>NC_090444.1:1578594003-1588594003 GCF_031143425.1 Pleurodeles waltl
GCAATCCGCCATCCCACAAGGATCCCCCCTCAAGTGCAGGTGCTATCAGTGCTCCATTTCCTTGCAAGTGGGTCATTTCAAACAACAGTGGCCATGGCATCAGGGATGTCCCAGCCTATGTTTTCCAACGTGTTGTCCAGAGTGTTGTCTGCCCTGCTGAAACACATGTGGAGCTACATCGTTTTCCCTCAGGTGGAGGATTTGTGTACAGTGAAAGGTGACTTCTATACCCTTGGACATATCCCCAACATCATAGGTGCCATTGATGGGACCCATGTAGCTCTGCCCCCCCCCCCACAGGAGTGAACAGGTGTACAGGAACCGGAAGAGTTATCATTCCATGAATGTACAGATGGTATGTTTGGCAGACCAGTACATCTCCCAGGTAAATGCTATGTTCCCTGGCTCTGTGCATGACGCCTACATCCAGCGGAATAGCAGCATCCCTTACGTGATGGGTCAACTCCAGAGGCACCGTGTGTGGCTATTAGGGGACTCTGGTTACCCCAACCTGTCATGGCTACTGACCCCAGTGAGGAATCCCAGGACCAGGGCAGAGGAACGCTACAATGAGGCCCATGGGCGGACTAGGAGGGTGATCGAACGCACCTTCGGCCTCCTGAAAGCCAGGTTCAAGTGCCTCCATATGACAGGTGGTTCCCTATTCTACTCACCAAGAAAGGTGTGCCAGATCATCGTGGCCTGCTGTATGCTTCACAATTTGGCTTTGCGACGACAGGTGCCTTTTCTGCAGGAGGATGGTCCAGATGATGGTGTTGTGGCAGCTGTGGAGCCTGTGGACAGTGATGAGGAGGAAGCAGAGGAAGAAGACATTGACAACAGGGACTCAGTTATCCAGCAATATTTCCAGTGACACACAGGTGAGAATACATTCATGCCTACTACAAGTACTTTCACACTTCTAACTCTATCCTGTCTGTCGAGTTCAACCAGTATATGGTAACTGAGTTGTACATTTCAATTACGGTTTCACAGGTGTGGTTTCCAACGTGTGTTATCTGCTTAGATTCCTCATGGACTTGAGATGTGTGACATAGGTATGTTGACATTACATTTGAGAAAGCATTTTGTCACTGTCATTGCTAATAAACATTTCAAAATCACAGACTGACTCCAGATTGTTTTGTGCTTCAAGGGTGTTTCTTGCAGTGCTAAATATTGGAGGAGGGTTGTAAAATGGTGAGGGGTGATGGTGGAGGAATGTCCATGGCAGAGTACAGTCTATTAGTCTCACAGGTGCATTGCCCATATGGACATAGGAAGTGGAGCTGGGGCAGTTCCAATATGGACAGGGTTACAAAGTGGGACAGTAGGATGACAATCAGGGTGGTCTCATTTCTTGGCAGGGGTCTTGGCATCGTGCTCTGCCTTGTTCCTGGATCTCATGGACCGTTTGCGGGGTGGTTCTCCGTCTGCAGGGGGTGGGGTGCTGGTGTGGTGGTCCTGTGGCGGTGCCTCCTGTCCACTAGCGCCGGCGGAGGTGGTGGGCAGTTCATCATCCATGCTAGTGTCAGGGGCCCCTTGGAGTGCCACAGTGTCCCTCCTGGTGTTAAGTATCTCCTTCAGCACACCCACGATGGTGCCCAGGGTGGTGCTTATGGTTCTGAGTTCCTCCCTGAAGACCAAATACTGTTCCTCCTGCAGGCGCTGGGTCTCCTGAAACTTGGCCAGTACCATTACCATCGTCTCCTGGGAGTGGTGGTATGCTCCCATGATGGAGGAGAAGGCCTCGTGGAGAGTGGGATCCCTAGGCCTGTCCGCCCCCTGTCGCACAGCGGCCCTCCCAGTTCCCCTGTGTTCCTGGGCCTCCGTCCCCCTGGACCGTGTGCCCACTATCACTGCCCCCAGGTCCCTGTTGTTGTTGGGGTGGTGGGTTATCCTGGGTTCCCTGTAGTGGTGGACACACAGCTGATTGACGTGTCCTGGGTACGGATGTATGGGCCCGCTGGGTGGGTGCTGTGCTGGTGTTACCAGAGGGTGGAAGGTCTGTGGTGGCCTGTGACTGGGTGTGGGGAACCGACTGTCCTGTGGCCCACGATGGTCCGGGCTGGTCATCTGGATCCAGTTGGACAGAGCTGCTGTCATCACTGTGGGCCTCTTCTGTGGGTGGGGTGGAGATGTCTGGACCCTCCTGTCTGGTGACGTTGGGTAGTGGTCCTGCAGGGGTGTAAAGGCATGATTATTGCATCTGTGTGTGTCATGGTGTGCAATGGGTGGGTGAGCGTGTACCCCAGTGCTAGCATTCCTGTGTGGGGGCTTGTGTGATGATGGTTGAGGGGGGTGTTATGGGTATGTGCACTGGGCATGCTTTAGTGATGGGTGTCCATGCTTTGTTGTGTCATGCAGGGCTTGGTGTTGGGATGGGTGGTTTGTGTTATTAGTACATTAGTGAGGAGTTGGAGTGATAGAGGAGGGCGTGAGGGGGGGGTCTGTGATAGCATGCAGGTAGGGTGGGGGATATGATAGTTAAGATTTGACTTACCAGAGTCCATTCCTCCACTGACTCCTGCGAGGCCCTCAGGATGCAGAATAGTCAAGACCTGCTCCTCCCATGTTGTTAGTTGTGGGGGAGGAGGCGGGGGTCCGCCGCCAGTCCGCTGTACCTCGATGTTGTGTCTGTAGACCACATAACGCACCTTCCCCCGTAGGTCGTTCCACCTCTTCCTGATGTAGTCCCTATTTCTTGGGTGTTGTCCCACTGCGTATACCCTGTCGACTATTCTTCGCCATAGCTCCATCTTCCTAGCTATGGAGGTGTGCTGCACCTGTGATCCAAATAGCTGTGGCTCTACCCGTACGATTTCCTCCACCATGACCTGAGCTCCTCCTCCGAGAACCTGGGGTGTCTTTGCCGTGCCATGGGGTGGTGTAGGTGATGTGTGGGGTGGTGTATGTGGTGATAAGTGTGGTGATATGTAGTGGTGTGTGGTGTTTCGTGCGTGGAAGTAGTGTGGGTGATGGTGTTGAGTGCCTGTGGCTGCTAGTTTGTGGATGGTGGTGTCTCTCTCTGGCCTTCTTTCAGATTTTTTGGTGTGTGTATGTGTATCAGGTGTGTGTCTTTCGAATTGTCCAATGTGGTGGTGTTTTGGAGATGTGTGTGTATTTTGAGCGCGGCGGTGTGTACCGCCAATGGAATCCCGCGGTGGAAAGACCGCCACGTGGATTCGTGGGTCTGATAGCATGGGCGTATTTCTGTTGGCGTGACGGTTTTGTTTTCACCAGTTTATCACTGACCTTTGGTGTGGCGGACTTGTGTGGGTGTCTGAATTTTGTCGGACTTCGGGATGTGGGTCATAATAGCTGGGGCGGATTTCCGCGGCCACGGCGGTGTGTTGACGGTCTTCTGCACGGCGGTAAGCAGCTTTTACCGCCAATGTTGTAATGACCCCCATAATGGACTCGTAATACGGCTGGTGGTATATCCGTCACTTTACCGTCACTTTTGGGACGGATTAACACCTCCTTCAAAGTTGTAATCAGGCCCTATATCTTTAATCCCTTTGCTGCCAGGCCTTTTCCCCTTCAGGTGTCAGCCCTTTTTTTGCCTGCTTGGGGCAGTTTGCGCTTAGGCCCTCATAACGTTTTGTCCACATAAGCTACCCACGTCACATTATCGTCCTTTTTTTCAACATCCTAGGGATTCTAGCGGTACCCACAGTTTGTGGGTTCCCCTGGAGAACACCAAGAAATTAGCCAAAATACAGTGAAAATTTGTTTATAAAAAATGGGAAAAAAGGGCTGCAGAAGAAGGCTTGTGTTTTTTTCCCCTTAAAATGGCATCAACAAAGGGTTTGCGGTGCTAAAATCACCATCTTCCCAGCTTTCAGAAACAGGTAGGCTTGAATCAGAAAAACACATGTTTCAGCACAATTGTGGCATTTTACTGCGACATACCCCATTTTTACTATATTTTGTGCTTTTAGCCTCCTTCCAGTTAGTGACAGAAATGGGTATGAAACCAATGCTGGATCCTGGAGTGCTAAATATTTCTGAAAAGTAGACAAAATTCTGAATTTATCAACTTGTCATTTGTATAAATCCTACAAGGTTTCCTACAGAAAATAACAGCTGAAATAAAAAGATATTGAGGTAAAAAAACTGCCATTCTTCTCTACGTTTTACTCTGTAACTTTTTACTGCAATGTCAGATTTTGGAAGGCAATATACCATTACATCTGATGGACCCTTTTAGTTGTGGGGATATATAGGGCTTGTAGGTTCACCAAGAACCCTAGGTATGCAGAGCCGGTAAATGAGCTGCACCTTGCAATGGGTTTTCATTGTATACTTGGTATACAGCAATTCATTTGCTGAAATACAAAGAGTGAAAAATAGGTATCAAGGAGTCCTTTGTATTTCCAAAATGGGCACTAGATAAGGTGTTGAGAAGCAGTGGTTATTTGCACATATCTGAATTCTGGGGTCCCCATATTAGCATGTGAATTACAGTGTATTTCTCAATCGACGTTTTTTTTACACAGTGTCTTACATTTGGAAGGAACAAATGTAGAGAAATACAAGAGGCAATAACACTTGCTCTTCTATTCTGTCTTCCCAAAAGTCTCCAGATAAAAATGCTACCTCACTTGTGTGGGTAGGCCTAGTGCCTGTGACAGGAGATGCAACATGAACACATCACATTTTACACTGAAATCTGACATGTTTTTTGCAAAGTGCCTAGCTGTGGATTTTGGCCTTTAGCTCAGCCGGCAATTTGGGAAACCTACCAAACCTGTACATTTTTGAAAACTTGACACCTAGGGAAATCCAAGATGGGGTGACTTGTGGGTCAGTCATCAGGTTCTGTTACCCATAATCCTTTGCAAACTTAATAATTTGGCAAAAAAAAAAACACTTTTTTCTCACATTTCGGTGACAGAAAGTTCTGTAATCTGAGAGGTTCCACAAATTTCCTTCCACCCAGCATTCCATCAAGTCTCCGGATAAAAATGGTACCTCACTTGTGTGGGTAGACCTAGTGCCCATGACAGGAAATGCCCAGAAACACAACGTGGGCACATCACATTTTCCCAAAGAAAACAGAGCTCTTTTTTGTAAAGTGCCTAGCTGTGGATTTTGGCCTCTAGCTCAGCCGGCACCTAGGGAAACCCACCGAACTTGTGCATTTTTCAAAACTAGACACCTAGGGCAATCCAGGAAGGGGTGACTTGTGGGGCTTTCACTGAGTTTTATTACCCAGAATCCTTTGCAAACCTCAAGCTTTGGCCAAAAAACACTTTTTCCTCACATTTCGGTGACAGAAAGTACTGGAATCTGAGAGGAGCCAAAAATGTCCTTCCACCCAGCCTTTCCCCAAGCCTTGCAATAAAAATGACACCTCACTTGTGTGGGTAGGCCTTGTGCCCTTGAAAGGAAATGCCCCGAAACACTGTGTGGACACATCAAAATGATCAAATACCGCACTACCTGTTTTTGCCGGGGTGCACCTGCGTTTTTGGTCCTGGGCTCAGCAGCCATATAGGGAAACCTACCAAACCCAAACATTTCTGAAAACTAGACACCCAAGGGAGTCCATGGAGGTGTGACTTGCGTGCATCGCCCAGTGTTTTCTTACTCAGAATCCTCAGCAAAGCTCAAATTTAGCTAAAAAATCTAATTTTTCTCACATTTCTGTGTGGGATCACTGCACGGGGACAAATTTCCTACCACCCAACGTTCCCCTCAGTCTTACGGTAAGAATGATACCTCACTTGAGTAAGTGGGCCAAGTGCCTGTGAAAGGGAAGTGCGAAAAAGCATGTCAAAATTAAGGAGGAACCAAAGCGGGTCCAAAAGGGTCCAAAACTGCAGTTTGAAAAAAAACAGTTTTAGGCTGACAAGTGGGGCAGAAAGTTTATTGGTATAGATGCGACAATGCTGGGTGGTAGGAATTTGGTGGATTTCTGCAGATTCCCGAAGGTTCCATCACAAAAATGTGGGAAAAATGTGGGATTTCCAGCAAAGTTGGAGGTTTGCAGGGCATTGTGGGTAAGAAAATGGTGCGGAGTGCATGTGAAGCACACCACCCTGGACTCAACTAGATGTTTTGTTTTCAGATGTGTCTAGGTCTTTTGTATTTTACTATATTGCAGCATCCGAAAGTCCAAAAAGTGCAGCCCTCACCATTCCAAGTGGGGCAATTTTGAGTTAGACAAGCTCTCATGGCCCAAATGTAAAACCAAGCCCAAAATAACCAAATGTCCTCTTGCTTGCCATGGGATAACATGTTTTAGTGTGTAGGGGAGAGCTGAAATACTGTTATCCCTTCCAGTTGGGGTGGGGGAATAACCATGCCCATACTGGTTAGTAGCCACCACCCCACTATTTATTTTTTTAATTCACTGGCATCTAGTAGTCTTTCTGCCCCATGGGGAGTGGATCGGGGGTAATTGCCCCATCTGCCCACTGGTGGGCAGAACAACGTTGGCCCCATTTATTTGGGGAGGGGGTATGGCCATACCCGACCCTCTTTGTTTGATAAAAAGAAATCTTCTCTGGTCTCTGGTGGGCTTTCTGCCCCTGTTGGGGGCAGATGGGCCTTCCAAAAGTAGGCTGATCTGCCCCCAAGGGTGGCAGATATGCCAACAGTAATGTGTCCCCATGGGGAGTGACCCTTGGCCAAGGGGCTGCCCCCTCAAACAAAACACACACATATACACACACCCATCCCCGGTGCCTAAGTAGTTTCTGCCCCCCGGGGGCAGATCGGCCTTATAGAATTAGGCTAGAAATGGCCTAAAATTAATTTGCCCCCCACAGGAGCGACCCTTGCCTAAAGGGTCACTCCCCTTGCATGAAATTGGCACAAAACAAATCCCTGGTGCCTAGTGGTTTCTGGCAGATCAGCCTAATAAAAATAGGCCAATCTGCTCCCAAGGGGGGCAGAAATGGCCTAGAACAAATTTCCCCCCAGGGGAGTGACCCTTGCCTGAGGGGTCGCTCCCCTTGCGTGAAACTTAAAAAAAAAAAAAAAATCCCTGGTGTCTAATGGGGCAGATTGGCCTAATAATAGGTCGATCTGCCCCCAAAGGGGGCAGAAATGGACTAAAAAGATTTTTCCACAAAGGGAGTGACCCTTGCCTAAGGGGTCACTTCCCACGTCTAAAAAAATAAAACAAACCAAAAAAAAAAGATCCTTGGTACCTAAAGTTTTCTGCCCCCCCCCCGGGGCAGATCGGCCTAGTTACCGAATTGATCTAGAACAAATTTGCCACCCCATGGGAGCGACCCTTGCCTAAGGGGTCGCTCCCCTCATGTGAAACTGACCTAAAATAAATCTCTGCCGTCTAGTGGTTTCGGCCTCATAAAAATAGGCCGATCTGCCCCTAAGGGGGGCCGAAATGGCCTAAAGTTAATTTTGCCCCCAGGGGAGCAACCCTTGCATAAGGGGTCGCTCCCCACATCTGAAAAACATAATATAAAAATAAAAATAATAATCCCTGGTTTCTAGTGGTTTCTTCGCCCCCCCCCCCCCGGGGCAGATAGGCCTAATTGCAAAAGGACGACTTCCCCCCGGGGGCAGAAATGTCCATAAATTAATTCCCCCCGCCTGGGGAGTGGCCCTTGCCCAAGGGGGCGCTCCCCTTATTACATAAATAAAAAATAAAATAACTCCCTGGTGTCTAGTGGGCATTTCTGCTACCCGACCACCTGAAAGGCCTTTCCTTTCCTTTGATGCCTCTCTCACCCCCTCCACGTGATCAGAGGGGAAATGGTTTTGCATTTCTGCTCCGATCTGCGCTGGAAGCTGAGCTCCAGTGCGGAGAGGGCATCCTCTGATGAGGTCAGTGAACGATCGCGCACTGATGTAATCAGATACCACAGGGGCAGACGGGTATGGTTTCCATCCCTGGCCAGGGGAGGGGGGTTCTAGGCCCTCTGGGGGAGCGCTAGCACTCCTCCCAAGGGCCCATAGCAGGTTGAGCTGGTCTCGTCCTTGGCAAACGGCAACTGTGGCCGAGGGTGAGACTAGCTCATCCAGGGCACCCTAGGGGTTAATGTCAGCACCTAATAGTAAGAATTGAGTTTAATAACCAATTTGTTCCATAAACTCTATTGATAACTAATAATTCGTGCAACCTAAACATAGGACTGATGGACCTTGGGTTGACTCAACATCAATAGCTGAGTGACAATTAATGATACTTCAGTGAGTTAATGCTCCTAATGCATAGACCTAATGATATTGCAAAGGCAGGAGGAGGATTAATGCATAGCCTAAGTGAAACCACAGCAGATGGGTGGTATACTGCTAAATGTATAATATGCATGCCAGATGTTAAGACAAACAAAACATAGGTTTTTGCACATTTTACTTTTATGTGGCATTCTAAATAACTGCCAGTATGTAGGGCGGACAATAAAGGAGCTTGTCAGTTCATAATATATTGGGATTGCCTCTTTAATCACAAAGCATAGTGTTTTCTGAGTTTCTAATTGTAATATTTAAATGAAGTTAGGGCATTTTGAAAAGCCACAAATATTAAATTTCAGTGGTTGATTGCATCACACAGAGCACAAATAACATGTCATTGTTTGAATAACAACATATCAAGATTCAGACACATTTTGCCACCTTTCTATATCCATGATATGGTTATATTTAGAAATATATGTGTAACCCATGGAGTACATGAAAGATCAGTCATGGCTTGACCAATAGGCAAGAAAGGCCCAAGAACCTAAGGCACAGCCATCCATCAGACTTCACTGGGAACAAAAGGAACCTCCAAAGGAACCTGCATGCCAGTTACTACCGATCAAACATAATCAGGAATAATAGTCTGCAGCCTGCGATTGTTCCTGTGGGCCATCAGAGTACATAGAGAGTTCCATATCCACTTGAAAGACTTCCTTCAGTTCCTGAGGAGACCCAGGTGTGTACTGCAACCACTTTGAGTCCTCCTTTATAGTAAGTATGGTCAAACCCATTGCTGTCTCAATCAAGCTGAAGCAAAGAATGGAACTGCTGTCAACATCAGTAGTTGAGAAATAGTGGGCCTTTGAATAACCAATGTGGATAACAACAAAACCTATTCCTGTCAGTGTGGCTCATTAATTATGCTAAAAAACAATCAAGGAGGTTACCACCATTCTAGCCAGAGGACCTTCTGAGCTGCACCTCTGCAACCCCAGCATCAGCCGTTCCATGACAAAAGTGCCAGAGGAGGTGGATACATCCTTTGTTTGGCTTAAATATATCATTTGTATATTCTGCGCAAACCGAGGTGCACCTACAAGATGTAGACTTGTAAACGATTCCACGACCCAGCCCCTCTAGAGAGGTAAATCAGTCGATCAATTGGATTAGTGTCAGTGAAGAAAGTGGTGGCAATGTGAGAGCAATAGTATCCTACAGACAGTCAGGGGTAGGAAGGGAGAACCTATCAAGCACAGGTCTCCTGAGACAGTATAAATAACACCTTTTAATTCAATGAAAAGCCTTGCTGCTTCCTATTTTCACTTCCGAGTTTAGAATGGCAACGTGATAAAGAGTGGAAATCATAACAGACTGAAGAAAATATCAGCTCTTCGAGGAAAAGGCAATAGTAAAAACCTTTGAGAATACAGGTGGATCAAGGGCAGCAGCTGGAATCCTTACAACAGAAGCAAGAATACAAGTAGAAGACTTCTGGAGTGAGCAAAAACTCAAGAGAGCAGATGTGACACACCAAGCAGATTGATCTGTTTCCTTTTATACTCACCAATAGAACTGACCAGGAACAGGAAATAGAGAAAGAATCAGAAGTAATCCCTCACCAAAATGGATTAGGAAGGTCACAATCGAAACAGGCAATAAAGTAAGCACACTTCACAAGGAAATATCTGGCCTAAAACCAAGGATGCTGATTCAGCAAAAATGCGAATAGTAGCAGCAGTGCCATATTGGCTTTCTCCCCATGACTTCACAGAAAGTGACTTGACATGACCTTTGACCCTGATGATATCATGGAAAGAGCTGTCATTTGGCCTTAGACGCTTGCCATTACAGAAAATGACAACAGTGAACTTCAAATACCCACACAAAATGAAATCAGAATTAACAAGAAAAGACTGAAGCACATAAATCTCTCCCACCCATATATTAACAAGCATGCTGCCATGGTATTGCAGAGGTGTAAACTGAATAGACACAGGGCAAGGCAATCATAGGCTAGCAGTACAGTCATCACGTTTCCAAGTACTGCCTAAAATGCCCTGGCACAATCATAATTTCTTAGGCACAATCATCATAGCATCAAATGTCATAAAGGCATGTGTGCAGCATCTTCTCCCTTTCAGAACTAATCATCACACAGGTTGCATGGAGGTTCAGGTCAAGCAGCATACAAAAAGCATGGGTTCTGCAACTAACAACTGAGGGCCTGATTCAGATTTTGACAGACGGGTTACTCAGTCACAATGGTGATGGATATCCTGTCCACCGAATTATAAAGCTCATATTCTCCTATGGGATTTATATTTTGGTGCACGTGATATCTGTCACCGTTGTGATGGAGCAACCCGTCTACCGAAATCTAAATCAGTCCCTGAGTGTGTGCTCAGTTTACATGTAACTCTTCTTAGTGACATCATGCTTAGTTTGATCATTGTCTGTGCGGCACAGACAGATAAAGGGCCTGATTATGAGTTTGGCGGTCGGAAAACCTGACTGCGAGACCTGTGGTGAGGAGACTGCTGTGGAACTGATGGTCTCCCACCATCCCCATTACGAATTTTCCACTGGGCTGACTAGAAGAAACCAAGGTTTCTGCCAGTCAGCCCACTGGAAAACATGTGGCGGCATTGAACTCCAATGCCCTTTTAGAGGGGGCCCCCCAAGCACCATCGGAATGTGCATAGCAGACAGTGAACATTCTGATGGTGCTGAAGAGAGGGGCCCCTGCACTACCCACAAAAATGTCATATGCAGTGCAGGGTCCCCCCTGTCGCCCCGTGCACTTGTTCTCCTCCAGCCTTTTCATGAATGTTGAACTGCCATAAAAAGAATGGCAGAGAAAATGGTTGTAACCAGCACAGTGGTGCTGACTTCAGTGCCGCCATGGCTGATTACAACCATGACCACTATCATCCTGGTGGGATCAGAGAACCTGGCGGAGAAGACGATCTTTTGGTGGCACCGATCGCCTATCTTGTGATATGGCGGTGGGACTGCCACAACTGCTGCTCGAGAGTGGCAGTCTTCGGACCACAATTCTTCCCTTCAAGCTACTTTTCTTCTGACTAAGTTCTACATATTTTGCCAAAATCTGGCACATAAACTTTATGTGGAAATGGAAATAACTGAATAATTAATAATTAAAATAGGCCACTGTTTTCCACATGGTGAACGTGAACCAAAGCCAAACGTGCCACGGGTATTAGCACCCAATAGCTGATTTTATACATGCTCTGCCTGCATTACGAGTCAATGGCTAAATTCCAATCACTGCGCAAACATGTGCTTGCGCAGGGAACGGGATTATGACTGTGATAATTATGACACCCTTACAGTTTTCTCCTAATAAATTCCATCAGTCAATAATGCCGAAATGTATTAGGAGGAAAGGCATAGAAAAAGGCAAAACATGCAGAAATTGGTGTGTTAAAACCAATTCTACATGTAATGCCTCATTTTCCTGTTGGACACCTGGAATATGAGGTAATGGCATTTGTTAAATACCCCACCCTGTTTCAGAAAACTTGTATTGAGGGACCTAGTCTGGAGATGTCCAAAGGTACAGCAAATTGAAGTAGCATATTCTCAACCTTGACAAGAATACTATTTGGTGGCTAATGATATGCCCTTTTCTTAGAACTTCTCATTCCAGAGATATCTGAGGCCCTCTGAAAGAGTACTTGTGCAGAATTGAGGAAAGGAAACAGACGAGGTTAGGAGATAATCATATTGCTCTGTAGCATTGCGCATTTCTTGCCAAAACTACACTGGCTCAGTGCAATTGTGCATTTCTTGCCAAAACTACACTGGCTCAGTGCAATGTGGCTTTTGAATGTTGCGTATTTGCTGATTTTCTGGGCATACCTTTCTGGTGAAAGATGCAATGGGTGCTTTGTACATGACTTTTAAAGGTACTCAATAATGAACTTAACAGTAATCCCCTACTGTGATTTAAAGATGAAACTTGTAAATTTCTTCTTAACCTGCCGATATGAATGTTTTTTCTTTTCCCCCCTAACACTCCTGTCATGCACAGTGTTCTAACAACTTATGTCATTTCAGATGCCTGCAGTGATATTATCAATGCTGTCATTGAATATTTAATGAGTGATGTACTAAATGAGGGTATAGGCAATGCATGGCTAGGGCGTCAGTTTTAGTTAGATATAGTTACTTAAGGGCTCTACTTATAATTATTAACAATAACTGGTAAATGTCATTGCCTTTTTTCCAGTTTAAAATGTTAACAGACATTGTCACCTGACTATAACATCACTTTAACTCTTGTTTTTGTGAGTGAATTTCTAAGGTTTTTTGGAATGCTTAACTATATGTCACTCTAACCTTTTTTGTTTTCAGTGAACTTGTACAGTTTTTTAATGTAAGTCACTGTCAATATATAAAAGTCAGGCCTATTGGTTTTGTCAAGGTGTCATTTCAATGTCTGTCAAAAAACACTGAACTTAAACATTTACAGTCGAAAAAACATTAAACAAGTGTCAGACTCTTTCTTTTACAATCCTCAAGCCACATAACGCAGCTAAAATACAAACCACAAGGGGAAGTTGAATGCTTGTTATCATAGTCCCAAGAATCATGTGTCAATATTTTTTAAAGGATTCCTGGGGGGCTGCTGTCTTCCCTTAAAAGATATGCTGATGGGGGTTTACACTTTTTTTAAGTGGACTGAAGAAACACACATTTTCCATGGATCCACAGTTCCATAGAAAGTACTCTTTTCGGCCCTCAGGTACCTTTGGTACCCTCCACCACCAGGCCTAGGGGGTAGGGTATCCTCATCCTGACCCCATTTAAAAAAATATATTTTTCCAAGACAGGGGACTGTGTCTCCAGGCCTAAAATGCCTGCCTCCAAATCTTTGTTTTTGTGGTAGCAGCCATTCAGATGTTATCTCTAGATCTTTCAGCTCGGCAGAGCCTCATTGGAGTGAAATATACATATATTTTGAACCTTCATTTCTCAAAAATACTGAACAGATTTACACCAGATCACAAAAAGCATGCATCATTTGAGTTTTTTAGAGAAGTTGAGTAATAAGTTCTTTACCACGTGGCAGTCATTTAATATGCTAATGCATGGATTTTATTGCAAAATTCAGGCATAGAAGTTTGTTAACCCCATCTAATCTTTTTTCACTGAGAGACTATATGAATGAAACATCTGGTAGGGATGCTACGGTCAATCTTTAGTAAAATTTATGCCACATAAATTATGTAATATCCATCATTTTTCAGGTCACCTGATCTCCTTGGCTCCTACTTTTACAGATCGGGCTGTTACACGGTTCTGACTATCTGGTCCTCTCTGATTTTTTGCTTTTAGATCACCTGTGTGAGGGTTGTTTGGAGAGGATTCCTTGTGTGCGCAGCCCAAGAAATGGGCTTAGGTAGCCTGACACAGAAGAGACCATGCAGAGTGTGCAGTGATCTGGAATAGGCCTCACGAGATGGGTAGAGTCGCACCACTGTAACCTGTATGAAAAAAAAAAATGCATTAGGTTACAAAAGCATTTTCATAAAGCTTATGGGTCCTACAGGAATGTCATCTTTCTTGACTCAGCTCATGATTAGGTCCAGTTACGCTCTGTCCAGTTGCAGGAGCATGGCCTTGCAACAATCAGCCAGCTGTCATTCCATGCCAAGAACCGGGCCTGGGAGCCTCTGGAAGGAATGTTAGGGAGGAGGGGCTGAGGCCCGTATTTATACTTTTTTTAGCGCCGCATTTGCGCCGCTTTTTGACGCAAAACGGCGCAAACCTACAAAATACAATGGCATTTTGCAAGTTTGCGCCGTTTTTGCATCAAAAAACGACGCAAATGCGGTGCAAAAAAAGTATAAATACGGGCCTAAGTCTCTTAGAGCACATGTGCCAACTAACTCCTGGATGACTCCATTTTGAGGTATCCCGCAAGGCTGTGCAGGAAGGTTGGGACAGGGGTGGAAAAGTGATGTTGCACATCTGGATAGGCCAGAGGTGCAGCTCTGCTGAACACTTCTATCCCCACTTAAAATGTTATGCACCGGGGAGGGCTCTCTCTTTTGACTGTGCTTCTCTGCAGGACACTGACACTCAAGATGGGCATCATGAAGAACTGAAAGAAAGAACCCCCTGACTTCCCCCTGGGGAAAGGACTTTGACCCTGAAGGACTCAAGATCCAGTGGGGCAAACTACAGGACCAGTTGAGCTGGCCCCCTTACACCCACTGAGGACCAGTTGGAGGACAGGCTGGCCCAGGCACAAGGAGAGCGCGCTGCCCAGAAGAAAAGAAGGCACTCAGAAGGAAGGCTGGTGTAGACCTACCAATCTGGGAGCCTTCTAGGCCAGAAGATCTGAAGAAAGGTCATGCAACCAGGAGCAAAAAGACATCAATATAATCAAAATCGGCCTACGGAGGCCTGAGATTTCCACGCGGGAAGGTATGTGATATTTGACACCACGGAGAGGACTGGTAGCGAAGCTGGTGGGGCAGTACCACCAATGCCAATGTTGCCCTCTGGGTGGGCCATGTGAGGTGCCTGGACCCTTATCCTGGGGCCTGGAACAAAGTTACGCTGGGAAGTTCCGTCATGCATCTGCAAAGATTGCCAGAGCAGCCTCAGCGCCTATCCTGGGGACCCGCAAAGAACAGAAACTGGGGACTGCCATAGCAGCTGGCTGTAGGCGGGGCCAGCAGATGAAGCAATAAATCAAAAGCAGTGCTAAGTTCTGCAAAGCAGAGAAACACGGCCGTTTTTAGTTATTGTGTATTTACTTATTATTAGGTTAAGATGTATGCACTGTTCCAATGTACCAACCTCACGTCTAAATTCCAATTGGGCCTCCTTAAGTATCTGATTATCGGTTGGAAATAGGTCTATAGCATTTAGGGTCGATTCTATTTCCCTTTTTTTAAAAATAGGAACAATTATACTTTCTGTCCATGAAGTTTAGATATATCCCTTTGTCACACTCAAAAAAACTTGAGTCAAAATAGGGCACCATAGATCCATGTATGTCAGGTAAGCTGAAGACAGTATTTAAGACTGATCTTTTAAAGTAGTGTTTGAATTCTTCCCAACCTGCTGACCAGTTTTGTTTTTGCATATTGTAGTACCCAGGTCAGATTAGGGTTACAGGGTGCCCTCTCTTGCTGTACAGCATCTACCGGCACCCCGTTGGGGCCCGGTGCCTTCTCTTTCGAACATCTTCCCGGGACAGATCTAACTTCCTCTAAGCTAATCATTTTCAGAAAGGGTGGCTGGATCTCAATTATTCCAGTATTCGAGGAATGCAAGCCAAGTGGTCTTGATTAAATATTATGCAAAAATGGGAGAGCCAGTCCGCTGATGGAACATATGCAGTAATTTCAAGTGCATCGGTATTTTTTAGGAATGGTTGGTTAATGGTTTTACAAAAAATGTTACTGTCTCTCAATGCTGCTGCTTGATCAAGATTATCCCATGTCCTAGCTCTCAATTGTGCCTTCCTAGTCTCCAGTGCATGTTTATAGCTGGAATGTTTGGTAATGACTTCTTCCCTATTTCTTGGTCGAGACTATAGGGCTCGCTTAAGTTCCCGACTTGCTTGTGAGCAATTACGATCACACCAGCCCTGTTTTACCCCCTCCTTATTACAGGATGTCACTTTTAGGCTCTCTGAAATGGCATTGCTAAGGTGATTGAAGGATGCTAAGCTCTCTAATGGACTTTGATTAAATTCTGTGCATATTAAAATGTCATGTTTATGTTGAGTCACAATTATTATCATCAGGTCTGTTTCACTTACACAGTCCATTTTATGGCAATTCCATTTTCTCTTTTTATTCCTACGTTTGTTGCTAATCGGTTTAGCTAGTCTCAAGGTAAGTGACAAAGGGTGGTGATCACTAAATATAATTGGCTCAATCATAACAACATTATTCCTATTGATTAATATATGGTCAATAGTTGAAAAATGCCCTCCTTCCCTAAACGTTGGATGCTTCTCTCCCTTGGCCCCCTCATGTTCCACAAGTTCCAGATCGTGTCTAAATATTGTTTCATTCAATATAGTTCCATTATTATTATGTAAAAAATGAGACTGGGCGTTTCCCCGATCATTGGCAAATCCACAAGCCTTTTCTGTAGTAATCTGGCACGTCCCGATATTAAAATCTCTAGCATATATTTATAGGTATGTGGATGTTATATCATTTAGAAATAGATGTAGATCATCCTGGAGGCTTAATGCCACTGCTTTTTTTGTATCATCAAATTTGTTATTATAATAGTTGATTAGTACAATTCCTATATTACCATTAACAGATATAAAAACTGATAATAAGGGGAGTCAAAGAAGGATTTCCCCAATGTAAACGGTACTTATGTTGAGATCAATGTTCCTAACCCCCCTTTATCCCTACCGCTAGATGAGGGGGAGGCTGGTGTAATAAATGCGTAGTATCCTTCGATAAAGAAGGATCCCGTGTGCCATGTCTCTTGTAGGCAGATTATATGTGACAAACTTAATATACTCTGTCATTCCTTATCAGCCAGTTTAGTTCTTACCCCAGCTATGTTCCATGACATAAGGGTAATTGAGAAACTTGTTAAGGACCTCCCGTCAATCTCAACATTACCATTTCAACTCAGGATATTGTATTTTGTCTCTATAGGGATGTTTAATGTTTCATCTAGGGCAAACACCCCTATTCTATTTGCATCCTCCTGCTGTCAATCCAGATCCTGAGTGTTACTCAAGGGGGTGAATCGATTAGAGCATTTTAAGTTGTCAGACCTATCCAGATTGCTGGGTACTTCCCTTGTATCTCCTGAGCATCTTGCACCTAGAATTTTCAGCGTTCTATAGAAATACCCTAAGGGGAGAGCCATTATCTCCCTTCTCATGTTTTTGCAAGTTCGATGTCTTTCATCTAAATCTAACAGTAATTTCCCCATGAAACGAGAGTCACAGAAATGAACCACTATACAATCTCCCTCTTCTTCTTCCACATATCCCACCCACCGAACTCGTCTTGCATATAAGATTTCATGAAATAATATATCAGGTGTGCATGTACTCATCCACATCCAATGTGATACTTTGTTACGTAATTCTGGCCAGGTCTCAACAATGTTTGATTGCAATTTGGGAATTTTTTTAAGTATGATTGTATATGGAGAGGCATCTGGCTGTAGTTGTAAAATCTCCTTTGCAGATCTATCTCTATTCACACTCTGCCATTTCTGTTTTACATCTAATTGCCTCACTTGATTAGTAATAGGTGCCTTTGATTGAGATGATTCCCTCTGTGCAGGGTGATAGTTTTTCATACCTTTTTTATTGGAGTCCACATTCCCTGTCATTGTAATCTCCTTGTACCAATATCCACCTGATTCTCGCTCAAGGCGATATTGCAACCAAGGACGGAATTTTCAGCATTGATCACTGTGTTAACACTTTTTTCTATCTTGCTTACATGTTCTTTTATCTCCTTAATTTCTAGCAATACTTTATACTCTATATTGTTTAATTTGTTACGTAACATCTTAAACAAAGATTCAATACTTTTTGATAGGGGGCCATCATAGCCTATTGGTGTGGCTAACAATTTTCCTCCATGTATTTCAGAGGTTATTTTCCTGCCCTTAGGAGGCTACAATAGTAATAAGGAATTAGATTTTGTTAAGTGCCTGCTTCTCTTCTTCTTAGGTGGAGGAGGAGTTAGGTCATCTATACTATTCAGGGGTTCAATTCCTACTATTGTATCTGTTGGTACTGATGGGGCTAATGAAGACTTTTGCTTCCTTCTTTTCCCCATTATAAATGTGATCTATAATATTTAAATATGATTACCTTTACAAATGAAGGCAAGATGTATATGAATCCTCAGTCCAACAGACCAACAGAGTATGCTCAGCCTCCTTCGGGCTCTGACGGGCGCAGATGGGCCTGCTCTTGGCCCTGGCACGAGCCCCAGTGCATCCTATGGAGTGGGAGTGGAAGGACCGTTTCACTGCGCCTCGGGATGCAAAATGGCAGCTGGCAACTCTGATGCTGCAAAGGAGTCTTGGGCTTCTGGTTCGGACCCCCCAAACAAGCAGAGAGTTCGTCCCGCAGAGCAGTAGTGGAGCAACTTTTTCACTGTGCCTCTGGGTGCAAAATGGCAACCGATGGCTCTGATGCCACAAAGGAGCCTGGGGCTTGTGATTCAGGCCCTCCCCAAACAAGCAGAGAGTTTGTCCTGAGGAGTAGGAGTGGAGCGACCTTTTCACCGCACCTCCGGATGCAAAATGGCAGCCGGCGGCTCTGATGCCGCAAAGGAGTCTGAGGCTTGTGGTTTTGGGCCCCCCCAAAACAAGCAGAGAGTTTGTCTTGCGGAGCGGTAGTGGAGCGACCTTTTCACTGCGCTTCTGGGTGCAAAATGGATGGCAGCCGGTGGCTCTAATGCCACAAAGGAGACTGGGGCTTGTGGTTCAGGCCCCCTCCAAACAAGCAGAGAGTGGAGCGACCTTTTCACTGTGCCTCCGGGCACGAAATGGCAGTCAGCGGCTCTGATGCCGCAAAGGAGTCTGGGGCTTGTAGTTTGTGCCACCACAAACAAGCAGAGAGTTCGTTCCACGGAGTGGGAGTGGAGCGACCTTTTCACTGCGCCTCTGGGTGGAAAATGGCAGCCGGCGGCTCGGATGCTGCAAAGGAGTCTGGGGCTTCTGGTTCGGGGCCCCCCCAAACAAGCAGAGAAGTTCATCCCGTGGAGCAGTAGTGGAGCAACCTTTTCACCGTGCCTCTGGGTGCAAAATGGCAACCGGTGGCTCTGATGCCACAAAGGAGTCTGGGGCTTGTGGTTTGTGCCCCCACAAACAAGAAGAGAGTTCATCCCATGGGGTGGGAGTGGAGCGACCTTTTCACCGTGCCTCTGGGTGCAAAATGGCAGACGGCGGCTCTGATGCCGCAAAGGAGTCTGGGGCTTGTGGTTTTGCCCCCCCTCAAAACAAGCAGAGAGTTCGTCCCACATAGTGGTAGTGGAGCAATCTTTTCACTGTGCCTCTGGGTGCAAAATGGCAGGAGGCGGCTCTGATGCCGCAAAAGGAGTCTGGGGCTTGTGGTTTTGTGCCCCCCCAAAAAAGCAGAGAGTAAGCCCTGCGGAGGGTAGTTGAGCGACCTTTTCACTGTGCCTCTGGGTGCAAAATGGATGGGAGCCGGCGGCTCTGATGCCACAAACGAGTCTGGGGCTTGTGGTTCGTGCTCCCCCAAACAAGAAGAGAGTTTGTCCCAGGGAGCAGGAGTGGAGAGACCTTTTCACCGTGCCTCCAGGTGCAAAATGTCAGCCGTAGGCTCTAATGCCGCAAAGGAGTCTAGGGCTTGCGGTTTGGGTACCCCCCAAACAAGCAGAGAGTTTGTTACACGGAGCAGGAGTGGAGCGACCTTTTCATTGCGCCTACGGGTGCAAAATGGCAGCCAGCGGGTCTCATGCGGCAAAGGAGTTTGGGGCTTGTGGTTCTGCCCCTCCCCAAACAAGCAGAAAGTTTGTCCCATGATATGTCCTATTATATACTAGGGACTTATAGGTAGGTTGATCCTGCCAATTATAACTAGCCTAATTTGCATACCCACTTTACACATAGAACAGGCCCTGGGACTGGTTAGCAGTGTGAATGATAGTGAAAGGGTTGTTATAATGGTGAACACCCTCTGGGGTGAAAGGCTGTAATTGCAGATTATTTTTACAGTAATGGAGCCCTTTAGACACTATGGTCTAAATGGTAGTATGTTGTGCTAAATATGTGTTCAACTGATTGGTTGCATGGTTGTGGCCAATGATATGACTTGTGGGGGTCATATGAAAAGGCACCCTGTAGGGGTGAAAGATGGTATTACATAATGAGTAACAACCAAGTAATGTCCTTTCAGAACTGTAACAACTGTGCATCATTTTTATGTTGATTAATTCAATTTAGGTTATGATGAACCTTGGCCCACACCCTTTAGGGGTATGGGTAGACTGCACAGATCATGCTAAGAGTAATCATAGCAATGCCAACCACTCCAACGTGCTTAGATATGCTCCTTGTTGATGCTTATTTGAGTAATGAGTCTGACAGCCACCAGTAATCAAAATATATCTACTTTATTACTATCTGGTCCCAACTTACAGTCAAATATTGCATTAAACCACATGCAAATGTTCTGCCATGTGAGCTGTTGCTTTATATCTACCCTTGAAAGAGACAAGAATGATTACGCAGTGTCATCCAAAAGTAATTGCATCAACTTTTGTATATTTGTAAATTGTTGCATAATATTGAGTAGTGCATGCATAATAAATGTGTTTTTACTTTATCAAAAACAAAAAGCACAGACTGTACAATAATTTATTTAGTTTTATTCTTGTATTCTCACAAACGGTGATTACTAGCTCACACCACCTCCCTTGAGTAAGGCTTGGACTTCTCTGCAATACTACCCTATGAGAGTCAAGCGCTAAAATGGGGGGTTTGGTTCCCAGTAGTGGTTGAGTGCAGACCTATTATTTGTGCAGGCCACACAACTAATGACCCACCCTCTCACACATAGCAATTGATTATTTGATTGCTCAAGGCCATGAACTAATATTGCTATAGAAGCATCCATTAACTAAGAAATATCTTTTGATCAGAAACCTCTAGAGTTGACATTTGCAAATCCTTTGGGTCCCAAAAGTCATGAGCCGGGGAAGTCACAATGATTACTTCTAAACACATGAGGCAGCAAAGGCTAGTATGGAAAAATGCAGATATTGGGGAACTGTTGTGTAGCCTGATGAATAATAATATCTTGTGAGCCTTTGTTTAAACGAGATTAACTTGCCACCCAAAATCATTGAGGAATATGTTACTCTGAGAACTCACATGAGCCAGGGTGGTTCAACAAAGCTTGTAAATTGCCTACAATATTGTTTGTGTTGCCTTAAAACATGACCCAAGAAATAAGGAGGAGGTTGCATCCTGCAGGGCAGTATGTAAATGACACTGAAAAAGCAGAAAGCAGCTATGCAACTGGAGATTTGGGATGTGTTAGTCAGTTTATGCCAGTCTAAGGTCACGCATGCCTTTTGGAAGGCTGTTAACACTAATAAGTTGCCAAAGGTTTCAGCTCAGGTCCTGGCCCAGAACAAAAGATCTATCTCCTTCCTTTCAATGTTAAGAGAATCCATGTGGTGGCATCAACCTCATATCTATTCAATATAGTATTTGAATTACATAAGGTGGTAACTGCAATTCATAAGAGCCATAGGAATAAGGCACTAGACCTGGACGGGGTCCCTTTCAGCCAATTCAAGAAAAATATTGGGCTTTGGGCCCCACTGCTGACAAATGCTATATATGCAGCTTACATAACTGGGCTGCCCAAATCTTGGCGTACTACGGTAATAGTATGAATTCCAGTTGCTACCATCTAATATCCTTACTTGATTTTAAGGTAAAAGTTGTGGGTAGGGTACCACTTGATAGGATGTTGTTGTGGACCTCAGAGCATCATTTAGTTTCAGGAGTACAGTATGGATTTAGGCTGGACCCGACATTTCCTCAGTACATGATGGCCAAGCATACCCCACTTTACATGGTCTTTATGGATCTTTCATCAGCTTTTAATAGTGTTAACAAGTTGAAGTTGTGGTAGATCCTGTGTGATCTGGGTGTTGTTGATGGTTTGGCGAATTTATTACTAGCGTTGTGTTTTGCTCTTTCAGTATCAGTGCTTTATAGGAATTCTGGGGACTGACCAATTCATTTTGTTTGGCATTCATGGTCTGACAAGATTGTGTTTTAGCACCATTTATTTTATTGTATAATAATGGCCTTGAGGCAGCCTTGCTGGAAGTGAGGGTTAGACATGCTAGTAGTTAATAACAGGTCTGTACCTGTATTTTTTTTGATGAATGACAGAGTTTTCATGTCCAGAACCCACAGTAGTCTAAAGAAGCTGTCTGGTTCTTTTGCGCAATTTATGGAGCAGTTAGATCTGGAAATCCATTTCACCAAATCCTCCACTGTGGCTTGCTGCCCTAATAACTTGAAGTCTTGCTGCTATGCAGTCAAGAGAAAATGTATAGAGAGGATCTTGCTCTTTCAATATTTGATTCAATGGCCAATGTGGGGCCATGACTGGCAGCTAGGAAAGTTTCTTTTACACAATATGGGGATTTCTTATTTATTTTAACAACCAATCTATGGAAGAAACCAATAATTCCACTTTTAGAAATTTACAGCCATAAATGTGTCCCAGTCTTGATGTTTACAGCTGACATATGGGGGGTACTGTATCATTAGCCTGTTACAGGTAGCGGAAAGCTGCCTTTGCCAGTGTATTTTGGGTCTCCTTATGTGTAGACCCTACTATGCAATTCACAAGGAATTGGAACTAAGTTTCATAGGGGGCCTTTTCAAGTTGTATTTTTGTCATTGTGGTGCTATTGTGAACATATCTTCAAAGAAAAATGACTGGTCTCCAGAGAAATCTTCTGGATGTACTGTTTAAAATCATTGTATCCAGATGGAAGGAACATCACTCTCAATACCACCTGATTACTGCATATAGTCAACCAATTTCAGAACTGCATTGATTCCTCATTCCAAATGGAATCTTCACTCATAATGCTTTTTGAAAATCCACAAGTGTCAGCTGTGAAGCCACTGAGCAAACAATCTCATACCACCTAAGAAAGACAGAAGCTCCTTTGATGAGTCAATGTGCTTGAGTCACTATATATGTATATATATGTATAGTCACTGAAAAAACAAAAGTTAAAGTGTCATTATTGTTAGGAAATAACATTCTAAAAACCATAGAAATTCACTGAAAAAACAAAGGCTACAGGGACGTTATAAATAGGCTCACATTTTACACGTACAAAAACCCATTAAAAAAACGAAGTTATCTCAAGTAACTATAACTCGTGACCTAAGGTAACTGTAGCTTGCGCCCTACCATGAACAGTTTTTTTCATAATATTTTTAACTGCAAACATTACATTGATAATATCAGTGATGTTATCAAAGAAGTCATGAGTGCTGTAATTTGTGGGGTACGTAGCAATGCACGGCAAGGGTGCGAGTTATAGTACCCTTAGGGCACGAGTTATAGTTACTTGAGATAACTTTAACTATAACAAGTGATTTTTTGGGGTTTTGTATGTTTAAAATGTGAACTAAACTATAACGTCCCTGCAACCTTTGTTTTTTTTCAGTGAATATCCATGTTTTTAAAAATTATATTTCCTATCTATAACGACCTTGTAACCTATGTTTTTATCCGTGAATTTCTATGTTTTTTTTTTTTTATTATAATAATTTTCATTACTATATGTTTATCCAACCACTGGCATACATGGCTGTCGCATGTCCACAGTGGCGGTGTGGCACAGGGACTGGCCTGTGGCCAGGTCCTGAGGCCAACCCCCTGTAAGCACCCAACCTTGCACCATGCACAGCCTTTGTCCATGCACACCAAGGGTTGCCCACAAGGCCGGTCCTGCAGTCAGTCCCCATGGCCAACTCCCCTAACCACGCAAACCTACACTGAGCATGACCCTTTGGCTTTGTGCGGCGGGAGTTGGCCACAGCCTGTCTCTGAGTGTGAGAATAGGTGTGAGAGTGTGTATCTGGAATGTGAATGTGCATGCATCAGTGTCTTAGTGGATGCGTCAGTGTCTGTGCAGGTCTGTGAGTGGGTGCATGAGGGTCTGAGTGGAGCTGTGAGTGGGTGCACGAGGGTATGAGTGGGTTTGTGAGTAGGTTTGTGAGTGGGTGCATGAGTGTCTGAGTGGGTCTGTGAGTGGGTGTGTAAGGGTCTGAGTGGGTCTGTGAGTGGGAGAAAGATTGAAAGAGAGCGAGAGAGAGAAAGAGAGTGAGAGAGAGAGATAGTTTTTTAGGTTGTGATGGATGATATACTTAGAATGGGATTTCTGGACAAATTGAAAAGAAAAATGTATTTGTCAATTAAAAATGTGATATCACCTTTCAGTATGAACCTTAAACTTTTGAAGTTTAACACATTCGCTGGCAGGCCTTTTTCCCTTTTTTTGGCTATTTGGGGTAGTTCGCGCTTAGGCCCTAATAACTTTTTTGACCAAATAAGCTACCCGTGCCAAATTTGCATCCTTTTTTTCCAAAATCCTAGGGATTCCAATGGTACCCTAGGTTTGTGGGTTCCCCTTAAGGAGACCAAGAAATTAGCCAACATACAGGGATTATTTTTTTTAAATGGGAAAAAAGGGTTGCAGAAGAAGGCTTGTGTATTTTTCCCTGAAAATGGCATCAACAAAGTGATTGTGGTGCTAAAATCACCATCTTGCCAGCTTTCAGCAACAGGCAGACTTGAATCAGAAAACCACATTTTTCAACACAATATTGGCATTTTATTGGGACATACCCCATTTTTCCTATTTTTTGTGCTTTTGGCCTCTTTCCAGTTAGTGACAGAAATAGGTGTGAAACCAATGCTGGATCCTGGAAAGCAAAACATTTCTGAAAAGTAGACAACATTCTGAATTCAGAATTGGGTGCTTTGTGTAGATCCTACAAGGTTTTCCTACGGAAAATAACAGCTGAAATAAAAAGATATTGAAATTGAGGTAAACACACAGCCATTTTCCTCCACGTTTTAAAACAATATACAGTTACGTCTGCTGGACTCTACTGGTTGTGGGGCTGTATAGGTCTTGTAGGTTAATCAAGAAACCGAGGCACCCAGAGCCAATAAATGAGCTGCACCTTGAAATGGGTTTTCATTGTATACTTGGTATACAGCAATTCATTTGCTGAAATATAAAGAGAGAAAAATAGGCATCAAGGAAACCTTTGTAGTTCCAGAATAGGCACAAGATAAGGTGTTGAGATGCAGTAGTTATTTGCACATCTCTGAATTCCAGTGTGCCCATACTAGAATGTGAATTAAAGGTAATTTCTTTTTTACACACTGTCTTACATTTAGGAAAATATGTAGAGAAAGACAATGAGCAATAACACTTGTTTTGCTATTCTGTGTTCCCCAAAGTCGTAATGCCCACAACAGGAAATGCAACATGGACACATCACATTTTTACATTGAAAACTAACGTGTTTTTTGGAACGTGCCTAGATGTGGTTTTAATCTCTAGCTCAGCTGGCACCTAGGAAAACTTACCAAACCTGTGCATTTTTTTAAACGAGACACCTAGGGGAATCCAGGATGGGGTGACTTGTGGGGCTCTCACCAGGTTCTGTTACCCAGAATCCTTTGCAAACCTCAAAATGTGGCCAAAAATACACGTTCCTCACAATTCGGTGACAGAAAGTTCTGGAATCTGAGAGGAGCCACAAATTTCAAATTTCCTTCCACCCAGCATTCCCCTAAGTCTCCAGATAGAAATGGTACCTCACTTGTGTGGGTAGGCCTAGTGCCCGCAACAGGAAATGCCCCCAAACACAACGTGGACACATCACATTTTCCCAAAGAAACCAGAGCTGTTTTTTGCAAAGTGCCTTGCTGTGGATTTAAACCTTTAGCTCAGCTGGCACCTGGGGAAACCTATCAAACCTGTGCCTTTTTTAAAACTAGACACCTGGGAGAATCCAAGATGGGGTGGCTTGTGGGGCTCTCACAAGGTTCTGTTACCCAGAATCATATGCAAACCTCAAAATGTGGCCCAAAAAACAAGGTTTCCTCACATTTCGGTGACAGAAAGTTCTGGAATCTAGGAGCAGCTACAAATTTCCTTCCACCTTGCATTTCTCCAAGTCCCACGGTAAAAATGGTACCTCACTTGTGTCGGTAGGCCTTGTGCCCCTGAAAGGAAATGCCCAAAACACTATCTGGACACATCAAAATTATCAAACACAAAACTTCCTGTTTTTGCAGGGGGGCACCTGTGCTTTTGGTACCGGGCTCAGCGGCCATATAGGGAAACCTACCAAACCCAAACATTTCTGAAAACTAGACACCCGAGGGAATCCAGGGAGATGTGACTTGCAAGGATCTCCCAGTGTTTTCTTACCTAGGATCCTCAGCAAAGCTCATTTTTTCTCACATTTCTGTGTGGGATCACTGCACCGGGATGCATTTCCTACCACCCAACGTTCCCCTCAGTCTCTCAGTAAAAATTATACCTCACTTGTGTAGGTGGGCCAAGTGCTTGTGACAGGGAAGAGCCAAAAACATGTTGAAACTGAGAGGCAACCAATGCGGATCCAAAAGGACAGTTTGAAAAAAAATATTTTTAGGCTGACAAGTGGGGCAACATTTTTATCAGTATAGATGTGACAATGCTGGGTGGCAGGAATTTTGTGGATTCCTGCAGATTCCGAAAGCTTTTATCACAAAAATGTGGGAAAATATATGATTTCCAGCAAAATTGGAGGTTTACAGGGCATTGTGGGTAAGAAAATGTTGCGGGGTGCATGTGAAGCAGACCACCCTGGACTCACCCAGATGATTATTTTTCAGATGCGTCTAGATCTTGTGGATTTTTCTACATGCAGCGTCCCAAAGTCCAAAAAGTGCAGCCCTCACCATTCCAAGTGTGACCATTTTGAGAGTTAGCCAAGCTCTCAAGGGCCAAATGTAAAATCAAAACCCAAAATAATCAAATGTCCTCTTGCTTGCCATGGGATAACATGTTTTAGTGTGCAGGGGAGAGCTGAAAGACTGTTACCCCCTTCTGTTGGGGTGGGGGCATAGTCCATACTGGTTGGTAGCCAGCAGCCCGCTATTTTTTTTTTTTAATTTGCTGGAATCTAGTAGGCTTTCTGTCCCCCCCGGGGAGTCGATCGGCGGTAATTGCCCCATCTGCCCACCAGTGGGCAGAACAACGTTGTCCCCATTTATTTGGGGGGATTATGGCCATATCCCCAACCTCATTTTTTGAAAAAAATTCATCCTTGGTGTCTGGTGGGGTTTCTGCCGCCCTGGGGGGGCAGATGAGCCTCACAAAAATAGCCCGATCTGCCCCAAAGTGGGGCAGAAATGGCCTAAAATAATTTTTCCCCCCCAGAGGAGTGACCCTTGCCTAAGGGTTCCCCCCACTTATGTGTAATTGGCACACACAAAAAATAAATCCCTGGTGTCTAGTGGTGTCTGCCCCCCTTGGGTCCAGATTTGCATAAGAAAAATAGGCTGATCTGCCGCCAAGGTGGACAGAAATGGCCTAAAATAAATTTGCCCCCAGGGGAATGACCCTTCCCCAAGAGGTCGCTCCCCATCTGTAAAAAAAAAAAAAAAAACTGGGCCTAGTGGTTTCTACCCCCCTTGGGGGCAGATCGGCCTAATTAAAATAGGCCAATTTGCCCCCAAGGGGTACAGAAATTGCCTAAAATAAATTTGCTTCTCCAGGGGAGAGACCCTTGCCTAACAGGTTGCTCCCCTTGCGTGAAACTAACCTAAAAAAAAAAAAAAAAGCCTTTCCTTTCTTTTGATGTCTCTGTCTGTCCCCTCCTACCGAGCGGAAGAGAAATGCTTAGCATTTCTCTTCCGCATTGCGCTTGAAGCTTGGGAGACGACCTCTGATGAGGTCAATACACGATTGTGTGCTGATGTTATCAGACGTCACAGAGGGAGATCGGGGGGTCAGTGTGGAAGGGGAAGTGATTCCCCTTCCATCCCTGACAGGGGGTGTGGGTGAAGGGCCCAGGGGAGAGCGCTAGCCGTGGCCGAGGGCGAGTCTAGCTCGTCCAAGGCACCAGAGGGGTTAAAGGAAATTGAAGGACGGAAATAATCACAGACAATCCTGGAGTAGAAGTCTCAACTGTCAGGGAGAGGGTCTGTGACCTTTACCATTAGGCCACAGGTGACTCCTTGATGGACTGTCTCCAGACATACCTATGACATGCAACCCATACATGTGAGAGGAAAGAAATTTGAATATTCCGTTACTAGGAAGGTTTTTCAGTGAAAACTCTAGTAAATAAACACACACACTGCCAAGTGATACTAGGATTTGAAACGTCAGCTTACCAAGTGACAGTAGAAGAACTTGACCATTAGGCTAGAAGTGACTCTGTTCTGCTTTGTATCCAAATGTAAATATAACATTTGCACCAAACATCTTCCTTGCCTTATTATTTGAAGTCATTGCATGGAGAGACCATTGGAATGTCAATCTCTATCTCTCGTCCATCGCTTTATGGGATGGAAGAGAGAGAGAGAGTGGCAGGACCATGGGGGCCTAGCCAGCTCCCCTCACCCAGAAGGAGCGGGCATTGCTCCCCCAAGCAGTAAGCAGCTTTTAAAAGCAGCTCCCTGCCTGCAGGAGCAATGTTTTCATCTATCTTCCCGCACGCATTGAATGTAGGGAAGACCAGTGAATTTATTTTTTTCTGACAGTGGGAGCTGTTTAACAGCACATGCTATCAGAAACCAGACTTGTTTTGCTTTCTCTTGGTGGTAGCTGTCAGCTCCCAACAAGCAAAAGCAAACAGCTATATCCTAGGGACGGGCACCCCTGGACAAAGCAGGAGCTGGCAGTGGGGGATGGCATTCCCCAGGGCCATTATTGGTTCCTTGAGGGAGGGCCAACTGGCCCTCTTCCATCAATCTATTTAACCCCAGGGAGGTGGAGGTCTTCAAAGATTGGGGGGCCCATGCTGCCCGCACATAATTGTACAAATACCCCGGTCAGTTGGTGGTCCCCAGGGCTGCAGGGGTGGCATGTGGACCCCTGGCACATAATTACTTAAATGCCCAAGGAAGGTGATGGTCCCTGGGGCTGCGCACCCCCGCGCATAATTGCTTAAATGACCCAGGGAGGTTGTGGTTCTGAGGGTTGTGAGGGGGCCGACCAGCCCCCGCACTCTGATTGATAAAAGCCCCGGGGAGGTGGTGGTCCCAGGGCTGCCAGGGCATGAGTCCCTCCCGCATTGAATTTCTTATTAGCCCAGGGAAGTGGAGTTCCACTGGTCTGGGCAGGGGGGGCAGGCAGCCTCCTCGCATCAAAATAGCAATGCTCGGGACTTGGCCCTCCCAGGGGCCTCAGAATAATCAAGCACGGACCGTGATACTTGTTTGTTTTTAAAGATTTTGCCAGATTTGTTTAATAAAAACGCTTTTTGGCTCTGGGGAGTCCCTTTGGGACCCCAGAACCAGAGCTAAGGGATCAGGTTTTCCCTACCCTGACCCCTTTTTCTTTTTTTTACTTTTTATGGTGGGACTCGGCTTCAGCTGAGTCCCAAGATGGTTGGCACCACTTCCTGGCTAAAGTGTTGACAGTCAATCAGAGCTCTGCATTTGCCATTCACAAACTCATAATCTTCACAAAGTCATTGCAACCTCAGATATACAAATTTGTTTTACCTTTAACATCTCAAAAAGTACTGAACGGATTTACACCACACAAGCAACAGCATAACGTGTGTACAGAATTCGCTTTCTGGCAAATTTGGTGTAATTTTGTCCAGTGGTTCAGGCTGTAGTTGTGTTTAAAGGTCCTATGGGAATTAACAAGGGAAATGCAACTTTTTTGATGACCCCTTTTTTCTCGGTCCACGCTTGACAGATCACCCTGAAACTTTCCGTGCACTGCAAGAATCATCAGCTCACTGTTTTGGGGAAAAGTTTGTGAAGATTCATTGAATGGTGCCAAAGATGTTAGCAAGTCAAAAAACACTTTTTCTATGGAAACATGGTCCTAACTATAACTGCCTAGTGTCGACCACCACTAGGTTTGACATATAGAAATATAATTGTTTTTAAACATTTGGCATAGTTTCTTTCTTTTTCTTTCAATACAAGCAGTAACTATAGCTCCATGCACTTCTTATACCCTTTTTATTATATTGGCTATGCCATCTGAAATTTTTGCATTTAGAACCCTTATGACATTGCAAATCATGTAGTTTGTGAGAACATAGTGCATGATAGAGTTGTGAGTTATAGTTAATGTAGTGTGGCTATCAACTTCAATACACTGTGTTTGGAGGTGTGTGAGTTTTAATAATATGAATGTGTTGCATAAATTATAAATCAAAGGTATAAGTAGAACTTTCACATTTCTAACTTTTGTGTAGTTTATGTTTGGTTTGTTGTATATGAACAATAAGTAAATGTATAGTAATTTGAAGGTGGTGTGTAAATCATAAATTTAAGGTACAACTATAACCTTAGAAATTGTAATGTTTGTAATGCTTAATTTAGATTTATATAGAAAAAATACATTTGTTTTCTCAACAATAACAAAGGTATAATCTTTGCTTATTTTCAAATGAATTTAAATGTTTTTTTAATAAAAATGTGTTTTGGGGCATAGAGTCCACTGTTGTCTTGTGGAGTGTTGTTGAGTGTTATGCAGAAGAGTAGAGGAGAGTGTCATACAGTGCAGGGTTGTAGAGTGGAGTAGAGTGGAATGGTATCGAGTAGCATAGTGGAGCTAAGTGGCATAGAGTGGAGTGGTGCATTGTAGAGTACAGTCTTGTTGAGTGCAGTAGAGTAAAGAGTCGTATCATAGGCTTGAGTAAACTGTGAGATATTGTTGTGGTATCATATACAGTGCAGTTTGGCGGTATGTTGTAGGGTGTTGGAAAGTCTTGTAATGTGGAGTACAGTTTTGTACAATGATGTGTAGGGGAATAGAGTAGATAAGAGGGTTGTATAGTGGCACAGCGTGCAGCAGAGTCTTTACACTGGAGTTGTATAGAGTGGAGTAGAGTGTTATAGAATGGAGCTGTATAGAGTAGAGTATTGTACAGCAGTATAGAATGGGGTAAACTGTTGTGCAGTAAAGTAGAATGAAGTGGACTCCAGTTTTCCGTGCCTTGTGCTCTCACAAATTAAATTATGGATTTGTGATAAGTGTTTTTGTAAATGCTATTATTTTAGGTAGTATAAATGATATAATTTAAAAGAATATAAGCAGTGCAGGGAGAAGGCACGGGTTATAACTAATGTAGTGTGGAAGGGATTCTTTACAACTTTTACTGTTCAGCCCACTCAACCCAACAGGAAACTGTAAAGTACAAAGTGTAAAAGCTATCTTTTTCTTACTGTGGCGTCAACCTCTCCCTTGCACCTTTTACATTTCTCCTCTTCATTCACTTCTTTATTTATTAATTGTTTTTTTCTGATCCTTTCCTAGTCATGTCCCTATTATTAAACCTTTGTATTATAGCTTCGAAATTTGGATTTTTTGAGTTTTAAAATATAGAAGTAAACCTTTCAAAGTGATAGTTTGGCGAGCATTATTTTTAGGTATGTTAGGTGCTCTTTTTTAAGCTGTGCAAATACTATAATTGCCTTTGTTTTTAGATAGAATCTGCCAAGGCTGACACTGAGGAGGCAGACCAGGCCAATATGCTATGCATGAGAAACAATAAGACCAAGCAGCTGATGGGATTAACCATAATTTAATTTCCCTGCTGCATTTGTTAAGGTATTCCTTCTTCACTTCTAAATATAGTTCCCAATTTAGTTTTTAATTATACACCTTCTTATGTCTCTCTGCCATTTAAATTAATGGGTAGAAGAGGTGTGCTGTCCAGTGATCATTGTCAGCCCATAAGTACCACTTCTTCTCACATCCTATTCCATTCTCCTTGGTACCACATTTATCATATAACATTTTTCTATGTTTCTTGCCATTTTATACCTTCTCTTACATAGGATTGTGTTCTACCTTAATTTAGCAATGTAACCTAATCTGTCCATAGCCAAACTAAAACAAGCTCAAGCCCATACCTATAGGATTTTAAATCACACTCAGTAGCTCCATAATCCAGGAATAATATATTTGCTATACTAGTAATTCATTAGGTGGGTGAGTGTTGTGGGGATATTTGGTCTAGAGTGGAACTCTAGAGTTGAGAAAGAGCCAGGCCACTGGATTTATTGTGATTATGTGTCAGTAGTTGTCCAAACATTATGCTGCCCATCCTGGTTAGATTAATTAGTGTTGCATGATATAAATGGTCATTGTGCAGTGCAAATTTGCTGTTCTGTTATTTTTCCATATATATATATATATATATATATATATATATATATATATATATAACTTTGCAGACACATGTTAAGTGTCTTATGAAAGTGTCAACTCATGAATTCACTTAGCATAAAGTGATTTGATATGCAGGTGGTTTGGGATTAATTAATGTCACATACTACAGATAGAATTATGTAAACAATATATAAAAATAAGGTCCCAGGGGCAGAAATTCACTGAAGAATATTGATTTTCAGTGGCCTTGGAGAACCAGCATTGATCTGTGCCTGTCTGACTAAACAAACATGTGCTTGGAGTGGGTACTATAATTGATGTTCCTTCCCAATTCAGACCATACTGTTATTCCTGGTAGATGGCCAGCCCCAGAATCGCAGGTCTAGAGGACAGGCACCAGTCAGAAATACCCACTCAGTTACACCTCCAGGAGATAGAGGCAATAACGGTAGCCGTCTGTTGACTGGTCATCTTGCAAGAGAAGGAGGTGGAGGCAGCAGCACAAGCTTACCTTAGTGGTCAGCTGGCTGCTTCCAGGAAAAGGAAACACCATCGCCAAGGACAGCCGAGCATGAAATCCCCCACAGCAGCCACCCAGCAAACCACAGCAGTCCTTCTTCCAGAGGTGCCCAGTGGCCTGGACAAAATAAAAGAGACCCAGAGAGACATTTTGAACAGAACAGCAATTTGGAGGGACATTTCCATTAAGGAGAGAGTCTGCCTGTTACATGTAGTCTAGATGAGAGCAGCTTCATTATTAAAAGAAATACATACAAAATGAATTCATGTCCAAAATTTACAATGCCTCTAAAAACTATATATTTAGTCCAAATATGGGCAAAATACTGAGCAAAACCAGAACCCATGACTACAAAGAATGCTAAAAACAGTTAAGACTGTATCACATAATAAAGTCAAATTTTAAAATGTTTCACAAATTATACATACATGATTAAAAGTAAGAAAAAGAAAAAAAAAAAAGAAGTAAAGATAACATAAATGTCCCATACCCTGTCAGGGTGATCCACAAAAGTCTCTAATTTAACCTATGCTTAACCCTCTGGTAGCTTGGCACAAAAGCAGTCACACTTAACTTAGAGACAATGTGTAAAGTATTTATGCAGAGTATAAAAAGCAATAAACTGAATCACAACACAACGAAAAAAAAAACACCAATTTGAGAAAAAAGAGTAGATTTTAATACATTATTTGACACCAAAATGACAAATACCTAATCAGTAGAATCTGAGTTATGAATTTTTACAGTTTAGGGTAAAAACTAGCACCTAGAAGATCAAAGTACCAATGCAGACGTCAAGTCATGCAAGACCAGACCAAAGTTGAAAAATATGGCTGACTGCATTGGAGCACACGTTGGATACAATGTTATCCTGTGAGATAGGCATGTCTGACAGTAGTGAAAAAGGAACGTTGGTGCTTTTTACTACTAGGACGTGTAAAACGTAAAAGTACATGTCCTACCTTTTAATTACAATGTACCACGCCCTATGTGTTACATAGAGCCTGCCTTAGGAGTGACATATGTAATAAAGGATGAGTTTAAGGCTTGACATATTGCCATGTTGAATTGGCAGTTTAGAGCTACATTCAGGTTGCAATGGCTGAGCTGTGACATGTTTTAAGGAGCTACCTAACTGGGTGGCACAATAGGTGCTGCAGGCCCATTTCTGACATGTTTTAGGGAGTGAGCCCAAGAACATTAGCACTGGTAGGTAGTAATAAAGTGCACAAGTCCTAAAGCCAACAAAAATTAATTCTGCAAAATAGAGGGTGAAAGCAAAAGGTTTGGTGGATCATCACCCTAAGGCTGACTGGTCTTAACAGCTGGCATTGCCTAACCCCTTTAGGACAGCTGCTTTTATGGGTGCAAGGTTTGGGCCTACAATAAACAAGAATAGCTCTTCTGTATATTTTTAATTTCAAGATCCCCTTACAAGAGGAAATCATTGGAATAACAGGTTATTTCTCGCTTCACACCAAATGTGTGAGTTGATCCACTCTGCAAGCGTATACCGCATGTATTTTTGATAAAGGGAATTATGCTGTTTTGGACTCTCCAGGCAGCCCAGTTCACACTCTCATAACTGGTGCTGGTGAGGAAGTACAAAGTGATTAAGTATACCTCTGGTAGTGAGTGTAAGTAACTGTCCTTATTCAAATAAAATATCCAGCAAGGAGTTTAGCATCAGGCTTTTGTGAGCTAATTCCTCACATTTCCCTAAATTATGGTATTTAATGGCAACATGATTTTTTATTTGTTTTGCATAATAGTCCTCCCCTACCCTAACTAAACATATAAACCTTTAACACAGTACTGGGAAATTAGGAGGGTGAAGGCAACAAGTTTTGGGGAGGACCACCCTAAGTCTGACTGGTCTAACAGCATACCAATAATTGATGTACATATCTCATACGGCATGAAGAAACAAGGAAATTACTATAATTTCTGGTTCCATGGACTTGATCATAGTCCATCAAATGATAGGGGTGGAGATCGGCATTGGTGTTGGGACAGGTGGAATGTAGATCAATATCTCACTTGAGATCTATATATGGGCTTTATTAATACTCACAGTGAACTTCTTTGATTTGACATTTGATGTTTGAGGTTCATTAACCCTCAGATTTGTGCCAGTTTATAGTTAATATCAGACTCCTGGTTGTTTTTTCTTTTATAGGCATTACGTTAAGGTATTTTGTATTGTGTACTCTCTTATATATAAAACACGTTGGCTGTTTGGATTTTTAATTGGAACTAAATAAACAAGATTGGTTCACTAAATCGAGAATGTTTTTCTCTGTACATTGTACTCAATGTATTTGACTAATATAGGATTCTGACTAGAGTGCTCCCTTATTGGGTTCTTTAAAATTCTATGAGTCAGCAACAGTATTGTGAGCAGCTAGTACTATTCTGGGTTGCACCTACTCGAAATGTGAGGAGAGGTTTGGATGTGTCTGTATTTCCTTTGCTCTACTGCTCTGTAAAGTGGGTTTGTTTACTCATGTATAACATTAATACATTTTCCTAAACTTATGACTTTTTAATAATATTACAGTTATTACCCCCTTGCTTTTCTCTTTTCTATACCATTCCTGTAAACCAGGATGCTCTCTACTGATCCACTGTCAGAGGCTGAGCCCTGAACCTGGTCCAACATAAATACAACGTAGAATTGTCTAGCTCCATTGTCCAACACTGCAAACCTAAACTCCACCATCCCGCAATTAGTGCTGGAAAATTGATGATTAATTTATTTGCCTCCATCCATCCTGAGTTGATGTCACCTGGGCACCCACCCCTTCATCAGCAATATCTGAGTACTGAGACCTTTCAGCTGCAGTCACCAATCACCACTAAGGAATACTTACAACCCAATGAATACAGATGTCACATTGCCACACTATATATACAGTCACAACTAATCCCAAGTCTATTACTATTTCCTTCCAGTCCTTACCTGTGCAGAAATGTAGTGTCTCGCACACTCACTAATACATTTGTTGATGCAGGCGTTTAGTTAAAGAGACTAACTGCTGGTGGCCATAACAGGCCCAAGCAGGGAAGACATCACGGAAAAAGCAAGGTTTTTATTAATTCTGAATGGAGAAGGTGAACCAGCAAAGATGAATTCACATTCTGAAACACAATCAAACCAAAAGAAAAAAACAGCAAGTGGCAGATCCAAGACAAAGACCTTCATATATCAACAGTTTACATTCAAGTTTTTGTAGGTTGCTTCTGAAGACTCATCAATTACATAGATTTTCTGTGGAGTGTAGATTCTGGAAAAAAGAGCATACTACCTTTCTGTTGCCTATTATTGTCAGATTTACTGTGTTATTATACCACTTTCTTGCCCTGGCAAGGTAACGTGTATTTTTTCAAACTTCCTTTGTAACAGTATAGTGTTGCTTACACCACATCTGCCCTGACAAGGTTGCGATCTATTGATGTTACAAACAGATAACACCACAGTGTAGCACACATCTTAGGGGAAGATGGCTATAATTTTCATTAATGGAAGGGTAGGTGGAATATGGATGTTGAGAGAGAGAGAGACAACACACAATATTTAGCAACTATATGAGCATGTCACATCTGTCATGGGATGAAGATGACAGTTTGGCAGCCCACAGACTCCCAGGTTCATCATTCGCTGGAATGCAAAATAGGGAAGACATATTAAAAGTAAAGAAAAATTATACTGTATGTAAATGGATTAACTGTATTTTCCTTGCATTGTCCATTTTGAGAATAGGGCTGGAACCCCGATCAGGATTGCCATGGATGTTCCTGGTAGTAGAAAAGGCCTGTGGAATGAGAAAAGAAAATGACAATATTTGATAAGGCCTCACATAAGCTCCTTTATGATTAGTACTTATTCCAGACAACCAGACATCTAGTTTGCATGTACCCTAGATTATTGATCATTCAAACAGTAACAAAGTTTAACTCTGCCCATCATGTCCTCAACCACTTAGGATTTCACCCTTGAGTCAGACAACTGCATTAATATGTACATCTTACATCTCTCTCCTTCCAGTCCACAAATCTAGGCCTTTTTGTGTCATTTTTTCCCATAGACGTAGATAGCCTTTGATCCTTCTCCCAGATGTTGTTGATGGGACTTGCTAATTGTATTTCTTTCAAAAGGAGACACACCTGTTAATTTAGAAAATAAAAGGGCATTTAGTGTAAATCTAACCTTAGTAAACTGAGAAGTATCAGAGAAACCAAGGAGATGCTGAAGTGCAATTAACAGAATGTCAATCACATACCATTCATCCAGAATTATCAGCCAAACATTTAATACCAAGTTTACCTAATCTCCTCTGATCCATCAGATGAATCTTCTATTGGTGTTCATTGATGCACGTTAGCTGTTCTGAGGGTGGTGTCCAACTACCTATATATGTGTATCTTTTCCATTGGAAGAACTATACAGTACATAGGAAGTGCAATCCTTAGAATATTTACTGACAGACCAATTTTGGAATAAAGGTTGGATATGGGAGGGAGGCATCTTGTTTTTTAGGAAACAGAGACATCTGCAGTAGACTTGCATACTATTGCTCAAGTCTACAGTTGACAATAAGGTTGAATTAATTTTCTTTCTTTGTCACCCTTCAACACTGTGTCTGTGTACTCCTTGATTATCGATCTGTGCCATGCACACTGGTACTATTTAAGTTTATTTACATTAGCCACACACCAAATAGAAAAATAAAACATATTTCTTTTGTTCTTGATTTTTTTTACTGCGGTACATTTCTCATTTCTGTTGTGTATTTGCTTCTTTTGGTTATAGTCTGGAAAAGAGAGTTCATCTACAAATCCAGGGAGGTCACCTAGAGGATAATCACTCACCTCCCTTGTAATGTTTGAGATACTACCCATATCCACCTTTAACTTTTGAAACTTTATGCTTTTTAAGCATGAAATGTGTATTCATTTCAATCATTGTCAGACTGTCTCGACTTAAAGGAGAGAGACTATACCTTTTGACCATGAAAATTGCCCCAGGTGCACTGAAAACCCACTAAGAGGATACAATGTTTACAGGACATGCTAGATACTTTATTGCCAGCATTGTGAGTTCTGGTCATTGTTCCTTTTTTCCCTATGAAAAGGTAATTGGCTCTTACTCCAAGTACAATTCTGTAATTGTGTAGTCTTTTACCATCTTCTCCATTGTTCATTGCTATTGCTGTTTCTGAGTTGCCTGCACCTGCGCACATAATATTACACCTCGAATATTCACAAACAAGCCCACTGCACATGTTGGAAGTTAGTAGCAGGAACTTCTGGTACTGATGGTGGGTGTTGCTGCTTCAGTTGTACATGTTTCCGAATTTGAAGCCACCACCACACTCTCCAGGGGCTAAAAGACAGCACTTCAATTCTTTTATGTCCTTGAGGTTGCAATCTTTCTTCTTCAAAATCACTTGCTATTCTGGTGGTCCAACTCTTGTCAATGGAGATGGCCACTGCTAAAAAAGGAATGGAAGTGAGCAGTCCTTTTTTATACTCCTGATCCAGTACTGTCGAACATAAGTACTCTTCAAAGGACAAAATCTCTTTTTTGCAGTTTTTGATTTGTTTTCGGAAGAAGGATTAACTTGTTGACCAAAGAAGCTGCTTCTTCACTGATATTTGTGTGTGTTTGTTCCACCATTTTCAAATGGTCCCACATCATGTACAACATTGGAAAGGCTTGGCTCATGGTACAATCATTCTGCTGACTTTCGGTGTCAAAATTGTAAAAGGCAGTAGCATTTGCATCATGCACTCTAATTGCCCCCATTTGTCAACCTCCAATGTCATTGTTTTGGTAGTTGCATACTCTTGTCATTTGTAATAAGTGATCTTTGAGAGACCTCTACTGATTCAACGTGCATTGCAGCATGTAGAAGGAGGAGTTTCAATGGATTAGGACCTCCTGTATGAGAAATTGCACAGGGACTCTATTAGCAAGTTGAATGATCCTCAACTGTTTCCTAGCTTTCAGGGAATGAATGTCATGAGTAGAAATCCTGTACCAGATGGCAAGTGTGCTGTTGACTATTTCATTTTTAGAACGCCATGCAAAATTAGGTTGAACCAATGAGTTAACCATAGGACTCTGAAGTGTCTTCCACCAGCAATGCAATTAGACCTGATACCCTTCGGAGGCAGGCCCCTAAACCTTTTTGACCTCACCTCTCCTATCTTGCTAAACTAATTCTTGATGGATTTAGGACTCTGTGCTAACCAGTGCTAAAGTTCTTGCGCACTCCTATGGTAGAATGACCCTACACCCAAATGATAAATGTAATTTATTTTTGAGTCCCTGGTTATTGGTTTAAATGCCACTAGTGGGCTTGTAGCACTCATTGTGCCACCCACGACAGTAGCACTTTATAATGTGTCTCAGGCCTGCTCCTGCAGCCTGCAATGTTGTTTTAAGCTACAATTTCAAGCTGGCAAAATAAGCCTTTTACCTGACCTAAACCTTCATTTTTGATAATTATAATTCATCCAAAGGTAGGCCCTAATAGCTCCTGGAGCAGAGTGCATGGTATTTAAAAGGCAGGACAAGTGTACTTGAGTTTTACATGTCCTGACAATGAATAGCTCCTGATGTCATTATTTCCTGTTGCAAGGCCTACCTCTCCCATTGACTAACACTGGGTTCCCTTATTACATGTGATAAGTGCAAACTTTGAATTGGGAGCAGATAGAGGTATGCTGTGTAGACTCAAATGAATTGTAATTTACACAATTCTGAAAATGCCATTTTAGAAAGGTATTTTCTTATGTACCCTGCTCCACTAACACTTCAAAGTACTTGGTGTACAGAGTCTTTTATACTAAGTAGAAATTGTCATTTTGGGAGGATTATGTCTAGTAACACAAGGCTGCTTACAATTCTCAGAGATAAGCTTATCATTGAGTTGTGTCACCTTGCATCACACAAGAGGGCAAACGCGCGACTGCTAGACCTGACAGCCATACGGTGAGCTTCCCCCAAACCTTTTGCCTGCTTGCCTCACATTTTTGCTGATTTTGTTTGGTTGGCCTTTGGATTCTGAACATTTTACCACTGCTGACCAGTGTTAAAGTACATGTGGTTCCCCTAAACATGGTTTCATTGGTACGTCTACAATTGGCATTTTTAATTTACTTATACATCCCTAGAAAAGGGCCTGTAATCTAACTGCTATTAGGATAATAGCACTGCTTGTACCACTCACTCCAGTAGCCCTTAAACATAACTAAGGCCTGTCATTGCCTGTGTGTGCATTTACACTGCCATATCGACTTGCCATTTAAAACCTATTGCCAAGCCTTAAACTCCCCATCCAGTGCATGTAAGCTGTCCCCAAGGTAGGCCCTAGGTATTCCTTGGGGCAGCATGCTATGTAAGGAAAAGACAGGACATATACTTTTAAGTTTTACATGTCCTGGTAGTGAACAACTCCTAAATGTGTTTTTCACTACTGTAAGGCCTACCCCTCTCATAGGTTAATATTGGAGATTCTATATTACATTTCATAAGCTGTAATTCCTAAGTGAGATGCCATGTTTACTACCTATAGAACTGTAATAATAAACCCTCTTTAATGGTAAAGTTGGATTTATTGTTACAATTTTGAAAATTCCAGTTTTAGAAAGTTGTAATTTTCCTGCTCTTAAGTCCTGTGGGCCTGCAGCATGCCTCCAATATGCGTCTGGGCTGGGTGACAGCTAGACTTTGTGCATTCCGTCTAGACAGCCACAGACAAAGGGAGTTTAGGTGTGACTGATGGGCCATCAATATCCTGATGGCCCATCCTGGGCAGGATGGGAGGGAGAAGTAGACACTTACACCTGAACGGGCAGTGTTCTGCTCCAACACAAAGGGCTGCATAATCCCCAGTAGTGAGTCTTGAGCCAAGTTAGGAAGAAAGGACTTCCGATCACTTCAAAGACCTTTCTTTGAAGTCACCCCCACTTCAAAGGTGCAATTGCCCATAAGTACTGGACCTCTGACCCAACCAACTCAGTAAACTGCTGGACCTGCAAAGAACTCTTTCAGGAAGAAGGACTGCTGTGCTACTTCTAGGACTGTCACTCTGGACTGCTGCTCTGGAAGAACTGCTTTTCTGCTGTGCTGCCCTGCTGCCCTTTTCCTTGATGAGGAAGGTCTGGGCCCATCTCACTTGAACCTAGAGTGAGTTCAAGGGTATCCTGGCTTGCCTAGTGTTCTTCTGAAGTATCAAAGACAAAAGACTTCTAACTCATCAACAGCATCTGGACTTTGATTTGCTGTGGTCTTGACCTGCCAACCAGTGGCAATCCAGTCCTGGGCCCATGGAATTTGGTATACAGTGCTGCAACTGCCAGAACAGGAGCATCAGTGCAGTTGTACAGATCAGGACCTGTGTATCTCCACTGACACCAATGCATCCCCGCTGCTGTGAGGATCGAAGTTACCACATCCCGTCCACACCAAGGCATAACGCCTGCTGCAAGGATCAGGAGCATCACATTGTAGACTGCATGATGCGTCCTCTCCATTCCCAATGCATCACTGTCTTTGCATGGCTTGGAGTTGACATATAGCCTACCTCTTCGGGATCAACACCAACACATTGCCTTCCTTGCTCCTTGCATTGTGTTGTCTGCAAATTAAGGTACAGTTTCAGTGGACCAAGGCTTGACCTTGTCCGATTCGCCCTACCTCCCAGTCAGTCTAACGTTTTAGTTTGACCCAGTCTAGAGTGACGAGATAGCCCCACTTATCGCTTTATGTCTCTAAGCACTACAACTACGTTTATTCTTTAAAGCTTCTACTTATTGGATTCTTGGTCTTTGATCCTGTTTTGTTCATAAACCTATTATCTATTTTTCTAACTTTGAGTGGAGTCTTTTTATGGTGCTCTCACTATTATACTGTTTGAAGTGTTGCACAAATACGTTACACATTGCCTCTTAAGTGAAGTCTGCCTGCTCTGTGCCAAGCTACTAGAGGGTGAGCACAGGTTAATTTAGGGTGCGTATCTGACTTACCCTGACTAGGACTGTGTTTATTCTCTGCCAAACAGAAACCCAGGCCCAGATTTACGACAAAGTGACATGGTACTATGCTGCGCCACAATTAGCAGTGCCGTGCCACTTTCAAAATGCAGGGATGCACTGTATTTACAGGAATACGGTGCACCCCTGTGTTACCCCCAGCACCATTGCTGAATAAGGATGCCTGTTTGGCTGCCTCTGCCAAAACAAGCATCCTTCCGCCATAGGGTAAGAGTGTCCTGTTTGAGGGAATAGATTATTCATGTGCAGGAAGTAGTCCCTTCCTGCACATAAACAATCTACACAAATAGTATACACAATCTATACTATACTTAGATAATGAATCTAAACAATCTACTATGGAGATTTGACACTTCTGTGTGTGCTGCGAAATGCAGCACACATAGAAGTACCAAAGCGTTATTTTGGAATTATTGTTTATATGCAGGAAGGAAACCCTTCCTGCATATAACAATCATCCAATGCATTTTCCTGCTTCTATGTGTGTTGCACAAAGCAACACACATAGAAAGAGCAAAGAAACGAGGAGGAATAAAAGTATTCCTCCTCCTTGTGCCATGCTAACACCATCCCTGAGGCAGTGTTAGTTTCTGGTGCTGCCTCAGATTTACACCTTCTTATAAATCTGGGGAACCGTAAATAGCAATAGGTGCCTATCTGATGCAGAAAACTGCATCTGGAGACATGTTTACAAGGCTTGTGGCTTAACGCCTCCTTGTAAATGTGGTGCAGTGAAAAGCTCCACTGGAGTGTCATTGGAAGTGACTCTCCTCTGGCACTGGGGGCTTGTAAATCTGGCCCCCAATTTCAAACACTGGTGACCAGCAGTGAGGATAGGACTTGTGTTTGTGCAGCGCTATACAGTTACTTGATGTACAGTACTACTCCATAGACCAATTCCAATAAATTCTCACTGACTGACACTTATGATTTTTTCACATTTTCCCTATTCCCATTTTTCCTATTGTGGCTGTGGCCACACCTGCCAAGATGGAGTTTGAGCTGGTCAACCTAGAGAGCTACACTCTGGCCCAGCTCAAGGGATTCTGCCAATAGAGGAGATTGATTGCTAAAGAGAGCTTTAAGAAGTTAGAGCTCCAGAAAGCTTTGAGAGCATGGGCAGAAGCCCACCAGATACACAAAGACAACGAGGAGGGGGTCAGAAAATGAGGAGAAGTTGGAACAGGACCTGCCAGACGGCCTTGACATGTAACCTCTAAGGGAGGAGAAAACGTCCTCCTAGGAGTGGAAGTCCACCCACATGCAGAAAGCAGTGTGTCATCCAGGAACCTGTCCCCTGAGGAGCTTACAAACAGGAAGGAGAAGAGGAAATTGAAAATAGAGCTTGCCAAATTCAAAATGAAGGAAGAGTAAGCGCCTGAAAAAAGAGGCTGGCCATAGAGGAAAAGCGAATGGCCATGAGCTGAAATTCAGGAAGCTGGACGTTCAAGCCATGGAAGTTTAGTCCAGCAGCCAGTAGCAGCTGCGGCAGATATCAAGAGGATGGTTGGGTGAGACGACGGGAACGGGGGTGTGTGGGGGGAACAAATATTTTTTTTAAACCTTACTGTTCGACGCCGCCATCCTCTCCTGCCGCCTCGCTCATCCTCCTTTCCTGTTCTCATGTCTCATTTGCTGGGATACCAGAAGAGGCTCCCAAGCAATCCTGGCGCTGCTTACATGCTAAACATAGCATATAAGCAGTGTCAGGATTGGTCTGAGCGGCAGTGACTGCTGCTCAGACACAATCCTGGGACCTGTGCACCTTATCCAGCCCGGCTGTGTACACGGCCTGGCTGGAGAAACCTAAGTGTGCATGTGTGTTTGGAAGGCCGTCTTAGGCCATCCAAACACACATGGGCACTAAGTTCACACAATTCCTCATCCCCCCTGCCACTTCCAGAGGCCCAGCCTGGCCCCTCCCCGCACCTGCTAGCCGAGCCTGCAGCAGAAAAGCAAAACAATATTCAGATATCATTTTATTTTTCTGCTCCTGGCTCTTAGCCAGTGGGGTGATGCTCCCCCGGCATTGTGGAGGAGCCACCCCTGCTAGCAGCAATGGTGGCAGTGTACCTACAGACCGCATCTCAAAAGATTTGGAGGCCAGTTATGTGGCGGGGATGACCTAGATATATAGTTTGAAGCTTATGAAGTTGCCCCCAATCCCAGGCTGATTTTGGCCCTGGGGACCCCATCTCTTGGGGCCCAGCTACTTGTACAAGGGGGAGGGAGTGTGCATCCCTCTCCTCAGGCAGATTCCAGACCCCATTTCCCAAGGCTTGGCCAGTTAAGGATGGGTGCCCACTGCAGGCCCTAGCCAGCTCCCCATCTCCAGCATGAGCCAGCATTGCTCCCGCCCACAGAGAGCAGCTAATAATGCTGCTCCCTGCCAGTGGGGTCAGTGTTTTAATCTTTTTCACTGCCTGCTTCACAGCAGGCAGGGAATCAGATGAAAAGTTTGCTCCCACCGGGCAGGAACATTTTTCATGCTTCTTCCTATTGGGAGCAGAATTAGGGCCTGATCTAGATCTTGGTGGGATTCCCATCGTCCTTTCGTAGCAGAGTTTACAAGCACTCCATCAAACTGATGGATTTCTACTCACTTTAAATGTATGGCAGCTGAACCTCTGTCCGTGTCGACAGAGTGTTTTCTGTCGTGGAAGAGCCTTACCGCAGTTGATGCGGTGGACTTCTATGCTGACTAACATCACTCTGTCACTGACAGGGTGGCAGGTTTGCACCAAGCATATTTAGATTTCACAGTTGTTCAGACGTTGTTCTAGAGGCTGATTTTTGATGTGGGGAGTCCGCCGAGGGATGCATTTAAAATCATACTATTCATTTGGTCTGTGGATGGATACTAGCAGCACACACCTGATGCGTAGTGGTTAATTGTTTTTACCTGCATAGCACACCAAGTACACTCTTCATTACAGACCATCATCCTTTGCTATTCCACTGCAGCAGAACATTGTGAAGTAAAAATGTTGTCAGTGTAGACAGTTTCTTTTTTTAATTTCTCCGTTTCTTGTCCCTTTTTCCTCTCATTTTTATTTTGGTGGGATAAAACGTTATTTTAATATTTTTTTGACAATGGCAGAGAGGAGAATACCCCAATTTACAGAGGGATAATTGTCAGTCATGGTAGATGAGATCATGAGAGAGGACATATAATTATTTGGAGCACAAGTACAAAATACAACCATAGCTCAGGAAAGGCAACTTTGGGCCAGCGTAGTTGACAGAGTGAATGCTGTAGCAAACAACCTGTGCACCCAGGAGGATATTAAGAACAAAAAAATGACCTGAAGGAGAGAGTGTGTTCACTGGCCTCCAAGCATCACCTGGAAGCCTTGAGGATCTTTGATGGTACTCTGAGCCCCCCTCACAACTTTTTCCCCGGGAGGAGAGGGTCTTGCAGATCCCACATTTGAAGGCTTGAAAGGAATGTCTTGTGGAGTGGAGAGTGGTAAGTTATACTTTTGAATTTGTCACTAAAACTTAAATGTCATTTTAGCTTTTATATTAGCTATTGCTATTGTGTTTTGCACCTTTGTAAAACATATCAACCCAAATTTAAAATTATCAAATTGATTTTTATTATCAAATTTGTAGCACTATGGTAGTATCTCTCTCTTTACTAGTGGTTTATATGTGTGTTTTACTTCACTGATTATTTGTTGTATTTTCCTTGTTTGGTTGTCTGTTTGAATGTATTTTGTTGCAGTTAAGATAACAAGTTCCAAACGTTATTTAATTTCACATGACGTTATGCTGCTTATAAGTGTTTTTCCACTTAAACATATTTCACATATACTTTTATGTTGCAAATGTTTGTTTATCTGTACTGCATATATTTTATTGGGCATGTCCAGCTTACAAATTTGCAAGCCTTGCTAACGTTTAATTAAAATGACTGAAACTACCATGATGTCTTGTTTTTGTATCTGAAAAATAATATTTCACTGTGATGTTGACCATTCTCTCTTCTCTTTCATATATGCACATATGTTAGAGTGTTATGTATTTATCAATCTCCATTTTATGCAGTGTATTCAAATCTCATTATTTCATTACATTTTGTATGTTGTAACTTTCTTGTTATTCAATTGCATTGATGTGGTTGATCTCACAAATTAAAGTTTGTTGACTTAACAATTTTTTCATATGTTATTTTGTATGCTGAATATAAGTTATATTGATAACAAATGTACTTTGCAGTGTTTACATGATGATTAATGCTATTAATTGATCTATGTTGTATAATAGTCTGACTCCTAGCCTGCTAGGCCTTGGAATCGTTTAGTTCTCATTTCTCCTATCTACTGTGTTTGGTTGAATGTTTTTCTTGTCCTTTTCATGACATCTATTTACCTGTTTGTTTGAAGTTTGCATGTGTATCAATTAAACGGTTTGTTTAATTTATCATAAAACCACTGAAAAGTCAAATAATTGTATTAATGATCTGTTTCCTTTTAGGTCCCTTCATTTGTAGCTTCAAACATATTTGATGTATAATCCAGACTTTTACAATTAGATTTTTTGTAATTCATAATAAGTCCAACACCCTGAGTAATTGGACAACCACCTGGCACTAAGGATATCTCCACTCCAGACCAGGAACAAGCCTTCTGCGAGACCTCCACTCCTGCAAGTCCAGATGATGAGGAGCTGCCTGGTGCATCTGGTCTGCCTGGGCAGACAGCCCTAGAGAATCTCACTCAGCCCGTACCTACATCTCCCACCCCAGCTGTTACCACGCATCCGCCTGATACCCTCACTTGCCATGTCCTTAGCAACATCACTCAATCTTGCGTCCCCCAGTCCTAGCTGCTGTGGATCTTCCCCCCTAGCATCACTTCCAGTTCAGCCAAGAACTAATGGAATGGGGCATTCTGAGTGAAGGGCACAGGGCATTGGAGTTTGGGTTCATGTGGGGAATCCGAGGGAAACAAAAGTGATGCCACTAGGTACACTGTCACTCACACCACCAATGTCCAAGTCTTGAGATCCCTACATCAGTACCAAGACATGATGAGCCTCAGGGAAATGAAGCAGTTGTGAATGGAACACAATGTAGAAATGCAGAATTTAAACTCAAATTTGTGCTCCCTGACTGATGTCCTGTATATTTTTCACCCTGTGTGCAGGGCTTTTTCCATAACCTATTCCCCTTTTTCTGGTCCACAAAACATCTAGGCTAACTACACCTACCTCAGTCACAGGAAATGAGGCCCTGCAACAAGAGGAAATACTGCACTGACCTCAGTACCTGTAAATGTGGATCTAGCAGCCACCCTCAGTAGGGGACATTCATCTGGAGTACTGGGAGAGGCTGGCAAGATCTACACCACCACCAGCAAGAGACACTAAACCAAATTTCCTCCACTGTCTTGACTACCATTCACTCTGTAGGCTATTTTATGGACCCATTCACCTTTTTGATGCCAGTTTTATTTTGTGCCTTAGATTTCAAACAATTTTGGCTCTACAATTAGAGTTTCATTCACCATGACAATTTGTTTCTTTGATTTTTTGTTTTCGTCTTGTTTAAGTTTATTTGGGCCTGTTAAATAAATTCAAAACCAACAAAGTCAAAGACTGATGTTGCCTTCCTTTTACCAATTTGTTTATTTTTTTACCTTCCATCATACATGTTAAAATGTGAATAATTAAAATGATTGCTGTTAAAAACATTTAGGTAAAGTTTTTTGCATTTAAAAACAAAGACTAAAAAGAACTAACACAACAAAGCTAAAATTAGTATTTTCATAAAATTGTAGCAACGATTTGTTTGTAATAGTTTCAAAAAAACATCACACCTATGCATAACCCAAATACTCTGTGCCATGTTTACATTTACAGTTTCAGACCTTGACACCTTGGAAGAACAGGATCTCATCAAAAAAATCAGATACAATAGGTAAACTATTATTGATTTATGTAATCAGCTTCTTGTAGCACACCACTGAAAATTGGTTGTGAAATTCCACCAGCTACTGCCACATTGTATTGGAAAGAACCTATGACCAACAAATGTAGTACTGACATGTTTTTGACTATTGGTGTTATTGATATGGGATTCCTATTATTAGGCAGAAGGTCTGTCTCTAGCTGCTGACATAAATTAATCAAAGTTTGCCTGTTCAATCAGAATTTGTTATTACTATCCCATTCTTCCATGGTGACAAAGTCGGGATATGGTCGAAAAACTTGAGGCTGTCATCTTCTACCTCTCCCTCGAGTCATATGTTTTCATGTGTGCATACAAAAAAACATAAATATTTTTTCAAATTTGCAAACATTTCTTTGACATTTTCAATTTTTAAACAAATTACATGTATCAATTAAAATCTATTTGGATTCTTAACATATCTATACACAAATGTTATTAGTGGTTTTTAAATTTAACCTAACATTTTTTCTTGAAATGTGTAAATAATACATTTTAAATGTATTAGGTACACATTGCATTTTTTGTAAATAATTTCTGAAAAAAACAAAGTAACATTAGCATTTGTTATATGTAAACAAACTAACCACCATTTTGAGTGGTGATGATGCACTTAACATTCAGAAATACAGTATTTCACATTCTAAAATGGCAGGTGCATGACTTTGCCATCATGACCTTTCCGTCAGCAGAAGCTGACTGGGTCAAAACTCCACGACAGACACAGCCATAAAATGTATAAAAGCCAATGGATGTGCACGTCTCCGTTGACGATCACGCACATGCTGCATATTGAAAAAAGCTCAGCTGCCTCCTAATACTGCAGCCAACAACACGTCCTCCACTTCTTCTGCTGTTTTCTACCTCTGGGAGCCACAATGTAATGGAACGCAGGTGACACAACCTCTAAGTTCTCTTCGGAGAAGCTTGATTTGCTGGCAAAGGAGGGTCTGTCCCTGTATAGCTGCTGTATGGCTGACCACAGGAACTGGTAGTTGTTTAAAATGTAATTCTCACTAACCTTCTTTTTATTGAAACACAGGTTACAATGTCCCTTTTAGTTCCTGGGGGAAGTGTAGTGATTGAAGTGAAGTGTCACTTGTAAATGAAAAAGAAAAAATCATGATGTCTATTTTAGAACACATTGGCATGTGTTGTGTTTTTAATGCCCTGTATTTTCTTTGGTGTTTACTTCTATATCTATGTAATATATTCATATAAAACCTACTAAATTAGCAATATGTTAATTTTTAAAATAATATTATATTTGCAATTAAAACATATCTATATATATATTTTAACATGTTAGATAAAAAATGATGTGTGCCTTGAGTATAAGAGAAAAATACAGCAACTTTTAAATTGAGTGAAATTTGAAGTGCAGGAAAGTGTTTAGTTTTATGAATATCTTGGGAAATTGTTTCTCTGTACTTTAATTTTCTCCCATTGAAAAAAAAAAAAAAAAATTGTGGTATGCATGTCACTGTGCCACACATGGCAAAATGTATATTCTGTGCTGCATGAACATACGACACAGGCTTTCAGTCACCTGTAAAAATATGTCCTATTCATAGGCACACATGTTCATACATCCCCAAAGGCTGGGCTCTCAATGACACATGGCAACCCTTTCATAGTGCCCTTAGTCATAGTGTAAGGTAAAAGTCAGCGCTATGGACATTAGGATTAAAGTAAATGAAGCTGGGCATGGGGGTGTCTGGTAACAATGCACAAGTTGGTCAGCCTTGAGTAGCTCATGATGGGTTTTTACAGATCAGAAGTAGCTCTCAATGCAGAAAATGTTGGGGGACCCCTGTCCTAGATTATGTAATTGGCCTGGATTAAACAAGGGCATGAGAAGGAATAAGGGTACTCGACAAGTAACTACAAATGTAAGTTTTATGTTAGGAAATGTAAGAAACAAATGTGATGTTCCAAATTTTTCAAAATGTTTTTAATTGTTTTCTCAAAATTGTGTTCCAGCAATACATACAAACAAAAACTCAAAAAAAATATATTTTTCCTTTCATTTTACCTATCCATACAGGTCAATACCCATCAGAATAAAATCATCTGGAAGGTCATCTCAAAGAAGGAGCAGACCCTGGGGGTCTACAACGATTGCAGCATCCATTGTCACAAGAGGTGGGAGAACCTAAGATGATGGAGCAAAAAAGTCAGCTGAAGTCCAGCTCGCCCAGTTTTCTCAACACGGAAAGCGTAACATCCCCACCCCAACCCCTCTATTGGCCCTACTAGCCTATCCACAACTTGATTGGCAGTTGAGAGCCCAACACCAGCATGAAGGGGGTACATTCTTTTTTTAGTTCTTCTGGTTAAATAACTATTGTTTGTTAGAGTAACAATATTATGGCATCAACATAAAGGTTGACACGTGCAACACAGAAAGAAATGTTTTTGAAGGTGTAGGCTTTGCACAAGATATATGATAATGTGTTTTGTATATTTTTTTGTTGAACATAATACCACTGTATTTCTGATCACTACCAAAGGGCTGTTTTGAGTAGACACATGTGTGACCTAAGAAAAAAAGTCCCATGAGTTTCTTTGATAAGGAGCACTTGTACCAAACAGCCCACAATTTATATTTGTGTCAGGTGTGATGCTTCAACACAATTGTGAAGGAAGTTATGTTGGCACTAATATAGGTGACATAGCATAAAATGTACTTATGATACAGTGGATATTCCAAACATCACATTTGTGAGTTGATATCATAGACAAACAATATTGAACATGTGAGCCCAAAAGACTAAAAATAATAGAATAAATGGCATTTTTTTTTGTAAAAAACTTAGTACTTCTACTAAGAAATAAAATGTAATTTATGTTATGAGTGACAGATTTGCATGACGTCTTACTCCTTCGCAAATGTGCATATAAGCCAGTCTGTTTTTTGAAAAATTAATTTGATAGGCAAACACTTTTGGCTGTACGCATTGGTGACAGAGTAACACATATCCACAAACAACTTGTTTATGCAGATGGGCAATTAATAATGTACACATTTTTTTGTTAGGTATCGATTTTTGTGACATAAGTTCACTCTTCAAAACAATAAATCAGAGCCATTCAAAGGAGTTAAACAATTCCTGGATAAAATTGAAAATGGTTAAGAAACATGATCATAAATAATATGGGGGCAATAGTAGAAAACAAAAATTACTGTGACCAAATGGTTTCAGAAGCTTTTTCCTACATGCATGGAATAATTTAAAAGTAAACCTAAGTTTGAAAGCCTTGAGGCTGGTGAGATATGCGAATTCTGAAAATGACTTGAGTCAGTTCTCTATATATAAATGTAATAAAACTTGACATTGGCCATAAAGGCGGGTAACCATCTGGCCACTGTCTCAGGAAGTGAGGCGTAGGACACAGTGGCATAGATGGTGAGGGAACTGGAAAAGAGGCCACCAGCTCTTCATCATCTTTGGAGGCCTGAACAAGTGACCAGTCCCTAGTGGTGGTGAACCCTACAGGAAATGTACAACCTGCTTCCTTGTCTGCTGCCCAGAGACCCATCTTTACCCTCCCTGTTACCCCCCACAGTTGGTCCAACTTGACCCCCTAAACAGGCAGGGGTCTCTTTCGCTGCAGGTGCCTCACCCCTGCCCCTGTCCCTCCTGCATGCACTGAGTGAGGTGGCTTTTGACCTCTCACGCAGCATCTCTGGAGGCCACAGAGTGGGTGTGTGCCTGCGTTTGTGTGGTTTGGGAGGAAGGCTCACAGACACACTGGGAGAGGACACAGGGGATGTGTGAATGGTTGTGGGGGTGGTGATTGCACGTGAGCGGTGTGTGGTGATGGGCGTGCTGGTGATGCAGGTAGTGGCTGAGGATGTAGTGCATGCAGGTGTGAGTGGAGACGAGACAGGGAGGGAGGAGGAGGACGTGGAGGAGGGGAACACAGTGGAGGCAGTGGATGTTGGTGTATCTGCATGGGGATGGTGCTTGTGTGAGTGCCTGTGGGATGTGTGGTGCTTATGTTTGCCATGTCAACTCTTGTGTGTTGAAGAGTGTGCATGCTGGTCTGATGATGTGCTTGGGATAGGCTGAGGTACAGGGGATTGGGTCTAGGTGGAGGAAGTTGGATGGGGGAGGCTGGACACAGGGACAATCGCTGCCATCAGTGCTGAGGCCAGAGCCTGAAATGCTCTCTGTTGGGCCGCCAGGCCGGAATAAATGCCCTCCAGGTATGCATTTGCTTGCTGCAAATGCCTCTCAACACCCTGGATGGCATTCAAAATAGTAGATTGCCCAACAGTGAGGGACCTCAGGAGGTCAATAGCCTCCTCACTGAGGGCAGTAGGGCTGACAGGGGCAGGGGCTGAGGTGCCTGGGGCGAAGGAGATGCTCACCCTCCTGGGTGAGCAGGCACGGGAAACACGCTGAGGGGCTGCTGGGAGGGCGGTGCCCACTACCGCAAGAGAACTCCTATCAGAGGAGGAGTCGCTGTCACTGGTGTATGCTCCTCTCCCCATCGTGGAGCTCCCCTCGCCCTCCGTCCCACTGGTGCCTTCAGACTCCGTTACTTCACCCTCCAGGCCATGTGGGATGTTGCTCCCTCCGGCTCCGGTGCCACTGCTCCTCCGCCAGATTATGCTAATGCATGCAAGAAAAGGGTGACAAAACAAAAAGGGGGGGGGACAGAAGAGACACATGGTCAGGGCATGCAACACCACTACCGTTGGCGGACACAACACACAGGGAGCAGCCCTATGCACTAAGCCATGCACTAAAGGTGCAGGGGAAGAGCACATGCCCAAGGGGGACTCTGTCTAGACCCATTTCATGCACAGCTGGAACCCATGGGAGCCTGACTAGGTGTAGAGGACAAATACCACCTTTGGGGTTGGAGTGGGAATGAAGCTGCAAAACAATGGATCTACCATTGCGCGTCTGTCCTGGACTAGGGGAACCCACAGGCCACCACCCCCACCCAGACACCTCGTCAAGCATGCAGAGTCAGCTGAATAACAGTGTACTCACCCCCTTGTGGCTGCTGTGATGCCCTCAAGCGCCCATCCAACTCCAGATATGCCACCGCCAGGATCCGGTACATCAGGGGAGTCATGGTGCGATGGGCACCCCTTCCACGTTGGGAGGCCATCCCTAGCTGGGCCTCCGCCGTCTTCTTGCTCCAGCAGCGCAGGTCCTCCCATCTTTTCTGGCAGTGGGTGCTCCGTCTATGGTAGACCTCCAGGGTCCGCACTCCCCTGGTGATGGCACGCCAAACAACCTTCTTCTGGTGGGCGCTGACCTAGAGGAAAAGTGAATTTATAATGGATGTTACTCTCCCGTGCAGTTCTTCTCACACATTGCCTAAAAACCTCCCACCCTGACCCAGACATACATACACACACACTATCCTCACATGTTGGCCTGTCACCCCCACCTTCCATCCACAACACTCCATACAATCATGTGCCACCCACCATGCTCACAATGTACTCACCTGTTTGTCTGGAGGACAATACAGTTGCGTGTACTGGGGTGGACCCCATCCACTAGTTTCTCCAACTTCTCTGAAGTGAAGGCAGGGGCCCTTTCCCAAGACACTGTAGCCATTGTCACTTCCAGACACAGGTCACAGCAGCACTTGCAGTGTAGGTCCTCTCCTGTTGAAGGTCAGGTATCAAGTGAGGGAACAGATAGAAAATGGTGGCCACGTCCGCGGCGGTGCGTACTGTCACCATCGGCATACACCGTCACTGGCTCCTGGAACCCATAGTGCCCAATGTTAACCAATGCAGAATTGCGCTGTGGTCTCAGACCGCCTACCGCAACAGTGTACAACGCCAGCGCAGTTACCTCATTTGCCCTTGTCCCACCATACAGGTCAGGCAGCTGCCATTTCAGGGGGGCACATGGTAGCCCAAATAACTGGGTCACACCTTTTTAGGCCTGGAATACAGACAGACAAAGGCACATAGGGAAAATGTAAAATTTTTGCAAAACAGCATTGTGATACCTAAGTGTTGTATGACCCTCTGCTCACCGTTCTCTTCCATAGGGCACACCTGGGGGCAGGTGATGAGATGGTGGCATCCTCCGGTGTACAGACCCCTTGTGGACCTGTCGACAATGGACGATAGACACATCATTATCACTTACAGACTTGATCGTGCAACAATCCAGGAATTGTGTGCCCAGTTAGAGCCTGACCTGTTGTCAGCTATCCACCATCCCACAGGAATACCCCCTCTAGTGCAGGTTCTGTCAGTGCTCCATTTCCTGGCCAGTGGGTCTTTTCAAACAACAGTAGCCATGGCATCAGGGATATCCCAGCCAATGTTCTCTAACGTGTTGTCCAGAGTGTTGTCTGCTCTGCTGAAACACATGCACAGCTACATAGTTTTCCCTTAAGTGGAGGATTTGCCCACAGTGAAAGGTGACTTCTATGCCCTGGGACATATCCCCAACATCACTGGTGCCATTGATGGTACACATGTGACATTTGCCCCCCCCCCGCAGGAATGAACAGGTGTACATAAACCGCAAAAGCTACCATTCAATGAATGTGCAGATGGTGTGTTTGGCAGACCAGTACATCTCCCATGTGAATGCCAAGTATCCTGGCTCAGAGCATGACTCTTATATTTTGAGGAATAGCAGCATCCCTTCTGAGATGGGGCAACTCCTGAGGCACCGTGTGTGGCTAATAGGTGACCCTAAAGTTCCCTTACCGTTTCATTTGCTGCCTGGGAATGGGAGATTCCCTAATGTTTGGAGGATTTCTAACAGTTGTCCCTCGATATTTGCAGGTGACTCTGGTTACCCCAACCTGTCATGGCTTCTGACCCCAGTGAGGAATCCCAGGACAAGGGCAGAGGAATGCCACAATGAGGCACATGGGTGAACCAGGAGGATAATGGAGCACACATTCGGCCTCCTGAAGGCCAGATTCTGGTGTCTCCATCTGACAGGTGGATCCTTATACTACCCACCGACAAAGGTGTGCCAGATCTTCGTGGCCTGCTGTATGTTGCACAACCTGGCTTTGCGATGTCAGGTGCCTTTTCTGCAGGAGGATGGGCCTGATGGTGGTCTTGTGGCAGCTGTGGAGCCTGTGAACAGTGAGGTAGAGGAGGCAGAAGAAGAAGATGTAGACAACCGAAACAACATCATCATGCAATACTTCCATGAGACACAGGTAAGAAGATGGAACTGCTTCCCACATCTCATACTATTGTAGGACTAGCATAAGTCTGCCTTTTTACTTCTGTGTATGGACCCTGACTTGTCACTTTGGCTTTCCATTTCACAGATCTGGCTCCCAAATTGTGCCCTCTGCTATGTTTACACCTGGTCTATTGCTGTGTAACATTGGTATGTGAACAAGTACATTGGCATTGCTATATTCCAGAGATTTTGCAATTACACATTTCTGAAAGCACAGACTGACTCCAGATTTGTTGGTGATTCAAGGGTATTTATTTATGTGCAAATAAGTGGAGGGGTGTGTGAAATGGGCTAGGGTGATGGTGGAGGAATGTCCATGGCAGAGTCCAGTCTGTTGGTCTCACAGGTGCATTGTCCAATGGGGCATAGGAAGTGGAGCTATGGCAGTTTAAGGTGGACAGGGTGAGAAAGTGTGACAAAAGGGTGACATTCAGGAGGGTCTTATTTCCTGGTGGGGGTCTTGGCAATGTTCTCTGTCTTGTTCCTGGATCTCAGGGACCGTTTGCGGGGTGGTTCTCCTTCTGCAGGAGGTGGGGTGCTGGTAGCCTGTTGTTCCTGTGGCGGTGCCTCCTGTCCACTAGCGCCGGCGGAGGTGGAGGGCTGTTCATGATCCAGGCTAGTGTCAGGGGCCCGTTGGTGTGCCACTGTGTCCCTCATGATGTTGACAAAGTCTGCCAGCACCCCTGCAATGGTGACCAGGGTGGTGTTAATGGACTTCAAGTCCTCCCTGATCCCCAGGTAGTGTTCCTCCTGCAGCCGCTGGGTCTCCTGAAACCTGGCCAGTACCATGCCCATGGTCTCCTGGGAATGGTGGTAAGCTGCTGTGATGTTGGAGAGTGCCTTGTTGAGTGGCGGTTTCCTGGGCCTGTCCTCCCCCTGTCGCACAGCAGTCCTCACAGCTTCCCTGTTATCCTGTGCCTCTGTCCCCTGAAACGTGTGCCCACTGCCAATGACCCCAGGTCCCTGATTTTCTTGGGTTGGTGGGTTTGCCTGGGTTCCCTGTAGTAGTGGACACACTGCTGATTGACGTGTCCTGGGGACAGAGGGATGGGCCTTCTGGGTGGGTGCTGTGGTGGTGTTTCCTGAGGGGGGATGTTCAGTGGTGGTTTAGGAATGCATCAGGGGAACCGACTGTCCCGAGGTCCCTGATGGGCCAGGCTGGTCGTCTTGATCCAGGCGTGCAGAGCTGCTATCATCACTGTGGGCCTCTTCTGTGGGGGACTGGATATGTCTGGCACCTCCTGTCTGGCGACGTTGGGTATGGGGGGAAACATCCTTTTTTACGACTTTTTTATTATGAAAGTCGTGGTTAACGAAAGCGTAACAACGCTTTTTTTAACCACGACTTCGTATTTTTGTGCCTTAACTACGTATGTTCTGAACAACGAACATGCGTGGTTAAGGTACAAAGAAGGGAGTTGGCGAAGGTAAGTGGTGGGTTTAGCTTTTGGGGTGGGGTTGGGGGGGTGGGGCGTTTTTGGTTTTGGGGAGGGGGTGGGGGGTCAGGGGGTTTTAGGTTTTGGGGTGGGGTTGGGGGGGTGGGGCGTTTTTGGTTTTGGGGAGGGGGCGGGGGGTTAGGGGGTTGTAGGTTTTGGGGTGGGGTTGGGGGGGTGGGGCATTTTTGGTTTTGAGGAGGGGAGGGGGTTAGGGGGTTTTAGGTTTTGGGGTGGGGTTGGGGGGTGGGGTGTTTTTGGTGTTGGGGAGTGGGTGGGGGGTCAAGGGGTTTTAGGTTTTGGGGTGGGGTTGGGGGGGTGGGGCGTTTTTGGTTTTGGGGAGTGGGTGGGAGGTCAGGGTGTTTTAGGTTTTAGGGTGGGGTTTGGGGGTTGGGGCGTTTTTGGGTTTGGGGAGTAGGTGGGGGTCAGGGGGTTTTAGGTTTTGGGGTGGGGTTTGGGGGGTGGGGTGAGGGATGTAGGGTGAATGGTGCCTATTGCTAATGATTTTATCAGGAAAGACTTTACAACGAAATATTGTTGTTAAGGCATTCGTGGTAAAATCATTAGTAGTAAGGACGAGGTCGGTGTTCCGACCTCGTTGTTAAGGTTAGTAGTTGTTTTTAATTCGGTGTTCCGTCATATAATCGGGTATGGGTCCTGTTGGGTGTAAATGCATAGTTTTAGTATCTGTGTGTGCCATCTTGTGCATTTGGTGAGGTACCCTCTACTCCTGTGCTTGCATCGTTGTGTTTGCCCTTTTGTGATAGTTGGTTTGGAGTCTGTGTGGGTATCAGTACTGGACATGTTTTGGTGACGGTGGTCCATGCATAGGTGTTGCATGCAAGGCCTTGGTATTGAGATGTGTGGGTTGTGATAGTGGGACATATGTGAGATGATGGTGTGATGGGAGTGAGGGTAATGGTGGGGGTATGTGATGGCATGCAGGTGGGGTGGGGGGGATAAAGTAGTTAAGATATGACTTACCAGAGTTCAGTCCTCCTGCTACTCCTGCGAGGCCCTCTAGATGCAGTATTGCCAAGACTTGCTTCTCCCATGTTAGTTGTGGGGGAGGAGGTGGGGGTACACCGCCAGTCCTCTGTACAGCAATTTGGTGTCTGGATACCACGGAGCGCACCTTCCCCCGTAGGTCGTTCCACCTCTTCCTGATGGGATCCTGTGTTCTCGGATGCTGTCCCACTGTGTTGATTCTGTCGACGATTCTCCGCCATAGCTCCATCTTCCTCGCAATGGAGGTGTGCTGCACCTGTGATCCGAATAGCTGTGGCTCTACCCGGATGATTTCCTCCACCATGACCTGAGTTCCTCCTCTGAAAACCTGGGGTGTCTTTGAGGTGCCATGATGTGGTGTGGGTGATGTGTGAGGTGCTGTCTGTTGTGATGTGTGGGGGGATGTGTTGGTGTGCGTTGTTTGAGGTGCGTGGATATTGTATAAGTGATGGTGTTGTGTGTCTGTGGATGCTGGTGTTGTGTTTTCGAATCTCTCTCTCTGGCCTTCTTCAACATTTTAGGTTGCGAGGGTTTGTGGGTTATGTGGGTGGGTGTTTTATAGTGCTTTTAGTGTGTGGGTGTGGTGTGTGTATGTGTATCAGGTGTGTGTATTTCAAATTGGACAATGTGGTTGTGTTTTGTAAGTGTGTGAGTATTTTGAGCGTGGCGGTGTGTGCCGCCAATGGATTACCGCGGTTGAAAGACCACCACATTGATTCGTGGGTCGTGATAGTGTGGGCATATTCTTGTTGGCGTGACAGTGTGGGTTTTGGTATCGCCAGTTTATCACTGACCTTTGTTGTGGCGGACTTGCTTGGGTGTCTGTATTGTGGCGGATTCCGAGATGTGGGTTGTAATACCTGTAGTGGAATACCGCCACCGCGACGGTATATTGGCGGTCTTCAGCCCAGCGGAAAGTGGGATTTACCGCCAGGGTTGTAATGAGGGCCTTTATTTTTACAAAATTTGTCCTGATATTATTGTTCATTTAGAAGTCATTGATTAGTAACTGTTAATGATGAAAATGTGAGATACATAAACTTACATTTAGGACAGTAAATGCAAAGTTTTTTAATAACATATTTGTGCAGTGCAAACATTAGTGATAAGAATAAGAAATGTACATAGAATTGTTGGTGCAAGCATTCATCATTATAATGGACACTTACACCAAAATTAAACATCTTTATTTAATACTGGTGTGTTTATTTTAAATTGACAAGTGACAGAAAAAGAACACATATGAATTGCACATTAAAAAAAAAATAGAGTAAAATTAAAATGTAATAATGTAGAGAATATGCACTAGACAAGGGGAGATTTTACATGAATAAATAGATAATAGGTTTTAGGTTTTGCACTAACATTGTTTTTACATTTGCTCTAAACTAAATGTGTGCTTTGTCTATGCAATTTCTGCATTTTAGTAAATTAATTTTATTCAAAAATGTGTAATGCATGTGTATGTGATTTGGTATTGCATGACAAATTATTAAACACACCTGTATGGGAGTATTTTTTATGGGAATTAATGTCACTTTTTTTGTAGATGTTTATTAGCATGAACGCAGTTTGCACCCAATTTGTGCATGAAACTAAATTATACAGATGTGTTTCTTTAAAAACAAATTGTGACCATATTACACACATATGCATTGCACATTAGGAAAACACTGCTTGTAAGTGTGAAGTAAAAAATTGTGAGTCCAGTGCTAATGTAAACAGACAATTCAAAAGATAGCAGGAAAAAAAGACACTTACCTTTGATTTTGGCGATGACGGGGTTGATTAGCTTCATGAACAAATTGCAGCAGCAAAGAAAGGACTTGTACGATTGGGTTCATGATGGAAAGCAAAGTGAAAAAAGTGAAAACAGTAAGTCTCAGGCTTATATCCTCTCCAATCCACCAACTGAGGTGTGGAGGTTTACCCATCATTTATGTCGGCGAAAAGGCACATTGTGATTTGCCCAGCGGAAAAACTGGTTGCATTGCCTGAGACAGCAGTTTTTGTCTATGGCACCATTGACTTGAAAAGAAAATTGTGACGGAAACAGCGACATTCCAATGGATTTTTGTTCATCGACCGGCCATCATCTAAATAGATGGGGCAGGCTGCCTAGTACGTGAATGCAGAAACCAACAGAAAGCGATGGCGGGATCAGATCTGCCAAAATCTTAATCACACCCTTAGTGTTTTCTCTTACTTGGTGGGAGGTGAGAAATTGCTCCCACCAGAGCAGATCAAACACAGGTATCTCTGTCTGCACCAGTATGGGCAGGGAAACCACTATGTCCTGGGTGTGGGAACCGAGGAACATAGCTGGAGCTGGCACTCAGGTATGGGATCCCAAGGGCCAGTAATGGCTCCAGGAGGAGGCCGCATGTTCCTCTTCCCATTTGTCTGCATAACTGGGCTCCAGAGGGTTGGGGTTCCTGAGGCCAAAAATAGCCCAGTGGGGGGTTGCAGGGTCTTTTTCTTCACTGCCAGGCACTGGGGGTGGCGGCCCCAGGTCCAAAATCGGCCTGGGAGTGGGGTCATGTGGCTTCCCTCCCCATTCACCACACTGGCCAGGCCCCAGAAGATGGAATCCCCAGGGGCAAAATCAGCCAAGGAGGGGGCTGTGCAGCCCCCCTTCCCATTTTCACACACAACAGGGCATCAAAGGATGGGGTCCCCTGGGCTGCAATTGCCCTGAGAGGGGGCCTGCTCAGCCCCCCCTTGCAATTCTCAAATTCATCCTGGCCCTGAGGATGGTGTCCCCGAAGTTGTCATCGGCCTAGGGAAGGGGGCCATGTGCACCCCCTCACCTAATTATTTTATGTAAATTCCTCCATTACCTAGTCCAGCCAGGGGACCAAACAAAGCAAATGTGGGTAACCAAGCTTGCTTTTTTGAAAATAAAATGTTCCTGTGGAAAATGACATAACTGATGACATTATCCAATGAGTTTGTTAGTTTGTTTTATAGTTATCTAGTGGCAGGTAACTACCATTTTACTTTTTTCCTCATTTTGTACAGCTTGTGTCCATCTAATGGGTGTACGTATTTATAAAATGCAGGTGCTGCTAAGGAATTATACATTTGTAGAGGTATTGAACACAGTATAAATCTCTGAATTGAAGAGGAACTCTGTGCAGATGACAGCTGATGATTTGTTACCAGTATGTTCCACACAAGTTATTTGGGTATACAGAAAAGGTTTCTAAGGTTCCAAGGGCCTGGGGAGGGGTCCCTGTGGCCCCTTCACCTTAAAGTATATTTTGGGCCTTGGGGATGGGGTCCTTGGGGCTAATTATGACTCCGGGAGAGTGGCTGTGCACCTCCCCCTCAATTTATTGTTACCTTAGGGCACGAGTTAAAGTTACTTGAGATAACTCTAACTATCAGGTGAATTGCTATGGTTTTGTACATTTAAAATGTGAGCTCAACTATAACGCCCCTGCAACCTTTGTTTTTTTCAGTGAATATGTATGTTTCTTTTTAACATATAGTCATTTTCATTACTATACGTCAATTCAATCACTGAGGCCAACCCCCTATAGGCACCCAACTACACACTGTACATGGGCGAAGGCAATGCATGGCAGGGGTTGCCCGCAAGGCCTGGCCTACAGCCAGACCCCTGTGGCCAACCCCCTAACCATCCAAACCTGCATTGCCCATGGCCCTTTGGTCATGCATGTTGGGAGATGGCCACAGCCTATCTCTCTGGATGTCAGAATAGGTGTGAGAGGGTGTATTTGGGTGTGAGGGTGGCTGTGAGAGTCTCTGGGTGTGTGAGTGCAATCCTTAGTATTTCAATGGGTGTATTAGTGTCTATGCAGGTCTGTGAGAGGATGCATGAAGGTGGTGGTGGGTCTGTGAGTGTATGTGTGAGAGTCTGAGTGGGTCTGTGAAATGGGTGCATGTGTGTCTGAGTGGTTCTGTGAGTGGGTACATGAGGGTCTAAGTGGGTCTGTGAGTAGGTGCATGACTGTCTGAGTGGGTTTGTGTATGGGTGCATAAGGGCCTGACTGGGTGTGTGAGTGGGAGAAAGAGATTGAGAGAGAGAGAGAGTTTTTAAGGCTTTAGAGGATGATATACTTAGAATGAGACATTTCTAGACAAATTGAAAAGAAAAATCTGTTCGTCAATTAAAAAGAGTGACATCACCTTTCAGTATGAGCCTTAAACTTTTAAACTTTAAAATGAATTGAACTAAGGAAATGATCCAGGACACACCTTGGGAACCCTCAATTTTCAGTGTGAGGGTCGGAGACTTTAACAATTAGGCCATAGTTTTTTTTTTCATTTTTTGCCCTTCACGGGTTAGCTGGGATCTGCATGCTGGATCAATGTTTTCTTCTGTCTTCCCTGTGTGCATATCTGCATGCCGGGAAGACAGATGAAAACTCTTCTTTCTGGTAGCGGGACCTGTTTGACGGATCCTGCTGTCAGAAAGTGAACTTTGCTTGCTTTTACTTGGTGGGAGCTGTCAGCCATCAGTGGATCCGTGAGGTGAGCCGCGTGGCCCATCTCCAACAAGAAGAGCCCCAAGGAGGTAGTGGTCCTTAGACCTGTTGGGGTCTGAAACAGACCCCCTCCACTTTTTAACTATAGCTTCGGGGAGGTGGCATTCCCCAGGGCTGTGGGGGGCACGCAGCCCTCTGCACGCAAATTTCTTGAATGCCCCCAGAAGGTGGATGTCCCTGGGGCTGCGGGGGGCTGTGAGACTCCCACATACATGTAAACAAATGCACCAAGGAGGTGGCAGTCTCTGGGCCTGCGGGGGTGCCAGATTGCCACATACTTTAATATATGTGCCCTGGGGAAGTGGAGGTCCCCAGGGCTGCAGAGGCCCGGGTGGCCCCTGTTACATATAACAAAAGCCTGGGGATTTGGCAGTCCCCGGGGTTGTGGGGGGCGGCACGTGGCTTCCCAACACAACAATGAAAAATGCCCCCAGGACTTGGTCCATCAAGGGCTTGAGGATTATGAGAGCCCATGCTTCATTTTTTTTTAAAAATTCACCCCATTTGTTGTGAATTGCAGCAAAAATTGAAAAAGAAATGCTTTCTAGCCCTGGGGGGGGGGGGAGTTTCTGGGACCCCAGCACCAGAGCTAGGGGGTGAGGGTGTCTCTTCCCTGGCCTCTTTTCTTTTTTTAACCTTTATTAGTGGGACTCGGCTGAAGCCAAGTCCCAAAATGGCTACCAACACTTTCTGGTTTAAAGTGTTGCCAGCCAATCAGAGCTGTGCATTTCCCTGCACGAGCTATTCATTGTTCACAAAGTCATTGCGGCCAGAGATATACAAATTTTATTTTCCTTTAATATCTTAAAAACTACTGAATGGATTTACATCAAATAAGCGAAAGTGTAGCCTGTGCACCGAAAGCTAGCTTTCTGACAAATTTGGTGTAATTCTGTCCAGTGGATCTGACTGCAGTCATGTCTAAAGGTCATGTGAGAATTAACCATGGAAACGCAACTTTTGGAACCTCCCTTTTTTCTCGGCCCCACTTAACAGATCACCCTGAAGCTTTCCATGCACAATAAGAATCACTACACTTTTCTGGGAAAAGTTTGTGAAGGTTCATCAAACAGTGCCAAGATATAGACAATAGGAAAAGGGGCCAGGTTAGGGACACCCTGACCCCTTAGTACTTGTGGCGTGTCCCCCAGGGCAAAAAGCAAAAGAGCATTTTTTAAATTATTTTTTTGTAGCGGGATCATGATATTCGCGAATTTGCAGCAAAAAATAAACAAAAACAATATATACATATATACACACATATAAACACATATGTATATAAAATATATGTGTGTGTGTGTGTGTGTGTGTGAGAAAACTGGGCTGATTGCAGAAGCCCTCTAACTTGTTGTCCCTATTTTTTACTTTTTTGCTGGTGTTTTCCTGACTGATGGCGCCCTGGGTACTGCTAACCAGTAACAGGGCTGTGCTCTGATTAAAATGAGTATTCAAATTAGGCTAATTATTTTTGGCAGTATCAACCTACCTATAAGTCCATTGTATATGGTAGTGCATGTAAGCTTAGGGACCCCAGCATAGGTAGTGAACCCATAGGTGGGCAGGTCTTTTTAAGGCCGGCCTGCTTTGCTGGCTGCTTTTAAACTAAAGTTGTATGAAAATTCGCCTTTGGAATTAAAAGTACTTCCAAAGTCTTATTGTGTAGCTATTTTAGTTCTAACTCCATGTACGTTATTTTAGCAAACTATGCCTGCCGCTCTGCACTATGACCTATATATATTTTAATAAGCTTCATTTATTATTTTAACAATAGCCACATTTGCGGTCTTGATTTATTTCTCTCTATTTAGCTGTTCTTTGCCTAGGTCAGCACTGCGTTCTTAAACAAGACATTTCTTTCACTCTGTACTTTTCTCAAGACTGCAGTAAGATAGATTGGCGGTAAACGTGGTAATGCTTTGTCTCTAGTGTTCATAGAAACATACACACTCTTACGTGGGGATCCTTTCTTAGAACATCAGCTGTTTTATTATAAAAAATTCTCTGTCCCATGCACGTTAGAGGGAGATTCCAGCCAGATAACCATGACTGTATGTTGATTGCTGAAGGCTTTGCTACAGCTGCTTATGTGGACTACAGGCCTCTTTCTCAGGTCTGAGGGATGATATCTTTCCAGGGGAACCTGAAGGGCCGAACTAGAGCTTAACATGCTGTGCTCTAATACAGCCTAGGTAGGAATCATTTTAATGATTTTAGTGATAATATGGTAGTGTTTTATTCATGCTTCACTCTCCTCGTCACAATTTGAATCCTGTCATAATTTATCGTGCTGGTTATTGCAGTATGTGCTTTATTATCTAAGATGCAGTTGCTTCATTAAAACCTTATTGAAACATATACTGCCTCTGATTGTCCTTGTGTATGCGAGTCTAATGTAAATGAGAGAAACTGATGTGATTTGAGTGACCACGATTTCCCTGAGGAATCAATTGTGTCATGCGCTCAGCTGCCCAATCATCCCTACTCTTGGGTGAAGATGAGGCACTGCTATTTAGCCTGAGCAAAACCCAGATTAGGCCAACAGATGTCACCTGTAGTGTGTTAAACTCAGTCCCCCACAGTACAATTGATTCTGCCGCTCAAATCTAGTAGTCTCATTAGAATAATGAGAGCCTTCACAACAGTCTTAAACTACCTTGTTTTTACATATAGATCACCCCTAATGTGTGCCCTAAGAGCCCCTAGGGCTGGGTGCTATGTAACTATAAGTGAGGATCTTATAAAAATGTTGTATAAGTTCTGGTGAGGTAAAATAGCCAAAGTTGTTTCCCCATCTCTGCAGTGAATGGCCCCCATAGGCTAGAATGGAGAGACTTAATTTTAATTAATGGAGTCCTAATAGGAGCCAGATATTTCAAGTTTGTTATCAAACTGATTGTTATAATAGTTGCAACATCTTGTCATCGCTGAATTTAATATACCTTGTTCAGGAAAAGAGTATTAGAACTCTACCTGAAAGTTGCCAACTTCAGCTCTGTAGTGCCCTTCTCTGTTTGCCCAGCCTCTGGCAGCCTGGCCAGCCTACCTTGATGAGGTGTAGAGTGGCCTGAGTCGAATACAAAGGAAGTATCTTGGGGAGGAGATCTGAGTAAGCAGTTGGTGAAAAAGTATGGGGGGAGAGCAGCCAAACTGGTCTTTAAAAGACAGAGGGACATTTGGAGCAGCTCAGAACCTCCTGTATTTCCTGCAAACCCAGACAACCAGGTGCCCTGAGGAGAGGGCAGGAGAGGGCAGGAGAGGGGTGTGTGAAGGATTTTTTGCCTCACCACTGGGTGAGCTCAGCCAAACCTAACCTCCAAAGTTCAGTTTCTGCCATTTTGGATTCTTAAGGAATGTTGCTCCCTAGGATAGATTTTTGCCACACTTCCCAGGCAGTGGTCATCCAAGGGGGCAATGGCCTACCTGTGATTAGGCAGTTGGTCCCCTGCTTTCCACCCAAGGAGCAAGGATAAATATGGCAGAGCTGCACCCACACGTCAGATCCCTACAAGGAATAATGAAAGAAGAAGGACTGCCCTACTGGACCCCTGACCTGCACCTGGACACTACACTCTGAAGGACTGCTCCAGCTGCTCACTTGGGCTTCACCACTAAAAATAATTTGCCTGTCTTCAACTGGTTCAAAAAGGGACTCCCTGCTTGCTACAGGTGAACAATAGCTCACCAGAGTCCCATTCATCAAAACTTGAGGAAACTGAACAGTTGACCAGTAGCTAGTGGTCAGTTTTGTATTTGAACCAGGTGCATTCTGGGAGTTGGTATCCTAACCCTCAAGGAGAAACTCATAGCTTCTGGAAGGTTGGGGTGAGTTGTGGACTCCTAAAGGACCTTCAACAGCCTTCTGGAAGAAGATCCAGAAGTTTACAGAAGTTTGGAGAACTTTTGGAAAAAAGCCTCATAAAGGGACCGACGTGCCGAGCTGAATCAAGATGACTTACATCAATCCCAACCTGGCCTGTCTTGCAGGTTCGTCCCGCTGAAAAGCTCCAGAGCCCTAGACTTCCATGATTTTACTGGAGGCTCCTGGAAAGGTGATCGGATGACCTGGCATCAAAATTGGCTTGCTGTGGAGGGTTGACCCCCATCGGAAGAAAAAAGCTCTACATAAGTAACAAAGTCTAAAGACATTTTGAATCTGATTGTGGATATTATTAGGACTGGGCAGGTACAGGGCATTATCACCCTAGATGTTGAAGCCCTATACACTAACATCCCCCAAGAGGCTACCTTACTGGTTGTGGAGTCAGCACTCACAGAAATCTCTGACCCTCTATCTACCCCGGTTAGGTTTATTATGGATTGTGCTACATTGGCCCTTACTTTTTTCACTTTGAAGACCAACTTTTTCATCAAATCCGCGGCACTTCAATGGGCAGTACTTTTGCCCCTAGTTTGGCCTGCTTATATATGTACGATTTCGAAAAGAAACATATTCTACCATCATCTAATCCTTTCCAAAATCATATTAAATTGTGGCGACGATATATCGATGATATCCTTATCATCTGGCAAGGCTCCCTGTCGACCACTAATGATTTTGTATCTTGGATCAACACTATTGATCCCTTTTTGAAATTCACGTCAACAGTTTCTTCCACTAATCTACCATTTCTGGACCTCTTGTTGACTATTAACAATGGTAAAATATCCACTTCTGTTTACCAAAAACCTACTGATCGGAATAGCCTTTTGTTATATGAGAGTCACCATCTGAAATCCCTACGGGACAATCTACCAGTAGGTCAATTCTTGAGATTAAGAAGAAACTGCAATACATCCTGCGAATTTGATCGCCAGGCTGATATTTTACAAGTCAAACTTTCTGATCGACATTATCCTCCACGAATCATAGATCAAGCATGTAAACGAGCTAGGAATAACCATTGAGATGCTCTGTTAGAAACCATTGCAAAATCCCCTTCAATAAGATTAACTTGTGTATCCACTTACACTATGTCAAATTTGATTAAAAAACTGATTAATAAAAGATGGTCAATTTTGACCAGTGGAGGTACTCAGATACAGAGGCCCGTATTTGCCTTCAAACGTGCAGCCAATATTAAAGATATGGTGGTCCACACTCGCCCTCGAACCACACAGACTACTTCAACACAGAGAACGCTATGGATCTTCCCCCTGTCACTGGACATCACCCCTATGGCCTCTGTAATGTGTGTTCTCTAACTAAACATCTGACAACATTGAACTTAGAACCGATTGGCCTGTGGCAACAGAAAAGACACACGAATTGCAATACAAAAAATTGCATCTATATGATCATCTGCCCCTGTGAGTTGCGATACATCGGCATGACATCACGCCCAGTGAAGATACGTATCAAAGAGCATAGGAGTAACATCAGATGCAATAGGATTACAACAAAACTCAGCGCTCATTTTCTCGACACCTCCCACATTTATGGTGGACTATTTTGGAGGCCCCAAGAGTGCGATCCGATGATCCTAGTTTTCTATTTAGACTTGAACAGAGAAGGGTGTTTAAATTAAAAACTCATATACAGGGTTTAAACGATGACATACCCTGGCCCCTGGTGACCTGAGTTTCATTTCATTTTAATCAAGCACTATCCACTTATTACTTGTGGTTTGAAAAAATCTTTTCCCTCCTATTCCTAAGGTGACTTATTTGTAACCTTTCCATTTTTCTATTTAGTTTGCATCTTTCTTCCTGCTTTACTTGAGTCTCTAATAGAGATTTCATGAATGTCTTCTTATTAACCCGGTGTCCCTCTAGTTCTGAGTCCCTCCTTTATTTCTACTTTAGCCAGAGGCTTGTTCTTTATGGCAGACTCTTTTCCAATGTTCAACAGAGAGTCCTTCCTCTATGTCGAGAGCCTTTTGTGTGGACCAGATTTGGTCCTTCCTTTGTGGCCATGTTTTTCTTTTGATGACGCGACCACCGGAAGAATTCCACTTCTGTGTTAGTAACGCGTTAAAAACGCCCACCCCAGGTGCACCCCCTGTCATTTGACGGGCAGCGCTCCGGAGGTTAGGTCCCCGGCTGAGGACTATGCTTCGAAAAGTGAGTAATTACTGGCCTTTCTAATACTTTGTGACTATTATAGGAGCCCGTCGCGCCCCGTGCATATTAAGACCGCGGTTGGCTTCCTCGGCTTTTACATATTGTTTCCCTCCTGGCCGTCACAATTTTGATTAATTACTACCATTTGAGCACCTTTTTGGAATATCAGCTGACTTACCTTGTGGCAACGGCCACATTACTTAAAAGCCATTGTTTAACGATCACAGTCATTATTTACCCCCCTTTTTTAACAATGTCCCAGCACTCGAAGACCGATTGTAGTCTTCGCTATTTAGGCTGTATGACTTCTGGGTTTTAGAACTATGGAGATGTGAACTATGGTTTCTTGAGCATACGTTTTCAATTGCCTCATTATATGACTTTGACTTATATATACCTTTTCTTTTTCCTTTCTTTTCCTGTGGGTGAGTGTTCTCTTGAGTCCCCCTGAGTAGGCTTATTATTGTTTACCACCCTTTATATAGAGTTACCTCAAATTGAAGTGACTGACTAGATTTATTTTTCTTACTCTTAATATTTTGAGAACTTTTGACCTTTTCTATCTCCATACTAACCTTAGTATCTGAGCAGTCCTTTGGTTCGCGCTTCCTTAGGAGCCATCCCCCCCTAATTTGGGGTCGGTAAGCATCTCTACTCTGTTTTGGTTACGATGCTCACTGTATATAACTAATATGCACATTTTAACCTCCACTTTTTGGTGTCTGTGTTTGGTTTCTAGGCCCCCCCCTTTTTAGATGTCACTGGACAAATGATCAAATGTGAGTGACTTCTTTTCTAAATACGAATTGGAGAAGCGTTATTCTGGTCCTGAAGAAGTGTCATCGGATCCATCTGGACCAAAAGACGCAAAACATGTCGACCTCTTTGTAGACGTACCACACTTTTTGGGATCCTCGTAGTCTATTTTGAAAGCCGTTGATCATCACACTCAATTCTGGCTTTCTTTCTGTATTTTTAATCTTGGTTGTCACTTCCCTTTTCTGATTAAAATGATGACGGAGTTTGGAAGTGATCAACCAATTTTAACCTATTTTTCCTTGCTCTCCTTGACTTGGACTGGTGGTTAGCTCCTTCCACTAGCCTTCACACTAACAATTACGGCTGACAGCTCCCGGTTTGGGAGCACGTCAGGCATTGCAGTGCCGGCCTGGCGTTGAGCAATTCCCGATGATGATGCCTGTCATCCATTGTGATGCATGAGGGCTTTGCTCTAGAACACTTTTGTTGCCTAGACCTTTTCTTTTCTTCTTTAGGAACAGTGTACTCTGTATTGGCTTTTTGACGTAGATGGGAGATTGTACACTGGAACTTTAACCTCCCGGTCCCTCCCCCTTGTTGATTTTGTGCTCTACAGTTACAACACCTGATTACTCCATGTACACTCTAACATGTCAATTACAATGTAAATACTCCACTCACAAACAACACATCATCTATTTGTCATATTACCTGCATGCCCACTCAATACAGTGATAGCAATATAGAGTACTACTTGGATCCTGCCAATACAAGTCACACACCCAAACAGTTCACATCTGAGGTGTACCATGTGAATCGGTGGCATACCCATTTGACCAGTCAAACCCTATGACATAGTCAGAGCAGCTGACCCCCAAAATACATCACTGCTCAACATACTGCTCACTGCATCAACCATGGGCCATGTACCACATATCGCACATCCACTGAGTGGAGTTTGACAACATATGTTCCCCTGGAACACACATACCACATCATGGACCAATTCCAATGCCACCCCACATGCAGGAATAGTAGTCGGACTACGCACCATGACAACTACAGCCACACACAAACTCCATTTGACAAATGGCAAATCCTGTCACTGAGCCCAGACAACACACATTTTAGAGGGGAATAATGTGCTTTCATGTGGCACACATGGACCAAATACCACAGCTTGTACTACAACTACACATCCCACTACCACATAAGCCAGCCTGAGGAGCCTGGATTGGAAATAATCATCACAGGAACATGCAATGTGTCATGCATACCACTCCAATTCAAATACTACCTATTTTCTCAGCCAAGCTGTAATAGTCATAGGACATCAGAAGTGCACCCAATTTAACATTTGACATGATGAAGGCAGTTAATCTACATTGCAGCATTGGAATTGCTAGGGCTTTGTCATACATGACAAGGATACACAATGTTGAAAGATCAGGGATCCACCATGGCTCTTACCACGTCTAATACCATCCCATTGTTGAAAGGCCAAATCCCCACCTTAATGGCTCCAAGGACTGCATTATCTGTACAATCTGCCCCCATACAATATCATTTATCAGTATACCTTGGTTGTTTGCCTACACATACCCTACACTCTGTAGATTATGTATACATGCATAGTCAGCTATCAGGGCAATACTCCTGTCCCTTTGAGGCCCATAATGTGATGGAACTGTAATACCAGCCCCACAATCAGTCTATGCCAGCTACAGTGCAAGATGTATATTGCCTCAATGATTATAGGAGAGTAACACAGTAGCACATACAGGATGGCGACACAGATGGAATTTGACTTACACCTCAGATAAACTAATGCAGATGGATGGAGCTGTTCCAACACAATGCTTAGGGTGATCCAAACAATCACAACCATTGTATGGACAAATTGGAGTCACACATGTGCCCATGTCGTTGGTGCATCTACACATTACGGACATGGAGAGGAATGGAAATGGGAAATGTACATCCACTGACAGCATAGTATGGTCACACATCCAGAAAAGATACTCTGCCAGGGTGACTGATACCCATTCCTCATTGTCGATGTGCATGTAGCATTGACCACAATCACATTTTCCCAGCATTAAGCCACCCAATCCTTTTAAGGCCTGTCAAGTCAGAGGATACTGTCAGTACTTGCCCTCTGGTGGCTGCTGTGCTGCCCTCAAATGCCCATCCACCTCTGGGTAGGCCACCGCCAAAATGTGGGCCATTAGTGGGGTTAGGGTCTGATGGGCACCCTTTCCTCATTGCAATTTACAAAAAATATATAGAACTCTCTTATCTTATGCACAAACAAACCATTGCTCTGATGTATATCTTAAACATATATATATTTTTTTTAATTCAAATCATGCACAGAGATTTGGATATTAAACTGAATATAGTCAACAAATGACATGCATCCATTGATCAAACGTACGGACGACAAGACAACATAGACTCAGACAAACCACAATGGACATAACATGCAGACACAAACGAAACACAATATCAAACGATAAGTTATTATAATAGACCATTCCTCCATTTAAACACAAAGAATTTTCTCAATCTAATGACCTATAGATATATAAGTATCTGATATAATTCTTAATGTAGAAGGGTAAATGTCCTTTCACATCTGTGGCCGTGTTATATATAGTGTCCATCAAAATCCTGTACATTAATGAACTGCCACTTTTTATAAATCTCCAAGGTATGTGTCAAAGTGTTCACATATTTCATATCCTTCATTGGTTTTATATTTTTATTTTAAGGATCTTTGAAAAGCTGACACTCCTAGATTCTCATATCAGTGCAATTATCTTCTTATAGACAAAAAAACTTTGTACACCACTGCCTTAGTAGTCAATCGCCGACGCACGTTTCGGTGGGTTCAGCTCTTTAATGTATTCATATTCTTTCAAACCACCTTCCTCAGGGCAAATGTATTAAGAGCACCAAAGAGCACAGAATGCGTCTAATAGGACTTCTCCCTTCAAGGGATTTTAGTTGTCTTCTTAACTTAAATTCAGGAAATGGTTGTGTTCCTTCTGTAAATCTGCTCCGCTTATTCAGGATTCATCCTCATTGGGTGGACATCTCCAGCTTTGCCTCTGCGGTCTTCCGGGCCCAGTATCTTAGGTCCTTCTACCTCTTTTTCCAATGGGTGCTCTGCCGGCTATGGCCCCCCCAGGGTCTGCACCTGCTTGGTGATGGCATGCCAAATCCCCTTCTTCTGATGGGTGCTGACCTGGATGGGTGACACAGACAGGAGGAAAAAGTGGTGAAGACTTGCACCATATGAACAGCAGTGAACTACACACATCAGAGACACCAACTGCCCACACAAATCCATTGTAATGGTTCACATGCCTTAACTCCATGCCCCCTGAATGCATGTACTCCCTGGCCAGTATGCCTACGCCATTCACCCTGACACACATCCCTATCACACAGGCCAATGGCATTGACCTCACCTGCTCCTCTGGTGCCCCATACAATTGTAGGATCTCTTCCACCAGCTAGCTCCTCCAGCTCTCCTTGGCTGAAGGCTGGGGACCTATCACCTGCAGAACGTGGCATGATGGCTCCCAGAGACAGTACACAGCAGCTCATGTCGTTGAGGTCTTGTTCGCAGGAGTGTCAGGAGTCAAGTGAGCTAGGCAGAAGAAAATGGCGGTCATGGTCGCTGCTTCCATGACGTTCATTGCCGGTGGTGATCATCATTTGGCCCCAGTCCCCCATTGGCAGCAATGTAGACCAATGAGAAGTTGTACAGCAGTTGCAACCGCCTACCGCCATGATGACCTAAACCGGCAGAATTAGGTCACTTCCATCTGTCCAGAGCAAGCAGGACAGGAGACTGCTATTTAATGAACAGTTAAAGGCTAGTTGCAGAAAAATAAGTGCGTCATGGTAGTTACATGTTCAGAATACTGAGCAGGCCTATGGTCTGCCATCATGGTTAGGGTCTACTATATTGTCAACATCAGGGCAGTGTGCGCTCTATTGGCGACTATAATGCAAAAACCCAGCACTCTCAAAACAACGTAATTTATGCATTGTGCTGATATGTTGTTGTTTAACCTTTTGCATTGCAGAGTTCAATCCTGAAGACTTATTTTTTATGTGCTTACAAATGCTGTTCATTTGTAATGTATTGCTGCAGGCTTTCAGAGTGTGTTAGGGTGTGGTCCCTTTCCAGGGCCTTCTAGAGACTTTCCCTGCAACATGCCTGGGTGTGGTTGTGGGCTGGGCCAAGACTCTATAAAAAGGAGCCAGCCCAGCTCCAAGTGCTCACTATTCAGAGGTCCCGGTGCAGAGCAGCAGCTACTTCCTGAGTTCCTGTCCTGGTGGCCTATTTGATCTTCCAGACATCTCACTTTCATTCTTCATTTGGAGATCCTTGTTCTGGGCAGTAAGACGGTGGTTGGGCTGGCCTCCCAATGCCGTTATCGAGAACTCTCATGTTCTTGGGCCTAATTCTTTTATGATTTGACAGAGTACTTTGCGCGTGTGAAATATGCACTTGAGTGTTTGTGACATTTGCAGGGTGACTTGCAAATCGGCAAGACGCGCGATTAGTTTCACGATAATTTAATCTTGTTATTCATTGCACGCTACCATTCCTTGACATTTGCATGGTGGCTTAAGAATCGGCAAGACGCGCAATTCGTTTTATGGAGTTTTAACTTTGTTGTTCATTGCGTGCTACCATTTCTTGACATTTACATGGTGGCTTAAGAATCGACAAAAGACGCGCTGTTCGTTTTATTCTACTTTGATCTTGTTATTCATTGTGAGCTGTTATTTCTTGGCATTTAGATCGTGGTTTACGAATCGGCAAGACACACGATTCTCTCCTCAAGTTTAATTCATGTTGTTTATTGTATGCCACTATTCTAAGATATTTATCATGTAATATTCGAGCTGACAAGTTATGTGATTTATTTTCCTGAATCCATATTGTGTTATTCATGGTGCACAATCCTTTTATGGTGTTTACGATATATATATAGATATATATATATATATATAAATCTACAATATGCACAATTTGTGTTGAAACATTTTAAGAGTACACAGAAGATCAGAGTTTCTAGATGCAAAATTGTATGGTCCTAGTATGCATTCTCAAAAAAGGATTTATATGACTGGTTTAAAATGTAGTCAGAATGTTTTTCTGATTCTCATGTAAAGGAAAGTACTTGAATAAGAAAGTTTTCATTTAATCCATCTTGATTCCCTTACAGGTATCCGGCCATCTTGAAACTTAGTCATTTTAAACTTAATTCTTAGATTGTTCATGTTTTCAGAATGAGTATGCTTAGAATCATAGTCTAGTATTGATTTCAGGAGATATAATTTTCATATTGCGTGTTCTAACCTTTTTCTTACTACAGGTCTCCTTCCCAGCTGTTTCCCTTCCTAATCCCCTCTTCCCCTCTTGAACTCTCTTAGCCTCTGTGATTTATCTATCAGAGTCTTGGAGCTGTTCAGTGGTGGACGTGTTGGGAACGTGCGCAGACACCAAGGATCTGGTGACTCTGACATATATGACATGTGTGGCAGAGTGCTGTTCTATGGGTGGATGGCACATGAAGTGCATGTCCAGCAAAAAGGTGCCTCATAGACAGTGTAACCATATAGGTAACTGGCATTAGTACATACATAGTCTGTACTGAACCTATGTATTGTGTGCCACTATTGTACAGGGCCAGCAATGAGCAGCATGGATGGTTCAAATGGCACATCTGCATGCCCAATATAGTATGTGTCAACTGTTCAGGCATGTCTACAATGTTAGGTGTGTCCCACAAGAAATTGTTCAGATAACAGGTATGGAGTGACTATCAAATTGTACATTCTCTCCTCTCTATCCTAGATACCCTGTAATGGGGAGATTGAGAAACACAGTAGTGTACCATCCACTAGTCGACCTTGCTACCCTGGAAGAGAGGTACATCATCCAGACTTATTTTCTGATTCGTCTGACCATCAGGGGTCTATGTACCCAGTTGATGCTAGACCTATTGCCTGCCATACATAACCCCTATGCCTTGCCTTCAACAATACAAGTCCTGTCAGTGATACACTTTCTTGCCACAGGGTCCTTTCAAGTTACAGTGGGCTTGGCAGCAGGGATGTCAATGCCCATGTTCAGTCTTGTGTTGAAGGATGTACTGTGTTCTTTTCTGAAACACCTCGACAGCTACATCAGGATCCCCCAACCTGCACTGCCACTGTGCAGGAAGACTTCTTTGATATTGGACAAATCCTTCATGTGATAGGAGCTATTGATGGCACCCATATTGCTTTGGTCCCTCCCAGTGCAAATGAATGAGTGTAAAGAAACAGGAAAAACCATCACTCCATAAATGTTCAGGTGGTGTGTCTGGCGGACAAGTATATTTCCAAAGTGACAGCCAAGTTTACAAGATCTGTGCACGACTCCTACATTCTGAGGAACAGCAGTGTCCCACACATGATGGCACAAATACAGAGAGAAATGGCTCGGCTCTTTGGTATGTATGCATTTGAATGTGTGCCACCTGTTGTGGCACCTGTCATCACATTTTTCCCTGTGTGCATTGTAACAGGTCCTACCTTTATTCACACAGGTGTCTCTGGCTATCCTAACCTTCCCTGTATGTTAACACCAGTGAGGTACCCTGCCACAGAAGGGGAACATTGTTTCAATGAGGCCGACACAGGATGAAGCGTGTAATAGAAAGGACATTCGATCTACTGAAGGCAAGATTCTGGTGTCTGCACGTCTCTGGAGGTGCCCTCCTCTACACTCCACAAAAGGTATGCCAGGTCACAGTTGCCTACTGCATGCTCCACAATTTAGCCCTGAGACATCAGAACCCATTACTGGCTGATGATGAGGAGGCAGTTGGACCAATGGCTGGTGATGGTGACGGTGACATGCAAAGTGATGAGGAAGCAGATGAGGATGGTGCAGCTGACTCTAGGACTAAGCTGATCAATCAGTACTTTCAGTGAGACAAAGGTATGTTGTGTGTGTAGTAGCAGGTGTTATGTTTCCGCTTTGTTGACAATGCTCCTCCTGGCCAGGTACATAAGTACAGATGTTCAGTGTACCTATCGCTATCTGTGGGTTGTGGTAGGAGACAGATTGCATGTCAGGAGCAGTGTTACTGGTCTCAACTCTGACCTGTGTTCTCAATGCAGGTTGCTAGGTTAACATCTCCTATGAACAGGCCTGGAGTGTGCTATGTGTCCTGCAATATCCTGTCCAGATGTAATTCCAGCAATTAACTGTGTACTGTAAATCTTTCCCTCTTATAACTTTTGCGTGAGCCATTCATGTACATTAGCCTTCGCTAACAGTTGAAAGTGTAGTGTTTAGCCCAGTACAGCTGTCAGCTATAGCTTATCAGTCATTTATTTCCTGAGATTGTTGATGCAGAAGTGTCATCTGTTTTGCCCTATTTCCTTGCCAATACACACTGGACACAACAACAATGAACTGCATATGTGCTTTGAGTGCCACCATGCCTAAAATCCTGATTAGTATCCTTATCTTGGTAATTTTGTAGGTTGGATAAGTGGATCTACTCTGTTGTGTGGCTGCACTATTGACTCCCTTACAACTGGATTTTGGCACATGTCTGATGTACTTGTGTCCCCTGCAGAGGATGCCTCCCTCTACTGTCCATTTTATAAGCTGTAGGTTAAGGGGAATATCCAAACATAACATATTGCTGACCACACATTTTTACATCTAAGAATAAAAACACAAATGCAGTTGCTGTGATCTACAGTGTTTATTGTGTATATATTGTCCAACACACAAGGGAGAATGTTCAGGAGAGGATTACTGTCTGGCAGAGGGTTTTGTCTTAGCATCTGCTCCAGCTGGATATCTGGAGGGAGGACCACGTTTCGGGGGGGTTCCTCAGCTACAGAGGGAGGGGTGCCAGTGGTCTGGCTGTCGCAGATGTGGATGGCTCAGTTGGTGTGTGACTGGTGGAAGGGGCCTACTGGTGGGTGAAGGAAGCACGCAGGATGGTGGTGAGGTCCTTCAGCACCCCTGCAATGGAGGCCATTGTGGTATTGTGGGCCTGCCACTGCTGCATGGCCTCCTGTTGGTATTATCTCTGCAGCTTTTGGTTTTCCGCCAAGATGGTGAGAATTTGGCCCATCTTGTCCTGGGAGTGCTGGAATGCTTTCAGGACTTGGGAGATGGCCTCCTGGTCGGTTGACTCCATTGGCTGTCCCATCTTCTGGCCCAAAGGTGCCCTCCCATGTCCTCTGCCCCACTGTGCCTGTGCCACTTGCATGGTATGGCCACTCCTAGTGTCATCAGGACCTTCATTGTCTTGGGTGTGAGTGGTCGACTCTGGTCCCTGTACTGTGGGCCACACTCTTGACTGTGCAGTTCTTAGGGCACAGGTTTGAGACAAGGGGTTGGCTGTGCTGTTGATGCCACAGGGTGAGGTGAGGGGCTGGATTTGGGCAGGGTGAGGTTGGAAGTGGTGGACTGATCAGGTGTTCCCGATGTGCTAGGTGAGTCGTCAATGTCCAGACATCCAGAGGTGTTGTCCCCACTGGGGCCTTCATCCTGGGGAGGGCTGTTTGTCTCTTGCATCCTCTCCATGGTGGCATTGGCAGGGTTACCTATGGATGGAGTGGAATAGGGTTACATGGTAGAGGTGTGATTGTTTGTGTCTTTGTCTGATGCATACAGTGGCTTGACTTGATTCCCAGTTATGGCAATGACAGATGCAGCACTGAAGACATTGTTTGTGGGTAATGGATTGTGACATGGATACCATGTTCCATTGAGGGTTGAGGAATGGAGATACTGTCATTGCCATGTAGTGGTCCTCAGGTGAAGCATCCAGTTGGTGTAGCAAGGGCAATAGTTATACATGCGGGAGTTGTACTGTGAAGTCGACATAGCAGGTTTTGATGTAGATGGGCTGGTGCATTGTGGGAGTTGTAGTGATTGCTATTGGCAGTGTTATTCATGCACTTCAAAAGGACTGTGCGGGCATTGTGGCTATGTGGTGGTGTGGCATGCAGGGGAGGGGCATTAGGTGATTGGGTGGGAGGTGGATTAGAAGATAAGGTGACTTGGAGAGTAATGGGGTGGTGGGGAAGCATGCTGGACAGGAGTACTTAGTGTCAGGAGAGTGATAGTTACTTACCAGAGTCCAGTCCTTTGGGTATTCCAGTCAGGCCCTCAGGATGCACAATGTTCAAGACCTTCTCCTCCCAAGTTGTGAACTCTGGGGGACGAGGTGGGGGCACACCGCAAGGCTTCATCTTGGCAATTTGGTGTCTGGACGCCATGGAACAGACCTTCCCCGGTAGGTTGTTTCACCTCTTCCTGATGTATTCCCTTATGCGTGAATGGTTGCCCACTGAGTTGACCCTGTCCAAAATTCTCTGCCACAACTCAATTTTCCTGGTTATGGAGGTTTGCTGGACCTGTGCTCCAAACAGTTGTGGCTCTACCCTGACGATTTCATCGACCATGACCCTCAACTCATCGTCTGTGAAGTGTGGATTCTTCTGATGGGAGATGGTGGTTGTGTTGTGGGTGGTGGTGTGTGTTGTGTGCAAGGGTGCAGTGTAGGTTGCTTGGTGGAGGATCTTTGGTTGTGTGTGCTGGTTGGATGTGATGTTTGTGTGCAGTAACGTGTGTATTGTGTCGATGGTGCAGTTGTGTGGAATGCGCTGAGTGTTGAGTGTGATAGTGCCTAAGGTGTACAAGTACAGAGTCTTCAGTTTATGTACTCTTCGCTCTCTGTGTTAGTAGTTTTGGTTGCAAAAAGGATTGTGGGTTGTGTGGGGGGGTGCTATATAATGCAGTGACCAGGTGTGTGTATGTGTCTCAGGAGTGGGGGTATTCATACTGTCCAATGTGGGGTTGTGTTCTGGCTGAGGTGTCCGTGGCGGTTCGCAATGCCATTGATTTTCCACCGTACATGAACCGTTGTGGTGATTTGTGGGTCGTAATCTGGAGGGTGGAATGTAGTCGACATGGCAGTGATGGTGCTTGGACTGCCTCTATCCCACCCTTGATTGTCCTGGAGATCTTGGATTTGTGGCTCCAATGTGTGACTCATAATACAGAGGTCAAAATAACACCTCCATTATGTTTTTTTGGTAAAGAACACCAATGTCGTCATGAGGGCCTAAGTCCGAAGGTAAACTTTTGACAAAGTCCTCCCGCTTGCTGTAGCTGAGCAGGGCTATATCACGGTTGGCCTCAAACTTTGACTTTGCCCCGGTCTATTGCGACCAGATGACCAGATTGGCACTTTTAGTTTCTGTGCACTAGAAAACATTAAGGCCCTCATTACAACCGTGGCAGTCGGTGTTAAAGTGGGGGTAATACCGCCAACAGGCCGGCAGTAAAAAAAATGCGATCACGACCATGGTGGAAACTGCCAACACAGACAGCCACTTTAACACTCCGACCACCATGTCGGTAGCATCAAACACCACAGCGGTCACTTCCTACAGACAAGTGGAAGACAATGTACTGCCCACCCCATTACAACCCGCCAATACGCCGGCTTTTCCGGGCCATCAAAAGCATGGTAGAAACAGTGTTTGGAAGGGAAACCACTCACCTCTCGACACTCAACGAAGAAATAGGACGCCATGGAGCCCGAGTTACAGGTCCTGACCATGACCGTCTACCTCATCATACATGAGGAATATCAAAGGCGCGGCGACGACCACGTTGAGTACTGCACCTAGCACACAGGGGAGGGGGGAAGGAAAAAGAGAGTGACACATATAAGCAACATGCAACACCCCCACCCCCACCCTCACCCACAACACAATACACACAAACACATGCAGCAACAGTGCATTTATACCCCAAAACGCCCTGGAAGAACGCAAGGACAAAAGGAATAGAGTCCAATCCGTGATATATTAGATATAGGCAGATATACGTAACAAATAGAGAAACAGTATTTACAAATATTTACAATATGTACAGAAGGCTGTACATTGTCCTTTGCAAATGTCCGTGGGCCACTGGGCCAAAAATCATGAGCCAAGCCCACACTTGACTCCTGCCTCAATATGGAGAGAACACTGCAGGGGCATCAAGTTGTAAACACACAGGCACCTCAGAGGGATGGGGAAGGGGGGGGTCACCGCAGCCGGATGGTAGAATAAGTCCACTGCTCCTCGAGGGGGCTCCATGCCCACAGTGATGTCCTGGGGAGTGACAAACCACAGTCTCTCAAGTCCCTCAAGTGGGTGGGTTGCCCACTGCTTGGTCCTGGGGAGTGCAAAGCCACAGTCTCTCAAGTGGATGGCTTCTCCACTGGTTCTGTAAGGGGCTTTGTGCCCAGTGTGCTTCATCCTGCCAAAGGTAGGGTGAGTGGATGCATATCTCCACTGGTTCTGCTGGTTCTGGAGGGGGCTTTGTGCCCAGTGTGCTTCATCCTGCCAAGGATAGGGTGAGTGAATGCATATCTCTACTGGTTCTGGAGGGGGCTTTGTGCCCAGTGTGCTTCATCCTGCCAAGGATAGGGTGAGTGGATGCATATCTCCACTGGTTCTGCAGGGGGCTTTGTGCCCAGTGATGCAGCACTTGGGGTGTGGCAGTTCACATTCCCTCACCTGGGAGTCTGAGGCATGAGATTTGCAGGGACGAGATAGCATGATACTCCATGGATGCAGGGCCAGACTCAATCCTGCGACGACTAAGGCTGCAAACTGGTGGTAGTGCCAGTGCTGGTGGGGGTGCTGCCAGTGGTGGTGGGAGGCTCCAGGCCACCTCCTGCAGCCTCAGATGGCTACCCACTAGGGCTGCTGCTGCTGGTAGTGGTCCTACTGTCAGTGGTGCAGGTGGCAGTGCTTGCGGCGGAGCTTGCGGCGGGGATGCTGACGGTGCTGCCCATGGCGCAGGTGCCGGTGGTGCCAATGGTGGAGGGAGGCACCAGCCCGTCTCCTGCAGCCCCAGACGGCTGCTCACTGGGGATGCTGCTGCTGACAGTAGTGGTGGCAGCGGGGTGCAGGTGGCCGTGCTTGCGGTGGGGATGCTAGTGGTGCTGGCCACAGTACAGGTGGAGGGGCTGTTGGTTCTGTTGGTGGTCACCAGGCCCTCACCTGGAGCCTCTGAGGCCTGAAGTGCCTCAGAGGCTCTTCACTTCACTGGTACCCTTACCCTCGGTGGATTCAGCCCCCAGGCCCATGTGGGATGCAGCTCCCTCCATCGCCGGTGCCTCTGCTCCTCCACCAGATGATGCTAATGCACATAAGGACAAGGTGACAAAACAAAAAGGGGGGGAAGAGACAGAGGAAACACTTGGTCAATGCAAGCAACACCACTCCTGTTGGCGTACACAACACACAGTGAGCAGCCCTATGCACTAGGCCATGCCCAACCATTGACTAAGATAGTCACCAGCCCATGGGGTACAATGCCTAACGCCAGCATCTGCACACCAGAAACCCACAGTAGTAGATGCCCACGTACACTATTGGGGTTGGAGTGCTCCAGAGCCTGGCCAACATGTTGGCCCTGGCCTAGGGGCATCCACAGCCCACTTCCCCCACCCAGGTACCTCCTAACGCGCGCAAAGTCAGGTTTCAGATTCTGTACTTACCTCCTCGTGGCTGCTGTGATGCGTTCAAGCGCCCATCCCACTCCGGATAGGCCACCGCCAGAATGCGGACCATCAGGGGGGTCATAGTGCGACATGCACACCTTCCTCGTTGGGAGGCCAGCCCCACCTGGGCCTCCTCCATCTTCTTTGCGCAGTGGCGCAGGTCCTTCCATCTCTTGCAGCAGTGGGTGCTCCACCTGTCAAAGACCCCCAGGGTCTGCACCTCCTTGGCGATGGCACACCAAATACCCTTTTTCTGGTGGGCGCTGACCTCGAGGGAAAAGAGAGCAGAAAAGGGAATTATTCACCCGTCTGGACCGTCAGACTCATTGCCCACCAGATCCCACCCATCCCCTGGCGCACATACGTTGACCACCTTACATGCTGCACTCTGGCCAGGACACCTCAGCACCCCCCCTACATGTGGCTTACAAACAGTGCAATCCTTACATTCATGGCCCACGCTTCATGCTCACAGTGTACTCACCTGTTTGTCTGGAGAGCCGTAGAGTAACGTGTACTGGGGTAGGACCCCATCCACCAGTTTCTCCAACTCCCCACAGTGAAGGCACATGAGCCATGGTCGGTTCCAGACACAGGTCACAGCAGCACTTGCAGTGTAGGTCCTCTCCTGTTGAAGGTTAGGTAACAAGTGAGTGAATAGATAGAAAATGGTGTTGACGTCCGCGGCGGTGCGTACCGTCACCACTGGAGTACATTGCTATTGGCTCCTGGAACCCATAGGGCCCAATGACAACGAATGCGATTTTGCACAGCGGTCATCGACTGCCTACCACGACGGCGCAAAATGCGAGCGGAATTACCTCATTTCCACTTGTCCCTCCTCACAGGTCAGACATCCACCATTTCAGGGGGGCACAGGGCATGGCACCTAACTGCGTCACAGCAGACATTGGCACATCAACTGACTCTCGAGTTCACATGCTGTTTCTGTAAAGTAAACAAATCATCATTAGTGCAATGGATGTGTGAATATGACCCTCTGCTCACCGTTCTCTTCCATAGGCTTCAACTGCTGAGTCAGAATATGAGATGGTGGCATCCTCCTGTGTACAGACCCCTGGTGGGCCTTGTGACTATGGAGGACAGACACATTATCATTACCTACTGACTTGATCGTGCCATAATCTGAGAACTGTGTGACCAATTGGAGCCAGACCCGCCCGATGTCAGCTATCTGCCAGCCCACAGGAATCCCCCCTCTAGTGCAGGTCCTGTCAGTGCTCCATTTCCTGGCAAGTGGTTCCTTCCAAACAACAGTGGCCATGGCATCAGAGATGTCTCAGCCAATGTTCTCTAACGTGTTGACCAGAGTGTTGTCTGCCCTGTTGAAACACATGCGCAGTTACATCATGTTCCCCCAGGTGGAGGATTTGGCCACAGTGAAAGCTGACTTTCATGCCCTTGGACATATCCCCAACATCATTGGTGCCATTGATGGTACACATGTGGCATTTGCCCCCCCCCCCAGAGAAATGAACAGGTTTACAGGAAAAAAAAAGCTATCACTCTATGAATGTGCAGATGGTGTGTTTGGCGGACCAGTACATCTCCCTTGTGAATGCCAAATATCCTGGCTCTGTGTATGACGCCTTTATCTTGAGGAATAGCAGCATCCCATATGTGATGGGCCAACTCCAGAGGCACCGGGTGTGGCTAATAGGTGAGCCAAAGGTCCCCACCCAGAATGAATTGGTTTATGGGTATGGGGTTGTCCCTAAGGGTGAGTGTGTGGTTAACAGGTATCCCTTGATATTTGCAGGTGACTCTGGTTACCCCAACCTCTCATAGCTACTGACCCCAGTGAGGAATGTCATAACATGGGCAGAGGAATATTAAAATGAGTCACATGGGCGTACAAGGAGGATTTTAGAAAGGACCTTCGGCCTCCTGAAGGCCAGGTTCTGGTGCATCCAACTGACAGGTGGATCCCTGTACTACTCACCCAAGAAGTAGTGCCAGATCATCGTTACATGTTGCATGTTACACAACCTGGCCTTGAGATGCCAGGTGCCTTTTCTGCAAGAGTATGTGCCTGGAGATGGTCTTATGGAAGAGGTGGAGTCTGTGGACAGTGAGGAAGAGGAGGCAGAAGAAGAAGATGTGGACAACAGAACCAATATAATTCTGCAGTACTTCCAGTGACACACAGGTAAGACACTGTAACTCCACTTTACATTTCAGTTATCTGTTGGACATCGTACAAGGCAGCCTCTTTCCCTATGTCTATGACCACTGACTGTTCCCTTTGGAATCTGTATTTTAAGATCTCTGTGCCTCACTCTGGCTCCTGCTATGTGTACTGCTGCCCACCAAAGGTCATCCTGAAATATATTGCACTGTACATTTGAGTTGCAATGCTTTGATAATGTTGTACTAATACATTTGTGAATCATTTGACAAACTCCACATTGGTATTTGTTCCAAGGGTGTTTATTTTGGTGCTCTTCATTAGAGGGGGATGTGCAAGGGGCTGGGGTGATGGTGAAGGAAAGTCCATGGTAGAGTCCAGTCTCTTGGTATCACAACTGCATTGTCCAATGGGGCATAGGAAGGGGAGTAATGGCAGTTCAAGGTGGACAGGGTGAAAGAGTGGGACAGAAGGGTGACAATCAGAAGAGTCTTATTTCCTGGTGGGGGACTTGGAAATGTTCTCTGGCTTCTGCCTGGATCACAGGGACAGTTTGCAGGGTGGTTCTCCTTCTGCAGTGGGTGGGGTGCTAGTGGCCTGTTTTTGCAGTGGTGGGGCCTCCGATCCACTAGCGCCGGTGGAGGTGGAAGGCTGTTCCTCGATTTGGCTAGTGTCAGGCACCCGTTGTTGTGCCACTGCCTCCCTCATGGTCTTGCCTATGTCAGCTGGCACCCCTGCAATGGTGACGAGGATGGTGTATATTTTTGTTAGGTCCTCCCTGATCCCCAGGTACTATCCCTCCTGCAGCTGCTGGGTCTTCGGAAACTTGGTTAGTATCTGGCCCTGGTCTCCTGGGAATGGTGGTATGCTCCCAGGATGTTGGAGAGTGCCTCATGGAGAGTGGGTTCCCTGGGCCTGTCCTCCCCCTGTCGCACAGCAGTCCTCCCAGTTTCCCTGTTGTCCTGTGCCTCTGTCCCATGAAACATGTGCCCACTGCCACTGACCCCAGGTCCCTGATTGTCTTGGGTTTGTGAAGTTGCCTGGGGTCCCTGTAGTGGTGGACACACTGCTGATTGACGTGTCCTGGGGACTGTGGCATGGACCCGCTGGGTGGGTGCTGTGCTGGTGTTTCCTGAGGGGGGAGGCTCTGTGGTGGGTTGGGACTGTGGCATGGGAACTGACTGTCCGGAGGTTCCGGATGGGCCAGGTTGGTCATCCTTACCCAGGCGTGCAGAGCTTCTGTCGTCACTGTGGGCCTCTTCAGGTGGGGGACTGGATGTGGCTGGCACCTCCTCTGCTTTGACGTGGAGTATGGATCCTGTGGGAATGCAAATGCACTGTTAATGTGTCTGCGTGTGCCATCTTGTGCATCGGTGTGTTTCCCTGTATGATTGTGATTTCCCTGTCAGCTTGGCCTTGTGTGAGTGGTGATTTTGTGGGCTGGGCGAGTCTGTCTACTGGGCATGCTGTGGTGATGGGTGTTAATGCAGGTCTGTGATGGGTGTCCATGCATTGTTGTTGCATGCAGGGCTTGGTATTGGGATGTGTGGGTTGTGTTAGTGGGGTATATATGAGGTGGTGGAGTGATCGGGGTGAGGGTAGGGGTATGAGTTTGTGATGGCATGCAGGCAGGGTGCGGGGGATAAAGCAGTTAAGATTTGACTTACCAGAATCCAGTCCTCCTGCTACTCCTGCAAGGCCCTCAGGATGCATGATCGCCAAGACTTGCTCCTCCCATGATGTTAGTTGTGGGGGAGGAGGTGGGGATCCGCCGCCAGTCCTCTTTACTGCTACCTGGAAGGCACCTTCCCCATAGGTCGTTCGACCTCTTCTTGATGTCATCCCTGGTTCTTGGGTGCTGTCCCACGGCGTTGACCCTGTCCACGATTCTCCGCCATAGCTCCATCTTCCTTGCAATGGACGTCTGCTGCACCTGTGATCCGAATAGCCTTGGCTCTACCCAGATGATTTCTTCCACCATGACCCTTAGCTCCTCAAAAAACCTGGGGTGTCTTTGGGGTGCCATTGATGTGGTACGAGTGTTATGTGTGAGGATGTGTGGGGTGATGTGTTGGAGTGTATGCTGTGATATGCGTGAATGGTGTATGGGTGATGGTGTTCTGTGGCTCTGATTGAGTGAGTGCTCCTGGCTTGTCTCTCTCTGCCTAATATCTACTTTTTCACTGTAAGGGGTTGTAGGTAATATGGGTGTGTGTTTTATATTGGACTGGGTGTGTGGGTGTGGTGCATGTATGTGTGTCTGGTGTGTGTAGTTTGAAATGTCCAATATGGTGTAGTTTTGTAAGTGTGTGTGTATTTTGAGCGCGGCGGTGTGTACCGCCAATGGTTTACCACGGTTGAAAGCCCGCCACAGTGATTCGTGGGTTGTGATACCATGGGCATATTCCTGTTGGCGTAACGGTGTGGGTTTTGCTATCGCCAGTTTATCACTGACCTTTGGTGAGGCGGACTTGTGTGGGTGTCTGTACAGTGGCGGTATTCTCAATGTGGGTCATAATACCCATGGCGGAATACCGCCGTGTGCATGGTATGTTGGTGAGCATCAGCAAAGCGGTAGGCAGCATTTACCGCCACAGTTGTAATGAGGGATTAATTCTTTAAAAATTCATATCTCTGGTTCCCCTTATGATATTTTTATTGTTTCGGTGCCATTTTAAAGATAGAAATATACTCTATTTTCATAAATTGGTGTTGGATTTTTATTGTGTATTGTGTTTTGTGTTTTACTTATTTATTGTTTTGTGATTTTTAAATGCTTTACACATTTGTCTCCTAAGTTAAGTCTTGATGCTCATTGCTAAGTTACCAAGGGTTCAGCTGGGTGTAATTTATTGATACCTAACTGGACCTAGGAGGGGGTTAGTAGCCTATTTATGGGTGTAGGTACTTACCTGCCCTTACCAATAATCCACTTTCCAATATTTTTGGTGCGCAGTGGTGGGATCCAGTACATGTTTTTAATATCACAATACAATTTTGAGTAAAATAAGTTAATAATACTCCATATTGACCTAGTGCAAAAGTATTTTAGATTTTTTAAATTTTGACTAATTTTTTTGAATTACTTCATTTTTGATTTTTCTAAATTGTTCTGATCAATTGGTGCCAAAGTTTTTAAGTGACACAAAATGTAAGGGAGACCATGGAGCTTGATCTGGCTATCCTACCCACACTTACTGCAGCTGAGCTTAGGGTGTTGTTCAGAACAAGGCTTCCAACAACCTTTGGAAGGCTGTGATGATCAAGTCCCTTTAAGCCTGGGTAGTGTAGATGGAGGCAGAGAAAGCTTCAGAGGTAGGAAGGGAAAGGAAAGATGTCCTCTCCAACCTTCAGAAAGATGAGGATGATCAGCTGTTGGTGACATCAGTAGTTAGGGCCCCATCCAGAGCTAGTAGGAGGGGGGGTTCTGTGGCAACATCTCAAGAGGAAGCAGACCTGGACCTCAGGGAAAGGGAACTTGAGGCTCAGGTAGCCCTCATAGCTTTGGAGGCAGAGAAGTTGGGCCGAGAGAAGAAGAAGTGATCAAAGACTGGACAGAGAGATGGTGGCAGCAACAGAGAAGTTGAGGTGTCCATGGGTGGTAAGTTCTGCTCCAGGTTATCCAAGTCTTGTTTTCCTGCACATGTAGAGGAGGATAACATTGACAAATGGTTAGAGGCCTTTGAAAGGGCTCTCCAGATGAGAAGGACTAAGCCCCAATAGGCTCCTGACCCTAGGAAGGGAGGAGGCAGATTCCTATCCCAGTATGAAGAGGTGTTTAACCAAAAAGTTTGATCCGACCCCAGAGCAGTACAGAATGAAGTTCAGGAACACCCAGAAGGTCAATATCCTGGGTTGACTTTGTAGACACCTCACTTAAGGCACTAGAGGGCTGGATACATGGTAAGAAAGTGAGTACTCATGAGGAGGTATACAATTTGACCATGAAGGAGCACATCTTGACCAACTGTATCCAAGAGAGGTTACGCCAGCATTTAGTGGACTCTGACCTGACCATCCCCAGAAAGCTGGGGAGGTAGCTGATGAGTGGTTTAGAATCGGGGGGAGGCTCCAAGAAAGGGTGGTCGGGTCCCCAAAAGCCTAAGGAGAGAGGTGGTAAGCTCATCACAGAGACTCTCCCTGTACCCCAGAACCCTAAGAAGAAGGAGAGTAAATCCCACTCCCCCTCTAACAAGCAGAGGCAGGGAGACCAAGTGTTAAAGAAGCTCTTGGTCAATAAGACCTGCTTTGACTGTCAGCAGACAGGTTGCTTCAGCGGAGATGCAGCCTGTCCAAGGAAAGTGGTTAGCACTGGTCTGTCCAATGTAGCCATAGACGTTGACTCCTCAGATGATGAGGTCCTCATATTATTGAGATGGGAGACAGGACCAGATGGTACGCTAATGATCCCGGAGGGTGTAAGTAGGCACTTTCACCCAATTCAGGTGAATGGGATCCCTACCACTGGCCTGAGAAACACCTGTGCCAATCACATTATAGTGAGTGACTGGCTGGTAACCCCAGACATGTATGTCCCAGGAGAGACCAGGAAAGTTAGGATAGCCACAGGTGAGGTCACCACCAAACTTGTAGCCGTAGTGCCACTAGAGATGGTGGGAATCCTTGACTGGTTTAGGATGGTGGTCAGTGCTGACCTCCTCCTAGATTGTATCCTGGGCAATGACCTCCCAAAGGTGAGTCCGGTCCCAGTTGGGGTGGTCGCCCAGGGCGCCCCCCCAACCCAGAGACCTGGAGAGCCAGGCCCTACAGTTAGGAGACAGGGTCCCCAAGAAAAGGGAAGAAGAAAAGGAAGGGTAGGCCACTCTTAAAGAGAGTTCCAGTGAGCCCAAGGCCTTCTACCCGGGGTGGAGCCCAGAGTTGGCACTGGTGAGGCCTCACCTGACTCCAAGGAAGTCCTGGGTAGTAAGGCAGCTGTCCAGGTGCAGGGTGTGGCCCCTGAACTGACTGAAAAAAAAAGTGGAAGAAGGGTATCTGCCACAGGATGTGGCAGCCCCCTACTCTAAACAGCAAGAGGGGTGCGAGGACCCCACAGTTGCCCCTAAGCTCACCCACCTGTCAGTGGAGAGCTTGGAGTATGGTTCTGGGTTGTGACAGCTGTCAGTAGCCTATGCTGGGTGCTGGCCTTCATGGCAGCACTGAACCCGGCCTGGGAGGTTGACGTCAGGGCCAAAAGCAAAGTAGGCCCCATGACCCTGTTGGTCATGGTGGGGTTGCTCAAGTGCTGGGTGACCTTTTTGGGTAAGCTAGGTGTTGCCATAGCAAAGTTAGAGATAGGGGAGGTGGACACCTTCCTACCCAAGTTGGCAGAGAGAGAGGAGGAAGACCCCTCTAGAGGGTTACAGTTTAAAATGGGCCCTTTTACTGTGGGGATGGGTTCACTACGCAGAGTGAGTGACCATGATGAGAGGATATAAATTGGCGCAGGACCTCAAAGGGACAGCCAGTTCTTCTAACTGTCTTCCTCGTCTGATAAGCCACGAAGACTCTTCCAGGTTTGGGCTGAGTCTCCTGGGCGTGTGGGAAGTGGCTTGTGTGAGAAAACTGGGCTGATTGCAGAAGCCCTTAACTTTTTCCCTCCATTTTTCTCTGGTGTTTTCCTGACTCTGATGGTGCCCTGGGTACCACTAACCAGTCCCATGCATGTGTTCTGATTCAAATGAATATGCAAATTAGGCTAATTATAATTGGCAGTATCAAACTACCAATTAGTACCTAGTATATGGTAGGGCATGTAGGTTTAGGGACCCCCAGCATAGGAAGAGCACCCATAGGTGCACTGCTGAGGCGCCTAGTGTCATTTTAAAGGCAGGCCTGCCTTGGTGTCTGCTTTTAAAATAAAGTTATATGCAAGTTATATGAAAATTTGACTTTGGAATTAAAAGGTGTGACTTATGTGCCCCTAGGGCTGGGTGCTATGTAACTATAAGTAGGGACCTTATAAAATTGTTTTATAAACCCTGGTGAGGTAAAATAGCCACATACATTTTTCCCTCACTGTAATGAATGGGCTCCATAGGCTAGGGTGGGGAGACTTTATTTTTATTCATAGAGTCCCAATAGGAGCTAGATATTTCAAGTTTGGTATCAAACTGATGGTTATAATAAATGCACCAACTTGCCATTGTTGAATGTAATATAACTATTTCAGGGAAAGAGTATTAGAACTCTACCTGAAAGTTGCCAACTTCAGCTCCCTAGTGCTCTTCTCTAATTGGCCAGTCTCTTGCAGCCTGGCCAGGCTGCCTTGATGAGGTGTGAAGTGGCCTGGGCTGAACACACAGGACGTGCTTGGGGGAAGCGATCTGCCTTGGCAGATGGTGAAACAGGATGGGGAGAGAGCAGTCAAACTGGTCTTCAAAGGAGGGAGAACATTTGGAGCAGCTCAAGACCTCCCCTATTTCCTGCAAACCCAGACAACCAGGTGCCCTCTTGATTAGATTAGAAGAGGTCAGCAGAGGGGTGTTTTAAGGATTTTTAGCCACACCCTTGTGTGGGCTCAGTCAGACCTCACCTCCAAAATTCAGTTTCTGCTATTTTGATTTTTAAGGACTGTTGGTCCCTGGGATAGATGTTTGCCACATGTTTCTGGAATTAGTAATTAAAGGGGGCAGTGGCCTGTTTGTGATTCGACAGTTGCCCCCCCCTGCTTTCCACCCCAGGAGCAAGGACAAATATGGGAGAGCTGCACCCACACTTCATATCCCCACAAGCAACAACAACAGAAGAAGAAGGTCTGCCCTGCTGGGCCCTTGACCTGCACCTCAACACTGCAGTCTAAAAAACTGCTCCAGCTGCACACTTGGGCTTCACCATTAAAAGGACTTTGCCTGTCTTCAACTGGTCGAAGAAAGGACTCCCTTCTTGCTGCAGGTAAAAAATAGATAACCAGAGTCCCCTGGATCAAAACCTGAAGGATCTGACAAGCTGACCAGTGGCTCGTGGTCATTTTTGGATTCAAACCAGGTGCATTCTGGGAGTCTCAACCATCAAGGAGCGCCTCAGAACTTCTGGAACCTTGGGGTGAGATGTGGACTTCTAAAGGACCCTGAAAGACCTTCTGGAAGAAGATCCTAAAATTTGGAGAAGTTTGGAGGACTTTTGGAAAAAAGCTCTATAAAGGGACAACCCGCTGTGGGGAGTCAAGCCAGCTTACCTCAACCACGACCCAGCCTGACTTGCAGGTTCATCCAGCTGAAAAGCTTTGCAGCCCCAGACTTCCAGGATTTCACCCGGGGCACTTGGAAAAGTGAAAAACTACCTTGCATCAAAAATGGCTTGCTGTGGAGGGTTGACCCCCGTCGGAAAGAAAAAGCTCCAAAAAAGTGACAAAATCCGAACGTAAAAAGTTTACTGGGACTTCCCACGCAGTGTGTCCAAGGAGGGCTACAGGGATGTCAGATAAAAATTCAGCTTTGGCCCGTACGAAGATTTCCATCCTAAAAACCATCTATAAAACAAATTCTCACGGGTGACCCCCCTGTCATTTTTTGTTTTTTTTGTTTTTATATTTCTAACCCCTGGGGGTGGAGTGATCGTGCCCCTCCAGTTTTAAGACAAAAATGCCACTGGGGTCGGACCATTTTCAAGAGGGCCGACCCCCCCACTCAAATTTTTTATTTAATTTGTAACCTCTGGGGGGGAGGGAGGTGAATGCGCCCCCCCCCCTCCCCTCCTGGGTAAACCAACTTTTTTTTAAAAACAAAAATTCCCCCCAGGAGGGGTCGGCCCATTTTCAAAAGGGCCGACCACCATTAGGTAAATCTGTGATGTCTAGTAGCGTTTCCTGGCCGTGGATCGCATTGCTGCTGTGATCCACGGCTTGGAATCCATTTCATGAAGGCCTTGTTTGAAAGACAAGAGTCTTCTTTTTCAAATGAGGCCTTCCTGACAGGGCCATTCTTCCCCACCGGTGTAGAAGCAGCCTTGCATGCTGCTTCCTCCTTCAGTGGGGAAAACAAACTGTGACCTCACCTCACCTCATGGAGTACTGACCTCACAGATGGGCAAGTGGGGTCTCGGGAGGAGACACGGAAGCTCTTCCGTTTCTCCAGAGGGGATTTAAATAAAAGAAAAAACTCTCACACTGACCTCATCGGAGGCTGCCCCCATCACACTGGAAACTCAGCTCAGGGGGTGGGGGATTGCAGAGAGATGTGAAAGGAAAGGAATGTTTATAATGAAGGGGAGTGACGCCTTGGGCAAGGGTCGCTCCCCGGTGGGGCAATTTTTTTGAAGGCCTTTTCTGCCCTCTAGGGGCAGATTGGCCTATTTGTATTAGGCCAATCTGCCCCCAAGGGGGGTCAGAGGCCACCAAACACCAGGGATTATTTTTTTTAAGTGTTTACATGTGTGGAGCAACCCTTTAGGCAATGGTCTCTCCCCTGGGGGGCAATTTTATTTTAAGCCATTTCTGGTCTCCTTGGGGGCAGATTAGCCTATTGTTCTTAGACCAATCTGCCCCCAAGAGGGGCAGAAATCACTAGACACCAGGGATTTTTTTGCACCAATTTCACACAAGAGGAGTGACCCCTTCGGCAAGGGCTGCTCCCCTGGGGGGCAAATTTATTTTAGGCCATTTCTGCTCCCCTTGGGGGCAGAAGACACTTAGGCACCAGGGAATGGGATGTGTGTGTGTATGTGTGCTTTGTTTGGGGGGCAGCCACTTGGGCAAGGGTCGATCCCCATGGGGGCACATTAATGCTGGTCATTTCTGCTCCCCTTGGGGGCAGACCAGCCTATTTTTGTAAGGCCCATCTGCCCCCGAGGGGGGCAGAAAGCCCACCAGACACCAAGGAAGATTTTTTTTTAAAAAGAGTGTGGGGGTATGGCCATACCCCCACCCCAAATAAATGGAAACAAACTTGTTCTGCCCTCCGGTGGGCAGATGGAGCAATTACCCCCGATCCACTCCCCGGAGGGGTAGAAAGCCTACTAGATGCTGGAAATTAAAAAAAGCAATAGAGAGGTGGTGGCTACCAACCAGTAGGGACATGGTTATGCCCCCCCCCAACTGAAAGGGATAACAGTTTTTCAGCTCTCCCACCGCACACTAAAAGATCTTATCTCAACAGCAAGCCAGATTACATTGTTATTTTGGGTTTTGGTTTTACATTTGGGCCATGAGAGCTTGTCTAGCTCTCAATATTGTCCCACTTGGAATGGTGAGGGCTGCACTTTTTGGAATTTGGGACGCTGCCATGTAGAAAAATCTATGAGACCTAGACACATCTAAAAACTAAACATCTCGGTTAGTCCAGGGTGGTGTGCTTCACATGAACCCCACAACACTTTCTTACCCACAATGTCCTGCAAAGGTCCAACTATGCTTGAATTCACACATTTTCCCACATTTTTGTGAAGGAACCTTCCGCAAATCTGCAGGAATCCACGAAGTTCCTACCACCCAGCATTGTCACATCTATCCTGATAAAAATTCTGCCCCACTTGTCGGCCCAAAAACATTTTTTTCAAACTACCCTTTTGGACTCGCTTTAGTTTCCCCTCAATTTGTGACACGTTTTTGGCTCTTCCATGTCAGAGGCACTTGGCCCACGTACACAAGTGAGGTATCATTTTTATCTGGAGACTGAGGGGAAAATTGGGCAGTAGGAAATATGTTCCGGTGCAGTGATCCCACACAGAAATGTGGTGAAAATTTGATTTTTTAGCTAAATTTGAGGGTTGCTGAGGATTCTGGGTAAGAAAACACTGGGGGATTCACGCAAGTCATACCTCCCTGGACTCCCTTGTGTGTCTAGTATTCAGAAATGTCTGGTTTTGGTAGTTTTCCCTAGATGGCTGCTGAAGCCAGGATCAAAATCTCAGGTGCCCCCTGCAAAAACAGGCAGTTTTATATTTGGTAATTTTGATTTGTCCATGTAGTGTTTTGGGCATTTCCTGACTCAGGCACTAGGCCTACCCACACAAGTGAGGTACTGTTTTATCGGGAGACTTGGGGGAATGCTGGGTGGAATGAAATTGGTCGCTCCTCTCAAATGTCTGAACTTTCTATCACTGAAATGTGAGGAAAAAGTGTTTTTTTGCCAAATTTGGAGGTTTAAAAAGGATTTTGGGTGACAGAACCTGGTGAAAGCTGCACAACTCACCCCATCCTGGATTCCCCTAGGTGCCGGCTGAGCTAAAGGCCAGAATCCACGGCTAGGTACTTTCCAAAAAACACACCAGATTTAAAGGTAAAAATGTGACGTGCCATGTTTGTTTCCTGTTGTGGGTATTAGGCCTACCCATGCATGTGAGGTACCATTTTTATCGAGAGGGTTGGGGAACACAGATTAGGAGAACATGTGTTTTGCCCCTTGCCTTTCTCTGCATTTTTTCCTTCCAAAATGTGAGACAGTGTGTAAAATTACGTCTATTTGAGAAATTCACATGCTATTATGGGGATCCCGGAATTCAGAGATGGGCAAATAACCACTGCTTATCAACACCTTAGCTTGTGCCCATTTTGGAAATACAAAGGTTTCATTGATACCTATTATTCACTCTTGATATTTTACCAAATGAATTGCTGTATACTGGGTATACTATGAAAACCCATTGTAAGGTGCAGCCCCTTTATTGGCTTTGGCTACCTAGGGTTCTTGATGAACCTATGCGCTCTATGTATCCCCACAACCAGAAGAGTACAGCAGAGGTAACGGTTAATTAAATCTGCTATCAGTTGAAAAAAGTTATAGAAGAAAACATGGGCAGAAATTGCTCTTTTTTCTTCTCAATTTCATTTTTTTATTTATTTTAGCTGTTACTTTTAGTAGGAAAACCTTGAAGGATCTACACAAATGACCCCTTGCCAAATTCAGAATTTTGTCTACCTTTCAGAAATGTTTAGCTGTCCGGGATCTATCATTGGTTTCACACCCATTTTTGTCAATAAGTGGAAGGAGGCTGAAAGCACAACAAATATAAAAAATGGGCTATGTCCCAGTAAAATGCCAAAATTGTGTTAAAAAATTGGGTTTTCTGATTCAAGTCTGCCTGTTCTGGAAAGCTGGGAAGATGTTGATTTCAGCACCGTAAATCATTTGTTGATGTCATTTTCAGGAACAAAACACAAGCTTTCTTCTGTAGCCCTTTTTTCCCATTTCATTTTTAAAAACGAAATTTTAGCTGTATTTTGGCTAATTTCTTGGTCTCCTCCAGCGGAACGACAAACACTGGGTACCTCTAGAATTCCCAAGATTATGAAGTCCTAAGCGTAGACTATCCCAAATAGCCAAAAACAAAGGCTTAGTACAGGAGGGTGAAAAAGCCTGGCAGCGAAGGGGTGAATCATAATTGCACAGCATCTTCGACTGAATAATAAAGGCCTTCGTGACTTATCATGAATAGGAGTGAAATGGACGTCCATCACAATTAGCCCCATCTTTCTTCACTTTTCACACCACAAAGGATCAAAATGTAACGGGGAAGGACCACCTGTCTCTCTCAGCTGCCTGTCTTCCATTTTCAAAGGATGGACAGGGTTGAGAAAGCTGGCCTGGAACTCAGCAAACTCTCTACTGATTAAGTCATGCCAATGGCCACGGAACAAGAGTGACAAACACCTCTGAGTCAAAAAACGTGCACATAAGAACAAAGAATGCACAAAGTACAAGAATCCCAAGAAAACCACGTGCCAGACCCCGGGGAGCTAGATTGTGTAATCCCTTAAATAAACTTGGAGGTTACCTACACCCCCAGAACCTAAATAATGCACACCAAGTAGCTTAGCTCAAAATGCTGCTGTTCTCACACAACAATTGAAACGAATGTAACAAGCTCCTATTTCTCCTTCAAACTAATATTTCTCTACAGTGTTCGCTCTTCACCGGTTATAATGACTGTTCCTTTCACAACAAAGAAGGATTAATGATTATTAGCGGTACAGGTTTCCCCTAAGATCAGAGCGGCTCCCCACAGCGAAGAGGGACCTAGAAGACTGCCTAGCCTCCAGACAAAACTAATCACTCTGCGCCCAGCTCCAAACCCACATCATGCCTACACCATACACAGGCATGATCACGTTTTATAATCCCAACATTAGAGTAACCCTCAGCTAAAATATCACCTGTTCTTCTTCAACTTCCTTGTATGTCCTTAATTACAAATTAGACATGTTCATGAAAGAGTGTCCTTAATTGCAAATAAGACATTTTAAGGAAAGATTGTCTATGAGATGTGTACACAATAGGTGTTGTGCTCATAGTGTAGATTTTACAGTGCCTTTTGCACTTATTTTGATGTTGTATAAAGTTTAGCATGGCTCATCAATATCCTGTAATCTGCCATTTAATTAATTCATTATTGTTATGCATTTACAGACTTCCATTTGCGAATTTGCAATTAAGGCCCTTACTTATACTCTGTTTACGTCGGATTTGCGTCATTTCCTTGATGCAAATTCGATGCAAACTTAACTCCATATTTATACTTTGATGCCAGGCCCGTCTAGCTCTAAAGTTTGAGTCATTTTTTGTACGTGAAAACCTACCTTGTGCTAATGACATGGAAGGTAGGCATTTCTGTGCAAAAAATGACTCTAAGGCATGTGCATCTTATTTATCCTCTGGCATCAAAATGACACATAGGAGGACGCGGGCCTTAAAACATGGCACCCAGCCGGATTTGCGCTATTTTTTAATGCCTGTGTTAGGGCAGGCGTTAAGGGACCTGTGGGCTCATTTCCATGGTCAGAGACCATGGAACCAGTCCACAGGTGCCCTTCCCTGCACCTAGGGACACCCCCTGCCACCCTCGCCCAACCCTGGAGGATACCCATGGATGGGGGGACCCAACCATGGTGAGTGCAGGTAAGTGCAGGTAAGTATAATTTTTTATTTTTTGGGGGTGGCATAGGGGGGCCTAACTTGGGCCCCCTTGCATGCCACTGTGCCCAATGGCCATGCCCAGGGACAGACGTTCCCTGGGCATGGCCATTGGGCAGGGGGACATGACTCCTGTCTTTGCTAAGACAGGAGTCATTTCCATGGGAGTTGTGTGTCAAAAAATGGCACAAGTCAGATTAGAGGCAATATTTTTTACTCTATCCTGACTTGCACCATTTTTTGGCGCACAACCCCCAGTCTTCCCCTCACTTCTGCTGCCCGGTTACCGTTATTTATTTTGAAGCAAACCAGGCTGCAGTGCCGGCTAACGTAATTCCATAAATAAGTCGCCCGGCCGGCGCGTTGGAATGGCGTTAGCCGGCAGTAAACTTTTTGACCCAAATCTGCCCAAGTGCTAATTTGCGTCAAAAAGTATAAATATGGGCCAAAGTGCACTGATTCGTAGAGCCATGACAAGAACCATTACTAAACATGACGTGGGTTGGCTGCGCCCTCTTCTGGTAAGGGCAATTTGTTTAAACTATGTCGGCACTGAGCAAAATATATTTTCTTTTGCAGCACAAATACTAAGTTTTTGTAAACAAATATTACATCAGCGAGAATCGGAGAATCGCATTGCACGTCTCAAATACAAGGTGACAAGAGGCTCACATTGAAAGCTGTAACCGGTTTAAAGGAAATGCAGACCATATTGTAAATGCAGCATGCACTGTTTCGCATCATTGTGTATTCTGGTCATGAAACATGATGCTTGTCTTTGCCATTAGTATACATTAAACTGTGCAGAATTGCTGCTAGAAAACTGGTATAATTGAATTTACAACTATTCTCTGCTGCTCTATAATTTCATCAGAGGATTATAATTTACTAAACGCTATTAGGGAAAGGACTATTCTATTAATCACAACATTTTTAAACTATTTATTTCTGCGTCTTACATATTGTTTTTAACATTTCAAGCCGTTGGACTTCTAATTACTGTTGCTACTGCTCATCTAATTATTGGTGTTTCTTCTTGAATAGCTACAACATGTGCCTGTATGTATCAAGTAATGCCTTTGTTAATAAATGTGACAATATTACTGCATTTACTGCCTCTTGTTTTATTAGTACAGTGGAATTGGTGTTGTCAATGTTCGCCTCTTTGAAATTCTCAGAAAGTTCAATAGTATTCTAACAGACAGTCCAAGTAGCTTTTAAAATGGTGGCATAAAAACAGAAAGTCTAGGATACAGTGCTTAGCGTCTTGGTTAAGCAAACCTGTGCTGTCTGTTTTGTTATATATTCCTTTCAAATAGAGGAGACTGTTGCTTGTCTAAATACATATCCATCTGTTGAGTGCCCTGCTCTTTTGCCATTGTATTGATTTCTGCTTTTGCCTAGAAAATAGCTCAATATAAAGTGCCCCTTTGAGATTCTTGTTAACTAAAATGAAGATATCCTTGCTGTTTTTGTATATTTTTCAACAGAAATTTTGTTCTCCTTTTTCAATTTGAATATATTTCAACCTGCGTGATTGTAGCTATTACCATACTGCTTGAGCTTAATTAGTTCTTTTCTTGATAAAGGAAGGTTTTTCATTCACCATTTAGCATGTACGTTCAATTCGCTGAGACCTTTCTCACTTTTGCTTCACCTGCGTCGCCTGCTTCCCTTAAGTGGCACTTACATCATTTATTTTCCTTTAGTGAAAAATCTAAAATTGTGTTTTCTTCTCTCTGTTAACCCCTTGCTTGTCTTGACACCTTCAGCTTAGAAAAACTGTTACTAATTACATTTTCCTAAAACAAGTCAGAGAAAAACGACGAAAGATGCAGAGAGCAAGCCAACATGTCCTAAAGAAGTAAACAACAGTAGCATGCATCTATAAACAGATAGAAAGCGCACAAACGGGAAAAAGAAAGACAGAAAGGAAGCAAAAGAAAGAACGGGAAAATAGAAGGGGATATAGCCCTGTGCTAGTTTCGTTGATCAACTAAGAAGAATTGTGTCTTTCTTGCAGTGTTATTTTCTTAATAGTAGTCCTTGGGTTAGATGTACTAAGGGGTGTTACTGTACCCAAAGTCTAAGCTTAGCAATGGGGCAACTTTATATGAAGGGCAAATTCAATTTAATGGCAAGAACAGAGGCTCATATTATGCTTTCTCTTTTCTTGTTTATTAAATAGCAGCACAGTCAAAACTACAAATCCCAATAGGTAAACAACGGTAGACAATGGGAAATGAAACATAGTCCAAAGAGGCCCACCAATGACCAACCAATCCACCCCCTAGTAGTTATCTTGTCTGTGAACAACCCTCTTTTCTTGCTGTTCGCGGTCAAGATAGGTACTTTTTATAATGTTTTCCAATATTTTCTGGCACATTGTTTTATTACTTTATGAGCGCATGTATGTTTAAGCAGGACGCTGTTTCTTAACATGCGCTTTTTTCACCGGCGTGTAGCCGCATGCATTGATCTTTTTCTCTTGCACTTCGCTTGTGTTTTCAACAACTTTGCCATGACGTTCTCCTCAACTTGCTTTGCCATTTTAGGGCGACGGTTGAGGAAAACGTTTCGTTTTCGCTTGCCTGCTTTGTTTCCCCACATTTAGGGAGTGCTCTTCATTTCTGCTCCACGCTGCTTCTGGGACCACGGGGAGTTTCTTGGCACTGGTTTCAGGTCACTCCCTTTTTTCCCCACCCATAGGCGGAGTTTGTTCCTCTGTGCCTGCAACCTTTGAAAATGTAACCCTTCCTGTGCCATTTCCTTAAGTATTTTCTATTTTTTCTATTTTCATAATGGAGATTGATAGTTCTCCTATGGCTGACAATTGACACGAGGAGGAGGAATTTGGCAATGACAATTTTAGTGACTTTATTCAAGTCTCAGTTGAACAGGCAGTTTCTTCCTCTATGAATAAATTATCAAGCAATTTAGAAAAATCAGTGTTTAACCTAGTATCCAAGACGATTTTGGTCCAGTCTGCGGGGATGGCAGAATGCGCCCTCTTGCCAAAAGGTGGCGCTGTTGATTGGTGAGAACTCCTCACGTCAGATGGAGGGCATGACTCCTCACAGGCCTCCCATAAGGGAGGGGATTACAAGTATCAAATCACATCTCAAATGTTCTAAGAAGTCCAAACGTATTTCATCACCTATAATAATTTCAGATACTAGTCACTGATGACGATTTGGGTGATGCAGTCTCAGACGCTGATAAGTCTGATGAGGACAATGACGATCCTTTGCCACTCCTCCTTCAAAAAAGTCTAAACCCTCAACTTCAGACACTTTTAAATCTGTCACAATGTCTGACTCTCAAGGAGTTCCTATGTTTGACCCAAACAAAATCCATCACCCTCACTCAACTGAATGGTTTCCAGCAGAAAATGTTGGAGAATATGTTGCCTCACATCTGCGCACTCCTCTGGATAAACAGACTAGGGCAAAATTACATTCTGAATGTCCTCGCCCACCTCTTCATTCAAAAATCTCTTCAACACCTACTATTGACACTTTACTCCTTACCTTTTTCACCAAATTTTGCAAAGATCCATGCAAAGGAGTGGATAAAGCATGGTCCATGTGCCAGGACAAACTTTTAGATGTGGTGGATCCGTTAACATGCATTTTTGACTAAGCAGAATCGGCTAGGTTAGAACAACCTTCTGTTAACGCAAATTAATTATCTTTATGGGTCACACGTGGTGTCTGCCCATAAGGCAATGCTAATGCTGCTATAATGCATGAGCGCAGAAAGGGGCTCCTTCTCAAACTTGATCCCAAGTGGGTGAACATGGCAGTGTCAGATCAGGGTATCAAAGCAGAAGGTCTGTTATTTGGAGACTCCTTTATTAAGGAGCTTAGCAAGTACGTAGCCACTTTTGCATGCCTGGATAAAGCACAGCAGTCTTTGAAGAAGATGTTTTCTGGTCAGGTTTTCGCCAGAGCAGGCAGAGGTAGGAACCGCTTTGCCAGCCACTCCTACAACACCCAAGGTCTTTGTGCCTCTTACCAATCCTTGTACCAGGAATATAGACCCCAGTTCTACCCACAAAGAAACCGTGGATTTTGTGGCAGAGGCAACAGAGGTTCCAAATATATCTCTCAAGCAGGTGAGTCACCGTTCTGGCCTTCCTATTGTAGGAGGTGGTCTAAAACTCTTTCTTCCAAAATGGCAGGTCATAACTGTGGATCCATGGGTTTTGAACACTGTTCGGGGTTATGTTATAGAGCTCTATTCAGAACCTCTTCAGGTGACGCTCCCTCATCCTCCACAGTTTTCTGCAGAAATGACAAATCTAATTTTGCTGGAGGTCCAAGCTCTGCTTCAAAAACAGGCTATTGTCCCTTGTTCTCTAGACTTTTCAGGTTTTCTCAGATCCTTGTTCCTGGTTCAGAAGAAAAATAAAAAGATGCGTCCAGTGATCAGCTTAAAACAATTCAATCACTTCTTCGTTTATAGGCATTTCAAAATGGTGACTATTTTACACCTCAGAAATTCTCTCTTACAGGGAGACTGGATGGTTCGTTTGTATCTTTAGGATGCATATCTCACTGTATCCATTCATCCTCAATAAAAAAAGTTCTTACAATTCCAATGGCTAAACCAGATTTTTCATTTTTCTATCTTCCTTTCGGCCTATCGTTCACTCCACGGTGTTTTACGAAACTCATGAAACCGGTTGTAGCTTATCTCAGAGCTCAGGGAGTCAGTCTGATCATTTACTTGGACGACATTCTGATTATGAACCAGAATCCTTCCTTCCTCCAATCTCAAGTCCAATTAACTTGTTCTCTCCTCTCAGACCTTGGGTTCATCATCAACCTAGAAAAGTCTGGTTTAATTCCAGTTCAGCAAATCGAATTTTCAGGTTTCCTCGTAGACTCTGTCTCCGCTATGCTTTTTTTGCCCTCAGCAAAAGTAAAATCTATCAAATCAGAAATCCTCCAGATATTGGCACAGATCAGTTTTCTCCCAGAACTTTAACAAGAATAGTTGGTCTTTTCTCCTCTTCGATTCAAGCTATCATTCCGGGTCTTCATTATCGAGCTCTTCAAAGACTCAAGATTCGGCATCTTCAGAAAGGTCTCGCCTATTTAGACACCATTTCCCTAGATGAAGAATATCAAATAGCGTTGCAATAGTGGCTAGACCATTTAGACACCTAGAATGACAGAACCATTTTTGCATCAGCCCCAGATCTTGTATTGGAATCAGACGCAAGCCGTTCGGGATGGTGTGCCCAGTGTGGCCCGATTTCGACTGGAGGTACATGGTCACTCGAGGAGTCCAGGTTGCATATCAAGTGTCTAGAGATGCTTGCTGGCTCCTTCGTGATCAGAAGCCTCGCAAAAGATAGAGGGGGTCATTCCTATCCTGGCGGTCTATGACCGCCAGGGTAGGTGACGGAGGAAGCACCGCCAACAGGCTGGCGGTGCTTCCGGGGGCATTCTGACCGCGGCGGTAAAGCCGCGGTCAGAAACGCGAAACCGGCGGTGTCCCGCCGGTTTCCCGCTGCCCCAGGGAATCCTCCATGGCGGCGCTGCTTGCAGCGCCGCCATGGGGATTCCGACCCCCTTACCGCCATCCTGTTCCTGGCGGTTTTCACCGCCAGGAACAGGATGCCGGGAACGGGTGTCGTGGGGCCCCTGGGGGCCCCTGCACTGCCCATGCCACTGGCATGGGCAGTGCAGGGGCCTCCTAACAGGGCCCCATTAGGATTTTCAGTGTCTGCTATGCAGACACTGAAAATCGCGACGGGTGCCACTGCACCCGTCGCACCCCTTCCACTCCGCCGGCTCCATTCGGAGCCGGCATCCTCGTGAAAGGGGGTTTCCCGCTGGGCGGGCGGGCGGCCTTCTGGCGGTCGCCCGCCAGCCCAGCGGGAAACTCAGAATGACCGCCGCGGTCTTTTGACCGCGGTACGGTCTTCTGGCGGTTCCCGCTTGGCGGGCGGCGACCGCCGCCCGCCAATCTAGGAATGACCCCCAGAGTCTGTTGTTCTATTCTCCTCAGGATGGTCAACATTTCAGCGGTCCGTTACATCAACCATTTGGGAGGCACAAAATCCAAACCTTTGGTGGATCTGGCGAGGAGCTTTTGGGATTTGTGCCTCCAAAACAGAATCTCGCTACATGCAGAGTATTTACCGGTTGACCTGAACGCAGTAGCTGATTGGCACTCACGTCATTTCTAAGACTCAAGTGACTGGAAACTCCATCCCGACATATTCAATTCTATTCATCGCAAGTGGGGTCCCTTCAAAATCGATCTCTTTGCGCATCGTCTCAACGCCCAACTTCCTCTATTCTTCAGTTGGCGCACAGATCCATTAGCCTTGGCATCCAATGCTTTTTCTAAAGACTGGTCAACCTCTCTCAATTACGCTTTTCCTCCTTTCATTATGATCAGCAGATTATTGGCCCAAGTCAGACGCAAAGGAGCAGTTTAGGTTCTCATAGCCCCTTTCTGGAAATCTCAGGTGTGGTTCCCCACTCTTCTGGAACTCTCAATAGAATCCCTATTTCTCCTTCCTTCTTTCCCTCTCCTTCTTTCGAATCCTCAAGGTCTTCTACACAACCTGATTATAGACACTCTTCTTACCCTCCCAGCCTGGAAAATCTCGGGGATTCCCATTCAGTCCCAATTATTTTGGAAGAAGCTTCAAACTTCATTAACCAATCATGGACGTCAGGAACTAAAAAAGCATACAGAGATGCATGGTCCTTATGGGATAGCTGGTGCATGGGAAAACATATTGATTCCCTTTCAGCGGATGTAACCTCTATAGTCATCTTCCTGGCTGCAGAAACTAGCAAAGGTAAATCTTATTGCACCATTAACTTATATCGATCTGCTATTTCCTCGTCACATCCTTACATCAATGGAAAACCAGTGGGAGAACACCCTTTAATTTGCCAGCTCTTAAAGGAAGTAGCATTTTGTAATCCTCCTCTACCGAAGTATAGTTCTGTGTGGGATGGCAATCTAGTATTAAACCTCTTTTTGTCGTGGCCTGATAATACAGTTCTTTCATTGAAAATGTTGTCTGTAAAACTTACTATGTTGTTATGCCTGGCTTCTATCAAACGGCTTTCAGATGTTAAAGCACTCGATGTTACTGATCGCCAATTTACTCCTTCAGGTGCTTTATTTTCAGTCTATAGACGTATGAAAACTAATTTGTCTACAGTGTTTTATCCATATTTCCCTGAACATCCTAAGTTACGTGTAGGCCAGTGTTTAAAGGTTTATTCAAAAGACAGTCGATTTGAGATCATCATCAGTATCCCAACTGCTCAATTCCTTTAAGAAACCTTTTAGGGCCATTTCATCTCCTACCCTAGCTCGTTGAGTTAAGTGGGTTATGTCTTTAGCGGGCATTGACACTTCCTCATTTGGAGCTCATTCGTCGAGAGGAGCTATTGTTTCTAAAGCATTTTGGGCTGGTTCTCGACTGGAGGACATTCTCAAATCAGCTGACTGGTCAAATGATAATGTTTTCAAGGCATTGTATTGCAAACCTGTCAAACATGCTTCTTTAACTGTGATTAATTCTCTTTAAACAAGCATAATATGAGCCTCCGTTCTTACCATAAAATGTAAATTTTCCTAGTAAATTATGAAGGAAATTCTTAATTTGATTAAACATATAGAGGTGAGTATTATCCCACTTCATTGGACGGATTTCTGTTTTTCTCCTTCCCTAACAGCATCATCTACCACGACTCAACCTTCATCTCAAGGATAATATTCCTCATTGATTGCTGACAAGGAGCGATGCCACTACTTCGGACTGCCTCCTCAAACCTGTTCCAGAGTCTGTTGATGTCTTTCAAAGTCTTCATCAAGTTGTGAACTTTCTCCAAGGACTTTTTTCAGTTTTAATGGCTTGTTGTATAATTTTATCTATTGTTCCTATGTTCTTAACCTTTTGATCTCTCACACAAGAAAAGAGGGCTGTTCACAGTCAAGATAACTACTAGGGGGGTGGATTGGTTGGTGATTGGTGGGATTCTTTGGACTACATTTTATTTCCCATTGGCTACCATTTTTTGCTTTTTAGGATTTGTAGTTTTGACTGTGCTGCTATTTAATAAACAAGAAAAGAGAAAGCATAATATTTGCCTCCGTATCATTAATAAAATTAAGAATTTCCTTCATAACGTACTAGGAAAATCTACAATGCAATGTTCTAAAGTGTAATGTGGATCACTACTGTCATTGTCACAAGTATTGTCCACTTCATTCAAATAGCTTCCTGCAAGCACAATTAAAAATGGAGTATAATCGGGCATTTAAAATATGTTCACATTTGTGCAATTGTGTTTCTTTTTTTTTCTTTTCCGGGGAGAAATATATTTTCCCGTATGGAGATACACATTCTCTTACACCTTCAGAAATGTTGGGCTTTTTCCAGATATTCCTAGAGTGGAATAGGATTTAATCTGCCTTCCACATGAGTACATTTCTGACTTTTTCTTGGGTGAAATGAGTCATGGAGAAGAATGGCAACAACTCAAGCTTGAGAATGTGTGGCTTCTCCTAAACTTGCAAATACAGATCGTGGTATAATATTTACAAGTATACAATTTTATGCAATGGTGGTTTAGAATTATGCATGCTTAAATCAACTTACAAATGCATATCCACAGTTTGTGCCTTCTTTGCACTCAAAATCAAGGAATTCTCAAATGCAAGTTGAACTTATTCACAGAAACTGATTTCTGAACCAAACTAGATGTGTCAAAAGATTGTAGGAACACTAACATTTTATATGAAACCCTGGAGTCAATAAAGAGCAGTAACATTTCCATGATATAATAAAGCATTCAGACAAGGAATGTGAGAGAAAACATGGAAGGGGTAGTATACATTCACTTGTTGTATCAGGAAGCAGTGTTTGACATGTTTACCTTTACATGCCAGTCTTATGGTATGTGATGTGCCAATGCACGTAAACATGCATGTTTTAAGGAACAGAAGAGGATGGAAAGATTAGCAGATTGTAGGTACTGTTTTGAGATAAGTCTTATGCTGCAGGAGGACACACTCCATGAAACATCTGAGTAAAGGCAAAAGACTACATGTTCTCATGGCCTATAGGACTCTCATGAGAATTTCTAATGGGAATGGCCATCTTGAACCCCACTGCGTCCTTGCCAGGCAATTATGATACATGGTTGCAGCAACTCGACTTTCTTTTGGAATCCTTGATGTGTTCTTTTGTGAAGTCAGTGAAAAACATCTTGGAATCTGAGAAGTATCTTGCATGCAATCACAAGAATCTAGGTTTGCACTAGCTTATTTTCACAATGAATCATCCATTAGTATTACACTTGTCTGTAATTTCAGAAGGAGTCACCCCTTAGGATACAAACCCAATTACACTTGTTTATTCCATAGAAGGTTACCAATGTGGGTTATAAACCAATCATTGTGGTAAACTCCTGTGGAACCAGATTGGGTTAGAATTACAGTTGTAGGTATACTGATATCAATAAGAGTACACAATAGGACGATAGATGAGATGCAAACAACATATTGTAAGCCTGAGTGTGATTCACAATTACTGTTAGGAACTGGGTTTCTGATTGACAGAGGTATGCACCCTGTCCAAGTAGGAACCACAATCCTAGTCAGGGTAAATCACCAACACACCCTAAATGAAACTGAGGTCACCCCCTGGTAGCTTGGCCCAGAGCGATCAGGCCTAATTTAAGGTGCTATACATTCAGTATTTGTGCACCACTCCAAACAGTAAAACCGTGAAAACACCAAAAAAAGGAAACACCTGGTTAGAAAAATAGAGCTTCATTTAATGAATAAAACAAGATCAGAACAATAAAAATCCAATAAGTAAATATGAAATTTTAAAAACATAACTGAAATGTAATGCTCAAAAGCACAAAAGTGCCAACTGAGGCTATCTGGTCATGCTGGACCCAGTCAAATCTGAAAAGTCAGTCAGACCACAATAGAGTGCAGGACAAATATAGGGACCAGCCTTAGCCATCTGAAAAAGTAGCTGGGTTGCGTTGACGTCGAGGAATATGCAAGGAGCTGAGGACTCACAGTTGGTAGAGTCCTTGTGCTGAAGGAGATGAGTTGGAAGTCTTTTTTGTCTCTGAGACTTCAGAAAACTAGACGCACGCCAGCGTGCCCTTGGAGTCACTCTGGTTCTTGGTTCAGGTGATGTGGGTCCACTCCTTCTCACCCAGGCAAGGATGGCATCAAACAGCAGGTCAGAGAAGCAAGAAATCAGTTCTTCCAGAGCAGCAGTCCAGCAGAGTAGCAGTCCCTGTAGCAGCACAGCAGTCGTTCTTCCTGCAAAGTATCCACAGGTCCAGATGTGTATTGAGCTAGCAAGGCTTCATAAGTTCTGTTCCTATACCCAGAGGTGACTTTGAAGAGGGGGAGGCTTTAAAGAAGGCCTTTGAAGTGAACAGATCTCCTCCCTTCCTGACCTGGCTCCAGACAGTGGGTTAAGCAGTCCTCTGTGTGAGGACAGGGCATAGCCTATTCAGGTGTATGTGTGAGGCTGTGCCAAACTCGTCCTACCCCTCCTGCCCTGGATGGCCCATCAGGATGTTGATGGCCCATCATTCACACCAAAAGGTCACTTTGTGTGTGGCTCTCTAGAGGGAATGCACAAAGCCCATTGGCCACCCACCCTAGACATACATTTGAGGCAAGCTGCAGGCCCATAGGGCTAAGAGGGTGAAAATGTCAACTTTCTAAAAGTGGCAATTTCAAAATTGTAACCTTAAATCTGACTTAACCATTAAAGTGCATATATCATTACAAAACGAATATGAGAGTTTTTAAATACCAGGACATAATACACTTAAAGGTATATGTCTGTCGCGTAGGCTCTCATTATTCTAATGAGACTACTGGATTTTGAGCAGTAAGATCATCCACAGTGTGGGAAACTGAGTCTGACTCATGGTGGGTGACACCTGTTGCTCCAAATCCGGGTTTTGCTCTGGCTAACTAGCAGTGCCTCATCTCTCCCGAAAGGCCGAGATGATTGGGCAGCCGAGCGCATGACATATCATACTTCTCAGAGAAGTCGTGGTCACTCAGGTCGCATCTGGTTCTCTCATTCACAATTCGGTCTCATATATAAATGACAATAAAAGCAGCATAAGTTTTAAAGATTGGTTCAATAAAACGACTGCATTTTAGATAGCAAAGCGTGACCTGCAATACCCAGGACAACACAACACAACAATATTAAAATGGTGACGATGAGAGTGAAGCATAAGAATAATGCTATCATATTGCCACTAGAATCGATGGACTATTTTCTATCTAAATCATATTTTGAGCACGGCATGTTAAGCTCTAATCTTGCCTTTCAGGTTCCCCCGGGAGGACATCAACCCTCATACCTGAGCAAAGGCCAGTAGTCTGCATTAGCATCTGCAGTGAAGCATTCTGTGTACAGTTGTGGTTCCCTGGCTGGAATCTCCCTCTTGACGTGTAATGGGACTAGGAAGTGTTTTTATAATAAAGCAGCTGATGTTCTAAGAAAATGTCCTTACGTAAGGATGTGTATTTTTCTACAAATGTTGGAGACTAAACTTCTACCACGTTCACCGGCAATGTACCAAACTCTAGCCTTGACTGAAGCACAGAGTGATCAAGAATGTGTTGTTTGAGAACACAGTGCTGGGCTAAGCAAAACAGTTAGATAGAAGAAATTAAAACAAGACTGTTAAACTTGTTATTGTAAAAACAACAATGCAAAGCTGAATAAAATATATCTAGGTCAAGGTGCACAGTGGCATAATGTATTAAACTAAGTGCATGGAGCTATAACTAAAATGGCTACTCATCATGTCCTACCTTTTAATTACACAACACTCTGCTCTATGGGGTACCTAGGGCCTATCTCACAGGTGACATATATAATACAAAGAGGAGTTTATGCCTTGGCAAGGTGTTTTAAATGCTAGGCGACATAGCAGTGCAACACTGCATTCAGGCTGCAATGGCAGGCCTGACACAGGTTTCAAGTGCTCCTTAAGTGGGTGACACAAGAAGTGCTGCAGGCCCACTAGTAGCATTTACTGTATAGGCCCTGGGCACATGTATTGCCGTTTACTAGGGTGTTTAGTTTTAAATAAAATAAGCCAATTGTGGATACGGAATCTGTACCTGTATAAGTCATCCCTCCATAGGCCTACTGAATCCTAAGGTGAGGCGCAACATCAGACACTGGCAGAACATGTACTTTATATGACCTGACAGTAAAACAAGCAATACTACAGTTTTTGCCATGCGAAAACTTGGTTGCCCAAATGGTGAGTACAGGATTACACGTTGACCCCTCAGCTGTGCTTACTCCTAAACGGTGCAATCAAAGTGGGCAATCTGAGGTATCAAACAGTTCATTACATTAAGCCCAACTTGTATCCCAAGTTGAAATTAATGTAACTTGTTAACGTGTGCAGTTTTAGCAACGCTGCCGCCTTTTCAGAAGCACATGGAGCCTGTTCAACAAGACAGATTTCTGCCCTCCTGGAGAAATGTGCCAGCAACTCTCAGGAAGGAGAACAATTAGGGATTGCACTTCCCTCCTGCAGGAAGCCACTTAGGTGTTAGCCCCAGATGTGTCACACCAGGTAGAAAGGCTGTCCCATTGTTTAGTCAGACAGGCTGGCACAAGGAGAAGAGAGGTGAAAAAAGGGGTAGCCAGTTGCCAAACTGGCTTTCTCAAAGGCATGTAACCATGAGGTAGCCACACCCTGGTGGTAGAGTATGGAGGTCTGAACACTGAGAGGAGGGGTTTTGCCATCTGGGAGTGGGCAGAATGTTGCATCCTAGGGTAGCTAGACGCTACAGTCCACAGGAAGTGGTCACTGGGTGGGAGGGAACCTTGGCAACCAACCCCATCCTGCCCTGAGTGCACTTTCTAGGTATAAAGGGGGCACCCCTGGCACCCAGACCCCAGATCTGGACAGGCTTGGAAGAAGGGCCGAAGGCACCCAGACCCCAGATCTGGACAGGCTTGGAAGAAGGGCCGAAGGATGACTACCCTTCTGCACTGAGGAACCAGTCAAGAGAGGCCGTACTGTCTAAGACTGCACCTGCTAAATCTGGTCTCTAGCAAACATAGGGACTGGGCCTGGTGGAAAAATGCTGGAACACTCAGAAGGTGATTTATTGACTCAGGAATTATTAGCCTGTGACTGTAACATTGAGCGATGGATAGTCCAGTGGCGACTGAACTTCAGACAGTTTGAAGATGACCTCATGGGATGTCAACCCTGCAACCAGGACCCCCTAACCCTCTTTGTGGACTGACGTATCCCTGCGGGAAGACTCCCATCAGCTACATCACATCCGCATCATCCTTGGGCATCCTCAGCATCCTTCATCCCTTGCAGCAGGATCACCTCATAGGAATCCATTGTAGTGTGAACACAGTGCCTAGAACTGTTGGGTGATTGCTTTTTCTGTAAGGTAGCTATTCTTGAGAACTTTTCTGGTACACCTGACTAGCTCCCTCTTAGAGTTGGTCACGCAAAGTACTTCTAACAGCTGCAAAGTTTTCTTCATATCTTTGAAAAAAAACCTGTATATTACTTCTATGTGGAAGCAGTGATTGCAAGCTTGATTTAGAAACTGGAGCAGTGATACACTGCAGTCAGAGGTTTATGCATTCACAGAGTCTGAAATAGAATCTCCTAGATAGAATACAGATGAAAGTCTAGCTACTGAGCTTTTTGGGGCATCACAATCCTCAGCTTCTTCAACCCTGGCTTTCGTGCCAAAAAAAGAAAGGTTACATACAAACATGTTTTGATTACAGGGCAATCAGTAGAATTAACATAAGTGACAGATATTCATTATCTGTCCTATTAGATTAGAGAAAACATGGAAACCTTTTCACCAAGCTGGACCTTGGCTATCGTTTGGTCAGTCTGTGAGGATAGTGAGTGAAGGACTGAAATCCCCAGCAACTGTGTTTTATTTGTATAGTAGGCTATGTCCTTTGTACTCTGTAACATCCCTGAGGGTCTTCAGTATTTCACTGATGACTCTATAATGTCCCAGAGAGTTTTCAATATTTCACTGACAAGGTTTTAAGAGGGCATGTGAGTGAATTCTGTGTACTGTAGTTATGTGGCATCCTGTTCAGCTCTGATTGATGGGAACAACGTGGAGGATACCATCATTCCTGTTGGTTCTGGATTGCTAGGCTAGAGCATGTTGGCAAAAGTTATGCAGAAAAATAAACATGAGAAAGCCAGTAGATCAGTCTTTTTATACCACAAAGTGATTCATCATTGATTGATGATTTTATTTGTGCAGATATGCAGATTAGTAAATGGGTAAGTATGGAATGTAGTGCAAAGGTAGACCAATAGATGGAGGAATGACCACATTATTGAAATTACGGATGTGACTGAGTGCATAGATAAATACATATGAGAGTTTCTGAGTGCATGGGTGGATGAAAGATTAAATGGGTTCCTGGATGAGTGAATGAATGCATGTACCTATGTGTGAATGCATGAATGGTGGAATGTGTGTTGCAATACTTAGGAGGCTGGCATAATAGATAGACAATTGCATGTGTGAGTGCATAGATGGATGAATGAGGAGAAGTACATTGTTGGAAGAGTGGGTAAGTTTTGATTGATTGCTTAACCAACATAAACTTATTATTCCAACAAAGAATCCAATACATTAAAATGGAGCAATATCAAGAAAAGTTCAGCTGGTCCGTTAAAGAAAGAAAAGCAGAATAAAATGGGTGGTGAGATAAGGATGTAAGGTGCACTCATTTCATTTATTATAGCACCCATTTCTATTCTGGTTCTTGTAGTTTTATATGTCTAATGCTGCACTACAAGAAATCAATTGTAAACTCACATTGCCTAAAAACTGAGGTTTTTCTCAAACTTGTCTTGTATTTTTTTTCTTTCTTTTTCCTGCAGTGCTAACAATCACAGTAAACCCGAGTATATAAATGTAAAGTAAATACTGTGACTGATGACTTGCATTTCCTTAACTCATCTCAGTTATCTAACGCATCATCATACATATACACTATCAATGAAATATTTAATAGGTAGCCCTATCTTGGACCTCATTATGAACTGATGACTAAAAGAAGCTCAATTAAGGTAACTTTCAGGCTGTAGTGAATCATTAGCCAGTAACATGAGTAGAGTTTGCAGCCATCATTTTGCTTAAAAAGAACTGGGGCCAGATTTAGCAACTTTTGGGACAGAAAAGTCCCTTGCACTGTAATGGATGTAAACCCCTGATATCAGTGCCCCAGCTGTAGTAATCTCTGGATCAATAATGCTGAAGTTTTGTTGTCAGAGGCAAACATTGATCATGTGTGTATGCCATGACATAGGCCTGTATGACAGATTGCAGTCTTGTTGGCCTGGGAAGGGTGCCTAAAATGCTACCGTCATAGTGGTGAAAGGCTACTGACTTTAACAGGAGCTAAGCAGCACAAACATGGTAGTGGAAGCATACTATGGTGGTCATTCTAACCCTGGCGGTAAAAACCGCGAGGGCGAATGACCGCGGTAGCACCGCCAACAGGCTGGCGGTGCACCGCTAGGCATTCTGACCGCGGCGGTTCAGCCGCGGCCAGAAACGGAAAGTCGTCGGTGTACCGCCGACTTTCCGCTGCCCTTGAGAATCCTCCATGGCGGCGGAGCGCGCTCCGCCGCCATGGGGAATCTGACACCCCCTACCGCCATCCTGTTCCTGGCGGGTCTCCCGCCAGGAACAGGATGGCGGTAGGGGGTGCCGCGGGGCCCCTGGGGGCCTCTGCAGTGCCCATGCCAATGGCATGGGCACTGCAGGGGCCCCCGTAAGAGGGCCCCAAAAAGAATTTCAGTGTCTGCCTAGCAGACACTGAAATTCGCGACGGGTGCTACTGCACCCGTCGCACTCCAGCAACTCCGCCGGCTCCATTCGGAGCCGGCTTCATCGTTGCTGGGTCTTTCCCGCTGTGCTGGCGGGCGGCCTTTTGGCGGTCGCCCGCCAGCACAGCGGGAAAGCCAGAATGGCCGCCCCGGTCTTGTGACCGCGGTGCGGTCATTTGGCGGTAACCGCAAGGCGGGCGGCGACTGCCGCCCGCCACGGTTAGAATCACCGCCTATGTAGTGTTCAGTAGGAGTGAATAGGTCCTTTTTACCTATGTCACTGGAGTGGGACCTACAGGATCACTCATGTAAAGTTTCTGCTGCTGTGTATTTAACTCACCTTTGGCCTAAATCTGTTTAATGCATAGTGCTGCATAGTGCACATATGGTCTACATGTGCTGGGTGCATGTGTGCATGTGAATGGTGCAATGTAGGGATAATGCAGTACTGGTCAGACCATTTATATTATATACATTTGTTGGGTGTATGTGTGCTTGTGAGTGATACAAGTTTATGTGTGCCTTCAAATGGTCCAATACATGAAGGATGTAGGTTGTGCAGTGTATGTATGCTGTGAGCATGTGCTGGGTGTGTGTGCATAGTACAACACATCGAAGACTCTGGGTTCTATTTTGGGAGTCCCAGGGCTGTATGGTGAAAAAGGAGGAGAGGATTTAGTGGAATCTCCCAGACAGATTTGTGTATTGCTGCATTTGTGTAAGATGGGTGGACACACTGGAAGAAGGAAGAGCAAGGATTTCTGGTACACTTCAAAGGGTGCTCCTTGAGTCAGAGCAGAGTCACAAGGAAGGGGCTCAGGCACATCTCAGGAAGGAGGTGGGCCTGATAACTGAACCAGAAAGAGTGGGCCTGAGGCCCGGAGGTAACCATTTGATACACATACCATTGTGACTGACAGCCAGTTGTAACCTTCTAGTTACTCCCATGTCCTGTGTTGTGGGGCCATTAGATTTAGAGTCACTCTTGCTGTGACAAGCTGTGTTAGACCTGGCATCCATGGCATGGTTTCTCCTGTCTTTTTGCCTCTGTCTCCTGTATTTTTTAAAACTCTGGGCACTTGACCACTGCTGATCAGTGCTAAAGTGCAAGTGCTCCTTGTGTAAATTGTGATTATGATGAGGTTATGCATGACTAGCAAATTTGATTTGCTAGTAAGTCCCTAGTATAGTGCACCATGTGTGCCCACGGCCTGTAAATCAAATGCTAATAGTAGGCTTGCAGCACTGATTGTGCCACCCCATGAGTAGCCGTGTAAACATGTCTCAAACCTTCAATTGCAGTGTCTGTGTGTGTAGTTTTAAACTGTCATGCAGACCTGGCAAGTGCATCCACTTGCCAGGCCCAAACCTTCCCTTTTAGTGCATGTAAGATACCCCTAAGGTAGGCCCAAGGTAGCCCTGTGGGCAGAGTGCAGTGTATTGAAAATGTAGGACATATACCACTATGAAATACTGCCAAATTCCATTTTTACTATTGCAAAGCCCATCCCTACCATAAGTTAACTTGGGAATTGCCTTGAAATATCTTTTAAGTGTAATATCATTTTGGGAGCAGATAAAGATCTTGAGTTTTGGGTCTCTGAACTCTTAATTTAAAAACACATCTTTTAGTAAGGGTGGTTTTCAAACTGCCTGTTTGAAAATGCCACTTTTAGAAAGTGGGCATATTCTTTCTTAAATATTCTCTCCCTAGCTGTGGAATACAAGTCTGGGTCAGGATGACAGTTGGGCTGGTTGTGAATTCACTCACAGAAAGGGAGCTGAGGTGTGCCCTGCATATCCTGGTGGGTCTTCCTGGGCTACAGTTGTGGGAGGAACTGACACTTGCACCTGAATAGGGCTGTGCCTTTCCTTACACAGTGCAGTCTCCAACCTCATAAAGTGTATCTGAAACAAGGACAGGAAATGCAGGGTTTTGTGCACTACAAAGACTTTCCTTTGAAGTTTGCCTAGTTTAAAGGCAGAAATGAGTATAAGTATTGGACCCAAACCCTCAGACTTTTAGAACACTTCTGGATCAAGAGGAGACTCTGTCAAGGAGAAGAGCTGGAAAGCTTTAAGGAGGAGTACAGTACTGCCCCTTTGCTGTCTGATTTGCTGGGTTGCCCTGCAGTTGCTGCTTTGCTTTGGGGAGGACAAAGACTGGAATTTGCTGTGCATCCTACTTGTGAAGTTTCTCCAAGGGCTTAGACTGAGCTAGCCTCCTGTTAAAAAGTCTCAGGGACAGCAATACCGCCTCTGGGTTCTCTTGTTGAAATCCCTGATTTGCCACATGGTGCCCCCTCCAGTTCTTCCAGTTCCTGAGCACTTGTGAGTGAAAGCTGGCATGGAAACAAGAAGAACCAGGCACATCAGCTCCGGACGACTCCAGAACTGGTGCCACTGCCCAACTCCGTGCCGCTGCCTTCACCCAAAGCCATGGTCCCCACCGATGTGCAATGACCACGACCAATGATGCAGGTCCAATGCAACACCTCTGAAGTCCTGCAACATTGTGAGTCTGAATGACGTGTCACGATGTCCGTGACACCGACTCCGCCACAGCACCTGCAGCCCCATAGTGTGACTGTGACCCTGTGACCCTGTGACGTTGCCTTATCACATCTTGTTCTGATGTACTCATTGACTCCTCAGGAACTTACGCCTCACCGCCCACACCCGTGCAGCACGGAACCAAAGTCGCACCTGCTCCAGTGACTTTGCACCTCCCTGACTCCGTGTTACGTCTTTGACTCTACCTTGTTTCTAAGGCACTGTTCCTTGAGTCTGCAAGACTCTGACTGACGCCGCACTCCCTCATGAATGCCATTGGACTGTTGGGAATAACTCCGTCATGAGGTCGTGATGAGCATTAGTTTGAACTATTATGTTTCTAAGCACTTTTTTGGGATTTCGTCTTTCAAAAATTAATATCTTTGCTTTTGAATGTTGGATTTGTGTTCTTTTGGTCTTGTTTTACTTAGATAAATATTGTCTATTTTTCTAAACTGAGGTGGTGCCCAGCTGTAGTGTTTTCACTGCGGTACTGTGTGTGTGGGTGCAAACACTTTACACTTTGCCTCTTAGATAAGCCTGACTACTCATGCCAAGCTACCAAGGGAGTCAATAGGGGTTATCTTAGGAGTGTGACTCCCTTACCCTGACTAGAGTGAGGGTCCCTACTTGGAAAGGGTATCAGTTGACTGATGACTCATGAACCTATTTCTAACAGACTGCTTTCAGGAGGAAGAGAGAACAGAAGAGTTGGAACTTCAAAAGGAGGCAGACTCCCCACACAAACTTCAAAGAGTCATACTCTAAATCACTTATGGTATCTGCAGCTGGACTATAAGAAGTGGACTCTAAGGGGGTTATTCCAACTTTGGAGGAAGTGGTAATCCGTCCCAAAAGTGACGGTAAAGTGACGGATATACCACCAGCCGTATTACGAGTCCATTATATCCTAATGAACTCGTAATACGGCCGGTGGTAAATCCGTCACATTTGGGGCGGATTACCACCTCCTCCAATGTTGGAATAACCCCCTAAGACCTCAAAAATTGTCAACTGTCAAGCAGCCTGGTAGACTGTGTGAGGAGGAGAAGCTCTGCCCATGTGCAGTGGAGCGACAGTGACCACATATGCCAGAAGGGGCCACCAGGGTCCAGCAAGAAGTGAGACCTAGTTGAAGATCACCTTTGGAGTAGAGAGGCTGCATAGTTACCCTAGCAGGCCTGACCCATGACTGAGGACCAGCTCCAGGATCATTGCATGCCCCCATTATCATTAGTAAGAGCCTAAGAACATACCCAGCTTGGAGGAGCATTAAGAACCCTTCCCTGACCTCTGCCATTGCAGGAATGTTTGTGAAAAACTCAAGGACAGCTGGTCGTAACCCTCCCAGGCAGCGTGTGAAAGCCCTACCGGAGACACCTGCTGTAGCATCACCACCCACTGCAGGGGTGTGCTCAGGGACTTTGGTTTCTCTAATTCTTTTGGTTCAGTAAGACTGATTTTGGGCCATCTAGCCCCAGAAGAACTTGCTTGCCAGGCAGCACTTTGCCACCCAAACATTATTCACTTTCAATAAAGGGTCAGAGTGGCACTCCTGAGACTCAGACTTCTAGTGGGGCCTAACCCTAACGTGCATTCAGTCAGGTATGGCAAGGTGTCTGGTTGATTTCACCTGGGAGTTGACATAAACAGAGGACAAAATAACACATGCAGTACACATGTAACACTTGTAATAAGAAATGTCTGTTATGGCTCCTTGAGGCATAACAGACATTTCTTCTAATTGTTCTACTGTGCATGCATGCTACATTGTACAATACACATAAAAGCAAGAAAAGTGTTATGGTTTTTGTTTTGGCAAGGTCTCCTTCCAATACAAAAAATAGTCCTGATAGAACACACACACCATTGCACTATGGTGCAAGTGTTTTGCATTAGTGCATGGAAGTCTAAAGTGCACCAGTTCAGAAAGAGAGAAAAACAGTTTAATAGATTTTTACATCAGGCATGCTCCGTTCTCCCTGTTACACAATGCAGCACAGTGACTTTAGTTGCTGTGATGCATGACATTTTCAGAAACCTGGGACAACTGGCTTCGTGCTGTGATCAGTCATTCATTCATTCATTCATTAATTCAAGCCACCTCCCCCCACCACATCCTGCTTGTGTGAATACTTAGAGGAGAAAAGATCAATGGACTGCATTAACTGTCACTGCATTGGAAAGGAAGCACTTTTTCAGGAAGCCAAACTAAAACTTAAAAGGCAAGGCTTAGCATTGGGAAAAAATACTTCTCATCCTGACCAAAAATGTGAAAGACTCATTATTGAAGCATTCGATGAAGAGAGCTGTCCCAAACGAACCAATGGCAAAGGGCACTGATCCAATGAGTTTTTGTGTGTGTTGATAAATAGCTGAAACTGCCTCTAGCTACATTTAAAGATGGATATCTTTGTGAAACCTTCTTTAACTCAGTGTTACCCACTCGCTGTTGGTTTCTGGGTCTGGCTTATGAAGAAGCAAATTGATCATAGCTCATCACTCCAAGACCAAGAAATCTGATTACTATAACACTTGACCTTAAACCAAACATTTTTTCATAGCTTCTGCTGCAAAGGTCTTGCATAAAAGTGTGTGTGTTTTTCTAACTAGTTTCAGTGAGTGTGCTCATTGAGGCCTGCAGGCTAAATTAAAGTTCTAAAACTGACATCATTTTGAAAAATATATATTTTGACACATAATATAAGAGACTCAAAGCAACAATATGGATTATATTGTTATTTATTTTATATCATTAATAAACATACCTGCATTTTCCAGGATTGCACTTCAAACACAAAGGGCCTGATTCTGACCCCGGCGGTTCCTTACCGCCGGGGCCAGGGTCGGCGGGAGCACCGCCAACAGGCTGGCGGTGCCCCGCAGGGCATTCTGACCGCGGCGGTTTTGCCGCGGTCAGAAGTGGAAAACCGGCGGTCTCCCGCCAGTTTTCCGCTGCCCTAGGAATCCCCCATGGGGGATTCTGACAGCCCATACCGCCATCCTGTTCCTGGCGGTTCTCCCGCCAATAACAGGATGGCGGTATGGGTTGTCGTGGGGCCCCTGGGGGCCCCTGCAGTGCCCATGTCAATGGCTTGGGCACTGCAGGGGCCCCCGTAAGAGGGCCCCACATTGTATTTCAGTGTCTGCATTGCAGACACTGAAATACGCGATGGGTGCCACTGCACCCGTCGCACCTTCCCACTCCGCCGGCTCAATTCTGAGCCGGCGTCCTCGTGGGAAGGCTCTTTTGCACTGGGCTGGCGGGCAGCCTTTTGGCGGCCGCCCGCCAGCCCAGTGCAAAAGCCAGAATCACCGCAGCGGTCTTATGACCGCGGAGCGGTGTTCTGGAGGGGGGAACTCTGGCGGGCGGCCTCCGCCGCCCGTCAGGGTTAGAATCACCCCCAAAATAGCCTTTCTATGTGACAATAAGTCATTTTCACTCTGCTAATCAAATAATTTTAAAATAAGTCATTACACTTTGTACATTTGTTATACATTGTCCCTTTTATGATATTTGAGTGCAGATTAGCTGGTTATAGGGAGTTAAGGATACATAGGGGGTTATTACAACTTTGGAGGAGGTGTTATTCTGTTCCAAAAGTGGCGGTAAAGTGACGGATATACCACCAGCGGTATTACGAGTTCCATAGGATATAATGGACTCGTAATACGGCTGGTGGTATATCCGTCACTTTACCTCCACTTTTGGGACGGATTAACACCTCCTACAAAGTTGTAATAACCCCCATAATTTTGTAGAAAGCATTGCTCTTTATGGGATGATTATACTACATGATATGAGCTGATATAGATAGTAATAATGTGAATATTAATGCTGCATATTGATTTGAAATTAAGACTATGAGATGTATTAAGATTTTGCAATTCATAGCACAGTGAACCAACATAGTTATAGATTGATATTTTTGCATCATTTCATATTTGAGATTGCCAAACATCTTATTGTAGACAATGGTCTAGAGGTACTAAAGGTTTTTGCATTCTCAAATGGTCTAAATATCTATTTGCGAATACATATGCCCCATTCGGAATGTACGTAAAAGCAATTTGGTTGGTACAAATTGCAATTCCTTCCTTTTGCAAATAATTATTTTTGTGACTCTAAATAAGGAATCACAAATAGGGATTTCCAAATTCCAAATTTCAATTTGTATGTATGACGTATTTCCTATTTGCTACTAGTCGCCAAATGCAGTTTTAGGAAATGCAATTACCACCAATGTCAATCTGGTGCTACTCAGGTGCAACGTATATAAACTGCCCCAAAATGTAACAGACCCTTTCACAATGGCAGCATTGTATGTTTAAACGCAGAGTATTTTGGCTGATATGCATAGGAGGAGACAGAAGAGGATTTTTAGATTGAGGATAACCATGTTCAAACAATGTGAGGAGGAGCTATTTGATAAATAGAGGCTCATCCTCTGCTACCAGAACTGATAACGCGTCCCGACCTAGGTACTTTACTTACACAGGGACTCGTTTCAGGCCAATTAATCTTTTGACCCTGATTGGAGACACCTGAAAACGAGATCTCTATTCCGCAATCAATGAATCAATGACTTCAGCAATATTCACAATAACAAATCAATCAAATTAGTTAATGACATTAACAAAAATCGAAATACACCATGTCATTTCGGACATGAATAACCACACAACCTTTAGTAAGATTTAAGATATTTATTCACTATTTGTTACACTCTACTAGAAAAATTCATTAGTCTCAATACCAACAATCACATTAACAAAGTAACAATATGGCAACTTGAATACGACTTTATCAAAGCAAAGATCATGAACATTAGGACAAAGCACAACATCAACATGAATTAACTTTAGCAGAGTATCATTAGCACGTTATTCAACAAGGCAAACATCCAGTCATTTGTCTATTTGCATCCAATTAGTGAATTCCTTAACTACCCTCTAATTAGCATCAGCATGTTGGGCTTCATGCAAAACAATTTAGCAACATAGATTTGGAAAACATCTAACTATGGCCTCTGTCAAAAGAGCAGTTGGTATTGAGAAAGAAAAGGCAAACAGACAATTACAACTTCATTATCATATAGTTACCCTCCGTAATGGGTCAGCATACAGGGTCAGTCTTCGTCCTCAGGACAGCAGTTCATTTGCCATCAGCCAGGATAGAGCAGCAAAGTCTCAACAAGGTTGGGCAAAAGGAATTCTTCCCTAATAAGGAGGAGAAGCAAGTATCGGGCAAGGCAAGAAAGGTGAGGATGGTTTAAAGTATCAAACAGCAAAGTCTTAAAGCAGAATATCAGAGTAACAGCAGAGTGTCCGTCTAATGGCTCAGTAAAAGGCGCGTAATCGCTAGGTAATGGCTTCTTCTTGTGACATGTCGTTAAATTGAATTTGCCAGACAAGTCTCTAATTTCCAAATGGTCAATGTTTGGTTCATCGTTATCTCTGTCCAATAATCCGTTGATCACCTTACTATAATTTTCACTTAAGACAGTTCTCATGCAGTTTATTGGCTCCTATGATTTACGTCTTCAATGGGTAGAATGTCAGGTAAGAAAAGTTACACTCGCCGCTCCAGTCAGTAGTTCCATTGTCTTTACCAGTTTAGGCTACCTTGTACCTGTTGTGAATTACACTGTTGCATTCAGTAAGAATGTCTCATTGAGCAAGTCGGGTCTCATGAGAAAGAATTTACTACGGTTACACACACATCTCAAGCTTCTGGAAACGTACAGTTCCATGTCCTTCAGGAAGACAGCACATTGCACATTAGAAAAAAACATGTAATATGTGACCAGGCAGCTAGGCCCAGACCCTTGCTAACTAAGGCCTAGTGAGTGATTTAGCAAAACCTTAATACAAAATTCATAATGTTAGTACAAAATCATACATGAGCACATTATTTATTCATTATTAGTCAATTTCATTAATCATCGTATACATTGGTGGCCACTCCCCGTGGGCACATTTCAAACGTGCACATTCATTTTCTTCTATCACGTTTTCAATGCAGCTTCATTATACATTATTTTGAAGGCTTTTCATGTTAATATTGAATATAAAAGCTACACTCCATCAATCCCTCCTCTGATGACTCTTGTCATCACACAAATCCTTTCTTTCATAAAATTGTAATTTTCTAAATTCTGTCATTTCAATTTCTTCCTTTGGTTTTGCCTTTTCATATTTTGCTCTGAATATTTTCTCCCTTTTCTTTTCTTCCCTCTGCGCATTATGTTTTGCCAATTTTGCTTTAATTCTTTTACTAATTTTGCATGATAACTATAGCCCAAATAAACAAGCCAAAACAATTACTATTCCCTGTATTCATTTTTACAATATCCCATGCCAAATACTACTAAACCAGCTTCCCACATGAGCAAGTCCTGTTCCAACCTTTTCCCAAACTCCAGGTTCTTTCAATTCCTTCAAATCTGCACTATCTCCTGTTAGGTTAGTAAGCATACTTCTAATCTCATTATTATTATCAGGTATGTAGGCACAGCAGTGACGCTCATTAAGCATCTTACAGACTCCGTGTCAACACCAGAGCAGTATGCGCTCTATTGGCAACAAAAATGCAAAAACCCAGCACTCTCAAAACAACGTAATTTATGCATTGTGCTGATATGGTGTGGTTTAACCTTTTCCATTGCAGAGTTCAATCCTGAAAACTTATTTTAAATATGCTTACAAATACTGTTCCTTTGCAATGTATTGCTGCAGGTTTTCATAGTTTGTTAGGGTGTGTCCCCTTTCCAGGGCCTTCCAGAGACTTTCACTGCAACATGCCTGGGCGTGGTTCTGGGCTGGGCAAAGACTCTATAAAAGAGAACCAGCCCAACTCCCAGTGCTCACTATTCAGAGGTCCCGGTGCAGAGCAGCAGCTTCTTCCTGAGCTCCTGTCCCGGCGGCCTATTTGGATCTTCCAGTCTTCTGCCCTTCATCCTTCATTGGTGATCATTGTTCCAGGCGGTAAGATGGTGGTTGGACTGTTCCGACACCGTTGTGGAGAATTTTCATATTCTTGGTTTAATTCTTAAATGAGTAACAGATTACTTGCGCGCTACCATTTCTTGACATTTATATGGTAGTTTACAAATAGGCAAGACGCGCGATTTGTTTCATAAAGGTTTGACTTTGTTATTCATTGCGTGCTACCATTTCTTGACATTGGCATGGTGGCTTAAGAATCGGCAAGACGTGCGATTCGTTTTATGGTGTTTAAACATTGTTGTCCGTTGCGCACTACTATTTCTTGACATTTACATGATGTTTTATGAATTGGCAAGACGCGCAACTCATTTCATGAGGATTTAACTTTGTTGTTCATTGCACGCTACCATTTCTTGACATTTACAAGGTGGCTTAAGAATCGGCAAAAGAAGCGTGATTCATTTCATTGTACTTTGATCTTGTTACTTATTGTGAGCTGTTATTTCTTTACATTTACATTGTGTTTTACGAATCGGCAAGACGCGCAATTCGATTAATGATGATTTGACTTTGATATTCATTGCGTGCTACCATTTCTTGGTATTTTACATGGTGACACTCGAATCGACAAGACGCACAATTCTCTCCTCGAGTTTATTTCATGTTGTTTATTGTATGCCACTATTCTAAGATGTTTATTATGTTATATTCGAGTTGACAAGTTATGTGATTTGTTTCCTAAATCCATATTGTGTTATTCATGGTGCACAATCCTTTTATGGTATATATCTGCAATATGCGCAATTTGTGTTGAAACATTTTAAGAGTACACAGAAGGCCAGAGTTTCTAGATGCAATATTGTATGGTCCTAGTATACATTTTCAAAACAGGATTTATATGTCTGGTTTAAAATGTAGTCAGAATGTTTTTTCTGATTCTCATAATAAGGAAAGTACTTGAATAAGAACGTTTTCATTTAATTCATCTTGATTCCCTTACAGGTATCCGGCCATCTTGAAACGTAGTCATTTTAAACTTAACTCTTAGATTGTTCATGTTTTCAGAGTGACTAGGCTTAGAATCATAGTCTAGTATTGATTTCAGGAGATATAGGGGGCCAGGGTCGGCGGGAGCACCGCCGACAGGCCGGCGGTGCCCCGCAGGGCATTCTGACCGCGGCGCTTCGGCCGCGGTCAGAAGAGGCAAACCGGCGGTCTCCCGCCGGTTTACCGCTGCCCTTTGAATCCCCCATGGCGGCGCAGCTTGCTGCGCCGCCATGGGGGATTCTGACACCCCCTACCGCCATCCTGTTCCTGGCGGTTCGCCCGCCAGGAACAGGATGGCGGTAGGGGGTGCCGCGGGGCCCCTGGGGGCCCCTGCCGTGCCCATGCCAATGGCATGGGCACGGCAGGGGCCCCCGTAAGAGGGCCCGCAAAGTATTTCAGTGTCTGCTAAGCAGACACTGAAATACGCGACGGGTGCAAACTGCACCCGTCGCACCCCTGCAACTCCGCCGGCTCAATTCTGAGCCGGCGTCCTCGTTGCAGGGGCATTTCCTCTGGGCCGGCGGGCGCTCTTTTGGAGAGCGCCCCCCGGCCCAGAGGAAATGTCTAAATGGCCGCCGCGGTCTTTTGACCGCGGTGCGGTCATTCAGCAGCGGTAGCTTGGCGGGCGGCTGCCGCCGCCCGCCAACATTAGAATCAGGCCCATAATGTTCATATCGTGTGTTCTAACCTTTTTCTTACTACAGGTCTCCTTCCCAGCTGTTCCCTTCCTAATCCCCTCTTCCCCTCTTGAACTCTCTCAGTCTCTGTGATTTATCTATCAGAGTCTTGGAGCTGTTCAGTGGTGGACGTGTTGGGAACGTGCACAGACACAGAGGATCTGGTGACTCTGACAGAATAGTGAGCCCACTTATTATTATCCTCCTGGCTTGTGTATGTTCTCAGCATGGCCACGCTAGACGAGTTAGTCAAGGCTATCACCCAGCTCCAAGCAGAGGTGGTATCATCCAAAGAATTGACAACTAGCTTAGCAGAGAGAGTGAGTCAGTTGCAAGATAAGGTAAAGAAGAAGGAATGAATCCCACAGGTGTGTCTTGGCCAAGTACTTCTTCTCAGGCTTCTGGAAGTAATCTGATTTCCCTAAATGTTCCTTCTGCAATTCCTTTAGCTCCCCCCAGAACGTTTCTCAGGTGACCCTTTGAAAGCGCAATCTTTCCTGGTTCAAGTGGAACTACACTTCACCTGCAGACCAAATACTTTCCCCGATGCCCAGTCCAAAGTAGCTTTCTTGTTATCATATCTGTCTGGGGATGCAGCTACTTGGGCAATTCCACTTGTGCGTAAAAATAGTCCCTTGTTGTACAACTGGAGAAATTTTGTTTGTGAATTTGAGAGAGTTTTTGATCGCAGAACTGTAACACAGTCAGCAGATCGTGAATTATTAGATTTACGCCAAGGGAATCAAGACCTAAGGGGTTATTCTAACTTTGGAGGAGGTGTTAATCCGTCCCAAAAGTGATGGAAAAGTGACGGATTTACCACCAGCCGTATTACGAGTCCATTATATCCTATGGAACTCGTAATACGGCTGGTGGTATATCCGTCACTTTACCGTCACTTTTGGGACGGATTAACACTCCTCCAAAGTTAGAATAACCCCCCTAGTGTTGTATTTAGCCAACTTTAACCGGCTGGTTGCCGAGACATCCTGGCCTGAAGAAAAACAAGCAGTCTTGTTTTACAAGGGACTCAAAGAGGAACTAAAAGATATCTTAGCGCAAATCGACCCACAACCTACAGACTGTCAAGAATTAATAAATCTTGTCTTGAGACTTGATCATCGTTTAGCAGAACGTAAAGGAACACGCAAAAAGATTGAAAAATATTCATGGCGCGTTCATGATAACAGAGACTCAAGAACTCAGAAAGAAAGAATTCCGGAACCGATGGAAATTGGAACCATCACAAGACCTTTGACCAAAGATGAAAAGGACCTATGCAGAAAAAATGGACAATGTCTTTATTGTGGGCGAAAAGGTCATTTTGCCAAAGATTGTCCAATCAACCCAAAGAACAAGCAAGGTCCAGTTCAGAAGGTCGCAGCCAATGCACCAGTCGAGTTGGAAAACTAAAACACCCAAGATGGAGAGAAGGGTTGCTCTTGGGTGTCACCGTGGACCCTTCACAATCTAGACATCTTAAACTGGAAATAACAGTTCAGGTCAAGAAAAAGATCTATTTAAAAAAAGCTCTAGTCGATTCTGGGGCTACTGGGAACTTTGTTGATGTCCAATTGGTTCGTGCATGGGGGATCCCATGTATTGAAAAGAAGACCCCAGAAATCATCCAGGCAGTCAATGGAAAACTCTTGACTGGAGGTCCGGTAACTCTTCAGACTATCCCCTTGTCGATGATTTGTGAAGATAAGAATCAAAGAAAGAAACATAAAGAGAAAATCATCCTTGACGTGATCCATGCTCCCCAATATGGGATTTTCCCCGGCTTGCCATGGTTAACTCATCACAATCCGGAGATCAATTGGGCAGAACGAAAAATCGTGTTTTCATCTGCGCTATGTAACGAACAATGTTTCCAAAAGACTCAAGTACCAAAAGTTTGCTACTCTTACATAGCTACTGCCGCGGAGAAAGAAATTCAGCTGCCCAAACAGTATTCATCTTACAAAGATGTATTTGATGAGGAAGAAAGAGAGACTTTACCTCCTCATAGATCTTATGACTGTCAAATTGATCTAGCCCAGGGGCGATACTTCCCAACTGTCATGTATATGCCCTGTCAGAACATGAAAATCAACATTTAAGAAAATACCTAGATCAATTTATGGAGAATGGCTTCATTCGCCCCTCTAAGTCTCCTGCATCTTTGCCTTTGTTTTTTGTTCCAAAAGCTAATGGAGAACTTCGCACCTACATCGACTATAGGGGTTTGAACAAAGTCACCATCAAGAATAAATATTCTTTACCCCTAATTCCGGTCTTATTGGAACAAGTAAAGAGAGCAAAAATCTACACAAAGCTTGACCTTCGAGCTGCTTATCATTTGGTCAGATTGAGAGAGGGTGACGAATAGAAAACAGTGTTCAAGACAAGATATGGCCTTTTTTAATACACCGTCATGCCTTTTGGTCTGTGTAATGCTCCAGCAGCATTTCAATTTTTCTTGAATGACGTTCTTAGAGACATATTTGCCATAGTCTACATCGATGACATTTTGATCTACTCAGACAATGAAAACAAACATGTCCAACATGTCAAGAAAATTCTTGCAGCCCTTCGAAAACACCATTTATATTGCAAACTAACCAAGTGTGAGTTTCATGTTACCACAGTTGAGTTTTTAGGGGTTATTCTTACCCCTCAAGGTATGGGATGGCAGAAAAGAAAGTAAAAGCCGTATCTGGTTGGCCCACCCCAAAGACTGTTCGTGATGTACAATGTTTCCTGGGGTTTGCAAATTTTTACCGGAGGTTCATAAATCATTTCTCCCAGACAGTGGCTCCAATCACTAAGCTTTTAAGAAAGAAAGAAAAGTTTGTATGGTCCCCAGAAGCTGATCAAGCCTTCTCGACTTTGAAGGAAGCTTTCTCCACTGCCCCAGTCTTGACTCATCCTGATGCGAATCAACCTTTCATAGTGGAAGCTGATGCTTCAGATGTAGCAATCGGAGCCGTCTTATCACAAAGAAATAAAGACACTGGTCAACTGCATCCTGTAGCTTATATGTCTCGGAAGTTGAACGGAGCCGATCAGAACTATGTAATTGCTGAAAAAGAGCTTCTGGCGATTCGTGACGCCTTTAAAGAATGGAGACCTCAATTGTAGGGTGCCAAATACACTGTCACAGTATATACTGATCATCGTAATCTTCAATTCATGAGTTCCGCCAGACTTTTGACCCCTCGGCAATTACGCTGGATGCTTTTTTTTGCCGAATTTGATTTTGTAGTAACCTTCCAGCCTGGAGAAAGATAATCGCAAGGCTGATGCCTTGGCCCGTCAAGAGTCTACCACGTTGCCTGCATTTCAAGCCTCCAGAGCTATCATTGCTCCTGACAAGGTTCTATGTATCATAAAAACTGAAGATTTCTTTGAAGAAATTTGCAACTCCTTCACTGTTGAAAAATGGGAAAAATGGGCCCAAGCAGATCCCAAAAGGTCAATCAAGCAAGGTTTACCCTTTCATGACGCTCGTTTGTTCGTACCCAATACCAACATTCACAAGATAGTGTTTCATTGGTTGCATGTTATAACTGCAGCAGGTCACCCAGGTACTCCTAAAACTCTTGAACTGATCCAACGCTATTTTTGGTGGCCTACCCTAACAAAAGATATAAAAGCAAAGGTAAACAACTGTGAAGTTTGTGCTCGCATTAAAACAAGTCATTCAAAACCAAAAGGGTTGTTACATCCACTTCCAAACCCAAGTCGTCCATGGGAGCACATTTATTTTGACTTTATTACCGGTCTGCCAGTGGTTCAACAGCATTCAGTAATTCTGGTGGTAGTAGATAGTCTCACGAAATATGGACTTTTCATCGCCTGTAAAAAATTGCCCACTTCTAGTGAATTGGCAACTATTTTACTGAACAAAGTGGTTCGTTATCATGGACTGCCAAAGGTTATCCTATCCGATCGGGGGTCACAATGTTCCTCCAATTTCTGGAAGACATGGTGTAAAACACTCCAAGTGACATCTACGCTATCTACTAGTCACCATCCTCAAACAGATGGTCAAACAGAGAGACTAAATCAGACTTTGAAACAATACCTACGTGCCTATGCTGAAAAGGCACTTCATTCTTGGACATCTATGCTCTGGTTAGCTGAGTTAGCTTACAATAACTCATTCCACGCTTCTATTGGCGTTACACCCTTTTTTGGTTTATTTGGCTATCATCCTGACACCTTGCCCATCACAATTCCTCAAAAAAGTTCTCTAACTCCAGCTGTGTCAGAAACCATTCAGCATTTACATCAAACCCAGAAACTGATTCAACAGCATTTAGAAAAAGCCAAACAAAAATATAAAAGGCATTATGACAAGAAACATTGTGAGGGACTGCAATATCAAAAAAGGTGACAAAGTGTGGCTTTCCACAAAACATATAGGGGGTCATTACAACATTGGCGGTAAAAGGCGCTTACCGCCGTGCAGAAGACCGCCAATACACCGCCGGTGCCGCAGAATTCCGCCACAGCTATTATGACACACATCTCGGAATCTGCCGAAATTCAGACATCCACACAAGTCCGCCACACCAAAGGTCAGTGTTAAACTGGCGAAAACAAAACCTCCACATCCACGCCAACAGAAACACGCCCATGCTATTACGACACACGAATCCACGCTGCAGGTATTTCAACCGCGGTATTCCATTGGTGGTACACACCGCCGCACTCAAAATACACACACATCTCCAAAACACCGCCACATTGGACAATTCCAAATACACACACCTGATACACATACAAACAACACTCCCACACACCCAACACAATATAAAACACACACCCACATCACCCTCAAAACCCTACGACCAAAAAATCAGAAAGAAGGCCAGAGAGAGAGCACAGAATAGACAACCCCACCACACAGAGGCACACAACACCATCACCCACACAACATCCACGCACCAAACACCAGACACCACTACACATCACCACACACATCAACACTGACACCGCCCCACACATCACACACACCACCACATGTCACGCCAAAGACACCCCCGGTTTTCCGAGGAGGAGCTCGGGTCATGGTGGAGGAAATCCAACGGGTAGAGCCACAGCTATTTGGCTCACAGGTGCAGCACACATCCATAGCCCGGAAGATGGAGCTATGGTGCAGAATAGTGGACAGGGTCAACGCTGTGGGACAGCATCCAAGAAATCGGGAGGACATCAGGAAGAGGTGGAACGACCTACGGGGGAAGGTGCGTTCAGCGGTCTCCAGGCACAACATCGCGGTTCAAAAAATTGGCGGCGGACCCCCATCTCCTCCCCCACAACTAACAACATGGGAGGAGCAAGTCTTGACCATCATGCATCCAGAGGGCCTCGGAGGAGACGGTAGAGGAATGGACACTGGTAAGTCAAATCTTAAGTATCATATCCCCCACCCTATCTGCATGCTATCACACACCCCCACCCTCACACCCTCCTCTATCACCCCAAATCCTCACTAATGTACCAATAACACAAACCACCCATCTCAACACCAAGCCCTCCATGACACAACTAAGCATGGTCACCCCTCACCAAAGCATGCTCAATGCACATACCCAGAACACCCACCCAACCATCATCACACAAGCCCCCACACAGGAATGCTTGCACTGGTGTACACGGTGAGCCACCCATTGCACACCATGACACACACACATGCAATAATCATGCACTTATGCCCCTGCAGGATCACGAAGGACCGTCACCACACCGGAGGGTCCAGACAACTCCGCTCCACCCACAGAAGAGGCCCACAGTGATGATAGCAGCTCTGCCCTACTGAATCCTGATGACAAGCCCGGACCATCGTGGGCATCGGGACAGTCGGTTCCCCTTGCACAGGCACAGCCCAACACTGACCTTCCACCCTCTGGTAACACCAGCACAGCACCCACCCAGCGGGCCCATACGTCCGTACCCAGGACAGGTCAATAAGCGGTGTGTCCACCACTACAGGGAACCCAGGATAACCCACCACCCCAACAACAACAGGGACCTGGGGGCAGTGGTAGTGGGCACACGGTCCAGGGGACGGAGGCACAGGAACACAGGGGAACTGGGAGGGCTGCTGTGCGACAGGGGGCGGACAGGCCAAGGGAACCCACTCTCCACGAGGCCCGCTCCTCCATCATGGGAGCATACCACCACTCCCAGGAGTCGATGGCGACGGTCCTGGCCAAGTTTCAGGACACCCAGCGCCTGCAGGAAGAGCAGTATTTGGGGTTCAGGGAGGAGCTCAGGACCATCAGCTCCGCCCTGGGCACCATCGTAGAGGTGCTGAAGGACATACAGCAGACCTTGAGGGACACCGTGGCACTCCAAGGGGCCCCTGACACTAGCCTGGACAATGAACTGCCGACCACCTCCGCCGGCGCTAGTGGACAGGACGCCCCGCCACAGGACCACCACACCAGCACCCCACCCCCTGCAGACAGACAACCACCACGCAAGCGGTCCCTGAGATCCAGGAACAGTACAGAGCAAGATGGCAGGACCCCCGCCAGGAAATGAGACCACCCTGATTGTCCTCCCACTGTCCCACTGTGTTACCCTGTCCATACTTTAACTGCCCCAGCTCCACTTCCTTTGCCCATATGGTCAGTGCACCTGTGTGACCAATGGACTGGACTCTGCCATGGACATTCCTCCACCATCCCCCATCACCATATTACAACCCCCCTCCATTTTTGAGCACTTAACTAAACACCCTTGAACCACAAAACAATCTGGAGTCAGCCTGTGATTTGGTAAAATGTATTATCAATGACAGTGTCAAAATGTGTTTCTAGTCGTAAAGCCAACATAGCTATGTCACACATCACAAGTCCTTGAAGGATGCAAGCAGATGACACACGTTGGTAACCACACCTGTGAAACCGTAATGGAAATGTAGAACTCAGTTACCAAATAATGCTATGAAATTACACACAGGATAGAGGAAGACGTGTGACAGTGAATGTAATGGTAAAAATGAAAATGTTCTCATCTGTGTGTCACTGGAAATATTGCTGTATGACTGACTCCCTGTTGTCGATGTCTTCTTCCTCAGCTTCCTCCTCATCACTGTCCACAGGCTCCACAGGCTCCACAGGCTCCACAGCTGCCACAACACCATCATCTGGACCATCCTCCTGCAGAAAAGGCACCTGGCGTCGCAAAGCAAGATTGTGAAGCATCGAGCAGGCGATGATGATCTGGCACACCTTCTTTGGTGAGTAGAATAGGGAACCACCTGTCATATGGAGGCACCTGAAACTGGCCTTCATGAGGCCGAAGGTGCGTTCGATCACCCTCCTAGTAGCGTCATTGTAGCGTTCCTCTACCCTGGTCCTGGGATTCCTTACTGGGGTCAATAGCCATGACAGGTTGGGGTAACCAGAGTCCCCTAATAGCCACACACGGTGCCTCTGGAGTTGACCCCTTTTATATAAGGGACGCTGCTATTCCGCAGGATGTAGTCGTCATGCACTGAGCCAGGGAACATAGCATTTACCTGGGAGATGTACTGGTCGGCCAAACATACCATCTGTACATTCATGGAATGATAAATCTTCCGGTTCCTGTACACCTGTTCACTCCTGTGGGGGGGGGACCAGAGCTACATGTGTCCCATCAATAGCACCTATGATGTTGGGGATATGTCCAAGGGCATAGAAGTCACCTTTGACTGTAGCCAAATCTTCCACCTCAGGGAAAATGATGTATCTCCTTACGTGTTTCAGCAGGGCAGCCGACACTCTGGACAGCACGTTGGAAAACATAGGCTGGGACATCCCTGATGCCATGGCCACTGTTGTCTGAAAAGACCCACTTGCAAGGAAATGGAGCACTGACAGCACCTGCACGTCAGGGGGGATTCCAGTCGGACGGCGGATTGGTGACATCAGGTCTGGCTCCAACTGGGTACATAGTTCCTGGATAGTGGCACGGTCAAACCTGTAGGTGATGAATAAATGTCGCTCCTCCATTGTCAACAGGTCCACCAGCGGTCAGTACACCGGAGGATTCTGCCCTCTTCTCAATTGTCCCAGCTGACGGTGCCTAGGAAGGACAACAGCGACCACAGAGTCAACTATTTTCCAGGTATGTACCCACAGATACACAGAACACGACACCAAACACAAAACCCTTCCTGTATGTGTGTTGAATGTAGGCCTAGCTATGTGTGACGCAGAAGTAAATGAAGCCATGTGGGCCCCTGAAATGGAGGCTGCCTGACCTCTAAACTGGGGCAATGGTATTGTGAGGTAACTGCGCTGGCGTTGCACACCGTCGCGGTAGGCGGTCGTAGACCGCGGCACAATGCTGCATTGGTTAACATTGGACCCTATGGGTCCCAGGAGCCAATGAGCAAGTGCGCCGGCGTTGATGATATGCACCCCTGCGGACGTCACCGCGGCGGACGTCACCGCCATTTTCTATCTGTTCAATCACTCGATACCTGACCTTTGACAGGAGAGGACCTACACTGCAAGTGCTGCTGTGACCTCGGTCTGGAAGCGACGATGGCTGCTGCGTCTGGGGAAAGGGCCCCTGCCTTCACTGCTCAGGAGTTGGAGAAACTAGTAGACGGAGTCCTCCCCCAGTACACGCTACTCTACGGTCCTCCAGACCAACAGGTAAGAACACAGGGAGCACGTTGTATGGGCTAGGCCTGGGTGGAGAGGGCTGGTTGTAAGAGGGAAGGGGGAAGGTTCAGGGAACATAAATGCATGTGAATGCATGTGCCACATGGCAAGGGTAGGGAGGGGGGACACTTACATCGACGGTGCAGTTGGTAATGACTTTTCTTCTTCCCTTGTGCATGTCATGTAGGTCAGTGCCCATCAGAAGAAGGACATTTGGCGTGCCATCGCCAAGGAAGGCCGGACCCTGGGGGTCCACCAGAGACAGGGCACCCACTGCCGGAAAAGATGGGAGGGCATTCGCTGCTGGAGCAAGAAGACGGCTGAGGCTCAGCTGGGGATGGCCTCCCAACGTGGGAGGGGTGCCTGTCGCACCCTGACCCCCCTGATGTTCTGGATCCTGGTGGTGGCCTACCCGGAGTTGGAGGGGCGCTTGAGGGCATCACAGCAGACACAAGGGGGTGAGTACAACCTCATTCTGGGTATTTGGCGCGCAGTTGAGGGGCTGGCTGAGGGAGGAGGGCTGTGGGTGTACCTAGGCCAGGTAGAAATACGTAGGCTAGGCCCCTCCGTAATGCAGGGCATGTGACACTCCACCCCACCTCAGTAGTGGGCCAAGTACAGGTATAGATGCCCCTGTGGCATCCATGTGTGCAGATGTCCATCATAGGCATGTAGGCCAGATCCCAGGATTTGCTTCTGTAGAGGCCAAGAGCACGCCTGTGGTGCAGGGGTTGCTGTGTCTGTATTGTCCGACAATGGTAGCAGTAAGCCATGCACTCAACCTGTCTTTCTTCTGTCGTCCCTCCATCCCACATGGCCATGGAGGGCCACACCACGGACTTAGAACGCACCAGTGGGACGGAGGGCGAGGGGAGCTACACATCGGTCACCGGATCACCAACCAGCGACACGGACTCATCTGCCAATGGGAGCTCCCTTGTGGTGGCGGCACCATCTGTGCACCCCACTTCTACAGGTACAGCCACCACCTCCCCTACCAGCACCGCCCTCCCAGCAGCCCCTCAGCGTTCGGCCCATGCCCGCTCACCCAGGAGGGTGGGCATCACCTTCCCCCCAGGCACCTCAGGCCCTGCCCCTGTCACCCCTGCTGCCCTCAGTGAGGAGGCTATTGACCTCCTCAGGTCACTCACTGTTGGGCAGTCTACCATTGTGAATGCCATCCAGGGTGTAGAAAGGCATTTGCAACACACTAATGCATTCCTTGAGGGCATTTATTCTGGTCAGGCTGCCCATCATCGAACCCTGCAATCTCTGGCCTCAGCACTGATGGCAGCCATTGTCCCTGTCTCTAGCCTCCCCCTTCCAACTTCCTCCACCCAGACCCAATCCCCTGTACCCCAGCCTGTCCCAAGCACACCATCAGACAAGCATGCATACACCTCAACACACAAAAGTAGCTCAGGCAAACATAGGCACCACACAACCCACAGGCACACACACAAGCATCACACACATGCAGACACAGCAACATCCACTGCCTCCACTGTGTCCCCCTCCTCGTCGTCTGCCTCCTCCCTCACAGTCTCGTCTACACTCTCACCTGCATGCACTACATCTATAGGCACGAGGACTCGCACCAGAACACCCAGCACCACACCCCGCTCACCTGCACTCACCACCTCCACTCCCATTTACACGTCCCCTGTGTCCTCTCCCAGTGTGTCTGTGACGCCCCCTCCCAAAGTACACAAACGCGGGCACCCACACACCTAACATCCATCCACCTCACGACAGCCTCCAGTACCTGCACCTGCACCCAAAACACCTAAAGTGACACCTCCTACAACCACCTCCTCTTCCTCCACTCCCAGACCCCCTCCAGCTACCCATCCCAGTGTTCATCAGAAACTGTCCCTCTGCAAAGTTGACCTTTTTGCCCCCACCCCCACCCCTCCAATTCATCAGTCCCGTCGTAGCGCCTCAGCCAAAAAGCCTCCAGTACCAGTGGTGCGTGTTACAGGTGTGTGGAGTGCACCGGCCACCTGGGCAGGCAGTGTGACACGGAGCCAAGGCACTGCCAGTCCACCCACTGTAAAGGCTCTGAAGTTGGAAAGTGGCCGACGGAACCGGGTGAAGACTCCTGGAGGCAAAACAACTCACAGGGGTCCCAGGGGGATTGCAGACTCAACTGTGACTCCTCCAAAGGTGGGGAAGGGCCAGAAGAAGTCTGCACAGCCTGGTGTGAGCATCACGGTGGAGAAGGGCGGCATCCTTCCCAGCTGCCGGGACGCGACCGCCAGCACCGTCGTCACTGGTCAGGAGACCACCGCCAGAGTCATTGCCCAGGAGGGCACAAGTATCATCACTGGTCAGGAGACCATCGCCAGAGTCTGTGCCCAGGAGGGCACAAGTATCGTCGCTGGTCAGACGACCACCGCCAGAGTCAGTGCCCAGGAGGGCCCCGGCAACCACAGCCCCACTGGGCAATGAGGGACCGTCATGCCACACACCAATGCACAGGTCAGAGACCGCCATGGCAAAGCACCACTGAACAAGGCATGCACCGTTGAACAGTCCGAAGACCGCCATGGCAAAGCACCGCTGAACAGGGCATGCACCGCTGAACAAGGCAAGCACCGCTGAACAGTCCAGAGACCGCCATGGCAAAGCACCGCTGAACAGGGCAAGCACCGCTGAACAGTCCAGAGACCGCCATGGCAAAGCACCGCCGAACAGGGCATGCACCGCTGAACAGGGCAAGCACCGCTTAACAGTCCAGAGACCGCCATGGCAAAGCACCGCTGAACAGGGCATGCACCGTTGAACAGTCCAGAGACCGCCATGGCAAAGCACCGCCGAACAGGGCATGCACCGCTGAACAGGGCAAGCACCGCTTAACAGTCCAGAGACCGCTATGGCAAAGCACCGCTGAACAGGGCAAGCACCGCTGAACAGTCCAGAGACCCCCATGGCAAAGCACCGCTGAACAGGTCATGCACCGCTGAAGAAGGAAAAGACTGCCACATCAAGCATCGTTATCCCATGTGCAGCTTGGACAGTGACGGGATAGGAACTGTCACAGGGAGACTAATCCAGTCTAGGCACCATTCCCCCTCCAGAACCAGTGGAGAGATCCATCCACTACCTCTGTCCTTCACAGGATGAAGCACTCTGGGCACCATTCCCCCTCCAGAACCAGTGGAGAGATCCATCCATTACCTCTGTCCTTCACAGGATGAAGCACTCTGGGTACCAGTCCCCCTCCAGAACCAGTGGAGAGATCCATCCACTACCTCTGTCCTTCACAGGATGAAGCACTCTGGGCACCATTCCCCCTCCAGAACCAGTGGAGAGATCCATCCACTACCTCAGTCCTTCACAGGATGAAGCACTCTGGGCACCAGTCCCCCTCCAGAACCAGTGGAGGCTGTTATCTACTTGAGAGACTGTGGCTTTGCACTCCCCAGTATTGAACAGTGGGCAAACCACCCACTGTAGAGACTTGTGAGACTGTGGCTTTGCACTCCCCAGGACTGAACAGTGGGCAAACCACCCACTGTAGAAACTTGTGAGACTGTGGCTTTGCACTCCCCAGGATTGAACAGTGGGCAAACCACCCACTGTAGAGACTTGTGAGACTGTGGCTTTGCACTCCCCAGGATTGAACAGTGGGCAAACCACCCACTGTAGAGACTTGAGAGACTGTGGCTTTGCACTCCCCAGAATACATCAATGGGCATGGAGCCCCTTCGTGGATGTGGCGTGGTGCTGTAATCCGGCTGAGGTGCCACCCTCTTCCCTTCCCCCTGAGGTGCCTGTTGTTTTTCTCTCTGATGCCCCGGCAGTGTGCTCTCCGTTTGTGGACAGGTATCTTGTGTGGGCCTCGCCCATGCATTTTTGGCCTAGTGGTGCACGGACATCGAGATGTGCATATCTGCACTACTTCTCGTGATGTATATACCTTTGTATGAGTTTATATATATCTGTATATATTTGACTCATGTATTTTGATATATTACAATGTTTGAACTGATTTTGTTTTGTCTTTGCATTTTTCCGAGGGGTTGTGGGTTGTTACTGTTATGTTTGTAAATGCATTGGTGTGTGTGTTGTAATATGCGAGGGTGGGGGTGAGGGTGGGGGTGAGGGTGGGGGTGTTGCGCGTGTGTCCATCTGACTTTTGCCTCCCCTATGTCATAGGTGCAGTACTCACCTTTGTCTTCGCCGCCGTCGGCGCTGGTCTTCGTAGATGAGTAGGAATACAAGGGCAGGTAGGATTTGTAATTCCGGCTCCATGGTGTCCTCCTTCCTCGTGGGATGTGTTAAGGTGAGGGTTTTCCCATTGCAGAAACTGTTTCCGCCGTGTTTTTATCCACAGTGAATCCGCCCCGGAAAAGGTGGCGGATTGGCGGGTTGTGATACTATGGGCGGTACATTGTCTTCCGCCTGTCTGTTGGCGGTGACCGCCGCGCTGCTTGTCTGTACCGCCGTGGCGGGAGGAATGTTAAAGTGGCTGTCTTTGTTGGCGGTTTCCGCCACGGTCATGATTCCCTTTTTTTGTCCGCCGGCCTGTTTGCGGTATTACTGCACCTTTAACACCATCTGCCAGGGTTGTAATGACCCCCATAGACTTCAAGAAGAAGCACATGTTTAACCCCAAATTCATAGGTCCTTATACTGTCCTTCAGCAAATCAATCCGGTGACCTATAAACGACAATTGCCCAGATCCTTACGGATTCATCCAGCGTTCCACACTTCCCTCTTGAAAAAGGCAGTCCAAAAGGTCCACCCTTATCCAGCTCTTGTTCTAGTACACGGGGAAGAAGAATATGAAGTCAAGAAAGTGTTGGATTCTAAACTGAGAGGGCGTAATCTATGGTACTTAATCTCATGGAAAGGTTATGGTCCTGAAAGTAACTCATGGGTTTCCGCATCTGATGTTCATACTCCAGTACTTGTGAGATGCTTTCATCGTCTTAATCCAAGCAAACCAGGCTCTAGAGCGCGTCTGGGAGAGGGGAGTACTGTCAACACCAGAGCAGTACGTGCTCTATTGGCGACAAAAATGCAAAAACCCAGCACTCTCAAAACAACGTAATTTATGCATTGTGCTGATATGTTGTGGTTTAACCTTTTGCATTGCAGAGTTCAATCCTGAAAACGTATTTTTAATATGCTTACAAATACTGTTCCTTTGCAATGTATTGCTGCAGGTTTTCAGAGTGTGTTAGGGTGTGGCCCCTTTCCAGGGCCTTCCAGAGACTTTCCCTGCAACATGCGTGGGCTTGGTTCTGGGCTGTGCCAAGACTCTATAAAAGAGAGCCAGTCCAACTCCCAGTGCTCACTATTCAGAGGTCCTGGTGCAGAGCAGCAGCTTCTTCCTGAGCTCCTGTCCCGGCAGCCTATTTGGATCTTCCAGTCTTCTACCCTTCATCCTTCATTGGTGATCATTGTTCCAGGTGGTAAGACGGTGGTTGCACTGTTCCGACACTGTTATTGAGAATTTTCATATTCTTGGTTTAATTCTTAAATGAGTTACTTGTGCGCTACCATTTCTTGACATTTATATGGTAGTTTACAAATAGGCAAGGCGCGCGATTTGTTTCATAAAGGTTTGACTTTGTTATTCATTGCGTTCTACCATTTCTTGTCATTGGCATGGTGGCTTAAGAATCGGCAAGACGCGCAATTCGTTTTATGGTGTTTAAACATTGTTGTCCATTGCGCGCTACTATTTCTTGACATTTACATGATGTTTTACGAAATTGGCAAGACGTGCAACTCGTTTCATGAGGATTTAACTTTGTTGTTCATTGCGCGCTACCATTTCTTGACATTTACATGGTGGCTTAAGAATCGGCAAAAGAAGCGCCATTCATTTCATTGTACTTTGATCTTGTTATTTATTGTGAGCTGTTATTTCTTGTCATTTACATTGTGTTTTACGAATCGGCAAGACGCGCAATTCGATTAATGATGATTTGACTTTGATATTCATTGCGTGCTACCATTTCTTGGTATTTTACATGGTGACACTCGAATCAGCAAGACGCACAATTCTCTCCTCGAGTTTATTTCATGTTGTTTATTGTATGCCACTATTCTAAGATATTTATTACGTAATATTCGAGTTGACAAGTTATGTGATTTGTTTCCTGAATCCATATTGTGTTATTCATGGTGCACAATCCTTTTATGGTATATATCTGCAATATGCGCATTTTGTGTTGAAACATTTTAAGAGTACACAGAAGGCCAGAGTTTCTAGATGCAATATTGTATGGTTCTAGTATAAATTTTCAAAACAGGATTTATATGACTGGTTTAAAATTTAGTCAGAATGTTTTTTCTGATTCTCATGTAAAGGAAAGTACTTGAATAAGAAAGTTTTCATTTAATTCATCTTGATTCCCTTACAGGTATCCGGCCATCTTGAAACGTAGTCATTTTAAACTTAACTCTTAAATTGTTCATGTTTTCACAGTGACTAGGCTTAGAATCATAGTCTAGTATTGATTTCGGGAGATATAATTTTCATATCGTGTGTTCTAACCTTTTTCTTACTACAGGTCTCCTTCCCAGCTGTTCCCTTCCTAATCCCCTCTTCCCCTCTTGAACTCTCTCAGTCTCTGTGATTTATCTATCAGAGTCTTCGAGCTGTTCAGTGGTGGACATGTTGGGAACGTGCACAGACCCCGAGGATCTGGTGACTCTGACACTCTGCCATTTTTCACGAAAAGAATGTCTAAAGCAAGCCTGTTTTGAAGAGTCATAGCCCTCTCCACAGCAAGTTCAGTATCCTTCAGGAGTATAGCCCCTGTGAAATTTGTCAGCATGTTATCCACAATAGTAGACAACTTTCGAATCTTTATGGAGTTTAAAATAACTCCCACTGAAGGAATTATTGCTCGAAATATGTCTCCTACTACACCAGCAGCAGTCTCTCCCTTTTGTTTAGTACAAAGTAATTCAGAAACCTTCGGAAACTTCTTTAAGTCCTCTAGCTGATATATCTTTGGGAAAACTATCCCCAAATAACATGTCCCATACCATCCCTTTGGAAGGCGATAATAAGCATTAAGTCCACAAATGTAATAGTCCCCCGGGATCGCTGGATCCTGTCCATTTAACATAAAAGTCCACTTACTCTGAAACAAAAACATATGCTTACACTCACTCGTTCCCACAAACACATTGTCATAATATGACTTCGGCCATGTTATGCAAAGCTTACCTACATGTAGTGCATCTAAAGATAATTTCCCTTGTTCCCTAGTTCCATTGTAACTCCCACTATTAATAAAAGATCATTGCTACAAGCCTTTTTCCAGTTTCCCCTTCAGAACCCTTCTTCTATCTTCAGTGTGATCTAGAAAGTTTTTCTCTACAGGTGTAAGTAAAGGAAGTCAAATTATTGCAGTGTTCATAAGATGTACTAATTGCTACTCTAGCTTCAAAGAACCCTTTAATCAACTTTATGGCATACTATTTAGCTACGCTATTCAAATCTTCTATGATAGGCACATAAGAGAATACTAAGTTGTGGTTGGAGTAAAGATATTGCATTTCTTCTTGGTTATAGAAATGTGTTAGTAGTAAACTACAGCTTATCCCATAGGCTAGGGGCAAACTATGGTAGGTAACTCCCTCTTGTACTGAAACAGGAATTTATGTACACACATAACAAGCTTTTGCATCCATAGTGTCGACATACTCACTCAGCAAGCAATAGAAAACATTAGTAGACAGTTCCCCCTTTGTGTTAGTTTCCTCATGGAAATACTTTGTATCTTGCTCAAACCTCTCCCAAGGTGTTAGTGTAGCAGTTTCAGGAACTGTAGCATTATTAGTTTCATTCTCATCCACCAATCGCATTTCCACAAACAGAGCTATAATGAATATCACACATACAGGGGGTCATTCTGACCCTGGCGGCCGGTGACCGCCAGGGTCACCGACCACGGGAGCACCGCCAACAGGCTGGCGGTGCTCCCGAGGGCATTCTGACCGCGGCGGTTCAGCCGCGGTCAGAAAGGGTAAACCGGCAGTCTCCCGCTGGTTTACCGCTGCCCCAGTAAATCCTCTATGGCGGCGCTCCGCCGCCATGAGGATTCAGACACCCCCTACCGCCATCCTGTTCATGGCGGGAAACCCGCCTTGAACAGGATGGCGGTAGGGGGTGCCGCGGGGCCCCTGGGGGCCCCTGCAGTGCCCATGCCAATGGCATGGGCACTGCAGGGGCCCCCGTAAGAGGGCCCCAAAAAGTATTTCAGTGTCTGCTTTGCAGACACTGAAATACGCGACGGGTGCAACTGCACCCGGCGCACCCCTGCAACTACGCCGGCTCAATTCTGAGCCGGCGTCCTCGTTGCAGGGGCATTTCCTCTGGGCCGGCGGGCGCTCTTTTGGAGAGCGCCCGCCGGCCCAGAGGAAATGTTTGAATGGCCGCCGCGGTCTTTTGACCGCGGTGCGGTCATTTGGCGGCGGTACCTTGGCGGACGGCCTCCGCCGTCCGCCAAGGTTAGAATCACCCCCACAATACCTAAAGCAACACCCAAATATTTACAACGCTTACTCCCCTCATTATCATCTCCTGTGCTAGGCATGATCTGTAAAGAATCAGAAAGTAGAATGCTATAAGTGTAAACAACAAACCAACTGAGGATGATTAACCCCTTCGCTGCCAGGCCTTTTCCCCCTCCTGTGCCGAGCCTTTTTTTGGCTATTTGGAGCAGTTCGCGCTTAGGCCCGTTTTGTTCACATAAGCTACCCACGCCAAATTTGCGTCCTTCTTTTCCAACATCCTAGGGATTCTAGAGGTACCCAGACTTTGTGGGTTCCCCAGAAGGAGGCCAAGAAATTAGCCAAAAAACAGTGAAAATTTTGTTTTTTTCAAAAAATTTGGAAAAATGGGCTGCAGAAGAAGGCTTGTGTTTTTTTCCCTGAAAAGGGCATCAACAAAGGATTTGCGGTGATAAAATCACCAGCTTCCCAGCTTTCAGGAGCAGGCAGACTTGAATCAGAAAACCCAATTTTTCAAGACAATTTTGGCATTTTACGGGGACATACCCATTTTTACGATTTTTTGTGCTTTCAGCCTCCTTCCAGTCAGTGACAGAAATGGGCATGAAACCAACGCTGGATCCCAGAAACCGCATCATTTTTTAAAAGTAGACAAAAATCCGAATTCAGCAAGGGGTAATTTGTGTAGATCCTACAAGGGTTTCCTGCAGAAAATACCAACTGAAAAAGAAAAATATTGAAATTGAGGTGAAAAAAACATCAATTTTTCACTACGTTTTACTCTGTAACTTTTTCCAGCAATGTCAGATTTTCGAAAGCAATATACCGTTACGTCTGCTGGACTCTTCTGGTTGCGGGGATATATAGGGCTTAAAGGTTCAACAAGAACTCTAGGTACCCAGAGCCAATAAATGACCTGCACCCTGCAGTGGGTTTTCAATCTATGCCGGGTATACAGCAATTCATTTGCTGAAATATAAAGAGTAAAAAATAGCTATCAAGAAAACCTTTGTATTTCCAAAAAGGGCACAAGATAAGGTGTTGAGAAGCAGTGGTTATTTGCACATCTCTGAATTCTGGGGTGCCCATACTAGCATGTGAATTACAAAGCATTTCTCAAATAGATGTCTTTTTTACACACTGTCTTCCATTTGGAAGGAAACAATTTAGAGAAAGACAAGGGACAATAACACTTGTTTTGCTATTCTATGTTCCCCCAAGTCTCCCGATAAAAATGATACCTCACTTGTGTGGGTAGGCCTAGGGCCCGCGACAGGATATGCCCCAAAACACAACGTGGACACATCACAGAAAACAGAGCTGTTTTTAGCAAAGTGCCTACCTGTAGATTTTGGCCTCTAGCTCAGCCGCCACCTAGGGAAACCTACCAAACCTGTGCATTTCTGAAAACTAGAGACCTAGGGGAACCCAAGATGGGGTGACTTGTGTGGCTCGGACCAGGTTCTGTTACCCAGAATCCTTTGCAAACCTCAAAATTTGGCTAAAAAAACAAATGTTCCTAACATATCTGTGGCAGAAAGTTCTGGAATCTGAGAGGAGCCACAAATTTCCTTCCACCCAGCGTTCCCCCACGTCTCCCGATAAAAATGATACCTCACTTGTGTGGGTAGGCCTAGCGCCCGCGACAGGAAACGCCCCAATGCGCAACGTGGACACATCCAAATTTGTGACGGAAAACAGAGGTGTTTTTTGCAAAGTGCCTACCTGTAGATTTTGGCTTGTAGCTCAGCCGCCACCTAGGGAAACCTACTAAACCTGTGCATTTCTGAAAACTAGAGACCTAGGGGAATCCAAGATGGGGTGACTTGTGTGGCTCGGACCAGGTTCTGTTACCCAGAATCCTTTGCAAACCTCAAAATTTGGCTAAAAAACACATGTTCCTCACATTTCTGTGGCAGAAAGTTCTGGAATCTGAGAGGAGCCACGAATTTCCTTCCACCCAGCGTTCCCCCACGTCTCCCTATAAAAATGATACCTCACTTGTGTGGGTAGGCCTAGCGCCCGCGACAGGAAACGCCCCAAAGCGCAACGTGGACACATCCAAATTTGTGAAGGAAAACAGAGGTGTTTTTTGCAAAGTGCCTACCTGTAGATTTTGGCCTGTAGCTCAGCCGCCACCTAGGGAAACCTACCAAACCTGTGCATTTCTGAAAACTAGAGACCTAGGGGAATCCAAGATGGGGTGACTTGTGTGGCTCGGACCAGGTTCTGTTACCCAGAATTCTTTGCAAACCTCAAAATTTGGCTAAAAAAACACATCTTCCTAACATTTCTGTGGCAGAAAGTTCTGGAATCTGAGAGGAGCCACAAATTTCCTTCCACCCAGCGTTCCCCCACGTCTCCCTATAAAAATGATACCTCACTTGTGTGGGTAGGCCTAGCGCCCGCGACAGGAAACGCCCCAAAGCGCAACGTGGACACATCCAAATTTGTGAAGGAAAACAGAGGTGTTTTTTGCAAATTGACTACCTGTAGATTTTGGCCTGTAGCTCAGCCGCCACCTAGGGAAACCTACCAAACCTGTGCATTTCTGAAAACTAGAGACCTAGGGGAATCCAAGATGGGGTGACTTGTGTGTCTCGGACCAGGTTCTGTTACCCAGAATCATTTGCAAACCTCAAAATTTGGCTAAAAAAACACATGTTCCTAACATTTCTGTGGCAGAAAGATCTGGAATCTGAGAGGAGCCACAAATTTCCTTCCACCCAGCGTTCCCCCACGTCTTCCGATAAAAATGATACCTCACTTGTGTGGGTAGGCCTAGCGCCCGCGACAGGAAACGCCCCAAAGCGCAACATGGACACATCAAATTTGTGAAGGAAAACAGAGGTGTTTTTTGCAAAGTGCCTACATGTAGATTTTGGCCTCTAGCTCAGCCGCCACCTAGGGAAACCTACCAAACCTGTGCATTTCTGAAAACTAGAGACCTAGGGGAACCCAAGATGGGGTGACTTGTGTGGCTCGGACCAGGTTCTGTTACCCAGAATCCTTTGCAAACCTCAAAATTTGGCTAAAAAAACAAATGTTCCTAACATATCTGTGGCAGAAAGTTCTGGAATCTGAGAGGAGCCACAAATTTCCTTCCACCCAGCGTTCCCCCACGTCTCCCGATAAAAATGATACCTCACTTGTGTGGGTAGGCCTAGCGCCCGCGACAGGAAACGCCCCAAAGCGCAACGTGGACACATCCAAATTTGAGACGGAAAACAGAGGTGTTTTTTGCAAAGTGCCTACCTGTAGATTTTGGCTTGTAGCTCAGCCGCCACCTAGGGAAACCTACTAAACCTGTGCATTTCTGAAAACTAGAGACCTAGGGGAATCCAAGATGGGGTGACTTGTGTGGCTCGGACCAGGTTCTGTTACCCAGAATCCTTTGCAAACCTCAAAATTTGGCTAAAAAACACATGTTCCTCACATTTCTGTGGCAGAAAGTTCTGGAATCTGAGAGGAGCCACGAATTTCCTTCCACCCAGCGTTCCCCCACGTCTCCCTATAAAAATGATACCTCACTTGTGTGGGTAGGCCTAGCGCCCGCGACAGGAAACGCCCCAAAGCGCAACGTGGACACATCCAAATTTGTGAAGGAAAACAGAGGTGTTTTTTGCAAAGTGCCTACCTGTAGATTTTGGCCTGTAGCTCAGCCGCCACCTAGGGAAACCTACCAAACCTGTGCATTTCTGAAAACTAGAGACCTAGGGGAATCCAAGATGGGGTGACTTGTGTGGCTCGGACCAGGTTCTGTTACCCAGAATTCTTTGCAAACCTCAAAATTTGGCTAAAAAAACACATCTTCCTAACATTTCTGTGGCAGAAAGTTCTGGAATCTGAGAGGAGCCACAAATTTCCTTCCACCCAGCGTTCCCCCACGTCTCCCTATAAAAATGATACCTCACTTGTGTGGGTAGGCCTAGCGCCCGCGACAGGAAACGCCCCAAAGCGCAACGTGGACACATCCAAATTTGTGAAGGAAAACAGAGGTGTTTTTTGCAAATTGACTACCTGTAGATTTTGGCCTGTAGCTCAGCCGCCACCTAGGGAAACCTACCAAACCTGTGCATTTCTGAAAACTAGAGACCTAGGGGAATCCAAGATGGGGTGACTTGTGTGTCTCGGACCAGGTTCTGTTACCCAGAATCATTTGCAAACCTCAAAATTTGGCTAAAAAAACACATGTTCCTAACATTTCTGTGGCAGAAAGATCTGGAATCTGAGAGGAGCCACAAATTTCCTTCCACCCAGCGTTCCCCCACGTCTTCCGATAAAAATGATACCTCACTTGTGTGGGTAGGCCTAGCGCCCGCGACAGGAAACGCCCCAAAGCGCAACGTGGACACATCAAATTTGTGAAGGAAAACAGAGGTGTTTTTTGCAAAGTGCCTACATGTAGATTTTGGCCTGTAGCTCAGCCGCCACCTAGGGAAACCTACCAAACCTGTGCATTTCTGAAAACTAGAGACCTAAGGAAATCCAAGATGGAGTGACTTGTGTGGCTCGGACCAGGTTCTGTTACCCAGAATCCTTTGCAAACCTGAAAATTTGGCTAAAAAAACACATGTTCCTCACATTTCTGTGGCAGAAAGTTCTGGAATCTGAGAGGAGCCACGAATTTCCTTCCACCCAGCCTTCCCCCATGTCTCCCGATAAAAATGATACCTCACTTGTGTGGGTAGGCCTAGCGCCCGCGACAGGAAACGCCCCAAATCGCAACGTGGACACATCCAAATTTGTGAAGGAAAACAGAGGTGTTTTTTGCAAAGTGCCTACATGTAGATTTTGGCCTGTAGCTCAGCCGCCACCTAGGGAAACCTACCAAACCTGTGCATTTCTGAAAACCAGAGACCTAGGGGAATCCAAGGTGGGGTGACTTGTGTGGCTCGGACCAGGTTCTGTTACCCAGAATCCTTTGCAAACCTCAAAATGTGGCTAAAAAAACACATGTTCCTAACATTTCTGTGGCAGAAAGTTCTGGAATCTGAGAGGAGCCACAAATTTCCTTCCACCCAGCATTCCCCCACGTCTCCCGATAAAAATGATACCTCACTTGTGTGGGTAGGCCTAGCGTCCGCGACAGGAAACGCCCCAAAGCGCAACGTGGACACATCCAAATTTGTGAAGGAAAACAGAGGTGTTTTTTGCAAAGTGCCTACATGTAGATTTTGGCCTGTAGCTCAGCCGCCACCTAGGGAAACCTACCAAACCTGTGCATTTCTGAAAACTAGAGACCTAGGGGAATCCAAGATGGGGTGACTTGTGTGGCTCGGACCAGGTTCTGTTACCCAGAATCCTTTGCAAACCTCAAAATTTGGCTAAAAAAACACATGTTCCTAACATATCTGTGGCAGAAAGTTCTGGAATCTGAGAGGAGCCACAAATTTCCTTCCACCCAGCGTTCCCCCACGTCTCCCGATAAAAATGATACCCCACTTGTGTGGGTAGGCCTAGCGCCCGCGACAGGAAACGCCCCAAAGCGCAACGTGGACACATCCAAATTTGTGACGGAAAACAGAGGTGTTTTTTGCAAAGTGCCTACCTGTAGATTTTGGCTTGTAGCTCAGCCGCCACCTAGGGAAACCTACTAAACCTGTGCATTTCTGAAAACTAGAGACGTAGGGGAATCCAAGATGGGGTGACTTGTGTGGCTCGGACCAGGTTCTGTTACCCAGAATCCTTTGCAAACCTCAAAATTTGGCTAAAAAAACACATGTTCCTCACATTTCTGTGGCAGAAAGTTCTGGACTCTGAGAGGAGCCACGAATTTCCTTCCACCCAGCGTTCCCCCACGTCTCCCTATAAAAATGATACCTCACTTGTGTGGGTAGGCATAGCGCCCGCGACAGGAAACGCCCCAAAGCGCAACGTGGACACATCCAAATTTGTGAAGGAAAACAGAGGTGTTTTTTGCAAAGTGCCTACCTGTAGATTTTGGCCTGCAGCTCAGCCGCCACCTAGGGAAACCTACCAAACCTGTGCATTTCTGAAAACTAGAGACCTAGGGGAATCCAAGATGGGGTGACTTGTGTGGCTCGGACCAGGTTCTGTTACCCAGAATTCTTTGCAAACCTCAAAATTTGGCTAAAAAAACACATCTTCCTAACATTTCTGTGGCAGAAAGTTCTGGAATCTGAGAGGAGCCACAAATTTCCTTCCACCCAGCGTTCCCCCACGTCTCCCTATAAAAATGATACCTCACTTGAGTGGGTAGGCCTAGCGCCCGCGACAGGAAACGCCCCAAAGCGCAACGTGGACACATCCAAATTTGTGAAGGAAAACAGAGGTGTTTTTTGCAAATTGACTACCTGTAGATTTTGGCCTGTAGCTCAGCCGCCACCTAAGGAAACCTACCAAACCTGTGCATTTCTGAAAACTAGAGACCTAGGGGAATCCAAGATGGGGTGACTTGTGTGTCTCGGACCAGGTTCTGGTACCCAGAATCCTTTGCAAACCTCAAAATTTGGCTAAAAAAACACATGTTCCTAACATTTCTGTGGCAGAAAGTTCTGGAATCTGAGAGGAGCCACAAATTTCCTTCCACCCAGCGTTCCCCCACGTCTCCCGATAAAAATGATACCTCACTTGTGTGGGTAGGCCTAGCGCCCGCGACAGGAAACGCCCCAAAGCGCAACGTGGACACATCCAAATTTGTGAAGGAAAACTAAGGTGTTTTTTGCAAAGTGCCTACATGTAGATTTTGGCCTGTAGCTCAGCCGCCACCTGGGGAAACCTACCAAACCTGTGCATTTCTGAAAACTAGAGACCTAAGGAAATCCAAGATGGAGTGACTTGTGTGGCTCGGACCAGGTTCTGTTACCCAGAATCCTTTGCAAACCTGAACATTTGGCTAAAAAAACACATGTTCCTCACATTTCTGTGGCAGAAAGTTCTGGAATCTGAGAGGAGCCACGAATTTCCTTCCACCCAGCCTTCCCCCATGTCTCCCGATAAAAATGATACCTCACTTGTGTGGGTAGGCCTAGCGCCCGCGACAGGAAACGCCCCAAATCGCAACGTGGACACATCCAAATTTGTGAAGGAAAACAGAGGTGTTTTTTGCAAAGTGCCTACATGTAGATTTTGGCCTGTAGCTCAGCCGCCACCTAGGGAAACCTACCAAACCTGTGCATTTCTGAAAACCAGAGACCTAGGGGAATCCAAGGTGGGATGACTTGTGTGGCTCGGACCAGGTTCTGTTACCCAGAATCCTTTGCAAACCTCAAAATGTGGCTAAAAAAACACATGTTCCTAACATTTCTGTGGCAGAAAGTTCTGGAATCTGAGAGGAGCCACAAATTTCCTTCCACCCAGCGTTCCCCCACGTCTCCCGATAAAAATGATACCTCACTTGTGTGGGTAGGCCTAGCGCCCGCGACAGGAAATGCCCCAAAGCGCAACGTGGACACATCCAAATTTGTGAAGGAAAACAGAGGTGTTTTTTGCAAAGTGCCTACATGTAGATTTTGGCCTGTAGCTCAGCCGCCACCTAGGGAAACCTACCAAACCTGTGCATTTCTGAAAACTAGAGACCTAGGGGAATCCAAGATGGGGTGACTTGTGTGGCTCGGACCAAGTTCTGTTACCCAGAATCCTTTGCAAATCTCAAAGTTTGGCTAAAAAAACACATGTTCCTCAAATTTCTGTGGCAGAAAGTTCTGGAATCTGAGAGGAGCCACAAATTTCCTTCCACCCAGCGTTCCCCCACGTCTCCTGATAAAAATGATACCTCACTTGTGTGGGTAGGCCTAGCGCCCGTCACAGAAAACGCCCCAAAGCGCAGCGTGGACATATCCAAATTTGTGAAGGAAAACAGAGGTGTTTTTTGCAAAGTGCCTACCTGTAGATTTTGGCTTGTAGCTCAGCCGCCACCTAGGGAAACCTACCAAACCTGTGCATTTCTGAAAACTAGAGACCTAGGGGAATCCAAGATGGGGTGACTTGTGTGGCTCGGACCAGGTTCTGTTACCCAGAATCCTTTGCAAACCTGAAAATTTGGCTAAAAAAACACATGTTCCTCACATTTCTGTGGCAGAAAGTTTTGGAATCTGAGAGGAGCCACGAATTTCCTTCCACGCAGCGATCCCCCACGTCTCCCGATAAAAATGATACCTCACTTGTGTGCGTAGGCCTAGCGCCCGTGACAGGAAACGCCCCAAAGCGCAACGTGGACACAGCCACATTTTTGAAGGAAAACAGAGGTGTTTTTTGCAAAGTGCCTACCTGTAGATTTTGGCCTGTAGCTCAGCCGCCACCTAGGGAAACCTACCAAACCTGTGCATTTCTGAAAACTAGAGACCTAGGGGAATCCAAGATGGGGTGACTTGTGTGGCTCGGACCAGGTTCTGTTACCCAGAATCCTTTGCAAACCTCAAAATTTGGCAAAAAAAAACAAATTTTCCTAACATATCTGTGGCAGAAAGTTCTGGAATCTGAGAGGAGCCACAAATTTCCTTCCACCCAGCGTTCCCCCACGTCTCCCGATAAAAATGATACCTCACTTGTGTGGGTAGGCCTAGCGCCCGCGACAGGAAACGCCCCAAAGCGTAACGTGGACACATCCAAATTTGTGACGGAAAACAGAGGTGTTTTTTGCAAAGTGCCTACCTGTAGATTTTGGCTTGTAGCTCACCCGCCACCTAGGGAAACCTACTAAACCTGTGCATTTCTGAAAACTAGAGACCTAGGGGAATCCAAGATGGGGTGACTTGTGTGGCTCGGACCGGGTTCTGTTACCCAGAATCCTTTGCAAACCTCAAAATTTGGCTAAAAAAACACATGTTCCTCACATTTCTGTGGCAGAAAGTTCTGGAATCTGAGAGGAGCCACGAATTTCCTTCCACCCAGCGTTGCCCCACATCTCCCGATAAAAATGATACCTCACTTGTGTGCGTAGGCCTAGCGCCCGTGACAGGAAATGCCCCAAAGCGCAACGTGGACACAGCCAAATTTTTGAATGAAAACAAAGGTGTTTTTTGCAAAGTACCTACCTGTAGATTTTGGCCTGTAGCTCAGCCGCCACCTAGGGAAACCTACCAAACCTGTGCATTTCTGAAAACTAGAGACCTAGGGGAATCCAAGATGGGGTGACTTGTGTGGCTCGGACCAGGTTCTGTTACCCAGAATCCTTTGCAAATCTCAAAGTTTGGCTAAAAAAACACATGTTCCTCAAATTTCTGTGGCAGAAAGTTCTGGAATCTGAGAGGAGCCACAAATTTCCTTCCACCCAGCGTTCCCCCACGTCTCCTGATAAAAATGATACCTCACTTGTGTGGGTAGGCCTAGCGCCCGTGACAGAAAACGCCCCAAAGCGCAACGTGGACACATCCAAATTTGTGAAGGAAAACAGAGGTGTTTTTTGCAAAGTGCCTACCTGTAGATTTTGGCTTGTAGCTCAGCCGCCACCTAGGGAAACCTACCAAACCTGTGCATTTCTGAAAACTAGAGACCTAGGGGAATCCAAGATGGGGTGACTTGTGTGGCTCGGACCAGGTTCTGTTACCCAGAATCCTTTGCAAACCTGAAAATTTGGCTAAAAAAACACATGTTCCTCACATTTCTGTGGCAGAAAGTTCTGGAATCTGAGAGGAGCCACGAATTTCCTTCCACCCAGCGTTCCCCCATGTCTCCCGATAAAAATGATACCTCACTTGTGTGCGTAGGCCTAGCGCCCGTGACAGGAAACGCCCCAAAGCGCAACGTGGACACAGCCACATTTTTGAAGGAAAACAGAGGTGTTTTTTGCAAAGTGCCTACCTGTAGATTTTGGCCTGTAGCTCAGCCGCCACCTAGGGAAACCTACCAAACCTGTGCATTTCTGAAACCTAGAGACCTAGGGGAATCCAAGATGGGGTGACTTGTGTGGCTCGGACCAGGTTCTGTTACCCAGAATCCTTTGCAAACCTCACGATTTGGCAAAAAAAACACATGTTCCTAACATATCTGTGGCAGAAAGTTCTGGAATCTGAGAGGAGCCACAAATTTCCTTCCACCCAGCGTTCCCCCACGTCTCCCGATAAAAATGATACCTCACTTGTGTGGGTAGGCCTAGCGCCCACGACAGGAAACGCCCCAAAGCGTAATGTGGACACATCCAAATTTGTGACGGAAAACAGAGGTGTTTTTTGCAAAGTGCCTACCTGTAGATTTTGGCTTGTAGCTCACCCGCCACCTAGGGAAACCTACTAAACCTGTGCATTTCTGAAAACTAGAGACCTCGGGGAATCCAAGATGGGGTGACTTGTGTGTCTCGGACCAGGTTCTGGTACCCAGAATCCTTTGCAAACCTCAAAATTTGGCTAAAAAAACACATGTTCCTCACATTTCTGTGGCAGAAAGTTCTGGAATCTGAGAGGAGCCACGAATTTCCTTCCACCCAGCGTTGCCCCACATCTCCCGATAAAAATGATACCACACTTGTGTGCGTAGGCCTAGCGCCCGTGACAGGAAATGCCCCAAAGCGCAACGTGGACACAGCCAAATTTTTGAATGAAAACAAAGGTGTTTTTTGCAAAGTACCTACCTGTAGATTTTGGCCTGTAAGTCAGCCGCCACCTAGGGAAACCTACCAAACCTGTGCATTTCTGAAAACTAGAGACCTAGGGGAATCCAAGATGGGGTGACTTGTGTGGCTCGGACCAGGTTCTGTTACCCAGAATCCCTTGCAAACCTCAAAATTTGGCTAAAAAAACACATGTTCCTCACATTTCTGTGGCAGAAAGTTCTGGAATCTGAGAGGAGCCACAAATTTCCTTCCACCCAGCGTTCCCCCACGTCTCCCGATAAAAATTATACCTCACTTTTGTGGGTAGGCCTAGCGCCCGCGACAGGAAACGCCCCAAAGCGCAACGTGGACATATCCAAATTTGTGAAGGAAAACAGAGGTGTTTTTTGCAAAGTGCCTACATGTAGATTTTGGCCTGTAGCTCAGCCGCCACCTAGGGAAACCAACCAAACCTGTGCATTTCTGAAAACCAGAGACCTAGGGGAATCCAAGGTGGGATGACTTGTGTGGCTCGGACCAGGTTCTGTTACCCAGAATCCTTTGCAAACCTCAAAATGTGGCTAAAAAAACACATGTTCCTAACATTTCTGTGGCAGAAAGTTCTGGAATCTGAGAGGAGCCACAAATTTCCTTCCACCCAGCGTTCCCCCACGTCTCCCGATAAAAATGATACCTCACTTGTGTGGGTAGGCCTAGCGCCCGCGACAGGAAACGCCCCAAAGCGCAACGTGGACACATCCAAATTTGTGAAGGAAAACAGAGGTGTTTTTTGCAAAGTGCCTACATGTAGATTTTGGCCTGTAGCTCAGCCGCCACCTAGGGAAACCTACCAAACCTGCGCATTTCTGAAAACTAGAGACCTAGGGGAATCCAAGATGGGGTGACTTGTGTGGCTCGGACCAGGTTCTGTTACCCAGAATCCTTTGCAAATCTCAAAGTTTGGCTAAAAAAACACATGTTCCTCAAATTTCTGTGGCAGAAAGTTCTGGAATCTGAGAGGAGCCACAAATTTCCTTCCACCCAGCATTCCCCCACGTCTCCTGATAAAAATGATACCTCACTTGTGTGGGTAGGCCTAGCGCCCGTGACAGAAAACGCCCCAAAGCGCAACGTGGACACATCCAAATTTGTGAAGGAAAACAGAGGTGTTTTTTGCAAAGTGCATACCTGTAGATTTTGGCTTGTAGCTCAGCCGCCACCTAGGGAAACCTACCAAACCTGTGCATTTCTGAAAACTAGAGACCTAGGGGAATCCAAGATGGGGTGACTTGTGTGGCTCGGACCAGGTTCTGTTACCCAGAATCCTTTGCAAATCTGAAAGTTTGGCTAAAAAAACACATGTTCCTCAAATTTCTGTGGCAGAAAGTTCTGGAATCTGAGAGGAGCCACAAATTTCCTTCCACCCAGCGTTCACCCACGTCTCCTGATAAAAATGATACCTCACTTGTGTGGGTAGGCCTAGCGCCCGTCACAGAAAACGCCCCAAAGCGCAGCGTGGACACATCCAAATTTGTGAAGGAAAACAGAGGTGTTTTTTGCAAAGTGCCTACCTGTAGATTTTGGCTTGTAGCTCAGCCGCCACCTAGGGAAACCTACCAAACCTGTGCATTTCTGAAAACTAGAAACCTAGGGGAATCCAAGATGGGGTGACTTGTGTGGCTCGGACCAGGTTCTGTTACCCAGAATCCTTTGCAAACCTGAAAATTTGGCTAAAAAAACACATGTTCCTCACATTTCTGTGGCAGAAAGTTTTGGAATCTGAGAGGAGCCACGAATTTCCTTCCACGCAGCGATCCCCCACGTCTCCCGATAAAAATGATACCTCACTTGTGTGCGTAGGCCTAGCGCCCGTGACAGGAAACGCCCCAAAGCGCAACGTGGACACAGCCACATTTTTGAAGGAAAACAGAGGTGTTTTTTGCAAAGTGCCTACCTGTAGATTTTGGCCTGTAGCTCAGCCGCCACCTAGGGAAACCTACCAAACCTGTGCATTTCTGAAAACTAGAGACCTAGGGGAATCCAAGATGGGGTGACTTGTGTGGCTCGGACCAGGTTCTGTTACCCAGAATCCTTTGCAAACCTCAAAATTTGGCTAAAAAAACACATGTTCCTAACATATCTGTGGCAGAAAGTTCTGGAATCTGAGAGGAGCCACAAATTTCCTTCCACCCAGCGTTCCCCCACGTCTCCCGATAAAAATGATACCTCACTTGTGTGGGTAGGCCTAGCGCCCGCGACAGGAAACGCCCCAAAGCGCAACGTGGACACATCCAAATTTGTGACGGAAAACAGAGGTGTTTTTTGCAAAGTGCCTACCTGTAGATTTTGGCTTGTAGCTCAGCCGCCACCTAGGGAAACCTACTAAACCTGTGCATTTCTGAAAACTAGAGACCTAGGGGAATCCAAGATGGGGTGACTTGTGTGGCTCGGACCAGGTTCTGTTACCCAGAATCCTTTGCAAACCTCAAAATTTGGCTAAAAAACACATGTTCCTCACATTTCTGTGGCAGAAAGTTCTGGAATCTGAGAGGAGCCACGAATTTCCTTCCACCCAGCGTTCCCCCACGTCTCCCTATAAAAATGATACCTCACTTGTGTGGGTAGGCCTAGCGCCCGCGACAGGAAAAACCCCAAAGCGCAACGTGGACACATCCAAATTTGTGAAGGAAAACAGAGGTGTTTTTTGCAAAGTGCCTACCTGTAGATTTTGGCCTGTAGCTCAGCCGCCACCTAGGGAAACCTACCAAACCTGTGCATTTCTGAAAACTAGAGACCTAGGGGAATCCAAGATGGGGTGACTTGTGTGGCTCGGACCAGGTTCTGTTACCCAGAATTCTTTGCAAACCTCAAAATTTGGCTAAAAAAACACATCTTCCTAACATTTCTGTGGCAGAAAGTTCTGGAATCTGAGAGGAGCCACAAATTTCCTTCCACCCAGCGTTCCCCCACGTCTCCCTATAAAAATGATACCTCACTTGTGTGGGTAGGCCTAGCGCCCGCGACAGGAAACGCCCCAAAGCGCAACGTGGACACATCCAAATTTGTGAAGGAAAACAGAGGTGTTTTTTGCAAATTGACTACCTGTAGATTTTGGCCTGTAGCTCAGCCGCCACCTAGGGAAACCTACCAAACCTGTGCATTTCTGAAAACTAGAGACCTAGGGGAATCCAAGATGGGGTGACTTGTGTGTCTCGGACCAGGTTCTGTTACCCAGAATCATTTGCAAACCTCAAAATTTGGCTAAAAAAACACATGTTCCTAACATTTCTGTGGCAGAAAGATCTGGAATCTGAGAGGAGCCACAAATTTCCTTCCACCCAGCGTTCCCCCACGTCTTCCGATAAAAATGATACCTCACTTGTGTGGGTAGGCCTAGCGCCCGCGACAGGAAACGCCCCAAAGCGCAACGTGGACACATCAAATTTGTGAAGGAAAACAGAGGTGTTTTTTGCAAAGTGCCTACATGTAGATTTTGGCCTGTAGCTCAGCCGCCACCTAGGGAAACCTACCAAACCTGTGCATTTCTGAAAACTAGAGACCTAAGGAAATCCAAGATGGAGTGACTTGTGTGGCTCGGACCAGGTTCTGTTACCCAGAATCCTTTGCAAACCTGAAAATTTGGCTAAAAAAACACATGTTCCTCACATTTCTGTGGCAGAAAGTTCTGGAATCTGAGAGGAGCCACGAATTTCCTTCCACCCAGCCTTCCCCCATGTCTCCCGATAAAAATGATACCTCACTTGTGTGGGTAGGCCTAGCGCCCGCGACAGGAAACGCCCCAAATCGCAACGTGGACACATCCAAATTTGTGAAGGAAAACAGAGGTGTTTTTTGCAAAGTGCCTACATGTAGATTTTGGCCTGTAGCTCAGCCGCCACCTAGGGAAACCTACCAAACCTGTGCATTTCTGAAAACCAGAGACCTAGGGGAATCCAAGGTGGGGTGACTTGTGTGGCTCGGACCAGGTTCTATTACCCAGAATCCTTTGCAAACCTCAAAATGTGGCTAAAAAAACACATGTTCCTAAAATTTCTGTGGCAGAAAGTTCTGGAATCTGAGAGGAGCCACAAATTTCCTTCCACCCAGCATTCCCCCACGTCTCCCGATAAAAATGATACCTCACTTGTGTGGGTAGGCCTAGCGCCCGCGACAGGAAACGCCCCAAAGCGCAACGTGGACACATCCAAATTTGTGAAGGAAAACAGAGGTGTTTTTTGCAAAGTGCCTACATGTAGATTTTGGCCTGTAGCTCAGCCGCCACCTAGGGAAACCTACCAAACCTGTGCATTTCTGAAAACTAGAGACCTAGGGGAATCCAAGATGGGGTGACTTGTGTGGCTCGGACCAGGTTCTGTTACCCAGAATCCTTTGCAAACCTCAAAATTTGGCTAAAAAAACACATGTTCCTAACATATCTGTGGCAGAAAGTTCTGGAATCTGAGAGGAGCCACAAATTTCCTTCCACCCAGCGTTCCCCCACGTCTCCCGATAAAAATGATACCTCACTTGTGTGGGTAGGCCTAGCGCCCGCGACAGGAAACGCCCCAAAGCGCAACGTGGACACATCCAAATTTGTGACGGAAAACAGAGGTGTTTTTTGCAAAGTGCCTACCTGTAGATTTTGGCTTGTAGCTCAGCCGCCACCTAGGGAAACCTACTAAACCTGTGCATTTCTGAAAACTAGAGACGTAGGGGAATCCAAGATGGGGTGACTTGTGTGGCTCGGACCAGGTTCTGTTACCCAGAATCCTTTGCAAACCTTAAAATTTGGCTAAAAAAACACATGTTCCTCACATTTCTGTGGCAGAAAGTTCTGGACTCTGAGAGGAGCCACGAATTTCCTTCCACCCAGCGTTCCCCCACGTCTCCCTATAAAAATGATACCTCACTTGTGTGGGTAGGCATAGCGCCCGCGACAGGAAACGCCCCAAAGCGCAACGTGGACACATCCAAATTTGTGAAGGAAAACAGAGGTGTTTTTTGCAAAGTGCCTACCTGTAGATTTTGGCCTGCAGCTCAGCCGCCACCTAGGGAAACCTACCAAACCTGTGCATTTCTGAAAACTAGAGACCTAGGGGAATCCAAGATGGGGTGACTTGTGTGGCTCGGACCAGGTTCTGTTACCCAGAATTCTTTGCAAACCTCAAAATTTGGCTAAAAAAACACATCTTCCTAACATTTCTGTGGCAGAAAGTTCTGGAATCTGAGAGGAGCCACAAATTTCCATCCACCCAGCGTTCCCCCACGTCTCCCTATAAAAATGATACCTCACTTGTGTGGGTAGGCCTAGCGCCCGCGACAGGAAACGCCCCAAAGCGCAACGTGGACACATCCAAATTTGTGAAGGAAAACAGAGGTGTTTTTTGCAAATTGACTACCTGTAGATTTTGGCCTGTAGCTCAGCCGCCACCTAGGGAAACCTACCAAACCTGTGCATTTCTGAAAACTAGAGACCTAGGGGAATCCAAGATGGGGTGACTTGTGTGTTTCGGACCAGGTTCTGGTACCCAGAATCCTTTGCAAACCTCAAAATTTGGCTAAAAAAACACATGTTCCTAACATTTCTGTGGCAGAAAGTTCTGGAATCTGAGAGGAGCCACAAATTTCCTTCCACCCAGCGTTCCCCCACGTCTCCCGATAAAAATGATACCTCACTTGTGTGAGTAGGCCTAGCGCCCGCGACAGGAAACGCCCCAAAGCGCAACGTGGACACATCCAAATTTGTGAAGGAAAACAGAGGTGTTTTTTGCAAAGTGCCTACATGTAGATTTTGGCCTGTAGCTCAGCCGCCACCTAGGGAAACCTACCAAACCTGTGCATTTCTGAAAACTAGAGACCTAAGGAAATCCAAGATGGAGTGACTTGTGTGGCTCGGACCAGGTTCTGTTACCCAGAATCCTTTGCAAACCTGAACATTTGGCTAAAAAAACACATGTTCCTCACATTTCTGTGGCAGAAAGTTCTGGAATCTGAGAGGAGCCACGAATTTCCTTCCACCCAGCCTTCCCCCATGTCTCCCGATAAAAATGATACCTCACTTGTGTGGGTAGGCCTAGCGCCCGCGACAGGAAACGCCCCAAATCGCAACGTGGACACATCCAAATTTGTGAAGGAAAACAGAGGTGTTTTTTGCAAAGTGCCTACATGTAGATTTTGGCCTGTAGCTCAGCCGCCACCTAGGGAAACCTACCAAACCTGTGCATTTCTGAAAACCAGAGACCTAGGGGAATCCAAGGTGGGATGACTTGTGTGGCTCGGACCAGGTTCTGTTACCCAGAATCCTTTGCAAACCTCAAAATGTGGCTAAAAAAACACATGTTCCTAACATTTCTGTGGCAGAAAGTTCTGGAATCTGAGAGGAGCCACAAATTTCCTTCCACCCAGCGTTCCCCCACGTCTCCCGATAAAAATGATACCTCACTTGTGTGGGTAGGCCTAGCGCCCGCGACAGGAAACGCCCCAAATCGCAACGTGGACACATCCAAATTTGTGAAGGAAAACAGAGGTGTTTTTTGCAAAGTGCCTACCTGTAGATTTTGGCTTGTAGCTCAGCCGCCACCTAGGGAAACCTACCAAACCTGTGCATTTCTGAAAACTAGAGACCTAGGGGAATCCAAGATGGGGTGACTTGTGTGGCTCGGACCAGGTTCTGTTACCCAGAATCCTTTGCAAACCTGAAAATTTGGCTAAAAAAACACATGTTCCTCACATTTCTGTGGCAGAAAGTTTTGGAATCTGAGAGGAGCCACGAATTTCCTTCCACGCAGCGATCCCCCACGTCTCCCGATAAAAATGATACCTCACTTGTGTGCGTAGGCCTAGCGCCCGTGACAGGAAACGCCCCAAAGCGCAACGTGGACACAGCCACATTTTTGAAGGAAAACAGAGGTGTTTTTTGCAAAGTGCCTACCTGTAGATTTTGGCCTGTAGCTCAGCCGCCACCTAGGGAAACCTACCAAACCTGTGCATTTCTGAAAACTAGAGACCTAGGGGAATCCAAGATGGGGTGACTTGTGTGGCTCGGACCAGGTTCTGTTACCCAGAATCCTTTGCAAACCTCAAAATTTGGCAAAAAAAAACACATTTTCCTAACATATCTGTGGCAGAAAGTTCTGGAATCTGAGAGGAGCCACAAATTTCCTTCCACCCAGCGTTCCCCCACGTCTCCCGATAAAAATGATACCTCACTTGTGTGGGTAGGGCTAGCGCCCGCGACAGGAAACGCCCCAAAGCGTAACGTGGACACATCCAAATTTGTGACGGAAAACAGAGGTGTTTTTTGCAAAGTGCCTACCTGTAGATTTTGGCTTGTAGCTCACCCGCCACCTAGGGAAACCTACTAAACCTGTGCATTTCTGAAAACTAGAGACCTAGGGGAATCCAAGATGGGGTGACTTGTGTGGCTCGGACCAGGTTCTGTTACCCAGAATCCTTTGCAAACCTCAAAATTTGGCTAAAAAAACACATGTTCCTCACATTTCTGTGGCAGAAAGTTCTGGAATCTGAGAGGAGCCACGAATTTCCTTCCACCCAGCGTTGCCCCACATCTCCCGATAAAAATGATACCTCACTTGTGTGCGTAGGCCTAGCGCCCGTGACAGGAAATGCCCCAAAGCGCAACGTGGACACAGCCAAATTTTTGAATGAAAACAAAGGTGTTTTTTGCAAAGTACCTACCTGTAGATTTTGGCCTGTAGCTCAGCCGCCACCTAGGGAAACCTACCAAACCTGTGCATTTCTGAAAACTAGAGACCTAGGGGAATCCAAGATGGGGTGACTTGTGTGGCTCGGACCAGGTTCTGTTACCCAGAATCCTTTGCAAATCTCAAAGTTTGGCAAAAAAAACACATGTTCCTCAAATTTCTGTGGCAGAAAGTTCTGGAATCTGAGAGGAGCCACAAATTTCCTTCCACCCAGCGTTCCCCCACGTCTCCTGATAAAAATGATACCTCACTTGTGTGGGTAGGCCTAGCGCCCGTGACAGAAAACGCCCCAAAGCGCAACGTGGACACATCCAAATTTGTGAAGGAAAACAGAGGTGTTTTTTGCAAAGTGCCTACCTGTAGATTTTGGCTTGTAGCTCAGCCGCCACCTAGGGAAACCTACCAAACCTGTGCATTTCTGAAAACTAGAGACCTAAAAGAATCCAAGATGGGGTGACTTGTGTGGCTCGGACCAGGTTCTGTTACCCAGAATCCTTTGCAAACCTGAAAATTTGGCTAAAAAAACACATGTTCCTCACATTTCTGTGGCAGAAAGTTCTGGAATCTGAGAGGAGCCACGAATTTCCTTCCACCCAGCGTTCCCCCATGTCTCCCGATAAAAATGATACCTTACTTGTGTGCGTAGGCCTAGCGCCCGTGACAGGAAACGCCCCAAAGCGCAACGTGGACACAGCCACATTTTTGAAGGAAAACAGAGGTGTTTTTTGCAAAGTGCCTACCTGTTGATTTTGGCCTGTAGCTCAGCCGCCACCTAGGGAAACCTACCAAACCTGTGCATTTCTGAAACCTAGAGACCTAGGGGAATCCAAGATGGGGTCACTTGTGTGGCTCGGACCAGGTTCTGTTACCCAGAATCCTTTGCAAACCTCACGATTTGGCAAAAAAAACACATGTTCCTAACATATCTGTGGCAGAAAGTTCTGGAATCTGAGAGGAGCCACAAATTTCCTTCCACCCAGCGTTCCCCCACGTCTCCCGATAAAAATGATACCTCACTTGTGTGGGTAGGCCTAGCGCCCGTGACAGGAAACGCCCCAAAGCGTAATGTGGACACATCCAAATTTGTGACGGAAAACAGAGGTGTTTTTTGCAAAGTGCCTACCTGTAGATTTTGGCTTGTAGCTCACCCGCCACCTAGGGAAACCTACTAAACCTGTGCATTTCTGAAAACTAGAGACCTCGGGGAATCCAAGATGGGGTGACTTGTGTGTCTCGGACCAGGTTCTGGTACCCAGAATCCTTTGCAAACCTCAAAATTTGGCTAAAAAAACACATGTTCCTCACATTTCTGTGGCAGAAAGTTCTGGAATCTGAGAGGAGCCACGAATTTCCTTCCACCCAGCGTTGCCCCACATCTCCCGATAAAAATGATACCACACTTGTGTGCGTAGGCCTAGCGCCCGTGACAGGAAATGCCCCAAAGCGCAACGTGGACACAGCCAAATTTTTGAATGAAAACAAAGGTGTTTTTTTTGCAAAGTACCTACCTGTAGATTTTGGCCTGTAAGTCAGCCGCCACCTAGGGAAACCTACCAAACCTGTGCATTTCTGAAAACTAGAGACCTAGGGGAATCCAAGATGGGGTGACTTGTGTGGCTCGGACCAGGTTCTGTTACCCAGAATCCCTTGCAAACCTCAAAATTTGGCTAAAAAAACACATGTTCCTCACATTTCTGTGGCAGAAAGTTCTGGAATCTGAGAGGAGCCACAAATTTCCTTCCACCCAGCGTTCCCCCACGTCTCCCGATAAAAATGATACCTCACTTTTGTGGGTAGGCCTAGCGCCCGCGACAGGAAACGCCCCAAAGCGCAACGTGGACATATCCAAATTTGTGAAGGAAAACAGAGGTGTTTTTTGCAAAGTGCCTACATGTAGATTTTGGCCTGTAGCTCAGCCGCCACCTAGGGAAACCTACCAAACCTGTGCATTTCTGAAAACCAGAGACCTAGGGGAATCCAAGATGGGGTGACTTGTGTGGCTCGGACCAGGTTCTGTTACCCAGAATCCTTTGCAAATCTCAAAGTTTGGCTAAAAAAACACATGTTCCTCAAATTTCTGTGGCAGAAAGTTCTGGAATCTGAGAGGAGCCACAAATTTCCTTCCACCCAGCGTTCCCCCACGTCTCCTGATAAAAATGATACCTCACTTGTGTGGGTAGGCCTAGCGCCCGTGACAGAAAACGCCCCAAAGCGCAACGTGGACACATCCAAATTTGTGAAGGAAAACAGAGGTGTTTTTTGCAAAGTGCATACCTGTAGATTTTGGCTTGTAGCTCAGCCGCCACCTAGGGAAACCTACCAAACCTGTGCATTTCTGAAAACTAGAGACCTAGGGGAATCCAAGATGGGGTGACTTGTGTGGCTCGGACCAGGTTCTGTTACCCAGAATCCTTTGCAAATCTCAAAGTTTGGCTAAAAAAACACATGTTCCTCAAATTTCTGTGGCAGAAAGTTCTGGAATCTGAGAGGAGCCACAAATTTCCTTCCACCCAGCGTTCCCCCACGTCTCCTGATAAAAATGATACCTCACTTGTGTGGGTAGGCCTAGCGCCCGTCACAGAAAACGCCCCAAAGCGCAGCGTGGACACATCCAAATTTGTGAAGGAAAACAGAGGTGTTTTTTGCAAAGTGCCTACCTGTAGATTTTGGCTTGTAGCTCAGCCGCCACCTAGGGAAACCTACCAAACCTGTGCATTTCTGAAAACTAGAAACCTAGGGGAATCCAAGATGGGGTGACTTGTGTGGCTCGGACCAGGTTCTGTTACCCAGAATCCTTTGCAAACCTGAAAATTTGGCTAAAAAAACACATGTTCCTCACATTTCTGTGGCAGAAAGTTTTGGAATCTGAGAGGAGCCACGAATTTCCTTCCACGCAGCGATCCCCCACGTCTCCCGATAAAAATGATACCTCACTTGTGTGCGTAGGCCTAGCGCCCGTGACAGGAAACGCCCCAAAGCGCAACGTGGACACAGCCACATTTTTGAAGGAAAACAGAGGTGTTTTTTGCAAAGTGCCTACCTGTAGATTTTGGCCTGTAGCTCAGCCGCCACCTAGGGAAACCTACCAAACCTGTGCATTTCTGAAAACTAGAGACCTAGGGGAATCCAAGATGGGGTGACTTGTGTGGCTCGGACCAGGTTCTGTTACCCAGAATCCTTTGCAAACCTCAAAATTTGGCAAAAAAAAACACATTTTCCTAACATATCTGTGGCAGAAAGTTCTGGAATCTGAGAGGAGCCACAAATTTCCTTCCACCCAGCGTTCCCCCACGTCTCCCGATAAAAATGATACCTCACTTGTGTGGGTAGGCCTAGCGCCCGCGACAGGAAACGCCCCAAAGCGTAACGTGGACACATCCAAATTTGTGACGGAAAACAGAGGTGTTTTTTGCAAAGTGCCTACCTGTAGATTTTGGCTTGTAGCTCACCCGCCACCTAGGGAAACCTACTAAACCTGTGCATTTCTGAAAACTAGAGACCTAGGGGAATCCAAGATGGGGTGACTTGTGTGGCTCGGACCAGGTTCTGTTACCCAGAATCCTTTGCAAACCTCAAAATTTGGCTAAAAAAACACATGTTCCTCACATTTCTGTGGCAGAAAGTTCTGGAATCTGAGAGGAGCCACGAATTTCCTTCCACCCAGCGTTGCCCCACATCTCCCGATAAAAATGATACCTCACTTGTGTGCGTAGGCCTAGCGCCCGTGACAGGAAATGCCCCAAAGCGCAACGTGGACACAGCCAAATTTTTGAATGAAAACAAAGGTGTTTTTTGCAAAGTACCTACCTGTAGATTTTGGCCTGTAGCTCAGCCGCCACCTAGGGAAACCTACCAAACCTGTGCATTTCTGAAAACTAGAGACCTAGGGGAATCCAAGATGGGGTGACTTGTGTGGCTCGGACCAGGTTCTGTTACCCAGAATCCTTTGCAAATCTCAAAGTTTGGCAAAAAAAACACATGTTCCTCAAATTTCTGTGGCAGAAAGTTCTGGAATCTGAGAGGAGCCACAAATTTCCTTCCACCCAGCGTTCCCCCACGTCTCCTGATAAAAATGATACCTCACTTGTGTGGGTAGGCCTAGCGCCCGTGACAGAAAACGCCCCAAAGCGCAACGTGGACACATCCAAATTTGTGAAGGAAAACAGAGGTGTTTTTTGCAAAGTGCCTACCTGTAGATTTTGGCTTGTAGCTCAGCCGCCACCTAGGGAAACCTACCAAACCTGTGCATTTCTGAAAACTAGAGACCTAAAAGAATCCAAGATGGGGTGACTTGTGTGGCTCGGACCAGGTTCTGTTACCCAGAATCCTTTGCAAACCTGAAAATTTGGCTAAAAAAACACATGTTCCTCACATTTCTGTGGCAGAAAGTTCTGGAATCTGAGAGGAGCCACGAATTTCCTTCCACCCAGCGTTCCCCCATGTCTCCCGATAAAAATGATACCTCACTTGTGTGCGTAGGCCTAGCGCCCGTGACAGGAAACGCCCCAAAGCGCAACGTGGACACAGCCACATTTTTGAAGGAAAACAGAGGTGTTTTTTGCAAAGTGCCTACCTGTAGATTTTGGCCTGTAGCTCAGCCGCCACCTAGGGAAACCTACCAAACCTGTGCATTTCTGAAACCTAGAGACCTAGGGGAATCCAAGATGGGGTGACTTGTGTGGCTCGGACCAGGTTCTGTTACCCAGAATCCCTTGCAAACCTCAAAATTTGGCTAAAAAAACACATGTTCCTCACATTTCTGTGGCAGAAAGTTCTGGAATCTGAGAGGAGCCACAAATTTCCTTCCACCCAGCGTTCCCCCACGTCTCCCGATAAAAATGATACCTCACTTTTGTGGGTAGGCCTAGCGCCCGCGACAGGAAACGCCCCAAAGCGCAACGTGGACATATCCAAATTTGTGAAGGAAAACAGAGGTGTTTTTTGCAAAGTGCCTACATGTAGATTTTGGCCTGTAGCTCAGCCGCCACCTAGGGAAACCTACCAAACCTGTGCATTTCTGAAAACCAGAGACCTAGGGGAATCCAAGATGGGGTGACTTGTGTGGCTCGGACCAGGTTCTGTTACCCAGAATCCTTTGCAAATCTCAAAGTTTGGCTAAAAAAACACATGTTCCTCAAATTTCTGTGGCAGAAAGTTCTGGAATCTGAGAGGAGCCACAAATTTCCTTCCACCCAGCGTTCCCCCACGTCTCCTGATAAAAATGATACCTCACTTGTGTGGGTAGGCCTAGCGCCCGTGACAGAAAACGCCCCAAAGCGCAACGTGGACACATCCAAATTTGTGAAGGAAAACAGAGGTGTTTTTTGCAAAGTGCATACCTGTAGATTTTGGCTTGTAGCTCAGCCGCCACCTAGGGAAACCTACCAAACCTGTGCATTTCTGAAAACTAGAGACCTAGGGGAATCCAAGATGGGGTGACTTGTGTGGCTCGGACCAGGTTCTGTTACCCAGAATCCTTTGCAAATCTCAAAGTTTGGCTAAAAAAACACATGTTCCTCAAATTTCTGTGGCAGAAAGTTCTGGAATCTGAGAGGAGCCACAAATTTCCTTCCACCCAGCGTTCCCCCACGTCTCCTGATAAAAATGATACCTCACTTGTGTGGGTAGGCCTAGCGCCCGTCACAGAAAACGCCCCAAAGCGCAGCGTGGACACATCCAAATTTGTGAAGGAAAACAGAGGTGTTTTTTGCAAAGTGCCTACCTGTAGATTTTGGCTTGTAGCTCAGCCGCCACCTAGGGAAACCTACCAAACCTGTGCATTTCTGAAAACTAGAAACCTAGGGGAATCCAAGATGGGGTGACTTGTGTGGCTCGGACCAGGTTCTGTTACCCAGAATCCTTTGCAAACCTGAAAATTTGGCTAAAAAAACACATGTTCCTCACATTTCTGTGGCAGAAAGTTTTGGAATCTGAGAGGAGCCACGAATTTCCTTCCACGCAGCGATCCCCCACGTCTCCCGATAAAAATGATACCTCACTTGTGTGCGTAGGCCTAGCGCCCGTGACAGGAAACGCCCCAAAGCGCAACGTGGACACAGCCACATTTTTGAAGGAAAACAGAGGTGTTTTTTGCAAAGTGCCTACCTGTAGATTTTGGCCTGTAGCTCAGCCGCCACCTAGGGAAACCTACCAAACCTGTGCATTTCTGAAAACTAGAGACCTAGGGGAATCCAAGATGGGGTGACTTGTGTGGCTCGGACCAGGTTCTGTTACCCAGAATCCTTTGCAAACCTCAAAATTTGGCAAAAAAAAACACATTTTCCTAACATATCTGTGGCAGAAAGTTCTGGAATCTGAGAGGAGCCACAAATTTCCTTCCACCCAGCGTTCCCCCACGTCTCCCGATAAAAATGATACCTCACTTGTGTGGGTAGGCCTAGCGCCCGCGACAGGAAACGCCCCAAAGCGTAACGTGGACACATCCAAATTTGTGACGGAAAACAGAGGTGTTTTTTGCAAAGTGCCTACCTGTAGATTTTGGCTTGTAGCTCACCCGCCACCTAGGGAAACCTACTAAACCTGTGCATTTCTGAAAACTAGAGACCTAGGGGAATCCAAGATGGGGTGACTTGTGTGGCTCGGACCAGGTTCTGTTACCCAGAATCCTTTGCAAACCTCAAAATTTGGCTAAAAAAACACATGTTCCTCACATTTCTGTGGCAGAAAGTTCTGGAATCTGAGAGGAGCCACGAATTTCCTTCCACCCAGCGTTGCCCCACATCTCCCGATAAAAATGATACCTCACTTGTGTGCGTAGGCCTAGCGCCCGTGACAGGAAATGCCCCAAAGCGCAACGTGGACACAGCCAAATTTTTGAATGAAAACAAAGGTGTTTTTTGCAAAGTACCTACCTGTAGATTTTGGCCTGTAAGTCAGCCGCCACCTAGGGAAACCTACCAAACCTGTGCATTTCTGAAAACTAGAGACCTAGGGGAATCCAAGATGGGGTGACTTGTGTGGCTCGGACCAGGTTCTGTTACCCAGAATCCCTTGCAAACCTCAAAATTTGGCTAAAAAAACACATGTTCCTCACATTTCTGTGGCAGAAAGTTCTGGAATCTGAGAGGAGCCACAAATTTCCTTCCACCCAGCGTTCCCCCACGTCTCCCGATAAAAATGATACCTCACTTTTGTGGGTAGGCCTAGCGCCCGCGACAGGAAACGCCCCAAAGCGCAACGTGGACATATCCAAATTTGTGAAGGAAAACAGAGGTGTTTTTTGCAAAGTGCCTACATGTAGATTTTGGCCTGTAGCTCAGCCGCCACCTAGGGAAACCTACCAAACCTGTGCATTTCTGAAAACCAGAGACCTAGGGGAATCCAAGGTGGGATGACTTGTGTGGCTCGGACCAGGTTCTGTTACCCAGAATCCTTTGCAAACCTCAAAATGTGGCTAAAAAAACACATGTTCCTAACATTTCTGTGGCAGAAAGTTCTGGAATCTGAGAGGAGCCACAAATTTCCTTCCACCCAGCGTTCCCCCACGTCTCCCGATAAAAATGATACCTCACTTGTGTGGGTAGGCCTAGCGCCCGCGACAGGAAACGCCCCAAAGCGCAACGTGGACACATCCAAATTTGTGAAGGAAAACAGAGGTGTTTTTTGCAAAGTGCCTACATGTAGATTTTGGCCTGTAGCTCAGCCGCCACCTAGGGAAACCTACCAAACCTGTGCATTTCTGAAAACTAGAGACCTAGGGGAATCCAAGATGGGGTGACTTGTGTGGCTCGGACCAGGTTCTGTTACCCAGAATCCTTTGCAAATCTCAAAGTTTGGCTAAAAAAACACATGTTCCTCAAATTTCTGTGGCAGAAAGTTCTGGAATCTGAGAGGAGCCACAAATTTCCTTCCACCCAGCGTTCCCCCACGTCTCCTGATAAAAATGATACCTCACTTGTGTGGGTAGGCCTAGCGCCCGTGACAGAAAACGCCCCAAAGCGCAACGTGGACACATCCAAATTTGTGAAGGAAAACAGAGGTGTTTTTTGCAAAGTGCCTACCTGTAGATTTTGGCTTGTAGCTCAGCCGCCACCTAGGGAAACCTACCAAACCTGTGCATTTCTGAAAACTAGAGACCTAGGGGAATCCAAGATGGGGTGACTTGTGTGGCTCGGACCAGGTTCTGTTACCCAGAATCCTTTGCAAACCTCAAAATTTGGCTAAAAAAACACATGTTCCTCCCTTTTCTGTGGCAGAAAGTTCTGGACTCTGAGAGGAGCCACGAATTTCCTTCCACCCAGCGTTCCCCCACGTCTCCCTATAAAAATGATACCTCACTTGTGTGGGTAGGCATAGCGCCCGCGACAGGAAACGCCCCAAAGCGCAACGTGGACACATCCAAATTTGTGAAGGAAAACAGAGGTGTTTTTTGCAAAGTGCCTACCTGTAGATTTTGGCCTGCAGCTCAGCCGCCACCTAGGGAAACCTACCAAACCTGTGCATTTCTGAAAACTAGAGACCTAGGGGAATCCAAGATGGGGTGACTTGTGTGGCTCGGACCAGGTTCTGTTACCCAGAATTCTTTGCAAACCTCAAAATTTGGCTAAAAAAACACATCTTCCTAACATTTCTGTGGCAGAAAGTTCTGGAATCTGAGAGGAGCCACAAATTTCCTTCCACCCAGCGTTCCCCCACGTCTCCCTATAAAAATGATACCTCACTTGTTTGGGTAGGCCTAGCGCCCGCGACAGGAAACGCCCCAAAGCGCAACGTGGACACATCCAAATTTGTGAAGGAAAACAGAGGTGTTTTTTGCAAATTGACTACCTGTAGATTTTGGCCTGTAGCTCAGCCGCCACCTAGGGAAACCTACCAAACCTGTGCATTTCTGAAAACTAGAGACCTAGGGGAATCCAAGATGGGGTGACTTGTGTGTTTCGGACAAGGTTCTGGTACCCAGAATCCTTTGCAAACCTCAAAATTTGGCTAAAAAAACACATGTTCCTAACATTTCTGTGGCAGAAAGTTCTGGAATCTGAGAGGAGCCACAAATTTCCTTCCACCCAGCGTTCCCCCACGTCTCCCGATAAAAATGATACCTCACTTGTGTGGGTAGGCCTAGCGCCCGCGACAGGAAACGCCCCAAAGCGCAACGTGGACACATCCAAATTTGTGAAGGAAAACAGAGGTGTTTTTTGCAAAGTGCCTACATGTAGATTTTGGCCTGTAGCTCAGCCGCCACCTAGGGAAACCTACCAAACCTGTGCATTTCTGAAAACTAGAGACCTAAGGAAATCCAAGATGGAGTGACTTGTGTGGCTCGGACCAGGTTCTGTTACCCAGAATCCTTTGCAAACCTGAACATTTGGCTAAAAAAACACATGTTCCTCACATTTCTGTGGCAGAAAGTTCTGGAATCTGAGAGGAGCCACGAATTTCCTTCCACCCAGCCTTCCCCCATGTCTCCCGATAAAAATGATACCTCACTTGTGTGGGTAGGCCTAGCGCCCGCGACAGGAAACGCCCCAAATCGCAACGTGGACACATCCAAATTTGTGAAGGAAAACAGAGGTGTTTTTTGCAAAGTGCCTACATGTAGATTTTGGCCTGTAGCTCAGCCGCCACCTAGGGAAACCTACCAAACCTGTGCATTTCTGAAAACCAGAGACCTAGGGGAATCCAAGATGGGGTGACTTGTGTGGCTCGGACCAGGTTCTGTTACCCAGAATCCTTTGCAAATCTCAAAGTTTGGCTAAAAAAACACATGTTCCTCAAATTTCTGTGGCAGAAAGTTCTGGAATCTGAGAGGAGCCACAAATTTCCTTCCACCCAGCGTTCCCTCACGTCTCCTGATAAAAATGATACCTCACTTCTGTGGGTAGGCCTAGCGCCCGTGACAGAAAACGCCCCAAAGCGCAACGTGGACACATCCAAATTTGTGAAGGAAAACAGAGGTGTTTTTTGCAAAGTGCCTACCTGTAGATTTTGGCTTGTAGCTCAGCCGCCACCTAGGGAAACCTACCAAACCTGTGCATTTCTGAAAACTAGAGACCTAGGGGAATCCAAGATGGGGTGACTTGTGTGGCTCGGACCAGGTTCTGTTACCCAGAATCCTTTGCAAACCTGAAAATTTGGCTAAAAAAACACATGTTCCTCACATTTCTGTGGCAGAAAGTTCTGGACTCTGAGAGGAGCCACGAATTTCCTTCCACCCAGCGTTCCCCCACGTCTCCCTATAAAAATGATACCTCACTTGTGTGGGTAGGCATAGCGCCCGCGACAGGAAACGCCCCAAAGCGCAACGTGGACACATCCAAATTTGTGAAGGAAAACAGAGGTGTTTTTTGCAAAGTGCCTACCTGTAGATTTTGGCCTGCAGCTCAGCCGCCACCTAGGGAAACCTACCAAACCTGTGCATTTCTGAAAACTAGAGACCTAGGGGAATCCAAGATGGGGTGACTTGTGTGGCTCGGACCAGGTTCTGTTACCCAGAATTCTTTGCAAACCTCAAAATTTGGCTAAAAAAACACATCTTCCTAACATTTCTGTGGCAGAAAGTTCTGGAATCTGAGAGGAGCCACAAATTTCCTTCCACCCAGCGTTCCCTCACGTCTCCCTATAAAAATGATACCTCACTTGTGTGGGTAGGCCTAGCGCCCGCGACAGGAAACGCCCCAAAGCGCAACGTGGACACATCCAAATTTGTGAAGGAAAACAGAGGTGTTTTTTGCAAATTGACTACCTGTAGATTTTGGCCTGTAGCTCAGCCGCCACCTAGGGAAACCTACCAAACCTGTGCATTTCTGAAAACTAGAGACCTAGGGGAATCCAAGATGGGGTGACTTGTGTGTTTCGGACCAGGTTCTGGTACCCAGAATCCTTTGCAAACCTCAAAATTTGGCTAAAAAAACACATGTTCCTAACATTTCTGTGGCAGAAAGTTCTGGAATCTGAGAGGAGCCACAAATTTCCTTCCACCCAGCGTTCCCCCACGTCTCCCGATAAAAATGATACCTCACTTGTGTGGGTAGGCCTAGCGCCCGCGACAGGAAACGCCCCAAAGCGCAACGTGGACACATCCAAATTTGTGAAGGAAAACAGAGGTGTGTTTTGCAAAGTGCCTACATGTAGATTTTGGCCTGTAGCTCAGCCGCCACCTAGGGAAACCTACCAAACCTGTGCATTTCTGAAAACTAGAGACCTAAGGAAATCCAAGATGGAGTGACTTGTGTGGCTCGGACCAGGTTCTGTTACCCAGAATCCTTTGCAAACCTGAACATTTGGCTAAAAAAACACATGTTCCTCACATTTCTGTGGCAGAAAGTTCTGGAATCTGAGAGGAGCCACGAATTTCCTTCCACCCAGCCTTCCCCCATGTCTCCCGATAAAAATGATACCTCACTTGTGTGGGTAGGCCTAGCGCCCGCGACAGGAAACGCCCCAAATCGCAACGTGGACACATCCAAATTTGTGAAGGAAAACAGAGGTGTTTTTTGCAAAGTGCCTACATGTAGATTTTGGCCTGTAGCTCAGCCGCCACCTAGGGAAACCTACCAAACCTGTGCATTTCTGAAAACCAGAGACCTAGGGGAATCCAAGGTGGGATGACTTGTGTGGCTCGGACCAGGTTCTGTTACCCAGAATCCTTTGCAAACCTCAAAATGTGGCTAAAAAAACACATGTTCCTAACATTTCTGTGGCAGAAAGTTCTGGAATCTGAGAGGAGCCACAAATTTCCTTCCACCCAGCGTTCCCCCACGTCTCCCGATAAAAATGATACCTCACTTGTGTGGGTAGGCCTAGCGCCCGCGACAGGAAACGCCCCAAAGCGCAACGTGGACACATCCAAATTTGTGAAGGAAAACAGAGGTGTTTTTTGCAAAGTGCCTACATGTAGATTTTGGCCTGTAGCTCAGCCGCCACCTAGGGAAACCTACCAAACCTGTGCATTTCTGAAAACTAGAGACCTAGGGGAATCCAAGATGGGGTGACTTGTGTGGCTCGGACCAAGTTCTGTTACGCAGAATCCTTTGCAAATCTCAAAGTTTGGCTAAAAAAACACATGTTCCTCAAATTTCTGTGGCAGAAAGTTCTGGAATCTGAGAGGAGCCACAAATTTCCTTCCACCCAGCGTTCCCCCACGTCTCCTGATAAAAATGATACCTCACTTGTGTGGGTAGGCCTAGCGCCCGTCACAGAAAACGCCCCAAAGCGCAGCGTGGACACATCCAAATTTGTGAAGGAAAACAGAGGTGTTTTTTGCAAAGTGCCTACCTGTAGATTTTGGCTTGTAGCTCAGCCGCCACCTAGGGAAACCTACCAAACCTGTGCATTTCTGAAAACTAGAGACCTAGGGGAATCCAAGATGGGGTGACTTGTGTGGCTCGGACCAGGTTCTGTTACCCAGAATCCTTTGCAAACCTGAAAATTTGGCTAAAAAAACACATGTTCCTCACATTTCTGTGGCAGAAAGTTTTGGAATCTGAGAGGAGCCACGAATTTCCTTCCACGCAGCGATCCCCCACGTCTCCCGATAAAAATGATACCTCACTTGTGTGCGTAGGCCTAGCGCCCGTGACAGGAAACGCCCCAAAGCGCAACGTGGACACAGCCACATTTTTGAAGGAAAACAGAGGTGTTTTTTGCAAAGTGCCTACCTGTAGATTTTGGCCTGTAGCTCAGCCGCCACCTAGGGAAACCTACCAAACCTGTGCATTTCTGAAAACTAGAGACCTAGGGGAATCCAAGATGGGGTGACTTGTGTGGCTCGGACCAGGTTCTGTTACCCAGAATCCTTTGCAAACCTCAAAATTTGGCAAAAAAAAACACATTTTCCTAACATATCTGTGGCAGAAAGTTCTGGAATCTGAGAGGAGCCACAAATTTCCTTCCACCCAGCGTTCCCCCACGTCTCCCGATAAAAATGATACCTCACTTGTGTGGGTAGGGCTAGCGCCCGCGACAGGAAACGCCCCAAAGCGTAACGTGGACACATCCAAATTTGTGACGGAAAACAGAGGTGTTTTTTGCAAAGTGCCTACCTGTAGATTTTGGCTTGTAGCTCACCCGCCACCTAGGGAAACCTACTAAACCTGTGCATTTCTGAAAACTAGAGACCTAGGGGAATCCAAGATGGGGTGACTTGTGTGGCTCGGACCAGGTTCTGTTACCCAGAATCCTTTGCAAACCTCAAAATTTGGCTAAAAAAACACATGTTCCTCACATTTCTGTGGCAGAAAGTTCTGGAATCTGAGAGGAGCCACGAATTTCCTTCCACCCAGCGTTGCCCCACATCTCCCGATAAAAATGATACCTCACTTGTGTGCGTAGGCCTAGCGCCCGTGACAGGAAATGCCCCAAAGCGCAACGTGGACACAGCCAAATTTTTGAATGAAAACAAAGGTGTTTTTTGCAAAGTACCTACCTGTAGATTTTGGCCTGTAGCTCAGCCGCCACCTAGGGAAACCTACCAAACCTGTGCATTTCTGAAAACTAGAGACCTAGGGGAATCCAAGATGGGGTGACTTGTGTGGCTCGGACCAGGTTCTGTTACCCAGAATCCTTTGCAAATCTCAAAGTTTGGCAAAAAAAACACATGTTCCTCAAATTTCTGTGGCAGAAAGTTCTGGAATCTGAGAGGAGCCACAAATTTCCTTCCACCCAGCGTTCCCCCACGTCTCCTGATAAAAATGATACCTCACTTGTGTGGGTAGGCCTAGCGCCCGTGACAGAAAACGCCCCAAAGCGCAACGTGGACACATCCAAATTTGTGAAGGAAAACAGAGGTGTTTTTTGCAAAGTGCCTACCTGTAGATTTTGGCTTGTAGCTCAGCCGCCACCTAGGGAAACCTACCAAACCTGTGCATTTCTGAAAACTAGAGACCTAAAAGAATCCAAGATGGGGTGACTTGTGTGGCTCGGACCAGGTTCTGTTACCCAGAATCCTTTGCAAACCTGAAAATTTGGCTAAAAAAACACATGTTCCTCACATTTCTGTGGCAGAAAGTTCTGGAATCTGAGAGGAGCCACGAATTTCCTTCCACCCAGCGTTCCCCCATGTCTCCCGATAAAAATGATACCTCACTTGTGTGCGTAGGCCTAGCGCCCGTGACAGGAAACGCCCCAAAGCGCAACGTGGACACAGCCACATTTTTGAAGGAAAACAGAGGTGTTTTTTGCAAAGTGCCTACCTGTAGATTTTGGCCTGTAGCTCAGCCGCCACCTAGGGAAACCTACCAAACCTGTGCATTTCTGAAACCTAGAGACCTAGGGGAATCCAAGATGGGGTGACTTGTGTGGCTCGGACCAGGTTCTGTTACCCAGAATCCTTTGCAAACCTCACGATTTGGCAAAAAAAACACATGTTCCTAACATATCTGTGGCAGAAAGTTCTGGAATCTGAGAGGAGCCACAAATTTCCTTCCACCCAGCGTTCCCCCACGTCTCCCGATAAAAATGATACCTCACTTGTGTGGGTAGGCCTAGCGCCCGTGACAGGAAACGCCCCAAAGCGTAATGTGGACACATCCAAATTTGTGACGGAAAACTGAGGTGTTTTTTGCAAAGTGCCTACCTGTAGATTTTGGCTTGTAGCTCACCCGCCACCTAGGGAAACCTACTAAACCTGTGCATTTCTGAAAACTAGAGACCTCGGGGAATCCAAGATGGGGTGACTTGTGTGTCTCGGACCAGGTTCTGGTACCCAGAATCCTTTGCAAACCTCAAAATTTGGCTAAAAAAACACATGTTCCTCACATTTCTGTGGCAGAAAGTTCTGGAATCTGAGAGGAGCCACGAATTTCCTTCCACCCAGCGTTGCCCCACATCTCCCGATAAAAATGATACCACACTTGTGTGCGTAGGCCTAGCGCCCGTGACAGGAAATGCCCCAAAGCGCAACGTGGACACAGCCAAATTTTTGAATGAAAACAAAGGTGTTTTTTTTGCAAAGTACCTACCTGTAGATTTTGGCCTGTAAGTCAGCCGCCACCTAGGGAAACCTACCAAACCTGTGGATTTCTGAAAACTAGAGACCTAGGGGAATCCAAGATGGGGTGACTTGTGTGGCTCGGACCAGGTTCTGTTACCCAGAATCCCTTGCAAACCTCAAAATTTGGCTAAAAAAACACATGTTCCTCACATTTCTGTGGCAGAAAGTTCTGGAATCTGAGAGGAGCCACAAATTTCCTTCCACCCAGCGTTCCCCCACGTCTCCCGATAAAAATGATACCTCAGTTTTGTGGGTAGGCCTAGCGCCCGCGACAGGAAACGCCCCAAAGCGCAACGTGGACATATCCAAATTTGTGAAGGAAAACAGAGGTGTTTTTTGCAAAGTGCCTACATGTAGATTTTGGCCTGTAGCTCAGCCGCCACCTAGGGAAACCTACCAAACCTGTGCATTTCTGAAAACCAGAGACCTAGGGGAATCCAAGATGGGGTGACTTGTGTGGCTCGGACCAGGTTCTGTTACCCAGAATCCTTTGCAAATCTCAAAGTTTGGCTAAAAAAACACATGTTCCTCAAATTTCTGTGGCAGAAAGTTCTGGAATCTGAGAGGAGCCACAAATTTCCTTCCACCCAGCGTTCCCCCACGTCTCCTGATAAAAATGATACCTCACTTGTGTGGGTAGGCCTAGCGCCCGTGACAGAAAACGCCCCAAAGCGCAACGTGGACACATCCAAATTTGTGAAGGAAAACAGAGGTGTTTTTTGCAAAGTGCATACCTGTAGATTTTGGCTTGTAGCTCAGCCGCCACCTAGGGAAACCTACCAAACCTGTGCATTTCTGAAAACTAGAGACCTAGGGGAATCCAAGATGGGGTGACTTGTGTGGCTCGGACCAGGTTCTGTTACCCAGAATCCTTTGCAAATCTCAAAGTTTGGCTAAAAAAACACATGTTCCTCAAATTTCTGTGGCAGAAAGTTCTGGAATCTGAGAGGAGCCACAAATTTCCTTCCACCCAGCGTTCCCCCACGTCTCCTGATAAAAATGATACCTCACTTGTGTGGGTAGGCCTAGCGCCCGTCACAGAAAACGCCCCAAAGCGCAGCGTGGACACATCCAAATTTGTGAAGGAAAACAGAGGTGTTTTTTGCAAAGTGCCTACCTGTAGATTTTGGCTTGTAGCTCAGCCGCCACCTAGGGAAACCTACCAAACCTGTGCATTTCTGAAAACTAGAAACCTAGGGGAATCCAAGATGGGGTGACTTGTGGGGCTCGGACCAGGTTCTGTTACCCAGAATCCTTTGCAAACCTGAAAATTTGGCTAAAAAAACACATGTTCCTCACATTTCTGTGGCAGAAAGTTTTGGAATCTGAGAGGAGCCACGAATTTCCTTCCACGCAGCGATCCCCCACGTCTCCCGATAAAAATGATACCTCACTTGTGTGCGTAGGCCTAGCGCCCGTGACAGGAAACGCCCCAAAGCGCAACGTGGACACAGCCACATTTTTGAAGGAAAACAGAGGTGTTTTTTGCAAAGTGCCTACCTGTAGATTTTGGCCTGTAGCTCAGCCGCCACCTAGGGAAACCTACCAAACCTGTGCATTTCTGAAAACTAGAGACCTAGGGGAATCCAAGATGGGGTGACTTGTGTGGCTCGGACCAGGTTCTGTTACCCAGAATCCTTTGCAAACCTCAAAATTTGGCAAAAAAAAACACATTTTCCTAACATATCTGTGGCAGAAAGTTCTGGAATCTGAGAGGAGCCACAAATTTCCTTCCACCCAGCGTTCCCCCACGTCTCCCGATAAAAATGATACCTCACTTGTGTGGGTAGGCCTAGCGCCCGCGACAGGAAACGCCCCAAAGCGTAACGTGGACACATCCAAATTTGTGACGGAAAACAGAGGTGTTTTTTGCAAAGTGCCTACCTGTAGATTTTGGCTTGTAGCTCACCCGCCACCTAGGGAAACCTACTAAACCTGTGCATTTCTGAAAACTAGAGACCTAGGGGAATCCAAGATGGGGTGACTTGTGTGGCTCGGACCAGGTTCTGTTACCCAGAATCCTTTGCAAACCTCAAAATTTGGCTAAAAAAACACATGTTCCTCACATTTCTGTGGCAGAAAGTTCTGGAATCTGAGAGGAGCCACGAATTTCCTTCCACCCAGCGTTGCCCCACATCTCCCGATAAAAATGATACCTCACTTGTGTGCGTAGGCCTAGCGCCCGTGACAGGAAATGCCCCAAAGCGCAACGTGGACACAGCCAAATTTTTGAATGAAAACAAAGGTGTTTTTTGCAAAGTACCTACCTGTAGATTTTGGCCTGTAAGTCAGCCGCCACCTAGGGAAACCTACCAAACCTGTGCATTTCTGAAAACTAGAGACCTAGGGGAATCCAAGATGGGGTGACTTGTGTGGCTCGGACCAGGTTCTGTTACCCAGAATCCCTTGCAAACCTCAAAATTTGGCTAAAAAAACACATGTTCCTCACATTTCTGTGGCAGAAAGTTCTGGAATCTGAGAGGAGCCACAAATTTCCTTCCACCCAGCGTTCCCCCACGTCTCCTGATAAAAATGATACCTCACTTTTGTGGGTAGGCCTAGCGCCCGCGACAGGAAACGCCCCAAAGCGCAACGTGGACATATCCAAATTTGTGAAGGAAAACAGAGGTGTTTTTTGCAAAGTGCCTACATGTAGATTTTGGCCTGTAGCTCAGCCGCCACCTAGGGAAACCTACCAAACCTGTGCATTTCTGAAAACCAGAGACCTAGGGGAATCCAAGGTGGGATGACTTGTGTGGCTCGGACCAGGTTCTGTTACCCAGAATCCTTTGCAAACCTCAAAATGTGGCTAAAAAAACACATGTTCCTAACATTTCTGTGGCAGAAAGTTCTGGAATCTGAGAGGAGCCACAAATTTCCTTCCACCCAGCGTTCCCCCACGTCTCCCGATAAAAATGATACCTCACTTGTGTGGGTAGGCCTAGCGCCCGCGACAGGAAACGCCCCAAAGCGCAACGTGGACACATCCAAATTTGTGAAGGAAAACAGAGGTGTTTTTTGCAAAGTGCCTACATGTAGATTTTGGCCTGTAGCTCAGCCGCCACCTAGGGAAACCTACCAAACCTGTGCATTTCTGAAAACTAGAGACCTAGGGGAATCCAAGATGGGTTGACTTGTGTGGCTCGGACCAGGTTCTGTTACCCAGAATCCTTTGCAAATCTCAAAGTTTGGCTAAAAAAACACATGTTCCTCAAATTTCTGTGGCAGAAAGTTCTGGAATCTGAGAGGAGCCACAAATTTCCTTCCATCCAGCGTTCCCCCACGTCTCCTGATAAAAATGATACCTCACTTGTGTGGGTAGGCCTAGCGCCCGTGACAGAAAACGCCCCAAAGCGCAACGTGGACACATCCAAATTTGTGAAGGAAAACAGAGGTGTTTTTTGCAAAGTGCATACCTGTAGATTTTGGCTTGTAGCTCAGCCGCCACCTAGGGAAACCTATCAAACCTGTGCATTTCTGAAAACTAGAGACCTAGGGGAATCCAAGATGGGGTGACTTGTGTGGCTCGGACCAGGTTCTGTTACCCAGAATCCTTTGCAAACCTCAAAATTTGGCAAAAAAACCCACATGTTCCTAACATATCTGTGACAGAAAGTTCTGGAATCTGAGAGGAGCCACAAATTTCCTTCCACCCAGCGTTCCCCCACGTCTCCCGATAAAAATGATACCTCACTTGTGTGGGTAGGCCTAGCGCCCACGACAGGAAACGCCCCAAAGAGTAACGTGGACACATCCAAATTTGTGACGGAAAACAGAGGTGTTTTTTGCAAAGTGCCTACCTGTAGATTTTGGCTTGTAGCTCACCCGCCACCTAGGGAAACCTACTAAACCTGTGCATTTCTGAAAACTAGAGACCTAGGGGAATCCAGGATGGGGTGACTTGTGTGGCTCGGACCAGGTTCTGTTACCCAGAATCCTTTGCAAACCTCAAAATTTGGCTAAAAAAACACATGTTCCTCACATTTCTGTGGCAGAAAGTTCTGGAATCTGAGAGGAGCCACGAATTTCCTACCACCCAGCGTTGCCCCACATCTCCCGATAAAAATGATACCTCACTTGTGTGCGTAGGCCTAGCGCCCGTGACAGGAAATGCCCCAAAGCGCAACGTGGACACAGCCAAATTTTTGAATGAAAACAAAGGTGTTTTTTGCAAAGTACCTACCTGTAGATTTTGGCCTGTAAGTCAGCCGCCACCTAGGGAAACCTACCAAACCTGTGCATTTCTGAAAACTAGAGACCTAGGGGAATCCAAGATGGGGTGACTTGTGTGGCTCGGACCAGGTTCTGTTACCCAGAATCCCTTGCAAACCTCAAAATTTGGCTAAAAAAACACATGTTCCTCACATTTCTGTGGCAGAAAGTTCTGGAATCTGAGAGGAGCCACAAATTTCCTTCCACCCAGCGTTCCCCCACGTCTCCCGATAAAAATGATACCTCACTTTTGTGGGTAGGCTTAGCGCCCGCGACAGGAAACGCCCCAAAGCGCAACGTGGACACATCCAAATTTGTGAAGGAAAACAGAGGTGTTTTTTGCAAAGTGCCTACATTTAGATTTTGGCCTGTAGCTCAGCCGCCACCTAGGGAAACCTACCAAACCTGTGCATTTCTGAAAACCAGAGACCTAGGGGAATCCAAGGTGGGATGACTTGTGTGGCTCGGACCAGGTTCTGTTACCCAGAATCCTTTGCAAACCTCAAAATGTGGCTAAAAAAACACATGTTCCTAACATTTCTGTGGCAGAAAGTTCTGCAATCTGAGAGGAGCCACAAATTTCCTTCCACCCAGCGTTCCCCCACGTCTCCCGATAAAAATGATACCTCACTTGTGTGGGTAGGCCTAGCGCCCGCGACAGGAAACGCCCCAAAGCGCAACGTGGACACATCCAAATTTGTGAAGGAAAACAGAGGTGTTTTTTGCAAAGTGCCTACATGTAGATTTTGGCCTGTAGCTCAGCCGCCACCTAGGGAAACCTACCAAACCTGTGCATTTCTGAAAACTAGAGACCTAGGGGAATCCAAGATGGGGTGACTTGTGTGGCTCGGACCAGGTTCTGTTACCCAGAATCCTTTGCAAATCTCAAAGTTTGGCTAAAAAAACACATGTTCCTCAAATTTCTGTGGCAGAAAGTTCTGGAATCTGAGAGGAGCCACAAATTTCCTTCCACCCAGCGTTCCCCCACGTCTCCTGATAAAAATGATACCTCACTTGTGTGGGTAGGCCTAGCGCCCGTGACAGAAAACGCCCCAAAGCGCAACGTGGACACATCCAAATTTGTGAAGGAAAACAGAGGTGTTTTTTGCAAAGTGCATACCTGTAGATTTTGGCTTGTAGCTCAGCCGCCACCTAGGGAAACCTACCAAACCTGTGCATTTCTGAAAACTAGAGACCTAGGGGAATCCAAGATGGGGTGACTTGTGTGGCTCGGACCAGGTTCTGTTACCCAGAATCCTTTGCAAACCTCAAAATTTGGCAAAAAAACCCACATGTTCCTAACATATCTGTGACAGAAAGTTCTGGAATCTGAGAGGAGCCACAAATTTCCTTCCACCCAGCGTTCCCCCACGTCTCCCGATAAAAATGATACCTCACTTGTGTGGGTAGGCCTAGCGCCCACGACAGGAAACGCCCCAAAGAGTAACGTGGACACATCCAAATTTGTGACGGAAAACAGAGGTGTTTTTTGCAAAGTGCCTACCTGTAGATTTTGGCTTGTAGCTCACCCGCCACCTAGGGAAACCTACTAAACCTGTGCATTTCTGAAAACTAGAGACCTAGGGGAATCCAGGATGGGGTGACTTGTGTGGCTCGGACCAGGTTCTGTTACCCAGAATCCTTTGCAAACCTCAAAATTTGGCTAAAAAAACACATGTTCCTCACATTTCTGTGGCAGAAAGTTCTGGAATCTGAGAGGAGCCACGAATTTCCTACCACCCAGCGTTGCCCCACATCTCCCGATAAAAATGATACCTCACTTGTGTGCGTAGGCCTAGCGCCCGTGACAGGAAATGCCCCAAAGCGCAACGTGGACACAGCCAAATTTTTGAATGAAAACAAAGGTGTTTTTTGCAAAGTACCTACCTGTAGATTTTGGCCTGTAAGTCAGCCGCCACCTAGGGAAACCTACCAAACCTGTGCATTTCTGAAAACTAGAGACCTAGGGGAATCCAAGATGGGGTGACTTGTGTGGCTCGGACCAGGTTCTGTTACCCAGAATCCCTTGCAAACCTCAAAATTTGGCTAAAAAAACACATGTTCCTCACATTTCTGTGGCAGAAAGTTCTGGAATCTGAGAGGAGCCACAAATTTCCTTCCACCCAGCGTTCCCCCACGTCTCCCGATAAAAATGATACCTCACTTTTGTGGGTAGGCTTAGCGCCCGCGACAGGAAACGCCCCAAAGCGCAACGTGGACACATCCAAATTTGTGAAGGAAAACAGAGGTGTTTTTTGCAAAGTGCCTACATTTAGATTTTGGCCTGTAGCTCAGCCGCCACCTAGGGAAACCTACCAAACCTGTGCATTTCTGAAAACCAGAGACCTAGGGGAATCCAAGGTGGGATGACTTGTGTGGCTCGGACCAGGTTCTGTTACCCAGAATCCTTTGCAAACCTCAAAATGTGGCTAAAAAAACACATGTTCCTAACATTTCTGTGGCAGAAAGTTCTGGAATCTGAGAGGAGCCACAAATTTCCTTCCACCCAGCGTTCCCCCACGTCTCCCGATAAAAATGATACCTCACTTGTGTGGGTAGGCCTAGCGCCCGCGACAGGAAACGCCCCAAAGCGCAACGTGGACACATCCAAATTTGTGAAGGAAAACAGAGGTGTTTTTTGCAAAGTGCCTACATGTAGATTTTGGCCTGTAGCTCAGCCGCCACCTAGGGAAACCTACCAAACCTGTGCATTTCTGAAAACTAGAGACCTAGGGGAATCCAAGATGGGGTGACTTGTGTGGCTCGGACCAGGTTCTGTTACCCAGAATCCTTTGCAAATCTCAAAGTTTGGCTACAAAAACACATGTTCCTCAAATTTCTGTGGCAGAAAGTTCTGGAATCTGAGAGGAGCCACAAATTTCCTTCCACCCAGCGTTCCCCCACGTCTCCTGATAAAAATGATACCTCACTTGTGTGGGTAGGCCTAGCGCCCGTGACAGAAAACGCCCCAAAGCGCAACGTGGACACATCCAAATTTGTGAAGGAAAACAGAGGTGTTTTTTGCAAAGTGCCTACCTGTAGATTTTGGCTTGTAGCTCAGCCGCCACCTAGGGAAACCTACCAAACCTGTGCATTTCTGAAAACTAGAGACCTAGGGGAATCCAAGATGGGGTGACTTGTGTGGCTCGGACCAGGTTCTGTTACCCAGAATCCTTTGCAAACCTGAAAATTTGGCTAAAAAAACACATGTTCCTCACATTTCTGTGGCAGAAAGTTCTGGAATCTGAGAGGAGCCACGAATTTCCTTCCACCCAGCGTTGCCCCACATCTCCCGATAAAAATGATACCTCACTTGTGTGCGTAGGCCTAGCGCCCGTGACAGGAAATGCCCCAAAGCGCAACGTGGACACAGCCAAATTTTTGAATGAAAACAAAGGTGTTTTTTGCAAAGTACCTACCTGTAGATTTTGGCCTGTAAGTCATCCGCCACCTAGGGAAACTTACCAAACCTGTGCATTTCTGAAAACTAGAGACCTAGGGGAATCCAAGATGGGGTGACTTGTGTGGCTCGGACCAGGTTCTGTTACCCAGAATCCCTTGCAAACCTCAAAATTTGGCTAAAAAAACACATGTTCCTCACATTTCTGTGGCAGAAAGTTCTGGAATCTGAGAGGAGCCACAAATTTCCTTCCACCCAGCGTTCCCCCACGTCTCCCGATAAAAATGATACCTCACTTTTGTGGGTAGGCCTAGCGCCCGCGACAGGAAACGCCCCAAAGCGCAACGTGGACACATCCAAATTTGTGAAGGAAAACAGAGGTGTTTTTTGCAAAGTGCCTACCTGTAGATTTTGGCTTGTAGCTCAGCCGCCACCTAGGGAAACCTACCAAACCTGTGCATTTCTGAAAACTAGAGACCTAGGGGAATCCACGATGGGGTGACTTGTGTGGCTCGGACCAGGTTCTGTTACCCAGAATCCTTTGCAAACCTCAAAATTTGGCTAAAAAAACACATGTTCCTCACATTTCTGTGGCAGAAAGTTCTGGAATCTGAGAGGAGCCACAAATTTCCTTCCACCCAGCGTTCCCCCACGTCTCCCGATAAAAATGATACCTCACTTGTGTGCGTAGGCCTAGCGCCCGTGACAGGAAATGCCCCAAAGCGCAACGTGGACACAGCCAAATTTTTGAAGGAAAACAGAGGTGTTTTTTGCAAAGTGCCTACCTGTAGATTTTGGCCTGTAGCTCAGCCGCCACCCAGGGAAACCTACCAAACCTGTGCATTTCTGAAAACTAGAGACCTAGGGGAATCCAAGATGGGGTGACATGTGTGTCTCGGACCAGGTTCTGTTACCCAGAATCCTTTGCAAACCTCAAAATTTGGCTAAAAAAACACATGTTCCTAACATTTCTGTGGCAGAAAGTTCTGGAATCTGAGAGGAGCCACAAATTTCCTTCCACCCAGCATTCCCCCACGTCTCCCGATAAAAATGGTACCTCACTTGTGTGGGTAGGCCTAGCGCCCGAGACAGGAAACGCCCCAAAGCGCAACGTGGACACATCCAAATTGTGAAGGAAAACAGAGGTGTTTTTTGCAAAGTGCCTACATGTAGATTTTGGCCTGTAGCTCAGCCACCACCTAGGGAAACCTACCAAACCTGTGCATTTCTGAAAACTAGAGACCTAGGGGAATCCAAGATGGGGTGACTTGTGTGGCTCGGACCAGGTTCTGTTACCCAGAATCCTTTGCAAATCTCAAAGTTTGGCTAAAAAAACACATGTTCCTCACATTTCTGTGGCAGAAAGTTCTGGAATCTGAGAGGAGCCACAAATTTCCTTCCACCCAGCGTTCCCCCACGTCTCCTGATAAAAATGATACCTCACTTGTGTGGGTAGGCCTAGCGCCCGTGACAGAAAACGCCCCAAAGCGCAATGTGGACACATCCAAATTTGTGAAGGAAAACAGAGGTGTTTTTTGCAAAGTGCCTACCTGTAGATTTTGGCTTGTAGCTCAGCCGCCACCTAGGGAAACCTACCAAACCTGTGCATTTCTGAAAACTAGAGACCTAGGGGAATCCAAGATGGGGTGACTTGTGTGGCTCGGACCAGGTTCTGTTACCCAGAATCCTTTGCAAACCTGAAAATTTGGCTAAAAAAACACATGTTCCTCACATTTCTGTGGCAGAAAGTTCTGGAATCTGAGAGGAGCCACGAATTTCCTTCCACCCAGCGTTCCCCCACTTCTCCCGATAAAAATGATACCTCACTTGTGTGCGTAGGCCTAGCGCCCGTGACAGGAAACGCCCCAAAGCGCAACGTGGACACAGCCACATTTTTGAAGGAAAACAGAGGTGTTTTTTGCATAGTGCCTACCTGTAGATTTTGGCCTGTAGCTCAGCCGCCACCTAGGGAAACCTACCAAACCTGTGCATTTCTGAAAACTAGAGACCTAGGGGAATCCAAGATGGGGTGACTTGTGTGGCTCGGACCAGGTTCTGTTACCCAGAATCCTTTGCAAACCTCAAAATTTGGCAAAAAAAAACACATGTTCCTAACATATCTGTGGCAGAAAGTTCTGGAATCTGAGAGGAGCCACAAATTTCCTTCCACCCAGCGTTCCCCCACGTCTCCCGATAAAAATGATACCTCACTTGTGTGGGTAGGCCTAGCGCCCACGACAGGAAACGCCCCAAAGCGTAACGTGGACACATCCAAATTTGTGACGGAAAACAGAGGTGTTTTTTGCAAAGTGCCTACCTGTAGATTTTGGCTTGTAGCTCACCCGCCACCTAGGGAAACCTACTAAACCTGTGCATTTCTGAAAACTAGAGACCTAGGGGAATCCAAGATGGGGTGACTTGTGTGGCTCGGACCAGGTTCTGTTACCCAGAATCCTTTGCAAACCTCAAAATTTGGCTAAAAAAACACATGTTCCTCACATTTCTGTGGCAGAAAGTTCTGGAATCTGAGAGGAGCCACGAATTTCCTTCCACCCAGCGTTGCCCCACATCTCCCGATAAAAATGATACTTCACTTGTGTGCGTAGGCCTAGCGCCCGTGACAGGAAATGCCCCAAAGCGCAACGTGGACACAGCCAAATTTTTGAATGAAAACAAAGGTGTTTTTTGCAAAGTACCTACCTGTAGATTTTGGCCTGTAAGTCAGCCGCCACCTAGGGAAACCTACCAAACCTGTGCATTTCTGAAAACTAGAGACCTAGGGGAATCCAAGATGGGGTGACTTGTGTGGCTCGGACCAGGTTCTGTTACCCAGAATCCCTTGCAAACCTCAAAATTTGGCTAAAAAAACACATGTTCCTCACATTTCTGTGGCAGAAAGTTCTGGAATCTGAGAGGAGCCACAAATTTCCTTCTACCCAGGGTTCCCCCACGTCTCCCGATAAAAATGATACCTCACTTTTGTGGGTAGGCTTAGCGCCCGCGACAGGAAACGCCCCAAAGCGCAACGTGGACACATCCAAATTTGTGAAGGAAAACAGAGGTGTTTTTTGCAAAGTGCCTACATGTAGATTTTGGCCTGTAGCTCAGCCGCCACCTAGGGAAACCTACCAAACCTGTGCATTTCTGAAAACCAGAGACCTAGGGGAATCCAAGGTGGGATGACTTGTGTGGCTCGGACCAGGTTCTGTTACCCAGAATCCTTTGCAAACCTCAAAATGTGGCTAAAAAAACACATGTTCCTAACATTTCTGTGGCAGAAAGTTCTGGAATCTGAGAGGAGCCACAAATTTCCTTCCACCCAGCGTTCCCCCACGTCTCCCGATAAAAATGATACCTCACTTGTGTGGTAGGCCTAGCGCCCGCGACAGGAAACGCCCCAAAGCGCAACGTGGACACATCCAAATTTGTGAAGGAAAACAGAGGTGTTTTTTGCAAAGTGCCTACATGTAGATTTTGGCCTGTAGCTCAGCCGCCACCTAGGGAAACCTACCAAACCTGTGCATTTCTGAAAACTAGAGACCTAGGGGAATCCAAGATGGGGTGACTTGTGTGGCTCGGACCAGGTTCTGTTACCCAGAATCCTTTGCAAATATCAAAGTTTGGCTAAAAAAACACATGTTCCTCAAATTTCTGTGGCAGAAAGTTCTGGAATCTGAGAGGAGCCACAAATTTCCTTCCACCCAGCGTTCCCCCACGTCTCCTGATAAAAATGATACCTCACTTGTGTGGGTAGGCCTAGCGCCCGTGACAGAAAACGCCCCAAAGCGCAACGTGGACACATCCAAATTTGTGAAGGAAAACAGGTGTTTTTTGCAAAGTGCCTACCTGTAGATTTTGGCTTGTAGCTCAGCCGCCACCTAGGGAAACCTACCAAACCTGTGCATTTCTGAAAACTAGAGACCTAGGGGAATCCAAGATGGGGTGACTTGTGTGGCTCGGACCAGGTTCTGTTACCCAGAATCCTTTGCAAACCTGAAAATTTGGCTAAAAAAACACATGTTCCTCACATTTCTGTGGCAGAAAGTTTTGGAATCTGAGAGCAGCCACGAATTTCCTTCCACGCAGCGATCCCCCACGTCTCCCGATAAAAATGATACCTCACTTGTGTGCGTAGGCCTAGCGCCCGTGACAGGAAACGCCCCAAAGCGCAACGTAGACACAGCCACATTTTTGAAGGAAAACAGAGGTGTTTTTTGCAAAGTGCCTACCTGTAGATTTTGGCCTGTAGCTCAGCCGCCACCTAGGGAAACCTTCCAAACCTGTGCATTTCTGAAAACTAGAGACCTAGGGGAATCCAAGATGGGGTGACTTGTGTGGCTCGGACCAGGTTCTGTTACCCAGAATCCTTTGCAAACCTGAAAATTTGGCTAAAAAACACATGTTCCTCACATTTCTGTGGCAGAAAGTTCTGGAATCTGAGAGGAGCCACGAATTTCCTTCCACCCAGCGTTGCCCCACGTCTCCCGATAAAAAATGATACCTCACTTGTGTGCGTAGGCCTAGCGCCCGTGACAGGAAATGCCCCAAAGCGCAACGTGGACACAGCCAAATTTTTGAATGAAAACAAAGGTGTTTTTTGCAAAGTACCTACCTGTAGATTTTGGCCTGTAAGTCATGCGCCACCTAGGGAAACCTACCAAACCTGTGCATTTCTGAAAACTAGAGACCTAGGGGAATCCAAGATGGGGTGACTTGTGTGGCTCGGACCAGGTTCTGTTACCCAGAATCCCTTGCAAACCTCAAAATTTGGCTAAAAAAACACATGTTCCTCACATTTCTGTGGCAGAAAGTTCTGGAATCTGAGAGGAGCCACAAATTTCCTTCCACCCAGCGTTCCCCCACGTCTCCCGATAAAAATGATACCTCACTTTTGTGGGTAGGCCTAGCGCCCGCGACAGGAAACGCCCCAAAGCGCAACGTGGACACATCCAAATTTGTGAAGGAAAACAGAGGTGTTTTTTGCAAAGTGCCTACCTGTAGATTTTGGCTTGTAGCTCAGCCGCCACCTAGGGAAACCTACCAAACCTGTGCATTTCTGAAAACTATAGACATAGGGGAATCCACGATGGGGTGACTTGTGTGGCTCGGACCAGGTTCTGTTACCCAGAATCCTTTGCAAACCTCAAAATTTGGCTAAAAAAACACATGTTCCTCACATTTCTGTGGCAGAAAGTTCTGGAATCTGAGAGGAGCCACAAATTTCCTTCCACCCAGCGTTCCCCCACGTCTCCCGATAAAAATGATACCTCACTTGTGTGCGTAGGCCTAGCGCCCGTGACAGGAAATGCCCCAAAGCGCAACGTGGACACAGCCAAATTTTTTAAGGAAAACAGAGGTGTTTTTTGCAAAGTGCCTACCTGTAGATTTTGGCCTGTAGCTCAGCCGCCACCCAGGGAAACCTACCAAACCTGTGCATTTCTGAAAACTAGAGACCTAGGGGAATCCAAGATGGGGTGACATGTGTGTCTCGGACCAGGTTCTGTTACCCAGAATCCTTTGCAAACCTCAAAATTTGGCTAAAAAAACACATGTTCCTAACATTTCTGTGGCAGAAAGTTCTGGAATCTGAGAGGAGCCACAAATTTCCTTCCACCCAGCGTTCCCCCACGTCTCCCGATAAAAATGATACCTCACTTGTGTGGGTAGGTCTAGCGCCCGCGACAGGAAACGCCCCAAAGCGCAACGTGGACACAGCCACATTTTTAAAGGAAAACAGAGGTGTTTTTTGCAAAGTGCCTACATGTAGATTTTGGCCTGTAGCTCAGCCGCCACAAAGGGAAACCTACCAAACCTGTGCATTTCTGAAAACTAGAGACCTAGGGAAATCCAAGATGGGGTGACTTGTGTGGCTCGGACCAGGTTCTGTTACCCAGAATCCTTTGCAAACCTGAAAATTTAGCTAAAAAAACACATGTTCCTCACATTTCTGTGGCAGAAAGTTCTGGAATCTGAGAGGAGCCACGAATTTCCTTCCACCCAGCCTTCCCCCATGTCTCCCGATAAAAATGATACCTCACTTGTGTGGGTAGGCCTAGCGCCCGCGACAGGAAACGCCCCAAAGCGCAACGTGGACACATCCAAATTTGTGAAGGAAAACAGAGGTGTTTTTTGCAAAGTGCCTACATGTAGATTTTGGCCTGTAGCTCAGCCGCCACCTAGGGAAACCTACCAAACCTGTGCATTTCTGAAAACCAGAGACCTAGGGGAATCCAAGGTGGGGTGACTTCTGTGGCTCGGACCAGGTTCTGTTACCCAGAATCCTTTGCAAACCTCAAAATGTGGCTAAAAAAACACATGTTCCTCACATTTCTGTGGCAGAAAGTTCTGGAATCTGAGAGGAGCCACGAATTTCCTTCTACCCAGCGTTCCCCCACGTCTCCCGATAAAAATGATACCTCACTTTTGTGGGTAGGCTTAGCGCCCGCGACAGGAAACGCCCCAAAGCGCAACGTGGACACATCCAAATTTGTGAAGGAAAACAGAGGTGTTTTTTGCAAAGTGCCTACATGTAGATTTTGGCCTGTAGCTCAGCCGCCACCTAGGGAAACCTACCAAACCTGTGCATTTCTGAAAACCAGAGACCTAGGGGAATCCAAGGAGGGATGACTTGTGTGGCTCGGACCAGGTTCTGTTACCCAGAATCCTTTGCAAACCTCAAAATGTGGCTAAAAAAACACATGTTCCTAACATTTCTGTGGCAGAAAGTTCTGGAATCTGAGAGGAGCCACAAATTTCCTTCCACCCAGCGTTCCCCCACGTCTCCCGATAAAAATGATACCTCACTTGTGTGGTAGGCCTAGCGCCCGCGACAGGAAACGCCCCAAAGCGCAACGTGGACACATCCAAATTTGTGAAGGAAAACAGAGGTGTTTTTTGCAAAGTGCCTACATGTAGATTTTGGCCTGTAGCTCAGCCGCCACCTAGGGAAACCTACCAAACCTGTGCATTTCTGAAAACTAGAGACCTAGGGGAATCCAAGATGGGGTGACTTGTGTGGCTCGGACCAGGTTCTGTTACCCAGAATCCTTTGCAAATATCAAAGTTTGGCTAAAAAAACACATGTTCCTCAAATTTCTGTGGCAGAAAGTTCTGGAATCTGAGAGGAGCCACAAATTTCCTTCCACCCAGCGTTCCCCCACGTCTCCTGATAAAAATGATACCTCACTTGTGTGGGTAGGCCTAGCGCCCGTGACAGAAAACGCCCCAAAGCGCAACGTGGACACATCCAAATTTGTGAAGGAAAACAGGTGTTTTTTGCAAAGTGCCTACCTGTAGATTTTGGCTTGTAGCTCAGCCGCCACCTAGGGAAACCTACCAAACCTGTGCATTTCTGAAAACTAGAGACCTAGGGGAATCCAAGATGGGGTGACTTGTGTGGCTCGGACCAGGTTCTGTTACCCAGAATCCTTTGCAAACCTGAAAATTTGGCTAAAAAAACACATGTTCCTCACATTTCTGTGGCAGAAAGTTTTGGAATCTGAGAGCAGCCACGAATTTCCTTCCACGCAGCGATCCCCCACGTCTCCCGATAAAAATGATACCTCACTTGTGTGCGTAGGCCTAGCGCCCGTGACAGGAAACGCCCCAAAGCGCAACGTGGACACAGCCACATTTTTGAAGGAAAACAGAGGTGTTTTTTGCAAAGTGCCTACCTGTAGATTTTGGCCTGTAGCTCAGCCGCCACCTAGGGAAACCTACCAAACCTGTGCATTTCTGAAAACTAGAGACCTAGGGGAATCCAAGATGGGGTGACTTGTGTGGCTCGGACCAGGTTCTGTTACCCAGAATCCTTTGCAAACCTGAAAATTTGGCTAAAAAACACATGTTCCTCACATTTCTGTGGCAGAAAGTTCTGGAATCTGAGAGGAGCCACGAATTTCCTTCCACCCAGCGTTGCCCCACATCTCCCGATAAAAAATGATACCTCACTTGTGTGCGTAGGCCTAGCGCCCGTGACAGGAAATGCCCCAAAGCGCAACGTGGACACAGCCAAATTTTTGAATGAAAACAAAGGTGTTTTTTGCAAAGTACCTACCTGTAGATTTTGGCCTGTAAGTCATGCGCCACCTAGGGAAACCTACCAAACCTGTGCATTTCTGAAAACTAGAGACCTAGGGGAATCCAAGATGGGGTGACTTGTGTGGCTCGGACCAGGTTCTGTTACCCAGAATCCCTTGCAAACCTCAAAATTTGGCTAAAAAAACACATGTTCCTCACATTTCTGTGGCAGAAAGTTCTGGAATCTGAGAGGAGCCACAAATTTCCTTCCACCCAGCGTTCCCCCACGTCTCCCGATAAAAATGATACCTCACTTTTGTGGGTAGGCCTAGCGCCCGCGACAGGAAACGCCCCAAAGCGCAACGTGGACACATCCAAATTTGTGAAGGAAAACAGAGGTGTTTTTTGCAAAGTGCCTACCTGTAGATTTTGGCTTGTAGCTCAGCCGCCACCTAGGGAAACCTACCAAACCTGTGCATTTCTGAAAACTATAGACATAGGGGAATCCACGATGGGGTGACTTGTGTGGCTCGGACCAGGTTCTGTTACCCAGAATCCTTTGCAAACCTCAAAATTTGGCTAAAAAAACACATGTTCCTCACATTTCTGTGGCAGAAAGTTCTGGAATCTGAGAGGAGCCACAAATTTCCTTCCACCCAGCGTTCCCCCACGTCTCCCGATAAAAATGATACCTCACTTGTGTGCGTAGGCCTAGCGCCCGTGACAGGAAATGCCCCAAAGCGCAACGTGGACACAGCCAAATTTTTGAAGGAAAACAGAGGTGTTTTTTGCAAAGTGCCTACCTGTAGATTTTGGCCTGTAGCTCAGCCGCCACCCAGGGAAACCTACCAAACCTGTGCATTTCTGAAAACTAGAGACCTAGGGGAATCCAAGATGGGGTGACATGTGTGTCTCGGACCAGGTTCTGTTACCCAGAATCCTTTGCAAACCTCAACATTTGGCTAAAAAAACACATGTTCCTAACATTTCTGTGGCAGAAAGTTCTGGAATCTGAGAGGAGCCACAAATTTCCTTCCACCCAGCGTTCCCCCACGTCTCCCGATAAAAATGATACCTCACTTGTGTGGGTAGGTCTAGCGCCCGCGACAGGAAACGCCCCAAAGCGCAACGTGGACACAGCCACATTTTTAAAGGAAAACAGAGGTGTTTTTTGCAAAGTGCCTACATGTAGATTTTGGCCTGTAGCTCAGCCGCCACAAAGGGAAACCTACCAAACCTGTGCATTTCTGAAAACTAGAGACCTAAGGAAATCCAAGATGGGGTGACTTGTGTGGCTCGGACCAGGTTCTGTTACCCAGAATCCTTTGCAAACCTGAAAATTTGGCTAAAAAAACACATGTTCCTCACATTTCTGTGGCAGAAAGTTCTGGAATCTGAGAGGAGCCACGAATTTCCTTCCACCCAGCCTTCCCCCATGTCTCCCGATAAAAATGATACCTCACTTGTGTGGGTAGGCCTAGCGCCCGCGACAGGAAACGCCCCAAAGCGCAACGTGGACACATCCAAATTTGTGAAGGAAAACAGAGGTGTTTTTTGCAAAGTGCCTACATGTAGATTTTGGCCTGTAGCTCAGCCGCCACCTAGGGAAACCTACCAAACCTGTGCATTTCTGAAAACCAGAGACCTAGGGGAATCCAAGGTGGGGTGACTTCTGTGGCTCGGACCAGGTTCTGTTACCCAGAATCCTTTGCAAACCTCAAAATGTGGCTAAAAAAACACATGTTCCTAACATTTCTGTGGCAGAAAGTTCTGGAATCTGAGAGGAGCCACAAATTTCCTTCCACCCAGCGTTCCCCCACGTCTCCCGATAAAAATGATACCTCACTTGTGTGGGTAGGCCTAGCGCCCGCGACAGGAAACGCCCCAAAGCGCAACGTGGACACATCCAAATTTGTGAAGGAAAACAGAGGTGTTTTTTGCAAAGTGCCTACCTGTAGATTTTGGCTTGTAGCTCAGCCGCCACCTAGGGAAACCTACCAAACCTGTGCATTTCTGAAAACTAGAGACCTAGGGGAATCCAAGATGGGGTGACTTGTGTGGCTCGGACCAGGTTCTGTTACCCAGAATCCTTTGCAAACCTGAAAATTTGGCTAAAAAACACATGTTCCTCACATTTCTGTGGCAGAAAGTTCTGGAATCTGAGAGGAGCCACGAATTTCCTTCCACCCAGCGTTGCCCCACATCTCCCGATAAAAAATGATACCTCACTTGTGTGCGTAGGCCTAGCGCCCGTGACAGGAAATGCCCCAAAGCGCAACGTGGACACAGCCAAATTTTTGAATGAAAACAAAGGTGTTTTTTGCAAAGTACCTACCTGTAGATTTTGGCCTGTAAGTCATCCGCCACCTAGGGAAACCTACCAAACCTGTGCATTTCTGAAAACTAGAGACCTAGGGGAATCCAAGATGGGGTGACTTGTGTGGCTCGGACCAGGTTCTGTTACCCAGAATCCCTTGCAAACCTCAAAATTTGGCTAAAAAAACACATGTTCCTCACATTTCTGTGGCAGAAAGTTCTGGAATCTGAGAGGAGCCACAAATTTCCTTCCACCCAGCGTTCCCCCACGTCTCCCGATAAAAATGATACCTCACTTTTGTGGGTAGGCCTAGCGCCCGCGACAGGAAACGCCCCAAAGCGCAACGTGGACACATCCAAATTTGTGAAGGAAAACAGAGGTGTTTTTTGCAAAGTGCCTACCTGTAGATTTTGGCTTGTAGCTCAGCCGCCACCTAGGGAAACCTACCAAACCTGTGCATTTCTGAAAACTATAGACATAGGGGAATCCACGATGGGGTGACTTGTGTGGCTCGGACCAGGTTCTGTTACCCAGAATCCTTTGCAAACCTCAAAATTTGGCTAAAAAAACACATGTTCCTCACATTTCTGTGGCAGAAAGTTCTGGAATCTGAGAGGAGCCACAAATTTCCTTCCACCCAGCGTTCCCCCACGTCTCCCGATAAAAATGATACCTCACTTGTGTGCGTAGGCCTAGCGCCCGTGACAGGAAATGCCCCAAAGCGCAACGTGGACACAGCCAAATTTTTGAAGGAAAACAGAGGTGTTTTTTGCAAAGTGCCTACCTGTAGATTTTGGCCTGTAGCTCAGCCGCCACCCAGGGAAACCTACCAAACCTGTGCATTTCTGAAAACTAGAGACCTAGGGGAATCCAAGATGGGGTGACATGTGTGTCTCGGACCAGGTTCTGTTACCCAGAATCCTTTGCAAACCTCAAAATTTGGCTTAAAAAACACATGTTCCTAACATTTCTGTGGCAGAAAGTTCTGGAATCTGAGAGGAGCCACAAATTTCCTTCCACCCAGCGTTCCCCCACGTCTCCCGATAAAAATGATACCTCACTTGTGTGGGTAGGTCTAGCGCCCGCGACAGGAAACGCCCCAAAGCGCAACGTGGACACAGCCACATTTTTAAAGGAAAACAGAGGTGTTTTTTGCAAAGTGCCTACATGTAGATTTTGGCCTGTAGCTCAGCCGCCACAAAGGGAAACCTACCAAACCTGTGCATTTCTGAAAACTAGAGACCTAAGGAAATCCAAGATGGGGTGACTTGTGTGGCTCGGACCAGGTTCTGTTACCCAGAATCCTTTGCAAACCTGAAAATTTGGCTAAAAAAACACATGTTCCTCACATTTCTGTGGCAGAAAGTTCTGGAATCTGAGAGGAGCCACGAATTTCCTTCCACCCAGCCTTCCCCCATGTCTCCCGATAAAAATGATACCTCACTTGTGTGGGTAGGCCTAGCGCCCGCGACAGGAAACGCCCCAAAGCGCAACGTGGACACATCCAAATTTGTGAAGGAAAACAGAGGTGTTTTTTGCAAAGTGCCTACATGTAGATTTTGGCCTGTAGCTCAGCCGCCACCTAGGGAAACCTACCAAACCTGTGCATTTCTGAAAACCAGAGACCTAGGGGAATCCAAGGTGGGGTGACTTCTGTGGCTCGGACCAGGTTCTGTTACCCAGAATCCTTTGCAAACCTCAAAATGTGGCTAAAAAAACACATGTTCCTAACATTTCTGTGGCAGAAAGTTCTGGAATCTGAGAGGAGCCACAAATTTCCTTCCACCCAGCGTTCCCCCACGTCTCCCGATAAAAATGATACCTCACTTGTGTGGGTAGGCCTAGCGCCCGCGACAGGAAACGCCCCAAAGCGCAACGTGGACACATCCAAATTTGTGAAGGAAAACAGAGGTGTTTTTTGCAAAGTGCCTACCTGTAGATTTTGGCCTGTAGCTCACCCGCCACCTAGGGAAACCTACTAAACCTGTGCATTTCTGAAAACTAGAGACCTAGGGGAATCCAAGATGGGGTGACTTGTGTGGCTCGGACCAGGTTCTGTTACCCAGAATCCCTTGCAAACCTCAAAATTTGGCTAAAAAAACACATGTTCCTCACATTTCTGTGGCAGAAAGTTCTGGAATCTGAGAGGAGCCACAAATTTCCTTCCACCCAGCGTTCCCCCACGTCTCCCGATAAAAATGATACCTCACTTTTGTGGGTAGGCCTAGCGCCCGCGACAGGAAACGCCCCAAAGCACAACGTGGACATATCCAAATTTGTGACGGAAAACAGAGGTGTTTTTTGCAAAGTGCCTACCTGTAGATTTTGGCTTGTAGCTCACCCGCCACCTAGGGAAACCTACTAAACCTGTGCATTTCTGAAAACTAGATACCTAGGGGAATCCAAGATGGGGTGACTTGTGTGGCTCGGACCAGGTTCTGTTACCCAGAATCCTTTGCAAACCTCAAAATTTGGCTAAAAAAACACATGTTCCTCACATTTCTGTGGCAGAAAGTTCTGGAATCTGAGAGGAGCCACGAATTTCCTTCCACCCAGCGTTGCCCCACATCTCCCGATAAAAATGATACCTCACTTGTGTGCGTAGGCCTAGCGCCCGTGACAGGAAATGCCCCAAAGCGCAACGTGGACACAGCCAAATTTTTGAATGAAAACAAAGGTGTTTTTTGCAAAGTACCTACCTGTAGATTTTGGCCTGTAAGTCAGCCGCCACCTAGGGAAACCTACCAAACCTGTGCATTTCTGAAAACTAGAGACCTAGGGGAATCCAAGATGGGGTGACTTGTGTGGCTCGGACCAGGTTCTGTTACCCAGAATCCCTTGCAAACCTCAAAATTTGGCTAAAAAAACACATGTTCCTCACATTTCTGTGGCAGAAAGTTCTGGAATCTGAGAGGAGCCACAAATTTCCTTCCACCCAGCGTTCCCCCACGTCTCCCGATAAAAATGATACCTCACTTTTGTGGGTAGGCCTAGCGCCCGCGACAGGAAACGCCCCAAAGCGCAACGTGGACATATCCAAATTTGTGAAGGAAAACAGAGGTGTTTTTTGCAAAGTGCCTACATGTAGATTTTGGCCTGTAGCTCAGCCGCCACCTAGGGAAACCTACCAAACCTGTGCATTTCTGAAAACCAGAGACCTAGGGGAATCCAAGGTGGGATGACTTGTGTGGCTCGGACCAGGTTCTGTTACCCAGAATCCTTTGCAAACCTCAAAATGTGGCTAAAAAAACACATGTTCCTAACATTTCTGTGGCAGAAAGTTCTGGAATCTGAGAGGAGCCACAAATTTCCTTCCACCCAGCGTTCCCCCACGTCTCCCGATAAAAATGATACCTCACTTGTGTGGGTAGGCCTAGCGCCCGCGACAGGAAACGCCCCAAAGCGCAACGTGGACACATCCAAATTTGTGAAGGAAAACAGAGGTGTTTTTTGCAAAGTGCCTACATGTAGATTTTGGCCTGTAGCTCAGCCGCCACCTAGGGAAACCTACCAAACCTGTGCATTTCTGAAAACTAGAGACCTAGGGGAATCCAAGATGGGGTGACTTGTGTGGCTCGGACCAGGTTCTGTTACCCAGAATCCTTTGCAAACCTCAAAATGTGGCTAAAAAAACACATGTTCCTAACATTTCTGTGGCAGAAAGTTCTGGAATCTGAGAGGAGCCACAAATTTCCTTCCACCCAGCGTTCCCCCACGTCTCCCGATAAAAATGATACCTCACTTGTGTGGGTAGGCCTAGCGCCCGCGACAGGAAACGTCCCAAAGCGCAACGTGGACACATCCAAATTTGTGAAGGAAAACAGAGGTGTTTTTTGCAAAGTGCCTACATGTAGATTTTGGCCTGTAGCTCAGCCGCCACCTAGGGAAACCTACCAAACCTGTGCATTTCTGAAAACCAGAGACCTAGGGGAATCCAAGGTGGGATGACTTGTGTGGCTCGGACCAGGTTCTGTTACCCAGAATCCTTTGCAAACCTCAAAATGTGGCTAAAAAAACACATGTTCCTAACATTTCTGTGGCAGAAAGTTCTGGAATCTGAGAGGAGCCACAAATTTCCTTCCACCCAGCGTTCCCCCACGTCTCCCGATAAAAATGATACCTCACTTGTGTGGGTAGGCCTAGCGCCCGCGACAGGAAACGTCCCAAAGCGCAACGTGGACACATCCAAATTTGTGAAGGAAAACAGAGGTGTTTTTTGCAAAGTGCCTACATGTAGATTTTGGCCTGTAGCTCAGCCGCCACCTAGGGAAACCTACCAAACCTGTGCATTTCTGAAAACTAGAGACCTAGGGGAATCCAAGATGGGGTGACTTGTGTGGCTCGGACCAGGTTCTGTTACCCAGAATCCTTTGCAAATCTCAAAGTTTGGCTAAAAAAACACATGTTCCTCAAATTTCTGTGGCAGAAAGTTCTGGAATCTGAGAGGAGCCACAAATTTCCTTCCACCCAGCGTTCCCCCACGTCTCCTGATAAAAATGATACCTCACTTGTGTGGGTAGGCCTAGCGCCCGTGACAGAAAACGCCCCAAAGCGCAACGTGGACACATCCAAATTTGTGAAGGAAAACAGAGGTGTTTTTTGCAAAGTGCATACCTGTAGATTTTGGCTTGTAGCTCAGCCGCCACCTAGGGAAACCTACCAAACCTGTGCATTTCTGAAAACTAGAGACCTAGGGGAATCCAAGATGGGGTGACTTGTGTGGCTCGGACCAGGTTCTGTTACCCAGAATCCTTTGCAAATCTCAAAGTTTGGCTAAAAAAACACATGTTCCTCAAATTTCTGTGGCAGAAAGTTCTGGAATCTGAGAGGAGCCACAAATTTCCTTCCACCCAGCGTTCCCCCACGTCTCCTGATAAAAATGATACCTCACTTGTGTGGGTAGGCCTAGCGCCCGTCACAGAAAACGCCCCAAAGCGCAGCGTGGACACATCCAAATTTGTGAAGGAAAACAGAGGTGTTTTTTGCAAAGTGCCTACCTGTAGATTTTGGCTTGTAGCTCAGCCGCCACCTAGGGAAACCTACCAAACCTGTGCATTTCTGAAAACTAGAAACCTAGGGGAATCCAAGATGGGGTGACTTGTGTGGCTCGGACCAGGTTCTGTTACCCAGAATCCTTTGCAAACCTGAAAATTTGGCTAAAAAAACACATGTTCCTCACATTTCTGTGGCAGAAAGTTTTGGAATCTGAGAGCAGCCACGAATTTCCTTCCACGCAGCGATCCCCCACGTCTCCCGATAAAAATGATACCTCACTTGTGTGCGTAGGCCTAGCGCCCGTGACAGGAAACGCCCCAAAGCGCAACGTGGACACATCCACATTTTTGAAGGAAAACAAAGGTGTTTTTTGCAAAGTGCCTACCTGTAGATTTTGGCCTGTAGCTCAGCCGCCACCTAGGGAAACCTACCAAACCTGTGCATTTCTGAAAACTAGAGACCTAGGGGAATCCAAGATGGGGTGACTTGTGTGGCTCGGACCAGGTTCTGTTACCCAGAATCCTTTGCAAACCTCAAAATTTGGCAAAAAAAAACACATGTTCCTAACATATCTGTGGCAGAAAGTTCTGGAATCTGAGAGGAGCCACAAATTTCCTTCCACCCAGCGTTCCCCCACGTCTCCCGATAAAAATGATACCTCACTTGTGTGGGTAGGCCTAGCGCCCGCGACAGGAAACGCCCCAAAGCGTAACGTGGACACATCCAAATTTGTGACGGAAAACAGAGGTGTTTTTTGCAAAGTGCCTACCTGTAGATTTTGGCTTCTAGCTCACCCGCCACCTAGGGAAACCTACTAAACCTGTGCATTTCTGAAAACTAGATACCTAGGGGAATCCAAGATGGGGTGACTTGTGTGGCTCGGACCAGGTTCTGTTACCCAGAATCCTTTGCAAACCTCAAAATTTGGCTAAAAAAACACATGTTCCTCACATTTCTGTGGCAGAAAGTTCTGGAATCTGAGAGGAGCCACGAATTTCCTTCCACCCAGCGTTGCCCCACATCTCCCGATAAAAATGATACCTCACTTGTGTGCGTAGGCCTAGCGCCCGTGACAGGAAATGCCCCAAAGCGCAACGTGGACACAGCCAAATTTTTGAATGAAAACAAAGGTGTTTTTTGCAAAGTACCTACCTGTAGATTTTGGCCTGTAAGTCAGCCGCCACCTAGGGAAACCTACCAAACCTGTGCATTTCTGAAAACTAGAGACCTAGGGGAATCCAAGATGGGGTGACTTGTGTGGCTCGGACCAGGTTCTGTTACCCAGAATCCCTTGCAAACCTCAAAATTTGGCTAAAAAAACACATGTTCCTCACATTTCTGTGGCAGAAAGTTCTGGAATCTGAGAGGAGCCACAAATTTCCTTCCACCCAGCGTTCCCCCACGTCTCCCGATAAAAATGATACCTCACTTTTGTGGGTAGGCCTAGCGCCCGCGACAGGAAACGCCCCAAAGCGCAACGTGGACATATCCAAATTTGTGAAGGAAAACAGAGGTGTTTTTTGCAAAGTGCCTACATGTAGATTTTGGCCTGTAGCTCAGCCGCCACCTAGGGAAACCTACCAAACCTGTGCATTTCTGAAAACCAGAGACCTAGGGGAATCCAAGGTGGGATGACTTGTGTGGCTCGGACCAGGTTCTGTTACCCAGAATCCTTTGCAAACCTCAAAATGTGGCTAAAAAAACACATGTTCCTAACATTTCTGTGGCAGAAAGTTCTGGAATCTGAGAGGAGCCACAAATTTCCTTCCACCCAGCGTTCCCCCACGTCTCCCGATAAAAATGATACCTCACTTGTGTGGGTAGGCCTAGCGCCCGCGACAGGAAACGCCCCAAAGCGCAACGTGGACACATCCAAATTTGTGAAGGAAAACAGAGGTGTTTTTTGCAAAGTGCCTACATGTAGATTTTGGCCTGTAGCTCACCTGCCACCTAGGGAAACCTACCAAACCTGTGCATTTCTGAAAACTAGAGACCTAGGGGAATCCAAGATGGGGTGACTTGTGTGGCTCGGACCAGGTTCTGTTACCCAGAATCCTTTGCAAACCTCAAAATGTGGCTAAAAAAACACATGTTCCTAACATTTCTGTGGCAGAAAGTTCTGGAATCTGAGAGGAGCCACAAATTTCCTTCCACCCAGCGTTCCCCCACGTCTCCCGATAAAAATGATACCTCACTTGTGTGGGTAGGCCTAGCGCCCGCGACAGGAAACGTCCCAAAGCGCAACGTGGACACATCCAAATTTGTGAAGGAAAACAGAGGTGTTTTTTGCAAAGTGCCTACATGTAGATTTTGGCCTGTAGCTCAGCCGCCACCTAGGGAAACCTACCAAACCTGTGCATTTCTGAAAACTAGAGACCTAGGGGAATCCAAGATGGGGTGACTTGTGTGGCTCGGACCAGGTTCTGTTACCCAGAATCCTTTGCAAATCTCAAAGTTTGGCTAAAAAAACACATGTTCCTCAAATTTCTGTGGCAGAAAGTTCTGGAATCTGAGAGGAGCCACAAATTTCCTTCCACCCAGCGTTCCCCCACGTCTCCTGATAAAAATGATACCTCACTTGTGTAGGTAGGCCTAGCGCCCGTGACAGAAAACGCCCCAAAGCGCAACGTGGACACATCCAAATTTGTGAAGGAAAACAGAGGTGTTTTTTGCAAAGTGCATACCTGTAGATTTTGGCTTGTAGCTCAGCCGCCACCTAGGGAAACCTACCAAACCTGTGCATTTCTGAAAACTAGAGACCTAGGGGAATCCAAGATGGGGTGACTTGTGTGGCTCGGACCAGGTTCTGTTACCCAGAATCCTTTGCAAATCTCAAAGTTTGGCTAAAAAAACACATGTTCCTCAAATTTCTGTGGCAGAAAGTTCTGGAATCTGAGAGGAGCCACAATTTTCCTTCCACCCAGCGTTCCCCCACGTCTCCTGATAAAAATGATACCTCACTTGTGTGGGTAGGCCTAGCGCCCGTCACAGAAAACGCCCCAAAGCGCAGCGTGGACACATCCAAATTTGTGAAGGAAAACAGAGGTGTTTTTTGCAAAGTGCCTACCTGTAGATTTTGGCTTGTAGCTCAGCCGCCACCTAGGGAAACCTACCAAACCTGTGCATTTCTGAAAACTAGAAACCTAGGGGAATCCAAGATGGGGTGACTTGTGTGGCTCGGACCAGGTTCTGTTACCCAGAATCCTTTGCAAACCTGAAAATTTGGCTAAAAAAACACATGTTCCTCACATTTCTGTGGCAGAAAGTTTTGGAATCTGAGAGCAGACACGAATTTCCTTCCACGCAGCGATCCCCCACGTCTCCCGATAAAAATGATACCTCACTTGTGTGCGTAGGCCTAGCGCCCGTGACAGGAAACGCCCCAAAGCGCAACGTGGACACAGCCACATTTTTGAAGGAAAACAAAGGAGTTTTTTGCAAAGTGCCTACCTGTAGATTTTGGCCTGTAGCTCAGCCGCCACCTAGGGAAACCTACCAAACCTGTGCATTTCTGAAAACTAGAGACCTAGGGGAATCCAAGATGGGGTGACTTGTGTGGCTCGGACCAGGTTCTGTTACCCAGAATCCTTTGCAAACCTCAAAATGTGGCTAAAAAAACACATGTTCCTAACATTTCTGTGGCAGAAAGTTCTGGAATCTGAGAGGAGCCACAAATTTCCTTCCACCCAGCGTTCCCCCACGTCTCCCGATAAAAATGATACCTCACTTGTGTGGGTAGGCCTAGCGCCCGCGACAGGAAACGTCCCAAAGCGCAACGTGGACACATCCAAATTTGTGAAGGAAAACAGAGGTGTTTTTTGCAAAGTGCCTACATGTAGATTTTGGCCTGTAGCTCAGCCGCCACCTAGGGAAACCTACCAAACCTGTGCATTTCTGAAAACTAGAGACCTAGGGGAATCCAAGATGGGGTGACTTGTGTGGCTCGGACCAGGTTCTGTTACCCAGAATCCTTTGCAAATCTCAAAGTTTGGCTAAAAAAACACATGTTCCTCAAATTTCTGTGGCAGAAAGTTCTGGAATCTGAGAGGAGCCACAAATTTCCTTCCACCCAGCGTTCCCCCACGTCTCCTGATAAAAATGATACCTCACTTGTGTAGGTAGGCCTAGCGCCCGTGACAGAAAACGCCCCAAAGCGCAACGTGGACACATCCAAATTTGTGAAGGAAAACAGAGGTGTTTTTTGCAAAGTGCATACCTGTAGATTTTGGCTTGTAGCTCAGCCGCCACCTAGGGAAACCTACCAAACCTGTGCATTTCTGAAAACTAGAGACCTAGGGGAATCCAAGATGGGGTGACTTGTGTGGCTCGGACCAGGTTCTGTTACCCAGAATCCTTTGCAAATCTCAAAGTTTGGCTAAAAAAACACATGTTCCTCAAATTTCTGTGGCAGAAAGTTCTGGAATCTGAGAGGAGCCACAAATTTCCTTCCACCCAGCGTTCCCCCACGTCTCCTGATAAAAATGATACCTCACTTGTGTGGGTAGGCCTAGCGCCCGTCACAGAAAACGCCCCAAAGCGCAGCGTGGACACATCCAAATTTGTGAAGGAAAACAGAGGTGTTTTTTGCAAAGTGCCTACCTGTAGATTTTGGCTTGTAGCTCAGCCGCCACCTAGGGAAACCTACCAAACCTGTGCATTTCTGAAAACTAGAAACCTAGGGGAATCCAAGATGGGGTGACTTGTGTGGCTCGGACCAGGTTCTGTTACCCAGAATCCTTTGCAAACCTGAAAATTTGGCTAAAAAAACACATGTTCCTCACATTTCTGTGGCAGAAAGTTTTGGAATCTGAGAGCAGCCACGAATTTCCTTCCACGCAGCGATCCCCCACGTCTCCCGATAAAAATGATACCTCACTTGTGTGCGTAGGCCTAGCGCCCGTGACAGGAAACGCCCCAAAGCGCAACGTGGACACAGCCACATTTTTGAAGGAAAACAAAGGTGTTTTTTGCAAAGTGCCTACCTGTAGATTTTGGCCTGTAGCTCAGCCGCCACCTAGGGAAACCAACCAAACCTGTGCATTTCTGAAAACTAGAGACCTAGGGGAATCCAAGATGGGGTGACTTGTGTGGCTCGGACCAGGTTCAGTTACCCAGAATCCTTTGCAAACCTCAAAATTTGGCAAAAAAAAACACATTTTCCTAACATATCTGTGGCAGAAAGTTCTGGAATCTGAGAGGAGCCACAAATTTCCTTCCACCCAGCGTTCCCCCACGTCTCCCGATAAAAATGATACCTCACTTGTGTGGGTAGGCCTAGCGCCCGCGACAGGAAACGCCCCAAAGCGTAACGTGGACACATCCAAATTTGTGACGGAAAACAGAGGTGTTTTTTGCAAAGTGCCTACCTGTAGATTTTGGCTTGTAGCTCACCCGCCACCTAGGGAAACCTACTAAACCTGTGCATTTCTGAAAACTAGATACCTAGGGGAATCCAAGATGGGGTGACTTGTGTGGCTCGGACCAGGTTCTGTTACCCAGAATCCTTTGCAAACCTCAAAATTTGGCTAAAAAAACACATGTTCCTCACATTTCTGTGGCAGAAAGTTCTGGAATCTGAGAGGAGCCACGAATTTCCTTCCACCCAGCGTTGCCCCACATCTCCCGATAAAAATGATACCTCACTTGTGTGCGTAGGCCTAGCGCCCGTGACAGGAAATGCCCCAAAGCGCAACGTGGACACAGCCAAATTTTTGAATGAAAACAAAGGTGTTTTTTGCAAAGTACCTTCCTGTAGATTTTGGCCTGTAAGTCAGCCGCCACCTAGGGAAACCTACCAAACCTGTGCATTTCTGAAAACTAGAGACCTAGGGGAATCCAAGATGGGGTGACTTGTGTGGCTCGGACCAGGTTCTGTTACCCAGAATCCCTTGCAAACCTCAAAATTTGGCTAAAAAAACACATGTTCCTCACATTTCTGTGGCAGAAAGTTCTGGAATCTGAGAGGAGCCACAAATTTCCTTCCACCCAGCGTTCCCCCACGTCTCCCGATAAAAATGATACCTCACTTTTGTGGGTAGGCCTAGCGCCCGCGACAGGAAACGCCCCAAAGCGCAACGTGGACATATCCAAATTTGTGAAGGAAAACAGAGGTGTTTTTTGCAAAGTGCCTACATGTAGATTTTGGCCTGTAGCTCAGCCGCCACCTAGGGAAACCTACCAAACCTGTGCATTTCTGAAAACCAGAGACCTAGGGGAATCCAAGGTGGGATGACTTGTGTGGCTCGGACCAGGTTCTGTTACCCAGAATCCTTTGCAAACCTCAAAATGTGGCTAAAAAAACACATGTTCCTAACATTTCTGTGGCAGAAAGTTCTGGAATCTGAGAGGAGCCACAAATTTCCTTCCACCCAGCGTTCCCCCACGTCTCCCGATAAAAATGATACCTCACTTGTGTGGGTAGGCCTAGCGCCCGCGACAGGAAACGCCCCAAAGCGCAACGTGGACACATCCAAATTTGTGAAGGAAAACAGAGGTGTTTTTTGCAAAGTGCCTACCTGTAGATTTTGGCTTGTAGCTCACCCGCCACCTAGGGAAACCTACTAAACCTGTGCATTTCTGAAAACTAGAGACCTAGGGGAATCCAGGATGGGGTGACTTGTGTGGCTCAGACCAGGTTCTGTTACCCAGAATCCTTTGCAAACCTCAAAATTTGGCTAAAAAAACACATGTTCCTCACATTTCTGTGGCAGAAAGTTCTGGAATCTGAGAGGAGCCACGAATTTCCAACCACCCAGCGTTGCCCCACATCTCCCGATAAAAATGATACCTCACTTGTGTGCGTAGGCCTAGCGCCCGTGACAGGAAATGCCCCAAAGCGCAACGTGGACACAGCCAAATTTTTGAATGAAAACAAAGGTGTTTTTTGCAAAGTACCTACCTGTAGATTTTGGCCTGTAAGTCAGCCGCCACCTAGGGAAACCTACCAAACCTGTGCATTTCTGAAAACTAGAGACCTAGGGGAATCCAAGATGGGGTGACTTGTGTGGCTCGGACCAGGTTCTGTTACCCAGAATCCCTTGCAAACCTCAAAATTTGGCTAAAAAAACACATGTTCCTCACATTTCTGTGGCAGAAAGTTCTGGAATCTGAGAGGAGCCACAAATTTCCTTCCACCCAGCGTTCCCCCACGTCTCCCGATAAAAATGATACCTCACTTTTGTGGGTAGGCTTAGCGCCCGCGACAGGAAACGCCCCAAAGCGCAACGTGGACACATCCAAATTTGTGAAGGAAAACAGAGGTGTTTTTTGCAAAGTGCCTACATTTAGATTTTGGCCTGTAGCTCAGCCGCCACCTAGGGAAACCTACCAAACCTGTGCATTTCTGAAAACCAGAGACCTAGGGGAATCCAAGGTGGGATGACTTGTGTGGCTCGGACCAGGTTCTGTTACCCAGAATCCTTTGCAAACCTCAAAATGTGGCTAAAAAAACACATGTTCCTAACATTTCTGTGGCAGAAAGTTCTGGAATCTGAGAGGAGCCACAAATTTCCTTCCACCCAGCGTTCCCCCACGTCTCCCGATAAAAATGATACCTCACTTGTGTGGGTAGGCCTAGCGCCCGCGACAGGAAACGCCCCAAAGCGCAACGTGGACACATCCAAATTTGTGAAGGAAAACAGAGGTGTTTTTTGCAAAGTGCCTACATGTAGATTTTGGCCTGTAGCTCAGCCGCCACCTAGGGAAACCTACCAAACCTGTGCATTTCTGAAAACTAGAGACCTAGGGGAATCCAAGATGGGGTGACTTGTGTGGCTCGGACCAGGTTCTGTTACCCAGAATCCTTTGCAAATCTCAAAGTTTGGCTAAAAAAACACATGTTCCTCAAATTTCTGTGGCAGAAAGTTCTGGAATCTGAGAGGAGCCACAAATTTCCTTCCACCCAGCCTTCCCCCACGTCTCCCGATAAAAATGATACCTCACTTGTGTGCGTAGACCTAGCGCCCGCGACAGGAAACGCCCCAAAGCGCAACGTGGACACATCCAAATTTGTGAAGGAAAACAGAGGTGTTTTTTGCAAAGTGCCTACATGTAGATTTTGGCCTGTAGCTCAGCCGCCACCTAGGGAAACCTACCAAACCTGTGCATTTCTGAAAACTAGAGACCTAGGGGAATCCAAGATGGGGTGACTTGTGTGGCTCGGACGAGGTTCTGTTACCCAGAATCCTTTGCAAATCTCAAAGTTTGGCTAAAAAAACACATGTTCCTCAAATTTCTGTGGCAGAAAGTTCTGGAATCTGAGAGGAGCCACAAATTTCCTTCCACCCAGCCTTCCCCCACGTCTCCTGATAAAAATGATACCTCACTTGTGTGGGTAGGCCTAGCGCCCGTGACAGAAAACGCCCCAAAGCGCAACGTGGACACATCCAAATTTGTGAAGGAAAACAGAGGTGTTTTTTGCAAAGTGCATACCTGTAGATTTTGGCTTGTAGCTCAGCCGCCACCTAGGGAAACCTACCAAACCTGTGCATTTCTGAAAACTAGAGACCTAGGGGAATCCAAGATGGGGTGACTTGTGTGGCTCGGACCAGGTTCTGTTACCCAGAATCCTTTGCAAACCTCAAAATTTGGCAAAAAAACCCACATGTTCCTAACATATCTGTGACAGAAAGTTCTGGAATCTGAGAGGAGCCACAAATTTCCTTCCACCCAGCGTTCCCCCACGTCTCCCGATAAAAATGATACCTCACTTGTGTGGGTAGGCCTAGCGCCCACGACAGGAAACGCCCCAAAGAGTAACGTGGACACATCCAAATTTGTGACGGAAAACAGAGGTGTTTTTTGCAAAGTGCCTACCTGTAGATTTTGGCTTGTAGCTCACCCGCCACCTAGGGAAACCTACTAAACCTGTGCATTTCTGAAAACTAGAGACCTAGGGGAATCCAGGATGGGGTGACTTGTGTGGCTCGGACCAGGTTCTGTTACCCAGAATCCTTTGCAAACCTCAAAATTTGGCTAAAAAAACACATGTTCCTCACATTTCTGTGGCAGAAAGTTCTGGAATCTGAGAGGAGCCACGAATTTCCTACCACCCAGCGTTGCCCCACATCTCCCGATAAAAATGATACCTCACTTGTGTGCGTAGGCCTAGCGCCCGTGACAGGAAATGCCCCAAAGCGCAACGTGGACACAGCCAAATTTTTGAATGAAAACAAAGGTGTTTTTTGCAAAGTACCTACCTGTAGATTTTGGCCTGTAAGTCAGCCGCCACCTAGGGAAACCTACCAAACCTGTGCATTTCTGAAAACTAGAGACCTAGGGGAATCCAAGATGGGGTGACTTGTGTGGCTCGGACCAGGTTCTGTTACCCAGAATCCTTTGCAAACCTGAAAATTTGGCTAAAAAAACACATGTTCCTCACATTTCTGTGGCAGAAAGTTCTGGAATCTGAGAGGAGCCACGAATTTCCTTCCACCCAGCGTTGCCCCACATCTCCCGATAAAAATGATACCTCACTTGTGTGCGTAGGCCTAGCGCCCGTGACAGGAAATGCCCCAAAGCGCAACGTGGACACAGCCAAATTTTTGAATGAAAACAAAGGTGTTTTTTGCAAAGTACCTACCTGTAGATTTTGGCCTGTAAGTCATCCGCCACCTAGGGAAACCTACCAAACCTGTGCATTTCTGAAAACTAGAGACCTAGGGGAATCCAAGATGGGGTGACTTGTGTGGCTCGGACCAGGTTCTGTTACCCAGAATCCCTTGCAAACCTCAAAATTTGGCTAAAAAAAAACATGTTCCTCACATTTCTGTGGCAGAAAGTTCTGGAATCTGAGAGGAGCCACAAATTTCCTTCCACCCAGCGTTCCCCCACGTCTCCCGATAAAAATGATACCTCACTTTTGTGGGTAGGCCTAGCGCCCGCGACAGGAAACGCCCCAAAGCGCAACGTGGACACATCCAAATTTGTGAAGGAAAACAGAGGTGTTTTTTGCAAAGTGCCTACCTGTAGATTTTGGCTTGTAGCTCAGCCGCCACCTAGGGAAACCTACCAAACCTGTGCATTTCTGAAAACTAGAGACCTAGGGGAATCCACGATGGGGTGACTTGTGTGGCTCGGACCAGGTTCTGTTACCCAGAATCCTTTGCAAACCTCAAAATTTGGCTAAAAAAACACATGTTCCTCACATTTCTGTGGCAGAAAGTTCTGGAATCTGAGAGGAGCCACAAATTTCCTTCCACCCAGCGTTCCCCCACGTCTCCCGATAAAAATGATACCTCACTTGTGTGCGTAGGCCTAGCGCCCGTGACAGGAAATGCCCCAAAGCGCAACGTGGACACAGCCAAATTTTTGAAGGAAAACAGAGGTGTTTTTTGCAAAGTGCCTACCTGTAGATTTTGGCCTGTAGCTCAGCCGCCACCCAGGGAAACCTACCAAACCTGTGCATTTCTGAAAACTAGAGACCTAGGGGAATCCAAGATGGGGTGACATGTGTGTCTCGGACCAGGTTCTGTTACCCAGAATCCTTTGCAAACCTCAAAATTTGGCTAAAAAAACACATGTTCCTAACATTTCTGTGGCAGAAAGTTCTGGAATCTGAGAGGAGCCACAAATTTCCTTCCACCCAGCATTCCCCCACGTCTCCCGATAAAAATGATACCTCACTTGTGTGGGTAGGCCAGGCGCCCGCGACAGGAAACGCCCCAAAGCGCAACGTGGACACATCCAAATTTGTGAAGGAAAACAGAGGTGTTTTTTGCAAAGTGCCTACATGTAGATTTTGGCCTGTAGCTCAGCCGTCACCTGGGGAAACCTACCAAACCTGTGCATTTCTGAAAACTAGAGACCTAGGGGAATCCAAGATGGGGTGACTTGTGTGGCTCGGACCAGGTTCTGTTACCCAGAATCCTTTGCAAACCTGAAAATTTGGCTAAAAAAACACATGTTCCTCACATTTCTGTGGCAGAAAATTCTGGAATCTGAGAGGAGCCACGAATTTCCTTCCACCCAGCGTTGCCCCACATCTCCCGATAAAAATGATACCTCACTTGTGTGCGTAGGCCTAGCGCCCGTGACAGGAAATGCCCCAAAGCGCAACGTGGACACAGCCAAATTTTTTAAGGAAAACAGAGGTGTTTTTTGCAAAGTGCCTACCTGTAGATTTTGGCCTGTAGCTCAGCCGCCACCTAGGGAAACCTACCAAACCTGTGCATTTCTGAAAACTAGAGACCTAGGGGAATCCAAGATGGGGTGACTTGTGTGGCTCGGACCAGGTTCTGTTACCCAGAATCCTTTGCAAACCTCACGATTTGGCAAAAAAAAACACATGTTCCTAACATATCTGTGGCAGAAAGTTCTGGAATCTGAGAGGAGCCACAAATTTCCTTCCACCCAGCGTTCCCCCACGTCTCCCGATAAAAATGATACCTCACTTGTGTGGGTAGGCCTAGCGCCCGCGACAGGAAACGCCCCAAAGCGTAACGTGGACACATCCAAATTTGTGACGGAAAACAGAGGTGTTTTTTGCAAAGTGCCTACCTGTAGATTTTGGCTTGTAGCTCACCCGCCACCTAGGGAAACCTACTAAACCTGTGCATTTCTGAAAACTAGAGACCTAGGGGAATCCAAGATGGGGTGACTTGTGTGGCTCGGACCAGGTTCTGTTACCCAGAATCCTTTGCAAACCTCAAAATTTGGCTAAAAAAAAACATGTTCCTCACATTTCTGTGGCAGAAAGTTCTGGAATCTGAGAGGAGCCACAAATTTCCTTCCACCCAGCGTTCCCCCATGTCTCCCGATAAAAATGATACCTCACTTGTGTGGGTAGGCCTAGCGCCCGCGACAGGAAACGCCTCAAAGCGCAACGTGGACACATCCAAATTTGTGAAGGAAAACAGAGGTGTTTTTTGCAAAGTGCCTACATGTAGATTTTGGCCTGTAGCTCAGCCGCCACCTAGGGAAACCTACCAAACCTGTGAATTTCTGAAAACTAGAGACCTAGGGGAATCCAAGGTGGGGTGACTTGTGTGGCTCGGACCAGGTTCTGTTACCCAGAATCCTTTCCAAACCTCAAAATGTGGCTAAAAAAACACATGTTCCTAACATTTCTGTTGCAGAAAGTTCTGGAATCTGAGAGGAGCCACAAATTTCCTTCCACCCAGCGTTCCCCCACGTCTCCCGATAAAAATGATACCTCACTTGTGTGCGTAGGCCTAGCGCCCGTGACAGGAAATGCCCCAAAGCGCAACGTGGACACAGCCAAATTTTTGAAGGAAAACCGAGGTGTTTTTTGCAAAGTGCCTACCTGTAGATTTTGGCCTGTAGCTCAGCCGCCACCCAAGGAAACCTACCAAACCTGTGCATTTCTGAAAACTAGAGACCTAGGGGAATCCAAGATGGGGTGACATGTGTGTCTCGGACCAGCTTCTGTTACCCAGAATCCTTTGCAAACCTCAAAATTTGGCTAAAAAAACACATGTTCCTCACATTTCTGTGGCAGAAAGTTCTGGAATCTGAGAGGAGCCACAAATTTCCTTCCACCCAGCGTTCCCCCACGTCTCCCGATAAAAATGATACCTCACTTGTGTGGGTAGGCCTAGCGCCCGCGACAGGAAACGCCCCAAAGCGCAACGTGGACACAGCCACATTTTTGAAGGAAAACAGAGGTGTTTTTTGCAAAGTGCCTACATGTAGATTTTGGCCTGTAGCTCAGCCGCCACAAAGGGAAACCTACCAAACCTGTGCATTTCTGAAAACTAGAGACCTAAGGAAATCCAAGATGGGGTGACTTGTGTGGCTCGGACCAGGTTCTGTTACCCAGAATCCTTTGCAAACCTGAAAATTTGGCTAAAAAAACACATGTTCCTCACATTTCTGTGGCAGAAAGTTCTGGAATCTGAGAGGAGCCACGAATTTCCTTCCACCCAGCCTTCCCCCATGTCTCCCGATAAAAATGATACCTCACTTGTGTGGGTAGGCCTAGCGCCCGCGACAGGAAACGCCCCAAAGCGCAACGTGGACACATCCAAATTTGTGAAGGAAAACAGAGGTGTTTTTTGCAAAGTGCCTACATGTAGATTTTGGCCTGTAGCTCAGCCGCCACCTAGGGAAACCTACCAAACCTGTGCATTTCTGAAAACCAGAGACCTAGGGGAATCCAAGGTGGGGTGACTTCTGTGGCTCGGACCAGGTTCTGTTACCCAGAATCCTTTGCAAACCTCAAAATGTGGCTAAAAAAACACATGTTCCTAACATTTCTGTGGCAGAAAGTTCTGGAATCTGAGAGGAGCCACAAATTTCCTTCCACCCAGCGTTCCCCCACGTCTCCCGATAAAAATGATACCTCACTTGTGTGGGTAGGCCTAGCGCCCGCGACAGGAAACGCCCCAAAGCGCAACGTGGACACATCCAAATTTGTGAAGGAAAACAGAGGTGTTTTTTGCAAAGTGCCTACCTGTAGATTTTGGCTTGTAGCTCAGCCGCCACCTAGGGAAACCTACCAAACCTGTGCATTTCTGAAAACTAGAGACCTAGGGGAATCCAAGATGGGGTGACTTGTGTGGCTCGGACCAGGTTCTGTTACCCAGAATCCTTTGCAAACCTGAAAATTTGGCTAAAAAACACATGTTCCTCACATTTCTGTGGCAGAAAGTTCTGGAATCTGAGAGGAGCCACGAATTTCCTTCCACCCAGCGTTGCCCCACATCTCCCGATAAAAAATGATACCTCACTTGTGTGCGTAGGCCTAGCGCCCGTGACAGGAAATGCCCCAAAGCGCAACGTGGACACAGCCAAATTTTTGAATGAAAACAAAGGTGTTTTTTGCAAAGTACCTACCTGTAGATTTTGGCCTGTAAGTCATCCGCCACCTAGGGAAACCTACCAAACCTGTGCATTTCTGAAAACTAGAGACCTAGGGGAATCCAAGATGGGGTGACTTGTGTGGCTCGGACCAGGTTCTGTTACCCAGAATCCCTTGCAAACCTCAAAATTTGGCTAAAAAAACACATGTTCCTCACATTTCTGTGGCAGAAAGTTCTGGAATCTGAGAGGAGCCACAAATTTCCTTCCACCCAGCGTTCCCCCACGTCTCCCGATAAAAATGATACCTCACTTTTGTGGGTAGGCCTAGCGCCCGCGACAGGAAACGCCCCAAAGCGCAACGTGGACACATCCAAATTTGTGAAGGAAAACAGAGGTGTTTTTTGCAAAGTGCCTACCTGTAGATTTTGGCTTGTAGCTCAGCCGCCACCTAGGGAAACCTACCAAACCTGTGCATTTCTGAAAACTATAGACATAGGGGAATCCACGATGGGGTGACTTGTGTGGCTCGGACCAGGTTCTGTTACCCAGAATCCTTTGCAAACCTCAAAATTTGGCTAAAAAAACACATGTTCCTCACATTTCTGTGGCAGAAAGTTCTGGAATCTGAGAGGAGCCACAAATTTCCTTCCACCCAGCGTTCCCCCACGTCTCCCGATAAAAATGATACCTCACTTGTGTGCGTAGGCCTAGCGCCCGTGACAGGAAATGCCCCAAAGCGCAACGTGGACACAGCCAAATTTTTGAAGGAAAACAGAGGTGTTTTTTGCAAAGTGCCTACCTGTAGATTTTGGCCTGTAGCTCAGCCGCCACCCAGGGAAACCTACCAAACCTGTGCATTTCTGAAAACTAGAGACCTAGGGGAATCCAAGATGGGGTGACATGTGTGTCTCGGACCAGGTTCTGTTACCCAGAATCCTTTGCAAACCTCAAAATTTGGCTTAAAAAACACATGTTCCTAACATTTCTGTGGCAGAAAGTTCTGGAATCTGAGAGGAGCCACAAATTTCCTTCCACCCAGCGTTCCCCCACGTCTCCCGATAAAAATGATACCTCACTTGTGTGGGTAGGTCTAGCGCCCGCGACAGGAAACGCCCCAAAGCGCAACGTGGACACAGCCACATTTTTAAAGGAAAACAGAGGTGTTTTTTGCAAAGTGCCTACATGTAGATTTTGGCCTGTAGCTCAGCCGCCACAAAGGGAAACCTACCAAACCTGTGCATTTCTGAAAACTAGAGACCTAAGGAAATCCAAGATGGGGTGACTTGTGTGGCTCGGACCAGGTTCTGTTACCCAGAATCCTTTGCAAACCTGAAAATTTGGCTAAAAAAACACATGTTCCTCACATTTCTGTGGCAGAAAGTTCTGGAATCTGAGAGGAGCCACGAATTTCCTTCCACCCAGCCTTCCCCCATGTCTCCCGATAAAAATGATACCTCACTTGTGTGGGTAGGCCTAGCGCCCGCGACAGGAAACGCCCCAAAGCGCAACGTGGACACATCCAAATTTGTGAAGGAAAACAGAGGTGTTTTTTGCAAAGTGCCTACATGTAGATTTTGGCCTGTAGCTCAGCCGCCACCTAGGGAAACCTACCAAACCTGTGCATTTCTGAAAACCAGAGACCTAGGGGAATCCAAGGTGGGGTGACTTCTGTGGCTCGGACCAGGTTCTGTTACCCAGAATCCTTTGCAAACCTCAAAATGTGGCTAAAAAAACACATGTTCCTAACATTTCTGTGGCAGAAAGTTCTGGAATCTGAGAGGAGCCACAAATTTCCTTCCACCCAGCGTTCCCCCACGTCTCCCGATAAAAATGATACCTCACTTGTGTGGGTAGGCCTAGCGCCCGCGACAGGAAACGCCCCAAAGCGCAACGTGGACACATCCAAATTTGTGAAGGAAAACAGAGGTGTTTTTTGCAAAGTGCCTACCTGTAGATTTTGGCCTGTAGCTCACCCGCCACCTAGGGAAACCTACTAAACCTGTGCATTTCTGAAAACTAGAGACCTAGGGGAATCCAAGATGGGGTGACTTGTGTGGCTCGGACCAGGTTCTGTTACCCAGAATCCCTTGCAAACCTCAAAATTTGGCTAAAAAAACACATGTTCCTCACATTTCTGTGGCAGAAAGTTCTGGAATCTGAGAGGAGCCACAAATTTCCTTCCACCCAGCGTTCCCCCACGTCTCCCGATAAAAATGATACCTCACTTTTGTGGGTAGGCCTAGCGCCCGCGACAGGAAACGCCCCAAAGCACAACGTGGACATATCCAAATTTGTGACGGAAAACAGAGGTGTTTTTTGCAAAGTGCCTACCTGTAGATTTTGGCTTGTAGCTCACCCGCCACCTAGGGAAACCTACTAAACCTGTGCATTTCTGAAAACTAGATACCTAGGGGAATCCAAGATGGGGTGACTTGTGTGGCTCGGACCAGGTTCTGTTACCCAGAATCCTTTGCAAACCTCAAAATTTGGCTAAAAAAACACATGTTCCTCACATTTCTGTGGCAGAAAGTTCTGGAATCTGAGAGGAGCCACGAATTTCCTTCCACCCAGCGTTGCCCCACATCTCCCGATAAAAATGATACCTCACTTGTGTGCGTAGGCCTAGCGCCCGTGACAGGAAATGCCCCAAAGCGCAACGTGGACACAGCCAAATTTTTGAATGAAAACAAAGGTGTTTTTTGCAAAGTACCTACCTGTAGATTTTGGCCTGTAAGTCAGCCGCCACCTAGGGAAACCTACCAAACCTGTGCATTTCTGAAAACTAGAGACCTAGGGGAATCCAAGATGGGGTGACTTGTGTGGCTCGGACCAGGTTCTGTTACCCAGAATCCCTTGCAAACCTCAAAATTTGGCTAAAAAAACACATGTTCCTCACATTTCTGTGGCAGAAAGTTCTGGAATCTGAGAGGAGCCACAAATTTCCTTCCACCCAGCGTTCCCCCACGTCTCCCGATAAAAATGATACCTCACTTTTGTGGGTAGGCCTAGCGCCCGCGACAGGAAACGCCCCAAAGCGCAACGTGGACATATCCAAATTTGTGAAGGAAAACAGAGGTGTTTTTTGCAAAGTGCCTACATGTAGATTTTGGCCTGTAGCTCAGCCGCCACCTAGGGAAACCTACCAAACCTGTGCATTTCTGAAAACCAGAGACCTAGGGGAATCCAAGGTGGGATGACTTGTGTGGCTCGGACCAGGTTCTGTTACCCAGAATCCTTTGCAAACCTCAAAATGTGGCTAAAAAAACACATGTTCCTAACATTTCTGTGGCAGAAAGTTCTGGAATCTGAGAGGAGCCACAAATTTCCTTCCACCCAGCGTTCCCCCACGTCTCCCGATAAAAATGATACCTCACTTGTGTGGGTAGGCCTAGCGCCCGCGACAGGAAACGCCCCAAAGCGCAACGTGGACACATCCAAATTTGTGAAGGAAAACAGAGGTGTTTTTTGCAAAGTGCCTACATGTAGATTTTGGCCTGTAGCTCAGCCGCCACCTAGGGAAACCTACCAAACCTGTGCATTTCTGAAAACTAGAGACCTAGGGGAATCCAAGATGGGGTGACTTGTGTGGCTCGGACCAGGTTCTGTTACCCAGAATCCTTTGCAAACCTCAAAATGTGGCTAAAAAAACACATGTTCCTAACATTTCTGTGGCAGAAAGTTCTGGAATCTGAGAGGAGCCACAAATTTCCTTCCACCCAGCGTTCCCCCACGTCTCCCGATAAAAATGATACCTCACTTGTGTGGGTAGGCCTAGCGCCCGCGACAGGAAACGTCCCAAAGCGCAACGTGGACACATCCAAATTTGTGAAGGAAAACAGAGGTGTTTTTTGCAAAGTGCCTACATGTAGATTTTGGCCTGTAGCTCAGCCGCCACCTAGGGAAACCTACCAAACCTGTGCATTTCTGAAAACCAGAGACCTAGGGGAATCCAAGGTGGGATGACTTGTGTGGCTCGGACCAGGTTCTGTTACCCAGAATCCTTTGCAAACCTCAAAATGTGGCTAAAAAAACACATGTTCCTAACATTTCTGTGGCAGAAAGTTCTGGAATCTGAGAGGAGCCACAAATTTCCTTCCACCCAGCGTTCCCCCACGTCTCCCGATAAAAATGATACCTCACTTGTGTGGGTAGGCCTAGCGCCCGCGACAGGAAACGTCCCAAAGCGCAACGTGGACACATCCAAATTTGTGAAGGAAAACAGAGGTGTTTTTTGCAAAGTGCCTACATGTAGATTTTGGCCTGTAGCTCAGCCGCCACCTAGGGAAACCTACCAAACATGTGCATTTCTGAAAACTAGAGACCAAGGGGAATCCAAGATGGGGTGACTTGTGTGGCTCGGACCAGGTTCTGTTACCCAGAATCCTTTGCAAACCTCAAAATTTGGCTAAAAAAACACATGTTCCTCACATTTCTGTGGCAGAAAGTTCTGGAATCTGAGAGGAGCCACGAATTTCCTTCCACCCAGCGTTCCCCCACGTCTCCCTATAAAAATGCTACCTCACTTGTGTGGGTAGGCCTAGCGCCCGCGACAGGAGACGCCCCAAAGCGCAACGTGGACACATCCAAATTTGTGAAGGAAAACAGAGTTGTTTTTTGCAAAGTGCCTACCTGTAGATTTTGGCCTGTAGATCAGCCGCCACCTAGGGAAACCAACCAAACCTGTGCATTTCTAAAAACTAGAGACCTAGGGGAATCCAAGATGGGGTGACTTGTGTGGCTCGGACCAGGTTCTGTTACCCAGAATCCTTTGCAAACCTCAAAATTTGGCTAAAAAAACACATGTTCCTAACATATCTGTGGCAGAAAGTTCTGCAATTTGAGAGGAGCCACGAATTTCCTTCCACCCAGCGTTCCCCCACGTCTCCCGGTAAAAATGATACCTCACTTGTGTGGGTAGGCCTAGCGCCCGCGACAGGAAACCCCCCAAAGCGCAACGTGGACACATCCAAATTTGTGACGGAAAACAGAGGTGTTTTTTGCAAAGTGCCTACCTGTAGATTTTGGCTTGTAGCTCAGCCGCCACCTAGGGAAACCTACTAAACCTGTGCATTTCTGAAAACTAGAGACCTAGGGGAATCCAAGATGGGGTGACTTGTGTGGCTCGGACCAGGTTCTGTTACCCAGAATCCTTTGCAAACGTCAAAATTTGGCTAAAAAAACACATGTTCCTCACATTTCTGTGGCAGAAAGTTCTGGATCTGAGAGGAGCCACGAATTTCCTTCCACCCAGCGTTCCCCCACGTCTCCCTATAAAAATGATACCTCACTTGTGTGGGTAGGCCTAGCGCCCGCGACAGGAAACGCCCCAAAGCGCAATGTGGACACATCCAAATTTGTGAAGGAAAACAGAGGTGTTTTTTGCAAAGTGCCTACCTGTAGATTTTGGCCTGTAGCTCAGCCGCCACCTAGGGAAACCTACCAAACCTGTGCATTTCTGAAAACTAGAGACCTAGGGGAATCCAAGATGGGGTGACTTGTGTGTCTCGGACCAGGTTCTGTTACCCAGAATTCTTTCCAAACCTCAAAATTTGGCTAAAAAACACATGTTCCTAACATTTCTGTGGCAGAAAGTTCTGGAATCTGAGAGGAGCCACAAATTTCCTTCCACCCAGCGTTCCCCCACGTCTCCCTATAAAAATGATACCTCACTTGTGTGGGTAGGCTTAGCGCCCGCGACAGGAAACGCCCCAAAGCGCAACGTGGACACATCCAAATTTGTGAAGGAAAACAGAGGTGTTTTTTGCAAAGTGCCTACATGTAGATTTTGGCCTGTAGCTCAGCCGCCACCTAGGGAAACCTACCAAACCTGTGCATTTCTGAAAACCAGAGACCTAGGGGAATCCAAGGTGGGATGACTTGTGTGGCTCGGACCAGGTTCTGTTACCCAGAATCCTTTGCAAACCTCAAAATGTGGCTAAAAAAACACATGTTCCTAACATTTCTGTGGCAGAAAGTTCTGGAATCTGAGAGGAGCCACAAATTTCCTTCCACCCAGCGTTCCCCCACGTCTCCCGATAAAAATGATACCTCACTTGTGTGGGTAGGCCTAGCGCCCGCGACAGGAAACGCCCCAAAGCGCAACGTGGACACATCCAAATTTGTGAAGGAAAACAGAGGTGTTTTTTGCAAAGTGCCTACCTGTAGAATTTGGCTTGTAGCTCAGCCGCCACCTAGGGAAACCTACTAAACATGTGCATTTCTGAAAACTAGAGACCAAGGGGAATCCAAGATGGGGTGACTTGTGTGGCTCGGACCAGGTTCTGTTACCCAGAATCCTTTGCAAACCTCAAAATTTGGCTAAAAAAACACATGTTCCTCACATTTCTGTGGCAGAAAGTTCTGGAATCTGAGAGGAGCCACGAATTTCCTTCCACCCAGCGTTCCCCCACGTCTCCCTATAAAAATGATACCTCACTTGTGTGGGTAGGCCTAGCGCCCGCGACAGGAGACGCCCCAAAGCGCAACGTGGACACATCCAAATTTGTGAAGGAAAACAGAGTTGTTTTTTGCAAAGTGCCTACCTGTAGATTTTGGCCTGTAGATCAGCCGCCACCTAGGGAAACCAACCAAACCTGTGCATTTCTAAAAACTAGAGACCTAGGGGAATCCAAGATGGGGTGACTTGTGTGGCTCGGACCAGGTTCTGTTACCCAGAATCCTTTGCAAACCTGAAAATTTGGCTAAAAAAACACATGTTCCTCACATTTCTGTGGCAGAAAGTTCTGGAATCTGAGAGGAGCCACGAATTTCCTTCCACCCAGCCTTCCCCCATTTCTCCCGATAAAAATGATACCTCACTTGTGTGGGTAGGCCTAGCACCCGTGACAGGAAACGCCCCAAAGCGCAACGTGGACACATCCAAATTTGTGAAGGAAAACAGAGGTGTTTTTTGCAAAGTGCCTACATGTAGATTTTGGCCTGTAGCTCAGCCGCCACCTAGGGAAACCTACCAAACCTGTGCATTTCTGAAAACTAGAGACCTAGGGGAATCCAAGGTGGGGTGACTTGTGTGGCTCGGACCAGGTTCTGTTACCCAGAATCCTTTGCAAACCTCAAAATGTGGCTAAAAAAACACATGTTCCTAACATTTCTGTGGCAGAAAGTTCTGGAATCTGAGAGGAGCCACATATTTCCTTCCACCCAGCGTTCCCCCACGTCTCCCGATAAAATGATACCTCACTTGTGTGGGTAGGCCTAGCGCCCGCGACAGGAAACGCCCCAAAGCGCAACGTGGACACATCCAAATTTGTGAAGGAAAACAGAGGTGTTTTTTGCAAAGTGCCTACCTGTAGATTTTGGCTTGTAGCTCAGCCGCCACCTAGGGAAACCTACCAAACCTGTGCATTTCTGAAAACTAGAGACCTAGGGGAATCCAAGGTGGGGTGACTTGTGTGGCTCGGACCAGGTTCTTTTACCCAGAATCCTTTGCAAACCTGAAAATTTGGCTAAAAAAACACATGTTCCTCACATTTCTGTGGCAGAAAGTTCTGGAATCTGAGAGGAGCCACGAATTTCCTTCCACCCAGCGTTCCCCCACTTCTCCCGATAAAAATGATACCTCACTTGTGTGCGTAGGCCTAGCGCCCGTGACAGGAAACGCCCCAAAGCGCAACGTGGACACAGCTACATTTTTGAAGGAAAACAGAGGTGTTTTTTGCAAAGTGCCTACCTGTAGATTTTGGCCTGTAGCTCAGCCGCCACCTAGGGAAACCTACCAAACCTGTGCATTTCTGAAAACTAGAGACCTAGGGGAATCCAAGATGGGGTGACTTGTGTGGCTCGGACCAGGTTCTGTTACCCAGAATCCTTTGCAAACCTCAAAATTTGGCAAAAAAAACCACATGTTCCTAACATATCTGTGGCAGAAAGTTCTGGAATCTGAGAGGAGCCACAAATTTCCTTCCACCCAGCGTTCCCCCACGTCTCCCGATAAAAATGATACCTCACTTGTATGGGTAGGCCTAGCGCCCACGACAGGAAACGCCCCAAAGCGTAACGTGGACACATCCAAATTTGTGACGGAAAACAGAGGTGTTTTTTGAAAAGTGCCTACCTGTAGATTTTGGCTTGTAGCTCACCCGCCACCTAGGGAAACCTACTAAACCTGTGCATTTCTGAAAACTAGAGACCTAGGGGAATCCAAGATGGGGTGACTTGTGTGGCTCGGACCAGGTTCTGTTACCCAGAATCCTTTGCAAACCTCAAAATTTGGCTAAAAAAACACATGTTCCTCACATTTCTGTGGCAGAAAGTTCTGGAATCTGAGAGGAGCCACGAATTTCCTTCCACCCAGCGTTGCCCCACATCTCCCGATAAAAATGATACCTCACTTGTGTGCGTAGGCCTAGCGCCCGTGACAGGAAATGCCCCAAAGCGCAACGTGGACACAGCCAAATTTTTGAATGAAAACAAAGGTGTTTTTTGCAAAGTACCTACCTGTAGATTTTGGCCTGTAAGTCAGCCGCCACCTAGGGAAACCTACCAAACCTGTGCATTTCTGAAAACTAGAGACCTAGGGGAATCCAAGATGGGGTGACTTGTGTGGCTCGGACCAGGTTCTGTTACCCAGAATCCCTTGCAAACCTCAAAATTTGGCTAAAAAAACACATGTTCCTCACATTTCTGTGGCAGAAAGTTCTGGAATCTGAGAGGAGCCACAAATTTCCTTCCACCCAGCGTTCCCCCACGTCTCCCGATAAAAATGATACCTCACTTTTGTGGGTAGGCTTAGCGCCCGCGACAGGAAACGCCCCAAAGCGCAACGTGGACACATCCAAATTTGTGAAGGAAAACAGAGGTGTTTTTTGCAAAGTGAGTACATGTAGATTTTGGCCTGTAGCTCAGCCGCCACCTAGGGAAACCTACCAAACCTGTGCATTTCTGAAAACCAGAGACCTAGGGGAATCCAAGGTGGGATGACTTGTGTGGCTCGGACCAGGTTCTGTTACCCAGAATCCTTTGCAAACCTCAAAATGTGGCTAAAAAAACACATGTTCCTAACATTTCTGTGGCAGAAAGTTCTGGAATCTGAGAGGAGCCACAAATTTCCTTCCACCCAGCGTTCCCCCACGTCTCCCGATAAAAATGATACCTCACTTGTGTGGTAGGCCTAGCGCCCGCGACAGGAAACGCCCCAAAGCGCAACGTGGACACATCCAAATTTGTGAAGGAAAACAGAGGTGTTTTTTGCAAAGTGCCTACATGTAGATTTTGGCCTGTAGCTCAGCCGCCACCTAGGGAAACCTACCAAACCTGTGCATTTCTGAAAACTAGAGACCTAGGGGAATCCAAGATGGGGTGACTTGTGTGGCTCGGACCAGGTTCTGTTACCCAGAATCCTTTGCAAATCTCAAAGTTTGGCTAAAAAAACACATGTTCCTCAAATTTCTGTGGCAGAAAGTTCTGGAATCTGAGAGGAGCCACAAATTTCCTTCCACCCAGCGTTCCCCCACGTCTCCTGATAAAAATGATACCTCACTTGTGTGGGTAGGCCTAGCGCCCGTGACAGAAAACGCCCCAAAGCGCAACGTGGACACATCCAAATTTGTGAAGGAAAACAGAGGTGTTTTTTGCAAAGTGCCTACCTGTAGATTTTGGCTTGTAGCTCAGCCGCCACCTAGGGAAACCTACCAAACCTGTGCATTTCTGAAAACTAGAGACCTAGGGGAATCCAAGATGGGGTGACTTGTGTGGCTCGGACCAGGTTCTGTTACCCAGAATCCTTTGCAAACCTGAAAATTTGGCTAAAAAACACATGTTCCTCACATTTCTGTGGCAGAAAGTTCTGGAATCTGAAAGGAGCCACGAATTTCCTTCCACCCAGCGTTGCCCCACATCTCCCGATAAAAAATGATACCTCACTTGTGTGCGTAGGCCTAGCGCCCGTGACAGGAAATGCCCCAAAGCGCAACGTGGACACAGCCAAATTTTTGAATGAAAACAAAGGTGTTTTTTGCAAAGTACCTACCTGTAGATTTTGGCCTGTAAGTCATCCGCCACCTAGGGAAACCTACCAAACCTGTGCATTTCTGAAAACTAGAGACCTAGGGGAATCCAAGATGGGGTGACTTGTGTGGCTCGGACCAGGTTCTGTTACCCAGAATCCCTTGCAAACCTCAAAATTTTGCTAAAAAAACACATGTTCCTCACATTTCTGTGGCAGAAAGTTCTGGAATCTGAGAGGAGCCACAAATTTCCTTCCACCCAGCGTCCCCCCACGTCTCCCGATAAAAATGATACCTCACTTTTGTGGGTAGGCCTAGCGCCCGCGACAGGAAACACCCCAAAGCGCAACTTGGACACATCCAAATTTGTGAAGGAAAACAGAGGTGTTTTTTGCAAAGTGCCTACCTGTAGATTTTGGCTTGTAGCTCAGCCGCCACCTAGGGAAACCTACCAAACCTGTGCATTTCTGAAAACTAGAGACCTAGGGGAATCCACGATGGGGTGACTTGTGTGGCTCGGACCAGGTTCTGTTACCCAGAATCCTTTGCAAACCTCAAAATTTGGCTAAAAAAACACATGTTCCTCACATTTCTGTGGCAGAATGTTCTGGAATCTGAGAGGAGCCACAAATTTCCTTCCACCCAGCGTTCCCCCACGTCTCCCGATAAAAATGATACCTCACTTGTGTGCGTAGGCCTAGCGCCCGTGACAGGAAATGCCCCAAAGCGCAACGTGGACACAGCCAAATTTTTGAAGGAAAACAGAGGTGTTTTTTGCAAAGTGCCTACCTGTAGATTTTGGCCTGTAGCTCAGCCGCCACCCAGGGAAACCTACCAAACCTGTGCATTTCTGAAAACTAGAGACCTAGGGGAATCCAAGATGGGGTGACATGTGTGTCTCGGACCAGGTTCTGTTACCCAGAATCCTTTGCAAACCTCAAAATTTGGCTAAAAAAACACATGTTCCTAACATTTCTGTGGCAGAAAGTTCTGGAATCTGAGAGGAGCCACAAATTTCCTTCCACCCAGCGTTCCCCCATGTCTCCCGATAAAAATGATACCTCACTTGTGTGGGTAGGTCTAGCGCCCGCGACAGGAAACGCCCCAAAGCGCAACGTGGACACAGCCACATTTTTAAAGGAAAACAGAGGTGTTTTTTGCAAAGTGCCTACATGTAGATTTTGGCCTGTAGCTCAGCCGCCACAAAGGGAAACCTACCAAACCTGTGCATTTCTGAAAACTAGAGACCTAAGGAAATCCAAGATGGGGTGACTTGTGTGGCTCGGACCAGGTTCTGTTACCCAGAATCCTTTGCAAACCTGAAAATTTGGCTAAAAAAACACATGTTCCTCACATTTCTGTGGCAGAAAGTTCTGGAATCTGAGAGGAGCCACGAATTTCCTTCCACCCAGCCTTCCCCCATGTCTCCCGATAAAAATGATACCTCACTTGTGTGGGTAGGCCTAGCGCCCGCGACAGGAAACGCCCCAAAGCGCAACGTGGACACATCCAAATTTGTGAAGGAAAACAGAGGTGTTTTTTGCAAAGTGCCTACATGTAGATTTTGGCCTGTAGCTCAGCCGCCACCTAGGGAAACCTACCAAACCTGTGCATTTCTGAAAACCAGAGACCTAGGGGAATCCAAGGTGGGGTGACTTCTGTGGCTCGGACCAGGTTCTGTTACCCAGAATCCTTTGCAAACCTCAAAATGTGGCTAAAAAAACACATGTTCCTAACATTTCTGTGGCAGAAAGTTCTGGAATCTGAGAGGAGCCACAAATTTCCTTCCACCCAGCGTTCCCCCACGTCTCCCGATAAAAATGATACCTCACTTGTGTGGGTAGGCCTAGCGCCCGCAACAGGAAACGCCCCAAAGCGCAACGTGGACACATCCAAATTTGTGAAGGAAAACAGAGGTGTTTTTTGCAAAGTGCCTACTTGTAGATTTTGGCCTGTAGCTCAGCCGCCACCTAGGGAAACCTACCAAACCTGTGCATTTCTGAAAACTAGAGACCTAGGGGAATCCAAGATGGGGTGACTTGTGTGGCTCGGACCAGGTTCTGTTACCCAGAATCCTTTACAAATCTCAAAGTTTGGCTAAAAAAACACATGTTCCTCAAATTTCTGTGGCAGAAAGTTCTGGAATCTGAGAGGAGCCACAAATTTCCTTCCACCCAGCGTTCCCCCACGTCTCCTGATAAAAATGATACCTCACTTGTGTGGGTAGGCCTAGCGCCCGTGACAGAAAACGCCCCAAAGCGCAACGTGGACACAGCCACATTTTTGAAGGAAAACAGAGGTGTTTTTAGCAAAGTGCCTACCTGTAGATTTTGGCCTGTAGCTCAGCCGCCACCTAGGGAAACCTACCAAACCTGTGCATTTCTAAAAACTAGAGACGTAGGGGAATCCAAGATGGGGTGACTTGTGTGGCTCGGACCAGGTTCTGTTACCCAGAATCCTTTGCAAACCTCACGATTTGGCAAATAAAAACACATGTTCCTAACATATCTGTGGCAGAAAGTTCTGGAATCTGAGAGGAGCCACAAATTTCCTTCCACCCAGCGTTCCCCCACGTCTCCCGATAAAAATGATACCTCACTTGTGTGGGTACGCCTAGCGCCCGCGACAGGAAACGCCCCAAAGCGTAACGTGGACACATCCAAATTTGTGACGGAAAACAGAGGTGTTTTTTGCAAAGTGCCTACCTGTAGATTTTGGCTTGTAGCTCACCCGCCACCTAGGGAAACCTACTAAACCTGTGCATTTCTGAAAACTAGAGACCTAGGGGAATCCAAGATGGGGTGACTTGTGTGGCTCGGACCAGGTTCTGTTACCCTGAATCCTTTGCAAAACTCAAAATTTGGCTAAAAAAAAACATGTTCCTCACATTTCTGTGGCAGAAAGTTCTGGAATCTGAGAGGAGCCACAAATTTCCTTCCACCCAGCGTTCCCCCATGTCTCCCGATAAAAATGATACCTCACTTGTGTGGGTAGGCCTAGCGCCCGCGACAGGAAACGCCTCAAAGCGCAACGTGGACACATCCAAATTTGTGAAGGAAAACATAGGTGTTTTTTGCAAAGTGCCTACATGTAGATTTTGGCCTGTAGCTCAGCCGCCACCTAGGGAAACCTACCAAACCTGTGAATTTCTGAAAACTAGAGACCTAGGGGAATCCAAGGTGGGGTGACTTGTGTGGCTCGGACCAGGTTCTGTTACCCAGAATCCTTTCCAAACCTCAAAATGTGGCTAAAAAAACACATGTTCCTAACATTTCTGTTGCAGAAAGTTCTGGAATCTGAGAGGAGCCACAAATTTCCTTCCACCCAGCGTTCCCCCACGTCTCCCGATAAAAATGATACCTCACTTGTGTGCGTAGGCCTAGCGCCCGTGACAGGAAATGCCCCAAAGCGCAACGTGGACACAGCCAAATTTTTGAAGGAAAACAGAGGTGTTTTTTGCAAAGTGCCTACCTGTAGATTTTGGCCTGTAGCTCAGCCGCCACCCAGGGAAACCTACCAAACCTGTGCATTTCTGAAAACTAGAGACCTAGGGGAATCCAAGATGGGGTGACATGTGTGTCTCGGACCAGGTTCTGTTACCCAGAATCCTTTGCAAACCTCAAAATTTGGCTAAAAAAACACATGTTCCTAACTTTTCTGTGGCAGAAAGTTCTGGAATCTGAGAGGAGCCACAAATTTCCTTCCACCCAGCATTCCCCCACGTCTCCCGATAAAAATGATACCTCACTTGTGTGGGTAGGCCTAGCGCCCGCGACAGGAAACGCCCCAAAGCGCAACGTGGACACAGCCACATTTTTGAAGGAAAACAGAGGTGTTTTTTGCAAAGTGCCTAAATGTAGATTTTGGCCTGTAGCTCAGCCGCCACAAAGGGAAACCTACCAAACCTGTGCATTTCTGAAAACCAGAGACCTAGGGGAATCCAAGGTGGGGTGACTTCTGTGGCTCGGACCAGGTTCTGTTACCCAGAATCCTTTGCAAACCTCAAAATGTGGCTAAAAAAACACATGTTCCTAACATTTCTGTGGCAGAAAGTTCTGGAATCTGAGAGGAGCCACAAATTTCCTTCCACCCAGCGTTCCCCCACGTCTCCCGATAAAAATGATACCTCACTTGTGTGGGTAGGCCTAGCGCCCGCAACAGGAAACGCCCCAAAGCGCAACGTGGACACATCCAAATTTGTGAAGGAAAACAGAGGTGTTTTTTGCAAAGTGCCTACTTGTAGATTTTGGCCTGTAGCTCAGCCGCCACCTAGGGAAACCTACCAAACCTGTGCATTTCTGAAAACTAGAGACCTAGGGGAATCCAAGATGGGGTGACTTGTGTGGCTCGGACCAGGTTCTGTTACCCAGAATCCTTTACAAATCTCAAAGTTTGGCTAAAAAAACACATGTTCCTCAAATTTCTGTGGCAGAAAGTTCTGGAATCTGAGAGGAGCCACAAATTTCCTTCCACCCAGCGTTCCCCCACGTCTCCTGATAAAAATGATACCTCACTTGTGTGGGTAGGCCTAGCGCCCGTGACAGAAAACGCCCCAAAGCGCAACGTGGACACATCCAAATTTGTGAAGGAAAACAGAGGTGTTTTTTGCAAAGTGCCTACCTGTATATTTTGGCTTGTAGCTCAGCCGCCACCTAGGGAAACCTACCAAACCTGTGCATTTCTGAAAACTAGAGACCTACGGGAATCCAAGATGGGGTGACTTGTGTGGCTCGGACCAGGTTCTGTTACCCAGAATCCTTTGCAAACCTGAAAATTTGGCAAAAAAAACACATGTTCCTCACATTTCTGTGGCAGAAAATTCTGGAATCTGAGAGGAGCCACGAATTTCCTTCCACCCAGCGTTCCCCCACGTCTCCCGATAAAAATGATACCTCACTTGTGTGCGTAGGCCTAGCGCCCGTGACAGGAAACGCCCCAAAGCGCAACGTGGACACAGCCACATTTTTGAAGGAAAACAGAGGTGTTTTTAGCAAAGTGCCTACCTGTAGATTTTGGCCTGTAGCTCAGCCGCCACCTAGGGAAACCTACCAAACCTGTGCATTTCTAAAAACTAGAGACGTAGGGGAATCCAAGATGGGGTGACTTGTGTGGCTCGGACCAGGTTCTGTTACCCAGAATCCTTTGCAAACCTCACGATTTGGCAAATAAAAACACATGTTCCTAACATATCTGTGGCAGAAAGTTCTGGAATCTGAGAGGAGCCACAAATTTCCTTCCACCCAGCGTTCCCCCACGTCTCCCGATAAAAATGATACCTCACTTGTGTGGGTTCGCCTAGCGCCCGCGACAGGAAACGCCCCAAAGCGTAACGTGGACACATCCAAATTTGTGACGGAAAACAGAGGTGTTTTTTGCAAAGTGCCTACCTGTAGATTTTGGCTTGTAGCTCACCCGCCACCTAGGGAAACCTACTAAACCTGTGCATTTCTGAAAACTAGAGACCTAGGGGAATCCAAGATGGGGTGACTTGTGTGGCTCGGACCAGGTTCTGTTACCCTGAATCCTTTGCAAACCTCAAAATTTGGCTAAAAAAAAACATGTTCCTCACATTTCTGTGGCAGAAAGTTCTGGAATCTGAGAGGAGCCACAAATTTCCTTCCACCCAGCGTTCCCCCATGTCTCCCGATAAAAATGATACCTCACTTGTGTGGGTAGGCCTAGCGCCCGCGACAGGAAACGCCTCAAAGCGCAACGTGGACACATCCAAATTTGTGAAGGAAAACAGAGGTGTTTTTTGCAAAGTGCCTACATGTAGATTTTGGCCTGTAGCTCAGCCGCCACCTAGGGAAACCTACCAAACCTGTGAATTTCTGAAAACTAGAGACCTAGGGGAATCCAAGGTGGGGTGACTTGTGTGGCTCGGACCAGGTTCTGTTACCCAGAATCCTTTCCAAACCTCAAAATGTGGCTAAAAAAACACATGTTCCTAACATTTCTGTTGCAGAAAGTTCTGGAATCTGAGAGGAGCCACAAATTTCCTTCCACCCAGCGTTCCCCCACGTCTCCCGATAAAAATGATACCTCACTTGTGTGCGTAGGCCTAGCGCCCGTGACAGGAAATGCCCCAAAGCGCAACGTGGACACAGCCAAATTTTTGAAGGAAAACAGAGGTGTTTTTTGCAAAGTGCCTACCTGTAGATTTTGGCCTGTAGCTCAGCCGCCACCCAGGGAAACCTACCAAACCTGTGCATTTCTGAAAACTAGAGACCTAGGGGAATCCAAGATGGGGTGACATGTGTGTCTCGGACCAGGTTCTGTTACCCAGAATCCTTTGCAAACCTCAAAATTTGGCTAAAAAAACACATGTTCCTAACATTTCTGTGGCAGAAAGTTCTGGAATCTGAGAGGAGCCACAAATTTCCTTCCACCCAGCATTCCCCCACGTCTCCCGATAAAAATGATACCTCACTTGTGTGGGTAGGCCTTGCGCCCGCGACAGGAAACGCCCCAAAGCGCAACGTGGACACAGCCACATTTTTGAAGGAAAACAGAGGTGTTTTTTGCAAAGTGCCTACATGTAGATTTTGGCCTGTAGCTCAGCCGCCACAAAGGGAAACCTACCAAACCTGTGCATTTCTGAAAACTAGAGACCTAAGGAAATCCAAGATGGGGTGACTTGTGTGGCTCGGACCAGGTTCTGTTACCCAGAATCCTTTGCAAACCTCAAAATTTGGCTAAAAAAACACATGTTCCTCACATTTCTGTGGCAGAAAGTTCTGGAATCTGAGAGGAGCCACGAATTTCCTTCCACCCAGCCTTCCCCCATGTCTCCCGATACAAATGATACCTCACTTGTGTGGGTAGGCCTAGCGCCCGCGACAGGAAACGCCCCAAAGCGCAACGTGGACACATCCAAATTTGTGAAGGAAAACAGAGGTGTTTTTTGCAAAGTGCCTACATGTAGATTTTGGCCTGTAGCTCAGCCGCCACCTAGGGAAACCTACCAAACCTGTGCATTTCTGAAAACCAGAGACCTAGGGGAATCCAAGGTGGGGTGACTTCTGTGGCTCGGACCAGGTTCTGTTACCCAGAATCCTTTGCAAACCTCAAAATTTGGCTAAAAAAACACATGTTCCTAACATTTCTGTGGCAGAAAGTTCTGGAATCTGAGAGGAGCCACAAATTTCCTTCCACCCAGCATTCCCCCACGTCTCCCGATAAAAATGATACCTCACTTGTGTGGGTAGGCCTAGCGCCCGCGACAGGAAACGCCCCAAAGCGCAACGTGGACACATCCAAATTTGTGAAGGAAAACAGAGGTGTTTTTTGCAAAGTGCCTACCTGTAGATTTTGGCCTGTAGCTCAGCCGCCACCTAGGGAAACCTACCAAACCTGTGCATTTCTGAAAACTAGAGACCTAGGGGAATCCAAGATGGGGTGACTTGTGTGGCTCGGACCAGGTTCTGTTACCCAGAATCCTTTACAAATCTCAAAGTTTGGCTAAAAAAACACATGTTCCTCAAATTTCTGTGGCAGAAAGTTCTGGAATCTGAGAGGAGCCACAAATTTCCTTCCACCCAGCGTTCCCCCACGTCTCCTGATAAAAATGATACCTCACTTGTGTGGGTAGGCCTAGCGCCCGTGACAGAAAACGCCCCAAAGCGCAACGTGGACACATCCAAATTTGTGAAGGAAAACAGAGGTGTTTTTTGCAAAGTGCCTACCTGTATATTTTGGCTTGTAGCTCAGCCGCCACCTAGGGAAACCTACCAAACCTGTGCATTTCTGAAAACTAGAGACCTACGGGAATCCAAGATGGGGTGACTTGTGTGGCTCGGACCAGGTTCTGTTACCCAGAATCCTTTGCAAACCTGAAAATTTGGCTAAAAAAACACATGTTCCTCACATTTCTGTGGCAGAAAATTCTGGAATCTGAGAGGAGCCACGAATTTCCTTCCACCCAGCGTTCCCCCACGTCTCCCGATAAAAATGATACCTCACTTGTGTGCGTAGGCCTAGCGCCCGTGACAGGAAACGCCCCAAAGCGCAACGTGGACACAGCCACATTTTTGAAGGAAAACAGAGGTGTTTTTTGCAAAGTGCCTACCTGTAGATTTTGGCCTGTAGCTCAGCCGCCACCTAGGGAAACCTACCAAACCTGTGCATTTCTGAAAACTAGAGACCTAGGGGAATCCAAGATGGGGTGACTTGTGTGGCTCGGACCAGGTTCTGTTACCCAGAATCCTTTGCAAACCTCACGATTTGGCAAAAAAAAACACATGTTCCTAACATATCTGTGGCAGAAAGTTCTGGAATCTGAGAGGAGCCACAAATTTCCTTCCACCCAGCGTTCCCCCACGTCTTCCGATAAAAATGATACCTCACTTGTGTGGGTAGGCCTAGCGCCCGCGACAGGAAACGCCCCAAAGCGCAACGTGGACACATCCAAATTTGTGACGGAAAACAGAGGTGTTTTTTGCAAAGTGCCTACCTGTAGATTTTGGCTTGTAGCTCACCCGCCACCTAGGGAAACCTACTAAACCTGTGCATTTCTGAAAACTAGAGACCTAGGGGAATCTAAGATGGGGTGACTTGTGTGGCTCGGACCAGGTTCTGTTACCCAGAATCCTTTGCAAACCTCAAAATTTGGCTAAAAAAAAACATGTTCCTCACATTTCTGTGGCAGAAAGTTCTGGAATCTGAGAGGAGCCACAAATTTCCTTCCACCCAGCGTTCCCCCATGTCTCCCGATAAAAATGATACCTCACTTGTGTGGGTAGGCCTAGCGCCCGCGACAGGAAACGCCTCAAAGCGCAACGTGGACACATCCAAATTTGTGAAGGAAAACAGAGGTGTTTTTTGCAAAGTGCCTACATGTAGATTTTGGCCTGTAGCTCAGCCGCCACCTAGGGAAACCTACCAAACCTGTGAATTTCTGAAAACTAGAGACCTAGGGGAATCCAAGGTGGGGTGACTTGTGTGGCTCGGACCAGGTTCTGTTACTCAGAATCCTTTCCAAACCTCAAAATGTGGCTAAAAAAACACATGTTTCTAACATTTCTGTTGCAGAAAGTTCTGGAATCTGAGAGGAGCCACAAATTTCCTTCCACCCAGCGTTCCCCCACGTCTCCCGATAAAAATGATACCTCACTTGTGTGGGTAGGCCTAGCGGCCGCGACAAGAAACGTCCCATAGCGCAACGTGGACACATCCAAATTTGTGAAGGAAAACAGGTGTTTTTTGCAAAGTGACTACCTGTAGATTTTGGCCTGTAGCTCAGCCGCCACCTAGGGAAACCTACCAAACCTGTGCATTTCTGAAAACTAGAGACCTAGGGGAATCCAAAATGGGGTGACTTGTGTGGCTCGGACGAGGTTCTGTTACCCAGAATGCTTTGCAAACCTCAAAATTTGGCTAAAAAAAAACATGTTCCTCACATTTCTGTGGCAGAAAGTTCTGGAATCTGAGAGGAGCCACAAATTTCCTTCCACCCAGCGTTCCCCCATGTCTCCCGATAAAAATGATACCTCACTTGTGTGGGTAGGCCTAGCGCCCGCGACAGGAAACGCCCCAAAGCGCAACGTGGACACATCCAAATTTGTGAAGGAAAACAGAGGTGTTTTTTGCAAAGTGCCTACCTGTAGATTTTGGCCTGTAGCTCTGCCGCCACCTAGGGAAACCCGCCAAACCTGTGCATTTCTGAAAATTAGAGACCTAGGGGAATCCAAGATGGGGTGACTTGTGTGGCTCGGACCAGGTTCTGTTACCCAGAATCCTTTGCAAATCTCAAAATTTGGCTAAAAAAACACATGTTCCTCACATTTCTGTGGCAGAAAGTTCTGGAATCTGAGAGAAGCCACAAATTTCCTTCCACCTAGCGTTCCCCCACGTCTCCCGATAAAAATGATACCTCACTTGTGTGGGTAGGCCTAGCGCCCGCGACAGAAAACGCCCCAAAGCGCAACGTGGACACATCCAAATTTGTGAAGGAAAACAGAGGTGTTTTTTGCAAAGTGCCTACCTGTAGATTTTGGCTTGTAGCTCAGCCGCCACCTAGGGAAACCTACCACACCTGTGCATTTCTGAAAACTAGAGACCTAGGGGAATCCAGGATGGGGTGACTTGTGTGGCTCGGACCAGGTTCTGTTACCCAGAATCCTTTGCAAACCTCAAAATTTGGATAAAAAAACACATGTTCCTCAAATTTCTGTGGCAGAAAGTTCTGGAATCTGAGAGGAGCCACGAATTTCCTTCCACCCAGCGTTGCCCCACATCTCCCGATAAATATGATACCTCACTTGTGTGTAGGCCTAGCGCCCGTGACAGGAAATGCCCCAAAGCGCAACGTGGACACAGCCAAATTTTTGAATGAAAACAAAGGTGTTTTTTGCAAAGTACCTACCTGTAGATTTTGGCCTGTAAGTCAGCCGCCACCTAGTGAAACCTACCAAACCTGTGCATTTCTGAAAACTAGAGACCTAGGGGAATCCAAGATGGGGTGACTTGTGTGGCTCGGACCAGGTTCTGTTACCCAGAATCCCTTGCAAACCTCAAAATTTGGCTAAAAAAACACATGTTCCTCACATTTCTGTGGCAGAAAGTTCTGGAATCTGAGAGGAGCCACAAATTTCCTTCCACCCAGCGTTCCCCCTCGTCTCCCGATAAAAATGATACCTCACTTTTGTGGGTAGGCCTAGCGCCCGCGACAGGAAACGCCCCAAAGCGCAACGTGGACACATCCAAATTTGTGAAGGAAAACAGAGGTGTTTTTTGCAAAGTGCCTACCTGTAGATTTTGGCTTGTAGCTCAGCCGCCACCTAGGGAAACCTACCAAACCTGTGCATTTCTGAAAACTAGAGACCTAGGGCAATCCACGATGGGGTGACTTGTGTGGCTCGGACCAGGTTCTGTTACCCAGAATCCTTTGGAAACCTCAAAATTTGGCTAAAAAAACACATGTTCCTCACATTTCTGTGGCAGAAAGTTCTGGAATCTGAGAGGAGCCACAAATTTCCTTCCACCCAGCGTTCCCCCACGTCTCCCGATAAAAATGATACCTCACTTGTGTGCGTAGGCCTAGCGCCCGTGACAGGAAATGCCCCAAAGCGCAACGTGGACACAGCCAAATTTTTGAAGGAAAACAGAGGTGTTTTTTGCAAAGTGCCTACCTGTAGATTTTGGCCTGTAGCTCAGCCGCCACCCAGGGAAACCTACCAAACCTGTGCATTTCTGAAAACTAGAGACCTAGGGGAATCCAAGATGGGGTGACATGTGTGTCTCGGACCAGGTTCTGTTACCCAGAATCCTTTGCAAACCTCAAAATTTGGATAAAAAAACACATGTTCCTAACATTTCTGTGGCAGAAAGTTCTGGAATCTGAGAGGAGCCACAAATTTCCTTCCACCCAGCGTTCCCCCACGTCTCCCGATAAAAATGATACCTCACTTGTGTGGGTAGGCCTAGCGCCCGCGACAGGGAACGCCCCAAAGCGCAACGTGGACACATCCAAATTTGTGAAGGAAAACAGAGGTGTTTTTTGCAAAGTGCCTACATGTAGATTTTGGCCTGTAGCTCAGCCGCCACAAAGGGAAACCTACCAAACCTGTGCATTTCTGAAAACTAGAGACCTAAGGAAATCCAAGATGGGGTGACTTGTGTGGCTCGGACCAGGTTCTGTTACCCAGAATCCTTTGCAAACCTGAAAATTTGGCTAAAAAAACACATGTTCCTCACATTTCTGTGGCAGAAAGTTCTGGAATCTGAGAGGAGCCACGAATTTCCTTCCACCCAGCCTTCCCCCATGTCTCCCGATAAAAATGATACCTCACTTGTGTGGGTAGGCCTAGCGCCCGCAACAGGAAACGCCCCAAAGCGCAACGTGGACACATCCAAATTTGTGAAGGAAAACAGAGGTGTTTTTTGCAAAGTGCCTACCTGTAGATTTTGGCCTGTAGCTCAGCCGCCACCTAGGGAAACCTACCAAACCTGTGCATTTCTGAAACTAGAGACCTAGGGGAATCCAAGATGGGGTGACTTGTGTGGCTCGGACCAGGTTCTGTTACCCAGAATCCTTTACAAATCTCAAAGTTTGGCTAAAAAAACACATGTTCCTCAAATTTCTGTGGCAGAAAGTTCTGGAATCTGAGAGGAGCCACAAATTTCCTTCCACCCAGCGTTCCCCCACGTCTCCTGATAAAAATGATACCTCACTTGTGTGGGTAAGCCTAGCGCCCGTGACAGAAAACGCCCCAAAGCGCAACGTGGACACATCCAAATTTGTGAAGGAAAACAGAGGTGTTTTTTGCAAAGTGCCTACCTGTATATTTTGGCTTGTAGCTCAGCCGCCACCTAGGGAGACCTACCAAACCTGTGCATTTCTGAAAACTAGAGACCTAGGGGAATCCAAGATGGGGTGACTTGTGTGGCTCGGACCAGGTTCTGATACCCAGAATCCTTTGCAAACCTGAAAATTTGGCTAAAAAAACACATGTTCCTCACATTTCTGTGGCAGAAAGTTCTGGAATCTGAGAGGAGCCACGAATTTCCTTCCACCCAGCGTTCCCCCACGTCTCCCGATAAAAATGATACCTCACTTGTGTGCGTAGGCCTAGCGCCCGTGACAGGAAACGCCCCAAAGCGCAACGTGGACACAGCCACATTTTTGAAGGAAAACAGAGGTGTTTTTTGCAAAGTGCCTACCTGTAGATTTTGGCCTGTAGCTCTGCCGCAACCTAGGGAAACCTACCAAACCTGTGCATTTCTGAAAACTAGAGACCTAGGGGAATCCAAGATGGGGTGACTTGTGTGGCTCGGACCAGGTTCTGTTACCCAGAATCCTTTGCAAACCTCACGATTTGGCAAAAAAAAACACATGTTCATAACATATCTGTGGCAGAAAGTTCTGGAATCTGATAGGAGCCACAAATTTCCTTCCACCCAGCGTTCCCCCACGTCTCTCGATAAAAATGATACCTCACTTGTGTGGGTAGGCCTAGCGCCCGCGACAGGAAACGCCCCAAAGCGTAACGTGGACACATCCAAATTTGTGACGGAAAACAGAGGTGTTTTTTGCAAAGTGCCTACCTGTAGATTTTGGCTTGTAGCTCACCCGCCACCTAGGGAAACCTACTAAGCCTGTGCATTTCTGAAAACTAGAGACCTAGGGGAATCCAAGATGGGGTGACTTGTGTGGCTCGGACCAGGTTCTGTTACCCAGAATCCTTTGCAAACCTCAAAATTTGGCTAAAAAAAAACATGTTCCTCACATTTCTGTGGCAGAAAGTTCTGGAATCTGAGAGGAGCCACACATTTCCTTCCACCCAGCGTTCCCCCATGTCTCCCGATAAAAATGATACCTCACTTGTGTGGGTAGGCCTAGCGCCCGCGACAGGAAACGCCTCAAAGCGCAACGTGGACACTTCCAAATTTGTGAAGGAAAACAGAGGTGTTTTTTGCAAAGTGCCTACATGTAGATTTTGGCCTGTAGCTCAGCCGCCACCTAGGGAAACCTACCAAACCTGTGAATTTCTGAAAACTAGAGACCTAGGGGAATCCAAGGTGGAGTGACTTGTGTGGCTCGGACCAGGTTCTGTTACCCAGAATCCTTTCCAAACCTCAAAATGTGGCTAAAAAAACACATGTTCCTAACATTTCTGTTGCAGAAAGTTCTGGAATCTGAGAGGAGCCACAAATTTCCTTCCACCCAGCGTTCCCCCACGTCTCCCGATAAAAATGATACCTCACTTGTGTGGGTAGGCCTAGCGGCCGCGACAGGAAACATCCCATAGCGCAACGTGGACACATCCAAATTTGTGAAGGAAAACAGGTGTTTTTTGCAAAGTGACTACCTGTAGATTTTGGCCTGTAGCTCAGCCGCCACCTAGGGAAACCTACCAAACCTGTGCATTTCTGAAAACTAGAGTCCTAGGGGAATCCAAAATGGGGTGACTTGTGTGGCTCGGACGAGGTTCTGTTACCCAGAATGCTTTGCAAACCTCAAAATTTGGCTAAAAAAAAACATGTTCCTCACATTTCTGTGGCAGAAAGTTCTGGAATCTGAGAGGAGCCACAAATTTCCTTCCACCCAGCGTTCCCCCATGTCTCCCGATAAAAATGATACCTCACTTGTGTGGGTAGGCCTAGCGCCCGCGACAGGAAACGCCCCAAAGCGCAACGTGGACACATCCAAATTTGTGAAGGAAAACAGAGGTGTTTTTTGCAAAGTGCCTACCTGTAGATTTTGGCCTGTAGCTCTGCCGCCCCTAGGGAAACCCGCCAAACCTGTGCATTTCTGAAAATTAGAGACCTAGGGGAATCCAAGATGGGGTGACTTGTGTGGCTCGGACCAGGTTCTGTTACCCAGAATCCTTTGCAAATCTCAAAATTTGGCTAAAAAAACACATGTTCCTCACATTTCTGTGGCAGAAAGTTCTGGAATCTGAGAGAAGCCACAAATTTCCTTCCACCCAGCGTTCCCCCACGTCTCCCGATAAAAATGATACCTCACTTGTGTGGGTAGGCCTAGCGCCCGCGACAGAAAACGCCCCAAAGCGCAACGTGGACACATCCAAATTTGTGAAGGAAAACAGAGGTGTTTTTTGCAAAGTGCTTACCTGTAGATTTTGGCTTGTAGCTCAGCCGCCACCTAGGGAAACCTACCAAACCTGTGCATTTCTGAAAACTAGAGACCTAGGGGAATCCAAGATGGGGTGACTTGTGTGGCTCGGACCAGGTTCTGTTACCCAGAATCCTTTGCAAACCTCAAAATTTGGCTACAAAAACACATGTTCCTCACATTTCTGTGGCAGAAAGTTCTGGAATCTGAGAGGAGCCACGAATTTCCTTCCACCCAGCGTTGCCCCACATCTCCCGATAAAAATGATACCTCACTTGTGTGCGTAGGCCTAGCGCCCGTGACAGGAAATGCCCCAAAGCGCAACGTGGACACAGCCAAATTTTTTAAGGAAAACAGAGGTGTTTTTTGCAAAGTGCCTACCTGTAGATTTTGGCCTGTAGCTCAGCCGCCACCTAGGGAAACCTACCAAACCTGTGCATTTCTGAAAACTAGAGACCTAGGGGAATCCAAGATGGGGTGACTTGTGTGGCTCGGACCAGGTTCTGTTACCCAGAATCCTTTGCAAATCTCAAAATTTGGCTAAAAAAACACATGTTCCTCACATTTCTGTGGCAGAAAGTTCTGGAATCTGAGAGGAGACACATATTTCCTTCCACCCAGCGTTCCCCCACGTCTCCCGATAAAAATGATACCTCACTTGTGTGGGTAGGCCTAGCGCCCGCGACAGGAAACGCCCCAAAGCGCAAGGTGGACACATCCAAATTTGTGAAGGAAAACAGAGTTGTTTTTTGCAAAGTGCCTACCTGTAGATTTTGGCTTGTAGCTCAGCCGCCACCTAGGGAAACCTACTAAACATGTGCATTTCTGAAAACTAGAGACCAAGGGGAATCCAAGATGGGGTGACTTGTGTGGCTCGCACCAGGTTCTGTTACCCAGAATCCTTTGCAAACCTCAAAATTTGGCTAAAAAAACACATGTTCCTCACATTTCTGTGGCAGAAAGTTCTGGAATCTGAGAGGAGCCACGAATTTCCTTCCACCCAGCGTTCCCCCACGTCTCCCTATAAAAATGATACCTCACTTGTGTGGGTAGGCCTAGCGCCCGCGACAGGAGACGCCCCAAAGCGCAACGTGGACACATCCAAATTTGTGAAGGAAAACAGAGTTGTTTTTTGCAAAGTGCCTACCTGTAGATTTTGGTCTGTAGATCAGCCGCCACCTAGGGAAACCAACCAAACCTGTGCATTTCTAAAATCTAGAGACCTAGGGGAATCCAAGATGGGGTGACTTGTGTGGCTCGGACCAGGTTCTGTTACCCAGAATCCTTTGCAAACCTCAAAATTTGGCTAAAAAAACACATGTTCCTAACATATCTGTGGCAGAAAGTTCTGGAATCTGAGAGGAGCCACAAATTTCCTTCCACCCAGCGTTCCCCCACGTCTCCCGATAAAAATGATACCTCACTTGTGTGGGTAGGCCTAGCGCCCGCGACAGGAAACGCCCCAAAGCGCAACGTGGACACATCCAAATTTGTGAAGGAAAACAGAGGTGTTTTTTGCAAAGTGCCTACCTGTAGATTTTGGCTTGTAGCTCAGCCGCCACCTAGGGAAACCTACTAAACCTGTGCATTTCTGAAAACTAGAGACCTAGGGGAATCCAAGATGGGGTGACTTGTGTGGCTCGGACCAGGTTCTGTTACCCAGAATCCTTTGCAAACGTCAAAATTTGGCTAAAAAAACACATGTTCCTCACATTTCTGTGGCAGAAAGTTCTGGATCTGAGAGGAGCCACTAATTTCCTTCCACCCAGCGTTCCCCCACGTCTCCCTATAAAAATGATACCTCACTTGTGTGGGTAGGCCTAGCGCCCGCGACAGGAAACGCCCCAAAGCGCAATGTGGACACATCCAAATTTGTGAAGGAAAACAGAGGTGTTTTTTGCAAAGTGCCTACCTGTAGATTTTGGCCTGTAGCTCAGCCGCCACCTAGGGAAACCTACCAAACCTGTGCATTTCTGAAAACTAGAGACCTAGGGGAATCCAAGATGGGGTGACTTGTGTGTCTCGGACCAGGTTCTGTTACCCAGAATTCTTTGCAAACCTCAAAATTTGGCTAAAAAAACACATGTTCCTAACATTTCTGTGGCAGAAAGTTCTGGAATCTGAGAGGAGCCACAAATTTCCTTCCACCCAGCGTTCCCCCACGTCTCCCTATAAAAATGATACCTCACTTGTGTGGGTAGGCCTAGCGCCCGCGACAGGAAACGCCCCAAAGCGCAACGTGGACACATCCAAATTTGTGAAGAAAAACAGAGGTGTTTTTTGCAAAGTGACTACCTGTAGATTTTGGCCTGTAGCTCAGCCGCCACCTAGGGAAACCTACCAAACCTGTGCATTTCTGAAAACTAGAGACCTAGGGGAATCCAAGATGGGGTGACTTGTGTGTCTCGGACCAGGTTCTGTTACCCAGAATCCTTTGCAAACCTCAAAATTTGTCTAAAAAAACACATGTTCCTAACATTTCTGTGGCAGAAAGTTCTGGAATCTGAGAGGAGCCACAAATTTCCTTCCACCCAGCGTTCCCCCACGTCTCCCGATAAAAATGATACCTCACTTGTGTGGGTAGGCCTAGCGCCCGCGACAGGAAACGCCCCAAAGCGCAACGTGGACACATCCAAATTTGTGAAGGAAAACAGAGGTGTTTTTTGCAAAGTGCCTACATGTAGATTTTGGCCTGTAGCTCAGCCGCCACCTAGGGAAACCTACCAAACCTGTGCATTTCTGAAAACTAGAGACCTAAGGAAATCCAAGATGGGGTGACTTGTGTGGCTCGGACCAGGTTCTGTTACCCAGAATCCTTTGCAAACCTGAAAATTTGGCTAAAAAAACACATGTTCCTCACATTTCTGTGGCAGAAAGTTCTGGAATCTGAGAGGAGCCACGAATTTCCTTCCACCCAGCCTTCCCCCATTTCTCCCGATAAAAATGATACCTCACTTGTGTGGGTAGGCCTAGCACCCGCGACAGGAAACGCCCCAAAGCGCAACGTGGACACATCCAAATTTGTGAAGGAAAACAGAGGTGTTTTTTGCAAAGTGCCTACATGTAGATTTTGGCCTGTAGCTCAGCCGCCACCTAGGGAAACCTACCAAACCTGTGCATTTCTGAAAACTAGAGACCTAGGGGAATCCAAGGTGGGGTGACTTGTGTGGCTCGGCACAGGTTCTGTTACCCAGAATCCTTTGCAAACCTCAAAATGTGGCTAAAAAAAGACATGTTCCTAACATTTCTGTGGCAGAAAGTTCTGGAATCTGAGAGGAGCCACATATTTCCTTCCACCCAGCGTTCCCCCACGTCTCCCGATAAAAATGATACCTCACTTGTGTGGGTAGGCCTAGCGCCCGCGACAGGAAACGCCCCAAAGCGCAACGTGGACACATCCAAATTTGTGAAGGAAAACAGAGTTGTTTTTTGCAAAGTGCCTACCTGTAGATTTTGGCTTGTAGCTCAGCCGCCACCTAGGGAAACCTACTAAACCTGTGCATTTCTGAAAACTAGAGACCAAGGGGAATCCAAGATGGGGTGACTTGTGTGGCTCGGACCAGGTTCTGTTACCCAGAATCCTTTGCAAACCTCAAAATTTGGCTAAAAAAACACATGTTCCTCACATTTCTGTGGCAGAAAGTTCTGGAATCTGAGAGGAGCCACGAATTTCCTTCCACCCAGCGTTCCCCCACGTCTCCCTATAAAAATGATACCTCACTTGTGTGGGTAGGCCTAGCGCCCGCGACAGGAGACGCCCCAAAGCGCAACGTGTACACATCCAAATTTGTGAAGGAAAACAGAGGTGTTTTTTGCAAAGTGCCTACCTGTAGATTTTGGCCTGTAGATCAGCCGCCACCTAGGGAAACCAACCAAACCTGTGCATTTCTGAAAACTAGAGACCTAGGGGAATCCAAGATGCGGTGACTTGTGTGGCTCGGACCAGGTTCTGTTACCCAGAATCCTTTGCAAACCTCAAAATTTGGCTAAAAAAACACATGTTCCTAACATATCTGTGGCAGAAAGTTCTGGAATCTGAGAGGAGCCACAAATTTCCTTCCACCCAGCGTTCCCCCACGTCTCCCGATAAAAATGATACCTCACTTGTGTGGGTAGGCCTAGCGCCCGCGACAGGAAACGCCCCAAAGCGCAACGTGGACACATCCAAATTTGTGACGGAAAACAGAGGTGTTTTTTGCAAAGTGCCTACCTGTAGATTTTGGCTTGTAGCTCAGCCGCCACCTAGGGAAACCTACTAAACCTGTGCATTTCTGAACACTAGAGACCTAGGGGAATCCAAGATGGGGTGACTTGTGTGGCTCGGACCAGGTTCTGTTACCCAGAATCCTTTGCAAACCTCAAAATTTGGCTAAAAAAACACATGTTCCTCACATTTCTGTGGCAGAAAGTTCTGGATCTGAGAGGAGCCACGAATTTCCTTCCACCCAGCGTTCCCCCACGTCTCCCTATAAAAATGATACCTCACTTGTGTGGGTAGGCCTAGCGCCCGCGACAGTAAACGCCCCAAAGCGCAATGTGGACACATCCAAATTTGTGAAGGAAAACAGAGGTGTTTTTTGCAAAGTGCCTACCTGTAGATTTTGGCCTGTAGCTCAGCCGCCACCTAGGGAAACCTACCAAACCTGTGCATTTCTGAAAACTAGAGACCTAGGGGAATCCAAGATGGGGTGACTTGTGTGGCTCGGACCAGGTTCTGTTACCCAGAATTCTTTGCAAACCTCAAAATTTGGCTAAAAAAACACATGTTCCTAACATTTCTGTGGCAGAAAGTTCTGGAATCTGAGAGGAGCCACAAATTTCCTTCCACCCAGCGTTCCCCCACGTCTCCCTATAAAAATGATACCTCACTTGTGTGGGTAGGCCTAGCGCCCGCGACAGGAAACGCCCCAAAGCGCAACGTGGACACATCCAAATTTGTGAAGGAAAACAGAGGTGTTTTTTGCAAAGTGACTACCTGTAGATTTTGGCCTGTAGCTCAGCCGACACCTAGGGAAACCTACCAAACCTGTGCATTTCTGAAAACTAGAGACCTAGGGGAATCCAAGATGGGGTGACTTGTGTGTCTCGGACCAGGTTCTGTTACCCAGAATCCTTTGCAAACCTCAAAATTTGGCTAAAAAAACACATCTTCCTAACATTTCTGTGGCAGAAAGTTCTGGAATCTGAGAGGAGCCACAAATTTCCTTCCACCCAGCGTTCCCCCACGTCTCCCGATAAAAATGATACCTCACTTGTGTGGGTAGGCCTAGCGCCCGCGACAGGAAACGCCCCAAAGCGCAACGTGGACACATCCAAATTTGTGAAGGAAAACAGAGGTGTTTTTTGCAAAGTGCCTACATGAAGATTTTGGCCTGTAGCTCAGCCGCCACCTAGGGAAACCTACCAAACCTGTGCATTTCTGAAAACTAGAGACCTAAGGAAATCCAAGATGGTGTGACTTGTGTGGCTCGGACCAGGTTCTGTTACCCAGAATCCTTTGCAAACCTGAAAATTTGGCAAAAAAAACACATGTTCCTCACATTTCTGTGGCAGAAAGTTCTGGAATCTGAGAGGAGCCACGAATTTCCTTCCACCCAGCCTTCCCCCATGTCTCCCGATAAAAATGATACCTCACTTGTGTGGGTAGGCCTAGCGCCCGCGACAGGAAACGCCCCAAAGCGCAACGTGGACACATCCAAATTTGTGAAGGAAAACAGAGGTGTTTTTTGCAAAGTGCCTACATGTAGATTTTGGCCTGTAGCTCAGCCGCCACCTAGGGAAACCTACCAAACCTGTGCATTTCTGAAAACTAGAGACCTAGGGGAATCCAAGATGGGGTGACTTGTGTGGCTCGGACCAGGTTCTGTTACCCAGAATCCTTTGCAAACCTGAAAATTTGGCTAAAAAAACACATGTTCCTCACATTTCTGTGGCAGAAAGTTCTGGAATCTGAGAGGAGCCTCAAATTTCCTTCCACCCAGCGTTCCCCCACGTCTCCCGATAAAAATGATACCTCACTGGTGTGGGTAGGCCTAGCGCCCGCGACAGGAAATGCCCCAAAGCGATACGTGGACACATCCAAATTTGTGAAGGAAAACAGAGGTGTTTTTTGCAAATTGCCTACCTGTAGATTTTGGCCTGTAGCTCAGCCGCCACCTAGGGAAACCTACCAAACCTGTGCATTTCTGAAAACTAGAGACCTAGGGGAATCCAAGATGGGGTGACTTGTGTGGCTCGGACCAGGTTCTGTTACCCAGAATCCTTTGCAAATCTCAAAGTTTGGCTAAAAAAACACATGTTCCTCAAATTTCTGTGGCAGAAAGTTCTGGAATCTGAGAGGAGCCACAAATTTCCTTCCACCCAGCGTTCCCCCATGTCTCCTGATAAAAATGATACCTCACTTGTGTGGGTAGGCCTAGCGCCCGTGACAGAAAACGCCCCAAAGCGCAACGTGGACACATCCAAATTTGTGAAGGAAAACAGAGGTGTTTTTTGCAAAGTGCCTACCTGTAGATTTTGGCTTGTAGCTCAGCCGCCACCTAGGGAAACCTACCAAACCTGTGCATTTCGGAAAACTAGAGACCTAGGGGAATCCAAGATGGGGTGACTTGTGTGGCTCGGACCAGGTTCTGTTACCCAGAATCCTTTGCAAACCTGAAATTTTGGCTAAAAAAACACATGTTCCTCACATTTCTGTGGCAGAAAGTTCTGGAATCTGAGAGGAGCCACGAATTTCCTTCCACCCAGCGTTCCCCCACGTCTCCCGATAAAAATGATACCTCACTTGTGTGCGTAGGCCTAGCGCCCGTGACAGGAAACGCCCCAAAGCGCAACGTGGACACAGCCACATTTTTGAAGGAAAACAGAGGTGTTTTTTGCAAAGTGCCTACCTGTAGATTTTGGCCTGTAGCTCAGCCGCCACCTAGGGAAACCTACCAAACCTGTGCATTTCTGAAAACTAGAGACCTAGGGGAATCCAAGATGGGGTGACTTGTGTGGCTCGGACCAGGTTCTGTTACCCAGAATCCTTTGCAAACCTCAAAATTTGTCCAAAAAAAACACATGTTCCTAACATATCTGTGGCAGAAAGTTCTGGAATCTGAGAGGAGCCACAAATTTCCTTCCACCCAGCGTTCCCCCACGTCTCCCGATAAAAATGATACCTCACTTGTGTGGGTAGGCCTAGCGCCCGCGACAGGAAACGCCCCAAAGCGTAACGTGGACACATCCAAATTTGTGACGGAAAACAGAGGTGTTTTTTGCAAAGTGCCTACCTGTAGATTTTGGCTTGTAGCTCACCCTCACCTAGGGAAACCTACTAAACCTGTGCATTTCTGAAAACTAGAGACCTAGGGGAATCCAAGATGGGGTGACTTGTGTGGCTCGGACCAGGTTCTGTTACCCAGAATCCTTTGCAAACCTCAAAATTTGGCTAAAAAAACACATGTTCCTCACATTTCTGTGGCAGAAAGTTCTGGAATCTGAGAGGAGCCACGAATTTCCTTCCACCCAGCGTTGCCCCACATCTCCCGATAAAAATGATACCTCACTTGTGTGCGTAGGCCTAGCGCCCGTGACAGGAAATGCCCCAAAGCGCAACGTGGACACAGCCAAATTTTTGAATGAAAACAAAGGTGTTTTTTGCAAAGTACCTACCTGTAGATTTTGGCCTGTAGCTCAGCCGCCACCTAGGGAAACCTACCAAACCTGTGCATTTCTGAAAACTAGAGACCTAGGGGAATCCAAGGTGGGGTGACTTGTGTGGCTCGGACCAGGTTCTGTTACCCAGAATCCTTTGCAAACCTCAAAATGTTGCTAAAAAAACACATGTTCCTAACATTTCTGTGGCAGAAAGTTCTGGAATCTGAGAGGAGCCACAAATTTCCTTCCACCCAGCGTTCCCCCACGTCTCCCGTTAAAAATGATACCTCACTGGTGTGGGTAGGCCTAGCGCCCGCGACAGGAAATGCCCCAAAGCGCAACGTGGACACATCCAAATTTGTGAAGGGAAACAGAGGTGTTTTTTGCAAAGTGCCTACCTGTAGATTTTGGCCTGTAGCTCAGCCGCCACCTAGGGAAACCTACCAAACCTGTGCATTTCTGAAAACTAGAGACCTAGGGGAATCCAAGATGGGGTGACTTGTGTGGCTCGGACCAGGTTCTGTTACCCAGAATCCTTTGCAAATCTCAAAGTTTGGCTAAAAAAACACATGTTCCTCAAATTTCTGTGGCAGAAAGTTCTGGAATCTGAGAGGAGCCACAAATTTCCTTCCACCCAGCGTTCCCCCATGTCTCCTGATAAAAATGATACCTCACTTGTGTGGGTAGGCCTAGCGCCCGTGACAGAAAACGCCCCAAAGCGCAACGTGGACACATCCAAATTTGTGAAGGAAAACAGAGGTGTTTTTTGCAAAGTGCCTACCTGTAGATTTTGGCTTGTAGCTCAGCCGCCACCTAGGGAAACCTACCAAACCTGTGCATTTCTGAAAACTAGAGACCTAGGGGAATCCAAGATGGGGTGACTTGTGTGGCTCAGACCAGGTTCTGTTACCCAGAATCCTTTGCAAACCTGAAAATTTGGCTAAAAAAACACATGTTCCTCACATTTCTGTGGCAGAAAGTTCTGGAATCTGAGAGGAGCCACGAATTTCCTTCCCCCCAGCGTTCCCCCACGTCTCCCGATAAAAATGATACCTCACTTGTGTGCGTAGGCCTAGCGCCCGTGACAGGAAACGCCCCAAAGCGCAACGTGGACACAGCCACATTTTTGATGGAAAACAGAGGTGTTTTTTGCAAAGTGCCTACCTGTAGATTTTGGCCTGTAGCTCAGCCGCCACCTAGGGAAACCTACCAAACCTGTGCATTTCTGAAAACTAGAGACCTAGGGGAATCCAAGATGGGGTGACTTGTGTGGCTCGGACCAGGTTCTGTTACCCAGAATCCTTTGCAAACCTCAAAATTTGTCCAAAAAAAACACATGTTCCTAACATATCTGTGGCAGAAAGTTCTGGAATCTGAGAGGAGCCACAAATTTCCTTCCACCCAGCGTTCCCCCACGTCTCCCGATAAAAATGATACCTCACTTGTGTGGGTAGGCCTAGCGCCCGCGACAGGAAACGCCCCAAAGCGTAACGTGGACACATCCAAATTTGTGACGGAAAACAGAGGTGTTTTTTGCAAAGTGCCTACCTGTAGATTTTGGCTTGTAGCTCACCCTCACCTAGGGAAACCTACTAAACCTGTGCATTTCTGAAAACTAGAGACCTAGGGGAATCCAAGATGGGGTGACTTGTGTGGCTCGGACCAGGTTCTGTTACCCACAATCCTTTGCAAACCTCAAAATTTGGCTAAAAAAACACATGTTCCTCACATTTCTGTGGCAGAAAGCTCTGGAATCTGAGAGGAGCCACGAATTTCCTTCCACCCAGCGTTGCCCCACATCTCCCGATAAAAATGATACCTCACTTGTGTGCGTAGGCCTAGCGCCCGTGACAGGAAATGCCCCAAAGCGCAACGTGGACACAGCCAAATTTTTGAATGAAAACAAAGGTGTTTTTTGCAAAGTACCTACCTGTAGATTTTGGCCTGTAGCTCAGCCGCCACCTAGGGAAACCTACCAAACCTGTGCATTTCTGAAAACTAGAGACCTAGGGGAATCCAAGGTGGGGTGACTTGTGTGGCTCGGACCAGGTTCTGTTACCCAGAATCCTTTGCAAACCTCAAAATGTGGCTAAAAAAACACATGTTCCTAACATTTCTGTGGCAGAAAGTTCTGGAATCTGAGAGGAGCCACAAATTTCCTTCCACCCAGCGTTCCCCCACGTCTCCCGATAAAAATGATACCTCACTGGTGTGGGTAGGCCTAGTGCCCGCGACAGGAAATGCCCCAAAGCGCAACGTGGACACATCCAAATTTGTGAAGGAAAACAGAGGTGTTTTTTGCAAAGTGCCTACCTGTAGATTTTGGCCTGTAGCTCAGCCGCCACCTAGGGAAACCTACCAAACCTGTGCATTTCTGAAAACTAGAGACCTAGGGGAATCCAAGATGGGGTGACTTGTGTGGCTCGGACCAGGTTCTGTTACCCAGAATCCTTTGCAAATCTCAAAGTTTGGCTAAAAAAACACTTGTTCCTCAAATTTCTGTGGCAGAAAGTTCTGGAATCTGAGAGGAGCCACAAATTTCCTTCCACCCAGCGTTCCCCCATGTCTCCTGATAAAAATGATACCTCACTTGTGTGGGTAGGCCTAGCGCCCGTGACAGAAAACGCCCCAAAGCGCAACGTGGACACATCCAAATTTGTGAAGGAAAACAGAGGTGTTTTTTGCAAAGTGCCTACCTGTAGATTTTGGCTTGTGGCTCAGCCGCCACCTAGGGAAACCTACCAAACCTGTGCATTTCTGAAAACTAGAGACCTAGGGGAATCCAAGATGGGGTGACTTGTGTGGCTCGGACCAGGTTCTGTTACCCAGAATCCCTTGCAAACCTCAAAATTTGGCTAAAAAAACACATGTTCCTCACATTTCTGTGGCAGAAAGTTCTGGAATCTGAGAGGAGCCACAAATTTCCTTCCACCCAGCGTTCCCCCACGTCTCCCGATAAAAATGATACCTCTCTTGTGTGGGTAGACCTAGCGCCCGCGACAGGAAACGCCCCAAAGCGCAACGTGGACACATCCAAATTTGTGAAGGAAAACAGAGGTGTTTTTTGCAAAGTGCCTACCTGTAGATTTTGGCCTGTAGCTCAGCCGCCACCTAGGGAAACCTACAAAACCTGTGCATTTCTGAAAACTAGAGACCTAGGGGAATCCAAGATGGGGTGACTTGTGTGGCTCGGACCAGGTTCTGTTACCCAGAATCCTTTGCAAATCACAAAGTTTGGCTAAAAAAACACATGTTCCTCAAATTTCTGTGGCAGAAAGTTCTGGAATCTGAGGGGAGCCACAAATTTCCTTCCACCCAGCGTTCCCCCACGTCTCCCGATAAAAATGATACCTCACTTGTGTGCGTAGGCCTAGCGCCCGTGACAGGAAATGCCCCAAAGCGCAACGTGGACACAGCCAAATTTTTGAAGGAAAACAGAGGTGTTTTTTGCAAAGTGCCTACCTGTAGATTTTGGCCTGTAGCTCAGCCGCCACCTAGGGAAACCTACCAAACCTGTGCATTTCTGAAAACTAGAGACCTAGGGGAATCCAAAATGGGGTGACTTGTGTGGCTCGGACCAGGTTCTGTTACCCAGAATCCTTTGCAAACCTCAAAATTTGGTTAAAAAAACACATGTTCCTAACATTTCTGTGGCAGAAAGTTCTGGAATCTGAGGGGAGCCACAAATTTCCTTCCACCCAGCGTTCCCCCACGTCTCCCGATAAAAATGATACCTCTCTTGTGTGGGTAGACCTAGCGCCCGCGACAGGAAACGCCCCAAAGCGCAACGTGGACACATCCAAATTTATGAAGGAAAACAGAGGGGTTTTTTGCAAAGTGCCTACCTGTAGATTTTGGCCTGTAGCTCAGCCGCCACCTAGGGAAACCTACCAAACCTGTGCATTTCTGAAAACTAGAGACCTAGGGGAATCCAGGATGGGGTGACTTGTGTGGCTCGGACCAGGTTCTGTTACCCAGAATCCTTTGCAAATCTCAAAGTTTGGTTAAAAAAACACATGTTCCTCAAATTTCTGTGGCAGAAAGTTCTGGAATCTGAGAGGAGCCACAAATTTCCTTCCACCCAGCGTTCCCCCACGTCTCCCGATAAAAATGATACCTCACTTGTGTGGGTAGGCCTAGCGCCCGTGACAGAAAACGCCCCAAAGCGCAAAGTGGACACATCCAAATTTGTGAAGGAAAACAGAGGTGTTTTTTGCAAAGTGCCTACCTGTAGATTTTGGCTTGTAGCTCAGCCGCCACCTAGGGAAACCTATCAAACCTATGCATTTCTGAAAACTAGAGACCTAGGGGAATCCAAGATGGGGTGACTTGTGTGGCTCGGACCAGGTTCTGTTACCCAGAATCCTTTGCAAACCTCATAATTTGGCTAAAAAAACACATGTTCCTCACATTTCTGTGGCAGAAAGTTCTGGAATCTCAAAGGAGCCACGAATTTCCTTCCACCCAGCGTTCCCCCACGTCTCCCTATAAAAATGATACCTCACTTGTGTGCGTAGGCCTAGCGCCCGTGACAGGAAACGCCCCAAAGCGCAACGTGGACACAGCCATATTTTTGAAGGAAAACAGAGGTGTATTTTGCAAAGTGCCTACCTGTAGATTTTGACCTGTAGCTCAGCCGCCACCTAGGAAAACCTACCAAACCTGTGCATTTCTGAAAACTAGAGACCTAGGGGAATCCACGATGGGGTGACTTGTGTGGCTCGGACCAGGTTCTGTTACCCAGAATCCTTTGCAAACCTGAAAATTTGGCTAAAAAAACACATGTTCCTCACATTTCTGTGGCAGAAAGTTCTGGAATCCGCCAGGCGCCACAAATTTCCTTCCACAAAGCGTTCCTTCACGTCTCCCGATAAAAATGATACCTCACTTGTGTGCGTAGGCCTAGCGCCCATGACAGGAAATGACCCAAAGCGCAACGTGGACACAGCCAAATTTTTGAAGGAAAACAGAGGTGTTTTTTGCAAAGTGCCTACCTGTATATTTTGGCCTGTAGCTCAGCCGCCACCTAGGGAAACCTACCAAACCTGTGCATTTCTGAAAACTAGAGACCTAGGGGAATCCAAGATGGGGTGACTTGTGTGTCTCGGACCAGGTTCTGTTACCCAGAATCCTTTGCAAACCTCAAAATTTGGCTAAAAAAACACATGTTCCTCACATTTCTGTGGCAGAAAGTTCTGGAATCTGAGAGGAGCCACGAATTTCCTTCCACCCAGCGTTCCCCCACGTCTCCCTATAAAAATGATACCTCACTTGTGTGGGTAGGCCTAGCGCCCGCGACAGGAGACGCCCCAAAGCGCAACGTGGACACATCCAAATTTGTGAAGGAAAACAGAGTTGTTTTTTGCAAAGTGCCTACCTGTAGATTTTGGCCTGTAGATCAGCCGCCACCTAGGGAAACCAACCAAACCTGTGCATTTCTAAAAACTAGAGACCTAGGGGAATCCAAGATGGGGTGACTTGTGTGGCTCGGACCAGGTTCTGTTACCCAGAATCCTTTGCAAACCTCAAAATTTGGCTAAAAAAACACATGTTCCTAACATATCTGTGGCAGAAAGTTCTGGAATTTGAGAGGAGCCACGAATTTCCTTCCACCCAGCGTTCCCCCACGTCTCCCGATAAAAATGATACCTCACTTGTGTGGGTAGGCCTAGCGCCCGCGACAGGAAACCCCCCAAAGCGCAACGTGGACACATCCAAATTTGTGACGGAAAACAGAGGTGTTTTTTGCAAAGTGCCTACCTGTAGATTTTGGCTTGTAGCTCAGCCGCCACCTAGGGAAACCTACTAAACCTGTGCATTTCTGAAAACTAGAGACCTAGGGGAATCCAAGATGGGGTGACTTGTGTGGCTCGGACCAGGTTCTGTTACCCAGAATCCTTTGCAAACGTCAAAATTTGGCTAAAAAAACACATGTTCCTCACATTTCTGTGGCAGAAAGTTCTGGATCTGAGAGGAGCCACGAATTTCCTTCCACCCAGCGTTCCCCCACGTCTCCCTATAAAAATGATACCTCACTTGTGTGGGTAGGCCTAGCGCCCGCGACAGGAAACGCCCCAAAGCGCAATGTGGACACATCCAAATTTGTGAAGGAAAACAGAGGTGTTTTTTGCAAAGTGCCTACCTGTAGATTTTGGCCTGTAGCTCAGCCGCCACCTAGGGAAACCTACCAAACCTGTGCATTTCTGAAAACTAGAGACCTAGGGGAATCCAAGATGGGGTGACTTGTGTGGCTCGGACCAGGTTCTGTTACCCAGAATCCTTTGCAAATCTCAAAGTTTGGCTAAAAAAACACTTGTTCCTCAAATTTCTGTGGCAGAAAGTTCTGGAATCTGAGAGGAGCCACAAATTTCCTTCCACCCAGCGTTCCCCCATGTCTCCTGATAAAAATGATACCTCACTTGTGTGGGTAGGCCTAGCGCCCGTGACAGAAAACGCCCCAAAGCGCAACGTGGACACATCCAAATTTGTGAAGGAAAACAGAGGTGTTTTTTGCAAAGTGCCTACCTGTAGATTTTGGCTTGTAGCTCAGCCGCCACCTAGGGAAACCTACCAAACCTGTGCATTTCTGAAAACTAGAGACCTAGGGGAATCCAAGATGGGGTGACTTGTGTGGCTCGGACCAGGTTCTGTTACCCAGAATCCCTTGCAAACCTCAAAATTTGGCTAAAAAAACACATGTTCCTCACATTTCTGTGGCAGAAAGTTCTGGAATCTGAGAGGAGCCACAAATTTCCTTCCACCCAGCGTTCCCCCACGTCTCCCGATAAAAATGATACCTCTCTTGTGTGGGTAGACCTAGCGCCCGCGACAGGAAACGCCCCAAAGCGCAACGTGGACACATCCAAATTTGTGAAGGAAAACAGAGGTGTTTTTTGCAAAGTGCCTACCTGTAGATTTTGGCCTGTAGCTCAGCCGCCACCTAGGGAAACCTACAAAACCTGTGCATTTCTGAAAACTAGAGACCTAGGGGAATCCAAGATGGGGTGACTTGTGTGGCTCGGACCAGGTTCTGTTACCCAGAATCCTTTGCAAATCACAAAGTTTGGCTAAAAAAACACATGTTCCTCAAATTTCTGTGGCAGAAAGTTCTGGAATCTGAGGGGAGCCACAAATTTCCTTCCACCCAGCGTTCCCCCACGTCTCCCGATAAAAATGATACCTCACTTGTGTGCGTAGGCCTAGCGCCCGTGACAGGAAATGCCCCAAAGCGCAACGTGGACACAGCCAAATTTTTGAAGGAAAACAGAGGTGTTTTTTGCAAAGTGCCTACCTGTAGATTTTGGCCTGTAGCTCAGCCGCCACCTAGGGAAACCTACCAAACCTGTGCATTTCTGAAAACTAGAGACCTAGGGGAATCCAAAATGGGGTGACTTGTGTGGCTCGGACCAGGTTCTGTTACCCAGAATCCTTTGCAAACCTCAAAATTTGGTTAAAAAAACACATGTTCCTAACATTTCTGTGGCAGAAAGTTCTGGAATCTGAGGGGAGCCACAAATTTCCTTCCACCCAGCGTTCCCCCACGTCTCCCGATAAAAATGATACCTCTCTTGTGTGGGTAGACCTAGCGCCCGCGACAGGAAACGCCCCAAAGCGCAACGTGGACACATCCAAATTTATGAAGGAAAACAGAGGGGTTTTTTGCAAAGTGCCTACCTGTAGATTTTGGCCTGTAGCTCAGCCGCCACCTAGGGAAACCTACCAAACCTGTGCATTTCTGAAAACTAGAGACCTAGGGGAATCCAGGATGGGGTGACTTGTGTGGCTCGGACCAGGTTCTGTTACCCAGAATCCTTTGCAAATCTCAAAGTTTGGTTAAAAAAACACATGTTCCTCAAATTTCTGTGGCAGAAAGTTCTGGAATCTGAGAGGAGCCACAAATTTCCTTCCACCCAGCGTTCCCCCACGTCTCCCGATAAAAATGATACCTCACTTGTGTGGGTAGGCCTAGCGCCCGTGACAGAAAACGCCCCAAAGCGCAAAGTGGACACATCCAAATTTGTGAAGGAAAACAGAGGTGTTTTTTGCAAAGTGCCTACCTGTAGATTTTGGCTTGTAGCTCAGCCGCCACCTAGGGAAACCTATCAAACCTATGCATTTCTGAAAACTAGAGACCTAGGGGAATCCAAGATGGGGTGACTTGTGTGGCTCGGACCAGGTTCTGTTACCCAGAATCCTTTGCAAACCTCATAATTTGGCTAAAAAAACACATGTTCCTCACATTTCTGTGGCAGAAAGTTCTGGAATCTCAAAGGAGCCACGAATTTCCTTCCACCCAGCGTTCCCCCACGTCTCCCTATAAAAATGATACCTCACTTGTGTGCGTAGGCCTAGCGCCCGTGACAGGAAACGCCCCAAAGCGCAACGTGGACACAGCCATATTTTTGAAGGAAAACAGAGGTGTATTTTGCAAAGTGCCTACCTGTAGATTTTGACCTGTAGCTCAGCCGCCACCTAGGAAAACCTACCAAACCTGTGCATTTCTGAAAACTAGAGACCTAGGGGAATCCACGATGGGGTGACTTGTGTGGCTCGGACCAGGTTCTGTTACCCAGAATCCTTTGCAAACCTGAAAATTTGGCTAAAAAAACACATGTTCCTCACATTTCTGTGGCAGAAAGTTCTGGAATCCGCCAGGCGCCACAAATTTCCTTCCACAAAGCGTTCCTTCATGTCTCCCGATAAAAATGATACCTCACTTGTGTGCGTAGGCCTAGCGCCCATGACAGGAAATGACCCAAAGCGCAACGTGGACACAGCCAAATTTTTGAAGGAAAACAGAGGTGTTTTTTGCAAAGTGCCTACCTGTATATTTTGGCCTGTAGCTCAGCCGCCACCTAGGGAAACCTACCAAACCTGTGCATTTCTGAAAACTAGAGACCTAGGGGAATCCAAGATGGGGTGACTTGTGTGTCTCGGACCAGGTTCTGTTACCCAGAATCCTTTGCAAACCTCAAAATTTGGCTAAAAAAACACATGTTCCTCACATTTCTGTGGCAGAAAGTTCTGGAATCTGAGAGGAGCCACGAATTTCCTTCCACCCAGCGTTCCCCCACGTCTCCCTATAAAAATGATACCTCACTTGTGTGGGTAGGCCTAGCGCCCGCGACAGGAGACGCCCCAAAGCGCAACGTGGACACATCCAAATTTGTGAAGGAAAACAGAGTTGTTTTTTGCAAAGTGCCTACCTGTAGATTTTGGCCTGTAGATCAGCCGCCACCTAGGGAAACCAACCAAACCTGTGCATTTCTAAAAACTAGAGACCTAGGGGAATCCAAGATGGGGTGACTTGTGTGGCTCGGACCAGGTTCTGTTACCCAGAATCCTTTGCAAACCTCAAAATTTGGCTAAAAAAACACATGTTCCTAACATATCTGTGGCAGAAAGTTCTGGAATTTGAGAGGAGCCACGAATTTCCTTCCACCCAGCGTTCCCCCACGTCTCCCGATAAAAATGATACCTCACTTGTGTGGGTAGGCCTAGCGCCCGCGACAGGAAACCCCCCAAAGCGCAACGTGGACACATCCAAATTTGTGACGGAAAACAGAGGTGTTTTTTGCAAAGTGCCTACCTGTAGATTTTGGCTTGTAGCTCAGCCGCCACCTAGGGAAACCTACTAAACCTGTGCATTTCTGAAAACTAGAGACCTAGGGGAATCCAAGATGGGGTGACTTGTGTGGCTCGGACCAGGTTCTGTTACCCAGAATCCTTTGCAAACGTCAAAATTTGGCTAAAAAAACACATGTTCCTCACATTTCTGTGGCAGAAAGTTCTGGATCTGAGAGGAGCCACGAATTTCCTTCCACCCAGCGTTCCCCCACGTCTCCCTATAAAAATGATACCTCACTTGTGTGGGTAGGCCTAGCGCCCGCGACAGGAAACGCCCCAAAGCGCAATGTGGACACATCCAAATTTGTGAAGGAAAACAGAGGTGTTTTTTGCAAAGTGCCTACCTGTAGATTTTGGCCTGTAGCTCAGCCGCCACCTAGGGAAACCTACCAAACCTGTGCATTTCTGAAAACTAGAGACCTAGGGGAATCCAAGATGGGGTGACTTGTGTGGCTCGGACCAGGTTCTGTTACCCAGAATCCTTTGCAAATCTCAAAGTTTGGCTAAAAAAACACTTGTTCCTCAAATTTCTGTGGCAGAAAGTTCTGGAATCTGAGAGGAGCCACAAATTTCCTTCCACCCAGCGTTCCCCCATGTCTCCTGATAAAAATGATACCTCACTTGTGTGGGTAGGCCTAGCGCCCGTGACAGAAAACGCCCCAAAGCGCAACGTGGACACATCCAAATTTGTGAAGGAAAACAGAGGTGTTTTTTGCAAAGTGCCTACCTGTAGATTTTGGCTTGTAGCTCAGCCGCCACCTAGGGAAACCTACCAAACCTGTGCATTTCTGAAAACTAGAGACCTAGGGGAATCCAAGATGGGGTGACTTGTGTGGCTCGGACCAGGTTCTGTTACCCAGAATCCCTTGCAAACCTCAAAATTTGGCTAAAAAAACACATGTTCCTCACATTTCTGTGGCAGAAAGTTCTGGAATCTGAGAGGAGCCACAAATTTCCTTCCACCCAGCGTTCCCCCACGTCTCCCGATAAAAATGATACCTCTCTTGTGTGGGTAGACCTAGCGCCCGCGACAGGAAACGCCCCAAAGCGCAACGTGGACACATCCAAATTTGTGAAGGAAAACAGAGGTGTTTTTTGCAAAGTGCCTACCTGTAGATTTTGGCCTGTAGCTCAGCCGCCACCTAGGGAAACCTACAAAACCTGTGCATTTCTGAAAACTAGAGACCTAGGGGAATCCAAGATGGGGTGACTTGTGTGGCTCGGACCAGGTTCTGTTACCCAGAATCCTTTGCAAATCACAAAGTTTGGCTAAAAAAACACATGTTCCTCAAATTTCTGTGGCAGAAAGTTCTGGAATCTGAGGGGAGCCACAAATTTCCTTCCACCCAGCGTTCCCCCACGTCTCCCGATAAAAATGATACCTCACTTGTGTGCGTAGGCCTAGCGCCCGTGACAGGAAATGCCCCAAAGCGCAACGTGGACACAGCCAAATTTTTGAAGGAAAACAGAGGTGTTTTTTGCAAAGTGCCTACCTGTAGATTTTGGCCTGTAGCTCAGCCGCCACCTAGGGAAACCTACCAAACCTGTGCATTTCTGAAAACTAGAGACCTAGGGGAATCCAAAATGGGGTGACTTGTGTGGCTCGGACCAGGTTCTGTTACCCAGAATCCTTTGCAAACCTCAAAATTTGGTTAAAAAAACACATGTTCCTAACATTTCTGTGGCAGAAAGTTCTGGAATCTGAGGGGAGCCACAAATTTCCTTCCACCCAGCGTTCCCCCACGTCTCCCGATAAAAATGATACCTCTCTTGTGTGGGTAGACCTAGCGCCCGCGACAGGAAACGCCCCAAAGCGCAACGTGGACACATCCAAATTTATGAAGGAAAACAGAGGGGTTTTTTGCAAAGTGCCTACCTGTAGATTTTGGCCTGTAGCTCAGCCGCCACCTAGGGAAACCTACCAAACCTGTGCATTTCTGAAAACTAGAGACCTAGGGGAATCCAGGATGGGGTGACTTGTGTGGCTCGGACCAGGTTCTGTTACCCAGAATCCTTTGCAAATCTCAAAGTTTGGTTAAAAAAACACATGTTCCTCAAATTTCTGTGGCAGAAAGTTCTGGAATCTGAGAGGAGCCACAAATTTCCTTCCACCCAGCGTTCCCCCACGTCTCCCGATAAAAATGATACCTCACTTGTGTGGGTAGGCCTAGCGCCCGTGACAGAAAACGCCCCAAAGCGCAAAGTGGACACATCCAAATTTGTGAAGGAAAACAGAGGTGTTTTTTGCAAAGTGCCTACCTGTAGATTTTGGCTTGTAGCTCAGCCGCCACCTAGGGAAACCTATCAAACCTATGCATTTCTGAAAACTAGAGACCTAGGGGAATCCAAGATGGGGTGACTTGTGTGGCTCGGACCAGGTTCTGTTACCCAGAATCCTTTGCAAACCTCATAATTTGGCTAAAAAAACACATGTTCCTCACATTTCTGTGGCAGAAAGTTCTGGAATCTCAAAGGAGCCACGAATTTCCTTCCACCCAGCGTTCCCCCACGTCTCCCTATAAAAATGATACCTCACTTGTGTGCGTAGGCCTAGCGCCCGTGACAGGAAACGCCCCAAAGCGCAACGTGGACACAGCCATATTTTTGAAGGAAAACAGAGGTGTATTTTGCAAAGTGCCTACCTGTAGATTTTGACCTGTAGCTCAGCCGCCACCTAGGAAAACCTACCAAACCTGTGCATTTCTGAAAACTAGAGACCTAGGGGAATCCACGATGGGGTGACTTGTGTGGCTCGGACCAGGTTCTGTTACCCAGAATCCTTTGCAAACCTGAAAATTTGGCTAAAAAAACACATGTTCCTCACATTTCTGTGGCAGAAAGTTCTGGAATCCGCCAGGCGCCACAAATTTCCTTCCACAAAGCGTTCCTTCACGTCTCCCGATAAAAATGATACCTCACTTGTGTGCGTAGGCCTAGCGCCCATGACAGGAAATGACCCAAAGCGCAACGTGGACACAGCCAAATTTTTGAAGGAAAACAGAGGTGTTTTTTGCAAAGTGCCTACCTGTATATTTTGGCCTGTAGCTCAGCCGCCACCTAGGGAAACCTACCAAACCTGTGCATTTCTGAAAACTAGAGACCTAGGGGAATCCAAGATGGGGTGACTTGTGTGTCTCGGACCAGGTTCTGTTACCCAGAATCCTTTGCAAACCTCAAAATTTGGCTAAAAAAACACATGTTCCTCACATTTCTGTGGCAGAAAGTTCTGGAATCTGAGAGGAGCCACGAATTTCCTTCCACCCAGCGTTCCCCCACGTCTCCCTATAAAAATGATACCTCACTTGTGTGGGTAGGCCTAGCGCCCGCGACAGGAGACGCCCCAAAGCGCAACGTGGACACATCCAAATTTGTGAAGGAAAACAGAGTTGTTTTTTGCAAAGTGCCTACCTGTAGATTTTGGCCTGTAGATCAGCCGCCACCTAGGGAAACCAACCAAACCTGTGCATTTCTAAAAACTAGAGACCTAGGGGAATCCAAGATGGGGTGACTTGTGTGGCTCGGACCAGGTTCTGTTACCCAGAATCCTTTGCAAACCTCAAAATTTGGCTAAAAAAACACATGTTCCTAACATATCTGTGGCAGAAAGTTCTGGAATTTGAGAGGAGCCACGAATTTCCTTCCACCCAGCGTTCCCCCACGTCTCCCGATAAAAATGATACCTCACTTGTGTGGGTAGGCCTAGCGCCCGCGACAGGAAACCCCCCAAAGCGCAACGTGGACACATCCAAATTTGTGACGGAAAACAGAGGTGTTTTTTGCAAAGTGCCTACCTGTAGATTTTGGCTTGTAGCTCAGCCGCCACCTAGGGAAACCTACTAAACCTGTGCATTTCTGAAAACTAGAGACCTAGGGGAATCCAAGATGGGGTGACTTGTGTGGCTCGGACCAGGTTCTGTTACCCAGAATCCTTTGCAAACGTCAAAATTTGGCTAAAAAAACACATGTTCCTCACATTTCTGTGGCAGAAAGTTCTGGATCTGAGAGGAGCCACGAATTTCCTTCCACCCAGCGTTCCCCCACGTCTCCCTATAAAAATGATACCTCACTTGTGTGGGTAGGCCTAGCGCCCGCGACAGGAAACGCCCCAAAGCGCAATGTGGACACATCCAAATTTGTGAAGGAAAACAGAGGTGTTTTTTGCAAAGTGCCTACCTGTAGATTTTGGCCTGTAGCTCAGCCGCCACCTAGGGAAACCTACCAAACCTGTGCATTTCTGAAAACTAGAGACCTAGGGGAATCCAAGATGGGGTGACTTGTGTGTCTCGGACCAGGTTCTGTTACCCAGAATTCTTTCCAAACCTCAAAATTTGGCTAAAAAACACATGTTCCTAACATTTCTGTGGCAGAAAGTTCTGGAATCTGAGAGGAGCCACAAATTTCCTTCCACCCAGCGTTCCCCCACGTCTCCCTATAAAAATGATACCTCACTTGTGTGGGTAGGCTTAGCGCCCGCGACAGGAAACGCCCCAAAGCGCAACGTGGACACATCCAAATTTGTGAAGGAAAACAGAGGTGTTTTTTGCAAAGTGCCTACATGTAGATTTTGGCCTGTAGCTCAGCCGCCACCTAGGGAAACCTACCAAACCTGTGCATTTCTAAAAACCAGAGACCTAGGGGAATCCAAGGTGGGATGACTTGTGTGGCTCGGACCAGGTTCTGTTACCCAGAATCCTTTGCAAACCTCAAAATGTGGCTAAAAAAACACATGTTCCTAACATTTCTGTGGCAGAAAGTTCTGGAATCTGAGAGGAGCCACAAATTTCCTTCCACCCAGCGTTCCCCCACGTCTCCCGATAAAAATGATACCTCACTTGTGTGGGTAGGCCTAGCGCCCGCGACAGGAAACGCCCCAAAGCGCAACGTGGACACATCCAAATTTGTGAAGGAAAACAGAGGTGTTTTTTGCAAAGTGCCTACCTGTAGAATTTGGCTTGTAGCTCAGCCGCCACCTAGGGAAACCTACTAAACATGTGCATTTCTGAAAACTAGAGACCAAGGGGAATCCAAGATGGGGTGACTTGTGTGGCTCGGACCAGGTTCTGTTACCCAGAATCCTTTGCAAACCTCAAAATTTGGCTAAAAAAACACATGTTCCTCACATTTCTGTGGCAGAAAGTTCTGGAATCTGAGAGGAGCCACGAATTTCCTTCCACCCAGCGTTCCCCCACGTCTCCCTATAAAAATGATACCTCACTTGTGTGGGTAGGCCTAGCGCCCGCGACAGGAGACGCCCCAAAGCGCAACGTGGACACATCCAAATTTGTGAAGGAAAACAGAGTTGTTTTTTGCAAAGTGCCTACCTGTAGATTTTGGCCTGTAGATCAGCCGCCACCTAGGGAAACCAACCAAACCTGTGCATTTCTAAAAACTAGAGACCTAGGGGAATCCAAGATGGGGTGACTTGTGTGGCTCGGACCAGGTTCTGTTACCCAGAATCCTTTGCAAACCTGAAAATTTGGCTAAAAAAACACATGTTCCTCACATTTCTGTGGCAGAAAGTTCTGGAATCTGAGAGGAGCCACGAATTTCCTTCCACCCAGCCTTCCCCCATTTCTCCCGATAAAAATGATACCTCACTTGTGTGGGTAGGCCTAGCACCCGCGACAGGAAACGCCCCAAAGCGCAACGTGGACACATCCAAATTTGTGAAGGAAAACAGAGGTGTTTTTTGCAAAGTGCCTACATGTAGATTTTGGCCTGTAGCTCAGCCGCCACCTAGGGAAACCTACCAAACCTGTGCATTTCTGAAAACTAGAGACCTAGGGGAATCCAAGGTGGGGTGACTTGTGTGGCTCGGACCAGGTTCTGTTACCCAGAATCCTTTGCAAACCTCAAAATGTGGCTAAAAAAACACATGTTCCTAACATTTCTGTGGCAGAAAGTTCTGGAATCTGAGAGGAGCCACATATTTCCTTCCACCCAGCGTTCCCCCACGTCTCCCGATAAAATGATACCTCACTTGTGTGGGTAGGCCTAGCGCCCGCGACAGGAAACGCCCCAAAGCGCAACGTGGACACATCCAAATTTGTGAAGGAAAACAGAGGTGTTTTTTGCAAAGTGCCTACCTGTAGATTTTGGCTTGTAGCTCAGCCGCCACCTAGGGAAACCTACCAAACCTGTGCATTTCTGAAAACTAGAGACCTAGGGGAATCCAAGGTGGGGTGACTTGTGTGGCTCGGACCAGGTTCTTTTACCCAGAATCCTTTGCAAACCTGAAAATTTGGCTAAAAAAACACATGTTCCTCACATTTCTGTGGCAGAAAGTTCTGGAATCTGAGAGGAGCCACGAATTTCCTTCCACCCAGCGTTCCCCCACTTCTCCCGATAAAAATGATACCTCACTTGTGTGCGTAGGCCTAGCGCCCGTGACAGGAAACGCCCCAAAGCGCAACGTGGACACAGCTACATTTTTGAAGGAAAACAGAGGTGTTTTTTGCAAAGTGCCTACCTGTAGATTTTGGCCTGTAGCTCAGCCGCCACCTAGGGAAACCTACCAAACCTGTGCATTTCTGAAAACTAGAGACCTAGGGGAATCCAAGATGGGGTGACTTGTGTGGCTCGGACCAGGTTCTGTTACCCAGAATCCTTTGCAAACCTCAAAATTTGGCAAAAAAAACCACATGTTCCTAACATATCTGTGGCAGAAAGTTCTGGAATCTGAGAGGAGCCACAAATTTCCTTCCACCCAGCGTTCCCCCACGTCTCCCGATAAAAATGATACCTCACTTGTATGGGTAGGCCTAGCGCCCACGACAGGAAACGCCCCAAAGCGTAACGTGGACACATCCAAATTTGTGACGGAAAACAGAGGTGTTTTTTGAAAAGTGCCTACCTGTAGATTTTGGCTTGTAGCTCACCCGCCACCTAGGGAAACCTACTAAACCTGTGCATTTCTGAAAACTAGAGACCTAGGGGAATCCAAGATGGGGTGACTTGTGTGGCTCGGACCAGGTTCTGTTACCCAGAATCCTTTGCAAACCTCAAAATTTGGCTAAAAAAACACATGTTCCTCACATTTCTGTGGCAGAAAGTTCTGGAATCTGAGAGGAGCCACGAATTTCCTTCCACCCAGCGTTGCCCCACATCTCCCGATAAAAATGATACCTCACTTGTGTGCGTAGGCCTAGCGCCCGTGACAGGAAATGCCCCAAAGCGCAACGTGGACACAGCCAAATTTTTGAATGAAAACAAAGGTGTTTTTTGCAAAGTACCTACCTGTAGATTTTGGCCTGTAAGTCAGCCGCCACCTAGGGAAACCTACCAAACCTGTGCATTTCTGAAAACTAGAGACCTAGGGGAATCCAAGATGGGGTGACTTGTGTGGCTCGGACCAGGTTCTGTTACCCAGAATCCCTTGCAAACCTCAAAATTTGGCTAAAAAAACACATGTTCCTCACATTTCTGTGGCAGAAAGTTCTGGAATCTGAGAGGAGCCACAAATTTCCTTCCACCCAGCGTTCCCCCACGTCTCCCGATAAAAATGATACCTCACTTTTGTCGGTAGGCTTAGCGCCCGCGACAGGAAACGCCCCAAAGCGCAACGTGGACACATCCAAATTTGTGAAGGAAAACAGAGGTGTTTTTTGCAAAGTGCCTACATGTAGATTTTGGCCTGTAGCTCAGCCGCCACCTAGGGAAACCTACCAAACCTGTGCATTTCTGCAAACCAGAGACCTAGGGGAATCCAAGGTGGGATGACTTGTGTGGCTCGGACCAGGTTCTGTTACCCAGAATCCTTTGCAAACCTCAAAATGTGGCTAAAAAAACACATGTTCCTAACATTTCTGTGGCAGAAAGTTCTGGAATCTGAGAGGAGCCACAAATTTCCTTCCACCCAGCGTTCCCCCACGTCTCCCGATAAAAATGATACCTCACTTGTGTGGTAGGCCTAGCGCCCGCGACAGGAAACGCCCCAAAGCGCAACGTGGACACATCCAAATTTGTGAAGGAAAACAGAGGTGTTTTTTGCAAAGTGCCTACATGTAGATTTTGGCCTGTAGCTCAGCCGCCACCTAGGGAAACCTACCAAACCTGTGCATTTCTGAAAACTAGAGACCTAGGGGAATCCAAGATGGGGTGACTTGTGTGGCTCGGACCAGGTTCTGTTACCCAGAATCCTTTGCAAATCTCAAAGTTTGGCTAAAAAAACACATGTTCCTCAAATTTCTGTGGCAGAAAGTTCTGGAATCTGAGAGGAGCCACAAATTTCCTTCCACCCAGCGTTCCCCCACGTCTCCTGATAAAAATGATACCTCACTTGTGTGGGTAGGCCTAGCGCCCGTGACAGAAAACGCCCCAAAGCGCAACGTGGACACATCCAAATTTGTGAAGGAAAACAGAGGTGTTTTTTGCAAAGTGCCTACCTGTAGATTTTGGCTTGTAGCTCAGCCGCCACCTAGGGAAACCTACCAAACCTGTGCATTTCTGAAAACTAGAGACCTAGGGGAATCCAAGATGGGGTGACTTGTGTGGCTCGGACCAGGTTCTGTTACCCAGAATCCTTTGCAAACCTGAAAATTTGGCTAAAAAACACATGTTCCTCACATTTCTGTGGCAGAAAGTTCTGGAATCTGAAAGGAGCCACGAATTTCCTTCCACCCAGCGTTGCCCCACATCTCCCGATAAAAAATGATACCTCACTTGTGTGCGTAGGCCTAGCGCCCGTGACAGGAAATGCCCCAAAGCGCAACGTGGACACAGCCAAATTTTTGAATGAAAACAAAGGTGTTTTTTGCAAAGTACCTACCTGTAGATTTTGGCCTGTAAGTCATCCGCCACCTAGGGAAACCTACCAAACCTGTGCATTTCTGAAAACTAGAGACCTAGGGGAATCCAAGATGGGGTGACTTGTGTGGCTCGGACCAGGTTCTGTTACCCAGAATCCCTTGCAAACCTCAAAATTTTGCTAAAAAAACACATGTTCCTCACATTTCTGTGGCAGAAAGTTCTGGAATCTGAGAGGAGCCACAAATTTCCTTCCACCCAGCGTCCCCCCACGTCTCCCGATAAAAATGATACCTCACTTTTGTGGGTAGGCCTAGCGCCCGCGACAGGAAACACCCCAAAGCGCAACTTGGACACATCCAAATTTGTGAAGGAAAACAGAGGTGTTTTTTGCAAAGTGCCTACCTGTAGATTTTGGCTTGTAGCTCAGCCGCCACCTAGGGAAACCTACCAAACCTGTGCATTTCTGAAAACTAGAGACCTAGGGGAATCCACGATGGGGTGACTTGTGTGGCTCGGACCAGGTTCTGTTACCCAGAATCCTTTGCAAACCTCAAAATTTGGCTAAAAAAACACATGTTCCTCACATTTCTGTGGCAGAATGTTCTGGAATCTGAGAGGAGCCACAAATTTCCTTCCACCCAGCGTTCCCCCACGTCTCCCGATAAAAATGATACCTCACTTGTGTGCGTAGGCCTAGCGCCCGTGACAGGAAATGCCCCAAAGCGCAACGTGGACACAGCCAAATTTTTGAAGGAAAACAGAGGTGTTTTTTGCAAAGTGCCTACCTGTAGATTTTGGCCTGTAGCTCAGCCGCCACCCAGGGAAACCTACCAAACCTGTGCATTTCTGAAAACTAGAGACCTAGGGGAATCCAAGATGGGGTGACATGTGTGTCTCGGACCAGGTTCTGTTACCCAGAATCCTTTGCAAACCTCAAAATTTGGCTAAAAAAACACATGTTCCTAACATTTCTGTGGCAGAAAGTTCTGGAATCTGAGAGGAGCCACAAATTTCCTTCCACCCAGCGTTCCCCCATGTCTCCCGATAAAAATGATACCTCACTTGTGTGGGTAGGTCTAGCGCCCGCGACAGGAAACGCCCCAAAGCGCAACGTGGACACAGCCACATTTTTAAAGGAAAACAGAGGTGTTTTTTGCAAAGTGCCTACATGTAGATTTTGGCCTGTAGCTCAGCCGCCACAAAGGGAAACCTACCAAACCTGTGCATTTCTGAAAACTAGAGACCTAAGGAAATCCAAGATGGGGTGACTTGTGTGGCTCGGACCAGGTTCTGTTACCCAGAATCCTTTGCAAACCTGAAAATTTGGCTAAAAAAACACATGTTCCTCACATTTCTGTGGCAGAAAGTTCTGGAATCTGAGAGGAGCCACGAATTTCCTTCCACCCAGCCTTCCCCCATGTCTCCCGATAAAAATGATACCTCACTTGTGTGGGTAGGCCTAGCGCCCGCGACAGGAAACGCCCCAAAGTGCAACGTGGACACATCCAAATTTGTGAAGGAAAACAGAGGTGTTTTTTGCAAAGTGCCTACATGTAGATTTTGGCCTGTAGCTCAGCCGCCACCTAGGGAAACCTACCAAACCTGTGCATTTCTGAAAACCAGAGACCTAGGGGAATCCAAGGTGGGGTGACTTCTGTGGCTCGGACCAGGTTCTGTTACCCAGAATCCTTTGCAAACCTCAAAATGTGGCTAAAAAAACACATGTTCCTAACATTTCTGTGGCAGAAAGTTCTGGAATCTGAGAGGAGCCACAAATTTCCTTCCACCCAGCGTTCCCCCACGTCTCCCGATAAAAATGATACCTCACTTGTGTGGGTAGGCCTAGCGCCCGCAACAGGAAACGCCCCAAAGCGCAACGTGGACACATCCAAATTTGTGAAGGAAAACAGAGGTGTTTTTTGCAAAGTGCCTACTTGTAGATTTTGGCCTGTAGCTCAGCCGCCACAAAGGGAAACCTACCAAACCTGTGCATTTCTGAAAACCAGAGACCTAGGGGAATCCAAGGTGGGGTGACTTCTGTGGCTCGGACCAGGTTCTGTTACCCAGAATCCTTTGCAAACCTCAAAATGTGGCTAAAAAAACACATGTTCCTAACATTTCTGTGGCAGAAAGTTCTGGAATCTGAGAGGAGCCACAAATTTCCTTCCACCCAGCGTTCCCCCACGTCTCCCGATAAAAATGATACCTCACTTGTGTGGGTAGGCCTAGCGCCCGCAACAGGAAACGCCCCAAAGCGCAACGTGGACACATCCAAATTTGTGAAGGAAAACAGAGGTGTTTTTTGCAAAGTGCCTACTTGTAGATTTTGGCCTGTAGCTCAGCCGCCACCTAGGGAAACCTACCAAACCTGTGCATTTCTGAAAACTAGAGACCTAGGGGAATCCAAGATGGGGTGACTTGTGTGGCTCGGACCAGGTTCTGTTACCCAGAATCCTTTACAAATCTCAAAGTTTGGCTAAAAAAACACATGTTCCTCAAATTTCTGTGGCAGAAAGTTCTGGAATCTGAGAGGAGCCACAAATTTCCTTCCACCCAGCGTTCCCCCACGTCTCCTGATAAAAATGATACCTCACTTGTGTGGGTAGGCCTAGCGCCCGTGACAGAAAACGCCCCAAAGCGCAACGTGGACACATCCAAATTTGTGAAGGAAAACAGAGGTGTTTTTTGCAAAGTGCCTACCTGTATATTTTGGCTTGTAGCTCAGCCGCCACCTAGGGAAACCTACCAAACCTGTGCATTTCTGAAAACTAGAGACCTACGGGAATCCAAGATGGGGTGACTTGTGTGGCTCGGACCAGGTTCTGTTACCCAGAATCCTTTGCAAACCTGAAAATTTGGCTAAAAAAACACATGTTCCTCACATTTCTGTGGCAGAAAATTCTGGAATCTGAGAGGAGCCACGAATTTCCTTCCACCCAGCGTTCCCCCACGTCTCCCGATAAAAATGATACCTCACTTGTGTGCGTAGGCCTAGCGCCCGTGACAGGAAACGCCCCAAAGCGCAACGTGGACACAGCCACATTTTTGAAGGAAAACAGAGGTGTTTTTAGCAAAGTGCCTACCTGTAGATTTTGGCCTGTAGCTCAGCCGCCACCTAGGGAAACCTACCAAACCTGTGCATTTCTAAAAACTAGAGACGTAGGGGAATCCAAGATGGGGTGACTTGTGTGGCTCGGACCAGGTTCTGTTACCCAGAATCCTTTGCAAACCTCACGATTTGGCAAATAAAAACACATGTTCCTAACATATCTGTGGCAGAAAGTTCTGGAATCTGAGAGGAGCCACAAATTTCCTTCCACCCAGCGTTCCCCCACGTCTCCCGATAAAAATGATACCTCACTTGTGTGGGTACGCCTAGCGCCCGCGACAGGAAACGCCCCAAAGCGTAACGTGGACACATCCAAATTTGTGACGGAAAACAGAGGTGTTTTTTGCAAAGTGCCTACCTGTAGATTTTGGCTTGTAGCTCACCCGCCACCTAGGGAAACCTACTAAACCTGTGCATTTCTGAAAACTAGAGACCTAGGGGAATCCAAGATGGGGTGACTTGTGTGGCTCGGACCAGGTTCTGTTACCCTGAATCCTTTGCAAACCTCAAAATTTGGCTAAAAAAAAACATGTTCCTCACATTTCTGTGGCAGAAAGTTCTGGAATCTGAGAGGAGCCACAAATTACCTTCCACCCAGCGTTCCCCCATGTCTCCCGATAAAAATGATACCTCACTTGTGTGGGTAGGCCTAGCGCCCGCGACAGGAAACGCCTCAAAGCGCAACGTGGACACATCCAAATTTGTGAAGGAAAACAGAGGTGTTTTTTGCAAAGTGCCTACATGTAGATTTTGGCCTGTAGCTCAGCCGCCACCTAGGGAAACCTACCAAACCTGTGAATTTCTGAAAACTAGAGACCTAGGGGAATCCAAGGTGGGGTGACTTGTGTGGCTCGGACCAGGTTCTGTTACCCAGAATCCTTTCCAAACCTCAAAATGTGGCTAAAAAAACACATGTTCCTAACATTTCTGTTGCAGAAAGTTCTGGAATCTGAGAGGAGCCACAAATTTCCTTCCACCCAGCGTTCCCCCACGTCTCCCGATAAAAATGATACCTCACTTGTGTGCGTAGGCCTAGCGCCCGTGACAGGAAATGCCCCAAAGCGCAACGTGGACACAGCCAAATTTTTGAAGGAAAACAGAGGTGTTTTTTGCAAAGTGCCTACCTGTAGATTTTGGCCTGTAGCTCAGCCGCCACCCAGGGAAACCTACCAAACCTGTGCATTTCTGAAAACTAGAGACCTAGGGGAATCCAAGATGGGGTGACATGTGTGTCTCGGACCAGGTTCTGTTACCCAGAATCCTTTGCAAACCTCAAAATTTGGCTAAAAAAACACATGTTCCTAACATTTCTGTGGCAGAAAGTTCTGGAATCTGAGAGGAGCCACAAATTTCCTTCCACCCAGCATTCCCCCACGTCTCCCGATAAAAATGATACCTCACTTGTGTGGGTAGGCCTAGCGCCCGCGACAGGAAACGCCCCAAAGCGCAACGTGGACACAGCCACATTTTTGAAGGAAAACAGAGGTGTTTTTTGCAAAGTGCCTACATGTAGATTTTGGCCTGTAGCTCAGCCGCCACAAAGGGAAACCTACCAAACCTGTGCATTTCTGAAAACCAGAGACCTAGGGGAATCCAAGGTGGGGTGACTTCTGTGGCTCGGACCAGGTTCTGTTACCCAGAATCCTTTGCAAACCTCAAAATGTGGCTAAAAAAACACATGTTCCTAACATTTCTGTGGCAGAAAGTTCTGGAATCTGAGAGGAGCCACAAATTTCCTTCCACCCAGCGTTCCCCCACGTCTCCCGATAAAAATGATACCTCACTTGTGTGGGTAGGCCTAGCGCCCGCAACAGGAAACGCCCCAAAGCGCAACGTGGACACATCCAAATTTGTGAAGGAAAACAGAGGTGTTTTTTGCAAAGTGCCTACTTGTAGATTTTGGCCTGTAGCTCAGCCGCCACCTAGGGAAACCTACCAAACCTGTGCATTTCTGAAAACTAGAGACCTAGGGGAATCCAAGATGGGGTGACTTGTGTGGCTCGGACCAGGTTCTGTTACCCAGAATCCTTTACAAATCTCAAAGTTTGGCTAAAAAAACACATGTTCCTCAAATTTCTGTGGCAGAAAGTTCTGGAATCTGAGAGGAGCCACAAATTTCCTTCCACCCAGCGTTCCCCCACGTCTCCTGATAAAAATGATACCTCACTTGTGTGGGTAGGCCTAGCGCCCGTGACAGAAAACGCCCCAAAGCGCAACGTGGACACATCCAAATTTGTGAAGGAAAACAGAGGTGTTTTTTGCAAAGTGCCTACCTGTATATTTTGGCTTGTAGCTCAGCCGCCACCTAGGGAAACCTACCAAACCTGTGCATTTCTGAAAACTAGAGACCTACGGGAATCCAAGATGGGGTGACTTGTGTGGCTCGGACCAGGTTCTGTTACCCAGAATCCTTTGCAAACCTGAAAATTTGGCTAAAAAAACACATGTTCCTCACATTTCTGTGGCAGAAAATTCTGGAATCTGAGAGGAGCCACGAATTTCCTTCCACCCAGCGTTCCCCCACGTCTCCCGATAAAAATGATACCTCACTTGTGTGCGTAGGCCTAGCGCCCATGACAGGAAACGCCCCAAAGCGCAACGTGGACACAGCCACATTTTTGAAGGAAAACAGAGGTGTTTTTAGCAAAGTGCCTACCTGTAGATTTTGGCCTGTAGCTCAGCCGCCACCTAGGGAAACCTACCAAACCTGTGCATTTCTAAAAACTAGAGACGTAGGGGAATCCAAGATGGGGTGACTTGTGTGGCTCGGACCAGGTTCTGTTACCCAGAATCCTTTGCAAACCTCACGATTTGGCAAATAAAAACACATGTTCCTAACATATCTGTGGCAGAAAGTTCTGGAATCTGAGAGGAGCCACAAATTTCCTTCCACCCAGCGTTCCCCCACGTCTCCCGATAAAAATGATACCTCACTTGTGTGGGTACGCCTAGCGCCCGCGACAGGAAACGCCCCAAAGCGTAACGTGGACACATCCAAATTTGTGACGGAAAACAGAGGTGTTTTTTGCAAAGTGCCTACCTGTAGATTTTGGCTTGTAGCTCACCCGCCACCTAGGGAAACCTACTAAACCTGTGCATTTCTGAAAACTAGAGACCTAGGGGAATCCAAGATGGGGTGACTTGTGTGGCTCGGACCAGGTTCTGTTACCCTGAATCCTTTGCAAACCTCAAAATTTGGCTAAAAAAAAACATGTTCCTCACATTTCTGTGGCAGAAAGTTCTGGAATCTGAGAGGAGCCACAAATTTCCTTCCACCCAGCGTTCCCCCATGTCTCCCGATAAAAATGATACCTCACTTGTGTGGGTAGGCCTAGCGCCCGCGACAGGAAACGCCTCAAAGCGCAACGTGGACACATCCAAATTTGTGAAGGAAAACAGAGGTGTTTTTTGCAAAGTGCCTACATGTAGATTTTGGCCTGTAGCTCAGCCGCCACCTAGGGAAACCTACCAAACCTGTGAATTTCTGAAAACTAGAGACCTAGGGGAATCCAAGGTGGGGTGACTTGTGTGGCTCGGACCAGGTTCTGTTACCCAGAATCCTTTCCAAACCTCAAAATGTGGCTAAAAAAACACATGTTCCTAACATTTCTGTTGCAGAAAGTTCTGGAATCTGAGAGGAGCCACAAATTTCCTTCCACCCAGCGTTCCCCCACGTCTCCCGATAAAAATGATACCTCACTTGTGTGCGTAGGCCTAGCGCCCGTGACAGGAAATGCCCCAAAGCGCAACGTGGACACAGCCAAATTTTTGAAGGAAAACAGAGGTGTTTTTTGCAAAGTGCCTACCTGTAGATTTTGGCCTGTAGCTCAGCCGCCACCCAGGGAAACCTACCAAACCTGTGCATTTCTGAAAACTAGAGACCTAGGGGAATCCAAGATGGGGTGACATGTGTGTCTCGGACCAGGTTCTGTTACCCAGAATCCTTTGCAAACCTCAAAATTTGGCTAAAAAAACACATGTTCCTAACATTTCTGTGGCAGAAAGTTCTGGAATCTGAGAGGAGCCACAAATTTCCTTCCACCCAGCATTCCCCCACGTCTCCCGATAAAAATGATACCTCACTTGTGTGGGTAGGCCTAGCGCCCGCGACAGGAAACGCCCCAAAGCGCAACGTGGACACAGCCACATTTTTGAAGGAAAACAGAGGTGTTTTTTGCAAAGTGCCTACATGTAGATTTTGGCCTGTAGCTCAGCCGCCACAAAGGGAAACCTACCAAACCTGTGCATTTCTGAAAACTAGAGACCTAAGGAAATCCAAGATGGGGTGACTTGTGTGGCTCGGACCAGGTTCTGTTACCCAGAATCCTTTGCAAACCTCAAAATTTGGCTAAAAAAACACATGTTCCTCACATTTCTGTGGCAGAAAGTTCTGGAATCTGAGAGGAGCCACGAATTTCCTTCCACCCAGCCTTCCCCCATGTCTCCCGATACAAATGATACCTCACTTGTGTGGGTAGGCCTAGCGCCCGCGACAGGAAACGCCCCAAAGCGCAACGTGGACACATCCAAATTTGTGAAGGAAAACAGAGGTGTTTTTTGCAAAGTGCCTACATGTAGATTTTGGCCTGTAGCTCAGCCGCCACCTAGGGAAACCTACCAAACCTGTGCATTTCTGAAAACCAGAGACCTAGGGGAATCCAAGGTGGGGTGACTTCTGTGGCTCGGACCAGGTTCTGTTACCCAGAATCCTTTGCAAACCTCAAAATGTGGCTAAAAAAACACATGTTCCTAACATTTCTGTGGCAGAAAGTTCTGGAATCTGAGAGGAGCCACAAATTTCCTTCCACCCAGCGTTCCCCCACGTCTCCCGATAAAAATGATACCTCACTTGTGTGGGTAGGCCTAGCGCCCGCGACAGGAAACGCCCCAAAGCGCAACGTGGACACATCCAAATTTGTGAAGGAAAACAGAGGTGTTTTTTGCAAAGTGCCTACCTGTAGATTTTGGCCTGTAGCTCAGCCGCCACCTAGGGAAACCTACCAAACCTGTGCATTTCTGAAAACTAGAGACCTAGGGGAATCCAAGATGGGGTGACTTGTGTGGCTCGGACCAGGTTCTGTTACCCAGAATCCTTTACAAATCTCAAAGTTTGGCTAAAAAAACACATGTTCCTCAAATTTCTGTGGCAGAAAGTTCTGGAATCTGAGAGGAGCCACAAATTTCCTTCCACCCAGCGTTCCCCCACGTCTCCTGATAAAAATGATACCTCACTTGTGTGGGTAGGCCTAGCGCCCGTGACAGAAAACGCCCCAAAGCGCAACGTGGACACATCCAAATTTGTGAAGGAAAACAGAGGTGTTTTTTGCAAAGTGCCTACCTGTATATTTTGGCTTGTAGCTCAGCCGCCACCTAGGGAAACCTACCAAACCTGTGCATTTCTGAAAACTAGAGACCTACGGGAATCCAAGATGGGGTGACTTGTGTGGCTCGGACCAGGTTCTGTTACCCAGAATCCTTTGCAAACCTGAAAATTTGGCTAAAAAAACACATGTTCCTCACATTTCTGTGGCAGAAAATTCTGGAATCTGAGAGGAGCCACGAATTTCCTTCCACCCAGCGTTCCCCCACGTCTCCCGATAAAAATGATACCTCACTTGTGTGCGTAGGCCTAGCGCCCGTGACAGGAAACGCCCCAAAGCGCAACGTGGACACAGCCACATTTTTGAAGGAAAACAGAGGTGTTTTTTGCAAAGTGCCTACCTGTAGATTTTGGCCTGTAGCTCAGCCGCCACCTAGGGAAACCTACCAAACCTGTGCATTTCTGAAAACTAGAGACCTAGGGGAATCCAAGATGGGGTGACTTGTGTGGCTCGGACCAGGTTCTGTTACCCAGAATCCTTTGCAAACCTCACGATTTGGCAAAAAAAAACACATGTTCCTAACATATCTGTGGCAGAAAGTTCTGGAATCTGAGAGGAGCCACAAATTTCCTTCCACCCAGCGTTCCCCCACGTCTTCCGATAAAAATGATACCTCACTTGTGTGGGTAGGCCTAGCGCCCGCGACAGGAAACGCCCCAAAGCGCAACGTGGACACATCCAAATTTGTGACGGAAAACAGAGGTGTTTTTTGCAAAGTGCCTACCTGTAGATTTTGGCTTGTAGCTCACCCGCCACCTAGGGAAACCTACTAAACCTGTGCATTTCTGAAAACTAGAGACCTAGGGGAATCTAAGATGGGGTGACTTGTGTGGCTCGGACCAGGTTCTGTTACCCAGAATCCTTTGCAAACCTCAAAATTTGGCTAAAAAAAAACATGTTCCTCACATTTCTGTGGCAGAAAGTTCTGGAATCTGAGAGGAGCCACAAATTTCCTTCCACCCAGCGTTCCCCCATGTCTCCCGATAAAAATGATACCTCACTTGTGTGGGTAGGCCTAGCGCCCGCGACAGGAAACGCCTCAAAGCGCAACGTGGACACATCCAAATTTGTGAAGGAAAACAGAGGTGTTTTTTGCAAAGTGCCTACATGTAGATTTTGGCCTGTAGCTCAGCCGCCACCTAGGGAAACCTACCAAACCTGTGAATTTCTGAAAACTAGAGACCTAGGGGAATCCAAGGTGGGGTGACTTGTGTGGCTCGGACCAGGTTCTGTTACTCAGAATCCTTTCCAAACCTCAAAATGTGGCTAAAAAAACACATGTTTCTAACATTTCTGTTGCAGAAAGTTCTGGAATCTGAGAGGAGCCACAAATTTCCTTCCACCCAGCGTTCCCCCACGTCTCCCGATAAAAATGATACCTCACTTGTGTGGGTAGGCCTAGCGGCCGCGACAAGAAACGTCCCATAGCGCAACGTGGACACATCCAAATTTGTGAAGGAAAACAGGTGTTTTTTGCAAAGTGACTACCTGTAGATTTTGGCCTGTAGCTCAGCCGCCACCTAGGGAAACCTACCAAACCTGTGCATTTCTGAAAACTAGAGACCTAGGGGAATCCAAAATGGGGTGACTTGTGTGGCTCGGACGAGGTTCTGTTACCCAGAATGCTTTGCAAACCTCAAAATTTGGCTAAAAAAAAACATGTTCCTCACATTTCTGTGGCAGAAAGTTCTGGAATCTGAGAGGAGCCACAAATTTCCTTCCACCCAGCGTTCCCCCATGTCTCCCGATAAAAATGATACCTCACTTGTGTGGGTAGGCCTAGCGCCCGCGACAGGAAACGCCCCAAAGCGCAACGTGGACACATCCAAATTTGTGAAGGAAAACAGAGGTGTTTTTTGCAAAGTGCCTACCTGTAGATTTTGGCCTGTAGCTCTGCCGCCACCTAGGGAAACCCGCCAAACCTGTGCATTTCTGAAAATTAGAGACCTAGGGGAATCCAAGATGGGGTGACTTGTGTGGCTCGGACCAGGTTCTGTTACCCAGAATCCTTTGCAAATCTCAAAATTTGGCTAAAAAAACACATGTTCCTCACATTTCTGTGGCAGAAAGTTCTGGAATCTGAGAGAAGCCACAAATTTCCTTCCACCTAGCGTTCCCCCACGTCTCCCGATAAAAATGATACCTCACTTGTGTGGGTAGGCCTAGCGCCCGCGACAGAAAACGCCCCAAAGCGCAACGTGGACACATCCAAATTTGTGAAGGAAAACAGAGGTGTTTTTTGCAAAGTGCCTACCTGTAGATTTTGGCTTGTAGCTCAGCCGCCACCTAGGGAAACCTACCACACCTGTGCATTTCTGAAAACTAGAGACCTAGGGGAATCCAGGATGGGGTGACTTGTGTGGCTCGGACCAGGTTCTGTTACCCAGAATCCTTTGCAAACCTCAAAATTTGGATAAAAAAACACATGTTCCTCAAATTTCTGTGGCAGAAAGTTCTGGAATCTGAGAGGAGCCACGAATTTCCTTCCACCCAGCGTTGCCCCACATCTCCCGATAAATATGATACCTCACTTGTGTGTAGGCCTAGCGCCCGTGACAGGAAATGCCCCAAAGCGCAACGTGGACACAGCCAAATTTTTGAATGAAAACAAAGGTGTTTTTTGCAAAGTACCTACCTGTAGATTTTGGCCTGTAAGTCAGCCGCCACCTAGTGAAACCTACCAAACCTGTGCATTTCTGAAAACTAGAGACCTAGGGGAATCCAAGATGGGGTGACTTGTGTGGCTCGGACCAGGTTCTGTTACCCAGAATCCCTTGCAAACCTCAAAATTTGGCTAAAAAAACACATGTTCCTCACATTTCTGTGGCAGAAAGTTCTGGAATCTGAGAGGAGCCACAAATTTCCTTCCACCCAGCGTTCCCCCTCGTCTCCCGATAAAAATGATACCTCACTTTTGTGGGTAGGCCTAGCGCCCGCGACAGGAAACGCCCCAAAGCGCAACGTGGACACATCCAAATTTGTGAAGGAAAACAGAGGTGTTTTTTGCAAAGTGCCTACCTGTAGATTTTGGCTTGTAGCTCAGCCGCCACCTAGGGAAACCTACCAAACCTGTGCATTTCTGAAAACTAGAGACCTAGGGCAATCCACGATGGGGTGACTTGTGTGGCTCGGACCAGGTTCTGTTACCCAGAATCCTTTGGAAACCTCAAAATTTGGCTAAAAAAACACATGTTCCTCACATTTCTGTGGCAGAAAGTTCTGGAATCTGAGAGGAGCCACAAATTTCCTTCCACCCAGCGTTCCCCCACGTCTCCCGATAAAAATGATACCTCACTTGTGTGCGTAGGCCTAGCGCCCGTGACAGGAAATGCCCCAAAGCGCAACGTGGACACAGCCAAATTTTTGAAGGAAAACAGAGGTGTTTTTTGCAAAGTGCCTACCTGTAGATTTTGGCCTGTAGCTCAGCCGCCACCCAGGGAAACCTACCAAACCTGTGCATTTCTGAAAACTAGAGACCTAGGGGAATCCAAGATGGGGTGACATGTGTGTCTCGGACCAGGTTCTGTTACCCAGAATCCTTTGCAAACCTCAAAATTTGGATAAAAAAACACATGTTCCTAACATTTCTGTGGCAGAAAGTTCTGGAATCTGAGAGGAGCCACAAATTTCCTTCCACCCAGCGTTCCCCCACGTCTCCCGATAAAAATGATACCTCACTTGTGTGGGTAGGCCTAGCGCCCGCGACAGGGAACGCCCCAAAGCGCAACGTGGACACATCCAAATTTGTGAAGGAAAACAGAGGTGTTTTTTGCAAAGTGCCTACATGTAGATTTTGGCCTGTAGCTCAGCCGCCACAAAGGGAAACCTACCAAACCTGTGCATTTCTGAAAACTAGAGACCTAAGGAAATCCAAGATGGGGTGACTTGTGTGGCTCGGACCAGGTTCTGTTACCCAGAATCCTTTGCAAACCTGAAAATTTGGCTAAAAAAACACATGTTCCTCACATTTCTGTGGCAGAAAGTTCTGGAATCTGAGAGGAGCCACGAATTTCCTTCCACCCAGCCTTCCCCCATGTCTCCCGATAAAAATGATACCTCACTTGTGTGGGTAGGCCTAGCGCCCGCAACAGGAAACGCCCCAAAGCGCAACGTGGACACATCCAAATTTGTGAAGGAAAACAGAGGTGTTTTTTGCAAAGTGCCTACCTGTAGATTTTGGCCTGTAGCTCAGCCGCCACCTAGGGAAACCTACCAAACCTGTGCATTTCTGAAACTAGAGACCTAGGGGAATCCAAGATGGGGTGACTTGTGTGGCTCGGACCAGGTTCTGTTACCCAGAATCCTTTACAAATCTCAAAGTTTGGCTAAAAAAACACATGTTCCTCAAATTTCTGTGGCAGAAAGTTCTGGAATCTGAGAGGAGCCACAAATTTCCTTCCACCCAGTGTTCCCCCACGTCTCCTGATAAAAATGATACCTCACTTGTGTGGGTAAGCCTAGCGCCCGTGACAGAAAACGCCCCAAAGCGCAACGTGGACACATCCAAATTTGTGAAGGAAAACAGAGGTGTTTTTTGCAAAGTGCCTACCTGTATATTTTGGCTTGTAGCTCAGCCGCCACCTAGGGAAACCTACCAAACCTGTGCATTTCTGAAAACTAGAGACCTAGGGGAATCCAAGATGGGGTGACTTGTGTGGCTCGGACCAGGTTCTGATACCCAGAATCCTTTGCAAACCTGAAAATTTGGCTAAAAAAACACATGTTCCTCACATTTCTGTGGCAGAAAGTTCTGGAATCTGAGAGGAGCCACAAATTTCCTTCCACCCAGCCTTCCCCCACGTCTCCCGATAAAAATGATACCTCACTTGTGTGCGTAGGCCTAGCGCCCGTGACAGGAAACGCCCCAAAGCGCAACGTGGACACAGCCACATTTTTGAAGGAAAACAGAGGTGTTTTTTGCAAAGTGCCTACCTGTAGATTTTGGCCTGTAGCTCAGCCGCCACCTAGGGAAACCTACCAAACCTGTGCATTTCTGAAAACTAGAGACCTAGGGGAATCCAAGATGGGGTGACTTGTGTGGCTCGGCCAGGTTCTGTTACCCAGAATCCTTTGCAAACCTCACGATTTGGCAAAAAAAAACACATGTTCATAACATATCTGTGGCAGAAAGTTCTGGAATCTGATAGGAGCCACAAATTTCCTTCCACCCAGCGTTCCCCCACGTCTCTCGATAAAAATGATACCTCACTTGTGTGGGTAGGCCTAGCGCCCGCGACAGGAAACGCCCCAAAGCGTAACGTGGACACATCCAAATTTGTGACGGAAAACAGAGGTGTTTTTTGCAAAGTGCCTACCTGTAGATTTTGGCTTGTAGCTCACCCGCCACCTAGGGAAACCTACTAAGCCTGTGCATTTCTGAAAACTAGAGACCTAGGGGAATCCAAGATGGGGTGACTTGTGTGGCTCGGACCAGGTTCTGTTACCCAGAATCCTTTGCAAACCTCAAAATTTGGCTAAAAAAAAACATGTTCCTCACATTTCTGTGGCAGAAAGTTCTGGAATCTGAGAGGAGCCACACATTTCCTTCCACCCAGCGTTCCCCCATGTCTCCCGATAAAAATGATACCTCACTTGTGTGGGTAGGCCTAGCGCCCGCGACAGGAAACGCCTCAAAGCGCAACGTGGACACTTCCAAATTTGTGAAGGAAAACAGAGGTGTTTTTTGCAAAGTGCCTACATGTAGATTTTGGCCTGTAGCTCAGCCGCCACCTAGGGAAACCTACCAAACCTGTGAATTTCTGAAAACTAGAGACCTAGGGGAATCCAAGGTGGAGTGACTTGTGTGGCTCGGACCAGGTTCTGTTACCCAGAATCCTTTCCAAACCTCAAAATGTGGCTAAAAAAACACATGTTCCTAACATTTCTGTTGCAGAAAGTTCTGGAATCTGAGAGGAGCCACAAATTTCCTTCCACCCAGCGTTCCCCCACGTCTCCCGATAAAAATGATACCTCACTTGTGTGGGTAGGCCTAGCGGCCGCGACAGGAAACATCCCATAGCGCAACGTGGACACATCCAAATTTGTGAAGGAAAACAGGTGTTTTTTGCAAAGTGACTACCTGTAGATTTTGGCCTGTAGCTCAGCCGCCACCTAGGGAAACCTACCAAACCTGTGCATTTCTGAAAACTAGAGTCCTAGGGGAATCCAAAATGGGGTGACTTGTGTGGCTCGGACGAGGTTCTGTTACCCAGAATGCTTTGCAAACCTCAAAATTTGGCTAAAAAAAAACATGTTCCTCACATTTCTGTGGCAGAAAGTTCTGGAATCTGAGAGGAGCCACAAATTTCCTTCCACCCAGCGTTCCCCCATGTCTCCCGATAAAAATGATACCTCACTTGTGTGGGTAGGCCTAGCGCCCGCGACAGGAAACGCCCCAAAGCGCAACGTGGACACATCCAAATTTGTGAAGGAAAACAGAGGTGTTTTTTGCAAAGTGCCTACCTGTAGATTTTGGCCTGTAGCTCTGCCGCCCCTAGGGAAACCCGCCAAACCTGTGCATTTCTGAAAATTAGAGACCTAGGGGAATCCAAGATGGGGTGACTTGTGTGGCTCGGACCAGGTTCTGTTACCCAGAATCCTTTGCAAATCTCAAAATTTGGCTAAAAAAACACATGTTCCTCACATTTCTGTGGCAGAAAGTTCTGGAATCTGAGAGAAGCCACAAATTTCCTTCCACCCAGCGTTCCCCCACGTCTCCCGATAAAAATGATACCTCACTTGTGTGGGTAGGCCTAGCGCCCGCGACAGAAAACGCCCCAAAGCGCAACGTGGACACATCCAAATTTGTGAAGGAAAACAGAGGTGTTTTTTGCAAAGTGCTTACCTGTAGATTTTGGCTTGTAGCTCAGCCGCCACCTAGGGAAACCTACCAAACCTGTGCATTTCTGAAAACTAGAGACCTAGGGGAATCCAAGATGGGGTGACTTGTGTGGCTCGGACCAGGTTCTGTTACCCAGAATCCTTTGCAAACCTCAAAATTTGGCTACAAAAACACATGTTCCTCACATTTCTGTGGCAGAAAGTTCTGGAATCTGAGAGGAGCCACGAATTTCCTTCCACCCAGCGTTGCCCCACATCTCCCGATAAAAATGATACCTCACTTGTGTGCGTAGGCCTAGCGCCCGTGACAGGAAATGCCCCAAAGCGCAACGTGGACACAGCCAAATTTTTTAAGGAAAACAGAGGTGTTTTTTGCAAAGTGCCTACCTGTAGATTTTGGCCTGTAGCTCAGCCGCCACCTAGGGAAACCTACCAAACCTGTGCATTTCTGAAAACTAGAGACCTAGGGGAATCCAAGATGGGGTGACTTGTGTGGCTCGGACCAGGTTCTGTTACCCAGAATCCTTTGCAAATCTCAAAATTTGGCTAAAAAAACACATGTTCCTCACATTTCTGTGGCAGAAAGTTCTGGAATCTGAGAGGAGCCACATATTTCCTTCCACCCAGCGTTCCCCCACGTCTCCCGATAAAAATGATACCTCACTTGTGTGGGTAGGCCTAGCGCCCGCGACAGGAAACGCCCCAAAGCGCAAGGTGGACACATCCAAATTTGTGAAGGAAAACAGAGTTGTTTTTTGCAAAGTGCCTACCTGTAGATTTTGGCTTGTAGCTCAGCCGCCACCTAGGGAAACCTACTAAACATGTGCATTTCTGAAAACTAGAGACCAAGGGGAATCCAAGATGGGGTGACTTGTGTGGCTCGCACCAGGTTCTGTTACCCAGAATCCTTTGCAAACCTCAAAATTTGGCTAAAAAAACACATGTTCCTCACATTTCTGTGGCAGAAAGTTCTGGAATCTGAGAGGAGCCACGAATTTCCTTCCACCCAGCGTTCCCCCACGTCTCCCTATAAAAATGATACCTCACTTGTGTGGGTAGGCCTAGCGCCCGCGACAGGAGACGCCCCAAAGCGCAACGTGGACACATCCAAATTTGTGAAGGAAAACAGAGTTGTTTTTTGCAAAGTGCCTACCTGTAGATTTTGGTCTGTAGATCAGCCGCCACCTAGGGAAACCAACCAAACCTGTGCATTTCTAAAATCTAGAGACCTAGGGGAATCCAAGATGGGGTGACTTGTGTGGCTCGGACCAGGTTCTGTTACCCAGAATCCTTTGCAAACCTCAAAATTTGGCTAAAAAAACACATGTTCCTAACATATCTGTGGCAGAAAGTTCTGGAATCTGAGAGGAGCCACAAATTTCCTTCCACCCAGCGTTCCCCCACGTCTCCCGATAAAAATGATACCTCACTTGTGTGGGTAGGCCTAGCGCCCGCGACAGGAAACGCCCCAAAGCGCAACGTGGACACATCCAAATTTGTGAAGGAAAACAGAGGTGTTTTTTGCAAAGTGCCTACCTGTAGATTTTGGCTTGTAGCTCAGCCGCCACCTAGGGAAACCTACTAAACCTGTGCATTTCTGAAAACTAGAGACCTAGGGGAATCCAAGATGGGGTGACTTGTGTGGCTCGGACCAGGTTCTGTTACCCAGAATCCTTTGCAAACGTCAAAATTTGGCTAAAAAAACACATGTTCCTCACATTTCTGTGGCAGAAAGTTCTGGATCTGAGAGGAGCCACTAATTTCCTTCCACCCAGCGTTCCCCCACGTCTCCCTATAAAAATGATACCTCACTTGTGTGGGTAGGCCTAGCGCCCGCGACAGGAAACGCCCCAAAGCGCAATGTGGACACATCCAAATTTGTGAAGGAAAACAGAGGTGTTTTTTGCAAAGTGCCTACCTGTAGATTTTGGCCTGTAGCTCAGCCGCCACCTAGGGAAACCTACCAAACCTGTGCATTTCTGAAAACTAGAGACCTAGGGGAATCCAAGATGGGGTGACTTGTGTGTCTCGGACCAGGTTCTGTTACCCAGAATTCTTTGCAAACCTCAAAATTTGGCTAAAAAAACACATGTTCCTAACATTTCTGTGGCAGAAAGTTCTGGAATCTGAGAGGAGCCACAAATTTCCTTCCACCCAGCGTTCCCCCACGTCTCCCTATAAAAATGATACCTCACTTGTGTGGGTAGGCCTAGCGCCCGCGACAGGAAACGCCCCAAAGCGCAACGTGGACACATCCAAATTTGTGAAGAAAAACAGAGGTGTTTTTTGCAAAGTGACTACCTGTAGATTTTGGCCTGTAGCTCAGCCGCCACCTAGGGAAACCTACCAAACCTGTGCATTTCTGAAAACTAGAGACCTAGGGGAATCCAAGATGGGGTGACTTGTGTGTCTCGGACCAGGTTCTGTTACCCAGAATCCTTTGCAAACCTCAAAATTTGTCTAAAAAAACACATGTTCCTAACATTTCTGTGGCAGAAAGTTCTGGAATCTGAGAGGAGCCACAAATTTCCTTCCACCCAGCGTTCCCCCACGTCTCCCGATAAAAATGATACCTCACTTGTGTGGGTAGGCCTAGCGCCCGCGACAGGAAACGCCCCAAAGCGCAACGTGGACACATCCAAATTTGTGAAGGAAAACAGAGGTGTTTTTTGCAAAGTGCCTACATGTAGATTTTGGCCTGTAGCTCAGCCGCCACCTAGGGAAACCTACCAAACCTGTGCATTTCTGAAAACTAGAGACCTAAGGAAATCCAAGATGGGGTGACTTGTGTGGCTCGGACCAGGTTCTGTTACCCAGAATCCTTTGCAAACCTGAAAATTTGGCTAAAAAAACACATGTTCCTCACATTTCTGTGGCAGAAAGTTCTGGAATCTGAGAGGAGCCACGAATTTCCTTCCACCCAGCCTTCCCCCATTTCTCCCGATAAAAATGATACCTCACTTGTGTGGGTAGGCCTAGCACCCGCGACAGGAAACGCCCCAAAGCGCAACGTGGACACATCCAAATTTGTGAAGGAAAACAGAGGTGTTTTTTGCAAAGTGCCTACATGTAGATTTTGGCCTGTAGCTCAGCCGCCACCTAGGGAAACCTACCAAACCTGTGCATTTCTGAAAACTAGAGACCTAGGGGAATCCAAGGTGGGGTGACTTGTGTGGCTCGGCACAGGTTCTGTTACCCAGAATCCTTTGCAAACCTCAAAATGTGGCTAAAAAAAGACATGTTCCTAACATTTCTGTGGCAGAAAGTTCTGGAATCTGAGAGGAGCCACATATTTCCTTCCACCCAGCGTTCCCCCACGTCTCCCGATAAAAATGATACCTCACTTGTGTGGGTAGGCCTAGCGCCCGCGACAGGAAACGCCCCAAAGCGCAACGTGGACACATCCAAATTTGTGAAGGAAAACAGAGTTGTTTTTTGCAAAGTGCCTACCTGTAGATTTTGGCTTGTAGCTCAGCCGCCACCTAGGGAAACCTACTAAACCTGTGCATTTCTGAAAACTAGAGACCAAGGGGAATCCAAGATGGGGTGACTTGTGTGGCTCGGACCAGGTTCTGTTACCCAGAATCCTTTGCAAACCTCAAAATTTGGCTAAAAAAACACATGTTCCTCACATTTCTGTGGCAGAAAGTTCTGGAATCTGAGAGGAGCCACGAATTTCCTTCCACCCAGCGTTCCCCCACGTCTCCCTATAAAAATGATACCTCACTTGTGTGGGTAGGCCTAGCGCCCGCGACAGGAGACACCCCAAAGCGCAACGTGTACACATCCAAATTTGTGAAGGAAAACAGAGGTGTTTTTTGCAAAGTGCCTACCTGTAGATTTTGGCCTGTAGATCAGCCGCCACCTAGGGAAACCAACCAAACCTGTGCATTTCTGAAAACTAGAGACCTAGGGGAATCCAAGATGCGGTGACTTGTGTGGCTCGGACCAGGTTCTGTTACCCAGAATCCTTTGCAAACCTCAAAATTTGGCTAAAAAAACACATGTTCCTAACATATCTGTGGCAGAAAGTTCTGGAATCTGAGAGGAGCCACAAATTTCCTTCCACCCAGCGTTCCCCCACGTCTCCCGATAAAAATGATACCTCACTTGTGTGGGTAGGCCTAGCGCCCGCGACAGGAAACGCCCCAAAGCGCAACGTGGACACATCCAAATTTGTGACGGAAAACAGAGGTGTTTTTTGCAAAGTGCCTACCTGTAGATTTTGGCTTGTAGCTCAGCCGCCACCTAGGGAAACCTACTAAACCTGTGCATTTCTGAAAACTAGAGACCTAGGGGAATCCAAGATGGGGTGACTTGTGTGGCTCGGACCAGGTTCTGTTACCCAGAATCCTTTGCAAACCTCAAAATTTGGCTAAAAAAACACATGTTCCTCACATTTCTGTGGCAGAAAGTTCTGGATCTGAGAGGAGCCACGAATTTCCTTCCACCCAGCGTTCCCCCACGTCTCCCTATAAAAATGATACCTCACTTGTGTGGGTAGGCCTAGCGCCCGCGACAGTAAACGCCCCAAAGCGCAATGTGGACACATCCAAATTTGTGAAGGAAAACAGAGGTGTTTTTTGCAAAGTGCCTACCTGTAGATTTTGGCCTGTAGCTCAGCCGCCACCTAGGGAAACCTACCAAACCTGTGTATTTCTGAAAACTAGAGACCTAGGGGAATCCAAGATGGGGTGACTTGTGTGGCTCGGACCAGGTTCTGTTACCCAGAATTCTTTGCAAACCTCAAAATTTGGCTAAAAAAACACATGTTCCTAACATTTCTGTGGCAGAAAGTTCTGGAATCTGAGAGGAGCCACAAATTTCCTTCCACCCAGCGTTCCCCCACGTCTCCCTATAAAAATGATACCTCACTTGTGTGGGTAGGCCACGCGCCCGCGACAGGAAACGCCCCAAAGCGCAACGTGGACACATCCAAATTTGTGAAGGAAAACAGAGGTGTTTTTTGCAAAGTGACTACCTGTAGATTTTGGCCTGTAGCTCAGCCGACACCTAGGGAAACCTACCAAACCTGTGCATTTCTGAAAACTAGAGACCTAGGGGAATCCAAGATGGGGTGACTTGTGTGTCTCGGACCAGGTTCTGTTACCCAGAATCCTTTGCAAACCTCAAAATTTGGCTAAAAAAACACATCTTCCTAACATTTCTGTGGCAGAAAGTTCTGGAATCTGAGAGGAGCCACAAATTTCCTTCCACCCAGCGTTCCCCCACGTCTCCCGATAAAAATGATACCTCACTTGTGTGGGTAGGCCTAGCGCCCGCGACAGGAAACGCCCCAAAGCGCAACGTGGACACATCCAAATTTGTGAAGGAAAACAGAGGTGTTTTTTGCAAAGTGCCTACATGAAGATTTTGGCCTGTAGCTCAGCCGCCACCTAGGGAAACCTACCAAACCTGTGCATTTCTGAAAACTAGAGACCTAAGGAAATCCAAGATGGTGTGACTTGTGTGGCTCGGACCAGGTTCTGTTACCCAGAATCCTTTGCAAACCTGAAAATTTGGCAAAAAAAACACATGTTCCTCACATTTCTGTGGCAGAAAGTTCTGGAATCTGAGAGGAGCCACGAATTTCCTTCCACCCAGCCTTCCCCCATGTCTCCCGATAAAAATGATACCTCACTTGTGTGGGTAGGCCTAGCGCCCGCGACAGGAAACGCCCCAAAGCGCAACGTGGACACATCCAAATTTGTGAAGGAAAACAGAGGTGTTTTTTGCAAAGTGCCTACATGTAGATTTTGGCCTGTAGCTCAGCCGCCACCTAGGGAAACCTACCAAACCTGTGCATTTCTGAAAACTAGAGACCTAGGGGAATCCAAGATGGGGTGACTTGTGTGGCTCGGACCAGGTTCTGTTACCCAGAATCCTTTGCAAACCTGAAAATTTGGCTAAAAAAACACATGTTCCTCACATTTCTGTGGCAGAAAGTTCTGGAATCTGAGAGGAGCCTCAAATTTCCTTCCACCCAGCGTTCCCCCACGTCTCCCGATAAAAATGATACCTCACTGGTGTGGGTAGGCCTAGCGCCCGCGACAGGAAATGCCCCAAAGCGATACGTGGACACATCCAAATTTGTGAAGGAAAACAGAGGTGTTTTTTGCAAATTGCCTACCTGTAGATTTTGGCCTGTAGCTCAGCCGCCACCTAGGGAAACCTACCAAACCTGTGCATTTCTGAAAACTAGAGACCTAGGGGAATCCAAGATGGGGTGACTTGTGTGGCTCGGACCAGGTTCTGTTACCCAGAATCCTTTGCAAATCTCAAAGTTTGGCTAAAAAAACACATGTTCCTCAAATTTCTGTGGCAGAAAGTTCTGGAATCTGAGAGGAGCCACAAATTTCCTTCCACCCAGCGTTCCCCCATGTCTCCTGATAAAAATGATACCTCACTTGTGTGGGTAGGCCTAGCGCCCGTGACAGAAAACGCCCCAAAGCGCAACGTGGACACATCCAAATTTGTGAAGGAAAACAGAGGTGTTTTTTGCAAAGTGCCTACCTGTAGATTTTGGCTTGTAGCTCAGCCGCCACCTAGGGAAACCTACCAAACCTGTGCATTTCGGAAAACTAGAGACCTAGGGGAATCCAAGATGGGGTGACTTGTGTGGCTCGGACCAGGTTCTGTTACCCAGAATCCTTTGCAAACCTGAAATTTTGGCTAAAAAAACACATGTTCCTCACATTTCTGTGGCAGAAAGTTCTGGAATCTGAGAGGAGCCACGAATTTCCTTCCACCCAGCGTTCCCCCACGTCTCCCGATAAAAATGATACCTCACTTGTGTGCGTAGGCCTAGCGCCCGTGACAGGAAACGCCCCAAAGCGCAACGTGGACACAGCCACATTTTTGAAGGAAAACAGAGGTGTTTTTTGCAAAGTGCCTACCTGTAGATTTTGGCCTGTAGCTCAGCCGCCACCTAGGGAAACCTACCAAACCTGTGCATTTCTGAAAACTAGAGACCTAGGGGAATCCAAGATGGGGTGACTTGTGTGGCTCGGACCAGGTTCTGTTACCCAGAATCCTTTGCAAACCTCAAAATTTGTCCAAAAAAAACACATGTTCCTAACATATCTGTGGCAGAAAGTTCTGGAATCTGAGAGGAGCCACAAATTTCCTTCCACCCAGCGTTCCCCCACGTCTCCCGATAAAAATGATACCTCACTTGTGTGGGTAGGCCTAGCGCCCGCGACAGGAAACGCCCCAAAGCGTAACGTGGACACATCCAAATTTGTGACGGAAAACAGAGGTGTTTTTTGCAAAGTGCCTACCTGTAGATTTTGGCTTGTAGCTCACCCTCACCTAGGGAAACCTACTAAACCTGTGCATTTCTGAAAACTAGAGACCTAGGGGAATCCAAGATGGGGTGACTTGTGTGGCTCGGACCAGGTTCTGTTACCCAGAATCCTTTGCAAACCTCAAAATTTGGCTAAAAAAACACATGTTCCTCACATTTCTGTGGCAGAAAGTTCTGGAATCTGAGAGGAGCCACGAATTTCCTTCCACCCAGCGTTGCCCCACATCTCCCGATAAAAATGATACCTCACTTGTGTGCGTAGGCCTAGCGCCCGTGACAGGAAATGCCCCAAAGCGCAACGTGGACACAGCCAAATTTTTGAATGAAAACAAAGGTGTTTTTTGCAAAGTACCTACCTGTAGATTTTGGCCTGTAGCTCAGCCGCCACCTAGGGAAACCTACCAAACCTGTGCATTTCTGAAAACTAGAGACCTAGGGGAATCCAAGGTGGGGTGACTTGTGTGGCTCGGACCAGGTTCTGTTACCCAGAATCCTTTGCAAACCTCAAAATGTTGCTAAAAAAACACATGTTCCTAACATTTCTGTGGCAGAAAGTTCTGGAATCTGAGAGGAGCCACAAATTTCCTTCCACCCAGCGTTCCCCCACGTCTCCCGTTAAAAATGATACCTCACTGGTGTGGGTAGGCCTAGCGCCCGCGACAGGAAATGCCCCAAAGCGCAACGTGGACACATCCAAATTTGTGAAGGGAAACAGAGGTGTTTTTTGCAAAGTGCCTACCTGTAGATTTTGGCCTGTAGCTCAGCCGCCACCTAGGGAAACCTACCAAACCTGTGCATTTCTGAAAACTAGAGACCTAGGGGAATCCAAGATGGGGTGACTTGTGTGGCTCGGACCAGGTTCTGTTACCCAGAATCCTTTGCAAATCTCAAAGTTTGGCTAAAAAAACACATGTTCCTCAAATTTCTGTGGCAGAAAGTTCTGGAATCTGAGAGGAGCCACAAATTTCCTTCCACCCAGCGTTCCCCCATGTCTCCTGATAAAAATGATACCTCACTTGTGTGGGTAGGCCTAGCGCCCGTGACAGAAAACGCCCCAAAGAGCAACGTGGACACATCCAAATTTGTGAAGGAAAACAGAGGTGTTTTTTGCAAAGTGCCTACCTGTAGATTTTGGCTTGTAGCTCAGCCGCCACCTAGGGAAACCTACCAAACCTGTGCATTTCTGAAAACTAGAGACCTAGGGGAATCCAAGATGGGGTGACTTGTGTGGCTCAGACCAGGTTCTGTTACCCAGAATCCTTTGCAAACCTGAAAATTTGGCTAAAAAAACACATGTTCCTCACATTTCTGTGGCAGAAAGTTCTGGAATCTGAGAGGAGCCACGAATTTCCTTCCCCCCAGCGTTCCCCCACGTCTCCCGATAAAAATGATACCTCACTTGTGTGCGTAGGCCTAGCGCCCGTGACAGGAAACGCCCCAAAGCGCAACGTGGACACAGCCACATTTTTGAAGGAAAACAGAGGTGTTTTTTGCAAAGTGCCTACCTGTAGATTTTGGCCTGTAGCTCAGCCGCCACCTAGGGAAACCTACCAAACCTGTGCATTTCTGAAAACTAGAGACCTAGGGGAATCCAAGATGGGGTGACTTGTGTGGCTTGGACCAGGTTCTGTTACCCAGAATCCTTTGCAAACCTCAAAATTTGTCCAAAAAAAACACATGTTCCTAACATATCTGTGGCAGAAAGTTCTGGAATCTGAGAGGAGCCACAAATTTCCTTCCACCCAGCGTTCCCCCACGTCTCCCGATAAAAATGATACCTCACTTGTGTGGGTAGGCCTAGCGCCCGCGACAGGAAACGCCCCAAAGCGTAACGTGGACACATCCAAATTTGTGACGGAAAACAGAGGTGTTTTTTGCAAAGTGCCTACCTGTAGATTTTGGCTTGTAGCTCACCCTCACCTAGGGAAACCTACTAAACCTGTGCATTTCTGAAAACTAGAGACCTAGGGGAATCCAAGATGGGGTGACTTGTGTGGCTCGGACCAGGTTCTGTTACCCAGAATCCTTTGCAAACCTCAAAATTTGGCTAAAAAAACACATGTTCCTCACATTTCTGTGGCAGAAAGCTCTGGAATCTGAGAGGAGCCACGAATTTCCTTCCACCCAGCGTTGCCCCACATCTCCCGATAAAAATGATACCTCACTTGTGTGCGTAGGCCTAGCGCCCGTGACAGGAAATGCCCCAAAGCGCAACGTGGACACAGCCAAATTTTTGAATGAAAACAAAGGTGTTTTTTGCAAAGTACCTACCTGTAGATTTTGGCCTGTAGCTCAGCCGCCACCTAGGGAAACCTACCAAACCTGTGCATTTCTGAAAACTAGAGACCTAGGGGAATCCAAGGTGGGGTGACTTGTGTGGCTCGGACCAGGTTCTGTTACCCAGAATCCTTTGCAAACCTCAAAATGTGGCTAAAAAAACACATGTTCCTAACATTTCTGTGGCAGAAAGTTCTGGAATCTGAGAGGAGCCACAAATTTCCTTCCACCCAGCGTTCCCCCACGTCTCCCGATAAAAATGATACCTCACTTGTGTGGGTAGGCCTAGCGCCCGCGACAGGAAACGCCCCAAAGCGCAACGTGGACACATCCAAATTTGTGAAGGAAAACAGAGGTGTTTTTTGCAAAGTGCCTACATGAAGATTTTGGCCTGTAGCTCAGCCGCCACCTAGGGAAACCTACCAAACCTGTGCATTTCTGAAAACTAGAGACCTAAGGAAATCCAAGATGGTGTGACTTGTGTGGCTCGGACCAGGTTCTGTTACCCAGAATCCTTTGCAAACCTGAAAATTTGGCAAAAAAAAACACATGTTCCTCACATTTCTGTGGCAGAAAGTTCTGGAATCTGAGAGGAGCCACGAATTTCCTTCCACCCAGCCTTCCCCCATGTCTCCCGATAAAAATGATACCTAACTTGTGTGGGTAGGCCTAGCGCCCGCGACAGGAAACGCCCCAAAGCGCAACGTGGACACATCCAAATTTGTGAAGGAAAACAGAGGTGTTTTTTGCAAAGTGCCTACATGTAGATTTTGGCCTGTAGCTCAGCCGCCACCTAGGGAAACCTACCAAACCTGTGCATTTCTGAAAACTAGAGACCTAGGGGAATCCAAGATGGGGTGACTTGTGTGGCTCGGACCAGGTTCTGTTACCCAGAATCCTTTGCAAACCTGAAAATTTGGCTAAAAAAACACATGTTCCTCACATTTCTGTGGCAGAAAGTTCTGGAATCTGAGAGGAGCCTCAAATTTCCTTCCACCCAGCGTTCCCCCACGTCTCCCGATAAAAATGATACCTCACTGGTGTGGGTAGGCCTAGCGCCCGCGACAGGAAATGCCCCAAAGCGATACGTGGACACATCCAAATTTGTGAAGGAAAACAGAGGTGTTTTTTGCAAATTGCCTACCTGTAGATTTTGGCCTGTAGCTCAGCCGCCACCTAGGGAAACCTACCAAACCTGTGCATTTCTGAAAACTAGAGACCTAGGGGAATCCAAGATGGGGTGACTTGTGTGGCTCGGACCAGGTTCTGTTACCCAGAATCCTTTGCAAATCTCAAAGTTTGGCTAAAAAAACACATGTTCCTCAAATTTCTGTGGCAGAAAGTTCTGGAATCTGAGAGGAGCCACAAATTTCCTTCCACCCAGCGTTCCCCCATGTCTCCTGATAAAAATGATACCTCACTTGTGTGGGTAGGCCTAGCGCCCGTGACAGAAAACGCCCCAAAGCGCAACGTGGACACATCCAAATTTGTGAAGGAAAACAGAGGTGTTTTTTGCAAAGTGCCTACCTGTAGATTTTGGCTTGTAGCTCAGCCGCCACCTAGGGAAACCTACCAAACCTGTGCATTTCGGAAAACTAGAGACCTAGGGGAATCCAAGATGGGGTGACTTGTGTGGCTCGGACCAGGTTCTGTTACCCAGAATCCTTTGCAAACCTGAAATTTTGGCTAAAAAAACACATGTTCCTCACATTTCTGTGGCAGAAAGTTCTGGAATCTGAGAGGAGCCACGAATTTCCTTCCACCCAGCGTTCCCCCACGTCTCCCGATAAAAATGATACCTCACTTGTGTGCGTAGGCCTAGCGCCCGTGACAGGAAACGCCCCAAAGCGCAACGTGGACACAGCCACATTTTTGAAGGAAAACAGAGGTGTTTTTTGCAAAGTGCCTACCTGTAGATTTTGGCCTGTAGCTCAGCCGCCACCTAGGGAAACCTACCAAACCTGTGCATTTCTGAAAACTAGAGACCTAGGGGAATCCAAGATGGGGTGACTTGTGTGGCTCGGACCAGGTTCTGTTACCCAGAATCCTTTGCAAACCTCAAAATTTGTCCAAAAAAACCACATGTTCCTAACATATCTGTGGCAGAAAGTTCTGGAATCTGAGAGGAGCCACAAATTTCCTTCCACCCAGCGTTCCCCCACGTCTCCCGATAAAAATGATACCTCACTTGTGTGGGTAGGCCTAGCGCCCGCGACAGGAAACGCCCCAAAGCGTAACGTGGACACATCCAAATTTGTGACGGAAAACAGAGGTGTTTTTTGCAAAGTGCCTACCTGTAGATTTTGGCTTGTAGCTCACCCTCACCTAGGGAAACCTACTAAACCTGTGCATTTCTGAAAACTAGAGACCTAGGGGAATCCAAGATGGGGTGACTTGTGTGGCTCGGACCAGGTTCTGTTACCCAGAATCCTTTGCAAACCTCAAAATTTGGCTAAAAAAACACATGTTCCTCACATTTCTGTGGCAGAAAGTTCTGGAATCTGAGAGGAGCCACGAATTTCCTTCCACCCAGCGTTGCCCCACATCTCCCGATAAAAATGATACCTCACTTGTGTGCGTAGGCCTAGCGCCCGTGACAGGAAATGCCCCAAAGCGCAACGTGGACACAGCCAAATTTTTGAATGAAAACAAAGGTGTTTTTTGCAAAGTACCTACCTGTAGATTTTGGCCTGTAGCTCAGCCGCCACCTAGGGAAACCTACCAAACCTGTGCATTTCTGAAAACTAGAGACCTAGGGGAATCCAAGGTGGGGTGACTTGTGTGGCTCGGACCAGGTTCTGTTACCCAGAATCCTTTGCAAACCTCAAAATGTTGCTAAAAAAACACATGTTCCTAACATTTCTGTGGCAGAAAGTTCTGGAATCTGAGAGGAGCCACAAATTTCCTTCCACCCAGCGTTCCCCCACGTCTCCCGTTAAAAATGATACCTCACTGGTGTGGGTAGGCCTAGCGCCCGCGACAGGAAATGCCCCAAAGCGCAACGTGGACACATCCAAATTTGTGAAGGGAAACAGAGGTGTTTTTTGCAAAGTGCCTACCTGTAGATTTTGGCCTGTAGCTCAGCCGCCACCTAGGGAAACCTACCAAACCTGTGCATTTCTGAAAACTAGAGACCTAGGGGAATCCAAGATGGGGTGACTTGTGTGGCTCGGACCAGGTTCTGTTACCCAGAATCCTTTGCAAATCTCAAAGTTTGGCTAAAAAAACACATGTTCCTCAAATTTCTGTGGCAGAAAGTTCTGGAATCTGAGAGGAGCCACAAATTTCCTTCCACCCAGCGTTCCCCCATGTCTCCTGATAAAAATGATACCTCACTTGTGTGGGTAGGCCTAGCGCCCGTGACAGAAAACGCCCCAAAGCGCAACGTGGACACATCCAAATTTGTGAAGGAAAACAGAGGTGTTTTTTGCAAAGTGCCTACCTGTAGATTTTGGCTTGTAGCTCAGCCGCCACCTAGGGAAACCTACCAAACCTGTGCATTTCTGAAAACTAGAGACCTAGGGGAATCCAAGATGGGGTGACTTGTGTGGCTCAGACCAGGTTCTGTTACCCAGAATCCTTTGCAAACCTGAAAATTTGGCTAAAAAAACACATGTTCCTCACATTTCTGTGGCAGAAAGTTCTGGAATCTGAGAGGAGCCACGAATTTCCTTCCCCCCAGCGTTCCCCCACGTCTCCCGATAAAAATGATACCTCACTTGTGTGCGTAGGCCTAGCGCCCGTGACAGGAAACGCCCCAAAGCGCAACGTGGACACAGCCACATTTTTGAAGGAAAACAGAGGTGTTTTTTGCAAAGTGCCTACCTGTAGATTTTGGCCTGTAGCTCAGCCGCCACCTAGGGAAACCTACCAAACCTGTGCATTTCTGAAAACTAGAGACCTAGGGGAATCCAAGATGGGGTGACTTGTGTGGCTTGGACCAGGTTCTGTTACCCAGAATCCTTTGCAAACCTCAAAATTTGTCCAAAAAAAACACATGTTCCTAACATATCTGTGGCAGAAAGTTCTGGAATCTGAGAGGAGCCACAAATTTCCTTCCACCCAGCGTTCCCCCACGTCTCCCGATAAAAATGATACCTCACTTGTGTGGGTAGGCCTAGCGCCCGCGACAGGAAACGCCCCAAAGCGTAACGTGGACACATCCAAATTTGTGACGGAAAACAGAGGTGTTTTTTGCAAAGTGCCTACCTGTAGATTTTGGCTTGTAGCTCACCCTCACCTAGGGAAACCTACTAAACCTGTGCATTTCTGAAAACTAGAGACCTAGGGGAATCCAAGATGGGGTGACTTGTGTGGCTCGGACCAGGTTCTGTTACCCAGAATCCTTTGCAAACCTCAAAATTTGGCTAAAAAAACACATGTTCCTCACATTTCTGTGGCAGAAAGCTCTGGAATCTGAGAGGAGCCACGAATTTCCTTCCACCCAGCGTTGCCCCACATCTCCCGATAAAAATGATACCTCACTTGTGTGCGTAGGCCTAGCGCCCGTGACAGGAAATGCCCCAAAGCGCAACGTGGACACAGCCAAATTTTTGAATGAAAACAAAGGTGTTTTTTGCAAAGTACCTACCTGTAGATTTTGGCCTGTAGCTCAGCCGCCACCTAGGGAAACCTACCAAACCTGTGCATTTCTGAAAACTAGAGACCTAGGGGAATCCAAGGTGGGGTGACTTGTGTGGCTCGGACCAGGTTCTGTTACCCAGAATCCTTTGCAAACCTCAAAATGTGGCTAAAAAAACACATGTTCCTAACATTTCTGTGGCAGAAAGTTCTGGAATCTGAGAGGAGCCACAAATTTCCTTCCACCCAGCGTTCCCCCACGTCTCCCGATAAAAATGATACCTCACTGGTGTGGGTAGGCCTAGTGCCCGCGACAGGAAATGCCCCAAAGCGCAACGTGGACACATCCAAATTTGTGAAGGAAAACAGAGGTGTTTTTTGCAAAGTGCCTACCTGTAGATTTTGGCCTGTAGCTCAGCCGCCACCTAGGGAAACCTACCAAACCTGTGCATTTCTGAAAACTAGAGACCTAGGGGAATCCAAGATGGGGTGACTTGTGTGGCTCGGACCAGGTTCTGTTACCCAGAATCCTTTGCAAATCTCAAAGTTTGGCTAAAAAAACACTTGTTCCTCAAATTTCTGTGGCAGAAAGTTCTGGAATCTGAGAGGAGCCACAAATTTCCTTCCACCCAGCGTTCCCCCATGTCTCCTGATAAAAATGATACCTCACTTGTGTGGGTAGGCCTAGCGCCCGTGACAGAAAACGCCCCAAAGCGCAACGTGGACACATCCAAATTTGTGAAGGAAAACAGAGGTGTTTTTTGCAAAGTGCCTACCTGTAGATTTTGGCTTGTAGCTCAGCCGCCACCTAGGGAAACCTACCAAACCTGTGCATTTCTGAAAACTAGAGACCTAGGGGAATCCAAGATGGGGTGACTTGTGTGGCTCGGACCAGGTTCTGTTACCCAGAATCCCTTGCAAACCTCAAAATTTGGCTAAAAAAACACATGTTCCTCACATTTCTGTGGCAGAAAGTTCTGGAATCTGAGAGGAGCCACAAATTTCCTTCCACCCAGCGTTCCCCCACGTCTCCCGATAAAAATGATACCTCTCTTGTGTGGGTAGACCTAGCGCCCGCGACAGGAAACGCCCCAAAGCGCAACGTGGACACATCCAAATTTGTGAAGGAAAACAGAGGTGTTTTTTGCAAAGTGCCTACCTGTAGATTTTGGCCTGTAGCTCAGCCGCCACCTAGGGAAACCTACAAAACCTGTGCATTTCTGAAAACTAGAGACCTAGGGGAATCCAAGATGGGGTGACTTGTGTGGCTCGGACCAGGTTCTGTTACCCAGAATCCTTTGCAAATCACAAAGTTTGGCTAAAAAAACACATGTTCCTCAAATTTCTGTGGCAGAAAGTTCTGGAATCTGAGGGGAGCCACAAATTTCCTTCCACCCAGCGTTCCCCCACGTCTCCCGATAAAAATGATACCTCACTTGTGTGCGTAGGCCTAGCGCCCGTGACAGGAAATGCCCCAAAGCGCAACGTGGACACAGCCAAATTTTTGAAGGAAAACAGAGGTGTTTTTTGCAAAGTGCCTACCTGTAGATTTTGGCCTGTAGCTCAGCCGCCACCTAGGGAAACCTACCAAACCTGTGCATTTCTGAAAACTAGAGACCTAGGGGAATCCAAAATGGGGTGACTTGTGTGGCTCGGACCAGGTTCTGTTACCCAGAATCCTTTGCAAACCTCAAAATTTGGTTAAAAAAACACATGTTCCTAACATTTCTGTGGCAGAAAGTTCTGGAATCTGAGGGGAGCCACAAATTTCCTTCCACCCAGCGTTCCCCCACGTCTCCCGATAAAAATGATACCTCTCTTGTGTGGGTAGACCTAGCGCCCGCGACAGGAAACGCCCCAAAGCGCAACGTGGACACATCCAAATTTATGAAGGAAAACAGAGGGGTTTTTTGCAAAGTGCCTACCTGTAGATTTTGGCCTGTAGCTCAGCCGCCACCTAGGGAAACCTACCAAACCTGTGCATTTCTGAAAACTAGAGACCTAGGGGAATCCAGGATGGGGTGACTTGTGTGGCTCGGACCAGGTTCTGTTACCCAGAATCCTTTGCAAATCTCAAAGTTTGGTTAAAAAAACACATGTTCCTCAAATTTCTGTGGCAGAAAGTTCTGGAATCTGAGAGGAGCCACAAATTTCCTTCCACCCAGCGTTCCCCCACGTCTCCCGATAAAAATGATACCTCACTTGTGTGGGTAGGCCTAGCGCCCGTGACAGAAAACGCCCCAAAGCGCAAAGTGGACACATCCAAATTTGTGAAGGAAAACAGAGGTGTTTTTTGCAAAGTGCCTACCTGTAGATTTTGGCTTGTAGCTCAGCCGCCACCTAGGGAAACCTATCAAACCTATGCATTTCTGAAAACTAGAGACCTAGGGGAATCCAAGATGGGGTGACTTGTGTGGCTCGGACCAGGTTCTGTTACCCAGAATCCTTTGCAAACCTCATAATTTGGCTAAAAAAACACATGTTCCTCACATTTCTGTGGCAGAAAGTTCTGGAATCTCAAAGGAGCCACGAATTTCCTTCCACCCAGCGTTCCCCCACGTCTCCCTATAAAAATGATACCTCACTTGTGTGCGTAGGCCTAGCGCCCGTGACAGGAAACGCCCCAAAGCGCAACGTGGACACAGCCATATTTTTGAAGGAAAACAGAGGTGTATTTTGCAAAGTGCCTACCTGTAGATTTTGACCTGTAGCTCAGCCGCCACCTAGGAAAACCTACCAAACCTGTGCATTTCTGAAAACTAGAGACCTAGGGGAATCCACGATGGGGTGACTTGTGTGGCTCGGACCAGGTTCTGTTACCCAGAATCCTTTGCAAACCTGAAAATTTGGCTAAAAAAACACATGTTCCTCACATTTCTGTGGCAGAAAGTTCTGGAATCCGCCAGGCGCCACAAATTTCCTTCCACAAAGCGTTCCTTCACGTCTCCCGATAAAAATGATACCTCACTTGTGTGCGTAGGCCTAGCGCCCATGACAGGAAATGACCCAAAGCGCAACGTGGACACAGCCAAATTTTTGAAGGAAAACAGAGGTGTTTTTTGCAAAGTGCCTACCTGTATATTTTGGCCTGTAGCTCAGCCGCCACCTAGGGAAACCTACCAAACCTGTGCATTTCTGAAAACTAGAGACCTAGGGGAATCCAAGATGGGGTGACGTGTGTGGCTCGGACCAGGTTCTGTTACCCAGAATCCTTTGCAAACCTCAAAATTTGGCTAAAAAAACACATGTTCCTAACATTTCTGTGGCAGAAAGTTCTGGAATCTGAGAGGAGCCACAAATTTCCTTCCACCCAGCGTTCCCCCACGTCTCCCGATAAAAATGATACCTCACTTGTGTGGGTAGGCCTAGCGCCCGCGACAGGAAACGCCCCAAAGCGCAACGTGGACACATCCAAATTTATGAAGGAAAACAGAGGTGTTTTTTGCAAAGTGCCTACCTGTAGATTTTGGCCTGTAGCTCAGCCGCCACCTAGGGAAACCTACCAAACCTGTGCATTTATGAAAACTAGAGACCTAGGGGAATCCAAGATGGGGTGACTTGTGTGGCTCGGACAGGGTTCTGTTACCCAGAATCCTTTGCAAATCTCAAAGTTTGGCTAAAGAAACACATGTTCCTCAAATTTCTGTGGCAGAAAGTTCTGGAATCTGAGAGGAGCCACAAATTTCCTTCCACCCAGCGTTCCCCCATGTCTCCTGATAAAAATGATACCTCACTTGTGTGGGTAGGCCTAGCGACCGTGACAGAAAACGCCCCAAAGCGCAACGTGGACACATCCAAATTTGTGAAGGAAAACAGAGGTGTTTTTTGCAAAGTGCCTACCTGTAGATTTTGGCTTGTAGCTCAGCCGCCACCTAGGGAAACCTACCAAACCTGTGCATTTCTGAAAACTAAAGACCTAGGGGAATCCAAGATGGGGTGACTTGTGTGGCTTGGACCAGGTTCTGTTACCCACAATCCTTTGCAAACCTCAAAATTTGGCTAAAAAAACACATGTTTCTCACATTTCTGTGGCAGAAAGTTCTGGAATCTCAGAGGAGCCACGAATTTCCTTCCACCCAGCGTTCCCCCACGTCTCCCGATAAAAATGGTACCTCACTTGTGTGCGTAGGCCTAGCGCCCGTGACAGGAAACGCCCCAAAGCGCAACGTGGACACATCCAAATTTGTGAAGGAAAACAGAGGTGTTTTTTGCAAAGTGCCTACCTGTAGATTTTGGCTTGTAGCTCACCCGCCACCTAGGGAAACCTACCAAACCTGTGCATTTCTGAAAACTAAAGACCTAGGGGAATCCAAGATGGGGTGACTTGTGTGGCTCGGACCAGGTTCTGTTACCCAGAATCCTTTGCAAACCTCAAAATTTGGCAAAAACAAAACACATGTTCCTAACATATCTGTGGCAGAAAGTTCTGGAATCTGAGAGGAGCCACAAATTTCCTTCCACCCAGCGTTCCCCCACGTCTCCCGATAAAAATGATACCTCACTTGTGTGGGTAGGCCTAGCGCCCGCGACAGGAAACGCCCCAAAGCGCAACGTGGACACATCCAAATTTGTGACGGAAAACAGAGGTGTTTTTTGCAAAGTGCCTACCTGTAGATTTTGGCTTGTAGCTCACCCGCCACCTAGGGAAACCTACTAAACCTGTGCATTTCTGAAAACTAGAGACCTAGGGGAATCCAAGATGGGGTGATTTGTGTGGCTCGGACCAGGTTCTGTTACCCAGAATCCTTTGCAAACCTCAAAATTTGGCTAAAAAAACACATGTTCCTCACATTTCTGTGGCAGAAAGTTCTGGAATCTGAGAGGAGCCACGAATTTCCTTCCACCCAGCGTTGCCCCACATCTCCCGATAAAAATGATACCTCACTTGTGTGCGTAGGCCTAGCGCCCGTGACAGGAAACGCCCCAAAGCGCAACGTGGACACATCCAAATTTGTGAAGGAAAACAGAGGTGTTTTTTGCAAAGTGCCTACCTGTAGATTTTGGCCTGTAGCTCAGCCGCCACCTAGGGAAACCCGCCAAACCTGTGCATTTCTGAAAATTAGAGACCTAGGGGAATCCAAGATGGGGTGACTTGTGTGGCTCGGACCAGGTTCTGTTACCCAGAATCCTTTGCAAATCTCAAAATTTGGCTAAAAAAACACATGTTCCTCACATTTCTGTGGCAGAAAGTTCTGGAATCTGAGAGAAGCCACAAATTTCCTTCCACCAAGCGTTCCCCCACGTCTCCCGATAAAAATGATACCTCACTTGTGTGGGTAGGCCTAGCGCCCGCGACAGAAAACGCCCCAAAGCGCAACGTGGACACATCCAAATTTGTGAAGGAAAACAGAGGTGTTTTTTGCAAAGTGCCTACCTGTAGATTTTGGCTTGTAGCTCAGCCGCCACCTAGGGAAACTTACCAAACCTGTGCATTTCTGAAAACTAGAGACCTAGGAGAATCCAAGATGGGGTGACTTGTGTGGCTCGGTCCAGGTTCTGTTACCCAGAATCCTTTGCAAACCTCAAAATTTGGCTAAAAAAACACATGTTACTCACATTTCTGTGGCAGAACGTTCTGGAATCTGAGAGGAGCCACATATTTCCTTCCACCCAGCGTTCCCCCACGTCTCTCGATAAAAATGATACCTCACTTGTGTGGGTAGGCCTAGCGCCCGCGACAGGAAACGCCCCAAAGCGCAACGTGGACACATCCAAATTTGTGAAGGAAAACAGAGTTGTTTTTTGCAAAGTGCCTACCTGTAGATTTTGGCTTGTAGCTCAGCCGCCACCTAGGGAAACCTACTAAACCTGTGCATTTCTGAAAACTAGAGACCAAGGGGAATCCAAGATGGGGGGACTTGTGTGGCTCGGACCAGGTTCTGTTACCCAGAATCCTTTGCAAACCTCAAAATTTGGCTAAAAAAACACATGTTCCTCACATTTCTGTGGCAGAAAGTTCTGGAATCTGAGAGGAGCCACGAATTTCCTTCCACCCAGCGTTCCCCCACGTCTCCCTATAAAAATGATACCTCACTTGTGTGGGTAGGCCTAGCGCCCGCGACAGGAAACGCCCCGAAGCGCAACGTGGACACATCCAAATTTGTGAAGGAAAACAGAGGTGTTTTTTGCAAAGTGCCTACCTGTAGATTTTGGCCTGTAGCTCAGCCGCCACCTAGGGAAACCTACCAAACCTGTGCATTTCTGAAAACTAGAGACCTAGGGGAATCCAAGATGGGGTGACTTGTGTGGCTCGGACCAGGTTCTGTTACCCAGAATCCTTTGCAAACCTCAAAATTTGGCTAAAAAAACACATGTTCCTAACATATCTGTGGCAGAAAGTTCTGGAATCTGAGAGGAGCCACAAATTTCCTTCCACCCAGCGTTCCCCCATGTCTCCCGATAAAAATGATACCTCACTTGTGTGGGTAGGCCTAGCGCCCGCGACAGGAAACGCCCCAAAGCGCAACGTGGACACATCCAAATTTGTGACGGAAAACAGAGGTGTTTTTTGCAAAGTGCCTACCTGTAGATTTTGGCTTGTAGCTCAGCCGCCACCTAGGGAAACCTACTAAACCTGTGCATTTCTGAAATCTAGAGACCTAGGGGAATCCAAGATGGGGTGACTTGTGTGGCTCGGACCAGGTTCTGTTACCCAGAATCCTTTGCAAACCTCAAAATTTGGCTAAAAAAACACATGTTCCTCACATTTCTGTGGCAGAAAGTTCTGGAATCTGAGAGGAGCCACGAATTTCCTTCCACCCAGCGTTCCCCCACGTCTCCCTATAAAAATGATACCTCACTTGTGTGGGTAGGCCTAGCGCCCGCGACAGGAAACGCCCCAAAGCGCAACGTGGACACATCCAAATTTGTGAAGGAAAACAGAGGTGTTTTTTGCAAAGTGCCTACCTGTAGATTTTGGCCTGTAGCTCAGCCGCCACCTAGGGAAACCTACCAAACCTGTGCATTTCTGAAAACTAGAGACCTAGGGGAATCCAAGATGGGGTGACTTGTGTGGCTCGGACCAGGTTCTGTTACCCAGAATTCTTTGCAAACCTCAAAATTTGGCTAAAAAAACACATGTTCCTAACATTTCTGTGGCAGAAAGTTCTGGAATCTGAGAGGAGCCACAAATTTCCTTCCACCCAGTGTTCTCCCACGTCTCCCTATAAAAATGATACCTCACTTGTGTGGGTAGGCCTAGCGCCCGCGACAGGAAACGCCCCAAAGCGCAACGTGGACACATCCAAATTTGTGAAGTAAAACAGAGGTGTTTTTTGCAAAGTGACTACCTGTAGATTTTGGCCTGTAGCTCAGCCGCCACCTAGGGAAACCTACCAAACCTGTGCATTTCTGAAAACTAGAGACCTAGGGGAATCCAAGATGGATTGACTTGTGTGTCTCGGACCAGGTTCTGTTACCCAGAATCCTTTGCAAACCTCAAAATTTGGCTAAAAAAACACATGTTCCTAACATTTCTGTGGCAGAAAGTTCTGGAATCTGAGAGGAGCCACAAATTTCCTTCCACCCAGCGTTCCCCCACGTCTCCCGATAAAAATGATACCTCACTTGTGTGGGTAGGCCTAGCGCCCGCGACAGGAAACGCCCCAAAGCGCAACGTGGACACATCCAAATTTGTGAAGGAAAACAGAGGTGTTTTTTGCAAAGTGCCTACATGTAGATTTTGGCCTGTAGCTCAGCCGCCACCTAGGGAAACCTACCAAACCTGTGCATTTCTGAAAACTAGAGACCTAAGGAAATCCAAGATGGGGTGACTTGTGTGGCTCGGACCAGGTTCTGTTACACAGAATCCTTTGCAAACCTGAAAATTTGGCTAAAAAACACATGTTCCTCACATTTCTGTGGCAGAAAGTTCTGGAATCTGAGAGGAGAAACGAATTTCATTCCACCCAGCCTTCCCCCATGTCTCCCGATAAAAATGATACCTCACTTTTGTGGGTAGGCCTAGCGCCCGCGACATGAAACGCCCCAAAGCGCAACGTGGACACATCCAAATTTGTGAAGGAAAACAGAGGTGTTTTTTGCAAAGTGCCTACATGTAGATTTTGGCCTGTAGCTCAGCCGCCACCTAGGGAAACCTACCAAATCTGTGCATTTCTGAAAACTAGAGACCTAGGGGAATCCAAGGTGGGGTGACTTGTGTGTCTCGGACCAGGTTCTGTTACCCAGAATCCTTTGCAAACCTCAAAATGTGGCTAAAAAAACACATGTTCCTAACATTTCTGTGGCAGAAAGTTCTGGAATCTGAGAGGAGCCACAAATTTCCTTCCACCCAGCGTTCCCCCACGTCTCCCGATAAAAACGATACCTCACTTGTGTGGGTAGGCCTAGCGCCCGCGACAGGAAACGCCCCAAAGCGCAACGTGGACAAATCCAAATTTGTGAAGGAAAACAGAGGTGTTTTTGCAAAGTGCCTACCTGTAGATTTTGGACTGTAGCTCAGCCGCCACCTAGGGAAACCTACCAAACCTGTGCATTTCTCAAAACTAGAGACCTAGGGGAATCCAAGATGGGGTGACTTGTGTGGCTCGGACCAGGTTCTGTTACCCAGAATCCTTTGCAAATCTCAAAGTTTGGCTAAAAAAACACATGTTCCTCAAATTTCTGTGGCAGAAAGATCTGGAATCTATGAGGAGCCACAAATTTCCTTCCACCCAGCGTTCCCCCACGTCTCCTGATAAAAATGATACCTCACTTGTGTGGGTAGGCCTAGCGCCCGTGACAGAAAACGCCCCAAAGCGCAACGTGGACACATCCAAATTTGTGAAGGAAAACAGAGGTGTTTTTTTTAAAGTGCCTACCTGTAGATTTTGGCTTGTAGCTCAGCCGCCACCTAGGGAAACCTACTAAACCTGTGCATTTCTGAAAACTAGAGACCTAGGGGAATCCAAGATGGGGTGACTTGTGTGGCTCGGACCAGGTTCTGTTACCCAGAATCCTTTGCAAACCTCAAAATTTGGCTAAAAAAACACATGTTCCTAACATTTCTGTGGCAGAAAGTTCTGGAATCTGAGAGGAGCCACAAATTGCCTTCCACCCAGCGTTCCCCCACGTCTCCTGATAAAAATGATACCTCACTTGTGTGGGTAGGCCTAGCGCCCGTGACAGAAAACGCCCCAAAGCGCAACGTGGACACATCCAAATTTGTGAAGGAAAACAGAGGTGTTTTTTGCAAAGTGCCTACCTGTAGATTTTGGCTTGTAGCTCAGCCGCCACCTAGGGAAACCTACCAAACCTGTGCATTTCTGAAAACTAAAGACCTAGGGGAATCCAAGATGGGGTGACTTGTGTGGCTCGGACCAGGTTCTGTTACCCAGAATCCTTTGCAAACCTCAAAATTTGGCTAAAAAAACACATGTTCCTCACATTTCTGTGGCAGAAAGTTCTGGAATCTGAGAGGAGCCACAAATTTCCTTCCACCCAGCGTTCCCCCACGTCTCCCTATAAAAATGATACCTCACTTGTGTGGGTAGGCCTAGCGCCCGCGACAGGAAATGCCCCAAAGCGCAACGTGGACACATCCAAATTTGTGAAGGAAAACAGAGGTGTTTTTTGCAAAGTGACTACCTGTAGATTTTGGCTTGTAGCTCAGCCGCCACCTAGGGAAACCTACTAAACCTGTGCATTTCTGAAAACTAGAGACCTAGGGGAATCCAAGATGGGGTGACTTGTGTGGCTCGGACCAGGTTCTGTTACCCAGAATCCTTTGCAAACCTCAAAATTTGGCTAAAAAAACACATGTTCCTAACTTTTCTGTGGCAGAAAGTTCTGGAATCTGAGAGGAGCCACAAATTTCCTTCCACCCAGCGTTCCCCCACGTCTCCCGATAAAAATGATACCTCACTTGTGTGGGTAGGCCTAGCGCCCGCGACAGGAAACGCCCCAAAGCGCAACGTGGACACATCCAAATTTGTGAAGGAAAACAGAGGTGTTTTTTGCAAAGTGCCTACATGTAGATTTTGGCCTGTAGCTCAGCCGCAACCTAGGGAAACCTACCAAACCTGTGCATTTCTGAAAACTAGAGACCTAAGGAAATCCAAGATGGGGTGACTTGTGTGGCTCGGACCAGGTTCTGTTACACAGAATCCTTTGCAAACCTGAAAATTTGGCTAAAAAAACACATGTTCCTCACATTTCTGTGGCAGAAAGTTCTGGAATCTGAGAGGAGAAACAAATTTTATTCCACTCAGCCTTCCCCCATGTCTCCCGATAAAAATGATACCTCACTTGTGTGGGTAGGCATAGCGCCCGCGACATGAAACGCCCCAAAGCGCAACGTGGACACATCCAAATTTGTGAAGGAAAACAGAGGTGTTTTTTGCAAAGTGCCTACATGTAGATTTTGGCCTGTAGCTCAGCCGCCACCTAGGGAAACCTACCAAATCTGTGCATTTCTGAAAACTAGAGACATAGGGGAATCCAAGGTGGGGTGACTTGTGTGGCTCGGACCAGGTTCTGTTACCCAGAATCCTTTGCAAACCTCAAAATGTGGCTAAAAAAACACATGTTCCTAACATTTCTGTGGCAGAAAGTTCTGGAATCTGAGAGGAGCCACAAATTTCCTTCCACCCAGCGTTCCCCCAGGTCTCCCGATAAAAATGATACCTCACTTGTGTGGGTAGGCCTAGCGCCCGCGACAGGAAACGCCCCAAAGCGCAACGTGGACACATCCAAATTTGTGAAGGAAAACAGAGGTGTTTTTGCAAAGTGCCTACCTGTAGATTTTGGACTGTAGCTCAGCCGCCACCTAGGGAAACTTACCAAACCTGTGCATTTCTCAAAACTAGAGACCTAGGGGAATCCAAGATGGGGTGACTTGTGTGGCTCGGACCAGGTTCTGTTACCCAGAATCCTTTGCAAATCTCAAAGTTTGGCTAAAAAAACATATGTTCCTCAAATTTCTGTGGCAGAAAGATCTGGAATCTATGAGGAGCCACAAATTTCCTTCCACCCAGCGTTCCCCCACGTCTCCTGATAAAAATGATACCTCACTTGTGTGGGTAGGCCTAGCGCCCGTGACAGAAAACGCCCCAAAGCGCAACGTGGACACATCCAAATTTGTGAAGGAAAACAGAGGTGTTTTTTGCAAAGTGCCTACCTGTAGATTTTGGCTTGTAGCTCAGCCGCCACCTAGGGAAACCTACTAAACCTGTGCATTTCTGAAAACTAGAGACCTAGGGGAATCCAAGATGGGGTGACTTGTGTGGCTCGGACCAGGTTCTGTTACCCAGAATCCTTTGCAAACCTCAAAATTTGGCTAAAAAAACACATGTTCCTAACATTTCTGTGGCAGAAAGTTCTGGAATCTGAGAGGAGCCACAAATTTCCTTCCACCCAGCGTTCCCCCACGTCTCCTGATAAAAATGATACCTCACTTGTGTGGGTAGGCCTAGCGCCCGTGACAGAAAACGCCCCAAAGCGCAACGTGGACACATCCAAATTTGTGAAGGAAAACAGAGGTGTTTTTTGCAAAGTGCCTACCTGTAGATTTTGGCTTGTAGCTCAGCCGCCACCTAGGGAAACCTACCAAACCTGTGCATTTCTGAAAACTAAAGACCTAGGGGAATGCAAGATGGGGTGACTTGTGTGGCTCGGACCAGGTTCTGTTACCCAGAATCCTTTGCAAACCTCAAAATTTGGCTAAAAAAACACATGTTCCTCACATTTCTGTGGCAGAAAGTTCTGGAATCTGAGAGGAGCCACAAATTTCCTTCCACCCAGCGTTCCCCCACGTCTCCCTATAAAAATGATACCTCACTTGTGTGGGTAGGCCTAGCGCCCGCGACAGGAAACGCCCCAAAGCGCAACGTGGACACATCCAAATTTGTGAAGGAAAACAGAGGTGTTTTTTGCAAAGTGACTACCTGTAGATTTTGGCCTGTAGCTCAGCCGCCACCTAGGGAAACCTACCAAACCTGTGCATTTCTGAAAACTAGAGACCTAGGGGAATCCAAGATGGGGTGACTTGTGTGGCTCGGACCAGGTTCTGTTACCCAGAATCCTTTGCAAACCTCAAAATTTGGCTAAAAAAACACATGTTCCTCACATTTCTGTGGCAGAAAGTTCTGGAATCTGAGAGGAGCCACAAATTTCCTTCCACCCAGCGTTCCCCCACGTCTCCCTATAAAAATGATACCTCACTTGTGTGGGTAGGCCTAGCGCCCGCAACAGGAAACGCCCCAAAGCGCAACGTGGACACATCCAAATTTGTGAAGGAAAACAGAGGTGTTTTTGCAAAGTGCCTACCTGTAGATTTTGGACTGTAGCTCAGCCGCCACCTAGGGAAACCTACCAAACCTGTGCATTTCTCAAAACTAGAGACCTAGGGGAATCCAAGATGGGGTGACTTGTGTGGCTCGGACCAGGTTCTGTTACCCAGAATCCTTTGCAAATCTCAAAGTTTGGCTAAAAAAACACATGTTCCTCAAATTTCTGTGGCAGAAAGATCTGGAATCTATGAGGAGCCACAAATTTCCTTCCACCCAGCGTTCCCCCACGTCTCCTGATAAAAATGATACCTCACTTGTGTGGGTAGGCCTAGCGCCCGTGACAGAAAACGCCCCAAAGCGCAACGTGGACACATCCAAATTTGTGAAGGAAAACAGAGGTGTTTTTTGCAAAGTGCCTACCTGTAGATTTTGGCTTGTAGCTCAGCCGCCACCTAGGGAAACCTACTAAACCTGTGCATTTCTGAAAACTAGAGACCTAGGGGAATCCAAGATGGGGTGACTTGTGTGGCTCGGACCAGGTTCTGTTACCCAGAATCCTTTGCAAACCTCAAAATTTGGCTAAAAAAACACATGTTCCTAACATTTCTGTGGCAGAAAGTTCTGGAATCTGAGAGGAGCCACAAATTTCCTTCCACCCAGCGTTCCCCCACGTCTCCTGATAAAAATGATTCCTCACTTGTGTGGGTAGGCCTAGCGCCCGTGACAGAAAACGCCCCAAAGCGCAACGTGGACACATCCAAATTTGTGAAGGAAAACAGAGGTGTTTTTTGCAAAGTGCCTACCTGTAGATTTTGGCTTGTAGCTCAGCCGCCACCTAGGGAAACCTACCAAACCTGTGCATTTCTGAAAACTAAAGACCTAGGGGAATCCAAGATGGGGTGACTTGTGTGGCTCGGACCAGGTTCTGTTACCCAGAATCCTTTGCAAACCTCAAAATTTGGCTAAAAAAACACATGTTCCTCACATTTCTGTGGCAGAAAGTTCTGGAATCTGAGAGGAGCCACAAATTTCCTTCCACCCAGCGTTCCCCCACGTCTCCCTATAAAAATGATACCTCACTTGTGTGGGTAGGCCTAGCGCCCGCAACAGGAAATGCCCCAAAGCGCAACGTGGACACATCCAAATTTGTGAAGGAAAACAGAGGTGTTTTTTGCAAAGTGACTACCTGTAGATTTTGGCTTGTAGCTCAGCCGCCACCTAGGGAAACCTACTAAACCTGTGCATTTCTGAAAACTAGAGACCTAGGGGAATCCAAGATGGGGTGACTTGTGTGGCTCGGACCAGGTTCTGTTACCCAGAATCCTTTGCAAACCTCAAAATTTGGCTAAAAAAACACATGTTCCTAACTTTTCTGTGGCAGAAAGTTCTGGAATCTGAGAGGAGCCACAAATTTCCTTCCACCCAGCGTTCCCCCACGTCTCCCGATAAAAATGATACCTCACTTGTGTGGGTAGGCCTAGCGCCCGCGACAGGAAACGCCCCAAAGCGCAACGTGGACACATCCAAATTTGTGAAGGAAAACAGAGGTGTTTTTTGCAAAGTGCCTACATGTAGATTTTGGCCTGTAGCTCAGCCGCAACCTAGGGAAACCTACCAAACCTGTGCATTTCTGAAAACTAGAGACCTAAGGAAATCCAAGATGGGGTGACTTGTGTGGCTCGGACCAGGTTCTGTTACACAGAATCCTTTGCAAACCTGAAAATTTGGCTAAAAAAACACATGTTCCTCACATTTCTGTGGCAGAAAGTTCTGGAATCTGAGAGGAGAAACAAATTTTATTCCACTCAGCCTTCCCCCATGTCTCCCGATAAAAATGATACCTCACTTGTGTGGGTAGGCCTAGCGCCCGCGACATGAAACGCCCCAAAGCGCAACGTGGACACATCCAAATTTGTGAAGGAAAACAGAGGTGTTTTTTGCAAAGTGCCTACATGTAGATTTTGGCCTGTAGCTCAGCCGCCACCTAGGGAAACCTACCAAATCTGTGCATTTCTGAAAACTAGAGACATAGGGGAATCCAAGGTGGGGTGACTTGTGTGGCTCGGACCAGGTTCTGTTACCCAGAATCCTTTGCAAACCTCAAAATGTGGCTAAAAAAACACATGTTCCTAACATTTCTGTGGCAGAAAGTTCTGGAATCTGAGAGGAGCCACAAATTTCCTTCCACCCAGCGTTCCCCCAGGTCTCCCGATAAAAATGATACCTCACTTGTGTGGGTAGGCCTAGCGCCCGCGACAGGAAACGCCCCAAAGCGCAACGTGGACACATCCAAATTTGTGAAGGAAAACAGAGGTGTTTTTGCAAAGTGCCTACCTGTAGATTTTGGACTGTAGCTCAGCCGCCACCTAGGGAAACTTACCAAACCTGTGCATTTCTCAAAACTAGAGACCTAGGGGAATCCAAGATGGGGTGACTTGTGTGGCTCGGACCAGGTTCTGTTACCCAGAATCCTTTGCAAATCTCAAAGTTTGGCTAAAAAAACATATGTTCCTCAAATTTCTGTGGCAGAAAGATCTGGAATCTATGAGGAGCCACAAATTTCCTTCCACCCAGCGTTCCCCCACGTCTCCTGATAAAAATGATACCTCACTTGTGTGGGTAGGCCTAGCGCCCGTGACAGAAAACGCCCCAAAGCGCAACGTGGACACATCCAAATTTGTGAAGGAAAACAGAGGTGTTTTTTGCAAAGTGCCTACCTGTAGATTTTGGCTTGTAGCTCAGCCGCCACCTAGGGAAACCTACTAAACCTGTGCATTTCTGAAAACTAGAGACCTAGGGGAATCCAAGATGGGGTGACTTGTGTGGCTCGGACCAGGTTCTGTTACCCAGAATCCTTTGCAAACCTCAAAATTTGGCTAAAAAAACACATGTTCCTAACATTTCTGTGGCAGAAAGTTCTGGAATCTGAGAGGAGCCACAAATTTCCTTCCACCCAGCGTTCCCCCACGTCTCCTGATAAAAATAATACCTCACTTGTGTGGGTAGGCCTAGCGCCCGTGACAGAAAACGCCCCAAAGCGCAACGTGGACACATCCAAATTTGTGAAGGAAAACAGAGGTGTTTTTTGCAAAGTGCCTACCTGTAGATTTTGGCTTGTAGCTCAGCCGCCACCTAGGGAAACCTACCAAACCTGTGCATTTCTGAAAACTAAAGACCTAGGGGAATGCAAGATGGGGTGACTTGTGTGGCTCGGACCAGGTTCTGTTACCCAGAATCCTTTGCAAACCTCAAAATTTGGCTACAAAAACACATGTTCCTCACATTTCTGTGGCAGAAAGTTCTGGAATCTGAGAGGAGCCACAAATTTCCTTCCACCCAGCGTTCCCCCACGTCTCCCTATAAAAATGATACCTCACTTGTGTGGGTAGGCCTAGCGCCCGCGACAGGAAACGCCCCAAAGCGCAACGTGGACACATCCAAATTTGTGAAGGAAAACAGAGGTGTTTTTTGCAAAGTGACTACCTGTAGATTTTGGCCTGTAGCTCAGCCGCCACCTAGGGAAACCTACCAAACCTGTGCATTTCTGAAAACTAGAGACCTAGGGGAATCCAAGATGGGGTGACTTGTGTGGCTCGGACCAGGTTCTGTTACCCAGAATCCTTTGCAAACCTCAAAATTTGGCTAAAAAAACACATGTTCCTAACATTTCTGTGGCAGAAAGTTCTGGAATCTGAGAGGAGCCACAAATTTCCTTCCACCCAGCGTTCCCCCACGTCTCCTGATAAAAATGATACCTCACTTGTGTGGGTAGGCCTAGCGCCCGTGACAGAAAACGCCCCAAAGCGCAACGTGGACACATCCAAATTTGTGAAGGAAAACAGAGGTGTTTTTTGCAAAGTGCCTACCTGTAGATTTTGGCTTGTAGCTCAGCCGCCACCTAGGGAAACCTACCAAACCTGTGCATTTCTGAAAACTAAAGACCTAGGGGAATCCAAGATGGGGTGACTTGTGTGGCTCGGACCAGGTTCTGTTACCCAGAATCCTTTGCAAACCTCAAAATTTGGCTAAAAAAACACATGTTCCTCACATTTCTGTGGCAGAAAGTTCTGGAATCTGAGAGGAGCCACAAATTTCCTTCCACCCAGCGTTCCCCCACGTCTCCCTATAAAAATGATACCTCACTTGTGTGGGTAGGCCTAGCGCCCGTGACAGGAAACGCCCCAAAGCGCAACGTGGACACATCCAAATTTGTGAAGGAAAACAGAGGTGTTTTTTGCAAAGTGACTACCTGTAGATTTTGGCTTGTAGCTCAGCCGCCACCTAGGGAAACCTACTAAACCTGTGCATTTCTGAAAACTAGAGACCTAGGGGAATCCAAGATGGGGTGACTTGTGTGGCTCGGACCAGGTTCTGTTACCCAGAATCCTTTGCAAACCTCAAAATGTGGCTAAAAAAACACATGTTCCTAACTTTTCTGTGGCAGAAAGTTCTGGAATCTGAGAGGAGCCACAAATTTCCTTCCACCCAGCGTTCCCCCACGTCTCCCGATAAAAATGATACCTCACTTGTGTGGGTAGGCCTAGCGCCCGCGACAGGAAACGCCCCAAAGCGCAACGTGGACACATCCAAATTTGTGAAGGAAAACAGAGGTGTTTTTTGCAAAGTGCCTACATGTAGATTTTGGCCTGTAGCTCAGCCGCCACCTAGGGAAACCTACCAAACCTGTGCATTTCTGAAAACTAGAGACCTAAGGAAATCCAAGATGGGGTGACTTGTGTGGCTCGGACCAGGTTCTGTTACACAGAATCCTTTGCAAACCTGAAAATTTGGCTAAAAAAACACATGTTCCTCACATTTCTGTGGCAGAAAGTTCTGGAATCTGAGAGGAGAAACGAATTTCATTCCACTCAGCCTTCCCCCATGTCTCCCGATAAAAATGATACCTCACTTGTGTGGGTAGGCCTAGCGCCCGCGACATGAAACGCCCCAAAGCGCAACGTGGACACATCCAAATTTGTGAAGGAAAACAGAGGTGTTTTTTTCAAAGTGCCTACATGTAGATTTTGGCCTGTAGCTCAGCCGCCACCTAGGGAAACCTACCAAATCTGTGCATTTCTGAAAACTAGAGACCTAGGGGAATCCAAGGTGGGGTGACTTGTGTGGCTCGGACCAGGTTCTGTTACCCAGAATCCTTTGCAAACCTCAAAATGTGGCTAAAAAAACACATGTTCCTAACATTTCTGTGGCAGAAAGTTCTGGAATCTGAGAGGAGCCACAAATTTCCTTCCACCCAGCGTTCCCCCAGGTCTCCCGATAAAAATGATACCTCACTTGTGTGGGTAGGCCTAGCGCCCGCGACAGGAAACGCCCCAAAGCGCAACGTGGACACATCCAAATTTGTGAAGGAAAACAGAGGTGTTTTTGCAAAGTGCCTACCTGTAGATTTTGGACTGTAGCTCAGCCGCCACCTAGGGAAACCTACCAAACCTGTGCATTTCTCAAAACTAGAGACCTAGGGGAATCCAAGATGGGGTGACTTGTGTGGCTCGGACCAGGTTCTGTTACCCAGAATCCTTTGCAAATCTCAAAGTTTGGCTAAAAAAACATATGTTCCTCAAATTTCTGTGGCAGAAAGATCTGGAATCTATGAGGAGCCACAAATTTCCTTCCACCCAGCGTTCCCCCACGTCTCCTGATAAAAATGATACCTCACTTGTGTGGGTAGGCCTAGCGCCCGTGACAGAAAACGCCCCAAAGCGCAACGTGGACACATCCAAATTTGTGAAGGAAAACAGAGGTGTTTTTTGCAAAGTGCCTACCTGTAGATTTTGGCTTGTAGCTCAGCCGCCACCTAGGGAAACCTACTAAACCTGTGCATTTCTGAAAACTAGAGACCTAGGGGAATCCAAGATGGGGTGACTTGTGTGGCTCGGACCAGGTTCTGTTACCCAGAATCCTTTGCAAACCTCAAAATTTGGCTAAAAAAACACATGTTCCTAACATTTCTGTGGCAGAAAGTTCTGGAATCTGAGAGGAGCCACAAATTTCCTTCCACCCAGCGTTCCCCCACGTCTCCTGATAAAAATGATACCTCACTTGTGTGGGTTGGCCTAGCGCCCGTGACAGAAAACGCCCCAAAGCGCAACGTGGACACATCCAAATTTGTGAAGGAAAACAGAGGTGTTTTTTGCAAAGTGACTACCTGTAGATTTTGGCCTGTAGCTCAGCCGCCACCTAGGGAAACCTACCAAACCTGTGCATTTCTGAAAACTAGAGACCTAGGGGAATCCAAGATGGGGTGACTTGTGTGTCTCGGACCAGGTTCTGTTACCCAGAATCCTTTGCAAACCTCAAAATTTGGATAAAAAAACACATGTTCCTAACATTTCTGTGGCAGAAAGTTCTGGAATCTGAGAGGAGCCACAAATTTCCTTCCACCCAGCGTTCCCCCACGTCTCCTGATAAAAATAATACCTCACTTGTGTGGGTAGGCCTAGCGCCCGTGACAGAAAACGCCCCAAAGCGCAACGTGGACACATCCAAATTTGTGAAGGAAAACAGAGGTGTTTTTTGCAAAGTGCCTACCTGTAGATTTTGGCTTGTAGCTCAGCCGCCACCTAGGGAAACCTACCAAACCTGTGCATTTCTGAAAACTAAAGACCTAGGGGAATGCAAGATGGGGTGACTTGTGTGGCTCGGACCAGGTTCTGTTACCCAGAATCCTTTGCAAACCTCAAAATTTGGCTAAAAAAACACATGTTCCTCACATTTCTGTGGCAGAAAGTTCTGGAATCTGAGAGGAGCCACAAATTTCCTTCCACCCAGCGTTCCCCCACGTCTCCCTATAAAAATGATACCTCACTTGTGTGGGTAGGCCTAGCGCCCGCGACAGGAAACGCCCCAAAGCGCAACGTGGACACATCCAAATTTGTGAAGGAAAACAGAGGTGTTTTTTGCAAAGTGACTACCTGTAGATTTTGGCCTGTAGCTCAGCCGCCACCTAGGGAAACCTACCAAACCTGTGCATTTCTGAAAACTAGAGACCTAGGGGAATCCAAGATGGGGTGACTTGTGTGGCTCGGACCAGGTTCTGTTACCCAGAATCCTTTGCAAACCTCAAAATTTGGCTAAAAAAACACATGTTCCTAACATTTCTGTGGCAGAAAGTTCTGGAATCTGAGAGGAGCCACAAATTTCCTTCCACCCAGCGTTCCCCCACGTCTCCTGATAAAAATGATACCTCACTTGTGTGGGTAGGCCTAGCGCCCGTGACAGAAAACGCCCCAAAGCGCAACGTGGACACATCCAAATTTGTGAAGGAAAACAGAGGTGTTTTTTGCAAAGTGCCTACCTGTAGATTTTGGCTTGTAGCTCAGCCGCCACCTAGGGAAACCTACCAAACCTGTGCATTTCTGAAAACTAAAGACCTAGGGGAATCCAAGATGGGGTGACTTGTGTGGCTCGGACCAGGTTCTGTTACCCAGAATCCTTTGCAAACCTCAAAATTTGGCTAAAAAAACACATGTTCCTCACATTTCTGTGGCAGAAAGTTCTGGAATCTGAGAGGAGCCACAAATTTCCTTCCACCCAGCGTTCCCCCACGTCTCCCTATAAAAATGATACCTCACTTGTGTGGGTAGGCCTAGCGCCCGCGACAGGAAACGCCCCAAAGCGCAACGTGGACACATCCAAATTTGTGAAGGAAAACAGAGGTGTTTTTTGCAAAGTGACTACCTGTAGATTTTGGCTTGTAGCTCAGCCGCCACCTAGGGAAACCTACTAAACCTGTGCATTTCTGAAAACTAGAGACCTAGGGGAATCCAAGATGGGGTGACTTGTGTGGCTCGGACCAGGTTCTGTTACCCAGAATCCTTTGCAAACCTCAAAATTTGGCTAAAAAAACACATGTTCCTAACTTTTCTGTGGCAGAAAGTTCTGGAATCTGAGAGGAGCCACAAATTTCCTTCCACCCAGCGTTCCCCCACGTCTCCCGATAAAAATGATACCTCACTTGTGTGGGTAGGCCTAGCGCCCGCGACAGGAAACGCCCCAAAGCGCAACGTGGACACATCCAAATTTGTGAAGGAAAACAGAGGTGTTTTTTGCAAAGTGCCTACATGTAGATTTTGGCCTGTAGCTCAGCCGCCACCTAGGGAAACCTACCAAACCTGTGCATTTCTGAAAACTAGAGACCTAAGGAAATCCAAGATGGGGTGACTTGTGTGGCTCGGACCAGGTTCTGTTACACAGAATCCTTTGCAAACCTGAAAATTTGGCTAAAAAAACACATGTTCCTCACATTTCTGTGGCAGAAAGTTCTGGAATCTGAGAGGAGAAACGAATTTCATTCCACTCAGCCTTCCCCCATGTCTCCCGATAAAAATGATACCTCACTTGTGTGGGTAGGCCTAGCGCCCGCGACATGAAACGCCCCAAAGCGCAACGTGGACACATCCAAATTTGTGAAGGAAAACAGAGGTGTTTTTTTCAAAGTGCCTACATGTAGATTTTGGCCTGTAGCTCAGCCGCCACCTAGGGAAACCTACCAAATCTGTGCATTTCTGAAAACTAGAGACCTAGGGGAATCCAAGGTGGGGTGACTTGTGTGGCTCGGACCAGGTTCTGTTACCCAGAATCCTTTGCAAACCTCAAAATGTGGCTAAAAAAACACATGTTCCTAACATTTCTGTGGCAGAAAGTTCTGGAATCTGAGAGGAGCCACAAATTTCCTTCCACCCAGCGTTCCCCCAGGTCTCCCGATAAAAATGATACCTCACTTGTGTGGGTAGGCCTAGCGCCCGCGACAGGAAACGCCCCAAAGCGCAACGTGGACACATCCAAATTTGTGAAGGAAAACAGAGGTGTTTTTGCAAAGTGCCTACCTGTAGATTTTGGACTGTAGCTCAGCCGCCACCTAGGGAAACCTACCAAACCTGTGCATTTCTCAAAACTAGAGACCTAGGGGAATCCAAGATGGGGTGACTTGTGTGGCTCGGACCAGGTTCTGTTACCCAGAATCCTTTGCAAATCTCAAAGTTTGGCTAAAAAAACATATGTTCCTCAAATTTCTGTGGCAGAAAGATCTGGAATCTATGAGGAGCCACAAATTTCCTTCCACCCAGCGTTCCCCCACGTCTCCTGATAAAAATGATACCTCACTTGTGTGGGTAGGCCTAGCGCCCGTGACAGAAAACGCCCCAAAGCGCAACGTGGACACATCCAAATTTGTGAAGGAAAACAGAGGTGTTTTTTGCAAAGTGCCTACCTGTAGATTTTGGCTTGTAGCTCAGCCGCCACCTAGGGAAACCTACTAAACCTGTGCATTTCTGAAAACTAGAGACCTAGGGGAATCCAAGATGGGGTGACTTGTGTGGCTCGGACCAGGTTCTGTTACCCAGAATCCTTTGCAAACCTCAAAATTTGGCTAAAAAAACACATGTTCCTAACATTTCTGTGGCAGAAAGTTCTGGAATCTGAGAGGAGCCACAAATTTCCTTCCACCCAGCGTTCCCCCACGTCTCCTGATAAAAATGATACCTCACTTGTGTGGGTAGGCCTAGCGCCCGTGACAGAAAACGCCCCAAAGCGCAACGTGGACACATCCAAATTTGTGAAGGAAAACAGAGGTGTTTTTTGCAAAGTGACTACCTGTAGATTTTGGCCTGTAGCTCAGCCGCCACCTAGGGAAACCTACCAAACCTGTGCATTTCTGAAAACTAGAGACCTAGGGGAATCCAAGATGGGGTGACTTGTGTGTCTCGGACCAGGTTCTGTTACCCAGAATCCTTTGCAAACCTCAAAATTTGGATAAAAAAACACATGTTCCTAACATTTCTGTGGCAGAAAGTTCTGGAATCTGAGAGGAGCCACAAATTTCCTTCCACCCAGCGTTCCCCCACGTCTCCCGATAAAAATGATACCTCACTTGTGTGGGTAGGCCTAGCGCCCGCGACAGGAAACGCCCCAAAGCGCAACGTGGACACATCCAAATTTGTGAAGGAAAACAGAGGTGTTTTTTGCAAAGTGCCTACATGTAGATTTTGGCCTGTAGCTCAGCCGCCACCTAGGGAAACCTACCAAACCTGTGCATTTCTGAAAACTAGAGACCTAAGGAAATCCAAGATGGGGTGACTTGTGTGGCTCGGACCAGGTTCTGTTACCCAGAATCCTTTGCAAACCTGAAAATTTGGCTAAAAAAACACATGTTCCTCACATTTCTGTGGCAGAAAGTTCTGGAATCTGAGAGGAGCCACGAATTTCCTTCCACTCAGCCTTCCCCCATGTCTCCCGATAAAAATGATACCTCACTTGTGTGGGTAGGCCTAGCGCCCGCGACAGGAAACGCCCCAAAGCGCAACGTGGACACATCCAAATTTGTGAAGGAAAACAGAGGTGTTTTTTGCAAAGTGACTACCTGTAGATTTTGGCCTGTAGCTCAGCCGCCACCTAGGGAAACCTACCAAACCTGTGCATTTCTGAAAACTAGAGACCTAGGGGAATCCAAGATGGGGTGACTTGTGTGGCTCGGACCAGGTTCTGTTACCCAGAATCCTTTGCAAACCTCAAAATTTGGCTAAAAAAACACATGTTCCTAACATTTCTGTGGCAGAAAGTTCTGGAATCTGAGAGGAGCCACAAATTTCCTTCCACCCAGCGTTCCCCCACGTCTCCTGATAAAAATGATACCTCACTTGTGTGGGTAGGCCTAGCGCCCGTGACAGAAAACGCCCCAAAGCGCAACGTGGACACATCCAATTTTGTGAAGGAAAACAGAGGTGTTTTTTGCAAAGTGCCTACCTGTAGATTTTGGCTTGTAGCTCAGCCGCCACCTAGGGAAACCTACCAAACCTGTGCATTTCTGAAAACTAAAGACCTAGGGGAATCCAAGATGGGGTGACTTGTGTGGCTCGGACCAGGTTCTGTTACCCAGAATCCTTTGCAAACCTCAAAATTTGGCTAAAAAAACACATGTTCCTCACATTTCTGTGGCAGAAAGTTCTGGAATCTGAGAGGAGCCACAAATTTCCTTCCACCCAGCGTTCCCCCACGTCTCCCTATAAAAATGATACCTCACTTGTGTGGGTAGGCCTAGCGCCCGCGACAGGAAACGCCCCAAAGCGCAACGTGGACACATCCAAATTTGTGAAAGAAAACAGAGGTGTTTTTTGCAAAGTGACTACCTGTAGATTTTGGCTTGTAGCTCAGCCGCCACCTAGGGAAACCTACTAAACCTGTGCATTTCTGAAAACTAGAGACCTAGGGGAATCCAAGATGGGGTGACTTGTGTGGCTCGGACCAGGTTCTGTTACCCAGAATCCTTTGCAAACCTCAAAATTTGGCTAAAAAAACACATGTTCCTAACTTTTCTGTGGCAGAAAGTTCTGGAATCTGAGAGGAGCCACAAATTTCCTTCCACCCAGCGTTCCCCCACGTCTCCCGATAAAAATGATACCTCACTTGTGTGGGTAGGCCTAGCGCCCGCGACAGGAAACGCCCCAAAGCGCAACTTGGACACATCCAAATTTGTGAAGGAAAACAGAGGTGTTTTTTGCAAAGTGCCTACATGTAGATTTTGGCCTGTAGCTCAGCCGCCACCTAGGGAAACCTACCAAACCTGTGCATTTCTGAAAACTAGAGACCTAAGGAAATCCAAGATGGGGTGACTTGTGTGGCTCGGACCAGGTTCTGTTACACAGAATCCTTTGCAAACCTGAAAATTTGGCTAAAAAAACACATGTTCCTCACATTTCTGTGGCAGAAAGTTCTGGAATCTGAGAGGAGAAACGAATTTCATTCCACTCAGCCTTCCCCCATGTCTCCCGATAAAAATGATACCTCACTTGTGTGGGTAGGCCTAGCGCCCGCGACATGAAACGCCCCAAAGCGCAACGTGGACACATCCAAATTTGTGAAGGAAAACAGAGGTGTTTTTTTCAAAGTGCCTACATGTAGATTTTGGCCTGTAGCTCAGCCGCCACCTAGGGAAACCTACCAAATCTGTGCATTTCTGAAAACTAGAGACCTAGGGGAATCCAAGGTGGGGTGACTTGTGTGGCTCGGACCAGGTTCTGTTACCCAGAATCCTTTGCAAACCTCAAAATGTGGCTAAAAAAACACATGTTCCTAACATTTCTGTGGCAGAAAGTTCTGGAATCTGAGAGGAGCCACAAATTTCCTTCCACCCAGCGTTCCCCCAGGTCTCCCGATAAAAATGATACCTCACTTGTGTGGGTAGGCCTAGCGCCCGCGACAGGAAACGCCCCAAAGCGCAACGTGGACACATCCAAATTTGTGAAGGAAAACAGAGGTGTTTTTGCAAAGTGCCTACCTGTAGATTTTGGACTGTAGCTCAGCCGCCACCTAGGGAAACCTACCAAACCTGTGCATTTCTCAAAACTAGAGACCTAGGGGAATCCAAGATGGGGTGACTTGTGTGGCTCGGACCAGGTTCTGTTACCCAGAATCCTTTGCAAATCTCAAAGTTTGGCTAAAAAAACATATGTTCCTCAAATTTCTGTGGCAGAAAGATCTGGAATCTATGAGGAGCCACAAATTTCCTTCCACCCAGCGTTCCCCCACGTCTCCTGATAAAAATGATACCTCACTTGTGTGGGTAGGCCTAGCGCCCGTGACAGAAAACGCCCCAAAGCGCAACGTGGACACATCCAAATTTGTGAAGGAAAACAGAGGTGTTTTTTGCAAAGTGCCTACCTGTAGATTTTGGCTTGTAGCTCAGCCGCCACCTAGGGAAACCTACTAAACCTGTGCATTTCTGAAAACTAGAGACCTAGGGGAATCCAAGATGGGGTGACTTGTGTGGCTCGGACCAGGTTCTGTTACCCAGAATCCTTTGCAAACCTCAAAATTTGGCTAAAAAAACACATGTTCCTAACATTTCTGTGGCAGAAAGTTCTGGAATCTGAGAGGAGCCACAAATTTCCTTCCACCCAGCGTTCCCCCACGTCTCCTGATAAAAATGATACCTCACTTGTGTGGGTAGGCCTAGCGCCCGTGACAGAAAACGCCCCAAAGCGCAACGTGGACACATCCAAATTTGTGAAGGAAAACAGAGGTGTTTTTTGCAAAGTGACTACCTGTAGATTTTGGCCTGTAGCTCAGCCGCCACCTAGGGAAACCTACCAAACCTGTGCATTTCTGAAAACTAGAGACCTAGGGGAATCCAAGATGGGGTGACTTGTGTGTCTCGGACCAGGTTCTGTTACCCAGAATCCTTTGCAAACCTCAAAATTTGGATAAAAAAACACATGTTCCTAACATTTCTGTGGCAGAAAGTTCTGGAATCTGAGAGGAGCCACAAATTTCCTTCCACCCAGCGTTCCCCCACGTCTCCCGATAAAAATGATACCTCACTTGTGTGGGTAGGCCTAGCGCCCGCGACAGGAAACGCCCCAAAGCGCAACGTGGACACATCCAAATTTGTGAAGGAAAACAGAGGTGTTTTTTGCAAAGTGCCTACATGTAGATTTTGGCCTGTAGCTCAGCCGCCACCTAGGGAAACCTACCAAACCTGTGCATTTCTGAAAACTAGAGACCTAAGGAAATCCAAGATGGGGTGACTTGTGTGGCTCGGACCAGGTTCTGTTACCCAGAATCCTTTGCAAACCTGAAAATTTGGCTAAAAAAACACATGTTCCTCACATTTCTGTGGCAGAAAGTTCTGGAATCTGAGAGGAGCCACGAATTTCCTTCCACTCAGCCTTCCCCCATGTCTCCCGATAAAAATGATACCTCACTTGTGTGGGTAGGCCTAGCGCCCGCGACAGGAAACGCCCCAAAGCGCAACGTGGACACATCCAAATTTGTGAAGGAAAACAGAGGTGTTTTTTGCAAAGTGCCTACATGTAGATTTTGGCCTGTAGCTCAGCCGCCACCTAGGGAAACCTACCAAACCTGTGCATTTCTGAAAACTAGAGACCTAAGGAAATCCAAGATGCGGTGACTTGTGTGGCTCGGACCAGGTTCTGTTACCCAGAATCCTTTGCAAACCTGAAAATTTGGCTAAAAAAACACATGTTCCTCACATTTCTGTGGCAGAAAGTTCTGGAATCTGAGAGGAGCCACGAATTTCCTTCCACTCAGCCTTCCCCCATGTCTCCCGATAAAAATGATACCTCACTTGTGTGGGTAGGCCTAGCGCCCGCGACAGGAAACGCCCCAAAGCGCAACGTGGACACATCCAAATTTGTGAAGGAAAACAGAGGTGTTTTTTGCAAAGTGCCTACATGTAGATTTTGGCCTGTAGCTCAGCCGCCACCTAGGGAAACCTACCAAATCTGTGCATTTCTGAAAACTAGAGACCTAGGGGAATCCAAGGTGGGGTGACTTGTGTGGCTCGGACCAGGTTCTGTTACCCAGAATCCTTTGCAAACCTGAAAATGTGGCTAAAAAAACACATGTTCCTAACATTTCTGTCGCAGAAAGTTCTGGAATCTGAGAGGAGCCACGAATTTCCTTCCACCCAGCGTTGCCCCACATCTCCCGATAAAAATGATACCTCACTTGTGTGCGTAGGCCTAGCGCCCGTGACAGGAAATGCCCCAAAGCGCAACGTGGACACAGCCAAATTTTTGAAGGAAAACAGAGGTGTTTTTTGCAAAGTGCCTACCTGTAGATTTTGGCCTGTAGCTCAGCCGCCACCTAGGGAAACCTAACAAACCTGTGCATTTCTGAAAACTAGAGACCTAGGGGAATCCAAAATGGGGTGACTTGTGTTGCTCGGACCAGGTTCTGTTACCCAGAATCCTTTGCAAATCTCAAAATTTGGCTAAAAAAACACATGTTCCTCACATTTCTGTGTCAGAAAGTTCTGGAATCTGAGAGGAGCCACAAATTTCCTTTCTCCCAGCGTTCCCCCACGTCTCCCGATAAAAATGATACCTCACTTGTGTGGGTAGGCCTAGTGCCCGCGACAGGAAACGCCCATAGCGCAACGTGGACACATCCAAATTTGTGAAGGAAAACAGAGGTGTTTTTTGCAAAGTGCCTACCTGTAGATTTTGGCCTGTAGCTCAGCCGCCACCTGGGGAAACCTACCAAACCTGTGCATTTCTGAAAACTAGAGACCTAGGGGAATCCAAGGTGGGGTGACTTGTGTGGCTCGGACCAGGTTCTGTTACCCAGAATCCTTTGCAAACCTCAAAATGTGGCTAAAAAAACACATGTTCCTAACATTTCTGTTGCAGAAAGTTCTGGAATCTGAGAGGAGCCACAAATTTCCTTCCACCCAGCGTTCCCCCACGTCTCCCGATAAAAATGATACCTCACTTGTGTGGGTAGACCTAGCGGCCGCGACAGAAGACGTCCCATAGCGCAACGTGGACACATCCAAATTTGTGAAGGAAAACAGGTGTTTTTTTCAAAGTGACTACCTGTAGATTTTGGCCTGTAGCTCAGCCGCCACCTAGGGAAACCTACCAAACCTGTGCATTTCTGAAAACTAGAGACCTAGGGGAATCCAAAATGGGGTGACTTGTGTGGCTCGGACGAGGTTCTGTTACCCAGAATGCTTTGCAAACCTCAAAGTTTGGCTAAAAAAAGCATGTTCCTCACATTTCTGTGGCAGAAAGTTCTGGAATCTAAGAGGAGCCACAAATTTCCTTCCACCCAGCGTTCCCCCATGTCTCCCGATAAAAATGATACCTCACTTGTGTGGGTAGGCCTAGCGCCCGCGACAGGAAACGCCCCAAAGCGCAACGTGGACACATCCAAATTTGTGAAGGAAAACAGAGGTGTTTTTTGCAAAGTGCCTACCTGTAGATTTTGGCCTGTAGCTCTGCCGCCACCTAGGAAAACCCACCAAACCTGTGCATTTCTGAAAACTAGAGACCTAGGGGAATCCAAGGTGGGGTGACTTGTGTGGCTCGGACCAGGTTCTGTTACCCAGAATCCTTTGCAAACCTCAAAATGTGGCTAAAAAAACACATGTTCCTCAAATTTCTGTGGCAGAAAGATCTGGAATCTATGAGGAGCCACAAATTTCCTTCCACCCAGCGTTCCCCCACGTCTCCTGATAAAAATGATACCTCACTTGTGTGGGTAGGCCTAGCGCCCGTGACAGAAAACGCCCCAAAGCGCAACGTGGACACATCCAAATTTGTGAAGGAAAACAGAGGTGTTTTTTTTAAAGTGCCTACCTGTAGATTTTGGCCTGTAGCTCTGCCGCCACCTAGGGAAACCCACCAAACCTGTGCATTTCTGAAAACTAGAGACCTAGGGGAATCCAAGGTTGGGTGACTTGTGTGGCTCGGACCAGGTTCTGTTACCCAGAATGCTTTGCAAACCTGAAAATTTGGCTAAAAAAACACATGTTCCTCACATTTCTGTGGCAGAAAGTTCTGGAATCTGAGAGGAGCCACGAATTTCCTTCCACTCAGCCTTCCCCCATGTCTCCCGATAAAAATGATACCTCACTTGTGTGGGTAGGCCTAGCGCCCGCGACAGGAAACGTCCCAAAGCGCAACGTGGACACATCCAAATTTGTGAAGGAAAACAGAGGTGTTTTTTGCAAAGTGCCTACCTGTAGATTTTGGCCTGTAGCTCAGCCGCCACCTAGGGAAACTTACCAAACCTGTGCATTTCTGAAAACTAGAGACCTAGGGGAATCCAAAATGGGGTGACTTGTGTGGCTCGGACCAGGTTCTGTTACCCAGAATCCTTTGCAAACCTCAAAATGTGGCTAAAAAAACACATGTTCCTAACATTTCTGTTGCAGAAAGTTCTGGAATCTGAGAGGAGCCACAAATTTCCTTCCACCCAGCGTTCCCCCACGTCTCCCGATAAAAATGATACCTCACTTGTGTGGGTAGGCCTAGCGGCCGCGACAGAAAACGTCCCATAGCGCAACGTGGACACATCCAAATTTGTGAAGGAAAACAGAGGTGTTTTTTGCAAAGTGCCTACCTGTAGATTTTGGCCTGTAGCTCTGCCGCCACCTAGGGAAACCCGCCAAACCTGTGCATTTCTCAAAATTAGAGACCTAGGGGAATCCAAGATGGGGTGACTTGTGTGGCTCGGACCAGGTTCTGTTACCCAGAATCCTTTGCAAATCTCAAAATTTGGCTAAAAAAACACATGTTCCTCACATTTCTGTGGCAGAAAGTTCTGGAATCTGAGAGAAGCCACAAATTTCCTTCCACCCAGCGTTCCCCCACGTCTCCCGATAAAAATGATACCTCACTTGTGTGGGTAGGCCTAGCGCCCGCGACAGAAAACGCCCCAAAGCGCAATGTGGACACATCCAAATTTGTGAAGGAAAACAGAGGTGTTTTTTGCAAAGTGCCTACCTGTAGATTTTGGCTTGTAGCTCAGCCGCCACCTAGGCAAACCTACCAAACCTGTGCATTTCTGAAAACTAGAGACCTAGGGGAATCCAAGATGGGGTGACTTGTGTGGCTCGGACCAGGTTCTGTTACCCAGAATCCTTTGCAAACCTCAAAATTTGGCTAAAAAAACACATGTTCCTAAAATTTCTGTGGCAGAAAGTTCTGGAATCTGAGAGGAGCCACAAATTTCCTTCCACCCAGTGTTCCCCCACGTCTCCCTATAAAAATGATACCTCACTTGTGTGGGTAGGCCTAGCGCCCGCGACAGGAAATGCCCCAAAGCGCAACGTGGACACATCCAAATTTGTGAAGGAAAACAGAGGTGTTTTTTGCAAAGTGACTACCTGTAGATTTTGGCCTGTAGCTCAGCCGCCACCTAGGGAAACCTACCAAACCTGTGCATTTCTGAAAACTAGAGACCTAGGGGAATCCAAGATGGGGTGACTTGTGTGTCTCGGACCAGGTTCTGTTACCCAGAATCCTTTGCAAACCTCAAAATTTGGCTAAAAAAACACATGTTCCTAACATTTCTGTGGCAGAAAGTTCTGGAATCTGAGAGGAGCCACAAATTTCCTTCCACCCAGCGTTCCCCCACGTCTCCCGATTAAAATGATACCTCACTTGTGTGGGTAGGCCTAGCGCCCGCGACAGGAAACGCCCCAAAGCGCAACGTGGACACATCCAAATTTGTGAAGGAAAACAGAGGTGTTTTTTGCAAAGTGCCTACATGTAGATTTTGGCCTGTAGCTCAGCCGCCACCTAGGGAAACCTACCAAACCTGTGCATTTCTGAAAACTAGAGACCTAAGGAAATCCAAGATGGGGTGACTTGTGTGGCTCGGACCAGGTTCTGTTACCCAGAATCCTTTGCAAACCTGAAAATTTGGCTAAAAAAACACATGTTCCTCACATTTCTGTGGCAGAAAGTTCTGGAATCTGAGAGGAGTCACGAATTTCCTTCCACCCAGCCTTCCCCCATGTCTCCCGATAAAAATGATACCTCACTTGTGTGGGTAGGCCTAGCGCCCGCGACAGGAAACGCCCCAAAGCGCAAAGTGAACACATCCAAATTTGTGAAGGAAAACAGAGGTGTTTTTTGCAAAGTGCCTACATGTAGATTTTGGCCTGTAGCTCAGCCGCCACCTAGGGAAACCTACCAAACATGTGCATTTCTGAAAACTAGAGACCTAGGGGAATCCAAGGTGGGGTGACTTGTGTGGCTCGGACCAGGTTCTGTTACCCAGAATCCTTTGCAAACCTCAAAATGTGGCTAAAAAAACACATGTTCCTAACATTTCTGTGGCAGAAAGTTCTGGAATCTGAGAGGAGCCACAAATTTCCTTCCACCCAGCTTTCCCCCACGTCTCCCGATAAAAATGATACCTCACTTGTGTGGGTAGGCCTAGCGGCCGCGACAGAAAACGTCCCATAGCGCAACGTGGACACATCCAAATTTGTGAAGGAAAACAGAGGTGTTTTTTGCAAAGTGCCTACCTGTAGATTTTGGCCTGTAGCTCTGCCGCCACCTAGGGAAACCCGCCAAACCTGTGCATTTCTCAAAATTAGAGACCTAGGGGAATCCAAGATGGGGTGACTTGTGTGGCTCGGACCAGGTTCTGTTACCCAGAATCCTTTGCAAATCTCAAAATGTGGCTAAAAAAACACATGTTCCTCACATTTCTGTGGCAGAAAGTTCTGGAATCTGAGAGAAGCCACAAATTTCCTTCCACCCAGCGTTCCCCCACGTCTCCCGATAAAAATGATACCTCACTTGTGTGGGTAGGCCTAGCGCCCGCGACAGAAAACGCCCCAAAGCGCAATGTGGACACATCCAAATTTGTGAAGGAAAACAGAGGTGTTTTTTGCAAAGTGCCTACCTGTAGATTTTGGCTTGTAGCTCAGCCGCCACCTAGGCAAACCTACCAAACCTGTGCATTTCTGAAAACTAGAGACCTAGGGGAATCCAAGATGGGGTGACTTGTGTGGCTCGGACCAGGTTCTGTTACCCAGAATCCTTTGCAAACCTCAAAATTTGGCTAAAAAAACACATGTTCCTAAAATTTCTGTGGCAGAAAGTTCTGGAATCTGAGAGGAGCCACAAATTTCCTTCCACCCAGTGTTCCCCCACGTCTCCCTATAAAAATGATACCTCACTTGTGTGGGTAGGCCTAGCGCCCGCGACAGGAAACGCCCCAAAGCGCAACGTGGACACATCCAAATTTGTGAAGGAAAACAGAGGTGTTTTTTGCAAAGTGACTACCTGTAGATTTTGGCCTGTAGCTCAGCCGCCACCTAGGGAAACCTACCAAACCTGTGCATTTCTGAAAACTAGAGACCTAGGGGAATCCAAGATGGGGTGACTTGTGTGTCTCGGACCAGGTTCTGTTACCCAGAATCCTTTGCAAACCTCAAAATTTGGCTAAAAAAACACATGTTCCTAACATTTCTGTGGCAGAAAGTTCTGGAATCTGAGAGGAGCCACAAATTTCCTTCCACCCAGCGTTCCCCCACGTCTCCCGATTAAAATGATACCTCACTTGTGTGGGTAGGCCTAGCGCCCGCGACAGGAAACGCCCCAAAGCGCAACGTGGACACATCCAAATTTGTGAAGGAAAACAGAGGTGTTTTTTGCAAAGTGCCTACATGTAGATTTTGGCCTGTAGCTCAGCCGCCACCTAGGGAAACCTACCAAACCTGTGCATTTCTGAAAACTAGAGACCTAAGGAAATCCAAGATGGGGTGACTTGTGTGGCTCGGACCAGGTTCTGTTACCCAGAATCCTTTGCAAACCTGAAAATTTGGCTAAAAAAACACATGTTCCTCACATTTCTGTGGCAGAAAGTTCTGGAATCTGAGAGGAGTCACGAATTTCCTTCCACCCAGCCTTCCCCCATGTCTCCCGATAAAAATGATACCTCACTTGTGTGGGTAGGCCTAGCGCCCGCGACAGGAAACGCCCCAAAGCGCAAAGTGAACACATCCAAATTTGTGAAGGAAAACAGAGGTGTTTTTTGCAAAGTGCCTACATGTAGATTTTGGCCTGTAGCTCAGCCGCCACCTAGGGAAACCTACCAAACCTGTGCATTTCTGAAAACTAGAGACCTAGGGGAATCCAAGGTGGGGTGACTTGTGTGGCTCGGACCAGGTTCTGTTACCCAGAATCCTTTGCAAACCTCAAAATGTGGCTAAAAAAACACATGTTCCTAACATTTCTGTGGCAGAAAGTTCTGGAATCTGAGAGGAGCCACAAATTTCCTTCCACCCAGCGTTCCCCCACGTCTCCCGATAAAAATGATACCTCACTTGTGTGGGTAGGCCTAGCGCCCGCGACAGGGAACGCCCCAAAGCGCAACGTGAACACATCCAAATTTGTGAAGGAAAACAGAGGTGTTTTTTGCAAAGTGCCTACATGTAGATTTTGGCCTGTAGCTCAGCCGCCACCTAGGGAAACCTACCAAACCTGTGCATTTCTGAAAACTAGAGACCTAAGGAAATCCAAGATGGGGTGACTTGTGTGGCTCGGACCAGGTTCTGTTACCCAGAATCCTTTGCAAACCTGAAAATTTGGCTAAAAAAACACATGTTCCTCACATTTCTGTGGCAGAAAGTTCTGGAATCTGAGAGGAGCCACGAATTTCCTTCCACTCAGCCTTCCCCCATGTCTCCCGATAAAAATGAAACCTCACTTGTGTGGGTAGGCCTAGCGCCCGCGACAGGAAACGCCCCAAAGCGCAACGTGGACACATCCAAATTTGTGAAGGAAAACAGAGGTGTTTTTTGCAAAGTGCCTACCTGTAGATTTTGGCCTGTAGCTCTGCCGCCACCTAGGAAAACCCACCAAACCTGTGCATTTCTGAAAACTAGAGACCTAGGGGAATCCAAGGTGGGGTGACTTGTGTGGCTCGGACCAGGTTCTGTTACCCAGAATCCTTTGCAAACCTCAAAATGTGGCTAAAAAAACACATGTTCCTCAAATTTCTGTGGCAGAAAGATCTGGAATCTATGAGGAGCCACAAATTTCCTTCCACCCAGCGTTCCCCCACGTCTCCTGATAAAAATGATACCTCACTTGTGTGGGTAGGCCTAGCGCCCGTGACAGAAAACGCCCCAAAGCGCAACGTGGACACATCCAAATTTGTGAAGGAAAACAGAGGTGTTTTTTTTAAAGTGCCTACCTGTAGATTTTGGCCTGTAGCTCTGCCGCCACCTAGGGAAACCCACCAAACCTGTGCATTTCTGAAAACTAGAGACCTAGGGGAATCCAAGGTTGGGTGACTTGTGTGGCTCGGACCAGGTTCTGTTACCCAGAATGCTTTGCAAACCTGAAAATTTGGCTAAAAAAACACATGTTCCTCACATTTCTGTGGCAGAAAGTTCTGGAATCTGAGAGGAGCCACGAATTTCCTTCCACTCAGCCTTCCCCCATGTCTCCCGATAAAAATGATACCTCACTTGTGTGGGTAGGCCTAGCGCCCGCGACAGGAAACGTCCCAAAGCGCAACGTGGACACATCCAAATTTGTGAAGGAAAACAGAGGTGTTTTTTGCAAAGTGCCTACCTGTAGATTTTGGCCTGTAGCTCAGCCGCCACCTAGGGAAACTTACCAAACCTGTGCATTTCTGAAAACTAGAGACCTAGGGGAATCCAAAATGGGGTGACTTGTGTGGCTCGGACCAGGTTCTGTTACCCAGAATCCTTTGCAAACCTCAAAATGTGGCTAAAAAAACACATGTTCCTAACATTTCTGTTGCAGAAAGTTCTGGAATCTGAGAGGAGCCACAAATTTCCTTCCACCCAGCGTTCCCCCACGTCTCCCGATAAAAATGATACCTCACTTGTGTGGGTAGGCCTAGCGGCCGCGACAGAAAACGTCCCATAGCGCAACGTGGACACATCCAAATTTGTGAAGGAAAACAGAGGTGTTTTTTGCAAAGTGCCTACCTGTAGATTTTGGCCTGTAGCTCTGCCGCCACCTAGGGAAACCCGCCAAACCTGTGCATTTCTCAAAATTAGAGACCTAGGGGAATCCAAGATGGGGTGACTTGTGTGGCTCGGACCAGGTTCTGTTACCCAGAATCCTTTGCAAATCTCAAAATTTGGCTAAAAAAACACATGTTCCTCACATTTCTGTGGCAGAAAGTTCTGGAATCTGAGAGAAGCCACAAATTTCCTTCCACCCAGCGTTCCCCCACGTCTCCCGATAAAAATGATACCTCACTTGTGTGGGTAGGCCTAGCGCCCGCGACAGAAAACGCCCCAAAGCGCAATGTGGACACATCCAAATTTGTGAAGGAAAACAGAGGTGTTTTTTGCAAAGTGCCTACCTGTAGATTTTGGCTTGTAGCTCAGCCGCCACCTAGGGAAACCTACCAAACCTGTGCATTTCTGAAAACTAGAGACCTAGGGGAATCCAAGATGGGGTGACTTGTGTGGCTCGGACCAGGTTCTGTTACCCAGAATCCTTTGCAAACCTCAAAATTTGGCTAAAAAAACACATGTTCCTAAAATTTCTGTGGCAGAAAGTTCTGGAATCTGAGAGGAGCCACAAATTTCCTTCCACCCAGTGTTCCCCCACGTCTCCCTATAAAAATGATACCTCACTTGTGTGGGTAGGCCTAGCGCCCGCGACAGGAAATGCCCCAAAGCGCAACGTGGACACATCCAAATTTGTGAAGGAAAACAGAGGTGTTTTTTGCAAAGTGACTACCTGTAGATTTTGGCCTGTAGCTCAGCCGCCACCTAGGGAAACCTACCAAACCTGTGCATTTCTGAAAACTAGAGACCTAGGGGAATCCAAGATGGGGTGACTTGTGTGTCTCGGACCAGGTTCTGTTACCCAGAATCCTTTGCAAACCTCAAAATTTGGCTAAAAAAACACATGTTCCTAACATTTCTGTGGCAGAAAGTTCTGGAATCTGAGAGGAGCCACAAATTTCCTTCCACCCAGCGTTCCCCCACGTCTCCCGATTAAAATGATACCTCACTTGTGTGGGTAGGCCTAGCGCCCGCGACAGGAAACGCCCCAAAGCGCAACGTGGACACATCCAAATTTGTGAAGGAAAACAGAGGTGTTTTTTGCAAAGTGCCTACATGTAGATTTTGGCCTGTAGCTCAGCCGCCACCTAGGGAAACCTACCAAACCTGTGCATTTCTGAAAACTAGAGACCTAAGGAAATCCAAGATGGGGTGACTTGTGTGGCTCGGACCAGGTTCTGTTACCCAGAATCCTTTGCAAACCTGAAAATTTGGCTAAAAAAACACATGTTCCTCACATTTCTGTGGCAGAAAGTTCTGGAATCTGAGAGGAGTCACGAATTTCCTTCCACCCAGCCTTCCCCCATGTCTCCCGATAAAAATGATACCTCACTTGTGTGGGTAGGCCTAGCGCCCGCGACAGGAAACGCCCCAAAGCGCAAAGTGAACACATCCAAATTTGTGAAGGAAAACAGAGGTGTTTTTTGCAAAGTGCCTACATGTAGATTTTGGCCTGTAGCTCAGCCGCCACCTAGGGAAACCTACCAAACATGTGCATTTCTGAAAACTAGAGACCTAGGGGAATCCAAGGTGGGGTGACTTGTGTGGCTCGGACCAGGTTCTGTTACCCAGAATCCTTTGCAAACCTCAAAATGTGGCTAAAAAAACACATGTTCCTAACATTTCTGTGGCAGAAAGTTCTGGAATCTGAGAGGAGCCACAAATTTCCTTCCACCCAGCTTTCCCCCACGTCTCCCGATAAAAATGATACCTCACTTGTGTGGGTAGGCCTAGCGGCCGCGACAGAAAACGTCCCATAGCGCAACGTGGACACATCCAAATTTGTGAAGGAAAACAGAGGTGTTTTTTGCAAAGTGCCTACCTGTAGATTTTGGCCTGTAGCTCTGCCGCCACCTAGGGAAACCCGCCAAACCTGTGCATTTCTCAAAATTAGAGACCTAGGGGAATCCAAGATGGGGTGACTTGTGTGGCTCGGACCAGGTTCTGTTACCCAGAATCCTTTGCAAATCTCAAAATTTGGCTAAAAAAACACATGTTCCTCACATTTCTGTGGCAGAAAGTTCTGGAATCTGAGAGAAGCCACAAATTTCCTTCCACCCAGCGTTCCCCCACGTCTCCCGATAAAAATGATACCTCACTTGTGTGGGTAGGCCTAGCGCCCGCGACAGAAAACGCCCCAAAGCGCAATGTGGACACATCCAAATTTGTGAAGGAAAACAGAGGTGTTTTTTGCAAAGTGCCTACCTGTAGATTTTGGCTTGTAGCTCAGCCGCCACCTAGGCAAACCTACCAAACCTGTGCATTTCTGAAAACTAGAGACCTAGGGGAATCCAAGATGGGGTGACTTGTGTGGCTCGGACCAGGTTCTGTTACCCAGAATCCTTTGCAAACCTCAAAATTTGGCTAAAAAAACACATGTTCCTAAAATTTCTGTGGCAGAAAGTTCTGGAATCTGAGAGGAGCCACAAATTTCCTTCCACCCAGTGTTCCCCCACGTCTCCCTATAAAAATGATACCTCACTTGTGTGGGTAGGCCTAGCGCCCGCGACAGGAAACGCCCCAAAGCGCAACGTGGACACATCCAAATTTGTGAAGGAAAACAGAGGTGTTTTTTGCAAAGTGACTACCTGTAGATTTTGGCCTGTAGCTCAGCCGCCACCTAGGGAAACCTACCAAACCTGTGCATTTCTGAAAACTAGAGACCTAGGGGAATCCAAGATGGGGTGACTTGTGTGTCTCGGACCAGGTTCTGTTACCCAGAATCCTTTGCAAACCTCAAAATTTGGCTAAAAAAACACATGTTCCTAACATTTCTGTGGCAGAAAGTTCTGGAATCTGAGAGGAGCCACAAATTTCCTTCCACCCAGCGTTCCCCCACGTCTCCCGATTAAAATGATACCTCACTTGTGTGGGTAGGCCTAGCGCCCGCGACAGGAAACGCCCCAAAGCGCAACGTGGACACATCCAAATTTGTGAAGGAAAACAGAGGTGTTTTTTGCAAAGTGCCTACATGTAGATTTTGGCCTGTAGCTCAGCCGCCACCTAGGGAAACCTACCAAACCTGTGCATTTCTGAAAACTAGAGACCTAAGGAAATCCAAGATGGGGTGACTTGTGTGGCTCGGACCAGGTTCTGTTACCCAGAATCCTTTGCAAACCTGAAAATTTGGCTAAAAAAACACATGTTCCTCACATTTCTGTGGCAGAAAGTTCTGGAATCTGAGAGGAGTCACGAATTTCCTTCCACCCAGCCTTCCCCCATGTCTCCCGATAAAAATGATACCTCACTTGTGTGGGTAGGCCTAGCGCCCGCGACAGGAAACGCCCCAAAGCGCAAAGTGAACACATCCAAATTTGTGAAGGAAAACAGAGGTGTTTTTTGCAAAGTGCCTACATGTAGATTTTGGCCTGTAGCTCAGCCGCCACCTAGGGAAACCTACCAAACCTGTGCATTTCTGAAAACTAGAGACCTAGGGGAATCCAAGGTGGGGTGACTTGTGTGGCTCGGACCAGGTTCTGTTACCCAGAATCCTTTGCAAACCTCAAAATGTGGCTAAAAAAACACATGTTCCTAACATTTCTGTGGCAGAAAGTTCTGGAATCTGAGAGGAGCCACAAATTTCCTTCCACCCAGCGTTCCCCCACGTCTCCCGATAAAAATGATACCTCACTTGTGTGGGTAGGCCTAGCGCCCGCGACAGGGAACGCCCCAAAGCGCAACGTGAACACATCCAAATTTGTGAAGGAAAACAGAGGTGTTTTTTGCAAAGTGCCTACATGTAGATTTTGGCCTGTAGCTCAGCCGCCACCTAGGGAAACCTACCAATCCTGTGCATTTCTGAAAACTAGAGACCTAAGGAAATCCAAGATGGGGTGACTTGTGTGGCTCGGACCAGGTTCTGTTACCCAGAATCCTTTGCAAACCTGAAAATTTGGCTAAAAAAACACATGTTCCTCACATTTCTGTGGCAGAAAGTTCTGGAATCTGAGAGGAGCCACGAATTTCCTTCCACTCAGCCTTCCCCCATGTCTCCCGATAAAAATGAAACCTCACTTGTGTGGGTAGGCCTAGCGCCCGCGACAGGAAACGCCCCAAAGCGCAACGTGGACACATCCAAATTTGTGAAGGAAAACAGAGGTGTTTTTTGCAAAGTGCCTACATGTAGATTTTGGCATGTAGCTCAGCCGCCACCTAGGGAAACCTACCAAACCTGTGCATTTCTGAAAACTAGAGACCTAAGGAAATCCAAGATGGGGTGACTTGTGTGGCTCGGTCCAGGTTCTGTTACCCAGAATCCTTTGCAAACCTGAAAATGTGGCTAAAAAAACACATGTTCCTCACATTTCTGTCGCAGAAAGTTCTGGAATCTGAGGGGAGCCACGAATTTCCTTCCACTCAGCCTTCCCCCATGTCTCCCGATAAAAATGATACCTCACTTGTGTGGGTAGGCCTAGCGCCCGCGACAGGAAACGCCCCAAAGCGCAACGTGGACACATCCAAATTTGTGAAGGAAAACAGAGGTGTTTTTTGCAAAGTGCCTACATGTAGATTTTGGCCTGTAGCTCAGCCGCCACCTAGGGAAACCTACCAAACCTGTGCATTTCTGAAAACTAGAGACCTAGGGGAATCCAAGGTGGGGTGACTTGTGTGGCTCGGACCAGGTTCTGTTACCCAGAATCCTTTGCAAACCTGAAAATGTGGCTAAAAAAACACATGTTCCTAACATTTCTGTGGCAGAAAGTTCTGGAATCTGAGAGGAGCCACGAATTTCCTTCCACCCAGCGTTGCCCCACATCTCCCGATAAAAATGATACCTCACTTGTGTGTGTAGGCCTAGCGCCCGTGACAGGAAATGCCCCAAAGCGCAACGTGGACACAGCCAAATTTTTGAAGGAAAACAGAGGTGTTTTTTGCAAAGTGCCTACCTGTAGATTTTGGCCTGTAGCTCAGCCGCCACCTAGGGAAACCTACCAAACCTGTGCATTTCTGAAAACTAGAGACCTAGGGGAATCCAAGGTGGGGTGACTTGTGTGGCTCGGACCAGGTTCCGTTACCCAGAATCCTTTGCAAACCTCAAAATGTGGCTAAAAAAACACATGTTCCTAACATTTCTGTTGCAGAAAGTTCTGGAATCTGAGAGGAGCCACAAATTTACTTCCACCCAGCGTTCCCCCACGTCTCCCGATAAAAATGATACCTCACTTGTGTGGGTAGGCCTAGCGGCCGCGACAGAAAACGTCCCATAGCGCAACGTGGACACATCCAAATTTGTGAAGGAAAACAGGTGTTTTTTGCAAAGTGACTACCTGTAGATTTTGGCCTGTAGCTCAGCCGCCACCTAGGGAAACCCACCAAACCTGTGCATTTCTGAAAACTAGAGACCTAGGGGAATCCAAGGTGACTTGTGTGGCTCGGACCAGGTTCTGTTACCCAGAATCCTTTGCAAACCTCAAAATGTGGCTAAAAAAACACATGTTCCTCACATTTCTGTGGCAGAAACTTCTGGAATCTGAGAGAAGCCACAAATTTCCTTCCACCCAGCGTTCCCCCACGTCTCCCGATAAAAATTATACCTCACTTGTGTGGGTAGGCCTAGCGCCCGTGACAGGAAACGCCCCAAAGCACAACGTGGACACATCCAAATTTGTGAAGGAAAACAGAGGTGTTTTTTGCAAAGTGCCTACCTGTAGATTTTGGCCTGTAGTTCAGCCGCCACCTGGGGAAACCTACCAAACCTGTGCATTTCTGAAAACTAGAGACCTAGGGGAATCCAAGATGGGGTGACTTGTGTGGCTCGGACCAGGTTCTGTTACACAGAATCCTTTGCAAATCTCAAAGTTTGGCTAAAAAAACACATGTTCCTCAAATTTCTGTGGCAGAAAGTTCTGGAATCTGAGAGGAGCCACAAATTTCCTTCCACCCAGCGTTCCCCCACGTCTCCTGATAAAAATGATACCTCACTTGTGTGGGTAGGCCTAGCGCCCGTGACAGAAAACGCCCCAAAGCGCAACGTGGACACATCCAAATTTGTGAAGGAAAACAGAGGTGTTTTTTGCAAAGTGCCTACCTGTAGATTTTGGCTTGTAGCTCAGCCGCCACCTAGGGAAACCTACCAAACCTGTGCATTTCTGAAAACTAGAGACCTAGGGGAATCCAAGATGGGGTGACTTGTGTGGCTCGGACCAGGTTCTGTTACCCAGAATCCTTTGCAAACCTCAAAATTTGGCTAAAAAAACACATGTTCCTAAAATTTCTGTGGCAGAAAGTTCTGGAATCTGAGAGGAGCCACAAATTTCCTTCCACCCAGTGTTCCCCCACGTCTCCCTATAAAAATTATACCTCACTTGTGTGGGTAGGCCTAGCGCCCGCGACAGGAAACGCCCCAAAGCGCAACGTGGACACATCCAAATTTGTGAAGGAAAACAGAGGTGTTTTTTGCAAAGTGACTACCTGTAGATTTTGGCCTGTAGCTCAGCCGCCACCTAGGGAAACCTACCAAACCTGTGCATTTCTGAAAACTAGAGACCTAGGGGAATCCAAGATGGGGTGACTTGTGTGTCTCGGACCAGGTTCTGTTACCCAGAATCCTTTGCAAACCTCAAAATTTGGCTAAAAAAACACATGTTCCTAACATTTCTGTGGCAGAAAGTTCTGGAATCTGAGAGGAGCCACAAATTTCCTTCCACAGAGCGTTCCCCCACGTCTCCCGATAAAAATGATACCTCACTTGTGTGGGTAGGCCTAGCGCCCGCGACAGGAAACGCCCCAAAGCGCAACGTGGACACATCCAAATTTGTGAAGGAAAACAGAGGTGTTTTTTGCAAAGTGCCTACATGTAGATTTTGGCCTGTAGCTCAGCCGCCACCTAGGGAAACCTACCAAACCTGTGCATTTCTGAAAACTAGAGACCTAAGGAAATCCAAGATGGGGTGACTTGTGTGGCTCGGACCAGGTTCTGTTACCCAGAATCCTTTGCAAACCTGAAAATTTGGCTATAAAAACACATGTTCCTCACATTTCTGTGGCAGAAAGTTCTGGAATCTGAGAGGAGCCACGAATTTCCTTCCACCCAGCCTTCCCCCATGTCTCCCGATAAAAATTATACCTCACTTGTGTGGGTAGGCCTAGCGCCCGCGACAGGAAACGCCCCAAAGCGCAACGTGGACACATCCAAATTTGTGAAGGAAAACAGAGGTGTTTTTTGCAAAGTGCCTACATGTAGATTTTGGCCTGTAGCTCAGCCGCCACCTAGGGAAACCTACCAAACCTGTGCATTTCTGAAAACTAGAGACCTAGGGGAATCCAAGGTGGGGTGACTTGTGTGGCTCGGACCAGGTTCTGTTACCCAGAATCCTTTGCAAACCTCAAAATGTGCAAAAAAAAAACATGTTCCTAACATTTCTGTGGCAGAAAGTTCTGGAATCTGAGAGGAGCCACAAATTTCCTTCCACCCAGCGTTCCCCCACGTCTCCCGATAAAAATGATACCTCACTTGTGTGGGTAGGCCTAGCGCCCGCGACAGGAAACGCCCCAAAGCGCAACGTGGACACATCCAAATTTGTGAAGGAAAACAGAGGTGTTTTTTGCAAAGTGCCTACATGTAGATTTTGGCCTGTAGCTCAGCCGCCACCTAGGGAAACCTACCAAACCTGTGCATTTCTGAAAACTAGAGACCTAAGGAAATCCAAGATGGGGTGACTTGTGTGGCTCGGACCAGGTTCTGGTACCCAGAATCCTTTGCAAACCTGAAAATTTGGCTAAAAAAACACATGTTCCTCACATTTCTGTGGCAGAAAGTTCTGGAATCTGAGAGGAGCCACGAATTTCCTTCCACTCAGCCTTCCCCCATGTCTCCCGATAAAAATGATACCTCACTTGTGTGGGTAGGCCTAGCGCCCGCGACAGGAAACGCCCCAAAGCACAACGTGGACACATCCAAATTTGTGAAGGAAAACAGAGGTGTTTTTTGCAAAGTGCCTACATGTAGATTTTGGCCTGTAGCTCAGCCGCCACCTAGGGAAACCTACCAAACCTGTGCATTTCTGAAAACTAGAGACCTAAGGAAATCCAAGATGGGGTGACTTGTGTGGCTCGGACCAGGTTCTGTTACCCAGAATCCTTTGCAAACCTGAAAATTTGGCTAAAAAAACACATGTTCCTCACTTTTCTGTGGCAGAAAGTTCTGGAATCTGAGAGGAGCCACGAATTTCCTTCCACTCAGCCTTCCCCCATGTCTCCCGATAAAAATGATACCTCACTTGTGTGGGTAGGCCTAGCGCCCGCGACAGGAAACGCCCCAAAGCGCAACGTGGACACATCCAAATTTGTGAAGGAAAACAGAGGTGTTTTTTGCAAAGTGCCTACATGTAGATTTTGGCCTGTAGCTCAGCCGCCACCTAGGGAAACCTACCAATCCTGTGCATTTCTGAAAACTAGAGACCTAGGGGAATCCAAGGTGGGGTGACTTGTGTGGCTCGGACCAGGTTCTGTTACCCAGAATCCTTTGCAAACCTGAAAATGTGGCTAAAAAAACACATGTTCCTAACATTTCTGTGGCAGAAAGTTCTGGAATCTGAGAGGAGCCACAAATTTCCTTCCACCCAGTGTTCCCCCACATCTCCCGATAAAAATTATACCTCACTTGTGTGCGTAGGCCTAGCGCCCGTGACAGGAAATGCCCCAAAGCGCAACGTGGACACAGCCAAATTTTTGAAGGAAAACAGAGGTGTTTTTTGCAAAGTGCCTACCTGTAGATTTTGGCCTGTAGCTCAGCCGCCACCTAGGGAAACCTAACAAACCTGTGCATTTCTGAAAACTAGAGACCTAGGGGAATCCAAAATGGGGTGACTTGTGTGGCTCGGACCAGGTTCTGTTACCCAGAATCCTTTGCAAATCTCAAAATTTGGCTAAAAAAACACATGTTCCTCACATTTCTGTGTCAGAAAGTTCTGGAATCTGAGAGGAGCCACAAATTTCCTTTCTCCCAGCGTTCCCCCTCGTCTCCCGATAAAAATGATACCTCACTTGTGTGGGTAGGCCTAGTGCCCGCGACAGGAAACGCCCATAGCGCAACGTGGACACATCCAAATTTGTGAAGGAAAACAGAGGTGTTTTTTGCAAAGTGCCTACCTGTAGATTTTGGCCTGTAGCTCAGCCGCCACCTGGGGAAACCTACCAAACCTGTGCATTTCTGAAAACTAGAGACCTAGGGGAATCCAAGGTGGGGTGACTTGTGTGGCTCGGACCAGGTTCTGTTACCCAGAATGCTTTGCAAACCTCAAAGTTTGGCTAAAAAAAACATGTCCCTCACATTTCTGTGGCAGAAAGTTCTGGAATCTGAGAGGAGCCACAAATTTCCTTCCACCCAGCGTTCCCCCATGTCTCCCGATAAAAATGATACCTCACTTGTGTGGGTAGGCCTAGCGCCCGCGACAGGAAACGCCCCAAAGCGCAACGTGGACACATCCAAATTTGTGAAGGAAAACAGAGGTGTTTTTTGCAAAGTGCCTACCTGTAGATTTTGGCCTGTAGCTCTGCCGCCACCAAGGAAAACCCACCAAACCTGTGCATTTCTGAAAACTAGAGACCTAGGGGAATCCAAGGTGGGGTGACTTGTGTGGCTCGGACCAGGTTCTGTTACCCAGAATCCTTTGCAAACCTCAAAATGTGGCTAAAAAAACACATGTTCCTCAAATTTCTGTGGCAGAAAGATCTGGAATCTATAAGAAGCCACAAATTTCCTTCCACGCAGCGTTCCCCCACGTCTCCTGATAAAAATGATACCTCACTTGTGTGGGTAGGCCTAGCGCCCGTGACAGAAAACGCCCCAAAGCGCAACGTGGACTCATCCAAATTTGTGAAGGAAAACAGAGGTGTTTTTTGCAAAGTGCCTACCTGTAGATTTTGGCCTGTAGCTCTGCCGCCACCTAGGGAAACCCACCAAACCTGTGCATTTCTGAAAACTAGAGACCTAGGGGAATCCAAGGTGGGGTGACTTGTGTGGCTCGGACCAGGTTCTGTTACCCAGAATGCTTTGCAAACCTGAAAATTTGGCTAAAAAAACACATGTTCCTCACATTTCTGTGGCAGAAAGTTCTGGAATCTGAGAGGAGCCACGAATTTCCTTCCACTCAGCCTTCCCCCATGTCTCCCGATAAAAATGATACCTCACTTGTGTGGGTAGGCCTAGCGCACGCGACAGGAAACGCCCCAAAGCGCAACGTGAACACATCCAAATTTGTGAAGGAAAACAGAGGTGTTTTTTGCAAAGTGCCTACATGTAGATTTTGGCCTGTAGCTAAGCCGCCACCTAGGGAAACCTACCAAACCTGTGCATTTCTGAAAACTAGAGACCTAGGGGAATCCAAAATGGGGTGACTTGTGTGGCTCGGACCAGGTTCTGTTACCCAGAATCCTTTGCAAACCTCAAAATGTGGCTAAAAAAACACATGTTCCTAACATTTCTGTTGCAGAAAGTTCTGGAATCTGAGAGGAGCCACAAATTTCCTTCCACCCAGCGTTCCCCCACGTCTCCCGATAAAAATGATACCTCACTTGTGTGGGTAGGCCTAGCGGCCGCGACAGAAAACATCCCATAGCGCAACGTGGACACATCCAAATTTGTGAAGGAAAACAGGTGTTTTTTGCAAAGTGACTACCTGTAGATTTTGGCCTGTAGCTCAGCCGCCACCTAGGGAAACCTACCAAACCTGTGCATTTCTGAAAACTAGAGACCTAGGGGAATCCAAAATGGGGTGACTTGTGTGGCTCGGACGAGGTTCTGTTACCCAGAATGCTTTGCAAACCTCAAAATTTGGCTAAAAAAAAACATGTTCCTCAAATTTCTGTGGCAGAAAGTTCTGGAATCTGAGAGGAGCCACAAATTTCCTTCCACCCAGCATTCCCCCATGTCTCCCATAAAAAATGATTCCTCACTTGTGTGGGTAGGCCTAGCGCCCGCGACAGGAAACGCCCCAAAGCGCAACGTGGACACATCCAAATTTGTGAAGGAAAACAGAGGTGTTTTTTGCAAAGTGCCTACCTGTAGATTTTGGCCTGTAGCTCTGCCGCCACCTAGGGAAACCCACCAAACCTGTGCATTTCTGAAAACTAGAGACCTAGGGGAATCCAAGGTGGGGTGTCTTGTGTGGCTCGGACCAGGTTCTGTTACCCAGAATCCTTTGCAAACCTCAAAATGTGGCTAAAAAAACACATGTTCCTCACATTTCTGTGGCAGAAAGTTCTGGAATCTGAGAGAAGCCACAAATTTCCTTCCACCCAGCGTTCCCCCACATCTCCCGATAAAAATTATACCTCACTTGTGTGGGTAGGCCTAGCACCCGCGACAGGAAACGCCCCAAAGCGCAACGTGGACACATCCAAATTTGTGAAGGAAAACAGAGGTGTTTTTTGCAAAGTGCCTACCTGTAGATTTTGGCCTGTAGCTCAGCCGCCACCTAGGGAAACCTACCAAACCTGTGCATTTCTGAAAACTAGAGACCTAGGGGAATCCAAGATGGGGTGACTTGTGTGGCTCGGACCAGGTTCTGTTGCCCAGAATCCTTTGCAAATCTCAAAGTTTGGCTAAAAAAAACACATGTTCCTAACATTTCTGTTGCAGAAAGTTCTGGAATCTGAGAGGAGCCACAAATTTCCTTCCACCCAGCGTTCCCCCACGTCTCCCGATAAAAATGATACCTCACTTGTGTGGGTAGACCTAGCGGCCGCGACAGAAGACGTCCCATAGCGCAACGTGGACACATCCAAATTTGTGAAGGAAAACAGGTGTTTTTTTCAAAGTGACTACCTGTAGATTTTGGCCTGTAGCTCAGCCGCCACCTAGGGAAACCTACCAAACCTGTGCATTTCTGAAAACTAGAGACCTAGGGGAATCCAAAATGGGGTGACTTGTGTGGCTCGGACGAGGTTCTGTTACCCAGAATGCTTTGCAAACCTCAAAGTTTGGCTAAAAAAAGCATGTTCCTCACATTTCTGTGGCAGAAAGTTCTGGAATCTAAGAGGAGCCACAAATTTCCTTCCACCCAGCGTTCCCCCATGTCTCCCGATAAAAATGATACCTCACTTGTGTGGGTAGGCCTAGCGCCCGCGACAGGAAACGCCCCAAAGCGCAACGTGGACACATCCAAATTTGTGAAGGAAAACAGAGGTGTTTTTTGCAAAGTGCCTACCTGTAGATTTTGGCCTGTAGCTCTGCCGCCACCTAGGAAAACCCACCAAACCTGTGCATTTCTGAAAACTAGAGACCTAGGGGAATCCAAGGTGGGGTGACTTGTGTGGCTCGGACCAGGTTCTGTTACCCAGAATCCTTTGCAAACCTCAAAATGTGGCTAAAAAAACACATGTTCCTCAAATTTCTGTGGCAGAAAGATCTGGAATCTATGAGGAGCCACAAATTTCCTTCCACCCAGCGTTCCCCCACGTCTCCTGATAAAAATGATACCTCACTTGTGTGGGTAGGCCTAGCGCCCGTGACAGAAAACGCCCCAAAGCGCAACGTGGACACATCCAAATTTGTGAAGGAAAACAGAGGTGTTTTTTTTAAAGTGCCTACCTGTAGATTTTGGCCTGTAGCTCTGCCGCCACCTAGGGAAACCCACCAAACCTGTGCATTTCTGAAAACTAGAGACCTAGGGGAATCCAAGGTTGGGTGACTTGTGTGGCTCGGACCAGGTTCTGTTACCCAGAATGCTTTGCAAACCTGAAAATTTGGCTAAAAAAACACATGTTCCTCACATTTCTGTGGCAGAAAGTTCTGGAATCTGAGAGGAGCCACGAATTTCCTTCCACTCAGCCTTCCCCCATGTCTCCCGATAAAAATGATACCTCACTTGTGTGGGTAGGCCTAGCGCCCGCGACAGGAAACGTCCCAAAGCGCAACGTGGACACATCCAAATTTGTGAAGGAAAACAGAGGTGTTTTTTGCAAAGTGCCTACCTGTAGATTTTGGCCTGTAGCTCAGCCGCCACCTAGGGAAACTTACCAAACCTGTGCATTTCTGAAAACTAGAGACCTAGGGGAATCCAAAATGGGGTGACTTGTGTGGCTCGGACCAGGTTCTGTTACCCAGAATCCTTTGCAAACCTCAAAATGTGGCTAAAAAAACACATGTTCCTAACATTTCTGTTGCAGAAAGTTCTGGAATCTGAGAGGAGCCACAAATTTCCTTCCACCCAGCGTTCCCCCACGTCTCCCGATAAAAATGATACCTCACTTGTGTGGGTAGGCCTAGCGGCCGCGACAGAAAACGTCCCATAGCGCAACGTGGACACATCCAAATTTGTGAAGGAAAACAGAGGTGTTTTTTGCAAAGTGCCTACCTGTAGATTTTGGCCTGTAGCTCTGCCGCCACCTAGGGAAACCCGCCAAACCTGTGCATTTCTCAAAATTAGAGACCTAGGGGAATCCAAGATGGGGTGACTTGTGTGGCTCGGACCAGGTTCTGTTACCCAGAATCCTTTGCAAATCTCAAAATTTGGCTAAAAAAACACATGTTCCTCACATTTCTGTGGCAGAAAGTTCTGGAATCTGAGAGAAGCCACAAATTTCCTTCCACCCAGCGTTCCCCCACGTCTCCCGATAAAAATGATACCTCACTTGTGTGGGTAGGCCTAGCGCCCGCGACAGAAAACGCCCCAAAGCGCAATGTGGACACATCCAAATTTGTGAAGGAAAACAGAGGTGTTTTTTGCAAAGTGCCTACCTGTAGATTTTGGCTTGTAGCTCAGCCGCCACCTAGGGAAACCTACCAAACCTGTGCATTTCTGAAAACTAGAGACCTAGGGGAATCCAAGATGGGGTGACTTGTGTGGCTCGGACCAGGTTCTGTTACCCAGAATCCTTTGCAAACCTCAAAATTTGGCTAAAAAAACACATGTTCCTAAAATTTCTGTGGCAGAAAGTTCTGGAATCTGAGAGGAGCCACAAATTTCCTTCCACCCAGTGTTCCCCCACGTCTCCCTATAAAAATGATACCTCACTTGTGTGGGTAGGCCTAGCGCCCGCGACAGGAAATGCCCCAAAGCGCAACGTGGACACATCCAAATTTGTGAAGGAAAACAGAGGTGTTTTTTGCAAAGTGACTACCTGTAGATTTTGGCCTGTAGCTCAGCCGCCACCTAGGGAAACCTACCAAACCTGTGCATTTCTGAAAACTAGAGACCTAGGGGAATCCAAGATGGGGTGACTTGTGTGTCTCGGACCAGGTTCTGTTACCCAGAATCCTTTGCAAACCTCAAAATTTGGCTAAAAAAACACATGTTCCTAACATTTCTGTGGCAGAAAGTTCTGGAATCTGAGAGGAGCCACAAATTTCCTTCCACCCAGCGTTCCCCCACGTCTCCCGATTAAAATGATACCTCACTTGTGTGGGTAGGCCTAGCGCCCGCGACAGGAAACGCCCCAAAGCGCAACGTGGACACATCCAAATTTGTGAAGGAAAACAGAGGTGTTTTTTGCAAAGTGCCTACATGTAGATTTTGGCCTGTAGCTCAGCCGCCACCTAGGGAAACCTACCAAACCTGTGCATTTCTGAAAACTAGAGACCTAAGGAAATCCAAGATGGGGTGACTTGTGTGGCTCGGACCAGGTTCTGTTACCCAGAATCCTTTGCAAACCTGAAAATTTGGCTAAAAAAACACATGTTCCTCACATTTCTGTGGCAGAAAGTTCTGGAATCTGAGAGGAGTCACGAATTTCCTTCCACCCAGCCTTCCCCCATGTCTCCCGATAAAAATGATACCTCACTTGTGTGGGTAGGCCTAGCGCCCGCGACAGGAAACGCCCCAAAGCGCAAAGTGAACACATCCAAATTTGTGAAGGAAAACAGAGGTGTTTTTTGCAAAGTGCCTACATGTAGATTTTGGCCTGTAGCTCAGCCGCCACCTAGGGAAACCTACCAAACATGTGCATTTCTGAAAACTAGAGACCTAGGGGAATCCAAGGTGGGGTGACTTGTGTGGCTCGGACCAGGTTCTGTTACCCAGAATCCTTTGCAAACCTCAAAATGTGGCTAAAAAAACACATGTTCCTAACATTTCTGTGGCAGAAAGTTCTGGAATCTGAGAGGAGCCACAAATTTCCTTCCACCCAGCTTTCCCCCACGTCTCCCGATAAAAATGATACCTCACTTGTGTGGGTAGGCCTAGCGGCCGCGACAGAAAACGTCCCATAGCGCAACGTGGACACATCCAAATTTGTGAAGGAAAACAGAGGTGTTTTTTGCAAAGTGCCTACCTGTAGATTTTGGCCTGTAGCTCTGCCGCCACCTAGGGAAACCCGCCAAACCTGTGCATTTCTCAAAATTAGAGACCTAGGGGAATCCAAGATGGGGTGACTTGTGTGGCTCGGACCAGGTTCTGTTACCCAGAATCCTTTGCAAATCTCAAAATTTGGCTAAAAAAACACATGTTCCTCACATTTCTGTGGCAGAAAGTTCTGGAATCTGAGAGAAGCCACAAATTTCCTTCCACCCAGCGTTCCCCCACGTCTCCCGATAAAAATGATACCTCACTTGTGTGGGTAGGCCTAGCGCCCGCGACAGAAAACGCCCCAAAGCGCAATGTGGACACATCCAAATTTGTGAAGGAAAACAGAGGTGTTTTTTGCAAAGTGCCTACCTGTAGATTTTGGCTTGTAGCTCAGCCGCCACCTAGGCAAACCTACCAAACCTGTGCATTTCTGAAAACTAGAGACCTAGGGGAATCCAAGATGGGGTGACTTGTGTGGCTCGGACCAGGTTCTGTTACCCAGAATCCTTTGCAAACCTCAAAATTTGGCTAAAAAAACACATGTTCCTAAAATTTCTGTGGCAGAAAGTTCTGGAATCTGAGAGGAGCCACAAATTTCCTTCCACCCAGTGTTCCCCCACGTCTCCCTATAAAAATGATACCTCACTTGTGTGGGTAGGCCTAGCGCCCGCGACAGGAAACGCCCCAAAGCGCAACGTGGACACATCCAAATTTGTGAAGGAAAACAGAGGTGTTTTTTGCAAAGTGACTACCTGTAGATTTTGGCCTGTAGCTCAGCCGCCACCTAGGGAAACCTACCAAACCTGTGCATTTCTGAAAACTAGAGACCTAGGGGAATCCAAGATGGGGTGACTTGTGTGTCTCGGACCAGGTTCTGTTACCCAGAATCCTTTGCAAACCTCAAAATTTGGCTAAAAAAACACATGTTCCTAACATTTCTGTGGCAGAAAGTTCTGGAATCTGAGAGGAGCCACAAATTTCCTTCCACCCAGCGTTCCCCCACGTCTCCCGATTAAAATGATACCTCACTTGTGTGGGTAGGCCTAGCGCCCGCGACAGGAAACGCCCCAAAGCGCAACGTGGACACATCCAAATTTGTGAAGGAAAACAGAGGTGTTTTTTGCAAAGTGCCTACATGTAGATTTTGGCCTGTAGCTCAGCCGCCACCTAGGGAAACCTACCAAACCTGTGCATTTCTGAAAACTAGAGACCTAAGGAAATCCAAGATGGGGTGACTTGTGTGGCTCGGACCAGGTTCTGTTACCCAGAATCCTTTGCAAACCTGAAAATTTGGCTAAAAAAACACATGTTCCTCACATTTCTGTGGCAGAAAGTTCTGGAATCTGAGAGGAGTCACGAATTTCCTTCCACCCAGCCTTCCCCCATGTCTCCCGATAAAAATGATACCTCACTTGTGTGGGTAGGCCTAGCGCCCGCGACAGGAAACGCCCCAAAGCTCAAAGTGAACACATCCAAATTTGTGAAGGAAAACAGAGGTGTTTTTTGCAAAGTGCCTACATGTAGATTTTGGCCTGTAGCTCAGCCGCCACCTAGGGAAACCTACCAAACCTGTGCATTTCTGAAAACTAGAGACCTAGGGGAATCCAAGGTGGGGTGACTTGTGTGGCTCGGACCAGGTTCTGTTACCCAGAATCCTTTGCAAACCTCAAAATGTGGCTAAAAAAACACATGTTCCTAACATTTCTGTGGCAGAAAGTTCTGGAATCTGAGAGGAGCCACAAATTTCCTTCCACCCAGCGTTCCCCCACGTCTCCCGATAAAAATGATACCTCACTTGTGTGGGTAGGCCTAGCGCCCGCGACAGGGAACGCCCCAAAGCGCAACGTGAACACATCCAAATTTGTGAAGGAAAACAGAGGTGTTTTTTGCAAAGTGCCTACATGTAGATTTTGGCCTGTAGCTCAGCCGCCACCTAGGGAAACCTACCAAACCTGTGCATTTCTGAAAACTAGAGACCTAAGGAAATCCAAGATGGGGTGACTTGTGTGGCTCGGACCAGGTTCTGTTACCCAGAATCCTTTGCAAACCTGAAAATTTGGCTAAAAAAACACATGTTCCTCACATTTCTGTGGCAGAAAGTTCTGGAATCTGAGTGGAGCCACGAATTTCCTTCCACTCAGCCTTCCCCCATGTCTCCCGATAAAAATGAAACCTCACTTGTGTGGGTAGGCCTAGCGCCCGCGACAGGAAACGCCCCAAAGCGCAACGTGGACACATCCAAATTTGTGAAGGAAAACAGAGGTGTTTTTTGCAAAGTGCCTACATGAAGATTTTGGCATGTAGCTCAGCCGCCACCTAGGGAAACCTACCAAACCTGTGCATTTCTGAAAACTAGAGACCTAAGGAAATCCAAGATGGGGTGACTTGTGTGGCTCGGTCCAGGTTCTGTTACCCAGAATCCTTTGCAAACCTGAAAATGTGGCTAAAAAAACACATGTTCCTCACATTTCTGTCGCAGAAAGTTCTGGAATCTGAGGGGAGCCACGAATTTCCTTCCACTCAGCCTTCCCCCATGTCTCCCGATAAAAATGATACCTCACTTGTGTGGGTAGGCCTAGCGCCCGCGACAGGAAACGCCCCAAAGCGCAACGTGGACACATCCAAATTTGTGAAGGAAAACAGAGGTGTTTTTTGCAAAGTGCCTACATGTAGATTTTGGCCTGTAGCTCAGCCGCCACCTAGGGAAACCTACCAAACCTGTGCATTTCTGAAAACTAGAGACCTAGGGGAATCCAAGGTGGGGTGACTTGTGTGGCTCGGACCAGGTTCTGTTACCCAGAATCCTTTGCAAACCTGAAAATGTGGCTAAAAAAACACATGTTCCTAACATTTCTGTGGCAGAAAGTTCTGGAATCTGAGAGGAGCCACGAATTTCCTTCCACCCAGCGTTGCCCCACATCTCCCGATAAAAATGATACCTCACTTGTGTGTGTAGGCCTAGCGCCCGTGACAGGAAATGCCCCAAAGCGCAACGTGGACACAGCCACATTTTTGAAGGAAAACAGAGGTGTTTTTTGCAAAGTGCCTACCTGTAGATTTTGGCCTGTAGCTCAGCCGCCACCTAGGGAAACCTACCAAACCTGTGCATTTCTGAAAACTAGAGACCTAGGGGAATCCAAGGTGGGGTGACTTGTGTGGCTCGGACCAGGTTCCGTTACCCAGAATCCTTTGCAAACCTCAAAATGTGGCTAAAAAAACACATGTTCCTAACATTTCTGTTGCAGAAAGTTCTGGAATCTGAGAGGAGCCACAAATTTACTTCCACCCAGCGTTCCCCCACGTCTCCCGATAAAAATGATACCTCACTTGTGTGGGTAGGCCTAGCGGCCGCGACAGAAAACGTCCCATAGCGCAACGTGGACACATCCAAATTTGTGAAGGAAAACAGGTGTTTTTTGCAAAGTGACTACCTGTAGATTTTGGCCTGTAGCTCAGCCGCCACCTAGGGAAACCCACCAAACCTGTGCATTTCTGAAAACTAGAGACCTAGGGGAATCCAAGGTGACTTGTGTGGCTCGGACCAGGTTCTGTTACCCAGAATCCTTTGCAAACCTCAAAATGTGGCTAAAAAAACACATGTTCCTCACATTTCTGTGGCAGAAACTTCTGGAATCTGAGAGAAGCCACAAATTTCCTTCCACCCAGCGTTCCCCCACGTCTCCCGATAAAAATTATACCTCACTTGTGTGGGTAGGCCTAGCGCCCGTGACAGGAAACGCCCCAAAGCACAACGTGGACACATCCAAATTTGTGAAGGAAAACAGAGGTGTTTTTTGCAAAGTGCCTACCTGTAGATTTTGGCCTGTAGTTCAGCCGCCACCTGGGGAAACCTACCAAACCTGTGCATTTCTGAAAACTAGAGACCTAGGGGAATCCAAGATGGGGTGACTTGTGTGGCTCGGACCAGGTTCTGTTACACAGAATCCTTTGCAAATCTCAAAGTTTGGCTAAAAAAACACATGTTCCTCAAATTTCTGTGGCAGAAAGTTCTGGAATCTGAGAGGAGCCACAAATTTCCTTCCACCCAGCGTTCCCCCACGTCTCCTGATAAAAATGATACCTCACTTGTGTGGGTAGGCCTAGCGCCCGTGACAGAAAACGCCCCAAAGCGCAACGTGGACACATCCAAATTTGTGAAGGAAAACAGAGGTGTTTTTTGCAAAGTGCCTACCTGTAGATTTTGGCTTGTAGCTCAGCCGCCACCTAGGGAAACCTACCAAACCTGTGCATTTCTGAAAACTAGAGACCTAGGGGAATCCAAGATGGGGTGACTTGTGTGGCTCGGACCAGGTTCTGTTACCCAGAATCCTTTGCAAACCTCAAAATTTGGCTAAAAAAACACATGTTCCTAAAATTTCTGTGGCAGAAAGTTCTGGAATCTGAGAGGAGCCACAAATTTCCTTCCACCCAGTGTTCCCCCACGTCTCCCTATAAAAATTATACCTCACTTGTGTGGGTAGGCCTAGCGCCCGCGACAGGAAACGCCCCAAAGCGCAACGTGGACACATCCAAATTTGTGAAGGAAAACAGAGGTGTTTTTTGCAAAGTGACTACCTGTAGATTTTGGCCTGTAGCTCAGCCGCCACCTAGGGAAACCTACCAAACCTGTGCATTTCTGAAAACTAGAGACCTAGGGGAATCCAAGATGGGGTGACTTGTGTGTCTCGGACCAGGTTCTGTTACCCAGAATCCTTTGCAAACCTCAAAATTTGGCTAAAAAAACACATGTTCCTAACATTTCTGTGGCAGAAAGTTCTGGAATCTGAGAGGAGCCACAAATTTCCTTCCACAGAGCGTTCCCCCACGTCTCCCGATAAAAATGATACCTCACTTGTGTGGGTAGGCCTAGCGCCCGCGACAGGAAACGCCCCAAAGCGCAACGTGGACACATCCAAATTTGTGAAGGAAAACAGAGGTGTTTTTTGCAAAGTGCCTACATGTAGATTTTGGCCTGTAGCTCAGCCGCCACCTAGGGAAACCTACCAAACCTGTGCATTTCTGAAAACTAGAGACCTAAGGAAATCCAAGATGGGGTGACTTGTGTGGCTCGGACCAGGTTCTGTTACCCAGAATCCTTTGCAAACCTGAAAATTTGGCTATAAAAACACATGTTCCTCACATTTCTGTGGCAGAAAGTTCTGGAATCTGAGAGGAGCCACGAATTTCCTTCCACCCAGCCTTCCCCCATGTCTCCCGATAAAAATTATACCTCACTTGTGTGGGTAGGCCTAGCGCCCGCGACAGGAAACGCCCCAAAGCGCAACGTGGACACATCCAAATTTGTGAAGGAAAACAGAGGTGTTTTTTGCAAAGTGCCTACATGTAGATTTTGGCCTGTAGCTCAGCCGCCACCTAGGGAAACCTACCAAACCTGTGCATTTCTGAAAACTAGAGACCTAGGGGAATCCAAGGTGGGGTGACTTGTGTGGCTCGGACCAGGTTCTGTTACCCAGAATCCTTTGCAAACCTCAAAATGTGGCTAAAAAAACACATGTTCCTAACATTTCTGTGGCAGAAAGTTCTGGAATCTGAGAGGAGCCACAAATTTCCTTCCACCCAGCGTTCCCCCACGTCTCCCGATAAAAATGATACCTCACTTGTGTGGGTAGGCCTAGCGCCCGCGACAGGAAACGCCCCAAAGCGCAACGTGGACACATCCAAATTTGTGAAGGAAAACAGAGGTGTTTTTTGCAAAGTGCCTACATGTAGATTTTGGCCTGTAGCTCAGCCGCCACCTAGGGAAACCTACCAAACCTGTGCATTTCTGAAAACTAGAGACCTAAGGAAATCCAAGATGGGGTGACTTGTGTGGCTCGGACCAGGTTCTGGTACCCAGAATCCTTTGCAAACCTGAAAATTTGGCTAAAAAAACACATGTTCCTCACATTTCTGTGGCAGAAAGTTCTGGAATCTGAGAGGAGCCACGAATTTCCTTCCACTCAGCCTTCCCCCATGTCTCCCGATAAAAATGATACCTCACTTGTGTGGGTAGGCCTAGCGCCCGCGACAGGAAACGCCCCAAAGCACAACGTGGACACATCCAAATTTGTGAAGGAAAACAGAGGTGTTTTTTGCAAAGTGCCTACATGTAGATTTTGGCCTGTAGCTCAGCCGCCACCTAGGGAAACCTACCAAACCTGTGCATTTCTGAAAACTAGAGACCTAAGGAAATCCAAGATGGGGTGACTTGTGTGGCTCGGACCAGGTTCTGTTACCCAGAATCCTTTGCAAACCTGAAAATTTGGCTAAAAAAACACATGTTCCTCACTTTTCTGTGGCAGAAAGTTCTGGAATCTGAGAGGAGCCACGAATTTCCTTCCACTCAGCCTTCCCCCATGTCTCCCGATAAAAATGATACCTCACTTGTGTGGGTAGGCCTAGCGCCCGCGACAGGAAACGCCCCAAAGCGCAACGTGGACACATCCAAATTTGTGAAGGAAAACAGAGGTGTTTTTTGCAAAGTGCCTACATGTAGATTTTGGCCTGTAGCTCAGCCGCCACCTAGGGAAACCTACCAATCCTGTGCATTTCTGAAAACTAGAGACCTAGGGGAATCCAAGGTGGGGTGACTTGTGTGGCTCGGACCAGGTTCTGTTACCCAGAATCCTTTGCAAACCTGAAAATGTGGCTAAAAAAACACATGTTCCTAACATTTCTGTGGCAGAAAGTTCTGGAATCTGAGAGGAGCCACAAATTTCCTTCCACCCAGTGTTCCCCCACATCTCCCGATAAAAATTATACCTCACTTGTGTGCGTAGGCCTAGCGCCCGTGACAGGAAATGCCCCAAAGCGCAACGTGGACACAGCCAAATTTTTGAAGGAAAACAGAGGTGTTTTTTGCAAAGTGCCTACCTGTAGATTTTGGCCTGTAGCTCAGCCGCCACCTAGGGAAACCTAACAAACCTGTGCATTTCTGAAAACTAGAGACCTAGGGGAATCCAAAATGGGGTGACTTGTGTGGCTCGGACCAGGTTCTGTTACCCAGAATCCTTTGCAAATCTCAAAATTTGGCTAAAAAAACACATGTTCCTCACATTTCTGTGTCAGAAAGTTCTGGAATCTGAGAGGAGCCACAAATTACCTTTCTCCCAGCGTTCCCCCTCGTCTCCCGATAAAAATGATACCTCACTTGTGTGGGTAGGCCTAGTGCCCGCGACAGGAAACGCCCATAGCGCAACGTGGACACATCCAAATTTGTGAAGGAAAACAGAGGTGTTTTTTGCAAAGTGCCTACCTGTAGATTTTGGCCTGTAGCTCAGCCGCCACCTGGGGAAACCTACCAAACCTGTGCATTTCTGAAAACTAGAGACCTAGGGGAATCCAAGGTGGGGTGACTTGTGTGGCTCGGACCAGGTTCTGTTACCCAGAATGCTTTGCAAACCTCAAAGTTTGGCTAAAAAAAACATGTCCCTCACATTTCTGTGGCAGAAAGTTCTGGAATCTGAGAGGAGCCACAAATTTCCTTCCACCCAGCGTTCCCCCATGTCTCCCGATAAAAATGATACCTCACTTGTGTGGGTAGGCCTAGCGCCCGCGACAGGAAACGCCCCAAAGCGCAACGTGGACACATCCAAATTTGTGAAGGAAAACAGAGGTGTTTTTTGCAAAGTGCCTACCTGTAGATTTTGGCCTGTAGCTCTGCCGCCACCAAGGAAAACCCACCAAACCTGTGCATTTCTGAAAACTAGAGACCTAGGGGAATCCAAGGTGGGGTGACTTGTGTGGCTCGGACCAGGTTCTGTTACCCAGAATCCTTTGCAAACCTCAAAATGTGGCTAAAAAAACACATGTTCCTCAAATTTCTGTGGCAGAAAGATCTGGAATCTATAAGAAGCCACAAATTTCCTTCCACGCAGCGTTCCCCCACGTCTCCTGATAAAAATGATACCTCACTTGTGTGGGTAGGCCTAGCGCCCGTGACAGAAAACGCCCCAAAGCGCAACGTGGACTCATCCAAATTTGTGAAGGAAAACAGAGGTGTTTTTTGCAAAGTGCCTACCTGTAGATTTTGGCCTGTAGCTCTGCCGCCACCTAGGGAAACCCACCAAACCTGTGCATTTCTGAAAACTAGAGACCTAGGGGAATCCAAGGTGGGGTGACTTGTGTGGCTCGGACCAGGTTCTGTTACCCAGAATGCTTTGCAAACCTGAAAATTTGGCTAAAAAAACACATGTTCCTCACATTTCTGTGGCAGAAAGTTCTGGAATCTGAGAGGAGCCACGAATTTCCTTCCACTCAGCCTTCCCCCATGTCTCCCGATAAAAATGATACCTCACTTGTGTGGGTAGGCCTAGCGCACGCGACAGGAAACGCCCCAAAGCGCAACGTGAACACATCCAAATTTGTGAAGGAAAACAGAGGTGTTTTTTGCAAAGTGCCTACATGTAGATTTTGGCCTGTAGCTAAGCCGCCACCTAGGGAAACCTACCAAACCTGTGCATTTCTGAAAACTAGAGACCTAGGGGAATCCAAAATGGGGTGACTTGTGTGGCTCGGACCAGGTTCTGTTACCCAGAATCCTTTGCAAACCTCAAAATGTGGCTAAAAAAACACATGTTCCTAACATTTCTGTTGCAGAAAGTTCTGGAATCTGAGAGGAGCCACAAATTTCCTTCCACCCAGCGTTCCCCCACGTCTCCCGATAAAAATGATACCTCACTTGTGTGGGTAGGCCTAGCGGCCGCGACAGAAAACATCCCATAGCGCAACGTGGACACATCCAAATTTGTGAAGGAAAACAGGTGTTTTTTGCAAAGTGACTACCTGTAGATTTTGGCCTGTAGCTCAGCCGCCACCTAGGGAAACCTACCAAACCTGTGCATTTCTGAAAACTAGAGACCTAGGGGAATCCAAAATGGGGTGACTTGTGTGGCTCGGACGAGGTTCTGTTACCCAGAATGCTTTGCAAACCTCAAAATTTGGCTAAAAAAAAACATGTTCCTCACATTTCTGTGGCAGAAAGTTCTGGAATCTGAGAGGAGCCACAAATTTCCTTCCACCCAGCATTCCCCCATGTCTCCCATAAAAAATGATACCTCACTTGTGTGGGTAGGCCTAGCGCCCGCGACAGGAAACGCCCCAAAGCGCAACGTGGACACATCCAAATTTGTGAAGGAAAACAGAGGTGTTTTTTGCAAAGTGCCTACCTGTAGATTTTGGCCTGTAGCTCTGCCGCCACCTAGGGAAACCCACCAAACCTGTGCATTTCTGAAAACTAGAGACCTAGGGGAATCCAAGGTGGGGTGTCTTGTGTGGCTCGGACCAGGTTCTGTTACCCAGAATCCTTTGCAAACCTCAAAATGTGGCTAAAAAAACACATGTTCCTCACATTTCTGTGGCAGAAAGTTCTGGAATCTGAGAGAAGCCACAAATTTCCTTCCACCCAGCGTTCCCCCACATCTCCCGATAAAAATTATACCTCACTTGTGTGGGTAGGCCTAGCACCCGCGACAGGAAACGCCCCAAAGCGCAACGTGGACACATCCAAATTTGTGAAGGAAAACAGAGGTGTTTTTTGCAAAGTGCCTACCTGTAGATTTTGGCCTGTAGCTCAGCCGCCACCTAGGGAAACCTACCAAACCTGTGCATTTCTGAAAACTAGAGACCTAGGGGAATCCAAGATGGGGTGACTTGTGTGGCTCGGACCAGGTTCTGTTGCCCAGAATCCTTTGCAAATCTCAAAGTTTGGCTAAAAAAAACACATGTTCCTCAAATTTCTGTGGCAGAAAGTTCTGGAATCTGAGAGGAGCCACAAATTTCCTTCCACCCAGCGTTCCCCCACGTCTCCTGATAAAAATGATACCTCACTTGTGTGGGTAGGCCTAGCGCCCGTGACAGAAAACGCCCCAAAGCGCAACGTGGACACATCCAAATTTGTGAAGGAAAACAGAGGTGTTTTTTGCAAAGTGCCTACCTGTAGATTTTGGCCTGTAGCTCTGCCGCCACCTAGGGAAACCCGCCAAACCTGTGCATTTCTGAAAATTAGAGACCTAGGGGAATCCAAGATGGGGTGACTTGTGTGGCTCGGACCAGGTTCTGTTACCCAGAATCCTTTGCAAATCTCAAAATTTGGCTAAAAAAACACATGTTCCTCAAATTTCTGTGGCAGAAAGTTCTGGAATCTGAGAGAAGCCACAAATTTCCTTCCACCCAGCGTTCCCCCACGTCTCCCGATAAAAATGATACCTCACTTGTGTGGGTAGGCCTAGCGCCCGCGACAGAAATGCCCCAAAGCGCAACGTGGACACATCCAAATTTGTGAAGGAAAACAGAGGTGTTTTTTGCAAAGTGCCTACCTGTAGATTTTGGCTTGTAGCTCAGCCGCCACCTAGGGAAACCTACCAAACCTGTGCATTTCTGAAAACTAGAGACCTAGGGGAATCCAAGATGGGGTGACTTGTGTGGCTCGGACCAGGTTCTGTTATCCAGAATCCTTTGCAAACCTCAAAATTTGGCTAAAAAAACACATGTTCCTAAAATTTCTGTGGCAGAAAGTTCTGGAATCTGAGAGGAGCCACAAATTTCCTTCCACCCAGTGTTCCCCCACGTCTCCCTATAAAAATGATACCTCACTTGTGTGGGTAGGCCTAGCGCCCGCGACAGGAAACGCCCCAAAGCGCAACGTGGACACATCCAAATTTGAGAAGGAAAACAGAGGTGTTTTTTGCAAAGTGACTACCTGTAGATTTTGGCCTGTAGCTCAGCCGCCACCTAGGGAAACCTACCAAACCTGTGCATTTCTGAAAACTAGAGACCTAGGGGAATCCAAGATGGGGTGACTTGTGTGTCTCGGACCAGGTTCTGTTACCCAGAATCCTTTGCAAACCTCAAAATTTGGCTAAAAAAACACATGTTCCTAACATTTCTGTGGCAGAAAGTTCTGGAATCTGAGAGGAGCCACAAATTTCCTTCCACCCAGCGTTCCCCCACGTCTCCCGATAAAAATGATACCTCACTTGTGTGGGTAGGCCTAGCGCCCGCGACAGGAAACGCCCCAAAGCGCAACGTGGACACATCCAAATTTGTGAAGGAAAACAGAGGTGTTTTTTGCAAAGTGCCTACATGTAGATTTTGGCCTGTAGCTCAGCCGCCACCTAGGGAAACCTACCAAACCTGTGCATTTCTGAAAACTAGAGACCTAAGGAAATCCAAGATGGGGTGACTTGTGTGGCTCGGACCAGGTTCTGTTACCCAGAATCCTTTGCAAACCTGAAAATTTGGCTAAAAAAACACATGTTCCTCACATTTCTGTGGCAGAAAGTTCTGGAATATGAGAGGAGTCACGAATTTCCTTCCACCCAGCCTTCCCCCATGTCTCCCGATAAAAATGATACCTCACTTGTGTGGGTAGGCCTAGCGCCCGCGACAGGGAACGCCCCAAAGCGCAACGTGAACACATCCAAATTTGTGAAGGAAAACAGAGGTGTTTTTTGCAAAGTGCCTACATGTAGATTTTGGCCTGTAGCTCAGCCGCCACCTAGGGAAACCTACCAAACCTGTGCATTTCTGAAAACTAGAGACCTAAGGAAATCCAAGATGGGGTGACTTGTGTGGCTCGGACCAGGTTCTGTTACCCAGAATCCTTTGCAAACCTGAAAATTTGGCTAAAAAAACACATGTTCCTCACATTTCTGTGGCAGAAAGTTCTGGAATCTGAGAGGAGCCACGAATTTCCTTCCACTCAGCCTTCCCCCATGTCTCCCGATAAAAATGATACCTCACTTGTGTGGGTAGGCCTAGCGCCCGCGACAGGAAACGCCCCAAAGCGCAACGTGGACACATCCAAATTTGTGAAGGAAAACAGAGGTGTTTTTTGCAAAGTGCCTACATGTAGATTTTGGCCTGTAGCTCAGCCGCCACCTAGGGAAACCTACCAAACCTGTGCATTTCTGAAAACTAGAGACCTAAGGAAATCCAAGATGGGGTGACTTGTGTGGCTCGGACCAGGTTCTGTTACCCAGAATCCTTTGCAAACCTGAAAATGTGGCTAAAAAAACACATGTTCCTCACATTTCTGTGGCAGAAAGTTCTGGAATCTGAGAGGAGCCTCGAATTTCCTTCCACTCAGCCTTCCCCCATGTCTCCCGATAAAAATGATACCTCACTTGTGTGGGTAGGCCTAGCGCCCGCGACAGGAAACGCCCCAAAGCGCAACGTGGACACATCCAAATTTGTGAAGGAAAACAGAGGTGTTTTTTGCAAAGTGCCTACATGTAGATTTTGGCCTGTAGCTCAGCCGACACCTAGGGAAACCTACCAAACCTGTGCATTTCTGAAAACTAGAGACCTAGGGGAATCCAAGGTGGGGTGACTTGTGTGGCTCGGACCAGGTTCTGTTACCCAGAATCCTTTGCAAACCTGAAAATGTGGCTAAAAAAACACATGTTCCTAACATTTCTGTGGCAGAAAGTTCTGGAATCTGAGAGGAGCCACGAATTTCCTTCCACCCAGCGTTGCCCCACATCTCCCGATAAAAATGATACCTCACTTGTGTGCGTAGGCCTAGCGCCCGTGACAGGAAATGCCCCAAAGCGCAACGTGGACACAGCCAAATTTTTGAAGGAAAACAGAGGTGTTTTTTGCAAAGTGCCTACCTGTAGATTTTGGCCTGTAGCTCAGCCGCCACCTAGGGAAACCTACCAAACCTGTGCATTTCTGAAAACTAGAGACCTAGGGGAATCCAAGGTGGGGTGACTTGTGTGGCTCGGACCAGGTTCTGTTACCCAGAATCCTTTGCAAACCTCAAAATGTGGCTAAAAAAACACATGTTCCTAACATTTCTGTTGCAGAAAGTTCTGGAATCTGAGAGGAGCCACAAATTTCCTTCCACCCAGCGTTCCCCCACGTCTCCCGATAAAAATGATACCTCACTTGTGTGGGTAGGCCTAGCGGCCGCGACAGAGAACGTCCCATAGCGCAACGTGGACACATCCAAATTTGTGAAGGAAAACAGGTGTTTTTTGCAAAGTGACTACCTGTAGATTTTGGCCTGTAGATCAGCCGCCACCTAGGGAAACCCCCCAAACCTGTGCATTTCTGAAAACTAGAGACCTAGGGGAATCCAAGGTGGGGTGACTTGTGTGGCTCGGACCAGGTTCTGTTACCCAGAATCCTTTGCAAACCTCAAAATGTGGCTAAAAAAACACATGTTCCTCACATTTCTGTGGCAGAAAGTTCTGGAATCTGAGAGAAGCCACAAATTTCCTTCCACCCAGCGTTCCCCCACGTCTCCCGATAAAAATTATACCTCACTTGTGTGGGTAGGCCTAGCGCCCGCGACAGGAAACGCCCCAAAGCGCAACGTGGACACATCCAAATTTGTGAAGGAAAACAGAGGTGTTTTTTGCAAAGTGCCTACCTGTAGATTTTGGCCTGTAGCTCAGCCGCCACCTGGGGAAACCTACCAAACCTGTGCATTTCTGAAAACTAGAGACCTAGGGGAATCCAAGATGGGGTGACTTGTGTGGCTCGGACCAGGTTCTGTTACCCAGAATCCTTTGCAAATCTCAAAGTTTGGCTAAAAAAACACATGTTCCTCACATTTCTGTGGCAGAAAGTTCTGGAATCTGAGAGGAGCCACAAATTTCCTTCCACCCAGCGTTCCCCCACGTCTCCTGATAAAAATGATACCTCACTTGTATGGGTAGGCCTAGCGCCCGTGACAGAAAACGCCCCAAAGCGCAACGTGGACACATCCAAATTTGTGAAGGAAAACAGAGGTGTTTTTTGCAAAGTGCCTACCTGTAGATTTTGGCTTGTAGCTCAGCCGCCACCTAGGGAAACCTACCAAACCTGTGCATTTCTGAAAACTAGAGACCTAGGGGAATCCAAGATGGGGTGACTTGTGTGGCTCGGACCAGGTTCTGTTAGCCAGAATCCTTTGCAAACCTCAAAATTTGGCTAAAAAAACACATGTTCCTAAAATTTCTGTGGCAGAAAGTTCTGGAATCTGAGAGGAGCCACAAATTTCCTTCCACCCAGTGTTCCCCCACGTCTCCCTATAAAAATTATACCTCACTTGTGTGGGTAGGCCTAGCGCCCGCGACAGGAAACGCCCCAAAGCGCAACGTGGACACATCCAAATTTGTGAAGGAAAACAGAGGTGTTTTTTGCAAAGTGACTACCTGTAGATTTTGGCCTGTAGCTCAGCCGCCACCTAGGGAAACCTACCGAACCTGTGCATTTCTGAAAACTAGAGACCTAGGGGAATCCAAGATGGGGTGACTTGTGTGTCTCGGACCAGGTTCTGTTACCCAGAATCCTTTGCAAACCTCAAAATTTGGCTAAAAAAACACATGTTCCTAACATTTCTGTGGCAGAAAGTTCTGGAATCTGAGAGGAGCCACAAATTTCCTTCCACCCAGCGTTCCCCCACGTCTCCCGATAAAAATGATACCTCACTTGTGTGGGTAGGCCTAGCGCCCGCGACAGGAAACGCCCCAAAGCGCAACGTGGACACATCCAAATTTGTGAAGGAAAACAGAGGTGTTTTTTGCAAAGTGCCTACATGTAGATTTTGGCCTGTAGCTCAGCCGCCACCTAGGGAAACCTACCAAACCTGTGCATTTCTGAAAACTAGAGACCTAAGGAAATCCAAGATGGGGTGACTTGTGTGGCTCGGACCAGGTTCTGTTACCCAGAATCCTTTGCAAACCTGAAAATTTGGCTAAAAAAACACATGTTCCTCACATTTCTGTGGCAGAAAGTTCTGGAATCTGAGAGGAGCCACGAATTTCCTTCCACCCAGCCTTCCCCCATGTCTCCCGATAAAAATGATACCTCACTTGTGTGGGTAGGCCTAGCGCCCGCGACAGGAAACGCCCCAAAGCGCAACGTGGACACATCCAAATTTGTGAAGGAAAACAGAGGTGTTTTTTGCAAAGTGCCTACATGTAGATTTTGGCCTGTAGCTCAGCCGCCACCTAGGGAAACCTACCAAACCTGTGCATTTCTGAAAACTAGAGACCTAAGGAAATCCAAGATGGGGTGACTTGTGTGGCTCGGACCAGGTTCTGTTACCCAGAATCCTTTGCAAACCTGATAATTTGGCTAAAAAAACACATGTTCCTCACATTTCTGTGGCAGAAAGTTCTGTAATCTGAGAGGAGCCACGAATTTCCTTCCACTCAGCCTTCCCCCATGTCTCCCGATAAAAATGATACCTCACTTGTGTGGGTAGGCCTAGCGGCCGCGACAGAAAACGTCCCATAGCGCAACGTGGACACATCCAAATTTGTGAAGGAAAACAGGTGTTTTTTGCAAAGTGACTACCTGTAGATTTTGGCCTGTAGATCAGCCGCCACCTAGGGAAACCCACCAAACCTGTGCATTTCTGAAAACTAGAGACCTAGGGGAATCCAAGGTGGGGTGACTTGTGTGGCTCGGACCAGGTTCTGTTAACCAGAATCCTTTGCAAACCTGAAAATGTGGCTAAAAAAACACATGTTCCTAACATTTCTGTGGCAGAAAGTTCTGGAATCTGAGAGGAGCCACGATTTTACTTCCACCCAGCGTTGCCCCACATCTCCCGATAAAAATGATACCTCACTTGTGTGCGTAGGCCTAGCGCCCGTGACAGGAAATGCCCCAAAACGCAACGTGGACACAGCCAAATTTTTGAAGGAAAACAGAGGTGTTTTTTGTAAAGTGCCTACCTGTAGATTTTGGCCTGTAGCTCAGCCGCCACCTAGGGAAACCTACCAAACCTGTGCATTTCTGAAAACTAGAGACCTAGGGGAATCCAAGATGGGGTGACTTGTGTGGCTCGGACCAGGTTCTGTTACCCAGAATCCTTTGCAAATCTCAAAATTTGGCTAAAAAAACACATGTTCCTCACATTTCTGTGGCAGAAAGTTCTGGAATCTGAGAGGAGCCACAAATTTCCTTTCACCCAGCGTTCCCCCACGTCTCCCGATAAAAATGATACCTCACTTGTGTGGGTAGGCCTAGTGCCCGCGACAGGAAACGCCCATAGCGCAACGTTGACACATCCAAATTTGAGATGGAAAACAGAGGTGTTTTTTGCAAAGTGCCTACCTGTAGATTTTGGCCTGTAGCTCAGCCGCCACCTAGGGAAACCTACCAAACCTGTGCATTTCTGAAAACTAGAGACCTAGGGGAATCCAAGGTGGGGTGACTTGTGTGGCTCGGACCAGGTTCTGTTACCCAGAATCCTTTGCAAACCTCAAAATGTGGCTAAAAAAACACATGTTCCTAAAATTTCTGTTGCAGAAAGTTCTGGAATCTGAGAGGAGCCACAAATTTCCTTCCACCCAGCGTTCCCCCACGTCTCCCGATAAAAATGATACCTCACTTGTGTGGGTAGGCCTAGCGGCCGCGACAGAAAACGTCCCATAGCGCAACGTGGACACATCCAAATTTGTGAAGGAAAACAGGTGTTTTTTGCAAAGTGACTACCTGTAGATTTTGGCCTGTAGCTCAGCCGCCACCTAGGGAAACCTACCAAACCTGTGCATTTCTGAAAACTAGAGACCTAGGGGAATCCAAGATGGGGTGACTTGTGTGTCTCGGACCAGGTTCTGTTACCCAGAATGCTTTGCAAACCTCAAAATTTGGCTAAAAAAAAACATGTTCCTCACATTTCTGTGGCAGAAAGTTCTGGAATCTGAGAGGAGCCACAAATTTCCTTCCACCCAGCGTTCCCCCATGTCTCCCGATAAAAATGATACCTCACTTGTGTGGGTAGGCCTAGCGCCCGCGACAGGAAACGCCCCAAAGCGCAACGTGGACACATCCAAATTTGTGAAGGAAAACAGAGTTGTTTTTTGCAAAGTGCCTACCTGTAGATTTTGGCCTGTAGCTCAACCGCCACCTAGGGAAACCTACCAAACCTGTGCATTTCTGAAAACTAGAGACCTAGGGGAATCCAAGATGGGGTGACTTGTGTGTCTCGGACCAGGTTCTGTTACCCAGAATCCTTTGCAAACCTCAAAATTTGGCTAAAAAAACACATGTTCCTAACATTTCTGTGGCAGAAAGTTCTGGAATCTGAGAGGAGCCACAAATTTCCTTCCACCCAGCGTTCCCCCACGTCTCCCGATAAAAATGATACCTCACTTGTGTGGGTAGGCCTAGCGCCCGCGACAGGAAACGCCCCAAAGCGCAACGTGGACACATCAAAATTTGTGAAGGAAAACAGAGGTGTTTTTTGCAAAGTGCCTACATGTAGATTTTGGCCTGTAGCTCAGCCGCCACCTAGGGAAACCTACCAAACCTGTGCATTTCTGAAAACTAGAGACCTAAGGAAATCCAAGATGGGGTGACTTGTGTGGCTCGGACCAGGTTCTGTTACCCAGAATCCTTTGCAAACCTGAAAATTTGGCTAAAAAAACACATGTTCCTCACATTTCTGTGGCAGAAAGTTCTGGAATCTGAGAGGAGCCACGAATTTCCTTCCACCCAGCCTTCCCCCATGTCTCCCGATAAAAATGATACCTCACTTGTGTGGGTAGGCCTAGCGCCCGCGACAGGAAACGCCCCAAAGCGCAACGTGGACACATCCAAATTTGTGAAGGAAAACTGAGGTGTTTTTTGCAAAGTGCCTACATGTAGATTTTGGCCTGTAGCTCAGCCGCCACCTAGGGAAACCTACCAAACCTGTGCATTTCTGAAAACTAGAGACCTAAGGAAATCCAAGATGGGGTGACTTGTGTGGCTCGGACCAGGTTCTGTTACCCAGAATCCTTTGCAAACCTGAAAATTTGGCTAAACAAACACATGTTCCTCACATTTCTGTGGCAGAAAGTTCTGGAATCTGAGAGGAGCCACGAATTTCCTTCCACTCAGCCTTCCCCCATGTCTCCCGATAAAAATGATACCTCACTTGTGTGGGTAGGCCTAGCGGCCGCGACAGAAAACGTCCCATAGCGCAACGTGGACACATCCAAATTTGTGAAGGAAAACAGGTGTTTTTTGCAAAGTGTCTACCTGTAGATTTTGGCCTGTAGATCAGCCGCCACCTAGGGAAACCCACCAAACCTGTGCATTTCTGAAAACTAGAGACCTAGGGGAATCCAAGGTGGGGTGACTTGTGTGGCTCGGACCAGGTTCTGTTACCCAGAATCCTTTGCAAACCTCAAAATTTGGCTAAAAAAACACATGTTCCTAAAATTTCTGTGGCAGAAAGTTCTGGAATCTGAGAGGAGCCACAAATTTCCTTCCACCCAGTGTTCCCCCACGTCTCCCTATAAAAATTATACCTCACTTGTGTGGGTAGGCCTAGCGCCCGCGACAGGAAACGCCCCAAAGCGCAACGTGGACACATCCAAATTTGTGAAGGAAAACAGAGGTGTTTTTTGCAAAGTGACTACCTGTAGATTTTGGCCTGTAGCTCAGCCGCCACCTAGGGAAACCTACCAAACCTGTGCATTTCTGAAAACTAGAGACCTAGGGGAATCCAAGATGGGGTGACTTGTGTGTCTCGGACCAGGTTCTGTTACCCAGAATCCTTTGCAAACCTCAAAATTTGGCTAAAAAAACACATGTTCCTAAAATTTCTGTGGCAGAAAGTTCTGGAATCTGAGAGGAGCCACAAATTTCCTTCCACCCAGCGTTCCTCCACGTCTCCCGATAAAAATGATACCTCACTTGTGTGGGTAGGCCTAGCGCCCGCGACAGGAAACGCCCCAAAGCGCAACGTGGACACATCCAAATTTGTGAAGGAAAACAGAGGTGTTTTTTGCAAAGTGCCTACATGTAGATTTTGGCCTGTAGCTCAGCCGCCACCTAGGGAAACCTACCAAACCTGTGCATTTCTGAAAACTAGAGACCTAAGGAAATCCAAGATGGGGTGACTTGTGTGGCTCGGACCAGGTTCTGTTACCCAGAATCCTTTGCAAACCTGAAAATTTGGCTAAAAAAACACATGTTCCTCACATTTCTGTGGCTGAAAGTTCTGGAATCTGAGAGGAGCCACGAATTTCCTTCCACTCAGCCTTCCCCCATGTCTCCCGATAAAAATGATACCTCACTTGTGTGGGTAGGCCTAGCGCCCGCGACAGGAAACGCCCCAAAGCGCAACGTGGACACATCCAAATTTGTGAAGGAAAACAGAGGTGTTTTTTGCAAAGTGCCTACATGTAGATTTTTGCCTGTAGCTCAGCCGCCACCTAGGGAAACCTACCAAACCTGTGCATTTCTGAAAACTAGAGACCTAGGGGAATCCAAGGTGGGGTGACTTGTGTGGCTCGGACCAGGTTCTGTTACCCAGAATCCTTTGCAAACCTGAAAATGTGGCTAAAAAAACACATGTTCCTAACATTTCTGTGGCAGAAAGTTCTGGAATCTGAGAGGAGCCACGAATTTCTTTCCACCCAGCGTTGCCCCACATCTCCCGATAAAAATGATACCTCACTTGTGTGCGTAGGCCTAGCGCCCGTGACAGGAAATGCCCCAAAGCGCAACGTGGACACAGCCAAATTTTTGAAGGAAAACAGAGGTGTTTTTTGCAAAGTGCCTACCTGTAGATTTTGGCCTGTAGCTCAGCCGCCACCTAGGGAAACCTACCAAACCTGTGCATTTCTGAAAACTAGAGACCTAGGGGAATCCAAGATGGGGTGACTTGTGTGGCTCGGACCAGGTTCTGTTACCCAGAATCCTTTGCAAATCTCAAAATTTGGCTAAAAAAACACATGTTCCTCACATTTCTGTGTCAGAAAGTTCTGGAATCTGAGAGGAGCCACAAATTTCCTTTCACCCAGCGTTCCCCCACGTCTCCCGATAAAAATGATACCTCACTTGTGTGGGTAGGCCTAGTGCCCGCGACAGGAAACGCCCATAGCGCAACGTGGACACATCCAAATTTGTGAAGGAAAACAGAGGTGTTTTTTGCAAAGTGCCTACCTGTAGATTTTTGCCTGTAGCTCAGCCGCCACCTAGGGAAACCTACCAAACCTGTGCATTTCTGAAAACTAGAGACCTAGGGGAATCCAAGGTGGGGTGACTTGTGTGGCTCGGACCAGGTTCTGTTACCCAGAATCCTTTGCAAACCTCAAAATGTGGCTAAAAAAACACATGTTCCTAAAATTTCTGTTGCAGAAAGTTCTGGAATCTGAGAGGAGCCACAAATTTCCTTCCACCCAGCGTTCCCCCACGTCTCCCGATAAAAATGATACCTCACTTGTGTGGGTAGGCCTAGCGGCCGCGACAGAAAGCGTCCCATAGCGCAACGTGGACACATCCAAATTTGTGAAGGAAAACAGGTGTTTTTTGCAAAGTGACTACCTGTAGATTTTGGCCTGTAGCTCAGCCGCCACCTAGGGAAACCTACCAAACCTGTGCATTTCTGAAAACTAGAGACCTAGGGGAATCCAAAATGGGGTGACTTGTGTGGCTCGGACCAGGTTCTGTTACCCAGAATGCTTTGCAAACCTCAAAATTTGGCTAAAAAAAAACATGTTCCTCACATTTCTGTGGCAGAAAGTTCTGGAATCTGAGAGGAGCCACAAATTTCCTTCCACCCAGCGTTCCCCCATGTCTCCCGATAAAAATGATACCTCACTTGTGTGGGTAGGCCTAGCGCCCGCGACAGGAAACGCCCCAAAGCGCAACGTGGACACATCCAAATTTGTGAAGGAAAACAGAGTTGTTTTTTGCAAAGTGCCTACCTGTAGATTTTGGCCTGTAGCTCAGCCGCCACCTAGGGAAACCTACCAAACCTGTGCATTTCTGAAAACTAGAGACCTAGGGCAATCCAAGATGGGGTGACTTGTGTGTCTCGGACCAGGTTCTGTTACCCAGAATCCTTTGCAAACCTCAAAATTTGGCTAAAAAAACACATGTTCCTAACATTTCTGTGGCAGAAAGTTCTGGAATCTGAGAGGAGCCACAAATTTCCTTCCACCCAGCGTTCCCCCACGTCTCCCGATAAAAATGATTCCTCACTTGTGTGGGTAGGCCTAGCGCCCGCGACAGGAAACGCCCCAAAGCGCAACGTGGACACATCCAAATTTGTGAAGGAAAACAGAGGTGTTTTTTGCAAAGTGCCTACATGTAGATTTTGGCCTGTAGCTCAGCCGCCACCTACGGAAACCTACCAAACCTGTGCATTTCTGAAAACTAGAGACCTAAGGAAATCCAAGATGGGGTGACTTGTGTGGCTCGGACCAGGTTCTGTTACCCAGAATCCTTTGCAAACCTGAAAATTTGGCTAAAAAAACACATGTTCCTCACATTTCTGTGGCAGAAAGTTCTGGAATCTGAGAGGAGCCACGAATTTCCTTCCACCCAGCCTTCCCCAATGTCTCCCGATAAAAATGATACCTCACATGTGTGGGTAGGCCTAGCGCCCGCGACAGGAAACGCCCCAAAGCGCAACGTGGACACATCCAAATTTGTGAAGGAAAACAGAGGTGTTTTTTGCAAAGTGCCTACATGTAGATTTTGGCCTGTAGCTCAGCCGCCACCTAGGGAAACCTACCAAACCTGTGCATTTCTGAAAACTAGAGACCTAAGGAAATCCAAGATGGGGTGACTTGTGTGGCTCGGACCAGGTTCTGTTACCCAGAATCCTTTGCAAACCTGAAAATTTGGCTAAAAAAACACATGTTCCTCAAATTTCTGTGGCAGAAAGTTCTGGAATCTGAGAGGAGCCACGAATTTCCTTCCACTCAGCCTTCCCCCATGTCTCCCGATAAAAATGATACCTCATTTGTGTGGGTAGGCCTAGCGGCCGCGACAGAAAACGTCCCATAGCGCAACGTGGACACATCCAAATTTGTGAAGGAAAACAGGTGTTTTTTGCAAAGTGACTACCTGTAGATTTTGGCCTGTAGATCAGCCGCCACCTAGGGAAACCCACCAAACCTGTGCATTTCTGAAAACTAGAGACCTAGGGGAATCCAAGGTGGGGTGACTTGTGTGGCTCGGACCAGGTTCTGTTACCCAGAATCCTTTGCAAATCTCAAAGTTTGGCTAAAAAAACACATGTTCCTCAAATTTCTGTAGCAGAAAGTTCTGGAATGTGAGAGGAGCCACAAATTTCCTTCCACCCAGCGTTCCCCCACGTCTCCTGATAAAAATGATACCTCACTTGTGTGGGTAGGCCTAGCGCCCGTGACAGAAAACGCCCCAAAGCGCAACGTGGACACATCCAAATTTGTGAAGGAAAACAGAGGTGTTTTTTGCAAAGTGCCTACATGTAGATTTTGGCCTGTAGCTCAGCCGCCACCTAGGGAAACCTACCAAACCTGTGCATTTCTGAAAACTAGAGACCTAAGGAAATCCAAGATGGGGTGACTTGTGTGGCTCGGACCAGGTTCTGTTACCCAGAATCCTTTGCAAACCTGAAAATTTGGCTAAAAAAACACATGTTCCTCACATTTCTGTGGCAGAAAGTTCTGGAATCTGAGAGGAGCCACGAATTTCCTTCCACCCAGCCTTCCCCCATGTCTCCCGAAAAAAATGATACCTCACTTGTGTGGGTAGGCCTAGCGCCCGCGACAGGAAACGCCCCAAAGCGCAACGTGGACACATCCAAATTTGTGAAGGAAAACAGAGGTGTTTTTTGCAAAGTGCCTACATGTAGATTTTGGCCTGTAGCTCAGCCGCCACCTAGGGAAACCTACCAAACCTGTGCATTTCTGAAAACTAGAGACCTAAGGAAATCCAAGATGGGGTGACTTGTGTGGCTCGGACCAGGTTCTGTTACCCAGAATCCTTTGCAAACCTCAAAATGTGGCTAAAAAAACACATGTTCCTCACATTTCTGTGGCAGAAAGTTCTGGAATCTGAGAGAAGCCACAAATTTCCTTCCACCCAGCGTTCCCCCACGTCTCCCGATAAAAATTATACCTCACTTGTGTGGGTAGGCCTAGCGCCCGCGACAGGAAACGCCCCAAAGCGCAACGTGGACACATCCAAATTTGTAAGGGAAAACAGAGGTGTTTTTTGCAAAGTGCCTACCTGTAGATTTTGGCCTGTAGCTCAGCCGCCACCTGGGGAAACCTACCAAACCTGTGCATTTCTGAAAACTAGAGACCTAGGGGAATCCAAGATGGGGTGACTTGTGTGGCTCGGACCAGGTTCTGTTACCCAGTATCCTTTGCAAATCTCAAAGTTTGGCTAAAAAAACACATGTTCCTAAAATTTCTGTGGCAGAAAGTTCTGGAATGTGAGAGGAGCCACAAATTTCCTTCCACCCAGCGTTCCCCCACGTCTCCTGATAAAAATGATACCTCACTTGTGTGGGTAGGCCTAGCGCCCGTGACAGAAAACGCCCCAAAGCGCAACGTGGACACATCCAAATTTGTGAAGGAAAACAGAGGTGTTTTTTGCAAAGTGCCTACCTGTAGATTTTGGCTTGTAGCTCAGCCGCCACCTAGGGAAACCTACCAAACCTGTGCATTTCTGAAAACTAGAGACCTAGGGGAATCCAAGATGGGGTGACTTGTGTGGCTCGGACCAGGTTCTGTTACCCAAAATCCTTTGCAAACCTCAAAATTTGGCTAAAAAAACACATGTTCCTAAAATTTCTGTGGCAGAAAGTTCTGGAATCTGAGAGGAGCCACAAATTTCCTTCCACCCAGTGTTCCCCCACGTCTCCTTATAAAAATTATACCTCACTTGTGTGGGTAGGCCTAGCGCCCGCGACAGGAAACGCCCCAAAGCGCAACGTGGACACATCCAAATTTGTGAAGGAAAACAGAGGTGTTTTTTGCAAAGTGCCTACATGTAGATTTTGGCCTGTAGCTCAGCCGCCACCTAGGGAAACCTACCAAACCTGTGCATTTCTGAAAACTAGAGACCTAAGGAAATCCAAGATGGGGTGACTTGTGTGGCTCGGACCAGGTTCTGTTACCCAGAATCCTTTGCAAACCTGAAAATTTGGCTAATAAAACACATGTTCCTCACATTTCTGTGGCAGAAAGTTCTGGAATCTGAGAGGAGCCACGAATTTCCTTCCACCCAGCCTTCCCCCATGTCTCCCGATAAAAATGATACCTCACTTGTGTGGGTAGGCCTAGCGCCCGCGACAGGAAACGCCCCAAAGCGCAACGTGGACACATCCAAATTTGTGAAGGAAAACAGAGGTGTTTTTTGCAAAGTGCCTACATGTAGATTTTGGCCTGTAGCTCAGCCGCCACCTAGGGAAACCTACCAAACCTGTGCATTTCTGAAAACTAGAGACCTAAGGAAATCCAAGATGGGGTGACTTGTGTGGCTCGGACCAGGTTCTGTTACCCAGAATCCTTTGCAAACCTGAAAATTTGGCTAAAAAAACACATGTTCCTCACATTTCTGTGGCAGAAAGTTCTGGAATCTGAGAGGAGCCACGAATTTCCTTCCACTCAGCCTTCCCCCATGTCTCCCGATAAAAATGATACCTCACTTGTGTGGGTAGGCCTAGCGGCCGCGACAGAAAACATCCCATAGCGCAACGTGGACACATCCAAATTTGTGAAGGAAAACAGGTGTTTTTTGCAAAGTGACTACCTGTAGATTTTGGCCTGTAGATCAGCCGCCACCTAGGGAAACCCACCAAACCTGTGCATTTCTGAAAACTAGAGACCTAGGGGAATCCAAGGTGGGGTGACTTGTGTGGCTCGGAACAGGTTCTGTTACCCAGAATCCTTTGCAAACCTCAAAATGTGGCTAAAAAAACACATGTTCCTCACATTTCTGTGGCAGAAAGTTCTGGAATCTGAGAGAAGCCACAAATTTCCTTCCACCCAGCGTTCCCCCACGTCTCCCGATAAAAATTATACCTCACTTGTGTGGGTAGGCCTAGCGCCCGCGACAGGAAACGCCCCAAAGCGCAACGTGGACACATCCAAATTTGTGAAGGAAAACAGAGATGTTTTTTGCAAAGTGCCTACCTGTAGATTTTGGCCTGTAGCTCAGCCGCCACCTGGGGAAACCTACCAAACCTGTGCATTTCTGAAAACTAGAGACCTAGGGGAATCCAAGATGGGGTGACTTGTGTGGCTCGGACCAGGTTCTGTTACCCAGAATCCTTTGCAAATCTCAAAGTTTGGCTAAAAAAACACATGTTCCTCAAATTTCTGTGGCAGAAAGTTCTGGAATCTGAGAGGAGCCACAAATTTCCTTCCACCCAGCGTTCCCCCACGTCTCCTGATAAAAATGATACCTCACTTGTGTGGGTAGGCCTAGCGCCCGTGACAGAAAACGCCCCAAAGCGCAACGTGGACACATCCAAATTTGTGAAGGAAAACAGAGGTGTTTTTTGCAAAGTGCCTACCTGTAGATTTTGGCTTGTAGCTCAGCCGCCACCTAGGGAAACCTACCAAACCTGTGTATTTGTGAAAACTAGAGACCTAGGGGAATCCAAGATGGGGTGACTTGTGTGGCTCGGACCAGGTTCTGTTACCCAGAATCCTTTGCAAACCTCAAAATTTGGCTAAAAAAACACATGTTCCTAAAATTTCTGTGGCAGAAAATTCTGGAATCTGAGAGGAGCCACAAATTTCCTTCCACCCAGTGTTCCCCCACGTCTCCCTATAAAAATTATACCTCACTTGTGTGGGTAGGCCTAGCGCCCGCGACACGAAACGCCCCAAAGCGCAACGTGGACACATCCAAATTTGTGAAGGAAAACAGAGGTGTTTTTTGCAAAGTGACTACCTGTAGATTTTGGCCTGTAGCTCAGCCGCCACCTAGGGAAACCTACCAAACCTGTGCATTTCTGAAAACTAGAGACCTAGGGGAATCCAAGATGGGGTGACTTGTGTGGCTCGGACCAGGTTCTGTTACCCAGAATCCTTTGCAAACCTCAAAATTTGGCTAAAAAAACACATGTTCCTAAAATTTCTGTGGCAGAAAGTTCTGGAATCTGAGAGAAGCCACAAATTTCCTTCCACCCAGCGTTCCCCCATGTCTCCCGATAAAAATGATACCTCACTTGTGTGGGTAGGCCTAGCGCCCGCGACAGGAAACGCCCCAAAGCGCAACGTGGACACATCCAAATTTGTGAAGGAAAACAGAGTTGTTTTTTGCAAAGTGCCTACGTGTAGATTTTGGCCTGTAGCTCATCCGCCACCTAGGGAAACCTACCAAACCTGTGCATTTCTGAAAACTAGAGACCTAGGGCAATCCAAGATGGGGTGACTTGTGTGTCTCAGACCAGGTTCTGTTACCCAGAATCCTTTGCAAACCTCAAAATTTGGCTAAAAAAACACATGTTCCTAACATTTCTGTGGCAGAAAGTTCTGGAATCTGAGACGAGCCACAAATTTCCTTCCACCCAGCGTTCCCTCACGTCTCCCGATAAAAATGATTCCTCACTTGTGTGGGTAGGCCTAGCGCCCGCGACAGGAAACGCCCCAAAGCGCAACGTGGACACATCCAAATTTGTGAAGGAAAACAGAGGTGTTTTTTGCAAAGTGCCTACATGTAGATTTTGGCCTGTAGCTCAGCCGCCACCTACGGAAACCTACCAAACCTGTGCATTTCTGAAAACTAGAGACCTAAGGAAATCCAAGATGGGGTGACTTGTGTGGCTCGGACCAGGTTCTGTTACCCAGAATCCTTTGCAAACCTGAAAATTTGGCTAAAAAAACACATGTTCCTCACATTTCTGTGGCAGAAAGTTCTGGAATCTGAGAGGAGCCACGAATTTCCTTCCACCCAGCCTTCCCCAATGTCTCCCGATAAAAATGATACCTCACATGTGTGGGTAGGCCTAGCGCCCGCGAAAGGAAACGCCCCAAAGCGCAACGTGGACACATCCAAATTTGTGAAGGAAAACAGAGGTGTTTTTTGCAAAGTGCCTACATGTAGATTTTGGCCTGTAGCTCAGCCGCCACCTAGGGAAACCTACCAAACCTGTGCATTTCTGAAAACTAGAGACCTAAGGAAATCCAAGATGGGGTGACTTGTGTGGCTCGGACCAGGTTCTGTTACCCAGAATCCTTTGCAAACCTGAAAATTTGGCTAAAAAAACACATGTTCCTCAAATTTCTGTGGCAGAAAGTTCTGGAATCTGAGAGGAGCCACGAATTTCCTTCCACTCAGCCTTCCCCCATGTCTCCCGATAAAAATGATACCTCACTTGTGTGGGTAGGCCTAGCGGCCGCGACAGAAAACGTCCCATAGCGCAACGTGGACACATCCAAATTTGTGAAGGAAAACAGGTGTTTTTTGCAAAGTGACTACCTGTAGATTTTGGCCTGTAGATCAGCCGCCACCTAGGGAAACCCACCAAACCTGTGCATTTCTGAAAACTAGAGACCTAGGGGAATCCAAGGTGGGGTGACTTGTGTGGCTCGGACCAGGTTCTGTTACCCAGAATCCTTTGCAAACCTGAAAATTTGGCTAAAAAAACACATGTTCCTCACATTTCTGTGGCAGAAAGTTCTGGAATCTGAGAGGAGCCACGAATTTCCTTCCACCCAGCCTTCCCCAATGTCTCCCGATAAAAATGATACCTCACATGTGTGGGTAGGCCTAGCGCCCGCGACAGGAAACGCCCCAAAGCGCAACGTGGACACATCCAAATTTGTGAAGGAAAACAGAGGTGTTTTTTGCAAAGTGCCTACATGTAGATTTTGGCCTGTAGCTCAGCCGCCACCTAGGGAAACCTACCAAACCTGTGCATTTCTGAAAACTAGAGACCTAAGGAAATCCAAGATGGGGTGACTTGTGTGGCTCGGACCAGGTTCTGTTACCCAGAATCCTTTGCAAACCTGAAAATTTGGCTAAAAAAACACATGTTCCTCAAATTTCTGTGGCAGAAAGTTCTGGAATCTGAGAGGAGCCACGAATTTCCTTCCACTCAGCCTTCCCCCATGTCTCCCGATAAAAATGATACCTCATTTGTGTGGGTAGGCCTAGCGGCCGCGACAGAAAACGTCCCATAGCGCAACGTGGACACATCCAAATTTGTGAAGGAAAACAGGTGTTTTTTGCAAAGTGACTACCTGTAGATTTTGGCCTGTAGATCAGCCGCCACCTAGGGAAACCCACCAAACCTGTGCATTTCTGAAAACTAGAGACCTAGGGGAATCCAAGGTGGGGTGACTTGTGTGGCTCGGACCAGGTTCTGTTACCCAGAATCCTTTGCAAACCTCAAAATTTGGCTAAAAAAACACATGTTCCTAAAATTTCTGTGGCAGAAAGTTCTGGAATCTGAGAGGAGCCACAAATTTCCTTCCACCCAGTGTTCCCCCACGTCTCCCTATAAAAATTATACCTCACTTGTGTGGGTAGGCCTAGCGCCCGCGACAGGAAACGCCCCAAAGCGCAACGTGGACACATCCAAATTTGTGAAGGAAAACAGAGGTGTTTTTTGCAAAGTGACTACCTGTAGATTTTGGCCTGTAGCTCAGCCGCCACCTAGGGAAACCTACCAAACCTGTGCATTTCTGAAAACTAGAGACCTAGGGGAATCCAAGATGGGGTGACTTGTGTGTCTCGGACCAGGTTCTGTTACCCAGAATCCTTTGCAAACCTCAAAATTTGGCTAAAAAAACACATGTTCCTAAAATTTCTGTGGCAGAAAGTTCTGGAATCTGAGAGGAGCCACAAATTTCCTTCCACCCAGCGTTCCTCCACGTCTCCCGATAAAAATGATACCTCACTTGTGTGGGTAGGCCTAGCGCCCGCGACAGGAAACGCCCCAAAGCGCAACGTGGACACATCCAAATTTGTGAAGGAAAACAGAGGTGTTTTTTGCAAAGTGCCTACATGTAGATTTTGGCCTGTAGCTCAGCCGCCACCTAGGGAAACCTACCAAACCTGTGCATTTCTGAAAACTAGAGACCTAAGGAAATCCAAGATGGGGTGACTTGTGTGGCTCGGACCAGGTTCTGTTACCCAGAATCCTTTGCAAACCTGAAAATTTGGCTAAAAAAACACATGTTCCTCACATTTCTGTGGCTGAAAGTTCTGGAATCTGAGAGGAGCCACGAATTTCCTTCCACTCAGCCTTCCCCCATGTCTCCCGATAAAAATGATACCTCACTTGTGTGGGTAGGCCTAGCGCCCGCGACAGGAAACGCCCCAAAGCGCAACGTGGACACATCCAAATTTGTGAAGGAAAACAGAGGTGTTTTTTGCAAAGTGCCTACATGTAGATTTTTGCCTGTAGCTCAGCCGCCACCTAGGGAAACCTACCAAACCTGTGCATTTCTGAAAACTAGAGACCTAGGGGAATCCAAGGTGGGGTGACTTGTGTGGCTCGGACCAGGTTCTGTTACCCAGAATCCTTTGCAAACCTGAAAATGTGGCTAAAAAAACACATGTTCCTAACATTTCTGTGGCAGAAAGTTCTGGAATCTGAGAGGAGCCACAAATTTCCTTCCACCCAGCGTTCCCCCACGTCTCCTGATAAAAATAATACCTCACTTGTGTGGGTAGGCCTAGCGCCCGTGACAGAAAACGCCCCAAAGCGCAACGTGGACACATCCAAATTTGTGAAGGAAAACAGAGGTGTTTTTTGCAAAGTGCCTACCTGTAGATTTTGGCTTGTAGCTCAGCCGCCACCTAGGGAAACCTACCAAACCTGTGCATTTCTGAAAACTAGAGACCTAGGGGAATCCAAGATGGGGTGACTTGTGTGGCTCGGACCAGGTTCTGTTACCCAAAATCCTTTGCAAACCTCAAAATTTGGCTAAAAAAACACATGTTCCTAAAATTTCTGTGGCAGAAAGTTCTGGAATCTGAGAGGAGCCACAAATTTCCTTCCACCCAGTGTTCCCCCACGTCTCCTTATAAAAATTATACCTCACTTGTGTGGGTAGGCCTAGCGCCCGCGACAGGAAACGCCCCAAAGCGCAACGTGGACACATCCAAATTTGTGAAGGAAAACAGAGGTGTTTTTTGCAAAGTGCCTACATGTAGATTTTGGCCTGTAGCTCAGCCGCCACCTAGGGAAACCTACCAAACCTGTGCATTTCTGAAAACTAGAGACCTAAGGAAATCCAAGATGGGGTGACTTGTGTGGCTCGGACCAGGTTCTGTTACCCAGAATCCTTTGCAAACCTGAAAATTTGGCTAATAAAACACATGTTCCTCACATTTCTGTGGCAGAAAGTTCTGGAATCTGAGAGGAGCCACGAATTTCCTTCCACCCAGCCTTCCCCCATGTCTCCCGATAAAAATGATACCTCACTTGTGTGGGTAGGCCTAGCGCCCGCGACAGGAAACGCCCCAAAGCGCAACGTGGACACATCCAAATTTGTGAAGGAAAACAGAGGTGTTTTTTGCAAAGTGCCTACATGTAGATTTTGGCCTGTAGCTCAGCCGCCACCTAGGGAAACCTACCAAACCTGTGCATTTCTGAAAACTAGAGACCTAAGGAAATCCAAGATGGGGTGACTTGTGTGGCTCGGACCAGGTTCTGTTACCCAGAATCCTTTGCAAACCTGAAAATTTGGCTAAAAAAACACATGTTCCTCACATTTCTGTGGCAGAAAGTTCTGGAATCTGAGAGGAGCCACGAATTTCCTTCCACTCAGCCTTCCCCCATGTCTCCCGATAAAAATGATACCTCACTTGTGTGGGTAGGCCTAGCGGCCGCGACAGAAAACGTCCCATAGCGCAACGTGGACACATCCAAATTTGTGAAGGAAAACAGGTGTTTTTTGCAAAGTGACTACCTGTAGATTTTGGCCTGTAGATCAGCCGCCACCTAGGGAAACCCACCAAACCTGTGCATTTCTGAAAACTAGAGACCTAGGGGAATCCAAGGTGGGGTGACTTGTGTGGCTCGGAACAGGTTCTGTTACCCAGAATCCTTTGCAAACCTCAAAATGTGGCTAAAAAAACACATGTTCCTCACATTTCTGTGGCAGAAAGTTCTGGAATCTGAGAGAAGCCACAAATTTCCTTCCACCCAGCGTTCCCCCACGTCTCCCGATAAAAATTATACCTCACTTGTGTGGGTAGGCCTAGCGCCCGCGACAGGAAACGCCCCAAAGCGCAACGTGGACACATCCAAATTTGTGAAGGAAAACAGAGATGTTTTTTGCAAAGTGCCTACCTGTAGATTTTGGCCTGTAGCTCAGCCGCCACCTGGGGAAACCTACCAAACCTGTGCATTTCTGAAAACTAGAGACCTAGGGGAATCCAAGATGGGGTGACTTGTGTGGCTCGGACCAGGTTCTGTTACCCAGAATCCTTTGCAAATCTCAAAGTTTGGCTAAAAAAACACATGTTCCTCAAATTTCTGTGGCAGAAAGTTCTGGAATCTGAGAGGAGCCACAAATTTCCTTCCACCCAGCGTTCCCCCACGTCTCCTGATAAAAATGATACCTCACTTGTGTGGGTAGGCCTAGCGCCCGTGACAGAAAACGCCCCAAAGCGCAACGTGGACACATCCAAATTTGTGAAGGAAAACAGAGGTGTTTTTTGCAAAGTGCCTACCTGTAGATTTTGGCTTGTAGCTCAGCCGCCACCTAGGGAAACCTACCAAACCTGTGTATTTGTGAAAACTAGAGACCTAGGGGAATCCAAGATGGGGTGACTTGTGTGGCTCGGACCAGGTTCTGTTACCCAGAATCCTTTGCAAACCTCAAAATTTGGCTAAAAAAACACATGTTCCTAAAATTTCTGTGGCAGAAAATTCTGGAATCTGAGAGGAGCCACAAATTTCCTTCCACCCAGTGTTCCCCCACGTCTCCCTATAAAAATTATACCTCACTTGTGTGGGTAGGCCTAGCGCCCGCGACACGAAACGCCCCAAAGCGCAACGTGGACACATCCAAATTTGTGAAGGAAAACAGAGGTGTTTTTTGCAAAGTGACTACCTGTAGATTTTGGCCTGTAGCTCAGCCGCCACCTAGGGAAACCTACCAAACCTGTGCATTTCTGAAAACTAGAGACCTAGGGGAATCCAAGATGGGGTGACTTGTGTGGCTCGGACCAGGTTCTGTTACCCAGAATCCTTTGCAAACCTCAAAATTTGGCTAAAAAAACACATGTTCCTAAAATTTCTGTGGCAGAAAGTTCTGGAATCTGAGAGAAGCCACAAATTTCCTTCCACCCAGCGTTCCCCCATGTCTCCCGATAAAAATGATACCTCACTTGTGTGGGTAGGCCTAGCGCCCGCGACAGGAAACGCCCCAAAGCGCAACGTGGACACATCCAAATTTGTGAAGGAAAACAGAGTTGTTTTTTGCAAAGTGCCTACGTGTAGATTTTGGCCTGTAGCTCATCCGCCACCTAGGGAAACCTACCAAACCTGTGCATTTCTGAAAACTAGAGACCTAGGGCAATCCAAGATGGGGTGACTTGTGTGTCTCAGACCAGGTTCTGTTACCCAGAATCCTTTGCAAACCTCAAAATTTGGCTAAAAAAACACATGTTCCTAACATTTCTGTGGCAGAAAGTTCTGGAATCTGAGACGAGCCACAAATTTCCTTCCACCCAGCGTTCCCTCACGTCTCCCGATAAAAATGATTCCTCACTTGTGTGGGTAGGCCTAGCGCCCGCGACAGGAAACGCCCCAAAGCGCAACGTGGACACATCCAAATTTGTGAAGGAAAACAGAGGTGTTTTTTGCAAAGTGCCTACATGTAGATTTTGGCCTGTAGCTCAGCCGCCACCTACGGAAACCTACCAAACCTGTGCATTTCTGAAAACTAGAGACCTAAGGAAATCCAAGATGGGGTGACTTGTGTGGCTCGGACCAGGTTCTGTTACCCAGAATCCTTTGCAAACCTGAAAATTTGGCTAAAAAAACACATGTTCCTCACATTTCTGTGGCAGAAAGTTCTGGAATCTGAGAGGAGCCACGAATTTCCTTCCACCCAGCCTTCCCCAATGTCTCCCGATAAAAATGATACCTCACATGTGTGGGTAGGCCTAGCGCCCGCGACAGGAAACGCCCCAAAGCGCAACGTGGACACATCCAAATTTGTGAAGGAAAACAGAGGTGTTTTTTGCAAAGTGCCTACATGTAGATTTTGGCCTGTAGCTCAGCCGCCACCTAGGGAAACCTACCAAACCTGTGCATTTCTGAAAACTAGAGACCTAAGGAAATCCAAGATGGGGTGACTTGTGTGGCTCGGACCAGGTTCTGTTACCCAGAATCCTTTGCAAACCTGAAAATTTGGCTAAAAAAACACATGTTCCTCAAATTTCTGTGGCAGAAAGTTCTGGAATCTGAGAGGAGCCACGAATTTCCTTCCACTCAGCCTTCCCCCATGTCTCCCGATAAAAATGATACCTCACTTGTGTGGGTAGGCCTAGCGGCCGCGACAGAAAACGTCCCATAGCGCAACGTGGACACATCCAAATTTGTGAAGGAAAACAGGTGTTTTTTGCAAAGTGACTACCTGTAGATTTTGGCCTGTAGATCAGCCGCCACCTAGGGAAACCCACCAAACCTGTGCATTTCTGAAAACTAGAGACCTAGGGGAATCCAAGGTGGGGTGACTTGTGTGGCTCGGACCAGGTTCTGTTACCCAGAATCCTTTGCAAACCTGAAAATTTGGCTAAAAAAACACATGTTCCTCACATTTCTGTGGCAGAAAGTTCTGGAATCTGAGAGGAGCCACGAATTTCCTTCCACCCAGCCTTCCCCAATGTCTCCCGATAAAAATGATACCTCACATGTGTGGGTAGGCCTAGCGCCCGCGACAGGAAACGCCCCAAAGCGCAACGTGGACACATCCAAATTTGTGAAGGAAAACAGAGGTGTTTTTTGCAAAGTGCCTACATGTAGATTTTGGCCTGTAGCTCAGCCGCCACCTAGGGAAACCTACCAAACCTGTGCATTTCTGAAAACTAGAGACCTAAGGAAATCCAAGATGGGGTGACTTGTGTGGCTCGGACCAGGTTCTGTTACCCAGAATCCTTTGCAAACCTGAAAATTTGGCTAAAAAAACACATGTTCCTCAAATTTCTGTGGCAGAAAGTTCTGGAATCTGAGAGGAGCCACGAATTTCCTTCCACTCAGCCTTCCCCCATGTCTCCCGATAAAAATGATACCTCATTTGTGTGGGTAGGCCTAGCGGCCGCGACAGAAAACGTCCCATAGCGCAACGTGGACACATCCAAATTTGTGAAGGAAAACAGGTGTTTTTTGCAAAGTGACTACCTGTAGATTTTGGCCTGTAGATCAGCCGCCACCTAGGGAAACCCACCAAACCTGTGCATTTCTGAAAACTAGAGACCTAGGGGAATCCAAGGTGGGGTGACTTGTGTGGCTCGGACCAGGTTCTGTTACCCAGAATCCTTTGCAAATCTCAAAGTTTGGCTAAAAAAACACATGTTCCTCAAATTTCTGTGGCAGAAAGTTCTGGAATCTGAGAGGAGCCACAAATTTCCTTCCACCCAGCGTTCCCCCACGTCTCCTGATAAAAATGATACCTCACTTGTGTGGGTAGGCCTAGCGCCCGTGACAGAAAACGCCCCAAAGCGCAACGTGGACACATCCAAATTTGTGAAGGAAAACAGAGGTGTTTTTTGCAAAGTGCCTACATGTAGATTTTGGCCTGTAGCTCAGCCGCCACCTAGGGAAACCTACCAAACCTGTGCATTTCTGAAAACTAGAGACCTAAGGAAATCCAAGATGGGGTGACTTGTGTGGCTCGGACCAGGTTCTGTTACCCAGAATCCTTTGCAAACCTGAAAATTTGGCTAAAAAAACACATGTTCCTCACATTTCTGTGGCAGAAAGTTCTGGAATCTGAGAGGAGCCACGAATTTCCTTCCACCCAGCCTTCCCCCATGTCTCCCGAAAAAAATGATACCTCACTTGTGTGGGTAGGCCTAGCGCCCGCGACAGGAAACGCCCCAAAGCGCAACGTGGACACATCCAAATTTGTGAAGGAAAACAGAGGTGTTTTTTGCAAAGTGCCTACATGTAGATTTTGGCCTGTAGCTCAGCCGCCACCTAGGGAAACCTACCAAACCTGTGCATTTCTGAAAACTAGAGACCTAAGGAAATCCAAGATGGGGTGACTTGTGTGGCTCGGACCAGGTTCTGTTACCCAGAATCCTTTGCAAACCTCAAAATGTGGCTAAAAAAACACATGTTCCTCACATTTCTGTGGCAGAAAGTTCTGGAATCTGAGAGAAGCCACAAATTTCCTTCCACCCAGCGTTCCCCCACGTCTCCCGATAAAAATTATACCTCACTTGTGTGGGTAGGCCTAGCGCCCGCGACAGGAAACGCCCCAAAGCGCAACGTGGACACATCCAAATTTGTAAGGGAAAACAGAGGTGTTTTTTGCAAAGTGCCTACCTGTAGATTTTGGCCTGTAGCTCAGCCGCCACCTGGGGAAACCTACCAAACCTGTGCATTTCTGAAAACTAGAGACCTAGGGGAATCCAAGATGGGGTGACTTGTGTGGCTCGGACCAGGTTCTGTTACCCAGAATCCTTTGCAAATCTCAAAGTTTGGCTAAAAAAACACATGTTCCTAAAATTTCTGTGGCAGAAAGTTCTGGAATGTGAGAGGAGCCACAAATTTCCTTCCACCCAGCGTTCCCCCACGTCTCCTGATAAAAATGATACCTCACTTGTGTGGGTAGGCCTAGCGCCCGTGACAGAAAACGCCCCAAAGCGCAACGTGGACACATCCAAATTTGTGAAGGAAAACAGAGGTGTTTTTTGCAAAGTGCCTACCTGTAGATTTTGGCTTGTAGCTCAGCCGCCACCTAGGGAAACCTACCAAACCTGTGCATTTCTGAAAACTAGAGACCTAGGGGAATCCAAGATGGAGTGACTTGTGTGGCTCGGACCAGGTTCTGTTACCCAAAATCCTTTGCAAACCTCAAAATTTGGCTAAAAAAACACATGTTCCTAAAATTTCTGTGGCAGAAAGTTCTGGAATCTGAGAGGAGCCACAAATTTCCTTCCACCCAGTGTTCCCCCACGTCTCCCTATAAAAATTATACCTCACTTGTGTGGGTAGGCCTAGCGCCCGCGACAGGAAACGCCCCAAAGCGCAACGTGGACACATCCAAATTTGTGAAGGAAAACAGAGGTGTTTTTTGCAAAGTGCCTACATGTAGATTTTGGCCTGTAGCTCAGCCGCCACCTAGGGAAACCTACCAAACCTGTGCATTTCTGAAAACTAGAGACCTAAGGAAATCCAAGATGGGGTGACTTGTGTGGCTCGGACCAGGTTCTGTTACCCAGAATCCTTTGCAAACCTGAAAATTTGGCTAATAAAACACATGTTCCTCACATTTCTGTGGCAGAAAGTTCTGGAATCTGAGAGGAGCCACGAATTTCCTTCCACCCAGCCTTCCCCCATGTCTCCCGATAAAAATGATACCTCACTTGTGTGGGTAGGCCTAGCGCCCGCGACAGGAAACGCCCCAAAGCGCAACGTGGACACATCCAAATTTGTGAAGGAAAACAGAGGTGTTTTTTGCAAAGTGCCTACATGTAGATTTTGGCCTGTAGCTCAGCCGCCACCTAGGGAAACCTACCAAACCTGTGCATTTCTGAAAACTAGAGACCTAAGGAAATCCAAGATGGGGTGACTTGTGTGGCTCGGACCAGGTTCTGTTACCCAGAATCCTTTGCAAACCTGAAAATTTGGCTAAAAAAACACATGTTCCTCACATTTCTGTGGCAGAAAGTTCTGGAATCTGAGAGGAGCCACGAATTTCCTTCCACTCAGCCTTCCCCCATGTCTCCCGATAAAAATGATACCTCACTTGTGTGGGTAGGCCTAGCGGCCGCGACAGAAAACGTCCCATAGCGCAACGTGGACACATCCAAATTTGTGAAGGAAAACAGGTGTTTTTTGCAAAGTGACTACCTGTAGATTTTGGCCTGTAGATCAGCCGCCACCTAGGGAAACCCACCAAACCTGTGCATTTCTGAAAACTAGAGACCTAGGGGAATCCAAGGTGGGGTGACTTGTGTGGCTCGGAACAGGTTCTGTTACCCAGAATCCTTTGCAAACCTCAAAATGTGGCTAAAAAAACACATGTTCCTCACATTTCTGTGGCAGAAAGTTCTGGAATCTGAGAGAAGCCACAAATTTCCTTCCACCCAGCGTTCCCCCACGTCTCCCGATAAAAATTATACCTCACTTGTGTGGGTAGGCCTAGCGCCCGCGACAGGAAACGCCCCAAAGCGCAACGTGGACACATCCAAATTTGTGAAGGAAAACAGAGATGTTTTTTGCAAAGTGCCTACCTGTAGATTTTGGCCTGTAGCTCAGCCGCCACCTGGGGAAACCTACCAAACCTGTGCATTTCTGAAAACTAGAGACCTAGGGGAATCCAAGATGGGGTGACTTGTGTGGCTCGGACCAGGTTCTGTTACCCAGAATCCTTTGCAAATCTCAAAGTTTGGCTAAAAAAACACATGTTCCTCAAATTTCTGTGGCAGAAAGTTCTGGAATCTGAGAGGAGCCACAAATTTCCTTCCACCCAGCGTTCCCCCACGTCTCCTGATAAAAATGATACCTCACTTGTGTGGGTAGGCCTAGCGCCCGTGACAGAAAACGCCCCAAAGCGCAACGTGGACACATCCAAATTTGTGAAGGAAAACAGAGGTGTTTTTTGCAAAGTGCCTACCTGTAGATTTTGGCTTGTAGCTCAGCCGCCACCTAGGGAAACCTACCAAACCTGTGTATTTGTGAAAACTAGAGACCTAGGGGAATCCAAGATGGGGTGACTTGTGTGGCTCGGACCAGGTTCTGTTACCCAGAATCCTTTGCAAACCTCAAAATTTGGCTAAAAAAACACATGTTCCTAAAATTTCTGTGGCAGAAAGTTCTGGAATCTGAGAGGAGCCACAAATTTCCTTCCACCCAGTGTTCCCCCACGTCTCCCTATAAAAATTATACCTCACTTGTGTGGGTAGGCCTAGCGCCCGCGACACGAAACGCCCCAAAGCGCAACGTGGACACATCCAAATTTGTGAAGGAAAACAGAGGTGTTTTTTGCAAAGTGACTACCTGTAGATTTTGGCCTGTAGCTCAGCCGCCACCTAGGGAAACCTACCAAACCTGTGCATTTCTGAAAACTAGAGACCTAGGGGAATCCAAGATGGGGTGACTTGTGTGGCTCGGACCAGGTTCTGTTACCCAGAATCCTTTGCAAACCTCAAAATTTGGCTAAAAAAACACATGTTCCTAAAATTTCTGTGGCAGAAAGTTCTGGAATCTGAGAGAAGCCACAAATTTCCTTCCACCCAGCGTTCCCCCATGTCTCCCGATAAAAATGATACCTCACTTGTGTGGGTAGGCCTAGCGCCCGCGACAGGAAACGCCCCAAAGCGCAACGTGGACACATCCAAATTTGTGAAGGAAAACAGAGTTGTTTTTTGCAAAGTGCCTACCTGTAGATTTTGGCCTGTAGCTCAGCCGCCACCTAGGGAAACCTACCAAACCTGTGCATTTCTGAAAACTAGAGACCTAGGGCAATCCAAGATGGGGTGACTTGTGTGTCTCGGACCAGGTTCTGTTACCCAGAATCCTTTGCAAACCTCAAAATTTGGCTAAAAAAACACATGTTCCTAACATTTCTGTGGCAGAAAGTTCTGGAATCTGAGAGGAGCCACAAATTTCCTTCCACCCAGCGTTCCCTCACGTCTCCCGATAAAAATGATTCCTCACTTGTGTGGGTAGGCCTAGCGCCCGCGACAGGAAACGCCCCAAAGCGCAACGTGGACACATCCAAATTTGTGAAGGAAAACAGAGGTGTTTTTTGCAAAGTGCCTACATGTAGATTTTGGCCTGTAGCTCAGCCGCCACCTACGGAAACCTACCAAACCTGTGCATTTCTGAAAACTAGAGACCTAAGGAAATCCAAGATGGGGTGACTTGTGTGGCTCGGACCAGGTTCTGTTACCCAGAATCCTTTGCAAACCTGAAAATTTGGCTAAAAAAACACATGTTCCTCACATTTCTGTGGCAGAAAGTTCTGGAATCTGAGAGGAGCCACGAATTTCCTTCCACCCAGCCTTCCCCAATGTCTCCCGATAAAAATGATACCTCACATGTGTGGGTAGGCCTAGCGCCCGCGACAGGAAACGCCCCAAAGCGCAACGTGGACACATCCAAATTTGTGAAGGAAAACAGAGGTGTTTTTTGCAAAGTGCCTACATGTAGATTTTGGCCTGTAGCTCAGCCGCCACCTAGGGAAACCTACCAAACCTGTGCATTTCTGAAAACTAGAGACCTAAGGAAATCCAAGATGGGGTGACTTGTGTGGCTCGGACCAGGTTCTGTTACCCAGAATCCTTTGCAAACCTGAAAATTTGGCTAAAAAAACACATGTTCCTCAAATTTCTGTGGCAGAAAGTTCTGGAATCTGAGAGGAGCCACGAATTTCCTTCCACTCAGCCTTCCCCCATGTCTCCCGATAAAAATGATACCTCACTTGTGTGGGTAGGCCTAGCGGCCGCGACAGAAAACGTCCCATAGCGCAACGTGGACACATCCAAATTTGTGAAGGAAAACAGGTGTTTTTTGCAAAGTGACTACCTGTAGATTTTGGCCTGTAGATCAGCCGCCACCTAGGGAAACCCACCAAACCTGTGCATTTCTGAAAACTAGAGACCTAGGGGAATCCAAGGTGGGGTGACTTGTGTGGCTCGGACCAGGTTCTGTTACCCAGAATCCTTTGCAAATCTCAAAGTTTGGCTAAAAAAACACATGTTCCTCAAATTTCTGTGGCAGAAAGTTCTGGAATGTGAGAGGAGCCACAAATTTCCTTCCACCCAGCGTTCCCCCACGTCTCCTGATAAAAATGATACCTCACTTGTGTGGGTAGGCCTAGCGCCCGTGACAGAAAACGCCCCAAAGCGCAACGTGGACACATCCAAATTTGTGAAGGAAAACAGAGGTGTTTTTTGCAAAGTGCCTACATGTAGATTTTGGCCTGTAGCTCAGCCGCCACCTAGGGAAACCTACCAAACCTGTGCATTTCTGAAAACTAGAGACCTAAGGAAATCCAAGATGGGGTGACTTGTGTGGCTCGGACCAGGTTCTGTTACCCAGAATCCTTTGCAAACCTGAAAATTTGGCTAAAAAAACACATGTTCCTCACATTTCTGTGGCAGAAAGTTCTGGAATCTGAGAGGAGCCACGAATTTCCTTCCACCCAGCCTTCCCCCATGTCTCCCGAAAAAAATGATACCTCACTTGTGTGGGTAGGCCTAGCGCCCGCGACAGGAAACGCCCCAAAGCGCAACGTGGACACATCCAAATTTGTGAAGGAAAACAGAGGTGTTTTTTGCAAAGTGCCTACATGTAGATTTTGGCCTGTAGCTCAGCCGCCACCTAGGGAAACCTACCAAACCTGTGCATTTCTGAAAACTAGAGACCTAAGGAAATCCAAGATGGGGTGACTTGTGTGGCTCGGACCAGGTTCTGTTACCCAGAATCCTTTGCAAACCTCAAAATGTGGCTAAAAAAACACATTTTCCTCACATTTCTGTGGCAGAAAGTTCTGGAATCTGAGAGAAGCCACAAATTTCCTTCCACCCAGCGTTCCCCCACGTCTCCCGATAAAAATTATACCTCACTTGTGTGGGTAGGCCTAGCGCCCGCGACAGGAAACGCCCCAAAGCGCAACGTGGACACATCCAAATTTGTAAGGGAAAACAGAGGTGTTTTTTGCAAAGTGCCTACCTGTAGATTTTGGCCTGTAGCTCAGCCGCCACCTGGGGAAACCTACCAAACCTGTGCATTTCTGAAAACTAGAGACCTAGGGGAATCCAAGATGGGGTGACTTGTGTGGCTCGGACCAGGTTCTGTTACCCAGAATCCTTTGCAAATCTCAAAGTTTGGCTAAAAAAACACATGTTCCTAAAATTTCTGTGGCAGAAAGTTCTGGAATGTGAGAGGAGCCACAAATTTCCTTCCACCCAGCGTTCCCCCACGTCTCCTGATAAAAATGATACCTCACTTGTGTGGGTAGGCCTAGCGCCCGTGACAGAAAACGCCCCAAAGCGCAACGTGGACACATCCAAATTTGTGAAGGAAAACAGAGGTGTTTTTTGCAAAGTGCCTACCTGTAGATTTTGGCTTGTAGCTCAGCCGCCACCTAGGGAAACCTACCAAACCTGTGCATTTCTGAAAACTAAAGACCTAGGGGAATCCAAGATGGGGTGACTTGTGTGTCTCGGACCAGGTTCTGTTACCCAGAATCCTTTGCAAACCTCAAAATTTGGCTAAAAAAACACATGTTCCTAAAATTTCTGTGGCAGAAAGTTCTGGAATCTGAGAGGAGCCACAAATTTCCTTCCACCCAGTGTTCCCCCACGTCTCCCTATAAAAATTATACCTCACTTGTGTGGGTAGGCCTAGCGCCCGCGACAGGAAACGCCCCAAAGCGCAACGTGGACACATCCAAATTTGTGAAGGAAAACAGAGGTGTTTTTTGCAAAGTGCCTACATGTAGATTTTGGCCTGTAGCTCAGCCGCCACCTAGGGAAACCTACCAAACCTGTGCATTTCTGAAAACTAGAGACCTAAGGAAATCCAAGATGGGGTGACTTGTGTGGCTCGGACCAGGTTCTGTTACCCAGAATCCTTTGCAAACCTGAAAATTTGGCTAATAAAACACATGTTCCTCACATTTCTGTGGCAGAAAGTTCTGGAATCTGAGAGGAGCCACGAATTTCCTTCCACCCAGCCTTCCCCCATGTCTCCCGATAAAAATGATACCTCACTTGTGTGGGTAGGCCTAGCGCCCGCGACAGGAAACGCCCCAAAGCGCAACGTGGACACATCCAAATTTGTGAAGGAAAACAGAGGTGTTTTTTGCAAAGTGCCTACATGTAGATTTTGGCCTGTAGCTCAGCCGCCACCTAGGGAAACCTACCAAACCTGTGCATTTCTGAAAACTAGAGACCTAAGGAAATCCAAGATGGGGTGACTTGTGTGGCTCGGACCAGGTTCTGTTACCCAGAATCCTTTGCAAACCTGAAAATTTGGCTAAAAAAACACATGTTCCTCACATTTCTGTGGCAGAAAGTTCTGGAATCTGAGAGGAGCCACGAATTTCCTTCCACTCAGCCTTCCCCCATGTCTCCCGATAAAAATGATACCTCACTTGTGTGGGTAGGCCTAGCGGCCGCGACAGAAAACGTCCCATAGCGCAACGTGGACTCATCCAAATTTGTGAAGGAAAACAGGTGTTTTTTGCAAAGTGACTACCTGTAGATTTTGGCCTGTAGATCAGCCGCCACCTAGGGAAACCCACCAAACCTGTGCATTTCTGAAAACTAGAGACCTAGGGGAATCCAAGGTGGGGTGACTTGTGTGGCTCGGAACAGGTTCTGTTACCCAGAATCCTTTGCAAACCTCAAAATGTGGCTAAAAAAACACATGTTCCTCACATTTCTGTGGCAGAAAGTTCTGGAATCTGAGAGAAGCCACAAATTTCCTTCCACCCAGCGTTCCCCCACGTCTCCCGATAAAAATTATACCTCACTTGTGTGGGTAGGCCTAGCGCCCGCGACAGGAAACGCCCCAAAGCGCAACGTGGACACATCCAAATTTGTGAAGGAAAACAGAGATGTTTTTTGCAAAGTGCCTACCTGTAGATTTTGGCCTATAGCTCAGCCGCCACCTGGGGAAACCTACCAAACCTGTGCATTTCTGAAAACTAGAGACCTAGGGGAATCCAAGATGGGGTGACTTGTGTGGCTCGGACCAGGTTCTGTTACCCAGAATCCTTTGCAAATCTCAAAGTTTGGCTAAAAAAACACATGTTCCTCAAATTTCTGTGGCAGAAAGTTCTGGAATCTGAGAGGAGCCACAAATTTCCTTCCACCCAGCGTTCCCCCACGTCTCCTGATAAAAATGATACCTCACTTGTGTGGGTAGGCCTAGCGCCCGTGACAGAAAACGCCCCAAAGCGCAACGTGGACACATCCAAATTTGTGAAGGAAAACAGAGGTGTTTTTTGCAAAGTGCCTACCTGTAGATTTTGGCTTGTAGCTCAGCCGCCACCTAGGGAAACCTACCAAACCTGTGTATTTGTGAAAACTAGAGACCTAGGGGAATCCAAGATGGGGTGACTTGTGTGGCTCGGACCAGGTTCTGTTACCCAGAATCCTTTGCAAACCTCAAAATTTGGCTAAAAAAACACATGTTCCTAAAATTTCTGTGGCAGAAAGTTCTGGAATCTGAGAGGAGCCACAAATTTCCTTCCACCCAGTGTTCCCCCACGTCTCCCTATAAAAATTATACCTCACTTGTGTGGGTAGGCCTAGCGCCCGCGACACGAAACGCCCCAAAGCGCAACGTGGACACATCCAAATTTGTGAAGGAAAACAGAGGTGTTTTTTGCAAAGTGACTACCTGTAGATTTTGGCCTGTAGCTCAGCCGCCACCTAGGGAAACCTACCAAACCTGTGCATTTCTGAAAACTAGAGACCTAGGGGAATCCAAGATGGGGTGACTTGTGTGTCTCGGACCAGGTTCTGTTACCCAGAATCCTTTGCAAACCTCAAAATTTGGCTAAAAAAACACATGTTCCTAACATTTCTGTGGCAGAAAGTTCTGGAATCTGAGAGGAGCCACAAATTTCCTTCCACCCAGCGTTCCCCCACGTCTCCCGATAAAAATGATACCTCACTTGTGTGGGTAGGCCTAGCGCCCGCGACAGGAAACGCCCCAAAGCGCAACGTGGACACATCAAAATTTATGAAGGAAAACAGAGGTGTTTTTTGCAAAGTGCCTACATGTAGATTTTGGCCTGTAGCTCAGCCGCCACCTAGGGAAACCTACCAAACCTGTGCATTTCTGAAAACTAGAGACCTAAGGAAATCCAAGATGGGGTGACTTGTGTGGCTCGGACCAGGTTCTGTTACCCAGAATCCTTTGCAAACCTGAAAATTTGGCTAAAAAAACACATGTTCCTCACATTTCTGTGGCAGAAAGTTCTGGAATCTGAGAGGAGCCACGAATTTCCTTCCACCCAGCCTTCCCCCATGTCTCCCGATAAAAATGATACCTCACTTGTGTGGGTAGGCCTAGTGCCCGCGACAGGAAACGCCCCAAAGCGCAACGTGGACACATCCAAATTTGTGAAGGAAAACAGAGGTGTTTTTTGCAAAGTGCCTACATGTAGATTTTGGCCTGTAGCTCAGCCGCCACCTAGGGAAACCTACCAAACCTGTGCATTTCTGAAAACTAGAGACCTAGGGGAATCCAAGGTGGGGTGACTTGTGTGGCTCGGACCAGGTTCTGTTACCCAGAATCCTTTGCAAACCTCAAAATGTGGCTAAAAAAACACATGTTCCTAACATTTCTGTGGCAGAAAGTTCTGGAATCTGAGAGGAGCCACAAATTTCCTTCCACCCAGCGTTCCCGCACGTCTCCCGATAAAAATGATACCTCACTTGTGTGGGTAGGCCTAGCGCCCGCGACAGGAAACGCCCCAAAGCGCAACGTGGACACATCCAAATTTGTGAAGGAAAACAGAGGTGTTTTTTGCAAAGTGCCTACATGTAGATTTTGGCCTGTAGCTCAGCCGCCACCTAGGGAAACCTACCAAACCTGTGCATTTCTGAAAACTAGAGACCTATGGAAATCCAAGATGGGGTGACTTGTGTGGCTCGGACCAGGTTCTGTTACCCAGAATCCTTTGCAAACCTGAAAATTTGGCTAAAAAAACACATGTTCCTCACATTTCTGTGGCAGAAAGTTCTGGAATCTGAGAGGATTCACGAATTTCCTTCCACTCAGCCTTCCCCCATGTCTCCCGATAAAAATGATACCTCACTTGTGTGGGTAGGCCTAGCGCCCGCGACAGGAAACGCCCCAAAGCGCAACGTGGACACATCCAAATTTGTGAAGGAAAACAGAGGTGTTTTTTGCAAAGTGCCTACATGTAGATTTTGGCCTGTAGCTCAGCCGCCACCTAGGGAAACCTACAAAACCTGTGCATTTCTGAAAACTAGAGACCTAAGGAAATCCAAGATGGGGTGACTTGTGTGGCTCGGACCAGGTTCTGTTACCCAGAATCCTTTGCAAACCTGAAAATTTGGCTAAAAAAACACATGTTCCTCACATTTCTGTGGCAGAAAGTTCTGGAATCTGAGAGGAGCCACGAATTTCCTTCCACTCAGCCTTCCCCCATGTCTCCCGATAAAAATGATACCTCACTTGTGTGGGTAGGCCTAGCGCCCGCGACAGGAAATGCCCCAAAGCGCAACGTGGACACATCCAAATTTGTGAAGGAAAACAGAGGTGTTTTTTGCAAAGTGCCTACATGTAGATTTTGGCCTGTAGCTCAGCCGCCACCTAGGGAAACCTACCAAACCTGTGCATTTCTGAAAACTAGAGACCTAGGGGAATCCAAGATGGGGTGACTTGTGTGGCTCGGACCAGGTTCTGTTACCCAGAATCCTTTGCAAATCTCAAAATTTGGCTAAAAAAACACATGTTCCTCACATTTCTGTGTCAGAAAGTTCTGGAATCTGAGAGGAGCCACAAATTTCCTTTCACCCAGCGTTCCCCCACGTCTCCCGATAAAAATGATACCTCACTTGTGTGGGTAGGCCTAGTGCCCGCGACAGGAAACGCCCATAGCGCAACGTGGACACATCCAAATTTGAGAAGGAAAACAGAGGTGTTTTTTGCAAAGTGCCTACCTGTAGATTTTGGCCTGTAGCTCAGCCGCCACCTAGGGAAACCTAGCAAACCTGTGCATTTCTGAAAACTAGAGACCTAGGGGAATCCAAGATGGGGTGACTTGTGTGGCTCGGACCAGGTTCTGTTACCCAGAATCCTTTGCAAACCTCAAAATGTGGCTAAAAAAACACATGTTCCTAAAATTTCTGTTGGAGAAAGTTCTGGAATCTGAGAGGAGCCACAAATTTCCTTCCACCCAGCGTTCCCCCACGTCTCCCGATAAAAATGATACCTCACTTGTGTGGGTGGTCCTAGCGGCCGCGACAGAAAACGTCCCATAGCGCAACGTGGACACATCCAAATTTGTGAAGGAAAACAGGTGTTTTTTGCAAAGTGACTACCTGTAGATTTTGGCCTGTAGCTCAGCCGCCACCTAGGGAAACCTACCAAACCTGTGCATTTCTGAAAACTAGAGACCTAGGGGAATCCAAAATGGGGTGACTTGTGTGGCTCGGACCAGGTTCTGTTACCCAGAATGCTTTGCAAACCTCAAAATTTGGCTAAAAAAAAACATGTTCCTCACATTTCTGTGGCAGAAAGTTCTGGAATCTGAGAGGAGCCACAAATTTCCTTCCACCCAGCGTTCCCCCATGTCTCCCGATAAAAATGATACCTCACTTGTGTGGGTAGGCCTAGCGCCCGCGACAGGAAACGCCCCAAAGCGCAACGTGGACACATCCAAATTTGTGAAGGAAAACAGAGTTGTTTTTTGCAAAGTGCCTACCTGTAGATTTTGGCCTGTAGCTCTGCCGCCACCTAGGGAAACCCACCAAACCTGTGCATTTCTGAAAACTAGAGACCTAGGGGAATCCAAGGTGGGGTGACTTGTGTGGCTCGGACCAGGTTCTGTTACCCAGAATCCTTTGCAAACCTCAAAATGTGGCTAAAAAAACACATGTTCCTCACATTTCTGTGGCAGAAAGTTCTGGAATCTGAGAGAAGCCACAAATTTCCTTCCACCCAGCGTTTCCCCACGTCTCCCGATAAAAATTATACCTCACTTGTGTGGGTACGCCTAGCGCCCGCGACAGGAAACGCCCCAAAGCGCAACGTGGACACATCCAAATTTGAGAAGGAAAACAGAGGTGTTTTTTGCAAAATTGCCTACCTGTAGATTTTGGCCAGTAGCTCAGCCGCCACCTAGGGAAACCTACCAAACCTGTGCATTTCTGAAAACTAGAGACCTAAGGAAATCCAAGATGGGGTGACTTGTGTGGCTCGGACCAGGTTCTGTTACCCAGAATCCTTTGCAAACCTGAAAATTTGGCTAAAAAAACACATGTTCCTCACATTTCTGTGGCAGAAAGTTCTGGAATCTGAGAGGAGCCACGAATTTCCTTCCACTCAGCCTTCCCCCATGTCTCCCGATAAAAATGATACCTCACTTGTGTGGGTAGGCCTAGCGCCCGTGACAGGAAACGCCCCAAAGCGCAACGTGGACACATCCAAATTTGTGAAGGAAAACAGAGGTGTTTTTTGCAAAGTGCCTACATGTAGATTTTGGCCTGTAGCTCAGCCGCCACCTAGGGAAACCTACCAAACCTGTGCATTTCTGAAAACTAGAGACCTAGGGGAATCCAAGGTGGGGTGACTTGTGTGGCTCGGACCAGGTTCTGTTACCCAGAATCCTTTGCAAACCTGAAAATGTGGCTAAAAAAACACATGTTCCTAACATTTCTGTGGCAGAAAGTTCTGGAATCTGAGAGGAGCCACAAATTTCCTTCCACCCAGCGTTGCCCCACATCTCCCGATAAAAATGATACCTCACTTGTGTGGGTAGGCCTAGTGCCCGCGACAGGAAACGCCCATAGCGCAACGTGGACACATCCAAATTTGTGAAGGAAAACAGAGGTGTTTTTTGCAAAGTGCCTACCTGTAGATTTTGGCCTGTAGCTCAGCCGCCACCTAGGGAAACCTACCAAACCTGTGCATTTCTGAAAACTAGAGACCTAGGGAAATCCAAGATGGGGTGACTTGTGTGGCTCGGACCAGGTTCTGTTACCCAGAATCCTTTGCAAACCTGAAAATTTGGCTAAAAAAACACATGTTCCTCACATTTCTGTGGCAGAAAGTTCTGGAATCTGAGAGGAGCCACGAATTTCCTTCCACTCAGCCTTCCCCCATGTCTCCCGATAAAAATGATACCTCACTTGTGTGGGTAGGCCTAGCGCCCGCGTCAGGAAACGCCCCAAAGCGCAACGTGGACACATCCAAATTTGTGAAGGAAAACAGAGGTGTTTTTTGCAAAGTGCCTACATGTAGATTTTGGCCTGTAGCTCAGCCGCCACCTAGGGAAACCTACCAAACCTGTGCATTTCTGAAAACTAGAGACCTAAGGAAATCCAAGATGGGGTGACTTGTGTGGCTCGGACCAGGTTCTGTTACCCAGAATCCTTTGCAAACCTGAAAATTTGGCTAAAAAAACACATGTTCCTCACATTTCTGTGGCAGAAAGTTCTGGAATCTGAGAGGAGCCACGAATTTCCTTCCACCCAGCCTTCCCCCATGTCTCCCGAAAAAAATGATACCTCACTTGTGTGGGTAGGCCTAGCGCCCGCGACAGGAAACGCCCCAAAGCGCAACGTGGACACATCCAAATTTGTGAAGGAAAACAGAGGTGTTTTTTGCAAAGTGCCTACATGTAGATTTTGGCCTGTAGCTCAGCCGCCACCTAGGGAAACCTACCAAACCTGTGCATTTCTGAAAACTAGAGACCTAAGGAAATCCAAGATGGGGTGACTTGTGTGGCTCGGACCAGGTTCTGTTACCCAGAATCCTTTGCAAACCTCAAAATGTGGCTAAAAAAACACATGTTCCTCACATTTCTGTGGCAGAAAGTTCTGGAATCTGAGAGAAGCCACAAATTTCCTTCCACCCAGCGTTCCCCCACGTCTCCCGATAAAAATTATACCTCACTTGTGTGGGTAGGCCTAGCGCCCGCGACAGGAAACGCCCCAAAGCGCAACGTGGACACATCCAAATTTGTAAGGGAAAACAGAGGTGTTTTTTGCAAAGTGCCTACCTGTAGATTTTGGCCTGTAGCTCAGCCGCCACCTGGGGAAACCTACCAAACCTGTGCATTTCTGAAAACTAGAGACCTAGGGGAATCCAAGATGGGGTGACTTGTGTGGCTCGGACCAGGTTCTGTTACCCAGAATCCTTTGCAAATCTCAAAGTTTGGCTAAAAAAACACATGTTCCTAAAATTTCTGTGGCAGAAAGTTCTGGAATGTGAGAGGAGCCACAAATTTCCTTCCACCCAGCGTTCCCCCACGTCTCCTGATAAAAATGATACCTCACTTGTGTGGGTAGGCCTAGCGCCCGTGACAGAAAACGCCCCAAAGCGCAACGTGGACACATCCAAATTTGTGAAGGAAAACAGAGGTGTTTTTTGCAAAGTGCCTACCTGTAGATTTTGGCTTGTAGCTCAGCCGCCACCTAGGGAAACCTACCAAACCTGTGCATTTCTGAAAACTAGAGACCTAGGGGAATCCAAGATGGGGTGACTTGTGTGGCTCGGACCAGGTTCTGTTACCCAAAATCCTTTGCAAACCTCAAAATTTGGCTAAAAAAACACATGTTCCTAAAATTTCTGTGGCAGAAAGTTCTGGAATCTGAGAGGAGCCACAAATTTCCTTCCACCCAGTGTTCCCCCACGTCTCCCTATAAAAATTATACCTCACTTGTGTGGGTAGGCCTAGCGCCCGCGACAGGAAACGCCCCAAAGCGCAACGTGGACACATCCAAATTTGTGAAGGAAAACAGAGGTGTTTTTTGCAAAGTGCCTACATGTAGATTTTGGCCTGTAGCTCAGCCGCCACCTAGGGAAACCTACCAAACCTGTGCATTTCTGAAAACTAGAGACCTAAGGAAATCCAAGATGGGGTGACTTGTGTGGCTCGGACCAGGTTCTGTTACCCAGAATCCTTTGCAAACCTGAAAATTTGGCTAATAAAACACATGTTCCTCACATTTCTGTGGCAGAAAGTTCTGGAATCTGAGAGGAGCCACGAATTTCCTTCCACCCAGCCTTCCCCCATGTCTCCCGATAAAAATGATACCTCACTTGTGTGGGTAGGCCTAGCGCCCGCGACAGGAAACGCCCCAAAGCGCAACGTGGACACATCCAAATTTGTGAAGGAAAACAGAGGTGTTTTTTGCAAAGTGCCTACATGTAGATTTTGGCCTGTAGCTCAGCCGCCACCTAGGGAAACCTACCAAACCTGTGCATTTCTGAAAACTAGAGACCTAAGGAAATCCAAGATGGGGTGACTTGTGTGGCTCGGACCAGGTTCTGTTACCCAGAATCCTTTGCAAACCTGAAAATTTGGCTAAAAAAACACATGTTCCTCACATTTCTGTGGCAGAAAGTTCTGGAATCTGAGAGGAGCCACGAATTTCCTTCCACTCAGCCTTCCCCCATGTCTCCCGATAAAAATGATACCTCACTTGTGTGGGTAGGCCTAGCGGCCGCGACAGAAAACGTCCCATAGCGCAACGTGGACACATCCAAATTTGTGAAGGAAAACAGGTGTTTTTTGCAAAGTGACTACCTGTAGATTTTGGCCTGTAGATCAGCCGCCACCTAGGGAAACCCACCAAACCTGTGCATTTCTGAAAACTAGAGACCTAGGGGAATCCAAGGTGGGGTGACTTGTGTGGCTCGGAACAGGTTCTGTTACCCAGAATCCTTTGCAAACCTCAAAATGTGGCTAAAAAAACACATGTTCCTCACATTTCTGTGGCAGAAAGTTCTGGAATCTGAGAGAAGCCACAAATTTCCTTCCACCCAGCGTTCCCCCACGTCTCCCGATAAAAATTATACCTCACTTGTGTGGGTAGGCCTAGCGCCCGCGACAGGAAACGCCCCAAAGCGCAACGTGGACACATCCAAATTTGTGAAGGAAAACAGAGATGTTTTTTGCAAAGTGCCTACCTGTAGATTTTGGCCTGTAGCTCAGCCGCCACCTGGGGAAACCTACCAAACCTGTGCATTTCTGAAAACTAGAGACCTAGGGGAATCCAAGATGGGGTGACTTGTGTGGCTCGGACCAGGTTCTGTTACCCAGAATCCTTTGCAAATCTCAAAGTTTGGCTAAAAAAACACATGTTCCTCAAATTTCTGTGGCAGAAAGTTCTGGAATCTGAGAGGAGCCACAAATTTCCTTCCACCCAGCGTTCCCCCACGTCTCCTGATAAAAATGATACCTCACTTGTGTGGGTAGGCCTAGCGCCCGTGACAGAAAACGCCCCAAAGCGCAACGTGGACACATCCAAATTTGTGAAGGAAAACAGAGGTGTTTTTTGCAAAGTGCCTACCTGTAGATTTTGGCTTGTAGCTCAGCCGCCACCTAGGGAAACCTACCAAACCTGTGTATTTGTGAAAACTAGAGACCTAGGGGAATCCAAGATGGGGTGACTTGTGTGGCTCGGACCAGGTTCTGTTACCCAGAATCCTTTGCAAACCTCAAAATTTGGCTAAAAAAACACATGTTCCTAAAATTTCTGTGGCAGAAAGTTCTGGAATCTGAGAGGAGCCACAAATTTCCTTCCACCCAGTGTTCCCCCACGTCTCCCTATAAAAATTATACCTCACTTGTGTGGGTAGGCCTAGCGCCCGCGACACGAAACGCCCCAAAGCGCAACGTGGACACATCCAAATTTGTGAAGGAAAACAGAGGTGTTTTTTGCAAAGTGACTACCTGTAGATTTTGGCCTGTAGCTCAGCCGCCACCTAGGGAAACCTACCAAACCTGTGCATTTCTGAAAACTAGAGACCTAGGGGAATCCAAGATGGGGTGACTTGTGTGGCTCGGACCAGGTTCTGTTACCCAGAATCCTTTGCAAACCTCAAAATTTGGCTAAAAAAACACATGTTCCTAAAATTTCTGTGGCAGAAAGTTCTGGAATCTGAGAGAAGCCACAAATTTCCTTCCACCCAGCGTTCCCCCATGTCTCCCGATAAAAATGATACCTCACTTGTGTGGGTAGGCCTAGCGCCCGCGACAGGAAACGCCCCAAAGCGCAACGTGGACACATCCAAATTTGTGAAGGAAAACAGAGTTGTTTTTTGCAAAGTGCCTACCTGTAGATTTTGGCCTGTAGCTCAGCCGCCACCTAGGGAAACCTACCAAACCTGTGCATTTCTGAAAACTAGAGACCTAGGGCAATCCAAGATGGGGTGACTTGTGTGTCTCGGACCAGGTTCTGTTACCCAGAATCCTTTGCAAACCTCAAAATTTGGCTAAAAAAACACATGTTCCTAACATTTCTGTGGCAGAAAGTTCTGGAATCTGAGAGGAGCCACAAATTTCCTTCCACCCAGCGTTCCCTCACGTCTCCCGATAAAAATGATTCCTCACTTGTGTGGGTAGGCCTAGCGCCCGCGACAGGAAACGCCCCAAAGCGCAACGTGGACACATCCAAATTTGTGAAGGAAAACAGAGGTGTTTTTTGCAAAGTGCCTACATGTAGATTTTGGCCTGTAGCTCAGCCGCCACCTACGGAAACCTACCAAACCTGTGCATTTCTGAAAACTAGAGACCTAAGGAAATCCAAGATGGGGTGACTTGTGTGGCTCGGACCAGGTTCTGTTACCCAGAATCCTTTGCAAACCTGAAAATTTGGCTAAAAAAACACATGTTCCTCACATTTCTGTGGCAGAAAGTTCTGGAATCTGAGAGGAGCCACGAATTTCCTTCCACCCAGCCTTCCCCAATGTCTCCCGATAAAAATGATACCTCACATGTGTGGGTAGGCCTAGCGCCCGCGACAGGAAACGCCCCAAAGCGCAACGTGGACACATCCAAATTTGTGAAGGAAAACAGAGGTGTTTTTTGCAAAGTGCCTACATGTAGATTTTGGCCTGTAGCTCAGCCGCCACCTAGGGAAACCTACCAAACCTGTGCATTTCTGAAAACTAGAGACCTAAGGAAATCCAAGATGGGGTGACTTGTGTGGCTCGGACCAGGTTCTGTTACCCAGAATCCTTTGCAAACCTGAAAATTTGGCTAAAAAAACACATGTTCCTCAAATTTCTGTGGCAGAAAGTTCTGGAATCTGAGAGGAGCCACGAATTTCCTTCCACTCAGCCTTCCCCCATGTCTCCCGATAAAAATGATACCTCACTTGTGTGGGTAGGCCTAGCGGCCGCGACAGAAAACGTCCCATAGCGCAACGTGGACACATCCAAATTTGTGAAGGAAAACAGGTGTTTTTTGCAAAGTGACTACCTGTAGATTTTGGCCTGTAGATCAGCCGCCACCTAGGGAAACCCACCAAACCTGTGCATTTCTGAAAACTAGAGACCTAGGGGAATCCAAGGTGGGGTGACTTGTGTGGCTCGGACCAGGTTCTGTTACCCAGAATCCTTTGCAAATCTCAAAGTTTGGCTAAAAAAACACATGTTCCTCAAATTTCTGTGGCAGAAAGTTCTGGAATGTGAGAGGAGCCACAAATTTCCTTCCACCCAGCGTTCCCCCACGTCTCCTGATAAAAATGATACCTCACTTGTGTGGGTAGGCCTAGCGCCCGTGACAGAAAACGCCCCAAAGCGCAACGTGGACACATCCAAATTTGTGAAGGAAAACAGAGGTGTTTTTTGCAAAGTGCCTACATGTAGATTTTGGCCTGTAGCTCAGCCGCCACCTAGGGAAACCTACCAAACCTGTGCATTTCTGAAAACTAGAGACCTAAGGAAATCCAAGATGGGGTGACTTGTGTGGCTCGGACCAGGTTCTGTTACCCAGAATCCTTTGCAAACCTGAAAATTTGGCTAAAAAAACACATGTTCCTCACATTTCTGTGGCAGAAAGTTCTGGAATCTGAGAGGAGCCACGAATTTCCTTCCACCCAGCCTTCCCCCATGTCTCCCGAAAAAAATGATACCTCACTTGTGTGGGTAGGCCTAGCGCCCGCGACAGGAAACGCCCCAAAGCGCAACGTGGACACATCCAAATTTGTGAAGGAAAACAGAGGTGTTTTTTGCAAAGTGCCTACATGTAGATTTTGGCCTGTAGCTCAGCCGCCACCTAGGGAAACCTACCAAACCTGTGCATTTCTGAAAACTAGAGACCTAAGGAAATCCAAGATGGGGTGACTTGTGTGGCTCGGACCAGGTTCTGTTACCCAGAATCCTTTGCAAACCTCAAAATGTGGCTAAAAAAACACATTTTCCTCACATTTCTGTGGCAGAAAGTTCTGGAATCTGAGAGAAGCCACAAATTTCCTTCCACCCAGCGTTCCCCCACGTCTCCCGATAAAAATTATACCTCACTTGTGTGGGTAGGCCTAGCGCCCGCGACAGGAAACGCCCCAAAGCGCAACGTGGACACATCCAAATTTGTAAGGGAAAACAGAGGTGTTTTTTGCAAAGTGCCTACCTGTAGATTTTGGCCTGTAGCTCAGCCGCCACCTGGGGAAACCTACCAAACCTGTGCATTTCTGAAAACTAGAGACCTAGGGGAATCCAAGATGGGGTGACTTGTGTGGCTCGGACCAGGTTCTGTTACCCAGAATCCTTTGCAAATCTCAAAGTTTGGCTAAAAAAACACATGTTCCTAAAATTTCTGTGGCAGAAAGTTCTGGAATGTGAGAGGAGCCACAAATTTCCTTCCACCCAGCGTTCCCCCACGTCTCCTGATAAGAATGATACCTCACTTGTGTGGGTAGGCCTAGCGCCCGTGACAGAAAACGCCCCAAAGCGCAACGTGGACACATCCAAATTTGTGAAGGAAAACAGAGGTGTTTTTTGCAAAGTGCCTACCTGTAGATTTTGGCTTGTAGCTCAGCCGCCACCTAGGGAAACCTACCAAACCTGTGCATTTCTGAAAACTAAAGACCTAGGGGAATCCAAGATGGGGTGACTTGTGTGTCTCGGACCAGGTTCTGTTACCCAGAATCCTTTGCAAACCTCAAAATTTGGCTAAAAAAACACATGTTCCTAAAATTTCTGTGGCAGAAAGTTCTGGAATCTGAGAGGAGCCACAAATTTCCTTCCACCCAGTGTTCCCCCACGTCTCCCTATAAAAATTATACCTCACTTGTGTGGGTAGGCCTAGCGCCCGCGACAGGAAACGCCCCAAAGCGCAACGTGGACACATCCAAATTTGTGAAGGAAAACAGAGGTGTTTTTTGCAAAGTGCCTACATGTAGATTTTGGCCTGTAGCTCAGCCGCCACCTAGGGAAACCTACCAAACCTGTGCATTTCTGAAAACTAGAGACCTAAGGAAATCCAAGATGGGGTGACTTGTGTGGCTCGGACCAGGTTCTGTTACCCAGAATCCTTTGCAAACCTGAAAATTTGGCTAATAAAACACATGTTCCTCACATTTCTGTGGCAGAAAGTTCTGGAATCTGAGAGGAGCCACGAATTTCCTTCCACCCAGCCTTCCCCCATGTCTCCCGATAAAAATGATACCTCACTTGTGTGGGTAGGCCTAGCGCCCGCGACAGGAAACGCCCCAAAGCGCAACGTGGACACATCCAAATTTGTGAAGGAAAACAGAGGTGTTTTTTGCAAAGTGCCTACATGTAGATTTTGGCCTGTAGCTCAGCCGCCACCTAGGGAAACCTACCAAACCTGTGCATTTCTGAAAACTAGAGACCTAAGGAAATCCAAGATGGGGTGACTTGTGTGGCTCGGACCAGGTTCTGTTACCCAGAATCCTTTGCAAACCTGAAAATTTGGCTAAAAAAACACATGTTCCTCACATTTCTGTGGCAGAAAGTTCTGGAATCTGAGAGGAGCCACGAATTTCCTTCCACTCAGCCTTCCCCCATGTCTCCCGATAAAAATGATACCTCACTTGTGTGGGTAGGCCTAGCGGCCGCGACAGAAAACGTCCCATAGCGCAACGTGGACTCATCCAAATTTGTGAAGGAAAACAGGTGTTTTTTGCAAAGTGACTACCTGTAGATTTTGGCCTGTAGATCAGCCGCCACCTAGGGAAACCCACCAAACCTGTGCATTTCTGAAAACTAGAGACCTAGGGGAATCCAAGGTGGGGTGACTTGTGTGGCTCGGAACAGGTTCTGTTACCCAGAATCCTTTGCAAACCTCAAAATGTGGCTAAAAAAACACATGTTCCTCACATTTCTGTGGCAGAAAGTTCTGGAATCTGAGAGAAGCCACAAATTTCCTTCCACCCAGCGTTCCCCCACGTCTCCCGATAAAAATTATACCTCACTTGTGTGGGTAGGCCTAGCGCCCGCGACAGGAAACGCCCCAAAGCGCAACGTGGACACATCCAAATTTGTGAAGGAAAACAGAGATGTTTTTTGCAAAGTGCCTACCTGTAGATTTTGGCTTGTAGCTCAGCCGCCACCTAGGGAAACCTACCAAACCTGTGTATTTGTGAAAACTAGAGACCTAGGGGAATCCAAGATGGGGTGACTTGTGTGGCTCGGACCAGGTTCTGTTACCCAGAATCCTTTGCAAACCTCAAAATTTGGCTAAAAAAACACATGTTCCTAAAATTTCTGTGGCAGAAAGTTCTGGAATCTGAGAGGAGCCACAAATTTCCTTCCACCCAGTGTTCCCCCACGTCTCCCTATAAAAATTATACCTCACTTGTGTGGGTAGGCCTAGCGCCCGCGACACGAAACGCCCCAAAGCGCAACGTGGACACATCCAAATTTGTGAAGGAAAACAGAGGTGTTTTTTGCAAAGTGACTACCTGTAGATTTTGGCCTGTAGCTCAGCCGCCACCTAGGGAAACCTACCAAACCTGTGCATTTCTGAAAACTAGAGACCTAGGGGAATCCAAGATGGGGTGACTTGTGTGGCTCGGACCAGGTTCTGTTACCCAGAATCCTTTGCAAACCTCAAAATTTGGCTAAAAAAACACATGTTCCTAACATTTCTGTGGCAGAAAGTTCTGGAATCTGAGAGGAGCCACAAATTTCCTTCCACCCAGCGTTCCCCCACGTCTCCCGATAAAAATGATACCTCACTTGTGTGGGTAGGCCTAGCGCCCGCGACAGGAAACGCCCCAAAGCGCAACGTGGACACATCAAAATTTATGAAGGAAAACAGAGGTGTTTTTTGCAAAGTGCCTACATGTAGATTTTGGCCTGTAGCTCAGCCGCCACCTAGGGAAACCTACCAAACCTGTGCATTTCTGAAAACTAGAGACCTAAGGAAATCCAAGATGGGGTGACTTGTGTGGCTCGGACCAGGTTCTGTTACCCAGAATCCTTTGCAAACCTGAAAATTTGGCTAAAAAAACACATGTTCCTCACATTTCTGTGGCAGAAAGTTCTGGAATCTGAGAGGAGCCACGAATTTCCTTCCACCCAGCCTTCCCCCATGTCTCCCGATAAAAATGATACCTCACTTGTGTGGGTAGGCCTAGTGCCCGCGACAGGAAACGCCCCAAAGCGCAACGTGGACACATCCAAATTTGTGAAGGAAAACAGAGGTGTTTTTTGCAAAGTGCCTACATGTAGATTTTGGCCTGTAGCTCAGCCGCCACCTAGGGAAACCTACCAAACCTGTGCATTTCTGAAAACTAGAGACCTAGGGGAATCCAAGGTGGGGTGACTTGTGTGGCTCGGACCAGGTTCTGTTACCCAGAATCCTTTGCAAACCTCAAAATGTGGCTAAAAAAACACATGTTCCTAACATTTCTGTGGCAGAAAGTTCTGGAATCTGAGAGGAGCCACAAATTTCCTTCCACCCAGCGTTCCCGCACGTCTCCCGATAAAAATGATACCTCACTTGTGTGGGTAGGCCTAGCGCCCGCGACAGGAAACGCCCCAAAGCGCAACGTGGACACATCCAAATTTGTGAAGGAAAACAGAGGTGTTTTTTGCAAAGTGCCTACATGTAGATTTTGGCCTGTAGCTCAGCCGCCACCTAGGGAAACCTACCAAACCTGTGCATTTCTGAAAACTAGAGACCTATGGAAATCCAAGATGGGGTGACTTGTGTGGCTCGGACCAGGTTCTGTTACCCAGAATCCTTTGCAAACCTGAAAATTTGGCTAAAAAAACACATGTTCCTCACATTTCTGTGGCAGAAAGTTCTGGAATCTGAGAGGATTCACGAATTTCCTTCCACTCAGCCTTCCCCCATGTCTCCCGATAAAAATGATACCTCACTTGTGTGGGTAGGCCTAGCGCCCGCGACAGGAAACGCCCCAAAGCGCAACGTGGACACATCCAAATTTGTGAAGGAAAACAGAGGTGTTTTTTGCAAAGTGCCTACATGTAGATTTTGGCCTGTAGCTCAGCCGCCACCTAGGGAAACCTACAAAACCTGTGCATTTCTGAAAACTAGAGACCTAAGGAAATCCAAGATGGGGTGACTTGTGTGGCTCGGACCAGGTTCTGTTACCCAGAATCCTTTGCAAACCTGAAAATTTGGCTAAAAAAACACATGTTCCTCACATTTCTGTGGCAGAAAGTTCTGGAATCTGAGAGGAGCCACGAATTTCCTTCCACTCAGCCTTCCCCCATGTCTCCCGATAAAAATGATACCTCACTTGTGTGGGTAGGCCTAGCGCCCGCGACAGGAAATGCCCCAAAGCGCAACGTGGACACATCCAAATTTGTGAAGGAAAACAGAGGTGTTTTTTGCAAAGTGCCTACATGTAGATTTTGGCCTGTAGCTCAGCCGCCACCTAGGGAAACCTACCAAACCTGTGCATTTCTGAAAACTAGAGACCTAGGGGAATCCAAGATGGGGTGACTTGTGTGGCTCGGACCAGGTTCTGTTACCCAGAATCCTTTGCAAATCTCAAAATTTGGCTAAAAAAACACATGTTCCTCACATTTCTGTGTCAGAAAGTTCTGGAATCTGAGAGGAGCCACAAATTTCCTTTCACCCAGCGTTCCCCCACGTCTCCCGATAAAAATGATACCTCACTTGTGTGGGTAGACCTAGTGCCCGCGACAGGAAACGCCCATAGCGCAACGTGGACACATCCAAATTTGAGAAGGAAAACAGAGGTGTTTTTTGCAAAGTGCCTACCTGTAGATTTTGGCCTGTAGCTCAGCCGCCACCTAGGGAAACCTACCAAACCTGTGCATTTCTGAAAACTAGAGACCTAGGGGAATCCAAGATGGGGTGACTTGTGTGGCTCGGACCAGGTTCTGTTACCCAGAATCCTTTGCAAACCTCAAAATGTGGCTAAAAAAACACATGTTCCTAAAATTTCTGTTGGAGAAAGTTCTGGAATCTGAGAGGAGCCACAAATTTCCTTCCACCCAGCGTTCCCCCACGTCTCCCGATAAAAATGATACCTCACTTGTGTGGGTGGTCCTAGCGGCCGCGACAGAAAACGTCCCATAGCGCAACGTGGACACATCCAAATTTGTGAAGGAAAACAGGTGTTTTTTGCAAAGTGACTACCTGTAGATTTTGGCCTGTAGCTCAGCCGCCACCTAGGGAAACCTACCAAACCTGTGCATTTCTGAAAACTAGAGACCTAGGGGAATCCAAAATGGGGTGACTTGTGTGGCTCGGACCAGGTTCTGTTACCCAGAATGCTTTGCAAACCTCAAAATTTGGCTAAAAAAAAACATGTTCCTCACATTTCTGTGGCAGAAAGTTCTGGAATCTGAGAGGAGTCACAAATTTCCTTCCACCCAGCGTTCCCCCATGTCTCCCGATAAAAATGATACCTCACTTGTGTGGGTAGGCCTAGCGCCCGCGACAGGAAACGCCCCAAAGCGCAACGTGGACACATCCAAATTTGTGAAGGAAAACAGAGTTGTTTTTTGCAAAGTGCCTACCTGTAGATTTTGGCCTGTAGCTCTGCCGCCACCTAGGGAAACCCACCAAACCTGTGCATTTCTGAAAACTAGAGACCTAGGGGAATCCAAGGTGGGGTGACTTGTGTGGCTCGGACCAGGTTCTGTTACCCAGAATCCTTTGCAAACCTCAAAATGTGGCTAAAAAAACACATGTTCCTCACATTTCTGTGGCAGAAAGTTCTGGAATCTGAGAGAAGCCACAAATTTCCTTCCACCCAGCGTTTCCCCACGTCTCCCGATAAAAATTATACCTCACTTGTGTGGGTACGCCTAGCGCCCGCGACAGGAAACGCCCCAAAGCGCAACGTGGACACATCCAAATTTGAGAAGGAAAACAGAGGTGTTTTTTGCAAAATTGCCTACCTGTAGATTTTGGCCAGTAGCTCAGCCGCCACCTAGGGAAACCTACCAAACCTGTGCATTTCTGAAAACTAGAGACCTAAGGAAATCCAAGATGGGGTGACTTGTGTGGCTCGGACCAGGTTCTGTTACCCAGAATCCTTTGCAAACCTGAAAATTTGGCTAAAAAAACACATGTTCCTCACATTTCTGTGGCAGAAAGTTCTGGAATCTGAGAGGAGCCACGAATTTCCTTCCACTCAGCCTTCCCCCATGTCTCCCGATAAAAATGATACCTCACTTGTGTGGGTAGGCCTAGCGCCCGTGACAGGAAACGCCCCAAAGCGCAACGTGGACACATCCAAATTTGTGAAGGAAAACAGAGGTGTTTTTTGCAAAGTGCCTACATGTAGATTTTGGCCTGTAGCTCAGCCGCCACCTAGGGAAACCTACCAAACCTGTGCATTTCTGAAAACTAGAGACCTAGGGGAATCCAAGGTGGGGTGACTTGTGTGGCTCGGACCAGGTTCTGTTACCCAGAATCCTTTGCAAACCTGAAAATGTGGCTAAAAAAACACATGTTCCTAACATTTCTGTGGCAGAAAGTTCTGGAATCTGAGAGGAGCCACAAATTTCCTTCCACCCAGCGTTGCCCCACATCTTCCGATAAAAATGATACCTCACTTGTGTGGGTAGGCCTAGTGCCCGCGACAGGAAACGCCCATAGCGCAACGTGGACACATCCAAATTTGTGAAGGAAAACAGAGGTGTTTTTTGCAAAGTGCCTACCTGTAGATTTTGGCCTGTAGCTCAGCCGCCACCTAGGGAAACCTACCAAACCTGTGCATTTCTGAAAACTAGAGACCTAGGGAAATCCAAGATGGGGTGACTTGTGTGGCTCGGACCAGGTTCTGTTACCCAGAATCCTTTGCAAACCTGAAAATTTGGCTAAAAAAACACATGTTCCTCACATTTCTGTGGCAGAAAGTTCTGGAATCTGAGAGGAGCCACGAATTTCCTTCCACTCAGCCTTCCCCCATGTCTCCCGATAAAAATGATACCTCACTTGTGTGGGTAGGCCTAGCGCCCGCGTCAGGAAACGCCCCAAAGCGCAACGTGGACACATCCAAATTTGTGAAGGAAAACAGAGGTGTTTTTTGCAAAGTGCCTACATGTAGATTTTGGCCTGTAGCTCAGCCGCCACCTAGGGAAACCTACCAAACCTGTGCATTTCTGAAAACTAGAGACCTAAGGAAATCCAAGATGGGGTGACTTGTGTGGCTCGGACCAGGTTCTGTTACCCAGAATCCTTTGCAAACCTGAAAATTTGGCTAAAAAAACACATGTTCCTCACATTTCTGTGGCAGAAAGTTCTGGAATCTGAGAGGAGCCACGAATTTCCTTCCACTCAGCCTTCCCCCATGTCTCCCGATAAAAATGATACCTCACTTGTGTGGGTAGGCCTAGCGCCCGCGACAGGAAACGCCCCAAAGCGCAACGTGGACACATCCAAATTTGTGGAGGAAAACAGAGGTGTTTTTTGCAAAGTGCCTACATGTAGATTTTGGCCTGTAGCTCAGCCGCCACCTAGGGAAACCTACCAAACCTGTGCATTTCTGAAAACTAGAGACCTAGGGGAATCCAAGGTGGGGTGACTTGTGTGGCTCGGACCAGGTTCTGTTACCCAGAATCCTTTGCAAACCTGAAAATGTGGCTAAAAAAACACATGTTCCTAACATTTCTGTGGCAGAAAGTTCTGGAATCTGAGAGGAGCCACGAATTTCCTTCCACCCAGCGTTGCCCCACATCTCCCGATAAAAATGATACCTCACTTGTGTACGTAGGCCTAGCGCCCGCGACAGGAAACGCCCATAGCGCAACGTGGACACATCCAAATTTGTGAAGAAAAACAGAGGTGTTTTTTGCAAAGTGCCTACCTGTAGATTTTGGCCTGTAGCTCAGCCGCCACCTAGGGAAACCTACCAAACCTGTGCATTTCTGAAAACTAGAGACCTAGGGGAATCCAAGGTGGGGTGACTTGTGAGGCTCGGACCAGGTTCTGTTACCCAGAATCCTTTGCAAACCTCAAAATGTGGCTAAAAAAACACATGTTCCTAACATTTCTGTTGCAGAAAGTTCTGGAATCTGAGAGGAGCCACAAATTTCCTTCCACCCAGCGTTCCCCCACGTCTCCCGATAAAAATGATACCTCACTTGTGTGGGTAGGCCTAGCGGCCGCGACAAAAAACGTCCCATAGCGCAACGTGGACACATCCAAATTTGTGAAGGAAAACAGAGGTGTTTTTTGCAAAGTGCCTACCTGTAGATTTTGGCCTGTAGCTCTGCCGCCACCTAGGGAAACCCACCAAACCTGTGCATTTCTGAAAACTAGAGACCTAGGGGAATCCAAGATGGGGTGACTTGTGTGGCTCGGACCAGGTTCGGTTACCCAGAATCCTTTGCAAATCTCAAAATTTGGCTAAAAAAACACATGTTCCTCACATTTCGGTGTCAGAAAGTTCTGGAATCTGAGAGGAGCCACAAATTTCCTTCCACCCAGCGTTCCCCCACGTCTCCCGATAAAAATGATACCTCACTTGTGTGGGTAGGCCTAGTGCCCGCGACAGGAAACGCCCATAGCGCAACGTGGACACATCCAAATTTGTGAAGAAAAACAGAGGTGTTTTTTGCAAAGTGCCTACCTGTAGATTTTGGCCTGTAGCTCAGCCGCCACATAGGGAAACCTACCAAACCTCTGCATTTCTGAAAACTAGAGACCTAGGGGAATCCAAGGTGGGGTGACTTGTGTGGCTCGGACCAGGTTCTGTTACCCAGAATCCTTTGCAAACCTCAAAATGTGGCTAAAAAAACACATGTTTCTAACATTTCTGTTGCAGAAAGTTCTGGAATCTGAGAGGAGCCACAAATTTCCTTCCACCCAGCGTTCCCCCACGTCTCCCGATAAAAATGATACCTCACTTGTGTGGGTAGGCCTAGCGGCCGCGACAAAAAACGTCCCATAGCGCAACGTGGACACATCCAAATTTGTGAAGGAAAACAGAGGTGTTTTTTGCAAAGTGCCTACCTGTAGATTTTGGCCTGTAGCTCTGCCGCCACCTAGGGAAACCCACCAAACCTGTGCATTTCTGAAAACTAGAGACCTAGCGGAATCCAAGGTGGGGTGACTTGTGTGGCTCGGACCAGGTTCTGTTACCCAGAATCCTTTGCAAACCTCAAAATGTGGCTAAAAAAACACATGTTCCTCACATTTCTGTGGCAGAAAGTTCTGGAATCTGAGAGAAGCTACAAATTTCCTTCCACCCAGCGTTCCCCCACGTCTCCCGATAAAAATGATACCTCACTTGTGTGGGTAGGCCTAGCGCCCGCGACAGGAAACGCCCCAAAGCGCAACGTGGACACATCCAAATTTGTGAAGGAAAACAGAGGTGTTTTTTGCAAAGTGCCTACCTGTAGATTTTGGCCTGTAGCTCAGCCGCCACCTAGGGAAACCTACCAAACCTGTGCATTTCAGAAAACTAGAGACCTAGGGGAATCCAAGATGGGGTGACTTGTGTGGCTCGGACCAGGTTCTGTTACCCAGAATCCTTTGCAAATCTCAAAGTTTGGCTAAAAAAACACATGTTCCTCAAATTTCTGTGGCAGAAAGTTCTGGAATCTGAGAGGAGCCACAAATTTCCTTCCACCCAGCGTTCCCCCACGTCTCCTGATAAAAATGATACCTCACTTGTGTGGGTAGGCCTAGCGCCCGTGACAGAAAACGCCCCAAAGCGCAACGTGGACACATCCAAATTTGTGAAGGAAAACAGAGGTGTTTTTTGCAAAGTGCCTACCTGTAGATTTTGGCCTGTAGCTCTGCCGCCACCTAGGGAAACCAGCCAAACCTGTGCATTTCTGAAAATTAGAGACCTAGGGGAATCCAAGATGGGGTGACTTGTGTGGCTCGGACCAGGTTCTGTTCCTCAGAATCCTTTGCAAATCTCAAAATTTGGCTAAAAAAACACATGTTCCTCATATTTCTGTGGCAGAAAGTTCTGGAATCTGAGAGAAGCCACAAATTTCCTTCCACCCAGCGTTCCCCCACGTCTCCCGATAAAAATGATACCTCACTTGTGTGGGTAGGCCTAGCGCCCGCGACAGAAAACGCCCCAAAGCGCAACGTGGACACATCCAAATTTGTGAAGGAAAACAGAGGTGTTTTTTGCAAAGTGCCTACCTGTAGATTTTGGCTTGTAGCTCAGCCGCCACCTAGGGAAACCTTCCAAACCTGTGCATTTCTGAAAATTAGAGACCTAGGGGAATCCAAGATGGGGTGACTTGTGTGGCTCGGACCAGGTTCTGTTACCCAGAATCCTTTGCAAACCTCAAAATTTGGCTAAAAAAACACTTGTTCCTCACATTTCTGTGGCAGAAAGTTCTGGAATCTGAGAAGAGCCACGTATTTCCTTCCACCCAGCGTTGCCCCACATCTCCCGATAAAAATGATACCTCACTTGTGTGCGTAGGCCTAGCGCCCGTGACAGGAAATGCCCCAAAGCGCAACGTGGACACAGCCAAATTTTTGAAGGAAAACAGAGTTGTTTTTTGCAAAGTGCCTACCTGTAGATTTTGGCCTGTAGCTCAGCCGCCACCTAGGGAAACCTACCAAACCTGTGCATTTCTGAAAACTAGAGACCTAGGGGAATCCAAGATGGGGTGACTTGTGTGGCTCGGACCAGGTTCTGTTACCCAGAATCCTTTGCAAATCTCAAAATTTGGCTAAAAAAACACATGATCCTCACATTTCTGTGGCAGAAAGTTCTGGAATCTGAGAGGAGCCACATATTTCCTTCCACCCAGCGTTCCCCCACGTCTCCCGATAAAAATGATACCTCACTTGTGTGGGTAGGCCTAGCGCCCGCGACAGGAAACGCCCCAAAGCGCAACGTGGACACATCCAAATTTGTGAAGGAAAACAGAGTTGTTTTTTGCAAAGTGCCTACCTGTAGATTTTGGCTTGTAGCTCAGCCGCCACCTAGGGAAACCTACTAAACCTGTGCATTTCTGAAAACTAGAGACCAAGGGGAATCCAAGATGGGGTGACTTGTGTGGTTCGGACCAGGTTCTGTTACCCAGAATCCTTTGCAAACCTCAAAATTTGGCTAAAAAAACACATGTTCCTCACATTTCGGTGGCAGAAAGTTCTGGAATCTGAGAGGAGCCACGAATTTCCTTCCACCCAGCGTTCCCCCACGTCTCCCTATAAAAATGATACCTCACTTGTGTGGGTAGGCCTAGCGCCCGCGACAGGAAACGCCCCAAAGCGCAACGTGGACACATCCAAATTTGTGAAGGAAAACAGAGGTGTTTTTTGCAAAGTGCCTACCTGTAGATTTTGGCCTGTAGCTCAGCCGCCACCTAGGGAAACCTACCAAACCTGTGCATTTCTGAAAACTAGAGACCTAGGGGAATCCAAGATGGGGTGACTTGTGTGGCTCGGACCAGGTTCTGTTACCCAGAATTCTTTGCAAACCTGAAAATTTGGCTAAAAAAACACATGTTCCTAACATATCTGTGGCAGAAAGTTCTGGAATCTGAGAGGAGCCACAAATTTCCTTCCACCCAGCGTTCCCCCACGTCTCCCGATAAAAATGATACCTCACTTGTGTGGGTAGGCCTAGCGCCCGCGACAGGAAATGCCCCAAAGCGCAACGTGGACACATCCAAATTTGTGACGGAAAACAGAGGTGTTTTTTGCAAAGTGCCTACCTGTAGATTTTGGCTTGTAGCTCAGCCGCCACCTAGGGAAACCTACTAAACCTGTGCATTTCTGAAAACTAGAGACCTAGGGGAATCCAAGATGGGGTGACTTGTGTGGCTCGGACCAGGTTCTGTTACCCAGAATCCTTTGCAAACCTCAAAATTTGTCTTAAAAAACACATGTTTCTCACATTTCTGTGGCAGAAAGTTCTGGAATCTGAGAGGAGCCACGAATTTCCTTCCACCCAGCGTTCCCCCACGTCTCCCTATAAAAATGATACCTCACTTGTGTGGGTAGGCCTAGCGCCCGCGACAGGAAACGCCCCAAAGCGCAACATGGACACATCCAAATTTGTGAAGGAGAACAGAGGTGTTTTTTGCAAAGTGCCTACATGTAGATTTTGGCCTGTAGCTCAGCCGCCACCTAGGGAAACCTACCAAACCTGTGCATTTCTGAAAACTAGAGACCTAGGGGAATCCAAGGTGGGGTGACTTGTGTGGCTCGGACCAGGTTCTGTTACCCAGAATCCTTTGCAAACCTCAAAATGAGGCTAAAAAAACACATGTTCCTAACATTTCTGTGGCAGAAAGTTCTGGAATCTGAGAAGGAGCCACAAATTTCCTTCCACCCAGCGTTCCCCCACGTCTCCCGATAAAAATGATACCTCACTTGTGTGGGTAGGCCTAGCGCCCGCGACAGGAAACGCCCCAAAGCGCAACGTGGACACATCCAAATTTGTGAAGGAAAACAGAGGTGTTTTTTGCAAAGTGCCTACCTGTAGATTTTGGCCTGTAGCTCAGCCGCCACCTAGGGAAACCTACCAAACCTGTGCATTTCTGAAAACTAAAGACCTAGGTGAATCCAAGATGGGGTGACTTGTGTGGCTCGGACCAGGTTCTGTTACCCAGAATCCTTTGCAAATCTCAAAGTTTGGCTAAAAAAACACATGTTCCTCAAAAATCTGTGGCAGAAAGTTCTGCAATCTGAGAGGAGCCACAAATTTCCTTCCACCCAGCGTTCCCCCACGTCTCCTGATAAAAATGATACCTCACTTGTGTGGGTAGGCCTAGCGCCCGTGACAGAAAACGCCCCAAAGCGCAACGTGGACACATCCAAATTTGTGAAGGAAAACAGAGGTGTTTTTTGCAAAGTGCCTACCTGTAGATTTTGGCTTGTAGCTCAGCCGCCACCTAGGGAAACCTACCAAACCTGTGCATTTCTGAAAACTAGAGACCTAGGGGAATCCAAGATGGGGTGACTTGTGTGGCTCGGACCAGGTTCTGTTACCCAGAATCCTTTGCAAACCTCAAAATTTGGCTAAAAAAACACATGTTCCTCACATTTCTGTGGCAGAAAGTTCTGGAATCTGAGAGGAGCCACAAATTTTCTTCCACCCAGCGTTCCCCCACGTCTCCCTATAAAAATGATACCTCACTTGTGTGGGTAGGCCTAGCGCCCGCGTCAGGAAACGCCCCAAAGCGCAACATGGACACATCCAAATTTGTGAAGGAGAACAGAGGTGTTTTTTGCAAAGTGCCTACATGTAGATTTTGGCCTGTAGCTCATCCGCCACCTAGGGAAACCTACCAAACCTGTGCATTTCTGAAAACTAGAGACCTAGGGGAATCCAAGATGGGGTGACTTGTGTGTCTCGGACCAGGTTCTGTTACCCACAATCATTTGCAAACCTCAAAATTTGGCTAAAAAAACACATGTTCCTAACATTTCTGTGGCAGAAAGTTCTGGAATCTGAGAGGAGCCACAAATTTCCTTCCACCCAGCGTTCCCCCACGTCTCCCAATAAAAATGATACCTCACTTGTGTGGGTAGGCCTAGCGCCCGCGACAGGAAACGCCCCAAAGCGCAATGTGGACATATCCAAATTTGTGAAGGAAAACAGAGGTGTTTTTTGCAAAGTGCCTACATGTAGATTTTGGCCTGTAGCTCAGCCGCCACCTAGGGAAACCTACCAAACCTGTGCATTTCTGAAAACAAGAGACCTAAGGAAATCCAAGATGGGGTGACTTGTGTGGCTCGGACCAGGTTCTGTTACCCAGAATCCTTTGCAAACCTGAAAATTTGGCTAAAAAAACACATGTTCCTCACATTTCTGTGGCAGAAAGTTCTGGAATCTGAGAGGAGCCACGAATTTCCTTCCACCCAGCCTTCCCCCATGTCTCCCGATAAAAATGATACCTCACTTGTGTGGGTAGGCCTAGCGCCCGCGACAGGAAACACCCCAAAGCGCAACGTGGACACATCCAAATTTGTGAAGGAAAACAGAGGTGTTTTTTGCAAAGTGCCTACATGTAGATTTTGGCCTGTAGCTCAGCCGCCACCTAGGGAAACCTACCAAACCTGTGCATTTCTGAAAACTAGAGACCTAGGGGAATCCAAGGTGGGGTGACTTGTGTGGCTCGGACCAGGTTCTGTTACCCAGAATCCTTTGCAAACCTCAAAATGTGGCTAAAAAAACATATGTTCCTAACATTTCTGTGGCAGAAAGTTCTGGAATCTGAGAGGAGCCACAAATTTCCTTCCACCCAGCGTTCCCCCACTTATCCTGATAAAAATGACACCTCACTTGTGTGGGTAGGCCTAGCGCCCGTGACAGAAAACGCCCCAAAGCGCAACGTGGACACATCCAAATTTGTGAAGGAAAACAGAGGTGTTTCTTGCAAAGTGCCTACCTGTAGATTTTGGCTTGTAGCTCAGCCGCCACCTAGGGAAACCTACCAAACCTGTGCATTTCTGAAAACTAGAGACCTAGGAGAATCCAAGATGGGGTGACTTGTGTGGCTCGGACCATGTTCTGTTACCCAGAATCCTTTGCAAACCTCAAAATTTGGCTAAAAAAACACATGTTCCTCACATTTCTGTGGCAGAAAGTTCTGGAATCTGAGAGGAGCCACAAATTTCCTTCCACCCAGCGTTCCCCCACGTCTCCTGATAAAAATGATACCTCACTTGTGTGGGTAGGCCTAGCGCCCGTGACAGAAAACGCCCCAAAGCGCAACGTGGACACATCCAAATTTGTGAAGGAAAACAGAGGTGTATTTTGCAAAGTGCCTACCTGTAGATTTTGGCTTGTAGCTCAGCCGCCACCTAGGGAAACCTACCAAACCTGTGCATTTCTGAAAACTAAAGACCAAGGGGAATCCAAGATGGGGTGACTTGTGCGGCTCGGACCAGGTTCTGTTACCCAGAATCCTTTGCAAACCTCAAAATTTGGCTAAAAAAACACATGTTCCTCACATTTCTGTTGCAGAAAGTTCTGGAATCTCAGAGGAGCCACGAATTTCCTTCCACCCAGCGTTCCCCCACGTCTCCCGATAAAAATGGTACCTCACTTGTGTGCGTAGGCCTAGCGCCCGTGACAGGAAACGCCCCAAAGCGCAACGTGGACACATCCAAATTTGTGAAGGAAAACAGAGGTGTTTTTTGCAAAGTGCCTACCTGTAGATTTTGGCTTGTAGCTCAGCCGCCACCTAGGGAAACCTACCAAACCTGTGCATTTCTGAAAACTAAAGACCTAGGGGAATCCAAGATGGGGTGATTTGTGTGGCTCGGACCAGGTTCTGTTACCCAGAATCCTTTGCAAACCTCAAAATTTGGCAAAAAAAAACACATGTTCCTAACATATCTGTGGCAGAAAGTTCTGGAATCTGAGAGGAGCCATGAATTTCCTTCCACCCAGCGTTGCCCCACATCTCCCGATAAAAATGATACCTCACTTGTGTTCGTAGGCCTAGCCCCGCGACAGGAAACGCCCCAAAGCGCAACGTGGACACATCCAAATTTGTGAAGGAAAACAGAGGTGTTTTTTGCAAAGTGCCTACCTGTAGATTTTGGCCTGTAGCTCTGCCGCCACCTAGGGAAACCCGCCAAACCTGTGCATTTCTGAAAATTAGAGACCTAGGGGAATCCAAGATGGGGTAACTTGTGTGGCTCGGACCAGGTTCTGTTACCCAGAATCCTTTGCAAATCTCAAAATTTGGCTAAAAAAACACATGTTGCTCACATTTCTGTGGCAGAAAGTTCTGGAATCTGAGAGAAGCCACAAATTTCCTTCCACCCAGCGTTCCCCCACGTCTCCCGATAAAAATGATACCTCACTTGTGTGGGTAGGCCTAGCGCCCGCGACAGAAAACGCCCAAAAGCGCAACATGGACACATCCAAATTTGTGAAGGAAAACAGAGGTGTTTTTTGCAAAGTGCCTACCTGTAGATTTTGGCTTGTAGCTCAGCCGCCACCTAGGGAAACCTTCCAAACCTGTGCATTTCTGAAAACTAGAGACCTAGGGGAATCCAAGGTGGGGTGACTTGTGTGGCTCGGACCAGGTTCTGTTACCCAGAATCCTTTGCAAACCTCAAAATTTGGCTAAAAAAAACACATGTTCCTCACATTTCTGTGGCAGAAAGTTCTGGAATCTGAGAGGAGCCACGAATTTCCTTCCACCCAGCGTTGCCCCACATCTCCCGATAAAAATGATACCTCACTTGTGTGCGTAGGCCTAGCGCCCGTGACAGGAAATGCTCCAAAGCGCAACGTGGACACAGCCAAATTTGTGAAGGAAAACAGAGGTGTTTTTTGCAAAGTGCCTACATGTAGATTTTGGCCTGTAGCTCAGCCGCCACCTAGGGAAACCTACCAAACCTGTGCATTTCTGAAAACTAGAGACCTAAGGAAATCCAAGATGGGGTGACTTGTGTGGCTCGGACCAGGTTCTGTTACCCAGAATCCTTTGCAAACCTGAAAATTTGGCTAAAAAAACACAAGTTCCTCACATTTCTGTGGCAGAAAGTTCTGGAATCTGAGAGGAGCCACGAATTTCCTTCCACTCAGCCTTCCCCCATGTCTCCCGATAAAAATGATACCTCACTTGTGTGGGTAGGCCTAGCGCCCTCGACAGGAAACGCCCCAAAGCGCAACGTGGACACATCCAAATTTGTGAAGGAAAACAGAGGTGTTTTTTGCAAAGTGCCTACATGTAGATTTTGGCCTGTAGTTCAGCCGCCACCTAGGGAAACCTACCAAACCTGTGCATTTCTGAAAACTAGAGACCTAGGGGAATCCAAGGTGGGGTGACTTGTGTGGCTCGGACCAGGTTCTGTTACCCAGAATCCTTTGCAAACCTGAAAATGTGGCTAAAAAAACACATGTTCCTAACATTTCTGTGGCAGAAAGTTCTGGAATCTGAGAGGAGCCACGAATTTCCTTCCACCCAGCGTTGCCCCACATCTCCCGATAAAAATGATACCTCACTTGTGTGCGTAGGCCTAGCGCCCGTGACAGGAAATGCCCCAAAGCGCAACGTGGACACAGCCAAATTTTTGAAGGAAAACAGAGGTGTTTTTTGCAAAGTGCCTACCTGTAGATTTTGGCCTGTAGCTCAGCCGCCACCTAGGGAAACCTACCAAACCTGTGCATTTCTGAAAACTAGAGACCTAGGGGAATCCAAGATGGGGTGACTTGTGTGGCTCGGACCAGGTTCTGTTACCCAGAATCCTTTGCAAATCTCAAAATTTGGCTAAAAAAACACATGTTCCTCACATTTCTGTGTCAGAAAGTTCTGGAATCTGAGAGGAGCCACAAATTTCCTTCCACCCAGCGTTCCCCCACGTCTCCCGATAAAAATGATACCTCACTTGTGTGGGTAGGCCTAGTGCCCGCGACAGGAAACGCCCATAGCGCAACGTGGACACATCCAAATTTGTGAAGGAAAACAGAGGTGTTTTTTGCAAAGTGCCTACCTGTAGATTTTGGCCTGTAGCTCAGCCGCCAACTAGGGAAACCTACCAAACCTGTGCATTTCTGAAAACTAGAGACCTAAGGAAATCCAAGATGGGGTGACTTGTGTGGCTCGGACCAGGTTCTGTTACCCAGAATCCTTTGCAAACCTGAAAATTTGGCTAAAAAAACACATGTTCCTCACATTTCTGTGGCAGAAAGTTCTGGAATCTGAGAGGAGCCACGAATTTCCTTCCACTCAGCCTTCCCCCATGTCTCCCGATAAAAATGATACCTCACTTGTGTGGGTAGGCCTAGCGCCCGCGACAGGAAACGCTCCAAAGGGCAACGTGGACACATCCAAATTTGTGAAGGAAAACAGAGGTGTTTTTTGCAAAGTGCCTACATGTAGATTTTGGCCTGTAGCTCAGCCTCCACCTAGGGAAACCTACCAAACCTGTGCATTTCTGAAAACCAGAGACCTAGGGGAATCCAAGGTGGGGTGACTTGTGTGGCTCGGACCAGGTTCTGTTACCCAGAATCCTTTGCAAACCTGAAAATTTGGCTAAAAAAACACATGTTCCTCACATTTCTGTGGCAGAAAGTTCTGGAATCTGAGAGGAGCCACGAATTTCCTTCCACCCAGCGTTGCCCCACATCTCCCGATAAAAATGATACCTCACTTGTGTGCGTAGGCCTAGCGCCCGTGACAGGAAATGCCCCAAAGCGCAACGTGGACACAGCCAAATTTTTTGAAGGAAAACAGAGGTGTTTTTTGCAAAGTGCCTACCTGTAGATTTTGGCCTGTAGCTCAGCCGCCACCTAGGGAAACCTACCAAACCTGTGCATTTCTGAAAACTAGAGACCTAGGGGAATCCAAGATGGGGTGACTTGTGTGGCTCGGACCAGGTTTTGTTACCCAGAATCCTTTGCAAATCTAAAAATTTGGCTAAAAAAACACATGTTCCTCACATTTCTGTGTCAGAAAGTTCTGGAATCTGAGAGGAGCCACAAATTTCCTTCCACCCAGCGTTCCCCCACGTCTCCCGATAAAAATGATACCTCACTCGTATGGGTAGGCCTAGCGCCCGCGACAGGAAACGCCCATAGTGCAACGTGGACACATCCAAATTTGTGAAGGAAAACAGAGGTGTTTTTTACAAAGTGCCTACCTGTAGATTTTGGCCTGTAGCTCAGCCGCCACCTAGGGAAACCTACCAAACCTGTGCATTTCTGAAAACTAGAGACCTAGGGGAATCCAAGATGGGGTGACTTGTGTGGCTCGGACCAGGTTCTGTTACCCAGAATCCTTTGCAAATCTCAAAATTTGGCTAAAAAAACACATGTTCCTCATATTTCTGTGGCAGAAAGTTCTGGAATCTGAGAGAAGCCACAAATTTCCTTCCACCCAGCGTTCCCCCACGTCTCCCGATAAAAATGATTCCTCACTTGTGTGGGTAGGCCTAGCGCCCGCGACAGAAAACGCCCCAAAGCGCAACGTGGACACATCCAAATTTGTGAAGGAAAACAGAGGTGTTTTTTGCAAAGTGCCTACCTGTAGATTTTGGCTTGTAGCTCAGCCGCCACCTAGGGAAACCTTCCAAACCTGTGCATTACTGAAAACTAGAGACCTAGTGGAATCCAAGATGGGGTGACTTGTGTGGCTCGGACCAGGTTCTGTTACCCAGAATCCTTTGCAAACCTCAAAATTTGGCTAAAAAAACACATGTTCCTCACATTTCTGTGGCAGAAAGTTCTGGAATCTGAGAGGAGCCACGAATTTCCTTCCACCCAGCGTTGCCCCACATCTCCCGATAAAAATGATACCTCACTTGTGTGCGTAGGCCTAGCGCCCGTGACAGGAAATGCCCCAAAGCGCAATGTGGACACAGCCAAATTTTTGAAGGAAAACAGAGGTGTTTTTTGCAAAGTGCCTAACTGTAGATTTTGGCCTGTAGCTCAACCGCCACCTAGGGAAACCTACCAAACCTGTGCATTTCTGAAAACTAGAGACCTAGGGGAATCCAAGATGGGGTGACTTGTGTGGCTCGGACCAGGTTCTGTTACCCAGAATCCTTTGCAAATCTAAAAATGTGGCTAAAAAAACACATGTTCCTCACATTTCTGTGTCAGAAAGTTCTGGAATCTGAGAGGAGCCACCAATTTCCTTCCACCCAGCGTTCCCCCATGTCTCCCGATAAAAATGATACCTCACTTGTGTGGGTAGGCCTACCGCCCGCGACAGGAAACGCCCCAAAGTGCAACGTGGACACATCCAAATTTGTGAAGGAAAACAGAGGTGTTTTTTGCAAAGTGCCTACCTGTAGATTTTGGCCTGTAGCTCAGCCGCCACCTAGGGAAACCTACCAAACCTGTGCATTTCTGAAAACTAGAGACCTAGGGGAATCCAAAATGGGGTGACTTGTGTGGCTCGGACGAGGTTCTGTTACCCAGAATGCTTTGCAAACCTCAAAATTTGGCTAAAAAAAAACATGTTCCTCACATTTCTGTGGCAGAAAGTTCTGGAATCTGAGAGGAGCCACAAATTTCCTTCCACCCAGCGTTCCCCCATGTCTCCCGATAAAAATGATACCTCACTTGTGAGGGTAGGCGTAGCGCCCGCGACAGGAAACGCCCCAAAGCGCAACGTGGACACATCCAAATTTGTGAAGGAAAACAGAGGTGTTTTTTGCAAAGTGCCTATCTGTAGATTTTGGCCTGTAGCTCTGCCGCCACCTAGGGAAACCCAACAAACCTGTGCATTTCTGAAAACTAGAGACCTAGGGGAATCCAAGATGGGGTGACTTGTGTGGCTCGGACCAGGTTCTGTTACCCAGAATCCTTTGCAAATCTCAAAATTTGGCTAAAAAAACACATGTTCCTCACATTTCTGTGGCAGAAAGTTCTGGAATCTGAGAGAAGCCACAAATTTCCTTCCACCCAGCGTTCCCCCACGTCTCGCGATAAAAATGATACCTCACTTGTGTGGGAAGGCCTAGCGCCCGCGACAGAAAACGCCCCAAAGCGCAACGTGGACACATCCAAATTTGTGAAGGAAAACAGAGGTGTTTTTTGCAAAGTGCCTACCTGTAGATTTTGGCTTGTAGCTCAGCCGCCACCTAGGGAAACCTACCAAACCTGTGCATTTCTGAAAACTAGAGACCTAGGGGAATCCAAGATGGGGTGACTTGTGTGGCTCGGACCTGGTTCTGTTACCCAGAATCCTTTGCAAACCTCAAAATTTGGCTAAAAAAACACATGTTCCTCACATTTCTGTGGCAGAAAGTTCTGGAATCTGAGAGGAGCCACGAATTTCCTTCCACCCAGCGTTGCCCCACATCTCCCGATAAAAATGATACCTCACTTGTGTGCGTAGGCCTAGCGCCCGTGACAGGAAATGCTCCAAAGCGCAACGTGGACACAGCCAAATTTGTGAAGGAAAACAGAGGTGTTTTTTGCAAAGTGCCTACATGTAGATTTTGGCCTGTAGCTCAGCCGCCACCTAGGGAAACCTACCAAACCTGTGCATTTCTGAAAACTAGAGACCTAAGGAAATCCAAGATGGGGTGACTTGTGTGGCTCGGACCAGGTTCTGTTACCCAGAATCCTTTGCAAACCTGAAAATTTGGCTAAAAAAACACATGTTCCTCACATTTCTGTGGCAGAAAGTTCTGGAATCTGAGAGGAGCCACGAATTTCCTTCCACTCAGCCTTCCCCCATGTCTCCCGATAAAAATGATACCTCACTTGTGTGGGTAGGCCTAGCGCCCGCGATAGGAAACACCCCAAAGCGCAACGTGGACACATCCAAATTTGTGAAGGAAAACAGAGGTGTTTTTTGCAAAGTGCCTACATGTAGATTTTGGCCTGTAGCTCAGCCGCCACCTAGGGAAACCTACCAAACCTGTGCATTTCTGAAAACTAGAGACCTAGGGGAATCCAAGGTGGGGTGACTTGTGTGGCTCGGACCAGGTTCTGTTACCCAGAATCCTTTGCAAACCTGAAAATGTGGCTAAAAAACACATGTTCCTAACATTTCTGTGGCAGAAAGTTCTGGAATCTGAGAGGAGCCACGAATTTCCTTCCACCCAGCGTTGCCCCACATCTCCCGATAAAAATGATACCTCACTTGTGTGCGTAGGCCTAGCGCCCGTGACAGGAAATGCCCCAAAGCGCAACGTGGACACATCCAAATTTTTGAAGGAAAACAGAGGTGTTTTTTGCAAAGTGCCTACCTGTAGATTTTGGCCTGTAGCTTAGCCGCCACCTAGGGAAACCTACCAAACCTGTGCATTTCTGAAAACTAGAGACCTAGGGGAATCCAAGATGGGGTGACTTGTGTGGCTCGGACCAGGTTCTGTTACCCAGAATCCTTTGCAAACCTCAACATTTGGCTAAAAAAACACATGTTCCTCACATTTCTGTGGCAGAAAGTTCTGGAATCTGAGAGGAGCCACGAATTTCCTTCCACCCAGCGTTGCCCCACATCTCCCGACAAAAATGATACCTCACTTGTGTGCGTAGGCCTAGCGCCCGTGACAGGAAATGCTCCAAAGCGCAACGTGGACACAGCCAAATTTGTGAAGGAAAACAGAGGTGTTTTTTGCAAAGTGCCTACATGTAGATTTTGGCCTGTAGCTCAGCCGCCACCTAGGGAAACCTACCAAACCTGTGCATTTCTGAAAACTAGAGACCTAAGGAAATCCAAGATGGGGTGACTTGTGTGGCTCGGACCAGGTTCTGTTACCCAGAATCCTTTGCAAACCTGAAAATTTGGCTAAAAAAACACATGTTCCTCACATTTCTGTGGCAGAAAGTTCTGGAATCTGAGAGGAGCCACGAATTTCCTTCCACTCAGCCTTCCCCCATGTCTCCCGATAAAAATGATACCTCACTTGTGTGGGTAGGCCTAGCGCCCGCGACAGGAAACACCCCAAAGCGCAACGTGGACACATCCAAATTTGTGAAGGAAAACAGAGGTGTTTTTTGCAAAGTGCCTACATGTAGATTTTGGCCTGTAGCTCAGCCGCCACCTAGGGAAACCTACCAAACCTGTGCATTTCTGAAAACTAGAGACCTAGGGGAATCCAAGGTGGGGTGACTTGTGTGGCTCGGACCAGGTTCTGTTACCCAGAATCCTTTGCAAACCTGAAAATGTGGCTAAAAAAACACATGTTCCTAACATTTCTGTGGCAGAAAGTTCTGGAATCTGAGAGGAGCCACGAATTTCCTTCCACCCAGCGTTGCCCCACATCTCCCGATAAAAATGATACCTCACTTGTGTGCGTAGGCCTAGCGCCCGTGACAGGAAATGCCCCAAAGCGCAACGTGGACTCAGCCAAATTTTTGAAGGAAAACAGAGGTGTTTTTTGCAAAGTGCCTACCTGTAGATTTTGGCCTGTAGCTCAGCCGCCACCTAGGGAAACCTACCAAACCTGTGCATTTCTGAAAACTAGAGACCTAAGGAAATCCAAGATGGGGTGACTTGTGTGGCTCGGACCAGGTTCTGTTACCCAGAATCCTTTGCAAACCTGAAAATTTGGCTAAAAAAACACATGTTCCTCACATTTCTGTGGCAGAAAGTTCTGGAATCTGAGAGGAGCCACAAATTTCCTTCCACCCAGCGTTCCCCCACGTCTCCCGATAAAAATGATACCTCACTTGTGTGGGTAGGCCTAGTGCCCGCGACAGGAAACGCCCATAGCGCAACGTGGACACATCCAAATTTGTGAAGGAAAACAGAGGTGTTTTTTGCAAAGTGCCTACCTGTAGATTTTGGCCTGTAGCTCAGCCGCCACCTAGGGAAACCTACCAAACCTGTGCATTTCTGAAAACTAGAGACCTAAGGAAATCCAAGATGGGGTGACTTGTGTGGCTCGGACCAGGTTCTGTTACCCAGAATCCTTTGCAAACCTGAAAATTTGGCTAAAAAAACACATGTTCCTCACATTTCTGTGGCAGAAAGTTCTGGAATCTGAGAGGAGCCACGAATTTCCTTCCACTCAGCCTTCCCCCATGTCTCCCGATAAAAATGATACCTCACTTGTGTGGGTAGGCCTAGCGCCCGCGACAGGAAATGCCCCAAAGCGCAACGTGGACACATCCAAATTTGTGAAGGAAAACAGAGGTGTTTTTTGCAAAGTGCCTACATGTAGATTTTGGCCTGTAGCTCAGCCGCCACCTAGGGAAACCTACCAAACCTGTGCATTTCTGAAAACTAGAGACCTAAGGAAATCCAAGATGGGGTGACTTGGGTGGCTCGGACCAGGTTCTGTTACCCAGAATCCTTTGCAAACCTGAAAATTTGGCTAAAAAAACACATGTTCCTCACATTTCTGTGGCAGAAAGTTCTGGAATCTGAGAGGAGCCACGAATTTCCTTCCACTCAGCCTTCCCCCATGTCTCCCGATAAAAATGATACCTCACTTGTGTGGGTAGGCCTAGCGCCCGCGACAGGAAACACCCCAAAGCGCAACGTGGACACATCCAAATTTGTGAAGGAAAACAGAGGTGTTTTTTGCAAAGTGCCTACATGTAGATTTTGGCCTGTAGCTCAGCCGCCACCTAGGGAAACCTACCAAACCTGTGCATTTCTGAAAACTAGAGACCTAGGGGAATCCAAGGTGGGGTGACTTGTGTGGCTCGGACCAGGTTCTGTTACCCAGAATCCTTTGCAAACCTGAAAATGTGGCTAAAAAAACACATGTTCCTAACATTTCTGTGGCAGAAAGTTCTGGAATCTGAGAGGAGCCACGAATTTCCTTCCACCCAGCGTTGCCCCACATCTCCCGATAAAAATGATACCTCACTTGTGTGCGTAGGCCTAGCGCCCGTGACAGGAAATGCCCCAAAGCGCAACGTGGACACAGCCAAATTTTTGAAGGAAAACAGAGGTGTTTTTTGCAAAGTGCCTACCTGTAGATTTTGGCCTGTAGCTCAGCCGCCACCTAGGGAAACCTACCAAACCTGTGCATTTCTGAAAACTAGAGACCTAAGGAAATCCAAGATGGGGTGACTTGTGTGGCTCGGACCAGGTTCTGTTACACAGAATCCTTTGCAAACCTGAAAATTTGGCTAAAAAAACACATGTTCCTCATATTTCTGTGGCAGAAAGTTCTGGAATCTGAGAGGAGCCACAAATTTCCTTCCACCCAGCGTTCCCCCACGTCTCCCGATAAAAATGATACCTCACTTGTGTGGGTAGGCCTAGTGCCCGCGACAGGAAACGCCCATAGCGCAACGTGGACACATCCAAATTTGTGAAGGAAAACAGAGGTGTTTTTTGCAAAGTGCCTACCTGTAGATTTTGGCCTGTAGCTCAGCCGCCACCTAGGGAAACCTACCAAACCTGTGCATTTCTGAAAACTAGAGACCTAAGGAAATCCAAGATGGGGTGACTTGTGTGGCTCGGACCAGGTTCTGTTACCCAGAATCCTTTGCAAACCTGAAAATTTGGCTAAAAAAACACATGTTCCTCACATTTCTGTGGCAGAAAGTTCTGGAATCTGAGAGGAGCCACGAATTTCCTTCCACTCAGCCTTCCCCCATGTCTCCCGATAAAAATGATACCTCACTTGTGTGGGTAGGCCTAGCGCCCGCGACAGGAAACGCCCCAAAGCGCAACGTGGACACATCCAAATTTGTGAAGGAAAACAGAGGTGTTTTTTGCAAAGTGCCTACATGTAGATTTTGGCCTGTAGCTCAGCCGCCACCTAGGGAAACCTACCAAACCTGTGCATTTCTGAAAACTAGAGACCTAAGGAAATCCAAGATGGGGTGACTTGTGTGGCTCGGACCAGGTTCTGTTACCCAGAATCCTTTGCAAACCTGAAAATTTGGCTAAAAAAACACATGTTCCTCACATTTCTGTGGCAGAAAGTTCTGGAATCTGAGAGGAGCCACGAATTTCCTTCCACTCAGCCTTCCCCATGTCTCCCGATAAAAATGATACCTCACTTGTGTGGGTAGGCGTAGCGCCCGCGTCAAGAAACGCCCCAAAGCGCAACGTGGACACATCCAAATTTGTGAAGGAAAACAGAGGTGTTTTTTCCAAAGTGCCTACATGTAGATTTTGGCCTGTAGCTCAGCCGCCACCTAGGGAAACCTACCAAACCTGTGCATTTCTGAAAACTAGAGACCTAGGGGAATCCAAGGTGGGGTGACTTGTGTGGCTCGGACCAGGTTCTGTTACCCAGAATCCTTTGCAAACCTGAAAATGTGGCTAAAAAAACACATGTTCCTAACATTTCTCTGGCAGAAAGTTCAGGAATCTGAGAGGAGCCACGAATTTCCTTCCACCCAGCGTTGCCCCACATCTCCCGATAAAAATGATACCTCACTTGTGTGCGTAGGCCTAGCGCCCGTGACAGGAAATGCCCCAAAGCGCAACGTGGACACAGCCAAATTTTTGAAGGAAAACAGAGGTGTTTTTTGCAAAGTGCCTACCTGTAGATTTTGGCCTGTAGCTCAGCCGCCACCTAGGGAAACCTACCAAACCTGTGCATTTCTGAAAACTAGAGACCTAGGGGAATTCAAGATGGGGTGACTTGTGTGGCTCGGACCAGGTTCTGTTACCCAGAATCCTTTGCAAATCTCAAAATTTGGCTAAAAAAACACATGTTCCTCACATTTCTGTGTCAGAAAGTTCTGGAATCTGAGAGGAGCCACAAATTTCCTTCCACCCAGCGTTCCCCCACGTCTCCCGATAAAAATGATACCTCACTTGTGTGGGTAGGCCTAGTGCCCGCGACAGGAAACGCCCATAGCGCAACGTGGACACATCCAAATTTGTGAAGGAAAACAGAGGTGTTTTTTGCAAAGTGCCTACCTGTAGATTTTGGCCTGTAGCTCAGCCGCCACCTAGGGAAACCTACCAAACCTGTGCATTTCTGAAAACTAGAGACCTAAGGAAATCCAAGATGGGGTGACTTGTGTGGCTCGGACCAGGTTCTGTTACCCAGAATCCTTTGCAAACCTGAAAATTTGGCTAAAAAAACACATGTTCCTCACATTTCTGTGGCAGAAAGTTCTGGAATCTGAGAGGAGCCACGAATTTCCTTCCACTCAGCCTTCCCCCATGTCTCCCGATAAAAATGATACCTCACTTGTGTGGGTAGGCCTAGCGCCCGCGACAGGAAACGCCCCAAGGCGCAACGTGGACACATCCAAATTTGTGAAGGAAAACAGAGGTGTTTTTTCCAAAGTGCCTACATGTAGATTTTGGCCTGTAGCTCAGCCGCCACCTAGGGAAACCTACCAAACCTGTGCATTTCTGAAAACTAGAGACCTAGGGGAATCCAAGGTGGGGTGACTTGTGTGGCTCGGACCAGGTTCTATTACCCAGAATCCTTTGCAAACCTGAAAATGTGGCTAAAAAAACACATGTTCCTAACATTTCTGTGGCAGAAAGTTCAGGAATCTGAGAGGAGCCACGAATTTCCTTCCACCCAGCGTTGCCCCACATCTCCCGATAAAAATGATACCTCACTTGTGTGCGTAGGCCTAGCGCCCGTGACAGGAAATGCCCCAAAGCGCAACGTGGACACAGCCAAATTTTTGAAGGAAAACAGAGGTGTTTTTTGTAAAGTGCCTACCTGTAGATTTTGGCCTGTAGCTCAGACGCCACCTAGGGAAACCTACCAAACGTGTGCATTTCTGAAAACTAGAGACCTAGGGGAATCCAAGGTGGGGTGACTTGTGTGGCTCGGACCAGGTTCTGTTACCCAGAATCCTTTGCAAACCTCAAAATGTGGCTAAAAAAACACATTTTCCTAACATTTCTGTTGCAGAAAGTTCTGGAATCTGAGAGGAGCCACAAATTTCCTTCCACCCAGCGTTCCCCGACGTCTCCCGATAAAAATTATACCTCACTTGTGTGGGTAGGCCTAGCGGCCGCGACAGAAAACGTCCCATAGCTCAACGTGGACACATCCAAATTTGTGAAGGAAAACAGGTGTTTTTTGCAAAGTGACTACCTGTAGATTTTGGCCTGTAGCTCAGCCGCCACCTAGGGAAACCTACCAAACCTGTGCATTTCTGAAAACTAGAGACCTAGGGGAATCCAAAATGGGGTGACTTGTGTGGCTCGGAAGAGGTTCTGTTACCCAGAATGCTTTGCAAACCTCAAAATTTGGCTAAAAAAAAACATGTTCCTCACATTTCTGTGGCAGAAAGTTCTGGAATCTGAGAGGAGCCACATATATCCTTCCACCCAGCGTTCCCCCATGTCTCCCGATAAAAATGATACCTCACTTGTGTGGGTAGGCCTAGCGCCGGCGACAGGAAACGCCCCAAAGCGCAACGTGGACACATCCAAATTTGTGAAGGAAAACAGAGGTGTTTTTTGCAAAGTGCCTACCTGTAGATTTTGGCTTGTAGCTCAGCCGCCACCTAGGGAAACCTACCAAACCTGTGCATTTCTGAAAACTAGAGACCTAGGGGAATCCAAGATGGGGTGACTTGTGTGGCTCGGACCAGGTTCTGTTACCCAGAATCCTTTGCAAATCTCAAAGTTTGGGTAAAAAAACACATGTTCCTCAAATTTCTGTGGCAGAAAGTTCTGGAATCTGAGAGGAGCCACAAATTTCCTTCCACCCAGCGTTCCCCCACGTCTCCTGATAAAAATGATACCTCACTTGTGTGGGTAGGCCTAGCGCCCGTGACAGAAAACGCCCCAAAGCGCAACGTGGACACATCCAAATTTGTGAAGGAAAACAGAGGTGTTTTTTGCAAAGTGCCTACCTGTAGATTTTGGCCTGTAGCTCTGCCACCACCTAGTGAAACCCACCAAACCTGTGCATTTCTGAAAATTAGAGACCTAGGGGAATCCAAGATGGGGTGACTTGTGTGGCTCGGACCAGGTTCTGTTCCTCAGAATCCTTTGCAAATCTCAAAATTTGGCAAAAAAAACACATGTTCCTCACATTTCTGTGGCAGAAAGTTCTGGAATCTGAGAGGAGCCACGAATTTCCTTCCACTCAGCCTTCCCCCATGTCTCCCGATAAAAATGATACCTCACTTGTGTGGGTAGGCCTAGCGCCCGCGACAGGAAACGCCCCAAAGCGCAACGTGGACACATCCAAATTTGTGAAGGAAAACAGAGGTGTTTTTTCCAAAGTGCCTACATGTAGATTTTGGCCTGTAGCTCAGCCGCCACCTAGGGAAACCTACCAAACCTGTGCATTTCTGAAAACTAGAGACCTAGGGGAATCCAAGGTGGGGTGACTTGTGTGGCTCGGACCAGGTTCTGTTACCCAGAATCCTTTGCAAACCTCAAAATTTGGCTAAAAAAACACTTGTTCCTCACATTTCTGTGGCAGAAAGTTCTGGAATCTGAGAGGAGCCACGTATTTCCTTCCACCCAGCGTTGCCCCACATCTCCCGATAAAAATGATACCTCACTTGTGTGCGTAGGCCTAGCGCCCGTGACAGGAAATGCCCCAAAGCGCAACGTGGACACAGCCAAATTTTTGAAGGAAAACAGAGGTGTTTTTTGCAAAGTGCCTACCTGTAGATTTTGGCCTGTAGCTCAGCCGCCACCTAGGGAAACCTACCAAACCTGTGCATTTCTGAAAACTAGAGACCTAGGGGAATCCAAGATGGGGTGACTTGTGTGGCTCGGACCAGGTTCTGTTACCCAGAATCCTTTGCAAATCTCAAAATTTGGCTAAAAAAACACATGTTCCTCACATTTCTGTGGCAGAAAGTTCTGGAATCTGAGAGGAGCCACATATTTCCTTCCACCCAGCGTTCACCCACGTCTCCCGAGAAAAATGATACCTCACTTGTGTGGGTAGGCCTAGCGCCCGCGACAGGAAACGCCCCAAACCGCAACGTGGACACATCCAAATTTGTGAAGGAAAACAGAGTTGTTTTTTGCAAAGTGCCTACCTGTAGATTTTGGCTTGTAGCTCAGCCGCCACCTAGGGAAACCTACCAAACCTGTGCATTTCTGAAAACTAGAGACCTAGGGGAATCCAAGATGGGGTGACTTGTGTGGCTCGGACCAGGTTCTGTTACCCAGAATCCTTTGCAAACCTCAAAATTTGGCTAAAAAAACACATGTTCTTAACATATCTGTGGCAGAAAGTTCTGGAATCTGAGAGGAGCCACAAATTTCCTTCCACCCAGCGTTCCCCCACGTCTCCCGATAAAAATGATACCTCACTTGTGTGGGTAGGCCTAGTGCCCGCGACAGGAAACGCCCATAGCGCAACGTGGACACATCCAAATTTGTGAAGGAAAACAGAGGTGTTTTTTGCAAAGTGCCTACCTGTAGATTTTGGCCTGTAGCTCAGCCGCCACCTAGGGAAACCTACCAAACCTGTGCATTTCTGAAAACTAGAGACCTAAGGAAATCCAAGATGGGGTGACTTGTGTGGCTCGGACCAGGTTCTGTTACCCCGAATCCTTTGCAAACCTGAAAATTTGGCTAAAAAAACACATGTTCCTCACATTTCTGTGGCAGAAAGTTCTGGAATCTGAGAGGAGCCACGAATTTCCTTCCACTCTGCCTTCCCCCATGTCTCCCGATAAAAATGATACCTCACTTGTGTGGGTAGGCCTAGCGCCCGCGACAGGAAACGCCCCAAAGCGCAACGTGGACACATCCAAATTTGTGAAGGAAAACAGAGGTGCTTTTTCCAAAGTGCCTACATGTAGATTTTGGCCTGTAGCTCAGCCGCCACCTAGGGAAACCTACCAAACCTGTGCATTTCTGAAAACTAGAGACCTAGGGGAATCCAAGGTGGGGTGACTTGTGTGGCTCGGACTAGGTTCTATTACCCAGAATCCTTTGCAAACCTGAAAATGTGGCTAAAAAAAAAAATGTTCCTAACATTTCTGTGGCAGAAAGTTCAGGAATCTGAGAGGAGCCACGAATTTCCTTCCACCCAGCGTTGCCCCACATCTCCCGATAAAAATGATACCTCACTTGTGTGCGTAGGCCTAGCGCCCGTGACAGGAAATGCCCCAAAGCGCAACGTGGACACAGCCAAATTTTTGAAGGAAAACAGAGGTGTTTTTTGTAAAGTGCCTACCTGTAGATTTTGGCCTGTAGCTCAGACGCCACCTAGGGAAACCTACCAAACCTGTGCATTTCTGAAAACTAGAGACCTAGGGGAATCCAAGGTGGGGTGACTTGTGTGGCTCGGACCAGGTTCTGTTACCCAGAATCCTTTGCAAACCTCAAAATGTGGCTAAAAAAACACATGTTCCTAACATTTCTGTTGCAGAAAGTTCTGGAATCTGAGAGGAGCCACAAATTTCCTTCCACCCAGCGTTCCCCGACGTCTCCCGATAAAAATTATACCTCACTTGTGTGGGAAGGCCTAGCGGCCGCGACAGAAAACGTCCCATAGCTCAACGTGGACACATCCAAATTTGTGAAGGAAAACAGGTGTTTTTTGCAAAGTGACTACCTGTAGATTTTGGCCTGTAGCTCAGCCGCCACCTAGGGAAACCTACCAAACCTGTGCATTTCTGAAAACTAAAGACCTAGGGGAATCCAAAATGGGGTGACTTGTGTGGCTCGTAAGAGGTTCTGTTACCCAGAATGCTTTGCAAACCTCAAAATTTGGCTAAAAAAAAACATGTTCCTCACATTTCTGTGGCAGAAAGTTCTGGAATCTGAGAGGAGCCACAAATATCCTTCCACCCAGCGTTCCCCCATGTCTCCCGATAAAAATGATACCTCACTTGTGTGGGTAGGCCTAGCGCCGGCGACAGGAAACGCCCCAAAGCGCAACGTGGACACATCCAAATTTGTGAAGGAAAACAGAGGTGTTTTTTGCAAAGTGCCTACCTGTAGATTTTGGCCTGTAGCTCAGCCGCCACCTAGCGAAACCTACCAAACCTGTGCATTTCTGAAAACTAGAGACCTAGGGGAATCCAAGATGGGGTGACTTGTGTGGCTCGGACCAGGTTCTGTTACCCAGAATCCTTTGCAAATCTCAAAGTTTGGGTAAAAAAACACATGTTCCTCAAATTTCTGTGGCAGAAAGTTCTGGAATCTGAGAGGAGCCACAAATTTCCTTCCACCCAGCGTTCCCCCACGTCTCCTGATAAAAATGATACCTCACTTGTGTGGGTAGGCCTAGCGCCCGTGACAGAAAACGCCCCAAAGCGCAACGTGGACACATCCAAATTTGTGAAGGAAAACAGAGGTGTTTTTTGCAAAGTGCCTACCTGTAGATTTTGGCCTGTAGCTCTGCCGCCACCTAGGGAAACCCACCAAACCTGTGCATTTCTGAAAATTAGAGACCTAGGGGAATCCAAGATGGGGTGATTTGTGTGGCTCGGACCAGGTTCTGTTCCTCAGAATCCTTTGCAAATCTCAAAATTTGGCAAAAAAAACACATGTTCCTCACATTTCTGTGGCAGAAAGTTCTGGAATCTGAGAGGAGCCACGAATTTCCTTCCAATCAGCCTTCCCCCATGTCTCCCGATAAAAATGATACCTCACTTGTGTGGGTAGGCCTAGCGCCCGCGACAGGAAACGCCCCAAAGCGCAACGTGGACACATCCAAATTTGTGAAGGAAAACAGAGGTGTTTTTTCCAAAGTGCCTACATGTAGATTTTGGCCTGTAGCTCAGCCGCCACCTAGGGAAACCTACCAAACCTGTGCATTTCTGAAAACTAGAGACCTAGGGGAATCCAAGCTGGGGTGACTTGTGTGGCTCGGACCAGGTTCTGTTACCCAGAATCCTTTGCAAACCTCAAAATTTGGCTAAAAAAACACTTGTTCCTCACATTTCTGTGGCAGAAAGTTCTGGAATCTGAGAGGAGCCACGTATTTCCTTCCACCCAGCGTTGCCCCACATCTCCCGACAAAAATGATACCTCACTTGTGTGCGTAGGCCTAGCGCCCGTGACAGGAAATGCCCCAAAGCGCAACGTGGACACAGCCAAATTTTTGAAGGAAAACAGAGGTGTTTTTTGCAAAGTGCCTACCTGTAGATTTTGGCCTGTAGCTCAGCCGCCACCTAGGGAAACCTACCAAACCTGTGCATTTCTGAAAACTAGAGACCTAGGGGAATCCAAGATGGGGTGACTTGTGTGGCTCGGACCAGGTTCTGTTACCCAGAATCCTTTGCAAATCTCAAAATTTGGCTAAAAAAACACATGTTCCTCACATTTCTGTGGCAGAAAGTTCTGGAATCTGAGAGGAGCCACATATTTCCTTCCACCCAGCGTTCACCCACGTCTCCCGAGAAAAATGATACCTCACTTGTGTGGGTAGGCCTAGCGCCCGCGACAGGAAACGCCCCAAACCGCAACGTGGACACATCCAAATTTGTGAAGGAAAACAGAGTTGTTTTTTACAAAGTGCCTACCTGTAGATTTTGGCTTGTAGCTCAGCCGCCACCTAGGGAAACCTACCAAACCTGTGCATTTCTGAAAACTAGAGACCTAGGGGAATCCAAGATGGGGTGACTTGTGTGGCTCGGACCAGGTTCTGTTACCCAGAATCCTTTGCAAACCTCAAAATTTGGCTAAAAAAACACATGTTCTTAACATATCTGTGGCAGAAAGTTCTGGAATCTGAGAGGAGCCACAAATTTCCTTCCACCCAGCGTTTCCCCACGTCTCCCGATAAAAATGATACCTCACTTGTGTGGGTAGGCCTAGCGCCCGCGACAGGAAATGCCCCAAAGCGCAACGTGGACACATCCAAATTTGTGACGGAAAACAGAGGTGTTTTTTGCAAAGAGCCTACCTGTAGATTTTGGCTTGTAGCTCAGCCGCCACCTAGGGAAACCTACTAAACCTGTGCATTTCTGAAAACTAGAGACCTAGGGGAATCCAAGATGGGGTGACTTGTGTGGCTCGGACCAGGTTCTGTTACCCAGAATCCTTTGCAAACCTCAAAATTTGGCTAAAAAAACACATGTTCCTCACATTTCTGTGGCAGAAAGTTCTGGAATCTGAGAGGAGCCACGAATTTCCTTCCACCCAGCGTTCCCCCACGTCTCCCTATAAAAATTATACCTCACTTGTGTGGGTAGGCCTAGCGCCCGCGACAGGAAACGCCCCAAAGCGCAACATGGACACATCCAAATTTGTGAAGGAAAACAGAGGTGTTTTTTGCAAAGTGCCTACCTGTAGATTTTGGCCTGTAGCTCAGCCGCCACCTAGGGAAACCTACCAAACCTGTGCATTTCTGAAAACTAGAGACCTAAGGAAATCCAAGATGGGGTGACTTGTGTGGCTCGGACCAGGTTCTGTTACCCAGAATCCTTTGCAAACCTGAAAATTTGGCTAAAAAAACACATGTTCCTCACATTTCTGTGGCAGAAAGTTCTGGAATCTGAGAGGAGCCACGAATTTCCTTCCACCCAGCCTTCCCCCATGTCTCCCGATAAAAATGATACCTCACTTGTGTGGGTAGGCCTAGCGCCCGCGACAGGAAACGCCCCAAAGCGCAACGTGGACACATCCAAATTTGTGAAGGAAAATAGAGGTGTTTTTTGCAAAGTGCCTACATGGAGATTTTGGCCTGTAGCTCAGCCGCCACCTAGGGAAACCTACCAAACCTGTGCATTTCTGAAAACTAGAGACCTAGGGGAATCCAAGGTGGGGTGACTTGTGTGGCTCGGACCAGGTTCTGTTACCCAGAATCCTTTGCAAACCTCAAAATGTGGCTAAAAAAACACATGTTCCTAACATTTCTGTGGCAGAAAGTTCTGGAATCTGAGAGGAGCCACAAATTTCCTTCCACCCAGCGTTCCCCCACGTCTCCCGATAAAAATGATACCTCACTTGTGTGGGTAGGCCTAGCGCCCGCGACAGGAAACGCCCCAAAGCGCAACGTGGACACATCCAAATTTGTGAAGGAAAACAGAGGTGTTTTTTGCAAAGTGCCTACCTGTAGATTTTGGCCTGTAGCTCAGCCGCCACCTACGGAAACCTACCAAACCTGTGCATTTCTGAAAACTAAAGACCTAGGTGAATCCAAGATGGGGTGACTTGTGTGGCTCGGACCAGGTTCTGTTACCCAGAATCCTTTGCAAATCTCAAAGTTTGGCTAAAAAAACACATGATCCTCAAATTTCTGTGGCAGAAAGTTCTGGAATCTGAGAGGAGCCACAAATTTCCTTCCACCCAGCGTTCCCCCACGTCTCCTTATAAAAATGATACCTCACTTGTGTGGGTAGGCCTAGCGCCCGTGACAGAAAACGCCCCAAAGCGCAACGTGGACACATCCAAATTTGTGAAGGAAAACAGAGGTGTTTTTTGCAAAGTGCCTACCTGTAGATTTTGTCTTGTAGCTCAGCCGCCACCTAGGGAAACCTACCAAACCTGTGCATTTCTGAAAACTAGAGACCGAGGGGAATCCAAGATGGGTTGACTTGTGTGGCTCGGACCAGGTTCTGTTACCCAGAATCCTTTGCAAACCTCAAAATTTGGCTAAAAAAACACATGTTCCTCACATTTCTGTGGCAGAAAGTTCTGGAATCTGAGAGGAGCCACAAATTTCCTTCCACCCAGCGTTCCCCCACGTCTCCTGATAAAAATGATACCTCACTTGTGTGGGTAGGCCTAGCGCCCGTGACAGAAAACGCCCCAAAGCGCAACGTGGACACATCCAAATTTGTGAAGGAAAACAGAGGTGTTTTTTGCAAAGTGCCTACCTGTAGATTTTGGCTTGTAGCTCAGCCGCCACCTAGGGAAACCTACCAAACCTGTGCATTTCTGAAAACTAAAGACCTAGGGGAATCCAAGATGGGGTGACTTGTGTGGCTCGGACCAGGTTCTGTTACCCAGAATCCTTTGCAAACCTCAAAATTTGGCTAAAAAAACACATGTTCCTAACATTTCTGTGGCAGAAAGTTCTGGAATCTGAGAGGAGCCACAAATTTTCTTCCACCCAGCGTTCCCCCACGTCTCCCAATAAAAATGATACCTCACTTGTGTGGGTAGGCCTAGCGCCCGCGACAGGAAACGCCCCAAAGCGCAACGTGGACACATCCAAATTTGTGAAGGAAAACAGAGGTGTTTTTTGCAAAGTGCCTACATGTAGATTTTGGCCTGTAGCTCAGCCGCCACCTAGGGAAACCTACCAAACCTGTGCATTTCTGAAAACTAGAGACCTAGGGGAATCCAAGATGGGGTGACTTGTGTGGCTCGGACCAGGTTCTGTTACCCAGAATCCTTTGCAAACCTCAAAATTTGGCTAAAAAAACACTTGTTCCTCACATTTCTGTGGCAGAAAGTTCTGGAATCTGAGAGGAGCCACGTATTTCCTTCCACCCAGCGTTGCCCCACATCTCCCGATAAAAATGATACCTCACTTGTGTGCGTAGGCCTAGCGCCCGTGACAGGAAATGCCCCAAAGCGCAACGTGGACACAGCCAAATTTTTGAAGGAAAACAGAGGTGTTTTTTGCAAAGTGCCTACCTGTAGATTTTGGCCTGTAGCTCAGCCGCCACCTAGGGAAACCTACCAAACCTGTGCATTTCTGAAAACTAGAGACCTAGGGGAATCCAAGATGGGGTGACTTGTGTGGCTCGGACCAGGTTCTGTTACCCAGAATCCTTTGCAAATCTCAAAATTTGGCTAAAAAAACACATGTTCCTCACATTTCTGTGGCAGAAAGTTCTGGAATCTGAGAGGAGCCACATATTTCCTTCCACCCAACGTTCCCCCACATCTCCCGATAAAAATGATACCTCACTTGTGTGGGTAGGCCTAGCGCCCGCGACAGGAAACGCCCCAAAGCGCAACGTGGACACATCCAAATTTGTGAAGGAAAACAGAGTTGTTTTTTGCAAAGTGCCTATCTGTAGATTTTGGCTTGTAGCTCAGCCGCCACCTAGGGAAACCTACCAAACCTGTGCATTTCTGAAAACTAGAGACCTAGGGGAATCCAAGATGGGGTGACTTGTGTGGCTCGGACCAGGTTCTGTTACCCAGAATCCTTTGCAAACCTCAAAATTTGGCTAAAAAAACACATGTTCCTAACATATCTGTGGCAGAAAGTTCTGGAATCTGAGAGGAGCCACAAATTTCCTTCCACCCAGCGTTCCCCCACGTCTCCCGATAAAAATGATACCTCACTTGTGTGGGTAGGCCTAGCGCCCGCGACAGGAAATGCCCCAAAGCGCAACGTGGACACATCCAAATTTGTGACGGAAAACAGAGGTGTTTTTTGCAAAGTGCCTACCTGTAGATTTTGGCTTGTAGCTCAGCCGCCACCTAGGAAACCTACTAAACCTGTGCATTTCTGAAAACTAGAGACCTAGGGGAATCCAAGATGGGGTGACTTGTGTGGCTCGGACCAGGTTCTGTTACCCAGAATCCTTTGCAAACCTCAAAATTTGGCTAAAAAAACACATGTTCCTCACATTTCTGTGGCAGAAAGTTCTGGAATCTGAGAGGAGCCACGAATTTCCTTCCACCCAGCGTTCCCCCACATCTCCCTATAAAAATGATACCTCACTTGTGTGGGTAGGCCTAGTGCCCGCGACAGGAAACGCCCCAAAGCGCAACATGGACACATCCAAATTTGTGAAGGAAAACAGAGGTGTTTTTTGCAAAGTGCCTACCTGTAGATTTTGGCCTGTAGCTCAGCCGCCACCTAGGGAAACCTACCAAACCTGTGCATTTCTGAAAACTAGAGACCTAAGGAAATCCAAGATGGGGTGACTTGTGTGGCTCGGACCAGGTTCTGTTACCCAGAATTCTTTGCAAACCTCAAAATTTGGCTTAAAAAACACATGTTCCTAACATTTCTGTGGCAGAAAGTTCTGGAATCTGAGAGGAGCCACAAATTTCCTTCCACCCAGCGTTCCCCCACGTCTCCCTATAAAAATGATACCTCACTTGTGTGGGTAGGCCTAGCGCCCGCGACAGGACACGCCCCAAAGCGCAACGTGGACACATCCAAATTTGTGAAGGAAAACAGAAGTGTTTTTTGCAAAGTGACTACCTGTATATTTTGGCCTGTAGCTCAGCCGCCACCTAGGGAAACCTACCAAACCTGTGCATTTCTGAAAACTAGACACCTAGGGGAATCCAAGATGGGGTGACTGGTGTGTCTCGGACCAGGTTCTGTTACCCAGAATCCTTTGCAAACCTCAAAATTTGGCTAAAAAAACACATGTGCCTAAAATTTCTGTGGCAGAAAGTTCTGGAATCTGAGAGGAGTCACAAATTTCCTTCCACCCAGCGTTCCCCCACGTCTCCCGATAAAAATGATACCTCACTTGTGTGGGTAGGCCTAGCGCCCGCGACAGGAAACGCCCCAAAGCGCAACGTGGACACATCCAAATTTGTGAAGGAAAACAGAGGTGTTTTTTGCAAAGTGCCTACATGAAGATTTTGGCCTGTAGCTCAGCCGCCACCTAGGGAAACCTACCAAACCTGTGCATTTCTGAAAACTAGAGACCTAAGGAAATCCAAGATGGGGTGACTTGTGTGGCTCGGACCAGCTTCTGTTACCCAGAATCCTTTGCAAACCTGAAAATTTGGCTAAAAAAACACATGTTCCTCACATTTCTGTGGCAGAAAGTTCTGGAATCTGAGAGGAGCCACGAATTTCCTTCCACCCAGCCTTCCCCCATGTCTCCCGATAAAAATGATACCTCACTTGTGTGGGTAGGCCTAGCGCCCGCGACAGGAAACGCCCCAAAGCGCAACGTGGACACATCCAAATTTGTGAAGGAAAACAGAGGTGTTTTTTGCAAAGTGCCTACCTGTAGATTTTGGCCTGTAGCTCAGCCGCCACCTAGGGAAACCTACCAAACCTGTGCATTTCTGAAAACTAAAGACCTAGGTGAATCCAAGATGGGGTGACTTGTGTGGCTCGGACCAGGTTCTGTTACCCAGAATCCTTTGCAAACCTCAAAATGTGGCTAAAAAACACATGTTCCTAACATTTCTGTGGCAAAAACTTCTGCAATCTGAGAGGAGCCACAAATTTCCTTCCACCCAGCGTTCCCCCACGTCTCCCGATAAAAATGATACCTCACTTGTGTGGGTAGGCCTAGCCCCCGCGACAGGAAACGCCCCAAAGCGCAACGTGGACACATCCAAATTTGTGAAGGAAAACAGAGGTGTTTTTTGCAAAGTGCCTACCTGTAGATTTTGGCCTGTAGCTCAGCCGCCACCTAGGGAAACCTACCAAACCTGTGCATTTCTGAAAACTAAAGACCTAGGTGAATCCAAGATGGGGTGACTTGTGTGGCTCGGACCAGGTTCTGTTACCCAGAATCCTTTGCAAACCTCAAAATGTGGCTAAAAAACACATGTTCCTAACATTTCTGTGGCAAAAAGTTCTGGAATCTGAGAGGAGCCACAAATTTCCTTCCACCCAGCGTTCCCCCACGTCTCCCGATAAAAATGATACCTCACTTGTGTGGGTAGGCCTAGCCCCCGCGACAGGAAACGCCCCAAAGCGCAACGTGGACACATCCAAATTTGTGAAGGAAAACAGAGGTGTTTTTTGCAAAGTGCCTACCTGTAGATTTTGGCCTGTAGCTCAGCCGCCACCTAGGGAAACCTACCAAACCTGTGCATTTCTGAAAACTAAAGACCTAGGTGAATCCAAGATGGGGTGACTTGTGTGGCTCGGACCAGGTTCTGTTACCCAGAATCCTTTGCAAATCTCAAAATTTGGCTAAAAAAACACATGTTCCTCACATTTCTGTGGCAGAAAGTTCTGGAATCTGAGAGGAGCCACATATTTCCTTCCACCCAGCGTTCCCCCACATCTCCCGATAAAAATGATACCTCACTTGTGTGGGTAGGCCTAGCGCCCGCGACAGGAAACGCCCCAAAGCGCAACGTGGACACATCCAAATTTGTGAAGGAAAACAGAGTTGTTTTTTGCAAAGTGCCTATCTGTAGATTTTGGCTTGTAGCTCAGCCGCCACCTAGGGAAACCTACCAAACCTGTGCATTTCTGAAAACTAGAGACCTAGGGGAATCCAAGATGGGGTGACTTGTGTGGCTCGGACCAGGTTCTGTTACCCAGAATCCTTTGCAAACCTCAAAATTTGGCTAAAAAAACACATGTTCCTAACATATCTGTGGCAGAAAGTTCTGGAATCTGAGAGGAGCCACAAATTTCCTTCCACCCAGCGTTCCCCCACGTCTCCCGATAAAAATGATACCTCACTTGTGTGGGTAGGCCTAGCGCCCGCGACAGGAAATGCCCCAAAGCGCAACGTGGACACATCCAAATTTGTGACGGAAAACAGAGGTGTTTTTTGCAAAGTGCCTACCTGTAGATTTTGGCTTGTAGCTCAGCCGCCACCTAGGAAACATACTAAACCTGTGCATTTCTGAAAACTAGAGACCTAGGGGAATCCAAGATGGGGTGACTTGTGTGGCTCGGACCAGGTTCTGTTACCCAGAATCCTTTGCAAACCTCAAAATTTGGCTAAAAAAACACATGTTCCTCACATTTCTGTGGCAGAAAGTTCTGGAATCTGAGAGGAGCCACGAATTTCCTTCCACCCAGCGTTCCCCCACATCTCCCTATAAAAATGATACCTCACTTGTGTGGGTAGGCCTAGCGCCCGCGACAGGAAACGCCCCAAAGCGCAACATGGACACATCCAAATTTGTGAAGGAAAACAGAGGTGTTTTTTGCAAAGTGCCTACCTGTAGATTTTGGCCTGTAGCTCAGCCGCCACCTAGGGAAACCTACCAAACCTGTGCATTTCTGAAAACTAGAGACCTAAGGAAATCCAAGATGGGGTGACTTGTGTGGCTCGGACCAGGTTCTGTTACCCAGAATTCTTTGCAAACCTCAAAATTTGGCTTAAAAAACACATGTTCCTAACATTTCTGTGGCAGAAAGTTCTGGAATCTGAGAGGAGCCACAAATTTCCTTCCACCCAGCGTTCCCCCACGTCTCCCTATAAAAATGATACCTCACTTGTGTGGGTAGGCCTAGCGCCCGCGACAGGACACGCCGCAAAGCGCAACGTGGACACATCCAAATTTGTGAAGGAAAACAGAAGTGTTTTTTGCAAAGTGACTACCTGTATATTTTGGCCTGTAGCTCAGCCGCCACCTAGGGAAACCTACCAAACCTGTGCATTTCTGAAAACTAGACACCTAGGGGAATCCAAGATGGGGTGACTTGTGTGTCTCGGACCAGGTTCTGTTACCCAGAATCCTTTGCAAACCTCAAAATTTGGCTAAAAAAACACATGTGCCTAAAATTTCTGTGGCAGAAAGTTCTGGAATCTGAGAGGAGTCACAAATTTCCTTCCACCCAGCGTTCCCCCACGTCTCCCGATAAAAATGATACCTCACTTGTGTGGGTAGGCCTAGCGCCCGCGACAGGAAACGCCCCAAAGCGCAACGTGGACACATCCAAATTTGTGAAGGAAAACAGAGGTGTTTTTTGCAAAGTGCCTACATGAAGATTTTGGCCTGTAGCTCAGCCGCCACCTAGGGAAACCTACCAAACCTGTGCATTTCTGAAAACTAGAGACCTAAGGATATCCAAGATGGGGTGACTTGTGTGGCTCGGACCAGGTTCTGTTACCCAGAATCCTTTGCAAACCTGAAAATTTGGCTAAAAAAACACATGTTCCTCTCATTTCTGTGGCAGAAAGTTCTGGAATCTGAGAGGAGCCACGAATTTCCTTCCACCCAGCCTTCCCCCATGTCTCCCGATAAAAATGATACCTCACTTGTGTGGGTAGGCCTAGCGCCCGCGACAGGAAACGCCCCAAAGCGCAACGTGGACACATCCAAATTTGTGAAGGAAAATAGAGGTGTTTTTTGCAAAGTGCCTACATGTAGATTTTGGCCTGTAGCTCAGCCGCCACCTAGGGAAACCTACCAAACCTGTGCATTTCTGAAAACTAGAGACCTAGGGGAATCCAAGGTGGGGTGACTTGTGTGGCTCGGACCAGGTTCTGTTACCCAGAATCCTTTGCAAACCTCAAAATGTGGCTAAAAAACACATGTTCCTAACATTTCTGTGGCAAAAAGTTCTGGAATCTGAGAGGAGCCACAAATTTCCTTCCACCCAGCGTTCCCCCACGTCTCCCGATAAAAATGATACCTCACTTGTGTGGGTAGGCCTAGCCCCCGCGACAGGAAACGCCCCAAAGCGCAACGTGGACACATCCAAATTTGTGAAGGAAAACAGAGGTGTTTTTTGCAAAGTGCCTACCTGTAGATTTTGGCCTGTAGCTCAGCCGCCACCTAGGGAAACCTACCAAACCTGTGCATTTCTGAAAACTAAAGACCTAGGTGAATCCAAGATGGGGTGACTTGTGTGGCTCGGACCAGGTTCTGTTACCCAGAATCCTTTGCAAATCTCAAAGTTTGGCTAAAAAAACACATGATCCTCAAATTTCTGTGGCAGAAAGTTCTGGAATCTGAGAGGAGCCACAAATTTCCTTCCACCCAGCGTTCCCCCACGTCTCCTGATAAAAATGATACCTCACTTGTGTGGGTAGGCCTAGCGCCCGTGACAGAAAACGCCCCAAAGCGCAAGGTGGACACATCCAAATTTGTGAAGGAAAACAGAGGTGTTTTTTGCAAAGTGCCTACCTGTAGATTTTGGCTTGTAGCTCAGCCGCCACCTAGGGAAACCTACCAAATCTGTGCATTTCTGAAAACTAGAGACCTAGGGGAATCCAAGATGGGGTGACTTGTGTGGCTCGGACCAGGTTCTGTTACCCAGAATCCTTTGCAAACCTCAAAATTTGGCTAAAAAAACACATGTTCCTCACATTTCTGTGGCAGAAAGTTCTGGAATCTGAGAGGAGCCACAAATTTTCTTCCACCCAGCGTTCCCCCACGTCTCCTGATAAAAATGATACCTCACTTGTGTGGGTAGGCCTAGCGCCCGTGACAGAAAACGCCCCAAAGCGCAACGTGGACACATCCAAATTTGTGAAGGAAAACAGAGGTGTTTTTTGCAAAGTGCCTACCTGTAGATTTTGGCTTGTAGCTCAGCCGCCACCTAGGGAAACCTACCAAACCTGTGCATTTCTGAAAACTAAAGACCTAGGGGAATCCAAGATGGGGTGACTTGTGTGGCTCGGACCAGGTTCTGTTACCCAGAATCCTTTGCAAACCTCAAAATTTGGCTAAAAAAACACATGTTCCTAACATTTCTGTGGCAGAAAGTTCTGGAATCTGAGAGGAGCCACAAATTTCCTTCCACCCAGCGTTCCCCCACGTCTCCCAATAAAAATGATACCTCACTTGTGTGGGTAGGCCTAGCGCCCGCGACAGGAAACGCCCCAAAGCGCAACGTGGACACATCCAAATTTGTGAAGGAAAACAGAGGTGTTTTTTGCAAAGTGCCTACATGTAGATTTTGGCCTGTAGCTCAGCCGCCACCTAGGGAAACCTACCAAACCTGTGCATTTCTGAAAACTAGAGACCTAAGGAAATCCAAGATGGGGTGACTTGTGTGGCTCGGACCAGGTTCTGTTACCCAGAATCCTTTGCAAACCTGAAAATTTGGCTAAAAAAACACATGTTCCTCACATTTCTGTGGCAGAAAGTTCTGGAATCTGAAAGGAGCCACGAATTTCCTTCCACCCAGCCTTCCCCCATGTCTCCCGATAAAAATGATACCTCACTTGTGTGGGTAGGCCTAGCGCCCGCGACAGGAAGCGCCCCAAAGCGCAACGTGGACACATCCAAATTTGTGAAGGAAAACAGAGGTGTTTTTTGCAAAGTGCCTACATGTAGATTTTGGCCTGTAGCTCAGCCGCCACCTAGGGAAACCTACCAAACCTGTGCATTTCTGAAAACTAGAGACCTAGGGGAATCCAAGGTGGGGTGACTTGTGTGGCTCGGACCAGGTTCTGTTACCCAGAATCCTTTCCAAACCTCAAAATGTGGCTAAAAAAACACATGTTCCTAACATTTCTGTGGCAGAAAGTTCTGGAATCTGAGAGGAGCCACAAATTTCCTTCCACCCAGCGTTCCCCCACGTCTCCTGATAAAAATGACACCTCACTTGTGTGGGTAGGCCTAGCGCCCGTGACAGAAAACGCCCCAAAGCGCAACGTGGACACATCCAAATTTGTGAAGGAAAACAGAGGTGTTTTTTGCAAAGTGCCTACCTGTAGATTTTGGCTTGTAGCTCAGCCGCCACCTAGGGAAACCTACCAAACCTGTGCATTTCTGAAAACTAGAGACCTAGGAGAATCCAAGATGGGGTGACTTGTGTGGCTCGGACCAGGTTCTGTTACCCAGAATCCTTTGCAAACCTCAAAATCTGGCTAAAAAAAACACATGTTCCTCACATTTCTGTGGCAGAAAGTTCTGGAATCTGAGAGGAGCCACAAATTTCCTTCCACCCAGCGTTCCCCCACGTCTCCTGATAAAAATGATACCTCACTTGTGTGGGTAGGCCTAGCGCCCGTGACAGAAAACGCCCCAAAGCGCAACGTGGACACATCCAAATTTGTGAAGGAAAACAGAGGTGTATTTTGCAAAGTGCCTACCTGTAGATTTTGGCTTGTAGCTCAGCCGCCACCTAGGGAAACCTACCAAACCTGTGCATTTCTGAAAACTAAACACCTAGGGGAATCCAAGATGGGGTGACTTGTGTGGCTCGGACCAGGTTCTGTTACCCAGAATCCTTTGCAAACCTCAAAATTTGGCTAAAAAAACACATGTTCCTCACATTTCTGTGGCAGAAAGTTCTGGAATCTCAGAGGAGCCACGAATTTCCTTCCACCCAGCGTTCCCCCACGTCTCCCGATAAAAATGGTACCTCACTTGTGTGCGTAGACCTAGCGCCCGTGACAGGAAACGCCCCAAAGCGCAACGTGGACACATCCAAATTTGTGAAGGAAAACAGAGGTGTTTTTTGCAAAGTGCCTACCTGTAGATTTTGGCTTGTAGCTCAGCCGCCACCTAGGGAAACCTACCAAACCTGTGCATTTCTGAAAACTAAAGACCTAGGGGAATCCAAGATGGGGTGACTTGTGTGGCTCGGACCAGGTTCTGTTACCCAGAATCCTTTGCAAACCTCAAAATTTGGCAAAAAAAAACACATGTTCCTAACATATCTGTGGCAGAAAGTTCTGGAATCTGAGAGGAGCCACAAATTTCCTTCCACCCAGCGTTCCCCCACGTCTCCCGATAAAAATGATACCTCACTTGTGTGTGTAGGCCTAGCGCCCGCGACAGGAAACGCCCCAAAGCGCAACGTGGACACATCCAAATTTGTGACGGAAAACAGAGGTGTTTTTTGCAAAGTGCCTACCTGTAGATTTTGGCTTGTAGCTCAGCCGCCACCTAGGAAACCTACTAAACCTGTGCATTTCTGAAAACTAGAGACCTAGGGGAATCCAAGATGGGGTGACTTGTGTGGCTCGGACCAGGTTCTGTTACCCAGAATCCTTTGCAAACCTCAAAATTTGGCTAAAAAAACACATGTTCCTCACATTTCTGTGGCAGAAAGTTCTGGAATCTGAGAGGAGCCACGAATTTCCTTCCACCCAGCGTTCCCCCACATCTCCCGATAAAAATGATACCTCACTTGTGTGGGTAGGCCTAGTGCCCGCGACAGGAAACGCCCCAAAGCGCAACATGGACACATCCAAATTTGTGAAGGAAAACAGAGGTGTTTTTTGCAAAGTGCCTACCTGTAGATTTTGGCCTGTAGCTCAGCCGCCACCTAGGGAAACCTACCAAACCTGTGCATTTCTGAAAACTAGAGACCTAAGGAAATCCAAGATGGGGTGACTTGTGTGGCTCGGACCAGGTTCTGTTACCCAGAATTCTTTGCAAACCTCAAAATTTGGCTTAAAAAACACATGTTCCTAACATTTCTGTGGCAGAAAGTTCTGGAATCTGAGAGGAGCCACAAATTTCCTTCCACCCAGCGTTCCCCCACATCTCCCTATAAAAATGATACCTCACTTGTGTGGGTAGGCCTAGCGCCCGCGACAGGACACGCCCCAAAGCGCAACGTGGACACATCCAAATTTGTGAAGGAAAACAGAAGTGTTTTTTGCAAAGTGACTACCTGTATATTTTGGCCTGTAGCTCAGCCGCCACCTAGGGAAACCTACCAAACCTGTGCATTTCTGAAAACTAGACACCTAAGGGAATCCAAGATGGGGTGACTTGTGTGTCTCGGACCAGGTTCTGTTACCCAGAATCCTTTGCAAACCTCAAAATTTGGCTAAAAAAACACATGTGCCTAAAATTTCTGTGGCAGAAAGTTCTGGAATCTGAGAGGAGTCACAAATTTCCTTCCACCCAGCGTTCCCCCACGTCTCCCGATAAAAATGATACCTCACTTGTGTGGGTAGGCCTAGCGCCCGCGACAGGAAACGCCCCAAAGCGCAACGTGGACACATCCAAATTTGTGAAGGAAAACAGAGGTGTTTTTTGCAAACTGCCTACATGAAGATTTTGGCCTGTAGCTCAGCCGCCACCTAGGGAAACCTACCAAACCTGTGCATTTCTGAAAACTAGAGACCTAAGGAAATCCAAGATGGGGTGACTTGTGTGGCTCGGACCAGGTTCTGTTACCCAGAATCCTTTGCAAACCTGAAAATTTGGCTAAAAAAACACATGTTCCTCACATTTCTGTGGCAGAAAGTTCTGGAATCTGAGAGGAGCCACGAATTTCCTTCCACCCAGCCTTCCCCCATGTCTCCCGATAAAAATGATACCTCACTTGTGTGGGTAGGCCTAGCGCCCGCGACAGGAAACGCCCCAAAGCGCAACGTGGACACATCCAAATTTGTGAAGGAAAACAGAGGTGTTTTTTGCAAAGTGCCTACCTGTAGATTTTGGCCTGTAGCTCAGCCGCCACCTAGGGAAACCTACCAAACCTGTGCATTTCTGAAAAATAAAGACCTAGGTGAATCCAAGATGGGGTGACTTGTGTGGCTCGGACCAGGTTCTGTTACCCAGAATCCTTTGCAAACCTCAAAATGTGGCTAAAAAACACATGTTCCTAACATTTCTGTGGCAAAAAGTTCTGGAATCTGAGAGGAGCCACAAATTTCCTTCCACCCAGCGTTCCCCCACGTCTCCCGATAAAAATGATACCTCACTTGTGTGGGTAGGCCTAGCCCCCGCGACAGGAAACGCCCCAAAGCGCAACGTGGACACATCCAAATTTGTGAAGGAAAACAGAGGTGTTTTTTGCAAAGTGCCTACCTGTAGATTTTGGCCTGTAGCTCAGCCGCCACCTAGGGAAACCTACCAAACCTGTGCATTTCTGAAAACTAAAGACCTAGGTGAATCCAAGATGGGGTGACTTGTGTGGCTCGGACCAGGTTCTGTTACCCAGAATCCTTTGCAAACCTCAAAATGTGGCTAAAAAACACATGTTCCTAACATTTCTGTGGCAAAAAGTTCTGGAATCTGAGAGGAGCCACAAATTTCCTTCCACCCAGCGTTCCCCCACGTCTCCCGATAAAAATGATACCTCACTTGTGTGGGTAGGCCTAGCCCCCGCGACAGGAAACGCCCCAAAGCGCAACGTGGACACATCCAAATTTGTGAAGGAAAACAGAGGTGTTTTTTGCAAAGTGCCTACCTGTAGATTTTGGCCTGTAGCTCAGCCGCCACCTAGGGAAACCTACCAAACCTGTGCATTTCTGAAAACTAAAGACCTAGGTGAATCCAAGATGGGGTGACTTGTGTGGCTCGGACCAGGTTCTGTTACCCAGAATCCTTTGCAAATCTCAAAATTTGGCTAAAAAAACACATGTTCCTCACATTTCTGTGGCAGAAAGTTCTGGAATCTGAGAGGAGCCACATATTTCCTTCCACCCAGCGTTCCCCCACATCTCCCGATAAAAATGATACCTCACTTGTGTGGGTAGGCCTAGCGCCCGCGACAGGAAACGCCCCAAAGCGCAACGTGGACACATCCAAATTTGTGAAGGAAAACAGAGTTGTTTTTTGCAAAGTGCCTATCTGTAGATTTTGGCTTGTAGCTCAGCCGCCACCTAGGGAAACCTACCAAACCTGTGCATTTCTGAAAACTAGAGACCTAGGGGAATCCAAGATGGGGTGACTTGTGTGGCTCGGACCAGGTTCTGTTACCCAGAATCCTTTGCAAACCTCAAAATTTGGCTAAAAAAACACATGTTCCTAACATATCTGTGGCAGAAAGTTCTGGAATCTGAGAGGAGCCACAAATTTCCTTCCACCCAGCGTTCCCCCACGTCTCCCGATAAAAATGATACCTCACTTGTGTGGGTAGGCCTAGCGCCCGCGACAGGAAATGCCCCAAAGCGCAACGTGGACACATCCAAATTTGTGACGGAAAACAGAGGTGTTTTTTGCAAAGTGCCTACCTGTAGATTTTGGCTTGTAGCTCAGCCGCCACCTAGGAAACCTACTAAACCTGTGCATTTCTGAAAACTAGAGACCTAGGGGAATCCAAGATGGGGTGACTTGTGTGGCTCGGACCAGGTTCTGTTACCCAGAATCCTTTGCAAACCTCAAAATTTGGCTAAAAAAACACATGTTCCTCACATTTCTGTGGCAGAAAGTTCTGGAATCTGAGAGGAGCCACGAATTTCCTTCCACCCAGCGTTCCCCCACATCTCCCTATAAAAATGATACCTCACTTGTGTGGGTAGGCCTAGCGCCCGCGACAGGAAACGCCCCAAAGCGCAACATGGACACATCCAAATTTGTGAAGGAAAACAGAGGTGTTTTTTGCAAAGTGCCTACCTGTAGATTTTGGCCTGTAGCTCAGCCGCCACCTAGGGAAACCTACCAAACCTGTGCATTTCTGAAAACTAGAGACCTAAGGAAATCCAAGATGGGGTGACTTGTGTGGCTCGGACCAGGTTCTGTTACCCAGAATTCTTTGCAAACCTCAAAATTTGGCTTAAAAAACACATGTTCCTAACATTTCTGTGGCAGAAAGTTCTGGAATCTGAGAGGAGCCACAAATTTCCTTCCACCCAGCGTTCCCCCACGTCTCCCTATAAAAATGATACCTCACTTGTGTGGGTAGGCCTAGCGCCCGCGACAAGACACGCCCCAAAGCGCAACGTGGACACATCCAAATTTGTGAAGGAAAACAGAAGTGTTTTTTGCAAAGTGACTACCTGTATATTTTGGCCTGTAGCTCAGCCGCCACCTAGGGAAACCTACCAAACCTGTGCATTTCTGAAAACTAGACACCTAGGGGAATCCAAGATGGGGTGACTTGTGTGTCTCGGACCAGGTTCTGTTACCCAGAATCCTTTGCAAACCTCAAAATTTGGCTAAAAAAACACATGTGCCTAAAATTTCTGTGGCAGAAAGTTCTGGAATCTGAGAGGAGTCACAAATTTCCTTCCACCCAGCGTTCCCCCACGTCTCCCGATAAAAATGATACCTCACTTGTGTGGGTAGGCCTAGCGCCCGCGACAGGAAACGCCCCAAAGCGCAACGTGGACACATCCAAATTTGTGAAGGAAAACAGAGGTGTTTTTTGCAAAGTGCCTACATGAAGATTTTGGCCTGTAGCTCAGCCGCCACCTAGGGAAACCTACCAAACCTGTGCATTTCTGAAAACTAGAGACCTAAGGAAATCCAAGATGGGGTGACTTGTGTGGCTCGGACCAGGTTCTGTTACCCAGAATCCTTTGCAAACCTGAAAATTTGGCTAAAAAAACACATGTTCCTCTCATTTCTGTGGCAGAAAGTTCTGGAATCTGAGAGGAGCCACGAATTTCCTTCCACCCAGCCTTCCCCCATGTCCCCCGATAAAAATGATACCTCACTTGTGTGGGTAGGCCTAGCGCCCGCGACAGGAAACGCCCCAAAGCGCAACGTGGACACATCCAAATTTGTGAAGGAAAATAGAGGTGTTTTTTGCAAAGTGCCTACATGTAGATTTTGGCCTGTAGCTCAGCCGCCACCTAGGGAAACCTACCAAACCTGTGCATTTCTGAAAACTAGAGACCTAGGGGAATCCAAGGTGGGGTGACTTGTGTGGCTCGGACCAGGTTCTGTTACCCAGAATCCTTTGCAAACCTCAAAATGTGGCTAAAAAACACATGTTCCTAACATTTCTGTGGCAAAAAGTTCTGGAATCTGAGAGGAGCCACAAATTTCCTTCCACCCAGCGTTCCCCCACGTCTCCCGATAAAAATGATACCTCACTTGTGTGGGTAGGCCTAGCCCCCGCGACAGGAAACGCCCCAAAGCGCAACGTGGACACATCCAAATTTGTGACGGAAAACAGAGGTGTTTTTTGCAAAGTGCCTACCTGTAGATTTTGGCTTGTAGCTCACCCGCCACCTAGGGAAACCTACTAAACCTGTGCATTTCTGAAAACTAGAGACCTAGGGGAATCCAAGATGGGGTGATTTGTGTGGCTCGGACCAGGTTCTGTTACCCAGAATCCTTTGCAAACCTCAAAATTTGGCTAAAAAAACACATGTTCCTCACATTTCTGTGGCAGAAAGTTCTGGAATATGAGAGGAGCCATGAATTTCCTTCCACCCAGCGTTGCCCCACATCTCCCGATAAAAATGATACCTCACTTGTGTGCGTAGGCCTAGCGCCCGCGACAGGAAACGCCCCAAAGCGCAACGTGGACACATCCAAATTTGTGAAGGAAAACAGAGGTGTTTTTTGCAAAGTGCCTACCTGTAGATTTTGGCCTGTAGCTCTGCCGCCACCTAGGGAAACCCTCCAAACCTGTGCATTTCTGAAAATTAGAGACCTAGGGGAATCCAAGATGGGGTGACTTGTGTGGCTCGGACCAGGTTCTGTTACCCAGAATCCTTTGCAAATCTCAAAATTTGGCTAAAAAAACACATGTTCCTCACATTTCTGTGGCAGAAAGTTCTGGAATCTGAGAGAAGCCACAAATTTCCTTCCACCCAGCGTTCCCCCACGTCTCCCGATAAAAATGATACCTCACTTGTGTGGGTAGGCCTAGCGCCCGCGACAGGAAACGCCCCAAAGCGCAACGTGGACACATCCAAATTTGTGAAGGAAAACAGAGTTGTTTTTTGCAAAGTGCCTACCTGTAGATTTTGGCTTGTAGCTCAGCCGCCACCTAGGGAAACCTACTAAACCTGTGCATTTCTGAAAACTAGAGACCAAGGGGAATCCAAGATGGGGTGACTTGTGTGGCTCGGACCAGGTTCTGTTACCCAGAATCCTTTGCAAACCTCAAAATTTGGCTAAAAAAACACATGTTCCTCACATTTCTGTGGCAGAAAGTTCTGGAATCTGAGAGGAGCCACGAATTTCCTTCCACCCAGCGTTCCCCCATGTCTCCCGATAAAAATGATACCTCACTTGTGTGGGTAGGCCTAGCGCCTGCGACAGTAAACGCCCCAAAGTGCAACGTGGACACATCCAAATTTGTGAAGGAAAACAGAGGTGTTTTTTGCAAAGTGCCTACCTGTAGATTTTGGCTTGTAGCTCAGCCGCCACCTAGGGAAACCTACCAAACCTGTGCATTTCTGAAAACTAGAGACCAAGGGGAATCGAAGATGGGTGACTTGTGTGGCTCGGACCAGGTTCTGTTACCCAGAATCCTTTGCAAACCTCAAAATTTGGCTAAAAAAACACATGTTCCTAACATTTCTGTGGCAGAAAGTTCTGGAATCTGAGAGGAGCCACAAATTTCCTTCCACCCAGCGTTCCCCCACGTCTCCCGATAAAAATGATACCTCACTTGTGTGGGTAGGCCTAGCGCCCGCGACAGCAGACACCCCAAAACGCAACGTGGACACATCACATTTTTTCATTGAAAACAGTGCCTACCTGTAGATTTTGGCCTCTAGCTCAGCCGGCACCTAGGGAAACCTACCAAACCTGTGCATTTTTGAAACCTAGAGACCTAGGGGAATCCAAGATGGGGTGACTTGCGGGGCTCTGACCAGGTTCTGTTACCCAGAATCCTTTGCAAACCTCAAATTCTGTCTAAAAAAACACATTTTCCACACATTTCGGTGACAGAAAGTTCTGGAATCGGAGTGGAGCCACAAATTTCCTTCCACCTAGCGTTCCCCCAAGTCTCCCGATAAAAATGATACCTCACTTGTGTGGGTGGGCCAGGTGCCTGCAACAGAATAAGGCCCAAAACTTGTAGAGATAGAGGGGATAGCACAGCAAGTTTATAAGGACATATTCTTTTATACATCTTTAGACTGACACTGCTTTGGGGACCCACATAAGTGAGGTGTCATTTTACTTGGGAGACTGAGGGGAACACTGGGGAGTAGGAATTTTGTGCTGGAGTGGTGATCTTACGAAGAAAAGTAAGGAAAATATGCTTTTTTAAGCACATTTTGAGGTTTACAGAGGAGTCTGGGTAAGAAAATGTTGGGGGATCCACGCAAGCCACACCTCCCTGGACTCCTTGGGGTGTCTAGTTTTAAAAAATGTCTGGATTTGGTAGGTTTCCCTAGATGAAGGCCGCACACAGGACCAAAAACATAGGTGCCCTCTCCCCCCCAAACACAGGTAGTTTTGTAATGTATCGTTTTGATGTGCCCACATATGTCCGTGATGTGCCAAACACTAAAATTTTGAAAAGAAACACACTTAGGTTATGTGAAAAAGACCCCTCACCCACCAACCAAGTTGGTGGCATGCTTCATCATTGGGGTCCCACCTGAGGCACCTAGCGTGTCACAGGTGTGCTGCGACGCCTGATTACAGCGGAGCAGGTTTTGTCATTTTTACCACACATACTGGTTGGATTTGGCACGACAGTGAGTGATGGTTCAGTGGATCAAATTTTACTAACAGAAGAGCTTTCACAAAAATGAAATGCACGGTTAGTAACTGAAAGGCAAAAAACTGAACCAATGACTCACAGCTCGTGAGCTGTAAAGCTGCGACAAGGCACCAACCACTTTACAGTCCATTCACACAACTTTCATACATGACACACACAAGGCCATTCACACCGCCAGCCACGGGCCCAGCACATTACAACACTCACATCGACAGACAGCGCCACTCAAGGGCCCATCACTTACATACGCCCACATGCCTGATACAACAATCACACCAGCTGATGGGAGTGTGTGGACTTGTGTTTGGCTGGCAGTGTGTTGCAGTAGCCAACAGCAAGTCAATATGTACACTCTCAGCCAAGCCCCACTCCACACACAATGGCATCATTTTTTATTTTATTTTTAACAGAGGCATCCCTAACTAAGCAGAAAGAATTACAAAACTACAAACACAAAAGCTCTAACTAAGAACATGACAGAAATGCTAACCATGAAACTAAACACATGAAAATACAAAACAGACATGAGTTTACACTCATGGTTGTTCCCAGAAATTCTTCTGGGTGTGGTAATTCTTAAAACAAGCACCAACACATAGCCCAGGCTTTGAAGGACAATCTGGGCAGTACATTCGAGTCTCCATCCGGATACCTCTTCGAAAACACACTCGAAATTTCTTAGCTGGAAAGTCTTTTTTGGGTGTGGGAGGAATGTGCTCAGCAAAGTGGCGATCTTTCAATCTAGCCACATCCTCCACCACTGCTTCTCTAGGAACTCTGGCCTGTTCCACCACAATAAGGCTCTCTATCACTGACTCCTGAAATTTCACAAATGTCATCTTTGACTGTGGAGACCTATCCCTAAACACAATAAAAGCATTGAAGGTTGCTAAGTGGAAGAGGTGAAGAGCTAACTTCTTATACCAAACGTAAGACTTACGAATAGCAGTATAAGGTTCAAACCTCTGGTCAACTCAATCTACACCTCCCATGTGCTTATTATAATCTAAAATGCACACAGGTTTGCGCACTTCAGCAACCTGGCCCCAAACAGTCACAGGGGAAGTACTCTCATCATGGATGGTACTTAGCATGTAGACATCCCTCTTGTCTGAAAATTTCAAAGCTAGCAGCTCCTCGTTCCGCAAGGCACAGCACTGTCTTCTCTCAAGTTTTTTACAGACAAGCTCCCTTGGATAGCCTTTCCGGTTAGAACGGATTGTGCCACAAGCAACTGTGTCCACTCTAAACAATTCCTTGAACAATTTCACACCAGTGTAGAAGTTATCTACATACAATTGGTGACCTTTGTTGAACAGTCGTCTACCAAGATCCCACACAATTTTCTCAGTAACTCCAAAAGTGGGAGGACAACCAGGGGGGTCAATATTGGAATCCCTACCAGTGTACACATGGAAACTATACACATATCCTGTCCTACTTTCAGACAGCATATACAATTTAATTCCATATCGTGCCCTTTTGCTAGGAATGTACTGCCTAAAAACCAAACGACCCTTGAAGAGGACCAAAGACTCGTCCACACTTAGCTCTTTGCCTGGAACATAGACCTCCGAAAACCGATCTACAAAATGATCAAGTACAGGCCTAATCTTAAAAAGACGGTCAGAATCTGGGTGATCTCGTGGCAAGGCTAATGCATTGTCAACAAAATGCAGCATCCTAAGAAGAAGCAAATACCGATTACGACTCATGGTCGCTGGAAATATAGCTGTTGCCATCAAGGGACTAGTAGACCAATACGAAGCCAGTGACGGCTTCCTTATCAACCCCATCAAAAAAGTCAAACCCCAAAACTTTTTTAACTCCTCCAAATTTGTGGGAATCCACTGGGCAGCTCTAGAGTGTGGCCTAAGTCTAGCAGCGTTGTCCCTCAAATGCTGCTCCGCATACAAATTAGTCTGCTCAACAATCTCTTCCAAAAACATATCATCCATGAATAACTCAAAGAAATTGATAGGCATAAAGTTCTCTGTATTGGCGTTACACCCCGGGAGACCAGTAAAGGCAGGCAACTCTGGCTGCTCCATGTTTGGGGCAACCCAGACATCAGGTCTTATAACGGGAAACCTTTCAGCCCCAGGTTGCTGCACTATTGGCACATCAATGTCCTCCTCCAAAACAGGCCCTTCATCTGCACTGAGTGTGGCTTCATCATCAGAAGATTCCCCTCCAACAGAAACATCACTGCCAGAATCTCTGACTTCCTCCTCTGCCTCAGATGCAGAGTCCGTCTCATAGTCATGATCAGACTGTGACTCAAAAAGCATACCAACCACCTGCTGAGCGGTCATCTTGCGGCTAGCCATAATCTCTTCTGCTAAAATTAACTGGACAAATTCACCACCAACAACCAGCACTGTGTAAGACAAGTAACAAAGTGTAGCTTTGTTAGTAAGAGTTATAAACTCACAAACTATACCGCTCACTTGCCTGAAAAAGCTTGATTCACCAGCAACTACACAGCAATCACCAATGATATCCCACTAAAAATAAAGAAAGAAAGGCAAATTAGAAATAAGACAAAACAAATATCATTGTGCACAAACCTAAGGACAATTTCACACACAATCCTGCATTTAGTACACTCCCTACAAACATGTCATTCATGCATTGCAACAATACTCCTTTGGAGTAAATGGTTTTTACTTACCTAAAACATGCAACTGTGCAAACTGCAGGTCAACCACCGCCAAAACCGCAAGGAGCCACAGCAAATAAAGCAAAAGCTTTGAACTAGAACAAAAAGGAGGAAAACATTTTTTAATCACAAATGCAAAGACTTCTTCAGTTGACAAACACCCCACCATCAAACATTTAGAAATTGGTGCCTAAGTGGATTCTGCCATAGGGGCAGATGGGCCTACTAAAAGAATAGGCCTGTCTGCCCCAAGGAAGCCAGAAGATACCTTTAGTAGTGTGTCCCCATGGAGAGCGACCCTTGCCAAAGGGGACAGCCCTCAAACAAACAAAAAAACAAAAAAACACACACAACACTATCCCTGGTGCCTAAGTGGCTTCTGCCCCCCTTGGGTGCAGGTGGGCCTATGAAAATAGGCCCATCTGCCCCTAGGGGGTGTAGAAATGGCCAACAGGTCAATGCCCCCCTTGGGGGGGCGCCCCGTGCCCAAGGGGACGCCCCCCACAAAAAGAAACAAATAAAAAAAAATCCCTGGCGTTCTAGTGGTTTCTGCCCCCCCTTGGGGGCAGACCAGCCTAAAAATAATAGGCTGATCTGTCTCCAAGGGGTGCAGAAATGGCCTGGGTACATGTGCCCCCAAAGTGGGGGGCGACCCGTGCCCAAGGCCCCCCCAATCCACTAACACACACACACACACACTATCCCTGGTGTCTAAGTGGCTTCTGCCCCCCTTGGGGGCAGGTGGGCCTAACAAAATAGGCCCATCTGCCCCCAGGGGGTGTAGAAATGACCAACAGGTCAATGCCCCCCTTGGGGGGGCACCCCGTGACCAAGGGGACGCCCCCCCCACAAAAATAAACAAATTAAAATAAATCCCTGGCGTTCTGGTGGTTTCTGCCCCCCTTGGGGGCAGACCAGCCTAAAAATAATAGGCTGATCTGTCTCCAAGGGGTGCAGAAATGGCCTGGGTACATGTGCCCCCAAAGTGGGGGGCGACCCTTGCCCAAGGCCCCCCCCATCCACTAACACACACACACACACACACACACACACTATCCCTAGTGCCTAAGTGGCTTCTGCCCCCCTTGGGGGCAGGTGGGCCTAACAAAATAGGCCCATCTGCCCCCAGGGGGTGTAGAAATGGCCAACAGGTCAATGCCCCCCTTGGGGGGGCGTCCCGTGACCAAGGGGACGCCCCTCCCCACAAAAATAAACAAATTTTAAAAAATCCCTGGCGTTCTAGTGGTTTCTGCCCCCCTTGGGGGCAGACCAGCCTAAAAATAATAGGCTGATCTGTCTCCAAGGGGTGCAGAAATGGCCTGGGTACATGTGCCCCCAAAGTGGGGGGCGACCCTTGCCCAAGGCCCCCCCCATCCACTAACACACACACACACACACTATCCCTGGTGTCTAAGTGGCTTCTGCCCCCCTTGGGGGCAGGTGGGCCTAACATAATAGGCCCATCTGCCCCCAGGGAGTGTAGAAATGGCCAACAGGTCAATGCCCCCCTTGGGGGGGCGCCCCGTGACCAAGGGGACGCCCCCCACAAAAATAAACAAATACAAAAAAAAACTGGCGTTCTAGTGGTTTCTGCCCACCTTGGGGGCAGACCAGCCTAAAAATAATAGGCTGATCTGTCTCCAAGGGGTGCAGAAATGGCCTGGGTACATGTGCCCCCAAAGTGGGGGGCGACCCTTTCCCAAGGTCCCCCCCATCCACTAACACACACACACACACACACACACTATCCCTGGTGTCTAAGTGGCTTCTGCCCCCCCCCACAAAAATAAACACATTTTAAAAAATCCCTGGCGTTCTAGTGGTTTCTGCCCCCCTTGGGGGCAGACCAGCCTACAAATAATAGGCTGATCTGTCTCCAAGGGGTGCAGAAATGGCCTGGGTACATGTGCCCCCAAAGTGGGGGGCGACCCTTGCCCAAGGCCCCCCCCATCCACTAACACACACACACACACACTATCCCTGGTGTCTAAGTGGCTTCTGCCCCCCTTGGGGGCAGGTGGGCCTAACATAATAGGCCCATCTGCCCCCAGGGGGTGTAGAAATGGCCAACAGGTCAATGCCCCCCTTGGGGGGGCGCCCCGTGACCAAGGGGATGCCCCCCGACAAAAATAAACAAATTAAAAAAAACCCTGGCGTTCTAGGGGTTTCTGCCCACCTTGGGGGCAGACCAGCCTAAAAATAATAGGCTGATCTGTCTCCAAGGGGTGCAGAAATGGCCTGGGTACATGTGCCCCCAAAGTGGGGGGCGACCCTTGCCCAAGGCCCCCCCCATCCACTAACACACACACACACACACTATCCCTGGTGTCTAAGTGGCTTCTGCCCCCCTTGGGGGCAGGTGGGCCTTACAAAATAGGCCCATCTGCCCCCAGGGGGTGTAGAAATGGCCAACAGGTCAATGCTCCCTTTGGGGGGGCACCCCGTGACCAAGGGGACGCCCCCCCACAAAAATAAACAAATTTAAAAAAATCCCTGGCGTTCTAGTGGTTTCTGCCCCCCTTGGGGGCAGACCAGCCTAAAAATAATAGGCTGATCTGTCTCCAAGGGGTGCAGAAATGGCCTGGGTACATGTGCCCCCAAAGTAGGGGACGACCCTTGCCCAAGGCCCCCCCCATCCACTAACACACACACACACACACATTATCCCTGGTGTCTAAGTGGCTTCTGCCCCCCTTGGGGGCAGGTGGGCCTAACATAATAGGCCCATCTGCCCCCAGGGGGTGTAGAAATGGCCAACAGGTCAATGCCCCCCTTGGGGGGGGGCGCCCCGTGACCAAGGGGACGCCCCCCACAAAAATAAACACATTAAAAAAAAAACCTGGCGTTCTAGTGGTTTCTGCCCACCTTGGGGGCAGACCAGCCTAAAAATAATAGGCTGATCTGTCTCCAAGGGGTGCAGAAATGGCCTGGGTACATGTGCCCCCAAAGTGGGGGGCGACCCTTGCCCAAGGCCCCCCCCCATCCACTAACACACACACACACACACACTATCCCTGGTGTCTAAGTGGCTTCTGCCCCCCTTGGGGGCAGGTGGGCCTACAAAAATAGGCCCATCTGCCCCTAGGGGGGCAGAAATGGCCAACAGGTCAATGCCCCCCTTGGGGGGGCACCCCGTGCCCAAGGGGACGCCCCCCCACAAAAATAAACACATAAAAAAAAATCCATGGCGTTCTAGTGGTTTCTGCCCCCCTTGGGGCAGATCAGCCTAAAAATAATAGGCTGATCTGCCCTCAAGGGGGGGAGAAATGGCCCTAAAAGACATGCCCCCCAAAGGGGAGCAACCCTTGCCCAAGGGGGCGCCCCCCCCATCCACTACACACACAATCCCTGGTGCCTAAGTGGCTTCTGCCCCCCATGGGGACAGATGGACATAAAAAAAATAGGCCGATTTGCCCCCAAGGGGGGCAGAAAAGGCCAACAGTTCTCTGCCCCCTTGGGGGGGGGCGCCCCTTGCCCAAGGGGGCACCCCACCCCCCACATAAATACACATAAAAATAAAAAAACCTGGTGATCTAGTGTTTTCTGCCACCCTTGGGGGCAGATCTGGCTAAAAAGTAGCCAATCTGCCCTCAAGGGGGGCAGAAATGGCCCTAAAAGACATGCCCCCCAAAGGGGAGCGACCCTTGCCCAAGGGGGCGCCCCCCCATCCACTACACACACAATCCCTGGTGCCTAAGTGGCTTCTGCCCCCCTTGGGGGCAGATGGACCTAAAAGAAATAGGCCGATCTGCCCCCAAGGGGGGCAGAAAAGGCCAACAGTTCTCTGCCCCCTTTCGGGGGGGCGCCCCTTGCCCAAGGGGGCACCCCCCCACCCATAAATGCACACAACAATATAAATCCCTGGTGATCTAGTGTTTTCTGCCCCCCTTGGGGGCAGATCTGGCTAAAAAGTAGCCAGATCTGCCCCCAAGGGGGGCAGAAATGACCTAAGTAATTGCCCCCTAAAGGGGAGCGACCCTTGCCCAAGGGGCCGCTCCCCGCAAGCCAGAAACAGAAAGTACAACAAAAAAAAACAAATCCCTGGTGTCTAGTGGGCATTCCTGCTGCCCGATCGCAATGCGATCGGGCAGCAGGAATGCTCAAAGAGACACCGGGGAAAAGGAAAAGCCTTTCCTTTTCCCCGGTGCCTCTTTAGCCCCAACCCCCCACCCACCGGGAAGAGGAACTCACCTCTTCACTTGTCGCCGCACAGGAAGCAAATGGCTTCCTGTGCGGCCAGAATCCCATAATGAAGTCAGTGCGCGATCGCGCACTGACGTCATTATGGGGGGGTGGGGGGGTCGGGGGTGGAAGGGGAAGGGCTTCCCCTTCCATCCCTGACTTTGGGGGGTGGGGGGGAAGCACACAGAGGGAGCGAGAGCGCTCCCTCTGGGCTGTGTGCCGAGGACGTAGTGGTTACGTCCTCGGCACAGCAGCACTGTGCCGCGGGACGTAACCACTACATCCACGGCACAGAAGGGGTTAAAGCTTTTTGTTTTCCCCAGCAAAGCTAAGCAAAGTCTTTCTTTAGCAGGTATTTACAGCTTTCTCATTCACTCCCAGGATCCTTGTCAATTCGGTTAGCAGCTTGTCACAATCAGTTTTCAAAAGGTCAGTTCAGGTTAACAGTGTCACATCCGGTAACTTATCAGTCTCTTTTCTCAGGTTTCCTTTAATTCAATATCAACTTAACACAGTCTCTTTTCTTTGTAGCCAAACTCAGGTACCATAGTATTGACCTAAGACTTCGCGATCAAAACAGAATGCCAGGAATTCTTGTTGACACTCAGCTGATGTTGCGTATGCCCATTCAGGACTTGCGTACCTTCTGTTTGCTATTCTCTTCCTTTTCAACTTGCGGTCACCCTGTAGTTCCCCTTCTCTCAAGTCCTCTTTCCTTGTTGTATCGACCTCTTCTTCAATTGTCTCATCAATGACCACTTTTCCTTTTGTCACTTGCGACTCTGGCCACTTGCCTCCCTTTAAATTCCCTTTGTTGCCAGACTTTCCGTGTGGCAGCTCAATGCCCTCCTCTTGTTCTGTGGTGTTTTCTTTTGTCGGACCTGCAATAGGATCAGGAGGAGTCCGGGCACTCTGACTTTCTTCTGCCTCAACTCATTCACCTTCTGGGTCTGTCAGGGGCTCAACTTCAAACCCATATCCATCTGCTTCTGGGAGAACCTCTCTTTGGGTCGGTCCTCCTGGCGCCTCAGTTGACATAGGCTCACCGTCACCCCTCTGTATCTCGTTTGTTGGTTGAGTGGCTAAACCGTCCTCAACAGGCTCTCCTTCTGTCTCAGTTCCCCTTTGATTATTCTCCTGCCCTGAGACTTTCTTTTCTGGAGTGGTTATTTTCGACAATTCAACTTCCTCATCAGTTGGACACGTCACCTTTTTTGTGTGGCTGCCATGGATCCAGTTTGGAATTCCCACACACTTCACAGCAGTAGTAGTTGTCAATATTACTTGGTATGGCCCCTTACAACGTGGCTCCAAACACGACTTCCTCACATGTTTCTTGATGACAACCCAGTCACCAGCTTTCAGGTTGTGACCTGGATCACTTATCGGTGGCAATGTGGTGGCTTCCACCCGGTGAGAAAAAGAGCGGACCACGTCAGCCAGACCCTTGCAGTAGTCCAACACCATATCATCCGTGATATTCACAAGAGCATTTGCAGGCACCGTGGGCAGTCTCTTAGCTCGGCCCATGAGAATTTCATGAGGAGACAGTTGTGTTTTCTTGTTGGGTGTGTTTCTCATGGACATTAGCACTAATGGCAACGCATCAGGCCATTTCAAATTTGTAGCTGCACACATTTTCGCCATTCTCGACTTCAGAGTACCATTCATCTGTTCCACTAATCCTGATGCTTCAGGGCAGTAACTACAATGCAACATCTGTTCAATATTCAATGCTGCACACAAGAGTTTAACCACCACATTGATGAAGTGACTTCCTCTATCTGATTCTATAGAGATCGGAACCCCGAAACGTGGAATCAATTCCCTAAGCAGCAACTTCGCTACTGTGAGACTGTCATTTCTACGTGTAGGGTAAGCTTCAATCCAGTGACTAAAGATGCACACAATCACCAAAACGTATCTCAAACTTCCAAACACAGGCATCTCGATAAAATCCAATTGCATCCTCCTAAATGGACCTCCTGCTCTCCCAACATGGCTCAAATTCACCACTGTACCTTTCCCCGCATTCATCTGTTGACAAATGATGCACCTGTGACAGATCACTTCTGCAGCTTGTCTGAACTTCGGGTTGAACCAATCAAACTGGAACAACCTGATAATGGCATCTCTCCCAATATGTGCTTGCACATGGTAGAACCTTGCAAACTGTGACAGAAGACTGTTCGGCAAAACCATTTTCCCTTAGTCTGAAACCCACAAATCATCTGGTCTTTGTACACATTACATTTTAAGCCAAGAGCGTTTCTCCTCTCTGCTGGCACGACCCTGCAACAATTTTAATTCCTCCAAAGTCTCAACCACCCTTAATGTGTATCCTGTGCATGCCTCATTTTCTGTTTCAGGTAACAATTCTCACTGATCTTTGAACAATATACAGTTCAATGCACAAAACCTTGCGACTTGATATGCATATCTGTTTCCCATTAACACAAAGTCTTGTGATTTCACATGAGCACTGCATTTCACCACGGCAATTTCAAGAGGTAACTGAATTGTGTGCAACAACTCCATAATTCTTTCACCATTTTTCACTGGCGAACCAGAAGAGGTCAGGAAACCCCTCTGGGACCATAGCTGGCCAAAGTCATGGACAACTCCAAATCCGTACCTGCTGTCAGTATAGATAGTCACTTTCAGCTTGTCAGCGGCATGACATGCCCTAGTAAGAGCAACTAATTCAGCCACTTGAGCACAGTATACTCTTTCAAGCCAAGATGCTTCTAGGATACTGGTGATTGTACACACAGCGTATCCGGCTTTCAGTACTCCTACTGAGTCTCTCAAACACGAGCCATCAACAAAGATAATGTAATAATTCTCTTCCAATTAGGTATCTTTAATGTCAGGTCTCGGTTTGGTGCACAGTTCTGTTACCTCAAGAAAATCATGTTCTACCTCCTCCGCATCATCAACCTCTATATCCTCATTTGGAAGTAAAGTTGCCAGGTTCAATACAGTACATCTTTTCAATGACACATTTGGTGATCCCAATATAATTGTTTCATACTTCGTCAATCTGGCATTTGTCATGTGCTGGGTTTTGGTACGGGTCAGTAAAATTTCAACTGAGTGTGGGGCCATGACTGTTAAAGGGTGTCCTATCACTATGCCTTCACACTGTGTGAGGCTTTGACCAACTGCTGCAATGGCCCGCAGACAACCTGGCAATGCTGCTGTGACTGGGTCCAAAGTAGCTGAAAAATATGCTACTGGTCGGCTTTCACCTCAATGGACCTGTGTCAAGACAGACAAGGAACAAGCATCACGTTCATGAAAAAACAGGTAAAAAGGCTTCGTGTAATCCGGCATACCTAAAGCTGGAGTCCTGCACATACACTCTCTCAACTCAATGAATGCCTTCATTTCCTTTTCGGACATAGTAATAGCATTTGGGCCATCCTTAACTTCTTTAACCGTCAGTCTCACCAATGGCTTGGAGATAACTGAGAAGTTCGGGATCCACTGGCGACAGTAGCCCACCATTCCCAGAAACATCCTAAAATCTCTCCAAGATGCCGGGGGATTCATCTGCAATATGGCAGTCAATCTTTCTTTGGATATCTTCCTTGACCCTTTCTCAATTAGATGACCTAGATATTTCACCTCCTTCTGACAGTATTACAGCTTCTTCAGGGACACTTTGGCCCTCATTCTAACCCCGGCGGTCTCAGACCGCCGGGGCCAGGGTCGGCGGGAGCACCGTCGACAGACCGGCGGTGCCCCGCAGGGCATTCTAACCGCCGCGGTCAGAAAGGGTAAACCGGCGGTCTCCTGCCGGTTTACCGCTGCCCTTAGAATCCCCCATGGCGGCGCAGCTTGCTGCGCCGCCATGGGGGATTCTGACACCCCCTACCGCCATCCTGTTCCTGGCGGTTCGCCCGCCAGGAACAGGATGGCGGTAGGGGGTGCCGTGGGGCCCCTGGGGGCCCCTGCCGTGCCCATGCCAATGGCATGGGCACGGCAGGGGCCCCCGTAAGAGGGCCCCACAAAGTATTTCAGTGTCTGCTTAGCAGACACTGAAATACGCGACGGGTGCAACTGCACCCGTCACACCTTCCCACTCCGCCGGCTCAATTCTGAGCCGGCATCTTAGTGGGAAGGTTGATTTGCCCTGGGCTGGCGGGCGGCCTTTTGGCGGCCGCCCGCGAGCCCAGGGCAAATCCCAAAATACCCTCAGCGGTCTTTCGACCGCGGAGCGGTATATTGGTGGGGGAACTTCGGCGGGCGGCCTCCGCCGCCCGCCTGAAGTTAGAATCACCCCCTTTATGTCCATTTTTTCCCAAATGGTTCAGTAAGGCAACAGTATTGTATTTGCAGTCATCTCTTGTTTTGGAAGCGATCAACAAATCGTCAATGTACTGCACCAGAATCGATTGGAAAGGCAGTTCCAATGACTCCAAATATTTCTTTAGGATCTGAATAAAGATGGAAGGTGACTCCGAAAACCCTTGGAGGATTCGACACCAACTGTAAACCTTGTCCAAGAATTTGAAACTGAAAAGAAATTGGCTGTCCTCATGAAGAGGCACAGAAAAGAACGCTTGAGACAAGTCCACGACTGTGAACCACTCTGCATCGCATGGGACCTGGAACATAATCACCGCTGGATTTGGCACTATTGAGCAACACTTCACCACTATGTCATTGATCTTTCTCAAGTCTTGAACAATTCGAACTTTCCCACACGGCTTTCTCAACCCCATTATAGGTGAATTACATGGGCTGCTCATCACTTCTCTCAGGACTCCTTGCTTCACAAAATCTGCAATTATCTGCGTCACCTGTATGAGGACATCCTGTGCCATGTGGTACTGCGGTACTTGGGGCACAGCATTTGGCTTCACATCTACTTTGACTGGTTCTACTCCTCTTATCAATCCCACTTCCTTTCCTGTCAAGTCCCATACTTTCTCTGTGACTGTTCCCTGCAGGTCTGCGGGCAAATCAGTCACTGTGAACATCGGGAAGAAGCTCATCAAAGGGTACTCTTCATCTGTTGTCTCCGTCTCAGGCTCTGAGATCTGACCATCATCCCCTTAATCGTCACTGTTTGTCTGCACCTCTATCCCTTTATGTGAACAGGTGATAGAACACCTTGTCTTGCACAGTAAGCATCTTCCCAGTAGGGACACCAGAAACCACAAATCTGTGCAATCCCTGAAAGGTACCAATCTCAACCTGAGATTAGTCAGGAGATGGTTTGCCACTCCCACTACCTTTATTGTATGTCCTGAAAGGGGATATTTCGGAACCTCTACACTTCTGAAAGTAGAGCGCGTAGCTCCTGTGTCAACCAGAAATTATACCTTGTGACCCATCACCTTCCCTTGCACATAAGGTCCCCTCTGAACTACTTCTAGGGACGCTGCAAGCCTGTACTCCTCACTATCTGAACTGTCATCTGACCAATCATCGTTTAGTCCATTCTCACCATGCAAAGGAAACTGTTGTACGGTGTTACTTTGACCCATTCCTTGACCTGTGACCTGTTGAGGAAGCATCACCTGTTGGCGTCCCATTGGTGCTAAGGGCAGCTGCATTTGCTGTCTAGGTACCACTGGAATCTGCTGTTGCACTTCCTGCATCTGCACTGGTTGCATACGTGGCATCTGTACTTGTTGCATGGGTTGGAGACCCTGCATCTGAACCTTGTTATTCTGAAAATTCGGATTAGGACCCCTCATTCTTGGTCCTTTAACATTTTGGAATGCATTGACATCATTGCTTTGCTGAACAACACAGCACGCATGACATGGTAACACCTTCTTCATCCCTTGTACATCATTTTGAAGTGAAATGTTATTTTAATCTGGACCACGGTTCACAAAACCTCCTCGACCTCTGCCTCTCACTTGCGTCTGAAACATCCTGTTTCCTTGCTGCTGTTGCACCATTTGCTGTACTCCATTTCCCTGCATCCCTGCTTGCGCTGCCTTAATTTGCATCACCATCACTTTCTCCTTCAACTTTCTCTGCTTCAGCTCAGTCTTGTCACTACAGTATTTTGCATACTGTAACACCTCATTGATTGGCTTGGCTTGCCAACAGATCAAGTGATCCTTAATCATCTGTCTAATCTCTGGCCTCAACCCTTCAACTAACCTGAACACAAGGTGATTCATGTCTTTCGGCTCTATGACCTCTGTACCGCTGTAATGCTTGAACGCTTTCAACAACCTCTCGTAGTAGGCTTGTATCGACTCTTTAGCTTCCTGTGCCATTCGATCAATCTTTTGCCAATCAATATTCTGCGGCAACACCTTCTGCTTCAAAAACTCAATTAACTTATAGTAATACTTCATTACCTCCGGAGAGGGTGCTCCGGTAACCCTACCCCTTGCCGGTTCTGCAGTTGGCCAGTCGACACTTCACTTGCACTAGAGCCACAAATCATCAGGAACAATGATCTCAAACAGGGTATTCAGGTCTTCCCAGAGACACTTCGCAAGCTTCACAAACTTGTCTGTCTGTTGATACCACTCAATTGGCTTCTCCCTCAGCCTGGGGAAGTCATTTGTGAAAGACAAAATGCCACCTCTCGAGCATGGTACATGGACGAGAACTCCTCCAGCTGTTTCTCTCATGGGTAGCATTTTTATTGTACCGGTATCCGGTGCTGGCTTTGCCTGCTGCTGCTCCAAGCAATCACTCTTTCTTTTATCTCTTTTCTTTACCCATCTGCCTTCCCACTTTTCTAATGCTCCCCAAACTTGTGCGCTCTGCAGTATCTCTTTGAGGTGTGCCTTCATCCCAGTAGACCTCATGTGATCAAAATCCTTCGGCTCAAAGTCTAACCTCTAACTTCTCTTCAGATGTTTAGTATTGTCCAAGTCTATGCCATATTTATCTGCTAGGTATGCCAACCTCTGATGCACTTTGCTCACTTCTTTAGTTATTTTCGGGCACAAATATCTCAATTTTGCCTCAGTATAAGATTCTAGTCTGTTTACTCCCATGCTCCCTTCAACTAACTCAGCTGCTTCCATGCCCAACCTCACAAAATTCAGGTACTCTTCCCTTTCCGGCCGCTCTGCTGTTGCAGGGGTAGTCTGTGGTGTGTTCAGCTTGTCTAACCATTTGTTCAATTGTTGCACAGTTAAACCTTGCAACAAAATATTTCCAGCCTGTATCATTGGTGTTTGTGATGCATTCGCACTTGGAATCTGCAGAGTCAGTAATCCCAAACCTGAGTGTCTCATGGCATCTGGAGGAACCCCTATCGGACTGAAGTCTAACAGTGACCTCGACCTCTCTACCATCTGTTCCACTGGAGTCATCCCTTGAGAGCTCCCTACGGACCCTCCTCTTGTCATGTCCTGGGTCATTACCCCCTGATCACACACGCTAGGCTTGTCCTGCACGTACAATGGTACTGGTGGACCAACCATAATGGGTAAGGATATGGCGTCTGGGGCTGGCTTATTTCCCACAGCCCGTGGAACATTTGCTCCCATATGCTGATTCATTATCTGTGCCGTAGCTAACTGCGGTCCTATGACCGAAGTGCAACTCAAAACCACCTGTTGCTGGGGCAGTAAAAGTGGAATTGGCTCAATCTGCACTAACTTTGATCTCATATATGTCTGATCAGTCGGAACCATCAAGTTCGTAGTTGTCTCTAGTATTGGGACATCAGGGTAGAGCCTCTGAACTGGTGGTGGCTGCAACTGCGTCTGCATCTCTGGAGCAGTGGACACACTGACACTGTTCTGTACTGGAGCTGGTGTCGCAACTGTATTTACCTGTGTTGTATTCGCTGTTCCCTGGCTCTGTGTTGAATTTACGGAACCTGCACTAGTACTTGGTCTATTGTCATCCATGGCATATGGCGGTGGACAATCATGTAACAACTGATTGAGAAACTCATCATCATCTGAGTCATCTGCATCTGCCCAAGACCTTTTATTCTCCTTTTCCTTGCTAGAACCCTTATCCGTTTTACAAGTGGCCTTTCTTCCCTGTGTGTCAGCTTCCTGAGTTATTGCCAGAAACAGTCTGACTCCGTCTATTATCTCCCTTCTCCACATTTTGTGTTCACTATCCCATCTAGCCTCCGCTAGGGTCTTTTCTGCTTTCCTCACTCTCCACTCAAATTTTTGTTGCCGTTGTCGTATGGCCATCAATTCCCAAATTGCTAAGGGCTCAAACTGTGCTGGTCTCAGAGGCGGCTTTTGCTCATTTAACGCCTTCCGCAAATTCTCTAAGATCCCTATATTGAACGACCCATTCTCTGGGAACGCCAAACACCCATCTTTTTCTGTTAATTTGCACCATTGCTTTAGCCAAAGACATGGTGCGACTCCCTTCTCCTCCATTACGGCATAAGCCGGAGTATCCTCTGGCGGTGTAGGCTCCCCCGCACTCGCGGTAATGTACACATCTCCCCTCAAAGCGCTCCTTAGAGCCTCGAAGAACTTCATTTTTGCGTCTTTTATTTCGCTTATAACTGAATCAGGAAGTGACTTTAATTCCCAGAACACCCTTCGCCTACCTTCTCAACCAATTGCCTCTCACAAACGTCTGCCAATCCGTGCGCGACCCTTCTCACTGATCGACCTATCCCAGCGCGGCTCCAATGACGTCACACTCACACACACTGCAGCTGGCAAAGTCTTGCGGCTTGTCTCCTCATGCTCAATTCACACAAAACTAAAGCAATATATTGCGAGCACTAACAAAACTCAAATTTGCCGGTTTACTACAGGAAGGGTAACATAATCGCTTCAGAACTTTACAGAGATTTCACTTGAAGGTTCGGCCGCTACTCTCTCCTTCTCAGATCCCGCACTTGCATGCATAATTTGACTCGCAAATTCTACTCTCGACTTGTCAATGGTTTGTTCTAGTGCACTTTAGAACTTACCAAATCTCCATCGAAGTTTTCATTCACTCACTTTTGACTCAGCTTGACTCATCAACCATGCCCGATTGACCTATTAAACTGTGCCAATTACAACATAAACCAAGTGTCTCATACACTTATCAATATACTCCGGAGTCTTAGACCACGCAGGGTCCGTACATCACCAACAACCACGTGGACAGTTTTTGAGCACAAAGCGCCACACTCACATGAAGTTCGCCGACTTTCCTACTCTCATACTGCGGAGTACGCACACTCCTACTACAACATCACCTGGCCTACAAATCCTCACAAACCTCACAATTAACCTCTGGTATGCATAAGCTGTGCAAGCACGAACCCTATGCCACTCACTCTATCACTAGAACGCCAAGAACATATCCAACACACTTCGGAGGCTCCGGGGTCCTGGGAAAGTCATCTGGGACTTAGGGGAACATAATCTCTTCAATTTGCATTATCTCAAAACCAATTCTAAAACAATGGTCCCTCGTCTTAGGGCCCCAAAGGGCCGAAACCGTCCTCTGCTACCAGAGCTGATAACGCGTCCCAACCTAGGTACTTTGCTTACAAGGGGACTCGTTTTAGGCCAATGAATCTTTTGACCCTGATTGGAGACACCTTAAAATGAGATCTCTATTCTGCATCGCAATCAATGAATCAATGACTTCAGCAATATTCACAATAACAAATCAATCAAATTAGTTAATGACAATAACAAAAATCAAAACACACCATGACCTTTCAGACATGAATAACCACACAACCTTTAGTAATATTTAAGATATTTATTCCCTATTTGTTACACTCTACTAGCAAATTCATTAGTCTCAATACCAACAAACACATTAACAAAGTAACAACATGGCAACTTGAATAAGACTTTATCAAAGCAAAGATCATGAACATTAGGACAAAGCACGACGTCAACATAAATCAACTTTAGCAGAGTATCATTAGCACTTTATTCAACAAGGCAAAGATCCAGTCATTTGTCTATTTGCATCCAATTAGTGAATTCCTTAACTACCCTCTAATTAGCATCAGCATGTTGGGCTTCATGCAAAACAATTTAGCAACATAGATTTGGAAAACATCTAACTATGGCCTCTGTCATAAGAGCAGATGGTATCTAGAAAAAAAAGGCAAACAGACAATTACAATTTCATTATCATATAGTTACCCTCCGTAATGGGTCAGCATACAGGGTCAGTCTTTGTCCTCAGGACACTAGTTCATTTGCCATCAGGATAGAACAGCAAAGTCTCAACGAGGTTGAGCAAAAGGAATTCTTCCCTCATAAGGAGGAGAAGCAAGTATCGGGCAAGGCAAGAAAGGTGAGGATGGTTTAAAGTATCAAACAGCAAAGTCTTAAAGCAGAATATCATATTAACAGCAGAGTGTCCGTCTAATGGCTCAGTAAAAGGCACATAATGGCTAGGTAATGGCTGGTTTCTTCTTGTGACATATCTTTAAATTGAAATTGCCGGACAAGTCTCTAATTTCCAATTGGTCAATGTTTGGTGCATCGTTATCTCTGTCCAATAATCCGTTGATCACCTTACTATAATTTTCACTTAAGACAGTTCTCATGCAGTTTATTGGCTCCTGTGATTTACGTCTTCAACGGGTAGAATGTCAGGTAAGAAAAGTTACACTTGCTGCTCCAGTCAGTAGTTCCATTGCCTTTACCAGTTTAGGCAACCTTGTACCTGTTGCGAATTACAGTGTTGCATTCGGCAAGAATGTCTCCTTGAGAAAGTCAGGTCTCATGAGAAAGAATTTACTACGGTTACACACACATCTCTAGCTTCTGGAAAAGTACAGTTCTATGTCCTTCAGGAAGACAGCACATTGCACGTTAGAAAAACACATTTAATATGAGACCAGGCAGCTAGACCCAGACCCTTGCTAACTAAGGCCTAGTGAGTGATTTAACAAAACCTTAATACAAAATTCATAATGTTAGTACAAAATCATACATGAGCACATTATTTATTCATTATTAGTCAATTTCATTAATCATTGTATACATTGGTGGCCACTCCCCATGGGCACATTTCAAACGTGCACATTCATTTTCTTCTATCACGTTTTCAATCCAGCTTCATTATACATTATTTTGCAGGCTTTTCATGTTAATATTGAATACAAAAGCTACACTCCATCAATAGTCAGGGCATTTTGAAATTGATTACTGATTTACATCTGCACCTACATACCCCCTCAGATACAAGCAATGCTATTCCACTGCATGTGCAGTTACAGTGCTGCCTGCACCTTTTGGCATCTGGTAGCTACCAGTGAGTGATAGCAGTAGAAGGGGGAGTGTCCCAAATTGTTTTTTCTTGATGTTTTCCAAAATTAATGAGTAGATTTTTTGTCCTGCATCTTAACAGGACCCTAAGAATGCAAAAATAGCATTTTATCATCTGGCATATTTTCCCAATGTCATAGGTTGTGTTGATTGTACACATATTGCTATCTGTCCACCATCTGCCAAAGAATAGCATCTCTCAAAATACAGGTTATGTGTGATGCATCCTGTATAATAACAGACCTTGTAGCCCAATTTCCACTCATGATTCATATAAGTTGCGTCACAGTGTGATATTCAATAGTCTGTCTCAAGGTGATTTTGGTGACAGTTTTCTACTTGGTAAGCCCATATACAAATGGTTAACAGCCACTTCAGCATACATACTAAAAAGCCATTCTTATTTATTAACGTTTTAGAAGACATTGCATATACATTACAGCACATGATCTTGACACCTTCTCTAAATCCAAGTACAAGGTGTGAGCAGAGATACAACTGTGCTCACAAAACCACACACTGTGTCATAGAGTTCTGTCACAGAGAGGATGTTTGGAATCCTTAAAGAATGCCTCAGTGTCTGCGAAACAATGGTGGAACTCTCCAGTAAACTCTCCAAGCATGTCACAAAATCATAGCTACATGTGTAATGTCACACAATCTTGCTATTAGGTTTGGTATACACAATGTGGAGAATGAATCTGATTCTGATCCTGAGGATTGAATACCACAAATACAACACCAACAGGATGTCATTCTTGGTGCTGAGGGTACAGCACGTAATGCAGGGCGCATTACCAATTATTTTTAAGATATGTAAAAAGAGAATATCAAAGATGAAAACAATACCACATGTTTGATAACGGTTGAAAATCAGAACGTTCCTTTTATTTTGGATTCATTCTCATTTTGCTGATCAAGATAAAGAATGCACATCATGAGCAACTTTTCCACAATTGTTTAGTGTTTCTCACTTAAGGAAACATGATAAAAAATTAAATGCATTTCAATAGACAACAAACAGATTAGTGCTTTCTTCTACCTCTTCTTGCACTACTTTTCTCAGCAGTGCCTGCCAATATAGTACCACCAACATCTGTACTAGACGCATGTCGGTCTGTGACTAAGGTTTAAGAAATTAGGCACAGAAAAACTACTTAAGCTTGATGAATCTTTACTGTCCCCTAACCCTACTTCTGCATGCCCTGATGTTACACTGGTTTGAATGTTTTTTTATGCAGACGTAACCTGCACTAAGGCACTGGCTACATCACTACAGCAGGACCCATCTGAGTTTGAATGTTGACAGTGTTCCTAAATAGCAACACAAAACGGTGATACCCTGAAACCGGTCCCAGGATGCTTGTTTCCTGTGCAGGGAGGACCTAGCGTAGCAGTTCGAGCTGGACTGTTCCATGGGGAACAGGGGTGAAGACTGATTTGCATATGGCTGGGTCCAAACTGGGGTAATGTGGGGGAGCAAAATAACAATGGATTGAACTCAGATCTGTGACTGGGGGTGAGTGTTTGAAAAGTTTCAACAATCCATCCATCATTTTATGTTGTTTTGTGATGTTGTTTTGTGCGCCCTAAGTGGCAGGGGTATGCCCAGACGTGGGTCCCTTGCTCGCTGCACCACTGGATTCAAATTAGTCTGGCTGATGAAGGGTGATATCCTGAAACCGGTCCCAGGATGCTTGTTTCCTGTCCAGGGAGGACCTGGCCTGCCAGTTCAGGCTGACTGTTCCCATGGGGAACAGGGTCAAGACTGATTTGCATATGGCTGGGTCCAAACTGGGGTGATCTGGCGAGCAAAATAACAATGGATTAAACCCAGATCTGTGACTGGGGGTGAGTGTTTGAAAAGTTTCAACATTTCATCCATCATTTTATTTTGTTTTGTAGTGTTCCTAAATAAACTGGTAGTAGCCTGTGCCAGATGGTTGATGGATCAGCTTAATGTACTAAACTTTACCATGTGCTGATGGTGCCTATGCCTTAGTGTTGAGTGGTCCTCTTGTAATGTTGTAACAAGTCTATTATTTGAATTAGTGAGTCTTGCAAAATTGTTATTCATCATGATCTGGTCATCCATTCCTAAGATTCTCTTGTCCATCGAGCAATTGATGCACAAAAGCTGCCGATTTACATTTTTTATATTTTCGGTCAGCAGCCACTGCACAGAGAGCACAGAGGCATCAAACCCTCCAAACAATTGAGATGTCTCAGTAGTCTTTCTGCAGCATTATGAAAAGCTGCAGCATGGCAATCCCTCTGCAAAGTCCTGTTAGGCATCTGTTTGTCTCTCAGAGGTGCAGCAGTGCTTTCCCTGCCTGAGCTTGGTCCGTCTCCTATATCTGGGAACGCAGGGAATGGTAAAACTATAGATTATAGGTCTTTTTCTGGATGTTACTTGCTCTGTTTGCATTGGCTGGTATGTCTGTAGATTGCTCAATTTCACAAGGACTTTCATCGATGCCATCTTGCTCTGTGTCACGCTCTAACTGTTGTGATACATTTGAGAAGAATATACAGTTGTACTTTAGAATACGTTGTTTTACATGAACATTGAAGAATGTATGTAACGCCAAGTTCACTTCTCTCCTTATTGGCTACTTTGATGACAATGTCTTTGAGAGTAAGCTATTTTGGATGTGTTTCTCTACATATGATACATTGATGATTGCTGTTACTACAACTCCCAAAATGCATTTTAAAGTTAAATGTTTTTTGAAGGTGAAACAATAATTAAAATAGAGTAACGTTTCTGACATACATTGATGAAATGTCTGTATTTCTTATACTATCCGTGATCTTAGACCACCAGGCCACCAGGTTCGAAGAGATCCACTATCTGATCTGGTTCCTATGACCAGTTCTGGTCTTGCTTCAGTATACGATCCCGATCATCAGGGGGCTACCTCGAACATTGACTGACTATGTTTTACTAACCCTTGCACTTCCATTTTTAGTCCAGAATCAATGGCTATTGATTCTCCACCTAATTCATCCAGTCCGGGCGTCGTTCTTTCATCGGATCTACAACCTGAAACTATTAACAAATTCACAAACTCATTCACGGCGAAACCTACTGACAGCTATTCTCCAGATGACATTACTACGAATTTAAGCTGTCCTACCCCTCAGGAAACAGCAAAACTTCTGTCCTGGAATGTGGCTGGCATTAATGGCAAACTTGTTCATACTGAGTGGGGGACATTTGTCGAAAATGTTAATGTCTGCATGTTCCAGGAAACTAGGGCAACACATTGTACGTACAGACAGGGGTTTAGTTCCTTTTTAAACCTGCCAAGCCATCCTCAGCAGGTAGGGCAGCATGGGGTTTAACTACTTGGGTAAAATCTACAGAGGTGGGAGGAATAAAGGAGATATATGTGGATTCTTACGACATCTTGGCTGTTGCCATCCATCCAGTCTCAGGCTCTCCTGTTTTTTGTATAAATATCTATAGTAGGCCGGGACCTTCCAACCATTGCTCAACTACTATCAAGCTATTGAATACCTGAATCCCGGACCTCAGTCTTAAATACCACATCATAATAGCAGGAGATTTGAATGTCCAATGTGAACTTAACGCAGACCACATAGAGGTTATGCAGCTTGAAGATAGTGTATGGAACATCCCTTCTCTTTTGATTCCTCATTCTGTGGTACTGAAAATTCTGGACCCGTGTTATAAACATCGTCATATCACCACGATTTTGGTATCAGCAGACCGAGAATGATTAGAATAGTATGCACAAGCATTGTATTCATATTCAGGTGACGAAATCACCTGAATATCAGAGTTTCCGTCCTGAAACTCTGAGGTTCCATTTAAACGACAGCCATTTTGTGATTGCCCTCACATAGGCCAATGACTAATGCCAAAAACGAGTCTGAAGGACACGTACATCTTTGCTGACTCCTCTGTGACCTGGACAAGCTGACTCCACTGCCTGAAGCCAAACCTGTTCGGCCAGTTTCTTTCCCAGTGGCCGAATGAGATTAGTATCAAGGCACAACACATCATAAAACCTTTCATCACACACAAACCATGCCTAATCTTACACGCACCTGTCCCTGTTTCTTTCTTTATGACTTGCTTTACAAGGAGGAGGTGCCTGTTTATATTGGGGGTCCGTCGATATCTGATGAAAGTACTGAGCCCTGCCGGGTAATTGATTGAGGGCTGGACAAACTGAAATATGGGCTTGTCATCATAAACCTGCTATTTCTTTGTAGTGAAAATATGTGAATGGTCAACTGTAAAATAAGGAATGTTTGCCTAAAGCATAATATTTTGTATAAAAGAGAAGGTTAGCTTTGCAAGGGAAGCAGTCTCCTGAGAATATACACCGTGTTGTACTTCTAGGATACCTGTTGCTGGCTGCAGCCAATAAACAAGATCTTTGACTTCACCAAGAAGACTGTGTGTTTCTGTAGTCTGAAACAGGAAGGACTTGAAGTCTTAGGGTGTGTTCCCTGGCACCACTGGGTTCTGAAAAACCCAGTACTTCAATTCCATCCAGCAAAATCCATATAAATTGTGTGTTAGGGCTTCACAGATAATAGACCTTATGATATCCCATGGCCTCCGTTTTGGTAATGGCCGCTTCCCAGCTGACACTCCTGCCAGACCAACTTTCTTGAGGGGCTCATATTGTAATAAACTGGACTACATTTTCTTTGATTTAAGAGCTTGGCACTACATACTAGACGTGGAAGTGGGCAACCCCCACACTAGCGATCATGCCTCTCTCCAGATCACGTACAAGAGATCTCTTTTAGCAGGAGCTGTATTTCCTCCTGCTTCTTCCACTGCTATGGAGTTGTCTAGCAATAGGCATACGGTAAGATGGGACTCTTTTGAGCAATCAAACACGCTTCGAGATAAATTGTGCACCTTAACTTCTTCCCACCAGCTATTTGATGATAGCCTTACTTTTGCTCCAACCGAAGTACTGTCTCTCCATCTGGACCTCTTTGTTACTCTGAAAGAGTTGTTTACTAAATGTCCTAGGCCACCGGCTAACTCCCATTCCCAATCTCACTCTAAATGGTTTAACAAGAGGTGTAGGGAGGCTAAAAATACCTTGGTCAATGTATTAAGGACAAAGGATAGACCAGGTATTATTAATGCTAGACGTCATTATGCCTCTACATGTAACAAAAGCAAACTTGAGCATGAAGAGGGGCTTTGGAGCAATTTACTTGAGGCAGCCATGGTCCATGACTCCAAACGGTTCTGGTTTCTGGTTTCTTGCAGCGATCAGAACCGAGCATCTGGAGTCTCATATTACTCCTGATGCCTGGCTCTTTTATTTCAAGGAACTGTATGGCCTTCCAACGGCCAGTGATGTACCAAGTCTGGAAGAGTCGACAATTTTGGGTGAGCCTAAGCCCTCCTTGCCTCCCTTCACATTGAATGAAACTGTGCTGGCCATCACTGCCCAGAAAGCAGCAAAGGCCCCAGGGTCGGATGGGATTCCCTCTGACATGTTTAAAGCGGACCAGAACACCTGGAGTCCATACATTAACAGGCTCTCAAACGCCATTTTGATTACCAGAACTTACCCTGAATCATGGAAAGAGGCAATTATTGTGCCCATACATAAGAAAGGAGAGAGGAATTCCCTGGGAAATTATAGACCCATCAGCCTTCTCGACAATCTTCAAAAATATTTTGTCATCAATTGTTGAGCAGGCTGAACAAATGGATAGTAGAAAACCAAATCCTAAATCACCTCCAAGCGGGTTTTAGAGAAAAAATCAGTACAATAGATCAGATATTCCGTTTTATTTCTATCAAATGGAAAGTTGTTGATGTAGACTTAGGTCATCTATATGTAGCATTTGTTTGACCTAAAATCAGCCTTTGATCTAGTACCCCGCTACAAACTGTGGGAGGTCTTTTCCAAAACAGGAGTTCCTTGCCCTATTCTAAATATTATCAGAGATCTCTATACTGGCAATTATGGAAGAATCAGATGGGGCTGCCAAGGTGAATTAACCGAACAATTTCCTACCGCTCGCGGCGTAAGACAAGGCTGTGTGCTTGCCCCTACCTTATTTCTCCTATTCATAAATGCATGTATTCCTTATCTTATGGAGTGTTCCAATGATGCCCCCAAACTAGGAGGGCAGAAGATCCCCTGCCTCCTATTTGCCGACGACACCTTGCTGATATCCCAAACAGCCACAGGTCTTTCAACCCTGCTCTCGAGGTTCATGGATTTCTGTAATGACCATGGCCTTGAAATCAATCGACTAAAAACCAAGTGTATGGTGTTTGGGGATAAAAAAGGCAGGATGCGACGACCTATCTACCTAGAGGGTGCCACGCTGGAAAGAGTTAGCGACTTTGACTACCTAGGCCTGAAATTAGAAGATTCGCATAAGTGGCACTGTCATATCCAGAAGGCCACCCTTCGACTGAAACAACGGGCTAGTGGCATTGTAAGATTTGCAGCTAGATCCCCTAGCTTTGCCATGACTCCCGCTGTCGAAATTTACAAATCACAAGCAAGAGGGGGGGGCCATTTATGGAGCCGAACTGTGGGGCCACTGTAGTTTAGACGATCTGACAAAGGTGGAAAACTCCTTTTTAAGGTCATTGCTAAGAGTTCCTTCCAGCACCCCAATGCTCCCAATTCGAATGGATTTAAACCTGCCCCCCATCAGCCAGATCACCGCACTTAGGCCCTTGTTATATTGGATTCGTTTATGGTCACTAGACTCCCTTGCCCCCTATAGATGTGGGCTAGTCAACTTGATGGCCAACAACACCAGTTCAAAAATCAAGTGATGTGTATACGTAGAACGGACCTTCTCACTACTTGGTTTGGGGTCTTACTGGAAGGACCCGTTATCTATCCCAAAAAATGCAACACAGACATTAAAGGACGCATTCTTTTACAATTGTCTGCTGTTTCGCCATCTTCCATGACGGGCAACTTCCTACAATTCAAATGCCACTATGAACCTGTGCAATATATGGACATAGGCCCTCATTCTGACCTTGGCGGTCGGCGGAGAGGCGGCGGTCGGACCGCGAACAGACCGGCGGTATTAAAAATGGCATTCTGACCCTGGCGGGAACCGCCATCACAGCCCGCCAACTTAACACTCCGACCGCCACAGCGGTACAAACAAACAGCGCGGCGGTTCCCGCCAACAGCCCGGCGGCAGACAAAGTACCGCCCACCCTATTACGACCCACCAATCTGCCACCTTTTCCGGGGCGGGAGCACCGCCGATAAGAACACGGCGGAAACAGACTACGAACGGGAAAACGCTCACCTCTACGCACTCCACGCGAGATTCCGGCAGTATGGAGCCAGAGTTACAGGTCATCCCCGCACTCCTATTCCTCCTCATATACCAGGAGCACGCCCGGCGGCGCGGAAGACATCGGTGAGTACTGCACCTACGACACAGGGGAGGGAAAAGATTACCGGCACACACCCACCCACCCACACCCACTACAACACACACATCAATGCATTCCCACAGATCACTGTCACAACCCACAAACCACCCCCCTCCGAAATAATGCAAAGACCAAAAGAAGAGATCATAAACGGGCAGATATATTGAAATATGTACGCCATTAATCCCAAAAAATAAATAAACTATGTACAAAATATATACAGCTACTAAATGTAGTCCAACCACTGTCCGTGGATCACAGGGGTCCTGTGCAAAGGGGCAAGGCCCAGTCCCACGACAAGAACTCCACGGAGAGAACACTGCAGGGGCATCAGAAAGAAAATAGGACAGGCACCTCAGGGGGAAGGGAAGGGGGGGCACCTCAGCCACTTGAGTACACGACGCCAGATCCACGAGGGGACTCCATGACCACTGGCCCATCCTGGGGAGAGCAAAGCCACAGTCCAAACAGTCCATACAGTGGGTGGCCTGCCCACTGGGCCATCCTGGGGAGAGCAAAGCCACAGTCCATACAGTCCATACAGTGGGTGGCCTGCCCACTGGGCCATCCTGGGGAGAGCAAAGCCACAGTCCATACAGTCCATACAGTGGGTGGCCTGCCCACTGGGCCATCCTGGGGAGAGCAAAGCCACAGTCCAAACAGTCCATACAGTGGGTGGCCTGCCCACTGGGCCATCCTGGGGAGAGCAAAGCCACAGTCCAAACAGTCCATACAGTGGGTGGCCTGCCCACTGGGCCATCCTGGGGAGAGCAAAGCCACAGTCCATACAGTCCATACAGTGGGTGGCCTGCCCACTGGGCCATCCTGGGGAGAGCAAAGCCACAGTCCATACAGTCCATACAGTGGGTGGCCTGCCCACTGGGCCATCCTGGGGAGAGCAAAGCCACAGTCCATACAGTCCATACAGTGGGTGGCCTGCCCACTGGGCCATCCTGGGGAGAGCAAAGCCACAGTCCATACAGTCCATAACAGACCCCACTGCCACTGGAGGAGGCAAGTTGGCCAGAGGACATCCTGCAGCCCTGCCCGAGATAGATCCTGCCCTGGCACGTCTGCCAAAGGGCCAGCGGTTCTTGCCCTGAAGGGCCCAGTTCAGCGGTTCTTGCCTTGAAGGGCCCAGTTCAGCGGTTCTTGCCTTGAAGGGCCCAGTTCAGCGGTTCTTGAGACGGCGGGGCCCAGTTCAGCGGTTCTTGCCCTGAAGGGCCCAGTTCTGCGGTTCTTGCCCTGAAGGGCCCAGTTCAGCGGTTCTTGAGACGGCGGGGCCCAGTTCAGCGGTTCTTGCCTTGAAGGGCCCAGTTCAGCGGTTCTTGCCTTGAAGGGCCCAGTTCAGCGGTTCTTGAGACGGCGGGGCCCAGTTCAGCGGTTCTTGCCTTGAAGGGCCCAGTTCAGCGGTTCTTGCCTTGAAGGGCCCAGTTCAGCGGTTCTTGCCTTGAAGGGCCCAGTTCAGCGGTTCTTGAGACGGCGGGGCCCAGTTCAGCGGTTCTTGCCCTGAAGGGCCCAGTTCTGCGGTTCTTGCCCTGAAGGGCCCAGTTCAGCGGTTCTTGAGACGGCGGGGCCCAGTTCAGCGGTTCTTGCCTTGAAGGGCCCAGTTCAGCGGTTCTTGCCTTGAAGGGCCCAGTTCAGCGGTTCTTGAGACGGCGGGGCCCAGTTCAGCGGTTCTTGCCTTGAAGGGCCCAGTTCAGCGGTTCTTGCCTTGAAGGGCCCAGTTCAGCGGTTCTTGAGACGGCGGGCCCAGTTCAGCGGTTCTTGCCTTGAAGGGCCCAGTTCAGCGGTTCTTGAGACGGCGGGGCCCAGTTCAGCGGTTCTTGCCTTGAAGGGCCCAGTTCAGCGGTTCTTGCCTTGAAGGGCCCAGTTCAGCGGTTCTTGAGACGGCGGACGGTCTATGGCCAACTGCTAAATGCCTGGTGGTGCCCTCCTGGGCAGCCGGGATGGTGCTCCTTCACTGCCCACCTGGGCTGTGGGTGGTGGGGCCCTCCTGGCCAGCTGGGCTGGGTCCTCCCTGGGCAGCGGCTATGGGGCTGGTGGGCTCTTCCGGGGCAGCTGTGCCGGTTCCTCCCGGGGCAGCGGCTATGGGGGTTGTGGGCTCCTCCTGGGCAGCAGGCCTGCTGCCTGACCTCTCCAACTTGCTGCCCTTGCCCTCCTTAGTCGTCGGCCTGTGGCCCTTTCCTCCCTTTGGAGCTGTGGCTGGTGACTGTCTCTGGGTGGTGTCCGGGGGGGATGTAGAAGGCGGGCTCCTGCGGCGCCCCTTCCGCCTTCTGCTCCTCTTCCCAGGGGGTGGGCTGGCTGTCCCCTTGCTGCTGGGCGAAGATCCAGACATGCGGGCTGGCGGGCTCCAATACCCCTGCACCCTTGTCAAGGGGGCTGCAGGGCTGGTGGTGGCTGAGGTGCTCTTCTTACCCCGACGAGAAGGAGGGGGGGCTCAGGGTCAGGAAAGAAGTTAGTAGTGGCGAGGAAGAGCTTCATGGGACAATGGAGAGTGGTAGGTACAGTGGGAATGGGAGTGGAGGGAGAGGATGTGGTTGTAGGTGAGTCACGTTTGCTGTCTTTGGGTGCAGGTGCAGGAGGGATAGGCTGTCGTGAGGTGGATGGCTGTTGGGTGGGTGGGTGTCTGCGTTTGTGTGGTGTGGAAGAGGGGGTGACAGACACAGTGGGAGAGGACACAGGGGACGTGTAAATGGCAGTGGGGGTGGTGACTGCACGTGTGCGGACTGGAGTGGAGGGTGTGCTGGTGATGGAAACACTGGCTGATGGTGAGGTGAATGGAGGTGTGAGTGTAGACGTCACAGGGAGGGAGGAGGGAGACGAGGAGGTGGGGGTCACAGAGGTGGTAGTGACTGTTGGCATGTCTGCATCGGAATGTTGCGTGTGTGAATGTCTGCGTGATCTGTGGTGCTTATGTTTGGATGAGCTTCTCTTGGGTGTTGAGGTGTGTGCAGGCTGGTCTGATGGTGTGGGTGGGACAGGCAGAGGAACAGGAGACTGGGAGGAGGGAGTTAGTAGAGGCAGGCAGGAGACAGGGACAATGGCTGCCGTCAGTGCTGAGGTCAGAGCCTGGAACGATCGCTGATGGGCAGCCTGACCCGAATGAATGCCCTCCAGGTACGCATTGCTGCGATGAACCTCCCTCTCCACCCCCTGGATGGCATTCAAAAGGGTAGTCTGCCCAACAATGAGCGTTCGGAGGAGGTCAATGACCTCCTCACTGAGGGCAGCGGGGGTAACAGGGGCAGGGCCTGAGGTGCCTGGGGCGAAGGAGATGCCCGGCTTCCTGGCAGAGCGGGCACGGGGCGAACGCGGAGGGGCTGCTGGGAGGGCGGAGATGGTGCGCTGGGTGGCGGCTGTACCTGTAATGGCGGGGGGCACGGATGGTGCCACCCCCGCAAGGGAGCCCCCTTCCGAGGACGTGTCCGTGTCGCTGCAGGCTCCAGTCGTCCCCGTCGTGGAGCTCCCCTCGCCCTCCGTCTCACTGGTCCAGTCTGACTCTGTGGCATGGCCCTCCTGGGCCATGTGAGATGCAGCTCCCTCCTGCCCCGATGCCACTTCTCCTCCGCCTGATGATGCTGATGCACACAAGCACAGAAAGACAAACAAAAAGGGGGGGGGAGAGAGAAATAAAGGGATATTGATTACATGGATCTCCGGTACAGTTAGCGGACATGACAGACACAGATGCCCCCTGCACTAAGTTGCGCACTTGGGGTCCGCTACGCATTCCGTGGAACATGCCCTACACGCCTAGAGTTGTCAACTGCACCCATGGATGACACGGCCCAGGGATGGCTGTACTGACACACTACTGAGGGTGGTGGCTGGGGACACAGGGGCTTACGGGGGTGCCCAGCCTACAGATATCGCCCTGGCCTAGGGGGACCCACAGCCCTCCTCCCCCACCCAGACACCTCCACTGCGCAACAACAGAGTAGATAATGCTTGGACTCACCCCCTTGTGTCTGCTGTGCTGCCCTCACGCGCCCATCCAAATCAGGGTAGGCCACCGCCAGGATCCGGAACATCAGGGGGCTCAGTTGACGGCAGGCACCCCGCCTACGTTGGGAGGCCATCCCCAGCAGAGACTCGGCGGTCTTCTTGGTCCCGCGGCGGATGTCCTCCCACCTCTTGCGGCAGTGGGTGCCCCGTCGATGGTGGACCCCCAGGGCCCGGACTTCCTTGGCGATGGCACGCCAAATCCCGATCTTCTCATGGGCGCGGACCTATGTGACACGTACAGGGAGGGAGAAATACCACGTTCAAGTTACTCAGCATTTTCCTTTCCAGTGGCCCAACGCCCCCCATCCCCGCCAGGCCCCCCGCCAGGCCCAACATGCCCCCCATCCCCGCCAGGCCCCCCGCCAGGCCCCCTGCCATGCCCAACATGCCCCCCATCCCCGCCAGGCCCCCCGCCATGCCCAACATGCCCCCCATCCCCGCCAGGCCCCCCGCCAGGCCCAACATGGCCCCCATCCCCGCCAGGCCCCCCGCCAGGCCCCCCGCCAGCCCCAACATGCCCCCCATCCCCGCCAGGCCCCCCGCCAGGCCCCCCGCCATGCCCAACATGCCCCCCATCCCCGCCAGGCCCCCCGCCAGGCCCAACATGGCCCCCATCCCCGCCAGGCCCCCCGCCAGGCCCCCCGCCAGCCCCAACATGCCCCCCATCCCCGCCAGGCCCCCCGCCAGGCCCCCCGCCATGCCCAACATGCCCCCCATCCCCGCCAGGCCCCCCGCCATGCCCAACATGCCCCCCATCCCCGCCAGGCCCCCCGCCAGGCCCAACATGGCCCCCATCCCCGCCAGGCCCCCCGCCAGGCCCCCCGCCAGCCCCAACATGCCCCCCATCCCCGCCAGGCCCCCCGCCAGGCCCCCCGCCATGCCCAACATGCCCCCCATCCCTGCCAGGCCCCCCGCCAGGTCCAACATGGCCCCCATCCCCGCCAGGCCCCCCGCCAGGCCCCCCGCCAGCCCCAACATGCCCCCCATCCCCGCCAGGCCCCCCGCCAGGCCCCCCGCCATGCCCAACATGCCCCCCATCCCCGCCAGGCCCCCCGCCAGGCCCAACATGCCCCCCATCCCCGCCAGGCCCCCCGCCAGGCCCCCCGCCATGCCCAACATGCCCCCCATCCCCGCCAGGCCCCCCGCCAGGCCCAACATGCCCCCCATCCCCGCCAGGCCCCCAAGCCAGCCAGTGGCCCCAAATCCAGATAGAATTAAACTCACTTGTTGGTCTGGAGGACCGTAGAGTAGCGCATACTGGGGGAGGACCCCATCCACAAGTTTCTCCAACTCCTCTCCAGTGAAGGCAGGGGCCCTTTCCCCAGTCGCAGCAGCCATTGTCCCTTCCAGACCGAGGTCACAGCAACACTTGCAGTATAGGTCCTCTCCTGTGAAAGTTCAAGTCGCAAGTGGATAAGTAGATAGAAAATGGCGGTCACGTCCGCGGCGGTGCGTACCGCGGCGGTGCGTCCCGCCACCGCCGGCGCCCTTCGCCATTGGCTCCTGAAACCCATAGGCTTCAATGTTAACCAATGCGGCTTCGCGCCGCGGTCTTCGGCCGCCGCCCGCCGCGGTGTGCCACGCCAGCGCATTGACCTCACATCCCATTGTCACACTTCACAGGTCAGGCAGCTGCCATTTCCAGGGCCCACATGGCTCAATTTCAACTGCGTCACACAGGCCTAGGCCTTGCATAGCCACTCAGACACGCCATTCACTGCATAGAGAATCGTATACTGTGCTAGCTGTGAGTACGTACCTGTGGGTTGCCTGACTGTGTGCTCCATGTTGTCCTTCCTAGGCACCGTCCGCTGGGTTGGGCGAGGAGACGGATGAATCCTCCCGTGTACCGACCGCTGGTGGACCTGGTGACAATGGAAGAACGCCACATTATCCTGACCTACCGTCTTAACCGTGCCACTATCCATGAACTGTGTGCCCGGCTGGAGCCCGACCTGATGTCCCCCATCCGCCAACCCACAGGGATTCCCCCTCTGGTGCAGGTCATGTCAGTACTCCATTTCTTGGCAAGTGGGTCATTTCAGACAACCGTGGGAATTGCTTCTGGGATGTCTCAGCCCATGTTTTCAAAGGTGTTATCCAGAGTGTTGTCTGCCCTGATGAAATCCGTGAGGAACTACATCATTTTCCCTGAGGTGGGCGAACTGGCTACAGTGAAGGGTGATTTCTACGCCCTTGGACATATTCCCAACGTAATTGGTGCCATTGATGGGACCCATGTGGCTTTGGTTCCCCCAAGAGACAGGGAGCAGGTGTACAGGAACAGAAAAAGTTACCATTCAATGAACATCCAGGTGGTGTGTTTGGCTGACCAGTACATCTCGCATGTAAATGCCAAATTCCCAGGGTCAGTGCATGACGCCTACATCCTGAGGAATAGCAGCATCCCTTACGTGATGGAACAGCTACAGAGACACCGTGTATGGCTAGTGGGGGACTCTGGGTACCCCAACCTGTCGTGGCTACTGACCCCAGTAAGGAATCCCCGGACCAGGGCAGAGGAACGGTACAATGAGGCCCATGGGCGTACTAGGAGGGTGATCGAACGCACCTTTGGCCTCCTAAAGGCCAGGTTTCGCTGCCTGCATATGACCGGTGGATCCCTAATGTACTCACCTAAGAAGGTGTGTCACATCATCGTGGCCTGCTGCATGCTTCACAACCTGGCTTTGCGCCGCCAGGTGCCTTTCCTGCAGGAGGATGGTCGAGACGGTGGTGTTGTGGCAGCGGTGGAACCTGAGGAGAGTGACGAGGAGGAAGACGATGGGGCTGAAACAGACAACAGGGACAGAATCATTGAACAGTACTTCCAATAGGACACAGGTAACATTTCAAAGATAATTTAGTAAATGTTAACTACTCTGCAGCATCTCTGCTGCCTGTCTATTTGCCCCAGTGTATGATGACTGAGTTTTGGCTTTTCCCTCCCTATTTCAGATCTGGGGTCCCCACTACGAGTCCTGTGCTTCGTTTCCCCATGGACTACAGCTTTGTGGCAGCTGTTTGTTGACTTCACCATGTACAAGGACATATTTGCACTGTCATGTCAATTACAATCTATTGAAATCACAGCCAGACTCCTGATATTTTGGTGCAAAATGGGTGTTTATTGAAGTGCTCAAAATGGGATGGGTGGTTTCAAGTGGGTGGGGGCTATGGTGAAGGAATGTCCATGGCAGAGTCCAGAGTAACAGTCACACAGGTGCATTGTCCAGAGGCCTGTGGAGAGATGGAGCATGGGCAGTTCGAGGATGGACAGGGTGACAATGTGGGACAGTGGGATGACATCAGGTGGTATCCATTGCTGGCGGGGGTCTTGACATCCTACTCTGTCTTGCGAGATCTCAGGGCCCTCTTGCGGGGTGGTTCTTCTCCTGCAGGAGGTGGGGGTCTGGTGGGCTGCTGCTGTGCGGGGGCCTCCTGTCCACTAGCGCCGGCGGAGGTGGATGGCTGTTCTTGGTCCCGGCTAGTGGCAGGGGCCCTTGGGTGTTGTTCAGTGTCCGCCCTGCTGTTTACGAGGTCCTGCAGCAGCCCTACCATGGTAACCAGGGTGGTGTTGATGGCTCGGATGTCCTCCCTGTACCCCCGATAGTGTTCCTCCTGCAGCACCTGGATCTCCTGGAACCGGACCAGTACCGTCGCCATCGTCTCCTGGGAGCGGTTGTATGCTCCCATGATGGTGGTGAGGACCTCGTGGAGAGTGGGTTCCCTGGGCCTCTCCTCCCCCCCCTGTCGCACAGCTGCCCGCCGAGTTGCCCTGTTTCCCTGGGCCTCTGCCCCCTGGCCGGTGTGCCCACTACCACTGCCCCCAGGTCCCTGTTGTTGTTGGGGTGGTGGGTTATCCTGGGTGCCCTGTAGTGGTAGACACACCGCAGATTGACGCGCCCTGGAGACAGAGGCATGGGCCCGCTGGGTGGGAGCTGTGCTGGTGTTCCCAGAGGGGTTAGGGTCTATAGTGGCCTGTGCCTGTGTGAGGGGAACCGACTGTCCAGAGGTCCCCGATGGTCCGGGCTGGTCATCGGTGTCCAGATCGACAGAGCTGCTGTCATCGCTGACGGCCTCTTGGGTGGGGGGTGTGGATAATTCTGGCCCCTCCGCCGCGGTGTGTTGACGGTCGGGTCCTGCAGGGGTATAGAGGTATGGTTATAGTTTCAATGTGTCGCATATGGGTGTATCTGTGGGTTCTCGTGTCCCCAAGTGCTGGCATTCGTGTGTGGGGGCTTTGGTGAGGGTGGCTTGTGGGGGGGATGTGTATATGCATTGGGCATGCTTTGGTGATGGGTGTCCATGCTTAGTGGACGCATGCAGGCCTAGGTTTTGGGATGAGTGGGTTGTGATGGTGAGACATTGGCGGGGAATAGGTGTGGTGGGGGTGGGGGTGAGGATGGTGTTGGGGGTGAGGATGGTGGTGGGGGTGAGGATGGTGGTGGGGGTGAGGGTGGGGGTGAGGATGGGGTTCGAGGATGGGGGTGAGGGTTGGGGTCTGATTTGGCATGCAGGTGGGGGGGAAGCAGTATTGAAGCTTCAACTTACCAGTATCCATTCCTCCGCCGACTCCTGCGAGGCCGTCAGGATGCAGGATGTTCAAGACTTCCTCCTCCCATGATGTGAATTGTGGGGGTTGAGGTGGGGGTCCTCCGCCAGTCTTCTGCACGGCGATGTTGTGCCTGGATACCATGGAACGCACCTTCCCCCGTAGGTCGTTCCATCGCTTCCTGATGTCTTCCCGATTTCTGGGGTGCTGTCCCACTGCGTTCACCCTGTCGACAATCCTCTGCCATAGCTCCGTCCTCCGGGCAATGCTGGTGTATTGTATCTGTGTGCCGAACAGCTGGGGCTCTACACGAACGATTTCCTCCACCATAACCCTGAGTTCTTCGTCTGTGAAGCGGGGTTGTCTTTGGGGTGCCATGGGGTGGTGTGTATGATGTGTGGGGTGGAGTATGTGTATTTAAGTGAGTTGAGTGTGGTGGTGTGTGTTGTTTTGTGTGTGGATAGTGTGTGGGTGATGGTGTTGAGTGGCTGTGGCTGTTATGTTTTGGATGCTGGTGTCTCGCTCTTGCCTTCTTTACGATTTTGTAAGCGTAGGGGTTTGTGGGTGATGTGGGTGGGTGTTTTATATTGTATTGTGTGTGTGGGAGTGGTGTGTGTATGTGTATCAGGTGTGTGGGATTCAAATCGTCCAATGTGGGTGAGTTTTGTTCGTTGGTGTGTATTCTGACCGCGCCGGTGTGTCCCGCCAATGGAATACCGCGTTTGAATGACCGCCGCGTGGATTCGTGGGTCGTAATGGGATGGGCGTATTTCTGTTGGCGTGGCGGTGGAGGTTTGGTCACCTCCACCTTTCCGCCGACCGCTGGTCTGGCGGTCTGTTGTGGCGGTCGGATTTTCGGAGGTTTGCCTTCTGCGGGTCAGAATGACCGTGGCGGGTTTCCGCGACCGCGGCGGGATTATGGAGGATTTCTGACCGGCGGTAGGCGCCTTTTACCGCCGAGGTCAGAATGACCACCATAGTGTCTTCCCCACATGCACATGCATTATATATTAGATTTAGCATAGGCTCTCTTCCTCTGCGTACCCTTACATATAAATGGTCTAACACTAGCTGCACTTCTAAGATGTGCCCGATGGGCTGTGCCAGAGAAGAATCTATAACCCACATCCTTTTTCAATGTCCCGCATACCACAAACAGAGAGTCCACTGGATTATTCCTTTATGTAGGAAAATGGATTTTAAAAACTGTTCACTGGCTTTGAGAATTTTTAAATCTTACTCATCTGTTTTAGTGGTTTGCTGCCTGGCAAAATATCTAGATTCTATCTGGCATAATAGACTGAATACGCTCAAAAAAATAGAGGAAAAGCTAATAATGGATGTGGGGAGCGGTCATTGATGAACCCATTTTTGTATGCACTTATCATTTTATATTGCCTAGATGTATTTCTTTTTTATGCCTAGAAACCTCTAGGCGCCAGGGCAATTTTTTTTTTGTGTGTTTTTTTTTTTTTTTTTTCAGAGATGGGTAGCGACCCATCACGCAAGGGTCGCTGCCCTGGGTGGCAAATTGTATTTAGACCATTTCTGCCCCCCTTGGGGGCAGATTGGCCGATTTTAGGTCAATCTGCCCCCAAGGGGTCAGAAACCACTAGGCACCGGGGATTTGTTTTTTGACGCCAATGTCACGCAGGGGGAGTGACCCCATAGGCAAGGGTCGTTCCCAGGCAGGGGGGGGGTTTGGGGGGGTCAAATTTATTTTAGGGCATTTCTGCACCCCCCCCCCCCCCCCCGGGCCGTCTGAGCTAGAGGCCAAACTCCACAGGTAGGCACTTTGCAAAAAACACCTCTGTTTTCTGTGAAATAATATGTTGTGTCCACGTTGTGTTTTGGGCCATTTCCTTTCGTGGGCGCTAGGCCTACCCACAGAAGTGAGGTACCATTTTTATCGAGAGACTTAGGGGAACGCTGGGTGGAAGGAACTTTGTGGCTCCTCTCAGATTCCAGAACTTTCTGCCACAGAAATGTGAGGAACATGTGTTTTTTTAGCCAAATTTTGAGGTTTGCAATGGATTCTGGGTAACAGAACCTGGTCTGAGCCCCACAAGTCACCCCATCTTGGATTCCCCTAGGTCTCTAGTTTTAAAAAATGCACAGAGTTGGTAGGTTTCCCTAGGTGCCGGCTGAGCTACAGGCCAAAATCTACAGGTAGGCACTGTTTTCCTTCAAAAAATGGGATGTGTCCGCGTTGCGCTTTAGGGCATTTCCTGTCGCGGGCGCTAGGCCTACCCACACAAGTGAGGTATCATTTTTATCGGGAGACTTGGGGGAACGCTGGGTGGAAGGAAATTTGTGGGTCCTCTCAGATTCCAGAACTTTCTGCCACAGAAATGTGAGGAACATGTGTTTTTTAGCCAAATTTTGAGGTTTGCAAAGGATTCTGGGTAACAGAACCTGGTCCGAGCACCGCAAGTCACCCCTCCTTGGATTCCCCTAGGTCTCTAGTTTTCAGAAATGCACATATTTGGTAGGTTTCCCTAGGTGCCGGCTGAGCTAGAGGCCAACATCTACAGGTAGGCACTTTGCAAAAAACACCTCTGTTTTTTTTCAAAAATTTGGATGTGTCCACGTTGCGCTTTGGGGCGTTTCCTGTCGCGGGCGCTAGGCCTACCCACACAAGTGAGGTATCATTTTTATTGGGAGACTTGGGGGAACGCTGGGTGGAAGGAAATTTGTGGCTCCTCTCAGATTCCAGAACTTTCTGCCACAGAAATGTGAGGAACATGTGTTTTTTAGCCAAATTTTGAGGTTTGCAAAGGATTCTAGGTAACAGAACCTGGTCCGAGCCCCGCAAGTCACCCCATCTTGGATTCCCCTAGGTCTCTAGTTTTCAGAAATGTACAGGTTTGGTAGGTTTCCCTAGGTGCCGGCTGAGCTAGAGGCCAAAATCTACAGGTAGGCACTTCGCAAAAAAACACCTCTGTTTTCTTTCAAAAATGTGGATGTGTCCACATTGCGCTTTGGGGCGTTTCCTGTCGCGGGCGCTAGGCCTACCCACACAAGTGAGGTATTATTTTTATCGGGAGACTTGGGGGAACATAGATTAGCAAAACAAGTGTTATTGCCCCTTGTCTTTCTCTACATTTTTTCCTTCCAAATATAGGAGAGTGTGTAAAAAAGACATCTATTTGAGAAATGCCCTGTAATTCACATGCTAGTATGGTCACCCCGGAATTCAGAGATGTGCAAATAACCACTGCTCCTCAACACCTTATCTTGTGCCCTTTTTGGAAATACAAAGGTTTTCTTGATAGCAATATTTTACTCTTTATATTTCAGCAAATGAATTGCTGTATACCCTGTATAGAATGAAAACGCACTGCAGGGTGCAGCTCATTTATTGGCTCTGGGTTCCTCGGGTTCTTGATGAACCTACAAGCCCTATATATCCCCGCAACCAGAGGAGTCCAGCAGACGTAACGGTATATTGATTTTGATAATCTGACATTGCAGGGAAAAGTTACAGAGTAAAACATAGAGAAAAGTTGATGTTTTTTTCACCTCAATTTCAATATGTTTCTTTTTCAGTTGTTATTTTCTGTAGGAAACTCTTGTAGGATCTACACAAATGACCCCTTGCTGAATTCAGAATTTTGTCTACTTTTCAGAAATGTTTAGGTCTCTGGGATCCAGCATTGGTTTCATGCCCATTTCTGTCACTGACTGGAAGGAGGCTGAAAGCACACAAAATTGCAAAAGCGGGGTATGTCCCAGTAAAATGCCAAAATTGTGTTGAAAAATTGGGTTTTCTGATTCAAGTCTGCCTGTTCCTGAAAGCTGGGAAGCTGCTGGGTTTAGCACCGCAAACCCTTTGTTGATGCCATTTTCAGGGGAAAAACCACAAGCCTTCTTCTGCAGCCACTTTTTCCAATTTTTTTGAAAAAAACGAAATTTTCACTGTATTTTGGCCAATTTCTTGGTACCTCTAGAATCCCTAGGATGTTGGAAAAAAAGGACGCAAATATGGCTTGGTTAGCTTATGTGGACAAAAAGTGATGAGGGCCTAAGCGTGAACTGCCCCAAATAGGCAAAAAAAGGCCTGGCACAGGAGGGGGAAAAGGCCTGGCAGCGAAGGGGTTAATACCTACTATGCATTTTTATACAACTCTATAATATGGTATGAATCTCCAGTAGGAAAAATGCTTATGTCTAACACTTTTTATGCAGCTTAATCTTTTATGTTTGAAAATTTCTTTTATGTAGCTTGTCGTTTTGCTAAACCACGAAATTGTTAATTGTGATGTGCTTTTATGGTATTTATTTTTACCGAAATAAAGCTAATAATAATAATTATACAATCATGATATGACGAAAACCTAATTAAATCTTACCTTCCAGTGTAGATGGTGGATTCAAGGTATAGATGCTGGACACCCCAACAACACTCCCTGACTGAATTGTTGCATCAATCATTGTTTTCCATGGGTGTTGGTGGTGGCTGCTGAGATGGTCCTCTGCCTGCCCTACGTGTCTCTGCCAAGCGACTTGCTACCTTCTCTTTTGTACATGATCTTAAGTCATGCTATCTTTTCCTGATTTCTGGAATGGTACGTTGTGTCAATCTAAGGGAAATTATTTTCTCCAGGATGTCAGTCCAGTCTTTATTTTTTGGAGCTTCTGGCACAATGAATGAGTTCTTACCAAACAGCTCCTCATTATGTCCAATACACTCCTCAGTGAGGACCTCTAGCTCCTTCTTTGAGAACGTAGGCTGATGCTTTCTATCTGAAAGGTCTTTGTATGCCTCTTCCCTGGACATATTTGTAACTGTTTGCAGCCGAAGATTCATACAAGGATCCACAGATGTACTCCTGTAGCAGCACTCACTACTTTTGTGTTACAGAACACTAGGCGGGGGGTGTATTTGAAAACTTCCTTGTAATGATGTCATCATTCTGTTCCCGAAAAGTGACTTTTCCTTAATTGCGATTTCCCAATACCAATTCATAGATTTTGGAAAACCCTATTAAAATAGTGAATGCAACTCTTACCGAATCGCTAATTGTGGAAGGCTTACTTTCATAAATCTACAATAGCAATTTCCTAATAGTGATTCAGATGGAATGACTTTTTGGAAATCGCTAAGCGAAATGTATGTACATCTAGTCCAATATGTGTGAAAGATTCACAATGTGTGAATAATCACAAAGAACACATTGTGCACTTGTAAATTGGTATCAAGTTCAAGCAGGTGGTAACGTGATGCAAGGTATACAAATGGCTCAAAATGCATCAGCTTTTTCCAAAATGGCTGCTTCACATACAGTGATGAGGAAAATGAGAATTTTTGCATAACAGAAACGAAGAATAAGATGACAGGAGATAATATAAGGATATTCAGGATCAGAGTGATAATGTTTGATCAGAGAGAAGAGATTTATGGCAAGTATTGGCTTGGAAAGTGGATTATATTTTGCAACTCACACAAAATCAAGTGCTAAAACCACAAACACAGATGTCATACCATAATATGTGCAGGCCCTACACTTACTCCACCTCCTTATTTCAGGAAGTTATGAATACATTGTAACTGCTACAGGTGGTGCCTCGCAGTGCTCCCCTTATAGGTTGTTTTCCAAACACCACTCAAGAAGTACAGGATACCAAACTACAGATCTATAGTAAAGCATGTTTCCTCACTGTCATTGATTGTATTGATAGACACACGTTCCTATCTGTCTGCCTTCTTTAAGCAAATATTTGCACAGGGATCCCAGTAATCAACACAATCTAAATACACAGTTATTGTATAAAAGGCAAATTTCAGCAATATCAGCCAGTACTCATGGCTCGAATGTGTTCTGGCACTGTATACTTAACAACCGTCTTGCCAAAGGGGCCCTTGGAGTTTGGTGACTATAGGGTAAGTTACATATTATACATCTACATGCATGCAATATAATTTGTAGATATCTTGATAATTAAATGCTGTTGTTGTAGAGGGAAGACCATTTGATACCAGTAACTGTTTCTCCCCACCGTAATTTAATGCATATATTGAACTTCAACACAAATATAGCAGTACACACAAATAAACATGCTCTGTTGTTGAGTAGACATTTGACCTTCTCTAAGAAAGACTGTGATGCTTACACAACAATGATATGGCACTTCAGTATACTCCAGAGACCTAGGGGCTCACTACAACCCTGGCGGTCTTAAGACCGCAGGGTCGTTGTGGCAGTCGTACTATCGCCAATGTGGCGGTCCGACTGACACTTTAGGCTTGTGGCGGTAGCGTCACGGTTGGACCGCCAGTTTAACTCCTTAGGAGGGGCTGGCAGTCCTAATTCCCCAGGGCTGCGCTGCAAGCAGTGCCACCCTTTGGATTATGGCACCCTTCTCTGCCAGCGGTTACATGGCGGTAGCACCCCCATTTAAGTGCTGGTGGAGATGGGGTGCAGGGTTCCCAGGGGATCCCTTGCACTTCCCATGCACTGGGCATGGGCAGTACATGGGCTTTGCAGATAGTGAACATCTCGACGGGTGCCTGTGCACCCTAAGCACTACAGCTTTGCCACTGCTGTCAATGTTGTTGGCTGTTTCCCGTTGAGCCAGCAGGTGGAAACACCGTTCCGCCCACTGACCCAGTGGGAATCTCTTAATGGGGTCCACGGGAAGGTGCCACACTGGGGGCAACCTGAGGCAACCTGACCATCAGGACTTTGGCGGACAGCCTCTTCCATCCACTGAAGTCGTAATGACCCCCCTTGTGTAAACTAATAGCCTGTTGTCCAATATTTCATAGCATTGCAACTAACAAAGATGTCTCCACACTGAAATGAAAACTCATATAATGAAGAAATTCCCCCTGAACCCCTCTTCCTCCCACAGATAAAGATGCAGTCAGGGCTGCAAAGGGATGGCCATGTCAGGCTCAACCAAAGCAAACTGATCAGGAGATCTGCTTGCTCAGGAGCAAGGGCCCTCATATACCCCAAGGGGTGTCATGCTTTATCATCGGGGAGTTCCTCACTGGGCTGGCGCTGCAATGCCCAACGGGCCCCGCAAGGAGGCTCTGTGCTGGACAACTTTTTTGATTATTCACAAATGTGAAAAGTGAGGTGCAAAAATATTGGTAGTATGATAAAGTGAGTAGATTGGTGTAGGTGAAAGTTGCAGGGCCTATTGGGCATTGCAGTGCCGACCTAATGAGGAGCTGCCTTATGATGAAGCAAGACAACCCTTGGGGTGTATGAGGGCCCTTACCCCTGAGCAAGCAGAGCATGACCTGTTTTAGTTTTTCACTCTAGGTTTTCTGATGAGAACTGCATACTCCTTTTGGTATAGGTTGAGTGGGGGCATGTATGCAGAACCTTTATCTGCCCTCAGTCCCTTCCTATTGATATAGTCATGTCATGCAAACATCACAAGTATTTCTAAGGTCTGCTTTATTTTTGTTACTTTGTGAATGGAATAACTACTATGACGACAGTGAATGGTTGTCAAAATATTCCTCATCATTCATAGGTCAATATTTGTCTAAAAAACAGTGATGGCACATGTGTAGTGATAAAAGCAAATGGGAGTACACTTAATCATTAATGCATAAATAATAACATAACCATAATAATAACTTTTCCCCTGCCTGCTTTGGAACACTCAGTATTTGTTGGTTTCCTAGCCCTTCTCATTCTGTCCAGCAACCTATTGTACATTTCTGTTTATCTTGGACAGATACAACACTGAGACTAGGGTGGTCATTACAACCCTGGCAGTGTTAAAGCGGCGGTAAGACCGCCAACAGGCCGGTGATAAAAAATTTGCAATTATGACCGTGGCGAAAACCGCCAACAAAGACAGCCACTTTAATACTCCGTCCGCCACGGCGGTAGAAACAAACAGCGCGGCGGTCACCGCCAACAGACAGGCGGGAGACAATGTACGGCCCACAGTATCACAACCTACCAATCCGCCACCTTTTCCGGGGCGGATTCACCGCGGATAAAAACACGGCAGAAACAGCCATTTCGAAGGGAAAACGCTCACCTCTACACAATCCACAAGGAACGACGACACCATGGAGCCGGAACTCCATATTCTTCCTGCACTAGTCTTCTACGAGGAACATCAACACCGGCGGCGAAGACCACAGTGAGTACTGCACCTACGACATAGGGGAGGGGGGAGGCAAAAACACAGGGACACACACACTCAACACCCCAACCCCCACCCGACCCTCACCCACTACAACACACATACCAATGCTTATCTATACATTACAGTAACACCCCCCAACCCCCCTGGAAAAATGCAAAGACAAAAGGAAATGAGTGGAACCATTGTAATATATAAAAAATTAGTAAGCAAATATATACATATATATATATATATATACACAATAAACAAAATATACACCACGATTAGTAGTGCAGGTATAGCATCATTCATAGTCCGTGGACCACTGGGCCCAAAATGCATGGGCGAGGCCCACACAAGATACCCGATCCAAATGGAGAGAGCACTGCAGGGGCATCAGATAGAAATACAACAGGCACCTCAGGGGGAAAGGAAGGGGGGGCACCACGCCAAATCCACGAGGGGGCTCCATGCCCATTGATGTATCCTGGGGAGTGCAAAGCCACAGTCTCTCAAGTCTCTACAGTGGGTGGTTTGCCCACTGTTACATCCTGGGGAGTGCACAGCCACAGTCTCTCAAGTCTCTACAGTGGGTGGTTTGCCCACTGTTACATCCTGAGGAGTGCAAAGCCACAGTCTCTCAAGTCTCTACAGTGGGTGGTTTGACCACTGTTCAACCCTGGGGAGTGCAAAGCCACAGTCTCTCAAGTCTCTACAGTGGGTGGTTTGACCACTGTTACATCCTGGGGAGTGCGAAGCCACAGTCTCACAAGTCTCTACAGTGGGTGGTTTGACCACTGTTACATCCTGGGGAGTGCAAAGCCACAGTCTCTCAAGTCTCTACAGTGGGTGGTTTGCCCACTGTTACATCCTGGGGAGTGCAAAGCCACAGTCTCTCAAGTCTCTACAGTGGGTGGTTTGCCCACTGTTCAATCCTGGGGAGTGCAAAGCCAAAGTCTCACAAGTCTCTAAAGTGGGTGGTTTGCCCACTGTTACATCCTGACGAGTGCAAAGCCACAGTCTCTCAAGTCTCTAAAGTGGGTGGTTTGCCCACTGTTACATCCAGGGGAGTGCAAAGCCACAGTCTCACAAGTCTCTACAGTGGGTGGTTTGCCCACTGTTACATCCTGGGGAGTGCAAAGCCACAGTCTCACAAGTCTCTACAGTGGGTGGTTTGACCACTGTTACATCCTGGGGAGTGCAAAGCCACAGTCTCTCAAGTCTCTACAGTGGGTGGTTTGCCCACTGTTCAATCCTGGGGAGTGCAAAGCCACAGTCTCACAAGTCTCTAAAGTGGGTGGTTTGCCCACTGTTACATCCTGGGGAGTGCAAAGCCACAGTCTCTCAAGTCTCTACAGTGGGTGGTTTGCCCACTGTTCAATCCTGGGGAGTGCAAAGCCACAGTCTCACAAGTCTCTAAAGTGGGTGGTTTGCCCACTGTTACATCCTGGGGAGTGCAAAGCCACAGTCTCTCAAGTCTCTACAGTGGGTGGTTTGCCCACTGTTACATCCTGGGGAGTGCAAAGCCACAGTCTCACAAGTCTCTACAGTGGGTGGTTTGCCCACTGTTACATCCTGGGGAGTGCAAAGCCACAGTCTCACAAGTCTCTACAGTGGGTGGTTTGACCACTGTTACATCCTGGGGAGTGCAAAGCCACAGTCTCTCAAGTCTCTACAGTGGGTGGTTTGCCCACTGTTACATCCTGGGGAGTGCAAAGCCACAGCCTCACACTTCTCTACAGTGGGTGGTTTGACCACTGTTACATCCTGGGGAGTGCAAAGCCACAGTCTCTCAAGTCTCTACAGCGGGTGGTTTGCCCACTGTTACATCCTGGGGAGTGCAAAGCCACAGTCTCTCAAGTCTCTACAGCGGGTGGTTTGCCCACTGTTACATCCTGGGGAGTGCAAAGCCACAGTCTCTCAAGTCTCTACAGTGGGAGGTTTGCCCACTGTTACATCCTGGGGAGTGCAAAGCCACAGTCTCACAAGTCTCTACAGTGGGTGGTTTGCCCACTGTTACATCCTGGGGAGTGCAAAGCCACAGTCTCTCAAGTCTCTACAGTGGGTGGTTTGCCCACTGTTCCATCCTGGGGAGTGCAAAGCCACAGTCACACAAGTGGATGCATGTCTCCACTGGTTCTGGAGGGGGACTGGTGCCCAGAGTGCTTCATCCTGTGCAGGACAGACGGAGTGGATGCAAGTCTCCACTGGTTCTGGAGGGGGATTGGTGCCCAGAGTGCAGCACTCACCCTGTGACGGTCCCTGTTGCGTCACTGCCCGTGCCGCAAATGGGCTAGCGGTGCTTTCCATGGCGGTCTTTGCCCTGTTCAGCGATGCTTGAGTTGCCATTGTCTGACCTGTTCAGCGGTGCTTTCCATGGCGGTCTTTGCCCTGTTCAGCGGTGCTTGAGTTGCCAGTGTCTGACCTGTTCAGCGGTGCTTTCCATGGCGGTCTTTGCCCTGTGCAGTGGTGCTTGAGTTGCCAGTGTCTGACCTGTTTAGCAGTGCTTTCCATGGCGGTCTTTGCCCTGTTCAGCGGTGCTTGAGTTTACAGTGTCTGACCTGTTCAGTGGTGCTTTCCATGGTGGTCTTTGCCCTGTTCAGCTGTCCTTGCCAAGGCGGTCCGTCATTGCCCAGCAGGGCTGTGGCTGGCAGTCCTTCATGGGTCAGCTGGGCTGTGGCTTGCGGTGGTCTCCTGTCCAGTGACGACGGTGCTGGCGGTGGCCTCGTGGGCATTGACGATTAGGCTGGTAGTGGCCTCCTGGCCTGTGACAATGGGGCTGGCGGAGGCCTCCTGGGAAGCGGGGATGATGGCGTTCTTCTCCGCCGTGCTGCTCCTCCCAGACTTTGGAGATTTCCTCTGCCCCTTCCCCACCTTGGGAGGAGTCACAGCTGAGTCGACACTCCACCCCGGGACCCCTATGAGCGGCTTGGCTGGCTGGAGTCTTCACCCTCTCCCGCCGGGTAATGTCCAACTTCTGGTGCTTCACAGGGTGGGGACTGGCTGTGCTGTGGCTCCGTGCCACACTGGCTGGCATGGTGGCCGGTGCACTCCACATACCTGTAACAACAGGCACAACTGGTCCTGGAGTTTTTTTGGCTGAGGTGCTAGTACGGGACCTATGAGTTGGATGGGGGGGTGGTGGGAAAAAGGTTAAGGGTGGACACAAAACATTTTTGGGAGACACTGGGACGGGTAGCTCGAGGGGGTTTGGGAGTGGAGGAAGAGGTGGTGGTTGTAGGAGGTGTAAGTTTTGTGGTTTTGGGTGCAGGTGCATGGGCTGGAGGCTGTCGTGAGGTGGATGGCTGTTGGGTGGGTGTGTGCCTGCGTTTGTGTATATTGGGAGGGGGTGTCACAGACACACTGGGAGAAGTCACAGGGGACGTGTAAATGGTAGTGGGGGTGGTGAGTGCACGTGAGCGGGGTGTGGTGGTGGGTGTGCTGGTGCAGGACGTAGTTGCTTTAGTGGTAGTGCATGCAGGTGTGAGTGTAGATGAGATTGGGAGGGAGGAGGGAGATGAGGAGGAGGGGGACACAGTGGAGGCAGTGGATGTTGCTGTGTCTGCATGTGTTTGATGCTTGTGTCAGTGCCTGTGGGAAGTGTAGTGCTTATGTTTGCCTGAGCTTCCCTTGTGTGGTGAGGTGTGTGCAAGCTAGTCTGATGGTGTGCTTGGGATAGGCAGAGGTACAGGGGATTGGGTTTGGGAGGAGGTAGTTGGAGGGGGGAGGCTAGACACAGGGACAATGGCTGCAATCAGTGCTGAGGCCAGAGTCTGAAGGGTATGATGAAGGGCCGCCTGACCAGAATGAATGCCCTCCAGGAATGCATTTGTGTGTTGCAACTCCCTTTCCACACCCTGGATGGCATTCAAAATGGTAGACTGCCCAACAGTGAGGGACCTGAGGAGGTCAATGGCCTCCTCACTGAGGGCAGCAGAGGTGACAGGGGCAGGGGCTGAGGTGCCTGGGGCGAAGGTGATGCCCACCCTCCTGGGTGAGCGGGCACAGGGCGAAGGCTGAGGGGCTGCTGGGAGGGCGGTACTGATAGGGGGTGGCGGCTGTACCTGTAGAAGTGGGGGGCACAGATGTTGCCGCCACCACAAGGGAACTCCCATCGGAGGATGAGTCCCTGTCGCTGGTTGCAGATCCTGTGACCGCCGTGGTGCTCCCCTCGCCCTCCGTCCCACTGGTGTATTCTGAATCCGTAGTGTGGGCCTCCATGCCCATGTGGGATGCAGCTCCCTCGTGCTCCGGTGCCACTGTACCTCCGCCTGATGATGCTAATGCACACAAGAACAGGGAGACCACAAAAAGGGGGAGGACGACAGAAGAAAGACAGGTTGAGTGCATGGATTACCGCTAGCGTTGGTGGACAATACAGACACAGCAGCCCCCTGCACTACGTCGCGCTGTTGGGCTGTACAGATGCAATTCCTGGGAAATGGCCTGCAAGGCTATGGACGACATCTGCACACTTAGGTGACACAGGGGCATGAATAGCTGTACTTGGCACTCTACAGAGGTGGGGTGGGGGGGCCACATGGTCTGCATTACGGAGGGGCCTTGCCTACGGAACTCGCCCTGGCCTAGGGAAACCCACAGTCCTCCTCCCCCACCCATGCACCTTCACTGCGCGCAAAGTCCGCTGAATGATAGTGTACTCACCCCCTTGTGTCTGCTGTGATGCCCTCAAGCGCCCATCCAACTCAGGGTAGGCCACCGCCAGGATCCTGAACATCAGGGGGGTCATGGTTCGACGGGCACCCCTCCCTCTTTGGAAGGCCATCCCCAGCTGAGCCTCCGCCATCTTCTTGCTCCAGCGGCGAATGTCCTCCCATCTTTTACGTCAGTGGGTGCTCCGTCTGTGATGGACCCGCAGGGTCCGGATGTTCTTGGCGATGGCACGCCAACTATCCTTCTTCTGGTGGGCGCTGACCTACAGGAATAGTACAGGGGAAGAAGAGAAGTTATTACCAACTGCACCGTCAAAGTGAGTGGCCCACATCCCTACCCTTGCCATGTGGCACATGCATTCACAGTCCTTCATGCACGCAGAACTGTGCCCCCTTCCTTCTTACAACCAGCCCTCTCGACACAGGCATAGCCCATACAACATGCTCCCTGTGTACTTACCTGTTGGTCTGGAGGACCATAGAGTAGCGTGTACTGGGGAGGACCCCGTCGACGAGCTTCTCCAACTCCTCTACAATGAAGGCAGGGGCCCTTTCCCAGACGCACGAGCCATTGGGGGTCATTCCAAGTTTTGCGGGCGGCGGTTGCCGCCCGCCAAACTTAAACCGCCAATTGGCCGCTCTGCGGTCAAAAGACCGCGGGGGCCATTCTGACTTTCCCGCTGGGCCGGCGTGCGCCCGCCAAGGGAGCGCCCGCCGGCCCAGCGGGTAAGGGCCTGCAACACAGAAGCTGGCTCCGAATGGAGCCGGCGGTGTTGCAGGTGTGCGACGTCGCGCTTTTCACTGTCTGCTAGGCAGACAGTGAAAAGCTTAATGGGGCCCTGTTAGGGGGCCCCTGCACTGCCCATGCCAGTGGCATGGGCAGTGCAGGGGCCCCCTAACAGGGCCCCAGGACACCCGTTCTCGCCATCCTGTTTCTGGTGGTGAAAACCGCCAGAAACAGGCTGGCGGGAAGGGCGTCGGAATCCCCATGGCGGCGCTGCTTGCAGCGCCGCCATGGAGGATTGGGCCAACCGGGGTTAATCCGGCGGGAAACCGCCGGACCCGGTTTTCTGACCGCAGCTTGACCGCCGCGGTCAGAATGGCTCAGGAAGCACCGCCAGCCTGTTGGCGGTGCTTTCCGTGGTCCACGGCCCTGGCGGATTTTACCGCCAGGGTCAGAATGAGGCCCATTGTCTCTTCCAGACCACGGCCACAGCAGCAGTTGCAGTGTAGGTCCTCTCCTGTTGAAGATCAGGTATCGAGTGATTGAACAGATAGAAAATGGCGGTCACGTCCGTGGCGGTTACGTCCGCGGCGGTGCGTACCGTCACCGCCGGCGTACATCGTCATTGGCTCCTGGGACCCATAGGGTTCAATGTTAACCAATGCAGCATTGCGGCCCGGTCTTCGACCGCCTACCGCGACAGTGTACAACGCCAGCGCAGTTACCTCACATCCCATTGTCCCACTTTACAGGTCAGGCAGCCGCCATTTCAGGGGCCCACATGGCCAAATTACCAACTGCGTCACACATACCTAGGCCTTGTCTCACAACACAAATACAGGCCACATTTTGTGTATGAATGGTGTTCTGTGTAGACTGTGGGTAAATACCTCTGAGTTGTTTGACTCTGTGCTCAATGTTGTCCTTCATAGGCACCGTCCGCTGGGACATGTGAGGAGATGGCGGAATCCTCCGGTGTACCGACCGCTGGTTGACCTGTCGGCAATGGAGGAAAGAAGTTTGATCATCACCTACAGGTTTGACTGTGCCACAATCCAGGAACTGTGTACGCAGCTGGAGCCTGAACTGATGTCAGGAATCCCCCCTCAAGTGCAGGTGCTATCAGTGCTCCATTTCCTTGCAAGTGGGTCATTTCAAACAACAGTGGCAATGGCATCAGGGTTTTCCCGGCCTATGTTTTCTAACGTGTTGTCCAGAGTGTTGTCTGCCCTGCTGAAACACATGCGGAGCTACATCGTTTTCCCTCAGGTGGAGGACTTGCCTACAGTGAAAGGTGACTTTTATGCCATGGGACATATCCCCAACATCATAGGTGCCATTGATGGAACCCATGTAGCTTTGGTCCCCCCCCCCACAGGAATGAACAGGTGTACAGGAACCGGAAGAGTTATCATTCCATGAATGTACAGATGATATGTTTGGCAGACCAGTACATCTCCCAGGTAAATGCTATGTTCCCTGGCTCAGTGCATGACGCCTACATCCTGCGGAATAGCAGCATCCCTTATGTGATGGGTCAACTCTAGAGGCACCGGGTGTGGCTATTAGGGAACTCTGGTTACCCCAACCTGTCATGGCTACTGACCACAGTGAGGAATCTCAGGACTAGGGCAGAGGAACGCTACAATGAGGCCCATGGGTGGACTAGGAGGGTGATCTAACGCACCTTAGGCCTCCTGAAGGCCAGGTTCAGGTGCCTCCATATGACAGGTGGTTCCCTATACTACTCACCAAAGAAGGGGTGCCAGATTTTCGTGGCCTGCTGTATGCTTCACAGCTTGGCTTTGCGACGACAGGTGCCTTTTCTGCAGGAGGATGGTCCAGATAGCAGTGTTGTGGCAGCTGTGGAGCCTGTGGACAGTGATGAGGAGGAAGCAGAGGAAGAAGACATTGACAACAGGGACTCAGTCATCCAGCAATATTTCTACCTTCTACAAGTACTTTAACACTTCCACCTCTATCCTGTCTATCCTGTCTGTCGATTTCACCCAGTGTATGGTCACTGAGTTGTCATTTTCCCTTACGGTTTCACAGGTGTGGTTTCCAACGTGAGTCATCTGCTTAGATTTCTCATGGACTTGAGCTGTGTGACATAGGTATGTTGACATTACATTTGAAAAAGCATTTTGTCCCTGTAATTGATAATACACAAATTAAAAATCACAGACTGACTCCAGATTGTTTTGTGGTTCAAGGGTGTTTATTGAAGTGCTCATTATTGGAGGGGGTTGTAAAATGGTGAGGGGGGATGGTGGAGGTATGTCCATGGCAGAGTCCAGTCTATTAGTCTCACAGGTGCATTGGCCATATGGGCATAGGAAGTGGAGCTTGGGCAGTTCCAATATAGACAGGGTTACATAGTGGGACATTGGTTTGACAATCAGGGTGGTCTCATTTCTTGGCGGGGGGTCTTGGCATTGTGCTCTGTCTTGTTCCTGGATCTCAGGGACCGCTTGCGGGGTGGTTCTCCATCTGCAGGGGGTGGGGTGCTGGTGTGGTGGTCCTGTGGTGGGGCGTCCTGTCCACTAGCGCTGGCGGAGGTAGTGGGCAGTCCATCGTCCATGCTAGTGTCAGGGGCCCCTTGGAGTGCCACAGTGTCCCTCCTGGTGTTAAGTATTTCCTTCAGCACCCCTAGGATGGTGCCCAGGGCGGAGCTGATGGTTCTGAGTTCCTCCCTGAACCCCAAATACTGTTCCTCCTGCATGCGCTGGGTCTCCTGAAACTTGGCCAGACCGTTGCCATTGTCTCCTGGGAGTGGTGGTATGCTCCCATGATGGAGGAGAGGGCCTCGTGGAGAATGGGTTCCCTTGGCCTGTCTGCTCCCTGTTGCACGGCAGCCCTCCCAGTTCCCCTGTGTTCCTGGGCCTCTGTCCCCTGGACTGTGTCCCCACTGCCACTGTCCCCAGGTCCCTGTTGTTGTTGGGGTGGTGGGTTTTCCTGGGTTCCCTGTAGTGGTGGACACACAGCTGATTGACGTGTCCTGGGGACGGAGCTATGGGCCCGCTGGGTGGGTGCTGTGCTGGTGTTACCAGGGGGTGGAAGTTCTGTGGTGGGCTGTGCCTGTGTGAGGGGAACCGACTGTCCCAAGGCCCATGATGGTCCGGGCTGGTCATCTGGATCCAGTTGGGCAGAGCTGCTGTCATCACTGTGGGCCTCTTCTGTGGGTGGGGTGGAGATGTCTGGACCCTCCTGTCTGGTGATGTTGGGTAGTGGTCCTGCAGGGGTGTAAAAGCATGATTATTGCATCTGTGTGTGTCATGGTGTGCAATGGGTGGGTGAGCGTGTACCCCAGTGCTAGCATTTGTGTGTGGGTGCTTGTGTGATGATGGTTGAGAGGGGTGTTATGGGTATGTGCAGTGGGCATGTTTTAGTGATGGGTGTCCATGCTTTGTTGTTGCATGCAGGGCTTGGTGTTGGGATGTGTGGTTTGTGTTATTAGTACATTAGTGAGGAGTTGGAGTGATAGGGGAGGGGGTGAGGGTGGGGGTCTGTGATAGCATGCAGGTAGGATGGGGGATATGGTAGTTAAAGGTTTGACTTACCAGAGTCCATTCCTCCACTGACTCCTGCGAGGCCCTCAGGATGCAGAATCGCCAAGACCTGCTCCTCCCATGTTGATAGTTGTGGGTGAGGAGGTGGGGGTCCGCCGCCAGTCCCCTGTACTACCAGGTGGTGTCTGGAGACCACGGAACGCACCTTCCCCCGTAGGTCGTTCCACTTCTTCCTGATGTCGTCCCGATTTCTTGGGTGCTGTCCCACTGCGTTGACCCTGTCGACTATTCTTCGCCATAGCTCCATCTTCCTTGCTATTGAGGTGTGCTGCACTTGTGATCCAAATAGCTGTGGCTCTACATGTACGATTTCCTCCACCATGACCCTGAGCTCCTCCTCCGAGAACCTGGGGTGTCTTTGCCGTGCCATGGGGTGGTGTGGGTGATGTGTGGGGTGGTGTGTGTGGTGATAAGTGTAGTGATATGTAGTTGTGTGTGGTGTTTTGTGCGTGGAAGTTGTGTGGGTGATGGTGTTGAGTGCCTGTGGATGCTGTTGTTCTTGTTGTTCTTGTTGGTGCTGTCTCTCTCTGGCCTTCTTTCTCAATTGTGGTCGTAGGGGTTTGTGGGTGTGTGTTTTATATTGTAATGGGTGTGTGGGAGTGGTGTGTGTATGTGTCTCAGGTGTGTGTATTTGGAATTGTCCAATGTGGCTGTGTTTTGTATTTGTGTGTGTATTTTGAGCGCGGCAGTGTGTACCACCAATAGAATACCGCGGTTGAAAGACCGCCGCGTGGATTCGTGGGTTGTGATAGCGTGGGCGTATTTCTGTTGGCGTGACGGTGGAGGTTTTGTTTTCGCCAGTTTATCACTGACCTTTGGTGTGGCAGAATTGTGTGGGTGTCTGATTTTTTGTCGGATTCTGGGATGTGAGTCATAATAGCTGTGGCGGAATTCCGCGGCTGCGGCAGTGTGTTGGCGGTCTTCTGCACGGCGGTAAGCGCCTTTTACCGCCAATGTCGTAATGACCGCCTGGATGCCTTCTCACTTTCTTCTCCAACAACTTGTCCCCTATTGATAAATAAGTGTCCACATCATTTCTCACCTCTATTAACTCCCTTACACATTAGCACTGAAATGTCTCATTTCCATACAGAGGGTTATAGTACATCTTGCAAGCAGAGTAGTTGAAATAGCCAAGTTGTCAACAAGCCTGCCAAAGCCATCCATCTAACTCAGTGCATGGCACTGTTCACAGCTGTTCACAGCTTGGCCCACTGGTGTTGTCCATACATGCTCTACACAGTGGTGTATAAGCTCTGTATACTATTTTCAAATGAACTAAAGCCAACATTAAAGGCCGAATACCATAATTGTAATTCTTCCTTAATTTTTATGTAAATCACACAACATGCCTTTTTTGCATAGACCGGGACTCTGCCCTAACGCTACAAAGTTTGCACTCCCAAACCACAGGTGCAGGATAACTAGGTTCAGTCACCCAAAGATGAATATTGAATTCCGGGTCATTGCAGCCCCACACAACCCACTGAGGTCAACTGTTGACAGGGTTCCATGCTTTCTGAAAAGTAGCATGGAACCTTGTAGAAAAGTAGTAATCCAAAGATTTGTTCTTTAATGAGTTGCGCACTCAAGGAACACTAGAAACGGAATATTCATTTCAACATATTTATTTTAAAATTATTATTTCAAAAACCCCGAATCTAGTACATGCACCATTGTTTGGTAACATCACAGAAGATAAGCAGCAAAGTTGGTCATGAACAGTGTAAACACCACAGAAAAATGTAGCTTCACAATTTGTAGCCCTTAACACCCTCAGTGTGCTATCTCTAGACGTTATGCTAGTTCTAGCAGTTGAATAGATAATAAGCCTAATTCTCACGTTTCGGATATGGTGTGCACAAAACTAGGAAAAGACAGTGTTGTTGTCTGTTTGGAATAGTTTTCAAGCTATTTCAAGCACAAGGGCAAGGAGATTGTGGCTGTGCGAGAACACAATCCTGGCACCAGTCAGTGCATGCAAAATGATCTGCAGAACCTCAAACAGTCTTCCTGGAGCCTTTTTCAGTTAAGGTGGACTCTGCTATTGTACCCATCTAGATCTGTGCATGGTTCTGTGCCATCTGTGAAGATTCTCTCTCATCTATCTTCACTCCATGGGGTTTTTACAGAATTGGCCACTGACCTTTACCCTACATTTAGGAATTTCTGTTTAATTCTAGACATAACCGGAATGAACCAATATGACAAAAGCACATCAATTCAGACTACATGTTCATCGTGTGCTTTCAATGTCTGACCTAAAGACATGTATAACAGGACACATGTATTAAACCTATCTTCTCTTAAGGTTTGTCAAGGACATTGTTAAGATGATTTGACACTGTCATGTTCCTCACAAGATAAAGTCATGTAGTATCTGGGCCAAAGGTGGACAGGTTAACTGAACAACCTCAAAATGGAGTCTGATCTTCAATAAAATAATTGAACTGTGAAATGAAATGGTCAGCATGACTATGACATCCATGTAATAACTTCACAACTAAACAATCACTAATCAATCACTGAATCTGTTTTTGCATGATTTTGCTTATCATAACTTCATGACACATTTAGAGAACAGAAGCATGTTAGATATGTGCATTTGATGGAATCACAGCTCCGCACTTGTTACATATTTAAAAACACATGTTTACAAACTGAAATGAAAGCGATCTCTGCACTGGAAGACATGATCTGTACAACACCCTTAACTCTTGGGGGGGTGGGGAGTTCCTGAAACAGTAATGACTCTATCACCCTGAGCTGTAATGCTGTAGAAACATGCCCTTGACCACTTGTTCATCATAGGATCATAGCCCTTACAGCAGCTTGACATGTACTTACCGGCTTAGCAAAAAATTCCCTAGCGCCCAAGAGTGCCTGTGGCTGTTGTATTCAATGTGACTATGAGCAGACACAGGCGGTCATTCTGACCGCGGCGGGCGGCGGTTGCCGCCCGCCATGCGGTCGCCGGTTGCCGCCCGCCATGCGGTCGCCGCCAAATGGCTGCTCCGCGGTCAGAAGACCGCGGATGCCATTCTGGCTTTCCCGCTGGGCCGGCGGACGCCCGCCAAAGGAGCGCCCGCCGGCTCAGCGGGAAAGGCCATGCAACAATGAAGCCGGCTCCGAATGGAGCCGGCGGAGTTGCAGGGGTGTGACGGGTGCAGTTGCACCCGTCGCGATTTTCACTGTCTGCTAAGCAGACAGTGAAAATCATGGTGGGGCCCTGTTAGGGGGCCCCACGACACCCGTTCCCGCCATCCTGTTCCTGGCGGTAAAAACCACCAGAACAGGATGGCGGGAAGGGGGTTGGAATCTCCATGGCGGCGCTGAAAGCAGCGTCGCCATGGAGATTCAGCCCAGCCGGGGTTAATCCGGCGGGAAACCGCCGGACCCGGCTGGGCGACCGCGGCGGTCAGAATAGCAATGGAAGCCAGGGTCAGAATGACCCCCACAATGACTTGGTGTGAACGTTGAACATGTCTTGATGCTATGCTGGTGTCCTGTGGATCTGCAATTGTACTAGATGGAGGTTCATTGTGCTCTATAACTGCATGTTTCTATCCCTCACCCGCTTGTTCTGCTCCAACATAATGGAGGGTATGACTATCTGATGGAAAACAAAAGGCTTACTGCTTTATTATAATAAAATTATAATATAAATACTACATCTTATATATTTGGACATGTTTCCCAATAAGTGGGATGGAGTACAATAGATATAAGGTTTGATGTGATACAGACAAAAGTAGAATTCTAAAATAACTTTTATAATGCAGGACATTTATTAGATCACAAGCCCCACAATGCATTTCTACAAGCATAACAAAGTAACAGTTTTCAAAAGTGTAATCATACACTATGGATGTGTGTTTTTATAGAGAATACTAACCTAAGTTGTATATTTGTTCTACTAAACCCATAGCTATGACTGTAGTTGGTGATACAGAGGTATCAATGTTGCTCACTCCCATTACTTACTCTAGCTGTAAGATAGACTGTAATAATTCCACTATGTCACTCACTATCTGTTTCAATGAAGGACCTCCAACTGTGCCTGCAAGCCTTGTTTCATTGTCTAACAGCCTTCTACATAGTTTGGGAGTGAGGTCTTTACCAGACCTTGCAATTTTCAGCAATGGCACGATCAGTAACATGAACAGCATTAAGTCGGTCTTGAATATTTAGCCACTTTTCTGTACTTGTTGGCTGCAAACATTGTAAGGATGGTTTCCAAACCTAATCATCAATATTAGCAACCCATTCCTCAATTAAAATATAAATCTCTTTCTGAGAATTGGGGTTGCTGCTTGACTGGGGTATGACCCTGGTCAAGCAGCAACCGTAAGTCTTGTCAGGGCAAGGCAAAATTGATTCCCAAATGAATCTGTTATTACCCTTTGGTAGCTTGGCACAAAGCAGTCAGGCTTAACTTGAAGGAAATGTGAAAATTATTTGTGCAGCACTTCGAACAGAAAAGCAGAGAAAATACTACACAAAAAGATACCACACAGACAACAAAATAAGACAAGTTGAAGTGGTGAGGTGGTTCTGATCCATGCAGTAGTGGCGGTGCAGAATTTTGGCAGCATCGTCGAAGCTGTATTGATGAGAGATGCAAGGACCATGTGCCAGGGAAAGCATCACTCATTCGTGGTTCCAAAGGTAAGTCTGTTATGATGTTTCTGATCCATGCAGTAGAGGATTCATTGGTTCTGCTTCATCAACAGCAGCGTTGAGTCATTTTTGCTCCACAGCAGAGGATGCGTCGGTTGCGCTGGAGCAAACAGCTTAGGCCCACTTCCAAGCGTCCAGGAGTGGAGTGGCACCACTTGGTAGGACAGGCTCACAGATGGCACAATCCAGGTGCAGATACAGGATGGTTGGAAGTTCTTTATGTCCCTGAGACTTCAGATTAGGAGACCAGCCAGCTAGCCCTTGGAGTCACTCTGGGTTCTGGTTTGGAGAGATGCAGGTGTAGTCCTTACTCCCAGGCAAGAGGGCAGCAGGCACAGGTCAGCACAGCAAAGCAAAAGTCCAGCAAAACAGCAGTCCAGCAGTGGCAGGTCTTCAGCACCACAGCACTCCTTCTTCCCTGCAGAGTATGTACAGGCCCAAAGGTGTACTGAAGAGGTGGTGTCTGAGGTCCAGTTCTTATACCCAGTGGTGCCTTTGATGTGAGAGAGACTTCAGAGACACCCCTTTGAATTGCCCAGATGTCCTGCCCTTCCTGCCTTGGCTCCAGACTCACTACATGGGGTATGCATGCCTTTGTGTAGCGAAAGGACACAGTCTATCCAGGTGTAGGTGACGCTGTGTCGAGCTCCTTCCTCCCATCCTGTCCGTGATGTCTCATCAGGACACAGAAGGTCCATCAAGTCAAACCTGAGCACCCTTTCTGTGTGCATGTCTAGGGGGAATACACAAAGCCAAGCTGCCCCCCATCCCAGACATGTGATCAGAGACAGGCAGCAGACACCAAATGGCTGAGGCAAAAAAATGCCAACTTCATAAAAGAGGCATTTTGAGAATTGCAAATTTAAATCTGACTTTACCATAAAATAGGATTCTAAACTATGATTCAAGAGACACCAAACTTTAAAAGTCTGTCTCTTCCAGGTTGTGACTTACACTTCTAAGATGTGATAGTGTAATCTCAATGTTAATCCACAGAAGAGATAGGCCTTGCAGTGGTGAAAAACACATTTACACGTAAAACCACAAGGACATGTAAAACTAAAACGTGAATGTCCTACTTTTTTAATACATTGTGCCCTGCCCTCTGGAATGTCTAGGGCATACTCTAGGGGTGACTAATATGTATTGAAAAGAAAGGTTTGGGCTTGGCAAAAGGTTTACATAGCAGTTTAAACTGCCAACACAGGCACTGCAGTGGCATGCCCGAGACATGCTTAAAGGGCTTACTTAGATGGATGGCACAATCAATGTTGCAGGCCTACTAGTAGCATTTAATTTACAGGTCCCAGTCCTAAGCAGTACACTTTACTAGGGACTTTTAAGTAACTTCAATATTCCAATTGGGTATATGCCAATGTTGCCTTGTTTTGAGGGGAGAGCACATGCACTTTAGCACTGGTTGTGAGTGATAAAGTGCACAGAGCTCTAAGGTCTACAAAAACAAAGTCAACAAAAAAGGGGAGAAGGAAGGCAAAAGGTTTAGGAACGACCATGCAGAAAGGGCCATTTCCAACATTTTTTTAATGAGAAGTGTTGTCACAGGGAGTAGGCCCAGCTACCATTTCTATTGGGATAAGCGTGGGAAGGTCACATCATAGGACTTCTGCAGGCCCTGCAGATTCTGGGACTTCTCACATCACCCTGGGCTCCCCTAGGGATGTGATTTCAGAAATGTCTATTTTGTTAGGTTTCTGTAATTGGTGGCTGAGCTAGGATCGAATTCGGCAGCCATGCAAAAAAAGCACACAGAATTTTTGGCATTTTGAGGTTTATTGCGGGCACTAGGCCCAACCACACAAATGGGGTACCTTTTTTATTTTGAGACCTGCAAGAAAACAGAAAAATAGATTATGTTAATGACAACTGGACTTCTTTGCATTTTTTGCTTTTGAATATAAGCCAGTGTGCAAGAAAGAAGACATTTTGTAAAATGCCCTTTGAATCATATGATAGCATGCGTAGCATACATTTCAGAAATACATAGGTACTCTCCATACCCATTTTTCATTCATGATATTTAATCATATGAATTGTTGTATGGCCATGCACAATGAAAGATCATTCTAATCTGCAGCTCATTTGCTGGCTCTGGGTATCTCATGTTCTTGGAGAACCTACTAACCCTATATATCCCCCTGACCTAGCCAGGGCAATGGAGATACACACTTAAGATAACCCCTGCTCACCCCCTTGGTAGCTTGGCACAAGCAGTCAGGCTCATCTCAAAGGCAATGTGTAAAGTATTTTTACCAACACACAGAGTAATACAGTGAAAACACTACAAAATGGACACAACACCAGTTTAGAAAAATAGGCAATATTTATCTAAATCAAGCAAGACCTAAATGACAAATGTCCAACATAAACAAGTCAAGTTATGCATTTTTAAAGTAAAAATGTTCTTAAACCTTAGAAAACAATGCTAATGTTGTTGTTACACAATGTACCTGGTTTGCGTCAAAAATAAAGCCGCACATTGCTCCAAGTGTGGGGAAAATTCTGACACAATGCTGAGGCAGAGGCTCCTCGACAACAGCGGATTCACAACCTCAACTACGGTGTTCTGTGTGGCCAGACGAACTTCAGTGGAGCCCGAAGACGATGCAGTGACCCGACTGCATGGAAAATACCAACACGTTCTGTCCTTGACCTCAACACTTTGCTCCATCAAAGTTGCTGTTTCAATGGACTGTGTATGCATTGTAGCTGACCTACCATGCATCATGGTCAGCCTGAACTTTGAATTTGGACCAGTCTCTAGTGACCTCAAGTAACCTTTTGATAGCTAGTGACCTCTAAGCACTGTTTTCACATTTAACATTTAAAAAGTCATATCTTGACCTCTAGTTATTAAATTTATGTTGTTTTAGTTTTGTTTTTCTCAGATACATATTCTCTATTTTTCGAAAGTGGTGTGGAGTTATTTTGAGTGTTTTTATTGTGTTCTGTAATTTAAGTGCTGCACAAATACTTTTCATATTGCCTATTAAGTTAAGCCTGACTGCTCTGTGCCAAGCTACAAGAGGGTGACCATGGATTAATTTAGGGTGTGTGACTGACTTAACCTGACTAGGATTTTGGTCCCTACTTGGACAGGGTGCATACCTCTGCCAACTAAAGACCCAATTTCTAGCAATGGTCATCAGCAATTCTTGGATAAACTGCAAATTGTGGAACAGACATACACGCAAGGCTATCTATTCACTGAGTGGGGGTAATGGTTTCCTGGTTTCCATCAATGCTTTAGCCTCCATGACTCTCTGGTCACCCTGCTGGTGCTACCCTAGTCCTGTTTCTTTATGTGTAAGAGGCAAGGGCGTTCCCATGGGTGCAGCCCATCCTCTCATTTATATACAGCAGTGGGCAATGTCTGAGAGTACAGTGAGCATCTTTACACACACATTAGAGAAGGTCATCTGCAGTTCTTGGGGTAAATCAGGGCAGTCTAGTATTGCTTCTGCCTTTGGATGCCATGCTTCTACTGCCGGTGGTATGGATGTGCCAGCTTCCCTTCTTGCCACTACACTCTGTTACTGGCTGACTCCTACTGGGTGCCATTTTGCACCTGAACCTCTTCTGGTGCTGTGGCTTGGGTACCTGGTGGGCACACTTACTCTGTTGCTGCTCATGGTGATAGCAAGCAACGCTCAACACTTAAAGCAGCTGGTCCCAGATCTCCAACACCGGTTCTGCCTTGTCAACATGTAGGAATTATCAATGTCTGCGCCCCTCCATCCACATGCTTTGATAGTGCTGTTATCTGTATTATTGTGGTGGAGGACGTAATGATGACTAGTCTTGTGGGATCCGGCAGCCATTAATGAGATTTTGAATGCTACATTATGGTGTAAAAGGAGACCTGCTACCTCACTGGTGGGCCACACTAGATCCAGGTCACCTCATACATGTCAGTCTTAGTGTGGTCTTCACCCAAACCTTTACTGCCTATGTCCATCTTGTCTGTCCTTAGGACTCTGGGCACCTTACCACAGCTAATCAGTACTAAAGTGCTTGTGCTCACACCCCTAAACATTGTGTGATTGGCATATACCTGATTGGCATATTTAATTTAAATGTAAGTCCTGTAATTTAAATGCTACCAGTGGAGCACTCATTGGGCCATTCACTTAAGTAGCACCTTAAAACATGACCGAGGCCTGACATTGCAGCCTGAAGGAAGTGGTCCACTGCCATGCCAACTTGGCATTTAAAACCCCTTGTCAAGCCTTGAACTCCCCTTTTATTACATATACGACACCTCTAAGGTAGACCCTAGGGTTTTTTAGTTTCACATGTCTTGGTAGTGAATAACTCCCAAATTAATTATTTCACCACTGTGGGGCTTACCCCTTCCATAGGATAACATTGGGGATTCCTTATTCTATTTAATAAACTGTAATTCCTAAACCAGAGGTGGTAGGTATCGAATGTTTGGTATCTATCAACTTGTAGTGATAAACCCTTGTTAAAGGTAAAGCTGGATATAGCATTACAATTTTGAAAGTTGGCAATTTCCTGCCCTTAGCCCTCTGTGCCTGTAGCCTGCCTTAAGTCATGTGACTGGGAGTAACTGACAGTTGAGACATTATAACTTTATAAATTCACCCCTGACAGTCACACAATAGTGAGATTAGCAGAGCCTAAATGGTCTATTAACTGACTTAATGGGAGGCGGAGGTAACCACAGCCCCACTTGCTTCTGAATAGGCCGAGCTCTGCTGCCACACAATAGGCTTAATGACCCTGTGTCAGTGCAGCCATCTAGGAGCCAGGGCAGGGGAGGCATGAAACTACTGGAACTTCAGCGAAACCTTGTGGAAACGTCTGCCAAAATCTAAGAGCAGGGCACCAGGGTATAAAAATTGGGCTCTCAGACCTACGTCTCAGTTCACTACTGGACCTGTGAAAGGACTCTCAGAGGACTGCCTGCTGCTGCGACCTGCTGTGCATGCTACAAGACTGCTGCAGTACCTGGAAGGCCAGCGCTGCTGTGGAGCCCTGCATCATCACCTACACCTAGGACTTCAAAAGCAACTCCAAGGGCTAGCATACCTGGCGTCCTGTTCAGAGCCACAGGGACATAACAGGCTGCCACCATCTTGCCCCCACATGTGGCCCCACTCTGAGTGAGTCTGGCACCTCAAGGGGTCTCCATCCACTCCTGGACCCTTTGGTGAGGTGCTAAAGGTGCACAGGTGGCCATTTTTCAAAACTGAGGATTTACTCTTTTGAACCTTAAACATTTAATAATTCATAACTCTAGTTATAATAATTAGATGTTGATGGTTTTGGTGTCAAATAATTTATTAAAATATACTCTATTTGTTCTAAATTTGTTTGGGATTTTTATTGTGTTGTACTTTTGCTGTACTGCTGTTTGTATGCTGCATAAATAACACAGTGCCTCTAAGTTTATCCTGACTGCTTTTTATGCCAAGCTACCCAGCACTAAGAACAGGTTAAATTAGTGACTTTTTGTGTTTCACCCTGAAAGGGTTTGTGGCTTTTGCTTGACAAGGCCTCACCCCCTAGTCAACCAACAACCCGATTTCCCATACAAAATATCGATGTCCTGTTCACCTCACTATGCCCAGCTCAAACTCATATTTCAATCATAGTTCTTTTGAGCAATTTATGGCCCCACTGCTAACGTTCAGAGTCTGGAACCAGACTCAGTGTGTGCCCTCTACTGACTCCAATGAGGTGTCATATCAGTACCTCTGCTGTCCTTGCTTGTCCTTTAGTAGTTCTAGTAGTTCAGTCTCCACACAGGAATGAGAGGAGCTTCTACTAAAGGCCTCAAACTCTGTCAGGTTCTTTTCACTGATGGCTTCTGTTGCCTGTCGGATATTTTGTGTCCAGCAGGTGTGCGGCATCACACTTCACTGCAGTGGCTAGTGTGAATAGGACGCCACCGAGGGTGGTGGACAATCTCACCTGTGGCCCGCCACTGGCCCACAGAATGGCCCTATCAGGTCGCTATCTTCTGCCCTCTCAGGGGCCTACATAGGACGCCACACCACGTTTGTGCTATTGTGCTGGTTTTGATAGTTCCTCCACACCATGGCCTTATGGTTTATAAATATCACCAGAACCCCTTGATGACATATATAGGCCGATATTATACAGTTACTTATTATATATTCTCTCTCTCTCTCCATAAATATTTCTACACATATATATGTGTTACACAGAGATGATCACCACTGTGTAGCTATAGTTAGGACTTAGGTCCAAGTTTCTATAGAAAAAGTATTTTTAGTTTTGCTTGTAACTTTGCCGTTGTTTAACAAACCTTGACAAAACATTCCCAGAAAAGTCTCATCCACCTCGACGTCTTCCTAGAAAGATGTAGGGGCATATTTATACTTTGTTTGCGCCAAATGTGCGTCAAAACGTTTGACGCACATTCAGCGCAAACCTTGTACCATATTTAAACTTTGACGCCTGAGCCCGCGGATGTCAAAAATTCCTCCGTGTGCGTAATTTTTTGGATGTGGGAAACTGCCTTGTGTTAATGACATGCAAGGTAGGCGTTCCAGCTAAAAAAATGACTTTAAGGCCTGTGCGCCTTATTTATACTCCAGCGTCATTTTGTCGCACAGGAGGGGGTGGGCCTTAAAAAACGGTGCACATCCTGATGTGCGCCGTTTTTTAACGACTGGGTGAGGGCAGGCGTTAAGGGACCTGTGGGCTCACTTCAATGGTCTCTGACCATGGAAGGAGTCCAGAGGTGCCCTTCCCCGCCCCAAGGACACCCCCTGCCACCCTCGCCCACCCGTGGAGGACACCCATGGATGGGGGGACCCATCCCAGGTAAGTACAGGTAAGTAGAGGTAAGTATTTTGTTTTTATTTTTTTAAAGTGGCATAGGGGGGGCTAATTTGGGCCCCCCCTCATTTCACTGTGCCCAATGGCCATGCCCAGGGGACAGGAGTCCCCTGGGCATGGCCATTAGGCAAGGGGGCATGACTCCTGTCTTTGCTATGGGGGTTGTGCGTCAAAAAATGGCGCAAGTCCGGTTTGAGGCATGATTTTTGCCTCAAACCTGACTTGCACCGTTTTTTGACGCACAACCCCCATTTTCCCCTACGCCGGCGCTGCCTGGTTTGAGTCTTTTCTTTTTACTTTGACCAGTCTGCAGTGACGGCTAACGTCATTCCTTAAATAAGGCGCCCGCATGTCGTATGGGAATGGCGTAAGCCGGAGGTAATATTTTTGATGCAAACCAGCGCTGGCACTGGTTTGCGTCAAAAAGTATAAATATGGGCCATAAGGTGATCTGTCAAGCGAGGGCTGAGAAAAAAGCAGGGTCTAAAAACATGTTTTCCCTATTCATCTTTCCATTGGAAATTTAGACACAGTTGCAAACCACAAGGCTGAACAGAAACACATCAAATATGACAAATATCTAGATCTTGGTCTAGAAAGTGTGCCTTTTGTTATATGGTGGAAATTCAGTTTTCGTGAAATTAAGGTTCCAAAACTTGGTGTCTTTCACATTGTGGAAGACACCAGGGGTGAACAGAACTGAAGATGAGATCTGATTGGCTGCCACAACCATAAACAATTATAGATGTAGTGGTAGTTATCTTAGGACTCAGACTTAGGGGGTCATTACAACATTTACGGTAAAAACGGCTTACCGTCGTGCAGAAGACCGCCAATACACCACTGCGGCAGCGGAATTCCGCCACAGCTATTATGACCCACATCTCGGAATCCGACAAAATTCAGTCACCCACACAAGTCCGCCACACCAAAAGTCAGTGTTAAACTGGCGAAAACAAAACCTCCACCTCCACGCCAACAGAAACACGCCCATGCTATTACGTCCCACGAATCCACACACATCTCCAAAACACCACCACATTGGACAATTCTAAATACACACACCTGATACACATACAAACACCACTCCCACACACCCAACACAATATAAAACACACACCCACATCACCCACAAACCCCTACGACAAAAAATTAGTCACGAAGGCGACAGAGAGATAGCACAGAATAGACAATCTCACCACACAGAGGCACACAACACCATCATCCACACAACATCCACGCACAAAACACCACGCACCACTACACATCACCACACACATCAACACTCACACAGCCCCACACATCACACACACCACCCCATGTCACTCCAAAGACACCCCCGCTTTTCCGAGGAGGAGTTTCGGGTCATGGTGGAGGAAATCCTACAGGTAGAGCCACAGCTATTTGGCTCACAGGTGCAGCACACATCCATAGCCAGGAAGATGGAGCTATGGCACAGAATAGTCGACAGGGTCAACGCTGTGGGGCAGCATCCAAGAAATCGGGAGGACATCAGGAAGAGGTGGAACGACCTATGGGGGAAGGTGCGTTCAGCGGTCTCCAGGCACAACATCGCGGTTCAGCGGACTGGCGGCGGACCCCCACCTCCTCCCCCACAGCTAACAACATGGGAGGAGCAAGTCTTGACCATCATGCATCCTGAGGGCCTCGGAGGAGTCGGTTGAGGAATGGACACTGGTAAATCAAATCTTAACTATCAGATCCCCCACCCTACCTGCATGCTATCACACAAGGCCCTCTCCTCCATCATTGGAGCATACCACCACTCCCAGGAGACGATGGCGACGGTCCTGGTCAAGTTTCAGGAGACCCAGCGCCTGCAGGAGGACCAGTATTTGGGGTTCAGGGAGGAGCTCAGGACCATCAGCTCCGCCTTGGGCACCATCGTAGGGGTGCTGAAGGACATACAGCAGACCATGAGGTACACTGTGGCACTCAAAGGGGCCCCTGACACTAGCATGGACGATGAACTGCCCACCACCTCCACCGGCTCTAGTGGACAGGACGCCCCGCCACCGGACCACCACACCAGCACCCCACCCCCTGCAGATGGACAACCACCACCCAAGCGGTCCCTGAGATCCAGGAACATGACAGATCAAGATGGCAAGACCCACACCAGGAAATGAGACCACCCTGATTGTCACCCCACTGTCCCACTTTGTTACCCTGTCCATACTTAAACTGCCCCAGCTCCACTTCCTATGCCCATATGGGCAGTGCACCTGTGAGACTAATAGACTGGACTCTGCCATGGACATTCCTCCACCATCACCCATCACCATTTTACAACCCCCCTCCATTTTTGAGCACTTAAATAAACACCCTTGAACCACAAAACAATGATGAGTCAGTCTATGATTTGGTAAAATGTATTATCAATGACAGTGTCAAAATAAGTTTCTAGTTGTAAAGGCAACATACCTATGTCACATATCACAAGTCCTTGAAGGATGCATGCAGATGACACACGTTGGTGAGCACACCTGTGAAACCGTAATGTAAAGGAACAACTCAGTTACCAAATAATCCTATGAAATTACACACAGGATAGAAGAAGACGTGTGACAGTGAATGTAATGGTAAAAATGAAAATGTTCTCACCTGTGTGTCACTGGAAATATTGCTGTATGACTGACTCCCTGTTGTCGTTGTCTTCTTCCTCAGCTTCCTCCTCATCACTGTCCACAGGCTCCACAGGCTCCACAGCTGCCATAACACTGTCATCTGGACCATCCTCCTGCAGAAAAGGCACCTGGCGTCGAGCAGGTGATGATGATCTGGCACACCTTCTTCGGTGAGTAGAATAGGGAACGACCTGTCATATGGAGGCACCTGAACCTGGCCTTCAGGAGGCCGAAGGTGCGTTCGATCACCCTCCTAGTCCGCCCATGGGCCTCATTGTAGCATTCCTCTGCCCTGGTCCTGGGATTCCTCACTGGGGTCAATAGCCAGGACAGGTTGGGGTAACCAGAGTCTCCTAATAGCCACACACGGTGCCTCTGGAGTTGACCCATCATATCAGGGATGCTGCTATTCTGCAGGATGTAGGCGTCATGCACTGAGCCAGGGAACATAGTATTAACCTGGGAGATGTACTGGTCTGCTGAACATACCATCTGTACATTCATTGAATGATAACTCTTCCGGTTCCTGTACACCTGTTCACTCCTGTGGGGGGGGACCAGAGCTACATGGGTGCCATCAATAGCACCTATGATGTTGGGGATATGTCCAAGGGCATAGAAGTCACCTTTCACTGTAGCCAAATCTTCCACCTCAGGGAAAATGATGTATCTCCTTACGTGTCTCAGCTGGGAAGACAACACAGCGCAATGCTGCATTGGTTAACATTGGACCCTATGGGTCCCAGGAGCCAATGAACAAGTGCGCCGCCGGTGATGATACGCACCGCCGTGGACATTTCTATCTGTTCAATCACTAGATAGCTGATCTTCGACAGGAGAGGACCTACACTGCAAGTGCTGCTGTGACCTCGGTCTGGAAGCGACGATGGCTGCAGCGTCTGGGGAAAGGGCCCCTGCCTTCACTGCTCAGGAGTTGTAGAAACTAGTAGACGGGGTCCTCCCCCAGTGCACGCTACTCTACGGTCCTCCAGACCAACAGGTTAGTACAGAGGTAGCATGTTGTATGGGCTAGGCCTGGGTGGAGAGGGCTGGTTGTAAGAGGGAAGGGGGCAGAGTTCAGGGAACATTAATGCATGTGAATGAATGTGCCACGTGGCTAGGGTAGGGAGGGGGGACACTCACATCGACGGTGCAGTTGGTAATGAATTCTCTTCTTCCCTTGTGCATGTCATGTAGGTCAGCGCCCACCAGAAGAAGGACATTTGGCGTGCCATCGCCAAGGACGTCCGGACCCTGGGGGTCCACCAGAGACGGGGCACCCACTGCCGGAAAAGATGGGAGGACATTCGCCGCTGGAGCAAGAAGACGGCGGAGGCTCAGCTGGGGATGGCCTCCCAACGTGGGAGGGGTGTCCGTCGCACCATGACCCCCTGATGTTCCGGATCCTGGCCGTGGCATACCCTCAGTTGGATGGGCGCTTGAGGGCATCACAGCAGACACAAGGGGGTGAGTACACTCTCATTCTGCGGACTTTGCGCGCAGTGGAGGGGTCTGGGTGGGGGAGGAGGCCTGTGGATGTACCTAGGCCAGGCAGAAATACGTAGGCTAGGCCCCTCCATAATGCAGGCCATGTGGCACTCTACCCCACCGCAGTAGAGTGCCAAGTACAGGTATACATGCCCCTGTGGCATCCATGTGTGCAGAAGTCCACCATAGCCATGTAGGCCAGATCCCAGAAATTGCATCTGTAGAGGCCAGGAGCACGGCGTAGTGCAGGGGGCTGCTGTGTCTGTATTGTCCGCCAACGGTAGCGGTATGCCATGCACTCAACCTGTCTTTCTTCTGTCTCCCCCCCCCTTTTTTGTGCTCTCCCTGTTCTTTTGTGCATCAGCATCATCAGGCGGAGGTACAGTGGCACCAGAGCACGAATGAGCTGCATCCCACGTAGCCATGGAGGGCCACACCACGGACTCAGAATGCACCAGTGGGAGGGAGGGCAAGGGGAGCTTCACGTCGGCCACCGGATCCCCAACCAGCGACACGGACTCATCCGCCGATGGGAGCTCCCTTGTGGTGGCGGCACCATCTGTGCACCCCACTTCTATAGGTACAGCCGCCACCTCCCCTACCAGCACCGCCCTCCCAGCAGCCATTCAGCGAGGGTGGGCATCACCTTCGCCCCAGGCACCTCAGGCCCTGCCCCAGTCACCCCTGCTGCCCTCAGTGAGGTGGCCATTGACCTCCTCAGGTCATTCACTGTTGGGCAGTCTACCATTGTGAATGCCATCCAGGGTGTAGAAAGGGAGTTGCAACATGGTAATGCATTCCTGGAGGGCATTCATTCTGGTCAGGCTGTCCTTCAGCGAACCCTGCATTCTCTGGCCTCAGCACTGATGGCAGCCATTGTCCCTGTGTCTAGCCTCCCCCCTCCAACCTCCTCCACCCAGACCCAATCTCCTGTACCCCAGCCTATCCCAAGCACACCATCAGACCAGCATGCACACACCTCAACACACAAAAGTAGCTCAGGCAAACATAGGCACCACACAACCCACAGGCACACACACAAGCCTCACCTACATACAGACACAGCAACATCCACTGCCTCCACTGTGTCCCCCTCCTCGTCGTCTCCCTCCTCCCTCCCAGTCTCGTCTACACTCTCACTTGCATGCACTACATCTACAGGCATCAGGACTCGCACCAGAACATCCAGCACCACACCCGCTCACCTGCACTCACCACCTCCACTCCCATTTACACATCCCCAGTGTCCTCTCCCAGTGTGTCTGTGACGCCCCCTCCCAAAGTACACAAACGCGGGCACCCACACACCCAACATCCATCCACCTCACGACAGCCTCCAGTACCTGTACCTGCACCCAAAATACCTAAAATGACATCTCCTACAACCACCTCCTCTTCCTCCACTCCCAGACCCCCTTCAGCTACCCATCCCAGTGTTCGTCAGAAACTGTCCCTCTGTAAAGTTGACCTTTTTGCCCCCAGCCCCCCTCCACTTCATCAGTCCTGTCGTAGCGCCTCAGCCAAAAAGCCTCCAGTACCAGTGGTGCGTGTTCAAGGTGTGTGGAGTGTACCGGCCACCAGGGCTGGCAGTGTGACAGGGAGCCAAGGCACTGCCAGTCCATCCCTTGTAAAGGCTCTGAAGTTGGAAAGTGGCCGACGGGACCGTGTGAAGACTCCTGGAGGCAAAACAACTCACAGGGGTCCCAGGGGGGTTGCAGAGTCAGCTGTGACTCCTCCAAAGGTGGGGAAGGTCCAGAAGAAGTCTGCACAGCCTGGTGTGAGCATCACAGCGGAGAAGGGCTGCATCCTTCCCGGCAGCCGGGACGCCACCGCCAGCACCGTTGTCACTGGTCCGGTGACCATGGCCAGAGTCATTGCCCAGGAGGGCCCAAGTATTGTCACTGGTCAGGAGACCACCGCCAGAGTCATTGCCCAGGAGGGCCAAAGTATCGTCACTGGTCAGGAGACCACCGCCACCGCCGGAGTCAGTGCCCAGGAGGCCCCAAGTATCGTCACTGGTCAGGAGACCACCGCCGTAGTCAGTGCCCAGGAGGGCCAAAGTATCGTCACTGGTCAGGAGACCACCGCCACCGCCAGAGTCATTGCCCAGGAGGGCCAAAGTATCATCACTGGTCAGGAGACCACTGCTACCGCCGGAGTCAGTGCCCAGGAGGGCCCAAGTATCATCACTGGTCAGGAGACCACCGCCGTAGTCAGTGCCCAGGAGGGCCAAAGTATCGTCACTGGTCAGGAGACCACCGCCACTGCCAGAGTCATTGCCCAGGAGGGCCCCGGCAGCCACAGCACCGCTGGGCAATGAGGGACTGTCATGCTACACACCAATGTCCAGTCCAGAGAACGTCATGCCACACACCAATGCCCAGTCCAGAGACCGCCATGGCAAAGCACCGCTGAACAGTCCAGAACCGCCATGGCTGAGCACCGCTGAACAGTCCAGAGACCGCCATGGCAAAGCACCGCTGAACAGGGCATGCACGGCTGAAGAAGTAAAAGACCGCCACATCAAGCATCGTTATCCCATGTGCAGCTGGGACAGTGACGGGACAGGAACTGTCACGGGGAGACTAATCCAGTCTGGGCACCAGTCCCCCTCCAGAACCAGTGGTGGCTGTTATCTACTTGAGAGACTGTGGCTTTGCACTCCCCAGGATGGTACAGTGGTCAAACCACCCACTGTAGAGACTTGAGAGACTGCGGCTTTGCACTCCCCAGGATGGTACAGTGGGCAAACCACCCACTTTAGAGACTTGAGAGACTGTGGCTTTGCACTCCCCAGGATGGTACAGTGGGCAAACCACCCACTGTAGAGACTTGAGAGACTGTGGCTTTGCACTCCCCAGGATGGTACAGTGGCAAACCACCCACTGTAGAGACTTGAGAGACTGTAGCTTTGCACTCCCCAGTATACATCAGTGGGCATGGAGCCCCGTCGTGGATCTGGCTTTGCACTCATCCGGCTAAGGTGCCCCCCCTTCCCTTCCCCCTGAGGTGCCTGTTGTATTTCTCTCTGATGCCCCGGCAGTGTTCTCTCCGTTTGTGGACAGGTATCTTGTGTGGGCCTCGCCCATGCATTTTTGGACTAGTGGTGCACGGACATTGATATGTGCATATCTGCACTACTTCTCGTAATGTATATACTTTTGAATGATTTTATAATATATCTGTATATATTTGAGACATGTATATTGAAACATTACAATGTTTTAACTGATTTTGTTTTGTCTTTGCATTCTTCCGGGGGGGTTGTTACTGTGATGTTTGTGAATGCATTGGTGTGTGTGTTGTAATATGCGAGGGTGGGTGTGGGGGTGGGGGTGTTGCGTGTGTGTCCCCCTGACTTTTGCCTCCCCCCTCCCCTATGTCGTAGGTGCAGTACTCACCGTTGTCTTCGCCGACGCCGACGTTGCTCTTCGTAGATGAGTAGGAATACAAGGGCCAGTAGGATTTGTAATTCCGGATCCATGGAGTCCTCCTTCCTCGTGGGATGTGTTCAGGTGAGCGTTTTCCCATTGCAGAAACTGCTTCCACCGTGTTTTTATCCACGGTGATTCCGCCCCGGAAAAGGTGGCGGATTGGCGGGTTGTGATACTATGGGCGGTACATTGTCTTCCGCCTGTCTGTTGGTGGTGACCGCTGCGCTGCTTGTCTGTACCGCCGTGGCGGGTGGTGCGTTAAAGTGGCTGTCTTTGTTGGCGGTTTCCGCCAGGGTCATGATTCCCTTTTTTTTGTCCGCCGGCCTGTTTGCGGTATTACCGCACCTTTAACACCGTCCGCCAGGGTTGTAATGACCCCCTTAGTCTCTTGACCTAGAAAATTTTTTGAAAAAAAGATACAAGGGAGCAAAGTAGGAATACCCTGTCCCCTCATGAGGGGGGTCCCAAATGGACCAAAAACATATTTTTAAAAATATTTTCCAGCAAATTCATGGAGGACCTCCAACTCTGTGCTTAAAGAAAACAGGGTGGGTCAGGGCTCAGGAGGGTGCACATAATAGGTTTACTTGGGGAAAAGGGTGAGCAGCCCACCTCCTTGAATCTTAATCAGGCAGAGGGGATGACATCCCCTGGAGATGAAACAAATTCAAGGGGAGGAGTGAGCGTGAACCACCCTCACCGAGCCTTGGTCAGGTACTGGGGAGTTCATCCCCCACAGCCAACATCTAAAATTAAAGGAGTGCATGGCCTCTTTCCCTGAGCCTTAATCAGACCATGGACACCCCATGTCCTGTGGCTGACACATGGAACTAAAGGCTATGAGTGCAAGGCCCTCCTCCCTGAGCCTCTCAAAAACCTTGTGGACCCCCAGGAACCCCATCGCTCAGGAGTTCCTTTAAAATATTAGCAACAGGAGTACACTGCACCCTTCCCGAGGATCTCTGAGGCTCCATAGGCTCCTTCCCTCAGGGCTGCCTCTATGGTTGTGTCCTGGAGACCCATCCCCGGGAAACTTTTGAATTGCCTGTAAGAGCACAGGCCAGTAAAAATGGTGTCCTCCCACCCAGAGGGCTGCAGAAATGTTTTTGGGGGCAGAAAAACTAAAATTGTTCCCTCCCAGCTCGAGAAAATAAAAAAAAACTCTTCCTATCGGGTGGGAGCAAAGCAGGCTCCCGCTGCCCCCATGGAGGGTGGTTGCACAGGAGCTTGCAGGGCTGCTGGTACCCTGGTGCTCCTTCTACAGCCCCCAAATGTGTGATTTGTGGGTGCCCAGGGTGGAGGCCGGAGAGCCCACCTTAGTCCCCAGGGAAGGGGTTTCCTATAAAAAAACAGCAGAATAATGATTCACTGCTTCTACCATAATGCCTTACCTTTATTCAAAATATTTTATGACAATCGCCTTTTTAATTAATCATTGCAATGTGTGAATTAAAGAAATATACATTTGAATATCGTTATTGGTGACTTTTTAACAACGCTGATATGGTTGCCTTATTAAAAATGACATCCTGTATTATTACATATAGTCTGACCAGGCCATGAAACCCAACTCCTTGCTGGGTTGGGCACAGTACCTGGTTTCACTGCCTGAGGTGGTGGGGGTTGGCCAGGCCCAAAGGTGTGTGCAGTACGGACTTGGGCTCCAGTGGCCCTCTATCCAACCCCAAGACATGCACAGCAATGAACATCTTACTTTACATTGGAAAAAAACATAGCAATTAACTGAAGAAACCAAAGGTTAAAGTGACTTTATAGTTAGTTATGGTAATATTATCTTACACCATATTTTATAAAACCTTAGAAATTCACTTGAAAAAGGATAAAGGAACACTATTCTTAGGTGAAAATGTCACTTAAAACATACCCTTTTTAAGTGAAGTAAACCACTGAAATTCACCAGTTAAAGTTATCTCTTGCAGCTACAAACCGTGCCTAAATTAGCTATAACTATGCCCTCGCCACTTACTGCTAATTACCTCACATGTCGCTCATGACATGTTTTATGAAATTTGATAATATCACTGGAGAATCTGAAAGTATATGTCCTTGATAGAAACACTGTGCATGGTGGAGGAACGAGTTATAGTTACTTTAAGGTATGACTTATTGCTACTTAGACAACTTTAACTGGTGCATTTCAGTGGTTTCCTTTGTTTAAAATGGTTAGTGTTAACTGGCATTTTCACCTAACTATAACAACTCTTTAACCTTTGTTTTTTCCACAGTGCTCTCTTTTGCCTGGATTGTACATGGAAGGTTTCAGGGTGATCTGTAATGTGAGGGCCAAGAATAAAGTGAGTCTCAGAACACAAAATCATCATGTATTTTACATAAACTTCTTTAGGCAGTGTTACCACATAAACTGCTCAACACAATTACCCCGAATTTGGCAGGAAGCTACATCTTGGTATGCAGATTGTGCTTTTTTGTGACTTGATCTAAATCCATTCAGTAGCTTTGAGAAATTAAGTTTAAAAATATTTGTATATCTGAATGGTTTGGTCTGAGGGACTCTCATGAGAGTTCTTCCAAACCAGTTTTTTAAAAAAGAGCATTCTGATTGGTTCAGGGAACTTTTTTCCCCTTGGGCCATCTAACTCCCATGGGAGTCAGACTACTGTGGGAGCGAAGGCTCTGATTGACTGCTAACAACATGAGAAAATGTTGCTAGCAACAATTACAGTAGTCGAACACTTAGGGGCTCATTTACCAGCCCCTTGTGCCACCGTAGGGATCATTTGTTTGGAGGGTATGATGGCGCAGAACAGTGTCTCCCCTGGGACCATTGCACCTGTTTGTAAACACTTGAGGCACATTATACCTGCACCAGGTATAATGTATGCAAGGGAGGCGTTCTCCCACTAGGTAGACCACAGGAATGGGGCAGTAAAATCTACACGATTTCACTGCGTCCTTCTAGCATCATTTTTAATGCCTGCTCAAGGGCAGGCATTAAAGTGATGCTAGGCTGTTTTCAATGGGCCTCTCGGAGCTTTGCTGGACTAGCATCAACATTTTTGATGCCAGTCCAGCAAAGTGCCACAACTGCTTCAGAAATTCTGACACAGCTGTGCTAACAAGTGCCATGGTGCGTTGTATTGCATATACAGCTCTACCATGGTGTAGTTAGGGGGGCGCAGAATGGCGCAAGCAAACTGGTGCATTGTCATCAATGAGCCAGTTTGTTGTAAATGAGGCCCTAAGTCCCCTGTCCTGAACTTAAAAAAAAGACAAATCACATAAGGGAGCTGGGTAGAGATACCCTGCCCCCTAGGTCCTATGGTTGAGACCCAGAGAGACTCCCCAAAGTCCGATTTAATAAATATGGGGAGGGGCCAAACAGCTCCCCTCCTAAAGCCATATTCCACCCTGCGGACACATCCCCCAAGGCTCAGAGTATGTTTTAAGGGGAGGTAGCCCCTCCCTGAGTCTTCGAATGGCCTCCGGGACCCCCTCCAGGGACACAGAATATAGTGGTTTCCCTTCCTGCATTAGCGTGGACAGAGAAACTGGTATCTGCTTCTGCCTGGCAGGAGCATTTTTGAATCTCCTTTCAAACTGGAACAAACACAATGTCTGCTCTGAGCAAGAGGAAGCTTTAACCGATTTGGCAAGGAAAACAAAACAGCAGATTGCTTCTACCTGGAGGCAGCTGCATAAATAGCTGTTTCCACTAAATGGGAGCAATGATGGCTTCTGTACCATGTGGGAACTGGCTGGGGCCGCGGGCCCTGGGTCTTCCCACACTGGCCTCAACATGTGCATAATGGGGGCACTAAGGCATCCACCTTTAAATAATGCAGGCTCCATGGGATGGGGTCCTTGTGACCATAAAAGGCTCTGGGAGGGGAACTGCATGGCACCTCTCCCTTTTAAAATAAAATAAAAAAACACCCTGGAAGGTGGGGATACCATGGGCTTAGTGAGACTCAGGGAGGGGGCACATACAGATCCTTAAAGAAAAACAGCCCTGGGGATAGGGTCCCCAGGGCTTACTGAGGCTCAGGGAGAGGGGCCACATCCCCATTAAAATATATACGGCCCTGAGGGATGTGGCCTAATAAGCCTTGGTCACATGCAGCTCCTCTCTACTTTTATTTAAATTTTGGCCCTGGGAGATTGGGTTCCAGGGGCCTAATTAGGCTCCAAAAGTGGGTCTGCGTGCCCTCTCTGTTTAATAATCACTTGACTCCAGGGATGGAGTCTTTGGGGCCTAATAAGGACTGAGGGAGGGGGCCACAAGGTGACCATCCCCTTTATAATATAATGCAGCCCTGAAGGATGGGGTGCCGGGGTCTAATAAGGAACTGGGAGAGGGGACAAGTGTCCCCTCCCCTTTGGTGTAAATCTGTTCAGTTATTAAGAAATTACGGTTAGAAAAAAAAAGATGTCCTGCTGTAACTTGTCCAAATATGCTCTAATTGTCCACTTTAGAGAAGGGTTAGTCAATCTTGACTGGTGGTCACAACCTGAAAAATATGTTGATAGGACTCACAGAAATGGTGCCTGTATCCTGAAAACGAATGTAAAATATATATATATATATATTTGGTCTGGGTAAGCACACCCTGATCCTAAGAGGCATGTGGGAGAACCCAAAAAGGACCCCCCATGAACAGCTGGCCACAACATGGGCAATATGCTATGGCAGCTCTTACCGAAATCTGGTATATGGTACCCATTGAAATGCATTGTAGAAAAAGCCTGTTTTTGAGGGTCTTAAAAAAGCGCATATAAAAAGCAGGAGAACAAATTTTAAACACAATATGAATCAAATGTGTTGGTGATACCATACAAATTTTAGGAACTATTTTTTATACTAAGATCATTTTACCCTCTGCTTGGATTTGATGACTGATGTTTGAAAAAAAATGTTTTCTTTCATGATTTTCTCATAGAGAACATGAGGGTTCTCCAGAAGCTAAAATGAGAGCATGTTTTCTGTAAATTCAGATTATCTTTCTCAGCCAAGTGAGAATAAAGCCTGGCATACTGACTTAAAAAAGTACTTCTAACAGAAGCAGCATCTCGTCAGCTGGTTTATCAGTTTTTACTGCAGCCTTTACAGGGTTCTAATGATCAACAAGAACACTGACATTCTTATGTTTTACTAAAGTGTGACACTTCTGAAACCATCCTGATTTAATCAAAGCTGTAAAACATAAAACATTTCCTTTAGTAATTAACAAAATGTGGGGGTTCATTTTGACATATAGAAATGATGGTTAATGTTGTAGAAAACTAAAGTAAGACACATTTTCTATGAGTTCTCAGTTATCTTCCTCGCCCATTTCAGTAACAGATTCTGACATTTTGACTGAGACATGTACTTTCAACCCCGGCATCTGCTGTTTTACCACAGTGTTCTAATGAGCAACTACTTAATATTCTGTATTTATGACTAAACTCTGGCACACCTGAATGCCATCTTAATTCCTGGCAGGGGCACACACTTGGACAATGGAGGGCAGGGATGAAGGCACAGGGGAAAGGCAGCAAATTGACCAAGCAGAGCAGACAGGAGGGGCAGTGGCTGCACAACGGACCACACAGGGCAGGTGAGAAGGGCAGGTGCAGAACAACATACCATGAGGGGCAGGCGGGAGGTGTCATAACTCAATCTTGTGATCTATGTGCTGAGGGTATTGCTCACCGTCCTCGTGTCATTTCTTCCCCTGTAACACCTTTCTGTCTCAATTACTCCATAGCTCTCCACTCCCCGAAGGCCTGAACTATTGGCCTTTAAGTTCCGTTGCTATGTAAGTTTGGGTAATTAGCACATGTATATATCATGTTTCTATTTAGGATAGTCATGTTTCCACTGTGAACCATTAGATTATACCATCATGCACTTGGGTCTGTTGCGCTTGTTGTCAATTACCGTTTGCACCTGCTGCTTGTTAGGCCTCATATCTTTTATATGTAACATATGCCTCCGATCTGTTGCATGTAACAAATGAGTCCACGTGGGACACATGTCTTTTTGGAACATTCCTGGCTTCCTGTACAAATAACCCCTTGAAACCTGCATCAGGCTTGGTCTTGTACCCATACCCAGACTGTCCCAGTCCTGTGCAAGTAGCTTTAATGCACTGATCTCTCGTTTCGTCCAGAGCTTCATCATACCAGTCCTGTGCAACTCATCCCTGCACTCATCTCCTGAGTCATCTGGAATACTCCAGTGCTCTAGTCTTCCAAGTCTTCCTGATAACTCTGAGATCTTGAGTTCTGCAACGCTTCTAGTGTCTTCCACCATGAGCTATGATTCTGCCTCTTCTCAGACTTCTCACACCAACCCGCCCTCCATCTTCAAACTCCAGTTGAAGTACTAGTTCAGGCTAAGTACTTGCCTCCAGGTTCGTGCACACTAATCTTTAGTAGTAGTTGCAGGACTGTCTGCCATCCCCTACAAGTCTCTAGCCTTCAGCGCTTCTTGCTTGACCTAGCTTTGGATCCTCTCTCCAAACTTTGTGTTGCTCATGGTCTGGAGACTGTCTGCTGAATGCACCTTGTAGCTCCAAACGATACATCAAGTGTAACCTTTTTTTCTAGCATATCTTAGGAGTGCCACGGACTCCGGCCTATGTACTGAGTGTAACCTTGTTTTCAAGCATATCTCGGGGGTGCCCCAACTCTAGCTTCTGTACAGAGTGTAACCTTGTTTTCTAACATATCTTGGGATTGCCCTAGACTCTAACCTACGTACTGAGTATAACCTTTTTTCTAGCATTCCTTGGAAGTATCCCTGACTCCACTCCATGTATCGAGCACAACTCTTAGAGAGTTTTAGTAACTACAACCTTGTGGTGAGAGTAACCCTGTTTCAAGCTCAGCCTTGTTCTCAAATCGAGCTAATGTACTAAGTACAACTTTGAGAGTGTCAGTGTCTCCAACCTTGTGCCAAGTATAAGCCTAGTTCCTAGTTTAATCAGTTTCGAGTGCAGCCTATACACTGAACATAACCTTTTCCCCAGAGTGACCTGGTCTTTAGCATACCTTGTAATTTTCAACCTATGTACCTAGAGCAACCTTGTTTCTAATTTCCTTTGTGAATGTTCCCAACTCCAATCCATGTACCAAGTGCAACTTTGAGAGTGCCAGTAACTCCAACTATGTTCTGAGTTTACCCTTGGAGTGCCTTCAACTCCAACTAGTATTTTGAGTTCTTCTTCAAAAGTTCCAGAAGATTTTTATCAGAGTACCTGTTTGTTCTGCTTTTATGTTATGATTATGAAGAAACCAGTAGATAATTGAAGCACTGTATTGTAACTTATGTAGTAGAGTTGATGTATTGATGACAATTGCCTCTCCTTTTTATCCCAGTGTATAGCATCTTAATGAAAACCAGAAGTGCTGGCCCCATAAACATCCACCTACGCTTAACCAGAAGGACCCAAGAGTGATGATCCTGTTAAACTGAGTATGATCTCTGCTGAGCAGAACAAGTAAAGCAAGTGTTCTTTTATTATTTTCAGGCCTTCCCCATCTGGAAGTTCTGTCCCTCGGTCCAGTTTATTCCTAGAAGGGAGTCGTGTGTTGACCCTGTGGTTGGAACCAGGTGAGTGCGTGAGGTATTAGAAACTTTGTTACTGGTTGACTGGGGTATGAACCCTGGTCAAGCAACAACCACTGTCCATGCCAGAGTAAGGCACAAGCAAAGCCTGAATTAACCTGTGCTCAACCCTCTGAGAGCTTGGCACGGGGCAGTCAGGCTTACCTTAGAGGCAATGTGTAAAGTATATGTGCAATGCCCCAAACAGTAAAACAGGGAAAACACCATACAAAAATATCTCACACCAAGTTAGGACAAATAGAGCTGAATTTCATAAATAAAACAAGAGCAAGTGATGCAAATTAAATCAATAGAACCATTGAATTTTTAAAGATGAAACTGTAAAATAGATGCTAAAATTATAATGTGCCAACTCCAGCTATCTAGTCGCTATGGACTGGGTCAAAGTATAAAGTTCAGTCTGATTGTGATAGAGTAGGGGTCAGATGCAGTTCCAGATTAGCCCTGTTGAAAGTTTAGCTTCTCAAGTTTGGTGTTGAGAGTCCCACTTGCATTGGAGAGGGTTGCAGAGACCAAGGAGAGCATAGTGGGTAGTTGCCTGCGTGGCAGGAAGAGCAAGCCGGGAGTGGAGGAGAAGGGGTGGTGCTTTGGCAGTCACCTATGAGGGGCCAATTCTGCATTCGGCATCTTGGTGCAAAGTGCACGGTTTAGGGTTTCAAAGAGCCCAAAAACGTGATTTAAGAGCCTGTAAGCCCCACCAAAGGTCAAAGACCTGAGAGGTACCACTTGGGGGTCAGAAACTCACTGCAGCTGGGTTCTGGAAGTCATTGGGGAGCCATTTATTTCCCTGAGTGTTAGATCAGTAGGCTAACAGACTAGTCTGGAGTCATTGTAGGGTCCTTGGTCCAAGATGAAGTTTCAGGTCCCGTTCTTCTCGCCAAGGCAAGAGGCCAGCAGGCCAGAACAGCAGGGCATCAATTCCTTTTGAGCAGAAGTCCAACAGATTGGCAGTCCTTTTATCAGCACAGCAGTCCTTCTTCCTAGCAGAGTATCCACCGGTCCAGAAGTGTACTGAAGAGTTGTTGTCTGATGGTCTGTTTTCTACCCTGTTACCCTGGTTCTGGAAGGTGAGAGAAAACTTCTAGACAATGGCATTGAAGTGCATGGAATTTCCTGACTCCCCTGCCATATCTTCAAGCTTGCTGAAGTGACAATGCAGGGTCATTGGGCCCTTTGTGTGAAGGCAGAGCACAGGCTATTCAGTTGTAAGTGGGGCTATGCTCCGCTCCGCCCCATCCTGCCAATAGATGGCCCAATCAGTCACACCAAATCCCTCAATTGTGTGATAGTCTAGGAGGAATTCACAATTTTTAACTGTCAGCTACACTCAGACATGTCACCAAAAACCGGCGACAGGCACTAAAGCGCCAAGGGCTGGAAAATGACAACTTTTTAAGAGTGGCACTTTCACAATTGTAATAACAAACCTAACTTTAACATTAAAGAGGCTTTATCATCACAATTTCATAGACACCAAACATGACATATCCATCAGCTCCCAATTGGAAACTACTGCTTCTTAAATGTAATACAGAATCCCCAATATTATCCTATGGGAGGTGTAGGCCTGAAAAAACAAATTCAGGAGTTTTTCACTACAAGAACATGTAAAACTTAACAGTACATGTTGAATATTTTAATTACATCTCACCTTGCCATGTGTGCTATCTAAGGCATACCTCAGAGGTGACATGTAAAATGAGAGAGTTCAAGACTTGATAAGAGGGTTTCAATGCCAAGTGGCATGGCAGTTTAATGTTGCATTCAGGCTGCAATAGCAGGCCAGGGACATGGTTTAAAGGGTTACTTAAGAGAGTAGCACTATAAGTGCTGTAGGCCCACTAGTAGCATTGAATGTAAAGGCCCTGGGCATATGTAGTACCACTTTACTGGGAACTTGCAAGTAAGTAGCCAATGTCACCATGCTTTAAGGAGAAAGCACACACACTTTAGCATTGGTTAGCAGTCCTAAGGCCAACAAAAAAGAATTCAACACAAATTGGAGAGACAAATGCAAAATGTGTGAGTGTGACCTCAAGGAGAGGGTTAGGTCCAACAGAAGGGGGAGGGGTAGCAAGATAACCAGGCAGGACAGCAAGAGAGGCAGTGACAGTGGAGAACAGGAAGACTGGGTTGGGATATAGACTCAAACTATGAAGCGTAGCATGTAGATATCCAGGGCAGCAGGCTGAACACACAGGGCAGGCACGTGTTCAAATAGTGTAAGCACATTAGACCAGACAGGGCAGAAAGTCGGGCAGTGGCAGCACAATAGCCCATGGAAGGCAAGAGGGAGGCAATAGGGGCATGGACTGAAAAAAAATGAGGACAGAGGGAGGGGGACAGGGCCAAGGGCAACAAGCAGGGACACACACAACAGGAGGTATAGGGAGAGGCAGGGGCAGCAATCGGATCAATGAAGTCAGGTGGAAGTGGGAGTGGCAGCCCAATGGACCATGGAGAGCAAGAGGGAAGGGGGAAGAACATGCAAATGGATATTAGAGGGCAGGGTAGAGGGAATAAATGGCAGCAAACTGACCATGCAGGGCATGCAAGTGGGGCCGTGGTAGCTCAATGGACCACAGAGATGAGGAGAGAGGAAATAGGGGCACATATTCAGGCAACAGAAGACAGAGGGAAGGTGACAGGGCCAGTTACAAAGGTCATGAGCTGACCATTCAAGGCAGGCAGGAGGGGCAGTAGCAACACAATAGACCATGCATGGCAGGTGAGCGGGTTAGTGACTGCACAACAGACCATAGGGGGCAAGAGGGACCAGGCATGTGCATACACAAAGGATCATGGAGTGCAGATGGGAGGGGTAACAGACCAGGTAGGTCAAGCAGGAGTGGCAATTGTGTCACAATGACTATGTATGGCATAAAGAGGGGGAAGGCATAGTCATGTGGACTCAGATGATGGAAGATAGTCAGGGGGGAGAGGGAAATGGGTAGCAAGCTGACCATGCTCGGCAGACAGGATGGAATATGGCAGCCCAACAGACTACGCATGGCAGGCAGGTTGGGCCAGCTCAATGGACCATAGAGGATGGGACAGAGAGGGCAGGACCACGTACATGGAAAATGGAGGGCATGAGGGAGCAGGCAGCAAGCTGACCATGTAAGCTGGCTGGAGCCAGGGGCAGTACAACAGGCAACACAGGGCTAAAGTGAAGGGGGCAGGGGCATAGACTGAGCCAATGGAGGGCAGAAGAAGGGGGGAGAGTGTAGGGACAGCAAGCTTACTACAGAAGGTAAGCAGAAGGGAACATTACAGCACTTCAGATCATGCATGGCAGGAGAAATGGGGAAGGGTCATGGACTTGGACAACATAAACCAGGGAGAAGGTAGGTAGGGGCAGCAAGTTAAGCACAAAAGGCAAGAGGAAGGGCAATGATAACCCAAAAGACCATGCAGGACAGTAGTGAGGAGGCAGGGCACACACTAGCGCAATGCAAGGCAGGGAGGAGGGGGCATGGGCAGCAAGCTTACCACAGAGTTAAGGCATGTACGAGCAGCACACTCAAGTGTGCAAAAAATGATGGATTAAATGTTCCAATTAATCTCAGCCACTGATACTCACTCTAATGTGCATCCCAATCCATCATTTTCTGTACACCATGCTACCTCAGTAGGCTGAGAATAATTCAAGCATTTGATAAATCACCTTTTGTATACTGCAGTGGTTAGGCAGTGCTGCACAACAAAACAAGAAGGACAGTATGGATGGGGCAGGAGAACACAGATGGTGAAGAGAGGGCTGGCAGAAGGGGGGGCAATGGCAACAATTAGACCAGTGTCAGCAGATCAACATTGCAAGGGTCAGCATAATGGACTATATAGGGTAGAAGGGAGGAGCAAGGGAAGGCACATTGAGAACAGAGGGCATGGGAGGGGCAGGGTCAGTGGTATCAAGATGACCACCAAGGACTGGTCAGCATGGGCAGGGTCCGTTCAATGTACCACAAAGGGCAAGCGGGTGGGGCCAAGGCACACAGACAGAGAAAATAAGGCTGCAAGGAGGGCTCAAGGGCAGCAAGCTTACCCCAGAGAAGAGGAGTTGGATATAAGGTCACACAGATAGAGAAAGGAAGGCAAGTGGTAACTAATGGATCAGAGACAGCAAGCTGACCGTGTAGAAGAGGCTACAATAGGTTTGACTCCAGCAGGAGATGGGCCTGTGCCAACCCTCTGTTTCAAATGGCCAAAGGTCTGCACAGTAGAGGTACTGACTGAAAATGTTTTTGAAAAATTATTTAAATTCATGAAAATGGTTTAAAGGTCATCGATGGTAATATGATCTTCACGGACATAAAAAAAAAAACATTTACTGTAAAAAACAATTGTGAAAGTAAAGTTATAGTTAGGAATGTTTATAAGATCTTATCTTAGACACAAGTTAAATTTAGCTTGATAAACTATACTGGCAAATTTCAGTTTTTTTTTTTAGGTGTTAGTTATTAACTCATTTCATCACCTAGCTGTAAGTTGCTTTAACCTTGGGTTTTCACAGTGAATATAGATATAGAATTGTGTTTATGTAATGGCAGTGAAATTAAATGTGGCCCAAAATCACATGCTGTTTAGAGCAATTCCAATAATAAACAGACGTTCACACATCTATTACTAAGTGCAAAAGGAAAATTCAGTTTTATTGCTACAGTACAGAAAAAGTTAAAACAGAGAAACACCTTTTACAGCCTTGCTGATTGCATGTAACAATTACTTTACACATTGAAACACCACTACTAATAGTCATAATATTGCTTGAGTGTTATTTTACTTTGCTGCACAATTTTAAACCCTTGCATCCTGGATTTGGTTAAATACATTAGGTAAACCAAATGCACATGAAAAATTGCCATGGCATAAACCATAAATTCAGACGTGTAGAGAATGATATGAAGTAAGCTACTATTGTTGAGCAAGGGAAGAAAAATCATGACTCACTTGAGGCTTCACCTCTTGTGAGTAATGGCCCCTCTCCACACACAACAGTGCAACAGATAAACATATATCACCACACAAATGTTGAAAATGCTGCACTCCAGGAATTTATCTAAAAAATACATTTATATAAAGCACTGTCAGCACAAACTGATGCGTTTTGACCATCAAGTGTGTGTGCATTACAGTCTCAGAGGTAATAAATGGTTAGAAAGAGAGATATACATTTACAAAAGGCTTGCCTTCAACACAGAGATCGGGAGATCTGTTCTAACAGATGTAGATGTACTGTGCAAGACTAATCCATGCTACAATTAGAGTACAGAATAAGGGTCAATTTATGCTAGTTTATCTTCAAAACTATTTTTCTGTAGGCAAGATACTCAGAACAATAGTTTTAGATGCCTGCTTTGAACATAGGGCATCTAGGATGTGGGAGGAACATGACGGTCAGCTAATGAGCTGCCCGTGAACTCCCGTCGGACGGAGGTGATTCCAAACATCGCGCGACTTGGATTGTGAGCAGACCTTCCCTCGGTCTCTGCTTGGGAAAGCTGCGGGAAAGCTGCGGAAGTTTTTCCCCCAAGTACGAATTTGTTTGTGCCCCCGGCCCCCCCCTGGCGATGGCGTGTCGATAGGAAAGCGAGGGCGAGGATTCCCTCCTCGCGCCTTCGCGCGCCGGATTAGAAGCCGGGGAGCCTGAGATTCGGAGCTCCCGCTTTAGCGTTTCTTTGGGGGAAGCCCCTGGAGCTGTGTCAGCGGAGCAAGGAGCGGCAAAAGGAGCGGCAAAAAGACGGTGACAATATATTTTCTGGCGGCGTGGGGGGGGGAGCCTGGGTGATTCAGTCCATTGACTACAGCTTGGTTATAACTTGTTGTTAGCAGGCAGAGATTGTTAGTAATATCGAGGCTGTCCTCCCAGGAGTATTGGGGGGGCTTAAAGAAAACGCGTACACATATGAAAAGTGTTGCTTATGGTAAAAGTAAGCAAGCGCTAGAGTTTTCTACTAGAAGTATGGACCAGAGGAACTGCGTGCCTAATATCGCGTTTTACAGCTGCATATTCGCCAGGGATTGTTATGTCTCAGCGCTTCTCACGCCATAAGCACAAAAAACCTGTGTAAATCTCGCTGCTCTACACAGAAGGGAGGTGAGATACAGATGGACGCCAAATATTCAACACCCCTGTACTCGTGGTGGTTCGCCGTTTGCTGGAAGGGCTGAGAAGTAAACTGTTGTTTCAATTGAGGATTCCTCAAGTTTAAAGGTTTTGAGAAGAGAGGTGGACCATCGTATAGATAGGTTCCCCGTTGGGTGGGGGTACTTGGTCCCTCACACCTTGTGCTGTGTCTCCCCGGATTTTCAGGCGTTAGAAGGAGGAAGAGAGAAAGAGAGGGGGCTAAGAAGAATACTTCTGTTACTGCGCCTTGTTAATTTCATTCTTCCTCTCTACAGTGTTTTCCCTTTTCCGACTCTTGTCGGGAAAACTAGGAAGGAAAACGGCGAACAAGAAGGGAGGGTCATTGAATACAGGGAGGGGTGGAGGGGTGTTTTGGAAACAGGCTCTAAATTCCAGTATTTGGACAGAAGCGGCAAGGGGCGTGCGACATGGGAGATCTTATACCGCCCGTTGCTCTCTTCGTGGGAGCCTACCGGAGACCCCAGGGGGCCTCTTCAGAACCAACTTAAGTGGGAAGGGGGTAAGAAAGGAGTGTGAGAGTGCTGGAACCCTGCAGTTCATGTCATTAATTAAGCGTCGCCCCAGGGGTGCTCGGGCAGAAGTTAACGATGTGATTGTGGCCAGGAAAAGTAAGCCCGGCACCCGTGGTGCAAGTGCTAATCTTCGGACTCAGGTGTCTGGACCTACAATAACAGGCATAGCGGACTTAAGTCCTAAAACCGATGGTGAAGGGTCATCCTATACAACATTACTCGTGGATCATCCTTTACCCCACCGGGAGGAGAGTCAAATTGAGATCCAGGGGAGGAGCGACTCGTTGATCACGAGGTACTTTCAGACCACAATTCCTCCACCACAGGACATGGCAAACGTTCAACCAGCCTTAGGCAAGTTGGGGGTTTCTAAGCTAGCTGAAGGCGTTTCAGCTGTCGGCCCAGCACAAGAACTATTAGATATGGATCCAGTTACACTGAGAGAGGGCCCCTCTAAGACATTACCCTTGCTGGAAGTTGATGGTAATTTCTCCAGTGGATCAACACCACATGACTTGGATGTACAGACTCTGTTAATTTCTCTTACTAAAGAAATTAGAGGGAAATTTGAAATTTCAGAAACTAATCAAACCAGGATTCGGGAAGCCTGTGAGGTCTTGGAAAGTAAAATCAACTTGTTATTAGACCGGCTGGGGAAACTAGAGGCTGTGGTGGAGGCCCACGAGGAGCGAGTGTTAGCTCAATCTAAGGACATTTTACAATTGAAAAGGGGGGAAAAGTTGTTGCAAGATAAATTGGAAGTGTTGCAGAATAACATGAGGAGAAACAATATCAGGCTCCTGGGAGTTCCAGAGGGCTTGGAAGGGGAAAATATTAAGAGCTATATGATCTCGCTGATTAGGGAGGTCCTCCCCAGTATAGTAGGGATCAATCTGGAAGAGGACATTCAGAGAGTCCACCGTGATCCTTTCAAGAAAAATCCAGGAAGGAAAACCTCCAGGAGGATTTTGATAAATTTCAACACATACTCTATTAAGGAAAGAATCTTGTCTGAAGCCCTCAAGGTTGGGGCTTTTCCCAAGGGGGAATGGTCTCTTAGGATAAGATCAGATCTGTCTAAGGCAACGTTAGATAGGCAGTGGGAGCTGGGAAATTTTATGCCGGAGCTCCGTGAACTAGGGGCGACAGTCCAACTAAGGTTCCCGGCAGCTCTCCGTATAATGTGGAAGAATAAAATGTACAATATGAGAGACCCTGGGGAGGTCAGTACATTTATAGACCAGATCAAGGCGTCTCAATAAGACCTAGTGGAAAGCCCCCGTCCGACATGGGGTTCGAAGATAGGATAACAGGATGGTTATCCCAGTAGAAACAGGGAGGGTTCCTCTGGGGGGGGGGGCATGGGGGCATGTTGGTGTTGAGTGCAGGGGTGGGTGGCACGGGGGGTTGGGGTTTGTTTTGGGTTTGGTGGGTTGAAAACTATAAAATAAGAAAGTCCTCATATGTTACTAATTTAGGTCGGGGAGGTTGGTGTTCTTCTTCTTTTCTCCTTTTTGTTATGAACGGTCATGCAGGGTAAAGAAAAGTTGAGATTCCTCTCTTGGAATGTGAATGGGCTAAGGGTGTCTGGTAGGAGGAGGAAGATCTTTGAGTACTTACGTTTGGTTGAGGAAGAGATTATTATACTGCAGGAAACCCATCTCCACCAAACTGAATGGGAGACCTGGCTTAAACAACTGAATTGGGCTGCGTTCAGCGTATGTTCTTCTCAAACTAGTACAATAAAAGGTGTGGCAGTTTTGATTAAGAAATCCATGAGGTTCAGGGTTGGAATAGTACATGTTGACCCCAGAGGGAGGTGGGTAGTGGTGGAGCTGTGTGTAGGTGGTCACTGGATTACAGTGTCGGGGTATTACGGGCCGAATATTGACGACCCATCGCCATTTCAAGACTTATTTAATATTCTACTTTCAGCTAGGTACCCAGTGGTGTTGGGTGGGGATTTTAATATATTGCTAGACCCTGCACAGGACAAGTCAACCCCTCGTGGTACGGTTAATTCACCTATTACAAGGGCATTGGTGAAGCAAGCGATGCAGGATTTAGGCTTGGTAGATGCTTGGCACTGGGGAAGGGGAGAAGGAGATAGATACACATTTCACAATAAAAAATATGGGCATAGATCCAGAATAGATTTTTTTTTAATTCATAAAAGTTTATGCCCGGAGGTAAGAAGGGTGGCTCACAACACAGCACACTTGTCAGACCATTCTGCAGTAATACTACACTTAGATATTAGGGTTAGTAATAGGACAACTAGGAGCACAATCAATCGTGCTCTATTTTTAGATGACGCATCAGTAGAAGTGTTAAAAAAAGATACTAGAGAATTTTTCAGGTGAATCAAGGAACAGCAAGTTTGTGGTGTGTTTGGGATGCGTTTAAGGCTTTTATAAGAGGGAGGCTAGTTAACCTGGCATCTCATAAGTACCGTGAAGAGACGGAAAAGTTGGGAAACATGGAATCGTCATTGAAAACCTTTCAAGTAGCAAAGAATAATGCACAGTTAGAAGGGAAAACAGACTTAGTAATGGAGCTGTCTTGTCAAGAAGAAAAGGTCCGGTCTAGTCTAGACGCTTTTTTGGAAAATCGCTGTAGGTTAAAATGGGAAAGTAGTCAGTATGCTAATTTTGAATATGGAGAAGGTTGTAGTAAACTGTTAGCATGGAAGGTTAAGTCGGACCTTTCCAAAAGGCACATTTTATCTGTCAAATCAGAGCCTATGAATCAGGTCTGTACGGAGCAAGAGGAGATAGAGGGGGCATTCGTATCTTTCTTTCAGGAGATATATTCAGAGAGTACGGTTAACTTGGAAGAGCCGGTAAGAGAATTCTTAGATAAGGTAGATCTCCCAGTTTTAGAGGAGTCTAAGATGCTCCTACTGAATGATAAGTTAAATGAGGCTGAGTTGGCGGAAGGTTTAAAGGCCCTAAAAAAAGGTAAGGCAGCGGGGCCAGATAGTCTCCCTAATGAATTATATAAGGCTTTGGGGGAGGAACTTACCCCATTTTTATTAGAGCTATTTAACTCTATGCTGATAGAAGGGGCCCAAATTCCCAATTCTTGGAGAGAGGCGACAATTTGCTTATTGTTAAAGCCGGGTAAGGATTCCACGTTTTGTTCCTCCTATAGGCCCATCTCCTTGCTGAACGCAGACTATAAACTTTATACAGGAATTTTAGCCAAGAGATTGGGGAGAGTTGTTGGTAATCTAATCCATCCGGACCAAAAGGGTTTCATGAAGGGGAGGCAGCTTCACGAGATAACTCACGAGTTATTTGCTGCAGTCGATTTGGCGGCACACGAGAAGGCACCATTGGCGATTTTGTCCTTTGACGCGGCCAAGGCCTTTGACCGTGTTAATTGGCTGTTTTTAAAGGTGGTTCTGGAAAAAGCGGGCTTGGGGTTCCCTTTTATTAGGGCGATAGGGGAACTGTATAGTTGTCCCCTAGCGAGAATTTTGATCAATGGCCAATTAACACAAGAATTTAGGATCAGGCGAGGTACGAGACAGGGATGCCCTCTATCTCCATTGCTTTTTAACTTATATATTGAACCTTTGGCTACTTTACTTCGGTCTTCTAAAGAGATTATCCCATTCCGAACTGGGGAATGGGAAAAAAAACTAGCTTTATACGCAGATGATTTGATGATATACACGAGTGATGTTAGGTCTACTCTACCTAGGGTGATTGCCTTGATGGAACAATTTGGTAGACTATCTGGGTACAGCATAAACGCAGAAAAGACAGAAATAATGTGCTGGAATTTGTTGTATGCTTCCCCTTTAGTTAAACAAGAGATCAGATATCTGGGTATTCGAATAGCAGCTGATCTTAATAAGGTAGCTAAAGTGAACTTTGATATAGTATATAGGGAAACCAAAAAACTGTTAAAAGCATGGGCTGCTCTTCCTCTTACGATAATTGGGAGATCTCATATCTTGAAGATGTGTATTCTTCCAAAATTTACTTTTCTGTTTAATACTATCCCATTAGAGTTTGAGAAGAGCTGGTTTAAAAAACTACAGGGGGAGTTATCCTCATTTGTAAGGGCTTCCAAGGGAGTTAGGATTGCTTGGAAGAAGTTGAGTAGAAAAAGGGAATGGGGAGGTATTGCGTCTCCAGACTTTTTTAAGTACTATTTGGCTTTTCAGTTAAAAAATATTAGATTTTTATTGAATAAAAAGTCTGAGCACGATTCAGTCTGGGGAGCATTAACGGTTCACCTTGAAGAAGGAGCAGACCATTTTCTATATAAATTTGGACATCCCAGCTACTTCAAGAAAGTTCGTTTGAAACTCCCCAGTCACGCATGCAATGTTTGGATGCATTTTCGGAGGACGTTAGATATACCTTATTTTTGTAGTTCAGCTCCCATTTGGGACTCGCCTGGCACTCCGGAATGCCTTATAGACAAACTATCAACTCCTCTGAGAACAAGTGGGGTGGAAAGATGGGGTCAGTTAATAGAAGGAGTTGAAGTGTTAAGTTGGGGCGCATTCCAGGAAGGTACCGGTGGGATGGTTTCTAGATTTAAGTATCTTCAAATATCTATTTGGGTAAAGTCCCGCCGAAATGGAGAAATAGGGAGGAGTATATGGGAAGGGAAGCTAAATCAGAGAACCATCAACAAAGAGGTTGCAGTGTGGTACCACGCTTTGTTAGAAACATCAGATGATAGCACTTCCCTTCCCTTATCGAAGTGGGGAGCGATCTTTCCAACTTTAGATGTTACAACAATGTGGCAAAAGTCTTGTTCAATATTGTGGCTTACTACCAGTCCTGCGGGGCTGAAGAAAAATCATTTGTTCACACTCCATAGGGCTTATTGGACTCCGGCTAAATTAACAGCTATTGGGAAGACTCAGAAAAACTGCCCAAGGTGCGGGGATGATAAGGCGGATGATATCCATATGTTTTGGCATTGCGCTAAGTTGTCGAATTATTGGGGGGAGATAGAGAGTATTTTCAAAATAATCTTTAATGTAAACTTAGTTGTAAACCCAGCATTAGTGGTGTTTGGGGTGCGGGAACAGGATACAAACTACCAGAAATTGTCAGTTCAGCAGGAGCATTTGCTGTTCATATTAATTCTTCTAGCTAGGCGAGAAATTTGTCGTAAATGGATTGATCCTCTTCCTCCTCGTGTGTTGGATTGGCAGATATCTGTAAATCGAATCTGTACATTGGAACAACGGGGTCCCCTGTCTAGAAAAGATAATTTTTGGTTATATTTGGAAAATGTGTATCAATAATATATTATTTCTTTGTCATATAAGCTCCTTATACCTTTGAATTTTTTTAAAAAGTCCAATGATTAAGATCTTCCCCACGCTCTTTGGAGGTGCTGCTTTGGCTATGATTGAAAGTGACAACTTTTGATCAATGACACCCGTACGAGAAAGTATAATCAGTAGATCAGAGGGGATGATCTATTAAGGTTTGGACTATGTACTTGGTGGCATGTTGACGTCTGTCGCGCCAATGCCTTTCCTACTTAACCAAAGCAGGGGCGAGGCATATGAGGACAAAAAAAAAAAAAAAAGTTTTAGATGCCTGAGCACCATTTTGTCGATGCTATCATTGCCAATTTACTAGATTAGATTAGCAGCAAAACTCCAGATTATTTTAATTTGACATATGAGGTCTAGTCTAAATAGAGGACAGGGCAGGCGTTAGGGGACCTGTGGGCTCATTTCCATGGTCAGAGACCATGGAAGCAGTCTATAGGTGCCCTTCCCTGCAGACAGGGACACCCCCACCCACACGACACCCAAGGATGGGGGACCCATCCAAGGTAAATCCAGATACGTTTTTATTTTATTTTTAAAGTGCCAAAGGATGGGCCTAACATGGCCCCCCTACATGGCAATATGCCCAATGGCTACGCCCAGGGGACAGAAGTCCCCTGGGCATGGCCATTGGTCAGGGGGGCATGACTCCGGTCTTTATTAAGACAGGAGTCATGTCCATGGGGGTTGTGCGTCACAAAATGACACTAGTCAGGTTAGAGTCAATTTTTTTTACGCTAACCTGACTAGCGCCATTCTTTGATGCACAACCTCCAGTCTCCCCTACGCCTCCCCTACCCAAGTAGTGTCATTTATTTTGACACTAACCGTGCCTTAGCGCCGGCTAGTGTCATTCCTTAAATATGATGCCTACCTGGAGTCTAGGAATGGCGGTAGCTGGCGGTAAACTTTTTTAGCAGGTTTGTGTCAAAAAGTATAAATCAGGGCCTAATTATGCTATTTCCTAAAAATGTCTGCCACTTCTGCAGGAACTTTCGTATTTCTTTAATGGATACATTTTATCAGTGTAGTTATTTTCAGGTAAGAAAACACAATATCTATTCCCTATGTACCTCAAAAATCGTATTACAAAAGAAATGGCATCCCCGCGGATCGAATATTCTGAAGACTACGCCTGCAACTAGTACTTCACAGAATATCATGGTAATTGTGAAGGGGCTAGTTCTTTAGTGTATATTTATAAGTTACTAAGAAAGAGAGAATGGGTTTGATTTACTAATAGCTAAACTTTTTTGGAAACTATCTCTGCTAATTGATTAATTTTCTCCACACCTAATGCAATCATATAAGAAGCAATGTAATTCTTCACAGGGCCTATCACATTAAAGCACGCTATAATTAGAGCAAGCCTGCATCCCAATAGACAATGTCTCTGCAGATCAGAGAGAAAAAAGAACCATTACATTTCGCCAGAACACCTCTGGCTATCGATCTCAGCAAAGAACGATGCAAATGTGCTCTGGAAATTAACACAGCCAGAAAGGAAACATCCCACAGGGTGAATCAATACCCAGCAAAGGATAATGGGAACCCTGTTCAGGCAGCTGTGTCCTGCCCTCAGAACATTAGCACCTGTCAGTGGAAGCAATCAGTGCTGGTCAATGCAGAGCTCCCCTTACAGCTCAATTCACACAACAGTCATTAGCTGGAAGCAACCCGGTGGCACCCCATGCTGCCAAATAGTGTCCTTTCTCCCTAAATGAAGGCGAACAATGCCCTCCTCTAATAGCTGGCAGGATGCGTGTTATTCTTCCTTGTTTTTGTTCAGCCTTGCCCTTTGCTCGTTGTGTTATGAAAGGTGTTCTGAAAGGCGGAAATTAGCTTATTCGTCTCAATTTGCAGGATGTGTTATTCTTCAAGGTTTAAGATCAATTTAGATTATCATGCATCTCTTGGTTTTTGTAAGGTCAAACACACATGGGCCTTTGACTTCTAGCCCTTTACTAAATGCATAAGTGGAAAGCATTTTATAGAAAGTCATAACTTATTGTTGGAAAGGCTATGCATCATTGAAAACACGCTTGTTTTTGTTTTGTTTGTTCATTTCTGTGCGGTGTTGCGCAAAACGTCAGATATTACATTGCTACAACAGACTAATATAAAAAAGCACTGAGGCATGTCTTGACACCATATCCAAGTAACGTGCATATGTTTTTGTTTGGTTTAATTTTTATTTTTTTTACGATACTTTTTATTGTAGTAATATCATCTTAAGTTTCGATATGTACTGTAGGCTGGGCGAAAATCTCCACTTAATGTCCTGCAGATCCAACAAGCTGCTATCAGTGGAACAAAAGCAAAACATCGCAAAATATCAAAGAATTATTTTATTTTGACCCTGCAGTGACTGAGAGAAATGGCCATTCAAACGTTAATTTACATTGAGTTACGTGAGACAACAGAAGCATTCTCAGACAGCACATGAACATATATGTGGTGCATAAATTATCGATCGGGATGAGAAAAAAAAAGATTCACTGCCCTGGGAGAGTAGAACATGGCTATGTTTTCATGTGCAGTGCCATACATTTCTACACAGACTAATCGCCATCAAGAGACAGTAGATAACTTCTATCTGTAAAACCACTTGTTTTTTGTTACTACTTTTCCAAAAGTGTTAGGCAATACCCCTAGTGAATGGGATACAATAGATGAAGGAGAAATTAATTGAATAAGACTGGGCCGTAATATTCAATGAACTCCATTATTGAATGCACAACAGGTATCCAAGATACTGTTTGACATGACTCACATTGAGGTCTTTGATTACAGGGTGTCTTTATCAACTAATTTGGCCATTTAAACATCTACGGAAAACAAAACATTAACTTTACACAGCATGCCATTTTTCTAAGCCAGTATTTCAAGAAGTAGTGCATTCACAGGGATCTCAGGAGGTCTACCTAACTGCCACTAGCCATTACAATCCTCATATCTGCCATGGGTAGTGTCTCATTCTCAACAATTCCTATTTAGATTTAGGGCCTGATTTAGAGTTTGGTAGGTGTGATTACTCCGTCACAAACGTGACAGATATTCTGTCCACCGTATTACAATTTCATTTTATCCTATGGGCATTGTAACACGGCAGGTGGGATATCCATCATATTTGTGACAGAGTAACCCATCTGCCAAACTCGAAATCAGTCTCTTAATATGTCTAGCAGCAGAAGAGATTCTTTGAAATTTTAAAAAATTGCCATCAAAGTCAAAGATAACAGTGAATTGATTAACAGAAGAGGAGTCATCGATAAAGTTACAAAATAATTTGAATAATGAAAAGTCGTTATTTTCGTCGTGAAGTTTTTAAAAAATGGAAGTGACTAGAAGGAAGTTAATCAAGGTCCAAAACATTCAATCTTTAATAAGAAGAGACACGTCTGTCACAAAGGAACAAATTCATTTAATTCCACAGCAAGTGACAACGCAGTCAAACTAAGTAAACCTATGCTGTCCAGGACATCTGCTGTGGTGGCAAAGGAAGATGGCCAGAATGGGGAGCAAAAGGTTGCCAAAGCAGAAAATAAAAGTGTCTATCATCTATAGTTGCAACAAGGATTCATTCCACCTAGGCTGAATCAATCTCAAATGTTAATCTCTCCAAATGTCCATCACAAGGTAAAGACTATTTAATGAAGGATATTGGCTGTTTCCTGGGTTTACAATATAACATTTACTTCAGGTTCTGTCGGACAGAATGTCACATTTTCTCCAACCATCTTGGTCCAGAAAATGTTGCTGGGTGTTTCTAGGCAAAAAAAACAAAAAACTGGGATGTTTGTAGTAACTGTCCTGATTTGTTTAATACCAGGTGGTAATTAATCCATGACTTAGTGTTAGAAATGGGGTCTTTGGTTGGCAGTCAGGTTACCCCCTGTCCAAGCAAGGGCCCTCACTCTAGTCAGGGTACGTCACACACAATCCAAATTATCCTGTGTCCACCCTCTGGTAGCCTGGCACTGAGCAGTCACGCTTAACTTATAAGGCAATGTGTAAAGTATTTGTGCAATAAATCATGCACTAACGCAATATAGCACCACAAAAATACACCACACAGTGTTTAGAAAAATATATAATATTTATCTGTTAAGATGCAGGTCAAAACGATTAAAATGCAATAAGTATATGTTCAGATATCACTGTAAAATTGATATAAAGTGTCTTAAGTCTTTTAAAAGCAAATAAAGTCTCTTTCAAGCCCAAAGTACCTGGTTCACGTGCAAAATCTTTGCAAAGAACCGCAGAGGAGGAGATGCATGGAAACAAAGGGGTGTGGGTCGATTTTTCAGGCTGCACACGGCGATGCGTCATTTAGTTTTCATGCAGGGATGGCTGTGCGTCGATTTCCGGCACTCGGTCATGGATCCTTTTAGGGTTGCGAGGTTTTCGGACGCTCCGGAGACGATGCGTGGATTTCCTGTGCTGGCAGGATGAAGTCACAGGAGCTGCGTCGATTCGGTGGGTGTTGCATCGAATATTTTGCGGCTATCAGGCGCTGTGTTGATTCCTCCCTGGAAGCCGGCTCGGATGTGTGTTGATTTGGTGGGGCATGCGTCGAATTCCTGGTCGCTACGCTGGCGCCGCATCGATCTTCTTGTTGCGAAGTCGGGCTGCATAATTCCTGTTCGGCGTGCGGTGAAATTTTCACTGTGGTGCAGGCTGTGCATCGTTTCTGGCAGGCTGCGCGTCGAATTTCACCACACAAGGAGTCCTTCTTGAAGAGATGAAGTCTTTTGGGTCCTGAGACTTCAGGGAACAGGAGGCAAGCTCTATCCAAGCCCTCGGAGAGCACTTCTTTACCACAGCCAGAGAGCAGCAAGGCAGAAGGGCAACAGCAAGGCAGCAGTCCCTCACATAAAGCAGACAGGTGAGTCCTTTGGGCAGTCAGGCAGTTCTTCTTGGCAGGATGCAGGTTGTGGATCAAGTTTCTTCTCCAGGAAGTGCCCCCTGAGTTGGTAGGGGCAGAGGCCCTGTTTAAATACCCAAATGTGCCTTTGAAGTGGGGAGACTTCAAAGAGTGGTTTAGAAGTGCACAAGATCCCCTTTCAGTTCAATCCTGTCTGCCAGGGTCCCAGTAGGGGGTGTGGAAGTACTTTGTGTGAGGGCAGGCTACTGTCCTTTGACATGCAAGTGTCAGGCCCTCCACCCTCCCAGCCCAGGAAGACCCATTCAAAATGCAGATGTATGCAAGTGAGGCTGAGTATCTTGTGCTTGGGGTGTGTCTGAGTAAATGCACAAGGGAGCTGTCAACTAAACCCAGCCAGACGTGGATTGTAAGGCACAGAAAGATTTAAGTGCAGGGAAATGCTCACTTTCTAAAAGTGGCATTTCTAAAATAGTAATATTAAATCCAACTTCACCAGTCAGCAGGATTTTGTATCACCATTCTGGCCATACTACATAAGACCTTCCTACTCCTTTCAGATCAGCAGCTACCACTCAAATAATGTATGAGGGCAGCCCCAATGTTAGCCTATGAAGGGATCAGGCCTCACAGCAGTGTAAAACGAATTTAGGAGTTTTACACTACCAGGACATGTAAACTACACAGGTACATGTCATGCCTTTTGCCTACACAGCACCATGCTCTATGGGTTACCCAGGGCATACCTTAGAGGTGACCAATATGTAGAAAAAGGGGAGTTTTAGGCTTGGCAAGTACTTTTAATTTGGCAGTGAAACTGCATACACAGACCTTGCAATGGCAGGCCTGAGACAATGTTAAGGGGCTGCTTAAGTGGGTGGCACAATCAGTGCTGCAGGCCCACTAGTAGCATTTAATCTACGGGCCCTGGGCACATATAGTGCACTCTACTATGGACTTATACGTAAATTAAATTGTCCAAATGGGTATGATCCAATGTTACCATGTTTAAAGGGAGAGAAATGCCAATTCTCCCTTAAATTTTCAATCTCTTTCTTCTTTACATATTGACTACCCTCATCCAACTTATACCCCTCAATCCTTCTCTGACTCCATTTGTGACTGGTGCTTCTCCATCCCTTATTAGAATTTCTAGACAATTTCAACATTTGGGTCAACTTCTCAAACAGTGATAAAGCAAACAAAAATCCTTGAACTCATCAACACATCTTTAGATTGAGATATAAGCAGGACATACACTTGACGCAATTTTCATCAAAGGCCAGCTGTCAGACACACAAGTCTTACCCACTCTGCTGGGACTCTCACTAGACATAGCACTCTTCATCCTCATATCTGGAACGTTTTCATAAATCAATAACACAGCTAGGTGCATGACCCACTCTTGGAGTACTCTGAACTACTCCAGCCTTGAAAATGAAAATGTATTGAAAGACCCAGCAAAAAAATAATCATGATCCTGCAAATCAGCAGAAAATCTAGGCCCTTCCTTCAGCATTTTCTACAATCTCTTGTCACTTCATGGTCTCCTTGGCAGCTGATACCAACTTCACAATTCTTTTCATGAGGAGGCCTTCACAGATGAGGTTAATCCCACTTATACCATGCCTTTCATGTGAAGGCATATGTTCAACTCAAACAAACCAGATGCACCCCAATGGAATCCCATCGGAAACCTCTGCATCTCTTGCCTTCTGACGACTCTGCCACTGACTGATAACTCATCCTCCCCTAGAGGGTCACTATCACTTCTGTATGCCAGATATTCTCTTCCACAAAGGATGGTACACCTCTTTCATGTTTACCTTGAACTGCACGCTGCAGCACCCACACAGCAGCAACCTTTCTATAGTGCACTTGATCTTAACACTATAGAAAATAAAACCACCCCCATGTTAAAGTGGACCACTTCAACACTCACTTGCTTGACCTAAAAGTATATCAAAGCCTTACATGGTCTATTTTCTAAGACTGACTGACATATTATGAGACTATGGAAACTTGTTTCAGCAACATCTGAATTTCCTCTCTCAACAAATACCTGAAGTTTTGCTTAAAAACATCTAAAAGAAGAGCTGCATACACACAGAGGGGTGGGATGGCACTAGTTCATAACACTGAAATTATTTATACAGAACGTCCTGATGCCCAATCTTCATCATTTGGATACTGCTACATGCTGCAGGTAACCAAAACAGCTATCTTTTTTTTACAGTGATCTGCCACCTCCTGGAGTCAGCTCCATGGTTGACAAATCAGAATTTCAAAAACCTTTGACGTCCTAAAATATACTCAGGCCTCAAGCTTTAACATAGTTGTGCATGGTATGACTCATACAGCAGGCCATACACTGGACAGCATGCTTATGTACATACAACCCCCAACCTCAAATATCAATGTTAATCATATGTGATTAAGGCAGACATCCTCCACTAGAAGCACTGCAGGGGCTGTCACCATGCTATCAAAAGTACTAAACCACCTAACTGGCTAATGATATCCAGATATATGCACACAAAAAAAAAGGGGAGATAAGGAGGCTTAATGGTCCAGTGTATACCCTCCAATGAATATAGTGATATAAGATAATACACTGTTCCAAAAAATGATGAAGAAAACAAGGGAGTCCTAATTAATAGGAGCAAGAGTCCTCACACACCCTATTGGGTGTCATGCTTCATCATCGGACGGCTCCTGGTCAGACCGGCGCTGCAATGTCTGACGGGCTCCCCCCGGAAGGGGGCTCTTTGCCGGAGATCTTTTCTCGATGATGCCCAAATCTGGGTCTGGAGGAAAGAGGGAGAGATAAATAGAAAATAAAATTGGCTCAGAACCCGCACTGAGTATTCATTTATTCATTGATGTTGGGTAATGGCCAAAATTAAAAGAAAAGTAGGAGTAAAATGGAGATAATGCTCCAGCACTCACTAAAAAATACAATAAGGCAAAGAGGAAGTCAGTGTTTGTCAGACATTCCTCAAAATGAGGTCGACATGTTTTGCGTCTCTTTTCGTCCAAAAGGATCGTATGACGCTTCTTCAGGACCTAGTTTATCATTACACTTCTCCAATAGAAAAACAATAATTAGACTCCTGCACTATGATATTCACAGTCAAAACGTCAGCAGTCACTTACACGAGTGATATGCATCCTAAAACAATGCCCATGCTTTTCGGAATTGAAGTGTGCCCTGTCGCTCAGCTTCAACAACAATGCCTGGTGTTAGAAATTGAATCTTTGGTATGCTGTCAGGTTACCTAATCCAACCAAGGACCCTCACTCTAGTCAGGTTAAAGAGAAATCACCCTCAGTTAACACCTGCTCACCCCCCTGGTAGCTTGGAACAAGCAAGCAGGCTTAACTTCAGAGTCCAGGTGTAAAGTATTTGTACCAACACACACAGTAACTCAGTGAAAACACTGCAAAATGACAAAACACAGGTGTAGACAAATAGGTAATATTTATCTAAACAAAACAAGACCAGAACGACAAATATTCACCATACACAAGTCAAGTTATTAATTAAAAAGCAAAAGAGTCTTAAATCCTTAGAAAACCTTGCTAACGCTGTTAGCGTGAAAAAGTACCTGGGTTGCGTCAAAATAACACTGCACGGGCAAGCGTGCATCGGAAAAGGCCAGCAATGTGTTGATTTCTCACTCGCAAGTAAGACCGTGCATCGTTCCTCCTCTGGTCAGGTCGAGGTGCGTTGTTTTTACTCTCTGCAGGAGAGTGATGATTTGATCCGGACAGGCACCTTGGGTCCGGGCAGGCTTTGTGTCATTTTTTTGCACCCAGCGATATTTGCATCGAAAATCCTGCCACCCGGTAGCAGAAAAACAGCGTTATGTGGGGTTGCAACATTATCAGCCTCCATCAGCGGGTGTTGCGTGTCGTTTCTCCAGCCGCGTGCGTCGATCTTCCAGCCCAGATGCAGGTGGAGCGTAGATTTCAGCCGCGTCTTGGAAGGTGCATAGAAATTTTTCCTGCACGGCGGTCTGTGCGTGGATTTTCAGACTTGATCTGCCAGCTTCACCTTCCAAGGCCACAGGAACTGGATAGGGCACCACTTGGCAGGGCAGGAGTCTCAGCAGAGAGTCCAGGTGCTGGCAGGGGAAGTCTTTGATGTCCCTGAGACTTCAACAACAGGAGGCAAGCTCAGGACAAGCCCTTGGAGATTTCTTAACAAGCAGAAATGCACAACAAAGTCCAGTCTTTGTCCCCTTGCATAGGCAGAAGCAGCAACTGCAGGATTGTACCACACAGTGCAATCACAGGCAGGGCAGCACTTCTCCTCAGCTCTTAAGCTCTTCTCCTGGCAGAGGTTCCTCTTGATGTCCAGAAGTGATCTAATTTGCAGGGGTTTGGGTGCCCTTCTTATACCCAGTTCTGCCTTTGAAGTAGGCATACTTCAAAAGAAAGTCTCTCTTGTTTGTGAAATCCTGCCTTGCACAGGCCAGGCTCCAGACACACACCAGGGGGTTGGAGGCGCATTGTGTGAGGGCAGGCACAGCCCTTTCAGGTGTAAATGGCCACTCCTCCCCTCCCTGCTATCACAGATGGCTCATCAGGATATGCAGGCTACGCCCCAGCTCCCTTTGTGTCACTGTCTAGAGAGAGGTGCAAACAGCCAAACTGTCAATCTAACCCAGACAGGGAACCCATAAACAGGCAGAGTCACAGAATTGTTTAAGCAAGAAAATGCCTACTTTCTAAAGTGGCATTTCAAACACACAATGTCAAAACCAACTTTCCTAAAAGATTTATTTTTACATTGTGAGCTCAGAGACCCCAAACTCCGTGTGTGTATTGGCTCTCAAAGGGACTGTACGCTTTAATCATGTTTAAAAGGCCGCTCCCATGTTAACCTATGAGAGAGATAGGCCTTACATCAGTGAAAAACAAATTTGGCAGTATTTCACTGTCAGGACATATAAAACACATTAGTATATGTCCCACCCTAACATACACTGCCCATGGGGCTACCTAGGGCCTACCTTAGGGATGTCTTACATGTAAGAAACGGGACGGTTTAGGCCTGGCAAGTGGGTACACTTGCCAAGTCGAATTTGGCAGTTTAAAACTGCCCACACAAACACTGCAGTGGCAGGTCTGAGCCATGTTTACAGGGCTACTAATATGGGTGGCACAACCAGTGCTGCAGGCCCACTAGTAGCATTTGATTTACAGGCCCTGGGCACCTCTAAAGCACTGTACTAGGGACTTACCAATAAATCAAATAAGTCAATCATGGAAATCCAATTACACAGACATTTTACATTGGAGCGTTTGCACTTCAGCATTGGATAGCAGTGGTAAAGTGTCCAGAGTAACACAAACAGCAACAACAGAGTCCAGCACACATCAACAACCTAGGAAACAGAGACAAAAAGTTAGGGGAGACCACACCAAGGATGCCAAGTCTAACACATGGCGTGCCTCCAGTTATATAGGGACATCACCAAAATACAATGGCAATCAGAAAATTGATCATGAAACAAGGAAGGCAACACCAAGTTGGCTGAATCATCCGAATGAATGAGAAAATCCTTTTGCATGCATGACACCATCACTGATGCTGCATATGTGTAAGAAATCACCTAAGACCAACTACCTTTCACCTGAACACTCAATGTAAGTATACCACCTTCCACCACGGAGATAGTGAAGAATTTGGAAATCATCTTTGACTCCAAGCTCTCTTCTATTCCAAAGATAAGGTCATGAAGAATAGCATCAATTTACTGCTATCCAAGCAACAGAAAGCCTCAGAAACATCCAAATGAATGACTAGAATAAGCTGGTGGTAGCTAGATCATTGCAACATTACCTACACTAAACTAGCAAACTCATGATAACACTCACTCCAAATCCCAAAATGAGGCAGCTAGAATGTGCTTATATTTTTGGTAGGGAATTACATCAAACCCACCATGGATGTGCTTTTTTGGTGCAATTGGAATATGTTTCTGATCTTCAGACACATCAATTACAATCTTATCGACCCCACTTCATGTACCACTATGAACTTGGTCTCTCCCCTAAGGCTAAGCACGCATTCATATCTCGACTGTCAATCATGCAATACACAATACCATACAGCTTTCTAATAGTTGAGCAATGGGCAGTCATTCTACAGAGGTTATGCTGCAGACACTGTGTTGTGCATCCATGCTATGTAGCTAAAACTAGAGCAACTATGTAGCTAAAACTAGAGCAACTATCCAGCATTTTCCAAACAACAGTCCCACCTAGGTATCAGCTACACCAATCCCCATCCTTATCATCCACTTATGCATGCTCCTGCATACCTCTGAGATCGATGCAATGCTTCAAAAATATGTCAAAACCATAATCCATATGAAAGCAATGGCAAAAAAAATCACAATTCCGTTAAGTCACTACATCAGCTTAACTCACAGCATGGCACACTATCAATGTATTCTAACTGCGACACCACAACAAAAAGACTGACAACTCAGGCCCAAGCCTGCGTCAGCTTACAATTGAATATAGGGATACTGATACAGATACGGATTTCAGTAGGTATCTCAACTCCAATTATCGGAAATCATGAACTTCCTTGTGTGGCATCACGGAAAACATTAGGGGCCAGATTTAAGAAAAGTGCCACTGCACCTCTTTTCTTGCACCTCTTAGTGCCCCCTAATGCCAACATGTGTTCGCCATATCTAGGATACCGTGCACCATGGCAATAATTAGGGAACAAGCTTCAAATTTTGTGAGGCTAGCTCAGAGCTTTGCAGGATTAGCATAAAAAATGTTGACACTAATCCTGCAAAGCCCATTGAGGCCCATTGTTAACAATGGTGTGCCTCCTTTCAACACCTGCTCTGAGCAGGCGTTATAAAGTGCAGAAAAAAAATGATGCAGAGAAATCTCTTTGATTTCTTTGTGCCATTTTTTCGGACCCCGTAATGGGGGGACACCCCCTTTGCATACATTATGCCTGGCGCAGGCATAATGTAGTGCAAAGGGTTACAAAGTAGTGTAAACAAAATGAAGCTAATGTGGTGTAGGGAGGCGTTAGGTGCTCCTAAACCTACCCCTAAAAAACAGGATTTAAAAATCCAACAGGTTTTCCTCCTTTCAACACACACTTTCCTTTCGCAACAAATGTCCTTACATAAATCCATTACTGTAATGGGACAGTGCTGGACTGGCTACAAATGTCACAGGGAGCACCCCCCAACCCCCAAACAGACTAGGGTGAAGGGTTATACTTTAAGTTCTGGATGACCCCACCAATGCAGCCCTGAGCGAAGAGTATGCAATTTATATTTATACACATATGTGACTTATTATTGGATGCGAATATAGCACCTGGTTGTTGCACCACACTTTGAAGTATTGTGAAAGGCCATAACCCTGAGACTTTTTCGTAAATATATTCGAAAGTTGTGCAAATAAAGGAATCGCTTCTTCTTATTTATTTAATAAATTAATTAATTAACCTTCCCAGATAGGATAGGGAAGGCATATAACTAGATAATTTAATACTAGGAAACTAGTATGAAATCATTTTCCAAAGTCACTTTTACCTGTCTATGCAAACGTGATACCAAAATTATAGACACGACATACATTTCAGTGCTATAGGCGAAGGAGGAAATAACAGCAATGGGTTTACAGTATATGCCACAATCAGTCTAATGGGCATGTCACGCATACTAGTGAATGAGAGATCTGCCACACATACAGGAGAGCTAATATAACAACTCGCTAAGGGAGACAACTGTGCGCAGTGTTCTGACTCAAAGTACAAATACAGAAAAAGTGTCCGTGAAAGCTTACACCGCACATGTGAGGTACATACTTGCCATAGGAAAAGCCAAAGGACACGAAAGAACTTGTTTGTGCTGCAGATGCCAGTCTTCAGCAAGACGCAGGTGTTACAACTAGCAGGTAATGTTCGTTTCATTAATCTCGGGTACAGTCTCTGGAACGTGCACAAGCCACGTACCGCCTGCAGCAAGACAAAGCACGACGTAAGTGGTACAATGCACAAAAGAGCCATGTCATATTTAAAAGTCAAAGAACGCACGTGTGAATTCCGCCATGATATAGATGTTTCTGGCTGCAGGCGAAAACAGCATTTATGGGAGCTGCCCCAGAGATTTCCAGATATGTCTCAGTTTTAGTGTTTCATCATTAGACATCTGGCAAGTAAGAATCCATAGGGCACGAGAGGAGAGGCACAGATCAACAGGAGGCCAGTTGTGAAGGTGCAGGTGTATTCCATGATGGATGAACCGTGCATGTGGATGGATTTGGCGAGGGTGTAAATGTCTGATGCTAATTGTAACTAAAATAATGCATTGCACACCTGTCGAAGAAGATGACATTATTTAAAACGTACAGTAGGAACTAGTTGGAAAAATACATATAGGGGTGACAGCCAGTCTTATCGTATACGCACCACTCATCGTACTGAAAGTGTCGCCCTTTAATTTAGCTGACATCTTCTTCATCATGAGTGTCCCTACGTTTGAAAATGACTGAACCATAGGGACTGTGCAGGTCATGTTTTTAGCAAAGTATCCTTGGAGGTGCGGTTTGAAATTAGAACTCAAATTTTGTGAAGATTTACTTCCGAAGGAATACATTTATGAAGGGTATGATGGAAAACTATGCATTTGGAGCTGTGTGATTTCTCTTACGTTTGAAGAATATTTCTATGAAAAGAAATATTAAAGAGTTCCAGAATACTCCTGGAAAAACTATAACTGTTACAATTTTCCAATACTCATATATATGACATGTAATAATGTTAAATTTCCATCAGGTACAAATTCTGCTTGTAGAAATACAATTAGGACTAGATGATTTTTACAAACATGAAGGGGCATCGTTACAAGCCCCATAGTCCTCCTTGGCTGCCTTAGCATCATATTTGTATGCTGAGGAGTCATTAAGGAGGCCTCAGTTGGAGTGTGTCTTTAAAAAAGCAATATTAATATGAAAAGCTTGCAAAATATTGTGTGATGAAGCTGCATCGAAAATGTGTTAACATGGAAAATAATGCACACGTTTGAAATGTGCCCACTGGGAGTGGCTACCAATGTATACGAAGACTAATGAAAGTTGTTAATTTTAACTATGTACTACTGTTTTGAATTTGTATTAGTATATCATAATTAGAGTTATGTACTAAAAGTTTGCTTATTAATTAAAGGGCTTTAGCTTAGCAAGGGTCTGGGCCTAGTTGCCTGGTCTCATATTAAAATGAATTTTTCTAACGTGTAATGTGCTGTTTTCCCGAAGGACACAAAGCTGTATTTTTCCAGACATTATGGCGGTCATTACAACATTGGCGGTAAAAGCCGCTTACCGTCGTGCAGAAGACCGCCAACACACCGCCGTGGAATTCCGCCACAGCTATTATGACACACAGCACGGAATCCACCAATATTCAGACATCCACACAAGTTCGCCACACCAAAGGTCAGTGATAAACTGGCGAAAACAAAACCTCCACCGTCACGCCAACAGAAATACGCCCACACTATCACGACCCACAAATCCACGCAGCAGTCTTCCAACTGCGGTATTCCATTGGCGGTACACACCGCCACGCTCAAAATACACGCGCTTTTACAAAACACAACCACATTGGACAATTCGAAATACACACACCTGATGCACATACACACACCACTCCCACACACCCAATACAATACAAAGCACACACCCACATCACTCACAAACCCCTACGACCACAATTACCGAGAGAAGGCCAGAGAGAGACACCACCATCAACAATACTAGCATCCACAGGCACACAACACCATCACCCACATAACTTCCACGCACCTCACACAACACACCACTACATATCAGCACACTTATCACCCCACACACCACCCCACACATCACCCACACCACCCCATGGCACGGCAAAGACACCCCAGGTTCTTGGAGGAGGAGCTCAGGGTCATGGTGGAGGAAATCGTCCAGGTAGAGCCACAGCTATTCGGATCACAGGTGCAGCACACCTCAATTGCAAGGAAGATGGAGCTATGGCGAAGAATAGTCGACAGGGTCAACACAGTGGGACAGCACCCATGAAATCGGGATGACATCAGGAAGAGGTGGAACGACCTACGGGGGAAGGTGCCTTCCGTGTTCTCAAGACACCACCTTGCGGTTCAGATGACGGGCGGCGGACCCCCACCTCCTCCCCCACAACTAACAACATGGGAGGAGCAGGTCTTGGCGATTCTGCATCCTGAGGGCCTCGCAGGAGTAGGTGGAGTAATGGACTCTGGTAAGTCAAACCTTAACTATTACATCCCCCACCCTACCTGCATGCCACCACATACCATACCCCCACCCTCACCCCCATCACTCCAACTCCTCACAAATGTCCCATTATCACAAACCACATATCCTAACACCAAGCCCTGCATGCAATAACAAAGCATGGACACACATCACTAAAGCATGTCCACTGCACATACCCATACACCCCCCTAAAACATCAACAGACAAGGTCCCACACAGGAATTAAAGCACTGGGGTACACGGTCACCCACCCATTGCACACACAGATGTAATAAACATCCTTTTATACCCTGCAGGACCCCTACCCAACGTCACCGGACAGGAGGGTCCACACATGTCCACAACACCAACAGAAGAGGCCCACAGTGATAACAGCACCTCTGTCCAACTGGATCTAGATGACCAGCCCGGCCCATCGGGGACCTCAGGACAGTCGGTTCCCATCACACAGTCACAGGCCACTACAGAGCTTCCCCCCTCTGGAAACACCAGCACAGCACCCAACCAGTGGGCCCATACCTCCGTCCCCAGGACACATCATTCAGCAGTGTGTCCACCACTACAGGGAACCCAGGCTAACCCACCACCCCAACAACAACAGGGACCTGGGGGCAGTGGCAGTGGGCACACAGTCCAGGGGATGGAGACCCAGGAACACAGGGGAACTGGGAGGGCTGCTGTGCGAAAGGAGGAGGACAAGCCAAGGGAACCCACTCTCCACGAGGCCCTCTCCAACATCATGGGAGCCTACCACCACTCCCAGGAGACGATGGCAACGGTACTGGCCAAGTTTCAGGAGACCCAGCGCCTGCAGGAGGAACAGTATTTGGGCTTCAGGGAGGAACTCAGAGCCATCAATTCCACCCTGGTCACCATCGTAGGTGTGCTGAAGGAAGTACTCAACACCAGGAGGGACACTGTGGCACTACAAGGGGCCCCTGACACTAGCCTGGACGATGAACTGCCCACCACCTCCGCCGGCGCTAGTGGACAGGAGGCAATGCCACAGGACCACCAAACCAGCACCCCACCCCCGCAGAGGGAGAACCACCTCGCAAACGGTCCCTGAGATCCAGGACAAAGACAGAGAACGATGCCAAGGCCCCCGCCAAGAAATGAGACCAGCCTGAATGTCATCCTTCTGTCCCACTTTGTCACCCTGTCCATCCTTAAACTGCCCCAGCTCTACCTCCTATGCCCATTTGGGCAATGCACCTGTGAGACTAATAGACTGGACTCTGCCACGGAAATTCCTCCGCCATCACCCCTCACCATTTTGCTACCCCCTCTAATATTGAACACTAAAATAAACACCCTTAAAGCACAAAACAATCTGGAGTCAGTCTGTGATTTCGAATAGTGTATTAGCAATTACAGTGTCAAAAAGCTCGTTCATTTGTAATGTCAACATACCTATGTCACACAGCTGTAGTCCATGATGAATCAAAGCAGAAGTCACACTGTGGGACACACATCTGTGAAATCGTAAGGGAAAGTGACAACTCAGTCACCATACACTGGGCGAAAACAACAGACAGTAGAGGTAGTAGTGTTAAAGTACATGTAGTAGGCAGGTTTGTATTCTTACCTGTGTCTCACTGGAAATATTGCTGGATCACTGAGTCCCTGTTGTCCATGTCTTCTTCTTCTGCTTCCTCGTCTTCACTGTCCACAGGCTCCACAGCTGCTACAACACCGCCATATGGACCATCCTCCTGCAGAAAAGGCACCTGTCGTCGCAAAGCTAAGTTGTGAAGCATACAGCAGGCCACAATGATCTGGCACACCTTCTTTGGTGAGTAGAATAGGGATCCACCTGTCATATGGAGGCACCTGAACCTGGCCTTCAGGAAGCCGAAGGTCCGCTCGATTATCCGCCGTGTACGCCCAGGGGTCTCATTGTAGCGTCCTTCTGCCCTTGTCCTGGGATTCCTCACTGGGGTCAGAAGCCATGACAGGTTGGGGTAACCAGAGTCACCTGCAAATGGCAAGGGACAACTGTTGGACACACACTAACCTGTAGGGATATCCCCAGACCCAGACAACCATTCCCACTGTCTTGCTTCCAGGTGCTCACCTAATAGCCACACACAGTGCCTCTGGAGTTGACCCATCACATAAGGGATGCTGCTATTCTGCAGGATGTAGGCGTCATGCACTGAGCCAGGGAACTTGGCATTAACATGGGAGATGTACTGGTCTGCCAAACATACCATCTGTGCATTCATGGAATGGTAAGTCTTCCAGTTTCTGTACACCTGTTCACTCCTGCGTGGGGTACCAAAGCCACATGGGTCCCATCAATGGCACCTATGATGTTGGGGATATGTCCCAGGGCATAGAAATCACCTTTCACTGTAGGCATATCCTCCACCTGAGGGAAAACGATGTAGCTTCGCATGTGTTTCAGCAGGGCAGACAACACTCTGGAAAACATAGGCTGGGACATCCCTGATGCTATGGCCACTGTTGTTTGAAATGACCCACTTGCAAGGAAATGGAGCAATGACAGCACCTGCACTTGAGGGGGGATTCCTGTGGGATGGTGGATAGCTGACATTAGGTCTGGCTCCAGCTGGGTACACAGTTCCTGGATTGTGGCATGGTCAAGCCTGTAGGTGATGATCACGTGTCTTTCCTCCATTGTCAACAGGTCCACCAATGGTCGGTACACCGGAGGATGCCGCCATCGCCTCACATGTCCCAGCGGATGGTGCCTATGAAGGAAAACAGCGAGCACAGAGTCAACCAACTCAGAGGTACGTACCCACAGCTTACACAGAACACAAATCATAATCCAAAAAGTGGCCTGTATGTGTGTTGAGAATGAAGCCATGTGGGCCCCTGAAATGGCGGCTGCCTGACCTCTAAAGTGGGACAATGGGATATGAGGTAACTGCGCTGGCGTTGTACACCGTCGTGGTAGGCGGTCGAAGACCGCGGCGCAATGCTGCATTGGTTAACATTGGACCCTATGGGTCCCAGGAGCCAATGACGATGTACGCCGGCATTGACGGTATGCACCGCCGCGGACGTGACCGCCATTTTCTATCTGTTCAATCACTTGATACCTGTTCTTCGACAGGAGAGGACCTACATTGCAAGGGTTGCTGTGACCTTGGTCTGGAAGAGACAATGGCTCGTACGTCTGGGGAAAGGGCCCCTGTCTTCACATCAGAGGAGTTGGAGAAACTCGTGGATGGGGTCCTCCCCCAGTACACGCTACTCTATGGTCCTCCAGCCAAACAGGTAAGTACACTGGGAGCATGCTGTATGGGCTATGCCTGTGTGGAGTGGGGTGGATGTAAGAAGGGGGGAGATTGCGGCGTGCATGAAACGACGGTGATTGCATGTGCCACATGGCAAGGGTAGGGATGGGGGCCAATGACTGTGACAGTGCAGTTGGTAATAACTTTCTCTTCCCCCTGTACAATTCATGTAGGTCAGCACCCATCAGAAAAAAGATATTTGGCGTGCCATCATCAAGGACGTCCAGACCCTAGGGGTCTACCACAGATGGAGCACCCACTGCCGGAAAAGATGGGAGGACATTTGCCGCTGGAGTAAGAAGACGGCGGAGGCTCAGCTAGGGATGGCCTCCCAACGTGGGAGGGTGCCTGTCGCACCATGACCCCCCTGATGTTCAGGATCCTGGTGGTGGCGTTCCTGGAGTTGAATGGGCGCTTGAGGGCATCACAGCAGCCACAAGGGGGTGAGTACACTCTCATCCTGCTGATTTTGCTCGCAGTGGAGGTGTCTGGGTGGGGGAGGTGGGCTGTGGGTTTCCCTAGGCCAGGGCGAGTTCTGTAGGCAAGGTCCCTCCATAAGGCAGGCCATGTGGCACCCCACCCCACCTCTGTAGAGTGCCAAGTACACCTAGTCATTCCCCTGTGTCATCCATGTGTGCAGATGTCGTCCATAGCCTAGTAGGCCATTTCCCAGGAATTGAACAGTGGAGCCCAAGAGCGCGGCTTAGTGCAGGGGACTTCTTTGTCTGTCGTGTCCGCCAACGGTAGCGGTAATGCATGCACTCAACATGTCTTTCTTCTGTTGTCCCCCCCTTTTTGTGGTCTCCATGTTCTTGTGTGCATTAGCATCATCAGGCGGAGGAACAGTGGCACCGGAGCACGAGGGGGCTGCATCCCACATGGCCATGGAGGTCCACACTATGGACTCAGACTTCACCAGTGGGACGGAGGGCGAGGGGAGCTTCACGTCGGGGACAGGAGCTGAGACCAGCGACACAGACTCGTCCTCTGATGGGAGCTCCCTTGTGGTGGCGGCAACACCTGTGCCCCCACCATCTATAGGTACAGCCGCCATCCCCCCTACTAGCACCGCCCTCCCACAAGCCCCTCAGCCTTTGCCCCGTGCCCACTCACCCGGGAGGGTGGGCATCACCTTCGCCCCAGTCACCTCAGGCCCTGCCCCAGTCACCCCTGCTGCCCTCAGCGAGGAGGCCATTGACCTCCACAGGTCCCTCACTGTTGGGCAGTCTACCATTTTGAATGCCATCCAGGGTGTCGAAAGGCAGTTCCAACAAACCAATGCATTCCTGGAGGGCATTCATTCTGGTCAAGCGGCCCTTCAGCGAGCTTTTCAGACTCTGGCCTCAGCACTGATGGCAGCCATTGTCCCTGTGTCTAGCCTCCCCCCTCCAACTTCCTCCACCCAGACCCAATCCCCTGTACCACAGCCTATCACAAACACACCTACAGACCAGCATACACTCACGTCAACACACAAGGGAAGCTCAGGCAAACATAAGCACCACACATCCCACAGGCACTCACGCAAGCATCACACACATGCTGACACACCAACATCCACTGCCTCCACTGTGTCCCCCTCCTCCTCATCTCCCTACTCCCTCCCAGTCTCGTCTGCACTCACACCTGCATGCACTACATCTACAGCCACTACTGCCATCACCAGCACACACACCACCACACCCCGCTCACGTGCAGTCACCACCCCCACTACCATTCACACGTCCCCTGTGTCTTCTCCCAGTGTGTCTGTGACGCCACCTCCCAAGATACACAAACGCAGGCACACACCCACCCAACAGCCAATTTCCTCACGACAGCCTCTAGTGTATGCACCTTCACCCAAAGTCAGCAAATGAACACCTCCTACAACCACAACCTCTTCCTCCACTCCCAAACCCCCTACAGCTACCCGTCCCAGTGTCTCCCAAAAACTTTTCCTGTCCAACCTTGACTACCTTCCCACACCTCCCCCACCCCGTCCGTCTCCTAGGTCCCGAACTAGCACCTCAGCCACAACATCTCCGGGACCAGTGGTGCCTGTAGTCATCGGAATCTGGAGTGCACCGGCCACCAGGGCAGCCAGTGTGGCACAGAGCCACAGCACGTACAGTCCCCCACCTGTGAAGCATCAAAAGTTGGCCAGTGCCCGGTGGGAGAGGGGGAAGACTCCAGCCACCAAAGCCACTCCCAGGGGTCCCGGTGGGAGTGTGGAGTCAGCTGCGACACCTTCCAAGGTGGGGAAGGGCCACAAGAAACCAGGAAAGTCTGGGAAGAGCAGCACAGGGGAGGAGACCGCCATCATCCCCGCTGCCCAGGAGGCCACAGCCGTCATCCCCGCTGGCCAGGAGGCCACAGCCATCATACCTGCTGCCCTGGAGGCCACTGCCATCATCCCCACTGGGCCAGAGAGGACTGCCAGCACAAGCCCCGCTGGGCTAGAGAGGACCGCCAGCACAAGCCCCGCTTGGACAGAGAGGAACGCCAGCATAAGCCCCGCTGGGACAGAGAGGACCACCAGAACAAGCCCTGCTGGGACAGAGAGGACCGCCAGCACAAGCTCCACTGAGACAGAGAGGACCACAAGCACAAGCCCCGCTGGGCTAGAGAGGACCGCCAGCACAAGCCCCGCTGGGACAGAGAGGACCGCCAGCACGAACCCCGCTGGGACAGAGAGGACCGCCAGCACAAGCCCCGCTAGGACAGAGATGACCGCTAGCACAAGCCCCGCTGGGACAGAGAGGACCGCCAGCAGCTGAGTCACTGCAAAGGAGCCTGCCGCTCCAAGCACCGCTGAACAGGGCACCGCCGCTCCAAGCAACACTGAACAGGGCACCGCCGCTCCATGCACCGCTGAACAGGGCACCGCCACTCCAAGCACTGCTGAACAGGGCACCACCGCTACAAGCACCGCTGAACAGGGCACTGCTGCTACAAGCACCGCTGAACAGGGCACCGCCGCCTCAAGCACCGCTGGCCCATGAGCGCCAAGGGCACTGATGCTACTGAGTCCGTCACAAGCAGGATGAAGTACTCTGGGCACAATGCCCCCTCCAGAACCAGTGGAGAGATACATCCACTACCTCTGTCCTTAGCAGGATGAAGCACTCTGGGCACAATGCCCCCTCCAGAACCAGTGGAGACTGTCATCCACTACCTCTGTCCTTAGCAGGATGAAGCACTCTGGGCACAATGCCCCCTCCATAACCAGTGGAGACCGTTATCCACTTGAGAGACTGTGGCTTTGCACTCCCCAGGATTGAACAGTGGGCAACCCACTCACTGTAGAGAGTTGAGAGACTGTGGCTTTGCACTCCCCAGGATGGAACTGTGGGCAGCCCACCCACTGTAGAGACTTGAGAGTCTGTGGCTTTACACTCCCCAGGATTGAACAGTGGGCAACCCACCCACTGTAGAGACTTGAGAGACTGTGGCTTTGCACTCCCCAGGATTGAACAGTGGGCCTTTGGCCCCCTCGTGGATTTGGCGTTGTGCACTCAACCGGCTGAGGTGCACCCCTTTTCCCTCCCCTTGAGGTGCCTGTTTTCTTGCTCTCTGATGCCCCTGCAGTGTTCTCTCCGTCATGGTCGGGGATCTTGTGTGGGCCTCACCCATACCGTGTGGGCCCAGTGTTCCATGGACTTAATTGGAGCACTACCTGGACTACTATGCTTGGTGTATATTTTGTTTATGGTGTATACATATATATTTTTGCCTACTTAATATATTACAATGGTTACACTCATTTTGTTTTGTCTTTGCATTCTTCCGGGGGGGTTGGTGGGGTGTAACTACCATGTATAAATATGTATTAGTGTGTGTGTTGTAGTGGGTTAAGGTTGGGGTGGTGGTGTTACGTGTGTGTGTCCCTGTTTTTTCCCTCTCCCCTCCCCTGTGTCATAGGTGCAGTACTCACTGTGGTCTTTGCCGCCGGCGTTCGTGCTCCTGGTAGAGGAGTAGGAAGACTATCACAGGGAGAATTTGGAGTTCCGGCTCCATGGTGTCCTGGTTCCTCGTGGGGTGTGTAGAGGTGAGCGTTTTCCCTTCGAAATCCTGTATCTGCCGTGTTTTTCTCCGCGGTGAATCTGCCCCAGGAAAAGGTGGCGGATTGGTAGGTTGTGATACTGTAGGCGTCACTTTGTCCTCCGCCTGTCTGTTGGCGGTGACCGCCAAGCTGATTCCGCCGCGGTCGTAATTGCTAATTTTTTACTGCCTGCCTGTTGGCGGTCTTACCGCCCCTTTAACACCGACCGCCAGGGTTGTAATTCCCACCTATGTGTGTGTAGCCATATTAAATTCTTCCTCATGAGAACCAACTTGTTCAAGGAGACGTTCTTGCTGAATGCAACAGTGTAATTCGTAACAGGTGCAAGGTTAGCTGTAGTAGGAGAGAACAATGGAGACACTGACTGGAGCGCAAAGTGTAACTTTTCTTACCTGACATTCCAACCAATGAAGACGTCAATAACATGGACCAATCCGCGACGTGAGGACTGTGGTTTGTGGAAAATCCTGGCAAGATGCATGAAAAATTCTTTGACAGAGATAATGATACACCAATTATTATCCAATGAGGAGTTAAGGGCTAATTAGACAGTTTTGATTTAACGGAATGACCCAAGGAGCTTGGCGCGCAGAAACTTTGAGACTCCACTTACTTCACAGAGACTTTAACTTCTTTGCTTTGTCCTGATACTTTAAACCATCCTCTACCCGTTCTTACCTGATACTTACTTCTCCTCCATATGAGGGAAGATCCTATTCCTTAGCTATGGTATATCAAGACTTTGCCCCGTCCCATCCCGGCAGATGGTGAACCGACTGATTGCCTTGAGGGCGAAGACTGACGCTCTTTGCTGATCTGTTGGATTGGTAACTACCTGATCCAAAATTCTAATTGTCTGTTTGTCTTTTCTTTCTAGGTACCACCTGCTCTTTTGATAGAGGCCATAGTTTAGATGTTTTCCAAATTTGTGTTTGCTAAAATGTTTTGCATGAAGCTCAACATGCTAATGCTAATTTGAGGTTAGTTAAGGTGTTCACAAATCTCCTACGCAAATAGACAAATGACTGAGTTCTTGCTTTGTTGAATCATGTACTACTGAGACTTTGTTAAGTTGCTTCATATTAATGACGTTTAATGCTGAATGAATACTTTCTATGCATTAATTAATTGCATTCTAATTGCAAATCTGAAGAGTTACTAATGAGATGAATTGCTAATGAGATTAACAGAAATGACATTAGATTGTAACTAATAGGGAAATAAATATCCTAACACTTAACTAAATTGGTATGGTTATTAATGACTGAAAGGTCATGTTGTGTTCAACTTATTGATTCTTACTAAATGTTATTGATTTGGTTGTTATTTAATTATTGAAATTATTGATTGGTTTATTGATCTATTAATTTGTGATGCCAAAAAGACATCTCGTACTGGGAAGTCCCCAAACGTGGTACAAAGGTTCGTCGACCTAAACGCGTCTCCTTGTAAGTTTACTTATTAAGGCTCTGACGCGCCAAAACTTTTTGGTAGCAGAGGATGGTTTGGCCCTTTGGGGCCCCAGTACGAAAGATCACGGTTTGATAACAGTTTTAGTAGTAGTGCGGATGGTTTGGCCTTTTGGGGCCCTAGTGTGAGGGACTACGGCTTGATAGAGTTGATGGTTCAAAAGGTCTTGTAGAAATTGATGGGAATGGTTTGGAAGTAAGCAAGGTGTAACGGAAAAATTGGGTTTGGGAAAATTATTCCTTTTTCAACAATGCAAATTGGAGAGATGATGTGCCCCTAAGTCCCAAATGACTTTCCCGGAATCTCGGAGCTTGCTGAAGGAAGTTTGAGTATGTTCTCGGCGTTCTAGTGATAGTTTGAATGAAGTAGGTTTTGTGCTTGCACAGCTTATGTATACCGCAGGTGAATTGTGAAGTTTGTGAGGATTTTAGGCCAGATGATGATGTTTTAGTAGGAGTGTGCGTACTCCGCAGTATGAGAGTAGGGAAGTCGGCAAACTTCATGTGAGTGTGGCGCTTTGTGCTAAAAAATTGTCCATGTGGTTGTTGATGATATACGGACCCTCCGTGGTCTAAGACTCCAGAGTATATTGATAAGTGTATGAGACACTTGGTTTATGTTGTAATTTGTGCGGTTTAATAGGTCGATGGTGAAATCGACGAGTCGAGTTTGAGTCAAGGTGAGTGAATGAAAACTTCGATATAGATTTGGTGAGTTCTAAAGTGCACTAGAACAATAATTCATTGACAAATCGAGAGTAAAATTTGCGGGTCAAATTTTGCTTGCGTGGCACAATGCATGCATTGCACCACTTTGTAACTCCTTGCACCACATAATACCCGCACCAGGTATAATCTATGCAATTGGGGCGTCCCCAAGCAGGCAGGCCCAAAACTGGTGCTGTGAAATTTACAAGATTTCACGATGCAATTTTTTCCATCATTTTTAACACCTGCTCAGGGCAAGCATTAAAGTGACACTGCCATAGTAAACTATGGGCCTTCTTGTGCTTTGCTGGACTAGCACTATAACTTGTAGCGCTAATCTTGCAAAGCACTACAATAGCATCAAAAATTATGATTCTGTTGTGCTTACGTGCACCATGGTGCGTTGTATAGTAAATACAGAACTGCTATGGTGATGCTAGGGGGGGCAGGACGACGCAACAAAAGTGGCGCATCATAGCTGATGTGCCACTTTCTTGTAAATATGCCTAGAAACGTTCAAGCTCACAGTACACAAATTTTGCAACATTGCATAAATTTTACTTGTGCGTAATTTCGCCTAATTGCTGCTTATATGTGAGAAGTTTGCACAGAAAATATCTTGCAGGATCATTTTTTTTCTCAAACCCATCTAATGCCAGTATTTAACATGACTTTTGAATGTGAAGTATGCCCCACGCTTTGAGTTTTCACATGAGATACGACAGTAGTAAACATGGAGTTCTTCCAAGAGTGAATACGCAGCAGTAAAATGGTTTTGAACATTCTGAAAACCTGCAAGTGTATTTTTACCTGCATTTTTCAGAAAAATCTAGCTGGTAGAGCACAGTTTCACTGCGACTCTCCATGTCTGAATGCAGAAATTCCACCCAATTATCAGGGTTTCTGTGAAAATAGCATTTGGGGGCATAATATACTGCCATTGCCAATCCTGCTTCTTTGAAACATGAATAAGATTTCACTATTCACACAAATGCCTTTATTTGTGCACTTTTAGTTGAATACGGGCGTGCAAAAACTTTGTGAGTGGGTATTTGAGCAACCTTGGTAGCCTTTCAAATAATAATAATTGTGCATTTTGAGACACCAGTTAGTTATTTAAGGTTGGAACTGGTTTCAGTCTTTCAATTTGCTTTTTTTAGTATCCTAGCGGCAGGTCATTTTATGTCCCGACTTTGGCTGAAATTTCGCAGTTGGAAGGCCTCATGTTTCCATGCAGCCTACAGAACATACAAAATGCGATTAGCAGAGTGCTTTGTGTCCGCCTTCTTCACCTATTGCCTTTTCTGGCAATCACACTTCAGACATTGATTTGCTGTGCTGTCTTTAACGTTTGTCAAAAGCACATAAAATCGTTCACCTATTTATATATTACCTTGTCATCCCTTGTTGCACTGATAAGTTTTGAAAGTACTCTTTTCGGAAGTTAGGACAGGAAGGAGTAGGAGCCTTAGAAGGACAACAGCGTCTTTTCAGAGCACCCAGGATTTTGTTGTTGCAATTATCAATTTAAATGTATTTGTGTGGATTCCTTGTTTGAGCAGTGTGAAGAGAACTGACACATCCTTTTTCCTTCCTGTTGCATCTTGGAGGTTTGAGCACTAGAATCCTTGGAGTTCTGAGCAGAGCGGAACAGGAAGAACATGATGAATGGGAAGGTGTTAAGGTGTGATAAACAGAAAGTATGATATAATGCACAGTACAGTAGTGCATGCTGAGGAATAAAGTAACGTTTTATCGCAGCTCATTCATATGCATGCTCCTGGGCTGGGGAAGATGCTACAACTGGCGACAAGTAGGGGATAGGTGTTCTCCCAGAGAGTTTGCAATGATACTGCAAACTGCTTGTGTGTGCCATGTGTACCCAGAATTGATTTAGAGTTGGATGCGACTGGCGCATGTGGAGTCAAATCTCTTCTCCAGCCCATGCACAACCGCGGAAGAGATAGAAGGACCTGCAAAGCAGCACATGCAAAAAGCCTGCCAAAACTACTGAGAAGGTGGTCAATTGAGATGCTGCACTGTGCATCAAATACCGAAAGATTATTCAAATGAAGAAATAACAATCACATCTGCAAGGTACTAAAGAGAAAAAAATTTACTCACCGTCAAGAGTAATTAAAAAACACAGCTGCACACATTCTTCTTGTGACTTCTGTTTGCCATCCTGCATAGTGAAACCTGTTTGTACAGTACGTGCTCTCAAAGTTGTCAGAAGGGAGCGCAAAATATAATGCGTCTGTGTTCCTGAACCACCACCACCCTTCGATGCTTTTAAGAAGCAAAACATTGGACTGCATGGACTGAAACATTCGAAGACTTCACAGATGCACTAGAAGATGAAGATGACAAGAAGATCATCAAATATGTAAAAAAGCTTGCAGGTCACTGAGTGAAAGAAGTGCTAAAGAAAATCCCACAGACTAATGCAAAATCGCACCAAAAGGTGAAAAAAGAAGCATTAGAAACTAAGTTCAATCCAATGTCGAATATTGATTATGAAAGGCATATCTTCAACAAGAATGACAACAGGTTGGTGAAACAATGAATGAGTTTGTTGAAAGACTCAATGCACCCGCTAAACATTGCAAATTCTGCAACTTCACTGAAAAGAAGCCATGTGCCTCAGAATCGCTGGTGGCTGCCTTAATTTCGAAGGCACATACTAAGAGAAACACATAGGCCCGCATTTCAATCTTGGCGGACGGCAGAGGCCAAATGGCTGCCTATGCGGCCGCAAACCCACCAGCCACATTTCAACATCCCTGCTGGGCCGTAACATTGCAGCCAGGCCTGTGCCTGGGGGCCCCTGCACTGCCCAGGCCAAGTGCATGGGCAGTAGAGGGGCCCCCACGGGCCCCGCGAGTCCCCTTACTGCCAGCCTTTCCATGGCGGTGTCTACCGCCATGGAAAGGCTGGCGGTAAGGGGAGTCAAAATCCCCAGGGCAGTGCTGCTTGCAGATTACGACCACCGGGACCGCCATGGCGGTATACAGCCGGTCCAGGCGGTGTGACACAGTCAAAATGTGGCATTTCATACTGCCAGCCTGTTTGCGGTACGAACGCCACTTTGGTTAAAATGAGGCCCATAGTCTAGAGAAAATGCAGATGGCTGCAAGAGCAGAAGTATGAGCAGATCGACAAGCTGCTGACATGAAAGAAGTAACGGTACACCATGAATTAGCATTGACTAAAAAGCAAGCACAAGCATGAGCAAGACACATGAAAGTCAATGTCTTCAAAGATAACAAAAGTATGCTTCCAATGTGGATTTTTATTTCCTCATGAAGATAATTGCCCCACCTTTGGACAGGTTAGCAAAGGCTGTGGAAGAGACAACCACTTCATAATGGTTTGCCAAACAAAATAAAACTCAAGTGCATTACAAGAATGTTCTAGAAGCATTTGCACAATGCCCCTAGAGCTGAAAAGCAACATCAGCTATGACAAATGGAAACTAGGCAAAATGAATCATCATTGAACTCATCGTGCAACGGTTTTTTAATGTCACTATTAAGTATCAGCAAAGAAGATGAATGTGCACTGATGATATCCACCAAACGATGGCATGCACATGTGGGGATAGCTATCTGTAAAGAGCATCATAATTTAAAGAAAGTTATCCAAACAGACAAATGTCATTGGACAATGTCCCCAAATCAAGTTGAAGTTAAATGGTCTTCCAATAACCTTCATCATAGACCGTGGTGCGTCTATAAACATCCTGCCTGTAGAAAAAGTTTAAAAAACAATCCCATGTGCCGCGCCTCACTCCATCATGCAGGAGTGTGGAATTGCTATAGCCCGGCACCCAGGACATATAGTTTTGGGTCAATGACACGTTTTCATATTTATTTTGCCCTTGGGACAAGTAGGCCCAACCCCCAGCAACACAAACCCTTTTGCTGTTAGTTGACTGTACCACATTATGGATCAGGGAGGAACACTATTTACAGTAAAGGTAGCATTTCTTTCCATAGGTTAATTCTATTCAATCTTGTACTTCTGTTTCATTATTGCAAAGCTTTTATTATTATGATGAACACATGCTAAAGAAATGTTGTTAGTCCGGCCAACACTACTGGTAGTATAAAATGTGTACACATGTTCGTAAAGTTTAAGAATATGAGGCTAGGTATAACGCTCCCAGAATGCTCTCTAATCAGATGCAAATATTTGCAGAAGTTTGAAAACAATACATTGAGTATTCATTATTTCAAAATCAAACACTCGTTAAAAAATGCATCTAGAAAAAAAACATTTTGCGAAACTGCTGTGAAATTTAGGTACCATTTCTTTGAAGCATCATTTAGTAAAATGTGTTGTAGCATCCTCAAATTTCCCAAAAACATACCAATAGTAAAAAAAGGAGTGTTTATAGTTTTTGCAAAATGTTATTGTTGTTACTACAGACACTGGCAAAAGCAAAAATATTTTTTGGTCTCAAAAAACACATGTTTCCGCAGTAGTTCTTGGCATTGAACAAAACTGCTTTGGGTGCCGGTATTGTCCTTGTGCAATGCTGTCATTCATAGTGTAGCCAGCCAAAGAGAGACAGAATGTTAATAAAAACAAAAGGTATTGGTTAACATTAGTCCTAATTAGGGGCTCAATTCTTAAAGGAAGTCACAAAAGTGCACCAATGGTGTATGCCCTTCCATTAGTGCAGATTTATGACTCATGAATTACTAAGAATCTACAGAAAACATCCAGGAAATGGTACTTCCAGAAACGATTTGTGAACTAGATTTTAGCACAAGCAGATATGTATGTTTAGTTTGCTCATGTGAAAATCTGTTCAGCCTTTACATGTTCAGTTTCCCTTCAATTATGTTTTTGCTCAACTGTCAGGAATACATTTCCAAGCTTTCTCAGTATGAGAAAAGATTAGAGAAGAGCTAGTAAAAAATCCCTAAAAGATGCAGGTTCGTAGTTTGGCACAGACTTAAAATGGCATTCCAACCCTGGAACTATTGCTACAGCCGCAGTATGTACATCTGTTGAAAGGTGAAAAAAATAAGGGATTTGCTAGTATTCAAAATGTACTATACTATGAGTCCTATCATCATCAGAGATGCTATTGTCAATGCCCTTATATAATGAAAGCTGCCACAATTTGTCGCTGCACTACATGGCGCCAAAGGGACAAGTGGATTTGGTTACAGTAGATTGATGAAGCAACCTGTCCCATGGACAGGTAGATATTTTATTAAATTCCACACCCCTGATCGGACATAAAGGTATATACTTCTGAGCCATTGCAAAACCAAGGGTCGTTCTTTGGGACAATGCAACACAATTCATCTTCTGCAAGAAACTTCCTTGAATGCCTGTTTACACAGTTTTGCCACTGCTGCTGACTTGGGACTGATATCTCTCAACTAAAACCTCTTTGTTTAACTGGAGATTACGAGCCAATTCCTGTCATGTGTTCTATGTCCTTGGAAAACTCAAGAAAATGAAAGTACAGCTTCATATCAATGAAAACATTCACCCTGTTGCTCAGGATCACCAAAGAGTTGCTTTCTAACTTTAAGAAGCTGTAGAGAAAGAGTTAGAAGCCCTCTCGAAAAGTGACATCATTGAACGCTCCACAGGCACCACATGATGGGTTTCACCCATAGTAGTAGGATCAATAAAGGACAGTAGCAGAGAGGTGCTTATTTGCATTGATATGTGCCAGGCAAACAAAGTCATTGAGAGCGAGAGACATCCTGGTCCATGCATAGCAGACATGATCTTGTAATTGAACAAAGCCAGTGTTTCCTCATCTTGACCTGAATAAAGAGTACCATCAGCACAAGTTAGAAGAGAACTGCAGATACATTACCTTTTCAACTCATGTTGGTTTGTTCAGATGTAAGAGATTGAGTTTTGGAGTATCTTCAGATGCTAAAATGTTTCAGGATGTTACTCACCAACTGATTCAGCTTGTTACACATCCTTTGATATACAGCATTGATACTGTTTTTTGGGCAAACAAAAAAAGAACACGATGAAGTCCTGACCCAAGTGTACCAGCTACTCACTGATGCAGGACTCTCTCTGAATGCTTCAAAGTGTGAGCTTCACCAAGACCAAAACACATTTCTTTGGACACATAGGTGGTCATTATGACAATGGCGGTGACTGTCAAAGTGGCGATAACGCCGCCAACAGGCTGGCCGTAATTACCGCCAAATTATGAACATGGCGGTAATAACTCCCACAGACAGCCAATGTACCACACCAACCGCCAGAGTGTAAACACCACTGACCAAGGCAGTAGCCATCAACAGCAAGGCGGACGACAAGGCACCGCCCACCATATTATGACATAGCAAACCACCACGATTTCTGGGGCGGTACCAATGCCATTAAAGGCTGGCGGAAACACATTACAGAAAACAAAAGACTCACCATCAGAGACACAGAGAAGATCAATGCCGCCATAGAACCAGAACTTCTAGTCTTCCCTGTGCTGGGGAGTGCAAGGTCACAGTCTCTGAAGTGGGGAACTTTCCCACTGGTTCTAGAGGGAGCTCTCTGTACAACACTCCCTGGAGGGTGGCCTACATGCCCTCTGCTAGAGGTGAGGGCTGCTGTGTCCCAGCTGGAGGTGAGGGCTGCTGTGTCCCAGTTGGAGGTGAGGGCTCCTTGCTCAATGCTGTTGGAGGGGAAACCCTGCCAGCTTCTGCTGGAGGTGAAGGCACCTTGCTCACTGCTGTTGGAGGGGAAAGCCTGCCAGCCTCTGCTGGAGGTGAGGGCTCCTTGCCCACTGCTTAGTTGGTGGAGGGGGAACCTTCCCTTTCTTGGGTGGTGGAGTGGGATCCTTCCCTCTCTTGGGTGGTGGAGTGGGATCATTCCCTCTCTTGGGTGGTGGAGTGGGATCGTTCCCTTTCTTGCCTCCATGACTAGGAGGTGCCTACACTGTCCCCGTGGACACACAGGAATCAGGATTGAGCACCAAGCATCGCACTGGCATTCCATTGACTAGGTACCACAGCAAAAGGTGAGCCAACCCTTGACAACTGCACCTCTCCTGGGAGTCACTAAGCCCTGTCTGACATGGCATGCAACCTAGCTAGTTTACCAGATTTTGCAAACCAACCATTACCCTTGAGCTGGATCACTCTGCGATGTGTGACCTGGCACTAAGGGGCACCCACTAACTGACACCCACCACCAGGATCCCATGCCACCTATCAATTATAGTTGTAACACTCACTGAACTCACCCCCTTGTGGCTGCTGTGATGCCCTCAAGTGCCCATCCATCTCTGGGTAGGCCACCGCCAGTATTCGGGACATCAGGGGGGTCATGTTCCGATGGGCACCCCAACCTCGCTGGGAAGCCATCCCCAGCTGGGGTTCCGCAGTCTTCTGGGCCCAGCGTCTCAGATCCTCCCACCTTTTCTGACAGTGGGTGGTCTGCCTGCTCTAGACCCCAGGGGTCACATCCTTGGTGATGGCACGCCACAATCCCTTCTTCTGATGTGCGCTGACCTGCAGAGGAAACACAGACAGGAGGACACCATTACACATACTATCCAGCCTGTCACACATATGGCCCACAAATACCATTTCCAGCTATGTTTGGCACACAAATCACCCATCGCCCACCATGTACACTACCACCAGACATAGCACCCCCCAAATGACACAATGCTTGCACACACATCTCCATGCAACCTTCACACATGCATCGTGCCCAAGGTGTACACACCTGGAGGCCCATACAGTTATCCATACTGGGGTAGGACCCCATTCACTAAGCGCTCCAACTCCTCCAAAGAGAAGGCAGGGGCCCTTTCCTCGGTCACACGGGCCATGGCAGGATCCAGACACAGGTCACAGCAGCCCACCCAGTGAAGGTGTTGTCCTGTGGAAAGTAAGGAATCAAGTGAGGATTCAGATAAAAAATGGCGGTCACGTCCATGCCGGTGTACACCGTTGCCGCTGATCCCCATTGGCCACTGTACTGCATAGAGCCCCATATTAGCCAATGAGGAATTTCACGGCGGTGCAAGACCGCCTTCCGCCATGACGCCCAGCGTTGGTGGAGTTACCTGACTTCCATCTGTCCCTAAATACAGGACAGACGGTCACCATTTCATGATGGTGGATTGCATTCAGATATTCCATAACTGCGTCATTGCTACAATTTGCATGTATATTGACATTCCCATTGTCCCATTACATCAATGTTCAATGTACACTGAGGAGGTGGTTCCATTGTTCTAACTGTGACAGCCTACTCAGCCCTGTGTCCCTTAGATACCTACCACTGCAGATGAATAGGAGGAGACAAGACCCTGTGTACAAACCCCTTGTGGACTTGGCTACACTGGAGGACAGGCACATAATACTGGCCTATAGACTGTACAGTGCCACAAACACAGTGCTGTGTGCTCAATTGGAGCCTGATCTGATATCGGCTTTCTTCATCCCACTGGTATCCCCCCTCTTGTGCAGGTTCTATCAGTGCTCCATTTCCTGGCAACTGGTTCTTTCCAAGTGACAGTGGGCTTGGCAGCAGGAGTGTCACAGCCAATGATCTCAATCATGCTGGCAAGGGTTTTGTCTGCCTTGGTCAAACACATGTGCAGCTACATTGCTTTCCCTCAGGTGGAAGATTTGGCCACAGAGAAGGTAGGATTCTATGCAATGGGAAATATACCTAATATTATTGGGGCGAATGATGGTACACATGTTGTGTTTCTCCCCCTGCCCCCCCCGCCCCCCAGAATGAACAGGTGTTCAGAAAAACTTTCCACTCACTCAATGTGCAAATGGTGTGCCTGGTGGACCAGAACATCTCCCACATCACTGCCAAGTTTTCTGGGTTAGTGCATGATGCCTTCGTCCTGAGGAATAGCAGAATCCCAAATGTGATGGCCCAACTACTGAGGCACAGGGTTTAGGCTAATTGGTGAGCCTGACTCCCCACACAATGTATGTCAGTGTATGCCTTCTGTCGTTAACCCAATACCATTGTGTAAGGCTAATGTTTGTCCCTCAATACTTGCAGGTGACTCTGGCTACTCAAAAGTATAGTGGCTCCTGACCCCTGTGAAGAATGCCAGGGCAGGGGATGAGAATCGTTATAATGATGCACATGGGCGAACCAGGAGAATTATTGAAAGGACCTTCAGCCTCCTGAAAGGCAGGTTCAGATGCCTCCATCTTACTGGTGGATCCCTGTGCTACTCACCCGAGAAGGTCTGCCAAATAGTAGTGGCTTGCTGCATGTTGTACAACCTGGCCCTCAGAAGACATGTGCCTTATCTGCAGGAGGAGACTGGAGATGACCCTGTGGCAGCAGTGAACCCTGAGGACAGTAAGGATGAGGAGACAGAAGATGAGGATGTGGACAACAGAACATCAGTTATAGGTCAATACTTCCAATGACACACAGGTGAGACAGTGGAACTTACCATTCCTCTGATTATTGATGTCTTCTGTGTCGCTGTAAAACGATGGCATTAACTTCCTTTTCATCTCTACTTACTGTCACCTATGGCTTCCCATTTTGCAGATGTTGGTGATATAACAACTGTGTACTGATGTGATGACTACAGACAGCTACAAGTCATTAATTGTATGCTATCACAGTGTTCAGATCATTTGCACATGATGTGGCTGTTTCCATAAATGCACATTTTCATCACATAAAACACTATCAGTCAAGTTGTGTTCAAGGATGTTTATTGTAGCGCAAATATTAGACATAAAAGTGCAATCGAATGGGGTGATGGTTGAGGAAAGTCCAGAGTATTGGTCCAGTCTGTTTGTAGCACAGGTCCAGTGTCCAAGGGGCCGTAGGAAGTGGGGCAAAGGCAGTTCAAAGTGGAAAAGGTGACAGGGTTGGACACAAGGGGGACATTCAGGAGGGTCTCATTTCCTGGCAGTGGTCTTGGTCTTAGCAAGTGTCTCTGGCTTCTGTCTGGGTCGCTGGGAACATTTGTGGGGTGGTTCACCTTCTGCAGGGGGAGGGGTGCTGGTGGCCTGTGGGTCCTGTGGCAAGGCCTTCTGCCCACTAGCTCCAGCGGAAGTGGTGGGCTGGTCAGTAGACTGGCTAGTGGCAGGGGCACGCTGGTGTGCTGTCCATTCCCTCAAGATGTTGGCCATATCTTCCAGCACCCATGCTATGGAGACCATGGTGGTGTTGAGGGCCTGCAAATCCTCTGCAATCTCTTTATGGTGTTCCTCCTGCAGCCGCTTGTTCTCCTGCATGTTGGTAAGGATCTGGCCCATCTTGTCCTGGGACTGTTGGTAAGCCCCCAGGACATTAGTGAGTGCCTCCTGAAGAGTCGGTTCCTTAGGCCTGTCCTCCCCCGTCACACAGGAGTCCTCCCAGTGTCCCTGCTCCCCTGTGCCTGTGCCCCCTGTAAGGTGTACCCACTGCCACTGACCCCAGGTCCCTGATTGTCTTGGGGGTGAGGTGTGGACTGGGCTCCCTGTACAGGTGGGCACACTGCTGATTTTCGTGTCCTGGGGACAGAGGTGTGGGGACATTGGGTGGGTGCTGTGTTGCTGGATACTGATGAGGAAGGCTCTGTGGTGGACTGTGAGTGGGCTGGGGTGGCCGACAGACCAATGGTCTCTGATGGGCCAGGTAGTTCATCCAGATCCTGAAGTCCAGAGTTACTGTCATCACTTGGGGCATCTTCTGTTAAGGGACTGTTTAGCTGTGGCACCTCCTCGCCGCTGAGATTGGCTGGGGCACATGTGGGATGTAAGTGATGTATTATGCTTCATGTCTGTGACATACTGTACATCCCTAGCTTCCCCTCTGTTGTTGCCGTTGCCCTGCCACCTTTGTTAGTGTATGGTGATGGATTGTGGGATTTTTAGTTTTCCATGCTGTGTATGCTTTGGTGATGGGTGTACATGTAGGGCTGGGAGGGCAGTCCATGCATTGGTATAGCACGCAGGGCTTGGCATTGGAGTTAGTCAGATGTGTAGGTGCACTGTGTGGGATTCAGTGGAGTGATGGGACTGAGGGTGAGGGGTATGACGGTATGCAAGTATGGGGGGTGATAAGTACTAAATATTGGCTGGTGTACAGTCCTCCGGCTATTCCAGTGAGTCCTCAGGATGCAGGATTACCAAGGCTTGCTCTTCCCATGCTGTGAGCTGTGGGGGAGGAGGTGGAGGTCCACCGCTAGTCCTCTGGATGGTGAACTGGTGCATTGCTGCCATGAAAAGTACCTTCCCCCGTAGGTCATTCCACCTTTTCCTGATGTCATACCTTGTTCTTGGATGCTGTCCCACGGCGTTCACCCTGTTCATGATTCTCCGTCATAGCGCCAACTTCCTGGCAATGGATATCTGCTGTACATGTGCTCTAAACAGCTGTGGCTCTACCCTGACTATTTCCTCCACCATGACCTGCAACTCCTCATCAGTGAAACAGGGGTTCCTTAGTGGGGACATGGGTGTTGAGTGGTGTGTGTTGTGCAGAGGGTGTTGAGGGATGTGGCGGGGTGTGGGATGTGGAGCGAGTGATGGATGGATGGGTGGTTGTGGTGTGTGTGTAGTTGTCTCAGTGGTCTACATGTTAGTCTCGTGGCGATTATTGATATTTGTAAAGGGTTGTGTGTAATGTTGGTGTGTGTTTTATAGTGCTATTGTGGTGTGTGTATATCAGTGTCAGGTGTGTGATTTTCGCTTAGGCCAATGTTAAGTTGTTATGTATTGGGGTGGCCATTCTGAGTCCGCCGGTGTGTACCGCCAATGGTTTAGCGCCATTGAATGTCCTCCGTGGTGATTCATGGGTCATAATGTGATGGGCGTTGTGTTGTTGGCGTAGCGGTATGGGTGTTCATACCGACACTTTACCACTGACCTTTGACTGGCGGATTTGTGTGTGTGGCAGGATTCTGTCAGTTTGATGTGTGTGTGTGTCATAATATGACAAACAGATAGTTGCCATTGCGGCGGTATGTTGGTGGCCGTCACCGCAGCAGTAAGCGACATTTACCGCCAATGTCATAATGAGGGCCATAGTCTCTGTTGGGATGATGACCCCAGATCCAGACAAGACGAAAACACTTTCATCCACTTGCCCCCACCTCCAAGATGTCACCATGCTGAGATCCTTTTTCAGGCATGGCCTGTTATTGCTCAAGATACAGCATCAATGTTGCTGCAGTGAGAGCCCCATTGAGAGACTTGACAAAGTGGAGTGTATCATTCCAGTGGTCTCCAGAATGTGACCAGAGTTTCAAAGACATTAAACATACGATTGAGAATGCAATGGAAATAGTCTACTTTGACCCCAAGTTACATACTTAAAAAACAGTTGATGTGAGCCCGGTAGGGCTAGGGGCAATCCTTGCTTATCACAATGGCCACCCAGATTATTTTATTCAGCTGCTGTATATTCCATGTCCATTGCTATCGCCATCTGTATGTTAAAACCCAATACAAAGATGCTAAAAAACAAACAAACAATACCTGGAAGCCTCAAGCAACAGGTCATTGAGCTGGTCCATGAAATACACTGTGGTACTGTAGCCACTAAAAGAGAACTAAGAAATCAAGTGTAGTTCCCTCTGGTAGTTGAGAAATTTGAGAAAGAACTGAAGGCATTCTACATTTGCAATTGTCTGTTCCCAAAGTGACACAATACCCAGTAACAATGCTTGATCTTCCTGCCCATACCTAGAAGAGAGTTGCAGTGGACTTTGTTGGACCTTTAGGAAATGAACACCACCTCATGGTAGTCATAGGTGAATATTTACATTTCCCTTTGAAGGAATACCTGTCCTTGACAACCTATGACAAAGTCATAGAATGGCTTGATGAAATCTTTGCAACGTGGGGCATCCCTGAAATTTCCAAATCTGATAACGGTCCACCCTTTAACCTAGAGGGTTTAAAGAGTTCACCGTCTGACTCAATGTCAGACACCAAAAGAGTATGCCTCTCTGGCCCCAAACCAATGGCGTAGTTCAAGAATTCATGAGCAATCTCAAGAGGTCATTCAATGAGTGTCAATGGAGGGAATCAAAATGAACCAAGTCATGTGTCAGGTGCTCCAGGCCTATCAAGTCAAGTCAAATATAACTTTTTTTCTGCCAAAGCCGTTACAGTAGACCTCAAATACATAAAATATAATAATATTAATAATAATAATAATAATAATAAGAGCTAATTAAAAAGTAATTGCAAATAGCTGCATAGCTTCTATTAAAACCAATGACAGTGTGATATTCCTTGCAAAAGAATGACTAATACTGCTCCAGGCCTATTGATAACTCCTCGTTCGACAACTGATGGGAGTCCAGCCACTTTGCTATTTGAAAGAGCAGAAAAAGCACTACTTCAATGGTCCCCAGATCAATCAGTGTATGCTGACAAGATTCGAGACACCGATGCCACATGGAAAGGAAAAATGAAAACATGCAGATCGGTGTCACCATGCCCAGGAGACGGTTTTTGACAAAGGACCCTTGGTATTGGTTAAGCAGAAACTCAAGCAAAAAACAGACACTTCTTTTGCAACTGATCCTTTGCAGGTTGTGGCGTGCAAAGTCCTGGACAATCCATCCTTCAGGACACCTCATATTTCAAACATCAACGCATCACTTGTCACGTCCTGAAACTGTATGGGAAGTGACCCAACCAGCCGGAGACTGTGGTGTCTTTGCCCGGCAGCATGAGCCTGTTGTGCCTTTGACTGATCAGGTTGAACCTCAATCATCTTGAATCACCCAACCTGGCAGACAGCGCCTTTCCGACTAATCTAGGAAATCTGATGTTGGTGATGTCTGACACTTTTTATTTAACAAAGAGGAATATGTAGCATCTTGAAGATATGCGCACTAGAATCCTCATGGTTCTGGGCAGACACAGAACAGGAAGTGCATAATAGATGGAGGGGTGTTAAAGTGTGTTAACAGAAAATATGATGTAATGCACAGTATGTTAGTGTATGCTGAGGAATAAAGTTTGGTTCATTACAACTCCTGTGTGACATAATTTATATGCTTGCTACAGGGCTGCGAAAGATGCTACATTTCCCACATTTATTTAATTATTTATTTACTTAACAGTTTTATATAGCATAAACCAGACCTAAATAGATGTCAGAGTGAGATAGTGTCAAAATGCAACAATACTTGACAAAGTATTTCGAAGTAAGGATGGTAGGAGTCTCTGGAGTGGAAAAACATATTCACTACAGTGAGTGGGGAGAGAGAAGTAGAGCATATACACTAATGCCATAAAATGATTGGCGATAGTCCAAGGGCCCCTGCAGGAAGAGAATGTAATTATGAGGGGTAGAATTATTGGAACAAAAAAGGCATTTAAGTTCTTTTGAAGAATTTAAAAGAGGACATAGATAGTTTTGATTGAAAGTAACAATAAATTTCAAATCTTAGGAGCAATTCATGAGGATGTTTTTATTTTCAGATGTTGGGGGTTTCGTGTAGTAGAGTGTCTGAGTTTCTGGCTAGCAGAAATGTTTAGTTTGAGGACCAGATAATTTGAAGTGTTTTTATGGAAAGCTTTGTAGGTGATGCAGGTTAGTTTTAAATGACCCACGGATTCAAACCGTGCCTTTTTAGAATGATAAGCATGGTGATTATGTGAGTACATGCATGATAACTTGAGGGAGGAAAAGTGTGTTTTAAGTTATGACTGAGCAAGAAGATGCCTTACTTTACTCTAGAAATAATGTGGGCTTGGGTCAGTTGCTTGATGCCTTCTTCCAACATGAGATGTAGATGCATTTCAGCAGTCCAGTTTGCTGTACTTCCTTATCTAGTGCTTTTATTTGGTATTTGAGGTTGAGGTTTTTATCATTGAGACACCACAAAGATATTGCACATTGTACAATTTCGGGTTATGTTCTAATAGGGCGTACTTGGAATGGGACTAGGTAGATAGGTGGGGAGATAAAGAAATTATGAGAAACTCAGTTTTCTGGAGGTTGATTTTAAGGTGGTGACAAGTCATCTGGAGCGAATTTTACTAAGGGGTTTGCCAAGTATGTGATGTCATCCAAGGAGCTGATTTTCATGTAGCTGTCCATATTTTTAATGTAGACTTAATATAAGATTTTGTACTTTCTTGGTAGGTCAGCCAAGTTCTACATAGGAAAGATGAATAGTACTGGTAAAACGGTGGAGCCTTGGGGAGCCCTTCTTTAATTTTTTAATGTTTGATAGTGAATTGGAAATTTTAATTCTTTGTCCTCTGTTCTGTTGGAATGAAGACAACCATTTAAGCAGAGTTTTGTCTATGTCCATTCTCTCTTAAAAGATGGTGAAGAAAAGATAAAAAACACCTCCAACAATAGTTCCACTGAGTGGAATCTCGGTGTCTGATAGAAGTCACAAGTCAAGCCAACATCACCAGAATATAAACATACAAAAAGTAAAAAAAAAAAAACATTTTATTTACTTGGATCAATTCATCTAATACTGGATACATATATAGACATAAATCGGTCTGTGAGACCTTGGGACCAAACAAACAAATTAACTAAAAAGATCATTCACACAACCTCAATCACACTAATTAAAGACAGAAAAAAGATAGAATAGTACTATGTCTATTATTGGAGGAGGTGTTTTTTTTCTTTTGCTTATAGTTTTGTCCCTGTCCCGCTCCATTATCTTTGTCGTAGGATACCCTTTTAAAGTTTAAGCCATTTGTGTCTGCTCCTGGTTTTGAACAGAAAGATTCCCTAACCTTGTTTTGAATCAGGCAGAGACTATCCATTGGGGCTAAGAGGGTGTTGATCAGATTGGTCCAGTCCAGATTGGTGTGATATGGTGCCTGGGGCATAAAAAGATTTGAGTTCAGTGGCTGTGAGCACAAGGTTAACCATAATGGCAGCCCTGGAACCAACATACTGAGAGTGTTTATCAGTCGAATTACTGTATTCACCAAATTGTGAGTTGAAAACAGGTAATTCTGCAGTGAGTTGCAAGACAGTAGAGCTCTGACAAAAAAGACTTTGGGCCTAATTTAAGATCTTGGCAGAAGGGAATACTCTGTCACAAACATGAGGGATATCCTGTCTGCCATATTACCATTCGATTATATCCCATGGGCATAATGAAACGGTATTCCATCCCCGAGATCTAAATCAGGCTCTTAGTTTTAGTATGCATGTTTATGTTATTAGTGCTGGGATGGACTGAGCTGAAAGTGTATATGTTTCTAACCTGAGAGGAGGGAGGTAGATGTGCTTGTAGCCAGAGGAAAGAAAGCAAACATTTGGCATAACAGACTCAGAATCAGTATAGAGGATGTGGATATAGTGGCTGGGATGAAAGTTGTAGAGAAGTTTGTTGATTCCCTCTTTTAAGTTGATATTATTTTCAGCCTGGAGGAGGGTGGGAGCACCCCACCTCACATCCCAGCACCCATTTTGCGCCAATGCATTGCCAGCACCCCAAATGCCCCTTGATACGCTCTACTGAAGAAAGAAAACAAGCCTGAAACATGACTAGAGATTCAAAGCACTGGCTGCTCCATAAATGGTGAATACTGAAGACCTTTAACTGAAGTGTGTCTTATCAGTGCACTGCATTTACCAAAGTGCATCTGGGGTAATTGTGTGTTGGCATACCAGGTAATATGCTCCCTTCTACTTTTGTGATTGGTTCCTTGTTGAGTAACTTGACTGACGAGCTCGAGGATGTATCTGAGCCCTGTAAATAGTACTAAACCTGAGAAGAGTGTGAGCAGCATTGCCCGTACTCTAAATTTCACTTGTTACACTCTACTGAAGAAGGACAACAATCCTGAAACACATGTCTGGAGTTACGCAGCACTGGCTGTACCACAAATGGTGAACACTTAAGACTTTTAACTAAAGTCCACAATGTATCACTGTTAATTGTGAGCTAGCATACCAGGTGATGTGCTCCCTCCTCCTTTTGAGATTATTCTCAGATTAATCTGAGGATTTGTTAAAAATTATAGTTGAGGCTTGGGGTGATGTGTTTGGGCAACAGTTTTTTTTATTTGTCAGACGTGTATTGGGAGTATTAATGTTAAGAACGTTAAAATGAACTGTCATTAACTTCTGAAGTCATATGATATTGGTGACTACAATTTACAGTAATAATCATATTGGTCTACTATATCCACCAAACTAATTTAGCTTTTTCTACATATACATTGTGCATGTTTTTGCACACTATATGATCACCAGAGCATTACTTGAAGACTTTTACTTTACTAAAATGCTTAGGCCCATATTTATACTTTTTGACGCAAAACTGCGCTAACGCAGTTTTGCGTCAAAAAAATTAGCGCCGGCTAGCGCCATTCTGAAGCGCCATGCGGGCGCCGTATTTATTGAATGACGTTAGCCGGCGTTAGCCGCCGGCGCCGTCCGGTGTGCGTTAAAAAAAACAACGTACACCAGGCAGCGCCGGCGTAGGGGGATATGGGGCTGGGGCGTCAAGAAATGGGGCAAGTCAGGTTGAGGCAATTTTTTCGCCTCAACCCGATTTGTGCCATTTTTTTCCACTCCCAACCCCCATAGAAATGACTCCTGTCTTAGCAAAGACAGGAGTCATGCCCCCTTGCCCAATGGCCAGGCCCAGGGGACTTCTGTCCCCTGGGCATGGTCATTGGGCATAGTGGCATGTAGGGGGGCACAAATCAGGCCCCCCTACGCCACAAAAACAAAATATAAAAAAACACTTACCTGAACTTACCTTAATGTCCCTGGGATGGGTCCCTCCAGCCTTGGGTGTCCTCCTGGGGTGGGCAAGGGGGACAGGGGGTGTCCCTGGGGGCATGGGAGGGCACCTCTGGGCTCCTTCAGAGCCCACAGGTCCCTTAACGCCTGCCTTCTGCAGGCGCTAAAAAACGGCGCAAAAGCGACCGTACGTCATTTTTTTTGACCCGCCCACTCCCGGGTGTGAATTTTGCCCGGGAGTATAAATCCGACGCACATGCCTTGGAGTCGATTTTTTAGACGGGAACGCCTACCTTGCATATAATTAACGCAAAGTAGGTGTCCACGCTAAAAAATGACGCTAACTCCATGGACTTTGGCGCTAGGCGCGTCTAACGCCAAAATATAAATATGGAGTTAGTTTTGCGTCGAAATTGCGTAAAAAAAAACGACGCAATTCTGGCGCGAACGGAGTATAAATATGCCCCTTAAACTTTTGTTTGTGATGTTGTGCTTGTGTTTTTGAAGCACGTTAGTCTCCAGTAAAGGTTTTATTCGGAAGCTATTATTTTGTTTGAATAAATATGACTGTCCCTTTGAGTTATTATTATTGTTCTATGGAGTTTTCTATAGCATTTTCTGAAAGACCAGGTGCCTATTTAATAGAGCAGGAGTGGGTGCCTACTCTCCTGACTGGTTCCGGGCCAAAGCATTTGTGAGAGTTTGCCATATTAGGTGGCAGGTGCCAATGGAGAATGTTCAAAGGAGAGGTGTCAATACAGAATCAAGTGGAATTAGAAGTAGGCTCTTACTCATGGGGGTAGGAAAGTTTAAGTGGCAAGATTTTGGTGGTTCAGGCAAGAGCAAGTGAGAAATCCTAAGTAGTGGGAGCTGAGAAATGAGAGGAATTTGGGGGAGCTGCAGTGCAGTGAGGAAGTTTTGTCGGAGGTGTGTGAAGTCAATTGCAACTGTTAAAGTCTGAGGATAATGATAGTATAGTATGATGTGCTTAGTTTGTAAAATAATGAGTGCTGGTGTCCAAAGCTCTTCTCAGATGCGTGCTGCCAGTGCTATACAGGGTTGACGTGCAAAATGCATAGTCTTAAATCAACATCATGCCCCCTTAATTCACCACCAGGCCTTCCCTGTCCCTTTATCTCACTCTTGCAGATTCCTGCTTCCTCCTTTTTTGACACTTTTCCATTTTTTTCTTCATTTTTCTTCCCCTTTGTATGTTTTCCCTCTTGTACTCATCAATGTCTGCAAAAATAAGTGCTGGTCTCTAAAAAATGAATACCACTGGGCCTGAAGGCAACCATGGGCTCAAATTAAGCACTAATAACATGTAACATGAGGTAGGGCACAGTACGAAGGATCTGAGGGGCATAGCCAGGCTTCATAGATGAGAGGCATTAATTCTTTCTGTGGAGGCAAAAGGGTGCAATCCAGTTCTTTGACTTAGAGCTGACGAAGGAGTAAAATATCTGCTCCCTTCTGAACTCATGCAACAATTAACCTGTATTCCAGTGCCCTGCTGGAGTGATGCAAAACCCTCCATGTCTCCTTTTGACAATCAGCTATGGTTTCAGAATTGATTGTACCGCTCAGCAGTAGAGGTGCTGGGGTTGGAATTGAGAGAGAAAGAAATGGGCTCTTCACAGTTGCTGCTGTAATTCCAATAATACCTATTGGAAATGTCTATCTTCTGTCATATTGGACAGTGCTTCATTTGTAAAAAAATAAATAAAATAATAACAAGTCCCAGGACCCTCATCACGAGGCGAATGCAGATTGCACCATCCATTGCCCCTGCCAGAACTGCCAGTGGCAGTATCAATACAACTACCAACAACCACACCTCCAAGTGTGACAATTCAAATTATTTCAGACCCCAAAAGCTAAAAGAATGGCTTGGGCGGCAGGTGTTAGTCATATTTGATGTATATTAAATTAATAAACAACTGTTTTTATGCTCATCTCAAAATTAGATAAACAGTGCCACCATGTGGCAGACTGTCATAAGTGCTGGTGCTGACAATCAAGTGCCAGTGTCGAGCACAGGAAACAACTGCTCAAATTAAATACTGGTCACATATTGTCTTGTCTCTCAGTCAGATGAGCTGTAATCTAGAAAGAGCATCTCTTGAGTATGAAAGGCAGACTCACGGTTCCTCAAGGCATTACCCTCAAAGTCCACCTTCCAGCAGCACTTTCTCTGTGTCATAATACCAACTAGAGAGTTGGAGTTGAGCGATGAGGGAAAGGTAATTAGGGAGCGTCCTGCACGCTACGAAGATTAACGTGCATCAACTGATGATAAAGTTGAGAAAATAGGGTAAATATCCACTTAACTGACTTCCGTAAGCGTAGTTCTTGCCACAATGATCATCACACTTCTGTCGATGCATATAACACAGCTCAACAGGTATAGAGCAGTGGCAATGCACTCAGGTCCAATATAAAATAGTTCAAAGAGGGGAATTGGTGGTGATGCGTTTGTCCTCAATGAAGCTTCACTTGTCGCCAATATTACAAAGAAACTTCATATATTTTAATAAGATTTATTTGTAGTCTGATGGTCACCACCACAACATCTGCAAGCTAGGACAGCTCCTAGTCTCCAACTGTCAGCTCTGGTATCAGCTCCCATGGAAACAATCAGCATTCCTAGCATGTGCCATTTAACAATTAAAGCAACAGTAAGACATAGGTGTCTCCACATTTATAGTTACAACATCTTCCAATGTCTTAACTTCACAAGAACTTTTGGAAGAAGGTCCACAATGATCCTATTCTGGACTCTCATCCTGGGAACCAAACCTAACCCAACATATCACCTAGTGCGCACTAGGGCCCATATTTATACTTTTTGACGCTAAACTGCGCTAACGCAGTTTAGCGTCAAAAAATTTAGCGCCGTCTAACGCCATTCTGAAGCGCCATGCGGGCGCCGTATTTATGGAATGGCGTTAGCCGGCGCTAGCAGACCGGCGCTGCCTGGTGTGCGTGGAAAAAAACCACGTAGACCAGGCAGCGCCGGCGTAGGGGGAAAATGGCGTTAGGGCGTCTTAAAATGGGGCAAGTCAGGTTGAGGCAAAAAAATCGCCTCAACCCGATTTGCGCCATTATTTTCGACGCCCAGACGCCATTTAAATGACTCCTGTCTTAGTAAAGACAGGAGTCATGCCCCCTTGCCCAATGGCCATGCCCAGGGGACTTATGTCCCCTGGGCATGGCCATTGGGCATAGTGGCATGTAGGGGGGCACAAATAAGGCCCCCCTATGCCACCAAAAAAAATAAAAAAATATAGAAAATTATACTTACCTGAACTTACCTGAATGTCCCTGGGGTGGGTCCCTCCATCCTTGGGTGTCCTCCAGGGGTGGGCAGGGGTGGCAGGGGGGGTCCCTGGGGGCAGGGGAGGGCACCTGTGGGCTCATTTTGAGCCCACAGGCCCCTTAACGCCTACCCTGACCCAGGCGTTAAATAGTGGCGCTAATGCGGGGGTTTTTGACCCGCCAACTCCCGGGCGTGATTTTTGCCCGGGAGTATAAATACGACACATTTGCGTCGCCGTCATTTTTTTAGACGGGAATGCCTTCCTTGCATCTCATTAACGCAAGGAAGGCGTTCACGCAAAAAAATGACGCTATTTGCCCATACTTTTGCGCTAGACGCGTCTAACGCCAAAGTATAAATATGGCGTTAGTTTTGCGCCGAATTTGCGTCGAAAAAAACGACGCTAATTCGGCGCAAACGGAGTATAAATACGGGCCTAGATTTCATGGGCAAGTGGTGCAAAGACAAGGATGTTATTTGTGGGGTCTCATTTAAAAATGAGAGGAGCCCGGCCTTGGTGCCCTGGATATTTCTCAGGCACTGCTTTAGAGCCGCATGATGGCAGGAAATGAGTTTCAGACTTCAAGGGGCTGAGGGTTGGAGTAATGTTATCACCAAGAAGCTCATGCATTTTAGGTCTAAATTAGTTGTAAGGTTTCATGAATTCGCGAGGGTGAGTATGTACAAAATATACATAATAATTCAGTTTCATCTTAGGTATTAAGATTTCTTTCATTTCAGAGATTTTGCTGGGATTTTAAAGCTTCTTGCATTAAAGCATTATGTCCCCTTTATTTTTCAGAACACTTCCCTTGTAAGGCTCCTAAGTGACTGCCCTCAGTTTCTATGGGCCATGTGTCCTCCCTTGATGTCCTGTTTTCTTTTGGGGGTAGCAGCCTATTTCCTTTTCAATGTCAATTCACTCTTTGTTTATGTTGTAGAGGTAAGATGAGGTGTGATGCTGGCAAAGATGGCATCCTCAGCAAGGGAAGGGGTTAGCCACTGGCATGACATGAATCAGGTGCTTCAGCCCTGGGAGCGGGGTGTCTGCTCTTTTGTGTCAAGTCTCACACAGGTTCTACTAGGAAAGAGCAGCAACATGGGTAGAATTGGCCTGGAGTGGAGTAGGAGCTTGTTGTAAGTTGGTGTGCAGTCCACAGCAGATGTGGCAAGATAGGTGAAGAGAGGCGGGTTGTGGCACTCAAGCAGGCAAGGACCCACCTGCCATACTGACACTGATTCGATAGTACTCTCTCTTCTAATTTGTGATGCTGTACTCTTGTCTCCTGGTATCATCTACAATATGCTAGAAACACAAATACCCCAGCAACTTATTTTTGCGTCCCCTAACTCACAGCTCTGTTGTTCACATATACAGGTACAACCCATAAAGTTTAGTTTCATCATTTCATTCTTAATGTATTACAAAGTTTCATAATATGCTTCACAAAATATCAAACTTAAGTATGCACATCAACAAAATACAAGGCAGGCCTTCATATTCTAATTATTCTGATTTTTGTAATAAACATACCGACTTTACACTCTTTCAAATCATATATACCTTAAAAACCACACATTCCTCAAAAATCCCGACACACATTCCAGCACCATTTCACCAGTCACGCCATCCGTCACTTACATTAACATAAATTGGTATACTAAATACTTATTTGACAAATAATACAATATTTATTTTACCATTTATTTTTAAATTGTTACATCACTGAATTATTTCACAATAATTTCTATAGCATAATTGTATTCTTGCTTGTGGTTCTCTATTGTTACTTAAATGAACTTTCTTATTGCTTATTTCAGCTTGAATTGATTATCATTTGTTGACTTTATTTTCATCCATTATTGTGGCTTAAATATAGCTTCAATGTGCGTTTTGGCACAGCGCCTTACTCAGGAATGCCACAACAGTAAAGTCCAATAATGTCTCGACACGACCTGTAACAATACAACACGTATCTTTATTGGGCCGTACATCTAAGGCTAAATAAACTTCCCAAACTATGAGGCGTGCTGCTGTGCCAACAACAGCCATCGTGTTTGCACCAGCTCGTGCCTTATGCCCTAAACATTCACAGGCTTAAGGGGTTCCATCTAGTATGGTTCTGCCTTGTACTTTTATAGCTGCGACCATCACCCATTGTGTACTCATGCAAATTTGGGGATAAACACCTATAAAAATAGATGTCAACATAAAATGCATTCCCTGCTGTCTTACCTGCCCTCCTGGGAACGCATTATCAGGATCAGTCTTCTCACTCCAAATCATCGTACAAGCCCTCTTTCAATATCTGGTGTGGGGAATGCCACCGACATCCTCACTAACGAAACAACAGTACGTAGTGTTACTGAGTACCTTCCTCTAGATCCTTAGCAGGCTATTTGCTGCATGCCTACAGGCTAAAAATACCTACAACATGCTAGAGGTATCAATCAATATTCTGGGGTCCTTATTAAGCAGAGACCACCAGTGATCCGCTCGGTAGGCTGTTGCGTAATATGGCTGTTCTTACTATCACTGAAAATAAATGAAAATATAACCATAACAGTATCCTGTTGTAGTCCTACTGATCCTACTATCCTGTGTACAGCGTATGTTCCAATCTTCTACTTTCTAAAACTCCTTCATGGGGATTTCATACCATATCAACCCCTTCTCCTCATTGTGTATATACAGAGGTTGACTATTAGCTAATTACACTAGGAGTCAACTGTGCACAACACCCCCAAACACCAGAACATATCTCACTATGGAAAGGACAGTAGCACAGAACTTTCCAGTTCTTATCTTGTGATAACACTTGGCCCCTATATCAATATTGGAGGATGTAACCAAAGATGACATACTGCTGTTGCAATATCTTGAAAATATGTTACTTCTCATGGGCCAGATTAAACTTAGTTCTTTAAGAATTCATACCTCGAGATGTAAGGTCTCTGTGACATCCAGCTGAAGTAGCTCACAAGTCCACCAAGGGAAATTGAATGCCGAGTTCATATTCAATAGGGTAAGTATGTCATAACTAAGGGGGTCATTTCGAGTTTGGCGGGTACGAGGACTGTCATGTTGGCAGCGGCGGTCGTACAACCAATGGGCTGGAGGTGAAGACCACCAAATTATGACCATAGCAGTCTTCCCAACAAAACACAGTTAAACAACTGCCAGTACCGCCAGGGCGCCATGCCACCACGGGCGGCGGTAGGCACCTTCAGGCCGGCGGGGACCATGTTTACACCAGACATATTAGGAGGCTGCATACTGCCAAGGTTTCCTCCTTGGACTCACCGCCACAAAAACCCCGGAAGAAACTAACTCTATAAAAGGAAACACTCACCATTTCGAACACATACCTGACTGGAGCTTCTTGGAACCTGAAATGGAAGTCCTCCCACTGCTTCTGCTCGCACGACGACTCCAGAACCAGTGACAAAGACAACAACCATGAGAACACACACCTACCTCACACTGGAAGGAAAACCCAAACTACACACACACAACATACATATCCGGGGCGGCTTGCGGCAGTGACACATACATGTAACCACATACCCATACGCATATACACACACACCTACATACACACACGCACACCCGTACTACACACACGCACACCTATGCTACACACACCATGGCCAACAGTGACAAACACACACCAACCCACAGATGCACAACACCGGCACTGCCTAACACAACCATCCACAACAGCACGATTCACACAACGAGATCACAACCTCAAGTATATAAATGCTTCACTAAGCAATGTCATTGCACACCTCCACATGACAACACTTACAAACAACACGTAATAACACCATTTAACCAACAAACACAATCACACTGCCATCCAACGAAGCATACATCACACAGCGCCAATACCACACACAACACATATGACATAGCCATCACCACACACACGGATGCACACACTACAACCACACAAGGGCACACAACACCAACATTACACATGTCAACACAAAAACATATAATTTTGTCTCATACATGGAGGTAACAAACACAAACCCTACACACATTACACAGTAATGAGAGTGAGACAAATGGCAGGGCCACACTCACACATGCAGCCAATACAGAACAGCTCACACAACCAACACACATCACACATGCACAAAACAAACCCACAAACACTAGACAGCCATGTAGAAAGAAAGGCAGGACAAGAATGTAACCATTAAATCCAACAACAGGTTGGGACAGGTTGGACCAGATGTATTAAAAATAGCCAAATAATGTGACACAAACATATTTACAATTAAAATGTCATTGGCCAGTCCAAAGTGCCAAAGGCACAAATGGTACCTCAGTGTACCCCTACTTGACTTCTAACTGCAATATGACCTCCGCATGGTAGGAACATCAATGGGGCAGACAGGCACCTCAGGGTTTGGAGGAGGGCTGGGTGGCTTGGGCCTGGGAGGGGGGTCTTTGGGCTTGGGAGGGGATTCCTTGGGCTTGGCCTTGGGAGGGGGGTCCCTGGACTTGAGAGGGGTAGTCATCTTGGCAGGGGGAGGGGCATGGGCACTAGCAGGAGGGCAGGGGAGGGCTTGGAGGTGGAAAGGCTGGACTTGGGGCGGGACAAAGAGCACTTGGGGTATCACAGGGTGGGTGAGGAGTAGGAAACAAGGATAACTCAGAGAGGAAATGCTTCTTAGACACATGGGGGCAGTCATGGCAAAAGAGTTTGGGAGTGGAGGGAGAGGGAGTGGTTGTAAGATGTGTTCGTGCGGATGTCTTCAGTGCAAGTGCGGGCATAGAATGCTTGTGGGTGCTAGGTGTCTATTGGGTGGGTGTGTGCGGGCATTTATGTGTCTTTGGAGGAGGGGGCAGGAGGTGCAGGGAGATGGCATGCTGGATGGATGAATGTCTGTTGGGGTGGTGTCTGCAGGTATGGTAGATGTGCTGCATGTGGGGGTGTTGATCCAATATTTCATTCATCAAGATCAGTACCATCTCTCTTGCTGTCTCCACTATTAAAACTTGCAATTAGTGACCATCTTTCTAGAAATGTTTTTATTTGTACAAACAGCATGTGGGATTACTCCTGCTCTTAAATACTGGAGCATGAATTCTCCGTGTGACGCAATTTGTTTTATATTTTTCTTCAGAACTAAAAACTTATTTTGGAGTACTCCTCATCTGAAAACCCTAAAGATTTCAACATCTCCATCATTGGTAATTCAAACTGCTGGCCTACCTTCCAATCGAACAAGATTACCTAACCCCACTTACTCCCTCAAACACCCATGTACATTCTCCCTACTATGAGTGCTTCTTAACATGCATGTCTCATTAATGAGTGACAAACAGTCCCACACAAACAAGCTGTGGGTCCTCTCCGGTTCCTGTGGCAGGGTAAACACTATAAGTGAAGCAAAAATCCCCCAACAACCTCTTTTTGCAACCCTTAGCTCATAAGTTTACTGTTCCACATAGACATGTACAGCCCACAAAGTTTTGTTTCATCATTTCATTCTCAATTTATGATACAGTTTCATAATATGCTTCACAAAATACCAAGCCTAGTTATGCACATCATCAAATAACAATAGCAAGACAGGCTTACATATTCTAAATATTCTGATCTTTGTTAAAAACATACCCACTCTACACTCTTTCAAATCATATATACCTTAAAAAGCACATATCCTTAAAAATCCCTACACACATTCAAGCACCATTTCTCTATGCTCACACCACTCATCCCATGCATTAACATAAATTGATGTTTGACAAATAATATAATATTTATCTATCCGTCCTCTGTAGGGAGTAAGATCGAAATTAGAATGCCCTTTGACCCAAAGGAACAGGAATCTTGGTGTCAAGGGTACCTGTCCCTCTTTGATTGTGAGGATATGAAGTGTAGTGGGTGGCTTGATAGGGGTGCAGTAAAATCTGTGTTAAGAAAATTTCAGGTAAGCTGCAGAAGATTATTTCTGATCTATGTGGAGCTCTTGGCTCTTCCTACATGCATTTTTTCTTATAATTTTCTGTGCTGGATGGCTAGGCTTAGCGCAGATATTCAATAGTCGAAGGTGTGCCAAAGGCAAGCTTGTCTGCGCCCGTCTGTTTCTGGACCGGGCCCAGCGCCAGAACCTCTGCCTTCGATCCCCCCAACCCCACATCTTCACTACACTGGCACCACCCTGGGTGCCCTCAACACCGGCCGCTCTCCCGTCTGCCTTCAAGCCTCCCCGCAGACCACCTGCAGACCCTTCTCCTGCCGGAACTGCACCTTCACCAGCCTCCACGCCAACGACCCACCCATCAAGGCAGGACGCAACCATCTCCGATGTATCCTCCTCAACACCGCTCCAGCCACAAGCATGCAGTAGGGCTATGGAATCTACTCAACTCAGGCTCCCCAGACGTCGCCTTCCTGACCTTGATAAACCCATCTGGGACGGCTATAAGATCACCCGCAGGGACCGCTCCAACAAACCAGGAGGAGTCATTGCCATCATCTACAAGAACACCCTCTGGATCACGTCCAGCACCGAAGACACACTCAGCACCGCCGAACACCTGCACTTCCAGACCCACACTGACCTTAAAACCACCCTCCGAGGGACCCTCGTCTACAGGCCCCCCCAGCCCCGGACAGCAGTTCAGCGACTCCATCACCAACATCATCAGCACACACACTCTTGCATCCACTGACTACATACTCCTCAGGGACTTAAACTTCCATCTCGAGAACACCAACGAAAACAACACCGCCACCCTGATCGACAACCTCTCCAACCTCGGCCTCAAACAGCTTGTCACAACACTGACCCACTACGCAGGACACACACTCAGCCCTATTTTCTCAGCCAGCAATCACATCTCCTTCAGCCACACCATTGAACTCCACTGAACAGATCACCACTACAATCACTTCTCCTTCAAGAAACCCACAACACACTACCACCCACAACGGATCCCCCACCTCAGTTGGAACAAGGTCACTAAAGACCAACTTATTGTGACCCTCTCCCAGAACCCACCCATCGACATCCCAGACACTGATGCAGCTGCCTGCAACTTCAGCCAATGGGTCGACAACTGTGCCAATACTCTCATCCCAATCAAGAATCCCTCCAACAGATGCATCGACAGAAAGGCCTTCTGGTTTACTGTCGACGCCCATGAATCTAAGAAAACCTGCCGAAGACTCGAAAGAAAGTGGTGCCAAGATCAGACTCTGGACAACCACCCAGCCTTCAAAAACTCCATCCACAGACACTACCAACTCATCCGACCCACCAAGGGAACCACCTTCAAAGACCGAATCACCAACAACGCTCACAGCCCCAAAAAGCTCTTCAACATAGTCAAGGAATTCTCCAACCCCAGCTCCAATGCCATCCCGCAATCCCAAGACCTCTGCGACTCCATAGCTTCCTACTTCCACTGAAAGATTGCAGACATCCACGACAGCTGCAGCACCCAGACCCCCCAGAAACCACCAACACCACAGATTCACCTCTGACCAACCTCCTGCTCTCCTGGACCCCCGTCAAAGACAACAACACCATCAAAATCATAAACACCATCCACTCTGGCTCTCCATCTGACCCCTGCCCTCACCACATCCTCAACAAAGAAAGCTCCATCAAGCACCCCAACTACGGAAGATCATAAACAGCTCCTTCAAGACTGCCACCTTCCTGGAAAGCTGAAACACGCCGAGATCAACACCCTACTCAAAAATCCCAGGGCGGACCCAAAGGACCTCACAAACATCCGGCCTATCTACCTGCTCCCCTTCCCGGCAAAAGTCATCGAGAAGGCTGTGAACAGACAACTAACATGCTTCCTCCAGGAGAACTGCACCCTGGACCCTTCCCAATCTGGATTCCGCAGCAACCACAGTACCGAAACCGCCTTCATCGCCGCCATCAATGACAACAGAACCATACTGGACAACAGCAAAACCACGGCCTTCATCCTCCTGGACCTCTCAGCTGCGTTCAACACCGTCTGCCACCACACCCTACGCTCACACCTCAGCAATGCAGGAATTCACGACAGAGCCCTTCCTTTCTCACCGGCAGAAGTCAGAGAGTCCACCTCTCCCCATTCGGCTCGGAGGCCACGGAAATCATCTGCGGTGTACCACAGGGTTCATCCCTCAGCCCGACCCTCTTCAACATCTACATGGCCCGCTCGCTAACATCGCCCGATCCTACAACCTCAACATCAGCTCATACGCTGACGACACTCAGCTGATCCTCTCCCTCACCAAGGACTCCGCCAACACCAACCTCCACGAAGGAAAGAAGGCCATCGCAGAATGGATGAAGAGCAGCTGCCTCAAACTCAATTCTGACAAGATGGAAGTCCTCATCTTCGGCTCCACCCCCACCACATGAGATGACTCCTGGTGGCCTGCCACTCTCGGAGCCGCTCCGACTCCCACCGACCATGCACGCAACCTAGGATTCATCTTGGACTCCCAATTATCCATGACCCAGCAAGTCAACACCATCTCCTCCTCGTGCTTCAACACCCTCCACATGGTACAAAAGATCTACACATGGATACCCACCGAAACCAGAAGAACAGTCATCCAAGCCCTCGTAAGCAGCAAACTGGACTACGGCAATGCCCTCTACGCAGGAACCATGGCAAGCTCCAGAAGAGGCTGCAACACATCTAGAATGCCTCTGCACGCTTCATCATGGACAATCCCCCCCACTGCCACATCGCAGACCACCTGAAAAACCTGCACTGGCTCCCCGTTAACAAGAGAATCACCTTCAAACTCCTCACCCACACTCACAAAGCACTGCACAACACCGGGCCAGAATACCTGAACAGACGGCTCTCCTTGTACACCCCGACCCAGCATCTCCGCTCCGCCGACCTCACCCTGGCATCTGTCCCACACGCCCGCAGAACTGAACTACAACCAGCATAAGATCATTCTTGCACCTCGCCGCAAAAACGTGGAACACTCTTCCCACCCACATATGCGAGACCAAGGACCGCCTTACCTTCAGGAAAATTCTCAAGACCTGGCTGTTCAAGCAGTAGCAGAACCTCCACCCCTTCTGCCCCCCCCCCCATCAGTGCCTTGAGACCCTCATGGGTGAGTAGAGCATTTTACAAATTCCGGATTGATTGAGTTGTCGTCTGTAGCCATGAGACCATGATGTGAAGAGTCTAGGATGGTCCACTGAAGGTGCCTACAATACTCATTCAGTTTGTATGCCCCAATTGGATGGATTCAGATGGCTGACTTGTCTGTCTCCTTGGTCTTAGGTCTTCCAGATTCACCCTCTGTTTCTCTTTCCCACAAGTTGTTCGGAATATTGGTCTCTCACTGTAGTTCGCTACTGGTCCATTATGGTATCTTTAATCAATGAAGTTAATGACCTGTGCTTTTTTGTAAAATGCAGGTTTTTTTTTTTTTTTACTAAAACAGATTTCTGTGTGTCTGTTTGTGTATATATGTGTGTGTGTGTATACATTGTTGCTAGAGCAAGCATTTTTTTTAAATACATATAACTCCCACAGTGCCAAGAACTATTTAGACTATTGAATAAGTGGGCTCCATACGTAAACACAGGGGACAATCAAAATTCCTTTTGACTTCTCATCTCATCAACTTCTAATGCCACATTAGCGTAAAAGAAAATTACACTAATGTGATGCTAGAATGGCACTAGGGCTTTAAATGTGCCCCTATGGGGTATACTTAAAAAAAGTGGCACTGTACAAGGGCTGCGCCACTTTTCTTGCACCCCTTAGCGCCCCCCTAATGCCACCATGTGTGCGTCAGATTTAAAATACGGCGCACCATGGTGGTAGTTAGGAGACTAGCGTCAGACTTTTTAAAGCTAGTCCTGCGCTTTGCAGGATTAGCATAAAAAATGTGGACGCCATCTTGCATAGCACCTGGAGGTTCATTGAAACCAAAGGAAGCCTCCTTTTAATGCCTGCTCTGAGTAGGCATTAAAAGTGGCGGAACAAAATGATGCAAAGAAATCTGTCAGATTTCCTTGCGCCATTTGTTTTGCCCCTCCGAACGGGGGGATGCCCCTTTTGCATACATTATGCCTGGTGCAGGAATAATGTAGCGCAAAGGGTTACAAAGAGGCGCAATGCACCACTTTGTAAATGTGGCGCAGCATTTTTGGCCTTCCAATGCCACATTAGCTTACAAAATTACACTAATGTGGTGTTAGAACGACACTAAGGGCTCTTAAATATGCCTCTACGGGGTATATTTGAAAAAAAGTGGCGCTGAACACAGTGATGTGCCACTATTCTTGAGCCCCTTAGCATCCCCTAATGCCATCATGTGTGCGCTGTATTTAAAATACGGAGCACCATGGTGGTAGTTATGGGGCTAGGGTCAGAATTTTTAATGCTAGTCCAGCGCTTTGCAGGATTAGCATAAAAAATGTTGACGCTAATCCTGCAAAGCACCCAGAGGCCCATTGTAACCAATGGAAGCCTCCTTTTAATGCCTGCTTTTATTACAAATCCTTGTATTTCATAGTTCCCTCTCGATTTTTATTAACCCAACAACTAAAAGACTCCATGTACCAACTCCCAACCGCCAAATGGGCCCATTTCATCAGGCATTTTTGCTCACAAAATCATTCCAAGCAATACATGCATATCATAATTCAAGAAATCTTATTTTTCACAAACACAAATTTGTACTTTAAAAGTTATTTCACAAAAACCCATTTCAAAAGAACGCACTTCGGAAGAGCACTGAACCCATGTATCCAGTCAATGGAAATTTTGCAGCCCAAAATATACATTCCTTGCATTTCATTCTAAGGAATGAGAACCAATCAGTGTTAAATCATATGCCTGATCTCAACGATGGGCTCCATTCTCCATTTAAGATCACTCAAATATATACACAAATCATCCCAGCCCCTTGTAAAGTACTCCTAAAATGACATATGCTATTCATTAAAGTTTACAATCATAATAAAAATGTGAAAAATTAATGTCATGAAGATCATCATCACAAGTCCCGACTAATTCCTTCAGATTGATCAAACACATCAATACAATAAGAAATTAATTCTTTATATCTTTTTTGGATAATACTTCTAAAGAATGTCATATAATACCATAAAGCTACTGTCCCTTAAAGTGACAAGTGCAATATACCAAAAGGGATCCTGGAGTAAAGTGCATGGGATCAAATAAAGTGCATGGAACAAGCTAACGCTTCATTCATAAATATAATTGAAAACCCCACTAAATATCCTAATATCCATCCCCCTAGCAAATATAGCTCCACATACATCATAAAGTGCCATGTGCTTCCCAGATAGAACCTGACCGATTTCCTAACCTGATCGATTTCACAGCAATCAATTCAAGGTATAGCATAGATGCCATAATACACCCTGTTCTCAAAGTGACATGTGCTATATATAAGAGGTGTAGGAAAGTCCTCCTTATTGCCCTGGTCACCCTAAACCTTTTGAACAGATACTGGTGGTTACTGACTCTTGGCTGTTCCCTGGGTACTGTCCCAGGGCCAGTGCTCTGTGTAAAATGGATTTGCAAATTAGGCTAATTATAATTGGCAGTATCAACCTACCCATAGGTCCCAAGTATATAGTAGGGCATGTAGGTTTGGGGACCCCAGTATAGGTAGTATAGGTGCACTGTTAAGGTGCTCCTTGTCATTTTAAAGGCAGACCTGCCTCACTGGCTGCTTTTGAACTAAAGTTGTGTGCAAATTCGACTTTGGAATTAAAAGTACTTCCAAAGTCTTCAACTACCTTATTTTTACATGTAAGTCTCCCCTAAGGGGTTCCCTAAGTGCGCCTAGGGCCGGGTGCTCACAACTATAAGCAGGGACCTTATAAAAACCCTGGTGAGGTAAAAAAAACAACTTTGTTTATCCTTCCCTGTAGTGAATGCACTCCATAGCCTAAAATGGGGAAACTTTATTTTAATTAATGGAATTGCAGTAGGGGCCAGATATTTCAAGTTTGGTATCCAACTGATTGTTATAATAAATCCCACAACTTGCCATTGTTGGATTTAATATAACTAGTTCAAGGAAAGAGTTTCAGAACTCTACCTGAATGTTGGCTACTTCAGTCCTGTAGTGTCCTTCTCTGATTGGCCAGCTTCTGGAAGCCTGGCCAGGTTGCCTTATCGAGGTGTGAAGAGGCTTAGGCTGAAAATAAAGAATGCGCCTGAGAGAGGAGATCTGCCTCAGCAGATAGAGTAAATAGGATGGGAGGACAGCAGCCAAACTGGACTTCAAAGGAGGGAAGAACATTTGGAGCAGCTCAGGTCCTCCCCCATTTCCTGCAGAAGAGAGGACAGGAGAGGGGTTTGTAAAAGATTTTTAGCTACGCCAGAGGATGGGCTCAGCCAGACCAAACCTCCAAAATTCAGTCCCAGCCATTTTGGATTTTGAAAGAATATTGCTCCCTAGGATTGATTTTTGCCACACTCACCAGGAAGTGGTCATCCAAGAGGGTGGTGTCCTGCCTGTGATTGGACAGTTGCTCCCCCCTGCTTTTCACCCCAGGAGCAAGGATAAATTTGGCAGAGCTGCACCCACACCTCAGATCCCTACAGAGAACAAGATCAGAAGAAGGAGGACTGCCCTGTTGGACCCCTGACCTGCACCTGGACACTGCACTCTGAAGGACTGCACCAGATGCACACTTGAGCTTCACCACAAAACAGACTTTGCCTGGCTTCAACTGGTTCAAGAAAGGATCCGCTGTTTGCTACAGGTGAAAAATAGCTAACCAGAGATTACTGCATCCAATCCTGAAGAAACTAACCAAGTGACTACTATCCAGTGGTCATTATGGGGTTTGAGCCAGGTGCATTCTGGAAGTTGGAGTCCTAACCATCAAGAAGCAGTTCAGAGCTTCTGGAACCTAGAGATGAGTTATGGACTCCTAAATGACCTTCAAAGACCTTCTGGAAAAAGTTCCAGAAGTTTGGATAAAATTGGAGAACTTTTGGTAAAACGCTCTATAAAGGGACCGACATGCCATCAAGAGTCAATCCAGCTTACGTCAACCGTGGCCTGACCTGCAGTTTCCATCCTTTGAAAAGCTCCAAAGCCCCAGACTTCCAGGATTTCACAGGGGCTCCTGTAAAGGCAATCCGAAAACATTGACTCGAAATCGGCTTGCTGTGGAGGGTTGTCCGACATCGGAGAGAAAAAGCTCTAAATAAGTGATAAAGTCCAAACGTAAAAAGATGACTGGGACTTCCCGTGCAGTGTATCCAAGGAGGGCTAAAGAGACGTCGGATTAAGATTCAGCTTTGACCCGGACAAAGATTTCCTTCCTGAAAAATTATTTAAGTCCTAAGGTAGAATTCTTCTCTGAGGTCTCCTGCGATGCGTATTTGAGTTGGGAGGTTAGATCGAGTTGATGACTTCGTCCCACTGAAGAAAATCTTCAAGAAAAAGACTTAGGAGGTCATTATGACTTTGGCGGTCCCAGGACTGCCATGTTGGCGGTGGCGGTCTTACCACCAACAGGCCAGCAGAGAAGATCACCAAATGTACTCGACCGTCACCTCTGGCGGTCATCGCCATTGTCCCTTCTGCCTCAGGCAGAAATGTTAACCAATGACAAGTAGCACAGCGGTTATGCCCGTCTACTGTCATGATGACATCCGCCGGCGAACTTAGATCACTTCTAACTGTCCACTTCAGCAGGACAGATGACTGGCATTTTGTGCATATATTGAACATTGATGTGCCTAAATAAGTGTGTTACACACATACTTGCCCAAATGGCGGAGTAAGCCTATGTTGTGCCATTATGGTAGTGCAAAATATACTGACAGTCATGACACAGTGACGTGATGCAGCAGTATATCAAATGATGGCCATGTACAGATACCCGGAGGCACATAGGTGATGGCACTATATTGGTATAATCAATTCTGATTTTTTTATCATTGCAGGACAGCTCAGTCAACCACATATAGTACATAACACATGTGACATTTGTCTTATACAACTTATATGTACAGCAATGTGCTACAGAGATGTTGTCCAAGGCACTTCAGCATGGCCGTAATTGTATATGTCAGCAGTGTTACGCATGTCCTATTGTGTTAGATGTGTGCTATTTAAACATGTTCTGCTTACATGTGTTACATGATTTGCTGAATATACATCCTCTCCTCTCAACCTAGATATCCTGCCATGAGGAGAATGAGACAACCACCAGAGTACCGTCCACTAGTTGACCTTGCAACTATGGAGGACAGGCATTTCATACAAAATCCCTATTGCATCCCTTCCACAGTAAAAGTCCTGTCAGTGCTACACTTTCTTGCCACTGGATCCTTTCAGAATACAGTGGCCTTGACAGCAGGGCTGTCTCAGACCATGTTCAGTCTGGTGTTGAAGGATGTATTGTGTGCTTTGTTAACGCACCTAGACAGCTACATCAGGTTCCCCCAGTGTGCAGACTTGGACTATGTGAAGGCAGACTTTTATGATATGGGACACATTCCCCATGGGTTAGGGGCCATTGATGGCACCCTTATAGCCCTGGTCCCTCCCAGGGTCACTGAACAGGTGTTTAGGAACAGGAAGAACTACCACTCCATAAATGTTCAGGTGATGTGTCTGGCAAACTAGTACATCTCACAAGTCACTGCCAAGTTTCCTGGATATGTGCAAGACTCCTTCATTTTGAGGAACAACAATGTCCCACACATGATGGCACAACTACACACAGAGAGGGCCTGGCTCCTTTGGTATGTATGCATATGATGGTGTTTCACTGTAATGGCACCTTTTATCACAATCTTCCCCATCACTGTACCTGATATTTCACTGCTTCTACATCTGTGCACACATGTGACTCTGGCTATCCTAAACTTCCTTGGCTTTTGACACCAGTGAGGTACCCTGCCACAGAAAGTGAACTCCATTTCAATGAGGCCCACAGGAGGACAAGTTGTGTTACCAAATGAACATTTGGCCTCCTGAACACCAGAGTGAGGTGCCTGGACCTCTCTGGAGGTGCCCTCCTCTACTCGCACCAAAAGGAATGCCAGATAATAGTTGCCTGCTGCAGGCTCCACAATCAAGCCTTGAGATGTCCGATACCTTTGCTAGCTGATGAGGGTGAGGCAGCAGGATGAGTGTCTGGCAATGCTGAAATGGCAAGTGACAAGGAGGCAGAGAAGGAAGGTGCAGCTGACTCAAGGACTGAGCTCATCAATCATTACTTCTAGTGATATACAGCTATGTTGAGTGTGGTTTGCAAGTCTTGTATGTCCACAAACCTTGGTGACAATAGTCCTCCTGACTTGAATACTCAGTGGAGGTATAATGTGATCTTATCCCAATGTGTGAGTTGTGGGTGCTGCCTGATAGAATGTAATGTGCACACTAAAAGTGTAACAGCTCTAACAAGTGTTCTCACTGCAGTTTCCTACATTCACATCTCAAATGGGCAGACCAACATTGAGCAATGTTTGCTGCATACTCCCATTGACCCAATGACTGTGGTATCTCACTCCATGCCTCTGCATCCTATGGCTAGAGACATTCATAGTCATTAGCCATTGGTAAGTGATAGGTGAAACATTTACTGAACATGACATTTGGCAGGTAAAGATATTTGTATGTATAATCTGCAATTGGTGACGTATAGGTAATATCTGGGGGCCCCTGCTTAGGAGGTATCCTGGAGTGGGCACGACATCTATAAGCTGCACATAATTTTTGTGTGGCATCATGCCATCCATCCTGATGGTAATTTCTGTCATGGTATTTTTGCAGGTTTGAATACTGACTACACCCTTGTGTGGCTCTGGATTTCTAACTATCTGACATCTGTATTGGGACATATCTGTTGTACTGTGTCTTCTGCTGAGGATGCCTCCCTCTGTCCATTACACTGCCTGTTGAATGTAGAGGGGCATTACTAGACCACAAATAATGACATTTGTTTATGTTTTAATAAAGACGCATATACAGTAGCTGCGTTCCATGGTGTTTATTGTGCATATCATGAAATTGTAAGGCAAAATACAGGTGCATACATTGTCCAACAGGGGATGAGTGAGGTTGTAGTAGATGAAATCGTCAGGGTAGGTGGTAAAACAGTGGGTTGCACAGGTCCGGTGTCCATGTGCCTTTGGAAAATGGAGTAATGTTATTAAACAGTCAGTGGGGTGTCTCAGTGACACACAAGGGAGACAAATCAGGAGAGGTTCACTTCCTGGCAGGGATTTTGGTCTTGGCAACTGCTCCAGCCAGATGTCTGGGTGGACATCCACATTTGCAGGGGTGTTCATCAACTACAGAGGTAGGGGTGTCTGAGGCCTGTAGTTTCCCTGGCAGTGCCTCCATTCCACTAGCTGCGGCTGATGTAGATGGCTCAGATGTTAGATTGCTTGCCCAAGGGGCCTGCTGGTGGGTGGGGGAAGCATGCAGGGTGGTGTTAATGCCCCTCAGCAAGTCTGCAATGGAGACCATAGTAGCATTGTGTGCCTGACAATGCTGTATGACCTCCTGGTGGTATTCTCTCTTCAGCCTTTGCTGTTCCCCCAACATGGTGATGATCTGACCCATACTGTCCTGGAAACTGTGGCATGCTTCCAGGACTTGGTAGATGGTTTCCTTGACAGTGGAGTCCCTTGGGGGCCCCCTCCTCTGACCCACAGCTTCCCTCCCATGCCCCCTGCCCCCATGTGCCTGTGACCCTGCCAAGGTGTGCCCACTCCCAGTGTCTGCAAGACCTTCATTCTCTGGGGTGTGAGTGGGTGACTCAGGTCCCTGTACTGAGGGACACACAATAGTTTGAGCAGTCCTTGGGAAACAGGTTTGGGGACAAAGGGTTGGCTGTGATGTTGATGCCACAGGATGGGGGGATTGATGTGTGTAGCATGAGGCAGGGAGTTGTAGACTTACAAGGTATCCCAGTTGGACCAGGTAGGTCGTCAATGTCCAGACATCCAGGTGAGTTGTCCTCACTGGGGCCTTCATCCTGATGTGGGCTGGAAGTCTCTGGTATCCTCTCCCTGGTGGCACTGACAGAGGTACCCGAGGATGGAGTGAGACACATAGTTAATCATTGAACGTGTGTTTGGGTATTTCTTTATCAGAGGCTTACAGTGGCTTAACATGAGTCCCAGCAATGACAGATGCTGCACAGCATACCATTGATGGTAGATAGTGTTCGGTGACATGTATACCATACTCCATTTTGATTGGTGTCATTCAGTCTTGGTACATTTTGCTCTGTGGGTAAGTTCTGGTACAGTCAGATAGGTCAAATGACTGTTCAGCACTCTTACCTAGTGACTATTCAGGCTTGCTTGATATGACACAAAATTGCTGGACATTGCAACATGGTGTCCTAGTGGGAGAAGAGTATGTACGTAAGCAAGGTTAAATGTCCTTTCTGTGCATGTTGTGCATGGTATATGCCATCTTACATTCCATACCATGGTGAGTCCATTTGTTGTGGATCCGGGTTTGTGGCCATTTGTATTAGTCACAGAGTTGTTCCCATGTTTAGCCTTGTTTGTCATTGTGTTGTGCCATTGCCATGTAGTAGTCCTCAGTTATACCATGTAGTTAGTATAGCTACTACAATAGTCAAACATGCAAGAGATGTGATCTACACATTGCAGGTGTTAACATAGATGGGCTAGTGCATTGTGGGAGTCAGAGTGATAGCATTATCCAATGCTATCGATGCCTTTGGATATAGCTGTGTGGGTAGTTGGGCTGGGTGGAGGTGTGGCAAGCAGGAGAGGGGAATTAGGTGAAGGGGTTGGAGCTGCAGGGAAACATACAGTGAATTGTGGAGTATTTGGGTGGTGAGGAAGCATGCAATACACAGCAAATGTGTTCCCTGGTAGTTGTGGGTACTTACCAGAGTCCAGTCAGCCAGGTATTCCAGTCAAGCCCTCGGGATGCAGAATGTCCAAGACCTTCCCCTCCCAAGATGTGAATTGTGGGGATGGAGGTGGGGGGCCACTGCCAGTCTTGTGCACAGTGATCTGGTGTCATGATGCCATGGAAATTACAATCCCCCATAGGTCATTCCATCTCTTCTTGATGTCCTCCCTTGTGCGTGGATGGTTGCCCACTGATTTGACCCTGTCAACTATTCTCTGCCACAACTCCTTTTTCATGGCTGTCGATGTTTGCTCGACCTGTGCTCCAAACAGTAGGGGCTCTACCCTAACAATTTCATCCACCATAACCCTCAATTCTTTGTCTGTGAACCATGGGGGCTTTTGTGGGGACATGGTAGTGGTTGTATTGAGAGGGGGGTGTTGTGTGTGTAAGAGTGCAGCACAGGGTGACTGATGGGGTGTGGGTGTTGTGAGTGATGGCCTCTTGTGGTGTTTATGTGTTCTCGTTATGTGTGATTTGTGTTGGGTGTGCAGTTGTGTGGTGTGTGCTGAATGAGATGTGTATATGTGCCTAAAGTGTAAGGGTGCCATCTTTGTGTATTTGCCTGCTTTTGGTATCTGTGATAGGTGCTTTAGTTGCAAAGGATTGTGGGTTATGTGGGGGTGGGTTATATAGTGGTGTGTGTAGATGTGTCTGGTATGTGTATGTGTGTCAGGTGTGGAATATTCAAACTGTCCATTATGGTGTTGTTTTCTAACAGCAGTGGGTTCTGACTGTGGCGTTTCACACCTCCAAGTGTTTTCTGCCATGGAAGAACCACTGTGCTGATGTGTGGCTAGTAATCTGGTGGGTGGAATTTTGTCAGCCTGGCTGTGCTGGTGGTGGAACCACCTCTTTCCCGCCGTCCTGTGTGCTAGTGGTGCCGGATTTTAGGCTTTTTTTTTAGCAGACTTCAGAGGGTGATTCTCAATATGGCAGTCGGATAACTGCCTACATGGCAGTCTTTTGGCAGCCGCAAACACAGCAGTCTTCCAGAAAGACCCCAAAAGACATAGGGGGTCATTACAACCCTGGCGGACGGTGTTAAAGCAGCGGTAATACCGCAAACAGGCCGGTGAAAAAAAAAAAAGGGAATTATGACCGTGGCGGAAACCGCCAACATAGACAGCCACTTTAACACTCCGACCGCCACGGCGGTACAGACAAGCAGCGCGGCGGTCACCGCCAACAGACAGGCGGAAGACAATGTACCGCCCACAGTATCACAACCCGCCAATCCGCCACCTTTTCCAGGGCGGATTCACCGTGGATAAAAACACGGCAGAAACAGCCATTTCAATGGGAAAACGCTCACCTCAACACACTCCACGAGGAAGGAGGCCACCATAGAGCCGGAACTCCAAATACTCCCTGCGCTTGTCTTCCTGCTCCTCTACGAACACCAGCAACAGCGGCGCTGAAGACAACGTGAGTACTGCACCTACGACATAGGGGAGGGGGGAGGCAAAAGTAAGGGGGACATACACGCAACACCCCCACCCCCATCCCGACCCTCGCACACTAAAACACACACACCAATGCATTTCCAAACATCACAGTAACAACCCCCAAGCCCCCCGGAAGAATGCAAAGACAAAAGGAAATCAGTTCAACCATTGTAATGTATCAAAATACAGTAACCAAATATATACAGATATATATAAACATTCAAAAAATTATACATCACGATTAGTACTGCAGGTATGCACATATCAATGTCCGTGGACCACTGGGCCCACAAAGCATGGGCGAGGCCCACACGAGATACCTGTCCACAAACGGAGAGAACACTGCAGGGGCATCAGATAGAAATACAACAGGCACCTCAGGGGGAAGGGAAGAGGGGGGCACCTCAGCCGGATTACAGCACCACACCAGATCCACGACGGGGCTCCATGCCCATTGATGTATCCTGGGGAGTGCAAAGCCACAGTCTCTCAAGTCTCTACAGTGGGTGGTTTGCCCACTGTACCATCCTGGGGAGTGCAAAGCCACAGTCTCTCAAGTCACTCCAGTGGGTGGTTTGCCCACTGTACCATCCTGGGGAGTGCAAAGCCACAGTCTCTCAAGTCTCTACAGTGGGTGGTTTGCCCACTGTACCATCCTGGGGAGTGCAAAGCCACAGTCTCTCAAGTCTCTACAGTGGGTGGTTTGCCCACTGATTCATCCTGGGGAGTGCAAAGCCACAGTCTCTCAAGTCTGTACAGTGGGTGGTGTGCCCACTGTACCATCCTGGGGAGTGCAAAGCCACAGTCTCTCAAGTCACTACAGTGGGTGGTTTGCCCACTGCTTCATCCTGGGGAGTGCAAAGCCACAGTCTCTCAAGTCACTCCAGTGGGTGGTTTGCCCACTGTACCATCCTGGGGAGTGCAAAGCCACAGTCTCTCAAGTGGATAACAGTCTCCACTGGTTCTGGAGGGGGACTGGTGCCCAGAGTGCTTCATCCTGTGAAGGACAGACGGAATGGATGCTGTTCTCCACTGGTTCTGGAGGGGGACTGGTGCCCAGAGTGCTTCATCCTGTGAAGGACAGATGGAGTGGATGCTGTTCTCCACTGGTTCTGGAGGGGAATGGTGCCCAGAGTGTATCACGCTCCCCGTGACGGTCCCAGTTCTGTCACTGTCCCAGCTGCACGTGAGCTAACGATGCTTGAGTTGGCGGTCTTTGCCCTGTTCAGCGGTGCTTGACTTTGCGGTCTTTGCCCTGTTCAGCGGTGCTTTGCCCTGTTTAGCGGTCTTCACCATGGAGGTCTTTGCCCTGTTCAGCGGTGCTTGACTTTGCTGTCTCTGACCTGTTCAGCAGTGCTTTGCCATGGCGGTCTTTGCCCTGTTCAGCGGTGCTTTGCCCTGTTCAGCGGTCTTCACCTTGGCGGTCTTTGCCCTGTTCAGCGGTGCTTGATTTTGCTGTCTTTGCCCTGTGCAGCGGTGCTTTGCCCTGTTCAGCGGTCTTCACCATGGCGGTCTTTGCCCTGTTCAGCGGTGCTTGACTTTGCTGTCTCTGACCTGTTCAGCGGTGCTTTGCCATGGCGGTCTTTGCCCTGTTCAGCGGTGCTTTGCCCTGTTCAGCGGTCTTCGCCATTGCGGTCTTTGCCCTGTTCAGCGGTGCTTGACTTTGCTGTCTCTGACCTGTTCAGCGGTGCTTTGCCATGGTGGTTTTTGCCCTGTTCAGCGGTGCTTTGCCCTGTTCAGCGGTCTTCACCATGGCGGTCTTTGCCCTGTTCAGCGGTGCTTGACTTTGCTGTCTCTGACCTGTGCAGCGGTGTGTGGCATGACGGTCCCTCAGTGCCCAGCGGGGCTGTGGCTGCCGGGGCCCTCCAGGGCACTGACGCTGGCGGTGGTCTCCGGACCAGTGACGATAGTGCTGCCCTCTAGGGCACTGACGCTGGCGGTGGTCTCCGGGACCAGTGACAATAGTGCTGCCCTCCAGGGCACTGACTCTGGCGGTGGTCTACGGACCAGTGACGATATTGCTGGCAGTGGCGTCCCGGCCGGCGGGGAGGATGGCGGCCTTCTCAGCTGTGCTGCTCTTACCAGACTTTGGAGACTTCTTCTGCCCCTTCACCACCTTAGGAGGAGTCACAGCTGACTCGGCACTCCCCCCGGGACCCTTGTGAGCTGTTTTGCCGGCAGGAGTCTTTACCCTCTCCCGTTGGCCACTTTCAAACTTAAGGTGCCTTACAAGGGGTGGACTGGCAGTGCTTTGGCTCCGTGTCACACTGGCTGCCCTGGTGGCCGGTGCACTCCACAGACCTCTAACACGCACCACTGGTACCGGACTTTTTGTGGCTGAGGTGCTACTACGGGACCTATGAATTGGAGGGGTGGGGGTGGTGGCACAGAGGTCAACGTTGCTCAGGAAAGGTTTCTGACGAACACTGGGATGGGTAGCTGGAGGGGGTCTGGGAGTGGAGGAAGAGGAGGTGGATGTAGGAGGTGTAACTTTAGGTGATTTGGATGCAGGTGCAGGTACTGGAGGCTGTCGTGAGGTGGATGGATGTTGGGTGTGTGGGTGCCCGCGTTTGTGTACTTTGGGAGGGGGCGTTACAGACACACTGGGAGTGGACACAGGGGATGTGTAAATGGTAGTGGGGGTGGTGAGTGCAGGTGAGCAGGGTGTGATGCTGGGTGTTCTGCTACGAGTCCTAGTGGCTGTAGATGTAGTGCTTGCAGGTGAGAGTGTGGACGACACTGGGAGGGAGGAGGGAGACGATGAGGAGGGGGACACAGTGGAGGCAGTGGATGTTGGTGTGTCTGTATGTGGGTGATGCTTGTGTGAGTGCCTGTGGTATGTGTGGTGCCTATGTTTGCCTGAGCTACTTTTGTGTGTTGAGGTGTGTGCATGCTTGTCTGATGGTGTGGTTGGGATAGGCTAAGGTACAGGGGATTGGGTTTGGGTGGAGGAAGTTGGAGGGGGGAGGCTAGACACAGGGACAATGGCTGCCATCAGTGCTGAGGCCAGAGATTGCAGGGTTCGATGATGGGCAGCCTGACCAGAATGAATGCCCTCCAGGAATGCATTAGTGTGTTGCAACTTCCTTTCTACACCCTGGATGGCATTCACAATGGTAGACTGCCCAACAGTGAGTGACCTGAGGAGGTCAATGGCCTCCTCACTGAGGGCAGCAGGGGTGACAGGGGCAGGGGCTGAGGTGCCTGGGGCGAAGGTGATGCCCACCCTCTTGGGTGAGCGGGCACGGAGCGAAGGCTGAGTGGCTGCTGGGAGGGCGGTGCTGGTAGGGGGGGTGGCGGCTGTACCTGTAGAAGTGGGGGGCACAGATGGTGCCGCCACCACAAGGGAGCTCCCATCAGCCGACGAGTCCGTGTCGCTGTTTGCTGATCTGGTGACCGACGTGAAGCTCCCCTCGCCCTCCGTCCCACTGGTGTATTCCGAGTCGGTGGTGTGGCCCTCCATGGCCATGTGGGATGCAGCTCCCTCGTGCTCCAGTGCCACTGTACCTCCGCCTTATGATGCTGATGCACAAAAGAAAAGGGCAAAAAGGGGGGGGACAACAGAAGAAAGACAGGTTGAGTGCATGGCTTACCGCTACCGTTGGCGGACTATACAGACACAGCAGCCCCCTGCACTACGCCGTGCTCTTGGCCTCTACAGATGCAATTCCTGGGATATGGCCTACATGGCTATGAGTGTCATCTGTCCACATAGATGACACAGGGGCATGTCTACCTGTACTTGGCACTCTACAGAGGTGGGGTGGAGTGGCACATGGCCTGCATTCTGGAGGGGCCAGCCAACGTAACTCGCCCTGGCCTAGGGAAACCCACAGCCCTCCTCCCCCACCCAGACCCCTTCACTGTGCGCAAAGTCCGCTGAATGAGAGTGTACTCACCCCCTTGTGTCTGCTGTGATGCCCTCAAGCGCCCATCCAACTCAGGGTAGGCCACTGCCAGGATCTGGGGGGTCATGGTGCGACGGGCACCCCTCCCATGTTGGGAGGCCATCCCCAGCTGAGCCTCCGCCGTCTTCTTGCTCCAGCGGCGAATGTCCTCCCATCTTTTCCGGCAGTGGGTTCTCCGTCTCTGGTGACCCACAGGGTCCGGACGTCTTTGGGATGGCACACCAAATTTCCTTCTTCTGGTGGGCGCTGACCTACATGACATGTACAGGGGAAGAAGAGAAGTCATTACCAACTGCACCGTCGAAGTGAGTGGCCCCCCTCCCTACCCTTGCCATGTGGCACATGCATTCACAGTCCTTCATGCTCGCAGAACTCTGCCCCCTTCCTACTGACATCCAGCCCTCTCCACCCAGGCATAGCCCATACAACGTGCTCCCTGTGTACTTACCTGTTGGTCTGGAGGACCGTAGAGTAGCGTGTACTGGGGGAGGACCCCGTCCACAAGCTTCTCCAACTCCTAAGCAGTGAAGGCAGGGGCTCATTCCCCAGATGCAGCAGCCATTGTCTCTTACAGACCGAGGTCACAGCAGCACTTGCAGGGTAGGTCCTCTCCTGTCGAAGATCAGGTATCGAGTGATTGAACAGATAGAAAATGGCGGTGACGTCCGCGGTGGTGACATCCGCGGCGGTGCATATCATAACCACTGGAGCACTTCATCATTGGCTCCTGGGACCCATAGGGTTCAATGTTAACCAATGCAGCATTGCGCCGCGGTCTACGACGGCCTACCGCTATGGTGTACAACTCCAGCACAGTTACCTCACATCCCATTGTCCCAGTTTAGAGGTCAGGCAGTCGCCTTTCAGGGGCCCACATGGCTTCATTTACTACTGCGTCACACATACCTAGGCCTACACTCAACACACATACAGGAAGAGTTTTGTATTTGGTGTCGTGTTCTGTGTAGCTGTGGGTGCATACCTGAGAATTTGTTGACTCTGTGGTCGCTTTTGTCCTTCTTAGGCACCGTCAGCTGGGACATTTGAGGAGATGGCGGAATCCTCCGGTGTACCAACCGCTGGTGGACCTGTTAACAATGGAGGAGCGACATTTGATCATCACCTACAGGTTTGACGTGCCACAATCCAGGAACTGTGTACCCAGTTGGAGCCAGACCTGATCTCACCAATCTGCCATCCCACAGGAATACCCTCTGAAGTGCAGGTGCTATCAGTGCGCCATTTCCTTGCAAGTGGGTCATTTCAAACAACAGTGGCCATGGCATAAGGGATGTCCCAGCCTATGTTTTCCAACGTGTTGTCCAGAGTGTTGTCTGCCCTGCTGAAACACGTGAGGAGCTACATCGTTTTCCCTCAGGTGGAGGATTTGGCTACAGTTAAACGTGACTTCTATGCCCTTGGACATATCCCCAACATCATAGGTGCCATTGATGGGACACATGTGGCTTTGGTCCCCCCCCACAGGAGTGAACAGTTGTAGAGGAACCGGAAGAGTTATCATTCCATGAATGTACAGATGGTATGTTTGGCAGACCAGTACATCTCCCAGGTAAATGCTATGTTCCCTGGCTCAGTGCATGACGCCTACATCCTGCGGAATAGCAGCATCCCGTATGTGATGCGTCAACTCCAGAGGCACCGTGTGTGGCTATTAGGGGACTCTGGTTACCCCAACCTGTCCTGGCTTCTGACCCCAGTGAGGAATCCCAGGACCAGGGCAGAGGAACGCTACAATGAGGCCCATGGGCGGACTAGGAGGGTGATCGAACGCACCTTCGGCCTCCTGAAGGCCAGTTTCAGGTGCCTCCATATGACAGGTGGTTCCCTATTCTACTTACCAAGGAAGGTGTGCCAGATCATCATCGCCTGCTCGATGCTTCACAATCTTGCTTTGCGACGCCAGGTGCCTTTTCTGCAGGAGGATGGTCCAGATGACGGTGTTGTGGTAGCTGTGGAGCCTGTAGACAGTGATGAGGAAGAAGCTGAGGAAGAAGACATTGACAACAGGGAGTCAGTCATACAGCAATATTTCCAGTGACACACAGGTGAGAACAATTTTTTTACTATTACATTCACTTTCACACTTCTACCTCTATCCTGTCTGTCAATTTGAAGCAGTATTTGGTAACTGATTTGTACATTTCCATTACAGTTTCAGTTGGTGCGGATACCAACGTGTCATCTGCTTGCATCCTTCATGGACTTGTGATGTGTGACATAGGTATGTTGACATTACATTTGAAAACGCATTTTGTCACTGTCATTGCTAATACACATTTTCAAAATCACAGACTGACTCCAGATTGTTTTGTGGTTCAAGGGTGTTTATTGAAGTGCTAATTATTGGAGGGGGTGGTAAAATGGTGATGGGTGATGGTGGAGGAATGTCCATGGCAGAGTCCAGTCATCAGTCTCACAGGTGCACTGCCCATATGGGCATAGGAAGTGGAGCTGGGGCAGTTCCAATCTGGACAGGGTAACAAAGTGGGACAGTGGGAGGACAATCAGGGTGGTCTCATTTCCTGGCGGGGGTCTTGCCATCTTGCTCTGACTTGTTCCTGGATCTCAGGGACCGCTTGCGAGGTGGTTCTCCGTCTGCAGGAGGTGGGGTGCTGGTGTGGTGGTCCTGTGGCGGGGCGTCCTGTCCACTAGCGCCGGCGGAGGTGGTGGGCAGTTCATCATCCAGGCTAGTGTCAGGGGCCCCTTGGAGTGCCACAGTGTCCCTCATGATCTTTTGTATGTCCTTCAGCACCCCTACGATGGTGCCCAGGGCGGAGCTGATGGTTCTGAGCTCCTCCCTGAACCCCAAATTCTGTTCATCCTGCAGGCGCTGGGTCTCCTGAAACTTGGCCAGGACCATAGCCATCGTCTCCTGGGAGTGGTGGTATGCTCCCATAATGGAGGAGAGGGCCTCTTGGAGAGTGGGTTCCCTTGGCCTGTCCGCCCCTGTCGCACAGCAGCCCTCCCAGTTCCCCTGTGTTCCCTTGCCTCCGTCCTCTGGACCGTGTGCCCACTACCACTGCCCCCAGGTCCCTGTTGTTGTTGGGGTGGTGGGTTATCCTTGGTTCCCTGTAGTGGTGGACACACAGCTGATTGACGTGTCCTGGGTACGGAGGTATGGGCCCGCTGGGTGGGTGCTGTGCTGGTGTTACCAGAGGGTGGAAGGTCAGTGTTGGGCTGTGCCTGTGCAAGGGGAACCAACTGTCCCGAGGCCCACGATGGTCCGGGCTGGTCATCTGGATCCAGTTGGTCAGAGCTGCTGTCGTCACTGTGGGCCTCTTCTGTGGGTAGAGTGGAGATGTCTGGACCCTCCTGTCTGGTGACGTTACGTAGTGGTCCTGCAGGGGTATAAGAGCATGATTATTGCATGTGTGTGTGTCATGGTGTGCAATGGGTGGGTGTATGTGTACCCCAGTGCAAGCATTCCTGTGTGGGGGCTTGTGTGATGATGGTTGGGGGGGGGTGTTATGGGTATGTGTAGTGAGCATGCTTTAGTGAGGGGTGACCATGCTTAGTTGTGTCATGCAGGGCTTGGTGTTGGGATGGGTGGTTTGTGTTCTTAGTACATTGGTCAGGAGTTGGAGTGATAGGGGAGGGGGTGAGGTGGGGGTGTGTGATAGCATGCAGGTAGGGTGGGGGATATGATAGTTAAGATTTGACTTACCAGTGTCCATTCCTCCACTGACTCCCCCGAGGCCCTCTGGATGCATGATGGTCAAGACCTGCTCCTCCCATGTTGTTAGTTGTTGGGGAGGAGGTGGGGGTCCGCCGCCAGTCCGCTGAATCGCAATGTTGTGCCTGGAGACCACTGAACGCACCTTCCCCGTAGGTCTTTCCACCTCTTCCTGATGTTCTCCCGATTTCTTGGATGCTGTCCCACAGCGTTGACCCTGTCCACAATTCTTCGCCATAGCTCAATCTTCCTGGCTATGGAGGTGTGCTGCACCTGTGATCCAAATAGTTGTGGCTCTACCCAGACGATTTCCTCCACCATGACCCTGAGCTCCTCCTCAGAAAACCTGTCTTTGGTGTGACATGAGGTGGTGTAGGTGATGTGTGGGGTAGTGTATGTGTTGATGAGTGTGGTGATGTGTGGTGGTGTGTGGTGTTTTGTTCGTGGAAGTTGTATGGGTGATGGTGTTGTGTGCCTCTGTGTGGTGGGGTTGTCTATTGCTGTGCTCTCTCTGGCCTTTGTCTCTGTTTTTTGGTCGTAGGGGTTTGTGGGTGTGTGTTTTATATTGTGTTGGGTGTGTGGGAGTGGTGTGTGGATGTGTATCAGGTGTGTGTATTTTGAATTGGCCAATGTGGCGGTGTTTTGGAGATGTGTGTGTATTTTGAACAAGGCGGTGTGTACCATCAATGGAATACCGCGGTTGAAAGACCGCCGCGTGGATTTGTGGGTCGTAATAGCATGGGCGTGTTTCTGTTGGCATGACGGTGGAGGTTTTGTTTTTGCCAGTTTATCACTGACCTTTGGTGTGGCGGACTTGTGTGGGTGTCTGAATTTCGGCGGATTCCGAGATGTGTGTCATAATAGCTGTGGCGGAATTCCACCGCCGCAGCGGTGTATTGGCGGTCTTCTGCACGGCAGTAAGCGGCTTTTACCGCCAATGTTGTAATGACCCCCATAATGACACACTGACAGTAAACTTTGGTGAGGCCTCCTGCTTGCTGTAGCCAAGCAGCGCTCCATCGCAGATGGCCCTAAACTTTGACTTTGCCCTGGTCGAGGTGCAACCGATATCCTGAGCGAAGTTTTAAGTTTCTAAGCACTAAAAAAATGAATTCTTTAAAAATTCACATCTCCGGTTCCCCTTTTCTTATTTTATTGGTTTTGGTGTCAAATTAAGGATACAGACATTTGCTTTTTTTATTGGTTTTGTATTTTTTAACTGTTTCCTATGTTTTATTTTATTACTGTATTGTGATACTTGAATGCTTTACACACTATGGTGGTCATTTAGACATTGACGGTAAAAAACCCTACCACCGCGGTGACAGCCGCCAAAATACTGTCACTGCGGCTACCATCTGTCCACCATATTATGATCATTGCCAGACTTCCACCAAAAGAAGGGAGGCAATCCGGCAGTGATCATGCTGGTGGAGGGTGGTAAACTGGCACTGCTACCACCAGCACCGCCATGCCATGCCAGTTGAACGCTGGCAGCCATATCATGACCTGTGATACGGCCTGGCGGGGTTCTGTTGATGGGTGCTGCTGAATCTTCCCATTCCCTGCCAGAAGACCTCCTCGACAAAGGTAAGTAGGGATTCAACAGGGGAAGAGGGTGGGGGTGTTGTGTGTGTGTCTGGTTGTGTGGATGAATGTGTGAGTGTGTGTGTGAATGAATCTGTGTGTGTTGTGATGTATGCATGGTTGTATGCGTGTGAGTGAATGCGTGTAAGAATGATGAAGTGAGTGTGTATCTACATGTCAGTGTGATTGTGTGTAAGAATGTGTGCAAGCATGTCTGGAAGTATGCCTGTATGAATGCATGTATGCCAGTGTGAGTGTTTGGGTGTGTGCGTGGTGCGTGTCTGCGGGTGTGTGCGCGTATGGGTGTGTGTGTTGATCAGAGGGGGTAGGGAGGTGTGTGTGTTGATCGGAGGGGGTGGGTGTGTGTGGGTGTTGATCAGAGGGGATAGGGGAGTTTGGATGGAGAGGAGTGTCAGGTGTGTGTTGGGGGTGGGGGAGCCACCTACTGGTGACATGGAAGGAATTCCCTGTCACCAGTAGGGTCTACCGCCATGGTTTTCATGGCATTGCTAACTCCACAAAACCATGAAGGTAGGCAGGCTCATAATGCTGCCGGCGATACTGTGCCGGCCGCCGGATTGGAGATTAATATCTCCAGCCAGGCGGCTGATTCCGCCATGGCGGTATGAGTGGAGAAGTGGAGGGTTGGCTGCAGCCAACACCTCATTCTCATAATGTGGCGGTATGTATGCTGGCCTGTTGACGGTACTACCGCCACATTTCCACTTATCGCCAGGGTCATAATGACCCGCCTAAGTCCCCTAAAACGACACACGGTCTGGCTTGCAAGTGAGACTTTTTCGACGCACGCTCACCAGTGCGGCTTTCTTTTCGATGCAAACCAGGTATTTTGTGTAACAGCAATGTTTCCATTGTTTTCTATTGTTAGGTTCTTATTCTTTTGAAAACTCATATCTTGACTTGTGCATGTCGGATTTTTGTCATTTTGACCTTGTTTGATTTCGATTAATATTACCTATTTTTTTTAACTGGTGGTGTGTCCATTTTGTATTGTTTTCACTCTATTACTGTGTGTGTTGGTAAAAATACTTTACACATTGTTTCTGGGTTAAGCCTTTCTGCGCGTGCCAAGCTACCAAGGGCGTGAGTGAGGGTTAACCAGGTGTGTCTCTCCTTTGCCCTTTCTAGAGTGAGGGTCCTAGCCTGGACAGGGGGTAATCAGCCAAACACCCCATTTCTAACAGTGAGTACAATATTTTGTGAACAGAGAAAATGATTTGTATATTGCAGTCTATAGAGTATGATATATTAACTTCCACAGCGCACTCTGGGACATTGATGACCAGCAAACTACAGGTTTATACCCTTTGGCCATTTAACCTATTAAAGTCAAAATGTGTCAGGTTAATGAACTGTCTCTTTGTTGAGAGCAAGCTGCCTATGTACATGTTGATTAAAGTGCCTCAAAAGTTCCTAACCTGTGCTCGAAGCACTACTTGTTTGGATTTTGATGCATGTGATGCTCTGTTCCAATGGCTGTTGCGCACCCTGCAGGGTCCTGGGCTCTAATCAAATAAGGGATTTTGGTATTCACTGAAAAAAAAACAAAGGTTACAGTGAAGTTATAGTTAGGTTCTAAATTTAACCGCACAAAACCACAGAAGTTCAGCAGAAACTCGCTTACCCACCATGCACAGCGTTTTCTTCAATAATTTGACTGCTAATGAATGATGTTATGAATGTTGTCATGAGTTCTGTTATATCTGGGGTAATTAGCAGTGAATGGCAAGAGTGTACGTTATAGTTATCCTACGGCGTGAGTTATAATTACTTAAAGTAACTCTAACTGCTAAATTTCTATTGTTTTGTTTGATTAAATTCAGAACCTAACTATAACGTCCCTGTAACCTTTGTGTTTTTAGTGAATTTTGATGTTTTTTTAGTAACGTAAAGTCCTTTTAACTGCTATATGTTCATCCAACCACCACTGCATATGGTCTTCAGCCAACCGCTGATAACCACCCAATCCCGTGGCCAGGCCCTACAGCCAACCCCCTATAACCAACCAACTCCGTGCCACTTGAAATTAGAAATGTTATGACAAATTGAAAAAAAAAAATATTTCACAGGTAAAAAAACAGAAGTTTCTGTCTGTACCTTAAATATTTGAAGTTGAAAGGAATTTAAAGCTGAGAAATGACAACTGACATACCTAGACTGGAGCTCTCAACCTTCTGGCTGAGAACTTAACCACTAGGCCACAAATGACTCCTTATTAACCAGTGTCCAGACATCTCTATGACATTCAATCCAAAGATGGTGATGGGAAAAACACATAAATGTTCCATCACTAGGAATGTTTAATATTCAAAACACAAGTAAATAAACAGACACACTGCCATGAGATAATTTGAACCTTCAGCCTACTGAATGACACTTCAAAAGCTTCACCAGTAAGCCAGTGGTGACTCTGTTATGCTGTGCATCAAAATTCAAGTACAACATTCGAACCAAACATCTTGCTAGAGTGATTCTTTAACATCATTGTGTTGGAAAATGGGTTATTGTGAAGGGCAGATAAGTGCCTACACTTAGCAATAGGCCACTAACCTCCACTTAGGTCTAGTTAGGTCTCAATAAATTAAACCCAGCTCAACCCTTGGTAGCTTGGCATTTAAAAATCACAAAACAGTAAATTAGTAAAATACAAAACACAATAAATATCCAACACCACTTTCTAAAAATAGATTGTATTTTTATCTTTAAAGTGACACCAAAATGATTAAATTCGGATAAGGGGAAATGGAGATATTATTTTTTAAAGGATTAATGTTTTCTAGTACCTAGAAGCAACTAGCACTCAAAAGATCACACTGGAAAGGGACAAAGTGTAGAGTTCAGGCCACCCACGAGGTAACACTGTCACACTTACTTTCAGAAGTGTTTCTTGATTCAGGAAAGTGGTCCACAGCACCAGTCAAGGGTTTTGAGGCGCTGGTTTGCCTCTTTGGGTCTGGGACTACAACTCCCACAATGCACCTCTTCAACTTATAGAGTTGCTCCAAATGTTTTGAAACTTCTGGATCTTCTTCCGGAGGTCCTTTTTGGGTCCTTTAAGTGTACACAACTTGATCCAAGGTTCCAGAAGCTCTGCGTTGCTCCTTGGAAGTTGGGACCACAGTTCCCAGAGTGCACCTGGTCAGAATCCTCAAATGGCCACTGGACACTGGTCAGCTAGGCTCTGCTTGCAGGACTTGGTGCAAGGGACTCTGGGCAGCTTCTTTGTACCTGTAGCAAACAGGGAGTCCCTTCTTGAAGCACTAGAAGGCAGGCAAAGTCCTTTTTGTGGTGAAGCCCAAGGGGCATATTTATACTCTGTTTGCGCCGGAATTGCGTCGTTTTTTTCGACGCAATTCCGACGCAAAATTAACTCCATATTTATACTTTGGCGTTAGACGCGTCTAGCGCCAAAGTCCATGGAGTTTGCGTCATTTTTTAGCGTGGACACCTACTTTGCTTTAATGATTTGCAAGGTAGGCGTTCCCGTCTAAAAAATCGACTCCGAGGCATGTGCGCCGTATTTACACTCCAGGGCAAAATTCACGCCCAGGAGTGGGCGGGTCCAAAAAAATGACGTACGGCCGCTTTAGTGCCGTTTTTTAGCGCCTGGAAAAGGCAGGCGTTAAGGGACCTGTGGGCTCGGAAGGAGCCCAGAGGTGCCCTCCCATGCCCCCAGGGACACCCCCTGTCACCCTTGCCCACCCCAGGAGGACACCCAAGGCTGGAGGGACCCATCCCAGGGACATTAAGGTAAGTTCAGGTAAGTATTTTTTATTTTGTTTGTGGCAGAGGGGGACCTGATTTGTGCCCCCCTACATGCCACTATGCCCAATGACCATGCCCAGGGGACAGAAGTCCCCTGGGCATGGCCATTGGGCAAGGGTGCATGACTCCTGTCTTTGCTAAGACAGGAGTCATTTCTATGGGGGTTGGGAGTCGAAAAAAATGGCGCAAATCGGGTTGAGGCGAAAAATTTGCCTCAGCCTGACTTGCCCCATTTTTTGCCGCCCAAACTCCATATCCCCCTACGCCGGCGCTGCCTGGTGTACGTCATTTTTTTCCACGCACACCAGGCAGCGCCGCCGGCTAACGCTGGCTTACGTCATTGATTAAATACGGCGCCCGCATGGCGCTTCAGAATGGCGTTAGCCGGAGCAAATTTTTTTGACGCAAAACTGCGTTAGCGCAGTTTTGCGTCGAAAAGTATAAATATGGCCCCTAGTGTGCAGCTGGTGCAGTCCTTCAGAGTGCAGTGTTCAGGTGCAGGTCAGGGGTCCAGCAGGGCAGTCCTTCTTCTTCTGATGTTCTTCCTTGTAGGGTTCTGAGGTGTGGGTGCAAGTGTTATCCTTGCTCCTGGGTGAAAAACAGGGGGATGGGGTCCTGGTTCTCCAATCAGGTGCAGAGTCCTTCCCCCTGTGATGACCACTTCACTAATTTGATACCAAACTTGAGTCATTTGACACTTAAGGGGACTTTATACATTAAAATAAAGTCTCCTCATTTTAGCCTATAGAAGCCATTCACTACAATTAGGGAAAACAAATGTGGCTGTTTTACTTCACCAGGGCTTATAAAACTATTTTTATAAGGTCCCTTCTTATAGTTACATGGCACCCAACTCTAGAGGCACATAGGGCTCACCTTAGGGGTGATTTATATGTACAAATAAGGTGGTTTAAGACTCTGGAAGTACTTTTAATTCCAAAGTCGAATTTGCATGTAACTTTAGTTTAAAAGCAGCCAGCAAGGCGGGCCTGCCTTTAAAATGACACTGGGCACCTCAGCAGTGCACCTATTGGTTCACTACCAATGCTCGGGTCCCTAAACCTACGTGTCCTACCATATACTAGGGACTTATAGGTAGGTTGACTTAGCCAACTATAATTAGCCTGATTTGCATGCTTATTTTATAGAGAACACAGGCCCAGGGACTGGTTAGCAGTACCCAGGGCCTCATCAGAACCAGGAAAACACCAGCAAAAAGTGACAAATGTGGGAAAAAACCTACAGGGCCTCTGCAATCAGCCCTGTTTTCTCACACATTGTATGGAGAGACCATTGCAATAACACTGTCTCTCTTCCATTCCATAATGGGATGGAGGAGAGAGAGAGAGAGAGAGAGAGAGAAGGAGAAAGTGACATGACTGCGGGGGAGCCTCAAGGCCCTCCCTGACCCAGCCAGCTACCGCCTCCATAGGGAGCTAACATTGCTCCAGCACGCAGGGAACTGCTACAAATAGCAGTTCAGTGCATGCAAGAGCAATGTTTTCATCTCTTTCCCTGCCCACATGTTAGTGGGAAGGGAAAGAAATTAAAACTCTTCTTTCAGCAAGGAGAAGAATGTTGATAGCTCCTGATTGCTGAAGCCAAAGTGCTTACTTTTGCTTGGCGGGAGCTGCCACATCTCCCACCAAGCAAAAGCAAACAGCTTCCTCCCGAAGGTGGGCACAGTGGGAGATAGCAGGAGCCAGCCCTGGAGAGAAGCGGTCCCCAGGGCATGTATGTTTCCAAGAGGGGGGCTACACGGCCCCCTCTATGTTTTCAATTTTGCTCCAGGGAGGTGGTGGTCCCTGGGGCATAAGTCCACAACGGACCCCCTCTATAAGTCAATTTCTAGCTCCAGAAGGTAGCAGTCCCCCGGGGACATACAGCCCCCTACATACTTTGCAAAAAATACCCCCAGGTAGGTGGCAGTCCCTGGGGCCCGGGGGCGTCCACATGACCCCTTCTTATATTTATTTTTTATGTTGCCCCAGGGAGGTGGTGGACCCCAAAGCATGGCCCCCCATTCTTTCTAAAAATAGCCCCAGGGAAGTGGTGACCCCTGCTGGACCTCCCCATTAGTTTATAAAAAATATAGCCTGGAGAGGTGGTGGTCCCCGAACCCGGGACCACGCGCCCCCATTGTATATTTATTGAGACTAGCCACAGGGACATGGTGGTCCCTGGGACTTCTAAAAGCCCTAGGAGGCCGACTTCCTATTATTAGCCTGCAATGTCCCAGAGGCCTTGCCCACCCAGGATGGCCTGGTTCACAAGTCAGGCCCTATGGCCAAGCTTCAACTGCATTTTAAAAAACTCTTGGAAATTCACTGAAAAAAATAAAAGTTAGAGAGACTTTATAGTTGGGAAATAGAATTTAAAAAACATTAAAAAATCACTCGAAAAACAGGTTAAGACTCAGATTTCACTTGTACAAAACTATAGAAATTCAGCAGTTATAGTTACCAGACCTAACTACAACTTATGCCACTGCAGTACACCTCTTATGATATCACATATTACATCACTCATGACATTGTCAGGGACATCACGGGTGACATCTCAAATGACATTACTGATGACATCTATGATGATATCCTCCAGTGAGTGTAAGTGTGTTGAAAACATTTGTATATATATGTATTAAAACTCTTCTTTCATAGTAACCAGGGGCAGTGGTTCCGTCCTCTGTGCTAGGAGGACGGCAGACTTTGCACACGCATCTAAACTGTTCTGGCTGTTTTGTTTAACTTTGAGGGAGCCCTGTTAGTGCAGCGAAATGGAGTCGTTGTTTGCCCTATCAATATTGTGTAAACAAGCGGATTAATAAATTGGAACGGCTGGTAAATAAACTAGATTTGGTGGATTTAAGCCACGTGATTCGTGGTTTTGAATCTGTTCTTGTGTGGAAGGTGGATTTCTGGTAGCCGGAAGGCCGTTTCAGAGATAAACTGCATTGTCTATGCCACAGGTGAGGAATTTTGGAGGGCACCTTGTAGATTGGAATAGATTTATAAACTCGATTTTTGGATTTTCTTTTAAATTGGGGGCATTGATTAATCAATGGTGAGTCTATGGAAATTTTCCCACGCAACATACAGATTCAAGTAACAATTGTGATGAGAAGAATGGACTAATATATTGACGATTTGGATTATTAAGGAGATCGGTCTAGAGAGATAATATTATAGATATGGAGGATGCCATTAAATTGAGGATGGAGGCAGCACGCAATCTATTTGATGAGAGTGAGCAAGTACTGCTGTTTGGGCAGCAAGGGAATATTGGGATTGATGGCAAGAAAAGTTTGAAGCAACAATTGTGGCAGTTGGAGAGACTATGTAAAAAGGAGATTAACAGAAGTTGGGAGGTCATATCTTTGAATAATTACATTGAAGTAGGAAGAATTCCACGTGATTTGAGGATCTTGATAACTCCCACATATGTGAATCCACATCCAAAATTATTGGAGGAATGGTCGGTATTGATGGCATCTACTGGCAAGGGTATGTTGGAACTCTTGTCAAAATATGCAGCAATTGAACTGAAAGAGACGAGTGAGGAAATTAAGAAGCTGAAAGAGATGTTGGAGAATAGTTCAGAGAAAGAGGAAGTGAACATTTTTATGAAAGAGATAGAGATGAGACTTGCCAAATATGAGGAGGAAATCAAATTAAGAAAAAAGCGAAAGTTTTTAAGGGATAAGATGGACTATGCTATGGATAGAGTCCTGACATTTGGAAAGAGATTTGATATGTCAAGGAAGGAATTTAGACGTAATGAGTCTCTCCAACCACAGGAATCAGCATCAATGGGATCAAGTACAGACAATATTTCGGATTTGGAGGACCAATCGGGTCCAAGTGGAAATGTGGGGATGCCATTGACAACAGCTGAAGAATGCAGTTTTTTACAACTGAATCAGCTACCCGAAAGAAAACCCCCAAGAGGAAGAAGAAACGGCAACGGAAAAGGAACAGGAGAGGGCGGGCGACTGGAAAATGATTTTGGACAACAGGGGAGGTATTTGCGACAGACTTGGAAGAAGAAATAGTAAGTGAGAGCAAACTTACAGTGGTGAACATTTCCTCCCATGTTTTAACTCGGGAAGAGTGTTCTTTATTGGAATTGGGCTTGTCATTCTGTCCTGTTGCAGACTTTGATTATGAAAGAACACAAATAGATATCTTTCAGTTTGTCCGAAAATTTAAATTGTTGAATATATTTACACAACAGAAAGAGAAATCGAGGGTTCTAGGAGCAAATAAAGATGAGGGTGATAAAGTGATGTCATAAAAGGAATTGTGTATAGGGGATCTTGAGGGTTTAGCTGTTTTAAGAGAATTGGAAATAGAGGAAAGGATGTGGGAAACAGAAAGAGATTTGTTGAGTGATCTGGGATTGGATATTGGCAGCCCGAGAGGGAGTGGTTTTAAGCCAAAGTCTAGATGTAATCCGACCACCCCACATGATAATATTGATGCCTTTCATGAGGCAGTAGGATTTCATTTATTACAGCTATGGAAGAAGAGTACGAAAAGTTGGGCCAGTAATTTGACAGAGGGGCAAAGGAAAGCTCTTAATACATTAAAGAATGCAACATCCTTTGCCATTAAACCACCGGATAAAGGGGGCAATATGGTGTTATGGGATATAGATAAGTATAAGCAGAGGCAAGGAAACAATTGGAATTGTCACACTCTTATGAGATCTCAACCACAATGGCATATACGGCCTCTATTACGTCTTATCTTTCCCTACTATTAGAATGGTATGATCAAGGCTTGTTGAGTAGGGATGAATTTCAATTTTTTACTGTTAAGAAACCAGCTGCACCATGTTGCTATATGTTACCCAAGATTCACAAAGATAAGGATAATCTGCCTGGGAGACCAATAGTATCGACAAGAGAGAGTCTTCTAGAAAATACATCTATTTATTTGGATTATTTCTTATGCCCTTATGTTTTAAGCCTAGCATCTTATTGCAGGGATAGCATGGATTTTATTATGAACATCCAGGATATTCCTTGGAAGCAAAGCTATATTATGGTAACTGTTGATGTGGTGTCTCTGTATATGAGCATTGAACAGGAATTAGGAATCAGAGCATGTGAATATTTCTTCAGGGATAAACCACTGAGGATGTATGAGCATTCTAGAATGTTATTGAAAATGTTAAAATTTTGCTTGGAAAATAACTATTTTTTATATGAGGATAATTGGTTAAGGCAGGTTACAGGGACAGCAATGAGAAGTTGCTTTGCTACGAGTTTTGCATGTCTTTTTATGGGTTGGTGGGAAACTGAACATGTGATGACAGAAGAGAATGAGAAATGGATGAAACATTTGATCTTATGGACAAGATTAATTGATTAAATCTTTATCATTTGGGATGGGCCTGAGAATATCCTGTTAGACTTTTTGAATTGGTTGCAGAAGACTGAATTCAATTTGAAATTTAAATATAAATGGGATAGACAGGCTATGGAGTTTTTAGATGTTCTGGTTACCATAGAGGGAGAAGAGGTGACAACAAGTTTGTATAGGAAGAGTACGGCGGGCAATAGTATCTTGCATGCGAAGAGTGATCACCCCTCCAAATTGAAAAGGAGCATCCCTATGGAGAATTGTTGCAAGCAAAAGGAACTGCAGTACAAAAGTCAACTTTGAGAAAGAACAAAGTAACATGATTGCTAGGTTTAGAGCTAGAGGCTATCCCGGTAGAGTTATTAAGGAAGCTTGTAGAAAAGTGGCAAATATCAAACGGGACAGCCTTTTGACTCCAAGGAGACGGGAGAAGGGTGATAGTGTGGTAGGATGTATACCTACCATTAATGCGAATTCCAACAAAGTTAGGGATATTTTGAAACAATACTGGCATCTCATTAAGACAGATAGAATTATAGGCCCGATGATGAATCCTTATCCAAAGATCACATACAGAAAGAGTAGATCTTTACGTGATATATTAGTACACAGTTATGTAATGAAGAAAGAGACAGGATTTATGAAACAAATGTGCTAATTGTAAGGAATGTAAATACAGTAAGAATCATAAAACCTACACATTGCCCTCAGGGGAGGAAAAAAGATTGATACATTTATAAATTGCAACTAGGATTTTACCATCTACGTCATTAAATGTCCATGTCATTTATGGTATGTGGTTAACACTATGTTTCCAGTGAAAAAACATATATTGGAACACTGGCAGGCTATAAGAAAGAATGATGCCAATTATCCTATAGTGCGACACTGTTGGCAAGTACATAATGGGAAAGTTGACAATATGTCATTTTTTGGAATTGACAGGGTCGTGCTGTCCCCAAGAGGAGGAGACAGGGAACGAATCCTAAGGAAGATGGAATCGGAGTATATAATTAGACTTAATAGTGGAGCCCCTTGGGGGTTAAACCAGGACGAAGAACTGTATATACATGCAGGATGAAGTATTTGAGCAATTTTTGGAGGGAAGGAGGCATGGTTCTCCTATAGGGTTCTCAGAGATGTAGTCTACACCATCCTATTATTCAATATATTAATATTGATTAATTTTGCTTATCTGTAATTATTATTTGGGTGCTGGATGAGAAGTTTTTGGGAGAAAAGTATTTTGCATGGGTGGCTCTAAATTATTATAAAGGATTGGAAAGGAGTGAAAATTCAATGTTATTTATAGGAGATGATGGGTAGAAAAGGGAGATGATGAAAGATTAAGGATGAATTAAGAATACATAAATGTGCACAGGATGGGAATAATGAAACAAAATAAAATAATGGAGTGATTATATGGAATGTTTAGAATGGTATTAGGTATTTGATTTATATATATGAGTGAAATATTTCATAGTAAAGATTTTTTCTATGTTTATTGATGGACAGGATATAATGACAAGGGGTGGTGGAGCTTGTTTTTTCTGATTTAGAAGGTGGGCCAGGAAGAAGACCGATTTTGTTGAAATGCGATGCCCTTAACCTTATGAGTTTTCAGTTTGTACAATCGGTGTGCAAGTAAAGCGTTTGTGGTGGAAGCAAGTCTGGAGTGCCAGCGTTTTTTCACAGAATTAAATGGAAAGGAAACTGTATGATGTTTACAGAGCCTGCATCCGGAGCTGAGAACCAACCGCGTAGGCGGTAGTAGTCAGCTGTTGCTTTCGGGAATATATATATATATATATATATATATATATATATATATATATATAGTTATTTAAATGCAGTGGGGCTTGTGGCCAACCCCTCAAAAATCTGTAACCCCATGCCATAATATAACAAAAAATAGCAGGCAATAAAGGTGGGAAAAAACAATTACAAAAGAGTGAAAACTAAAGTAAACCAAGGATAAGGCACAGAAAAAAGCAAGGAGAAGGCAGACAAAATATGGAGGGAAAGCAAGCAGGAAGCAGTGACAATGAGGTACACAAAAAACAGTGGAAAAACCCAAGGAGAAAGGAGTGAAAACGAGGGAAGAGCAAGTGCAGGGCACACAAAGTACAGAGGAGAAAGGAAGTAGAAAACAGTGAAAATGAAGGGAAAGCAAGGTTAAGGCACATAGAAAAAGGGTGAAAAAACAAAGAGAAAGCATTGTGAATGACTAAAAAGCAAATAGAGGGCACACCAAAAACACATGAAAAAACAGGGTGAAATCAGCATGAACGCTGTAAAGCAAAAATTCATTGCAGGGTTTCTATGCAGTGTTCCCTCCTTAAAACGTTTTGAGACAGGAAGTGGGAAATGAGTGTATTATTTTTTTTTTTTTGGAGGGGGTCACAGATCCATCATGGAACTGGGGTGATTTTTGACCATAGCCAGTAACATTAACAGAGACTTGATAGATAATGTTTTTGGTTAGTATCTTTCTATAATAGTAGTAAATCTTGCAAAACATGATTAAACAATGGTATTAACGCTTGTCGTAATACGTTTCTGGGATTCACAACCACATCACGATGACGTCGCTACATCGTCGCAAATCCCATGTGATCCAGAAACAAATGAATTTTACTGGTTGAAGCAGTTTTCAATCACTTTAATAGGAAGAACCCTGCTTCTTTTTTGAGTCTTTGGGTGTGGTTGCTATTTTTTACACTTAGCTATTCAGAGCTTCAGTTTTGTTTGTTTTTTGGTGTTTCAGTTTGTTTTTTACTTCTTGTAAAGAGTGACATTGACTGCTGAAAATCCCACAAGTGATTCTGGAACTGACAATCCTCCACTAGATGAAAGCAGCTCTTCTGATGAAGATGGGACCACAAAAAAACAGAGAACATAGTATGGAATATTTTTTTTCATTTCTTCTGGAGAGAAGAAGTTCAGTTCCCAGAAGGTAAAATGCACGCTGTGTAGCAAGATACTTTCACACAGTACTAATAGGAAGTACTCTTGTGGTAGTTTCAGTATGCAGAAACATTTGTATATTATCCACCCAAGACATCTTGCACAAGCAGAGAGAGCGTGTCATGCCTGGTAGATGTGCTTCTTGGTACTTTAACCACTTCAGGAGCAACATCTTATTCTCCAAGCTGAGTACCCCAGTTTGCCATGTTAGGTCAGTTCCATTTTAGATGCAACAAAGAAGTATGCATTGAGGAACAGTCAATACCTGTGCTTATGAAACATTTGGCATACTTTTCTACCAGTTATTGCACAACTGTTGTGATTTTTGTTCTATAGACAATTTTTTTGAGTTTTGAAAAACAAATAAAAAACATAAAAAACAAAAAAACAAAAAAAAATTGTTGAAAACAAAAATCACCCAAAACCGGTTCCTGTTGGAACCACCTATTCTGGTTAAAGAAAGAGAAACTATAAGTTATATGCGTGTTTGTTAAAATGTGGATAATGCTTTTCGTTTGTCTTTGTATGAGAATCAGTTCAACATTGAGTACATATATACATTATTGTGTGTCTTGTTGTGTATGCATGTGTGACCAGGTGTTTTAGTGTTTGTACCAGCGTGTGTCTGGGTGTGTTGGTTTCTGTGTGAGTGTGTCTGGGTGTGTGAACTTATGTATAAGCGTTTCCCTTTGTATGTCAGTGTATGCATGAGTGTCTGCATTGTGATGATAGTGTATGCATCACTTTGGGCCTGGATGTGTTAGTGCATGCATCAGTGCATCCTTGGGTGTGTTAGTTAATGCATCACTGTGTGTCTGGGTGTATTAGTGCATGCATCACTGTGGGCCTGTGTGTGTTAGTGTATACATCACTGTGTGCCTGGGTGTGTCAGTGCATGCATCAGTGTGTGGCTGGGTGTGCTAGCGTATTTGTCAGTGTGTCCTTGGGTGTGTCAGTGTATGTATCAGTGTGTGGGGGGGTGTTAATGTATGCATCAGTGTGTGCCTGGGTACTGTGGTATATAATCAGCATGTGCTTATGTGTGTAGTGTAGCCATTTTTAATATAGCCTTTGCGCGTTTGCTTAAAGTATTAGGTCTCTGTGCACTTTGCCCTAAATGCATTTTATTCTGCCTCGCACTGTTATTTTTCAATAAACAGTTTCACGGTCTTGTTTTATTTTTTTCTATCACACTGTTTAGCCTACTTCAGCACCGGAGTTCTCAAATAATACATTCTTGCTCACTCTGTGCTTCAGTCAAGAATATAGGGGGTCATTCTGACCCTGGCGGTAAAAGGTTCTTACCGCCGGTCAGAAGACCGCCATCATCCCGCCGCGGCCGCGGTAAACCGCCACGGTCATTCTGACCCACAACTGCCAAACCGCCAAAAACCCGACATCCACTGAAGCCCGCCTCATCAGCGGTCAGCGATAAACTGGAGATGACCAAACCTCCACCGTCACGCCAACACAAACACGCCCATGCCATTACGACCCACGAATCCACGCGGCGGTCTTTCAACCGCGGTATTCCATTGGCGGTACACACCGCCGCGCTCAAAATACACACACCTTTACAAAACACAGCCACATTGGACAATTCGAAATACACACACCTGATACACATACACACACCACTCCCACACACCCATCACCATATAAAACACACACCCACATCACCCACAAACCCCCACAAATCGAAATTCAGAGACAAGGCGCAATACACAGAGAGAGAACACAGGGAACGCAAACCACAACAAACACAGGAACCCAACATCATCGCCCAAACCACATCTACGCACAAAACACCACACACCACCACACTCATCACCACAAACACCACCCCACACCTCATCCACACCACCCCATGGCACCCCAAAGACACCCCAGGTTCACGGACCAAGAACTCAGGGTCATGGTGGAGGAAATAATCAGGGTAGAGCCCCAGCTCTTCGGCACACAGGTGCAGCACACCACAATAGCCAGGAAGGCGGAGCTATGGCAAAGGATCGTCGACAGGGTCAACGCTGTGGGACAGCATCCCAGAAATCGGGAAGACATCCGAAAGTGCTGGAACGACCTACGGGGGAAGGTGCGGTCGATGGTGTCAAGATACAACATCGCTGTGCAGAAGACTGGCGGCGGACCCCCACCCACTCCACCCGAATTCACAGCATGGGAGCAAGAGGTCTTGAACATCCTGCATCCTGAGGGCCTCGCTGGAGTAGGCGGAGGAATGGACACTGGTAAGTCTAATCTCAACTACTTCACCCCCCCCAACCACCAGCATGCCAACCCACACCCCCACCCTCACCCCTAACCCCCCAGCACACATACTCCCTGTTAATGTCTCACCAGCACAACCCACCCAACCCAACCCAAACCCCTGAATGCCAACACAAACCATGGACACCCATCACCTAAGCATGACCACTGCACATCCCCATCCCCCCCACAAACCACCCTCACTACTCCTCCCACATGGGACTGCCAGCACTGGGGGACAAGGGCACCCACAAATCGCACGCCACAGCACACACAAAATCAATAACCATATTCTTTTACCCCTGCAGGGCTCGAACGCCAACACACCAGCCAGGAGGGTCCAGATTTGTCCATCCCACCCCCAGAACAGGCCCCCAGTGATGACAGCAGCTCTGTCGATCTAGAACCTGATGACCAGCCCGGACCATCGGGGACCTCTAGACAGTCGGTTACCCTCAGTCAGCCCCAGGCCACAGCAGACCTACCCCCCTCAGGAAACACCAGCACAGCACCCACCCAGCGGGCCCATGCTTCTGTCTCCAGGACAGGTCAAGCAGCGGTGTGTCTACCAGTACAGGGCACCCAGGGTAACCCACAACCCCAACAACAACAGGGACCTGGGGGCACTGGTAGTGGGCACACCGTCCAGGGGACAGAGGCCCAGGAACAAAGAGGAACTGGGAGGGCTGCTGTGCGACAGAGGGAGGACAGGCCTAGGGAACCCACTGTCCAAGAGGCCCTCACCACCATCATGGGAGCGTACCAACACTCCCAAGAGACGATGGCGACGGTCCTGGCCAGGTTCCAGGAGATCCAGGCCATGCAGGAGGGCCAGTACATGGGGTTCCGGGAAGAACTGCGCAGCATCAGTTCCGCAATGGGTACAATCGTGGTGGCACTCAACCAGATTGTCACCACATTGCGGGACCATGTGGCCCCCCAAAGGGCCCCTGCCTCTAGCATGGAGGAAGAACAGCCCACCACCTCCGCCGGCGCTAGTGGTCAGGAGGCCCCGACACAACAGCAACGGCCCTCCCGGACCCCACCCCCTGCAGAACATGAACCACCCCGCAAGAAAGGCCTGAGATCGAGGAAGAAGACAGAGTAGGATGTCAAGACTCCCGCCATGCACGGAAACCCCCGGATGTCATCCCACTGTCCCACTTGTTTACCCTGTCCAACCTTGAACTGCCCCTGCTCCACCTTCCACAGGCATATGGACAATGGACCTGTAGGAACGACAGTCTGGACACTGCCATGGACATGCCTCCACCATCACCCTTTTTGAACTATACACCTATTTTAAAACTTCAATAAACACAATTATTGCACATTAACCAACTGGATTCTGCTATCTATTTATTTAAACCAAATGTATTCGATATAACCAACAAAACATTTCTAGTTACATTGTGATGACAACATACCAGTGTCACACAGCGGTAGTCCATGGGGAAAAAAACCAGAGGGCACTCCGTGGGGATCAGATCACTGAAATAGGAAGTGATATACACAACTAAGTTACCATACATTGGGGTGAAAGGTCAGACAGTAGAGAGCCACTACAGTTACAGATATAATACAATGCAGGAGTAGATTATTACCTGTGTGTCACTGGAAATACTGCAGTATCACTCTGTCCCTGTTGTCTGTGTCGTCCTCTTCGTCTTCCTCCTCTTCACTCTCCGCAGGCTCCACAGCGGCCACAACACCACCATCTGGACCATCCTCCTGCAGGAAAGGCACCTGGCGTCGCAAAGCCAGGTTGTGAAGCATGCAGCAGGCCACGATGATATGACACACCTTCCTTGGTGAGTACATTAGGGATCCACCAGTCATATGCAGGCACCTAAACCTGGCCTTCAGGAGGCCGAAGGTCCGCTCAATCACCCTCCTGGTACGCCCATGGGCCTCATTGTACCGTTCCTCTGCCCTGGTCCTGGGATTCCTCACTGGGGTCAATAGCCAAGGCAGGTTTGGGTAACCAGAGTCACCAATTAGCCACACAAGGTGTCTCTGTAGCAGTTCCATCACATAAGGGATGCTGCTATTTTGCATGATGTACGCGTCATGCACTGACCCTGGGAACTTGGCATTTAAATGGGAGATGTACTGGTCAGCCAAACAGACCACCTGGACATTCATCGAATGATAATTTTTACGGTTCCTGTACACCTGCTCATCGTCTTTTGGGGGAACCAAAGCCACATGGGTACCATCAATGGCACCAATGATATTGGGAATGTGTCCAAGGGCATAGAAATCACCCTTCACTGTAGGCAAGTCACCCACCTCAGGGAAAATGATGTGGCTCCGCATGTATTTCATCAGGGCAGACAACACTCTGGACAACACCTTTGAAAACATAGGCTGAGACATCCCAGATGAAATGGCCACGGTAGTTTGAAATGATCCACTTGCCAAAAAATGCAGTACTGACAGCACCTGCACTAGAGGCGGAATCCCTGTGGGTTGGCGGATGGGTGACATCAGGTCTGGCTCCAGCTGGGCACACAGTTCCTGTATAGTGGCACGGTTGAGTCTGTAGGTGAGTATGACGTGTCTTTCTTCCATTGTCGACAGGTCCACCAGCGGTCTGTACACGGGAAGATTCCTCCGTCTCCTCGCAAGTCCCAGCGGACGATGCCTAGGAAGGACAACATGGAGCACAGAGTCAAGCAACCCACAGGTAAGTGCCCACAGCATGTCCAGTACACGAATCTCTCGGGATTGAATGGCTAGTATGATTGTTGGTGCAAGGCCTAGCCATGTGTGACGCAGTAGGAATGAAGCCATGTGGGCCCTTGAAATGGCGGCTGCCTGACCTGTGAAGTGTGACAATGTGAAGTGAGGTCATTGCGCAAGCGTGGCACACCGTGGCGGTAGGCGGTCGCAGTCCGCGGCGCAAAACCGCATTGGACAACATTGAACCCTATGGGTTTCAGGAGCCAATGGCGGTGAACGCCGGCGGTCGCGGTACGCACCGCCGCGGTACGCACTGCCGCAGCACGCACCGCCGCGGCCGTAACCGCCATTTTCTCTCTGCTTGATCACACGAGACCTGAGCATCCACAGGAGAGGACCTATACTGCAAGTGCTGCTGTGACCTCGGTCTGGAAGTGACAATGGCTGCTGCGACTGGGGAAAGGGCCCCCGCCTTCAGTTCCGAGGAGTTGGAGAAGCTCGTGGACGGGGTCCTCCCCCAGTATGCGCTACTCTACGGGCCTCCAGACCAACAGGTGAGTACACGGGGGGCAATGCATAGTGCCCAATGCCTGGGCTGAGTGGGGAGGATGTACGATGGAGGGGAGGGCAGCGAATGACGAATGTATGGCACGACAGATGAGAGCATGTGCCACATGGCAAGGTTGGGGAGGGGGGGCCACTCACATCGAGCATGCAGAAAAGTGATGATGTTTCTCTTCCCCCCCTGTACATGTCACATAGGTCAGCGCCCATCAGAAGATTGACATTTGGCGTGCCATTGCCAAGGACGTCCGGGCCCTGGGGGTCCACACCAGAAGGGGCACCCACTGCCGCAAGAGGTGGGAGGACATCCGACGCGGGAGCAGGAAGACCGCGGAGGCTCTGCTGGGGATGGCCTCCCAACCTAGGAGGGGTGCCAGTCGTACCTTGATCCCCCTGATGTCCCGGATCCTGGCGGTGGCCTACCCCGATTTAGATGGGCGCTTGAGGACATCACAGCAGACACAAGGGGGTGAGTACCAGCACATTCAGCTATTTTGCGCGCAGTGGAGGTGCCTGGGTGGGGGAGGAGGGCTGTGGGTATCCCTAGGCCAAGGCGATTTCTGTAGGATAGGCCCGTCCATGAAGTATGGTCCTGTGCCCCCGCCCCCCACCTCTGTAGGGTGCCTAGTAACGCGATTCATGGACCAGTGTATACTGTATGGGCAGTTGTCACCCATAGGCTTGTGGGGCATGTCCCAGTGAATGAGTAGTGTACCCCAAGTGCGCAGCGTAGTGCAGGGGGCTTCTGTGTCTGTCCTCTCCGCCAACGGTGTCCCCAATTCATGCACTCAACTTGTCTTTATGTTTTCCATTTTCTTTGTTTTTCTGTGAATGTGTGCATTAGCATCATCAGGCGGAGGAGAAGTGGCATCGGCGCAAGAGGGAGCTGCATCTCACATGGCCCCGGAGGGCCATGCAACGGACTCCGACATGACCAGTGAGACGGAGGGCGAGGGGGGCTCCACCACGGGGACCCGTGGAGACGGCAGCGACACCGACACGTCCTCGGAAGGGAGCTCCCTTGCGGTGGCGGCAACATCCGTGCCCACCGATCCTACAGGTACAGCCGCCACCCAGCGCACCAGCTCCGCCCTCCCAGCAGCCCCTCGGCCTTCGGCCCGTGCCCGCAAGGCCAGGAAGCCGGCCATCTCCTTCGCCCCAGGCACCTCAGGCCCTGCCCCAGTCACCCCTGCTGCCCTCAGTGAGGAGGTCATTGACCTCCTGAGGACCATCATTGTTGGGCAGTCTACCCTTTTGAATGCCATCCAGGGTGTGGAGAGGGAGGTGCATCAAAGCAATGCATACCTGGAGGGCCTTCATTCGGGTCAGGCTGCCCATCAACGATCGTTCAACGCTCTGGCCTCAGCACTGACGGCAGCGATTGTCCCTGTCTCCAGCCTCCCTCTTCTGACTCCCTCCACCCAGTCCCACTCCCCTGTTCCTCTGCCTATCCCATCCACACCTACAGACCAGCCTGCACACACCTCAACACCCAAGGGCAGCTCATCCAGACATAAGCACCACAGGACACACAAGCATTCACCCAAGCAACATCCAGATGCAGACATGCCAACAGCCACTACCTCCTCTGTGTCCCCCACCTCCTCGTCTCCCTCCTCCCTCCCTGTGACGTCTCCACACACACCTGCAAGCACACCACCATCAGCCATTGCACCCATCACCAGCACACCCTCCACACCAGTCCGCACACGTGCAGTCACCACCCCCACTGCCATGTAAACGTACCCTGTGTCCTCTCCCAGTGTGTCTGGCACCCCCGCTTCCCAACCACACAAACGCAGGCAGGCACCCAAACAACAGCCATCCACCTCACGTCAGCCTCCTGCCCAAGCACCTGCACCCAAAGACAGCACACTTGACTCTCCTACAACCACAACCACATCCTCTTCCTCCACTCCCATACCCACTCCAGCTACCCTTCCCATGGCTCCAAAGAAAATTTTCCTCTCTAAAGTGGACCTCTTTTCCTCACCTGACCCACCCCCTCCATCCCGTAAGAGTTCCACAAACACCTCAGCCACCACCAGCCCAGCAACTCCAAAGAACGTCGTGCCTGGTTTTTGGAGTCCGCCCTTTCCTTGGGCTGGGACATCGTCCAGCAGCAAAGGCACAGCCAGCCCCCCCCCCTGGGAAGAGGACCAAAAAACTGAAGGGCAGGCGCGACAGGCCTGATACACCTGCCCCCAAGGAGGGTAGCCTTGCACCGTCACCTGCCACATCGGGTAAGGGAGCCAAGGGCCACGGACAGTCTGCCAAGGAGGGCAAGGGCAGCAAGGAGCAAAAGGCAGGGAGCAGCCGACCTGGCCATGAGGGCCCCACCAGCCCCATTCCGGGGGTATCGAAGGAGAGCCAGGGCCCCAGGACTCCATCACAGGAGGGCCCCACAACGGAAAGGTCCAATGCAGACTGAGCGGCAAGTATTGGCCAGGTGTGGTTCACTGGAAACACAAGACAGGCACCGCTGAACAGGGCCCCGCCGTGAGGAGCACCGCTGAACAGGGCCCCGCCGTGAGGAGCACCGCTGAACAGGGCCCCGCCGTGAGAAGCACTGCTGAACAGGGCCCCGCCGTGAGGAGCACCGCTGAACTGGGCCCCGCCGTGAGGAGCACCGCTGAACATGGCCCGGCCGTGAGGAGCACCGCTGAACAGGGCCCCGCCGTGAGGAGCACCGCTGAACAGGGCCCCGCCGTGACCAGAACCGCTGAACAGGGCCCCGCCGTGAGGAGCACCGCTGAACAGGGCCCTTCCAGTCAAGCACCGCTCCGCTGGGCCCTTCCTGTCAAGCACCGCTCCGCTAGGCCCTTCATCTCAAGCACCGCTCCGCTGGGCCCTTCCTGTCAAGCACCGCTCCGCTGGGCCCTTCCTGTCAGGCACCGCTCCGCTGGGCCCTTCATCTCAAGCATCGCTCCGCTGGGCCCTTCCTGTCAAGCACCGCTCCGCTGGGCCCTTCATCTCAAGCAACGCTCCGCTGGGCCCTTCCTGTCAAGCACCGCTCCGCTGGGCCCTTCATCTCAAGCACCGCTCCGCTGGGCCCTTCATCTCAAGCACCGCTCCGCTGGGCCCTTCATCTCAAGCACCGCTCCGCTGGGCCCTTCCTGTCAAGCACCGCTCCGCTGGGCCCTTCCTGTCAAGCACTGCTCCGCTGGGCCCTTCATCTCAAGCACCGCTCCGCTGGGCCCTTCACCTCAAGCACCGCTCTGCTGGGCCCTTCCTGTCAAGCACCGCTCCGCTGGGCCCTTCATCTCAAGCACCGCTCCGCTGGGCCCTTCATCTCAAGCACCGCTCCGCTGAGCCCTTCCTGTCAAGCACCGCTCCGCTGGGCCCTTCCTGTCAAGCACCGCTCCGCCCTTCATCTCAAGCACCGCTCCGCTGGGCCCTTCATCTCAAGCACCGCTCCGCTGGGCCCTTCCTGTCAAGCACCGCTGGCCCATTGGCAGTCTCGGTTCTGTGTCGGGCAGGCCTTCACAACGCACTCTGCCCACCATGCCTCCTCCATGACCAGTGGTCTCTGTAATCCACCTGATGGACTGTTGCTTTGCACTCCCCAGGATGTAACAGTGGGCAATCCACCCACTGTAGAGACTTGTGAGACTGTGGCTTTGCACTCCCCAGGATGCCACAGTGGGCAATCCATCCACTGTAGAGACTTGTGAGACTGTGGCTTTGCACTCCCCAGGATGGCACAGTGGGCAACCCACCCACTGTAGAGACTTGTGAGACTGTGGCTTTGCACTCCCCAGGATGGCACAGTGGGCAACCCACCCACTGTAGAGACTTGTGAGACTGTGGCTTTGCACTCCCCAGGATGGCACAGTGGGCAATCCACCCACTGTAGAGACTTGTGAGACTGTGGCTTTGCACTCCCCAGGATGGCACAGTGGGCATGGAGGCCCTTCGTGGATTTGGCGTCGTGGACTCATGTGGCTGAGGTGCCCCCTCCTTCCCTTCCCCCTGAGGTGCCTGTCTTTTTATTTTAGTGATGCCCCAGCAGTGTTCTCTCCAATGGACTCGATCTCGTGTGTGGGCTTTGCCCATGTGTTGCTGCACATTGGCCCACGGACATTTGGACTTTGAATGACTGGGCCGGACTTTTGCTACTTGTATGGATAGAGTTCTAGATGTGTATTCATTCTTCATATATTGCTAAGGTCGCTATACTTTATTGTTGCAATAATATGGTTCTACTTTTACATTCATTGCCTTTTGTCTTTGTTTTGGGTTGGGGGTGTCACTCTGACTTTTTTATCTGCATAGGTGTGTAGGTATTTCGGTGGGGGTGAGGGTAGGGGTGGGTGTGTGGCGTATGTGTGTGCCCGTAACCTTTCCTCCTCCCCCCTCCCCTGTGTCGTAGGTGCAGTACTCACCGTTGTCGTCTGCGGCGTGGTTCGTGATCCTTGAAGAAGAGCAGGAAGGCAATGGCTGGGAGGATGTGGAGTTCGGGTTCCATGCTGTTCCGATTCCGCGTGGAGTGTGTCGAGGTAAGCGTTTTCCATTGGAGATGTCTGTTTCCGCGTGTTTTTATCGGCGGGGCTCCCGCCCCGGAAAAGGTGGCGGATTGGTGGGTCGTGATAGGGTGGGCGGTACATTGTCTGCCTGTTGGCGGTGACTGCTGCGCTGTTTGTTTGTACCGCCGTGGCGGTCGGAGTGTTAAAGCGGCGGCCTGTGTTCATATTTTTGGCCGCCAGCCTGTTGGCGGGTTGGCCGTCGCTTTTACACTGACCGCCAGGGTCAGAATGACCCCCATAGTCTGGTACATTGCCGATAGACGTGGTAGGAGTTTAGTCTTTTGGGGTCGTAGACGATACACATTCTTACTTAGGGACGTTTCTTCGCACATCGACATGTTAGTCATAAAAACACGTCCCAGTCCTAATACAAGGAAGAGGGAGATTCCGACCAGGGAACCACAACTAGACGCTGACTGCCCTGTTGCAGATGCTGATCCAGATCACAGGCCTTTGCTCAGGTATGAGGGTTGATGTCCTCCCGGGGAATCTGAAAGGCAAGCTTAGAGCTTAACATGCTGTGCTCAAAATAGAACTTAGTACAGAGAACGTAACCTGTTAACACTATGATAGCGTTATTCCTATGTTTCACTCTCCTTGTTACTATTTCAATCCTACTGTGTTGTATGGTTCTGGTTATTGTGGCTCACGCCTTATTATCTAAAATGCAGTCATTCTATTAAATCAATCTATAAAAATTAAACTGCCTTTGTCATTTGTATATGAGACCACACTTTGTATGAGAGAGCCGGTTTGGATCTGAGTGACCACGACTTCCCTGAGAAGCTCTAAGATGTCATGCGCTCGGCTGCCCAATCATCCCTTCCCTTTGGGAGAGATGAGGCACTGCCAGTTAGCCTGAGCAAAACTGGATTGATGGTGACAGGGATCCTTCTCCGTGGGATAGACTTAGTCCCCCACACTGAGAACGACCCTGATACCCAAATATCCAGTAGTCTCATTTAGGATAATGAGAACCAACGCGACAAGTGGATGCATCAGTGTGTACCTGGTTGTGTGAGCGCATGTATCAGTGTGTGCCTGGGTATGTTAGTGTAGGCATCAGTCTGTGCCTGGGTGTCTTAGTGTATGCAGCACTGCGAGCCTAGGTTATTTAGTGCATTCATCAATGTGTGCTTGTGTGTGTCAATGTATGTTTAAGTGTTTGCCTGGGTGTGTTCGTGTATGTATGAGTGTGTCCCTGGGTGTGTCAGTGTATTCATCAGTGTGTGCTTGGGTGTGTCAATGTATGTATCAGTGTGTGCCTGGATGTGTCAGTGCATGTGTCGGTGTGTGTCTGGGTGTGTCAGTGTACATTCTAGTGTGTGCTCGGGTATGTAAGTGTATGTGTCAGTGTGTGCTTGTGCATGTTAGTGCATGCATCAGTGTGTTTCCCAGTAGTATGAGTGTATGTATCAGTGTAGGCCTTGGTATGTTAGGGCATGCATTAGTGTGTACCTGGGTGTGTTAGTGTGTGCATCACTGTGTTCCTGAGTGTGTTAGTGCATGCATTAGGGAGTGCCTGAGTATGTTAGTGTATGCATCACTGTGTGTCTGTGTGTGTCAGTGCATGCATCAGTGTGTGCCTGTCTGTGTTATTGTATGCATTACTGTTGTTTTAGTGCATGCATCGGTGTGTGCCTGTGTGTGTTAGTGCATTCATCAGTATGTCCCTGGGTGTGCCAGTGTATGTATCAGTGTTTGCATGGGTGTATTAGTGTATGCATGAGTGTGTGGCTGGGTATGTTAGTGTATGATCAGTGTGTGTCTGGGTGTGTGGGTATGTAAATGTATATATCAGTGTGTGCTTGTTTGTGTTAGTGCATGCATCAGTGTGTGTCTGAGTGTGTAAATGAAAGTACCAGTGTATGCCTGGGTATTTTAGTGCACTGATCAGTGTGTGCTTGGGTGTGTTACTGTATGCATCACTGTGTGTCTGGGTGTGTCTGTGCACGCCTGGGTGTATTAGTGCATCCATCAGTGTGTCCCTGGGTGTGTCAGTATATGTATCAGTGTGTACGAGGGTGTGTCAATGTATGCATGAGGTTGTGCCTGGCTATGTAGAGCATGTATCAGTGTGTGCCTGGGTGTGTCAGTGTATGTATCAGTGTGTGTGGGTGTGTCAATGTATGCATGCTGTTGTGCCTGTCTATGTTAGTGCATGCATCAGTGTGTGCCTGGGGGTGTCAGAGAATACATTACTGTGTGCCTGGCTGTTAGTACATCTGACTATGTATACCACAGTGTGTTGGTGCATTCATCTGTATGAACCTGGGTCAGTCAGTGTATGCATCACTGTGTGCCTGGCTGTGTTACTGCATGCATCAATGTGTGTCCAGGCATGTTAGTGCACACATCTGTATAAGCCTGGGTGTGTCAGCATATGCATCAGTGTATGTCTAGGACTGTTACTATATATATCAGTGTATGCCTGTGTGTGTCAGCCTATATCTCAGTGTGTGCCTGGATGTCTGAGTGTATTTATCAGTGTATGTCTGGGTATGTTAGTGAATGCATTAGTGTGTGCCTGGGAGTGTGTGTGAATGTATCAATGTATGCCTAGGTATGTTAGTGCAGGCTTTGGTGTATGCCTGGATGTCTTAGTGTATGCATCACTGTGGACCTTTGTGTGCTAGTGCATATATCAATGTGTGCCTGGGTGTGTTTGTGTACATTTCAGCATGAGCTTGGGTATGTCAGTGTATATATAAGTGTGTCATTGGGTGTGTTAGTGTATGCATCAAAGTGTATCTGGGTATGTTAGTGTATGCATCAGTGTGTGCTTGAGTGTGTCAGTTTATACATGGGTGTGTGGCTCGTTGTATCTGCTTGGGTATATGTACAGATGTAGTATAAATGGAGAAAGACAAAATTAGCTACCTATATTAGTGTGACAAATGGGTACATTCATCTATGTAAAAAAGATTGAAAACATAAATGTAAGTTAGACTTTTAGTTCATAAAATTTGATCATTAAGGTTTCACATTTTGCATTGAACAGGGTATTGTTAATAATAAAACACAACACATTGATATCACTGTGGAATAATCATACATATGATTTTAACATTTTATTTTCCCTTTTTTACTGCTCTCATCTTCCATACTTGTATGTCATAAATAAAGTGTTGTCTAGAGACTCATCATTGAACAGTGGGGAAAAAACAAATATACAGACTGTAGAGAAACCCTGTAAGTGCATAGTATGTTATTGTAAATTAACAACACTATGCATCACACTCAATACAAATAATCAGTTTACTTTTTACCTATCCTTGTTCACCAATGTAATAAACATTTGCTTAAGGTGAGTATGTTTTCATTAAGATAATTATAACATAGTTAATCTGTATGAAGGTTATCAGTGTATAGAAAGTCTTTTTTTTAAATCACCCTGGGAGGTCATAAGATGTAGTAGAAAATGGTAGTCCATTAACCAGGAGTAGAGTATGTCAGTGTTCCAATTCTATTACTTTTTATATCTTCCTAGCTGTTGGTGCAATATCAGTTTGATTGTGACATTCTTGTTAGGATTTTTTGTCCCTCCAGTTTAATTTTTTTAAAACAAGTGCAATATCTAGAAATATGTTTAACTTCAATACCTTCATAGTTGCTTGTATTGAGTTTTAATTTGTGATGTCAGTTTCCAATTTAGTGGGATCTCGGTTGTTTTGTTCCAGGAGTAAGTGCATATCGCTATTTGGAATCCCTTATGTAGACATCACCCTTGGAAGGCCGTATGATGTCTTAAATCATTGTATTAGAAGTCCCAAAAGTTTATTTTTTTCAGTAGTAATCCTCCTTTAATTTTCAATTCAAGAAACTAAAGGTAGGAAATTGTTAGTTAACAAGTCGCTTGAATGTAAGCTTGCTATTGTTGTATTCTGTCCATCCAGTTGTATTTTTAAGTAGATGCTTTAGTGTCCAGATGTAATAGCTAGCCCTCCATGGAAAATAATAGCTATACATCTATATGTTTTACAAAAATTAGAGAGTTATCCAGCTTTAAAATTTGTAATTTTGTGTTTCCAAATTCCTTCCACATGCTGTGCATCGCTGTAACATTAGGATTCTATATTTACCACTTGTTCTTATATTCTTGAAGTTGATAGAAGATCTGATTGACATTTTGTGAAGGTATTATTCTGAGATGCTTCGTTGAACAATTTGTCAAAATTAACAGTTTTACTGTTTGGTAGATTTAAGTAGATAAATCATTCTAAATCTATTTGTGTTTTAGATGAAAAAGAACAATTTTCACAGTCATGCTACCATGAGTAACTAAGTTAAAAAATTAATCAGTAGGTACCATCTCTTCTTCTAAGATACCTAATAGAACCATAAAGAATTCATGAGCATCTTCTTGTGTGTTTTGAGCTGTGCACAGATCCAGTGCACAGATCTGCAAGATCACTCATATGAGATGCAGAATATGCTTTTGTTCTATCACTTCAGAAGTGTTCTAACAAAGTAAATCGTGAAGAGCACAACCTTTTATATTTTCTCTGTTCAACTGCATGGACCATATGAGATAAAGGCAATGGTATATTGAGAACTACATTGGCATAGCAGTTGATAACAGAGGAGTTTGACAACTGGTCACCAACAATTTCACCGACATTGTTTGTTTATTTTTAGTAATATTACTGTGATCCTTTGGAACCCTTCATTTCGTTAAGACTGTAGGCATTTAGTAAACTGGATACTGTGTTAAATAAGGAGGAAAAACACTTTTCAAATTTTTGTTCATTTTGACACAGCTTTACTGTCACAAAACGCTATGAGATACAAAGAGGACAAAGTTCTAACCTGTGAGAATGCTACATATGACATACCTTTCTACATCTACTCATAAACCTTGAGGTTTATGGATTGTTACAGCATATGCTAGAGACACTGGTAACTGCTTCCTCCAAATATGCAAGTCTTTCACAAGCAAGAAACAAGCAACAGACCTTGCAATGTGTTTTACAAGTTTATGTAAATGAAATCTAATTGTTAGTTTTCTAATCCCTCCATTTTGGAAACAGACCTGTCCAATTAATCCAATTTTGATTGTAGGTTTTGCAGTTAACAGTACTGTCACTTCCTGGTGTTTCATTTATCAACTGCTGTCAGATCCAAAATTTCCTCTTTCTTCAGTTGTAGTAATTGTTCACTAAAATACATTTTTTGACAGTACACATTAGTCACACAAGTTGAGCTTCTAGCATTTTCCCTCTTTTGTGAGAACTCCCACTCTAATATCCTTCAGAACATTTCAGTATTCCATGTCAGGTGCTTGATATATTTTTCTAAGTAATTCCTTGCATTGGAAATTTGACCAAATCTTTACATTTCCAATACTCCCCAAAACAGTTTGAGAAGTGTCTTGAATACAGGCTGGTCTTTCATGTGGGTAAATTATAATAGGTCACCAAAAACATTACATCATACTCTGGTGGTCATTACAACCCTGGCGGACGGTGTTAAAGCGGCGGTAAAACCGCCAGCAGGCCGGCGGTAAAAAAATTGGAATTATGACCGTGGCGGAAACCGCCAACAAAGACAGCCACTTTAACACTCAGACCGCCAAGGCGGTACAGACAAACAGCGCGGCGGTCACCGCCAACAGACAGGCGGAGGACAATGTACCGCCCACAGTATCACAACCTACCAATCCGCCACCTTTTCCGGGGCGGATTCACTGCGGATAAAAACACAGCGGAAACAGCCATTTCAAAGGGAAAACGCTCACCTCTACACACTCCACGAGGAACGAGGGCACCATGGAGCCGGAACTCCATATTCTCCCTGCGATAGTCTTCCTGCTCCTATACGAGGATCATCAACGCCAGCGGCGAAGACCACAGTGAGTACTACACCTACTACATAGGGGAGGCAAAAACACAGGGACAGACACAACCAACATCCCAACCCCCACCCCGATCCTCACCCACTACAACACACACACCAATGCATATCCATACATTATAGTAACAACCCCCAACCCCCTGGAAGAATGCAAAGACAAAAGGAAATGAGTTGAACCATTGTAATATATCAAAATACTGTAAGCAAATATATACATATATATATACACATTAAACAATACACCACGATTAGTAGTGCAGGTATTGCACCATTCATTGTCCCTGGACCACTGGGCCCAAAATGCATGGGCGAGGCCCACACAAGATACCCGATCAAAACAGAGAGAACACTGCAGGGGCATCAGATAGAAATACAACAGGCACCTCAGGGGGAAGCGAAGGGGGGGCACCTCAGCCGGATGAGTGCACAACGCCAGATCCACGAGGGGGCTCCATGCCCATTGATGTATCCTGGGGAGTGCAGAGCCACAGTCTCTCAAGTCTCTGCAGTGGGTGGGTTGCCCACTGTACCATCCTGGGGAGTGCAAAGCCACAGTCTCTCAAGTCTCTGCAGTGGGTGGGTTGCCCACTGTACCATCCTGGGGAGTGCAAAGCCACAGTCTCTCAAGTCTCTGCAGTGGGTGGGTTGCCCACTGTACCATCCTGGGGAGTGCAAAGCCACAGTCTCTCAAGTCTCTGCAGTGGGTGGGTTGCCCACTGTACCATCCTGGGGAGTGCAGAGCCACAGTCTCTCAAGTGGATAGCCGTCTCCACTGGTTCTGGAGGGGGCTTTGTGCCCAGAGTGCTTCATCCTGCCAAGGACAGACGGAGTGGACGTATCTCTCCACTGGTTCTGGAGGGGGACTGGTGCCCAGAGTGCAGCATACACCCCGTGACGGTCCCAGTTGCGTCACTGCCCCTGCCGCAAATGGCCTAGCGGTGCATTCCATGGCAGTCTTTGCCCTGTTCAGCGGTCCCTGGCCTGTTCAGCGGTGCTTGAGTTGCCAGTGTCAGACCTGTTCAGCGGTGCATTCCAGGGCGGTCTTTTCCCTGTTCAGCGGTGCTTGCTTTGCCAGTGTCAGACCTGTTCAGCGGTGCATTCCATGGCGGTCTTTGCCCTGTTCAGCGGTCCCTGGCCTTTTCAGCTGTGCTTGCCAAGGCGGTCCTTCATTGCCCAGCAGGGCTGTGGATTGTGGTCCTTCATGGGTCAGCTGGGCTGTGGCTTGCGGGGCCCTCCTGGCCAGCTGGGCTGTGGCTGGCGGTGGCCTCCTGGCCAGTGACGATGGGGCTGGCCTCCTGGCCAGTGACTCTGGCGGTGGCCTCCTGGCTAGTGACGATGGGGCTGGCGGTGGCCTCCTGGGCAGCGGGGATGATGGCGGTCTTCTCCGCTGTGCTGCTCCTCCCAGACTTTGGAGATTTCTTCTGCCCTTTCCCCACCTTGGGATGAGTCACAGCTGAGTCGACACTCCCCCCGGGACCCTTGTGAGCGGCTTTGCTGGCTGGAGTCTTTCCCCTCTCCCGCCGGGCACTGTTTAACTTCTGGGGCTTCACAGGGGGGGGAATGCCTGTGCTGTGGCTCCGTGCCACACTGGCTGTCCTGGTGGCCGGTGCAGTCCACATACCTGTAACAACAGGCACCACTGGTCCCGGGGATTTTTTGGCTGAGGTGCTAGTGCGGGGGTGGTGGGAAAAGGTTAAGGGGGGCCAGGAAAAGTTTTTGGGAGACAATGGGACGGGTAGATGGAGGGGGTTTGGGAGTGGAGGAAGAGGTGGTGGCTGTAGGAGGTGTAACTTTTGTCAATTTGGTTGCAGGTGCATGGGCTGGAGGCTGTCGTGAGGTGGATGGCTGTTGGGTGGGTGTGTGCCTGCGTTTGTGTATCTTCGGAGGGGGTGTCACAGACACACTGGGAGAGGACACAGGGGACGTGTAAATGGTAGTGGGGTGGTGAGTGCACGTGAGCGGGGTGGGGTGGTGGGTGTGCTGGTGCGGGACGTAGTGGCTGTAGTGGTAGTGCATGCAGGTGTGAGTGTAGACGAGACTGGGAGGGAGGAGGGAGACGAGTAGAAGGGGGACACAGTGGAGGCAGTGTATGTTGGTGTGTCTGCATGTGTGTGATGGTTGCGTGAGTGCCTGTGGGATGTGTGGTGCTTATGTTTGCCTGAGCTTCCCTTGTGTGGTGAGGTGTGTGCAGGCTGGTCTGATGGTGTGCTTGGGATAGGCTGGGGTACAGGGGATTGGGTCTGGGTGGAGGAAGTTGGAGGGGGGAGGCTAGATACAGGGACAATGACTGCCATCACTGCTGAGGACAGAGTTTGCAGGGTTCGATGAAGGGCAGCCTGACCAGAATGAATGCCCTCCAGGAATGCGTTTGTGTGTTGCAATTCCCTTTCTACACCCTGGATGGCATTCACAATGGTAGACTGCCCAACAGTGAGGGACCTGAGGAGGTCAATAGCCTCCTCACTGAGGGCAGCAGAGGTGACAGGGACAGGGGCTGAGGTGCCTGGGGCGAAGGTGATGCCCACCCTCCTGGGTGAGTGGGCACGGGGCACACGCTGAGGTGCTGCTGGGAACGCGTTGCTGGTAGGGGGGGTGGCGGCTGTACCTGTAGAAGTGGGGGGCACAGATTTTGCCACCACCACAAGGGAGTTCCCATCGGAGGACGAGTCTGTGTCGCTGGTTGCAGATCCTGTGACGCCGTGGCGCTCCCCTCGCCCTCCGTCCCACTGGTGTATTCTGAGTCCATGGTGTGGCCCTCCATGGCCATGTGGGATGCAGCTCCCTCGTGCTCCGATGCCACTGTACCTCCACCTGATGTTGCTGATGCACACAAGAACAGGGAGACCACAAAAAGGGGGGGGACAACAGAAGAAAGACAGGTTGAGTGCATGGCTTACCGCTCCCGTTGGCGGACCATACAGACACAGCAGCCCCCTGCACTACGTCGCGCTGTTGGGCTCTACAGATGCAATTCCAGGGATATGGCCTACATGGCTATGGACGACACCTGCACACATAGATGACACAGGGGCATGAATACCTGTACTTGGCACTCTACAGAGGTGGGATGGGGTGCCACATGGCCTGCATTACGGAGGGGCCTAGCCTACGGAACTCGCCCTGGCCTAGGGAAACCCACAGCCCTCCTCCCCCACCCAGACACCTTCACTGCGCGCAAAGTCCGCTGAATGATATTGTACTCACCCCCTTGTGACTGCTGTGATGCCCTCAAGCGCCCATCCAACTCAGGGTAGGCCACCGCCAGGATCCGGAACATCAGGGGGGTCATGGTTCGACGGGCACCCCTCCCACGTTGGGAGGCCATCCCCAGCTGAGCCTCCGCCGTCTTCTTGCTCCAGCGGCGAATGTCCTCCCATCTTTTCCAGCAGTGGGTGCTCCGTCTGTGGTGGACCCCCAGGGTCCGGACGTCCTTGGCGATGGCACGCCAAATATCCTTCTTCTCTGTGGGCGCTGACCTACATGACATTTACAGGGGAAGAAGAGAAGTCATTACCAACTGCACCGTCTAAGTGAGTGGGCCACATCCCTACCATTGCCATGTGACACATGCATTCACAGTCCTTCATGCACGCAGAACTGTGCCCCCTTCATTCTTACAACCAGCCCTCTCCACACAGGCATAGCCCATACAACGTGCTCCCTGTGTACTTACCTGTTGGTCTGGAGGACCGTAGAGTAGCGTGTACTGGGGGAGGACCACGTCCACGAGCTTCTCCAACTCCTCTGCAGTGAAGGCAGTGGCCCGTTCCCCAGACGCACAAGCCATTGTCTCTTCCAGACCGAGGTCACAGCAGCACTTGCAGTGTAGGTCCTCTCCTGTCGAAGATCAGGTATCGAGTGAGTGAACAGATAGAAAATGGCGGTCACATCCGCGGCGTTCAAGTCCGCAGCTGTGCGTGCCATCACCACCGGTGTACATCGTCATTGGCTCCTGGGACCCATAGGGTCCAATGTTAACCAATGCAGCGTTGTGCCGTGGTCTTTGACCGCCTACCGCGATGGCGTACAACGCCAGCGCAGTTACCTCACATCCCATTGTCCCACTTTAGAGGTCAGGCAGCCGCCATTTCAGTGGCCCACATGGCCTAATTACCAACTGCGACACACAGACCTAGGCCTTGTCTCACAACACAAATACAGCCCACATTTTGTGTATGAATGGTGTTCTGTGTAGACTGTGGGTACATACCTCTGAGTTGTTTGACTCTGTGGTCGCTGTTGTCCTTCCTAGGCACCGTCCGCTGGGACATGTGAGGAGATGGCGGAATCCTCCGGTGTACCGACCGCTGGTGGAAGTGTCGACAATGGAGGAAAGAAGTTTGATCATCACCTACAGGTTTGACCGTGCCACAATCCAGGAACTGTGTGCCCAGTTGGAGCCTGACCTGATGTCAGCAATCCGCCATCACACAGGAATCCCCCCACAAGTGCAGGTGCTATCAGTGCTCCATTTCCTTGCAAGTGGGTCATTTCAAACAACAGTGGCCACGGCATCAGGGATGTCACAGCCTATGTTTTCCAACGTGTTGTCCTAAGTGTTGTCTGCCCTGCTGAAACACATGCGGAGCTACATCATTTTCCCTGAGGTGGAAGATTTGGCTACAGTGAAAGGTGACTTCTATGCCCTTGGACATATCCCCAACATCATAGGTGCCATTGAAGGGACCCATGTAGCTCTGGTCCCCCCCCCACAGGAGTGAACAGGTGTACAGGAACCAGAAGAGTTATAATTAGATGAATGTACAGATGGTATGTTTGGCAGACCAGTACATCTCCCAGGTAAATGCTATGTTCCCGGGCTCTGTGTATGACGCCTGCATCCTGTGGAATAGCAGCATCCCTTATGTGATGGGTCAGCTCTAGAGGCACTGTGTGTGGCTATTAGGGGACTCTGGTTACCCCAACCTGTCATGGCTACTGACCCCAGTGAGGAATCCCAGGACCAGGGCAGAGGAACTCTACAATGAGGCCCATGGGCGGACTAGGAGGGTGATCAAACGCACCTTCGGCCTCCTAAAGGCCAGGTTCAGGTACCTCCATATGACAGGTGGTTCCCTATTCTACTCACCAAAGAAGGTGTGCCAGATCATCGTGGCCTGCTGTATGCTTCACAACTTGGCTTTGCGACGACAGGTGCCTTTTCTGCAGGAGGATGGTCCAGATGATGGTGTTGTTGCAGCTATGGAGCCTGTGGACAGTGATGAGGAGGAAGCAGAGGAAGAAGACATTGACAACAGGGACTCAGTTATCCAGCAATATTTCCAGTGACACACAGGTGAGAAAACATTCCTGCCTACTACAAGTACTTTCACACTTCTACCTCTATCCTGTCTGCCGATTTCAACCAGTATATGGTCACTGAGTTGTACATTTCCCTTATGGTTTCACAGGTGTGGTTTCCAACGTGTGTCATCTGCTTAGATTCCTCATGGACTTTAGATGTGTGACATAGGTATGTTGACATTACATTTGAAAACGCATTTTGTCACTGTCATTGCTAATACACATTTTTGAAATCACAGACTGACTCCAGATTGTTTTGTGCTTCAAAGGTGTTTATTGAAGTGCTAAATATTGGAGGGGTGAGGGGAGATGGTGGAGCAATGTCCATGGCAGAGTCCAGTCTATTAGTCTCACAGGTGCATTGCCCATATGGGCATAGCAAGTGGAGCTGGGGCAGTTCCAACATGGACAGGGTTACAAAGTGGGACAGTAGGATGACAATCAGGGTGGTCTCATTTCTTGGCATCATGCTCTGTCTTGTTCCTGGATCTCAGGGACCGCTTGCGGGGTGGTTATATGTCTGCAGGGGGTAGGGTGCTGGTGTGGTGGTCCTGTGGTGGTGCCTCCTGTCCACTAGCGCCGGCAGAGGTGGTGGGCAGTTCATCGTCCATGCTAGTGTCAGGGGCCCCTTGGAGTGCCACAGTGTCCCTCCTGGTGTTAAGTATTTCCTTCAGCACCCCTACGATGGTGCCCAGGGCGGAGCTGATGGTTCTGAGCTCCTCCCTGAACCCCAAATACTGTTCCTCCTGCATGCGCTGGGTCTCCTGAAACTTGGCCAGGACCGTTGCCATCGTCTCCTGGGAGTGGTGGTATGCTCCCATAATGGAGGAGAGGGCCTCGTGGAGAGTGGGTTTCCTTGGCCTGTCTGCCCCTTTCTCACAGCAGCCCTCCCAGTTCCCCTGTGTTCCTGTGCCTCCGTCCCCTGGACCGTGTGCCCACTGCCACTGCCCAAGGTCCCTGTTGTTGTTGGGGGGGTGGGTTATCCTGGGTTCCCTGTAGTGGTGGACACACAGCTGATTGACGTGTCCTGGGCACGGAGGTATGGGCCCGCTGGGTGGGTGCTGTTTCTGGTGTTACCAGAAGGTGGAAGGTCTGTGGTAGCCTGTGCCTGTGTGAGGGGAACCGACTGTCCCGAGGCCCACAATGGTCTGGGCTGGTCATCTGGATCCAGTTGGACAGAGCTGCTGTCATCACTGTGGGCCTCTTCTGTGGGTGGGGTGGAGATGTCTGGAACCTAACGCCTGGAGACATTAGGTAGTGGTCCTGCAGGGGTGTAAAAGCATGATTATTGCATGTGTGTGTGTCATGGTGTGCAATGGGTGGGTGACCGTGTACCCCAGTGCTAGAATTCCTGTGTGGGGGCTTGTGTGATGATGGTTGAGGGGGGTGTAATGGGTATGTGCAGTGGGCATGCTTTAGTGATGGGTGTCCATGCTTTGTTTTGTCATGCAGGGCTTGGTGTTGGGATGGGTGGTTTGTGTTATTCATTTGTGAGGAGTTGGAGTGATAGAGGAGGGGGCGAGGGTGGGGGTCTGTGATAGCATGCAGGTAGGGTGGGGGATATGATAGTTAAGATTTGACTTACCAGAGTCCATTCCTCCACCAACTCCTGCGAGGCCCTCAGGATGCAGAATCGCCAAGACCTGCTTCTCCCATGTTGTTAGTGGTGGGTGAGGAGGTGGGGGTCCGCCGCCAGTCTGCTGTACCGCGGTGTGGTGTCTTGAGACCACGGAACGCACCTTTCCCCATAGGTCGTTCCACCTCTTCCTGATGTCGTCCCGATTTCTTGGTTGCTGTCCCACTGCGTTGACCCTGTCCACTATTCTTCACCATAGCTCCATCTTCCTAGCTATGGAGGTGTGCTGCACCTGTAGCTGTGGCTCTACCCGGACGATTTCCTCCACCATGACCCTGAGCTCCTCCTCCGAGAACCTGGGGTGTCTTTGCCATGCCATGGGGTGGTGTAGGTGATGTGTGGGGTGGTGTGTGAGGTGATAAGTGTGGTGATATGTAGTGGTGTGTGGTGTTTTGTGCATGGCAGTTGTGTGGGTGATGGTGTTGAGTGCCTGTGGCTGCTAGTTTGTTGATGGTGGTGTCTCTTTCTGGCCTTCTCTCTGTAATGGTGGTCGTAGGGGTTTGTGGATGATGTGGGTGTGTGTTTTATATTGTTTTCGGTGTGTGGGAGTGGTGTGTGTATGTGTATGGAATACCGCGGTTGAAAGACCGCCGCGTGGATTCGTGGGTCGTGATAGCATGGGCGTATTTCTGTTGGCGTGACGGTGGAGGTTTTGTTTTTGCCCGTTTATCACTGACCTTTGGTGTGGCGGACTTGTGTGGGTGTCTGAATTTTGTCGGATTTCGAGATGTGGGTCGTAATAGCTGTGGCGGAATTCCACAACAGTGTGTTGGCGGTCTTCTGCACGGCGGTAAGCGGCTTTTACCGCCAATGTTGTAATGACCCCCTCTGTCTTCAAGATCTATTGCATTTGCAAGTGGACAAAGGCAAGCATTATGTTGAGACCATGCACACCTGATCATGATTAAACATTTCAATTTCTTCAAAAACTCTGGAAACTTCAAGGCAAGCTTCACCCGATAACTTTTGGTACTCCAGTTTATTGGCATGTTCTTCAGGTATCATAAGTTGTCAATGCAAAGTAATTACTTTAATGTTGAATGCAGCTGCTCCAGTTGGTGCGGTTACTACACATGACAAAATGGAGTCTGTCGTCCTCTGTAGGTAAGTTGTGAGAATTTGGAATAAAAAGCTTTTCCCAGTGCGACCCCAGACATATAAGAGAATCAACTTAAATGTTGAACATTTATATTGATTTTGTTGTGAAAGAATCCATGCTCTATTTTTAATTTTCCCTCCATAAAAATGTCTTTCTGCTCGTCATTCAGTTGTCCAACTTAAGTGTTTCAAATCAACATTTTCGCCTCTGATTGTTGCATTGCACTCTCCATATCGTTCATAGCTATAGCACCTTCATTTTCAATTATTAGCTTCCAAAGATGATCTTGACTTAGAGGTAGGGACTTTTGGCTGCTTTCTGAACTGTCCTTTGCTTTCTCTGTAGCAATTGCTTCCTCTTGTTCAATCTCAACATTTAACATTTTCAGGTACTTGGGAAAGACTGAACACCCAATGCTGTCTTTTATAGGGCTGAAAGAGCACTCATGCTGTCTGAGTGACTCTGTTTCACAATGCCAAGGCTTATATAGTTGCAGAAGTGCAAAGGAGAAAAACTCTCTTTTGTCAGGTTTCTGTGCTTTATTAAACTACCATTTGGATGTCGAAGTAAACAACCAGTGCAACCAAGTACAGCATCTTTTCCCTTATCTATGTTTTCTGTACCATTTCTGTACCTTTATTTTTTCAGAATCTCATAAAGTCAAATTTTTTCTAGGTGTGGACTTTTTCTTGGATAGCAAGTATCCAACATACTGGTTTGTGGATTAAACTCTGTTACGTACTGAATTTTTGGGAAATATTTCAAGACTCTATTTTGCATGCTGGCAAGGCCTAAACTGACCCAAACAATTTCCAAGACGTCTACTACAAACTAGTTGAGTTCAACCTGTCACATCACCCATATAAACTGATCTCTCTATGCGAAAGCATTTTCAAGCTGAATCTGTACTATCTTTTGGTTAGAGACTTTTCTGCAGAAACCTCCTTCGACATTTCCTTCATCCCAGTCCTCTCAACCTTTGTAATGTACAAAGTGACATAATCAGCAACAGCAATGGAGTTGTCTGCAGAAAACTGTACATTTATATTTGCATTCCACAATTTTAGAATGACTGAATGATAATAAGTTAATATGAGTGGAGGCCTCTGGTCTTCTGAGATTATACATATTTTTGGTGATTTTCATGTCAGTGCATGCATGACTGCAGATAAAAAGCTGTTCACATTTCCTTTGGAAATGATAGTGTTGTAAAGTAGATTATTGATAAGGGCAGGTAAGTATCTACACTTAGCAATAGGCCACTAACCCTCATTAGGCTCAATTAGGTCTCAATAAATGAACCCCTGCTAAACCCTTGGTAGCTTAGCAACGAGCAACAAGGCTTAACTCAGGAGACAAAGACCTAAATTACGACCCTGACGGTCTTCTGGGCCACAGTGGCAGTCTGACGGCTGCCAAAGAAGTGGTCTGACCGCTTTGGCGGCGGTTGAACCTCCACATTATGACTGTGGCACGGTTGGGCTGCCAGCACAGCCAGTTTCCCTCCCCTGGAGAGACTGGGGCGTGGGGGTCCTAATCCACTAGGGCAGCACTGCATGCAGCATAACCCTGGGGATTATGAACCCCACCACACCAGCTTTTACATGGCAGTTGCACCACCATGTAAAAGCTGGTGTGGACAGTGAAAAGCAGTGAAAAGCACAACGGGTCCTGTTGCAACTTAGGCACCGCAACATTGCTGCTGACTCAATTGTGAGCCGGTGTCAATGATGTGGGCTGTTCCCCACTGGGCCAGCAGGCGTAAACACAGTTTCTGCCTGCTGACTAGCAGGGAACTTGTAATGGGGCCCGCAGGAAGACACCCGTACTGGCATCACCCTGACCGCGTGATTTGCGCAGGCGGGCTTTCCCACCCGTCAAACTCATAATGACCCCCAAAATGTGTAAAGCATTCATGTATCACAAAACAGTAATAAAATAAAACACAGGAAACAGTTCAAAAATCCAAAACCAATTTATAACAATTGGAAATGTTTATCTTTAATTTGACATTGAAACAAATAACATCGGATAAGGGGAACCAGGGATATGAATTTTTAATAAACTAATGGTTTTGTAGCACCTAGAAACTAAAAGAGTCACTCGGGATGTCTGGTCGCACCTCAACCCGGGCAAAGTCAAAGTTTAAGGTCGACCACGGTGGAGCCCTGCTCGGCTACAGCAAGTGGGAGGCCTTGATCAAAAGTTTGCTTTTGGGCTTAGGGGGTCATTACAACATTGCCGGTAAAAGGCGCTTACCCCTGTGCAGAAGACCGCCAATACACCGCCACTGCCGCGGAACTCCGCCACAGCTATTATGACACACATCTCGGAATCCGCCGAAATTCAGACACCCACACAAGTCCGCCACACCAAAGGTCAGTGTTAAACTGGCGAAAACAAAACCTCCACCTCCACGCCAACAGAAACACGCCCATGCTATTACGACCCACGAATCCACGCGGCGGTCTTTCAACCGCGGTATTCCATTGGCGGTACACACCGCCGCGCTCAAAATACACACACATGTCCAAAACACCACCACATTGGACAATTCCAAATACACACCTGATACACATACAAACAACACTCCCACACACCCAATGCAATATAAAACACATACCCACATCACCCACAAACCCCTACGACCAAAACAGATTGACAAAGGCCAGAGAGAGGGCAGAGAATAGATAATCCCACCACACAGAGGCACACAACACCATCACCCACACAACATCCACGCACAAAACTCCACACACCACTACACATCACCACACACATCAACACTGACACCGCCCCACACATCACCCACACCACCCCATGTCACGCCAAAGACACCCCAGGTTTTCCGAGGAGGAGCTCCGGGTCATGGTGGAAGAAATCCTACGGGTAGAACCACAGCTATTTGGCTCACAGGTGCAGCGCACATCCATAGCCAGGAAGATGGAGCTATGGCGCAGAATAGTCAACTGGGTCAACGCTGTTGGACAGCTTCCAAGAAATCGGGAGGACATCTGGAAGAGGTGGAATGACCTACGGGGGAAGGTGCGTTCAGTGGTCTCCAGGCACAACATCGCGGTTCAGCGGACTGGCGGCGGACCACTCCCTCCTCCCCCACAACTAACAACATGGGAGGAGCAAGTCTTGTCCATCATGCATCCAGACGGCCTCGGAGGAGTCGGTGGAGGAATGGACACTGGTAAGTCAAATCTTAACTATCATATCCTCCACCCTACCTGCATGCTATCACACACCCACACCCTCGCCCCCTCCCCTATCACTCCAACTGCTCACTAATGTACTAATAACACAAACCACCCATCTCAACACCAAGCTCTCCATGACACAACAAAGCATGGTCACCCCTCACTAAAGCATGCTCACTGCACATACCCAGAACACCCCCCAACCATCATCACACAACCCCCACATAGGAATGCTTGCACTGGGGTACACGGTGAGCCACCAATTGCACACCATGACACACACACACATGCAATAATCATGCTCTTATGCCCCTGCAGGATCACGAAGGACCGTCACCACACCGGAGGGTCCAGACAACTCCACTCCACCCACAAAGGAGGCCCACAGTGACGATAGCAGCTCTGCCCTACTGGTTTCTGATGACCAGCCCGGACCATTGTGGGCCTCCGGACAGTCGGTTCCCCTTGCACAGGCACAGCCCAACACTGACCTTCCACCCTCTGGTAACACCAGCACAGCACCCACCCAGCGGGCCCAAAGCTTCGTACCCAGGACAGGTCAATCAGCGGTGTGTCCACCACCACAGGGAACCCAGGATAACTCACCACCCCAACAACAACAGGGACCTGGGGGCAGTGGTAGTGGGCACACGGTCCAGGGGACGGAGGCACAGGAACACAGGGGAACTGGGAGGACTGCTGTGCGACAGGGGGCTGACAGGCCAAGGGAACCCACTCTCCACGAGGCCCTCTCCTCCATCATGGGAGCATACCACCACTCCCAGGAGACGATGGCGACGGTCCTGGACAAGTTTCAGGAGACCCAGCGCCTGCAGGAGGACCAGTATTTGGGCTTCAGGGAGGAGCTCAGGACCATCAGCTCCGCCCTGGGCACCATCGTAGGGGTGCTGAAGGACATATAGCAGACCTTGAGGGACACCGTGGCACTCCAAGGGGCCCCTGACACTAGCCTGGATGATGAATTGCCCACCACCTCCACCGGTGCTAGTGGACAGGACGCCCCGCCACAGGACCACCACACCAGCACCCCACCACCTGCAGACGGTCAACCACCACGCAAGCGGTCCCTGAGATCCACGAACAGGACAGAGCAAAATGGCAAGACCCCGCCAGGAAATGAGACCACCCTGATTGTCCTCCCACTGTCCCACTTTGTTACCTTGTCCATACTTTAACTGCCCCAGCTCCACTTTCTTTGCCCATATGGGCAGTGCACCTGTGTGACCAATAGACTGGACTCTGCCATGGACATTCCTCCACCTTCCCCCATCACCATATTCCAACCCCCCCTCCATTTCTGATCACTTAAATAAACACCCTTGAACCACAAAACAATCTGGAGTCAGTCTGTGATTTGGTAAAATGTATTATCAATGATAGTGTCAAAATGTGTTTCTAGTTGTAAAGCCCACATACCTATGTCACACATCACAAGTCCTTGAAGGATGCATGCAGATGACACACGTTGGTAACCACACCTGCGAAACCGTAATGGAAAGGTACAACTCAGTTACCAAATAATGCTATGAAATTACACACAGGATAGAGGAAGACGTGTGACAGTGAATGTAATGGTAAAAATAAATATGTTCTCACCTGTGTGTCACTGGATATATTGCTGTATGACTGACTCCCTGTTGTCGATGTCTTCTTCATCAGCTTCCTCCTCATCACTGTCCACAGGATCCACAGCTGCCACAACACCGTCATCTGCACCATCCTCCTGCAGAAAAGGCACCTGGCGTCGCAATGCAAGATTGTGAAGCATCGAGCAGGCGATGATGATCTGGCACACCTTCTTCGGTGAGTAGAATAGGGAACGACCTGTCATATGGAGGCACCTGAACCTGGCCTTCAGGAGGCCGAAGGTCCGTTCGATTACCCTCCTAGTCCGCCCATGGGCCTCATTGTAGCGTTACTCTGCCCTGGTCCTGGGATTCCTCACTGGGGTCAATAGCCAGGACAGGTTGGGATAACCAGAGTCTCCTAATAGCCACACACAGTGCCTCTGGAGTTGACCCATCATATCAGGGATGCTGCTATTCCGCAGGATGTAGGCGTCATGCACTGAGCCAGGAAACATAGCATTTACCTGAGAGATGTACTGGTCTGCCAAACATACCATCTGTACATTCATAGAATGATAACTCTTCCGGTTCCTGTACACCTGTTCCCTCCTGTGGGGGGGGGGACCAGAGCTACATGGGTCCCATCAATAGCACCTATGATGTTGGGGATATGTCCAAGGTCATAGAAGTCACCTTTCACTGTAGCCAAATCTTCCACCTCAGGGAAAATGATGTATCTCCTTACGTGTTTCAGCAGGGCAGACAACACTCTGGACAGCACGTTGCAAAACATAGGCTGGGACATCCCTGATGCCATGGCCACTGTTGTCTGAAAAGACCCACTAGCTAGGAAATGGAGCACTGACAACACCTGCACTTGAGGGGGGATTCCAGTGGGATGGCGGATTGGTGACATCAAGTCTGGCTCCAACTGGGTACATAGTTCCTGGATAGTGGCATGGTCAAACCTGTAGGTGATGATACGCACCGCCACGGACGTCACCGCTGCACACGTCACCGCCATTTTCTATCTGTTCAATCACTCGATACCTGATCTTCGACAGGAGAGGACCTACACTGCAAGTGCTGCTGTGACCTTGGTCTGGAAGCGACGATGGCTGCTGTGTCTGGGGAACGGGCCCCTGCCTTCACTGCTCAGGAGTTGGAGAAATTAGTAGACGGGGTCCTCCCCCAGTAAACGCTACTCTACGGTCCTCCAGACCAACAGGTTAGTACACAGGGAGCACGTTGTATGGGCTAGGCCTGGGTGGAGAGGGCTGGTTGTAAGAGGGAAGGGGGCAGAGTTCAGGGAACATGAATGCATGTGAATGAATGTGCCACATGGGTAGGGTAGGGAGGGGGGACACTCACATCGACGGTGCAGTTGGTAATGACCTCTTCTTCCCTTGTGCATGTCATGTAGGTCAGCGCCCACCAGAAGAAGGACATTTGGCGTGCCATCGCCAAGGACGTCCGGACCCTGGGGGTCCACCAGAGACGGGGCACCCACTGCCGGAAAAGATGGGAGGACATTTGCCGCTGGAGCAAGAAGACGGCGGAGGCTCAGCTGGGGATGACCTCCCAACGTGGGAGGGGTGCCCGTCGCACCATGACCCCCCTGATGTTCCGGATCCTGGTGGTGGCCTACCCTGAGTTGGATGGGCGCTTGAGGACATCACCGCAGACACAAGGGGGTGAGTACAACTTCATTCTGGGTACTTGGCGCGCTGTTGAGGGGCTGGCTGAGGGAGGAGGGCTGTGGGTGTACCTAGGGCAGGCAGAAATACGTAGGCTAGGCCCCTCCGTAATGCAGGGCATGTGGCACTCCACCCCACCTCAGTAGTGGTCCAAGTACAGGTATAGATGCCCCTGTGGCATCCATGTGTGCAGATGTCCACCATAGGCATGTAGGCCAGATCCCTGGATTTGCTTCTGCAGAGGCCAAGAGCACGGCGTAGTGCAGGGGGCTGCTGTGTCTGTATTGTCCGCCAACGGTAGCGGTATGCCATGGACTCAACCTGTCTTTCTTCTGTCGTCCCCTCCACCTTTTTCTGCTCTCCCTGTTCTTTTGTGCATCAGCATCATCAGGCGGAGGTACAGTGGCACCGGGGCACGAGGGAGCTGCATCCCACATGGCAATGGAGGGCCACACCACGGACTCAGAATGCACAAGTTGGACGGAGGGCGAGGGGAGCTACACGTCGGTCACCGGATCACCAACCAGCGACACGGACTCGTCCGCCGATGGGAGCTCCCTTGTGGTGGTGGCACCATCTGTGCCTCCCACTTCTACAGGTACAGCCGCCACCTCCCCTACCAGCACCGCCCTCCCAGCAGCCCCTCAGCATTCGCCCGTGCCCGCTCACCCAGGAGGGTGGGCATCACCTTCGCCCCAGGCACCTCAGGCCCTGCCCCTGTCGCCCCTGCTGCCTTCAGTGAGGAGGCCATTGACCTCCTCAGGTCACTCACTGTTGGGCAGTCTACCATTGTGAATGCCATCCAGGGTGTCGAAAGGGAGTTGCAACTCACTAATGCATTCCTGGAGGGCATTCATTCTGGTCAGGCTGCCCATCATCGAACCCTGCAACCTCTGGCCTCAGTACTGATGGCAGCCATTGTCCCTGTCTCTAGCCTCCCCCTTCCAACTCCCTCCACCCAGACCCAATCCCCTGTACCCCAGCCTGTCCCAAGCACACCATCAGACAAGCATTCATACACCTCAACACACAAAAGTAGCTCAGGCAAACATAGGCACCACACAACCCACAGGCACACACACAAGCATCACCCACATGCAGACACAGCAACATCCACTGCCTCACCTGTGTCCCCCTCCTCGTCGTCTCCCTCCTCCCTCCATGTCTCATCTAGACTCTCACCTGCATGCACTACATCTACAGGCACCAGGACTCGCACCAGAACACCCGGCACCACACCCTGCTCACATGCACTCACCACCTCCACTCCCATTTACACGTCCCCTGTGTCCTCTCCCAGTGTGTCTGTGACGCCCCCTCCCAAAGTACACAAACGCGGGCACCCACACACCCATCATCCATCCACCTCACGACAGCCTCCAGTACCTGCACCTCCACCCAAAACACCTAAAGTGACACCTCCTACAACCACATTCTCTTCCTCCACTCCCAGACCCCCTCTAGCTACCCATCCCAGTGTTCGTCAGAAACTGTCCCTCTGCAAAGTTGACCTTTTTGCCCCCACCCCTCCAATTCATCAGTCCAGTCGTAGCGCCTCAACCAAAAAGCCTCCAGTACCAGTGGTGCGTGTTACAGGTGTGTGGAGTGGACCGGCCACCAGGGCAGGCAGTGTGACACAGAGCCAAGGCACTGCCAGTCCACCCCCTGTAAAGGCTCTGAAGTTGGAAAGTGGCCGACGGGACCGGGTGAAGACTCCTGGAGGCAAAACAACTCACAGGGGGATTGCAGAGTCAGCTGTGAATCCTCCAAAGGTGGGGAAGGGCCCGAAAAAGTCTGCACAGCCTGGTGTGAGCATCACGGCGGAGAAGGGCAGCATCCTTCCCGGCGGCCGGGACTCCACCGCCAGCACCGTCATCACTGGTCAGGAGACCACTGCCAGAGTCAGCGCCCTGGAGGGCACAAGTATCGTCACTGGTCAGGAGACCACCACCGGAGTCATTGCCCAGGAGGGCACTAGTATCGTCACTGGTCAGGAGACCACCGCCAGAGTCAGCGCCCTGGAGGGCACAAGTATCGTCACTGGTCAGGAGACCACCGCCATAGTCAGCGCCCTGGAGGGCACAAGTATCGTCACTGGTCAGGAGACCACCGCCGGAGTCAGTGCCCAGGAGGGCCCCGGCAGCCGCAGCCCCGCTGGGCAATGAGGGACCGTCATGCTACACAGCAATGCACAGGTCAGAGACTGCCATGGCAAAGCACCGCTGAACAGGGCATGCACCGCTGAACAGTCCTGTGACCGCCATGGCGAAGCACCGCTGAACAGGGCATGCACCGCTGAAGAGAGAAAAGACCGCCATATCAAGCATCGTTATCCCATGAGCAGCTGGGACAGTGACGGGACATGAACTGTCACGGGGAGACTAATCCAGTCTAGGCACCAGTCCCCCTCCAGAACCAGTGGAGAGATCCATCCACTACCTCTGTCCTTCACAGGATGTAATACTCTGGGCACCAGTCCCCCTCCAGAACCAGTGGAGACTGTTACCTACTTGTGAGGCTGTGGCTTTGCACTCACCAGGATTGAACGGTGGGCAACCCACCCACTGTAGAGACTTGAGAGACTGTGGCTTTGCACTCCTCAGGATACATCAATGGACATGGAGCCCCGTCGTGGATGTGGCGTGGTGCTGTATTCCGGCTGAGGTGCCCCCCCTTCCCTTCCCCCTGAGGTGCCTGTTGTTTTTCTCTCTGATGCCCCGGCAGTGTTCTCTCCGTTTGTGGACAGGTATCTTGTGTGGGCCTCGCCCATGCATTTTTGGCCCAGTGGTGCACGGACATTGAGATGTGCATATCTGCACTACTTCTCGTAATGTATATACCTTTGTATGAATTTATATATATCTGTATATATTTGACGCATGTATTTTGATACATTACAATGTTTGCACTGATTTCTTTTTGTCCTTGCATTCTTCCGGGGGGGGTTGTGGGTTGTTACAGTGCTGTTTAGAAATGCATTGGTGTGTGTGTTGTAATATGCGAGGGTGGAGGTGGGGGTGTTGCATGTGTGTGTCCCTGACTTTTGCCTCCCCCTTCCCCTATGTCGTAGGTGCAGTACTCACCGTTGTCTTCGCCGCCGCAGGCACTGCTTTTCGTAGATGAGTAGGAATACAAGGGCAGGTAGGATTTGTAATTCCGGCTCCATGGTGTCCTCCTTCCTCGTGGGATGTGTTCAGGTGAGCGTTTTCCCATTGCAGGAACTGTTTCCGCTGTGTTTTTATCAACGGTGAATCCACCCCGGAAAAGGTGGCGGATTGGCGGGTTATGATACTATGGGCGGTAAATTGTCTGCCGCCTGTCTGATGGCGGTGACCGCCGCGCTGCTTATCAGTACCCCTGTGGCGGGCGGTGTGTTAAAGTGGCTGTCTTTGTTGCCAGTTTCCCCCACGGTCATAATTCCCTTTTTTTGTCCGCCGGCCTGTTTGCGGTGTTACCGCACCTTTAACACCGTCCGCCAGGGTTGTAATGACCCCCATAGTCTTTTTCTTGAAGATTTTCTTTAGCGGGATGAAGTCACCAAACCAATCCGACCTCCCTGGAGCCCTCTTCAGATGCGCATCTCAGGAAACTTCAGTGAAGAATTCTACATTCGGACATAGACGTCCAGGCCAAAACTGAATCTTGATCTGATGTCCCTGGAGCCCTCCTCAGATACACTGTGCTGGAAGTCTTAGTCAACATTTTATTTTTGGACTTTGTCAATTTTTTGGAGCTTTTTCTTTCCAATGGGGGTCGACCCTCCATAGCAAGCTGATTTCACTGTGAGTTCGTTGGATCGCCTTTCCAGGAGCCCCCATTGAGATCCTGGAAGTTTGGGGCTCTGGAGCTTTTCAGCGGGATGAACCTGCAAGTCAGGCTGGGTCACGGTTGAGGTAGTGCGGCTTTACTCACTACGGCGGGTCGGTCCCTTTATGGAGCTTTTTGCCAAAAGTTCTCCAATCTTCTACAAACTTCTGGATCTTCTTCCAGAAGGTTTTTGAAGGTCCTCTAGGAGTCTACAGCTCACCCCAAGGATCCAGAAGCTCTGAGTTGCTCCTTAAGGGCTAGGACTCCAACTCGCAGAATACACCTAGGTCAAACTTCAAAAAGACTACTGGAGAGTCGTCACTGGTCAGTTTCTTCAGGATCTGATGCAAGCGACACTAGTTAGCTAGTTTTCACCTGTAGCAAGCAAAGAGTCCCTTCTTGGACCAGTTGAAGCCAGGCAAAGTCCTGTTTGTGGTAAAGCCCAAGTGTGCAGCTGGTGCAATCCTTCAGAGTGCAGTGTCCAGGTGCAGGTCAGGGTTCCAGCAGGGCAGTCCTTCTTTTTCTGAGTTTGTCCTTTATATGGATCTGAGGCTTGGGCGCAGCTCTGCCAAATTCATCCTCGCTCCTTGGGTAAAAAGCAGGGGGGGCAACTGTCCAATCTCAGGCAGGTTACTACCCTCTTGGATGACAACTTTCAGGGAAGTGTATCAAAAATCGATTCCAGGGAGCAACATTCTTCAAAAATCCAAAGTGGCAGAAATGTAATTGTGGAGGTAGGTCTGACTGAGCTCACCCACCTGAGTAGCTAAAAATCCTTAACACATCCCACTCCTGCCCCTCCTAATCTAATCAAGAGGGACCCTGGTTGTCTGGGTTTGTAGGAAATGGGGAGGCCATAAGTTGCTCCAAATGTTCTACCCAAACCTACATGCCCTACCATATACTAAGGGCTTATAGGTAGTTTGATACTGACAATTATAATTAGCCTAATTTGCATATCCATTTTACACAAAGCACTGTCCCTGGGACTGGTAAGCAGTACCCAGGGCATAATTGAGAGTCAGTAACCACCAGTATCTGTCCACAAAGCTTGGGGGTGACCAGGACAAAAAGGAGGACTTTCCCTCAGATAGGTCTTGGAAATGCAAAAGGACAGCTTGTATAAAATGTCCCGTTCCATCTGTAATCTCAGCAACAATACTTGCCACATCTATGTGTTTGAAACCATAGAACTTGCTGTCTTAGGCCTTTATCATCATTGTCTTTTCAGATGGTGCATGTAACATGCTGTTCTATGAAAAAAACCGCACATAGTCATTACTGTCCTTTTCAAATTTGGGTGCATCTTTTATCCACAACGCAAAAAGAACAGTTGATGGACTCACTATGCCACTGGATTCATGCTAGCCTGGCTGATGAAGGGTGATATCCTGAAACCGGTCCCAGGATGCTTGTTTCCAGTCCAGGGAGGACCTGACCTTGCAGTTCGGGCTGGACTGTACTCATGGGGTTCAGGGTCAAGACTGATTTGCATATGACTGGGTCTAAACTGTGGTGGCATGGTGAGCAAAATAATTGATGGATTAAACCCATATTTGTGACTTGGGGTGAATGTTTGATTGGTTCTACATTCCAATCATCATTTGTATTTGTTTGCTTTTGTCGCCATAAGTGTGTCGGGTATGCACAGACATGGGTCCCGGGCTCACTGTGCCACTGGATTCAACCTAGCCTGGCTGATTAAAGGTGATACCCTGAAACCGGTCCCAGGATGCTTGTTTCCAGTCTAGGAAGGACCAGGCCTGGGAGTTTGGGCTGGACTGTTCACATGGGGTTCAGGGTCAAGACTGATTTGCATATGGCTGGGTCCAAACTGGGGTGGCATGATGAACAAAAGACATGATGGATTAAACCCAGATCTGTGACTGGGGGTGAATGCTTGATTGGTTCTGCATTCCATCCATCATTTGTGTTTGTTTTCTTTTATCTATCACAGCATATGAAGATGAGGACAACCTCTTGCCTAGTACTCTTAATTCCAAAAGAAATTTGTAACTTTACCAAGAGGAAAATTTGTTTTATTTCATATGAAACTCAACATGGCTTAAAACCTATGATTAAAATACTGACAATCATTAACAGGATCCAAAGAGCAAAGTTATCCTGCTGTCTTCAAATTAATATTGTTAATGTTAGAATTTGCTTCTCTCATAAACTCAAGAAAATCACCCCATGTCTACTCTGCACAACTAAGTGTAACAAACTGTTACACCCGGCATCTTTGGAATGGTTCCTGTTGACTTTTTGCTTTCTGACCTCTTGTTCGGCTGTGTGTTGAACTGTGTTTTTGTTGGCTTTAGGACTCTTTTGTGCACTTTTGCACCGCTGACCAGTGCTAAAGTGCATGTGCTCTGTGCCAAAAACTTGGTATGATTGGCTTACACCTGTTTGGCATATTTAGTTTATGCATAAGGCCCTTGTAAAGTGGTATACCATATACACAGAGCCTGTAAATTAAATGCTGCTAGTGGGCCTGCAGTACAGATTGCACCACCCATAGAAGTAGACTTGCAAACCTGTCTCAGGACTGCCACTGCAGTGCCTACATGTGCAGTATACTGCCACCATAACTTTGCATTTCAAAATACCTACCAAGGCCTAAAACTCTCCTTTTATTACACCTAAGACAACCCAAGGTAGTCCCTAGGTAGACCTATGGACATGGTACTGTGCATGTAAATGATAGGGCATGGACCTTTATGTTTTTGCATGTCCTAGTAGTGACAAACAGCCTATTTCGTTTTTCAGTACTGTGAGGGCTGCTCCTCATAGTTCAGCATTGGGAATTCCCTCACATACTGTTAAGTGGTAATTTCTGATCTGAAAGGAGTGGTGTTGGCCTGTTTGATATGTTTGCAATGGTAGTAAATCCTGCTTACTGGTGTAGTTACATTTTACATTACCATTTAAGAAATGTCACTTTTAGAAAGTGGGCATTTCTCTGTGCTTATAACTCCAGTGTTGTGCAGCTTGCCTTCAATCCACGTCTGGTCTGTGCTGGTTGACAGATTCCCTTGTGCATTCTATCCAGACAGCCATAAACATAGGGAATTCAACTACACCTGCATTCCATCTGCATACTGATAGGTCATCCTGGGATAGGAGGTTGGAGGGGCTCTCGCTTCCACTTCAAAGGGTGTTGGCCTGCTCCACACAAAGGACTGATAACCCCACACAGATAGTCTGGAGCCAGGGCTGGGTTCAAAGGGGATCCTTTGAAGTCACCTATTGAACAAATACATTTTTAAGCATAGGTACAGGGGCTTTGGCCCCATATGTTCAGAACACTTATGGACCAAGCACATTCTACCAGAAAGAAGGACCATGGTGCTGTCAGGAAGAGCTTCCACCTTGTTGCTTGCTCTGCTGTGTTGATCTGCTGACTTCTACTAGTTGCCTGGGAGTGAGAGGACTGAATCAATCTTTCTACATCGTGCTATCTAAAGTTTCTCCAAGGGCCTGACTGAGCTTGACTCCTTTTTCTGAAGTCTCAGGGATATCAAATACTTCACCTGCATCTTGCTACCAGTACTTGGGCTCTTCCACTGTCAGTCCTACTCTGCCAAGCAGTGCCAAATCCAGTCCTGGGTCCTTGGAGGTGAGTGTGGTGCTGCAACACAAGAACTGATACAATGTCACCGGTGCGTCACTTGGAACCAACACATCCCACTGCAGAAACACAACTTTAAAGCTGCCTGCACCAAAGCCATGGACACCGCTCGCTGGCTTCGTGACATACAAGCCCAACTTCCAAAGCACCCCCGGCTTGGCCAACACAACACCGTTGCATCCAAACCAATACTCATGGTTTCTGGACATCGACGCACCAATGGCATTGCCCGATAAGGAAATTAAGTATTTCTGCATGCACAACACATCCCCTCCTTTGGATTAATGCATCTTCACCAAGCATCAACACAACAAAGGTACTGTCAGTGGGTCTACGTGACTCTTGAGCCCTTCTGCGCCCTATCGCGGTCGGGCTGCACTTTTGAATTTGTCCCTGTCTAGCGCGACCAAATAGTTCCGGTTGGAGCTACTGTCTTTTGAGCTTTGCATTTTGATTTAATCTTTTAAAATTCATAACTTGACTTGTATATGTTAGCAATATGTCATTTTGGTCTTGTTTAACTTAGATAAATGTTGGCTATTTTTCTTTCGTAGTGTTTTCACTGTGTTACTGTGTATGTGCATAAGTACGTTGCACATTGCCTCTTTCATTTAGCCTGATTGCTCTGAGTCACGCTACCTAAGGGTGAGAACAGGTATATGTTTACTGTATATTTTGGCTGCCCTGAGTAGAATTTGGTCCCTACTTGGACAGAGTGAAAACCTCTGCCAACTAGAGATCCAGTTTCTAAAACAAAACAAGTAGGCACACCTATGTTTCATATTATACATTTAAGTTCTCCGTGACAATGATACCAATATCCGTTGGTACTACATAGACATGCCATCAAATTATTTAAGATGTATTCCAGGTTTTCATCCTTACCTTGTACTTTGTCAACAAACTCCCTTGCAGATATATTTTGCAGTTTGCCTCCTTTCTTTAAAATGTGGTTTACAGCATAAGACAGTCCTGACAGGTCACTCCAAAATAATAGATGGAATATATAGGGACTACACACACAAAAACTAGGGTCCATGGAATATAACCTTGTTGACCTGTACTCAGAAGCTGGCATTTGTACAAGTCAGTCATCGTATCGGCCGGTACTCCAGTGGGAAATAGCTGTGGAAAATAGAGAGCCTCTAAACGTTTTTCCCACGCACCCAGTGAAGCTCCTGTAGCTTGTTTAATTTTAAACAGATCAATGGCATCGCAAATAGCTTCTTTGGAATGAAGTAAATGGACACAATAGTGCTCACATATTTCGGATTTCTGTCTATACACTTTTTCAATCTGTCCACTTGATTATAATGTTTTATCATCAATACAACTTATATCTTCAATAATATCAACATTTGTGTAAAACACATTTTCTTTCTAGAATAATGTAGCTTTTTTTACTTTACTGACATCCACTAACTCTTGTCAGATGTTTTTATTTTTGGTGGACACACCATTTACTAGAATGATTAGTGGTACATCAATATCTCTCTGAACACCCACAGCCTCACCATTTTGTTTAAAATCTAAAGGTAATTAGACAATTCTTTCTTTAAGTTCTTTCTGTAGCTCTGTTGGTGGTAGCTTCCCTGTCTACTGTTCCATGCAAACTATAGCTTAAAAAGGATGTACAGTTTGTATGAGAATTGATTCATAAACATTTAATTTGTGAAGGTCTTCTGGGATGGATGCCATTTCTGATCTGTTATTAATTGCTCTAGCTGGGTTTTTTTATTATTCCCTAACTTAGCATAACAATACTTCACATTAAAGTTTTCAAATTAAATTTTATTTATGATTAGTAACTCAAAAACAAGGTCCACATACAAAAGACAAGAAAAATATGCACATAGACAAACAATAATTTTGTCCATTCATACATAAAAACATAATATCAAATATATGGAAAAGCACTCCCATACCAACCCCTCCACACCATAGAGTGCATTGTAATAAAGTCCATCAAAACGAGAGACATAAGAAAGAGAACAGGGTTAAATGTAAAAATGTAAACATAAGCAGTCAAGTACTTTGCACATCTGCCCATAAAAGCATGGAATTAAAAATATCAAAAGCACTCACATATCTTTGCCCGTTCGCCCATAGAGTGAAATTATAATAAAGTGCATCATTGTAAAAAGACCAACCCCTTTTTCTTAAAAAAAAAACCACATCATTGTAATAAAGTGCATCCAAGTGAGATCCACATATGAAAGAGAAAAAGGTTAAATGTAAACATAAGCATTCAAATATTTTGCACATATTCCCATAAAGGCATGGAATTACAAATATAGAAAAGCACTCATATATCTTTGTCCATCCACCCATAAAGTGCAATTAGCATAAAGTGCATCATTATAAAAAGACCACCTACCTTTTCTTAAAAATAACACATCATCCTTACATACATATCCTTAGAATACATTAAAAAAAAATAATAATTATAAACCAGAACCATTCATTTGGAGGGTCATACAAAGCTTGAAGAATCTCCGGTACCGACAGCAAAGAAAGCTGGAGACAGATAGGTTTTTACCATTTACGCCGATGTAAGAAACGTGGTCTAAGTCTTAGGTTTCGTCATGGCAAAAATTACATGCTTTAGCTGAGCCATGCCATTTCACCAGAAGCGCATTCAAGGGTTACAATCCCTGGTGAAGCAACATCCAAAAACGACTAACCCTATGTGGTATATTCCATGCAATACAACGTTGTGCTTTTTTTTACTACTATGGAATTAGCTAAATTAAAAAAGGATCTATTTTTTGCACAGGTCTCTAAGTCCAGTCGAAAGCTTAAGGACCACGTTGCCTGTTTTAGGTTAGTTACTTACATATTGTTTCCTTTGTTGTTAATTCAATGTGTTCCTCTGCAATTAAATATACACCAAATTCCTGCCACTTATTTTTGTTTCCTTGCCCAGTTTTAGAAATGCAAATACTTTACGCATTTTGATTTGGTAGTTAGTGCTGCAACAACAAATAGAAACACAGCCTGGTTTCTCTAAGGTTATTGTCTTAAACGTTTCTATATTTTGTGCACATTTTACAATAGTAATCTCTGTGTCCTATTGCTCTACACATCCAGTCACCAACTCCTAATTTTCTCTACACTCCTCTTCGGGACCAAAGAAACAAAAATGAACATCTTAACAAACGTTCTTCATCTCCCACACAGTACCATGCAATAGAGATCTATCCACCTCTCCTGAACATAAAACTGCAGTTCTCACACATTAAAGTCTCTTAACTAAATCTTGCATTTTTGAGTGATGCACAGCTAACATTCTAAAGTGATTAAAAGTGTTTCTGTACACCTTCTTTAAAAGACATGCCAGTGAATGCCCTTGCAAATTACTGTATTTTCTGACTTTGCATGGATCTTATCTTTGTAGCTTTACAATTTTTTGTTTCACACATCTGCTTAAACAATTCTCTTAGGAAAGTTCTCAATTAATCAATTGATTCTTGATGAACACTGCAAATACTGCTACAATTCCATTTGCACACAGGGGCCAGTCTACATCTCCCTTGAACATCATCAGCAATCAAGTTCTCTACATTCCTAAGAACTATCTCTTCTTTTTCTATGGGACTACCATCATTTACCTCAAAGCAATGTCCAGTTGTGTCAACTGCATGCACCAACATATTTTCTTGTAAGCAGCTCTCTTAATTAAAAAACAGCTCTGTACTGGATGTGTGTTTTCATTCACCTTTAAACATTTTATGAAATTCACTTTTATTTATAAACCTTTTTCTTATTTTTCTTTTCATCATACCTAATACTGTTTTGTCTAGTGTCTTCTTTCCTCTTCACAGCAAATGCTTTCCCAGCTATAGTCTCAATATGTTGCTTTTGCTTAACTACAGCATTTTTCCTCTTATACTTCTTCATCTTTTTTATTAAAATGTATATTATTCTAGTTTGAAACATTTTTACTTTTATCTCCCTTTACTGTTTCTGTCTCCAACTCAAAGTCTCTCTTTCCTGATTACATTCCCTAATTTTAAAAGGATGTATTCCTTGCTGTTTATCTGTCGATTTCAAACTTCTATTTTTACGGGAAAATCTTCTTTAATTTTGCCATTTGTTACATACTTTTTCAGAAAGTACTTAGTGTTCTTACCAGCTGTTCTTTATTTCTTGTACATATTCTCCACCTTATTTGTTTTTTTACTGTCAGTTTGATTTAGGTAGTATTGTCTCTCTTCTTTCTTCTTTGTCTCTTCTCAGGCATTCTGATTTTTCTTTTTTAAATACAAATGTATATCTGCAAATGAAATTTAGAAAACACTTAACTCTACGGAAAATAGTATTACATTTCATACTACAAACAAATAGGTGTGTCACAGTGTTTATTAGTGTGTACATGGGTTTGTCACTGACTGTAATAATGTTTGTTGGGGGTGTCAGTCTGTGTACTCATTTGCAATTATTTTCTGCCAATATCGGTATCAATGTGTGCATCGAATCAATTTGTCAAAATCTACATCAGTATTTTTTTCTTTCTCTCACTATTAACAATGATTTGTTACTGCATGAATGTATAGCTCAGTTCTCACTGTAGTTATGACTGTGTGATTGTGTGCATTATTGGATGCATTAGTGATTGGGGCAGTGTGTCTGCACTAGTGTATGTCTGGGTATGTCACTGTATATATCAGTCTATCTCTTGGTGTTTCACTTTATGCATCAATGTGTGACTGCATATGTTACTAAATGCATTAATGCGTCCTTGGGTATGTCAGTGGATGCATCAGTGTGTGCATGACTGTGACAGTTTATGCCTGAGTTTGTGTGAGTATTTCAGTGAATGTATTAGTGTGTAGGTGGGTGTGTGAGTCTTTATATGAATGTGTGCAGGGTTGTGCCAGTGTATGTGTCAGTGTCTGCCTGTGTCTGTTGAAGTAAGTGGCTGTATATGTTACTCACTGGCTGTGTGGTGAGTATAGGGATATGTTACTGTGTGTACAACTGCCTCTAATACTCCTGGATACATAACTGCTTACTGGAAGTGTGTATTAATGTATAAGTGGCTCTTTCATTGTCTGACTGGGTATCTAGGTGTCACTGTGCTTTTGAAAATAAGTATGTTGCAACAGAGGTGGGTGACTGCATATATAACGGGCCATAGCACTCTGTAAGTGCACCTGTAACTCTATGAAACTTAATAGGATAGGTGAAAACTTTCAAGGACAAAGCAACCGGCCCTATGGCCTTCGTACAACCTAACTTAGGAGTGAGTTATGTGTGCTAAAAAGACAGTTTAAGGCTTGGCAAATGAGTTTTGAATGCCAAGTCCAACTGGCAGTAAATCTGCACCCTACACTCTGCAGTAGTAGTAGGCCCAAGCCATGTTTGTAGAAGGCTGGCCCTCTTTGTAGTGTACAAAACTAGACACACTGTGCAGCGAGTCCTGGCATCCACACATGGGTTTCCAGAAGTAAAAACTAGACCACCTAATGCTCTAATTGTTTAGATAGCTTAGTCGAGCAGTTAGACTTATCTTGGAGAAGTGCAAAACATTGGCTGTACGAACAGTATCAATCAGGTGACTCACACACTCAAAGTAATAACTCAAAACCAATAAAAAAATGACTTCAGATTTTTATATAATATTTAAGACAAAGATTATCAAAATTGGTTAAGTACTTTTTAAGATATTAATTTTTGAAGATTTATTGAATGCAGTCTTTCTGTGCGTAATTACACACCAAAGGAAACAATACTCAGTCACTTTTAAAAATGCATATAAAATCACACAGTTATGTGACCAGGTTCCGCTTTTGTAACTGTGCACAAAGGAGACCCTTGGAGCTGGAGGTGAGTGTATTGGAGGGCACTCTGGCGGGATGTACAGTGTGTTCCTGAAGTCACTCGACTAGGGCTTCCTCCTGATCCTTTTTCAGCTCCATGGGACCTGGTTTTCTGGGTGCCCAATGTCCATTGACCAGTACCCAGGGTATTGGTACGGTCCAGCCACCAGGGGGCACAGTGCCACCAAACATGGCACACTTTCAGGGTTGGTTTTGGCAGTCATAGCATGTCATCGGGTCCAGCTATGACTTCCGGTTCAGGAGATATCGGCCGGTCAATGAAGTGGCCCTCACTGACTTGTTGGTTCTTGCTTGCTTCTACAGCGATACCTTCAATCTGAAGGGAGATCTTGGGCTATTGGCAAAGCTTGAAGGTCCTCAGGGTTTGTTGAGGTCAGTCCAGTGGTCAGCTCCTCCACAGCAGTGATTGTCAGGTCCTGATGCAGCAGGCAGGGTTTGCCACCTTTTCTTGTACAGCAGGTCTACAGTTCTCTAGCTTAGGTTCTTCTTGGTGATGTCTTCTCTTCTTACTTTTGAATCTGTTTTCTTGGTCTAGGAATACCCACTAAACACTAAGGCCTCCATTACAACCCTGGCGGTCAGTGTTAAAGCAGCGGTAATACCGCCAACAGAAAAAATAATTGAATCACGACCATGGCGGAAACCGCCAACATAGACAGCCACTTTAACACTCCGACTGCCATGGCGATAGAAACAAACACTGCGGCGGTAACCGCCAACAGACAGGCGGAACACAAGGTTCCGCCCACTGTATTACAACACGCCTATCCTTCACCTTTTCCGGGGCAGTACCAATGACATCAAAAGCACGGCAGAAACAGGACTTAGAACGGAAACCACTCACCTCTCGACACCCAACGAGGAACCAGGACGTCATGGAGCCAGAACTACAGGTCCTGCCCATGTTGGTCTACCTCCTCTTGTATCAGGAGCAGCAAAGAGGCCGGCGATGAACACAGTGTGTACTGTAAGTAGCACACAGGGGATGGGGGAGGGAAAAGAGAGTGACACACACACGCAACACGCAACATCCCCACCCTCACTCAAAACACCATACACAAAAATACATGCAGCAACATTACATATACACCCCGTCACCCCCTGGAAGAATGCAAGGACAAAAGGAAATGATTGTAACAAGTGGAATTAAACATCAGATAGGCCAAATTCACAAATCAGTATATAGAAATATGTACACCAACTACAATAACTATTACTGAAATCATTGTCTGTGGATAGGTGTCCCAAAAGGAATGGGCGAAGCCAGCACAAGATACCTGACTCGAAACGGAGAGAACACTGCAGGGGTATCAGATGGAAAATAAACAGGCACTTCAGCCGGGTGAACGGATGACACCACTGCTCCACGATGGGGCTCCATGCCCACTGAATGGTCCTGGGGAGTGCAAAGCCACAGTCTCTCAAGTCTCTCCAGTGGGTGTGTCATAGGCTGGCCGATATCAAGCACACAGGACTAGTTGAGTCTATAGGTAAGTTTTGTTTATTTGAGTTACATAACACTTTCTGGTGAGGTAAGTCTGTGATAGTAGGTTTCTGTTCTTGGGACGCCTCCTCCAGCCTTGGTTGACGAATCTCGTCTTCTTCTTTCTGCTTTCTCCATAGGCCTCTCGGGAAGCACGTGAGCACAAAAGAAGAATAGGCACGGTAAGTGGTTGAGTAAATATTTTCTCTTTTTCTCTTCTCTTACTCTCTCTCTCTCTCTCTCTCTCTTTTTCTCTCTCTCTCTCTGCCTTTTGCTTTTCTCTTCTGGCCTAGTTCCCTATTCTTTAATGGTGGGTGGAAAAACGGACCGGATAAAATACACCACGAAACAAACAAAACAAGACTATAATAAAATAGGTTTCCTTGTCCCTTGTTTCTGCTCTTTCCTTTCTTTTCCTGTCTTCTGTCTTACTCAGATCTGTCCAGTCGTATTTGATTCTGGCTTTTCTTTATATCTTTACCTGTATGTTCTTTTCTCTTTCTGTTCTCTATTTTCTCTTGAGTCTCCTTCCTTATAGTTGTATTTTCTTTCTTCTTATTTCCTGTCAGTAACTGGAACCTGTTCTCTTCCTGGTAATCCCTGTCAGTGCTTGCTGTGCTCCCCGTTCCCGTACTCCCTAATCCTTATCGATTTACCTCTCGCCCCTGGTGACCGTCCCTGCGATATGTAAATCCTCACTCCTATCATCCCTAACCCTGCCCGTCCCCAGCCCCGTACCTGACTTAGCCACGCTTCTCCTGAAGCGTGGCGGGTCCTAAGGTTCTGCTTCCCAGGGCCAGCTGCCTTCGTCCCGGGTTGGGACCGCAATGATTCCTTGCTCTGTCCTCGAAGCGTGCCGATAGCCCTAGGAGTCTCCTCGACCCCTGGGGCCTCATGAGTCTTCGGGGTGGGTCCTCTGTAGCCTCCTTTACGAATCCTCTCCGACCATCCGCCGTCCTCCCTTCCAACTCCGCGATCTGGCCTTTTCATTCCCCAGGTTCCAGCGGAGTGAGTCCTGCGCCTATCGGATGGGGTGACCTCGGAGGCACTTCCGGGTCATCCCATGTAGCGTCAGCACCAGTCGAGATTGTGTGCGGGTCGGCCCGATCCGACCCGTCACAGACACTCCCCCTAGAGAGTGGCAGCCGATGACGCTCAGGAGTAGGGTAGCAGGACAAGAAGTCAGCATTCAACATGTGGCGGCCCGGAGAGTGCAGAATCTGGAAGGAGAAGGGCTGTAAAGAGAGAAACCACCTTAGAACACGAACTTTTGAGTCTTTGTTGCGAGCAAGCCAGGTGAGAGGCGCATGATCCGTAAGAAGTGTAAATGTTCGCCCACTGAGATAATAGCGCAATGCTTCAATAGCCCATTTAATAGCCAAACATTCTTTCTCAATGGTGGGATAGTGAGCCTCTCTCGGGAGCAGTTTCCTACTAATATACAGTATAGGGTGGATGGACCCATCTGTCTGGGTTTGAGATAACACCGCCCCAAGTCCTACATCAGATGCGTCCGTTTGTAAAAAAAAAAAAGATTTTTGGAAATCCGGACAGCATAACACAGGGTTGGTGGATAGGACGTTTTTCAGACGGTCAAAGCTGTGGCGTGCAGCTTCGGGAAGCGAGGAGAAAGTTTTGGGAGTAGACTTCTTGAGCAAGTTGGTGAGAGGTTCTGCTACTGTTGAAAATTGCGGAATAAACTGCCGGTAGTACCCAACAAGACCGAGGAAAGCACTTACGTTCATCTTTGACCTTGGTAGGGGTATCTGTTGGATGGCGTCTACTTTCTCTATCTGGGGACGAACCAGTCCTTCCCTTAACACATAGCCTAGGTATCTGATATTCGTAAACCCTAACTTACATTTCTCAGGGTTAGCTGTTAAATGGGCTTCCCTTAATGCATGTAAGACCGCCCCCAAGTGTTCTAGATGTTCTGTCCATATCTTGCTGTATATCACTATATCGTCTAGATACGCAGCCGCATATGGCTGATGGGGACGCAGTACCTTGTCCATGAGTCTCTGAAACGTGGCCGGGGCCCCATGCAGCCCAAAGGGGAATACTGTAAATTGGTAAAGACCGGATGGGGCTGCAAAGGCGTTTTTTTCCTTATCTGTTGCTCTCAAGGGGATCTGCCAATACCCCTTTGTGAGATCAAGGGTGGACATGAACCTGGCTTGTCCCAATTTTTCAAGAAGTTCATCAATGCGTGGCATGGGGTAAGCATCAAAATAGGTTAGTTCATTGACCCGTCTATAATCCACGCAAAACCGAGTACTCCCATCCGGTTTTGGGACCAATACTACTGGAGAACACCAGGGACTGTTGGAGGGTTCTATGATCCCTGCTCCCAGCATGGTTTGGACCTCTTGTTCTATTATGAGTCTTTTAGCTTCTGGGATGCGGTAGGGTCTTTGTCGGGATATGGACTCATTTTTGGTTCGAATCGGGTGTTCAGCTAGCTGGGTATGTCCAGGCTGTTTGGAAAAAACATCCCGATATGACTCAATAACGTGTAAGAGGGGAACAAGCTGTGTCTCTGGAAGGGTTGCATTGGTTAGAGGCCTAGACTCCTCCGGACAGTGTGGCAAGGGACGGGATAGGAATGGGATGTCCTCTGTACTGTTATTTGTGATATACCGGACTGGTTGGACACTCACAGGTTCTTGCCATTTTTTTAAAGATGTTTATGTGATATATTTGTTCCCTACCATGGCCGTGGGGTAGATCCAGTTTATAGGTAGTAGGGTTAATTTGTTCGAGCACCTCGTATGGTCCTTGCCACAGAGCCAATAGTTTGTTCTCACTACTGAGAAGGAGTACTAACACCTTGTCCCCTACTTTTAGACTACAGAGCACACTCCTAGTGTCATACCCCTTTTGCTGCTTCTCTTGGGATTCTCGTAAGGTATTGTGGGCTTTTTCCCATACTGAATGTAGGGTCTCTCTCAACTCCCTGGTGTATGTTAGGAGATCTTTAATCTCATCGTCCGATTCTTCCCATTGTTCAGCTAGCATCTCGAGAAGGGTTTGGGGTGGTCGCCCAAATAACAATTCGAAAGGACTATGGCCTAGAGAAGACTGAACGTGTGTGCGAATCGCATACAATCCCAGGGGTATTTTCTGTTCCCAATCTCTACCATCTTCGGTGATACTCTTTCTGAGTAAGGACTTAATAGTCCGGTTATATCTTTCCACGAGACCATCAGTTTGTGGATGATATACTGATGTTCTGATCTGTTTTACTCCTAAAGTCTTAATTACCTCGGCCATGAGTCTGGACATAAAGGGTGTGCCTTGGTCAGTTAAGATTTCCTTAGGGAACCCTACCCTGGAAAAATGCTCAATCATGGCTTGTGCAATTACTTTCGTATGCATGCTGGGAGGGGAATAGCTTCTGGATACCGGGTAGCGTAATCTACCAACACCAAGAAATATTGCTGACCCCTACTGGATGGGTTGAGGGGGCCGATAATATCCATGCCCACGCGGGAAAACGGGGTCTCTATGATTGGTAAAGGCTGTAATGGACTGGTTGGGTATGCAGCGGGATTATACAATTGACATTTCGGACAATTCGAACAATGTCTACGAATATCCCCGAAAACCCCGGGCCAATAGAACCACCTGAGTATGGCCTCCTTGGTCTTCTCCCTACCTAGATGCCCTTCCCCCTTGTCCCCATGAGCAAGATGCAAGACCTGTTGTCTGTGACTACTAGGGACTATCAATTGTTTTTGCCTTCCATCTTCGGCATGTGGAATTCTATATAAGAGTTGGTTCTGTATGAGGAATTTTGGACCTACCACATGTTCCTCGTGATTCAAGGCTTGCTGCCATGCATTCTTTAAGGAGGGATCGTCCCGTTGACTCTGTCTGAAATCTCCTGCCACAGTACACACTTTGCCTGTGACTCCTGGGCCCAGCCGGGTGGTTTCATTGGGTTTTTGTGCATATTGTTGTCGTTGTATCCTTTTCTGTCGTTTGCTTAGATGGTCTCTCGGATTCCGGCTTACTCCCTCCCCAGCGTCATATGGGACTTCCTTCCACCACATTTTCAGAGTGTGCTCCTGTCCTGCTTTTGTCAACAAAAGGGGAAAGGCTGCATAGTCAGTTCCAATAATAATGTCCTCATCCAGGTGAGGTAACACTCCCACCTTGAGGGTTTCTTCTCTCCACTGGACGTTGATGACAGCCACTGGATAATACCTTTGATCCCCGTGGACACAGGCGATCAACACTTGTGCCTGGGGTAACCCTTGACTGGGTTCAATCATTTCCTGGCGGATGACCCTCTGGCTGCATCCTGAGTCAACCAGTGCCACTCTTTTCATTCCATTGAGAAGGATAGGGAGTGTGTATGTGGGTTTATTTTCCCCGGCCCAAAAAACTCGTCCCTTTGCAACTCCAATCTCCATTGGTTCTTCCATGTCCTTTTTCTGGGGGCAATATCGGGCTATATGACCCCACTCTGAACAGTGATAACACTGAGGACCCGTAGTGGGAAAAGTTGTTTGTGGAGGATGGTGTATCCTTATGCACTCTGGGTCTTGAATCCCCATTGGCCTTGGGACTGCTCCTTTACCTATGATTGGGCGCACAGGGGAAGGGACTGGGGTTCTGCTAGAGGTAGCTCTGAAGTCTGGACTCTTGTGGAAGGCACAAGCAAGGTCAATGGCTGTTTCATTGGTCAACCCTGGGTGTTGTCGAACCCAATTATGGGCTGTGTTCGGCAGGGCGTCTAAAAATTGTTCCAAGATGATTACGTCAAACATCTCTTCTCAGGTTTTTTCGGTGGGATGTAACCATCGACCGGCAGCATGTTGCACCCTGTAGTAGAGGGTGCGAGGATTTTCCTGTGGTTGCCACTTAGTTTGGTGGAATTTGGACCGGTAGCTCACACTGTCAAGCCCTACCCTTTCTAAGATGATCTTTTTGATTTCTTTATATGGGAGAGTACCACTAGGATTGATTGCTTGGTATGTAGCTTGGAGATGCCCCGTCAGTAAAGGGGCGATGTACTGCCCCCACTTGTCCTCTGGCCAACTAGCCGTGCTTGCCACTCTTTCGAAATTGAGGAAAAAGGAGTCAGGATCTTCCTGGTCCTGATATGTTTGTAAGACGCTGCTTGGTACATTGGGATGCACCTTCGTGTGGGCTATGGTGTCCGTAAGCTTTCCTAGGGCGGTTTCATAGACTAGTTGGTTGTTTGCCATGATTGTGGCCTGGCTCTTAAGGGAAGTCTGTAAGGCCTTGCGTTTTTCTCTTGCTTCCTTCATCTGTTGTTCCCACATTAGTTGGAGGTGACGTTGTCCCTCCGCTAACTGTGCAATAATGTCCGCCATGGTGGGTTTGTCCTCCATTATGGAAGTCTTCCAGTAATCCCACTTCTGACACCACTTTGTCGTAGGCTGGCCGATATCAAGCACACAGGACTAGGTGAGTCTATAGGTAAGTAGTGTTTATTTGAGTTACATAACACTTTCTGGTGAGGTAAGTCTGTGATAGTAGGTTCCTGTTCTTCAGACGCCTCCTCCAGCCTTGGTTGACTAATCTCGTCTTCTTCGTTCTGCTTTCTCCATAGGCCTCTCGGGAAGCATGTGAGGACAGAAGAAGAATAGGCACGGTAAGTGGTTGAGTAAATATTTTCTCTTCTTCTCTTCTCTTACTCTCTCTCTCTCTCTTTTACTCTCTCTCTGCCTTTTCCTTTTCTCTTCTGGCCTAATTCCCTATTCTTTAATGGTGGCTGGAAAAACGGACCGGATAAAATACACCACGAAACAAACAAAACAAGACTAAAATAAAATAGGTTTTCTTGTCCCTTGTTTCTGCTCTTTCCTTTCTTTTCCTGTCTTCTGTCTTACTCAGATCTGTCCGGTCGTATTTGATTCTGGCTTTTCTTTATTTCTTTTCCTGTATGTTCCTTTCTCTTTCTGTTCTCTATTTTCTCTTGAGTCTCCTTCCTTATAGTTGTATTTTCTTTCTTCTTATTTCCTGTCTGTAGGAAAGTACCATCTTGCCTGGCATGTTACCCCCATATTTCACTGTATATATGTTGTTTTAGTGTATGTGTCACTGGGACCCTGCCAGCCAGGGCCCCAGTGCTCATAAGTGTGCCCTGTATGTGTTCCCTGTGTGATGACTAACTGTCTCACTGAGGCTCTGCTAACCAGAACCTCAGTGGTTATGCTCTCTCTGCTTTCCGAATTGTCACTAACAGGCTAGTGACCAATTTCACCAATTCACATTGGCATACTGGAACACCCTTATAATTCCCTAGTATATGGTACTGAGGTACCCAGGGCATTGGGGTTCCAGGAGATCCCGATGGGCTGCAGCATTTATTTTGCCACCCATAGGGAGCTCTGACAATTCTTACACAGGCCTGCCACTGCAGCCTGAGTGAAATAACGTCCACGTTATTTCACAGCCATTTACTACTGCACATAAGTAACTTATAAGTCACCTATATGTCTAACCTTTACCTGGTAAAGGTTGGGTGCTAAGTTACTTAGTGTGTGGGCACCCTGGCACTAGCCAAGGTGCCCCCACATCGTTCAGGGCAAATTCCCCGGACTTTGTGAGTGCGGGGACACCATTTCACACATGCACTATACATAGGTCACCACCTATGTATAGCGTCACAATGGTTACTCCGAACATGGCCATGTAACATGTCTAAGATCATGGAATTGCCACCCCAATGCCATTCTGGCATTGGGGAGAGAATTCCATGATCCCCTGAGTCTCTAGCACAGACCCGGATACTGCCAAACTGCCTTTCCCGGGGTTTCACTGCAGCTGCTGCTGCTGCCAACACCTCAGACAGGATTCTGCCCTCTTGGGGTCCAGCCAGGCCTGGCCCAGGAAGGCAGAACAAAGGACTTCCTCAGATAGAGGGTGTTACACCCTCTCCCTTTGGAAAAAGGTGTCAGGGCTGGGGAGGAGTAGCCTCCCCCAGCCTCTGGAAATGCTTTGATGGGCACAGATGGTGCCCATCTCTGCATTAGCCAGTCTACGCCGGTTCAGGGATCCCCCAGCCCTGGCGCGAAACTGGACAAAGGAAAGGGGAGTGACCACTCCCCTGACCTGCACCTCCCTGGGGAGTTGCCCAGAGCTCCTCCAGTGTGCTCCAGACCTCTGCCATCTTGGAAACAGAGGTGCTGCTGGCACACTGGACTGCTCTGAGTGGCCAGTGCCAGCAGGTGACGTCAGAGACTCCTTCTGATAGGCACTTACCTGTGTTGTTAGCCTATCCTCCTTCCTAGGTAGCCAAACCTCCTTTTCTGGCTATTTAGGGTCTCTGCTTTGGGGAATTCTTTAGATAACGAATGCAGGAGCTCATCAGAGTTCCTCTGCATCTCTCTCTTCACCTTCTGCCAAAGGATCGACCGCTGACTGCTCAGGACGCCTGCAAAACCGCAACAAAGTAGCCAAAGACGACTACTGCAACCTTGTATTGCTTCTCCTGCCACTTTCTCGCCTGTTTCCTGGTGGTGCATGCTCTGGGGGTAGCCTGCCTCCTTCTTGCACCAGGAGCTCTGAAGAAATCTCCCGTGGGGCGACGTAATCCTCCCCCTGCAACCGCAGGCAACAAAAAGACTGCATCACCGGTCCTCTGGGTCCCCTCTCAGCACGACGAGTGTGATCCCTGGAACTCAGCAACTCTGTCCAAGTGACTCCCACAGTCCAGTGACTCTTCAGTCCAATTTTGGTGGAGGTAAGTCCTTGCCTCCCCACGCTAGACTGCATTGCTGGGTGCTGCGTGATTTGCAGCTGCTCCGGCTCCTGTGCACTCTTCCAGGATTTCTTTCATGCACAGACAAGCCTGGGTCCCCGACACTCTAACCTGCAGTGCACAACCTCCTGGATTGTCCTCCGGTGTCGTGGGACTCCCTTTTGTGTCTTCGGTGAGCTCCAGTTCACTCTTTTTTGTAGTGCCTGTTCCGGCACTTCTGCGGGTGCTGCCTGCTTCTGTGAGTGCTCCCTGACCTGTTGGGCGCCCCCTCTGTCTCCTCATCCAAGTGGCGACATCCTGGTCCCTCCTGGGCCACAGCAGCATCCAAAAACCCTAACTGCAACCCTTGCAGCTAGCAAGGCTTGTTTGCGGTCTTTCTGCGTGGGAACACCTCTGCAAGCTTCTTCAAGACGTGGGACATCCATCCTCCAGATGGGAAGTTCCTAGTCCTCTTCGTTCTTGCAGAATCCACAGCTTCTACCATCCAGTGGCAGCTTCTTTGCACCCTCAGCTGGCATTTCTTGGGCATCTGCCCAATCTTGACTTTGTTGCAACTCTTGGACTTGGTCCCCTTGTTGTACAGGTACTCTCGTCCGGAAATCCACTTTGGTTGCATTGCTGGTGTTGGTCTTCCTTGCAGAATTCCCCTATCACGACTTCTGTGCTCTCTGGGCAATATAGGTGCACTTTACACCTACTTTTCAGGGTCTTGGGGTGGGCTATTTTTCTAACCCTCACTATTTTCTTACAGTCCCAGCGACCCTCTACAAGCTCACATAGGTTTGGGGTCCATTCGTGGTTCGCATTCCACTTTTGGAGTATATGGTTTGTGTTGCCCCTATACCTATGTGTTCCTATTGCAATCTACAGTAATTTTACATTGCTTGCATTACTTCCTTTTGCTATTACTGCATATTTTTGGTATTGTGTACATATATCTTGTGTATATTTGGCATCCTCATACTGAGGGTACTCACTGAGATAATTTTGGCATATTGTCATAAAAATAAAGTACCTTTATTTTTAGTATATCTGTGTATTGTGTTTTCTTATGATATTGTGCATATGACACCAGTGGTATAGTAGGAGCTTTGCATGTCTCCTAGTTCAGCCTAAGCTGCTCTGCTATAGCTACCTTCTATCAGCCTAAGCTGCTAGAAACACCTCTTCTACATTAATAAGGGATAACTGGACCTAGTACAGAGTGTAAGTACCCCTTGGTACCCACTACAAGCCAGGCCAGCCTCCTACACTGTCAGTAACTGGAACCTGTTCTCTTCCTGGTAATCCCTTTCAGTGCTTGCTGTGCTCCCCGTTCCTGTCCTCCCTAATCCTTATCGGTTTACCTCCCGCCTCTGGTGACCGTGCCCTGCGATATATAAATCCTCCCTAAACCTGCCCGTCCCCAGCCCCGTACCTGACCTAGCCAAGCTTCTCCTGAAGCATGGCGGGTCCTAAGGTTCTGCTTCCCGGGGCCGGCTGTCTTCATCCCGGGTTGGGACCGCAATTATTCCTTGCTCTGCTCTTGCTCTGTTCTCGAGGGGTGTCGATAGCCCTAGGAGTCTCCTCGACCCCTGGGGCCTCACGAGTCTTCGGGGTGGGTCCTCTGTAGCCTCCTTTACGAATCCTCTCCGACCATCCGCTGTCCTCCCTCCCAACCCTGTGACCTGGCCTTTTGATTCCCCAGGTTCCCGCAGAGAGTGTCCTGAGCCTATCGGATGGGGTGACCTCAGAGGCACTTCCGGGTCATCCCATGTAGCGTCAGCACCAGTCGAGATTGTGTGTGGGTCGGCCCGATCCGACCCGTCACAGGGTGGTTTGCCCACTGCCTGTGGAGTGCAAAGCCACAGTCTCTCAAGTCACACAAGCGGGTGGTTTGCCCACTGCTTTATCCTGGGGAGTGCAAAGCCACAGTCTCTCACGTCACACAAGTGGGTGGTTTGCCCACTACTTTATCCTGGGGAGTGCAAAGCCACAGTCTCTCAAGTCATACAAGTGGGTGGGTTGCCCACTGCTTTACCCTTGGGAGTGCAAAGCCACAGTCGCTCAAGTGGATAACAGTCTCCACTGGTCCTGGAGGGGGCATTGTGCCCAGAGTGCTTCATCCTGCCAAGGACTGAGGTAGTATATGTGAATCTCCACTGGTTCTGGAGGGGGTTTTGTGCCCAGAGTGCTTCATCCTGCCAAGGACTGAGGTAGTGGATGTGAATCTCCACTGCTTCTGGAGGGGATTTTGTGCCCAGAGTGCTTCATCCTGCCAAGGACTGAGGTAGTGGATGTGAATCTCCACTGGTTCTGGAGGGGGCTTGGTGCCCAGAGTGCTTCACATGCAGTGTGGCAGGTCCCATTCCCTCACCTGGGTGTGTGTGCCACGAGATTGCCTGGGAACAGGTAGTATGATACTCCATGGAGGCAGAGAAACACTCCACCCTGCTGCGACTTTGCCTGCCACCTGCTGGTACAAACAGTGCTGGAAGTCATGCCTCATGTACGCTGGGCAGGGTCCAGGACGTCTCCTGCAGCATCGGACGGCTGGCCACTGGGGATGATTGCCATGCCAGCTGTGGTGGCACTGTCTGAGCATGTTGCGGGGCTGGTGGCGGTGGTTGCGGTGGTGTCTGTGGTGGAGGTGCTGGCGGTGGTGCATGTGTCTGCACCTATTGAGGGACACAGCAGGACTTCTCCTGCAGCCTCGGATGACTGCCCACTGGAGATGATGCTGGGGACTGCTGCTGAGGCAGCAGACGTGCAGGTGGCGGTGCAGATGGCGGTGTCCACTGCCATACGGGTTGGTGTTGTGGTTGACAGAAGGGTTGACTCTGGTCCCTCGGGCCATGCAGCCCTGTGCACCCAATTTTTTTAATGCCTCAGGGAGGTGGTCGTCCCTGGAGCTCCAGGGGGGCTGCGTGGACTCCACACCATATTAGTTAAAAGCCCTTGGTATGTGGTGGTCCCCAGGGCTGAGGAGGAGGCCGTAGTCCTCCCCTGCATCAGAAAATAATTTTGTCACGGGGAGGTGGTGGTCCCCGGGTCACGGGGGGCAATAACTATAACTATATAGATATATGTGTATATAGATATATATAAGAATTTTATTTATGAGACTTCTCCTTGACGCATTTCAGCAGTAGCCGTGGTCACGGGTAGCAGGTGATGGTGGAAGTACTGTCACCAGGCCGGCGGTAATGACCCACAAATTATGAGCATGGCGGTGATCCCTCCCATAGACAGCCAATGTACCACACCAACACCCAGTGTGGTACAGTTTCTGACCATGGCGGTAGTCACCTACAGGCTGGCGGAAGACAAAGGTCCGCCCACCATATTATAACATAGCAGACCATCAGGATTTTCCGAGGCGTTAGCAATGGCACCAAAAGCCGGGTGGAAACACATCATGTAAAAGGAAACATTCACCTCCAGGGACACAGAGGAGTCTGCGACCACCATGGAACCTGAATTGAAAGTCTTCCTGATGCTGTACCACGCAATAGCCGTCCAGGATTACCAATGCCAACGAAGATGACGACGGTGAGTACAGCCGCCTAGCACACAAGGGAGGGAAGGGAGAGTGACACACTCACAGGCACAACACACACCAAACACACATGGCACACACCCAGAACAATCTGCAAAGTATATCAACAGCAACATAACCCAGGAGCAAAGAAAGCCAGAACACATACCTGTTTTTCAATCAATGTAATTAAGTGGGAACAGCGACCCCAATTGTAAATAGAGATAAATATAAATATATATATGTATATGTATATATATATATATCCGTATATATGCATATATATATATATATATTTACATATATATATATATATATATATATATATATATATATATATATATATACAGAAAGGGCCAGTCCAAAGTCATTTTGGCCACAGGGCAACTTCCAAGGCCCAACTTGACTCCTGACAGCCTAGGCACTCCACTGGGCAGGGGCATCATGGAGATGCAGGCAGGGGGCAGGGGTGGGTCGGGGGGCTTCTTAGGAGGGGGTCCTTGGGCTTGGGTTTGGGAGGGGTGGGTCTTGGCACTTCTGGGTAGGGGGCGTATGAGGTGCCTTGGGATGGGGCCGAAGTCCCATTCTTGTTCCCCTAAATGGCAGGAGTACTCTTAGGGGTAGGATCAGGGGTCAAATGGGAGCTCGAGGTACTGGGCTGGGGGGACTTTCCTCTTATGGGCAGGACGGGGGTAGGGAAGAGGTCAAGGCGGGAAAGGAAAAGTCTCTTAGGACCAGTGGGGCGTGGTGTGGGAGGAGAAATGGGAGTGCAGGTAAAGGGAGTGGTTGTAGGAGGAGTAAGTGTGCTGGACTTGGGAACAGGTGCATGGACAGTGTTCATGGGTGAGGTGAATGGCTGTTGGGAGTCTGAGTGGGAGTGTTTATGTTTCTTTGAAGGGGGCAGACAGGATGGTGGAGGACAAACAGGACGTGTGAATGTATGTTGTGGTGGTGTCTGCGAGTGAGGTGAGTGTGCTGCATGAGATAGTGATGGTGGTGGTGACTGCATATGTGGTGTGTGGGGTGCATGTCTGTGTGTCTTCTGTTGTGGTTACTGTTTGCAAGGCTGTGTATGTGGCAGGATCTGGTACTGATGGTGCAGTGCATGCAGGTGTGAGTGTTGATGTGACTGTGAGGGAGGAGGAGGAGGGGGAGAGAGTGGAGTCAGTGGCTGTTGTTGTGTGTGCTTCTGTGTGTTGGCTGTGTGTGTGCTTGTGTAGTGAAGTGTGGTGCCTGTGTGAGTCCTGTCTATTGCCTTTGGTGCATGCTGGTCTGATTGTGTACATGGGCAGGGTAGAGGGAAAGGGCTTTGAGACTGGGAGCAGGTAGTTGCAAGGGGGGTTTGAAGGACCAGGGACACTGGCTGCCATCAGAGAGGAGGAAACGATCTCTGTAGGGCAGCCTAGCCACTGTGAATGCCCTCCAGGTTGGCATTGCATTGCTGCATCTGGGATGCCAGCCCCTGAATGGCATTCACTATGGCTGACTGCCCTACAGAGATGGATCTCAGGAGATCAATGGCCTCCTCACTGAGGGCAGCAGGGCTGACTGGGACAGGGCCTTAGATGCATGGGGCAAAGGAGATGCCCACTCTCTTGGGTGAGCGTCTCAGGCGACTGGATGGGGGGCTACTGGGAGGGCGGTGCTGGTACAGGGATGACGGAAGATCTTGTAGCTGGGCTGGTCCCAGAGGAGTCCGCCACCACCAGGGAGCTTCCATCAGAGAAGGAATCGAGTCTGTAGTAGTTGCTCCAGTCTCCCCGTGGTGCTCACCCTCCAGCTCACTGGTCCCCTCAGCATCAGTGGACTTTCCCTGCTGGGTCCCATGGGCTGCAGCTCCCTCACTCACCAGTGCCCCTGTTCCTTCACCAGATGATGCTAATCTACACATGGACAGGATGACAAAAGGAGAGAGGGTGGGGAGAAAGAAAGGGAGCAGAGGGTCAATCACAGCACCAACTGCACAGATGTCATACACATCACAATCACTCCCTGGGGCTTATATTACACAATATGGACCACAGTGACAAACCATCACCTAGATACTACAGCAGGAAGGAACCCAAACACTACCATCTGCACACCTACCGGGACCAACTGAGACCTGTCTGCCATGGTATGCTAGCTATCTAGCAATACCAAAAATGCATACCACCCTACATAGCCAATCAGGACCACGCAGGAATGGCTAAACCGGCATATTGGGGCAACCACTGACTAGAACCTTGCACCCAAACCCCATGGCAGGCAACATTTATAAAATACCACACACTCTGTACTCACCCCCTTGTGGCTGCTGTGTTTCCCTCAAGTGCCCATGCATCTCAGGATTGGCCACCGCCTGTATGAGGGGCATTAGGGGAGTCAGAGTTCAACAGGCATCCCTCCCTCATTGGGAGGCTGTCCCCAGCTGGGCCTCTGTGGTCTTCCGGGCCCAACGTCTCAGGTCCTCCCACCATTTCCTGCAGTTGGTCCTCAGCAAGCTATGGACCACCAGGGTTCCCACGCCTTTGGTGATGCACACCACAGCCCCTTCTTCTGATGGGCGCTGACCTGTAGAGGAGACACAGACAAAAGGACACCATGAACCATACAATCCAGTCTGTCACACAAATGGCTTACATATTGCATTTGCCCCTCATCAAGCACCCACATGACCTGTACCTCAGCAATCACATTGCCTGCAGCCATACCCCCAAATGACACACTGCTAGCACACACCTACATCTACATGAAGCCATGTCGCATGCAATATACCCATGATCTACTCACCTGTTGGTCTGGAGGCCTATATAACTGCCCATACAGGGGTAGGATCCCATCCACGAGCTTCTCCAACTCCTCTGAGGTGAAGGCTGCGGCCCTTTCCCCTGTAGCACGGGTCATGGCAGGTTCCAGACACAGGTCACAGCAGCACACGCAGTGGAGATGTCGTTGAGTGGAAAGTCAGGAATCAAGTGAAGTGGTCGAAAGAAAATGACAGTCACGTCTGCGCCAGTGACACCGTCACTGCCAGCATTGATCATCATTGGTTCCTGTACTCCATAGAGCCCCATGTTAGCCAATGAGGAATAGTACAGCAGTGTAGACCGCCTTCCGGTTGCCATTTTCTACTGCTAGTGCTCACATTTTGCATTTATATGTGTGTCATTGGTGTCAACTGTACCCACCTAGACAATTCTAGTATCCTGCATTCATACATGCTCTGTGTACTATGATGTTGTGTGTCCATAGGTCCTGTTGTCACACTCATTTTACTGTTGGCTCACTTGGATACCAACCACTGCGGAGGAATAGGAGGAGGAGGCAAGCACCTGTGTACAGACCCCTCGTGGACTTGGCTACGCTGGAGGACCGGCACATCATACTCACCTATCATCTAGACAGAGCCACAATCACAGAGCTGTGTGCACAATTGGAACCTGATCTGATAACTGCTATTTGTTGCACTACAGCAATTCCCCCTCTTGTGCATGTACTGTCAGTGCTCCATTTCCTGGCAACTGGTTCTTTCCATGACTGAGGGCTTGGTTGCAGGAATGTCACAGCCAATGTTCTCGATTGTGCTTGGAGGGGTTTAGGCTGCCTTGCTCAAACACATGAGCAGCTACATCGCATTCCCCCAGGTTGATGATTTGCCCACTGTGAAGGCTGGACTCTACACAATAGGACACATACCACATGTGATTGGGGCCATTGACTGGACCCATATAGCCTTATTCCCTCCCAGGGCAAATGAGCAGGTATATAGGAATCGTAAGAGTTTGCACTCTCTCCATGTCCAGGTGGTGTGTCTTGCTGACCAGTACATCTCCCCCGTCACTGCCAAGTATCCTGGATCTGTGCATGAGGCCTATGTCTTGAGGAATAGCAGCATCCCACAGTGATAGCATGATTACAGAGGTACAGAGTGTAGCTTACAGGTGAGCTTGAGTCCCCACCCAATGTATGTCAGTGTATGCCTAGTGGAGTCATACCCAATGCCATATGGCATGTCATTGTGTCCCTCACTTCTTCCAGGTGACTCCAGCTACCCAAACCTGCCCTGGCCATTGACCTCTGTTTCATTTTACAACAGTGGCTGGAAATCAGTAAAATGATGCACATATGCATACCAGGAGGATTGTGGAACACACTTTTGGTCTCCTGAAAGCCAGGTTCAGGTGCCTCCATTTAAAAGATGGATCCCTATGCTACTCCTCTGAGAAGGTCTGCCAGATTGTGTTGGTCAGCTGCATGGTGCACAATTGGGCTCTCAGACACCATGTACCCTATCTGCAGGAGGAGGGGGGTGACAATGCACCTGTGTCAGCAGTGGACACTGAGGACAGTGAGGAGGAGGAAGTGGAAGAGGATGTTGACAACAGGACACATATCATTTAGCAGTACTTCCAATGACACTCAGGTAAGACTGTTGATCTACAAATGTCTCCATTTTAGTGAAGTGCTGTGTGGCTGTTGTGTTGTGCCAGTCACGACCTTTGCATCACAATTGACTGTCACCTATGTCTTCCCTTAGAGCGATGTTGGTGTGATTACAACAGTGTACTGATGTGATGACTACAGACAGCTGAGACACACTTGTTGAATGGATTCACACATTACAGGAAATTTGCAGAGGATAATGCAGTTCAATACATTGCACATGTCTTTCTGATAAAGCACTATTACTCAAGTTGTGTTCAAGGGTGTTTATTTGAATTTAAAAAAAAAAGTAAAGTGCAATGGAGTGGGGTGATGTTTGGGAAAAGTCCTGTGTAGTGGCTCAGTCTGTTTGTAGCACAGTTCTAGTGTCCATGGGGCCACAAGTAGAGGAGTAATGGCAGTCCAAAGTGAGCAAGGTGAATCAGTGGAACACCAGGGGGCCATTCTGAGGGGGCTCATTTCCTGGCGGTGGTCTTGGTCATGGCAACAGCCTCTGGGTCTGTCTGGGTCATATGGAATGTTTGCAGGGTGGTTCACCTTCTGCAGGAGGAGGGGTGCTGGTGGCCTGTGAGTCCTGTGTCAGGGCCTCCTGTCTACTAGCTGCTGCAGACGTGGAGGGCTGGTCAGTACACTGGCTAATGGAAGGGGGGCACTGATGTGTTGTGTACTCACGCATGTTGTTCGCCATGTCACTCAGCACCTCTGCAATAGAGGTCATGGTGGTATTCAAGGCCTGCATTTGTTGCATGACCTCCTGGTGGTGTTCCACCTGCAGCTGCTGGTTCTCCTGTATGATGTTGATCACCTGACCCATCCTGTCCTGGGATTGTTGGTATGCCCCCAGTACATTTGTGAGTGCCTCCAGGGCAGTCGGTTCCCTGGGCCTGGCCTCCCCCTGGCACACAACTGTCCTCTAACTGTTCCTGGCCCCTGTGCCTGTATCCCCTGAACAGTGTGCCCACTCATACTTACACCAGGACCTCCACAGTCTTGCCTGTGTGGTGTCGACTCAGTCCCTGTACAGTTGGACACACTAGTGATTGACGTGTCCTGGGGACAGAGGTTTGGGGGCATTGGCTGGCTGCTGTGGTGTTTGAGTCTGAGGGAGGGGGCCCTGTGGTGGAATTGTTGTGGGATGTGGTAGCCGACTGACCAGTGGTCCCAGATGGGCCAGGGAGTTCATCCAGAGCAAGACTTCCAGAGTTGCTGTGATCACTGAGGGAATCTTCTAGGGACTGGGTTGCCGTGGCACCTCCTCGCCGCTGACATTGGCTGGGGCACCTGTGGGGATGTAAGTGATTTGTTAGGGTAATTGCCTGTCACATATTCTGCATTTCTACCTTTCTCAATGATACTGGTGTTGTCCTCCTGCCTTTGGTAGTGTATGGTGATGGATTGTGGGATTGGTAGTTCTACATGAAGTACATGCATTGCTGGTGGGTATGCATACAGGGCTGGGAGGGATGTGCTTGCAGTGGGTAAGGCATGCAGGGGTAGACATTTCGGTGTGGTAATTGGGGTGGGATGGAGTGGGAAGAAGGGAGTCAGGGTGAGGGGGTGACATGGCATGCAGGTATGGGTGGTAGTAGGTTGGAAATGGTGACTCACCAGTGTCCAGTCCTCCGGCTACTCCAGTGAGGCCCTCAGGATGCAGTATTGCCAAGACTTGCTCCTCCAATGCTGTCAACTGTGGGAGGGGAGTGAGGGTCCACCGTCAGTCTTCCTTATGGTGAACTGGTGCCTTGGTGCAATGGAACACACCTTCCCTTGTGCGTGGCTGTTGTACCACGGTGTTCACACTGTCAATGATCCTTCAACATAGCTCCATCCTCCTGGCAATGGAGATCTGCTGTACCTGTGCTCCAAACAACTGTGGCTCTACCCTGATTATTTCTCCCACCATCACCCGCAACTCTTCCTCAGTGACGTTGGGGTGCCTTTGTGGGGATATGGGTGTTGTGTAGTGTCTGTGTTGTGTAGAGGGTGTTGAGTGATGTGGTGGGGTGTGTGGTGTGGTGCGTGATGGATGAATGGGTGGTTGTGGTGTGTGTTTATGCAGTTATCTCTGGGATTGGCCTGGCAAGGTGTAGCAGTCTTCTCGTGTTAGCAAAGGATTGTGGGTGATGTGAAGGTGTGTTTTATAGTGTTGTTGGTGAGTGTGGGGTGTGTGTATTTGTGTCAGGTGTGTTTTTTTTTGGTTTTGTGTGGCCATTTCCGCCGCAGCACCGCCAATGGTTTACCACCATTGAATGTCTGCTGTGGAGATTCGTGGATCATTTTTTGGAGGGCCTTGTTTTGCTGGCGTAAGGGTATGAGTGCTAGTTCCAACTATTTTTCATATTCGTTGGGTCTGGCAGATTTGTGGTTGTGGCTGGTTTCTATCGATTTTGTGTGTGTGTATGTGTCATAATCTGGCGGGTGGATGTTCGTCTCCACGGCGGTATGTTGGCGGCCATCACCACAGAGGTATTCAGTAAATACCCCCAATGTCATAATGAGGGCCATAGTAACATTTGTGGTATCAAAACAATAAATGGACTACCTTCATCAGATACACTCAAGATCAGCAAACGTTTGGTGGCCATGTACGCACAATTTGTAACAGTGTATAATGATAACAAAAACATAATTTAAAGCAAATGTGATAAATAATCGCAGAGGTACGATAACTGCGAATATCCTTGACCATGCAGAGGCATGGACCATAAATCATTATAATATCACTGTAACCGTGTCTTGAAAATGTATAAGGAAAATAAAGGGTGGACTTGCCTGTTCTTGATGTTGTCCAAAATATGAGGTGCAGTGGCCCAAGTAAATCAAAATTAGCAGTTCTCCAATGATACAGTGACCACAATCAATACAAATACTCCATCGGTTACAGCATGAATTCACTGGTTGTAACTGGATCCCCAATTACATGTGAGATGGGCTAGGTACACGCACATATATAGGAAATAAATGCAACATGAATGCTACATAAATGTCCATGACATTACACTTGAAAAATACCACCTGATAGCACAATTTCTCCTCTGTGTAGTGCATGTACATAGCACATTTCACATGTAATTGGCTCCATTTGACGATTCTTCAAGAATTTTTCATAATTAGTATGGCCCTCAGTTAAGCTGTTGTCTTGAAAGTTTCTGGATGATTTGTCAAGTGGGGGCCGAGAAAAAGGGAAGGTCCCAAAATGTTTTTTCCCCATGCAATTTCCTATTGGTTTTAGACAGGACTACAGCCCGATCGGTTGACTGGAATTGCACCAAATTTAGAAGGATGATAGCTCTAAGTCCAGAAACACCTTTTGTGTGTGATTTGGTGTAAATCTCTTCAGTTGGTTTTGAGTTATTAAGGGAAACCACATTTTCATATCTAGAGGCATGAATCCTTCTCAAGTCTAATCGGGGCAGCTTCACAAACCCTCAAACCACAGCAAGGCCCTGATTGGATGGCTGCAACCTGAGCAGAGAGTTGCAGCCTCCATTTTATGTACCAGGAAACAGTCCCTGGGGTTGAAATGAGGGCTGAAATTTATTTGAAGGGGTCAGTGTTGAAGTTTGTGGTATTTTGGAGACAAAAGTAGTCATAATGTAGAAATAATTATTTGCCAATTTTTTTTTGCCATATGCAGGATTCACGGACCAGTTGGAAAGTTATACAGGGGGCTGTGCAGAGAGCTGCAGCTGAGCCATGGATCCCACCACGTATTTATATATATATATATATATATATATATATATATATACTCACATACCCACACGGACACGCATAGACTCACTCAGTTTCACACCCACAGATATGGTCTAAAACACCCACTCACAGTCCCACACACACACTCTCACATCCACTCACAGACCAACACAGGTACTCACAGAGCCACTTACAGACCAAAACAGACACTCACACACCAAATCACAGACCTACTTAGGGACTCACGCAGCATGAAGTCCCACTCAGATACTCTCACACCTACTCACAGACCAAAACAGACACTCTCAGACCCACTTACAGACCCACAGATACATTCTCAGACCCATTCGCAGACCCACTGACACACTCAGACACCCACTTCAAGACCCACTTAAAGACTCACACGCCCACTCATAGACCAACTGAGGCATTCATACACCGACTCACAGACCCACTCAGATACTCTCACACCTGCTCACAGAGCCTGACAGACATGCTCTAACCCACTCACAGATCCACAGACACCCTCTTAGACCCAATCACAGACCCACACAGACACTAACACACCCACTCACAGACCCACTGAGACACTCATACACCCACTTACAGACCCACACAGACACTCTCCTAATCACTCACGGACCCAGACAGACATTCTTAGACCCACTCACAGACACTAACACACCTACTCCCAGGCCCACTGAGACACTTACACACCCACTCACAGACCCACTGAGACACTCATACACTCACTCACAGACCCACTCAGACACTCTCACACCTACTCACAGACCCAGACAGGCATGCTCTTAGACCCACTCACAGACAAACACAGACGCTCACAGACCCACTAGCAGACCCACACACAAACCCATGCAGACACTCACACACCCACTCACAGACTCACTCAGACACTGATGCATCAACTCACAGACCCACTCAGAAAGTTGCACGGCTATCTATAAACCCAGTGAAACACTCAAGCACCCACTTATAGACTCAGTCAGAGACAGACGCACCCACTCACAGACCCACTCTGAGACTCATGTACCTACTCACAGACCCTCTCAGCATCTCCTGCACCTACTCACAGACCTACTCGGTCAGTAGGACACCAGGACTGATGTAGAGAGTCACTCATACAGCAGTGAATTCAAAGTGTGCTGGTGTCTACTGAATGTGGGCATTGTTTTGGGGATTCTCAATAGATTTCCAAATTTGAGTAAGAAATAAAAAAATGATTTCAAAAGAAAATGAGCAGTGTTTGGGAAAAGGAGTAGTTCTTAGAAGAGCCTTTGTGTTTATTGTGTGTAGATAATAACTACACATAAAATAAGATGTAGTCTTTCAAGTTGTTGAGGAACACCTTGTTACCCTTCTCTGTGAAATGAACTTCATCAATTCTATAGATAACATCCACATCAAAGCGTACATTGTTGTGGTGTATACAGATCATGTTATGGTCTCTGAGGAATGCAGAAATAATTATAGTAACATGTTTCCTGGTTTTGTCTATGTATGGACAAAATTTGTTTAACCACTTCCAGTTTTGCCTTTGGCATATGTTGGAAAACTCCAAGGCAGAGTCAGGGGAAAGTACCATTAATTGAGCAAAGGTACACTTCATTAGGATTTAGAGTCTTACCACAGTGCACAAATATGAGGTCTGGATGGTGGCAATCTGTAATGCTTTCAACCAAATCAATTAATGCCTCTTTAGCCCTCTCTGGTCAATCAAGTAATAGCTACATGAGATAAACTCAGGTCCTTGTCAATTCCACTTTTTCTAGCCCTATATCTCACCCAAAACATAAAGCTATGACTCACAATCCAGACGCTGAGTATTTTTGCGGGAAGCCGAAGTAGCAGCTGAATGATGCAGCTTTCAAGTGAAAGGGAGTTAAAATGGAGGCTAACATCTAAAATTTAAAAGAGCAAATTTGATTGGAAGCTGTAATTATGGTAGTGCCCAAATGTAGGTTGAGATAGTAAGAGAAAAGTAAGTAGATTTGTGATTGACTGTGCAGAATTAAAAGAAAAGTAAAGTTGTTTGGGACATGGCTATCTTGTCAAACACTCAACCACACCTACTACAGTTGGTTTAGATGCTAGCATGCAGCTCTCTGAAAGAGTTATGAAATTGTGACCTACTACTAAAAGAGAATGTTTCAAACTTGGTCACCATGGTAACAGAGGCACTCAGGCAGTTACTGATTAATACACTAATGGACCCAGGTATACATCCAGACTCCCATGCAGACTCCAACTCACATACCTATTCACAAAAACATAGAACTACTCACATATCCAAACACACAGCAACAGAGACATTTACACAATTCATACAGCCACTTGCATACACATTTAGAGACCCATAGAGGCACTAAAAGAGGCAGTCATGTAGTTGCATGGTTACTCAAATATCTGGTGACACACTCATAGAGGGACTGATACACTCACTTTGATATATAGATAAGTGCTGACACAACCTAGTCACCCACCCAGAGAGGTAGCCATTTAAATATGTCTCAGGCCTGCTACTGCAGAGCCAGGGCATGCAGTTTTACTGCCATGTCGACTTGGCATTGAAAATCTCTTTCCAAGCCTTAAACTCCTCTTCTCTTACATGTAAGTCACCCCTAAGGTAGGCTGTAGGTATGTCATAGGGAAGGGTGCTTTGCGCTTAAATGTGCTTTTAAGTTTCACTGAGTTAAACATGCACATACAGACCCATATGCTCAGTTATACATCCGATCTCCCACCCGTATTGCAACTCAAATACATAGTTACAAAAGCATAGAGCCACTCGTACACCCAAACACTCAGCAACAGAGACACTCACACATTCTCTCACACACCCACACAGCAGTTCTGTATCCAGTAGTATCAGAGCCAGTTATACACACAGTTACATTCCCTTACACTCACTAACACAGTCAGTAAGCAATTCATGGAAGTCACTTACTTACACATTTAGAGACCCATAGAGCTACTAAAAAAGCCAGTCATATAGTGTCATACTTACTTCAGCATGTGCTGACACACCCATAGAGGAACTGATACACTCACTCAGATATGTAGTCAAGTACTGACACAACCTACTCACCCACCCTGACAAGTAGTCCTTTAAATATACCCAGGCACACACTGATAAAGACACAGACACACCAGGCACACACTGACTGATACACTGACATATCCAGGCACATACTGACACATAAGCAACACAAAAGGATGATCGACGGAGTGCTGACAATGCAAACACTCACCCCCAGTCACAGATCTGGGTTTAATACATCGTTCTTTTGCTGCCCATGCCATTCCAGTTTGGACCCAGCCATATGCAAATCAGTCTTGACCCTGTTCCCCATGGGAACAGTGCAGCCCGAACTGCCAGGGCAGGTCTTCCTTGGACTGGAAACAAGCATCCTAGGACCGGGTTCGGGGTTTCACCCCTCATCAGCCAGGCTATCTTGAATCCAGTGGCATGGGAAGCACGGAACCCACGTCTGGGCATACCCATCCCACTTAGGGAGACATTAGCAACACAAAAGGATGATGGACGGAGTGCTGACAATGCAAACACTCACCCCCAGTCACAGATCTGGGTTTAATCCATCGTTCTTTTGCTGCCCATGCCATTCCAGTTTTGACCCAGCCATATGCAAATCAGTCTTGACCCTGTTCCCCATGGGAACAGTCCAGCCCGAACTGCCAGGCCAGGTCTTCCTTGGACTGGAAACAAGCATCCTGGGACCGGTTTCGGGGTTTCACCCCTCATCAGCCAGGTGTGGGTCCCGTGCTTCCCATGCCACTGGATTCGAGCTAGCTGATGAGGGGTGAAACCCCGAAACCGGTCCTGTGACTGGGGGTGAGTGTTTGACAATGTTCAGCATTCCGTCCATCACTTGTTGTTGTTTTTACATACTGACACATACACTGACTCACCCAGACACACATTGATGCATACACTAAGACACCCAGGTACACACTGATGCATACACCAACATATCCATGCACTCACAAGTGCATAATTAGAGACACCCAGACATGCACTGATGCACACAGTAACACACCCAGGCATACACTAATATATATACTAAAACACAGTCAGGCTCAGACTGATGCACACACTGAGAGAACCAGGTAGATACTCTTGATTAAATTAACACACCCAGGCATACATTCATCCATACACTAACACAAACAGACAGACACTGATCTATAGAGTAACACACCCAGGTACACACTAATGCAAACACTGAAAGAATTAGAAGATAGGCATGCATGTACTGACACACACAGGCATTTGCTGATGTCTATAGATCCAGAAACACACATATGCATATACTGACACACCTAGGCACACAGTGTTGCATAGATTGGCACATCCAGGAACATTCTCATTCATACTGCAATCACTCAGGCACACACTGATGCATACACTAACATACCCAGGCATGCACTGATCCATGCAGTAGCACAGCCAGGCAAACACTGATGCATACACTGACAGAGCCCAGCTGATAGTCATGGTTACACTAACACACCCAGGCACACACTGCTGCATGCACTAACACATCCAGGAACACAATTATGCATACAGTGACACACCCAGGCAGACACTGATGTAAACACTGACACTTCCAGGCACACACTCATGCATAGATTAATTCAAACATGCAAACACTAATGCACATGCTGATCCACCAAGACACACATTACTGTATATGGTACTACATCTAGGCATACACTCATGCTTGCGCTGAGACACCCAGGTGTCTATTCACGTATGCACTGTTAGAGTCAGGTACACACTTATGAATACACTGACAATTCAAAGCAGCTGTAGAATGATGCATACAATGAAACATGCAGGCACTTATGAATATACTACCACACCTGGGTATACACTGATGTATAGACTGACACATCCAGGCAGACATTAATGCATATACTAATACATCAGGCACACATGGGTGTATACAGTGAAATACCCATGTACATACTAATACACCAAGGAAGACATTGATGTGTAGACTAATATAGCCAGGGGGCACTGACACACCCAGACACACATTGATGTATACACTACTACACTAAGGCACACACTGATTGACATGCTGACACATTGGGGCACACACTCATTGAAACACCAAAACACACAGATGCCTAGACTTATGCGTACACTGACTTATCCAAGCACACACTTATGCATACACTAACACAACCAGGCACACAGTGGTGCATACACTGACACACCCTAGCACAGACTTATGTATACACTGACACACCCAGGCAGACACTGATAAATAAACTAACATACCTAAATATACACTGATGCCTGTGTAGACAGATCGAGACACACATTGATGTATACAGTGCTGCATCCACTCATACACTGATGCATGTGGTGAGAAAGCCAGGTGCATACTCATGCATGCACTGACACCCCAGGTAGATACTGATGCATACACCTGGATGCACACTGATGTATCTACTGCCACCTACATATCCAGGCAGACACTAATGCATGCACAGACACACCGAGGCACACACTAATACATACATTAACACACCTGGGTACATACTCATGCATACACTGATACATCCAGGCACACACTGATGCATACTCTCACACACCCAAGTATACAGAGATCTAAACATCAAAAGTAATGGAGTTTGAGTGGATATATTGTAGTGACAGAAGAGTTTATTTGTGTACTTAATTGCTTAATGTTTATAATGTAACAGTATATGAAGAGGAACTAAACTTATTGAATAGTTTTTTCATTCCAGACATCTACTTCTACTTGAAAACAGACACTTATAATGCCGAAGAAAACAGAAAGAAGAAAGAAACAGAAGCAAGAATACTATCTTCTACAATTGGCAGAGTAAATGGGCATAATGTGGAGAATGTAGTTAAAGAAAAAAGAGCTGCTGGTATGAACACTAAAAAGTTTCTTAAAATAGTATGTGGAAAAATGCAAAGTGAGCACAATCATGCAAATAACATGCAAGGTTTAAAATCAGCTAAGAAAGAGATAAGTATTTTACAATAAAGGTAACAAATCTTATTAGAAAACAGTGACTTTAAGAAGAAGACAGAAACAATTTAAACACATAAGAGTCAGAATGGTTTGTAGTAGGGTAATAAAAAAGTTGATACAAACTAGATGGCAGTACAAAAGAACACAAGCAGGTAAACAAAAGCAACATATTGAGACTGTAGTTGATAGGGCATTTGCCCTGAAGAGGAAACTATTTATGTTGATACTGAACAGAATGGAAACACTGGCTAAACAGTGTTGTCAATGAAGAAAAATAAAAAAAGACTTGTGAGTAAAAGTAATTTTTGTAACATTTTCAGAGGAGATGCAAAGTAAGTAAATATCCTAATTTACAAGGGCATTCACAAGTGTATATATCAAAGAAAGAGTGCCAAAACCTCTTTCATCACTTTTGAATGTAGGCTGTGTATCACTCTAAAGGAGACTTTACTGTGTGGAAACTCCTGCTTTTTAGGAGAGATGAATAGACCTCTATAGCATTGTACTCTGGCAGAGGTAGAAAAATTGTTTGCAGTTCTGTTTGTTAGATTCTAAAGATGAGTCTAGAGAAAATGAAGAATTGGTGACTGACGGTACAGAGGAACAGGACACAGGTATTAGTATTGAAAACTTTACTCAAGAGATTGAAAGGTTTCACACACTTTCTTCGGAGAAACCAAACTGTGTTTGTTTTTGTTGTAGATATACTCTTTGCAAAAGCCAAACTCAGAATGTAGTTATATTTTCAAAAACTGAGCAAGAGAACAGTGGCAGGAATTTGGTGCATATTTGTTTGTGGAGGAACGCTTTGATTTGGCAACACAACAAACTATCTGTAAGTATTGTTATGATAAGTTAGTGGATAACAAAATGCCAGCTAGAGCAATACATAACAAGTTAGAATTGGTGTCAATGCCAGAAGAACTTTAGCAATTAAGTGTTTATGAATTAATTCTCATACAATCTATAAACCATTTTCAAGTAATAGTTCATATGGAACCAAAGACTGGGAAACTACCACTGACAGAGCTACAGAAAGGCCTTAAAAGAAGAGTTGTCTACTTACCTTTAAATGGAATATTGAAACTGTGGGTCTAGAGAGATATACAGATAAACTACTTATCATTCTAGTGAATTGCATGCCGACCAAAAACAAAAACAATCTAGCAAGAGTTAGTGGATATAAATAAAGTAAAAAAAGCTATATTATAGCTGATACAGAATAATATATATTTTAAAAATGTTAATGGTGTTGGAGATGTAGCTTGCAGGGGCAATGAAACTTTACCATTAAGAGGACAGAATGAAAAGGTTGATAGATCAAAGCCACGGAAATATATGAACACTATTGTATCCATCCACTCCATTCCAAAGAAGTTGTTAGTGATGCTATTGAGCCCTATCTAATGAAACAAGCTAAATTAGCTTATATGAGTACTTGGGAGAAAGGTTTAGAGGCTCGCTGTTTTCCACAACTATTTCCAACAGCCGTAAGTGGGCAGTATGATGACCGCCCAGTACAAATACCAGCAGCTGAGTATAGGTCAACTAGATTATCTTCAGAAGATCCTAGATTTTGCCAGTGTATTCCCAACATATTCCACCTGTTATTTGAGGCTGACTTGTCTTGACTATCATATGCTTTAAACTATATATCGAAGACAGGAGTTAATCTACAAAATATTTCTTAAAGACAATTTCTTGACAAAGTTCAAGGTAAGGATGAAACGTTGCTGAATAATTTGATTAATATGATGGCATGCCAACGTAGGACCAATGGATATTTGTATTGTCATCATGGAAAACTAAAATGTATGTTGTGGAACTTAGGCACACTTACTTTGGTTGTCACATTTGGTTGTGCAGAGTACATGTGAGATGACTTACTTGACTTTTTAAGAGAAGCAAACTCTATCATTAAGTACATCAATATGAAGACAGCAGGAGAACTCTGCTCTTTGGATCTTGCTAATCTTTGCAGATATTTCAAACACAGGTTTTAAGCCTTGCTGTCTAGCATCTGCAGCAAAAGTAGTCCTCCTCTCGATGAAGTTACTGATGTTTTTTGGCATAAACAGTACCAAGCAATAGGTGCACCTCATATTGACATGCTGTTATGGATGAAAGATACATTGAAATTTGGAACAGACAGTAAAGACTCTGTCCTTTCTTTCATTGAACAGTATAATACATGTGCCATCCTGAAAGACAGTGATGAAAAAATCCTCAAACCCCAAATTCTATTGTTTCAAACTTGTAGATGTGGCAAGTAATCTTGTTGAAAATACAGATGTAAAGGAATATTTTTCTACAAGGTATTGTTTTGGAGATTCAAGACCTGTAAGTTCCAAAGGAAGAGTAAACAGCTTTTTATTTGACATACATTGACTCAAAAATTACTGAAAGCACATACAACCTAAGAAGAACAGATGCCTCCAAGTATATGAATAACTATAACCCAATCATTCTGAAAATGTGGCAAGCAAACATGGATATACAGTTTGTTGCAGGAATTTGATTGCTGTTGGTCGTTATGTAACTTTGTACATTACAAAATCAAAGAAGACAGAGATGAAGGAGATGTGGGAGGAGATTTCTGCAGAAAGATCTCTAACCAAGAAATTGTACAGCTTCAGCTTGAAGATGCTTTCACATTGAGAGACAGGTTACTATAAATGAAGTGATCGGTTGAGCTCAGCCAGTTTGTGCTCAAAGTCTTGGGGAATTGTTTGGGTTAGTCTTGGCCTTGCAAGCACACAAAACAGACTCTTGAGGTCTTTCCTGGAAACTCAGTACCTCACAGATTTCGAGACAGAAAATACAGATATTATAAAAATGAATATGTTGAATACTTACTATCTAAGAAGGAGTCAACATCAGGAAAAAGTCTGTCTTCATGAAATACTTCAACACTATAGATAAATAAACAATGGCACAGAAAATACAGATGAAAGGAAATGTGCAACAGTTAATGTGACAGTTGTTTAATTTGACAGACACAAAAAGAAGTTTAATAATCCACAGAAAACTTAAGCCCTCATTTCAACCATGGCGGAGGGTGATAAAGTGGCAGTAATATCACCAACAGGCTGCCGGTAAGTACATCCAAATTATGACCATGGTGGTTATATCTCTGATAGACAGCCAATGTATCACACCAACCGCCAGGGTGTAAACAATAGCCACCACAGTGGTAGCGGCATACAGCCAGGTGGAAGTCAAAGTTCCACCCACCATATTAAGACCCTGCAAACCGCCACCTTTTCTGGGGCGGTACAAACGCCAACAAAAGCCTGGCAGAAACAGAGCACAAAAGTCAAAGGACTCACCCTTGGAGACACAGGAAAGAACCAGGCTGCAATGGAACCCAAACTGCAAGTTTTCCCGATGACCTTCTAAGTTATACTCCACCTGGAACACCAATGCCGATGAAGATGACGACAGTGAGTACAGCCGCCTAGCACACAAGGGAGGGTGGGAGGAAAAAGAGAGTGACACACACATGCACAACACACACCATTCACATAAACACACCACGCATACAACCAGCTGCACTACAAAAACAATTTTACCCCGTAAATCGACAGAATAATGCAAGGACAACAGAAATTGATGAAAGTGATTGTAATCAGTTCACCATCAAAATTAATAATTCGATTTGGCCATGAAACAAATATGTACACTTGTATAAAAAAAGGACATTGTCCAGTTCAAAGTTCAAAGGAACAACATGGACACAGGGCACAGTCCAAGTCCCAACTCGAATCCTGAGCACATCCGAATAGAACACTGCAGGGGCATTAGTTTGCAAATAGGCAGGCACCTCGGGGGGCACCTCAGCCAGATGCAGGAATAAGCCCACTGGTTCTGGAGGGGGCAACATGCCCATTGCTTTCTCCTAGGGAGTGCAAGGCCACAGTCTCTCAAGTGAGTGTCTTGCCCACTGGTTCTGGAGGGGGCAACATGCCCATTGCTTTGCCCTGGGCAGTGCAAGGCCACAGTCTTTCAAGTGGGTGTCTTGCCCACTGGTTCTAGAGGGGCAAGATTGCCCATTGCTTTGTCCTGGGGAGTTCAAGGCCACAGTCTCTCAGATGGGTGTCTTCCCACTAGTTTTGGAGGGGGCAACATGCCCATTGCTGGGGAGTGCAAGGCCACAGTCCCTCAGGTGGGTGAATAACCCACTGGTTCTTGAGAGGGCAGCCGGCACAGTAGCCCCTCGAGGGTGGACTACATGGCATCCATGGGCAGTGATGGCTGGATGCTGGCAGGGGTTGGGGGAGGCTCCTGGGCAGCCCCTGCACTCTGTGATGGCTTCAAGCTGGTGGTGTTTGGGGGAGGCTCCTGGGCAGCCCCTGCACTCTGTGATGGCTGCATGCTGGTGGTGGTTGGGGAGGATCCTGGGCTGCCCCTGCATTCTGTGATGGTTGCATGCTGGTGGTGGTTGGGGGAGGCTCCTGGGCAGCCCTTGCACTCTGTGATGGCAGCACATCCACGGCTGGCGCTGGGGGCCCTGTCACAGATGCTGGTGGTGGCAGTGTTTGCCTGACAGCTTCCACTGGTATAGAGTGCCTCTCCTCCTGGTCAATCAATCATTAAATTTATAAAGCGCGCTGTGTACCCGTTAGGGTTTCAAGGCGCTGAGGGGGGGGGCTGCTATTGGTCGAAGAGCCAGGTCTTGAGGAGTCTCCTGAAGGTGAGGAGGTCCTGGGTCTGGCGCAGGGGGGTCGGGAGGGAGTTCCAGGTCTTGGCGGCGAGGTAGGAGAAGGATCTGCCGCCGGAGGTCTTGCGTTGGATTCGGGGAACGATGGCGAGGGAGAGGTTGGCAGAGCGGAGTTGGTCGGAGGGGACGTAGAAGTTGAGTCTGTTGTTCAGGTAGGCGGGTCCGGGCGTTGTGTAGTGCTTTGTGCGTGTGGGTGAGAAGTTTAAAGGTGATCCTCTTGTCCACGGGGAGCCAGTGGAGGTCCTTCAGGTGGTGGGAGATGTGGCATCGGCGGGGTATGTCGAGGATCAGGCGGGCGGATGCGTTCTGGATGCGTTGGAGTCGTTGCTGGGATGCCTGTGTAGAGTGCGTTGCCGTAGTCAAGTCTGCTACTGACGAGGGCCTGGGTCACCTTTTTTCTGGTTTCCGTCGGGATCCACTTGTAGATTCTACGGAGCATGCGGAGGGTGTTGAAGCAGGAGGAGGAGACTGCGTTGACCTGCTTGGACATGGTGAGGGCGGAGTCGAAGATGAAGCCGAGGTTGCGTGCGTGGTTGGCTGGGGTAGGTGGGGGTCCCAGCGCGGTGGGCCACCAGGAGTCATCCCAGGCCGAGGGGGAGCGTCCGAGGATGAGGACTTCCGTCTTATCGGAGTTTAATTTCAGGCGGCTGCTTCTCATCCACTCGGCGATGGATTTCAATCCCTCGTGGAGGTTGGCTTTGGCGGTGTGTGGGTCATTGGTGAGGGAGAGGATGAGCTGGGTGTCGTTGGCGTAGAAGAGGATGCTGAGGTTGTGCTGACGGGCCAGTTGTGCGAGGGGTGCCATGTAGACGTTGAACAGCGTTGGGCTTAGCGAGGAGCCTTGGGGGACGCCGCAGATGAGGTTGGTGGCTTCGGAGCGGAAGGGTGAGAGTTGGGCTCTCTGGGTTCTGCCGGAGAGGAAAGAGGAGATCCAGTTGAGGGCTTTGTCTTGTATTCCGGCTTCATGGAGACGAGTTAGTAGGGTGCGGTGGCAGACCGTATCGAAGGCAGCAGAGAGGTCTAGGAGGATGAGGGCTGAAGTTTCACCGTTGTCCATTTGCTGTCTGATGTCATCTGTGGTGGCGAGGAGTGCAGTCTCGGTGCTGTGATTGCGTCTGAATCCGGATTGGGAGGGGTCTAGGATGGAGTTGTCTTCGAGGTAGTGGGTGAGCTGGGCGTTGACGATCTTCTCAATGACCTTCGCTGGGAAGGGGAAGAGGGAGATCGGGCTGAAGTTTTTGAGGTCGTTGAGGTCAGCCTTGGGTTTCTTGAGGAGGGCTTGGATATCGGCGTGCTTCCAGCTGTGTGGAAAGGTCGCAGTATCGAAGGATAGGTTGATGATCTTGCGAAGTTGGGGGGCGATGGTGGAGTCGGCTTTGTTGTAGACGTGGTGTGGGCAGGGGTCTGAGGGGGATCCTGAGTGGATGGAGTTCATGGTCTTTCAGGTTTCGGCGTCATCTACGTGGGTCCAGGTGGTGAGGCGGTCGGCGTAGGAGGAGTTGTCGGGGGTGGGGTCTGGCGGAGGTGTGGTGTTGAGGCTGTCGTGGATGGCGGCGATTTTCTGGTGAAAGAAGGTGGAGAGTGCGTCGCAGAGTTTCTGGGATGGTGGGACGTAGTTGACGTTGGCGCTGGGGTTGGAGAGCTCCTTCACGATGCAGAACAGCTCCTTGCTGTCGTGTGCATTGTTGTTTAGGCGTTCTGTGAAGTGGGAGCGTTTGGCGAGTCGGATAAGTTGGTGGTGCTTGCGGGTGGCTTCCTTGTGGGTTGCCAGGCTGTTGGGTGTGCGCTTGAGAAGCCATTTTTTCTTAAGTTTCTGGCAGGTGCGTTTGGAGGTGATCAGTTCGTCTGTGAACCAGGCTGCTTTTTTCTTTTCTTGGTTGACGGTGGGCCTCTTGGGTCATGAGTTGGGGATCCCTTACCCTTACTGGCAGGAGTGGATGGGCTCTTTCCCTCTCTGCCTGGTGGTGCAGGCTCCTTCCCATTCCTCACAGCTCATGCAGGCTCCTTCCCCTTCTTCACAGCTGGTGCAGGCTTCTTCCCCTTCTTCACAGCTGGTGCAGGCTCCTTCCCCTTCCTCACAGCTGGTGCTGGACTCTTTCCTTTCATCCCAGGTTGTGCTGCCTCCTTCCCCTTCAGTGTTGTTGTTCTGGTATCCCTACCACCACGAGTAGGTGGTGCTTCTACTGTCCCCATGGACTGTTTGGCTGAGGTGATGGGCTGTGTCCTTGCTACCCTGCCCATATGCGCAGGACGGGGAGGAGGGGTAGGGAAGAGGTCATTCTGGAAAAGGAAAAGCTGTTTAGGGATGTTGGGGAGGGAGGAGGGAGGACTTATGGGAGTGGAGGATTAGAGAGTGGTCATCAAAGGTGTATGTTTGCTGGATTTGGGTGCAGGTGCATGGGCTGTATGCTGTTGCGAGGTGGATGGCTGTTGGGTGTCTGTGTGCTTGCGTTTGTGTCCTTTAGGAGGGGGTGGACAGACATGGCGGGAGAGGGCGCAGGGGATGTGTGCATGGATGTTGTGGAGGTGTGTGTTCTGCTTGGTGTGGTGATGATGCTGGTATTGGATATTGATGTAGTGCATGCAGGTGTGAGTGTGGATGTAACTGGGTAGGAGGTGGAGGAGGAGGGGAAGACAGTAGAGACAGTGAATGTTGTCATGCCTGCAACTGAAGGGTGTTTGTGTGAGTGCCTGTGGAATGAAGTGTGGTGCTTGTGTTTGCCTGTGCCACTCTTGTGTGTTATCTTGTGTGCATGCCCGTCTGTCTGTGTGCTTGTGATGGGTTGGAATTGAGGAGAATGGGACTGGGAAGTGGAACTTGGAGGGGGGATGGTAGAAACAGGGGCAATGGTAACCATCAGAGAGGAGGCCAAAGCCTGAATCGATCTCAGTTGGGCCACCAATCCACTGTGAATGTCTTCCAGGAATGCATTGCATTGCTGCATCTGGAATGCCAGCCCCTGGATGGCATTCACAGTGGTTGATTGCCCTACAGAGATGGATCTCAGGAGGTCAATAGCCTCCTCACTCAGGGCAGCAGTGCTCACTGGGGCAGGGCCTGGGGTAAATGGAGCTAAGGAGGTGCCCACCCTCCTGGGTGAGCGGGCACAGGCAACTCGCTGAGGGGCTACTAGGAGGGCGGTGCTGGTATGGGGTGGAGGCTGTACCTGCAGCTGGGGTGGTCACAGGGGTGTCCGCCACCACCAGGGAGCTCCCATCGGAGGAGGTATCAGAGTCTGTGTTGTCCCCTCCAGTCTCCGCTGTGGTGCTCCCCTTGCCCTTCGTCCCACTGGTTCCCTCAGCGTCGGTGGACTCTGCCTCCAGGGTCCTGTGGGATGTAGCTCCCTCTGTCGTTGGTGCCTCTGCTCCTCTGCCAGATGATGCTAATGCACATAAGGACAGGATGGCAAAACAAGAGAGGGAGGAGAGAGACAAAGGAAACACTGGGTCAGTGACTGCACCAACACCACTGTTGGCGTACACAGCATCCTCACACACAGGGAACAGGCCTATGCACTATGCATTGGACTACCACTGAAATGGCTAGTCACCAAGGCATGAGGAGGGGCACACACCACCAACTGCAGCACACCTGGGATCCACGGAGTCCTGCCCAGAAGTGAATAATAACAAGCTAGGTAAGCAGTATTTACCATTCAAACCCTTAGCCGCCAGAGGATCTATGCTGCTATGCCTGGCCTGGCCTAGGGGCACCCACTGTCACACAACCACCACTCGGATACCACCCCACCAGCCATAAGTTGTAATGATAGCCAATGTACTCACCCCCTTGTGGATGTTGTGATGCCCTCAAGTGCCCATCCAGCTCAGGGTAGGCCACTACCAGTATGCGGACCATCAGGGGGTCAGGTCCGACAAGCACCCCTTCCTCATTGGGAGGCCATCCCCAGCTGGGCCTCCACGGTCTTTCATGCCCAGCGTTTCAGGTCCTCCTACTGTTTGCGACAGTGGGTGCTCCGCCTGCCATAGATCCCCAGGGTCCATACCTTCTAGGCGATGGCACACCATATTCCCCTCTTTTGATGGGCGCTGACCTGCAGAGGCAATACAGACAGGAGAACACCATTAGACAAACAGTCCAGCCTGTCACACAAATGGCCTACCATACCCCTCTGCATCACCATTGGCACACACATAGCCCAGCGTACAACATGTACACCGCCAAGAGGACATCCACCGACCCTCTTACACGATGCCTTCACAAACAACTCCATGCATTCATGCCACATGCATCGTGCCCACAGTGTACTCACCTGTTGGTTGGTGGCCCATACAGCAGTCCGTACTGGGGTAGGACCTCAACCATCAGTCGCTCCAACTCCTCTGAAGTGACGGTTGGGGCCCTTTTCTCGGTCACACGGGCCATGGTAGGTTCCAGACACAGGTCACAGCAGCACATGCAGTGTAGGTCCTCTTCTATGGAGGGTCAGGAAACAAGTGAGTAATTTGAAATAGAATGGCGTTCAAGTCCGCAGCAGTGCATACCATCACCGCCGGCATAGATCCCCATTGGTCACTGTACCCCATAGGGCCCAATATGAACCAATGAGGAATTGCACAGTGATTCATGACCGCCATGGTGCACAACGTCGGCAGCATTACCTCACTTCTACGTGTCCCTCCACACAGGACAGTCGGTCGCCATTTCTGGGGGGGGGTGATCAGGCCTATTGATAATTGCTGCATCACAGGATAAATAGGCACATATTTTTACACTGTCCCAAAACATGATTTCATGATCTGGACTGCTGTTGTGGTTTTGTTGTTCAAATTGTGACAGCCTACTCACTCTTGTGTCCCTTAGATACCTACCTCTGTGGATGAATAGGAGATGGAGACATACCCCCGTACACATACTCCTGGTGGAATTAGCTACACTGGAGGACAGGCACATTATCCTCACCCATAGACTGGACAGGGTCACAATCACAGAGCGTGTGCCCAGTTGGAACCTGACCTGATTTCAGCTATCCGTCATCTGACTGGGATCCCCCCTCTTGTGCAGGTTCTATCAGTGCTCCATTTCCTGGTACCTGGTTCTTTCCAAATGACAGTGGGCTTAGCAGCAGGAATGTCACAGCCAATAGTCGCAATCGTGCTGGCAAGAGTCTTGTCTTCCCTGATAAAACACATGTGCAGCTACATTGCTTTCCCCCAGGTAGAGGATTTGGCCACTGTGAAGGCAGGGTTGTATGCAATGGGACATATCCCCAATATAAATGAGGTGATTGACGGAACACATATTGCATTTGTTCCTCCCCCCCCCCCCCCGGAAAAATGACAGGTGTTCAGGAATCATAAGAGTTTCCACTCCATGAATGTGCAGATGGTGTGCCTGGCAGACCAGTACATCTCCCATGTCAATGCTAAGTATCCTGGGTCGATGCATGATGCCTTTGTCCCAAGGAATAGCAGCATCCCAAATGTGATGTCCCAACTACAGAGGCAGAGGGTGTGGCTAACAGGGGAGCCTTTGTTCCCACCCAGTATATGTTGGTGTATGCCTGTGCTGTTGGACATATAGGATAGTGTGTGGCTAAATGTTCTCCATATTTGCAGGTGCCTCTGGTTACCCAACTGAGGGCCATATTTATACTTTTTGACGCAAAACTGCGCTAACGCAGTTTTGCGCCAAAAAAATTAGCGCCAGCTAACGCCATTCTGAAGCGCCATGCGGGCGCCGTATTTATTGAATGGCGTTAGCCGGCGTTAGCCGACCGGCGCTGCCTGGTGTGCGTGAAAAAAAACCACGTACACCAGGCAGCCCCGGCGTAGGCAAAAATGGCGTTTGGGCGTCTAAAAATGGGGCAAGTCAGGCTGAGGCAAAAAAATCGTCTTAACCAGATTTGCGCCATTTTTTTTTGGCGCCCAGACGCCATTAACATGACTCCTGTCTTAGCAAAGACAGGCGTCATGCCCCCTTGCCCAATGGCCATGCCCAGGGGACTTCTGTCCCCTGGGCATGGTCATTGGGCATAGTGGCATGTAGGGGGGCACAAATCAGGCCCCCCATGCCACAATTTTTTTTTTTTTTTAAACTTACCACAACTTACCTTTTCTTCCCTGGGATGGGTCCCTCCATCCTTGGGAGTCCTCCTGGGGTGGGCAAGGGTGGCAGGGGGTGTCCCTGGGGGCTTGGGAGGGCACCTCTGGGCTCATTCTGAGCCCACAGGTCCCTTAACGCCTGCCCTGACCCAGGCGCTAAAATCCGGCGCAAATGCGGGTTTTTTAGTCCCGCCCACTCCCGGGCGTCATTTTTGCCCGGGAGTATAAATACGACGCATATGCATCGCAGTCATTTTTTAAGACGGGAACGCCTACCTTGCATATCATTAACGCAAGGAAGGTGTTCACGCAAAAAAATGACACTAACTCCATGAACTTTGGCGCTAGACGCGTCTAACGCCAAAGTATAAATATGGAGTTAGTTTTGCGTCGAATTTGCGTAAAAAAAACCGACGCAAATTCGGCGCAAACGGAGTATAAATATGCCCCTGAGTGTTCGGCTCGGGGCGCGACCGTGATTCATGTTCCTGGCGGCCGTGTGTGCCGTGCCCCTTCTGCTTTGTATTTCCTCACATGAGGCCCCAAAGTGGGCATGGGGCCACGGTGAGTTCTGGGCGTGGCACGCCCTTGACTTTAGGCATATGAACCCCCAACCCCTCACTTACCTGTTTCTTCTTTTTCTCTTCTCTTCTTTCTCCTTTTCTTCTTTATTTTTACACTTAGCAGCCATGTTCTTCTTTATCCGAGCATGCCTTTCTTTTTCCCTGCATGCTTTAGGACCCTTTTCCAAAATGGCTCCTTTCTTTATATTCTCCTATGGTTTTTTCCCAATCCAATGTGGTGTCTTTTTTCTTCCTGTTGGTCATTTCCTGTTTTAGGTTATATAAGAAGTGTGATTCTTCTTGCACTGCAATACTTCCTTTGGTGGTCATCTTCGCTCCGGTTGTTTTTTCTCTAGTTTGTTTCCCTCACTTGTTCCAGTATCCTCCAGTATTGTTTTCTTGTTGGAAGACTTACCTTTTTGCTTATTTTTGTTCCAGGGAGTTCCTGCTATAGAGGTTTTTCCCTTTGGGTTTTTTTCCTCTGGGACTCCTTCTGGAGGGCACGGACTGCCTTTGGCGTTCAGCAGCACCCTGGCTACCAGAAAGGGCCGCCCTTACCTTGTCCAAGGCAGAACCTACAAAGAACAAGACCACTCTGCAGTTCCAGTTGGCCAGAGTCATAAACGACGAGTAGCTCGTGACACATGGCTGCTGACCCCTGTGAGGAATGCCAGGACAAGGGCATAAGAACGTTATAATGAGGCACATGGGCGAACCAGAAGAATCATTGAGAGGACCTTTGGCCTCCTGAAGGTCAGGTTCAGGTGCCTCCATCTGACAGGTGGATCCCTGTGCTACTCACCCAAGAAGGTCTGCCAGATAGTAGTGGCATGCTGCATGTAGCACAACCTGGCCCTCAGACACCATGTACCTTTTCTGCAGGAGGAGGAGACTGGAGATGCCCCTGTGGGAGCAGTGGACCCTGAGGACAGTAAGGATGAAGAGGCAGATGATGAGGATGTGGACAACAGAACATTGGTGATACATCAGTACTTTCAATGGCACACAGGTGAGACAGTTCTACTTCACATTTCTATGACTATTGGTGTACTCTGTGTGGCACTGGCATGCTGGCATTACCCACTTCTTTTCCCTACTTACTGTTACCTATGGATATTCATTTTACAGATGTTGGTGATATAACAACATTGTCCTGATGTGATTACAACAGCCAGCAACAGGTCATTAATCCTATGATCTTACTATTTACAGTTCATTTACAATGGATGTAGCTGTTTCAATCAATACAAATTTGCAATCCATAAAATACTAGTAGTCAAGTTTTACCAAGGGTGTTTATTGTTGTGCTAAAATATAGAGGGGAAAGTGCAGTGGAATGGGGTGATGATGGAGGAAAGTCCAGGGCATTGTTCCAGTCTGTTTGCAGCACAGGTGCATTGTCCATGGGGACATATGAAGGGAAGCAATGGCAGTTCAAGGTGGACAAGGTGACTGAGTGGGACACAAGGGGGACAATCAGGAGAGTCTCATTTCCTGGCAGTAGTCTTGGCAAGTGTCTCTGGCTTCTGCCTGGTTTGTAGGGAACATTTGTGGGGTGGTTCACCTTCACGAGGGGGAGGGGTGCTGGTGGCCTGTGGGTCCTGTGGCAGGGCATCCTGGCCACTAGTGGTAGTGGAAGTGGAGGGTTGTTTAGATGACTGGCTAGTGCCAGGGCCTGCTGGTGTGCTGTTGCCTCCCTCATGATGTTGGCCATGTCTGCCAGCACCCCTGCTGTGGAGATCAGGGTGTTGTAATGGCCTACAGGTCCTCCCTGATCCCCTGAGATTGTTCCTCCTGCAGCCGCCTGTTCTCCTGCACGTTGTCTAGGATCTGGCCCATCGTGTCCTGGGAATGTCAGTAGGGTCCCAGGATCTCGGAGAGTGCCTCCTGGAGAGTTGGTTCCCTGCTCCTGTCCTCCCCCTGGTGCACAGCAGTCTTCCCAGTTTCCCTGTTGGCCTGTGCCTCTGTCCCCTGAACAGTGTGCCCACTGCCACTGACCCCAGGTCCCTTATTGTCTTGCGGGTGAGGTGAGGCCTGGGATCCCTGTACAGGTGGGCACACTGCTGATTGATGTGTCCTGGGGACAGAAGTGTGAGTACCCTGGGTGGGTGCTGTGGTGTTGGTTCCTGATGGGGGAGGCTCTGTGGTGGTTTGTGAGTGGGCTTGGGTGACCAGCTATCCAGTGGTCCCTGATGGGCCAGGGGGGTCATCCAGATCCGGAAGTCCAGAAATACTGTCATCACTGTGGGCCTCTTTTGTTGGGGGACTAGATAGTGGTAGCACCTCCTCTCCAGTAACATCGGCTGGGGTACCTGTGGGGATGTAAATGATGTATTATGCTTCAGGTGTATGACATTTGTACTTCTGTAGCTTCCCCTCTCTGGTTGTTGTTACCTTGCCAGCTTTTGCTTGTATATGTTGGTGTATTGTGGGATTGTTGGTTTCCCTATGCTGTGTATGCTTTAGTGATGAGTGTCCATGCAGGGTTTGGAGGGGTGTCCATGCATTGGCACAGCATGCATGGCCTGGCATTGGGATTAGCGAGATGTGTTGGTGGAGTGTGTGGGACGTGGTGAAGTGATGGGAGTGAGGCTGAGGGGGTGTGATGGCATTCAGGTATGGGGTGATAATTGTTATAAGTTGACTTACCAGTGTCCAGTCCTCCCCTAACTCCGGTGAGTCCCTCACAATGCAGTATTGCCAGTACTTGATCCTCCCATGCTGTTAGTTGTTGGGGAGGAGGTGGAGGTCCCCCACCAGTCCTCTGTATGGCGAGCTGGTGTCTTGCTGCTATGAAATGTACCTTTCCCCGTAGGTCATTCCACCTCTTCCTGATGTTGTCCCTTGTTCTTGGGTGTTGTCCCACGGCGTTGACCCTGTCCACGATTCTCCGCCATAGCTCCATCTTCCTTGCTATTGATATTTGCTGCACCTTTGCTCCAAAGAGCTGTGGCTCTACGCTGATGATTTCCTCCACCATGACCCTTAACTCATCCTCAGTAAAACGGGGGTGCCTTTGTGGAGCCATGTGTGTTGGTGAGGGTGTGTTGGGTAATGTAGTATGTGTGTCTAGTTGTCTCTGTGCTCTTCTTATCAGTCTCCTGGTAACAGTAGTTGTTCGTAAAGGGTTGTGGGTAATGTGGGTGGGTGTTTTAGAGTGGTGTGGGTGTGTGTGGTGTGTGTATGGTTGTCAGGTGTTTGTTTTTGGTATAGGCCAAGGTAGTGTTATTTTGTATGTGGGTGTCCATTCTGAGCACGGCGGTATGTAGCGCCATTGGTTTACCGCCGTTGAATGTCTGCCGTGGTGATTCGTGGGTCATAATGTGATGGGCGTTGTTTTGTTGGTGTAACGGTGTGGGTTCTGGGACCGCCAGTATATCACTGTCCTTTGGTCTGGCAGATTTGTGTATATGGCTGTATTCTATCAGATTGGTATGTGTGTGTGTGTGTCATATTATGGTGAATGGATATTAGCCAGTGCGGCGGTAAGTTGGCGCCCGCCAGCGCAGCGATAAGCGGGATTCACCACCAATGTCATAATGAGGGCATTTGTTGCCAAACTCCTGATAAAATTTGCTTTCTATTTGGCACTTCTGCAACTGTTCAAAACTTGGCATAAGACATCAGAGTTACTTAGAGAATTTTTCCACTACAAAGATTCTTTCAATGATGTGAAAGACAACATTCACTGCTCAGTGTTTCCTAATTACATGAAAATGTTAAATAATGAGATTGAACAAGAGGAAACAATTTCTGCTGAGATTGCTAAGGAGAGTTCACAAAGCAGCTAAAGTTCAGGACCTCTAAGTCACGATCCTCTTGGATAATCACCTATTGAAAATGAAGCTACCATAGCAGTGAATGAGGTAGGGACTGCCATGCAAAAAGCAAGACAAGGAAGTGTTGATTTGGAGCGGTTAGTTCAATACCTAAATGATAAGCAGAAAGAAATATATCTGGCGGTAAAAGTGAAAGTAGAACATGGATTCCTCCATGAGAAGAATGAATGTAAATGTTCAACATTTAAGCCAGTCCTATTATACATTACTGGTCAAGTGGGCACTGGGAAAAGCTTCTATTTGAAGTTCTCACTGCTTACCTACAGATGACTACAGACTCAAATTTGTCATGTGTAGTAAGAGCACCAACTGGATTACCTGCACACATTAATAAATAAATTACTTTGCTTTGCTGTTGGGCCTGATCCTTTTTACAGGGTCATTCCCCAAACTTTTGCCTTCTCCTCCTTATTTTTCTGACCCTTATTTGCTGACATTTTGACTCTGTTCACTTTATCACTGCTAACTAGTGCTAAAGTACATGTGCTCTCCCTTGTCAACATGGTATAATTGGCTTATACCTAACTGGCATATTTAATTTTCCTATAAGTCCCTTGTAAAGTGATATCGCTATACCTAGGGCCTGTAAATTAAATGCTACTAGTGGACCTAAAGCGCTGCTTGCGCCACCCACTGGAGTAACCTTTCAAACCTGTCTCAGGCCTGCAAGCGCAGGGCCTGTGTGCATACTTTTCTGCCACATGGACCTGGCATCTAAATTTACATGCCAGGCCCGGAACGCCCCTCCTACTACATGTAAGTCACCCCTAAGTTAGTGTCTCTCCAAAGGCAGTCGGACCATGAGGACGCGATCGCCGGCTGCTGACCCCCGCTGTGGAAGGGGAGAGAGGCCACATTTAGAGAGCACACAAGGTTATTGAAGCCCCCCGAGAGGAGAGGGGGGCTGCAACCCTTCCCCTTGTCTCCCTGTCACTTGCTGGAGTGGCAGAAGCTTCGCCCGAGGTACCCCGTGCCGCAGGTCTCCCTCAGAGGCTCCACTTGTTCTTTAGGGCATTGTTGTGGCCCCCACTTGTTGGAGGGCCCCCCCAGATATCGTGGGCCCCAGGAGGGGCCTGTTTTAAAAACCAAAGGTGGCCCCCTGTTTTGCGCATAGGAGTGCCCGGGCACCCCATATCAATCCTCTTGGCACTAGGAGTGCCCTTACATCACAATACAGGTACTTTTTGGACCTCTTCGTTCCTATGATCCTAATATGGACATTGGGGGGATGGTATGTTAACATGCTTATTTTATGATGTACTATATATATGTGTGGATGTTCCTTTTATAGGCATGACATGCTACTATATCTTCATGACTTGCCATATGTTCTCTAATGTTCCTTTTATGGATATTTATAATGTCATATGTTCTCTAATGTTCCTTTTATGGATATTTATAATGTGTCTATGACAAGTGCATTTCTCTTATAATGCGATTCCTGACTAATGCTTATGTTGCAGAATCCTGAGTACTTACATGTTCTAATGTGACTACTGCTTATTCTTGCAGAGTATTGGTAACCTGTGGAACGTTCTGACAACTGATAAGGTAGCAGGGTATTTCTGACATGTAATGTTTGGTCTAATTATGTTTTGTGCATTCCAGTTTATTTTTACATAGCTCAGTGTTGTATTTACTTTGGGGGTCATTCTAACCCTGGCGGTCCAAGACCGCCAGGGCTAAAATGACGGGGGCACCGCCAACAGGCTGGCGGTGCCCCGCTGGGCATTCTGACCGCGGCGGTTTGACCCCGGTCAGAAGTGGAAAACCGGCAGTCTCCCGCCGGTTTTCCGCTGCCCATTTGAATCCCCCATGGCGGCGCAGCTCGCTGCGCCGCCATGGGGGATTCTGACAGCCCATACCGCCATCCTGTTCCTGGCGGTTCGCCCGCCAGGAACAGGATGGCGGTATGGGTTGTCGTGGGGCCCCTGGGGGCCCCTGCAGTGCCCATGCCAATGGCATGGGCAGTGCAGGGGCCCCCGTAAGAGGGCCCCACAAAGAATTTCACTGTCTGCATTGCAGACAGTGAAATTCGCGACGGGTGCCACTGCACCCGTCGCACCTTCCCACTCCGCCGGCTCCATTCGGAGCCGGCGTCCTCGTGGGAAGGTCGTTTTACACTGGGCTGACGGGCGGCCTTTTGGCGGTCGCCCGCCAGCCCAGTGTAAAACCCAGAATACCCGCAGCGGTCTAATGACCGCAGTGCGGTATTCTGGAGGGGGAACTCTGGCGGGCGGCCTCCGCCGCCCGCCAGGGTGAGAATCACCCCCTTTGTGGACTATATATCGCGTCCCATGTGTTGTGTGTGTTGTGCAAACGCCTCCAGGTTAGGCCTGACTGATCGTGCCAAGCTATCAAGGGGGTGAGCAGGGGTTATCCTGGGCATGTAACTCCGTTGCCCTGACTAAAGTGGGTGGGTTCTGCCTGGCTTAGGTGCATACCCTAACCAACCAGAAACCCCATTTCTAACAATTGCCCACTCCTGCTACCTGTAGAACATGACAACAAACTGGAATACCAAAAGGTATCTGGTGAAGCTTTTCATGAAGTTTCCAGAGTATTGAATAAGTTGAAATTGAAGAAGTTGAAGCTTTTAATCATTGATGAGGTAAAAATGGTCTCAAACTTAATGCTTGCCTTTGTCCACTTGAGAATGGAACAGATTCTGAAGCCAGACTGTGACATACTGCTTAGGGGAAAGTACTTAATTGTATTTGGTGATATGCTACAATGGACTCCTGTGAGAGGACAACCTGTGTTCAAGACATTTCTTCATGAAGAAACTCACAATTCTTAGGGAAATATTGTAAACTGAAACTTTTTTTGAGCTTTGATTGGAAAGACCTTCTAAGCAATATGTGTCAAGCATCTGACATGGAATACGGAAATGTTCTCAAGGATATTAGAGTTCTCACAAAAGAGGGAAAATGTTGCTTAGAAAGTCGACTTATAGACAAACTATTTCCACAAAAAATCAGCAGCACAGCTAATGTTCAATTTCATTGAAGAAGTGAAATATAGGCCCTCATTACAACCCTGGCGGTAAATCCCGCTTACCGCCGTGCAGAAGACCGCCAACATACTGTTGTGGAATTCCGCTACAGGTATTACGACCCACAGCCTGGAATCCGCTACAATACAGACACCCACACAAGTCTGCCACACCGAAGGTCAGTGATAAACTGACGATACCAAAACCGACACCGTCACGCCAACAAGAATACGCCCACACTATCACGACCCACGAATCACGCAGCGGTCTTTCAACCGTGGTAAACCATTGGCGGTACACACCACTGCGCTCAAAATACACACACATTTACAAAACACAACCACATTGGACAATTCAAAATACACACACCTGATACACATACACACACAACACCCACACACCAAGCCAATATAAAACACACACCCACATCATCCACAAACCCTTAATACCATAAATTTGAAAGCAAGCCAGAACTACCTAAAACAACACCAGCATCCACAGACACACAACACCATCACTTACACAACATCCACGCACCTCAAACAACACACACCAACACATCCCCTCACACATCACAACAGATACCACCTCACACATCACCCACACCACATCATTGCACCCCAAAGACACCCCAGGTTCCCTGAGGAGTAGCTCAGGGTCATGTTGGAGGAAATCGTCCAAGTAGAGCCACAGCTATTCGGATCACAGGTGCAGCAGGCATCCATTGCAAGGAAGATGGAGCTATGGCTGAGAATTGTCGACAGGGTAAATGCAGTGGGACAGCATCCAACAACACGGGATGACATCAGGAAGAGGTGGAACGACCTACAGGGGAAGGTGCGTTCCGTGGTCTCCAGACACCAGATTGCTGTACAGATGACGGGAGGTGGACCCCCACCTCCTCCCCCACAACTAACGACATGGGAGGAGCAGGTCTTGGCAATTATGCATCCTGAGGGCCTCACAGGAGTAGCAGGAGGACTGGACTCTGGTAAGACATATCTTTACTACTTTATCCTCCCCACCCCACCTGCATGCCATCATATACTCCCACCCTTACCCTCACACCCATCACCCCAACATCCCATAGATACCCCACCAACACAACCCACACATCACAAAACCAAGCCCTGCATGTAACACCAATGCATGGACACCCATCACCCAAGCATGTCCAGTACAGAGACTCACCCAGGCCCCAAAATTATCACACAAGGGCAAAGACAATAATGCAAGCACAGGAGTAGAGGGTCACTCACCCATTGGACACAATGGCACACACAGATACAATAACTATGCATTTACACCCCAACAGGACTACCCAACGTCACCAGACAGGAGGTGCCAGACATATCCAGTCCCCCCACAGAAGAGGCCCACAGTGATGACAGCAGCTCTGCACGCCTGGATCAAGATGCCCATCCCGGCCAATCTGGGACCTCAGGACAGTCGGTTTCCCTGCCACTGTCACAAGCCACCACAGACCCTCCCCCCTCAGGAAACACCAGCACAGCACCCACCCAGCGGGCCCATCCCTCTGTCCCCAGGACACGTCAATCAGCAGTGTGTCCACCACTACAGGGAACCAAGGCAACCCCAATAACAGAGGATGATCAGGGACCTGGGGCCAGTGGCAGTGGGCACAAGCTTCAGGGGACAGAGTCACAGGATAACAGGGAAACTGGGAGGACTGCTGTGTGACAGGGGGAGGTCAGGCCCAGGGAACCGACACTCCAAGAGGCACTCTCCAACATCATCGGAGCTTACCATCATTCCCAGGAGACCATGGGCACGGTACTGGCCAAGATTCAGGAGACCCAGCGGCTGCAGGAGGAACACTACCTTGGGATCAGGGAGGACTTGAAATCCATTAACGCCACCCTGGTCACCATTGCAGGGGTGCTGGCAGACCTTCTCAAAACCAGGAGGGACACAGTGGCACAACAAGGGACCCCAGACACTAGCCTGGATGATGAACAGCCCTGCACCTCCACAGGCGCTAGTGGACAGGAGGCACCGCCACAGGAGCAACAGGACACCAGCACCCCACCCCCTGCAGATGGAGAACCACCCCGCAAACAGTCCCTTAGATCCAGGAACAAGACAGAGAACATTGCCAAGACCCCCGCCAGGAAATGAGACCCCCCCTGAATGTCACCCTTCTGTCCCACTATGTCACCCTGTCCATCCTTAAACTGCCATTGCTCCACGTCCTATGCCCCTTTGGACAATACACCTGTGAAACAAATAGACTGGACTCTGCCATGGACATTCCTCCACCATCACTCCAACCCATTTTACAAACCCCTCCACTTATTTGCACAGGAATAAACAGACTACAATCACAAAACAATCTGGAGTCAGTCTGTGCTTTCACAAATGTGTAATTGCAATAACTGTGGAATATAGCAATGTCAATTTACTTGTTCACATACCAATGTAACACAGCTGTAGGCCAGGAGTAAACATAGCAGAGGACACAAAGTGGGACCCAGATCTGTGAAATTAAAAGTCAAAGTGGCAAGTCAGGGTCCATACACTGAATGAAAATGACAGACTTATGCTAGCTCAAACAATAGTATGAGATGTGGGAAGCAGTGACATCTTCTTACCTGTGTCACACTGGAAGTATTGCCTAATGATGTTGTTTCAGTTGTTGATATCCTCTTCTTCTGCCTCCTCTGCTTCACTGTCCACAGGCTCCACAGCTGCCACAAGACCACCATCGGCCCATCCTCCTGTAGAAAAGGCACCTGGAGTCGCGAAGCCAGGTTGTGCAGCATACAGCAGGCCACAATTATCTGGCACACCTTCTTCGGTGAGTAGTATAGGGAACCACCTGTCATATGGAGGCACCGGAATCTGGCCTTCAGGAGACCGAAGGTGCATTCGATCACCCTCCTAGTTCGCTCATGTGCCTCATTGTAGTGCTCCTCTGCCCTTGTCCTGGGATTCCTCACTGGGGTCAGCAGCCATGACAGGTTGGGGTAACCAGAGTCACCTGCAAATGTCGAGGGACAACGGTTAGACACACACTAACCTTTAGGGACAGCCCCATACCTAGACATCTATGTCAACTGTATTGGGACATTGGCCTCACCTATTAGCCACACACGGTGCCTCTGGATTTGCCCCATCACATAAGGGATGCTTCTATTTCTCAAAATGTAAGCGTCATGCACAGAGCCAGGATACTTGCCATTCACGTTGGAGATGTACACCATCTGCACATTCATCGAATGGTAGCTCTTCTGGTTTCTATACACCTGTTCATTCCGGCGGGGGGGACAAATGCCACATGTGTCCCATCAATGGCACCTACGATGTTGGGGATATGTCCCAAAGCATAGAAATCACCTTTCACTGTGGGCAAATCCTCCACCTGAGGGAACACGATGTAGCTGCGCATGTGTTTCAGCAGGGCAGACAACACTCTGGACACCACGTTAGAGAACATTGTCTGAGACATCCCTGATGCCATGGCAATTGTTTGAAAAGACCCACTGGCCAGGAAATGGAGTACAGACAGGACCTGCACTAGAGGGGGGATTCCTGTGGGATGGCAGATAACTGACATCAGGTCTGGCTCCAACTGGGCACACAGTTCCTGGATTGTTGCACAATCAAGTCTGTATGTGACTGTAGGAAAGTACCATCTTGCCTGGCATGTTACCCCCATTTTTCACTGTATATATGTTGTTTTAGTTGTATGTGTCACTGGGACCCTGGTAACCCAGGGCCCCAGTGCTCATAAGTGTGCCTGAATGTGTTACCTGTGTAGTGACTAACTGTCTCACTGAGGCTCTGCTAATCAGAACCTCAGTGGTTATGCTCTCTCATTTCTTTCCAAATTGTCACTAACAGGCTAGTGACCATTTTTACCAATTTACATTGGCTTACTGGAACACCCTTATAATTCCCTAGTATATGGTACTGAGGTACCCAGGGTATTGGGGTTCCAGGAGATCCCTATGGGCTGCAGCATTTCTTTTGCCACCCATAGGGAGCTCTGACAATTCTTACACAGGCCTGCCACTGCAGCCTGAGTGAAATAACGTCCACGTTATTTCACAGCCATTTTACACTGCACTTAAGTAACTTATAAGTCACCTATATGTCTAACCTTTACCTGGTAAAGGTTAGGTGCAAAGTTACTTAGTGTGTGGGCACCCTGGCACTAGCCAAGGTGCCCCCACATTGTTCAGAGCCAATTCCCTGAACTTTGTGAGTGCGGGGACACCATTACACGCGTGCACTACATATAGGTCACTACCTATATGTAGCTTCACAACGGTAACTCCGAAAATGGCCATGTAACATGTCTATGATCATGGAATTGCCCCCTCTATGCCATCCTGGCATAGTTGGCACAATCCCATGATCCCAGTGGTCTGTAGCACAGACCCTGGTACTGCCAAACTGCCCTTCCTGGGGTTTCACTGCCGCTGCTGCTGCTGCCAACCCCTCAGACAGGCATCTGCCCTCCTGGGGTCCAGCCAGGCCTGGCCCAGGATGGCAGAACAAAGAACTTCCTCTGAGAGAGGGTGTGACACCCTCTCCCTTTGGAAAATGGTGTGAAGGCAGGGGAGGAGTAGCCTCCCCCAGCCTCTGGAAATGCTTTGTTGGGCACAGAGGTGCCCACTTCTGCATAAGCCAGTCTACACCGGTTCAGGGACCCCTTAGCCCCTGCTCTGGCACGAAACTGGACAAAGGAAAGGGGAGTGACCACTCCCCTGACCTGCACCTCCCCTGGGAGGTGTCCAGAGCTCCTCCAGTGTGCTCCAGACCTCTGCCATCTTGGAAACAGAGGTGCTGCTGGCACACTGGACTGCTCTGAGTGGCCAGTGCCACCAGGTGACGTCAGAGACTCCTGCTGATAGGCTCCTTCAGGTGTTAGTAGCCTATCCTCTCTCCTAGGTAGCCAAACCCTCTTTTCTGGCTATTTAGGGTCTCTGTCTCTGGGGAAACTTCAGATAACGAATGCATGAGCTCAGCCGAGTTCCTCTGCATCTCTCTCTTCACCTTCTGATAAGGAATCGACTGCTGACCGCGCTGGAAGCCTGCAAACCTGCAACATAGTAGCAAAGACGACTACTGCAACTCTGTAACGCTGATCCTGCTGCCTTCTCGACTGTTTTCCTGCTTGTGCATGCTGTGGGGGTAGTCTGCCTCCTCTCTGCACCAGAAGCTCCAAAGAAATCTCCCGTGGGTCGACGGAATCTTCCCCCTGCAACCGCAGGCACCAAAAAGCTGCATTACCGGTCCCTTGGGTCTCCTCTCAGCACGACGAGCGAGGTCCCTCGAATCCAGCGACTCTGTCCAAGTGACCCCCACAGTCCAGTGACTCTTCAGTCCAAGTTTGGTGGAGGTAAGTCCTTGCCTCACCTCGCTGGGCTGCATTGCTGGGAACCACGACTTTGCAGCTACTCCGGCCCCTGTGCACTTCCGGCAGAAATCCTTTGTGCACAGCCAAGCCTGGGTCCACGGCACTCTAACCTGCATTGCACGACTTTCTAAGTTGGTCTCCGGCGACGTGGGACTCCTTTGTGCAACTTCGGCGAGCACCGTTTCACGCATCCTCATAGTGCCTGTTTCTGGCACTTCTCCGGGTGCTACCGGCTTCAGAGAGGGCTCCTTGTCTTGCTCGACGTCCCCTCTCTCTGCTGGTCCAATTTGCGACCTCCTGGTCCCTCCTGGGCCTCAGCAGCGTCCAAAACACTTCTGCACGACTCTCCACGGCGAGAGGGATCCGTCCACCAAAGGGGAAGTCTCTAGCCCTTTTCGTTCCTCCAGAAACCTCAGCTTCTTCTGTCCAGTAGAAGCTTCTTTGCACCCGCAGCTGGCATTTCCTGGGCATTTGCCCATCTCCGACTTGCTTGTGACTTTTGGACTTGGTCCCCTTGTTCCACAGGTACCCTAGATTGGAAATCCACAGTTGTTGCATTGCTGGTTTGTGTCTTTCCTGCATTATTCCTCTAACACGACTACTTTGTCCTTAGGGGAACTTCAGTGCACTTTGCACTCACTTTTCAGGGTCTTGGGGAGGGTTATTTTTCTAACTCTCACTATTTGCTAATAGTCCCAGCGACCCTCTACAAGGTCACATAGGTTTGGGGTCCATTCGTGGTTCGCATTCCACTTTTGGAGTATATGGTTTGTGTTGCCCCTATCCCTATGTTTCCCCATTGCATCCTATTGTAACTATACATTGTTTGCACTGTTTTCTAAGACTATACTGCATATTTTTGCTATTGTGTATATATATCTTGTGTATATTTCCTATCCTCTCACTGAGGGTACACTCTAAGATACTTTGGCATATTGTCATAAAAATAAAGTACCTTTATTTTTAGTATAACTGTGTATTGTGTTTTCTTATGATATTGTGCATATGACACTAAGTGGTACTGTAGTAGCTTCACACGTCTCCTAGTTCAGCCTAAGCTGCTCTGCTAAGCTACCATTATCTATCAGCCTAAGCTGCTAGACACCCTATACACTAATAAGGGATAACTGGGCCTGGTGCAAGGTGCAAGTACCCCTTGGTACTCACTACAAGCCAGTCCAGCCTCCTACATTGGTTGTGCAGTGGTGGGATAAGTGCTTTGAGACTACTTACCACTCTTGTCATTGTACTTTTCATAAGAGAAAAATATACAAAACAAGGTCAGTGTATATACACATAGCCAAAAAGTTTTGCATTTCCTCTTTTCACTCTTTTCTAAGTGCTGAAAAGTACTTCGAACTTTCTAAAAAGTTCTAAAAAGTTTTAAAAGTTTTTTTTCTCTGTCTTTCTAAAAGCTCTGACAAACTTTTTATCTTTTACTATCACTTTAACTCTCTCTAAAAATGTCTGGCACAGGCCAAAATGTTGATCTGTCCAAACTTGCATATGACAACCTTAGCTGGAAAAGAGCAAGGAGTCTCTGTATAGAGAGAGGTTTGAGTGTAGGGAAGAATCCTTCCTTGGAACTGTTACTTAACATGCTTAGAGAACAGGATAAGGCCATAGGTGCCTCATCTGTTGAAAAAGTACCTAATAGTTCTCAATCTGATTCAGGGACTCCCCCAGGAAAAGATTCAGGAAAGAAACTTCCTAGCCTGCCCATTACTAGACAGTCTAGCATAGTTGGTAATGATGATGAGCCACACCATACAAATAGTGTTGTCTCACATCAGAGCAAAAGCATTTATTCTCACCATACTGGTAGTAATGTTTCTGTTAACCAAGCTGTTAGGGTGGCTTCTGTAAGGGACAGGTCTCCTTCTGTTCATTCCCATCATACCTCTGTATCTAGGAATGTCCCTCCCACCAACCCTGATGACAGAATGTTAGAGAGGGAACTCAATAAGTTGAGGGTGGAACAAACCAGACTGAAGCTTAAAAAGCAACAGCTGGATTTGGATAGACAGTCTTTTGAACTAGAGAAGGAAAGACAGAAGTTGGGTTTAGAAACCCATGGTGGCAGCAGCAGTATTCCCCATAGTCATCCTGCAAAAGAGCATGATTCCAGGAATCTGCACAAGATAGTTCCCCCTTATAAGGAGGGGGATGACATTAACAAGTGGTTTGCTGCACTTGAGAGGGCCTGTGTTGTACAGGATGTCCCTCAAAGGCAGTGGGCTGCTATCCTATGGCTATCATTTAGTGGAAAAGGTAGGGATAGGCTCCTTACTGTGAAAGAAAATGATGCTAATAATTTCCAAGTTCTTAAGAATGCACTCCTGGATGGTTATGGCTTAACCACTGAACAGTACAGGATAAAGTTCAGAGAGACCAAAAAGGAGTCTTCACAAGACTGGGTTGATTTCATTGACCATTCAGTGAAGGCCTTGGAGGGGTGGTTACATGGCAGTAAAGTTACTGATTATGACAGCCTGTATAACTTGATCCTGAGAGAGCATATTCTTAATAATTGTGTGTCTGATTTGTTGCACCAGTACTTGGTGGACTCTGATCTGACCTCTCCCCAAGAATTGGGAAAGAAGGCAGACAAATGGGTCAGAACAAGAGTGAACAGAAAAGTTCATACAGGGGGTGACAAAGATGGCAACAAAAAGAAGGATGGTAAGTCTTCAGACAAGGGTGGGGACAAATCTAAAAATGAGTCTTCATCAGGCCCACAAAAACACTCTGGTGGGGGTGGTGGGTCCAAATCCTCCTTTAATCAGAACAAGGAAAAGAAACCATGGTGCTATTTATGTAAAATAAAAGGCCATTGGACAACAGATCCCAGTTGTCCAAAGAAAGGCACCACTGCTCCTACCACTATAACCCCTACTGCTACACCTAGTGTCCCTACTAATAGCAGTGGTGGTGGGAGCAAACCTACTAATAGCCAATCCAAGGGAGTAGCTGGGCTCACTTTTGGTAATTTAGTTGGGGTTGGCCTTGTTAGGGAGGCCACAGAGGCTGTGTTAGTCTCTGAGGGGGCTATTGATTTAGCCACCTTAGTTGCTTGTCCCCTTAATATGGATAAGTACAAGCAACTACCCCTAATAAATGGTGTTGAGGTTCAGGCCTACAGGGACACTGGTGCCAGTGTGACTATGGTCATAGAGAAACTGGTCCACCCTGAACAACACCTACTTGGTCACCAGTACCAAGTAACCGATGCTCACAACAACACACTTAGCCACCCCATGGCTGTTGTAAATCTCAACTGGGGGGGGGTTACTGGTCCAAAGAAAGTTGTGGTAGCCACAGATTTACCTGTAGACTGTCTACTAGGGAATGATTTGGAGACATCAGCTTGGTCAGATGTGGAGTTGGAGGCCCATGCAGCAATGCTAGGCATCCCAGGGCATATTTTTGCTTTGACAAGGGCTCACGCCAAAAAGCAAAAAGGACAGGGAAGCTTGGATCCTGGAACAATGGACGAAGTGCTCCCTAAAGCTAGGGGTAGTAGAAGCAAACCACTTCCTACTATCCCTCCCTCTACAGTGGATTCTACTTCTGAGGAAGAAGAATTCCCTCCCTGTGCAGAACCTACACCAGACGAGCTGGAAGCAGACACTGCTGAGCTTTTGGGTGAAGGGGGGCCTGCCAGAGAGGAGCTGAGTGTGGCACAGCAAACCTGTCCCACATTAGAGGGTCTCAGACAGCAAGCTGTCAAACAGGCTAATGGGGATGTCAGTGACTCTCACAGAGTTTACTGGGAGGACAACCTCTTGTACACTGAGCATAGGGATCCTAAACCTGGAGCTGCCAGGAGATTAGTGATTCCTCAGGAGTACAGAAAGTTCCTCCTAACACTGGCACATGACATTCCCTTAGCTGGGCACCTAGGACAAATGAAAACTTGGGACAGGCTTGTTCCCCTGTTTCATTGGCCTAGGATGTCTGAGGACACAAAGGAATTTTGTAAGTCCTGTGAAACCTGTCAAGCCAGTGGCAAGACAGGTGGCACCCCAAAGGCACCCCTTATTCCACTGCCTGTGGTTGGGGTTCCCTTTGAAAGGGTAGGGGTTGACATAGTTGGCCCCCTTGACCCTCCTACTGCTTCAGGCAATAGGTTTATCTTGGTGGTAGTGGACCATGCCACAAGATATCCTGAAGCTATTCCTCTAAGGACCACTACAGCTCCTGCAGTGGCAAAGGCCCTCCTGGGAATATTTTCCAGGGTGGGCTTCCCAAAGGAAGTAGTATCAGACAGGGGAAGCAATTTCATGTCTGCATACTTAAAGGCCATGTGGAAGGAGTGTGGTGTAACGTACAAGTTCACAACACCCTATCATCCACAAACAAATGGACTGGTGGAGAGATTTAATAAAACTCTCAAAGGCATGATTATGGGTCTCCCTGAAAAACTCCGCAGGAGATGGGATATCCTTCTACCATGCCTCCTTTTTGCCTACAGGGAGGTACCCCAGAAAGGAGTGGGCTTCAGCCCCTTTGAACTTCTTTTTGGACACCCTGTTAGGGGTCCACTCACACTTGTAAAGGAGGGTTGGGAACAACCTTTAAAAGCTCCTAAGCAGGATATTGTGGATTATGTACTTGGCCTCAGATCAAGGATGGCTGAGTACATGAAAAAGGCCAGTAAAAACCTTCAGGCCAGCCAAGAGCTCCAGAAGCAATGGCATGATCAGAAGGCTGTTTTGGTTCAGTACCAACCAGGGCAGAAAGTGTGGGTCTTGGAGCCTGTGGCCCCAAGAGCACTCCAAGATAAATGGAGTGGTCCCCACACAATTGTTGAAAAGAAGGGAGAAGTCACCTATTTAGTTGACTTAGGCACTGCCAGGAGTCCCCTTAGGGTGCTCCATGTCAACCGCCTGAAACCCTACTATGACAGGGCTGATCTCACCCTGCTCATGGCAACTGATGAGGGACAGGAAGAAGACAGTGATCCTCTACCTGATCTCTTCTCTTCCACAGATCAAGATGCTCTTGTGGAAGGTGTAGTTTTGGCTGATTGTCTTACTGCTGAGCAGAAAGACAATTGCATAAATCTCCTAGATCAATTCTCTGAACTCTTCTCTACTGTGCCAGGTACCACTTCTTGGTGTGAGCACACTATAGATACTGGAGACAGTTTACCTGTCAAAAGTAAGATCTATAGACAGCCTGACCATGTCAGGGACTGAATAAAGCAAGAGGTCCAGAAAATGTTAGAACTAGGAGTGGTTGAGCACTCTGACAGTCCATGGGCTTCTCCTGTGGTACTGGTACCAAAACCCCATTCCAAAGATGGAAAGAAGGAAATGCGGTTTTGTGTAGACTATAGAGGTCTCAACTTGGTAACCAAAACTGATGCTCACCCTATACCCAGGGCAGATGAGCTCATAGATACACTGGCATCTGCCAAGTATCTAAGCACTTTTGATTTGACTGCAGGGTATTGGCAGATCAAATTGTCAGAAGATGCTAAACCTAAGACTGCATTTTCTACCATTGGAGGACATTACCAGTTTACTGTAATGCCTTTTGGTTTGAAAAATGCACCTGCCACTTTTCAGAGGTTGGTGAACACAGTCCTGCAAGGGCTGGAAGCTTTCAGTGCAGCATATTTGGACGATATAGCTGTCTTTAGCTCCAGCTGGGATGATCACCTGGTCCACCTATGGAAAGTTTTGGAGGCCCTGCAAAAGGCAGGCCTCACTATCAAGGCTTCAAAGTGCCAGATAGGGCAGGGTAAGGTGGTTTATCTGGGACACCTTGTTGGTGGGGAACAGATTGCACCACTTCAGGGGAAAATCCAAACAATTATTGATTGGGTTCCCCCTACCACTCAGACTCAGGTGAGAGCCTTCCTAGGCCTCACTGGGTATTACAGGAGTTTCATTAAGAACTATGGCTCCATTGCAGCCCCTCTTAATGACCTCACATCCAAGAAAATGCCTAAAAAGGTATTATGGACAGCAAACTGTCAGAAAGCTTTTGAGGAGCTGAAGCAGGCCATGTGCTCTGCACCTGTCCTGAAAAGCCCTTGTTACTCTAAAAAATTCTATGTCCAAACTGATGCATCTGAATTAGGAGTAGGGGCAGTCCTATCACAACTTAATTCTGAGGGCCAGGATCAACCTGTTGCTTTTATTAGTAGGAGGTTGACCCCTAGAGAAAAGCGTTGGTCTGCCATTGAGAGGGAGGCCTTTGCTGTGGTCTGGGCTCTGAAGAAGTTGAGGCCACACCTGTTTGGCACTCACTTCATTGTTCAGACAGACCACAAACCTCTACTTTGGCTAAAACAAATGAAAGGTGAAAATCCTAAATTGTTGAGGTGGTCCATATCCCTACAGGGAATGGACTATACAGTGGAACATAGACCTGGGAGTAGCCACTCCAATGCAGATGGACTCTCCAGATATTTCCACTTAGACAATGAAGACTCATCAGGTCATGGCTAGTTTTATTGTCCTTCGTTTGGGGGGGGGGGTTGTGTAGGAAAGTACCATCTTGCCTGGCATGTTACCCCCATTTTTCACTGTATATATGTTGTTTTAGTTGTATGTGTCACTGGGACCCTGGTAACCCAGGGCCCCAGTGCTCATAAGTGTGCCTGAATGTGTTACCTGTGTAGTGACTAACTGTCTCACTGAGGCTCTGCTAATCAGAACCTCAGTGGTTATGCTCTCTCATTTCTTTCCAAATTGTCACTAACAGGCTAGTGACCATTTTTACCAATTTACATTGGCTTACTGGAACACCCTTATAATTCCCTAGTATATGGTACTGAGGTACCCAGGGTATTGGGGTTCCAGGAGATCCCTATGGGCTGCAGCATTTCTTTTGCCACCCATAGGGAGCTCTGACAATTCTTACACAGGCCTGCCACTGCAGCCTGAGTGAAATAACGTCCACGTTATTTCACAGCCATTTTACACTGCACTTAAGTAACTTATAAGTCACCTATATGTCTAACCTTTACCTGGTAAAGGTTAGGTGCAAAGTTACTTAGTGTGTGGGCACCCCGGCACTAGCCAAGGTGCCCCCACATTGTTCAGAGCCAATTCCCTGAACTTTGTGAGTGCGGGGACACCATTACACGCGTGCACTACATATAGGTCACTACCTATATGTAGCTTCACAACGGTAACTCCGAAAATGGCCATGTAACATGTCTATGATCATGGAATTGCCCCCTCTATGCCATCCTGGCATAGTTGGCACAATCCCATGATCCCAGTGGTCTGTAGCACAGACCCTGGTACTGCCAAACTGCCCTTCCTGGGGTTTCACTGCAGCTGCTGCTGCTGCCAACCCCTCAGACAGGCATCTGCCCTCCTGGGGTCCAGCCAGGCCTGGCCCAGGATGGCAGAACAAAGAACTTCCTCTGAGAGAGGGTGTGACACCCTCTCCCTTTGGAAAATGGTGTGAAGGCAGGGGAGGAGTAGCCTCCCCCAGCCTCTGGAAATGCTTTGTTGGGCACAGAGGTGCCCAATTCTGCATAAGCCAGTCTACACCGGTTCAGGGACCCCTTAGCCCCTGCTCTGGCGCGAAACTGGACAAAGGAAAGGGGAGTGACCACTCCCCTGACCTGCACCTCCCCTGGGAGGTGTCCAGAGCTCCTCCAGTGTGCTCCAGACCTCTGCCATCTTGGAAACAGAGGTGCTGCTGGCACACTGGACTGCTCTGAGTGGCCAGTGCCACCAGGTGACGTCAGAGTCTCCTGCTGATAGGCTCCTTCAGGTGTTAGTAGCCTATCCTCTCTCCTAGGTAGCCAAACCCTCTTTTCTGGCTATTTAGGGTCTCTGTCTCTGGGGAAACTTCAGATAACGAATGCATGAGCTCAGCCGAGTTCCTCTGCATCTCTCTCTTCACCTTCTGATAAGGAATCGACTGCTGACCGCGCTGGAAGCCTGCAAACCTGCAACATAGTAGCAAAGACGACTACTGCAACTCTGTAACGCTGATCCTGCCGCCTTCTCGACTGTTTTCCTGCTTGTGCATGCTGTGGGGGTAGTCTGCCTCCTCTCTGCACCAGAAGCTCCGAAGAAATCTCCCGTGGGTCGACTGAATCTTCCCCCTGCAACCGCAGGCACCAAAAAGCTGCATTACCGGTCCCTTGGTTCTCCTCTCAGCACGATGAGCGAGGTCCCTCGAATCCAGCGACTCTGTCCAAGTGACTCCCACAGTCCAGTGACTCTTCAGTCCAAGTTTGGTGGAGGTAAGTCCTTGCCTCACCTCGCTAGGCTGCATTGCTGGGAACCGCGACTTTGCAGCTACTCCGGCCCCTGTGCACTTCCGGCGGAAATCCTTTGTGCACAGCCAAGCCTGGGTCCACGGCACTCTAACCTGCATTGCACGACTTTCTAAGTTGGTCTCCGGCGACGTGGGACTCCTTTGTGCAACTTCGGCGAGCACCGTTTCACGCATCCTCGTAGTGCCTGTTTCTGGCACTTCTCCGGGTGCTACCGGCTTCAGAGAGGGCTCCTTGTCTTGCTCGACGTCCCCTCTCTCTGCTGGTCCAATTTGCGACCTCCTGGGCCTCAGCAGCGTCCAAAAACGCTAACTGCACGATTTGCAGCTAGCAAGGCTTGTTGGCGTTCTTTTGGCGGGAAAACACTTCTGCACGACTCTCCATGGCGAGCGGGATCGGTCCACCAAAGGGGAAGTCTCTAGCCCTTTTCGTTCCTGCAGAAACCTCAGCTTCTTCTGTCCAGTAGAAGCTTCTTTGCACCCGCAGCTGGCATTTCCTGGGCATTTGCCCATCTCCGACTTGCTTGTGACTTTTGGACTTGGTCCCCTTGTTCCACAGGTACCCTAGATTGGAAATCCACAGTTGTTGCATTGCTGGTTTGTGTCTTTCCTGCATTATTCCTCTAACACGACTACTTTGTCCTTAGGGGAACTTCAGTGCACTTTGCACTCACTTTTCAGGGTCTTGGGGAGGGTTATTTTTCTAACTCTCACTATTTTCTAATAGTCCCAGCGACCCTCTACAAGGTCACATAGGTTTGGGGTCCATTCGTGGTTCGCATTCCACTTTTGGAGTATATGGTTTGTGTTGCCCCTATCCCTATGTTTCCCCATTGCATCCTATTGTAACTATACATTGTTTGCACTGTTTTCTAAGACTATACTGCATATTTTTGCTATTGTGTATATATATCTTGTGTATATTTCCTATCCTCTCACTGAGGGTACACTCTAAGATACTTTGGCATATTGTCATAAAAATAAAGTACCTTTATTTTTAGTATAACTGTGTATTGTGTTTTCTTATGATATTGTGCAAATGACACTAAGTGGTACTGTAGTAGCTTCACATGTCTCCTAGTTCAGCCTAAGCTGCTCTGCTAAGCTACAATTATCTATCAGCCTAAGCTGCTAGACACCCTATACACTAATAAGGGATAACTGGGCCTGGTGCAAGGTGCAAGTACCCCTTGGTACTCACTACAAGCCAGTCCAGCCTCCTACAGTGACTAGGATGTGTCTCTCTTCCATTGTCGACAGGTCCACCAGGGGTCTGTACATAGGAGGATGCCGCCATCTCATCACCTGCCCCAGCGGACGTGCCCTACTGAGGAGAACAGCGAGCAGAGAGTCAGCCAACACTGAGGTATCACAATGTGTTATTTGCAGAAACGTCATCAAGCTGCAATGTGCCGGTATCTGTCTATATTCCCGGCCTAGATAGGTGTGACGCAGTTAACATCCATCCCATGTGGCCTCCTGAAATGGCGGCTGCCTGACCTGTAAGGTGAGACAAGGGGATATGAGGTACCAGCGCTGGCGCTGTACACCGATGCCGTGGGCGGTCAAAGACCGTGGTGCAATTCTGCATTGGTTAACATTGGGCCCTATGGGTCCCAGGAGCCATTTTCTGTCTGTTCATTCACTTGATACCTGACCTTCAACAGGAGAGGACCTACACTGCAAGTGCTGCTGTGACCTGTGTCTGGATGCGACAATGACTACAGTGTCTGGGGAAAGGGCCCCTGCCTTCACTTCGGAGGAGTTGGACAAACTAGTGAATAGGATCCTCCCCCAGTACACGCAAATGTGCGGTCTTCCAGACAAACAGGTGAGTACACTGCGAGCATGCTGCATGGGCAATACCTGTTTTGAGTGGTGTGGATGGGAGATACATGGGGGGGATGAGGCCTGCATGTGCGGATGGGTAGTGTATGTGCATCAGTGCATGGGTGGGAACAGGTGGGCAATGAGTTTGACGGTCCAGACGGGTAAGTAATTTCCTTTCCCCCATACCATTCCTCTAGGTCAGCGCCCACCAGAAGAAGGGTATTTGGTGTGCCATCGCCAAGGACGTCCAGACCATGGGGGTCTACCACAGACGGAGCACCCACTGCCGTATAAGATGGGAGGACCTGCGCCACTGGAGCAAGAAGATGGTGGAGGCCCAGCTGGGGATGGCCTCCCAACGTGGGAGGGGTGCCTGTCGCACCATGACTCCCCTGATGTTCCGGATCCTGGCGGTGGCTTATCCGGAGTTGGATGGGCACTTGAGGGCATCACAGCAGCCACAAGGGGGTGAGTAGACTCTCATTCAGCTGACTCTGTGCGTATTACGAGGTGTCTGGGTGTGGGAGGTGGGCAGTGGGTTCCCCTAGGCCAGGCCAAAGTTGATAGGCAAGGTCCCTTGTGAGGCAGGCTATGTGGCACCCCAACCCCACCAGTGGTAAGAGCCATCTACACCTAGTCAGGCTCCTGTGACTTCCAGGTGTGAAGCAATTGGTCCTAGGCCTCGTACCCCATGGTCAGCGGAAATTCCTAGGAACTGTCAGTGCATGGCGTAGTGCAGAGGGCTGCTCCCTGTGTGTTGTATCCGCCAACGGTAGTGGTGTTGCATGCACTGAATATGTCTTTCTTCTGCCTCCCCCCCCCCCTTTTTGTGGTCTTCCTGTTCTTGTGTGCAATAGCATCATCAGGCGGAGGAGCATTGGCACTGGAGCAGGATGGAGCTGCCACCCACTTGGCCCTGGAAGGTGAAGCAACAGAGTCTGAAGCCACCAGTGGGATGGAGGGCGAGGGGAGCTCCACGGCGGGGACAGGAGCAGACAGCAGTGACAGCAACTCCTCCTCTGATGGGAGCTCCCTTGCGGTGGAGGGCACCTCTGTGCCCACTGCATCAACAGGTACAGCCGCCACCCCGCCTACCAGCACCGCCCTCCCAGCAGCCCCTCAGCGTGTGTCCCGTGCCCGCTCACCCAGGAAGGTGGGCATCTCCTTCGCCCCAGGCTCCTCAGCCCCTGCCCCAGTCAGCCCTGCTGCCCTCAGTGAGGAGGCTATTGACTTCCTGAGATCCCTCACTGTTGGGCAATCTACCATTGTGAATGCCATCCAGAGTGTAGAGAGGCATTTGCAACAAACAAATGCATACCTGGAATGCATTCATTCTGGGCAGGCAGCACAACAGAGAGCATTTCAGGCTCTGGCCTCAGCACTTATGGCAGCCATTGTCCCTGTGTCTAGCCTCCCCCTCCAACTTCCTCCACCCAGACCCAATCCCCTGTATCTCAGCCTATCCCAAGCACACCATCAGACCAGCATGCACACTCATCAACACACAAGAGTGGACATGGCAAACATAACCACCACACATCTCACAGGCACTCACATAAGCACCATCCCCATGCAGACACAGCAACATCCACTGCCGCAACTGTGTCCCCCTCCTCCACGTCCTCCTCCTCCCTCCCTAACTCGTCTCCACTCACACCTGCATGCACTAAATCCTCAGAAACTACCTCCATCACCAGCACGCCCACCACCACACACCACTCATGTGCAATCACCACCCCCATTACCATTCACACATCCCCAGTGTCCTCTCCCAGTGTGTCAGTGAGCCCTCCTCCCAAAGTACACAAACGCAGGCACACACCCACCCAACAGCCATTCACCTCACAACAGCCTCCGGCCCATGCACCTTCCCCAAAATTCAGCAGACATACACCTCCTACAAACACTACCTCTACCTTCACCCCCAAACCCCCTTCATCTTCCCGTCCAAGTGTGTCTAAAAAACTCTTCCTGGCTAACATTGACCTCTTCCCTACACCTACCCCAGTCCTTCCTCTAGGGCCAGGCTTTCCAGGTCCCAGCCCAGCACCTCAGCCACCACATCCCCAGGCACAGTGGTGCCAGCAACTGCGGGGTCATGGAGTGCGCCACCCATCAGGGCTGCCAGTGTGCCGCGTAGTGAGGGCAAGGACATTCCTCCAGAACCAGTGGAGAAAGACATCCACTACCTCAGTCCTTGGCAGGATGAAGCACTCTGGGCACCAAGCCCCCTCCAGAACCAGTGGAGAAAGACATGCACTACCTCAGTCCTTGGCAGGATGAAGCACTCTGGGCACCAAGCACCCTCCAGAACCAGTGGAGAAAGACATGCACTACCTCGGTCCTTGGCAGAATGAAGCACTCTGGGCATCAGGCCCCCTCCAGAACCAGTGGAGAAAGACATCCACTAACTCAGTCCTTGGCAGGATGAAACACTCTGGGAACAAAGCCCCCTACAGAACCAGTGGAGAAAGACATCCACTACCTTAGTCCTTGGCAGGATGAAGCACAAGAAAGACATCCACTACCTCAGTCCTTGGCAGGATGAAGCACTCTGGGCACAAAGCCCCCTCCACAACCAGTGGAGAAAGACATTCACTACCTCAGTCCTTGGAAGGATGAAGCACTCTGGGCACCAAGCCCCCTCCAGAACCAGTGGAGAAAGGCATGCACTACCTCAGTCCTTGGCAGGATGAAGCACTCTGGGCACCAGGCCCCCTCCAGAACCAGTGGAGAAAGACATCCACTAACTCAGTCCTTGGCAGGATGAAGCACTCTGGGCACCAGGCCCCCTCCAGAACCAGTCGAGAAAGACATCCACTAACTCAGTCCTTGGCAGCATAAAGCACTCTGGGCACCAGGCCCCCTCCAGAACCAGTGGAGAAAGACATACACTGCCTCAGTCCTTGGCAGGATGAAGCACAAGAAAGACAACCACTACCTCAGACCTTGGCAGGATGAAGCACTCTGGGCACAAAGCCCCCTCCACAACCAGTGGAGAAAGACATTCACTACCTCAGTCCTTGGCAGGATGAAGCACTCTGGGTACCAAGCCCCCTCCAGAACCAGTGGAGAAAGACATGCACTATCTCAGTCCTTGGCAGGATGAAGCACTCTGGACACCAGGCCCCCTCCAGAACCAGTGGAGAAAGGCATGCACTACCTCAGTGGACAGCTGTTCACAGCTGCAGGAGACGTCCTGCTTTGTCCCTCAGCAGGTGCTGACCCATGTACCGCCGCCAGCACAGCCGCCAGCACCACCGTTGCAGACACCGTCGCAGGCACCGCCGCGACAGACACCGTCGCAGGCACCGCCGAGACAGACACCGCCACAAGCACCTGCACCGCCCCCGGCATGTCTACAGCATCAGCGATAATCCCCAGCCTCTTCCCCAGTGGGCAGACGTCCGAGGCTGCAGGAGACGTCCTGCTTTGTCCCTCAGCAGGTGCTGACCCATGCACCGCCGTCAGCACTGCCGCCAGCACCGCCGCAAGCACCGCCGCCACAGACACCGCCGCAAGCACCGCCACCGGCCCCGCGGCGTCCTCGGACACTGGCACCACCGCTGACATAGCTACCATCCCCAGTGGTCAGTCGTCTTAGGCTGAGGAAAGTTCCTGGACTATGGGCAACTTCCATGAGGCATGACTTCCATCACTGTTTGCATCTGCAGGTGAAAGGCGAAGCCGCAGCAGTGTGGGGTATGTTGCTGCCTCCATGGCGTGTCATGCTACCTGAACCTCACCAGTCTCGTGGCACGCAAACCCAGGTGAAGGAATTGTACTGGCCACACTGCACGTGGAGCACTCTGGACACCAGGCCCCCTCCAGAACCAGTGGAGAAAGACATCCATTACCGCAGTCCTTGGCAGGATGAAGCACTCTGGGCATAAAGCCCCCTCCAGAACCAGTGGAGAAAAACATCCACTACCTCAGTCCTTGGCAGGATGAAGCACTCTGGGCATCAGGACCCCTCCAGAACCAGTGGAGAAAGACATCCACTACCTCAGTCCTTGGGAGAATGAAGCATTCTGGGCACAAAGCCCCCTCCAGAACCAGTGGAGAAAGATATCCACTACCTCAGTCCTTGGCAGGATGAAGCACTCTGGGCACCAAGCCCCCTCCAGAACCAGTGGAGAAAGACATGCACTACCTCAGTCCTTCGCACGATGAAGCACTCTGGGCATCAGGCCCCCTCCAGAACCAGTGGAGAAAGGCATCCACTACCTCAGTCCTTGGCAGGATGAAGCACTCTGGGCATAAAGCCCCCTCCAGAACCAGTGGAGAAAGACATCCACTACCTCAGTCCTTGGCAGGATGAAGCACTCTGGGCACAAGGACCCCTGCAGAACCAGTGGAGAAAGACATCCACTACCTCCGTCCTTGGCAGGATGAAGCACTCTGGGCACCAAGCCCCCTCCAGAACCAACGGAGAAAGACATGCACCACCTCAGTCCTTGGCAGGATGAAGCACTCTGGGCACCAGGCCCCCTCCAGAACCAGTGGAGAAAGGCATCCACTACCTCAGTCCTTGGCAGGATGAAGCACTCTGGGCACCAGGCCCCCTCCAGAACTAGTGGAGAAAGACATCCACTGCCTTAGTCCTCGCCAGGATGAAGCACTCTGGGCACAAAGCCCCCTCCAGAACCAGTGGAGAAAGGCATCCACTATCTCAGTCCTTGGCAGGATGAAGCACTCTGGCCACCAGGCTCCCTCCAGAACCAGTGGAGAAAGACATCCACTACCTCAGTCCTTGGCAGGATGAAGCACTCTGGGCACCAAGCCCCCTCCAGAACCAGTGGAGAAAGACATGCACTACCTCAGTCCTTGGCAGGATGAAGCACTCTGGTCATCAGGCCCCCTCCAGAACCAGTGGAGAAAGACATCCACTAACTCAGTCCTTGGCAGGATGAAACACTCTGGGAACAAAGCCCCCTCCAGAACCAGTGGAGAAAGACATCCACTACCTTAGTCCTTGGCAGGGTGAAGCACAAGAATGACATCCACTACCTCAGTCCTTGGCAGGATGAAGCACTCTGGGCACAAAGCCCCCTCAACAACCAGTGGAGAAAGACATTCACTACCTCAGTCCTTGGCAGGATGAAGCACTCTGGGCACCAAGCCCACTCCAGAACCAGTGGAGAAAGGCATGCACTACCTCAGTCCTTGGCAGGATGAAGCACTCTGGGCACCAGGCCCCCTCCAGAACCAGTGGAGAAAGACATCCACTACCTCAGTCCTTGGCAGGATGAAGCACTCTGGGCATCAGGACCCCTCCAGAACCAGTGGAGAAAGACATCCACTACCTCAGTCCTTGGCAGGATGAAGCACTCTGGGCATCAGGCCCCCTCCAGAACCAGTGGAGAAAGACATCCACTAACTCAGTCCTTGGCAGGATGAAACACTCTGGGAACAAAGCCCCCTCCAGAACCAGTGGAGAAAGACATCCACTACCTTAGTCCTTGGCAGGATGAAGCACAAGAATGACATCCACTACCTCAGTCCTTGGCAGGATGAAGCACTCTGGGCACAAAGCCCCCTCCAGATCCAGTCGAGAAAGACATCCACTACCTCAGTCCTTGGCAGGATAAAGCACTCTGGGCACCAGGCCCCCTCCAGAACCAGTGGAGAAAGACATCCACTGCCTCAGTCCTTGGGAGGATGAAGCACAAGAAAGACATCCACTACCTCAGACCATGTCAGAATGAAGCACTCTGGGTACCAAGCCCCCTCCAGAACCAGTGGGGAAAGACATGCACTACCTCAATCCTTGGCAGGATGAAGCACTCTGGACACCAGGCCCCCTCCAGAACCAGTGGAGAAAGGCATGCACTACCTCAGTACTTGGCAGGATGTAGCACTCTGGGCATAAAGCCCCCTCCAGAACCAGTGGAGAAAGACATCCACTACCTCAGTCCTTGGCAGGATGAAGCACTCTGGGCATCAGGACCCCTCCAGAACCAGTGGAGAAAGACATCCACTACCTCAGTTCTTGGGAGGATGAAGCATTCTGGGCACAAAGCCCCCTCCAGATCCAGTCGAGAAAGACATCCACTACCTGAGGGCAAGGACATTCCGCCACCTGCCAAGGTGAAGAAGGTGCCCACATCCCAGAGGGAGAAGCTGAAACTACCAGCCACCATGGGCTCAGGAAAAACAAAAGGGGATACTGGCAAGACAACTTCTGCACCATCAGAGCTGGGGAAGGGCCAAAAGCTGAAGAGCAGGTCAGGAGAGGGCATGGTGGCACCGACTGAGGGACCAGTCTCACAGTGTCTGTCCACGACCATGCCAACCTGTATGACGGCGAACACCGCTAGTTGCCCGCCACCACAACCACCACCTGCACCGCCCCCGGCACATCTACAGCCTCAACGACAGTCCCCAGCCTCTTCCTCAGTGGACAGCTGTTCACAGCTGCAGGAGACGTCCTGCTTTGTCCCTCAGCAGGTGCTGAACCATGTACTGCCGCCAGCACCGCCGCCAGCACCACCGTCGCAGACACCGTCGCAGGCACTGCTGCGACAGACACTGGCACAAGCACCGCCACCGGCCCCGCGGCGTCCTCGGACACTGGCACCACCGCTGACATAGCTACCATCCCTAGTGGTCAGTCGTCTTAGGCTGAGGAAAGTTCCTGGACTATGGGCAGCTTCCATGAGGCATGACTTCCATCACTGTTTGCATCTGCAGGTAAAAGGCGAAGCCGCAGCAGTGTGGGGTATGTTGCTGCCTCCATGGCGTGTCATGGTACCTGAACCTCGCCAGTCTCGTGGCACGCAAACCCAGGTGAAGGAATTGTACTGGCCACACTGCACGTGGAACACTCTGAGAACCATGCCCCCTCCAGAACCAGTGGAGAAAGACATCCATTACCGCAGTCCTTGGCAGGATGAAGCACTCTGGGCATAAAGCCCCCTCCAGAACCAGTGGAGAAAGACATCCACTACCTCAGTCCTTGGCAGGATGAAGCACTCTGGGCATCAGGACCCCTCCAGAACCAGTGGAGAAAGACATCCACTACCTCAGTCCTTGGGAGGATGAAGCATTCTGGGCACAAAGCCCCCTCCAGAACCAGTGGAGAAAGATATCCACTACCTCAGTCCTTGGCAGGATGAAGCACTCTGGGCACCAAGCCCCCTCCAGAACCAGTGGAGAAAGACATGCACTACCTCAGTCCTTGGAAGGATGAAGCACTCTGGGCACCAGGCCCCCTCCAGAACCAGTGGAGAAAGGCATCCACTACCTCAGTCCTTGGCAGGATGAAGCACTCTGGGCATAAAGCCCCCTCCAGAACCAGTGGAGAAAGACATCCACTACCTCAGTCCTTGGCAGGATGAAGCACTCTGGGCACAAGGACCCCTGCAGAACCAGAGGAGAAAGACATCGACTACCTCCTTCCTTGGCAGGATGAAGCACTCTGGGCACCAAGCCCCCTCCAGAACCAGCGGAGAAAGACATGCACCACCTCAGTCCTTGGCAGGATGAAGCACTCTGGGCACCAGGCCCCCTCCAGAACTAGTAGAGAAAGGCATCCACTACCTCAGTCCTTGGCAGGATGAAGCACTCTGGGCACCAGGCCCCCTCCAGAACTAGTGGAGAAAGACATCCACTGCCTTAGTCCTTGCCAGGATGAAGCACTCTGGGCACAAAGCCCCCTCCAGAACCAGTGGAGAAAGGCATCCACTATCTCAGTCCTTGGCAGGATGAAGCACTCTGGCCACCAGGCTCCCTTCAGAACCAGTGGAGAAAGACATCCACTACCTCAGTCCTTGGCAGGATGAAGCACTCTGGGCACCAAGCCCCCTCCAGAACCAGTGGAGAAAGACATGCACTACCTCAGTCCTTGGCAGGATGAAGCACTCTGGGCACCAAGCCCCCTCTATAACCAGTGTAGAAAGACATGCACTACCTCAGTCCTTGGCAGGATGAAGCACTCTGGGCATCAGACTCCCTCCAGAACCAGTGGAGAAAGACATCCACTAGCTCAGTCCTTGGCAGGATGAAACACTCTGGGAACAAAGCCCCCTCCAGAACCAGTGGAGAAAGACATCCACTACCTTAGTCCTTGGCAAGATGAAGCACAAGAAAGACATCCACTACCTCAGTCCTTGGCAGGATGAAGCACTCTGGGCACAAAGCCCCCTCCACAACCAGTGGAGAAAGACATTCACTACCTCAGTCCTTGGCAGGATTAAGCACTCTGGGCACCAAGCCCCCTCCAGAACCAGTGGAGAAAGACATGCATTACCTCAGTCCTTGGCAGGATGAAGCACTCTGGACACCAGGCCCCCTCCAGAACCAGTGGAGAAAGGCATGCACTACCTCAGTCCTTGGCAGGATGAAGCACTCTGGGCACCAGGCCCCCTCCAGAACCAGTGGAGAAAGACATCCACTAACTCAGTCCTCGGCAGGATGAAGCACTCTGGGCACCAGGCCCCCTCCAGAACCAGTCGAGAAAGACATCCACTAACTCAGTCCTTGGCAGGATGAAGCACTCTGGGCACAAAGCCCCCTCCAGATCCAGTCGAGAAAGACATCCACTACCTCAGTCCTTGGCAGGAGAAAGCACTCTGGGCACCAGGCCCCCTCCAGAACCAGTGGAGAAAGACATCCACTGCCTCAGTCCTTGGCAGGATGAAGCGCAAGAAAGACATCCACTACCTCCTTCCTTGGCAGGATGAAGCACTCTGGGCACCAAGCCGCCTCCAGAACCAGCAGAGAAAGACATGCACCACCTCAGTCCTTGGCAGGATGAAGCGCTCTGGGCACCAGGCCCCCTCCAGAACCAGTGGAGAACGGCATCCAATACCTCAGTCCTTGGCAGGATGAAGCACTCTGGGCACCAGGCCCCCTCCAGAACTACTGGAGAAAGACATCCACTGCCTTAGTCCTTGCCAGGATGAAGCACTCTGGGCACTAAGCCCCCTCCAGAACCAGTGGAGAAAGGCATCCACTATCTCAGTCCTTGGCAGGATGAAGCACTCTGGCCACCAGGCTCCCTCCAGAACCAGTGGAGAAAGACATCCACTACCTCAGTCCTTGGCAGGATGAAGCACTCTGGGCACCAAGCCCCCTCCAGAACCAGTGGAGAAAGACATGCACTACCTCAGTCCTTGGCAGGATGAAGCACTCTGGGCACCAAGCCCCCTCCAGAACCAGTGGAGAAAGACATGCACTACCTCAGTCCTTGGCAGGATGAAGCACTCTGGGCATCAGGCTCCCTCCAGAACCAGTGGAGAAAGACATCCACTAGCTCAGTCCTTGGCAGGATGAAACACTCTGGGAAGAAAGCCCCCTCCAGAACCAGTGGAGAAAGACATCCACTACCTTAGTCCTTGGCAAGATGAAGCACAAGAAAGACATCCACTACCTCAGTCCTTGGCAGGATGAAGCACTCTGGGCACAAAGCCCCCTCCACAACCAGTGGAGAAAGACATTTACTACCTCAGTCCTTGGCAGGATGAAGCACTCTGGGCACCAAGCCCCCTCCAGAACCAGTGGAGAAAGACATGCATTACCTCAGTCCTTGGCAGGATGAAGCACTCTGGACACCAGGCCCCCTCCAGAACCAGTGGAGAAAGGCATGCACTACCTCAGTCCTTGGCAGGATGAAGCACTCTGGGCACCAGGCCCCCTCCAGAACCAGTGGAGAAAGACATCCACTAACTCAGTCCTTGGCAGGATGAAGCACTCTGGGCACCAGGCCCCCTCCAGAACCAGTAGAGAAAGACATCCACTAACTCAGTCCTTGGCAGGATGAAGTACTCTGGGCACAAAGCCCCCTCCAGATCCAGTCGAGAAAGACATCCACTACCTCAGTCCTTGGCAGGAGAAACCACTCTGGGCACCATGCCCCCTCCAGAACCAGTGGAGAAAGACATCCACTGCCTCAGTCCTTGGCAGGATGAAGCGCAAGAAAGACATCCACTACCTCAGTCCTTGGCAGGATGAAGCACTCTGGGCACAAAGCCCCCTCCACAACCAGTGGAGAAAGACATTCACTACCTCAGTCCTTGGTAGGATGAAGCACTCTGGGTACCAAGCCCCCTCCAGAACCAGTGGAGAAAGACATGCACTACCTCATTCCTTGGCAGGATGAAGCACTCTGGACACCAGGCCCCCTCCAGAACCAGTGGAGAAAGGCATGCACTACCTCAGTCCTTGGCAGGATGAAGCACTCTGGGCACCAGGCCCCCTCCAGGACCAGTGGAGAAAGAAATCGACTAACTCAGTCCTTGGCAGGATGAAGCACTCTGGGCACAAAGCCCCCTCCAGATCCAGTCGAGAAAGACATCCACTACCTCAATTCTTGGCAGAATAAAGCACTCTGGGCACCAGGCCCCCTCCAGAACCAGTGGAGAAAGACATCCACTACCTCAGTCCTTGGCAGGATAAGGCACTCTTGGCACCAGGCCCCCTCCAGAACCCGTGGAGAAAGACATCCACTACCTCAGTCCTTGGTAGGATAAAGCACTCTGGGCACAAAGCCCCCTCCAGAACCAGTGGAGAAAGCCATCCACTACCTCAGTCCTTGGCAGGATGAAGCACTCTGGGCACCAAGCCCCCTCCAGAACCAGTGGAGAAAGACATGCACTACCTCAGTCCTTGGCAGGATGAAGCACTCTGGGCAACAACCCCCTCCAGAACCAGTGGAGAAAGACATGCACTACCTCAGTCCTTGGCAGGATGAAGCACTCTGGGCATCAGGCTCCCTCCAGAACCAGTGGAGAAAGACATCCACTAGCTCAGTCCTTGGCAGGATGAAACACTCTGGGAAGAAAGCCCCCTCCAGAACCAGTGGAGAAAGACATCCACTACCTTAGTCCTTGGCAAGATGAAGCACAAGAAAGACATCCACTACCTCAGTCCTTGGCAGGATGAAGCACTCTGGGCACAAAGCCCCCTCCACAACCAGTGGAGAAAGACATTTACTACCTCAGTCCTTGGCAGGATGAAGCACTTTGGGCACCAAGCCCCCTCCAGAACCAGTGGAGAAAGACATGCATTACCTCAGTCCTTGGCAGGATGAAGCACTCTGGACACCAGGCCCCCTCCAGAACCAGTGGAGAAAGGCATGCACTACCTCAGTCCTTGGCAGGATGAAGCACTCTGGGCACCAGGCCCCCTCCAGAACCAGTGGAGAAAGACATCCACTAACTCAGTCCTTGGCAGGATGAAGCGCAAGAAAGACATCCACTACCTCAGTCCTTGGCAGGATGAAGCACTCTGGGCACAAAGCCCCCTCCACAACCAGTGGAGAAAGACATTCACTACCTCAGTCCTTGGCAGGATAAAGCACTCTGGGTACCAAGCCCCCTCCAGAACCAGTGGAGAAAGACATGCACTACCTCATTCCTTGGCAGGATGAAGCACTCTGGACATCAGGCTCCCTCCAGAACCAGTGGAGAAAGACATCCACTAGCTCAGTCCTTGGCAGGATGAAACACTCTGGGAAGAAAGCCCCCTCCAGAACCAGTGGAGAAAGACATCCACTACCTTAGTCCTTGGCAAGATGAAGCACAAGAAAGACATCCACTACCTCAGTCATTGGCAGGATGAAGCACTCTGGGCACAAAGCCCCCTCCAGAACCAGTGGAGAAAGGCATGCACTACCTCAGTCCTTGGCAGGATGAAGCACTCTGGACACCAGGCCCCCTCCAGAACCAGTGGAGAAAGGCATGCACTACCTCAGTCCTTGGCAGGATGAAGCACTCTGGGCACCAGGCCCCCTCCAGAACCAGTGGAGAAAGACATCCACTAACTCAGTCCTTGGCAGGATGAAGCGCAAGAAAGACATCCACTACCTCAGTCCTTGGCAGGATGAAGCACTCTGGGCACAAAGCCCCCTCCACAACCAGTGGAGAAAGACATTCACTACCTCAGTCCTTGGCAGGATAAAGCACTCTGGGTACCAAGCCCCCTCCAGAACCAGTGGAGAAAGACATGCACTACCTCATTCCTTGGCAGGATGAAGCACTCTGGACACCAGGCCCCCTCCAGAACCAGTGGAGAAAGGCATGCACTACCTCAGTCCTTGGCAGGATGAAGCACTCTGGGCACCAGGCCCCCTCCAGGACCAGTGGAGAAAGAAATCCACTAACTCAGTCCTTGGCAGGACGAAGCACTCTGGGCACAAAGCCCCCTCCAGATCCAGTCGAGAAAGACATCCACTACCTCAATTCTTGGCAGAATAAAGCACTCTGGGCACCAGGCACCCTCCAGAACCAGTGGAGAAAGACATCCACTACCTCAGTCCTTGACAGGATAAGGCACTCTGGGCACCAGGCCCCCTCCAGAACCCGTGGAGAAAGACATCCACTACCTCAGTCCTTGGTAGGATGAAGCACTCTGGACACCAGGCCCCCTCCAGAACCAGTGGAGAAAGGCATGCACTACCTCAGTCCTTGGCAGGATGAAGCACTCTGGGCACCAGGCCCCCTCCAGAACCAGTGGAGAAAGACATCCACTAACTCAGTCCTCGGCAGGATGAAGCACTCTGGGCACCAGGCCCCCTCCAGAACCAGTCGAGAAAGACATCCACTAACTCAGTCCTTGGCAGGATGAAGCACTCTGGGCACAAAGCCCCCTCCAGATCCAGTCGAGAAAGACATCCACTACCTCAGTCCTTGGCAGGAGAAAGCACTCTGGGCACCAGGCCCCCTCCAGAACCAGTGGAGAAAGACATCCACTGCCTCAGTCCTTGGCAGGATGAAGCGCAAGAAAGACATCCACTACCTCCTTCCTTGGCAGGATGAAGCACTCTGGGCACCAAGCCGCCTCCAGAACCAGCAGAGAAAGACATGCACCACCTCAGTCCTTGGCAGGATGAAGCGCTCTGGGCACCAGGCCCCCTCCAGAACCAGTGGAGAACGGCATCCAATACCTCAGTCCTTGGCAGGATGAAGCACTCTGGGCACCAGGCCCCCTCCAGAACTACTGGAGAAAGACATCCACTGCCTTAGTCCTTGCCAGGATGAAGCACTCTGGGCACTAAGCCCCCTCCAGAACCAGTGGAGAAAGGCATCCACTATCTCAGTCCTTGGCAGGATGAAGCACTCTGGCCACCAGGCTCCCTCCAGAACCAGTGGAGAAAGACATCCACTACCTCAGTCCTTGGCAGGATGAAGCACTCTGGGCACCAAGCCCCCTCCAGAACCAGTGGAGAAAGACATGCACTACCTCAGTCCTTGGCAGGATGAAGCACTCTGGGCACCAAGCCCCCTCCAGAACCAGTGGAGAAAGACATGCACTACCTCAGTCCTTGGCAGGATGAAGCACTCTGGGCATCAGGCTCCCTCCAGAACCAGTCGAGAAAGACATCCACTAGCTCAGTCCTTGGCAGGATGAAACACTCTGGGAAGAAAGCCCCCTCCAGAACCAGTGGAGAAAGACATCCACTACCTTAGTCCTTGGCAAGATGAAGCACAAGAAAGACATCCACTACCTCAGTCCTTGGCAGGATGAAGCACTCTGGGCACAAAGCCCCCTCCACAACCAGTGGAGAAAGACATTTACTACCTCAGTCCTTGGCAGGATGAAGCACTCTGGGCACCAAGCCCCCTCCAGAACCAGTGGAGAAAGACATGCATTACCTCAGTCCTTGGCAGGATGAAGCACTCTGGACACCAGGCCCCCTCCAGAACCAGTGGAGAAAGGCATGCACTACCTCAGTCCTTGGCAGGATGAAGCACTCTGGGCACCAGGCCCCCTCCAGAACCAGTGGAGAAAGACATCCACTAACTCAGTCCTTGGCAGGATGAAGCACTCTGGGCACCAGGCCCCCTCCAGAACCAGTAGAGAAAGACATCCACTAACTCAGTCCTTGGCAGGATGAAGCACTCTGGGCACAAAGCCCCCTCCAGATCCAGTCGAGAAAGACATCCACTACCTCAGTCCTTGGCAGGAGAAACCACTCTGGGCACCATGCCCCCTCCAGAACCAGTGGAGAAAGACATCCACTGCCTCAGTCCTTGGCAGGATGAAGCGCAAGAAAGACATCCACTACCTCAGTCCTTGGCAGGATGAAGCACTCTGGGCACAAAGCCCCCTCCACAACCAGTGGAGAAAGACATTCACTACCTCAGTCCTTGGTAGGATGAAGCACTCTGGGTACCAAGCCCCCTCCAGAACCAGTGGAGAAAGACATGCACTACCTCATTCCTTGGCAGGATGAAGCACTCTGGACACCAGGCCCCCTCCAGAACCAGTGGAGAAAGGCATGCACTACCTCAGTCCTTGGCAGGATGAAGCACTCTGGGCACCAGGCCCCCTCCAGGACCAGTGGAGAAAGAAATCGACTAACTCAGTCCTTGGCAGGATGAAGCACTCTGGGCACAAAGCCCCCTCCAGATCCAGTCGAGAAAGACATCCACTACCTCAATTCTTGGCAGAATAAAGCACTCTGGGCACCAGGCCCCCTCCAGAACCAGTGGAGAAAGACATCCACTACCTCAGTCCTTGACAGGATAAGGCACTCTGGGCACCAGGCCCCCTCCAGAACCCGTGGAGAAAGACATCCACTACCTCAGTCCTTGGTAGGATGAAGCACTCTGGGCACAAAGCCCCCTCCAGAACCAGTGGAGAAAGCCATCCACTACCTCAGTCCTTGGCAGGATGAAGCACTCTGGGCACCAAGCCCCCTCCAGAACCAGTGGAGAAAGACATGCACTACCTCAGTCCTTGGCAGGATGAAGCACTCTGGGCAACAACCCCCTCCAGAACCAGTGGAGAAAGACATGCACTACCTCAGTCCTTGGCAGGATGAAGCACTCTGGGCATCAGGCTCCCTCCAGAACCAGTGGAGAAAGACATCCACTAGCTCAGTCCTTGGCAGGATGAAACACTCTGGGAAGAAAGCCCCCTCCAGAACCAGTGGAGAAAGACATCCACTACCTTAGTCCTTGGCAAGATGAAGCACAAGAAAGACATCCACTACCTCAGTCCTTGGCAGGATGAAGCACTCTGGGCACAAAGCCCCCTCCACAACCAGTGGAGAAAGACATTTACTACCTCAGTCCTTGGCAGGATGAAGCACTTTGGGCACCAAGCCCCCTCCAGAACCAGTGGAGAAAGACATGCATTACCTCAGTCCTTGGCAGGATGAAGCACTCTGGACACCAGGCCCCCTCCAGAACCAGTGGAGAAAGGCATGCACTACCTCAGTCCTTGGCAGGATGAAGCACTCTGGGCACCAGGCCCCCTCCAGAACCAGTGGAGAAAGACATCCACTAACTCAGTCCTTGGCAGGATGAAGCGCAAGAAAGACATCCACTACCTCAGTCCTTGGCAGGATGAAGCACTCTGGGCACAAAGCCCCCTCCACAACCAGTGGAGAAAGACATTCACTACCTCAGTCCTTGGCAGGATAAAGCACTCTGGGTACCAAGCCCCCTCCAGAACCAGTGGAGAAAGACATGCACTACCTCATTCCTTGGCAGGATGAAGCACTCTGGACATCAGGCTCCCTCCAGAACCAGTGGAGAAAGACATCCACTAGCTCAGTCCTTGGCAGGATGAAACACTCTGGGAAGAAAGCCCCCTCCAGAACCAGTGGAGAAAGACATCCACTACCTTAGTCCTTGGCAAGATGAAGCACAAGAAAGACATCCACTACCTCAGTCCTTGGCAGGATGAAGCACTCTGGGCACAAAGCCCCCTCCAGAACCAGTGGAGAAAGGCATGCACTACCTCAGTCCTTGGCAGGATGAAGCACTCTGGACACCAGACCCCCTCCAGAACCAGTGGAGAAAGGCATGCACTACCTCAGTCCTTGGCAGGATGAAGCACTCTGGGCACCAGGCCCCCTCCAGAACCAGTGGAGAAAGACATCCACTAACTCAGTCCTTGGCAGGATGAAGCGCAAGAAAGACATCCACTACCTCAGTCCTTGGCAGGATGAAGCACTCTGGGCACAAAGCCCCCTCCACAACCAGTGGAGAAAGACATTCACTACCTCAGTCCTTGGCAGGATAAAGCACTCTGGGTACCAAGCCCCCTCCAGAACCAGTGGAGAAAGACATGCACTACCTCATTCCTTGGCAGGATGAAGCACTCTGGACACCAGGCCCCCTCCAGAACCAGTGGAGAAAGGCATGCACTACCTCAGTCCTTGGCAGGATGAAGCACTCTGGGCACCAGGCCCCCTCCAGGACCAGTGGAGAAAGAAATCCACTAACTCAGTCCTTGGCAGGACGAAGCACTCTGGGCACAAAGCCCCCTCCAGATCCAGTCGAGAAAGACATCCACTACCTCAATTCTTGGCAGAATAAAGCACTCTGGGCACCAGGCACCCTCCAGAACCAGTGGAGAAAGACATCCACTACCTCAGTCCTTGACAGGATAAGGCACTCTGGGCACCAGGCCCCCTCCAGAACCCGTGGAGAAAGACATCCACTACCTCAGTCCTTGGTAGGATGAAGCACTCTGGGCACAAAGCCCCCTCCAGAACCAGTGGAGAAAGCCATCCACTACCTCAGTCCTTGGCAGGATGAAGCACTCTGGGCACCAAGCCCCCTCCAGAACCAGTGGAGAAAGACATGCACTACCTCAGTCCTTGGCAGGATGAAGCACTCTGGGCACCAAGCCCCCTCCAGAACCAGTGGAGAAAGACATGCACTACCTCAGTCCTTGGCAGGATGAAGCACTCTGGGCATCAGGCTCCCTCCAGAACCAGTGGAGAAAGACATCCACTAGCTCAGTCCTTGGCAGGATGAAACACTCTGGGAAGAAAGCCCCCTCCAGAACCAGTGGAGAAAGACATCCACTACCTTAGTCCTTGGCAAGATGAAGCACAAGAAAGACATCCACTACCTCAGTCCTTGGCAGGATGAAGCACTCTGGGCACAAAGCCCCCTCCACAACCAGTGGAGAAAGACATTTACTACCTCAGTCCTTGGCAGGATGAAGCACTCTGGGCACCAAGCCCCCTCCAGAACCAGTGGAGAAAGACATGCATTACCTCAGTCCTTGGCAGGATGAAGCACTCTGGACACCAGGCCCCCTCCAGGACCAGTGGAGAAAGGCATGCACTACCTCAGTCCTTGGCAGGATGAAGCACTCTGGGCACCAGGCCCCCTCCAGAACCAGTGGAGAAAGACATCCACTAACTCAGTCCTTGGCAGGATGAAGCACTCTGGGCACCAGGCCCCCTCCAGAACCAGTCGAGAAAGACATCCACTAACTCAGTCCTTGGCAGGATGAAGCACTCTGGGCACAAAGCCCCCTCCAGATCCAGTCGAGAAAGACATCCACTACCTCAGTCCTTGGCAGGAGAAACCACTCTGGGCACCATGCCCCCTCCAGAACCAGTGGAGAAAGACATCCACTGCCTCAGTCCTTCGCAGGATGAAGCGCAAGAAAGACATCCACTACCTCAGTCCTTGGCAGGATGAAGCACTCTAGGCACAAAGCCACCTCCACAACCAGTGGAGAAAGACATTCACTACCTCAGTCCTTGGCAGGATGAAGCACTCTGGGTACCAAGCCCCCTCCAGAACCAGTGGAGAAAGACATGCACTACCTCATTCCTTGGCAGGATGAAGCAATCTGGACACCAGGCCCCCTCCAGAACCAGTGGAGAAAGGCATGCACTACCTCAGTCCTTGGCAGGATGAAGCACTCTGGGCACCAGACCCCCTCCAGGACCAGTGGAGAAAGAAATCCACTAACTCAGTCCTTGGCAGGATGAAGCACTCTGGGCACAAAGCGCCCTCCAGATCCAGTCGAGAAAGACATCCACTACCTCAATTCTTGGCAGGATAAAGCACTCTGGGTACCAGGCCTCCTCCAGAACCACTGGAGAAAGACATCCACTACCTCAGTCCTTGACAGGATGAAGCACTCTGGGCACCAGGCCCCCTCCAGAACCCGTGGAGAAAGACATCCACTACCTCAGTCCTTGGCAGGATGAAGCACTCTGGGCACAAAGCCCCCTCCACAACCAGTGGAGAAAGACATTCACTACCTCAGTCCTTGGCAGGATGAAGCACTCTGGGTACCAAGCCCCCTCCAGAACCAGTGGAGAAAGACATGTACTACCTCAGTCCTTGGCAGGATGAAGCACTCTGGACACCAGGCCCCCTCCAGAACCAGTGGAGAAAGGCATGCACTACCTCAGTCCTTGGCAGGATGAAGCACTCTGGGCACCAGGCCACCTCCAGGACCAGTGGAGAAAGGCATCCACTACCTCAGTCCTTGGCAGGATGAAGCACTCTGGGCACAAAGGCCTCTCCAGAACCAGTGGAGAAAGACATCCACTACCTTAGTCCTTGGCAAGATGAAGCACAAGAAAGACATCCACTACCTCAGTCCTTCGCAGGATGAAGCACTCTGGGCACAAAGCCCCCTCCACAACCAGTGGAGAAAGACATTCACTACCTCAGTCCTTGGCAGGATGAAGCACTCTGGGCACCAAGCCCCCTCCAGAACCAGTGGAGAAAGACATGCATTACCTCAGTCCTTGGCAGGATGAAGCACTCTGGACACCAGGCCCACTCCAGAACCAGTGGAGAAAGGCATGCACTACCTCAGTCCTTGGCAGGATGAAGCACACTGGGCACCAGGCCCCCTCCAGAACCAGTGGAGAAAGACATCCACTAACTCAGTCCTTGGCAGGATGAAGCACTCTGGGCACCAGGCCCCCTCCAGAACCAGTCGAGAAAGACATCCACTAACTCAGTCCTTGGCAGGATGAAGCACTCTGGGCACAAAGCCCCCTCCAGATCCAGTCGAGAAAGACATCCACTACCTCAGTCCTTGGCAGGAGAAAGCACTCTGGGCACCAGGCCCCCTCCAGAACCAGTGGAGAAAGACATCCACTGAATCAGTCCTTGGCAGGATGAAGCGCAAGAAAGACATCCACTACCTCAGTCCTTGGCAGGATGAAGCACTCTGGGCACAAAGCCCCCTCCACAACCAGTGGAGAAAGACATTCACTACCTCAGTCCATGGCAGGATGAAGCACTCTGGGTACCAAGCCCCCTCCAGAACCAGTGGAGAAAGACATGCACTACCTCAGTCCTTGGCAGGATGAAGCACTCTGGGCACCAGGCCCCCTCCAGGACTAGTGGAGAAAGACATCCACTAACTTAGTCCTTGGCAGGATGAAGCACTCTGGACACCAGGCCCCCTCCAGATCCAGTCGAGAAAGACATCCACTACCTCAATTCTTGGCAGGATAAAGCACTCTGGGCACCAGGCCCCCTCCAGAACCAGTGGAGAAAGACATCCACTACCTCAGTCCTTGACAGGATGAAGCACTCTGGGCACCAGGCCCACTCCAGAACCCGTGGAGAAAGACATCCACTACCTCAGTCCTTGGCAGGATGAAGCACTCTGGGCACAAAGCCCCCTCCACAACCAGTGGAGAAAGACATTCACTACCTCAGTCCTTGGCAGGATGAAGCACTCTGGGTACCAAGCCCCCTCCAGAACCAGTGGAGAAAGATATGCACTACCTCAGTCCTTGGCAGGATGAAGCACTCTGGACACCAGGCCCCCTCCAGAACCAGTGGAGAAAGGCATGCACTACCTCAGTCCTTGGCAGGATGAAGCACTCTGGGCACAAGGCCCCCTCCAGGACCAGTGGAGAAAGACATCCACTAACTCAGTCCTTGGCAGGATGAAGCACTCTGGGCACCAGGCCCCCTCCAGAACCAGTCGAGAAAGACATCCACTAACTCAGTCCTTGGCAGGATGAAGCACTCTGGGCACAAAGCCCCCTCCAGATCCAGTCGAGAAAGACATCCACTACCTCAGTCCTTGGCAGGATGAAACCACTCTGGGCACCATGCCCCCTCCAGAACCAGTGGAGAAAGACATCCACTGCCTCAGTCCTTGGCAGGATGAAGCGCAAGAAAGACATCCACTACCTCAGTCCTTGGCAGGATGAAGCACTCTGGGCACAAAGCCCCCTCCACAACCAGTGGAGAAAGACATTCACTACCTCAGTCCTTGGTAGGATGAAGCACTCTGGGTACCAAGCCCCCTCCAGAACCAGTGGAGAAAGACATGCACTACCTCATTCCTTGGCAGGATGAAGCACTCTGGACACCAGGCCCCCTCCAGAACCAGTGGAGAAAGGCATGCACTACCTCAGTCCTTGGCAGGATGAAGCACTCTGGGCACCAGGCCCCCTCCAGGACCAGTGGAGAAAGAAATCCACTAACTCAGTCCTTGGCAGGATGAAGCACTCTGGGCACAAAGCCGCCTCCAGATCCAGTCGAGAAAGACATCCACTACCTCAATTCTTGGCAGAATAAAGCACTCTGGGCACCAGGCCCCCTCCAGAACAAGTGGAGAAAGACATCCACTACCTCAGTCCTTGACAGGATAAGGCACTCTGGGCACCAGGCCCCCTCCAGAACCCGTGGAGAAAGACATCCACTACCTCAGTCCTCGGTAGGATGAAGCACTCTGGGCACAAAGCCCCCTCCAGAACCAGTGGAGAAAGTCATCCACTACCTCAGTCCTTGGCAGGATGAAGCACTCTGGGCACCAAGCCCCCTCCAGAACCAGTGGAGAAAGACATGCACTCCCTCAGTCCTTGGCAGGATGAAGCACTCTGGGCACCAAGCCCCCTCCAGAACCAGTGGAGAAAGACATGCACTACCTCAGTCCTTGGCAGGATGAAGCACTCTGGGCATCAGGCTCCCTCCAGAACCAGTGGAGAAAGACATCCACTAGCTCAGTCCTTGGCAGGATGAAACACTCTGGGAAGAAAGCCCCCTCCAGAACCAGTGGAGAAAGACATCCACTACCTTAGTCCTTGGCAAGATGAAGCACAAGAAAGACATCCACTACCTCAGTCCTTGGCAGGATGAAGCACTCTGGGCACAAAGCCCCCTCCACAACCAGTGGAGAAAGACATTTACTACCTCAGTCCTTGGCAGGATGAAGCACTCTGGGCACCAAGCCCCCTCCAGAACCAGTGAAGAAAGACATGCATTACCTCAGTCCTTGGCAGGATGAAGCACTCTGGACACCAGGCCCCCTCCAGAACCAGTGGAGAAAGGCATGCACTACCTCAGTCCTTGGCAGGATGAAGCACTCTGGGCACCAGGCCCCCTCCAGAACCAGTGGAGAAAGACATCCACTAACTCAGTCCTTGGCAGGATGAAGCACTCTGGGCACCAGGCCCCCTCCAGAACCAGTCGAGAAAGACATCCACTAACTCAGTCCTTGGCAGGATGAAGCACTCTGGGCACAAAGCCCCCTCCAGATCCAGTCGAGAAAGACATCCACTACCTCAGTCCTTGGCAGGAGAAACCACTCTGGGCACCATGCCCCCTCCAGAACCAGTGGAGAAAGACATCCACTGCCTCAGTCCTTGGCAGGATGAAGCGCAAGAAAGACATCCACTACCTCAGTCCTTGGCAGGATGAAGACCTCTGGGCACAAAGCCCCCTCCACAACCAGTGGAGAAAGACATTCACTACCTCAGTCCTTGGCAGGATGAAGCACTCTGGGTATCAAGCCCCCTCCAGAACCAGTGGAGAAAGACATGCACTACCTCATTCCTTGGCAGGATGAAGCAATCTGGACACCAGGCCCCCTCCAGAACCAGTGGAGAAAGGCATGCACTACCTCAGTCCTTGGCAGGATGAAGCACTCTGGGCACCAGACCCCCTCCAGGACCAGTGGAGAAAGAAATCCACTAACTCAGTCCTTGGCAGGATGAAGCACTCTGGGCACAAAGCGCCCTCCAGATCCAGTCGAGAAAGACATCCACTACCTCAATTCTTGGCAGGATAAAGCACTCTGGGTACCAGGCCTCCTCCAGAACCACTGGAGAAAGACATCCACTACCTCAGTCCTTGACAGGATGAAGCACTCTGGGCACCAGGCCCCCTCCAGAACCCGTGGAGAAAGACATCCACTACCTCAGTCCTTGGCAGAATGAAGCACTCTGGGCACAAAGCCCCCTCCACAACCAGTGGAGAAAGACATTCACTACCTCAGTCCTTGGCAGGATGAAGCACTCTGGGTACCAAGCCCCCTCCAGAACCAGTGGAGAAAGACATGCACTACCTCAGTCCTTGGCAGGATGAAGCACTCTGGACACCAGGCCCCCTCCAGAACCAGTGGAGAAAGGCATGCACTACCTCAGTCCTTGGCAGGATGAAGCACTCTGGGCACCACGCCCCCTCCAGGACCAGTGGAGAAAGGCATCCACTACCTCAGTCCTTGGCAGGATGAAGCACTCTGGGCACAAAGGCCTCTCCAGAACCAGTGGAGAAAGACATCCACTACCTCAGTCCTTGACAGGATGAAGCATTCTGGGCACCAGGCCCCCTCCAGAACCCGTGGAGAAAGACATCCACTACCTCAGTCCTTGGCAGGATGAAGCACTCTGGGCACAAAGCCCCCTCCACAACCAGTGGAGAAAGACATTCACTACCTCAGTCCTTGGCAGGATGAAGCACTCTGGGTACCAAGCCCCCTCCAGAACCAGTGGAGAAAGACATGCACTACCTCAGTCCTTGGCAGGATGAAGCACTCTGGACACCAGGCCCCCTCCAGAACCAGTGGAGAAAGGCATGCACTACCTCAGTCCTTGGCAGGATGAAGCACTCTGGGCACCACGCCCCCTCCAGGACCAGTGGAGAAAGGCATCCACTACCTCAGTCCTTGGCAGGATGAAGCACTCTGGGCACAAAGGCCTCTCCAGAACCAGTGGAGAAAGACATCCACTACCTTAGTCCTTGGCAAGATGAAGCACAAGAAAGACATCCACTACCTCAGTCCTTCGCAGGATGAAGCACTCTGGGCACAAAGCCCCCTCCACAACCAGTGGAGAAAGACATTCACTACCTCAGTCCTTGGCAGGATGAAGCACTCTGGGCACCAAGCCCCCTCCAGAACCAGTGGAGAAAGACATGCATTACCTTAGTCCTTGGCAGGATGAAGCACTCTGGACACCAGGCCCCCTCCAGAACCAGTGGAGAAAGGCATGCACTACCTCAGTCCTTGGCAGGATGAAGCACACTGGGCACCAGGCCCCCTCCAGAACCAGTGGAGAAAGACATCCACTAACTCAGTCCTTGGCAGGATGAAGCACTCTGGGCACCAGGCCCCCTCCAGAACCAGTCGAGAAAGACATCCACTAACTCAGTCCTTGGCAGGATGAAGCACTCTGGGCACAAAGCCCCCTCCAGATCCAGTCGAGAAATACATCCACTACCTCAGTCCTTGGCATGAGAAAGCACTCTGGGCACCAGGCCCCCTCCAGAACCAGTGGAGAAAGACATCCACTGCCTCAGTCCTTGGCAGGATGAAGCGCAAGAAAGACATCCACTACCTCAGTCCTTTTCAGGATGAAGCACTCTGGGCACAAAGCCCCCTCCACAACCAGTGGAGAAAGACATTTACTACCTCAGTCCTTGGCAGGATGAAGCACTCTGGGCACCAAGCCCCCTCCAGAACCAGTGAAGAAAGACATGCATTACCTCAGTCCTTGGCAGGATGAAGCACTCTGGACACCAGGCCCCCTCCAGAACCAGTGGAGAAAGGCATGCACTACCTCAGTCCTTGGCAGGATGAAGCACTCTGGGCACCAGGCCCCCTCCAGAACCAGTGGAGAAAGACATCCACTAACTCAGTCCTTGGCAGGATGAAGCACTCTGGGCACCAGGCCCCCTCCAGAACCAGTCGAGAAAGACATCCACTAACTCAGTCCTTGGCAGGATGAAGCACTCTGGGCACAAAGCCCCCTCCAGATCCAGTCGAGAAAGACATCCACTACCTCAGTCCTTGGCAGGAGAAACCACTCTGGGCACCATGCCCCCTCCAGAACCAGTGGAGAAAGACATCCACTGCCTCAGTCCTTGGCAGGATGAAGCGCAAGAAAGACATCCACTACCTCAGTCCTTGGCAGGATGAAGACCTCTAGGCACAAAGCCCCCTCCACAACCAGTGGAGAAAGACATTCACTACCTCAGTCCTTGGCAGGATGAAGCACTCTGGGTATCAAGCCCCCTCCAGAACCAGTGGAGAAAGACATGCACTACCTCATTCCTTGGCAGGATGAAGCAATCTGGACACCAGGCCCCCTCCAGAACCAGTGGAGAAAGGCATGCACTACCTCAGTCCTTGGCAGGATGAAGCACTCTGGGCACCAGACCCCCTCCAGGACCAGTGGAGAAAGAAATCCACTAACTCAGTCCTTGGCAGGATGAAGCACTCTGGGCACAAAGCGCCCTCCAGATCCAGTCGAGAAAGACATCCACTACCTCAATTCTTGGCAGGATAAAGCACTCTGGGTACCAGGCCTCCTCCAGAACCACTGGAGAAAGACATCCACTACCTCAGTCCTTGACAGGATGAAGCACTCTGGGCACCAGGCCCCCTCCAGAACCCGTGGAGAAAGACATCCACTACCTCAGTCCTTGGCAGGATGAAGCACTCTGGGCACAAAGCCCCCTCCACAACCAGTGGAGAAAGACATTCACTACCTCAGTCCTTGGCAGGATGAAGCACTCTGGGTACCAAGCCCCCTCCAGAACCAGTGGAGAAAGACATGCACTACCTCAGTCCTTGGCAGGATGAAGCACTCTGGACACCAGGCCCCCTCCAGAACCAGTGGAGAAAGGCATGCACTACCTCAGTCCTTGGCAGGATGAAGCACTCTGGGCACCACGCCCCCTCCAGGACCAGTGGAGAAAGGCATCCACTACCTCAGTCCTTGGCAGGATGAAGCACTCTGGGCACAAAGGCCTCTCCAGAACCAGTGGAGAAAGACATCCACTACCTTAGTCCTTGGCAAGATGAAGCACAAGAAAGACATCCACTACCTCAGTCCTTCGCAGGATGAAGCACTCTGGGCACAAAGCCCCCTCCACAACCAGTGGAGAAAGACATTCACTACCTCAGTCCTTGGCAGGATGAAGCACTCTGGGCACCAAGCCCCCTCCAGAACCAGTGGAGAAAGACATGCATTACCTCAGTCCTTGGCAGGATGAAGCACTCTGGACACCAGGCCCCCTCCAGAACCAGTGGAGAAAGGCATGCACTACCTCAGTCCTTGGCAGGATGAAGCACACTGGGCACCAGGCCCCCTCCAGAACCAGTGGAGAAAGACATCCACTAACTCAGTCCTTGGCAGGATGAAGCACTCTGGGCACCAGGCCCCCTCCAGAACCAGTCGAGAAAGACATCCACTAACTCAGTCCTTGGCAGGATGAAGCACTCTGGGCACAAAGCCCCCTCCAGATCCAGTCGAGAAATACATCCACTACCTCAGTCCTTGGCATGAGAAAGCACTCTGGGCACCAGGCCCCCTCCAGAACCAGTGGAGAAAGACATCCACTGCCTCAGTCCTTGGCAGGATGAAGCGCAAGAAAGACATCCACTACCTCAGTCCTTTTCAGGATGAAGCACTCTGGGCACAAAGCCCCCTCCACAACCAGTGGAGAAAGACATTCACTACCTCAGTCCTTGGCAGGATGAAGCACTCTGGGTACCAAGCCCCCTCCAGAACCAGTGGAGAAAGACATGCACTACCTCAGTCCTTGGCAGGATGAAGCACTCTGGGCACCAGGCCCCCTCCAGGACTAGTGGAGAAAGACATCCACTAACTCAGTCCTTGGCAGGATGAAGCACTCTGGACACCAGGCCCCCTCCAGATCCAGTCGAGAAAGACATCCACTACCTCAATTCTTGGCAGGATAAAGCACTCTGGGCACCAGGCCCCCTCCAGAACCAGTGGAGAAAGACATCCACTACCTCAGTCCTTGACAGGATGAAGCACTCTGGGCACCAGGCCCCCTCCAGGACCAGTGGAGAAAGACATCCACTAACTCAGTCCTTGGCAGGATGAAGCACTCTGGGCACCAGGCCCCCTCCAGAACCAGTCGAGAAAGACATCCACTAACTCAGTCCTTGGCAGGATGAAGCACTCTGGGCACAAAGCCCCCTCCAGATCCAGTCGAGAAAGACATCCACTACCTCAGTCCTTGGCAGGAGAAACCACTCTGGGCACCATGCCCCCTCCAGAACCAGTGGAGAAAGACATCCACTGCCTCAGTCCTTGGCAGGATGAAGCGAAGAAAGACATCCACTACCTCAGTCCTTGGCAGGATGAAGCACTCTGGGCACAAAGCCCCCTCCACAACCAGTGGAGAAAGACATTCACTACCTCAGTCCTTGGCAGGATGAAGCACTCTGGGTACCAAGCCCCCTCCAGAGCCAGTGGAGAAAGACATGCACTACCTCATTCCTTGGCAGGATGAAGCACTCTGGACACCAGGCCCCCTCCAGAACCAGTGGAGAAAGGCATGCACTACCTCAGTCCTTGGCAGGATGAAGCACTCTGGGCACCAGGCCCCCTCCAGGACCAGTGGAGAAAGAAATCCACTAACTCAGTCCTTGGCAGGATGAAGCACTCTGGGCACAAAGCCCCCTCCAGATCCAGTCGAGAAAGACATCCACTACCTCAATTCTTGGCAGAATAAAGCACTCTGGGCACCAGGCCCCCTCCAGAACCCGTGGAGAAAGACATCCACTACCTCAGTCCTTGGTAGGATGAAGCACTCTGGGCACAAAGCCCCCTCCAGAACCAGTGGAGAAAGCCATCCACTACCTCAGTCCTTGGCAGGATGAAGCACTCTGGGCACCAAGCCCCCTCCAGAACCAGTGGAGAAAGACATGCTCTACCTCAGTCCTTGGCAGGATGAAGCACTCTGGGCACCAAGCCCCCTCCAGAACCAGTGGAGAAAGACATGCACTACCTCAGTCCTTGGCAGGATGAAGCACTCTGGGCATCAGGCTCCCTCCAGAACCAGTGGAGAAAGACATCCACTAGCTCAGTCCTTGGCAGGATGAAACACTCTGGGAACAAAGCCCCCTCCAGAACCAGTGGAGAAAGACATCCACTACCTCAGTCCTTGGCAAGATGAAGCACAAGAAAGACATCCACTACCTCAGTCCTTGGCAGGATGAAGCACTCTGGGCACAAAGCCCCCTCCACAACCAGTGGAGAAAGACATTCACTACCTCAGTCCTTGGCAGGATTAAGCACTCTGGGCACCAAGCCCCCTCCAGAACCAGTGGAGAAAGACATGCATTACCTCAGTCCTTGGCAGGATGAAGCACTCTGGACACCAGGCCCCCTCCAGAACCAGTGGAGAAAGGCATGCACTACCTCAGTCCTGGGCAGGATGAAGCACTCTGGGCACCAGGCCCCCTCCAGAACCAGTGGAGAAAGACATCCACTAACTCAGTCCTCGGCAGGATGAAGCACTCTGGGCACCAGGCCCCCTCCAGAACCAGTCAAGAAAGACATCCACTAACTCAGTCCTTGGCAGGATGAAGCACTCTGGGCACAAAGCCCCCTCCAGATCCAGTCGAGAAAGACATCCACTACCTCAGTCCTTGGCAGGAGAAACCACTCTGGGCACCATGCCCCCTCCAGAACCAGTGGAGAAAGACATCCACTGCCTCAGTCCTTGGCAGGATGAAGCGCAAGAAAGACATCCACTACCTCAGTCCTTGGCAGGATGAAGCACTCTGGGCACAAAGCCCCCTCGACAACCAGTGGAGAAAGACATTCACTACCTCAGTCCTTGGCAGGATGAAGCACTCTGGGTACAAAGCCCCCTCCAGAACCAGTGGAGAAAGACATGCACTACCTCATTCCTTGGCAGGATGAAGCACTCTGGACACCAGGCCCCCTCCAGAACCAGTGGAGAAAGGCATGCACTACCTCAGTCCTTGGCAGGATGAAGCACTCTGGGCACCAGACCCCCTCCAGGACCAGTGGAGAAAGAAATCCACTAACTCAGTCCTTGGCAGGATGAAGCACTCTGGGCACAAAGCCCCCTCCAGATCCAGTCGAGAAAGACATCCACTACCTCAATTCTTGGCAGAATAAAGCACTCTGGGCACCAGGTCCCCTCCAGAACCAGTGGAGAAAGACATCCACTACCTCAGTCCTTGACAGGATAAGGCACTCTGGGCACCAGGCCCCCTCCAGAACCCGTGGAGAAAGACATCCACTACCTCAGTCCTTGGTAGGATGAAGCACTCTGGGCACAAAGCCCCCTCCAGAACCAGTGGAGAAAGCCATCTACTACCTCAGTCCTTGGCAGGATGAAGCACTCTGGGCACCAAGCCCCTTCCAGAACCAGTGGAGAAAGACATGCACTACCTAAGTCCTTGGCAGGATGAAGCACTCTGGGCACCAGGCCCCCTCCAGTACCAGTAGAGAAAGACATCCACTGCCTCAGTCCTAGGCAGGATGAAGCACTCTGGGCACAATGCCCCCTCCAGAACCAGTGGAGAAAGACATGCACTACCTCAGTCCTTGGCAGGATGAAGCACTCTAGACACCAGGCCCCCTCCAGAACCAGTGGAGAAAGGCATGCACTACCTCAGTCCTTGGCAGGATGAAGCACTCTGGGCACCAGGCCCCCTCCAGAACCAGTGGAGAAAGACATGCAATACCTCAGTCCTTGGCAAGATGAAGCACTCTGGGCACCAGGCCCCCTCCAGATCCAGTCGAGAAAGACATCCACTACCTCAGTTCTTGGCAGGATAAAGCACTCTGGGCACCAGGCCCCCTCCAGAACCAGTGGAGAAAGACATCCACTGCCTCAGTCCTAGGCAGGATGAAGCACTCTGGGCACAAAACCCCCTCCAGAACCAGTGGAGAAAGACCTGCACTACCTCAGTCCTTGGCAGGATGAAGCACTCTGGACACAAAGCCCCCTCCAAAACCAGTGGAGAAAGCCATCCACTACCTCAGTCCTTGGCAAGATGAAGCACTCTGGGCACCAAGCCCCCTCCATAACCAGTGGAGAAAGACATGCACTACCTCAATCCTTGGCTGGATGAAGCACTCTGGGCACCAGGCCCCCTCCAGAAACAGTGGAGAAAGGCATCCACTACCTCAGTCCCTGGCAGAATGAAGCACTCTGGGCACCAGGCCCCCTCCAGAACCAGTAGAGAAAGACATCCACTGCCTCAGTCCTTGGCAGGATGAAGCACTCTGGGCACAAAGCCCCCTCCATAACCAGTGGAGAAAGGCATCCACTACCTCAGTCCTTGGCATGATGAAGCACTCTGGCCACCAGGCTCTCTCCAGAACCAGTGGAGAAAGACATCCACTACCTCAGTCCTTGGCAGGATGAAGCACTCTGGGCACAAAGCCCCCCCCAGATCCAGGGGAGAAAGACATCCACTACCTCAGTCCTTGGCAGGATGAAGCACTCTGGGCACCAAGCCCCCTCCAGAACCAGTGGAGACTGTTATCTACTTGAGATACTGTGGCTTTGCACTCCCCAGGATAAAGCAGTGGGCAAACCACAACCACCCACCGGAGAGACTTGTGAGACTGTGGCTTTTCACTTCCCAGGATAAAGCAGTGGGTAAACCACCCATTGGAGAGACTTGAGAGACTGTGGCTTTGTACTGCCCAGGATAAAGCAGTGGGCAAACCACCCACTGGAGAGACTTGTGAGACTGTGGCTTCGTACTCCCCAGGATACAGCAATGGACATGGAACCCCTTTGTGCAGTAGTGGTGTTGTGCATTCATTAGGCTGAGGTGCCACCCTCCCTCTCCCCCTGAGGTGCCTTTGTACTTTCGATCTGATGCCCCAGCAGTGTTCTCTCCTTTTCGTGTCAGGTATAATGTGTGGGCTTGTCCCATGCATTTTGGGCCCAGTGGTCCACGGACAGTGATTTGTACACTATCCGGACTTGTGTAGTTGGTGTACATATTTGTATATACTGAATTTGGTATTTTGACTAATGGATTTTTAATGATTACAATTGTTACAATCATTTCCTTTTGTCCTTTCTTTCTTCCAGGGGGTGAGAGGGTGTATATGTAATGTTGCTGCATGTATTTGTGTGCATGTTGTTGTGGGTGAGGGTGGGGGTGGGGGTATTGCGTGTTGCACGTGTGTCACTCTCTTTTCCCCCCTCCCCTGTGAGCTAGGTGCAGTACTCACCGTGGTCATCGCTGCCGCCATTCGTACTCCTTGTAGATGAGAAGATAGACCAGCAGGGGCAGTACGTGTAACTCGGGCTCCCTGGTGTCATGGTTCCTCGTTGGGTGTCGAGAGATGAGTGCTTTCCCATCTGTGTACTGTTTCCTCTGTGCTTTTGATAGCATTGGTTCCGCCCCGGAAAAGGTGGCGGATAGGCCTCTTGTAATAGGGTGGGACGTACATTGTCTTCCGCCTTTCTGTTGGCGGTTACCACCGCAGTGTTTGTTTCTACCGCCGTGGCGGTCGGAGTGTTAAAGTGGATGTCTATGTTGGCGGTTTCCGCCACGGTCGTAATCCCAATTTTTTTTCCGCCGGCCTGTTTGCGGTATTACCACCGCTTTAGCACCGACCGCCAAGGTTGTAATGAGGGCCTTATTGTCTGCCTTGTGCCTAATCTTCAGAAGTGCTCCTCTTTTAATGAGCAATCATTATAACTGTAGAACGAAGACATTTTGGGCCAGATGTAGCAAAGGTTTGCGACTCGCAAACTGGCAGAATCGCAATTTGCGACAGTGCAAAATCGGAAATGGGATGCAAAAAGCCCATTTCCGACTCGCAAAAATCGATGGGACCCGTTTGCGAGTCGCATCCGTTGCGACCCCATTTTGCGACCCGCAAATACCAAGTCGCAATTTGCGAGTCGCAACCCTTATGCAATTGCAACTCGCAAATTGCGACTAGTCGCAAAAAGGCCATTTTGCATGTCCCATTTACCACTAACTCGGAGCAGGTGGTAACCATTACCAAAGTATAAAAGGAGACCCAGAAGGCATCTGGGTTACACAAGATGGACGGAGATATACCTGATAGCAGTGAGAAGGAGAGTCCACGCAGCCCAGCAGAGGAGGAGGAGGGGCCACAGACAGGAGAAGATACATAGAACAAGGCAGACTCTTTTTCAGCAAACTGAGGATGAGATCTATGACAAATACCGCCTTAGCAGCGCAGCCATCCTAGAATTAATAGATTTACTCAAACCACAGCTAGAGCACCAAACTCTGCGTGGCTGCGCCATCCCTACGCATGTGCAAGTGCTATGCTCACTGCACCTCTTGGCCTCAGGGAGCTATCAGGGGGTCATTGCTGTGGCAGGTGGGGTATCCCAAAGTGCAGTGTCAAGGTTCCTCAGGGCCTTCCTAGATGCCTTAGTCACGCACATGTCCCACTTCATATACTTACCAAGGAATGAGGCAGAAATGAACAGCACCAAGCTGGACTTTTACCGCATTGCCCACGTTCCCCATGTCATAGGGTGTGTAGATGGGACACACATTCAAATATGCCCCCCTGCTAATCTAGAACACATTTTCCGCAACAGAAAGTGTACCCACTCACTCAATATTCAGGTTGTTTGTGACGCCCATTATGTCATCACTGACATTGTAGCTAAGTTTCCAGGCAGTACCCATGACTCATATATTTTTAGGCATAGTGGGATACATCAACGCCTGGAACGTGGGGAAATCGGAGACGGTTACCTCCTAGGTAGAGCCACAGACACTTGCAGACATACACACAGGTCACTGTGCACGACAATATGGACTTCCTAACAGTGTACTTTTGTGCCTAACAGGTGACAGTGCATATGCTCTCAGGCCTTGGATCATGACTCCGTTTTTAACACCCAGCAATGATTCAGAGAGGCAATACAACAGTGCACATAAGAGGACCAGGAACCTCATTGAGCGCACCTTCGGACTCCTGAAGGCAAGATTCAGATGCCTCCACCGCAGTGGAGGTGCCCTCCAATACACCCCCATTACCGCATTTCAAATTGTGGTCACATGCGCCATCCTCCACAACATAGCCACCCGACGTGGGCTACCTCTCACCCCTGCAGACCCAGATCCTGATGATGAAGAGCAAGAACAACCACATCGCCATCATGGGGATAGGAGTATAGCTAATCAAGGCAGACTGAGACGGGAACACAATATTTTGGATGGTACGTGTCAACTCCAACCATACTCACCTATGAACCAAAAACTCCATTTGTTAAGTGGCAAAAAAATAACAGTTTTATTAGTGTATTAAATCAACTATTCACAAGTGAAGATTGTCCATGGGCAGTAAAATGCCAACCAGGCATGTGGCACATTAACGTCATGTGCCACATTTAATGGTCCAGGGTGATCTCCAAGACCTTCTGCCCCTCCTGTGTGGTTTCTGGAGTGTTCTGTTGCACCTGTAAGCAATTTTCAAGGTAATCGCAATTTGCGACACCTACTCGCTAATTGCGAGTTCGTTTTTTGCACACTCGCAAAAAGCGACCTCGCAATCTGCGGACTCGCACACTGCGTTGCGAGTCCGGGTGCGAGTCGCTATTTCGGAACGTTTTTTTTCCTTGCATTACAAATTGCGACTCGCATTTTGCGACTCGCATAAACTCGCAAAATGCGAGTCGCAATTTTTTGTTTTGCTACATCTGGCCCTTTGGAACTCACAGCAATTGATAAAATGAAGCACTAGGGGGTGACAGTACTGCTAACTGAAAAACTACAATACAAACTTGAGTCAACCAACCAATTTTTTTTAAAACATAGAAATTCACTGAAACACCCAAAGGTTAGAGGGACATTATAGTTAGGCTCACAATTCAAGCATACAAAACCATGGATATTCAGCAGTTATAGTTAGAGTTACCTCAAGTAACTATAGCTCGTTCCCTAAGGTAACTTTAACTCGCATGCACAGTTTTTCCCTAAAATATTTTACAGCAAATATTACCTTGATATTATCAAGCATATTATCAAAAATGTAATGAGTGCCATAATTTCTGGGGTGATTAGCATTGCACGGCCCTCTAACCTGTTGTTTTTTTCAGTGAATTTCTATGATTTTTTAACGTATAGTAATTTTCATTGCTATACATTATTGCAAGCACTGCTGCGCATGGCCGAAGGGCCAGGAACTGAGGCCAACAAACCTTCACTTGTGCACAGGGGAGGTTGCACGCAAGACCTGGCCTGCAGCCAGACAGCTAACTCCCCCTAACCACTCAACCCCATGCTGTACACAGGCCTTTGTTCGTGCGTGGCGCAAGTTGGCCGCAGCCTCTCTGAGTGTGAGAATAGATGTGATAGGGTGTATGTAGGGTGAGAGTGGCTGTCAGATTGCCTTTCTGGTTGTGAGAGTATGTGCATCAGTATTTTAGTGGGGTTTTCAGTGTGTGCACGGATCTGTGAGTAGGTGAATAGGGTGTGAGTGGGTGTGTTTATTGTCTGAGTGGAAGAGAGAGAGAATGAAATTGAGAGGGAAAGAGTTCACTTTTTTTGGGCTTTTTTGTCTCATATAGTTAGACTGAGAAAACAAAAAACATATTTATTATTTTAAAATAAATAATTTAAATATTTTTTTATAAGGAAATGAGTTCCAGCTGGACTTGAACCCCCAAAGTTCTCTGTGAAGGTCTGTGACCTTCACACTGAGCTGTGGAGATTGCTTTTTTATCTTTTTTTTAAACCGTTTATGGGCTTTATGGGATCGCAGGGGGGACTGAAAAGCTCCCCTATGGTCCCTTTTGTTTATTTTAAAAAAAATTTTTTTTATTATTATTAGCCCATTATTGGCTACCTAACATTGAAGGGTAAGCCTTAAGCCTTCCTCTGAAGTGTCATTGCTTCAGCAAGCATGGAGCTGCTTTGACAGCAGCTCCTTCCTTGCTGCAGCATTTCCTCTCTGTTCCCTGCACACATGACCCACTATCAAACAGCTAAGTCCTGGGGGTTGGCACCCCAGCACATAGCAGGAGCCGGCTCTGGGGTGTGGTGGTTCCAGGGTCATCAGTGGCTCCACAAGAAGGGCTTGTGGACCCACTCCAACATGAAGATTGCCCCGGTGGGTGGTGGTCCCTGGGGATCTGAAACAGACCCACTTTCAATTGTTTTCTGTTTGTCCCGGGGGATGGGGGTCTCCAGGGCTTGGGGGTCCCATATGGACCTCCTTTTTTTTTAAAGATTTGCCCCATGTTTTGTGGTCCCCGGGGTGTGGGAGGACTGTGCAGCCCTCCGACTCAAAATTCAGTATATCCCCAGGGGAATGGTGATCACCAGGGCTAATAGAGGTCTCAAAGGGCCCCCTTTTCTTTTTTTTTAATATCTACCCCCTGGGGTGGTGGTCCCAGGAGAACGGGAGAGCATGCAGCTCCCTTGCTCAAAATTCAGTGTAGCCCTAGGAGGTGGTGGATCCAGGGGCTAGTGGAGGTCCCAAAGGGACCCCCTTTAAAAAAAAAAAAAAATTCCCTGGGAGGTGGTGTTCCCCAGGTAGCAGGGTGGCCACAGGCTTCCGCTTATCATTTCTTAAATACCCTGGGGATGTGGTGGTCCCTGCACATCATAACAGCCCTGGGGAGGTGGTGTTCCCCAGGGCAACGGGGGTCTACAGCCCCCCAGCATAAACAATATAAAAAAATGCCCCCAGGACTTGGCCCACCCAGGGACTTTACAATAAGTATATTTACAGTAGGTGTGCTTTTTAAAATATATATATTTTATGGCAGATCCATGGATCCACCATGTCACCACTTGCAAAATAGAAAAACAATGCGTTTTAGCCCTGGGGGGTCCCTTTCGGATCCAACCACCAGAGCTAAGGGATCAGGGTGTACCTATCCCGGCCCCTTTTGTATTTTTTTATATTTTGTTCTATACAAATCTGGATTTTCTTACATTTCTCGAAAACTACTGAATGGATTCATATCAAATAACAAAAAAGGGCTGTTTCTGGACCAAGAGCTACCTTTCTGCCAAATTTGGTATAATTCCAACCAATGGTTTCTGTGCTATCGCTGATCATATTACCTATGGGAAATAAAATTGGAAAAGCTCTAAATTTCACCCCCCTTTATATTAGCCCCCACTTGACGAATCACCCCCAAATTTCCCATACAGCAGCTCACATGACTGATGATTTTTTTTCAAAGATTTATTGAAGATTTGTCAGCTGACGCCAAAGAAATAGCCAAGCAAAAATCTGCTTTTTCCATAGAAACTGGGTCCTAACTATAAGTACCTATTGGCGACCGCCACTAGGTAATGTAGGTATATATATTACCTATTGGCGATCACCAGGTGTAGCTTGGACCTACTTTTCATTGAATTTTTTTTTTTTACTTGCCTATATATGTGGCACAGTTTGATGAACCTTCAGGAAGTTTTCCAAAAAAGTGCCCTCTAGAGTCTTGCTGTGCATGGAAAGTTTCAGAGTGATCTGTCAAGAGGGGGGCGAGAAAATAGGGGAGTCATTAAAAGAAGGTTTCCCACAGTTAATTCCAACAGACTCTTTAGACACACCTGCAGCCCGAACTGCTGAACGGAATTACACCAAATTTGGCAGAAAGTTAGCTCTTCGTCCAGAAAGAACCCTTTTTGTTATTTGGTGTAAATCCGTTCAGTAGTTTTTGAGAAATTAAAGGAAAAATAAATGTGTATATCTGGGCAGAGCATAAGCACAGATTTCATGGTGAGATCCGATTGGCTGTCAGCACTTCTACCAGAAAGTGAAGGCAGCCATCTTGGGACCAATATACATGATAGCACCCCGTTGAAATGCATTATAGTGAAAGGCAGGATTTGAGGGAGTGGGTGATAACAAACTTTAGTTACAATATAAATAATTTGTTGATTGTGCCGTACTAATTTTAGGATTGAAAGTGTGTTCTATGATGGTTTTACCCTGCTGGAATTTCATGAATCATGTTTGAGAGAAAACTGTTTTCTCATGATTTTCCCGTAGAGGTTATGGAAGGTGCTCAGGAAGCTAAATTGAGAGCATATTTTCTTTAAATTCCCTCTGTCTTTCTCAGCCACATGAGAATGAAAAATATCCTAGTTTACAAGAAGGAAAGTTTCATTTCTATTAAGAACTTGGGGGTGAAGTTAATGCATAACTTTCTTCACTTTATTTACATAGCAGTTTTCAAAGAACATAAAGAAAAAACTCAGTAAAGACTGCATATCCCATGAAACAAAGGGTACTAGTGTCCAACAGCATAGTCCAATCACAATATAGTCTGATATATATAAATGTGTGACGCCCCTTCCTGTTCCTTCTCTGGAGGAACTTAACATTGAACATCAATTCTATTTGAATAGTTTGATCATTACCTCCAAAATTAAAGATATAATTCATGTTATTCAATTCTTTATCGACAAAAGTAACATTCCATAATATTAAATTTAATTCTAGTAAAGTAGAGAGAAAAATATATATCACAATCAGCTCATTACATCTATTAACCAAATTGAGAGTAATTATTAAGTTACTTACTGATTATGGAAAAATCCTTGGTAGGGACAGGCGGTAAAGCATGAAGGGCCTGGGTGGGATAATCCTCACCTTTGTTTCCTTAATAGAATGTCAGTACAGAGACGAGAATTATGCATGTTTAAAGCTTACTTACCACCAGAGATGTGGCCTTTGAGATGGGTTTAAAGTAAAACGTTTTAAAAGTGGATTTGGATGACTAATCCACCACATTTGTGATGTCCTCTAATCTGCCACCTACCTGTATGGCCTTTGAAGCCATGGCTTCTCTCTTGGAATGAGCTCCAAACCTTCAAACATTTACCCTGGCTTCATCCATGATCCATTATAACCACCTTGCAATGGAAGGAGAGGAAACTGCTGTGAACATTTTTTACATGGCAATGAGAAGTTGATTCCCACCTCCTGGTCTGATGTCTGATGTCATATCCTCATGCCTTAATGCATCTGACTACACAAAATTTAGGGTTTTCTGGAAAAGCAGGATGAGACATTAACCTGCTCTTAGTCTTAGTTCTTCTGGAAATGGTGAAAGTGACTCCCCAGTGGGTGAAGAATATAGCTGAGATATACAAGTTCAGAGACTCTCTTGTATGATCTTAGACACAAACATATAGCTAGGTTTGCATAAAGTTATTTTCGTGACAAGAATTGAATGTCTGGCCAACTTGAGAGTAATTGCAATAACACATTAACATCCCATTGTCCCGAATATCTGAGCTCTGGGGGTTTAGAAAGTTGAATACCTTTCATTAATTTGCATACTCAAGGATGTGCCCCCAACTGGTTTGTTATCAATGGTATCATTTACAGCAGATGTGGCTGAGCTAAAGGAATTGACCGTATGGTAAGCCACACCTGACTGAGCCAATTCAGCCAAAAAATGTAATGTATGTGTAACTTCTGCCCCCAAGGGATCCAAACATTTCTTAACACACCAATAATCTTCCTCCATTTGATAGCATATTTTAGAAGTCTCCTGTGAGAAAACAGGGCTGATTGCAGAGCCCCCTAACTTTTGCTCCCATTTTTTACTTTTTGCTGGTGTTTTCCTGACTCTGATGGTGCCCTAGGCACTGCTAACCAGTAGCAGGGCCTGTTCAATGTATTAAATGGATATGCACATTTGGCTAATTATAATTGGCAGTATTAAACTACCTATAAGTCCCTATTTTATGGTAGGGCATGTAGGTTTAGAAACCACAGTATAGGTAGTGCCCCCCATAGGTGCACTGCTGAGGTGCCCAGTGTCATTTTAAAGGCAGGCTGGCCTTGCTGGCTGCTTTTAAATTAAAGTTATATGCAAATTCGACTTTAGAATTAAAAGTACTTCCAAAGTCTTAAACAATCTTATTGTTATTTATATCATCCCTAAAGTGGGCCCTATGTGCCCCTAGGGTTGGTTGCCATGTAACTATAGCAGTGACCTTATAAAAATAGTTTTATAAGCCCTGGTGAGGTAAAATAGCCACATTTGTTTTTCCCTCACTGTGGTGAATGGCCTGCATAGGCTAAAATGGGGAGACTTTATTTTAATTAACAAAGTCCCCTTGAGCGCCAGATACTTTGTGTTTGGTATAAAATTATTTGTTGTAATAAATCCCACAACTTGCAAATGTTGAATTTAGTATAACTAGTTCAGGTAAAGAGTTTTAAAACTCTACCTGAAAGTTGCCAACTTCTGTAGTGTCCTTCTCTGATTGACCAGCCTCTGGCAGCCTGGCCAGGCTATCCTGATGAGGTGTGAAGTGGCCTGGGTTGAAAACAAAGGATGTGCCCGGGGACGGAGATCTTCTTCAGCAGATGGTGAAGCAGGATGGGTCGAGAGCACCCAAACTGGTCTTAAAGGCAGGGAAGGACATTTGGAGCAGCACAGGACCTCCCTCGCATCTGGGAACCCCAGGCAATTAGGTGCCCTTGTGATTAGAATAGGAGAGGGCAGAAGAGGGGTGTGTTTAGGATTTTTAATCACATCAGTGGGTGGGCTCAGCCAGATATAACCTCCAAAAATCACTTTCAGCCATGTTGGAATTTTGAAGAATGTTGCTTCCTGGGATTGGTTTTTGCCACACTTCCCAGGAAGTGGTCATCAACGGGGAAGGATCCTGCCTGTGATTGGATAACCAGGGACCCCCCTGCTTTTCTCCCCTGACCTGCACCTGGACACTGCACTCTGAAGAACTGCATCAGCTGCACACTTGAGATTCGCCAATAAAAGGACTTTGCCTGTCTTCTGTTGCTTCAAGAAGGGACTCCCATTTGCTACAGGTACAAAGGAGCTGCCCTGAGTCTCCTGCATCAAGTCCAGCAAGCAGAGCCCAGCTGACCAGCATCCAGTGGCTATTTGAGGATTCTGACCAGGTGCATTCTGGGGATTGTAGCCCCAACTCTCAAGGAGAAACTCAGAGCTTCAGGAACCTTGGATCAAGTTGTGGACACTTCAAAGATCCAAAAAGGACATCTGGAAGAAGATCCAGAGGTTTGGAGACGTTTGGAACAACTCCATAAGTTGAAGAGGTGCATTGTGGGAGTTGTAGTCCCAGACCCCAAGAGGGAGACCAGAGCCTCTGAACCCTTGGCTGGTGCTGTGGACCACTTTCCTGAATCAAGAAACACTTCTGAAAGTAAGTTAAACAGTTTTACCTCACAGGTGGCCTGGACTTTGGACTTTGTTCCTTTCCAGTGTGACCTTTTTTAACCCTTTCAGCGCTAGTTGCTTCTATGCGCTAGAAAACATGAATCCTTTAAAAATTCATATCTCTAGTTCCCCTTATCCTATTTTAATCAGTTTGGTTTCATTTTAAATATAAAAATATACTCTACTTGTATATGGATTTTTATTGTGTTTTACTTTTCTACGGTTTTGTGATTTTTAAAAGCTTTACACACTTGTCTCCTAAGTTAAGCCCTGTTGCTCATTGCCAAGCTACCAAGGGTTGAGCTTGGTTTAATTTATTGAGACCTAACTGGACCTAAGTGGGTTTAGTGGCCTATTGTTAGGTGTAGGTACTTACCTGCCCTTACCAATAATCCACTTTCCAACATCTGCCACCTAGATTTTGAGGGAAATAAGGGGTAATGCTTACCAGAATCCCCTTCTAGGCCATTAGCTACACCTCTGATGGTCCAGCTGTCCTTTCCTCTGCTGGAACCTCTGCTGGAATAGAACGTTCCCTGATGACTATTGTTCCAGTCTTTGTTCCTCTTAAATTGACCTCTAGAGAGTCCCTGTTGATAAGATCGGCCAGAAGAGTGTCCCTTGCCTCGCCTGGCCCCGGCAAAAACCTTTCCAGGAAAAATCTTTTTAATTGAGGATTGCGCCTTGTCAGTGGGGGAGAAGTTTGCCACAAGTTTTCTGAGTTCTTTTATAAAGCGATCCCAAAAAAGATTATCCTGAGCAATGGCAATTCCCCAAGCTTGGGATCGATTATTGTTAGGAAGGACCTTTTACATCTGGCCACTCACACGCAGTTTGTGTTGACTAGTAGACACATGGCCCTTTGAGTCCAACCAGCTGAAATCTCTGTGGACATGGAGTCCCTGATTCTTTAGCTTGCTCTGAAAATTGAATGATCCCAGTGAGTGGCCCAATTACATCTAAAAGTTTGTCTTGGTAGCCCCTCCAGCATCTAGCAATGCCCTTCTTAGAGTCTTTCATGTACATGCTAAAAAAGGTGCATAACTTGGCATCTGTATCTGGCATTGTTGCCACTTTGCAGTGGAATTAGTGTCTGGGCCACTCAGCTCTGAGTCTTGCCCTGACTTCCTTATCTAGAGGTTGGAAACTTTTATTAGCCACATATTCAGCTACCTTAGGGGCTGGGGTCCACTCGGGCGATCTTGGATGATACATATCTGCAGGATCAAATCTATCTGAGTGCCCTGCATCCACCTCAGGGGAATCAGAAGAAAAGGAAGCTGGATGCCATGATCTGCCTAAGTCCTGATCCTCATCAGAGGAAACATCCCCATCTGACACACCCTCCCCTCCATGGGGGACCCCACTATCAGGGTGTAAATTTTGTGTGACAGCATCGCTATTTTGTGCAGGTTAGTCTTCCTCGCTGTAGAGTAGATCTTTAAGCATGCGTGCACTCTTCAAAAGTCTCATTAAGTTTCTCAAAACCATCCAGGTGCCCCACATCACACTTAGGGCCTGATTCCAACTTTGGAGGAGGTGTTAATCCGTCCCAAAAGTGACGGTAAAGTGACGGATATACCACCAGCCGTATTACAAGTCCATTATATCCTATGGAACTCGTAATACGGCTGGTGGTATATCCGTCACTTTACCGTCACTTTTGGGACGGATTAACACCTCCTCCAAAGTTGGAATCAGGCCCTTAGTATCCTTTTTACCCCCAGACGTAATACCAATGGGATCTGCTTTAACCTCTGTGGGATCACTGAAAACCCCTTGGATACTTTTGGCCAATTTATCTACTTGGTCAAGCGGAGGGGCCAGTGCTCTTGAAACCTCCAGGAAGGCATTGAGGAGGCCACTCTTGCTCTGCATCCTGAAAAGATGAGTGCTAAATGTCATTAGAGTGATACATTTTTTATGAAAATGAGAGCACAAAAATGATAAAATCATTATAAATAATTATAAATATCACACCCAAAATGTGTAAGCTGAGCAACCCCCTCGCTAGTGCTCAGAAACCATAAAGATGGTGTTAATTATAATAAACTCGTACTAGATGACACTCAGTTATTGAAAATACAATGAGGAAAAAACCACTGCAAAAGCAGTGTCAAGAGTAAGGGTTGGTTTGAGGAAGTAATATACTCTGAAGGAGTCCAATTGGATTTCCCAACAGGGTTTCCCCAAAACGCGCATATGAGACAGCTGAAGTGCTGAAAAGAGCCTCTTCAGCAATTTACAACTCACCTGACAGGACCGTTGAATGGCGTGCAAAAGCACCCTTGCAGGACTCTTGAGTTACTAAAGAGCATGCTCAGGAGAAAGCCTACATCGTGTATGAATAAATAAGTGCTTAGCAAGAACAATGGAAAAAACTTTCCATGCAAGCATATCAATATTTAAATAATTCACAAAAATGAGTAGTTAAGGAGTGAAGAAAGAGGAACAGAAATAGACTTCACGCATTAATATACACCAGACTGTATTGTGATTGGGCTATGTTGTTGGATACTAATACCCTGTGGTTCATGGGGTATGTAGTCTTTATTGTTTTTTCATTCTGTTCTTTAAAAACTACTATGTTAATAAAGTGAAGAAAGGTATGCATAATCCTCGCTGGTCCTGGCATAGGATGAAATCACATTCTCAGTTAAACATGTACTTCCAACAGGAGTAGCCTGTCAGTTTATTCCCCTATGTTCTACTGCAACATTTTTAGTGAAATTATTGATGAGACAACTGTGCGTGGCAGGTGGCGAGTTATAGTACATATGATATTTAATAAATCCTTGTAAATCTGAAAATGCGTCAAAATCCATGGAAGTTGCATGGAAACACACACAACAATACCCATGGTATGCCTATTTGACACAGAGTAAGGCAACACAGCGACTTGTGCTGCGTTGCTTTACTCCAAATCTAGAAGGCCATGAAAAGCCATGCAAAGTGGCTTTGCGTGGCCTTGTAGATATGGGCCTTCAAACTGCCCCGTCGGTACATCAGAAAAGTGACAAGCCGCTTGTAAATATGGCTCCTGATTTTTTGTTTTTTTGCAGTTTTATACAGCACAGACTTGACCCAAAGCAATTGGAGTGTATCAGTTACATTACACAAGGTCACATTCATTTTGGTGCATAAAGGTAGCGAATAATTTAAATGTAATAATATTTGTTCTTATTAATATCATTATTATTATCATTATTATTATTATTATTATTATTACTATTATTGTTATTATTATTATTATTATCATCATTATTATTGTTCATTATTATTATTATTATTATTATTAGTATGACTACTACTACTACTACTAATAATAATAATAACACAAAATAATAGTAATAATAATGTCATTTAATTTAAATAATTTAAAAGTGCTTTGTGTAGTTTTAAGAACTCAGAAAATATGTCCTCATTTTAGTTTTTTAGAGCACTAACCATACTTTCTATGGGTATAAAACCCCCTCATTTTTATAAGTTCTAAAGACAATGGCCCTCATTACAACATGGGTGGTAAAAGCCGCTTACCGCCGTGCAGAAGACCGCCAACACACCGCCGTGGCCGCGGAATTCCGCCACAGCTATTATGACCCACATCTCGAAATCCGACAAAATTCAGACACCCACACAAGTCCGCCACACTAAAGGTCAGTGATAAACTGGCGAAAATCAAAACCTCCACCGTCACACCAACAGAAATACGCCCACGCTATCACGACCCACGAATCCACGAGGCGGTCTTTCAACCGCGGTATTCCATTGGCGGTACACACCGCCGCGCTCAAAATACACACACTTCTACAGAACACCGCCACATTGGGCAATTCGAAATACACAAACCTGATACACATACACACACCACTCCCACACACCCATTACAATAAAAAACACACACCCACATCACCCACAAACCCCTACGACCACTATTACAGAGAGAAGGCCAGAGAGAGACACCACCATACCCAAACTAGCATCCACAGGCACTCAACACCATCACCCACACAACTTCCACGCACAAAACACCACTCACCACTACATATCACCACACTTATCACCACACACACCACCCCACACATCACCTACACCACCCCATGGTACGGCAAAGACACCCCAGGTTCTCGGAGGAGGAGCTCAGGGTCATGGTTGAGGAAATCATCCAGGTAGACCCACAGCTATTTGGAGCACAGGTGCAGCACACCTCCATTGCAAGGAAGATGGAGCTATGGCGAAGAATAGTCGACAGGGTCAACGCAGTGGGACAACACCCAAGAAATCGGGACGACATCAGGAAAAGGTGGAACGACCTACGTGGGAAGGTGCGTTCCGTGATCTCCAGACACCACCTGGCGGTTCAGCGGACTGGCGGCGGACCCCCACCTCCTCACCCACAACTAACAACATGGGAGGAGCAGGTCTTGCCGATTCTGCATTCTGAGGGCCTCGCAGGAGTCAATGGAGGAATGGGCTCTGGTAAGTCAAACCTTTAACTACCATATCCCCCACCCTACCTGCATGCTATCACATACCCCCACCCTCGCCCCCTCCCCTATCACTCCAACTCCTCACAAATGTACCAATATCACAAACCACACATCCCAACACCAAGCCCTGCATGCAACACAAACACATGGACACCCATCAATAAAGCATGCCCACTGCACATACCCATACACCCCCCTAAACCATCATCACACAAGCCCCCACATAGGAATGCAAGCACTGGGGTACACGGTCACCCACCCATTGCACACCATGACACACACAGATGCAATAATTATGCTTTTCCACCCCTGCAGGACCACTACCCAACATCACCAGACAGGAGGGTCCAGACATCTCCACCCCACCCACAGAAGAGGCCCACAGTGATGACAGCAGCTCTTTCCAACTGGATCTAGATGACCAGCCCGGACCATCGTGGGCCTCGGGACAGTCGTACCCCTCACACAGGCCACCACAGACCTTCCTCCCTCTGGTAACACCAGCACAGCACCCACCAAGCGGGCCCATACCTCTGTCCCCAGGACACATCAATCAGCTTTGTGTCCACCACTACAGGGAACCCAGGATAACCCACCACCCCAACAACAACAGGGACCTGGGGGCAGTGGTAGTGGGCACACGGTCCAGGGGACGGAGGCCCAGGAACACAGGGGAACTGGGAGGGCTGCTGTGCGACGGGGCGGACAGGCCAAGAGAACCCACTCTCCACGAGGCCCTCTCCTCCATCATGGGAGCATACCACCACTCCCAGGAGACGATGGCAACAGTCCTGGCCAAGTTTCAGGAGACCCACTGCATGCAGGAGGAACAGTATTTGGGGTTCAGGGAGGAACTCAGAACCATCAGCTCCGCCCTGGGCACCATCATAGGGGTGCTGAAGGAAATACTCAACACCAGGAGGGACACTGTGGCACTCCAAGGGGCCCATGACACTAGCATGGACGATGAACTGCCCACCACCTCCGCCGGCGCTAGTGTACAGGAGGCACCGCCACAGGACCACCACACCACCACCCCACCCCCTGCAGATGGAGAACTACCCTGCAAGCGGTCCCTGAGATCCAGGAACAAGACAGAGCACAATGCCAAGACCCCCGCCAAGAAATAAGACCACCCTGATTGTCAACCCACTGTCCCACTTTGTCACCCTGTCCATATTGGAACTGCCCCAGCTCCACTTCCTATGCCCATATGGGCAATGCACCTATGAGACAAATAGACTGGACTCTGCCATGGACACTCCTCCGCCATCACCCCTCACCATTTAACTTCCCCCTCCAATATTTTGTATTTAAATAAACACACCTAAAGCACCAAAAGATCTGGAATCTGTCTGTGATTTAAAAATTGTGTATTTGCAATTACAGTGAAAAAAAATCCAGGAAATAGTAATGTCAACATACCAATGTCACACAGCTTTAGTCCATGAGGAATCTAAGCAGATGACACATGTTGGGACCCACATCTGTGGAACCATAAGGGAAAGTGACAACTCAGTGACCATACACTGGGTGAAATCGACAGACAGGATAGAGGTAGAAGTAGCTGTAGTAGGCAGGAATGTATTCTCACCTGTGTTTCACTGGAAATATTGCTGGATGACTGAGTCCCTGTTGTCAATGTCTTCATCCTCTGCTTCCTCCTCATCACTGTCCACAGGCTCCACAGCTGCCACAACCCCGCCATCTGGACCATCCTCCTGCAGAAAAGGCACCTGTTGTCGCAAAGCCCAGTTATGAAGCATACAGCAGGCCACGATGATCTGGCACACCTTCTTTGGTGAGTAGAATAGGGAACCACCTGTCATATGGAGGCACCTAAACCTGGCCTTCAGGAGGCCGAAGGTGCGTTCGATCACCCTCCTAGTCCGCCCATGGGCCTCATTGTAGCATTCCTCTGCCCTGGTCCTGGGATTCCTCACTGGGGTCAGTAGCCATGAAAGGTTGGGGTAACCAGAGTCACCTAATAGCCACACCCGGTGCCTCTGTAGTTGACCCATCACAGAAGGGATGCTGCTATTCCGCATGATGTAGGCGTCATGCACTGAGCCAGGGAACATGGCATTCACATGGGAGATGTACTGGTCTGCCAAACATACCATCTGTACATTCATCAAATGATAACTCTTCCGGTTCCTGTACACCTGTTCACTCCTGTGGGGGGAACCAAAGCCACAAGGGTCCCATCAATGGCACCTATGATGTTGGGGATATGTCCAAGGGCATAGAAGTCACCTTTCACTGTAGGCAAGTCCTCCACCTGAGGGAAAACAATGTAGCTCCACATGTGTTTCAGCAGGGCAGACAACACTCTGGACAACACGTTGGAAAACATAGGCTGGGACATCCCTGATGCTATGGCCACAGTTGTTTGAAAAGGCCCACTTGCAAGGAAATGGAGCACTGACAGCACCTGCACTTGAGGGGGGATTCCTGTGGGATGGCGGATTGCTGACATCAGGTCTGGCTCCAACTGGGTACACAGTTCCTGGATTGTGGCACGATCAAACCTGTAGGTGATGATCACATTTCTTTCCTCCATTGTCGACAGGTCTACCAGCGGTTGGTACACCGGAGGATTCCGCCATCTCCTCACATGTCCCAGCGGACGGTGCCTATGAAGGACAACAGCGAGCACAGAGTCAAACAACTCAGAGGTATGTACCCACAGTCTACACAGAACACGATTCATACACAAAATCTGGCCTGTATGTGTGTTGAGAGTAGGCCTAGGTATGTGTGGCGCAGTTGGTAATTAGGCCATGTGGGCCCCTGAAATGGCGTCTGCCTGACCTGTAAAGCGGGACAATGGGATGTGAGGTAACTGCGCTGGCGCTGTACACCGTTGCGGTAGGCGGTCGACGACCGTGGCGCAATGCTGCACTGGTTAACATTGGACCCTATGGGTCCCAGGAGCCAATGACGATGTACGCCGGCGGTGATGGTACGCACCGCCGCGGACGTGACCGCCATTTTCTAGCTGTTGAATCACTCGATACCTGATCTTCGACAGGAGAGGACCTACACTGCAAGTGCTGCTGTGACCTCGGTCTGGAAGAGACAATGGCTCGTGCATCTGGGGAAAGGGCCCCTGCCTTTACATCGGAGGAGTTGGAGAAGCTCGTGGATGGGGTCCTCCACCAGTACACGCTACTCTACGGTCCTCCAGACCAACAGGTAAGTACACAGGGAGCATATTGTATGGGCAATGCCTGTGTGGAGAGGGCTGGTTGTAAGAAGGAAGGGAGCAGAGTTCTGCGTGCATGAAAGACGTGGGGGCATGTGCCACATGGCAAGGGTAGGGATGGGGGAAACTCACTTTGACAGTGCAGTTGTTAATGACTTCTCTTCTTCCCCTGTACATTTCATGTAGGTCAGCGCCCACCAGAAGAAGGATATTTGGCGTGCCATCACCAAGGAGGTCTGGACCCTGGGGGTCCACCACAGACGGAGCACCCACTGCCGGAAGAGATGAGAGGACATTCGCCGCTGGAGCAAGAAGACGGTGGAGGCTCAGCTGGGGATGGCCTCCCAACGTGGGAGGGGTGCCCGTCGAACCATGACCCCCATGATGTTCCGGATCCTGGTGGTGGCCTACCCTGAGTTGGATGGGCGCTTGAGGGAATCACAGCAGACACAAGGGGGTGAGTACACTCTCATTCTGCTGACTTTGCGCGCAGTGGAGGGGTCTGGGTGGGGGAGGAGGGCTGTGGGTTTCCCTAGGACAGGGCGAGTTCCGTAGGCTAGGACCCTTCGTAAGGCATGGCCCTGTGGCCCCCCACCTCACCTCTGTAGAGTGCCAAGTACAGCTATTCATGCACCTGTGTCATCTATGTGTGCAGATGTCATCCATAGCCTTGTAGGCCATTTCCCAGGAATTGCACAGTAGAGCCCAACAGCGCGACGTAGTGCAGGGGGCTGCTGTGTCTGTCTTGTCCGCCAACCGTAGCGGTAAGCCATGCACTCAACCTGTCTTTCTTCTGTTTCCCCCCCCTTTTTTTGCGGTCTCCCTGATCTTCTGTACATTAGCATCATCAGGCGGAGGTGCAGTGGCACCGGAGCACGAGGGAGCTGCATACCACATGGGCATGAAGGCCCACACTACGGACTCTGAATACACCAGTGGGACAGAGGGCGAGGGGAGCACCACGGTGGTCACAGGATCTGCAACCAGCGACACGGACTCGTCCTCTGATGGGAGCACCCTTGTGGTGGCGGCAACATCTGTGCCACCCACTTCAACAGGTACAGCCACCACCCCCCCTACCAGCTCCGCCCTCCCAGCAGCCCCTCAGCCTTCGCCCCGTGGCCGCTCACCCAGGAGAGTGAGCATCACCTTCGCCCCAGGCACCTCAGCCCCTGCCCCTGTCACCTCTGCTGCCCTCAGTGAGGAGGCCATTGACCTCCTCAGGTCCCTCACTGTTGGGCAGTCTACCATTTTGAATGCCATCCAGGGTGTAGAAAGGGAGTTGCAACACACAAATGCATTCCTGGAGGGCATTCATTCTGGTCAGGCTGCCCTTTATCGAACCGTTCAAACTCTGGCCTCAGCACTGATGGCAGCCATTGTCCCTGTGTCTAGCCTCCCCCCTCCAACTTCCTCCACCCAGACCCAATCCCCTGTACCTCTGCCTATCCCAAGCACACCATCAGACCAGTCTGCACACACCTCACCACACAAGGGAAGCTCAGGCAAACATAAGCACCTCACATCCCACAGGCACTCACGCAAGCATCACACACATACAGACACACCAACATCCACTGCCACCACTGTGTCCCCCTCCTCATCGTCTCCCTCCTCCCTCCCAGTCTCGTCTACACTCACACCTGCATGCACTACCACTACAGCCACTACGTCCCGCACCAGCACACCCACCACCACACCCGCTCACTTGCACTCACCACCCCCACTACCATTTACATGTCCCCTGTGTCCTCTTCCAGTGTGTCTGTGATGCCCCCTCCAAAGATACACAAACGCAGGCACACACCCACCCAACATACATCCACCTCACAACAGCCTCCAGAGCATGTACCTGCACCCAAATCCACAAAACATACACCTCCTACAACCACCACCTCTTCCTCCACTCCCAAACCCCCTCCAGCTACCCGTCCCAGTGTCTCCAAACAACTTTTCCTGTCCACCCTTAACCGATTCCCCCCCGTCCAACTCATAGGTCCCGTACTAGCACCTCAGTCACAAAATCTCCGGGACCAGTGGTGCCTGCTACAGGTGTGTGGAGTGCACTGGCCACCAGGCCAGCCAGTCTGTCACGGAGCCACAGCACAGCCAGTCCCCCCCCTGTGAAGCACCAGAAGTTGGCCAGTGCCCGGCGGGAGAGGGGGAAGACTCCAGCCAGCCAAGCCGCTCACAGGGGTCCCGGGGGGAGTGTGGACTCAGCTGTGACTCCTCCCAAGGTGGGGAAGGGGCAGAAGAAACCTGCAAAGTCTGGGAGGAGCAGCACGGCGGAGAAGACCGCCATCTTCCCCGCTGGCCAGGAGGGCCTGGCAGCCCCATCGTCGCTGCCCAGGAGGCCACCGCCAGCCCCATCATCGCTGCCCAGGAGGGCCCTGCCAGCCCCATCGTCGCTGCCAAGGAGGGCCCCGCAAGCCCCATCGTCGCTGCCCAGGAGGGCCCAGCAAGCCCCATCGTCGCTGCCCAGGAAGGACCGCAAGCCACAGCCCAGCTGCCCAGGAGGGCCCCGCAAGCCCCATCGTCGCTGCCCAGGAGGCCACCTCCAGCCCCATCGTCGCTGCCCAGGAGGCCCCCGCCAGCCCCATCGTCGCTACAGCCCATCTGACCAATGAAGGACCACCAGCCACAGCCCAGCTGGGCAATGACGGACCGCCAGGGCAAGCACCGCTGAACAGGGCAGAGCGCCAACTCAAGCACCGCTGAACAGGGCAAGCACCACTGAACAGGGCAAAGACCGCTATGGCAAGCATCCGCTAAACAGAGCAAGCACCGCTGAACAGGGCAAGAACCGCTGAACAGGGCAAGGACCGCTGAACAGGGCAAAGACCGCCATGGCAAGCACCGCTGAACAGGGCAGAGACCGCCAACTCAAGCAACGCTGAACAGGGCAAGCACCGCTGAACAGGCCAAAGACCGCCATGGCAAGCACCGCTGAACAGGGCAAGCACCGCTGAACAGGGCAAAGACCGCCATGGCAAGCACCGCTGAACAGGGCAAGGACCGCTGAACAGGTCAAGCACCGCTGAACAGGCCAAAGACCGCTATGGCAAGCACCGCTGAACAGGGCAAGCACCGCTGAACAGGGCAAAGACCGCCAAGGTGAGCACCGCTAGCCCATGAGCGGCAGTGCCAGTGACGCAACTGGGACCGTCACGGGGTGAGTGATGCACTCTGGGCACCAGTCCCCCTCCAGAACCAGTGGAGAACAGCATCCACTACCTCTGTCTGCACAGGATGAAGCACTCTGGGCACCAGGCCCCCTCCAGAACCAGTGGAGAACAGCATCCACTACCTCTGTCCTGCACAGGATGAAGCACTCTGGGCACCAGTCCCCCTCTAGAACGAGTGGAGACATGCATCCACTTGAGAGAGTGTGGCTTTGCACTCCCCAGGATGGTACAGTGGGCAATCCACCCACTGTAGGAACTTGAGAGGCTGTGGCTTTGCACTCCCCAGGATACAGCAGTGGGCAAACCACTCACTGTAGGAACTTGAGAGACTGTGGCTTTGCACTCCCCAGGATTGAACAGTGGGCAACCCACCCACTGTAGAGACTTGAGAGACTGTGGCTTTGCACTCCCCAGGATGCAGCAGTGGGCAAACCACCCACTGTAGAGACTTGAGAGACTGTGGCTTTGCGCTCCCCAGGATGCAGCAGTGGGCAATCCACCCACTGTAGGGACTTCAGAAAATGTGGCTTTGCACTCCCCAGGATACATCAATGGGCATGGTGCCCCCTCGTGGATCTGGCATCGTGCACTCATCCGGCTGAGGTGCCCCCCTTCCCTTCCCCCTGAGGTGCCTGTTGTATTTCTATCTGATGCCCCTGCAGTGTTCTCTCCGTCATGTTCGGGTATCTTCTGTGGGCCTCGCCCATGCATTTTGGGCCCAGTGGTCCACGGACTATGAATGGTGCAATACCTGGACTACTAATCGTGGTGAATATGTTGTTTATAGTGTATATATATATATATATATATATTTTTTTTTTTACTTACTGATTTTTGATATATTACATTAGTTACACTAATTTCCTTTTGTCTTTGCATTCTTCCAGGGGGTTGGGGGGTGTTACTGTAATGTATAGGTATGCATTGGTGTGTGTGTTGTAGTGGGTGAGGGTGGGGGTGGGGGTTGGTGTGTTGCGTGTGTGTGTCCCTGTTTTTTGCCTCCCCCCTCCCCTGTGTCGTAGGTGCAGTACTCACCGTGGTCTTTGCCGCCGGCGATGGTGCTCCTCGTAGAGTAGCAGGAAGACTAGCGCAGGGAGAATATGTAGTTCCGGCTCCATGCTGTCCTCCTTCCTCGTGGAGTGTGTAGAGGTGAGCGTTTTTCCTTCGAAATGCCTGTTTCCGCCGTGTTTTTATCCGCGGTGAATCCGCCCCGGAAAAGGTGGCGGATTGGCCTGTCATAATAGTGTGGGCGGTACATTGTCTCCCGCCTGTCTGTTGGCGGTGACCGCCACGCTGTTTGTCTGTACCGCCGTGGTGGTCGGAGTGTTAAAGTGGCTGTCTTTGTTCGCGGTTTCCGCCACGGTCGTAATTCCAAAATTTTTACCGCCGGCCTGTTGGCGGTCTTAGCGCCGCTTTAACACCGTCCGCCAGGGTTGTAATGACCACCAATGTTTTAGGTATTACAGTTTTGACTACATCAAGATAACGTCAGGCATGCCTCATTTTTGTAAATATATATAGAATGTTTGCAACCTAGTTGTTCATTGGAATACTGTGGGGAGGCAGAAGTCAGGGGCACAGACTCAGATAATTGAGTGCAGGGAGGAGGGTGCAGATTCAACAAGTTGATCATGCTGGGAAGGGGCAGTGGCAGTACAACAGACCATGGAGGACAGGTGAAAGGGGGACAGGGGAAACAAACCAACCATGCAGGACAGGCAAGAGAGGCTGTGGCAATATAACAGACCACTGAGGGCAGAAGGAAGAGGCAGTGGCAGTACCACATTACATGCCAACAAGCCCCATTCACGCAGGAGACTCCCAATGTTTTTAAGTCTAAAAGGGCTGCTTCCTGCCTAAAATGTCCTCTTTTCCAATGTACGTCAATCAATTCCCCAGGTTTTTTCCCGAAATCTCCCTCTTAGCAAGTTCAAAATGTTAACAAGTATGATACATTGGATCATTGAGGGCGAGAGAAATGGGATAGGGACCTGGACACGGATGACAGCGGGCAGGAGGGAGATGGACAGGGGCACCAAACTGACCTTACAGGGCAAGCATCAGGGGTAGCAGCAGCACAATATACCACACAGGACAAGTGGAATGGCAGTGCAGCACAACAGACCATGGAAAGCAATAGGGAGGGGACAGGGCCATGCACATGGACAACAGAAAGCGGGGAAAAGAGGCAATGGCAGCAAGCTGACCATATCAGACGGACAGGAGAGACATTTACAGCATAATGGACAAAGAAGGGCATCAGAGAGGGGTCAGTGGCAGCACATCAGACCATGCAGGGCAGGAGGGAGGAGGCTGGTGCCTGGGTTTGGACAACAGAGGGTAGGAAGGAGGTTGATGGGGCAGAAAGCTAACTGTTCAGGGAAGGGTAGTGGCAGAAAAATGGCCACACAGAGCTATCATGAGAGAGGAGGGTGTGAGAAAGTCTGTTTGGTTGTGAGATAGGTTGTGAGAGTGTCTGTCTTAGTGTTAGAGTGGGTGTGGGATTGTCTGGGTGTCAGAGTGGGTGTAAGACCATCTGTCTGGGTGTGAGAGTAGGTGTGAGAGTTTCTATCTTGGTGTGAGTGTGGGTGTGACAGTGTGTAAATGTAAGACTGGGTGTGAGAACACCTGCCTGGACGTAAGAGTGGGTGTGTAAGTGTCTGTCTTGGTGTGAGTGTGGGTGTAAGAGCATCGTCCTGGGTTTAAGAGTGGGTGTGAGACTTTCTGGGTGTTAGGGTGGGTGTGAGAGTGATGTAAGAGATGTCTGCATAGTTGTGAGAGTTGCTATAAAATAATGTGAAAGTGGGTGTGAAAATTGGGTTTTAACGTGTCTGGGTGTGTGAGTGGATGTGAGAGTGTCTGTACAGATTTGAGAGTTGGTGTAAGAGAATGTGTCTGGGTGTGAGAGTGGTTGTGAGAGTGTCTGTCTGGATGTGAGTGTAGGTGTGAGAGGGTGTGTGGGTGTCAGAGATTGTGTGAGAGTGTCTGTGTTGGTATAAGAACAGGTGTGAGAGTGTCTGGTTGTGAGAGTGGGTGTGAGAGGGTGTGTCTGGGTGTGAAAGTAAGTGTGAGAGTGTCTGTGTGGGTTTGAGAGTGGGTGTGAGGTTCTCTGTCTGGGTGTGAGACTGAATGTGAGAGTGTCTGTATGGATCTCAGTCTGGGTGTAAGAGCATGTGCATGGATGTGAGACTGGGTGTGAGAATGTCTGGATGTGAGAGTGGGTGTGAGAGTTTCTATCTGGGTGTGAGAATCTTAGTGTGAGAGTGTCTGTGTTGGTGTGAGAGTAGATGTGAATGTGTCTGTCAGGATATAAGATCAGATGTGAGAATCTCTGTCTTTGTATGAGAGTGGGTGTAGAATCTCTGTGCTGGTGCTACAGTGGATGTGAGAGTGTCCATCTGGTGTGACAGTGGGTGTGTGTGTGTCTTTCTGGGTCTGAAAATTGGTGTGAGAGTGTCTGGGTGTCAGAGTGGGTGTGGGAGTGTCTCTCTAGATGTGGGAGTGGTTGTGAGAGTGTCTGTCTGTCTGGGTGTGAGATTATGTGTATGGATGTGAGACTGAATGTAAGAGTGTCTGTCTTGTTGTGAGAATGGGTGTGAGAGTGTCTATCTGGGTATGAAAGTGGGTGTAAGACTGTCTTTCTTAGCATGAGAGTGGGTGTGAGAGTGTCTGTCTTGGTGTGAGAGTGGATGTGACAATGTCTAGGTGTGAGAGTGGGTGTGAGGTCATCTGTATGGGTGTGAGAGTGGGTGTGACAGCATCCATCTTGGTGGAAGAGTAAGTGTGAGAGTATGTATCTGGATGTGCGAGTGGGTGTGACGGTGTCTTTCTGGATGTGAGCGTGTGTGTGAGAGTGCCTCTCTGGATGTTAGAGTGGGTGTGAGAGTGTCTGTGTTGGTGTGAGAGTGTCTGTTTTTGTGTGACAGTGGGTGTGAGAGTGTCTTTATGGATGTGGAGTGGAGTGGGTGTGAGAGTGTCTGTCTTGATGTAAGTGGGTGTGAGAGAGGGTACCAGGATGTCTGTCTTGATGTGAGAATGGGTGTGAGGGTATCTATCTGGATGTGAGACTGGGTGTTAGAGGGTGTGTCTAGGTGTGAGAGAGGGTGTGAAAGTTTCTACATTTTTTTGATGTTTCGTAAAATCCGTGGACCCACTCACAGATTTACACAGGGAACCACGCTGGGATGGATCTGCGGATTTTGGCAAATGACAAAAGAAATAGCTTTAAGCCATTTCAACCCATTAATTACCATGTTATTACGTTTATATAAATTCCCATGGGGTTAGGGAACCTCTACCATGACCCTTTATCTCCATTGCAGCCCCCATTTTGGCCCAGGGGACCGTTTCTGATCAAACAAAATGGCAGCCGCAACTTCCCTGACAGCTTGCAGCCAGCCAGTTAGATTCTTGCTTAGGCTTGTGAATCCGAGGAGGATTCACAGAGTATCTGCATGCCTAGATATCTATATTTTTTACCCTTTAATATCTCTAAAACTACTGAACAAATTTACACCAAATCACAAAAATCACGGTTTCTTAAACAAGGCCTACCTTTCTGCCAAATTTGGTGTAATTTCGTCCAGCGGTTCGGACTGTACTTGTGTTCAAAATCCCTATGGGAAAATGCATGGGAAAAATACATTTGCTACCCCCCCTTTGACGGATCACCCTGAAATATTTAACACAGTAGCTGAACCCACTGAAGTATAAGTTCTGAAAGTTTTGTGTTGATACGTCTAGCGGGGCAAAAGTTATTGGCAAAATAAAAAAATTATCTTCCAATGGGAACTAGGTGCAAACTATACCTACTTAAAGGCAACCACTAGTAGGTAAGTAGGTATGTTTGTATATGTGTGTGTGTGTGTGTGTGTGTGTGTGTGTGTGTAGCCGTTGCCACTTGGTAGTTACAGTTAGGACCTAGTTTCTATAGAAAAAGCTATTTTTTGCTTGCTTATATCTTTGGCACCGCTTGACGAATCTTCACAACATTTTCCTAAAAAGTGTCACAGTTGACAGTCATGTGAGCTGCTGTCTGGAAAATTTTGGGGTGATCCGTCAGGCCGGTGCTGAGATAAAGGGAGGGTGAGCGTTTCCAGTGTTAATTCCCTTAGGAACAATTAAACAGCGACATCGCAAAAAACACTTGACAGAATGACATCAAAATTGACAGAAATGTAGCTCTCGGTCAAGAAAGAGTCTTTTTGCTATTTGGTGTAAATCCGTTCAGTAGTTTTTTATAGAAATCCAAATTTGTATATCTAGGGACAGGGAGGATTCACCACCCCTCCTGATCTTGTGCTGAGATTAGATTGGCTGCCAACGCTTCAAGTGGTGATTAATGGGGTCTAACTGCATGCCAGTGTTTGCAGGCAACCTCTGTTGTGCATGGGTAAAGGCTTTGCATGGGACAAGGTTGGGTGCTTATAGGGGGTTGGCCTCAGTGCCTGGTCACAGGATTCATGTATAGCAATACAAATTATACGGTAAAAAAACACAGAAATTCACTGAAAAAAACAAAGGTTACAGGGACTCTATAGTTAGGAAATATAATTGACAAAACATATCAATTCACTTTAAAAAAATCAAAGGTTACAGGGATGTTATAGTTAAGCTCACATTTTAAACGTACAAATCCATAGAAATTCACCAGTTGCAGTTAGAGTTACTTCAAGTAACTATATCTTGTGCCCTAAGGTAACTATTACTTGCGCCCTCGCAATGCACTGCTAATTAACCCACAAATTACTGCACATTATTGAAGTATATTAGCCCAGGGGAAGTGGTGGTTCCCAGAGTTGTGGGGGCCACATCGGACCCCCGCATTATTGTAAGTACATTTGTTCCAGGGAGGTGGCAGTCCCCAGGACTGTGGGGAAGCTGCACATTCTCCCCACTTTTATTAAAGTACAAAATTTGCTGATTTGCCACGATTTAAAAAAAGCTACTTTTAAAGCTTAGGTGGGGGGTCTCTGGAACGAAAGTAAGGTAACAGTACCTTGCTTCTTTTTTCCTTTGTTTTTGAGACTCAACCTAAGCTGATTCTCAAAATAGCTGCCTACAGTTCTGCATTGAAATGTTAGCAGCCAATCCGATCTTTGCACGAGATCAGGGATTTTTGGTTTTCTTATAATATTTCAAAAAATGCTAAATGGATTTATACCAAATAACCAAATAACATCTTTCTGCACCAAAAGCTACATTTCTGCCAAATTTGGTGTAATTCCATCCAGCAGTCCAGGCTGTAGTCATGCCTAAATTCCCTATGAGAATTAAAATGAAAAATGTATGTTCTTTTGACCCCTCCCTTTTTCTCCGCCCCAACTTGACGGATGACCCCAAAACTTCTCATGTAAAACTATATATATATATATATATACATATATATGTATATATATATATATATATATATATATATATATACACACATATACATATAATATATATATATATAGTTCTAACAAGTAATATATATCTATATATAGATACATATATAAAACATAGTTATACCAAGAAATAAATATATATGGTTGGATTAACGTATAGTAATTAAAATGACTTTACATTAAAAAACCTTTGAAGTTCACTGAAAAAAACAAAGGTTACAAGGATGTTACAGTTAGGTTATGAATTTACACGTTTAAAAACATAGAAATTTAGTAGTTATAGTTATATAATTCACGCCCTAAGGTAATGAAAACTTGAGCCTTCGCCTTGTACAGCTAAAAACTCCACATATTATATTATTGATGACATCTTCTATGGCATCCTTGATATTATCACTGCAACATTTGCAATAAAATTATTAATAAGAAAACTGTACACGGCGAGGGTGCACAGAGTGTGTTTGCAGTTATCATGGGCTAGTCATCACTGCCAGTTGCTGTAGAGAAAACAGTCGGGTTCACTGGAGCTTTGGGTGGGCGGTCAGTGCAGGTGACAAGGTCTGAGTGTGAGCAGGCCTAAAAAACTCAGGATTACTTATTTTCTTGTAGAAGGAGATAAACTGATACCCGACCAAGGTCAATATTTATACTTTTTTAGGGCCGCATTTGTGCCGCTTTTTGATGCACCAAAGCGGTGTAAACTTCCAAAATACAACTGTAGTTTGTAAGTTTGTGCCGCTTTTGCATCAAATAATGACACAAGTGCAGAGTTAAAATACTATAAATATGGGCCAAGTGTCTAGATTCTGGAAGGCACCTCTTGGATATCAGGAACTAACTCCAGCTGAGGCAAGCAGGGCTCAGGGAGGTCTAGTTGCAGGTCTAGGCAGGGTCAGTCCTGCTGGTCTTCTGGGCAGTTGCAGAGAAGCTTCTGGAGCTTGTTTTCTCCCTGTAGCACAGAAATGTAGGTCAGACAGCTCACCCATGGAGTCACATCAACCTGGGATGTAGAATGTCTGTCCAGTCTGTCCAGTCTTCCTTCTCAGACAGCAGTACAGACCTCAAATAGCATGGCAATCCTCTGGCAGCAGGGCAGTCCTTCTTTAGTAGCATCAGCTGGTCTAGGAGTGCACAGGAAGAGTAGGTATGAAGATCTCCATTTTATACAGAGTTTCCACTTTGAAGTGGAAAAACAGCTGGAGTCTTTTCTGTACAGAAGTGTCTGGAATTGCCTGCCTCCCTGCCCTGTTCACAGTCTGTCTGCAGGCACAAAAGGCTAGTGGGATGTTATTTGTGTGTGAGCTGAGGCAGTGTCTTTGAAGTGCAAGAATGACAGGTGACAGCTCGACCCCTATCATCAAATCCAGATGGCCTATCCTGCAAACACTCAGACCTTCTACTGTGTGGCTGTCTGGGAGGAATGCACAAAGGCCATCTGTCAACTACAGCAGCTGCAGGCACCAAGGCCCTCATTTCGAGTTTTGCAGCCTTTTAGGAAGACTGCTAATGTGGCGACCAGCAAAATACCAACAATGATGGTGGTATCCCGACCGCCGTGTTACGAGTCACATACTGAAGACCGCCCAAAAAAAGCCACAAATCTGACACCGCCAGGCCGACGAGTGTGGGAGAGAGGTGGTCCCACCACCAGCCTGCCATGCCGACAGCATCCTGCTCTTCATAATATGACCCACAAATCAGCACAGCAGTTATTGCATAGTGGAAAACTATTGGTGGTGCGAACCGCCACGTTAAAGTTGTCACCTCCAACAGAACCCAAGATCACAGTGGACAGTATGAATACACCACAGCTGACACACATACCCCCCTATACACACACCCACCACGATAAAAACACCCCACACAACCCATAATCCTTTGCAGCTACAACCACAGACAGACAGTGAGGACCCACAAACCCATAACCTACACTTATTCACCATAAGCACACACAAACTTCACACGCAGCACATACCACAAAACTGCAACATCAACACCATATGTACATCACAACTGCACACAAACACCACAACACACCAGAACACCAAACTAAGCACCCCTCCACCCCATCAAGCCCCAAACACCCCACCCATGCACATGATACCTCCACAAAACCACATCATCACCACCATGTCATCTCAAAAGCACCCACGATTCACAGGCAAAGAGTTGAGGGTCATGATTGATGAAATCATCAGGGTAAAGTCACAACATTTGGGAGCACATGTCCAGCAAATGTCCATAGCCAGGAAAATGGAGTTATGGTGGAGGATAGTTGTCAGGGTCAACTCAGTGGGCACCCATCCACGTACAAGGGATGACATGAGGAAGAGATGGAATGGCCTTAGGTGGATGGTGCGTTCCATGGCTTCACAATACCAGATTGCCATCAACAAGCTCCCCCAGAGCTCACATCGTGGGAAGAGAAGGTCTTGGACATCATGCATCCAGAGGGCCTGACTGGAATAACCGGAGATCTGGACTCAGCCACTGTATGCATCAGACTACGAAACTAACAAATACACCTCCAAAATGTAATTCTCTCCCTCTCCATCAACAGGTATCCCTGCCACTGCCACGCTGCAGAGGATGCTAGAGAGAGCCAGCCCTCCCCAGGATGAAGAACCCATTGGAGGTCTGGACTATGATGAGTTACATAGCCCATCTGGGACAACTGGTCAGTCCACCACCACCAGCCCTATCCTTCCCACATCTGAGTCCCCCACCCAGTGGCAACAACAGCACAGCCAACCCCTCGTCCCCAAACCTGTGTTCCAAGCACTGTTCAATCAGCAGGGTGCCCCACAGTACAGGAACCAGAGTCAATCCCTCACACCCAAGATGATGAAGGTCCTAGTGTAACTGGGAGTGGGCACCCTGTGCCAGGGGCACAGGCACAGGGGGCCTGGAGCATTTGGAGGGCCAAGGGATGGGGCCCCAAGGGAAACAACTGGCCAGGAGGCCATCTCCAAAGTCCTGGGAGCATACTAGCAATATCAGGACAAGATGGGGTAGATCCTCTCAAACTTGTGGGAGAACCAGAGGCTACAAAGGGAATACAACCGAGAGGCCATACTGCAGTGGTAGGCTCACAATGCCACCATGGCCTCCATTGCAGGGGTGCGGAAAGAACTTACTACCATCCTGATTGCATCCTCCACACACCAGAAGGCCCCATCCACTAGCTACATACCAACTGAGCCATCCACTTCTGCTGCAGCTAGTGGAATGGAGGCCCTGTCAGAGGACCCACAGACCACCATCACCCCTCCCTCTGTAGCTGAGGAACCCCCATGCAAATGAAGTCGTCCATCCAGACATCCTGCAGGACCTGATGCCAAGACCAAAGCCACTGCCAGGAAGTGAGCCTCTTCAGAACATTCTCTCCTTCTGTGACAGTGAGACACCCTGTTGACTGTCCACTGTCATGTCACCATGCCCCTTGGATACTGGACCTGGACTAATTACAGCTGTTTCCACTACTCTGATGATGTAATCCACCATGACCCCACTCATCACCCATTGCACTTGTGAATCACAATAAACAGCACTGAGCACAGCTATTGCTTACTTGTCCTTATTTTAACAAGTAAGATTTACTGTTGTACAATATGTCATTACAGTTAACACATTGACCAATAAAAGTCTGTAAGATGGATCGAAGGGGGTAGTATGGGGGTTCATACTCACAGGGCCCATGGGAGGTAGGATGGGGGGGGAGAGGGAAGTTGACTCTGTTGGGGGTTGTTTTTCCCTGTTTATGTTGACTTTGGATACACCACAGACACGTATGCATGTCAGGTCTTGTTTTATGAAGGGGGAGCAACATGCAGGGTGTATGACAGTAGAACAGATATACTCTGAAATCTTCTGTCAAGGGAGCCACCAGTGAAGGCATGAATCAGAGTAGCACCATCCAACAGACTTGCAAATACTCCAAAACAGGTACAACCATCACAATGGGAGTCAATGTTGCACACTCAATACACATGCAGTACATTGTCGAGCTCCCTAGTGCGAATAGGCAAGTGAAATGTTAACACATATCACCGTGGCAGACCCACATTTCCAGACATGCATTTCCAATGGTCCATCCCTCATAGCAGTTAAAGTTAAGTTCCATAATCGTCCATTGTGTACAGTGAGGATAGGTAGCAATACTGATGACATGGCAGTCCAATTGCAGTTTACATTGCAGTACAGAGAACATACAACATGCCCAAGTCATTGCAGATGTGATGCTAGAATGCAGCATAACAAAAATAGTTCAAGATGGCGCCGAGAACAGACGTGCCTTAATTAAGCTCTGTCCCGGCCCTGAAATTATCCTGGCCAGAGATCTGCTAGTCTCAGCGGTACGCCCAAGGAAGCCGCAACAGCAGGAACGACCATGCGGAGGCCCCCTGCACCGGCTGGTGATCGGCCGCCGGACGAGGCCTACACTGCTGTGAAAGGGAGGCCTGCCCAAAGGTGCCAATCGAGGCCCGGGAGTCGTTGGACGGGCCTCCCGGGGGGGGCGAGAGCTCGGGTCTGCCCTCAGCCCTTCTCTTTACCCTCCTACGCTCCCCAAGCTTTGAAAGAGGGGAAAGTGGCCCAAGAGGGGCAAAGGTCCCAGCAAAAGCTGCAAGGAGCACCGTTAACTGGTGAGTGCGTGGGTGCAGGCCAGGGCTTCGCCAGTGAGGTCGCAGTGGAAAGGGGAGGTGGAGGGGCCCCGGGTGGATCCACATTGCAGTGGGGCCTCCCCCCACCATATCAGATGATGTATGTGAGGGGGGCTGGATGCCCAAGCTGAGGGACCGGGTTCGTGGTGCTACCGAACGGCAAAGGGAGGTGTGGTGGTGCCCCCCTTGCCTTCCTATGCCTGCTGGGGCCTGGGCTCCTGCCCCAATTGAGGGGCTACAACAGAGGGGAGCAGACTGGCACCAATAGACTGACGTTTCATAAAGGCCTTAGCTCCCATGATTCGAGACTGGCCAGTGGAGGAGTGGCAGACCTGAGGGGGCAACAAGTGGCAAGCGATGGAATACAGTATCAGCTGTGTTTTGGTGGGGGATTGGGAAGTCCGCCCGACTCCCACCTGCTGTCTGTAGAGACTGAGCTATTGGAAGAGGGACCTGTCTGGCTCCTGCTTGTGAACAGCACAGAGACCCTGTTGGTGAGGATTGGGGCTAAGACTGCAGGCGACTTCTCTCCCCCCGGAATTTGCTGGTGGGAATGCACCATGAAGGAGTGTGTCAGGGTATTAGTATCCCTGGATGACCGTCAGTGTCAGAAGAGGAGGTCCTAGGCCATATACACTAGGATGGCAAGAGGTAAGGACCCTATGCCACCCAGATGGGGCGTGTGGACCACTACACGAGGGTGGTGACCCTCCCGGCTATGAACTTCATGGTGGTGCCTGACAATGCTGCCCTTCTTTTGGCAATTCAGTCATCTAGGTAGGGTCTGGAGGGACGAGTGGGGGAAGTACACTCAGAGGTGTCCGTCCTGCGCCAAGATTTCTGGAACATGGCAGAAAGGGTCACCTTGGCAGAAACACGTATATTGTACCTGGAAGCTACAGTCCAGAACCTCCGCAAGAAAATGGCCAAGACTAGGGTCCTCAACAAGGATATTATGTGGCAGCTAGAAGATGCAGAAAATCGGGCCCACAGGAACAATCTGAGATTCGTGGGTTTCCTAGAAGGAACGGAGGGGACCAATGTGGGAGGGTTTTTTGAAACATGGTTGAGATGGGTCCTGCTGACAGAGAGGTTTTCGTCCTGCTTTGTGATTGATTGTGTCCACCAACCTGTAGGGAGTGCACCCCCCTGGAGAGCCTCCGAGGCCCATGATTACCCGTTTCCTATACTTTCAGGACAGAGACATGATTCTGATTGTTGTTCGTAATATGGGAGAGGTACAGCATGAGAACTCTAAAATCCTCATCATTCCTGATTACACCCGGGAGGTTCAAAGACAGCGGCACACATTTGGCTCTGTGAAGGCCGAACTCCGTACCCTCCAACTACAAAACATGCTCCTCTTCCCAGCCAAAATAAAAGTCATCTTCCAAGGGAAAACACTTTTCTTTCAATTCCCAGAGGATGCATGGGAGTGGCTAGAGGAATGCCCTCAACTGTCCGGAAGAGGTGGCAACGAGTCGGGCGGAGGTCCTGGGGTTCCCCGGGCCATGGAATGGTGGGACTGGTCGCGCCCCAGGAGAAGTGGCCAGAGGTGGTAGAGAGGAGATGGAGATATGCTATGGAGAGTGAGTCAATAGGCAAAGAGTGGAGTGGCATCATCTGAATCTGAGGACAGTCAGACCCCGGTTATCCAGAAGAGAGACAGAAGGGAAGACACAGCTCCGGCAATAGGGGTGACGGCCCTGAGTGTGAATGCAGGGTCAACAGTGGGGTCTCCACATCCGTTGGTGGCAGTCATCCATCAACTTGAAACTGAGGAAAGGGTTCTTCGGCAGAAGGAGGCATCAAGACTGTGGAGGCAATGCAGTAACTTGGGGCCAAAAAGCAGGAGCTGAGTGCAATAGCACCAACCTGTGCAAGGATGACGAGGAGCACTAGGTGGTGCTAGAATTCTATTTAGATGTTACGCAACTTTCCTTGTGCTGAGGGTTGTTTTGGGTAGTCTTCCTGTGTGGAGGTGACTTTGTGAGTTGTAGTTCTTTGTTGAAGAGGTGGGGTTGGGAGAGGGGGGCTACAGACCTCTCGACTCCTGGTGAGTTGTAGTATGTGGGTTCATACTCACGGGGGCCTATGGGAGGTGAGGTGGGGAGGACGGGGGAAGATGACTCTGTTGGGGGTTGTTTTTTGCCTGTTTATGTTGACTTTGGATACACCACAGACAAGTATGCATGTTAGGTCTCGTTTTATAAATTGCTGTCAACTAGATGTCCCACCCGCACGCCCGGAAGTAAGGGACGGGTGTTCCCCCACTTAACGCAGTCCCTCTTAGCGTACAGTGGCTTACAGAAGTGACATGGCCCACCCCGAGTAAATCCACAGGCCTTTTCTGTGCTAGCATGGAATGTCAATGGACTTGGGGACAGTGTTAAATGAGGTCTGTGGCTCAGTACATAAAGAGAATACACCCAGATGTTGGGTTTTTACAGGAGACACATCTCAAAGGCACAAGGTGTAAATTATTGGGTAGAGGGCCCTATGTTACATTGGCACATGCAGGTTACACCTCTGGCTCTAGGGGAGTGGTGATTTTAATCAGTAAATTGTCCCCTTACATATCTCAAGACAGTGGGTAGAACCAGTGAGATGGTACGTGGGGGTACAGGGGCTTTCAGGTAGACAGAAAGTACTGTTTATAAGTGTATATGCCCCACCTAGACTTCAGGCTCCTGTTTTGGACAAGCTTGCAGAGATTCTATTGGCAGCGGACTCCTCCACCCACGTGGTGGGAGGTGATTTTAATGATGTAATGGATATGGAGCTGGTTTGCTCAGGGGTGTCTGGGGGAATGGGCTCACATACTCCACTATATCAATTTGCAGCAACACTGGGACTGTTGGATCTTTGGCGATGCACCCACCCTATGGATAGGAAATACTGCTACTTTTCTGGTGCCCATAAAATCTTTTCTAGGCTGGATTACATTTTTTCCCCCACAGGGGAAGTGGAGGTTGTCCGCCAGGTGGACTATTTGGCCCAGGGTTTGTCAGACCATTCCCCCCTGATGCTACGGATTTGAAAGTCAGAGGGGAGACTGGGACTTGCAGGACCAGGAGGTGGCACATGGGCTCCATGCAGACACTGAACTATACCTATGGGAAAATCTGGGGACGGTTGAGTCCTCTGTGATACTCTGGGAGGCATACAAGACAGTGATAAGGGACAGTGCGCAAAACTTAGTGGCATGGAGGAGTAAAAAAGGCATCTGTAATGCTGGAAAAATACAAGCAGCAACTCCTAGAGATGGAGGGGCCCTGGCACAGGTTCCGGCTCCTCCCACCCTTCGTCGCTTGGAGTTAGTTAGAGCAGAATATAGAGCAGTGGCGGAGTCAGAAAGTAGAGCTCAATTGCGCACTGCCCAACATAGGCTCTATGAAATGGGGGATAAGGCAGAGAATCTCCTGGCCTGGCTGGGTAGGAAAGAAATGGAAGCAAGATGGGTAGATGAGGTGGAGACCCAGGAGGGGGTTTGGGTTTCCTCAAATACAGAAATTGCAGGGGCGTTCACCGAATAATATCCGGCCCTGTACCGGGACCACCAGTTACAAGAGCTACACCACGTAAGGGAATACTTTCAAGGCATAGTGGTCTTAACTTTGGATGCCACGTCCCAGGCAACCTTAGAAGGGGATCTTACCTTAGAAGAGGTTATAACAGCCATGACAGGGATGCACTCAGGGAAAGCCTAGGCCCTAATGGGTTCCCAGCGGAGCATTTCAAAAGGCTGGGAGATCTGTTAGCCCCCCATCTCCTGGCTATGTTCCTGGAGGAAAGAAGCCAGGACACATTCCCCCCGGACTTAAGGACAGCAGAAATAGATGTTATTTATAAGGAGAGCCCACCTAGAACGTCCTGTGCATTCTATAGGCCGATTTCCCTCCTTAATGTACAGGTGAAAGTGCTGGCCACAGAACCAGTGACATGCCTTCAGGGAGTTTTCACCCCTTTAGTTCACAGGGACCAATCTGGCTTTATGCTGGGATGGTCCACGAGATATAACCTGAGGCACACACATAACTGAATATATACCATCTTGCGCCACTCGGACCCACACATATTTTTGGCTCTAGATGCTGGAAAAGCATTTGACGCAGTGCACTGGCCCTTCCTGGAATGTACTTTGGAGAGATTTGGGGTTAGCCCCAGATACCAGGAATGGGTGTGGCTGCTCTACTGTAATCCAGTGGCAGCTGTCAGGGTTAATGAGACCCTCTTATCCGAGTTTCCTATTGCAGAAGGCACCAGACATTGCTGTCCCTTGTCCCCCTTGCTGTTTGCCCTCTCCATAGAATCCCTAGCATGTAAGATCCGTACCCACCCTGAGCTATATGGGTTCAGGCTGACAGAGGAGGGAGGGGAGGAATAACACATCTAATTATAAGCAGATGATATACTCCTCTTTGTTACGAAACCCCTAGATTCTCTGTCGCGTCTCTTCCAGATTCGTCCGGAGTACAGGAGTTATTCTGGGTACCAGATTGCCTGGGATAAATCAGTGTTATACTGCCCACAGGAGGACACGGTTCTCCACTTCCTTCCAGGTCAACTAAAATCCTCAAGTGAGGGATTCAAGTACCATGGCATATTTCTGACACAAATGGCGGACCTCTGTCATGCCTGTAATTTAGGAAGGGTGACTGAAATGTGCAGAGCTGACATGGAGAGTTGGGCAGCCTACCAAAGTTATTATATATCTTACAAAAGACATATTACTGGATCCCACTGGGGGGTTTTCCTGCCATGAAAGGGGATGTATGGACCTTTTTATGGAGAAGAGACACGCGCACATTGAGCTCAAAATCCTGCAAAGTGATCAATGCAGCAGGTGCCTGTCCCGGCCGGATGTGGAAGCATATTATTGGGTGGCGCATCTGATCAACATTAACAACTGGATGTGTGCCCCTGGTGATCATCTTACTTTCAGGTTGGAGAGACTACAGTGGGAGGGGAGATCATGTCTTCATTACTTATATGGCAGTGGGGGAGTGAGGCGGCTATTGCCTGCTACACAGGTGGTTCTTGGTGCCCTGGCTAGGGCTACCAAGGTGCTGGTTTGGATGCATAGACCCACCAGGGTGACCACCCTGTGGGACAGAGGCTGGCTGTTGGAAATTGGCAAATTGACCAATTTCGAGATGTGGGATCGTATTGAAATCTCCAGTCTAGGAGATGTGTTTGAAGGGGGGATCTTATGCCCTTGGAATCATTGAGGGACGCATATGGGCTCAAAGTGATGCAGTTCTTCTACTATGCACGACTGAGGAATGCTTGGAGGGCGGAGGGTCTCCCTCAGATGGGAATACCAGAATATGCCTCACTGGAAGGTAGATTGTTGACAGAACAGTTAACTGTTAAAAATGTCTCTATGGTGTACAGGACCCTTAACAATAATATACCGGACATCATTAGTGGACCACGCAGATGGTGTGAGGCTGACTTAGGGGACATGGAGGATATAGACTGTGTTCCTGAAGGTGAGTGTTTCCTTTTATGTTGTTGTTTTCTGCCAGACTTTTTGTAGCAATGAAACCGCCCCTGAAATCCTGGCGAGGTGCAACCTCATAATATGGTCAGCAGAAATATGGTCTCCGCCGGCCTGAAGATGCCTGCCGCCGGCTGCGGCAGTCCATCCGCAATGGCAGCACTGGTGGCACTGGCAGTATATTAGCTGTGTTCTGGTGGGTCATAGGACCGCAAAACTTGTAATAATCACCACAGTGTATAGAACAAGAAAATGCTAACTTTCTAAAAGCCTGGCATTTTGAGCTGGACTGTTCCCATGGGGAGCAGGGTCAAGACTGACTTTCATATGGCTGGGTCAAAACTAGGGTTGCACGGTGGGCAAGAAAATGATGGATTTAGGCCCAGATCTCTTACTGGGAATGAATGGTTGACATTGTTCAGCATTCTGTCCATCATCTGTCCTTTTTGCATTTGTCAATCTACATGTGCTGGGTATGCCTAAATGTGAGTCCTGGCCTTACTGTGCCACTGGATTCAAGCTAGCCTGGCTGATGAAGGGTGACACCATGAAACCAGACCCAGGATGCTTGTTTAAGATCCAGGGAGAACCTGACCTGACAGTTCAGGCTAGACTGTTCGGATGGGAAGCAGGGTCAAGACTAATTTGTACATGGCTGGGTCCAAACTGGGATGGCCCAGTGGGCAATAAAATGATGGATTTAGGACCAGATCTCTGACTCAGGGTGAATGTTTGACATTGTCCAGTATTCCATTCATCATCTATACTTTTTGCATTTGTCATCCTAAGTGCGCCGGGTATACCCAGGCATGGGTTCCAGGCTCACTGTGCCAATGGATTCAAGCTAGCCTAGCTGATCGGGGGTGATACCCCGAAACCCGTCCCATGATGCTTGTTTCCAGTCCAGGGAGGACCTGGCCTGGCTGTCCGGGCTGGACTGTTCCCATGGGGAGCAGGATCAAGACTGATTTGCATATGGCTGGGTTCAATTTGGGATGCCAGTGTGGGAAAACAACGATGAATTTAGGCCCAGATCTCTAGCTGGGAGTGAACATTTGACTTTGTTCAGCATTCTGTCCATCATCTGTTTTCTTTTTGCCTTTGTTGCCCTAAGTGTGCTGGGTATGCCCAGATGTGGGTTCCATGCTCACTGTGCTACTAAATTCAAGATAACCTGGCTGATGATACTCTGAAGAAGGTCCCAAGATGCTTCTTTCTGGTCCAGGGACAACCTGGCCTTGCAGGTCGGGCTGGACTGTTCCTATCGGGAGCAGAGTCAGGACTGATTTGCATATGACTGGGTCCAAACAAGGGGAGCATGGTGGGCAGGGCAAAAAATCATTAGAAATAGGTCCAGAGGTCTAACTGCGGGTGAATGTTTGACATTTTTCAGCATTTCGTCGATCGTCTGTTCTTTTTAACTTTCTAAAAGTGGCATTTTCAGGACTGTGACACAAAATCCGACTTTACCATTTAAGAGGGCTTGAAATATCATTTGCTCAGACACCAAGCATGAAATTCTGACCTGCTCCTAAACAAGCGTTAACACTATTTCAATGTAATATGGTAACCTCATGTTATCCTATGGGTGAGGTAGGCCTTGTAATGGTGAAAACAAATTCAAGAGGTTTTCTGTACTAAGACATGGTAAACATGTAAGTACATATCCAACGTTTTAAATACAATGCACCCTGCCCTATGGGCTACCCTAGGGGTGACCTATATGTATTAAAAAAGATGCTTTAGGCCTGACAAAGGTTTATTTTGCCAGATCAAAATGGCAGTTTAAAACACCACACACAGGCTGCAGTGGCAGATCTAAGGCATGTTTAAACAGGCCACTTATGTAGGTGGTACAATAATTGCTGCAAACCCACTACTAGCATTTAATTTACAGGCCCTTGGTACACGTAGAGCCACTTTACTACTGATTAACACATAAACTAAATGTACCAGTGGGATGTAAGCCACTTTGAGCATTTTTAAAGGAGAGAGCACAAGCCCCATAACTCTGATTAGCAGTGGTAAAGTGTACAAAGCACTAAAGCCAACACAAAAGGGTACAGAAAGCATGAGGGCTGAAGGCAAAATGTTTGGAGGGCTTGGTCCAACACCACCCCACTCAGAGGACCCAGCATAACATTATCATCTGCTTACAGCAAGTGATAAATTTACGCATTAAACTCCTTAGAACTGGGAATTATGACGGGTTTTATAATGGCAGAAATTGGCCCTACAAAGTTATTTCCAATTCCTTGGGGTTCAACTTGTAGCTGCATGGAAATAAGGTGGATTTACTGCACAGTAACAGTAAACATGCATGCAGCTTTATCATGCCCTCAGTCCAGTAATTCAAGACAAGGGCCTTACTAGTTTAATTAAAATCTGTTGCACCATAATTTCCACATGAGATCAACAGTATGCCTTAATTTTTTCAATTGATGACATTTTTTGTGACCGTTTCTCATCTCAGGGCAAATTTCCCAACTTGTTGCCCATTTCTCTATTATTTAAAATTCAGTTAGTGTCAGTAATTGTTTTGTTGCCTTATGTTTCATAATTCCTTTCTTACTGAATGTGACTGAGCCCCTCTTTCACCTTTTGGATGATCTCTCTGCTAACCTAGTGGGCATTTGATTGGTTCTGTTATACTCAGATATTATTTTGCCTTGTTTCTGCATATTGGTTCACAACCAAAGAGTACACTTTCCTATATTTTCTTTGTATTTTTCGCAAATGTAAGAGTACCCTGATGGACAAATCAAATCATGCTTGCTTGGTGGGTCTCTTGTGCTGCATTTTCACCACCTGCCACCTGTGGCATGCAAGGCACAACCACCAACACACCACCTCAAACATCTGAAGAAAAAGAACAACTGCTCACAATTATGTATGAATCAAATATTAGGCTGGCTTTATCGCATCACTGCTTCCTCTCCTCACTTTAATAAGGAACAGTGATTGAGAATCACACAATTTGATTTTGATAGATTGTTATGTTCACTACAACATCGGGAGATGGTTTCTTCCAAAATTAATCAGTTTAACATTGAGCAGGCATACTATATCATACTTTCAGCAATATTTCTAGATGCACGGAAATAACTCATTGAGACTGTTTAGGAAAGGGTTGGTGTCCCATTAAACATACTATGGAATTTACAAAAAGAAATGTCAGTGTACTAATTCTTCCCTCTGGTCTGTATATGCAGGCTTATTTACAAGCACTGTGGGCCCCCGGTGTGTCACTTTTGGTGACACACCAGCGGCGCATAGTGTAGGCCCATGCCTACATGGCCATGCAGAGCCACTTTGCATGGCTTTTCATGGTCTTGTAGATATGGTGTAAGGCAATGCAGTGCAAGTCATTCTGCTGTCTTACCCTGCATCAGGGAATGCTTCAAAACCTTAATCTCCACAGGGGAGGTGTAACAGCGATACATATCTTCATTTACACTAGTTTTTTCCTCTTTCTATTTGTGCTGCAGAAGCCTCCATGGATTGTTTTTGTGCAGGAAGATGTTCCTTTCTGTACAGAAACAATCCTGTCTGCGACACAGGCCTCTTTGCACCATCATGCAAGGATGCCTGCATTGTACTAGGCAGCCTATTTCAGGGGTAACCCATCGCCGCCCCAGCGCAGGGGTAGAGGACAGAAGTCCACTGTATGTGATATAGTCCACCTCACGCACGCTTACACAGCCCATCTTACCAGGGGCAGCCTTGAAAAGGCACGTATGGACCTTAAATCTCCTTTTTACCTCTAGAGCTGAGTATGCACTATAGAGGTTTAAATACTAACAATATGAAAAGGGATGGAAGGCGGTATGTCCACTGGTGGCGCAGCTCAGGCAGAGGGAGGTGGCCATGGCCATTCCCACTATCATCACTGACTCAGGACGCTGGTCACCAAGTCACAGGATATTACGGATGCATTTGCATCCTACTGTAGGGCCCTCTACTCCCCAGACATTTTCCAGGGATCAGCACAGATGAACGTCTTCTTGAATGGTATTCACTTACCATGTCTCTCAGAGGAAGATAAGCAACTGCTTTAGGTCGCTAAAGGTGAGATTGAGCAGGCCATGTTGGATCTGCCCTATCATAAAGCCCTGGGCGAAGACGGCTTTCCGGCAGAGTTCTACAAATGGACCAAATCCAAGGTGGTGGATCTACTCCATGAGGCCTTCACTGAGGCTGATTTCACGGGCTTCTAGGGCTTAATGTTCAACAGGATGCTGATTTTAGTCCTACCCAACCAGGAAAATACCCTGTTTTTTGCAGCAGTTTTCACCCCACATATCTGCTCAATGGAGATGTCAAGATATTGGCCAGTATTCTAGCTGGGCACCTCAAAGAGGTCCTTCCCTCTCTTATTCACTATTTGCAAGTAGGGTTTATAGCAGGCCACTCATCTTGTAACCATTTTCGAACATTAGCTCATGTGGTCCGGCTAGCAGTGGATTTTCAGGATGAGGCTTTGCCACTGTCATTGGATGCCAAGAAGGCCTTTGACAGGATAGAATGGTACTACAAGTTTGCCTCACTCCGAAATTTGGACTTGGCAAAGACTTAGGGGGTCATTCTGACTCCCGCCGGCCGTGGTAACTGCAGGGCCGGCGGGAGCCGCCGAATGACCACACCACGGTCAAATGACCGCGGCGGCCATTCCGAGTTTCCCGCTGGGCTGGCGGGCGACCGCCAGAAGGCCGCCCGCCAGCCCAGCGGGAAACCCCCTTCCATGAGGATGCCGGCTCCGAATGGAGCCGGCGGAGTGGAAGGGGTGCGACGGCTGCAGTTGCACCCGTCGCGATTTTCAGTGTCTGCTTGGCAGACACTGAAAATCTTGGTGGGGCCCTGTTAGGGGTCCCCTGCAGTGCCCATGCCTGTGGCATGGGCACTGCAGGGGCCCCCAGGGGCCCCATGACACCCGTTACCGCCAGCCAGGTTCTGGCAGTCAAAACCGCCAGAACCAGGCTGGTGGTAAGGGGGTCGGAATCCCCATGGCGGTGCTGCTTGCAGCGCCGCCATGGAGGATTCCCTTGGGCAGCGGGAAACCGGCGGGACACCGCCAGTTTTCCGTTTCTGACCGCGGCTGTACCGCCGTGGTCAGAATGCCCATGGGAGCACCGCCAGCCTGTTGGCGGTGCTCCCGCGGTCGTTGGCCCTGGCGGTCCATGACCGCCAGGGTCAGAATGACCCCCTTAATCTCCAGAGTGAGATGCCTGCATGATCCCCCTCAGCGCAGGTCAGTTGTGGGTACTTTCCTTCTGATCCCTTCCTGGCCTGCAGGGTTACGCGTCAGGATTGCCCACTGCCCCCCTGCTATTTCTACTTACAATAGAGCTATTAGTGGCATCCCTGCGCCAATCAGATGAGATCATAGGTATCCCCACCCCAGAGGCCTCTCAACACTATTTATACGCAGATTACATTTTACTCACCCTGTCAGCCTTACCATCCTCCATTCCAGCAGTGCTTGGGATAATTGACGCTTTTGAACCGATATCAGGTTACAAGGTGAACTATGGAAACAGTGAGGCCTTGCTGCTGTTGCGAATCACCACATATGCCAGCATTGCTGGTTATCCATTCCAGTGGAAGAATTCCTGCCCTAAGTATTAGGGCATCCTTGTTAACAGATGCCGGTAGCACATGGTGGCGGATATCCAGGACCCACTTCTGGAGCGAATATGACTGGACTCCACAAAGTGATCCCACCTGAATCTTTCTTTCTCTGGGGTAGACTCAAGAGGTGAAAATTGTTACCCTCCTCTGAATCACATACCTGTTCGGCATGCTTTCCCAACTAATACTCCTATCAGCCGTCCAACAAATAGACAAGACTATTAAGGCCTTCATCTGGGGTTCAGCAAGACCACGCCTGGCGATCCAGAAGCTTATCGCCAATAGATCAGCAGGAGGACTGAGCCTGCCGTCTGTGGAGCATTATTGTCTAGCTTTACGTTTGACACAAATGGCGTACATACACCCTCGGGTCAAAGACCCCCCCTTATTGGGTACGATTGGAAGCAGGCTCCAAGAGGCCTCGTTGGTAGTACAGGCCATTTATCTTCCTGGCCCAGTTGCTGCCAGATCCCCCAAACCTATGCTGAAAGCTATATATGGCTCCTGGGTTTGGACTCACAAGCTCTTTTCGATTGATGTGTACCTCCAAGACAAGGCTCTCCTTTGGAACAAGACTGGTATTCCCACAGGGGGACCATACTTGACTAGGGCCATGGTGCAGAGCTGGGATTCTGAACCTCACACACCTGATTTCCGGTGGCAAACTCAAGTCCTTTAAGATGCTACAGGACAAATTTGGCCTACTGCACACTCAACAATACCCAATTAAGTCATTGTCTACTGAGCAAACTCGGTCCGTAACTCTGGACCATTCCCTGTTTCCCAGTGCTCTATTACCTTAGCACTTGGGGTCAGTTTAATGGTGTGATGTCTGGGTTCTACGATCTTCTGATTTGCCACCTTCTCCCAACTGCAGCTGGCTAGCCTCAGGATGGCTTGGCAGGCTTGTCTGCAGGTGGAATATGATGAGGAATACTGAGTAGAGCTCTTGGAAACTATGGAACCAGGAATCTGGGATGAAGTTCAGTCTGTTTAAGATTCTTCAGGGTTGGCACTGGACCCCGGCACAGCTTCAAATTGCAGGTTTGCTCCCTCACTCTGCTTGCCGGTGATGCAATCACATGCACTTTGATATAGTTCATATATGTATACTGGATTTTCCTGCTATTCATCCCTTCTGGACAGCAGTGTGGTCTATGCGCTGGGAATCCATGGAATTGCCCTCACCACTTCTGGACCCAGTAATTCTCCCCATGATTTATTGGGCCTTTCCAAGATGACCTGTCATGTCTGTCATCTGCTTGTCACTGCCCTTACAGTTGCCAAGATCTACACTCTACAACACTGGCATTCTCCACAACTGCTGTTGTATGGGGAATGGCTTGCAGAAATGTACAAGACCACATCCTGCAAAAAGGTCATTTACAATTTCATGGACAAGGCAGATAGTTTTGTTTTTACGTGGTCTCCCTTTCTGCAGGATGCGCCCCAAAATTTATCATGACTATTGATTCTATCTCATAATTGTCACTTCACCCCTCCCTTCCCCTCCAGCATTACTATACTTGGGCTTCACTTGAATGATCTATCTTCCTGTACTTTCTCCCCTCCTTTGCAGTTTCGTTGTCCCTCTCTTCTTTTTCCTTCTGTATTTTTTGTTTCTTTTCTTCTCTCCATCCATAGCTTATTTTCTAACTCTTATTCATCATTTTTCTTCCTTTCTTATATTTTAGTAGCCTTTGGCATTGGTGCATCTATTGCTAACAGCATTTGTATCTTAATATGGAATTACGTATTTGCATGTCATTGAATTTGCTGATATTTCACTTTTTGGTACCTAGTTTATACCAATAAAATAACTGATACACAGAAGCGCACTGCATCTTGTAGATACGTCTCATTTCTGCCCTTTCCCTGTGGAGCAGGGCAGCGCAGCAAGGTCACTTGCTGGGCTGCCTAGCGTCACGGGGCTTGTAAATATGACCCCCATTGTATACAGAAAACTGTTCTACTGCTGACTTTTGAATTTACATGACGTGGAAAACGTAGAATAGGTGAGTAACAAAGAGATATTGTGATTCTGCTCGTTCAAAGCTGATGATTCAGCTGAGCTGGGGCTTGATGCTAAGAGCCGACAGTCACTATTATAATGAACTTCCCCCAAACGTAGCAGGCGGTGGGCTGATCCTTCCTGGCACATGGAAGAAGCTCTCATCACTTTGCTATGCATCCTAGTGGTCTGAAGCGTTATAGAACAACTGCGTATATTCCAATGTGTGCAGAACTCTGATGTTAGGGTTGGGTGGTCTTTAACCTGGCCCCAAGGATGTGACTAAGGCAGTTGCACCAGGGATATGTTTTCGTGTAGTAGTTGTACAATATTCTTAGAGTGCGTGATGTTCCTGTCACCGCAGTCGAAAATATGGTTTCCATGACGAACACACAGAATTTTTCAGATGCAGTAATATTTTGTGAATTTTCTTTCCTTTCCCTGTACCTCTCATTTGGGCCACTTAGGCTTTGTAAATAGCTAATATTCATTTGTTTTTGCCTAAATACTGCTGATATTCCTAGTTCAACTGCTAAACCAAATCTTCCTGGAATTGCAAAGCTCTGCCTCGTCCTGTCATTTTTATGCCAAACTAAGCTGGTTTGTATGCTCCTTTCAGTGAATTAGCATTCCCTTCAAATGTAATCAAGTCGAGTATGAAGGTTATGTAGAGTGCTCTCTGTATTATTAATAACCTAGCACCAATGCATCATGCAAGATGTGTTATCTCACAGCAAACAGACCTCACTACACCATTTCTGAATGCTGCATTCCCGCAATATTGCAATCAAATCAGTTTCAAGTGTAATGTACAGTGCTCTCTGTTTTATCAAGCACCTGGCACCAAAGCCCTAATCAAGTTATGGAAAATCCCGTCAGAAAAAGTCAGAAAAATGTGGCTCAAAATGTGTTATGAGCAACAAGACCCCTTCTCGCAAATCAAAGAAGGGAAATGCATTCTCCATACTGTAACCCTTTCTGATCCTTCTTGAAAAGGCTAGGATGAGGCGTAAAGGCCTGAGCTGCCGACCGCGTCGTCGGCATTACATCAAGTGATTCTGAGCACATCACTTCGTTCGGTCCATTCTTACTAGTGACTCTCAAGGGTGGCCCGCTTTACAAATCCTGGCATATTTATAGATTTAGCCTAGTAGATTCTCTCCTCAATAAAATCTGAACAAATCGCTCTCTGCAAGCACTCCCTGACTGCTGATAAACCAAAGGAGCATGTGTTATTTATAGCCTAAAGAATTACCCCGTTTGAACTTATTAAAATATAATGGGCATATTTAAGAGCACAGAGAGCCATTCTAAAGCCCCATTAGGATATTTTTTTCACACTAATGTGGCGTTAGAAGGCCAAAAACACCTGCCATATTTACAAAGTGGCACAATGCATGCATTGCACCACTTCCTAAATCTTTGCTCTGCATAATGAGTGCGCCAGGAAGGATGTATGCAAACGGGGCATTCCTCCATTAGGGCGGCCAAAAAACTGGCACTAGGAAATCTATGAGAGTTCCTTGCGCCATTTTTTTCGGCACTTTTAAAGCCTGCTCAGAGCAGGCATTAAAAGGAGGCTCCCATTGGTTAGAATGGGCCTCCGGGTGCTTTGCAGGATTAGCATAAAAAAATGTGCTTCTAATTCTACAAAGTGCCGGACAGCTGTAAAAAATGTTGATGCTAGTCCTAAACTACCTCCATGGTGCCCCTTATTTTAAATACGCCACACACATGGTGGCACTAGGGGGGCACTAAGGAGTGCAAGAAAAGTGGCACTGCACTGTGTGCAGAGCCACTTTTCTTAAATATGGCCCTATATCTTTAAAATCTGGGACCATATTTACCATTATTTCATGCAGCGCAGCAAGCCATCTTGCTGTGCTGCATGAAAAGGAAAGGGCAGGAATATGGTGTATTTAACATTATATGGTGCATTCCTATCCTTTCCTTATGCTGGTGCCCTTTTAGCTGCCTAGTGCCAACGCAGGTACACTTGCACCATGGCACAAGGTTGCTTACATTGTAGGCAAAATTGTTTTTATGCAGAAAGGGGATCCTTCCTGCCCAACAACAATAATCAGAAGCATTTTCCTCTTTCTTATGTGGATGTGTGGAACACCCACAGTCCACACATGAAACGCCTCCCCTGGCAGAGTAATGCAATGCATCAATTTACTCTGTGTTGCGTTACTCCAGATTTGTCCAGGCACTTAGGGCCACGGAAGGTGGCCGTGGATGGTTTGAGAAATCTTCCTTTAGTGTTGCATCGCCCTTGTGCCCCCCTTGCATGGTGTAAGAGCGATGCAACACACTGATAAATATGCCCCTAGTTTCTTCATATATCGTCTAAACTGATTTTCATTTGCCTGTTCACTAAAAAGAACAATAGTTAGTAATTTAATATCGCAATCGAATAATAGTATGGAAGATGTTCTCAAGTTCATTTGTACAGTAAAACACCAAGGGGCATGTTTAAGAAAAGTGGCGCTGCACTGGACTTTCCTTGCACCCCTTAGTGCCCATCTACTCCCACCATGTATGCTCCGAGCAGGTGTTAAAAATTCCGGCAAAAAATTAAGCAAAGAAATCTCTTATGTTCAGACATAACATAGCACAAGGGGTTACAAAGTGGCACAATTCATGCATTGCGCCACTTTGTAAATATGGTACTGTGTTTGTGACCATCAAATGCCACATTAGCGTCAAAGAATGACTCTAATGTGTCATTAGATGGTGCTAGGCCCTCTTAAATCGGGGCCTAAATGCACCCTTGATTCTTGCAATGTTATTTAGGTGACACTTGATTGTTGCCTGTTAGACCTGACAGCTTTAGGGTGGTCACCCCTAACTTTTTGCCTGCCTCCCTCCACTTTTTGGACACTGTTTTTGCTGGATTTTAGACTCTGCACACTTTACCACTGCTAACCAGTGCTAAAGTGCATATGCTCTCTCCCTTTAAACATGGTAACATTGGATCATACCCGATTGGACTATTTAATTTACGTATAAGTCCCTACTATATGCGCCCAGGGCCTGTAGATTAAATGCTACTGGTGGGCCTGCAGCAATGGGTGTGCCACCCACTTAAGTAGCCCCTTAACCTTGTCTCAGGCCTGCCATTGCAAGGCCTGTGTGTGCAGTTTCACTGCCAATTCGACTTGGCATTTAAAAGTACTTGCCAAGCCTAAAACTCCCCTTTTTCTACATATAAGACACCCCTAAGGTATGCCCTAGGTAACCCATAGGGCATGGTGCTCTGTAGGCAAAAGGCAGGATATGTACCTATGTAGTTTACATGTCCTGGTAGTGTAAAACTCCCAAATTCGTGTTTACACTGCTGTAAGGCCTACTCCCTTCATAGGCTAATATTGGGGCTGTCCTCATATATTGTTGGAGTGGTAGCTGCTGATCTGAAAGGAGTAGGAAGGTCATATTTAGTATGGCCAGAATGGTGATATAAAATCCTGCAGACTGGTGAAGTTGGATTTAATCTTACTATTTTAGAAATGTCACTTTTAGAAAGTGAGCATTTCTCTGCACTTACATCTTTCTGTGCCTTACAATCCACGTCTGGCTGGGTTTAGTTGACAGCTCCTTGTGGATTCACTCAGACAAACCCCAAACACAGGATACTCAGCATCACTTGCATACATCTGCATTTTGAATGGGTCTTCCTGGGCTGGGAGGGTGGAGGGCCTGCTCTCACAAAAAGGACTGCCACACCCCCTACTGGGACTCTGGCAGACAGGATTGAACAGAAAGGGGACCACTTCTAAGCCACTTCTAAGCCACTCTTTGAAGTCTCCCCCACTTCAACGGCACCTTTCGGTATTTAAACAGGGCCTCTGCCCCTTCCAACTCAGACACTTCCTGTAGAAGAAACTTGCAACCAGAACCTGCATCCTGCCAAGAAGAACTGCCTGGCTGCCCAAAGGACTCACCTGACTGCTTTCTGTTAAGGACTGCTGCCTTGCTGTTGCCCTGCTGCCTTGCTGCTCCCTGGCTGTGGTGAAGAAGTGCTCTCCAAGGGCTTGGTTAGAGCTTGCCTCCTGTTCCCTGAAGTCTCAGGACCTAAAAGACTTCTCTCTTGCAACTGGACTCCCTGTGCGGTGAAAATGTGACCCACAGATTGCTAAAAACGACGCACAGCCTGCCCCGCTGTGGGAAATTCACCACAGCGGGACAGGCTGAATGAACCGGACTGCACAGCCCAAATTCGCAAGGAGAAGATCAACGTGGCACCTGCGTTGCGACCGGAACTTCGATGCACGGGCCACCGGATCGACGCACAGCCAACCCGGGACAAAGCGGCCCGACTTACAGAGGGGAAATCAATGCAGCGCCTGCAGTGCGGAAGAAATTTCCACGCAACGCCCACCGGAACGATGCAGGGCTTGTGACTCCGCTCCACAATCCTATGATTCCACACACACACCCCGGAGCGTCTGAAAACCCCGCAACCCAAAGAGGATCCACGACCGAGCGCAGGAAACCGATGCACAGCCGTCCATGCATGGAAACTAAACAACGCATCACCATATGCGGCCTGAGAAATCGATGCACACCCCCTTTGTTTCCACGCTTCTCCTCCTCTGCGGGCCATTGCGGAGATTTTTCACACGAACCAGGTACTTTGTGCTAAAACGAGACTTTGTTTGCTTTTAAAAGACCTAAGCCACTTTATATCACTTTTCAGTGATATCCCTACATATATTTTTCTAAACACCGTGTGGTGTATTTTTGTGGTTCTATATTGTGTTATTGTATGATTTATTGCACAAATACATTTACACATTGCCTTCTAAGTGAAGCCTGACTGCTCAGTGCCAAGCTCCCAGAGGGTGGGCACAGGATAATTTGGATTGTGTGTGACTTACCCTGACTAGAGTGAGGGTTCTTGCTTGGACAGGGGGTAACCTGACTGTCAAGCAAAGACTCCATTTCTAACATTGCCATAATAATTAGGTGAACATTGAGTTTCGTGTGGTTTGTTTTATATTGAGATCAATTGGTTATGCTAGTATGTGTAGTGATCACTAGTCTTATAATGTGATGGAAATAGAAGCAGTGGCAAAATACAAAGAATGGCGGACATTGATAAAAATGGATGTTTGTTATAGAAAGTGAAAAAGTGTGAAAAAAAAGTATCAGGCAAACAAAATATCAAGCAATGCACCAATCTTTGGGAGAATTAAAAAACAGATTAGAAATGTGCGGCAACAGAGGAAACATTTGGGTGCACTTTGCTATATTTACTCATGAATGTATATTTTTGTTATCAGCATGAAAATCCATACATTAACAATTGAATATTTGAAGGAATGCCTTTTCAAAGAAATGTTCTAATTTCCTATTTGTGTACTCTTCTAATAAGATGGCTCTCCATTGAAAATTGCTTGACAAAACCTTCCTTAGAAGTGACCTGAAATAAAATATATAGACCTTTACTCGGCATCCCAGACATTTCCTAAATCAATGGATGCAGCACTTTTCCAGTGCTTCTTTCTTTCTGTGAAGTTCATTTCTGAAACCTGACGGAAACGATGTTCACTGCTTTTAAAACTGGTGTTTTACCAAAATATTGCCAAAATATTGTGTTACCATAATACTGTTGCATTAATATTGTGATTACTAAAGTATAATTGTTTTAAATATCCTGGGTAAGAATATAGTTGTTCAGTATTGTACTGTCAAAAATGCTATTGTGTTTAATATTGATGTATGTATTTTTATTATTTTTTATTTTATTTAGTTTTAATTGAAATATTTAAATATTTTAATAATAGATGGTGTTTTTCTAGTGAATCGTGCAGGCAGTTTTTAAAAAGTACACTTTGTTTACTTATTTAATTATTTATTTATTCATATTTATATCACTTTTGTTAGATTTTGAATTTATGTAGAAATGTAACTTCTTAGGGCTTTATTACAAGGCTGCATGGTCCAAAGATCACCAGCTTCGTGGTGGAGGTCGGTCTGCCATGGCTGTGGCGGTCTGACTACCCCATAACGAGGTTGGTGGACAGACCTGCCAACTTACCACTGACCCCGCCAGGATCAGTGATCCTGACTGGCTGACAGTGGTGCTGGTTGTAATCAGCCAGGCCGCCGCTGAACTCAGCACCGCCCTGCCGATTACAACAATATTCTCTGCCAGCCTTTTCATGGCAGTGTGACCGCCATGAAAAAGATAGCAGAGAACAAGTGCAGGGGACCACAAAGAGGCCCCTGCACTGTCCATGTCATGGGCAGTGCAGGGATCCACCTGCACAGAACCTTTGAAATGCGGACTGTCTGCTTTGCAGACAGTGTGCATTTAGAGGGAGCTGTTGCCCCCTCCCTGCGGCAGCATTGCTACCGGCTCTATTATGAGCTGGCGACAGATATGCTGCACCTTTCCCAGTGGGCCCACTAGGAAAGTTGTAATGGGGTCGGTGGGGAGGTCACCTTACCATCAGGAGTTTGGTGGACAGATGTTTCCGTCCAAACTCATAATCAGCCCCTTAGTATTATAGTTTAATATTTTTCATGTGCAATGTAGATTTGTTACAGGTAAAGAAGGAGAAGTTTCTTAAAAAACATACATATATTGTTTAGGAGTGTTATTTTCATATACCATTTTTTTAAAAGTCATTCATTATTTTTACTTGGAAACATAAATTTATTTACAGTGTTTATATGTTTATGTTTTGTGTTATTATTATAATACAATATATTTGAACTGCAAGTATGTTTAAATACATCAATGTATTGTTTTAAAAAAATGTGTGATCTTGATATATTTTATTTTATAATATTTGTTTTGGGATTTAATTAGTTTTTTTAATGGTTTTTTGGTAAAATGGATTTATGTTGTTGTTTTTAATTTAAAATAATCTTTTAGTAACAAATTGTATGTAAGTTTTATTTTAGAATATTTAAAATGTCATGTTTTTACTTACAATGTTTATATGTTTGTGTTAATTTTTATATTGCAATCTATTTTAATTACAATTATGTTTAAGTACATCAGTGTATTTTAAAAACAGTTCAATACTGATATATGTTATTTTTATAATATTTATTTCAGATTTAATTCGATTTTTTGAAATGTTTGTTAAAATGAATGTATTTTGTGGTGTTTAATTAAAAGTAACCTTTTAATGACAAATTTTATGGATTTTTTTTATTTTAGAAAATTTAAAATGTAATGCTTCAATTTTAACTTTACTTATTTGTTCAATTTTGTTTTAGAAAAGCTTAATGTATACATTTTTCAATCATTGTCATTTTGAATGTTGTGGGTTTTTGGATATTTTTCAGTTATGTTTCTTATTATTTTTGTTGCTTACAGTTGAAATATTTGTGCACTTCATATTATAAATTACCCTTAAAGTAATTATTTTCATCAATGTTGTTTTGATTGGAGTGGAATTTGTAAATGAACACCCCTCAAGGTCCAATAGTATCCCAATATTGATTACATTGGAGGAAAAATGGGAAATGAACACCTTTCAAAGTCAAACACTTTCCTAAATGTTGCTTAGATTGGAATGGCAAAAGTAAATCTACAGCGCTCAAAGTCCAACACTTTCCTCAGTAATGATTGGATTGGATTTTCATTAGTAAATCTACACCCCTCAAAGTTCTTCATTTTCCCCAAAGTTGTTTCAATTATAGTGGAAATAGTAAATCCACTCCATCAAAGTCCAACATGTTCTCTAATGTCGCTTATATTGGAGTTTGCATAGAAACTCTAACCCCTCAAAGCCAACACGTTACCCAGTGTGGCTTGGACTGGTGAAGGAAAAATGACTCTACCAGCCTCAAAGGCAAAAATAGTTCCACATGTTGCTTATTTTGGAATGGGAATACTCAATCTAATCCTCTCAAAGTCCAACAATGTCCCTAACTTGGTTTATATTGGAGTCAGAATAGGAAATCCACCCCCTCAAAGTTAAACATTTTCCCCAATGTTGTTTAGCTTGTAGTTGGATTAGCGAATATAGTTTCATGAAAAGTACAGCACATTCCCTAATGTGGAATAGATTGGAGAGAAAATAGTAAAAGTTCAATAGATTTCTATTTTAAATAATGAAACATTGGTTTGGCAACATAAGTTTTAGTTCTGCAGTAGTAGCTAGTTTGTTTTTAATCAGCCATCAGTTTTTTTATACATTTTTCAAATGTTTTTTATCACATTTTTTTACATATTTTAATTTGCATTTTCTGAATCATTCATTGATGCTGCTAGGGCAGGTTAATGTGTAAACCTCAGACAGAAAGTTACATTTTAAACACAAATGCAAGCAACTAGGCTTTCATAGCTATTAGTGTTAAGTTTGAAAGGCTGCTGAATGCATTTTTCTCTTCTTTTACAAAAGCCTGACCTAGGCCAGTAATTTGAGATGTTAAAATTTCCATGAGGCAAATGTGCTGAAATGAGCGTGATCTAATAGAAATGTTAGATTTTAACCTTCCCATAAGCATAGATTTCATAGAGTATAATAATGTATTCAAATGTTCAGTTTAATTTCCATAGAATGTTTCATATGAACAATGGTACATTTTGTTTAGAACGGATGGGACCCATATGAGATCATAGTGTAATGAAGAGGCCTAACCATAAACTCTTTTTGTCTTGTAGTAAGTGAACGATGAGAATCTTATGTCGATTTACCAACTGTTTCATAAAATGTTTCATTTGAATGGGCCAGTGTATTTGCCTTTGTCTCTTATAAAAATGCATCTTCCTAGAGTAGGGCAGAACTCTCTCAGACACAGATCCTGCACATTCAGAACTCTCTTTGCTGGCTTTCCAGCCCGTTCTGAAGAGTCCAATGCAGATGCTTCTTTGAGACCTTTTTATTTTCCCTGACTGAATCTACACCTCTCTGAGACTTTGCTGAGTTTCATGAACCTCCCTTTGTGGGAAATTCTTCTGTATGAATTGACATTTAATGCTAAAAGCTTCACACTTTCATCTCTCAAATTTAGAGCTCTTTATGGGATCTGACTGATGTTTTTATGTCATTCTTCATGGCTCAGAATAGGGATGTTTCCTTTATGGAATGTACTTTATGCATTTGTTCCGGTATTAATGATTTGCATTTATTTTGTAAATTTATTACTTTGATGATGATCAGTAAATATTTACAACAACTCTCATCATTGACCCCACTCCCAAAAGATTGGAATTTGAAACTGTGATGAACATATTGATTTTGATTTACAGTTCCTGATGATAAGGCGACCTCCCCACTGACCCCATTACGAAGGAAGAGCCCCCAGACTGCCTTCTGGGGCAGGCTCTGCCCCTGAGGGATTTCAGACCAGCGAGGCACATGCCAGGGCCAGGTAAGCTAGCCCCCCTACGTCCCCTGAGGACTAGTTGGGGGAAAGACCGGGCTAGCGCAAGGAGAGTGTGCAGCCCAGAAGGAAAAGAGAGCACCCAGAGGAAAGGCAGTGGGACTGGCTCCCTATAATCTGAGACCCTTCTAGGCCATGAGGCCTAAGGAGTGCACTCCTGGTGGCAAGGGTTTGTCACCAGGAGCAAATCAACGCCAGAATCATGAAAATCGGCCCTTGGGGACCCCAGATATCAAGGAGAGAAGGATTGCGCCCTTTGACCTCTCCAGAGGCAGCAACGAAGCATGTGGGGCTCTGCCGCTGCTTAATCTCCCCCGGGGTGGGCCAGGGCCCGGGGCTGTCCCAAGAGGAAGAGGAGCCGGGGGAGTGCCATTGCACTCCCCCTATGGAAGAAGGGGCCCTGGACCCCATCCCGGGGCCCCTTGGAGCCTGGTCACGTCAACCTGATGGGGGTGCCGTCGCGCACCACCCCTGCCGTGGGGGGTAGGGACCCCGGACCCAATCCTGGGGCCCCACACGGCAGAAGTAAAGTCGGGGAGCGCCGTCGTGCTCCCCGTGAACAGGATGGAGGAAGGGTCCAGACCCCTTCCTGGGGCCTGTGAAGAAGGATGAGTGGGGGGACAGAGTCGCACACCCCCGCAAGATGGCCGCCGGCTGTGGAAGGGTCCGACGGCCAAAGAAGAAGCCGGGGAGCTCCGTCGCACTCACTGTGAAGCTGGAACCTGGGGGCCCGGACCTCATCTGGGGCCCCACCAGAAGCTAAGTTTAAAATTGACAGAGGGGCCCGGACCCCATCCAGGGGCTCCTTGAGGACGAGGACATCGGGGAGTGCCCCCACACTCCCTGTGGAGGTGAGTAGGGGTCTGGACCCCATCCCGGGGCCCCAAAGCTGCAGAGGAGGAAAAGGGGGGAGTGCCATTGCACTCCCCCAGGTGGCCGATCCAGCCACAACCCCTGCATGCGCAGGAACGGGCAGACATCCCAGAAGAGGCCTGCTCCTGCAGTGCTGGCTGTGCGGGGAGCGGGCAGCGGGCAGGGGCAGCCAGGGGGTGGGATCCCCACACCACCCCCCAACGAGGAAGCTTTATCTAGTGTGGGGTTGTCAGGGTGGGACCGGCACCCACAAGGCAGCACTCCAGATCTGGTGGCAATGCGGCTGTCCCTGGTTCTGTGGGAGAGCCGCTCACCTAATATGCGGCCAGCCCAACATGCCTTGCGGGGTACCCACTGAGGTTTAGGCCCTTAAGCAGCGTGTTTTGGGCCCAGGAAGAGGGGGCCACCACCAAACTCGTGCCAATGGACAGGGGGAGCTGTAGGTGCAGCGCAGCCTGCCCCCAATACAAGTTGTGTCCCGACCCTAGTTAGGGTGGGACAAAACAATGTTAACCCCCCAAGGGTTCCAACACCAGCGAAAGTAAAAGCTGGTTTAGAATTTTGTTCTGACTGGTGGGATTGTGCCCACGAAGGTGTAAAATGGTATTACACAATGTCAATCAACAGTAATCTGAATGTTAACCAAGAATAGTTTGAAAATAATCCAAAGGTAATCTAAAAGTAATCTTAGTTGTTAAATTGCTTAAATATTTTTCCACATATTCCTTGTTGTTGCTAATTTGTGTAATGAGACTGAAAATGATTTATTGGCAAGATAGATGTTCTTAATTGTAGATGTAGGTGTGCTCATTTCCACATTACAGTCAAATGTTGCATGGGGACACCGGGGATTGTTTTGCCAGGTGGGTTGTTGGATTATATTCCCTCTCTGGATTATATTAGCCCTCAGGGGAGACATGAGAGATTACACAATGTCATCCCAGAGCAATTCCATCACTTTGTGTATATTTGTAAATTGTTGCATAGTATTGAGTAGTGTGTGTGTGAGTAATAAATGTACTTTTACTTTATCAAAAGAAAAAGCACAGAATGGGCAATAATTTATTGCTTGTCATGCTTGTGTGCTAGCCTACACCACCTCCCTTGAGTAAGCCTTGGACTGCTCTGCAAAGCTACCCTATGAGAGTTAAGCGCTACAATGGGGTGTTTGGTTCCTAGTGGCGGTCACGTGCAGACCACACACCTAATGACCCACCTTCCAACACATGCCATCAGTAAAATTGATGCTAGTGCTGCAAAAGTGATGTTATAACACTTTGGGGCATGATTTTTCACACAAAACGGGTTAGCGGCATATTAAACAGCATTAGCGTAAAACAAACGCGCAAACAAGAAAAAATATGGCAAGCCAAGATGGAGAATGCAGGCCTTTAGACACCCCAGGGAGATCCCAATCATCCAAGTACTAGCCAGGAGGGGCCAGCAAAGTCCCAGGAAAAGGAGAAGAGGAAGCAGAAGTGTTACTTTAGTGAAGAGAATGACATCTTGGTCAGAGAGGTGATAGAGCATCAACAACAGCTCTTCTTCACCTCCAGATTTCCAATAGGTAGGAGAAAGGCTATATGGCAAGCAATAGTAGGTAAAATCAACGGCGTGACAGAGGCGAAGTAGACTGTCACTGATTGCAAATAGTGCTGGCACAATTGCAAGCACAGAACTAAGGAGAAACTGACCAGGAACCGAACGTCAGCCCATTGCATGTTGTTGTTGTCCCAGATCCAGATACTGTGACTAAAGTCAACACAACCCTAGGGGTGGTGTCAGGATGGCGCAACAAGGCAAAATACTTTCCACCCTCCTCATTTAATTGCCTTTCTCATTTGTGCTGCAACCTGCAGCACACATAGAAATGCCACCTTGCCATAACAGATTGTTTATGTGCAGGAAGGACCTTGCCATAACAGATTGTTTATGTGCAGGAAGGACACCTTACTGTATAGGCACCATTGCACTATGGTGCAAGGATGCCTGAGTGCAAGGACAACTGTGTTGGTGCAGGTAGAACAAATCTGCACAGGTGCGAGGGGAAATGCAGGTGTGTGCCATATTCCAGAAAACACAGGCCCATATTTATACTTTGCGCTGGTTTGTGTAAAAAAGTTTACAGCCGGCTAACGCCATTCCTACGCTCCATGCGGGCGACTTAGTTAAGGAATTACATTAGCTGGTGCTGCGGACTGGTCAGAGTAAAAAAGAATTACTCAAACCAGGCAGCGCCGGCGTAGGGTAAAATGGGGGTTGTACGTCAAAAAATGGTGCAAGTCAGGTTTGAGTCAAAAATCATGCCTCCAACCGGACTTGCGCAATTTTTTGACTCACAACCCACACTGAAATGCCTCCTGTCTTAGCAAAGACAGGAGTCATGCCGCCTTGCCCAATGGCCAAACCCAGGGGACCTCTGTCCCCTGGGCATGGCCATTTGGCACAGTGGCATGTAGGGGGGGCCAAATTAGGCCCCCCATGCCACTTTAATTTTTTAAAAAAAAATACTTACGTCAACTTACGTGTACTTACCTGGGATGGGTCCCCCATACATGAATGTCCTCCAGGGGTGCGCAAGGGTGGCAGGGGGTGTCCCTGTGGGCAGGGAAGGGCACCTCTGGACTTCTTCCATGGTCAGAGACCATAGAAGTGAGCCCACAGGTCCCTTAACGCCTGCCCTCACCCAGGCGTTAAAAAACGGCGCACATCAGGCTGTGTGCTGTTTTTCAAGGCCCACCCCCTCCAGTGCGTCAAAATGGCGCTGGAGTATAAACATGGCGCACAGGCCTTAAAGTCATTTTTGGGGTGGGAACACCTACCTTGCATGTCATTAACGCAAGGCAGTTTCCCGCATCCAATAAATGATGAACACGGAGGAATTTTGAAGTCTGCAGGCTCGGGCGTCAAAGTTTAAATACGGTGCACAGTTTGTGCCAAATGTGCGTCAACATTTTTGACGCACATTCGGCACAAACAGAGTATAAATATGCCCCACAGTGCATCCCTGTGTTTCAAAAGTGGCGCAGCACTGTGCAACTATTATTGCCGCTGTACCAAGCTGCGCCTCCTAAGAAAAAATCAGGGCCTCAGTGAGCAACATGGGGAACGCAACCCACACAGGGTGGCCGAACAACAACTCTCACACCTCCATGCACCATTTGGGAATGGGCACAAAAGTGAACTCATACAACATACGGGGTATGTCTATGATCATCATTTGGGCTGCTGTACAAGTAGCTTCAATTTCACCATGTAACAAAGTTGTCTGTGTTCTGTAAATGGTTGGTGTTGTGCATAAAGGGATACCTTCATGCGTATGAACAGGCACAAGTGGCATCAATGTTGCACTACGGGCACAATATCACTAGCCCGTAATGCAACTGCACAATCATACAAAGAGTTGCCCATGTGGATCCAAGATGCCCATTCTCCCCGGCCCACATTAACAAAGTCTCAAAATGCATGCATTGATCCACATTGTACATCTTTACATCAACATATGCCTTTGGCAGATATGCTGTATGCAAGGAAATGCCCCTAATGTACGGAGTGACAAACTAGAACTGACAATCCATAATCGTTATACTGTGTCATCCAATTAGCATATGTGTGGGGCCTGCTAAAGGTAGATGACAAAGTACCACAAGCATTGTAAGCAATGGGGCTCCTTGTGCTTTGCCGCACTAGTGCCATTATTCATGGTTCCAATGCAGTAAATAACCAAAAGAACAGAAGAGGCAAATTTGATCAGTGACGGGCATACCCAAATAAGTTTAACTAATATGTACCACACTTTACAAGATTATTTCTGACAGACCTCAGTGATGACAGTTGAAGTTCCATAAATTACTGTTCAACGATTCTGTATACATACACAATGTGATTGTTTTGAACTAGGGATGGGAAATGTTTTGAGTAGCTGATGTCATACTGCAGAAATTCTGACAGCTCCTTGGTCATAGGGGATACATATAGTCATACATGTAAATCAATACAGAGATCATACTCTAAGGCATTCCTCTAACTTGACCAGTGCACACATGAGAACATCCAGACTCTCAATCAACATGGACACCTAAGTGTCTAAACTAACAGGATTTATTGAAACTCTAAAAGAACACCTTATTAAAACCTAACCTAGACAGTGTTCTACACTAAACTAACCTATACTAACTTATCTAGACTTACCCCTACAGCTACCTATCATCATCTGAACTTATCTTAAATTTTTAACCACACACTAAACATTGTCCCCCCACCCCCTTAAGAGACTAGATATGATTAGGACAACATTAACTAAAGCTACACATATATTAACTTAACCTGTATCCTAAACAAATATATATGTTTTTGTAATTTTGGTATGGCCTTTTTGTTTTGTTTTTAAAGTTTTTATAAACATAGAGCCCCATGCATAACCCCCACCAACCCCTCAAAATAACTGAAAAAATTAATTACTAAGACGTACCCCCAACTATACTTACTCTATCCTACAACTAACCTAATCCAATTAATTAACCTATCACTACTCACCTAAAACCCACTAAAAACTGATAACAATATACAACAGGAGAAAGGCATTAACATGATTAAAGCTTCTTCAGCTTTAAAAAAAAAAAACTTCAGCAACTTGAAATTTAGAGCATTGTCCTGCTCAAGTTTGCCCATACTCACCATTATGGCTGCCATGTTCCTCCTCATGCCCGCCTCAAAGTTTGAGGATGTGGCTGCTGCAGGTGGCTGTTGCAGTGGCTGAGTAGGCATAGGTGCTGTTAATATGGAGGGGGTTGGACCATCTGAGGCCCCCCTGACCCCTGATGTTGTGCCAGATGTACACTGCACAGTTGCAGCCTGTTGCAGTGGTCCCGCAGGTGGAAAGGCAAGCCAAGTCCTGAAGAATTTTCCCGCCAATATCTCCTGACCATCTTCCGGTACCCTACCTGTACCTCCATGATGTGGCAGAAACGCTCTGCTCTCTTATCAAAAACACACTTCTGTGCTGTGGTCATAGTAGAAACTAAAACATCAGGAGAACGTGGCATCAAATACTGCATTGGGTAGAGGTAGAACAAACATGCAATGTACATAGCATCCTGAGATGGCACATGCTGTCTACCAGACATTCCACAGCGTAGATTTTAAATTCAAGACTACACTTCCTACCAGCCACCTACGGTATCATGCACATGTCACTGGATAAACGACTACCCATTGTTGACCATTAGGGCCTCAAGGTAAGTGGGCTACTGCCTCCTTGTGCAACATTTGTGTCATTATACTTTTGAAGATCAAGTGGCCCAACAAGTCACAAATCCCTGTGCCAAAGTCACAAGGTGGCTCAATGCATGCATTCCACCACTTTGACATCCCTTGCGCTACATTAAGCCTTGGCCAGGCATCATGGATGCAAGGTGAGCTTTATCTGGTAGGGGGGCAGGAAAAATGGCACCAGGGATTCTAAGGAATGCCAATGCATCAGTCATGTGTCCTTGGATTAACACCTGCTCAGAGCAGGCGTCACAAAGAGCACAGCATTGGTTACAATGGGCATCCATGTACAGCTCAGGGTTAGTGTCCATATAGTTTGCCCTAAGCCTGAACAGTATATCTATCTTGTCTACAGATTGTGTACCTACTGCCCCCCACCCTGTGGTATGGTATGCAAAATTCATTATGCGGCACACACATGGTGGCTGTATGGGTGCCCTAAGGGGCACATGAATAGTGGCACTGCACTGGGTGCAGCTACAGTATTCCTTCTTATTTACCTACCTGTGCACATGCATGTTTAACATCTCCTAAGTACCAGGAATACACTCAACATCCGCATTCTACACACATGGGATGTGACCAAGCTCACTCACAATTATCATGATGGGTAGATCATGTTGGTTAATCTGCACACATCTAGTTTGCTACAATCCATAGACATGTCTAACATCCATCTGTTGCAGAGTTGTATTCTGATTGTGTACACAACTGACTGTTGCCCTGCACAATAAGGCTCCTTCCACATCCACTGCCTCACTTAATTTCTAAAGAGTAGTGAGGCACTGGTGGTGCACGTTTGTCCTTCATAAGCCCCCTAAAGAACTCAACACATGTACATCATTTGTACCATGTTTTGAGTAACTTAAAGCCACCTGTAAAAAGTGGTGTGACAAATATGTTGGCAACAGGCATGCTAATTATGTAAACAGCACCTCTGACAGACATCTTGACTGATATCACTGTGTATGTAGGCATGTTTTCCTTTTTCTAGTACCCACAATTCCATATCAGTTCAGGTAGGCATTTGTGCAACAATCAACTAAATCTACATCCTTAACATTGCATCAGACATGATGATGTCAATATTCAAACTCAGATTATGTAATCTCATTGGTCACACATGACATTTCAACATTGCAGCATTGCAATGCACACATCATACCCTCTCACACAAAACCCTGGAATGACACATTTGACACACAAAGTGACACTTACTGGCTGCATTGGGGTCTTCAAACTGGGACACCTCTCCAATTGTGTAGGGTGGAGGCCCACCTGCAAGACATGACAGGAACTCATAGCTTAGTGATTTCAGAACATTTATGTGCACGGACAACTGTTACACATTCAACTTGTTAAGCTGAATAAGCAAGTCAACTTTGTATTAGGGCTGAACAACTACCAAACATTACAATTCTGTCTGTAAGACAAAGGGCCAGATTATAGAGGCCCTTGCACTACCAGAGCGTCACTTTCCCTGACTCTCCTGTGGTGCTTTTCATTGCACCATATGTACAAGGATCCGTTATGCAGCTTTTTGTAGCGTAACGCCTCCATGTACATATGGGGCAGCATGACACAATATTCTGCATCAGAAGGGCATGCAAACGTTTTTGTAGTTGCCATCCCATTGTAACACCCATTGCTACTGACGCTGCCCCAGATGTTGAAGACATCTTACTTGTTACCAGTGCCAAAAGACTGACAATAGCCCAGGGGTGGTGTAAGCATAGCAAAGTGTTGAGGATTGCATTGATACCTCCTTGTTTCTTGCTTCTTATATGTGTGCACCATTTGAAGGCACACATAGTAGAGGTGAACTGCCCTGGATGTTTGCTTATGTGCACATCAGTGTCCCTTCCTGCACTTTAACAAAATAACATAACAGATGTCTTGGCACCACTATGTAGGCTTCATTCTGCAGCATACATATAAGTGGGATATCACCACTGTAGACTGTTTATGTCCAGGAAGGGATACCTACCTGCACATAGGCACTCCCCTCAACACATACACACTTGCACTGTATTCCAACTATGCCTAAGTTGGTGCAGGGCGCTAAGTTATGTTAAGGTGCAGATGCAGGCCTGCCCTGTACTCTGGGGCAGACCTGGGTTTCAAATTCAGAGCAGAGCAGTCCTGATGATGTTGGCACAGCACTGTACTGCACCTATTTCACACACATGTGGCTCATAGTAATCACATAGGAACATGTACAGATTTTGGTGGCACACATATGTACATGTTTCAGCTACATATATATAAGAATACAGGGAGACAGGATACTGGCCATTGACTAAAACATTGACTCTTGTAGTTGTTCCGTGTGAAGAAGCAGCCAACCACTCAGATGCTTTCCTGTTTTCACTCACACAGCACCAACACATACCTCCAAAATGTGCATGCCATATGTAACATATGACACACCATAGTGTTTGCAAGGACACTGATGTTGGGAACCCTATCAGTGTGGATGCACTTGGCATGTTTGGTACCATACATGAATATGCTACACATGCAAAGTGAAAATTGGGTTATTGACGACAAGGGAACAGTCACATAATCGACCAGCCGTAGGCAGATATATAAGTAGATTCCAATGAAGGAGCAGTGTTGCCAAGTTGATGTTGATGCTATGTTATTTAGGTGCCACCTACAGCAGGAATACACAGCTTCAGTTCCTCAGGCCTGGCTCTTCCATCAATGCTTACCTTTGTCAAATTTTTGACATGCGGTTAGGTAGTGGTTGCCTCCATTGGCAACATTACCTATAAACAATTAGACACAGATGTAGCATAATGAGGCAATCATTTATGTAGCACTCTGCACATACATGACTCTCAGCACACACACACACCCATGACTGACAATACTCCTGCCTCATGTTTCCCATCACTTCAACTTTGCTCACCCCATTTACACAGTTGGAATGACCATGGTGAACATGTACCTTTGTGCCTATGAACCATGTACCCTTTCATCACTGCACATGGGTCTGATATTTGATACTTAATGGGAAATATGTGATACACAATGTACACAAAGAGGAATGTGCAATTTGTCTGCCCTTAGTGCATCAATAAGCTCTCTTAAATGCAGTTTGCTTAAGACACAAAGCTTCCTGTCCTGATACTTGACAAAACATGTTGCAGTCAACCTCATGTCCCTCTGTCACGCACATGCAAATGAGGATGTTGCAATGCAAAAGGGGTACTCACCAAATGGTCGACCAGTTTGAATCACCGGGTGATCCAGTAGATCTTGCTCTCGGTCAATGAGGTATGCCCAACGCTGTTTTATTTGGTGGTTGTTATGCACAACACCAAAGATCTGCAGTAGGTGGTGGAGCACGGAGTACCTCCGCAGCTTTCGTGCCTCTGTTGGTTAGCCCTGGATGACCTGGCCATCCATACTTAACATCATGGGGAGGTAGTGTTTGATCAACCAGATGAACCCTTCCAGTTCATCTCCACTCATCCTTTGTGCTCTCCCCTTCCCTGACATATTGCAGTTTCCCTTCACTGCAAATAAAAAAGCCCCAAAAAATAATAAAACACTACCCACCCTAACGCCAAATATCCATTCAGGCTACGCTAACCCAAGACAAACACCCAAAAATACAATTAATATGACGAAACAAAAACACTACACTACTCAACAAAATGACAAAATGGACAGGACAGCACAAACCTCTCAAAAACGACCACTCCTTGACCAGCACCAGCTCCACACACCCTCTCACAATCACAGACAAAAAGACTGTAAAGTAAAAGTGAAATCACTGTATAATATGTGCAGCAAGGAAGTCCTGTTTTATCACTTCCTGGGACTGTGCCACATTTTCTGAAATGCATTGCTTTTTTTAACACGTGACAGTCATGCGTGTTTTTTCCCATTAAGGCTGACAAGGCCAGTCGACTTGTGATTGACACACAGGGGCCAGGCTTCATTTTGTTAATCAGCAAAGTATGGAGTATTGCCGTTTGCTTAAATTTTTTTGGCACAGAATGGGAATGTGTGGGTTTTGATGGAAAGGCTGACGGTGCACTCAGATTCACATATCCTGGTACAGGGGCTATGCATGTATGTAGTCGGTTATGTATGGCTGTGTGTGTGTGCATGTGCATTCATATAATTAACGGTAACATCAGAATGTGTTACCATATGTTTGTTTGTGTGATGCATGCGATGACTGATACAGTTTGCATATCTGTATGTGTTGGTAGACTTTTTCCACATACATGTTACAACATGTGTACTGGGAGCGTACATATGTGATGTTACACATAATTGTGGGTCTACCACATTATCATGTCTGATTTCCAAATGTACGTTTGACTACTCCACTTTAGATAAGATGAACTATGTACAATACATGTTCATGTATGTGATATCATTGACAAATCATATTCAGAGTATGCAGTGACTGCATGCGTGTCCACACTGTGGTGTGTTGTATGGTTCAGGGTTCATGATACTATGCTAAACATGTAACATATTGTTGCCCATGGATCTATGATGCAGGAGATGCTGTACTGACATGGGGCCCCCAGGCATAGCCCCGTCATGCATTTCACTGCCCGAATTTCGGGCAGTGAAATGTGCGATGGGTGCTACTGCACCTGCTGCACATCAGCATTGCCGCAGGCTCTGTTACGAGCCGGCAGCAATGTTGATGTGACCTTTCCGCTGGGCCAGAGGTTGGTAACACTGTTACCGTCCGCTGTCCCAGCAGAAAAGTCATAATAGGAAGTCAGAAATACCACAAGCACTGGCGGTATTCTGGCGTCCGCAGCCTCGGCGGGCTGTAATGAGGGCCTTTGTGTGCCCACACTAGCATGTATTGATGCAGGTTGATGGTGCTCCACTCAGCTCAGTCCACTGTGCACAAGCACCAGGCCCAAGTCTGTGTCAAGAGTCAATGTAGCCTCAGCAGGCGCGATAGAGGGGGTAGGGTGGGGACCTTCCCTCATCCTGATAGCTCTTCAGCAGTGCACTGCATAGTCCCCCCCTGCAGACAGACACCTGCACAAATGTGATCACATGGCCTGGCATGTTTTTTTTTGCCTTTTGGGTACTTAATGTCAGGCTTGCCCTATCATGTACAAGGGACTGGCTGCTTATTAATGTAGGACATGTTTCATCATTTTGCATGGTCTGACACAATGGTTATACTTTGTTTTTGTTCTCCATTTGCAACTTGGTTAGGGCATGTATCGCTGGTGTAGCTTGTTTATGTTGCCGACCCAGAGGAAAGATTTTGTCATCTGTCACTGCCTTCTGTCAGAATAGTATGCAATGCAAACATGAATGGGTTATGTACTGACCTAGACATCCTCTACAAATATATGTTGGGTGATCACATGGCATCATTGTTGTGTTGCACAGTCAGTATTGGTCTATGTGTGTACCTTCCCCAACATTACTGGCATATCTTATTTGGATTGATTTGGTGCCACATTGCTGGCAGTCTTTGGGCTGCTTACTCTTTGTACGCATTTTCTACTACAACATTGTCTGGTCATACATGGACAGGATGCTACGTGTGACTTGTGTAATTTGAAGATCTACACATCTTCTTCTACTGGCTACGTGATAGTATACCGCCCATTTCCAGGCTGTGCTAAATTACATGACTTACACACACATGACAGTACACCAGCCACAGCACTGGTGTAGTGGCCACGCGACCTCCCATGTTGTATCTCTAAGTGTATGAGGGAGCCTCTCAGCGGTTATTACACATCCTTTGGTGTACCTGGGCATGCACTCACATCTGCATTCCACAACCCATGTCACTTTCACCATGAGTGTATCTTGTTAGTGTATGAAGTTATCCCAGCTATGACTATTTGATTTGCCACATGCAACATTTCTGTCTCTCTCTTCAACCATACAATTTAGGATGGGTCTGTGACATGTAGGGACATTGCTAGACTTACATGCACATCCCAAACCGGATTGACATGTGGGAAACCTAGACATTTTAGGGTATTGGTACCAGTAGGTCACTTTTCTTGGTCAGGCGTGTGAGTGTCATTGAGAGGTCTGTTTTCACGTGTGGTGTGTGATGGTATCATACAGACTATACTGGGTTACCTTGCAGGCACACATCAACCATTTTAGGTAATTGCTAACCTTTTCCTACCTAGGCCATACACCAGTACATCAGTCTTCTCATGTATTTCTAGATTAGCTGCAGGCATATGTTAAGACAACACAATTGTGTGACATGTGTATAATGATGTACATTGGAAGTGCTACTGACTCTGCCTACATTGTACCCACACATTCATGTGGTGGTGCATTCTCCCATTTTATTGATCATTCCTGGCTATTGGGCATATGAATGAAGAGTGGATCAGCACTGATTGCTGTTCCACTTGGCTTGTGACCCTTAGGGCCCTCCACAACCAACATGTGTGTGCTATATTTGAGAGATAGCACACCATGTAGCAGGGTGCAGGCCAATATTACTCATGGTATGTAAATCCACTGGTATACTGCAAAGGGTTGGGGTCAAACCTTTTTCCCTTACCCTGACCAGTCCATAATAGTCCATTGAAACCATGGTGTTCCCCCTTGTCACACCTGCTCAGTGCAGGCGTTACAGCTACCCACCTGAGATGTGACACAGTTTAGTTCCTTATTTTCAAGTACACCATTTTGAAACAGCCCCTACTGGATGTACACCCCCCTTGCATACATCTTGCCTTGTGTAGCCATGATATGGTATAAGGGGTCGGAATTGGCACAATGCCTACATTACACCACTTAGTATTTCTGGTGTTTGGATGTAGGCCTTCTAGAGCCACATAGGCGTGAGTTATGTGATGCTGATGTGAGGCATGGAGGTACTAGGCCCTCTTAAATCACTCCCTATGTTCCAAAATTCTTTGCAACTGTTGTGTTTGTTTCCAATGGTATATGTAGCAGAGAATGAGAACAACCATGGAAAATCTGGTGCAAAGTGATTTAATGGTGATATTTACAGGGTGATTCTTGTTTTACAGTGTCTAGATGTAGAAGTTCAGTATAATTTGTTGTCTCCTGTGAACTCCTGTGCAGTGTTTTGTTGTTCCCCATCCACCTGTGCTACACCATTGTCATCCTCCTCATTGGGGACATCCACCAGTTCCTCCCAGGGGACATTAATCTCAATATATATGATAAACAAGATTGCACATACAAGGATCATCTGGCATACCAAGGATGATGCATACAACAGGGTTCCTCCTGTCAGGGCCATGCACACAAACCTTGACTTCAGGAGCCCAAATGTCTTCTCCACCACATTTCATGTCCTTCTGTGCCCTTCATTGAATGCCCGCTCTTCCTCCGTTGTCAGGGTGCCAAAAGGAGTCATCACCAATGGCTGGATGCCGTAACCTTGGTCGGCTGCAAAGGAATGTAAGAACATGCCTGTCATGCATGTTTGTGGTGTCATATGTGCCATGGCAGATGTTATTTTTGAGGGGAGTGTTGATTCAGACATGCACCTGGTATTATGTGTGTTACACACACAGTAATATAGTGAAAACACTACAAAATGACTCAACACCAGGTTAGAAAAACCTTATCTGAACCAAGTACAAAACGAAATAAATCCAACATACATGGGCAAAGTTATTAATTTTTAAAAGACTAAACTTCAATATAGTGCTTAGAAACACAAATGATTTGAATAGGTGATATCACGGCATAGTGATGGAGTCGTTCCCAACAATCTGATGCTAATGATGCTAATCACAGAGACACATGGACCCCAAGTACAGTACCTTGCAAAAATGAGAAAACAAACCGGTGCATGGAGTTGGGGGTCAAGGCATTGCGGGGTCCAATGCGGTGCTGCTTTCGGTGCTGAGGAGCCAAAGAGCGGATGCATCACAAAGATGCATCGGGTCCTTGCAGCAGAGCGGTGAAGGTGAAGCGGCTTTGTAGATCCGCACACTTCAGGCAGAGTCGATATCCGGCGATCAGAATGTGGTGCAGTGACTTCCACAAAGTTGCAGACTTCAGCGAGGCTGCAGCGGCATCAGGGATGCAGGATCATCACACTCCAGTGAGGACCAAAGCTTCAGTAGTAGGCAGTGTCATGGTTTCTGTCTGTGGTGTCAGTCCGGAGTCGTTCAAAGTTGGTTTCTTTGGTTCTTTTTGGTTTTCCACCAGCTTCTCCTTTCAAGATCCCAGGAACTGGATTAGGCACCACTTGGCAGGGCAGGAGTCTCAGCAGAGTCCAGGTGTTGGCAGAGGAAGTCTTTGATGGCCCTGAGACTTTAGAATACGGAGAAAGCTCAGTCCAAGCTCTTAGAGATACCTCTCAAGCAGGAATATACCACAAAGTCCACTCTTTTTCCCCTTTCTCATGACAGAAGCAGCAACTGTAGGATAGCCCAAAAATGCACAGTCACAGGCAGGGGCAGCACTTCTCCTTCAGCTTTTCAGATTTCTCCTGGCAGAGGTCCCTCTTGAATCCTTAAAGTGATCTCAAGTCTGGGGTATTAGGTCCAATACTTTTACTCCTTTCTGCCTTTGAAGTTGGCCAACTTCAAAGAAAAGTCTCTGTTGTTTACAGGATCCTGCCTTGCCCAGGTTTGGCTCCAGATGGACACCAGGGGGCTGGAGACTGCATTATGTGAGGGCAGGCACAGCCCTTTCAGATGTAAGTGGCCTACCCAGATGGCCCATCAGGCTATGCAGGTTACACTCCAGCTCCCTTTGTGTCACTGTCTAGTGAGAATGCACAAACAGTGCAACTGTCAGTCTGACCCAGACAAGGAATCCACAAACAGGGAGAGACACAGAATTGTTAAAGCATTTTCAAACTAACAATCTAAAAACCAACTTCACTACAAAGGTGTATTTTTACCTTTTGAATTCAGAGACCCAAAACACCTTACTTCTATCTGTTCTGAAAGGGAAGCTGCACTTAAAAGATTATTTAAAGGCAACCTATGAGAGAGCTAGGCCTTGTAGTAGTGAAAACAAAATTTGGCAGTATTTCACTGTTAGGACATATAAAAACACAGCAGCACAAGTCCTACCATTAACATACACTGACCCCTGCCTAGGGGACTACCTAGGCCCTAACTTAGGGGTGCCTTACATGTGTAAAAAGGGATGGTTGGGGCTGGGCAAGTGGGCACACTTGCCAAGTCGAATTGGCAGGTAAACTGCACACACAGATAGTGTAGTGGCAGGTCTGAACCATGTTTACAGGGCTACTCATGTGGGTGGCACAATCAGTGTTGCAGACCTACTAGTAGCATTTGATTTACTGGTCCTAGACACCTCTAGTGCACTTTACTAAGGACATACTAGTAAATCAAATATGCCAATTATGGGAAAGACAATTATACATGCAATTTCACAGAGGGAGCACTTGCACTTTAGCACTGGTCAACAGTGGTAAAGTGCCCTGAGTAACAAAAACAGTAAAATCAGGGTCCAGCACACATCAACAACCTGGGAAGTAGAGGCAAAAAGTGAAGGGAGACCCCACCAAGGATTACAGGTCTAACAGGTTGTGGCTCAGGGACCAGGTGATTGTCAAATGTAATCTGGACTGACAGTTTGACTATGCAAATAATGTCTTGTGTTGTTCATATTTGAGGCTGTGTCCTAATGTTAGTGGAACCTACCACCTCCTTCCACCACAATATCGTCATTTGTACTGACAATATGGTAACCCTACAAAGCCAAACTCAGGTCACCATGTTACCATATGGCACTACGCATGCAGTGCGACACTTAGTGACCCTTTGTGGAAGATTATGTCTGTACAAGCCATAATGTGTACAAGGGTGAGACTCACACAATAAAAGGACTAGCAAAATTGGTGCAGAGGATTCTCCAAGGTTCCTAGACATGATTTATCATAGACAACAGAGCAGGGGTTAGGAGGGGGCACACCATAGTTTTGAATGGGTCCCTAGATATTGTCCAAGAAATGGTTAGGTGTGTTCTCAATCTCCTACAGAGTCCAACCTTGGTATCCATTATCTTGAACACTATTGCACCTATTCTGCACCGTGGTGCCCCATTTATTGTATACACATAGTGGCAGTAGGGTGAGGAAAAGGGGCACAATTGCAGTGGCTCTGCTGTTGATGCTGCACCACTTTCCTGACATGTGTCTCTCAGTCTCTTCACTATAGACTTACAGATGAGTGATGTTCTGGGACTTTGAACCCATTTTGTGTGTCATGTGCCATGACACTGGTGTTGTGCCCTGTGTGTAGCATGTGATTCCTACCCCTTTTCCCTTGGAAAAGCTCCGGTGCACAAAGTTTTGATGTTGGCAATCGCTGGCTGCCATACGTACCTGCAGGTGGATCATGAGCAAAGTGTGGCATCATTGTACAGTTTGTTTAGTGATGTATGCATGTGTTTTCAGACACCTTTATGACAGAAGAGGTAATTACGTGTTTTTCTACAATGCCCTGCATGGCATCACCAGTCCTGCTAAGTCCCATGTCTCCCCATTCACATGCATCTATGGCCTCTTCCAGTACACAGTCAGTAGTCCAGCTCTCATAGTGCCCTGTTGGTTCTCTGATATCATATTAGGGAGTTGTGGAATTAGCAGGTATGATTGTGGGAGTGTTGGGAGGTGTCCATCCCTACACATGGTCTTTCATGGCTGGTGATTTTGTATTCCTATGTGTGCAGCACAATGCACCAGACAAGTGAAGGTGGATACAATGGGTGCGTATGGTATGTTTAGGTGATATGTAGTTGGTGATGGCAACACTTGGACTGCATTTGATATTGATGCCGCCGGAGGCTTCTATACCATGACAAATGTGGGGTTGTGCTATATGTAACTTTCTTTTGTGAAATGGCCAGTGCCATTAACATTGCTGAGCTATTCCTTGTTAGTTGTTATGTGTGTGGGATCTTTATTTAGTTGTCAACCAGTGGACACTTGTAGTAGTTTGGCCCCAGCTTCTGTATGCGAAGTGCTCATAGCTCCACCTGTCCTTCATGTGGTGGCCAGTCAGGTTGTGACTGTATTATGTACATATAGGTGTATATGTGTGTGATGTGCATTGATTGCACTGATATGGTGGCTTACCTAAGAGTAGGCCTTTGCCATATTGTCCATCCCGGAACAGCTTGTTGATGGTCGAGTGCTGGAATATGTAAGCATGATGGACGCTGCCTGGATATTTCGCTAGGATCTTTTAGGTCCACAATGGCCTCCACATCTCCACATTTATTAAATGGGTGAGTTTGTGGTTCCTGGGGAGGTGTTCTGTTACATCAGGTGGCACAAGATGGACATGGTGCAGTCCATTGCACCCAGCCCATGTGGGAATCCAGCAAATCTTTGTAGAAACATTGCTTGATCTCCTGCTGCAGTTGCTGGGTGTTGGGGAAGCAGATGTGGTGGGGTTTGAGGCAGATGATTGCGTCCAGAGCCTTTGGAAGGAAGGCCCAGAAGGATGGCTGGGAGTTACCACCCACTTTTTCACCTGTTATCCGGAATGATCCTAATACCAGCATATGGAGGAGTTTGGTCATGGGTGGAATAGTTGTTGGATTTCCACCCTTGCAGTGATGTCTGGCATAATGTGTTGCAGCAGGTGTACAATGGTCTCACACTTCAGACAGTAGGTTCTGATGACATCTTGTTCCCTGAGCACAGGAATGGTTGTGCGCTGTGGAAATATCCTCTCCCGCCTTCAGTGCTGCTTTTGTGGCTGCTGTGGTGGTGTTTGGGGTTGCTGCGGTGGTGCAGGTACAACCTGTTGTGGTCACTGTCATCGACAGTGTGTGCCAAGCTGGAGCATTAACAGTTCCATGTTGTCCAGGTGGTTGCCAATGCCCCTTATGTGTGTTTTTCTTATGTATTAATGTGTGGGCCTCCTTTAAAAACACCTGGCTCTGACCAGGCATTAAAATTTGAAACTAATCAGGCTTTTCCTAATTTTGGGGGGCTGGTTCCTTAATGTGTGTAGTTTTTGCGTTGGGCAGTAAATATGGTGGCGGAGGTTTAGTGTAATTTTTTGAAGTGAATACCTACGTTGCATATCGTTGTCGCTAAACAACGCAAGAAGGGGTGGCGCTCCCAATAAATGGCACAAACTTTAATATTTTGGGCCAGATGTATGAAAGCTTTTTGCATTTGCAAATGGTGCGAATGCCCATTTGCTAATGCAAAAAGCCATTTCAGAATGTATGAAAGACATTCTGAATGCAATTTTAAGGAATCGATAAAATAGAGATTCCTTAAAATTGCGACCCTGTTTAGAGAGTTGCAAATTGCAACTCTCTAAATAAGAAATAGCAAATAAGGATTCCTTATTTGCGATTTCTAAGCACATGTAAGAAGCAATTCCTAAATGTGATTTGGGCATTTAGGAATCACTATTTACCACCAGGTTGAACCTGGTGGTATCCATGTGCAAATTTTTAAAATGCATTTAAAATGCATTTTAAAAATTTACATGTAAAGCACACATGCCCTTTTGCCATGTGTGCACCTTACATGTAGCAAAAAATTATTTTTAGGTGCATCAGGGTGGGCCTTAGGCCCCCAGCACCCTGGGGTTTTGCATTTCCAAAATTGTGATTTCTGGTTAAGAAATCGCAATTTTGGAAATGCAAAAAATTCACAGATCATGGGTGCAAATGGGACCGGTATCGCAATTTGCGATTTGGTAATAGCATTTGCGATTTTTAAGAAATCGCTATTACCGATTCGCAAATGGCCTCCTTGATACATCTGGCCCTTTGTTGCTAGATGGGTCTAGCAACAAAATATAAATATGGCACTAGGCTAGCGCTGCTATTGCATCAAAATAAATAGGGCTGTAGTGCTTTGGAGAAGATGGCTTGTGCTAGGAGTAGAGAGAAGTACCAAAGTTTATTATCTCCCTTGATAAGATGTTTCCATGGTCCCACACATTAAGTGGGGATGCAATGGTCAAGTCCTGTAGACAGAATTGGTTTAGCCCCAAATTCAGAAGGCATGAGGAAGATTTGTGCCACGGCTATGTCACATGCCAATAAATGAATGTAGGAAAATGAACACCAATTACACTGAGTCACAGAGGAAGAAAAGGTGGTCCCTTCACCTAGATGCAGAAGAACTTAATTGAAATGCCTGCTTACAATGGCCTGAGATACATCCTGGTTATAGTTTGCATTTTTTTCTCAATGGGTGGAAATCTTCCTAAGGAGAAATGGCAGCCTCACTGTAGCTAAACTGTTGCTTAGAGAGGTGGTGTTGAGGTACAGAATGAGGGTTTCTCTGAAGTCTGATTGAGGTACTCACTTTAATAGTGAGATTCTTAAGATGTTGTGTGCAGCATTACAAGCATTGAAGCTATTGACCAGAGGTCTCTGGTATAGTTGAGCAGCTTAACTTAACAATTGAGTCTCAATTGGTAAATGTTTGTCTCTTCCACATCACTGAAGTGGCCTGATGCTTTGCCTTTGGTATTTATGAGTCTTTGAAGTACACCTGATAGGAAGACAAGTTCATATCCTCACGAGATCCATATGGGAAGAGCAATGAGACTGCCTACTGTACCTACAAATGTACTTGCAAACTTAACAGATGATATGATATTCGATTACTGCAAAGGATCGGCTGATGTGATGCATTAAGTCTTGAGACAGGTTGAAGCTGTCATTTCAAATCTGCATCAAGAGCAGTGCTATGGCTAGAACCAATGGGAATGGATACTCTTTAAGAAACCTATGAGAAAGTCTTGTCTAGTATCAAGGTGGAAAGGTCCCTACCAGGTGATTCTAATCAAGAACACTGCTGTTAAATGTCCTGGAGTGCCAGACTGGGTGCATGCATTGCATACTCAGAGAACAAAATAGCCATATGAAAAAATAATGTTCTATGAGCCAGAACCGAGAACCCTGGCTATTGTACCACCGCAAACTGTACAAGGTGCACACATAGAAGGAGCAAACCTTCTCGGATAACTCATTGGAGCTCCTGGTGTAGAAGGAGGAGAAGGAAGGACTCAGACTGAAGTGACAGTTAGGAAATCTTCAGAGCAATAAGAAGATCCAGGAGAAGGAACAAGTACTGAATCAAGATCAAAAAGAGACTCCCACAATGACAAATGGCCAGGAGCCTAAGTCAAAAGAAATTGCAACCAAGTGTGTCAGTTGGATCCACATTGCCAACAATTGATCAGGAAAAAAAGTCAAGTGGTATAAGTGACACAGAAGGAGATCAACAAACACTGAGAAGATCCAAAAGAGCAAGAGTACTTTGTCAGAGGTATTCAGCACCTGAAAGGACTTACTATGTTAGTCGTTTTATTATCTATAGAATTATTATTATTGATCCACTTTACAATGGAGAAGGAGAAATCTATTTTTACTTATTAACACAATATCTGTTCCTGACATAGATGAGGATAAGTTAAATGCCTCATTTGTAGATTGCATTAAATAGAAATTTTTGAACAAATGTTTATCATAGATTAGTTCAAGAGTAGACACAAACATTAAAAGCTAAGGGGTGTTTTATGTGTTCACACTTACCTTCATCAGCTAATGAGGAGATGGCATACCATCACATTCCACTTTCATATGCTACTTCATGCAGCATTTTACTTAGTTTAGTTTATAGACAATAACACATTGAATATTATGCTGTCTGTATGAGTTGGTAAGATTTATGCCTCCTTCACTCAAGTCTAGCATTGGGTAGGGGTCTCAGAGAGATGACGAGTAAAATATTCCATGGCCATCCATGATCTCTCTGTGGTGGGGCTCTGCTATGGGCTTAAATCTATGACAGATAGTTGGTCCTGTGAGGATGTGTAGGGGTGAAGCTGTGCCCTGCTATACTTACATGTCTAAAGGCTTGACTCCAACACACAAAGGAACATGACACCAACCTTTTATTATCCAAAGACAGTTTGGAGCCTTGACAGGGTAAGAACTTTTCAGAACCAGATGTGGTGGTAGGATAAGGAGTCTCTTTACACACATACTGACACCAGGTATACATTGTGGACCTCCACAACAACTTATCAGAACATTTCTGGACCTGTGAACATTGCAAAAGAAGGACTGCCCTGCAGCCAAATGACTGCCCGGCTGCTTAGGACAGCCTTGCTGTCTGAAAAAGACGACTGAACATGCTTACCTTCATCCCAGGCTAACCTGAGTGACTCCAAGGGCCAGTTGGCTGACATCCTGTGATAGATGCAGGGATATAACAAGCTGCAGAGGCCTCCTTGCAACTGCCCACTTGGCCTGGTGCCCCAGAACCACCTGGACCTAAAATTGGACCTTCCCAATCCCTGCTGATCTCGCCTGGAGTAAATTCCTGATCCCCAAGAGCTGCCTTCAGGTCCCGGACCATTGATCGTCATCAGTTTGAGCTCCTCCTAAGAAGAAAAGGTGACATTCTGATGTTTGGGCCCTTTCCAACTGTGAACTGGCCCCTTTGTGCTGCCCTTGATGACTCCCAATTCAAAGCTCCTGTGAGACCCTCTCTTTGCTCTACAGCAACCACCAGCATTGTCCATTAATGGAAGATCTGCTGTCTGTGCTACAGCTCGACAACCTAGGTTACTGACAATGCAAAATTCCAGCAATAACTGTCTGCAACATTCAACTTGCTCCATGCGTGACAGTGACGGGAGCCTGTGAGGCACACCATGTTCTTTGCACTACAGCAACAACCACCTGAAATGCTCTCCCTGCGACCTCCTCTACCAACAATGGGACTCTTCGCATGGGACTCAGAAGGTAACTGTTCAGCAGGACTAACCTGGTCCCTATATCCAACCCGCGCTCAAATATGGTTGGCTTGAGTTTGTGTCTTTCCCTGGTCTAGTGTGACCAGATAACCGCACTTGGAACTTTGTCCTTTATCTTGACTTAAAACTTTGAAACTGAATATTTACGGTCCTACTGATTGGATCTTTGTTGTTCTGTTATCATTTTTTTCAATAAAGTGTACTCTATGTTTCTAAATTGGGTGGGGATTTTTTTTGTGTTGCTGTTGGTGTACTGCATGTCTACTCTAAGTTAAGCGTGTCTGCTTTTGTGCTACACTACCAGAAGGCTAAGCAGGGTTAGTTTAGTGACTTTTGTGGTTCACCCTGACAAGAACTGTGGTTGTTGTCTGCACAGGGCTTCGGCCCCCTCAACCAATAACCCATGTTCCTACAATTGCTTATTACATTATTAAAAAGAAAAAAATAGAGACAGCAAAATCACTAAAAAATATAAGTTAAATTCAACAAACAAAGAAACAAATACACAATTAAGTATAACATCACCCCTACCCTATTAAAAAGGCTGATCCCACATTTCCTCAAATCTTCACACCATTTGCTGTACACTTTTAAGCTGCAGCATGCTATGTTGCAATACTTAGTCTATGATGCCCATGTTCCTGTATTGCTGGATTACTTATCTTACGACTACATAGTGCACTAACACTCATATACTTATTGATTGCCTCTGTGCCTCTGGATTACAAAAGACTCTAACAGTGTGTTGCCAGATTCTGCAATTGTTAACCTGAATGGAGCTGAGCATTCCATATCAGTAGGAGTTATTAGTCAAAGCAAGCTGGAATGGAGCTGTTGAAACCATCAGAGAGAAATGAATGCAAACATTCTTTTCTCCTTCATGGGTTTAGCCAGTGCTATAGTTCTGCAAAAGGAAGCATGGCCAAGCCTTTCAACTACTATCCACAAGATGGTGGATTGTACAAAGAACTCCGTTGGAGTTTCCAGTAAAAAATGAAGCCTGTAATCTCAGTTCCTGCTTGAATAATATATATGGAGGTAACCTGGAGAGGAAGGTCCTTTGCAAAGCATGCCTTCCCTATTTTTCATCATGTTCATAGCATATGTTCTCTAATGATGTCCTAGATGTGTGCTTTTTGCAGCTTATTTCCATTTATTAATGTGTGAATTTGTTGGCCTAGCTCCCCTCTCTCCCTTATGGGGAGGTTGGTGTTTAGCTTTTCTTTTACAACATAAATCTCCTTCTACAATCATGTGTAATCAGATTGGTAAGGAGGCTTTCTACCCTTGTGTTTTTCTTCTTACTTGGGCCCTCTTAAGGAGACACCTGGCGCTTTTCACGTGTGTTATTCTGGCTCCATGGCAGGTTGGCTCCATGTCTACTATGAGGAGTCACCCTTTCTTCATGCAATTAAGAGGGAAACTAAATAGGCCTTTGTTGCACTCAGTTCTTGACAAAAATAATGGTTATGATTCTAGAGCCTAAGCATGTGTTTGTCACTAACAAGACACCTGACAAAGAAATTTAAATATGAAAACACATGTGACTGTTCTTCTGGATTCTAAGCATGATGCTACATATTAGCTTGAATACAAAAACTGTATCCTGTGATGTAGGAGTCTGTAACTGGTGACTTGTAAGCTACTGGTAGTTCATCAGTACCCTGGAAGTAGCTCCCAAAAATGCAGCACAGTATGTAATTAAGAGGGTCTAGTCACATTGAATAAGGCATCACTACACATATCTCGAAAATCAGAGTGGCAGCCAGCCCAGCCATTGACAGAGCCATATGAATACACAAAAACACACACTGTGAAAGCCTACAGGGCTTACAACAAGACCACCTGTTTCCACTCTCAATTTTCCAAAGTCACATGAAGATTTGTAACTTTACAATGTCTAGGTGTGTATTTTGAGAAACTACTATTCTGATATTTGCAAACAAAATTATTCTAAATCAAAAACATTTTAAAAGCTGTACTTTGAATGATGATTTGTTGTCTTTTTTGGAGATTTATAGCTGTTAGAATGCCTACCTTCGGCTAGCCCTCAATCAGATGCTGGGATTAACCCTCCTCTGGAAGTTATCCTAAAATACAGTGTTTTCCTATTACTGCCAATGGTGACATTATGATTGGCAAAGGGGAAAATAAGCAAGAACATTAAACAAGTACATTACCCATGAATCAAAGATGTTGTTTTAACCACTCAGGAAGCACTACAGTACCAGCACAGAAAAAGGGGCAGTATGCACACTAGTGATGTCGTTTCAGGAAATGGACTCTATGATAGTCTCCAGGAGTCTTGAGGTGTACTAATGGGCATGCTCAGAAAAGTGACAGTATTCATGGTAGTCCATAAGATGCTATGCATAGATCTCATATAAAGTGCCACTATGATAATGCCCCCGATTCAGTTTTTTCCATTTTCGTTTCCTTTATTTTTAATTGTGCATTTCTTTCGAACAAGGTGCAGTTGTTTGAGTACACTTCCACACTTTGTCCAAAGAAATGAGATCACCCGAGAACGAGCACTCATCGAGATCCCACAGGAACTCAAATTCTCGGGCAACCATCTTGGAAACGCGGCCATAACTACCAGCCACACACAGTCACAACTACTTATATTTAAAGCATTTATCAGGAGAGAAGCGTCCAACGATCTTTTGAACTTCAGATTCAAGGGAGGAATTGGAAAGGATATTTTCTTTTGAGAGCATTGTTTGGTTTTATTCATAGAACGTTTATGTGAGTTACACAGAGGACGTTTACGTGTTTTAGTTATCAAATATTTATTGGCTTTACAGAGAGAACAATTGTTTATCTTGGTACCACATATTTTGGGATAATTCAGAGTGATTCTCAGAGGAATGAGAAAGACTTGTGAACTATTGGTTTCCCTGGAAAGATTATGTGAAAAACGTTGTGGGGTAAGCGTTTGTAGTTGGAAAAAGCCGGCAGGGGCTATCAAACCCTTCGTCAAAAGACTTATATCAATGTATTCAAAACCTTGTTCAAAATTTACCAACACAGAGTCAGCACTTCCTGAAGGTGGGCATTGCAGGGTACTGCTTCTGAGGAATCAGATCCTGTTATAGTATTTACTTTGTGCTAGTGGTCACTTGTTGCTATTGTTGTTATTTAATAAGACATGTTGAGTCATTTTATATTGATAACGTTTTTCCTGACATTATTGTTGATATTCCTGTCTTCTGCTTTAGGGTTATAATTTTCTTAACACAATATTGATTTATTTTTTAGTGTCGAGCCTGGTCGCATGCGCTTGCGCATGCGTTTCGCTAAGCGAGACGCTTCAGTTACTAAAAAGGGCTCGGAGCCCCGTCCACGTCACGTCATTGGTTCATGGGCTTGCCTGTTAGAATCTGCTTGATTTCATTAGTGGAAGGCATGCATACGTCATGCCTTTTTCGGTGGATAGCCCTCCTTGAGCGCATCGACCAAGTACAGAAAACATGCGAGGCTCGCTGTTTTCCGTCCGGCCCGTGGACTTCTTTTACTCTCTTTTCCCAGCACCATCTCGCTTGGCAGAAGTTGAGCGCTTTCCATAATATCAACCCTGTGACACAGTTAATTGCACTTTTCCGGTTAGTACATAAATGCACTTTTGCCGATAGGTTTCATTACCAGTGAAAAGTCGGGTTAGGAGTTTACAACGCTGTCAGCTCTAACACGAGCAAACGCGAGACCCGTTGCATTGCAAATGCTTGTTTTAACTGTTTTTAGTGAGTTTGAAAATTATAATCAACAATAAACAAACAGTGCAGCACAGGTTATTGCAAGACATGACAGTATCATTATATCACAGTACTATAGGGTATTATTAATGTAAGTCCAAGGTAAGAGGCAATAGTAACCACCATGGTAGAATTTCACTCCAACCCACCCCTCCCAGCAAAGATCCACATGAGACAAGACATTATTTAAATTGTGGAAAACAGAAACATGTCGACACCATAGTTGGCGTCACCTGCTCAGTGGGTTTAATGTATATCCTCACTCCCTTCATCTCCTTACTACCTGCAGGGCTTAAGTCCTCCACACCAGTGAACAGTTCCAGTAAGACTCCGCAAGCAGCCACATCAATGAGTGCCCCCTCAGCCCTACGGGTCAGGCTCATATATTGTTCCTCAATCCACTCAGCACCACCAAGGACTTAGGGGCTACTGGAAAACCACTACAAAGCTCTCGTGCCACACTTTCCATTTTTGCATATTGCAAAAATTGCCCAGAGCCCAGACCGAACAAATCCTTAGCTTCAGTGAAAGAAATGAACTCTCCATTATGGTATAGATCTCCAGCCACCTTGCATTCACCCAGCATCCAAGCCTCCATGGACATCAAATTTTCCATATCCCTAAAGGGTGCTAAATCCCATACCCTCAGCTCTCTGTAAAAAGGGGCCCGTCAGAGCACATTTTTAACTGTCTGTTCCCAGATTCCGGCAGTGGTCTTAACCAAGTAGGGAACAACGGGATCAGATCAACCCCCGACATCAAGAGATGCACCAAAGTCCGCCCATCTAACATTCCTGCAAACAATCTTTTCTCCTAATTATAGGAATCCATCATCCACTTAGCAGTGTATTGCAGGTGTGCTGCATAATAATATTGTCTAATTTTGGGAATCACCAGCCCTCCCGCCTCGAGGTCCCTCTGCAATACGGGCAGTGCCACTCTGCTATGTCGATGTGCCCACACTAACGAGATCAGCAAGCTATCCAGACGGCAAAAGAGCCAAGCGGACAACGGATATAGAGAGTTCTGGACCAGGTATAGACACTGCAGCAAGAACACTATCTTTGCTACAGTGGCTCTGCCCATTACAGAAAGAGGCAATCTATTCCAGAACGAGACAGAACGCTCCAGGCCGGTAACTACTCGCTCTACATTATGCTTCTGATGTGCAGCCACCTTATGAGTAAACCATATGCCCAGATACCAGAAACTCTCAGCTTCCCACCTGAGTCCTGCCCTCGGTAACTTGTCCTGTGGAACCCCATAAAGGGACCCCAAGGGAAACAGGAGTGATTTTTTCCTATTTACCTTGAGACCAGAAACGGCCCCAAAAACATCTAACCTCTGCAGCAACAACGGCACCGAGACATGGGGTTCCTGAAGATATACCAATGCATCATCTGCATAGAGGTAAACCACGTGAGTGGTCTTCCCCATCCGGATCCTCCACTGTCCCAGCCCCTCCCGAAACCAGATTGCCAGTGGCTCCACCGCCAGGGCAAAAATGAGAGGTGAAACAGGCATCCCTGTCTCATACCCCTGCCAATCTCTCAGAAGTCCGAGAGCTCTGCCCCCACCCAAACTTGTGCAGTGGGAGCAGCGTACAACAATCACACCCAAGCACTGAAGCTGGGGCTGAACCCCATGCCCTGCAACACCTCTAAGAGATAACCCCACTCGACTGTGTCAAAGTCCTTCTCCAGGTCTGGGGACACCAGCGCCAATTCAATAGCCTCACCCTCAGTTTCATGCAGAACATGAGCCAAACGGTGCAGATTATAGGACGTGCTGCGACAGGGATAAACCCACATTGATCCTCGTGCGCCAAGCATCGAATTACCCCATGGGGTTGAGTGGCTAAAATCTTACAAAGTATCTTTACATCGCTATTTAACATGGTAAGCGGGCGATACGAAGAAGGGTCATCAGGATCCCCTCCCGGCTTGCAAATCAAGCACACAATGCCCTGACGCATAGTTTCTGTCAAAATGCTTTATACACAGGCTTCCTCTAACACCTCCAGGGGCCTCTCCCTCAGAGGCAGGGAGAACATCTGATATAACTCAACAGGAAAACCATCACCACCCAGTGACCTAGACTTGGTCATCACAGCAACTGCCTCACTCACCTCCTCCACAGTAATCCCAGCCTCCAAAGCATCCATAGTCTCTAATTCAAAACACGGAAGCCGCATCAGCCTCAGGAACCCCTCCACACCATCATCTGGGGGTGTTGCACCAGCCCTACATGCCCTCTGCAGATGCTCCACCAAAACCCGCAGAATATCTATACGCTTCGTGAGCATCTCGCCGCTAGTATTCCTAATGTGCACAGTAGGAGGAGCCTTCACCTCCCGTTTCAGAATCCACATTAAAAGTTTGCCAGATTTATCCACCTCCCGATACAGTCACTGCCTGTGTGCTCTAAGTGTGACCCGACTCAGAGTATACCAACAACTATTAACCTCCTTGTGGAAACTGAGTTTCTCCCTTTCCACCATTCTCGTGTCTGATTACTGCTGCTGCAAAACCCCTAACTTCTCCTCTAGATCCGTAAGTTCCTGCGCCATTTGTCTGCATACCCGCACGTCGTACTTATGCAAACCCCTGCACTACTGCTTTCATCGCCTCCCACTTAATACCTCTAGACGTTGTTGTGTTCCAATTCAAGTCCATATAACCTATGATGGCCTCACCCACCCTGTCACGACACCCCACATCAGCAAGTAAGTCTGCAGGCAGACACAAACTGCGTGCCAAACCATTGGTATCAGACTCCCACTGTAATTGCATCAACACTGGTGTGTGATCGGACAAGAACCTACCCATATGTGTAACATCTAGAACGTGCAAGCTGCTAAGACCACCCAGAAAAAACCTATCCAACCGAGTGTATGTAATATTTTTTCTAGAATGACAAGTGTATTCCCTGCCCTATGGGTGCAACTCCTTTCATCCGTCCCATAAGCCTAAATGACTCATCACTTCAGCAAGAGATTTCACCATCAAGGGTTTAGTCCCCTGCCTCGACGGAAGACGGTCTAGTTCCCCATCCAATATACAGTCATAGTCCCCCACCCACACAATAGGCCTGTCCACACTCTCCCCCAAGATCTCTGGTATTTTAGTATAGAAGGAGTGATCATCAGTATTAGGCGCATGAATGTTAAGGATAATGATGGGTGATCCATTTAACATACCCTCCACTAGAACGTATCTGCCCTCGACATCTACTTCACTGTACATGTGAGTGAATGGAACCCCTGGCGCCACCCATATGGTCACACACCTCACGTAAGAAGAGAAGGAGGATGAGAACATTTGACCCCGCCATTTCTTGGAGAGTTTTTGAGCTTCCTCCTCAGTCATGTGCGTTTCCTGAAGACAGACAATATGAACCTGATGCCTCTTTAGAAAGGAGTGCACCCTGTAGTGCTTGGTGTATCTCTTCAACCCCCTAACATTCCACGACAATATATTAATCTGACAACCCATGTTGGCACTGAGCTGCCATCCCTCCCACTTTATTTCCGCCCCTTACCTCCCGCCCCAGTGTGGGATGACAAGGAAGGTACACATTGCAAATCTTGCCCATGTACCTGCGCTGTTGGAACAACTTCAAATGTTGATGAACTAGGTCAATCAAACACCTCAAACCCCCAACCCCCACCCCGGATATACAGTAAAACAACTGTAACAAAACATTCTGTGAATCCATACTACAGATGCTGCCAGGACTACAGCCTAAATCCCAACTCACCAGATCTGAACTCCTACCACAGCAGAGAAGTGACCACCCCCCACCCCGGCATCAACCTACAAATGCCAATCAATCAATCAATCAAAGAAATTTGTAGAGCGCGCTACTCACCCGTGAGGGTCTCAAGGCACTGGGGGGGGGGAGGGAAACAGGGGGGTGAGGGGAAGCAGGCCAGGGATGGTCACTGGTCAAACAGCCAAGTCTTGTGGTTCTTTCTGAAAACCAGTAGGTCTTTGGTTTTGCGAAGGTCGGTGGGGAGGGAGTTCCAGGTTTTGGGGGAGAGGTAGGAGAAAGACCTGCCGCCTGTGGTGGAGTGCTGGATGCGGGGGACTATGGCTAGGGTGAGGTCAGCTGATCGGAGGTTGCGTGTCGGAGTGTGGAAGTTTACTCTTTCATTGAGGTAGGTTGGGCCGGTGTAGTGGAGGGATTTGTGTGCGTGGATGAGGATCTTGAATGTGAATCTCTTGTCTATGTGATTCCCAATGTTCAATAGATTTCAGCGCTGAGATGAGGCCCTATCAGAACCAATATTACATTTTTAATTTTATTCTGCACAATTAATGTATCCAGAATATTGATAACCACAAGGTCATGATGGTTCATGTATATATATAGGTGAGTATATTTATATTTATGGTCTTAACTCCACATCTATTCATCTATCTCTCTATCTCTCTATCTATCTATCTATCTATCTATCTATCTATCTATCTATCTATCTATCTATCTATCTATTACATATCTCTTCAGGGTACATAGAAATGGAGCTGAGAATAGTAAATCTATTCATGCCTACAGTATGTATAACTACCTTTATGATATTACGTAATCAGTATTCTGGATATACAATTTTTGGGCTGACAGTTTGTTTTTAACCCAGTGCCTTATTCACAAAGGTATTCATATACTTTTCTATAAGTTTACCATTTATTGCTATTCACAAACTCTGAGCTAATTGTGGTGGGGAAATCTTCACCTAAAATATAGGCCAGTCCTATTTAATAATGCATTACATTGTTGCTGTCCTCCTGCATCCCATAGGGGGCAAATGAGCCCTTGAGGGACATTGGCCATATTTGTGCCTGTCCCATGCAGCCCAAAGGGCCTGAAGGAACATCAATTATTAATTAATTAATGTATCTGATTTTTGCTTGTGCCCCCTAGCCTTGAGGGACACCAACTATTTTTTGATTGCTTATTAAACTTGTGTCTGTCACTTCACCTCTCATAGGCCATAGGCCCTCGAGGGTCATCAAATATATTAATAATGTTATTGATTATTCATATCATTTTTATGACAATAATGCCAATTATTTATAAAATGTATTGAACTGGTCTGACTCTCACCCTTTGTATTTTATTGCCTGCAAGTGCACAAGAGAATACTTACTGACTGAAATTGAGGAAAGTATGTGACTTAAGAGAGACCTCTCTTCTGAGTGTGTCTCCTTGTGCTGCTGACCCATACAAGAAGTAAATAAGATGGCCCCAAGGAAGAAGGTTCCGCCCAAGAAAGTGGCCAGTGAGCTGGGTACAGTAAACAAGAAATCAAATTGTGCCATCGGCAAACTGAATCTTCACAGGAAACTCAACAGCTCAACAGCCATACCTTATCTTAGGAGCAGAGCAGGCAGCTGCACATGCTGCTGAGCAGTATATTATGACTGCTCTTCCATTGGGCACACCTCTTCACAATCTCCTGCAAGGAAAAGGAACAACACTCTCCTATCTTTTCCCAGGCCCCCTTCTGATGATCTTGGCATTGATTGGACCCTGACCAAGATCTGCAATGAGAAACAAAGGGAAAGGAAGGCTCATAAGCCATCGACACGAGGAAGGTGATAATTCAGTAATTCAGTAATGGTTAGTTTGGGAAGTGGTACAGAAGAAGTACAGATCACTTCTATTCCACCAATACCACCTGTTTCCATATTTGCAAGACACCTGAAATTTACATTTGTAGGAATCACCACCTATACCACAGTTTCAGCCTGTTCTAGAGAGAGTTAAACAAAACCACCTAGCCCCACCTGAACAATTTTCTCAGACCTTGGTAGAACAAGAAACCTCTCCGTCCAGTTTAGGACTTCTTTAATCTCAGGATGAATGAAAAGTATATCCAAAATCCTCAATTTGTTACAAAAAAAACATGTTGTCAAGGGGCAGGTAGATATTATGGCACTGGGGGTCAGTTGCCCTTCTCACAAATCATCACACAATCAGGTAGGAAGAGCACCTCAAAAAGATAGGTGCTAGTGAGAGAAAAGAAGAAGCTGGAGTGATAGAAGGTGATAATGGTAAAGATGAAGAAGAGGATGTTGGTGTCATGTGAAGCAATCCACTTACTGTCACTCATACTCTGCGGTCATCACCCTCAGTAACCTCAGAATGGCACAAGGGAAGGAGGGAAATAGTCACTCATAGTGTCCTAGGTCACTAGTAGAGGTATCATTAAGAAAACAGTCACAACAATGGACTTTCAAGGCTATGTTTAATAAGGAGTCACTGTCCCACTGAACCCTTAAGCTAGTCCATTTGTGCAATGGAATGCTGGCAAAAGTGTGAGCATTTGACCTCCTCTATTTTCTTTCATAGAAGGACGGTATTCTGAAATTTGTGGTGACCCTCTGTCCAAAATGTAAGGCTTTAAGACAGACCTATATTTTCCACTGTTGGTGTATCAACCCTGTACCATCAAGTGCTGCAATTTGTTGGCAAAGTAGTGAAGATCACTATTCAGTCCATCAACCTCATGACAGACATGCAGGCCAGTTGTCAAGCAACAGATTGCATATGCATCACTGCAGACTGGATCTCCTTCAAGTGAGTGAGTGAAAAGCTAGCTCCTGCTCTCCCCACTGAATATGCTTTTCGAGACATTCAGCGACATGCCACAGGTACAAATTATGCCTTGGGGAAATCGCATACAGTTGCCAAAATCTTGGAAATGTTTAATACCAAAGTCCTCAAATGGATTTAACCAAGTGTACCAAGCATTGGATTAGATGTTACTTATTTTATTTATTTATTTATAGTTTTATATAGCACAAACATGACCCTTTTGGGTATCAGAACACAGTACATCAGTATACAAATATGGATAAAGCAAGATGGGTAGTTTTAAATTCACAACCAAAGATCATGATTTGGTATTGGTCATAGAAATTATGGATAGAGTGGCAGCATAGAAAATAAGAATGGGTAGGTAGCAAGAGCAAATAGACCTTCAGTGGTATAGGCTAAGAAACCTACAATAACATTGAGAAAGGGATCTACTCATTAATAACAGCTGCACTTCTTTTTTGTAGAGAGTATTTGTGAGACTTGACCTGGTCTCAGATAGAAGAGAATTCCAGATTTGTTTGGCAGTTCCAGAGAAAATATGCTTGTAGATTTTCTTTTTGTTGAATTTGTAGGGCTTCAGTAGCAGGGAGCTTGTGCTTCAGGATGTTCTATTCCCACAAGATAGAGCATGTTTCTGGGTCAGGTAGGATTGAGTGTTGTGGTGAGGAACTTAGTGAGTCATGTGGGCAATTTTTAGATGGATTCTCACGTCATAGAGTATCTATCCATTGTTATGAGGTCTGGGGTGATATGAGTGCTTATATTTCAGCCTGATCACAAGTCTTGATAGCTACATTTGGGAGGAAAGGTTTCAATGTTCTTAGTACATGCAGTTGATAGATAGCACCTGCATAGAAAGGTTATTGTCCAAGGTTATTCCTAGGGATTTTGATGAGTCAATGATGTGTGGGATTCAGTATAAGGTTGTTAAATGAGAGAGCCACCCTTCAATGTTAGGAGTGTGATGGGATGAAGAGCTTAAGAGGAATAAAAAGTGTTATTGAGGATGTTTATTTCTTTGAGTGAGGCAATTTCTATATAAAGTTGATTTAACAAGGTTTAAACATTGCAATTCAATTGTACAGTAAGGTTCACATAGGAAAGACCTGTAGTGAACACACCAGGAGCGATAGTGGGGCACCAACATCTGCAAAAAGAGTTGCCAAAGGGCACAGTGAGTGGCCATAGAAGTGGTAAATAACAGCCTGGCAGTGACAAAGTTAAACAAAAAAATGACAATGAAAAGTGAAGTTACACTGTCTAGCCTGTGTGTCATTGGAAGTATTGTCTAATCACTGCATTTCTGTTTTCCTCATCCTCTGCCTCCTCAGCTTCACTGTCCACAGGGTCCACTGCTGCCACATGGCCATCTCAAGCCTCCTCCTACACTCACTTGCTACCTGATCTTCAACAGGAGAGGACCTACACTGCATATGCTGCTGTGACCTGTGTCTGGAACCTACCATGGCCCGTGTGACTGGAGAAAGGGCCCCTGTCTTCACCTCGGCAGAGTTGGAGCTACTAGTGGATGGGGTCCTACCTCAGTATGGACTGCTGTATGAGCCTCCAGACCAACAGGTGAGTACACTGTGAGCACGATGCATGGGACATGAATGCATGGAGTGGTGTGTGTGAAGGCCTCGTGTGGGGGGGTTGCTGGATGTCCCTGGGGCCATGCCTGTGTAAATTGGGATAGGAGGGGTCTGGTGGGCCATGAGTGTAACAGGCAGGATGGTCTGACTAATACCTTTCCCTGTGTGTATTTCCTCTGCAGGTCAGCACCCATAAAAAGAAGGGTATATGGCGTGCCATCATCAAAGACGTGCGGACCCTGGGGGTCTACGGCAGACAGAGCAACCACTGTCGGAAACGGTGGGAGGACCTGAGACACTGGGCATGGAAGATGACGGAGGCCCAGCTGGGGATGGCCTCCTAACAAGGAAGGGGTGCCCATCGAACCCTGACTCCCCGATGGCCCGCATACTGGCGGTGGCCTATCCGGAGCTGGATGGGCGCTTGAGGGCAACACAGCATCCACAAGGTGGTGAGTACAGTGCCCATCATTACAACTTATGCCTGGTGGGACGGTATCCGGGTGGGGGATGTGTGTCTGTGGGTGTCCCTAGGCCAGGCCTGACATTGCAGAGTAGGTCCCATGTTGGGCAGGGTTCTGAAGTGATATTCCTCCTACCTAACTAGTAGGTATCCACTATTGGGAAGGGCAGTGTGGGTCCCAGGTATGCTGCAGTTGGCAGTATGTGTCCCTCCCCATGCCCTGGTGACTAGCAGTGTTACTGGTAGTGCATAGGGCTGTTCCCTGTGTGTGAGGGTGCTGTGCACGCCAACGGTGGTGTTGGTGCAGCCATTGACCAAGTGTTTCCTTTGTCTCTTCCCCCCTTTTGTTTTGTCATCCTGTCCCTATGTGCATTAGAATCATCTGGCAGAGGAGCAGAGGCACCGGTGACGGAGGGAGCTGCATCCCTCTGGACCCAGGAGGCAGAGTACACCTTACTGGCAGACACCACCCCAACAACCATGCACACGTCCCCTGTGTCCTCTCCCACTGTGTCTGTGCCCTCCCCAAGGTACATAAACGCAAGCACTCAGACACACAACAGCCCTCCACCTCACAACAGCATCCAGCTTTTGCACTTGCACCCAAACATAGCAGACAGACACCTTCTACAACCACTCCCTCTTCCTCCACTTCCAAACCTTCTCCCTCTCCCCTCCCCAATGTCCCTAAGAAGTTTTTCCTCTCCACCATTGACCTCTTCCCTGCCCCCTCTCCCCCGTCCTTCACGTCTGGCCAGGGTGTGTAAAACCCAGTCAAGCACCTCAGCCACCCAGTCCACGGGCCCAGTCGTTTCCACAGCAACTCATGCTGGGAAAGGATCCAGGGCACCAGGCAGCCTCACAGAAAGGGTGCCTGCCCCAAGTGCTGGCCGGAAGGGCAAGGAGCCATCTCCAGCTGCTTCCAGGAAGGGCAAGGAGCCATCCCCAGCTGCTGCCGTGAAGGGCAAGGGGCCTGCACCAGCTGCTGCCCTGAAGAGGAGCAAGGGGCCTGTGCCAGCAAGCAGGAAGGACAAGGGCCCTGGTGCTGGGACTCAGTCGGAGCCCCCACCACCAACCATGGTGGTGCAGCCATCTGAGGCTGCAGGGGATGGGTAGGAGCTTCCTTCCACCACCAGCAGCAGCAGCACCTGTGGGCAGCTGTCCAAGGCTGCAGGGGATGGGCTGGAGCCTCCCACCACCACCACCAGCAGCAGAAGCACCAGTGGGCATCCATCTGAGGCTGTAGTGGATAGGCAGGAGCTTCCCCTCACTACAAGCGGCAGCATCAGTAGCACCACCACTGAGCAGCCATAACTACCGGCAGACAGTCTGTAGTCCTGTGTCCATGGGCTGTTGTGTGGCCTGGCCCCTGCAAACCCTGTGGGTACGACACCCACCTGAGAGACTATGACCTTGCACTCCCCAAGATCTGCATCACAGGGCTTGATGCCCCCTCCAGAACCAGTGGGTATGGCACCCACTCACCCCATCCTCCCCAGGATGAAGATCACAGGGCACGATGCCCCCTCCAGAACCAGTGGGCATGGCATCCACTCACCCCATCCCCCCCAGGATGAAGATCACAGGGCACAGTGCCCCCTCCAGAACCAGTGGATACGGCACCCACCGAGAGACTGTGGCCATGCACTCCCCAGGACCAAGCAGTGGGCAAATCACCCACTTGAGAGACTGTGGCCTTGCACTCCCCAGGACCAAGCAGTGGGCATATCACCCACTTGAGAGCCTGTGGCTTTGCACTCCCCAGGATAGTGCACAGGGCATGTTGCCCCCTCCAGCACCAGTGGTGTTGTATCGTCTGCTGGCTGAGGTGCCCCCCCGTCCCCTGTCTCCCTGAGATGCCTGCCTATTTTTTAACTGATGCCTCTGCAGTGTTCTCTCCGTGTTTTTGCAGGAGACAAGTGGGGCCTTGGACTTTGGCATGTGGCCCACGCACATTGAGGACTGGGCAGTGTCCCTTGATTTGTACATATGTATATACTTTTAGATTGGATGTACCTATTTTTGATGTATTTATGTTATTACACTCCCTTTTATCTATTTGTGTTGTCCTTGCATTATTCCTGAGGGGTCTGGGGTAAATATGTTTTCTTACAGCATCTGATTGTGTGTATGGTGCTGAGGGTGGGATGGTGCGTGTGTTGCGTGTGTGCGTCACTCTCATTTTCCTCCCTCCCTCCCCTGTGTGCTACGTGGCTGTACTCACCGTGGTCGTCTTCGCCATTGTTGGTGTTCATGGAGGAGTAGGACGTAGAAGATCATTGGAAATATCTGCAGCTCGGGCTCCATGGCGGCATGGTTGTTCCCTGACTCTCCAATGGTAAGTTGTTTCCCTTCTGTGTAGTTTTTATGCCAGGCTTTTGTTGTTGTTGCTACTGCCCAGGAACAGGTGGTGGATTGGATTGTCATTATATGGTGGACAGAACATTGACTTCCGCCTGGCTGTAGATGGCTACCGCCGTGGTGGCTGTTGTTTCTGCCCTGGCAGTCGGTGTGGTAAAGTGGCTGACTAGCTGAGTTCTCACCGCCATGGTCATAATTTGGCAGTAATTACGGCAGCCTATTGGCGGTATTACCACCACTTTATCACGGACCGTCAGGGTTGTAATGTCAGACATGGAGTCAATATAGTGGTCAGTGAGGCATTTTGTGTCTGCCATGTTAGTAGGAGGGGACATGGCATTGTTACTGAGAGCAGATAACATCATTGGATTGAAATTATGGGTGTTTCTGATTCAGTGCTTGACTTTTACTGGTTGACAATTAGAGCTAACTGCCCTTTCTACTATGAAGAAAGTGATGCAGTGTTTGTAATATGTCAGGTTGCATGGTAGGATAGATTTAATTTGGATGGTATTCTCCTTTGGTATATTTAAGGCTAAACCGGCTCCTTTATTATGAGCTGGTTTGTTTTAGGCTTGAATCAAGCTGAGGTCGTAGAGGAAGGGCTTGAAGCTATTACAAGAGGGTTGTTCATGTAACAAAGAAAAATCTGGTTGTTATGTTATCAGTTATTGGTAGAGATGACTCCCATGATTTGCTTGATGAATGTGTGGTTATCTCCTGGAGGGTGGCTGATCACGTGCAGATTGCAAATTGTTTTGTCTTTAGCTGAAATATTGATCCTTAGTAATTTGCACATAGTGACTGAGCATGGGTTTGTTTTACTGAGAGATCGATCCAATGGATACAGGCAATGCCACCCTGTGGGTGGCTTGAATGTTCCAATCAAATTATGTCTTGGCTGCAAAAGACCAAAATGCCCACTATAGGGGATGGAGATTTATTTAGCCATGTTTCAGTAAGCATTAAGAGGCCTAGGCCAGGATCGAGGATAAGGTCAGCTACATCAGCAGCGTGTTTCGCTGCTGAACTTCATGTGAGTAACTTGCATTTTAGGTTTGTTTTGGCTAAAGTTGTAGATGAGTGAGATATGGGGACTTGTTTGAGGTTAGCTTTATTAATGGACCTAGATCTAGGATGGTGTTCCCTTAGTGGGTGGGTGATAATTGCCTTGATTTTTCCCACATAGATAATCTGATCAGTCAGTGCAGGGCTGCATGAGGAAAGAAGGAGAGAATATTGTTGTTCGATAAGTGACTAACCTGGCTGTTAAATTGAGAGGAGTAGTCGAGATTGGTGTGCAACTCAAAGTAGGTTGAGGAGCCGATTCTTTGGCAGGGCTAGCTGCAAGAGGGCGTTTGAGGATGGGGATATTCATGTTCCAGTAGTGCCCCATTTGATTCTACCATTTATGTTTCAGGTTATATGTAATATGCAGCAGATCCTGGATCAATCAATCAGTATGATTTTAAGAGTGCGGCTTATCAGCTAGGGGGTATCCAGGCACTAAGCATGAGCCATTTAGTCGAACAGCCATGTCTTGAGTGCTCTCCTGAACTCAGCAAGGGTGGTGGAGGTCCGACGGTGGAGGGACAGGTCATTCCAGGATTTGGCAGCGGGGTAGGAAAAGAAACAGCCTCCTTTGCAGATCTGGTGGATGCATGGGATGTGTGTGAGGGTGAGGTGCGCTGAACTCAGTTGTCTGGTGGGCTGGTGGAAGGTTATGCGGTGGCTGATGTATGTTGGTCCAGTGTTGTAGAGGGCTTTTTGAGCATGGCCGAGTAGTTTGAAGTCTCTTCTTGATTGCGAGCCAGTGGAGGTCTATGAGTTGTGGGGTGATGCTTGACCGACTTGGGAGATCAAGGATGAGTCTGGCTGCTGTGTTTTGGATGGTCTGGAGTAGTTTCAGGAGCTGGGTGGTGATTCTGAAGTAGATTGAGTTTCCGTAGTCCAGTTGGCTGGTGATGAAAGCCTGTGTTACTGTTCTCCTGGTGCTGGGTGGGATCCACCTGAAGATCTTGTGGAGGATGTTTGAGCTTGTGTAGGTTACTGCATTAACCTGGTGCTTAATGTAGAGTTTGCTGTCCAGGACGATAACCAGGTTCCTGGTGTGGGTGGTGGGGACTCAGTGCAGGTCCAAGAGTGGGGGCCCACTAGGAGTCGTCCAGAGGGGAGAGATTTCTTCGAAAGATGAGCACTTCCATCTTGTCGATGTTCAGTTTTAGGCAGTTGGTCTTCATCCATCTGGTGACATTGGTCATAGGTTTCCAGAAGTTGGCTCATGGGGTGGCGGTGTCTTCGATGAGGGAGAGAATGATTTGGGTGTTTTCTGTGTATGAGGTGATGTTGAGCCTGTGGGGTGCTGATGATGTCAGCCAGTGGAGTCATGTAGACATTGAAGAGGGTAGGACTGAGTGAGGTGTAGGGCGATAGGCAGATTCTCTGAGTGCATCCTGTGAGAAACAAGACGATCAGCTTCAGTGCGTTGCCACTGATGCCGATGTGGTGAAGTCTGTTGACAAGGATGTCGTGGGACACAGTGTTGAAGGCCGCAGAGAGGTTGAGGAAGATAAGGGCAGCGGATTATCTGTGGTCAAGGATGGTTCTGATGTCATCTGTTGTGGCTATGAGGGCTGTTTCAGTGCTGTGGCTGGACTAGAAGCCTGGTTTTGTGGTGTCTCATAGGTTGTTTCTCTCCATGTAGTCTGCTTTATCGAAGACCCTCGCAGGGAATGGGAGGAGTGAGATGGGGTGGAAGTTCTGGAGGTCGTTAGATGGCAGCTGTAGGTCATCAAGTGCTGAAAAGAGATTGAATATATTATTGAGTTTGGTGATACTATTGAGTCAATTGGGAAGAGATTTGTGAATGTTTTATGGGTGAGATGGGAGGCCTGCGATTTTTGGCAGTGGTTTGGATAGTTAGGTGGGCCCTGGGATATTGCATTGGGGTTATGAGCAGTGTCTGTACTATAGTGTAGAGCTTGGGGGGTTAGGTGGAGGGTGGTCTTTTAAACTAGAAGTGTAGAAGCACTATTTAAATCCTGTATGGCGACAACAAAGTCATAGGGAGATCTTGTTGGATCTAGATAGGCATTTTAATATTGGATAATTGATCAGGAACAGTGTAGTTACTTTCCCAACTGAACACAATGTTCATATTCAGGCCCATATTTATACTTTTTTAGTGCTGCATTTGCTCCACTTTTTGACACAAAAACGGCACAAACTTACAAAATACAATTGTATTTTGCAAGTTTGCTGTGCTTGTGCATTAACAAATGACACAAATGCGGCGCTAAAAAGTATAAATATGGGCCTCAGTTTGCTTGTCGTTTGGAGAGGAGAGATGATCGAGTGATGGTGTCTTGGGACATGGCTGGTACTTTTTGGCACTTTCAAGTGAGGAGGTTGTACTCTGGATTGTGGTGATACCATGAGCAGGAGAGTGGATACATGCCATGGGAGAGTAGTGGGATGAGGTGGGGGAAGTAGTAATTGGTAGTGGTGATAAGAGGAGGGGGTGACATCATTGTGAATCCGAACTTTAATGAAGGAGAAGAGATGATCAAAAAGCTCCAAATCTCATTTAGCGGATTGAATGAGCACAGTGCTGTTGTTATAAATGGAGATGGTGGGTGCGATGGTAACCTGAAAGCTATGTGGTATCTTCTTGGTGGAGGGGACCTTGAGTAAGGAGAATAGTGCTTTTCTCCACTGAGCACAACTTTTGGTGAAGAAGATTAGATCAGTAATTATCGACCCCTTGTTGAAGCAGAGGAAGGAGTGTAGTTTAAGTGCTTCTTTTTTTATGTGAGAATTTTGTGTTTGAGACTTTTTTCAGCGTTTCTGCTTAAGTTTGGGAATATTTGATAATGAGTTGTGGCTGGAAGAAGACATTAGGGAGTAGAGTACATTGATATGAAGTGGTCTCAATCTGAGATCACTGAGCATGGAGGAGTGAGTGAATGATAGGGAATGTAGTTGTGGTCCTCTAATGGAAAGAGCCTCTTTCCATGATTGCAGTTTCTGCTCTAGAATTATAGCAACTAGTTCTATGTCACTACCCATGAATATAGATGGAGGACTGCTCAGAGGATTGAGTTGGGAGCAATCTTGGGTGGTAGAAGACCAGCCTACATTGAAAAAAAACAAGAAAGTGGAGGGCTGAAGTGGTGTGCCTAGGAGAAACTGGCAGGTAAAATAGCAGTCAAGTCAAGTGATTAGAATATGTTATCCTGGTTTTACACAGATTCATATGATTTCCAAGGGATTATATTCTATTATTCCAGTCTTTTATAGTGCATGGCTACTCAGAGGCCTCCCAGACTGCCCAAGACAATGAGTGAATGGCATAGAGGGCAGGGTTAGATGTGATATAGCCAGGTCTTCAAGGCTTTGCAAAACAGAAATGTGTGCTCTAAGAGGCAGAGTTGTAATGGCAATGAATTCCAGAATCTGGAGGCCAAATATGAAGTAGAACAACCACCCAATTGCCCCCTGTGGACTCTGGGGAACTTCAGTTTCAGTAGGTGGGCAAACGATGAGTGGAGTGCTCTCTCTGGAAGATAGGGACAGGCAATAGAATGTAACAGAGCAGGGCACTTGTTATTAACATCCCTTATACATAATGCAGAGGGTCTTAAACTGTAATCAACGTTCCACTGTGGACCAGTGTAAATCTCTCATGGCCTTGGAGACCAGCATATGTTTGGGAATATTCATCAGCAAGTGTGCAGCAGTATTTTGTACCATCTGCAGCTTCCTGGTGACATAACATGGGAGCCTAAGAACAAAGCATTCCTGTTATCAAATCTGGCTAACACAAGAGCCTGCACGGCTACCTGCCTTGCCGTAGCAGGGGGAGGTGAAGGACCTTCTGCAGCACTTTTAAGGTGGTATAGCAGCTGGCAGCAAGCTGCATTGGATGCTGACCGATGGTCAGACCGGTGTCAAACCATATGTCAAGGCTCTTTATTGACTCTTTGGGATTGAGCGGATTGCAAACATAGTCCGGAAGAGGGCAAGAGATTGGATGGCTGAATTTGTTACCCAGCAACATAATCTCTGTTTTAGCCTCATTGAGCTTCAATTTGCAGTTCAACATCAAGCTAGCTATCTCCTGAAGGCATGAGGTTAGGGGGGACTGTCCAAAATATGTATCAGGGGAGATTGACATAACCAGCTGCGTGTCATCAGCATAAAACACCAATGAAAGCCCATGAGCATAGGAAATCTCAGCCAGGAGGCTCAAGTAGATATTAAAAAAGGTGGGGCTCAAGGAGGAGCCCTATGGCACCCCATAGTATGACAGAAAACCAGCAAAGAGGTAGGCCTGATACTGCAGCATGTTCTGCAAAAAAGAGGCAAGCCAGTCAAAAGCTCTGTCCATGACACTGACATTGGAGATCCTCTGCTGAAGAGTGTCCACACTAAGGTCTAGCAGTATAATAACTGCTGGATGTCCCTGATCTAGCATATTCCATAGTTTCTCGACCAAAGCCAATAAAGGGTGGAAGCCCATCTGGGTGGGGTGTAATAGCAGCTGTGATTTGAGAAAACCAGAGAGATGCCTATTGACATTTTTCTCCAATAGTTTGGAGACTCCAGGTAAGAGAGAGTTTGACCTGAAGTTACTTAGAGTTGAGGGATCCAGGTCTTAAGAAGCGGCTTAACTATAGTGGGTTTCCATTGCTGGTGAACAAGCCTAAGGGCTAGCAAGAGGTTGAGTACTTCTGTCAGTACGGGAACAATAATATTGGACCCTTGCCGAAAGATGTGCACAGGTGCATGGTCCAATGGTGAGCCAGATTTGATCAAATCCTCTGCCAGACATGCGGAAAGAGGAGGGAAAGATGAAAATGTGCATTCTGAGGAGACATCAGGGAGAACACAGGAACTAACCATTGTTCTATTGGGATCACTAGGAAAACGCAAAATAAATACTCATTATTTTTTCCTGAAAAAAAGAGGCCACATTATTACAGTGCTCAATAAATTCCACTGAGGCAAGACAAACTGTCAGGGGCTCAATAAAACTTTTCAAAATTTTGCCTTTTTGTTTATGGGAGCTAGCGGAATGATTTTTGTAGAATAGTAAACCACTTTGTTGCGAGAGTACCTTTGCCACTTTCTATAGGCACATTATTTTAGCCATCGTCCTGCAGCTTGTGCCCTTTAGTCTAGTTGCAATTCATTTTATTCACTTTTATTTTCGGAGCAGAAGCTCTCTTCTGTGGTGATGTTTTTTTTTCCCTTTATCTTGTATACGGTTAGCACAGAAACTGTTTTTATTCATTGTACTCTGACATTCTTGTTCTATGCTCTGCTCAAGGTAGTCTCCAATATGTTGCTAGCACAATGTGGAACACCCCAATCTCTGCCACTTCAGGGAATCTTGCGTGTTGTATGTTAGGGTAGTTTTCCTAGAACACTAGCTGTTTTATTGTGCAACATCTCTGTGCCCCCTATACGTGAGAGGGAGAGTCCCATCTAGAAGTTTGTCACCGCTTCCTGGCACTTAATTGCAGCAGTCTGCTGAGACTTGACATTTTTCCCTGCCTGCATGAGAAAGGACTCTCAGTAGACTAACAGCTCTCTTCGCTGCTACCAAATCCAGGTATGGAGGATGGTGTTTTCCTTTAAGAAGGGTGGATTATGGCTAACATTGCTGTGCTCTAATATAGTATATGAGCGCAGTTCATGTCATGTTATCTAGAACACAAATGATTCAATAAAGTATTGTTGTGTAGCCATTTTAGCTATAGTTTTATACACGTTATTTTAGCAAACTAGGCCTGCCGCTGTGCACTTTAACCTTGATATATATTATTCAGCTTAGTTTTATTATTTTAACATTAGCCACATTCACAGTCTTGTTTTATTTTCCCTATCTAGCTGTTCTTCGCCTAGGTCAGCACTGCCTTCTTAAACAAGACATTTCTCTCACTCTCTCCTTTTTCTCAAGGCTGCAGCAAGATAGGTTGCTGGCAAAAGTGGTACGCATTGTCTCCAATGTTCACAGAAACATATATGCTCGTATGTGGGGATCCTTTCTTGGAACATCAGCTGTTTTATTACAAAAACACTACTTTGACCCATGTACATTAGAGGGAGATTTAAGCCAGGTGACCATGACTGTATGCTGATTGCTTTGCTACAGCTGCTTATGTAGACTACAGGCCTCTTGCTCAAGTATGTGGGATGATGTCTTCCCAGGGGGAACCTGAAAGGCAGAATTAGAGTTTAACATGCTGTGTTCTAACATAGCTTAGGTAGGAATGATCTATATAAACTTTAGTGACAGTATGGTAGCATTATTCTTGTGTTTTACTCTCCTTGTCACAATTTTAATCTTCTTGTGCTTTATCGTCCTAGTTATTGCAATACATGCTTTATCGTCTAAGATGCAGTTACTTCAATAAAACCTTATTGAACTTTACTCTGCCTCTGATTGTCCTTGCATATGTGAGACTAATGCTAACTGAGAGAAACAGATGAGATCTGAGTGACCAGGATTGCCCTGAGGAGTCATGTATGTCATGCGCCAGGTTGCCCCAAACATCCCTGCTCTTGCATGGAGATGAGGCACTGCTAGTTAGCCACAACACACCCGGATTAGGCCGACGGGTGTCACATGGGGTGCGATCTGACTCAGTCCCCCGCAGTACAGGTGATTCTGCCGCCCGAATCCAGTATTTTCATTAGGATAATGAGAACCTACACAACAGTCTACTGAACCAACCTTTGCTTTTGTTTGTCTTTGTATGTGTGAGATAAATGTAACTGGGAGAAAAGGATGAGATCTGTTCTACCACAATTTCCCCTGAATCACCACCACTTCCAGGTGCTGGTGAGGTACTGCTAGCTGACTGAAAAGGTTAGGCCGACAGTTGTCACAAGATAAAGAAATGGACCACAACCATGTAGTTCTACAACACAAATCCAGCAGTCTCATTGGTATAATGAGAGCCAACATGCCATGGCGATACCAAAGTTTGGGCAGGCACTGAATTACGGATCTCCCTGAGTATCTCTGTCTCACTATGTACTAAAGACACCCAAATACTATATACGGAGACGTCTGTGGTATTGAGGATTTCCTCCTCTACTATAGACTGAAAGTTGTTATAGCTTGAACCTTAAAAGGAATAATCCCCAACTGGTGTTCTTATCTCTGAACAGGTATATTTACCTTGGCGAACCCACAATGAGTGGTAATTGCAGTAAACAGGCAACCTCCCCTGACTAATCATTTATTAGCAAATGGCCTTATGGCCTGGGGGGTGCAGTTACATTTGCAGTTGAGGCTCATCCAGCATATAGGACTGATATTTTCTACTTTTGGGTCAATTTTTCAGCAATTGATGGGAACACTATTACATTTCATCACTGTACACGTGCTAATGCCCCTGCACAATACAGAGCATACGCATACATAGAGATACCCCTTTCGTTTTAAGACCACCAGAATTAGCTTGATGGTACCCTACCTCACACAATACTTCATGTTAGGCTAGATCCTCTGAGTTATGATAGCCCTACCTGGCCTTTATTAGCCACATACACACTGCATTTTTATACAGGCACCTGCCACTTATACATTGAACAATGTATAAACTATTAGTACAGTTTGTAATGCAAACATTAAATACTAACCCAGCACGGAGTACTCCAGCACAACCGTATGCAGTTACCCTAGGCATTAACTTTGTGACAGTGCATTAGATCATGGGTATATTACCTGCAAAACATGAGGATAATCCGTTTTGGTTAGCTGGAAGCTGTGTTTCATCATACGGGACCTCAAGATAAACACAGAATACTCACTATGTGCTTACCATTTGAGATGGTTCCCGCAGTAGATTAGTGCAATACTTGCGGCAAAGTATTTGCCAGGTTCTACACAACCGCACATGGTACACTAACACTTGCCAATCTTCTGGAAGCGTTAAAACAAATTCAGGATGAATACAGGGCTGCCCTGGCCCTGGATTTGGGGATGCAATTAATGGGCAACTTTTCCACAGTGTCCTCAATAATATTAAGGTAACCTTAAAGGGGAAGCATGAGCACTAGCGATGCACATGTAGCTCCAGGATGATCCTATACAGGATCAAGAACGCTAGCTGCCAACTCTGCAACAGAGGTTGTAGAGTAAAGTGGGATAGTTAAGATCGATGAAATGTAAGCAGGGGGTTCGGTAGTAGTACAAAGTGCACGCAGCTCATTGAGTAAGTGATCTTACCTGAGGAGAAAGGGTCCCTAAACCTGGTCAGAAGCAGATGGGCACAGACAGGCTTGCCTTAGGCAAAAATCTTGAGAAAGGCAGCTCTGGTGAAGTAGAAGTATGGAATATCTACTTCTTAAGAAAACCAAAGGAACAATTCCCAGTGTTTCCTCCGTAAAGGCACAAAATAAGCAAGTATAAATTTTAAAACAGGTTTTCAGGTGACATAAAACATTAGGTAAAAAAATAATTTAAATCAGCTTGCGACAGAGCAAAACAGATTTCAGCAACCCTCTCTGCCGCAAACCAGCAGTGTCTATGGGACTGCGCGTCCACACCATGACCTTCATTTAAGACATGCCAGACAAAACACTAGGGTGCGAGAAAGGTGGTTCTGGTGAAGCAGAAGTGTGGAATATCCACTTCCAGAGAAACCAAATGTAACAATTCCCATTGTCCCCACCAAAAGGCACAAAATAAGAAAGTAGAACTTTTACAACAGATTTTCAGGTGACATAAAACATTACGTGAAAAAATGTTAAAATCAGCTTGTGACAGAGCAAACTAGATTTCAGCAACCCTCACCGCTGCAACCTAGCAGTTTCCATGGGACTGCACGTCTGCCATGACCTTCGTTTAAGGAGTGCCGGACAAAACACTAGAGCACAAAAAAGGTGTCTTAGGTAAAGCAAAAGTGTGGAATATCCAGTTCCTGAGGAAACCACATGCAAAAGTTCCCAATGTTTCCCCCCAGGATTAAATGGACAAGGGAAAACATAACATTTGTAGAGGAGACAACCTCATAGCAAGCCGGTTCACAGTGTCTGGGGAGCAGCAGAGTAACCTAAAGTTAAGCCCAAAGCAACAGTACATTGGAGGAAAGAGGGCCCCAGGAAGACAGCCACCTCACAGTAGATGCGGAGATCAGGTCCCATATAGTATATGCCCAAAAACACTACTTTGCCTCAATGCCCCTCTGGGAGCGTGACTAGCAGTGTGTCTCAGCTGTGACCCGGAATCCATTCCATCCTGGAGGTTGGAGCCCAATGGCAAAGGACAGGTTCCTCTGTCCACAAGATAAGGCTTGAGATCCTCACAGGAAACCTGCAACCACCCAGGAGTCACTGATTGAATGGCCTTGGTCTTGTTGATCTTGGGCAGGAAAGGGTCAGCAGCAGGATGAGTTCAGCAACATATCAGATGTCCCAGCTGTAAGGGCTCAGCAAGGAACAAAGGGACAAAGGAGCATGGTGCTCATACCAGGCCCAATGGAGCATCTGAGGTGCAGCAGGTAATACTGTAGAATGCAGCATTGGTCCATGGCAGGGAGGGGCCAGAAACACAGACACTTCAGGGACAGCTTACCGTTCTCAGATCTAAGCAGTAGTCAGTGTTTTCAGGGGTAACTCTGAACTAAACCGGTGACCCCTTGGTCTGTAGTCACCCACTTAGGAGAACAATGTAGTGTGAGGAGGTGTTCAATTGAGATTATTCACGGATTGGGAAACAGCCCCTAGGTCATCCCTTGGGGATCAGACTATCGGCAAATAGTCAGCTGGTTTTGTGCCGCTGCCCTGTATGGAGCGAAACTCTGGGGTTCATACAGACAACTGGGCACCCTCCAAACCAAAGAAAACAACTTCCTCAGACACATATCTAGGCTAGGGAAGGGCACGCCGATGCTCCCCTAAGATTAGACCTGGGTATAAATAGCATCAAAGATACAGCATGCTTAAGGCCACTTCTATACTGGGTTCGACTATGGAAAACGGAAGAACTCGAACCCTTTAGGACAGCAGTTAAAGATCTAATACCACCTTTCCAGGGATGGGAAAAAGTTCGCTGGTTGAGGGAGATGAAATCAGCCTGGGTCAAGTTGGGCTTCTCCCACTACTGGGAGAATCCTGAGATGATTCCTGCTAACGCCAGATTGCTGATCAAAGAACGATATTGGGGGAAATTCTACGAGGAGTTTTTTCATTCCTATGGGCCAGGTCGGCTGACAGCAGAGTTTCTGCTGGTCAAGCACGAACCCCGGCCCGAAAATTTCCTGGATCTCCCCATACCAGCACGTGCCCGAGCTTTACTCCTTCAGTTCAGATACGGAACATTAGCAGTCAACAGCTTCACGGCTCGTTGGCCGACCAACAGTCCTATGTCTGACAAATGTATAAACTGCCATTTACGCAAGGAAACTCCTGAGCATGTTCTATTTTTTTGCCCCCTGTATAAATGCCCTAGAGGAAAGTGGATTATTCCCTTGTGTAAAGCACTGCTATTACAAAACTGAATCAGTGCCTACAGACTATGCAAATATGATACTTCCACGCTGATAGTAAGCTCTGTTTCTAAGTATCTGTCAGCAGCATGGACAATCCGCAGTAGGACTATTTTTGACCCTAATCCACTGGCTGAAGAATGGTCCAGCAGTTAGTGGACGAGGATTTTTTTTAATAGTTAGGGATCTTAAATATAATTACCTGTGCTGATCTATTCATGATATTAGATTTTATCCCTGTGTATGTTTTTCAGTGGGTCTTCTCATTTAAATCGGTTCATAGTATCTTAGCACATAGCACTTCGCAAACGGTAAGATCTAATTCCCCTGATCAATTTATTTAAGATATGAGGTTAACTCTATGGTACCCTTTTTATTGTTTGGTTTTTAACTCTCGCAAGCAGGAACTATTTTATGAAGTTTTACGAACTATTTTTATGTATAAACTTGCTCTAGAATAGTTTTTTATAGGTATCATTAGAAAAGATTTGGTATACTACCTGTTTTAAATCGATTCATACTATCTTAGCACATAGCACTTTGCAAATGGTAAGATTTAATTCCCTTGATCAGTTTACTTAAGACATGAGGTTAACTCTATGGCACCATTTTAATTGTCTGGTTTTTTAATCGTTGCAACCACGAAATATTTTACGAAGTATTATGAACCATTTCTCAAGTATAACTTGTTCCAGAATAGTTTTTATAGGTAGTATCTGAAAAGATTTGGCATACTATCTGTTTTTCTTTTAAACTGTCTTGGCAAATGGTATCCCTTAAGCTAGGAGGTACAAACTGAGGAGTTGTATTTAACCTCTGGTCCGTTGGACAAGCAGTGTGCCAACTGTTATTGCTTCCTTCTTTTCGTGATGTTTATGATTTCTATTTTTCTGTATGTACGGTTCATTTTTATCCTTTTTAATGGTCTAATTTTAGACCGAATAAACTATTGATTGATAGTCAGCTGGTTCAGGATGTCAGGTAGACCCTGGCAGATTATCAGGCCCACTATGAGGCCCCAATTCTCCCACCTCCTGTTTGCAGGGGACCAGTAGTTGGCTTTGGAGGAAACAAAGTTTGGCATCCTCATTGGGCTTTATGGTGAGCCGTCATTGATCAGATACCAAAGAATATCTAAAATGATATCTTAATCCGGTTACGCTTAGACTGTTGCAACGGATTTAGCAGTTGGATTGCGGATACGACAGGAAGTAGATGGCAGGCTTAACTGGAACTTACACCCAAAAAGTGATACCAAGCCCTAGAGCCTCTTCAAGGCTCGACCTCGCATGACCATCTTACTTTAAAGTGGCTATCTTTATAACTTTACAATGGCTAACAGAATGTACTTCAGAGTATTGTGTTCAGCGCATTGCATCAACCTTATTATGTGACATACTAATCACCTGTTGAAACATTTCAGTCATTTATTCAAAGCCTGGAAGCAGTTGAGGATCATTCAGCATGCTAAAGGTCCCTGTAAAAGCCCTCATGCAGGAGGTATCAACAATTTGGAACTCCAGTTGCTGCATGCTATGTATTACAAAGGAGTAGGGATGCAACTGCCAAAACCATGGTAGGTGAAGCTGGACAAATGGACAAATGGAGTGCCTGATGCAAATTCTACAACCTTTTGAGATGTTGACAGAAGAAGTCAGCAAGAATGACAGTGTCATAAACCTAGTGACCCCATTGTTGTAACACAATACTGGGTCCATGCTACACAAAAGATCTGACCACTTTCATTCCTTTATCAACATAGGATGTTTCATTTACAAGAATGATTGCATGAAAAGTAATTTATACCATGTGCAGCCACTTTTCAATGAAGCATACTGGCACTCTAGCCAGTATGCAACCGGAAATCAGAATTGATATGTGTACCTCCCTAAAAAGAAGCACTTCCATTATTGATTTAAAAACCTACTTTGACTAAAGAGGTCTCAGTCCTTTCAGGAGGGAACTTCACAAGTCTGCTTCCAGAAAGGAGAAAAATAGAACCCTAGATCTTTCTCTTTAACTACAGAGGCCTATTGTGACACAGCGCTCTAAAAGTGATTAACATGGCCTTAAAAATGACCCTTTGGTTGATAGGAAGCCAGAGCAGCTGCTTAAAGTTAATCCTTGTAGATTTTGCTTTTTAGGACAGTTACCAATCAGACAGCCTACAGCATTTGGAACTAGCTGAAACTTATTCAGCAGAGTCTGTAAGAGATATCCTATCAACATTTTTAAATAAATACTAACCACCTTGTCCTAAAAGTAGATTGAGAGGTTATCACACAGCTTTTGAGAGGTTAGTGTGGTCTGCTTAGCATCATCAGGGGAAAGGAAAAATGTTCTCTGAAATATCCTTTTGGAAGATTTGGCAGCATCATACATTTTTTGACAAAGAACTCCTCTTGTGCTTTCCTAATCTTTTACTCGAAGGATCTAAGGGCTGCTTTAAAATGGACTTGTTGCTGGACCCATAACCTTTTCTCCATTTGCTTTTTTTAACTGTTTACAATGGAAATTTTTAGTTTGAATGAGCAGTGAAAACAAGGCAGCAGACAGAGATTTTTATTTAGGAGGCCGTTGTATAGGAGCAAGTAGGTCAAAAGCACACAGAAGTGAAGAATTCATCACTTTACTGCATCGTCCATCTGTTTAACCCCTTCGGTGCCGTGGATGTAATGGTTACGTCCAATGGCATAGCGCTGCTGTTCCACAGACTTAATCGTTATGTCCTGGCTGTGACCCGCGAGGGGAGTGCTAGCACTCATCCATGGGCCAATCAGCAACCTCCTGGACAGGGATGGCAGCGGACGTACTGGAAGCATAGCTTCCAGTGTGTCCAGAGGAGAAACTGATTAGTTGCTCCGCTGGAAGGGGGTGGTCAGAAAGGATTTTTGTAAAAATCTTTGATTATTTGGGGAGTGACCCCTCGGGGAAGGGTTGCTTACCTTTGGGGAGCATTATGTTGGCCATTTCTGCCCTCCTTGGGGGCAGATCGGCCTTTTTTTTGTTTACCCCAATCTGCCCCCAAGGGGGCAGAAAGGCACTAGACGCCAGAGACTTATTTAGAAAATTATTTTGCTGATTGGGGGGTGGCCCCTTGAGGAAGTATCGCTTCCCCTTGGGGGCAATATGTTTAGACTGTTTTGCTATATTACTAGGCTGATGTGCCCCTGAGGAGGACAGAAACCCACTAGACACCAGGGACATTTTTTGTTGTTTATTTTACATAAGGGGAGCAGCCCCTTAGGTAAGGGGCATCATACTTCATCATACTTTAGGCCATTTCTGCCCCCCCTTGTGGAGCAGATCAGCATATTTTTATTAGGCCTATCTGCCCCCTAGTGGGGTAGAACCCACTAGACACCAGGGATTTTGTATTATTAGTATTTAATATTTGAGGGGTGGACCCTTAGACAAGGGTTGCTCCTCATGGGGGCATAATTCATTAGGCCTTTTCTGCCCCCCATTTGGGGCAGATCGGCCTGTTTTTATTAGGCCCATCTGCCCCCACTTAGGCACCAGGGATTGTTGTGTGTTTTAGTGTGTTTTGTTTGGGGGCCGGCCCCTTGGGCAAGGGTCATTCCCCATGGGGGACATTACGGGACATTACTGCTGTCCATTTCTGCCCCCCTTGTGGGCAGGTCAGCCTGTTTTTTATTAGGCCCATGTGCCCCCAAAGGGGGTAGAAATCACTTAGGCACCAGGGATTGTTGTGTGCGTGTGTGTTTTGTTTGGGGGGCTGCCCCTTGGGCAAGGGTCATTCTCCTTAGGGGGCATTCATTTTGACCACTGGGGGTAAATTGGCCTTTTTTTGTGAACCCAATCTGCCCCTAAAGGGGCAGAAAGCCTACCAGACAACAGGATTTTTTTTTTAAAAGAGAGTGGGGATTTGGCCATGCCAATAAATGGGGACAAAGTTGTTCTGCCTGCCAAGGGGCAGATGAGGTACTTACCCCCGATCTGACCCTCAGGGCATAAAGCCCCATAGAAGCCAGGGAATTAAACAAAAATAAAGGGTTGGGGGCTGCCAACCACTATGGACATGGTTATACTCCCAATCCCAACTGAAGGGGGTAAGAGTCTTTTGTACCCCCTGCTAACTAAAGCATCTCATCCCAATTCCAAGCAAGAGGACATTTGACTGTTTTGGGATTTGATTTTACATATGGGCCAAGAGAGCTTGGCTAACTCCCAGTATCGTCCCACTTGGAATGGTGAGCCGCTGCAGTTTTTGGACTTTTATACACTGCCACCTAGAAAAACCTACCAGGCCTAGACACATTTGAAAACAGCTGGGTGAGTCCAGAGTGGAGTGCTTCACATGCACCCCACACCATTTTCTTACCCACAATGCCCTGCAAACCTCCAGCTTTTCTTGAAATCATGCATTTTCCTTACATTTTTGTGATGGAACCTTCTGGAATCAACAGGAATCCACAAAATTCCAACCACTCAGCACTGTTGCATCTATACAGATAACAATTCTGCCCCATTTGTCAGCCTTAAAAGGTTTGAAGAAAGCCTGCCCCTTTGGATCCGCTTTGGTTCCCCCTCAATGTCTACATGTTTTTGGCCCTTCCTTGTCACAAGCACTTGACCCACCTACCCAAGTCGGGTATCATCTTTATTGGGGGAGTGGAGGGAAAACTGGGTGGTAGGAACTTTGTGCTGGTGTGGTGATCCCAAACAGAAATGTGAGGAAAATGTGTTTTTCTAGCTAAATTTGAGGTTTGCATGGGATTCTGGGGAAGAAAAGGCTGGGGAAACAAAGGGGATCCACCCAAGTCACCCCTCCCTGGACTTCCTTGGGTGTCTAGTTTTCAGAAATGTCTGGGTTTGGTAGGTTTCCCTAAAACACATGCACTACCTTGCAAAAACAGGTCGTTTTGCAATAGATATTTTTGATGTGTCTATGTTGGACAGGGCCATTCCCTGTTTTAGACACTAGGTCTACCCGCACAAGTGAGGTACCATTTTTATCGTGAGACTTGGGGGAATGCTGGGTGGAGGAAAGTTTGTGGCTCCCCTCAGATTCCAGATCTTTGCAGCACCGAAATATAAACAAAAAGGTATGTTTTTTTGCCAAATGTTTAGGTTTACAAAGGATTCTGGGTAACAGAACCTAGTGAGAGCCCCAGAAGTCACCCCATTCTGGATTTCCCTAGGAGTCTAATTTAAATGTAATGTGTCCACATTGTGTTTTGGGGCGTTCCATGTCACGAGCACTAGGCCTACCCACACAAGTGAGGTCCATGTTTCTCTGGAGACTTGGGGGAGCACAGAGTAGAAGAACAAGTGTTATTGCCAATTGTCTTTCTCTACATTTATGCCTTCCAAGTGTAAGACAGTGTGGAATAAAGGAGTCATTTTGAGAAATGCCCTGTAATTCATGTGCTAGTTTGGGTACCCCCGAATTCAGAGATGTGCAAACAACCACTGCTTCTAAACTCCATATCTTCTGCCCATTTTGGAAATACATAGCTTTCCTTGGTACCTAATTTTCCCTCTATATTTTACCAAATGAATCACTGTATAACCGGCATGCAATGCTGGGTATACCCATTACGAGGTGCAGCTCCTATATTGGCTCTGGGTACCTTGGGTTCTTGGTGAACCTACAAGCCCTATATATCCTCTCAACCAGAAGAGTCCAGCAAAAGTAAAAATATATTGCTTTAAAAAATCTGCCATAGCTGGGAATAGTTATAGAAGAAAACGTACATAGAAATGGCAGTTTTTTATTTCAAGTAAATTTCATTTTTTTCATTTCAACTTACTTTCTACAGGAAAACCTTGAGGGATCTACACAAATGACCCTTTGCAGAATTCAGAAATTTGTTTAAATTTCAGAAATGTTTAGCAGTCCAGGACCCACCAATGGTTTCACACCCATTTCTATCACTAACTGGAAGGAGGCTCAAAACACAAAAAATAATAAAAATGGAGAATGTCACAATAAAATGTTAAAACTGTGTTGAAAAATGTGGTTTTCTGATTCAAGTCTGCCTATTACTTAAAGCTGGGAAAATTGTGATTTTAGCACCGCAAACCTTTTGTTGATGCATTTGCAGGGAAAAAAACAGATGCCTTCTTCTGCAGCACTTTTTCCAATTTACCCAAATGTTAGCTGTATTTTGGCTTATTTCTTGGTCTCCTCCAGAGGAACCCACAAACTATGGGTACTTTTAGAATCCCCAGAATGTTGGGAAAAAAGGACACAAATTTGGCATGACTAGCTTATATGGACAAAATGTTATGAGGGCCTTAGCGCAAATGACCCCAAAAAGCAAAATATAAATGCTCAGCACAGGAGGGGGAAAAAGCCTGGTATCGAAGGGGTTAAGTGATTAAAACAAATTAACATTTGTAGTTGAATGCCTAGAAAGTGATACCGTAACAGTTTTCTTTGCAGGAGAAAGATGCTCCAGAAATGTTCATAAGAATAGAATTAAAATATGATCCAAATAAGTCATAGTATAGGGGTCATCAACTACCAGATAAGGCATATTAGCTGTTTGTATATTTGGATCATGAGGAAAGTAAGTGATACAAAAGATCAATCAATTAATCAATGAATTAATTTGTTGAGCGCGCTACTCACCCGGAAGGGTCTCAAGGCGCTCGGGGGAGTGTGGGGGGGTGTTGACTTGCTGGGTCATGGAGAGTGAAGAGTCTGGTGTGAAGCCGAGATTGCGTGCGTGGATGGTGGGTGTTGGGGTCAGCCCCAGGGTGGCCGGCAACCAGGAGTCGTCCCATGCTGACTTGTTGAGGCCGAAGATGATGATTTCATTTTTTTCTGAGTTCAGCTTGAGGTGGCTTGCTGTCATCCAGTTGGCGATGGCGAGGAGACCAGTGTGGAGGTTGTTCTTGGCGGTAGCGAGGTTCCCAGTGAGGAAGAGGATGAGCTGAGTGTCGTCTGCGTAGGAAATGATGTTGAGGCCATGGGATTGGACGATGTTGGCGAGCGGAGCCATGTAGATATTGAAGAGGGTGGGGCTGAGTGAGGATCCCTGGGGGACTCCGCAGATGGTCTTGGTGGCCTTTGACCGAACAGGGGGAGGTGAGCTCTTTGTGTTCTTTCAGAGAGGAAGGAGGTGAGACAGTCCAGGGCTCTGTGGTGAATTCCAGCGTCGAAGAGGCGTGTGCGAAGGGTTTGGTGACATACTGTGTTGCAGGCTGTAGAGAGGTCGAGGAGGATAAGGGCAACGGTTTCACCTTTGTCGAGCCTGGTCCTGGAGACGTCGAGTAGGCTGTTGTCCTCCAGGAAAGTTGATTGCTGACTATCTTCTCTATGACCTTCATGGGGAAGGGGAGTAGGGAGATGGGTCGGTAGTTTTTGAGGTCTTTGGGGTCAGCTTTGGGCTTTTTGAGCAAGGCGTTGACTTTGGCGTGTTTCCAGCTTTCCAGGAAAATGGTAGTCTCGAAGGAGCTGTTGATGATGGTCCGGAGCTGGGGAGCGATAATTTGGCTGGCCTTATTGAAGACGTGGTGAGGGCAGGGGTCTGCAGGAGAGCAGGAGTGGATGCTGCTCATGGTTTTGGTGGTTTTGGTGGTTTCCTCATCGTTGGTGGGGGTCCAGGCCCTCAGTACGTTGGCGCAGCAGGGTGCGATGGGGTCAACCATGGCAGTGGTGGTGGTGGGGGTGCGGCATTGCAAAGCTTCCATGTATGTCTGTGATCTTGCAGTGGAAGAAGATGGAGAGGGAGTCGCAGAGGTCTTGTGAGTGGGGAGGGTCGGTGGAACAGGACTTGGGGTTGGTGAGTACCTTGATGACTTGAATAGCTCCTTGCTGTTGTGTGCGTTGTTGTCTATCCCTTCTTTGTAGAAAGATCTTTTGATGGTCATGTTTGCGCATGGCTGATTTGAGGACAGTGAACTTGTTCTCTGATTGTTCTTGGCGCCAGATTTTATCAGCTTTCTGGCATTCTCGTTTGGAGGCCTGTAGGTCTGCGGTGAACCGAGGGCTTTCTTTTTGACGCAGGAGTTGCTGGTTTTCTTGAGTGGAGTGAGGGTGTTGGCGCAGTTGTTGAGCCATTGTTTAAGGTTGAGGGCGGTGGTGTTGGGGTCATTGGTTTTGGGTAGTAGGGATTGGGGAGGTTGGAGATCAGCTGGTCCTTGGAGATCTTGTAACACTTGCAGTGAGGGATCGGATGCTGTTGGTGGTGGATGGTGTGCTTCAGGAAGGAAAAATTAACGCAGTGGTGGTCGGTCCAATGGAGTTTGGTGGTGTGAGTGAAAGTGATGTGGCTGCTGGAGTAGAAGATGGCATTGAGTGTGGGCCCTGCTGAGTGGGTAGGTGAGGTGACCAGTTGCTTGAGGCCGAGGTTTGCGAGGTTGTCCAGTAGGGCAGCGGAGTTGCGGTCACTGGTGTTCTCCAGGTGGAAATTTAGGTCACTGAGGAGCAGGTAGTCTGAGGAGGCGAGGGTGTGGGAGCTGATCGTGTTGGCGATGGCATCGCAGAATTAGGGGTGGGGCCTGGTGGTCTGTAGACAAGGGTTCCTTTCAGGGTGGTGTTGGTGTTGATGTGTATCTGAAAGTGCAGGTGTTCTGTGGAATTCAAAGCGTCGTTGGTGTTGGTGGATATCCTGATGGAGCTTCTGTGGACTATGGCGATTCCTCCTCCTGGTTTGTTGATACAGTCTCTTCGGTTGATCTTGTAGCCCTCAGGGATGGCTATGTTGATGTCTGGTTCTGATGAGGTGTTCATCCATGTCTCAGTGAGGAAGGCGATGTCAAGATGAATAACTGCTAATTGAAAACAACTTAGAACTGCTATGCAGCCTTCAACTTTTGTAGAGGGTTGAGCTGTTGGCTCTGCATCCTAAAGTCAAGTGCAATAGTTGATGTAAAATGCAAAGATATGTATCTTGATATATATTTATATAAATAAATATATTCATATACACACATATTTATATTTGGGATGCAGTCTGGGGTAGAGCAGCTAATGCCAGATACTGTAACTAAACCTAAATGACCCAGTCAATCAAGGAGGACACAGCCTTTCTTTGCTGGAACTGACTGAGTGGTGAGACGTGAGAGAGACTAATTAAACCTTCTGATAAGACATAGACTTTAAAATGAACAATTACATTTGAGTCTATAATTCAAGCCTTCATTTCATGAAAATAACAGGATGTCTTCCACCCCTATCCTTTGTTTTCTCCCCATCCTGAGCTGTCAGTAAAGAGTCAAAGGACTGCACTATGTATACATATCAAAATTATTTCCATGGGAAAGAGAGACATAGGGGTAAATGGACACCAGCCTTAAAACAGGTAACTAGCACCAATGAATACCAAATTATGGTGATCCATCTGAAGGTTTGGACTGTCTGCACAGGTAAACTAGACTTGGGGGGCACAGAGTACAGAGACACTTTCCCTGCGCCCTTTAGCAATCCCCTACATCTTCCATGTGTATTTAAAATATGGCGCACCCTGGAGCAGGGTAGGGGACAATAGCACCATTCTATGTGATGCTATTGATGTGCTCTGCAGGTGTGATGCCAAAATGTTGGCGCTACTCCTGCAGAGTACATAGGGGCCCATTCAAAATAATGGAAGCCCCCTTTTATCGCCTGCTCTGAGCAGGAGTTAAAAGTGCTGGAAAATGGTGCAAGGAAATCTCATAGACTTCCTTTTGCCATTTGTTCATCTCCCCTAATGGGGGAAAGCCCCCTTGCATACATTATGCCTGGCGTAGGCATAATGTGCCACAAGGGTTTACAAAGCGGCACAATGAAAGCATTGCACCACTTTGTAAATATGGCACCTAGGAAATGCCACCTTAACGCCACTTTGCGTCATAATAAATGCCGCAAATGTGGCACACAGTGGCGTTAGGGGGTCATACATATGCCCCTCAATATTTAATATTTATGTGATCGATTTTGATCCATGCTTCCATGCATCATTGGAATTGTTACTTTACTTAATTGTTGTTAATTTAAATCCATCATTTTCATCTTCCTATACTACTCTCTGTTTACCTAGACTGGACTAAGATTTATTTTCATTTTCTTGTTAAACAGATTGATATCAGTTTGGATTAAATACATTCTGTAAGTACCATTTACAACAACCAGAAGAAGGATGAATGACTATCTCCATCGGAAACAAGAATATTCAAAGAGGTCTATCCCTCTGGACTAAAAAGAGGTCGGTAATTAGGATAATGCACACTTGTGGCAAAGATGGCATGCTCTAAATAAGCGGCTGTGGTCAAGACATGTCACTTGATGGTCACATTTCCATTTTTTATTCTTTGAGTGATCAGTCAGGTACATGCAGCTAGATGTCTGGTTCGGTTCAACACAAGTTTGGTTCCTAGTTAACGGTACATCACTGCGCCAGCATATGCGCCACCCTTTGACTCCTTATGCACCATGCTTACCTTGCCTCTCCAATATTGTCCTTTGCTTTGTGCGTTCCATGGGTCTTCTCTTCTGCAAGGAACATTCATGATGGTCCTGCTCTGCAGTTCAGCCCTGCACTGAAGGCAGACAATACCATAAGAATCTATTTGCACTGTCCATTTCTATACAGTAACATTTTTATGTTACTGTAAATATTGATTGACCTGTGAAGGTCCCTGATATTTACACATTTTTCCATTCTAGGTATTGAGTAAGTAACTTGGGAGTTGGTAGGCTTCTAAAGAGAAAGACCGATTTTGATAACTGAACTGTCACCTTCCTTCCATATTAGATGTGACATGCCCATGGACTTGGTGAATATTATGTTTGTTTTTCTCAGACATTTTGCCAAATCTACCTTCCCATCCACTCAAGAAAACTCTAACCTTCTTTCCCCAAGTTGTGATATCTGGTGTGCTGTTACTATCCAACATCAACAGATCTCACACTTGGTTGTGCAGATGTAAATGTTATGGCAACTGTTACAGGGGGAGTTATTCAAAACTACTAATTTATCCACACCACCCCGTTTCCCCCCAACCAGAAAGGAACACCATAGTGCATAGCAAAAATTACAACAATGGTTGGACAAAAATAGGTGGTATGCACTATTGGCCACAATCTTTGTCTAGTGGATTCTTCTGAAGTAACTTTTTCTCGAGTCCTAAGACTTGAAAGCTTTATGATGCTTACTTTAGTAAATAGCCCTATACTATGTTGTTTAATTATGATTGTCTCTGACTTGTATTTTCCACTCACTCTGTGTTTTCTTTTAGCTTAATTGTCTGTGCTGCATAATCCTTTGTTTTTTTCATTAGCATCAGTCGGAATAAGAACATTTGGGGCAGATTCATCATAGTGTTGCATTCCTTTTGTGTCACTCAAGATAACTCAAGGACAACACAACACTAAAGTCAGATATATCAAGCAATGGAAGGCCACCTTGGATGGCTCTGCAGAGCTTGGTAAATATGCAATAATGCAAAGCAGCGCATGTCACTGCCTTTGTTACTCTGCGCCAGGGAGGCATTCCATGTATGGAGCATGGGTCTTCCCATACATCAACTCATGGATTTTGGTGCATTCACAGATTTAGCGTGTTAGAAATAGGTTGTTGATTTACTGGAGTATAAACCTTAATCAAACAGCAACGGCACTCCTAGTCAGGGTAAGTGTCAAGTAAACCCTAAATTACTCTTTGCTCACTGTCTGGTAACTTGGCGCAGAGCAGTCACGCTAATGTGAGAGGCAGTGTGTAAAGTACTTGTGCAACACTTAAAACAGTAAAATAGTGAAAACTCCACACAAAATAAATCAACACCAATTTAGAAAAATAGAGTAAGACCAAGATGCCAAAAATCCAGTAAGTAGAACTTCAGTTTTTAATAATTAAAGATTAAACTGTAAAATAGTGCTTAGAAGCAATAAGCACCAACCGGCAATATCTGGTTGTACTGAACCAAGAGAAAGTAAAAAGTTCAGGCTGACCGTGATGGAGTGTGGGCTAGATACAGGGACCCAGTTGGGCCAGCTGGACAAAAGTACCTTAACCCGTTCGCTGCCAGGCCTTTTCCCCCTCCTGTGCCGAGCCTTTTTTTGGCTATTTGGAGCAGTTCGCGCTTAGGCCCTCATAACTTTTTGTTCACATAAGCTACCCACGCCAAATGTGCGTCCTTTTTTTCCAACATCCTAGGGATTCTAGAGGTACCCAGACTTTGTGGGTTCCCCAGAAGGAGGCCAAGAAATTAGCCAAAAAACAGTGAAAATTTCGTTTTTTTCAAAAAAATTGGAAAAATGGGCTGCAGCAGAAGGCTTGTGGTTTTTTCCCTGAAAAGGGCATCAACAAAGGGTTTGCGGTGATAAAATCACCAGCTTCCCAGCTTTCAGGAACAGGCAGACTTGAATCAGAAAACCCAATTTTTCAACACAATTTTGGCATTTTACTGGGACTTACCCCATTTTTACGATTTTTTGTGCTTTCAGCCTCCTTCCATCAGTGACAGAAATGGACATGAAACCAACGCTGGATCCCAGAAACCGCAACATTTTTGAAAAGTAGACAAAAATCTGAATTCAGCAAGGGGTAATTTGTGTAGATCCTACAAGGGTTTCCTACAGAAAATAACAACTGAAAAAGAAAAATATTGAAATTGAGGTGAAAAAAACATCAATTTATCTCTACGTTTTACTCCGTAACTTTTTTCAGCAATGTCAGATTTTCAAAAGCAATATACCGTTACGTCTGCTGGACTCTTCTGGTTGCGGGGATATATAGGGCTTATAGGTTCATAAAGAACTCTAGGTACCCAGAGCCAATAAATGACCTGCACCTTGCAGTGGGTTTTCAATCTATGCCGGGTATACAGCAATTCATTTGCTGAAATATAAAGAGTAAAAAATAGCTATAAAGAAAACCTTTGTATTTCCAAAAAGGGCACAAGATAAGGTGTTGAGAAGCAGTGGTTATTTGCACATCTCTGAATTCCGGGGTGCCCATACTAGCATGTGAATTACAGGGCATTTCTCAAATAGATGTCTTTTTTACACACTGTCTTCCATTTGGAAGGAAAAAATGTAGAGAAAGACAAGGGGCAATAACACTTGTTTTGCTATTCTATGTTCCCCCAAGTCTCCCGATAAAAATGATACCTCACTTGTGTGGGTAGGCCTAGCGCCCGCGACAGGATATGCCCCAAAACACAACGTGGAACATCGCAGAAAACAGAGCTGTTTTTAGCAAAGTGCCTACCTGTAGATTTTGGCCTCTAGCTCAACCGCGACCTAGGGAAACCTACCAAACCTGTGCATTTCTGAAAACTAGAGACCTAGGGGAATCAAAGATGGGGTGACTTGTGTGGCTCAGACCAGGTTCTGTTACCCAGAATCCTTTGCAAACCTCAAAATTTGGCTAAAAAAACACATGTTCCTCATATTTCTGTGGCAGAAAGTTCTGGAATCTGAGAGGAGCCACGACTTTCATACATGACACACACAAGGCCATTCACACCACCAGCCACGGGCCCAGCACATTACAACACTCACATCGACAGACAGCGCCACTCAAGGGCCCATCACTTACATACGCCCACATGCCTGATACAACAATCACACCAGCTGATGGGAGTGTGTGGACTGGTGTTTGGCTGGCAGTGTGTTGCAGTAGCCAACAGCAAGTCAATATGTACACTCTCAGCCAAGCCCCACTCCACACACAATGGCATCATTTTTTTTTTTTTTTTTTAACAGAGGAACCCCTAACTAAGTAGAAAGAATTACAAAACTACAAACACATGTTCCTCACATTTCTGTGGCAGAAAGTTCTGGAATCTGAGAGGAGCCACGAATTTCCTTCCACCCAGCGTTCCCCCACGTCTCCCGATAAAAATGATACCTCACTTGTGTGGGTAGGCCTAGCGCCCGCGACAGGAAACGCCCCAAAGCGCAACATGGACACATCCAAATTTGTGAAGGAAAACAGAGGTGTTTTTTGCAAAGTGCCTAGCTGTAGATTTTGGCCTGTAGCTCAGCCGCCACCTAAGCAAACCTACCAAACCTGTGCATTTCTGAAAACTAGAGACCTAGGGGAATCCAAGATGGGGTGACTTGTGTGGCTCGGACCAGGTTCTGTTACCCAGAATCCTTTGCAAACCTCAAAATTTGGCAAAAAAAACACATGTTCCTCACATTTCTGTGGCAGAAAGTTCTGGAATCTGAGAGGAGCCATGAATTTCCTTCCACCAAGCGTTCCCCCACGTCTCCCGATAAAAATGATACCTCACTTGTGTGGGTAGGCCTAGCGCCCGTGACAGGAAATGCCCCAAAGCGCAACGTGGACACAGCCAAATTTTTGAAGGAAAACAGAGGTGTTTTTTGCAAAGTGCCTACCTGTAGATTTTGGCCTGTAGCTCAGCCGCCACCTAAGCAAACCTACCAAACCTGTGCATTTCTGAAAACTAGAGACCTAGGGGAATCCAAGATGGGGTGACTTGTGTGGCTCGGACCAGGTTCTGTTACCCAGAATCCTTTGCAAACCTCAAAATTTGGCTAAAAAAACACATGTTCCTCACATTTCTGTGGCAGAAAGTTCTGGAATCTGAGAGGAGCCACGAATTTCCTTCCACCCAGCGTTCCCCCACGTCTCCCGATAAAAATGATACCTCACTTGTGTGGGTAGGCCTAGCGCCCGTGACAGGAAATGCCCCAAAGCGCAACGTGGACACAGCCAAATTTTTGAAGGAAAACAGAGGTGTTTTTTGCAAAGTGCCTACCTGTAGATTTTGGCCTGTAGCTCAGCCGCCACCTAGGGAAACCTACCAAACCTGTGCATTTCTGAAAACTAGAGACCTAGGGGAATCCAAGATGGGGTGACTTGTGTGGCTCGGACCAGGTTCTGTTACCCAGAATCCTTTGCAAACCTCAAAATTTGGCTAAAAAAACACATGTTCCTAACATTTCTGTGGCAGAAAGTTCTGGAATCTGAGTGGAGCCACAAATTTCCTTCCACCCAGCGTTCCCCCACATCTCCCGATAAAAATGATACCTCACTTGTGTGGGTAGGCCTAGCGCCCGTGACAGGAAACGCCCCAAAGCGCAACGTGGACACATCCAAATTTGTGAAGGAAAACAGAGGTGTTTTTTGCAAAGTGCCTACCTGTAGATTTTGGCTTGTAGCTCAGCCGCCACCTAGGGAAACCTACCAAACCTGTGCATTTCTGAAAACTAGAGACCTAGGGGAATCCAAGATGGGGTGACTTGTGTGGCTCGGACCAGGTTCTGTTACCCAGAATCCTTTGCAAACCTCAAAATTTGGCTAAAAAAACACATGTTCCTCACATTTCTGTGGCAGAAAGTTCTGGAATCTGAGAGGAGCCACGAATTTCCTTCCACCCAGTGTTCCCCCACGTCTCCCGATAAAAATGATACCTCACTTGTGTGGGTAGGCCTAGCACCCGCGACAGGAAACGTCCCAAAGCGCAACTTGGACACATCCAAATTTGTGAAGGAAAACAGAGGTGTTTTTTGCAAAGTGCCTACCTGTAGATTTTGGCTTGTAGCTCAGCCGCCACCTAGGGAAACCTACCAAACCTGTGCATTTCTGAAAACTAGAGACCTAGGGGAATCCAAGATGGGGTGACTTGTGTGGCTCGGACCAGGTTCTGTTACCCAGAATCCTTTGCAAACCTCAAAATTTGGCTAAAAAAACACATGTTCCTCACATTTCTGTGGCAGAAAGTTCTGGAATCTGAGAGGAGCCACGAATTTCCTTCCACCCAGTGTTCCCCCACGTCTCCCGATAAAAATGATACCTCACTTGTGTGGGTAGGCCTAGCACCCGCGACAGGAAACGTCCCAAAGCGCAACTTGGACACATCCAAATTTGTGAAGGAAAACAGAGGTGTTTTTTGCAAAGTGCCTACCTGTAGATTTTGGCTTGTAGCTCAGCCGCCACCTAGGGAAACCTACCAAACCTGTGCATTTCTGAAAACTAGAGACCTAGGGGAATCCAAGATGGGGTGACTTGTGTGGCTCGGACCAGGTTCTGTTACCCAGAATCCTTTGCAAACCTCAAAATTTGGCTAAAAAAACACATATTCCTCACATTTCTGTGGCAGAAAGTTCTGGAATCTGAGAGGAGCCACGAATTTCCTTCCACCCAGCGTTCCTCCACGTCTCCCGATAAAAATGATAACTCACTTGTGTGGGTAGGCCTAGCGCCCGCGACAGGAAACGCCCCAAAGCGCAACGTGGACACATCCAAATTTGTGAAGGAAAACAGAGGTGTTTTTTGCAAAGTGCCTATCTGTAGATTTTGGCCTGTAGCTCAGCCGCCACCTAGGGAAACCTACCAAACCTGTGCATTTCTGAAAACTAGAGACCTAGGGGAATCCAAGATGGGGTGACTTGTGTGGCTCGGACCAGGTTCTGTTACCCAGAATCCATTGCAAACCTCAAAATTTGGCTAAAAAAACACATGTTCCTCACATTTCTGTGGCAGAAAGTTCTGGAATCTGAGAGGAGCCACAAATTTCCTTCCAACCAGTGTTCCCCCGCGTCTCCCGATAAAAATGATACCTCACTTGTGTGGGTAGGCCTAGCGCCCGCGACAGGAGACACCCCAAAACGCAACGTGGACACATCACATTTTTTCATTGAAAACAGTGCCTACCTGTAGATTTTGGCCTCTAGCTCAGCCGGCACCTAGGGAAACCTACCAAACCTGTGCATTTATGAAAACTAGAGACCTAGGGGAATCCAAGATGGGGTGACTTGCGGGGCTCTGACCAGGTTCTGTTACCCAGAATCCTTTGCAAACCTCAAATTCTGTCTAAAAAAACACATTTTCCACACATTTCGGTGACAGAAATTTCTGGAATCTGAGTGGAGCCACAAATCTCCTTCCACCCAGCGTTCCCCCAAGTCTCCCGATAAAAATGATACCTCACTTGTGGGGGTGGGCCAGGTGCCTGCAACAGAATAAGGCCCAAAACTTGTAGAGATAGAGGGGATAGCACAGCAAGTTTATAAGGACATATTCTTTTATACATATTTAGACTGACTCTGCTTTGGGGACCCACATAAGTGAGGTGTCATTTTACTTGGGAGACTGAGGGGAACACTGGGGAGTAGGAATTTTGTGCTGGAGTGGTGATCCTACGAAGAAAAGTGAGGAAAATATGCTTTTTTAAGCACATTTTGAGGTTTACAGAGGAGTCTGGGTAAGAAAATGTTGGGGGATCCACGCAAGCCACACCTCCCTGGACTCCTTGGGGTGTCTAGTTTAAAAAAATGTCTGGATTTGGTAGGTTTCCCTAGATGGAGGCCGCACACAGGACCAAAAACATAGGTTCCCGTCTCCCCCTCAAACACAGGTAGTTTTGTAATATATCGTTTTGATGTGCCCACATACGTCTGTGATGTGCCAAACACTAAAATTTTGAAAAAAAACACACTTAGGTTATGTGAAAAAGACCCCTCACCCACCAACCAAGTTGGTGGCATGCTTCATCATCGGGGTCCCACCTGAGGCACCTAGCGTGTCACAGGTGTGCTGCGACGCCTGATTACAGCGGAGCATGTTTTGTCATTTTTACCACACATACTGGTTGGATTTGGCACGAGGGTGAATGATGGTTCAGTGGATCAAATTTTACTAACAAGAGCTTTCACAAAAATGAAATGCACGGTTAGTAACTGAAAGGCAAAAAACTGAACCAATGACTCACAGCTCGTGAGCTGTAAAGCCGCAACAAGGCACCAACCGCTTTACAGTCCATTCACACAACATTTCATACATGACACACACAAGGCCATTCACACCGCCAGCCACGGGCCCAGCACATTACAACACTCACATCGACAGACAGCGCCACTCAAGGGCCCATCACTTACATACGCCCACATGCCTGATACAACAATCACACCAGCTGATGGGAGTGTGTGGACTTGTGTTTGGCTGGCAGTGTGTTGCAGTAGCCAACAGCAAGTCAATATGTACACTCTCAGCCAAGCCCCACTCCACACACAATGGCATCATTTATTTTTATTTTTTTTAACAGAGGAACTCCTAAATAAGTAGAAAGAATTACAAAACTACAAACACAAAAGCTCTAACTAAGAACATGACAGAAATGCTAACCATGAAACTAAACACATGAAAATACAAAACAGACATGAGTTTACACTCATGGTTGTTCCCAGAAATTCTTCTGGGTGTGGTAATTCTTAAAACAAGCACCGACACACAGCCCAGGCTTTGAAGGACAATCTGGGCAGTACATTCGAGTCTCTCTCCGGATACCTCTTCGAAAAAACACTCTACATTTCTTAGCTGGAAAGTCTTTTTTGGGTGTGGGAGGAATGTGCTCAGCAAAGTGGCGATCTTTCAATCTAGCCACATCCTCCACCACTGCTTCTCTAGGAACTCTGGCCTGTTCCACCACAATAAGGCTCTCTATCACTGACTCCTGAAATTTCACAAATGTCATCTTTGACTCTGGAGACCTATCCCTAAACACAATAAAAGCATTGAAGGTTGCTAAGTGGAAGAGGTGAAGTGCTAACTTCTTATACCAAACGTAAGACTTACGAATAGCAGTATAAGGTTCCAACCTCTGGTCAACTCTATCTACACCTCCCATGTGCTTATTATAATCTAAAATGCACACAGGTTTGCGCACTTCAGCAACCTGGCCCCAAACAGTCACAGGGGAAGTACTCTCATCATGGATGGTACTTAGCATGTAGACATCCCTCTTGTCTGAAAATTTCAAAGCTAGCAGCTCCTCGTTCCGCAAGGCACAGCACTGTCCTCTCTCAAGTTTTTTACAGACAAGCTCCCTTGGATAGCCTTTCCGGTTAGAACGGATTGTGCCACAAGCAACTGTGTCCACTCTAAACAATTCCTTGAACAATTGCACACCAGTGTAGAAGTTATCTACATACAAATGGTGACCTTTGTTGAACAGTCGTCTACCAAGATCCCACACAATTTTCTCAGTAACTCCAAAAGTGGGAGGACAACCAGGGGGGTCAATATTGGAATCCCTACCAGTGTACACACGGAAACTATACACATATCCTGTCCTACTTTCAGACAGCATATACAATTTAATTCCATATCGTGCCCTTTTGCTAGGAATGTACTGCCTAAAAACCAAACGACCCTTGAAGAGGACCAAAGACTCGTCCACACTTAACTCTTTGCCTGGAACATAGACCTCCGAAAACCGATCTACAAAATGATCAAGTACAGGCCTAATCTTAAAAAGACGGTCAGAATCTGGGTGATCTCGTGGCAAGGCTAATGCATAGTCAACAAAATGCAGCATCCTAAGAAGAAGCAAATACCGATTATGACTCATGGTCGCTGGAAATATAGCTGTTGCCATCAAGGGACTAGTAGACCAATACGAAGCCAGTGACGGCTTCCTTATCAACCCCATCAAAAAAGTCAAACCCAAAAACTTTTTTAACTCCTCCAAATTTATGGGAATCCACTGGGCAGCTCTAGAGTGTGGCCTAAGTCTAGCAGCGTTGTCCCTCAAATGCTGCTCCGCATACAAATTAGTCTGCTCAACAATCTCTTCCAAAAACATATCATCCATGAATAACTCAAAGAAATTGATAGGCATAAAGTTCTCTGTATTGGCGTCACACCCCGGGAGACCAGTAAAGGCAGGCAACTCTGGCTGCTCCATGTTTGGGGCAACCCAGACATCAGGTCTTATAACGGGAAACCTTTCAGCCCCAGGTTGCTGCACTATTGGCACATCAATGTCCTCCTCTAAAACAGGCCCTTCATCTGCACTGAGTGTGGCTTCATCATCAGAAGATTCCCCTCCAACAGAAACATCACTGCCAGAATCTCTGACTTCCTCCTCTGCCTCAGATGCAGAGTCCGTCTCATAGTCATGATCAGACTGTGACTCAAAAAGCATACCAACCACCTGCTGAGCGGTCATCCTGCGGCTAGCCATGATCTCTCCTGCTAAAATTAACTGGACAAATTCACCACCAACAACCAGAACTGTGTAAGACAAGTAACAAAGTGTAGCTTTGTTAGTAAGAGTTATAAACTCAAAAACTATACCGCTCACTTGCCTGAAAAAGCTTGATTCACCAGCAACTACACAGCAATCACCAATGATATCCCACTAAAAATAAAGAAAGAAAGGCAAATTAGAAATAAGACAAAACAAATATCATTGTGCACAAACCTAAGGACAATTTCACACACAATCCTGCATTTAGTACACCCCCTACAAACATGTCATTCATGCATTGCAACAATACTCCTTTGGAGTAAATTGTTTTTACTTACCTAAATCATGCAACTGTGCAAACTGCAGGTCAACCACCGCCAAAACCGCAAGGAGCCACAGCAAATAAAGCAAAAGCTTTGAACTAGAACAAAAAGGAGGAAAACATTTTTTATCACAAATGCAAAAACTTCTTCAGTTGACAAACACCCCACCATCAAACATTTAGAAATTGGTGCCTAAGTGGATTCTGCCATAGGGGCAGATGGGCCTACTAAAAAAATAGGCCTGTCTGCCCCAAGGAAGCCAGAACATACCTTTAGTAGTGTCCCCCCATGGAGAGCGACCCTTGCCAAAGGGGACAGCCCTCAAACAAACAAAAAAACACACACAACACTATCCCTGGTGCCTAAGTGGCTTCTGCCCCCCTTGGGGGCAGGTGGGCCGAAGAAAATAGGCCCATCTGCCCCCAGGGGGTGTAGAAATGGCCAACAGGTCAATGCCCCCCTTGGGGGCGCGCCCTGTGACCAAGGGGACGCCCCCCACAAAAATAAAAAAATAAAAACAAAAATCCCTGGTGTTCTAGTGGTTTCTGCCCCCCTTGGGGGCAGACCAGCCTAAAAATAATAGGCTGATCTGTCTCCAAGGGGTGCAGAAATGGCTTGGGTACATGTGCCCCCAAAGTGGGGGGCGACCCTTGCCCAAGGCCCCCCCCCATCCACTAACACACACACACACACTATCCCTGGTGTCTAAGTGGCTTCTGCCCCCCTTGGGGGCAGGGGGGTCTAAAAAAATAGGCCCATCTGCCCCCAAGGGGTGTAGAAATGGCCAACAGGTCAATGCCCCCCTTGGGGGGGGCGCCCCGTGCCCAAGGGGACGCCCCCGCACAAAAATAAACAAATAAAAAAAAATCCTTGGTGTTCTAGTGGTTTCTGCCCCCCTTGGGGCAGATCAGCCTAAAAATAATAGGCTGATCTGCCCTCAAGGGGGGGAGAAATGGCCCTAAAAGACATGCCCCCCAAAGGGGAGCAACCCTTGCCCAAGGGGGCGCCCCCCCCATCCACTACACACACAATCCCTGGTGCCTAAGTGGCTTCTGCCCCCCTTGGGGGCAGACGGACCTAAAACAAATAGGCCGATTTGCCCCCAAGGGGGGCAGAAAAGGCCAACAGTTCTCTGCCCCCTTGGGAGAGGCGCCCCTTGCCCAAGGGGGCACCCCCCCACATAAATACACATAAAAATAAAAAACCCTGGTGATCTAGTGTTTTCTCAGATCTGGCTAAAAAGTAGCCAATCTGCCCTCAAGGGGGGCAGAAATGGCCCTAAAAGACATGCCCCCCAAAGGGGAGCGACCCTTGCCCAAGGGGGCGCCCCCCCATCCACTACACACACAATCCCTGGTGCCTAAGTGGCTTCTGCCCCCCTTGGGGGCAGATGGACCTAAAAAAAAGGCCGATCTGCCCCCAAGGGGGGCAGAAAAGGCCAACAGTTCTCTGCCCCCTTGGGGGGGCGCCCCTTGCCCAAGGGGGCACCCCCCCACACATAAATGCACATAAAAATATAAATCCCTGGTGATCTAGTGTTTTCTGCCCCTCTTGGGGGCAGATCTGGCTAAAAAGTAGCCAATCTGCCCCCAAGGGGGGCAGAAATGGCCTAAGTAATTGCCCCATAAAGGGGAGCGACCCTTTCCCAAGGGGCCGCTCCCCGCAAGCCGAAATCGGCAAATACATTAAAAAAAAACAATCCCTGGTGTCTAGTGGGCATTCCTGCTGCCCGATCGCAATGCGATCGGGTAGCAGGAATGCTCAAAGAGACACCGGGGGAAAGGAAAAGCCTTTCCTTTCCCCCGGTGCCTCTTTAGCCCAAACCCCACACCCACCGGGAAGAGGAACTCACCTCTTCACACCACGCCGCAGAGGAAGCAAATGGCTTCCTGTGCGACGGCACCCGATAATGAAGTCAGCGCGCGATCGCGCGCTGACGTCATTATGGGGGGGTGGGGGGGTGGGGGGGGTCAGGGGTGGAAGGGGAAGGGCTTCCCCTTCCATCCATGACTTTGGGGGGTGGGGGGAAGCACACAGAGGGAGCGAGAGCGCTCCCTCTGGGCTGTGTGCCGAGGACGTAGTGGTTACTTTCTCGGCACAGCAGCACTGTGCCGCAGGATGTAACCACTACGTCCGCGGCACAGAAGGGGTTAAATATGGGTTGCAGAGGGATGCATTGGTTCCAAGCCACGCACTAGAGGAAGTGCATCGCATTTTCCGAACAAAGGCAGCAATGTGTCAGCTCTGAGATGCAATGAGGCTACAGTGGGAGTTCCTACTGTGCTGACATCGAAGAACTGACGCGCAGTCAAGGCCATACATCAGTTAGAATGAGCGCAGAGGCTGCACTGCAAAGTTTCATTGGTGTTGTTGAGGCTGTTATCAACAGGGATGCACAGACCTTGGGCCCAGGAAAACACCATAGTACTGGTTCTAAAGGAGAAGCATCAGTGTCAAAAGGTAAGTTACAGCAGAGATGTGATCCTGGTTGCACTGGTTCCGACTCACACAGCATAGATGATCTGTTGATTTTCTCCACGCACCAACAGTGATGTGTTGGTTCCACTGGAGCAAGCACCTTAGGTCTACTTCCAAGTGTCCAGGACTGGATTGGCACCACTTGGCGAGATAGACTCACAGATGACAGAATCCAGCTTCAGGATCAAGGTAGTTGCAAGTGTGTTATGTCCCAAAGACGACGGATCAGGAGGCCAGCCGGCTAGCCCTTGGAGTTACTCTTGATTAAAATGATTTAGGTCTAGTCGTTCCCACCCAGGCAAGAAAACAGCAGGCAGCAGGGCAGTAGGGCAGCAGGGCGGCACAGCAAAGCAGGAGTCCAGTGAAGCATCAGTCCAGCACAGTGGCAGCACTGAAGCAGCACAGCAGTCCTTCTTTCTGGGAGATTATTCACAGGTCCAGATGTGTACTGATTTGATGGTGTCAGAGTTCCTCTACTTATACTCAGTTGGGCCTCTGAAGTGGGGGAGTCTTCGAAGACAGGCCTCTAAAGTGCACAGATGTCCTGCCCTTACTGCCATGGCTCCAGACTCACTACAGGGGGTTACACAGCCCTTCGTGGGGGATAATACACAGCATATTCGGGTGTAAGTAAGGCTGTGGTCAGCTAGTATTAGTTAGGCCTTTTTTTCCACCGACAGAGAGGTTTTTCTTCTTGCCAGTACCTTTGGCACCATTTGACAAATCTTCACAAAATGTTCAAAACATATACTTTGGTTAGTTCAACTGCTGTCTCCAAAATTTCAAAACCATCTGTCAAGCTGGGGTTGAGAAAAAGGAAGGGTTCCAAAACACTTTTTCCCAATTCCATGTCAATTGGATTTTTCACATTTTTGAGCATGACTACAGTCGGAACCACTGAACAGAATTACACCAAATTTGGCAAACAGCTAGCTCTTGGTCCAGAAAGTGTGCCTTTTGACATTTGGTATAAATCCCTTGAGTAGTTTTGGAGATATTAGAGTTTAAAACCATAGATACGTAGGGACGTGTATCCTCCTCAGATCCAACTGTCCCCTGCTGATATTTTATTGGCTTCAAACACTTCAACAAGGAAGTGTAGGCAGCCATCTTAGGACTTGGCTTCAGCCGAGTCCTGTAAAAAAAGTGAGGAAAAAGAAAAGGGGCCAGGGTAGGGTCACCCTGAGCCACTGGCGTTGGTCTAAGGGTCCCTCACAGACCATGTAAGCATTTTTTTTAAATGTCAGCAGACATTTTTAAAAAAGGTCAGTCTCCTACCTTTTTCTATTCTTTTGCTCCCAGGTTGGCCAGGTCCCCGGGTATTAGGGCTTTAAAATGGAGGGGGGACACGGGCCCCTCTCCTATGGGCTTGCATAAGCCCCAGGGACTGCAAACTCCCGAGGGTGATCAGAGACAAAAATGCAGGGGTTGAAAGGCCCCCAAAACCCCGGGAACTGCCACCACCCCGGTGCTAAAATGAAAGAATGAAAGGGGTATGTTGCTGACCCCTGGCCCCGGGGCCACCTCCCCAGGGAAAATTCTAATGTTGGAGAGGGTCAATGTTGCCCCCTTTGAGGAGATAAGGCAGCTCCCTCTCTTCGCGAGCAGTTTTCTCTGTGTCCGTGCCTTTATCTTTGCAGCAAGGGAGACAGAGGTAACTTCTGTTTGCAGTGGGGAAGAGCTGTCCCTCACTGCAAGCAGAGTGTTTGCTGTGGCTTGACAGCAGCTGTAAAGCACCCCAGGACATAAGAGGAGTTGGCCTGGAGTGGTAGGGGTGTCTAGGGCAATCAGTAGCCTGGCAGCAATCCACCATGAAAAAGAGCCCCGGGAAGGTGGTGGTCCCCAGGGCTGTGTTGTCTGAAATGGACCCCCTTTCTAAATTTTGGTAATATTTGCCCTAGAGAGGTGGTTGTCCCTGGGCTGTGGGGGGACTGCATGAACCCACACCAAATTTAGTGAATGCCACTGGGAGGTGGTAGTCTCCAGGGCTGCAGGGAGCACATGCCCCCACATCATGTTACAATGAAGCCCTGGGGAGGTGGCGGTTGCAAGGGCTTCAGGTTGGCCAGGAGTCCCTCCTGCATTGTTTTTGCATATCCCCCAGGGAGGTGTCAGTTCCTGGAGGTGTGAGGGTGGCCGCACAGCCCCCCTGCACAAAATTTAGTGAATGCCCCAGGTAGGTGGTGGTCCCCGGAATTACAGGGGGCCGTGCAGTTCCTGGCAGGTGTTTTCATTCATGCCCTGGGGTGGTGGTGGTCCCCAGGGCTGGAGAAGGACTGGGAGGTCCCCCACATTACTTTTGCATACTGCCCTGGGGAAATGGCAGTCCCTGGGACTACATGGGGCCGCGTGGCACCGCATGAGTTTCCATTCATGCCCGAGGAGGTGGTGGTCCCCACGGATGCAAGTGGGCATGCAGTCCCCCTGCATTTACTATAAGAATAGCCCCAGGGAGGTGATGGTCCCCAGAAAAATCACTACCCCTGAGACCTGGCCCACCCAAGGGCTTAATAAAAGAAAAAGCATTGTGATTTTGCTGCAAACTTTTTTTTTTAAAGCTTTTTTACTTTTTTATTGGGACTCATCTGAAGCTGCGTCCCAAGATGGCTGCCACCACTTCTTGGTTTGAAGTGTTGGCAGCCAATCAGAGCTGTATATTTCTTTGCACAAGCTCATCTTTTTTCACTAAGTTGTCACAGCCAAAGATATACAAACCAATTTTCCCTTTAATATCTCCAAAACTACTGGATGGATTTAGGCACCAAATTAAGTGAATGCTCTGGAGAGGTGGTGATCCCCGGGGGTGCTGGGGGGCGCGCAATGCCCCACATCACATTACAATTAAGCCCCAGGGAGGTGGTGATCCCCAGGGTTGCAGAAGAGCTGGGAGGCCCTCACATTACTTTTGCATACTGCCCCAGGGAGTTGGCAATCTCCAGGTCCCCAGGGCTGCGAGTGGCTGCACATCCCCACTGCACCAGATTTTCTGAATGCCCCGGGGAGGTGGTGGTCCCTCGGGCTGAGGGGGCAAGAGGGCCCCCTCATTTAAAAAAAACAATGCCCCAGGGACCTGCCCACCCAGGGGCCTATCAAAAGGAAAGCATCTCAATTTTGCTGCAAAAATTAGAAAAAAATACTTTTTAGCTTCAGGGGAGTTCCTCTGGGACCCCAGCCCCAGAGCTAAAGGGTCAGGGTGTCCCTACCTTGGCCCCTTGTTTTTTTTTTTTTACTTTTTCAGTGGGACTCAGCTGGAGCCCAGTCCCAGGATGGCTGCCAGCACTTTCTGGTTTGAAGTGTTGCCAGCCAATCAGAGCTGTGCATTTCCCTGCACGAGCTCATCTTTTTTTTGCAAACTTATTGCAGCCAGGGATGTACAAATGTATTTTCCCTTTAAAATATCTCCAAAACTACTGAACGGATTAACAGTAAATAAGCGAAAACACAGTTTGCGTACCAAAAGCTAGTTTTCTGCTGAATGTAGTGTAATTCCATCCAGTGGTACGGGCTGCAGCCTTGTTCAAAAGTCCTATTGGAATTAACATGGGCAGCGCACTTTTTGCCCCCCCCCCCATTTTTAGCACCCACTGCTTGACGGATCACCCCAAATCTTTCCCTGCACAAGAATTACTGGTGCACCTTTTTTGGAAAATTTCATGAAGATTCATCAAACAGTGCCAAAGATATCGGCAAGTCAAAAAATGCTTCTCCAATGGACACATGGCCCTAGCTATAACTACCTAGTGGCAACCACCGCTTGGTAATATCTATTTATCTATCTACCTATCCATGTATAGGTGTTTATGTATATGTGTGTGTGTGTATATATATATATATATATATATATATATATATATATATACTTTAAAAAACTGAGGTTGCAGCGATGTTATTGTTAGGCTCACCTTTCAAACGTAGTACAAACCATAGAAATTCTGTAGCTATAGTTAGTGTTATTTCAAGTAACTATGGGCCAGATGTATCAAGCATTTTTGCGTTCTCAAACGGTGTGAATGTCCGTTTGCGAATGCAAAAATGCGTTTTACGATGTATGGAAGGCATTCTCAGTGGGAAAATAAGAAATCGCAAAAATAGCGATTTTTTGCGAATGAGACACAAATTAGCGTGTCGCAAACAGCATATCGCAAATAGCGATAATGATTTACTGAATCGCTTTTTGCGAAACGCTAATTGCGATAAAGAATAGCGAATCGCAGATAGCGATCTCCTATATCGTGCCACTATTTGCGAGATGCAGATTGCGACATGCAAAAATGGATTCGCAATGCGATGTAGCAAAAAATCACAAATCGCGATTATTCTCATTATGGCCGTTTGCACATGCAATTTACCACGAACTGAAACCAGGTGGTAACCAGGTGCAACCTATAGAAAGAGGCCCAGAATGCCCCAGCCCCTCTTCCACAATGACTGTACGCTATGTCATGGTGAGGAGAATGAGGATCTTGGCAGGTTTGAGGAGAGAGAGGAGGAGACAGGAGTGCATTTTCAGAGTGTGCATAACCCTTTTTGAGCAGACTGAGGTGGAAATTTATGATAAGTACAGGTTAAGCTCAGCCATGATACTTGACCTGATAGTTGAGCTACAACCCATGCTGCAGCGCACAACACACAGGACCAATATCATACCCACACATGTGCAGGTATTATGCTCCCTGCACCTACTTGCCTCAGGGAGCTATCAAGGGGTCATAGCAGCAGCTGGAGGAGTATCACAGAGTGCCCTCTCTGGATTTTTCAATGCATTTCCCAATGCCATGCTGAGCAGAATACAACTGTACATAAGATACCCCAACACCCCACAGGCATTACAACAAACTAAAGTTAATTTTTACCTGATAGCACAGTTCCCACAAGTCCTAAGTGCCATTGATGGGACACATGTAGCAATCTGTCCACCATCGGCCAGCGAGTATGTGAATTGCAACAGTAAAAAACATTATTCTATGAACACACAGTTGATATGCAATGCCTCCTACATCATTACCGATCTCGTGGCCAGATACCTAGGGAGCACACTGGACTCCTACATCATTCACAGCGGGATACACACAAGACTGCTAGCTGGGGAGTTTGGGGAAGGATATCTACTAGGTAATTTAATAGTTCAGAATAATGAATGGATGTAAGCATGACGTCAGACAGCAAATGTACTTATTTTACTCTCTTTGCATTCAGGAGACAGTGCCTCCACAGTGTGCAACTATATGCTAACGCCCTACCTGAGCCCTGCCACTCCAGCAGAGAGGAGGTACAATGCTGCACATAGGGCTAACCGCAACGTGGTGGAGCGCACCACATTGGGCTGCTGAAGAGCTGTTTCAGGTACATCGATAGGAGTGGAGGTGCACTACAGTACAGCTCTGAGACAACATGCAAAACTGTGGCCACATGTGCTTTCCTGCACAACATAGCAACCCCCAGGGGCAGACACAGATGAGGATAATGATCCCTTACCACCCCTTCTACCAGCAGACAGGACCAGTGCAGCAGAAGGCAGGCAAAGACGTGCTGACATCACGCGCAACCATTTTTTATGTAAGTATGACAAATCCACTTCCATAATATGTATTTCAGTAGTTAGCATCTTTATTACCTTGACTTCAGGTAAACAATGTGTCATTAGGACATAGCTATTCACAATGGGCAGACATGAACTATTAACAGTGTCACACTATTAGGGCCAGTTGTAGCAAAGGTTTTTAACCATTCTGGGGGTCATTACAACATCGGCGGTAAAAGCCGCTTTCCGCCGTGCAGAAGACCGCCAACACACCGCTGCGGCTGCGGAATTCCGCCACAGCTATTACGACCCACTGTTCGTAATCCGCCGAAATTCAGACACCCACACAAGTCCGCCACACCTAAGGTCAGTGATAAACTGGCGATAACAAATCCTCCACCGTCACGCCAACAGAAACACGCCCATGTTATTACGACCCACGAATCCACGCGGCGAATCCACCACTACCTAACGTCACCAGACAGGAGGGTCCAGACATCTCCACTCCACCCACAGAAGAGGCCCACAGTGATGACAGCAGCTCTGGCCAACTGGATCCAGATGACCAGCCCGGACCATCGTGGGCCTCGGGACAGTCGGTTCCCCTTGCACAGGAACAGCCCAACCTTGACCTTCCACCCTCTGGTAACACCAGCACGGCACCCACCCAGCGGGCCCATACCTCCGTACCCAGGACACGTCAATCAGCTGTGTGTCCACCACTACAGGGAACCCAGGATAACCCACCACCCTAACAACAACAGGGACCTGGGGGCAGTGGTAGTGGGCACACGGTCCAGGGGACGGAGGCACAGGAACACAGGGGAACTGGGAGGGCCACTGTGCGACAGGGGGCGGACAGGCCAAGGGAACCCACTCTCCAAGAGGCCCTCTCCTCCATCCTGGGGGCATACCACCACTCCCAGGAGACGATGGCTACGGTACTGGCCAAGTTTCAGGAGACCCAGCGCCTGCAGGAGGAACAGTATTTAGGCTTCAAGGAGGAGCTCAGAATCATCAGCTCCGCCCTGGGCACCATCGTAGGGGTGCTGAAGGACATACAAAAGACCATGAGGGACACTGTGGCACTCCAAGGGGCCCCTGACACTAGCCTGGACGATGAACTGCCCACCACCTCTGCCGGCGCTAGTGGACAGGACGCCCCGCCACAGGACCACCACACCAGTACCCCACCCCCTGCAGACAGAGAACCACCCCGCAAGCGGTCCCTGAGATCCAAGTACAGGACAGAGCAAGATGGCAAGACCCCCGCCAAGAAATGAGACCACCCTGATTGTCCTCCCACTGTCCCACTTTGTTACCCTGTCCAGATTGCAACTGCCCCAGCTCCACTTCCTATGCCCATATGGGCAAAGCACCTGTGAGACTAATAGACTGGACTCTGCCATGGACATTCCTCCACCATCACCCATGACCATTTTACCACCCCCTGCAATAATTAGCACTTCAATAAACACCCTTGAACCACAAAACAATCTGGAGTCAGTCTGTGATTTTGAAAATGTGCAATGACAAAATCCGTTCGAAAATGTAATGTCAACTTACCCATGTCACACATCACAAGTCCATGAAGGATGCAAGCAGATGACACATGTTGGTAACCACACCTGTGAAACCGTAATGGAAATGTATCACACAGTTAGCAAATGCTACTTCAAATTGACAGACAGGATAGAGGTAGAAGTGTGAAAGTACTTGTAGTAGGCAGGAATGTGTTCTCACCTGTGTGTCACTGGAAATATTGCTGTATGACTGACTCCCTGTTGTCAATGTCTTCTTCCTCTGCTTCCTCCTCATCACTGTCCACAGGCTCCACAGCTGCCACAACACCATCATCTGGACCATCCTCCTGCAGAAAAGGCACCTGGCGTCGCAAAGCCAAGTTGTGAAGCATAGAGCAGGCGATGATGATATGGCACACCTTCCTTGCTGAGTAGAATAGGGATCCACCTGTCATATGGAGGCACCTGAACCTGGCGTTCAGGAGGCCGAAGGTGCGTTCGATCACCCTCCTAGTCCGCCCGTGGGCCTCATTGTACCGTTCCTCTGCCCTGGTCCTGGGATTCCTCACTAGGGTCAGTAGCCATGACAGGTTGGGGTAACCAGAGTCCCGTAATAGCCACACCCGGTGCCTCTGGAGTTGACCCATCACATACGGGATGCTGCTATTCAGCAGGATGTAGGCATCATGCACTGAGCCAGGGAACATAGCATTTACCTGCAAGATGTACTGGTCTGCCAAACATACCATCTGTACATTCATCGAATGATAACTCTTCCGTTTCCTGAACACCTGTTCACTCCTGCGGGGGGGACCAGAGCTTCATGGGTGCCATCAATAGCACCTATGATGTTAGGGATATGTCCCAGGGCATAGAAGTCACCTTTAACTGTAGCCAAATCTTCCACCTGAGGGAAAACGATGTAGCTCCTCACGTGTTTCAGCAGGGCAGACAACACTCTGGACAACACGTTGGAAAACATAGGCTGGGACATCCCTGATGGCCACTGTTGTTTGAAATGACCCAGTTGCAAGGAAATGGAGCACTGATAGCACCTGCACTTCAAGGGGGATTCCTGTGGGTTGGCGGACATCAGGTCTGGCTCCAACTGGGTACACAGTTCCTGGATTGTGGCACGGTCAAACCTGTAGGTGATGATCAAATGTCGCTCCTCCATTGTTAACAGGTCCACCAGTGGTCGTTACACCGGAGGATTCCGCCATCTCCTCAAATGTCCCAGCTGACTGTGCCTAAGAAGGACAACAGCGACCACAGAGTCAACAAATTCTCAGGTATGTACCCACAGCTACACAGAACACAACACAAAATACCAAATTCTTCCGGTATGTGTGTTGAGTGTAGGCCTAGGTATGTGTGATGCAGTAGTAAATGAAGCCATGTGGGCCCCTGAAATGGCGGCTGCCTGACCTCTAAACTAGGACAATGGGATGTGAGGTAACTGCGCTGGCGTTGTACACCATCGCGGTAGGCGGTCGTAGACCGCGGCGCAATGCTGCATTGGTTAACATTGGACCCTATGGGTCCCAGGAGCCAATGATGAAGTGCGCCGGCGGTGATGATACGCACCGCCGCGGACGTGACCGCCATTTTCTATCTGTTGAATCACTCGATACCTGATCTTCGACAGGAGAGGACCTACACTGCAAGTGCTGCTGTGACCTATGTCTGGAAGAGACAATGGCTGGTGCGTCTGGGGAAAGGGCCCCTGCCTTCACTGCACAGGAGTTGGAGAAGCTCGTGGATGGGGTCCTCCCCCTATAAACACGCTACTCTACGGTCCTCCAGACCAACAGGTAAGTGCACAGGGAGCACGTTGTATTGGCTATGCCTGGGTGGAGAGGGCTGGATGTCAGTAGGAAGGGGGCAGAGTTCTGCGAGCATGAAGGACTGTGAATGCATGTGCCACATGGCAAGGGTAGGGATGAGGTCCACTCACTTCAACGGTGCAGTTGGTAACAACTTCTCTTCTTCCCCTGTACATGTCATGTAGGTCAGCGCCCACCAGAAGAAGGATATTTGGCGTGCCATCGGCAAGGACGTCCGGACCCTGGGGGTCCACCAGAGACGGAGCACCCACTGCCGTAAAAGATGGGAGGACATTCGCCGCTGGAGCAAGAAGACGGCGGAGGCTCAGCTGGGGATGGCCTCCCAACGTGGGAGGGGTGCCCGTCGCACCATGACCCCCCTGATGTTCCGGATCCTGGTGGTGGCCTACCTTGAGTTGGATGGGCGCATGAGGGCATCACAGCAGACACAAGGGGGTGAGTACACTCACATTCTGATGACTTTGCGCGCAGTGGAGGGGTCTGGGTGGGGGAGGAGGGCTGTGGGTTTCCCTAGGCCAGGGCGAGTTATGTAGGCTAGGCCCCTCCAGCATGCAGGCCATGTGCCACTCCACCCCACCTCTGCAGAGTGCCAAGTACAGGTATACATGCCCCTGTGTCATCTATGTGGACAGATGACACTCATAGCCATGTAGGTCATATCCCAGGAACTGCATCCGCAGAGGCCAAGAGCACGGCGTAATGCAGGGGGCTGCTGTGTCTGTATTGTCCGCCAACGGTAGCGGTAAGCCATGCACTCAACCTGTCTTTCTTCTGTTTCCCCATCCCTTTATGTGTTCTCCCTGTTCTTTTGTGCATCAGCATCATCAGGCGGAGGTACAGTGGCACCGGAGCACGAGGGAGCTACATCCCACATGGCCATGGAGGGCCACACCACGGACTCAGAATACTCCAGTGGGACGGAGGGCATGTTGAGCTTCACGTCGGTCACCGGATCAGCAAACAGCGACACAGACTCGTCCTCCGATGGGAGCTCCCTTGTGGTGGTGGCACCATCTGTGCCCCCCACTTCTACAGGTACAACCGCCACCCCCCCTACCAGCACCGCCCTCCCAGCAGCCCCTCATCCTTCGCTCCGTGCCCGCTCACCCATGAGGGTGGGCATCACCTTCGCCCCAGGCACCTCAGCCCCTGCCCCTGTCACCACTGCTGCCCTCAGTGAGGAGGCCATTGACCTCCACAAGTCACTCACTGTTGGGCAGTCTACCATTGTGAATGCCATCCAGGGTGTAGAAAGGGAGTTGCAACACACTAATGCATTCCTGGAGGGCATTCATTCTGGTCAGGCTGCCCATAATCGAACCCTGCAATCTCTGGCCTCAGCACTGATGGCAGCCATTGTCCCTGTGTCTAGCCTCCCCCCTCCAACTTCCTCCACCCAGACCCAATCCCCTGTACCCCAGCCTATCTCAACCACACCATCAGACATGCATGCACACACATCAACACACAAAAGTAGCTCAGGCAAACATAGGCACCACACATACCACAGGCATTCACACAAGCATCACCCACATACAGACAAAGCAACATCCACTGCCTCCACTGTGTCCTATCCTCGTCGTCTCCCTCATCCCTCCCAGTGTCGTCTACACTCTCACCTGCATGCACTACATCTACAAGCACTAGGACTCGCACCAGAACACCCAGCACCACACCCCGCTCACCTGCACTCACCACCCCCACTACCATTTACACGTCCCCTGTGTCCTCTCCCAGTGTGTCTGTGACGCCCCCACACAAAGTACACAAACGCGGGCACCCACACACTGAACATCCATCCACCTCACAACAGCCTCCAGTACCTGCACCTGCACCCAAATCATCTAAAGTTACACCTCCTACAACCACCTCCTCTTCCTCCACTCCCAGACCCCCTCCAGCTACCCATCCCAGTGTTCGTCAGAAACTTTTCCTGAGCAACCTTGACCTCTGTTCTACCACCCCCACCCCTCCAATTCATAGGTCCCGTAGTAGCACCTCACCCAAAAAAGTCCAGTACCAGTGGTGCGTGATAGAGGTCTGTGGAGTGCACCGGCCACCAGGGCAGCCAGTGTGACACGGAGCCAAAGCCCTGCCAGTCCACCCCCTGGAAAGCACCTTAAGTTGGACAGTGCCCGACGGGAGAGGGTGAAGACTCCTGCCGGCAAACAGCTCACAAGGGTCCCGGGGGGAGTGCCGAGTCAGCTGTGACTCCTCCCAAGGTGGTGAAGAGGCAGAAGAAGTCTCCAAAGTCTGGTAAGAGCAGCACGGTGGAGAAGCCCGCCATCCTCCCCGCTGGCTGGGACGCCACCGCCAGCGCTATCGTCACAGGTCCGGAGACCACCGCCAGAGTCAGTGCCCTGGAGGGCAGCGCTATTGTCACTGGTCCGGAGACCACCGCCAGAGTCAGTGCCCTGGAGAGCAGCGCTATCGTCACTGGCCTGGAGACCACCGCCAGAGTCAGTGCCCTGGAGGGCAGCACTATCGTCACTGGTCCAGACACCACCGCCAGAGTCAGTGCCCTGGAGGGCAGCGCTATCGTCACTGGTCCAGAGACCACCGCCACAGTCAGTGCCCTGGAGGGCAGCGCTATCATCACAGGTCCGGAGACCACCGCCAGCGTCAGTGCCCTGGAGGGCCCCGGCAGCCACAGCCCCGCTGGGCACTGAGGGACCATCATGCCACACACCGCTGCACAGGTCACAGACAGCAAAGTCAAGCACCGCTGAACAGGGCAAAGACCGCCATGGCAAGCACTGCTGAACAGGTCAGAAACTGCAAAGTCAAGCACCGCTGAACAGGGCAAGCACTGCTAAACAGGGCAAAGACCGCTGAACAGGGCAAAGACCACCATGGCAAGCACCGCTGAACAGGGCAAAGACTGCCATGGCAAGCACCACTGAACAGGTCAGAAACTGCAAAGTCAAGCACCGCTGAACAGGGCAAAGACCGCCATGGCAAGCACCGCTGAACAGGTCAGAAACTGCAAAGTCAAACATCACTGAACAGGGCAAGCACCGCTGAACAGGGCAAAGACCGCTGAACAGGGCAAAGACCGCCATGGCAAGCACCGCTGAACAGGGCAAAGACTGCTGAACAGGGCAAAGACCGCCAACTGAAGCATCGTTAGCCCATGTGCAGCTGGGACAGTGACGGAACTGGGACCGTCACGGGGAGCGTGAAGCACTCTGGGCACCAGTCCCCCTCCAGAACCAGTGGATAACTGCATCCACTACCTGAATCCTTCACAGGATGACGCACTCTGTACACCAGTCCCCCTCCAGAACCAGTGGATAACTGCATCCACTACCTGAATCCTTCACAGGATGAAGCATTCTGGGCACCAGTCCCCCTCCAGAGCCAGTGGAGAACTGCATCCACTACCTGAATCCTTCACAGGATGAAGCACTCTGGGCACCAGTCCCCCTCCAGAACCAGTGGAGAACTGCATCCACTACCTGATTCCTTCACAGGATGAAGCACTCTGGGCACCAGTCCCCCTCCAGAACCAGTGGAGAACTGCATCCACTACCTGAATCCTTCACAGGATGAAGCACTCTGGGCACCAGTCCCCCTCCAGAACCAGTGGAGACTGTTATCCACTTGAGAGACTGTGGCTTTGCACTCCCCAGGATATGGCAGTGGGCAAGCCACCCACTGTAGAGACTTGAAAGACTGTGGCTTTGCACTCCCCAGGATGCAGAAGTGGGCAACCCACCCACTGTAGAGACTTGAGAGACTGTGGCTTTGCTCTTCCCAGGATATGGCAGTGGGCAAGCCATCCACTGTTGAGACTTGAGAGACTGTGGCTTTGCACTCCCCAGGATATGGCAGTGGGCAAGCCACCCACTGTAGAGACTTGAGAGACTGTGGCTTTGCACTCCCCAGGATGGTACAGTGGGCAAGCCACCCACTGTAGAGACTTGAGAGACTGTGGCTTTGCACTCCCCAGGATACATCAATGGGCATGGAGCCCCGTCGTGGATCTGGCGTGATGCTGTAATCCAGCTGAGGTGCCCCCCCTTCCCTTCCCCCTGTGGTACCTGTTGTATTTCTATCTGATGCCCCGGCAGTGTTCTCTCCGTTTGTGGACAGGTATCTAGTGTGGGCCTCGCCCATGCTTTGTGGGCCCAGTGGTCCACGGACATTGAAATGTGCATACCTGCACTACTAATCGTGATGTATATATTTGGAATGTGTATATATTTCTGTATATATGAGCTTACTGTATTTGGATACATTACAATGGTTCAACTAATTTGGTTTTGTCTTTGCATTCTTCCAGGGGGGTTGTGGGTTGTTACTGAGATGTTTGGAAATGCATTGGTGTGTGTGTTGTAGTGTGCGAGGGTCGGGTTGGGGGTGGGGGTGTTGCGTGTGTGTCCCCCTGCCTTTTGCCTCCCCCCTCCCCTATGTCGTAGGTGCTGTACTCACCGTTGTCTTCGGCGCCACCGTTGCTGGTGTTCGTGGAGGAGCAGGAAGACAAGCGCAGGGAGTATTTGGAGTTCCGGCTCCATGGTCGCCACCTTCCTCGTGGAGTGTGTGAAGGTGAGCGTTTACCCATTGCAAAAGCTGTTTCCGCTGTGTTTTTATCCACGTTGAATCCGCCCCGGAAAAGGTGGCGGATTGGGGGGTTGTAATCGTGTGGGCGGTACATTGTCTTCCGCCTGTCTGTTGGCGGTGACCGCCGCGCTGCTTGTCTGTACCGCCGTGGCGGTCAGAGTGTTAAAGTGGCTGTTTATGTTGGCGGTTTCCGCCACGGTCATAGTTCCCTTTTTTTGTCCTCCGGCCTGTTTGCGGTAATACCGCAGCTTTAACACCGTCCGCCAGGGTTGTAATGACCACCTCTGTGTCTACGGGAAAAAGTGTTCATACATATGGCCCTTAGCATCATAGCATGACTTTATTTCTACATGTTGAGGTGGCCCCCTGGAGCCCTCAACATCACTTCTTATGTCCACGCACTCCACTTGAGTGCTCAGTGCCCTTGCTGGCACCTCTAGTAGCAGGTTCAGCTTCAGTAATGTGTCTGGCACTGCGACGCCTCGGATCAATCACAGGGACTGTCAGACTGCTGAGGCTAGAGGACTCCTCACTGTGACCAACACCCAGTTTGCTGGTTGTGGCAATGCGTGCTGTTCGCATGCCATCCTCTATGTTGGTAATTTGCACCAGTCACTGTGCAATGTCCCGACTGCAATGTGCCATCTCCAGCTGTGTGGCAATGGCATGCCGTGATATCTGGGCTGTTTAACTTGCAAGCTGATTGACTGATCTACAGAAGCTATCAAACTTTTTCAACTATTGGTGATGGTGCCTGCGCTGGCTGACGCGTTCCTGCCGTATCTCAGTGCATAGTTCCCTAATGGCCTATGTCAACTCCTTGGTGTTTTCAGCAACTCTTTGCTTCCCTCAATCAGGGTCTCCGAGTGCTTGTTTTGTAACCCCATATTGCTATTGTGAGACACAAACTGTCTGTGCAGTAACTACAAATGTTTGCATTGCAGGCGCGGCACCTTCAACATGGAAGCTTCCAGGCAGCCAAAGATTGATGGGCCCACTCCTTCTTCTGTGCCCTGTCTGCCTGCATCGTGGCACCCCCTGAGGGGAGTTGACTGACGCTGGCGCTGGTGTAGGGACTGCTGTCTTCCTGTGGGACTCGTCTCTGGTGGTGGTGTGGGTTCGTGTTCTGGCATCTCATCTGAGTCCAGGTTGTACTCTGGCAGTGGTAACACCCTTGCCATGCGTCTAGTTGGAACAATACTGTAGGACTCACTGGTATTTGAGTCTGACTGTGGCTGTGTTTCTGCTTCCCCCACTTTTTCAGATGCTGCAGCAGCAGGGACCGAGTCATCTACAAGGACAATGTGCAGCATGTCAATTCTAGCATTTGTCACAGATTTCCACAGTGTTGCTTTAAATGTAGAATTAAATTGTGTCGTTTGTGGTGTTTCTCTATGTGTCTGACCATTATCTTGCTATTAATGTTGTGTATTCACCTTAGGGTTGTGTACTACCACTTCCATAAGGCACTGTTGTGTGGTATGTAAGATGTAACATGGACCACTTTTCATTGTGCTTCAAGCTATGTTCTATTTCCTAAGGGGCATGTGTACATGCACATATGGGGATACACATAATCACTGGCCTTACCTTTGCTGGTGCTGGGTGTCCCTGAGGTGTCAATGTCAGTTACACCACTGACAGCTTCTGGCAACAATGTGGACTCCACCAGATCTTCCATAGTGGTGGAAGGTGTGTGTGTGGATGGTCCGCCTCCAGTGCTCCTTGCCTCCCTAAGCCTGCTGGCCACCCTCTCCTTAGCACGCGACCGTAAGTCGTATCATCGATTTAGTATCTCCTCCACAGAGCGCTGTGTAACACCCACTGCGCATATTTTTGTCTGGATGTCAGACCAGAGTTTCCGCTTCTCACTCTCAGGTACTTGGAGTGAGGTCTTGCCAAAGAGTCTATCATGGTTCCCAACAACCTCCTCAATGAGCACTTCCAATTCTTTCTCACTGAATTTTAGCTTCCTCTTCCTGTCTCCCTTCTTCTTCCCATTGCCAGCATTGGCCATGTTGCAGTTTGATCCTGGCTTCCTGACAATGCTGACTCCCTGGTGCTGGACTGTGTCTCTCTCATTGCTCCTATGGGTGTGGCATCTGAAACAGCATGGGATAACTTCCTGCTTGTGATGTCATCAGGCTGTTCCAGTTTGCCGTTTTTGCTATTTGCGATTTTCAGGTACCGAATTGCAATTTTTTTTGCGATTCGGCATTTGAATCTCACAAATAGCATTTGCGAAATTTATAAGAAATTGCTATTAGCGATTTTCAAATTTGATACATCACGTTTTCCATTTCTAAAATTGCGATTTCTTAAAATTCGCAATTTGGAAAACGCTAACTGGAATCTTGATACATCTGGCCCTATAACTTGTACCCTAAGGTAACTATAACTCACGCCCTCAGCATGCACTGCTAATTACCCCATGTCCACTAGGTTTTATATATGCACACACACACACATATATATATACATACAAATATATATATATATATATATATATATATATGTATATATATATATATATATATATATATATACACACATATATGTATATATCTATATTACCTAGTGACGGTCGCCACTAGATAGTTAAATCTATGATTTGGTTTCTATAGAAAAAGCGTTTACTGTTTTGCTAACAAATGTGGCATAGCTTGATGAATCTTCATGAAATTTTCCAAGAAAATACGACGCTTACTTCAGCTGGGTGATCCATCACGCTGGGACCGAGAAAAAGGGAAGGTACCAAAACGCATTTCCTCATTCATTTTTTTATAGGGATTTTGAACAGCACTAGTGCTAGAATCACTGCACAGAATTACACTAAATTTTGCAGAAAGGTACCTCTTGGTTCCAAAACCACCCATTCATTGTGTTACTTGGTGCAAATCTGTTCAGTAGTTTTTAGAGAAATTCAAGAAAATCAAAATTTGTACGTACTGAAACGCAAAGGCTCCATGAACTCTCCCAATCTTGTGCTGAGATCTGATTGGTTGCCAACTCTTTAAAATGGAAGTGTTGGTGGTCATGTTGGGACTCAGTTTCAGGTGGGTCCTGTACAACAAACATGAAATAAAAAGGGACAAGGGTAGGGACACCCAGACACTTAAGCTCTGGTGCTGGGGGGGGGGGTCCAGAGTAACCCCTCAAGAGATGAAAAGCATTTAAAATACATTTTGGTGGATCCACAGATCCACCTAAATTTATTTTAACAAAAACAATCGCAGGATCCCATATTTGTTTAAATGCTGCTCCCAGGTGGACCAGGTCCCAGGGGCATTAGAATGATCAAATACTGGGACCACCACCTCCCCAGGGCACTTGTGTTTATCCAATGTGAGGGGGACGCTCGGCCCCCTGCAACCCCGGGGACCACCACCTCCTTGGGGCACATCTTGGTAAGTCAATTCAGGGGGTCTCCCAGACCTCCCCTCCTCTCCCACAGGCCTGTGACCGTCACCTCTCTGGGACTAATTTTAAAGCTGATAGGGGTCTGTTGTGGACCCCCAAGGCTTGGGACCATCACCTCCCCGGGGCTATTGATGCTAGAGGGGGCCGCACAGCCCTCCTAATGGAGCCACTGATATCCCTGAGGACAACGACCCCCGGGGCCAGCTCCTGCTATGCCCACATCCCCGGAACATAGCTGTTTGCTGTTACTTGGTGGAAAATTTCACATATCCTGCCAAGTCACAGCAAACTCTGCGCTCGCCGTGAGGGAGAGCTGTCAAACAGCTCTCCCTCAATGCGAGTGAAGATTTCTTCTGTTTCCCTGCCCCTAGAGATGCAGGCAGGGAAAGAGGGGAAAACCTTGCTCTCACAGAGAGGGAGCTGCCTTAGCAGGTCCCTCGCTGTGACAGCAATGTCAGCCCACACAAGAGGTCGGGAGCTGGCCCGGACTGTGGGGCCTTCGGGCTCCACCGATGGTCCTCAACATTATAACTGGGTGCCCTGGGCTCAGATATAACCTATGGTTATAGAGGCTGGCTGTGTGGCCAATCACCGCTGCACACGGCCAAAGGCCATGCATGTTGGTACATACAGTAATGAAATTTACTTTACATTAAAAAAAAGTAGAACTTCACTGAAAAAAAACAAAGGTTATAGGGACGGTATAGTTTGGAAATATAATGTAAATACATATATAAATTCACTCAAATAAACAGAGGTTACAGGGACATTATAGTTAGGCTCACATTTTAAACATACCAAACCAAAATAAGCAGAGGGTTATATTTCCACACGAGTTGAGCAGGGCAGATTATATGGCCTACCAGTGCCAGATGTTTTTCAGGAAGTTGAAGGCCACGATCTAAGAGTATTTTTTTTTTTTTTTTTTAGAAAAATTACATTTGAGAAGCAAGATGATAACTAGAAGGTGAGGAGGAGTCAAACATTGATTTTTTTAAAAATATGTGACAGTAACAAATTGTATAAATGCATGGAAAATACCAGCGAATGGATGATTTGAGAACACAAGGGAAGAGATAGGGGGCATGAGGGTTTCATAAATGTAAGGGTGATTCAAGGACAAGGAAGGATAGAGTTGGTCTAAGGTACTGTGAAGGATGCCCATCTATCACTGGCTTAGCATCAGAAAGGTTGCACAACTGCCAGATCATGGTGTCTATCCTTCCTGAGTCTCAACTTTAGTATTTTTAAACAATCAGTTCATTGTGCCTTGTTCTTGGCTGCTCAAGGTTATGGTAAACCTGCTGGATCACACTTGATATATCCTGTGTGGGCTGGCTCCTTTCTCTAGGCCTTTTGGGGTGATAAGCTTTTTAAAATTGATGGATGTAGGTGGTGTCTGTGATAGACCAAGACCTTAATGCCTCTCTGTGGTGCTTCACTGTGAGCAGAGAGCTATCTGGTCCCTCCTGTTTGGCAGATAGCCAAAGGCCACCTAGGTATTTCAGATATTCTATAAAAATAATGGTTTACTGGTTTCATTTTTAAACACATTTATACATATCAATCACAAGATTTGTTGTCGAAGGTATTGCATCATTGTTGATATTTAGAGAATGAAACACTGTGTTGTATGTGAGATCTCTGTACATGCTTTAGAAGGATTTATTTGGCAAAATTCATTTCGTGATACTCATGAAGCATTGTGAAACTGCAATGAAAAATACAGGTACCTGACCAGAATTAATTGACCTGCATTTCTCTTGATAACCCTTCGGACCTTACATGCAACACCTCTACAGTTTTTATCTTGATTAGGACTCGTGGCATTTGTAACACTAATGTTGAAATGTCAACATGCACAAACGGAAAAGCCAGCCTCAAACCGCGAGAGTCTGTTATATTTTTGTACAAACTCAACACGTTATTGCTTTCACATAACTGTTTCAATACCGTGCACATTGGATCATTACACAGGAGTCTATTAAAAAAAAAAATCATTTAACCACGTACTGGGAGTTTTTCTTCCCAGATTGACATGATTTCAGTGTGGTCAGTGGCTACAATCTGCAGTAGTCTTCTATAATCAACTTTGTTACAGGGTGTCCGTAGTTCTAGCAGCACTAGCTGGCATGAGGCACTTTCATCCAAAATGTTTATCCTACAGCGAGAACTCTTTTTGTCACACAACATACAACACATATCACACACCACATCACATACAGCATACAACACACAACACAAGCCTACACATAGAGAACGGGGCCATTGGACAGTTCCTTCCACTTATTAGCTACTCTGATTTAACTGGCTTTAGGCATTGGCTGCCAGGATTGCTTTCAGCATTGGTATTCACCCCCTCCATTTAGTGGACGGGCACATACACCTCATTCACAAAGAGTTAATTCATGTAATGCTGCATATTTTAACTTTTTTTCTTTCACTGGATGCCCTTGCCCCACGCAGGTTCTCTAAAGTGCTTAAAAAACATCCCCACGTGCATTGATCACTGGTGCTCTGCTGCCCACCCATTCCCATCCTGCAGGTCTGGCCATATATCCAAAACATCTGGATGGAGAGCTCTTTCTACTCCTGTCCTATGTCGTATGTATGAACATTTCTGTCATAAGTGCACAGATCTTCACACACAGAGATATCACTGTTTGTAGTAAATATCTCCAAACACCCAATTTTATCAAAACAATTCTTGTCCAAACGATATCGTATTTCTGGCACTTTTCCTAGGGAAGGTTCAGTCTTGGATGACATACCATCAGCTCTAATTGAACTCCTCATAAACTAAATTCCTGCTGAATTCCCCAACCAACGGTTCGACGCCTGTTCAAATATGGTTAAATCCGTTTTTGACTTACAATCCACCATCATTGACTGCGCAAAATCCTAGGGATTCCAACTAGATAAGAATCTTAATATTCACTCCTCGATTAACACCATTGTAAAAGGTACACTACTATAGTATAGTGTAGAGTATAAACATCTGCATGAAATCAAATGTATCCATCCAGTCGATGACTTCAAATAAATTGTCCAATTCATAGTTCTTTCTAGATAAGATTATGGTAAATCCCACTAACAGCATTCCAAAGCTCTCTATGACCTCACTAAAGGTGGCGTCAAGGCAGCTGCAAGATTAGGCTCAGACACCAGAAAATGTGTCCATATTACAGCAAATGCGAGAGCCACAAATTTAGAAGTGACCTGCATTATTCACAGTTTGTTTACACAATTACTCTGACCTGCCTCTCAGACAAACTTGTCATCTCAGACAGTCAACCCAACTACGCAATTTTAACTTTCTTTTATTGGAACTACTTATAAAGATAAGAAACACTGTAGCAATAATTCATATCTGCCCCTTAAGCTGTGGAACTGAATACCACCCTTGATCCAGACAAACACATCATTTAAAACTTTTAAAAGCGATCTACTTTCACAATAACTTCCTTCTAAAATGATTGCCCTTTTCGAATCTAGTACTTTCAGTATATCCATTTTTACAACCAGAAGATCCTAACTTAACATGCTGAACTAGTCCAAGAACTTTCTTTCTGACCACTGCACATTTAAGCCCAGATTTAAGAGGGCCCTTGTGCCATACTAATTACACATTACCGCCATTCTTTTACGTTAATGTGCCGTTAGAAGGCAAACGCTGCACCATATTTGCAAAGTGGCACTATGCAAGCATTGAGTCACTTTGTAACCCTTTGCGCCACATTGTGCCTACACCGGCCATAACTAATACAAAGGGGGCGTTCCCCCGTTAGGGAGGCCAAATTAATGGTGCTTTTTTGGCATATTTTTTTAGGCACTTTTAACGCCTGCTCAGAGCAGGCGTTAATAGGAGGCACACCATTGTTAACAATGGAACTCAATGAGCTTTGCAGGATTAGTGTCAAAATTTTTGGTGCTAATCCTGCAAAGCTCCGCACTAGCATTCAAAATTCTGATGCTAGTCCCCTAACTGCCGCCATGGTGTGCCGTATTTTAAATACAGTGCACACATGTTAGGGTTAGGGGAGCACTAAGTGTCACAAGAAAAGTGCCTCTGCACTGTGCAGCACCACTTTTCTTAAATATGCCCCTTTGTGTTATATACCTGATATCCTTATTTTGCCACAGCTGGGAATTAAAACTTTTTAAAATAAGTTTATCATCCGAAAATGACCACATCATTCATGAACTGTGCTAGCTATGCTACAAGTCTTTGAACTATATACGACTTAATGTACCTGCAAGGCAATGGTAACCGAACTATGTCCCCTTTGTACTTATCCCCTCTCTGTTTATATAGCTACCTGGAAGCTCTGTAAAGCACCCTGTCACTCTTTATATCTACTATGAGTAAATATACTTCTCTTCCAGGGGATCCTCATCAAAGTCATAAACATTGAATATTCCCGCCCTTGTGCGGGGACCCCAGAGCATATATAAAATACACACATATTATAGATGTGTAAAACCGCAATGCAGGCTATAATGTTAAAACAGGCTAAAATGCTTTATTTCTATGAAGTTTTTTATTTTTATTTTTATATTATAAAATTACAATATACAATAGAGAATAAATATCTACCCAAGCCCCCAAAACTGGGCTTAGGGAAGTAAGCAGCAGTAAACTCTAGAGAAAAAGAGAAAAAACTGCATTGAAAAACAATGGAGCATTCTTAGCCAATAGGCTGCATGCAGGTTAACACAGGAGAACTATAAAAACTTTGGCACCGTGCCTTTAAGACCCTGAGCACCTCCAGTATCCCACCATGCCTCAGGGGTGAAGGAAAGGTGACAGTTGGTTCACAGTTAGGTCAGTTCTTTTTTCCGGCTTCTTCTGAGAGGATCCTGGAGCATTGAGCTCTCAGTTTTTCTGAGTTTTCTCAGAAAAATCCTTTGAAAAAGCGTTTTTTTCCTTTTTCATTCGACAGATAACATCTTTGTCTGAGCTTGGCAGTTTTTTCCTGACAGAAAAAATGCCTTAACTTTTTGTCAAATGCCCTGCTTGTGGGAAGAAGAAGGCCCAGTCAGACCCACACTCTCTGTGTATAGTGTGCCTGCCTCAGAGTCACTGCCCTGACACTTGTAAGTACTGCAAGAATATGTCAAAGAGGACTCTGAAAGACAGAGAAAAGATCAGGCTACATGGGCTTCAGGAGAGGCAGAAAACATCGTCCTCCTCACTTCCCAGACATCCAGCAGGCCATTCTCAGGAGAGAATGGCTAGGTCGACGTCAGCAGGTAGGAAAGTACCTGTTTGTTCCCCGTCGACGTCGACGCTACCACCGTCTCACCGGCATAGATCGCCGTCGACGGCGACACACCCGACGTCGAAGGAGACGGCGTTGAGGGAACACCATCGCAGGGGCAGGTCTCCATCGATGGCAGCCCGCCGATCGACGTCGAGCCATCGCCGGCGTGCCCGGTCGCCGCCAAAGGCTATGCGCCCCCGACGTCAAGAGACACGACGTCGAAATCGCCACGACGGCATGAGAGACATCTGCCGTCGGTTTCCCACCGCTCCACGTCGAGGCACACGACGGCGAGCAGGTCGAGTTCCAAAGATCGCCGTTCGACATCAAGACACTCAACGTCGCGACACTCAACGGCGAGACACCCAACGTCGAGGCATGAACAACCGGTGGGGCGCCCTTCGACGTCGACACAGCCATCGACGTCGACACAGGTTTTACCTGTCCCGCAGGGAGTAGAACATCGCCCCACGCCAGACAAGGCTGCGGTATCTCCAGTGGTCTCCATAACGAGCGACTCTTCTCGGTCAAGAGCGGCATCATCTGGGCATGTCTCGCCCATCAATCTATCTCCAAGATGGCTGGAGAGCCTTAACAGACCAGCGGCCTCCCCAGATTCGCAATATTCGCGAATGTACTCGCCTACTGCCTCCCTGCCAAGAACGCCATCACCGACAGCAAGGGCAGGACGGGCTCGTTCTGCTCCTCGTCAACCGGCCGCGAGGCCTGGGCGCTCTGCTACAGCGTCTCGCAGCAGGTCTCGTTCTCAACGACGATCCAGGTCTCGTTCACAAAGAAGATCACCCTCTTGGTCGTCTTCAGGATCATCTGTCGGGCGTTATTCACCCACCCTAACAGATTCACCACCTGCTAGGGTCTCACCGGTGGATGACATTACCACGTTTAACGAGGTGCTGCTAAGAGGAGGGCAGAAACTAAACATAGAAGTTCCAGAGCCATCTACCTCCTCGTCAGTCATCTTTGAGACTCTACAACAGAGATCAGCATCAAAAAAGCTGCTGCCTCTAGTGCCTGGTTTGTTGCAGCCAACCATGGACACTTTTCTGGCCCCAGCCTCGCTCAAATCTGCCCCGGCTAGGATTCTCAAAAAATACAAGGCTCCCGAACAGGACCCTCTGTTCCTAAGGAAGGATCCGCCACCGGACTCGGTAATATTAGCCGCAGCCCGAAAGACCCACTCGGTGGCATCATCATCCACGGTCCCCCCGGATAAAGAGAGCAGGCATCTAGACTCTCTGGGGAGAAAGATATGCGGGACGGCGGCTTCGGCAATGAAAGTCTCCAGTGCTTCTGCACTCCTGGGCAGGTATGATCGTTCCCTGTGGGACTCTCTCAATAGATTCACAGAGAAATTGCCCAGAGAGGACAGACAAGATTTCCAAGAGATCCTGCAAGAAGGATGCCTGGTATCCAACCAGGTTATCAGCGCGGCAGCAGATGGGGCGGATTTAGCTGCACATGGGTACGCGCATGGAATCTGTGCAAGGAGGTCTTCCTGGCTGAGTCTCACTGGCTTAAAGCAGGAAGCACAACAACGCATCCTGAATCTCCCATTCGCCGGGAACTCTCTATTTGGTGCCCATGCAGACGAGGAAATGGCCCGCATGAAGACCGAGGTGGATACCATGAGGGCAGTGGGCCTGGAAAGAAAGAAAGATTTCAGAAGGAGGTACAGGCCTTATGACAGGCGCCCTTTCCAGCAGAGGGTTCAAACCCCTCACTGGTCCCAAAGGTCACAGCAACGACAGGGACGCCCTCTTTTTCAGCGAAGGAACACAAGGGAGCGAGGGTCAAGTAGACCTCAGCAGTCCACTCCGAAAGCACCCACCAAACAATGAGATCTTGCTTCCCTCGACACTGTACACCACTCCGGTGGGGGGAAGTATTACAGCTTATCTTCACGAGTGGCACTCTATCACAAGCGACAAATGGGTGCTCAATATTGTCGAACATGGCTACTCTCTTCTTTTGAAACAGCCTCCACCACACTTGCCACCAACCAAAGGCAATCCATCTCATCTCAGCCTGCTGCGCAAAGAGGCTCTCGCCCTCCTACAAAAGAATGCCATAGAAAAGGTTCCACCTGCGCACAGAGGAAAGGGGGTTTACTCCCGTTACTTTCTGGTGGCGAAGAAGGGTCGAGAGGGTGTTTTCAGGCCAATTCTGGACCTACGGCTGCAGAACAAATACATAAGGAAACAGAAGTTCAGGATGCTAGCGCTTCACCAGATTTTCCCTCAGCTACATCAGGGAGACTGGATGTGCTCCATCGACCTGCAGGATGCATATTTTCACATCCCAATAGCTCCAAAACATCGAAAATTCCTGCGCTTCCAAGTAGCGTTACAGCATTACCAGTTCAGAGTTCTGCCATTTGGCCTGAAATCTGCCACACGCGTCTTCTCGAAATGTATGGCAGTGGTAGCGGTGCATCTTCGAAAACAAAAGATACTTATATATCCATACCTAGACGACTGGTTACTGAAGGCTTCTTCTCCGGAGCAGGCGAGAAGCCATTGGGACATTGTGCTCGGAGTTTGCGAGTCTCCAGGTCTTCAGGTCAATTACCAAAAGTCAACCTTGATTCCAACACAGAACCTTCACTACCTGGGAGCTATCATAAACACAGAACTCCAAAGAGTGTATCCTTCGGAGGAACGACTATCCTCAATAGACAGGAAGTGTCAGGACCTGTTGAGAGCCAACGCACCTACGGCACGTCAGGTGACATCGCTGCTGGGCTCCATGGCATCATGCATTTTTATTGTCCCAAATGCCGGACTCCACATGAGGCCCCTCCAAGAGGCATTGGAGAACAACTGGAGCCAAAGGACAGGTCGCTGGGAGGACAGAGTGCGACTACCGGCAGTAGCACTTCAGTCATTGAGATGGTGGATGCACAGACCTCACCTGTCAGTGGGTGCTCCGTTTCACCAGGTAGTTCCATCCGACACTCTGGTAACGGATGCGTCTCTTCAGGGATGGGGGGCTCATCTGGGTCCCTTTCAAGCTCAGGGCCTGTGGTCAGACAAGGAAAAGCAGTACCACATCAATCTGCTAGAACTCAGAGCGGTCCATCTGGCTCTCAAGTCTTTCATACCACTAATTCAGGGGAAAGCTCTCCTAATACAAACGGACAATACAACCACAATGTATTATTTGAACAAACAGGGGGGAACGAGATCCCTACCCCTATCTCGAGAGTCCCAAGCGATATGGCATTGGCTCCTGGCCAGAGGAATGTCACTTACAGCGGTTCACCTGCCAGGTCAACAGAACGTGGAAGCAGATTTTCTGAGCAGACACCTAGAGGACGCTCACGATTGGGTCCTACACGGCGAAGTCGCAGAATACATCTTCGCTCAATGGGGTCGGCCTCAACTGGACCTCTTCGCAGACGAAGTAAACAAGAAATGCCCAGACTTCGCATCCAGGTTCTACCGTCCGGGATCTCGAGGGAATGCCCTGTTGATCGACTGGTCAGGGATATTTCTCTACGCTTTTCCGCCGATTCCCCTCATACCGGCAGTGATCAACAAACTTTACAGATCCAGAACCAGAATGATTCTCATAGCGCCACAATGGCCCTGTCAATTCTGGTACACAGATCTCCTCAACCTATCGGAACAACCTCACAGGAGGCTGCCGTGCAGACCGAATCTTCTGAGCAGGATGGAGGGCAGGGTTCTGCATCCCAACCTACCCTCTCTGAGCATGACAACATGGCTCCTGAATTCCTGCAGTATGGGCACCTAGGGCTCTAGCAGGAGTGCATGAACATCTTGAAAGAATCCAAACGGCCTTCCACTCGGCGTTCTTACGCTTTTAAGTGGAAGAGATTCTACATATGGTGCTGTCAACAAGGTCAGAATCCCATACGGGCTCAGGAGGATGTCATACTGTCCTATTTGCTTCATCTGGCAAAGTCCGGTCTGCAGGTATCATCTATTAAGGTACATTTGTCTGCTATTACAGCCTATCGCAAGTCACCTTCTCAGGAATCCTTCTTTACGAAACCTGTAGTAAAGGATTTCTTAGAAGGTTTGAAGAAAGTTTTTCCGCCCATTCGGAGACCTTCTCCTCCATGGGAACTGAACATAATATTGGCAAAACTTATGGGCCCTCCTTTTGAACCTATACATAAGGCCTCTTTACAACACCTTACGTGGAAGACGGCTTTTTTAGTGGCCATTACTTCAGCGAGGAGGGTCAGCAAAATCCAGGCTTTGTCTTCCAAAGAACCGTACACGGTTTTTCATGACAATAGAGTGGTTCTGCGAACTCACCCATCTTTCCTTCCGAAGGTGGTGTCAGAATTCCATATCAATCAGACTATATCTTTACCGACTTTCTTTCCCAATCCGGAGACTCCGGCAGAGAAAGCTTTGCACTCCTTAGACTTGAAAAGAGTGCTGAAATGTTATCTGGATAAGACAAAATCGATTAGACACTCTAACCGCTTGTTTGTAAATTATGGTCATTTGAGGACAGGAGAGGCAGCATCTAAACGAACGATATCAAGATGGATAGTTTCTTGTATTGTTAATACTTACCAGCTGGCTAATAAACAATTACTAGCGAGGCCTAAAGCGCATTCCACAAGGGGAAAAGCGGCTACTGCTGCCCTCCTTAACGATGTTCCAATATCTGAGATTTGTAAGGCTGCTACATGGAAGTATGTACATACGTTTACTAGACATTACTGTTTAGACTCAGATGCAAGAGCGGATGCCCAAGTGGGGCAGGCCTCTCTAAGAAACTTATTTGCCTAATACGTATCTATTCCTGCACTTCTATCGGACAGTCCGCAGAGTTTAGGGATGGGCTTGCTAATCTATTCAATGTTTATGACTATTGATGAGGATCCCCTGGAAGAGAAGGATAAGTTACTTACCTGTAAATCCTAGTTCTCTTCCAGGGGTATCCTCATCAAAGTCATAAACAACCCACCCTCCTCCCCGGACGCACGTCTCCTAGAAGTGCAGGACAGACTGTATCTTTAATCAGTTACACAGATTGTCACCGTAAAAAAGAACTGACCTAACTGTGAACCAACTGTCACCTTTCCTTCACCCCTGAGGCATGGTGGGATACTGGAGGTGCTCAGGGTCTTAAAGGCACGGTGCCAAAGTTTTTATGGTTCTCCTGTGTTAACCTGCATGCAGCCTATTGGCTAAGAATGCTCCCTTGTTTTTCAATGCAGTTTTTTCTCTTTTTCTCTAGAGTTTACTGCTGCTTAATTCCCTAAGCCCAGTTTTGGGGGCTTGGGTAGATATTTATTCTCTATTGTATATTGTAATTTTATAATATAAAAAAAAAAAAAAAAAACTTCACAGAAATAAAGCAATTTAGCCTATTTTAACATTATAGCCTGCATTGCTGTTTTACACATGTATAATATGTGTGTATTTTATATATGCTCCGGGGTCCCCACACAAGGGCGGGAATATTCAATGTTTATGACTTTGATGAGGATATCCCTGGAAGAGAACTAGGATTTACAGGTAAGTAACTTATCCATACAGTTCATTTTTCCATTTTTTGTTACAGTGCTAAAATTAAAATCAACACTATAGATTCAAGTAATATAAAACACAAATTGCTCCAAGGCTTCAATCACATTCAACACAATTGCTTCTGCAACAGGGATGGAGTGATCATTCACACCCATCAACGGATAACACTCTCTACAATAACAGCCAATCACACACACTACACTCATGTCAGAAAGCAAGGGTCAAAATATTTATTTCACCATGCCGGAGATCTATTTGTTGCCTTGCACCTCATTTTGAGGAGAGAGCGGATTTACACCCTTAGACATTCTAAGGGAAGCAATCATTGCTAAATAATATTACTCACCTAATTTGATCCTTGACATGATTGCAGACTGGAAGCCGGAGCTCAAAACCAGGTCAAAACCACGGCATCCCTACATACGCCAATGTACTGGTTGCACTCAATTTCCTGGTCGCTGGATGTTTCCAGAAGGGCAAGGAAAACATCATGGGCATCTCACAAGCCCACATTTCCCACTTACCCTGGGTATTGGATGCAAATGATTGCACACATGTGGCACTTCAGCCATAATGCCACTGGCAACACCATTTCCACAACAGTACCCCCTCGCACTCAATCAACGTACAAGCTATATGTGATAACAGAGGCTGCTCAACTGATGTGTACACTGCCTTTCCTGGAAGTACGTATGATAGCTACATCTTCCTACAGTCACCTTTTGCATGTAAGTTGGTTGCTGATGATTCAGTTGTCATGTAACTATAAGATAAGTGTATTACACCAGCAATCCATGTGTATTACACCAGTATCCCATAAGTATTAGACCAGCATACCATGTGTAGCTGGGTAATGATATCAGAAATGTATTGGGGCATGCCTTCAGTCAATCGCAATACAGAACTATGACATAAACATTGAATGCATGTATGTATAGAATGCCGGCAGCTTTTACTTACTTTTGAAAAAAGGTTTGATATGTCATAGTTGCAGGTGATGCCAGGTTCGATGTTCAACAACACAAGTACAACAGTGGTACAAAGGGAACAAACATGTATGTGAGCCATCATAGAGAGCACCTTTTGCATCCTAAAGAGCAGGGTGTGGTACTACGTAGAAGTTGTGTGCAAGATTATTGTAGACTGTTGCATGTTCCCAACATCACTATGTAACAAGGCTTCTATATAGTATAGACCATACCTCTGGAGTATGGCCTCATCCAAGTTTCTAGGGCGGTACAATGAACAGAGTTCAGGGTCTGCAGATGCCTAACCGTCTCATTTTTTTCCTCAGCTGCTACTTTGGTTGCTCCTTAATTTTGACAACAGCCACATGTATTAACGAGTGACAAAACTGGCCCAACTCCATGATGTCACATCCATGCGTGCAAGTCTCATTGCAATATACATACGGTAATACATCAGTCACTGGTTCAGTAATTTTTTCAGTCATATATTATATTTTTGTCTACATAGTTCACTTGCACACAGTAACATTTCCTTCTTAGAATATGACACTCCTCATATAGCGTATGTACATTTTTAGTCAAATGTAAATGTATTACATATGTGCATTTTCAATAACATTTTCATATCCTTCCTAATAAAACTTCACTTATTGAAATGTTCATTTAATACTTTTCTTTGGACAGACAAATATTTAATTTACATTGTTTTATTGTTGAATACCGACTCCCTACTGAATTTCTTCCCCTCTACAATGAAGGAGGGCAACGCCACTATTTAGACAGAAAACCTTGCCAACTCTGCAAACAGTAAATGACAACAGAGGAACAGACGAAAGCGATACCCGAGTCATTCATTGGACACACCACAATATTCCTCAGTCCTGCTTCCCGTTTTGTTTTTTATTCTCTCAAAACGAATGGAGAGAGACATAAGGGAAGCCCTCCCATGGCTTCTTAGGAAGAAGCACAAATCATATGTGAGGGGATCCCTAAAAACTATCCTGAGCTACATACCTGACCAGACAACCAGATGAGCAATTCAGCATATAGCTAAATCTGGAAGGACATTGTCACGAGTTACAGTGCAGTAGATAGTCACAACGAGAACATGAGGGTAGTCTTCAGTCACTAGAAGGACCTCCAGCGCTGGTCATGACTGAAGGTACAGAATATGCTGGGGGTATCCTCTCGTGATAGTCCTGGACTACACTACTTCAGAGGGGATGCATGTGAACACTCTGGCCCACTTTCCATGCTCTGCTGGATGCACATAAGCACTAGAAAGGTGGCCAGAACCTGAATATACATTATTTGAAAGTGATTTGCAGGCACGTCTCATATTTTTTGCTTTGGATATGTCTATGTTGCCTGTACTATATGTTTCCCTGATAGATTGCATTGTTGAATACACGTCTTTATGTTTGTTTCATTTTATGTATTTAAAAAGATATATACTTTTATTGCAATAAGTTAATATACAGTAACTTTGCCATTAAAGAACATGGACATCTAAAAGAACTGTACTATCACCATTGTTATAAGGCCTCGTGGCACAAATGATGGACATCGTGTCCCGAAATGTATATAGCGTGCATGAATTATTATGTCTATAGGACATTAGATATAGATATGATAAAATTAGGCTTCGCCAACATTTTCGGTAATTTTGTGTTGCTCTTGTGGCGTCAAGTTACTGGAAATTACCTTATGTTTTACATCCCACACAAATGCATGTATCTCACGTAAACTAAGACAAGGTGTAAAATAATTTTTAAAATCCATAAACGTATGGAGAGAGAAATATTTCGTACATAATGCAAATGTGATTGCTACAGATTTATTTGGCTTTCCCATTTCCCTGTTGACAACCCTGGTCCTGCAAAAGTAATTTGACATGATATGAAAGATCAGAATGAGAAACAATGGGTTAACAATAAAACGGTAGGTTAGTACGTGTAACATAAATATGTACAATAAAATCCTAATCATATTAGTGGTAATGGATAAAAAGACATAAAAAGTACCAGAATGATGCAGTATCATACACATAAGTATGCATACCAGTGTGCATTTGTGTGATGATGGTACGTTTAGAAGTATGCCTTGGTTGTTCTGCTGCCACAGGCGATGGTACTCCTGCTTCAGCAGATGCTTCCAATGCACTTAAAATTATGACTGTTTTAAATACAACGTGCACAAAAATGATCACATTCATGAATTAGTTAATACAAGAAGATCAGAAAAAGCTGTGTTCAAGCGCAGCATGTGAGATACCTATCTGTGGAGATAGGATGACAGTGCGTCACATGAGTGTGGATTACAACATTGAAAATGATGGAGTTAGTGTTCTTACCTGGCCGTGCATTGGGATTTCCTGGAACAGGCAGGCCATATAGCAGGTCTTGTTGCATTGCAGAGAGGATACGCTCATCTAGGGGGTGAGATGCAGATGGGATCCACTTCTGATTGCATTAGGAGTTCTTGCCACCTGCATTCTAGAGAATTTCTCCTTCGCCTGCCTAGTCTCATCCTGCCACTTTTATTTTTAATTATTCGTGGCTGCATATCTCCAGCCTCAATGCATTGACAGAGCTTGTTAACTCCTACCACACGGCAGCCTTAACGACTTCACTGAGGGTATTTGGAGATTCGCCATGTAAATCCCTTTAATGATCAACAAAAAAGGTAACTAAAAGGTCTGTTTCTTCCTCAGTAAGTTTATCTCTAGCTTGAGTGTAGTAGGCTGTGTTCTGAAGGCGCGATATCATACCTGGTATCCACAGAGTCACTTAGGACAAGGGGAAGACGGCAGAACCTAGGATATAGGCTGAATGAATGCGTGCAATGGTAAGGATAGATGTGTGTGTGAATGTGATAAACTATATGCTACAGAAATTAAAGCTTTTCCAACAGATGTAGTAGTGTGTGCCAACAATACTTCTTGTTCCCTTAATACAGTTAACCCTGAGTAGGAAGCATTAGTAGGTTACTGCCTGCTTTCCATGCATGAAAAAGCATCACAAGGTCGGAGCGCTGTAAACAGCAACTTATATCAGTACTGAGAGATGTATCACTGATCAGAGCGGAACCTCTCTCCTCGTCTTTGGGATTTGTCCAAGGAGGTGCCCCACTTCTAGCTGCCAACGGTATCTTCCATGCAGTATCAGATCAATCAGGTTTTTCTGTGTGTGCCAGCAGGAGAAAGTTTAACCTTTGGTGGCAGTAGCTGAGGGTCAGGGAAGCCTTCAAAATGGATGCAGGCTGAAAGTTAGTGGGGACATACCACGGGAAACATTGCGCCCTGCTGCATGTCTTTCAGCTTCACGCTGCGCAGAAAGGTTCATTCTAGCCTTACCTGAATTGTGAAGAAATGGGCTTCCATCTGCACCTTATCAGCAACCAAGAGAGTGTGGATGGTAAGAGGAACACCGAGTTGGTATGTGTGTGCTGGTGAAATGTGTGCATACTCTGCAAGGAAGCAGCACGACTACTCATTATGCTGTAATAAAAATACAGTGGCATTGGTCTCTCTGAATGCACGTTATAGGTTACAGGCCCAATTGCTCCACTCCAATGAGAGGGTTTACAATATAGGCACAGGATCTAGTGGTCCATGCCTGTCTTGTACTGTTTTCCATGTATGAGTAGTTTGGTTACATTATGTGGCAGCTCTTTCATAAGACACAAGCTGCGTACTCCTGCAACAGGTGTCACGTGGCGGTCATAAGTTACAGCGTTTGCTTGAGAATGCATGCCCTTGTGTGGATGTATGTGAGAGGTTTCTGGTTTGGCTGTGTTTTCTTGAGCTAGAATGTTGCATTAAGGTTTATAAGGGCATATGATAGTTCATAGGTACTTGGCAAATATGTCTTGATAATTGATAGTTAGATATTATAAGTAGTGCTTGTGCAAGGTTCATGGAGGTTGCTTTATTCCAAGATGTCTGAATTGATGTACTTTGCTACATAGGCCATATTTTTATTTAACAGGTGTCCCTGTCAAGGAGGGGCCTGGCTCCTAAACAACCTGCCTGCGAAATGGCCTTTGCCTGTTACTTTCATTTATATGGTTTTCCTTTTAGCACGTTTCTTTTAATTAGACTTCCTTTCCCAGTAGTCACCTGGCCCAGGGGAGCCTGAACTAGGCGATGGGGGTTGCTGGACTCCGGTTTGGGTTTTCTTTTTTTTAGCACAGTCCTTTTAAATCTCCTACACTGACTTGAGCTCAGTGATTGATCACTCCCCGTGCCAAGCCCCATGCCGACCATGAAACTGAACTGCAGAGCGCGTTTGTGCAGCGTCTGCATTGAGAGGCTTTGCTACATGGGTCCTATTTTTATTTCCTCGTAGGACACGGGGTGTTAATTTTAAGGAGTTGTCTGACTCCTAAACAATTTGCATACGATACTGGCCTTGCCTGTTTCTATTAATTTTAAGATTTTGCTTTTCGCCCTTTTCTTTTAATTAGACGTTCTTTCCAATTTTTCACCAGGCTCAGTGGAGGCTGAACAGGTGACAAGGGTTGATGGACTCTGGTTCGGTGTTTTATTTTGCCCAATCCTAATAAATGGCTTATGCTGGCTTGAGCTGAGTGATTGGTCACTTCCCCGGCCATGCCCCATGCCAGCTGTGAAATTGAACTTCATAGCGCATTCATGGCACTGGGGTGCCAAAGGCATGCCTAAATCAAGCATGTCTGCGCCCATCCATGGTCGGGCTGCACCCTGGACTGGAATCTCTGGCCAATTTTGGTTTTATTTAAGAGAATCACTTCTTCAACTGAAAGATGTAGGTTATCATTCACTATGTAACAATTTTAAATGAAATTTGTTGCAGAACAGCTATTTTTGTGATGTCACTTCTTACATATCACTGCCTTTGGGATCCACTGAGGGTGAACAGAATCAGTTATTGTAGTTATTTGTAGGATTTTACCACAAATTTCATCACAAGGGCCGTTGTTGCTGGAAGGAAATATGTATCAGGTGTGTAGGTTTGGTTTCAGGTGTATATCTCCTATCCACTTCCATTTGAAGGTCTCCATCCTGGTATGCGTGAAGTGCTGAAGTGCCATAAAATGCTCTGAGGTCTTTACCTCGACTGCCGAGGTCCGGCAAATTGTATAGAATGTAAAATGTGGTTCTAAAGTTACATTTAGTAACTTTATAGTTGTAAATTACATTTATTCTGACTACAGCCCCTAAACTGAGAGAGTGGAGACATGTATGTCTATGTTTTATAGGAATTGTGCACTCAGAAATGGTAATAAGCTTCCAGCAGTAAATTTACTAGGGAGAGTAGGAGTAAATGTACATGCATACATTGCCTTAAGTTTAAGTTTACCTTTGCAAATAGCCTCTGCATAACTTTACATCTGTGAATAGCCCCCACAGTGTATTCCCTAATAAGACTTCACCATCTGCTTATTGCTATACCCGAGGTGGAGGCTGTTAGACCTGTCAGTCTTAGGGTAGTCTTATGCCAAACGTTTTGCCTCTTTCTCCCCATTTGTTTGCAAAAAATTGTTTTTGATGGCCTCAGGACTCTGTGCATTTTACCACTGCTAGCCAGTGCTAAATGTGCTTGTGCACACTTTTCTAAACATGGTTTAAATGGCTTACACCTGATTGGCATAATTACTTTATTTTATATGTCCTGTGTAGAGCAGTACACCATATACACCACGGCCTGTCAATTAAATGCTACTGGTGGGGCAACAGCCCTTATTGTGCCATCCACTTAAGTGACCCCTTAAAACATGTCCCAAGCCTGCCATTGCAACCTGAATGCAGTTTTAAACTGCCAATTCAACTTGCCAATATTGTCAAGCCATGAATTCACCTTTTATTGCATATGTCACCCTCTAAGATAGGCCCCAGGTAGCCCATAAGGTAAGGTGCATTGTAATTAAAAAGTTGGACATGTACTTTTAAGTTTTATATTTCTTGGCAGTGAAAACTTCAAATGTGTTTTTCACTATTGTGAGGTCTACCTGTTCCGTAGGATAACATTGGGTTGTCCTATTACATTTAATACGTGTTAACATTTGATTAGGGACAGGTGGACATTTCACGTTTGGCATCTCTGGAATTGTAATGAAATATCCTATTTAATGCTAAAAGTCAGATTTAAATTACAATTTTGAAAATCCCACTTTTAGAAAGTTGACTTTTTCCTGCCCATTGCTATCTGGTGCTTGCAGCCTGTCCTAAGTCACATGACTGGGTGTAGTTGTCAGTTGGACTTTGAAAATTCCTTCCAGATTGCCACAGAATACAGGAACTAGGTGTGCCTGGAAGGGCCATATGCTGCAGGATGAGCAAGAGCAGAGCTGTGCAGAGCCCCATTAGGAACTGAATAGTCTGTGCTCTGCCTTTACACAAAGGACTTGCCACAGCTGCATTGTCCCTGCAGCAGCTTGGAGCCAGGGCAGAGGAGTCAGGAAATCCCAAGCTCTTCAAGGGTAAACCTCTACAAACTTCTCCTACTTCAAAGAGGGCACCAGTTATAAAAAGAGGACTCTGAGATTCACTCTTCAGTTTACATTCTGGACTGACAGATGTACTATCAGGGGACTTCCTGCTACAGTGGCCTGCTTTGTACTCCATAAGCCTGCTTTGCTGCACCCAGAAGGACTGGTTTCCTTCCTGGAGCCTGTCTTCTATCCTCAGAAACCTGCCCTGCTGCTTGAGCCCTGTTTCATCATCTGCACCAAGCACTAGCAGGGTAATTCTAAGGACTAGTTTGCTGGCCTCCTGTTGAGAGCCTCAGGGACAGAAAAGGCTCCATCCATCTTGAACCTGCACCTGGACCCAGCCTAAATGAGTACTAACTCACCAAGGTGTGCCTTTCCAGTTCTGGGCCCTTGGAGATGGTGCTAAAGGTACCCACAAAGTCAAAATTCAAAGCTTGTGTCTTGAACATATTTTGGCTAAAGACTTCTCTGGGATGCAAGGTTGGACTGGAACCAACCTGCTTGTCTATCCACCCAAGGTGCACTGCTGGTTGGCCCGATTTTGCTGCAGATCCTGCTACATTCTTCTCTGCTTTGAACCACAGAGCAACGCATTTCCCAACACAGGACTCCCCATTGCAGCCTGCAGCCTCCTTGGAACTGCCCTTGTGCAATGCATTCTTGATGTAGGCCTTCATATTGCAAGCCCCTTGGTGATGGCATCTTTGATAACGATGCATGACTCCATATCACAGGACCCCCAACTTAATCGGAACCTGCTAGTGTGCAACTTATCTTCAATGCAGGACTTTGTATTGCAACCCCTCATAGAATGTATCCCCAACGACAATTCAGGGCCTTGCATCACAGCCTCGCAGATCCTCAGAAGCACCTCTGTGCAACACAACCAGGATTTAAGGTACTGTTGTTCAGGAGCCTAACTGTGTCCGGCCTGCAATCCATCATAGTCAGCCTGAACTTGTGTCTTTGTCCCCATCCAGTGTGACCAGATAACCACATTTGGCACTTTGTGCTCGTAGGCACTATTTCTGCTTAAAACCTTGAAACTGCATATCTCCAGGTCTGTTAGGAGTTTTGTTTATTTGATGTCAAATACTGAATTATGTTTTATTTTCTAAATTCATTTGGGACTTTTCATGTGTTGTGTTTTCCATGTATTACTATTTGTGTGCTTCATAAATTCTTTACACATTGCCTCTGAGTTAAGTCTGACTGCTTTTGTGCCAAGTTACCAGGGGGGTAAGAGCAGGTTAATTTAGTGACTTTTTATGGTTCCGCCTGACAGCGATTGTGGCTGTTTGTTTACTGTTTACTAACAACCCAATTTCTCACAGATACAATATAAGTTCAACACAAGGTAGTTAAATATATAAATACGTAGTGGAGGGAGGGCAGGTAGTCGTATTGCTGTAGGTGTAATGCAGTTAAGATTGGAGCCAGGATATAAGACATCACTGCATCCTCTGCTATCATTTGCCAGTCAATGAGAGGTTTGTGAAGCCGAACTCCCAGAAACTCTTTGGAGAATAGGTAGCTTGGAGGGGCTCTTCAAACGTTTGAGAACTTTGAAGGTCTTATTCATTTGTGGCTTAAACATCTATTTGGACTGGATGTGGGAGGAACAGCACGAATGGGTACCTTGAAACCTATCTGCATGTTGTTATGTTCATGGTGCAAAAACATAATTATTAATTTACTGCAGTCTGACACTTGCTGAAGATTGTGGGCATGTACAAAACCTCATAGATTTCCATGCATTTGTAGCTTGATTCTGTTCTCAGCTCCTATGCTCCATTGAAAGTAAGCACTGCACACAATAAGTTTGTGCAAAATGTATGTTAGAAATTGGGTTTTTGGTTGGCAGTCAGGTTACCCTCTGTCCAAGCAAGAACCCTCACTCTAGTCAGGGTAAGTCACACACAGTCCAAATTATCCTGTGCCCACCCTCTGGTAGCTTGGCACGAGCAGTCAGGCTTAACTTAGAAGGCAATGTGTAAAGTATTTGTGCAATAAATCATACAATAACACCATATAGCACCACAAAAATACACCACACAGTGTTTAGAAAAATATAGAATATTTATCTGGATATTTGTAGATCAACACAATAAAAGATGCAATAAGAATTTGTAGAAATATCACTGAAAAGTGATATAAAGGGGGTCATTCTAAGTCTGGCGGGCGGCGGAGGCCGCCCGCCAGACTTCCCCCACCAAAATACCGCTCCGCGGTCGAAAGACCGCTGAGGGTATTTTGGGATTTGCCCTGGGCTGGCGGGCGACCGCCAAAAGGCCGCCCGCCAGCCCAGGGCAAATCATCCTTCCCACGAGGTCGCCGGCTCAGAATTGAGCCGGCGGAGTGGGAAGGTGCGACGGGTGCAGTGGAACCCGTCGCGTATTTCAGTGTCTGCATAGCAGACACTGAAATACAAAGTGGGGCCCTCTTACGGGGGCCCCTGCAGTGCCCGCCAGACTTCCCCCACCAAAATACCGCTCCGCGGTCGAAAGACCGCTGAGGGTATTTTGGGATTTGCCCTGGGCTGGCGGGCGACCGCCAAAAGGCCGCCCGCCAGCCCAGGGCAAATCATCCTTCCCACGAGGTCGCCGGCTCAGAATTGAGCCGGCGGAGTGGGAAGGTGCGACGGGTGCAGTGGAACCCGTCGCGTATTTCAGTGTCTGCATAGCAGACACTGAAATGCAAAGTGGGGCCCTCTTACGGGTGCCCCTGCAGAGACCCGCCAGGAACAGGATGGCGGTAGGAGGTGTCAGAATCCCCATGGCGGCGGAGGATTCACATGGGCAGCGGAAAACCGGCGGGAGACCGCCGGTTTTCCGCATCTGACCGCGGCCGAACCGCCGCGGTCAGAATGCCCTGCGGGGCACCGCCAGGCTGTCGGCGGTCCTCCCGCCGACCCTGGCCCCGGCGGTATCTGACCGCCGGGGTCAGAATCACCCCCAAAGTGTCTTAAGTCTTTAAAAAGCAAACAAAGTCTCTTTCAAGCACAAAGTACCAGGTTTGGAATGGAAAATCTCCGCAGAGGGCCGCAGAGGAGGAGATGCGTGGAAAAATGGTGTGTGCGTCAGTTTCGCCCCTTCACACACGGACTTGCGTAATTATTTTTCACGGGGAGACGTGCGTCGTTTTCCGGCACGCGGGCTGACTCCTTCTATGGTTCGCGGGATTACCAAATGTCCCAGGGTCTGTGCGTGGATTCCTCGGCTTGTTATCCGGCTGCACGTCGTTCCAGGAGGTTGTACATGGAATTTTCTTTCTCACGGCAGGCGTCGCGTTGATTTCCTCTCTGGAAGTCGGGTGGCATCCATGCGAGGCCGTGCGGTGAAGTTCCGGTCGCACCGTAGGTGTTGCGTCGAGCAGCGTCGGCGTGCAGCGATTTTCTCACCGCGGAGCAAGCTGTGCGGCGAATTTTTGAGCGCACGAGGAGTCCAAATGAAAAAGAGAAGTCTTTTTGGTCCTGAGACTTCAGGGAACAGGAGGCAAGCTCTATCCAAGCCCTTGGAGAGCACTTTTGCAGCCAGACAGGAGTTCAGCAAGGCAGCAGGCCAACAGCAAGGCAGCAGTCCTTTGTAGAAAGCAGACAGGTGAGTCCTTTGAGCAGCCAGGCAGTTCTTCTTGGCAGGATGCAGGTTCTGGTTCAGGTTTCTTCTCCAGCAAGTGTCTGTGGTGGTAGGGCAGAGGCCCTGTTTTATACCCAAATGTGCCTTTGAAGTGGGGGAGACTTCAAAGAGTGGCTTAGAAGTGCACCAGGTCCCCTTTCAGTTCAATCCTGTCTGCCAGGGTCCCAGTAGGGGGTGTGGCAGTCCTTTGTGTCAGAGCAGGCCCTCCACCCTCCCAGCCCAGGAAGACCCATTCAAAATGCAGATGTATGCAAGTGAGCCTGAGTACCCTGTGTTTGGGGTGTGTCTGAGTGAATGCACAAGGAGCTGTCAACTAAACCTAGCCAGACGTGGATTGTAAGGCACAGAAAGATTTAAGTGCAGAGGAATGCTCACTTTCTAAAAGTGGCATTTCAAAAATAGTAATATTAAATCCAACTTCACCAGTCAGCAGGATTTTGTATTACCATTCTGGCCATAATAAATATGACCTTCCTACTCCCTTCAGATCAGCAGCTGCTACTTCAACAATGTATGAGGGCAGCCCCAATGTTAGCCTATGAAGGGAGCAGGCCTCACAGTAGTGTAAAAATGAATTTAGGAGTTTGACACTACCAGGACATGTAAACTACACAGGTACATGTCCTGCCTTTTACCCACACAGCACCCTGCTCTAGGGCACACATTAGAGGTGACTTATGTGTAGAAAAAGGGGAGCTTTAGGCTTGGCAAGTACTTTTAAATGCCAAGTCAAAGTGGCAGTGAAACTGCACACACAGGCCTTGCCATGGCAGGCCTGGGACAATGTAAAGGGGCTACTTGAGTGGGTGGCACAACCAGTGCTGCAGGCCCACTAGTAGCATTTAATCTACAGGCCCTAGGCACATACAGTGCACATTACTAGGGACTTATAACTATATTAAATAGTCCAATTGGGTATGATCCAAAGTTACCATGTTTAAAGGGAGAGATCATATGCACTTTAGCACTGGTTAGCAGTGGTAAAGTGCGCAGAGTCTAAAAGCCAGCAAAAACAGAGTCCAAAAAGTGGAGGGAGGCAGGCAAAAAGTTAGGGGTGACCACCCTAAGGCATTTCAGGTCTAACAATGTGTATTTATAATTTTTTTAATTTAGTCTCTATTATAGTTGACTCTGTCCATCCACATATGCATTCTTTATGTGGAATTAACTATGCAAAAGGAGTGCAATCCTCCATGTGTCGATCTCTTGTGTAATACTACGTACGTCCCATTCATATTATCCATGTAAAGGCACCATCCTAACATGTGATTGTCTATGGCTATATTCACCAGCATTTAAAGATTCTAGGCAACATAGACTGCCTGAGCATTTGGACTACTGTTCTTTCAGGCAAATTTGCCTACATTCCACTCAGAAGTTACAGCCAGGGAATCAGGAGAGAGCCTAGCAGGCAATAGAATCTGCACTAGAACTCTCTGCCTTACAGAGGTACTGTTTCGGTACAACTATTTCCACCCACATTTTGCAGGCATTCTAAAAGAGTAATTAAGGGGTCTTAGCACTTCTCTCTTCCTGTACTCTAATCTTGCCATCCCTTATACGCTTTGCAGAGCAAGCAAAGTGAAAGGTTGCAGCATTTGAATTTGCTGTTGTTAACGCGTCCCAATCTAGATAATTTACTCACTCTGGGACTCGTTTTAGGCCGATGAATCTTTTGACCCTGATTGAAGTCTCCTTAGAACGAGATTACTACTCAACATGCTAATCAATAGATCAATAACTCATCAATAATCACAATAGCAAGTCAAACAGATTAAACAATAACATCAATAATATTGAGACACACCTTGACCTTTCAGTCATGAATAACCAAACAGCATTTATTAAGATTTAAGATATTTATTCCCTATTGGTTACAATTCTATCAATAAGTTTATTAGTCTCAATACCAGAAAACACATCAGCAATGTCATAAACATTAGAATATAGCACAACGTCAACATGAATCAACTTTAGCAGAGTATCATTAGCGCATTATTCAACAAAGCATAGATTCAGTCATTTGTCTATTTGCATCATTCAGTGAACTCCTTAACTAACCTTGAATTAGCATTAGCATGTTGGGCTTCATGCAAAACAATTTAGCAACTCCAAATTTAGAAAACATCTAACTATGGTCTCTGTCAAAAGAAGCAGTTGGTACCTAGAAGAAAAGGCAAACAGACAATTACATTTTCATCATTACATAGTTACCCTCCGTAGTGGGTCAGCATACAGATTCAGTCTTCGTCCTCAGGACATCAGTTGATTCGCCATCGGCCAGGAAACCCAGCAAAGTTCAGCAAGACGGGGCAATAGGGGCACTTCCCTCATAAGGAGGAAAAGTATAGAACGGGCTAAGCAAAGTAGGCTAAGGATGATTCAAAGAATCAAACGGCAAAGTCTTTAGGCAGAATGACAGAGTGTCTAGATAACGGCAAGAATGGCTTCACTGGCCTCTCCTCTCTCTTTTCTCCTTGTGACATACAGTCATACCAAATTTGTTGTACAGTCCCCTAATTTCCGATTGGACAAGTTTTGGTGCACCATTATCTCCATCCAATAATCCACTTGTTGCCTCATTAAGATCGTCACCCCATAACAGTTCTCACGTAGTTTATTGTCTCCTGTGATTGACGTCTCCATTGGGTAGAATGTCAGGTGAAAAACTTTTAGTCTCTCAGGCTCAGTCAGTAGTTCCATTGTCCAAACCAGTTTAGGCGACCTTGTACCTGTTGCAAGTCTACACTGTTGCATTCGGCAAGAATTTCTCCTTGAGCAAGTCGAGTCTCATGAGAACGGGTTTACTATGGCTACATACATCCTCTAGCTTTTGGAAAAGTACGAGTACATGTCCTTCAGCAAGTCAGCACACTGCACGTTAGAAAAACACATTTAATATGAAACCGGACAGCTAGTCCCCGACTCATGCTAACTAAGGCCTAGTGCTTAATTAGCAAAACTTTAACATATAATTCGTAATACTAGTACAAAAGCACATATTAGTACATTAATAAGCCATCATTAGTCAATTTCATTTATCATCCTATATGTTGGTGGCCACTCCCTGTGGGCACATTTCAAACACACGTTTAATAAAGCACCTTAATACATTTTCTATGCAGCATCATTACGTATTTATTCGCAAACATTTCATGTTAATTTTTTATTATAAAAGCTACACTCCAACAATCCCTCCTCTGATGACACTTGTCATCACACAAATCCATCTTTTAACATTTCTTTCATTTGTTTAATTCCTTCATTTCAATCTCTTTCTTTCGTTTCGCCTTTTCATATCTTTGCTCTGTACATTTTCTCCCTTTTCTTGTCTTCCCTCCTCTCTTTATATTTTGCCATTTTGTTTTAATTCTTTTACTGCATTTACTCAATAACCATAGTCCAAACAAACAAGCCAAAATTATTAAAAACCCTGTATTATTTTCCCCAATATCCCATTCCAAATGTTTTTAAACCAGCTTCCCACTTTTGCAAGTCCTTTTCCAACCTTTTCCCAAACTCCTGGTTCCTTCAATTCCTTCAAATCTGTACTGTCTCTTGTTAGGTTAGTAAGCATGCTTCTAATTTTATCACTATTATCCGGAATATACGCACAACAGTGGCACTCATTAAGCATCTTGCAGACTCTGCCACTTTTCGCTAAAAGAATGTCTAAAGCAAGCCGGTTTTGAAGAGTCATAGCCCTCTCCGCAGCAAGTTCAGTATCCATCAGGAGTATAGCCCCTGTGAAGTTTGTCAGCTTGTTATCCACAATAGTAGACAACTTTCAAATCTTTATGGAGTTTAAAATAACTCCTACTGAAGGAATTATTGCTCCAAATATATCACCCACGACAGCAACAGCTGTCTCTCTTTTCTGTCTAGTATGATGTAATTCAGACATTTTAGGAAACTTCCATAAGTCGTCAAATTGATAAATCTTTGGGAAAACTATTCCCAAATAACATGTCCCATACCATCCCTTTGGAAGACGGTAATAAGCATTAAGTCCACATATGTAATAGATCCCAGGGATCGCTGGATCCTGTCCATTTATCATGAACGTCCACTTACTCTGAAACAAAAACACATGTCTGCACTCACTCGTTCCCACAAATAAGGTGTCATGATCAGATTTTGGCCTGTATATACACAAAGCTTTCCTACATGTAATGCATCTAAAGCTAATTTGCCTTGTGTCTTTGCTGCACTATAAGCATAATCATTTGCAAACGTTCATTTTTCTAATCCTTTTTCTAGCTTCTCCTTGAATGCTTTTCTTCTATCATCAGTGTGATCTAAGAAGCTCTTCTCTACAGGCATTAGTAAGCAGGTTAGGTTATTGCGATGCGCATAAGCTGTACCAAATGTCAGTGTTGGCTCAAAGAAACCCCTAACTATTTTTATATTAGAATCCTTAGCTATCTCACTCAAATATTCAATTATAGGCACAAAAGAAAACACTACATCTAGATTAGAATAGAAGTACTGGATATATTCTTGATCATAAAACCTTGTTAATAACAAACTACAACTTATCCCGTAGGTTAGCGGCAAACTATGATAAGTAACCCCTTCTTGTACCGACGAAGGAATTGTTGTGCACACATAACAATTCTTCGCATCAATTGTCTCAACATACTCATTCAACAAGCGATAGAAAACATTAGTAGATAGTTCCCTTTTTGTGTTAGTTCCCTCATGCAACTATTTTGTTAGTGTAGCAGTCTCAGGAATTGTAGCATTATTAGTCTCACTCTTATCCACCAATGGCATTCCCACAATCACAGCTATGATTACTATCGTGCACACACACCCAAAATAATACACAACCATCTACAAATCCTACTCTCCTTACTATTATCTCTAGTGTTACTCATGATCTGTAAAGAATCAGAAAGCAAAGTACTATAAACGTAAACAACTAATTTGAGGATGGTTAATAACTCTATTTTTTTTTTCTTCAAGCAAGTCTTTTCTTTCGCAAGTATTTACAGCGTTTCACTTACTCCCAGGATCCTTGTCAAATCAGGTTAGCAGCTTGGCTCATTCAGTTTTTCAAAGTCAATTCAGGTTAACAGTGTCACATCTGGTAATTTTCATTAGTCTCTTTTCTCAGGTTTCCCTTTATTCGATTTCAACTTAACACAGTCTCTTTTATTTGTAGCCAACTTCAAGTACCATAATATTGACCTGGCACTTCACGATCAAAACAGAACGCCAAGAACTCTTTCTGCCATTCAGTTGTCGTTGCATAACCCCATTCAGGACCTGAGTAACATCTGTTTGCTACTTTCTTTCTTTTCAATCTGCGGTCACCCTGCAATTCTCCCTCACTCAGATCTTCTTTCCTTGTGTTATCAACCTCTTCCTCTATTGTTTCATCAATGACCACCTTCCCTTTCGCAGCTTGCGACTCTGGCCACTTATCTCCCTTGAGAGTCTTTTTACTGTTTGGCTTTTCAGGTTGCTGTTCACTGCCCTCCTCTTGTGCTATGGTGTTTTCTCTTGATGACTCTGCAAGCGGCTCAGGAGGAGTCTGAACACTCTGACTTCCTTCTGCCTCAATTCCGTCACCTTCTGGGTCTGTCAGGGGTTCAACTTCAAACCTGTATCCGTCTGCTTCTGGGAGAACCTCTCTTCGGGTCAGTTCTCCTGGTGCCTCAATTGAGATAGGCTCACTGTCACCCTGCTGGGTCTCATTTGTTATTTGAGTGACCAAGCCATCCTCAATGGGCTCCTCAATGGGCTCTCCTCCAGTCTCAGTTCCCCTTTGATTACTCTCCGGCCCTGAGACTTCCTTTCCTGCAGCTGTTATTTTCGACAACTCAAGTTCCTCATCAGTTGGACACGTCACCTTCTTTGTGTGACTGGCATGTATCCAGTTTGGAACTCCCGCACATTTCACTGCAGTAGTAGTTGTCAGTATCACTTGATACGGCCCCTTCCAACGTGGCTCCAAACACGACTTCCTCAACCCAGTCACCAGCTTTCAGATTGTGACCTGGATCATTTATCGGTGGCAGCGTGGTTGCTTCCAGCTGGTGAGAAAAAGAGCGGACCACGTCAGCCAAACCCTTGTAGTAGTCCAACACCATATCATCCGTGATATTCACAAGAGCATTTGCAGGCACTGCGGGCAGTCTCATAGCTCAGCCCATAAGAATTTCATGCGGAGACAGTCATGTTTTCTTGTTGGGCGTATTTCTCATTGACATTAGCACTAAGGGCAATGCATCTGGCCATTTCAAATTTGTAGCTGCGCACATTTTCGCCATTCTCGACTTCAAGGTGCCATTCATCTGTTCTACCAGTCCTGAGGCTTCGGGACGGTAGCTACAATGCAACTTCTGATCAATGTTCACACAAGAGCTTAACCACTTCATTGTTGAAGTGACTTCCTCTATCTGATTCTAAGGAGATTGGGAACCCGAAACGTGGTATCAACTCCCTAAGCAGCAACTTCACTACTGTGAGACTGTCATTCCTACGTGTAAGGTAAGCTTCAATCCAATGGCTAAAGATGCACACTATCACCAACACGTACCTCAGACCTCCACACACAGGCATCTCGATAAAATCCATCTGCATTCTGCTAAATGCACCTCCTGCTCTCCTAATGTGGCTCAAATTCACCACAGTCCCTTTCCCCGCGTTCATCTTTTGACAGATGATGCACCTGTAACAAATTACTTCTGCAGCTTGTCTGAACTTCGGATTGAACCAATCAATTTTGAACAACCTGATCATGGCGTCTCTCCCAATATGTGCTTGACCATAGTATAACCTTGCAAACTGTGACAAGAGACTGTTTGGCAAAGCCATTTTCCCTTCATCTGAAACCCACAAATCATCAGGTCTTTGTACACATTGCATTTTAAGCCAAGAACGTTTCTCTTCTCTGCTGGCACGTCCATGCAACAGTTTTAACTCTTCCATTGTGTCAACCACCCTCAATGCGTAACCTGTGCATGCCTCATTTTCTGTTTCAGGTAACAATTCCCACTGATCCTTGAACGATATGCAGTTCAACGCACAAAACCTTGCAACTTGATCTGCATATCCATTCCCCATTGACACAAAGTCTTGTGATTTCACGTGAGGATTGCATTTCACCACACCAATTTCAAGAGGTAACTGAATCGCGTGCAACAACTCCTTAATTTTTTTACCATTTTTCAATGGAGAACCAGAAGAGGTCATGAAACCCCTTTGTGACCATAGCTGGCCAAAATCACAGACAATTCCAAATCCGTATCTGCTGTCAGTGTAGATAGTGACTTTCAAATTTGTCAGCGGCATGGCATACCCTAGTAAGAGTAAATTAATTCAGCCACTTGAGCAGAGTGCACTCTTTCGAGCCAAGATGCTTCTAGGATACCGGTGATTGTACACACAGCATATCCGGCTCTCAGTACTCCTACTGAGTCTCTCAGACATGAGCCATCAACAAAGATAATGTAATCATTTTCCTCTAATTGAGTATCTTTAATGTCAGGTCTCGGTTTGGTGCACAGTTCTGTTACCTCAAGACAATCATGTTCAACTTCCTCTGCATCATCAACATCTGTATTCTCATTCGGAAGCCAAGTTGCTGGGTTCAACACAGTACATCTTTTCAAAGATACATTAGGTGAGCCCAATGTGATCGTTTGATACTTTGTCAGGCGGGCATTTGTCATGTACTGCGTCTTTGTTCGAGTGAGTAGTATTTCAACTGAGTGTGGGACCATTACTGTTAAAGGGTGTCCCATCACTATGCCTTCACACTGTGTGAGGCTTTGACCAACTGCTGCAACCGCACGCAGACAACCCGTTAAGGCTGCTGCTACTGGGTCCAAAGTAGCTGAAAAATATGCCACTGGCCTGTTTGCACCTCCATGGACCTGTGTCAAGACAGACAAAGAACAAGCATCACGTTCATGACAAAACAGAACAAAAGGCTTCATGTAATCAGGCATACCTAAAGCTGGAGCCCTGCACATGCTCTCTCTCAGCTCCATGAATGCCCTCATCTCTTGCTCGGACATAGTTATGGTACCTGAACCATCCAGAATCTCCTCAACGGTCAATCTCACCAAGGACTTAGAGATAACTGAGAACTTCGGAATCCACTGGCGACAGTAGCCCACCATTCCCAAAAACATCCAAACGTCTCTCTTGGATGTCGGGGGATTCATCTGCAATTTGGCTGTCACTCTTTCCTTAGATATTTTCCTCGACCCTTTCTCAATCAGATGGCCTAAGTACTTCACCTCTTTCTAACAGTACTGCAGCTTCTTTGGGGACACTTTGTGTCCGTTCTTTCCCAAGTGATTCAGTAAGGCAACAGCATCATACCTGCAGTCATCTTTCGTTTTGGACGCAATCAACAAGTCATCAATGTACTGCACTAGAGTCAAATTAAAAGGCAGTTCCCATGATTCCAAATCCTTCTTCAATATCTGATTGAAGATGGAAGGCGATTCTGAGAACCCTTGAGGAATTCTACACCAACTGTAAACCTTGTCCAGGAATTTGAAGCTGAAGAGAAATTGGCTATCCTCATGAAGAGGCACCGACAGGAACGCTTGAGACAAGCCCACAACTGTGAACCACTCTGTATCACAACGAACTTGAAACATAATCACGGCTGGATTTGGCACTATAGGGCAACATTTTACCACTATCTCATTAATTTTCCTCAAATCCTGGACAATTCGAACTTTCCCACAAGGATTCCTCAGACCCATTATCGGTGAATTACATGGGCTGCTCATCACTTCTTTTAGGACCCCTTGCTTCACAAAGTCTGCAATTATCTGTGTCACCTGTCTGAGAACATCTTGTGCCATGTGGTGCTGTGGTACCTGTGGAAACACAGCATTTGGCTTTACCTCTACCTTGACTGGTTCTACTTCTTTTATCAATCCCACTTCCTTGCCTGTCAAGTCCCACACTTTCTCTGTCACTGTTCCCTGTAATTCGGTTAGCAAAGCTGTCACTGTGAACATCGGGGAGAAGCTTATTAACGGGTACTCCTCATCTGTAGTCTCCGTCTCAGGTTCGGAGATCTGAACATCCTCACTGTTTGTCTGCACCTCGATTCCTTCATTGGAACAGGTGATTGAACACCTCGTCTTACACAGCAAGTCTCTTCCCAGTAGGGACACGGGACTTGAGTCACAGACTACAAAACTGTGTGTTGGAAAATGGGTTATTGGTAAGGGCAGGTAGGTACCCACACTTAGCAATAGGCCACTAACCTCCACTAAGGTCCAGTTAGGTCTCAGTAAATTAACCCCAGGTCAACCCTTGGTAGCTTGGCAACGAGCGTCAAGGCTTAACTTAGGAGACAGAGTGTAAAGCATTCAAATATCTCAAAACAGTATTTAAATAAAACACTGGAAACAGTTTAAAAATCCAAAACCAATTTATAAAAATAGATTATATTTTTATCTTTAAAATGACACCAAAACGAATAAAATTGGATAAGGGGAACCGGAGATATGAATTTTTTAAGAATTATAATTTTTTAGCGCCTAGAAACAAAAAGCGCCAATCGGGTCATCTGGTTGCACCTTGACCGGGGCAAAGTCAAAGTTTCAGGCCGACCGCGATGGAGCCCTGCTCGGCTACAGGTCGCGGGAGGCCTCGGTTAAAAGTTTACCTTCACACTTAGGGGTCATTCCAACCCTGGCGGTCGGTGTAAAAGCGACGGCCAACCCGCAAACAGGCAGGTGGCCAAAAAAATGGAATTCTGACCCTGGCAGGAACCGCCAACACAGCCCGCGACTTTAACACTCCGACCGCCACGGCGGTACAGAGAAGCAGCGCGGCGGTCACCGCCAACAGACAGGCGGCAGACAATGTACCGCCCACCCTATCACAACTCACCAATCTGCCACCTTTTCCGGGGCGGGAGCCCTGCCGATAAAAACACAGCGGAAACAGACTTCGAACGGGAAAACGCTCACCTCTACACACTCCACGAGGAATCTGGACAGCATAGAACCCGAACTACACATCCTACCAGCTATTGTCTATCTGCTCCTCTACCAGGAGCACGAACGCCGGCGCAGAAGACAACGGTGAGTACTGCACCTACGACACAGGGGAGGGGGGAGGCAAAAAATTACGGGGACACACATACGCCACACACCCACACACCCACCCCCACCCTCACCCACTACAACACACACATCAATGCAGAGCAACAAGTCAGAGTGACACCCCCCAACCCCCCCGGAAGAATGCAAAGACAAAATAAAATGATCATTAAAAATGAAGTATATTATAGCATAATTGAAGTTAAGTGAAATATGAAATATATAAATAAAATATATTACATCATGAACAATATATACATAGGTCAAAAGTCCGGGCCGTATTGGCTATCATCCATTGTTCGTGGGCCAATGGGCCTAAACACATGGGCAAAGCCCACACACGAGACCCGATTCCATTGGAGAGAACACTGCAGGGGCATCAGATAGTAAAACTACAGGCACCTCAGGGGGAAGGGAAGGGGGGCACCTCAGCCAGTTGAGTCCACGACGCCAGATCCACGAGGGGCCTCCATGCCCACTGTACCATCCTGGGGAGTGCAAAACCACAGTCTCACAAGTCTCTACAGTGGGTGGGTTGCCCACTGTACCATCCTGGGGAGTGCAAAGCCACAGTCTCTCAAGTCTCAACAGTGGGTGGCTTGCCCACTGATCCATCCTGGGGAGTGCAAAGCCACAGTCCATCAAGTGGATTACAGACTCCACTGGTTCTGGAGGAGGCATGGTGCCCAGAGTGCTTCGTGAAGCCCTGGCCGACACAGATCCGGCCCTGCCAATGGGCCAGCGGTGCTTGAGATGAAGGGCCCAGCGGAGCGGTGCTTGAGATGAAGGGCCCAGCGGAGCGGTGCTTGACAGGAAGGGCCCAGCGGAGCGGTGCTTGAGATGAAGGGCCCAGCGGAGCGGTGCTTGAGATGAAGGGCCCAGCGGAGCGGTGCTTGACAGGAAGGGCCCAGCGGAGCGGTGCTTGAGATGAAGGGCCCAGCGGAGCGGTGCTTGACAGGAAGGGCCCAGCGGAGCGGTGCTTGACAGGAAGGGCCCAGCGGAGCGGTGCTTGAGATGAAGGGCCCAGCGGAGCGGTGCTTGACAGGAAGGGCCCAGCGGAGCGGTGCTTGAGATGAAGGTCCCAGAGGAGCGGTGCTTGACAGGAAGGGCCCAGCGGAGCGGTGCTTGAGATGAAGGGCCCAGCGGAGCGGTGCTTGAGATCAAGGGCCCAGCGGAGCGGGGCTTGACAGGAAGGGCCCAGCGGAGCGGTGCTTGAGATGAAGGGCCCAGCGGAGCGGTGCTTGAGATGAAGGGCCCAGCGCAGCGGTGCTTGAGATGAAGGGCCCAGCGGAGCGGTGCTTGACAGGAAGGGCCCAGCGGAGCGGTGCTTGAGATGAAGGGCCCAGCGGAGCGGTGCTTGAGATGAAGGGCCCAGCGGAGCGGTGCTTGACAGGAAGGGCCCAGCGGAGCGGTGCTTGAGATGAAGGGCCCAGCGGAGCGGTGCTTGAGATGAAGGGCCCAGCGGAGCGGTGCTTGACAGGAAGGGCCCTGTTCAGCGGTGCTTGTCACGGCGGGCCCTGTTCAGCGGTGCTTGTCACGGCAGGGCCCAGTTCGGCGGTGCTTGTCACGGCGGGGCCCTGTTCAGCGGTGCTTGACAGGAAGGGCCCTGTTCAGCGGTGCTTGTCACGGCGGGGCCCTGTTCAGCGGTGCTTGTCACGGCGGGGCCCTGTTCAGCGGTGCTTGTCACGGCGGGGCCCTGTTCAGCGGTGCTTGTCACAGCGGGGCCCTGTTCAGCAGTGCTTGTCACGGCGGGGCCCTGTTCAGCGGTGCTTGACATGTGTTCCCAGGGAACCAGATCGGGCCAATATTTTCCGCTCAGTCGCCATCCGACCTTTCGCTTGCGGGCCCTCCTGTGCTGGAGTCCTGGGCCCGTGGGTGTCCTCCTTCACACCCGAAATGGGTCTGGTTGGTGGGGCCCTCCTGGGCAGCTCGCCTGCTGCCGGAAATGTCCGTCCTTCTGCCCTTGCCTTCCTTCGACGATTCTCTGGGGCCCTTGCCTCCCTTTGTGGATGTGCCAGGTGACGGTGCCAGGGTAGTGCCTTTGGGGGCTGCCGTCTCTGGCCTCTCGCGCCGGCCCTTCCCTTTTTTAGTTTTTTTCCCAGGGGGTGGGCTGGCTGTCCCCTTGCTGCTGGCCGATGTTGCTGCCCTAGAAGCTGGTGGACTCCAATAGCCCTGGACTATGGTCCTTGTAGGTGCAGGGCTTGTGGTGGCTGAGGTGCTGTTTGGACTCTTACGAGATGGAGGGGGTGGGTCAGGTGATGCAAAGAGGTTAATTTTGGAAAGGAAAAACTTTTTAGGAGCAATGGGAAGGGTAGGTGCAGTGGGTATGGGATTGGAGGAAGAGGATGTGGTTGTAGGAGAGTCAAGTGTGCTGTCTTTGGGTGCAGGTGCTTGTGACGGAGGCTGCCGTGAGGTTGATGGCTGTTGGGTGGGTGGCTGCCTGCGTTTGTGTGGTTTGGAAGAGGGGGTGACAGACACAGTGGGAGAGGACACAGGGGACGTGTAAATGGCAGTGGGGGTGGTGACTGCACGTGTGCGGAGTGTTCTGGTGGGTGTGCTGGTGATGGACGTACTGGCTGATGGTGGTGTGCATGCAGGTGTGAGTGGAGACGTCACAGGGAGGGAGGAGGGAGACGAGGAGGAGGGGGACACAGAGGAGGCAGTGGCTGTTGGCATGTCTGCATGTGGATGTTGCATGTGTGAATGCTTGTGTGATCTGTGGTGCTTATGTCTGGATGAGCTGCCCTTGGGTGTTGATGTGTGTGCAGGCTGGTCTGTAGGTGTGGCTGGGATAGGCAGAGGAACAGGGGAGTGGGACTGGGATGAGGAAATTGGAGGGGGGAGGCAGGAGACAGGGACAATGGCTGCCGTCAGTGCTGAGGCCAGAGCTTTGAACGATCGCTGATGGGCAGCCTGACCCGAATGAATGCCCTCTAGGTATGCATTGCTCCGGTGCACTTCCCTTTCTACACCCTGGATGGCATTCAAAAGGGTAGACTGCCCAACAATGAGCGTCTGGAGGAGGTCAATGATCTCCTCACTGAGGGCAGCAGGGGTAACTGGGGCAGGGCCTGAGGTGCCTGGGGCGAAGGAGATGCCCGCCTTCCTGGCCGAGCGGGCACGGGGCGAACGCTGAGGGGCTGCTTGGAGGGCGGAGCTGGTGCGCGGGGTGGCGGCTGTACCTGTTGTAACGGTGGGCACGGATGTTGCCGCCACCACAAGGGAGCTCCCTTCCGAGGACGTGTCTGTGTCGCTGACGTCTCCACGGGTCCCTGTTGTGGAGCTCCCCTTGCCCTCCGTCTCACTGGTGAACTCGGAGTCGGTTGCATGGCCCTCCGGGCCATGTGAGATGCAGCTCCCTCGTGCTCCGATGCCACTTCTCCTACGCCTGATGATGCTAATGCACACATGAACAGGAAGCCACAAAAAATGGGGGGGGAGAAAAAATGACATGTTGAGTGCATGCATTGGCGACACCATTGGCGGAGAGGACAGACACAGAAGCCCCCTGCACTACGCCGCGCACTCGGTGTACACTACTCAATTATTGTGACTTGGCCTTCAAGCCTATGGACGACAACTGCACACATAGGTGACCCAGGGCCATGGATAGCTGTACTTAGCACCCTACAGAGGTGGGGGGTGGAGGGACAGGGCCATGCCTTACGGAGGGGCCCAGCCTACAGAAATCGCCCTGGCCTAGAGATACCCACAGCCCTCCTCCCCCACCCAGACACCTCCACTGTGTGCTAACATAGCAGAATGTGCTGGTACTCACCCCCTTGTGTCTGCTGTGATGTCCTCACGCGCCCATCCAAATCGGGGTAGGCCACCGCCAGGATCCGGGACATCAGGGGGGTCAATTGACGGGAGCCACCCCTCCTACGTTGGGAGGCCATCCCCAGCAGAGCCTCCACGGTCTTCCTGCTCCCGCGGCGGATGTCCTCCCACATCTTGCGGCAGTGGGTGCCCTGTCTGTTGTGGACCCCCAGGGTCCAGACGTCCTTGGCGATGGCACGCCAAATGTCGATCTTCTGATGGGCGCTGACCTATGTGACATGGACAGGGTGGGAAAATAAATATCATCATTTTCTGCATGGTCGATGTGAGTGGCCCCCCTCCCCAACCTTGCCATATGGCACATGCTCTCATCTGTCGTGCGATGCATGCCTCATTCGCTCCCCTCCCCACCATCTTTCATCCATCCCACTCAACACAGGCATTGCCCACAAAGCATGGTCCCAGTGTACTTACCTGTTGGTCTGGAGGACCGTAGAGTAGCGCATACTGGGGGAGGACCCCATCAACAAGTTTCTCCAATTCCTCAGATGTGAAGGCAGGGGCCCTTTCCCCAGTCGCAGCAGCCATTGTATCTTCCAGACCGAGGTCACAGCAGCACTTGCAGTATAGGTCCTCTCCTGTGGATGATCGGGTCTCGAGTGATTAAGCAGATAGAAAATGGCGGTCACGCCCGCGGCGGTGCGTACCGCGGCAGTGCGTACCGGGACCGCCGGCGCACATCGTCATTGGCTCCTGAGACCCATAGGGTTCAATGTTAACCAATGCTGCTTTGCGCCACGGTCTTCGACCGCCTACCGCCACGGTGTGCCACGCCAGCGCATTGACCTCACATCCCATTGTCACACTTCACAGGTCAGGCAGCCGCCATTTCAAGGGCCCACATGGCTTAATTTCTACTGCGTCACACAGGCCTAGGCCTTGCATTGCCACTCATACAAACCATTCAATGCATAGCGAATCGTGTTCTGTGCAAGCTGTGGTTACGTACCTGTGGGTTGCTTGACTCTGTGCTCCATGTTGTCCTTCCTAGGCACCGTCCGCTGGGACTTGCGAGGAGATGGAGGAATGTTCCCGTGTACAGACCGCTGGTGGACCTGTCGACAATGGAAGAAAGACATGTCATACTGACATACAGACTTGACCGAGCCACTATACAGGAACTGTGTGCCTAGCTGGAGCCAGACCTGATGTCCCCCATTCGCCAACCCACAGGGATTCCCCCTCTGGTGCAGGTTCTGTCAGTACTCCATTTTTTGGCAAGTGGATCATTCCAAACAACAGTGGCCATATCATCAGGGATGTCTCAGCCTATGTTTTCTAAGGTTTTGTCCAGAGTGTTGTCTGCCCTGATGAAATCCATGCGGAGCTACATTGTTTTCCCTGAGGTGGGCGATTTGGCTACAGTGAAGGGTGATTTCTATGCCCTTGGCCATATTCCCAACATCACTTGTGCCATTGATGGGACCCATGTGGCTTTGGTTCCCCCCAGTGAAAGTGAGCAGGTGTACAGGAACAGAAAAAGTTATCATTCGATGAATGTCCAGGTGGTCTGTTTGGCTGACCAGTACATCTCCCATGTAAATGACAAGTTCCCTGGGTCAGTGCATGACGCGTACATCATGCGAAATAGCAGCATCCCTTACGTGATGGAACAGCTACAGAGACACCGTGTGTGGTTAATTGGTGACTCTGGTTACCCCAACCTGTCGTGGCTACTGACCCCAGTGAGGAATCCCAGGACAAGGGCAGAGGAACAGTACAATGAGGCCCATGGGAGTACTAGGAGGGTGATCGAGCGGACCTTCGGCCTCCTGAAGGCCAGGTTTAGGTGCCTGCATATGACAGGTGGATCCCTAATGTACTCACCAAAGAAGGTGTGCCATATCATCGTGGCCTGCTGTATGCTTCACAACCTGGCTTTGCGACGCCAGGTGCCTTTCCTGCAGGAGGATGGTCCAGATGCTGGTGTTGTAGCAGCTGTGGAGCCTGTGGAGAGTGAAGAGAAGAAAGACGACGGGGACAACACAGACAACAGGGATACAGTGATACAGCAGTATTTTCAGTAGCACACAGGTACGAATCAACCCCGCCATTTTACATTTACTTAAAGTCTCCTGCCTCTCTACTGTCTGTGTTTCCCCCCAGTTCCTGTTAACTGAGTTGTGACTTTCCCTTCCGTTTTCAGAGCTGTGGGCCCCACTGCGTGACCTCTGCTTTGTTTGCCCATGGACTACAGCTGTGTGACAGTGGTATATTGTCATCACAATGTAACTGAACATTTTGGCAACGTTATGTCTAATACATTTGTTCAAAATACAAGCAGACTCCAGATTTTTTAAGTGCAATAAGTGATTTTATTAAAGTGCTAAATTTAGGGACATGATTGTAAAACGGTGATGGGTGATGGTGGAGTAATGTCCATGGCAGAGTCCAGTTTTCAGTCTCACAGGTGCATTGTCCATATGCCTGTGGAAGGATGAGCAGGGGCAGTTTAAGTTTGGACAGGGTGACAATGTGGGACAGTGGGATGACATCAGGGGGTATCGTTTGCTGGCGGGGGTCTTGGCATCCTACTCTGTCTTCTTGTGAGATCTCAGGTACCGCTTGCGGGGTGGTTCTTCTTCTGCAGGAGGTGGGGTTCTGGTGGCCTGTCGTTGTGTGGGGGCCTCCTGTCCACTAGCACCGGCGGAGGTGGTAGGCTGTTCCTGGTCCATGCTAGTGACAGGGGCCCTTTGTGGTGCCACATGGTCCCGCAATGTGGTGACTATCTGGTTAAGGGCCACGACGATGGTCCCCATTGCGGAACTAATGTTTCTCAGTTCCTCTCTGAACCCCATGTACTGTTCCTCCTGCAGTACCTGGATCTCCTGGAACCTGGCCAGTACCGTAGCCATCGTCTCCTGGGAGTGGTGGTATGCTCCCATGATGGAGGAGAGGGCCTCTTGGAGAGTCGGTTCCCTGGGCCTGTCCCCCCCCCCCGTCGCACAGCAGCCCTCCCAGTTCCCCTGTTTCCCTGGGCCTCTGTCCCCTGGACCGTGTGCCCACTACCACTGCCCCCAGGTCCCTGTTGTTGTTGGGGTGGTGGGTCAACCTGGGTGCCCTGTAGTGGTGGACACACCGCTGATTGACGTGTCCTGGAGACAGAGGCATGGGCCTGCTGGGTGGGAGCTGTGCTGGTGTTCCCAGAGGGGGTTAGGTCTGCTGTAGCCTGTGGCTGTCTGTGGGGAACCGACTGTCCCGAGGTCACCGATGGGCCGGGCTGGTCATCTGGGTCCAGGGAGACAGAGCTGCTGTCATCACTGGGGGCCTCTTCTGGGGGTGGGATGGACATCTCTGGACCCTCCTGGGCGGTGTGGTGGCGTTCGGGTCCTGCAGGGGTATAAGAGTATGGTTATTGCTTCTGTGTGTGCCATTTCGTGTAATGGGTGGGTGGCCGTGTACCCCAGTGCTGGCATTCCCTTGTGGGGGCTTTTGTGATGGTGGCTTGTGGGGGAGATGGGTATGTGCAGTGGGCATGCTTTGGTGATGGGTGTCCATGCTTTGGGGAGGCATGCAGGGCTACGTTTTGGGATGGGTGGGTTGTGATGGTGAGCCATTTGCAAGGAGTTGGTGTGATTGGGGTGGGGGTGAGGGTGGGGGTATGATTTGGCATGCAGGTGGGGTGGGGGGAATGAAATAGTGAAGATTTGACTTACCAGAGTCCATTCCTCCGCCTACTCCTGCGAGGCCCTCAGGATGCAGGATGTGCAAGACTTCCTCCTCCCATGCTGTGAATTCTGGGGAGTAGGTGGGGGTCCGCCGCCAGTCCGCTGTACCGCGATGTTGTGCCTTGATACCATGGAACGCACCTTCCCCCGTAGGTCGTTCCACCGCTTCCTGATGTCGTCCCGATTTCGTGGATGCTGTCCCACAGCGTTGACCCTGTCCACTATTCTTTGCCATAGCTCCATCTTCCTGGCAATGGTGGTGTGCTGCACCTGTGCCCCGAAGAGCTGGGGCTCTACCCGAACTATTTCCTCCACCATGACCCTGAGTTCGGCGTCAGAGAACCTGGGGTTTCTTTGGGGTGCCATGGGGTGGTGTGGATGAGGTGAGGGGTGGTGTATGTGTTGTAGAGTGTGGTGAGTGTGGTGGTGTATGGTGTTTTGTGCGTGGATATTGTGTGGGTGATGTTGTGATTTGCCTCTGTGTGATGGTCTACTCTATGCTGTGCTGTCTCTCTCTGTCCTTCAGTCGCAATTGTGGTCGTAAGGGTTTGTGGGTGATGTGGGTGTGTGTTTTATATTTAATTGGGTGTGTGGGAGTGGTGTGTGTATGTGTCTCAGGTGTGTGTATTTTGAATTGTCCAATGTGGTAGTGTTTTGTAAAGGTGTGTGTATTTTGACCGCGGCGGTGTGTACCGCCAATGGAATACCGCGGTTGAAAGACCGATGCGGGGATTTGTGGGTCGGAATGGCATGGGCGTATTTCTGTTGGCGTGACGGTGGAGGTTTGGTCATCGCCAGTTTTTCGCTGGCCGTTGCTGTGGCGGACTTTTGTTGATGTCGGGTTTTTGGCGGTTTGCCAGTTGAGTTGCGGGTCAGAATGACCGTGGCGGTTTACCGCGACCGCGGCGGTGTTATGGCGGTCTTCTGACCGGCGGTAAGCGCCTTTTACCGCTGAGGTCAGAATGACCCCCTTAGTCTCTTTTTTGAAGATTTTCTTCAGCAGGACGAACCTGCCAGTCCAATCTGACCTCCTGGAGCCCTCCTCCGGATACGCGATGCTGGAATCCTCAGTGGAGATTTTTACCTTTGGACTTAGTCGTTTTTTTCGAGGTGAAAATCCTTCGACCGGGGTAAACCTGGATCTTGATCCGACGTCCATGGAGCCCTCCTCGGATACGCTGGCTAGGAGGTCCCGGTCAACTTTTTACCTTCGGACTTAGGCCCTCATTCTGACTTTGGCGGGTGGCGGTCGCCGCCCGGCAAAATCAGGCCGCCGAAAGACCGCGGCGGCCATTCTGGCTTTCCCGCTGGGCCGGCGGGTGCCCGCCAAAGGAGCGCCCGCCGGCCCAGCGGGAAAGGCCCTGCAACAATGAAGCCGGCTCCGAATGGAGCCGGCGGAGTTGCAGGGGTGCGACTGGTGCAGTTGCACCCGTCGCGATTTTCACTGTCTGCAATGCAGACAGTGAAAATCTTTATGGGGCCCTGTTAGGGGGCCCCACGACACCCGTTCCCCCCATCCTGTTCCTGGCGGTAAAAACCGCCAGAAACAGGGTGGCGGGAAGGGGGTCGGAATCTCCATGGCGGCGCTGCTTGCAGCGCCGCCATGGAGATTCAGCCCATGCATGGGAAATCCGGCGGGAAACCGCTGGATTCCCTTTTCTGACCGCGGCTTTACCGCAGCGATCAGAATGGGCTGGGAAGCACCGCCAGCCTGTTGGTGGTGCTTCCGTGGTCCCCGGCCCTGGCGGTCTTGGACCGCCAGGGTCGGAATGACCCCCTTAGTCTCTTTTTCTGAGATTTCTTTACCGGGACGAACCAGCAAATCAGGCCGGGTCGCGGTTGAGGCAAGCCGGCTAGAGTTGCCGTGGCGGGTCGGTCCCTGTATGGAGCTTTTTTTTAAAAAAGTTGTCCAAACTTCTCCAAACTTCTGGGGCTTCTCCCAGATGTCCTTTTAAGGTTCTTTTGAGGTCCACAGCTCACCCCAAGGGTCCAGAAGTTCTGAGATGGTCCTTGGGGGGTGCGGACTACAACTCCCAGAATGCACCTTGCGCAAATTCCTTTTTGGCCACTGGACAGTGGTCAGCTGGTCGCTTTCTTCAGGAGTTGTTGCAGGGGACTCTGGTTAGCATTTTTTCACCTGTAGCAAACAGGGAGTCCCTCCTTGAACCAGTTGAAGCCAGGCAAAGTCCTTCTTGTGGTGAAGCCCAAGTGTGCAGCTGGTGCAGTCCTTCTGAGTGCAGGTTCCAGGTGCAGGCCAGGGGTCCAGCAGGGCAGTCCTTCTTCTTCTGTTGTTCTTCCTTGTTGGATGTGGTAGGGAACTGAGGTGTGGGTGCAGGTCTGCCAGTTTTATCCTTGCTCCTGGTTGAAAAGCAGGGGGGCCCTGGTTCTCCAATCAGGTGCAGGGTCCTTCCCCCTGTGATGACCACTTCCTGGGAAGTGTGGCAAAAATCAATCCCAGGAGGCAACATTCTCCAAAAATCCATCATGGCTGAATCTGATTTTTGGAGGTTACATCTGACTGAGCCCACCCACTGGTGTGGCTAAAAATCATAAACACACCCCTCTCCTGCCCTCTCCTAGTCTAATCAAGGGGGCACCTAGTTGTCTGGGGTTGCAGGATGTGGGGGTGTTGCTGGTTGCTCCAAATGTCCTTCTCTGCCTTTGAAGACCAGTTTGGCAGCCCTCCCCTTCCTGCCTCACCATCTGCTGAGGGGAGATTCCTTCCCACAGGCACATTCCTTTGTGTGAAGCCAGGCCACTTCACACCTCATCAAGGCAGCTTTGCCAAGCTGCTGAGGCTGGCCAACCAGAGCACAGCAGCAAAAACAATGCAGGGCTGAAATTGGCAACTTTTTCAGGTAAAGTTTAAAACTCTTTACCTGAACAAGTTATATTAAATCCAACAACTGGAAGTTGTGGGATTTATTACAACAATTAATTTGATACCAAACTCTTGGTATGCATCATTTAAGGAGACTTTAAAAATTAAAATAAAGTCTCCCTATTCTAGCCTATGAAGGTCATTTACTACAATGAGGGAAAACCGAATTTGGCTGTTTTTACCTCACCAGGGCTTATAAAACTATTTTTATAAAGTCCCTGCTTATAGTTACATGGCACCCAGCCCTAGGGGTACATAGGGCACACGTTAGGGGTGACTTATATGTAAAAATAAGGTAGTTTAAGACTTTGGAACTACTTTTAATTCCAAAGTCGAATTTGCATATAACTTTAATTTAAAAGCAGCCAGCAAGGCAGGCCTGCCTTTAAAATGACACTGGGCACCTCAGCAGTGCACCTATGGGTGCACCACCTATGCTGTTGTCCCTAAACCTACATGCCCTACCATATGCTAGGGACTTATAGGTAGGTTAACTTAGCCAATTATAATTAGCCTAATTTGCATATCCATTTTACACAGAGCATAGGCCCTGGGACTGGTTAGCAGTACCCAGAGCACCATCAGAGTCAGGAAAACACCAGCAAAAAGTGGAAAATGGGGGCAAAAAGTTAGGGGGCCTCTGCAATCAGCCCTGTTTTCTCACACTGTGCAATCCCTGAAACATACCAATCTCAACCTGGACCGGATCTGTAATCGGATTTGTCAGGAGCTGATTTGCTACTCATTCCACCTTTATAGTGCGTCCTGATAGGGGCAGTTTCGGAACCTCTGCACTTCTGACTGTAGAGCGTGTACCTCCCATGTCAACCAGGAATGAAACCTTGTGACCCATCACCTTTCCCTGTACATAGTGTCCCCTCTGATCTACTTCTAGGGATGCTGCAAGCCTGCACTCCTCACTGTCTGAGCAATCATCCGACCATTCATCGTTTATTCCATCCTCACCACGCAATGGGAACTGTTGTCATTTTGAATCATTGCTTGACCTGTGACCTGTTGAGGAAGCATCACCTGTTGCTGTCCCATCGGAGCTAAAGGCAACTGCATTTGCTGCCTAGGTACCAAGGGAATCTGCTGTTGTACTTGCTGCACCTGTGCTTGTGGTACACGTGGCATTTGCATCTGTTGCATGGACTGGAGACCCTGCATCTGAACCATATTATTCTGGAAGTTCTGATTTTGACCCCTCACTCTTGGCCCCCTCACATTTTGAAATGTACTGACGTCATTGCTTTGTTGAACAACACCCTCCTGCACCATCATCGGACATACCCGCTTCCAGTGTCCCACGCCCCTGCACGCATGGCATGGTAATACCTTCTTCATCCCCTGCACATCATTTTGAACCACAACTGTATTCAAGTCTGGACCACGGTTCACAAAACCTCCTCGGCCTCTCGATTGCATCTGAAACATCCCTTGCGGTTGCTGTATCATCTGCTGCACTCCATTCCCCTGCATCCCTGCCTGATCTGCGTTAATTTGTATCACCATCACTTTCTCTTTTAACTTTCTCTGTTTCAACTCAATCTCGTCACTACAGTATTTTGCATACTGCAATACCTCATCAATCGGCTTCGCTTGCCAACAGATCAAATGATTCTTAATCATCTGGCTGATCTCTGGCCTCAATCCTTCAACAAACCTGAACACAAGGTGACTCGTGTCTTTCGGTTCTATGACCTCTATTCCACTGTAATGTTTGAACGCCTTCAACAGTCTCTCATAGTAAGCATGCATCGACTCTTTGCCGTCTTGTGCCGTGCGATAAATTTTCTGCCAATCATTAACCTTCGGTGACACCTTCTGTTTTAGAAACTCAATCACCTTATGGTAATACCTCATTACATCAGGAGACGGTTCTCCCGTAATCTTGTCCCTTGCCGGTTGTTCTGTTGGCCAATCCACACCTCTCTTGCACTCAAGCCACAAATCAGCTGGCACTATAATCTCAAACAGTGTGTTCAAGTCTTCCCAAAGGCACTTCGCAAGCTTCACAAACCTGTCTGTCTGCTGGTACCATTCTATCGGCTTCTCCCTCAACCTGGGATAGTCATTTGTGGACATCAAAGTGTCTCCCCTAGACCACGGTACATGAACCAGGACCCCTCCAGCGGTCTCTCTCATTGGTAACATCTTTATTTTCCCTGTGTTTCGCACAGCTTTCGCCTGCTGCGGCTCCAGGCAGTCACTTTTCCTCTTATTTCTCTTTTTCGCCCATCTGCCATCCCACTTTTCTAATGCTCCCCAAATTTGAGCACTCTGCAATATCTCCTTAAGGTGTGCCTCTATTCCAATAGTTCTCATGTGATCAAAATCTTTGGACTCGAGGTCTAACCTGTAACTCTTTTTCAGATGCATGGTATTATCTAAGTCTATGCTATATTTGTCTGCCAAGTTCGCTAACCTCTGATGCACCTTACTCACTTCTTTGGTTATTTTCGGGCACAGATACCTCAATTCTCCTTCAGTGTATGATTCTAGTCTGTTCACCCCCCTAGATCCTTCAACTACTACAGCTGCTTCCACACCCAACCTCACAAAATTCAGGAATTCCTCTCTCTCTGACTGCTCTTCTGCTGTTACAGGAGTAGTCTGCGGAGTGTTAAGCTTGTCTAACCTTTCATTCAGATGTTGTGCGGTTAACCCTTGCAATGAGATATTTCCAGCTTGCACCATTGATGGTTGTGATGTATTTGCACTCAGTACCTGTGGTGTCAGTAGACCCAAACCTGCTTGTCTCATTGTCTCTAAAGGAACCCCAATCGGACTGAAGTCCAACAACGATCCAGATCCTTCTGCTGTCTGTTCCCCCTGTGTCCTACCTTGGGAGCTTCCTGTGAACCCTCCTCTTATCATCTCTTGAGTCATTACTCCTTGATCGCATACACTATGCTCGCCTGCGCATATAGCGGTACTGGTGGACCAACAGTAATCAGCAAAGATATAGCAGCTGGTGTCTGTCCGTTTCCCAATCCCAGTGGAGCATTAACTCCCACAGCTTGATTCATTATAGGTGCTGTAGCTGACTGTGGTCCTGTGACCGAAGTGTAATTCGGAACCATTTGCTGCTGCGGCTGGGGCAGCAATTGTGGAGTTGGCTCAATCTGCACTAACTTTGATTCCATATATACCGGATCAGGCGGTACCATCAGATTCGTAGCCGTCTCTAATACTGGGACATCAGGGTAGAGCCTCTGAATTGGTGGTGGCTGCAACTGTATCTGCGTCTCTGGTGCAGTAGATACACTAGCACCATTCTGTATCGGAGCTGATGTGATAACATTATTCACCTGTGTTGCGCTTGTGGTTACCTGATTCTGTGTCGAACTTATAGGACCTGCACTATTACTTGGTATATTGTCATTTATGGCATATGGTGATGGTCGATCATGGAACAACTGATTAAGGAACTCATCACCATCTGAATCATCTGCATCTGCCCAAGACTTCTGTGTCTCTTTCTGCTTACTAGAACCCTTGTCCGTTTTACAAGTGGCCTTTCTTCCCTGTGTTTCGGCTTCTTGAGTTATTGCCGGAAACATTCTAACTGCATCTATTATTTCCCTTCTCCACATCCTAGTCTCACTATCCCATCTAGCTTCTGCTAGTGTCTTTTCTGCTCTTCTCATTCTCCTCTCAAATTTCTGTTGCTGTTTCTGAATTGCCGCCAGTTCCCAAATTGCTAATGCCTCAAACTGAGCTGGTCTCGGAGGTGGCGTCTGCTCATTTAACACCCTCTGCAAATTCTCTAAAATCCTTATATTGAACGTTCCGTGTTCAGGAAACGCCAAACATCCCTCTTTCTCTGTTAATTTGCACCATTGCTTTAGCCAAAGGCACGGCGCTACTCCCTTTTTCTCCATTACGGCATAAGCCAGAGTATCCTCTGGTGGTGTAGGCTCCCCCACACTCGCTGTAATGTACATATCTCCCCTCAAAGCACACTTTAACGCTTTGAAAAATTTCATTTTTGCTTCTTTTATTTTGTTTAGAATCTAATCAGGAAGTGACTTTAATTCCCAGAACACTCTTCGCCTACCTTCTCAACCAATTGCCTCTCACGGACGGCTGCCAATCCTTGCGCGACCCCTCTCGGCAACTGACCTATCCCAGCGTGGCTCCAATGATGTCACACTCACACACACTGCGACTGACAAAGTCTTGCGACTTGTCCTCCTCACTCTAGATCCACTCAAAACTAATACAATATATTGCAAGCACCTTTAACAACAAAACTCAAATTTGCCGGTTTACTACAGGAAGGGTAACACAATCGCTTCAAAACTTTACAGAGATTTCACTTGAAGCCTCGGCCGCTACTCTCTCCTTCTCAGATCCCGTACTCGCAAGCAGAATTCGACCCGCAAATCCTACTCTCGACTTGTCAATGTTTCATTCTAGTGCACTTTAGAACTTGCCAAATCTCCATCGAAGGTTTCACTCACACTCTTTGACTCAAACTCGACTCGTCATCCACGCCAGATTGACCTATTAAACCGCGCAAATTACAACATAAACGAAGTGTCTCATACACTTATCAATATACTCTGGAGTCTTGGACCATGCCGGGTCCGTACATCAACAACAACCACGTGGATAATTTTTTTGCACAAAGCGCCACACTCACATGAAGTTCGCTGACTTCCCTACTCTCATACTGCGGAGTATGCCCATTTCTACTAAAACATTACTTGGCCTAAATTCTCACAAACCTCACAATTCACCAGCGATATGCATAAGCTGGGCAAGCGCAAATTCTACTTCACACATACTATCACTAGAATGCTGAGAACATACCCAACTCACTTAGGCAAGCTCCGAGATTCTAGGAAAGATATTGGGGACTTAGGGGAACATCATATCTCCAATATGCATTATTTCAATAAACAATCCTAAACAATGGTCCCTCGTCCTAGGGCCCCAAAGGGCCTAAACCGTCCTCTGCTACCAGAACTGTTAACGCGTCCCAATCTAGATAATTTACTCACTCTGGGACTCGTTTTAGGCCGATGAATCTTTTGACCCTGATTGAAGTCTCCTTAGAACGAGATTACTACTCAACATGCCAATCAATAGATCAATAACTCATCAATAATCACAATAGCAAGTCAAACAGATTAAACAATAACATCAATAATATTGAGACACACCATGACCTTTCAGTCATGAATAACCACACAGAATTTATTAAGATTTATGATATTTATTCCCTATTGGTTACAATTCTATCAATAAGTTTATTAGTCTCAATACCAGAAAACACATCAGCAATGTCATAATATGGCAACTCGAATAAGACTTCATCAAAGCAAAGATCATAAACATTAGAGCATAGCACGACGTCAACATGAATCAACTTTAGCAGAGTATCATTAGCTCATTATTCAACAATGCATAGATTCAGTCATTTGTCTATTTGCGTCATTCAGTGAACTCCTTAACTAACCTCGAATTAGCATTAGCATGTTGGGCTTCATGCAAAACAATTTAGCAACACCAAATTTAGAAAACATCTAACTATGGTCTCTGTCAAAAGAAGCAGTTGGTACCTAGAAGAAAAGGCAAATAGACCATTACATTTTCATCATTATATAGTTACCCTCCATAATGGGTCAGCATACAGATTCAGCCTTCGTCCTCAGGACGTCAGTTGATTCCCCATCAGCCAGGAAACTCAGCAAGGTTCAGCAAGACACGGCAATAGGGGCACTTCCCTCATAAGGAGGAAAAGAATAGAATGGGCTAAGCAAAGTAGGGTAAGGATGATTCGAAGACTCAAACGGCAAAGTCTTTAGGCAGAGTGACAGAGTGTCTAGATAACGGCAAGAATGGCTTCACGGGTCTCTCCTCTCTAGTTTCTCCTTGTGATATATAGTTATGCCAAATTTGTTGTACAGTCCCCTAATTTCCTATTGGACAAGTTTTGGTGCACCATTATCTCCATCCAATAATCCACTTGTTGCCTCATTAAGAATGTCACCCCATAACAGTTCTCACGTAGTTTATTGTCTCCTGTGATTGACGTCTCCATTGGGTAGCTGTTGCAAGTCTACACTGTTGCATTCGGCAAGAATGTCTCCTTGGGCAAGTCGAGTCTCATGAGAACGGATTTACTACGGTTACATACATCCTCCAGCTTTTGGAAAAGTACGAGTACATGTCCTTCAGCAAGTCAGCACACTGCACGTTAGAAAAACACATTTAATATGAAACCAGACAGCTAGGCCCCGACTCATGCTTACTAAGGCCTAGTGATTAATTAGCAAAACTTTAACATATAATTCGTAATACTGGTACAAAAGCACATATTAGTACAGTAATAATCCATCATTAGTCAATTTTTATTTATCATCGTATACGTTGGTGGCCACTCCCTGTGGGCACATTTCGAACACACTTTTAATAAAGCACATTAATACATTTTCCATGCAGCATCATTACGCATTAATTCGCAAACATTTCATGTTAATTTTTTATTATAAAAGCTACACTCCAACAATGTCATGGATTACGCATTGTGATCAAAGTAATGATATAAAAATGTATATTTTAAATATTTTATCTAGACTGTATAAGGGGAACCTAGTACGCAGGCACAGATACATTTTGAAATCTAAACTATGCATTAAATATAAAGCACATTTGAATGTTCATCTAAACAGGAATTGTAGGAAAGTACCATCTTGCCTGGCATGTTACCCCCATATTTCACTGTATGCATGTTGTTTTAGCCATTGTGTCACTGGGATCCTGCCAGACAGGGCCCCAGTGCTCATAATATGTGCCCTGTATGTGTTCCCTGTGTGGTGCCTAACTGTATCACTGAGGCTCTGCTAACCAGAACCTCAGTTTTTATGCTCTCTCTGCTTTCCAAATTTGTCACTGCAGGCTAGTGACTAAATTTACCAATTCACATTGGCTTACTGGTACACCCATATAATTCCCTTGTATGTGGTACTGAGGTACCCAGGGTATTGGGGTTCCAGGAGATCGCTATGGGCTGCAGCATTTCTTTTGCCACCCATAGGTAGCTCTGACAATTCTCACACAGGCCTGCCACTGCAGCCTGAGTGAAATAACGTCCACATTATTTCACAGCCATTTACCACTGCACATAAGTAACTTATAAGTCACCTGTATGTCTAACCTTCAGTTAGTGAAGGTTGGGTGCCAAGTTACTTAGTGTGTTGGCACCCTGACACTAGTCAGGGTGCCCCCACATCATTCAGGGCAAATTCCCCAGACTTTGTGAGTGCGGGGACACCATTACACGCGTGCACTATACATAGGTCACTACCTATGTATAGCATCACAATGGTAACTCCGAACATGGCCATGTAACATGTAACATGTCTAAGATCATGGAATTGTCACCCCAATACCATTCTGGTATTGGGGGAACAATTCCATGATCCCCCGGGTCTCTAGCACAGAACCCGGGTACTGCCAAACTGGCTTTCCGGGGTTTCAACTGCAGCTGCTGCTGCTGCCAACCCCTCAGACAGGTTTCTGCCCTCCTGGGGTCCAGGCAGCCCTGGCCCAGGAAGGCAGAACAAAGGATCTCCTCTAAGAGAGGGTGTTACACCCTCTCCTTTTGGAAATAGGTGTGAAGGGCTGGGGAGGAGTAGCCTCCCCCAGCCTCTGGAAATGCTTTGATGGGCACAGATGGTGCCCATCTCTACATAAGCCAGTCTACACCGGTTCAGGGATCCCCCAGCCCTGCTCTGGCGCAAAACTGGACAAAGGAAAGGGAAGTGACCACTCCCCTGACCAGTACCTCCCAGGGGAGGTGCCCAGAGCTCCTCCAGTGTGTCCCAGACCTCTGCCATCTTGGAAACAGAGGTGTTGGGGGCACACTGGACTGCTCTGAGTGGCCAGTGCCAGCAGGTGACGTCAGAGAGCCCCTCTGATAGGCTCTTACCTTTCTTGGTAGCCAATCCTCCTTTCTTGGTAGCTAAACCTCCTTTCTTGGTAGCCAAACCTCCTTTTCTGGCTATTTAGGGTTTCTGCTTTGGGGAATTCTTCATATAACGGATGCAAGAGCTCACCAGAGTTCCTCTGCATCTCCCTCTTCGACTTCTACCAAGGATCGACTGCTGACTGCTCCAGGACGCCTGCAAAACCGCAACAAAGTAGCAAGACGACTACCAGCAACATTGTAGCGCCTAATCCTGACGGCTTTCTCGACTGTTTCCTTGTGGTGCAAGCTCTGGGGGTCGCCTGCCTTCACCCTGCACCAGAAGCACAGAAGAAATCTCAAGTGGGTCGACGGACTCTTCCCCCTGCTAACGCAGGCACCAAAAGACTGCAACCACCGGTCCTCTTGGTCTCCTCTCATCCTGACGAGCGTGATCCCTGGAACACAGGAACTCTATCCAAGTGACTCCCACAGTCCAGTGACTCTTCAGTCCAAGCTTGGTGGAGGTAAGTCCTTGCCTACCCACGCTAGACTGAAAACCTGTGTACTGCATGATTTGCAGCTGCTCCGGCTTCTGTGCACTCTTCCAGGATTTTCTTAGTGCAGAGCCTAGCCTGGGTCCCCAGGACTCTGTCCTGCAGTGCTCAACCCGCTGAGTTGGCCTCTGACGTCGTGGGACCCTCTTTTGTAACTCTGCATGGACTCCGGTTCACAAATCTTTCATGTTCCTGTTCAGGTACTTCTGTGGGTGCTGCCTGTTTCTGTGTGGGCTGTCTGAGTTGCTGAGCATCCCCTTTGTGTCCTCCTCCAAAAGGCGATATCCTGGTCCTTCCTGGTCCTCAGCAGCACCCAAAAACCTCTATTGCGACCCTTGCAGCTAGCAAGGCTTGTTTGCAGTATTTCTGCGTGGGAACACCTCTGCAATCTTCATCGTGACGTGGGACATCTTCCATCTAAAGGAGAAGTTCCTAGTCCTCTTCTTTCTTGCAGAACTCTAAGCTTCTTCCATCCAGAGGCAGCTTCCTTGCACCTTCATCCGGGGTTTTCTGGGCTCCTTCCCCCCCTGGACACTGTCATGACTATTGGACTTGATCTCCTTGCTTTGAATGTCCTCAGGTCCAGGAATCCGTTTTCAGTGCATTGCTGGTGTTTGTTGTTCTTGCAGAATCCCCCTATCATGACTATTGTGCTCTTTTGGGGTAGTAGGTGTACTTTACTCCTACTTTTCAGGGTCTTGGGGTGGGGTATCTTGGACACCCTGACTGTTGTCTTACAGTCCCAATGACCCTCTACAAGCTCCCATAGTTCTGGGGTCCATTTGTAATTTGCATTCCACTTTTGGAGTATATGGTTTGTGTTGCCCCTAGACCTATGTTCACCTACTGCAACCTATTGTAATTCTACACTGTTTGCATTACTTTTCTGTCTCTTACTTACCTATTTTTGGTTTGTGTACATATAACTTGTGTTTATTACTTACCTTCTTACTGACGGTACTCACTGAGATACTTGTGGCATATTGCCATAAAAATAAAGTACCTTTATTTTTAGTAACTCTGTATATTGTGTTTTCTTATGATATTGTGCATATGATATAAGTGGTATAGTAGGAGCTTTGCATGTCTCCTAGTTCAGCCTAAGCTGCTTTGCCATAGCTACCTTCTATCAGCCTAAGCTTCTAGAAACACCTCTATTCTACTAATAAGGGATAACTGGACCTGGCACAAGGTGTAAGTACCTTCGGTACCCACTACAAGCCAGGCCAGCCTCCTACAGGAATGGACGACACATTGCCTTATTCTTTGTTCTCAGCACCAAACATCAAATTCTGCCACACAGAAAAGAACATGAACCCCCACAAATCAATAGCAAGGCAACTGATATCCTACAGTCATCTTGAAAGCTTTCAAATACATATTTTTGATAAACTGGTGCTTACTGTCAATGAATTACATTTTTATGATGCTAACTAAATAGAAGCAATAGATACCACTGCATCCCATCTTCGGTTCCAAAAATGTCAGTCCCGTATTCTTTTTTAGTATGCTTACTAGTGATCTATTTCCTTCTGAACCACCACCCTAGGCTTCATTATATGTTACTTATTAGATCTGTGAAGGATATTATATCCACAAAGTTATCTCAAGGTGTCTGATATTCATTTGGTGATGGGGATACCTGGTACAAGAATATACCTGTTGTTTTATAACTTCTGTTCTTTTTTTCTGACAGATTTTGACAGGTCAGATGTTAGAGAAAGCCCATAAGCCCCAGAAAAATGATGAAATATGTGAAATATTAGGTATTTTTATATATGTATTTCACAGATTCCTTTAGCGCATAGCTACCTGAATTATGGTATAGATGCACTTTACATGTTAACAATAAAGACACAAATTCCTACATGGATCTGATGACGTTGCTGTAGATGAGAAAAGGTATTTACAACAGTGGTACTCGGACAAAAGTAAGGAGGAGGGAAGAGTTTAGGGTTTGGTATGGGGTAAAGAGTGGCAGAGAGGGGGAAGAGGGTTGGTGGGAAAATGGGAGAAGACAGGAAGAGATGGGATTGTGAGACTGAAGGTGAAGACCATGTGAAAAACTTAGGGGCATATTTATACTCCGTTTGCGCCGAATTTGCGTCGTTTTTTTCAACGCAAATTCGACGCAAAACTAACTCCATATTTATACTTTGGCGTTAGACGCGTCTAGCGCCAAAGTTCATGGAGTTAGCGTCATTTTTTTGCATGAACACCTTCCTTGCGTTAATGATATGCAAGGTAGGCGTCCCGTCTTAAAAAATGACTGCGATGCATATGCGTCGTATTTATACTCCCGGGCAAAAATGACGCCCGGGAGTGGGCGGGACTAAAAAAACCCGCATTTGCGCCGGATTTTAGCGCCTGGGTCAGGGCAGGCGTTAAGGGACCTGTGGGCTCAGAATGAGCCCAGAGGTGCCCTCCCAAGCCCCCAGGGACACCCCCTGCCACCCTTGCCCACCCCAGGAGGACACCCAAGGATGGAGGGACCCATCCCAGGGAAGAAAAGGTAAGTTGTGGTAAGTATTTTTTTTATTTTTTTTGTGGCATAGGGGGGCCTGATTTGTGCCCCCCTACATGCCACTATGCCCAATGACCATGCCCAGGGGACAGAAGTCCCCTGGGCATGGCCATTGGGCAAGGGGGCATGACTCCTGTCTTTGTCATGTTAATGGCGTCTGGGCGCCCAAAAAAATTGGCGCAAATCGGGTTAAGACGATATTTTTGCCTCAGCCTGACTTGCCCCATTTTTGGACGCCCAAACGCCATTTTGCCCTACGCCGGCGCTGCCTGGTGTACGTGGTTTTTTTTCACGCACACCAGGCAGCGCCGGTCGGCTAACGCCGGCTAACGCCATTCAATAAATACGCCGCCCGCATGGCGCTTCAGAATGGCGTTAGCCGGCGCTAATTTTTTTGGCGCTAAACTGCGTTAGCGCAGTTTTGCGTCAAAAAGTATAAATATGGCCCTTAGAGTCAGAGACAATTGCCACTCTTTGGAAAATCCTCACCCTGTGGCAATAGTATATGAAGTATGCAACAAATAGTTCTTCCCCACCAAGCCCACGTAAAATCAGTGTCTTACTGCTGTACAGATATTTGTGGTAAGCAGCATGACCGCTTACGTCACCAAGCTGTGCTTCTACTTTTGATAGCATTCAGTATATCCTTTGCATCAAATCAAGCGGCTTTATATAATAAAAGGCTCTTTCTGTGTGGGCTCCGCATTTTACGTTCTTTTATACTCACTTTAGCTTTGCTTCTTATGAGAAGTGAATGAAGTATTTATCACATTTATGTTTGCTTTCAGACCGCACTATATTTGTTCATGTGCAGTGTATGCATCTTGTTTTGTAGTATCTGTGTTTGCCTCACGTATTTCTTCAGTGCTGTAAACAAAGAGTTTTGATTCTCCTAATGCGATCTTGTTGTTAGTCAAGACCTTTTGATTTTACTAAAATTACTGGATAATATGATTACTCATTGGACTTTCAGCCATCCCTCTTTCTTCAATGGTTTGTTATTATGTCATTCAAATTTTTCTTCTGACCACTACTCCGTTCCCCCAAAATAAAGTGTTAAGATTTTTGTGTGACACAAATATAGTGCTGTAAAATTAGTGATTTCATAAATATAGTGGGGCAGAATATCACATGTAAGAATACATTTTGTTTACCATTTTCTAATATTATTGTAAAAATATTGGTCTGTATAATGTTGTAGTGTATATCTTTTTCAAGTGTACTTGTATGTCATTTTGTAATGTATAAGGTAATTTTTTAAATGCTTATAACTTATTCTTTTTAATTTTAGGAATGAGATGTTTAGCGTGTGGTGTAGGTGGAGGGGAGTAAAATTAAATATTTTTTTGTTATGTCTTAAATGTTTGTTGTGTGGCTTATATTTATTATTTATTGTTTTTCATTTCAAAATAGTATTTATGTTTGATGTTATTCTGTAACTCAATAATTTCATTTTTTTATTAATTCTTTTCAAATTGATGTTTATATTCACATTTTGTAAATGAATATGTTTTTATTTTAAACTCATTATGTTTCTTAAGTAGTTTTTTAAATATATTATTTGTATGTTTTCATGGTTGTAATTTGTTAACCCCTTCGCTGCCAAGCCTTTTCCCCCTCAGCTACCAGGTCTTTTTTTTTTTGTTTTGGGGCAGTTTACGCTCAGGCCCTAATAACTTTTTGGCCACATAAGCTACCCACGCAAAATTTGCGGCCTTTTTTCTAACATCCTAGGGATTCTGTAGGTACCCAGAGTTTGTGGGTGCCCCTGGATGAGACCAAGAAATTAGGCAAAATACAGTTTTGTTTTTTTTTGGGGTGGGGGGAAAGGGCTGCAGACGGTGACCTATGGTTTTTTTCCCTGAAGATGGCATCAACAAAGGGTTTGCGGTGCTAAAATTACCATATTCCCAGCTTTTAGGAACAGGCAGACTTGAATCAGAAAACCACATCTTTCAACACAATTGTGGCATTTTACTGGGATATACCCTCTTTTCTGTGCTTTGAGCCTCCTTCAAGTTAGTGACAGAAATGGGTGTGAAATCAGTGCTGGATCCCGGACAGCTAAACATTTCTGAAAAGAAGACTACATTCTGAATGCAGCAAGGGGTCATTTGTGTAGATCCTACAAGGTTTTCTAACAGAAAATAACAGCTGAAATAAAAGAATATTGAAATTGAGGTGAAAATAACAGCCATTTCTGTCCAAGTATCTTTTTCCTGCCATGTTGGATTTTCAAAAGCAATATACCGTTGCATCTGCTGTTCGCTTCTGGTTGGAAGGATATATAGGGCTTGTAGGTTCATCAAGAACCCTAGGCACCCAGAACCAATAAAGGAGATGCACCTTGTAATGGATTTTCATTGCATACCGGGTATACAGCAATTAATTTGCTGAAATATAAAGAGAGAAAAACAGCTATCAAGGGAACCTTTGTATTTCCGGAATGGGCACAAGATAAGGTGTTGAGAAGCAGTGGTGATTTGCACATCTCTGAATTCCCGGGTCCCCGTACTAGCATGTGAATTACAGGGCATTTTTCAAAAAGATGCCTTTTTTAAACACTGTTTTACATTTGGAAGGAAAAAATGTAGAGAAAGACAAAGGGCAATAACACTTGTCCTTCTATTCTGTGTTCCCCTAAGTCTCCTGATAAAAATGGTACCTCACTTGTGTGGGTAGGCCTAATGCCAGCGACAGGAAATGCAACATGGACACATCACATTTTTACATTGAAATCTGACGTGTTTTTTGGAAAGTACCTAGCTGTGGATTTTGGCCGCTAGCTCAGCCAGCACTTAGGGAAACCTACCAAGCCTGTGCATTTGTGAAAGCTAGACACTTAGGGGAATTCAGGATGGGGTGACTTGTGGGGCTCTCACCAGGTTCTGTTACCCAGACTCCATTGCAAACCTCAAAATTTGGCCAAAAAAACACTTTTTCCTCACATTTCGATGATAGAAAGTTTTGGAATCTGAGAGGAGCCACAAATTTCCTTCCACCCAGCATTCCCTCAAGTCTCCCAATAAAAATGGTACCTCACTTGTGTGGGTAGGCCTAGTGCCCGTGACAGGGAATGCCCCAAAACACAACATGGACATATCACGTTTTCCCAAAGAAAACTGACCTGTTTTTTGCAACGTGCCTAGCTGTGGATTTTGGCCTCTAGCTCATCCAGCACCTAGGAAAACCTAGCAAACATGGACATTTCTGAAAACTAGACACCTACGGAGGCCCAGGATGGGGTAACTTGTGGCACTCTCACCAGGTTCTGTTGCCCAGAATCCTTTGCAAACCTCAAAAATTGGGAAAAAAAAAACTTTTTCCTCACATTTCAGTGATAGAAAGTTCTGGAATCTGAGGGCAGCCACAAACTTTCTTCTACCCAGCTTTCCCCCAGCTCTCCCAATAAAAATGGTACCTCACTTGTGTGGGTAGGCATAGTGCCTGAGACAGGAAATGCCCACAGCAAAATGATCAAATGCACAACTACCTGTTTTTTCGGGGGCGCTTGCATTTTTGGTCCTGGGCTCAGCAGCAATCTAGGGAAACCTACCAAACCCAAACATTTCTGAAAACTAGACACCCAAGGGAATCCAGAGAGGTGTGACCTTGCGTGGATCCCCCAGTGTTTTCTTACCCAGAATCCTAAACTCAAATTTAGCTAAAAATATCACATTTCTCCCACATTTCTGAAGGGGATCACTGTACCAGCATCAATTTCCTACTACCCAACATTCTCCTCAGTCTCCCAGTTAAAATGAGACCTCACTTGTGGAGGTGGGCCAAGTGCCTGGGACAGGGAAGAGCCGAAAACATGTTGAAAATGAGGGGAACCAAAACGGGTCCAAAACGGCAGTTTGAAAAAAAAATTCTTTAGGCTGACAAGTGGGGCAGAATTTCTATTGGTATAGATGCAACAATGCTGGGTGGTAGTAATTTTGTGGACTCCTGCAGCTTCCGGAAGATTCCATCACAAATATTTTGGAAAAATGTGTGGTTTCAAGGAAAGTTGGAGGTTTGCGGGGTATTGTGGGTAAGAAAATGGTGCGGGTGCATGCGGGTGCATTCTGGACTCACCCAGAGTTTAGTTTTCAAGTGTGTCTAGGTCTCGTAGATTTTTCTAGATGGCAGCGTCCCAAAGTCCAAAAAGTGCAGCCCTCGCCATTCCAAGTCGGACGATTTTGAGAGTTAGACAAGCTCTCACAGCCCAAATGTAAAACCAGAACCCCAAATAATCAAATGTCCTCTTGCTTGCCATGGGATAAGATGTTTTAGTATGTGTGGGAAAGCTGAAAGACTGCTACCCCTTCAGCTGGGGCGGGCCCAACCTGGTTGGTAGCCACCATCCCACTATTTTGTATTTTTTTAAATTCCTTAGCATCTAGTAGGTTTTCTGCCCCCCCCCCCCGGGGAGTAGATCGGGGGTAATTACCCCATCTGCCCACCGGTGGACAGAACAACTTTGTCCCTATTTATTTGGTGTAGGGGTATGGCTATACCCCACCCTCATTTTTTGAAAAAAAATCTTCCCTGGTCTCTGGTGGTCTTTCTGTCCCCCTTGGGGGTAGATGAGCCTTACAAAAATAGGCTGATCCACCCCCAAGGGGGGCAGAAATGGCCTAAATTAAAATTACGCCCCATCTTTTAAAAAAAATCCCTGGTGCCTGGTGGTTTTTGCCCCCCCTTGGGGGTAAATCAGCCTAATTAATATAGGCCGAGCTGTCCCCAGGGGAGGCAGAAAGGCCTAATACTAAATTGCCTCCTGGGGAGCAACCCTTGCCTAAGAGATCGCTCCCCTTTTCAACATAAACTAAAAAAACAAACATCACTGGTGTCTAATGGCTTCTGCACCCCCTGGGGCAGATCTGCCGAATTAATATACGCCGTTCTGCCCCCAGGGGGCAGAAATGGTCTTAGAAAATATGCCCCCCCTTGGGGAGCGACCCTTGCCAAAGGGGTCGCTCCCATTATGCAAATTGGAAGAAAAAAAAAACTCCCTGGTGTCTAGTGGCATTCCTGCAGCACGATCGTTATGCGATCGTGCTGCAGGAATTCTCAGAGAGACATGAAAAGGAAAGGAAAAGCCTTTTCTTTCCTTTTCATGTCTCTTTGACCTCCCCTGCCCCCGTACAGATGCGACCTCTGATGAGGTCAGCTCGGGATAGTGCACTGATGTCATCAGAGGTCTCTGTGGGGACTGGGGTCTCGGGGTGGAAGGGGAAGTGATTTCCTTTCCAGCCCTTCTCTGGTGGGGTGAGAGGTAGGCTCTCGGGGGAGCGCTAGCACTTCCCCCGAGGGCCTGGTGCAGGATGGAACGGTTACGTCCTGAGAACCCGAGCAGTGCTGACCAGGACATTATCGTTACGTCCAGGGCACCCAGGGGGTTAAACAATTTATGTTCATTATTATGTATATGAAAATGGCTTTTTTACTTTTTATTTTGTACTTATCATTAGGTTTACTTTACTAATTTATATAAAAGTTTTGGTTAATAAACATTGTACTGTTTTAAAACCTATATTCGTTTGGATTACTATAACACAATTTTTCTTGTTTTCTTGTATTGTTGTTTTTATTTTTTATTTTATGTTTTAATTTTAATGTGCTTATATTTATAATTTATGATTCTTTTGTTTTCTTGAAGCTTCTAGTTTAACATGTTTAATTCATGCTTATTTTTTACATAAGTAAAATGGATTTCTCCAAAGAACAATTTTAAGTAGGATGTGTATGAGAATTTTGGGTGACTGGTAATTACAAATCATCAAAGTGCACAATGCTCCCAAATATGTTTAGATTTGGAGTGGGAATAGTATTCCAGATCCACACAATGTCCAACGCTTCCCAATGTGATTACTGTTGGATTAGAAATAGAATATCTTACCTCCACCAAACCCCAACTCTTTCCTCAATGTGGTTAAGTTTGGAGTGGGAGTGATAAGTCTGACCCCGCAAAGTCCAGCACTTTCCCAAATACAGTTAAGTTTGGAGTCAGAATAGCACAATTGAACACCAAAACTCCAGCACTTTTCTGAATATGGACACATTTGAAGTACACAAATTAAATCTGATCCTCCAAAGTCCAACACTTCCCCCAATTTGGGTATGTTTTGGAGTTGGAATAGTGAATCTGAATCCACCAAAGTGCAACACTTTCTCAGTTTGATAGCTGTAACTCTGGTCCCTCCAAAGTCCAACACTTTCCCCAATGTGTCTAAAGTTGGAGTGGGAATAATAAATCCGGCTCTCTAAAGTCCAACACTTTCCACAATGTGGTCTGTTTTTGAGTGGGACTAATAAATATTAATCTTTCCCCAAAGTTCACCTTTTTTCTCATTGTGATTAAGGATGAAGTAGGGATGCTAAATTTATACGTCCCAAATTCCAACATTACTCAAATGTGAATCAGTTCTGAATGGAATTAGCAAATCTGATACAAAAGTCCAACATTTACTCCATGTGTTTAGGTTTGGAGTGTGAATAATAAACCCAATCCCCTCATGTTCCCAAATATGGTTATGTTTGACTTGGATATAATAAATATTTTCTTTTCAGCCCACAACAGCATACTGAATAAGCCTATGAGTTAACCAACTTCAGTCATTGACTAACTTCACTGTGATTGATGGGAATCTTCCCTTTCACAAGGAGCACATCCACACCTAAAGTAGCTCCCCCCAGTGCCAGTGCCTGCTATGGATTTTGAGTCCATTATTTGTTTGTTTCTGTCCCTCTCTGCCAGGTTTTACCTGGTAGTGATAGACAGAAAAAAGGACATTACACAATTCACACTAAATAGGGTGGGCAATGTAGTTGAATTTTTCTGTCGGACCATCAGAGGAAGCTTTCTAGTAATGGATCCTATATGGGCTCCATCTGCGAAACACTTTTGGTCCACCCTCTTCTAAATGAGGTGGGTGGAGTGAGAGTTTGGGGGACAGGCTACTCGGTCGCATTTGTGATGCCAAACTCTACATTTTGCCCATAGTCTTATGCTTTGGGATTAAAGTCACCTTTTTAAATAAACTCAGTTATTGTCATGTTTTATTTAGGCTCTAACTCAGTGTCTGCAGTTAGTATAGTGTGATACTAAGTGGGCCACCTCAAATGAAACACCTTCAGCTCCCTAAATGATCCAAAGTAATTATATTAATCAATATGTGTGCTTTAATAAATATTCATTCTGAGATCTGTGATCCTGTGAGATTTTGCTCTTAAAAATTCATCTTTAAATAAGTGACCAATTATAGCTTTCTTTTAAGTAAAATAAACTGGTCTGGTTCAGTTTAGGCAGTTTGGGGACCATGCATTAAACTCACTCTGCTCTGTCTGCAGTGTATGCACTAACTTGTTAACTGAAAGTTAGTCCATGAGCTTCGGAGATCGCAGCTCAGAAACAGAGATGGCATCATATCAAGTACCCTGGAATTTTTCGCACTCTTAAAGCGCTTGGGGAAAAAGCAATTCTGTAGGATGAAATATTTGCATGGATTAGGATCACCGGCAATCCCAAATTATGGAGAACAGAATGAGGCATAGCATTTAATACTAGAATGTGCACACACAATTACCAAGGCCATGATTCTGAGTTGGTCTAAGGCGGCTCCTTCGCCATGGCAAAGGAGCGTTGCCTCCCTGGCAAAGAGCCAGGAGATGAAAAATAAAACATTAGTTGCACAATTGTTTTATTTTTCATCTTCTGGCTTTGCCAGCAGTACAGGGCGGGGCAGGGACATAGGAGGTGGGAGGCCGGCCAAACACACATGTGCACTTTGGTCGCTGGAGAAACTGCACAGATCACAGGCTTGTGCCTGAGCTGCAGTGACTGATGTGCAGGCCAATCCTGATGCTGCTTACATGCTATGTATAGCATGTTAGCAGCACCAGGATTGCTGGGGAGCCTGTGCTGGTGTCCCTGCAAATGCTGAGATACCACATGGAGGGAAGAGGCGTGTGAGGTGGCAGGAGACGGAGATAGTGGTAAGGTAAGTTTATTTATTTCCCCCCCTCTGTCACCGCCCCCCCCCTTTGAGATTTGCAGCACCCGCCGCTGGGAGTAGGTGCTATTGATTGCAACTGATAAAACCCCATACCCTGGTTTTTGGAATTTCTAGGGGGTGATAAATAGCACCTGCTCTAAGTTTTGGGGAAATACTGCACCACAATCTGCATGTCATGGTAAATACCGTATTATATCCCCTGTAAAAATTCTGATAGGTTTGACCTGCTAATATTTTTGTGAAGAGGTCAGAAAACATTTATCAATTCATAATCAGGTTCTGATTTATTTGCCTCTTTTCAATCACTTTTCCTCATGTAATTTTCCTATGCTTCTCCTGGTGATTTGTGAACAGGAAAAAATTCAGGAATGCAGTAACTATGAACTAATATTAATACTAATTTGGGCACAAACTTCTGTTGTCACATCAATTCAATTTACCTGTGTGCTCCTAAAAATGCCTAGAGTGATATCCACTGTTTTGTGTTTTAGGCTAGCACAGCCTATAGCCCATGCAAACTGCTTTGTAGGGTTCTGTTTAGTGACAATTCATGATACTTCCCCTGAGGTGTACATTTAGAGTCTGATTTATAATCATATATTTACACTTTTGTGTAACGTTAGGACTGTTTGCTATTCAGAAAGGTATTTTATGAGTAGTATCTTTACTAATGTGTAGTTTCTGTGTTAGAAATGGGGTCTTTGGTTGGCAGTCAGGTTGCCCCCTGTCCTAGCAAGGACCCTCACTCTAGTCAGGGTAAAAGAGAATCATCCTTAGCTAACCCCCTCTCACTCCCTTGGTAGCTTGGCCCGAGCAGGCATGCTTAACTGCAGAGTCTAGGTGTAAAGTATTTGCGCCAACACACACAGTAACTCAGTGAAAACACTACAAAATGACACAACACAGTTTTAGAAAAATAAGTAATATTTATCTAAACAAAACAAGACCAAAATACACAAGTCAATTTATGAATTAAAAAGCAAATAGAGTCTTAAATCCTTTAGAAAACAGTGCTAACACTGTTAGCGTGAAAAAAAGTACCTGGGTTGCATCAAAATAACACTGCACAGGTGAGTGTGCGTCGGAAAAGGCCCAAGCACCCTTGGGTCTGGGCAGGCTTTGCATTGTTTTTCCATGTCCAGCGATGTTGCGTCGAAAATCCAGTAGCACGGTATCACAAACCTGCACTGAGTGGGGTTTGCATCGTTATCAGCCTCTGTTAGCGGGTGTTGCGTGTCGTTTCTCCAGCTGTGTTGCGTCGATCTTCCAGCCGCAATGCAGGTGGAGCATAGATTTCAGCCGCAAAGCTGGCGGCACATCATTTCTCAGCCGCTTCTCGGAAGGTGTGTCAAAATTTCCCTGCACGCCGGTCTGTGCGTCCATTTTCAGTCTTGGTCTTCCAACTTCACCTTTCAAGGGCCCAGGAACTTGATAGGGCACCACTTGGCAGGGCAGGAGTCTCAGCAGAGAGTCCAGGTGCTGGCAGGGGAAGTCTTTGATGGCCCTGAGACTTCAACAACAGGAGGCAAGCTCAGGTCAAGCCCTTGGAGATTTCTTCACAAGCAGGAATGCACAACAGTCTTTGTTCCCTTTCACAGGCAGAAGCAGCAACTGCAGGATAGCTGCACAAAGCACAGTCACAGGCAGGGCAGCACTTCTCATCAGCTCTTCTCCTTGGCAGAGATTCCTCTTGATTTCCAGATGTGATCTAATTTTCAGGGGTTTGGGTGCCCTTTTTATACCCATTTTGGCCTTTGAAGTAGGCCTACTTCAAGGGAAAGTCTCTCTTGTTTGTGAGATCCTGCCTTGCCCAGGCCAGGCCCCAGACACACACCAGGGTATCGGAGAATGCATTGTGTGAGGGCAGTCCCAGTCCTTTCAGGTGTAAGTGACCACTCCTCCCCTCCCTCCTAGCACAGATGGCTCATCAGGATATGCAGGCTACACCCCAGATCCCTTTGTGTCACTGTCTAGAGAGAAGTGCAAACAGCCCAACTGTCAAACCGACCCAGATAGGGAATCCACAAACAGGCAGAGTCACAGAATGGCTTAAGCAAGTAAATGCCTACTTTCTAAAAGTGCCATTTTCAAACACCCAATCTCAAAACCAACTTTGCTAAAAGATGTATTTCTAAATTGTGAGTTCAGAGACCCCAAACTCCACATGTCCATCTGCTCCCAAAGGGAATCTACACTTTAATCATATTTAAAGTTAGCCCCCATGTTAACCTCTGAGAGAGATAGGCTTTGCACACTGAAAACCGACCTTGGCAGTTTTTCACTGTCACAACATATTAAACACATTAGTATATGTCCTACCTTAAACATACACTGCACCCTGCCCATGGGGTTACCCAAGGCCTACCTTAGGTGTGTCTTGCATGTGAGAAAAGGAAAGTTTTAGGGCCTGGCAAGGTGGTACACTTGCCAAGTCGAATTGGCATTTCAAAACTGCACACACAGACATTACAATGGCAGATCTGGGACATGATTACAGGGCTACTCATGTGGGTGGCACAACCAGTGCTGAAGGCTCACTAGTAGCATTTGATTTACAGGCCCTTGGCACCACTAGTGCACTCCACTAGGGACTTACCAGTAATTCAAATATTCCAATCATGGAGAGCCAATTACACATACATTTTACATAAGAGCACTTGCACTTTATCACTGGATAGCAGTGGTAAAGTGCCCAGAGTTACAAAAACAGAGTCCAGCACACATCAACAACCTGGGAAACAGAGGCAAAAAGTTAGGAGATACCACACCAAGGATGCCAAGTCTAACACTCTGCACATAAAAGACTGTCCTATCTTTTTGCATGCTGAGACTCCGAGGTAGTAAAGATACTCCTTGTAAAATACCTTTGTGAATAGCAAACAATGATAAACTTACATAAACGTGTAAGTTTACCTTTGTGTATTCAAGCTGAAAGTTGAAATCTATTAACTGAAGTACTCTGCCCAGGTTTACTGTAGACAACAGCTTTTTCTTCTACTAACATCCATAATTATATATTTGGCACATATATCTTCCAAAGCAATATTTAACAAGATGCAACGTAACGAGATGCATATGCACTTTGCGCGCCACGTAGGCTTTTCACATTTTCCCATAAGTACCCAGCAGATTATGAGCCAAAATTGGAATTGACATGATTTGTATAATTTATTTTTGGGGTTCTTCAGTGCCAAATGCTTTGCAACATGTGAAGAAACATACGGCAGCTGGTGATTCATTCATATGAGAATATCTCTGGATAAAAGTTTACTTCTTAACTGGCATAAATTTAAAGGCATCTGAAATTAAAGGTCCCCTGCTTTCATTTCTTTAACTTTAATTTGAATGAAACAATACGGTGCTCATTACACTAATCAGCATACGATGATACAGCTGAATATATATTTGCACTATTCACTTCTGTACAGGTATACATTTCCCGGTTGTAAATATATTTTGACTATTGAATACAATTATTGTGAACCTATATCATCGAAACAGAAAAACACATTACGATTTTTGGGACATATTTAAGAGCCCCTAGCGCCTCCTTGCACCACATTTGTGTCATTCTTTTTACGCTGATGTGGTCCAACGAGGCCAAAATCGCAGCACCATATTTACAAAGTGGCACAATACATGCATTGCACCACTTTGGAACCCATTGCACCACATTATGCCTGCGCTTGTTAGGGGAGGCCAAAAAAGTGGCGCAAAGTGATCTAACAGATTTTTTGCACCATTTATTTCAGCATTTTTAACGTCTGCTCAAAGCAGGTGTTAAAATGAGGCTTTGCAGGATTAGTGTCAAAATGTTTTACGCTAATCCGGCAAAGCGCTAAACTACCATAAAAAATGTTGACGCTAGTTCCCTAACTACCGCCATGGTGCACCTATGTTAAATAGGGTGCACACATGGTGGTGTTAGCGGGGCATTAAGGGGTGCAAGGAAAGTGGTGCTGCACTGGGTGCCTGCAACGTTTCTTAAATATGCCCATTTGTGTTTTTGCAGAAATCATTTCAAAGGCATATTTGATAAGCAAGCATTCTTCACAACAGTAAAGTTATGTATGAAGTTAGTCAAATCTAAAGCCTCATTTACTAAGTTTTGTTGCAGGGCAGCTCTGCAAGCCTTTTTGCTGTGCCGCCCTGCGTCAAAACAAAAGGGCAGGAATGGGCCATATCTAAAGGTAAAGCGTATTCATGTCATTGTCCCCCGAGCTGCCACACAAATTGCTACCTAGCACCAACATGGCACCCTTGCACCATGGTACAAGGGTACCTGCATTGCAGGGAAGATTATTTTATATGCAAGAAGGGAAACCTTCTTGCACATAAGCAATCATTAATGGTGTTTTCCTCTTTCTAGAATGCAGCACACATAGAAAGAAGAAAAAACAGGGAGAAATATTGTTATTTCTCCCTGTTGCACCACTTTAATGCCACCCCTGAGGTGGCATACGAACAGGATGCATTCCAAGACTTTATCGGGGAATGCCTCAGATTCTGTCGTGGCGCAGTATTCCACAAGGGCCTCATAAATGAGGCCCTTAGTTTCATAATCAAACTTGAAAAGAGGTAGGTATGTTGAGTTGTGCATTAATTTGGCAAAACATATTTATGTTACTTTATGGGAGACTTGATAAGTGGGTGTACACCAGTTGGCTATGTGCCCTCTCCTCACATTCACTCAGCTAAGATATTTCATTTCAGGTCTCACTGCAGCAAATTTGTTGTCGCATGTTGGAGCACTAAAGGGGAGGGATGAGGAAAACTGCATTGCAGATTAATCATTAAGTTGTGAGCACCAGAGGCATCTTTTAAAGCATGAGGACACTGTGCAACTGCTGGCAAAATAGGCAATGTAAAAGAGGTGGATGATCAGCTGTTCCTTTTCTACCAATCTGTTGCAATACCTCCTGACCCTTAGTGACCACAAAAGATAAGGGAATGCACTTTGATGTATTCCTTTCTTCCAGAACACACCGTGGTAAAAAAAACCTTCATTTAATTTTTCATCTCTTCTCCACACTCACTCAACTCTGGTAGACCAGAGGGTGCCATTGCAGTTCTGGTAATATTTAGCCCATTCCTCCAGTCACAGCCTTATTGCATTTAATATTTCTGCTAAACCTGGTCTTTTATGAGTACACTAAAGATTCTGAGGAAACTGGACCCCCCAATTGGATATTAATTGCACTGCGCTCACATTGTGCCCTGCCTACATCCAAGACTGGATGACAAGAAACTCCCTGAAACTAAAAAGGAGCAAACAGAGTATTGAGACCTGCAGAATGTTGTCAAATGTGATACTTCCTACATAGTTGTCAACTGAGCTGGGAAGATTTGAAGTTGTCCTTCGCTTTGACCTCATGAATGGAATGTAAATCAATATTGTCATCAGGCCATATGTCTAGTAGCTGAGATGTTCAGAGGACATTTTCTTTTGCTGTGTTTGCCTCTTTAGGATTAGGTATTTGAGGACCAATTCATTTGTCTGAGGTTAAAATTGTTTGCTATTCACATAGGGAGTTATGAGTAGTATCTTTACAAGTGCGGAGTCTCAGCACATACAAGGTTAGGTCTGTTTATCTGCAGACCTAAAATAATACTCATAACTCCCTTTGTGAATAACAAACAAATTTGAGGGTGGGTGAAAAATCCAATCTGCTAGCAGAGGACATGGAGTTTGTCCACTCCACGTTCGACTTGGAGTACGGCGTTCCAGCAAAGCTCTTCCACCCCCTATGTGGCAGAGTGTTTTTTCTCAGACATGGCTCACAAACGTTAAGTTGGAGAGCAGGAATGTGCATCCCCTAGCTTGATGTTTGGCACTAGAACACCTTCTGGTGACATTTCTCAATGCAGACAGTCATGGCAGGTCACGACCATTTGCATTGAGAAAGATGCCTCTCAAAAAGAAAAGCTAATCAAGCGACAGAAAGAAGTAGCACCCTCTGGTAAGCTGCGTGGTACCATTTGCACTGGTTTTACAGTGCAGAACAAGGTTGCAGTGCTAACAATCAGCACAACCTGCCCAAATTCCACCCACACTCAGAACTCTGTGCAATCTTGCTTAGTTTTTATTTAACTCAACAGAATTCCACAGAGGAAAACTCTGCCATATTTACAGTATAGTTTTTACGCACAGGATTAGCTAATGCCATTCATGCTGAGCTCAAAAATGACAAAACATGTTTACCACTACAGTCCCAGTGTATACAGTTTTGGATTAGTAAAATACCATCCAAGTTGACTTGGCTTTATGCTGCATTTTGAGCCTGAAAAGGTATTGTCTTAAATTATACTGGATGCTCCCATGTGCTTTATTTCAAAAACATAGAAATGCTTTAAAATTAACAAAAACACAACAAAATACATTTCGAGCAGGAATCTTGGTCACTTATGCATGTATATCCAGGTCTCATCCTTAAATGTCACAATGAATTCTGGGAACTGTAGTTCATACTATGACCTCACTTTAAAATGAAATGTTCTAACTTAATAATGTATTTTGTTCAATTTAATCAACATTAAAGTACAATAGGAGTTTGTCTACAAACATGCACAAGAATCCATGTCCTTAGCTAGGCTTTTCCTTATAAAAGTATGATTTCTCAGTGACAATGCACAATAAATACCTGTATTTACATAATGATTTAAAAGCTTCACTAGAGCTTATTTATGACATTAGGAATCAAATACTGCCTCCTAATGTCCCTTTACCTTATTTAATGTTCCAAAACAATCTTCCAGTTTAGCAGGTCATAATATTCAATCCACTAGTCATTGAAATCTGAACCTGGGAAATACTCCAACAATGCCCGAATGCTTAGTTCCCTCTAGTGATCATGTATATCATTTATATTTTTATTTTTAGAAGCTTCCATCACCTCTTTACTGGCCTTGCACTGCTGTTCATACAACGTTTCATATACACAATATTAGATTTCTGATTTAGGATTCCAAATCCCCAGGCATTTAATTGACCTTACATGTAATATGATCAAAAGGCATGTATCAAGAAGAACTTCACCAATGTACCCCGAGCTGCTCCAGCTGAATATCCTCAGGAACATCATAAGTGGACAAGACATTCCTTATCCTGATTGTGTCTCCAAGGATCTTTTTATTTGGAACCTAATATTGTACTTAGACTCCAATTGTCTGAGCTTTTGACCCAACCAGTACCATGTTCAGATTTCTCCACAGTGTCAATAACCCAAAAGTATATGAATGATCAGATTGACCATGTCCTAATTCTTGCCTTCTTTAACTCGATTCATTTGTCTGTAAAACATTTGCTAACTGCCCCACATTTAAGGAACTTTGTAAATTCAAGTACTAGTTCGATGGCTTGTGGACTGTGGCCCATTGTGAACTTCTGAAGGCCTTAAAAAAGAGTCCTTAGAATATGACAGTGGTTGTGACCTGTGGATCTAATTAGCAATTATCTTGGTGGAACAGGAAGATCCTCCAAAGGAAGGAGGCATTGACCTTATTCTAAGGGACTGTAATGCCTTTTGGAAGGTGGTAAATTCTGCTTTTCACCAAGATGGCACTATCCCCTTTTTAGTGGTTTCAGTTCAAATCTTGGAGTGTTCTTCTCATTTTAGTACTATTTATTCCTCCTCTAAGTATGAGTTGTCCATGGATTTTATCAATATTCTGTGCAGTAAGACCAGAATAATGCTTACTATACATGAGATTTGTGATGATATTGTTACTAGCCCAAGTGGAAAAGTCCAAGGCTCCAATAGGGCACACCTAGATCTTTTTATAAGTAATTGTGATATGTTAGCCCTGGTCTTAACATATGTTATAAATAAGCCCTGATGCCCTAAGCACCCACATTGTTGGTCCCATTAACTAATAAGTCCTGGTTTCAAAAATGGAAATAGGGGAGTCCCTGCTAATATCACTAAATATCTTTACTGGACTCTCTTGTGCAGGTGGGCTAGTAAAAATAAAGCTATTTAAGATCCTCAGTTTGATTTAGGGCTGGTTCAGGCACCAGTGAACAATACCTTAACTTAAATATGTTTGTTAAAAAAACAATGCTGCTAAGCAGATATTGATGAACCTTGCATTTATAGAGCTCAGCTCGGACATGTCAACAGATCCAGGTTGTGGGGGATTATTATGTCCTCATGGATTGATATCTCACTGGTAAAATGTTTGAGAGATTTGCTTTTGAATTTATCTGCTAAGTTGAGGATTGGTGCAGGAGTTTATAATGTCTGTGCACTTGCTCCTTTTTTATTTATTGTTTACATTGATCAGATGGAAGAAATGTGTTTATGTGATAGTCATAATATGTGTTTAGTTGGTTGCTGCCCAGCTCTAGGCTTATTCTATGCATATTATGTAGTTCTGGTGGCCTGCTAGGCTAAAGTTATTGGATTATTTTTATGGTCTGGCTTGACACTGTGAGCATCACTAGAGAGGGACTTTACCTTCACCTATATGTTTGAAGCTTGGAGGTACATGTTTTGATTGGGCAGAAGTTGTGTGCTTTCAAAAGAAGTGTTTGCTCTTCATGCAGATGTGATGGTTTTGTTTATTTTGCCAACTGCCTAAGCTTGAATTTTCAGGGGCAACTAAATAATACTTGGTGATTTTCCTTTTCTGGAAGCAGTAAAGATGGGAGGAGGGAAGCCTTATGAATGCACTGCAGTTCCAGCACCCTCCCCTTTCATTGTTAATTCTAGACTTTAGAAGGCAGATTTGTCTTTGGAAACTTAATGGGAAAGCCAGGGCTACATTAATTCTACATGGATGTTGAGGTCTATTATGAAATGTTATAACAAAGCCTGTTGACCCAACTTACTTACTGTGAAAAGCATCTGTTATAGTCAACATACTTTTAAGCACAGATTGTTATACATTGTGCTAAAGTCTGTAAGCAGGTATTTTGTTACATGAAATTGCACAATTAATATACTAGACAAGGTAGCTATTTTGTTAAATGAAATGTCACAGACTGTCTTTGGAGTTTGGTGTTGATTACCACCTCAGACAAACCCAATGGGGAGAGGATTTGCACTGTAATCATTCTTGCTGGAATCTCTTTTTAGCTGTCTGTCAGCACTTGTAACAAAGAAAAGCATTAAATAATACTTACACTCATCAATATAAATATATATTCATATTGTACACAAAGGGTCTTTGGGTCAGCTCTATTCTGCCATTGGTCTGTCTGAGCCTCATTTACACTCTCCTTCCAACCATGGCAATGTACTGCATTGGTAATGGTTCAGCCTACATCAGTTGTTGGCTTTCTTGCACTGCGAATGATTTTCTGATCACATGTGCGCATCCATCTGAACATGAGCGTGCTTCAGTGTCAGTCTGGTTGTCCAGTCCTTTATTATAAGACAGTTTTATTGTCTTATAATTATCCTTTCATTCCTTTTCTTATCCTCTTCTTATTTTAATATTTCTGAAGACAATACTACAGCTCTCCAGGCAGTGCTTGCAGATCACTTGCTTGTTGCTCAATTCATCTGCAGTGCAGTGCATTCAATATGGCCACTTCTCCAAACCAGGAGACCATGATGGAATGATGTTGTCCATAGTGTGTCACTGTTGTACCATGTCAATATGGTCAATATGGTCAACATGATTGTTCAACATATGTTGGCCATGATGGAACTTTAAAACAATGATAGACTATTTACAATACCTCTACTTTGCTTTTTAATTTAATGTGCATATGTTGTTTTGTGTGTGTTTCATTGTGATTGTTTTATGGGGTGGATGCAAGAATTAGTGAGTGGATGCATTCATGGATGTATGTGTGTAAAGATGAATGCCAGAGTATGTGTGTGTGTCCCTATTAAGTGCCTCAACCTATCAGTGACACAAAAGGCACTTTTATTCATAAGCAAAACATATTGACATTGCTCATTTTTGCTTTTATTTATGGATGGTCTGTGTATACATGTACCAATTGTACTCAAGCTGTTATAATGATGATTGGACCTAACATCACAAAGTCCAGGTTGTTCAAATTCAAAGATATGCCAATTAGTAAGGTTCTTAACTTGACATACCTTTAAGTCCCTTGTATTAGTAGATCTGGCTGTTGGCATCAATTACTGACTATCCAGAGACAGATGTTTTTTCTGTCAGTGGTGCTGTGTTCATCTTTGCTTCAAAATTGGGATTTAAACATGTTAAAACTATGCCTTACATTTGTAATAAGTGTTTTGATTTTCAGTCATGGGTATGGGATTTGGGACCATGTGTATGTGGCTAGTCTGCAAAAGAAGGAGAATAAATTGTGCATATGATTGTTTACCTCCTAGTTTGTCTGCTTTTATTTGTTCTGAAAAAATGTCATGGTTCCTCCCTTGCCACGCAGTACACAAGGAGATCTATTTGTCTGTGTTTTGCCCACTAAGCATAGGTAAAATGACAATGGTAGTGTCCAATCAAAACAATTGTGGCAGAGTAGCATGGTAAACAATACTCAGGCAAAGAAATTCATATTTGAAAGGCTAAACAGAGATGGGCAGGTCTTACAAGACTCATTTGAAAAAGAGTCTTGGGTGTGGCTTGTGTATTTAAACTGTGCCCAGTTCCAACAACCTTGCTTGTGATCTAGACTCTGAGGAGGAGAGAGATTTCATAGCTTGCCCCTGTACTATTCTTCAAAACCTATATTTTCCTTTGTGTGCAGCCACTCTGGAGAACTAGTGGTGAGCCAGTCAGCATTCATGGCCTTGCAGCATCCTGAAGATAAAAAGACAGAATAATCAAACTCAGTAATAAAAAAATAAAGACAGCCAAGTTAATCAAAGTAAGGTACAGGCAGTCTCAAGCTGAACAAATGTACCTGTTATTGACAGCTAACTGTAGCACATTCTTGGCAAAAATCTGCAAATACAAATAGTAGAAAATAACTTTTAGGAAATCATATATGTAATTTTTATAAGACCTTATTACAGGTTAAACACTCATTTAAAAAAAACAAAAAAAACAATGCAGTTGCCAAACAGTTTTCGAGGAATTTAATAGAGATAAAATGTAACTTTTGACATTTAGATAACTTGATTTCAACAAGGTGAACATTAACTGTGGGATCCCTGACAGAATATCGGAAGCAAGAATATTGCGTGGACAGAATAATGTGTCAAAAATATAAAGAAATAAAATATCATAAAGGTATGTAAAAATAAGTATAAATTGACTATTCTTAACTCCACCTCTACATACCTTGAAGATATTTATATAAGGTGTAGGTACATTATATTTGGTTAAATATAATTAAAGTTTGCTGACCTATGGAAACTTAACTTCACAATATTTTTCTCAATATTCTTGACACAATACATAGTTTGTACCACAATATTTTAGTTTCTGATAATTTGTCCAAACACTAAGGGGCAGATTTAACAGCCCCTAGCGCCACTGGAGCATCACTTTTCGTGATGCTTTGGTTGTACTAACCACTGCTTCATATTTACAAGGCCGTGTAACACCACTTTTTGTGGCATTACGCCTCCTTGTAAATATGAGCCCCTCCAATGCAGTTTTCTGCACCAAAGGGGCATGCAATTGGTGTTGCAGTGGCATTCCACTGCAACACCAAGTGCTTTTGATGCTGCCTCAGATTTACGCAATGTTGTAAACCTGAGGCAGAGCCAAAAACTAATGCCACCCCAGGGGTGGTGTTAGCATAGCAAAACGAGAAGGGATGCTTTTATTCCTCCTGATTTTTGCTTTTTTCTATGTGTGCAGCATTCTGCAGCACACATAGAAGAAGCACAAATGCCTTGGATGATTCCTTATGTGCAGGAAGGTGTCCCCTCCTTCACATAAACAATAATTCTGAAATTACACTTTGGTACTTCTATGTGTGCTGTATTTTGCAGTATAAATAGAAGTGCCAAATCACCATAATAGATAGTTTATGTGCAGGAAGGGACACCATCCTGCACATGAACAATCTATCCTCTCAATGCAGATACCCTTGCACTGTGGTACAAGGAAGCCTGCGTTGGTGCAGGCAGCTTAATTTAGCGACAGTGCAGGAGGAAACGCAGGGCTGCACTGTATTACTGTTAATATGGCGCATGCCTGTGTTTCAAACTTTGACTTAAATCGGGGCCTAAACATTTGTTTTAGGTAAGGCAGTATGGCGCAGGTAAACAGGTGAGTGACATAAAAAAGGGAAGGTTTGTGGAGCACAAGGGGAGGAACACAATAGTGCAATAAACTTTGAATGTTTCATTTTTTCAGCAAAGAGAGAGAAGTTAGATAACTACTGAATTCATTGTGGCAGTGGTGAACAGGGGATGCCAGTTACAAATCAACAGGAAAATAGTAGAAGGTCCAAGTACTATCATACAAGGGACAAGTTGTGGTCCACAAGTGTGTTCTTTAACCACCAACAGGCTCAAAGGGAGGGATCTGAACTTATGAAACAGTCAATGTGCTCTTTTATGCTTATCAAAACTGTATTGAATATTGACCGTTTAAGGCTGTGTACTGTGCACCTTTTCCTACATTTCCCCATTGGTTTGGGATCTCTTTAGGATTAACTGTTTTTAGTGAGTTTTGAAAACACAAACCCCATCTACATCACTCGGCTAAAAGGGAACACAAGTTGAAAAAAAAAGAATGAATGCCAGAATGTGAGTCAATGGACCTGTTAGACATTTAGGGGGTCCTTCTGACCCTGGCGGTCATGGACCGCCAGGGCCAACGACCACGGGAGCACCGCCAACAGGCTGGCGGTGCTCCCATGGCCATTCTGACCGCGGCGGTACAGCCGCGGTCAGAAACGGAAAACCGGCGGTGTCCCGCCGGTTTCCCGCTGCCCTGGGGAATCCTCCATGGCGGCGCTGCAGGCAGCGCCGCCATGGGGATTCCGACCCCCTTACCGCCACCCTGGCTCTGGCGGTGTTGACCGTCAGAACCTAGCCGGCGGTAACCGGTGTCGCGGGGCCCCTGGGGGCCCCTGCAGTGCACATGCCACTGGCATGGGCACTGCAGGGGCCCCCTAACAGGGCCCCACCAAGATTTTCAGTGTCTGCCAAGCAGACACTGAAAATCGCGACGGGTGCAACTGCACCAGTCGCACCCCTTCCACTCCGCCGGCTCCATTCGGAGCTGGCATCCTCATGGAAGGGGGTTTCCCGCTGGGCTGGCGGGCGGCCTTCTGGCGGTCGCCCGCCAGCCCAGCGGGAAACTCAGAATAATCGCAGCGGTCTTTTGACCGCGCAGCGGTATTCTGGCGGTTCCCGCTTGGCGGGCGGCGGGAATGACCCCCTTAATCCTTGGCGTGGTCTCCCCTAACTTTTTGCCTCTGTTTCCCTGGTTGTTAATGTGTGCTGGACTCTGTTTTTGCTGTTTTTGCTGTTTTTGTTACTCAATAACTATCCAGTGCTAAAATGCAAGTCCTCCTATACAAAATGTGCATGTAATTGGCTTTCCATGATTGGCATTTTTGATTTACTGGTAATTCCCTAGTACAGTGCACTAGAGGTGCCCAGGGCCTGCACATCAAATGCCACTAGTGGTCCTGCAGCACTTGTTGTGTCACCCACCTTAGTAGCTCTGTAAAAATGGCTCACACCTGCCACTGCAGTGTCTGTATGTGCAGTTTAAACTGCCAATTCGACTTTGCAAGTGTACCCACTTGCCAGGTCTAAACCTTCCCTTTTCCCTTTTCTTACATGTAAGACACCCCTAAGGTAGACCCTAGGTAGCCCCATGGGCAGGGTGCAGTGTATGTTTAAGGTAGGACATATACTAATGTGTTTTCTATGTCCTGACAGTGAAATACTGACAAATTCATTTTTCACTGGTGCAAGGCCTATCTCTCTCAGAGGTTAACATGGGGGCTACCTTTAAAAATGATTAAAGCGTAGACTCCCTGTGGTACCAGATAGACATGTGGAGTTTGGGGTCTCTGAGCTCACAATTTTGAAATACATCTTTTAGCAAAGTTGGTTTTAAGATTGTGTGTTTGAAAATGCCACTTTTAGAAAGTGGCCTTTTTCTAACTTAAACCATTTCAGTGACTCTGCCTGTTTGTGGATTACCTGTCTGGGTCAGTTTGACAGTTGGGCTGTTTGCACCTCTCTCTAGACAGTGACACAAAGGAAGCTGGGATGTATTCTGCATTTCATTATGAGCCATCTGTGCTGGGAGGGAGGGGAGGACACCTGACAGGGCTGTGCCTGCCCTCACACAATACAGTCTCCAACTGCCTAGTGTGGTCTGGGGCCTGGCCTGGGCAAGGCAGGATTTCACAAACAAGAGAGACGTGCCCTTGAAGTAAGCCTACTCCAAAGGGCAAAATGGGTATAAGAAGGGCACCCAAAACCATAGACTTTAGATCACTTCTGGACATCAAGAGGAATCTCTGCCTGAGAAGAGCTGAAGAGCTGAGGAGAAGTGCTGCCCTGCCTGAGACTGTGCTTTGTGGAGCTATCCTGCAGTTGCTGCTTCTGCCTGTGCAACAGGACAAAGACTGGACTTTGTGTGCCTTCCTGCTTGTGAAGAAATCTCCAAGGTCTTGTCCTGAGCTTGCCTCCTGTTGTTGAAGTCTCAGGGCCATCAAAGACGCCTCCTGCCAGCACCTGGACTCTCTGCTAAGACTCCTACCCTGCCAAGTGGTGCCCTATCCAGTTCCTGGGGCCTTAGAAGGTAAAGCTGGCAGACAAGACTGAAAATCTACGCACAGACCGCCGTGCGGGGAAAAATTTGACGCACCTTCTGAGACACGGCTAAAAAACGATGCGCCGCCGGCTTTGCAGCAGAAATCGATCCTCCACCAGCATTGCGGCAGGAAAATCAACGCACGGAGCTGGAAGAACGACGCTCACACCTGCTGATGGAGGCTGTTAACATCGCAACCCACATTGCGCAGTTTTGCTGAGATCGTGCGGCAGGATTTTCGACACAAATCTTGCTGAGCGCGGAAAAACTTCGCAAATCCTGCCCAGACGCGAGTGGTGCCCGGATTGACCCATCGCTCCACCGCGGGGAGGAAAAATGACGCACGCCGACCAGACCGGAGAAGAAGAAATAACGCATGAGCTCTCTTGTGGGTGAGAAATTGACGCACTGCTTACCTTTTTCGATGCACACTCGCCTGTGCGTGTTTTGTTTATGCTACCCAGGTACTTTTCAATGCTAACAGTGTTTTACCTGTTTTCTTAAGGATTTAAGACTCTTTTTGCTTTTTAATCAATAACATGACTTGTGTATGTTGGATTTTTGGTCTTGTTTCGTTTAGATAAATATTTTCTATTTTTCTAAACCTGTGTTGTTCATTTTATAGTGTTTTCATTGAGTTACTGTGTGTGTTGGTACAAATACTTTACACCTAGCACTCCGAAGTTAAGCCTGCTTGCTCGTGCCAAGCTACCAATGGGGTCGGGGGGGTAGCTGAGGGTGCTTTTCCTGTACCCTGACTAGAGTGAGGGTCTTTGCTTGAACAGGGGGTAACCTGACTTCTAACCAAAGACCCCAGTTCTAACATGACCCATACATCAAAATGCAAGTATCTGAGAACAGTGTTCTCACTTTGCATTGTTTTTCTGCAAACACCATTTGTTTAAACATGTTGGTTCACAAAATTCTGATTCGTAGGAGTCCACAATTGTACCTACCTCATTAATATGCATGAGGTAGGTCGTAAATTGAGACCCATTAGGAATAACTGTCATCACAGGGATGAGGTCAGCAGACATCCAAGTCTGTGATAGCTGTTAAGTAAAGATTTTTTTTCAATTCGCAGCCAGTTTCCCTAAAAGGATAATGGGGTGCATTTAAAAAAAAAAGAAGAATATAAAAAGTGTACATTTTTACGAGAAAGCAGTGGTCCAGGGACCACTGCCTACTCCTAGATTTTTTTTTTTAACTATATCAACAAAGGGAGAAAGGTGCCTAAGAGACACTTCCTCCCCATTTGTAACTGAGTTACCACCTCCTTTGAGGTGGCAGTAACCTATTGATGATTATGGTCGCAAACAATTGGTACATATCATTGGAAATTGTAAATCTGATGGGATGCCCTAAACACCCCCATCTGTATTTGTGGTTCAGTATGTAGTTGCTTACCTGTTTTGCTATTGGGTTACAAATTATCAAATCACACCTTGGTTTTTTAAAATATCTAATAGCTATATTGCAGTTGCAAAAGCTTCAATTATGAGAACTGGAGCCTCGTGAAAGCAAAATTGCTGTGAACATAAGGCCCTTGGGACCTAGCAGCAGATGTCATCAGAAGCCCAACAGGCGGATCACGGCTGTGCCAGAACCATGAGACTCACTATGTTATCGGGCTTATATGAAAGACAGACAAAATTTGGGCATACAACCTCAAGAAATTCAGTGGATGCTGTACGTAGGTAGACCTTCCAAAGAGACGCACACCTGTCGCCTCTGCCTGTTAATCCTAAGGGATTTTTTTTCCATCTGGAGCAGGTCCCAGACCCGAGACAGCAAAGTTCTATAAGTGGGTACCACTTCCCTAAGTTAGCGCCTCAGAATAGCTTGTTTAGAGCCCTCCAAAAAGAACATAAACTGATGGCCCTTTTTTGATTCCAAGGGATATGAGGGGAGGTAATATATCCCCAAATAGTGGACCTCATACATGTGAACTATTTTATCCATGTCTTCTATCCAATACCTCTGTAATTTGGGGCAGTGGGCTCACTTTAAAGGGCTGTCACCCTGCTCGTGTGAAGGTATTTTAGTTCAATCTACACACCATTCTGTTTGTTCTGCAAATGCCATCATCTCTTAAGAAAGCGTTGTTGGAAAAACACTTCCTAAAACATTTGAATTTTCTTAATGCAGATCAGCCTTACTTCACCTGCAGATTCTGACCAATGGAACCTCTGGTTTAGTTCTTTGTAGTAACCTCTGTGGTGCTGTCAGATTAGAAAAAAAAATGTTTATATAATAATTGTGTATTCATTTCATGTTCTGTCATGTTGTTTGTATTTGCACTAATCATGCTCTCCATGCATTTTATCTAAATGGTTGTAATGATCTGCTTGATTGATTGGCAAATTAAGCAGCAAGAGCAAAGTTTAAAGAAAAAGTCATAGGTTCAAGTTGAGTATCCATTGAAGTCAGAAGCCAAGCATGATTGAAAAAGATCTGTGGGACCACTACCTGTTCTGAAAAACTATTTTGGCATCCATTCACAAAGGAGAATGGGTCCCATGCGGATTCCATCCTGTTTGCGAATGGGTTACTACCAATTTGAAATTGGTGGTAACTGTGATTGTTTTGCGACCGCAACTGCAGTCACAAAACAGTCATATAACCCCCTGAGACTCACTGTTTGGAAGAGACACCCTAGGCATGCCCCTTCCAAATAGCAACTCACAAATCTATTTTGGGATTCTGTAATCGATAAATAGATTACTGAATCAAAAAATAGGGTTTGTACATAGAAAAATAATTTTTTGCTCTAAGAAAAAAATGCTACATACATCTTGCCCTATTTTCTTTGTAGGAGCATCCAAAACCCACTTCCAAAAGCCCAGAACAGGGTTGCCAGGGCAGGACCCACTTTCGGCAGAGTCCACAGGCTGAAGCAGGATTGTTGGAAGTCTTTTGTGCCCTTGAGACTTCAGAAAACAGGAGGCAATGCAGCAAGCCCTTGATGTCACTCTGAGTTCAAGTGATGCAGGTCCATTCCTTCTCACACAGTCAGGAGAACAGCTGGCAGCGGGGTCGATAAGCAAGGCAAGAGTTCAGCAAAGTAGTCCTTCTTCTTGGTAGTCTCCACATGTCCAGAAGTGTAACGAAGGTCTGGTGTCATGGGTCCAGTATTTATACCCACTTGTGCCCTTGAAGTAGGTGAGACTTCAAAGGAACCTTTCGAAGTGCACATATGTACACCCTTCCTGTCCTGGCTACAGAGTCACGTCAGAGAGTTAATTAGCCCTTTGTGTGTCTACAGGCACAGTGCGAGACTGGGCCAGCCCTTTTCTCACATACTCTCAAGAGATGCATGCAGTCGCACACTGGTTCCCTTTGTGTGCGGTTGTTAGGGGGAATACTCAAAGCACAGCTGACACCCAGCCTGGGCTGACCAGAGACAGGCAGAAGGCACAAGATGGCTAAAGCAGGTAAATGAAAACTTTCTGAAAGTGGCATTTGCCAAACTGCACTTTAAAATCCAACTTCACCATAAGTTGTGATGTTAAATTGTTAGTTCAGAGACACAAATGTTGACAAACATATCTCTTTTAGATTGTGAATTACAGTCATAAGATGTAATACGATAATACCAATGTTATCCTATGGGAGAGATAGGTCTTGAAGTAATGAAAAATGCATTTAAGAGTTTTTCACTACCAGGGCATGTACAACTTAAAAGTACATGTCCTACCTTTTCAATACATTGCACCTCGCTCTGTGTGTCACATATAACCTACCTTAGGGGTGACTTATATTCCTTAAAAAGAAAATTTAAGGTCTGGCAAGCAGTTTAGCTTGCCAGGTCAAAGTGGCAGTCTAAGCTGCACAGACAGGCTCTACAATGGCAGGCCTAAGACATGTTTAAGGGGCTAATTAAGTGAATGGCACAATCAGTGCTACAGTCTCACTAGTAGCATTTAATTTACAGGCCCTGTACACATCTAGTCCACTTTAGTAGGAACGTACAAGTAAACGACGTATGCCAATTAGGTATGAGCCAATGTTACTAATTTTTAGGGGAGAGCAGCCTTAACCCCTTCACTGCCAGGCCTTTCCCCCTCCTGTGCCAAGCCTTTCTTTGGCTATTTGAGATTGTTCGTGCTTAGGCCCTCATAACTTTAGGTCCACATAAACTAGTCACGCCAAATTTGTGCCTTTTTTTTCCAACATCCTATGGATTCTAGAGGTAACCAGAGTTTGTGGGTTCTCCTGGAGGAGATCAAGAAATTAGCCAAAATACAGCTATTTTTTTTTTTTTAATGGCAAAAAGGGCTGCAGATGAAAGCACATGGTTTTTCCATGAAAAATGGCATTAACAAAGGGTTTGTGTTGCTTAAATCACCATCTTCCCAGCTTTTAGAAACATGCAGACTTTAAAACACATTTTTCTACACAATTTTGGCATTTTACTGGGGCATACCCCATGTTTACTATTTTTGTGCTTTCAGCCTCCTTGCAGTTAGTGACAGAAATGGGTGTAAAACCAATGCTGGATCCCGGACAGCTAAACATTTCTGAAAAGAAGCCAAATTTCTGAATTCAGCAAGGGGTAATTTGTGTAGATCCTTCAAGGTTGCGGGATATATAGGGCTTGTAGGTTCATCAAGAACCCTAGGTACGCAGAGACAATAAATATACTGCACCTTGTAATCAGTTTTCATTGTATACCGGTTATACAGCAATTAATTTGGTGAAATATAAAGAGTGAAAAATAGGTATCAAATAAACCTTTATATTTGATGTCTTTTTTCCACACTGTCTTACATTTGGAAGGAAAAAATGTAGAGAATGACAAGGGGGATTAACACTTGTTCTTCTATTCTGTGTTCCCCAAGTCTCCTGCTAAAAATGGTACCTCACTTGTGTGGGTAGCCCTAGTGTCCGCAACAGGAAAAGCAACATGGACACATCACATTTTTACACTGAAATTAGGCGTGTTTTTTGGAAAGTGTAGAGCTGTGGAATTTGGCCTCTAGCTCAGCCGGCACCTAGGAAAACCTAGCAAACCAGTATATTTATGGAAACTATACACGTAAGTGAATCCAGAATGGGGTGACTTGTAGGGCTCTCATCAGTTTCTGTTACCCAGAAATCCTTTCAAACCTCAAAATTTGGCAAAAAACACTTTTTCCTCACATTTCAGTGATAGAAAGTTATGGAATCTGAGAGGAGTCACACATTTCCTTTCACCTAGCATTACCCCAAGTCTCCTGATAAAAATGGTACCTTACTTGTGTAGGTAGGCCTAGTACCCGCAACAGGAAATGCCCCAAAATACAACATGAACACATCACATTTTCCCAAAGAAATGGACATGTTTTTTTCAAAGTGCCTAGCTGTGGATTTTGGCTCTAGCTCAGCCGGCACCTAGAGAAACCTAGCAAACCTGTATAGTTTTGGAAACTAGACAACAAAGGAAATCCAGGATGGGGTGACTTGTGGGGCTCTGACCAGGTTCTATTACTCAGAATCCTCAAAATTTGACAAACAACACACTTTTTCCTCACATTTCGGTGATGGAAAGTTCTGGAATCTGAGGGGAGGCACAAACTTCCATCTACCCAGCATTACTTTGAGTCTCCCAATAAAAATGATACTCACTTGTGTGGGCTGCCCAGGTGCCTGCAACAGGGAAGAGCCAAAAACGTCTAGAGATTGAGGTGATAGCACAGCGAGTTGATAAGCACAATATTTTGTATTATACATTTTTAGGCTGACTCTGCTTTGAGGACCCACACAAATGATGTATCATTTTACTTGGAAGCCTGAGGAGAACGCTGGGTAGTAAGACATGTGTGTCTGTGTGATGATCCTACAAAGAAAAGTGAGGAAAATGTGATTTTTTCAAGCAAATTTTGAGTTTTGCACAGGAGTCTGGGCAAGAAAATTTTGGGGGATCCACCCAAGCCACAGCTCCCCGGACTCCACCGGGTGTCCAGTTTTCAAACTAATCTAGAGTTGGTACTTTTTCCCCAGAGAAGAAGCAAGCACACTACCAGGACTCTTAGTTCTGTGATGATCCAAACACTAAAATTGTGAAAAGAAATGCACTTAGGTTATGTTAAAGAGACCCCTCACCCACCAACCTAGTTTGTGGCATGCTTCATCATCAGGGTCCCACCCAAGACATCTAGCATGTCACGGGTGTGCTTTGATGCCTGATTACAGCGGAGCAGGGATTTTCATTTTTACCACACATACTGGTTGCATTTGGCACAAGGGTGAGTGATGGTTCAGTACATCAAATTTTAATGACAAGAGATTTCACAAAAATGAAATGCGCTGTTAATAACTGAAAGGCCAAAAAATGTAACCAATGACTCACAACTCATGGGCTGTAAAGCCACGTCAAGACACCAACCACTTTACAGTTCATTCACATACCTTTCATTTGTGACATGCACAAGACCATTCATGCCACAAGCCGCGGACCCAGCACATTACAAAACTCAAATCAACAGACAGCGTCATTCAAGTGCCCATCACTTTCATACACCCACATGCCTGATAAAGCAATCAAAAAAGACGATGGGAGACTGTGGACTGGTGTTTGGCTTGCAGTGTGTTCTAGTGGCCCACAGCAAGTCACTATTTACACCGCCAGCCAAGTGCCACTCCACGCACACCGCCAGCCAAGCACCACTCCACACTCACCGCCATCCCTTTTTTTAAACAACAAAGAAATCACTAACTAATTATAAATAAGTCCAAAACTACAAACACAAAAGCTCTAACTAAATACATGACAGTAATGCCAACCGTGAAACTGAACATATGAAAATATAAGTCAGGCAGTTTACGCTCAAGGTAGTTCCCAATAATTCTTTGGGGTGTGGTAACTCCAAACAGCCACCCACACACAGTCGAGGCTTTGAAGGACAATCAGGGCAGTACATTTGAGTCTCCCTCCAGATACATCTTCGGGCACAGACTCTACATTTCTTAGCTGGAAAGTCTTTTTGGGTGTGGGAGGAATGTGCTCAGAAAAGTGGCGATCTTTCAATCTAGCCACATCCTCCACCACCGATCTGTAAGAACTCTTGCCTGTTCCACCGCAACAAGGCTCACACTGACAGACTCCTGAAATTTCACAAATGTCATCCTTGACTATGGAGAACTATTTTTGAACACAGCAAAATCACTAAAAGTTACAAAATGGAAAAGATGAATTGCTAACTTTTTATACCAAATGTAAGCCTCACGATCAGCAGAGTAAGGTTCCAACCTCTGATCTACTCTATCAACTCCACCCATGTGCTTATTGTAGTCCAAAATGCACGCAGGTTTGTGCACTTCAGCAACCTGTCCCCAAACAGTTACAGGGGAAGTACGCTCATCATGGATGGTAGTTAGCATGTAGACATCCCTCCTGTCTGCAAATTTCACAGCTAACAGCTCATCAGTCCGCAAGGCACTGTACTATCCCCTCTCAAGTTTTTTACACATAAGCTCCCTTGGATAGCCTTTCCAGTTACAGCGGATTGTGCCACAAGCAACAGTGTCAACTCAGAACAATTCCCTGAACAACTGCACTCCAGTGTAGAAGTTATATACATATAAATGGTGACCTTTGTTAAACAGTTGTCTATCAAGTTCCCACACAATTTTCTCACTAACTCCAAAAGTGGGCGGACAACCAGGGGGGTCAATACTGGAATCACTACCAGTGTAGACCTGGAAATTATAAACAAATCTTGTACTACTTTCAGAGAGCATATATATTTTAATTCCATACTGTACCATCTTGCTAGGAATCTCCTCCCTAAAAACAAACAACACTTGAACAGGACCAAAGACTCGTCCACAGCTATTTATTTCCCTGGAACATAGACCTATAAAAACTGCTACAAAATGATTCAGGACAGGTCTAATCTTAAAAAGGTGGTCAAAATCAGGGTGATCTTGTGGCAAAGCTAAAGCATTATCAACGTAATGCAGCATCTGAAGAAGAAGCACATACCGGTTATGACTCATGATTGCAGGAAATATAGCAGTTGCCATCAAGGGACTAGTATACCAATATAAAGACAGTGAAGACTTCCATATCAGTCCCATCAAAAAGTTAAACCCAATAACTTTTTCAACTCTTCCAGATTTGTGGGAATCCACTGGCTAGCTCTAGAGTGTGGCCTAAGTCTGACAGTGTTGTCCCTCAAATACTGCTCTGCATACAAATTAGGCTGTTCAACAATCTCTTCCAAAATTATATCATCCATAAACAATTGAAAGAAATTGAAAGGCAAAAAGTTTTCTGTATTCACTCTACACCCCAGGAGACCAGTAAAGGCAGGCAACTCTGGCTGCTCCATGTTTGGGGCAACCCAGAGTTCAGGTCTTCCAGTGGGAAACCTTTCAGCCCCAGGCGGCTGCACTATTGGCACATCAGTGTCGTCCTCTAAAACAGGCCCTTTATCTGCAGTGAGATTGGCTTCCTCATCAGAATATTCCTCTCAGACAGAAAATTCACTGCCAGAATCCCACACTTCCTCCTCTGCCTCAAATGCAGAGTCAGTCTCATAATCATGGTCAGAAGATGACTCAAAAAGCATACCAACAACCTGCTGAGCGGTCTTCCTGAGGCTAGCCATGATCCTTCCTACGAAAAGTAACTGAACAAATGCACCATCAACAACCAGCACTGTGTAAGAGTGTAAGATAAGTAATAAACAAAGTGTGGCTTTATCACTAAGAGTTATAAACTCAAAAACTACATCACTCACTTGCCTGAAAAAGCTAGACTCACCAGCAACTACTCTGCTTGGCCATATCAATCACCAATGATATCCCACTAAACAGAAAAAAGAAAAAGAAAATATCACAAATATCATATTGCACTTATCCAAGGACAATTTCACACAAAATCCTGCATTTAGTGCAACACTTACAAAATGTCATTCATGCATCGCAACCATATTCATTTGGAGTAAATAGTTTTTTCTTACCTAAAACATGCAACTACGCAAACTGCTGGCCAACCACTGCCAAAACCACAAGGAGCCACAGCAAAGGAAGCAAAAGCTTTGAACTAGAACAAAACGGAGAAATAAAACATTATAATCACAAATGCAAATACTTTGCCAGTCGACAAACACCCCTCCACCAAACATTTAGAAATTTCCCCTGGTGTCTAGTGGTAAAAATAATAGGCCAATCTGCCTCCAAAGGGGGTAGAAATGGCCAGCAGTCGTGTGCCTCCTTTGGGGGGGAGACCCTTGCCCAAGGGGTCGCCCCCCACACACATAACAACAGAGACAAAAACAATCCATGGTGCCTTAGTGGCTTCTCCCTCCCTTGAGGATGAACCTAAAAACAATTGCCCATTCTGCCCCCAAAGGGGCATAAATGGCCAACAGTGTGTGCCCCTTTTGGGGGGTGACTCTCGCCCAAGGGGCCACCTCTCCACACAAAACAAAACCAAAAGGAATAAATCCCTGGCACCTTAGTGGCTTCTGTCCCCCTTGGGGGCAGATGGGACTAATAATTTTTGGCTGATCTGCCCCCAAAGGAGGCAGAAATGGCCAACAGTCATGCACAAGGGGCTGCCCCGCCCCCACAAAAAAAGAATCCCTGGTGCCTTTGTGGCTTCTGGGGGCAGATGGGCCTAAAGAAAATGGGCCGATCTGCCCACCAGGGGGGCAGAAATGTCCAACAGTGCTGTGCCCCCTTTGATTGGTGACCCTTTCCCAAGGGGCTGCCTCTCTGCATAAAAAAACAAAAGTAAACAATCCCAGGTGTCATCGTGGCTTCTGCCCCCCCCCCCCTTTTGGGGGCTGATCATCCTACAAATATTAGGCCAATCAGCCCCCAACTGGGGCAGAAATGGCATGAAACATATTGCCCCCAACATTAAAGCCCCAACAGTCTTTCTGTCCCCCTATATGCCCTCGGGATAGAAAACCTATTGGAAATATATATATATATTTTTTTTAAGTGGGGTCCTGACCAACAGACAAAATATGCGGCTGCACCCCCACACATAAAGCCCCAGCATTCTTTCTTCCCACCTCGGGGGTATAGAGCAATCTTCATGGCAAGTAAGATTAATTGGTTTTCTTTTGGTGTAATTCTGCCCTTTGGGCCAACAAAGTAGGGATAAATCGAAAGTTCTTCTAATTTACCAGGGCAAATGGCTGAATAATTAGGCTCTGAGTCAACCGGCAACAAGGGAACCCCACAAACTTTGGGCATTTCTGAAAATGAAAGACCCAGGCTTATCCTTTGTGGTGTGAATTCCATGGATCCCAATACATTTTCTTACCCAGAAAATCCTGCCAATATTTTAAGACGACCACGAAGAAAAAGTAAAGCACAAATCAAAAATAAAATAAAATAGATGTCACTTTTCACAGTTCACCAGGACCTAGAATTGAAACAGGCTAGCCGCAATACAATAAAGGTACAATACCCCAAGAGGCACATTCTAGTTAAAGATTTTAGCTTTTGTCTTAGCATCAATCTCCCAGTGAAGCCATTAGTTTTGGTAACAAATGCACTGAGAAGGATAAACCTAGGTTTTCAACTGCCAAGACTGCATTGAAGATTGAATGACATTGCTGGCTAGTCCCAGACGTAGGTTTTACCTTCAGATTTTTTTGGACATCAAAATCCTCCAGTAGGATAATGCTAAAAGGTGTAGCCAGGCAGAAATGATCAAGGGTGCATACCTTCACTGTGAGGTCCTGCTGTGCCAGCATTAGGAGTGGTTAAAGGCTACAAGTGAGACCTATCTGGGTTCAATGACCTCCTTGGTCTGAACCTTCCTGGGCAAGCCTAAGCACCTTGTCTTAGTCCTCTGGAGGTAGACATTTCTCCAACTGCTGGGAATGTTCTTTCAAGTCAGTTTTCCAATCCCCAGCTGCTTGGGGCAGGTTCCTAGTCACCAGGTTTCTCCAGACAGGTCTCTTGGAGGGCCAAGTCCTCTGAGATCAGCTGGGACCTCTTAGAGTCAGAAGCCCTTCTTGTTTTTTGAGTCTCTGAAGAAGACAGCCAACCACTTTACTCTTAGACGTTAGGTGTTCATCCGGCTGCTTGATATTCATTGTTCTCTTTGTGGAATATTGCACATGCCCACCATCACGACTGCTGTTTGTGGATCACAGACATTGACACCCCATGTTCTCTTGGCTTATTCTGCTTTGCAGCTTGAGTCATCAACATAATCTTATTCTATGATTTCTGCCTCTTCTGCTTTGTCACCTATGTCTTGTTATCCTACACCAATTTTGTTGCTCTGCTCCCCAGCAGACCCTTCAACTACAATTGTCAATCATCTTTTTCCCACTCCGTCAACTATTGCAGTGCATCCATGGCATTTTTTCTCACCATCATCATCTCTGGCTGGTTTTATATTCTACCTTATTCATGTAGATGTTCCCAGTCTGCTTATTGCATAGACTTTACTTTGAGAAGTCCTACAGCTTCTACAGTTTTCCATCAGGCCTTGTTTTTTATCATGTTTTTGTAACAAATGTTGTATCTTTCTTTGTAATCTCTTTAGGCTAATCTATTTAGGCCTGTGGCCAGTGTCATACTCAATCATTTACCAATCCACAACCATGTATAATCAGCTTCACTACGTATTTATCGATTAATATGTAAGAATGCCCACTATAATTTTTGGGTTTCACATGTTTTATATTATTTTGTCAGTATACTTGCTATATTGTGTGTCTGCTCGCCAATCCCTAATGGCCTATGAATCTCATATGTTGTTTTCTATTTGTATAATTGTTTATTATCATATTACAAATTATGTTGAATACACTCTGTTTTTGTAGAGTACTTTTAATCTATCTATTCATATAAGGTCTGGTGTTTTAGTCATGCGTGTCAATTCACCAAAATACCAGGGGTAGCGGAAGTGACATTACCCGCCCTTTGACCTTCTATTTCACTCACACACACACATGCTTACACATTCATACTCTCATATAAACACACTCTCACCTGCAAGCACGCACACAACATACATTGAAAACACATTTTTCTGTTCTTACCTCAGCTGCCAGGGAAGGTCATATTCAAGCTAATTGAACTCTAATAGTGAATGATATATATATATATATATATATATATATGTATATATATATATATATATATATACACACACACACATATATATAGATATATTTATATATATATATTTTTTTTTTTTCATTTAAAAAAACAAAGGTTACAGGGACGTTATAGTTAGACTCACATTTTAAACGATCAAAACATAGAAATTCATCTGTTATGGTTAGAGTTACCTCAAGTAACTGTAACTCGTGCCCTAAGGTAACTATAACTCGCCCTCCCACCATGCACATCTTTTTCCATCCAAAATCTTATGTTAATATGACATTGATATTATCAATGATGTTATCAAAGATGTCATGAGTGCCATAATTTGTGGGGAAATTAGCAGGGCACAAGCTTGTCTTTTTTGGGAATAGGTCCCCAGGGCAGTTGGGGGGCACGCGGCGCCCCACATATTTTTACATTAGAGCCCGGGGAAGTGGTGGTTCCTGGGGTAGCAGAGCGGGCACGTGGTCCCCCGTACATTTAATCAAAGCCCTGGGAAGTTAGTTGTCCCCCAGGGCAGAAGGAGGCATGCAGCCCCCAACATATTTTTACAATAATGTCCCGGGGAGGTGCTGGCTCTCAGGGCTTGGGGATCACAAAGGGACCCCCTTTCTTTTTTTTTTTTTTAAGATTTTGCCCAGAGAGTGGTAATCCCTGGGGCACAGGGGGGTGCTCAGAATTCGATGTAGCCCTGGGGGGTGGTGGTCCCTGTGGTACCTGCTGGCCACAGGCTCCCCCGCATTAAGTTAATTTATCACCCAGGGAGGTGATGGTCTCAAGGGCAGTAGGAGGTGGCTGAGCACCCCCCGCACATTAGATAACAGTCCTGGGGATGTGGCAGTCCCCAGGGCAGCGGGGGCACGTGTCTTTTTAACCCCACCACTAGAGCTAAGGGGTCTGGGTATTCGTACCCTGCCCCTTTTTCATTTTTTGGGGGGGAATTGGCTTCAGCCGAGTCCCAAGATGGCTGACAACACTTCAACAACTTCTATTGCTTTTCAGGTATGCAAAAAATGTAAGGCACCCTTGAGAATGGCAGAACTTTCAGAGCTAATGATCATTACCAAAGACTCAGTAAGAATGGAATTTATATAATGTAATGCTACATTCCTAAGAAGAACTCCCACTTGTCAAGTTCACTAGAGTCTGATGGGTGTAAATCTGACTGTTCCCATCACTCTGAATCAAAAGTTAGCTGACCTGTACTCCCTTACAGAGACCCTGTCATGCAACATGGTTCACAATTACAATCCCCAATAGAGTAAGGGGCTGATTTAAGAAAAGTGGTGCCAAGGAAAGTGGCACTACACTTGACCACTCATCACCCCCTTACTGCCACCATGTGCGCACCGTACTTAAAATACCATGGTGCAGGGTAGGGGGCAATAGCATCAGAATTCCTGATGCTATTGATGTACTCTGCAGGAGTAGCACAGAAATGTTGGCACTACTCCTTCAGAGTACATAGGGGCCTATTGTACTCAATGGCATACCTCCTTTTAAACGCATGCTCTGAGCAGGGGTTAAAAGTGATGCAAAAAATTGGCACAAGGAAACCTTTGGCATACATTATGCCTGGTACAGGCATAATGTGGTGCAAGGGTTTACAAAGTGGAGCAATGCATGCATTGCAACACTTTGTAAATATGATGCATGTAAAAATCCACTTTAGCACCACCTTAGTGTCACATAAATTATGCTAAGGTAGCACTAGGGCCTTTTAAATCAGGTCCTAAATACCTCTATGGGCCACCCAAAAGGGCGAGTACTTATGGAGAGATGTCCAAGTTATAGGGATACGGAATTCCTCCATTAAGTTTTAAAGACGTTCCCTGTTTTCTTGAAGGGTTAAGTTAAGCTTAACTTTCTGACTAGGGGATCAGGTCATTTCACTGAGCTTAAAATCACATTCTGACAGATTAAGATGTATAAATGTGAATGAATATGCGGGGTTCAATGACTAATTATTTGAAGTCACAAGGGTTCCCTGCTACCGTGGGGAAGTAATATTGGTTCAGACAACTACTTCAGTTTATCTATTAAAATAGTTTACTCATGGGTAAACACCTGTGTCACTGGCAGGCAATGTTATATTCGAAATGCAAATTCTCGCTGGTTAAGTTAATTGGAGTTTCATGGGATATAACATTTCCATGCACTCTGCTCTGAATGATAAATTGTTATATCTGGGTTACCTTCGAGCCACGGGAAATCTGCCTGTCAAGGAGCCTAGCGCCTACGTGACACCATTAATGTACAGTTTCTAAGGGGTTTCTCTAAACCGAATCCTTGTTTATCCCACTCAGAGACAAAGGGAGTGCAGAGAGGAAGAACATGAAGACATGACTACCCTTATGTTTCCCTGTGGGGCTGTCATCCTTTGTGTTACAATCACCATGTCATTTTATAGTAAGTTGTTTATAAACATCAAATAGTGACCTTACACCAATTGCACTGAAGATGATTGCAATTCAGCTTCTGCCTACATTCATCTATTGCCTGCATTTGGTCTACTGTCTGCAATAATTACTTATAAATAATACACATTTTGCTTGCAATCATATTCCTAGAATAATGATTTCTGAAGGATTTCTAATTGACACAATTTGCTAGACCTAGGGGCATATTTATGAGAGGTATGCACCGCTGTTGTGCCAAAGGTTTTGACACATCAGTATAGCAACCTCTACTCCAAATCTATGACTATGCATTTGCCCAAATGCGTTATTTTTTTAGGTTTCTGTTGAGCAAAAGCTGCACCTATACCTACACTGCCATGCACAATTTAAAATATGCAAAGTAGGTGTTGTTCCTTAAACTATCACTCTAAAATAATGCAGTACAATTTATGGGTTTGGCAATGTGTGACGCATCATATGGAGGAAGCATGCAAAGACTCATATGCGCCAAAATGTATGCCCATCGGTAACCCAGGCATAGGAAATGATGCAGTGACTGTGATATAAAAACCTGAACATCCAAATTTACTTTGGCAAGCTCAACCACGCCATGGAGATAGTGATTCTCCTGCTTGGCATCGCAAGGAGACCACCACCACCATTGCGTAGGCTGCAAAGAAGCAGGGAGCGTGTGTTCCGGCAGTGCATCACCCACTTCTACCTCAGGGAGGATGAGGTGGTAACATTCTGTAAGCTCAGGAGGGAGTCCATAATAGAATTGCTTCAGAAGATTGGGCCAAGTCTGCTGCAGCCAACTGTCAGGTCCACAGACTTCCCCAGGTGAAGCTGGTGGCTGTACTTCACGTAGTCGTCTCTTGGTCATTCCTGATCACAACAGCAATGCTTCTATGATATTGCAGGGTTTCCAAATTTCTTGGGTGATATGGATTGCACACATGTGCAATTGGGTCCCCCAGCAGAAACAGTACACCTGTTATGGAATAAAAAACATACCCACTCTATCAACATCTAGGCCGTTGTGGACAACCTGGGGATGTTTACCAATGTGCTGGCCAAATACCAAGGAAGTGCTCATGATGCATACATCTTCTGGCACAGTATTATCATCAAGTGCTTCCAGAATGGCCGACATGGGGATGGCCTACTTGTTGGTATGTGAATCTGAAATACACAACAGACCAAAAAATGTTTAGAAACGTTTGACATAGTAGCTGTCTCTGTGGATGAAGCTTAGGGCACATGTAAGAGTGGTGTGCCTCATTCATGCACCATGCATGGCAGCTCCTAAGTCAAATATTTTAGAACATGCCAAGCCACTTTGTGTCATTTGGAATCATGCAAAAATCTGAAGTCATGCAACATAGAGACAAATGCTTTGTTGCATTATTGTGTGTAAGGGAAGTGTTTAATGGTCATTGTGTGGGTGTATTCATGCATCTCCAGCGGTTGATGATGCATATTATGCATACCAAACATGGTAAACCCGGGAAAGCATCAAATAAATATGTCTTCCAAGGTGATATTTAATAAGGATAAGTGTGCTGCATCCTGTAGTACACAAAGATAGAGGAACAAATAAATAAATAAAATAACGCTATTTCTCCTTGTTATGCCTCTCCTGGGAGGAGCAGCATTTTAGTGCATTCCCAGGTTTACAAGTCCTTGTAAATCTGGGGGATGTGTCAAAGTCCATGTGTGTTGCGTGGGAACATACACTGCAATGTCCATGGAATGCCTCCCTTGAGCAAAGTAAGGCAACACAGCAATGTGCATGCCTTGCCTTACTCCATATGTATGAGGCCATTCAAAGCCATGCAAAGTGGCTTTGTGTGATCTCATGGATATGATTTTAAAGTTTATGCTTCAATTGCGGCTGTGGAAGGGGCTCATAAACATCCCCCTGTATATGTGCTTGAAGGTGCCTTTTCCTGCAATATAACAATCATGCATGCAACACAGGCACACTTGCTTCATGGTGCAGGTGTGCCTATGTTGCTGCTAGGCAGACCATTGTGTGTACTGTATGATTTAAATATTGTACATGCATCCCATTTGCCAGTGATGAAGTACAGCACAACAAGGTCACTTGCCCTGCTGCACTGCATGACTTTGTCAAATATCTGATCCCTAGTGTCATGTGCACATAATGGGGACAACTTACAGCAATGCGTAGACAATGATTTGCCATTCTGTCATACCCTCACTAATCCTGTAATAGCAGTGGCAATAGAACATCTGTGTGTAGTATTTTCTCAACTCATACTGTCTGAATTGACTGAATCACATCATCTTCACTGGTTAATAAATGCAGGTATTACTCATGTAGTACAGAAGGCAACGTAAGATAAGTTCAAACTACACATGATGTGTAAGTGTGGGATAAGATTTACTTCAATGGTGTATCAATAAGTAAGTGTGTTAGACATGGCTGAAGACTTGTATGATGACCATAGTTTCTGGGGCAATTTTGAAGTAACTAAAATGGAAGTGTAGGCCTTAGTCATGTGTAAACATCAATTTAGTGTAACAATGTGAGAGTCAACATGACAAAACCCACATATGTCTCCGCCATACTAACTGTCTAGGTCCACACCCATACATATGTATTAAGGCACATTGAAATATGTAACTAATGTCATACATCCCCAGTGTATTTTGTAACTAGGCCCAATTCCCAGCATATGAAGCCTACTAAGTTCTAAGTTCAACTTTTAAACTCTAACACAGTGCTATCAAACATGTCATACATCAGTAACTAACATAAAAAATAATAAGGCAAGGGAAAGGTATTCCAATGTACCCAGCATCCTAATCTCTACATACTCAAGCCACATCAATGATGACAGAATTAAGGCATAGAAGTAGAGGTTCCAAAATAAGCTAGAATCATATACATACATGTTAAAAAACAAGTATTGTGTCCTGCTTTGTAATAGAAACCTACTTGTATCTACATCAGTGTGTCCTACATTATAATGGGCCATATTGCCAGACTTATGTTTCCATCTAAGTTCAGCATTACTTGTTTGACAACACACGTTAATTGAAGGCTGACAGCAAAATGTATAATTAACCATATCACATGTTGCTAATAAACTTATGTCTGCAGCAATGTGCAACATTCAAGTAAGTTAACAAATCAAAGGCTTGGTCAAAGTCATGTAGCCAAGCAACAACATTCAGAAATTACAAGAGTAAATATGTATGTGTGAGTGCCAAACAGGTTGCCGTTGTCCAAACTCACCCAGTGCTGAATAAATGATAGAAAATTGGTTCACTACTTTGTCTCTGTGCACATAACATAGAGTTGCCCACAACGTTCAGAAATGTCAATCATAGTACTGCCTTCACTTGAAAGACAGCATATGAAAGTATTCAAGCTAATAAAACATGGACAACATTAGCATTGACACTGATAACTGGTAGAGACAGTAACAAACCATGAACATCTGTATTTATATTACATGAAGTTCTATACTGTAAGAAATATCTATGAGTTAGTCAGTAAACATACCTCACATGTAGAGGTATTTCTCTGTAACAATGCACATAATAACTAACACATTTTTTTCTCGTTACAGTTGACCGAGGTTATGGTCTCTAGCATGGGTAATGACCCCATTACCCCATCCCCAAGTGGAGGCCAAAAGAAGCTATAAACATGCACTGACAAGGGCTCGCAATATTGTGGAATGAAAGTTCAGCATCTAGAAGCCCAGGTTTAGGTGCCTTGATATATATGGTAGAAGCGTGTGTTACTCACCACCTGAGGTGTGCAAGGTAAAATTTGTATGTTCCATATTACACAATATTTGTGTCTATGTGTGCTGTGGTTCACAGGACACATAGAAAAATGATGTAACAAAGAGATTTTATTGTCTAACTACATGTAATGTCACTCTTGGAAAGGTAGTTCTTATTGACACATTTCCAGGTTTGCCTAGTGTTGTATGTTTGTAATTGCATATATTACCATCAGATATGAATGGCTATCCACATGCAATGGTCAAGGAACCTCTCTCTAGTGCAGAGTAGGGCAATGCAGTGATTTGCAATATTTTGTGTCTCTTGTCATTAATGACACTTGTCTCGACTACTTAAGCTGGCCTTATTAGGCTCAAACAAAAGACAGACAGATTTGTGAAGAACATTTACCATGGTACATTGTGCAAGTGTTAGTGTTAGACTTGGCATTATTGGCATGGTCTCGCCTAACTTTTTGCCTCTACGTCCCAGGTTGTTTGTGTGCTGGACTCTGTTTTTGCTGTTTTGTTTGCTCTGGACACATTACCACTGCTGACTAGTGCTAAACGTGTAAGTGTTTCCTGTATAAATTATATGTGTACATTGTCTTATCCACGATTGGCATATTTGATTTACTCGTACGACCCTAGTAAAGTGCACTAGAGGGTGCCCAGGGCCTGTAAATCAAATGCTACTAGTGGGCCTGCAGCACCGGTTCTGCCACCCACATTAGTAGCCCTGTAAACATGGCTCAGACCTGCCACTGCAGTGTCTGTGAGTGCAGTTTAAAGCTGCCAATTCGACTTTGCAAGTGTACCTGCTTGCCAGGCCTAAACCTTCCCTTTTTATACATGTAAGGCATCCCTACGCTAGGCCCTAGGTAGCCCCATGGGCAGGATGCAGTGTATGTTAAAGATGAGACATGCACTTATGTGTTTTACATGTCCTGACAGTGAAATCATGCCAAATTAGTTTTTCACTATTGCAAGGTGTATCCCTCTCATTGGTCAACATGGGGGCTGCCATTCAATATGATTAAAGCACATGTTCCCTTTGGGAGCAGATAGACATGTGGAGATCACAATTTAAAAATACATCTTTTAGTGAATTTGGTTTTAAGATTGTGTATTTGAAAATGCCACTGTTAGAAAGTAGGCATTTTCTTGCCTAAACCATTCTGTGGCTCTGCTTGTTTGTGGTTTCCCTGTTTAGGTCAGTTTGACAGTTGGGCTGTTTGCACTTCTCCTCTAGAAAGTAACACAAAGGGAGCTGGGGTGTAGCCTGCATATCCTGATGAGCCATCTGGGCTGAGGGGAGGGGAGGAGTGGTCACTTACACCTGAAAGGACAGTGCCTGCCCTCACACAATGTAGTACCCACCCCCCTGGTATGTGTCTGGGGCCTGGCCTGGGCAAGGCAGGATCTTGAAAACAACAGAGGCTTTCCTTTGAAGTAGGCCTACTTCAAAGGCAGAAAGGGGTATAAGAATAGCACTCGAAACCCCTGAAATCAGATTAATTCTGAAGCCAAGAGGAACCTCTGCCAAAGAGAAGAGCTGGAGAAGCTGGAGGAGGAATACTGGACCTTTACCTGTGACTGTGCTTTGCTGGGTTGGCCTGCAGTAGCTAGTTCTACCTGAGAGAGGACGAAGACTAACTTTTGTGTGAAGTCTCAGGGACAGCAAATACCTCTCTCTGTCAGCACTTGGGCTTTCTGCTGAGAGTTCTGCCTGCCAATTGGTGCCCTAACCTATCTCTGGGCCCTTGAAAGGTGCAGCTGGTGGAAAAAGATAGAAATCCACACAAAGACTGCCATGTTGTGTTTAGATAAATATTATCTATTTTTCTAAACCTGTGTTGTGTCATTTTGCAGTGTTTTCACTAAGTTTGTGTTTGTACAAATACTTTACACCTTGCTTCTGAATTTAAGCCTGCCAGCTCGTGCCAAGCTACCAAGGGGGTGAGCGGGGTTAACTGAGGGTGATTCTCCTTTACCCTGTCTAGAGTGAAGGTCTTTGCTTGGACGGATGTAATCTGACTGCCAACCAGAGACCCCATTTCTAACAGCAAGTTACACACATATTGGTTCAGACATATAGCCCTGAGTGCAAACGTATCTATACCACCACATAACATGGGTCAAGTTGCATAGCTTAGTGTGCAAACACATTGCTGCCTGACAATCATGTGCCATATTGGAATTACTCCATACTTATTGGATTCATCCACTAAATCTATAATCTGTCTGGCATATACACCGTAGAATGGCTGATCCAGCCTGTCTCTGTGCTACCCTAAGTGTGTGTTGCATCTGCAACACATTTTATGGCATGAATCCTGAGAGATTAACTGAATAAAGATATTGGGCAGAATAGGAACAATAATAACATTGCACATAGGCATTGTAACTCAATAAATATGGCATACTTCTGGCTACACCGCAGCTACCTACATTCACCCAAGTCAACTACAAACCACAAAAGGAAGATAAACTTGTTAAAGTTTCTATACATTACAAGATTTACTTGTTTTCATCAAAATAAATTGTCACTCAATATGTTACCTCTAAGAAGGTAAAATGTCACACATAAGCAAACTATGAATACTGAAAATTCACACACCAATAAATATTAAACCTGTCTGGTAAAAACACAGGGCAACTGAAAGTGTCATTATTCATTAAACAATCCCCTACAGTGGATCCCAGACAATAGGCCAGTTGCATGGGTCATAATCCACAAATGGACCCATTTGCTTTTCCGATTGCAGCCTTTGCACTGGCAAAAACCTGCACATCAACAATGCGGGCACAACGATGCATGCACAACAATGCATAAGGGGTAATGCGCTGGTCATTCATCATGAAATGGCAATTTCAATACCGATGTGTCATAAAAAAATGACACATTTGACAAAAATGGGTGGGATATACCCAGGAAATGACACAAATGGTGTGGCAGGTTGCAAACTAGGAAGTGTGAAGTTCTGTCACTTTGTCTTACTGTCTGTTAGTTTGTGCTGGGTGCTGGAGGGCTTTTGAAAGTGTTTGTGGTATTGTAGAGTTTTTTGCTCTTGTTCGTGTGTGTTTTGTCCCTGTAGTGCATATTTATCATGGCTTTTTGTACTTTTTCATTGTTTTGGCTAAATATTTGTCACTGTCTTGTTGGGAGTTAGTTATTTGGGGATTTAATATGTTATAGATAGTTATAGGGCCTTTGGTAATAGTCCACATGTTGGTTTTCTGTTGGAAAACCCATCTGCTGCCTTGGCGGTCTGCCTCCCTGATTTAGGTGTTGGCAGGACCATAGGTGAAAGACCAACGAGTCCCGCCAACTCTGCCAAGAATCACCAGCCTCCTCGATGGTGGCATTGGGAAAAAGGGCTGACGGCAGGACTCCAGTCACCTTTACTGCCAAGAAGATTTGGATGTTCCTTACCGCCAAGCCAACTGTGGTGGTCTGACCTCCACACCTGAGTTGGGGGATTGCAGGGGAAATGGGAGGCAAACCTACCTATTTTCCCTATTCCACTTCTATTTTCAACTGGACATGACTGGACCTGCATTGATTGGGTTCGGTGTGTGGTCACCACATATGAGCTAGGGACCATTGCAGTTATCTACATGTCACAGTACTTTTTTCAAATTAGTGTGACATGCATATGTCAGGAGCACATTTTTGTGGGACATAGACGGGGACACACTGGTATATTACACATATTGCACATATACACAACTGTCATTTTGGTGTCAGTATTCATTGCCAAATGAATGCTGAATCCACAGTGATGTTACATGCACACCTGAAGACTATGTCCATGTGTGCATATTGCAAGGGGACCTGTGATGTTGTGCTTCCAGTTGTGTATGTGATTTATTAAATATGTGGGTGTGCTATTCGGTTGGCTGGTTGAGCCAGATGGAGGTGGATTGGGTGATGTGGTTGTGTCTGTATCTGTGCTACTTGCCTGTGGGTTTGATGTTGTTGTGTATGTTTTGCTAAGTGTTGTTTTGCTGTGTGCAACATTCAGGTGAGTATTGTTGTGTGGTTTCCGATGTTCTGATGGGTGTGGTTGTACTTGTGTGTGAATGTGTTTTTGTAGATGAGTGTGTTATTATGTCGGTTGTTGTGGTTGTGTCATGTGTGGGTGCAGTGTCAATAATGTACGTGTGTTGTGGCATGGATGTGTGGCACGGATGTATGGCAATGTGTACTTTTGGCAAGTATTTGTTGTGTGGTGTTAGAATGACAATGGATTATAGATTGTATGCAGTGTGTTGTGCAGTGTGTTGGCAGGGGGACACATATGGCTAAGTTACACTGTGTGTGCATAACTTACCTCTATTCCATTGCCAATGCCATTGTATGATGTTCAACAGGTCCAGCTGCAGGCTCCCTTCATCAGCAATCCACTGCCAGTACATGGCCTACAGGATTGTAAAGTCTAAATAGGGTCGGCCGGAACCCACCGGCCTGACTGCATGGCGGTCTATGGCTCAGCCGCAATACATTTAAATACTGTGGGTGGACCACTGTCAACTTGACAGTATTTTTGGATTCACCACGGCAGAAGATTGGCAGTAAGACCACCAAGATCTAAATAAGGCCTATAGTTCTTAGGGGGTTTGTGTTTAGTGTGATTGAGAGGGGAAAGGGGCATGTCTGGGAGAGGGAAGAACTTTTCTGAGGCAGAGTTGGGAGAACTGATATAGCTTATTACCCATAACCTGCCCAGGATGCTGACAGCTTGGGGTAGGGTGAGCCAGGGCCACGCTGCCAAGGACAAAAAGGATTGGTGGGAGTGTGTGCACTGGCACCACCAGCCTAAATTTAAGGTTGTTGGACCATCGTCCAGATCAAGAAATGGAATTGACCTCCTTGGACTGGAGATTGACAGACCTGTAGATATGTATATATGTACCTTCTGCATTTTTTGATGTAGCTTTATCAGTAATGGCAAACATAACATTGACTGCATATGATTTGTGATTTATTTTCCATATTGCAATGTGCAAGATGTATATAAGGTGAAAATGAAATAAGGAAATTATGGAAACTAAGGGTACTTTGTGTGCCTCTGAGTGCATACATTAATTAAATGTAAAGCAAGCACAGAGTCAATTGCTCAATTCCCATCCCTTGGCACAAAGGGCTATTCAGTTCTTAGTGGGTGAGAGATATAAATAAAAATGCATAGAATTATGAGCATTTCCTTAGGTAACATACATAAATGAGCAGGGGATGTTTCCAAATTGCCAGAACACACGCTGTTGAAGGCTAAGCTGACAATCTATTTCCCAAATCCATTTTTGTGAAATCCTTCATGTGTGCTGCATTGTGCTACACATATACACAGATTGCTATGCCTTATGAATATCTACATGTGCAGAACTGTGTGTTTTTCTGGGCAATACAAAAACATTAGACCTAGTGACAAGGCATGCAGCCTTGCACAAAGTTGGAAGGTACAACAATTTAACACTAGTCAGAGCTCTTTTATGGCTTTTATGATATTACACACGGTGAATGCCTTTCCTTTTCCATCATAACAACTCTTAGTTGTCTAAAGATCTTTACATTTGTTTTTATGTTGACACATCTATAGTCATGTGGCTTTGGACAATCAGATTTCAACATACATCACAGAACAGTGAAATGTGTGTTGCTAAGCATGTCTGGGCAGGGTTCTGTAGCATATGTCCAAAATTGTACAGGAAGCAGGTACAAATGTTGTGCAATATTTATACACAGGCAAGCATGGAGGGGTAGGTATCACGGAATCTGACTCACACAGTTGTGTAATTATGCAACATACAATCCATCAACATGCAACATACTTGGCTCAGTCATGGTGCATGCTTTTGAGCTCTGCGGATACAACATTTCTGACTGACTGACCATAGGAGTGAGCAGCCACACCTTCTGTGTTGCACTTAATATGTTGGTAGACAACATAACTCTCCCTGCAGCAGTATGGCTAAACTAAAGTGGAATTGTGAAAACATGTATGACAATATCACCAAGTAAGGAGTGCATTCGCTTTGCCTCTTTGGCGCTCCTCCTTTCCTAATGCACACTCATTCTACACTGGTGATACCGTACAACCCTGACACTAGAGGCCTGATATGGTGTTCATAGGTAATATATTTTGCCCATGACAGACAACAAATGACATGGCTACATGTGTGTCTGTTCATGTGTACATTATTGTGAGGACATATAGATCTTCTTTGTCAGTCTGCCATGAGGTATGTCTGTTGTAATCAAGCCTCAATGGTACTTGAGTCTCCCTCAGAGTCATGGTACAAGGATCCCTGCATCATACGCAATAATTTTCTTGTTCAGATGAATACTCCAACAACCATGCACACACTACTGAGATGCATTTTCAAACTTATAATGTATGCATCTAAATGCAGCTTTGGGGTGATGTGTGTTCATAAGGATGTTTGAGTGTGACTCACCATGTTTTTCGCTACAAGTGTGAACCAGAAGATACACGTTAAATTTCGGTACATTTGCCTGAGGGTACATATTAGTAATATACCCCAGTCATGTTCAGCAGGAGATACATAACAACCACCTGTCCATGTATTGGTTATCTGACACGGAGTAAGTGAAGCCAGCAATGTGTGTGGCCTTGTGTTACTCCGGGTGGGCTATGCAACATAGTGTCACACTGCCTGGACTGTATCACCTTAAAAACTTACACCTATGTTGATGAGCAAGGATCAGCTTATTTGCATGATATAACTCCAAAATCTGGACCATGTGTCCAATTTAAACTATGGGCATCATTATGGGTGTGTATTACTGTTCTGTATGATATAGTTGTAATCTCATTGTGACTACAGTTACATTTTGTGCACCTACACAGATGGCACCTGACTCAGTTTTCCTTGCTCGAGTGTGGAATGTCTATGTAGTGACAGTATATTGTTCATATACCCATTTCTATTGCTGGTGTTGGTCTGGTCAGGCACATATGATTGTGTTACAATGTCACTCTAATTTCACACATATCATGAACATGTACAGCTTGTTCTAAATATTTATTTCCATTATCACCTTAAATAACATGGACCTTTGAAATGCGCAGGGACAGGTACAGTCACATAAAACAATTCTCCAAGGCCTATCACAACCTGGCAAAGATGTATGACCGTCGTAGGGCAGCAGGGTCCTGGAATGTCCCTCTGCCAACATCACCTTCAGCTGTCACAAACCCAAACACAATGGGACCATGCCGACAACAAGCACCCCAATCCCTGATACCTCAGGGGGAGGGGGGCACCTCAGCCAGATGAACGCACAACACCACTGCTGCACGAGGGGGCTCCATGCCCAATGATGTATCCTGGGGAGTGCAAAGCCACAGTCTCTCAGTCTCTCAAGTCTTTCCAGTGGGTGGTTTGCCCACTGCTTTATCATGGGGAGTGCAAAGCCACAGTCTCTCAAGTCTTTCCAGTGGGTGGTTTGCCCACTGCTTTATCCTGGGGAGTGCAAAGCCACAGTCTCTCAAGTCTTTCCAGTGGGTGGTTTGCCCACTGCTTTATCCTGGGGAGTGCAAAGCCACAGTCTATCAAGTCTTCCCAGTGGGTGGTTTGCCCACTGCTTTATCCTGGGGAGTGCAAAGCCACAGTCTCTCAAGTGGATGTCTTACTCCACAGGTTCTGGAGGGGGCTTTGTGCCCAGAGTGCTTCATCCTGCCAAGGACTGAGGTAGTGGATGTCTTTCTCCACTGGTTCTGGAGGGGGCATGTGCTCAGAGTGCTTCATCCTGCCAAGGACTGAGGTAGTGGATGCCTTTCTCCACTGGTTCTGGAGGGGGCTTTGTGCCCAGAGTGCTTCATCCTGCCAAGGATTGAGGTGGTGGATGCCTTTCTCCACTGGTTCTGGAGGGGGCTTTGTGCCCAGAGTGCTTCATCCTGCCAAGGACTGAAGTAGTGGATGCCTTTCTCCACTGGTTCTGGAGGGGGCTCTGTGCCCAGAGTGCTCCCCGTACAGTGTGGCCAGTACAATTCCCTCACCTGGGTGTGTGTGCCACAAGATTGCCGAGGTACAGGTAGCATGATACGCCATGGAGGCAGAGACATACCCCACACTGCTGCGGCTTCGGATTCCATATGCAGGTGACAACTGTGATGACGGTAATGCTTCATGGAAGCTGCCCAGGGTCCTGGAACTCACCACCAGCCTCGGACGATTGACCACTGGGGATGGTAGGCATGTCTGCGGTGGTGCCACTTTCTGAGGATGTCGCGGGCCGCTGGGGGTGCTTGCGGTGGTGTAAGTCGTGGCGGTGCTGGCTGCGGGGTCTGTGGTGGCGGTGCTGGCTGCAGGGTCTGTGGCGGTGGTGCTGGCTGCGGGTCTGTGGCGGCGGTGCTGGCGGCAAGGTCTGTGGCGGAGGGGTATGTGTCACCATCTGCTGAGGAGAAAGCAGGATGTCTCCTGCATCCTCGGATGACTGCCCACGGGGAAGAGGCTGGGGACTGTCACAGCAGCTGTAGACGTGCCGGAGGCGGTGCAGGTGGCGGTGCAGATGGCGGTGTTCGCCGCGTAGAGGTTGGCGTGGACGTGGACAGAAGGTGTGACACTGGTCCCTCAGTAGGTGCCACCATGCTCTCTCCTGACCTGCCCTTCAGTTTTTTGCCCTTCCCCACCTTTGATGGTGGTGTAGTTGTCTTGCCACTATCCCCTTTCGTTTTCGCTGACCCCTTGGTGGCAGGTGTTTTCGGCTTCTCCCTCGGAATGTGGGCACCTTTTTTACCTTGGCAGGTGGCGGAATGTCCTTTCCCTCGCTCCGTGGCACACTGGCAGCCCTGATGGTTGGCATACTCCATGACCCTGCAGTTGCTGGCACCACTGTGCCTGGGGATGTGGTGGCTGAGGTGCTGGGCTGGGACCTGGAACACCTGGCCCTGGCGGAAGGAAGGGGGGGGGGATTTGAAGGGAAGAGGTCAAGGTTTGACAGGAAAAGTTTTTTAGACACACTGGGATGGGTAGATGGAGGGGGTATGGGAGTTGAGGAAGAGGTAGTGGTTGTAGGAGGTGTACGTCTGCTGAATTTGGGTGAAGGTGCATGGGCTGGAGGCTGTTGTGAGTTGGATGGCTGTTGGGTGGGTGTGTGCCTGTGTTTGTGTTCTTTGGGAGAGGACACTGGGGATGTGTGAATGGTAGTGGGGGTGGTGATTGCATGTGAGCGGTGTGTGGTGATGGGCGTGCTGGTGATGGTGGTAGTAGATGAGGATGTAGTGCATGCAGGTGTGAGAGAAGACGAGACTGGGAGGGAGGAGGGAGACGTGGCGGAGGGGACACAGTGGAGGAAGTGGATGTTGGTATGTGTGCATGGGTATGATGCTTCTGTGAGTGCCTGTGGGATGTGTGGTGCTTATGTTTGCCTGAGCCACTCTTGTGTGTTGATGTGTGTGCATGCTGGTCTGATGGTGTGCTTGGGATAGGCTGAGGTACAGGGGATTGGGCCTGGGTGGAGGAGGTTGGAGGGGGGATGCTGGACACAGGGACAGTGGCTGCCATCAGTGCTGAGGCCAGAGCCTGAAATGCTCTCTGTTGGGCTGCCTGGCCAGAATGAATGCCCAGGTATGCATTTGTTTGTTGCAAATGCCTCTCAACACCCTGGATGGCATTCAGAATAGTAGACTTCCCAACAGCGAGGGATCTCAGGAGGTCAATAGCCTCCTCACTGAGGGCAGCAGGGCTGACTGGGGCAGGGCCTGAGGTGCCTTGGGCGAAGGAGATGCCCACCCTCCTGGGTGACCGGGCACGGGACACACGCTGAGGGGCTGCTGGGATGGCGGTGCTGGTGGGGGGGTGGCAGCTGTACCTGTTGATGCAGTGGGCACAGAGGGGCGCGCCACCGCAAGGGAGTTCCCATCAGAGGAGGACTCCCTGTCGCTGGACTCTGCTCCTGTCCTCGCCGTGGAGCTCCCTCGCCCTCCGTCCCACTGGTGGCTTCAGACTCTGTTGCTTTACCCTCCAGGGCCAAGTTGGATGCAGCTACCTCCTGCTCCGGTGCCAATGCTCCTCCACCTGTTGATGCACAAAAAAGGGGGGAAAGACAGAAGAATGACATGTTCAGTGCATGCAACACTACTACCGTTGGCGGACACAACAGACACAGCAGCCCTCTGCGCTACCCCATGCACTTATAGTTCCTAGATTAATCACATGCCCATGGGGTACGAGGCCTAAGCCCAATTGCTGCACACCTGGAAGTCACAGGTGCCTGACTAGGTGCAGATGGCTCTAACCACTAGTGGGGTTGAGGTGCCACATAGCCTGCCTCACACGGGACCTTGCCTACCAAGATCGCCCTGGCCTATGGGAACGCACTGCCCACCTCCCCCGCCCAGACACCTCGTAATGCGTGCAAAGTCAGCTGAACGAGAGTGTACTCACCCCCTTGTGGCTGCTGTGATGCCCTCAAGCGCCCATCCAACTCCGGGTACGCCACCGCCAGGATCCGAAAAATCAGGGGGGTCATGATGCGACGGGCACCCCTCCCACGTTGAGAGGCCATCTCCAGCTGGGCCTCCACCATCTTCTTGCCCCTGTTGCGCAGGTCCTCCCATCTTTTACGGCAGTGGGTGCTCCGTCTGTGTTGGACCCCCAGGGTCTGGAGGTCTGGATGTCCTTGGCGATGGCACACAAAATAGCCTTCTTCTGGTGGGCGCTGACCTAGAGGAATGGTACAGGGGGAAAGGAAATTAATTACCCGTCTGGACTGTTATACTCATTGCTCCCCATTCCCACCCTCGCCCTGATGCACATACACTCACCGTCCGCACATGCAGGCCTCAGCCCACCCATGTAGCTTCCATCCACACCACTCAAAACAGGCATTGCCCATGCAGCATGCTCACAGTGTACTCACCTGTTTGCCTGGAGGCCCGTACAGTTGCGTGTACTGGGAGAGGACCCCATCCACTAGTTTCTCCAACTTCTCCAAAGTGAAGGCAGGGGCCCTTTCCCCAGACACATGAGCCATGGTAGGTTCCAGACACAGGTCACAGCAGCACTTGCAGTGTAGGCCCTCTCCTGTTGAAGGTCAGGTATCAAGTGAGTGAACAGAAAATGGCGGTCACGTCAGCGGCGGTGCGTACCGTCACCGTTGGCGTACATCGTCATTGTCTCCTCGGACCCATAGGGCCCAATGTTAACCAATGCAGAATTGCGACACAGTCTTCGACCGCCCACCGTGACGGTGTACAACGCCAGCGCAGTTACCTAATATCCCCTTGTCCCACCTTACAGGTCAGGCAGCTGCCATTTTAGGGGGCCACATGGCATGAAAAATAACTGCATCACACCTATGTAGGCCTGGAATACACACAGTTACAGGCACATTGTGGATTAATAAATGTGTGTAAATGACATTTTGTGATACCTCAGTGTTGACTGACTCTCTGCTCGCTGCTCTCCTCCATAGGGCACGTCTGCTGGGGCAGGTGATGAGATGGCGGCATCCTCCGGTGTACAGACCGCTGGTGGACCTGTCGACAATGGAAGAGAGACACATAATAGTCACATACAGACTTGATCGTGCAACAATCCAGGAACTGTGTGCCCAGTTGGAGCCCAACCTGATGTCAGCTATCCGCCATCCCACAGGGATACCCCCTGTAGTGCAGTTCCTGGCAAGTGGTTCCTTTCAAACTACAGTGGCCATGGCATCAGGAATGTCTCAGCCAATTGTCTCCACTGTGTTGTCCAGAGTGTTGTCTGACCTGCTGAAACACATGCACAGCTACATTGTGGAAATGCAGCACTGACAAAACATGCACTAGAGGGGGTATTCCTGTGGGCTGCCGGGTAGCTGACATCAGGTCTGGCTCTAATTGGGTACACAGTTCTTGGTTTGTGGCACGATCAAGTCTGTATGTGATGATAATGTGTCTGTCCTCCATTGTCGCCAGGTCCACCAGGGGTCGGTACACCGGAGGATGCCGCCATCTCATCATCTGCCTCAGCGGTTGTAGCCTATGGAGGAGAACGGTGAGCAGAAGGTCATATTTCCATATAGAATGCACAATTGTTGCTGAATTTAGGTCACAGAAGCAGTATGTGAAGTTGCCAGTCACTTGATGGGCCAATGTCTGCTGTGACGCAGTTAGGTGCCATGCCATGTGCCCCCCTGAAATGGCGGCTGCCTGACCTGTGAGGAGAGACACACTGTGCTGGTGTTGTGAGCCGTCGCGGTAGGCGGTCGATGACCGCCACGCAACTTCGCATTGGTCATCATTGGGCCCTATGGGCTTGAGGAGCCAATGGCGATGTACGTCAGCGGTGATGGTATGCACCGCCGCTGACATCACCGCCAATTTCTAACTATTCACTCACTTGCTACCTGACCCTCAACAGGAGAGGACCTACACTGCAAGTGCTGCTGTGACCTGTGTCTGGAAGCGACAATGGCTTATATGTCTGGGGAAAGGGCCCCTGCCTTCACTGCGGAGGATGTGGAGAAACTGGTGGATGGGGTCCTACCCCAGTACACGTTACTCTTCGTCCTCCAGACAAACAGCTGAGTACACTGTGAGCATGAAGTGTAGGCAATGCATGTTTGGAGTGATGTGCAGGTAAGCCACATGTTGGGTGGTGCTGATGCGTCCTGGCCTGAGTGCTGCATGAGAGGTGGTCAGTGTATGTGCATCAGGGCATGGGTGGGAACTAGGGGGCAATGAGTATGCTGGTCCGGACAGGTGAATAATTTCCTTTTTTGCTGTCTTTTCCCTCTAGGTCAGCATCCACCAGAAAAAGGGTATTTGGCGTGCCATCGCCAAGGAGGTGCGGACCCTAGCAGTCTATCACAGGCAGAGAACCCACTGCCGCAAGAGATGGGAGGATCTGTGCCACTGGACCAAGAAGATGGCTGAGGCCCAGCTGGGGCTGGCCTCCCAACGTGGAAGGGGTGCCCATCGCACCATGACCCCCTGATGTTCCGCATCCTGGTGGTGATTGGCGCTTGAGGGCATCACAGCAGCCACAAGGGGGTGAGTACAGATTCAGAATCCTGACTTTGCGTGCTTTAGGAGTTAGCTGGGTGGGGGATGTGGGCTGTGGGCTGTGGTTGCCCCTAGGCCAGGGCAATCAGGGCACAGTAGGTCCCTTGTGTGCAGCCTCTTAAGCACTCCAAACCCAATGGTGTTAGTGGGCATATACTACTGGGCAGGGTCCTGTGGGTGTCAGGTGTGCAGATGCTGGGATTAGGCATTATACCCCATGGGCTGGTGACTGCCTTAGTGACTGGTTGGGCATGGCCTAGTGCATAGGGCATCTCCCTGGGTGTTGTGTCCGCCAACCGTAGTGTTGTTGGTGGCACTTACTAAGTGTATCCTCTGTCTCTCTCTCCCTTTTTGTTTTGTCACTCTGTCCTTGTGTACATTAGCATCATCTGGCAGAGGAGCAGTGGCACTGGCGACGGAGGGAACTTCATCCCACATGGGCCTGGAGGCCGAATCCACCGAGGGTGATGGCACCAGTAGGACAGAGGGTGAGGGGAGCACCATGATGGGGACAGGAGGGGACACTACCGACAGTGACACCTCCTCCGATGTCAGCTCCCTGGTGGTGGCGGACACCTCTGTGGCCACCCCAACTACAGGTACATCTGCCACCACTGTACCAGCACCACCCTCCCAGCAGCCCCTCAGCGAATTTCCCATGCCCGTTCACCCAGGAGGGCTGGCATCTCCTTCGCCCCAGGCACCTCAGGCCTTGCCCCAGTCAGCCCTGCTGCCCTCAGTGAGGAAGCTGTTGACCTCCTGAGATCCCTCTTTGTTGGGCAGTCAACCATACTGAATGCCATCCAGGGTGTAGCAGGGCATTTGCAAGAACAAAATGCATACATGGAGGGCACTCACTCTGGTGTGGCGGCCCAACAGAGAGCATTACAGGTTCTGTCCAATGCACTGATGGCAGCCATTGTCCCTGTGTCCAGCCTCCCCCTCCAACTTCATCAACCCAGTCCCAATCCCCTCAACCTCAGCCTGTCCCAAGCACACCTTCAGACCAGCAAATCACCCAAATCAACACACAGACGTGGCTCTGGCAAACACAAGCACCACACTTCATCACACAGGCACTCACACAAGCACCATCCTCATGCAGACACACCAACATCCACTGCCTCTACTGTGTCCCCCTCCTCCTCGTCCACCCCTCTCCCAGTAGCGTCTCCACTCTCACCTGCATGCACTACATCCTCATCCACTACGTCCATCACCAGCATGCCCATCACAACACACCCCTCACAAGCAGTCACCACCCCCACAACCATGCACACATCCCCTGTGTCCTCTCCCAGTGTGTCTGCCACCCCTCCTCCCAAAGTACACAAATGCAAGCACCCACCCATCCAACAGCCATCCACCTCACAACAGCATCCAGCCCATGCACCTTCAGCCAAACTCAGCATACCTCCAACAACCACTCCCACTTCCTCCACTCCCAAAGCCTCTCCATCTTCCCATCCCAGTGTGTCTAAAAAACTTTTCCTTGCAAACATTGACCTCTTCCCTACGCCTCCCCCCATCCTTCCCCTTGGGCCAGAGTGTCAAGATCCCAGGCCAGCACCTCAGCCACCAAGTCGGCGCCTGCTGTGGTACCTGCAAGTTCCAGGGGATCAAAGGGGGCACCCATCAGGGCTGCCAGTGTGCCACCAACCCCTGCAAAGGACCAACCTATTCCGCCACCAGCCAAGGTGAAGAAGGTGACAGGATGCAGCACGGCCAAGAAGCACGACCCACCCAGCAAGGCCTCCTCCAAAACTGCATCTGCCAGTGCCATGGTCCCAGCAGCGTCTGACAAGGTGGGGAAGGAGGAAGAAATCCCAAGGCAAGGCGCTTCAGGCCTCGGAGCCTCCAGGTGAGGGACTGGTGCCCACCATCACTGCCGACAGCCCCACAACCTGTACCGCGGAAAGCACCGCCGCAGGCATTGCCACCTGCATCATCATCTGCCCCGCCACCTGCACCACCGCTGCCTACAACAACTGTCAGCAGCATCATCCCCAGTGGGCAGCCATCCGAGGCTGCAGGAGACGTGCTGGTGTCTCCCTCCACCACTACCAGCACCTGCATTACGGCCAGCACCGGCAGTATCTCCGCCGCAGACACCGCCGCAGGCATTGCCAGCTGCACCGCCACATGCCCAGCCAGCGCCACTCCATCTGTCATCAGCAGCATCCCCAGTGGGCAGCTGTCCGGGGATGCAGGAGGCGGCCTGAACCCTCCACCCACCACTTGAAGCACCCCCACCAGCACCGGCACTACCAGCAGTTTGCAGCCTTAGTTGACGCAGGATGGAGTCTGGCTCTGCCTCCATGGAGTATCATGCTACCTGTTCCCTGCACATCTCGTGCCTCAGACACCCAGGTGAGAGGATGGGAACTGCCACACCCCAGGTGCATCATCACTAGGCACAAGGCCCCCTCCAGAACCAGTGGAGATATGCATCCACTGTCAGTGTCCTTGGCAGGATGAAGCAGGCTGGGCACAAGGCCCCCTCCAGAACCAATGGAGAAGCCATCCACTTGATAGACTGTGGCTTTGCACTCCCCAGGACCAAGCAGTGGGCAAAGCACCCACTTGAGAGACTGTGGCATTTCACTCCCCAGGACATCACTGTGGGCATGTTGCCCCCTCCAGGAGCAGTGGCGTAGTACCATCTTCTGGCTGAGGTGTCCCCTCTCCCCTTCCCCCTGAAGTGCCTGTGTGTTTTTGACCTGATGCCCCTGCAGTGTTCTCTCTGTTTTGAGGCAGGAGTCAAGTGTGGGCTTCACCCATGATTTTTTTCCCACTGGGCCATAGACATTTGCAAAGGACAGTGTACGGTCTTCTGTACATATTGTAAATATTTGTATATACTGTTTTTTCCAATTGTTAACGTTAACAGCATATTTCTAAATATCACTGATTTGACTCAATTCCTTTTGCCCTTGCATTCTTCTAGGGGGGTATGGGGTGTAAATGTACTGTTGCTGAATGTGTGTATGGTGTTGTGGGTGAGGGTGGTGGTGGGGGTCATTGCGTGTGTGTGTCACTCTCTTTTTCCTCCCACCCTCCCCTGTGTGCTAGGTGCAGGACTCACCGTGGTCGTCGCCGCCGCCATCTTTGGTGTTCCTGGTATATTAGCAGATACATCAGCATCAGCAGGACCTGTAGTTCAGGCTCCATGGCGTCCTGGTTCTTCGTTGAGTGTCGAATGGTGAGTGGTTTTCCTTCAGAACACTGTTTCCGCCGTGCTTTTGATGGCATTGGTGAGGTCCCGGAAAATCTGGAAGATTGGCGGGTTGTGATAGGGTGGATGGTACATTATCTTCCACCTGTCTGTTGGCGGTGACCGCTGCAGTGTTTGTTGCTACCTCCGTGGCGGTCGGAGTGTTAAAGTGGCTGTCTATGATGGCGGTTTCTGCCGTGGTTGTGATTCCATTTTTTTTACCGCCGGCCTGTTGGTGGTATTATCGCTGCTTTAACACCGACCTCCAGGGTTGTAATGAGGGCCTATTTGTGTTAGGGGTTGGGGGTTGATGCTTAGTCTGTTATTTGTGTTTAGTGTTTAAGATAAGTTAGGATAAGTGAAGTTAGTGCAAGGTAGTGGTAAGGTTAGTTAGCTTAGGATAGGATAGGTAGATATAGGTAGTTTAGGATACGTTTAGATTGTGCAAGGTTGCATTTGGATTAGTTGATGTAGGATGGGTAGCTATAATTGCTTAAATAGATCTGTCAGTAGGAAAACCTTTGACACTTTCACAACATTGTAATCACTGCATTTATGTGAGTTTTTAACATTGAGTATGATGAGTTTAGTGCATGCTGTTTTTTTTGCACGTTTTTATTGCCCTGCCTATGGTTAACAGTTAGTATAGCTCAAATTTGGGTCAGTTGAGGACTAGTTGACATTCTTAATACATTGTAAGTGGTTGTCTTAGTCCAATTTGACACACAGCCCAACACAGAGAGTCACTTATTGTAGTACTGTTTGTAAAAGACATACAACATTTAATTTCGATGGTGTAGCTGCAACACATTACAGATTTTTGGCTGTGCTGGGGCGTACACTGGGGTCTGCCACTAACACACAGTGCTTTGACCCATTGTGCAAGTAGGTAATTTTTGTTAGCTGGTTACAAGTCTTGAAAGTGGCTCCACCTACCTGGAGAACCTCAATTATCCTTGGTATTGAGTACTTGCTCAGTGTGGCACTTCATGCATGTAGCTTTATGCAACTACTTGCAAAGTTTGAAAACCATTTCTCCCAATTCCTCTTACCCTAGGGAAATATTGCTTTGTTGAAGGGTCTGTGCTCTGGCTCTTAATCCGTAATATGTGTGCATATTGTACAATTGATGTTGTGTGGCTACACACACCCATTACATGTGAGAACTCTCCAGGACAGAGGAACACATTTACCCTACGTATTCCAGTAGAGATTTCAATACCAATTATCATTTGGAACTAGACCTAAAAAAAAGTCGGTGCATTTCACGCATACTGACAACTATGGTGTTGGACTGAAGTTGTACATATTAGTACAGCATAGGTATGATGCTAAGGGCCTGATTTAGAGTTTGACAGACAGGTTACTCTGTCACAAATGCGATGGATATCCAGTCCGCAGTGTTACAATTTCCATTGGATATTATGGAATCTTAAAACAGAGGACGGGATATCTATCACATTTGGGACAAAGTAACCCATCTGCCAAACTCTAAATCAGACCCTAATTCAGATGGGGTTTGGGCATGAATATATGCACTTTATCAGTACAAGCATAGTTTAAGTTTATTAGGGTCTCTTCAGTGTAAGCATTGAGGCTATCATATTGCTTGATCACATTCTCATGTTCACTGAGCTAGAAATATGTGGATGAGTGAAATATTGTTAGTGGTCCAAAAGCCTCACATGTCCTGTTTTGAGCAGGTAGGCATTTGTGTGCTTAGTAAGGCCTTTTCACTGTATGCCAGTCCAGTAACTGAAGCTTATTGTCACACCATGATGTTCAATTGGTGGACAAGACATTCGCCTAATGTCATGGCAGTGGATGTATATGATGTTCAAGCATATATAACAAGAACAGGTGATAGTGACTTTCACTCAATCTCTTGGAGATGCTAAGAAGTTGGTTTTGAATGTATACATAGACCATTGTATATGTAGTCTTTTCTGGAACAGACATACAACACTGAGGTTTGTATTAATTAATTAATTTTACAAGTGTGGGTTGGTCAACATGAGCATTTTTAAATTGTTTGAGGCAACAACACCTAATTGATAGTGAGCAAGGATGTTCAGACAGAGTCAATTTGGGAGACCTAAAGGGACATGCAGAGGTAATGAGAATTTCAGTGAGGGAAGGTAGGCCATTTCACAAGTTCACAAGTGTAGAAGATTAACAGGTGCACAAACAAAAAGTGGCCGTTCTCGGTAAGAAAGAGGTGGCATGATGATAGACACAGGACCATTGGAGAGTTGTCCTGAGGGCACAGATAAATGTTACCTGGCCCATTGGAGAGTTGTCCAGAGGGCACAGATAAATGTTACCTGGCAGTTCTCCAATGGAAACTGAAGAAGTTCATATCTTCTTACTCTTATAGGTTTTGTGCCTGACCTGCAGATGGTGGTATTAGTGTGTGAGGCATCTGAGGCAAACACACATCAGGGACCAAAGATATGTATCCCATGTCCCTGACAGCATTTGTCAGTGACAGCAAGAAAGGCAGCACAGTGCTGACAAGAGTCTGATGGCTTCTCAGCAATGCAACAACGTCTCTGTGGAGGGCACCCGTTGTTGCTATGTAGGAGTCCAACATGCGATCTATAGCTGTCATGATGTTAATAATGGTCCCAAGCTTGGTGGCAACTTCACTGGTGTCAGATGTTGAAGCCTGTTGTTCTTGTCTCTGCCACACGACACCAGCAATGTCAGCTGGAGAGTCAACTATACTATGGAAGCAAGTGTACAAGCCTTTTATTGCCTCAAATGTATCCTTATTGGGACTGAGGCACCTATGGGCTCCTTTTAGGGTGCCCACTGTGGTCTCCATCCACTCTTCCACTTCATCAACATCTGCTGCTGGACTCCTACCACTCACCATTGGAAGACAACTTGGGGATCCTCAGAGTCCACAGCTAGACTTGGACTGGCAAATGGAGCATTTCCTGTGGGAGGCGGCTCCTCTGGAGAACCTGCAACGCTGTCATCCCTTGCCATGTCTGGAGAAAGAGATTCTATGGAATCCAGGAGTTGCTGGAAGGTGTCATCATCCATGGGGGTCAGGATGTCATCACCAACAGGTTGGTCATCCAGGACAGGCTGTGGGACAGGTGGTGTCGTTTGTCCATCTGCAATGAAAAATTAGTATTTTTAGTAATGATCTTTGATAGATTTTGCTGACAGACTTTGTTATAATTCACTTTATGTTACACATAGATGTGTTGAACTTGTGTTAATAATAGTAAATAAAGCAAAGTTCCACTGTTTTTGTTTTCCAACTGGCAATTTGTGTACATTGTTCACACAACCACTGTGTGATAAGAGGGCGATTTTTGTGCCATTGTCACATTGCAAGAGAGTTACACAGCTTGCTGGCCTGCCCTGACTGAAATGGTGAATGCATGTAATGACCCCATTTAGCATGTTGCTGGACTTATTTTCATATCATGACTATTGTGATGTAAGGCACCTATTGACACTACTACTGAGAACAGTGCACCATGTCACTAGGGTGCCTGCATGTAAGCATCTACTCCATTCTTTGTGCTCTGATGGTGGAGAGTAATCTGAGGAGGAGATGTTTTGGTGTTCACATGTAGTGAAGCAAAGGTGATAAAGAGATGGAGTTGCTTCTTTATTATGGTTTATAATTTAGCCAGTGAAGGAATGTGTGAGAGATGAAGGGATGATCCAATCTCGTCACATCAGGCTGGAGCTGTGCTTTTCGCTTACTCATGGAGTGCCGTGAACAATAGTGAGAGATAGATTTGTGTTTTGCATATGTTTACCACATTTGTGTGAGGTTCATCTATTCATACTGGAGGTTGCTAGTACATAAGTACAGAGGGCAAGGTACATGGAATAGTTTGGTGTAATGTTACAAAACTTTCTCAGTGTGCTTTGTGTTGCACTTCGACACAAATTAGCATAGGTTTAATGGTGTTGCATTTGAAGGATTCAGACTTATGATGTCGAGCAGTCACTGTGTAGTTAATGTCTTCTCTGACTTGCTGTCTAAATAGAGAAGGATGGACCACCAATGTATGTGTTCATGGAGGGTGGGCAGGTCAAAAGAAGTGCCATTCATGGAGAAAGGTTGTATTTTTCATCTATCATCTAATTTACTTTTGAATAAAGATTTATCTAATGCCTTGGATGTCCCTGTGCGCTACAGAAGCATTGAAGATGGTAAAATTGGCCAGCAACAACCAGTGGAGAGTTTGTAGGACTAGAGTAATGTGATCACAGAGTTTGGATTCTGGAGTTCCTCTGGTCGCCACAGTAGATAGAGCGTGGCTATGAAGAATAGACCATTGTCATAATATAGGCATACTAGCATGACGGGCAAAGGGCTTGGGCCCTCTGTGGGAATTGGAATCCTAGGTGCAATAAAATGCATCTCTTCTTCTATCTTGATTTAATTGGGATCCTGGTTAAAGGTCATAGACCATGGCCACTTCTAGTTGTTTTACTTCTGTTGAGGTGATTGGCTGTGACCTACGTTCCATGGCCAGATGGTTGTAAGGTGATATTTTGCCAGGTTTTCACAGGTAAGGATTTATTTTTTGATAAGCCAAGTTTTAGGTGGTTGAGTAGAATTTAGTGATCACAGGCTTGAAGGAATTTGTCTAGACCATAGAAGAATAAATCTCATACACAGCAGAAAGAGATACAGTCTTATTATTTTGCCAGGGCCTAATGTACAAAACCCCTTTGCACTTGCAAATCCTCTGATTCACAAAATCAGAGAGAAAGAGAGGAAGAGATCCCCTTAGAACTCCTTCCCCTTTGGGAATTGTGTTGGGGACCTTGAGAGAGTAGTCAGTGGTCCAAGTGACCACTGGCTGTCCCACCTGATGTTTTCCAAAACAGCAACCTTTTAATTTAATGTAGCACTGATTGCTATAAGGAACACGGCCTGCTTTAAAAAAGTGTTATGTATTCCTTTCTGGAACATATCCTGCTTAAATAAAAATTCTGTTTTGGCATGAAATCATGGGGATGGTGGTCTGCTTCCCTTTCAGGCCATATCCCAGAGAATGAAGCCAATCACAGGGGGTTGCAAATTGAGAACCACCAGTTCGTTCTGAGACCGCCTGCAATTCAGTATTTTGTTAAGTGATCTGCTAGTACATAGGTAATATTGCAAAATACTATTTTGTTCACAAAAAGTAATTGCTAAATTTGCAACCACTTTTTGCAAATGGAATAATTGCATATCGGGCCCCAAACACTTATTTTACATCTAGTAAGAATCGATCAGTTCTTCCTATCATGATTCACAGTGGCAAATGTGGGACTATTTAGTGTGGAATCCCATTATTGTATATGTGTAAAGCACCATAGATCACGGGCCAGATTTGCTAAAATTCTACGCAACACAGCAAGGCAACATGCTACATTGGGTAAAAGCGGGAGAGCAGAAATGCGCCATATCTACTAAGATATGTCAGACTTCTGCTCTCTCTCATAGCTCGAGTCACTATGTGTAATCTGGTACCATTGCAGGCAGGATACCTTCCTGCATCAAACAGTCCTTAATTGGTATTCTTCTTTCTGTGCATGCTACACAAAGCAGCACACATTGAAAGAGGAAGTAACAAGGAGAAATGAAGATATATCTACTTGTTATGTCTTTTGTCAGATGGGCACATCATTTTGACACACATCCAGGTTTACCAGCCTTTGGAAATCTGAGTTTATACTAAAATACATGGGTGGATGCACTGGAATACCCGTGCTCCCCTAATGTAACATCTACCCAAGGCATAAAGTAAGGCAAGGCAGTGCTATGCTCTGCTTTTTCCAATTAACTAAACCCAATTTGCAGGGCTTAGTAAATGCCAAAACAGGTTTTGCATCAGGGCTGTGCTGCAAAATTGATGGAACCTTAATATAAATTAATTGTAACTCTTAGCCCACACTCACGTCTGATCTGGGGCTGAATTACTGATTGTGAATGGATCAGTTAATGTTGATGGAATAATGATAAACAACATAGAAAAATTATGTGTTGAAAAGAATGTGGGAGTGAAGTGAAATCATTTGCTATTCTGTTTTTAACGAATCACTGTGACCAACTTTTGCACTGGTAATTTTAGGTTTTATTGTTTCTTGTTCTCCTCCTTCGCCCAGTAGTTCAAATCCCATGACTATTTAAGGTAGGAGTGACAAAGGCAGAACAAGGAATAGAGACCAGTCCTTACAAGTGGACCTCACGGAAATAACGGGTGATTACTTCCTTTACCCAATGAGTGAGTTGATCCACTCTGAAAGTGTGTGCCACCTACATTTTTGTTTAAAGCATGTACCCTACTAACAACTCCATAGGAAGCCTGCTTTACTCCTAAATAATTCATTGCAAAAGAGAAAGTACCTACTGACAAAGCATGCCACTAGCACTGAGTGAAAGTAACCTTTCTCATTTAAAAAAAAAAAAAAAACATATTCAGCTTCAGGACCTTGTGATCTCAATCGACGCATCTTCGAGTTCCAGGGTATGTCATGTCCAAACTGGCACGCTGATACTTTATTTTTTCTTCACAGTCCTTTGTCACCTTAGGTGACTATATAAACTCCTAACACAGGATGGCTACACCATAACATTTCTCACAACCACTGAATGTGTAAAATGCACTAATATCCCCATTTTGTGACACCCTCAGATTTCTTAAAATTCAATTCTGGTAAATGTATTTAATTGGCAGCTGAAGTATGTTCATTCTGTGGTTTCAGTACCGTACCTGGTTAAGCTGCTGCAGGCCTGACAACTCACACAGTGCCACTGGGTGTCACACAATTCCGGCTCTCTTCACCTGGTCACCCTGTGAGGACCCCAAATCACAAAGTGGCAGCAAGAGGAACTGGTCTGCTGCTATGAAGGTGGAATTTAGAAATACACACGGGCAACTTCACATGCTAGAGAGTAGTTTGGACTCCATATCTGAGTCACATAAACATACACGGATGGCTATGAACATTCCACTAACATCCCACCTCAGAAAAGAAACGATACATAGCAGATTATGAGATTGTTTACAGTCCATTTATTCGCCACCTGTGTTTTTTGTAGCTAGCCCTAACCTCCCAAAAAATAAATTAGCGCTGAAATTCTCTGTCGGGTCTCCATTAGCAACAAGAAAATGTGGTCATTTTTGGTGTTTCTCAACCTCGATGTCGATGAAAGTGCGGACTGGGGTTTTGCTTGTACTATGCTCAATAGTGAATGCAACAGAATTGTGGAAATGTTGACCCGTTAGAAATTACAAACAGTGATCATAAGGCAGTACAGTGGGCAAACTCCTAAACTTCGAGATCGCTTTTATTGTGTATTAACAAAAAAATTTTTGCTGGTGTTTCGTAATTTAGGTAATGGCACAAATCTGGCCAAATATAAAAAAAGTGTCCTCATTGCAACAAATAAAGGAAATGATTTCTAGAGTATAGTATAGTAGTTGCATCAGCGTTGGTTTTCAATTCAGCAGATGAATCGCCTTTTTAACACTGAGCATTTAGATTCCAGAAGCCAGGGGGGTAGAGGTGGAGATGTGTCATGAGAGATAAAGCCCAAAGCAGCCACTGGGGTTTGAACCAGTAGAATGTGATTGTTTGGATAATGAGACTAGGATATGCTGAATTTAAGTATTTGATACAGGAGTCTAAAACCATTTGGTCACCTGTAAATAGACAGGAGAAAGGTATAGAAAGAAGACGCTTTCTATATATCCCTAGACAGTAAAAACAGACAGCAGAGATTGTGCTGATCTGCAGTGACAGCATTAGGGAATGAACAGAGCCCACTGGGGTAAACAAAGCACCTAGATTAGAGGGCCACCAGAACCTCAACTCAAATATTTGAAGTGAGGGGTAGATGCAATAAGAACCTGTCTTTATTTTAATGAGACTTTATTTATTTTGTGGTCATCAAGTCTGCGACCCCAGAAATTCAATTCTGGGAATTGGCTTTGGTAGCCTCAAGAACACTACCTAACCTCTGAATAGTGTGGTTGTCTGTTACATAGAACTTGAATGAAAAGGTGAAGGAAATCGAGCTCAAAGACAACCCCTTGGTGATGCTACAAGAAGGACAGCAGAAGGTATACAGAAAACGTGAGGATCAGAGATTAAGAGCAGCCAGTAAGTAAAAAAGATAGCTATGTTGGAGCTTTAGATTGGATGTCAAACTCTGATAGTCAGGAAGCAAGTTTGGCATGCCAAACAGTGTCAAGGGCTGCAGAAAGATCTAATACAATTTGTGAGGTGGTGTTAGACATTGGGTTGTTGGTTGACTGGGGTGTAAGTCCTGATCAAGCAACAGCCACAATCAATGGCAGGCTGAACCACAAAAAGTAGCTTAATTAACCTGTGCTTAACCCTGGGTAACATGGCACAGAAAGCAGTGCGGAATAACTTAGACACACTTTTAACAGCACAGAAACAGTAACAACGTGCGAACACAACACAAGAAAAATCCTGCAGCAATGTGGAAAAATAGAGTGAATTTTTATAAATTATTTTACACCAATATGACAAAAATCCAATCAGTAGAACCAGAGTTAGAAACTTTTAAATGTTTTAGTTAACACTAGCCTTTAAAAGATCAGTGTGTCAACTGCAGACATCTAGTTGTGCAAGACATGGTCAAAGTGGAAAAATATGTCTGACCATAATGGAGAGTAGTTATGGTACAAAAGTGGATTGGGCCCAGTCAGCACTTACCTTCAGACTTAGAAGAATATTCAAGAAAAATGTTTTGAGAAGGTAAAGATCAGCAGGGCAAGGCTGCAGGCGATGTCTGAGGAGGGAGCATTTTCGTCGGGCAACCTTTGGATGAAGTTGCAGTGAAAATTTCTACATTCTGACTTTTTTGGAAGTTGAAAAGCCCCATTGGATGAGGCAGGAGGCTGTAGCTGAAAAAATATCCAGGAGCTTAGACACCCCTTCGGCGAAGGACCACTGAACAGGATTTGCTGCTGCAAAGAAGAACATAGCTGCAAAGTCAGGCCACCCTGCAACGCACCTTGGGCAAATTCAAATACAGTTTGGTCACAGTCTTCCCTCAGATCTCAGAGCAATCTGTAGCCAAAAATGTTGTAAGGCCCAAAATTTGGATTGTGGCTATCTGGGCACCTTAAGCACCTCAACCAAGAGTTCAGGACTCACTTAGGCTGAGTCCAGGTGTGAGTTCAATATGGTGGGAAATATGAACAAGAGGCCATAAAAGTAGCCTTTGGGGTCACTCTGGCAGTCCTGGGCTCAGGTGAAAATGCAGGGCTCAAACAGCAGGGCAGGACTCCGATGGCTCAAGAAAAGCTCCTTAGAGCAAAGCAGTTCTTCCAAGTAACACAGCACTAGGCAGTCCTCTGGGAGTCCTACCACAGGTCAACAAAGTGAACCAAAGTGTGGGTCTGTGTGCCCTACTATTCTACCCAGTGCCTCCTTCGGATTTACAAGATGTTTCCAGAGCTTTCTTCTTTGACGTGTATGGAAATGACTGACTGAACTGGCTCCAAGCTGCCTTCAGTGAGAATGTGGAGGTGATAAGCCCTTTGTGTGAAGGCAGGGCACACCTACTTTATAATGAAGATTTTATGATGAGATATTGTTTCATTAGATTAATCATTAAATGATGGTATAAATCAACTTGGAGTATTATACAATTATTTTGGAAGATTAAGGCTGATGGTATATATTTTTTCAAAACGCAGTGGAAGTTTAGGCATATACTTACCCCAAGCTGACCTAATTTGTTTATTAATATAAACTTTCTAAAAGTGGCATTTTCAAAAATGTAATGCAAAATCAGACTTTACTATTAAAGAGGATTTTTATACCAATTTCATAGGCACCAAACATAAAATGCTTACCTGGTCCCAGACAAAGTCAGTACTTATGAAATGTGATTAGCCAACCCAATGCTATCCTAAGGGACAGGTAGGCCACACAGTAGTGAAAAATGAATTTAAGAGTTTTTCCGACCAAGACATATGAAGTTTAAAAGTACATGTCCAACCTTTTAATTATAATGCACCATGCCATATGGGCCTTCTAGGGCCTACCCTAGGGGTGACTAATATGCAATACAAGCGGAGATGCAAGGGTTGGTAATGGGGTTATATTGCCAAGTTGAGTTGTAACTGGAAAGCTGCATTCAGACTGCAATGGGAGGCCTGAAAGATGCCACTAAATTGGGTGATGCAGTATGTGCTGCAGGACCTCTAGTAGCTACAGGCACTCTAGTAGCATTTCATTTACAAGCCCTGGGTGCATGCCATACCACACTACAAGGGTAAATTAAATATGCCAATCAGGTGTAAGCCAATTAAAGCATGTAGAAGGGAGGAAGCACATGCAGTTTAGCACTGGTTAGGAGTGGTAAAGTGCACAGAGTCCAAAAGCTAAAAAAATAATTTGAGCACCAAAAATGGAGGTGAGTAGACAGAAGGGATTGAGGGAGACCACCCTAAGACTGACAAGTCCAAAAGGCAGCCCCACCATAATCCATGAATTTTGTTGTAGTGCATGGATTACAGTGTCATTAACATTAATAAAAGTAGAAAGCAGCAAATTCCTTTCCATCCACTTTAGCGGTAAATGTAAAGTAAAGAGAAGCACTTGAAGTGCTATGAACATATAATGAGGTTGGTGAATTGAAGTTGTGTGCGGAGACTGCAATTTCAGTATTAGAAGTTTTCACCGAAGAGTGGACCACTTTTGCTCAGGATGGTGCTTTCACAAGTAAATTGAATGTGCAAAAATTATTTATTCTAAAGCTGATCAAAATAGGATTCTAAAAGTAACATATGCAAATATATTTTATCTCTAGCTTCCTCGGGAAAGGATATACTTATGGTACAATATTGCAAGGGTATGAGCTAAACCCCCATTGTGAATATGCAGAAGCAGTTCTTTGTTTTCTAATTTTTTTTACATTAATAGAACATATGAGTTCTTCTGTGCAACACACAATATAATGTAAAGCTAAAGAACATAATGTGCAACTATATGTTGTTTTGAATTAAATAGGTGACTGGTTTGATGCCCAAGTAACATTTTAGTAGTGCCTCTCTTTTAACATCATGATATGAATCTGTGTGTTTTCTTTGTCTTAAACATTATGAAAACTGTACTATTTGGGAAGGAGCCAATCTTCTTCTTAAACTTTCAGACTTTTCAGCTTGTTGCTTAGAGTAGGCTAGATGTTCGTGGTTCTTTTTTTATTTAGGCCTATTTAATATTATTAATTTGATTGATTGACAAATTTGTTTTGGCTATTTAATTTTTTAAAACCACATGGCATTTTGTATAATTATGATTTTGGTTTTATGCGAAGTATGTTGATTAACTAATTTTTGCTTTCTATAATGGTACTATCATTTTACTAAATCTACAAATGCTCAGAATTGGAAAAAGCCTTGTTCTGCAGGTTTTCTTAATGGTCTCAACTAATAGTTGAATATAAAGATGTGTCCTTGCTATACTTTCTGCAAGTACAGAATTGTGTCATGATCTACATTCAAGCATCAAAAGTCACATGATAAAATCCTACCATGAGTCAACATAGAAGGGATCCTATCAGTTGATTTGAATGATAGATACGACTGTGAAGTGTGGAGTTTTGCTGTATTATATCCACACATCTAATATCAGGAAAGTGTATGCTGCTAATAAAGAAACATGCTGTGAGTACTGTGGATTCACAAAAACAAAATCAAGTTTGATACAGGAAGGGGGAGCAATAGCAAGTTCAAGCAAATGAAAATCAAGCAAATCAAACAAATGAATCTTGAGCTAACAAAGCAACTGAATGCATGGAACAGAAGCAGATCAAGGAAATGAAGAAGATTGAAATTTGAGTCGACCTGATTGCCTGAAGTGTGAAAAAGAGAAGCAGCGTGCTGACATGGAATCTGAGCTGAGCACTAGAGCATCATCATATAAGAAGTTTGTAACAGGTGGTGCAACAAGAGAGTGCCAAACAAGAAATACAGAACACCTCAATTCTTCAATGGGCATATTTGACAAAGAATGAACTGCATGAAAGAGACATTGACTTGAAAGGGTCTACATTTATGTTTGGACTTAATCAGGAGCCACTCTGAGAGAGTACCAGGCTGAGAAACTATCAATTCTGAGTGGGGTTCTGATGAACAAGTGGCCTGGTGTCTTGAGTTTTTGAAATAATTGTTTTACAAAATGTTTGTTTCTGAAAGTTTTATAGGCTGGAATGTTTTTAAACTACCTGTATACTATCAGGATTGTTTATTGCTTTTTGAATGTTTTGATTCTTTTGCATTTTGAAGATGGATTTCCAAGTAATTTTCATAATACCTATACTGTTTGCACTTATTGGTGCGCTGGCGTATACATATATCCTCATGGTAGATACTTCCCAAACACTACTGATAGCTCCATATTTCTTATTCATACCAGATATTATAGGTTAGAACAAACACATAGAGATACAAATAGCAATATAATGAATTTGTCTGATTGACATACTTGTCCTCACCCACTTCTGTTTCTGAAAGTGTGACTTAAATACAGCAAGCTCTGACCTATGACCTGTCATGCTCAGTTTAGTATTCTTTAGTGATGCACCAAGAATATATATAAAAGTGTAATGAGTATTATGATCTTCCAGTAAGTTACTTATCTGTTGCTTCAAATCATGAAGCAACTAAACCATATAATGAGTCCTATAGATTTTTACAATACTGACATTGGAAGTGCTTGAACACAGAATATGTGTAGATTGACTGATGCAGAGTGTGATTCTATTAGAAAATAAAACAGGAAAATAGCAAAAGGGAAGTTGAGAAGTTCAAAAGAGTTGAAATTTGAATTTAGAGAAAAGACTGTGTTTGATAGTTCACAAATATGTCTTAGAATTAGAATTCGAAAAGAGAAGGAATAGAAAGTGTGTATGTGTGAATAAAATGGTTGAGAGCCGTAACCCTGTAATAATAGTGAATAGTCTGCATGTTTATATTTATGTTATAGATAGGGTTTACAAACTAGGTAGTGTTGATATTATGTTTAGAGGTATTTATCACATTTATAACAAAACTGCTAACTTTACTCTTCCACAAGTTTGGGCAGGCCCATGTAATTTAGAGTGAGTTTTCTCTGAAGTGCATTAAATGAATAGTTTGGGTGATGTGCATCATGGGGAAGTGAAGATAGATCTATAGGTCAACAATTGTTAGATGTGGTTTGATTCCTCCTAAACTGATTGCTTTTAAGGGTGTGACGATTAGACAATATTCCACTTTAGTACTGTGTTTAACAGATAACATTGTATGAGCTTTAGCTACGATTAATGAAGGAATGCTTGCTATAATATCAATAGTGATGAAGAACAGAATGGCTTTAGATATGTTTTTGTCAAAAGGCAGAGGTATCTGTTATTTTGTTAAAACTCAATGTGATATGGTTATTCCAAATTGTGAGAGAATTATCAAATATATTGATAACCCTGCTAACGTTGTAAATGATATTCATCCATTAGGAGAAACTGGGATCTAAAAAAGATAGACTCATGGATTAGTGGGCTATGCAAATATATATTAACATAGATCATGGGTATTCACAAACATGTTGCCAGGGGCCACAAAGTAAGGTTTGTGGTATTCCTGAGTGCCACATTGATGCCAGCATGGTGGTAGTGAGGCTTTTTTTATTGCTGTATCTGAGTCACAATCCCTCTACCACACCTTTGGGGTAAGCGTTCTCTGCCTGCTCTCACTAACTTGGCAGAGTCAAGTGTAAAAAGAAAGTAATTTAATTATTGAATTTGAATGAAATAGAATTGCATAATGTAAAACTATAAAACCTGGGATTAATCATGGCTTCCCCACTTGACAAAATTGTGTGAATTTAGGCAATTGTCTTATTTCACTTAGGTTGCTTTTTCTTCATTTTGACAGATACCCTTTGTAAAACCTTCTCTTGTGTTTGATTTATTAAACTATAATATCATCCATTTATAATACCAACCTAGAACACCCAACAGGTTCCTCATGATAACTGACTCGCCTCTTGGTTCAGTATTGGCACTGTTGTCAGGCTGGGAGGAGGTGTGACTCTTTCTATCTTCATTTAAAAAATCTCAAAGCACTAATATAATCTGATGTACTAAGGTGCAATACATCTTAATGAAATACACTTTTATACATTTTATTTTTACATGTTTGTTGAAAGATTTCTTAGAAATGAATGTGTTCTTAAAGTTAAATGGTGCAGGACACCTTATTTGTTTCTTGTCTTTTTATTTCAGTTAGTCTAAATAAATGCTTGCCCATTTAATTAACATCTTTATGAATGTTAGTGTTCTTAGCAGCCAGTGCAATTGTTCAGCTGGGGGCTGCATGTGAAGATCAGGCAGCCATATGCAGCATGAGCCGTACTTTGACTCTCATTAATATAGACTAGTGTTTCAATATTAATAATAGTTACACTGATAATGAGTAGGCCTGGGCGGAACTCACGTATTTCACTTAATGGAATTCTGCAGAGTTACCAAAAAACTCTCAGAAATTCCTTGGAATTCTGCCAAAGGTGGAAAATATTTGGCCTGCCATTCACACTGGTTTTTTTCATGCCAGTAGTGCGTTCTGAAGTGAAAATCAACTTAAACAGTGTCACAAGGTGTGCAAGAGCACAGACTTTTTGTTTTACATGTTTCTGACTAGATTCTCCTGCCTGCTTGATTGTTATATTTGTCTTCACTCACTTTTGTTTCTGAAGGTGTGACTTACATACTGTTAGTTAAGACCTGTGGTCTTTCATGCTCAGTTTATCATTCTTAATTGATGCACCAGCAAAAGATGGAAGAATGTAATGTGGATTATGATTACCCAATGTTACATATCTGTTGCTTCAAATCCTGAAGCAACTGAACCATTTAACAGGACCTATAGATTTTTACGTACTAACATTGGAACTGCTAACATGCTGAATATTTGTAGATTGACTGATGTGGAGTGTAATGTTATCAGAGAATATAACAGGAAAAGATACAAACCTGTGATAAATCTGGCCCTGAGAGTTGTGGTGCATGGTATCAGGCTGATAGGGAAGGTGTTGCATTGTAAGAGTGGAGTGGACATTAAGTGAAAAGTGAATGATAATGTCTTGATTGTGTTCCAGGCTGAGCTCACTTGGGCTGATTTCAGAAGCAATGCTGACTCCTGTCCTGCCACTATTAAGATAGTAGTATATCAGTGTCACTGCTTTTCTCTGTGCTTATAGGTAGCTCAAACAGATCCAGTCTCCATGATCTACAGTATGCATTGCAAAGGGAGACTGGCTTGATCCATCTAAGGGGTGGAGAAGCAAAGATCATTGGTTGCAAAGCATGAGCCCTTCAAAATGAATCTCAGGTTTAGGAAAGTAGGAATAGACTGATTTAGAAAGTACAATGCTGTGTCTTACAAATTGCTTTTTGTAGATAGTAACCATAATCTTTTTTTTGTAATCTTCTCTATTCCTTTCATAAGTGCCTAAAGCCAAGAGGGCATCCGAGGGCCACGTGGCTGCCAGCACTGCTGCAAGTGGGACTACCACCACCAGTGCCATAGCAGATGGTTCTGCTGGCCCACGTAAGTTGTGCTTATATTTTTTTTCTCACTTTTAGCTCTCCCCTCTAGTATACCTATGGCCCTGGTGTATCTATACTATCTACTTTTTTCAGCTCCCCTCACTAATGTCTGTTATCCCAGCATTACCCTGTCTTCTTTATTTTCTGTTTCCACAGCGGAATTTCTCCTGTCTGTATATTTGTTGTGGTCTCTTTAGTAAACTTTCCCTCACCCCTATTTTATATGGCTTGTGTAGTACTGTCAAGAGAACAGATTGTTGATACTGTAAAGAGGATTGCAGGCCCAAGTAAACTACTCACCAAACATTTGTGAGGAGAAGGATTTCTTGTCCAAGCAGTCAAAAAGTACAGAAACAGAGAGATAGAGTGGCCATGGAACCCAATGTTGTCTATTTATACAGTATTATATCAGTTTCCATGACAGTGCAGGATGGCATAAAAGGAATGAGATCCCATTATCAACCAATATATCCTTCATTGATCAATCCCTTCAACCCCTTCATTTTTCACTCTTATCCTTTCGTAGCCGTATCCCTCCATTAGGGGAAAAAAGATGTTGGTTGATTTGAATACTTTGCTTTTTAACATGTTCTCAACCAACAAACCTCCTAAACTGATCTCACTTATCAGTTTCCTATCCAGGCATTTCGCCACCTAAAACTACAGCATGGTTTAATGTGGTGCTGCAGTGTAGGTGTTGAAACATGTGTCTGCTTTAGTTAACAGTGCAGCATTATGAAGTTTGCAATACATCACAAACTGAAAACATAGAAACAAGGTGTGTTTCCCAGTGCTCACTCAGTCACCTACTCCTGGTACTTCACTTCATCATTCTTTCCTACTGTCCTAGTCTATCAAGAAATGTTAAATTCCATCTCAGCAATGCATGTGCTACAATTCTCTCCCTAAGTGACATATATTTCATGGCTTTCATGATGGATTTATGACTGTTCCAATGTTTTCCTCATGTCAAGTCATCATTCGTCAACCAATTTGACGAAGCAAAAGCATAGCACATGATCAGTGACACCAACTGTTCCATAGCTAATCCTCTACCTACCTTAATTCCTCTAACTTATTTTTCTATAGAGTAGCTTTCCATACTGCCAAGTGAAGGTATTTGTTGAAAATGATAAGGGTGTAATGTGGGACTAAGTGCCTGGATAGCCTCCTGACCTTGGCACCAGAGACTGCCAGCTTTCATGGTTGAATACTGCCAGCTGGTGGCCTTCGAGGAGAAGGAGGAGGAGGCAAATGCCTCCATTTTGTTTGGCCACCTTCCTGGCCCACCTCTATCCTGGCCACACCAGCTCCACCTCCAGCCAAGGTCCATTCCTGCCCAGCTGAACACCAAAACCCCCCTCGTCATCTTCAACAACAAACCACTTCCTCTGCCATGTCCTTTGTGAGCTGGCACTGTTCTGGCATGGTCAGCAGAACCTGGCATGGGACGTGGCTTGCCAACAAATGCAGATAGATGCCGTGAAAGCCCTTTTTTAGTTAACTTTTTTGGGTGAGAGAGACTGTGTCTTTGTGGGTGGAGAGGATGGGAACTGGGAAGGAAAGTCAGAGAAAGGACCTGACTCAGGAACTTTGGGGAGTTTTGCTTTGGGAGAAAGATGGGCCTATTAATGTTGGAGAGGGTGGATTTCCTATGTAAAATATATTTTTCTCTCAATGCATGCCATTCACTATCTGTCTTTTCGTTGGTAGCTAGTGTCACACCGCGGTGTTTGCATTGATGAAAAACTGTCCTCTCAATGTTCACATATTATACTGTACATCACCTTTTTGTCCTAGACTTTTCCTTCCTGGAGTCGCTTGCCAAGTATTTCTTCAGTATGCTACTTTACTTACCTCTTTCTGCAGTCCAGTATACCCCACTACCAGAGTTGGAATGGACTAGTTTTGTTTGCCTTATTGCTTGGTGAGATTTTGCAGCACCCAGGTCCTATCAAAGTGTATAGTAGTTATTAAAATTTCCTTGTCCTAATACACTCTGTAACTGTGGGAAAACTGTGCTGGTTGCAGACGCCCCCTCACTTTGTGCCCCCCTTTTTAGCTGATACTGGTGCTTTCTGACTCTGACTGTGCCCTGGGCATTGTTAACCAGTCCCAGGGCCAGTGCTCGGTGTAAAATGGTATATGTAAATTAGGCATAATTATAATTGGCTGTGACAACCTACCTATAAGTCCCTAGTATGGTGGGGCATGTAGGTTTAGTGACCCCCAGTAGGTGCACTGCTGGGGAGTCCAGTGTCATTGTAAAGGCAGACCTGACTTTCTGATTGCTTTTGAGTTACAATTAACCTTAAATTCGATTTTGGAACTAAAAGCACTCCCAAAGTCTCAATCTACCTTATTTATGCATTTAAAGCATCCCTAAGGTCTGCCCCAGGTGCCCCCAGGGATGGGTGCAGTGTAAATATAAGCAGAAACTTTGTAAAATATGTATTATAAACCCTGGTGAGGGAACAATAGTCACATTTGTTTTTTGCTCATTGTAGTCAATGGGCTCCATAGGCTAACATGGAGAGACTTAATTTAAAAAATAAATCCTATTTTCCATATGGATGCGCAAAATATACCAAGTTTAGTATCAAATTAAATGTTATAATAAATCCAACAACTTGCCAGTATTGAATTTAGTATAACTAAGCTAAGGAAGGAGTTTTAGAACTCTTTCTGAAAGTTACCAAATTCCGCCCTGTAGTGCCCTTTCCTGAGCCAGGCTGCCTTGATGAGATGTGCCAAACTGGTCTTCAAAGGTGGAAGGCCACTTGGGACATAAACTGGACCTCCCCCATTTCCTGCAGCCCCAGACAGCTAGGAGCCCCCGATTAGATAAGAGAGGGGCTGGAAAGAGGTATGTTAAGGGACACCAGTGGGTCGGCTCAGCCCGATCTAAACTATAAGATTGAATTTTTGCCATCTTTAATTTTTGAAGAATGTTGCTCCCTGGGATTGATTTTTGCCACACTTCCCAGGAAGTGGTCACTCATCAAGAGGGTGGTGGCCTGCACTTTTTTGGACAAGAGCACCCCCCTGCTTCCCACCCCTAGAAGCCAGGACAAATATGGCAGAGCTGCCCCATGATCCACATCACTGCTGGAAGAAGATACTGGAGAAGAAGGACTGCCTTGCTGGCCCCGTGACCTGCACCTGGACACTGCACTCACAAGGACTACACCAGCTGTATACTTCGGGCTTCAACAAGAAAAGTACTTTATCTTGCTTCTGCAACTCCAGGAGTGGATTCCCTGTAAGGTATAGGTATAAAGGAGCTAACCAGAGTCCCCTGCATCAAGTCCTGCAAGAATTACCCAGCTGTCCAGCGTCCAGTGGCCATTTAGGGATCCTGACCAGATGCATTTTGGGAACTAAACTCCCAATTTCCAAGGAGCAACTCAGAGCCTCTGGAACCTTGGAACAAGTTTGTGAATACTTAAAGGACCAAAAAGGACCTCTGGAAGAAGATTCTACACAGCTCCATAACTTGAAGAGGTGCATTGTGGGAGTTGCAGTCACAGACCCCAAGAGACAAACCACAGCCCCTGAACCCTTTGCTGGTGTTGTGGAACACTTTCCTGTATCAAGAAACACTTCCGAAACTCAGTGTAACAGTGTTATATTGTGGGTTGCTTGAACGCTGGACTTTGCCCATGTCCAGTGCATTTGAGCGATATTTGCTTCTAAGCACTAGATTTACTTTTAATCTAAAAGAAAATTATCTCTGATTCCCTACATTGGATTTTTGTCATTTTGGTATAATTTTAAAGAAACATTTATATAAATTGGTGTCAGATTTTTATTGTGTGCTGTGTTTTTCTTATTTCTGTGTTTTTTATATTAAATACTTTACACATTTTTCTCCTAAGTTATGCCTACTGCTAATGGGCCAAGCTACCAAGGGTTGAGAAAGGATTAATTTACTGAGACCTTGACTGGACCTAGTGGGGTTTTGTGGTCCATTGCTAAATGTAGATACCCACCTGTCCTTACTAATAATCCACTTTCCAACAATAACTATTAACAACTAGGGAGGTATGACAGCAACATCCACAAACGTATTATTCTTACTTGTCTATCTCTGCATCCTCAGAACAACTTCAGTAAAAAGTGTCTAACTAGTACACTTCTTAGTTCTTACCTTAGTAGATGAAGAAACTGCTGCTACTTCCCTCAATCTTCCTAAATGTTATTGCAAGGTTTCCCAAGGGACCTAATTGATTATTCTTAAAACAAATCTCCGTGATGCACTAATGATAAATATTGTATTTCAGAACTTATGTAGGACTTACCACCCTTTGTCTGTCCACTTACGTCCCTGGGCAGCAAGCTTCACCATAAGGGAGGTGTGTGGCAGGATTGTTGTTGTCTTTTTTTAATGATCCTATGTGGGACAAGTTAAATTTTCAAGGCAATATCTTGATGTTTCTTTGTGTCTTAAAGGCATTAGGGATCCTTTCTTTTCTCAGGCAATAACTCAGTCACACAATGTGGGTCTGTTTTAACTGTGGTTTTGCTGTGTAATGCCAGTGCATATAGCGTGCTACGCAAGACAAAACATTGAACTCATGGGAAGCATATGCCGACATTGATTTTGGATTAGAAAATGTTTCTGGTGTTTCTATCAGAAACATTTTCTTTTACAGTAGTGTGGATGACCTGTTGAAGTCCACAGCATTGTGAAAGTAGTGTGGTGGATGTCAACAGGTTGTTATTTGCCTAAAAGCAGTTAAAGCCCACCAAATCCATGGAACCTGATGTCTTTTCAAACAAGGATTGACAACAAGCTGCAGGAATATGATGGCCATGTTGTACTAACTTATTATTTTCCATGATCATAAGAGGCTTTCTCCATTCCAGGACACCCCAAGACTGTAGGCTTCTGTAACTATGAAACAACAAAAAGCACAGTGGTAAAAGAAAGGTGGCATGCCCAGCTAATGCCAGTGTACAGCCAAGAGAAATTTTCAGTTGCCATACATTGTCTATGGGGAAGAAAGCCAGAGAGAGAATAAAAAAATATTAAAAAGTGCGAAGAAGGCAGAAGGGAAGATAGAGAGAAGAGGTTCTAGAAATGGGGACATTGGAAACAGAAAGGAGTGTAAATAGAAAAATCAAGAAAGCATGAGAGACAGGAATTGGAAGATTGATGCAGAAGCAAACAGAAAGAGAAAGTGGTGAAAACGTTGAAAGAGAAGAAGCAGGGTAGATATTGGGAGACTGGGACAGAATAAAGGCAGTAAGAAAGCCTAAACCAGTGAAATGAGAGCAAGGTATTCATAGTGAAAAGGTGAGTGGAGTTTTTGAGTGGAATTTACATCTTTTTTTAATATTTTTTTTGATTGAGTTTTTATGAGGTTCCACCATGATGACGAAAAAGAAAAAATACATTGCAATTCCAAACTTTGTCTTAAATAATTTCCCCAGTGGTTCCCAGAGAAAAAGCTCTAAACAGAAACACTAAGATTAGGTAGCTGTACAAATTCATTCAATAGGTGACTCAATAACAGATCTATCCATGATTGTCTAAAAATCATTCGCCCCAGATCGAGGAATTATTTTTTACCACTTCCTGTTCTACTAGCATATCTCATTTCCTGATTTCTGACTTGCATCATTTTGCTACGCCATTCTTGAGGGGTGGGAGATAACTCAAAACGCCAATTTCTCAACAAGAGAGATCTGAGCGATAAAAACGCGTTTCTCCCACCTGGAAGGGAGCCTTACCTCAGGGTCGAAGCCTAGGCACAACAACCGGATACTGGGAGTTATAATAACCTGAGCCATAGTTGTTAGCATCTTGAATATTCAATCCCAGTACTCCTGTATACATCGACATGTCCCAATCACATGTATCCAACCCCCACCCCTACTGCCTTTCAGCGAAAACAGAGATCAGGACAGCTGGGCACCACACAGGATAAGGCTTGCGGGGTTCAATATAATAGCCATTTACTGAAAAATATCATTCGATGCCAATTCGCGCCTCTGAGAACTGAGATATTTAGGTGATTAATTCTCTCCCAGCACTCACTTGAAAGATCAAAGTCCTCCTGACGAGCCCATTTTCTTTGTGCCTTTGCCTCAAGATCAACCTTATCCCTGTCCACCAATAACCTTCTCCACGACCCGGCGCTCCTTATTCCAGGAGGATCCACCAATTCTTAGACTAACGCCTGGGCATTAATAATTAAATTGATATCCCGATCCCGTAGACTGTGTAGCATAGTATCATAGGATCCCACCAACCATCTGGATGTTTAAGGGAGTTTCCCAGTTGTCACTGATGCGAAAATCCCTGATTTTACAAAATCCTGCATGCCCCCACTTCCTTACTAAGTCTGCATTGAGCTGAGCACCAGAGCGTAACATAAGCTGTGTAAGGGGGGTGTTGAAATGCAAATATGGTATTGAATATTTTCAAAAAAAAAATCTGACTTTCTCTTAAAGAGCCATTTAAGAATCTTATAGCGAACTTTTTTGGGAGATTTTGCCAAAAGTGCTGGATCCTGAATATCGTGCTCCCTGCATATTAACTCACGAAAGTCATAAGAGAATGTAGAACCTACAGATTGTTCTGCTTTAAAACTAGTGAGATAATGCACACAAAAGGCAAAGTAATAATTTTTAAAACTGGGCAAAGCTAACCCCCCCTTTTCTTTATCCACATATAATGTGCTTAATGCGTCTCAAGCCTTCTGATTTTGCCAAATAAAAGGACGAAACATAGACTCCAGTTTTTTTAAAAAGGTTTTGTGTTTAAACACACGGGATGGCCGAGAACAGAAAATTAAATAATGGTAAAACTGACATTTTGATCAATGCAATTCGACCTAGTATAGAAAGGGGGAGAGACCCCCATCGGGCAACAAAGCCTGAGTTTTCGAGAGCAGCAGGCATAATTAAGGTCATACAGGTCTCCTATATCGGCTGAGAAATAAATCCCAAGGTATCTCTTTGGCCTAGTATTCACACAATGTCTTAATTCGGGGAGCAGTTTAATAGAAGAGGTGCCATAGAGAATAATATCGGTCTTACTCATATTAATCTTGTAGCCACCAATTTGCTCAAATTCAGCAAAAACACTAAAAGCTGCTTCCTGTGAAGTACGTTCTCCATCCAAAAACATAATAATATCATCAGCGTAGAGTTGAATCTTTCCCATTGATTTTAAAGGGGGTTGAATCTGACTATTTTGTCTAATTTTAATGGCTAAAGGCTCAATGCAAGGAGCAAAAAGTATAGGAGATAAAGGGCAACTCTGCCGAGTCCTTCATAGTACTTGAGTTTGACCAACACACATGGAATTAATAATAATATTAGCTTCAGAGTTTGAATACAACCTTTGAATTAGTGCGGAGACCTGAGAGGGCACCTTATAGCTAGCCAATACTGCGAAGAGTGTATCCCATACAACCAAATTAAATGCTATTTCCGCATCTAATAAAAGAACGATGGCAGAAATCTCATTAGAGGAGAAATAGTCAAGAGCCTCTGCCAAAAAATGCGTATTAGTTGCAAGTTGCTGACCATCTATGAACCCGTTTTGATCAGGATGCACCAGTTTATTGACAACCCCATTGACCCTATTAGGCAAAAGTTTCGTAATAATTTTATAATCTGTATTTAGCAAAGAGATTGGACGATAAGCATTAGGATCTTCCCTGTCCTTATTCTGTTTGGGAAAACTAACCACATTCCCTGAGTGCCAAGAATTGGGAATCTGTTCGCCCCTAAGTAGGCCATTAATTAAAGACAGAAAATCATCAATGAATGTCTTAATGAAAGCTTTATAAAATTCAGCCAGAAAGCCATCAGGTCCACAAGCCTTCCCCGTAGGGAGGTTCTTGACAACCTCAAGGAGTTCTAACTTCGTAAAGGGCTGTATTATAGCATTGCTGTCCTCTTCTGTAAGACTAGGAATATCCAGTTTCCCCAAGAATTCCTTAATAGACCTAGGGTCAATATCCGGAGCATGGCTGTAAATTCACCTGTAATGCCATAGCATAGTTTCATCCACAGGTCTGGGGTCAGTATGTCTAAACCCAGTGATATGGCATCTCAAGGTATGTATGATATTACCAGCAATTCGATCCCTAGTCTGCCATGCCAATAATTTGCCTGTGAAATTACTCTCCTCATATACCTTTTGTTTATAAGTCTGATATCCTATATCAACCTTCTTAAGAACATTGTCGGCCAGTGCCTTTTTAGCTAATTCAAAATACTGTCTATTGTTTTCCGAAGGAGCATTTAGATAAGCAATTAAAAACCTTTGCTCTGCCTCTTCCAGGGCCCTGGTTTGTTGTCTCTGAGAAGATTTGTCTGCTGCCTCCTTAGCAATTACCAAGCCCCTGAAGAAGGCCTTAAACGAATCCCAAATTATAGCCGGAGTTGAAGATCCCTGATTACGTAAAAAAAAAAATCACTAATTTCATTCTTAGAGATCTGCACCCATCCCTTATCTTGAAGAAGCTGCTGGTTAAAGACACACCTTCTAGTCTGAAACTTGGGGACTTCTGAATAAAGAGACACTTCCAGCACCAGGGAGGCATGGTCAAATAAGCCAGAGTGCGGCATCGACTGAGCCTTAAAGCGCAATGTTTTAGATATCAGAAAAAATCAATGCGAGAGGCGCTTTTGAACCGGGTTGAGATACACATATACTCTCTCTCATGGGGGGCAATCATTCTCCAAGGATCACAAAGCATCAACACTTTTACATAGACTTTAAAGATTTTGGCAACTCTAGGCTTATGTTGTTTCTTACCCCTAACAGTGGTATCCAAAATTGGATCCTGAAGAAAGTTAAAATCCCCTCCAATAATAATTTTACCTTATAATTGCAAAAGGGACTGGAACAATCCTACATAGGGAGCTGGATCATCTACCTAGGATGCATAAAAACGAACAAAAACAAATCTTTCTTTGGCAATTAAACAGTGCACCCAATACCATCGTCCTTCGGGATCGCAAAGAAAGTCAAGCGGCCATGCATTGAGGCCTCTGGCTAGAAAGCCTGCAACGCCTCTATGGGCTGCTGAGGCTGTGGCAACCACCTTGAAATCGGCCATTTCTTTAAACATATGGAATCCCGCAATTTTTTAAACTGGGATATGAGTTTCCTGTAAAAGAATAACCGAGGGATTTAGGGTAGCTACCCTTTCTTCGATTAAAGACCTTTTCCTCCGATAATTTAACCCATTGACATTCCAAGAAACTATTCTTAATGAAAGATTCAACCTTGCCATTGAGTTCTAAAAGAAGATCGCAGAGGAAATAAATGATCTAGACCTGGTCCAATTAACATCACCCCCTCTATAACCTTAGCCATTCTGAAATACACGTAGCTACTATTTAGTGTGGAAAACCAGGATCCTGCGCCCCCTACCAACCCTCCCGACACCCAGCCCTAACCCACACCCCCACCCTTGGGTGGCCAAAGCCTGAGGCCCTCCCACCTGAGCGATCCGGGGCCACCTCCCACCTCCAAACCCCATCCTTCTTTAATCGGGTACCTTGACATGGTGCCCTACACCATAAACTCAGAACGGACTGGAGTGTAAGTACCATAAAGACGCATTTGATTTACACTCTATGAAATCCATCTTTCTGAAGGAGCAAGGTCCATCCTCCTTCCCCCCTCTCTTAATCATAGTTTATCCCCCGTCCCCCTACCCTCTGCCCGATTGCTTCTGAATTGAATGCAACAAAGTCTTAGCAGCATCAACTGTATGAATTAAATTAGAATGTCCCTTCACAAGTCCAGAGAACAGAGGATGGAGCATTTTGGAGCCTGCGCCAAAATCCAGAGCCCAGCTGTAAGAAGCTCTTGTGCTACAGCTCAAGGCTGATTGATTCAGGGGTGGGCTAGCCTTATTCATTGATTGTGAATTTAGATCCAAGTCCAAGTCCGAGCACCTAGCCTCTGCCAGTGGAGAGTCAGAACCAGAATTTTGCAGGCTAGTCATAGAGGGCGGTAAGCTGTGAGGAGTAGTGTTCCTAAAAGCTAAAACGACAGTTGGTGGAGGGGCGGTATTTGAAGACAAGTCCATATTCAGGTGATTTTCGGATGTGGCTGGGCGCTTTGTTTTAACAGTGCGGGCAGCTTTAAGAGCCCTAGAAGCAGGGCGTCTTTTTCCCTGACAATAGTGCGGAGATTGTGGCATTATACAGTGCTGCTCCTTGCCCTTACAAGCACCCTGCAGCCTCCTTTCTCTCCCCACCAGTGCAGCAGGCTTTGGAAAAAGAAAAAGAAAACTAGCCTTGCGCCAATTTGCGCTAGAAAAAAAAAAGAAAAAGAAAGTTCTGCAGGGGGGCAGTGTCCTTTTAACCAGCCACTTTCCAGCACTAACAATGTATAAATGTGCAAAAAAATGTGCAAAAATGTACTGCACCAACACCAGATACAGAAAAGTAACTTATTTCATGTCGAGTTTAAGAAAGAGAGGGAAAACTTCCCTCAGTGGAAAAAAGTAATGCCCTCCATAGCCCCCACCTCACCTCCGTTTCCAGTCCTCCTCTCCTGAAAAATGAAACTCCAAACATGCAGTCTCAGGCCTCTTAGGGACTGCAAATGGATTCCCCTGACAGCCAGAAGAACCTGAGGGGAATTTCTCCCAAAAATACCTCAAAAATGGCAAGCGGCGAACAGCGGGGGGGGGGGAATCCAAACTGTCTTTTCCGTGTTTCAATAAAACGGCACCGGCATAAATGCGTCTGCCTACAAGAATGCATCCTTCTGGAGCCGGGGTTCAGCCGCAGAGCATGACGGGAGCACCTACGTGGCTACGTCATACCTGGAATGTACATCTTATCATGATTTGCCCAATACACCTGCCCCAATATGATTATAAAGCACAATTTTGCACTTTATTTTTTTTAAAGTGATCGTAGTGTAGGATTCAAAAATCACCTTACATAATTGTCATTAAATCCTAGTATGGTCTAACTATTGCTCTGTGATTCATATTGCATTTTGCAAATTGCTTAACAATGGCACCCCCTTGTTATTTGTTACTATATGCGCTTGGTGAGACATGCTGATGCCTTCGCTTTTAATGCATATCAACAATGTCTACATTTGCTGGTACATCAGCTGGAAAGTACAGTCTACCTACTGAGAAGTCTTTGGCCCTCATTATGACTTTGGCAGTTTATTCACAAGACTGCCAAAGCCATGGGCGTTGTGGTGAATGTGAGTATGAGTGTTGCAGTGAGTGCATATATGGATGCACGTGAATGAATGCTTGTATGTCAGTGTTGGTGCATGAGTGTACGCGGGGTGTGTGTGGGTGTCTGTGTGCATGTGCATGTACGCGGGGAGGGGAGTGGGGAGTGAGGGGAGTGGGCTCTGTACCTGGATGCAGAAGGGGGGTGGGAGCTTCTATACCTGGAGGAGGATAAGGGGTAGGGGCACTGTACCTGGATGGGGAAAGGGGGAGGAAGGAGAGTGTGCTTGCTTGGGGGGTGGTTGAGTCATCTGCCGGTGACAGGTAAGAAATTCCCTGTCACCAGTAGCCTTTCCACAAGGGTTTTCCTGGCAGTGCTACCGCTGCAGAAACCTGGTGGAAAGACAGCTCCTAATACCGCCGGCAGTCTTCTGTGGACCGCCGGGTCAGAGATGCTCATCTCTGGCCCAGCTGGTCTGACTGCCCTGGCGGTGTTAGCGGAGATGTGGCACTCATATGAGTTTATACTCAAAATGTGGCGCTCTTCACCGCCAGCCTGTTGGCGGTGAAACCGCCACCATGGCCCTGGCAGTCAGTAGACCGCCAGGGTCATAATTAGGGCCTACGTTCTATTGAGGAAGTGATTTAGCTGTGTAGTGTACATTAAAATATGACAGTCTTTTAACTGTTTCATAACATGAAATTTGACTTTTACCTGCACCTGTAGAAATGCTGAACAATCCCTCTGCAAGTATTTTCCATTTCTAGGAAACATGGCAGACTTCTGTGCTTTTTACTTTTACCACTCAGAAAAGGGTAGGCTTATCCAGGCAATGTTAGCCACTTAGAGAGTGCTACCGTGAGGGTCCATAATCCTGCATTTGAGTGACTGTTAAATCCAAATGGGAGGTATCATGCAAGCAACATCAAACAGAGGTGCTATTTCAGAGCAGGATCCTAGATGCAAAGCATGAAACCATATACATATATACACACACACACATATGTATATATATATATATATATATATATATATATATATATATATATATATATTGCACACGTGAGGAATGGCCCTTTCCTTCTTAATTTTCAAAACAAACAATTGAAAGCAATTGTAACGTTGCACTCCAGGAGAGTTTATACACTTTAATCCAATTGTGTACTCCACCAAACACAACCACCTACGCGTTTCGACCGCACGGTCTTGCTCATATATATATTTACGGCCACAGAGTAAGAGATGTATTTAGGATGTAATATACTGAATTCAATATGTAGTTTTTATGTAGTTTTGTATATTGATAATGTAGATTCTTATTAATATACATTGTGGTTTAAATATGGTTCACTGTACTAATTGTGAGCATAGGTACACAGTTTTTTTTAAGTACACTCGACATTAGAAAATGTATTTAAATAGATTTATACTGTGGCCCTCATTATGACTTTGGTGGGCAGAGGAGTCCCACCAGAGTCGCGCATCGGGATGACCACATATATGGTTGTCCCTTCGTGATGTCTATTACGAGTTTCCTGCTGGGCCACTGGGTGGAAAAATGGGAGACTCACCACACATTGACGCCGGCTTGTAATAGACCTGGCAGAAATGTTGTGGCACATTGCGTGCGACAGCACCCTTCGTGCTTTTCACTGCCCGTAAATAGGGCAGTGAAAAGTGTGACGGGCTGTCCGTGGGGGTCCCCCACCACCCTCTTTCTGCCAGCCGGATTGAGACCGGAGGCACCACCAGGCCGTCGCCTGGCGGCCACTTGGTGTCCCAGTGGTTGGACCTTGGCGGCTCCGTCACGGTCATAATATGGCAATCGGACCACCCCTGTTGATGGTGGTCCAAGCGGCACTGCGAGTCTGGCGGTGCATGGACCACCAGACTCGTAATGAAATCCTGTGTGTTGTAAGAAAAGTCACCCTTTAAGTATGCATGTAGACAGCAGAAGAGAGTGTATTTTTATTAAAAGATGAAACATGTTGTTTTGAGTGACTGAGATGAAGAGTTGTAGAAGCCTATCACCAGGTATATATGCACTCTGCTAGAGCATAAGGTACTTATATAGCTAATAAGGAAAAGACACAGTCAGTCTTGTATCTAGTGAAATAGTCATAAAGTCACTTTTATATTTACTAATGCAGACACTAATATACCAGGCCATACACCAGGGATCACACTGATAGACTCAATAACACAATCAGGGATACACTGATTCATACACTAACACACCTAGGCACATACTGATCTGTACACTGACACACCTATGCACACTATGATGTTTAGACTCACATCCCCAGACATGCATTACTGAGGAGAGTGACACACCCCAGCGTGCACTGTTACATGCACTGACATAACCAGGTGGACACTGATGCACTGACTGAGATGCACTGTAATGAATACACTATAATACCTAAGTGACAGTAATGCATACACTTATACATCCAGGGATACACTGACATATACACTGAGACACTTAGGTATGAAGTTATGCATGTAGTGGGACACAATGTTCATTGTGTAACTGTGGTTACCTTGTCGTATGTGTACAATCATGTCTCGGATGCTTTTAGCCTTCCTAAAGCCATGTAAAGGCTGCAAGCAGCAGAGTACCCCTAAGGTCAGTATTTTCCATTTGTCCTTAATGATCTTTTGTATTTTGTTAGACAAAGGATTAAAGGTTGAGACACAAATGAGTCTTTCCTCTTTAGGTTTTTGAAAGGACTCCAACAATTGTTCCCTGTTATTGTTAAGTGTCCTCTTATCAGCTCTGCATCTTAGCTGATCAGGGTAGTTCTTTTCAGATAGCTTGTCGGACAAATCTTTTAGCATGCTGAGTGTAGTCTGCTAAGTAACAATAACAGGAACATGATTGTCCACAAACAACCTCGAGATAAGTTAACCACAGTTATGCAATCAACATTGTGGCACTTATCTCCACCAACAGGCCACTTCCCATGTGGGAAATGCAGTATATGTTAATTCACCAAAAAGGCAATGTTGTTTTTCTCTCATCATTTGTAGGTATGCCCGTTTGTGGATTGTGCACTGATGTTTCCACATACTTGACATTCCGTGGTTGTATTTCTTTAATGTACCATGAGAGAGGTTTATTTCACAATTCCTGCACTGACTTTTTCCCCACTAGGTAACAAATTATTTCCGTACATCACCCTCTTTTCTACATGAAGAAGGCACCTGTTGAGAATCATCTTCTTCAGGAAAATCTTGAGACAGTGCAGGTGGTGTTAGAGCACTCCCTTCAGCCATTCTGGAACGTTCTGTAGCAGGAGGATGACAGCTGATATGCTTCTCCCTCAAGAGCTAGCATAATAATAACTGTTTGAGGGAGAGCCCCTACACAACACTAGCTGTGGTTCAAAAGTAAGCAATAAAATGCCAGATTGCTCTTCACAGATCGAGGGGCATCCAAGGTTCCAAACTCAAATTGTGTTTCCATGAGAATTGCAATATAAGTTTTGTGTTCTATTGTAAATAAATAAAATATGTTTGTGAGTTGTAAATATGTTCAGTCCTATGTTTATATGAGAAAGAATTGGGTACATATTGTAATTTTCTTTTCAAAAGAGAAAGAATTATTGTATATCTGCGAATCCAAACTGCAGATTCATCCCGGTCACATGATCGGAATGGAAACCATAGAGCTTTGTTGCTCTGCTTCTTCAGAACCACGGATGGCACTGCGTTTCTAAAATTCTGTAAAAAAAGTAATAATAAAACAACACTAATTCAGAACTGTGTAAATACTTAATAGAGTATAAAACAGTTTTAGCAGCACTTTTATAAGAAGGAATAGGCTCATCAATTGAATTTGCAATACAGTACAGAGTTGGTATTTCATTGTCGCAGAGAGCTTAATCAAAAGCCTCCTAACATTTTTTTTCCCCGACATCTGGGGTTATTATCTGAATATGTATGAGAAAAAAATTATAATTACCTACAAATCACAAACTTTATACACAAGTTATTGTTTCAAAATACACTTAAACAAAACTTAGAAGTTCCATAAAAATACAAAAGGTTAAGAAGACATTAAAGGTAGGAAATAGAATTGAAAAAAACCTTAGAAATTCACTGAAAAAGCCAAAGGTTACATGGACATAGTTAGGTTTTGAATTTACTTGTACAAAACCAGAATAATCCAGCAGTTACAGTTACCTGATCTAACTGCGCCTTATGCTCTCATAATGCACTGCTTATGACCCCACATATTACATAATTCATGACATTGTCAGTGACATCACTGATGGCATCACTTAAGACATCACATATGACATCACTGATGACTTCCTCCAGTGTGTGTGAGTGGTTATATCGATGTGTAAATGGGTGTGTGAGGGGGACTATGGATAAATGAGTGGTTGAATCGTTTGCTGTATGGATGTGTAAGTTGCTGTATGGGTAAGCAAGTGATTATGGCCTCATTATGACATTGGCGGTAAATCCCGCTTACCACTACGCCACCAATCCAACAGAATGCTGCCATATACACAAATCCCCCAAACCAAAGGTAAGTGCAAAAGTGGCGATACCAACATCCATACCATTACGCCAACAAAACAACGCCCACCACATTATTACCCACGAATCACCACGGCGATAAACCATTGGCTATACATACTGCCGCGCTCAGAATGGACACCCACATACAAAACAACACTACATTGGCCAATATCAAAAACACACACCTGACCCCATACACACACCACACCCACACCCCCTACTACTATAAAACACACACCCACAATACCCACAATCCCTTACAAGCACCAATTGCTACCAGGAGATTGAGAAGAAGAGCACAGAGACAACTAGACATACACACCATTCACACCCATGCATCCCTCATGCACTCCACATCACACATCACACCTCATTACTCAACACACTGTCACCAACACATACCACACAACACCCATAGCACCACAAATACACCCCCATTTCACTGAGGAGGAGTTAAGGGTCATGGTGGAGGAAATTGTCAGGGTACAGCCACAGCTCTTTGGAGCATTTTACAGCAGATTTCTATTGCAAGGAAGAAGGAGCTATGGCAGAGAATCATGGACAGGGTGAACACTGCCGGACAGCACCCAAGAACAAGAGACAACATCAGGAAGCGGTGCAACGACCTACGGGGGAAGGTACGTTCCACTGAAGCAAGGCACCAGCTTGCCATACAGAGGACTGGTGGTGGACCCCCCACCTCCTCTCCCACAGCTCACAGCATGGGAGGAGTATGTACTGGCAATACGGCAACCTGAGGGACTTGCTGGAGTAGCTGGAGGACTGGACACTGGTCAACCAACATTTATTACCTATCACCTCCCAATACCTGCATACCATCTCACACCCCCACCCTCACTCCCATCACTCTACTCCATCCCACACAGTGCACCTACACATATGACTAACCACAATGCCAAACCCTGCATGCCATACCCATTCATGGATATCCCTCCCAGTCCTACATGGACACCCTTCACTATAGCATGCATAGCATAGGGAAACTAACATCCCACAATACATCACCATACACAAGCAAAAGCTGGCAGGGCAACACCAACGATAGAGGGGAAGCCAGGGATGTACAAATGTCATACACATGAAGCATAATACATCATTTACATCCCCACAGGTACCCCAGCCAATGTCAGTGGAGAGCAGGTGCCACCACTATCCAGTCCCCCAACAGAAGATGCCCCCAGTGATGACAGTAACTCTGGACTTCAGGATCTGGAGGACCTACCTTGCCCATCAGGGAACATTGGACAGACGGTCAAACAAGCACAATCATAGTCCACCACAGAGCCTCCCCCATCAGGATCCAACACCACAGCACACACCCAGCGTACCCACACCTCTGTCCCCAGGACCCGTCAATCAGCAGTGTGCCCACCTGTACAGGGACCCCAGGCCACACCTCTCCCACAAGACAATCAGGGACCTAGGGACAGTGGCAGTGAGCACATCATACAGGGGACAGGGGCACAGGCCAACAGGGCCACTGGGAAAACTGCTGTGTGCCTGGAGGAGGACAGGACCAGGGAACTGACCCTCCAGGAGGCACTCACTGAGATCCTGGGAGCCTACCAACATTCCCAGGATGCAATGGGCCAGATCCTTGACAACATGCAGGAGAACAGGGGGCTGCAGGAGGGACAGTATCAGGGTATCAGGGAGGACTTGCAGGCCATCAACACCACCCTGATCTCCATAGCAGGGGTGCTGGCAGACATAGCCAAAATCATGAGGGAGGCAACAGAACACCAGCAGGCCCCTACCAATAGCCAGTCAACTGAACAGCCCTCCACCTCCACTGCCGCTAGTGGCCAGGAGGCCCCACCACAGGATCCACAGGCCACTGCATCTCTCCCCCTGCAGAAGGTGAACCACCCCGCAAACGTTCCCTGTGACCCAGACAGAAGCCTGAGACACTTGCCAAAACCACTGCCAGGAAATTAGACTCTCCTGATTGTCCCCCTTGTGTCCCACCCTGCCAAGTTGTCCATCTTGAACTGCCATTGCTACCCTTCCTATGGCCACTTGAACACTGCACCTGAGACAAACAGACTGGAACAATACCCTGGACTTTCCTCCATCATCACCTCATTCCATGCACTTTCCCCTCAATTTCTTAGCACTACAATAAACAGCCTTGAACTAAACTCGACTACTAGCACTTCATGTATTAAAAATGTGTATTTATGGAAACAGCTACATTCATTGCAAATTAACTGTACATTGTGAGAGCTTAGAAATAATGACCTGTAGCTAGCTGTAGTCAGCACATCAGTACGCAGTTGTTATATCACCAACATCTGCAAAATGACCAAACTATAGGTAACAGTAAGTAGAGGGAAAAGGAAGTCAATGCCATCATGCCACAGCCACACAGAATATACCAATAGTCATAGAAATGTGATGTTGCACTGTCTCGCCTGTGTGCCATTGGAAGAACTGGCGGATAACTGATGTTCTGTTGTCCTCATCCTTAGCCTCTTCATCCTCATTGTCATCAGGGTCTACTGCAGCCACAGGGGTATCTCCAGTCTCCTCCTTCTTGCAGAAAAGTTACATTGCGTCTGAGGGCCAGGTTGTGCAACATGCAGCATGCCACGATTATCTGGCAGACCTTCTCAGGTGAGTGGCACAGGGATCCACCTGTCAGATGGAGGCACCTGAACCTGGCCTTCAGAAGGACGAAGGTTCTTGCGATGATCCTCCTGGCTCACCCATGTGACTCATTATAAAGTTCTTCAGCCCTTGTCCTGGCATTCCTCATAGGGGTTAGCAGCCACTAAAGGTTTGGGTAGCCAGAGTCATCTGCAGGACAGCATTAAGACACACACTATCCTATGAGGTTAACATCAGAGGCATACATTAACATACACTAGGTGGGGACCAAGGCTCACCTATAAGCCACACCCTGTGCCTCTGTAGTTGGGCCATCACATTTGGGGTGCTGCTATTCCTCAGAGCAAAGGCGTCATGCACGGCCCCAGTATACTTAGCATTGACGTGGGAGCTGTACTGGTCCGCCAGGCACACCATCTGCACATTCAAGGTGTGGAAATTCTTACGATTCCTGTACACCTGTTCATTCTGGCGGGGAGACAAAGGCAATATGTGTCCCGTCAATTGCCCCTGTAATATTGGGGATATGTCCCATTGCATAGAATTCGTCCTTCACAGTGGCCAAAATCTTCTACCTGGGGGAAAGCTATGTAGCTGCACATGTGTTTTACCAGGGTAGACAACACTCTTGCCAGCATGATTGAGAGCATTGGCTGTGACATTCCTGCTGCCAAGCCCACTGTCACTTGGAAAGAACCTGTCTCCAGGAAATGGAGCACTGATAGCACTTGCACAAGAGGGGGCATGCCAGTCGATTGACGGATAGATGAGATCAGGTCAGGCTCCAACTGGACACACAGCTCTGTGATTGTGGCCCTGTCCAGTCTATACGTGAGAATAATGTGCCTGTCCTCCAGTGTAGCTAAGTCCACAAGGGGTCTATACACGGCGGATGTCTCCACATCCTATTCATCTGCAGTGAAAGGTATCTAAGGGACATAAGAGTGAGTAAGCTATCACAATTTCAACAACTAAACCACAACAGCAGTCCACATCGTGCACTTATGTATTGGGACAGTGTAAATTTGGAAGTATGTGCCTATTTAACCTGTGGCGAAGCAATTGCTGATAGACCTGTTCACCCCCCCGAAATGGGGACTGTCTTTTTTGTATGGAGGGACAGGTGGAAGCGAGGGAATTCCACTGACATAGGGCATCGTGGGGTAGGTGGTCGTGCACCGCCGTGCAATTCCTCATTGGATAATATTTGGCCCTATTGAGTACAGTGACCAATGGGGATCTGCACTGGCAGTGACAGTGTACACCGCCACGGACGTGACCTCCATTTTCTATCTGATTCCTCATTTGTTTCATGACCTTCAACAGGAGAACATCTACACTGTGTGTGCTGCTGTGACCTGTGTCTGGAACCTACCATGGCCCGTATGCCCGGAAAAAGAGCCCCAGACTTCACTTCGGAGGAGTTGGAGCTACTGGTGGATGGGGTCCTACCCCATTACGGACAGCTGTATGGGCCTCCAGACCAACAGGTGAGTACACTTTGGGCATGATGCATGTGGCATGGATGCATGGAGATGTGTGTGAAGGCATTGTGTAAGGGTGGGAGGGATTGTCTGTTGGCGATGTACATATTGTGGGCTGGCCTATGTGTGTGCCAATGGTGATGGACTCGAGTATGGGTGTGTGTGACGGGCTGGACTGTTAGTTTAATATAGTTCTCCTGTCTGTATTACCTCTGCAGGTCAGCACCCATCAAAAGAAGGGATTATGGCGTGCCATCCCCAAGGACGTGCGGACCATGGGGGTCTATTGCAGGCGGAGCACCCACTGTCGGAAACGGTGGGAGGACCTGAGACGCTGGGCATGGAAGACCACGGAGGCCCAGCTGGGGATGGCCTCCCAATGAGGAAGGGGGTGCCCGTTGCACCCTGACCCCCCTGATTGCCCAAATACTGGCAGTGGCCTACCCTGAGCTAGATGGATGCTTGGGGGAATCACAGCAGACACAAAGGAGTGAGTAGAGTGGGTATCATCACATATTTTGGCTGGTGGGGTGGTATCCGGGTGATGGTTGTGTGTTAGTGGGTGCCCCTAAGGCCAGGCCAGACATTGCAGCGTGGGCCATCTCTAGGGTAATGGTTACATGACAAATACAGGTAACCTAGCTTGTTAGTAGTCACAGACAGGGCATTGTGGGTCCTAGGTGTGCTGCACTTGGCGGTGTGTGTTCCTCATCTTGCCTTGCTGACTAGCCATATCACTGGTAGTGCAATGCATATTGCTTAGGCTTGTTACCTGGTGTTGGTGCAGTCATTGACCAAGTGTATCCCCCCTTTCTTGCTTTGTCATCCTGTCCTTGTGTGCATCAGCATCATCTGGCAGAGGAGCAGGGGCACCAGCGACAGAGGAAGCTGCATCCCACAGGACCCTGGAGGCAGAGTCCACCAACACCAAAGGAACCAGTGGGACAAAGGGTAAGGGAAGCACCACGGTGGAGACAGGAGGAGATGACACATACTCAGATACCTCCTCCGATGGGAGCTCCCTGTGGTGGCGGACACCTCTGTGACCACTCCAGCTGCAGGTACAGCCACTACTCCCCGTACCAGCACCACCCTCCCAGTGGCTCCTCAGTGAGTTGCCCGTGCACAGCCCAGCACTTCAGCCAAACAGTCCACGGGGACAGTGGTAGCACCACCTACTTGTGATGGTAAGGATACCACACCTCCATCGCAGAAAGGAAAGGAGTCAGCACCACCAGGGAAGAAGGGGAAGGGGTCTGCACTACATGTGGAGGAGGCAAAGGAGCCTGCACCACCTGTGAAGAAGGCAAAGGAGCCTGCACCACCTGTTAAGAAGGTGAAGGAGCCTGCACCACCTGTGAAGAAGGTGAAGGAGCCTGCACCACCTGTGAAGAAGGGGAAGGAGCCTGCACCACCTGGAAAGAAGGGGAAGGGGCCTGCACCACCTGTGAAGAAGGAGAAGGAGCCTGCACCACCAGGCAGAGAGGGGAAGCGCCCATCCACCCCATCCAGGAAGGGTAAGGGATGCACACCCCATGTACAGGAGGAGACGGAGCACTCTACGCCAGCGGAGGCTGTCAGGCTGAAACCACCACCAGTTGTCACAGGGCCCTCACCGCCATCTGTGGAAGTGCAGCACCAGAGAGTGCAGAGGCTGCCGAGGAGGCTCCTCCATCCACCACCACAGTGCAGCCATCAGAGACTGCAGAGGCTGCCCAGGAGGGACCTCCAACCACCACCACAGTGCAGCCGTCACCGCCAGCGGACGCCATGTAGGCCACACCCCAGGAGCTGCTGTGCAAGTTGCCCCCATCCAGAAGCAGTGAACAAGTCACCCACCTGAGAGACTGTGGTCTTGCACTCCTCAGGACAAAGCAATGGGTATGGAGCCCCCTTCAGAACCAGTGGGCAAGTCGCCCACTTGAGAGACTGTGGCCTTGCACTTCCCAGGACAGAGCAATGGGCATGGAGCCCCATCCAGAAGCAGTGGGCAAGTCACCCACCTGAGAGACTGTGGCCTTGCACTCCCCAGGACAGAGCAATGGGCGTGGAGAGCCGTCCAGAACCAGTGGCCAGGTCACCCACTCCTGAGACTGTGGCCTTGCACTCCCCAGGACAGAGCAATGGGCATGGAGCCGTATCCAGAAGCAGTGGGCAAGCCACCCACCTGAGAGACTGTGGACTTGCACTCCCCAGGACAGAGCAATGGGCATGGAGCCCCCTCCAGAACCAGTGGGCAAGTCACCCACTCCAGAGACTGTGGCCTTGCACTCCCCAGGACAGAGCAACGGGCATGGATCCCCCTCCAGAACCAGTGGGCAAGTCACCCACTCCAGGGACTGTGGCATTGCACTCTCCAAGACAGAGCAATGGGCATGCAGCCCCATCCAGAACCAGCGGGGAAGTTTCCGTATTCGGCTGAGGTGCCCCCCTCCCTCTGAGCTGCCTTCCCACTTGCAAAATGATGCCCCTGCAGTGTTCTCTACGGATGAGTCAGGATACAGGTTGGGCCTTGGACTGTGCCCTGTGGCCTTGTGTGCCCTTTTGACTTTGGACTGGGTATTGGCCCTTTATGTACATCTGTAAATATATTTGGTTCATGTGGTGGGTTTTGCTATGCTAATACATTGTCAGTACTCCAGCAATGCGGTCCATGTTTTAGTATGCTGTGTGTCGTGTGCCATTGGTTTACATGTGCAGCTGGTTGTGTGTATGGTGTGTGAGTGTATGGTATGTGAGTGTATGGTGTGTGTGGTGCGTGTGTGTGTCACACTCGTTTTGCTCCCTCCCTCTCTTGTGTGCAAGGCGGCTGTACTCACCGTCATCGTCTTTGTCAGCGTTGGTGTTCCAGGTGGAGCTTGACTTAGAAGATCATCGGGAAAACTTGCAGTTCGGGTTCCATGGTGGGATGGTTCTTCCCTGTGTCTCCAATGGTGAGTGTTTCCATTTCTGGGCTCTGTTTCCACCAGGCTTTTGTTGGCGTTGGTACCGCCCTGGAAAAGGTGGAGGTTTTGTGTGTTTCAATATGGTGGGCAGTACTTTGTCTCCCGCCTGGCTGTTGTTGGCTTACGCTGTGGTAAATGTTGTTTCTACCGTGGCGGATGGTGTGGTACATTGGCTGTCTATGGGAGTTCTCACTGCCATGGTCATAATTTGGCAGAACTAACCACGAGCCTTTTGGCGGTATTACAGCCATTTTATCACTCACCACCAGGGTCATGATGAGGGCCTATGTGAGCAGTTGCATTTCATTTAGTGAGTGGGTCTGTGGGTGACGCTATATGTGACATAGTGGGTGTCAGAGTGCTTTTCTGGGTAAGTGAATGGGTGTCACTGTATTGGTAAGTGATTTGGTGAGTCAGTTACTGTATGGGTGACTCAGACAGTGTCTGAATGGCAATAAGTATAACTGAGTGGCTGGGTCAGTGACTGTAGCCATTCCATATTCATGTTTTATGGATGTATAGAGGGATGTCACATTCATCAAAACCATGATATATGCTGGCTTCCATGGAATGTTAATAATCTTTCAGAGAAAATCATTAGTTTCCTTTATGTAGGATGGAAGTTATCTAACGTAGTCACACAGAAATAGATTGAGGTATCTTGAGGTATTCTCCACTAGTAACCCAATCATACCCATAACTGTAACTAGCAGCCTAAGGTAACTATAACTCATGTCCTCGCCATGCACTGCTAATTACCCTAGATATGACTGCACTCATGACAACTTTTATAAAGTCATTAAAAATATTGATGAAACATCATTCAAATCATTGAAGAAAAAAACGATACGTGGTGATTATAGTTACCCTAGGGCGTATATTATAGTTAGTTGAAATAACCCTAACTATAATTGCTGAATGTCTATGGGTTTGTGGTCAAATTATAAACAATACTGAGGTAATACTATAAAAAACTGCACACATTATGCTGCATAATTTTCCTTTTCTTGTTTTATAATTTACTAAACCCTGCCCCATATCTGGTCATTCCCTGCTGCATAATTCCCATGATCCTGCTCTTTGTCCACTAATATCATTGTCATCATAGCCTGGTCAGCAATTTTATGTTTCTCGATTCATATCTAAACATGCTCACATTTAGTAAATACCACCTAACAGGGATATACAATTGGATGCACTATGTTGAAATGCTTTTGCATTTTGAAGACACCTCATCGCATTCTAACAATCTTTGTTGCCTGACTTACTTGTTAAATATTTCTTGGGCTTGGGTAATACTTGGGCCTCTAGATCCAGGGCCGATCCCTAATTTACTGTCTATAACCTCCCCCAGGGTAATTCTTTTTCATCTAGTATGGCAGGTAAAAGGGGGCAGAGTGGGAAGAGTAAAGGGTGAAGTGAGGATTAGGAAAATTAAGTTCAATTATAGCAGAGCCTTTCTATAGGTTAAAAGATGTTGCTACTCTTAAAGAACTGCTGGATAAAAATATTCATAAGGGCCTAATTTCTTTGCTCGGTCCATTCCCCAAACAAAAGTCAGTAACAGGGAGGAGGAGGTAGAGCAGAAGAAAGCTATGTAACATTATTTGGAACACATCTTGGGAGGGTATGAAAGCAGAAAACAGACACATCCTCCAGCTGCCTTTCCATCACACAGGACATGCTTTATCTGGAGCACCCATGCAGCCTGCAATAAAACAATAACAACATCAAAGGAGAAATAATTTTGTGTTTTATTGTGGCACTGGGACATAAAATTGCAGGCATTGTACACCTTGGCAATTTTTTGGGCAAATTCACAATTCACGAAATCGCAAAAAGTTATGGGGTCTGTGTAGAGTTAAATGTACCATTCTGTATCAGGCCATTGAGCTGTTCTTCAGTATAATTAATTGATTGTTGCCAATCATCAAAATGGGAAATAGAGGGCATACTGGGAACATTCATTTCTTTAATGTTTGCTAGACCTAAGCAAGTGGTCTGTTGCACTGAATTCTTCAAAAAAATAATCTGTGTTGGAATTAGACACACTTTAAGTAAGGCATCCGTGCCCTGCAATTGACAATGTTTCATTCATCAAACTGATTTTAAAACAATTATATATTTCCAATATTCATAACCTTTAATTGCTAGTTGGGAAACAAGCATGTTTGAGCAGATTAATTTTTTCTGCATCAGCATATATTTCCTTGCTTTTGAAGATGTCAATTTATAGTAATAGGACACAGGATCTGTAGTATCATGGCAAGAAAAATATATGAATTTGTCTGAATATGACTTCCCAGTGGCGGAGATGGCCAATGATTCTATTGTGTATAAGGCAACCTCGAGAAACGAGCATAAGATCGACAGCTACAAACCTTAAGAAGCGACGCATCACCCTGAGCATGGCAGAAAAATCAGCGCATCACATCCCTTTTGATGACGCAGCAGCTACCCTCCAATAGCTGCTTCACCACTGCACAACCTGACAACAACGCTTTGCATTGCACACCGATGATGCATGGCATCCACTTCCACGGAGCCTGATGACTACACATTGTCTGAATGCAGAAGAAATATTGACACATCTTCTCCCTGCCATTGAGACATTGCTGCAACAAAGGTACTGTTTAACAGACCCTGCATGGGTTTTGTAGCTGGCCTCCCCTCCATCGCGGTCAGCCCGGATTTTCACTTTGCACTGGTCCCTCACAACGTCAACTAACCTTTCTACCGCTATAGACTTCTAAGCACTGATTTCACAGTTTGGACCTGATTTAGATCTCAGCAGAGGAAGATACTCCATCACAAAGGTGGCAGATATCCCTTCCACTGTATTACGATCTTCATAGGATATAATAGGATCATAGGACTGCGGACAAGATATCCGTCATTTTTGTGATGGAGTATTCCCCTTCGCCAAGATCCTAATCAGGCCCATCATCTTTAAAAATTCATATCTTGACTTCTGTCGACTGGATTTTTGTAGTTTTGTAGTTGTATTATCTATTTGTCTAACCCGGTGTTGAGTCTTTTTGCGGTGTTTTCACTGTGTTGCTGTAATTAATTATTATTTGCGGCACAAATACTTTACACATTGCCTCTTTAGTTAAGCCTGACTTGTCTGTGTCAAGCTGCCAAGGGGTGAGCAAAGGTTAATTTAGGGTGTGTATCTGACTTACCCTGACCAGGACTGTAGTCCCTTCTCAGACAGGGTGCATACCTCTCCCAACCTGAGACCAAGGGCCAGATGTATCAAGCGATTTTGCATTCGCAAACGGTGCGAATCGCAAAATTCGGCCGTTTGCGAATGCAAAAATGCCTTTCAGAATGTATGAAAGGCATTCGCAGTGCAATTTTAAGGAATCGCTGAAATAGCGATTCCTTAAAATTGCGACCCCATTTAGAGAATCGCAAGTTGCGATTCTCTAAATAGGAAATCGCAAATAAGGAATCCTTATTTGCGATTTCTTAAGCACATGTATCAAGCATTTCCTAAATGCGAATTGGGCATTTAGGAAATGCAATTACCACCAACAAAAGTTTGGTGGTAACCATGTGCAAATTTAAAAAATGCATTTTAAATCATTTCTAAAATTGACATGTAGCGCACACATGCCCCTAAATATTTTTGGGGTGCAGCAGAGGGGGCCTTAAGCCCCCAGCACCCTGGGATTTGCATTTCCTAAATTGCGAATTCTTAACTGGAATTTGCAATTTAGGAAATGCAAAAACGTTTGCAACAGGCCCATAGGTGCAAATGGGGTCGGATTCTCTATTTGCGATTCAGTAATAGCATTTGCGAATTTTAAGAAATCGCTATTACCGAATTGCAAAATTCATACATACCATTTTGCATTTCTTAAATAGCGATTTCTTAAAATTCGCTAATTAAGGAATGCTATTTCGTTTTTTGATACATCTAGCCCCAAATTTCTAACATTGATGATCAGCAGCAATGAGGATAGGACTTGCATTTGTGCAGCACCTTACAGTAATTTAGTATGCACTACTACTCACACTTAGACCAATTCCAATCAATTTTATCTGATCCCCATTGGCATTTTTTTCCACTGCTCTTCTCAACTAGTATTTTAGATTTTTTATTTCTCTCCCATTGGCATTTTTCATTTTTACCCTAAATCATGTCTCTGGTTGGAGGTTCTTCACCTGCAGGGATGGAGTTTGTGCTGGCCAAGTTTGATGTGGCCCAGCTCACGGATTTCTGTGAAGGTTTTAGGCTGCCTGCAACGAGCAAAACAGCAGAATTGCAAAAGGCACTGAGAACCTTCTAGCCTATGTGGGAGCACATGAGCCCTCAAAGGAGAATGAGAATGAGGAGGATGTGGAGAATGACCTGGACCAGGGTCTGAGTGGAGGCCTTGGTCTGCTGTCTGTGGGAGAGGTGAGCAACACACTCCCAGGAATGAGATCCCTTTCCAGGGCAGGGAGCAGTGTGTCACCCAAATGCCTTTCTCCAGAGAAACTGGTGGACAGGAGTAAGCAGTGAAAGTTCAGGTTGGCACTCAAATTTGAGGAAAAACAAAGGCAACTGGCAATAGAGGAGAGAAGGAAAAACTTGCCTTGGAAGAGAAAAAGTTGATGTTCACTCTGGATTTTTTGCCTGAAGGAGCGGGACTTCAGGGCTAGGCAGATACAGGCCAGCAAGGATGGTGCCAGCAAGTGGGTGATGACATTGACAGATGGTATAAGGCCTATAGAATGAATTCAAATGCACAAGAGATGGGGGCTGGTTTGTTGAGACACATCCCTAGTGAGGGAAGGACTCTCTCTTAGCCCTACCAGGAGAGGACCAGCCAAGGTATCCACTATAAAGGAGGCTCTGATCAGGAAGTTTGGTCTGACCCCGAGCAATACAGACAGAAATTCAGGGTTAGTCAAAAGCTTTCGTGACAGACCTGGGTAGATTGTGTGATCACTTTTTTAAAAAAACTGTATGGTTTGGTGAGGGGCAGTGAGGTAAAAGATTATCAGGGGTTGTTCCAGCACCTGGTTGATAGCAAGCTCACTGACCCCAGAGAGCATGCAAAGTGGGCTGAATTCTGTGTTAACACCAGAAGGTACCTGGGGGGGATCACCACAAGGATGGGTGGAGTCCTAACCAAAAGAAGTAAGGGGGGCAAACAGAGAAAGGAGTTCTCCAAAGGGCCCCAAACTAATTATGTGGGTAGGGTTCCTCTCCCCTTCTGAGAAAAAGAAAAAGTGGCCAAGTCAGCAGGGAAGGTTCCTGTGAAGTGCTTTGAATGTCATGAGGAGGGGCACTACAAGGGAAATGCCAAGTGTCCCAAGAGGACACAGCCCCCACAGTCCCTAGATAGTGCTGGGGAGGAAGTGCAGTTAACCCTACTGTCCCTGGGTGATGGAGAGATGGTCCGGAGAACCCGCATGCCTGACAGCATGGGAAAGTACAGTCATTGGGTGAACATCAATGGACAGTGAGTGGATGACACAGGAGCCAGTATGACTACCATAATGCTTCATCTGGTGTCTTCAGAGCAGGTAGTACCTAACATGTTCCATCAAGTTGTTGCTGCTGACAGCAGCAAGAGCCACTACACAGTGGCTCTGGTTCCCTTTTAGTCATTGGGGGGGGGGTCTCAGGTTCCTTGAAGGTAACTGTGAGTCTGATCATGCCTGTGGATTGTCTGTTGGGCAACGACCTAGAGCACACCATCTGGAAAGAGTTGGAGCTTAGGTCACATTTGTAGATGATAAGGTTACCGGAGTGGGGTTACTTGAGTGGGTATGCCTGACCACACTGTCCATGGCAGCTCGAAAGGATGGTCAGGGTCCTGCCATGAAGAGGAAGGGCAAGGAGCATGTGAGACCTGCCCCAGAGTATCCCACTGTCTGGGAGGAGGCTGACCCTGAGGGCAAAGCCCTGCTACCTAAAGGGGAAGACATAGCTGAACTAGGAAGCCTGCCTGAGCTGTCCAACTGTCAGTAAGAAGGGGGTCCCACCAGGAAAGAGTTCTGCAAGGTGCAGAAAGAGTGCCCCTATTCGTATGGGTCTTCACCAGAAGGCTGAGACCCAGGAGGCTGGTTACACCCCTGGCATGCAACTGACTTATTTGGAGCAAGGTCTCCTGTATAGTGATCCTAAGGATCCTGAGCCTGGTGCAACACATGTTGGTGGTCCTTCAGTGCTACAGATCCTTCCTAATGGGTCTGGCTCATGATCTGCCACTGGCAGGTCTTTTGAGGTCTTTTGAGGGCAGGACAAGACCTTGGACAGCTTGTCACCCACTTTTATTGATTTCCAATGAGACAGCTCACAGCTGCATACTGTAAATCCTGTCAGACCTGCCTGGTGAGTGGCAAGCCAGGTGGTAGTTCAAGGCCCCCCTGCAACTCTTACCTATCATTGGCACCCCTTTTGAGTGGGTTTGCATCAACATTGTGGGGCCTCTGGACTCCAAGACAGCCATGGCAACAAATTTGTTCTGGTCCTGATGGACCATAACTCCCGGTACACAGAGGTTATCCCTCTGAGGACAGTGACTGCACCTGTGGTAGCCAGGGCATTAATGAGGATATTAACCCATGTGGGTTTCCCCTAGTAGGTGGTATCTGATTGGGGTACCAACATTATGTCCAAATACATGAAGGCCATGTGGAAAGAGTGTGGCATGACTACATGTTCACCACTCCTCACAGCCCCCAGACCAAGTAGTTTAAAGATTCAACTATACTCTGAAAGGCATGATTATTGGTCTAACTGACTCCATGAGACATAAGTGGATGTCCTCTTGCCATGCCAGTTGTTTGCAGACAGTGAAGGGGTTGGCTACAGCAACTTTGAATTTCTATAGGGGCACACAGCTAGAGGGGCCTCTCACTCTGGTGAAGTAGGGCTGGGAGTAAACTCTTAGGAAAGCTCCCCAGGATTTGGTGAGCTACATGCTGGCCCTCCGCAAACAGACAGCGCACTTTAGGAAGATCACCCATTTGGACCTAGAAGCCAGCCAGGAGGACATTGAATACTGGTTTGACCAGAATGCCACTTTGCTGAAGTTGCAGCCTGGACAAAAAGTATGAGTTATGGAGCCCTTGGGACACTGTGCTCTACAAGACCGTTGATCTAGGCCCTATGAGGTCAAGGAGCATAAGAACAATGTCACCTAGCTGGTGGATCTCAAAACCCCTAGGAGTTCCCTCAGGGTTCTACATGTGAGCCGCCTCAAACCCTACTGAGATTATCATGCTGTTAGTAACTGATGATGGGGTGGAAGCAGAGAGTGAACCTCTCCCCGACCTCCTATCTTCCAAAGAGCAGGATGAGTTAGTGTAGGGTGTCAGCTCCTCCCTACAGTGATGCTAGACCAACAGAGAGAGTCCTGCTGGTTGTTGGAGCAGTTTTCCTCTTTATTCTCCCTTACCCCAGAGATCACTACGTGGTGCACCCATATTGACAGTGGGGTTAGGCCACCTGCCAAAAAATAAAGTTTACAGGTTGTCTAATAAGGTGAAGGCTACCATCAAGGAGGAGGTCTCAACTATGTTGGCATTTGGGGATATTGAGCACTCAAACAGCTCTTGGTCCAACCCACTGGTGCCGATACCCAATACTGCCCCCACAGGTATCACACCTGGACTCTGATTCTGTGTGGACTATGGTTGACTCAATGTAGTCCCCAAGACTGACGCACATTCCATCCCCAGAGCTGATGAGCTCATAGACCAGCTTGGAAAAGCTTGACCTAACATCAGGGTATTGAAAGATTGGCTTGACTAATGGGGCCAAAGAGAGGTCTGTATTCTCTACACCAGAAAGGCACTGCCAGTACTGGGTCATTCCCTTTGGGTTGAAGAATGCCTCTGTCACCATCCATTGGTTGGTAAATCAGGTCCTAGCTGGTCTGGGGAACTTCAGTCCCGCCTACTAAGCCAACATTGCAGTCTTCCTGTGCCACCTGAAGGAAGTACTTCAAGCTCTGCAGAGGGCAAGTCTCATTATCAAGGCCAATAAGTGCCAGACAGCACTGGATTCTGTTGTTTACTTTTTGACACTGAGTAGGAGGTGAGAAGGTGCAGCCTCTCCAGGACAAAATGTAGACCATTCCTGATGGGAACACTCCAAGACCCTTACAGAAGTGAGAGCCTTCCTAAGCCTCTCTGGATACTACAGGAGATTCATCAAAGGATATGGCAAATTTGTTGCTCCCCCTTGACACAGCTGAATTCCAAGAAACAGCCACGTCAGGTGATCTGGACAGAGGCGTGCCAGAACACCTTTGCACGGTAACCGTGCTCAAGGCTCCAGACTTCGTCAAAGAATTTGTTGTTCTGTAGGACACCTCAGAGCATGGCATAGGGCCGTGCTCTCACAGCCAAATGAAGACGGCCTGGCTCAACCTGTACCCTTTATTAGTATGAGGCTACTTCCCTGGTAACAGAGGTGGAGCACAATTGAGGGGGAAGACTTTGCTGTGGTCTGGGCACTGAGGAACCCAAGATCATATCGGTTTGGCACTCACTTCTGAGTTCAGACAGACCACAGGACCCTCAGATGGTCAATGCAATGTGGGGTGATAATCCAAAACTGTTGAGGTGGTCCAAAGCACTACAGGGAATAGACTTTATGGTGGAACACTGTCTTGGATCAGACCTTGCCATACTGATGGTCTCTCCAGGTTCTTCCGCCTTAGTGAGGAGAACTCCCAACGGGTTGGTTAGCTCTCCCCACTTTCAGCTGCGAGGTACCTGTGTTAGATCTGGCATCCTTGGCATGGTTTACCCTAACCTTTTGCCCTCTGACCTCCTGTCTTTCTGACTCATTTATGCTGACTTTTAGAACTCTGGGCACTTTATCACTGCTGACCAGTGCTAAAGTGCAGGTGCTTTGTAACATTGGCCTCTCCATAATTAGCATATGTAATTTACTTCTAAGTCCCTAGTAAAGTGCACTATATGTGCCCACAGCCTACAAAGCTACTAGTGGGCATATAGCACTGACTGTGCCAACCATTACAGTAGTTTTTCAAACATGCCTCAAGCCTGCCACTGCAGAGCCTGTGTGTGCAGTTTTAAACTGCTATTTCAACCTGACTCATATATTCATACTTGCCAGGCTCAAACCTTCCCTTTTATTGCATGTAAGTCCCCCCTAAGGTAGTCCCTAGTAAGCCTCAAGGGCAGGGTGCAGTGTATTTAAAAGGCTGTACATATGCTTTTGGGTTAAACATGTCCAGATAGTGAAAAATCTATTGAATTTGTTTTTCACTATTGCAAGGCCTATCTTTCCCATATGATAGTATTGGGATTACCTGAAAACAACGTTTTCAGACATATGTAGTTTGGTGTCCCTGGAGTCACAATTTAAAAACACAACTTATGATGAAGCCAGAATTTAAATTGTAAGTCTGAAAATGTCACTTTTAGAAATTTTACATTTCTTACTTTAACCATTCTGTGCTTCTACCTGTCTCCGAATACACATCTGATATTGTTGTTGGGCTTTGAGCATTCCCTCTATACAGTCACACACAAAGGGAGCTTCAGTTTTTGCATCTGCATGTTGATGGCCCATCTTCTTGGGCTACATGTGAGCGAGAAGATGAGGCTTAAACCTGAATAGGGCTGTTCCTCTTGTCACACAAATGGTAGCATAACCCCCTGTAGATTGTCTGGAGCCAGGGACATGAACTTCAAAGTAGGGGCTTGAGGTTTCTCCCACTTTCCAGAACCAAGGCACCAAAGTATAAATACTGGACCCCAAACCCCACCAAATCACGTCTCTATTTAAACCAGGGACACTCTGCCAAGAAGAAGGACTGCTGTGTAGCCAGGAGGGAATGTCACTCTACAACTGCATTGCTGTGTAAGTCTACTGATTTTTGTGCTGTACGAGGGACTGCCACTTTGCTACTTGCCTTGCTGGCTGGCCTGCTGCCTGCTGCTTCTGTCCTGCAGTGAGACGGACTGAAAGTCTTCTCCTCATCCTTGCACCCAAGAGTCTCCAAGGGCTTGCTTGCCCCCTTGTTTTTCTGCAGACTCAGGGACATCAAAGACTGCTTGCAATTCTCCTGGTGCTGCTGTACTCTGCCAACTGTTAGTTCTACCCTTTCCTAATGTGCCCCCTCAAACCTGGGACTCAGAAGTGGGTTCTGCAGTTTCACACCTCAAAAAGCCATGCATTGACACAAGTACAGCAGAAAAATGAATGCCCTGTCTCAAGAAATGATGCATCGCATTTACAATTACAAACCTTAGAAAGCGATTCATCACCTCAAGTGCAACAGAAAACTCAACACATTGCTTCCCCATTGACGATGCAGTGGCTACCCAACAACAGTGGCGTAACCACTGTATTTCCTGACATTGACACTGTGCGTGGTTCGCCGAGGACGCATCACATATACTTCCATGGAGAGTGACGATGACGCATTGCCTGACTGCAGCAGAAATATCAGAGCATCGTCTCCCCGCCGCTGATGCATTGCTTCAACAAGGGGACTGTTCAATAACCCGTGCGTGGGTTCTGTAGCCAGCCTCCCCTCCATCGCGGTCGGCCTGGATTTTGGATTTCCACTAGTCCCTTGTGACCTCAAGTAACCTTTCTACAGCGATAGATTTTTAAGCACTGTTTTAACATTTAATATTAAAAATTCATATCTTAACTTCCACTGATTGGATTCTTGCTGTTGGGTCTTTTTGTGGTGTCTTTGTCTGTGTTGCTGTAATTAAGTGTTGCACAAATACTTTACACATTTCTTCTTAAGTTGAGCCTGATTGCCCTGTAACAAGCTACATGGGGGTAAGCACAGGTTCATTTAGGATGTGTATCTGACTTTCCCCGACTATGATTGTGGGCCTTACCTGGACAAGGTGCAATCCTCTCCCAACTGGAGACCCAATTTCTAACAGTATCCATATAAGATGTAAAGTGTTTGCATTCAGAATGCTAGTTTTTGTGACAGCCTCTAAGGCTGGAATGGGAATAATGACAATTATGCACTTCCCGTGAGCCAGTGGTCTTTCCTTTACTATAGTCATCTGAACTGCAGTCAGTATTATTTCAGTGGATGCAAAATGCTTGCCTGTATTAGAATATAGATGCGATTTATATGCAATCAGCACTGTGTCACCTTCATTAGATGTGATATAGGTGAAACTAATGGGATCTGGTATTATACCAATCACCAAATGTGTTTTGTTGACACATGTAAGTAAGTGTTGTGGTGTCAGCATGTCAGTCTGTAATGTTCTGAGAATTTTGGTTGTTCTGCTGACCAATGTTGACTGAAGAAGTCTGGATGAACTAAATCGTACAAAGGTTTTATGCATTGTGCATAATCTGGAATGTACGCTCTGCAATATTAAAGTATTCTAATAAGGATTGTGGTTTTTAAATAGTGTTTTGTGGTTGTGATAGGGCATACTTCTCCAGGAAGTGTTGTATCAGGCTCTTTCACTCATTTGATAACTCGTATCCTAAAAATAAGACTCTGAGAAAAGCAATTTTAGTTTTTTTTAAATTCAGTTTGCAGACATGTTCAGCAACTCCCATAACAATGTGATCTACCCTAGCTATGTGTGTTTTTAATAAAAAAAATATAACAGGCGTTCACATGGAACTCATTTAGACATATATTAGGATGAACCAGGAAACTCCTGTATCAAGTCAATCGAAATTACAAAATTCTTAGTTGAATAGAATAATTCTGTCATGAACTAACTCCAAATGTGAATAACTTGAGCAGTCAGCCAGTATGTATACAATTAGTCCAATTTGAATTTATTTACAAAATCTATGGAATCAGTAAATATTCACAGTTGAGTGAACAGTGAAAGAGCTATTCAACAGAAACACAATTGAAAGAAACCATGACCAAGAAAAATAAAGGGAGTGACAATATATGAATCAATTGGAATATTGTTATAAGTCAAAAGACATCCAAATCAAATGTATACAAATTGCAGCAACAGATGAATTGTCTGGTATGTTTAGACAATCTTAGGTCTGTTTTTGAAATGGCAGTTCAACCCTGTATTGGATGTTTGGGTCTGTTCAGGACTGGGAATGACCTGGGGAATGGCCAGGATCTCTGGAGGGCCTAAGAGCAAGATGGGCTGCATGGCCAAGCTCCAGATGTGATGAGATGAAAGGAAGGATATCAAACAATGTTATACCCTTGAGGGGGCTGACAAAATAGCATTAGGAGTAGAGCAAGAAAAAGGTAGTTAGCTCCATGCTTTCAGCCTCTATGTTTTCACTGAAGAACCCAGTAGGAATATCCAGGGTTGTTTTCTGTTTCTTACCCACAATATGGTTCATTTTGCATGCATTTTGTATTGCAAATGTGCGTGTATGACTGTTTAAGTGTCTATAATCAAAAACTATTCTATAGGAGTGGTTCAGCTTAGGTACTGAGAATAAGGCTTATTCATGGGAGATAAACAGGGTTCAATTACTCACTGGTATTTGAGTTATGAGAGAATCTCTATCACTAGAGCTTTCGTTTCATGCTTAATTGAGAGTTGTGGTTGTACTTGCAAGCTGGGCCTTATGTTAGGGCGATTCCTTATCCCAGGTTACATGGTTTCAGAATAATGCTGGGGCTTGTACAAGAGTTTATACTGTAATAAATTTGTGTTTTATTCCTTCAGAAACAAGGACTGAGAAATATGGTAGATTTACGTCTTCCCCTTGTGGGAGTATTCTAACAAACACCGGTGGCCAATCTCTTTCAGCCAAGAGAATGCCGTGACTAAGTGTTAAATTTTCTCAGAATATTATTTCAAATGTGTGCAGTATAACACCCTCAATCTGTATGTTTAACTTGTACAGTCTGTCTGGAGGGCTAACACATAGGTCTTGGGTTTCAACTTCTTTAAAGTTATTAGTTGCTTTTGCATCCAGAAACTCTTGAAGATTCTGGCGAACTAATGTGACCTCTGCCGGACTGTCTAGAGAACTATCTTTAAGTTATGTCTTATTTGGTCTAACCATGCACCTGGTCTACTACTGGAACCTGCATGATGTATCACCAATGCTGCTGCTTCCCTTTTACTATTGCCTAAAATAATCAAGGATACTGTGGCAAAGTTGCCAATTAATTTCATCCCCAAGTCCAAGTCAGGGGCTGCCCAGTATTCATTTTGAATCTGTTTTGGCACATCTGGCAAAACAGCAAGTGATGGTGTAATAAACGCCAGACTGTGTTAGAGGTACAGCTCTGATGCAATGTTATGTCTAGATCTTAAAAGCTGTCTCCAAACGGCAAAAGAATATCATGTACTTTTTTGCTAGCCTTGATAGAATGTACTGATTATATGTTGAGAAAAGGCTAACTAAAACAAGCATCTTGCAGAATATGTTCCTGAAATATTATCATGCAATCTAAGTGTGTAAAATGTCACTGCTAAAAGCAATGCAGCTAAAATGTGTTAAAATATCAAATATAACAAGAATCTAAAACAGGAAAACAGAGGGAATCACTACAACATCACTCATGACATGGTCAGTGAAATCACTGATGACACCTCAAATTACATCAATGATAACATCACTGATGACATGGTTAAGTGAGTGTAAGTGTTTCATAAAAGTTTCTGAAAGCTTGAAAAACACTTAAAGATATATACCGTTACTGCATGAGTTAAATCATTATTCTTTCTCTACTACTAATGAGTGATACTATTTGTAACATAAGTCATCTGATCTTTAATCCCATTTTTTAAGTGAGTGTTCTGTATATCAGTGAACTAGCCTCTACACTGACACATCCCCTGCTGATGTATGTGTGCTTTGCAACAGTCTAAGCTGTTCATTGAGACTTCACTCCTCAATGATGGGCAAGTATAGTTCTGTTTTATGAAATACTGACTAGTTTCCACAGACCTCTCTCCTGTGTGATGAATGACTGTAGTAGTAGACTGAAATAAATTCATCTGTTCACTAAGACATTTCTCTGGTTCAGTGTAGTACCTTTCTGGTCACACCTTTCTCCAGGATGAATAATACATATACAGTCATATGTTTTACTTTGGTGATTAGTGTTTAAAGTAGTGGTTCAGAACAGTCAGGAATATCCACTGAGAGCTGTCTCTTAATTGATAAGTGAGTGTAGTAGTTGATAAAGTTACAGTGAGCTCTGTGTGACGTCTGTCACCTGTGTCGTCTTTTTATTCTAGTTTATGAAGTGTATTAAAGTTTACTTAGCTGAATGATGTCATCAGTGAAGTCATTAGTGATGTAATGTGAGATGTCTTCAGTGATGTTATCAGTGATGTCAATGACCATATCATGAGTGATGAAATATGTCCGGTCATAAGCAGTGCATTGTGGGGCATATCATACATTATTTATATAAGTTATAGTTAGCTGAGGTAACTATAACTGCTGAATTTATATGGTTTTGTGTGTGTAACATCTGGGCCTAACTATAATGTCCCAGTAACCTTTGTTTTTTTCAGTGAATTTCTAAGTTTTTTAATCTATTGTCTAACTATAATGTCCTTGTAACCTTTGTTTTTTTCAGTGAATTTCTATGGGTTTTCAATGCTATTTTGAAACTATAACATCTCTGTAACCTTTGTTTTTTTAGTGCATTTCACCTTTCTTTTAGTATAAATTGTACAACAATTTCGCCCATAAGTTGAATTTAGTAATATACATTTTCACAAGTTTATAAATACATTTCATTCATGCATTTATTCTTATTATGCATTTTAAAAATAATAATTAACCAGTCAAGGTAAGGTAACTTATGCAGTCTTTTCATAAATGCAATACACAAAGTTTTTCTCTTGTTTCTAGTTCATTTTATGGATCTGAAGATCCACCACAAATTTGAGAATGGAGCCCATACAACTATGCTATGATTACTAGTTCCTGTGATGAAATTGTGGTGGCTCTGCGGATTCAATAAAACATTGCAAAAATGTAAATTGTATATACAGGTTGTTAGAAATGGGATCTTTGGTTGGCAGTCAGGTTACCCGCTGTCCAAGGAAGGACCCTCACTCAAGTCAGGGTAATTCACACACAATCCAAATCATTCTGTGCCCACCCTCTGGTAGCTTGGCACTGAGCAGTCAGGCTTAACATAGAAGGCAATGTGTAAAGTATTTGTGCAATAAATTATGCAATAACACAATATAACACCACAAAAATACACCACACAGTTTTAGAAAAATATAGAATATTTATCTGGATAAATGCAGTTCAAAGTACACGTTGAACTATCACTTCAGAGAATGATAAAAAGAGCATTTAGTCTTTAAAAATCAACAAGTGTCTCTTGCAAGCACCTGGTTTGCATTCAAATTCTCCACAAGGGACTGCAGAGGAGGAGATGTGTGGAAAACGGGGAGGTGTGCGTCGGTTTCTCCGGGCAACACACAGACGATGCGTTGATAGTGTTCCATGCAGGGAAGGCTTTGCGTCAATTTCTGGAGCGCTGTCTTGGATCCTCTTCGGGTTGCTGGGTATTCGGACACCCCAGGACAATGCAGAGAAATCCTGGGCATGCAGGACAAGTTACAGGAGCTGGGCTGATCTGGTGGGTGACGTGGGGAAATTTCTGTCGCACGGCAGGCACTGCGTCGATTCTTCTTGCAGGAAGTCAGGTTGCGTCGTTCCGGCTCGGCTATGCGTCGATCCAGTGGGCCATGCGTCGAAGTTCTGGAGTAACGCTGGCGCTACGTCAATCTCCTCTCCAGGAGCCAGGCTGCGTTGTTCTGGTTTGGCGTGCAGTGATTTTCTCACCGCAATGCAGGCCATGCATAGTTTCTGGCAGGCTGTACATCGGAGTTTTGCCACATAAGGAGTTCTTTGCAGGATGAAGTCTCTTTGGCCCTGAGACTTCAAGGAACAAGAGGCAAGCTCTATCCAAGCCCTTGGAGAGCACTTCTTAGCATAGACAGAGGGCAGCAAGGCAGCAGGGTAACAGCAGGGCAGCTGTCATTTGCAGAAAAGGAGTCAGGTGAGTCCTTTGGGCAGCCAGGCAGTTCCTCTTTGCAGGATGCAGGTTCTGGCTCAGAGTTTATGCACCAGTGGTATCTTGCCCTGAAGTGTCTGAGTTGGTAGGGTCAGAGGTCCTGTTTAAATACCTAAATGTGTCTTTGAAGTGGGGGAGACTTCAAAGAGTGGCGTAGAAGTGCACAAGGTCCCCTTTCAGTTCCATCCTGTCTTCCAGGGTCCCAGAAGGTGGTATGGCAGTCCATTGTGTGAGGGCAGGCCACTGTCCTTTGACGTATAAGTGTCAGGCCCTCCTTCCTCCCATCCCAGGAAGACCCATTCAGTGTGCAGATGTGTGCAGGTGTGACTGAGCATCTTGCGTTTGGGGTTGTCTGAGTGAAATGCACAAGGGAGCTGTCAGCTAACCCAGCCAGACATGGATTGTAAGGCACGGAAGGATTTAAGTGCAGAGAAATGCTCACTTTCTAAAAGTGGCATTTCTTAACAGTAATAATAAATCTAACTTCACCAGTCAGCAGGATTTTGTATTACTATTCTGTCCATAATATATATGACCTTGTTACTCCTTTCAGATCAGGAGCTACCACTCAAACAGTATATGAGAGTAGCCCTAATGGTAGCCTATGAAAGGAGCAGGCCTCACAGCAGTGTAAAACTAATTTAGGGGTTTTACACTACCAGGACATATAAACTGCACAGGTACATGTCCTGCCTTTACCTACATAGCACCCTGACCTAAGGGGTACCTAGGGCCTACCTCAGGGCTGACTTATATGTAGAAAAGGGGGAGTTTAAGGCTTGGCATTTACCTTTAAATGCCAAGTCGAAGTGGCAGTGAAACTGCACACACAGGCCCTGCAGTGGCAGGCCTGAGGCATGGTTAGGGGGCTACTTATGTGGGTGGCACAACCAGTGCTGCAGCCCACTAGCAGCATTTCATTTGCAGGCCCTGGGCACATGTAGTGCACTTGCCTATGGACTTACAAGTAAAATAAATAAGCCAATTGGGTATGAGCCAGTGTCACCATGTTTTAAGGAGAGAGCATATGCACTTTAGTACTGATTAGCAGAGTCCTAAAGCCAGCACAAATGAGTTCAGAAAAAGAGAAGGAGGAAGGTAAAACATTTGGGGGTGACCCTGCAAAAAGGCCATTTCCAACACAGGTCACATATATTTTAATATTTATGACAGGGAAACTATACACATATGTTAATATTCACAAACCTCTCTACCTATCTGAGTCTATGTGAGTAGGTGTGTGTGTGTGTAAATGGGTGTGTGAGTGACTGCATGGCAGTGTGAGTAGTTGTGTCAGTAGCTTGGTGAGTAACTGTATGGGTGTGTTAGTGGGTAACGTAAATGTCTGTGTAGGTGTGTAAGTGAGTGTGTGAATATGTGCATGGGTGTGTGAGTGTCTTTGTAGATGTGTGAGTGGGTGCATGAGTGGCTGTATGGGACTGTAAGTGGGTGTTTGACTGTGTAAATAGGTGTAAATATAGGTTGGAACACCCTTCAATGTGTCAGGTCTGCAAACCCAGATATGTCCCAGCAAAAACGTCTGAGTTGATCATTTGACTTTGCAGGGACCAATGCTGTAAAGGTCACCGGCTGCAGAAAAGGAATCTCTGCTCCTCCGCTTTTGATCTTCACTTTCTGTTCTGTCCAGCTTCTTAGAGACCGCTTTTGGAAGAAGAGATCGAGGGAATTAACCCTTAAAAAGGCGGTAACGTGCTGTGTGTGACTTAAGAACATTTATTGCTAAAACTTGTTACTTGATGACCTGAAAATTGATAAGCAAATGTTGCAGGATGCAATGCACCTAAAAGTACACCTTTGGGTTTTGAGGCCATTAGGATGTTCACTGCTTGTCATGCTATAACACTTACTGTAGTTTACATTATACCACAGAAAGGAGTTTCTATTGAACAATTATTATGAAAATTATATACTGTGAATACGTTTATTATCGCTGAGTGTAATGTGGCACTACTATTGTTGTTAGCAATACGATGTACTGTGAATATGGTTATTTTTGCTGAGATCAATCTGGTATTTGCATTTCAAATTGTTTCTGGTGATACCAACAATTCTGTGTTTGGCGCTTAAACAAATGTGGAGCTTATTTTTGCCATGCTCAAAATTACACTGTGATGTAACAGTGATAATCCGGTTGTTCATGTAGTTGAACACTATTGATTAACCCTATGTCTTCATAGTAATACAAAGCGTTTCCCAAACAACATATTTTTATTTCTTTTTCCAAACGCAATCACAGAGTTTGTTATTTTTTTATTTTTTATTCACTCCCTACTTTTAGTTCCCTGTACATCGCGTCCATCCAATTAAATATGTTCTTTCATATTTATCTTGCTGTCCTCCATTTTAACTGTCTTTCATATTCAAAACTGCCTCATTCAGCTGCAGCTCTTTCCTGTGTGCCACTCCTACGTGCCTCCAAAATGGTCAGCGTCTGGATTGTGGCAATACTTTTGGGTTTTTGGTCAGCAAGAGTGCTTGAAAGAGTGGCAATGACAGGGACTTAGCTTTACCTAATGGAGACAATAATTGGGTTGGCCAGAGAGGCTTAAATTGGCATCAATTGCTGCATTTGGTTGAATGCAGAGTGGATTGCCAACATCCAGGCCTCATGATTGTGTACTGTGGTGATAATGATCTAGCCACAATTACTGGGGTAGGAATGGAAATCCTAATGAAGGATACCTTTGCTAAATTAATGTCACTTTTCCCACATACTGCCTTGTTGTTCTCTGATATTTGCCAAAAGACAGCAGTGGCAGTGATCAACCCATTTTTGTCCACAAATAGAGAAAAAAACTAAACCTGTTAATAAAGTTGTTTGTGCATTTCTCCAACACTACAACATGTACTCTATATACCTTTCTAACTTCTGCTTCGACATAGACAGAATATATAAAAAAGATAGAGTCCATTTCACAGATGCAGGCAAGAAGGTGTTCCTCAACAGCTTAAAAGACCACATCCTTCTCTATGTGTAATCATCATCTACACACATGTAAACACAAAGGCCCATATTTATACTTTTTTAGCGCCACATTTGCACTGCTTTTTAATGCAAAAGTGGCGTAAACTTACAGAATGCAATTGTACTTTGTAAGTTTGCATTGCTTTTGCATCAAAAAATGATGCAAATGTGGTGCTAAAAAAGTATAAATATGGGCCAAAGGCTCTTTTCGGAGTCAACCCAAAAAACGGTTGGTTTTTTTCAAATCCTTTTTTAAAATTTCTCACATGGGTCCACTGATCCACTGCAGATCCAAAGGGTCTTCTGGCTATGTTGCAGATGCATCCGTGAAGGATCCATTTCCAACTAAAAGCACACATGCAAAACAAAACAACAACACACTTAATACAAATGTACCCTATTGCAATTTATATAACTGTAGCACTGCCTGTGTGTGGGTGTGTGAGTAGCTGTGTAAGTGACTGTTTGGGTGTGTGAGTAGCTGTCTAGTACCTGTATAGGTGTGCACATGGTTTTTTGGATCGGTGAGTAGGTGGGTTAGTGGCTACATATGTGTGTGAGCAGGTGTGTCAATGGTTCTGAGAGTCTGTGAGTGGGTGTGTCACTGGCTGTTTGGGTCTGTAAGTTGGTGTATACGTAAGTGACTATGTGGGTGGCTGTATGGGTGTGTGAATTGGTTGTTTGAGTGGTATTCTGGGTGTCTGCATGGGTATGTGACTGGTTGTATGGGTGTCTGAGAAACTGTGTGAGTGGTTGCGTCAGTGTGTGAGTGGCTGTGTGAGTCTGTGAGTGGATGTATGAGTGGTTCTCTGAGCCTGTAAGTAGATGTGTGCATTAGTGTATGAGTATGTAAATGGGTGTGTGAATGTTTTTTTGGACTTTTCACTGGGTGTGTGAATCGCTGTATGGTGTCTGAGTGGGTATGTAAGTGGTTTTCTGGGTCTTTGAGTGGGTGTGTGAGTGGTTCTATGGGTGTGTGAGTGGAGTGAATGTGAGTGGTTTGATGGGTGTGTAAGTTGGTGTGTGAGTGTGTGAGTGCCAGTATGTGCCTGTGAGTGGGCATGTGCGGTTCTCTGGGTTTCTGAGTGGATGTACCAATCACTGTATGGGTGTGTGGGTTGGTGTGTGAGTGACTGTATGAATTTGTGACTGGGTGTGTGAATGGCTGTATGGGTGTATGAGTGTGTGTGTGTGTGAGTGTTTTCAGGGTCTCCGAGTGGGTGTGTGGGTGGTTGTGTGCATATATAAGAGGATGTTTGAGTGTGTGTGGGTATATGAGTGGGTGTGTAGGTGGCTTTGTGGGTCTCTCAGTTGTGTGTTGGTGACTGTATGGGTGTGTGAGCAGGTGTGTCAGTGTTTTTGCTAGTGGCTGTATGAGTGTGTAAATGGGTCTGTGAGTGGTTTTCTGGGTCTCTCACTTGGTGTGTGTGTGACTGTATGGTGCCTGAGTAGGTGTGTAAGTGGTTGTCTGGGTCTCTGAGTGGGTGTGTGAGTGGCTGTAAGAGAATGTGAGAAGGTGTCTGTGTATGTGGGTGAGTGAATTTGTGAGTAGGTATGTGAGTGCCTGTGTCTGTGAGGTGGCATGCTAGTGGTTCTCTGGGTCTCCGAGTGGATGTATCAGTTACTGTATGGGCGTGTGAATGACTGGATGGGTGTGAGTCTTTTATGGGTCTCTGAGTGGGTGTATTAGTGGCTATGTAGGTGTGTATATGGACATGTGAGTGTGTGGTGGGTGTATGAGTGGGTGTGCAAGTGGCTATGTGGGTCTCTCAGTGATGTGTCAGAGGCTGTATGGGTGTGTGAGTGGGTGTTTCAGAGGTTTTGCTGTATGGGTATGTCAGTGGGTGTTTGTGTTGATGTGTGGATCTGTGAGTGGGTGTGCACATCACTGTAATTGTGTGTGTGTGTGGCTTTGTGAGTGTGTGAGTAATTGTGTGGGTGTGTAAGTATGGGTGTGAGTGTCTGTGAGTGCCTATGTAAGTCAGTGGGTGTGTGAGTGGTTCTCTGGGGCTCTGAATGGATAATGTCTATGTGGGTCTCTCATTGGTGTGTCAGTGGCTGTATGGGTGTGTGAGTGGGTGTGTCAGTCATTTTGTTAGTGGCTGTATGAGTGTTTAAATTTGTGTGTGAGTGGTATTCTGGGTGTTTTACTGGGTATGTGAGTGACTGTATGGTGTATGAGTAGGTGTGTAAGTTATTTTCTGGGTCTCTGAGTGGGTGTGTGAGTGGCTGTATTGGTGTGAGAGTGGATGTGTGAGTAGTTGTGTGGATATGTAAGTGGGTGTGTGAGTGCCTGTGTGAGTTGGTGTGTGAGTGGTTCTTTGGGTATCTGAGTGGATGCATCAGTGACTGTATGGGTGTGTGGGTGTGTGATTGGCTGTGAGGATGTGTGGCTGGGTGTATGAGAGGCTGTATGGATGCGTGAGTGGGTGTGTAAGTGTTTTCTGAGTCTCTAAGTGTTTGTGTGCTTCTGTAAGTGGACGTTTAACTATGTGGTGGGTGTAAGGGGTGTGTGTAAGTGGCTGTGTAGAACTCTCAATGATGTGTGTTAGTGCCTGTGTGAGTCTGTGAGTGAGCTCCATAGTTCTTCAACACTTAGCATGCAAGTGTTTACCACACTTTGGGCCTCATTTACAAGGCTCATGCTCCACAGGATCATCACTAAAATTGATGCTCCGGAGCCGCTGTGCCTTGCTCCATATCTACAAGGCAGCATTAAGCCACTTTAAGTGGCTCCACACTGCCTTGTTAATATCAGCAACACAACGCAATTTTCAGTAGCAAAGGGGCATGCATTGGGTGTTGCTGTGGGCGTACCCAAACAACACCCATTGATTTTTGACACTGACTCAGAGTTACAAGAAATCGTAAACCTGATGCAGCGACAAAAACTAATGCCACCCCAGGAGTGGTGTTAGAGTGGTGCAACAAAGGGAAATACTTTTATTTCTCCTGATGTTTTACTGTTTCTATGTGTGCTGCATTGTGGAGCACACATAGAAGGAGCAAATCGCCAATAATGATTTGTTAATGGGCAGGAGGGTGTCCTTTCCTGCCCATAAACAACACTCCCTGCAATGCAGGCATCCTTGACCATGGTGCAAGGTTGCCTGTGTTGGAGCTAGGCAGCTGATTTAGCGCTGTTGCAGGGAAAAACATAGGGATGAACCATATTCTTGTAAATATCGTGCATCCCTGCATTTCGGAAATGACAGAGCTTGGTGCAACAATATTGCCTGTGACACCGTACTGCTCCATTTCCTATTTAATGAGGCCCTTTAATTCTTACCTGGAGTAAATTCTCCAAAATCGAACAAATTACATTTATAGGGATGGTTTAGTGTTTTAGTCCTTGAATGTTTTGAATACTTAAATTTACTATGCAAAATAAAATCAACACCACTGGTTCAACCAAAAGAAAAACGAAAATTATTTATAATGTTATCTGCTTCCATATACCACTGATCAGTTCGAAAAGAATCTAGATTTGCTTTTCAGTTGCACTTTCTTACTAGCTTCTTTTTTGTTACCTAGGTTTCTCTATTTAAGCAGTTCAAAGCCTATGTCTCTTTTCTACTTGAATTATTCTTCTCATCTACCTTCTCTCTACTGTTTCAGGTATCAGCCTTGCTTTGTTGTAAAATGTTTTTATGCTGCAATGTGCAGCTGTACTGTGGAAAGCCTGTAAAAAAATAAGGGACAGATTTAACATAAAATGACGGTGTGTGGCACTGCGCCAAATTAGGCAGCGTCGTGCACCGTCATTTTCAAAATGCAGGGATGCACCATATTTACTAGAATACGATGCACCCCTGTGTTTTGCCCTGCGCAGGTGCTACATTTGCTGCTGTGTGCCAACGCAGCAACCCTTGCTCCATAGTGCAAGGATGGCTGCGCTGAGGTGGACATTATTTTGAGAAGGAAGGCACACCTTCCTGCACAAAAACAATCCTAAATGGTGATTGAAAGCATTTCTCCTCGTTGCGCCATGCTAATGCCACCAATGGGGTGGCGTTAGATTTTGGCGCTGCCTCAGATTTACAAAAGATCGTAAATCTGGGACAACATCAAAATACAATGAATGTTGCTGTGGCACGTCCACAGCAACACCCATTGCACTCCCCTTCCACGCAAAGTGCTGTGTGTGAAGGGGCCATATTTACAAGGTGGCTTTAAGCCACAAGAAGTGGCTTAAGGCCACCTTGTAATTACAGTGCAGGGCATTGCACCACAGGAGCGTCACGAAAAGTGATGTTCTGGTGGTGCTAGGGGCTCCTAAATATGCCCCTAAGTAAAGAAGAAAAGTGCAGCAGCCCATGAGAGCCACAGAGAGCAGGCCATACAATGCAAGTAGCAAACTGATGACCAGTGTAGTCAGCCATTTTCCCTCCAAACTGCCACTGATGTCATCATTATAAGGTTTGGGGTTGTATCATCATTTAAACAGTGCTAAGGTGATTATTTTATAAGTTGTCTGGTCTTGCTAATTTATTAACAGCACATGCTCTTTTTTAAGCCGGCAAGTAAATCAAAATCACCATTGGTGCAATAAGTAACATTTTAAACCTGAGTGTAAAGGACTGCGTCTGCATCCTGAACCTAGTACTAGCAGAATGACTCCAAGGGCTAACTGGCTAGCCTCCTGATCATAGCCTCAGGGACAGAAAAGACTCCAACTATCCTGAAACCAGCAACTGGACTTTGTCTGCTGTGACTGCGACCCCCTTCCCCCAAATGGTGCCATCCCAGTTCTAGACCCTTGGAAGGAGACCAGAAAGTGCTCTGTCAGCCCACCAGTGGTCCAAGCAGAACTAATGCAGTGTGACGCTTTGCAGATCTGCATTGAAACCACTGATGCATGACGCATGCCAGATGAAAGACCTGCAGCTCTTCAGAGCTGCTGCTGTCCAAAGCATCATTGACACAGGACCTCACATCACAGTCCCCCACCTCTCCAAAATCACTGCAGTGTGATGCATCCTTCACACAAGACCTCACATTGCAGCCCATCTGAACTGCCACTGCGTGAAGCATTTTCTACGGGGATCACACAATACTCCCAACCTGGATTAAGATACTTTGTTCATTGGGCCTTACTTGGTCTGTGTATCTGGCCCACAATCCATTATGGCCGGCCTGAACTTGTGACGTTGTCCTGGCCTGGCATGACCGGATGATCACAGTTGACACTTTGTGCCTTTAGGCACTATTTTCACTTAAATATTTAAAATTGCATATCTACAGTTCTGCTGAATGGACTTTTCTCATTTTGATCTTAAGTAATTTATAACATTTTGTTGCTCTATTTTTCTAAGTTGATGGGGGATTTTTTTTTTCTGTTGTGTTTTCACTTCATTACTGTTTAAAGGTCTGCATAAATTCTTTACACATTGCCTCTAAGTTACACCTGACTGCTTTGTGACAAGCTAACAGTGGGTTGAGCACAGGTTAATTTGGGGTTTGCTTGTGTTTCACCAACAAGAATTGTGGTTGCTGCTTAAAGAGGGTTTCACCCTTCCTCCCTCAACCAGCAATCCAATTTTCTATAGCATGATGGAGTTGGCTTAGTGAAATTAAGAGCTATTTACATAGTTTAACTTTGGTTTACACTTCTGCAGAGGGATGCCTAGCCTCTTTCTGTCATGCTGCTGGAACCTGACTGCCAGATGAAAGTTGTGGTAGAGCAGAAGATACTACCAACCAAATGAAGATATGCTTACCTCTGTGTGGGCCAACAGTTCACCAAAGCACTGCCAAGTATGAACCTGGTGGCAGTATATGTCTTCTAATTTTATTAAGGCCAGGTAGCGAGGAAGTATGATAGTGAGGGAACTAGGGGATAATGGCCATTGGAACATTAACTGGCTCCACCATCATTAACTTTCGACCTAGCTGCCCAGCCTTTATTCTGCTATCAGATAACAGAGGCAGTCACCACACCATATTAAGGGCTCGAAAGCATCATTACATTTTCTTTCCTTGGACTGTCATGCAAAGAACGGTGACCCCAGGGATGTAAGTCAATTGAAGGTCTTGATGCACAGGGAGAAAATTCCTTACATGTCAAAGCCATTGACTGCTTTTTGAAAAAGAATTGTTGAGCATTGCCAAACAACATAGCGCAAACTTGGCATTTCCCTCAACCTACAATGGAACTGTCAGGTTTTTTGTTCCATAGCTTACATATACCGCACTAGCCAGCAAGACATTTGTATATAGGAGAGTCGGTCCACAACCAGGGGAACAGCGACATAGCTTCTACTCACTTTGTAGGGTGTATTGGAGGCAGGGGCACCAAAGACAAATTAGGCCATGTGTCTCTTTTGGAAGAAAAACGATTCTGTTGCACATTCATTTTTTCACCAAACTAACAATGATCTCCATTCATGTATGAATTATTTATTTACAAGAATAATTTTTTCAGACACACTGCTAGAATCGTGCTTTGTTTCCAGCTTACCGCCAACTCGTTTTTTGATCCAATAAACCAATAAAGGCAATAAATCAATAAAGGCAAGAAGCAAAACTCCCTCACATCTAATTAATCCTCTTTTGCCTTCGCTTGTTCACAAAGTACCTCTGTCTGTAGCTTGAGCATTATGCACATCAGTTATGATTTCGGACTAATGATGGCAATTATTAATGTTTCTTCGAAGCCGCCTGTATGACATGGATCAGTGATAGCTTTAATCCTTCCTCCCAATCCTTATCTTTATTTCATACGATAATCAAAACTTCCTGAAGCTAATTTTTGTTGCAGGTCATGCCTCATGTGTATGTTTAAATCTAGGGCCAGATATATCGAATTTTGACACAGCAGCACAGCAAACAACGTGTTTCACTGCCTCAAATGGAGCGGGCAGGAATGTGCTATATTTACCCAACCCGACTCCACTTCATAAGGAGTGGAGGAAAACTGTTTTCTGCAGCATGGTGTACCTTATTTCGAAAGAAATGTGCTAGTTTATTTAGCAAGGATACTAAAAGTACAATGCAAAGGGAAATTGGATGATTACAGTGAACTTCAAATACTTCTTCAAACGCACGTTTGGCCATGGTAATTCGGGGATTCAAAATGTCTTTGTGGGAGAAGGAAGTATGATGGGAAGGTGCGATGGCCGATCAGTGTGAATGAGAAGTTATGAACTAGTAAGGAGATAAAGGTATGAAAGATGATGGCAAGCACCAATTAAAATATCAATGTATCTTTCTGTCTCACACACACAGGCACAAACACACCCCACAAAAGCCTTTAAAAAACAGACACCTGCCGCATATGCACAGCCTTTTACAATATTCAGGATGTGCTTTATGTTTCTGCAGGGATACTGCATGTAGCAAAGGACATCCTCTGCTAGCCTACCAATTGTGTGTCACCAGGGATACATAGATGCCTAATAAGATCCTACCACTGCCCCGATGACACAACATCCAAATGAAATGACATTCTCCAACCACACGTGCTGTTCTGTGCCCTAATGTGAAAACGGCTAGTTATCTCAGAAAAAGACATCAGTATGCCTGCATCGAACCGAGTAATTCATTAGAAGGAAGGCGCCTTATTTACTAGCCCGATGCTGCAGCTGAGGTCCCTTACATCATCGTAACTCTTGCTAATTAAGTCGTTTTAGCATTATAGCTGCAGCCACCTAATGTCACTGAGAAGCACACATGGTCAATTCCAGCTCACCATAAATTGGAGAGAGTAACCACAGTGGTGCGCAATTGTAAAAAGATATCTGCTTTCTTGACAGAGATGGATCGTTGAATGCATACAGGTGCATGAACCTACACATTACAACAAAGACACTTGGGGCCCTATTCTTTAGTAATTCTGCAGTAGCACCACAATTAGTGCTCTAATCGTGCAAAGCATGATCATTTTACCAGCATACAACATTTCTATGGGGAAGATCGTAACTTAAAATAGATAATGACATATGTTTCAAAAAATATTCGTGGCAATATTTACTATTGCTTTGCTGGTAAAATTAGCAAATATAACACAGATCGTAAGCGAGCATTGCCCATCAGCAGAGTAGGATATCTATGTATGCATTTACTTTTCACGAAAGTAAGTGATCTAGCTATAAATAGGTGCTTGCTGAAATTAAGGTCGGCAGCGAAGCATTAGCAAAAAATAAAGTAGAACACCAAGGTACCTATGAATACAGGAAGAAGTGCATGTGTGAGGTTGTATACATTTGCGGACGTAGGTGATTAGTAGAAAAAGAATAGACTGAAGGGAGTTTGGAGGCAAAGAAGGCTGTTCATTGACGGAAGAGTCCCGCTTGATTGTGCAGAATTTCAGGCATGAAGCCAGAAGAGATACCCCTTAGGATAATCAAAAAGTTACACTTGAGGCATAGTCAAGTGATTATTCTTCGGTGTAGCTTCCTGTGCCCCTATGTAGGGCTTTCTCTGACCCACTAGTAATTAAAAACGGACATTGAAAGGGATCCATGTGTCGCTCTATATGCATGTCCCTAACTCTACTGTAAAAAAATACTCTAAAAATGATTCTAAAAATCCTTAAGGTAATCCATGTCAGTGATTTAATTACTGTTTGTATTTCGCATGACTTATTCAAACTTGCATTCGTTAATGGTGTTTGATTTTTCTAGGATGTTTTGTATCTGTATTTTTTGTACAGCCTGTTACTCTTGTATACCGCACACTTTGAACTGAGTCACCACCATTTTTTAATAAAGTGCCACAATTGAGAGCTCTGGAGTTGAGACTGAGTGCGGTGTGAGTTTCTCACAGTGTCTGTCAGTTGATCAGAGAGGAGTTCAGAATACTTGGTTAGCCAATTCTTGGCTTCTCTGCAGAGCGAAGAGAGCAAGATTCACACATTCTAGTTACACCTGTGATTCTGTGCAGGATTCTGTAACTGAAGGAAGTACACAGTTGTTAAATATTGAAAAGGCTAAAGTAAGACAAAATGCAGTGCTTACAGTTGAATGGATTTGCTGTGTGTTGAGAGGTGGTGAAGTGAGGAGATGCAAACCAGTGAAATTTAGGAGAGAGTGAAAGGAGGGTGCAGAAGGGAAAAGAGATGAGCTGTAAAACATGCAGAAGGAGATGTGGAGAGAAAAAAGATATACATGGTTAACTTAAGAGGACATAACAGTAGTGACTGAACACTTTGTAGACCACCACCCCTTCCACAGGCCTCATTGGTGTTTAATTCACAATCTCATATTTTCAGAATAAAAATAAATAAATATTGACTACTTACAGCAAAATTATTGCTGCTATACGTTTACCTTAAACAGCTAGTACCATTGACAAAGCCTATAATCCTGGCTAGTTCTGGGTGCATGTCGGTAGTTTTGTCACATATCTAGATGCAATAACAGAAAGCCCAGAGAGGCGCAAAAGTATTAGTCGGATTGCATACTAGGGAAATCACAGAAATTCACTTTGCATGTTCAACCCACACCCTTGGTTATATAGGCAAAACCACTTTTAGAGGCCCGCCACCTATTTAATCTTACCAACACCCTGCCCTTATGTCACGTATTATACATTATATACACTATAGGATATTAAATACCTGTAATGTGGCACCAGAGGACAACATATCCTTACAAACATTGGGATTCTCAACCCACTCAAAGAAGAACTTTTCTTGTGTGAGTGCTCAGGAAGTGTCTCTGTCCATCTCTCATTTGCATGCCTATGATCTCTTTATTCACAAACATTTCCATTCCATCGTAAACTATGATGGGGAAGTTTTCCTGAAGTTCTCCAACAAAACATTTACACATTCCCATTAACACCAATGCAAGCATTCATGTTTACTTAACCTTATGGTCTTATTGATGGGATATTACTGAGTGGTGTGAAGTCATATTTCTTCTATTCCCTCGCATGTCAATCTCTTACACATAGAAAGAGGAAACAATGTGGAAAAATAAAGATATTTCTCTTCATTGTGCCTCCCCTGGGGAGGCGTAAGATTTTGATGCATTTCCAGGTTTACAGATTCTTGTAAATCTGGCAATGCGTCAAAACCTACAGCAGCGCCCATGGAATGCCTCCTTGATGCAGTGTAAGACAAAGCAGTGACTTGCACTATGCTGTTTTACATCATATCTACAATGCCATGAAAAGCTACACAAAGTGGCTTTGCATGGACTTGTAGATATGGGCCTGCACTATGCGTAAATAAGCCCCTACATCTACAGAGATATGGCACTATCCTGCTCTCACCTTAGCGCTGGCGCACAATCAGGCAGCCGAGCACGACACAAACACAAGTTTGAATCATAGTGCAAGCATGTCTGCGTGAGTCTAGCATAGGGTTTGCACTGGAAAGATACCTTTCCAGTACAAAATACTATGCTAACATTAGCTTTAAAACTTTTACTACTTCGAATGTGTGCTGTACATGACAGCACACATGTGAAGCAGAAAAGTTAGGAGTAATAAAGGCATTTATCCTTTTTATCACTTGTTTCAAAGCGACGTTAGTTTTTGGTACAAAACCCTGTCTTTTATTCTTTAGTAGACAGGGTTCTGCATCAAAAGCCATAGGTGGTTGCATGGGAATGCCCATGTACCACCCATCAAATACCCCCTTGAAGCAGAGTATCGCAAAGCAGTGCTAACCTCTGCTGTGCACTACTTTAAAGGACCTTTTCCAGTGTAAACTACGTTTTGCATTAGAAAGTAAATAAAAAAGCACATTTTGCGCAGGTGTGTGTCACATTGTGTAAAATGTTTGTTAATCTGGGCCGGATTAAAGTTCTGGATAACTGCTGCACTTTCAAGCTAGAAGTAAAGCATGGTGTAATTGAAATGAAACATCATTGATATTTTCTGTAGTGATACTGAAACAGACAGAGAAGATTCTTGGCCGATTGATTAATTGTATCTGAATGTGCATAAACTGAACGACCAGGAAAATGTACAGGTTACTGTACAAGTGGTTAACGATAACCAATCTAGTTTTAAAAGGGGGGTTTCTAAATATGTCCAACCTGGGGCTCAAATAGAATGATATTTCATGCATCAAATACGTAGGCTAAATTTCTTATTCAATCCACACCCCTGGAGGATAGTAAGCTCCTTGAAAGGTTTAAAGAAACACTTTTGCGTTCAAAAATATGAGTTGACAAATATAGAAATAGAGATATTAATGCCAGCAGGTTCACTGTTAGCAGCATGGTGGATGTCACGGTGAAAAACGATGGTAATAAATCTAAAGAAAAAGAACAATTACTTAACAAATGGTCGTGGCTCTCAACATGTGTGTCATTCTGCCAATCCAAAACAGTAAAAACAAGTGATATGTATGGATACGATTGGGATGCAAGTAGAGCTAGAAGAAAGCAAACGATTAAAGGAGATGACATGAGAGCAAGTATAATTCGTGAAAAACCCATCAACTAAGAACCATGGAGAGCATTATAAAATAATCGGAAATCCTTTGTGGCTGTGTACCTAGCAAAAATCATACAACCATATAGCTGAAAACCAGATTATGTGAAGACTAAACCAGTCAGGTAAAAATGGAACTAGCAAGGGACTAAAATATATTGTGTGATCGGATAGGGCACAGCTGTTCAATGTGCAAACAATGGTTTATGTAAAATTAACCATAAAAGGGAAATAAGACCTACCATAGTTAATATGAGAGATACACGTCTAATTTTTAGCACTTAGGGGCATATCTATACTCCATTTGCGCCGAATTTGCATTATTTTTTTATGCAATTTCAACACAAAACTAACTACATATTTATATTTTGACGTTAGACCCGTCTAACCTCAAAATATTGGAGTTTGCACCATATTTTAGATGCATGAACCTGCCTTGCATCAATGAGATACAAGGTAGGTGTTCCCATATAAAAAACGGTGCTAACTCCATAGCCTCATATGTATGCTAAAATGACGGACGGGTGGGAGGAGGGGTAAAAAATGGTGCAAAGCTTGCTTTGCACCATTATTTAACGCCTTGGTCAGACAAGACGTTAGGGGACCTGTGGACCCATTTCCATGGTGAAACACCATGGAATGGGCCCACAGGTGCCCACCCCAAACCCCAGGAACACCCCCACCCACACCAGAGGGACATCGTAGGATGGGGACTCCATCCAAGTAAGTAGAGTAAGTATAGGTAAGTATTTTTATTTTTGAATTAAAGTGCCAGTGGGGGCCCAGCTCTGCACCCAAGCAAGCAAAGGATCTTGGATAATGGAACTAATTAGGGAAATCATACAGTTGTTTGATGCCAGAGTTATACAACATGGAATTAGGATAGAGTGAAATACTGACCACCAGCACAATCCAGAGTAGCAGGCGTTTTCTTGGGATTGTAAGTAGTGGGATTGAATAAACACAAAACTGACATAATTGAGCTGGGATGTGCATATTATACATGAGGAATAAGTGTGGGACCAGAAGGTTAGCTTAGTGATGTGGAATATTTGTGGCATGCCATGGCTACAGGAAAATGCCTACTTTTCTAACTACTAGCAAGGTTTCCAATGGTCCTCCTGCAACCGATCTGGCCATTTGAGGCCCACCAAAGTCTTTTTACAAAGAAATCATGCTTTAGGATCAGTGTCATTCTTTACGGGCATCAACTGGAATTTTTTGAGAAAATACTTTATTGTGCTAATAAGTCTTTGGGAGATGATTCTCTAAACAAAAAATACACCTGCGACAGTAATACAAAATAATTAATTTAAATTAGTCTGAGAATCGGAAGCTTGCAAACTTTGAGAATGATTGTGCCAAATAATTTTTCAATGGCTGCCCTATAATGATCTGGATGGGAGCTAAGCTGAACTGTATGATTTGTGTAAGCAAAAGGGTGGAGTGATCAAGCTGCACACATTCTTTAGGGGAAATGTCATGGTGTCACTCAATGATAGAGTGCCTAGGGGTGAGCACACCCTCATGTTTATATCTTTATGGATCAACCTTTGAGTTATTGATCAACGATTTCTTTCAAACAGTCATTTTTTACTGTGTGAGAGTTTTTGATGGAACTACTGGCAGTGATCATTTCCCACTACCTTTTAAACTCACACTAGAAAAGTATGCTCCCACCTGAATTGGAAATGGCGTACATTTCCAAAAACAGGCTTGATGTCATGAGACAATATTAGAGAAGCATAGGCACTTCCAGCAAAAATATCTGTACTAGGAGCTCAAGATGAGCAAAATACTTGCTAACTCAATTTTTGAGATGTGAGGAAAAAAATGAACTATGTAGTGTGCTCAATATATGTGTTCAGATTTAAAGAAGAACATGACATAAGAAATCGCAGAGGTGCCCTAGACATGTGTCTATGGGGAAACACAAATAAGCTCAGTCATAGAGCTACCAAATTCATATCTAAAACTTTAAATTAATTAAAATCCAGCTCTTCTCTCCAGTTCAGTTTTGTAAAGAATGAGCCATTTTTTCCTTTACTGCTGCTTGCCTATTCAGATGAATGGTCTCTTAATGGTAGCTATAAAGTCTCCAGTATAAAAAACCCCTATGTGGTAGGCAAGATCAAATCCGATTCTAGACAATGGACTGTGACTCTAACTTCACTAATCGTTTCAATTGGGCAATGTGTGACAATTGGACAATGGGACAATGGCACTGACCGACAGCTGTACTTGCGAGCCAAACCTACTAATATTTATTCACCTATTGCTGATGGTACCGCTTCACAAAACAAATCGAGAAACAGCCTGTGATGGAATCTTCAATGCCAAAGCAGGCTTTAATACTACACAGACACTGCTACAAAATGCCTTGCTATCTAAACACCGTTAACTTTGTATTGCATTGATGATTCTGACAACAATATTTTTTTAAAGAATGAGGGCAGGAGAGTAAGTAGAAGGATAATTCTAAGAGCCTAAGGAATGTATCTGAGCACATATATCTCAACTAATGCTACGTACAGGGAAAGTTATAAAGTTCAATTTTTTGTTGGTGCTTTCTCAGTGATATTCAGATACCCCTTGGTGTCCCATTAAATACTATTAATGACATACACAGGTATGCAGCAAATGTATTTTGACCCTGTGTCAGTTTTCAAAAAGGCAGACCTAATATATAATCATAGGGCACTAGAAGTTCGAAAGGATAGCTGATACCTCTTGGGGTCCCCAAAGTTCCTCACCCTTGCCACAAATCGTTATTGTTGCTAAAGTTCTCTGGCTGACGAGGACATGATTGAAACACTAGACATGAAAAGGCTTGATTCACAAAGGATAACTTACACTTTTTACTATGCTTACACTTTGGAGTAAGTTTACTACTTTCGTTATTCACACATTCTGGCTTAATTCACAAACAGCACTTTGTAATATGTATTTTAGCATGACAAAGTGTACTTCAAATTGCAGTTCACAAACTGCGTGTGGAGTTTTACGAGTCTGCTCTGCCTATGCTAGGTGCAGAGTACTCTGCCCCAACTGTAGAGTCTCTACAAATGTAAGTATATGTTTTAGTAGTAAACGTGGCAGGGACTGGAGGGAGTGGGTGTGAAAAGGGGCACACTTACTAGAAAAAAGGATGGGATTAGGGAGGAGTAAGAGAGGTTTAGGGAGGGTCATATGAGGTGTTTAGGGAGGGACATCACCTATCCACACAAGAGTAATCCAATTTTAGTACTCTGGGGGAGGAGACATGCAACTTAACACTTTTGTAGTAAGTTTACACTCGGAGTTTATGTATACTGAAAGAAGAAAAGTTACAACACAGTGTAAACATAATCACGAGTGTCATTTACCTTTGTGAATCAGGCTGAATGAGTGTAAACTTACTACAAAAGTGTAAGTTACATGTCTCCACACCCAGTGGAAAGCAATTGGCTTACTCTTGTGTGGGATGGTTATATTGCTCTGTAAACCCCTCCCTGCCACTCCCTGACCCTTTCTAAACCCCTCTTACTCCTTCCTAATTCCATTCCCCTTAGAAATAAATGTGCCCCTTTTCCCTCACACACTCCTGTGCCTTTTCCAGATTTACTATAAAACCTTTACTTAATGTGAGTAGAGACTCCACAGTTGGGTTGGAAAACTCCGCACACATAAGTTTAGGTTAAACACAAATCTTGTAGTATGTTTTCTAATATGTTATGTAGTTCTACACAATGTACTACAAAGTGCAGTTTATATATCAGGCCTGTAGAGTCAAAAGTGTGCTGATGATACACTAAACCTACTTGGAGTGAATGGAGCTAAAACGCTCATTGAATTTCCTTTCCCTTCTTGCAATATGTGCTATATCAGAAGGAAGCTAAAACAGAAATACTCCAAAGAACAGGTGACTGTGTGGTTAGACGGTTGCAATTGTCTTTTAAGGAGCCCATTTCCTGCACTGAAAACTACCCTCCATTAAACTCAGTTCAGTGAAATCACCGAGGTTTGAAAGGCCAGATCAAACAGTGCTACGAATCACAGCTGTGCTGGCCTCAATGGAGAGGAACCATTTACCACAGCACTTGCTCCTAATGTATTCCATTTGCTGTACGAAGACACTCCATAGTGTTCCTTTGTTGTTTGCTGTCCACATTGTTTAACAGACATTAGATTGTGCCCCCATTATACTTGGCAAAATAAAGAAAAAACATCTATTTTCAATAAAAAAAGACTCACATCGACTAAATTAACACATTGAAAATTATATGGGGGGGGAGTGATTAATGCGTTTGAGTTAATTTGTCCGATACATTTCTGGTGCATAGAGGATTGACAATACATTAGAGCTGCCATCAGCATTTGGCACATAGTTGTCATTATTGTTCAACATATATTTCAAACAGCTAACTGTTAAAGCAGGGGCTTACCCAATTTGTCAATGGTTTTGGAAATAGAAAAAATACAAAAATCCATTGGGTCTTTGGAGATGTATATGTGTATGATGTATATGAACTTTATTTTCAGAATGTGAGACCCGACCTGAAACTTTTCTACTAATTAACAGCACTCAAAAACACTAATACATCCCTGAAAAGATATGATTGATCAGTATAATCATATAACAAGTGACATTATTTATTTGCATGTGTCAGGTTTGAACTAATATGACAATTTACGTCCAACAGGAGCGATATTAATCCCCTCACGCCTCCGAATCAACCGACAACCATACAAAGCATACTATGCTGGTCAGCTGGAAACTCGGTGAATGAAACAAGAGAGAGAAACAGAGTTACTGGCCATTTGCACTCAGCTTTTTCCGACTGCTAGTCTCAACCTGCACTGTAGAAGTCTTTATGTGTAAAACAAGAGATCATTCGTTTATTAGTTCACCATTACATTTCTAAGTCATCAAAACGCCATATGATTTACCATGTGACATTCCCTGTACTGTATTTCTGACTCTCTATAGGAAGTTGAATCTCTGGAACTGAACGCTGGAGCTGAAATACAAATGATTATTACATTCAGCGATGCGTATGTTAAGGCAATGGCCACACTCTGCAGGAACTGCTGACTTTTACTGGAATGAAGGACTCACAGTCAGGAAGTGTGGAGGACCATGTCTCATCTCCTGTCCATGTCTCATGCAACACAGTACTACGCTGAGAATGAGAGAGAAGGAAGGTGCCATATTTACAGAGATATAACACTTTCACACTCTCTCCCTAGCACTGTGCATATACATGCTGCATAGCACCACACACACATTTGCATCAAATTCACATTTATTTTTAAATCAGGAGTATGCATCAGTTCATTATTATATAACAAAGTATACCACATACTAGATAAACAAGTAAGTAGTTATACATCTAAGATTTATGCTTTCAGTGTAGACCTACCTTCTGCCTAAAACATTCACAGCTTTAAGTTCACAGACAAGAAGTAGGTGTACATGGATGATTGATTTAGATAGGAATACATTCATTGCATTAATATATTTATATTTGCATACACAACAAAAGTTGTATCTCAGCTCTGACTGAACTATGGGTTCATTTCATTGTACTTGATGGTTAATATAGGTGTGGGACATTACTTCAGGAGATGTCAATCTCTGTTATGTCACTGCTCTGGAAACCTACCAAACCCACACTTTTCAGAAAAATAGACATCCAGGGGTTTCTAGGGTGGAGTGAAGTGAGTGGGTCTCACCAGGTTTCCTTACCCAGGAGCCCTTGCAAACCTCACTGTTTGGTTAAAACATGCAATTTTTCTCATATTTCTGTGAAGGAATGTTCTGGAATTGGCAGGGATCCATACATTTCCTATCACCCATCATTTCCTCAGGACGTCTGATAAAAATGATACCTCAACTATGTGAATTGACTTAGCAGGAAAGAACCCAAAACACAACATGAGAAGATCAAATTTCTCCTCTCAAAACTGACCCTTTTTCAGTTTGGATATCTGTGTATTGTGGGACCTAGCACAACCAGCGCTCAGGGAAACCTAACAAACCACACTTTTTTGAAAACTAGACATCTGGAGGAGTCTAGGGTAGGGTGATTTGTGTGGGTCTCACCAAATATCATTACCCATAAGCCCTGCAAACCTCGAATGTTATTTAAAAATGCATATTAACCTCACATTTTTGTGAGGGAAAATTCTGTAATCTGTGGGAATTCACAAACATTCTACTGCCCAGCATTCCCACAATTGTACTTACTTTCTTGTAGGGGTAGGCCTAGCGCCTGCGACAGAAAAAAAGTCAAAACATACAGAGGCAAAAAAATAAAAATTACCTGATTTGACAGGGGAGGGGACTCGGTCACCAGCTACGGAACAAGTGGGGGAATGCTGGGTTGTAGGAAGTTTCTAGATCCCTACAGATTCTGGAAGTTCACATCACAGACATGCAAGAAAAAATGTGATTTTAGACAGATTTAAGGTTTGAAGGGCATTGTGGATAGGAAAACATCATGTAATAAATGAAAAGCACACTAAACTTTTAGAAATGTCTGGTTTGGTATGTTTCTTTATGGGGCAACCAAGCATGGATCATGTTAACTACCCCCATTGCTTCCCCCGTTGCCAAATCAGGTAATTTAAGTGACAGTAAATGTTGATGTCTACAGATTGCATTTTGAGACTTGTCATGTCACACAGGCAATAGGACCACACAGACCAGAAGGGTAATGCTTTTATTGGAACGAGTAGGTAACACTGGACAGTAAAAATGTTGTGGCTCTATATGTATTCTAGAAGTTTACATCACCAAATGCATGATTTTAGGCAGTTTGAGGTATGCAGAGCATTGTGGGTAAAAAAAACATTATGGGATCCAATCAAGGCTTACTACTCTGGACTCCTCTCGATGTCTAGTTTTCAGAAACGTCTGGGTCTGGTCTGTTTCCCCAGGAGGCAGCTAAACCAAGGCCCAAAGGAACTGCCATTCACCATGGCAAGTGGGACGATATTAGAATTTAACCCCACTGTCCTGGCCCATATGTAAAAACAACACCCAAAAGAATCTCCAAGCTGTTCTCCAGAGGTCAGAAAGACTGTTATACCCCTTTTTGGGGTGGGGCATGGCAATGCCCCTGGTGCACAGCCCCCCACACGCGTTTCTTTTCATAAATATACCCTGGTGTCTAATGGGCTTTCTGCGCCCCTGGGGGAGACAAATTGGGTCAACCCTTCAATCTGCCCACCAGGGGTCACATAAAGACTGTTTTTTTGGGAGAGGGCATGTCAATGCCAATGGTGGGCAGCCCACACCGCTATGTTTTCAACATATTTCCCTGGTGTCTAATGAGATTTATGCCACCCTAGCAGGGATAGATTGGGGGTAATGGTCCTCATCCATCCCCCGGGCAGGGCAGTAAGTTTAAAACATTGGTTGAGGGTGGGGGAGCACAAGCCCTTGCCTAAGGGGCTACTTCCCATGCCAAAATCCCTGGTGCCTAATGGGAGGATCCCAGCTTGAGGATCTTCCTCTTGCCGTGATCCTCAAGAAGGAATACAATGGATAGGGATACCAGTGGGAAGGAGGAATCCCCCCCTTCCAGTGATAACTCCCGCAACCTAATCAGTGTTCAGGACTAACATACGCCCGTGAGCACTAATGCAGTGAAAGCAAAACAAGCCAATTGGCTCATTTTACTTTTATCTAGGAGTGATGCCTTGCATTCTGATCCTCATTCCGAAAGACAAAAAACGGCCTCAGGCTGCTTGGGCAGCTCCTCCTGATTAGCAGTTAAAATATAAACAATTGACTCCCCCAGTGCAAGCACAAGAGGGCGCTTAATAACTGTTGGACCTGGTCCTTTTTGCAGGGTCATCCCCAATCTTTTTGCCTCCTTCTCCTGTTTTTTCTGACCTGTTTTTGTTGGCTTTAGGACTCTGGGCACTTTACTACTGCTAACCAGTGCTAGATTAATATGCTCTCCGTGTATATTGTATTGCTGATTTGTTTATCCATGGTTGGCACCTTTGATTTACTAGTAAGTCCCTAGTAAAGTGCACTAAAGGTGCCTGGAGCATGTAATTCAAATGCTACTAGTGGGCCTGCAGCACTGATTGTGCCACACACATGAGAAGCCCTGTAAACATGTCTCAGACCTGCCACTGCAGTGTCTGTGTGTGCAGTCTTACACTACCCATTCGACCTGGCAAGTGGGAAACCTTCCCTTTTCACGCATGTAAGGCACCCCTAAGGTAGGCCCTAGGTAGCCCCATGGGCAGGGTGCAGCGTATGTTAAAGGTGGGACATGTACTGGTGTGCTTTACATGTCCTAACAGTGAAATACTGCTAAATTATGTTTTTACTGTTGCAAGGCCTGTCACTCTCATAAGTTAACATGGGGGCTGCCTTTAAACATTATTAAAGTGCAAATTCCCTTTGGGAACAGATAGAAATATGGAATTTAGGGTCCCTGAACTCACAATTTAAAAATATATCTTTTGGTAAAGGTTGTTTTTAGACCGTGTGTTTAAAAATGCCACTTTTATAAAGCCGGCATTTTCTTGCTTAAAGCATTCTGTGACTCTGCTTGTTTGTGGATACCCTGTCAGGGTGAGTTTGACAGTTGGGCTGTCTGCACCTCTCCTCTAGACAGTGCCTCAAAGGGAGCTGGGGTGTATCCTGCATATCCTGATTAGCCATCTGGGCGGGAGGGGTATGGAGGTGTGGTGACTTTCACCTGAAAGGGATGGCTCCTGCACACAATCCAGTCTCCAACCCACCGGTGTGTGTCTGGGGCCTGGCCTGGTCAAGGCAGGATCTTACAAACAAAAGAGACTTTCATTTGAAGTTTGCCTACTACAAAGGCAGAAAGGGGTATAAGTAGTGGACCCAAAACCCTTGAAAATTAGATAAATTCTGGATTCAAGAGGAACTTCTGTCAAGGTGAAGAGCTGAGGAGAAGTGCTGCCCCTGCCTGTGACTGTGCTTTGTTGGGCTATCCTGCAGTTGCTGCTTCTTCCCATGAAAGGGGACAAAGACTGGAATTTATTGTGCATTCCTGCTTAAGAAGAATCTCCAAGGGCTTGAACTGAGCTTGCCTCCTGTTGTTGAAGTCTCAGGGCCATCAAAGACTTCCCATGCCAGCATCTGGACTCTCTGCTGAGACTCCTGCCCTGCCAAGTGGTGCCATATCCAGTCCCTGAACCCTTGAAAGGTGAAGTTCAGGCCCAAGGTGACAGAGTGGAACATAAGCGGGACATTCAGGAGGGTCTCATTTCCTGGTGGTGGTCTTGGTCTTGGCAAGTGTATCTGGCATCTGTCTGGGTCGCAGGGAACGTTTCAGGGGTGGTTCACCTTCTGCAGGGGGAGGGGTGTTGGTGGTCTGTGGGTCCTGTGGCAGGGCCACCTGTCAATTCGCTTCAGCAGATGTGGAGGGCTGTTCAGTTGACTGGCTAGTGTAAGGGGCCACTGGTGTCCTGTGTTGTCCCTCATGATGTTGGCCATATCACCCAGCACCCCTGCTATGGAGACCATGATCTCCTGGTGGTGTTCCTCCTGCAACTTCTGGTTCTCCTGCATGATGTTTAACATCTGACCCATCTGACCCATCTTGTCCTGGGATTGTTGGCAAGCCACCAGGACATTGGTGAGTGCCTCCCGGGCAGTCGGTTCCCTGGGCCTGACCTCCTCCTGGCGCAAAGCTGTCCTCCGTGTGACCCTGTCTTCCTGTGCCTGTGACCCCTAAACGGTGTGCCCACTGCCACTGATCCCAGAACCCTGATTGTCTTGGCTGTGTGGTGTGGACTAGGGTCACTGTACAGGTGCGCACACTGCTGATTGACGTGTCCTGGGGACAGAGGTGGGGGGATGTTGGGTAGCTGCTGTGGTGTTTGATAATGAGGGGGGGAGGCTCTGTAGTGGAGTGGGTGTGGGCTGGAGTAGCCGACTGACCAGTGGTCCCTGATGGGCCAGGAAGTTGATCCAGAAGTCCAGAGTTACTGTCATCACTGGGGGCATCTTCTGATGGGGGACTGGGTAGTTGTGGCACCTCCTCACTGCTGAGATTGGCCGGGGCACCTTTGGGGATGTAAGTTTTGTATTATGCTACATGTCTGTGACAATTTCTATGTCCTTAGCTTCCCCTATGTCATTCCTGTTGCCCTGCCTCCTTTGTTTGTGTTTGATAATGTCTTGTGGGATTGTTAGTTCACCATGCTGTGCCAGGTACCAGGTGGGTGTACATGCAGGGCTAGGAGGGATGTTCATGCAGGGGGTATCAGGTTAGTCAATTGTGGTAGTGCACTGTATGGGATGGAGTGAAGTGATGGGTGTAAGGGTGAGGGGTGGTGGTGGCATGCAGGTATGTGAGGGGATAGGTAGTAAATATTGACCCACCAGTGTCCAGTTCTCCGGCAACTCCACTGACTCCCCAAGGATGCAGTACTGACAAGACTTACTCCTCCCATAATGTCAGCTGTAGGGGAGGAGGTGGGGGTCCACCGCCAGTTCTCTGGATGGCAAGCTGGTGCCTTGCTGCCATGGAACGTACCTACCCCGTAGGTCATTCCACCTCTTCCTGATGTCATCCCTTGTTCTTGGATGCTGTCCCACAGCCTTCATCCTGTCCATGATTCTCTGCCATTGCTCCATCTTCCTGGCAATGGAGATTTGCTGTACCTATGCTCCAAACAGCTGTGGCTCTAAACTGACTATTTCCTCCACCATGACCCACAACTCCTCATCTGTGAGAGGGGAGTGCCTTTGTGGGGACATGGGTGTTGTGTGGTGTTTTGTGCATTTGGTATTGAGTAATGTGGTGGGGTGCGTGATGGATGGATGGGTGTTTGTGGTGTGTGTAGTTGTGTCTCTGATTTGCATGGCTAGCTCTTGGCTATTTTTTGTGTTCGTAAAGGGTTGTGGGTAAGTGGGTGTGTGTTTTATAGTGCTGTGGGTAGGTGGGTGTGGTTTATGTATCAGTGTCAGGTGTGTGATTTTAGTTTTGGCCAATGTTGTGTTGTTATATATTTGGGTGGCCATTCTGACCACACTGGTATGTACTGCCAATGGTTTACTGCCATGAATGCCCGCAGTGGTGATTCGTGGGTCATAATGTAGAGGGTGTTGTTTTGTTGGTGTAACGGTATAGGTATTTGTATAAATAGTTTACCACTAACCTTTGGTCGGCCTCCGTGATGATATGTTGGCGGCTGTCACCATGGCAGTAAGCAGGATTTACTGGCAATGTCATAATGAGGGCCTAAGACTCTTGTTCTTTTTAAAATTCATATATTGACTTATGGTCTCATTTGATTTAGGTAAATATTACCTATTTCTTCTAAACTGGTGTGGTTTCCATTTTGTAGTGTTTTCACTGTAGTACTGTGTGTGTTGGTACAAATATTTTACACATTGCTTCTGAAGTGAGCCCTGCCTGCTCGTGCCAAGCTACCAATTGAGGGTGCAGGGGTTAAATGAGTGTGATTCTCCTTTACCCTGACTAGAGTGAGGGTCATTGCTTGGACAGGCGGTAGCCTGACTGCCAACCAAAGACCCCATTTCACCGTTACACAGTTGCTCAATTGAAACAGTTCTGTAAGGATCTTGACTGTCCCATTAGGAGCTCCACCAAGAAGGAGGAGCTGCAAAAGGCACTGAGGGCCTGCGTGACAGCCAAGGAGGCTGGGGGGCACACCGAGAAGGAGGATGAGGATGGGGAAGTACAGAGGATACACAATAGTGTAGTGGATGTAGCTGTTACACCTAGGGGAGGGTCTCCAGGATAGGTAGCAGTATGTCCCCTGGGGGTCTCACTCCTGAAGAGTTGGGGGACAAACAGGCAGAGAGGGCTCACCAGTTAGAGTTAGAAAAGATTAGGATGGAGATGTAGATACACCAGGAGATTCAGGGGTATGAAGTACTCCAGTGATGTGCAGGGTCCCTGAGGTGGATTGGGGAACTGGCATGGGGAGTCATATTCCTTGCAGTGGGAGGGACATTCTACTGGCTCTAGGTGAGAGTGACAGGGAGAGGGGTTTCCGGCAGACAGAGGTCCTGGTTATGAAGTTTGGAGACACCCTAGAAGAGTATGGGTTGAGTGTTAGGGACAGTCAGGTACTGTCTTACCAGCCTCAGGAGGGTCATGTGGGGTACTTTTTCAGGCTAAATCACTGGATGCTTGGGTGAAGGGTAGTTTGGTTAACATATGTGAGGGGCTGTGTGATGTGATTGCTGGAGAGCATATGTCCAGTCCCTGTTTTCCAGAGCTATATCAACACCAGGTGGAGTGTGAGTTCTCTGACCCTGGGGAACTTGCATTGGAGGCAGACCTCTGGGTCTGAAAAGGCATTTAGGGGTGCTCCTGAAGGGAGTGGCTTAGGTTTTTCCCAAACAGGTGAGGTGGGAAAGGATTGCAGTGTCCCAGGTAGTCCCAGTGTAGTGGGATGGTTGAGGGATCCCATGGCCAGTCTCAGAGGAGAGGGAATGGGTGTGAGCTGAGTCCCAGAGTGCCCGAGATCCAGTCAAAGGTCCTGGATGGTTCCATGAGTGAACACCAGGAGGGGAGCCTAGCCTGTACCATAGGGTCATCTGCTAAGCGAGGCCCCGTAGTGTCAGGAGAACATGGGGGAGCAGCTGTAGCCAGCATCACACCAATTCTGGTGTCTGGTAGTACCACTCCTAGTGAGTGGGTGCGGAAGCCCAGACAGAGGGTTGAGAGGGGGTTGCAGGCCCCAGTGGAGAACCTTGAGGTCCAGGGGTTAGCTCTGAGGTCAGAGCCTCCCAGGAGTGACCTCAGTAATACCATTTCTGGGCTGGGGAACCAGGCTCTGCCAGGTGGGCAGAGGTCAGGGGACCAGAACCAGCCAGATTCTCATGTGGCCCTTGGGGAAGGTGTTTCCCTTGCGGGGCTTAGGTATGCTCCCCAGGAAGTCCTGGCTTCCCAGGCAATGGTCTAGTCTGAGGGTACAGACCCTAGGCTGGAGAATCAGGTGCAGGGGTTATCCTTGAACTGATGGGAGGGCGATGTGGCCAATCACCCCCGGGTGTGACTTCCAGGGGTACTCTCAATGGTGGGGGGTGCAGAAACCTGGGAGTAAGGGCAGGGGAAAGAGAGACTCATTCCTACCCCAGTTCAACTCAAGGGCACAGACCCTGGGTTGAAGGGCCAGGCTCAGATTGTCATCACTGACCTGGAGGGAGGGGCTATTGCTAACAGTGCCCCAACCAAGTTGGATTCTGGAGTGTACTCCTAGTGGGGAGGTGCAGGACCCCAGAAGGAAGGACAGGGGGAGGGAAGCCTCGCTCCTGGCCCTGGTGTAAGCTAAAGGTGCAAACCACAGGTTGCAAGACCAGATGAAGGTTAACTTCCCTGCACTGGTGGGAGAATGTGAAGGACTGCTTCTACAAGCAGCCTGACAATTCTGGACTCTGGGGGTACCATGCCTAGAGGGAGGGAACAGAGCCCGAGAGGGGAAAACCAGGGTCAGCTGTCATGCCTGACATGTTGGAAGGGAGAGTGGTCATAGGGTGCCAGGCACCTGGGGCTACTGCCCCCCACTTCCCACAGTCACAGTGGTTGGAGAGCCTTGAAAGCCCTGGGGCCTGGCTCTCATCCCTGACAGCTGTCAGTGGCCACTGTGGCTTGCTGTCCTGGTGGACAGAGTTGTCCCCGTGGGTGACAAGAGTCACACCCGGGAGGTAGAGTGGGCCACACCAATGTATTGGCCATGGTGGTACTGTCTGCCCCCTTGGATCCATCTGTGAGCAAAGTAAGGTTAGGTGCAACACAGATTGTATCTGCAGATGAGGAGAAGGGTATGGATAGACTGATCCAACTGGAGTCTGGAAGGCATGGAACTGGAACAAGCCTCTGCTGTTGTGGGCCTGGGTCCCTTTTTCTATTGCCTCAATGAGGGAAGTCCATCAAGGTATTGATTGGTCTCCTCTGGCTTTCGGCTGGTGGGTGGTTGTGTTGCACATGGTCCTTTTTTGCAGGGTCATCCTCAGTCTTTTTGCCTCCTTCCTCCTGTTTTTTCTGAACTGTTTTTGTTGGCTTTGGGACTCTGGGCACGTTACCACTGCTAACCAGTGCTAAAGTGCATATGCTCTCTATGTACATTGTATTGCTAATTGGTTTATACATGCTTGGCACCTTTGATTTACTAGTAAGTCCTTAGTAAAGTGCAATAGAGGTGCCTAGGGCATGTAAATCAAATGCTACTAGTGGGCCTGCAGCACTGATTGTGCGACCCACATGAGTCGTCATGTAAACATGCCTCAGACCTGCCACTGCAGTGTTTGTGTGTGCAGTCTTACACTGCCAATTAGACCTAGCAAGTGTACTCACTTGGGAGGTCAAAACCTTCCCTTTTCATACATTTAAGGCACCCTAAGGTAGGCTCTAGGTAGCCCAATGGGAAGGGTGCAACGTACATTAAAGGTGGGACATGTTCTGGTATGTTTTACATGTGAAATACTGCTACATTTGGTTTTCACTGTTGCAAGGTGTTAGAAATGGGGTCTTTGGTTGACACTCAGGTTACCCCCTGTTCAAGCAAGGACCCTCACTCTATTCAGGGTAAAAGCGAATCACCCTCAGCTAACCCCTGCTTACCCCCTTGGTAGCTTGGCAGAGAAGTAGGCTTAACTTCAGATTCGTAGGTGTAAAGTTTTTGTACCAACATACACAGTAGCTTAATGAAAACATTACAAAATGACACAACACAGGTTTAGAAAAATAGATCATTTTTATTTAAACAAAACAAGACCAAAACGACAAAAATCCACAATACACAAGTCAAGTTATCAACTAAAAAGCAAAAATAGTTTTCATGTAGTATTAAACACACACTAACACTGTAAGCGTGAAAATGTACCTTGGGAGCGTCAAAAATAACCCTTCACAGGTGAGTGTGCGTCAAAAAGGGATTTTGATGCGTTGATTTCACTCACGAGCGAGACCTTGCATTGTTTCTCCTTTTGTTGGTTCGGGGCACGTCGTTTCTTCTCTCTGCAGGTGAGTGATGCGTCGATTCGGCCACCACTCCCGGGTCTGGGCAGGCCTTGCGTTGTTTTTACAGGCCCACCGGTGCTTGTGTTGGAAATCCAGCTGCACAATGATCCGAAAAACACGCAGCTTGGGCTGCGATCTCCCAGCCTTCGTCACCGATGCTGCACTTCGTTTCTCCAGCTCCGTGGGTCGATTCTTTGGTCACGTTACAGACGAGTGTCGATTTCCAGCTACAAAGCCGGCAGCGCGTCATTTCTTCAGCAGCAGATCGCAGTCGCATCGATCTTTTCCCCCGCGCGGCGCTCTGTGCGTGGACTTCCTCCTCGTAGGCTGCCAGCTTCTCTTTTCAGGGTCCCAGGAACTGGATGGGCACCACAGGGCAGAGTAGGAGTCTCTTCAGAGACTCCAGGTGCTGGGAGAGAGAAGTCTTGGCTGTCCCTGAGACTTCAAACAACAGGAGGCAAGCTCTAAATCAAGCCTTTGGAGATCTTAACAAGATGGAATGCACACAAAGTCCAGTCTTTGCCCTCTTACCCTGGCAGGAGCATCAACTGCAGGATAGCTCCACAAAGCACAGTCACAGGCAGGGCAGCTCTTCTTCCTCAGCTCTTCAGCTCTTCTAAAGGCAGAGGTTTCTCTTGGTTTCCAGAAGTGTTCTAAAGTCTGTGGTTTTGGGTGCCCTTCTTATACCCATTTTCTCCTTTGAAGTAGGCCTACTTCAAAGAAAAGTCTCTTTTGAATCTGAAATCCTGCCTTGCCCAGGCCAGGCCCCAGACACTCACCAGGGGGCTGGAGACTGCATTGTGTGAGGGCAGGCACAGCCCTTTCAGGTGTGAGTGGCCACTCCTCCCCTCTTTCCTAGCACAGATGGCTCATCAGTCAACCCGACTCTGTGTGGATCCGAGGTGTCCGTCTGGAAATCAACGCATCGCTCCCTTGTGAGGGAGAAAAATGACACATTGCCGACCTGATCAAAGAAGGAAACAATGCACAGCCTCATCTGTGATTATGGATTCGCTGCAATGCTACCCTTATCCGAAGCACGCTCAACCATTCGGCTTTATTTTGGACACTAACCAGGTAGTTTGTGTAACAACAGCATTCTCGCTGTTTTCTAAGGATTAAGGCCCTCATTACAACATTGGCGGTAACTGCCGCCTACCGCCACTGCGACGGCTGCCAACAGACCGTCGCCATGGCTACCAGCCGCCCACCCGCATTATGTCCCTCAATAGAATTCTGCCAGAAGGCTGGCGGAATACCCTCGACAGTCATGGCGGCGGACGGCATTAAGGTAGAGCTGCTGTCACCAGCAGCGCCACTCCAGCAAAACACCACCAACTGTATCATGGCGGTGTTTTTCTGGCGGACGCTGCTGCTGACAGCAGCGCCGCGTCCCATCTCCAGCCGGAGGACCTCCTCCAAGCAGGTAAGTTGGGTTCTCCGACAGGAGAGAGGGTTAGGGGTTTTGTGTGCGTGTGTGGGGGTGTTGTGTGTGTGGGGGGATGTCTGTTTATGACTGCGTGCATGCGGGTGTGAGTCACCTTGAATGAGTGCGTGAATGCCTGCATGTGAGTGTGCGTGTATGTTGTGTGTCGTGAATGCATGTGGGCAGCAAAGTATGTTGGTCTGTGTTGCAGTGTGTGGATATGTATGTGTGCATGCGTAGGTGGATGTGGGTATGCCTGTGTGTATGTGTGTATATGTGTGCGTGTGTGGGTGTGGAAGTGTGCTGGGGGGGCAGGGGAGACCCTTATTAGTGCCAGGGAAGGAATTCCCTGGCACTGATAGTGCCTACCCTCATGGTTTTCGTGACAGTACGCGTGCCACGAAAACCATGGTGGTAGGTGGGGTCATAATCCCGAGGGTGGGATTGTGACTGCTGCCGGGCTGGAGACTGAAGTCTCCAGCCCAGTGGCCGTTACCACCCTGGCGGACGGAGTCGTACATTGGCGGTTTGGCTCGAGCCAAACCGCCAATGTCATGATTTGGGAAAAGGTACTGCCAACCTGTTGGCAGTACCTTTCCCCAAATTACCGCAGACCCCCAGGGTTGTAATGAGGACCTAAGACTCTTAGACCCTCATTATGACTAACCGAGACTGCCAATGCCACGAGCACCAGATGACCACCCCCAATATAACTGTTACTGCCGGATTTCCACCACACCTTGGTTGGGAACTCGACAGTAGCCATGCTGGCGGACAGCGGCACACTGACGTTGCTACCACGCTGCATAGCCCTGCCAGAAGGACGCCATCAGCCTTATTAAGACCCTCAATACGGCCTGACGATATCTTGCTGGCGGGGTGCCGCCTGCCGTAGCAGCGTCCCTTCCCGTTCCTTGACGGACAACCACCTCACCGGAGAAGGTAAGTCAGGCATCTGACAGGAGAGGGAGGATGTTGTGTGTGAGTGTGTGGTGTCTGAGTGTGTGCACGAATGTGTGTGTGCGTGTATGAATGCGACTGTGAGTGTTGTGGTGTATGCGTGGTCATATGCGTGTGAGTGAATGCATGTATGAATGTTGAAGTGAGTGTGTGTCTGCATGTCAGTGTGTATGCATGTGAGTATGTATGTTTGGATGTATGCTTGTATGCGTACCTGATTGTATGTGAGTATGTATGAGTGAATGCGTGTATGGAGGAGTGTGAGTGGATGCGTGTGTGGAAGTGTAAGTAAATGGGTGTATGCGTGGTGCGTGTGGGTGTATGTGTGTGTGTATCTGGGAAGGGGGAGCTGTGAAAGTAGAGGGAGTGGGGTGCACTTTGACAGTAGTGGGTGGGGGCGTCATGTGTGTATGGGGGTGGGGGGGCCAGGTGCCTGCTGGGGGTTTGGGGGAGGGCGGGGGAACCGTCTACCGTTGACAGGGAATTCCTTCCCTGTCACCGGTAGTCCTACCACCATGGTTTTCATGACGGTGCCACTGCCGTGGAAAAGGTGGTAGGCTGGCTCATAATACCCCTGATGGTCTGCTGTGGACCGCCGGGTCGGAGGTGTACAGTGGACATGTGCAGGTCGGTAGCGGCCAACGCACAACACTCATAATGTGACTGTATACACCACCAGCTTGTTGGTGGTGATACTGCCACATTAACCCTCGCGGTCAAAAATCCACTAGGGTCATAATGAGGGCCCTTATTCTCTGTCAAATTCATATCTTGACTTGTGCATGTTGGATTTTTGTTGTTTTGGTCTTGTTTGATTTAGATAAATATTGCCTATTTTTCTAAACTGGTGTGTTGTCCATTTTGTAGTGTTTTCATTGTATTACTGTGTGCGTTAGTACAAAAACTTTACACATTGCTTCTGAAGTTAAGCCTGCCTGCTCATGCCAAGCTACCAAGGGGGCGAGCGGGGGTTAATTGACTGTAATTCTCCTTTACCCTGACTAGAGTGAGGGTCCTTGCTTGGACAGGGGGGTAACCTGATTGCCAACCAAAGACCCTGTTTCTAATAATAACCCACCCCAGTGACAACCAAATGCTTTCAGACACACTGGGGAAGGAGTGCAGGCGTTGGCCATTAGCTAAGGCCCATGCTTAAACTTAAAAGATTAAATAATATTGAATTCAGTTCACAATACATTCAGAAAGCTAGTCCAAGTATGTGATTTGAAGTCTTTAGAAGGAATAGGAGATTGTCACTCCACAGATGAGAATATAACTTTAGTTCAATAGGTCTGGTCAGTAGAAATTACCTATATCAGTTGCTTTGCCATAAAAAACTAAAAAACATTCAATTCTCAAACTGTAGTGCTACAATCACCTCGTGCCCAACCCTCAACATAAATCAACTTTGCCTCCCACCTCCATTGCATAGTCTGTGCAACATCAAATACATTTTCAAACAAAATACATTTAATTTGCTATGACAAGAAAATTACTTTGTGATATTAAAATCTCAATAAGACCACTTTGGAAATCGGTGTGAAGCACGATACGTACATATGGATTCAAACTGCCATATAGATTAAAAGAAAATACAAGTGTGCGTTACACAGGTTCAAACTCAGGGAAATATAATTACTTGGATTAAAAAAATCTGTCTATGTCTATCTAAACATGTAAGCCATATAAAACACAAACACTGCTGTGTTTCTAACCTTCTATAAATATCTGGATTTGTCAATTTAGTGACACAGACTTATTCAAATCAGGCCAACGTATTAGTGAAAAAAAGTATCCACAAGGGAGATTATCAGAGGTGATCACCATGGACATTCTTGAACATATACAGCATGCCACATATTTTAACCACAAGCAGTAAGGAAATTATTGCACATTTCTACTATTCCCTTGAGTTTAAAGTAACACCTTAACACCTTTTATTCAAATGTGAGAATGTGGTAACACTGCATTCTACCAAGTAAATATGTTCTTTTAATAGCATTTGTATAGAGACCATCACAATTTCCATGGTACATACAGTTCGACTGGGTGCCGTATCTTACCAATCTGGTAAAACCATTCATTGTCTGTGCCTAATATTAGTTGGTGTTTGTGAGAGGTTAGTAGTGAGTATGTTCAGTGTTTAGTTTGAAAGTGGTATATCTTGATTAGAGATACATGAGGGTCATTATGAGGTTGGCAAACGGAAAAGGCCCTCCTCCAAACTCTCGCGGTCATGTTACTACAAGGGCAGTCCCCTTCCTGTGGGCCCCATTATGAGTTTCCCACTGGGACAGTGGGCGGAAACAGAGTTTCTGACTTATAGCCCAGTGAGAAACAGCCCACAACGTTGACGCCGGCTCATAATTGAGCCGGCGGCAATATTGTGGTACATAGGGTGCACCAGCACCCTTCGCACTTTTCTCTGTCTGCAAAGCAGACAGGGAAAAGGGCGACTGGGCTGGCCATGGGGCCCCTTGCAATGCCCTTGCCAAGTGAATGGGCAGTGCAGGGTCCTCGATGGAGCCCCCTGCACCCCATCTCCGACAGCCTTTACATGGCAGGGCTACTGCCATGTAATTGCCGGTAGAGAAGGGACTTGTAATCTCCAGGGCAACGCTGCCCTGGAGGTTTAGGACCACCAGCACTGCCAGACTGAGGAAAAGTTATGATCTGGTGGTGCTGGCAGTCCGACCGTGGCACTACCTCCATGCTCATAATGTGGCTGCCAGACTGCTACCACAAGCCTGGTGGTCTCAAGACCGCCAGGGTCGTGATGACGCCTATTGTGTTCAGTCATAGGAGTTCCTTGAAGATACTGATGTGTATGGTTGGGTGTGTCAAAGGACTCTGATGTTTTACTGTGTTCAGTGGTTGTTTGTCAATTGCTTGACTGAGGTGAAATGTTCTCTCTCCAACTTTCAGTTGTCATAAGAATGCCAGTAGTGGTAATTATATGGACTTAAAAATTAAAAAAAAATGAGGTACCAATTACCACAAGTTATTCATCCACTACTATTATTAAAATACTTGATTGTTTTACTATTATCTCTGAAATTAGGCAATTCTCTTGGAGGTACCACAGGATGCAAAATGAGACTGTGCATATTCCAGTGAGCACACTGTAGCTGAATATTGGACTACTGCTTCCAGTTCCTGTTTCTTTGAAATAATATCATGCTAATACTGTACAAACCAATATGAATTTTGCCAACAATTTCTGTCAAATATTAATAGGCTTGCCTTAATGAAATTCAATTACTTTTTAAGTTTAAAAGTAAGCTTATTAAAAGCAAAACAAACTAGAAATATATAATGTGTTACAATTCAGAATAAGCATACAATTGGAATTAGGAAAGTATGACAGCATACAAACGGGGTAGGAGGGTACACATGGTTCATGGTAAGAGTAATCTGATGTTATATAGAAAAGTGTTAGTGCTTCTGAAAGAATATTGTACAAAAGTAAGCAATGATAATATAATTAAGAGGAAAATCAAGGAGGTCAAAGAGCATCTTCTTCATTAGGTTGACATGGAAAATATGGTTTTGCATATCTGTCTTAAATGTTAGTGACAGAGGTCCATAAGAATAAGGCCGATGTTTATGGCAAAGTGTTGCAGTGTTACACTGCACCGCCTTGCACTGCATCACTGGGAAAGCGCAGTAATGTGCCATATTTAAGGGTTTTGACTAATTCTTGTCCTTTCCCTAATGCCCTGGTACACAATGGGCTGCCTAGTACCAATGCAGGCACCCTTGCACCATGTTGTAAGGGTACCTGCATTGCACACCGGATTGTTTTGTGCAGGAATGCGCACCGTCCTGCACAAAAACACATCCTGGGAGGCTTTGTCCTCTTTCTATGTATGCTGCAAAATGCAGCACACATAGAAAGTGGAAGACTTGAGGCAAAATAACGATATTTCTTCTTGTTGTGCCTGCCTGGGAAGGTGAAAGGTTTTAGCTCATCCTCAGGTTTACAAGTTCTTGTAAAACAGGGGATGTGTCAAAAACGATAGAAGTTGCATGAGAACACTGACAGCAAAGCCTTTGGAATGCTTATCCAGGTCAGAGTAGAGCAACGCAGCAACTTGCGCTGTGTTGCGATACTCCAGATTTATGAGGCCACTCAAAGCCAGGCAAAGTAGCTTTGCATGGCTTCATAAATCTTACTTAGAGCCTTGTGTCATGCATGTACCACTTTGTGTAGCATAAATGTGCCTCAGGGCTCTCGTAAATATGCCCCTAAACATTTTAAAACAAGTTAACCAGGAGGCATATCTGCAGTATCTAGTCTACGGTTATGGCACACTTTATACAACCATGTCTGAAAAGATAGTTGAGTAAAGTCCTTGCAATATTTTTGGTATTTGCTGAAATGCTACTGCTGATTAAAAATACAGTAACCGCAAATCAAATGAACTATTTCCAAATCCTCAGACAAACTCCCTATGAATGTATTTCTAATAGACAGTTACTTTAGAGTAAAACATGGAAGTATTATGATTCCAGATTTTTAGCCAGAAAAGGTCATGTGAAAATAAATGTTTTAAATCTGCATATTGTGACAAATATGATCAATAAGTATCAGAGAGGTCTAGGTAGTTTTGTACAGAGGTACAGGAGATAGTAAGAGTCTTTTGTACATATGAGAAATTGTTTGCATAGTGTTGCACTACTCCTGAGCAGTGAATAGGGCAAATAAACCTTGGGCAGGGCAATTCTTGGACAGAATGAACAGCACACTGGCTTCCAAAGTGCAAGCTGCAACATTGCACACTGATAAACTAGGGGGCATAATTATTGAAGAGTTGTGTCGCCCAGGAACCACAAAAAAGGGTGCAAGAAGAACAAAACTCTTAAGTTAGATTAATCAAGCCATGCAAGACCACTTTGCATGGCCCTGAGTGGCTTGATAAATCTAGAGTAACGCAATGCAGTGCAAATTATTGCATTGCTTTACTCTGCCCCAGGGAGGCGTTTCATGGGTGGAACACGGGTGTTCTCACATATTCACCTATGGATTTTGGCATTTGTTGGTAAATTGAATTAGCTAAACTGGTTAATAATTAGAGCACATAGGCCTATCGCCCTCTCAGAATCATCCAATGAAGGTGGCCCTCAGTCAACCTCAGAGATTAGGGAGTAGGGGAGGGTAATGAATGTTCAGAAATTATCTTCACCAGCTGTAAAACAGTTGAAGCCCTGGATCATGTGCAGCTGGACTAATAGGGGAATAAAAATTAGAAACCCAAACCAAGCCAAAATTTCCTGTGATATTCATGTACATCGTCTCCCCAATTGCCAGGAGCACCAGTAGAGAGTCTGCAGAGACCTACAAAAGCCAGAAGGCACATGATTCTATTCTAGTCAGTATCAAAAGTGCCAAAGCTGCGAACAGTGACCTCAGGCAAACCGATGAACAGGATCAACCTCCTCGGGGGAAGGCCGAACACATACAGTCAACCAATCAAAAACCACGGACTGAGCTTGGCTCCCGGCCCTTTAACCCCCCGGCCCAAATCATCAGTTCAGAAAGTATCAGGCCCTTCCAACAGTGTGCATGCCTCGGTTGGAGTCCCAATATATGTGAAAAAGTAGCTGGCCACAGCGATGTCCATGGCCACAATGGAAAATGGAAATTACATCAGCATTATGTTAACCCAAGTTAATAGTCTCAGCTACAGCAGTGTCCTGCTGGTGGTGACAGGGAACATTTATCTACATCTGACAAAAGACAAAAGGGCAGAGACACTAGTTCAGCTATTCCGCACACTGAGATATCTAAAAATAGCACACTCAGAGTCCATGTGGCTAATTGTGGGCAACTTCAAAGCCAACTTAATGAACACTGAGGCAAGTAACATGTGACAGATTCTAGACAACAAAACATATAACATCCCTGAACTACAGATGCAATTTCACAGACTGGATAAGCATGTCCAAGAAATTAGCATTGCTTTACCAACATTGAACTGTGGCTCCTGAATGGTAGGTTTCAATCATATTCTCTGGCTACCTACATGCACTTTTTACCTTATAGGATAGCCACTCTTGACTATATTTGGGCATCAATAGCCCACTTCCGTCACAAAAGTAAATTTCAGGTTCATCTATCACTGGCTACTGATCACGCAATGCAGAAATATGGGGTGGCAGCCCTGGGCCCACATCACCAAAAGCTAAGTCACATCAGCAATCAGGAGGACCTGGAGAGACCAACAGGAGAATAGAATGCTTTATGGAGGACCAGGATGGGCTGTCATGAAACAGAATATGATCAAGAGACAAGCAGTGTAACAGTACAATCAAATTAGTTGAGCTCAAAGAGGAAATAAACTAACTGAAATGAAAGTGAACAGAGCCATCAGATCACAGTGTCGTAACAAGGGTGCCAATCTGTCTGCAAAAAGTAGAGTTAATTGTCTAGGACTGACCTACCAGAAACTGATATAGGATGGCACAAGGGAAGAAGCCAAAAGGTGGGTGAATTCCAAAAGATGATCAAACCAAATGATCAAAGGAAACTCTGGTCATGGAGCAATGGCATTGTGGCACCCAAACTCCAGCCAGATGTGTCCAACATTGCCTTAGCCCTCAGGGGAAACTCATTAAAAAAACATATACAATGACCCAGCACCAAGCAGCTTCACTCTAGCAACAGCTACTAGTGGTGAGAATGACAATATTCCTGAAGTGTCAATGAAATAGGTGGAAACTGTGATCAACTTCATATGTGCAAATGGCACACCTGGGCTGAATGACCTACTCAAGTATTCAAGTGTTCTCCTAATAAATGTGCAGAGGTCATGTCCCCAGTATTTCAAATTTATAATCTGGGCCCCACAATCCCAGATAGTTGGAGGGGATCATTGCAAGCACCCATCTACAAAAAAGGGACCGTATACTACCCAAGAACTATAGGCCTATTTCTCTCCTTGACATTGAGGGAAACTTGTATGCAAGCATATTAAATAAGGCATTGGAAAAATGGACTAAAGAAAAAAATATAGTTCCACTATTTCAAACATGATTTCAAAAAGGCTAACATACAGAGGATAATCTGCTTTGCCTCACCCATCTAATTAGGGAAACAATGATAATGAAAGACAAATCATTATACCCAGGATACATAGATTTTGATGCTTTCAATTGTGTATCAAGAGGCAAACTATGTGCCAAACTGCATAAAAGGAGTATTTTGTGCTTCATGCGAACTGCCATCATAGTGTTATATTCAGACACTTGGGTAAAAACAGAGGTCAACTCTGGTTGGTCTACATCCACAACAATCCAAAACAACAAGAGCTTAACGCAAGGTTGTACTGCTGCTCCGCTATTATACAATTTATACTTAGCTGATCTAAAGGAATATCTATAAGAAGTATCCAGGACATTTACACCCAGTATAGTGGGCCACAAAGTACAGATGCTGCAATACACAGATAATACAGTGCTCAACAACCAGGCTCGGAAAGGTCTTTAGAGACTTCTGTATTCTCTGGCCAAATACTGCAAATCCAACAACCTACTGATTAATCTTACAAAGACAAAATATATCATCACCAACCACAATATAAAGGGGAGCATGGTTTATACAAGGAAGTATAATTGAGAAGTTGACTTCCTATTAGTAGTTAGGGGTCTGGCTGTGGCAGTAGGTCACAAACACACCCAGCAAGCATCGGCCAACTCACTGACTTGGGCCTCTTGTAAGCTACAAAAGTTGACATTCATTTCTGACTTGTGAGCTCTATTAAGGGTGACTGCCAGCAAGCTACTACCTACCATAGCTTATGGTGCACTACCATTCGATGACAGAATGGCTAACTGGCTAGACCGAGCTCATGTAACCTGCAACAGGAAAATATTTTCCCTACCTGACTGTACGAACCAAGCCCAAGTCCATTTAGAATTTAACTTGACTAACCAGCAGTTGACCCTGAATGCAAAATGTATGACCTACTGATTAAAAGTGAAATGATCATAGACTGGAATTTTGAAACACATCCTATGGGAAGCAATGGACTAGGCTGACTACAACTGACATTGGTACCTGAACAGCTCCTTGACTGATTTAGAAGCACAGAATATATGATTGACCAACATCTCCACTAACCAGATAGTGAAGCTACTTTTGAAACAAGCAAAATGAATAACCAATGTTAGACTTTTCATCCTTGGTGTGGGCTCCCTTAACATTTTGCCTCTGTTCCCCAGGTTGTTGATGTGTGCTGGACTCTGATTTTGCTGTTTTTGTTACTCTGAGCACCTTACCAGTGCTACTTTACAAAATGTGTATGTAATTGACTTATCCATGAATGGCATATTTGATTTACTAGTAGGTCCCTACAGGTGCCCAGGGCCTGTAAATAAATGCTACTAGTGGGCCTGCAGCACTGGTTGTGCCACCTACCTAAGTAGCTTTGTAATCATGTCTCAGACATGTCACTGCAGTGTCTGTGTGTGCAGTTTTTAACTGTAAACTCGACTTGGCAAGTGTACCCACTTGCCAGGCCTAAACCTTCCCTTTTCTTACATGTAAGACACCCCTAAGGTAGGCCCTAGGTAGCCCCAAAGGCAGGGTGCAGTGTATGATTAAGGTAGGACATATAGTAATGTGTTTTAGAAGTCCTGACAGTGAAATATTGCTAAATTCATTTTTCACTGTTGCAAGGCCTGTCCCTCTCATAGGTTAGCATGGGGGCTACCTTTAAATCTGATTAAAATGTAGATTCCCTTTGGGAGTGGATGGACATGTGGAGTTTGGGGTCTCTGAGCTCACAATTTAAAAATACATCTTTTAGCAAAGTTGATTTAAAAATTTTGTGTGTTTGAAAATGCCACTTTTAGAAACTGAGCATTTTCTTGCTTATACCATTTCTGTGACTCTGCCTGTTTGTGGATTCTGTGTTGGGGTCAGATTGACAGTTGGGCTGGTTGCACCTCACATTAGACAGGGACACAAAGGGAGCTGGGGTGTAGTCTGCATTTCCTGATGAGGCATCTCTGCTAGGAGGGATTGAAGGAGTGGTCATTCACACCTGAAAGGGCTCTGTCTGCCCTCATACAATGCAGTCTCCAACCCCCTGGTGAGTGTCTGGGGACTGGCCTGGGCAAGGCAGGATTTCACATTCAAGAGACTTTGCTTTGAAGTAGGCCTACTTTAAAGGAGAATTTGGGTATAAGAAGGGCACCCAAAACTACAGACTTTACAACACTTCTGGAAACCAAGAGGAACCTCTGCCTGGAGAAGAGCTGAGGAAGAAGAGCTGCCCTGCCTGTGACTGTGCTTTGTGGAGCTATCCTGCAGTTGCTGCTTCTGGCACAGTGAGAGGGCAAAAACTGGACTTTGTGTGCCTTCCATCTTGTGAAGATCTCCAAAGGCTTGATTTAGAGCTTGCCTCCTTTTGTTTGAAGTCTCAGGGACAGCAAGGACTTCTCTCTGCCAGCACCTGGAGTCTCTGGAGAGACTCTTACTCTGCGCTGTGGTGTCCATCCAGTTCCTGGGACCCTGAAAGGAGAAGCTGACAGCCTAAGAGGAAGAAATCCACGCACAGAACACAGTGCGGGAAAAGATCGACACAACTCTGATCTGCAGCTGAAAAATCTATGCAGTGCCTGTTTCGCAGCTGAAAATCGATGCTTGCCTGCAACGCGACCGAATAATCGACGCACAGAGCTGGAGAAACGACGTGCAGCATCGCTGACGGAGGCTGGGGAGATCGCAACTCGCGCTGCGTGGTTTTCGGATCATCGTGCGGCTGGATTCTTGATGCAAGTACCACTGGGTGTGTAGAAACAACTCAAGGCCTGCCCAGACCCGAGAGTGCTGACCGGATCGCCGCATCGCTCTCCTGCGGAGAGAAGAAATGACGCTCCCCGACCTGGTAAAAGGAGAAACAACGCAAGGTCTTACTCGTGAGTGAAATCGATGCATCGCAAGCCCTTTTTGAAGCACACTCGCCCATGCAGGGTTATTTTTGAAGGACCCAAGGTACATTTTTACGCTAACAGTGTTAGTGTGTGTTTTAAACTACATAAAGACTCTTTTTGCTTTTTAATTGATAACTTGACTTGCGTATTGTGGATTTTTGTCGTTTCGGTCTTGTTTTGTTTAGATACATTTTCTCTGTTTTCTAAACCTGTGTTTTGTCATTTTGTAGTCATTTCATTAAGTTACTGTGTGTGTTGGTACACATACTTTACACCTAGCACTCTGAAGTTAAGCCTACTGCTCTGCCAAGCTACCAAGGGGGTTTGTAAAGGTTAGCTGAGGGTGATTCTCATTTACCCTGACTAGAGTGAGGGTCCTTGCTTGAACAGGGGATAACCTGACTGTCAACCAAAGACCCCATTTCTAACATTGGTGATCAGCGGTTGGGATTTGGACTTGTATTTGTACTTGACATAAAGTAATTAAGTGTTCTCTGCTGTTGTGAGTGCAGACCAGTACCTGACCACATACTACTTGTTTGGTGAACTTTGATTTTTCTCTTTTGCTTGGATTTTTCCCTAAATCCATTTTTGTGGTAATTTTTGATTGACTTCTGAACTTAATTTTGAAACTTGTTTTCTGCTTTTTGGAACTTTGCACTTTTGTTGACTTTTCATCATGTCCCAATCTGGAGGTGCCTCAGTTGGAGTTGCTTTTGACCTGGAGAAATTTGATTGCTATACTAAGGCTCAGTTAAAGCAGTTCTGTAAAAGTTTTGACTGTCCCATTAAGAGCTTATCCAAGAAGGAGGAGCTGCAAAAGGAACTGAGCCTAGGTGACAGCCAGGTGCACTGAAGGGCACAGAGAGGATGAGGAGGATGGGGAGGATGAGGAGGAGGAAGGGCAGTCCATACACAACGGTATTATGGGTGGGCCTGTTATGTCCAGGGAGAGAGTCTCCAGAGCAGGTAGTAGTGTCTCATCTAAGGGTCTGACCCCTGAAGAATTACAGGACAGACAGGCAGAGAGGGAGCACCAGAGGGAGTTGGAGAAAATGAGGATGGCCATTGAAGAGAAAAAGTTGTTCTTGGCTCATGAGCTCAGCTTGAGGGAGCTGGATCAGAGGAGCCAGTCTAGTGGGGATGGCGGCAGCCACATCACAGTGCAGCCTGAAAGGAGGGTGCACATTAGGGAGGAAGACATATACTGGTGGTTTAAGGGGTATGAGTCTGCTCTCCACATGAATCTGGTCCCAGAAGCTCATTAGGGAGCAGGTCTGTGGAAGCACTTTGAGGTAGAGGGGAGGGATACACTGACAGCCTTAGGGGATGCTCAAAATCTCACCTACTATAGCATGAAGCATGATCTACTCACGAAGTATGGTCTCACCCCGAGCAGTACAAGGATAAGATTAGATCCTACAAGAAGAAGGAATCCCAAACATGGTTGAAATGTGTTGATTCTTATTTCAGGTGACTGGATGGTTGGGTGAAGGGCAGTATGAGGGGCTTTACAATCTGATTGCTTGGGAGCATTTGTACAGTTTATGTTTTCCAGACCTGCGCTACCACCTGAATGACACCAAGCTGACTGACCCCAGGAATCTTGCGCAGGAAGCAGACCCCTGGGAGAGCACCAGTGTCGAAAAAAGGTATGGGGGACCATGCCAAGGGTGGGCAGGGTCCCTCTCAGACGAAAGGGGGGTAAAGGTAAGCAAGGGGAGTTCTCTAGAGGGCCCCAAACTGATTCCTAGCGCAAGGATTCCCAACCCCCCATTAAGAAGAAGCCATGGTTCTCCAAAGGGATGCCAGTGGCAGGTGGTCACAAATGCCCCAAAAGTACACCAGCACCCACTGGTGCACCATCCCAGGGTTTGGCCAGTGTAGCACTTGGGAAGCAGTTGGTTTCAGGTGGGTGGGAACCAGCTGAGATGACCCTTGTCTCACTAGGGGACAGTGAGATGGTCCAGAGAACCCTAGTGCCTGAAAACACTAAGAAATACAGGCAGTGGGTGACCATTAATGGACAGAGGGTTGAGGATCTGAGAGACACAGGAGCCAGTGTGACTATAGTGAGGAGTCACCTGATGTCTGAAAGGTAGATTGATCCTCTTGTACTTCACCAAGTAGTTGCAGTGGACAACTCAGAGCGCCTGTGCAGAGGGGCGCAGGTTCCCTTTGAATGTGGGGGGGGTCTCAGGTTCCTTGAAGGTAGCTGCGAGTCCAACCAAGCCTGTTGATTGTTTTCTAGACAATGACCTGGAGGATTCCCCTTGGAAGGAGGTGGAACACAGGTATCACTTGGAGATGTTGGGTCTGCCTGGGTGGGTATGCGTATCCGCCCAGTCAATGGCAGCCCGTTAGGGTAATCAAGAGCCCCTGGAGCCTGAAACAGTTGCCCAGGGGACTGCCAAGAAGAGGAAGGGCAGGGGGTGTGGGAAACCGGCCCCAGAAGTTCCCACAGTCCGGGAGGAGGCAGAGCCTGAGGGTGACGCCCCGGAGCCTCCAGGGGAACAGGTGGCTGAACTGGGGGAGGTCCCTGAGCTGTCACAGTGGCAGCAGGAAGGGGGGCCCACCAGGGAAGCATTCTGTGCACCACTGAAGACATGCCATACTTTGGAGGGTTTGCAGCAGCAAGCTGCAGACCAGGCGGCTGGCAAGGAGCCTGGATCACACCTGATCTATTGGGAGGATGACCTCCTGTATAGCAAGCCTAAGGTTCCTGAGCCTGGGTCAGCCGTGTGCTGGTGGTACCCCAGTGCTTCAGGGCCTTCCTACTGGGGATGGCTCATGATGTGCCTTTAGCTGGACATTTGGGGCAGGACAAGACCTTTGAGTGGCTTGTCACCCACTTTTACTGGCCTTTAATGCGCAGGAACTCAGATGCACATTGCAGGTCTTGTCAGACTTGCCAGGCAAGTGGCAAGAGTGTGGAGAAATGTAAGGCTCCCCTCCAACCTTTACCTGTTGTCAGTACTCCCTTTGAGAGGGTAGGCATTGACATTGTGGGGCCTCTGGATCCCAAGACAGCCATGGGCAACAGTTTCATCCTGGTTTTGGTGGACCATGCCACCTGGTACCCAGAAGCCATTCCTTTGAGATCAATCACTTCCCCTATGGTGGGTCATGCTTCGATGGGGGTTTTTACCCGCATGGGCTTCCCCAAGGAAGTGGTATCTGATAGGGGTATCAACTTCGTATCCACGTAAATGAAGTCTCTTGGGAAAGAGTGTGGGGCAACCTATAAGTTCACCACCCCCTACCACCCCCAAAGTAATGGTCTGGTTGAGAGATTCAACCGCACCTGGAAAGCCATGATCATGGGCCTGTAAGAGCCCTTGAGGTGGAAGTGGACGTCCTCTTGCCATTCCTTCTGTTCGCCCACAGGGAGGTCCCTTAAAAGGGACTTGGGTTTAGTCCCTTTGCGCTGATTTTTGGCCGCCCTGTGAGGGGACCTTTGAGTCTGGTGAAGGAGGGTTTGGAAAAAGCTCCTAGTAAACCCCCCACAGGATGTACTCAGTTACATGCTGGCTTTGAGAAACCATACTGCCCACTTCAGGAGTCTCGCTCAGGATAACCTGGAAGCAAGCCAGGAGGATATGAAACGGTGGTATGATCAGAATGCCACTCTGGTCAAGTTTCAACCTGGACAAAAAGTGTGGGTGATGGCACCAGTGGAGTCTAGGGTGCTCCAGGATAAGTGGACTGGGCCATTTGAGGAGGTGGAGCGTAAGAGTGAAGTCACCTACCTGGTGGACTTGCGGTCTCCAAAGAACCTTTTAAGGGTCCTGCATGTCAACTGCCTCAAACCTCACTTTGAGAGGACTGAACTGTCCATGCTTTTTGCGACAGATGATGGGGTAGAGGAGGAGAATGAGCATCTTCCTGACCTCCTGTCTGCAGGAGAAAAAGATGGGTTGGTGGAGGGAGTGATCCTCTCCCCCTCCCTGACTGAGAAGGAGCAAGGTGACTGTCGCCACATGTTGGGACAGTTTTCCTCACTGTTTTCCCTGATCCCAGGAGTCACACACTTGTGCACACATGATGTGGACTCTGGGGACAGTACACCTATTAAGCAGAACATTTATAGGGTGACTGACAGGGTCAGGGCATGCATTAAGGATGAAGTATCCAAAATGCTTTACCTAAGGGTTATTGAGCACTCCAGCAGTCCTTGGGCCAGCCCAGTGGTATTGGTCCCGAAGGCTGCTGCACCTGGTGCCACTCCAGAACTCAGGTTCTGTGTGGAATACCGGGGACTCAAAGCTGTCAGCAAGACTGACACACACCCCATCCCCAGAGGTGATGAGCTCATTGACCGGTTAGGGGCTGCCAAGTACCTCAGTAAGTTTGACTTAACATCTGGGTATTGGCAGATTGCCTTAACTGAGTGGGCCAAGGAGAGGTCAGCATTTTCTATCCCAGATGGACATTTTCAATTTAAAGTCATGCCATTTGGGATGAAGAATGCCCAAGCCACCTTTCAGAGGTTGGTCAACCATGTGTTGGCTGGGCTGGATGAGTTCAGTGCCGCCTACCTGGACGATATTGATGTGTTTAGTTCCACATGGGAGGAACCCCTGCAGCACCTCTGGAGAGTGTTAGAGGCCCTGCAGAAGGCAGACCTCACTATTAAAGCAAGCAAGTGCCAAATAGGGCAGGGTTATGTGGGGTACTTAGGACACCAGGTGGGGAGTGGCCAGGTGGCAACCCTACAGCCTAAGATTGACACAATTCTGGCTTGGGAGCCTCCCAAGACCCAGACTGAAGTAAGAGCCTTCTTAGGTCGCACCGAATACTACAGGAGGTTTGTCAAGGGTTATGGTACTATTGTTACCCCCTTGACTAAGTTGACTTTGAAGAAGCAACCCAGGACAGTGATCTGGACAGAGACTTGCAGAATGCTTTTGATGCCCTGAAGGCTGCCATATGCACAGCACCGGTGCTGAAGGCACCTGACTACTCCAAGGAGTTTGTTGTACAAACAGATGCCTCAGAGCATGGTATTGGAACAGTACTCTCACAGCTTAATGAAGAGGGCCCAGATCAACCTGTAGCCTTCATTATCAGGAGGTTACTTCCCAGGGAATGTAGGTGGAGTGCCACAGAACATGAAACATTTGCTGTGGTCTGGGCACTGAAGAAGCCAAGACCCTACTGGTTTGGGACTCACTTCCGAGTTCAGACCGACCACAGGCCCCTCAGATGGTTAATGCAGATGCGGAGTGAGAATCAAAAACTGTTGAGGTGGTCCATTTCCCTACAGGGGATGGACTTTACTGTGGAATACCGTCCTGGTACTGAGCATGCCAATGCTGATAGTCTGTCCATGTTCTTCTGCCTTAGTGATGAGAACTCCCATGAGGTTGGGTAGTTGTTCCCCACTTTCAGCTGGGGGGGACACATGATAGACTTTTCATCCTTGGCATGGTCTTCCTTCACTTTTTGCCTTTGTTCCCCAGGTTGTTGATGTGTGCTGGACTCTGATTTTGCTGTTTTTGTTACTCTGGGCACCTTACCACTGCTCACCAGTGCTAATGTGCAAGTGCTCCTTTTCAAAATGTGTATGTAATTGGCTTGTCCATGATTGGCATATTTGATTTACTAGTAGGTCCCTAGTAAAGTACACTAGAGGTGCCCAGGACCTGTAAACCAAATGCTACTAGTGGGCCTGCAGCACTGGTTGTGCCACCCACCTACGTAGCTCTATAATCATGCCTCAGACCTGCCACTGCAGTGTCTGTGTGTGCAGTTTTTAACTGTAAATTTGCCTTGGCAAATGTATCCACTTGCTAGGCCTAAACCTTCCCTTTTCTTACATGTAAGACACCCCTAAGATAGGCCCTAGGTAGCCCCAAGGGCAGGGTGCAGTGTATGGTTAAGGAAGGACATATAGGCCCTCATTACAACCCTGGCGGTCAGTGTTAAAGCGGCGGATATACCACAAACAGGCCAGCGGGGAAAAAAATGGGATAATGACCGTGGCGGAAACCGCCAACACAGACAGCCACTTTAACACTCCGACCACCATGACGGTAGAAACAAACAGTGCGGCGGTCACCGCCAACAGACAGGCGGGAGACAAAGTACCACCCACCCTATTACAAGAGGCCTATCTGCCACCTTTTCTGGGGCAGAACCAACGCTATCCAAAGCACGGCGGAAACAGTACACAGAAGGGAAAACACTCACCTCTCGGCACCCAACGAGGAACCAGGACACCATGGAGCCCATACTACACGTACTGCCCATGTTGGTTTACCTCCACTTCTACCAGGAGTATGAACGGCGGCGGCGGCGACCACAGTGAGTACTGCACCTACAACACAGGGGAGGGGGGAGGAAAGAGAGTGACACACACACACACGCAACACGCAACAACCGCACCCTCACACACAACAGACACACAAATACATTCAGCAACATTATATATAGACCCCCCCCAACCCCCTAGAAGAACGCAAAGACAAAAGGAAATGATTGTAACCATTGTAATCAAGAAAAATCCATTATTCCAAAGTCAAAATTCAGTATAAACAAATATGTACACCAACTACACAAGTCCGGATAGTGTACTAATCATTGTCCTTGGACCACTGGGCCCAAAATGCATGGGCGAGGCCCACACATGATACCTTACTGGAAACGGAGAGAACACTCCAGGGGCATCAGATTGAAAATATACAGGCACCTCAGGGGGAGGGGGGCACCTCAACCTGATGAACGCACAACGCCACTGCTGCACGAGGGGGCTCCATGCCCAGTGTTGTTTCTTGGGAAGTGCAAAGCCACAGTCTCTTAAGTCTCTCCAGTGGGTGGTTTGCCCACTGCTTTATCCTGGGGAGTGCAAAGCCACAGTCTCTCAAGTCTCTCCAGTGGGTGGTTTGCCCACTGCTTTATCCTGGGGAGTGCAAAGCCACAGTCTCTCAAGTCTCTCCAGTGGGTGATTTGCCCACTGCTTTAACCTGGGGAGTGCAAAGCCACAGACTCTCAAGTCTCTCCAGTGGGTGGTTTGCCCACTGCTTTATCCTGGGGAGGGCAACGCCACAGTCTCTCAAGTGGATGAGATTCTCCACTGGTTCTGGAGGGGGCCTGGTGCCCAGAGTGCTTCATCCTGCCAAGGACTGAGGTTGTGGATCTCATTCTCCACTGGTTCTGGAGGGGGACTGGTGCCCAGAGTGCTTCATCCTGCCAAGGACTGAGGTAGTGGATGTCATTCTCCACTGGTTCTGGAGGGGGACTGGTGCCCAGAGTGTATCATCCTGCCAAGGACTGAGGTAGTGGATGCCTTTCTCCACTTGTTTTGGAGGGGGCGTGCTACCCAGAGTGCTTCATCCTGCCAAGGACTGAGGTAGTGGATGTCATTTTCCACTGGTTCTGGAGGCCCAGCCTCAGAAGACGGACCACTGGGGATGGTAGCCATGTCAGCGGTGGTGCCTGCGTCTGAGGACGCCGCGGGGCCGGTGGCGGTGCTTGCGGCAGTGTCTGTTGCGGCAGTGCTTGCGGCGGTGTCTGTTGCGGCGGTGCATTCGGCGGGGCTGGCGGAGGTGCTGGTGGAGGTGCTGGTGGCGGTGCATGGGTCAGCACCTGCAGAGAGACACAGCAGGACGTTTCCTGAAGCCTCGGATGGCTGCCCACTGGGGAAGAGGCTGGGGACTGTCGCTGAGGCTGTAGACGTGCCGGGGGCGGTGCAGGTGGCGGTGCTTGCGGCAGTGTCTGTTGCGGTGGTGCTTTCGGCTGGGCTGGCGGCAGTGCTGGCGGCGGTGCATGGGTCAGCACCTGCAGAGGGACACAGCAGGACGTTTCCTGCAGCCTCGGAGGGCTGCCCACTTGGGAAGAGGCTGGGGACTGTTGCTGAGGCTGTAGATGTGCCAGGGGCAGTGCAGGTGGCGGTTGTGGTGGCTGGCAGCTAGCGGTGTCCGGTGCCGTACAGGTTGGCGTGGTCGTGGCATAAAAGTGTGACACTGGTCCCTCAGTCGGTGCCACCATGCCCTCTCCTGACCTACTCTTCAGCTTGTGGCCCTTCCCCAGCTTTGATGGTGCCACAGTTGTCTTTCCACTATCCCCTTTGGTTTTTGCTGAGCCCTTGGTGGCTGGTACTTTTGGCTTCTCCCTCCAGGATGTGGGCACCTTTTTCACCTTGGCAGGTGGCAGAATGTTCTTGCCCTCGCTACGTGGCACACTGGCAGCCCTGATGGGTGGCGCACTCCATGACCCTGCAGTTGCTGGCACCACTGTGCCAGGGGATTTGGTGGCTGAGGTGCTGGGCTGGGACCTAGAAAGCCTGGCCCTAGGGGAAGGACGGGGGGGGAGGTGTAGGGAAGAGGTCAATGTTAGCCAGGAAGAGTTTTTTAGACACACTGGGACGGGAAGATGGAGGGGGTTTCAGAGTGGAGGTAGAGGTAGTGGTTGTAGGAGGTGTACGTCTGCTGAATTTGGGTGAAGGTGCATGGGCCGGAGGATGTTGTGAGGTGGATGGCTGGTGGGTGTGCCTCCGTTTGTGTACTTTGTGAGGAGGGCTCACAGACACTGGGGGAGGACACTGGGGATGTGTGAATGGTAGTGGGGGTGGTGAGTGCACCTGAGCGGTGTGTGGTGATGGGCGTGCTGGTAATGGAGGCAGTGGCTGAGGATGTACTGCATGCAGATGTTAGTGGAGACGAGACAGGGAGGGAGGAGGAAGACGTGGATGAGGGGGACACAGTGGAGGCAGTGGATGTTGCTTTGTCTGCATGGGGATAGTGCTTGTGTGAGTGCCTGTGGGATGTGTGGTGCTTATGTTTGCCATGCCCACTCTTGTGTGTTGATGGGTGTGCATGTTAGTCTGATGGTGTGCTTGGGATAGGCTGAGGTACAGAGGATTGGGTCTGGGTGGAGGAAGTTGGAAGGGGGAGGCTGGACACAGGGACAATGGCTGCCATCAGTGCTGAGGCCAGAGCCTGAAATGATCCCTGTTGAGCTACCTGCCCAGAATGAATGCCCTCCAGGTATGGATTTGTTTGTTGCACCCTGGATGGCATTCACAATGGTAGATTGCCCAACAGTGAGGGATCTCAGGAGGTCAAAAGCCTCCTCACTGAGGGCAGCAGGGCTGACTGGGGCAGGGCCTGAAGTGCCTGGGGCGAAGGAGATGCCCACCCTCCTGGATGAGCGGGCACGGGACACACACTGAGGGGTTGCTGGGAGGGCGGTACTGATAGAGGGGGTGGTGGCTGTACCTGTTGATGCGGTGGGCACAGAGGTGCCCGCCACCGCAAGGAAGCTCCCATCAGAGGAGGAGTCGCTGTCACTCCTGTTCCCGCCGTGTAGCTCCCCTCGCCCTCCGTCCCACTGGTGGCTTTAGACTCCGTTGTTTCACCCTCCAGGGCCAAGTGGGTTGCAGCTCCCTCCTGCTCCGGTGCTAATGCTCCTCCGCCTGATGATGCTATTGCACACAAGAACAGGGAGACCACAAAAAGAGGGGGGGGGGAGACAGAAGAAAGACATGTTCAGTGCATGCAACACCACTACCGTTGGCGGACACAACACACAGGGAGCAGCCCTCTGCACTATGTCATGCACTAACAGTTCCTAGAAATTTCAGCTGACCATGGGGTACGAGGCCTAAGACCAATTGCTGGACACCTGGAAGTCACAGGAGCCTGACTAGGTGTAGATGGCTCTTACCACTGGTCGGTGGGGTGCCACATAGCCTGCCTCACAACGGACCTTGCCTACCAACATCGCCCTGGCCTAGGGGAACCCACTGCCCACCTCCCCCACTCAGACACCTCATATGCACGCTGAGTTCAGCTGAATGAGAATGTACTCACCCCCTTGAGGCTGCTGTGATGCCCTCAAGTGCCCATCCAACTCCGGATAGGCCACCGCCAGGATCACGAACATCAGGGGGGGTTGTGGTGCGACGGGCACCCCTCCCACATTGGGAGGCCATCCCCAGCTGGGCCTCCGCCGTCTTCTTGCTCCAGCGGCGCAGGTCCTCCCATCTTTTACAGCAGTGGGTGCCCCAGGGTCCGGACGTCGTTGGCGATGGCATGCCAAATACCCTTCTTCTGGTTAGCACTGACCTAGAGGAATGGGACAGGGGAAAGGAAATTACTTACCCTTCCGGACCGTCATACTCATTGCCCTCCAGTTCCCACCCTTGCCCTCACGCACATACACTCCCCATCCGCACATGCAGGCCTCAGCCCCCCATGTATCTTCCATCCACACCACTCAAAACAGGCATTGCCCATGCAGCATGCTCACAGTGTACTCACCTGTTTGTCTGGAGGACCGTACAGTTGCGTGTACTGGGGGAGGGCCCCATCCACTAGTTTCTCCAACTCCTCTGAAGTGAAGGCAGGGGCCCTTTCCCCAGACACATGAGCCATCGTCGCTTCCAGACTGAGGTCACAGCAGCACTTGCAGTGTAGGTCCTCTCCTGTTGAAGGTCAGGTATCAAGTGAGTGAACAGACAGAATATGGCGGTCACTTCCGCAGCGGTGCGTACCGTCACCGCCGGCGTACATCGTCATTGGCTCCTGGGACCCATAGGGCCCAATGTTAACCAATGCAGAATTGCGCCGGTGTCTTCGACCGCCCACTGCGACGGTGTAGAACGCCAGCCTAGTTACCTCATATCTCCTTGTCCCACCTTACAGGTCAGGCAGGCGCCATTTCAGGAGGCCACATGGGATGGATGTTAACTGCATCACACCTATCTAGGCCGGGAATATAGACAGATACCGGCACGTTGCAGATTAATAACGTTTCTGAAAATAAGACATTGTGATACCTCAGTGTTGGATGACTCTCTGCTCGCTGTTCTCCTCCATAGGGCACATCCACTGTGGCAGGTGATGAGATGGCAGCATCCTCTGGTGTACAGACACCTGGTGGACCTGTCGACAATGGAAGAGAGACACATCCTGCTCACATACAGGCTTGATCATGCAACAATCCAGGAACTGTGTGCCCAGTTGAGCCGGACCTGATGTCAGCTATCCGCCATCCCACAGGAATCCCCCCTCTAGTGCAGGTCCTGTCTGTACTCCATTTCCTGGCCAGTGGGTCTTTCCAAACAAAGCCCAATCCTCTCTAACGTGTTGTCCAGAGTCTTGTCTGCCCTGCTGAAACACATGCGCAGCTACATCGTTTTCCCTCAGGTGGAGGATTTGCCCACAGTTAAAGGTGACTTCTATGCCCTGGGACATATCCTCAACATCATTGGTGCCATTGATGGTACACATGTGGCATTTGTACCCCCCTGCAGCAATGAACAGGTGTACAGAAACCGGAAGAGCTACCATTCTATGAATGTGCAGATGGTGTGTTTGGCAGACCAGTACATCTCCCATGTCAATGCCAAGTATCCTGGCTCTGTGAATGATGCTTACATTTTGAGGAATAGCAGCATCCCTTATGTGATGGGCCAACTCCAGAGGCACCGTGTGTGGCTAATAGGTGAGGCCAAGGTCCCAATACAGTTGACATAGGTTTCTGGGTATAGGGATGTCCCTAAGGGTTAGTGTGGGTCTAACAGTTGTCCCTTGACATTTTCAGGTGACTCTGGTTACCCCAACCTGTCATGGCTACTGATCCCAGTGAGGAATCTCAGGACAAGGGCAGAGGAACACTACAATGAGGCACATGGGCGAACTAGGATGGTGATAGAACGGACCTTTGGCCTCCTGAAGGCCAGATTCTGGTGCCTCCATCTGACCTGTGGCTCTTTATACTACTCACAGAAGAAGGTGTGCCAGATAATCGTGGCCTGGTGTGTGCTGCACAACCTGGCTTTGCGACGCCAGGTGCCTTTTCTGCAGGAGGATGGGGCAGATGTTGGTCTTGTGGCAGCTGTGGAGCCTGTGGACAGTGAATAAGAGGAGGCAAGTGAAGAGGATATCTACAACCGAAACAACATCATCATGCAATACTTCCAGTGAGACACAGGTAAGAAGATGCCACTGCTTTCCACATCTCATTCTATTGTTGGAACTAGCATAAGTGTGTCATTTTCATTTAATGTATGGACCCTGACTTGGCACTTTGAATTTCCATTCCACAGATTTGGGTCCCACTTTGTGCCCTCTGCTATGTTTACTGCTGGCCTACAGCTGTGCTGCATTGGTATGTGAACAAGTAAATTGACATTGCTATATTCCATAGTTATTGCATTTACACATTTGTGAAAGCATTGATTGAAGTGTGTTTATTCCTGTGCTAATAAGTGGAGGGGGTTGTAAAATGGGCTGGGGGGGTGGTGGAGAAATGTCCATGGCAGAGTCCAGTCTATTTGTTTCACAGGTGCATTGTCCAAAGGGGCATAGGAAGTGGAGCAATGGCAGTTTAAGGATGGACAGGATGACATAGTGGGACAGAAGGGTGACATTCAGGGGGGTCTAATTCCCTGGTGGGGGTCTTGGCAATGTTCTCTGTCTTGTTCCTGGATCTCAGGGACCATTTGCTGGGTGGCTCTCCATCTGCAGGGGGTGGGGTGCTGGTGTCCTGTTGTTCCTGTGGTGGTGCCTCCTGTCCACTAGCGCCGGCGGAGGTGGAGGGCTGCTCATCGTCCAGGCTAGTGTCAGGGGCCCCTTGTTGTGCCACTGTGTCTCTCCTGGTGTTGACAAGGTCTGCCAGCACCCCTGCAATGGTGACCAGGATGGTGTTAATGGACTTCAAGTTCTCTCTGATCCCAAGGTAGTGTTCCTCCTGCAGCCGCTGGGTCTCTTGAAACTTGGCCAATACCGTTGCCATCGTCTCCTGGGAATGATGGTAAGCTCCCATGATGTTGGAGAGTGCCTCATGGAGAGTGGATTCCCTGGGCCTGTCCTCCCCCTGTCGCACAGCAGTCCTCCCAGTTTCCCTTTTATCCTGTGCCTCTGTCCCCTGAACCGTGTGCCCATTGCCACTGCCCCAGGTCCCTGATTTCCTTGGGTTTGTGGGTTTGCCTGGGTTCCCTGTAGTGGTGGACACACTGCTGATTGATGTGTCCTGGGGACAGAGGGATGGGCCCGCTGGGTGGGTGCTGTGCTGGTGTTTCCTGAGGGGGAGGCTCTGTGGTGGTTTGTGACAGTGTCAGGGGAACCGACTGTCCCGAGGTCCCAGATGGGCCGGGCTGGTCATCTTGATCCAGTTGTGCAGAGTTGCTGTCATCACTGTGGGGCTCTTTTGTGAGGGGACTGGTTATGTCTGGCACCTCCTGTCTGGTGACGTTGGGTAGGGGTCCTGTTGGGGTGTAAATGCATAATTATTGTATCTGTGTGTGCCATCGTGTGCAATGGGTGGTTGACCCTCTACTCCAGTGCTTGCGTTACTGGCTTGGTTCTTGTGTGATTGGTGATTTTGGGACATGAGTGAGTCTCTGTAGTGGGCATGCTTGGGTGATGGGCGTCCATGCATTGGTGTCACATGCAGGGCTTTGTTTTGGGCTGTGTGGGTTGTGTTGCTGGGGTATCTGTGGGTAGTTGGGGTGATGGGTGTGAGGGTAAGGGTGGGAGTATGTGATGGCATGCAGGTGGGGCAGGGGGGATAAGGTAGTAAAGATTTGCCTTACCAGAGTCCAGTCCTCCTGCTACTCCTGTGAGGCCCTCAGGATGCAGTATTGCCAAGACTTGCTCCTCCCATGTTGTTATTTGTGGGGGAGGAGGTGGGGGTCCACTGCCAGTCCTCTGTACAGCAATCTGGTGTCTGGAGACCACGGAACGCACCTTCCCCCATAGGTCGTTCCACTTCTTTCTGATGTCATCCTGTGTTCTTGGATGCAGTCCCACAGCGTTGACCCTGTCGACAATTCTGTACCATAGCTCCATCTTCCTTGCAATGGATGTCTGCTGCACCTGTGATCCGAATAGCTGTGGCTCTACCCGGACGATTTCCTCCACCATGACCCTGAGCTCCTCCTCAGAAAACCTGGGGTGTCATTGAGGTGCCATGATGTGGTGTGGGTGATGTGTGAGGTGGTGTCTGTTGTGATGTGTGACGGGGTGTGTTAGTGTATGTTGTTTGAGGTGCGTGGATGTTGTGTAAGTGATGGTGTTGTGTGTCTGTGGATGCTGGTGTTGTTTTAGGTAGTGCCTCTCTCTCTGGCGTGCTTTCAAAATTCTGGTAGTAAGGGTTTGTGGGCGATGTGGGTATGTGCTTTATAATGGATTGGGTGTGTGGGTGTGGTGTGTGCATGTGTATCAGGTGTGTTTATTTCAAATTGCCCAATGTGGTTGTGTTTTGTGCATATGTGTGTATTTTGAGCGTGGCGGTGTGTACCGCCAATGGATTACCGCGGTTGAAAGACCACTGCGTTGATTCGTGTGTCGTGATACTGTGGGCATATTCCTGTTGGCGTGACGGTGTCAGTTTTGGTATCGCCAGTTTATCACTGACCTTTGGTGTGGCAGACTTGTGTGGGTGTTTGTATTGTGGCGGATTGTGGGCTGTGGGTCGTAATACCTGTAGCGGAATTCCACGGCAGCAGCGGTATGTTGCCGGTCTTCTGCATGGCAGTAAGCGGGATTTACCGCCAGGGTGTTATGAGGGCCATAGTAATGTGTTTTATATGTCCTGACAGTGAAATATTGCCAAATTCGTTTTTCATTGTTGAAAGGCCTGTCCCTCTCATAGGTCAACATGGGAGCTACCTTTCAATCTCATTAAAGTGTAGATTCCCTTTGGGAGCGGATGGACATGTGGAGTTTGGGGTCTCTGAGCTCACAATTTAAAAATACATCTTTTAGTAAAGTTGATTTTAAGATTGTGTGTTTGAAAATGCCACTTTTAGAAACTGAGCATTTTCTTGCTTATACTATTTCTGTGACTCTGTCTGTTTGTGGATTCCTTGTCTGGGTCAATTTGACAGTTGGGCTGGTTGCACCTCACACTGGACAATGACATAAAGGGAGCTGGGGTGTAGTCTGCATTTCCTGATGAGCTATCTGTGCTAGGAGGAAGGGGTGGAGTGGTCACTTACACCTCAAAGGGCTGTGCCTGCCCTCACACAATACAGTCTCCAACCCCCTTGTGAGTGTCTGGGGCCTTGCCTGGGCAAGGCAGGATTCCACATTCAAGAGAGACTTTGCTTTGAAGTAGGCCTCCTTCAAATAAGAAATTAGGTACAAGAAGGGCACCCAAAACCACAGACTTTACAACACTTCTGGAAACCAAGAAGAGCCTCTGCCTGGAGAAGAGCTGAAGAGCTGAGGAAGAAGAGCAGCCCTGCCTGTGCCTGTGCTTTGTGGAGCTATCCTGCAGTTGCTGCTTCTTCCAGGGTAAGAGGGCAAAGACTGAACTTTGTGTGCCTTCCATCTTGTGAAGATCTCCAAGGGTTTGATTTAGAGCTTGCCTCCTGTTGTTTGAAGTCTCAGGGACAGCTAAGACTTCTCTCTGCCAGCACCTGGAGTCTCTGGAGAGACTCTTACTCTGCCCTGTGGTGCCCATCCAGTTCCTGGGACCCTGAAAGGAGAAGCTGGCAGCCTAAGAGGAAGAAATCCACACACGGGGAAAAGATTGACGCGACTCCAATCTGCGGTTGAAAAATCAATGCACTCCCAGCTTCGCGGCTGAAAATCCACACTCGCCTGCAACGCGATCGAAGAATTGACGCATGGAGCTGGACAAACAACATGCAGCCTCGCTGACGGAGGCTGGTGAGATCGCAACTCGCGCTGCATGGTTTTAGGATCATCGTGCGGCTGGATTTCCGACGCAAGTACCGCTGGGCGTGTAGAAACAACGCAAAGCCTGCCCAGACCCGATAGTGCTGACCGGATCGATGCATCACTCTTCTGCAGAAGGAAGAAATGACGCGGTGACCCGACGAAAGGAGAAACAACCCAAGGTCTCACTCCTGAGTGACATCGACGCACTGCAAGCCCTTTTTGACGCACACTCACCCGTGCTGGGTTATTTTTGACTCACCCACAGTACATTTTTATGCTAACAGTGTTAGTGTGTGTTTTAAACTACAGGAAGACTCTTTTTGCTTTTTAATTGATAACATGACTTGTGTATTGTGGATTTTTGTCATTTTGGTCTTGTTTTCTGTATACAATTATTCTCTATTATTCTAAACCTGTGTTGTGTCATTTTGTAGTGATTTCATTAAGTTACTGTGTGTGTTGGTACAAATACTTTACACCTACCACTCTGATGTTAAGCCTACTACTCTGCCAAGCTACCAAGGGGGTAAGCAGGGGTTAGCTGAGGGTGATCCTCTTTTACCCTGACTAGAGTGAGGGTCCTTGCTTGAACAGGGAGTAACCTGACTGTCAACCAAAGACCCCGTTTCTAACAACCAAAGATCAAGACATGAAGTCCTTGAAGCAGAAGGACGATTGCAGCTGTGAAATCAATTTCTAATAGCCCAGGAGCACTTCCATTTTATCTCTCCCAACTGCTGGCCAAGGGTATCAAAATCCAGCTGATGCAATTAAGATTTTGCCTGATTCCTTTAAAAGCCTACTGGTATGGCAGAAAAGAGTGTGATGAGGATAAGCAGTACAGGCTGTGTGCCACATGAGCTGAATCCCTAGATAACATAGTATGTATCTGCAAACCATTACTGCCCCGCAAAAGATACTGGGTCACATGTAGCAACATTCAGGATTGTGACCCACAAATTGCAAGTCAGAGCAACTCGCAATTTGTGAGTCGCAATTCTGAATGTTGGATGGTGTCCCTGACACCATCTGCGATTCGCAAGGGTGTCGCAAATGCCCACCTCATGAATAATCATGAGGCGGGTCGCAATTTGGGACCCCCTTGCGAATGGCGGCCCTCACAGGGATGGTGGCCTGCTGCGGACAGCAGACCACCATGTCTGTGACTGCTTGTTAATAAAGCAGTTTTTTTTTTTTTTTGTAATGCAGCCCGTTTTCCTTAAAGGAAAACGAGATGCATTACAAAAACGAAAAATGAAACGTTTTCGTTTCATTTTTTCAGAGCAGGCAGTGGTCCATAGGACTACTGCCTGCTCTGAAAAAATGTTTAAAGTGCCATTCACAACGGGGAAGGGGTCCCAAACTAATCCTACGTTGCACTGCGGGTTTGTGAGTCTCAATTAGGAAGGGGTGTTCCCTTCCTAATTGCGACTCGCAAACCTGTTTTGCGATTCAATAGCCAGGTTACCTAATCGCAAAACGGGGTTTGTGCATTGCGATGTGCTTTTTGCACGTCGCAAACAGCAAAATTCACTGTTTGCGACGTGCAAAAAACTTGCTACATCTGGCCCACTGGCTGCAACCCATCCTGAGATCTCTAAACATGAAGCCCAGCAATGCTGTTTAAAAGGGGACATAGAGCTAGGTGGTAGCCCCAGTAGGACTTTAAAATCAACAGCTGCCAGGGGCATTATGTTTGCACACACGTCAGCAAGCGTTTTTATTTTGCCAACAGGCATCCACAGCTGCAATGGCTAGCTGATGACAATAGATTGATGTTCAATGGTAAGTTAATTTATATTTCCATCCTTTTCATATTGATGTCTCAGTTATTGTAATGATTTTAATTAATTGTACAATAAATCCTATTCTGATTAGGTGGAAGAGTGATTTTAGTGGAGTGCATCAATATTGGCATCCGTCTTTATTTTTTTATTTTACCATTTGCTTCAACCGAAATGCCAATTATGTTGTCAGGGAGAACTAAAGTAAATATAAAATTTGTCTCTGCCTGCCTATTATCTTCCATTCAGTTAGGAAGAGAACCTAAGAGGGAGCCATGTGCTAGAGCAATAGTAATGTTTCTAGTCAACTGTAATCTTTAGCAAATTACAATTGTCTGCTTTTTTTCTCATTATGTGTCAGTTAAAGCCTCCCTGCTTTAAATTCTAAGCATATTGCAAGTTACAGAGGAGTTCTGCGACCATAATAAGGAATGCGGCCAAAGATCAAGGGCCAGATGTAGCAAATTTAAAATTTGCGAGGTGCAAAGTGCGAGTCCATGCGACTCGCACTTTGCACCTCGCAAATTGGTATGCAGTACGGTGTCTCAGACACCGACTGCAACTCGCTATGGGGTCGCAATGACCCACCTTATGAATATTCATGAGGTGGGTCGCAAATTGCGGCCCCATAGCGAGTATAGGCACTCGCAAACATGGAGGCCTGCTGTCGTCAGCAGACCTCCATGTTCGTGACTGCTTTTAAATAAAGCAGTTTTTTTTTTTAAGTGTAGCCCGTTTTCCTTACAGGAAAACGAGCTGCACTTAAAAAAAAAACGAAACCTTTAGTTTCGGTATTTTTTCAGGGCAGGGAGTGGTCCCTTGGACCACTCCCTGCCCTGAAAAAATATTTGTGGGTCCAGTCACAAACTGGAAGGGGTCCCATGGGGACCCCTTCCAATTTGCGAGTGGGTTACCATCCACTTGAAGTGGATGGTAACTGCGATGCCATTTGCGACCGCGTACGCGGTCGCAAATGGTATTGCATACCACTCAGACTCGCAAATAGGAAGGGAACACCCCTTCCTATTTGCGAGTCGGAAATGCATATTGCGAGTCGGTACCGACTCGCAATATGCATTTCTGCATAGCAAAGAGGCATTTGCACCTCGCAAACGGCGATTTTCGCCGTTTGCGACATGCAAATACTTTGCTACATCTGGCCCTAAGTTCCTTTATAAGGTCATTCTACTCTGAAGTGGCTTGCAATATTCTTTTTAAGTTGGGGCATAGGGTATGTTAGTCTTTTGCCTACATGTCACAACATTACTCTTTCCGCAAACATTTTAAACCATTGTGGTCTTGGTCTTTCATATAGTATAGTTGCAGACAAAAAGAATAAAAACAGAATCTGAAATGCAAATTTAAACACACCAAAAGAAGTTAGCAAGTTCATGGTAAAACATATTAGTTACAGTCTAACGTAAATCACATTATAAAAGGGCTGTAATTCAGAATGATTAGTAACGTGTAAATAAATTATTTCTTTACTGTAATGAATTTAGCAAAAAAGTGAACACATTCCCATAATCCTTTCCTCTCTGCAGATCATTAGTCGTTTTAGAAAAAAAGAGACTGTAACAATGAAAGCTGTTTCATCTTTTTTGGTCTTTCAACTACAGCTCCAAAGATGTTCCTGAGACCAGCCATTAATTTACCTTGGCTACTGGTGTGGATACCAGGCATTATGTCATCAGACCTTAACTGTAATAACCTCTAACAGTAGGCAAGCTATGTCATTTCCTTATTACAGGTGACTAGAGATCTCACAAATGGACTGTAAAAATAATATCAGAAAACATTTTTTAGGTTTAAATCTGTTGTATTGATTTAGAGAATTACAATAACATTTCACCTACATCCACCAGCCGGTGAGGCACAATAGTAGGCGAGTGAAGGAAGGGATAGAAGGTTAACAGTGGAGAAGGAGGGAGAACTCCTTGAGGCAGGAGGAGGGAATGTTGGGAGACCAAGAGTGTTGGGACAGCAGCCCTTTCTAAGTAAAGCAGCCATTGTGTCTAAGCTGTTCTCAGGAAGTGTATGTGGAGTCCATTCCAGGAGGTTAACCAACATTGCAGTCAGTGTGTGTGAGACGTAGTATGCTTAGGTACACAGGACAAGTTAATTTCCAGAATTCCTGTCAGAGGAATTGTATACTGGATCCCCAAGTCTTATCGAACTGTGGCATCTGTTGCTCTATGGTAGCTGTAAATTTTTCCATATGAAGAGTTTTCCAAAATGTAAAGAGCCAATCTAGCTGAGTGGGTATTTTGGCAGTGCCCCAGCATTATAGTATGACTCGTTTGGCGGCAAACAGGGCTAGTGTGATAGCTCACCCCCTCGAGGACCTCAGAGTTTAGGTTAGGGCATTCAGGAGACCCAGCGGAATATAGCTTGGGAATCTGGGGAGGTCGGTATCATATATTTCATCAATACTTGCTCAGACATGAACCCAGTATTGGTGTAGCATAGGGCGCTGCCAAAGAAAAAGTCTCAAGGTACCTGTCTGCAGCCCAGCAATGCGCATCCCCATCCCAATCCCACTGAGCTATTCGGGTTGGGTTGTCTAGTAATAATGTGCTAGTTTAAGTAGTGTTTGTTTTCCCGAGGCGTTGTGGGCTGTGCCATTGGCTCGGTTCAAGTTATCTGACTATTTCTTGGGAGTAAAGGTACATTTGCATTCTTTTCCCCAGTGCTACTGTGCTTTCAGTTTGGTGGGAGCCTGTGGCATATTGAGAAAAGTGTATATGTCAGAGAGTAAGCATTTATCTGTATGTGGATGAATAGCCATTTTTCAAAAGGTACTAAGGGTCAACTAGCATGGGGATGGATGGCTGGTTGCATGACCCAATGGCAGATGGTAAAATTTTGCCAGTATGCAGTTGGAGGAAGGCTGTAATTATGCTGAATCTGGGAAAATTATTTTACCCAACGTGGTCGAAAAAGACTCCTATTCTTTTGCAACTGGCCTGCTGCCACTGTATCTACGTACCAAACAGGGGGAAGTTGGGGCTCCCAATGATCAGGGTTTGGGGGGATGCTGGTGGATAATTTCTTTGGCTGTTGTTCCCTGTCCCAGGTACCCATAGTTGCTCTATGAACAGGGGAAACGTACACCCCAGGCGATCAGTGGGGTTTAGGTAGCCAGGGCTTCTTCAAGATATGGCTACCAGCAATTGCCTGGTTGATAAAACTGCAGTGCTTTTCCGAACAGGGGCTGGTCCACTCCACTAAGTAACGGATAGTATCTGTGTAGTGTGGGATGCCAAGGGCACCTTCAGTTGGGGAGAAATGTGCCTGTCGTTTTGCCATGCAGGGCTTCTTGCCTGCCCAAATTAAATCCTCTATGAGGTGCTGCAATTTGGTCAGAACCTGTGGTGGAGGCTGCAGGGGCAGTGTTTGCATGACATATAGAATCTTGAGTGGAGGAGTCATTTTAACTGCTGCAAGCCACTGCAGTCGAGAAAGAGTGTAATCACTCCAAGATTGCAGGTCCGACCGTGCAGTCAAGAGGATAATTGCCGTCGGATGTGCATGTCGGCGTGAAGTGAACATGTAGGCCCAGATAGACTACCCCCTGTATGGCTATGTAAAGGAGAAAAGGCACCTGACTGTGAGTTGATCAGGTTGTAGGACAGTGAGATTGAATACCAATGATTTCTTTTGGTTGACCTTGAATGCTGAGGCTTTTCCAAAGGCTGCCAGCTTGCCCAAAAGCAGAGCTAAGGAAGTGAGTGAGTATGTGAGTCCTATCATAACATCATCTGCATGGAGAGAAAGTTTGTGCTCTCTTCCACCCATGGGGATTTCCATTATTGTGGGGTTTCTGAAGATTCATTCTGGAAAAGGTTTTATGTACAGGGCAAACAGAAGCTGTGACAAGGGGCAACCCTGTTGAGTGCAATTGGTGTTGCGGAAAGGCAGGGACATCAGCTCATTCACCCAAAGAGCCACCTGTGGGCCTGTATAGCCACATCAAATCCAATGTCTAAATCACTGGCCAAGGACCACCCTCTGGAGTCCCATTTGAAGGTATGGCCAGTAAACCCAGTCAACCAAGAGCAGAAGCACAGATATTCATGAGCATAGGTTTTTATCTAATAGATGGCAAAGGCTTTTGGTGTTGTCACTGTAGCTTCTTTTGGGTATAATCCTGCCTGTCTAGATCCACAGACTCTGCATGTAGAAGGCAACACGGGTCACTAATATAGTGATGAAAATCATGGCATCAACACTTAATGAAAAGATCTGCTGATATGATGAGCAGTGTGTGGGGTCTTTACCCAGCTTAGGGATTACTGTAATTGTAGCCATTTTCATAGTGTCTGTAAGAGAACCAGTAGTGCTGAAAGAATTACATAGGCGGGTGAGAAGGGGAGCTAGTGGGCTTGTTAATAGCTTATAGAAATCAGTGGTGTATCCATCCTGCCCCAGTGTCTTGCCTGGTTGCAGGTGAGAGATAGCTGCCAACACTTCATCCTTCTGGATATCACGGTCAAGGTGCAACATGTCTTGTTGCGATCTAAAAGGACTTGTGCGAGATATGAAACAGCATTGTCTTTCTTGAGCGGATTAGCTGAGTAAAGAGTAGCATAAAAGTGTTTGAGGAATTGAGCAATATATTCATGTTGGTGTAGCTTGACACATTGCGGTCCCTCAAGTTCGACTACTCTCTGTTTAACAGCTTGAGCCCCTAGGCAATGTGCCAGCAGGTGGCCTGCTTTGTTGCCCCCACATAATATTTCTGCTTGGTACGCAGTTGAACATAATCTGCCCTTTCAATATCCAGGGCCTTAAGTTATCTGAATGCCGTGGTGATCTGGCGGCACACTTTATGTGAGCCTGACCATTTGTGTACCTCTTCTAGCTCCTTCACCTGAACCTCTAAGCAAGCCCACTTATCCCTCCTGACTCAATGAAGTCAAGCAGCTATACCTATGAGTCCGCCCTGAATCACTGTATTTAGTGTATCCCGTAGTAGTCCTATGAGTGTGTGAGGTGTTTCTTTTGTCTCCAATAAAACGGTAAAGGCTTTGTTTATCTCCGTGACGGTGCTTGCGTATGTTAAAAGTTTATGTTTGATGTGCCAGGTGGTGGGGTCTGGTAAGTAAAGAGTGATTTTGATAGAAGAGTGATCTGAGAGGGAAGCCACACCTATATTGACCACTGTAGTGGATGTCAAGAGGCATGGAATTGTAAAGAAGAAGTCAATTCTAGCGTACATCTGGTGGGCAGCTAAGAAATGTAATTCCTGTCGTTGGGATGGTGTGTGTGCCATACATCTGTAAGTCCATAATCATCAAAGCATTGATGGCCCTGAGGCCCTGAGGTGTGACTGCTTCTGTCTGTTCCACCCTATGGACCACTCTATTCAGGTTGGCATCAGGGGCCATATTATAGTCCCCGCCAATCAGGACATAGGTATCAGTAGTGGTCATCACCTGTCCCAATGCATCATGGATAACAGCCTCCGGGTGTACATTTGGGGCAAATAAAGCAGCGAGCATGAAAGGTTATGTTGTCTTGTATGTAAGTCTTGTGGGATTTCTGCATGCACCTGAACCACCCTGTCGGGGAAGTGCAAACCTAATAAGATGGGCACCCTTGCTCTTTGCCCCAAGAGGGACGAAAAGTATTGAGGATCATGCCATTGAGATCGCAAGGGCCTCCAATCTGTATCAAGAAGGTGGGTTTATTGAACAAGGCAGATGTCACATTTGGAATCCCTTAACATTGACAGAAATGTTATGCACTGCGCTGGCACGTTAGGACCCTAACATTGTAGTTGATTATTTTATCCATCTATCACAAAATGATGTAGCATGCATGTTCATACAAAATGCCACCACTGTAGATCTGAGTAAGCAGGAAGCTTGGTGTAGGCATGTAGTTGTAATGCTGTATATAAGGTGCTGAGTAGGAAAGGGGGCAAGAAAGAATAGAGAGAACATTAGAAAAAACATCAACCAGCAAAATAACTGGTGTGGTCCGCTGCTGGAATTGCGATAAATGACATGTATGGGGTCCTTGTCGTGGCTGTCAAACTCACCTGGGCATCAGTCAGATGATCTGGGGAGCTCCATCACCAAAAGTTGTACCATCCTAGGCAGATGAGCGGGAACCTGGGCATATCTCACATTGAGACAGTAGACCATGCAGTCACTGCACATTGGGGTGAGGCTGCAAGGCTGTGGCCCCACAGTTGAGCTGTCTCCTTGTCGTTTTCAGCTCAAAGGTGGTTTTCTGTTGCTGGAGCTGGCATAGAGGGGCACTCTCCCCAATGGTGTAGGTTTGGTGGGTCTTTTCATCTTGGGTTGCGCTGGGTGTCATGATCTGTATGAGGAGTGAAAGTGACTTAATGGGGAGGACAGGCTATGTCAGTCTCTTACTGCTTGTCAATGTCGATTTGGCTTCCTCTAAGGCATGCTCACTACATGTCTCATTACTCCATATGAATGTAAGGCAGAAGGGGTGCCCCCACCAATAAAAAACTCCCCTCTCTTGCAAAAATTCATAAATAGACCATTGTAGATGATAACATTGCAGGGTGATGGATGACGGGTCCTGATATAGTCAAACCATGTTGCCTTCAAAGTCGATAGCATTGTGATCATGTACCACCACCATATGTGCCCCGTTTTGTTTGTAGTAGTGCAGACAGGTCAAAATATCCTGGGTCATGCCCGAGGATTTAGCTGGCCAGCCTTCCCTGTGTGTGTGGTCCAGTATGATGTCTTGTTTTGGCAGATCTGGGGCTATGTGGCAAAAATGTCTAATGACATAGGCTTGCAGATTCCCTGATGTAGTCTGGAGAGGGACTCCTTTAAACCCTAGGGTGCCGTGGACATAATGGTTATGTCCTGGGCAGCACCAATCAGTTGCCCAGGACGTTACCGTTACATCCAGACAGGGGCCCACGGGGGAAGTGCTAGCGCTCCCCGCGGGGGCCTGGTACCCCCTCCCCTGGGCAGAGGGTGGAAGGGGAATCACTCACCCTTTCACCCCGCCCCCCTGACCCCAGTGTGGCATTTGATGATGTCAGCACACGATCGTGCGCTGACCTCATCAGAGGCTGCCCCCACCACGCTGGAAGCTCAGCTTCCAGTGTGGATCGGAGGAGAAATGCAAAAGCATTTCTCCTCCAATCACGTGGAGGGGGTGAGAGCGGCATGAAAGGAGAGGAAAGGCCTTTCCTCTCCTTTCATGTCTCTATCAGCATTTCTGCTGGCCAGAATTTTTTTTGTTTGGTTGTTTATGTCATAAGGGGAGCCGCCTCTTGGGGAAGGGCCGCTACCCAGGGGGGCAATTTGTTTTTAGGCCATTTCTGCCCCCCCTGGGGACAAAGAGGCCTATTATAATTAGGCTGATCTGCTCCCAGGGGGGGACAGAAACCGCTAGACACCAGGGATCATTTTTTTTTTTTTTTATGTTTGGTGGGGAGTGACCCCTTAGACAAGGGTCGTTCCTTTGGGGGCAATTTTACTTTTAGGCCACTTCTTCCCCCCTTTGGGGTAGATCGGCCTATTTTTATTTGGCCAGTAAACCACTAGACAGAAGGGATTTTTTTTTTCATACTTGCACAGAAAGGGAGCGGCCCCTTGGGCAAGGGCCGCTCCCCAAGTGAGAAATTTATTTTTAGGCCATTTCTCCCCCTCCTGGGGGCAAATCGGCCTACTACAATTAGGTCAATCTGCCCCCGGGGGGGGCAGAAACCACTTAGGCACCAGGAATTGGTGTGTGTGTTTATGTGTGTGTTTTGTTTGGGGGGGCAGCCCCTTGGGCAAGGGTCACTCCTCATGGGGGGCACATTACTGTTGGCCATATCTGCTCCCCCTGGGGCATATTGGCCTATTTTTGGAAGGCCCACCAGCCACCAAGGGGGCAGAAAGCCCATCAGAGACCAGGGAAGATTTTGTATTCTAAAATAAGAGGGTGGCACCCCAAATAAATGGAGCCAAAGTTGTTCTGCCCACCAGTGGGCAGATGGGGCACCAACCAGTATGGGCCTGGTTATGCCCCCACCCCTACTGAAGGGGGTAAAAGTCTTTCATCTCTCCCTCCACACACTAAAACATCTTCCTTCACAGCAAGCATGAGAACATTGGATTACTTGGGGTTATGGTTTTACATTTGGGCCATGAGAGCTTGGCTAACTCTCAAAATTGTCCCACTTGGAATGGTGAGGGCGCACTTTTTGGACTTTGGGATGCTGCCATGTAAAAAAATGTGGTGGTAGGAAATTTGTCCTGGTACGGTGATCCCACACAGAAATGTGGGAAAATGTATTTTGTTAGCAAAATTTGAGGTTTGCTGAGGATTCTGGGTAAGAAAGTATTGGGGGAACCACGCAAGCCACACCTCCCTGGACTCCGTCAGGTGTCTAGTGTTCAGAAAGGTCCTTTCGTGGGCACTAGGCCTACCCACACAAGTGAGGTACCATTTTTATCAGGAGACTTGGGGAACGCTCAGTGGAAGGATAATTTTTGGCCCCTCTCAGGTTTCAGAACTTTCTATCACCAAAATGTGAGGAAAAAGTGTTTTTTGGCCACATTTTGAGATTTGCAAATGATTTTGGGATAACAGAACCTGGTGAGAGCCGCGCCACAAGTCACCCAATCTTGGATTCTCCTAGGTGTGTAGTTTAAAAAAAATGTGCAGGTTTGGTAGGTTTCCCTAGGTGCTGGCTGAGCTAGAGGCCAAAATCTGCAGCCGGGCCCTTTGCAAAAAAACATGTCAGATTTCAATGTAAAAATGTGAGGTTTCCAAGTTGTGTTTCATGTCGCGAGCATTAGGCCTACCCACGCAAGTCAGGTATCATTTTTATCGGGAGATTTGGGGGAACACAGTATAGCAAAACAAGTGTTATTGCCCCTTGTCTTTAACTACATTTATTCCTTCAAAATGTATGACATTGTGAAAAAAGAAGTCTATTTGAGAAATGCCCTGTAATTCACATGCTAGTATGGGCACCCCGGAATTCAGAGATGTGCAAATAACCACTGCTTCTCAACACCTTATCTTGTGCCCATTTGGGAAATACAAAGGTTTTCTTGAGAATGATGACCCATTGCAAGGTGCAGCTCATTTATTGGCTCAGGTACCTAGGGTTCTTGATGAATCTACAAGCCCTATGTCTCGCCCGCAACCAGAAGAGTCCATCAAACGTAACTGTATATTGTTTTCAAAAATATGACATTGCAGGAAAAGGTTACAGAGTAAAACATTAAGAAAAATGGCTGTTTTTTAACCTCAGTTTCAATATTTTTTTATTTCAGCTGGTATTTTCTGTAGGAAAACCTTGTAGGATCTACATAAAGTACCCCTTGCTTAACTCAGAATGTTGTCTACTTTTCAGAAATATTTTGCTTTCTGGCATGCATCATTGGTTTTACACCCATTTCTGTCACTAACTGGAAGGAGGCTGAAAGCACAAAAAATAGTAAAAATGGGGTATGTCCCGGTAAAATGCCAAAATTGGGTTTTCTGAATCAAGTCCATCTGTTCCTGAAAGCTGGGAAGCTGGTGATTTTAGCACCGCAAACCGTTTGTTGATGTAATTTTCAGGGGAAAAAACACAGCCTTCTTCTGCAGCTCTTTTTTCTCATTTTTTTTTTTCAAAACAACATTTTCACTGTATTTTGCCTAATTTATTGGTCTCCTTCAGGGGAACCCACAAAGTCTGGGTACCGCTAGAATCCCTGGGATTTTGGAAAAAAAGGACGCAAATTTGCCGTGGCTAGCTTATGTGGACAAAAACGTTACTACCCCAAATAGCCCAAAAAAGGCCTGGCACCTGAGGGGAAAAGGCCTGGCAGTGTAGGGGTTAAATCTTATGGTCACTCGTGGGGACCTATTTTCCAGGTCCTCCAGTTGATAGAACAGTTCAGTGTTTATCTCCTGCAGATCCAGCAATTCACGCTGATGTGCGTCAAGCTCTTCCTCTTGGGAGTCACCAACTTGTTTGAGAGCGTTGACTCACTGTCCCAAGTCATCTTTCGGTCAATGCCCTTGACATCCCTCACCATTTCCTGTTTAAGGGTTCTAATGTCATCCCACAGAATGCTAAAAAGAGTCTCCAGGAAGGTCAGGTTGACTGGTGCTTCCTTAACCATGTGGTCAGAGGCAGTACCATCTGCAGAGGAGGACGCCAATGGGGAGGCCTCTATGTGATGCTATGTGTTGGACCTGGTCCTTTTTGCAGGGCCATTCACAAACTTTTTGCCTCCTTCCTCCTATTTTTTATGATAGGTTTTTGTTGGCTTTAGTACTCTGGGCACTTTACCACTGCTAACCAGTGGTAACCTGCAAATGCTCCTTGTCTAAATTCAATTGGTGATGGGTTTATCCCTGATTGGTATATTTGATTTACTAGTAAGCCGCTAGTAAAGTGCATTAGAGGTGCCCAGGGCCTGTAAATCAAATGCTACTAGTGGACCTGTAGCAAAGATTGTGCCACCCACATGAGTAGCCCTGTAAACATGTCTCAGGCCTGCCACTGCAGTGTTTGTGTGTGGAGTATTGACTGCCAATTCGACCTGGCAAGTAAACCCACTTACCAGGCCCAAACCTTCCCTTTTACTACATGCAAGTCACCCCTAATGTAGGTCCTAGGTAGCCTCATGGGCAGGGGGTAAGGTATTTAAAAGGTAGGACATGTGCTGGGGTGTTTTACATGTCCTGATAGTGAAATACTGCCAAATTCATTTTTCACAATTGCAAGGCCTATCTCTCCCAAAGGTTAACATGGGGACTGCCTTTAAATATCTTTTAAGTGCATTCTCCCGTTGGGAGCAGATAGAGATGTGGATTTTGGGGTCTCCGAATTCACAATTTAAAAAAATTATATTTTTCTAAAGTAGTTTTTTAGATTGTCAGTTTGAAAATGCCACTTTTAGAAGGTGAGCCTTTTCATGCTTAACAATTCTGACCCTCTGCCTGCTTGTGGAATCCAAGTCTGGGTCAGACTGACAGTTGGGCTGTTTGTGAATTCCCCCTAGACAGTGACACAAAGGGAGCTGAGGTGTAGCCTGCATACTCTGATAATTCTTCTGGGCTAGAGTAGAGAGGGAGAAGCTGACACTTACACCTGAAAGGGCTGTGCTTGTCCTCACACAATGCAGCCTCCGACCCCCTGTTGTGTGTCCGGGGCCAGGCACTGGCAAAGCAGTATCTTGTCAACAACAGAGACTTTCCTTTAAAGTTTCCCCACTTCAAAGGCAGAAAGGAGTATAAGTAGTGGACCTAAAACTCCAGATTTTAGATTATTTCTGGATCAAGAGGAACCACTTCCATGGAGAAGAGCTGAAGAGCTGGAGGAGGAGTACTGCCCCTTTGCCTGTGCGTTTGTTTTGCTGGGTTTGCCTTTAGCTGCTGCTTCTGACTTTGAGAGGGCAAAGACTGGACTTTGCTGTATTTCCTTGCTTGTGAAGTGTCTTGAAGGGCTTGGACTGAGCGTGTACCCTGTTCTGCAGTCTCAGGGGCATCAGAGACTTCCTCTGCCAGCACCTGGACTCTCTTGCTGATACTCCTACCTTGACAAGTGATGCCTAATCCAGTCCATGGGCCCTAGAAAGGAGAAGCTTGTGAAACCAAGCCTGAAATCCAGGCACAGCATCCGTGGAGGAGGAAAATTGACACAGCACCTGCTTCGCTGCTGAAAAAACAATGTACCGCCTGCATCGCAGCTGGGAAATCGATGCAACACCCGTGTGTGACTGCCAAAATGGACACATCACCATCACAGCTTGGCCCTTCACCATAGTGCACCAGACTTTCTCATGCATCATCGCTGGGTGTCAAAACCACAGTGAACCTGCGTGGACCCGAGGTTGCCAGGCCGGAAATAGATGCATCGCTCTTGTACAAGAAAGAAAAACAACGCATTGCCGGAGAAGAAAGGGCACACGACCTCACTTGCGAGTCAGGAATTGACGCATCGCTGAATTTTCTGACACACGCTCACCCGTGCAGCTTTATTTTTTATGTAAACCAGGTATTATGTGTAAAAACAACGCATTCATTGATTTCTATGGATTAAGACTCCTTTAACTTTAAGAATTCATAACTTTCCTTGTGTATGTCGTATTTTTGTAATTTAGGTCTTGTTTGATGTAAATAAATATTGGCTATTTTTTCTAAATTGTTGTTGGGTCGATTTTGTAGTGTTTTCACTGTGTTACTGTGTGTGCTGGTACAAATACTTTACACATTGGCTTTGAGATAAGCCTGACTGCTTGTGCCAAGCTACCAAAAGAATGAGCAGGAGTTGTCTTATGAGTGTAACTCCCTTACCATGACTATAGTGAGGGTCCCTACTTGGATAGAGTGCAGACTGAGTGCCAACCAGAGACCCCATTTCTAACACTCTGTTTTTTTGCTTGTGAGTTTGGTGGATGGGTTTTTGATGGAGCTGTCCTTTTTAGGGTCGAGCACAAAGTGCTCTGTCCCTGGTGTAATCTCTTTGTGGGATTTTAACCACGCCCATGTAACACCCATCAGTTTGGTTGGTTTGTGGGCTTGCCTTTGAAAATTCGCTTGATTTCATTAGTGAAAGGCATGCATACGTCATGCCTTTACGGTGTTTAGCCCTCCTCAAGCACACCAGCCAGCTACTGAAAACATACTAGGCTCCATGTTTGTAGCATGGTTTCTGGACTACTTTTCCTCTATATTTCACAGGCAGCGCGATCTCACTGGGCAGTAGTGTGCGCTTTGCATGACATCAACCCTTTAACATGGATATTTGAAGTTTTGCTGGTTATATGGATAATTGCACTTTTGACGGTTACATGGATAATTGCACTTTTGCCGATACGTTTCACTGCGAGCGAACTTCTGTTTCCTTTTGTGTGTCTGCTTTGCGCTCATGGCAGCTGTCGGCTCGATTATGTGAAACTGTTTTACTTTTCATTCTCAATTTATGTGGCAAGAAAAGTCCGGTGAGGAGTTTACAATGCTAATAGCTTTAATTGGAGCAAACACGAGGCCCATTGTATTGCAAATGCTTGTTCTCATTATGATGACAGCAATGGTCACCACAACATCCTATATGGGGTCAAGGTGCATTACACTGAGGAGGAATATCTTGAAGACGTTGGAAGGTAGTTTCTTTGATTGCTGAGGTAAGGACATGCAGTGCACCTCAAGCAGTAGCACACCACAAACAGATAAGGGCCTGACACCCAGAGCTGAGGAGGTAAAAGTGGCAAAAGTCTAGAGGCCCAGGCTGCGTAGATGTCACAATTCAGTGGGGCCTCCAGGTGGTCATCAATCCCGGTGTACAGGTCCTCAAATCCCAGCAAGTGGTTAGCAGGGCGCCACCCCCCACTAATGTTCAGTGTCCATCAATAGCCTTTGCCATAGAACAGTAAAGGCCTGATTTATGGTTTGGCAGAAGGGTTACTCCGTCACAACAGTGACGGATATCCTGTTCATCAAAATATATATCCCATTATAGCCTATGGAATTTATATTTTGGTGGATTGGGATATACGTCACTGTTGTGACAGATGACCCCTCCATCAAACTTAAAATCAGGCCCTAAGTCTCTACTGAGGGTTCCTTCCAGTGCAAGCACCAGAGGGAAAAGTAGAGCAGATGCAGCATTCTAATGAGGATAAGAACCAGTGTCTAATGGGGAGTGTACAAGGAAGGCCACAAACCGTGGATGCAGGCGGGAACAAGAATACCCCCAGCACCCCTCGGGTCTTCAGCCTGTGGGGCCTATTACAATCCTGCTAGGCCCCCACCACTTCAGGCCACATAGTGGCGCAGGCCAAATCCCAATCCAGGGCAGCCCCAGTGGACACACACCAAAAAGTTGTGTCCAGCTATGTTGGTGTCCGATGGATCCAGGCAGTTCCGGCTCTTTGGGCCATCTGTGTCAGTTTGCGCCCACTTCACCAGATCAGAGCCCCGTGAGAGGTGGGCAACCAATGCGTGTTTGCTGGCACTGTTGCAGGGCTCAGGCTGCAAACTGGAAGCTATGTTGGTGTCCGATGGCTCCCGCAGTTCAGGCTCTTTGGGCCGTCTGTGTCAGTTTGTGGCCACTTCACCAGATCAGAGCCCCGTGAGAGGTGGGCAACCAATGCGTGTTTGCTGGCACTGTTGCAGGGCTCAGGCTGCAAACTGGAATCGCCTGTTCCACTGGCTAGGGATGTTCATGTGGCACAAGCCACAGAAAGTCTGGACAGGTCTGAGTGCCGATCGCGATCCGTGACAGCCCTGGGACTGCCGCCATATTGGGAGTACATGGTTAGGGTCCTAATGGGCTGCATGTCTCCAACACTAGGGGTGCCAGTAGGCTCACATCCCAGCCCCTCTCACCCTGGAACCACTTCCTACATGTTTTAAGGGAAATAAGAAGGTTGTGAGCTCCTTGCTTCCCCCGCTAGAAGCTAAGTTGGCAGCAGAGCTCAATAGGGTCACTACTGTCTGGGTGTCATCTAGGACACCCCTCTCCCCAGAAACTGTTTTTTTATAATTAGATTACAAGCTTCTGTGTATTATTAAGAAGAACATGCTTGTTTTAAAAAAAAAGCAGTGAGAGGCTTGTAAGAGGAAATTACACTCTCTCATGTATTAAAATGTTATCGCTTAACCCCTTCGCTGCCAGGCCTTTTCCCTCTCCTGTGCCAAGTCTTTTTTTGGCTATTTGGGGCAGTTCGCGCTTAGCCCCACATAACGTTTTGTTCACATAAGCTACCGACGCCAAATTTTCGTCCTTTTTTACCAACATCCTAGGGATTCTAGAGGTACCCAGGCTTTGTGGGTTCCCCTGAAGGAGACCAAGAAATTAGCCAAAATACAGTAAAAATTCTGTTTTTTTCAAAAAAATGGGAAAAAGGGCTGCAGAAGGCAGCTTGTGGTTTTTTCCCTGAAAATGGCATGAACAAAGGGTTTACGGTGGCAAGATCACCATCTTCCCAGCTTTCAGGAACAGGCAGACTTGAATTGGAAAACCCAATTTTTCAATACAATTTTGACATTTTACTGGGACATACCCCATTTTTACTATTTTTTGTGCTTTCAGCCTCCTTCCAGTTAGTGACCAAAATGGGTGAGAAACCAATGCTGGATCCCGGAAAGCTAAACATTTCGGAAAAGTAGACAAAATTCTGAATTCAGCAAAGGGTAATTTGTGTAGATCATACAAGTGTTTCCTACAGAAAGTAACAGCTGAAATAAAAAAATATTGAAATTGAGGTGAAAAAAGCTGCAATTTTTCTCCACATTTTACTCTGTAACTTTTTCCTGCGATGTCAGATTTTTTAAAGCAATATACCGTTATGTCAGCTGGACTCTTCTGGTTGCGAGGATATATAGGGCTTGTAGGTTCATCAAGAACTCTAGGTACCCAGAGCCAATAAATGAGCTGCACCTTGCAATGGATTTTTATTCTATACCGGGTATACAGCAATTCATTTGCTGAAATATAAAAAGTGAAAAATAGGTATCAAGAAAACCTTTGTATTTCCAAAATGGCCACAAGACAAGGTGTTGAGAAGTAGTGGCTATTTGCACATCTCTGAATTCTGGGGTGCCCATACTAGCATGTGAATTACAGGGCATTTCTCAAATAGATGTCTTTTTTACACACTGCCCTACATTTGGAAGGAAAAAATATAGAGAAAGACAAGGGGCAATAACACTTGTTTTGCTATTCTGTGTTCCCCCATGTCTCCCAATAAAAATGGTACCTCACTTGTGTGGGTAGGCCTAGGGCCCACGAAAGGAAATGGCTCAAAACACAACGTGGACACATCACATTTTTTCACAGAAAACAGAGGTGTTTTTTGCAAAGTGCCTACCTGTAGATTTTGGCCTCTAGCTCAGCCTCCACATGGGGAAACCTACCAAACCTGTGCATTTTTTTAAACTAGAGACCTATGGGAATCCAAGATGGGGTGACTTGTGGGGATCTGACCAGGTTCTGTTACCCAGAATCCTTTGCAAACCTCAAAATCTGACCAAAAAAACACTTTTCCCTCTCATTTCGGTGACAGAAAGTTCTGGAAGCAGAGAGGAGCCACAAATGTCCTTCCACCCAGCATTCCCCCAAGTCTCCCGATAAAAATGGTACCTCACTTGTGTGGGTAGGCCTAGCGCCCACGAAAGGAAATGACCCAAAACACAACGTGGACACAACACATTTTTTCACAGAAAACAGAGATGTTTTTTACAAAGTGCCTACCTGTGGATTTTGGCCTCTAGCTCAGCCGGAATCTGGGGAAACCTAGCAAACCAGCACATTTGTGAAAACTAGACGCCTAGGGGAATCCATGATGGGGTGACTTGTGGGAATCTGACCAGGTTCTGTTACCCAGAATCCTTTGCAAACCTCAAAATTTGACCAAAAAAACACTTTTTCCTCTCATTTCGGTGACAGAAAGTTCTGGAATCTGAGAGGAGCCACAAATGTCCTTCCACCCAGCATTCCCCCAAGTCTCCCGATAAAAATGGTACCTCACTTGTGAGGGTAGGCCTAGCGCTCACGAAAGGAAATGGCCCAAAATACAACGTGGACACATCAAATTTTTTCACAGAAAACAGAGCTTTTTTTACAAAGTGCCTACCTGTGGATTTTGGCCTCTAGCTCAGCCGGCACCTGGGGAAACCAAGCAAACTAGCGCATGTTTGAAAACTAGACACCTAGGGGAATCCAAGACGGGGTGACTTGTGGGGATCTGACCGGGTTCTGTTACCCAGAATCCTTTGCAAACCTCAAAATTTGACCAAAAAAACACTTTTTCCTCTCATTTCGGTGACAGAAAGTTCTGGAATCTGAGAGGAGCCACAAATTTCCTCCCACCCAGTGTTCCCCCAAGTCTCCCGATAAAAATGGTACCTCACTTGTGTGGGTAGGCCTAGCGCCCACGAAAGGAAATGGCCCAAAACACAACGTGGACACAACACATTTTTTCACAGAAAACAGAGGTGTTTTTTACAAAGTGCCTACCTGTGGATTTTGGCCTCTAGCTCAGCCGGCACCTGGGGAAACCTAGCAAACCAGTGCATTTTTGAAAACTAGACATCTAGGGGAATCCATGATGAGGTGACTTGTGGGGATCTGACCGGGTTCTGTTACCCAGAATCCTTTGCAAACCTCAAAATCTGACCAAAAAAACACTTTTCCTCTCATTTCGGTGACAGAAAGTTCTGGAATCTGAGAGGAGCCACACATTTCCTTCCACCCAGCGTTCCCCCAAGTCTCCCAATAAAAATGGTACCTCACTTGTGTGGGTAGGCCTAGCGCCCACGAAAGGAAATGGCTCAAAACACAACGTGGACACATCAAAATGATCAAATACAAAACTACCTGTTTTTGCAGGGGGGCACCTGCGTTTTTGGTCCTGGGCTCAGCAGCCTTCTAGGGAAACCTACCAAACCCAGACATTTCTGAAAACTAGACATCTGAGCGAGTCTAGTGAGGTGTGACTTGTGAGGATCCCCCAATGTTTTCTTACCCAGATTCCTCAGCAAATCTCAAATTTAGCTAAAAAATCACATTTTGCCCACATTTCTGTATGGGATCACTGCACTGGGACACATTTCATACCACCCAATGTTCCCCTCAGTCTCCCGGTAAAAATGATACCTCATTTGTGTAGGTGGGCCAAGTGCTTGTGAAAGGGAAGAGCCAAAAACATGTCGATATTGAGGGGGAACAAAGGAGGTCCAAAAGAGCAGTTTGCAAAAAAAACATTTTTAGGCTGACAAGTGCAGCAGAATTTTTATCGGTATAGATGAGACAATGCTGGGTGGTAGGAATTTTATGGATTTCTGCAGATTCCGGAAGGTTCCATCACAAAAACGTGGGAAAAATGTGTGATTTCCTGCAAAGTTGGAGGTTTGCAGGGAATTGTGGGTAAAAAATGGTGCGGGGTGCATGTGAAACACACCACCCTGGAATCACCCAGATGTTTAGCTTTCAGATGTGTCTAGGTCTTGTGGATTTTTCTATATGGCAACGTCCTAAAGTCCATAAAGTGCAGCACTCACCATTCCAAGTGGGACGATTTTGAGAGTAAGCCAAGTTCTCATGGCCCAAATGTAAAACTAAAACCCAAAATAATCAAATGTCTTCTTGCTTGCTGTGGGATAAGATGTTTTAGAGTGCGGGGGAGAGCTGAAAGACTTTTACCCCCTTCAGTTGAAGTTGGGGTGTAACCGGGCACATACTGGTTGGTAGCCCCCACCCCAATATATATATATATTTTTTTAATTCCCTAGCATCTAGTAGACTTTCTACCCCCCAGGGGTGTGGATCAGGGGTAATTGCCCCATCTGCCCACTAGTGGGCAGAACAACTTTGGCCCCATTTATTTGGGGTGGGGGTATTGCCATACCCCCACCCTCTTATTTATGGAAAAAAAACTTCCCTGGCCTCTGGTGGGCTTTCTGCCCCCCCCCCTGGGGTAAATGGGCCTTCCAAAAATAGGCCCATCTGCCCCCAATGGGGGACAGATATGGCCAACAGTAATGTGCCGCCATGGGGAGAGACCCTTACCCAAGGAGCTGCCTCCCTAAAGAAAACACACGCATACACACACACCAATCCCTGGTGCCTAAGTGGTTTCTGCCTCCATGGGGGCAGATTGACCTAACAAAAATTGGCCGATCTGCCCCGAAGGCCCAACATGGCCTAAAATTAATTTCCCCCGCTCCCCCCACCCCCCCGGGGAGCGACCCTTGCCTACGGGGTCACTCCCCTTGCGTGACATTGGCGCCCAAAAAAAAGATCCCTGGTGCCTAGTTGTTTCTGCCCCCCTTGGGGGGCAGGTTGACCTAAAATCGGCCAATCTGCTCCCACAGGGGGCAGAAACGGGCTAAATACAATTTGCCCCCCAGGGGAGCGACCCTTGCCTAAGGGGTCGCTCACCATCTGTAAAACAACAACAAAAATCCCCGGTGCCCAGTGGTTTCTGCCCCCCTTAGGGGCAGATTGGCCTAATTAAAATAGGCCAATCTGCCCCCAAGGGGGGCAGAAATGGCCTAAAATAAATTTGCCCCCCAGGGGAATGACCCTTGCCTAAGGGGTCGCTCCCGTTGCGTGAAATTCACGAAGAAAAAAATAACTCCCTGGTGTCTAGTGGTTTCTGTCCCCCTTGGGGGCAGATTGGCCTCAAAAAAATAGGCCAATCTGCCCCCAAAGGGGGCAGAAATGACCTAAATATAATTTGCCCCCTTGGGGAGCGACCCTTGCCTAAGGGGTCGCTCCCCACCTGTAAAAAAAGAGAAAACAAAATTAGCCCTGGTGCCCAGGGGGGAGCAGAAAAGGCCTTAAAAAAAAATGCCCCCCCTTCCCGGAGCGACCCTTGCCCAAGGGGTCGCTCCCTTATGCCAATTTCCAAATAAGTAATAAATCCCTGGTGTCTAGTGGGCGTTTTAGCAGCCGGATTGCTTGCAATCCGGCTGCTAAAACGCTCAGAGAGACTTCAAAGGGAAGGAAATTAATTTCCTTCCCTTTAAAGCCTCTCCGGCCTCCTCCACGTGATCGGAAGAGAAATGCTTTGCATTTCTCTTCCGAAGCTGAGCTTCCAGCGCGATGGGAGGAGGCCTTGTGATTGTCAGCGCGCGATCGCGCACTGACGTCACAGGGGGGGTGGGGGGGTCGGGGTGGAAGGGGTGGAAAGTGAAGGGATTCCCCTTCCATCCAAGACCGGGGGGTGTGGGTGGGGGGCCAAAGGGGGGAGCGCTAGCGCTCCCCCCGTTCCCTGGTGCAGGACGAGGTGATCTTGTCCAAGGCACCCGGGAACCGGTGCCTTGGACGAGATCACCTCGTCCAAGGCACCCAACAAGTTAAAGGCCTCATTTCATTTGCATCTGCATTTTATAAATAATCACATGAGTCAAAATGCTTTACACAATGTTCCATCCATTTGAATTGTCTTTTCACATATGAGACCTTGCATCGTTTCTCCTTTAGTCGAGTCGGTGTGCGTGACTTCTTCTCTCCACCGGAGAGAGATGCGTCGATCCGGTCAGCACTCTCGGGTCCGGGCAGACCTTGTGTCATATTTACACGCCCAGTGGTGTTTGCGCTGGATCCAGCCGCACGATGATCCGAAAACCACACAGCACGGGTTGTGATCTCACCAGCCTCCGTCATCGATGCTGTGGATCGTTACTCCAGTCCCGGGCATCGATCTTCGGGTCGCGTTGCAGGCGAGCGTCGGTTTTCAGCCGCGAAGCTGGTGACAAGTCAATTTTTCAGCCGCAGATCGGAGTTGCATCTATCTTTTCCCCGCACGGGGCTCTGTGCATGGATTTCTCACTCTTGGGCTGCCAGCTTCTCCTTTCAGGGTCCCAGGAACTGGATGGGCACCACTTGGCAGGGTAGGAGTCTCTCTCTCCAGAGGATCCAGGTGCTGGCAGAGAGAAGTCTTTGTTGTCCCTGGTACTTCAAACAACAGGAGGCAAGCTCTAAATCAAGCCCTTGGAGATCTTCACAAGATGGAAGGCACACAAAGTCCAGTCTCTGCCCTCTTACCCTGGCAGAAGCAGCAACTGCAGGATAGCTCCACAAAGCACAGTCACAGGCAGGGCAGCTCTTCTTCCTCAGCTCTTCAGCTCTTCTCCAGGCAGAGGTTCCTCTTGGTTTCCAGACGTGTTCTAAAGTCTGTGGTTTTGGGTGCCCTTCTTATACACATTTTCTCCTTTAAAGTAGGCCTACTTCAAAGCAAAGTCTCTTTTGTTTGTGAAATTCTGCCTTGCCCAGGCCAGGCCCCAGACACACACCAGGGGGTTGGAGACTGCATTGTGTGAGGGCAGGCACAGCCCTTTCAGGTGTGAGTGACCAGTCCTCCCCTCCCTCCTAGCACAGATGGCTCACCAGGAAATGCAGACTACATCCCAGCTCCCTTTGTATCACTGTCTAGTGAGAGGTGCAACCAGCCTAACTGTCAAACTGACCCAGACAGGGAATCCACAAACAAGCAGAGTCACAGAAATGGTTTAAGCAAGAAAATGCTCACTCTCTACAAGTGGCATTTTCAAACACACAATCTCAAAATCAACTTTACTAAAAGATGTATTTTTAAATTGTGAGCCTAGAGACCCCAAACTCCACATGTCTATGCGCTCCCAAAGAGAATCTACACTTTAACATATTAGCCCCCATATTAGCCTATGAGAGGGACAGGCCTTACATCAGTGAAAAACAAATTTAGCAATATTTAACTGTCAGGACATATAAAACACACTACTATATGTCCTACCTTAACCATACACTGCACTTTGTCCCTTGGGGCTACCTAGGGTCTACCTTAGGGGTGCCTTACATGTAAGAAAAGGGAAGGCTAAAACTGCACACACAGACACTGCAGTGGCAGGTCTGAGTCATGATTACAGAGATATGTATGTGGGTGGCACAACCAGTGCTGCAGGCCCACTAGTAGCATTTGATTTATAGGCCCTGGGCACTTCTAGTGCACTTTACTAGGGACTTACTAGTAAATCAAATATGTAAATCATGGATAAGCCAATTACATACTCATTTTGTAAAGGAGCACTCACACACATACTTACACATACACACTTTCACACAAACACACTGTCACTTGCAAGCATGCACACAACATACGTTTCAATTTTTTTTTTATACTTACCTCAGCCATGTTCCAACTAATTGAACTCCGTTTTTATTACAACAATAGTGAATTTGTTATATATGTATATATATATATATATATATATATATATATATGTGTGTGTGTGTGTGTGTATCTATATCTATATATATATTTTTAATTAATTATATATATATATATATATATATATATATATATATATATATATATAAATATATATATATAATCTAGTGGCAGTTGTTTGTAGGTAGTTATAGTTAGGACCTAGTTTCTATAGAAAAAGTGTTTTTTTACTTGCCTATATCTTTGGCGCCAGTTGATGAATCTTCATGATATTTCCTCCAAAAATGTGATGCTCTCGTCAGCTACTTTCTGGAAAGTTTTGGGGTGATCCGTCAAGCAGGGGCCGAGAAAAAGGGGGGTCCCAAAACATGTTTTCCCCATGTTAATTACCATTAGGTTTTTAACATGAATAGCACCTGAACTCCTAGATGGAATGACACTAATTGTGGCAGAAAGGTAGCTCTTGGTCCAGAAACTGCCCTTTCTGTTATTTGGTGTAAATCCATTCAGTAGTTGTTGAAATATTAAAGAAAAAACTAATTTGTATTTATAGAGATGAAAAGGCTCGACGAATCCTCCTGATCTCGTACTGAGATCTGATTGGCTGCCAACCCTTCAACAAGCCAAAAGATTAAATAAAAAGAAAAGACTCCCAGGTAGGGATACCTTGACCCCTTAGCTCTTGTGCTGGGGTACAGAGGGGCACCCCAGAGCAAAAAAGCATTTTATTTTTAAAAGACATGGCCGATCAGCGGATCCACTGAATTTTGTTTTTTAAAAACAAGCATGGGTTGCCGCACTAGTTTAAATGCAGCCCCCCGGTTAGGTATGCCTTGGGGCCATTGAAATTTTGATTGCGGCCCCCCCTGCAGCCCCAGGGACCACCACCTCCCCAGGGCACAATTTGACATGGCGTGCGAGCAGCATTAGAGTTATCTGAAATAACTATAACTTGTGCCCTAAAGTAACTATGATTCACATCCTCGCCATGCACTGCTAATTACCCCACAAACTACAGCACTCACGACATATTTGATAACATCATTGATAATATGAATGTACCATTTTCTGTAAAAATTTTGATGAAAAAACTGCATGGCGGTGGTGCGAGTTATAGTTACTCTAGGGCACGAGTTATAGTTACTTGAGAGAACTATAACAGGTGAATTTCTATGGTTTTGTATATTTAAAATGTAGGCCTAACTATAACCTCCCTGTGACCTTTGTTTTTTTTAAGGAATATATATGTAGTCTACTATTAGACTATTAGTGTAATAAAAACTTGACAATAAAATGACGAAGAGTGCTGCCACAGCTGATGTCCATAAGGACAAGCTGCCTATATGCCTCTGGCACTGATTTTGCCACCTCAGAGGCCAGGGGTCGCAAAGGCAGTGCCAGGGGTCGCCTGGGACAAGACAGGAGTTGCAGCTGCGACCCCTGGCGACCCCTAAATTACGTCCATGGGTTCTTCATTCACAAACACAGGTCAGAAAGAAATTCATGAGGTTGATAAAGGAACATGCACTGTGCTTCTGAGTCCTATAGTGAGCAAGTTGTTTTTTAAGTAAGTGTGGCAAAAACAAAACAAGTACATAGAGAAAATGTAAGGCCGGTGTTGAAAGAATTGACCGCGGACAGGTGGCTGGGAGGGTGTGATGGCAGAGAAAGTCCGCTACCAAGCCAAAGTAATTATAATTAGAATCTGAGACGTGTGCTTTCAGCTGAGGATGTGCAACCCCTGTAGGATAGATGGCAAAGTCCAAATGCCAGTCTAGCTTCCGCCATGTAAAACCATACATGTGCACAAATACACATCTGTTTATCCCAATCAGACAAACGTACACATTTATGAATTGGTGTCAGTAGTTTCAGGTAGTAATGTTACATGGTATTTTGTTCATTGAACGCTGGGGCGCCATGAGGATTCTTCCTTGACCTCCATTTTTTTGGTCTGCCAATATTCATCTCCACTTACTCATGCAGTATTATTCACAGGGGGCAGCTCTCAGACACACAGAAGTCAGCAGCAGATGTGTATGTGGTACCACGGCTTCCTATTATGTTGTGTAATTGATGCGGCCTGTGAAGGCAATGGTAATTAATTAAAACCGCTAAACCTCTTGTTCATTTGAAAACTGCACCAGATGTAAGCTGCAAAATTTTGAGGGCATCCTTTGGGAATTTTCCAGAAGGAACAGGCCAGTGTGCGTGAAATGTTACACTAAAAACAATGCAAAACATACACGATGCACCGGACAGTCGATTGGCCTGAAGGGTGTGTTTGTTTTCTTTATTTTCCTTCTTGACTCTTTGTTAACTAAAACTATATTTTTTTTTTTACATTTTATTGACGTGGGTTTACAGATTACAGTTTCTTATGAACGTCGTTAAATATATTAAATATGTATGAAAACAACTCAAGGACCAGTTACTTTAGACATTCCTACAGGAGCATTTTCAAAAGTTTAAGGCATGTTCAGGTTTGAGTCACTCATCCCGGTAGCAGTACTAAGCAGGTCAAACGTCTGGAAGCTTGAATTACACTTTTGGCTTGGAAGATACAATTAGGGCCAGATTTATAGAGCCCTTAAGCCCTTCCAACGCCACATTAGCGTAATTGTTTTGATGCTAATGTGGCTTTGGAAGGAGAAAAACGCTGCGCCATATTTACAAAGTGGTGGCGCAATGCTTGCACCACACATTGCCCCTGATTTATACTTCATTTGTGCCGCATTACCATCATTTATTGGCGCAAACTTACAAAATACAATTGTGTATTGTAAGTTTGCGCCGCTTTTGCGTAAAAAAATGACGTTAGTGCGGTGCAAAAAAAAAGTATAAATCAGGGTCATAATGTTTGTAAGTGGGGCGTTCTAGCGCTGGGGGATGCCGTTAAAATGGCGCAAAGGACTCTATGAGATTCATTTGTGCCATTTTTATTGCCTTTTTTTAATGCCTGCTACGTGCAGGTGTAGAAAAGAGGCTCCCATTGATTACAATTGGCCTCTCGGTGCTTTGTAGGATTAACATCATAATTTTGGACGTTAAAACTGCAAAGTATCGGACTAGCGTAAAAAATTATGATGCTAGTCACCATAACTACCGCCATGGTGCACCGTATTTTACGGCGCACCCATGATGGTGTTAGGGGGGCGCTAAGGGGTGCAAGAAATGTGGCGCTGCACTAGATGCAGTGCCACTTTTCATAAAAGTATTAGTATTACAATATAATTTTAAAAAAAACCTCATAGGAAGCATATTACATACTTTCATTGAGGCCTAATACACAGTAAAAACCCTGATCAACCTTACTAGTGTCAAAAACACCACAAACTGAGGCAGATGTGAACTTCTCCATGGTTAAAAGCACATGGTTCCTCAAAGGAATGAGAATCCTACTGTGAAACATACCTATTTTCAAAGTTCTCAAGGGGTCACAGCTCCTATCCCACCATTACCAGCGTGTGTTGCCTGAAGCCAATGGTGCTAATTAATGTCCACTGCGGAGGTTGCTACATACTGGCAGCAGCCATATTCCACAATACCTGCAACAACAAACTAAAACATCAGGCTAACACAATTGACTAACATAACAAGCAGAAAAAACACAAGTTAATTCAACAAACTAACAATGCATACATATCAATAAAGTATTTAAAATGAGCAAAACATGTGTCTGTGTATTTTTTATAGACTTTCCACCCGTAAAACTACAACCATAAAAACAGGGCCTAGAGGGCATCATGGGTTGTTACATGCAACCATAGTCTTGGCACCTAGAAAGCGCTTCTGTACATGTATCTCCATTACACACCTTCAGGCCACAATAACAGATACCATAAAGAAAGCCCCTAGAAAACACAACACTCCCAGCTGTATAGCAGAAGCTCCAGCCTTCAGAGGACTTTGAAACATAAAAAAAAATCCCAGGAAGGTCAAGGTTTCTACGACCTCACAGACATAGGGTCAGTACTTTGGAAACTCTTTGGGGAGCTCCTGCACTCCTTCAGTACCCCATGCCTTCTTTTTGCATGGGCAGTGCCTCTGCCCATTTTTGGGCCACCACAAGCAGCAAAATATGCAAACTGAAAAGCCCCATAGGCCCTTATGGGGCACTCCAGCCTGGAGCAGTGCATGTGAGATGAGTGTCTCTCTTGCTGGTCCTGGGAGAGCAACTGCCTTTTTCTTCTGTCACACAGCCGTGTGCCGTGCAGCTTTTTCCATTCGGCTTTTTTTTGTGAGGGGGTTCATCCATCCATCCTGAGCACCCCCATGTGACTCCTTTGTTGGAGCAGCTCAGGGAGCCCATCCCTGGCTGCCCCACCAGCTCCTGTGAGACCCGCACCTCCGTCTGCAGCCGCAGGAACCAGTGGCTTCTCTCTCCCTCCGGGCTCCTTCTGCGGTGCCCGCCCTGCTCCCCCAGACACAGACATGGGGAGCACGTGCAAGGCTCCTGACATTCCTGGGGGTGTATTGATCCACCACTACCCTCCTTTATTTTAGAGGATGGGGTCCCGGCCCCTCTTTTAGGAAAAACATACCAGCCGATAGAGTCACTTGGCCAGTATAGTCTGTTGAGGGGCCCCACGCATGGCCCACCCCTGATAAAATAATTCCTGTGCAGACTCCCTGGGCCTCACCCCATGGGTAATTCGATAAACAGAAGCAGAGCCTAACACACCTTGGGGTGAAAAAAAGTCAAAGGTTGCATTTCTTTAAAATGGCACAACTCAGGCCATATTTGACAATCTTGAAAAACCTTTACTCCTGGTGGTGAGTTCTAGCCACCAGGGGTTGTTGCCTCAGACCACTCACCTCTAAATTCTATAGGGAGTTGGTTCTTCTGGCTCCCTGCATCAACTGCCCTTGTGGTCTCTGTCTCTGAGCGCAGATGTTTGGGGTGTTCCCCCAAATGGTCCTCGGTGGGTGTAAGGGGGCCAGCCTCGCTGGCCCATTGGGAAACCCATTGGACCTGGGGTCAACAGAGCAGACTCCTTAATCCTTTCTGGGCATCAGGGAGTTCTTCCTCCCAGCTGTCCATGGCAGCCCCAGGGTGCAACAGTGAAGCGCAGAGGAATCACCAAGCAAGAGATAGCCTTCACCTTGGACATGAGTTTTTAAAGGAGAGTGGAAGGTTCAAGAAGTTATTGACCCCGTCCAGTCCTAGGGTCATAATATTAACCTTGTATTACTGTTTTCATCATTTTTTGGTTAAGTATATAAACATGCTTTGATGTGTGTTGCCATTTGTTTGCCTTTCCCTTTTTTCCCATCTTTCTTGCACATTAGGGAAGTTGCCCAATACATTTTTTACACCGAGGGGTTGTTTTCCAGATGCTGGATTAGATTTCGGGATGGCTTTGGTTGTTTCATTTCAAATCGGAAAACTAACACGTATTATTGTGTCCGTTCTCCCTTTTTACTTTTTTCAATGCTTTCCCAGAGGACGCCACCAGGAAGTCCTGGCTAGCCACTCTGATTGGCTGTTCGTCTTCACAGCCTTTCTTCATGTACCCTGTCCGGACCGCGTTCATTTCTCGATGTTCGAGAACGCGGTCATGAATTATGTTACGCTGGTGATTAATACGGCGCTCCAGTAAGTCTGCTCCCATTGATTTTTCTTCTTTCATCGATTGGTTATGTGCGCTCGAATGCATGTGAGCCGTCATGCGATCGGTCTCACTTTTACTATTAATGATTTCCTTTTGGTAGTGGTAAGGGCGTATGGCTTTTCTGGTGGTTCGTTTAATTTGGTATGTTGTCAATTCCTATAACCCACATTAAGTGTTCAGTACAGAAATTTAAATAATATCGCATGTGAGCCATATGGGGTACAACTATCCGAAGTTTCTTCTCTTTTTTTACTAAACATTTGTTCTATGTTGGTCAGTAGACCCACTTAATTCGTGTCACAACATAACGGGAATATCGATTCCTGTAGAAGTACATTCCCCTGATATAATTTGACATAGTCCTCATTCATGTATATTCTCCTTGGATAAATTGTATTTATTGATACACCATTTAGATATCCAGAAGGATCCTGGACCTATGTTCTCCTTGGAAGTAGTTCTACTTTAAACCATGGCCGGTAAGCATTCACTCCATTTCATTGTGTCACCAATATCAAGCTGAATGTTTTTGTGGTATTGCACTTCCAGTTATGCCCATGTCATCTTTAATTTTCTCCTTATTATTTGATTGATGTGATTAATGATTATTTAGGCATACATGTCTTCTGTTTCTACAGATTACCAGTAGTTTTGTGCTAGTAGACACAGACCTGTAGTGAGTAAAACAATCATTTTACTCTCTCCTTATTTTCGTTTTTTGAATGAACAGTTTATATCTTTGACGTTCTGGAGAAAGATTATCATTCTAGTCCTGATGAAGCACCAGTGGATCCTTTGTGTACAATTTTTAGGTGCGAAATATGTTGACTTTTTGTAGAGGTTACAGTCATTGTGCTTTACCCTTTGAGCGTGTAAAGTGTGGGATTATTGCTTCCCCTTCACTTTTTTCTGTGTTTTTGACTTTGACTGGGTCCCCACTCGTCTATTAAATTTATTTTTACACTGAGGAGGTACCCCAGTCAATTTTATTTTATATCTCTCCAGCTGTTTCTTAGAAACCGAAGATTTGTGGTACTACGATATACACATTTTCTATGGCTAGATGGTCCCATGCAGGACCCTGTCAGACATTGCAGCGCCAGTCTGACGTGGAGCAGAACCTGATGATGATGCATGAGGGCTACTGCTTGCTAATGCATGTGTGCCATTGACAGGTGTATTAATACCCTCAACTTTCTGGAACGGTGCACTCATTAATTGTCTTACAGTTCATTGGGAGAACGTGCACTGGACCAGTCAATCTCCCAGTCCCCCCTTTCTTTTTTCACAATCCTAGGGTGCCACATCACCTCTCCACCCCTGTCCAAACCCTCGTGTACAGCATGCTGAGACAGTTCAAAATGACATAATTCAGAAGTCATTAGTCACATCTCCTCAAGAGGTCTCAGCTCCACCCGTCGCTGACATCACTGACAAAATTTCAAAGAGGAGCCTCCTCCTGCATTGGCTACAGAGGTCTGGGTCCCTCATTTGTTCAGTTGGTATGGGGAGGCCCATCCCTGCTACAGTGTGATAACTGACTGATTGATGCATTTCATTCAGCCACACCTCTTTCTTCCTCAGGAGCTGGTTGAAGCACAGTTAATTGTTCTCTTTGTTCCTGCTGCTAGAGAGAAACGTAATTACCTAGCAACAGCTAGATGACCAAAGTCCTGTGATCGGATCCTGAGCTGAGCCAGAGAGATATGACAATTCTGGATGACCCATAATTTCTACTAATATTTTTTGGAACTCGCAGTTTTGATTTTCTCATTCAAGTTACTTCCCACTTCGATTCATCACTGGTCTCTTGGGGCCAAAAGGAAGAGAAACTACATTCTAAGGCAGTTTTCTCCCTTTGTGTATAATGAAGTGTCACCACAGAAAACACAGTAAATTACACTGACTTTCGCAATCAGTGTATACTAACATTATAAGACCTACTGCAGGTCAATAGTTAATGCTGCAGAGTCTCCTCTGCTCCAGATTTCCTGTGCATAGTTACCGGGCTGCACACAACTGTCATCTCCCACATACAGCCAGCACACGTTCACACATATGTGTACACGGGTTTATGTGTAACCAGCCAAGTGCCCCACTCCTTGCTGTATTGCAGCATCCTTATCTTAAAAGACAGGCACCGGTGATAAGCATGTACAGTCCATTTGCCATGTGATTACTGTGGGTGAGATACATGTAGTGAAGTTTACCCACAGTAAAAAATTACAAACTGTGTAAATCAAAATGCAAAAAATCCAGGCATACTGAATGGATTGGCCCCAGTTACAAGAATTAAGAAAAACAGGAGGGAAAACCTTCAGTCTTCTTTTGCTGCTTGCCCGCAGCAACACAATTCACCTTTCCTCTGGAGTGTTTGAGATATATGATTTGCGCTTGGAAGGCTATTGGCCCTGGCCTCCACTTTGTGGTAAGTCTTTTTATGTAACTGCAGTAGCAGAGCTATGATACAACATCTTCTTTTCTTGGGTCCGAAGTGCTGCATTCTCAGCCAAGGCCTCCCCAAGAGGACCTTTACTTTTAGGAGCACTCTCCAGTGTTCCATTTGTGAACTGCTCCTGGTATACCTTTCTTTTTAGTTTCAAGGGGTTACTCTGCACCTTACATAGAACCTTATAGTTTTTTTTTTACAGACATCATGCATGATTCTTAATAGAGATTTTACTGATGACCAAATTTGGTTTCCTCATATTATTTATCAGAGTACTGCAATCATTCCCCTCAAACTAAGGTTATGCAGAAAAGCGACCTTCCTTTGCACAGAGCCCACCCAGCTGTTTTCAGTCTTGTTTCATGAAACTGTGTGGTAGTGATGGGATGCCCAGTCCATTCTTAATGTTGATAGATTCATCTATCAAGTGAATGTCACAAATTAATCTCTCAGTCCCCACAGACCTGCACTGGAAGGCGAAAGCTGATTGGCAAAGCTATTTTCTTCATTCTACAATAACTCAAACTATGTCATTGGTCAATATGGTGGCCTAGATTTTCAGTGATCTGAGGCCGTTATTATCCAGTAGTATCATCGTCACCATTTGCATGTCATTGTGCTTTGAATCTTGTTCAAATGCTCACTTGAAAACACATACTTTAAGGAATTTTGTATTGTTTTCCCATTTGCCAGGGCAAGCCAACTTAAGAAATTAAAATATCTGTTTCTTTCCCAAACTTTAGACAAAGATTCCCTAAGATTCCACATGGTAGTTGTCTTCTTTCACAAATGGGAGCTTAATTTTAGTACAACTATTGGGGGCCTATTTTGGCCATTTATTGCCCTTACCAATTTGAAGCTCTGTTTTGGCTTTGGAACCAATGTTATGTTAAATTGTTCTGTGGGCTTCCAATCTGGTATGGGAGAATCTGATGTGGACCTGTTGCAGTGTCATTTTTTACCTACCCAATTGCATGATGTGCATGAGCACAGGTTCCATTTGTCTACACAAAATGTCTTCTCATACTGTCAATGTCAATGATGTTCTAAAGTCTGTGAGTTGCGTGTGTTACTCTAGTTGTCTTTGTTAGTTAGATCGGTCCCCTCATTGATCGTTTTGACACTGACACACTTGGCTCTTTCTCTCAACTGCTTGGATACTTGATGTAGCATGTCCAGTTTAGGGACTCAAATTAAATGAGTGTGGCAGCCTAAACTCTCGGGTCCTAAGGTAGCCTCATGGACCTGTAGTATTTGAGTACATGGGGTTAATCACGTGTTTAAGAACTAAGGCCCATATTTATACTTTTTTAGCACCGCATTTGCGCCGCTTTTTGATGCAAAAACGGCGCAAGCTTACAAAATACAATTGTATTTTGTAGGTTTGCGCCGTTTTTGCGTCAAAAAGCGGCGCAAACGCGGCTCTAAAAAAGTATAAATAAGGCCTTAAGATCGTTCATGGGTCCTAGAAAGTTACAGGCTAAATGGCAGCGGTGACAATCTCTGGAAGACAGAGAGATTGAAGGTCTTCATACCTGCTAGCACTCCCATTCCATTTAAAGGTCTACAAGCTTTAATGATTTGCAGGTGATGCACATCTGGCATGCGAAGTGAGAAGTTTGTAAAGCCTGTTGCTCCCACCTTCAATGTGTACTGATTGGTGTTTATATGAACAACTAGTTAAGTTCTATCTTATCTTGGCTGTCCTCTCCAGTGGGTTCCTATGTGAGCCAACAAAGTATCTACCAGGGGCATCAATGTCCTAGTATTTGTACCCTCAGGGTGTTTAGTTACACCCATGTGATGATATATGGAATGGCCTGGTGTTGGTAACCACACTGCTCTCATTTGCTACTGTTGCAGGATGCCATAGTAACTTGCTGGTTGTTCCTCCCCTGAAGTACTCTACTTCCTGACACCATCCTTTCCAGTCTTAGGTATAATGACCATTACTCGCTGCTTCTCTGTAGCCTACATGTTTAAGTGCCTGATACAAATACTTCCAGGCTTAATTTTTTGTGAGAATGCCTTGCACAGTCTCATTCCCACTTTTGGTTGAAAATTGAAGACACTCTGCTGCTTGGGTGCAGCCACTTTCTTGAGAGTCAGCCATTAGTCATGCTGACTGTTCTACTGTCCTGTCACCATCAATTGGCAGTACATGACAATTGACACATCTAGAATGTATTATAGAATGAATAAGAACAATTGTTTGGATTTCAGGTGTTTGTACTAAGGTATCAAACATCTCTGCCTACCTTTTTCCACATTATCCTCCTATGGCCTGCCTAATGATATTCCATTAATTCTGCTCCAATTGCTTAACCCTTCTGTGAAGGGCTTTATATGGATTTCTACATATTCAGAGCTAATGTGGAGCCCTCTAAGTACCTGGAGTGTGGGGAATATCCTACCTTTTTTTCCTGAAAAGCTAGCTCAGAGGCAAAGCACAAGCCTAATGACCCCAAAATGAATGCTTGATTCACATGATTCTCTGTGTCAAGACAGCAGATAATAACTTCATCTGTGACTAACTTAATTTTCACTGATTTGTCTACTTTTTCTGATGGCATTGTGTCCACCTCCTTCATCCAACAGCTCTAACTTTAGATATACATGACCTATCTGTTTTTCATCCTTTGCCTTGCCTCCTAGTGAAACATTCTGTTCCAGTAAGCCATCGATGTGTCTTTGACTCCTGTTGGTCTTCCTGTCTTTCCAATCCATCATGTATTGTTCTGTGCTTTCCTTCTTTGCTCTCTGTTTCCTGCCATTAAGCCCTTCAGTTGCTACCTTCACTTTTACTTCACATTGGAGCTTTGATGCAGCCATAAATGCCACAGTTACATCTGCGGAGTGAGTGCATGCCCCCTTTCCTTTATGACCCCTTTCCTTGGGTTTTTAATAACCCTTCCTGTAATTCAAAGTTCACCTCTGGTGGTTTTCCATGCACCTTTCCATTCTGAACTAGTAATTACTCATCTAATTCCTACAAACACTAAACCAAATGCTTATGCAAGTTTTAGTAGAGTCCTTAAGTCCCTGCAGAGTTCAAAGCTATGCTTCACATACCTCTCAAACTTCCCCCAACCACTATTCCTTAGGACTTATTAAATGTTGGGAACACTTTTCTATTGTGGAAGAGAAATGGAGAGTCTGTAGGGGAAGGTTAGTGAAGCCCTTTAGGTAAGGCAGACTGGAGCAGAAAAGCAATGAAAATTGTGACATTACAGTCAGGAAATACCAGGGCATTTCCATGCTGCACCTTCTATGCTCCTCACTTGGTGGAATGGTGGAGGAATGCTGGGGAGCATTTGGCCATACCTGAGGCTATCTAGGCTCACTAGGGGGAAATGTGGAAAGCCTGTAGAAAATTCAATGATATACCTTTTGACTCCACAGGACACCACAGTTTTTTGAGGATATGCTGGAGATCCACAGAATCCAGGAGGTTGACATTCAGAAGAGAGAAAGCCATGAAGGCTGCAAGAGATGTATGAGTAACAGAAGCTGCAGAAGCTATTTGAGCCATGAGTGGATGATACATTGAGTCAAGCTACTCACATTGTTATGCACATGTGTGACACAACCTATACAATTGCTAATTCTGCCTATCATGTTCTCAGCTCAGAAGTGGGCACAGCTCTGCCATTTTGGTCATCCCCTTGCTGCTGACTGGATGGGTTGCTTTTTTGTCTCAATTTTCTGCTCTTGATTGGATGACTTTCTACCTTTTTTTGTCTTTGTCCCACCCGGGAGGATTTTGGTCTGATTGGATGGGTTTTCTCCTTCATCATTTAGCAAGAAGAATGAGCAATTTAATAAACATTGAGACCACCCTGAATAGAAGGCTTCTTTGTCTGATGCTAGGGTTGCCACATAGCTGGTTCTGTACTGGAAGGAGTTATATATCATTGCCCCTGATGGTACAGAAAATCATTTAAAGCCAGCATTTGTCCCTTATCACTACATTTTAAACAGCAAATGTAAGAGGAATACTCAGCAAAATGCTTTCTACAGCTGTTTTATGGCCCCTGGCTAATAATTAAACTAAACAAACAACAAAGAAAGGTATGATAAAAATGAATGGGGATGATTTCATGTAATGTTATTTTCAAGTTTGAGGTCCGGGCATTTGCTGAATATTAAAAAGTGAACAGATGGCCAAAATATTTCTCTGGGAAAGGTGGCAGCCTTAGTCTAATGCAAAAGCTCTGCATGTATTCCTAGTTCTTACTTTGGGGATGATTAAGAGAAGTATGTAAATACGTATGCAAATGTAAGATATTACTTGTGAAAAACTATTTTAAGAAATGTTTTTGTTACACATAGAAATCTACTTACAAAGTAAATATTACATAAACATAACATAACATAAAAAAGGAAGATATATGAATGGCCAATTGATAAGGGGGATTTTCATAGGGAACTTAATTTTCTATACATGAACATGTGTCATGGCAGAGCATGTGTCATGGCAGAGCAACAAGAAGAACAGAATCTAGGAATAGAAGGTGTAAGACAAGAAGGGGCAAGAAGTTGAGGGAAAAACCGGTACAAGAAATGAGAATTATGCAGGAGGTCAGCATTCCAGATGAAAAACCTCTGTTATAAATATCACACCTATAAAACTTATAAAGAATCTATACAGAATACTTATTCTCGGATTAACATTCTGCCCAACCTCTGGCCCCGATTTCACAGATATAAGAATTTAATTATACTAGTCAACAGGAAGTTAAAATTGCACAAATTTCATCAAATGAGACTGAAAAAAATCATTCACCAGCATTGGCATTAGACATAATCCGTTCATGTTCAAAATTTCGGATATATCAAGCTTACTGGAAATCCATGAGCTCATGCATGAACCTCGTCTGAGCACAATGAAATACACCTGGTTGTGTCTTGAGAGTTGGACCCACAATGCAACTAGATAGCCTTTACAGACTGAACAAATGAAGGGGATGAGTCACAGCCACCAACAGTAACATCACAGGTCATTGCTCTCAAGGAGATGGGGTTTATCACTGATGAATTAGGGAAAAGTGGATGTAAACCTAAAACCATTTTTTACCCACAGTTGCCTCCAGGCAATAGGATTGATACATTTGATGAGTTGTGGGTGGGGGATTTGAAAAAGAAGGAAGTGGTGTAATGACAACAGAAAGAATAACTTCACACCAAGGGATTGCAAGGACATTACAATTTTGAGTAACAACATAACTTTAATCCTCAAGCCCTTAGATAAAGGGGGAAATGTGCTGCAAGGAGACAACAGAGCAACATCACCCATAATTCATGTCTTCCAAAAAACCCATGAAGGTAGAGGGGAAATTCCAGCAACAATTGAGAATGTGGTATGAATGCAACTTGCAGGATTGGGATGACTATCTATATCTGCAAGTGGAGAATGCAAGGATTGCTGCAATTTACTTTCTCCCTCAAATCCACAAGGGCATCAAGATGGTCCCGGGTATTCTCATAGTGAGTTCCATTTAATCTCTTTTGGAAAATACCTCACGGTATCTGGACTTGTTCCTCCAGCAATATGTCACCAGTTTGCCATCTTATCTGAGGGAATCAACTGTTTTTGTAAAGAAATTGGATGGTATCCCATGGAAAAAGGAATACATCATAGTCTCATTAGATGTTGTTTCCTTATACACCTCCATTGATCATAAGGACGGTATACGAGCTTGTGAATATGTTTTTAGAGATACACCCATAAAGTACCTGGAACACAAACAAATGATTAGCATGTTGAGTTCCTGTTTTACTAACAAAGTTTTCATCTTCAACAGGAAGTTTTACCTGCAACAACACAGTACACAATGGACACCTCTTTCACTGCCATCTATGCAAATGTATTCATAGGGTGGTGGGAGAAGGAGGTATCCTGGGCCAAAAGAAATGAACAGCATGTAAAGAATGTGACACTATGGGTCTGGTTTATCAACAGTCTTTTCAACCTATGGGAGGGTGGTGAGCTGGAGTTACAGAATTTTAAAGAGAAACTGAATTATAAAGAGCTCAATATCCAATTCACCAGTCCACACAGTAGAAAACACACTAACATCCTGGATATTCATCTAGTAGCTCTAGATGACATACTGGTAATGAAGAAATATGGAATACCAACTGCCATCAACTCCACCTTGAATGCCATTAGTGGCCATCCTGTTGTCCTGAAATGGAGTATTCCCCATAGTCAAATGCGGAGGGCCAGAAGGATATTCTCAACTTAGGAGGAATAAGGAGATCTTAATCATGATGACATAAATGAGGTTATCCCATACAGTTCTAGAGAATGCGAAAGAAGGGGTTTGTAAAAAACAATGGGAAGAGCTATTGTATCAACAAGATAATGATTCTAAATTAAAATATGATAAGGTAAATGGGATTGTAAAGAGAATGTTCCTTGAGTACAACATTGCCCAATCGAGTGTGAATCTTACAGAAGAATTGGCATGTACTGCACATGTATTAGCATTTGAAGGATATTTTCGGTAATAGCCTGTTGATAACCTTGAACAAAACCAAATCACTAAGTAACATTCTAACTTGCAGTTTCTTTGACCTCAGGGAGGCAAAGAAAAATTGGCTGAACGATAATACACTTGCAAAGCTTGCGATCCTGGGCTAAACCAGAGTTTGTACTGGGCATTTGAGGGCCGTACCGTTCAGATACATGACAGGATTACTTGTAACAGGGAGTATGTGGCATATGTACTGCAGGGCAGATGTGACAATCTATATGTGGGTAGCACTATTAATAAGTTGAAAAATAAGGATTTTACGACATATGAGTATCATTAGAAATGGTGACTGGAGCTACCCCATGGCTAATCACTTTGAATTGTACCATGTACAGTCTCTGGAAAGTTTCAAGTGCTATGGTATGAAGCACATAAAAGCCCATTCCCAGGGAGAGAATAGAGAGAAGGAACTGAGAAGAGAGGAATCACAGTTGATTTTAACATTGGGAACACAGATACCATGGGGGCAAAACACAGATGCAGAATTACATGTTCACCTGTAGAGCTTGAGGGGATAGTGAGCATGGTCTAGTAATTCATGCTACTCTCTGAGTGGACATGGTCCCAGAGTGTCATGTGCAGGACATGCCATATGATTTCTAAACCTGGGTTGACTATGGCACATGTTGATGTTACTACAAAGAAGAGGTACTTGTATACATGTCAAAGGTGATTGATCATAATGATTGACATCAATGGGCAATGTTGGTATAATTGTAATGATGATATATGTTGTATTCAGTACCTCAGGAATAACACCTCCAAACGGCATTATATTTATGTAATAGAGTGACAATTATTATTCAAACATGCCTTATCCATGTTATGCATTTGCACTTTATAAGAACAAGCCAATTGAAAAACGATACCACCATGTGGCTTATATATTCTTGTCACAATACTTTAAGGTATTAAATCAAACAGATGTGCCAGCACTTTATATAAACTGGTCCATTAGTAGGCAGAATTACAGCACCTGTCACTTTACATTGACTGTGTGGACCAACACAACATCACTTTATAGGGACACCATTCAATTGAATACCTGGAATCTTAATACTTGTTGGTGAACATTTATAATCTAGTTAATTGAGCCCATTTGTGTAGAGCACATATCACTTTAGGTGGGTCTTATGGTTAAACAATGACGGCTACAGAGACACAAACTCAGGGGTATGTGGCATAATGCACCAGATGGCGCTGATATGTGAAGTAAGTTCAGCCTATGGAGGGCATTAATACTTTGCACTTCACATCAGCACCACATCATTTGGATGGGGTATGTGCAATGCTTACCATTTATGTTATTTTAATGGCTTTTTGAGTGTCATGTGGGTTCAGCTATAATGTTAAATGTGGTTTGGTGATGTAATAATTATGAAAAATGAATAGGTCACTTTGGAAGACTTGTATGAGCCAATATGATTGTGGCATGGCCAAGGTATATCATTTTGCACTTTACATTAGCACTCCATTCCACTGGTGATTACAATCTGAATGATAGTGAATTGGGGCATGTGCAATATTTACCAAGTATGGGGTTTTGGGCTATTTGGAGGTCATTTGGGCTAGTGAGACAAATTAAATATGTTAGGTAATGTGTGTATATATATATTTATATGTGTATACATAAATATATATTATGAAGAATAGTTCCTGCTGTTTATCTCATGGTGCCAAATGAAGCCGGTGCACATTTACGGATGCAGGACCCGTTAATAATGATACACAGATGAAAGTTATCCAAACTCATGCCACTCAAAACAACAAATAATTTATTCACTCAAGGCTGTCATAGTCTTTTAAAGAAAACAATTTCTCAGCTCGCAAAGGCTACGCATTTCAACCATTGCGGTCTTCTTCATCAGCCCAGATAATTACAGAAGCCCCCTCTCCCTTAGAAAATATACCCATGGTTTCCCTAAACATAGAAGACAGATCATTATGTAGAGAAAACACCACAAAATCCCACACTTAGAACAATCTCCAAAACACCAAAAATAAATCCAGATCTTAATTAGAATACAATCATCTCCAAAAGTAATTATATCTCAATTGTTTTCAAATTATATATCCAAATTATCGTTATCACAAAATGTTGACTTTTTAGAAATTTTTAAATTAAAAAAAAAAACTTTTAACACATTTTTAAATGTTACATTTTTTATACAGGAAACTATAACCAACTGCCTGATATAGTAATCACCAACATTTTGGCCAAGTGGCCATTCATAACATTTGCCGGCAATAGTCCACTGTCAAAGGATTCACTCAAAGCTGCTACAGTCTGAACACAATTTCTCAACTTGCAAAAGCCGTTCAAAGCTTATATTAAGACTAAACTCAGGAGTTTGGGCTGTCAGGCAAATGCAAGTCATACATGATCAAATGATCCCCTACTAACCAGCCTAACATCAACATGATCTAAGATTCCTTTTTGGATTCAATCATGACACTATTTTCATAATGTGAGGATTACCCTATATGGACATGAAGTTCCTCATCCTTATTTAATCCCCACGGATGTCTGCTATTGAGTCGAATTATATATTCGGATTCCATTCTTCTTAGAATCCGTTCCCTGTCACCTCCCCTTGGGGTTAGCTGTACCTTGTCAATTCCCAAAAATGACATTACTCAAATTTTTCATTGATGCATCAGATTACAATGGCGAGCCACCAGATAAAAAACATCATCAAATCAAATCAAATCAAATCATTAACATTTATAAAGCGCGCTACTCACCCGTGCGGGTCTCAAGGTGCTAGGGGGAGGGGGGTTACTGCTGCTCGAAGACCCAGGTCTTGAGGAGTCTCCGGAATACGGAGTGGTCCTGGGTGGTCTTGAGGCTGGTGGGGAGGGTGTTCCAAGTCTTGGTCGCCAGGTAGGAGAAGGACCTCCCACCCGCTGTGGAGCGGCGGATGCGTGGGACGGCGGCGAGAGCGAGGCTGGTGGACCAGAGGAGACGGGTGGGGGCGTAGAAGCTGAGGCGTCGGTTGAGGTATTCTGGTTCCTTGTTGTGGAGGGCTTTGTGTGCGTGGGTGAGAAGTCGGAAGGTGATCCTTTTGCTGACTGGGAGCCAATGCAGGTGTCTCAGGTGGGCGGAGATGTGGCTGTTGCAGGGTATGTCGAGGATGAGGCGGGCGTAGGTGTTTTGAATACGTTGCAGACATTTTGGAGTTTTGCGGTGGTCCCAGCATAGAGGGTGTTACCGTAGTCCAGGCGGCTTGTGACGAGGGCATGGGTCATGGTTTTTCTGGTGTCGGCGGGGATCCAGCGGAAGATCTTGCGGAGCATGCGGAGGGTGAGGAAGCAGGAGGAGGACACGGCGTTGACTTGTTTGGTCATGGTGAGAAGAGGGTCCAAGATGAAGCTGAGGTTGCGGGCGTAGTCTGAGGGGGTCGGTGCGGTGCCAAGGGCCGTGGGCCACCAGGAGTCGTCCCATGTGGTCGGAGTGTTGCCGAGGATGAGAACTTCTGTTTTGTCTGAGTTCAGTTTCAGACGGCTGATCCTCATCCAATCTGCGACGTCCTTCATACCATCTTGGTCTTTGCGCTGGTGGGGTCCTTGGTGAGGGAGAGTATAAGTTGAGTGTCGTCGGCGTAGGAGGTGATGATGATGCTGTGCTTGCGTACGATGTTGGCGAGGGGGCTCATGTAGACATTGAAGAGTGTCGGGCTGAATGAGGAGCCTTGAGGGACGCCGCAGATGATCTCGGTGAGGTCTGAGCAAAAAGGTGGGAGGTAGACTCTTTGAGAGCGGTTGGAGAGGAAGGAGGCGATCCAGTCCAGGGCCTGGCCTTGGATCCCGGTGGAGCGGAGGCGGGTTATTAGGGTGCGGTGACAGACTGTGTCGAAGGCAGCCGAGAGGTCGAGGAGGATGGGCGACTGTTTCACCGTTGTCCATCAGGGTTCTGATGTCGTCTGTGACTGAGATGAGGGCGGTTTCAGTGCTGTGGTTGGCTCGGAATCTGGATTGTACGGGGTCGAGAAGGTTGTTGTCTTCAAGGAAGTTGGTAAGCTGTTTGTTGACGGTCTTCTCAATTACTTTGGCAGGGAAGGGGAGGAGCGAGATGGGGTGGAAGTTCTTCAGGTCGCTTGGGTCAGCCGTAGGTTTCTTTAGTAGGGCGTTGACTTCGGCGTGTTTCCAGCTTTCGGGGAAGGTAGCAGATGAAAAAGAGGAGTCGATGATGGTCTGGAGGTGCGGGGCGATGATGTCGTCGGCTTTATTGAAGATGAAGTGTGGGCAGGGGTCCGAGGGGGCGCCGGAGTGGATAGAGTTCATGGTGGTTTTGGTCTCTTCAGTGTTGATGTGGGTCCAGGCGTTGAGGGTGATGGCTGGGGGTGTGGTTTCAGAGTTGATCGGCAGGGTCTGGTGTCCGAAGCTGTCGTGGAGGTCGGTGATCTTGCGATGGAAGAAGGTGGCGAGGGAGTTGCACAGGTCTTGTGATGGCGTTGGCTTTGGGGTTGGAGAACTCTTTAACGATGCTGAAGAGTTCTCTGCTGTTGTGGCTGTTTTTGTCCAGCCTATCAGTGAAGAAATTCCTTTTGGCTGCGCGGATTAGGTGGTGGTGTTCGCAGGTAGCGTTTTTGAGGGCGGTCATCTTGTCAGCGGGGTGGTCCTTACGCCAGGCTTTCTCGAGGGCGCGACAGGTTTTCTTTGATTCCTTAAGGGTGTCAGAGAACCAGAGAGGTTTTTTGGTGTTGGCCTGTCTTGGAGGGCGTCTGAGGGGAGCAAGGTTGTCTGCGCAGTTGGTGATCCAGTTCGTGAGGCTGAGGGCTGCTTCGTTGGGGTCGGTGGTGAAGGTAGGTTGGTTGTCGATGAGCATGGAGAAGAGCTGTTCTTCGGGGATTTTGTTCCACTGTCGACGAGGGATGGGTTGAGTGCGGAGGTGGCGGGTCTCGCGTCGGAAGGTGAAGTGGACACAGCTGTGGTCAGTCCAGTGTAGAGCGGAGGCGTGGCTGAAGGAAACGTGTTTGCTGGCGGAGAAGATGGGGTCAAGCGTGTGTCCGGCGATGTGGGTGGGGGTGTTCACCAGTTGCTTGAGGCCGAGGTTGGCGAGGTTGTCGAGCAGGGCGGTGGTGTTGGGGTCGTTGTTCTGTTCTAGATGGAAGCTGAGGTCGCCGAGGAGGATGTAGTCTGGCGAGGCGAGGGCGTGCGGGGAGATGAAGTCGGTGATGGAGTCGCTGAAAAGGGCGTGCGGTCCGGGGGGGGCGGTAGATGAGTGATCCTCTGAGGGTGGTCCTGGGTGCGAATCTGGAAGTGCAGGTGTTCTGCGGCGAGGGGGGTGTCTTCGGTGGAGGTGGTGACGCTGATGGAGTCTTTGAAGACGATGGCGATTCCTCCTCCTACTTGGTTGGTGCGGTCTTTCCTGGAAATCTTGTAGCCTTCGGGGATGGCTATGGCGATGTCTGGGGCCGAGGAGGCGTTCATCCAGGTCTCCGTGATGAAGGCAACGTCCGGTGCTGTGGAGTCCAGGAGGTCCCAGAGTTCAACGGCGTGCTTGTGGACGGATCGAGCGTTGACCAGGATGCATTTGAGGTGGTTGATGGCGCGTGGGCTGGTGGTCGTGGTAATTTCGTGGTGGAAGATACGTTTGCAGGTGTGACATGCGAAAGGTCCATGGGTACGTTTCGGTTAGCTTGGAAGCAGGTGCTGGAGCGCCCTGGGTTGAGGGCGTGGAGGGTGGTGGGGTCGTAGCGGAGCAGCGGGGTTTGGGAGTGCTGAGGACCAGGGGTCGTGGCGCAGGGCGCGGGCCAGGTGCGGACGGGCGCAGACGGGCTTGCCTTTGGTGCGCCTTCGGCGCGCCAGCAGCGCGGTCGCGCAGCGGGCGCCATAAGAGGGAGGAGGGGTCAGCTGGGTGCGGGGGACGGGAGTGGGGCGACGAATGGGGGCGGGGGCGTGCAGGAGGTGGCGGCGGGAAAGGGGAGGGAGGGGGGGTTAAGGGTGGAGGGGGTGTGTTTTAGGAAGTTTAGGAGTTTAGGGAGAGAGATAGGAGGAAGGATGGGAAGATAGGGGAGGGGGGTTGTAGAGGTGGGTGAGGGTGAGAGGTAGAGTGAAAGGATAGGAAGATAGGGGTGGTTACAGAGGGGGTGGCGAGTGAGGGGGAAAGATAGAGAGATAGGTAGATAGGAGGAGGTGGTGAGTGAGGGAGACAGATAGAGAGATAGGTAGATAGGAGGAGGTGGTGAGTGAGGGAGACCGATAGAGAGAAAGGGGTAGATAGGGGTGATAGAGAGGGGGAGGCGAGTGAAGGAGACCGATAGAGAAAGGGGTAGATAGGGGTGATAGAGAGGGGGAGGCGAGTGAGGGGGAGAGACGAGACAGGAGCAGGAGGGCAGGTGCGGGAAGAACCAGGGAGCAGGTAACAGAGGAAGAGGAGCCGAGGAACAGAAGACAGAAGACCACAGAAGAAGAGGAGCCGAAGAATAGAAGACAGAAGACCACAGAAGAAGAGGAGCTGAAGAACAGGAGCTGAAGAACAGAAGACAGAAAACTACAGAAGAAGGTAAAGAAGAAGAGAAGCGCATAAGAATCCAGATGAAGGTGAAGAAGAAGAGGGGCGACGAGCAGCAGAGGAAGGAGGCAAGAAGAGGGACAGAGAAGAAGAGGCACACGCCGGTCGCGGTGCAAAGGAGAGCGAGAGAAGCACACATATGAAGAGAGAAGACGGGGAGCAGGAGGGAAAGAAGAGTACAGAAGAAGACTAAAGTAGAAGAGCGCAGAGGAAGGACAGAGAAGAAGAAAAGAAGCAGGAGAGAGGGTGAGTAGCGCGGGGCAGGGCGAGGGTCTGGGTGGTGGGGGGGTACTTACTGCGAGGTAGCTGGGCTTGCTAGGAGGTCTCAGGAACCTGGGCTGGAGGAGATGGAGGAGCTGCAGGGGGAGCGACCTACCCTTGGGTCAAGGGTCGCTACCACTGTCGCGCAGCGGCCGCCTTAAGAGGGAGGAGGGGGGGAGGGGTCAGCTGGGGGCGGGGGACGGGAGTGGGGCGACGAATGGGAGCTGCGGGCGGGGGCGTGCAGGAGGTGGCGGCGGGAAAGCGGAGGGAGGGGGGGACAGGTAGAGGGGAGAAGAGATGGGGGAGGGGGGGTTAAGGGCGGAGGGGGGTGAGTTTTAGGAAGTTTAGGAGTTTAGGGAGAGAGATAGGAGGAAGGATGGGAAGATAGGGAAGATAGGGGAGGGGGGGTTGTAGAGGTGGGTGAGGGTGAGAATTAGAGTGAAAGGATAGGAAGATAGGGGTGGTTACAGAGGGGGTGGCGAGTGAGGGGGAAAGATAGAGAGATAGGTAGATAGGAGGAGGTGGTGAGTGAGGGAGACAGAGAGATAGGTAGATAGGAGGAGGTGGTGAGTGAGGGAGACCGATAGAGAAAGGGGTAGATAGGGGTGGAAGAGAGGGGGAGGCGAGTGAAGGAGACCGATAGAGAAAGGGGTAGATAGGGGTGATAGAGAGGGGGAGGCGAGTGAGGGGGAGAGACAAGACAGGAGCAGGAGGGCAGGTGCGGGAAGAACCAGGGAGCAGGTAACAGAGGAAGAGGAGCCGAGGAACAGAAGACAGAAGACCACAGAAGAAGAGGAGCCGAAGAACAGAAGACAGAAAACTACAGAAGAAGGTAAAGAAGAAGAGGAGTGCAGAAGACAGAAGAATACAGATGAAGGTAAAGAAGAAGAGGGGCGACGAGCAGCAGAGGAAGGAGCCAAGAAGAGGGACAGGGAAGAAGAGGTACACGCCGGTCGCGGTGCAAAGGAGAGAGAGAGAAGCACACAGATGAAGAGAGAAGACTGGGAGCAGGAGGGAAAGAAGAGTACAGAAGAAGACTAAAGAAGAAGAGCGCAGAGGAAGGACAGAGAAGAAGAAAAGAAGCAGGAGAGAGGGTGAGTAGCGCGGGGCAGGGCGAGGGGCTGGGTGGTGGGGGGTACTTACTGCGAGGTAGCTGGGCTTGCTAGGAGGTCTCAGAAACCTGGGCTGGAGGAGCTGCAGCGGCAGGGGGAGCGACCTACCCTTGGGTCAAGGGTCGCTACCACTGTCGCGCTGCGGCCACCATAAGAGGGAGGAGGGGTGGGAGGGGTCAACTGGGGGCGGGGGACGGGAGTGGGGCGACGAATGGGAGCTGGGGGGCGGGGTGTGCAGGAGGTGGCGGCGGGAAAGCGGAGGGAGGGGGGGACAGGTAGAGGAGAGAAGAGATGGGGGAGGGGGGGTTAAGGGTGGAGGGGGGTGAGGTTTAGGAAGTTTAGGAGTTTAGGGAGAGAGATAGGAGGAAGGATTGGAAGATAGGGGAGGGGGGTTGTAGAGGTGGGTGAGGGTGAGAGGTAGAGTGAAAGGATAGGAAGATAGGGGTGGTTACAGAGGGGGTGGCGGGTGAGGGGGAAAGATAGAGAGATAGGTAGATAGGAGGAGGTGGTGAGTGAGGGAGACCAATAGAGAAAGGGGTAGATAGGGGTGATAGAGAGGGGGAGGCGAGTGAACTTGATGGCTCACCAATGGTCCAGAATACGTTTCTTCATAGGAAAAATTGTACTTCCCACATACCGAAGCCCACATGGGTAGATAATCACATAGATTGCAAAGTCAGAGTTACAATTCATGAATTTGTTTATCCTGACTTCTTGTTCTGTGGGTAATACATATGTTTTGCAGTTTACACTGTTTTTGTAGGCCTTACACTTTGTACATCTGAAGAAACCTTGTTGTTTATCCAAGAAAGTTTTCCTGTCTTTCATCTGAAAACTATGCACAAGTATATCCTGTAGGGAACTACTTTTTCTATGTGTGATCCTTGGATGTGGGCCAACAATGTGGCCAATCACCCTGTCAGTTCTTATCAAATGCCAATATCATTTCAAAATCTTCCTAACCTGGTCCGAGTGAACATTATAGGTAGTAATACATCTCACAACCTTCTCATTTGCTTTCTTATTTCTTGGAATAAGGAGATTTTGTCTTTGTACCCCAGCCACCTTTTCACAGGCCTCCTTGATTACTTTTCTAGGATATCCTCTGGACTGAAATCTTCTAATCATATTTGCCTGTTTACTATAAAAACTCCTGAGTGTGCTACAATTTATTTTGGCTCTGAGGAGAAGTGTGGCTCAATGGTTAGAGCGGCAGACCCTGATGCAGAGGTGTGGCCTGGGACCAGGGTTCACTTCCCACCTCGGCGGGTCTTGGGCTCAATTTCCTCAGACCTGATAACTCTCGTGTCGGTGCCAATCTAATCATGGGGTCCCACTCTGTAACTCTGGGCAATAGCTTGCTTAATCTCCACAACGGCCCCAACAGCGCTAGGGATGCCTGGCTTCACCTTGGGGGTGCCCAGGAGTGGGCACTTCACAGGGAAAGCCAGGAAGGGTTCCACAGCGGTATGTGTAAAACCGCTAATATGCCCTCAGTGTAAAATAGAGCTATACAAGTACGAAGTTTACAGTAATTCCCCATACGGTATACTCCACTTCAATATGAGTGGGTGATTGTTGTGGGCATGTAATATGCTATTTCCTGCCGTACTTTTAAGGAAAAGTCTAGTCTGAAGGATCTCATCCTCTACTATGACATCCAAAAATTCCATGGCCTCTCTGTGTGTTTTATATGTGAAATTAAGATTAAACTGATTGTTAGGTAACCAGGCCAGAACATCCTGTAGGATTTTCTCTGGTCTGTCCCATATTAAAAAAATATCATCAATATATCGTGTCCAAAAGATTAGGGTGGTCATTACAACCCTGGCGGTCGGTGTTAAAGCGGCAGTAAGACCGCTAACAGCCCGGTGGTAAAAAATTAGCAATTACGACCGTGGCGGAAACCGCCAACAAAGACAGCCACTTTACCACTCCGACCGCCACGGGGGTACAAACAAACATCACGGCGGTCACCGCCAACAGACAGGAGGGAGACAATGTACCGCCCACACTATTATGACAGGCCAATCCGCCACCTTTCCCGGGATAAAAACACAGCGGAAACAGGAATCCCGAAGGAAAAACGCTCACCTCTACACACCCCACGATGAACGAGGATGCCATGGATCTGGAACTCCAAATTCTACCTGCAATAGTCTTCCTGCTCCGCTACCAGGAGCACGAATGCCAGCGGCGAAGACCACGGTGAGTACTGCACCTACGACACAGGGGAGGGGGGAGGGAAAAAACAGGGACACGCAACACGCAACATCCCCACCCTCACCCACCACAACACACGGAAGAATGCAAAGACAATAGAAAATGAGTGTAACCATTGTATTATATTAAAAGCAAGTAGTCAGAAACATATATATACACCATGTACAAAATATATACCAAGCATAGTAGTCAAGGTAGTGCTCTAATAAAGTCAGTGGAACACTGGGACCACACGGTATGGGCGAGGCCCACACAAGATCCCCGACTATGACGGAGAGAACACTGCAGGGGCATCAGACAGCAACTAAACAGGCACCTCAGGGGGAGGGAAAGGGGGGGCACCTTAGCCGCTTGAGTGCACAACGCCAAATCCACGAGGAGGCCACATGCCCACTGTTCAATCCTGGGGAGTGCAAAGCCACAGTCTCACAAGTCTCTACAGTGGGTGGTTTGCCCACTGTTCAATCCTGGGGAGTGCAAAGCCACAGTCTCACGAGTCTCTACAGTGGGTGGTTTGCCTACTGTTCAATCCTGGGGAGTGCAAAGCCACGGTCTCTCAAGTGGATGACAGTCTCCACTGGTTCTGGAGGGGGCTTTGTGCCCAGAGTGCTTCATCCTGCCAAGGACAGAGGTAGTGGATGTGATACTCCACTGGTTCTGGAGGGGGCCTTGTGCCCAGAGTGCTTCATCCTGCCAAGGACTGAGGTAGTGGATATGATACTCCACTGGTTCTGGAGGGGGCCTTGTGCCCAGAGTGCTTCATCCTGCCAAGGACTGAGGTAGTGGATGACAGTCTCCACCGGTTCTAGAGGAGGCATGGTGCCCAGAGTGCTTCATCCTGCTAAGGACAGAGGTAGTGGATGACAGTCTCCACTGGTTCTGGAGGGGGCATGGTGCCCAGAGTGCATCATTCACCCCGTGATGGACTGCGTCAGTGTCCTTGCCGCTCATGGGCCAGCGGTGCTTGAGATAGCGGTGCCCTGTTCAGCGGTGCTTGAGACGGTGGTGCCCTGTTCAGCGGTGCTTGAGACGGTGGTGCCCTGTTCAGCGGTGCTTGAGACGGCGGTGCCCTGTTCAGCGGTGCTTGAGATGGCGGTGCCCTGTTCAGCGGTGCTTGAGATGGCGGTGCCCTGGGCAGCGGTGCTTGAGGCAGCGGTCTCCATTGCAGGGACTCAGCTGCTGGTGGTCCTTCATGGCCCAGTGGGGCTTTTGCTGGTGGTGGCCTCCTGGGCAGCTGGGCTTGTGCTGGCAGTCCTGTCCTGGGCAGCTGGGCTTGTGCTGGCGGTCCTGTCCTGGGCAGCTGGGATTGTGCTGGCGGTCCTGTCCTGGGCAGGTGGGCTTGTGCTAGCGGTCCTGTCCTGGGCAGGTGGGCTTGTGCTGGCAGTCCTGTCCTGGGCAGCTGGGCTTGTGCTGACGGTCCTGTCCTGGGCAGGTGGGCTTGTGCTAGCGGTCCTGTCCTGGGCAGGTGGGCTTGTGCTGGCAGTCCTGTCCTGGGCAGCTGGGCTTGTGCTGGCGGTCCGGTCCTGGGCAGGTGGGCTTGTGCTGGCGGTCCTATCCTGGGCAGCTAGGCTGGTGCTGGAGGTGGCCTCCAGGGTAGCGGGGATGATGGCGGTCTTCTCCTCCGTGCTGCTCTTCCTAGACTTTCCTGGTTTCTTGTGGCCCTTCCCCACCTTGGAGGGTGTCACAGCTGAGTCCACACTCCCACCAGGACCCCTGGGAGCGGCTTTGGTGGCTGGAGTCTTCCCCCTCTCCTGCCGGGCACTGGCCAACCTGATGCTTGACAGGTGGGGGACTGTCTGTGCTGTGGCTCTGTGCCACACTGGCTGCCCTGGTGGCCGGTGCACTCCAGATTCCGGTGACTACAGGCACCACTAGTCTTAGAGATGTTGTGGCTGAGGTGCTAGTTCGGGACCTAGGAGATGGATGGGGTGGGGGAGGTGTGGGAAAGAGGTCAAGGTTGGACAGGAAAATTTTCTTGGACACACTGGGACGGGTAGCTGGAGGGGGTTTGGGAGTGGAGGAAGAGGTGGTGGTTCTAGGAGGTGTTCGTTTGCTGACTTTGGGTGAAGGTTCATGCGCTGGAGGCTGTCATGAGGTGGATGGCTGTTGGGTGGGTGTCTGCCTGCGTTTGTGTGTCTTGGGAGGGGGCGTCACAGACACACTGGGAGAGGACACAGGGGACGTGTGAATGGTAGTGGGGAGGTGACTGCACGTGAGCGGGTGTGTTGGTGGGTGTGCTGGAGAGGGACGTAGTGGCTTTGGAGGTAGTGCATGCAGGTGTGAGTGTAGATGAGACTGGGAGAGAGGAGGGAGACGAGGAGAGGGGACACAGTGGAGGCAGTGGATGTTGGTGTGTCTGCATGTGTGTGATGCTTGCGTGAGTGCCTGTGGGATGTGTGGTGCTTATGTTTGCCTGAGCTTCCCTTGTGTGTTGACGTGTATGCATGCTGGTCTGTAGGTGTGCTTGGGATAGGCTGAGGTACAGGGGATTGGGTCGGGGTGGAGGAAGTTGGAGGGGGAGGCTAGAGACAGGGACAATGGCTGCCATCAGTGCTGAGGCCAGAGTCTGAAAATCTTGCTGAAGGGCCGTCTGACCAGAATGAATGCCCTCCAGGAATGCATTTGTTTGTTGCAACTGCCTTTCCACACCCTGGATGGCATTCAAAATGGTAGACTTCCCAACAGTGAGGGACCTGAGGAGGTCAATGGCCTCCTCACTGAGGGCAGCAGGGGCGACTGGGGCAGGGCACGAGGTGCCTGGGGCAAAGGTGATGCCCACCCTCACGGGTGAGCTGGCACGGGGCGAAGGCTGAGGGGCTGCTGGGAGGGCGGTGCTGGAAGGGGGGGTGGTGGCTGTACCTGTAGATGGGGGGGCACAGATGTTGCCGCCACCACAAGGGAGCTCCCATCAGAGGACGATTCCATGTCACTGGTCTCAGCTCCTGTCCCCGCCGTGGAGCTCCCCTCGCCCTCCGTCCCACTGGTGAAGTCCGAGTCCGTAGAGTGGCCGTCCATGGGCCATGTGGGATGCAGCTCCCCGGTGCTCCGGTGCCACTGCTCCTCCGCCTGATGATGCTAATGCAGACAAGAACAGGGAGACCACAAAAAGGGGGACGACGACAGAAGAAAGACATGTTGAGTGCATGCCTTACCGCTACCGTTGGCGGACACGGCAGACACAGAAGCCCCCTGCACTACGCCGCGCTCTTGGGCTCCACTGTTCAATTCCTGTGAAATGCCCTACAAGGCTATGGACGACATCTGCACACATAGATGACACAGGGGCATGACAAGGTGTACTTGGCACTCTACAGAGGTGGGGTGGGGTGCCACATGGCCTGCCTTACGGAGGGACCTTGCCTACGGAACTCGCCCTGGCCTAGGGAAACCCACAGCCCACCTCCCCCACCTAGACCCCTCCACTGCGTGCAAAGTCAGCAGAATGAGAGTGTACTCACCCCCTTGTGGCTGCTGTGATGCCCTCAAGCGCCCATCGAACTCTGGGTAGGCCACGGCCAGGATCCTGAACATCAGGGGGGTCATGGTGCGACGGGCACCCCTACCACGTTGGGAGGCCATCCCCAGCTGAGCCTCCGCCGTCTTCTTGCTCCAGCGGCGAATGTCCTCCCATCTTTTCTGGCAGTGGGTGCTCCGCCTGTGGTAGACCCCCAGGGTCCGGATGTCCTTGGCGATGGCACACCAAATATCTTTTTTCTGGTGGGCGCTGACCTACATGAAATGTACAGGGGGAAGAGTAAGTTATTACCAACTGCACCGTCAAAGTGATTGGCCCCCATCCCTACCCTTGTCATGTGGCACATGCAATCACCGTTGTTTCATGCACACTGCACTTTCCCCCCTTCCTTCTTACATCCAGCCCTCTCCACACAGGCATAGCCCATACAGCATGCTCCCAGTGTACTTACCTGTTTGTCTGGAGGACCGTAGAGTAGCGTGTACTGGGGGAGGACCCCATCCACGAGTTTCTCCAACTCCTCCGATGTGAAGGCAGGGGCCCTTTCCCCAGACACTCAAGCCATTGTCTCTTCCAGACCGAGGTCACAGCAGCACTTGTAGTGTATGTCCTCTCCTGTCGAAGATCAGGTGTCGAGTGTTTGAACAGGTCGAAAATGGCGGTCACGTCCACGGCGGTGCGTACCGTCGCCGCCGGCCTACATCATCATTGGCTCCTGGGACCCATAGGGTCCAATGCTATCCAATGCAGCATTGCGCCGCAGTCTTCGACCGCCTACCGTGACAGTGTACAACGCCAGCGCAGTTACCTCACATCCCATTGTCCCACTTTATAGGTCAGGCAGCCGCCATTTCAGGGGCCCACATGGATTAATTTTCAACTGCGTCACACATACCTAGGCCTAGACTCAACACACATACAGGCCACCTTTTGTGTATGAATGGTGTTCTGTGTAAACTGTGGGTACGTACCTCTGAGTTGTTTGACTCTGTGCTCGCTGTTGTCCTTCATAGGCACCGTCTGCTGGGACATGTGAGGGAATGGTAGCATCCTCCGGTGTACCGACCGTTGGTGGACCTGTCGACAATGGAGGAGCGAAATGTGATTATCACATACAGGCTTGACCGTGCCACAATCCAGGAACTGTGTACCCAGTTGGAGCCAGACCTGATGTCAGCAATCCGCCATCCCACAGGAATCCCCCCTCAAGTGCAGGTGCTGTCAGTGCTCCATTTCCTTGCAAGTGGGTCATTTCAAATAAACAGTGGCCATAGCATCAGGGATGTCCCAGCCTATGTTTTCCAACGTGTTGTCCAGAGTGTTTTCTGCCCTTCTGAAACACATGCAGAGCTACATCGTTTTCCCTCAGGTGGAGGATTTGCCTACAGTGAAAGGTGATTTCTAAGCCCTGGGACATATCCCCAACATCATAGGTGCCATTGATGGGACCCATGTGGCTTTGGCCCCCCCCCCACAGGAGTGAACAGGTGTACAGAAACAGGAAGAGTTATCATTCAATGAATGTACAGATGGTATGTTTGGCCGACCAGTACATCTCCCATGTGAATGCCATGTTCCCTGGCTCAGTGCATGACGCCTACATCCTGTGGAATAGCAGCATCCCTTATGTGATGGGGCAATTCCAGAGGCACCGTGTGTGGCTATTAAGTGAGCACCTGGGAGCAAGACAGTGGGAATGGTTGTCTGGGTCTGGGGATATCCCTACAGGTTAGTGCATGTCTAACAGTTGTCCCTCGCCATTTGCAGGTGACTCTGGTTACCCCAACCTGTCATGGCTACTGACCCCAGTGAGGAATCCCAGGACAAGGGCAGAGGAACGCTACAATGAGGCCCATGGGCGAACTAGGAGGGTGATGGAGCGGACCTTCGGCTCAAAAGGCCAGGTTCCGGTGCCTCTATATGACAGGTGGATCCCTATTCTACTCACCAAAGAAAGTGTGCCAGATCATCGTGGCCTGCTGTATGCTTCACAACTTGACTTTGCGACGACAGGTGCCTTTTCTGCAGGAGGAAGGTCCAGATAGAGGTGTTGTGACAGCTGTGGAGCCTGTGGACAGTGAAGACGAGGAAGCAGAGGAAGAAGACATGAACAACAGGGACTCAGTGATCCAGCAATATTTCCAGTGAGACACAGGTAAGAGTACAGACCTGTCTACTACATGTACTTTAACACTACTACCTCTCTACTGTCTGTCCTTTTCACCCAGTGTGTTGGCACTGAGTTGTCACTTTCCCTTACGATTTCACAGATGTGGGTCCCACTGTGTGACATATGCTTAGATTCCTCATGAACTAGAGTTGTGTGACATAGGTATGTTGACATTACAATTGTAAGAGCATTTTGTCACTGTAATTGCTAATACACTATTCCAAAATCACAGACAGACTCCAGATTGTTTTGTGCTTTAAGTGTGTTTATTTAAGTGCTCAATATTGGAGGGGGTAGTAAAATGGTGAGGGGTGATGGCGGAGGAATGTCCATGGCAGAGTCCTGTCTATTAGTCTCACAGGTGCATTGCCCATATGGGTATAGAAAGTGGAGCTGGGGCAGTTTAAGTATGGACAGGGTGACAAAGTGGGACAGTAGGATGACAATCAGGGTGGTCTCATTTCCTGGCGGGGGTCTTGGAATCATGCTCTGTCTTTGTCCTGGATCTCAGGGACCGTTTGTGGGGTGGTTCTCCCTCTGCAGGGGGTGGGGTGCTGGTGTGGTGGTCCTGTGGCGGGCGTCCTGTCCACTAGCGCCGGCGGAGGTGGTGGGCAGTTCATCGTCCATGCTAGTGTCAGGGGCCCCTTGTAGTACCATTGTGTCCCTCCTGGTATTCACAAGTTCCTTCAGCACCCCTACGATGGTGCCCAGGGTGGAGCTGATGGTTCTGAGTTCCTCCCTGAAGCCCATATACTGTTTCTCCTGCAGGCGCTGGGTCTCCTGAAACTTGGCCAGTACCGTTGCCATCGTCTCCTGGGAGTGGTGGTAGGCTCCCATGATGAAGGAGAGGGCCTGGTTGAGAGTGGGTTCCCTTGGCCTGTCCGCCCCCTGTCGCACAGCAGACCTCCCAGTTCCCCTGCGTTCCTTAGCCTCCGTCCCCTGGACCGTGTGCCCACTGCCACTGCCCCCAGGTCCCTGTTGTTGTTGGGGTGGTGGGTTAGCCTGGGTTCCCTGTAGTGGTGGACACACTGCTGATTGACGTGTCCTGGGGACGGAGGTGTGGGCCCGCTGGGTGGGTGCTGTGCTGGTGTTTCCAGATGGGGGAAAAGTCTGTAGTGGCCTGTGACTGTGTCAGGGGAACCGACTGTCCAGAGGTCCCCGATGGTCTGGGCTGGTCATCTAGATCCAGTTGGACAGAGCTGCTGTCATCACTGTGGGCCTCTTCTGTTGGTGGTGTGGACATGTGTGGACCCTCCTGTCCGGTGACGTTGGGTAGGGGTCCTGCATGGGTATAAAAGGATGGTTATTACATCTGTGTGTGGCATGGTGTTCAATGGGTGGGTGACCGTGTACCCCAGTGCTTGCATTCCTGTGTGGGACCTTGTGTGATGATGGGTTAGGGGGTTGTATGGGTATGTGCAGTGGGCATGCTTTGGTGATGGGTGTCCATTCTTTGTTGTTGCATGCAGGACTTGGTGTTAGGATGTGTGGTTTGTGATGTAGGGACATTTGTGAGGAGTTAGAGTGATGGGGTGAGGGTGAGGGGGGGTATGTGCTGGCATGCAGGTAGGGTGGGGGATTTAATAGTTAAGATTTGACTTACCAGAGTCCATTCCTCCACCTACTCCTGCGAGGCCCTCAGGATGCAGAATCGCCAAGACCTGTCGGCAGGTCCGCCGCCAGTCCGCTGAAATGCCAGGTGGTGTCCTGAGACCACGGAACACACCTTCCCCCGTAGGTCGTTCCACCTCTTCCTTATGTCCTCCCGATTTCTTGGGTGCTGTCCCACTGCGTTTACCCTGTCCACGATTCTGCGCCATAGCTCAATCTTCCTAGCTATGGAGGTGTGCCGCACTTGTGATCCGAATAGCTGTGGCTCTACCCGGACGATTTCCTCCACCATGACCCTGAGCTCCTCCTCCAAGAACCTGGGGTGTCTTTGCCGTGCCATGGGGTGGTGTAGGTGATGTGTGGGGTGGAGTGTGTGGTGATAAGTGTGGTGATATGTAGTGGTGTGTTGTGTGAGGTGAGTGGAAGTTCTGTGGATGATGGTGTTGTGTGCCTGTGGATGCTGTTGTTCTTGCTGGTGGTGTCTCTCTCTGTCCTTCTTTCGGAATTTTTGGTCGTAGGGGTTTGTGGGTGATGTGGGTGTGTGTTTTATATTGTATTGGGTGTGTGGGAGTGGTGTGTGTATGTGTATCAGGTGTGTGTATTTGGAATTGTCCAATGTGGCTGTGTTTAGTAAATGTGTGTGTATTTTGAGTGCGGCGGTGTGTACTGCCAATGGCGTATTTCTGTTGGCGTGACGGTGGAGGTTTTGTTTTTGCCAGTTTATCACTGACCTTTGGTGTGGCGGACTTGTGTAGGTGTCTGCATTTTGGCGGATTCCGAACTGTGGGTCATAATAGCTGTGTGTTGGTGGTCTTCTGCATGGCGGTAAGCGGCTTTTACCGCCAATGTTGTAATGAGGGCCCATATGTTTAGTCCATTTTTCATTTTCTTCCATCGTCACATATTGTGTCTCCCACTATACCATAGGAACAGTGGTTATTTGTAAACCTCTACATGTGTGGTTACCCATACTAATGTGATTCAGAGGTCATTTCGCAAAATGTCTTCCTCTTGCACAATGGTTTAATTTTGGAAGCCACACATGCAGTGAAATACAATTGGTGATAGCAAAGTTTTTACTATTCTGTATTTCCAAATCTTTCCCCATAAAAACTGTATTCCATATGTGTGGGTGGGCCTAGCACTTTCAAACATTAAAGGGCCAAAACCACATATAGGGTGGGACACCTGTGTCCCTTGGTGTTGCCCAAATCTTAAATCCCTGGAGTCTAGTGGGCTTTCTTTTATTCCTCCACTGGGGGGAAAAGATTGGGAATATTCAATCTAAAGAGCCCCCAAAGTGGAGCAGGAAGACTGTTTTCCCTCCTTTTGGAGTGAAACATGGTTCCAGGCCAGGGTGGGCTGCCTCCATCCACTTGTTTTTTTTATAAAACTTAGCCCTGGTGTCTAGTGGACTTTTGACTCTCTGCAGGGGATGATTGGGGGTAATTGCTTCCATCAAACACTAGGGGATAGAACAATTGCAACTGTTGTGAGTGGAGACACCACAGGCCTTGTCGAAGGGGCTGCTCCCCCTACAAAAAATCCTTAGTGTCTAGGGGGAACGCCATGTGATCATATTCGACTGTGATCGCCTGGTGCTCTGCAGGGAAAGGGTGGCATCGTTGGAAAGCTGAGTTTCTCAACTTTTAAACAACACCTCCAGTTTAGCATAATTCCCTAGAAGACCAGAGTACAGGTCTGTTTTCAGCCTCCTCTGTGCTTCCAGGAAAACCCAGAGGTGTGACGTGTTTGAATAACTGATGCAATACCATGAGTGGCAGTAGAATCACAACACCCTGAGTCTCCCACTCCAACCCAGGAGGTTGTGACACAGACATTGGAGTAGAACATAACAGATGCTGGTTTTGGGCTAGCTGCCTGGATGTGACCTCTAAGTTCATAGCGCCCAGTTGGGAGCACTATGGATGCGAGAGTCACATTCATAGTACCCAGGGGGTTAAGTGATAAAAAGCACATTTCTGACATTTAGACAATGATTAGTTCATTTTTTTTATGTTGGAGTTACTTTTTAATTACACAACATGAGGGCTTAAAAAATGCTTCAAGCTAATCTGTGAGTGGGAAAAAAGCAGGTACTATTTTGGAATGCAGAACTTTGCATTGATATTTACCACAATACTATGCAATCATAATGCTCAGATGACTTAAAATTTTACTCATTAATATTGCAGCTACTACACACCCTTAGCCTTACAAATCTGTTAGGTCACATCAAGCACCTAACTATATCTGTGACACAGGCAGGGATGCCTTTACATGCTGTATCTCCTTTTTTATTCATGCACTAAACATATTTGTTATCTTTATAAACTTTGTGTTGCTTTCACATGATGAAAGACATTTCTGATATGTAGGCTATATTTAGTTCTATATAGTAGTATTTTGGATTTTTCAGAAACACAAAAGAAGGACTACAATCAGGCTGCTAACTAGTCAGGCATTAAAAAAAAGGAATGAGCCATTTTGGAATGGAGTAATTTATCAAGCTTTTCTACAATATAATTCTGATTTCAAACTCTGTTGAAACCATCTTTTACAAATAACTGTTGTATAGTTAACACACCCTTTTAGCTTTAGTATGTTCTTTTCCTCCCGGCTCTAGGAACTGTCAGGTAAGCCAACGTTTCTCTCTCTCCTTTCCTTTAAGTTTCTAACTTATTTTGGGCTCTCCTAAAGTTTGACTACTTTAGCAGCATTTCCTGTCTCACATACTTTTACTCTGCACTTCCCTTTGCCCCCCTCTCAACAGATGAAGTTGTCCCTGCACTTTTAGGGTGTTTTTTCCTTTGTCTCCCTGTTAGAATGTTCCCAGATATGTCCCTTGCCCTTCTGCCTAGCTTTTTGGCTCAATGGCTTCAGTTGCTCCCTTTAGTGTGTGTTTGTCACCAACCTTTCTCACGCCTTTCTGTATGGTTTTGTGCTATGTTGCACAACAAACTCAACACACTTTCACTAACCTGAGTAAGCCATGTTTCTCCAGGGACATCAACCATTTTTCTCCAGAAATGTAGCAGGAGCCGGCTTCTGTTCTGATCCCTTTTTGGACCTGGATGCACTTAGCACCAGGTGTTTACCTCCCACAGCTTATAACTGCTGCAGCTGGTTCCAAGGGTGCACAGAGTCCTTCTTTGCTGTCTCCTGGTGTTGTGACTTCCTGCTTCTGATCAGCTTCTCCCTTCTTCCTCTGTGAGGTGTCTTCTCCCCTTGACCTCCTTATTTCTTTCCCCCTCTCAGCAGTATCCCTTCGCTGGCGTTGCGTCGGATTCCTGAAAGATGCAGCAGGAGAGTTTGTCTTCACTTCTTATTCCCTTCACTCTCTCTTTCTATCTTTGTCCCTTTTTCATTTCTTTTACCCTTATTTCACTTTTGGTTTCTTCTTTCTTAAGTCCTGTGGCATCTTGGTTTTCTCACTAAAGTGAGAAGAGTTCGAGGTAAGCATTTATCCTTCTTATAACTACAATCATAATTCACTGTTTGTGACTGATCAATTCCTAGGCATGCTCACAAGCCAACTGTCCCAACCAGATTTTCCTGGTCAAACATCTTACATTCTGACTTAGGCCCTCTTTAAGAGGCTGGCGGTCATCAGACTACCAGCCTCGCTATGGCAGTCTTACCGCCGCAGATCCGACAGTAAAGAACGCCACAACAGGAGTTGTGGGGCGTGGCAGATGCCAAACCTCCACTACATTGCCTGGCCCACCGGTGCGGTCTAACCGATGCAGCCGGCGGTATGCACCTCCAACCCGGCATGAGGCCTCACCCTGCCAGCTGGATTATGAGGCTGCAGATTGCCAGGCTTTCTTGGGCAGTCACCCCACCACGAAAATCCTGGCAGTCACACAGTCGGTGACAGGAATCCCCTTCCTGTCACTGGCACAGGCACACCACACGTCCGCACACTTACAAACAACACCCACCCCTTCATGCGCGCATGCATTCACATATACACCCCTCAGCATACGCATTCATCCACACAGACACGCCCATTCACTTCCAGACATGAAGACACAAACCCCCACTCACTTGCGTACATCCACACTACACCCCATCCTCCCTCTGCATGCACTTACTCACACTACATCCCCCTCCCTCTTTCGCATAGACGCACACATACACCCACACTCACAGATACCCTCCCCCCTTTCGGACAACCACTTACCTTCTCCGTTGAGGAGGTCATCCGGGAGGGGATGGATGGGTCCTGGCGATCTTGCAGTGCCAGCACCACCACGCCAGCAGAACTCCACCAAGCCATGTTACGGCTTGAAATACGGCTTGGTGGAGTCCTGCTTCGGTGTGGTGGTGTGGCGATGCAACCACCTCTTTGGAGTCGGACTTCCACCCAGAATCCTCTGAAGACTCCTAATATGGAGGGCAACCGACCGCCAGCACTGGAGGTCTGTTGCCTGCAGTGGCTGCAGAGGTCTTCATAAAAGACCGCCGAAGTTGCAATGAGGCCCTTAGTCTCTGAAATGAATGTCAAAAAGCTGTATCTGGTGAAATACACTTGAAGTCCGACAGCCATTAGCTGAAGCTATTGATTTTGGCAGGAAAAGGTGAGTGGGAAAATTAAAATTTTGTGGCTGCCGAAGTCAGTCAGATTTTTTTCACATCTTTGCCTGGTCCAGATTTCTAACTTCAAGTTTTTTGTTTGGAGCTCGACATTCTGCAGCTTGGCTAGCCTAAAAGCTATATCAGTCAAACTCTTCTCGAAATTAGAACCTGGTGCCCTGAGATCCCACTGAATCTCTATGTCCCACATTTTGGGCTTTCTGGGGCTGTTCTTGGTCTCTTCTGAGGCTTCAAGGTCTCAGGAACAGGATTTATGGGACACAACTTACTCTGTCAGAGGCCACCAGCAGAATCCAGTCCAGGTCCAGTTGCTACTGGTCAGGTGGTCATGTCAGGAAAAGGGCCTCTTACAGCTTATTTTGTCCCTGTGGCCACATAGAAGGTTGGTCAACTGGTCCATAGATTCCTAGGTACAAGTGGGAGCAGGCCCAGCACCCAGGTCTCCACACACAGTACAGACAACAGCTTCAGTTCTCTTCTGTTCTTCCTCAGGTTAAGAAGTATTCTGATGAGCGATCAATGAGGCATGATTTTTGTTTTTTGGAGAAAAAATGGGCAGCCCTTCCCACTTTTACAGCACACCCTGCTTGCTTTACTGAAAACTATACCACTGTGCACTGTTCCTTGTAAAACCGCCTTGGCAGCACCCTTCTGCCCTTGGATGTATCTAGAGTTCTAGCCAGGGATGTTTTTGGAGATATGAACAATCCAGTCCGCCTTAACCCCAGGAGTCTGGTTCTCAGACCATCTCTGCCTCACTGGATGGGGGTGCCAAGGTGGCTACAGTTGGCCTATGGAATCAAAGCTGGGGCTTCATTTTACCCTCATCTATAAATGGGCAGCATTCACTCTTGTTGTGTATTAATTTTAATTATAGCTTCATACACATTATTTTAGCAAACTAGGCCTGCTGCTATGCACTGTAACCTAGACATATTTTATTCAGCTTTGTTTTATTATTTTAACAATAGCCACATTTCCGGTCTTGTTTCATTTTCTCTGTCTAGCTGTTCCTTGCCTAGGCCAGCACTGCGTTCTTAAACAAGACCTTTCTTTCACTCTGTGCTTTTCTCAAGGCTGCAGTAAGATAGGTTGCCGGCAAACCTGGTAACGCTTTGTCTCTAGTGTTCATAGAAACACACACACACTCTTACGCTGGGATCCTTTCTTGGAACATCAGCTGTTTATTATAAAAACACTACTTTGACGGATGTACGTTACAGGGAGATTCTAGCCAGATAACCACAACTATACGCTGATTTCTGAATGCTTCACTGCAGCTGCTTATGTAGACTACAGTCCTCTTGCTCAGGTATGCGGGATGATGTCATCCCAGGGAACCTGAAGGGCAGAATTAGCGCTTAACATGCTGTGCTCTAACATAGCCTAGGTAGGAGCTTTTTCTGATGACTCTAGTGGCAATATGTCATCATTAATTTTATGTTTTACTCTCCTTGTCACAATTTTAATCCCAACATGTTTTATCCTCCTAGTTATTGCATTACATGCCTTATTATCTAAGATGCAGTTATGTTCATAAAACCTTATTGAACTTTATTCTGCCTCTGATTGTCCTTGTATATGTAAAACTAATATAACTGAGATAAACGGATGAGATCTCAGTGACCACAATTTCCCTGAGGAGTCAATTGTGTCATGCGCTCAGTTGCCCAATCATCCCTGCTCTTGGGTGGAGAGGAGGCACTGCTAGTTAGCAGCAACATAACCCAGATTAGGCCGACAGGTATCACTTGTAGTGGGTTCAGATTCAGTTCCCCACAGCGCAAGTGGTTCTGCCACCCAAATCCAGTAGTCTCATTAGGATAATGAGAGCCTACGCAACACTCTGATCCCTTTAAAATTATTGGAGTACTTATACGCTTCCCACTTCCCTTCCTCAGTAGAGAGGGGTCACATACCTCACACCCAGGACTTCATGTCAAAAGGCTAAAGCCATTGTTTCTGCTCTGGGAAAAATGTTTACAGCTCAATACATGGAAACAATGACAAGGGCCAGCTGCTGGTACGATAATGCTAATTAGCATTCCCGATGATTAAGCAGATACAGTTTAACTTTTTAGAAGTTACTTTTCCTCAATATTTATCAAAATACAACTTCACCACTGATTTGGATTTTTAATAAACATTAAAAATAGTGGTTGAATCATTTTCATACTGTATCCCAAACCTGTGTTAGCAGATTTATTATTTTATTTTTTCTTAGGGACAGTTACAACCATATAAAGTGAACGTAGTATTTAGGAGCTAGTCACTGTGGGTATATGCCAACACTAAGGCCCTCATTACAACATTGGCGGTAAAAGGCGCTTACCGCCGTGCAGAAGACCGCCAAAACACTGCAGCGGCCGCGGAATTCTGCCACAGCTATTATGACACACATCTCGGAATCCGCCGAAATTCAGACACCCACACATGACCACCACACCAAAGGTCAGTGATAATCTTGCGAAAACAAAACCGACACCGCCACGCCAACAGAAACACGCCCATGCTATCACGACCCACAAATCCACGCGGCGGTCTTTCAACTGCGGTATTCCATTGGCGGTACACACCGCCGCGCTCAAAATACACACACATCTCCAAAACACCGCCACATTGGACAATTCCAAATACACACACCTGATACACATACAAACACCACTCCGACACACCCAACACAATATAAAACACACACTCACATCACCCACAAACCCCTACGACCAAAAATCAGAGACGAAGGCCAGATAGACAGAGAGCACAGCAACTGAGAACCCCACCACACAGAGGCACACAACACCATCACCCATACAACATTACACGCACAATACAACACACACCACTACACATCACCAAACACATCAACACTTACACCACCCCACACATCACCCACACCACCTCATGTCACGCCAAAGACACCCCCGGTTTTCCAAGGAGGAGCTCAGGGTAATGGTGGAGGAAATCCTACGGGTAGAGCCACAGCTATTTGGCTCACAGGTGCAGCACACATCCATAGCCAGGAAGATGGAGCTATGGCAAAGAATCGTGGACAGGGTCAACGCTGTGGGACAGCATCCAAGAAATTGGGAGGACATCAGGAAGAGGTGGAACGACCTACGGGGGAAGGTGCGTTCTGTGGTATCCAGGCACAACATCGCGGTACAGCGGACTGGTGGCGGACCCCCACCTCCTCCTCCACAACTAACAACATGGGAGGAGCAAGTCTTGACCATCATGCATCCAGAGGGCCTCGGAGAAGTCGGTGGAGGAATGGACACTGGTATGTTAAATATCAACTATCATATCCCCCACCCTACCTGCATGCCATCACACACCCCCACCTTCACCCCCTCCCCTATCACTCCAACTCCTCACTAATGTACTCATAAGACAAACCACCCATCCCAACACCAAGCCCCGCATGGACAAACAAAGCATGGTCAGCCCTCATCAAAGCATGCTAACTGCACGTACCCATAACAACCCCCAACCATCATCACACAAACCCACACACAGGAATGCTTGCACTGGGGTACACAAACAATCAATCAATCAATCAATCAATCATATTTATAAAGCGCGCTACTCACCCGTGAGGGTCTCAAGGCTCTAGGAGAGGGGATTACTGCTGCTCGAAGAGCCAGGTTTGGAGCTGCCTCCGGAATGCAAGTTGGCCCTGGGTGGTCCTGAGGTTGGCGGGGAGGGAGTTCCATGTCTTGGCTGCCAGGTAGGAGAAGGATTTCCCACCCACTGTTGTGCGGCGGATGCAAGGGACGGCGGCGAGTGCAAGGTTGGCGGAACGAAGTTGACGGGTGGGCGTGTAGAAACTGAGGCGACGGTTGAGGTATTCGGGTCCCTTGTTGTGGAGGGCTTTGTGTGCGAGGGTGAGGAGTCTGAAGGTGATCCTTTTGTTGACGGGTAGCCAGTGCAGGTGTCTCAGGTGGGAGGAGATGTGGCTGTTGCGGGGTATGTCAAGGACGAGGCGAGCGGAGGCGTTTTGTATTCACTGAAGATGTTTCTGGAGTTTAGCGGTGGTTCCTGCGTATAGGGTGTTTCCGTAGTCCAGGCGGCTTGTGACGAGGGCGTGGGTCACAGTTTTTCTGGTGTCGGCGGGGATCCAGTGGAAGATCTTTCGGAGCATGCGAAGAGTGAGGAAGCAGGAGGACGATACGGCGTTGACTTGTTTGGTCATGGTGAGAAGCTGGTCCAAAATGAATCTGAGGTTGCGTGCGTGGTCTGAGGGGGTTGGTGCGGTGCCTAGGGCCGTGGGCCACCAAGAGTTGTCCCAGGCGGACGGGGTGTTTCCGAGGATGAGGACTTCCGTTTTGTATGAGTACAGTTTCAGACGGCTGAGTTTCATCCATTCTGCGACGTCTTTCATTCCATCCTGCAGGTTGGTCTTGGCGATAGTAGGGTCCTTGGTGAGGGAAAGTATCAGCTGGGTCTCATCGGCGTAGTAGATGATGTTGATGTTGTGTTTGCGAGCGATGTTGGTGAGGGGGCTCATGTAGACATTGAAGAGAGTCGGGCTGAGCGAGGAGCCTTGTGGGACACCGCAGACGATCTCGGTGGGGTCCGAGCGGCACGGCGGGAGGTAGACTCTTTGGGAGCGGTTAGAGAGGAAAGAGGTGATCCAGTCCAGGGCCTGTCCTTGGATACCGGTGGAGCGGAGGCGGGATATTAGGGTTCAGTGGCAGACGGTGTCGAAGGCAGCCGAGAGGTCGAGGAGGATGAGGGCGGCTGTTTCTCCGTTGTCCATCAGGGTTCTGATGTCGTCGGTGACTGCGATGAGGGCGGTTTCTGTGCTATGGTTGGCTCGGAATCCGGACTGGGAGGGGTCAAGTAGGTTGTTGTCTTTGAGGAATTTGGTCAGTTGCTTGTTGACGGTCTTCACGATGACTTTGGCAGGGAAGGGGAGGAGCGAGATGGGGCGGAAGTTCTTCAGGTCGCTGGGGTCCGCCGTAGGTTTTTTCAGGAGAGCGTTGACTTCCGCATGTTTCCATCTCTCGGGGAAGGTGGCAGATGCAAATGAGCTGTTGATGATGGTCTGGAGATGGGGGGCGATGATGTCGTCGGCTTTGTTGAAGATGAAGTGGGGGCAGGGGTCAGAGGGGGCACCGGAGTGGATGGTGTTCATGGTGGTTTTGGTCTCTTCCGTGCTGATGTGTGTCCAGGCGTTGAGGGTGATGGCTGGAGCTGTGGGTTCTTTGGTGTTTGGCTGGGTCTGAGGACCGAAGCTGTCGTGTAGGTCGGTGATCTTTCGATGGAAGAAGGTAGTGAGGGAGTTGCAGAGATCTTGTGAGGGCGTGATGGAGTTGGAGTTGGCGTTACACCCACCCACCCATTGCACACCATTACTCACACACATACACTAATCATGCTCTTATATCCCTGCAGGACCACTACGGAATGTCACCACACGGGAGGGTCCAGACAACTCCACTCCACCCACAGAAGAGGCCCACAGTGACGACAGCAGCTCTGCCCTACTGGATCCTGATGACCAGCCCGGACCATCATGGGCCTCGGGACAGTCGGTTCCCCTTGCACAGGCACAGCCCAACACTGACCTTCCACCCTCTGGTAACACTAGCACAGCACCCACCCAGCGGGCCCATACCTCCGTACCCAGGACACGTCAATCAGCGGTGTGTCCACCACTACAGGGAACCCAGGATAACCCACCACCCCAACAACAACAGGGACCTGGGGACAGTGGTAGTGGGCACACGGTCCAGGGGACGGAGGCTCAGGAACACAGGGGAACTGGGAGGGCTGCTGTATGACAGGGGGCGGACAGGCCAAGAGAACCCACCCTCCACGAGGCCCTCTCCTCCATCATGGGAGCCTACCACCACTCCCAAGAGACAATGGCGACGGTCCTGGCCAAGTTTCAGGAGACCCAGCGCCTGCAGGACGAACTGTATGTGGGGTTCAGGGAGGAGCTCAGAACCATCAGATCCACCCTGGGCACCATCGTAGGGGTCCTGAAGGACATACAAAAGACCATGAGGGACACCATGGCACTCCAAGGGGCCCCTGACACTAGCATGGACGATGAACTGCCCACCACCTCCGCCGGCGCTAGTGGACAGGACGCCCGCCACAGGACCACCACACCAGCACCCCACCCCCTGCAGACGGACAACCACCCCGCAAGCAGTCCCTGAGATCCAGGACCAGGACAGAGCAAGCCACCCTGATTGTCCTCCCACTGTCTCACTTTGTTACCCTGTCCCGATTGGAACTGCCCCATCTCCACTTCCTATGCCCATATGGGCTGTGCACCTGTGTGACTAATGGACTGGACTCTGCCATGGACATTCCTCCACTGTCCCCCATCACCATATCGCTACCCCGCTCCATTTTTGAGCACTGAAATAAACACCCTTGAACCACAAAACAATCTGGAGTCTGTCTGTGATTTGGTAAATATGTATAATCAATGACAGTGTCAACATGCGTTTCCAATTTTAAAGCCAACATGACTATGGCGGTCATTCTGACCGCGCGGGCGGCGGTAGCCGCCCGCCATGCGGTCACCGCCATCTGGCTGCACCGCGGTCAAAAGACCGAGGCGGCCATTCTGGCTTTCCCGCTGGGCCGGCCGGCGCCCGCCAAAGGAGCGCCCGCCGGCCCAGCGGGAAAGGCCCTGCAACACAGAGACCGGCTCCGAATTGAGCCGGTGGTGTTGCAGGGGTGCGACGGGTGCAGTTGCACCCGTCGCGATTTTCACTGTCTGCTAAGCAGACAGAGAAAATCATGCTGGGGCCCCCAGGGGCCCCACAACACCTGTTCCCGCCATCCTGTTCCTGGTGGTAAAAACCGCCAGAAACAGGGTGGCGGGAAGGGGGTCGGAATCTCCATGGCAGCGCTGCTTGCAGCGCCGCCATGGAGTTTCAGCCCAGACAGGGGAAATCCGGCGGGAAACCTATTGGCGGTGCTTCTGTGGTCATCCACCCTGGCGGTCGATGACCGCCAGGGTTGGAATGACCCCCTATGTCACACATCACAAGTCCTTGAAGGATGCAAGTAGGTGACACACGTTGCTAACCACAACTGTGAAACCGTAATGGAAAGGTACATCTCACTGACCAAATACTGCTATGAACTGACAGACAGGATAGAGGTAGAAGTGTGAAAGGGAATGTAATGGTAAAAAGAAAACTGTTCTCACCTGTGTGTCACTGGAAATATTTCTGTATGACTGACTCCCTGTTGTCTATGTCTTCTTCCTCAGCATCCTCCTCATCACTGTCCACAGGCTCCACAGGCTCCACAGCTGCCACAACACCGCCATCTGGACTATCCTCCTGCTGAAAAGGCACCTGGCGTCGCAAAGCAAGATTGTGAAGCATCGAGCAGGCGATGATGATCTGGCACACCTTCCTTGGTGAGTAGAATAGGGAACCACCTGTCATATGCAGGCACCTGAACCTGGCCTTCAGGAGGCCGAAGGTGCATTCGATCACCCTCCTAGTCCGCCCATGGGCCTCATTGTAGCGTTCCTCTGCCCTGGTCCTGGGATTCCTCACTGGGTCAATAGCCAGGACAGGTTGGGGTAACCAGAGTCTCCCAATAGCCACACCCGGTGCCTCTAGAGTTGACCCATCATATAAGGGATGCTGCTATTGCGCAGGATGTAGGCGTCATGCACTGAGCCAGGGAACATAGCATTTACCTGCGAGATGTACTGGTCTGCCAAACATACCATCTGTACATTCATGGAATGATAACTCTTCTGGTTCCTGTACACCTGTTCACTCCTGTGGGGGGGACCAGAGCTACATGGGTCCCATCAATAGCACCTATGATGTTGGGGATATGTACAAGGGCATAGAAGTCACCTTTCACTGTAGGCAAATCCTCCACCTGAGGGAAAACGATGTAGCTCCTTACGTGTTTCAGCAGGGCAGACAACACTCTGGACAACACGTTGGAAAACATAGGCTGGGACATCCCTGATGCCATGGCCACTGTTGTCTGAAACGATCCACTTGCAAGGAAATGGAGCACTGACAGCACCTGCACTTGAGGGGGGATTCCTGTGGGATGGCGGATTGGTGACATCAGGTCTGGCTCCAACTGGGTACGTAGTTCCTGGATAGTGGCACGGTCAAACCTGTAGGTGATGAGTAAATGTCGCTCCTCCATTGTCAACAGGTCCACCAGCGGTCGGTACACCGGAGGATTCCGCCATCTTCTCAAATGTCCAAGCTGACGGTGCCTAGGAAGGACAACAGCGACCACAGAGTCAACAAAATCCCAGGTATGTACCCACAGATACACAGAACACGACACCAAAGACAAAAATCTTTCTGTATGTGTGTCGAGTGTAGGCCCAGGTATGTGTGACGCAGTTGCAAATGAAGCCATGTGGGCCCCTGAAATGGCGGCTGCCTGACCTCTAAACTGGGACAATGGGATGTGAGGTAACTGCGCTGGCATTGTACACCGTCGCGGTAGGCGGTCGAAGACCGCGGCGCAATGCTGCATTGGTTAACATTGGACCCTATGGGTCCCAGGAGCCAATGATGAAGTGCGCCGGCGGTGATGAGACTCACCGCCGCGGACATCACCGCCGGGGACGTGACCGCCATTTTCTATCTGTTCAATCACTTGATACCTGATCTTCGACAGGAGAGGACCTACACTGCAAGTGCTGCTGTGACCTCGGTCTGGAAGAGACAATGGCTGCTGCGTCTGGGGAAAGGGCCCCTGCCTTCACTGCTCAGGAGTTGGAGAAGCTCGCGGACGGGGTCCTCCCCCAGTACATGCTACTCTACGGTCCTCCAGACCAACAGGTAAGTACACAGGGAGCACGTTGTATGGGCTATGCCTGGATGGAGAGGGCTGGTTGTAAGAGGGAAGGGGGCAGAGTGCAGTGAACATGAAGGACTGTGAATGCATGTGCCACATGGCAAGGGCAGGGATGGGGGCCACTCACTTCGACGGGGCTCTTGCTAATGACTTCTCTTCTTCCCCTGTGCATGTCATGTAGGTCAGCGCCCACCAGAAGAAGGACATTTGGCATGCCATCGCCAAGGACGTCCGGACCCTGGGGGTCCACCAGAGACGGGGCACCCACTGCCGTAAAAGATGGGAGGACATTCGCCGCTGGAGCAAGAAGACGGCGGAGGCTCAGCTGGGGATGGCCTCCCAACGTGGGAAGGGTGCCCGTCGCCCCATGACCCCCCTGATGTTCCAGATCCTGGCGGTGGCCTACCCTGAGCTGGATGGGCGCTTGAGGGCATCACAGCAGACACAAGGGGGAGAGTACACCCTCATTCTGGGGACTTTGCGCGCAGTTGAGGGGTCTAGGTGTGGGAGGAGGGCTGTGGGTTTCCCTAGGCCAGGGCTACTTCCATAGGCTAGGCCCCTCCGTAATGCAGGCCATGTGGCACTCCACCCCACCGCAGTAGAGTGCCAAGTACAGGTATACATGCCCCTGTGGCATCCATGTGTGCAGATGTCCACCATAGCGATGTAGGCCATATCCCAGAAATTGCATCTGTAGAGGCCAGGAGCACGGCTTAGTGCAGGGGGCTGCTGTGTCTGTAATGTCTGCCAACGGTAGCGGTAAGCCATGAACTCAACCTGTCTTTCTTCTGTCGTTCTCCCCCCCCCCTTTCTCTGCTCTCGCTGTTCTTTTGTGCATCAGCATCATCAGGCGGAGGTACAGTGGCACCGGAGCATGAGGGAGCTGCATCCCACATGGCCATGGAGGGCCACACCACGGACTCAGAATGCACCAGTGGGACGGAGGGCGAGGGGAGCTTCATGTCGGGCACCACATCACCAACCAGCGACACGGACTCGTCCGCCGATGGGAGCTCCCTTGTGGTGGCGGCACCATCTGTGCCCCACACTTCTACAGGTACAGCCGCCACCTCCCCTACCAGCACCGCCCTCCCAGCAGCCCCTCAGCGTTTGCCCCGTGCCCGCTCACCCAGGAGGGTGGGCATCACCTTCGCCCCAAGCACCTCAGCCCCTGCCCCTGTCACCCCTGCTGCCCTCATTGAGGAGGCCATTGACCTCCTCAGGTCACTCACTGTTGGGCAGTCTACCATTATGAATGGCATCCAGGGTGTAGAAAGGGAGTTGCAACATGGTAATGCATTCCTGGAGGGCATTCATTCTGGTCAGGCTGCCCTTCATCGAACCCTGCAATCTTTGGCCTCAGCACTGATGGCAGCCATTGTCTCTGTGTCTAGCCTCCCCCCTACAACTTCCTCCACCCAGACCCAAACCCCTGTACCCCAGCCTATCCCAAGCACACCATCAGACAAGCATGCACACACCTCAACACACAAAAGTAGCTCAGGCAAACATAGGCACCACACATCCCACAGGCACTCACACAAGCATCAGACACATACAGACACAGCAACATCCACTGCCTCCACTGTGTCCCCCTCCTCATCGTCTCCCTCCTCCCTCCCAGTGTCGTCTAGACTCTCACCTGCATGCACTACATCTACAGCCACTAGGACTCGCACCAGAACACCCAGCACCACACCCCGCTCACCTGCAATCACCACCCCCACTCCCATATACACATCCCCTGTGTCCTCTCCCAGTGTGTCTGTGACGCCCCCTCCCAAAGTACACAAACGCGGGCACCCACACACCCAACATCCATCCACCTCACGACAGCCTCCAGTACCTGCACCTGCACCCAAAACACCTAAAGTGACTGAGTATCGTCACTGGTCAGGAGACCGCCGCCGGAGTCAGTGCCCAGGAGGGCAGGAGTATTGTCACTGGTCAGGAGACCACCGCCGGAGTCAGTGCCCAGGAGGGCAGGAGTATCGTCACTGGTCAGGAGACCACCGCCAGAGTCAGTGCCCAGGAGGGCAGGAGTATCGTCACTGGTCAGGAGACCACCGCCGGATTCAGTGCCCAGGAGGTCAGGAGTATCGTCACTGGTCAGGAGACCACCGCCAGAGTCAGTGCCCACGAGGGCCCCGACTGCCACAGCCCGCTGGAAAATGAGGGACCGTCATGCCACACATCAATGCACAGGTCAGAGACCGCCATGGCAAAGCACCGCTGAACAAGGGAATTACCGCCATGGTTAAGACCGCTGAACAGGGCAAAGCACCGCTGAACAGGGCAGAGAACTGCTGAATAGATCAGAGACCGCCATGGCAAAGCACCGCTGAACAAGGGAATCACTGCCATGGTGAAGACCGCTGAACAGGGCACAGCACCGCTGAACAGGGCAGAGAACTGCTGAACAGATCAGAGACCGCCATGGCAAAGCACCGCTGAACAAGGGAATCACTGCCATGGTGAAGACCGCTGAACAGGGCACAGCACCGCTGAACAGGGCAGAGAACCGCTGAACAGATCAGAGACTGTCATGTCAAAGCACAGCTGAACAAGGAAACACCGCCACATCAAGCATCGTTATCCCATGTACAGCTGGGACTGTGACGGAACAGGAACCGTCACTGGGAGCATAATGCAGTGTGGGCACCATTCCCCCTCCAGAACCAGTGGAGACTGTTATCCACTTGAGAGACTGTGGCTTTGCACTCCCCAGGATTGTTCAGTGAGCAAACCAACCACTGTAGAGACTTGAGAGACTGTGGCTTTGCACTCCCCAGGATTGTTCAGTGGGCAAACCAACCACTGTAGAGACTTGAGAGACTGTGGCTTTGCACTCCCCAGGATTGTTCAGTGGGCAAACCAACCACTGTAGAGACTTGAGAGACTGTGGCTTTGCACTCCCCAGGATTGTTCAGTGGGCAACCCACCCACTGTAGAGACTTGAGAGACTGTGACTTTGCACTCCCCAGGATACATCAATGGGCATGGAGCCCCGTCGTGGATCTGGCGTGGTGCTGTAATCCGGCTGAGGTGCCCCCCCTCTTCCCTTCCCCCTGAGGTGCCTGTTGTATTTCGATCTGATGCCCCAGCAGTGTTCTCTCCGTTTGTGGACTGGTATCTATTGTGGGCCTCGCCCATACATTTTTGGACCAGTGGTGCACGGACATTGATATGTGCATACCTGCACTGCTTCTCGTAATGTATATACTTTTGAATGTGTATATATATATATCTGTATATATTTGGTAACTGTATTTTGATACATTACAATTTTTCGACTGATTTCCTTTGGTCTTTGCATTCTTCCGGGGGGGTTGTGGGTTGTTACTGTGATGTTTTGACATGCATAGCTGTGTGTGTTATAATGTGCGAGGGTGGGGGTAGGGGTGTTTCGTGTGTGTCCCCCTGACTTTTGCCTTCCCCCTCCCCTATGTCGTAGGTGCAGTACTCACCGTTGTCTTCGCCGCCGCCGTTGCTGGTGTTCGTAAATGAGCAGGAAGACAAGGGCAGGTAGGATTTGTAATTCCGGCTCCATGGTGTCCTCCTTCCTCGTGGGATGTGTAGAAGGTGAGCGTTTTCCCATTGCAAAAGCTGTTCCGCCGTGTTTTTATCCACGGTGAATCCGCCCCGCAAAAGGTGGCGGATTGGCGGGTTGTGATACTGTGGGCGGTACATTGTCTCCCGCCTGTCTGTTGGTGGTGACCTCCGCGCTGCTTGTCTGTACCGCCGTGGCGGTCGGAGTGTTAAAGTGGCTGTCTATGTTGGCGGTTTCCGCCACGGTCATGATTTCCTTTTTTTGTCCGCCGGCCTGTTTGCGGTATTACCGCACCTTTAACACCGTCCGCCAGGGTTGTAATGACCCCCTAAGTTCTTGAACATACCACTTTCCAATACAAGAGACTGTACCTTGCTGCTAGCTGGCTACCTTGGGGATAACGAATTTAACATTTTCAAGTAGGGCTCTCTCCTTTCAAAAATGGTTATTTTTACATGTTTGCTTGCTGGTTTAAAGCTACAACAGTCAGGCTACACTGGTAGGGATGAAGCCATGTTTTATCTGGCAGTGTAACAGAGAACAACCTTTGTGGTGCAGTTGAAAGATCACATGTAACTTTCATACTATTGGAGCACTTCCGTGCACCATAAACTATGAATGTATTGAAAAGTTAAATATGCTGATTGGACTTAGCCAATTTTACCATGTATTAGCAGCCATAGTCCATACAGTAGGAAATGGACAGCAGTACACTAATGTTCATAGTTGAAAAACCACCACAACCAGTCAGCAAAGAAAAAGAGATCAATACATCAAAACACAGATTTTTTTCAAACAAAGCCATCTTGTTTTGCCAACTCTTTGTCCCAACAGAGAGCATCCTCATGATATACCATTTCCGAAGCCATCATTTGGCTGGTCAAAATCTCCAAGAGAAAAATATGAAAAGCCATGGGCGCCATTTTGACTGAATAGTCCTGTATTTGGAGGAAAAGAGACATGTTCTCATTATTCTTTAAGAACCCAGGAAATAGATTGAAGAAATTACACACATTGCTTTCTTGTTCCACATTAGAGTCTAATTAAATTACCATCCAATATGAGCCCATGTAAACAGCAACTATGCACCACCATCCCATTGTATTTCTAAATACAGCACAGTCTCTACCATTCTCACTCCTTTGTAGTCAAGACTATCAATATTTTACAGTTGATATTTTGGTAATTCTGGAATCAGTATAGATCCAGAAGCATAATGATTCTCTGAAGGTCCAACCACACATGTCAGAGAGGTTTATGGTACGGTGCAGGTATGTAAAAACAGAGGTAAGCACTCGCCTACTAGCAATAGGACAAATGTAGGTCCCTTTTGCCCCGCCAACAAATCAGACATGTGGAGAGGAGAAGGGGAGTAAGAACATGCCTCTCCTTTATTCAACTTTGCCCTTGTTTCATTTAGCTCTGAATTAACAGTCTCCATAATTCTACCCTATCTAAAATGTAAAGCTACAGCCCTAGACTTTTTAGATAGGGGGATACTCAGTGATGAGTGAGGTCCTTCCACAACAGGGCCCAGCCACTCTAGTGAAAGCAATGCCACCATTTTAAAAGGCACAGTAGTAACTTCCTTACCATTGGCGTTAGCAGCTCTACAATATGGATACCGGATGACGACTTGCTGAAATCACTCTTTGTCTTACGGAATTTGTACTGATGGGGTATTCAGTACAATGAGATAACAACCTCTTTGGGATAATTGCAGTTATTACGGGGCTGACTACATGGACCATTTTCATGCACTAGAATCATACTTAAGCCCTTCACTAATGCCATTAAGACAGCAGTACAAAGGATAGCTTTTAAAATGGAAAAGCAAGGTCACACTAGACAGACACGCAGACCCAGCAGTGCTCCAATGTATCAAATCCGCAATAATAAAATCATACCCACAGTAAAGTAATTATCCAACCGCCCCAGGAGCAGGACAGTGCCCCGAAAACATATTTGCATTAGAGTAATTCAGTGCCCTCCATCCTTTGCCTTGAAAGATTCATTAATACCAGTCTAAGCTCTTATCAAGGATTATTTGTAGCATGCGTTCACAATTATTATCCAAACGAGTGGCCTTCTTAAATGTCTTTTATTTTGTATTCATCTCTCTTGCTTATTTACTTTGGTGCTGATACTCGACTTAATTTACCTTAACCATCTTTATCAAACCAAAGAGTTTTTAACAAGGAGAAATCTGCCATGTTTCTAGCAACTGTGGTATCATACTTCTAAAGGATAGCACCAGCATTGCACTGACAACAGTATCAAGCTGGGCCATTGAATCATAGCACACAGAGAACCCATAATCTTGAGGTCAAAACATGTAACCAAGTAGACTTCACTTACTTGTCAGCCACATATATCAAACATCTCAAAATTCCATTCTGTAAAAAATAGTGTTGGATTTTTTTTTTTTTTTCAGGGAAAATCCTTTAAAAACATGCTTATTCATTATAAAAGTGTAATCAAGAAGACAAGACCTTAAGCTTATAAAAGTTGAATTAATGAGACAAGACTTTAATCATTAAGCTGGATGCATGAGCCCCAGGATACCCCTTTTTAGAAAATTTCCCAGTGTTGTATCACTAGATTTGTAGTTATTGTTTTAGACTCTGTGGTGGAAACTTATAGCAAATCACTAGAAGGTGTCCCCTGTATGCATTGGGTAACATGTGAAAGAGACTCAATAAAATAGTGGTGGAGGAAGATGCGAGGTAGGATAGGGACCTTAGACTCTGCCACTGTGCCAAGACTTGGAAGCAGATAAAGAGTATGTGACTGACTCATGTTGAGGTGAAAACCTTTCCTGTTGCTTTGTGAACCTTTTCTCCACAGACTTATACCAGAATCCTGTATACCAGGTTGTGAATCAGGCATACTGGGACACGTATGGGCAGATTCAATAAGGACTTCCATTGTCCTTGCTGGATGCAGATCATTGCAGGGCAACACATGTTATTAACAGGGATTTACAAAGCCACACAAGAGGCTAGTTGAGCCACCTTGTATAACTTTCTAAAGTAATGTAAAGCAATTCAGCATTTTGCACTGCAGTGAGTTACATGTTGTGTGGTAGGCACTCCATGGGTGAAGCATGGGCATGCTTTTGCATCGACTGGTGAAATTTGGATGCAATCCCAGGTTTACTAAAAGCAGTAAACCTGTAATTGTGCCAGAATGGGAATCCTACAACAGAGAGGGGAAACTAGGAGAATGATCTTTATTTCTGCTTTTCATTTCTTATTTCTATAGTTGCTGGATTCTGCATTACAGCTAGATAGAGGGCATTGTCTTTTGGGATTGTTTTTCGTGACGGAAGTTATCCCTTCCTACTCAATAACAATCCCACCTGTAGCATGAGCACCCTTGCAGCATGGCACTAGGGTCTTTGAATTGCGGCTAGGCAGCACATAGTGCACCCGCACTAGGATAGATTCTTGCCGGGGGAATTGGCTACTGTCAATATTAATCCATGTAAAAGTCAAAAGGGCTGAGAAGCCAGAAACGATGCTGACCCCTGGGGATGTTTCTGACTTGTGACTGATTTTTAAGCTGACTGATATTCTTAAGAGAGCCGACTATACCAGTGCCAGCTGTAAAATGCTGTTGATTTGCTGTCCAATACCATACTTTTTGAAGAGCCTGCTCCTAAAATGTCTAGAAAGTAACATGAGCCTGCCATTAAATGTTGGCAAACTAGAGGTGTATATTGTTTGCACAGCTATTCTTGCTATTATTTTGCACTGTAACCTTAGAATGTGTAGTATCTCAAGCTTTGATTAGATTGCAATACTTTCATCATTTCGGTCAGCTAGTCTTGTTTCTGTATGTCTATCATGTGATTTTGAGATTATCTTATGGGACATTAGCAATGTTAATATAGGGAAATACATATTCTAACTTTTACATAAAGGTGTGTTTATTCATGACTGTGAGGTCATGGTGGTCGACAAGTCAGAATGTGAGTCAAAATGAGTGAAATCATTTTTCGCCTGAGATCTGGCGAGTCCTATGTGCAACAAGACAGACCCACTGATCAGTTGAGAGTGAAATTTGTGGGTCAAATTCAGGGAAACTGAGAAAGAAGGAGTAGCTGCTAGAGCAAAACGCCGTCAGTGAAAAATCTGTAAAGTTTCTGAACGGATTGTGTTACCTTACCTGTAGTAAATGACAAATTGGTTTTGAATTTGTTTAGTGCTCACAATATTTTGCATTAGCTTCATGTGAATCTGAGAGTGGGAGGACGAGCTGCAAGACATTTTCTGCTGCAGTACGTGTGAGTGGGATGTCATTGGAGCCGTTCTGGGATAGGCTGGTTTGTGACAAGAGTTGAGCATAGATTGGCAGCTGTCAGTAAAGTGCAATTGGTTGAGAGGGTGGGTGAAGAGAATTCTGGGATTAAAAGTCACTTCCCGATTTGATTTTGAATAACATTAAGGTTAAAAAGGTGAAATTTTTCAAAGCTTTAAAGAGTGCTTTAAGGGGAGATACATACATTAGAACGAGTATAGGGGATATTGCACTGCCAGCTGGTACACCAGCTTACATTGTAATCGAAGAAAAGGGTGTCACGCCATGCCTTTGGCTAAAGCAATGGTGCAAAGTGACAGAGAAGGATGGGAGCTTAGTGTTTCCTGCTAATGGAACATTCAATATAAAGAGTCTAGAAAATCTGAGAAGGGTGCTGTATGATCTGAAACCCCTCCGAGACCAGAACAGTTTGAGGCATTAGCGATCTGAGAGTTAGTAGCCAGACAACAACAGCAACAGAACTTTGAGAGGAGAATGAGAAAGGCAGAGAAGACACTAGCCGAGGCTAGATGGTCTCATGCTCAGAAAATGTGGAGAACGGAGATTTTGCAGGGAATTAACTTATTCCCAGCAATTACACAAGATGGTGAGAAGGAAGGGAGGAAATATACTAGAAAGACTAACAAGAGCCCTTCTGAGAGTAGGGAAGCTAGAAAATCTTTGACATATGAGGAGGAATCAGATGATGATGAGTTTCTTTTAAAATTGCTGAGAAATCGTCCACCACCATATGCAAGCAGATAAGAGTGGTCCGAACACCAGTGCTGATCCTTCAGCTCCGACGCAGGTTAATGGGACAGCAAATCCGGTGCAGGTTAATCCTAGCCTGAAACAGAGCCCGATGCAGAGCAATCTTAACGCACCTACTACTCCAGTAGTTCAAACTCTGGTGCCACAGCCAAATGTCCAGAGGATTTACCCTGATATACCCATTGTGGAGACTGCCAAAAACCTAATAGTGCCTATGGGACAGGTTTTCCCGAAACCGATGTTGGTTCAGACAGAGCCGACTCCACTATTACTGCCGCAAGTGCAGCCACAGGTAATGCCAAGATGCACTCCAGTAACAGTCCGTTCAGAGTTCCTCCAGATACTGTGATAGGGTCAAACATTAGCCAGAACTTGAAAATGTTGACACTGCAGACCTCCTGAATACAGTTGTGCAACAGGTGCCACCTGTCCAGGCCAGCATTATTTTGTTGCAAGGTTTGACTGCTCAGCAATTGACCGAATGGTTAGACAAGCTGAATACCCCGCAGAGTGCTCCAAAGGGAGAGGAGTACTTGGACAACACTAGACTAAGCATGGAAGTGGGTGAGCTCATTGAGCGAACTATGGGTGTAAATAGATTAGAGTCCTACACAGAAGCCGAATTGAGATGCTTGTGCCTGAAGATTACAAGGGAAGTGAGCAATGTGCATCAAAAGCTAGCAGACCTGGCAGAGCAATACAGCACAGAAACAGAGAAAACAAACCATTTGAACAGGAGTTGCAGGGTAGATTTTGAAGCTAAAGATTTTGAACACATGAGAACTGCCGGAATGAAGGTACACCGTAGGGAGTACCTTCACAGTGCCCGGACTCGGGGAGCATTAGACAAATGGGAAGGCAGATGGGTAAAGAAAAGAGATAAGAGAAAAAGGGATTCTGTGGAGATGACTGCAAATGTGCAGCAGGATAAGGATCCAGTGAAAATTTGTACCAATGAGAGAGATTCCAGGAGGGAATTTTGTTCTCACCCCCTGGAGCAGAAGTTACATCCTGTCATTTACAAATGATTATCCTAGATTGAGAGAGAAACCAGTAAAGTGTTACCAGTAAACAGACAGGTGTGTGACACTTTTAAAGTGCCCGTGGGAGGACTTGAACACTTTGTTAGAGATAGTATTTCCAGCTGACCTGTGGAAGGAGTTTAAGAGGTGTATAGATTGGCCGACAAAAGAACTAGAGAGAGATCTGGTTACGGGTGCGCTAGCTCCTGAGGTAATGAAATATTACTATAAGGTGATTGAATTTCTGAAGACGACAATTTCATCCAAAGACATTGACTGGCAGAGAATAGATAAGACAGCTCAGGAAGCCAAGGAGTCAATACGTGCATACTACGAGACATTGTTGCAAACACTCAACCATTAAAGTGGTACAGAAACAATTGAGCCGAAAGACATAATTCATTTTGTGTTCAGATTTGTGGAAGGATTGAGACCTGAAGTTAGTCTGAGGATTAAGAGTCATTTGATTTTCTTGCAAGTAAAACCGATTGATGAGGTGTTGCAGTATGCAAAGTACTATAGTGATGAGATTCAATTGAAGCAGAGAAAGTTGAAGGAAAAGGTGATGATGATGCAGATGAAAGCTGCACAGACAGGGATGCAGGCAAATGTTCCACAATAGCTACCACATGGTATTCAAAATCAAATGAGAGGTAGAGGTCGCGGAGGTGATGTTAACCGTGGTCCAGACATGAGTTCTGTAGTGGATCAGAATGATGTGCAGGGAATGAAGAAATTGTTGACTTGTCTCACTGGCAGAGCGGTCGGACATTGGAAATGGGAGTGTCGGATGATGGTACAGGAAGGTGTTGTTCAGCAAACGAATGACATCAGCTCTTTCCAAAACATGAGAGTACCAAGAATGAGAGTTCCTAATCCGAATTTCCAAAATAATGTGAATCAAATGCAGAATTTTCAACCCATGCAGCAGGTGTGAATACTGCGTGTACAAATGACACAGTTTCAGCCGATGCAAAAGCAGGTTCCCATGGTACCTAGACAGCAAATCTAAATACCTTAAGCCCCAATGGAACAGCAGCAGGTGATGCTTCCTCAACAGGTCACAGGTCAGAGGTGCAACCAAAGTAATAACACAGTACACCAATTCCCATTATGCAGTGAGAATGGAATAAACGCTGATTGGGTGAGCAAGAGTTCAGATGAGGAGGAATGTGTACTTGCAGCTTCCTTAGAAGTAGATCAGGAAGGTCCCTATGTGAAGGGAAAAATCATGGGTCACAGAGTTTCCTTCTTGGTTGACACAGGAGCTATACGCTCTACAGTAAGAAGTGTGGAAGTCCCAAATTTGCCCCTTTCGGGAAAGACAGTCCAGATTGTAGAAGTAGCAAATCAGTTTTTGACCAACCCAATTACAGAACCAGTTCAGGTTCAGATTGGCAACTTTCAGGGATTGCACAAATTTGTAGTCTGTGATTCAAGTCCGGTATCCCTACTGGGAAGAGACTTGCTGTGTAACACCAGGTGCTCGATTACTTGTTCAAATGACGGAATCGAGATATAGACGAATAGTGATGATGGAGTTGACGCAGCTCCCGAGACAGAGTGTGAAGCCACAAATGAGGAACACCCTCTGATTGATTTCTTTCCATTGTTCACAGTAAAGGAGCTTCACCCTGATTTACAGGGAACTTTTAAAGAGAAAGTTTGGGATTTGACAGGGAATGAGATAGGTCTGATAAAGAGTTGAGCTAGTTAAAGTTTCCGTAAATCCACATGTCATTTTTTCTCAGTTTCCCCAGTACCACATGACACAAGATGTTCTTATGAAGGTCGCCCAGATAGTTGCAGAATTTGTGCAGCAAGGGCTTCTGAAAGAAGTGTTAAGCAGCCCATGTAATTCACCGATAATGGGATTTAAAAAGCCCTGTGGGAAAGTTTGAATTGTCCAGGATTTTAGAAAAATAAATGACATTGTGATCAAATATTGTCCAGTGGTGCCAAATCCAGATGTGATAATGTTTCAGATTCCATGTGATGCTGAATGGTTCACTGTCATTGACTTGTAAAAGGCTTTTTTTTTCTGTGCCTCTTCACAAGGATAGTCAATTTTTCTTTTGTTTCAAACTTTTGGACCGAGTTTACTGTTGGTGCCAAATTCCTCAAGGGTTTTCAGAGTCACCTTCCATATTCAATCAGATCTTCAAAAAGAATGTGGAGTCGTTGGAATTGCCTTTTCAATCTACCTTGGTACAGTACATTGATAACTTGCTGATTGCATCCAAAACAAGGGATGAATGCAAGTATGACACGATTGCCTTGTTGAACCATTTGGGAAAGAATGGTCCTAAAGTGTCCCCAATAAATTGCAATTCTGTCAGAAGGAAGTGAAATATTTGGGTCACGAGGTTGAGAAGGTGTCAAGGAAAATATACAGAGAAAGGGTCACAACCATATTGCAGATGAATCCCCAGACTACACAGAGAGATATCAGGATGTTTTTAGGGATGGTAGGCAACTGCTGCCAATGGATTCCTAATTTTTCGGTCATTTCCAAGCCCTTGCAGAAGCCGACCCACAAGGAGGTCACCGATCCCATAGTGTTGGAACAGGCTTGCATGAAAGCTTTTTCTGAATTGAGAGAGTCTGTGCAATGCCCCGTCTTTGGGTATGCCTGACTACACTAAACCTTTCACACTGTTTTGTCATGAGCGTGATGCATGTTCTTTGTCTGTCTTGATGCAGATCCATGGAGGTGTAAATCACCCAGTAGCATATTTTTCAGCTACTTAGGACCCAGTCGCAGCAGTCTTACCAGGTTGTCTGTGTGAAGTTGCAACGGTTGGACAGAGCCTCACACAGAGTGAAGGCATTGTGCTGGGACACCCCTTAACTATCATGGTCCCTCACTCCATTGAGATTCTACTTACAAAGATGAAGACCCAATACCTAACAGGTACAAGGTTTACTGGATATGAGACAAATATTCTAGGGTCACCAAATGTATCATTGAAAAGAACTACAGTGATGAACCTGCAACCTTACTCCCAAAAGAAAATGTTGAAATTGAAATATTACAAGACATTGAGCATGATTGTCTTGAAGTAACTAACTTGTGCACAAAACCAAGACCTGATATTAGAGACACCCGACTGAAAGAGAATGACCAAATTATCTTTTTTGATGGTTCTTGTCTAAGAGACAATACAGGAACACCGAGAGCAGGGTATGCAATGTGCATAATTTCTGGTATCCTGGAAACGTCTTGGCTTCGGGGAGTGTATTCTGCTCAAGTAACGGAACTGGTAGCCCTAGAGCGTGCCATGTTTCTGCTCAGCTTAAAGGTACAATATATACAGATAGCCAGTATGGATTTAGGATAGTCAATGACTTTGGCCAGTTGTGGTAACAGAGAGGTTTCACAAACTCTTCTGGTTCACCAGTGAGAATTGGTGAGAGAAATAAAGAACTGTTGCATGCTATCTAAATGCCTGAAAAGATTGCCGTGATAAAATGCAGTGCACATCTGAAGTCTCAAGACTTTGGGCCTGATTACAACTTTGGAGGAGGTGTTAATCCGTCCCAAAAGTGACGGTAAAGTGACGGATATACCACCAGCCGTATTACGAGTCCATTATATCCTATGGAACTCGTAATACGGCTGGTGGTATATCCGTCACTTTACCGTCACTTTTGGGATGGATTAACACCTCCTCCAAAGTTGTAATCAGGCCCTTTGTGTCAATGAGAACGGATCTGCAGCTCAAGGCGCAAGGTTTTGCGCATTGAACTGTATATCGTTCAAAGATAAGTGGGAATTGTTACCTGAAGAAGATGAAACATGTCCAAGTTATGCATTGAAAGTAATAGATACATTTGAAGAATTGAAAATGTTGCAGAATAATGTTGACAGGGAGGAAAAATGATCATGGAGCAAAATTAAATGTATACAGGGACAAGATGATTTGTTGGTTTCCGAAGAGGGTCAATTGGTTTTGCTCAATAGTCTGTTGCCGCAAATGGCTAGGTATTATCATGTCCAAGCACATGTTGGGAGGGATGCCATGATTCTATTGTTCAAGCATAATTGGTTCAATCCAAGGTTTAGACAGGTTTCTGAAGCAGTTTTCCCTTGTTGCTTCATTTGCCAACAAAAGAAAGTGGGGAAAGGGACAGTGATTAATTTGAGCCACATTGGAAGAGCAGGAGGTCCATTCAGCAGAATGTAAATGGATTTTATTGAGATGCCTGTGTGGGGAGGTTTGAGATACCTGTTGATGATTGTCTGCATCTTTAATCACTGGATTGAAGCATATCCTACATGAAGAAATGACAGCCTCACAGTAGCAAACCTGCTGCTTAGGGAAATAATACCACGTTTTGGGTTTCTGATCTGTTTAGAATCAGATAGGGGAAGCCACTTTAACAATGAAGTAATTAAATTACTGTGTGCAGCATTGAACATTGAGCAGAAGTTGCACTGGAGTTACTGCCCTGAGGCATCAGGACTAGTGGAACATATGAATGGTACCTTGAAGTCAAGAGTTGAAAAGATGTGTGTGTCTGTGAATCTGAAATGGCCTGACACGCTACCTTTACTTCTGCTGACAATGAGAAACACACCAGACAGGAAGACAGGATTATCGCCTCATAAGATCCTCATGGGTCGAACAATGAGGTTGCCAGTGGTGCCTGCAAATGCACTTGTCAAGATTACAGATGATATGGTGTTGGACTACTGCAAAGGTCTGGCTGATGTGGTTCGCTTTTCTCTCAGCAGGTAGAGCCCATCACACTGCCACCGATCCATGACCCAGGGCACAACCTGAGAGCCGGTGACTGGGTTGTGGTCTGGAAACACGTAAGGAAAATGTGTTTGGAGCCTCGTTGGAAGAGTCCGTTCCAAGTAGTTTTGACAAATACCACAGCTGTGAAATGCCCTGGGGTTCCGAACTGGATCCACGCCAGCCACACAAAGAAAGTGGCATGTCCTTTGGACAATGAAGAAGAGTTGTTAAGAGTGCTGACAATGACAAAACAAGTCTCAGGACTGGAAGGAGAAGAAAGAGTACCTGAGACCGGATCTGAGCCTGTTGAGGACGGTTCAGTCACTGCTGTGAGAGACAAAGGAGAAGACCTTCAGGAGGGTGACAGTAAGCCAATCTCAATTGAGGTAGCCTAGTGAGAGGAGGACTTTCCCTAAACAGATAATCTTGAGAGACAAACAGAGCAGTTGCCAGACCCTTAGGGGGAAGGAGTAGAGACGGATCAAAACATTGTGATCTGACTCCTCCTGAACCAGTTGCAGGTCCATCAAGAGAAAACACCACAGAGCAAGGAGAAGTTACAAGTTTAACACTGAAAAGAGCATTGACCAAGGGTCCACTGAAAGGAGATACATGGCCGGAGTCACAAACAAAGAGAAGGGAAGCAGTTGTTGAAACAACAAATGAGGAAGATGTAGATACGACCAGGAGAGAAGATCTAAGTGAGGGAGAATTGAATGGCAACCCAAAATTGAAAAGAAAGAGAATAGCACTTCAAAGGTGCACGGGTTCTGAATGGGCATATGCAACCACAAGTAAATGGCAAAGAATATTTGTCTTTTTATTTTGATCAAGACATTCCAGGTCAACATTTTTGCAGTTGAAGAAAGCTGATGAACTGAACTGTTGGAACAAAAACTGAGAAAAGTGCAAAATAAAGGGAAGCTGTTGAATGTAACATGATTTGACTTTTGAAACCTTGATTTGACAAGCTGCTAACCTGATTTTGACAAGCTATTAATCTGATTTTTGACAAGGGATCCTGGAATCCTGGAAGTGAGACTGAGAGCTGTAAATAACTGCTGAAAGAAGATTGAAGATTTTTGTTTTTGATTTTTCTGCAAGTTTTCTAAAATGTATCTTCTACTTTCTGATTCTTTACAGATCACGGGTAACATTAGTCAACAGGGTAGGAAGAGTAGGTGCTGTAAATACAAAAGCAGTGGTTTGGCAATTGTGTGTGGGATACTGTTTGTGATATTGGTTGTGGGTGTGACTGTTCTTGACAAGAGTAAAGCCAGCCATACTTCAGCTTTAGAGACAACTACTGCATTAACAGCTATAAAGAAGTTTAGGTTAGATGATAAGTATCTGCACAAGGGTACTAATGCACAAGGGGAACTTTCTTCTAATGTCTTCTATTGCATATTGAGTGAGTATGTTGAGATAATGGATGTGAAGAATTGTTTTGTGTGTACGCAAATTCCTTCATCAGTTGAAGAAGGAGCTACCTATCATGGTTTGCCTCTAACTTATGGGATGAGTTATAGTCTGTTACTAACAAGATTCTATAACCCTGAGTACATTCAGTATTTCTACTCCAACTAGAATGTGGTGTTTTCGTTTGTCCCCATAATTAGGTATCTGAGTAGAGAAGCTAAGGATAATAACCTAGTATTAGTTAGAGGTTTCTTTGACCCTACATTATCCTTTGGCATCGCTTGCACACACAGAAATAACCTAACATGCTAGCTTATACCGTTAGAAAATAGTTTCTTAGTTCACACAGATGACAGAAGAAAGGCATTGAAGAAGAAGTTAGAAAAGATTTTAGATAAGAGGATTAACATAAATGATTATGCTTATAGTGCAATAAAAACACAAGGGAAATTAGCTCTAGATGTGCAACACGTAGAGAAGCTTTGTGTATATAGGCCTAAATCTCATGCTGACACTTTATTTATGGGAACGAGTGAATGTAGACATGTGTTTTTGTTTCAGAGTAAATGGACATTTATGTTGAATGGACAGGATCCAGCAATTCCTGGGACATATTACATCTGTGGTCCTTATGCTTATTACCGTCTTACAAGAGGATGGTATGGTACACGCTATTTGGGGATAGTTTTCCCAAAGATTTATCCACTTGATGACTTTTCTTAGGCATCTGCTTAGAGAATTAAATTGTGATTTTCCCCTGTGCAGACCTAAAGTGCTCGTAGCTAAAAGTCATTCTCATGAGAACTGCTTGCTAGAAGTTGTTATTCTTGCTAATGCAACATTGTAAATGTGATGTGTGTAAGACTGGCTTTCCCAGGAGAGTACAATGGAGACAGTGACCAGAATATAAGCTGTAACAATATTGTTACCTGACGACCCAGATGAATGAGAACAGTAGGGAAGGAGCCAATAATCGATATTTGAACCATGTACTAGTAGAAATGTAGATTTGAAGTTTTAGTTTTATTGGACAGAGTGTTAACATGTGATCCCTTGACCAATAGGGACTTTGCAGGTAGCTTTAGGGAATCTAACTTAGCCAGGCTGCACTGAGAGAAGACAACGCAATTGCTCATTTCCTATCTCAGCAAAAGGCTATTACTTTCTTGAGCGTCTTGAGAAGACACATACTTAACTGTAAAGACTTAAAAGACTTTGCTGTTTCTGAACTTTGATGCTGAATCCTGATGCCTTGCTGTCCAGGGTGATGTCCTGATGAAAAAGACGGTCACAGCTTGCTGGTTCAAATTGAGGATACGTATATTAAGTATGAGATTGTTTGCTATGTCTATTTGATTTTCTTTCTAGGTACCAACCACGCAATTTAGATAGAGGCATAGTTAGGTGTTTCTTCCAAATTTGTATTGACAAAAATTTTTCACGAAGCCCAAACATGCTAATTCAAATCTGGATTCAGATAGGATCCTCACTAACGAAGTTCAATACATGGAATAAAATTTGATGTATTTTCCTTGCTGAATCTAAATGTATGTAATATCGTTTGCGCAGCTATCCTTGCTATTACTTTGTACTGTAACCTTAAAATGTGTAGTAGCTCAAGCTCTGATTAGATTGCGATTCTTTCGTCGTTTCTGTCAGCCAGTGTTGTTTCTGTATGTCCATCATTTGATTTTGAGATTATCTTACATGACCTTAGCAATGATAATATAGGGAAATAAAAATTCTAACTTTTACATAAAGGTGTGGTTATTCATGACTGCAAGGTCATGGTGTGTGACAATTACTGACTCCTATTAATTACTAATGTTATTAATTGTCATTGATAATTGATCTGCATGTACTGGACATACGGTGGGAACTTCTTAAGTGCAGTCAAAAGGTTCATCAGCCTATTCACATCCTCTTGTAAGTTTACTTATTAAGGTCAGACGTGCCAACACACACCACAAGTGCTGGCTGTAGGACCCGCTTTCCAGCACCCACGCGCACTTTGCTTACAACCCAGAGTTTTTTTTTTATCCATTCTGTAGTAGTAATTATCCAACATATTTAAAGGTTCATTTCAGTCTTTTACATGTCATGTTCAAAATCTTAAACCCCAAATTGGTTTTGGTCGTTGAAATTCATATATTCAATGAACAAGCAAAATAAAAAAATTGCTATACCAATGCCCAATGCATTTCGGGTTCACTCATCAATGGATATATGAATCAAACAGTATTCCCAAGTTGATTTCCTGCATATAAGTCAGTAGCCTTAAACCCTATGACAGCAACAAAGTGCTCACTCTGCATGGCACGCAATCCAGGTCAGAATCATTATATGTTGTTATAAGATGCATGGCCAGATTTACAAATGCAACACCTTTCAATAAGATTGTGTGTGATGATACTCACACTGGACTAACATAAGCCACCTCCGTGATTATTATAATAGTGGTTTACAACAGAGTAAAAACTTGTGTCTTAGCTTGAATCTGAAAGAGGGTCATCCATTGTTGAATGTAACAGGAAGAGGAAACAATTGTATTCAAAGGATGGCGATGACTGCCTACCCGCGTGCCTACCAACCATGTTTTGCACTATTATCTTTCTCCCGTGCACCAAGGTGAACAAGCATTTGCAATTAAATAGATTTCATTTTTGTGAGAGTTAGAGCTATTGGTGTTGTAAATTATGATGTTTTTTACATATGTGTTTGTTTTGGAGTGTAGTGGATGTATGGGGTGTGGAGTGGAATTATGTGGGTTGTACTGGAATTGTTAGTTGTGGAATTGTGTTGTTTGGAGTGTATTTGTATAGTTTAATTTAGTTTAAGTTTATGTATAATTATGTGGCATGGTGACTAGATAGTGGTGGGAGCTGAAGATAATAGATAGAAAGGAAGAACAAGAGGGATAGGTGGTTATTAAGTGTTTATTGAACATGAGACAGAGGAACAGAAATAGTGTGTGAGAAACATAGAAAGAAGGGAAGAGCAGGCCATAGCTGCATAAAGAAAAAGGTTTTGTGTACACAGAAGACACCTGAAGAAGAGGATAAGAGCATTGTTTTGAGGGACAGAGACTTTGAAAAGTCACTGGATAGTAACTGCGTTTGATGGCCTGAAGTTAACCACATGAGAGAGGCGGGAATAGTGGGTGAAAGAGAGAGAGAGAGACAGTTGAGAGAAAGTACAAGAGAGACATATAAGGACAAGAGGAAGGGGCTCCTGGGGAGCAGGGGTGGCTCCTCCATAAGGCCGGAGGAGCGTGGTCCCCCTGCCAGCAGCTGCAAACCTTTTCCCGAAAACGATCATAAACTGTGTTTATGATTTTTTTGGGGGGGACCGGGGCGGGGCCATTGAAGTGATGAGCAAAGAGGGGGCGTGCACAGCTCTCCCCCTCAAAGCGCATGTGTGTTTGGTCGGACGTCTAGAGCCGGACAAACACACATGCGCACAGGGCTCTCTCCAGCCCAGCAACACAATTGTCCTCCCAGCCAATTCTATCGCTGCTCTAAGCAGCATCAGGATTGGCACAGGGCAGGCTGGGAGCCTGTGCCTGCCGGTAGCAAGACAGTAGGAGGCAGAGGAGTGGCACGGGAGTGTAGTGAACAGCGTGACGAGGTACAAGAAGGTAGCATGTGTGAGTAGGTAGTGTAAGAGGTGACAGGTAGTGTGAAGGAGGGAAGAGAGGGAGCAGTGGTATTGCGAGATGAGAGTAGGTAGAACAATGGGGAATAAAGTGAGTGGCTTCTGCTGTTGTTGAAAGTGCATATTTTACTCAGAATATCAGACTTTGAGCCTGATTTAAAGTATGGTAGATGGGTTGTCACAAACAGAATGGATATCTTCTCTGCTGTATTACGATCTCAAAAAGCTATCAGTGGATCGTAATATGGCAGATGGGCTATCCGTCACATTTGTGATAGTGAAACACCCTCTGCCAAACTCTAAATCAGGCCCTTTTTTTCTCAATTGACTGAGGAAGATAGTGTCAACTTATAGAAAATCTTGTTAGCTTCTAGAGTACTTTCTAAAATCATCTGAGAATTCAGCAGAATCCCTAAATGAGTATAACATTACTAACAAATCATTTTTATTTTAACTATAATCTTTTATCATGTGCTCCTTTGTTTAACTCTCAAAACCTCACATTTACTACAATTCATTTCAATGGGGACCATGTACACAAGTCCTGTCAGACTATTATAATATGTTGTCCATGTTTTCACCATCCAATCAAAGAGGGGCACTTTGAGACCCCACACAAGCATCTGTGTGGTCAGGGTGTGCTTATCTGCCTCCTTATATAGTTTGTTTAAATTATTTTATTCAGAAAACAGGGACCATCACCCCTGGTCCTGTAATGGCTTCCATAACATACTGTTGAAGTGTCCAGCCTATCAGGCTTGACTAGTCCCATTCAGTGCATATCTGAACACAGACATTGGATTAGTGGGGACAGGCCAGCCTTTGAGTCCTTTTCTTTTCTACTGCACAACCAGAAATTGCTCTGCAGAGCTGTGAGTTAGGTGACACTTTTTTAGGATTTACTAGCCAATGTATGTGGGTGGCTCCTATACACTACATAACCAGTGAGGAAACGTTTTCCAGATGCAACCTTCTCACTTTTGCACCACTTTAGCTCTACTGGAAACTATTCCACAAGGCACCATTCTAAGGGAAATCCTAGATAACCCAGGCCTTCTGCCCCTGAAGGGAAGCCTGTGGGCCAGCCAGTCAGGGTTTATTTTAGGGAACGTAGCAGTCTCCTACCCTTGAACTTCACCATGCCAGTTCTAGGACTAGCTCCCCATCCCACTGGGTTGGTGTCCAACTGGTTATAAAATACTTAAAGAACAAAGACCTTTCTTCCCTCAAGTATTCCCTTTCACTTCACTGTGAATGAGAAGGCTTCCTCCTGGTCCCTTTCAAGTTAATGAATTCCCTGTACACTCCCTAGCTTTCCTTCTATAGCTGATATCTGCCACATGCCTCACCCATTGCATTCTTGTGAAAATGCCTAAGCCATTGTTTTGTTCTAGGATAAGTTTTCACAGATTGTTAAGGAGAAGCACTGGCAGGGCAATCTGCCTTCAGACTAATGTTGATTAGCCACCGGAGGCTCAGGCACGTAAAGCTTTCTTAAATAAGTATTCAAGATCTGACTTTACTAATTAAATTTGGTTTGAATTTTTCTAGTAGCTTGTTCCAGACTGGAGACAGCATGGTTGTGTAGTTATTCTGAATCTCCAGTTTTCCACTGGCTACAGCCCTTTACAGTGAAAAAAGCTTTTGGGGACAAATCACGGTAGGCACATGTCAGCATTAGACTTTTGCATGTACCCTTTTTAGGATACAAGGGCTACTTAGCGGTGGCATATTTAATATTTAAAAGTAAGAGTCTTTCCTGTCAAAATGTTTATTTTGAAAAGTTCACTGTGGGGTTAAAAGCTAGACAGGTAGAGCTGAAGCTATGACTCTTACGTCAGCCTAATGGATGGCAAACCATATGCTTCACAGGTGACATTTAACTTTCCAACGCCATTTGTGGGTTTCCTGAGCCACATACTATGGCCTCACTTCACCATGTTTTATGGTCAGAGCACCTACATGGAAGACTGGACACCAGTGTTAAAAAAACAACAGCATTAGTCCAAAAAATGCCGTGACCATGCAAAAAGAGCTAATTTCTCACAGGTTCCATAAATCAGCTTTTCTTTTAATCAGTCTCCATAAATTAATGAAAGCCAAGGCTATACCAACCAACGTTTTTCAGTCATTCTAGTAATGATCACCCTATTATGCAGATAACTGAAATAGCTGTCATCTGGAAGTGGAAAACACAAAAGTCTCTCACTGATGACCACATTGCCAACCAAAATTGTGTTAGGTTAGGTCAGGAATAAAGAATATACACATTGTGATAGAGCAAAGTTTGAGTGGTGACAAGTGGTAGCGCGTCTGACCTTAATAAGTAAACTTTCAAGGGCACGCAAATAGGTTGATAAACCTTTTGACTCGCAATTAAGGTGATCCACCCATAACTCCAGTACACGCAGATCAATAATTAATAATCAATTAATAACAATAGAAATCAATTATAATCAATAGCAGTAGTAATCATTTGAAGTCAGTAATTGTCACACAATATTACTTAAAGGTCATGAATAACCGCATCTTTTAGTAAAGTTAGAATATTTATGTCCCTATATTAACAATGTTAATGTCACATAAGGCAATCTCAATTAAAAAAATACACATACAGAAATATCACTGGCTGTCCATAGCAGAGAAAGAAGCGCAATCTAATCAAAGCTTGAGCCACTTAACATTCTAAAGTTACAATACAATTTGATTAACCTTTTGCGCAGACGATATCACATACACTTATTCAGCAAACAAAAGACATCAAACGTTATTCCCTACAGCAGACATTCATTAGTAAGGAGTCCTTAACTACCACCAGATTAGCATTGGCATGTTGGGCTTCATGCAAAACAATTTAGTAAACACAAATTTAGATAACATCTAACTGTGGCTCTATCAAAATAGTTTGGTTGGTACCTAGAAAGGAAAAAAAGCAAACAGTCTTAAGAAAAACATAAGTGATAATATACATCTACTCAAATGGATCAGCAAGCTAAGATAGACTTCATCATCAGGACATCAGTTCAGTCAGCAAGGCATCAGGATTCAGCATCAAAGTTCAGAAAGCGCAAAGTCTTAAAGCAGTAAATTTAAGCACTTCTCTTGTCAAGACGCTCATTAAAATAATGGCCTTTCAGCGAGAAAGAAAATGGGCAAATGGCTTGTCTTCCCTCGGTGCAGTTGTTGTGTTTAAAAGAAAAGTGGATGACATATAGCTGTAGAGTTTATTAGAAACAGCGCAGAGCTGGCAGCCAAGAGGCTCCTTCAGCAACAACTGACTCTTCCCACATTCCAAAGTTCCCCACATTCCATGTTCCAACAACATCCCCTAGGCAACCCCACAATTCTAAAGATAAGTATCCCACATAAGAATACAACACATTTTCCCCCTTAAACACAAGAAACAAATAATATACACTATGTACAATGACTATAAAATATTGTTATAGCATTCACAGTAAAATCGACTATCAAACACAGAAAATAAACTATAGACTACATAATTCCTTTCAACTTTGAGGAAAGATACCTTGGCCGGGCCTCTGATTTGACCCGGGAGGCAATGGAGTCCTCTCTCCATACATTCTCTACACTCTCATACCCAACCCCATCTCCAAAATTATCATCACTAGTACCTCTCACTTCACCATCCACACCATCCACCACATCTTCTTCTCCAGGCACTTCCTTCCTCTCACTCATTACAAACCCAGAATCCCAACAGTCCTCATCAAAATCCTCAATGGGAGTACCAACATACCCAGGTTCACACTTATCCAACCTTTTTACACCCAACACTCTGCCATCTTGAGTTACAACAGACTTTTTGAACACTTTCACATCCCTCATGGCCTTACCAAATTTAGACATACCTTTTCTCTCCAGCCCAGGTTTCCTTATTCTGACCCAATCTCCTACAACAAAAGACGGCTCCTTCACATTCCACTTCTCATCATACACTTTTTTATACTTCTGTTGCTTCATTCCCACTCTGTCCTTAACCTCTTCTATATTCACATTCTCCAATTCTTTTTTTTGCTTCTTCTAAACCACCACGGACAGAGTTTTGACACGGGATTCCTTCCCCTCAACAATCTGAAAGGGCTTATTTCAGTAGTACTCTGAGGAGTAATACGATAAAACCACAACTTTTCTCTTAACTTTTCTTTCCAAAAACCTCCAAAACCTCTTGCCCAACAAACACTATCTTTCAAAACACGGTTGAATCTTTCAACCAATCCATTACTTTGTGGTTCATAAAGTGAGGTTGTGACATGCTTGATATTGCTATACCTAAAGAAACTTTGCATCTCTTTAGATACTAGCTGCACACCATTATCAGACACCACCATTTCTGGAAAACCTTCCCTTGCAAACACCTCCTTGAAAAATTCTATGATGGCATTAGATGTGACCTGGGACACCATTTTCACCTCAGGCCACTTTGAATGGTAATCAACCAAAACCAAGGCATACTGAGCCTCAGCAGGGAAAAAATTAAATGGCCCTGAAATATCAAAATCAAGCTTCTGCCAAGGAGAATCAGGCCAAGGCATCGGACACAAAGGAGCTGGTACCGTCCTCAACATCTTCTCTGCACTGACGCACACACTGCACTCTCTCACTGTCCTTTCCGCCAGCTTATCCATGCCTGGCCATCAAAAACAAGTCCTTATCAACCTCTTCATAGAAGACATGCCAGGATGACCTTCATGCGCAATCTTTATAATAATTGGCTGCATCCCTTTTGGAGGAACACATTTCTCTTTTTTGAACACGAGAATATCTATCACCTCCAATTCCTCTCTTACACTAAAGAAAGGTGCAATCTCCCCATCCACTTTATCTATACTCGGCCACCCACACCTCACATACTCTCTGACCTTTTGCAACACCTCATCCACAAGACCACATTCTAGCCACTGTCTCTCTTCAACCATCTTGAATTCCTCCGACATAAAGTCAGACACCACAGAAACCACATCCATTTCTAATGCCACATGATCACTCACACTACCAGATTCACTTTGAGGAAGACGTGAAAGACAAGCAGCCACTGAATTCCTCCTTCCTGGTACATATTCGATCTGGAAAGAATATTCTTGCAACCTTAATACCAACCTCGCAATGTGAGCAGTGGCATTCCACCCACCACCAGGTGACAGAATACCAACCAGAGGTTTGTGGTCCATTTGAAGCACAAAACGTGACCCCCAAATATAATTTCTAACGTGTTCAATGGCCCACACACACGCTAACAACTCCTTTTCAATGACAGCACACCTCCTTTCAGCATCAGACAGAGTGGGAGAAGCAAAACTAACATTCCAGATGTCCTTGCCACACTTCTGAGACAGCACACTCCCAACACCATACATACTCGCATCAACAGTAACAACACACTGTACTTTAACATTGAAAGGTCTGAGAGTAGGCGCATCGGCAATTTCTCTTTTAATAGTTTCAGAAGCATTCATCTGTCTTTCAGACCAATTGTACTCCACTCCCTTCCTTGTCAGTTCCCTCAGAGGTTCCATTTTGGTGGCAAAATTCTCTATGAACTTGCTGTAACACTCACACAAGCCTGTGAACGACAGCAACTTATCACGACTATCTGGGGCTGGAGCCTTAACAATAGCATCAACAAGAGAACGCCTAGGTATCACACCCTCACTTGAAATAGTGTGTCCCAAATACTCCACAGATTTGGCAAAAAATTGACATTTCTTAATTTTTATTGTTAGTCCATTCTTGCCGAGAACTTCACACACCCTTAGCATATGATCTTTGTGTTCCTCCACATTTTTTGAGTAAACCAAAACATCATCCTGAAAACACTTTACAAAAGTGTCCATTTCTTTAAAAAGTGTGAACATAGCTCTCTGGAACACAGATGCCGCAGAGGCGAGACCAAATGGCATACGTTTGAACTGGAACAGCCCCTGCGGTGTGATGAAAGCAGTGAATTGCCTGGAATCTTCAGTAAGCTGAATCTGATGGTACGCAGACCTCAAATCCAATGTAGAGAAGATTTTCACACCATCCAACATACTAACGACCTCATTAATATTAGGCATTGGATGGCAATTGCCAATGATGTTCGCATTGAGTGCCCTGAGGTCAACACACAATCTTAAAGACTTGTCTGATTTACGAGCTAAGACAATGGGAGAAACCCACTCAGAGGACTCTATTTCCTTAATAACATCATCCTTGACCATTCCCGCTAAAATTGTCTTCAACTCATCACGCACACCAATTGGAACATTCCTCAACATTTGTACAACCAGCCTTGCACCACTTTTAAGTTTGATTTTGTGGCTATAATTCTTCAACTTCCCCAACACATCTGTAAATACTTGTGGGAATTTTAACACAATAGCATCCATCTCATTACTCTCTTCAATCATCAGCACTGGCTCACAAGCTCTGGGATTGAGAATAATACCCAACTTGGCTTGGTCCCTCCAACCTAGGACATTGACCCCTTTTTCAGCCACCTACAATTTAATATTAGCCAACCTACCCTTAAACTCAATTTCAGTACCTACATAACCTTTGATATAAATAGCCGTTCCATCAAAACCTTCTGCAATGATATCAGGAAAAACCAAATCTGACATCCTCCACACATCTTTGAACTTCTGTTTAAAATAATCAATAGTAATAATGGTCCAGGGTGACCCTGAGTCAGCCATAACCTCAAGCTCCTGACCCTCAATAAGTACCAAACACTTGGGTTGTCTCACAGAACCATTGCAGTCCCCATTGTTTTTAAGTGATAATACAACACCCTTTTCTCCATCATCGTTCACATTTGAAACTTTTCCCTTATTGTTGCTCCTGTTAACCTCCTTAAACACCCTAGCAAAATGTCCTACTTTGCCACACTTCTTACATTCTTTACCTACTGCAAGACACTGCTGGGAGTTTGCCAGATGATTCTGACTCCCACAACGATAGCAAGATAAACGATCATTTTTCACATTTTTGTCTTCCCTCTTATTCCATACAACAGACTTGGGAGGGGCATTACTACCCAAAGCATGACCCCCCAGAGCTCCTACTACATCATGGATAGAGTTCTTGTCCTTTGACGATTCCTGGACAGATTTCATCCATTTCTCAGATTGTTCCAAAGCTTTGGCGGTATTAATCACATCTTGCAATTTCGGATCTCCCATAACCCAGAACTGTTCCTGAATCCTCCTGCTCCTGACGTGAACAATTATTTGATCCCTAATCATCTCACCTGTGAGAAGTCCAAAGCTGCAATGCACAGACAAGCTTCTCAGCGCCGTGAGAAACTCATCAAGAGTTTCCTCCACTTGTTGAATCCTATTGTAAAATTTGAACCTGTTCAAAGCAATGCTCGTTGTGGGTATAAATCTATTCTCAAGTTTAATTAGCGCATCCTTAAATTCATCAAACTCCTCATCCTGTATAGATGCTTGCGGCAAGGTCCTAAAAACCATTTGACCTTTCGATTCCAGACAATGCAGCAATATATTTTTCTTTCTTTCTTGTGACATTCCATCCTCATCAATAGCCCTTAAATATGTAAAAAATTCTTCCTTCCACCTAGCCCATTGCATGGGTGGATCCCCTTTGTTCTGTAAAATTTTGGCAGGTGGTTCAAATTTCATCTTATCTCTCCCAGAAGCAAAAAAAACAATGAACAATAAATGCACAGATGTTGTTATAAAATATAGAATGTTCCAAGAACTGTAAAACAATAATCAATGTTGTAAATTAGGCAAGTAATGGCCTTTCCAAAAGCAGAAACATGGAAAACAAGGGGCAAAAATTAGGAGAATCCTTGAAGAAACACAACAAGTGCGTTAAGTTAGACATGTGGTACTGGAAGAAGAAGCAAACGTGGCAGCATAATGTAACACGTTCTTGTTGCAAGTAACAGTAATAGTCTTTTGTCAGGGGTCGCGTATAGCACCGCTCGATAAAGTAACGAGCCCTTGGTAACCAGGAAACCAGGCTACAGTGAGCGCGATAGCTCCGCGAGTGATAAACAACATGGAGCATGTTGCTAAGCAATACCAAGCGCACGCGAGGGATGCATCGTTCAATCGTGCCTTCCGTTGTAAAACAACGTAAGCCTAAAAAGGCAGCCAAAAATTAAGGCTCAAATGCAGACCACACCAACAATACCGTTACACGTTGTCATGTTGGCGATCAGCAGTAACACGCTGAGTCCCACACCGTACACGAAGAAGGCCCTACTCAATCTCACACCATCCAGAATAGAAAGCAGCACCACCCCTGCGCTGCCGAACGTGCCGTAAGTATGTTTTCTCCAGAACCTCGTCGCCAAATTTGTTGTGTTTAAAAGAAAAGTGGACGACATATAGCTGTAGAGTTTATTAGAAACAGCGCAGAGCTTCCAGCCAAGAGGTTCCTTCAGCAACAACTGACTCTTCCCACATTCCAAAGTTCCCCACATTCCATGTTCCAACAACATCCCCTAGGCAACCCCACAATTCTAAAGATAAGAATCCCACATAAGAATACAACAGCAGTCCAGCTAAGTTAGTTTTCCTAAAACTATTTCCCAAGTCCCTATTGGTCAAGGGATCGCATAGTTCACACTTTGTCCAATAAATCTAAAGCTTCAAACCCATGATTTCTACTACTACACCGTTCACATGTCGCTGATTGACTTCTCTTGTAATGTTCTCATCATCCAGCTTGTTAGGTAACAATATTGTTGCAACTTATACTCCAGTCAGTGACTCCATTGTTCTCCTCCTGAGAAAGTCAGCCTTATGCACATTACACTCATAATGTTACATTTAGCAAAAACAGCATCTTCTAACAATCGGTTCTCATGAGAAAAACTTTTTGCTAGGAGTAGATTTAGTCAGTACAGTGGAAACTCACAATTTAATTCTCTAAGAAAACATTTTATTAATCGGTTTAGAAATGCAGCTTGACATGAGGCCGTGCAACTAGGCTAGGACCTCCGCTAAGTTAAAGCCTACATTTAATACTAAATAGCTTAGTAATGGTACCATAGAGCACAGAAACTTCTTTCCTGAATTGACCACTTACATGAAGCCAGGTCAGTGTTAGGCACAAGGGCATAATATAAGGATGCAACTGTACATTGGATTTAATGCAAATGGACATCAAATTTTATCTCGACACTTGAGCATTTTCAACCACAAATCCCAAGTATTATCAATAAAAGGATTTTTAGAGGTAATCACTTATCAATTTGTCAATAGTAACAGTTTCCTTCATCAGACCACTCCCTCCAATAGGAGGTGCGTCCATCAGTCAAAGTTTCCTCATTCCCCCCAAGGATTCCTCAGTGTGAATATGGCTATACACCTCAAAATTATCTATGCACAGTTTCTAAACAAGAGCCATTGAGTGGATTATGAATGCTATGACTTCAGTAGTCCTCTCAGTAATGACAAGTGATGATCAACCACTGGCAGCGGTGACCCCAAGATTTTCTCCTACACACTGCTATTCATCTTTGTATACTGATGCAGGTGAGGTAAAAATATTCCCTACAAATATAGCTACAAAACACTTGGGTAATTGTTAAAAATTTGACAGAGGCATGTGGCTCCTAAGACAATTTTACTAACAGTGAGTGATCCAATGACTGTACACGTTTCATAGGCACAATTCCTTGATTGAAAGATATATTATCCATTTAGATAATGTTACTCCTAAAAAAGTGTGGCCTTATCATGCATTATCTTATCAGATACGAGATCCTTTCCCAGAGCTGTGAAACTTCAAACTGAATCCAGGATAATAAACAACTCACCAAGCAACAAGAAGCAACATAAAACAATTACTAACCACCATCACACCTCCATACATCAAGTCTCTACAGAAAGTGCCTTGTTGTTGACACAGGTAAACCTAATACTTTACAAACATAATTTGAAGGCAATTATTCTTCACATAAAATTGAAAAACACCAAAGGTAAGCTACTGAAGGCTAAACAGAAACACTTTAAAGAAAAGAAAAAAGATTTTAAACCTCATATGCCATTTTTAACAAAGGTCAAGTGTCTTTATCACAAACCCAAGAGGCAACACAACAATGATTCATATGGAAACAAAAGTAAACAGAACCACCTTTACAGAATCAGACTAGTCGAGCCTCAAACTATAAATGAACAGCAAATTAAAGGATGTCTGAATCAACAAAACAGGAGCAGACTGTCTGAAATGCATACCATGTAAACCATCATTCCCCTAGACCTTATCTTAATCGTCAGATCAAGTTAAAATTCTAAAATTGCAAGTCTTAAGGAAACCAAAGCGTAAGTGAGGATACAACATCCCTGATTAGAACTGCTGTCATAATAGGGTTGATTCACGTGAAAAAAACTGAAACCCCAGCAAGCAAACAATAATTATTAGTGTCAGAAAAGGTTTGAAAATCAAAGCACCAGACAAACTAATCATCAACACCTGCACCAAACCCTAGCATTAATCTTTACATCATTAGCTTTGATTCAGGCCAGAAACACTAAACTTCAATGATTTAGTCAGTAAAAATTCATAACACGTTTTAGGCTTACAGAAACATACCTCAATAAAATAACTTTGGCTGATCAATTACTTCTCAAGAATTTCCTGTTCATGCAGAAACACAAGAAAACAAAGTAAGGATATAGCACATGCTGAAATTCAAATGCCCTTGAGTTCGTCCTTATGTCTAGTTGCAGGATGATCAGTTTTAGTAAGCCTGAGCTCATGTAAGCCAAGCATGCTGTCTTGCTTATTTGTTATTCTTATTGTATTATTTATTGTAAACAAGGACAATCATAGCACGTAGCCTTTTGGGATGAAATGTGTGTGCTGACAATTATCCAGTAGATGTTGACTTTAATACCTATGCAGGTAAGGATTTTGGATGGATATGTCTAAAACAAAATAGTGAATCGGTGTAGTTAGGCCTATGGAAGCCATTTGCTTCAATTAAATAATGAAAAGCCAATCATGGTCCTAATTTTCAAGATCAGACACATTTATAATACACTCTAATGATTAATTTAATCCTATCATAACGCCCAATTTCAGAATATGTCAACCCTGGTTAAATTAAGGAGACTCAATCAACAGTCCACGGGACAGCTTAGAATCAATCATTGGTCCACAATGCATCTTGGATGCTGAATAATACTGTCACCTCTGGAAAAAAAGACAAAATTTAGGTAACCATAAGCATAAAGTAAGAATAGTCAAATGCAGAAGTACACTTGCTACAACTGTCAGAACAGAAAGCAATCAGGAAACTAAGAACCTCAATTACTTTCTGTAAACTGTAGCACTTTGTATGGACTTTCCCTTACTAGTCTGTATGCAGTGTACAAATATAGGAACTAGGAAGCTGACAGATTCAATCAAACCTTCAACCATACTATCACTATAAGAAAGACCTGGGTGTCTTCTGTCTTCCCACTGACAATCCTACACCTCCATGCTGAACCACCCTCACAAGATATTTGCATCAGGAAACCACGTGAATTAGGCCAGGGAAAATTATTTGTGCATTTAATTTAGATTGTATGGGCCAATATTGTCCAATGGAGGGTGAGATCACATTATCAGCAGGGCTAGCTTCACAAGGGTGATTCTATTTCAAATCTTAATAATTATGAGAAGGACACATTTCACCTCAATACAGGCACAGAACTAAATCACAGTAGAGAACATACAAAAATGGGTACCAGCTTAATCTTTGTTATTAGTAGGTGGGCCTATAGGATACGCTCATAAATCAGGAAAGTTGGGACAGAGAGCAGAGCCTATGTTCATGCCTATGGTAGTGCAACAAACCTGCAGCAGAATGAAAAAATGTTTCCTTCTGCAATCAGATAGTACTGGTTACACTAGAAGAAGGCCATCGGGCAACACTGACTCTTTTTGATTCATCCCAAGTGTGGGACATGCTAAAGCTAAGCATACAACTAAAAGGCAGAAAAGTGAGGTGAATATGTTGGTACAGCATCTGACTGCATCCAAATATTCTTATAGTATCAGGGTAAGGCTAATCTACACATAGAACACAAATCAATGAGCAATAAAGTCACAAGCAGGGTGCTATCTCAGTGTCACCACACTCATTTGTGCCTACTAGCAGTGGTAATTGATCAAGCTCATTTATGATTCTGAATGTAAGAAACAGGGTTACTGGCTGAGGAGGTGAAACCCTACTCAAGCAGGAACTGCAGTCCTTGTCAGGGTGAAGTCACAAGCAAACCCCAAATTAATCTGTGCTTGAGTCTCTGATAAACTGACTCAAAAGCAGTTAGGCTTAACTTAGTGGAAATGTGTAAAGTATTAATGCAGCAGTTCTGACTGTAATAAAGCAAAACACAATGCAAGAAAAATTCCACTTCATTTTAGGGTTCAAGATGCAGGCCCAGTTCTTCCCACTCACGCAGGAGGGCAGCAGGGTGGCGGGGTAGCACAGCAGGTCAGCAGAGTGACAATCCTTGCAGCAAAGCAGCACAGCAGTCCGTATTCTGAGTCTTCCACAGGTCCTGATGTTTACCGAAGAGTTGGTGTCTGAGGTCCAATATTTATATCTAGTGTCCACTTTCAAGTAGGAGAAGTTTGTAAAGGCTTTTACCCCTCTGGGATGTCAGGCATCCCCTTCCTCCCTGCCCTGGCCCCTGATTGTCTGGGGACACAAAGGATGAGTGCCAAACTCTGTGTGAGAGTGCTCAGGCAGAGCATTAGCAATGTGCAAATGTGTTGACAGCTCATCCCCCTCATCACTAGGCTACAGGCACCAAATGGTTAGAATAAGAAAATGCCAACTTTGTAAAAGGTGGTTTTTCAGAATTGTGATTAAAAATCCAACTTTTAATTCAAATTCTTTAGACACTAAACTTGGTGTGTTTACCTGTTCCCATTTGACAGTTTTTATTTATTAAATGTAATAAGGGAACCCAATGTTATTCTATCAGAGAAGTAGGTCTTGTAGCAGTGAGAAAATGAACTTAAGAGTTTTTCACCACCAGAACATGTAAAACATAAATGTAAGTGCCCAACATTTTAAAATCATTGCACCCTGCCATCTGGGCCATTCAGTGCCTACCCTAGGGCTGACATATATGTACTAAAAAGGAAGGTTTGGGCCTAGCAGAAGGTTTATTTTACCAGGTCAAAATAGCAGCTTAAAGCTGCACACACAGGTAGCAGTGGTTGGCCCGAGACATGCTTATACAGCTACTTAAGTGGGTGGCACAGTAAGTGCTCCAGGCCCACTAGTCGCAATATACGTACAAGCCCTGGGAACATGTAGTACCACTTTACTAGGGACCTTCAAGTAATTTAAATATACCAATTGGGTGTAAGCCAATTCTACCACAATTACAAGAGAGAGCACAAGCACTTTAGCACTGATTAGAAGTGGTTATGTGCACAGAGTCCTAAGGCCACCTAAAACGAGATCAGCAAAAATAATTTGTATGAAGACCACCCTAAGGCTGAAAGGTCTAACAATGTGGATGACATTCAGGTCTACCAATGTGTAGAAAACTAATATAAGAACCAAAATACCATCGGAAACTGCTTAAACCATACATTCATTAAATGAGGGAAGGTTAATTGTGCATGCAGAGTTACTTTTGACTTTGTCTTAACATACAGCAACCAAATAACCTTTGTTGTAAAAGGAACCAAATTTCATTTAATTATGCCCACTCTTCCAAAGAGATTATCAGATAACGGCTTATGTTTAGGATATTTACATATTGGTTCTTGGCAGAAATTCACTGGTCCCTGCAAATGAACTATTCTTTTAGTTAATACTATTAGCAACTAGAAGCTTATCTAAACAGAGAAAATACCTATCTCTTGGGGAAATAGCTTCTGGGGGGTCAATCATTTACAGCAATTGGAAATCAACTTATGTTAGAATAAAAGAGGCAAACATACCTTTGCTCCTACTACATACCCATGGTTCCCTTCTAGTTCTGCAATTTAGATTGGAACTGAAAACTCAGTTGAGAAGATCCAATGTGAAGCGCTTACGTATTCAAGTATTTTATAATCCTCACTATGGTCCTCATAAGAAGAAGCAGTTTTGCGGGACAGTAAATGTGAAACTGCAGCTTTCCGCATGAAGTTGGGCAAAAGTAGCAGCGTATGCTAAGTTTCGCACGTCAGAATTATGGACAACATGTAGTACCAGAGTTTACTCACTCGAGTAATGCAGATTTTTTCTATTTCTGACCCCTTTCCTCTGCACACCTTTCCACCCTGGGCATCGAGTGTATTGCAAGCTGTGGGTCATCAAATACGTGATTTCATGCTAGATTTGAACAGGAAAGTGTATTCCAGAGTTGTGGCCTCGTTTAGAGCCTGGAGGGAGCTTAAGTACTTCAGTTTTTAAAGGAAGTTCCAAATATGGAGTGAAATACATCAGCTGAATTTCCACTTCCATAAAGAAAATAGTAAGTGGAAGTTCAGCCAGTGGATCCTGCTACTTATTTAGAGTTATCTTCAGAAATTATTTCATTTTAAGTTGTACCTAAACTGGAAATGAGAGCCCTGACAAATGCCATTGATGGTTTGGGCATTTGAGTTTCGCAAACATGTTGCCTATGAATTTTTAATGCTGTGAAGAATGGATATGAATAAATATGTCATTGCTCTGCGTATCTCTTACCTGATAAATTCCAAACCTATCTAGCTACTGACTTTTCTTTGCTTCCTCAAAAAAGAAAGAACGTGACGCAAGAGTTAGAAAATCAAAAACAGCATTGAATTCTGGCAGGCCCACTGATCTACTGTTAAGGATTTTTAGCCCTTCTTGTGGTCTGAGGTTAATTTTATTTTATTTTTTTGCATCAGAACGTTTCAGAAAGGGCTGAGGAACACCGTACAGACAGGTGGGATGAATCCCTCCACTCCAATCCTGAAAATGTCCATGCTGTGGTACGTGTACCTAAATAATTTGTTTGAGAAAATTGTACCAGATGCTACCTAAATATTTGTGTGGGGAGACAACGCAGGAATGGGTTGCAATTTATTTCACCCGGTAATTTCAGCAGGTCAAAGCTGGGGAATTTTAATGAGGAAAACAATCAGATAAATACCAGGGCATGCCTATATTTGTTTGGAAAGCCCAAAATCCGATGTTGGGTCTCATTGTTGGAGCAAACCGTGTAAGGGTTGGTACTTATCACACTTAATAATTTCCAAGCTTGCCTTGTCAGATTTTCTCAGATGTGCTACATTCCAAATACCCATCTAGACACAGTAATCAGGGCCTAAGTTTAGCACACTTGTAATCAGGTCAATCTATCTCTTGAATTGCGTCTTCCTTATGGAGCACTTCTACTATCTGATGTTGAGCTTGTAATACAACATTGACTAAAATATAGGTAAAATACGATACAGCTTTAGCCTTTAGTTTTTACAATAACATCGTCAACAGTCTGCATGTGAATTTTCTTACCAAGGGTCTGAAATTGTTGAAGTTCAAGGTCCCAGCCATTTCTGTCTGGAAAGCAGCAGAACGAGAAAGACAATGAATTTACCTTACGCTGCAAAGCAATGTTCCATTGTGAAATAAGCATTGATGAAGTATTCACTTATGTTTTAATCTCTCATCCTTTCCTTTTACACAGCAGTGCCTCAATTTTTGCACCAGGACACTTCATATATGACAGAAGAATTTCACAAGCTTCTTGAAAAAGCAGTTCACTTTTGAAAAGGCGAACATGTGTGCTTTTAATAATTTTAATCTCCTCCACAGCACCAGAAGGAAGGATGCCATGGATGTACTCAAGTCAGGGCTTCCTAACAACCAAATCCAGTTTTTGGGTGGTGCACACGTGCCACTGCACCAGATGCCAAGCTTGAGGGCGCTCTATTTTAAAACTTCTTTATTGGGTCACAACATCTACTGCAGAGTGGCTTGTGTGCTCAGCAATGTTCAGGGCATTGGGGGTCATTACAACATTGGCGGTAAAAGGCGCTTACCGCCGTGCAGAAGACCGCCAATACACCGCCACGGCGGCGGCATTCCGCCACAGCTATTATGACACACATCTTGGAATCCGCCGAAATTCAGACACCCACACAAGACCGCCACACCAAAGGTCAGTGATAAACTGGCAGAAACAAATCCTCCACCTCCACAGCAACAGAAACACGCCCATGCTATTACGAACCACGAATCCACGCGGCGGTCTTTCAACCGCGGTATTCCATTGGCGGTACACACCGCCGCGCTAAAAATACACACACATCTCCAAAACACTGCCACATTGGACAATTCGAAATACACACACCTGATACACATACAAACAACACTCCCACACACCCAATACAATATAAAACACACACCCACATCACCCACAAACCCCTACGACCACAAATTAGACACGGAGGCGACAGAGAGAGAGTACAGAATAGACAACCCCACTACACAGAGACACACTACACCATCACCCACACAACATCCACGCACAAAACACCACACACCAATACACTCACCACAACCATCACCACATACACCACCCCACACATCACCCACACCACCCCATGGCACGCCAAAGACACCCCCGCTTCTCCGAGGAGGAGCTCAGGGTCATGGTGGAGGAAATCGTCCGGGTAGAGCCACAGCTATTTGGCTCACAGGTACAGCATACATCAATAGCCAGGAAGATGGAGTTATGGCGCAGAATAGTGGACAGGGTGAACGCCGTGGGACAGCACCCAAGAAATAGGGAGGACATCAGGAAGAGGTGGAATGACCTACGGGGGAAGGTGCGTTCAACGGTCTCCAGGCACAACATCGCAGTACAGCGGACTGGCGGCGGACCCCCACCTCCTCCCCCACAACTAACAACATGGGAGGAGCAAGTCTTGACCATCTTGCATCCTGAGGGCCTCGCAGGAGTCGGTGGACTGCATGCTATCACACACCCCCTCCCTCACCCCCTCCCCTATCACTACAACTCCTCACCAATGTACCCATGACACAAACCACCCATCCCAACACCAAGCCCTGCATGACACAACTAAGCATGGACACCCCTCACTAAAGCATGCCCACTGCACATACCCAGTACACCCCCCCAACCATCACCACACAAACCCACAGACAGGAATGCTTGCACTGGGGTACACAAACACCCACCCATTGCACACCATTACACACACACATGCAATAATCATGCTCTTATGCCCCTACAGGAACCCGAAGGACCGTCACCACACCAGAGGGTCCAGACAACTCCACTCCACCCCCAGAAGAGGCCCACAGTGACGAGAGCAGCTCTGCCCTACTGGATCCTGATGACCAGCCCGGACCATCGTGGGCCTCGGGACAGTCGGTTCCCCTTGCACAGGCACAGCCCAACACTGACCTTCCACCCTCTGGTAACACCAGCACAGCACCCACCCAGTGCGCCCAAACCTCCCTACCCAGGACAGGTCAATCAGCAGTGTGTCCACCACTACAGGGCACCCAGGGTAACCCACCACCCCAACAACAACAGGGACCTGGGTGCAGTGGTAGTGGGCACACGGTCCAGGGGACGGAGGCACAGGAACACAGGGGAACTGGGAGGGCTGCTGTGCGACAGGGGGCGGACAGGCCAAGGGAACCCACTCTCCACGAGGCCCTATCCTCCATCATGGGAGCATACCACCACTCCCAGGAGACGATGGCGACGGTCCTGGACAAGTTGCAGGAGACCCTGCGCCTGCAGAACGGACTGTATTTGGGGTTTAGGGAGGAGCTCAGGACCATCAGCTCCACCCTGGGCACCATCGTAGGGGTGCTGAAGGACATACAGCAGACCTTGAGGTACACCGTGGCACTCCAAGGGGCCCCTGACACTAGCCAGGACGATGAAATACCCACCACCTCCGCCGGCACTAGTGGACAGGATGCCCCACCACAGGACCAACACACCAGCACCCCACCCCCTGCAGACGGACAAACACCACGCAAGCGGTCCCTGAGATCCAGGAACAGGACAGAGCAAGATGGCAAGACCCCCACCAGGAAATGAGACCACCCTGATTGTCCTCCCACTGCTCCACTTTGTTACCCTGTCCATACTTTAACTGCCCCAGCTCCACTTCCTATGCCCAGATGGGCAGTGCACCTGTGAGACTAATAGACTGGACTCTGCCATGGACATTCCTCCACCATCACCCATCCTCATTTTACAACCCACTCCCATTTCTGAGCACTTCAATAAACACCCTCGAAACACAAAACAATCTGGAGTCAGTCTGTGATTTAGTAAAAATGTATTATCAATGACAGTGTCATAATGGGTGTACCATTCTAAAGCTAACATACCTATGTCACACATCACAAGCCCTTGAAGGATGCAAGCAGGTGACACGTAGGTAACCACACCTGTGAAATCGTAATGGAAGGGTACAACTCACTTACCAAATAGTGACTTAAATCGAAAAACAGGATAGAGGTAGACCTGTGAAAGTTAATGTAATGCTAAAAATGAAAATGTTCTCACCTGTGTCTCACTGGAAATATTGCTGTATGACTGACTCCCTCTTGTCGTTGTCTTCTTCATCAGCTTCATCCTCATCACTGTCCACAGGCTCCACAGCTGCTACAAATCCGGCATCTGGATCATCCTCCTGCAGAAAAGGCACCTGGCGTCGCAAAGCCAAATTATGGAGCATGGAGCAGGTGATGATGATGTCGCACACCTTCTTCGGTGAGTAGAATAGGGATCCACCTGTCATATGGAGGCACCTGAACCTGGCCTTCAGGAGGCCGAAGGTGCATTCGATCACCCTCCTAGTCCGCCCATGGGCCTTATTGTACCACTCCTCTGCCCTGGTCCTGGGATTCCTCACTGGGGTCAATAGCCACGAAAGGTTGGGGTAACCAGAGTCCCCCAATAGCCATACACGGTGCCTCTGGAGTTGACCCATCATATCAGGGATGCTGCTATTCCGCAGGATGTAGGCGTCATGCACTGAGCCAGGGAACATAGCATTTACTTGCGAGATGTACTGGTCTGCCAAACAGATCATCTGGATATTCATGGAATGATAACTCTTCCTGTTCCTGTACACCTGTTCACTCCTGTAGGGGGGGACCAGAGCTACATGGGTACCATCAATAGCACCTATGACGTTGGGGATATGTCCAAGGGCATAGAAGTCACCTTTCACTGTAGGCAAATCCTCCACCTCAGGGAAAATGATGTATCTCCTTACGTGTTTCAGCAGGGCAGACAAAACTCTGGACAACACGTTGGAAAACATAGGCTGGGACATCCCTGATGCCAAGGCCACTGTTGTCTGAAAAGACCCACTTGCAAGGAAATGGAGCTCTGACAGCACCTGCACGTCAGGGGGGATTCCAGTCGGCTGGTGGATTGGTGACATCAGGTCTGTATCCAACTGGGTACATAGTTCCTGGATTGTGGCACGGTCAAACCGGTGGGTTACGATGACATGCCGCTCTTCCATTGTCAACAGGTCCATCAGCGGTCGGTACACCGGAGGATTCCGCCATCTTCTCATATGTCCCAGTAGACGGTGCCTACGAAGGACAACAGCAAAGAACCAGTAATTATTTATCCAGGTATGTACCCACAGTCACACACAAGACTACACCACTCACAAAACCCTTCCTGTATGTGTATTGAGTGTAGGCCTAGCTATGTGTGACGCAGTAGTAAATGAAGCCATGTGGGCCCCTGAAATGGCGGCTCCCTGACCTCTAAAGTGGGACAATGGGATTGTGGGGTAACAGCGCTGGCGTTACACACCGTTGCGGTAGGCGGTCGTAGACCGCGGCGCAATGCTGCATTGGTTAACATTGGACACTATGGATCCCAGGAGCCAATGAACAGCTGCGCTGGCGGTGATGATGCGCACCGCCGCGGACGTCACCGCCATTTTCTATCTGTTCAGTCACTAGATACCTGACCTTCGACAGGAGAGGACCTACACTGCAAGTGCTGCTGTGACCTCGGTCTGGAAGCGACGATGGCTGCTGCGTCTGGGGAAAGGGCCCCTGCCTTCACAGCACAGGAGTTGGAGAAACTGGTAGGCGGGGTCCTCCCCCAGTACACGCTAGTCTACGGTCCTCCAGACCAACAGGTTAGTACACAGGGAGCACGTTGTATGGGCTAGGCCTGGGTGAAGAGGGCTGGTTGGAAGAGGGAAGGGGGCAGAGTTCATAGAACATTAATGCATGGGAATGAATGGGCCACATGGCCAGAGTAGGGAGGGGGCCACTCACAACGACGGTGCAGTTGGTAATAACTGTTCCTCTTTCCTTGTGCATGTCATGTAGGTCAGCGCCCCCAGAAGAGGGACATTTGGCGTGCCATCGCCAAGGAGGTCCAGACCCTGGGGGCCCACCAGAGACGGGCCACCCACTGCCGTAAGAGATGGGAGGACATTCGCCGCTGCAACAAGAAGACGGCGGAGGCTCAGCTGGGGATGGCCTCCCAACGTGGGAGGGGTGCCGTCGCACCATGACCCCCCTGAAGTTCCGGATCCTGGCGGTGGCCTACCCGGAGTTGGATGGGCGCTTGAGGGCATCACAGCAGACACAAGGGGGTGAGTACAACCTCATTCTGCGGACTTTGCATGCAGTGGAGGTGTCTTGGTGGTGGAGGTGGGCTGTGGGTATCCCTAGGCCAGGGTGAGTTAGGTAGGCAAGGCCCCTCCGTAATGTAGGCCATGTGGCACTCTACCCCACCTCAGTAGAGTGCCAAGTCGAGGTATAGCTGCCCCTGTGGCATCCATGTGCACCGATGTCCACCATTGCCATATAGGCCATATTCCAGAAATTGCATGTGCAGAGGGCAGGAGCACGGCGTAATGCAGGGGGCATCTGCGTTTGTCTTGTCCGCCAACGGTAGCGGTATGCCATGCACTAAAACCCTCTTTCTTCTGTCTCCCCCCCTTTTTCTGCTCTCCCTGTCCTTTTGTACATCAGCATCAACAGGCGGAGGTAGAGTGGCACCGGAGCACGAGGGAGCTGCATCCCACATGGCCATGGAGGGCCACACCACGGACTCTGAATGCACCAGTGGGACGGAGGGCGAGGGGAGCTTCACGTCAGCCACCGGATCACCAAGCAGCGACACAGACTCGTTCGATGATGTGGGCTCCTTTGTGGTGGCGGCACCATCTGTGCCCCCCATCTCTACAGGTACAGCCGCCACCTCCCCTACCAGCACCGCCCTCCCAGCAGCCCCTCAGCGTTCGCCCCGTGCCCGCTCACCCAGGAGGGTGGGCATCACCTTCGCCCCAGGCACCTCAGGCCCTGCCCCAGTCACCCCTGCTGCCCTCAGTGAGGAGGCCATTGACCTCCTCAGGTCACTCATTGTTAGGCAGTCTACCATTGTGAATGCCATCCAGGGTGTAGAACGAGAGTTGCAACACGGTAATGCATTCCTGGAGGGCATTCATTCTGGTCAGGCTGTCCTTCAGCGAACCCTACAATCTTTGGCCTCAGCACTGATGGCAGCAATTGTCCCTGTGTCTAGCCTCCCCCCTCCAACTTCCTCCACCCAGACCCAATCTCCTGTACCCCAGCCAATCCCAAACACACCTACAGACCAGCATGCACACAAGTCAACACACACAAGTAGCTCAAGCAAACATAGGGACCACACACACCACAAGCACTCACGCAAGCCTCACCCACATACAGACACAACAACATCCACTGCGTCCCCCTCCTCCTCTTCTCCCTCCTCCCTCCCAGTGTCGTCTACACACACACCTGCATGCACCACATCTACAGGCATCATGAATCGCACCAGGACACCCAGCACCACAAGCCGCTCACCTGCACTCACCACCTCCACTGCTATTTACACGTCCCCTGTGTCCTCTCCCAGTGTGTCTGTGACGCCCCCTCCCAAAGTACACAAACGCCGGCAATCACTCACCCAACATCCATCCACCTCATGACAGCCTCCAGTACCTGCACCTGCACCCAAAACACCTAAAGTGACACCTCCGACAACCACCTCCTCTTCCTCCACTCCCAGACCCCCTCCAGCTACCCATCCCAGTGTTTGTCAGAAACTGTCCCTGTGTAAAGTTGACCTTTTTGCCCCCACCCCACCCCCTCCAATTCATCAGTCCCGTCGTAGCGCCTCAGTCAAAAAGCCTCCAATACCAGTGGTGCCTGTTTAAGGTTTTTGGAGTGCACCGTCCACCAGGGCAGGCAGTAGGACCCGGAGCCAAGGCACTGGCAGCCCACCCCCTGTAAAGGCTCTAAAATTGGAGAGTGGACGACGGGACCGTGTTAAGACTCCTGGTCGGAAAACAACTGACATGGGTTCCAAAGGGATTGGAGAGTCAGCTGTGACTCCACCAAAGGTGGGGAAGGGCCAGAGGAAGTCTCCCCAGGCTGTTGTGAGTGTCATGGCAGAGAAGTGCGCCATCATTTCCGGCGGTCGAGACACAACCGCCAGCACCGTTGTTACTGGTCCAGAGACCACCGCCATAGTCACAGCCCAGGAGGGCCCAAGTATCGTCACTGGTCAGGAGACCACCGCCAGAGTCACAGCCCAGGAGGGCCCAAGTATCGTCACTGGTCAGGAGACCACCGCCACCGCTGGAGTCACTGCCCAGGAGGGCCCAGGTATCGTCACTGGTCAGGAGACCACCGCCACTGCCGGAGTCACTGCCCAGGAGGGCCCAAGTATCGTCACTGGTCAGGAGACCACCGCCACCGCCGGAGTCATTGCCCAGGAGGGCCCACGTATCGTCACTGGTCAGGAGACCACCGCCACCGCCGGAGTTATTGCCCAGGAGGGCCCAAGTATCGTCACTGGTCAGGAGACCACCGCCGGAGTCATTGCTCAGGAGGGCCCAAGTATCGTCACTGGTCCAGAGACCACCGCCAGAGTCACAGCCCAGGAGGGCCCAAGTATCATCACTGGTCCAGAGACCACCGACAGAGTCACAGCCCAGGAGGGCCCAAGTATTGTTTCTGGTCCAGAGACCACCGCCAGAGTCACAGCCCAGGAGGGCCCAAATATCGTCACTGGTCCAGAGACCACCGCCAGAGTCACAGCCCAGGAGGGCCCAAGTATCATCACTGGTCAGGAGACCACCGCCAGAGTCACAGCCCAGGAGGGCCCAAGTATCGTCACTGGTCAGGAGACCACCGCCACCGCCGGAGTAAGTGCCCAGGAGGGCCCCACTATCGTCACTGGTCCAGAGACCACCACCGGAGTCAGTGCCCTGGAGGGCCCCGGCTGCCACAGCCCCACTGGCCAATGATGAAACGTCATGCCACACACCAATGTCCAGTGTAGAAGACGTCATGCCACACACCAATGTCCAGTGTAGAGAACGTCATGCCACACACCAATGTCCTTATCCGAACCGTCATGGCAAAGCACCGCTGAACAGTCCTGAACCGCCATGTCAAAGCACCGCTGAACAGGGCAAAGACCGCCATGGCAAAGAGCCCCTGAACAGTCCTGAACCGCCATGTCAAAGCACCGCTGAACAGGGCAAAGACCGCCATTGCAAAGCACCGCTGAACAGTCCTGAACCGCCATGTCAAAGCACCGCTGAACAGGGCAAAGACCGCCATGGCAAAGCACCGCTGAACAGGGCAAAGACCGCCATGGCAAAGCACCGCTGAACAGTCCTGAACCGCCATGTCAAAGCACCGCTGAACAGGGCAAAGACCGCCATAGCAAAGCACCACTGAACAGGGCAAAGTCCGCCATGGCAAAGCACCGATGAACAGGGCAAAGACCGCCATGGCAAAGCACCGCTGAATAGTCCTCAACCGACATGTCAAAGCACCGCTGAACAGGGCAAAGACCGCCATGGCTAAGCACCGCTGAACAGGGCAAAGTCCGCCATGGCAAAGCACAGCTGAACAGGGCAAAGACCGCCATGGCAAAGCACCGCTGAACAGGGCAATGCACCGGGTAGGAATGAATGGACCGCCACATCAGGCATCCTTATCCCATGTGCAGCTGGGACAGTGACAGGACACGACCTTTCACGGGGAGACTCATCCAGTCTGGGCACCAGTCCCCCCCAGTACCAGTAGAGACCTGCATCAACTTGAGAGACTGTGGCTTTGCACTCCCCAGGATGGCACAGTGGGCAAACCACCCACTGTAGAAACTTGAGAGACTGTGGCTTTGCACTCCCCAGGATGGTACAGTGGGCAAACCACCCACTGTTGAGACTTGAGAGACTGTGGCTTTGCACTCCCCAGGATGGCACAGTGGGCAACCCACCCACTGTAGAGACTTGAGAGACTGTGGCTTTGCACTCCCCAGGATGGCACAGTGGGCAAACCACCCACTGTAGAGACTTGAGAGACTGTGGCTTTGCACTCCCCAGGATGGTACAGTGGGCAACCCACCCACTGTAGAGACTTGAGAGACTGTGGCTTTGCACTCCCCAGGATGGCACAGTGGGCAACCCACCCACTGTAGAGACTTGAGAGACTGTGGCTTTGCACTCCCCAAGATGGCACAGTGGGCAAACCACCCACTGTAGAGACTTGAGAGACTGTGGCTTTACACTCCCCAGGATGGTACAGTGGGCAACCCACCCACTGTAGAGACTTGAGAGACTGTGGCTTTGCACTCCCCAGGATGGCATAAATGGGCATGGAGCCCCGTCGTGGGTCTGGCTTTGCACTCCTCCAGCTGAGGTGCCCCCCCTTCCCTTCCCCCTGAGGTGCCTGTAGTATTTCTATCTGATGCCCCGGCAGTGTTCTCTCCGATTGTGGTCAGGTATCGTTTGTGGGCCTCGCCCAGGCATTTTTGGACTGATGGTGCACGGGCATTGTTATGTACCTAAATGCACTACTTTTCGTATTGTATATAATTATGACTGATTTTCAAATATATAACTGTATATTTTTGTATGACATGTATATTGGCACATTACATTGTTTGACCGATTTTCGCTTTGTGTATTCATTCTTCCGGGGGGATTGTGGGTTGTTACTGTGATTTTTGTAAATGTATTGGTGTGTATGTTGTAATATGCGAGGGTGGGGGTGTTTGGTGTGTGTCCCCCTAACTTTTGCCTCCCCCTCCCCCATGTCGTTGGTGCAGTACTCACCATTGTCTGCGACGCCTACGTAGCTGTTGGTCGTAGAGGAGCAGAAACACAAGGGCAGGGAGTATTTGTAGTTCCGGCTCCATGGATTCCTCGTGGGATATGTTCAGGTGAGCGTTTTCCCATAGCAAAAGCTGTTTCCGCCGTGTTTTTATCCATGGTGAATCCGCCCCGGAAAAGGTGGCGGATTGGCGGTTTGTAATACTGTGGGCGGTACACTGTCTTCCGCCTGTCTGTTGGCGGTGACCGCCGCACTGCTTGTCTGTACCGCCGTGGCGGGCGAAGTGTTAAAGTGGCTGTCTTTGTTGGCGGTTTCCGCCAGGGTCATAATTCCCTTTTTTTGTCCGCCGGCCTGTTTCCGGTATTTCCGCTGCTTTAACACCATCCGCCAGGGTTTTAATGACCCCCATAATGAGCTTATCAATATACAGTTGGTGATTAACGTACTTGCTGGAGAGATCCCAGTTTTGTCTAGTCATAGTTTTGACTCATCACAAAGCAGCAAAAATATTCCTGCACTGGAGATAGAATAGTAAATAAGACTAGTGAAATATTTGGGGAAAAGTTGCTCTTTTCCTAAGTATTCTACGACTTGAGTTAGACTAGTAATTTTGACTTTCTAGCGTACACCACGCTAAATGCTGCCCGTAGGGCACAGATTAGTGCCAGAAACACAAACTTACAACAAGCTTTTGCAATGTAATCAGTCTCGCATTTACTCCAGTTAGAGCTATTGGTGTTGTAAATACCAAACTGGACTTTTCTCGCCAAACAAATTGAAAATAAAAAGTAAAACATTAGTTGACAAAAGCGAACTGATTCAAAGTGCCATGGCTGCCATGAGCGGGAAGGAGAGACACAAAAGGAAAAAGAAGTACACTCACAGGCAAACATATCGGCAATCGTGCAATTATCCATGTAACAGGGTCAGTCTGCAAAGCGGTAACAAAACCTCCCCAAGGAGAGACAAAAGTAAAGCATTTACCAATTATAACAAAGGATTTTTGAAAGGCAAGCCCACGAGTGAAAGTGATGGGTGTGAGGTGGGCGTGGTTAAAAGTCCACAATACTTAGAACATATCAGATCACTTGAGCTCTCGACCTAAAAATGGAGAAAGACTTGAGCAACAATGATGTAGGGGACAGAAAAGGACAGACAGAGCATGGAGCAGAGAGAACTGGACAGGGACACAGAAAGAGAAGGCTATTTATAAGAAGAGAGGAAAAGAACAACAAAAGAGACACACTGGGAAAATAGGTGAGGTGCAGCAGAGAAAGAAAAGTAACTGTTTAAGCAGGGAAAGAGGTGGAGAAAGGCTGGGGGGCAATCCAGAAGGGAATTGTATGGAGGAAAAAGGAGAACTATTGGTAGTATAAATTCAGTATGAGAAAGGAGAATGCTGGAGCTGAGGGAGGTGAGTGAGAGTGGAGTGGAGGCTAAGAAAACAGAGTTGGTAAAGTTTAGGGTCTCCAAAGCAGGTACTCCATCTACCAAGGATCTAAGATCATGTTACAAGTCTATGCTTGATCTGCAGCATTCCGCATTTCTCCAAAATGTAAGTTCAGTGAGAGACACCTGTCACATGTAGGGCATGAGTGTCTGCCCACATGTTACAAACAGTACAACCTATGCTGTCTGCCTACACCAAGCACAAGGTAAAATCATCAGTCTCTTATAGATGCCAATCAAAAGCGTTCAGTTAGCACAGTGCACTATCTTCTCCTAGTGTGCATGTCTGACTAAGCCCATTGTGCAAACTGTGCACTGCCTCCTTTGGTCCATTATGTCTGCAGATAACACCTCTGTGCACACAGTGCAGTGTCCCCTCGCTGTGTGCCTGTCTGACTTAGCCCATGGTTTAACCTGTGCACTGCCTCCTTCAGTCCATTTTACCTGCCAATAATACATAGTGAGCAAAGTGCAGTGTTTCCTCCCTTTGTGCCTGTCCACACTAAGCAATATGGTGCAAGCTGTGAAGCCTATGGTGCTTTTCATTGTGCCTGTCCACTTTAAGGACATGGTGCAAACAGTGCAGTGCCTCCTCCGTTTCTGTGGGTCTGCCTGTACTAAGTACACAGTACAAGCAGTAAAGAGCTTGTGGTCAGTACTTTTCCCCCTCCATGTCTTCCCAGTGTTTACAGTCTCTGTCTGCCTACACTAAGCACCATACAATAGTCCAGTGACTCTGCCTGTGATGTGGCATCCCTCACTAAACACTCTGTACAAACAGGAAGCGTTTCCCCTCATGCTGTCTTGCATCACTAACCATGGGACAGACAGAGCACTATTTACAACCTGCTTGACTACACTAAGCACATGAAACATATGCACTGTTTACCATTTTAGCTGGCCAATCAAATGTGAATAACTTAATGCACATTGTATACAGTCTGGCAACTCTATAAGACACACAAAAGGAAAAAGGAAAGTAAAACAGTTGACATAAGCGAGTCAATTGAAAGCCCCACGGCCGCCATGTATGTGTTCGCGAAGGAGATACACAAAAGGAAAAAGAAGTTCACCCGCAGTCAGACATATTGGCAAACAAGCAATTATCCATGTAACAGGGTCAGTCCCAGAGCGGTAACAAAACCGCCCCAAGGAGGGATAAACGTAAAGCATATACCAATGATAACAAAGGATTCTTGTAAGGCAAGCCCATGAACGAGTGATAGTGATGGGGATGAGGTGGGTGTGGTTAAAAGCCCACATAGATACCAAGACATCGGAAAAGCAGCGCTTGCGCGCTGCTATGCTCAGCCTACAAACGTGCTTCAAGCAAAGCACAAGTGTAACATACAGACGACCAAATCACATTTTAACTAGATTGCTTAGTGGGTTACTGCTTTTGTCACAGAAATTATTTTGTTACTTGCAGTTCATAAGTGATAATTCTAATATAGCACAGTGAACTGTGAACCAGGATCAAACTGCAGTATGCAAACTGAAAGGCTCGGGTTTAGAATGTTATTGTCTTGTTCATCCAATTTTCTTGACTCTAAGGTTGTCTGAAAAAAATCTTTGGATAGTAATAAACTCTTATTAATAAGATAACCCCAACCACTGTGTTATGTTTAAAACCTAGAGACCAAGCACTCTCAACATCTAATGCATTAAAATGTGGATGACTTGTGATTTTTACACATCTTGGTCCTTATTGTCTTTTTTTTTTAACTTTGTTTATTAGTTTTTCTACATCTGTTAGTAATCACTGGTACATATGTATACTCTTCCATACAAGCCCTAATTAAGGATTCATGTTATACATTCCTGTCGCAGATAATGACAGTTTTATTACAATATCTGGTTAGTCGTTGTGCTGCCTACCAATTATGTTCCATATCTATTCTCGCATCCGGTTCATACTCGTGTACTCATTATCCCCATTTACACTGTAACCATCTAACCTTAAAAATATCTGAACGATAACTATTAAAAAACAAAAGAAATGAAACTATGCACGGGTGGGATAAATGGTGGCTTTTGAGACCCTTTCTTTCCAGTACACTTAGATCGCTCTACCTTTGGGGTCCTCCTAGTGTAGTTTCCTCCCGTTCTAGTGGGGATCCTTCCAGTCTTTAATTAGTAGAACACTATCTATCTGAGGGGGTTTTTTGGAGTCTTCCTTCCGTCCCCTGAGTATATCCTACACAAGAAATTAGTACTCCACTGCCCGTGTCCCCCCAGCACTCATGTCTGATCCCCCGCAGCCTCCTCTCCCCCTTCATCTGTCGACTCGGTCTCCTCTCCTAGCATGCTGTCATATCTACCCGCCTGTGGTCTTTCACACCCTCACCTCCGATCCTCCCAGGCCTCCATTATTTCCTTCCAGAGCGGGGCTATGTGCTTAGTCCTGATCCACGTGCCTCCTCTCTCTAAAGCACCTGAAACTCAGCTTAGGCCCATATCGAGACATCTGCTCTCCAGTCCTCAAATTTCGGTCCCATCTGGGACTTCCAGGTCAACGCTATCCAGCACCTGTACAAGACCATTGCAAGATCTATAAACCTGCTACCCACTCTCTTGGATGCTGGTCTCCTGTGCAATACCAGCAGGCACAGGTGGGGGCTCATGTGCAGTTGAGTGCCGAAGGTGTCCCCCAGGTCCTCCAATAGTCTAATCCATCCCCCCTGAATGCTTGGGCAGTCCCAGACCATGTGATGAAAGTCTGGGTCCATCGCCTGACATCTGGGACAGTCCCTGGGCTCTCCCCCATATGTCACTCTGAGCCTGTGTGAGGTGAGGTATATTCTGTGGATATAGTTGTATTGGATATATTGGAACCATGTGTTTCTAGATACTTTCTGAGGATATGCTAATACCCTCTGCCACTCTGCATCCGTTAGTTCTCTACTCACTGTCTCCTTCTATTTTGCCCTCATGGTCTGTAAGGGCTTTAGAGTAGCATCAATGGAAGCCTTGTAAAGTTTGGTGACCAGATGACCGTCCGTTCCCCCCATCAGTAGTAAGTGTAATAGGGCATGGATCTCCGGTTCCGCGTTCACTGTAGGCCATAATCGTCGCACCGCTAGGACCAGCGTTTGGTATTTCAGGAATTGACCCACTGGGATGCCCTCCTCCTCCACTAGTTCCACAAAAGGTCTCAGCACCCCATCCTTAAAAAGATCACCTATCGTCAGCACCCCCGCCCGGGTCCAGGCCCTGACCTGGCCCCCACTCAGGGTGCGGCCCGATGCTCTCAACGGTATCTCAGTCAGTGGTAGCTTGGGGGAATAGGCCACCTTCACCCCTGTTTGCTTCGGGCACCTCTTCCAACAGGAAAGTGCCGCCGCCAGTAGGACCGACCTCCCGGGCTTAAAGTTTCCAGCACCTAGCAGGTCCGCCAGTAGAGCCACCGTTGCTATCTCACCACTAGCCACACTCAGTCCCATCCGGTGCCCCCCCAAGACCTATCTAGCCACCCATTAAAGCTGGCATGCCTGGCAGTACAACTCAAAATCTGGGACCGCCAGCCCCCTCTCCAGTGCAGGCCGGCAAAGAATAGAAAGCAACGTTCGTTGGCATCCCCTGTCCCATAAAAGTCCCCTGAGGAGCGCATTTAGTTCCCTGAACCAGCTCCCCGGGACAGTCACCGGCAAACTCGTGAAATTATAGAGGCGGCGTGGTAACATTATCATTTTAGTTAAGGCCACCCGGGCCATCATTGGGAGTCTCAAAGACCAACAGTACTGCACAGCGGGTCGTAAAGAACAGAGGGTCGCTCCCAAATTCCCATCCCACAGATCACTCATATCGTGGAAAATGTGGATGCCCAAATACTTCAAAGAGCGTGGTGACCATGAGACATCAGCGGTGCACGAGTGTGGGCGTCTTGCACCCTCAGACAGCGGAAAAACTTGCGTCTTCCCTCTGTTGACCCTGAGACCCAAGTGCACACTGAATCCTTCCAGCTGCGTCAATGCCCATGGGATCCCAGACTGGCCGTCTCGCAGATATATCAGCAGGTCATCTGCATAGAGCGAGTCTCGGCCGGGCAACTGCTGCACACGCCCAGCAGTCCGCCTTCGGTCCGACTCTCAGAGTGCTAGTCGGCCGCACCTGCACTCCTGGGCTCCTCCATCATCCCCCCCGGCCTTTTCACCATCACGGGTCCCCTCTGGGGTTACGGAAATTAAAGGAGAATTAGAAGGCCTCAGCAGAGCAGCGCGTCTACACGTCTGCCATCGCTGCCGGCCAAGCCACGCCCCCTTGGTCCTCATTGTCTTATGTAACATTTTCTGTGCAATGATTTACACACTTATATGAGTCATTGTTTCTGCATAATTTGCACGTAAATGTGTGATGTAAAGAGCTATGCCACACTATGTTGAGATGAGTAACCAAAGGTAACATGAACCACCCACCCCAACTTTAGCAACTATAGCAGGGATGGGTGTCTTTATGGATCTCTTCTGTCTGCAATTCGGCATACAAAGGCTCATAAATAATGGGTAAGAGTCAGTGGGTGAGTGAAAGGGTAGACGGGTCGATAAATGAATGGATGAGTGAAAGAATGGATGGATGAGTGAAAGGGAGGATGGATGGATGAAAGGATGGATGGATAAGTCAAGGAATAGATGGCTGAATGTAGGAGAGGGTGGATGGATGGATGAATGCATGGGTGGATGGATGGATGAAAGGATGTATGGGTGCATGAGTGAGTGAAAGGGTGTATAGATGATGAGAGAAAGAATGGATTGATGACTGAAATGCATGACAGAGGGAAAGGATGGATGGACGGTGGAGTAAAAGGGTGGACGGATGGGTTGAGTGAACAGGTGGATGGATGGACGGCGTTAAAGAGTGGATGGATGCAGGAAAGGATGGATGGATGAGGGAAAAGATGGAGGCTGTGGCATTGTGACCATCAGCTTTAGCAGCTGCAGCGGGGTGGAGTCCTTGATGGACCTCTTTTGTCTGCAACTTGGCACGCAACAGTGAGTGAGTGATTAAGTGAGTGAGTGAGAGAATGAGTAAGTGAATGAATGAGTGAGTAAAAGGATCAACCAATGTATGTGTGAATAAAAGGGTGGATGGGCTGATGAGTGAAAGGATGGATAAATACATGGATGGATGAATGAGTGAAAGGATGGATGTAAGGATGGGTGAGTGGAAGAATGGATGGATGAGTGAAAAGGAGGGCGCGTGGATGAATGGATGAAAGGGTGGATGGATGAGTGAAAGAAAGGATAGATGAATAAGTGAGTGAGTGAGTGTAACAATGGATGGCTAACTTAAAGAATGTAGGGGTGGGATGATAGAAATGGAGGATGAACATAGATAAAGCGTGGATGGAAAAGAGTTAAAGGGTGGATGGATGAGCAAAATTATGGATGGCTGACTAAAAGGATGGATGGGTGAGAGAAATGATTGATTGGCGTAGGAGAGTGCCCCTTTTTGACATGGTATTCAATGCAGTTTTGATTGAAAGTGCAATGGGTATCTGCCAACCAGGCCCCAAGTGCTAGATCTCTTTTCCTAAACATGTGCAATTGCTCCCTAATTGGCAATACCTTTGGCCCCATGTAAGTCCCTAGTAATTAGTACCACAGGTACCTAGGGCCTAGGTACCAAAGTAGGACCCAAAGTACTGCAGCATGTATTGTGCCACCCTCAGGGACCCCTCACCTAGCACATGAAGACTGCCATTGCAGGCTGTGTGTCTTGGTGCAGCTAAGAGTGAAAACACAACATGACATACAGCCTATGTGCCATGTCCCCTAATACTGCTTGCATTATATGTAAGTCACCCCTATAGCAGGCCTTCCAGCTCTAAGGCAGAGTGCATTATATTGCATGATCAGATATGCTCCTGCTATTCTTTGTCGAGTGAGTGAATAGGGGAACCATTTTAAGAACATGTGCTGGACACTGGTCACTGCATGTTCCACAGCTGCATGTTGGCTTTACTGAAAATAGGGATGTTTGCTATCAAACATCTTGTATTAATAAACTCTCACTGGTGGCAGTGACGGATTTATTAATACATGCCCCCAGCGGGCACCCTGAGAATCTACCCGTGTGCGAGCTGACTAGTTTCAGCCAGCCTGCCACCACCAAACACAAGTCTGACTCCCCAAGGGTGAGAGGCTTTGCTCTAGAGGTGGTCATAACCACGCCTGCTCTGGGAAAGGTGTTTACACACCCCACCCAACAGGATGGCCTGTACACCTGCATTCAAAGGCATAGGACTTCAAAGAAGCCCACTGCCCTTGGTATGCAGATCTGGCTTCACTCACATGAGAGATGCTGACCCCCATGCCCTAGGGCCCGTTTGGTACCAGGACAGGCGGGAAATTTAGTATTCAGGGAAGTGTGGCCACTTCCAGGTCAATCCCACCTTCAAGGTTTCAAGGTGAGCTGTCTGATGTGGACCCAAAATTTAGAAATCTACCATCTTGTGTTCGCAGGTTTAGGAACTCTGGGACAGAGTTATGCCCACTTCCCACAAAAAGTGGTCATATAGAGGGTGTACTGACCCCAGGGATAAGTAGCGTATTGGCTACTACCCTACACTCCCCAAAACACATCTAAATTCAGTTTTTACAGGAGCCCTGACAACAGGAAAGCAGAATCCTGCTGAACTATGAAGAAGGAAGACACCCAAGAGCCGCAAAAGCAAAGCCCAATAAAGAAACACCTGACTTGGCCCCAGCCCTGCCAGGCTGTCTGCTGTCCCCACCGATTTGTGCCAAAGTTGACTCGTCCTGCAAGCTGCTGTGCCTCCAAATGTCTTGGGAGGCCTGACTGCCTTCAACAAAGTCCATGCAACTCCCAGGAGCAGCAGAGGTGCTTCCCTGCATCTTGCTTGAACCCCAAGGCAACTGTGAGGAACTCTGGACCACTGAAAACCAAACAACAGAAAGCACCATTGCACCTAAGCCTCACCACCCAAGTTGAAGTAGACCAACGGTGCCAGCATGGTTTCCCCAGTCCTCCACAGAAGTAGTCCACCTTGGAATTGCCCACTGTTAACCAGTCAACATCTCCTGTGGCCTCTGCACACAGGTCCCATCAACTGCAATTGCTCTAGTGAGAAAACCTGACACCTCAGGAACCTCTGGTATGAAGAAAAGCAAGGGTGGAAATGCCACAATGCTCGCACATCAACAGAAGTTACAAAATAATGTCCTTGCAATCAATCCTGAGGAAAAACAATATAGAAGTCCAGTGGGTGCCAAAACCAGCCGGGCACCTCCCACCACAGGTGTCCAAAATCACTGACTACAGGGTAGTCAGTGAGGATATCCGATATGTAAGCAACAAGCCAGGGCACACCAACAAAATCCAAGTCGTAGATCCAAGTGGTCGGTCAATGAAGATAGGAGTCCAAGACATAGGTAGCAGAACACTGTTCTTCACTCGGCCGCCCGACGCCGTCAGCCCGACGGCTGCCCGAACGCCGTCAGGCACGGAGACATCTTCTCTTAGGCTTATCATGGCCTGATACTCTTCATTACATCGCCAGTCTATACTTTTCTACCATATTGGGATGAGCATATGCCTCCCATGGAACGCATACCCGATACACCTACTCTTGTAAGCCTTGACAAAGTCTAGAAGACGAAACATGTGTTGGCTGTTCATGTTAGAGCTTGTGCTTTACACATGGTCTTTGATCTGAATATTGACCACATGGGTGTATAATTCAATAAATGTCTGGCCGCTACCTATTTCTTGGACTCCAATCTTCGTTGAACGACCGCTTTGGTCTACGACTTGGATTTTGTTGGTGTGCCCTGGTTTGTTGCTTACATATCTGATAACCTCAGGAACCTCTGCTCCCGATGCACCTGGTCCATGGAAAAGAGGACTGAAGGTTTCCCCTTATCCCCACACATCTCAAGATTGGAATCCACTTGTTGGTTCCTTCCCACTGGGTCACCAGTCCTCATCTGCAGCATCTTTTTGACCAGACCAGTCCCCATATAGTAACATTAGGCACCCAACACCATACTACAGTTCTGCACCTGGCCGCCCCTGTGTCGCCCGGTGTGACTTGTTGGTGTGGGCCTGGCCCTTGCCACATTTTTACCTAAAGTCAAGGAGAATGGCCTCGTAAGACGCTATACTATACCTCTTTTGCCATCTTTGTTTTTCCTCCATAGGATGAAATTACAGCTTTCAGAAGTTGCACTAAGTGCCGGCTTTTCGAAACTGTAGAGTTCTCTTGTAAAACATACTTACCTGATCGTATTGATTCTGATGACAAAACATATATAAAGATACGTGTTACTTTTTTTGATAAATTGGTCTGGATCCCCTTCTTGAGTCGCCTGTCTCATATATTGACTGTGTGTGTACTTGCAGATGTCTTACACTCCTCTCTTATAAGCCTCAGGCTGCTTGACCGCACTACCCCCTAAAAGAGAGCCTTGAGATTGCTAAGGCAAGCCCCTGTCCACTAATAAAGGAATCCCTGGACTCTTTCCACAATATATCTTATATCATATAAGGAGCTAGCTTCCTACCATGCGCGAAAGAATGGATGAATGTGTGAAATGGGGGATGGATGGATGGATGGACGAATTAAAAAATCAATGGATGAGTGAAAGAGTGGATTAAGAGAAAGGGAGGGTGGATGGATGGATGAAAGGGGAATGGATGGATGAGTGAAAGAATGGATGGATGAGTGATTGGGAGGGTCAATGGTTGGAGGCATGAACGAAAGTATGTATGGATAAGTGAGTGGATGGATGGATGAAAGGGTAAATAAATAGATAGATGGATGAGTGGAAGAGTTGATGGATGGATGGATGAAAGGATGAATGGCTGAGTGAAAAGATGGACGGATGAGTGAAAGGGAAGGTGGATGATAACAGTGAAAGGATAGATGGAGGAGCAAAAGGATGGATAGATGGATGACTGAAAGGATGGATGGGTGGATGGAGAGACAAATGAGTGAAAGGGTGGATAGGTTTGGTTATGGATGGGTGGATGAATGGAGAAAGACTGAATGATGGATGAAAGAATGATTAGATGACAGAATATAAAGGAGAAATGGTGGATTTCAGCAGGTGGGTGGAAGGATGGGAAAATGTATCGACATATGCTTAAATGGAAGAGACAAGATTCTGGGAGGGTTGTGATGATTTACTAGGTTTGCCTGGTGCCCTAAGAGTTTTGGTTCGAAGTGGAGGATATTTTGATTTTCTAACTACTCCCTTGTGAGTAGTGATATAAAAAAAATTCAATATGTGGGATAAAAGGCATATGGATAGATGAGGGGCTCTGTTTGATGGTGGTAGGTAGGGACTCCGAAGTGAAGGAGGTCATGTGTGGACACGAATATATTGAAGGTCGTACTGGAGTCCTCTTCTTTACAAAATCTCTAGTTTCCCCAGGACTTGGCATGTGCCTTCCCTCATGTCACATCATAAAGTAAAGTTCCTCCACATAATTAACAACAGAAAATATGTAAATCGTTAATAAAAAACAAAGCCTGCCTTCTAGGAAACTTGTTTATAGCGTAAAAACAGGAAGGACAAATAAGGACGCTTCTCGTGAGATTCAACATGAGGAGAATAACGCCCACTTTTTTTTTTTTTTGTTAATTGCTTTCTCTGGAACCACGAAAGCTCCCCAGCGGCAATTGTTTGTGAAAAAGAAAACGCAGCGCGTAATCAGCTGCCCCCCTAAGGCACGACTGGAATGTTTGCTATAAACAGGGAGGATCCATACATGATGGATGCTCGTTCCTCATATCTCATAACTATTGTATTGCCAGAATATTATATAATTATCAACATTTTATATTTTATTTTATCATTTGAGAAAGGGCTCCTCTTTGTGGCTGGGGACAGTCTGTCTGCCTTACTCTGCAAATCTTTTTCCTCAGTCTATTTACTTGCTTACCCCTAGGGTAACTAACGAAGACGTTAATACTGAAGAGCAGCAAGGAACGCGTTTAATGAATATTACAAGGGCATGGCATGCTCTCAAATACATTCCACATTTTATCTAAATTAATCCAAAGGCATGCACGTTCTCGAAAGATAATTTATGACTAAAGCCTCAACCTTGCATAATATCGCCAGCAAGCAAGCATTCACGGTTATTTTGTTATGTGCGTTTTCTTTGAAGGCATTCGGTGGAGTACATATTTTAGTTGCTGTTTTTTGGGGAAAACCAGAGAGAGGTATTTTACGTTTTTTTTTCACAACAGGAATAACAAGGCAAAAGCAGCACATACCTTGGACGTAGTATCTGGAACACGTGCTAGACTATGGGGGTCATTCTGACCCTGGCGGCCGGTGACCGCCAGGGTCACCGACCACGGGAGCATCGCCAACAGGCTGGCGGTGCCCCGTCGAGCATTCTGACCGCGGCGGTTCAGCCGCGGTCAGAAACGAAAGTCGGCGGTCTCCCGCCGACTTTCCGCTGCTCGGGAGAATCCTCCATGGCTGCGGAGCGCGCTCCGCAGCCATGGGGATTCTGACACCCCCTACCGCCATCCTGTTCCTGGCAGGTCTCCCGCCAGGAACAGGATGGCGGTAGGGGGTGCCGCGGGGCCCCTGGGGGCCCCTGCAGTGCCCATGCCAATGGCATGGGTACTGCAGGGGCCCCCGTAAGAGGGCCCCACAAAGTATTTCAGTGTCTGCAAAGCAGACACTGAAATACGCGACGGGTGCAACAGCACCCGTCGCACCTTCCCACTACGCCGGCTCCATTCGGAGCCGGCGTCCTCGTGGGAAGGTAGATTTGCCCTGGGCTGGCTGGCGGCCTTTTGGCGGCCGCCCGCCAGTCCAGGGCAAATCTCGAAATACCCTCCGCGGTCTTGCGACCGCGGAGCGGTATTTTGTCGGGGGTAGACTGGCGGGCGGCCTCCGCCGCCCGCCAGTCTCGGAATCACCCCCTATATATGTAGTTGTAGTAATTGTTTGAGGAGTCAGATTTATCATGCAATTAGCTTATTGGTCTTTATAGAACCGGCCTTTTAGTCAGTAGACTTTTTTCCCGAAGAGACTCATATATAAAATGTTAAATGAAAAAAACCTAAAGGTTAAATCTTATTTTTATTTAGGACAACTGATTTTCCGAATACAAGCCAAGTTTAAACTACACATACTTTAAACACACTAAAGTAAGAGTTTTAACTTTAATATACAATTTATCCACCACCTTCAAATTATTATAAGTTACAGACACTGTTACACACTGTTTTCAGCTTGCTAACCAGTGGCATAACCACACTTGAGGGGGCCCCCGCAAAGTACTGGGGATGGGGACCTCTCCCTGGATCCAGACATGGGCCTGCTGCCCATGCACAGTGTACTGTGCTGAGGGCCCCCCCTTGAGCTCACCCCACTTGCACTGAAGATGCTGTGGGAGCCTTTGTTACACCACTTTTACTGTTGCTAACCAGACAACACTAACTATAACTCGCTACTTTACTATGCACTGTGTTGTGACAAATAATGCCATTTGAGAAGTTATAAGTGTTATGAATGCTATGATTTCACATGTTATAAGTCATGTAGTATGCAAGGATAAAACAGTGCATGGAAAAGGCATGAGATATAGTTAATGTAATGTGGCGAGTGAGGTGACAAGACTGTGTTCGGAAATGCAAAACTTATAGTAAATTGAATGTGTTCAGTAATTTAGGAATTGAAGTTTTAATTATAACTTTACAATTTTTAATGTTTGTGTATTTTAAGTTGGGTTTGTATCAAAAGAATGTAGAACATATTTCTAACTACACACTATCCTTAACCTTTCTTTTTTTCATGGGTTGGTAATGGCTTTTACTTCTTAGTAAAAATTGTTTGCAAATCACAGTGTGGAGTGTCACTGTTTTGAGAGTTGTAAAGTGGAGTGTAGTACAGTACAGTGAAGAAGAGTGTCAAAGAGTTTAGTGTCGTAGAGTGCGGTATTGCACAGTGAAATGGAGTGGAGTCAAGTAGAGTGGAGTGACGTAGAGTGCAGTTAAGTAGAGCATTATAGAGTGAAGTGGCATGTTGTGTTGTATTGTGGAGTGGAGTATCACATAGTGGAGCGGTGTGTTGAACAGTGTAGTGGCCTATTGAACAGTAGAGCTGAGTGTAGCATAGTGGAGTGTCGTCTACTGGAGTGTAATGTATATAGTACTGTTCAATGGAGTATCATTATTTGTGAGAACACAATGCATGGTTAGTGAGCTAAAAAGAGTGTATAACAAGTTCCACTACTTACAATAATGTGAAGGTGGTGAATAAATTGTAAATGAAAGTTATATTTTTAGCAGTTTTAAAGCTTGTGTAGTTTAAACTTTGTTTGTATAGAGAAAATGGGTTTTCCTAACTGTAACTTATTGAATTTCATTCTTTTAAAAATTTTCAAATCCTAGAGTCCAGTGTCGGAATATGAGGGTTGTTATGTGAAGTGTTGTACAGTACATTGGAGCAGAGTCTTGTTTGTAAAGTCTATTGCATAGACTGGAGTATTGTAGATTGGATTCAAATGGAGTAGAGAGTATTAGTGTATTATACCTAGTGTAGGAAAGTGTTATATAGTGTAGTGGCATGGTGTCTCATACAGTGGAGTCATGTATTGTAGACTGGAGCAGTGAGTTGTACAGTGGAGTGATGTGTCAAACAATAGAGTAGGGTGCCATAGACTGCCATAGAGTGGAGTACAGTGTTTTACAGTGGAGTAGGGTAAAGTATAGTGTCATAGAGTGGAGTATTGACAAGTGGAGTGCTGTAGAGTACAGTGGAGGATAGTATCAAAGAGTAGAGTGTCATGTCATATAGTGGAGTGGTGTATTGTAGAGAGAAGTTGAGTGGCGTGTCATTGAGTGTCATACAGTCTAGTACAGTGACATAGAGTGGATGGGCATAGAGTGTAGTAAAGTGTTGTAGAGTGTCATAAAGTGTAGTACACTGTTGTAGAGTGGAGTTGAATACAGTAGGGTAGAGTGTCAGACAGGAGAGCAGTGAAGAGCAGAGTATAGTACAATGGCATAGTGTGGGATAACGTGTAGTAGAGTGGTGTTTAGTGTTGTGGAGTACACTGGAGTGGGGTACTATAGAGTGGAGTGGCATGCCATAGACCCATAGACTATAGTGGCATGGAGTGAAGTAGAGAGGATGGCACAGCATTTAGTCAAGTAAAGTGTCATACATTAAAGGACTGTATTGTACAGTAGAGTGTACAGTTTTGGAAAGTGATGCAGACTACAGTAGAGTAGAGTGGCAGACAGTCTAGTTACTTTTTGTAGAATGGAGTGATGTTCAGTACAGTACAGTGATGTAGAGTGTGGTACAATGGATTGGCATTCAGGGTTATAGAGTGCAATGGCATTCAGTAGCATAGAGAGGAGTGGTGACCAATGGAGTTATAGAGTAGGTAGGAGTACTGTGTCAGAGTACAGTGAAGTAAAGTGGGGTGCAGTGGCACACAAATAGTTGCATACAATGTCCTGTAGTGGACTTGAGTATTATAGAGTAGAGTGGAGTAAAGTGTTGTACAGTGGCATAAAGTATAGTACAGTGTTGTACAGTGAAGTGAAGGGGTATACACAGGAGTAAAGTGCCAGAGAGTGGCATAGGTTGTAGTACAGTGTTGTACAGTGGAGTTGCATAGAGTACAGTAGTGTGTGGAACAGTGGAGCTGTGTAGAGGGGATTTTTGTATAGCAGCATAGAGTGAGGTAAAGTCTCATACAGTGGAGTAGCATTAGGTGGAATGGTGTAACATAGTGTGGAGGAAAGTATAATAAAGTGTATTGATGTGTCTGAGAATAGAGTGGCATTGAGTGGAGTATACTGGCATAGCATAGGTAGTACAATGTTATGAAGTGGAGGGAGCTCGTATAGTAAAGTGGAGTGCTGTGTCAGTAGAAAAGTATCATATCGTTGAATTGAAGTGTAAGGGCATAGAGTGGAGTAAAGAGTTATTGGACAGTGGAGTGTACAGGGATATTCTGGAGTAGAATGTTGAAGAGTGCCATGAAGTAGGGTGGAATTTTTTAGAGTGGATTTAGATAGAGTGTATGAGATTGTCATATAGTGGTGTGGTGTATAGTGGAGTGGCAAAGAGAGGATTACTGTAAAATGGAGTTGCATGTATTGGAATAGGACACAGTGGAATACTGTATATAGGATTGTAGTAGAGTGGAGTGGCATACAGTGGAATAGAATAGAGTGGAGTGGTGTACAGTGGAGCAGGCTGCATTGGATTAGTGTAGCATGAAGTGGCATACATTGAAGTGGAGTAGGGTAGAGTAGAAGACACTTTTATAAATTGAGGTGGTGTCTCAAACAATAAAGTGGAGTGTTATGTCATACAGAGGTGGAAACTGTTGTAGAATGGAGTACAGTGTTGTATAATGACATGTACAGAAATAGAGTTAAGTGCAAATTTGAACTTTGGATTGCCCGAGAATAGAGTAGAGTGGAGTCTAGTAGAGTAGCAAAGAGTGTAGCAGCATACAGTGGAGTGGTATAAAGTGGAATAGTGTAAAGTGAAATAGAGTACACTGGATTGGCATACAGTGTACTGGCATAGAGTGTTATTGCGTGTAGCGTAGTAGTATACAGTGGAGCAGTTTAATAGTGTATAGTGTAGTACCGTAGAGTGGAGTGGCTTGCAGTGAAAGTGGTGTATTGCAGGGTGGGATAGAGTCTAAAAACATATGGTGGAGTAGCTTACAGTGGAGTGCTGTAGAGTGGAATACCATACAGTAGAGGGGCAAAGGTTGAAGTTGCATACAGTGTATTAGCATAGAATGGTGTGTTATGCAGTGGAAAAGCATACAGCAGAGTATAGTAGAGTGGCGTAGACTAGAAAAGCGTATAGTGGAGTACCATACAATGCAGTGGGCTACAGTGAAGTGGCGTAGACTGGAGTGATGTACACTGGAATGGGGTGGAGTGAACTAGGATACAGTGGAGTGATGTACAGTGGACTGGTGCCCAATGGAATTGCGTTACTTGAACAAGATAGGTTGGAGTGACATACACTGGAGTGGTATAGAGTGGAGTAACATACAGTGGAGTGGCATATGATGGAATAGCATGGGGCAGAGTGACATACAGTGGAATGGCATAGATTAGAATAACACATAATGGAGTAGCATCTAGCAGAGTGGCATACAGTGAAGTACCGTATACTGAAGAGTTGTAGAGTGGAGCTGCATGCAGTGTAATAGTGTATAGTGGATTGGCATAGAGTGAGATGTATACACTGTAACAGCATAGAGTGCAGTGGAGTAGAGAGTAGTGTTGTAGTGTTGTACAGTGAAGTGGCATAGAGTGTAATAATGTATCGTAGAGTAGTATACAGTGCAGTGGAATATAATGGAGTGGTAATGACTGAAATGGCATACAGTGGCCTGGGATGGAGTGCAATACTAGTAGTAGAGTGTAATACCATATGGTGGAGTGCAATACATTGGAGTGGGATGTAACCGAATAGTGTAGAGTGAAGTGGTGTAAAATGGAGTGCCATTCATTGCAGTAGCATAGAGTAGATAGCGTAAAGTGGTGTGTCACACAGTGGAATAGCATATAGTGGACTGGCATACAGTGCACTGGTGTAGAGTGGAATAGCTTTTACTGGAGTAGAATTTGGCAGATGACAAACAGTGGAGTGGCATACACTTAAAAATGCCTAAAGTGGAGTTGTGTACAATATAATAGCATAAAGTGGAGTGGCATAGATTGGAGTATTGTACAGTGGAGTGGCGTAGAGCAAAATAGTGCACAGTGGTGTAGAATACAGTGGAGCAATGTATGATGGAGTGGTATAGATCGGAGAGGCGTAGTGTGGTGTGGGGTAGACTGTAGTGGCATATAATGGACTTGTGTACATTGAAGTGAGGTTCAGTCGAATAGCATATAATAGGGAGGCAGAGAGTGGAGTGCCACACACTGGTTTGGTGTAGAGTGGAGTAGCGTACAGTGGAGTGGCATACATCGGAATAGCATAGAATGGAGTGTTGTAGAGAGAGGGGCATCAATGGAATAGATTACACTGGAGTGGCCTACAGTAGAATAGTGTAAAGTGGAATTGCTCATAGTGGAGTAGCATTCAGTGGAGTGCCGTACAGCAGTGACATAGACTACAGTGGCATACAATGGTGCTGTGTACAGTGTAATAGCGTACAGTGGACAGGTGTACAGTGAAGTCTTGTTCAGTGGAGAGGTGTAGTGTGGAGGGGCACAGAGCATCACAGCATACAGTGGAGTGGCTACAGTGGTGTGGCACACAGATGTATGTGAAATTCAGCAGCAATGTAGATTGGTGTGCAGAGTAATGCAAAACAGTGAATTGAGCTGGCTGGCATTTCTCCAGATTTACCAATCAACGCAGGGCCACGCATGATGGCCTTGCCTTCCTTTGTAAATCTGACTTAAGTATTGCATTGCCCATGTGACACCACGAGTGACAGAAGAGTACCACAGTTCAGTAATGCAGTTAGGCCTTAGAAATATATTTTGGGCCATGGTATCCCGTGATAACTTTGCAGTATACCTGGGTACATGGTGATGACAAGCCAGCATAGAATTTGGTAATGGCTATCTTTAGAATAAAAAGGCAGCCATATTGTTTTTACTACACTTTGGCTGCGTTCAGTTCTAGGGCATTTGATTTAGGTAAGTAGTACGTCTCTACCTATAACAACGTGGTATTAGGTAGGGAAATATATTTATATTTTTTGTATATTTTTAAATACATGTATGGTCATGTACTGCAGTACGTTCACAAACTATAGGCCCTCACTACAACCCTGGCGGTCGGTGTTATAGCGGCGGTAATACCGCAAACAGGCTGGCAGAAAATAAAATGGGATTACAACCGTGGCGGAAACCGCCAACATGGACAGCCACTTTAACACTCCGACCGCCACGGCGGTAGAAACAAACATCGCGGCGGTCACCGCCAACAGACAGGCGGGAGACTAAGTACCGCCCACCCTATTCCAGGAGGCCTATCCGCCACCTTTTCCGGGGTGGAACCAACGCTATCAAAAGCACGGCGGAAACAGTACACAGAAGGGAAAACACTCACCTCACGACACCCAACGAGGAACCAGGACGGCCATGGAGCCCGAACTTCATGTGTTGCCCATGTTGGTTTACCTCCTCTTCTATGAGGAGTACGAACGGCGGCGGCGACCACGGTGAGTACTGCGCCTACAACACAGGGGGGAGGGGAGGAAACAGAGTGACACACACACGCAACACCCCCACCCTCACCACCACACACAACAGACACACAAATACATGCAGCAACATTACAGATACACCCCCCACCCCCTGGAAGAACGCAAGGACAAAAGGAAATGATTGTAACCATTGTAATCAAGAAAAATCCAGTATTCAAACATCAAAATTCAGTATATACAAATATGTACACCAACTACACAAGTCCGGATAGTGTACTAATCATTGTCCGTGGACCACTGGGCCCAAAATGCATGGGTGAGGCCCACACATGATACCTGACTCGAATAGGAGAGAACACCGCTGGGGTATCAGATCGAACATATACAGGCACCACAGGGGAAGGGAGAGGGGGGCACCTCAGCCTGATGAACGCACAGCGCCACTGCTGCACGAGGGGGATCCATGCCCATTGATGTATCCTGTGGAGTGCAAATCCACAGTCTCACAAGTCTTTCCAGTGGGTGGTTTGCCCACTGCTTTATCCTGGGGAGTGCAAAGCCACAGTCTCTCAAGTGTTTCCAATGGGTGGGTTGCCCACTGCTGCATCCTGTGGAGTGCAAAGCCACAGTCTCACAAGTCTTTCAAGTGGGTGGTTTGCCCACTGCTTTATCCTGGGGAGTGCAAAGCCACAGTCTCTCAAGTCTCTCCAGTGGGTGGGTTGCCCACTGTTGCATCCTGGAGAGTGCAAAGCCACAGTCTCACAAGTCTTTCCAGTGGGTGGTTTGCTCACTGCTTTATCCTGGGGAGTGCAAAGCCACAGTCTCTCAAGTCTCTCCAGTGGGTGGTTTGCCCACTGCTTTATCATGGGGAGTGCAAAACCACAGTCTCACAAGTCTTTCCAGTGGGTGGTTTGCCCACTGCTTTATCCTGGGGAGTGCAAAGCCACAGTCTCTCAAGTGGATGTCATTCTCTACTGGTTCTGGAGGGGGCCTGGTGCCCAGAGTGTTCCATCCTGCCAAGGACAGAGGTAGTGGCTGTATCCCCCACTGGTTCTGGAGGGGGGTTGATGCCAAGAGTGCTTCATCCTGCCAAGGACAGAGGTAGTGGATGTAATTCTCCACTGGTCCTGGAGGTGGCCTGGTGCCCAGAGCGCTTCATCCTGCCAAGGACAGAGGTAGTGGATGTATCTCTCCACTGGTTCTGGAGGGGGCCTGGTGCCCAGAGTGCTTCATCCTGCCAAGGATAGAGGTAGTGGATGTCATTCTCCACTGGTTCTGGAGGGAGCCTGGTGCCCAGAGTGCTTCATCCTGCAAAGGACAGATGTAGTGGATGTATCTCTCCACTGGTTCTGGAGGGGGCATGGTGGCCAGAGTGCTCCACGTGCAGTGTGGCAGGTGCAATTTCCTCACCTGGGTGTGCGTGCCACGAGATTGGCGAGGTTCAGGTAACATGATATGCCATGGAGGCAGCGACATGCCCCACACTGCTGCGGCTGCGCCTTCCACCTGCAGGTGTAAACAGTGATGGAAGAAATGCCTCATGGAAGCTGCCCAGGGTCCAGGAACTCTCCTCCAGGCTCAGACGACTGACCACTGGGAATGGTAGTCATGTCAGCAGTGGTGTCTGTCGCGGCGGTGCTTGCGGCGGTGCTTGCGGCGGTGTCTGTTGCGGCGGTGCTTGCAGCGGTGTCTGTTGCGGTGGTGCTTGCGGCGGTGCTGGCGGTGGTGCATGGGTCAGCACCTGCAGAGGAACACAGCAGGACCTTTCCTGCTGCCTTGGATGGCTGCCCACTGGGGAAGATGCTGGGGATTGTAGCTGAGGCTGTAGACGTGCCGGGGGCGGTGCAGGGGGCGGCGCAGTTGACGGTTGTGGTGGCAGGGCAGCTAATGGTTGGCGTGGTCATGGACAGAAAGAATGACACTGGTCCCTCAGTCAGTGCCACCATGTCCTCTCTTGACCTGCTCTTCAGTTTTTGGCCCTTCCCCAGCTATGATGGTGCCGCAGTTGTCTTGCCACTATCCCCTTTAGTTTTTGCTGAGCCCTTGGTGGCTGGTACTTTCGGCTGCTCCTCCGGGATGTGGACAACTTTTTCACCTTGGCAGGTGGCAGAATGTCCTTGCCCTCGCTATGTGGCACACTGGCAGCCCTGATGGGTGGCGCACTCGATGACCCCGCAGTTGCTGCCACCACTGTGCCTGGGGATTTGGTGGCTGAGGTGGTGGGCCGGGACCTGGACATCCTGTCCCTAAAGGGAAGGACGGGGGGAGGTGAAGGGAAGAGGTCAAGTTTTGCCAGGAAAAGCTTTTTTGACACACTGGGACGGGAAGATGGAGGGGGTTTGGAAGTGGAGGTAGAGGTAGTGGTTGTAGGAGGTGTACGTCTGCTGAATTTGGGTGAAGGTGCATGGGTCGGAGGCTGTTGTGAGGTGGATGGCTGTTGGGTGGGTGTGTGCCTGCGTTTGTGTACTTTGGGAGGAGGGCTCACTGACACATTGGGAGAGGACACTGTGGATGTGTGCATGGTAGTGGGGGTGGTGATTGCACGTGAGCGGTGTGTGGTGATGGGCGTGCTGGTGATAGAGGCAGTGGCTGAGGATGTAGTGCATGCAGGTGTGGTTGGAGATGAGACTGGGAGGGAAGAGGAGGACGTGGAGGAGGGGGACACAGTGGAGGCTGTGGATGTTGCTGTGTCTGCATGGGTATGGTGCTTGTGTGAGTGCCTGTGGGATGTGTGGTGCTTATGTTTGCCTGAGCCACTCTTGTGTTTTGATGAGTGTGCATGCTGGTCTGATGGTGCTCTTGGGATAGGCTGATGTACAGGGGATTGGGTCTGAGTGGAGGAATTTGGAGGAGGGAGGCTGGACACAGGGAAAATGGCTGCCATCAGTGCTGAGGCCAGAGCCTGAAATGCTCTCTGTTGGGCTGCCTGCCCTGAATGAATGCCCTCCAGGTATGCATTTGTTTGTTGCAAATGCCTCTCTGACACCCTGGATGGCATTCACAATGGTAGATTGCCCAAAAGTGAGGGATCTCAGGAGGTCAATAGCCTCCTCACTGAGGGCAGCAGGGCTTACTGGGGCAGGGTCTGAGGTGCCTGGGGCGAAGGAGATGCCCACCCTCCTGGGTGAGCAGGCACGGGACACACTGTGAGGGGCTGCTGGGAGGACGGTGCTGGTAGGGTGGGTGGCAGCTGTACCTGTTGATGCAGTGGGCACAGATGTGCCCACCACCGCAAGGGAGCTCCTGTCAGAGGAGGAGTCACTGTCACTGCTGTCTGCTCCTGTCCCCGCTGTGGAGCTCCCCTCGCCCTTCGTCCCACTGGTGGCTTCAGACTCTGTTGTTTCGCCCTCCAGGGCCAAGTGGGTTGCAGCTCCCTCTTGCTCCGGTGCCAATGCTCGTCCACCTGATGATGCTATTGCACACAAGAACAGGAAGACCACAAAAAGTGGGGGAAGACAGAAGAAAGACATGTTCAGTGCATGCAACACCACTACCGTTGGCGGACACAACACACATGGAGCAGCCCTCTGGACTACGCCATGCACTAACAGTTCCTAGACATTTCAGCTGACCATGGGGTACGAGGCCTAAGACCAATTGCTGCACACCTGGAAGTCACGGGAGCCTGACTAGATGTAGATGGCTCTTACCACTGGTGGGGTTGGGTGCCACATAGCCTGCCTCACTAGGGACCTTGCCTACAAACTTCGCTCTGGCCTAGGGAAACCCCTGCCCACCTCCCCCACCCAGACACCTCATAATGCGCGCAGAGTCAGCTGGATGAGAGTGCCCTCAAGCGCCCATCCAACTCCAGATATGCCACCACCAGGATCCGGAACATCAGGAGGGTCATGGTGCGAAGGGCACCCCTCCCACTTTGGGAGGCCATCCCCAGCTGGGCCTCCACCGTCTTCTTGCTCCAGCAGTGCAGGTCCTCCCATCTATTATGGCAGTGGGTGCTCCGTTTGTGGTAGACCCCCAGTGTCCGGACATCCTTGGCGATGGCACGCCAAATACCCTTCTTCTGGTGGGCGCTGACCTAGAGGAATGGTACAGGGGGAAAAGGAAATTACTTACCCATCCGGACCATCATACTCATTGCCACCAGTTCCCACCCTTTCCCTGATGCACATACACTCCCCATCCGCACATGCAGGCCTCAGCCCCCCCATGTATCTTCCATCCACACCACTCGAAACAGGCATTGCCCATGCAGCATGCTCACAGTGTACTCACATGTTTGTCTGGAGGACCGTACAGTTACGTGTACTGGGGGAGGACCCCATCCACTAGTTTCTCCACCTCCTCCGAAGTGAAGGCAGGGGCCCTTTCCCCAGGCACCTGAGCCATCGTCGCTTCCAGTCTGAGGTCACAGCAGCACTTGCAGTGTAGGTCCTCTCCTGTTGAAGGTCAGGTATCAAGTGAGTGAACAGACAGAAAATGGTAGTCACGTCCACGGCGGTGCGAACCGTCACCCCCGGCATACATCGTTATTGGCTCCAGGGACCCATAGGGCCAAATGTTAACCAATGCTGAATTGCGCCACGGTCTTCGACCGCCCACCGCAACGGTGTAGAGCGCCAGCGCAGTTACCTTATATCCCCTTGTACCACCTTACAGGTCAGGCAGACGCCATTTCAGGTGGCCACATGAGATGGATGTTAACTGCGTCACACCTATCAAGGCCGGGAATATAGACAGATACCGGCACATTGCGGATTAATTATGTTTAGGAAAATAAAACATTGTGATACCTCAGTGTTGGATGACTCTCTGCTCGCTGTTCTCCTCCATAGGGCACGTCCGCTGGGGCGGGTGATGAGATGGCGGCATCCTCCGGTGCAGAGACCCCTGGTGGACCTGTCGACAATGGAAGAGAGACACATCCTGGTCACATACAGACTTGATAGTGCAACAATCCAGGAACTGTGTGCCCAATTGGAGCCTGACCTGATGTCAGCTATCCGCCATCCCACAGGAATCCCCCCTCTAGTGCAGGTCCTGTCTGTACTCCTTTTCCTGGCCAGTGGGTCTTTTCAAACAACAGTGGCCATGGCATCAGGGATGTCCCAGCCAATGTTCTCTAACGTGTTGTCCAGAGTGTTATCTGCCCAGCTGAAACACATGCGCAGATACATCGTTTTCTCTCAGGTGGATGATTTGCCCACAGTGAAAGGTGACTTCTATGCCCTGGGACATATCCCCAACATCATTGGTGCCATTGATGGGACACTTGTGGCATTTGTCCGCCCCTGCAGAAATGAACAGGTGTACAGAAACCGGAAGAGCTACCATTCGATGAATGTGCAGATTGTGTGTTTGGCAGACCAGTACATCTCCCATGTCAATGCCAAGTGTCCTGGCTCTGTGCATGACACTTACATTTGGAGGAATAGCAGCATCCCTTCTGTGATGGGCCAACTCCAGAGGCACTGTGTGTGGCCAATACGTGAGGTCAAGGTCCCAATACAGTTGACATAGGTGTCTGGGTATGGGGTTGTCCCTAAGGGTTAGTGTGTGTCTAACAGTTGTCCCTCGACATTTGCAGGTTACTCTGGTTACCCCAAACTCTCATGGCTACTGACCCCAGTGAGGAATCCCAGCACAAGGGCAGAGGAATGCTACAATGAGGCACATGGGCGAACTAGGAGGGTGATCCAACGCACCTTCGGCCTCCTGAAGGCCAGATTCCGGTGCCTCCATCTGACAGGTGGATCCCTCTACTACTCACCAAAGAAGGTGTGCCAGATAATCGTGGCCTGCTGAATGCTGCACAACCTGGCTTTGCAACGCCAGGTGCCTTTTCTGCAGGAGGATGGGCCAGATGGTTGTCTTGTGGCAGCTGTGGAGCCTGTGGACAGTGATGAAGCGGAGGGAGAAGAAGAGGATATCGACAACCGAAACAACATCATCAGGCAATACTTCCAGTGAGACACAGATAAGAAGATACCACTGCTTCCCACATCTCATTCTATTTTTGGAACTAGCATAAGTGTGTCATTTTCATTTAGTGTATGGACCCTGACTTGACACTTTGACTTTCCATTTCACAGACTTGGGTCCCACTTTGTGCCCTCTGCTATGTTTATTGCTGGCCTACAGCTGTGTTACATTGGTATGTGAACAAGTAAATTGACATTGCTATTTTCCATATTTATTGCAATGACACATTTGTGAAAACACAGACTGACTCCAGATTGTTTTGTGATTGAAGTGTGTTTATTCCTGTGCAAATAAGTGGAGGGGGTTGTAAAATGGGATGGGGTGATGGTGGAGGAATGTCCATGGCAGAGTCCAGTCTATTTGTTTCACAGGTGCATTGTCCAAAGGGGCATAGGAAGTGGAGCATTGGTAGTTTAAGGATGGACAGGGTGACATAGTGGGACAGAAGGGTGACATTCAGGGGGGTCTCATTTCCTGGCGGGGGTCTTGGCAATGTTCTCTGTCTTGTTCCTGGATCTCAGGGACCGTTTGCGGGGTGGTTCTCCATCTGCAGGGGGTGGGGTGCTGGTGTCCTGTTGTTTCTGTGGTGGTTCCTCCTGTCCACTGGCGCCGGTGGAGGCGGAGGGCTGTTCATCATCCAGGCTAGTGTCAGGGGTCCCTTGTTGTGCCACTGTGTCCCTCCTGGTGTTGGCGAGGTCTGCCAGCAGCCCCTGCAATGGTGACCAGGGTGGTGTTAATGGACTTCAAGTCCTCTCTGATCCCAAGGTAGTGTTCCTCCTGCAGCCGCTGGGTCTCCTGAAACTTGGCCAGTACCGTTGCCATGGTCTCCTGGGAATGATGTTGGAGAGTGCCTCGTGGAGAGTGGGTTCCCTAGGCCTGTCCTCCCCCTGTCGCACAGCAGTCCTCCCAGTTTCCCTGTTATCCTGTGCCTCTGTCCCCTGAACTGTGTGCCCACTGCCACTGTGGTTCCCTGTAGTGGTGGACACACTGCTGATTGACGTGTCTTGGGGACAGAGGTATGGGCCCGCTGAGTGGGTGCTGTGCTGGTGTTTTCTGAGGGGGAAGGCTCTGGGGTAGCTTGTGACAGTGTCAGGGGACTGTCCAGAGGTCCTAGATTGGCCGGGCTGGTCATCTTGATCCAGTTGTGCAGAGCTGCTGTCATCACTGTGGGCCTCTTCTGTGAGGGGACTGGATATGTCTGGCACCTCCTGTCCAGTGACGTTTGGTAGGGGTCCTGTTGGGGTGTAAATGCATAATTATTGTATGTGTGTGTGCCATCATGTGCAATGGGTGGTTGACCCTGTACTCCAGTGCTTGCATAATTGGCCTGGTCCTTGTGTGATTGGTGATTTTGGGGCATGCGTGATTCTCTGTAGTGGACATGCATGGGTGATGGGTGTCCATGCATTGGTGTCACATGCAGGGCTTGGTTTTGGGATGTGTGGGTTATGTTGGTGGGGTATCTGTGGGTTGTTGGGGTGATGGGTGTGAGGGTAAGGGTGGGAGTATGTGATGGCATGCAGGTAGGGTGGGGGGATATAGTAGTAAAGATTTGTCTTACCAGAGTCCAGTCCTCCTGCTACTCCTGCGAGGTCCTCAGGATGCATGATTGCCAAGACTTGCTCCTCCCATGTTGTTAGTTGTGGGGGAGGAGGTGGGGTCCACCACCAGTCCTCTGTGAAGCAATCTGGTGTCTGGAGACCACGGAACGCACCTTCTCCTGTAGGTCATTCCACCTCTTTCTGATGTCATCCCTAGTTCTTGCATGCTGACCCACTGCGTTGACCCTGTCGACGATTCTGCACCATAGCTTCATCTTCCTTGCAATGGAGGTCTGCTGCACCTGAGATCCGAATAGCTGTGGCTCTACACTGACGATTTCCTCCACCATGACACAGAGCTCCTCCTCAGAGAACCTGGGGAGTCGTTAAGGTGCCATGATGTGGTGTGGGTGATGTGTGAGGTGGTGTCTGTTGTGATGTGTGAGGGGGTGTGTTGGTGTGTGTTGTTTGAGGTGTGTGGATTTTGTGTAAGTGATGGTGTTGTGTGTCTGTGGATGCTGGTGTTGTTTTTGGTAGTGTATCTCTCTGGCGTGGTTTCAAAATTCTGGTAGTAAGGGTTTGTGGGTGATGTGGGTGTGTGCTTTATATTGGATTGGGTGTGTGGGTGTGGTGTGTGTATGTGTATCAGGTGTGTGTATTTCGAATTGTCCAATGTGGTTGTGTTTGGTATATGTGTGTGTATTTTGAGCACGGCGGTGTGTACCGCCAATGGATTACCGTGGTTGAAAGACCGCCGCGTTGATTTGTGGGTCGTGATACTGCAGGCATATTCCTGTTGGCGTGACGTGTCGGTTTTGTTATTGCCAGTTTATCACTGACCTTTGGTGTGGCGGACTTGTGTGGGTGCCTGTATTGTGGCAGATTCCGGGCTGTGGGTCGTAATACCTGTAGTGGAAGTCCGTGGCCACAGCGGTATGTTGGCGGTCTTCTGCACGGCGGTAAGCGGGACTTACCACCAGGGTTGTAATGAGTGCCATAGTGTGATTCCACAAAAGTACTGCCATGATAGAAGTCACTAGGTTTATGCCTTATAGCTTAAAAATGCTTACCCTACCTAACTGCAGCACCCAAAATGAACCATAGCTGCATAATGTATAATCCTACCTGATTCAATATAATTCCATTCAGGTGTTTTGTTTGCTATGTCAAATACAATAGTCCATGAGAAATGCATTGGTGGAGAAATGCATTTTGGAACCTTCTTTTACCTTTGCACCCCCTAAACAATTCACTACAGAAATTTACATTGTCTCAAAAAGTAGAAAATGCTATAGGTGGAAAGTTTTGTGGTGATTAGTCAAATGGGTGGAACGTTATCATGGAGGTAATATTGGAGGAATTCATATATTTTGAAATACTAAATATAACTACAGGAATGTCAATCGGATGTAATGCAATGTCTTTCTTTTCATGTATTGTATTTGTTATGTATTTGACTATTGGTTTACATAATCATCTGACCATAAATGTTTATTTTAGTTGTTAATGTAATAATTCTAAAACAATGCAGTGTAGTTTATTTTTGGGGATTCCTTACTAATTTTAGTAGGCTTGTGTCACATAAGAAGGCCAAAGTGAATAAGATAAATTATGTAGATTAAGTTGTATTCTATGCATTATGTATTTGTTTATAGGTTTTCATTAGAATGAGACCACAAATGGGTCTTTCAGTTGTTCATGTAGTAAATCAACATGATTAGAGTTGTGCTTCAAGATATCACTCAGTTGAAAAACCTTATAACTTGACATTTACTTTTTCTACTTACCTGTAGTAACCCCAAAAAATCACCTGCACACCTGAATATGTAATACTGCTGAATTTCCTAAAGATCCAGTTGACTGTTTTTGCACTATGCGAAATACAAAAGTCTATAGAAAATGCATTGGATTTGAAGCCCGTTTTAGTACTCCCCTTTTCTCTTTGCAACCCCTTGACCAAATACGGCCAAAACTTTGAGTCCCCCCAAAATGAAATGGGGGCATCAGGTCTGCAAAGTTTCATTCACAATCGTCAAACAGGTCCAAAGTTATAAAGGAACAAAAATCTGAAAAATTCCTATCTCTGGTCACCCTAACTATTACTACAGGGTGTCTACCGCCATTCTGTAATACATAAGTAGATAGGGTTTGTCTCAGCTCTCTCATTAATTGGTCAGTTAAACTATTACTCACATTTTGATTTCAATCAACACAGCACAGAGGATTGAACAGTGGATAAACATACTTCAGTTTTTGATTCCGCCCATTCTGAACGATGGCACTTTGTTTCTGCACAATAACAATGGGCCTAATTTTACAGTTTGGTGGATGAGGTAGCTCTTTTAAATATCAGCTGCAACTCCACCCTCCTTCACTGAGGTCCATTTGCCTGATTTAGAGTTTAGTGATTTGACGGACGATACTCCGGCAAACCTCCATGGACCCCGACCCTTTTTCGACCTCCACTGATGGAGAAATCAAATAAATATGAATGATGGAACCACAACAGCCAAAACTCCACCTCCCATATTTAGACCTCCCTTTCCATCAACATACCATGGCAGCTTACACATCCACACCTGATTGTGGAAATGAACTAGAAAAAGGTATGGTTTACCCATAAACTAACCTTACTAATCTGTAACCATGTTGGTATTTCTGCAATGCGTCAGAGTGCACCGCGCTATGGTTGAGGGGAAGGAGCAAGAGAATCCCCTAAAAAAATGTCTGTGACATATGTTCACATTTTAAAGACCTGCGTTTAATGGGGACAGCAGCCATACCTTTGTGATCATCTCTATGTTTTTCATGTCAGATACATCTGCCAAGATTCTTGGGTCTTCTGGATTAAAGTCCACATTTAAACCTATTTTTGTACCTTTTTTATTCTGTTGTGAGTGTGTGTTGGAACATTTTTTTAAATATTGCAATACTCATTGCATCTAATTGAAGGGTGATTCCACTTAATATATTATGATGCGCATTGTACTTACTCAATATTAAATGGTTGTTCACATTATACAACTTCTATTAATTTCATATTGAGTAAAATGCTAAGCTAAAACGTTGTGGACTAACATACGGTCATAACTGAATCATTTTACAAACTGATGTAATTTTCCTTCTAAAAGAGAGTGATTACCTTCTCATAATCCTAACTCAGTAAGTCCATCTCTCAAATGAATGTAGCCTTTTAGGCCATAAGGGTGTGATGAATGTTGAACTAAACAGTCACTTATGCAATTGTATGTTTGCAGATAAAAGTCATTATAAATTAAGCCTAAGGTTGCCTTCACGTATTCTAAGACTGATTGTTTACTATTTAATGTAGTGTTACCATAGTGGATGCGATATATGTACTTTTCACATGGAGGTCACAACTATGCTGAAAAGAGAACTATTCTGTTACGAATGTAAAAACATATATACTTTTTTATACTAAAGAATGAATATATTTATGCAAAAAAAATAAAACAGATGAAAGTAGCATTATCAGTAATGATCAATCCATAAAAATAAAATAAATCATAATATTGTGTTTTCACACGATTTCAGACTAAATTATAGGAACAAAACTCAGAAAGTGTGCTTACTTTTTTAGGCTTTAAATATAAGGTTAGTGTGCAATTGTATTGTGATGCAAGTTTTACTCAGCATTTAGGATTTTTATTACAAAAGTAATATCAGAACATATGTTGAAGTTAAGAAATTAACCTTGTGATATACTGTTTTATTGATTTTAGTTTATGCCACCCTCTCACCTCCTGAAGCACTAGCAAGGCATAAGAGGGTACATGGAAGACTGCTAGCACTTGTTATAAGAAAGGGTTGGTAAATTCCTTAAACACTAAGGGTCAGATGTAGCAAGAATCTGAATTGCGACCCGCAAATTGCGAGTCAGAGCGACTCGCAATTTGCGAGTCGCAATTCAGAATGTTGAATGGTGTCCCTGACACCATCTGTGACTTGCAAGGGGGTCTCAAAAGCCCAGCTCATGAATAATCATGAGGTGGGTCGCAATTTGCGACCCCTTTGCGAGTGGCGGCATTCAAGGGATGGTGGCCTGCTGCGCACAGCAGACCACCATGTCTGTGACTGCTTTTTAATAAAGCTTTTTTTTTTTTTTGTAATGCAGCCTGTTTTCCTTAAAGGAAAAGGAGATGCATTACAAAAATGAAAAATGAAACACTTTTGTTTCATTTTTTCAGAGCAGGCAGTGGTCCATAGGACCACTGCCTGCCCTGAAAAAATGTTTGCAGTGCCATTCACAACGGGGAAGGGGTCCCATAGGGACCCCGTCCCTTTTGCGAATGGGTTACCACCCATTACAAAAGTGTGCAAACTGCGATTGGTTTGAAACCGCGTTCCCGGTCACAAAGCAATCCTGCATTGCACTGCGACTCACAATTAGGAAGGGAACACCCCTTCCTAATTGCGACTCGCAAACCCGTTTTGCAATATGGTAACCAGGTTACCGAATCGCAAAACGGGCTTTGTGCATTGCAAAGTGCTTTTTGCACGTCGCAAACAGTGGAAAAAGCTAAAAGATTTCTACATTTGGCCCTAAATACCTTGGGGGCATACTTATTAAAAAAAGTTATGCAATGCAGAGCAGCATGCAAAGTTGTTGCACTGCATTGCATGAATGGGAGCAAGCTAAAAAGCACTGCATCTACTGAAATATGGCACTCTTCAGCTCTCTCCCTTCCTGTAACATCCTGAGTGGTCCAAACATTTCCACAGTCAACAGTGTCTCCGTTTCTGTAGAGGAGGCTACTAGAGAATTTGGTGACAAAGAATTTATAGCTATTCCCCCACACAGAATGGCCGTCCTAAAGACAACACTGCTGTCATTAGGGTTGAGAACCAGTTCTGCACCATCCCTGTGTGTAAAGTTTTGATACTCATATGCCACCTCAGTAAGTCATTTTGGGCTCACAAACGTTCATTATGGGCCCTTAGTAGTCTCTGTACCAATTAATTCTCATGCAGGTTAGCGACAACCATCAGGTGGTGAACCATCCAATGAGACAATGGGCTAACTTCTTCAGCCACCCCATGTGCTGCTGCGCCGCCACCAATGGTCTTTCCATGGCGCTGTAGCCTTCTGTGTGGCTACAGATGTAACCTGCCTTCACTGAACAGCAGTTGAAGATGGTACAGTGGAAACTAGTGCCAGGACATGGTAGCCACACTTGTTGGTGAAGCAGGATGTTAATCATAGTAGTGTTACATTGTGGTCGGATCTGGGGGTTCTGGTTCGCAAGCTGATCCACTGTTGGGATGGATGGACGAAGGTTGGCCCCAATGAGCCTGGCTGATTTTCCTGTTCTTTAGCAAGAGGAGGTGATAAACTACACTTGGAGGTCTTCAGCAAATCATTCTAGTACTTCCTTATGTCCTCCTGTGAGCAGCAGTGGGAAGTAACTGCATTTGCCTGATTTGCTAGATTGTCCCACATTTTCCTTCTCTGATTCATGGTTGCTATTTGTACTAGGGCTCCAAATAATCGCGTCTCGACCCTTATTATTTTATTAACCATAACAGACTGCTCATTCTCTGAAAAACTCAGTGCTCTTCTACTGACACTGTGAAATAAAAAAATACATGAACGTTAATTACAAGTAAAGAAGAAAAAAAACCTCAATGCTCCTGCTAACCCCAATTTGTCACGTGAGCATAAAGTTTTAGTTGCTGAACCCAGGTGTGCATGTTTAAGAATGTTGACATGCGTCTTATTGATGCTGACAGGGATGTGTCACATATGCGTCACTATTTTGACTGAAGCGTACACCAAATATACACCCGTCAGCCCTTAACATCTTCTGTCATGCTGGTCCATCCATGAGCCTGCTGTGACTGTGTCCAAGCCTAAATAGGGTGAACGAATATTCATTCTACCATCCAGGGGCGGCTCCTCCATAAGGGCGGAGGAGCGTTGCCCCCCAGCCAGCAAGGGCAGCTGCAAACCTTTTCCCCCAAAACAACAATAAACTGTGTTTATTATAGTTTTTTGGGAAATGGGGCATGGCCTGGGGCGTGACAATCAATGAAGGGGAGTGCACAGCACTTCCCACCAGAGCGCATGTGTGTTTGGCCAGCCGTCTCGGGCTGGCAAAACACACATGAGCACAGGGGTCTCTGGAGAGAGCCTGCACAGGCTCCCAGTTCGCTGTAAGCAGCGTCCGGATTGGCGAAGGGCAGGCTGGGAGCCTGTGCCTGCCTGCAGTGAGGAGACGGAGGAGCGGAGCAGCACGCAGCGGTAAGGTAAGTGTTATTTTGTTATTTTAAACTCTTTTTAATTTAATTAAATTCCCTCCTCCCTCCCCCCGCACACCACCTTGCCCCTTCTGCTTTGCGCGAGCCACGACTGCTACCAACATCAACAGAATAATAACCAATGACAGCAGTATTCCATTCCCCTGACGGAGACAACTCCATCATGACGGCTGATAAGACTTAGGTCAAACTCCAGGTACGGCAAATGGTATACCTTCTGCATGGTGGACAAATGAACTACTCTGTGACAGAGGAACACTCCTAACCCTAAGTCATTCTATAAATGCACTATAAAAAGAGCACTCTTCATTTACACGGGTGATAGGCCCATTTGGATTTTTTTAAGTGCATCTTTTCTCCCTTTTGAAAACTTTAACTTTTACCTTCCTTTTTTTTAGGTCTACGCAGCACCCCTTCAGTGTTGCCTGGCTACTCAGTGCAGCTCACAATGGGCCGTAATAAATGCACTGGTATAACAGCCATGTTCGAATCTTCATTTCTAATTCCCTGTAATTTCTTCCAGTTCCAAGATTGTTGACGCATTTCATACAACACAATGGCCATTTGTAAATGGTAAAGAATGATAAAGAATGGGAAAAAAGGCATTTTAAGATGGCCCTTCTCTGCATAGTGCAAAGACCTTGCTTTGAAGTGTGTTGCCCATCTTAGAGTGGTAAAAAAAGGAAAAGTATATCAAAAACTTTGGAAATTGGTGGCCTATGTCTGGTGGCCTTTGTTGAATGCTTTCTGCCATACCATTCTGTATTACTCATACAACAAGTTGCCATACTCCAATTCATTTACATAACAATGGAAAATGTTCCAATATTCCCATAGCAAAGATAAAGGGTACTCACCACTCAGCACCCAAGCAAGAAGATTTGTCTGTCTTGATGATGACACCTTAATCCAATTTGGATTAAAACGCCAATGACACAATTGACAAATGGACTATCATTATGTAATGGAACATTTACTACAAGGAACCATTAGATATTGAACTGAGCACCAGCTTCAAGACATCACTTTCGACCAACCCAAATTAATGGCGTCTTTATTTCTACAGTTGAAAGCCTCTGTAAACATAAATAAAGATGAAAATGAAAGAGTTTTGAAGTACAGTAGTGAAAAATGAATACACCTGTGCAAAATTGTAGCAGTTATCAAATATATCTTGGGGAACTGAGAATGCGGTCACTGAGGAAGCTCACACTACCCTGAATTACTTTTTAGTGGGAAAGCAATTGTAGAAAACCCTGTCCATGAAATCTGACTCTGTCTTGCTTTCTAAGTCACTGAGAAGTCATTACAAGCGGATGGTCACACAGCTGGAGCCCTACACTGCTAGGAAGATTCTGTTAGAGTGAGGTAAAACTATATGGAATCCCAGAGCACTGAGACCCGCTGTGCTTTGTGACTGCACTGCACTGATGTTGCAGTTTCATAGAAAGCTGGTATTTGACATCCTAAAGGACTGAGAATGCACACCTACGGAAAGAACTCCTTTGTAGAGTACTATAGCACCGAAAAGGCACTTCAAGAACAGGATCACACTGATAGTGCACTCCAGCATGGAGAAACCACTTCTGGATACCTCTTCACATAAAAAGGCACTTTTGGGGCAAGCCTACAGTAGCTGGGATCCTTATGCACTGAGATAGCACTTCTAGAGGAAGCTCCACTTCTAGGGAATTATAGAACTAAGATGGTATTTTTGGCCTTATAGCAATTAGGCAGTCTTGTTTATTGTATCCAGGCTGCTGTGAAAGGTATCAGCAGTTTGCAGCATCAAGCTGAGGTCACACGCCGTATTTTGCCAGTGTTACGGCAGAGCTCTCTTTTGATTCTTAGCAAGGCACTTCTAACTCTGACATAAGATTTTATTATCTTTCAGCTCCTTTCTATCCACATGACAATACTATGGTATTCTTTGATGATACATATGAAGTAGTTGTCTATTTTCTGTAATCCCTTGGTTTTTCCATCAACAATCAAAGGTAAATGACATTTAGAGTGTACAACAGACATAAAAGCAGTGCTCATGTAACTACGTTCAGGACACACCAGCTTTGCTATGAGTGTACAGAGTTAATATTCAAAACACATAGAGGCACACTACACCTTCAGATGTATTACTGTAACCCAGTAACAAAATGGATGTCTAACTAATAGAAGTCCCTGTAGCCAAACATTTCATCACCAAAAATCAAAAACACCCATTAGTACAACAGTCTATCACCTTCATTTTTGACCAGTACAAAATGTAAGCTTACATGATCAGCCAGACATCCCTTCTCAACTGTATTCAGACCAAACTATTACGCCCAACTACAAAAATTTGCTCTATTCACTAGCCTTGCCCTATAGCCCCCGTCTGCTGCAGACCTTCGATCTTTAAGAACACTTTGATCTCACAGTCATATTTTGACATGAAAGCAAAATCAAAGGACAATTCAAATCAACACAGGTCAAACTATTTCTCAGCAAACCATCACTAGATATAATTAATCCTTCCAATTCTCTAAAATCTTCTTATTTATAAAATGTATTTAATGCCACACCTCTAACCAACTCACACTTCACATACTTCCATATCAGGCTTGGGGGTGATTTTGGCCACTCAGAGAAACCAAATCTAGATTAATCTCATGAGATAAAATCATAGCAACACGCTGTTTGTCCTGTTAACAGTTTTTGGCACAATAACAACTCTCCATGATTACTCTGCAAGGAACAGAGCACAATCATTCCAGATTGAACATATCTGCTCAGAACTGTTCAGCACCATGCTCAGTACTCCAACCTCCGGCATCACTCTCAATGCTATGTAAAGAACATTTGATGCCACTATTAGCAAAATCATTTTATTTGGTAGAATATGCTAGAATTAAGCTAACGACATATAAATAAATCTTCTAACTAACCATATTGTGTTCAATCAAAGCCCACAGCCTATCCCATTCCCTTTACAAGGTTCATCTCTGAATGACTGGAAATCATTTGAAAATCAACAAAAATAGGTGCTAGGGTGCAGCCGGGGACCTTGAAAGGAGTTGTCCTCTCCCATTCCGGGTTAAACAACCACCAGCAATCAGGTGAGACACAGTCACTTTTTTCACCTATGGAGTTTGACTGAATCTTTGAACTTGGCAAAGAGTTAGTAGTCAGAAACATTCAATCACAAATCAATGACATTATACCATAGACAATTTAAGTCTAAATCAAACTCCAAACTGAATAAAAATTCAAAGCTCTACTACAATCCCAAAATCAATGTCACATAAATGGTGCACGCAACTAAGTTGTAAACATACATGAAAACCATAGGCTGACTGAAATGTCTGAAACTATTTTATCTACTAAACATCATTACTGTTAGACCTTCAAAAAGAATTATGTGAATTAGTAACAAGAAAATATGCACATTAATACCAGATTTCAAAGCAGATGATGGCGACATCAGTAAATCATCAAAATACAGTTTTAACAATCAATTTCAGAGCTGGGCCATTCCTGACACTAACCAAAACTGGGATTTGCATATGTGAGAACGGGTTAATACAGGTGGGTAAAAGCAAAAATAAAAGGAAGACAAAAATAATTTGGAAAACAAATGACTAGGTCAACTAACTCTAAATGAATTATGCTTGTGCAAGTAACTGAGGTAAAAGGGAAACAAGAAACCAAATTTAGTTATACCTCTCTCTCATGGTACAGCATAAAACGTTGATTCATTATGGCGGATTGGTCACCATCTTCCAGCGTCAGTTGACAGCAGAATCTGGATAGTGCAGAACACAAGCTACACATAGGACAGATAAGCAATTCATAACTGGCTTGCCTTATTAGTACTGAACCACATAACAGAATAGGGCAGTTAAAACTATGATGAGGAAACTCATCAGGAAATTTAGAGAATAAGAATGTGAAAGAAGACTCAAACAGTGTTCCGAACAACTTTGAGGCAAGAGGAAAACTAACTTCAAGGAGGTTCAGAAGGAAACTGCTCTCAATTCCAAAGTTCTTCACTAATTAAAATAACCAAAATCCATTTGATCGGTCAATCAGGTGGATACACACTGGGCATCAGTTTCAGCATCCAATCACTGTAGATGGCACCACCCAGTTTGCAACTTTTCAAAGCAAAGGTCCATTGTTCGCCACATGACTTCATATGGTTCCACCAAATATTACATTTTTTAATAATTTGAACCTTACAGTTCCTTTCACATGAGCCACAATAAACTAAACTAATATTCTTTCGCATGAATGCTGTGGTTTCCTGCTCCATTCGACAGGTAGAAGAAATATTATTACATTATTGCATTTGAAACACCTCTCATGCCTACAATACCATAGGACGTTTAACATTACGTTAGCAGCTTAGAGAAATAATTCAGGTCAGAGGGGACAGAATAAAACAAGTAAACATTCCATGACTGCTTGCAAAATAAATCTTGCAGTCCTAGTCAAGTTAAGGAAGATTTAATACACAATAATACATTTAATACATTCATAAAACCTATTGTGCACCTTAAATTCAAATTAAATATGCAAAGCGAATTATTTGTCTAAATCATCATTCATGTTATGTCAAACCAGTTTTAAACATGTTTAATGTTCTTCTAGGCACATAATTCATAATAATGATATTCATTTATATCAATGTAAGTGTGCCTAATTCATATTTAGTTAATACAATACATTTTATTCCTACTGTTTCTACCTAAAATAATACTTTTCAGGTTACTGTTTATTAATAATTCACTGACATTACAAATGCATGTCTTCATGTTAAACGTGATATCAAAAATACAATAGTAGGCACACATGTCCATCACAATTTGCAAGTTTATTAACTTCCAAATGCTACTTCTATGCCACTAATTTATTAATAAAAATTTGATCTCAGTCAATCCCTCCTCTGATGGCAATCTATGCCATCACAAAATAATTATTCTTATTTGCAATGTGACAAGTCAAAACCTTGTAGTTTGCATTGGTCTAGGTTTGCGAAAATTGTGAAGTCTCTTCATCATCTGATAATACCTGTTTCTCATACTCTCCAATTCAATCAATCAACCAATCAACCAATCAGTGTTTGTTAAGCACAACTACTCACACATGAGGGTCTCAAGGCGCTGAGGGTGTTGTGGGGGCATAGAGCGTCCATCAGTGAGGTGGTTCCTCAAGTATTCATCACTTCAAATAGCCATGTCTTCAGCTTTTTTGTGAAGTTGAGGAGGGGTGTAGCCTGTCTGAGGTGGGGCGAAAGGGTGTTCCAGGCTGTTGTGGCGAGGTAGGAGAATGAGCATCCCCCTGATCTTGTTTTCCTGATGTGGGGTACTTCAGCAAGAGAGAGCTGGAATGAGTGTAGGGTCCTGTGGGGTACGTGGAAATTGAGTCGCCTGTTCAGGTAGGCTGATCCGGTGTCATGGAGGGCTTTTTGTGCGCAAATGAGGATCTTGAAGGTGATTCTTTTCTCTATGGGGAGTAAGTGTAGTGTGCGCAGGTGGTTGGAGATGTGACATTGTTGGGGTAGGTTGAAGACCAGTCTAGCGGTGGCGTTCTGGATGTTCTGTAGTTTGTGGATGAGTTTCTTGTTGATTCTGGTGGAGCGTGTGTTGCCGTAGTCCAGTCTGCTGTAACAAGGGCATGTGTGATGGTCTTTTGGTGTTCGAGGGGGATTTATTTGAATAGGAGGTGGAGGGTGTGGAAGCAGGTGGATGCGATTGAGTTGATTTGGTGGTCCATGTTGAGTTTTGAGTCCTGGATGATTCTGAGGTTGCGGGCTTGGTTTGTGGGGGTGGGGAGGCTTCCGAGGATGGAGGACCACCAGGAGTCATTCCACATGTCAGGTTGAGGGCCCATGATGAGTACTTCAGTTTTTTTCTGCATTGAGTTGTAGGCAGCTGGTTTTCACCCAGTTGGCGACTGCTCCCATGCCTTCACAGAAATTGTGTCTGGCTGTGTTGGACTCGTTTGATAGGGGGAGGTGAGATGGGAATTGTCAGCATAGGAGACGATGTTGAGTCCGTAGTTTCTGACCATGGCGGCTGGTGGGGCCATGTAGATGGTAAACAGCATAGGGCTGAGGGAGGATCCCTGGAGAACTCTGCAGGTGGTAGGTGTCCGAGAGCAAAGGAGGAAGTCTTATTTGTTGAGTTCTGCCAGAGAGGAAGGATCGGATACAGTCAAGGGCCTTGTCGCTGATGCCGGCCTTATGAAGTCTGCATATCAGGGAGTGGTAGGAGACCATGTCGAAGGCCGCCTAGAGGTCAAGCCGGATGAGGTCCACGGTCTCTTCCTTGTCCAGCAGGGGGAGGATGCCATCCGTTGCAGCCAGGAGGGTTGTTTCAGTGCTGTGTTTTTTTCTGAAGCCAGATTGGGAGTCGTCGAGGATGTTGTGGTCTTCGATAAAGGTGGTGAGCTGGCTGTTGATGGCTTTCACTGGAAAAGGGAGCAGAGAGATGGGCCTGTAGTTCTTGAGGTCGGTGGGGTCCACCAAGGATTTCTTGAGCAGAGGGTTGATCTCGGTGTGTTTCCAATCGTCGGAGAAGGAGGTGTCTGCTGGGAGCAGTCGATGGTGACTCCGAGCTTGGGGACAATGGTTTCAGTGGCTCTGTTGAAGATGTGGTAGGGGCATGGGTCCGAGGGGCCCCGGAGTGTATGGTCCTCATTTTCTTCAGTGTATCTTTGGTGGTGAGGGGGATCTAATTGGTGATCGTTGTTTTTTTGGAGTCGGATTCTGGTGTAGGGGGATCTGCATGTAGGTTGTCCTTGCTGAAGTTGTCGTAGATGGTCTTGATTTTGTGGTGGAAGTGTGTGTTGAGTTTGTTGCAGAGAACTTGTGAAGGTGGGATGTCCATTGCTTAACTGTTGGGTTGGGTGAACTCCTTGATGATGCTGAAAAGTTCCTTGCTGTTGTGTGCGTGTGAGGAGATTTTTTCTAGTATTGTTTTCTTTCTGGTGCTTTTGATGAGATGATGGTGTGCAGTGGTGGCGGCTCTGAAGTTGATTTGGACTTCTGTAGATTTGGTGTTTCTCCAGATTTTCTCGAGGTGTCAGCATGTGCATCTGGATTCTCGGAGTTCTGCGGTGAACCAGCTGGGTTTCTTGGTGTAGGTGCTGTTTAATTTTTTAGGGGGGCTATGGTGTTTGCGCAGTTGGCAAACCATTTGTGCCAGGTGCCGGCTGCGATGTTCGGGTTGTCGTTGCGTGCGGTGGGGGGCGGAGTTGACCAGGGTGGCAGTGAGCTGGTCATTGGTGATTCTTGCCCAGCTTCCACGGGATGGTTGGTGTTGGGGGTCTGATGATGGTGGGTGTGTTGAAGGTGAAATTGATTCAGCGATGTCTGTTCTTGGAAGTTTGGAGGTGTGGCTGAAGGTGGCGGAGGTTCCTGTTGTGAAGATAGGGTCGAGAGGTTGTCCTGCTGAATGTGTTGATTCCATCATAATCTGTCAGAGCCCTATGTTGTGGAGGTTGCCTAAGAGAGATGTGGTGTTGGGGGGTCCTGTAGGTTGTCGATGTGGAAGTTGAGGTCTCTCAGCAGGGTGTAGTTGGAGGCTGCGCTGGTGTGCCCGGTTATACTGTCTGTGATGGAGTCGGAGAAAGGTGCGAGGAGCCTGGGTGGGCGATAGATGAGTGTTCCCCCGAGGGTGGATGTTGGACTTGTCTGAAGTTTGATGTGGAGGTGTTCCATCAGGCTTGTGGGGTCTTCGGGGTGTGTAGATTTGTGGATGATGGCGATTCCTCCCCCGGGACGGCTGGGGCGGTCTTTCCGGGTGATCTTGTATCCTTGGGGAATGGTCATGGCAATGTCCGAGCCAGAGGTGGTGGTGGTCCAGGTTTCGGTGAGGAATGCGACATCCGGGTGGTGCTGTCAAGGAGGTGCCAGATTTCGGTGGCATGTTTATGGAGGGAGCAGATGTTGAGGAGGATGCATTTCAGGATGTTAGTTGTGGGTGTGTTGGGCTGGGTTGGAGGTCTTGGTGGTGGTATAGGATTGGCAGCAGCGGAGGCATCTGAAGGGTCCGTGGGTGTCGGCCAGTGATGAGGGTTTGCAATCCATATTGACTCTCTGTGAATATTGTCACTTTGAGCTGCTCAGACATGCAGCATGCCCTTGTAAGAGCAACCAATTTGGCTGCCTTGGCAGAAATTACTCCTTAACTCCTGAGAGGGTGCAAACGGCATAAATTGCTCTCAGAATAACTTCACTGTCTCTTAAACAGGAGCTATCAACAAAGACAACTTGGTAATTTTTTTCTAAAGGAGTATTCTGAATATCATGTCTGGGGTTGGTGCACAGTTCAGTGAAATCGAGTCATGTTCCATTCCATTAACATCAACAGTCATCAACATTTACAGGCATTAATGTGGCGGGATTCAAAGTTGAACACCTCTTGATCACAACATGAGAGGGAACCAAGAATTATTAACTCATAACGGGCACAGGTTAAATATTTAGTTTTCGATCTGGTCAAGAGTATTTCTACCAAGTGTGAGACAAAGACAGTTAAAGGGTGGCCCATCACAATGCATTCACATTGACTGATGCTCACACGAGCACTAGCCATGGCTTTCAGACAGCCGGGCAAAGCAGCATAGACAGGATCCAATGTGGTGGAAAAACATGCCACTGGCCTGTTTGTTCCTCAATGAGACTGTGTCAAATCAGAAAGAGCACAACCAACACTTTCATGACAAAATAATGCAAAACCTTTTGTGTAATCAGGCATTCCCAGAGCTGGAGCTCTGCACAAACTCTCTCTCAATTCAGTGAAAGCTTTCATAAACTCTTCATCTGAAGGGACTGTATCTGTAACTTCTTTATGTGTCAGTTTCTGCAACGGTTTGGAAATTACTGAAAAATGTGGGATCCTTTGGTGACAGTAGCTCACCATACCCAAACACATTCTGACATCTCACTGTGTAACGGGGGATTCATTTGCATAATTGCTGCAACTCTCTCTTGGGACACTTTTCTCGCACCTTTCTCAATTTGGTGACTGAAGTGCTTCACTTCTTTCTGACAGTACCGTAACTTTGCAGGGAAACCTTGTGTCTGTTCTCACCTAAATAACTCAATAAAACTATGGTACGTTGTCTGCAAGCTTCCCATGTATTGGATGCAACCATCAAGTCATCAATGTACTACACTAAGGCAGACTGAAATGGCATGTTCAAAGACTCGAAGTTCTTCTTTAGGATCTGATTAAAAATGGATGGAAATTCTGAAAACCCCTGCAGAGTACAACACCATGAATACACATGGTTGCTGAATTGTAAACAAAAGAGAAACTGACTATCCTCATGCAATGGCACAGTAGACAATGCTTATGACAAATCAATAACTGTAAACCATTCTGCTTCACATGCAATCTGAAATAAAATTACTGCTGGGTTTGGCACTACGGGACAACAAGATGCTGCAATTTCATTAACTTTTCTCAAATCCTGAATTATGCGATATTTCCCACTCAGTTTTCACAATCCCATAATTGGTGAATTACATGGGCTACCCATCAATTCTCTTAACACACCCTGCTCAACAAACTCTGCAATTACTGGGGTAATACCTTCATTCATGTATGGAGTCATGTGATACTGTGGTGTTCTGGGGAAAATTGCATTCACTTCACAGCTACTTTGACTGGTTCAACACCTGAAATAAGTCCAATATCCTTCCCAGAGAGTTCCCAAACTCTTAGCATTACTGTTTCTTGTAATTCATTAAGCAGGTCTTTAACTGTCATGGCAGGAAACAATGTAATGAGAGGATACATCTCATCGGTTTGACTGAAAGTTTCATTATCACTATTAGTCTGAATTTCTATTCCTTCTTGTGTACAAGTGATGGAACATTTTAATTAGCATAGCAAGTCTCTTCCTAACAGACTCAGGACTTGAATCGCAAATTACAAATTGGTGCAAACCTTCAAATGTCCCAATCTTAACTGGAATGGGCTCTGTAATAGGGTTCATCGAGTGCTGGTTTGTTACTCTTACAACCTGAACTGTCCTTCCTGAAAGGGGCATATTAGGGACTTCTGCAGATATGACAGTGGAATGAGTTGCTCCAGTGTTAACCAAGAATAAAACATCATGACCCATCACACTTGCATTTACATAAGGACCACGCTGATCTACCGCCAATGAGTCAGCCAACACATATTCTTCCTCTTCTGAAGTCTCACTCATGCATTCGTCATTCATCTAATCATCACTAAAATCAATCAATGGATATTGTGTGATTAACTTATTTGCATTTGCATTTACTCTCTGGTTCTCATTCTACTGCGGAACAATCACTGGTTACTGTGCCATCAGAGCTTGTGCTATTTGCATTTGCTCTAGGACATGAATTTGCTGTTGGGGAAATTCTACTTGCTGCTGGGAAACCTGCATTTGGACAGCTCCATTAGCGGCACTCATGCTTTGACTTTGGGGCCCATGAACTTTTGAATTTGGAAATTGACTATTGCCAACCATCTGCATAATACCACCACCTTGCACCAAATTATTTACGTTATTAAAGGGACACTTCTGTTTCCAATGTCCGACGTTGCAGCATGCAGAACATGGCAGCATTTTCCTCATGATCTAACCATTAGCCACATTGCATTCAGCTCTACTCGAATTCCACAACCTCTACCTCTGAACTGAGGCACCATACCGCCTTGCTGTTGTGCCCCCTGCATTCCTACTCCTTGATATGACTTGAGATGTATCACCATTGCCTTTTTCTTCAACCTTTTCTTTTTCCTATCAATCTCCTCACTACAGTATTTTGCGTATTGTAGCACTTCATCAGATGGCTTTCCTTGCCCACAAATCAAATTATTCTTAAACATATTGCTAACTTCAGGCTTCAATCATTGAACAAATCTAAACAAAATGAATCATATCTCTCAGCTCAATAATTTCTGTGCCACTGTAGTGTCTGAATGCTTTCAGCAGTCACTCATAATAAGCAAGAACAGACTCCTTTGGCTCTGGGAATGTCCTGTTTATCCTTTGCCAATCAATGTCTTTAGGGGAAACACGTGGGCCCAAATTTATACTTTTTTAGCGCCGCATTTGCATAATTGTTTTACGCAAAAGCGGCGCAGACTTACAAAGTCCAATTGTATTTTGAAAGTTTGCACTGCTTTTGCGTTAAAAAGCGGCGCAAATGCGGCGCTAAAAAAGAATAAATATGGGCCTAGTTTTCAGAAACTCAATCACTTTGTAAAAGTTCTTCATCACCTCTTTAGATGGCACACCTCTTACTGCATCTCTCAGCGTCTCACGTATTGGCCAATCAACACTACTTTTACACTCAACCCCCAAATCTTCTGGAACCATAATCTTAAATAAAGTACTTAAAACTTCCCACAAGCACTTTACAAGCTGAATAAACCTCTCTGTTTGCTAATGCTATTCCACTGGTTTCTCCCTCATCTTTGTGCAATCATTTGCAAATGACAATATGTCACTTCTGCTCAAAGGGACATGAACAAAATTCCTGCTTGGAATTTCTCACATTGGCATCGTGTTTACATCTCCTTCAGCCTGCTGTACATCATTTGAAGATACAGTTGGCGTTTTCTTCTGATCTCTTTTCTCTTCACACCCCTTCCCATTTATCTGATGCTCCCCATGTTTGAATACTCCGAATCAACTCTTTAATTTTGATTTTCATTCCAGGTGATCGCATGTTTGCAATGTCTCTCAATTAAAATTCTAATCTGTAACTCTTATTTAACTGTTTGGATTATCTATCTCCATTTCATATTTCTCAGCCAAATTAGTTTATTCCACATAAACATGTCCTGCTCTAAGGGTAACATCCTTGCACATGAAGTGCAATTTGTTCTCATTGTAAGAATCTAATCTATTCAATTCAAGTGTTCACTTAATCATTTAATTTAGTTCCAATTTTACTCTAGCCATGTTTAATGTCCTTTTTCCATCAGGTCAGGCGTATTTCCTGAAGCTGATGCTCCACTTAAATTATCTTACCATTCACTCAGTTGTTGGGCTGTCAATCCTTGTAAACTAATGTTATAACCTTTTTTCGGGGCACAAACTGTGCTATGTTGCACAGGACTCTTACAGCCTGCTCCTGAGTCATCACACATGATCCCATCGAGCATGAGGGACATGTCACATCAATTAGTGGACAAACTCCATTTTGTGTCTAATTCAAACCGTAAGACTTCATAGGGGTCATGGTTGGCACAGTAGTGCTCAGTCTCTCCATTTCTGCATTAGTTCCAAAAGGTGAATTCATTGCTGATATTGGATTTGAAATCTGGGGACCACTCTCACTATTACCCTGGGCATACAATGGGGCTACTGGACCTATTGTTACAGGGACTGTTAATGCTTCTGGTCCTGTCAAATTAGACTGATTTCGTGAGAACATTAATCCTTTACTTTGACCAGTTAATACTGTACCAAAGGTCTGATTTGATTGATTCAGGACAACATTCTGTGGTGGCATTACTGGGGAATACATTGACATTGTCTGCCTCAGGTTCACAAATTGTGCAGGTGTCTGGACATTAGGAGTGGGCTCAAACTCAGTCATTCCTGCATTCTGAATTGGCTATGGCATAACTTGGGCTTGAACATTCTGGACTGTGTTAACATTTGGAACTGTCGGAGAAACCACTGGCATCTGTGCAACATTAGCAGTAGGCACATTTGGAATTATTAGAACCTGGCTTTGGGCAACTAGAGCTGTGGAAACACTCTGGACTACATTCCGATATACTGATTCAAATGCATTACATGTGGGGGATGATTCTGCAGCAACTGAGTTATAAATTAATCATCTGAAACACTCTTGATATCTGCTACCCTTTTATTTCACCCAACTTATGTTCTGTATCTTCCTTGGATTTCTTTTTAGCGTCAGGCTTAACACTTCCATCACCTTCCTGAGTAATTGCTGGAAATAACTTCACTGCAAGTAATGTATCTGCTTTCCACATTCTGTGTATCTTACATAGCTTCTGCTAGCATCTTTTCTGCTTTCCTCATTCTCCTTTTGAATTTCTGAGCCTCTTTTTGTCTCAGAACTAATTCCCAAATAGCAAGTGCTTCAAACTGTGCAAGTCTAGGAAGAGGCTCTGATTCATACATCACCCTCCTCAGATTCTCTAGAATTCTCAAATTAAAGATTCCATAACTAGGAAAACTAAGGTACCCTCCTTCTCAGTTAATTTGCACCATTGATTTACCCCAAGACATGTAGAAACTTCTCTCTCTTCCATTCCTTCGAATGCTGTGTACCTTCAGGTGGAGTAGACTCGCCCTCTCTAACTGGGAAAAATTCTCCTCTCAACGCACTCCTGAAAGCTTTGAAAAACCTAATTTTAACACAAATCAAATTCACAAACGCAAAATCTCCGAAACCTGTAATTTTAAATCCCACTATCATTTTCATGAGATGTTCTCTACTATTGCAGGGCAGTCTTGTCCACCAATCCGTCTGTAGCTTTTCTCACCAACCAACCTATCCCAGCGCGTACCAAATGATGTCACAATCACTCCACTCATCAGCTGAAACTCACTTCAGAGTCATCTAACACACCTCTACATAAAACTTAAATGCAAATATTGCAAACACAAAAAAACAAATCCTGCATGCTCACTACGGATTGGACTCAAACACTTTGGAAGCTGTACAGAAATTTTGACTCTGGCCTTTAGCACAAACAGCTACTCCTCCAGCTGTGGCTTTCTCACAAACGCAAGTAAGATTTGACCCACAACCTCACTCTGTTTAGTATGGATCCTCCATGTGCAATCAGGATTCACCTAATACCAACGAACAACACACACACTCAAGGGAAATACTACTGGTATTTTCAATGGCACTCAATCGACCAACACCTTACCTGCAGATAATAAATTAACCAAGTGTCTCCATACACTTGTACAATACTACTCTGGAGTCTTAGGTCACACAGGACCCATTGCCCATAACAACCATGTGGGCAATTTCTGAGCACAAAGCACAGCATTCACTTGGAGCACACTAACTCCCCACCCTCTTACTTTGGAGTACACAAACACCTTACTCAATTACCTTGGAGTAAGCAAACTCCCTACTTCACTTCTACATCACCCTTCACCATGATTTGCCAATGCATCGCAAGCATAAAACCCTACTTAAAACACATACTGTACACTTGTAGCACAATGCTGAGATTTCATCAACCCTTACACTACACCAAGAACAACTCAAAATGTGGGCAAATTCTGACTCTACTCCTCACAAGACTCAACTGTAACTTTGCTACCCAAACATCTGGGGTGCCACTGGGGCCCCATAAAAGAGTTTTACTCTCCTGTTCCAGGTTCAACAACCACCAGCACGTTGTTGGAAATGACCTTTTTGCAGGGTCACACCCAAACTTTTGGCTTCCTCCTTCTCTTTTTCTGACCTCTTTTTTGCTGGCTTTAGGACTCAGCGCACTGCTAGCCAGTTTTCAAGTGCATATGCTCTCTCATTAAAACATGGTGACATTGGCTCATACCCAATTGGCTTATTTAATTTACTTGTAAGTCCCTAGTCAAGTGCACTACATGTGCCCAGGGTCTGTAAAGTAAATGCTGCTAGTGGGCTGCAGCACTGGTTGTGCTGCCCACATATTTAGCCCCCTTAACCATGTCTCAGGCCTACCATTGCAAGGCCTGTGTGTGCAGTTTCACTGCCACTTTGACTTGGCATTTAAAAGTACTTGCCAAGCCTTAAACTCCCCTTTTTCTACATATAAGTCACCCCCAAGGTAGGCCCTAGGTAGCCCATAGGGCAGGGTGCTATGTAGGTAAAAGGCAGGCCATGCACATAGGTGTTCTATATGTCCTGGTAGTGTAAAACTTCTGAATTTGTTTTACACTGTTGTGATGCCTGCTCCTTTCATAGGATATCGTTTGGGCTACCCTCCTATATTTGAGTGGTAGATCCTCATCTGAAAGGAGTAGCCAGGTCATATTTAGTAGTCCAGAATGGTGATACAAAACCCTGCTTAATGGTGAAGTTGGATTTTATATTACTATTTTAGAAATGCTACCTATAGAAAATGAGCATTTCTCTACACTTAAATCTTTCTGTGCCTTCCAATCCTCGTCTGGCTAGGTTTAGTTGATAGCTCCCTTTTGCATTCACTCAGACAACCCCAAACACAGGATGCTCAGTCACACTTGCATACATCTGCATATTGAATGGGTCTTCCTGGGCTGGGAGGGTGGAGGTCCTGACACTTACATGTCAGAGGACAGTCTCATGCCCTCACACAAAGGACTGCCACACCCCCTACTGGGACCCCTGGTAGACAGGATGGAACAGAAAGGGGACCTATTGCACGTCTAAGCCACACTTTGAAGTCTCCCCCACTTGATAGGCACATTTGGGTATTTAGGCAGGGTCTCTGACCCTACCAATTCAGACACTTCTGAGTTAGACACTCTACATCATCAGACACTCTCTTCATCAGACACTTCTTGGCAAGACACTCTTGTCACAGACACTTCCTGGAGAAGAAACTCTGAACCAGAACCTACAACCTGCCAAGAGGATCTGCCTGGCTGCCCAAAGGACTCACCTTACTGCTCTTCTAAGAAGGACTGCTGCCTTGCTGTTGCCCTGCTACCTTGTTGCTCTCTGGCTGTGCTCTACAAGGGATTGGATAGAGCTTGCCTCCTGTTCCCCGAAGTCTAAGGACAAAAATGACTTCATTCCTGCAAGAAGAACTCTCTGTGAGAAAAATTGATGCACAGCCTGCCAGAAACAACACACAGCCTGTATTGCTTGGAGAAAATCACTGCACGCCGAACCGGAACGACGCAGCCTGACTTCGCAAGAAGATCGACGCAGCACCAGCGTAGTGACCGGAAATTTGATGCACGGCCCACTGGATTGATGCAAAGCCGATCCGGAACAACGCAGCCCAACTTTCTGAGAAGAATCGATGTAGCACCTGCTGTGCTGTAGAAATTTCCATGCAACGCCCACCGGATCGATGGAGCCCCTGTGAATTTGTCCTGCCAGCGCTGGATTTCATCGCATTGTCCCCGGGGCGTCTGAAAACCCCGCAACCCGTAGAGGATCCCTGTTTATGCACTGCAAATCGACGCAAAGCCTGCCCTGAGTGAAAACTCAACAACGCATCGCCTGTGTGCGCCGGAAAAATCAACACACACCTCCCCGTTTTCCACGCATCTCCTCCTCTGCGGTTCCTTGCAGAGATTTTGACCGTAAACCAGGTACTCTGTGCTTGCAAGAGACATTTGTTGCTTTTAAGAGACTGAAGACTGTTTATATAATTTATACAGTGATAGTTCAACATATACTTATTACATCTTAATTGTTGTGACATGCATCTTACCAGATAAATATTATATTTTTTTCTAAACACTGTGTGGTGTATTTTTGTGGTGTTCTACTGTGTTATTGCATGATTTATTGAACAAGTACTTTACACATTGCCTTCTAAGTTAAGCCTGACTGCTCAGTGCCAAGCTACCAGAGGGTGGGCACAGGATAATTTGGATTGTGTGTGACTTACCCTGACTCGACTGCCAACCAAAGACCCCATTTCTAACAGGGAAGAGTTCGTAGTCAGAAACATTCAATCACAAATCAATGACATTATACCGTAGACTATTTAACTCTAAAACAAACTACAAACAAAAGTTTCAAAGCTTTACTACAATCCCCAAATCTACGTCACATAAAGGTGCTCAAAACTAAGTTATAAACATACATGAAAACCATAGGCTGACTGAAATGTTTTAAATGACTTCATCAATACTGTTAAACACTTCAAAATAAGTATGTAAATTAGTAACAACACAATATGGACATTGAACCAGGTTTCAAAGCAAATGATCGTAACATCAGTAAATCATCAAGATACAGTTTTCACAATCAGTTTCAGAGCTGGGTCATTCCTGACACTAACCAAAATTGTGACATGCAGGTGTGGGAACGAGCTAACACATGCGGGCAAAAGTAAAAATAAAAGGAAGACAAAAATAATTTGAAAAACATCTAACTAGGGAAACTAACTCTAGAAATTATGCTGGTATAATTATCTAAGCTACAAGGGAAACAAGAAACCACATTTAATTATACCTCTCCTCATGGAACAGCATATAGCATTGATTCATTAAGACACAGCAGTCACCAGCTTCCGGCATCAGTTGACAGCAGCATCAGGACAGTGCAGAACACGAGCTGCAGATAGGACAGACCAGCAGTTCAGATTTAGTTGGCCCTATTAGAACTTAACCACATAACAGAATAGGGCAGTTAAAACTATGATGAGGAAGCTCATTAGGAAACTGAGAGAATAGGAATGTGAGGGAAGACAGGATGAGAGCTAATTTCAAGGAGTTACAGAAGGGAACATCTCCCAATTCTAAAGTTCTTCACTAACAAAATTAAACAAAATCCATTTGATTGGTCCTTCAGGTAGGCTCACTTTGGGCGTCAGTTTCAGCATCCAATCACTGTAGATGGCACCACCAAGTTTACAACTTTTTGAATTTTTCACAGCAAAGGTCCATTGTTATCCAAATGACTTCATATATGGTAGAAATTGGGTCTCTAGTTGTCAGAGGTATACATCCTTGTCCAAGTAGGGACCACAATCCTAGTCATGGTAAGTCACAACAAAATCCAAATTATCCTGTGCACGCCACCTGGCAGCTTGGCACAGAGCAGGCAGTATTAAGTTAGAAGGCAATGTGTCAAGAATTTGTGCAACAACTCATACAGTAACACAGTGAAAACACCACAAAAATACACCATGCAGGTTTAGAAAAATAGACAATATGTATCTCAATAAAATAAGATAAAAACAACAAAAGTCCAATATGCACAATTTGAGATATCACTTATTAAAGGTTTACAAGAGTCTTAATCCTTAAGAATCAGTAGTTGTATCCTTGTAGCACACAGTGCCTGGGATACATCAAAAATAACGATGCACATGGCTGTCGAAGAGGAGATGCATTGAAAAATAAGGAGCTGCATCGAATTTTCCGGTGTGGCACTGGCATGTGTTGTTTTCTTTCCACCGTTTAAGGTAATGCATCAAATTTCAGAAGTGCAGCCTTGGTTCCTCTCTGCGATGCAGGGATATTTTGACGCCCCGGGATGATGTGTTGAAAATCCTTGATGCGCTTGTAAGAAGGCACAGGCACTGTGTTTATCAAGTAGGCAATGCGGCAAATTTTCTGTGGCGAGGCAGGTGCTGCATCGATTTCTGCAGGCCTTGTGTCGCTTTTACGATGCACGGGGATTTTCTTCTTTTTGGTGAAGATTTTTGGCCTTGAGACTTCAGAACAGGAGGCAAGCTCAATCGAAGCCCTCAGAGAATACGTGCGGGGAAGGCAGAGTCCTTCCAGCACGGTCAGTGGCCAGCAGGCAGGCGGGCAACAAGCAGGGCAGTAGTCCTTCTCAGCACAGCCAGCTAGATGAGTCCATTGTCTAACTAGGCAGTCCCTCTGACAGAGACCAGGTGTAGATCTAGAAGTGTCTGATTTGGTGGGGCCGGAGACCCAATATATATTCCCAAAAGAGCATTTGAAGTGGGGGAAACTTTGAAGAGTGGTTTTGAAGTGCACTCTTCCCTTTCAGCCCAGTCCTGTCTGCCAGGATCTCTGTGGGGGGTTATCAGTCCTGGCCTGGCACTGGCCTTTGAAGTGTAAGAGAAACCCTTCACCCTTCCTGCCCAGGGGGACTCATTCAGTATGCAGATTAATGCAGATGTGATTGAGAATCCTGTGTTTATGGCTGTCATGGTGGAATGCACAAAGGGAGCTGTCAACCAACACAAACCAGATGTTTAAAAGTGGCATTTAAAAAAAAATAGAAATATTAAATCAAACTTCACCAGTGAGCAGGATTTTCTATTACCATTCTGGCCATACTTAACATGACAGGGCTATTCCTTCCAGATCAGAATATGCCACTAAAAAGTATGTGAGAGCAGTTCTAATGCTAGTCTATGAGAGGAGCAGGCCTCACAGTAGTGGAAAATGTATTTGTGAGTTTTTCACTACCAGGACATGTAAAACACATAAGTACATGTCCTGCCTTTTCATTACATAGCGCCCTGCCCTATGGGTTACCCAGGGCGTGTCTTGGGGGTGGCATATAAGTAGAAAAAGGGGGGTTTAAGGTTTGGCAAGTAGTTTTAAATGCAACATCGAAGTGGCAGTGAAACTGCACACACAGACCTTGCAATGGCAGGTCTGAGACATGGTTAAGGGGCTACTTATGTGTGTGGCACAACTAGTGCAGCAGGCACACTAGTAGCCTTTAATTTACAGGCACCTATAGTGCACTTTAATAGGGACTTACAAGTGAATTAAATATGTTAATTGGGTACAAGCCAATGTTACCATGTTTCAAGGAGAGAGCACATGCACTTTAGCACTGATTAGCAGTGGTAAAGTGCCCAGAGTCCTAAAGCCACAAGAGGAAGGCAAAATGTTTGGGGGTGACTCCTTAGAGAGGGTCAGTTTCCAACAACACGGTTCTGCTGAAATGTTACATTTTATAATAACTTGCAATTTACATTTCCTTTCACATTATCCATGAGAAACTTTGCATGACTGTTGAGGCTTTCTGCTCCATTTGACAGCTAGAACAAATATAGAATAGAAAATCTAGAACAAATAGTGTTACATTATAGCACCTGAAACATGTCTCTTACCTACAATACAATAGGACATTCAACATCATGTTAGCAGCCTAGAGAAATAATTAATGTCAGAGGGGACAGAATAAACAAGTACAATTTTCTATGACTGCTTACTAAATAAATCTTCCAGGCCTAGTCAAGTTAACCACTCGCATGCATGCCTTGGATGAGGTGACCTCGTCCAAGGCAGTGGTTCCCGTGTGTGCTAGCGCTCCCCCCATGTGCAGAAACCACCCACCCCCCAAAGGTGGGGATGGAAGCGGAAGCCCTTCCCCTTCCACCCCCGGCAATCTGATGACGTCAGCGCGCGCACCGCGCGCCAACGTCATCAGGTGTTGCCGGGACGCGCTGGAAGCCATTTGCTTCCAGCGCGTCGAGGGAAGAGGACTTCTCAAGGTAAGTCCTTCCCTTTTTGGGGATTTTGGGGGGGGAAAACAGACATGGGGGGAAAGGAAAGGGTTTTTCCTTTCCCCCTGTGACTGTTTTCACTGGATTCCTGCTCCGCGATCGTGGGCAGGGCCCGCAATTGTGGAGCAGGAATCTCCACTAGACACCAGGGATTTGGGGGGCTATTTTATTTAGTATTTCACCCCCCCCCGGGGGCAGATTGCCGATTTTACGGCCGATCTGCCCCCAGGGGGGGGGCGAAATCCACTAGACACCAGGGATTTACTTTTATATGTTTATTTTGGGGGCGACCCCTTGGGCAAGGGTCGCTCCCCTGGGGGGCTATTTTTTTTTCTGTTTCAGCACCCCGAGGGCAGATCAGCCATGTTTTTGGATGTTCTGGCCCCCGGGGGGGGTCGAAGCACGCTAGGCGCCAGGGATTTTGTGGTGTGTGTGTTGTGTGTGTTTGGGGGCACCCCTTGGGCAAGGGTCGCCCCCCCAAAGTGAGGAAAGTTCGTATTGGCCATCTCTGCCCCCTTTGGGGGCAGATGGGCCTATTTTTGTAGGCCCATCTGCCCCCAAGGAGGGCAGACACCACCAATACGCCAGGGATTTTTTTTTTGTTCCTCTTTTTTTGTTTTGTGCTGGGGGTGCACCCTTTGGGAAGGGTCGCCCCCTAAAGGGGGCACAGAGCTGTTGCCCATTTCCTACCCCCTTGGGGGCAGATCGGCCAATTTATTTTACACCCATCTGCCCCCAAGGGAGGCAGAATCCACTTAGGTACCAGGGACAATTTCTATGTTCTTGGTGGTGGGGTGTTTGTCAACTGGCGAAGTATTTGTATTTGTGATTATAACAATTTATTTCTTCTTTTTCTTCTAGTTCAACGCTTTTGCTTCCTTTGCTCTGGATCCTTGTGGTTTTGGCAGTTGTTGTCTTGCGGTTTGCATAGTTGCATGTTTTAGGTAAGTGAAAGCAATTTACTCCAAAGGAGTATTGTTGACATGCATGAATGACATGTTTGTAGGTGGTGTACTAAATGCAGTATTGTGTGTGAAATTGTCCTTAGATTTGAGCACAATGATATTTGTGTTGTCATATGTCTAATTTGCTTTTTTCTTTTTTCTTTTTAGTGGGATATCATTGGTGATTGCTGTGTCTGTGCAGAGTAGTTGCTTGGTGAGTAGCTTTTTCAGGCAAGTGAGTGGTATAGATTTTTAGTACATAACTCTTTGTGATAAAGCTACACTTTGTTTATTACTTATTTTAGTGCTAGTTGTTGTTGGCAATCCATTTGTTGTTAGTGAGGATCATGGCTAGCCGAAGAGTGACCGCTCAGCAGGTTGTTGGCATGCTCTTTGAGTCATCTTCAGACCATGATTACGAGACTGACTCTGCATCTGAGGCAGAGGAGGAAGTGGGAGATTCTGGAAGTGAGTTTTCTGTCCGAGAGTATTGTTCTGATGAGGAAGCTACTCTCAGTGCAGATGAAGGGCCTGTTGTAGAGGAGGACATTGATGTGCCAAGACTGCAGCAGCCTGGGGCTGAAGGGTTTCCCATTAGAAGACCTGACACCTGGATTGCCCCAAACATGGAGCAGCCACAGTTACCTGCATTTACTGGTCTCCCAGGGTGTAGAGTCAATACGGAAAACTTTTTGCCTGTCCACTTCTTTCACTTGTTTATGGACTGTAGTGTGGTCAGTTTTATATATCCTTTGCGCGTTAGCTTCAGGCGTTAGGCCTTTGTGCACTTTGCCCTGGATGTATTTTATTCCTTCGCTCGCAGCTTAGAGCCTCTGTGCACTTTGCTCTAAATGCTTTTTATTCAGCTTTGTACTGTTATTTTTCAAATAGCCAGTTCTACGGTCTTGTTTTATTTTTTATATCACACTGTTTAGCCTACTTCAGCACTGGAGTTTTCAATAACACATTCTTGTTCACTCTGTGCTTCAGTCAAGGATACAGTCTGGTTCATTGCCGATAGACGTGGTAGGAGTTTAGCCTTTGGCATTCTTGCGTAGGGACATTTTGTGATCACACTGACATGTTAGTTATAAAAACACTTCCTTGTCCTAATACACGCAAGAGGGAGATTCCGACCAGGGAACCACAACTAGACACTGACTGCCTCGTTGCAGATGCTGAACCAGTTCACAGGCCTTTGCTCAGGTATGAGGGTTGATGGCTTCCCAGGGAATCTGAAAGGCAAGTTAGAAGCTTAAGATGCTGTGCTCGAAATAGAACTAACTGAGAGAGAGTAGAAATTATTAACACCATGATAGCGTTATTCTTATGTTTCACTCTCCTCGTGACTATTTCAATCTAAAATGCAGTCGTTTTATTAAAACAATCTATAAAACTCAAACTGCCTTTGTCATTTGTATATGAGATCATACTGTAAATGAGAGAGCTGGTTTGGATCTGAGTGACCACGACTTCCCTGAGAAGTTCCAAAGATGTCTTGCGCTCGCCTGCCCAATCATCTCTTCCCTTTGGGAGAGATGAGGCACTGCTAGTTAGCCGGAGCAAAACCGGATTTGGGGTGACAGTGGTCCTTCCGAGTGGGTAAGACTTAGTCCCCCACACCAGGAATAACCCTGCTACCTAGAAATCCAGTAGTCTCATTTAGGATAATGAGAGCCCATGCGACAGGACGATGTATTTTTGGAAGAGATTGTGGAGCAGACTAATTTGTATGCAAAGCAATATTTGAGGGACAACGCTGCCAGACTTAAGCCTCAGTTTAGAGATACTCAGTGGGTTCCCACAAGAGATGAAAAAGTTTTTAGGTTTGACTTTTTTGATGGGGTTGATCAGGAAGCCCTCACTGGCTTCTTATTGGTCTACTAGTCCCTTGATGGCAATGGATATATTTCCTGCAACTATGACACGTAATCAGTATTTGCTTCTTCTTCGTATGCTGCATTTTGTAGACAATGCTTTAGCCTTGCCACGAGATCACCCTGATTGTGACCGTCTTTTTAAGATTAGGCCTGTCCATGATCATTTTGTAGATCGGTTTTCAGAGGTCTATGTTCCAGGCAAAGAGATAAGTATGGACGAGTCTTTGGTCCTTTTCAAGGGGCGTTTAGTTTTTAAGCAGTACATTCCTAGTAAGAGGGCTCCGTATGGGATTAAATTGTATATGCTGTCAGAAAGCAGTACAGGATATGTGTATAATTTCCGGATCCACACTGGTAGGGATTCCAGTATTGACCCTCCTGGTTGTCTGGCCACTTTTGGAGTTAGCGAAAAAATTGTGTGGGAACTTGGTAGACGGCTGTTTAACAAAGGTCACCATTTGTATGTAGATAATTTCTGCACTGGAGTGCAGTTGTTCAAGGAGTTGTTTAGAGTGGACACTGTTGCTTGTGGCACAATCCGTTCTAACCGGAAAGGCTATCCAAGGGAGCTTGTCAGTAAAAAACTTGAGAGGGGACAGTGCAGTGCCTTGCGGAATAATGAGCTGCTAGCTCTGAAATTTTCAGACAGGAGGGATGGGTACATGCTGTCTACCATCCATGATGAGAGTACTTCCCCTGTGACTGTTTGGGGTCAGGTTGCGGAAGTGCACAAACCTGCGTGCATTTTGGACTACAATAGGCACATGGGTGGTGTTGATAGAGTAGATCAGAGGTTGGAACCTTACACTGCTCTTAGTAAGTCTTACGTGTGGTATAAAAAGTTGGCCCTACATTTATTTCATCTGGCAACTTTTAATGCATTAATTGTTTCAAGGATTGTTCACCTGAGTCAAGGATGACATTTGTTAAATTTCAGGAGTCTGTGATAGAAAGCCTTATTGTGGTGGAACAGGCAAGAGTTCCTATAGTAGAAGTGGTGGAGGATGTGGCTAGATTGAAAGATCGGCACTTTCCAGATCACATTCCTCCCACTCCCAAAAACGACTTGCCCACAAAGAAATGTAGAGTATGTGCCCGGAGATTAATCCGGAGGGAGAGCCGGATGTACTGCCCCGAATGCCCTTCAAAGCCTGGGCTGTGTGTGCCCAGCTGTTTTAGAAGTTACCACACACGGTAAAACATTTGGGAAATACCATGAGCGTAAACTGTCTGTTTTATATTTTCATATGTTGAGTTTCACGGTTGGCATCACTGTCATGTATTTAGTTAGAGCTTTTGTGTTTGTAGTTTTGTACTTATTTTATAATTAGTTAGTGGTTTCTTTGTTGTTTATGAACAAAAAAAAAGTGATGGCGGTGTGCGTGGGATGGTGCTTGGCTGGCAGTGTGCGTGGGGTGGCGCTTGGCTGGCGGTGTGCGTGGGGTGGCGCTTGGCTGGCGGTGTGGGTGGGGTGGCGCTTGGCTGGCGAATCCCCCAACATTTTCTTACCCAGACGCCTCTGCAAACCGCAAAATTTGCTTAAAAAAGCATATTTTCCTGACTTTTGTTTGTACGATCACCGCTCCAGCACAAAATTCCTACTCCCCAGCGTTCCCCTCAGTCTCCCAAGTAAAATGACACCTCACTTGTGTGGGTCCCCAAAGCAGAGTCAGCCTAAAGATGTATAAAAGAAGAATATGTCCTTATCAACTCGCTGTGCTATCCCCTCTATCTCTACAAGTTTTTGGCCTTATTCTGTTGCAGGCACCTGGCCCACCCACACAAGTGAGGTATCATTTTTATCGGGAGACTTGGGGGAACGCTGGGTGGAAGGAAATTTGTGGCTCCTCTCTGATTCCGGAACTTTCTGTCACCAAAATGTGAGGAAAACGTGTTTTTTTAGCCAAATTTTGAGGTTTGCAAAGGATTCTGGGTAACAGAACCTGGTCAGAGCCCCACAAGTCACCCCATCTTGGATTCCCCTAGGTCTCTAGTTTTCAAAAATGCACAGGTCTGGTAGGTTTCCCTAGGTGCCGGCTGAGCTAGAGGCCAAAATCTACAGGTAGGCACTTTGCAAAAAACACCTCTGTTTTCTTTCAAAAATGTGATGTGTCCACGTTGCGTTTTGGGGCATTTCCTGTCGCGGGCGCTAGGCCTACCCACACAAGTGAGGTATCATTTTTATTGGGAGACTTGGGGGAAGGCTGGGTGGAAGGAAATTTGTGGCTCCTCTCTGATTCCGGAACTTTCTGTCACCAAAATGTGAGGAAAACGTGTTTTTTTAGCCAAATTTTGAAGTTTGCAAAGGATTCTGGGTAACAGAACCTGGTCAGAGCCCCACAAGTCACCCCATCTTGGATTCCCCTAGGTCTCTAGTTTTCAAAAATGCACAGGTTTGGTAGGTTTCCCTAGGTGCCGCCTTAGCTAGAGGCCAAAATCTACAGGTAGGCACTTTGCAAAAACGTTGCGTTTTGGGGCATTTCCTGTTGCGGGCGCTAGGCCTACCCACACAAGTGAGGTATCATTTTTAACGGGAGACTTGGGGGAACGCTGGGTGGAAGGACATTTGTGGCTCCTCTCTGATTCCGGAACTTTCTGTCACCAAAATGTGAGGAAAATGTGTTTTTTTAGCCAGATTTTGAGGTTTGCAAAGGATTCTTGGTAACAGAAACTGGTCAGAGCCCCACAAGTCACCCCATCTTGGATTCCCCTAGGTCTCTAGTTTTAAAAAATGCACTGGTTTGGTAGGTTTCCCTAGGTGCCGGCTGAGCTAGAGGCCAAAATCTACAGGTAGGCAGTTTGCAAAAAACACCTCTGTTTTCTTTAAAAAAATGTGATGTGTCCACGTTGCGTTTTGGGGCACTTCCTGTCGCGGGCGCTAGGCCTACCCACACAAGTGAGGTATCATTTTTATCGGGAGATTCAGGGGAACGCTGGGTGGAAGGAAATGTGTGGCTCCACTCTGATTCCAGAACTTTCTGTCACCAAAATGTGAGGAAAACTTGTTTTTTTAGCCAAATTTTGAGGTTTGCAAAGGATTCTGGGTAACAGAACCTAGTCAGAGCCCCAAAAGTCAACCCATCTTGGATTCCCCTAGGTCACTAGTTTTAAAAAATGCACATGTTTGGTAGGTTTCCCTAGGTGCCGGCTGAGCTAGAAGCCAAAATCTACAGGTAGGCACTTTGCAAAAAACACCTCTGTTTTCTTTAAAAAAAATGTGATGTGTCCACGTTGCGTTTTGGGGCATTTCCTGTCAGGGGCGCTAGGCCTACCCACACAAGTGAGGTATCATTTTTATTGGGAGACTTGGGGGAATGCTGGGTGGAAGGAAATTTGTGGCTCCTCTCTGATTCCGGAACTTTCTGTCACCAAAATGTGAGGAAAACGTGTTTTTTAGCCACATTTTGAGGTTTGCAAAGGATTCTGGGTAACAGAACCTGGTCAGAGCCCCACAAGTCACCCCATCTTGGATTCCCCTAGGTCTCTAGTTTTCAACAATGCACAGGTTTGGTAGGTTTCCCTAGGTGCCGGCTGAGCTAGAGGCCAAAATCTACAGTTAGGCACTTTGCAAAAAACACCTCTGTTTTCTTTCAAAAAATTTGATGTGTCCACGTTGCGTTTTGGGGCATTTCCTGTCACGGGCGCTAGGCCTACCCACACAAGTGAGGTATCATCTTTATCTGGAGACTTGGGGGAACATAGATTAGCAAAACAAGTGTTATTGCCTCTTGTCTTTCTCTACATTTTTTCCTTCCAAATATAAGAGAGTGTGTAAAAAACACATCTATTTGAGAAATGCCCTGTAATTCACATGGTAGTATGGTCCCCCGGAATTCAGAGATGTGCAAATAACCACTGCTCTTCAACACCTTATCTTGTGCCCATTTTAGAAATACAAAGGTTTTCTTGATAGCTATTTTTTACTCTTTATATTTAAGCAAATTAATTGCTGTATACCCGGTATAGAAAGAAAACACACTGCAGGGTGCAGCTCATTTATTGGCTCTGGGTACCTAGAGTTCTTAATGAACCTACAAGCCCTATATATCCCCGCAACCAGAGGAGTCCAGCAGACATAACGGTATATTGCTTTAAAAAATCTGACATTGCAGGAAAAAGTTACAGAGTAAAACGTAGAGAAAAATTGATGTTTTATTCACCTCAATTTCAATATTTTTCTTTTTCAGTTGTTATTTTCTGTAGGAAACCCTTGTAGGATCTACACAAATGACCCCTTGCTGAATTCAGAATTATGTCTACTTTTCAGAAATGTTTAGGTTTCTGTGATCCAGCATTTGTTTCATGCCCATTTATGTCACTGACTGGAACGAGGCTGAAAGCACAAAAAATTGTAAAAATGGGGTATGTCCCAGTAAAATGCCAAATTTCAGTTGAAAAATTGGGTTTTCCGATTCAAGTCTGCCTGTTCCTGAAAGCTGGAAGCTGGTGATTTTAGCACCGCAAACCCTTTGTTGATGCCATTTTCAGGGAAAAAAAACACAAGACTTCTTCTGCAGTCACTTTTTCCATTTTTTAAAAAAAAACCGAAATTTTCACTGTATTTTGGCTAATTTCTTGGCCTCCTTCAGGGGAACCCACAAAGTCTGGGGACCTCTAGAATCCCTAGGATGTTGGAAAAAAAGGACACAAATTTGGCTTGGCTAGCTTATGTGGACAAAAAGTTATGAGTGCCTAAGCGCGAACTGCCCGAAATAGCCAAAAAAAGGCCTGGCACAGGAGGGGGAAAAGGCCTGGCAGCGAAGGGGTTAAGGAAGCCCTAATATACAATAATTAATTTAATACATTAATAAAAGCTATTGCTCATCTTAAATTCAAATCATATATGCAAAGGGAATTATTTGTCTAAAACATCATTCCTGTTATGTCAAAGCAGTTTTAAACATATGTTTAATTTTCTTCTATGCACATAATTCATAGTAATAAAATTCATGTATATCAATGCGGGTGTTTAATTCATATTCAGTTAATACTCATAATACATTTTAATACTACTGTTTCTGCCTAAAAATAATATTTTTCATGTTAATGTTTATCAATATTTCACTCAAATTAAAAATGCATGTCTTCATGTTAAACGTGATGTCAAAAATACGATTGGTACGCACAATGTCCACCACAATTTAAACATGCACATTTTCATTTCTACGTTATTTTTCTATTAGGCCTTTTGAATGCAAGTTTATTAACTGCAATATGCTACTTCTATGCCACTAATCTTTTAATAAAAATGTGATCTCCCTCACAGGCATCCTAATAATTGACAACCATGCCCGTCCACGCAGGCCTCCTAGCCCAAGCATACAACAGTAATACCTGTTCACTCCTTCTCAAGACAGATACAAATACATACAACATATATGCAGTTGCACTCGCAAACCAAACAGTATACTGTACCACAAATTTGGTGTTACAGTTGATAAATTTGTTTATCCTGTATGTCCTTTCAGTGTTGTGTTCGAAGAAGACAGTTTTATCCCTGGCATACCTTCAAAGAACCTTTCCAGATGCTTCTTCCTCCTTCCAGAAGAAAGGCAAGAAGGTTTAAAATTGGACCTTTAGACCCACTCTTCAGTTTACTTCTGCACCTGTGGAAGGACTCTCAGAGGACTGTTGTTAGACCTGGAATCCTTGGCGTGGTTTCCCCTGTCTTTTTGCCTATGCTTCCTGTATTTTTGACTGTGTGCTGGATTTAGTGTTTGCTGGTTTTTGGTACTGTGGGCACTCTACCACCGCGGACCAGTGCTAAAGTGCACGTACTCCCTGTGTAAATTGTGATTAGTTATCTCTGATTGGCATATTTGATTTACTAGTAAAGTGCACTAGTGGTGCCCAGGACCTGTAAATCAAATGCTGCTAGTGGGCCTGCAGCACTGATTGTGCCACCCACATGAGTAGCCCTGTCAACATGTCTCAGACCTGCCACATCGGTGTCTGTTTGTACAGTCAGTTTTGCACTGCCAATTCAACCTGGCAAGTTTACCCACTTGCAAGGCCCAACCCTTCCCTTTTACTACATGTACGTCACCCATAAGTCAGGTCCTTGGTAGCCCCATGGACAGGGTGCAGTGTATTTAAAAGGTAGGACATGTACTGGTATGTTTTACATGTGTTGATAGTGAAATGCTGCCAAATTCAGTTTTCACTATTGCAAGACCTATTTCTGCTATAGGTCAACATGGGAATTGTCTTTAAATATATTTTAAGTGCAGTTTCCCATAGGGAGCAGATGTAGTCCTGGAGTTTGGGGTCTCTGAACTCACAATTTAAAAATACATCTTTTGGTAAAGTTGTTTTTTAGATTGTTTGTTTGAAAATGCCACTTTTAGAAAGTGACCATTTTCCTGCTTAATCATTCTGTGCCTCTGCTTGGCTGCTGAATACACATCGGGATTAGACTGACAGTTGGGCTGTTCCCTCTAGACAGTGACACAAAGGGAACTCAGGTGTGTCCTGCATTTCCTGATGAGTCTTCCTGGGCTAGAGTGGAAGGGAGGAGCTGTCACCTGCACTTGAAAAAGATGTGCCTGGCCTCAAATAATACAGTCTCCAACCCCTAAGAGTGTGTCTGGGGAAGGGCAAGGAAGAGGCAGGGTCTTATGCACTATAAAGACTTTTCTTTCAGGTTTGCCTACTTCAAAGGCAGAAATTAGTATAAGTGGTGGACTGCTGACCCCACAACTTTAGAACACTTCTGGATCAAAATTACCTCTGTCAAGGAGAATAGCTGAAGAGCTGTGAGGAGGAGTACTGCCCCTTTGCTGGGTTGGCCTGCAGTTGCTGCGTCTGCCTTAGAGAGGACACAGACTGGATATTGCTGTGTATTTACCTTGTAGAGATTCTCCAAGGTCTTGGAAGGAGCTTGCTTCCTGTTAAGAAGTCTCAGGGATATCTTACTGAGACCCCCTGACTTACCAAGTGGCACCACATTCAGTTCCTGGACTCCTGGAGAAGCTGGCAGAACCATGGTAAAATCCACACATGGGAGCCGAGTGACAGAAAAATCGATGAAACGCCTGCATAGCAGCTGAAAAGTTGATGCAGCAGCTGTAAAAACAACGCATTGCCAGCTCAGTGTGGATTCAGCACTGCTGTGCATCTGGACTTTCCACGCATCGTCCCTGGGTGTTGAATCTTCAAAGTCACTGCATAAACCCAAGGCTGCTTGTCCTGAAATCCATGCATCCCGTTCCTGCAAGGAAAGAATTGACACAACACTTACCCAGCAGAGAAAGAATCCACCCACTGCCTCACTTGCGAGTAAGGAATAGACTCATTGATGGCTTTTCTGATGCACGCTCACCCATGCAGCTTTATTTTCACAGCATACTGGGTACTTTGTGCTAAAACAATGCATCCTTTGATTTCTATTCATTCTTTTCACTTTACAAAAAGCATATCTTTGCTTGTGTATGTTGGCTTTTTGTGATTGGTTCTTGTTTAATTTGAATGAATATTGGCTATTTTTCCAAACTGGTGTGGAGTCTTTTTGTGGTGTTTTCACTGTGCAACTGTGTCCGCATATGTGCAAATATTTACACAGTACCTCTAAGAAAAGCCTGACTACTTGTGCCAAGCTTCCAAGGGGGTAAGCAGGGGTTATCTGAGATGTGCATCTCCCTAACCTTGACTAGAGTGAGGGCCCCTACTTGAACAGGGTGTAAACTGAGTGCCAACTAGAGACCCAATTTCTAACAACTGTCTGCTGCTATGACCTGCTCTGCACTCTGCTGCTGTACCTGGAAGGACTGCTTTGCTATCTGGAACCTACCTTGAACCCTCAGAGTCCATCCCTGTTGTTGAGCCCTACATATAATTCTGTTCCGGGAACTACCACAAGTGACTCTAAGGGTTAGTCTGCTGGCCTCCTGTTCAGAGCTAAAGGTACATAACAGGCTTGCACCATCTTGAACCTTCACCTGGACCCAGCCTGAGTACATCCTGAATCTCCAAGAGGTGTTCCACCAGTCCTGTGCCTTAGGTTGTGGTGCTAAAGGTACCCAGATGGCCAATTTCCAAAACTGAGGACTTGGACAAAATTTGGCCAAGAAGTGCTCGCAGAACTAGGGTGGGTGATAAACTGTACTCCGCCGGTGGAGTTTGCAGAGTTTTGGCTACTCCATGTTATGCCTGTAACGCGGAGTTCCGGCCAAATTCCACCGACCGCCTCATGGTGGAGATTTTTCTCAAGGGTGGCTTGCCAATGGTAGGTTGGCGAGCGTGAGCAAGAACCGGCTTCCCCTAGTGTGATTTTCAGGTGCTAGAAGGAATTTTCCCAATGTAGGTGGTCGGGCAGTAGCAACCGTTCGTGTTGAGAAAGCTGCTGCTTGTGTAGAAAATCTATTTTGTGCAGCAGTAAAGCACCTCAAGCAGAAGTGCCTTCAAGTATGCCACCGTTCAAGCTGAAAATCAGCACAAAGCACTGATTTCTACTCTGCAGAATCTCACAGAATTTATATGCAACTCCGCAGAATTCTGAGGAGTGCAACTCCACGAGATCAGTCCACCCATACTGAGAACCAGTAGATGACCAGGACCAACTTTCTCACCTAATTGCCAAAGCTGCATCACTGGTCGGATTGACTTGGTAGCTTCTTCTGCCATATTCTTCTCCAGATCAGCAAATCCATTTCAGTGGTCCTTCGCTAAAGGTATATCCAACCTCATGGAATTGTCTCAAGCTATAGCCCTCTGCTTCATCCTATTGGAGTTTTTTGACTTCCATTTTGACAACTAAATCCAAACATAGTAATCTTCATCACAGCTTGACCAAAGGCCACTCAGTGACAACACTCCCTCCTTGGACACCTCGTATAGCCCTGTCCTGCGGAACTTTTCCTTCTCAGAAATTTTTCTTCTGAAGTTTTTTCTAAGTTCTAAGGTAAGCATTGATCAGGCTCAAACCACTTCTCTTAACCCAAGCATGTTTGATTGTGGTCAGCCTTAACTTTTGACTTTGACCTTGTCTCGCATGACTAGATATCCACAGTTAGCATGTGGACCTTCAGGCGTGAGTTTTCATTTTGATGTCAAATAATTTATTGAAAGTTACTCTATTTTTAAAAATTGGTTTGATTTCTTTCTACTACTGTTTGTGTGTTGCATACATACTTCACACATTGCCTCTAATTTAAGCCTGACTGCTTTATGTGCTAAGCTACCCAGAGTGAAGCATAGGTTAGTTTAGTGACTTCTTTGTGGTTCACTCTGCAAGAAATTGTGGCTGTTGCTTGACCAGGGCTTACACACCAGTCAACCAATGTCACAAATTCTCACAAGAGCTTATATATGCAAAGGTTCATAATTATTCCTTGCAAGTGGTTCATATATTAATCTATACTGATCCAGTTAGATGTAGCATTGACTATCTTATCATGAAGTTCCACTTCAAGAAAGAGAAGAATCAATGGCAGTTGTTCGGTTGTGTCATGTCACATCACATGTCAATATCAGACACCATCCATGCCACATCACACATTCTCTAGCCACATGATATCACCTTGTATAATACCACACAAACAATACCTCACAAGTCTTCATCACAATATTACAACCTGACACTATTTCTCTCCATGTAATCATTTCTGGCACAACAGACTGTAGAACAAAACCTTAATACCATCTGACACCACACCATAAAATGCCACACTCGTCAGAAAAAACTCACTATCTCTTCACCTAACATCATTCATCCTACACTACTTGAGATAATATTACCTTTTACTTTCATCACATTTGAACTTCAATAAAGAGGTCCTGGGAAAGGAACCAGAACATGCTAGACTGATGAGACAGATATTTGTGACAACATTTAAGGCAGGTCTTTGGGTTGTATGCACATCAATGCACAGACAAGGGTGACATTCCTAAGGGGGTCTGTGAAGTGCAGTTTTCGTCTCTGTCCTCTTCAAGGACAGAGAAGCAGTAATGGCACACTGGGCCCACGTCTTCCTTTGCTAACATTTTGCCATGCACTGAATTTACAGACATCCATTGATTCAGTCATGTAAGAAAATATAGCGAAAGCGTGTATAAGGAGGATTCAGGGCCATATTTCAACCCTAGGGAGGAAGTGTAGTAGCATGAAAGGGAAGATCCTACCCTCACTAAACCCACAATTTGTATATTAAGTTTAAGGTTTCATGGGATCAAGCGTGGATCCACAGATCCAAGGAATGATGTGGGTCCTGCAAAACTGAGAAAATTATACTGCCTTAAATTTCATCTATGCAAACGAGTTCATGGGCATCCAACCTTGGAGCACATATGAAGATAACAGTGTGGCTCAGGTGGCATTGGGATTGCATGCAGGGCATGGACAAAGGCCACACACTGTACCAAAATCAAGATGTGTTTGCCCAAATAACACGAACAGGGGGTTGCATGGTCACAGGGGCGGGTTGCAATGGGGGGACCAAATTCTACAGTGTATGCAAATTCGGTTTGAGCAGCCTTGGGTTTTAGTATGAAGTGGTTTCTTGCTTTGACATGACTCAATTTATGTCACTAGAAAACAAATTAAAACACTGACAACTATTTTAAAACACAAATTTATATTCTATTTTAAAAGCTTGGAATTCCACTTAAAAAATTAAGCTTCGGTAATGATATGGTTATAGTCTGGAGGAGTGCAATTTTACATTGGCATAATTAATGCATTTACTAACGAAGTGTGATTTACATTGTTAAATACCAAGGGGCATATTTATACTCTGTTTGCGCCGGAATTGCGTAGTTTATTTTTACGCAATTCCGACGCAAAACGAACTCCATATTTATACTTTGGCGTTAGACGCGTCTAGCGCCAAAGTCCATGGAGTTTGCGTCATTTTTTAGCGTGGACACCAACTTTGCGTTAATGATATGCAAGGTAGGCGTTCCCATCTAAAAAATTGACTCCGAGGCATGTGCGCCGTATTTACACTCCCGGGCAAAATTCACGCCCGGTAGTGGGCGGGTCAAAAAAAATGACGTCCAGCCGCTTTTGCGCCGTTTTTTAGCGCCTGGACAAGGCAGGCGTTAAGGGACCTGTGGGCTCGGAAGGAGCCCAGAGGTGCCCTCCCATGCCCCCAGGGACACCCCCTGTCACCCTTGCCCACCCCAGGAGGATGCCCAAGGCTGGAGGGACCCATCCCAGGGACATTAAGGTAAGTTCAGGTAAGTTTGTTTTTTTCATTTTTTTGTGGCATAGGGGGGCCTGATTTGTGCCCCCCCTACATGCCACTATGCCCCATTTTTTGGCGCCCAAGCTCCATATTCCCCTACGCCGGCGCTGCCTGGTGTACGTAATTTATTTTCACGCACACCAGGCAGCGCCGGCGGCTAACGCCGGCTAACGTCATTGAATAAATACGGCGCCCGCATGGCGCTTCAGAATGGCGTTAGCCGGCGCTAATTCTTTTGACGCAAAACTGCGTTAGCGCAGTTTTGCGTCAATAAGTATAAATATGGCCCCATGTGTTATTATTCTTATAATTTGTAGTAAGTGACCACATTTAACCATTATAAGCCACACCCAAGTAAACATGTTATGTAGCTTAAAGTTAGTCATATTTTTATTGCCATGTTGAATGTTGTATCCCCTTCTTTTGGTTTTGCACATTGTGTTTTTCCCACTGCAGATGCTGTTTTTTTTCAGATGCCTCTCTAGCCAGTGAATAGTTTATTGTTATGTATTAGACAGCAAGGTTCTCATCGAAAGAAGGAGAAGATGGCAGGCTGGATGGGTGACTTATGGGAACAGCTGACTGTATCCGACAGTCTGCACAGTGTAACAATTCAAGGACATAGCCACACATGGACTATTGTATTAGCCTGAGAAAGAGTGGGGTTTACCTGCTCCCCAAGTCTGATGTAAAATGATTGGCTCCCAAGAATCGGAACGGGCTGTAATGTTGCAAACTATTGCCTTGTTGAATAATAAGAGTGTGTTCCTTAAACTAAATAGGAGATGCTTGCTGTCTTCAAACTCAGATTTTCTTTCTCACTTCTGCTTATCTCCATTTACCGAGTGCAAACGGGTTAATGCCTAAGCAGTTACATTCTCTCATCCTAGACCTTTATTTGGTTTTCTAAAGCAGACACCTTACTACTACCTTACTAAATCTTACTAAAATAATTTTAGATTAGAGGTTTCTTTTATGGAACACACTATTTGTATAGTTCTTGTTAATGTTTTACTTTTTCTTATTTTGAAATTTTGGCTCATGGATCACCATTTAAACTTGTAATAATGATGCTTACAATTTGAATACTTAATGAATTCATGACTTGGAATTAAATACTCACTTAAATTCAGTAAAATTCTCTTTACTATTTTTTGTGGAGTCCCATTGGTCTTTATTTATTTATGTAAATGTATGTCAATGATTGCTCCTAGGTCTCTTTCCATGTTGACTAAAAAAAGTCCATCTGACCAGTGGCGGGATTTGTATGATGATTACACACAGGTCCAGAAAATCTAGACCTGACTGTATCTTTACCAGCCCAAAATGCCCATGTCATTAAAGCCCAGGGCCCAACTTTGAAGATCAATGGTTTTGGCAGTTCTGAATTTGTTTGCAGTGGTGGAGGCGTGAGTATTATTAGGGTTGTGCATTACCATTTTTCATGTTGAGCTTACGGTGTTGTATTGAAGTTGTGTGTTTTGCTTTGTGGTGATGCCTTGTGTCTAGTTGTGTAAATGGGCCCCTGCTCTTGATGCTGAGCAGTTAAAGTTGTTATTGGGTTCATGGTAGTCCAGGATCTCAGGATAGATAAGAGTGTATTGTGTTTTACCTTATCTGACTGCATAATTCAAATAGGGACTGTAACTGATTGTTGCGAGTGTTCTATAGTTATTAATGCTAGATGACCCAATTTTGTAGATTGGCAGCTAGCTAGGTTGACTTCCTGCTGGTAGAGATTTTGGGCCTGATTTAGAACTTGGTGGTAACTGTCCTGCCATTGATTTTCTGTCATATTTCTCTATTAGTAGGTCTGCCTGCTCTATTTAGCAGTTGGTGGGTCTATTGACAAAAGACCGCTGATGAACCACAGCAACCACCTTGAATCACTACCCATGTCAATGGTGCCATAGGCAAAAGAAGCTAGCGACAGGACTCCAGACAGTTTTACTGCTGAGCCAATGACGATGTGCCTTCCCTCCGATGCAACTGTGGAGGCTAAACCTCCACACCTTAGTTGGTGAATTGGAGGGATAAAAGTATCAAACTCATCTTTTTCTGAGTTTTCTCATTTCCTGCCACCATGGACCCGGTCATACAAGTCCTGCTGTTGCTGCGGCTCCTGTAACAAGACGAAAATCAACCCCATTGTCTCCGGAACGTAAGGTAAGTCCCTGTATTATCTGTCATCCTCGGAATTGTCAGTGTGCATTAGCAAGACTACAATGATATGTAATGCATATGTCTGTAATGTTGTAATTAGAAAAATGTTTCAAGACACACCTCGATATATGAGAAACACTCACCAATTTGTTACTAACTGCCTTCATGGCAATGGACATGTACACAAAACGTCATATTGAAATGTGTCCATACCGGAGTGTGCAATAATTTTCCCTAAATTATCATATCATATACATAAACAGTGTACCAAATAGGAACTACACAAATCTATGAAAATGTAGCAATTGCACTTCAAAATGTTACAAGTGGGTGTACACAGAATGCAAAACCAATGTTAACTCTAAATGCAAACATGTCAGAGATGTATGAATGTCACATGTCCCCTTAGTTTGTGCAATTTATGACAAATATTAGATGTCATTTAACTTTAAAGTGTCAGGTTCCCGGTGTAGTGCGTATGTGTATATTATAGACATATTATGTTAAAATGAACACACATTCATTTTCCAGTCATAAAAACAGAAACACATATCATTTTGATGTAGGTGTCCAGTAACATGATAAATGATTGCACCAAAATTAACAAGTCCATTCCAAATGTACCACACTACTGTATTGTGTGCATTCCAAAGATATCTAACAATTAAAACATGTGCTTATTACTGTTTCAAATGGGAGTAAGTGTGTGGCACACACATTAGGAGAAATATTATTATTGACAAACAATTAGTAACAATCAAAAAATAAGGCCAGGACAAAGGTATTCAAAATTAAATGAATTTTAGCATTATCATGAGATACTTCTCTCATTGTATCATAATTTTATTAGCAACAACCAATGTACATATTGTCCACAACTGAATACGTGGGTTTCCGGCTCTAAACATGCCTCCTAATTTCAATGCCAGGTACAACCTCTTCAGAAGGGGCGTCTATTGAGCAGAGAGCCGGCACCTCAATGATTTTACTTGGCTGGGGGTCCTTGGGTTTGGTAGGGGTGGATTTGGGTTTGGGCTTTGGAAGGAAATGTTTGGGAGGGATGGGTTTGGAGTTGAGATGGGTGGGTTAGGTTTGGAAGGGGTAGGTTGGGATGTAGAAGGGGTGCCTTGGGGCGTGGAAGGAGTGGAAAGAAATTTGGGAGGTGTGGATTTTTTGGGGGGAAGTTTGAGATGTGGAAGGGGGGTTGGGGTGTAGAAGGGGTGGAAAGACGTGCATGGGCTGTGCAGGGGCAATCAGGGGCACAGCACAACACAACGGCAACAAACTTTGCATGGGGATATACCGCCATACCAAGGCTTCTGGAAATGCGGAAGCAGACCGGGAGGGGAGGGTAAAATGTAAAACTGGTCTGGTGTCACAGGTCAGCTGGTATTGTCAGAATGTAAACTAGAGGACAATGCCCAGTCTCAGGCAATTGGCTCAAGCAGCATTCCCCTTTGACAACATTTCCACAACTACCTGTGCTGTGTGCGCTGGTCAATTAGGAAATGAAAGTTAGGTGCCCATGGAACAAACACACTCCAAGTGAGGGTTCAGTTTGACTATGTGATCAATCCCCATTAATCCCTATCGAAGTGCAACACCTGGTCATGTTTATAGACTCAATAACCATCAGGCACTGTCACATACATAATGATGTACACAACAGTAATCTCATAACCATGCTGCCCATCCCTGGGTTTACCCCTGTGCCTGTGTCACAATAGCTGCAATACCACCATGCAATACCTCAGGTATCATAGTGCCAAGACAACTACATTGAGGGGGAGGACATATGTATGTAGGAAGGCAAACACACCCACACTGTCACAAGAATAAATGGAACTCTGCCAGATCCATCAGTGCAATGCAATGCAATGTAGCACACATACGCAAACATCAACACAAGTCACTACCAATGTTAACACGTGCATTGTCTCATGGAAATTCCATGCATGGTGTGGTGCTAGGTCTCAGCACCGCATAGGTGTATGTGAAAAATGATAGACTGGGACAGGACATATTGTCATGTGTGGTGCTGTGGCATCAGCACACCAACAATTATTGCAAGGCCTCACCATGCAAATGGAAGCAGAGAGAGGGTTGATGAGGACAAGAAGGTGGCAAGCCACAATTTGAACAGAACCCACACCTAGAAGATGTGACGCACACAATTGCCCAAACTGCCCACACTACATGTGACATGCAGGTGGGGCACAGGGTTGAGAGACTGCAAACATTAATGACAGGAACAATGCATGGGAACCAAGATGGTAATGTACCATAAATAGGAAGTCAGTGACATTATATTACAACTGGCACAACACAGACACACTAATTGTACAATATCTCACTGCAGAGCATGATGGCTGTCCTGTGGATCTGCCTGTCCTGGATTACCCTGATGACCTGGATGACCAGCTGACAACCATCAGCCACAAAACCCTCCAAGATGTCCTGGGAACCCTCCAGACACCACCTCCAGTTACAAGGAGGAGCATTTATGTAGCAGCCATCCCAGAGGATCCACCCACCACTCCAATAGTACGACCTGCCAGCTCAAACACAGCTGAGGACTCTGATGACACAGGGACCACCGTTGAGAGGACAGTAGTGGGAGTACAGCGGTGCTGACCAAGGAGATGCCGATGGGGATGCAAACTATGGCAGGCAGCCTTGAGGGGATGGACATGTGCATGATGACGTCCGCAGAACAGACAGCAGCCAAACAAGTCACTCAAACCCTACTGCATGGAGTCCAACAGTGTGGGAGGGACATAACCACTGCCATGAGGGAGTTGCCTCAACACCTGCCCTCCCAATCTTGCTGCTGCATGCATGACAACAAGCAGGACTCCATGCACTGGGAACTGGCCTCCCTCAGGGCAGACATGGCTGCCTAACACAGGGATATTGCTACCATACTCAATAATCAGCAGCTCCTCCATACTGCAGTGATGCCATATGTAGTTCGACAGATGGCAGCTTCCGGGAATTTGGTGTCCACTTCTCCAACCACTGAAGTGTGTGTGGCCCCCTCAAACCCACCACCACCATCAAGGGCAGAGGAGACAACACATACATCAGAGGATGAACATGTGGAACAAATCATCTTCACCCATAGAAGTACCCGGTAGCACCAGCCCATGCCATATGGGCACTGATTTTCCTTTGTCCTGTGCTTGACAACATTCCAGTGTTGCTACAGTTGGTGACATTCACTCTTCACAAACACACTGTTTACCTTTCCACTATGGACTGCAATTGTCTCTCACTACTCAATTGGCAATTCATGTTCCCCTGCACTGAACGACACTTCACCTCAACATGTCCAATGACATGTTCCTCAACCTTGCACTTGTGTTGTGTGACAATAGAATGCTTGACACTAATGGGGTCACAGACCTGGACTATGTAAATATTGCACTACAGCACTTTAAAATAAACAGCACCTACACACCCACTTTGTCTCTGTGTAATGTGAGACATCTACTTTGCTGGAGATTTGTGATGCGTGTAACATGTCTATGGTCACAGAATGTCAGTACCAGAGTGCAGAAATAATGTGGGTAGATATCTAGGCACAAGGTATCTACATGCTGTGTATGTGACATTTGCTTTAAAACATACATGCCTCACCCACAACATACTGCAGGAATGGCTGTGTAAGAGTGCTCGGCCAATAACGTCAGCTGGCAGTACAAGTAAAACACATTGGCGTGAAATTTGTATACTTGACTTCATCTGAAATTGGCACTACTCAGTTTAGCAGTGTTCACATGAACTTCAGGCTGCAGGCAGATGTCCCACAGTGCCCAACATCACGACACAGGATCAAAACAATTACAGCTTAATAAGCACTCCTACCTGTCCAATACATGGGAACCATAATCACGTTGAGTGGTGGGTACAATGGATGGCAGATGCATTGAGATTTATATTTGTTGTAGCTGCCAATGTGACAGCTCAGTTGGAAGTGGGAATTAACATGTCAAGAGAGGGATGTGGATGCAAGACGGAATTCACAGGCCAACAGAAAATTGACACTGTACACTCATGCAAAGACCCTAAGCCCCAAGCATATGACACATGCAGTAAGGGAGTACCTACATTTTTAATAACTATGTACGGAACAAAAGTTAAAACTATGTAACACACCGATACTAACCTAATCTATCCTAACTATACATTACCCACAACTGGCCCTAACTACCCTATACTAAGGTTACTTATCACAATTACCAACAAACTCTAAAAATTTGCTCCCTACCCCCTTATATGACGAGATACATGCAGGACAACCTATACTAACCTAAACATATACTACTTATACTAAACAAATATATGTATATATATATTTTTTAAATACACAAAAGCCCCAACATTAAATCCCCACCCACCCGCCCACCCACAAACTAACATGTAATAATATGAAAAACCACCCCATCACATCTACCTACATATCTGTTGATCCCCTAACCCTGTGCCTCAGTGGGGATGGGCATGCAATACATCATCACAACTGTCAAGGACAACCACAAAGGCATGTCCACTTCTACATGAATTTAGTGAGTGGAACACATGTGAGGAGGGCCGCCACCTAGGAATAAGGTATTCATAGGTCATTCACATCTACAGTCATGTGTCCAGTTGTGGACAACCATCAACACCTGATCTGCCAACACAATTCCCAAAACACCCACATTGATGCCAGCACAAGTCTGTCCTTGACCTGCATGTGCGCCTATTAAACACCACATAAGTGTCACTTAAATGGAGTACAACTTATGGGGCTAGATGCTGGGGAACAGTTGACCATACAGCCCTACATGTACATTATAATACAAGGATGCACAATTTTGTGTGGAAAACTGATGCATCACTGTGTTGTGAGAATGAGAGTATGACCCAGTGCCAATATACTGATACTGGAGCACTGCCAAGTCAAATGTGGGCCTGCATGGGGATGGTACTCACCTTATTCACATGCTGCTGCCTATTGCGTAGCACACGACTCCCAAGATATGACTCTCTACCTGTGAATGTCTAACCGTTGCACGGAACACTACATCAACACGCAAAAGTTACTCACACAACAGCTGCAGTCACTACACAGGACAGACATTATCACAATTACTGGATACGTCTGGTTCCTGAAATCGAGCCACTTCCCCGATGGTATAGGGGGCAGGTCCACCTGTAAGACATGGAAAGGGAATATCTGCTCAATGTCAGATCACAGTACAAACATGTGGACAACATATCAAAGTGTGTATTTTACATGAGTGAGCTGGTGATCCTGCATGTACACAGTACAAAAGAAGACATACCACCACAAACTCACATTGACACTGACACTCCAGTGAGTGATAGCCACATATCTGCACACATGCACTGGGCCTAACAATCATGTGGTGCTAAACCCGACTACAACCATTTGTGGCTAACCCATTTCAGATGGTACTCCATGGCATGATTTATATGTTGGTAACAATTTCAATGGCACTTCCCTGGTGCACTGCAATACAAATGACTCAGGTATTGTGGCTTTTGCATCAAGGGACACTGAGTTACTGTGTGATGGACATGTGGCTCAATTTTCAGTCTGCAATTATCATGCATTCAGTGGTCCATGACAGATGTGGCACAGTTGTATGTAGGTAACAAATGTCCCATTGGCAGTGTCCTCTAAGCCATTTATGCCCCATTTGCCAACATATTGGCAGGGATCATGTGCGTGTAATGATGACAATGTAGAGCTAAACATGGATTGCCCACTTTGCTGTGCTGATACAGTTATCATCATTGACAAAAAGCATGGGCACAGATTTTGCCATCGCACCTGAAATGTGTGACTAAGGGCCACATGTACGAAGATCAGGTTTTGTGAGTTACACACTGCGAGACTTGGCAACTGGTAATTTGCGAGTAGGACAATCTGATGTACAACATTGTCAATTACACTGTTTGCAAATCACAAATGGAGTAGCAAATGATCTACCTCATAATTATTAATGAGGTAGGTCTCACTTTGCAAACCCCTTGGGAATGGTGGCACTCACAGGGATGCTCGGCTGCTGGGCTCAGCAGACCACAATGTCTGTGACTCTTTCAAATAAAGATGTATTTTCTTTTTTCAAATGCAACCTTATTTCATTAAGGGTAAACAGAAAGCATGTCAAAAACAAATATTATTACTTTAATATTTTTTTTAAAGCAGACAGTGGTCCTTGGGAACACTGCCTTGTCTGAAACAATTTTTTGGCGTGCATTCACAATGCGGACCCCTTCCCTCTTGCGAATGGGTTAGCACGAACTTGAAACTGGTGGTAACTGTAAATGTTTTGTGACTGTATTGACAGTCATAAAACAATCAATCAGTGGACTGCGACTCGCAAATACGAAGGGAACGCCCCTTCCTAAATGCCACTAGCAAACACTGTTTTGTGATTCGGCAATGTGATCGCAAAATGGCAAAATTGGGTATGTTCATTGGAATAAACATTTTTTCTTGATGTAAACACACAAATTCTTAAAACTAGTCAGTTTGTGACAGTTAAAAATGGCGTGGTACACGTGGCCCTAAGGGATAGTCGTACATGACTCAACAAACCTCAGGACTGCATTATTAACATGTATAGACATGTGAACTCGATCTCAGAACTGGGATACTAACACTTTGTTCTGCTTGCATTCAACATGTCCGCAAACATTGCATGTAGGACGTCACAACATCTGCTACTATCACTCAGAAGCATTCTACTGTACACATTTGTCAATGTGATACTCACCAACAGGGCCACCGATCACCACACCCAGGTGGTCCAGCAGATCCTGCTCTCTGGCCACCAGGTCAGCCCAGCGATGCTTCAGCTGGTGCTCATTCCTGCTTGAACAGTAGACTCTTTTAAGGTGGTAGAGCAACTTGCCCCACCGCAGCCACCTTGCCTCTCTGTGATACCCCTGTATCACACACCCACCCATCTCCAGCATCAAGGTAAGGAAGTGGCACTCCAGACACACAAAGCCCCCAAGCTCCTCCTCCCCCATGGGGATGTACCTCGCTCTTCCTGACATGTCCTTGAACAACACGTCAAAACTGAGAAAGTGTAAAAAAGAAGGAAAATAAATGTAAAAAAGAAAACCTACAGTCCAAACCTAAGAGCCCCAACTAACCCAACTAATCTAACCCCAGACAGACATCCGACACTACAAATACAATCTGAAAGACACTCAACTACACAAAAGCACATGCACAGGTACAATAAACAAACAGAATTCACAAAAGACACAAGAGAGACATCACAAAATACAAGAAATGCAATCGAAACACCAGCAACACCGAGGCACAGCCACACAGTCAAAGCACATACTGTAAAGTGAAAGTGAAAGTACACCCACTGTACCATGGCTGTAAACAGAATTTCCTATTACATCACTTCCTGTCCCCTTTGCAGCCCGTTTTCCGTCATGCGTGTATTTTTTTGACGCATACGATATTTGCATGAATATTTTCAACGCATAAGCCTACATGTGCGGCAAAATACCATGCATTACCTGTAGACTTCAATTTCAATGGATATCCACATGCGTGTGATGCGCAGGTGGGATTCATGCTAAGGGCCCATATATGGTTAGTTAGCGTTTTTAGTTTAGTTAGCATGATTTTTCAATGCATTTGCGTCAACATTTTTGACTCAATCTGTGATTGCGTGATTTTCAAATATTTAACATGCATGCACTATATATCAACATGAAGATAGGATGGTATGGCCTCCAGTGTGTGGTATAGTGGTTGGCCACATGTGATAGAGCATGCAGCTGTGGCTCACTCATTGGCCACAACTTCCCAACCGTGCCCTGAAACACATACACTGACCATCCTCACATGCAGGCCACAGCCCCCCATGTATCTTCCATTCACACCACTCCATACATTAATGTCCCATCCACCATGCACACAGTGTACTCACCTGTTTGTCTGGAGGACCGTAGAGCAGCGTGTACTGGGGGAGGACCCCATCCACCAGGTTGTCCAACTCCTCCGCGGTGAAGGCAGGGGTCCTTTCCCTAGACACTGTAGCCATTGTCGCTTCCAGACTGAGGTCACAGCAGCACTTGCGGTGTAGGCCCTCTCCTGTTGAAGGTCAGGTATCAAGTGAGTGACAGATAGGGCGGTGCGTACCGTCACTGCCGGCGTACATCGTCATTGGCTCCTGAAACCCATAGGGCCCAATGATAACCAATGCTGAATTGCGCAGCGGTCTTCATCTGCCTACCGTGACGCTGCATAACACCAGCGCAGTTACCTCATTTCCCCTTGTTCCTCCTTACAGGTCAGGCAGCCGCCATTTCAGGAGGGCACATGGCAGGGCATATCACTGCATCACAGCACTTGTGGGCAGGAATGCGGACAGACAGCGCCACACACCAATTACATCACAATAGTGCAAAACATCCTTGTGCAACCTACGTGGTATATGACCCTCTGCTCACCATTCTCCTCCATAGGGCACATCCACTGGGGCAGATGATGAGATGGTGTCATCCTCCGGTGTACAGACCCCTGGTGGACCTGTCGACAATGGAAGACAGACACATCATTATCACCTACAGACTTGATTGTGCCACAATCCATGAACTGTGTGCCCAGTTGGAGCCAGACCTGATGTCAGCTATCCGCCATCCCACAGGAATCCCTCCTCTAGTGCAGGTCCTCTCAGTGCTCCATTTCCTGGCCAGTGATTCCTTTCAAACAACAGTGGCCATGGCATCAGGGATGTCACAGCCAATGTTCTCTAACGTGTTGTCCAGAGTGTTGTCTGCCCTGCTGAAACACATGAGCAGCTACATCGTTTTCACCCAGGTGGAGGATTTGCCCACAGTGAAACCTGACTTCTATGCCCTTCAACATATCCCACACATCCCTGGTGCCATTGATGGTACACATGTGGCATTTGTCCCACCCCGCATGGATGAACAGGTGTACAGAAACTGCAAAAGCTACCATTCCATGAATGTGCAGATGTTGTGTTTGGCAGACCAGTACATCTCACATGTGAATGCCAAGTATCCTGGCTCAGTGCATAATGCTTATATTTTGAGGAATAGCAGCATCCCTTATGTGATGGGCCAACTCCAGAGGCACCGTGTGTGGCTAATAGGTGAGCCCAAGATCCCCACACAGTTTGAATAGGTGTCTGGGTATGGGACAGTACCTAAGGGTTTGTGTATGTCTAACAGATACCCCTCGATATTTGCAGGTGACTCTTATTACCCCAACCTGTCATAGCTACTGACCCCAGTGAGGAATCCCAGGACAAGGGCAGAGGAACGCTACAATGAGGCACATGGGCGAACTAGGAGGATTATAGAGCGGACTTTCGGCCTCCTGAAGGCCAGATTCCGGTGCCTCCATCTGACAGGTGGCTCCCTATACCACTCACCGAAGAAGGTGTGCCAGATCATCGTGGCATGCTGTATGTTGCACAACCTGGCTTTGCGACGCCAGGTGCCTTTTCTGCAGGAGGATGGGCCTGATGATGGTCTTTGGCAGCTGTTGAGCCTGTGGATAGTGAAGAAGAGGAAGCAGAAGAAGAAGATATTGACAATCAAAACAACATCATCATGCAATACTTCCAGTGAGACACAGGTAAGAGACTGGCACTGCTCTACTCATCTCAGACGACTGTAGGACATTGCATGATTCTGCCTTTTTACCTCTGTGTATGGACCCTGAAAGTTCACTTTGCCTTTCCTTTTCACAGATCTGGGTACCACATTCTGCATTCTGCTATTTTTACTGCTGGCCAACAACTGTCATACTTTGGTATGTGCAAATGAACTATGACATTGATATTTGTCAGAGAGGTTGTAATAACACATTTGTGAAAGTACAGACTGACTCCAGATTGTTTTGAGATTGTTTTGTGATTCAAGGGTGTTTATTTCAGTGCTAATAAGTGGAGGGGGATGTGCAATGGGCTGGGCTGATGGTGGAGGAATGTCCTGGATAGAGTCCAGTCTCTTTGTATCACAGGTACATTGTCCAAGGGGGCATAGGAAGTAGAGAAATGGCAGTTCAAGGTGGTCAGGGTGACATAGTGGGACAGAAGGGTGACAATCAGGAGAGTCTTATTTCCTGGTGGGGGTCTTGGCAATGATCTCTGCCTTGTGCCTGGATCGCAGGGTCCGTTTGCGGGGTGGTACTCCTTCTGCAGGGGGTGAGGTGCTGGTAGCCTGTTGGTCCTGTGCAGTACCTCCTGTCCACTAGCACCGGCAGACGTAGAGGGCTGTTCATCGTTCGGGCTAGTGTCAGGGGCCCGTTGGTGTGCCACTGTCTCCCTCATGGTGTTGACCATGCCAGCCAGCACCCCTGCAATGATGACCAGGGTGGTGTTAATGGACTTCAGGTCCTCCCTGATCGTCAGGTACTGTTCCTCCTGCAGCCATTGGGTCTCCTGAAACTTGGCGAGTACCGTGCCCATGGTCTCCTAGGAATGGTGGTATGCTCCCATGATGTTGGAGAGTGCCTCGTGGAGAGTGGGTTTCCTAGGCCTGTCCTCCCCTGTTGCACAGCAGTCCTCCCAGTTTCCCTGTTGTCCTGTGCCTCTGTCCCCACAACCGTGTGCCCACTGCCACTGACCCCAGGTCACTGATTGCCTTGGGTTTGTGGGTTTGCATGGGGTCCCTGTAGTGGTGGACACACTGCTGATTGACGTGTCCTGGGAGAGTGGCATGGGCCCGCTGAGTTGGTGCTGTGGTGGTGATTGCTGAGGGGGGGAGGTTCAGTGGTGGTTTGGGACTGTGGCAGAGGAACCGACTGTCCAGAGGTCCCTGATGGGCCGTGCTGGTCATCGTGATACAGGCATGCAGAGCTGTTGTTGTCACTGTGGGCCTCTTCTGTGGGGGGACTGGATATCGCTGGCACCTCCTGTCTGGTGACGTTATGTCGGGGTCCTGTTAGGGTGTTAATGCATAGTTATTGTATCTGTGTGTGCCATCTTGTGCAATGTGTGAGTTTCCCTCTACTCCTGTGCTTGTATTATTGCCTTGGCCCTTGTGTGAGTGGTGATTTTGTGGCCTGGGTGAGTCTCTCTACTGGACATGCTTTGGTGACGGGTGCCCATGCAGGTCTGTATTGGGTGTCCATACATTGGTGTTACATGCAGGGCTTGGTATTGGGATGTGTGGGTTGTGATAGTGGGGTAGCTGTGAGATGTTGGGGTGATGGGTCTGAGGGGAGGGGTTTGTGATGGTAGGGTGAGGGGGATATATTAGTAAACATTTGCCTTCCCAGAGTCCAGTCCTCCTGCTACTCCTGCGAGGCCCTCAGGATGCATGATCGCCAAGACTTGCTCCTCCCATTTTGTTAGTTGTGGGGGAGGAGGTAGGGGTCTACCGCCAGTCCTATGTATGACTACCTGGTGTCTGGATACCATGGAACACACCTTCCCCCATAGGTCGTTCCTCCTCTTCCTGATGTCATCCCATGTTCTCTGGTGCTGCCCCACTGCGTTGACCCTGTCGACAATTCTCCGCCATAGCTCCATCTTCCTAGCAATGCATGTCTGCTGCACCTGTGATGCGATTAGCTGTGGCTCTACCCGGATGATTTCCTCCACCATGACCTTAAGCTCCTCCTCAGAAAACCTGGGGTGTCTTGGAGGTGCCATAATGTGGTATGGATGATGTGTGAGGTGATGTTTGTTGTGCTGTGTAATGTGTTGTGTCGGGGTGTGTTCTTTGAGGTGCATGGATGTTGTATGAGTGATGGTGTTGTGTGCCTGTGGATGCTGGTGTTGTGTTCGCTATTCTCTCTCTATCTGCTTCTTCCAAAAATGTTGTTGTAAGGGGTTGTGGGTAATGTGGGTGTGTGTCAGCACAGCGGTAAGCAGGATTTACCGCCAGGGTTGTAATGATGGCCATAGACAACAATTCTATGACCTGCAATGGAGGCCTACATATCATGGGAGGCCTACAAAGCACACAGGATACAACAACAGGCAATATAATGGAAGAGAACTAACACTTACATAACCAATTACTAATGTATCCATGAATGACATATACACCTAGAGTCAAACAAATGGAATGACAACATATCCCATAACACCAACATGTGTTAGTCAAATGAAAGCCCTGCTACACTATTTAGTCCGGAAGAACTGATCAGATCCATTACTAGAACTGTCCAAACAGCAGTACACAGCAGCTCAAGTAGTGAAGGTCTTGCTGGCAGCAGTGTCAGGAGTCAAGTCAGCAGTACTTCAGAAGATGGTGGTGACGTCCGCCACGTATGGGACCGTCACCGCAGGTGGACATCGCCATTGCCCTAAGTCCACCAAAGTCAGCAATGTCTTCCAATGGCAATTTCTACCGCAGTTGTGACCGCCTATGGCCATGATGATTTCCGCGGCAGACTTAGGTCACTTCCACATGTCCAGTACAGTAGGTCAGGCGACTGCCATTTTGAGCATGTATCATGTATGGAAGAGCTTTGTAATCTGCGTCATAAACTAAGCCCCATATTGTGCATTATATCTGTAAGTACTGCCTTCATGTTTAGTTTCCTATTAGTGCATGTTAGCATTGAAAGCTGTGTAACAGAAGGACATGGGGTGATAGCAATGTACATCTATTCTAAGGGTCCTATATGCATAGTTAATGTTGATAATTTGCAACAATATGTGTACGTCATGTCATGGTGGTTGGACTAACAAAAAACAGTTATAGATGAATATGCATGTGTAGTACATTAGATAACTAAGGGAATGTGCATCAAGGAGAATGTCATAGGATGCCTAGCTATGTGCTGTACTGTAGATTTCAGAGGTTGTAACCAACCTCAATAGCAGATATATGTGACTTGTATATAGACATTTACGTGGATGTGCATGCTTCATGTCACATACTATATTTACATGTTTCCACATAGTAACCATGCCATGAGGAGAGGAAAACAACCACCAGTGTACTGTCCACTTGCAGACCTGTACATTATAGAGCAAAGACATATCGGCTGAATTGGCATGCAATCATGGATCTTTGTGATCAGTTGGAGCCAGATCTGATTCCTGCCATACGCAATCCCTATAGCATACCTCCCATTGTTCAAGTCATATCAGTGCTACACTTCCTGGCTTCTGGGTCCTTTCAGAATACAGTGGCCCTAACTGCAGGGATGTCTCAGCCCATGTTCAGTCTGGTTTTGAAGGATGACTGTGTGCATTGTTGAAACACCTGGACAGCTACATCAAGTTTCCCAATGTGCGGATTTGGCTTACGTGAAGGCAGAGTTTTATGCCATGGGACACATTCAACATGTGGTTGGAGCCATAGATGGCACCCATATAACCTTGCCCCCCCCCCACCCAGTGCTAATGAACAGGTATATAGGAACAGGAAAAACTATCACGCGATGAACGTTCAAGTGGTGTGTCTGGCAGACAGTACATTTCACAAGTCAGGGCTGAGTATCCAGGATCAGTCCATGATTCCTTCATCATGTAAAACAGCAAGGTCCCACTGCTGAAGACACAACCCAACAAAGAGAGGGCCAGGCTGGTTGGTAAGTTACAATTGAAATATGTGTTTGCAAAGTATGTCTCCTGCCATCAGAATGTTGCATGTCCCACATATACATTTGTGTTGTTCTACCAAATTGCTTACAGGTGACTGACTATCCTAACCGTTCTTGGTTGTTGACACCAGTGAGGTACCCATCAACGCCAGGGGAAGTCAGCTACAATGAGGCCCACAGGAGGACAAGGAGTGTTGTGGAGCAGATTTTTGGGTTCTTGAACGCGAGATTTAGGTACTTGGTCATTTCAGGAGGAGCCCTCCTCTACTCACCCACAAAGTATGTCAAATTATTGCTGCATGCTCTGCAATCTTGCCCTGAGATGTCAGATACCATTTCTACCAGTTTATGTGGAGCTAGCCGCATCTGTGGGTAGAAAGGAAGATTTGCCAAGTGATGACGAGCCAGAGGAAGATGAAACAGGAGACTCCAGGCCAGATCTCATCAATCAGCACTTCAATTGACAAAAAGATATGTGATGTTTACTTAATGTTGTGATTCAATTTTGTAACCTTAAGTTGATGGGTAGCATGTCACTTCCTTTATTGTATCATCTGTGGGGTTGTAGTTGGCTCCAATGCCTATGAGTAAATTGTACATACAGATTAAAAGGTTGTATTGTATACAGGACAGGTCTACAGTAACAGGTTTTTGACAGAAGCTCAAAGTCACACTTGTGGACATGACTTCTGTGATTTGAGGAATGTTTTCTGCTATGTCTGTTCCCTTTTCACTGTCAATCACAGAGTTGCCATGATCCTGTTTGGCTCATAAACCTTGCCAAGTGACAGAGAGTGTCAGCTGCAGATGGTAATTGCAGCTAGACATGAGAAGTACCATTAGTGATGAGTATGTGGAGTATAACTAACATTGTCAGACTGTCAGGACACTGTGGTGGAAATGTGTTTTCCTGTCAAGTTCCCCTGTAGAGTACAGGAGGTGGTCAAATGGTGTCAGTTGTATCTCCATATGTGTCTGGGTTATGTTTAAATGTAGGACCATAGCCACTCCCATCACAATGATTTCTGTAGTTTTTGTAGTATGAATTCTTACTTGAACCTAGCTGACAGTTTGTTCCTACCTTGCATGTCACTGTGGACAGACAGAGGTGAGTGACAAGCCTATAGGAATGTGACCAATGTAAGTGAGAGATCCCTGGATTGGGAACATCAGTACAGATCTATGTCTGTATCATGAAGTATAAATATTTAGTAGCTTAGGAATGGGTATGTGATAGGGCTTTGCCAGGTGATGCAAAAGTACCAATCTGTGTGCCCCCTGCATTGTAGGAAGACTAACATGAACCTAACGTCTGTATCATGTGATTTAGCACTGTGTGACACATTAGCAAACATGCTGATGTTACTCCCAGTAATGAGCTATGTGCTGTTTGCATATCTACCAAAAAAATGTGTGTAGATGTAGTAGACAACTTTTTGACTTAGACTCTGTCCATGTTACACTCCTAATGTAATGAGTCTCCTGCTGATAGGGTCCAAGTGTGATACCCATAATAAAGGTTGCACCATACAGAGGGACATATTTATACTAGATTTGGCATGCATAACTATTGTACATGGTTTATAAATGACACGTACACAGGACCTGTGTTTAGGTGTAATTTATTTTGGACAGTAAAACAATATGCATGACCAGTAACTAAATGAAACACAGAGTTAACAGTGAAGAGTTCAGTCCGGGTGGCTGGAATCATGAGGGTAGCTGCTACACCATTAGGATAGGATACACAGGTCTAGTGCCCTTGCATAAAGGGAAAGTGGAGATTTGTTGCAGAACAGTCAACTGGGTGTATCCGTGGCACACAAGGGGAACAAGTCAGGAGATGTTGACTTCCTGGCGGTGGGTTTTATCTTGGTGTCTGCTCCTGCTTGATGTCTGGGTAGACATCTGTGTTTGCTGGGGTTCCTCTATTACTGAGGGTTGGGCGTCTGAGGCATGTCCTTCCCCTGGCAGGGCCTCAATTCCACTAGCAGCCACAGATATTGAAGGGCCTAAAGAGTCATTACTAGTGGAAGACACCTGATGTCATTACAGACCTACTCAGGGTAGTGTTGATGTCCCTCAGCACCCCCGCAATGGAAGCTAGAATGGTATTTTGTGCCTGCCACTGCTGCATGACTTCCTGGTGGGTGTCCCTCTGCAGCTTTTGTATTTCCCCCAACATAATGATTATCTGGCCCATCATGCCTTGGACATTTTGGAAGGCTCCCAAGACTTGGGAGATGGTTTCCTGGTCAGTATTGTCCCTTTTGAGCCCCCATCCTCTGGGCCACACCATCCCTCCCACACACTCTACCCCCACATGCCTGTGCCCATGGCACAATGTGCCTACTCCCAGTGGTGGCAGCACCATCATTGTCAAGGGTGACAAGAGGAGGCTCCGGTACCTGTACATTGGGGCACACAATTGATGGAACTTTCCTTGGGACACAGGTTGGGGGGTGAATGGTTTCTTGTGTTGTAGATGCAACAGAAATGGGAGAAGTGGATTTGGGCATGGTGAGGCTGACAGTTGTTGACTGACCAAGTGTCCCTGATGGGCCAGGTTCATTGTCAGTGCCCAGAAATCCAGGGATGTTGTCCTCACTGGGACCTTCTTCCATAAGGGTAGTGACAGTCTCTGGTATCCTGTACATGATGCCACTGGCAAGGTTACCTGTGGGAGAAGTGGAACACAGAGCTCAGGTTCTATTGGGGGTATTGTTGCAGTAGTGTGAGATGCAGACAGTGCCTTAACATGATCCCCAGCAATGACAATGACAGCTTCTGCACAGAATAACTTAGAATAATATTAAACTCTGTGACTTGAATTCCATACTCCATGTTTAGAGTTGTTAAACTATGTTAGTAGTGATTGGACTGCTGATGCCATCTGATGTTCTCTGATTATTGACATGGTTGTTCACCTCTATTAACTAGTGAACTATCTGGCACGATAGCCAGCACGAATAAGAGCTGTACAATGTACATTGGTGTCATTGCAGGGACACAGTATGTGAGTAAGCAATGGACATTGACCTGTATCTGGATATACTGCATGTGCACCCACTCAGCCATCTGACTTTCCAAACCAGGTGAGTACATTTCTATCTTAGGAATCTTTATTCTGAGGCCATTATTAATGGGTACTCAGCTATAGCTGTGTTTATCTTGTGATGATAGTGTGAGTAAGCCATTGCATTGCTGTCATTGCCATATACTGTTCCACACTAGGACATTCAAGATGGTTTGGATAGATAGTTTAACATGAATGACATCTCATATTTGGTGCACTCTCCAGGTTTTCACAATTATGGGTTATTGCATTCTGGGAGTTGTTTGCTATAACTTGCCAGTACTTCACGTGCCATTCCCAAGGGCTGTGGGGACAGGTAACTTTAGTGGACATGCGTGATTACAGAGAAGGGTATTAGGGCATTTGGACAGAGTTGTCATTGGTGTTGTACTAATTGGGGTGGGATAAGTTGTTGAGGGACCATGGAGTACCTGACAACTGAGTGACTTACTAGATTCCACTCCCCCAGGTATTCCTGTCAGGTCCTCAGCATGCAATATGTCCAAGACCTTCTCCTCCGAAGATGTGAAAGGAGGGGGAGGATGTGGGGGCCCACATTCCAGTCTTCATTACCTCCAGCTGGGTCCTGGTGGCTATGGGACATACCTTCCCCCTGAGGTTGTTCCACCTCTTCCTGATGTTGTCCCTTGGGCGTGGATAGATGCCTACAGAATTGATCCTGTTGACTATCCTTTGCGGCAACTCCAATTTCCTGGCTACTGATGTTTGCTGGACCTGTGCTTCGAACAGATGTGGCTCTACCCTGACAATTTCATCCACCATGACCCTCAACTCCTCATCAATGAAACGTGGATGTTTTTATGGGAACATGGTGGTGGTGGTGAAGATGGTGTGGTAGTGTTCAAAGCTAAATGCTGCAGAGTTAGGTAAAGGGTGAGATGTAGGTGCTGTGATGTGAGTGGTTGACAGTTGTTATGGGTAATGTGTGGTAGTTAAATGTTTATTGAGAATGTTGTGCAGGTGTGTGATGTGTGCGTACTAAAGTGTTTATGGGTGCCTATTCTTACTTTTTGTATCTGTGTAATATGTAGGTTTTCTGTGGCTGTGTGTGGCGTCTTGGTTGTAAACAATTGTGGCTTATGTAGGGGTGTGTTATATAGTTGAATTTGTAGGTGTGTCGGGTGTGGAGATGTGTGTCAGGTGTGGGATATTCCAAATATAGTTAAGTGTGTAGGTGTGTCGGTGTGTGGATCTGTGTCAGGTGTGGGATATTCCAAGTATCCAATGTGGTGTTGTGTTCAGTGTGATGTGAGTTGAGACCGCCGCTATTCGCACCTCCAATGGTTTTCAGTCATGGAAGAACCACTGTTGTGATTCTTGGATCGTAATCTGATGGGAGGATTTTTGTCGCGCTGGTGTTGCTGGTGGTGGAACTGACTCTTTTCCATCATCCAGTGCCCTGACGGTTTTGGAAAATTGCCTGTTTTTTGTCAGACTTCACAGTGTGACTCTTATTACAGTGGTCATATTACCGCAGACATGGTGGGCTTTTGATGGCAGCCACTGTGGCGGCCTTGCCAAAGGACCGCCAAACTCATAATGAGGCCCTTTGTTTGCTTACCCAAATGCATTTTCCTGACTTATAGCTGCTTAATTCAGATTAAGGGTTTCCTTCATGGAACACATTTTTTTGCATATTTTGTGTGCCATGCTTAGTTTGTATTATTGTTCTATTTTTTCTTACAATGAGATATCAACTCATAGGCCATTTTAAGTTTTCCAGTTGTAATAATGATGCTTAAAACCAGAATGATTATCAAATTAATGACCCAGATTTAATTAAATTTGTTAATAAATCCTCTTAGATTCACTACAGCTCTCTTTACTATTTTTTGTAGAGTTCAAATGGTCATCACTGTTAATGGACATAGCTCTAAATGATCATTTCTAGATCTCTCTCCACGTTGACTAAAAAAGGTCCATGCGACCAGTGGAAGTGTTTATTTGATCTCACCCATTTGAGATTTAAGAATCCCTGATCCATCAAGTTCAAAATCTAAATTTCACTAGTTTGTAAAATGAGCCACACAACTCCAACTGCACCAAATGTACTGCTTATGGCCTCACACATGACTTATGTCACAAATTACATTACAAACTACAGCAATTGTGACATAGTTGAATCTGCTATAGAGGAGTGAGTTTGGAGTGCAAGACCTGGATGAAAAGCAAGTTGTGAGCAAAGGTACTTCCAGATACAACCAAAGGATGAGCCCAGTAGCATTTTAGTAAAAGGCACTGACCTCAGGGAATTTTGGAGGGTAGCTCTAATGTCCACTGAACACAGCTGCAGGATATGCCTCATAGATTCCAGGTATTGTAATCCTCAGAAATGTGACCTGTATCAGTTTCACATTGCATCAGCTATAGTCGTTTTCATTTGCCCAAGTGAAAAAACCCCATGGCCTGTAATGCTTCAGCATTATATAGAATACTTGGTGGGGGGGTAATTGCAACTTCTATTGACCCACCCTGTAAAAGACCATGGACTGTATATTGACAGTAGTTAATCTTAGAGTTCTGGGGAGGGAGTTGGGATTGGTGCATTATCATTCTGTGCTTCCCCTTATATTTTATTTAATTCACATATAGAGTTACTTACTGAGGATGGGGGAATACCTAAGCCCAGTGACTGAAAATAATCTATCCTTACTGCCCCTTTCTGGTAGGAACAACATCTATCTTTTACTGACAGCAAACTGATGACTAACAAAAGTGACCAGTAAATTTCTATGAATTTGTAGCTTGCACAAAATCATTATCATTCAAAATGAGTTAGCAGTAGTCCTTTAGATGGATCCAACAAAAGGTTCTAATATATTACGAATTGAGCAGTCTGCATCATAATGCAAGTAATTTGCAATTTATGACAATTTGCTTTGGCTTTCAGTGTATTCCCTAGAGTTACCTCTCCTCCTTCATAGTTAATGCATAGCCTGAAATAAGGTTTGTAAAGGGCAAGGAAGAGTGTTCTACTTATGTGTGGGCAACTGTCCTTCTTCTCTACTCTGTACCTCTCTTTCAGGATTTTCGTGGAACTCTCCCGCTCAGCAACACATGTTCCTCCATGCTGGCAGAGCACTGTGTTCTGGTGGTTTGAATGGTCCCAGTAATTGAGGGCCCAATTACGGGTTTGGTGGCCTTGTCACTGCTGTCACTGCAGCCTCCGAAACCCCGACCATCAACAAGGTGGTCCATCAGCCTAATTACAATGTTGGTGGTTTGCTGAACTAGAGACTGCTGGAATCCCGCAAACACCCCATCTGCTGACCACCTTTATGGCAGCTAGGGAAAAACAGCTGTCATTTTGCGGTATAGACAAGGATACCGCCTTCCACATTACGATGTGCTTTTCCATCAAGCCAACTGTCGTGAGGGGACCGCCTGCTTCAAGATGGCTGAATTGATGGAAATGAGGTGCAAGCTCCCCATTTCCTTCCTTTCCCTTCGGTCTCCAGTGGTGGCCACTTCGTCAAGTACAATTTGCATTTTTCTGCCATTGACTGGACTAGGCACATATGGCCCAGTCTCCGGAAGTGGAATAGTACATGCACAGAGTATTTTTACACATGTCATACATATGTGCACCTTTTGGTCAAAATGTACACACATGCTTCAACTGACAGTGTCCCCTGCCGGTTCCCCGCCGGTCCACCACTGTCAGGTACACCACTGATGGTCATTGGTAACATTGTAATACAGCAGGCAAGAGACCATTAACTCTGTGGTCTTTTTGGGACCGCCAACTTGGCGGTCTGGCAGTCGAACCACCAAACTTGTAATCAGGCCCAAAGTCTTTTGTTGTTTCTCAATAACATTCACACTTTGATTAGTAGGTCCCAGGCGGAATCTTCATAAACTAGTATGCTTCTACCCTTTGTTCTAGTTTTGAATACAGCAGCCAGTGCTTAATTTGTAAAAACTATAAGTGACAGGGCCCTCGTCAAAAAGCCACTGTAGCTTGCATCGTCCATTGCCCCGACCAGCGCTGCCAAGGACAGTGCTACCACAATTACATTCACTCCAACATGTGTGACAATTCAGACTATTCCAGGGCCCCCAAAGCCATAAGAATGGCCTGTGCAGCAGGTATTAGTAATTTTTAATGTATATTGATTTAATAAACAACTGCTGTTGTGCTCATTTTTAAGTTAGATAAACAACTTCACATTGTGGCAGACTTTCATAAGCACTAGCGCAGACAATTAAGTGCTGGTGCTGAGCACCAGAAACCACCGGCTCAAATTTATCACTGACAACAGCACAGGTGTCAAAACCCAACAACCACATCAACCAAAATTGACCTCAGGAGAAAACGTCAAACTAAAGGTGTTCCCATGAGGCAACAAGAATGCACCACTGGTCAGTGGAGTAACTGAGACCCTGAAGCTCATGCTTTAGAAGGGGATTCAAAGGCACAGCATAATAGCCCCAAATCTTTTATCACAATGTTCAGGGTGCCAGGAAATGGGATAGGATATATTATTCAGAACACAAGGGTTTCATAAAGCCTTTCACGATGTTCTGATTATCTGACCAATCAGGATCAAGAACACTCACTACACTAGCTAACCCACATCAGGCAAAACCTGACATCCCAAACTATGGTTAGGGTCATGCAGTGGCGGCTGGTGACTTTTGAAAGTGGTGGGGCGCAAGACTAAATCCTGAATTAGACTATACAAGCAAGTGTAGTGAATGAGCGCAACTGTCATTATGAGACTTCAGGGTGGGTGCATCAAAGTGTACAGATTTTGAATTAAGGATAGTAAATCTATATGCAGCTATAAATATTTACTGGGAGGTATATTTTCGCAGTTTATGTCCTACCTATATTGTGCTTGTAGCACAATAGTTTTGTGGATGGGATTCAGAAACAAAAATCCCCACTTTTGTACCTTCTATGCCATTATGTACCCTTCCATCCATTCATTACTGTGTTCCTTACTCCATGCCCTGCCACACCAAGCTAGCTAATACCATTCCATTACAATTTCTGAAATGCTTGTATTATTCAGAGCATTTCTCTATCTATTCTCCTTTTGTGTGTCTCCCTTCCCTGTGTGTATCAATTTCTAATTTTTCTACACTTCAGTTTAGCCCTCCTTCATTCTCCTTGTTCTGCTTTATCTACATCACTCTTCCTCTCTTGCTGTTGCCAACCTTACTTCATTTCCCTTCACACACTGATTGTAATGTTTTGCAATATTTGTATAGTGCTTACTACCTATTTGGAGCATTAAGTGCTTGCCTACATGGGTAGCTTGCAACATCTTGTAAGGTAGGTGGTTAGAAGTGTGTTTCTTTTGTTTTGATCCTATATCTTATAGTTATATTTCTGAAGTATAAGACCATATTGCACATCTTACACAATCTGTATATTGTTTCCAATCATCAAAATAGGCAGTATTTTCTTTGAGCTATTTACTGCATGAAAACATGTAGATGAGAGCAACAAGGTATCTAAATAAAATACCTCAGAGGCAAAACTGCAACTATTTGCAAAAAACGTTTGTGGGGACTGAAAAACGTGTGAAATGATTTAACTGCATATTCATTACAAACCCAGGCCTAAAGGTGTTTGCAAGGCTTTCAGGTATGCCTGGTATTTACAGTTCTCAATTTTCGGTATGAAGACTTACACAAAGAAAGCATGTTGGATTGAAAAGTGAATGGTTGGGAACATGCAGTAAAAGAGAACACAAATACTGTCTTTAAAAAAATGCAAGCTCTGCTCATCAGCTCACTACTCTCACGCATGAGTAGCAAAGGGAAAAGCAATGCACTTTTCAAGGCACACACATGCTAAGTTGGATGGTGCACTTGAAAAACGTTATAGGCCAGCACACTGAAGCAATTCATTAATCCACGTTGAGCTGCTGGTGCTTTGAAAACATGACGATCAAAGCAGAAATGCAGAAACAGGTCACCCTCGCTACCAATTACCTGGCCACGCTGGACCCAATCCGATCCCGAGGACGACTGCAAACCTTTTTCTCCAATAGTGCTCATGTGGAACAAACAAGCAGAGACAAATGCGTTGGAGGGAAAAGGGCAGAGCATTAACAATAAAACTCATGGGCTACCTGTGTGTCTGAAATTCACACAAACATCTTTCTCTTCCCATCCAAAGTGCTCCTCGATGTTGGCCGCATGTCGCAATCCTTCTGCCTTCAATCCTGTCCTGCTGTTCCCAGCTCATAACAGAGTGGGGTGGGATGAGGGAGGCTGGCTGACCCACCCCACTCTGTGACGAACCCTCGCTGACTGACGCTCTGTTTTCAAAATCACAGGCTGCAGTCTGAAGCCTAGTCAGTCAGCGAGGGTGGTGCACATTACAGTAGAGGAGTGGCCCTACGCTCGGGCAGGCCACAGAAGCAAGGGCTGAAATCACACAAGCCCTGAAAACTCTGCGACATGGCACATGTGCAGTAAGTGCCTGTCAGTGCTGTGACTGCCTGACCCTCACGCAGTGCAAGGGTCAGAAGCCTTCTGAAGGATCAACAATTACGGCAGCAGGTAGGCTGCATTTAATTAGAAGAAAAAATAATTAACAAGGGAACAGCTGCAGGGGTGGAGCCCCCACGCCCATACAAAGAAACCGCCTCTGATCAAGCCATACTAATATGCTGTCTCTCATAAGTCACGTTATCAACAATATATAGTGTTAGTAGATTTCCCTGGGTGACCTCTGACCCTAGGCCAAAACAACACAGCTACTAATATCCCGAAAATTGATTAAGTGTGTTATCATTCTTACTGGGAAAGTATGAGAACACTGTGTGATAGGACTTTTATAATTTCTCGCAGATTCTGAAGCTTTCTCTCACACAAATATGAAGATATTCTATTTTCTGAAGCAGGGTTTGACCTTTGCAGGGCATTTTTGGCGAACAAAAAGTGGTGATTACCACACAAGCCAACACCGCCCTGGACTTCCTCACTAGTTTATAGAAATATCTGGTGTTGTTAGGTTTCCTTTGGTTCAGTTGATGTAGCACCGAAAAATGTCAGGGAACACCACCACAAAAGGCTAATCTATCCAAACAACCTTCACATTATCGCATTTTAGGCTTTTTTTGTCCCATGCACATTCTATATAATTTAACTTCCAAAAGTAAGTCTGACTCCACAAAACACTCTTTGAATGAAATGCCCCAGCATTCTGGGTAATCCAAAATTCAGAATGGTATGTAAATCTTGTCCCTGAGCTCAAATTCTTTGTACATTTAAAAAATGCGTAGCTTTCCTTCAATTACCAAACTTTACTCTTAGTAGTTATTTTTTTTACTATAAAGTGATGCATTGCCAGTTTCACATCGAAAACCCATAATATGCTTCTAGGTTCATAACTCAGATATTGAGGGGCATATTTATACTCCGTTTGCGCCGAATTTGCGTCGTTTTTTTCGACGCAAATTCGGCGCAAAACTAACGCCATATTTATACTTTGGCGTTAGACGCGTCTAGCGCCAAAGTATGAGGAAAGAGCGTCATTTTTTTGCGTGAACGCCTTCCTTGCGTTAATGAGATGCAAGGTAGGCGTTCCCGTCTAAAAAAATGACTGCGACACAAATGCGTCGTATTTATACTCCCGGGCAAAAATCACGCCCGGGAGTGGGCGGGGCAAAAAACCCCGCATTTGCGCCGGATTTTAGCGCCTGGGTCAGGGCAGGCGTTAAGGGACCTGTGGGCTCAAAATGAGCCCACAGCTGCCCTCCCATGCCCCCAGGGACCCCCCCTGCCACCCTTGCCCACCCCAGGAGGACACCCAAGGATGGAGGGACCCATCCCAGGGACATTCAGGTAAGTTCAGGTAAGTATAATTTTTTATTTTTTTTATATTATTTTTTGGCATAGGGGGGCCTGATTTGTGCCCCCCTACATGCCTCAATGCCCAATGACCATGCCCAGGGGACATAAGTCCCCTGGGCATGGCCATTGGGCAAGGGGGCATGACTCCTGTCTTTACTGAGACAGGAGTCATGTAAATGGCGTCTGGGCGTTGTTAAAAATGGCGCAAATCGGGTGGAGGCGATTTTTTGGCGTCAACCTGACTTGCACCATTTTAAGACGCCCTAACGCCATTTTCCCCAACGCCGGCGCTGCCTGGTGTACGTGTTTTTTTTCCACGCACACCAGGCAGCGCCGGTCTGCTAGCGCCGGCTAACGCCATTCAATAAATACGGCGCCCGCATGGCGCTTCAGAATGGCGTTAGCCAGCGCAAAACTTTTTGACGCTAAACTGCGTTAGCGCAGTTTAGCGTCAAAAAGTATAAATACGGGCCTGAAGGTTTCTTGACAACTGACAAACACTTTGGCCCGTATTTATACTCCGTTTGCGCCGAATTAGCGTCGTTTTTTTCGACGCAAATTCGGCGCAAAACTAACGCCATATTTATACTTTGGCGTTAGACGCGTCTAGCGCCAAAGTATGGGCAAATAGCGTCATTTTTTTGCGTGAACGCCTTCCTTGCGTTAATGAGATGCAAGGAAGGCGTTCCCGTCTAAAAAAATGACGGCCACGCAAATGCGTCGTATTTATACTCCCGGGCAAAAATCACGCCCGGGAGTTGGCGGGTCAAAAACCCCCGCATTTGCGCCACTATTTAACGCCTGGGTCAGGTTAGGCGTTAAGGGGCCTGTGGGCTCAAAATGAGCCCACAGGTGCCCTCCCCTGCTCCCAGGGACACCCCTGCCCACCCCAGGAGGATACCCAAGGATGGAGGGACCCACCCCAGGGACATTCAGGTAAGTTCAGGTAAGTATAATTTCTTATATTTTTTAATTTATTTTGGTGGCATAGGGGGGCCTTATTTGTGCCCCCCTACATGCCACTATGCCCAATGACCATGCCCAGAGGACATAAGTCCCCTGGGCATGGCCATTGGGCAAGGGGGCATGACTCCTGTCTTTACTAAGACAGGAGTCATTTAAATGGCGTCTGGGCGTCGAAAAAAATGGCGCAAATCGGGTTGAGGCGATTTTTTTGCCTCAACCTGAGTTGCCCCATTTTAAGACGCCCTAACGCCATTTTCCCCCTACGCCGGCGCTGCCTGGTCTACGTGGTTTTTTTCCACGCACACCAGGCAGCGCCGGTCTGCTAGCGCCGGCTAACGCCATTCCATAAATACGGCGCCCGCATGGCGCTTCAGAATGGCGTTAGACGGCGCTAAATTTTTTGACGCTAAACTGCGTTAGCGCAGTTTAGCGTCAAAAAGTATAAATATGGGCCTTTATATCTCTGTAACTAGAAGGGTCTAGTGTTCCTTACAGTATGTTACTTTCATATATCAGTCTTCAGTGCAGAAACTTACAAATGAAACACTTTCTGTCTATTTCTCATTCTCGCTCAAATTCATTGCATTTCAATTATTAGATTCTTTAGAAGAAGCCTGAGCGACCAACACAAATGACACCTTACGGAGTTCAGAATACCTTCCAGCTTTCTTGGTTCCTCCATGGGTTTCACATCTCCTTCCCCCAAGACACACACATACACTGTAAAGTAGGTAAAAACAAAAAATAGAAAATAATGACCGCATTAAAATAGAAAATTCAAAATACTATTATAAAAAATGTCTGCCTGCATCTGAAAACTGGAACGACAGCAATCTTAGCACAGCAGGCCGTCGATAACAAAATGCGTACATTTTGCAATAGTTTAGCTACTTTCCCAGGATGGATCACAAACCATGTCTACATTTATTCTTCCTAACAATTGGGAAAAACAATATAGATTTTGTCTCTTTATCTTCTGCGCAAAGTGAATGAAATGTTACAATAAAAACGGGCTCAGTACTTGGGAGAAGACTTGGCAGCCAGGTGGTTGAAGAAACAATAAGCTTACAATCCAAAATGTAAATTTTAGAGTTCTGGTTATCTACACGATCTTGAAATCAACAAAACACTGCCCAAGACCTCACTCACGCCATCGCACACAGCATATCACATCATCAACGACTTCAGTGATACATAATCACAAGTGAAATGGCATGCAAAGGACATGTGAAGTTCCACTGAGCCAGCAAATGCCCTCAGAGACAACCGTATGGAGCAACGGCTGCAGGTCTAAAAGATGTCCTTGCACTTACCTTTGCTATTCTTTAATAGATCATGCCCCAAAAAACCTGTATTAAATTTATTATCATGCAGTTCACTTAAAATGAGACAGCAGTGCTTAATTTGTAAAGTAAGAGGTGCCGGTGCCCATAGCTCTCCTCTGAAACACGCCGCTGCTGCAATTAAAAGTGCGAACATGGAATATTGAGGCTGCGTAATCCTGAAGCCATCTCGGGCCTCTTTTTTCCATTATAGCCTTTCCCTGCCTCTTCAGATCACTCTTGGAGCTTTCTGCTGTCTCTCTTTGTAACGCTTTTTCGTTTTTATCTTTCTCTGTCTTTCCCAAATGTGTCTTTTGCTCGCAGTAAACGCTTCAGGCAGAAAAATAAGGGCCGGCCCTCAAATATAAGTGAACGTGCTCCAACAGCAAGCTCAAATTAAGCACTGTGAGACAGTTAAATACTACTCGCCTTTACTTTTCAACACATATAAATCATTTTACGAGTACATGGTCACTTTTTATACACCTGAATACATTTTATTTTGCTTTTAGAAGAAAAAATCCAATAAAATAGGAACATATTTGGAAGAAAAAACACGCCAATTTTGCCGAAACCTTCCTTCTCAGGAAAATTCTTGGTCAGACATGGAGCTGCTTACTGTAATGTAATGTTGGGTGTGCCAGGTGCGTGTTAGGTAATGTCCTCTTGGCAGGCGGAGGAGGGCACGGCGCCAGCCCAGCTCATAACAGAGTGGGGTGGGATGAGGGAGGCTGGCTGACCCACCCCACTCTGTGACGAACCCTCGCTGACTGATGCTCTGTTTTGAAAATCACAGGCTGCAGTCTTAAGCGCCCAAGCCTAGTCAGTCAGCGAGGGTGGTGCACATTACAGGAGAGGAGTGGCCCTACGCTCGGGCAGGCCACAGAAGCCAGGGCTGAAATCACCCAAGCCCTGAAAACTCTGCGACATGGCACATGCGCAGAAAGTGCTTGTCAGTGCTATGACTGCCTGACCCTCATGCAGTGCAAGGGTCATAAGCCTTCTGAAGGATCAACAATTCCGGCAGCAGGTAGGCTGCATTTAATTAAAAAAAAAAAAATAACAAGTGAACAGCTACAGGGGCGGAGCCCCCATGCCCATACAAAGAAACCGCATCTGGGGTCATGGTTGTTCAAGGGTTAGCTTAATTAACCAATAGAAATGCAAGAGTCAGTGTTAGTGAAGGAATGGAAATCCACAGCCATTTTTCAGGCTACAAATTGACTTTTCTGGCTTTTTGTTAGCAACATTTCCTGTTTACTGCTTACCAACAATTTCTCTTATTTGGTGTCTCTGGTGCATCCTCCACCCTCTCATGGAGTACATGTTGATCTTTATCAGGGTTAGTTTCGGAACTATTCCCTCATAGCTCTTTGCACAGTTTTTCTTGAGTTGTCCTCTGTGATACATAATTTCCATATTAGAATAGTGAATTCAAGATTCTGGTACAAGCCAGTCAGTACTCATTTAAATGTAGGCAAATTTCAAATCACCAACCTACTGGACACGGCGTACAATTTTAGACACATTCTGGGCTTTCTAAACCAGAGGCAGAAGAGAGCAATATAGGGTCTGGGAATGTGAAGAAAGACTCAGGAGAAGACCCCCATATCCAGCACAAAAGGGCTGACCCTGGTGTTCGTAACCACTTAAGTGCTAAGGGTTTCCCATCGCTAGTGGTTAGCCTTTTTTAGGTTTGGCTTGACAGTACAGCTGTTGGCACACCTTATGTGATCAACAGAAAAAGAACTTCCTGAAGTACTACTGAGAGGGGGTTAGGCACACAGTTTACATGTTGGTTTCCTTAAATATGATATTTGATTTGACAAAATGTGCATGTTACACTACACATTGCACTTCCTTTGCACTTCTTTGGCTTGTGGGAAGGAGTATGCTCAATACAACAAGACTGCATTGGTCGTGATGGCAAGCCGATGATCAAAGCTAAAGGCCTGATCAGTTTATAATGGAAAGGTTCAATAAAGGCAGCAAGTCTGACCTATTTTATGTGAAAAACATGTGTTAAAGTCAATAGGTATTTAGAAGTGGATTATTATTACTCAATACACCAACGCCTGCAGAGAGGTGTTTTATTACATTGAATCTAACAGATAAATGTAGTAGGCAAGGGCTCTGATATTGGTTAACCCGGTCTAACAAATTTTTGGGTTTCAAGATTTGCACTGCAATAGGCCCTCTTATGAGACATGGTATTTTGGTTTGCATCTGCAGTTTTGAACATATTTGTAATTTTACTTTTACTAGTTAAATTTTTTACTTATTTTTAATGGCAGGATCCTGACAGACAGCAATGCCTGTCAGGGCTCCCAGGGACACTCTAGCAAATATGTTGATAAAATAAAACAAAAATACATGTCTGCAGGCTTTAACACAGTAAAATAACAATCCACTCTAAGAGTTCTATTTCATTATATATATATATATATATATATATATATAAATATAAATATATCAAAAACGAAGTTGTCCTCATGTGAAAGCGCACTCCCAACAGGGCAAAATGAAAAAATTGCAGGACCACCACAACCAGCATGCACTGCTCACTTGAGAGGCCCACTGGGGCGGACTAGTACTTAAAGAGACTAATCATGCCTGTCTTTGCATTAAGAAAGAGATGCCTGGAACACCTCCAGCACTGGCTGCACCTACGAGGGTGAAACACTTTTATATTTTTCTCTGCTGAAGAAAGGATTGACCTTGAAACACGTGTCCAGAGATGATTTTATAACTTAAGGCCTGGAATAATGAAACTGCTTAAAGAATTCACTGTGAGTTGCTGGCTTTGCTTTTTCTTCCCGTTTATATAACCTGTTGGGAGTGCGCTTTCACATGAGGACAACTTCGTTTTTGATATATAAATATATATATATATATATATATATAATGACGTCCTGTCACTCACTTCCAAAGAACTAGGTGCAGACCACTTTCTCTTCACCACCATTAGTTTATTTTTTGCTATTCTGCCATGTATGTATGTATGTGCATATAGATACATAAAAACAAAGGTTACAGGGATGCTATAGACGTTCACATTTTACTTGCACAAAACTATAGAAATTCAGCAGTTATAGTCATTGTTAGCTCAAGTAACTATAACTTGTGCCCTAAGGTAACTATTATTTGTGCCCTCACCACGCACTGCTACTTACCCCACAAATGACATCGGTCATGGCACCTTCTATGGCATCATTGATAATACCACTGCAATATTCACAATAAAATTGTTGATGAGAAAAGAGTGCATGACAGGGATGCAAGTAATTGTTTTGTAGGGCAGCAGTTTCAGGAGATAACTCTAAATACAGCTGCTGAATTTGTATGGTTTTGTGTGTGTAAATTGTGAGCCTAACTATACCGTCCCTATGACATTTTTTTTTTTAGTATATATATATATATATATATATATATATATCCACCAGAATTGCCCGAAATATCGAGGCTCCAACGTAGCGGTCTTGGCATGGGAACGGGAATCCCATAAACATATATATATATAACATAGCATATATATATATATATATATATATATATACACTTAGAAACAAAATGATCACGTAGATGTACTGCTATAAAGTACAAGAAGTAGTAATACAATTCAAGTTGTCATGGAAATAGCAAACTTGAAAATGGAGAAACATTTTTCAAGTCAAATTAATTTATGTCTAGTTTATCTCATACTTCTGGCCCCATTTGCTGAAATTACTTTTGTCATGATATGGCGATAACATTTTTCTTCAGCAGTTGCATTAGCGGGCTCGATGTTATCGAACAATGTGCCTGGGAAAAGATTTCCCAGAACATCATATTTTTATTTCCCAAAGGAGGAACCCCGTTTTATTACTTGCCAGTCTATTAGAAATGCCCCACAAGTTATCGTTTACTTTGTAAAAGAGTGGAACGTTTTCGTTCTATTGCTCAATAACAAGACTGTAAATACCAGGAAGTACTTTGTTCTTATGCACTGTAATTCCAGTTGTTTGCTGATCATAATACGGATTACAAAACTTCCATTATCACAGGAAATTGAATGGATTGATGCATTGATAGTCGAGGTGTAATAGTACTAAGGCACAGCGTCAAATTGTCCTTTGTCATCCAAAGATCGCTGGAGGGTGTATTATTTGACAGAAATATGCACTTGCAGGACGAAAAGAGACGAAGAAAAGATGGGAGTTTGAACAGGTCTCACAAAAAAAATTATTTACAATGCATCGCAATAACTCACATGTGCACTAAAGCATTTTACATTCACATCAATCGAAGCGAACACGAGCATCTTTGTAAAAATGCGAAAAGCAATTCACTACATTTACTCGAAAAAAGAGTGGAGCGAAAAGAGTGCATGCAAAAGAATATGTGTATAGCTAATTTACTACCCCATTACAAAGCAGTAGGTAATTGTAATATTACGAAAATAGCTTCGGAAGTCAATGAAGTACACACATGGTCACCAATTACATTTGTTAACATAGAAGGAAACTAAAAAGAATTTCAGTGGAGTGAAGCAAATCTGCCTTTATGGCATGGCGCCCTGAATTGTTCTCAGTTTCCTGGATGCTATTTTTGATGGCATTGGGGCTGTGTGCACAGTGACAATGACACATGGTGTGTGGTCTGGTCCTAATTCTAACATGGTGTTGGCAAAGATGATTTAATCCAATTTGGTCTATTTTTCTTAACCATAAGGCCATGATAAATGATGTAGAAAATGTACCAATGGCATGGGAAATAAATGTCATGTCACAGTGGGTTTCATTTTGTATTAATATGCCCCACAAGTCTGACACAAATGTATAGCTGCAAAAACAAAAAAATGATGAATGGAATGCTTGAATTCCTCTCAATCACTGGTGGCTGCATTCCAGACCATCATTTTTCACCCACTGTGCAATTTTAGACAAAGACCTGCTGCATCGAAATCAGCCTTGGTCCTGCTCCATTAGGAACAGTCTAGCTTCAACTGCCAGGGTAGCTCCATCCAGATGGGAACAAAAGCGAGATACAGGTTTCATCCTACTTAGATCTTGTCAGTGAGGTATATTTTGAGGTTTATGTCAAAGTGAACAAGAGACCCACATCTGGGCATTCCTGTCACACTTAGGGTATCTACTACAAAAACAAAAAACTAATGCAAGAAAGGTTTGGATTAATCTCGGCGGCTGGTGACCCCTCAGGCCACAATCCCGACCATTGGTTTTCTCCCACTGTCCCATTCTAGATAGAGACTCATCCTATGCAAATCAGTCTTGGTCCGGCTCCAATAGAAAGAGTCCAGCCAGACTGTCAGAATGTCCCCACCATATAAGAACACAAGCAACCCGAGACTGGCTTTGATCTATGTAGGTCTTGTGAGTGAGGTAGAGCTTGAGTCCTATGGCACAGTGAACGAGGGACCTCTCTCTAGAGTGGCATAGTGGGCAAAAGACTATGGGTTTCAATACTACCAATAGCAATTACCTATAGTTTAGAATATTTGCAAGCATTCCTCCTTCCCATCTCCTTTCCTATGCATGATGTAACTTCCTAAGTGGCCAAGGAGATGTTCAGACATGGGTCTCTTGCTCACTGTCAAAAATTAGGAGGGATTATTCATCTGGGAGGGGTGCAGGACCACTGGTAGGAGCAGGATCTTCCTAGCCAGCTTGGCTCCAGTAGCAATGTGGTAGGGAGTCAGCATGAACCCTGTGATTTGGCAAGAGAACTTGGTTAAATAGGCAAGCAAGGGACTGGGTCTACTCTCTAAGGGTTAAGTGGAAAGATTCATGTATGATTCAAGGAGGGTCTAGTGGCCACAGAGCACTGGATCCTAAAGAAGACTTGGCTGGAAAAAGGCCTGATGCCTAGAGGCCTGCCACGAGAAGTTGCACACTGAAGGACTCACCAGAAGGACCTTTTCCAGTGGTTGCATTTTGGTAGGATTATAAGCTCTCACATACCTAGGGCAGAGTTTTGCATTTCTGAAACCATTGAAGGCACACTGATTTGTGTGGTTTGTATCCTGAACAGGTTTGCTAACTGATGATAGTGTTTCAGTAGAATTATCTAACACAAGGTTGTTGTTGCCTGCAATGTCTTTGTTGCACTGCAGGCATGGAAGATTAGAGTTCAAAAACTTAGAACTCAATACCAGAATTACTTCCTTTGATCACCCCTTATAAGTATTTATTGTTTGAATTACCCAAGGTAAAATGCAGCTTAACATTTCCTGTTTCTTTCTACAGTTTTACATCCTGCTTTGAGTTATAAAAAGGAGACCTGACCAGTTCCAACTTGCATCACAATTATGCATGTTTGCCAGTTGCTCAGTTGTTGGAGTCACTGGTTTTCCTTTCTATCCTGTTTCTTTCTTCAAGCTTCATTGCTCTGCTCGTCCTGTTGATTGTCCTAGCTTAATGAAAGTTTTTTGGTGCATCTAGTTTTATTTCCTTCCATCATTGTTCACTTCTTGTCACGTGTGTAAGAAAAGCAGGTTCATCTCGCTTAGATCTTTTTGCTATGCTGAAAACAGGCTCAAAAAGGACCTTTCAGTAAAGCTATCAGGACTCATAGACCATACCCAACTGAAGCTTTCAGCTTTGTTTCACTGAAGCATTTTTAGAACTAAAAAAACTAGTAAGGCCCTCATTACGACTTCTGCAGTCTTTTCGTAAGACCGCCAAAGCCAAGGGCACCGAAAGACTGCCAGTGCTGGGGGTCTTATGAGCACTCTATTACGACTGATTTCTGAAATCGGGTGGAATTCTGACACCAGTCATGCTGGTGGTCGGCGGTGAATAGGCAGTTCCATCACTGGCACCGCCACACCAAAAGGACACCACACTCTGTATGATGACCCGTAATATGGTGTTGCGGTGTCCTGATAGTGGGGTGCTGCCAGCGGTGGAAGCACTGGGACTCATCCCCTTCCGGACGACCTACTCGATGAACGAGGTAAGTGGATCGTCCGACAGGGTGTGTGTGTGTGTGTGTATGAGTGCGTGTGTGAATGTCATGAATGCGGGGGAGGGGGTGTTTGTGGGTGGTGTCTGCATGTGTGAGTGATTGTGGATGGGGTGAGGGGTGTGTGTGAGTGTGGATTGGGGGTGGGTGGTGTGTGTGTGTAAGTGAATTGGGGGTGGGGTGAATGTGTGTGTGCGGGTGTGAGCGATTGAGTACATGAGTAGGATTGAGCAGATGGACTGGTTGAGTGCATTTGTACGGTGCAGAGGAGAGAGGGGGTCTGAATGTATGTATGCACTGGAGGGGGGAGTGAATGCGTGTGTGAGTGTGGTGTTTGTGTATGTATGTTATTGTGAATGGGAGTGTATGAAGCAAGTGAATGGGTGAGTGTGGGTGTGTTTGTGTGTGGGAGTATGTGGGTGCATGTGTGTGGGTATGTGGACGTGTGTGGCAGAGTATCCCGTGACAGGAATTCAGATTCCTGTCAGCGGGATACAAGACAGACAGCTTTTTCTGGTGGTGTGACCGCCAGAGAAATGTTGGCGGTCTTCTGCATTGTCGGCTGTCCACCGGGCCGGAGGTGCTCACCGCCAGTCCAGTGGCCCCCTGAAAAGTGGCGGGATCGGCTGTTTGTCTTAGGTCAAACCGCTGAACTCATGATTTGGCGGTCTTAACCACCGGCCCATCGGCGGTGAGACCGCCACCACGGCCCTGGTGGTCTCCGGACCACCAGGGTTATGCTGAGGGCCTAAGTCTGAAAATAAAAACTTGGGCTGGGTCAAGGTGAAAATGTTGATAAAATAACGTCAGTGGCCAAGAAATCCATATTTGTCCTCCTCTTAGCTTTTGGCACCAAATACAACTGCATCTGTGGGAGATTGACAACAATATGTCTGACTTTGAGAGATCAGCATTGACCACAACCATGGTCCTATCCCATTGGGAGATTTTGATTTTTCATTTCAGAGACTTAGGCCATCATTACGACTTTGGCAGTCTGACCATTGTATCGCCAAAGCTGCAGGGATGAGGTCCCCATCTTATTATGATGTTCCCACTGGTCAACCTGACGGAAAAAGTGCAGCTACATTGGCCTCGGCTCCCTTAAGGGAGCCAAGGCCAATGGCGTTAGACATACCAGCACCCTTGGAATGTGCACTGTCTGCATAGCAGACAGTGCACATTCTGAGGATGCTGGCAGGGGGGCCCCCTGCACTGCCAATGACCATGTAGTGGGCAGTTCCGGGGCCCCCCTATGGCCCCCAGTACTGGCTTTCTGGCAGCCTTTCCATGGTGTGAAACAGGCATTGAAAGGCTAGTGGAAAATGAAGTCGTGATCAGCACGGTGATGCTGTCATGGGCACTGTCATGGCTGACCATGACTTTGACCGCCGCTAGCCTGTCGGGATCCGTGATCCGGCAGTGGCAGCGGTCTCCTGGCAGTCCAACTGGTCGTAATCTGGTGGCTGGACTAAAGACCACCAAATTGGTAATAAGGCCCTATGTCCATGGCAAAATCTTTCACCCGTATGGCCTGCTTTGTGTAGCTAACAACCACTCCATTGTGGTGGCCCTGAAACCGCAGCTGGGTACAGTCAGCCATGACTTATTTGCTGCTTTTCAATGACACTTTTCTAGAAACATTTTGCCTTAAAACTATCAAAAATCAAACTCCTGGCTCCCCTTATCCAATTCTAACAATCATAATCTTCTTTCTTTTTGTTGAATAATTTAGGGCCATATTTATACTTTTTGACGCAAAACTGCGCTAACGCAGTTTTGCATCAAAAAAATTAGCGCCGGCTAACGCCATTCTGAAGCGCCATGCGGGCGCCGTATTTAATCAATGAAGTTAGCCGGCGTTAGCCGCTGTCGCTGCCTGGTGTGCGTGGAAAAAAACGACGTACACCAGGCAGCGCCGGCGTAGGGGGATATGTAGCTTGGGCGTCAAAAAATGGGGCAAGTCAGGCTGAGGCAAATTTTTCACCTCAACCCGATTTGCGTCATTTTTTTTTAACTCCCAACCCCCATAGAAATGACTCCTGTCTTAGCAAAGACAGGAGTCATGCCCCCTTGCCCAATGGCCATGCCCAGGGGACTTCTGTCCCCAGGGCATGGTCATTGGGCATAGTGGCATGTAGGGGGGCACAAATCAGGCCCCCCTATGCCACAAAAAATAAAAATACTTACTGGAACTTACCTTAATGTCCCTGGGATGGGTCCCTCCAGCCTTGGGTGTCCTCCTGGGGTGTGCAAGGGTGACAGGGGGTGTCCCTGGGGGCATGGGAGGGCACCTCTGGGCTCCTTCCGAGCCCACAGGTCCCTTAACGCCTGCCTTGTCCAGGTGGTAAAAAACGGCACAAAAGTGGCCGTACGTCATTTTTTTTGACCCGCCCACTCCCGGGCGTGAATTTTGCCCGGGAGTGTAAATACGATGCACATGCCTCGGAGTCAATTTTTTAGACGGGAACGCCTACCTTGCATCTCATTAACGCAAAGTAGGTGTCCACGCTAAAAAATGACGCCAACTCCATGGACTTTGGCGCTAGACGCGTCTAACGCCAAAGTATAAATATGGAGTTAGCTTTGCGTCGGAATTGCGTCAAAAAAAACGACGCAATTCCGGCGCAAACAGAGTATAAATATGCCCCTTAATCTCTATGCCCCTAAATTGGTTTGGGAATATTGTAGTTTGAGTTTGTTCCTGTTGGGAAGTGGATTATGGGCAAGTAGGTACTTACAATTAGCAATAGCCCACAAACCCTCACTAGGTCCAGCCAGAGTCTCAATAAATTAATCCCAGCTCAACTCTTGGCAATGAGCAAATAGGCTTAACTAAGGAGACAGGTATGTAAAGCTTTTATTTCTATGTTTAAAATGACATTAAAATGACAAAAATCCAATAAAGAGACATGGAGATATGGATTTTTGAAAATTACATTTTTCCCAGCGCATAGAAATCAAAAGCGTCAATCTGGGCATCTGGTCGCACTCGACCGGGGCAGGGTCAAAATTTGAGGCTGACTGTGATGGAGCCCTGCTTGGCTACAGTGAGCGTGAAGACTCGGTTAAAGTTTTACCTTTGGATTTAAGCCCTCATTATGAGTTTGGCGATCCGAGGACCACCATGTTAGCGGTGGCGGTCCAACCACCAACAAACTGGTGGAGCGGACCGTAATATCATGAGTTTGGTGGTGGAGGCAATAGACGTCTACCTGCGGTCCACCCCCACTGCCATGCAGCACAAACCACTGTGTGCTGTCAGAGCCACAAACAGTTCGGCAGATATCTTGTCTCAGCCGGACCTATTAGAAGGTTGTACATCACCAATGTGACCACAGAGTTCCAACAACCACATATCAGGAGGCAGAAACGAACATCATAAATGGACAGACTCACCTGCAGACAGCCATACATGCCCAGAGCCACCATTGAGCCATTCCTTGATGTCGTGCTGCTGTTCCTGCTTGCCAAAAGACAACGGAACAATCAATGCCAACGTGGATGGCACCAACCATAAGTCCACACACCTACCTGTAACCTTCGAAAACAGCACACTGAGTCGGCAAAAACATCATGGGGAGGCAACGGCCGGCAGCTACACCTATAATTGTAGACACAAACACTCACACTTTGCAACATAGACATTCACATATGCAAACCACACACACTTTAGCCAGCACACACACACACTGCACTGCAATATTACACAGATACACACAGCTACGCAGCACAGGTTCAGGGACACAGAAGACCACACAACATACACACACCCAGGAAACACAACACAACTACTGCACACATACAAATGCATTCCCCACACTCACACCCAACACTGGCCAGGGACTGCCCACACAAATATACATCCATATGCCGAGGAACACACAATAGCACCATCAAACAATCCTGCACTTGACACACACATCATACACACACATTGCACAATGGAAGATCAATGTCATGCACAATACACACAGAGGCACATAGAAAAGTCACATAAGCACACCACCACAACAAGACATGCAAAGCTGCGATGGGAGCAGCAGGAGCATGCATGAATGGAGGCTGCACTGCAACACATTTCATGTTTAACAAGGCCCCACAAAACACCACACAGGAATTGCCCACAATTGAATCCCAGGGACAAGCAATACCAACATAATTTGTAATGCACAGTTACACAATGGGTGAAGGGCAAGGCAGCAGAGCACACACAACTCACACTCCATGGGACATACCCCTAAACCAACCAAATCAGAGGGACACATACCTAAATAGACACATTTGTACACAAATGCAAAGCAAACTACCACAACTCAACAGAATCAATGTCTGCACTGACAAAACTCAAGAACACACACACCAAATGTAGGCAATAACCATATAAGGGGACAAGTCATAAACCATACATGCCCACATCGCACATCACAAAAAGAAACACACACCACTACAAACACAACACAGTGCTATGACACCAACATCTCAGCTACATGCACATACCCATCACACAGCACACACCCTAACTTTGGGAGACAATAGCACTGCACACAAACCCACAATCTGCAAAAAAACAACACGGAGCAGCAAGCAGCACAAACACACACAACTACAAGCACACAGACAATGTAAGCCTGGAACAACAGAAACCTAGGGAAGGAAAAGCAGGATAAAGGTGTATCCAAGAAACCGAGAACTGGTTGGGTTTAATAATAAAGAAGTATAGTAAATGAGTTTTTTCCAAGGCCACGCCAGTCCAAAGTCTGTAGCGCATAGGGCGCAATATAGGGCCCCAACTCAACTTCTGACTGCCATGTAACCACCACAGGTAGGGACATCAAGGGGGCAGGCAGGCACCTCAGGGAATGTCTCAGGGATGGTGGAGGGGAATGTTGGGCTTAGGAGGGGGTTAGCTTTTGGGCTTGGGAGCCTTCGGGGAGGGGTGGCCTTTTCGGGGAGGGCGAGGGGTATAGGTGCTTGCAGGAGGAACAGGGGAGGGCTTGGAGGTAGAAGTGAGGTGCATTGGGAAGGAAACTATCCTTTTGGGGGTGGCACAGAGGGGTGACCATGGACAAGGTCAGGGGCACAAAGGTAAACCTTTTAGACAAATGGGGATGGTCATCAGCATGTGGTTGGGTTTTGGAGGTTGTGGGAGTGGTTGTATGACATGTAGGTGTGGATGTCTTAGGTGCGGGTTTGGGGAGGTGTGCTTCTGTGTGGTGGGTGTCTGTTGGGTGGCTGAGTCAGGGAGTTTATGTGATTTGGGCTGAGGGGGTGGTGGTGCAGGGCATGTCGTGGTGGGTGTCCGTTGGGGTGGTGACTACAGGTATGGTAGGTGTGCTACATGTCAGTGTATCTGTGGTTGCAGTGTCTGCAGGGGTGGTGACAGGGGTGAATGTCTGGGGGTCTAATAGAGTGGTGTCTGCTGGTAGTATGGGTGTGGTGGCTGTATCAGTGACGTGTGTGGTTGTGTCTGTAGTTGTGCCAGATTTCGTGTGTGATGCTGGGGGTATCAGGGCAAGTCTTGACTGTTGCTATGTCTGCTGGTGGATGTTGTTTGTGTGTGTGCCAGTGGTGTGTCTTTTGGGGCTTGTGTTCATCTAAGCTTCCCTTGGATGTTGATATGGATGGATACGAGTTACCTGTGTGCTTTGGCTGGGTCGGGGAAGGAGGGATTTGGACTGGGAAGAGAAAGGTGGAAGGGGGATTGTAGACAAGGGATGACTGGCTGCCATCAGTGTGGAGGCCAGAGCCTGAAAAGATCTCTGTAGGCCAGCCATTGCACCGTGAATGCCCTCCAGGAATGAGTTGGTCTGCTGAAGTTGCGTTGCTAGTCCCTGGATTGCATTCACGATGGCGGACTGACCCACAGAGATCAACCTCAGGAGGTCAATAGCCTGCTCACTGCGGGCAGAAGGGGTAAGAGTGGCTGTGGCTGGGGCAGAGGTGCCCACCCTCTTAGGTGAGCGGACACAGCCAACTGGGTAGAACTGGGATGGTGGACAAAGATGGTACTGGGAGTGGCCACTGGAGGAAGAATCTGATGATGTTGATGAATGTTTGGGCTCCCCATTGGCACTCCCCTCGCCCTCTGAGCCACTGGATCTCTCTGTGTCGGTGGTATTTTGACCAGAGGTTCCGTGGCAAGATACTTCCCCACTCAGTGGGATCCTGTCTCCTTTGCCTGCCGGTGCTGATGCTGCAAAAAGAAAGTGAAGTAGGGTCATATTATGTACATGATAACATATCAATCACAACTCTGAGATACAAATCATATCATCATGCCAAGTGGCCTCCTGCATGAATTGACTGTAAAGTGGCACCATCATGTGCCGTCAGAAAATCATGCATGCCACATTGAATAACAAAGGTAACACATGAGCAAATCTTGGTCACTGCTGACTACAATAGCAGGAAAGAAGTCTATCTACCACACTAACCATATTACAACTAGGTGACCAATCCACTCCAAACCTGTCCCACTTCAAACACAATATAGTGAACCAGTATCCAACAATTGGATACCATTGTAATGTACCCTACCAATTACACAGACAAAGTCCTATGCACACACCTACCTTTCACTATTATCATGTATCAACAAAAACAGATGTTGCTGGGAAAAGGCAAACAACACTGGTACCAACATGCTATTTCTTCATTAGGTTACATGGAATCATCCATGTCACTGTGAACACATCTCAATAAATTACAGCTCTACAAGTGACACCTGCTCTAATTGAGTCAAGAGGGTAGTAGCAAGGCACACAGATGTGCCCCACATGTGGTGTTGCAAGGGACAAAAACGAAAGCAGGTCCAAAACATCATGGAGAAATGTCTCCCGATTACATACAAGAATGGCCCTTTAAGGCCCAGGATAGCCCCCAACAATGTGTCACACGCATTTCCATGTCAACTTCTGAGTGGGTTTGTAGTTGACAGCTGTACTGTGCAAGGAAGGAGAGAGACAGACCTTGCAATCACTAACAGGATGACACAAAATTGTTGTACAATGAAAACCAACATCACTAGCCACATATCAGACAATTCAGACATGGCATCTGCCTGTGGAAGAATCCCTGACCCTTAACACAAGTAATTCAAACATCACTGCAAGTCATTCGCTGATGCATCAAAACAGTCAGGGTACATTTTCCATATAACACACAGGTGTTGTGCACCTATAACAACATACCCCATCAAGGTTACAATAGATCATAAAGTGGATCAACACCCTGGCCCTACATGTCATGTCCATCATAGCTAATGCAGTATTACATGACCAAGTACAAACCATGAGGAATGAATGTATCTGTGTGACTACATGTGATGGTGACACAGTCCTGTGTGAGGCATCACAGTGAAAGGACAACCATTGCATAAGTATCATACCGACAACAGGACCCCATGGACATACATGTGAGAGATTTCAGATATGAATCTGCATGGGTAGCACAAACTGACATACATACGTGTTCTAATGGAAATGGAGCACTTGTACACAGGTATGCAAAAGCTATGTTGTCCACACCTATGAGACATCATCCATGACTATGCACATTCCCCACTTACCAAGGGAAAGTACCTTTGCTACAGCTGCCAAGATTTTGCCATGTAAGTCATGTCACATGTATGATGGACAGCCATGCATCACAGACCGCAGTGATACATCAGCACCCAACATACAATGGAGAAAACATGCCCCTGGCTTAAAGATTTCAACCTAGACATATCCCCAGATACCTGGCAGAGGACAGTGAGCCACATCCTACCCACCTTTGTACTGTGTCATTTGGGAGGAGTGATCTGTTGTTAGAAACTAACTCCTTCCATGGTAGTTAAAGCAGAATAATTGAACACAAAACACAGTCATATGTGCTCCCTGCTGTGGAAGTGGATTGAGGGGTCTCCACAGTTCACTCCCAGCTCCCAGACCCAAAAAGATGGGCACACCAGTTGAGAACGCATGGCCCATCAACACCAACATGATAATGGTTGACATGTCACACATGAAACGTCCCACATTGTCGGGGAACATTCTATCCCTCACTTAATCATTTGGTAAAGGGTCAATAATGTAACTGCATTGTACTCACCCCCTTGTGGCTGCTGTGCTGTCCTCAAACGCCCGTCCAAGACCAGGCAGGCCACCGCCAAAATGTGGACCATTAGGGGGGTCATGGTCTGACAGGCACCCTACCCTCATTATGAGAACAGCCCCACCTGGGCCACTGCGGTCTTCCAGGCCCAGCGTCTCAGGTCCTTCCTCCTCTTCTGAGATCAGTGGGCAGTCCGCCGGCTGTGAACCCCCAGGGTCCACACCTTCTTGGTGATGGCTTGCCAGATCCCCTTCTTCTGATGGGAGTTGACCCGCATGGATGTAAAAGACAAGAAATTATGGGGGTTATTCTAACTTTGGAGAAGTGTTAATCCGTCCCAAAAGTGACTGTAAAGTGACGGATATACCACCAGCCGTATTACGAGTTCCATAGGATATAATGGACTCGTAATACGGCTGGTGGTAAATCCGTCACTTTTCCGTCACTTTTGGGACGGATTAACACCTCCTCCAAAGTTAGAATAACCCCCTATGTCTACAAGTCCCACACAAAATAGCTGAGTCACATGCATGTCAGTGCACCTAGCTCATAACATCCTGTCTAGACCATCCTGTCCACCAGAGGCACATAGCAGTCTTTGGACACAGGAACATGACCGTAAACACTCCCCAATAGGGTGCCCTACACCCCCCCAGATCAGGCCCTGCACTGACCAGGTTGGAAAACAGTCTCTTTTGTGGGACATGAGCTAACCACATGACATTGTCCTGGAACAAGATGGAACACATCACAGAAAGTGGCAAGTGACAGGTACACCACACAACTAACAATGCACAGAAACATCCACTACCTCTGATTGTCACCCTCTGCGTACAGTCCATTCAGGTCACAGTCAGCCAACAGACAGACCCATTATGCTTGGACCACATTGAAGGGAGTGACATATAGAGCACACAAAGAGGCAAGCCTGTCAATGTGTGGATATGTGCAGACACAGATGCAGGCACCTGTTACTTCAGGGGGTGGGGATCTGTGTAACACATCAACATTAATATACACAATTTCACACGTGTGGACACAAAACCCATAGAACTGTAAGATAAATCTGGCCATGTATTTTACATGTACTGCCTTATGGCCAAACCACAGAGTCCAATATCATGGCACATCAGTGAACAACACACAGTTTACAGGTCTGCAATGTCCAAAATGCAAGGAGCCTGCACAAGACACGTCAGAGCTGGATGAAAGAGACAACAGTGCTGTGGGGTCAAGGGACCTGTCAAGAATATGTGACGCACATTGTCAGAGTTGATATGAGCACATCAGTCACAGATCAACACCATGCCCCCAATGCAATTTCCATAGTAATAAGTGGACATAGGCTCAGATAGCTGCATATTGACATTCAGGCATGAGTTGGCAGTTTTACATGCTGTCTGGGGGTCCAGGGTGTGGGCGCAGTGCCACACTTGCAGTGCAAAAGGGAATCTATATCAGCCCAGATTTCAGGTTTTGCAGTGAGTAGAAATTGACAATGCCCATTCTGCAGGCTTAGAGAGACAGACCCACACAATACACCATGTCCAATAAATCACATGGATCACAGAGAATTATGTAGCCCACAGCCAATTACCAATGGGTGTCCATGTGCAGAGCTGAGGGACAATGAGAGTCACTACCTGGCAACAGTCTGACAAGGCCAGATGTAGCCAGAGATCAATGTGCAAACACAGTAAAGCCTCACATAGCGAGCAACCGACCAATACAATATTCATTCACCCCTTCTACTGTCATGCAACCACATGTGACTACACATTTTCTACACTATCTGCCAAGCTTTGCCTGGGGATGGCTGTCATGACACCTCACTTAGCCATGTGCATCAAACGCAAGTTGGGTCAGGGAACACTCAATGCACACTCACCACATCGCCTCAGGACTCCAAACCTGTCAGTTGACATAGGTACATGCCCATTGACTCTAACATTGATGCACACTGACAGCACCTACAGGGCATTGAGGACACTAGCTGACAAACTGGGCCTAAGCATAGCCTAACTAATGCTAAGATGTAGAGTTACAGAGAAAAGTGTGCACATGGCTCACTTACCTGCTCCTCTGGTGCACCATAGAGCTGTGCATACAGGGGTAGGACCTTCTCCACATGCTGCTCCAGTTCTTCTAGTGAGAAGGCAGAGGCCCTATCACCTGTAAGATGCAGCATGATTGTTCCCAGAGGCAGTACACAGCAGATCAGATCACGAGGTCTTGCTGGCAGAAGTGTCAGGAGTTGAGTGAGATATTCATCGGAAGATGGCGGTCACGTCCACCACGTACACGATGGTCACGGCAAGCGGACACTGGCATTGGCCCAAGACCACCACAGGCAGCAATGTTATCCAATGGCAAGGTCTGCTGTAGTAGGATCCACTGACCACCTCCGGCTTCCGCGGGAAGTCACAGACGGTTCCTAATGTCCAGTGAAATAGGTAAGGCAGCCGCCATTTTAGAGGCATAAATTACTATTAGACATTAATTATGGATGTGTCACAAAGGTGAAAATGTTGTCTGGGTGTTTTTTTGGGTGTTGGTCTTGTCCTCTCATGTATGACAATCGTTTCAGTGATAATATTGTTATGTTGTCCAGCACAAATTACAACATATTTGGGGGTACAGTCAATACCCTCTCAGCCCATGGCAATCCTTGATCTTGAGCACTGACTCACAAGCAGAGCTGGAAGTTAGTTGCACATAATGTTGCAGTTAAGATACATGATTTGTACACATTTTTTTAAAAGCAAGGTGGTAACGTCATACAGATGTGCTATTATTAGTCTTGGTGTGTGCTGTGTATCATATTTTCACTGACTCACATGACATGTCACAGTTCCTATAACATGTATTATGTAAATTGCAAGGGACACAATGAGTTGTGGCCATATCTTCCTCTTGTCCCACATAGTTACCCTGGGAGGAGAAGGATCAGACAACCTGATGCCAGCCATCAATCACCTAAATAGGATACCACCCATTTCACAAGCCATGTCAGTGTTGCACTTCCTAGCCACAGGATCCTTCCAAAATACAGTGGCCCTAACTGCTGGGATGTCCCAGCCTACGTTCATTCTGGTCTTGAAGGATGTTCTCTCAGAAATGTTGAAAAACCTGGACAGCTACATTTGTTTTCCTCAACGTGAGGATTTTGTCCATGTGAAGGCAGAGTTCAATGGTTTGGCACACATTCCCCATGTTCTGTGAGCCATTGATGGTACCCATGTATCATTGGTTCCACCACATGGCAATGAACAGGTCTATCAGAACAGGAAGTGCTTCCATTCCATCAATGTTCAAGTAGATTGTTTGGCAGACCTCTACATTTCCGAAATATGTGCCCAGAACCCGGGTTCAGTCTCTGATGCTTTCATCATGTGCAACAGTGCTATTCCCCAGCTGATGACATTGTTGCATAAGTTCTCATTATCCTAATGAGGCTACTGGATTTGGGTGGCAGAATCACCTGAATTATGGGGTACTAAGTACAAGTCCATACCATGTGACACCTGTCAGCCTAATCCGGGTTTTCTGGCTATCTGCAGCACCTCATCTCTGCCCAAGAACAGGGATGAGGGTGGCAACCGGGCGCATGACAAGAAAAACTACTCAGGGAATCGTAGTCAATCATATCTCATCCCTTTCTCTCAGTTACATTAGTCTCACACAGGAAAAGACAACAGAGGCAGAATATGGTTCAATAAGAATTTATTGAAGTAATTGCATCTTGGATGTAATGGCATGTATTGCAATAACTAGGATGATAAAACACACTAAAAGCAAAAATGGTGACAAGGAGTGTAAAAAACAAAAACAGTCCCACTATACTGTCACTAGGAGTGAAATATCGATTTCCTACCTAAGTTATGTTAGACCACAGCATAATAAGCCTTAATCTGCCCTTCAGGTTTCCCCCTGAGAAGATATCAACCCATATACCTGAGCAAGGAAGCCTGTAGTCTAAAGAGACACCATCCCCATATAGGCCAGGGATTCGGTGGTCTATGCAGGCTGCTGTAGTGAAGGCAATCAGCAACGTGTTGTCACGATTCACCCTGAGCTTACCGTCGATGTTGGAGAGAGGTGGTGAGCGGCCCGGTTCCTGCAAGTCCTGCTCTGGCCGAGGTAGGGGCGACCCCTTCCAGTAGCCACAGTTCTGTTTGACAATAGTAAGCCACTACAGTCCATGCCCTCCAGAAGGAGTCCCAGAGGAAAAACCCCAAAAGGGTAAAAAACTCCAACAGGAACTCCCTGAAACAGATGGAGGACACAAGGAATTAGAACTTAAGATCCTGGAATTCTGGAGACTGAAGACAGATCAAGAACGACTGTTGTCACAAAAGGAAACCAGTCGGAGCGTGACTACCACCGTAGAAGTGTTGCAACGCAATGAGAAGAAAGACAGATTCCCCTTATATACCCCTAAACAGGAAGTGATAAACAGGAAGAAGTAATACCACCATCTTGGTTTGGGAAGAGGCCATAACTGAAAATAGAAAACATGCTCTGAGTAAAGAGAAACAATGCATGCAGGGTAGAGAGGAAGTGCACAGCAGGCTGGGAAGAAGAAAGGCATGCTTTATAAACTAGTCATGTGTAGGCAGGCAGATCTTGTGTCGTGCGTGTGACAGCTGAGTGGATCTATGGAGGGGGGCCCCGGGTACCCTAAAGTGTTATGGACCCTGTGTGCTGAGTGCGGCGAGGACCGCGACCCGATTCTGGGTCTCCGGCCCTGCCGCGCTCGGAAACCTGCGCGCAGCCGGAGAAAAGGGGCACGGCGGGTGCCGCGACCCTTGACCCGAGCCGCGGTATCCTCCGCGGCCCGTCCGCAACACGTGTATGGGACAAAGGAGTGTTTTTATAATAAAACAGTTGACATTCTAAGAAAGGGTCCCCACGTAGGAGTGTGTATGTTTCTGTGAATTTCGGAGACACAGTGTACCACTTTTGCCTGCAACCCTATCTGACTGCAGCCTTGAGGAAAGCACAAAGTAGCATACAGGAAGTCCCTTCTTGAAGCAGTAGAAGACAGGCAAAGTCCTTTTCTTTATGAAGCCCAAAATGTGTAGCTGGGGCAGACCTTGTGAGTGCAGTCTCCAGGTGCAGGCCAGGAGTCCAGCAGGGCAGTCCTTCTTCTTCTTGTCTTGGTCCTTTAGAGATCTGAGGAGGGGTGCAGCTCTGCCATATTTATCCTTGCTTCTGGGGTGGCAAACAGGAGGTAGGCCAAATGTGCTTCCCTCCTTTGAAGACCAGTTTAACTACTCTCCCCTTCCATCATCTGCTGAGGCATAGCAGCAGCCAGCTCCTGGGGGGGTGGTCACCAGGGCCATCTGTGGCTCCAAGAGGGGGGCAGCGCAGCCCCCCTTCAATGAGGACAAATCCCCGGAGAGGTGGTGGTCCTCAGGGCTTAGGGTCCCAAGGAGAACTCCTGTTTAAAAAAATACTTGCCCCAAGGGGGTGGTGGTCCCTGGGACAGTGGGGGGCACACCCCCACTCATAAATCAGTGTAGCCCCGGGGCAGTGGTGAACCCCGGGCTGTGGAGAAGGTCATCGGGCCTTCCCCATGTATTTAAACCATTTTTGGCCGGGGGTGTAGTGGTCCCCAGGGCACCACACGGCCCCCCACTTATATTTGTATATTTGCCCCAGGGTGGTGGTGGTCCCGGGGCTGTGGGGGAGGCCATATGGCCTCCCCCAACTTAAAAAGCATTTTGCCCTGAGGGTGGTGGTCTTCAGGGTGCGGAGGGGCCACAGCCCCCCACTCACATTTGCTCAATCGCTCCGGGAAAGTGATGTTCTCCGGGCCTTATTAAAGGCAAAGGATGGGGGCTCCGTGCACCCACCTGTGACATTAACCCCAAATATCCCCAGGACCTGACCCATCTGGGGCAAAAAAAAGCACAGGTGAAGGCATATATTTTTTTTTAAATCTCAGAAAAATCTGCGGCTCCAGCCGTGGATATTTCTGATTTTGTTTTTTTTAATGCTTTTTTGCCCTGGTGGGGCCCTCATGGACCCTACACCAGGGCTAAGGGGTTAGGGTGAATCTAGGCTGGCCCCTTTATTTTCTTTCTCTTTTTGTCTGGGACTCGACTGCTATGGGCATGGGCACTGCAGGAGACCCCTTGTGCCCCCACACTGGCTTTTCACCAGTCTTTCCATGGCAGGGTCCCCGCCATGAAAGGGCTGGCAGAAAGTAGAGTTGTAATCATTCAGGTGGCACTGAGATCTGCGCTGCTATGGTTGATTAGAAGCCTGACCGACATCACCCTGTCGGGATCTATGTTCCTGGCGGGGATGGTGGTCCTCAGGCAGGTCCACCTACCAAAGTTGTAATTTGGTGATCAGACCGCCACAGCCATGGAGGTCCAACTACCACTGTAAGTTTGGCAGTCTCATGACCACCTAACTCATAATGAGGCCCTTATACAACCCTGTCAAGAGATCCAGAATACACACACAGAAAGAACCTGAAAGCATACCTTTGTTACCTATTTCAGGAACTCATCACTTACTATGCTTCTCTGAACTGCAGCTCAAACTATGCCCCTCCTTGTAGTGATTCAGGAAAAAGAAAAAACTCACCTCTTAGTCACATTCATGTTACCAAATGACTTGCCATTAATTCTCTCTTTTTATTGAAAATTGTCTTCTGGTTTGACATTTCAGCACGTGCCTGAAAAACAACTGTTTTTGTAATTATTCCTTTGATGATCACTTTTCTCACCTTTCCATCAATAGGAAAGATGAGAAACTTATGACACCGATTTCAGTGCTCTTTCCTGCTGCACCTGCCCTGCTCCTTGTGTCTGCTGCCCAGGTGCGGCACACAAGACCCCCGGTTCGATCCCATGGTCTGCCTGGGCTGACTCACCGCCTTGTGTAATTGCTTTCACAGTAATTCTTTTTTGTAAAGTGTGTTTTTTGAAAAGTGTAATTATAGTCTTGTTTTTCTGGACCCTTAGTTGCCCTATTTTGTTTTGCCTCCTTGCTGTGCCCTGTTGCTACCTGTACTTTGTACGTTTTTCACGTTGTTTTCCTGCCATTGTTTTCCTCCCACTCACAACCGAAGGCACACCAAAAGCAAGCCCGTCTGTGCACGTCTGCACCTGGGCCATGCCAAGCGCCAGGACTCACCCCCACAAATACTTGTCTGTGGATCTCTGTGCTTGCGAACCTGAGTGCAACAACAACTGCTGCCTTGCATCACCCTGACACACAGCAGGACAAGTCACCTACACCTGCTGCAGATACTCCTCCACCCCAAGTCTGGCTGCCATCACTACCACCAAAGCCTCATCATCCCCACCGACCAGAATGGTCTCGGAACAAACCAGGTGCAAACTCACAACCAAAGTCTGGGATACCATCTCTACCTTCCTCCCTGATATAACCTTCATCACAGAGACCTGGCTCTGCCCTATCTTGGCCCCAGACATCACCAAGGCAACACGCACCAGGTACAAAATTAAACACCATGACCACACCAACAGACACAGAGGTGACATTGCCATCGCACACAAGGAATCAATCACCTGCACCATCACCAATGACGAAACCACATCTGTTATGGAAAACTTGAACTTCCAGCTCCACAGGGATGACAACAGCACCATCAAAGGCCTCCTCACATACAGACCACCGGGACCAAGAACCGGCCTCAGCGACGCCATACATTGAAATACTCACCCCACTTGCCATTGAATCCAAATACTACGTCTCCCAGAGAGACCTCAACTACCACCTGGATGTCCCCACTGACACCAACTCCACTGCCCTACTGGAAAGAATGGACATCTGCCTCAAGCAGCTGGTCACAGGCCCCACACACAAAGCAGCACATATGCTGGACCCCATCTTCACATCCAGCAACTAAATCAGCTACAGCCACACCAGAGAACTCCTCTGGTCGGACCACTACCTCGTACACTTCACCCTCGCTGGATACCCCCGCACCACTCCCATCAGCCACAGCGCCCCCTCCTGTGACTGAACCAAGATCACTCAGTAGCAATGGATTGATGCACTCAGTACCTCATAGCCCAATGTCACCACCCACTTGGATCAGACAGCTCAGAATCTTAAAGACAGGATCATCAGCGATGCCGACCTGGTCGCCCTGATTAAACCAGCGAAGACTCACAGACCAATCAAAAGAGTCAGCTGACACATCCCAGAATGTAGCAAATCAAAACACAGGTACAAACAACTGAAGAGAAGATGGTGCACCAGCAAGAACCACGCCAACTGAGCCACCTTTAAGATGGCCCTCAATGACTACCACCGCTAGATCAAAGCTGCAAAAAAAGAGGCCCTGACCTGCTGGATTAAGAACAGCACCAACCAAACCATGGAATTCTTCACCATTGCCAGAGAGTTTGCCTGCCCACCAGCCATCAAAAACTATATCCCCCTCACAAGAACTCTGCGATGCCCTCACTAACCACTTCCACAACATGATAGAAACCATCTACAGTAACTTTGTTCCCCAACCCTCCAACCTTGCCAGCATCCCATCAACCTCCACTGCCAACCACCCGCTTACCACCAGGGGACAACTCGGAACAAACAAGGCTTCTCCCCAAGACCAACACTCTTCAATGTCTGCATGACACCACTCACAGACATTGTGAGATCGTACACCATCAACATCATCTCCTACATTGATGGCACACAGCCCACTCTCTCAACAGACCCCACCAAGCCAAAGACCAACTTCCACAACTGTATAAAGAACACATCTGCCAGGATGAAGGACAAATGCCTGAAGCTCAGCATGGACAAAATGGAGGTTATGATCTTTGGCAGACACTCAAACCTCTGGAATTACTCCTGGTGGCCAGTAGAGCTAAGATGCACACCCACACAGAAAGATCATGCCTGCAACCTCTGCTTCATTCTCAACAGATAACTCTCCATGAAACACCAGGTAAATGCCGTTTCCTTAGCCTGCTTCCACATGCTCCACAAGATCTTTAAGTGGCTCTCCAATGGCACAAGGAAGACAATGTCAAACCGAATGGACGATGGCAATGCACTCTACACAGGTACCACTACCGAAGCCATACAAAGACTTGAGATGATCCAGAACGCAGCTGCCAGACTGATTCTGAACCTGCACAAGAGAACCTACATCACTCAGCACCTGAAGGACCTCCATTGGCTCCCAATCCAGGAAAGATGCCACTTCAAGCTCCTAACCCATGTCCACAAAGTCCTCCTTAACCAAGGACCCACTTAGCTGAACCACCATCTTCACCTCCACCAACCAACCAGAAACATCTGCTCACCATACATCGCCCTCCCAAAGATACCATGCATATGTGCTGCCACGCCAGAGGATGTTCCTTCTCCCACCTCCCTGTCAAAGCATGGAAACCCCTCCCTCTCCACCTCCACACAGCACCCTCCCTGACCCACTTCAGAAAGGGACTAAAAACCTGGCTTTTCAAATAAACTTCTGCAGCAAGCACCTGGATACCTACTTGGGTTACAAGCTGCACTATACAAATAACACCTGATTGATTTATTGATTGATAGGACTCCTAATAGCTGTTCACAATATTTAATGTAAGAGGAGTACGCTCATGACAGTTTGAAAGCAGTTAAATATGAATGTACAATATCTCAATACATATTCACTATCAGCCTTTACTTCAAGAAAACTATTAAAAAAAGAACTAAATGCACATCTGATATATCATACTTTCTGCTTTTTCACTTTTTCACAGTGATTTTTTCACTGTGATGCAGGCTGTGCGCTGTTTCTTGCAGGCTGTGCACCGAATTTTCACCGACCAAGGAGTTCTTTGCAGAGATGAAGTCCTTTCTGGTCCTGAGACTTCAGGGAACAAGTGGCAAGCTCTATCCAAGCCCTTGGAGAGCACTTCACAGCAGAGCCAGGGGGACAGCAGGGCAGCATTCATTTGCATAAAAGCAGTCAAGGGAGTCCTTTAGGCAGCCAGGCAGTTCCTCTTTGCAGGTTGAAGGTTCTGGTTCAGAGTTTCTTCACCAGTGGTATCTTGTCCAGAAGTGCCTGAGGTGGTAGGGTCAGAGGCCCTGTTTAAATACCCAAATGTGCCTTTAAAGTGGGGGAGATTTTAAAAAGTGGCTTAGAAGTGTACAACGTCCCCTTTCAGTTCCATCCTGTCTTCCGGGGTCCCAGTAGGGGGTGTGGCAGTCCATTGTGTGAGGGCAGGCCACTGTCCTTTGACATTTAAGTGTCAGGCCCTCCACCCTCCCAGCCCAGGAAGACCCATTCAGTATGCAGATGTGTGCAGGTGTGACTGTAATGCAGAGGAGAGACTCATTTTAAACATTTTCATTTTTTGGCAGCAATTGTAGAAATACCACTTGAGCAGTCACAAGTGGGTTTTATTCTAGTCATTTGGGGCATATGAATTGCTAGGACTTTGGGAAAAGAGAAACATTTTGACCCATTTTCAAGAAAAACAACACACAACTGTTCTAGCGTAGTTGTGCTTCATTTTTCTGAATGTGAGCTAATGCCATTCCCTAACGCCATCCGTGCGCCATATTTAAGAAATGACGCACGATGATGCTAAAGAATGGCTAGCATTTAAAAAAAAGATGCTAGATGGAGAAGGTTGGCGTTAGGGGAAATGGTGCTAGTGGGTCAAAAATGACGGTAGGCTGATTAGCGGCAAACTATCAGCCTAGCTTCATTTTTGGACACACACGCATCCAAAAAATGACTCCTTTCTAAGTATAGACAGGAGTCATTACCACAACCCCAATGCCCACCACAGAGGACCAGTGTCCCCGGGCAAGCCCAACATACCCAGTGCCAACCAAGTGGCCCCATGTAAGGGGCCCCCAGTGGCACACCACACTTACGCATGTACACTTACCTGCAATTTACCTGGGATGGGCTCCCTCCTCCTGTAGTGTCCCTGTGGTGTGGGTGATAGTGATGCTGGGGTTTGGGGTGGGCATCTTTGTGCCCATTCCATGATGTTTCCCCATGGAAATGGGCCTACCAGCACATTAACACCTGGTCTGACCAGTCGTTAAATAATGACGCTAATCGGGCTTAGCGCCATTATTTAGGTCCATGTTCTAGTTGCACGTTGTTTCAGCGTAGGGAGTTACATATGGTGGTGGGGGGCTAGCATGATTTTTAGGAAGGGAATGCCTACCTTGCATCTCATTGACGCAAGGTGGGTTGGCGCTTCCTAAAAATGGTTTTAACTCCAATGTTTTGACACTAGACAGGACTAGCGTCAAAATATAAATATGGAGTTAAGTTAGCACTGCCTTAGCATCAAAATAAATGACGCTAAGGTGACGCTAATTTTCTTTGGCCTTTATTTGCCTAGCGTAACAAGAAATATAGGGGGTCATTACGACCCTGGCGGTTGACGGAGAAGTGGCAGTTTTACCGCCAACAGGCTGGCGGTAAAAAATTTGGAATTATGACCATGGTGGTTACTGGTCATCCGCCACTTCCCCAATCAGACCGCCATGGCGGAGACAACCGCTGGGCTGGAGACTTGGGTCTCCAGCCCGGCGGCCATCACAAGACCACCGGCGGTATCATGACCCGGCTTACCGCCATGGATTTCATGGGTTTGGAACCGCCATGAAATCCATGGCGGTAAGCGCTATCAGTGCAAGGGAATTCCTTCCCTGGCACTGATAGGGGTCTCCGCCACCCCCCACCCCCTCCCCCAAGTCCATCCCCGACACCCCCTACCCCCCTGCCACCTCCCAAAGGTGGCAGGACCCCCCTCACCACCCCTACCCCCGACATCACAACACAGACACACACCTGACACGCATGCAGGCACCACCAACACACATTCCCACACACACACGAAAAAACATGCCAACAGACACACACACAGTCATACACGCACACCCTCATTCAGACATACATGCACACATCCATACAGACATACATACAGACAGACATGCACACATTTCCATTCACACTACACCCCTGCATGCATACACGCACTCACACACCCCCTCTACATACTCACACGCACACCCCCATGCACCCACACATCACACAACCCCCCCCAACCCCCTCCCCTAACGGATGATCAACTTACCTTGTCCGTTGATCTTCCGGGAGGGGACGGGATCCATCGGGGCTGCTCTGCCGCCACCACACCGTCAACAGAACACAGCCACGCCGAATCACAGAACGTGATTCGGTGGGCGGTGTTCTGTTGACGTGGCGGTGGAGGTGGAGCAACCTCCACTTCCCTGCCACCCGCCAGTATGGCTGCTGGTGCCTCTCCGTCCGGAAAAGGACGGAGGGCTGCCAGCAGTCATAATACGCCGAGCGGAAAACCGCCACCACTGGCGGTCTTCAGCCCGGCGGTCCCTCAGCGGTCTTGTCAAAAGACCGCAGAGGTCGAAATGACCCCCATAATCAGTTTTTATGATTCAGCTGAACTTAGCACACATGTTCTTCAAATCAGTTAAGTGGGTGTGCAGAACTCATTTTCCTTAACAGGATTTATTGTAAACTAGTTTGTATTAAGAAAATGCTGTTTTTGTTTAAAACACAGTTTATGAAGACTCCACGTTACTTGGAAAAAGCCTTTATGGTATATTCAAGCACATTCTGAAATCATGCAATAGTTAAAGTAGTGTTAACTAGTCAGTTGGTGATGTGTGTATATATATATATATATATATATATATATACACACATATACAGTTTTTGCAAGCATTTAAGCACATGTGGAAATGTTTTTAGTGTTTGCTAGATGAGATGCTATAATATTTAAGGGTGTTCTTTCCACAGTAAAGAGCAAATTGTAACCTACTTTACCATGTTCAGGTGAAAACATGCCATAGTGCAAGGCTCTATATGAAATTTTCATGATCATGGAAACTCTCTCCTTTGCATGTCTCCTTTGCATGTTGACGAGTGTGGAGTTGTGAAGGCAGGTAAACACAACTCTCAAGAAAGCTGTATTGTTTTTGCTGTTCCTCGCTGCAGTTTATGAGATACAATTGCCCCTTCTTCCTCTGCAGCAGGAATACCAAGGAAAGATTATCGTATTAGCATACCTATAGGAAGGCGCACACCCTCCATCCCCCAACAACTTGCTTGGTCTTTCATTAGCAATCCATCTGAAGTTCACTGTGCAGGTGCATCTGACTAAGAAATTTAGAAAAATTAAATAAAAGGAGTAAGCGATCTGTGTGTTACAGAATATATAATATAAAAAATATATGCTTTATTGCAGAATATAACTATAGAAACACCCTGCCTTTTTTACAATGTACTGAAACTAGTTACGGCTAATTTTCATTGGCTGTGTGCAAGATACTGAGATTTCACTGACTGTTTCGGACATGCAATTTTTTGTTTGCATCCCTTAAACTCAGCCATGTGGTAACAGATTAATATTGTTTTTTTTGTATGTTGCTGACTACAGATGCAGCCAGCATTTACATATACTTAGCAACTGTGACAAAACTGTCTGTGAGTCGCCCGGCCTGAACGAAAAAGAAAGCAATGTTTTCGAGACCCTGAGCCTAAAATTGAAAGTCCTGGCACTTGAGTGTATATAGCCTAATGTAGGTAAACATGTGTAATGAAACATGCCTTGCTTGCCTGAAGTGCTTGCACAATTGTTTTTACGTTTTGTTTCTAACTCCTGCCACTGCAATAAAAGAAACGTCACAGAAAGAATGTTGTGCAGTTCACAATGAATCCCAAGAAAGACGAATAACAGTTCAAAGTATAAGCACATAACTCTAAAAGAACGTTCATATGTGTGTTTACGAAATGTGCTGAGGTTATCTATAATAAATTCAGACAGTGACATTGCAGCGGTGCCATCTATCCCTCATTTGATAGTAAAAGGCTGATACAATTTGAGTAAATTAGGCCCCTCATACATTGGTCCCTCATTCTACTGCAGTTGCCGACTGTTTATGTGACCCTGAAATCAGAGGTAAAGGTATTGTACTTTTTTTCACCCCTGTATTAAAATACTTGATGACAACATGTAGCAACTGATAAAAATGCTCTATAGATAATCAGAAATAGAACATGTCAACAATATATAACATTCTGGGGCTGAAGTACAAACAGTTTTGCATTCACAAACAAAGTGGTTCGCAAGAAGTATAGTGTGCATTGTACTAAACCCTTTTAGTGAGCTGGAAAAGCTGTTCCAACTCACAAAATTGCTTTTGTGACCAATTCCAAATCGTAGTTAGGAGGGAGAGTTATTTGCAATGGTGTATATCAACTGTTTGCAACCGTAGTTGCAGTTGAAAACCAATAAAGATCATCAACAATTCAAAAGAGTTCTATCTATCTATCTATCTATCTACATACCTATCTAAATATATATATATATATAAATATATTTTTGTACTTCAATACATGGCGATATAAAAGACACCTCAACAATAGGCAAATACAAATCTTCTTAAAAAAAGAGAAGTGTACCCCTTAATCTTACTGAAAATGTTATTCACTAACCAACAATGATTAACGATTTTTACCTTGCATGGAAGCCCAGGCATACTAAGTTATTAACACTGTCCATTGTAACTAACTAAAATAACTTGTTTAAAACCGACACTATTTCATTTTGGGGAAAACAGACCTGAATGGACACACTACATGTAAAAAAATAAAAATAAAATAAGTTTGAGCCTGTGTTAGAATCATTATCCCACTAATGTATGACAACTAGTCTTCAGCTTTGGTTTTCTCCCTCAGGCACATGACATACATCTACAATTTCATACCTCCATTAAAAAACACCATTGTTATATCTGGTAAAGATGGTGGAGAAATTATTCGCTCTGGTTTGCTTCTAACAGATGAAGAAGGGGAACTGCCCATTCCAACTCTTGGCAGAGCTGGGTGGTTGAATTGTACAATGCAGCACAATGGGGACATGGTCCCACGTTACGAGAGCCTGTGCGGAGACACACCACAACTAGCAAGAGATACCGACACAGCCTTGTGGGACGATATGGTACCAGCTCAGGGGAGAAACCAATCTGTACCTGGCACCACAGCAATTGTGGGAGCCACCAATGGAGAGCCCAATAGCATCAACAAGATGGTGGACGGCTAAGAGAGGTGATCTCTGGACTGGGGTTTACTGGCCAAGGAACGCTGATACAGCATTGGAGTGGTCGCCCTGCCCCTCTTAATAGTAGGCACCTGATTTGTATGCCCACACCCCATCTAAGCACTTAACTAGACTCCTTCAGAAAGGTGCCTTCAAACACTGTGCTTATATCTGACTGTGAAATACACTGAGTTTAGCGAACGTACCGATACATTGCATACTGAAAAAAAAACCCACTGACAAGGGACTTTTTCTCCACTCCTCACCAGAATGGAAAAAAATCAAACAAGCAGGTCATGTTACGGTGTTAGAATTCTGAGAAGCTTAAGGAGAGAACAGTGAAACATAATGGGATGTTCTAGACTATATCACTTACACACAAATGTAACCAATCTAATAAAATACCAGGATTTTTCCAAGCAATGATAGATAGCATTTTGTAGCCAGAAATGAACAAGCAACATGGCATATAAAGCAGAAGTGCTCACGAAATAGGAACTGAAAGCTTGCCTTTCAGAGATTAAATCCGACCTGGAAAGCACTACAGGAAGGTCTACCTAAACTATGCACAGACATCTGGAGAGATTGCTTCGTATCAGCTCCTATAGAAATACCATGATACATCTCAGATCACCAACCCAGCCATGATGACACAACCAGTCAGTGGCCCCGTCATGGCCACCTGCTCTTGTTGACCCCAAAAAAGAAAGATACATTCTACAGAAAGGTGTATGAGTATCAACCTCTGTGCATGATGATGTAGTTGTAGCAAGAGTTCAACCTCTTGGGGGGGATGATTTCTGCCATATGAGGCTTTTTTTGGACAGTTGCTCAGAGAAAAGGTGCCATTGTGACTTCCACCTAAAGGAAATGATTTCATAACGCATATTATGACAAGATTTGATGGATGCAGATATGAACATCTGATTGAGTTTTCCAACACCCTACTTCACAGGACCTACTTGACTGAGAAGACAGAGAATAAATCAAAATGAGGGTTCTGTTCAGTCGTCTACGTGCTTCTGGGAAAATATACTCATCTCCTACAATGAACATCATTCTCCCACCACCTGGAAGGAAATATGAGGATGGAGGCCATCAAAAATTGAATGGGGAACAGTGACAGTGGCTTTCTGGCAAGCAGTAGAAAGGCACCTGTTGACCCTAGCAGCCCTGGAATTGCTGGGTCTACAGTGCGCATGTCGTATTGGCCGGCTGTAGAGAGTCGGCCCATCTGAAATGCGCACTGGCAGCAGTCATCCCGCTACTATTGCAGTCCAACCCCCAACCTCACACACGCGCTGTACCAGCGCAGGTTGGCACAGCAGCACACAGAATAATAAAATGGTAATTACCATTTTATTTTTTCTGTGTGTTTACCTGCAGCGCTTGCTGCAGGCCGGGCGACGCTCCTCTGCCCGTTAAGAGGACCCACCACTGAACAGCACACATTGACCAGTCTTTTGTTCTCATTCATAGTCATGTTAACGCGTACCTCTATGTTAATTTATACACATTAGGACTCGTTTTAGGCCGATGAATCTTTTGACCCAGTGATGAGACACCGTAGACCGAGATAACCGATCAATATGTCAAGTAATATATCAATAATGTCATTAACATATATCACCACAATATACTTTACTTTAGACATTGATTAAATTGTCGGCGCAACCATGACCTTTCAGTCACGAATAACCACACCTTTTTGGAAGTTTTGTGAACTTTATTCCCTATTGATTACAATCTAATAGTAAGAGTATTAATCTCACAACCATGAAGCAAAAGAGCATAGTCACAATATGGCAACAGTGATAAGATTTTGACAACGCGAAGATCACAAACATAAAAACACTACTGTAAGATATCTCAGTTCAGCATAACACAACGTCGGTCACGTCAGTTGCGTCAGTCAAGGTGAATGCCTAATCTAGCCACTAATTAGCATCAGCATGTTGGACTTCATGCAAAACAATTTAGCACACTAATTTAGAAAAACATCTGACTAAGGTCTCTATCCAAAAATACAGCAGTTGGTACCTAGAAAGGAAAAGCATTCAGACAAATCACAATAGCAATTGTCATAATTACCCTCCTCGGAATGAGTCAGCATTCAGGATCAGTCTTCGTCTTCAGGACATCAGTTAGATCGCCGTCAGTCTATCTCGTCTAAGGAACAGGGGACACTTCCCTCATAAGGAGGAGAAGTGTAATGGGGCAGTCTATGGATAATTTATTTCAAGTCTCATATCACCAAACAGAGTGACAGAGTTTCTGGATGCAATCGATATCATTCCCTACCTAATTCCCCCGAGTCTTCTGTGTCATGGGTTTTTATCCCTTTTTCGCAATACCTTCCCCCAAAATTCTATTGGACAGTCGCTTCACCCCACTATCTTTAACCTATCAAATTATACATTAAGTAATGCACTTGTTACCCTATGATAATTTATAACACTTTGATTGGTCTTCATAATTGACGTTTTCCGTAGGTGGCACATCCGGGGTTACTTCATTCTTTGGCACGTTCTTCAGGTCAAAAGTTCTCTTTTGCATGGTCGAATGTCCGTGGATGTTTCAGATGATGTTGCAAAAACGTATAAAACGTATACTAAAGCAGCTAGCATGCGAGTGAGAAAAATTCTCACTTGCAACATAAAACAAAGAAAAGAACACATGCTGGGTCATGGCCTTTTGCAAGTCAGCATGCTGGAGAAACAGAAAAATAAGCTTTAATATGCGAGCTACACAGCTAAGTTTTCGGCTCATGCTAAGTTAAGACTTATGGATTTTAATAAATGCAATCTTCGTAGGTGTTAACATATTCAATTAATGCAAACAATTATTTCTTATAGTCGACATTAGTATAGGTGCACAATAATTCTCTTCTATTATAAGTACGTTTAGAATACATTTCAAACAAATAATATTTTATGATTATTAATGCAGCATTTGTTAAGTATAAGTAATTCACATCTAAAGTATATAATATTTAAACTACGCTCTCCCAGTCCCTCCTCTGATGACGCTCGTCATCACACAAATCTTTCTTTTGATCTTTTTGATTTTAATTTTTCACCTTGCGCATGATTCGCATTTCAACATCTTGTCCTTTATGAGAGCTTTCCCATATCTCATTGAACATTTTCTCTCTTTCACTTTCTTCATTTCTTCTTGCTCTTTTGGTCCAATTTCTTTTTACTTAGTCATTGATTTTACATGCCCCCCATAATCCTAATAGACAAACCAAAACAATTAATAGACCCATCATAATTTTTGCAAGTACCCCATTCCAAATGTTGGTAAACCAGCTTCCCACTCGGGCAATTCCCTTTCCAAATTTCTCCCAAACCCCAAGTTCTTTCAGATCCTTCAAATCTGTACTATCTCTAGTAAGGTTAGTAAGCATGCTTCTAATTTTCTTACTGTTATCGGGTATAAATGAGCAACAATGACGCTCATTAAGCATTTTGCAGACCCCTCCACTCTTTGCTAAAAGAATGTCTAAAGCAAGCCGATTTTGAAGAGTCATAGCTCTTTCTGCAGCAAGTTCAGTATCCATCAGGAGTATGGCTCCTGTAAAATTTGTCAACATGTTATCCACTATAGTAGGCAACTTTTGAATTTTCATAGAATTCAAGATAACCCCTACTGATGGAATTATGGCTCCAAATATATCACCAATGACAGCCGCCACTGATTCTCGTTTTTGTCTAGGATGTTGTAATTCAGACGTTTTAGGTATTTGCTTTAAGTCATCAATCTGGTATATCTTTGGGAATACTATCCCCAAATAACATGTCCCATACCATCCCTTAGGGAGACGGTAATAAGCATATAGCCCACAGATATAATAGACTCCAGGAATCGCTGGATCTTGTCCATTCAACATAAAGGTCCATTTACTGTGAAACAAAAACTCATGCCTACACTCACTCGTACCCACAAACAAATTGTCTTGATCAGATTTTGGCCTATATACACAGACCCTACCTACGTGTAATGCATCTATAGCTAATTTGCCTTGCGTCTTGATTGCAGTATTAGCATAATCATTCGCATAGGTACGGTTCTCTAATCCTTTTTCTAACCTTTCTTTCAGTACTTTGCGTCTATCATCTGTGTGATCTAAAAAGCTCTTCTCTACAGGCGACAGTAAGCAAGTCAAATTGTTGCGATGTGCATAAGCAGTTCCAAATGTAAGTGTTGGCTCAAAGAACTATTTTTATATCATGCTCTTTAGCTAATTTATTCAAGAATTCAATCACATGCACAAAGGAAAACACAACATCCAAGTTCGAATAAAAGTATTGCACATGCTCTTGATTATAGAATCTTGTTAGTAGCAAGTTGCAACTAATTCCATAAGTAAGAGGGAGACTATGATAGGTAACTTCCTCCTGCACAGACGAAGGAATTTTAGTACATACATAACAATCTTTCGCATCCATTGTTTCCACATACTCATTTAGTAAGCGATAGAAGACATTAGTAGATAGTTCTCCCTTTGCATTAGTCCCTTCATGCATATGTCTTGCATCCTGCTCAAATCTCTCCAATGGTGTTAATGTAGTAGTTTCAGGTTTTGAAGTTGCGTTAATAGTTTCTTTCTCTCTCCATGGCATTCCCACAATCACTCCTACAACCATTACTGCACACACAACACCTATTATAAGACCTAACCAACCACACACCTTACTCCCTTTGCTACTATTTCTATTGTAAGCCATGTTTGTATAGAATCAGTATAGCAGATCAACAATCAACTTGAGGATAAACTCATTTTTTTTTTTCTGCGTATATCACAGCATCTTCACTCACTCCAGGACCCTTTTTGTCAATTCAGGTTAGCAGCTTGTCATAATCAGGTTTCTTTAAAAGTCAAGTCCGGTTTTTAGTGTCACTTCCGGTAGTTTTCTAGAGTCTCTTTCTTTTCAGTTTTTCGGAATTTTAATTTTAGCCAAGTTTTTCTTTGAATTCCTTTTCAGGTACCGTAGTATTGGCCTGGTACTTCTCGATCAAAACAGAATGCTAGGAATTCTTGTTGCCATTCAGATGTTATAGCATACGCCCATTCAGGACCTGTATATCTTCTGTTCGCGATTCTTTTTCTTTTTAATCTTCGTTCACCTTGTTGTTCTCCTTCACTCAAATCATCTGCTTGTGAAGTATCACTCTCTTCTATTATGGTGTCACTTGATACCCCCTTTATTTTAGGATGCGACTTGTCTGGCCAATTGTCACCTCTATGTGTCTTTATTCAATGTTTTCCTTCAGAATGTTGGACAGCACCCTCTTCTTGTGATATGGTGTTTTCTCTTGACGGACCTGCAACTGGTTCAGGAAACTCTGACACGTTTTGATTTGTATCTATGGTTTCTCCTTCTCTTTCTTCCTCTGGTTCTATATTGGGTTCAGATTCTAACCCGCATTCGTCTACTTCTGGGAGAACCTCTCCTTGGCTTAGTTCTCCTGCTGCCTCTACTGAGATAGGCACTCTGTCACCTCTCTCGAACTCATTGATAGTTTGAGGGACGAGGCTGTTCTCAGTGGGCTCTCCGGTAGTCTCAGTTTCTTCTCTTCCTGAAGTCGCTGTGCCAGAAACTTCAAGTTCCTCTTCAACCGGACACGTTACCTTTTTCGTATGGCTCTCATGTATCCAGTTGGGAACTCCGGCACACTTCACAGCAGTAGTAGTCGTCAATATTACTTGATACAGCCCTTTCCAACGTGGCTTTAGACACGATTTTCTCACGTGCTTCTTGACAACCACCCAATCACCGGCTTGCAGAGAGTGACCTGGATCGCCAATTGGTGACAACGTGTTGGCTTCCACCTGGTGAGAAAAAGACCGAATTACGTCAGCCAAACCTTTGCAGTAACCCAACACCATATCATCTGTAATATTCACTAGTGCATTTGCAGGTACTGCTGGTAATCTCATAGCTCTGCCCATGAGGATTTCATGGGGGGACAGTCCCGTTTTCTTGTCTGGGGTATTTCTCATAGACATCAGCACTAGAGGTAAGGCATCTGGCCACTTCATATTTGTTGCTGCACACATTTTTGCCATCCTTGATTTCAAAGTACCATTCATCTGCTCAACTAGTCCTGATGCTTCTGGGCGATAGCTACAATGCAGCTTTTGTTCAATGTTGAGTGCGGCACACAAAAGTTTAATCACCTCATTGTCGAAGTGTCTACCCCTATCCGATTCTATAGAAACCGTAAACCCGAATCTTGGTATCAGTTCCCTAAGTAGTAGTTTTGCAACTGTAAGACTGTCATTCCTACGTGTAGGATATGCCTCAATCCAAAGACTGAAAACACACACAATCACCAACACGTACTTCAATCCTCCACAAACAGGCATCTCGATAAAATCCATTTGCATTTTGTTGAATGGACCTCCAGCTCTCCCAATGTGGCTCAAGGTTACCACAGTTCCTTTTCCGGCATTCATCTGTTGACAGATGAGGCACCTGTGGCAAGTGATATCTGCGGCATGTCTGAATTTTGGATTGAACCAATCAATCTTAAAGGACCTAATCATGGCATCTCTTCCCAGATGTGCCTGCCCATGATAGAGCCGGGCAAACTGAGACAAAAGGCTCTTTGGCAAGACCAACTTTCCCTCCTCTGAAACCCATAGATCATCAGCTCTTTGTACACATTGCATTCTTTGCCAGGAGCGTTTTTCTTCTTTGCTAGCACGACCTTGTAATGTCTTCAGTTCGTCTAAGGTATCAACCACCCGTAATGCTAGATTTAAACACGTGTCGTTTTCAGATTGTGGTAACAATTCCCACTGCTCCTTAAACAATATACAGTTCAATGCACAAAATCTTGTGACTTGATCTGCATAGCCGTTTCCCATAGACACAAAATCTTGTGATCTGATGTGAGCACTGCACTTCACCACGGCAATTTCATGAGGTAACTGAATTGCGTGTAACAAATCTCTTATTTGTTCACCGTTTTTCACAGGAGAACCAGAGGAGGTCATAAAACCTCTCTGTGACCAAAGTTGGCCAAAATCATGCACAATTCCGAATCCATATCTGCTGTCAGTAAGGATAGTGACTTTCAAATTTACAGCTGCGTGGCATGCTTTAGTAAGGGCAATTAATTCTGCCACTTGTGCAGAAAACACTCTCGCGAGCCACGAGGCTTCGATGATGCCAGTTATGGTCCATACCGCGTAACCGGCTCTCCATATTCCTGCTGAATCTCTTAGACAGGACCCATCGACAAACATAATGCAATCGTTTTCTTTTAGCTGGGTATCCTGTATGTCTGGGCGAGGTTTGGTACACAATTCAGTCACTTCAAGACAATCATGTTCAACTGCTTCCCCATCTTTGATTTCAGTACTTTCATTAGGAAGTAAAGTTGCCGGGTTCAGTACAGTGCATCTTTTAAGAGTGACATTCGGTGACCCCAGTATGATCGTCTAATACCTAGTGAGTTGTGCATTTGTCATGTGTTGAGTCTTAGTTCGTGTCAACAGAATTTCAACTGAATGTGGAACCATTACTGTCAGAGTGTATCCCATGACTATGCCTTCACATTGTAAAAGGCTCTGACCAACTGCTGCAACTGCCCGCAAACAACCCGGTAGGGCTGCTTCGACAGGGTCCAAAGTAGCTGAAATATATGCTACAGGGCGATTTGCATCTCAGTGGACCTGTGTTAAGACAGACAAAGAACAAGCATCACGTTCATGACAAAACAACAGAAAAGGTTTCTCGTAGTCTGGCATTCCCAATGCTGGTGCCCTGCACATGCATTCTTTTAATTCTACGAATGATTCAAGCTCCTCTTTTGATAAGGTTATAGTATATGGCTCATCCTTGACTTCTTTTCCTGTCAGTTTTATCAATGGCTTTGAGATGATTGAGAAGTTGGGTATCCACTGACGACAGTAGCCCACCATTCCCAAAAACATCCTGACATCTCTTTTTGTTGTTGGGGGGTTCATTTGCAAAACTGCTGTTATCCTTTCTTTTGATATTCTTCTGGATCCTTTCTCAATCAGATGTCCCAAGTATTTTACTTCTTTCTGACAATATTGTAACTTTCTGGGTGACACCTTGTGTCCATTCTTTCCCAGATGATTTAGTAATGCAATGGTATCGTATTTACAACTGTCTCTGGTTTTGGACGCAATTAGCAAATCATCAATGTACTGCACAAGAGTTGAATTAAAAGGCAGCACAAGAGGTTCCAAATCCTTTTTCAATATCTGATTGAAGATGGATGGTGACTCTGAGAACCCTTGAGGAATTCTGCACCAACTGTACACCTTATCCAGGAATTTGAAACTGAACAAAAATTGGCTGTCCTCGTGAAGAGGTATCGAAAAGAAGGCTTGTGATAGGTCTACTACAGTAAACCATTCAGCATCACAGGGAACCTGAAACATTATTACTGTTGGGTTAGGTACCACAGGGCAGCATTTTATCACAATTTCATTTATTTTTCTCAAATCCTGCACAATTCGAACTTTCCAACATGGCTTCTTTAAACCCATTATGGGAGAGTTACATGGACTGCTCAAGACTTCTTTTAGGACTCCCTGTCTGAGAAAATCTGCAATTATTTGTGACACTTCAATGAGGACATCGTGGGTCATGTGATATTTTGGCACCTGTGGGAACACTGCATTTGGTTTTATCTGAACTTTGACTGGTCCTTTTATCAATCCTACTTCTTTCCCGGTCAAATCCCACACTTTCTCTGTCACTGTTCCTTGTAATTCGACAGGTAGGTCAATCAAAGTATGCATCGGGTATAGAGTAATCAAAGGGTAATCTTCATTTGTCCCTGCTTCTTCCTCTATAAATTGACTTTCATCTCCCTCATCGTTACTATTTGTCTGTACTTCGATTCCATCGTTGGAGCGGGTAATTGAACATTTTGTCTTACAGAGTAAGTCCCTTCCCAATAGGGATACTGGACTTGAATCGCATACAACAAATCTATGTAGCCCTTGGAAGTTGCCAATTTCAACTTGTACTGGATCAGTAATTGGGTTAATCAGGTACTGATTTGCTACTCCAACCACTCGTATTGTACGCCCTGAGAGAGGTAATCTTGGGACTTCTGCACTTCGAACTGTAGAGCGTGTAGCTCCTGTGTCAACCAAGAATGAAACCTTATAGCCCATCACCTTTCCCTCTACATATGGGCCTCTCTGATCCACCTCTAGGGATGCTGCAAGCCTGCACTCTTCACTGTCTGAACTATCATCTGACCAATCCTCATTCATACCATTTTCACCTCGTAATGGGAATTGTTGCACAGTATTGTTTTGATTTGTTACCTGGCCTGTGACCTGCTGAGGAAGCATCACCTGTTGCTGTCCCATCGGAGCCATTGGTAATTGCATTTGCTGTCTAGGCACCATAGGAATCTGCTGCTGCACTGGTTGCATTTGTATTGACTGAAAACGCGGCATTTGCATCTGTTGTATGGGCTGTACCCCTTGCATTTGTACCAAATTATTCTGAAAGTTCGGGTTTTGATGTCTCACTTTCGGACCTCGTGAATTTTGTAATGTACCAACATTAGTGCTCTGCTGAACTGCACCATCCTGCACCATATTCGGACACTCCAGTTTCTAGTGCCCCACGCCCCTGCACGCGTGACATGGTGACATCTTCTTCACTCCTTGAACATCATTTTGAATAACAACATTATTCATGTCTAAATCGCGGTTCACAAACCCTCGGCCTCGGCCTCTCGGCTGTGCCTGAAACACACCATTCATTTGCTATTGTTTTAGATGTATCACCTACTGAAATCCATTTCCCTGTATTCCAGCCTGTGCAGCCCTTATTTGCATCACCATCACCTTTTCCTTTAACTTTTTCTGCTTCAACTCGATCTCATCACTACAGTACTTTGCATACTGCAATACCTCATCAATCGGTTTAGCTTGCCAACAAATCAAATGATTCTTAATCATTTGACAGACCTCCGGTCTCAATCCTTCAACAAATCTAAACACAAGGTGGTTCATGTCCTTCGGTTCAATTGTCTCAGTACCACTGTAATGCTTGAACGCTTTCACCAGTCTCTCGTAATAAGCATGTATTGACTCTTTAACCTCTTGAGAGGTCCGGTCGATTTTCTGCCAATCAGTCACCTTCGGCGACACCTTTTGTTTCAAAAACTCAATTACTTTATGATAATATTTCATCACCTCTTCTGAAGGTGCTCCGGTCACCTTATCTCTTGCCGGCTCCTTTGTCGGCCAATCTACCCCTCTCTTACACTCGAGCCACAAATCAGGCGGAACAATGATCTCAAACAAAGTATTCAAGTCTTCCCAGAGACACTTTGCAAGTTTCACAAACCTGTCCATTTGTTGATACCACTCGATCGGCTTCTCTCTCAGTCTGTGATAATCATTTGTAAAAGATAAAGGGGCATATTTATACTCTGTTTGCGCCGGAATTGCGTCGTTTTTGCTTACGCAAATCCGACGCAAAGCTAACTCCATATTTATACTTTGGCGTTAGACCCGTCTAGCGCCAAAGGTCTTGGAGTTTGCGTAATTTTTTAGCGTGGACACCTACCTTGCGTTAATGATATGCAAGGTAGGCGTTCCCGTCTAAAAAATTACTCCAAGGCATGTGCGCCTTATTTAAACTCCCGTGCAAAAATGACGCACGGGAGTGGCCGGGTCCAAAAAAATGACGTCCAGCCGCTTTTGCGTCATTTTTTAACGCCTGGTCAGGGCAGGCGTTAAGGGACCTGTGGGCTCGGAAGGAGCCCAGAGGTGCCCTCCCATGCCCCCAGGGACACCCCCTGCCACCCTTGCCCACCCCAGGAGGACACCCAAGGATGGAGGGACCCATACCAGGGAACTTAAGGTAAGTTCAGGTAAGTATTTTTTTTCTTTTTTGTTTTGTGGCATAGGGGGGCCTGATTTGTGCCCCCCTACATGCCACTATGCCCAATGACCATGCCCAGGGGACACAAGTCCCCTGGGCATGGCCATTGGGCAAGGGGGCATGACTCCTGTCTGTGCTAAGACAGGAGTCATTTCAATGGGGGTTGGGAGTAAAAAAAAATTGCGTAAATTGGGTTGAGGCCAATATTTTGCCTCAGACCTGACTTGCCCCATTTTTTGACGCCCAAGCTCCATTTTCCCCTACGCCGGCGCTGCCTAGTGTGGGTCATTTTTTTTGACGCACACCACTCAGCTGCGCCAGCTAACATCATTCCATAAATAAGGTGCCCGCATGGCGCTTTGGAATGGCGTTAGCCGGCGTTAAAATTTTTGACGCACAAAATTTCTCCTCTAGTCCATGGCACATGTACCAAAACACCACCAGCTGTCTCTCTCATAGGCAATATTTTTACCGATTCCAGATCAGGTGACGTCCTAACTTGATTAAACTCTGGGCTATCACTCTTTCCCTTATCCCTTTTCTTTGCCCATCGGCCTTCCCATTTCTCTAATGCACCCCAAATCTGTGCACTTTGCAGCAGTTCTCTCAAATGTGCCTTCATGCCTGCAGATCTCATGTGTTCAAAATCTTTTGAATCAAAGTCTAAACTGTAACTCCTTTTTAAATGCTTAGTGTTTCCGATATCGATATTGTATTTGTCTGCTAAGTTCGCTAACCTTTGGTGTACCTTGCCCACTTCCTTGGTAATCTTGGGACACAAATATCTTAGTTCTGCCTCTGTGTATGATTCCAATCTATTTACTCCCATTGTTCCTTCCACTAACTCGCCAGCTTCTGCCCCTAGTCGTACAAAGTTCAGGTATTCATCTTGTTTTCCTTTCTCAGGTTCAACTGTGGTCACTGCAGTCTTTTGTGAAGTATAAGTTTTCTCTAACCATTCATTTAACTGTTGTACTGTAAAACCCTGCAGTGAAATGTTCCCTGCATGTATCATTGGAGAATGTGAAGTATTTGTACTCATGGTTTGGGGAGTTAAAACTCCTAATCCTGCTTGACGCATTGCTTCGAGAGGTGCCCCTACTGGACTAAGGTCCATTAAGGTTCTCGGTGTCTCATTTGCTTGCTCTCCAGGGGCCATTATCTGTGGAGTTCCCATAGGCCCTCCTCTTATTGCTTCCTGAGTCATCACTCCCTGATCACACACCCCTGTTTTACCTTGTGCGTACAATGGTACTGGGGACCAACAGTAATGGGTAGCGATATAGCGGCAGGTGTTTTACCTGGACCCAGACCTCTTGGGGCCTCAACACCATAGGTCTGTTCCAATGTACCTAGAACAGGTACTAACGGTGGTCCCGCTACAGGGTTATACCCAGGTATCAACTGTGGTGGTTGGGACATTAATTTCGGGGTCGATTCAATCTGTATTAGCTTTGGCTTTGTGTATATCGGGTCTGGCGGCACTATCAAATTCGTAGTAGTTTGAAGCACTGGGACATCAGGATAGATTCTCTTTATCTGTGGTGGAGGTTGCAACTGTATTGGCATGTCGGGTGCATGGGTACAATGACACCATTTTGTATCAAAGCCGTATCGCTAGTCTGTCCCATATCAGTAACTCCCTTTTCTTGCATCTGGTTCCCATATCTAAGCTAGTACTTGGAGCACTGTCGCTCACCGCATATGGTGGCGGACGATCATGTAACAATCTATCCATAAATTCCTCATCATCTGAATCATCGTCCTCTTCCCAAGATCTTTTATTTTCTTTAGATTTGCCTGAGTCTTTATCGGTTTTACAGGAGGCTTTCTTTCCCTGTGTTTCTTCTCCTTGAGTTATTGCTGGGAATAACTTCAACCCGTCTACAATTCCCCTTCTCTACATTTTGCTCTTGTTGTCCCACCTAGCCTCTGCATATGATTTTTCTGCCCTTCTCAGCCTTCTCTGAAACCTTTCTTGTCTATGTTTGAGGGCCATCAAGTCCCAAATCGCCAAAGCCTCATATTGCGCCGTGTACTTAACATCCACCTCACATTTTCTAGTACCTTTGGATTAAACGTCCCGTGCTCTGGAAACGCTAAACACCCTTCTTTTTCTGTTAATTTGTGCCACTGTTTCATCCATAAACAAGGCGCGACACCTTTCTCTTCCATAACCGTATAAGCTGGAGTACTCTCAGGTGGTGTGGGCTCCCCATCGGTTGCAACAATATATACATCTCCCTTTAGAGCGCTCTTAAATGCTTTGACAAAATTCATTTTGCGATTCTCTTATTTTGTATTCAATCGAAATGGCTTAGTTCCCAGGACACGCTTCACCTGCCTTTCTCAACCTATTGCCTCTCACAGACGGCAGCCATCCGTGCGCGACCCCTCTCAACATTTGACCTATCTCAACGTGGCACCACTGACGTCACACTCACACACACTGCAGCTGACAAAGTCTCGCGGCTCATCCGCTCCTCACTGAACCCGTACAATCGCACATAAACTAATGCAACTATTGCGAGCACCTTAAATGACAACACAAATCTGTTGGTTTACTACAGGAAGGGTAACACATTCGCTTCAGAACCTTACAGAGATTTCACTTGAAGCCTCAGCCGCTACTCTCTCTTTATCAGTTCCCGCATACGCAAGCAGAATTTGACCCGCAAATTCTACTCTCGACTTGTCAATGACTCCTTCTAGTGCACTTTAGAATTTGTCAAATCTCCATCGAAGGTTTCATACGCACATTATAACTCAAACTTGACTTGTCAACCACGCCCGATTGACCTATTAAACAGTACAGATTACAACATAAACCACATTTGACTTCATACTCCGGAGTCTTAGACCTCGACAGGTCCGTACACAATAACCAACCACGTGGATAATTTTGAGCAACAAGCGCTACATTCACATGAAGTACGCCGACTTCTCTACTCTCATACTGTGGAGTACGCCTACTCCTGCTAAACAACACTTAATTTGGCCTAATTCACACAGATTTTTCACAACCACCTGCAAATTGCATAAGCTTAGGCAAGCGCAAAGACCCTAATCACACACTCTATGGCGCCGAGAACATTCCCAACTCATTTAGGCAGGCTCCGAGATCCCGGGAAAGCCATGGTGAACTTAGAAACCCATCATACTTCCAAATTGCATTATCACAGAAAAACAAATTAAACAATGAATCTCCGTCCTAGGGCCCCCAAGGGCCAAACCGTCGCTCTGCTACCAGAACTGTTAACGCGTCCCTCTATGTTAATTTATACACATTCCGACTCGTTTTAGGCCGATGAATCTTTTGACCCAGTGGTCAGACACCGTAGAACGAGATAACTGATCAATATGTCAAGTAATATATCAATAATGTCATTAACATATATCACCACAATATACTTTACTTTAGACATTGATTAAATTGTCGGCGCAACCATGACCTTTCAGTCACGAATAACCACACCTTTATGGAAGTTTTGTGAACTTTATTCCCTATTGATTACAATCTAATAGTAAGAGTATTAATCTCAAAACCATGAAGCAAAAGAGCATAGTCACAATATGGCAACAGTGATAAGATTTTGACAACGCGAAGATCACAAACATAAAAACACTAATGTAAGAGATCTCAGTTCAGCATAACACAACATCGGTCACGTCAGTTGCGTCAGTCAAGGTGAATGCCTAATCTAGCCACTAATTAGCATCAGCATGTTGGACTTCATGCAAAACAATTTAGCACACTAATTTAGAAAAACATCTGACTAAGGTCTCTATCCAAAAATACAGCAGTTGGTACCTAGAAAGGAAAAGCATTCAGACAAATCACAATAGCAATTGTCATAATTACCCTCCTCGGAATGAGTCAGCATTCAGGATCAGTCTTCATCTTCAGGACGTCAGTGAGATCGCCGTCAGTCTATCTCGTCTAAGGAACAGGGGACACTTCCCTCATAAGGAGGAGAAGTGTAATGGGGCAGTCTATGGATAATTTATTTCAAGTCTCATATCACCAAACAGAGTGACAGAGTTTCTGGATGCAATCAATATCATTCCCTACCTAATTCCCAGAGTCTTCTGTGTCATGGGTTTTTATCCCTTTTTCGCAATACCTTCCCCCAAAATTCTATTGGACAGTCGCTTCACCCCACGATCTTTAACCTATCAAATTATACATTAAGTAATGCACTTGTTACTCTATGATAATTTATAACACTTTGATTGGTCTTCATAATTGACGTTTTCCGTAGGTGGCACATCCGGGGTTACTTCATTCTTTGGCACGTTCTTCAGGTCAAAAGTTCTCTTTTGCATGGTCGAAGGTCCTTGGATGTTTCAGATGATGTTGCAAAAACGTATAAAACGTATACTAAAGCAGCTAGCATGCGAGTGAGAAAAATTCCCAAAGTGATTTACATGTTCTATATAAAGTGTATTATTTTGCCTCAATGGTGAAATGGCATAGAATACATTAAAGAAGTGAGATCTGTTTAAGGGATAATAAGACAAGCAATTTGCAAATATAACAACAAAACTGAATCGTAGAGTGTCTGGTATTTCTGTTAAGCTTTGTTCATTTTGTGAGAATCCTGGCCTGGTGCTTGTGCCCCCTTGTAACGAACGGAAGTACTTGGGGTTCTAGCAGTGTAGGCAGACAGGTTCAGGTGCCCTGTCAGTTCTGTGGCAGTACAGACAGCAGCCGAGAAATTATTCATCCTTCTTCCATGTGTGTTTTGCTGGTGATAATGCTGTTTTTTCCTTAATAAATAGGTTAGGCTGGAGTGTCATTTGTGATGCTGCGCTTGCTATTGGTATCTCATTAAAAATAATAGTATGAGACTGTAAATTGTCTTGTTAGCTGTTGGACTTTTTTGCTTATGCAGGGTCATCCCCAATCGTTTTGCCTCTTGCTTCCTATTTTTTTCTGACCTGTTACTGTTGGCTTTTGAACTCTGAGCACTTTACCACTGCTAACCAGTGTTAAAGTGCATATGCTCTCTGTGTAAATTGTATGTGATTGGTTTATCCATGATTGGCATATTTGATTTACTAGTAAGTCCCTAGTAAAGTGCACTAGAGGTGCCAGGGCCTGTAAATCAAATGCTACTAGTGGGCCTGCAGCACTGGTTATGCCACCCACATAAGTAGCTCTGTAATCATGTCTCAGACCTGCCATTGCAGTGTCTGTGTGTGCAGTTTTAACTGTAAATTCGACTTGGCAAGTGTACCCACTTGCCAGGCCTAACCTTCCCTTTTCTTACATGTAAGGCAACCCTAAGGTAGGCCCTAGTTAGCCCCAAGGGCAGGGTGCAGTGTATGTTTAAGGTGGGACATATAGTAATGTGTTTTAAATGTCCTGACAGTGAAATATTGCTAAATTCATTTTTCACTGTTGCAAGGCCTGTCCCTCTCATAGGTTAACATGGGGGCTACCTTTAAATCTGATTAAAGTGTAGCTTCCCTTTGGGAGCGGATGGACATGTGGAGTTTGGGGTCTCTGAGCTCACAGTTTAAAAATACATCTTTTAGTAAAGTTGATTTTAAGATTGTGTGTTTGAAAATGCCACTTTTAGAAAGTGAGCATTTTCTTGCTAATACCATTTCTGTGACTCTGCCTGTTTGGGGATTCCCTGTCCGAGTCCGTTTGACAGTTGGGCTGAATGCACCTCACACTAGACAGTGCCAAAAAGGGAGCTGGGGTGTAGTCTGCAATTCCTGATGAGCCATCTGTGCTAGGAGGGAGGGGAGGAGTGGTCACTTACACCTGAAAGGGCTGTGCCTGTCCTCACACAATGCAGTCTCCAACCCCCTGATGAGTGTCTGGGGCCTGTCCTGGGCAAGGCAGGATTTCACATTTAAAAGAGACTTTACTTTGAAGTAGGCCTACTTCAAAGGGGAAATTGGGTATAAGAAGGGCACCCAAAATCACAGACTTTAGAACACTTCCGGAAACAAGAGAACCTCTGCCTGGAGAAGAGCTGAGGAAAAAGAGCTGCCCTGCTTGTGACTGTGCTTTGTGGAGCTATCCTGCAGTTGCTGCTTCTGCCAGAGTAAGAGGGCAAAGACTGGACTTTGTGTGCCTTCCATCTTGTGAAGAAATCTCCAAGGGCTTGATTTAGAGCTTGCCTCCTGTTGTTTGAAGTCTCTGGGACAGCAAAAAATTCTCTCTGCCAGCACCTGGAGTCTCTGTAGAGACTCCTGCTCTGACAAGTGGTGTCCTATCCAGTACCTTGGCCATTGAAAGGAAAGCCGGGGAGAATTCAAGGAAATCGACTTCGGCCCGGAGCCGCTGCTGAATCCGGTGACGCCGCCTGCACCTGACTCCGTGATCTTCACTGGAACGCAACGACCTTCGTAGGCCAGACATCGCTGCAGCCCCGCCGAAGTCTGCGACTCCATGGAAGTCGCCGCACCACGCCATGACCGACGCCGCTCGAAGTGCACGGATTTAACGTTTCGCACAGATGCCGCGATCCCCAACTTCGCGCATCGGCTCGTTTTCATTTTTCACCAACTTACTGTACCTGGGGTCTATGCGACTCCGTGTCTGGCGCCGCTGGTGTCAGATTGTTGGGAACAACTCCATTACGATGCCGTGTTAACACCTCATCAAAGCATTTTGTGTTTCTAAGTGCTATTTTTGAGTTTAATCTTTAAAAATTCATAACTTGACTTGTGTATGTCGGATTTTTGTCGTTATGGTCTTGTTTTGTTTAGATAAATATTCCCTATTTTTCTAAACCTGTGATGTGTCCTTTTGTAGTGTTTTCATTAAGTTACTGTGTGTGTTGGTACAAATACTTTACACCTAGCACTCTGAAGTTAAGCCTACTGCTCTGCCAAGCTACCAAGGGGGTAATCAGGGGTTGGCTGAGGGTGATTCACTTTTACCCTGACTAGAGTGAGGGTCCTTGCTTGAACAGGGGGTAACCTGACTGTCAAGCAAAGACCCCATTTCTAACATTAGCTGAATAGTTTTCTCAGGGAATATACACCCATCGGGTCTTTTCAATTCTTAATCCTGACAATCGTGGTTCTGCCCTTTCTGCTCTTCTTTCATTATTTAAAGCATGATATGCGGCTTTTATGTTGTCTAGGTCTGATGTTGTAACTTCTCCTACCTTGCCCTGGTGGTCAGAAGTTTGATCTATATTTTTTAATTTGTTGATTTAGAGCCACAAGCCCATTAGCTTGATCCTCAACTTGCACTGCTAAACCATTCATGGCCTTATTTTTAACCAAGGATTGTGGTAACACTGTTAATATTGTAGAGATTTGATCTGTCCCTGCCAACGATTTTTCCAGAAAGGATAAGACTGAGCAATGTATTCTTTGTAGAGCTTGTAATGCTTCCAATATATGAGTATACTGGTCCAACAAAAGTGGAGACAAGGTTCCCATCCTGGAAGACAGGTTCTGAATCAGTGGACTCAGACCCAGACAACAAGTTAGTAATATTAATTTTATTTGCATTTTAATCTCACCTGTGATCTTGCTACATAGGTCTTCTGACCTTGTGTCAAGACATACTAGACATACTACATCCTTAGACTGGAATAGTGAGGAGGGTATAGCCTATTATGAATGGTGCAATAGTCAGGACTCCAGAGAGACACTCAAGAAGACCTCAACCATCCTGTGATCATGTGTGGAAACTTGCAAACTTGTGCTTCTTTTGCACATCAGCCATTTTTGCATATCAACCATCTTTTCCTGGTGTCCTACAGGTTCTTTGCGGTTGCCCTGTACGTAATATGCAAAGAAACATCTGATGAGGCTTTCTCAAGATACAGTTTTCATGGAGCTTGTTTGGCTTGTAAAAATATAAGTAATCTCTCTATGGTTGCTTCTTGGTGCTGCATATGAAGGGGCTCTTTTTCAAATGTGGTTGGGCGATTCTTCATTATTTTTAGTGAGAGTTTGCCATTAGCTTATTAAACTCTTAATAAGCTCCTTGGAATGACAGTTTGTGTGCATAGTTTTTTGTAGTCATTTTACAATCCTTTACAGACTGGGATTTCAGGACCAGCGTCAAGGTAGTAGCAAAATGCATTCCGAAAGATGGCCTGTAAAGGCCTAGTGCATTCAGTCTTCACTTTCTTTTTCACTAAATAGCGGTAAAAATATTACATTTTCACAAGAGATTGTGACATTCTTCCCTAATTGTCACTGTTTTTCACTAGTTTCTCCAGATACATGTGAGGGGCAAAGCCACATTCTACCCCCTACTCACACTCTAGACACATGCACACACTAGACACATGTATGAGGTAAGAATGCAAGCTGCAGCAGTTCTCTTCCAGTTGAGACTGCAGCGCAGAAGCATCTCCTGTTACTGCAGGAAGCAAAATTCAGCTGTAAGCATACATAAAAAATGTGGGATAAATTCCTGGGTGTGCCAGGACTAATCACGTTTCGTTAGTGAAAATGAGATGTGTGATACATAAGCCCATGATATAAAGAAGTAGCCAGTGGTAATCTGCCCACGCCTCTCTTATCGGGGATAACATGGGAGTTTAACTTTATTTGTCAAGATTGACTTATTCCCAGGTTAGCAAATGCAGCCGTACATTTATTTTCCTTTTTTTTAATACTAAACTGAGAAACAATTAATTAACCGATGGAGCACCTTCATTTTCGTGGATAAAGTTAACAAAATCAGGCGCTCACCTGTTTCTTTTTTTCATTTTTTCATTTTTTCATTTAGGGCTTGTAATCTTCCATTTCTAATAGCAAACGAAATGTATTAATTCAAAATTTATAAATTCAAGAATTCAAAGTATATTATCAGCATGTGATAAGCGACTCTTTCAGAATCCTGTGTTTATGTTTTAAAGTTCCTTATTAATCAAGGACAGTTTTAATCGAACCCACTGCCAAGAAGATATTGAAAGTGTTTATAGTCAGACATTTTACCTATACAATGCAAACTAAGTAAATAAAAATGCGAGCACATACTAGCTACTTTTGTTTTTGATTTTGAAAAATATCCTTTTGCAAATACATAGAGAAGGTTATATTTACAGATTAGTAATTAAACATTTTGCATTTCATGTGCTCTTAATAATTCTGCTAAAAGTGGATTACAATTGGTAGATGTTTTTAAATTACATTTACAACCAGGCAAATAAAAGTTGTCAAATGTCTATGCATAATCATTCCTTTCTCCCTTCTTGTGCTTAGCAAAGAACATCAGGACGGTGTATCTGAAAGAACAGGCACTCAGTTCAAGCATCTTTGAAAAAGCTTTTCCTTCTTTAAATGGGGAGAGCTCCTTCAGTGCCCCATTCTGTGTACCACCCCCCCATCCTTTGCAATTGTGAGGTGAGACTTTCTATTGTCCTCCCCTGGCTGGAGAGCAGGTTTGAACGAGCACTGGCCAAGCTCGACATTGCAAATGGCGAGAGCTTGACTCTCTTCAGTCAGGACGAGTTCACAGTTCGGCTACCCCAGTAACAAAGAGCCTTAGCTTCATGAGGGTGGGGGATAGATATCCTGCTGATGCGTGGCCCCTTCCCCACCAGCATTTTTTTTTCTGTTTGCCGTGACTGGAAAGTAACTCCGTTGTGGATTTTAAACTTAAAACAAAACGCCATTCCATGAAAAATAATCATTTTTAATACTGCACGTTGGTAGCTCCTTTCAGGAGGAGGAAAGGATATTGGCAAATGTCCAATAAAAGTATGAAATCACACCTTTTTATGCAATGCCATGAGAAGTCTAAATTATAAATTATAAAGAAACACGTCAGTATGTGTTTGCTCAAAGTATTTGCTCACAAACGTTTTCCACAGGTGGAGCGCTGTGCCACTGCAAGTTGCTCCTTATTTAAAGCAGGGCTCCTCTTCAGGCCAGCTTGTGATGCAGTTTCATCGGCTTGGCTCAGCCTGAGGTCCTGGTCTACACTTGGAAGTCATGTGGATGAGGAAAAGCTCTGGAGCTTAAGTGGGACAAGCCTAAAATTCAGGCCGAGTCGCGGTTCGACGTCACCAGCTTGACTCTCGTCAACAAGTCAGTCACCTTATGGAGCTTTTTTACAACGTTGCTCCAAACTTCTCTTTCAGCAGTCCTTTTTTAGATCTTGCGGTGACCACAACCTTGGTCCAAGGTTCAAAGTGCTCTGAGTTGCTTCTTGGAATCTGGGACTACAATTCCCAGAATGCACCTGAACAGAATCCTCAACAGACCACTGGACGCTGATCAGCTTGGCTCTTATTCTAGGACTTGATGAAGGGGACTCGATGTAGCTCCTTTGTACTTGTTGCTAACAGGGAGTCCACTCCTTGCTCTTCAGAAACAAGGCAAAGGCAGTTTTGTTGTGAAGCCCAGAGTGTGCAGCTGCAGCAGTACTTGTGGGTGCAGGCCTTCAGATGCAGACAAGGGGATCAGCAGGGCAGTTCTTCTTCTTCTGTCTTTCTTCCAACAGGGATCTGAGTTGCTGGACAGCTTTTCCATATTTATCCATGCTCCTTGGTTGGCTAGCAGGAGGGCACCCCTGACCTATGGGGTGCAGGTGCCACCCGCAATTCCAGAAAGCAACATGCTTAAAAAATCCAAGATGGAGAACATCTCTCCTGGGAGGTTAGATCTGGCTGAGTTTACCCAGTGGTAAGGCTAAGTCTCCCTACCATACCCCCTTCAGCCCCTCTCCTAATCTATTTAATAGGGCCTCCATCTAGCTGGGGGGGGGGCAAGAAATGGGAAAGGTCTAGTTTCTGTCACAGGTGACTTTACCACCTTTGAAGACCAGTTTGGCCACCCTACCCCCTTCCTGGTCTGCCATCTGTTACAGCAGTTCTCCACCTGCAAGATGCTTCTTTTGTTTTAGCCCATTCCACTTTATACCTCATTAAGGTAGCTTGGCTCAGGCTGCTAGGGGCTGACCAAGCAGGAAAAGACACTACAGGGCTGTATCTGATAACTTTCAGAAAGGGGTCTGAAACTCTTTTCCTGTAATAGTTATAATAAATGCAACATTGGCAAGTTTTTGGATTTATTCTAACTATTAATTTGATATTAAGCATGATATATTTAACTCTTTCCTAGCGGAAAGGAGAATATTATTTTAAAATAAAGCTTTCTAATTTTAGCCTATGGAGGTAATGTACTACAATGGGGAAAACAGATTTGGCTTATAAAACAGCTTTTATAATGTCCCTGCTTATATTTATACACCCAACCCTTGGGCCACCTAGGGCATACTTTAGGGTGACATATGTAAAATAAGATATTATAAGACTTTGGAAGTACTTTTAATTTCAAAGTTGAATTTGAGATTCATTTTATTTTAATAGCAACCAGCAAGGCAGGCCTGCCTTCAACATTATGTCAGACACCAAATCAGTGCACCTGTTGGTGCCGTAACTCCACTGGGGGGCCCTAAACCTACATGCCAAACCATATACTAGATACTTACATATTGGTTGTCAGGACCAATTATATATACACCTAAGTTGCATACAAACTGGCCCTTGGACTGGTTAGCAGTACCCAGGACACAATCAGAGTCAGTAGCTACTAGAATCAGTCGAAACATGGGAATGACCAGGGTAAAAATTATGACTTTCTCACAACTATGATCCACGGTGGAAGGAGGGACATAAATAAAGAGAAATGGCTTTTAAAACTAAGAAACACACCTGACAGGTTTTGAAACTGGTAGTTGGTTTGACATACCACGTTTGTTTTGAAATCAATATTTAAATAAGCTGCTGGACTAATGCACCTTTCTTCAACTGTCCTTGTCTAGCATATTTTGGGGTGTTTCTTTACAGTGACAATAAAAACAGAAATATGGGAAGAGAGAAAGAAAGAGACATGAAGACATTAAAGTGCTACATAGAGCTCGGTAGAGGGACAAGGAAACCAATAGAAAGGAAGACATTAGCTTTTTAAGGACTAATGTGGGCTTTTCATTGGCAGAGCAGCTGTCACCTTAAGTGGAGCTCCATGGAATTCACTTCTTTTAAAACTGGCAATCACCCTTGTTGATTATATTTTGAAAGGACATTATTTGCTTGATGTTCCTTTGAAGCATAAAGTTGTCTCTTCATTTCCAACACCTCTTAGAGCTATTTATTTTCCCAACTTAAGTGTGAAGGAAAAGCCCTTTAATTACACTTGACATAATAAGAGTCACTGGCCTTTTCCAAATGTGAACAATCAAGCTCTTCACAATTAAACTGATCATAGTCAGAAACCCACCAGCGGACTGCAAAATTGATGAAGCACATGGCCCTAATGTGTGTATGCTGTACTGCCTCCATGTAAGTGAAGGGCCAGCTCATGACATACCCTATTGCATGCATGCCTACCACAATGTTTGATAGAATACTAACCAGATATCTTTTTTCACTGCAACCAAAGGATGTTCTATCACTTGCCTACTGTAGTCTGGTTTTCATGTTCCTTATTCATAATGTTGGTGAGCTTGGTAACTTTAATATTTCACTCTTAAGCCATTAGGGTACTATACCTGAATCTGTTTGGAGCCTGACTTTTTGGTAGGGAAGACATAAGTATCCCCAACCTTTGGAAGGGAAAGCAAAACCAAAAATATAATAACCCTATACTTAAAAAGTAAACACAAACATATTCACAGCAAAAATGTCGCAGAAAAATTATCTAACATACGACAGTATCACAAACAAAAATAAAGAAATAACAAATATTGTATTCACATTAAAACTAAACAAATATTAGAATCACAAAAACCAACATATCAAATAATGGAAAATCAATTTAATACTAAATAAAACACATATTACATTGTGTTCATATGTACTTATAAGAATGTCAAAATAGACATTTTAAATGTTTAATAACTAAACAAAAAACGTTTTTAGCATACATGGTGCCACACAAATCTCTAACTGTCTCAAACCAACCTGTCTTGGCCTTGGGGTCTAGTGTGATGACTTGCATCATATGTGCATCAGCTTACCATGCATGCAGTTTTATAGCAGTTCCTGTGTCTGTTTAAAGACTTCTGTGGGACTTGCCAGGGCCAGTGGGCCAGTCGGTACTCATAGTTAAATTTATTAAAGTATAGAATTCCCTGCAGCTGGCTCCTATGTTTGTTTATACGTGTAAGGTCCCACAGGGCCAGTTGTGCTTGAAAATATGCCAGGTGTCTTGATGCTCGTGCTTTTCTCAGCCCTTCAGCCTTGTGTAATTGCAGGTGGTTGAAAGAACCGTTTGCCACGTGCCCAAATAACTGTTGAGGCTTTGTGTCTTTTAAGGGTGCTAGAGACATCGGAGGCACGTGTACTGACGTTCAAGATTATGGGTGTGGTTTGGGCACATCAATAAATACCACACAGAATCCACAAACCGGTGATTGGCCTTGCATTTGCAAGGAAACTGGTCTCTCCTCGTGCTCTCCTGAAGATTCTTCACTCAGCATCACCGCATAGCATCCCGAACTCTGTGCAGCCATTCGTGACATCATCCCAGCATTTACCCGATTCTCCGATCCCACGTCGATGTCCACTTCAAGGCATTCCAATTCTTCCTTTACCGGCATCCTGAATCATTGCAGCACAAAAAAACCTGCAAAAAAGACAAAAGAGAAAGGAAAGAGATTAAGTTAAAAGACAAATAAGGTTAGTGCACTCTTTTTTCTACACAACAGTACAGAGAGAGATCAAAGGCCACCAGAAGAGACATTAGTTATGTGGAAGCACAAATGGTGACAATAATAGATTGTGTCGCATTGCACAATTGGTTGACTTTCCTATATGTAGGATGTTTTTATGGTGAGCAAAGACTGTGAAGGTATAACTACTACAATCAGACTTATGTAAATTTCATGACAACAAGAATGCATATGGTCACAATATTGCATTAAGTTGAAAATATCAACGATGGTTTGATTCTTAACTCGAGCGGCGACTCCTCTAAAACTACACAATATCTACAGTGTGATCATTTCTATGCGGTGATAGAATGATATCTTATGTATGTGAGATCATATAAAAGCGGCAATAAATACCGCACTCGAACCACAAACTGGTGCCTGGCTTTGCACCTTTGAGATTATTTGCTTTCCTTCATCCCCCAGTATCCCAAAGTCTGTCCAGCGATTCCTCACTTCAGCCCAGCACTGACATTATTCCCTAATCCCACATCAGCTTGTAAGGCGCTCTGATTCTTCCTCGACTGGCAGCCTGAAATAAGTAAAAAAGACAAATAAGGTTAGTGCATGTAGGAGGCTGGCCTGTTTGTCGGGGGTACCTAAGGTACGTACACCTTACATCAGGTCCAGTTATCCCTTCTAAGTGAAATGTGGGCAGTGCTCTAGCAGCTTAGGCTGTCTGGAGGTAGCAGTAGCACAGCAGCTTCGGCTGAACTAGGAGACATGCAAAGCTCCTGCAATACCACTATAGTTACACAGTACTTATACACAATAAAAGACAATACTCAGTGTTACCAATAATAAAGGTACTTTATTTTAGTGACACAAGGCCAAAAATATCTTAGAGGCAATACTCCTTCTGGAGGTAAGTATTATACACAATACATAAACTATTAACCAAAATCAGGTAAATAAACAGTCATAGAATAGTGCAAACAGTAGAAAATACAATAGATTGCAATGGACTTAAGGGCAACACAAACCATGTACTAAAATAGTGGAGTGCAAATCACAAATTTCCCCCTAGGCAAGTGTAGTGTGTAGAGGGGCGCTGGGAGTGTAGGAAAACACCAAAGGTAAGTAAAGTACCCCACCCCAGAGCCCAGGAAAGCAGGAATAAAATACAGCAAGTTTCCTCAGGACACACTACAAGCCATGATAAGACATTTTTCAAGAACCAAGCAAGACTACAAGCAACAAATGATGGATTGCTGGACCTGAAGACCTGTGGAGAGAGGAGACCAAGTCCAGAAGTCGAAGAAAAGTCCAGGAAGGACAACCTAGGAGATGGTGCAAAAGTGGATTCTCTGGTAAGAAGAACAGTACAGAAGAGCACCAAAGAAGATGGCTGCATTTTCCTGCTTGGTGCAGGTGATGTCCCACATCGAGTTGTTGGATGCAGGCTGTTTGCGTCACTGGATTCCACCAACAAGCCTTGGTTCAAGCAAGTACACTGTTTGCATCAAACAGGAGATGCCTGGACCCATGAAGGACCTGGGGGTCTCAACTCAGACTGAGGAGACAGAGGGGGTTTTTCTCAGCACTTCAGAGAGCCCTCAGAAGACCAGGCAGCACCCACAGGAGTCCCAGAACATGGGGATAAAGAAGATGCAAAGTGTAGTTGTCACAGCACTACACTGGAAGGTCCACGCCACCGGGGAACCACTCAGCAAGCTGTGCATCGCAGGATGGAGTGCTGGGGACCTTGGCTAAGCTGTGCATGAAGGATTCTTGGAAGAAGTACACAGAAGTACAAGGAGCTGCAGAAGACATAGTGCACAGGGGTACTGTTGCAGCACAGGGAGGCAAGTTCTTACCTCCACCAAATTTGGACAGCTGGACCTCTGGACAGTCTAAGTCACTTCAGTCCACCACCTGTGTTCCAAGGAGCAAGCTCCTCATCAGGAGAGGAGTCCCAATGTACCAATTGTCATTGCAGAATGGTGCCTGCAGAAGCAGGGAAGTGACTCCACGGGAGATTCCTTCGGTTCTTCTGGTGCAGGGTGAGGACAGGCAGTCCTCAGAGCATGCACACCTTGGAAACTGTTGCAAATGCTGGCTGGAGCTGAAGTTGCAGGTCACAGGAGTCGTCCTGGATACTTTATTGCATTTACAGCGGTTCCTCAAGCAGTCTGCGGTTGATCCGACGGTCAGAAGCTGAAGCAGAGGATGCAGAGGAGTCCTGGAGGAATTTTGCAAAACAAATCTGAGGAAACACCCAGAGGAGAGACCCTAAATAACCCTGAGAGGGGGTTTAGCTACCTACCCAGGTATGCACCTATCAGGAGGGGTCTCTGATGTAACCTGCTGGCACTGGCCACTCCGATGTCTCCAGAAGGTCCCCACACCTTGGAATCAAAGATGACTAACACCAGCCTTGAGACCCTACCGGGTGAGTAGTGCGCTTAAGAAATTATTATTTGATTGAGGGACACTCTGGAGGAGCTCTGGGCACCACCCGTGGGTGGTGATGGACAGGGGAGTGGTCACTCCCCTTCCCTTTGTACAGTTTTGTGCCAGAGCAGGGACTGGGGTCCCTGAACCGGTGTAGACGGGCTTATGCAAGGAGGCACCATGTATGCCGTTCGAAGCATTTCCAGAGGCTCTGGGAGGCAACCCCTCCCAAGCCTATAACACTTATTTCCAAAGGGAGAGGGTGTAACACCCTCCTCCCAAAAGAAATGCATTGTTCTGCCTTCCTGGGATTGAGCTGCTCAGTCCCCAGGAGGGCAGAAACCTGTCTGCGAGGTGGCAGCAGCTGGGGCTGCAGTGGAAACCTCAGAGATCTGGTTTGGCAGTACATGGGGATCCATGGTGGAACCCCCAAGGTGCATGGGATTGCCCCCCCCAATACCACATTTGGATTGGGGGGGACAATTCCATGATCTTAGACACCTCACATGGCCATATTCGGAGTGTGAAGCTACATATATGTATTGACATACAAGTAGTGCACACTTATAATGATATCCCTGCACTCACGAAGTCTGGGGAATTGGCCCTGGACAACATGGGGGCACCTTTGCTAGTGCAAGGGTGCCCTCACACACAGTAACTTTGCATCTAGCCTTTAGTAAATGAAGGTGAGACACATTGGTGACTTATAAGTTACCTTAGTGCAGTGAAAATGGTCGTGAAATAGTGTATGCACTACTTCACCCAGGCTGCAGTGCCAGTCCTGATGAAAGGTTTGTATGAGCTCCTTATGGGTGGCAAAAGAAATGCTGCAGCCCATAAGGATCTCCTGGAACCCCAATGCCCTGGGTGCCTAGGTACCCTATACTAGGGACTTATAAGGGGGATCCTGTGTGCCAATCAGAATGGGAATATGGAGTCACTAAAGTGTAGTGACAAATTTGGTAAGTAGAGAGAGCATAAGCACTGGAGTTCTGATTAGCAGAACATCAGTGACACAGTTAAGCATACTAACAACACACATAGGCCACAAACTATGAGCATTGGGGCCCTATCTAGCAGGATCCCAGTGAGACAGGCAACACACACTGACAGATAGGGTTTTAACTATGAGCACTGGGGTCCTGGCTAGCAGGATCCCAGTGAGACTGTAAAAACACACTGACAAACACTCACAAACAGGCCACAAATGGGGGTAACCATGCTAGAAAGAGACTACTTTCTCACAGTGCACTACCTTTTTACTACACAACAGTGCAGAGACCAAAGGCTACTAGGAGAGACATTTGTTCTGTGGAAGCGTAACTGGTGACAAAAATAGACTGGGTTGTATTGTCCAATTGGTTGACTTTCCTATATACAGGATGTTAGGATAGTATAACTACATTAATGCCATTAGAAGATGTACACATGAAGCCGGGAGCGCTCGCTTACTAGCAGGCAGACTAGTCGACCAGTAGCAGAACCGAGGATACATAAGTCTCTTTTATTATTTTATGCCAACCTTCTGGGTCATCGCCTGATTTGAGGTTTTCATTTCCTTGATCAGACACTGCACCTGAAGCAAGTGGAGGTCCAGCCTCGGCTCCATGGACAAGTAGACCAGGTGACTGGTGCGACACAGCCAAACAAATAACATCAACACACAGCATGTAAAAGCCACAAAAACTCACAGGAAAGTGCTTTCTAAAAATGAATTACAGCAGAACAGTGTCACTCTGCTAGAGATCAAACGTGCAAGAGAAGACTGCAGAACTGAAATAAACCACTAAATACTAAAAGTAAAGTAAGTTTCACAGTAAATGAAAACTAACAAAATTTAAGATAGCAAATAATGAAAACTAAGCTACATCTTTATTTCTCCAAATTGCCTCCTCTCCAAAAAGACAGAAAATAAAGACAGAGACACCAAATTTCAACATTAAAAATAGACCAATACAAAAGAAATTAAGGATACTCACTAAACTTAAACTGAAGATAATGCTTTGCCATATCTAAAAAATACAAATTAAATAAACAACCCATAGCTAAATTTTAGATTGAAAAATAAACCTACATTAGTCACACATTTTCCTCTGAAAAGAATATTGTGCTCAAAACAATATCAAACAGAATTGCAAAGCAAAACTGTACAACTGAAACAAACTAAAGAGAACACTCATAGCATAAATGGAGATGTGCACCTGCAATATAAAAATGTGAAAATAAGTCTAACATTACAAATAGTTTTTTATTAAAATGAATGTATGTGTTCCATATGTAAAAGCCACAGATAAAATATTAGAAACTACAAAATATATCAAATCCCAAAAACTGAAACTGTTATTAAATTATAGAGGCTTTGCTTATAGTAAAGAGAGCACCACCAGTGACAAACCACACTGGAAATGCAACAAATATTATTCAAACACAAACTTCAGTAGGGCCACCACTAAAGCTGAATTATTTGAAAGTATTTGGGAGCATACCAATCCCCCCTAATGTTTCCCAAATTGAAGTCAGGAATATTGTAAAGGGCTTGAAAGAAGCTAGTACAAGCTCACAAGAACCAGTAAGAACAATACTCAAAAGGTTTATGTCAAGCGTACCTGAACAAACAACTGGCAAATTCCCTGCATTACAACGCTAACAAGATGAATTGCCAGAACAAGTAGAACAGTCAGGTTAAGACCAGTAGCACATACAAATTATAGAAGTATAGATATACCCCAGCACATAATAATTGCACAAAAACACACTTTTTTATTATATGACAATCACAATAATGATGAAAGAATACTACTTCATGCTACCAATAAAAATGTAATTGCCTTAACTCATTGTAAAACATAGATGATGGATGAAACCTTTAATTTGTGCCCTCCAGCATTCAGTCAGTCAGTTCTACACAATACATAGTTAATATCAAAATACAAACATCCTATTGGGATATGCACTGTTGCTTATCACACAAAGTGCAACTAACAATAATATGCTAACACAAATAAAGCAACATACTAACAAATACAACCAACAAAAATTATAGATTTTTTACATGCAACAATTTTGATCATACTTACAATCTACCCTAATTGGAATCCAGTATTACTTTAACAAAAGAGCATATAGATACTCCTCTACAATCTACCGTGAGCATAGAATCTGCACCTGACTTTGAATTTGCACATGAAATAAAAAAGCTAATATCTTTAGCATATGTCTCTGTAACAGAAATCATTAAAAATTATGCTATGCTAATTGAATCCCCCTATGAGTAACAACATGAAACCAAACTAGCACCACTAATGGATTATTTTGAGGAAACTTGAAATGGTTGCCTTCACAAGTCCGGCCACAAACACCAGCTCAAGTATCACATTCCATGGTGGAACGTCTATGACAGCTCCATGTCTCAAGAAGCAAGGCTGAATCTTGCAGTGGAAGGGTGTCTCAATTCCTACAAAGGAACACTTGGAGGAAGCCTCCCTACATTCTACCAATTCCTAAAAAATGCTTTAAAAAGAACAAAAGCTAACAGGGGCTAAGAATAGAACAATCTCTAATGCAACTCAAACCAAAACTGTCCAACAAGCTAAACAAGTTCATTAACTACATTTAAAGTGAGATTCTTTGCAACCAACCTTACCATATCTAACTTAATAGCAATAACCCTACTTTACAAAAAGGCACACTAAGGAATACACCTTTTAACCTCCCTAAAACACAAACGATTGTACTATATCAGTAATTGTTTCTTAATATTAAAGAAAATGTAAAATAGAAGTCTGAATAAAAAAAAAAAAGTACCAAATGCAGATTGATAAATAAAATGTACTATATTAAATATTATTGTAACTAAACAAACACTTTTCTACCACTTTTCTACACCATAAGAATCATATGTAAAAATGTATCATTACACACCCTGCAACATATATAAATAAAACAAGATAACATTTAAACATTTGTAGCTGAAGTCTTGGTCAGTGAAATGACAATCTGAAAAAGAAAATCCCCAAAATATATTGATAAAAGAGAGCCAAAAATGCAGATATAAACCAGAGACAACTAGAACATCAAATAAGAGTCTAAAAATTCAGCAAATCCATCACAAACCTGGAATGTAAAAAAAAAAAATAATAATAAATGTTCCAAGAAGACTGAAAAATGAAGGAAAGAGTAAAAAAAATAATTTTGGTTAAAAATAACAAACTCTTTCTCCTTAATAAAAAACTAGAACACCTCCATATTAGAAATGATCTCTGATAACCAAAAATAAAAACCTTTAAAGAAAAACATGTACAAACCACCTAAAAACATTTGTAACCCCAGTGCAAGCTAAAGCACAGTAAAACGCATTAACATCAATGTGAAACACAAAAATACACAAATAAAATACAGTTGAACATTGAATTTCACTATCAGGTTTACCAAAACATTGAAAACTAACACATACCATACTAAAACAACATTCAATTAAAAGACTAGCCTAAAAGACTCCCCTTAGTAATACACTCTTACATGAACCAGAGAGCAGCAATGGGAAACCACAGACACAAACTCCATGAGCAGCCTCAAATAACAAACAGGCACAACAAAATCAAATAAACTGGAAAAAAGATGGAACATTTAAAATAGAAGAAGACATCCACCCCATAGAAATCCATGCAAATGTGTTTTGTTTTTTCATTATTAGTTATAAAATAAGAAATGTCAAATACATTTTAATATTACATAAATATTGATGACTAATTCAATATCAATCTGTTGCAGGAAACAGCTGTTTGTACTGGATGGATTCATGAGCTATTTCAGACTGGCAGTATAAATTAAGAACTAAGGGCACCTGTGGGCAGGCTTGGTAACCTTTATAGCTGCAGGTCTAAAAATGGAAAGTGAGCAGCTGACCTTAGAAGACAATGATAATATTTTAGCTGTAAAACTGAGGATTTGGTACAAGGGGGCCTTCAACTCCCTTCTAATAAAAAAACATCTGCATCCATCTGGATCTGAAAGCAAGAAAATTAATGTTCACCACTCTGATAAATACACTGTATCACATGACACAGCCCCAGTAGACATTATAGTATCTGGTGATTTTAATGGCTCTGACCATTCCCAAGAGAGGAAAATCTACTACAAGAAGATGACCTATGGGAACTTCCTAATCAGTACATTGACCCAATACCAATGGCCCAAAAGATATAAGGACATCAACATTAGTGAGAGATTTAGAAGCCTTGGCTCTAAGAGTCGTTAATGGCAGGCAGCAACAAACTTCTCCACCTGCTGGGACATATCAAGCAACTGGCTCACACTCAAAAATTGATTTTACAGTAGCAAGCCTATCTATATTTCATCAAATCGTATCTTTAAGAGTAAAGGAACACATGAAAGTGGCCATGGGCAAAACATTCTGGGGATAAAAAACAAATGCAACCCTCATCCAAAGGAGAACTCCCTTCCGGGGGAGATAGTAACAACAAACCTCAGGAAGCTGCGCTGGACTGAAATTCAACAGACTCTATTGAGATCATTGCCTCCAGCCTTATAAAAGACTGTTTCTCATTCAATATCTGCGACCCAATAGTGCAGTAGACAATTTTCACAGAAAGGCTGTTGGCCACTTGCCCGCTGGAAATTAACTTCAACAACCATTAATCACAACTCCAGCTACAAGCTTTAAAAAAGACTAAAATATTGGCATCATGTTGCAATCTAAAGAGGAACCAGAATAGAATCCTGAGATTAGTACAGAGGCAGTCAGGAAATCCTGAGTTCCTAGCCAAACTGAAACTTACAAATAAAACTTTCAGAAGGCTGATCTGGAAAGAGAAAATAACAACAACAAAAAACATTCTGGGCAAACGTATTATTTCTGAGTAAACAAAAAATCTCAAGGAAATTTTGGCGAATGATTGACAACCTGAGCAGGGCCCCAATGACAATCACAGAAAGGTGCTGGGCTGCTTACCTATCAAAATATTCTAACTAACCACAAGTATTCACTCTATCTACTAAGCAAAAAAAGGGACAGTAAATATCAAACTGAGAAAAGAAACCTATGTGACCAAGAGCTTAACTTCTCTGCTAAACAAGTTTGTAAATTTATTAAGTCAAGCAGGAAAGATGATGCAACAGGACAAAACAGAATTCCACAAGCCTTGCATAAGGTAAACCTGTTTTTTTGGGCAGAACACAATTCCATAGTATTCAACAGAGCGTTTGAACTACAAGTCATCCCAGGATTATGGAAGGGTTCCCCAACAAACACCACTTTTTGAAGGAGGAGATTGGCATCGACCAGAGAACTATTGCCTAATCATGTTACAAGACACTGAGGTAAAACTCTTTGCAATACCACTCCTGAGCAAACTCTGAGGTTGGGTGGAAGGAAAACACAGCATTCCCCCATATCAAATGGCATTTGTCCGAGGACGCGGGACGATGACTGACATACTGACGCTTTCTGTACTAATTGAGAAACGTAAGGAAACAACCAATTTACTTGTGTTTTGTGGACTTTAAGTCACTGTTCGACTGCGTACAATGACATATACTATGGGAAAAATTGGAGTGCCTGGTAATCGCCCCTGCCTTTTGAGAGCAATTCAGATGCTGGTTTCTGATACTTGGGTAAAGGTAAAAATAGGGTTCAGTTATTTTTATTTATTATCTATTTAATCTGTTTCCGGCTGATCTGATGCACCATTCGATGAAGTAAATGCGCACCCCCTTAAGCTGGGTAATAAGCATATATCGAACCTCTTCTAGGCAGATGATGTGATTCTTTTAAGTCAGCTTACAACGCCTTATTGATAAAATATTTTATTACTTGACAACCTACGGCATGACGATCAATGAAAAGAAAACTAAGATCACGGTAGTAAGCAATAGATTACAGAAAATGCACAAATGGCACCTACAAGGCCAGGTCAAAACATACAGAGATCTGGGAGAGCTATTTGATGAAAGGGGCTCCTTCTAACAACATAAAAATGACTTGTTGAGGCAGGGTAATACATTGCTCCTCAAATTCTAAGCATTACAGTGGTCAGTAGGGGGACCTAGTAACCTACCATTACTAAAGGTAGTATCTGCAAAATTATTACCATGTATCATCTATGGAATTGAGGCACTGCAGGGGAGGGATGCTTCAAGTTTGAATCTAATTACTTCCAAAACTTAGAGGTCCCTCATCCGTCTTACCCACAATGCCTCACCAGCCCAGATAAGGCTAGAGTTCAGTCTAGTTAATCAAACGATTGTGAGGAAAGGGGTATATATTAAAGTAGGGAAAAGAATAAAGTCATGAATCAAACCAATTATGTCAAGCTCTCTGGCAAGACTTACAAATCAATGCAAACGCCCTATCACAGTAGTATCTAGAAGCAGAAATTGATGCTTTGCTGGTCAGCCCAGTATGGGAAATGCCCTTGCCTCTGAAATCTTTTTAAAAAGCTGTCATCGGTTGCATGAAAATGATCTAATTGCTAACAAATAAAGCGATCTTTGCACACAGATCTCATGCTTGTGTGATAATAAATGAATATAAATGAATATAAAACTCTCAAATCAATGCACTATTTAGAGACAGGATGGCCCAGACATCTAAACACTTATTTTATCAGTTTGGGGTTTGGGATCCTTCCAAGTCTCTCCCATGCAATGCCATGGATCTAGGACATAAAGAGTACTTGCTGTAGCCAGTGTACAACAGGGAAGAAAACATTATCAATTTGACTTGTATTTTCCCAGCACTACTGAAAGAAAGGAAGAGGCTGTTGAAAACTTTTCTTTACCAGCTGAGAGGGCATATGTGACAGCAAGTACTAATTGCATACTTTAAGCCATTGGATACCACGATGAATTGCAATTATATAAAGATACTAAAAATAGAGACAGGAAAACTGGAGCGGCATGAGAGTAACTTGACCTAAACTGGCCAACAGGAATGAACTATGTAGAGAAAAATTGGTTCCACTCAACAGCTACCAGGCATATTTGAAATATGTATTGCTGCTTTAGACTTCCAGTACTAACAGTCATGTTGATAATAAATAATGCACTTAAAAAGAAACGTGCACCTGGAAGGTATTTCTATTACTGTGAATAGCCACCTGACCATTTGACTGGTAAGGCTTTCATCTTCCTTTAGTGTAAAGGTCTGAATTACATATAATGTGCAACTGCCTAAAATCATTTTATTGGTCAAAGTTATATATACACGTCAGTTTTAAGGCATCTTTGTCCAGCATTTTATTAAATGTATTTTAGGGTGCACTGTGATTTTTTGTCAGTCCAAGTCTTAGCAGGTGATTTTATTTTTTGTGTGTTATTTATAGTGTTGCTGAGATTTTAATCAATCATGCAAATAAAGATTATTCAATTAAAAAAATAACTAATCCAGAATGTTCAAAGTACTGTTTAATATATTGCAGTGTTTAAAAAATGTAAGTAGTTTAATCAAATGCATGTTTATTGCAAATTACTGCACAATATGGTTTAAAAAAAACTACAAATAAAAATGTATGTGCACTAAAACTACCCCATGGGCCTTATTCACAAAAGTAACTTTTACGTGCAGAGTTCTCTGCCCGACTGCAGAGTCTCCACAGTAGTAAACTTGCCATTAACTCATAGTTTGTGAATACCAAAAAAATAGATGTACGCAAAACTGTAAGTTTACCTTTGTGAATCAGGCCAGTATGTGTATATGCAATCATTCTGAAGAAAAACCTTTTTTTTTTTCAGAATGACAAAAGATTGAAAAAGAATCTAATGTAAAAAAATTGCATACATTTAGAGAGATGTTTAGAAAATAGTTAAAAATAACATTTAAAAATAATAATACTTTATAATACCTTTTAAAAACAAACAATTTACATTATACACAAGTATAGCTTTTTAAAGAATACATTTCAGAAAATGTTAACATTTGGGAAAGTGAAATTTACAACAAACATTGGGGAAAATGTTGGATTCTAGGGGTTCAAATGTACTATTCCTACTCCCAGCATAACCACATTATAGAAAATGTTAGACTCTGTGGGGGGGTGCAAGTTTACTATTTGCTCTCCAAACATAACCACATTGGGGATAGTACTATGCTTTGAAGTGTTTCAGATTTATTATTCCAACTCCAAAGTTTACCACTTTTGGGGAACGTTTTCAACTTTGTGGGAGTCAAATTTTATATTTCCATTCCAAACTTAACTACGCTGGGGGAAAGGGTGAACATCATTTGGGAAAGGGTTGGGCTTTGGGGGTTTCAAATTTATTATTTAAACTTCAAACTTAACAATATTGGGGGAAGTATTATACTTTGCGGGTAGGAGGGGTCAACTTCACTTTTTCAATTTCAAACTTCATCACATGGTATGAGGGGTGAAAGTTGCTATTCCCAATCTGAACGTAAGGCCAAACTTACTATTCCAACTGCAAACATACCCACATTAAGTACATGTTGGACTCTAGGGGATATGTATTTGATTTTCACACTTCAAATCTACTACAATATCACAATATTCTTTCCATTACATTTTGGTGGAACAGCCTTTCAGTGATGTGAACTCTTCCAGTGGGAGTTACGGATGGGTGCTTACAATCTGATGTTCTCATTTCTTCACTGTAATGCTAAATGTACCGTAGTTGGAAGCCTATGCTTGCATTTCTGTGAGATATCACACACCTATACTGAGCTTTTTCCCATTCAAGACATGCAAAACACAGCAGAGTCCAATATATTTCATTAATCTATTGTTTGCAGTAATACAAATGTGTTGTTTTTGAAAGGACTCGCACCTTACTTGCCTCACTGGGCTGTTTTTCTTAAAAGATCGTGAGGAATATAAATACGTAGGTGGACTCTCAGTCAGTGGTCTTGTACATACATTAGTCTTTTAAGTTGTCAATCACAAATTCTTTCCACCCACACGCAACATTGGGCACCAGATATACTCACTTCAGCCAGTAGTTTCCTTTTGTGTGAGTGATGGTACATTACTTGTGCACAATGTTGTCATACACACTTAAATAGTACTCTTCAGTTTTAGGGTTCATGAGACAACATACCCTTTTATTTAAAATGTTTAATTTTGTTCCTACCACTCTGATTGCTTATTCTGATGTGTGTGTCCTCCAGCTCATATTTTATAATGGTTTTACCATTCCAAATGAATGTGGCCATGTATGGATGTGGATTTGAGAAGGTATCTGATGTATGAGTGGAAGACTTGTAGGGAGGATGGGGAGATGCATGATTTCTTGCACTGGGTTGATGTTGAGTGCCACATCATATTACAATACGTGGTGCCTGAAAAGCATAAAGGGTGACATGTAAACATTATCTAGTGTATGGGCCCTGGGTTAAGGTCAATATGTATGATAGAATGGATTACATTGTACCAAACATAACAGGTCAATACAGTCTTGTGCACAGCATCAGCAGAGTATAAGAGCATTCCCCTGTTGTGATCCAGTTACCTAAACTGGTATTCAAGAGTCAAAATGTCTGCTGAATGATGACAAAGCTGTTTATGGTGATATGTTTGTGATACCTCAGTTGAAGTATGGTGTGTCTCCAAAAAGTGGTCTAGAAGTAGTGGCTGAATGGATATGATTACTGTACAACACGTACATTTGTCTGTCAGTCTGACTGAACATGTGTTCCAGAAAGTGCTGTTGATGGTCATGTAGAGCTCATATGCAAATTAGTTTCCATCTGTACAGACACTGAACAAGAAGCCACCTCCCATCATGTCACCCAGATGCAGTTCCGCCACAGTAAATGAGATGAAGCTGTCATGTCTTGCACCAGTGATGTTGGCATATAGTATGTGTCTTCTTGTGTGCCATGATATTATATATGATTTGTGTATTAATAAATTGTAAGTGATGGTGTTTATGAAACAGATGTCCTCTCAGTCTTGATTTCTGTAATAAAAAAGCGAGCAGCTCATGCATCAAGCACACATGGGAAATAATTCAGTGTTCAATCAGTGCTGCACATTAGCTGTCCTCTATCGACAAAGGCATGCTGTGTTATAGTTTCTGGATGATGGGAAACTGCAACATTTGGGACTAATTACCATGGCAGCAATGTATGGCCATGTCTGGTACATATGCGGTTAGCACATTGTGATTCTATACCTGCATATCCATTGTCTCCATGCCATTTTCTTGCTGGTCAGATGAATCGAAGCCCAGATTTCTGATATTAACAATTTTTCATATTGTCCTTTAGCTTCCATTTGTGTCAAATTGCATGCAGCATAAGGGGTATAGGGCTTTAATAGGTACAGACTCAAATTAATAAGTCCAACGTCCCTTAGTTCTGGGAACAAGGTAAATCGTGAGGAATTTCCACAGGGATGAAGTCAAGAAAATAGCTCATCAGTTGACAAGAGAGCATTGTGTAACCCCAATAAAATTCAATGAGGTTAGACACAGTTTTGCAATGATTATAAGCATTTCTAAACTTACTTTGATATTTCGACCAATGTGTTTATGTAGTGACTTGCAAGCAGTTTTATATAGTGTTGAGAAGATCCAACAGTTACAAGAATACTTTACAGCTTTACATAGATCCAACTTTATACAACCAGTTACGAGAGACATGTGACTTTTTCTGATGGTCTAGGCTATTTCCACAGATGATTAGAGTAGTTAGTGTAGAATAAACACGCAAGCTTTATATTAGTAAAATCATGATTTTGAGTAGAAAGTTGCCATTGATTCTGAGATCACCTTTCTCTCTCAGGTTAGACTCCTCTGACTTCCTGGTCAGCATCTGTTGCCCTCTCCTGTGCAGCTCTACTAGTTGCTGCTGCCTTTCTCTTTAGCAAACTGCCTCACTCTCAGTTCAAGGGCCACCTCCACCCACAGGCTACTGCCTGCACCTCATCCCTGGTAGCCTGGTGGCCAACTGCATGTAAGTATCTTCCGTCTCTCTTTACTCCTTCTTTTACGTCTGCCTTTAATTACTTCTGTTTTATTTCTTTATTCCATTTTGCCTTCTTGTCTCTTTATCTCTCCTTTCACTCTCCCTGCGTTTTCCCTGTGGTGCTGCTGCCCCTGTGGCCCTGCCCCCTCCCTCCCTGCGAGGTACTTTTCCTACCCTCCTGCCTACCAGCTGACTGGACCCCTGTCTCCCTCCCGTTCTTAATTGCAGCCACTGAGTACTGAGAGGGTCACTCCTCTGACCTTCAGGTCAGTGTCTGTTGCCCTCCCCTGTGCATCTCTACCTGTTGCTGCTGCCTCTGCCTCAAGCAAGCTGAGAGCCTGCCTGACTCTCAGTTCAAGGCCCACCTCCCCCCGCAGGTTCCCGCCTGTGCCTCATCCGTGGTGGCCTTGTAGCCATCTGCATGTGAGTATCTTCTGTCTCTCTTTGTTTCTGCTTTTACTTCTGCCTTTACTTCTGTTTTTTACCCGGGACTATCCTCAGCCTACCACCTAGCCGACTCCAGGAACACTCATGAACCTTTTTCATGCCACTCATGCTCCTGCACCCTCCAAGAACCACCTAATGATCTCGTACCAAGCAAGGACAAACACCTCAGCACATGCTCCTTTGTCAAGCATGCAGTAGAACTCTGGGACCACCTCAACTCGACTGCCCCGGACGTCACGACATGGATCACCTCCACCTCTGCCCCAGACATCACCACACTCATCCGGGACAACTATAAAATCATCGACAGTACAGAGCCAACCAACCTGGAGGAGGCTGCCTGACAACCACCAACAAGTTACAGTCTCAGCCAACCCACTAACACCTACACTTTCAGATTCAGACCAACCCCAACTCCTCCCCCCATGGCACACTCATCTACAGTCCGTCCGGACCCCAACCCCAATTCAGCGAAGACATCGCTGATCTCGTTGCACCCCAAGAGCTCACCTCCTATGACTACATCCTACTCAGTGACCTTAACTTCCACCTTGATAGCCACGATGACCCCAATGCCACATACCTCCTGGATAACTTCACAACACTCTGCTTCAAACAACTAGTCAATGTTTCCACCCACAGAGCCAGACACATCCTCAACCCCGTCTTCTCAGCAGGGAACAACATCACCATCTCTCACACCTCCGAACAGCACTGGAATGACCACTTTACCTTCACAAAGAACTCTGCACGCCACTATGCCTCTTGCCCCCTCGGCAGATGCTGTGGCAAAGTTACACAAGCACAACTCACCAACGCTCTCAACTAATCCCCCCAACCGGATAAAGCAGATGCCAATAAATCTGCACGCAATCTATACAGCTGGTTATCAGAATGCACCAACAACGCAGCCCCCTAAGGAAACCAGCAGGTACCTGACATAGCAAAACACCTAAATGGTTTATGCAGACCTACAAGAATACAAACGCTCCTGCAGATGACTGGAATGGAAATGTAGGAAAATCAGATCAACCGAAGACCACACAGCCATAACAGCAAAGAGCTCTTTACCATCAAAAAAGAATTCACGAACCCCGGTACAGGCACCTCATCCATCCCTCCCTCCCAAGACCTCTGCAACAATCTTGCCACCTTTTTCCATCAAAAAATCCTGGATGTTTACGAAGGCTTCAGGAACCAAAACCCTCACGGACCACCCACAAGCACCATCACAGACCCAGCACCACACCAGGTCCTCAACTCCTGGACCCCCATTACCAGAGAAGACACCCAAAGACTCATTAACTGCATCCCCTCTGGAACACTCTTGGATCCGTGCCCTTATCACATCTTTAGCCTGGCCAGTGCCACCATAGCATATGATGTCTGCCAAACTATCAACCGATCCTTTGAGACCGCCACCTTCCCATCAGACTGGAAGCATGCTGAGGTCAACCCGCTGCTCAAGAAACCCACTGCCAACCCAAGGGAGCTAAAAAATTACAGACCCACGTCTCTGCTCCCTTTCCCAGTCAATTTGATGGAAAAGGCAGTCAACCAGCAATTCACCAAATTCCTTGAGAGACACCATGGGGGTCATTCCAACCCTGGCGGTCGGTTTTAAAGCGGCGGCAAAACCGCTAACAGGCTGGCGTTAAAAAAAAATGCAATTACAACCCTGGCGGAAACCGCCAACAGAGACCGCCACTTCAACACACCGCCCGCCACGGCGGGACAAACAAACAGTGCGGCGGTCACCGCCAACAGACAGGCGGGAGACAATGTACCGCCCACCCTATCACAACCCACCAATCCACCACCTTTTCCGGGGCGGTAGCCCCGCCGATAAAAACACGGCGGAAACAGCCATTTCAAACGGAAAACGCTCACCTCCATACACCCCACGAGGAATCTGGACAGCATGGAACCCGAACTCCACATCCTCCCAGCTATTGTCTTCCTGCTCCTCTACCAGGAGCACGAACACCGGCGCAGAAGACAACGGTGAGTACTGCACCTACGACACAGGGGAGGGGGGAGGCAAAAAATTACGGGGACACACATATGCGACACACCCACCCTCACCCTCACCCACTACAACACACACATCAATGCATAGCAACACATCACAGTTACCCCCCCAAACCCCCCGGAAGAATGCAAAGACAAAAGGAAATGATTATAAACTTTGGAATATATTGTATGACTGAGTATGAAATATATCACACATCTAAAACTTTATATACATAAATTGTCCAGTCCGATATGTGTATCAGGCATTGTTCGTGGGCCACTGGGCCCAAATCACATGGGCAAAGCCCACACAGGATACCTGACTCCAACGGAGAGAACACTGCAGGGGCATCAGATAGGAAAACTACAGGCACCTCAGGGAGAAGGGAAGGGGGGTCACCTCAGCCAGATGAGTCCACAACGCCAGATCCACGAGGGGCCTCCATGGCCACTGTTCCATCCTGGGGAGTGCAAAGCCACAGTCTCTTAAGTCTCTACAGTGGGTGGCTTGCCCACTGTGCCATCCTGGGGAGTGCAAAGCCACAGTCTCTCAAGTCTCTACAGTGGGTGGGTTGCCCACTGTGCCATCCTGGGGAGTGCAAAGCCACAGTCTCTCAAGTCTCTACAGTGGGTGGGTTGCCCACTGTGCCATCCTGGGGAGTGCAAAGCCACAGTCTCTCAAGTCTCACAAGTGGGTGGCTTGCCCACTGTGCCATTCTAGGGAGTGCAAAGCCACAGTCTCTCAAGTCTCTACAGTGAGTGGCTTGCCCACTGTGCCATCCTGGGGAGTGCAAAGCCACAGTTTCTCAAGTCTCACAAGTGGGTGGCTTGCCCACTGTGCCATTCTAGGGAGTGCAAAGCCACAGTCTCTCAAGTCTCTACAGTGAGTGGCTTGCCCACTGTGCCATCCTGGGGAGTGCAAAGCCACAGTTTCTCAAGTCTCTACAGTGGGTGGGTTGCCCACTGTGCCATCCTGGGGAGTGCAAAGCCACAGTCTCTCAAGTCTCTACAGTGGGTGGCTTGCCCACTGTGCCATCCTGGGGAGTGCAAAGCCACAGTCTCTCAAGTCTCTACAGTGGGTGGCTTGCCCACTGTGCCATCCTGGGGAGTGCAAAGCCACAGTCTCTCAAGTCAATATCAGTCTCCACTGGTACTGGAGGGGGACTAGTGCCCAGAGTGCTTCGTGCAGCCCTGCCCGACACAGATGCGGGCCTGCCCCTTCCGCCAATGGGCCAGCGGTGCTTGAGATGAAGGGCCCAGTTCAGCTGTGCTTGAGACGGCGGTGCCCAGCGGAGCGGTGCTTGAGATGAAGTGCCTAGCGCAGCGGTGCTTGAGAAGGCGGTGCCCAGCGGAGCGGTGCTTGAGATGAAGGGCCCAGTTCAGCGGTGCTTGAGACGGCGGTGCCCAGCGGAGCGGTGCTTGAGATGAAGGGCCCAGCGGAGCAGTGCTTGAGATGAAGGGCCCAGCGCAGCGGTGCTTGAGACGGCGGTGCCCAGCGGAGCGGTGCTTGAGATGAACGGCCCAGTTCAGCAGTGCTTGAGACGGCGGTGCCCAGCGCAGCGGTGCTTGAGACGGCGGTGCCCAGCGGAGCGGTGCTTGAGATGAAGGGCCCAGTTCAGCGGTGCTTGAGACGGCGGTGCCCAGCAGAGCGGTGCTTGAGATGAAGGGCCCAGCGGAGCAGTGCTTGAGATGAAGGGCCCAGCGGAGCGGTGCTTGAGATGAAGGGCCCAGCGCAGCGGTGCTTGAGACAGCGGTGCCCAGCGGAGCGGTGCTTGAGATGAAGGGCCCAGCGGAGCAGTGCTTGAGATGAAGGGCCCAGCGCAGCGGTGCTTGAGACGGCGGTGCCCAGCGGAGCGGTGCTTGAGATGAAGGGCCCAGTTCAGCAGTGCTTGAGACGGCGGTGCCCAGCGGAGCAGTGCTTGAGATGAAGGGCCCAGCGGAGCAGTGCTTGAGATGAAGGGCCCAGCGCAGCGGTGCTTGAGACGGCGGTGCCCAGGGGAGCGGTGCTTGAGATGAAGGGCCCAGTTCATCGGTGCTTGATTCGACGGTGCCCAGCGGAGCAGTGCTTGAGATGAAGGGCCCAGCGGAGCAGTGCTTGAGATGAAGGGCCCAGCGCATCGGTGCTTGAGACGGCGGTGCCCAGCGGAGCGGTGCTTGAGATGAAGGGCCCAGTTCAGCGGATCAGCCCATGGCGTGGAGGTCATTCGCCACCTGACCTGTGGCTGGCTACGCCTTCCTGCCCACCTGGGATGGGCCTGGTGGGGCCCTCCTGGGCTGCAGTACCGGGCCTGTTGGTGTCCTCCTGCCCACCTGGGATGGGGCATGCGGGGCCCTCCTGCACAGCTGGGCTGCTGGCGGTCTTGTCGGGCGTGCTGCCCTTCCCAGCCTTCCTTGGTCACCTGTGGCCCTTCCCCACCTTTGGCGGTGTGCCAGGTGGCACCACACTCCCTGCCAGAGCCATGGTAGGGATTTTGGTCCCAGGTGTTTTAGGCCTCTCGCACCGGGCACTGACAATCTTCGCATGTTTTTGCGGCGGTGGGCTGCCCGTGCCTTGGCTCCCTACTGAGCTGGCTGCCCTTGAGGGAGGGGGACTCCACAGTCCATGGCAGACTGTCTTCACAGGGCCCGCTGTTGTGGTGGCTGAGGTGCTGACTGGAGTCTTTTTAGATGGACGGGGTGGGGGAGTTGTTGGGAAGAGGTCAAGTTTGGAAAGGAAAATAAGTTTAGGAAGAGAGGGACAGGTAGGTGTAGTAGGTATGGGAGTGGAGGAAGAGGTTGTGGTTGTAGGAGTTTGAAGTCTGGTGTCTTTGGGTGCAGGTGCTTGGGCTGGAGGCTGTCGTGAGGTGGATGGCCGTTGGGTGGGTGGCTGCCTGCGTTTGTGTAGCTTGGAAGAGGGGGTGACAGACACACTGGGAGAGGACACAGGGGACGTGTGAATGGTAGTGGGGGTGGTGACTGCACGTGTGCGGGGGGTTCTGGTGGGTGTGCTGGTGATGGACGTAGTGGCTGAAGATGTTGTGCATCCAGGTGTGAGTGGAGATGTGACAGGGAGGGAGGAGGGAGACGAGGAGGAGGGGGACACAGTGGAGGCAGTGGGTGTTGGTATGTCTGCATGTGGATGTTGCTTGTGTGAATGCCTGTGTGATGTGTGGTGCTTATGTCTGGATGAGCTTCCCTTGGGTGTTGAGGTGTGTGCAGGCTGGTCTGATGGTGTGTCTGGGATAGGCAGAGGTACAGGGGATTGGGTATGGGTGGAGGAAGTTGGAGGGGGGAGGCTAGAGACAGGGACAATTGCTGCCATCAGTGCTGAGGCCAGAGTGTTGAACGATCGCTGATGGGCAGCCTGACCCAAATGAATGCCCTCCAGGTATGCATTACTCTGGTGCACCTCCCTTTCTACACCCTGGATGGCATTCAAAACGGTAGACTGCCCAACAATGAGCGTCCTCAGGAGGTCAATGACCTCCTCACTGAGGGCAGCAGGGGTGACAGGGGCAGGGCCTGAGGTGCCTGGGGCGAAGGAGATGCCCACCTTCCTGGGTGAGCGGGCACGGGGCAAACGCTGAGGGGCTGCTGGGAGGGCGGTGCTGGTGCGCTGGGTGGCGGCTGTACCTGTTGTAGCGGGGGGCACGGATGTTGCCGCCACCACAAGGGAGCTCCCTTCAGAGGACGAGTCGCTGTCACTGACATCCACACGAGTCCCGCTGTGGAGCTCCCCTCGCCCTCCGTCTCACTGGTGAAATCCGAGTCAGTTGCATGGCCCGCCATGGCCATGTGAGATGCAGCTCCCTCGTGCTCCGATGCCATTTCTCCTCCGCCTGATGATGCTAATGCACAAATGAACAGGAAGACAACAAAAAAGGGGGGTGGGGAAAAATAAAGAAATGTTGAGTGCATGCATTGGCGACACCGTTGGCGGACAGGACAGACACAGAAGCCCCCTGCACTACGCCGCGCACTTGGGGTCGACTATGCAATCCGTGGGACATGGCCTACAAGCCTATGGGCGACCTCTGCTCACATACATGACACAGGGCAATGAATAGCTGTACTTGGCACCCTACAGAGGTGGGGGGCGGGGGCACAGGGCCATGCCTTATGGAGGGGCCTAGCCTACAGATATCGCCCTGGCCTAGGGATACCCACAGCCCTCCTCCCCCACCCAGACACCTCCACTGCGCGCAAAGTCACCAGGATTTGAGTGTACTCACCCCCTTGTGTCTGCTGTGATGTCCTCACGTGCCCATCCAAATCGGGGTAGGCCACCGCCAGGATCCGGGACATCAGGGGGGTCAAAGTACGACTGGCACCCCTCCGACGTTGGGAGGCCATCCCCAGCTGAGCCTCCGCCGTCTTCCTGCTCCAGCGTCGGATGTCCTCCCATCTCTTCCTGCAGTGGGTGCCCCGTCTCTGGTGGACCCCCAGGGTCCGGACGTCCTTGGCGATGGCACGCCAAATACCGATTTTCTGGTGGGCGCTGACCTATGTGACATGTACAGGGAGAGAAGAATAATCATCACCTTCTGCATGCTCGATGTGAGTGGCCCCCCCATCCCCACCCTTGCCATGTGGCACATGCTCTCATCTGTCGTTTGATGCATGCCTCAATCGCTCCCCTCACCACCATCTTTCATCCACCTGACTCAACACAGGCATTGGCCACAAAGCATGGTCCCAGTGTACTTACCTGTTGGTCTGGAGGACGTAGAGTAGCGCATACTGGGGGAGGACCCCATCCACGAGTTTCTCCAACTCCTGAGCAGTGAAGGCAGGGGCCCTTTCCCCAGTCGCATGAGCCATTGTCTCTTCCAGACCGTGGTCACAGCAGCACTTGCAGTGTAGGTCCTCTCCTGTGGAAAATCAGCTATCGAGTGATTAAGCAGATAGAAAATGGTGGTCACGCCCGCGGCGGTGCGTATCGCGACCGCCGGCGCACATAGTCATTGGCTCCTGAGACCCATAGGGTTCAATGTTAACCAATGCAGCTTTGCGCTGCGGTCTTCGACCGCCTACCGCCACGGTGTCCCACGCCAGCGCATTGACCTCACATCCCATTGTCGCACTTCACAGGTCAGGCAGCCGCCATTTCAAAGGCCCACATGCCTTATTTTCTACTGCGTCACACATACCTAGGCCTTGCACCGACACTCATACAAGCCATTCAATGCATTGGGAATCGTGTTATGTGCAAGCTGTGCTTACGTACCTGTGGGTTGATTGACTCTGTGCTCGCTGTTGTCCTTCATAGGCACCGTCCGCTGGGACATGCGAGGAGATGGAGAAATCTTCCTGTGTACAGACCGCTGGTGGACATGTCGACAATGGAGGAAAGACATGTCATACTGACATACAGGCTTGACCGAGCCACTATACAGGAACTATGTACACAGTTGGCGCCAGACCTGATGTCACCAATCCGCCAACCCACAGGGATCCCCCCTCTAGTGCAGGTGCTGTCAGTACTCCATTTCCTAGCAAGTGGGTCATTTCAAACAACAGTGGCCATATCATCAGGGATGTCCCAGCCCATGTTTTCCAAGGTGTTGTCCAGAGTGTTGTCTGCCCTGCTCAAACACATGCGGAGCTACATCGTCTTCCCTGAGGTGGGGGATTTGGCTACAGTGAAGGCTGATTTCTATGCCCTTGGACATATACCCAACATCATTGGTGCCATTGATGGGACACATGTTGCTTTGGTCCCCCCCAGCAGGAGTGAACAGGTGTACAGGAACAGGAAGAGTTATCATTCCATGAATGTCCAGATGGTCTGTTTGGCTGACCAGTACATCTCCCATGTTAATGCCAAGTTCCCTGGGTCAGTGCATGACGCGTACATCATGCGGAATAGCAGCATCCCTTACGTGATGGGTCAACTCCAGAGGCACCGTGTGTGGCTATTAGGAGACTCTGGTTACCCCAACCTGTCATGGCTACTGACCCCAGTGAGGAATCCCAGGACAAGGGCAGAGGAACGGTACAATGAGGCCCATGGGAAAACTAGGAGGGTGATCGAGCGGACCTTGGGCCTCCTGAAGGCCAGGTTTAGGTGCCTCCATATGACTGGTGGATCCCTAATGTACTCACCAAAGAAGGTGTGCCAGATCATCGTGGCCTGCTGTATGCTTCACAACCTGGCTTTGCGACGCCAGGTGCCTTTTCTGCAGGAGGATGGTCCAGATGGTGGTGTTGTAGCAGCTGTGGAGCCTGTGGAGAGTGAAGAGGAGGAAGGCGAAGAGGATGACATAGAGAACAGGAACACTGTAATACAGCAGTATTTTCAATGACACACAGGTAAGAATAAACACCGGCATATTACATATACTTAACCCCTACTACCTCTCTACTGTCTGTCCTTTTCCCCCAGTGTATGGTAACTGAGTTGTGACTTTCCCTTCCGATTTCAGAGATGTCGGCCCCCCTCTGCGTGACATCTGCTTTATTTCCCCATGGACTACAGCTGTGTGACATTGGTATGTTGGCATCACAATGTGAATATGCCATTTGGCACGGTAATGTCTAATACATTTGTACAAAATCACAGCCAGACTCCAGATTGTTTTATGCAATAAGTGTGTTTATTACAGTGCTCTAAATTGGTGGGTGGTTGCAAATCGTTGAGGTGTGATGGTGGAGGATTGTCCATGGCAGAGTCCAGACTATCAGTATCACAGGTGCATTGTCCAAATGCCTGTGGAAAGTGGAGCAGGGGCAGTGTAAGGTTGGACAGGGTGTCAATGTGGGACAGTGGGATGACAATCAGGGAGGTATCCTTTGCTGGCGGGGGTCTTGGCATCTTACTCTGTCTTCTTCCTGGATCTCAGGGCCCGCTTGCGGGATGGTTCTCCTTCTGCAGGGGGTGGGGTTCTGGTGGCCTGTTGGTCTTGTGTCGGGGCCTCCTGTCCACTAGCGCCGGCGGAGGTGGTAGGCAGTTCTTGGTCCATGCTAGTGTCAAGGGCCCTTTGTGGTGCAACAGTGTCCCGCAATGTGGTGAGTAACTGATTCAGAGCCACTACGATGGTGCCCATGGCGGTACTGATGTTTCTTAGTTCTTCCCTGAACCCCATATACTGTTGCTCCTGCAGAAGCTGGATCTCCTGAAACCTGGCCAGGACCGTCGCCATCGTCTCCTGGGAGTGGTGATATGCTCCCATGATGGAGGAGAGGGCCTCGTGGAGGGTGGGTTCCCTGGGCCTGTCCCCCCCTGTCGCACAGCAGCCCTCCCAGTTCCTCTTTTTCCCTGTGCCTCTGTCCCCTGGACCGTGTGCCCACTACCACTGCCCCCAGGTCCCTGTTGTTGTTGGGGTGGTGGGTTAACCTGGGTGCCCTGTAGTGGTGGACACACCGCTGATTGACGTGTCCTGGGGACAGAGATATGGGCCCGCTGGGTGGGTGCTGTGCTAGTGTTCCCAGAGGGGGGAAGGTCTGCTGTGGCCTGTGGCTGTCTGAGGGGAACCGACTGTCCAGAGGTCCCCAATGGGCCGGGCTGGTCATCTAGATCCAGGGAGACAGAGGTGCTGTCATCACTGTGGGCCTCTTCTGGGGGTGGAGTGGACATTTGTGGACCCTCCTGCGCGGTGACGTGGCGTTCGGGTCCTGCTGGGGTATAAAAGTATGATTATTGCTTCTGTGTGTGCCATAACGTTCAATGGGTGGGTGCCCGTGTACCCCTGTGCTTGCATTCCTGTGTGGAGGCTTTTGTGACGGTGGTTTGGGGGGGGATGGGTATGTGCAGTGGGCATGCTTAGGTGATGGGTGTCCATGCTTTGTGGTCGCATGCAGGGCTTGGTGTTGGGATGGGTGGGTTGTGAGGGTGAGACATTTGCAAGGAGTAGGTGTGATGGGGGTGGGGGTGAGGGTGGGGGTATGAGTTGGCATGTTGGTGGGGTTGGGGGGATGAAGTGGTTAAGATTTGACTTACCAGAGTCCATTCCTCCGCCTACTCCTGCGAGGCCCTCAGGATGCAGGATCGCCAAGACCTGCTCCTCCCATGTTGTAAATTCTGGGGAAGGAGGTGGGGGTCCGCCGCCAGTCTGCTGCACCGCGATGTTGTGCCTGGATACCATGGAACGCACCTTCCCCCGTAGGTCGTTCCACTGCTTCCTGATGTCGTCCCGATTTCTTGGGTGCTGTCCCACAGCTTTGACCCTGTCCACTATTCTGCTCCATAGCTCCATCTTCCTGGCAATGGTGGTGTGCTGCACCTGTGTCCCGAAGAGCTATGGCTCTACCCATACAATTTCCTCCACCATAACCCTGAGTTCAGTGTCGGAAAACCTGGGGTGTCTTTGCTGTGCCATGGGGTGGTTTGGGTGATGTGTGGGGTGGATTGTGTGGTGCTAAGTGTGATGATGTGTATTGGTGTGTAGTTTGAAGTGTGTGGTAATATTGCTGGGTGACAGTGAATTGCACGTCTGGGTGCTCGGTCTCTTATCTCTGTGCGTGTTCACGAATCTCTAGGAGTAGGGGTTTGTGGGTGATGTGGGTGTGTGTTTTATATTGTGTTGGGTGTGTGGGAGTATTGTTTGTATGTGTATCAGGTGTGTGTATTTGTAATTGTCCAATGTGGCTGTGTTTTGTAAGTGTGTGTGTATTTTGAGCGCGGCGGTGTGTACCGCCAATGGAATACCGCGGTTGAAAGACCGCTGCATGGATTCGTGTGTCGTGATAGTGTGGGCGTATTTCTGTTGGCGTGACGGTGGAGGTTTGGTCATCGCCAGTTTCTCGCTGCCCTTTGGTGTGGCGGACTTTTGTGGATGTCTGTATTTTGGCGGTTTGCCTGTTGTGGGTCAGAATGACCGTGGCGGTTTACCGCGGCGGTGTTATGGCGGTCTTCTGCACGGCGGTAAGCGCCTTTTACCGCCGAGGTTGGAATGACCACCCAAATCCTAGACCCATCCCAATCCAGATTCAGAAGCAACCACAGCACTGAAACAGCACTCACTCCTAGCAGCCACTGACAACATACGCACCATACTAGACCACAGAGGCACGGCCACAATTACCCTTCTCGACCTCTCCACTGCATTTGACACCATCTCCCACTGCACCCTCTGCGCCAGACTACATGACGCCAGCACCCAAGCTCAAGCACTGGATTGGATCTATTCCTTCCTCACCGGAAGAACACAGAATGCCAAACTACCGCCATTCACATCAGAACCCAAAGACACATGCTGCAGAGTGCCCCAAGGATCATCACTCAGTCCAATGTATTTCAACATCTACATAGCCCCACTAGCCAAGATCGGCAAACAAAGGCTAAATTTAGTCTCTTAGGCGATAATACCCAACTGATCCTCTTCCTGTCCGATGACTCTGCAAAGTCCAAGAGAAATTTCCACAACAGGATGAGAGTAGTCACCACCTGGATGGTAGCCAGCTGCCTCAAACTCAACTCGGACAAGATGGAGATCCTCGTAATTGGCTCCACCCCTGCCACCTAGAACGACTCCTGGTGGCCCACCGCAATGGGAAGTGCCCCCCCTACCACAGACGACGCACGCGATCTGGGCATCATCCTGAACTCCTTTCTATCCATGATCCACCAAGTCAATGCCATCTCATTGTCATGCTTCCACACCCTCCGTCTCTTCAAAAGATTTTCAAGTGGATCCCCTCCAACACATGGAAGACAGTTAGCCACGCACTCATCACTGGCAAACTGGGCAACAATAATGCACTGCATGTCGGCACAACCAAAGAACTACAATCAAGACTACAAAGAATCCAGAATGCAGCAGCCAGACTCATCCTGTACATCCCCCAACACAGCCACATATCCTCCCACCTCAGAGACCTCCACTGGCTTCCAGTCAGCAAGCGCATAACATAAAAACTCCTGATCCACACTTACAAGGCACTACATAACATTGGACTGACATACCTCAACTACTGCCTCGCCTTCTATGTACCCAACAGACATCTCCATTCCTCCCAGCTCACCCTTCCAGACATTCCCGAGATTCGAAAAAGCACAGAAGGAAGAAAATAATTTTCCTACCTGGCAGCCCGGACATGCAACATGCCACCTCTCAAACTCAGGCAGACCGCATCACCAAAGCAGTTCAGGAAGGACCTCAAGACCTGGCTCTTTGACTGAGCAACACACCCACAAACTGTGCCTTGAGACCCTGCTGTTGATTAGCCGCGCTTTAGAAATCACTGATTGATTTGTTTAAATTTCTGGGGGGCAGTGGAAACCTTAAATTGAGAATCCTTTCATTGCAGTGATAGCAGCCCTTCCCTTGCCTTTAAAACATGGCCACTGAAAAAGCAAGATGGATTAAAGAGTATATCTAGCAATGGTCTTATTTTTACATCATCAGCCCGATTCTGGGACCTTACCACCAGGGCTGAACCGTGACTTAGCAAAGTCAGTTCACTGCCTCATTCTCTGCTTGATTCTAATAAAAAGAAATGGGTAAAGTCTCTGGTCATTTTTGACAGATGTGATTTCAAAGATGTTACAGAAATCAATACACTGACTGACTGTGCATAAATGCAGCATCTGTTTTGATAATTCTATTTCTCATTTCCACCTTAAGTGCTTTTAGTTAAGTCATTACAAATTGAAGTTTCATGCTCACAGTTGTGACGTCACTATTCTGAAATACATTATTATAAGTGACTGTGTGAGTTGTGCCATTAGAAAGTACAGGAAGACAATGCATGGATATTAGAGTCTCCTACATAAACATCTTACATATTTTATGAGACTGTGTTGTTTAAAAGAGGCAGGCCCTGATTACGTGTTGCAGAATAATACTTAGATACTTCTTATGAAAACACAGATAAATCACTCCTATTTCTGATCTTTCATGTTTGGATGAAAGATACATTAGTAAAAATAGAAGTAAAATGTTTGTCAAATTGCTCTGGGTAAAACATTCTGCTAAATGAAATCAAGCCAGCTGCACTGAAAATGAAATGTTTGTGCCAAGAACAATGACAGAGTTTCTATGTAGCTTGCCAGACAGTAGTCATATTTTGACCTAAACAGTTTCTGCATTTCAAAATCAATGTGAATTTTATCATGCAAAACCAGTACCTAAAAACCATTGTATTATAATTATGCATTGAACAGTTGGTTGAACAACTACATAATTCTGATGTGGCAAATACATTGTTAACTATACACATTTTAAAATAAAATACAAGGCCCAGATTTAAGAGGGCCTAGCGCCTCCTATTGCCACATTAGTGTCATTTGTTACGCTAATGTGGCCCAATGAGGCCAAAATTGCTGCACCAGCTTTACAAAGTGGTGCAATCTATGCATTGCAGTACTTTGGAACCCTGTTTGCCCCATTATGCTTGTGGCAGGCATAATGTATGCAAAGGGGGTTCCTCCATTGGGGGGGGCAAAAAAATTATGCAAAGAAATCTTAAAGATTTCTTTGCACCATTTTTTTGCCATTTTTAACGCCTGCACAGAGCAGGCATTAAAGTGAGGCACACCATTTTTTTATGGTCCTCAATGTGCTTTGCAGGATTAGCGTCACTATTTTTGCCGCTAATCCTGCAAAGCACCAAACTAGCATCATAAATTTTGATGCATGTTCCCTAACTATCACCATGGTGCACCATGTCTTAAATACGGCGCACACATGGTGGCAGTAGGGGGGCCACTGAGGGACGCAAGAAAAGTGGAGCTGCATTGCATACAGCAACACATTTCTTAAATCAGGACCCTAGAATTTTAAAGCAACACTTAGCATTTTATGTGAAGTAACATTCCCTTGAGATCGTACCAGCCCTTATTTAGTGCCAGTGTTATATGCCTTAAAGATGAGCTGAGCCAGTACCTGGGACCCCTTTTGTAATTCCAAAGTGCTCCAAGGGAGTGAATTGCTGGCGCACGCTTGTTGGGCCCCAGAAGCTTTTTCTTCAATACAAACCCTGATGCTCAAAGCCCAGGGTGCAATTCAGTTTTTTGCTCACCCAGTGGTTTGAAGTCTGGACTTTTAGTAATGATGTACTGATCAGTTACATCACAAAATGCTCATTACATGTAATTGCAAAAACTCCTGCCCCATCAATAGGTCTGAGGTATGATGAATTTTGACACCTCCAGTGATTAGCTGTGACAGCAGAGACGGAGGAGCATTATTTAATCTCTTAGTAGCTCCAAGACCCCCCTTCAGAGTAGCTGGTGGCCCTGAGTTCATTTTAAAGAAGCACAGGGTCACATTTTTCCTTTTTAAGTTAACGGAAAGTTGTTTTTATTTTCCATTATTATCATCAGGCTGCAGATAGCAGAGCCTTATAAAGAAGGGTGCTAGAGTCAGATTTATGACCCAGGGCACAGAGGTGAAGAATTGAAGCACTAAATTAATTTAACTAAAAGTCCTTGTTAACTCAATTTTGGAGGTGAGGAGAAAATGATGTTTCTCAATGCTTTTAACTTGGAGAATATTAACATGAAAAATGTACCTTATAAATAAGTTAACTTTTCATTTTACTTTTCTCCAATTTGTTTTCAAAGTATTGCATTTACAAACAGCAGACCTCTTGATCCCACTGGCTAGTAGAACACTGTGTCATATTTATAACTGGAAATTAGAGACACATTTTTTAAATGGGACAAATTTAAAGTGTAGAAAAGTGTCCCACATTTGAACATTTTTGCACTTTAAATTTCTCCCATTTTAAAAAATGGCTGTATTTTTGTGTTATACATGTAATGCTGTCAAATATGGCAAAAGGTATGTCCTGTGCAGCAAGCACATGACACAGGCTTCCAGTTACCCATACACATATATCCCATTCAGATGCACAAATATTCATACATCCCTAAGATCACACTCTCAGTGATACACATGGCAGCACTGTCATAGTGCCCCTAGTCAAAGAATTTTGTTCAACCCATAGTATCTGGCTCCATTGACATTAGGCTTAAAGTCAAGGAAGCTGTGTGTGGAGTGCCTGGTAATAATGTGCGAGTAGTTTGGCCTTTGGTAGCTCCCATTGATTTTCACTGGTCAGAAGTAGCTCTCATTACAGAAAAGGTTGGAGACCCCTGTATACCAATGGTTTAATGTGTTGGTTACAGACAGCTTCACTATTGATATGTTCCCAATTTCCAGTGCAAAATATGTATTTAAAGTAGGTGTTCGGTTGGTGCCTTTCTCATGGTTCCATGGTTTTGTTGTGTCTCAGGTATCTGTTTCTGATCTGATGACTTTCCTATCTATGCTTGTGTCGGTATCTCTCAAAAGCATTTTGGTTTCACATTGTTCCTATAAGGTGAGTTGTATTGTTCCACTACTGACTTAATGGGATCTATTTTAATTGTGCATTCAATATTCTGTAGGAGAGCATTTTTTCTGCTTTCTCCTTTGCCTGTTTCTACACACGCTTCGGTGCACTCTTTTCACACCTCTCTTCCTTCCCTACTCTCAGATGCGCCTAGTCCCACTGTCCCTCGCCCCACCCCCTTCTAGATTCTCATTTTCAATATTTATTTTCTTTTTTTTACTAGGACACAACGTCTTAGAACTGAGTACTAAGGGTTTTTCTAAATTCCTTATATTCTGAGTTCCCGTAAAAATTAAGATTTCCAGCTTGAGGGTGAAGAGGCTACTTCTTCCCCCTGTTGAAGAGGTATGGGAACGTCCTCTGTCCAGGTGCATTGTGCATCTATGTTAATAATGATTCATTTGCATGCAATAGGTATTGAAGATTAGGTCCATCAATCATTGGTTTTATTATGTGCATGTTTGATATGCTCCAAATTCTCATATTAGTGGCCCACTAGATTATCCCACTGTTTGCTATCTCTGGCCATTGATATTTTTATATGATATCTCCTCATTTCCAATGGTCACATGGTAAAGTCAACCAAATCTACTGCATAAATTGTACATTCTTTTCAGGGCAAGCCCGAAAAACAAAAAAAAGCCTTGACACAAATGCTCACCTATTGATTTCTCTATATCTTCTCCTCTCAGTCTTCCGGTTTTCTAATGTCTTTGTCTCCATTTACCCCCTCCATTTTTTCTCTCTTTTGAAGCCCCTGTGCCTGTATCAATTGATCTTGGGTAGTTTAGGATGCAACAAAGGCAGTAGAAATGGCCCTGGACTTCAAAACTGTCCTCCAATATCTCAAGCCCACCAGGAAAAAGCTCAGGTCTGATAATTGTCCCGCTGGGATAAGCCATATTCCATTAGAGAGTTCCAGTTTCCTTGAATTGTAATTGTGTGGCTGAAATTTCTCAAGAATCTTTCGGGACTCTATCTAGCTGGTTTACTTTCTTCATCTAGAAGCCCATTGCCCTTGGTTTCTTGTTTCAGTTTGCATGTAAAATTTGTGGAGGTATTTTTTCTGTAATGCCTCACATGACTCTTATTACAGGAAAGAGTGACACTTAATTTCATACTTTTACATTGGTAAAAACCAAAGGCATGATTTCCTTAGAACTACATATCTTTGTTATAGATCTGAATTTCCTTGCACAGTGGTTTGGAGTATTACCATGGTTGAAAGGGATTTCTTTTTAACCACTTTTTTCCCTGATATGCGTTCTATTCTGAGGATGTTACATTCTGGTTTTGACAGACTCTCAACTATTTTCCCTTTCCACAAGTCCGGTATAAGGTTGCCTTTCTGTATTGTTTCAAACCTTATTTCACAAACAGAAGATACTTAGGTCTTCATTATGAGTTTGGCAGTGCACTGACTGCCATAGCCGTGGTGGTGGTCCAACTGCTGTTGGTTTGGCGATGGATCTGCTGTATCACGAGTCATGCTGGCCTATTGAGCAAAGACCTCAGCGTTCCCGCCAGTATCTCAAGGCAGCACAGACTGTTGTGGTCACAAGGCTGCACAAACAGGCTGACAGAGCCTGTGTTCCAGCTGGACCCATTATGAGGTTGCACACCGCCAATGTGATGGTGGCGGTTCAACCACTACATCCCAGCAGATGGGAGCTGGGACTATAAAAGGAAACACTCACATGGAGGCAGCCTCACACATCCGGTGCCACCATGGAGCCATTCACACTCATCCTGGTGTTGCTGCTGGTCCTCGAAGGAGACCAAAATCCACATCACCGTGGGTACAACCAACTGTAAGTACAAACACCTTCCTGTCTCATCAACCATTACAACCATTGCAACAGATCATTGTGCCGTTGTCCCTATGATATGGGGCTCATGCTATGGGGACCAAGTACACATCTCATTGTGTACACATTCATAAATATACAGAAAGATAGATACATTCACAGTCACAATACGCCCCTTTTGGGGAGGTCACTCACACTGCACCACAACACTACACAAAAACACACATCTGCTTATCTCAGGGACTGTGAAGGGTACACAACATTCTACCACACAACACCAACAGCACACCAACATCACATATACAAAAACAACTCACACACTTACATTACACACATACCATGGACTCTTGTCACATTCAACACACATCTATTGATGTGACAAGGAACACAAACAACAATACCACTAAAAAGCCCTGCAATGGACACACACATCACAACACAATAAAAGGACAATGGCATGCATAATACACAGAGAGACAAATACACAAAGATCACTATGCTAACAATACCTGCACAGATGGGATGGGGCCACGAGGAGCACTCAGGGAAGGAGGCTGCACTGGAATCTTATCACTTAGCACATGCCAATGAAACAATATTTACACAGGAAATGGCCCTACATCTCTCTTTAAGACAAACACTACTAGACCCAAATGACATGCCCAGCTGCACAATGTGAAAGTGCATGTCAACAAAGCACATACAACTCCAACTATATGGGACACACCTCTACATGAAGTAGCTGCAAGGCACACACATCTAAATGGACACATGCACTGTCAATTGCAAACAGAGGTAGCACAAGTAAACACACTCCATGTCCGCACAAACAAAGCTCAGGCTGACACTACTCAGATGAATACATGATCCATATCAGGGGTACAGGTCTAACACCATACATGCTCAGATTGGACACCATAAGATGAAATACTCAGCATAACAAACAGTATACAATGTCATGACACCACCATTGCATGAACACCCACATATCCATACATTTAACATATACACTTGTCTTGGGGGACAACAGCATTCCACACAAACTCACATACTGAAAACAATAGCAAAAGGAACAGCAAGCAGGCTGAAACACACACAACACAAGTCACTCAGGAACAACGTAAAGGTAGAAAAGGAATTGCAGGACAAAGTTGTACCCAATAAAACAACAACTGTTTGGGTTTTAATATAAACAAATGATTCTGAATGAAGGCCATTGGCCAGTCCATGTAATACAGCCTTATAGCATAGTATTGTGCCAAAACTTGACTCCTAGCTGACATGTAACGGCCACAGGAAGGGGCATAAAGGGAGTAGGCAGGCACCTCAGGGATCATCTGGGGCCTCGGGTTGGATTTGGGAGGGAAGGTTGGTCTTAGGTTTGTGACAGGTGGGCTTCTTCTTAAGGGGAGAAGTATGGGTGCCTGCAAGGGGGTCAGAGGAGGTATTGGAGGTGAAAGGGAGGGGCTGGGATCTGGGTGGGAGCCTCTTGAGTTTGGAACGGGGTGGATGGAATGGAGAAAGGTTGAAGTCAAACCTTAAAAAAATGTAGGCACACGGGGATGGTCAGTAGATGGGGTTGGGATTTGGAGGTTGAGGGAGCAATTGTCTGTGTTGGTGTGGATGTTGTGGGTGCCAGCTTCTGGGAGGTATGCTTGTGTTTGGTTAGCGTTGGGTGGGTGAGTGAGTGCATTTGTGTGTCTTGGGTTCTGGGAAGTGGAGGTGCTAGGGGATGGAGTGGTGGATCGGTGTGTCTGTTGTGGTGGAGACCGTGAGTATGCTGGGTGGGGTGGATGTCTGCATGTCTGTTGCTGTGATGTCTGCAGGTATGGTGCTTGTGGTAGATATCTGGGAGTCTGCTGGGGTGGTATTTGTGGGTATGATGGGTGTGGTGTCAGGAATAGAACCATGTGCGGTCCAGGTCCCGCCCGAAACTCTGTTGCGCAGCTCTGCAGCGCTTTCTGCGCACCACTTGTCATCCCCTCTTGCTCCAAAGGTGGCCATCAACGTCGTCTGCCCTATGGCAAAACTCATAGAGCTGCAGGTTCAGGTCATTGGTGGACAAGATGCACTTATCAGTGCTATTCCATGAGGGGACTACAATTCCCATGTTTTTAGAGGCAGCAGCCATCTTGGGGTGTGGCAGGCCTATAAAGCCCATCCACACCCAAGCACATTGCTCACTATTTTGAAGACTTCGATGCAGCCAGACCTCGTCAGGATTTCTCTGGAGAAGAGCAGAGTTCCTGAATGGCAGAGTGTCATCCAACTGAAGAATCCTTGATTCCATGGTGCATTAAAAAACAAGTAGGTCGTACTCGTAGCGGTAAGGCCTTGCTGAATCCAAGTTTGAAGGAAGTTGTTACTTCCAAAAGGTAAAGCGCCCCTTAGCATAACAAGCAAGGTGTTTCAGGCCACACTGGTAAAGTGCCCCGGGCATGACATTTAAAGCGCTTCAGTTCACAGGAGTAAAGCGCACTTGGCACAACGTTCAAGGCGCTTCAGTTCACAGGAGTAAAGCGCACTTGGCATGGTATTCAAAGCACTTCAGTTCACAGGAGTAAAACGCACTTGGCACGACGTTTAAGGCGCTTCAGTTCACAGGAGTAAAGTGCACTTGGCATGACATTCAAAGCGCTTCAGTTCACAGGAAGTAAAAGCGCTCTTGGCATGGCATTCAAAGCGCTTCGGTTCACAGGAGTAAAGCGCACTTCGCACGGCATTCAATGCGCTTAAGTTCACAGGGGTAAAGCACCCTCGGCACAGCAATCAAAACACTTCAGTTCACAGGGGTAAAGCGCCCTTGGAACAGCAATGATGCGCTTCAGTTCACAGGAGTAAAGCGCCCTTGGCACAGCATTCAAAGCACTTCAGTTCACAGGAGTAAAGCACCCTTGGCACAGCATTCAAAGCTCTTCAGTTCACAGGAGTAAAGCGCCCTTGGCACAGCATTCAAAGCGCTTCAGTTCACAGGAGTAAAGCGCCCTCGGCACAACATTCAAAGCGCTTCAGTTCACAGGAGTAAAGAGCCCTTGGTCCAATAATCAAGACGCATCAGTTTACATGAGTAAAACTTTCAGGCCTAGGGGGTAAATGTGAAAACATTTCAAAGATAAGCAAATCATAGTTTCATTGTTTTTGGAAGCATAATATGTGAGATACCTATTTAAGTCTTTGATGATATGTGAGATACATATTTAAGTGTTTGCAAATTTCTAGGCTGAGACCAAACATTTTGGCCCATATTTATACTTTTTGACGCTAAACTGCGCTAACGCAGTTTAGCGTCAAAAAATTTAGCGCCGTCTAACGCCATTCTGAAGCGCCATGCGGGCGCCGTATTTATGGAATGGCGTTAGCCGGCGCTAGCAGACCGGCGCTGCCTGGTGTGCGTGGAAAAAAACCACGTAGACCAGGCAGCGCCTGGCGTAGGGGGAAAATGGCGTTAGGGCGTCTTAAAATGGGGCAAGTCAGGTTGAGGCAAAAAAATCGCCTCAACCTGATTTGCGCCATTATTTTCGACGCCCAGACGCCATTTAAATGACTCCTGTCTTAGTAAAGACAGGAGTCATGCCCCCTTGCCCAATGGCCATGCCCAGGGGACTTATGTCCCCTGGGCATGGTCATTGGGCATAGTGGCATGTAGGGGGGCACAAATAAGGCCCCCCTATGCCACCAAAAAAAATTAAAAAATATAAAAAATTATACTTACCTGAACTTACCTGAATGTCCCTGGGGCGGGTCCCTCCATCCTTGAGTGTCCTCCTGGGGTGGGCAGGGGTGGCAGGGGGGGTCCCTAGGGGCAGGGGAGGGCACTGTGGGCTAATTTTGAGCCCACAGGCCCCTTAACGCCTACCCTGACCCAGGCGTTAAAAAGTGGCGCAAATGCGGGGTTTTTTGACCCGACCACTCCCGGGCGTGATTTTTGCCCGGGAGTATAAATACGACGCATTTGCGTCGCCGTCATTTTTTTAGACGGGAACGCCTTCCTTGCATCTCATTAACGCAAGGAAGGCGTTCACGCAAAAAAATGACGCTATTTGCCCATACTTTGGCGCTAGACGCGTCTAACGCCAAAGTATAATTATGGCGTTAGTTTTGCGCCGAATTTGCGTCGAAAAAAACGACACTAATTCGGCGCAAACGGAGTATAAATACGGGCCTTTATGTTTATGAATGCATAGTATTTGCATGATTGATGTTCAGAGTATGTCCATGGTCCAAGCTCTTGCCTTCTCAAGGTTCAGAGGTCTCAGTTCATTCTTGCTCCATGATTCAGAGAAGGGCCACACCCAGGTTTGTCTAAAGTTCATGACATTCTGAAGTATCATGATTTTACTAATTGTTTTTGTTCCATGATTCAGAGAAGAGCCACACCCAGTTTTGTCTAATGCTCATGACATCCTGAATATCATGATTCTACTTATTGTTCTTGTTCCATGATTCAGAGAAGGGCCACACCCAGTTTTGTCTAAAGTTCATGACATTCTGAAGTATCATGATTTTACTAATTGTTCTTGTTCCATGATTCATAGAAGGATCTCAACACTTGCATTCACGGAGGCGCCTTTGTCTATTCCATGAGGATCTCAACTCTTGCATTCACAGAGACCCCTTTGTCTATTCCATAAGGGTCTCAACACTTGCATTCACGGAGATGCCTTTGTCTATTCCATAAGGGTCTCAACACTTGCATTCACAGAGACACCTTTGTCTATTCCATAAGGGTCTCAACTCTTGCATTCATGGAGACGCCTTTGTCTATTCCATAAGGGTCTCACCTCTTGCACACACAGAGACACCTTTGTCTATTTCATAAGGGTCTCAACACTTGCATTTACGGAGATGCCTTTGTCTATTCCATAAAGGTCTCAACACTTGCATTCACGGAGACGCCTTTGTCTATTCTATAAGGGTCTAAACTCTTGCATTCATGGAGACGCCTTTGTCTATTCCATAAGGGTCTCAACTCTTGCATTCACGGAGACGCCTTTGTCTATTCCATAAGGGTCTCAACTCTTGCACACACGGAGACGCCTTTGTCTATTCCATACGGGTCTCAACACTTGCATTCACGGAGACACCTTTGTCTATTCCATAGGGGTCTTAACTCTTGCATTCACTGAGACGCCTTTGTTTATTCCATAAGGGTCTCAACACTTGCATCCATGGAGACGCCTTTGTCTATTCCATAAGGGTCTCAACACTTGCATTCACGGAGACGCCTTTGTCTATTCCATAAGGGTCTCAACTCTTGCACTCATGGAGATGCCTTTGTCTATTCCATAAGGGTCTCAACTCTTGCATTCACGGAGACGCCTTTGTTTATTCCAGAAGGGTCTCAACACTTGCATCCACGGAGACGCCTTTATCTATTCCATAAGGGTCTCAACATTTGCATTCACTGAGACGCCTTCGTCTATTTCATAAGGGTCTCAACACTTGCATCCACGGAGACGCCTTTGTCTATTCCATAAGGGTCTCAACACTTGCATTCACCGAGACGCCTTCATCTATTTCATAAGGGTCTCAACACTTGCATCCACGGAGACGCCTTTGTCTATTCCATAAGGGTCTCAACACTTGCATTCACCAAGACGCCTTCGTTTATTTCATAAGGGTCTCAACTCGTGCATCCACGGAGACGCCTTTGTCTGTTCCATAAGGGTCTCAACGCTTCCATCCACTAAGACGCCTTTGTTTATTCTATAAGGGTCTCAACACTTGCATTCATGGAGACGCCTTTGTCTAAATGTATAATTGAATGTTAATGCTTTTATGAACAAGTATATACATACATGCTTAACATTTTTCCTTTTCAGATCTCTCTCCCTGCTGTTCTCTACCCTAATTCCCTTCCCCCCAACTGGCTTCACCATAACTCTGTGCTGTAATATCTTTCTGAGTTGGTGACGCTGGAAGGTGAGCCTGTTGTTCGACGGCGTGCAGATCCCAAGGAAAAGACACTGTGATATGTGGTCAGTGACTTGGTGTGGTGCCTGTGGGTATGCTGGGAGGGGTGTGTGTAATGCTCAGGGTGATAGGGGTGTTGAGAGAAGTTGTGCCTGTTGTGTCGGTGGGTAGCTGTTGTGTGCCTGCATGCAGATGTGTTTTGTGGTGCTTGTGTTTGTGTGTGCTGCTCTTGTGGGTTTATGTGGATGCATGCCGATCTATCTCTGTGTGTTGGCTAGGTAGGGGAAGGAAGGATTTGGAGTGGGAAGAAGAATGTGGAGGGAACAGAAAGCTGGGAAGTGACTGGCTGCTGTCAGTGTGGAGGTCAGATCCTGACAAGATCTCTGTAGGCCAGCCATTGCACCATGAATGCCTTCCAGGAATGCATTGTCTGTTGTATCTGACATGCCAATCCCTAGATGGCATTCACAATGGCTGACTGACCCACAGAGATACTTCTCAGGAGGTCAATTGCCTCCTCACTGAAGGCAGCTGGGATAACAGTTGCTGGGGTAGAGGTGCCTGCTGCAAAGGAGATTCCTGCCCTCTTTGGTGAGTGGGCATTGCCAACTTGGTGGGGAGCAACAGAGAGTCAACCATAGAATGGGGGTGGTGGACAAGGATGGTACAGGGAGATGCCCAGATGAGTCTGCCAGCACTAGGGAGGGTCCACTGGATGAAGAATCTGATGATGATGATGATGTCACAGTCTCCCCTTTAGCAGTACTCTCGCCCTCCAGGCCACTGGGTCCCTCTGTGTTGGTGGTATCTTGACCGAGGTCCTGTGGCCAGATGCTTCCCCACTCAGCTGTGCCCCACCTCCTTCGCTTGCCAATGCTGATGCTGCACATACAAAGAGAAATAGGGACATCACATGTCCATGATGATACTCGAACAACAGCTCTGATTAGCATACATGGCAATGATGTCAAGTAAGAGCTAACAACAACATCCACCTGAGTGGCCCATACATGTGCTATAGCATATGCATGCATGCCATTTGAAGAAGTTTAAGAATCGTCAGTGCCAGCGTGTCAGTGTCAGCTTAATATATCATAACATATTAGGCTATGATATTCAGAAAATGTCCATAAGCTGAACACTGCACACAAACTGGGTGATCCAAAAAAACATGGCTGCAGCAATGTGTGTTGCCTGATGCTGCCCATGCTTATGATGTGGTGAGGTATGGTGAGAAACAGTAAAGATTACCATCAATTTGGAGCAAGGTACTGTATTTTTACTTATATTTTGGGCCTCATCATATGAGAGGAGAGCTCAGGCTTACATTTGACAGTTGGTCCCAGAACACCCGTGAGCTGCGTACTGTAAGAATAATGTCATCAACAGAATCTGCGTGCACTTGCAAGCGTCGTACATTGAGCTGAACGTCACCAGCGTTGTATGAGGTGTTGCGCTCCAACATACAATCTTACTTCAGGGAAGCAGAATTCTTTGTGTTGATCTGCACACCTGTTATGTATGCATTGACATGGCACTCCGACTCATAGCTGCCATCTTGGATCAGAGGAAACGGCAACTTTTAACGGTAATCCACACACATGTGCATTTGTATTGCTCACACTGTGGCCATTTTACGTCGGGAAAGTTGAATCCATTACAGTGATCCGCATACTCATTACATACTGTAACCCAATAAGTGTGGCACATTTCACAGTGATCTGCACACCTTAAGAAAGGTAACAATTCCTCATTATTGTACTGCAGCATACTTCATTGTGATTCGCACACCTCATTAGAAGTGACAGTTCATGGTGATAATATTGAAAGGGAAAGCACATGAAAATACTTATTTAAAGCAATAAATTTTAAATATATATATATATATATATATTAGTGCACCACCGTACTTTCTATCCCAACCAGGGGTACCAACAATAATGTGGGAGGACTGGGTTGAAATGTTTGAGAACTACATCACAGCATTGGATTGACACACTTTCTCACTAGCTAGGAAGAAAACCATACTATTGAATACCCTGGAGAGTGAGAGCCAGGGAATATTTAAATACCTACCAGTTGCAGTAAAACATGATGGTCAGCCTATAGACAACATATATAAAGAAGCAATTAAAAGGCTGGAAACAGGGTTTGCAAAGGAACTCCGTCGAATCATGGCACAATACAAGTTTTATACCCAACCCCAATTGGAACATGAATTTATTGATGCGTTTGTAGCTAAACTAAGGGAAATGTCAGTGAAGTGTCACTTTGGCAAGATGACTGAGGAGTTGATTTGTTACCAACTCATTGTACAATGTAGAGAACAAAAATACAGGAAAGGGTACGGGCAACTAAAGATCCGTCACGGATGCAGTTGAAATGGCTAAAGTAATAGAGGAATCCCAAAGGTGTATGAAGGAATTGACCAGAAGAGAGAAACACTGTAGGGAAGTTGCCAGTTTGGGAATGGTAGTCCGGAGAAGGAGGTCAACGTTATTTCTAGAAATAACAATACAGGAGGTGCAGGCGTTGGGACGAGCAGAATGAAAAGTAAGAGCAAAGAATGCAGTCGATGTGGTCGCTCTTACTGCTGAACTAAAAATATGTTTTGCGATTAACAGACTTTCATAAGTGTGGTTCTCGAGGTCATTTTGTGACAATGTGCAAGAACAACAGCAGATCTCACAAAGAAAATGTCAAAGAAAGAGTAAGCACGGTAGAAATGAGTGAGGACAGTGTATATACAGACAAAATGTTGGTGGTAAGTGAACAACAAGAAAACAAAGCTATAGACTGTGTAGGGAAGTGAATGATAAGACCTACAGCAAAGTTTGACGTGTGTGGGAACAGCATAGAATTAATGGTAGACTCTGGATGCATGTACACTATTATACTGGAGAAACTGTTCAGGAAGTACTGGAAAATGCCAAATTAGAGCCTAAAGATATAAATCCTGGAGGATATCAAGGTGAAACAATAGACATAATAGGGTACATGGAAGGAATTATAAAATTCAAAGCATGTCAAGTAAGCGAAAAGTGTATATATCTGTTGATGGTCTACTGATAGTAGGATGGATGCAGCAGTATGATCTGGATATAATGATTAATCCAAGAGCACCCACACAAGTAATGGTGGTAGAGGACGTTCAGTTGCAAAATGCTTTGGAAGATGCATATGAAGTTTTTAACAAAAACCTGTGATGTTTAAAGGAATACGTGCATCAAATTGTGATGAAGAAGGATGAGGTGCCTGGTCAGCACAAACTAATGTGTGTGCCATTGGTAGTAAGAGGAGAAGTAAAAAAGTTAATAGATGAAGGGGGTCATTTTGACCCCGGCGGGCGGCGGTCGCCGCCCGCCTTAGAGGGAACCGCCATATGGCCGCTCCGCGGTCGAAAGACCGCGGAGGCCATTCTGGCTTTCCCGCTGGGCTGGCGGGCGACCGCCAGAAGGCCGCCCGCCAGCCCAGCGGGAAACCCCTCCCCACGAGGAAGCCGGCTCCGAATGGAGCCGGCGGAGTGGGCATGTGCGACGGGTGCAGTTTGCACCCGTCGCGTATTTCAGTGTCTGCTAGGCAGACAATGAAATACACAGTGGGGCCATTGGCATGGGCACGGCAGGGGCCCCCAGGGGCCCCGCGGCACCCCCTACCGCCATCCTGTTCCTGGCGGGCGGTAGGGGGTGTCAGAATCCCCCATGGCGGCGCAGCAAGCTGCGCCGCCATGGGGGATTCCAAGGGCAGCGGTAAACCGGCGGGAGACCGCCGGTTTACCCTTTCTGGCCGCGGCAGAACCGCCGCGGTCAGAATGCCCTTTGGAGCACCGCCGGTCTGTCGGCGGTGCTCCCGTGGCCGGTGACCCTGGCGGTCACCGGCAGCCAGGGTCTGCATCATAGAGCCTGGGGAAACATCTCAGTGGATGTATCTCAGTGGATATCATCTGTGGTTATTATGCAAAAATCTGATGGCCAGTTAAGATTTTGTGTTGATCAAAGGTCCGTTAATCACAATTCTGTTGCAGAAACCTTTCCATTCCCTAATATCAGCGAACTATCGGCAATAAAAGGGGCCAAGTACTTTTCAAAATTAGATTTGAAAAGTACTTATTACCAGGTAAGGTTGCATATGGACTCCAAAAATCTCACTGCATTTATAACGAGTGAGGGCATGGTTTGATTTATGGTTCGTATGCCATTTGGATTAGTCCCCGCTGCAAGTGTCTTTCAGGGTATGATGACCAAACTGTTTGAAAATATGGAAATATCCGTTTTTTTTCACGATAACATCCTCGTTTTTGGGGATACGGTGGAACAACACAATATTGTACTTAAAAAAGTATTGAAAAAATTGAAATAAGCTGGTTTAACACTAAGTAGGGAAAATGTATGTTTCTAACTCAAGAAATTGACTGTTTGGGCTATACCATAGCTGAAGGTGGTATCTGAGTGAAGAAATATTTAATTTATGGCAGAAAATTAACACCATGTCCCAAAGATAAGGATCAACTGCAATCATTTTTTGGCTTTATATAATATTATTCTAAGTTTATCGATATGTTTGCTGACAAAATTAAACAACTGGGAAAACTCTTGCGAAAGGGTGATATGTGTGTTTGGAAGGCAGAACAACATTTGTGCTTTGAAAAGATAAAACAGGAATTGTGTGAAGCTTATGTTTTAGCAGCCTATGACACAAAGCTTAAATCTACACTCACTGTTGATGCATGTGCGGTTGGCATAGGAGTGGTATTATCGCAAGTTCATGGTAAAAGTGAGAGGACTGTGGCATTTGCATCACACACATTAACAGAAACTGAAAGGAACTATTCAGTGATTTAACGGGAATCCCTAGAAGCTGTCTGGGGGGGCAGAATATTTTCATGTGTACCTATGGGGTTCACAATTCATCCTAAGAATGGACCGCAAGCCTTTTATAAAACGTTAATCTCCGGGAGGTGCTGGGAAAGGGTTGGCTAGACTAGCCGGAATAGCAGCACTATTACAAGAATATGGCCCTCCTTACGGTCCTTGCAGTCAGTGATGAAGTGGTGGTAATACCGCCAACCGGCCGGTGGTAACTACCACACAAATATGACCATGGCAGTGATATCTCTGATAGACAGGCAATGTACCACATGGACCTCCAGGGCAGAAACAACAGGCACCACAGCGGTAGCCACCCACAGCCAGACGGAAGACAAAGTACCGCCCACCACATTATCACCTTTAAATCCGCCACCCTTTCCGGGGTGGTACCAATGCTATCAAAAGGCTGCCGGAAACAGAATACAAGAATCAAAGCACTCACCATTGTCGACACAGAAAAGAACCAAATCACCATGGAACCAGAACTGATCTTCTACATTATGCCCCACCTGGAACACCAATGTCGGCGAAGACGAAAACAGTCAGTTCAGCCGCCTAGCACACAAGGGAGGGGGGAGGAAAACAAGAGTGACACACACACACATACCCTACACACAGCCAGCTGCATTACAAAAACGAATTGTCCCCGATAATCGGCAGAATAATGCAAGGACAACAGGAATTGACTAAAGTGATTGCAATAAGTTCAACAAAAAAATCAATACGTTGATGTGGCAATCCAACAGATATGAAGAAATGTACAAAAAAGGGACACTGCCCAGTCCATAGTTTATAGAGCCCACATGGCCACAGGGCAAAAAGTCCAATGCCCCACTCGAATACTGCCCCAATATAGATAGAACACTGTAGGGGCATCAGTTGGCAAATAGGCAGGCGACTCAGGGGGAGAGGGGGCACCTCAGCCGGATACGGAAACAAGACCACTTGTTCTGGAGGGGGCAACATAGCCTGTGCTTGGTCCTGGGGAGTGCAAGGCCACAGTCTCAGGAGTGGGTCAATACCCCACTAATTCTGGAGGGGGCAACATGCCCTGTGCTCTTTGTCCTGGGGAGTGCAAGGCCACAGTTTCTGGAGTGGGTGTCTTTCCCACTGGGTCTGGAGGGGGCAACATTCCCTCTGCTACTTGTCCTGGGGAGTTTAAGTCCACAGTCTCTCAAGTAGGTGAATACCCCACTGGTTCTAGACAGGGCAACATGCCCTGTGCTCCTTGTCCTGGGGAGTGCAAGGCCACAGTCTCTGGAGTGGGTTTCTTTCCCACTGGTTCTGGAGGGGGCAACATGCCCTGTGTTCATTGTCCTGGGGAGAGCAAGGCCACAGTCTCTCGAGCAGGTGTCTTTTCCACTGTTCTGGAGGGGTCAGCATGCCCTGTGCTTGGTCCTGAGGAGTGCAAGGCCACAGTCCCTGGACTGGGTGAATACCCCACTGGTTCTGGAGGGGGAAACATGCCCTGTGCTTGGTCCTGGGAGTGCAAGGCCACAGTCCCTGGACTGGGTGAATACCCTACTGGTTCTGCAGGGGGTAACATACCCTGTGCTTGGTCCTGGGGAGTGCAAGGCCACAGTCTCTGGAGTGGGTGAATACCCAACTGGTTCTGGAGGGGGCAACAAGCCCTGTGCTTGGTCCTGGGGAGTGCAAGGCCACGGTCTCTCGGGTGGGTGACTTGACAGCTGGTTCTGGATGGGGCAGGAAGCACAGTAGCCCATGAAGGCTGGACTATAGGGCGTTCGCCAGTGGTGACGGCTGCACTGTGGTGGTTGTTGTGCGAGATTCCTGCTCAGTCCTTGCACCCTCAGATGGTTGCACTGTGGTGGTGGATGTGGGAGGCTCCTGCTCAGCCCCTGCACCCTCCAATGTCTGCACCTTGGTGGTGGTTGTAGGAGGCTCCTGCTCAGCCCTTGCACCCTCCAATGGCGTCTCTGTGGTGGTGTTTGTGGGAGGCTCCTGCTCAGCCCCTGCGCCCTCCGATGGCTGCACTGTGGTGGAGGCTGTGGAAGGCTCCTGCTCAGCCCCTGCACTCTCTGATGGCTGCACAAATAATGGCTTGCGGCGGGGGCTCTGTGACAGCTGCTGGTGCAGGCTCCTTCCCCTTATTTGTGGCTGGTGCAGGCTCCTGCACCTTCCTTGTGGCTGGTGCATGCTCCTTACCCTTCAGTATGTGTGGTCTGGAATCCTTTCCACTATGAGTAGGTGCTGCTACCACTGGGACCATGGACTGTTTGGCTGAGGTGCTTGGCCCTTGCTACCCTGTCCATACGTGCAGGACGGGGTGAAGGGATAGGGAAGAGGTCAATCTGAGAAAGGAAAGGCTTTTTAGGTACATTGGGGCGGGAAGATAGAGGAGTAATGGGAGTGAAGGATGAGGGAGTGGTTGTTGGAGGTGTATTTCTGCTGGATTTTGGTGCAGGTGCATGGGCTGTATGCTGTTGTGAGGTGGATGACTGTTGGGTGTCTGGGTGCTTGTGTTTGTGTACTTTAGGAGGGGGGACGGACACGGTGGAAGAGGACAGAGGGGACATTTGCATGGATGTTGTGGAGGTGTCTGCCAGTGAGGTGCGTGTTCTGCTTGGTGTGGTGATGATGCTGGTAGTGGATATTGATGTAGTGAATGCAGGTGTGAGTGTGGACATAACTGGGTGGGAGGTGGAGGAGGAGGAGGAGGGGGAGACAGTGGAAATAGTGGATGTTGTTGTGTCTGCAAATGAATGTTGTTTGTGTGAGTGCCAGTGGGATGAAGTGTGGTGCTTGTGTTTGCCTGTGACACTCTTGGGTGTTGTCTTGTGTGAATGCTTGTCTGGCTGTCTGCTTGGGATGGGTTGAGGAGAATGGGACAGGGAAGAGGAAGTTGGAGGGGGGTTGGTTGAAACAGGAGCAATGGCTGCCATCAGAGAGGAGGCCAGAGCCTGAATCGATCTCTGATGGTCCACCAATCGACCGTCAATGCCCTCCAGGAAAGCATTAGATTGCTGCATCTGGGCTGCCAGCCTCTGGATGGCATTGACAATGGTTGACTGCCCTACAGAGATTGATCTCAGGAGGTCAATAGCCTCATCACTGAGCACAGCAGGGCTCGCTGGGGCAGGGCCTGACGTGCCTGGGGCGAAGGAGATGCCTACCCTCCTAGGTGAGTGGGCACAGGCAACTTGCTGAGGGGCTACTGCGAGGGCAGTGCTGGTACGGGGGTGGCGGCTGTACCTGCAGCTGGGAGGTCACAGAGGTATCCGCCACCACCATGGAGCTCCCATCTGAGGATGTTTCAGAGTCTGTATTGTCCCCTCCAGTCTCCACCATGGTGTTCCCCTCGCTCTTCATCCCACTGGTGCCCTCATCAGCGGTGGACTCTGCCTCCAGGGGGTGGGATGCAGCTCCCTCTGTCGCCTGTGCCTCTGCTCTTCCGCCAGATGATGCTAATGCACATAAGGACAGGATGACAAAACGAGAAGGGGGGGAGAGACGAAGGATACACTGGGTCAGTGACTGCACCAACACCACCGTTGGCGTACACAGCACCCTCACACACAGGGAAAAGGCCTACGCACTATGCATTGCACTACCAGTGAAATGGATACTCAACAAGGAATGAGGAGGGGTACACACCGCCAACTGCAGCACACCTGGGACCCACGCAGCCCTGACCAGTAGTGAATGCTAAAAAGTTGGTAAGCAGTATTTCACCTTCAGACCCTTAGCCACCAGAGTACCTACTCTGCTATATCTGGCCTGGCCTAGGGGTACCCAATGACACACAATCACCACCCGGATACCACCCCTCCAACTGTGAGCTTTAATGATGGCCACTGTATTCACCCCCTTGTGGTTGCTGTGATGCCCTCAAGCGCCCATCCAGTTCAGGATAGGCCTCCGTCAATATACGGGCCATCAGGGGGGTCAGGGTCTGAGGGGCACCCCTTCTTCATTGGGAGGCCATCCCCAGCTGGGCCTCCGCGGTCTTCCGTGACCAGCACATCAGGTCCTCTAACCGTTTGCAACAGTGGGTGCTCCGCCTCCCATAGACCCCCAGGGTCCACACCTCCTTGGCGATGGCATGCCATATACCCTTCTTTTGATCGGCGCTGGCCTGCAGAGGCAATACAGACAGGAGAACACCATTAGGCAAACAGTCTAGCCAGTAACACAAGTGGCCCACCATACCCGTTATCATCACCATTGGCAAACACATAGCCCAGCACACAAGGTGTACACAATCAAGAGGTCATCCACACACCCCACTTACGCTATGCTTTCACACACAACTCCATGCATTTATGCCACATGCAACGTGCCCACAGTGTACTCACCTGTTGGTCTGGAGGCCCATACAGCAGTCTGTACTGGGGTAGGACCCCATCCACCAGTTGCTCCAACTCCTCAGAAGTGAAGGCTGTGGCCCTTTTCCCGGTCACATGGGCAATGGTAGGTTCCAGACACAGGTCACAGCAGCACATGCAGTGTAGGTCCTCTCCTGTGAAGGTCAGGAAACAAGTGAGGAATATGTAAGATAATGGCAGTCACGTCCGTGGTGGTGCATACTGTCACCGCCGGTGTAGATCCCCATTGGCCACTGTACCCCATAGAGCACAATTATAACCATTGAGGAGTTGCATGGCGCATCATGACTGCCTACCGCCACGGCGCACAACGTCAGCGGCATTGCCTCACTTCCACCTGTCCCTCCACACAGGACAGGCGGACGCCATTTTAGGGGGGGACAGGTCTATGTATTAATGCTGCATCACAGGATAAATAGGTACATACTTGACAAATTACACTGTCCCATAACATGTTTGCAGATTTGGGACTACTGTTGTGGCTCCATTGTTCAGTTTGTGACAGCCTCCTCACTCTTTTGTCCCTTAGATACTTGTTGCTGTGGATGAATAGGAGATGGAGACATACCCCCGTGTAGAGACCTCTGGTGGACTTGGCGATGCTAGAAGACAGGCACATTATCCTCACCTATAGACTGGACAGGGCCACAATCACAGAGTTGTATGCCCAATTGGAGCCTGACCTGATATCTGCTATCCGTCAGCCTACTGGGATCCCCCCTTTTGTGCAAGTGCTATCAGTTCTCCATTTCCTGGCAACTGGTTCTTTCCAAGTGACAGTAGGCTTGACAGCAGGAATGTCACAGCCAATGTTCTCAATAGTGCTGATAAGAGTGTTGACTACCCTGAGAAAACACATGTGCATTTACATTGCATTCCCCCAGTTTGAGGATTTGGCCACAGTGAAGGCCGGATTCTATACAATGAGACATATCCCCAATATAATTGGTGCGATTGATGGAACACATATTGCATTTATCCCCCCCGCCAGAATGAACAGGTGTTCAGGAATCGTGAGAGTTTCCACTCAATTAATCTGCAGATGGTGTTCTTGGCGGACCAGTACATCTCCCACGTCATTGCTAAGTATACTGGATCAGTGCATGATGTCTTTGTCCTGAGGAACAGCAGCATCCCAAATGTGATGTCCCAGCTACAGAGGCTAGTAGGTGAGCCCTGATTCCCACCCTGTATATGGTGGTGTATGCCTATGGTGTTGGCCATATAGGATAGTGTGTAGCTAAATGCTGGCCCTCAATATTTACAGGTGGCTCTGGTTACCCAAACTTATCATGGCTGCTGACTCCTGTGAGGAATGCCAGAACAAGGGCAGAAGAACATTATAATGAGGCACATGGGAAAACCAGAAGGATCATTGAAAGGCTCTTTGGCCTCCTGAAGGCCAGGTTCCGGTGCCTCCATCTGACAGGTGGATTCCTGTGCTACTCACCCAAGAAGGTTTGCCAGATAGTAGTGGCATGCTGTATGTTGCACAACCTGGCCCTCAGACGTCATTTACCTTTTGTGCAGGAGGAGTAGACTGGAGGCCCCTGTGGCAGCAGTGGACCCTGTGGACAGTGAGGATGAGGAGGCAGAGGATGAGGATGTGGGCAACAGAACATCTGTGATCCATCAGTACTTCCAATGACACACAGGTGAGACAGTGCAACTTTACATTTCAATGACTTTGGTTTTAATCTGTGTGGCATTGGCATGCTGGCATTTCCCATTTCTTTGCCCACTTACTGTTCCCTCTGGATATTCATTTTGCAGATGTTGGTGATTTGACAAATACTCCTGGTGTGATCACAACAGCCAGCCATGGTTTATTAATTCTATGCTCATTCTATGTACAGTTCAATTGCAATGGTTGTAGCTGTTTCAATCAATACATATTTGTAATACATGACATACACAAAGTCGATTTTTGACAAAGGGTGTTTATTGTGGTGCTAATATATAGAGGGGAAAGTGCAATGGGATGGGGTGATGATGGAGAAAAGTCCAGGGTGTTGCTCCAGTCTGTTCGTAGCACAGGTGCATTGTCCAAGAGGACATAGGAAGGGGAGCAATGGCAGTTTAAGGTGGACAAGATGACTGAGTGGAACACAAGGAGGACAATCAGGAGAGTCTCCTTTCCTGGCGGGGCTTGGCAAGTGTCTCTGGCTTCTGTCTGGATCGCAGGGAACGTTTGTGGGGTAGTTCACCTTCTGCAGGGTGAGGGGTGCTGGTGGCCTGTTGGTCCTGTGGCGGGGGCTCCTGGCCACTAGCGGCAGCAAAAGTGGATGGCTGTTCAGATGACTGGCTAGTGGCAGGGGCCTGCTGGTGTGACACTGCCTCCCTCATAATGGTGGCTATGTCTGCCAGCACCCCTGCTGTGGAGATCAGGGTGTTGTTGATGGCCTGCAAGTCCTCCCTGATCCCCTGATACTGTCCCTCCTGCAGCCGCTTGTGTTCCTGCACGTTGTCTAGGATCTGGCCCATCCAGACCTGGGAATGTTCATAGGCTCCCAGGATCTCAGAGAGCGCCTACTGGAGAGTGGGTTCCCTGGTCCTGTCCTCCCACAGTACACAGCAGTCCTTCCAGTGTTTCTGTTGGCTTGTGCCTCTGTCCTCTGAACCGTGTACCCACTGCCACTGACCCCAGGTCCCTGATCGTCTTGTGTGTGAGGTGTAGCCTGGGATCCCTGTAGAGGTGGGCACACTGCTGACTGACGTGTCCTGGGGACAGAGGTTTGGGGATGCTGTGGTGTTTGTTCCTGCTGGGGGAGGCTCTGTGGTGATCTGTGACTAGGCTTAGGTGACCGGCTGTCCACTGGTCCCTGATGGGCCAGGTAGATCATCCAGATCCTAAAGACCAGAGTTACTGTCATCACTGTGGGCCTCTTCTGTAGGGTTACTGGATAGTGGTGGCACCTCCTCTCCAGTGACATTGGCTGGGGTACCTGTGGGATGTAAATGATGCATTATGCTTCATGTGTATGACATACTGTCCATCCCTGGCTTCCCTTCTATGGTTGGTGTTCCCCTGACAACTTTTACTTGTGTATGTTGGTGTATGGTGGGATTTTTAGTTTCCCTATGCTGTCCATGCTTTAGTGATGAGTGTCCATGCAGGGCTGTAAGGGGTGTCTATGCATTGGTACAGCATGCAGGGCTTGGCATTATGATTAGTGCGATGGGTGTATGGGACGGAGTGGAGTGATGGGAGTGAGGGTGGGGGTATGTGATAGCATGCAGGTATGGGGGGGTGATAATTGTTGGAAGTTGACTTAAGAGTCCAGTCCTCCTCCGACTTCGGCCAGGCCCTCAGGATGTAGTATTGCCAAGACTTGCTCCTCCAATACTGTGAATTGTGGGGAGGAGGTGGGGATCCACCGACAGTCCTCTGTATAGCAAGCTAGTGTCTTGACGCAATGGAACGTACCTTCCCCCGTAGGTCACTCCATCCCTTCCTGATGTTGTCCCTTTTCTGGGGTGCTGTCCCACGGCAGCGTTGACCCTGTCCATGATTCACAGCCATGGCTCCATCTTCCTAGCTATTGAAATTTGCTGCACCTGTGCTCCAAATAGCTGTGGCTCTACCCTGACAATTCCCTCCACCATGACCCTTAACTCTCTCTCAGTGAAACGGGGGTGCCTTTGTGGTGCCATGGGTGTTGTGTGATGTGTGTTGGGCGGGTGTTGGGTAATGTGAATGGGGTGTGTGATATGGAGTGCGTGAGGGGGTATGGGTGTGAATGGTGTGTGGCTCTAGTTGTGGCAGTGGACTTGGTGTCAGTCTGGTGGCAATGATTTGCATTCGTAAGGGGTTGTCGGTAATGTGGGTGTGTGTTTTATAGTGGTGTGGGTGTGGTGTGTGTATGTGTGTCAGGTGTGTGTTGTTTGAAGTGGTTAATGTGGTGTTGTTTTGTCTGTGGGTATCCATTGTGAGTGTGGTGGTATGTGCCACCAATGGTTTACCAATGTTGAATGTCCACCGTGGTGATTCGTGGGTTATAATGTGATGGGCTTTGTTCTGTTGGCGTAACAGTGTAGGTTTTGGGACCACAAGTTTATCACTGATCTTTGGTCTGTTGGATTTCTGTATGTGGCAGTATTCTGTCTGATTTGTGTGCGTGTGTGTCATAATGTGGTGGACCGATATCCGCCACCACGGCGGTAAGTTGGCAGCCGTCAGTGTGGCGGTAAGTGGGATTTATCGCCAGTGTCATAATGAGGGCCTATATGTACAAAGTGGAATTCATACAGGGTTGGCAAAATGTGCAATTTGGATTATGGATTATGGATTATTTATTCAGAATGCCAGTCAATGCAGAAGATGTAGATGGTCTGACAGTGAACGATTGTGACATGGAAGAAGCTGTGGCATTGGTACAAGGTGCTGTGCAAGGAGGCCATAATGGAGTAGTTAGAGAGAGTGCAATGACAGTGTCTTCACAACCTTATGTCTAAGTTCTGGATGAGCTCACTGTGAATGGTAAAAGCATAATCATGAAAGGGGATTGGTTCATACCCCAGCCGGGTTTGAGAGGGAAAATCATGATGTTGGCACGTGAAGTACATTTAGGCCAAGGATTGACGAAGAAAAGATTGAAGACAGAATTCTGGTGGCCTGGGTTGGATTATCAGGTTAATGAGGGGGGGAGAAATGCCAAGTGTGTAAAGAAAGTGAGAAGTGATTGAGAGTGGGGAACAAGTACCCTGATGGGCATATTGATGGTCCTGGGGTGCCTTGGCACACCTTGTGTCTGGATTTCATAGGCCCTATGTTTGAACTATCTCAAAATATGAGATATGTGTTAGAGACAGGAGTATGATGGTTGTTCAGGAGCTATGCTAATTAATGATGATGAGATCAGCGGCAGAGAAGAAGAACATTCGAGTGCTGATGGAGTGAGAGACAGTGGGATGTTCCCAGGACAATCAGAGAAACTAGAGTTCATAGACCACCTTCATACATCAAAGAAAATTTGTGAAGAAAATAGACCACTTATGGTCATAGTTCAAACCGTGGTTTTATTAACTTTCATTGCAGTAGCAAGTACTATTTTAGTGCTTATTGACTATTTAAATTTATTTTATTCAATTCTTGTCTAGGTATTCATGCATGATATTGTTCATGTTTTATTTGATAATGTTTGATAATATTAGTTTGGTTTTAATACTATAATATGGTGAATGGAAGGAAATGTGTTATGATGTAAAGAGGTCTAAATTCTAGTGTGAAGCAGAGAGAATTCCACGAAGGTCAGTTAGCCTCTGACTCTCGGGAAGAATCGGCGCCAGGTTGTGTGCCTAAGAAAGTACTTAGAGAATCTTTAGTGCCAGCATGTCATTGTCAGCTTCATATATCACAATGCATACAATAGTAGGCCAATTGAATGAATGAATTAATAATTTATTGTACAGATAATAAAAACCAATACAATTAAAGCAGAAAAAAGAACAATCAAAGATAGATTTACAATCGAAAAATAAATTCATACTAAAAACACTCCATAGTTTAAACGCACAGACCATCATAAAAATGTTTCCTGCGTAGCAGTAGGAAACCATTGATGGGAATAAAAATAAAACCAGACCACCATAGCCCAGGACCCCACATGATACATAATAAACAAAGGGGTTCACAGTACACAAGCCTAAAAGTGCTTTAGTGCGTAGAATGATCGTTAAGTTAGATACCAGTGATGGGCAGAGCCCTAAATCAAACGTTGCAGCTCAACAACCTTACAAATTACAAACCAATGAGGCAAGAGTGGGGGAAAATTCCAATCATACTTATCCACTGGTCACAATGCCCCTAAATTTGGCTTGGGTGATTTTAATAAATCTAGTCATTAAGACATTCAGCATTAAATTTGCTGGATCCAGGGACTTAGTAATGGCCTGTCGGCAGGATCGAATTCCCAATTGATTCCATTTACTTTGAAGCAGAGATCTACATTCCTTACGTAGAGCCGTACACAAACAGACCACATGTTCGATAGTTTCGTCCACATTACCACAACCTCTGCATATCACACCCTCCCCAGAAGTTAACTGTCATAGGGGTAGATGTTTCAAGAAACCCCAAACACCCATCCTTAAGGCCATAAAGGCCTCTTTCAAACGAAACCCGTAGGAACAGGAGAAATAACTGGATGGAATGCCTGGCTTAAAGGAATTAATAACCAACCAGACGTGCTTGTTTTTAGTAAGGAGGGAACGATCAGAATTGTATGAATATAGTATTATGATCTTTTTAACTCCTAGTTCAAATAGGGAATGGGGATTGCTTTCCCAAAGGGCCGTTTACATTCAACCAATAAATGGGAGTAGGACCCCTTCATTTTTGACGCACTGATTTCTTGCCTCAAAACTGCCTCCAGGCAACCTTCCTTGGCTAGACACAGCTTATGACAGAGCTTAAAGAAAGTACCAGCACCAACTGCCAGCTGGTCCAGAAGCTTAAATTCCAACCGTACCTGCGCAGGTGAAGTGAGATGCAATACATGGAAGACTTTCTTGTAGATCTTATTTACCATCCTATTTAATAAGCAAGAGCCTTTGCCCAACAAAATTTCCTGACCATAGGACAAAGAGGGGAAAATCGTTGCTCTCATAACTTCCATTAGGGGAAGAAAGTTTGGCCCCTTTAAAACTTAGAATAATTTAGAAAAGGTCACCTGCAATGCCACAGCATTGAGTTCAATCTCGTTCTTATGCTTATCAAAGCTGCCCCTAGAGTCAAAGTGCACCCCTAAATATTTGTAAGACTGGTCTAAAACAATTTTGCTGCTCTTGTAATATCAACTGAATCTTAAATGTTTTTTCTTACGAAGGAGACCACTTTAGTTTTAAGCAAATGAACTTCTAATTGATTCACAGGAGTATGAGATGCAAGTTGGTTAACGAGCCATTGAAGGACAATCTTAGTATAACTGAACAATGCAAGATCATCAGAATACAACAAATGGCTAAACCTAAGACCACCAATCTTAGGGGGATGAGAGTGAACAGCAGTCAAGGGACAATGACAAATGTGTAATGAACAGATTGAAAAGTAAGAGGCAAGCGCACAACCCTGTTTCACACCACAACTAGTAAAAATATTCCTGGAAAGAGAGCACCCTTCACCAAGCTTAATACGGACCCAAGTATCTGTATGTAGTTCTATAATGGTACCCAGGAGAACTGGAGGAATACCCAGTTTTGTAGTTTGGCCCCCAGGGCACTCCTAGGGATCCAGTCAAATGCTGCCTTGAAGTCAACAAAACAGCAATGCAGTATTAAGCCTCATAGAATCGCCCTGTTGAGCTAAATAGAAACAGCTAATAAGTTTATCATTTTGCCTGAAACAGCGGAGAACCATGTTTGAACAATGGGGATTAGTCCCTTCGATTTAACCCAGGCACGAAGATCTTGCAGCAGGAGACTGGCATAAAGCTTGGCCTCATTGCCAAGTAGGGCTATCATCCTAAACTTGGTGGGGTCCGACCTTGAACCGCTTTCATATAGCGGGTGAAGAGTGGCCCCACACCAGGACTCAGGAATTCTTGAGGTCAGAAGGCAGTACTCAAACAGATGAGCAAGATGAACGTCCCAAAAGGAAGAATCCTGTTTGAACAGTGTCTGTGGAAGGCCATTGGGACCAGGGGTTCCATCTCGCTTAGCCCTTAAGATGATATGAGGGAGATGTAATTGGAAAGAATTCTTCACTCCATGAGGGGGAAACGCAAACCCAGCAAGACTTAATCAAAGCAGCATTGGTGTGATAAGTCCCCTCATTCAACAGTTTCCCATCCTGCTCGCTTGCAAAGAAGTGAGTAATCAAATAGGACGTCCAAACTCCTTCGGAAATATTAACGGTGCCAATGCCCCTTTGATTGCTTTGTATGTTATTAGTAAGGTTCTAACACTTCTTAGAATTTGGATCTTTACTTCCACTTAAAAGTTTAGCCCAAAACTGATTGAGATGAGTCTGATGGTCATCATAGACATCCTTCCTGTAGTCTTTCCTTAGTTGCTGATATCTAATTAATAGACACTCAGAATCAGGGCTCTTCCTAATTGGCATTGCTAATCTGTTACGTGCTTTCTTTAAACTCCTAGTTTCCCTAGAGATAGCAAAGGACCGGGATGGGGTGCAATTACGCACAAGTTGATGAAACCTTGGCCATAGGAAGCAAAAACATTTGCCCTATAACTTAATAAAAAACAGATCCCTTGGTGTCAAAGAAATTAATACATTCAGCCAACACTGTGCCACCAATAGAAGAATTCCATTTTATACGCTTTTGTAACTCAAAACAGACACCGCCACCCACAACCTGCATAACATCATGCGAATAAAAACTGGATTTTATGGTTACAATTTGGGGACGGTGATCACTCTCACTCTGGGAGGAAATCACGTTTCAATAAGGGGAAACAATTCAATGTTGCAAATAGTATAATCCAAATAGGAGTGAGATCGTCCGTCTGATCTTGTCCAGCATGGGGGGGGGCATCATCATATAAATGGCCATTCAAAACTTTAAAGCCCATGCTGTTTAGATGCATTACTACGTACTCTCAGAGCGGACAATGCAGGCAACCTTGGGGCCTCAGTTGTTCGGGAATTAACTGATTATTACAAAGATCAGGACCTTCAAGAGCTTCTACAGTGTCCTGTAACAAGTTTGTATTAAAATTGCCAATTATAAGATAGTCGGCAGATGGATATTCCAAAGCAAGATCACCCAGAATCTGCATCAGTCGAGACAGCCTCCCCCTTTTTTCTTTGTTCCAGGAGCAATATAAACATTAATTACTATAAGGATTTGCTGCAAGCTCCCATTCCTGATCACAATCCCCTGGATACAATTGTCATCTCAAACAAATGGCAGAATACATCCTTTTAATTTACCAGTTACATAAATGGCCAACCCTCCCTTGGCATGGACATTCTTATACTTTCTATAAGCGTGTTTCCATATTTCTAAATACCTTGGCACCGGACAACTGATCTCAGACTAGGTTTCCTGAAGGGTGATTACATCATAACTGTTTTAAAAAAATATTAAATCAGCTGAGTCAAACTTGTGCACAACCACATTAATATTCCAAAAACATAGGGACAAACATCCAAACATAATAGTAGGCCAATTTAAAATGCATTTCCAGAGATCCCACACATGGTCATACATGCATCTATTTGTCAATAACAATAAGAAATTATGATCAAAATCATACCATGTTGATGACAATAGTTCAATATCCTAGAGAAGGTGACCTGGAAATACCCATGTTACACTGGAAACATATCAACAATGCACACTTCACTAAGTGATATTCCTTCCATTAGAGTCATGGATGTAGTGTTCATGTTGCTCAGATAGGCCACACATGTAGCATGGAAATGGTCATAAACATCATGTGCAATATGCCAAGGAGAGATGTCCCCAAAATACACAACACAATGAACCAGAAATCCCCAGGGTAAAATCCCCTCACAATGATATACTCTGAGTGCCTCAGTAGAAACCATTAGTCTTTTACATGTTGGGAAGTCACAGAGATTTGCAAGTACTTGTGGAAGGCCCTCAACATGTTGTCCACTGGGAAGCTACATCAATGTTCCCATTTTCCTCATGGAAACCCAGATGTCTGTCTGTGGATGAATGTCTGCACCCAAAACATTTGATTTCAGCATAACTGCAAGTCACTCCATGATGCATGTCAACAGTTAGGGCACAAACTTTACTCATTAATCATGTGCAGTGAACTTTTCCACATAATGCCACATCAAGGGTATATATATATATATATATATATTTTCATTCTGTCTCTAATATCAAGGCCTACCTATCACCATCATTATTGCTAGTACAGTTGTAGATGTCAAATTACATACCATGACGTGTGAGGGTATGTGTCAGTCACTTAACAATGGCGACACACTCCTGTATGTGGCACAACATGAAATGTATCCTCATTATAAATGCACTGTTCTACAGTTTGCCGTGCACATATATGTGAGGGAATACAGCCATCATCCCATCAACATGGGTAAACCATGCAGGAAACAGCAGCCTTACAAAGGTTTTCTAAAGAGAAAGGGATACATGCTGAGATGTAGGCACAAGGATTGTTGGCCACACTGATTGCACATAAATTGCCAATTGACATTCCCCACTTACCAAGGTAAAGTAGTGTTCAATAGCTGCATCTAAAAAGCAATGTAATCCCTTACACATGTATGTTGGCCATCTTCACATTACAGACTGCATTGAGGCACCAGCACCCATCATACACTGAAGACAACTCGCTGCTGGGTGGAAGATGCCTATGTGCACATTTATCCAGACACATGGCAGAGGACAGTGATTCATCACCTACTTAGATTTGGCCCGGAAAGTTTAGGAGAGGTAGTCTTTTTCATAGAAATAATACCCACCACAAAAACAAACAGTACTTGATTGTTCAATGTGCACAGTCATGTTGTGCTTGAAAAGCTAGTGGTTTGTGGATTCCACCCAGTTGTGTCCTGTGTACCTGGGCCAATAGGCAAGGCACATCAGTATACAACACATGCCATGTTTACACAAACAATTATTCATCTACTGTGTGACACATGGATCATTCCTAATTGGTAGGAGGAGCTTTTAGAATCTAACTAAATCATTTGGCAATGGAGCAGGCAAGAATATGCCCTGTACTCACTCCTTAATGGCTGCTGTGCTGCCCTCAAACGCCCATCAAGCTCCATATAGGCCACCATCAGAATGCAAGCCACTGGGGGGCCATGGTCCGATGGGTACCCCACCCACATTGGGAGGACAGCCTCAGCTGATGTCCGTGACCTTCCAGGCCCAATGTTTCAGGCCCTCTCACCTTTTTCTGCAATGGACACTCCACCAGCTGTGGACCCCCAGGTTCCACACCTTCTAGGCAATGGCTCTCCATATTCCCTTCTTTTGATGGGGTTTGACCTGCATGGATGCAAAAGAGAAATAAAGAGCTCATGTTCACAGGTCTCATCACGAATGATTGAGTCACATACATGTCAATAACATCAAGCTAACATCAAGCTAAAACTTTCTTATTTATTACTACTGCCGAAGTGTAAGCCAATAAGTACAGGGTCGGGACTACAGAGATACAGCTCTCCATCTGCATCTTTAGGGCCTACATATCCAAGCAAACTTACTGACATCATGTAGGCTATGCTCTAGCAACCTGATTGAGATGTTAGCCACTATGAGATACATCACATCTCTCTGGCTACTGAATGGTAAACTCCTTAGGCATGAATGAACAAACATATTCACACCATAGGAGAATAACTCTTTGTATACAGTCCCTAAGGGTAACTGCCAGAGTATAATGTCCTGCAGTACACATGGGTAACAATGAAGGGACTGGAATGGTGGGTACAGAAAGTGTCTACCCTATCCATGTGTGGACATATGGCCTAACAATATGTGCCCATCCTACAGAGATGACATCTAAGAAACAAAGGCATGCATTGTACAGTTTCTGCTGTGTGACCAAGCTACTGAGTCACATATCATGCCCTTCCAGGAATCAACACACTGTCTGCACTGCGGGCCCATAATTTATGCAATAAGCTTGCACTGGACAAATATGACCTGTGGGAAGGTGATAACAGGGCTGTGGAAGTGAGGGACCTCTCATGAGTCAAACACACATATTCAGAATGATGCTAACTGCACATGTGGACTAGATTAGTAACTTACCTCTGTACCCATTCCTAATCTAATCAAAGGAATAAATTATTCTTGACAGGATTTTACACCAGAGCCTCAGGATCTGCTGGGGTACAGGGATTGGCACAGTGCCACAGTTGTATAGCCACAGTGACTCCACCTCAGTATAGAATAGGACCCATACTGGGAAATACATGTGACAGGCCCTGGTCACTGCAGGCTGAGCAGACTCAACCTACCTGGCAATTCGTTCACATCACTTCCATGCATTACAGTACATTATGTAGCCAACAGCAAATTGGCATGTGGTGTGTGTGGCAACCTAGGGGGGCACAGTGAGTCATGATATGTCTTCAAAACAACAGTTTAGCAATGGCAGATGTGTAAATAAATCTCTGTGGCACCATACATATTGCTCACATTACTTACAACAGCTCATGCTGTCATGCACATACATGTTATATACAATTTACAAAAGTCACGAGGAAAGACATGTCAGTGGATGGCAGTAATGTTTCCTCACCTAATTATGTATATCCAACACAAGAAGGATCTAGGAACCCAAAAAACCTACACAACACAATAAGGATAAACTTTACATATGGCACTGGCCACCAATATATGCACATTGTCCTTCTGATTGGTGCCACACAGATCTCACCAACAGGCACATGAGTAGTCAACCTGGCACACATGGTCACATTCTAGCCTGTGAGATACAAAAGTACAGAGAAGACTGTGCACATAAGGTACTTACCAGCTTCTCTGGTGCACCATGGAGTTGTCCATACAAGGGTAGGACCTCAACCACTAGCCTCTCCAGCTCCTCTGGAGAGAAGGCAGGGGCCCTATCACCTGTCAGATGTGGCATGATTGCACCCAGAGGCAGCACACAGCAGCTCAGGTAGTGGAGGTCTTGCTGGCAGCAGTGTCAGGAGTCCAGTGAGTGAATCTGCTGAACATGGTGTTCACACCTGCCATGTATGGGGTCGTCAAATCCGGCAGATACAGGCTTTGGCCCGTGACCAGCACTGGCAACATCGTTAGCCTATGGTTGTGTCCACCATTGTTGAAACCACCTATCACCATGACGACTTGTGCCGGCAGTCATGGGCAGTTCCTAATGTTCAGTGGCGTAGGCCAGGCAGCTGCCATTCTGGTGCGATGAAATCCTGTACTTGACTATTTGCACTGTGTTGTATTGTCGAGTAAGTCCTCTCCTCAAACAACATATTGGTATGTTGCACGGAGCAAAAGGCATTCAACGGCAGTGCATGGCACCCCCCCACTGATAGTTATTTTTTGCACTTGGGCAAGGCAGTCACATTTCAAAGGACAACCGTGTCGCACAACATCCTAGTTTGTTCAAATCCCATGTAGTGGACACATCTCTGTGAAAACATGTGGGTCACATGTGACTCTTGTGTAGTTGCCAGCTGGGATGTGTACTGGGTGCCTTGTCTATGCAGTCTGAAATGCTATGTCACATGATATTGTTGGCATGCACCATGTATGTTGCTATGGACAACTTGACTAATGTTAGAAATCATGCCTTGTCTCACATGCTATCCACTGCCAGACCTGAAGACCATGGAGCATCACATCATCATAATGTTGTACCGCCTTGAAAGGTAGACAATAGTTGTCTTGTGTCATCGGTTGGAGCCAGATCTGATGCCAGCGATTAGTTATCCACACAACATACCACCTATTGTACAAGTCATGTCAGTGTTCCATTTCCTGGCCACAGGTCCTTCCAACATACAGTGGCCCTGCCAACTAGAATGTAATTGTAATTGTATTTATATAGCGCTTACTACCCCTGATGAGGTGTAAAAGCACTTTTCAGTGAGTAGCATGCTACTCTGGAACCCAAAAGGATTAGTGGTGGATTATTATAGGGAAATATGAGTACAGTAATAGTATGAGTTAATTTGAGCCGAGAATATGTGAGTTTGTTAGTTGTATGTAATAGAGCAATGGAGGGATAGAGGAGGGAATAATCCAGAAGTGTTAATTGGGAGTTCATAGTAATAGGATGAGGCCTGTGATGAGTAAAGGAGAGATGGAGGAGGGAAGAGTCCATAGAAAGGGGTTAGGGAGATCATAGAAGTATAGTAGTAGAAAGGGTTTTGGATGAGTCAAATGTGATATAAATGAGGAGAATTTAGTATGGTTGTATGGGAGATCATAGCAGTAAACTATGTTTTGGGGTGAGCCAGGAGCCATGGAGGAGGGAAGAGCTTATGTAGGGTTTTTTTTTAAGATCATAGTAGTAGCATGGATTTGGGATGAGTGAGAGAGTGGGAATGGAGGATAGATTGATAAAGGTAGAGGGGAGATGGAGTAATGCTTACGAGAGAGTAATGTTTTTGTTTTTCTCTTGTAAACTAGGACTAAAGTAATAAATATATAGACACTTAAATACATACTAAGGGTATATATGTTTAAAGAATATAATAATGGACATACTATTTTGAGATTTATTGTGTGAGAAAACATGGCTGATTGCAGAGGCCCCCTAAAATTTTGCCCCCATTTTTCAATGTTCCCTTGTGTTTTCCTGACCCTGATGGTGACCTCAGTACCGCTAACCAGTCCCAGGGCCTCTGCTCTTTGTAAAATGTGTATGCAAATTCTACCTTATTTTTACATATAATTCACCCCAAGGTGTGCCATATGTGCCCCTAGGGTTGGGTGCCATGTAACTATAAGCAGGGACCATATAAAATTACTTTATCAGCCCTGGTGTGGTACAATAGCTAAATTCATTTTTACCTCACTGTAGTGAATGGCCTCCATAAGCTAAATTGGGGAGACCTTATTTTAATTGCCAAAGCCCACTTAAGTGCCAGGTATCTTGAGTTTGGTAGCTAATTAATTGTTATAAAAAAACACAACTTGCAATTGTTGGATTTAATATAACTAGTGCAGGTAAAGAGTTTTAAACTCTATCTAAAGGTTGCCAACTTCAGCTCTGTAGTGCCCTTCTCTGATTGGCCAGCCTCTGGCAGCCTGGCCAGGATGCCTTGATGAGGTGTGAAGTGGCCTGGGCTGAACATAAAGGATGTGCCTGGGGGAGGAGACCTGCCTCAGCAGATTGCGAAGCAGGAAGGGGGGGAGAGCGGCCATACTGGTCTTCAAAGCAAGGGAAGGACATTTGGAGCAGCTCAGCACCTCCCTCACATCCATGCAACCCCAGACAATTAAGTGCCCTCTTGATTAGATTAGTGAAGGGCAGGAGAGGGGTGTGTTTATGACTTTTAGCCCCACCAGTGAGAGGACTCAGCCAGATCTAACCTCCAAAAATCACTTTCAGCCATGTTGGATTTTTGAAGAATGTTGCTCCCTGGGATTGATTTTTGCCACACTTCCCAGGAAGTGTTCATCAAAGGGGGAATGGGCCTGCCTGTGATTGGATACCCAGGAACCCCCTGCTTTCCACTCAGGAGCAAAGATAAATATGGCAGAGCTGCACCCACACCTCAGATCCCTACTAGGAACAAGACACAGAAGAAGAAGGACTGCCCTGCTGGACCCCTGACCAGCACCTGGACACTGCACTCTGAAGGACTACACCAGTTCCATATTTAGGCTTCACCACTAAAATAGACTTTGCCTGTCTTCTGCTTCAAGTAAGGGACTTCCTGTTTGCTACAGGTACAAAGGAGCTGCCCAAAGTCCCCAGCATCAAGTCCTGCAAGTAGAGCACAGCTGATCAGTGTCCAGTGGCCATTTTAGTATTCTGACCAGGTGTATTCAGAGAATTGTATTCCCAACTCCCAAGGAGCAACTCAGAGCTTATGGAACATTGGATCAAGTTGTGGGCCCTTCAAGGACCCAAAAAGGACCTCTGGAAGAATTCTTTGGAGCAACTCAATAAGTTAAAGAGGTGCATTGTGGGAGTTGTAGTCCCAGATACAAAGAGACAAACCAGAGCCTCAGAACCCTTTGGCTGGTTGGCAAACCAGGGTCTCTGAACCCTTGGCTGGTGCTGTGGACCACTTTCCTGAACCAAGAAACTTCTGAAAGTAAGTGTGAAAGTGTTACCTCGGGGAGGCCTGAACTCTGGACTTTGTCCGTTTCCAGTGTGTCATTTTTTAACCCTTTAAGCGCTAGTTGCTTCTATGCAAACATTAATTCTTTAAAAATTCATATATCTGATTTCCCTTATCTGATTTTAATTATTTTGGTGTAATTGTAAATATAAAAATTTTATATATTTTTATAAATTGGTGTTGGATTTTTATTGTGTTGTGTATTATACTTATTTACTGTTTTGTGATTTTTAAATGCTTTACACACTTGTCTCCTAAGTTATGCCTTGTCGCTCGTTGCCAAGATACCAAGGGTTGAACTGGGTTTAATTTATTGAGACCTTAATTGGACCTAAGTGGATGTCAGTTGCCTGTTGCTTAGTGTAGGTACTTACCTGCCCTTACCAATAATCCACTTTCCAACATATTGTATAAACACAGACTTTTAAGATTTGCAATATTTGTAAATGTGTACTTTTCTAACATTATTTTATCTTTCCTCAGTATTTCAAAAGTGAAATGCTTGCAGATAAATAGTTAAGGTAATTTTTTTCCTGATGAAAACCGTTTCTATTCCATGTATTGCCTTGTAGGTGATACAAAGTAGTTTAGGGGTGGATCTTCCTGCAACCGGTAACCAATGTAGTGCCCTCAAGGCAGGGGAGATGTAGGCTTGAGGCTTTGCATGTAGTAGTAGTCTGGCAGCTAAGTTCTGAATGAGTTGCCATTTTTTCATAGTAGATAGAGATGATCCATGGTAGAGGTAGGCCACTGGTGTAATCCATTTTAGATAGTACAAGAGAGATAGTAGCCTGGACATTTTGTAGTAATCTGAGGTGGGGGAAGATACGTTGCAGAGTTTTCAAGGTGATGAAGCCTGACCTTGCTAACTTGTCCACTTGGGCATTCATTGTTAACTTGGAGACCATGGTAATTCCACGGTTTTTAACTTCCTTAGATACTTGAGGAGGTGGTTCCAGATCGTCAGGTCAGCAGCAGAGTGGGTCACAATTTTCCCAGTTGCCACATATGAGTATTTCTGTTTTGGAAGCATTCAGTTTTAGATGGCTCCAAGTTATCAACTGATCAATGGCTCTGAGGCAACTGAAGATTTGTAAGTTTCCAATGTCTTTGGGGCAATCCAATTTAAGAAGTATTTGAGTGTCATCTGCATAGTTGTAGCATGTGAGTTGAAATTCATTGATCAGTTCAGGTAATGACATCATGTAGGTGTTGAAAAGCATAGGTGAGATAATTGAAGGACCCCTGCTTTTGTGAAGTAGGATTTGGATGAGAAATGAGGCGATCCAGGCGAGAGCAGTCCCTTCTATGCCAGCTTCGTGAAGTCTTTGAATTAGGGTGCCATGATCAACAGTGCCAAAGGCAGTTGAGCGGTCCAAGAAAAATAGTACAGCAACTCCATTGTCAACTGCGTTTTTAAGATCATCCCAGATGGCGATGAGTGCAGATTCAGTGCCTCTTCCTGGGTGGAATCCAGTTTGGTAGTCTGAAATTATGGAGTTATCTTCAATGAATTGTGACATCTGGGTGAATGCTGCTCTTTCTATCAGTCTGCCCAGGAAAGGTCCATTTGTAATTGGTCTGTGGTTTTTGGGGTCATGTGGGTCCAGGTTTGTTTTTTTCAAAAATGGGCATATGTATGCCTTTTTAAGATCTTCAGGAAAGGTTCGCATAGTTAAAGAATTATTGATGATTCTTCTTACTGGAGTAGCAGCAGAGGTAGATAAAAGAATGTTCTTGAAGATGTGTGCTGGACAAGGGTCAAAAGGGGAGCCGGAAGGCCTGCTTTTTTTGACCAAATCCATAAATTCACTTTGTGATATTTGTTTGAAGGAGTGCAGATGCAGCGTTGGCTTACTCTTGGAGGGGATTTTAGGAAACGGGTTGCTGGTGGTGGTTTTCCTTTGTTTCAAATGAGCAAAACAAAGGATACCAGTTCAGCTTATCAAAGGGCCTTTCACTGAGCAGGAACACATGTCACTGCATTTTTAGTAACTTTTGAACTGTTTGGGATAGGCACCATTTTTATTTTGCTAAAATGTGCCGATCACCTAAGCTAAATCTATTGGTCTTTGTCCATATTTTTGTCCATGGTGGACAGTAAATTATTCACTGAATTAGTTACTAAATTGTTTGTGATTTAGTGTCTGATTTAAAGATACATTACCACATTTTTGAACAAGGGTTTTAGATGTGTGTGGACATGGAATGGAGCAGTTTAAACATCCATTCGTCGAACATGCAATCAACACAGATTGCTTTAACCCATCCATATTCCACACATGTACCCTTCATCCATACATTTATCATTTACTCATAACTGGGACCACTGGATTTATGCAGCAGGAGAGGGCCAGATTATGGGGCAGTTTGAGTAAATTATATGTCATGGAAAGACAAATTATGCATCATAGTACAGCACATTTTGTAGTAGTATTACTTCATTATTTTATCATTTTTACACTTGGTTGCATCTCATTAGTACCAGTTTTACACCCATTTTATGGGCTTCACCTTGAACGAAATCTATGAATCATTGGCATTACAGCAACAGTGTGATTTGTAGTCTCAGAACATGATGGCACAAGTGAATTAAGATTTTTGAAACAACTGTGAATTGAGTAATAACTATTTGGAGATGTTTTAATCGTCAAGTCAAACACAGAGAAGAAACCCAGGTGTTCTTTTCTCAAAGTTCACCTTTATCCAGCAGTGAACAGTGCTGGTTCCAGAAAGCTGTATCCATGCCAAATGTTCATGATATATACATATAAAAATAAATATACAACAGACCCAAAGTGAAATTATGTATATTTGTCAGTAGTTATCCTGAAAATATTACTTGGATCTGGGTCCCTGGACCTATGTTGAATACTCCCACTTCAATCAAAGCTTCTTCAGACTAAAGTTCCCCAAAGGGTCACTGGGTGAATGGTTAAGGTGAGACTGAAACAACTCGATCAATGTACTGGTGTCCCATTCTGTTAAAAAGTTTTAGAGATTATATGAGGCGGTGACATGCAAATGACATGCTGGCCAATCAGAAGCATGTAAATCAGAGTGACATTGTACTAAGCAATGTTAAGTTAATTCCAGGAGGGAGCACTGGACATTTGCACTACATTTAGTGGCTAGTATTCTGTGGTATTTTCCAGGTTATGCAATCCGTTCCTGCCCCTAATGACCCCTGACCAAAAGCACAACGTTGTTTCCCGTGCATCCCATTTGTCATTCTCACCCACAGGGCTGGCCACCATGCGGTGGAAGTAGAAGGCTAGGGAGTCGAAGAGGCCTTGGAATGGTGGGATTTCATTTGTGTTGGAGCTGGGGTTGGAGAGTTCCTTCACGATGTTGATTCGGTCTTTGAAGGCGGTTCTCTTGGGGGTTCGGATGACTTGGTGGTGTCTGCAGATGACATTTTTGAAGGCTGTGTGGTTGTCTGGAGCCTGATGTTGGCGCCACTTTCTTTTGAGTCTTCGGCAGGTTTGCTTATATTCGTGGAGGTCGGCAGTAAACCAGAAGGCCCTTTTGTCCGTGCGTCTGTTGGAGGGATTCTTGATCGGGGCAAGAGTATTGGCACAGGTGTTGATCCATTGCCTGAAGTTGCTGCGTCGGTGTCAGTGGGGTCGATGGGTGGGTTCCGGGAGAGGGTCACGATAAGTTGGCCTTCGGTGACCTTGTTCGACCTGTGGTTGGGGATCCGTTGTGGGTGGTAATGTGTTGTGGGTTTCTTGAAGGAGAAGTGGATGCAGCAGTGATCTGGTCAGTGGAGTTCGGTGGTGTGGCTGAAGAGACATGATTGCTGGCGGAGAAAATAGGGTCGAGGGTGTGTCCTGTGGAGTGGGTTGGGGTTGTGATGAGCTGTTTGAGGCCGAGGTTGAAGAGGTTGTCGAGCAGGGTGGTGGTGTTGTTGTCGTTGTTCTCGAGGTGGAAGTTCAAGCTCCTGAGGAGTATGTAGTCAGTGGATGCGAGAACGTGCGTGCTGATGATATCTATGATGGAGTTGCTGAACTGCTGTCGGGGGCCGGGAGGACCTGTAGACGAGGGTCCCTCAGTGGGTGGTGCTAGGGTCAGTGTGGATCTGGAAGTGCAGGTGTTCGGCGGTGGTAAGGGTGTCTTCGGTGCTGGTTGTGATCCTGAGGGTGTTCTTGTGGATGATGGCGATGCCTCCTCCTGGTTTGTTGGAGTGGTCCCTGTGGGTGATCCAGGTCCAGGATGGCAATGGCGATGTCAGGTGCTGAGGAGGGGTTCATACAGGTCTTGGTCAGGAATGCAACATCTGGGGAGTCGAGTAGATTCCATGGCTTGACTGCGTGCTTGTGGATGGAGCGGTTGTTGAGGAGGATACATCTGAGATGGTGGTGTCCTGCCTTGGTGGGTGGGTCATTGGCATGGAGGCTGGTGAAGATGAAGTTCCGGCAAGAGAAGGGTCTGCGGGTGGTCTGCAGGGAGGCTTAAAGGCAGGGGTGGTGGCCGTTGTTGAGGACAAGGAGGGTGGTGTCATCATAGTGAAGATGTGCGTGGAGTTGATGGGGGGATGAGATCCAGGGGTTCTGGTGCTGGGCATGGACCAGGCGTGGACAGGAGCAGACGGGCTTGCCTTTTTGCGCGCCTTTGTCACACCAGCGGAGCAGCTGCATAGTGGCCGCCATTACGTAGGGAGGTGCGGGGGAGGAGAGGACAGCTGGAGATGGGAGCGGGGGTGAAAAAAGCTGCAAATAATTGGGTGGGTCACCGGGGCAGCAGCGGTGGGGGGAAAGAGAGAGGAGAGAGCGAAGTGTGAGCAAGAGAGAGGAGTGAGAGAAAAATGGGAAGCGTGAAACACGAAGGAAAGAAGCCCAAAAAGGGACAGTCACAGAGAGCAAAGCAGAAAAAGGAAGAGAAAGGCAGAGGGCAAAAGGAGCCCAAAAAGGGAGAGACACAGAGACCAAAGCAGAAAAAGAAGGAGAGATGCAGAGGGCAAAATGAGCCCAAAAAGGGACAGACACAGAGAGCAAAGCAGAAAAAGGAGGAGAGAGGCAAAGGGTTGCCTAGTAGGAAAGCAGAGCTCTCCCACTAGACACCAGGGATGAGGCGCAGGCAGAAACCTGTGGGTGGAGGAGGGAGTCAGGAGTTCAGAGGAGCGAGGGGTGAGAGGCTCTACTTACCAGGTGGGGCCACTGGAGGAAGAGCAGTGCACTTCATTATGCAGAACAGCAGCATATCCCAGCTGATGTCACACCTGCGACCAGAGAGGGCCTGGCTAGTTGGTAAGTCACATCTGTACTGGTTCTGTGTGTGCATTGTCAGGTGCTACAAGCATAACGTTTGGGACTCATTGATGCAAATATGTCCCATTCCTTGGCAGAAGACTCCACATATACAACCATCCTTGGTTGTTGACACCCATAAGGAATCCAACTACGCCAGGAGAAGTCTGCTTCAATAAGGCCCATAGTAGAACAAGGCAGGTCATGGATTGGGCTTTTGGGCTTGTGAAGACCATATTTCTGTGCTTTGATCAGACAGGTGAAACCTCCTCTACTCACCAAGGAAAGTGTATCACATCAATTTTGCATACTGCATACTCCACAACCTTGCCCTGCGTAAGGACATTCCATACATTCCAGAGGAAGCGGATCCTGCAGTGCCACCAAGTGAGACTCTTGAAATGCCTAGTGAGGATGAAAGTGGTGAAGAAGAAGGAGCTGACTTGCGGGAAGATCACATGAACAGCTATTTTTCATGAGTGTAATATGTCCTGTGATGATATTACTGTGACTGTACAATGGACTTTTTTTGTGAGAATGTGTGGAGTTTTTTTCATACAAAACAGCTAAGAAGCTGACACTCTGCAATGACACATCCCCACCTTGAGTATGTTGCTTTGTTAGTTTACCTGCAACGTAAGTGATTTTCAGGTTGCTAGAAATGTGATCTGTGCATTGGTTATGATTCCAAGCCTATTCTCCTTGTTTTGTCTTTGTACAGGTACCTTCACCATGACATCCTTATACGGGCATTTCAGAGTTGTGACATTGCCAGGTTTGTGATGCTGTTAGGACAGACAAAGTAGACATGGATTGTTCCAGGTAATGTTGGTCACAGATTTTGGGTGTTGGTTTCAGATTTTGGGTGTTAGAGAGCTGTCCCAAGATAGCTTGCACAGTGTCTTGGTGGAAGGTCAGAAGTGTCTATTGGGCTTGTGGTATGTGCCATGAATGGGCCACTTGCATCATGTCTGTCATAATATTGGCATGACACATATAGTCATAGATTGCACAAAGATAATTTTACCTTTACATTGACTAAACACTTCTTGCATGGCCGATATGTGACTGTTGATGTATTTCAACATTGCAGGCCACAGTGCCTGTGTCACAACACTGACATATGTGTGTGTCATACCACCAGATGAATGGTAACTGGATCATGATGAGTCTGTGATCAGGGACTGTTGCACTGCCATCTGTCTGTATCTTGGATTATGTGCTGGTGAAATATTTTGGTGTCGTATGTGATAAGGGTCAAGCTTGTGACATCATCCACTGCCATGTTTGCCTATTCTGTGGGTCAATGTCTGGCAAATTTCTTTCCTCCGTGACGTGGGGGGCTGTACCTTGCAATATGTTCTATGACTCAATACGAGTTACACATTCTTGTTTGTAGAAGTCCAGACATATGGACAGCCTATGTGCTTTACTCTGGAATTTAATTTATTTGTGTGACCAGACACTTTTGCTAATGTGTTAGTGTGTAATGATTATGGTCCTGAGCTGGACACTGTGTACCTGTGAAATATCCCTCCTTGCACAAGTACCTTGTGTCTCATCATATTTGGGCATGGGCACACTGGTCAGGTGGTTGAAGTGATAGACTCAAGGGCCTATTTTGAGCTGTAGTCAGCGCAGTCCCTGTACTTCACACACTAAACAGTTGGTATCCCCCAGGTGAGTAAACTGCACTTTGGATTTGACAAACAGGTTTATTTGGGCAGGAGTACACTGGTCTGGTGGTTGGAGTGACATAAGCAGGGTCTATTGTGAGCTGTAGTCAGGTCAGAGCCTTTAATACACACCCTCTACCAATGGTATCCTCCCAGGTAAGTAGATTTCAATTGGAGGTTGACAAACAGGGGTATTTTGGCAAGTGACCACTGGGCTTGTGTTTGCAGTCAGAGAAACAGTGCCTCCTGGTCTTGGCAGTCATATTAGTCACTCCGCTTCCCAAAACTAGACAAATGTTATCTTCCTGAGTATAGAGAATTGGAGTGGTTACAGTCAGGTGTATTTGGACCTGTGAAGCCTGTGCTGTTGTTTGGAGTCACAGACCCAGGGCCTGCTGGTAGGTACAGATATGTCACTCTCTGTGATACGCACACTGTTCAAATGTCATCCCCCCAGGTAAGTCCACTTCAATAGCTCTTTGATAATCCAGATCTCTAGTATCATCATACCTCTGTGGTAGTGTTTTTAGTTACTGGAACAGTGAGTTGCTCCTGGGAGTTGTAGTCATGTCATCCCCTAAACTACACACACACTACATCATCTCCCCAGATGACTACACTTCAATTGTGATTTGCCAGAAGGTAGTGTTTGGACAGGTGGACACTGGGCTGGTGAGGGGAGTGACAGTTAATGAGGCAAAAGGTGACTTATGTTCATTCATGACAAGGCATTTTTGTGACATTTTGATTTTTATAACTTACCAGACTCCACTCTCCGAGGTATTCCTGTCAAACCCCCAGGATGCAGGATGGCCAGGACCTTCTCCTCCCAGGGTAGTAGCTATAATGGGGCAGTGGGATGGCTACTGCCTGTCTTCTTGGCCTGTAGCTGGTGGCTGGAGACTACGCAATGGACCTGGCCCCTGAGGTCATTCCACCTCTTCCTGATGTTCTCTCTTGTGTGCAGGGTGGTGCTTACAGCATTGACTCTGTTTACTATCCTGTCCCACATTTTCATTTTCCTGCTGAGAGAAGTATGCTGTACTTGTGCTCCAAACAATTGTGGCTGTATTCTTATGAATTCATCCACCATGACTCTTAACTCTTCATCTGTGAAGCTGGGATTTTTAGGAAGTGACATGGTGGTAAAATAAATAAAAAAGAAAATTGGTGTGACAGGGACTTGCTAGACAGGGGAGGTGCAATAGGGGGCAAATGGTTTAGGGTGTGTGTAGGGTGTTCTATGGGAAGGAAAAATATTTGGGGGTGTCTAATCTATGTGCTCTCAAGATATAGGTGCTCTGGCTTTGGGTGATGCAGAGTAGATGCAAAAGATTGTGGTATGTGAAGGGGTGTGTTTTATAGTGTCCTTTGCAGGTGTGTGCAGTGTGGCAATGTGTGCCAGCTGTGTTGTTTTCAAACCGCCATAGGCTGACGGGACCATGGGTTCCCGCCATTGCGCGTTTGGGCTTGCAATACAGTCAGCAGTTGGTCGCTGTGCTGTCGGGGCTGGTGCTCGGACTGACTAATTCTGGTCCTCCGTGCTGCTAACAGTCTAACTTTTTGATTGGCAGTCAGTGGTCCTGCATGTGTAACTCGTAATAGGGCAGTCTAGGAGAGCGCCAGCATGGCAGTCCTTCAAGGACCACCAACATAGTGGTTTGGCGGTTGGACTGCCAAACTCATAATGAGGCCTTAGTGTGAGGGCTGTGATTTGCTTTGCATTTGAATTGTGTCCTATTACTTCTAATGCCTGCATTTAAATCTTGTCTCTATCCCTATTGGAATTTATTCTTTATATGGGTTTTCAGCAAACACCCTCTTTTGCTGACCTAAGTGCAAGATTATGGCCCTCATTACAACATTGGCGGTAAATGCCGCTTTCCTCCGTGCAGAAGACCGCCAACACACCGCTGCGGCTGCGGAATTCCGCCACAGCTATTACGAGCCACAGCTCGGAATCCGCCAAAATTGAAACACCCACACAAGTCCGCCACACCAAAGCTCAGTGATATACTGGCAATAACAAAACCTCCACCGTCACGCCTACAGGAATACGCCCACACTATCACAACCCATGTATCCACGCAGCGGTCTTTCAACTGCGGTATTCCATTGGCGGTACACACCGCCGCGCTCAAAATACACAAACATTTACAAAACACTACCACATTGGACAAATCGAAATACACACACCTGATGTACATACACACACCACTCCCACACACCCAATACAATATAAAACACACACCCACATTACCCGCAAACCCTTACGACCACAATTGCGACTGAAGGCCAGAGAGAGACATCACCATCTACAAACTAGCATCCACAGGCACTCAACTCCATCACTCACACAATATCCACGCACAAAACACCACACACTCCTAAACATCACCCCACACATCACAACACACACCACCCCACACATCACCCACATTACCCCATGGCACCGCAAAGACACCCCAGGTTTTCTGAGGAGGAGCTCAGGGTCATGGTGGAGGAAATCCCCCCTCCTCCCCCACAACTAACAACATGTGAGGAGCAGGTCTTGGCTATACTGCATCCTAAGGGCCTCGCAGGAGTAGCTGGAGGAATGGACTCTAGTAAGGAAAAGCTTTCACTACTTCATCCCCCACCCTACCTGCATGCTATCACATACCCCCACCCTTGCCCTCACCCCCATCACTCCAACTCCTCACATATGTCCCACTATCATAAACCACACATCCCAACACCAAGCCCTGCATGCAACAACAGAGCATGGACACCCATCACCAATGCATGGTCACTGCACATACCCACACACACCCCAAAACATTTAGCACACAAGGTCCTACACAAGAATGCAAGCACTGGGGTACAGGGTCACCCACCCATTGCACACCATGGCACACACAGATGCAATAATCATGCCTTTACACCCCTGCAGGACCCCTACCCAACATCACCCGACAGGAGGTTCCAGACATGTCCACAGAAGAGGCCCACAGTGATGACAGCAGCTCTGTCCAACTGGATCTAGATGACCAGCCCGGCCCATCTGGGACCTCGGGACAGTCGGTTCCCCTCACACTGTCACAAGCCACAACAGAGCCTCCCCCCTCTGGAAACACCAGCACAGCACCCACCCAGCGTGCCCATAACTCTGTCCCCAGGACACGTCAAGCAGCAGTGTGTCCACCACTACAGGGAACCCAGGCTAACCCACCACCCCAACAACACTTGGGACCTGGGGACAGTGGCAGTGGGCACACGGTTCAGGGGACAGAGGCCCAGGAACACAGGGGAACTGGGAGGGCTGCTGTGCGACAGGGGGAGGACAGGCCCAGGGAACCCACTCTCCATGAGGCCCTCTCCAACATCATGGGAGCCTGTCACCATTCCCAGATGACAATGGCAACAGCACTGGCCAAGTTTCAGGACACACAGCGGTTGCAGGAGAAACAGTACTGGGGTTCAGGGAGGAACTGAAATCCACCATTACCACCCTGGGCACCATTGTAGGGATGCTGAAGGAACTCGTCAACACCAGGAGGGACACTGTGGCACAACAAGGGGCCCCTGACACTAGCCTGGACGATGAACTGCCCACCACCTCCGCCGGCGCTAGTGGACAGGAGGCACCGCCACAGGACCACGACACCAGCACCCCACCCTCTGCAGATGGAGAACCAGCCCGCAAACGGTCCCTGAGATCCAGGACAAAGAGAGAGAACAATGCCACGACCCCCGCCAAAAAATTAGACCACCCTGATTGTCATCCTTCTGTCCCACTTTGTCACCCTGTCTATCCTTAAATTGCCCCAGCTCCACTTCCTATGCCCCTTTGGACAATGCACCTGTGAGACTAACAGACTGGACTCTGCCGTGGACATTCCTCCACCATCACCCCGGACCATTTTACAACCCCCTCCACTATTTAGCACTTAAATAAACACCCTTAAATCACAAAACTATCTGGAGTCAGATGAGAGGTAGAACAAGGGTATCAGATGTAGCAGGCAGTGATGTCTTCTTACCTGTGTCTCACTGGAAGTATTGATGAATCACCGTGTCTCTGTTGTGGATATCCCCTTCTTCTGCTTCCTCGTCTTCACTGTCCACAGGCTCCACAGCTGCCACAACACCTCCATCTGGACCATCCTCCTGCAGAAAAGGCACCCGTCGTCGCAAAGCCAAGGTGTGAAGCATACAGCAGGCCACAATGATCTGGCGCACTTTCTTTGGTGAGTAGAATAGGGAACCACCTGTCATATGGAGGCACCGGAACCTGGCCTTCAGGGGGCCGAAGGTCCTCTCTATAACCCTCCTAGTTCACCCATGGGCCTCATTGTAGCATTCCTCTGCCCTTGTCCTGGGATTCCTCACTGTGGTCAGTAGACGTGACAGGTTGGGGTAACCAGAGTCACCTGCAAATGTCGAGGGACAGCTGTTAGACACACACTAACTCTTAGGGATATCCCCAGACACCTAGTCACATTGTCTATGGTCCATGTCCTCACCTAATAGCCACACACGGTGCCTCTGGAGTTGCCCCATCACATAAGTGATGCTGCTATTCCTCAGAATGTAAGCATCATGCACAGTGCCAGGAAACTTGGCATTCACATGGGAGATGTACTGGTCGGCCAAACAATCCATCTGTACATTCATCGAATGGTAACACTTACAGTTTCTGTACACCTGTTCACTCCTGCAGGGGGGGACCAAGGCCACATGTGTCCCACCAATGGCAACAATGATGTTGGGGATATGTCCCAGAGCATAGAAGTCACCTTTCACTGAAGGCAAATCCTCCACCTGAGGGAAAACGATGTAGCTGCGCATGTGTTTCAGCAGGGCAGACAACACTCTGGACAACACGTTGGAGAACATAGGCTGGGACATCCTGATGCTATGGCACCTGTAGTTTGAAAAGACCCACTTGCCAGGAAATGGAGTACTGACAGGACCTGCACTAGAGGGGGGATTCCTGTGGGATGGCGGATAGCTGACATCAGGTCTGGCTCCAACTGGGCACACAGTTCATGGATTGTGGCACAGTCCAGTCTGTATGTGACAATTACATGTCGCTCCTCCATTGTCGACAGGTCCACCAGTGGTCTGTACACCGGAGGATGCCGCCATCTCCTCACCTGCCCAAGCGGACGTGCTCTATGGAGGAGAACAGCGAGCAGGGAGTCAACCAACACTGAGGTACGAAAACACAACTTTATTCCACATTTATTTAAATCCGCTATGTGCCTGTATTAGTGTGTATGCAAGGCCTGGATATGTGTGATGCATTTAAAATTAATGCCATGTGGGCCCCTGAAATGGCGGCTGCCTGACCTGTAATGTGGGACAAGGGGATATGAGGTAACTGCGTTGGCGCTGTACACCGTTGCAGTAGGTGGTCGAAGACTGCGGCGCAATCCTGCATTGATTAAGATTGGACCCTATGGGTCCTAGGAGCCAATGATGATGTACGCCGGCAGTGACGGTACACACCGCCGTGGACGTGACCGCCATTTTCTCTCTGTTAACTCACTTGATACCTGATCTTCGACAGGAGAGGACCTACACTGCAAGTGCTGCTGTGACCTCAGTCTGGAAGAGACAATGGCTCATGTGTCTGGGGAAAGGGCCCCTGCCTTCAGCACGGAGGAGTTGGAGAAACTAGTGGATGAGGTCCTCCCCCAGTACACGCTACTCTACGGTCCTCCAGACAAACAGGTGAGTACACTGTGAGAATGCTGAATGGGCAATGCCTGTGTGGACTGGTGTGGATGGAAGATGGGGGGGAGAATGAGGCGTGCATGAAACAACGGTGAGTGGATGTGCGTCATGGCAAGGGTAGGGATGCGGGCCAATGACTGTGATGGTGCGGACGGTTATATCTTCTCCTTTTCCCCTGTACTATTCCTGTAGGTCAGAACCCACCAGAAGAAGGATATTTGGCGTGCCATCGCCAAGGAAGTCCAGACCCTGGGGGTCCACCACAGACGGAGCACCCACTGCCGGAAAAGATGGGAGGACATTCGCCACTGGAGCAAGAAGACGGCGGAGGCCCAGCTGGGGATGGCCTTCCAACGTGGGAGGGTTTGCCCGTCGCACTATGACCCCCCTGATGTTCCGGATCCTGGCGGTGGCATATCCGGAGTTGGATGGGTGCTTGAGGGCATCACAGCAGCCACAAGGGGGTGAGTACACTCTCATTCAGCTGATTCTGCGCGCATTGGAGGTGTCTTGGTGGGGGAGGTGAGCTGTAGGTTCCCCTAGGCCCGGGCGAGTTTAGTAGGCAAGGTCCCTTGGTAAGGCAGGCCATGTGGCACCCCACCCCACCTGTGTTGAGAGCCAACTACACCTAGTCAGGCTCCTGTGACTTCCATGTGTGCAGCAATCAGGCATAGGCCTTGTACCCCATGTCCCTGTGATTAATTAGGGAACTCAAAGTGCACGGCGTAGTGCTGGGGGCTTCTGTGTCTGCAGTGTCCGCCAACGGTAGCGGTATTGCATGCACTCAACATGTGTTTCTTCTGCCTTCCCCCCCTTTTTGTGGTCTCCCTGTTCTTGTGTGCATCAGCATCATCAGGCAGAGGAGCAGTGGCACCGGAGCAGGAGGGAGCTGCATCCCACTTGGCCCTGGAGGGCGAGACAACGGAATCTGAAGCCACCAGTGGGAAGGAGGGCGAAGGGAGCTCCACGGGGGGGACAGGAGCTGAGACCAGCGACACGGACTTCCCCTCTGATCGGAGCTCCATTGCGGTGGCGGGCCCCTCTCTGCCCCCCACATGTACAGGTACAGCCGCCACCACCCCTACCAGCACTGCCCTCCCAGCAGCCCCTCAGTGTGTGCCCGTGGCCGCTTACCCAGGAGGGTGGGCATCTCCTTCGCCCCAGGCACCTCAACCCCTGCCCCTGTCAGCCCTGCTGCCCTCAGTGAGGAGGCCATTGACCTCCTCAGGTCCCTCACTGTTGTGCAGTCTACCATTTTGAATGCCATCCAGGGTGTAGAGAGGCAGTTGCAACAGACCAATGCATACCTGGAGGGCATTCATTCTGGTCAGGCAGCCCAACAGAGAGCTTTTCAGACTCTGGCCTCAGCACTGATGGCAGCCATTGTCCCTGTGTCCAGCCTCCCCCCTCCAACTTCCTCCACCCAGACCCAAACACCTGTACCTCAGCCTATCCCAAGCACACCCTCAGACCAGCATGCACACACCTCAACACACAAGGGAAGCTCTGGCAAACAAAAGCACCACACATCCCACAGGCACTCACACAAGCATCATACCCATGCAGACATACCAACATCCACTGCCTCCACTGTGTCCCTTCCTCCTCGTCTCACTCCTCCCTCCCTGTCTCGTCTCCACTCACACCTGCATGCACTACATCTTCAGCCACTACATCCATCACCAGCACACCCATCACCACACCCCGCTCACAAGCACTCACCACCCCCACTACCATTCACACATCCCCTGTGTCCTCTCCCAGTGTGTCTGTAAGCCCACTTCCTAAGGTCCACAAACGCAGCCACACACGCACCCAACAGCCATCCACCTCACGACAGCCTCCAGCCCATGCACCTTTACCCAAAGTCAGCAAACGTACACCTCCTACAACTACTACCTCTTCGTCCACTCCCAAACCCCCTCCATCTACCCGTCCCAGTGTGTCCCAAAAACTTTTCCTGTCCAACCTTGACCTCTTCCCCTCACCTCCCCCACCCCTTCAGTCCCCTAGGGCACGCCTTTCCAGGTCCCAACCCAGCACCTCAGCGGGAACAGTGGTGCCAGCAGTAACTGGCTTCTGGAGTGCGCCAAGCAGCAGGGCAGCCAGTGTGCCAAGGAGCCAGACCACGGGCAGTCCCCCACCTCAGAAGCATAAAAAGTTGGCCACTGCCCGGCGGGAGAAAGGCAAAACATCTGGCACCAAACGCTCTACCAGGAGTACAGTTGGTAGTGGAAAGACAGCTGCGCCATCATCCAAGGTGGGGAAGGGGCACAGAAAGAAAGGCAAGTCACTGCAAACCTGCACGGTGGACAGGACTGCCACAAGCACCACTGCCAAGGACACCGCCGCCTCAAGCACTGCTGCCAAGGACACCGCCTCCACCAGCACCGCTGCCAAGTACACTGCCGCCACCAGCACCGCTTCCAAGGACACTGCCGCCACAAGTACCGCTGCCAAGGACACTGCCGCCACAAGCACCGCTTCACAGGACACCGCTGCCACAAGCACCGCTTCACAGGACACCGCCGCCACCAGCACTGCTGCCAAGGACACCGCCGCCACAAACCCCGCTTCACAGGACACCGCCACCACCAGCACCGCTGGCAAGGACACCGCCGCCTCCAGCACCGCTTCCAAGGACGCCGCCCCCACCAGCACCGCTTCACAGGAGACCGCCGCCACAAGCACCGCTGCCAAGGACACTGCAGCCACAAGCAATGCTTCACAAGGCACCGCCGCCACCAGCACCACTGCCAAGGACACCGCCGCCACAAGCACCGCAGGCCAATAAGCGCCAAAAGCTCCAACGCTACTGAGGCCGCCACGTGCAGGATGAAGCACTCTGGGCACACAGCCCCCTCCAGAACCAGTGGAGATTTACATCCACTACCTCAGTCCTTGGCAGGATGAAGCACTCTGGGCACACAGCCCCCTCTAGAACCAGTGGAGAAAGGCATCCACTACCTCATTCCTTGGCAGGATGAAGCACTCTGGGCACAAAGCCCCCTCCAGAAGAAGTGGAGAAAGGCATCCACTACCTCAGGCCCTTGCCAGGATAAAGCACTCTGGGCACACAGACCCCTCCAGAACCAGTGGAGAAGGGCATCCACTACCTCAGTCCTTGGCAGGATGAAGCACTCTGGGCACAAAGCCCCCTCCAGATCCAGTGGAGCTTTACATCCACTACCTCAGTCCTTGGCAGGATGAAGCACTCTGGCCACTAAGCCCCCTCCAGAACCAGTGGAGAAAGAAAGGCATCCACTACCTCAGTCCTTGGCAGGATGAAGCACTCTGGGCACAAAGCCCCCTCCAGAACCAGTGGAGAAAGGCATCCACTACCTCAGTCCTTGGCAGGATGAAGCACTGTGTGCACAAAGCCCTGTCCAGAACCAGTGGAGACTGTTATCCACTTGAGAGACTGTGGCTTTGCACTCCCCAGGATACAGCAGTGGGCAAACCACCCACTGAAAAGACTTGTGAGACTGTGGCTTTGCAATCCCCAGGATACAGCAACAGGCAAACCGCCCACTGAAAAGACTTGTGAGACTGTGGCTTTGCACTCCCTAGAATAAAGCTGTGGGCAAACTACCCACTTGGGGGACTTGTGAGACTGTGGCTTTGCACTCCTCAGGATACAGCAGTGGGCAAACCACCCACTGAAAAGACTTGTGAGACTGTGGCTTTGCACTCTCAGGATAAAGCAGTGAGCAAACCACCCACTGAAAAGACTTGTGAGACTGTGGCTTTGCACTCCCAAGGATAAAGCAGTGGGCAAACCACCCACTTGAGAGACTTGTGACACTGTGGCTTTGCACTCCCCAGGATACAGCAGTGGGCAAATCACCCACTGAAAAGACTTGTGAGACTGTGGCTTTGCACTCCCCAGGATACAGCAGTGGGCAAACCACCCACTGAAAAGACTTATGAGACTGTGGCTTTGCACTCCCCAGGATACAGCAGTGGGCATGGAGCCCTCTCGTGGATCTGGCGTTGTGCACTCATCCAGGTGAGGTGCCCTCCTTCCCTTCCCCCTGAGGTGCCTGTTGTGTTTCTATCTGATGCCCCTGCAGTGTTCTCTCCGTTTTGATCGGGTATCTTGTGTGGGCCTCGCCCATGCGTTTTGGGCCCAGTGGTCCACGGACTTTAATGGTGCAATACCTGGACTTGTATTCTTGGTGTATATATTTGTATATAGTGTATATATATTTTTGAATACTAGATTTTAATAGATTATAAATGTTCAAATCATTTCCTTTTGTCTTTGCATTCTTCCAGGGGGGTTAGGGGGTGTAACTGTCATGCATCAACATGTATTAGTGTGTGTGTTGTAGTGGGTGAGGGTGGGGGTGGGGGTTTTGCGTGTTGCGTGTGTGTGTCACTCTCTTTTCCTTCCCCCCTCCCCTGTGTCATAGGTGCAGTACTCACCGTGGTCTTCGCCGCCGCCGTTTGTGCTCCTCGTAGAGGAGCAGGAAGACAAATTCAGGGAGTATCTGGAGTTCCGGTTCCATGGCGTCCTGGTTCCTCGTGGGGCGTGTAGAGGTGAGCGTTTTCCCTTCCAAGTCCTGTTTCTGCCGTGTTTTTGTTTGCGGTGAATCCACCCTGGAAAAGGTGGCAGATTGGCCTCTCATGATACAGTGGGCGGTACATTGTCTTCTGCCTGTCTGTTGGCAGTTACAGCCGCGGTGTTCGTTTGTACCGCCGTGGCGGTCAGAGTGTTAAAGTGGCTGTCTATTTTGGCGGTTTCCGCCACGGTCGTGATTCCATTTTTTTATCGCCGGCTTGTTGGCGGTTTTACTGCCGCTTTAACACTGACCGCCAGGGTTGTAATGACCACCTATGTCTTTTTTAAAATACCTGATTTCTTTAATGAGTTTGTTATGGGAAGAGATTTGGTGGCATATCGGATGGAGAAGCTGTTGCTTCTGACCACTGTTTTTTAGGTTTCAACCAGTCACCAATGCTAACCTTTTCATACATTTCTCATCACTATACCACGTCCTAATTCCCTGTCTGCCATTTATAGAGTTCATTTTTCAAAGCCTTATGAAACTTGGTTTCCTGTGATCCTTCTACATTAGTGGCTGTCAGTCTAGGATTTCTTTTTTCATATGGCTCTCTTAATTCAAAGTCAGTCTTTCACCTTCATATCATTTATGAAATCTTTGCAATTAGATTTCATTTTTGCCAAGCACACAGTATTTAAACTGAGAAAAAATGAGGTTAGCACTCTTATCTGGGACGGATGGGAAGCTATTTTCAGAGGTGGCTCCTCCGTTATGGCAGAGGAGCGTCACCCCCCCCTCACCAGCAGATGCAAAACCTTTACAAGAAAATGATAATAAACCATGTTTATTATCTTTTTTGTAAAAGGGGCAGGGCCATGAGTCTGTGATGAACACAAAGGGGGAGTGCACAGCACTCTCCCTCAGTGTGCATGTGTGTTTGGCCGGCCGTCTTGGGCCAGCCAAACACACATGCACACTGGGCCCTCTCCAACACAGCAACGCAGGCACTGCATTGCTGGGTTGAAGAGCAGGCAGAGACTTTCACTCTGCCTTGGAGCACCCTGGCTGGGTGCTCCTGTAGGAGGCTGGCCTGGCTTATCGTGTGTACCTAGTGGTACTTACACCTCGTGCCAGGTCCAGTTATCCCTTATTAGTACATTAGTAGTGTTCTAGCTGCGTAGGCTGATAGAGGTAGCTATAACAGAGCAGCTTAGGCTGAACTAGGAGACATGCAAAGCTCCTACTATACCTTTTATATCATATAGCACAATATCATAAGAAAACACAATATTCAGAGTTACTAAAAATAAAGGTACTTTATTTTAGTGACAATATGCCAAAGTATCTCAGAGGATATACTCCCTTAGGAGGTAAGTAATATACACAAAATATACACACAAACCAAAATCAGGTAAGTAAAACACTTAGAAAAGTAGTGCAAACACTGTAGGAAGCAATAGAATGCAATAGGAGACAATAGGCCTAGGGGCAACACAAACCATAAGTGGAATGCGATCCACGAATGGACCCCAGACCTAGTGTAGTGTGTAGAGGGTCTCTGGGAGTGTAAGAAAACACTAAGGGTGTCCAAGATACCCCGACCCAATACCCTGAAAAGTAGGAGTAAAGTTACCCTACTACCCCAGAAAGACAGTAAAGTCGAGATAGGGGATTCTGCAAAGACAACAACTGACTGCAAAGCACTGAAGACGGATTCCTAGACCTGAGGACCTGCAAAGGAAGGGGACCAAGTCCAAGAGTCACGCAAGTGTCTGGGGGGGCAGGAGCCCACTAAACAGGGCTACCTCCGGGTGGAAGAAGCCAAAGATTCTGCAACAACGAAAGGTGCCAGGAACTTCTCCTTTGGTCAGAAGATGTCCCACAGCGTGCTGGAGGATGCAGAGTTGTTTCCACGCAGAAAGACCGCAAACAAGCCTTGCTAGCTGCAAGAGTCGCGGTTAAAGTTAATGGGTGCTGCCAGGGCCCAGGAAGGACCAGGAGGTCGCCCCTTGGAGGAGGAGACAGAGGGGGTGTTCAGAAACAGAGAGAGCCAATGCAGAAGGATACAGCACCAACACAAGTACTTGAACAGGTGTTCAAGAAATCTGAGCATGGCGGTTGTCTCAGCACAACAAAAGTGGGTCCCACAAAGCTGCTGGTCAACTCAGCGAGTTTAGCAATGCAGGACGGAGTGCTGGGGACCTGGGCTGTGCTGTGCATAAAGGAATCCTTGCAAAAGTGCACAAAAGCCCTAGCAGCTGCAGCTCAAGCAGTACAAAGGATTACTGTCTGGGCAAGGACTTACCTCCACCAAATTTGGACAGAAGGACCACTTGACTGTCGGGGTCACTTGGATCCAGCTCTGTGTTCCAGGGACCACGTTCGTCACGATGAGAAGGGACCCAGAGAACCGGTGATGCAGAAGTTTGGTGCCTGTGTTCGCAGGGGGAAGATTCCGTCGACCCACAGGAGATTTCTTCATGGCTTCCAGTGCAGGGTGAAGGCAGACAGCCGTCAGAGCATGCACCACCAGGAAATAGTCAAGAGAGCCGTCAGGATTAGGCTCTACAATGTTGCTTGTAGTCTTCTTGCTACTTTGTTGTGGTTTTGAAGGCGTCCTGGAGCAGTCAGCGGTCGATCCTTGGCAGAAGTCAAAGAGGGAGATGCGGAGGAACTCTGGTGAGTTCATGCATTCGTTATCTGAAGAGGAACCCACAGGAGAGACCCTAAATAGCCCTCAGAGGAGGATTGGCTACCTAACCAGGTAGGAGCCTATCAGGCGGGGTCTCTGACGTCACATGCTGGCACTGGCCACTCAGAGGTCTCCATTGTGCCCTCACACCTCTGCACTCAAGATGGCAGAGGTCTGGGACACACTGGAGGAGCTCTGGGCACCATCCCTGGGGTGGTGATGGACAGGGGAGTAGTCACTCCCCTTTCCTTTGTCCAGTTTTGCGCCAAAGCAGGGGGTGGGGGCTCCCTGAACCGGTGTAGACTGGCTTATGCAAGGAGGGCACCATCTGTGTCCTTCAAAGCATTTCCAGAGCTGGGGAGGCTACACCTCTCTTAGAGAAAATCATGTGTTCTGCCTTCCTGGGACTGGGCTGCCCAGACCCCAGGAGGGCAGAAACCTGTCTTAGGGTTGGGAGCAGCGGTAGCTGCAGAGAAAACCCCAGAGAGCTATTTTGGCAGTACCCGGGGTCCATGCTGGAGCCCCGGAGATGCATGGGATTGGCACCCAAATACCAGATTTGGCTAGGGAGGACAATTTCATGATCTTAGACATGTTACATGGCCATGTTCGGAGTTACCATTGTGAAGCTACACATAGGTATTGACCTATATGTAGTTCACGCGTGTAATGGTGTCCCCGCACTCCCAAATTCCGGGGAAATTGCCCTGAATAATGTGGGGGCACCTTGGCTAGTGCCAGGGTGTCCTCACCCTTAGTAACTTTGCACCTAACCTTCACTAAGTGAGGGTTAGACATATGGGTGACTTATAAGTTACGTAAGTGCACTCCTCCTACCCCCACCTCTGCTTTGTCTTTGCAGCCTGAAGCCCCAGCGAGAGTCTTGTTGCTTGACATCGACACCCACTGGACAAGTAAGTGCTCCTCCCTCACATGCTACCTGGCCACAAACACTAGTAACAGGGGAACAAAAGAGTGAACACAGAGCCACTAATTACACCAGTCATCCTCTATTCATCTTTTAAAAACAGAGAGTAGCCAACGACATGTTATCTATCACTGTCACATAGGTGTTTCTATCTGTTGTGTTACACACTATACATAGTGCTTTGTTATGATGTGCTTAACTAAGCCATCATTAATTCTATAATGTAAGGCGAGTGTAATTCGAAGGAGGGAGGTTGACGGAGAGGGAGTCGGAGAGCTGAACGCCAGGTTGTGTCTTTTTGAAAAAAACTAAATTTCAAATAAGAAGTGCGTTCGTGACTTTTCATCACAACATTTTTGGAGACGAGTATAACCTGCAGTTAAGGCACAACCTGGGTTAGCTGGACGCTTACCTGATTCCAGGGCGATAGATCTGAAGTTCGTTACTCGGACGTGCTGTGTTCCGAGGGAGGTCATCGGCGAAGGATCCATAATTAAAAGAGGCTCAGACGAGCAGCGAGCACTTGACCTGTTGTCACTAGAGGTAACTGCCGTTCCTCCTGTTTGCCGGGACATTTCTCTTCTTATCCAGAGAAGGTGCACGGCCGGCATACACGTACGATCTGTGCCAGCAGAAGATCGTTTCAACACGCAGCCGGAGACGGCAGTGTTTCAGTACTGCGGGGGCAGCACTGAAGCTGAACACTAGACTGCTGCTCTGAAGGTTTGAACTATGCGTTGTGTATTTCAGTACTGCGGGGAGTGGCACTGAAGCTGAACACTAGACTGCTGCCCTAAAAGTGTTCTAGATGAGTTGAAAGGAAAGTTTTTTATCAAGTGCAATTTAAACAATTTTAGACGGCTCACTCAGTTGGTTGGTGTGAAAAGTGCTTCCTGGCAGCCATCTTACTCATGTTAGTTTTCATTGGTGTGGTATTAAAACACGGTTTACCACATAATTGAGTCATGGCCTCAGTAGGAAATATTATTACACCACCATTTTTCCTTCAACATGCGGGTCAGCCCGATTTTTGCTGGGAGGATTGGATTGAAATTCTAGAAAATTATATCATAGCACTTGATGGTCAAAATTTTTCCTCGGCCACGAAAAAAGCAATTCTATTAAGTGCTCTTGGTAATGAGGGGCAGCGAATATTCAAGTACTTGCCAGTGGCTATGGGACCTAATGGTCAGCCTATGGATGATGTTTATAAAGAGGCTGTGAAAAGGCTAGCGAATCGTTTTGCAAGAGAGGTAAACCTAGTTATGGCCAGATTTAGGTTTCACACAGCATCAAGGGTAGCATGAGTCCATTGATGAGTTTGTGGCCAGACTAAGAGAACTCTCTATTAAATGTCATTTTGGCAATATGACAGAGGAACTGATCCATGATCAGTTAATTGTACAGTGCAAGGAAAAGAAAATTTAAGAAAGACTTTGGGCGGCAAAAGATCCTTCGCTCTCGGAGGCCATCAGAATGGCTAAGATAATTGAAGAATCACAGAGATGCATGAAAGAACTTAGCAAGAAGGATAAAGCAACTGTGGTTGGTCGGGATCAACAAGACTGCGCCTATGATGACATTTGTGTAATAAAAAGGAAGGAAAGGAGAGATTGTGGTTTGAGCAAGAACAGAGGGGAACAAAGTATTCTGGGTGCCAGAAGTAAAGGGGACTGTACTCGGTGTGGTAGCAGTTTCCATGATCCTGAGTCAAAGAAATGTTTTGCTGTTAACAAAATCTGCAGGAAATGTGGAAAGAAAGGCCACTATGCAAGAGTGTGTAAAACCAATAGGAGTGTGAGTTCTGATGTGGGAGTGGTTGAGAGTGCAATAGGAAATGCGGATACTGACAGAATACTCGTGGTAAGGGAAAACCTCAAGATAAGAAATAGGGCCGCTTCTGAGGCGAAGGAGAAGATGGCTAGGCTGAAAGCAATTTTTAATGTGAGTGGGAAGAACATTGAACTAATAGTGAACTCTGGGTCTATGTACACAATCATACCCCAACGTGTTTTCAAAATGTTGTGGCAGAATGTTAAGCTTTTGCCAAGGGACATAAACCCAGGTGGTTATCAGGGTGAAGCCACAGACATTTTGGGATACATGGAAGGTAATATACAGTATGGATCAAGGAGTGCAAAAGGCAAAGTGTATATATCGATCAAGGGACCTGCAATCCTGGGCTGGATGCACCAGTTTGATTTGAACATTATATTAAATCCCAGAGATCCTAATCAAGTACTAGTTGTGAACAAACCCACTCTAATGAAGGTGTTGACTGAAGCTGAAGATGTGTTTACCAAAAAATTGGGGTGTCTGAAGGGGTATGTTCATAAAGTTAAAGTAAAACGTGATGCTGCTCCGGGACAGCATAAATTAAGGCGGGTTCCACTGTCAGTTTGTGAAGGATTAAAAAAGCTTTTGGCAGAGATGTTGGAAGAGGGGGTAATTGAGCCTGTTGAGGCGTCAGAGTGGGTATCGCCAGTGGTTCTCACCAAGAAGGCTGATGGTCGCCTAAGATTCCGTGTTGACTTGCGTTCTGTCAACCAGAGTATTGTAGTGCATGTGTTCCCTCTTCCCACTATAAGTGAACTACTCACATTGGTGAAAGAAAAAAAAAATTCTTTAAACTAGATCTAAGGAGTGCGTATCACCAAGTAAGATTACCCGAGAGCTCCAAATCACTTACTACATTCATCACTCCAGAGGGAACATTTCGGATCACTCGCTTACCATTTGGGTTGGCATCCGCTGCCAGCGTTTTTCAACGAGTCATGACGAAAGTGTTGGAAGGGGTGAAGGATGTAGTTTATTTCCAGGATGACATTTTGGTGATGGGAAAATCAGAGGGGGAGCATAGTGCCACCTTACGCATAGTTTTGAAAAAAATGGAAGAATATAGGCTCACACTTAATCAAGAAAAGTGCACCTTTTTAGCTGAGGAAGTGGAGTATTTGGGTTACAGTGTGGCTATGGGTTCGATCAAGCCAAAAAGTTCCTTGTTGAATGCTATAAGTGGAGCATCCGTTCCAAAGGATAGGGATCAATTAAGGTCATTCCTGGGGTTGGTGGAATACTACCCTAAATTGTTGAAACGTTTGCAGAAAAAACAGAGAGTCTGAAGAAATTGTTGCAAAAGGGGAGTAAGTTTGAGTGGCAAGAATAACAACAGCTATGTTTTGACAAAATCAAGAATGAGATTTGTAAGGCAAGCATATTGTCAGTGTTTGATAGAGGTCTTAAAACTATTCTCACTGTTGATGCCAGTGCTTCTGGCTTGGGAGCAGTGCTTTCTCAACTTCACAGTAGTGAAGAAAAAACTGTGGCATTTGCTTCTCGCACCCTGACGATTGCTGAAAGGAATTATTCGGTCATAGAACGGGAGGCTTTGGCAGCTGCCTGGGGTGCTGAATACTTTTGTGTATATTTATGGGGCTTGCCATTTATTTTGTGGACAGATACTGCTGGTCAGAACCTTGGCTCCAGGTGGTGCAGGGAAGGATTCAGCCAGATTAGCTAGGCTTGCGGCAAGGCTTCAGGAATATACATACTCTGTTGAATTCTTGCAAGGGTGGAGAAATGTTCTGGCGGATTGATTATCCAGACTATCTTTGAACTGGGAGGAAGTGGATGGTGTTGGTGTGAGAGGTGCAAATGAGGAGGGTGATGTTGCCACCGTGCATGACGCAGTAGATTGTGGAACGGGCTCGTTTTCGGAAATGCAGTGGCAGGAAGAGATAAAGGAGGATCCTGTGATGAAGGGGGTAGTTAAAATGATTAAGTGCAGAGGGGTGAGACAGAGTGTTTTAGCCCCGGCAGTGAGGCCCTATTTGAAGGTGTTGGAGGATCTTTCAGTGTGCAATGATGATGTGATCATGAAGGGAGATTGTTTTGTTTCTCCTGTAGGGTTGCGTTTTCGTATCTTTCAGTTAGCGCATGAGGGTCATTTGGGTCAGGGCCTGACCACCAGGAGAGTAAGGAAAAATCTTTGGTGGCCAGGTATGGATAATCAGATCAAGGAGGGGTGCAAAATTGTGGCTTGTGCAATGTGAGTGAGAAAAGATTAGTTCTTCAAAAATGTAATGGTGGACATTAAGTGGATCCTGGCAAGTCTTGGCATACAGTCTGTATGGATTTCATTGGACCACTGAGAGAGTTGCCTCCTGACATGACATTTGCAATGGTGGTGATTGACATTCACTCAAGATGGTTGGTGGTGGAATTTTTAAGGAATGTCACTAGAAAAACCACCATTTGTGTTTTAAAAAAAATCTTTAAGGAAGAAGGGGCTCCAGCAGTTCTTATTACAGATAATAGCATGCAACTTACTTCACATGATATGGTGGAATTTTTAAGAACTTGGGGAGTCAGACATTCTTGCAATGGTGCAGCTGAAAGAGCTGTCAGATTGATTAAAGGGACTCTGCAATTGGCTTTGATGAATCAGTGTGATGTGAAGGACACCATTTTTGACATGGTGTGGGCTTTCCGTACCACACCACACAGTGTTACTCAGAGGGTTCCATTCATGGATATGAGGGGGCATTTGCCCAGCACTAAACTGGTGCCAGGATGGTTAAAAAATAAAGTGGGTGGGGTGACTGCATCTAATGATTCAATTAGGTTTCCCAAGAGAGGAGAAAGAGCCAGTCCACGTGTGAAAATAGAAGATTGGGTGAAAGTGAAATCGGGCAGGATACAAGGAGGCTTAACCAAGTTCAAGGGGCCCCACTGGGTTAAACGAGTTGGTACACATTTCGTGATTTTAGAAAATGGTGAGAGGTGGAATTTCAGAAATGTAGCCTTATATCAAAAGGGGGGAATAATTGATAAGGAGTATGCTGAAGGGTGTTCAGGAACAATGTTCATTAGTGATGGTGAGGTGGTTAGTGGCATGGGACGGACATTTGTTGGTGATTGTGGTGATGAGCTTACAAATGAGTTCAGTGATGAATCTGTTGAGAGTGAGGGAGTTCCTGTCCTTCAGAAGAGGACTAGAAAGCCATCATCTTACCTGGAAGATTTTTTTAGATGAATCCTGCTGCATGTAACCTTACTAGTAGACAACGGGAGAACATACCTTATTGCTTAATACTTTGCTCATTTCATGGGCTTTATGTGATTCTTTGTTCTACCTTGTTTTTTTCTTTTATATCAAATGTTCATATTTCTGATCTTTGTTTCATATAGTATCTATTAGGCTTTGGTTGCTATGTAACTGTAGAATAACTTTCTTATTTTGTATGTTTGTTAATGAACGAGAGAGGATGTGTTATGATGTGCTTACCTAAGCCATCATTAATTTTAGAATGTAAGGGTAGAGGAATTCGAAGGAGGGCTGTTGACGGAGAGGGAGTCAGGGAGCTGAACGCCAGGTTGTGTCTTTTGTAAATAAACTACATTTCAAATAAGAAGCGCATTCGTGACTTTTCATCACAACATGATTCACATCAACTTCATAGGCACTCTTCTTCTGAGGGCATGGGTGTGGGCATCGGTTGCAGTTAGGACAACATGAGAGGATTTTAGTGAGGTACACAGAAACTTACTCTAGACATGGTGTGTCAGGCCTCTTACTGTGCATAACCATGAAGGAAAGTGTGAGAATAGGTGTGTTCACCCAAAACCTAGCCGTTTTTCAGGACCCAATACATAACCAGTCTTTCCTATGATGGCATCCTGGGCAGAAAGAATATTAGCGCCCTCACTGCTGATGGAGGATAAAATTAGGCAGCATAGGGTCCCTTTTGTGTTCACAGGTCAACTTTCCCAGTCCTCAACAGAAGGGCATCAAGCCTGTTTTGGAAAGCAGAGCGTGGAAGTGAAGATAATACTGAAAGAGGCTAATTTTGATGATGACCGTATTGCTTCTCTAGCAAAACACACTGAAATCTGAGCACATCATGTCACGGAACAGCAGCTAATACCATTTACGCAGAGGGAAGACAGAAATTCTCTGCAGGTGTAGAATCCATGAATGAAAAAGGAAAAAATATATAATGCACCCTGTCAGAATCACATACATGGAACAGAGTCCTTAAAGGAACTGACATGTGTTTACTAGAAACAAAATGTATTGTTTGTTGTACATATTTTTACATGTATTTCCTGACTTTGGAAGCATTTTTTCTCCAAATCCAATTGATGAAAGCACGCCTTCCCTGCCTGAAGACAAGAGGTTGATAGTGGTGACCAGAAGTGAACCTTTTAAAAATGGCAGGATCCTTCTAGAGACAGTATCTAACGTGTCAGGAGATGCTGCTCTAGCCTATTGCTTAATTATGCACCATTGCATCAACACAAGGCATATGAAAGGGTGTTTTATCCACTGCATGTCCGAATATTGGAAGTTTGCGCTCAAGACCAGACTGGCCGTACCTGTCCGGGAGGCAGTAAGGGTGGGAGGCAGGTTTTGTAGAGGTGCAGTTCTTTTGAAAGCACCTGCAGGAGAGTTCCCTGCACATCAAGTATCTTTTAGGCAGGATCAGTTCCTCTGTTAGGGCGGAGGAGCATCACCCCCTCTCCCCCCCACCAGCAGCAGAAGCTGAAAAACGTTCACAATGAGGGGATAGTAAAGTATGTTTATTATCCCCTTGTTGTGAAAGGGGCGGGGCATCTGGGGTGAGGAGCTGTGAGGGGGAAGTGCTCAACACTCCCCCTCACTGCGCATGTATGTTTGGCAGGCTGTTTCGAGTGGCCAAACACACATGCGCGGTAAGCTCTCTCCAGCCCAGCAACACAGTTGCTGGGCTGGAGAGAGCCTGCACAGGCTCCCAGTCTGCCTGGGAGCACCCAGCCAGGGCCTGCGTGCAGCCAGCAGAGAAAAGGTGCGTGGCACAGGACCGTGCCGAAATGGTACGTGTTTTTTTTATTTTTTATTAAATTTTAATAAATTTTAGGTCGTCTGTCTTCCCTCTCCTTGCGCGCTGCACCCGCCCCGCCCCGGGGGAAGCGAGCCACGACTGCTTTTAGGCAATAATAAAAGTGCCAAGATACCTCTGGTAATTAATGTACCTGCTGGAGAGGGATCAAGTTTTGTCTAGTTGCAGTTTTGACTCATCTAACCTAGCACAGAGGCTTAATACGCCTGCTGCAAAGAACATGTACTATGCAAATCACAGAACAGTGTTTTAGTTGCATAGCTCAGTGGGATACTGCTTTTGTCACAGAGATAATTTTGTTAATGTGCAGTTCATAAATTATTGTATTAATCTAGCACAGTGAGCTATGAACTAACCTCAAAGAGATGCATGCAAACTGCATGGCACTGGTTAAAAAGTAGATTTGTTTTAAGGATTTCTTTATCTTAATGTTGCTAAAAAGGGTTTGTTTGGGTAGAAATCAATTCTTATTAGCAAAGCTAGATCTAACCACTGTGTTAACATCCTGGGTGTGTGCTTTTCGAGAGAAAGCAATCTTAACAAATGCCTACCAGTATGGATGACATGAATCCTACATCTTGTATCCCCTTCGTCTTATGTAATATTTTCTATACTTATATACATTGATTTACACACGTGTCCCTCTCTCTGCATTTGTGTGTGATGTAAAGTGCTCTGACACCCTACACTGGTGTGAGAGGTGCTATAAAACAAATTAAATACATAAGAGAGAGGGGCTATGGAGAGATGAGGGGGCACTGTTGGAGAGCCCATTGAAAAATCCAGAAAGATTTAACCCTGGTGCACTATAAGGTAATCATTTACAATGCTTTAAAAGCTAATACAATTGAATACATAATGAAAAATGTGTTGCATAATGTGCCATTTTTGAGTAAATTTTCTCGGGGTGGGGTACCCCCCAAACTCTCCTTGTAGTAGTTAGGCTTACTCACTGCACTCACTATGCACCATATGGAGGCTGATCTGACATAATTTGCCAGGGATGTTTTGGGTTTCATGTCTGGCACTGTTTGTGCCAGTCTGAAATATCATTGCAGATGACAAGAGTCATGCAGCCCTCTCTCTCTGTAGGATTATCAGTAAAACTGTAAAAATTCTTGCAGTTTCGGCTCTCGATCGCATGTACATAAATCACATTTTCACAATGGACTCAGGCTGTTGTGTGACTTGTGTCTTAGATTTCCTTTGCCAACAGTTTACAGCTCTAATGTTTGCTTTCTTTAGGGCCTGACAAATAGCTTGCATGCAACCTATATAAACAGGTTTGCTCAAAGCAGGCACTTTCAAACACAAGCAGTCAAATTCAAACCATTTGTCAGGACAAAAATACTGGGCCTGGTAACATATTCCATGAGATGGCAGTAGTGCTGGTTAATAATACTCACTACACTTTAAGAATTCAGAGTATTTTGTAATGTGAAGTGTCCAAAATTATTACTGTGGTACAGGGAGTTTGAAGAAGAGAGAGGCTGAATTGAAATGCCGTTGTTTGAATAGGCCACCTACTACTAGAGACATCATGGTCACCCTCTACTAGAGATGCATATTTCTTCATCCCCTACAGTGCTTTGTAGAGTGCCCTACTGCCATTTCATATATATTCCTTGCTGTCTCATTGTGTCCTGTCCAACAAGTCACAATAACCTTTATTTCCTCGATAGATTTCATTTGTAAATGTGTATCAATAAATAAAGAAATCTGTGAGGTACTCAGCATTGTTGTCTCAAAGTCTGTTATGAACTTCAGTGGTTATAGTGAATAAGTAGCTACCTATGACATTATCAAATGGAATCTCTTCATTGATGTCATAACTACACTTTCATGATTGCTTTATTTACCTTCTTGCTTTCTCATATTGGCTAGAAAATGCACCATTTGCTCAATCTTTTTTTCACAATTTTCCTAGGAGGGAGAAGAGGAGAAAGCCCCCCGAGCTCCCCTTTTGGCGGTCAGGCTCGCTCGCTATGCTTGCTCGCCACAGGGCACTCATACAGAACTTTTACGCCCCACCACTTTCAAATGTCACCAGCCACCACTAATCATATGGATTCCATTTCCACTTTTAAATGTTTGTGTATTAATGTGGCCTGAAAATAAGAAGGTGTTATTTCGGAAAATGTGCTTTCCAACTGATGGAAAAAAACCTGACTAGAGGGCATAAGCATTGATTTGCACTAAAAAGTATAAATTTGCACACCTGTAAACTTATCGCTTTAAGTCTATGATGGACTGGTGTATGGTGATCGAGGCACCATGAGTAGGTAGCCAGGCTGGGTCGAGGACAGGACACCTGGGTATAATTGGCAGTGGCAATAGCAGTATTTAAACATCACTAAGATATTAGGAAGCTGTCTGGAAACTTTTGTGTTTTACAGGCTCTTCCCTATGTATGCGTGAACAAATGAAATGTGTTGAGAGATTGTTTGAGGACGGAGGTCATGGATGTTTTGAATCGTATTATAAGCACAGATGCACCTGAAATTTTGTTATTCAATTTTGCTGTAGAAGCAAAAAATTGCAATGCTGAGACTATGGCCCACTTGCATGAAATCCACGATTTGCAATTTCCAAATTGTGAATCTGTAGAAATCACTATTTGGGAACCACTGATTCCACAAATAGCAATTGATACAGATTCGCATTTGCAAATATAAAATTGCAAATTAGAAAATTGCTAATTTTTATTTCCTAATTGGAAATCACAAATTAGGAAATCAGTGCTGTCTGATGATGTCAGACCAGGAAGTGTACAAACACAGGGTGTGGCCACAAAGCAGAGACATAGCAAACTACTGCAAGCAAGGAGTGCCCCTGCATCACTGCTGCCTGTTCATTACACCATCTCCAAAGAAGACCATGGCTGCTGAATAAAGAAACAAGGACTCAGGGAGCAGGAAGAGAAAGGTGAGACTCTCTGAGAGGGAGCTTGCAGTCCTGACTGAGAAATGTGTCTCCCCATGGACCAACTCTTCGAGAAGGCTTCTGAAGTAGGCGAGGAGCACAGTGAGTTTTAGCACGTTTTTATTAACACTAAAGTTAATAAACATGCAGCTCTTCGAGCGCGGCACAAGGCATAGCTGTCTCAATCCTGTAACCATCCTCGCCCATTTTGAATCACACCCCACGCCTAGCAACCCCTTCACCATCGGGATTCTAGTTGCGAGGCTACACGCAAGTACTACATTGAGTTTTTCTCTTTTTTTTTTCACCATCTCAAAACCCCCCCAAAAAAACAAAAAAATACTGAAACTATAAACTTTGCAGAATCCTATAGATAAACATTATTGTTGACACAGTTTCCATAGTAATAACACATTACCTCATTGACACAACTTCCAAGGTAATTTTCGTACTCTATTACTCCTGCGCAACACAAGACCTTCGTCACCACTCTTATTCAGGTTCTATTGTTTCACCAATTCTCGCCTGCTCACAACCTGAGGATCCCATTTCCCCTTCACTTAAACCACTTTGGATTTGTTCCACCACTTATTGCCCTGAACTCTTACTGCATTGCCCAAAACAAGTTCGACCCTAACCGGTTCGGAAAATTTGGCATTACCTTTCTTAACAAACATTGGCAGTTTTATAACTACCCAATAACCTTCTGCAATAAGCGACTCTTTAGCCCCTTTCTTATTGTCAAAATATCTCTTTTGTGTAAACTGCTTGTTTTCCACATTGGCCTTGATAAAGTCAGCACGATCTCCCACCACACTTGTTAAAAAAACTGAGACATCCACCCAGGTTTGATTTGGGTATTAGGCTTTCTCCCTTTCAAAGCTTCAAAAGGAGATACCCCTGTGGTAGAATGAGGAGTTGTTCTGTAAAACCAAAGCATAGCCTGAACCGACGCCTGCACATCACACCCACTCTTCAATGCCCACCTGATACAGTCTCCCACCACAAGGTTGAATCTCTCCACCACACAGTTTGTTTGGGGATGAAAAAGTGAGCACCTCAGATGTTTAACTGAACCTTGCTTCAGAAATGCTTTAAACTCCTCAGACACGAACTGAACACCATTGTCCGAAATGATTTCCTCTGGAAAAACCTCATTCATAAACACTTCTCTTTAGAAAGTCACTAGAGATCTAGCATTCGGCTCTTGTACGAATTTGACATATGGCCATTTCGAGAAATAATCCACCACCACGTATGCACACCGTAGACTGGAATTAAGCGAATGAAAAAGTCCCACCATATCCACACCCAGTTTTCGCCACGGACCTCCAGGACACACTATAGGCATAAGGGGTGGTGTTGCAGTTTTCAAACTATTGTCAGAATTGGAACATACAGCATCATTCCTTATAAATTGCTCAATTTCACTGTCCATGGGTGGCTACCAAAAGCAATCTCATATTCGTCTTTTAGTCAAAGTGGCCCCCAAATGGCCTTCATGCAACTTCTTCAATATTGAACTCCTCAATTCCTCCGGAGGAATGAGTTTATCGTTCCTCAAGAGAATGCCCTCCTCAATTGTTAGCTCATCTGAAATTTTCCAAAATGGCTGAACCATCACGTCAAGTCTCTCTCATATGGGCAGCCTTCAACAATAAACCTCATTACTGCACACAAGTCATTGTCCACAGCCAACTTCTCCTTCCACTCTGTCTCAGAGCAAACACACACATGGTCAACCTCAACCGTTGCAATCATGCAACATTCATCGTCCACAATTTCATCAGTCGTAGGGCTAATCTGATTGGGAAATCTTGACATATAGTCTGCTCTTATATTCCTTCCACCAGGAATATGTATGACTTCAAAATCATATTGCATTGACCTTGCCACTAACCTAGCAATCCTAGGTGTACCTGTTTTATCGTTGGTCCCCTTTCAGATTGAAACTAAAGGCTTGTGATCTGTTTTTAATACAAAATGCCTCCCCACACATAGATTCTGAAATTTTCAATGGCCCAAACACAGGCCAGCAACTCTTTTTCAATGACAGTGTAATGCACTTCTGGTGCCCTAAATACTCTAGACGCAAAACCAATGGTGTTTTCAACACTCTCAATAGTTTGAGTCAACACAGCCCCCAATCCAATATTGCTAGCATCTACCGTCAGGCAGCATTGGAACCGTTGATCATACGGTTTCAGCACTTTGGCTTGAGTTAACTGGATTTTGATATCCTCAAACGCTTGTTCACACTCTGAATCCCACTCAAAACTGGTCTTATCCTTCAATAAATTTGACAAGACTCTAACCCGACTAGCATACTCCGGTGTAAACCGAGAGTAAAACTCACACAAGCCTAAAAACGCTTTCACACCGGCTTTGTCAGTGGGCGGGGGTGCTGCCTTGATGGCATCAATCAAACCAGGTTTCGGGCTAACCCCCTCCTGACTAATCACATGACCCAAATATTCCACTGACGACTTCATGAACTGGCACTTTTCCCTTCTAAGAACAATGCCATGAGCCATGAATTTCTGCAACATTTGTCTAAGAATCTTGTTGTGTACCTGCTGATCAGGCGCATGAATTAGTACATCGTCCTGAAAAACCACCACATTAGAAATACCTTTTAACAGTGTACACATAATCCTTTGAAACACTGAGGCTGCAGACACCAGCCCAAATGGCATCTGGCAAAATTGGAAAACGCCAAAAGGCGACACAAATGCTTTCAAATACCTGGAGTCTGGATTCAATTCCACCTGATGATACGCACTAGCCAAGTCTAACTTCGCAAACATCTTTGTGCCTTTAATGGTAGACAACATTTCAGTGATATTAGGTAAGGGATGTGAGTCCACCCATATCTCTCTGTTGAGCGCTCTCAGGTCCACACAAATTCTCAACTCCCCATTCTTTTTCCTAGCTACCACCAATGGAGAAAGCCACAAAGAGGATTCAATGGGCTCTATAATCCCTTTGTTCTGTAAACTTTCTAATGCCCTTTCCAAATCTTCTCTCACACTAAAAGGCACAGACCTAATTTTATGTTTGACTGGGGCGGCATTCATTTTCACTTTTATCTTATGTTTAAAACCCTTCAGCTTTCCCAACTCTCCTGAAAATACTTTAGGGAACTTGTTGAGAAGACCTTTGATCTCCTCCGTTTCTCTAATCACTGCAACCTGTTCTGACGTACCTGGTCGCAACACCATTCCAAACAGACACTGATGGAACCAACCTAAAATGTTCGCCCTCTTGCCACTCCATAGATCTTCCCATGTATTTGTCTCCCCCTAAACTCAAGAATGTCCTAAAACAAATCTTGCAGCTCAATCTTCCTCCCTTCATAGGACACTGGAGCTCTGTCCGGTGGCTCAAGAGCTCGCTCCTCCCAATCCTGCTTGAACAAGTCCAGGGTAATCATGGTGATCCTAGCCCCTGAGTCCACCAGCAGGCGCAAAGATTTGTCTCCTACTCTTATGTACACATACGGATCCACACAATTATCGGGATCACCAGACTTAACCACTCCACCATCCACGACTAAAACCATATTCTGAACCTCTCCCATGAGATGCTCAACAGCTTCTTCATTCTCTTCCATCACCGTCATGACAGACTCTCGTTTTCCACCTTGACACACTTTAGCAAAACGCCCAACTTTGCCGCAGCTCCTGCATTCGATATTCCATGCAGGGCAACTCTTAAACCCTTTTTGATGAGGCGCATTTCCACATCTAAAACAAACATTCTTTTGTTTGAAAAAAAAGTTAGAGTTGGAAAACTTATTGTTCTTCTGTCTGCTTGATTTGACCGTCACTCTCTTTTCTTCTTTGTTTATGACTGTGTTAACTCTGCTAGCCGTTGCCAATTCTATATCTCTGGAGGACCTGATAGAAGATTCGATGCTCTTTGCAATTCTTATTGTTTCCATCAATTGTTCTCTTTTAAAAAACTTGTGCCTAGCCACCACTAAGCTGGGAGGTGCATCAATCCTGTTGCTCATTTTCTTCACTGCAATCTCATACTCATCCATTTCACCCCCATCCAATTGTAAGTCCGGTAGGTGCTTGAAATTAGCCCTCCCTTCGAAGCCAATGGAATGGAGAAGAAGACACTTTTCGCATTCTGGTCTATACCATGATGCCCCTATTGCTCCTAAATACGTCTCAAAGGCATCATACCATTGCTTCCAGACTATATGTGGTTCGCCAGGGCTCTCTAGAAATGGCAGTGGAGGCAGAACCGATTGCATGGTGCGCCCCCCAAAAAAATATCTTGAAAAAAATTAGTAATTCAGCTTAAAAAAATGCACACAAATCCCTAAAAACAGAAACAAACTGTAATGTTCTCTGTTGTAATCATTTTTGTTTGTTCACTAAGAACATATAGAGTCCAGCCAGTCCTTATTGCTTCCTAGATGGTTGCACAATTGAATAAATAGATCCTCCGATCTGCTACAAGTGTCTTTCCCACGTCCGCTGGAAGTAATAATGTGTTTTTTTTTCCTTAAGTGGAAGTAGCACTAAAGAACAGTACCACTCTTCAGCAATGCCATACCTTTGTTTGTGTGGCGAGTGTAGCCTATCCACGTCCGATGCGTGCAATGGGGTGATTTTTCACAGCCAGTTGAAGTAACACCGGAGAAGGGAACCACTCCCCTGAGGTGCAGAGAATCGTTTGTCAGTGCGTATAGCTCTGACAGGAAACGCCTGTCGTCACTGATGCAGAATGAGATCCCCCATCGATCCTGCCTGGCACAGAGAAAGACACTGGAGGTGACGTCGTCTTTAGCCACTTCTCCGCTGATGGGTGGGTCTGCTACGCTCGAAGACCACCTCATTGCCACAATGAAATAGGCGAGGAGCGCAGTGAGTTTTAACACATTTTTATTAACAATAAAGTTAATAAACATACAGATCTTCGAGTGCGACACAAGGCATGGCTGTCTCAATCCTGTAACCATCCTCGCCCATTTCGAATCACCCCCGCGCCTAGCAACCCCTTCACCATCGGGATTCTAGTCGAGAGGCTACACGCAAGTACTACAGCTTCCTTCACAATGCCCGAGGCACAAAAAATGCAGATCTGGACCACCATCCTGGAGAAGGTCAAATCCCTAGTTGTCACCAAGAGGACCATCCCCGAGATTTGCAAGAGGTGGTATGACCTGAGGTCCCATACAAAGGAGAAGGTGGTCAGCAGGATGACAGGGGGACATGGTACTGGCAGAGAACTTTCACAACACCCCCTCTGACTCCCATGGAGAGCCTCATAAAAAGTGCCCTAGAATCTCAGAGTGTGGCAAGAGTAGGAAACATAGACACCTCCAATCCAGCAAGCATCAGTCAGGGTAAGTCATCTTCTCTTCATGTACCATGCATAACATAATGTTAGCATATCCACTTATATGACACAGCATGAATTACTCTGGTGTGGTGCTTGGCCACCCCAAGCACTTCATCACGGGAGTTGTAGTACACATCATTACCATGCTGTACTGAGTGCTGATGACCACACCAAACAGATCAGTACAACACAACCATGTCACAAAAACATGCAGCAGAGTCACAATAATATTGTGGCCCTACATTAAACATTTATTTACTCTAACTATATACATGCATTTCCACAGATCACAGCACCGACCTGTCAGGACTCATGGCTCTAAAAGGGGCTACTGACAGTGAAGTGGTCCTTGCGGTCACGACTCCTCCATTCCATCAGCCCATTGCCCCAAATCCAACTGGCAGAAGAGCCACCATTTCACAACTGGCAGAGTTTCTGTCAACACCAGGGCAGTGGCGACTAGAATGCAAAAATCCAGCACTCGCAAAACAATGTAATTTATGCATTGTGCTGATGTGTTGTTGTTTAACCTTTTGCATTGCAGAGTTCAATCCTGAAGACTTATTTTTCATGTGCTTACAAATGCTGTTCATTTGCAATGTATTGCTGCAGGCTTTCAGAGTGTGTTAGGGTATGGTCCCTTTCCAGGGCCTTCTAGAGACTTTCCCTGCAACATGCCTGGGTGTGGTTGTGGGCTGGGCCAAGAATCTATAAAAAGGAGCCAGCCCAGCTCCAAGTGCTCACTATTCAGAGGTCCCGGTGCAGAGCAGCAGCTACTTCCTGAGCTCCTGTCTCAGTGGCCTATTTGATCTTCCAGACATCTGACTTTCATTCTTCATTTGGAGATCCTTGTTCTGGGCGGTAAGACGGTGGTTGGGCTGGCATCCCGACGCCATTATCAAGAACTTTCATGTTCTTGGGCCTAATTCTTTTATGATTTGACAGAGTACTTTGCGCGTGTGAAATATGCGCTTGAGTGTTTGTGACATTTGCAGGGTGACTTGCGAATCGGCAAGATGTGCAATTCGTTTCATGATAATTTAATCTTGTTAATTATTGCGCGCTACCATTTCTTGACTTTTACATGGTGGCTTAAGAATCGGCAAGACACGCGATTCATTTTATGTTTTTTAAACTTTGTTATTCATTGTGCGCTACCATTTCTTGACATTTACATGGTGGCTTAAGAATCGGCAAGACGCGTGATTCGCTTTATGGTGTTTTAACTTTGTTGTTCATTGCGCGCTACCATTTCTTGACATTTACATGGTGGTTTAAGAATCGGCAAAAGACGCGCAATTCGTTTCATTGTACTTTGATCTTGTTATTCATTGTGAGCTGTAATTTCTTGGCATTTACATCATGGTTTACGAATCGGCAAGACGCATGATTCTCTCCTCAAGTTTAATTCATGTTGTTTATTGTATGCCACTATTCTAAGATATTTATCATGTAATATTTGAGTTGACAAGTTATGTGATTTATTTTTCTTGAATCCATATTGTGTTATTCATGGTGCACAATCCTTTTATGGTGTTTAATATATATATATATATATATATATATATATATATATACAATATGCACAATTTGTGTTGAAACATTTTAAGAGTACACAGAAGATCAGAGTGTCTAGATGCAATATTGTATGGTCCTAGTATGCATTCTCAAAAAAGGATTTATATGACTGGTTTAAAATTTAGTCAGAACGTTTTTCTGATTCTCATGTAAAGGAAAATACTTGAATAAGAAAGTTTTCATTCCATCCATCTTGATTCCCTTACAGGTATCCGGCCATCTTGAAACATAGTCATTTTAAACTTAATTCTTAGATTGTTCATGTTTTCAGAATGACTATGCTTAGAATCATAGTCTAGTATTGATTTCAGGAGATATAATTTTCATATTGTGTATTCTAACCTTTTTCTTACTGCAGGTCTCCTTCCCAGCTGTTTCCCTTCCTAATCCCCTCTTCCCCTCTTGAACTCTCTTAGCCTCTGTGATTTATCTATCAGAGTCTTGGAGCTGTTCACTGGTGGATGTGTTGGGAACGTGCGCAGACCCCGAGGATCTGGTGACTCTGACAGTTTCATGACATCGATGAGGGACATTTGCAAAGCAGGGACCCTAAAACATCCGAGACCAGGACACAGCGAAGGCACAGAGGCCAAACCTCAGAAGGCTGCCCAGAGACTGTTAGAGGACATGTCAGATGCACATCCTGGAGAGGTCAATCATCTCCACACAGTGCTTGTAGACAAAGCAAATACTCACAGTCAATAGGCAACTGCACTGTATGTCCACGTCACTGCAGAATAGAGCGAAAGGGCAGGAAAGGTGACTACTAGCAGTGGAGAGGGAGCACCACGTGCAGTGTCAGATGCGCAAGCAGTTCCTGACACATATTGACACATTTACTCAGCCCATCAACAAGCTGCCATCCTCAACATCAAACCTAGCAAGACAGACTGTTAACATTTAGACAGACATAGCACAATACTGCCAGGATGTTGCACGTGGCCTGGTGCAAGCCACTACTGCACTGGAGAATTTCCAGATCCCCAAACTCTGCATGCCCAACATCTCAGCCCTATCTGGGAGCAAGGAGGGTGCTAACCTCTATGGCCTCTGTGGCATATCTGTTACAGTGCCATGCAGTACAAGACGTTCATGCTACCACATGTCTGAAAATGTCCCATCATCAGTCCCACAACCCAGTGCTGATGAGACAAAGCACCCAACCCAAGGAGCCATAAGTAGTGACTCTCCAGACACTCTGTAGGATGAGTTGTGTTTATTTTTGTTTCCTTTTATTTACTTTGTTTGTTCTTACGTTAACAATATAGCATCCACAAGAATGCATTGACCCTTGCTTGCAACAATGTTGTAGCCATCTGAATACAAGGTGGTCACTCATTTGTGCACCAGGCACTACCATTATTTGTGATATCATATATTTAGGTGGTTTTCAAATCTCTTACCTCAGAAATAATTGTTGGTTATCTCTGTACATTGTGTATGTCCCTCTGCTGCACATGCACCCTCCAGCTGCACATGTAGTGGTAGTAGGTCATCATCAGTGTCAGACTTAGGCTCTATCGGGATGTCATGCAGACCCTTCCTCATTGCGATATTGTGCAGTATTGCACATGTGGGATTGATCTTACAACATGTATCCAGTCTTTAAAGTAGTACCCCCCAGTCTTATGAAGGCAGCAGAAGCGGGACTTCAGCATCCCAAAGGTTGTTTCTGTGGTGGAACGTGTTATCCTGTGTGACCTGTTGTACTGTCTTTTACTTCTTGTTCATGGAACCAGGTCTGGTGTGAGGATCCAGGGACATAAGGCATATACACTGTCACCTTAAGGGCATAAGAAGATACACCATTAGGTCACTTTACACACACCATCCTGGCCACTGTATGCATTGTGTCAGAGATTCTCATACCTAGTAGGAAACCTTTGCCAAATTCACCCTGTGTCAGTTTGGTATGTATTCTAGTGTGATGAAACATTAATTAGTCATGGGTGCTGCCTGGGAATCTTGCCACAAGGTCTGCTATGATACAGGAGGCATCACACACTACTTGCACACTGAGTGAATGTGAGCTTTTTCTGTTCCTGTATATTTATTAATTTCCAGAGGCAGGTGACATATGCCAATATCTGTGCCATCAACACAGGAAATGACATTTGGGAATTTGCTACCCTGCAGAGCATCAGTTTAGTTTGCTGCAATGACTGGGAGGTGTTAGGAAATTACGGGCCTCATTCTGACCCTGGCGGACGGCGGAGGCCGTCCGCCAGGGTACCGCCGCTGAATGACCACACCGCGGTCAAAAGACCGCGGCGGCCATTCAGACATTTCCTCTGGGCCGGCGGGCGCTCTCCAAAAGAGCACCCGCCGGCCCAGAGGAAATGCCCCAGCAACGAGGACGCCGGCTCAGAATTGAGCCGGCGTAGTTGCAGGGGTGCGACGGGTGCAGTTGCACCCGTCGCGTATTTTAGTGTCTGCTTAGCAGACACTGAAATACTTTGCGGGGCCCTCTTACGGCAGGGGCCCCCAGGGGCCCCGCGGCACCCCCTACCGCCATCCTGTTCCTGGCGGGCGAACCGCCAGGAACTGGATGGCGGTAGGGGGTGTCAGAATCCCCCATGGCGGCGCAGCAAGCTGCGCCGCCATGGGGGATTCTAAGGGCAGCGGTAAACCGGCGGGAGACCGCCGGTTTGCCTCTTCTGACCGCGGCCGAACCGCTGCGGTCAGAATGCCCTGCGGGGCACCGCCGGCCTGTCGGCGGTGCTCCCGCCGACCCTGGCCCCGGCGGTCTTAGACCGCCGGGGTCAGAATGACCCCCTACATCTATTGGTTGATTTTGCTCATCCTCACCATGATGTCCAGAAACCTGCAAAAGAACATGGACAGGGTACTTTGAGTCACTCCCCCTTCCACTGCTATGACCTCTTCCCCCGGTGACTGCCAGAAGCTAAGAGGTGTAGGCAATACAATACATGTACAAGTGTTAGGATTGAGTTGCTTCTGAGTGTTGGGGCCTGTAGCTGAGGTTGTAACTCAGCAATTAAATAAAGTACAAACTAACTACTGATTCTGTATATTTAATGAATCTCCTCCTCTGTCTGTCCAAAAAGGGTGTCCCTCGCCCTCAATATACTCTTCTGTCTCCGCGTCATTTTCTTCCTCACTGCCAAAATCATTGTCCTTGCCAGAATGTACAATGCCACCATTGTGAAAGAGGCTGTTGCATTTTGGGTGCCTTTTTATAGTTTTCAACTGGTTACTACCAGATCTGATTCAATGGTAATTGCATTTCCTAAATGGCCATTTTGAGACTAAGGGCCAGATGTAGCAAAATGACATTTTGCGAATTGCAAATTGCGAGTACTAGCGACTCGCAATTTGCAAGTCGCAAAATGTCATGCAGAAAGGTGTCTCAGACACCTTCTGCGAGTCGGTATGGGGTCGCAAAGACCCACCTCATTAATATTAATGAGGTGGGTCGCAAATTGCGGCCCCATACCGACTATGGGCACTCGCTAACATGGAGGCCTGCTGTAGTCAGCAGGCCTCCATGTTAGCGACCTGCTTTTAAATAAAGCATTCTTTTTTTTTTTTAAATGTAGCCCGTTTTCCCTAAGGGAAAACGAGCTGCATTTAAAAAAATCCGAAACCTTTTGTTTCGGTTTTTTCAGGGCAGGGAGTGGTCCCTTGGACCACTCCCTGCCCTGAAAAAATGTTTTGGGGTCCATTCACAAAGGGGAAGGGGTCCCATGGGGACCCCTTCCCGTTTGCGAATGGGTTACCATCCACTTCAAGTGGATGGTAACTGCGACTCCATTTGCGACCGCATACGCGGTCACAAATGGAATTGCATACCATTGCGAATCGCAAATAGGAAGGGAACACCCCTTCCTATTTGCGATTCGGAAATGCATTTTGCGAGTCGGATCCGACTCGCAAAATGCATTTCAACATAGCAAAGTGGCTTTTGCGAGTCACAAACGGCGTTTTTCGCCGTTTGCAACTCGCAAAACCCTTGCTACATCTGGCCCTAAGTTGTAATTCGGAAATCCTTTGTACATGTAGTTAGCTATTTACAATTAGGAAACCCCTATTTGCAATTTCCTTCTTTGAAAAACGATTTCGACTAGATAGAAATTGCATTTTGCACCACAGCAAATGCCTTTCGTATATACCACAATGCATTTCCAAATGCCACGAAATAGCAATTCACACCATTAAGAAATGTAAAATGCCTTTGTACACATGGGCCTAAGAATTTTTTTTAAAACGTGAAAATCAAGTTGTTTAAGGGTGTCATTTACTTTTTTGTTTATCTGTATTATCAATAGTGGATTTTATTGTAAATGGACCATGTATTTTCCTTTGGGTGCAATGAAATGAAAAAAGATAACAAAACTTTTCTAAAGGATGTTTCATCTCCATTTTCTTAGCTAACAATCCACGAATTTCTTGGGCATTTGAGGGAGTTTGGATCTTTTGCCTTTTATGTTGAATGATTTCCTAAGGTCAAACTCGGTGACGCTTCAAAGTCGAAACTGTGGGCCTGCTGAGCTCTTCTTATGATATGAAGTTCTTTGGAAAGATGACTATCTAGAAGCACTACATTCTTCTTAATGTGGTGATTTTTCTTTGGATCTTTGCCTCTAAGGTTATTTTTGTAGCTGGTGAAAATAGTATCGTGGTGCTATCCATTGCCAGGTGGTGGCTTGCCCCCATTTTCAGTGATTTTTGATCAGCAGAATTTTGAATCTGAGCCAAAACCTCATGTGGAATTGGCATTTCACTCAATCAGTTTTGTAATGTGTTGGGTTGAGTAGGTGGCCAGGTCGAAATTCCAGGGCAAATATTACCTCGTGATGTCCTCTTTGTTGTGAACCCTTTTCTTTGTAAAGGTGTCAATACTTGATTTGTTTAACTCATCTTTGTTTGGCCTAATTCATCTTTGGACGTGGGCTGCTCAAAAAAAGTCTGTTGGTTAGCAAGTTGCAAAATCACAGTTATTCTTAACATGATGTATGAATACAAACCGAAGTCAAGTTAGGCTTATATAATGTTTATTTTGCTTGTAAGATACACTCACATTTTTGGAGTCACCGATATATCTAAATAACTTTGGTTCTGTAAAAGGTTGACATCATTTTGACATGTTTTTACTAAAAATCTCCATTATTACTAAGATATGGTTTGTCCGACTGAAACTACTTTTACATAACCTTACATCTCTCAAACATGATAATTCGGAATGATTAATATGAAGGCCCTAATTATACCGTGCTTGCCGCAATTATGCTTCCACAGAAGTGCCTACTGAAGTATGGAGAGCAGATGAACATCACAATGGTTGAACTTTCACAAGTAGGGTTACACATAATTTCATTCCTGGCACAGCTGGCAGGCCCCTTGAAAGTCCAACATTATTTAGACTCTTAGTTCCTGCTTTTTTCAAAGCATTCACATTGCACGTGCAGCCCCTTAAGACATGCTGTACTCCATTACCGTGCGTGTCCAAAAAGAAAAAAAACACGTCTTTTCCATGGAGTACTTAAGTATTTATGGAAAAGTACTTATTCAGCTTAAGGAAAAGAGAAGGAGTTGATTATTAGTACAGTGTAGTGTGGTTATTTCACACTGGGGGTTTCACAAATGTATACCAAAGTCAAAGTCCCCCTCTGTGCTATTTTATTTGTGAAGAAGTCTGACGTGTTCCTAAATATATCTATCCAGAGTTATTTTCTCTTCATGCAGATTAAAAGCCATAAGCGATCGTATTGCTCTTGGTTAAACATAATTCTGTTTTTCATTGCTCTTACAAAAATTATCCAGTGTATTTCTTTCCTCCCTTCTTTCTTTTCAGAGGCCTTTTTAGTGTCGAGCGCAAAGCTCTCTGTCCGTGGTGTAATCTCTCTGTGGGCTTGTAACCACGCCCATGTCATGCCCATCAGTTTGGTTGGTTCATGGGCTTGCCTTTTAAAATTCGCCTGATTTGATTTGTGAAAGGCATGAAAACGTCATGCCTATTCGGTATTTAGCCCTCCTCGAGTGCTCCAGCTAACTACTGAGAACATACGAGGCTGGACTAAATGTACAAAACTAAATGAATAAATTTGCAAACCCTTTTCCTGGTAACTCAGAGAGTTTGTAAACACAAAAATGTATTTTCTAATGTAACTTAACCACTTAGTGATTCATAAATGTTTTTCATAATTACGAAATACATTTGGAAATGGATACTGAATTGCAGTTTGAAAGGGACGTATTTAAACCATCCCTTCCAAGTTTTGATTTGGTACCATATATATCAAATGTTTGTGACTGTAATTACTTTTTGGACCCTAGTCCCTTTGTAAATTGTAGGGAAAACGTCAGATGGAGTAAGCAGTGGCTCAAATACACTTTTTTTTAAAGAAAACCTTTTTTAACAGACACCTGTTTTCTTTACAGATATTGGATTGCTTTAAAAACAAATTAAACACAATTACAGGCATGGCGATGTGCTGACACTTGTAGACTATATTGTTTACCTACACGCAAAGCACTTGTGGTCTGGGGCAAGAGCAGGGTATTCTGTCAAGCCTCACTTCTGTTATGTACAGACATTGATTGGGACTAGTCGATGTCAGTGATACTTATAAATGGGCTTGCCCACAAGGTTGTGGCAGACACTTGGAATGAGATGGCCTGTGTCTTTGTGGTTACTCGCACTCTAGCGCACGCAAAGCATAAGGCCTACATACAATGCAACAACTAGCAATGAGCTGTATTCACTGTTTGCTCCACATCTGTCTCCAGGCCCCTTGACCTATCTCATACCTCTGCAGATTCCAATGTGCGCAGCCATTCACAGAATTGGTGTTAGTACTCCACGACTAGTCCCAGATGCCCGGTTTGTAGCACTATACCCATCCATTGTAGCACAGTTTAAAACTACCAGAGGGTGCTTGGCACTGCTACGCCTAGTGGCACCACACAGCTACATGGTGCTCATGGTGATCAGGGCTAGCATATGAAAACGTGCATCAGATCCATCTGAGCTGAGAAAGAATACAAAAAAAGGATATGAATGCATGTAAAACCAGAAAAAGAAAAATATTTTTAAGAGACTACACCACACAACTGCCCATGTCTACGGACCCAACCTGTGGGTGTTGTTCAAACTCATCACAAGAAATTCAAAACAACCTGAGGCAGTGAGGTTGTGCATGGACATGTGACTCCCCAACTTAGCCATCAAGCATGAGAGACACCTCACCCTACCCATCAACGACCTTGTATGTGAATTCTGCAGCTTCATTTGGTTTTCAAAGGTGGACGTCTGGGCCTGGATACCACTAACTTTTGCCAGGCCCTTCAACATGTTACATCACAATGTTTTCAATCCATGTTGGACTGCGCCACTGGAAAAGCCACAACATTGGTGTCCTGAGTGCTGCTGAGATATTTCAAAATGCATAAGAGAGGTACTGTCAGGGCTGGCAGGGGTCATCAGTGTTAGCCACTACATATTAGTCTATGCCAAGGCACTCAAAGAGCATCACACTCACATTCTAACAGCACTCCAAAGGCTCCAAGATAGCGACCTAACAGATCGCAAAGAAAAGTGCAAGTTTCTTCAGTGGCAAGTGACATTCTTTGAATATTACGTCTCCAGAGAAGGAGTGGCTCCAGATCCTGCCAAGGTGGAGTCCATCCAAGAAGCAACACCACTCACATTGGTGACTGAAGTGCTTCCTTGGAATGGTCAACTAATCAGGCTGGTTCATACAAAATCTGGCCAACCTCATAGCCCTGTTGCATGAACTCATCAATCCATCTATCATGTGGAGGTAGGTAGAGCCCCAGGAAGCAGCTTTCTGAGACACCAAAAGGACCCTTGTCAGCAGAAACCACCTTGGCATATTTAGAGCCCCTGAATAAACCTGAGCTGCCCGTAGATACCAGACCTACGGGTCTAGGCGCAGTCCTATCACAAAATCTGCCATGTAGAGCATTTGCACTAGTGTTGTCATTTTCACCTGCAATTATAAAAAAACACCTATCAACATTCACACAGGTCACAAACCTCTTGTCCCATTAATCCAAGAGTCATCATAGAAGCCACCTTCACTGGAAGCTGTCTTCCCTTACATGCACAACTGGCTGTTTTAGAGGTATCTGTTTTTGTTTTACAGTCCTGATTCACCATCTTCTGACACATTGTCATGTACCCACTTTTGGTGTGTTCTTCTCAAATACATTTTTGCTGCTCTACTAAACGTATTCTCTTGGGAAAATAGAGTGGCGCAATGTTATTTTGTTTTATGTTATGTCATGGTATAGTATTTTAGATTAGATGAGGTGTAGAACATTTCATCACTACAATGTGCCCACCCTGTTTTTCATTCTATTTCTCCAGAAGGCGGACCTCTGGTATGGAAATATGCACGCTGCTAAAGTGATGTATCTTTGTTTTACTGTGTACCCTTTGCTATGATGATCATGGCCTAGATTCATCCAGGCTGGCAGTAGAAATAACACAAAATAATAGTAATGATAAAGTAAAGTGTCAGGCCTCAATGCCTGTTGCATCAATATTCCAGTGCAAAGCTCAGCTTAGAAGCCAGCTGTAGGAGCTATTAAATGTGTGTGTGTAGACTTCAATCCACCTCATGTCACTTTACTCCACTTCCAGACACTCCTTGCCCCTTTATTTTACTGTTGCTGGTTCCAGCTTTCTCCCTTGTGACAATTTTCCACTTTGTGTGTTTTCCTATTTTGTGCTCCGGAAACTCTAATGAGGAAAAATAAGCTCTGGTCTCCTAAAATAAGCACATATCCCTACAATGTTGATCCAACTGACTCTGTGGACCAACATTACAGAGGCAAGCAAAGGGAATATTGATACTGTACAGCCTGAATTCTAGGAGACTGACAAAAGTCTAGGACAGTTGGAGGATGCTGAGCAATATTCTCGTTTTTTGCTGGTAGAACTAATAGAAAACTGTACCAGTTTTGGAGAGACATTTGCATTTCATTGAAGGGAATCTAGCTTACTTACTTACACCTACTACCTGTCCAGGGGTATAGGCCAAAATACAGGGCTCTCCAGCCTTCTCTTTCCTGGGCTTTTCTTTCAATCTCACTCCAGGTGTAAACCACTGCCTTCCAGTCAGCCTTCAAGGTCTCAATGCCAGGTGTTTCTTGGCCTTCCTCTTTTCCTTTTCCCTTGTGGGTTCCAGGTCAGAGCTTGCCTGCTGATGTTTGATGCGGGCTTACAAAGGATGTGAGCTATCCAGCCCCAGCATTTTTTTCATTATTTCTTCATGAGCAGGCAGTTGGAAAGTCTGCTGCAATAGGGAGTTGTTACTAATGTTGTGTAGCCATCGGATTTTGAGGATTTGTCTCAGGCAGGTGTTGATGAAGGTCTGGACATTGTTGGTGGGGGTCACTGCTGCCCTTCAGGTTTCAGCTCCATACAGAAGGACCGCTTTTATATTGGTGTTAAAAAGCCTGATCTTGGTTTGCAGCATTAGGTCCTTGGAGCTCCAAGTCTTCTATAGCTGAATGAAGGCAGGCCTTGCTTTGCCATTTCCTGCCTTGAAGTTGGTGTCTGTGCTGCCCTGCTTGTCTATGATACTGATAAGGTAGTTGAAGTCCTCACCCTTTTCAAGTGCATCACTTACAAGAGTGACTGTAGTTGTGCTGTCCATGTTAGTCTACAGGATCTTGGTTTTTCCACTGTGAATATTAAGGCCAATTTGTGCTGATGTGGCTGCCACCTTCTCTGTCTTCTCTTCTACCTGCAGATGGGTATGGGAGAGTAGGAACAGGTCATCTACAAACTTCAGGTCATCGAGCTGTGTCCAAGTTGTCCAGTGGATCCCATTTCTTCTCCTTGATGTGGATGTTTTCATGATCCAGTGTATGGCCAGCAGGAAGAGAAAAGGCAAGAACAAACACCTTTGGAGGAGTCTGGTCTCCACCTCCAAGGCATCTGTGAGATGTCCTCCATGGACTGTCTTGCAGGTTATTCCCTCATAAGAGTTCCTAATGAAGATGACAAGTTTATTTGGCACACCGTAGTGTCTGAGGAGTTACCAAAAGGTCTTTCTGTTCATGCTGTAGAATACCTCCTCATAGTCAATGGCGTTGACATAGAGAGGGAGTTCCTTTCTACTGACTACTCAATGATAATGCGCATTGTTGCAATCTGGTCTGTTTAGGATCTACCTTTGCAGAAGCCAGCATGCTGATCTCGCAAATGAGCATCAACTTGTTCCTACAATCATTTCAGGATGACTCTGTTGAGCACTTTGCCTGGGGTTGATAGAAGAGTTATCCTTCTGTAGTTTGTGCAGTTACTCAGGTCACCTTTCTTGGGGATCTTGATGAGATAGCCATCCTTCCAGTCGGTTGGCACCTTTTCTTCTTTGCAGAACATTCCAAACATGGGGTAGATCATGATTACTGGTATTTCAATGTCTGCCTTCAGTGCTTCTGCAGGAATGTTGTCTGACCTGCTGCCTTCCCATCTCTCAGATGTTTGATAGCTTACAGTATTTCTTCCCCTTTGGTCTACTGCAGTCGACTGGGAAGTCATTGTCAGATGGCTGTATGTCTGGTGGAGAGTGTGGCACAGGCTGGTTCAGCAGTTCTTTAAAGTGCTTCACCCATCTTTGCATTGGCTTTCATTGCCAATGATTATCTTCCCAGCTTTGTCTTTAACATGTCTTTCCGGCTTGCTGTATGTGCCAGAGAGTTTTCTTGCTATGTTGTAGAGTTGTTTCAGTTTTCAGTGGCTTGGAGCTGCCTGGTCGTCTCTGGCAAGACCATTGATGAATCGTCTATTGTCTGCTCTTAAGTTTCTCTTTGCTTCCTTGTTGGTTTTGGTATATTCACCTTGAGCTTTTTCTGCTCTTGAATCTTGATGGAGAGCCATTCCTCATGCTGGTGCTTCTTGAGATCCAGTATCTCCTGGCAGGTTGATGCCACTGTTTCTTTGATCTTTTCCCACTGACTTTCTACTGGGTATCTGTCACCCTCTAGTTCTTGCATGACTTTAAACTTGTTTCTGAGGGTGATTGAGTATTCACTCTATTTCTGTGCAACTTTGAGGAGGGTGGTGTTATATTACCGGTGTTGGTTTGTGGGTTCCATCCATGCTTTCTTCAGCTTTAGCTTTAACCTGGCCATGAACATTTCTGACACCACATCCTCTCCTCCCATCACTCTCACATGCTACAGGGACCTCTGGAAACTTCCTGGCAATGCAGACATGGCTGATCTGACTCTCTGTTAAATGGTCTGGATACACCCATGTTGCCTTGTGTGTTCTTTTGTATGGGATATCATTACAGCCTATCACCAGACTGTTCAGGCCACAGAGATCTGCAAGCCTTTCACCTTTCTTGTTCATGTTGGTAAGGCCATGGTTGCTCATGACTTCTTCTTACCCAGTGTTGTCACTTCCAATCTTGGCAGTGAAATCTCCCATCAATATGGTGATGTCTGTCTTAAGGCATTTCTCTAGGATGGGCTGGAGTTTGTTGTAAAATTGTTCTTTTTCCAAGGTTTTTCTGTCATTTGCAGGTACATAGCACTAGATACATTCATGTTGATCTTCTTTTTCTTTGTGTAGAAAGTTACTTTGATGATTCCTGGACCATGGGCTTCCCATCCAATGTGAGCTCTGTTGGTGTTAGCATCAGTGTTACTCCCTGAGTATGTGGGGCATTCACTTCCTCATGTCTAGAATATAGCAACATTCCTCATTGAGCCTGTCTTTTCTGTAAGAACTGTAACCATCAGGTCTCGCTGATGCCATGCAGGGCAAGGTTGTATTTTTTCATCTGCACTGTCACTTGGGCTGTCTTGCCTGTCTCTTTATAGTCTGTATTTTCCACGTCCAGATGGTGATGCTCTTGGTCAAAAGCAGGTGGATCAGCTTTGTGGTTTCTAGGGATCTCTGGTTTTCACCACAAGGTGTCATAGTTGTCCATAAAGGAGATTTCTCTCTCCACAAGGCCGGGATGTCTTTTGCTTGATTTCTTTTCATAGTGGGGTTGCTAGCCCCATGATTAACTTTTCTCCTTTTGCAGCTGAGTTTGGGACCTGCCATGTCAGAGTTGAAGGGAACCAAGACCCCTTGACAACAATTCAAAGAAGCCAATCATAAAAAGTTCAAGAAACTCATTTTTATTGAAACACTCTGTCTGATTTTGTGATTTAACTAAATGAAGAAGGGGGAGCCGTTTGGCCAAACTAAGAACAGCTGCTATATCCAGTCCACCTGCAAGTGTGTGCTGATCAGCCTCATTTGTTCTTCAAACAGTGCAATGTTCACATGCAGCCACATCAAATAATATCGCCTCCTCCCTTTTCCAACCACAGCTGTTTTACTAATGTCACCAAAACGAATTCTAGGTTTAAAGATAGATATGTTTCAACCACCAACGTCAATCCAACAGTAGACACGCATGGAAGAGGCACTTAGAGTGCCTACATCTCTCTTGGACCTCTGAAGAACAATTTGGGAGTTGTTATGGGTTTGGCAGATAGAAAACTCTGTCTGTCAAACTCCCAACAGTGTGACCAATGCTATTGTGGTGACCTCCTCACTGGAGTCATCAAGAGTTTCCCACTAGGTCGGCGGGTGGAAACCTAAGTTTCCAGCCACTGGCCTAGCGGGAAACTGGCTACAACATTGTCTCCAGCTCGTAATTGAGCCGTCAGCAATGCTGTCACCTGCAGGGTGCACCAGCACCATTGCAATGTTCACTGTCTGCACAGAGACAGTGAACATTGGGATGGTGATGTGCAGGGGCCCCTCTGTGCCCCCCTGCACCGCTTCTCCACCAGCCTTTTCATGGCTGTGTTACCATCATGAAAAGGCTGGTGCATTATGATCTCCGCCACCGCCAGGATCCAAGATCCTGGCAGAGATGGTGGTTCCCAAGTGGTCCAACCGCCACACTCTTAATGACGCCCTTTGTATTTTTAATTTTCTATTGGTTTCAACACACCTTTATTTTTTCACCACCGCTGCATTTTCATTGTTGCATATCTTTTTAACCCCAGGCAGATTTTCCATTTGCGAATGATTAGGTTCCTCATATCATTAATTGTATATTTACTTGGTAGGTTTGATACAAAAACACACCACACGTATTCTTTGAGTATTCTTGTTCATCTCTGACGATGTTACTTTTAGAGAAACTGATTTCATTTTGTGGGACATTTAATTTATGTAACTTGAGCTCAATCACACCTAACAAAGAGATTGGGGCATCCCTTTTCTATAGCCTGGTACTGAAATGTTCTGGTATATGTCATTTCACATTAAGGCCCTCATTACATACAACCCTGGCGGTAAATGCCACCTACCGCCGTGCTGACAGCCGCCAACATACCCGGACCGCAGCAGTAATCAGCTATGGGTATCATGACCAGCACAGAGAAATCCGCCACTATACAGACACCCACACAAGTCGCCCACACCAAAGGTCAGTGATAAACTGGCAATAGCAAACTCCACGCTGTTAGGCCAACAGGAACACGCCCACAGTATCATGTTCCACGAATCACCGCAGCGGTCTTTCAACCGCTGTAGACCATTGGCAGTACACACCACCACGCTCAATATACACACACATTTACAAAACCACACCACATTGGACAATTCAAACTACACACACCTGACACACATACACACACCACACCCACACACCCAATCCAATATAAAACACACACCCACATTACCCACAACCCGTCACAGTGAAAAAAAAAGATAGCAAGCAGAGAGAGACTCAAGGCAGGAGCACCCACTCAATCAGAGGCACAGAACATCATCACCCGCACACCATCCACGCACCTCACAGCATACACCCCAAGACATCACCCCACACATCACACCACACATCACACCACACATCCTCACACATATCACTCACACTACATCCATAGCACCCCAAAGACACCCCAGGTTTTTAGAGGAGGAACTAAGGGTCATTGTGGAAGAAATCATCCGGGTAGAGCCACAGCTATTCGGATCACAGGTTCAGCAGACGTCCATTGCAAGGAAGATGGAACTATGGCGGAGAGTCATGGACAAGGTCAACACCGTGGGTCAGCACCCAAGAACAAGGGATGACCTCAGGAAGAGGTGGAATGACCTACAGCGGAAGCTGTGTTCCGTGGTTGCAAGACACCAGGTAGCAGTACAGAGGACTGGCGGTTGACCCTCACCTCCTCCCCGACAACTAACAACATGGGAGGAGCAAGTCTTGGCAATAATGCATCCTGAGGGCCTTGCAGGAGTAGCAGGAGGACTGGACTCTGGTAAGTCAAATCTTTACTACTGAATCCCCCATTCAAGTATGCCATCACAAACTCCTACCCCTATACTCACACCCATCACTCCACCACCTCACACATACCCCACCATCACAACCCACCCATCCCAATACCAAGCCCTGCATGCAACACCTATGCATGGACACCCACCACAGACCTGCATGGCAGTGGCGGCCGGCAGCTTTAGGAGGGAGAGGGGTGGGCGGGAAGCACGCACACACACTCATTCTTTCACACGCATGCACATCCATTAACAACATTCATAACATTCAAACATGCACACGCGCACCAAACATTCATTTTAAAACATCACACACACACTCAATCTTTCACACACGCATGCACATCCATTAACACTCATAACACTTAAACATGCTCTCACGCACTAAACATTCATTTTAAAACATCACACACTCATTCTTTCACACACACACGCACGCACATCCATTAACAACACTCATAACATTCAAACATGCACGCATGCACCAAACATTCATTTTCAAACATCACACACACTTACCTTCAGCCTCGAGGTCCGAGGAGGGGTGGGACTGCTGCCTTCCCTCACTGGCCTACCTTAGGCAGCAGTCCCAGCCTCGTCACTGAATGGGATGGGGTCAGTGAGATGGCTGACCCCACCCCACTCTGTGACGAGGTGTCACTGATTGACACTCGCCCTGGGCGCTTCAGGGCTTAAACCTGAAGCGCCCAGGGCAAAGTTAATGTGTGACGCTTCTCTCGTCACCCGGGGGAGGGCCTCGAGGCACCTTTGCTGAGCCGAGGAGGTCACACCCATAGGAGCTGTGACTTCCTCAGCCCAGCAAAGTTCAGCTCTGGCAGCCAGAAGTCTATGCAAATCGTGCATGTCTGCTCCTGGCTGCCTGAGCTAAAAAATGAAGAGTGTCTGTCAGGCTGACCTTTGTTCAGCCTGACAGACACTCTTCATGAGGGGAAAAGGTGGGGGTGTGTGGCCCCTCCACCCTAAAGGATGGGCTGCCCCTGCTGCATGGACACCCATCCCCACAGCATGTCCATCACCCAGCCCACAAAACCACCACGAACACAAGGCCAATCTGACAGGGAAATCACAATCATACAGGGAAACACACCCATGCACAAGATGGCACATGCAGATACAGTAACACTGCATTTGCATCCCCACAGTACCCTTACTTAAAGTCACCAGAGAGGCGGTGCCAGCTACAACCAGTCCACCCCCTGAAGAGGCCAACAGTGATGCCCGCAGCTCTGCACGCCTGGATCAGGATGACCATCCTGGCCCATCAGGGACCTCTGGACAGTTGGTTCCCCTGCCACAGTCCCAAACCACCACAGAGCCTCCCCCCTCAGGAAACACCAGCACAGCACCCACCCAGCGGGCCCATGCCACTTTCCCCTGGACACGTCAATCAGCAGTGTGTCCACCACTACAGGGACCCAAGGCCACCCCGCAAACACAGGACGATCAGGGACCTGGGGTCAGTGGCAGTAGGCACACGGTTTAGGGGACAGAGGCACAGGACGACAGGGAAACTGAGAGGACTGCTGCGGGACAGGGGGAGGACAGGCCCAGGGAACCCACTCTCCACGAGGCTCTCTTCAACATCCTGAGAGCATACCACCAATCTGAGGAGACCCTGGGCCAGATACTGGCTAAGCTGCAGGAGACCCAGCGGCTGCAGGAGGGACAGTACCTAGGGATCAGGGATGACCTAACAAACATCTACACCATCCTGGTCACCATTGCAGGGGTGCTGGGTGACATTGCCAAGACCATGAGGGAGGCAGTGGCCCAACAACGGGCCCCTGACACTAGCCACACAGATGAACAACTCTCCACCTCCGCCGGCGCTAGTGGACAGGAGGCACTTCTACAGGAACAACAGGCCACCAGCACCCCACCTCCTGCAGAAGGAGAACCACCCCGCAAACGGTCCCTGCGATCCAGGCAGAAGACAGAGAACATTGCCAAGACCCCCGCCAGGAAATAAGACTCTCCTGATTGTCACCCTTCCATCCCACAATGTCACCCTGTCCACCTTGAACTGTCATTACTCCCCTTCCTGTGCCCCCTTGGACAATGCATCTGTGATACTAAGATGCTGGATTCAAACTGGACCTTCCTCCACCATCACCCCTGCCCATTGTACATCCCCCTCTACGTATGAGCACTGAAATAAACACCCTTGGATCAAATGCAAGTATGGAGTCTGTCAATTGATTGCAAAATGTATTAGGTTAACAAGTTGTAAACATTTCAATTCATATGTCCAGTTATATATACATTGGGATGACCTGTGGTGGGCAGCAGAACACATAGCAGGAGCCAGAGTGGGGCACAGGGATCTGAAAATAGAGATGGCTAAGGGTAAAGTCAGTGGCCAGGGACATAGGGTAAGAGGCTGTCTTGTACAATGTCCAACAGTTAAATGAAATGTAATATGAAAGTACAATGTCTTACCTGTGTGTCACTGGACGTATTACAGAATAATGTTGCTCCTGTTGTCAACATCTTCTTCCTCTGCCTCCTCTTCCTCACTGTCCACAGGCTCTACCGCTGCCACAAGACCATCTCCAGGCTCATCCTCATGCAGAAAAGGCACCTGGCATCTCAAGGCCAGGTTGTGCAACATGCAACAGGAAATGATGATCTGGCACACCTTCTGGGGTGAGTAGAACAGGGATCCACCAGTCAGATTGAGGCACCAGAATCTGGTCTTCAGGAGGCTGAAGGTCCATTCTATAATCCTCCTTGTATGTCAATGTGCCTCATTGTAACGTTCCTCAGCCCTTGCCCTGGCATTCCTCACTGGGGTCATTCCTTTTGTCCTTGTGTTCTTCCAGGGGGTTATGGGGTGTATATGTAATATTGTTGCATGTGTTTGTGTGTATGGTGTTGTGGGTGGGGGTGTTGCATGTTGCATGTGTGTGTGACTCTCTCCCCCCCCCTGTGTACTAAGTGCAGTACTCACCGTCGTCGCCCCCGCCATCTTTGATGTTCTTGGTAGATGAGGAGGTAGACCAGCATCGGCATATTCGGCAGGACCTGTAACTCGGGCTCCATGGTGTCCTGGTTCTTCGTTGAGTGTCGAGAGGTGAGTGGTTTCCCTTCCAAGTCCTGTTTCTGCCGTGCTTTTGATTGCATTGGTAGTGCCCCAGAAAAGCTGGCGGATTGGCGGGTAATGATGAGGTGGGTTGTACATTGTCTTCCACCAGTCTGTTGGAGGTGACCGCCGCAGTGTTTGTTGCTACCGCCGTGGCGGTCGGTGTGTTGAAGTGGCTGTCTATGTTGGCAGTTTCCGTCGTGGTAGTGATCCCATTTTTTTTTACCGCCGGCTGTTGGCAGTGTTACCGCCACTTTAACACCGACTGCCAGGGTTGTAATGAGGGCCTAATTCATGCTTAGCCATGTTACATTTGTGTAAGTTACAGTATGTTGCGTTGCATTAGGCTGCAATGCCGCAAATGGATTATCAGCTTAAGGTCCATCATCCCTGCATGTGTTACTATTTATACACCTCCTGTCTGTGGTCTGTTTTAGGCCAACTTCAAAACAGCTTTTTGACACTTCAGACGGTTCTTCTCCATGGTCCACATTCCAGCATGCCCTCAATGCATATGCCGGTTCTATTTCAGTTCTAAATGTCTGTGCCTGCTTTCTCTAAAACAACCTCAGTGCATATGATCATTGAGCTGTTTGGACCCCTCCTGCCTGCCATTTCGTCAAAGTACCCCCTTGTCATATTGCGGTAGGTGCTGTGAGGCCCATTCCCCCATTCAGTCTTTTAGTATTCTGATGGACCCTTTTTACATCTCACAATGTAATCACGGAGGCGGAGCCAAACCAAGCACAACATAGAGGTCTAATCAGAGAGCTCTGCCACTTCTCTCTGCCCAACAATTTGTCTCACTTTCTCCAGCTCTTCAGGTGACCAGCACAGCTAGAGCGCTCTTGACATCAGCAGAGCTCATCAAGCAGTTCCTTCAGTTGCAACTCCTTCACCCATTCTCTGTCAGATTTACCCACGGCATTTCAGTGTGGGACAATAACAATCATACTGGATGTTGCTACCAGGAGTGCACCTACTTAACTCTGTAACCTGAGCCCTCATCAATGGCCTCTGAAGACAGTAGTGCTTCTGCTGGTGAGGGGAGATCCTACTACACAACTGCGGTCTAACTCCACTGCTACCTCACCCGGATGGAACTGCAGCAATGCTGATACTTCCTCCCCCTGCCAACAGATATCATGCTTACTGGGGCTATAGGGCCTGGATTCTCTACATCAGGAGGGTAGCAGGAGGATACTTCACAGCTACTTGTTCTTCTGTTGCATCCATCTGACTGGGCCATTGGATGGACTGTCCTTACTTGTCCTGAGGTAAGTACCTGCTGTAGCATTACCTAGATAGAACGTGTTCTTTCTTTTTACATGTGAAGATGGACTAGATATTCCTGCCTGCTGGGCAGCTCTAGGATGCCAGCACTTTTCGAGGGGATTGTCAGGATTACTGTGGGATACATGGGATGACCTCTGCACTGCAATTGCACTCAATTGTTGTTACTGGCTCTGGTGTCCCTGCCACACATGTTCACTGCTTTTAAACTTCTTAATGCATCTTGGTACCCTCTGCCTTTGGCAAATCCAGTCTAACAACTGAGGTACACATCCACACTGCTCTTGGCGCGCTAGGGAAATTTGTTCTGCACCTTCAGGTCAGCCACTGAATTGGCATTGTCTTGAGTACAGACCCCTAGGGTCTCCCTAGAGCCCTCTGACTGATGCTGGCTCTACTGTTGCCCTCCGTCAAGGCCTCCTGCTGTTTCTGTTTTTTCATTAGACTCATTAGAGAGTCCTTATTTGTGAGTATACAAACAACAGCACTTTCGATAAACATTGTGCATTAGAGAAGGAAAAACACAAACTGAATACTTTATTCATCACCACAGCTGTATAGTAGGGTGTTCACCATTGTTGGCGTCATTGTGAACAAGCAGAAAAAGTTAGGAAGCAGCTAAAAGCACAATTTCACTATAGAGAGGCAAAACTCCACACCCTACTGACACATCCAGTACAAAATATTCAGGCCTTTGCTGACTATTACTGTATAGTATATAACTTGGATCATGCCATCATCTCAGAGATGGAGGTGTTCCTCATACAGGTTACACTGCCCTTGTTGGCAGAGAAGGACAAGGGTAAGGTCCTTTTGGAGGAGGAACTCTCACTGGAAGAAATATAGGCTGTAATATTTGTTCTTCCCTACAACAAATCATTTAGTCCTGATGGTATCAGCAACCAGAGGCTTAGATGGCTTGGCTAGGGGACGTTTGGTGGCCCAAGACACTGTTTCAGCTGCTCATGCGGCTTCTTCTGCCAGCCATCTTTGAGTGACACTTGTGAGGCAAGAGGGCTAGGACTCCTCATTACCCCCTTCTCAGCAGGGAGGACCTGGAAGAGGTGCACCCACCCTTGGGATGGTCTGATTGTGGGTTGGCTGCCCACACAGGCTTTGTGACAGCTACACCTAAGCCCCTCAGGAGTGGCCCTAAGAGGCACCTAGAATGCCCCCTGGGATCTACAGCAACTTGGATGTGGGGACTAAGGCCTGAAGAAGGCACTGACAATGGACTTTCCTCTGCCTCCCATTCCTATTTCTTGCTCTCGCCTTAGCCACCTTGAGAATAGAGTCTTTTACTACAGCACTGCAAACTGGGCATACTTGCTTTCTCTCCTAAAATCCATAATTCTTTTGACTCAGTCAGTGATGGGGAAGTAGAAAGGGCCCAACAAACATGCCCAGACTAGGATGGACAGATTCATTGTGCAGACTGCAACTGGGATTGGTAAACCAACAGAAGGGCCATAGCCCCAGTAGCTAACCCCAGTCAGCGATGTGGAGACCATTCTACAGGCTATCCAGTCCACAAAGGAAACAGTTGAGGTCAAGATAGCGGAGGTACGGATTGATATGTTGTTCATCCACCAAGAGTTACACTTTGTGGTCAACAGGGTATCCAAGACAGAGGGCCAGGTCTCTACTCTGGAAGATGGGGTGGCAACATATACGTGAACAGTAACCAAACTTCTCTCCACTGCCACTACCCTGCAAAATCATGCAGAAGATGCAGAAAATAGATCCAGGGGGAATAGGATAATGCTGAAGCTTCTCATCTGGAGCATTTCCTGGAAACATGGCTGGAATACTAGGTACCCAAGGGGCATCTGTCACCTGGATTTACAATCGAGAGGGCTCACCATTGCCTGGATCAGCAACCCTTTCTGGAGGTCCCCTGCACCCCTTGACAGCATGTGTTTTGAACTACAGGGGCAGAGACGCAATCCCTCAAGCAGCATGCTAGGCCGGTGCCTTGACTCCTAAATTTTATCAAATAATAATCTTCACTGACTATACTAGGGCTGTTCGGCAGTGAAGGAGGTCTTTTGAAGAGGTCAAACAGAAACTTCAGGCCATGGATATACAAGACATGCTTACATTTCCTGCCAAGCTCAAGGTGATTCATGACTTCGAAATGAACTTTAGTGAAACCGCCCCCAAAAAGGCATGAGAATGGGTGACCAAAAAAAAACACCTCTGGCAGAATCTGCCCACGAGAGGCCTCACATCTGATCCATGCAACCTACCCCCATCCACCAAGCCACAGAGGAGGACATGGTCACGGAGAGATAGGAAACATGCCTGGAGACCATATGTTTCCTGGGACCCTGTCAGAGCACTATCCTATGGTGAAAAACGTACTTGTGGGAGCAAGTAGGCATCTGGTTTGAGCTGTAACCAATAGCCCAGGTCTGCCTCTCTAACACAGCTTCCACCTTGAAGCAACGTCCTGGAATGAAGAACCCACCTGCACTCTATGTTGGTGTTGTACTGGCCCAGAATGCCACAATGCTTAATTATTAGGTAACCCAAGGTATTGTGGATAAGAGAATTACCCTACCTGTAACTTGGCCTGTTTTGAAGAAGTGTGGGGGGAATGTTGTGAGAATGGGGGTTGTTTGGTTTTGCTTTCAATTATGTTCTACCCTTAGTCCATTCTTCGTTGACTTACACTGCAACACGCAATCAGACCCCCATTGCTGACGGTTGTCACACATGTCTGACATTTTGGCCTTCCCAAGTTTTCCATCCTGAACGCTGCCACTTACTGCTCATTGACAGAGCAACCACTAATATCTCCATTGGTGCACTTTAAGGGCATGTCATCGAACGTTGATGGCCTTTTGGACCGAATCAAGCTGTTCCCCTTCCTGTGCTATGTAAAGATTTATACCCACTGTGCTGATGCTGCAGGAAACACACTTAATTGGTATGCACTGCCTTCTGGCATGAATGTAGGGTTTGTGCAGTGGTCCCGTGGTGTGGAGCTCTTCTGCCATAAGTTGTTGCCATTGGTGGTGACCCTATCTGTTAGGGATGCTCTGGGTCATTTCAGGGGTGTAGAGGGCCTCCTTGGAGGCCAGCATCATAACTTTTTGAGCATAACTAAAATCAATAGAGAGCACCAGCTTCATGATCTTGCATGGCATCGCAATAATCAGAAGAGACTTTAACGCCACCCCCAATCTTGACCAGTAATTTATCGGGCTGTCCCAAAGTGAGCTGCTTATCATACGCCAAATAACTCCTGACTTGGATGAAATCACTGGGACCATGTGATGCCTGGAGACACTGGCACCCCAAGGACCCTGGAGTGCACACATACCTCAGCCTCACAAGAGACCCAATCCTACATAGACTTGCTCCTCCTCCCTGCCACAGATCCCCTCCAGCTGACAGGGGCACACTCCTCGAACAGGACATTTCTGATCATGTACCCTTAATTGGCCACTTTGGGTGATGGATGTGGCTGAACAACTTCTTTAGCGTCTCAATACCTGACACCTTGTTTATACTGAGTGTACTGTGTATTTGGCAACTGAAATTCAAGCTTATTTACACCTTAACACTGGCACAGTCTCCTCCCCGGGGACATTGTGTGTAGCAAGGAAAGCCACTCTCAGCAGGGCAGTGCAGAGATACCTTAAAAGGGAGGAGAAAGACAAACTTAGCCAAACAATGGCACACGAACACCAAATCCTGGATCTCAAAAAGCAAACCAAATTTAACACAATAGAGAACCTCAAATGATAACTTCAAATCCCCAATGCTTCACTGAAGCAGATCTCACTTGAAGAGTCCAAGTGATGCTGGACAGCTTCCATACAGTGAGTATACAAATAGGGAGACAAAAGCGGGAAACTGCTATATTGCCTTGCCACCAGGAACCTAGCCTCCAGGATTGTTTCCAAGATCTGGAGCCCACCAGCAGACATCATCTGGCGTTGCAACAGCATTTACAGATTACTGCTCCAGGATTTATGCCCACTTACCATGGCCCCCAGAGAAATGGGACAGCCCCATTCTGACCAATATTCCCTTACTAAAGTTAGTGATAACTCTCTGCTCTGAACTGGAATAGCCCCTGATGCTCAAAAAAAATAATTGATGCCATTACTGAGATAAAACAAGGAGAATACCAAGGCCCAATGGGTTCTTCTTAGGTTGCTACCAGAACTTTTGTGACCTGATTAGCCCTCGCCTTCTTGATCTATACAGTGATGTGGTGGACACCAGGCAGTTCCCCGTCGAGCTAGAAACTGTTACACTTGTGTCCCTCCCCAAAACGGGGTATCCACCCACTGTATATGTCTTGTACAGGCAGTCCTGGTGTATGACTTATCTTTACAGAACCCATGTGCCCTCCTGTTAAAAGACTTTGAGAAGGCCTTTGATTTGATTGATTGGTCCGTATTCATCTTCCTGGACTGCATGGATTCAGGCCCAGATTTAGAGCTTATGTATGGCTGTTGTACGAAGCCCCACCACTTAAATGTGTGTAAATAGAGCAGTGTCAGCCACGTTCCAAATCCAGAAAGGTACCAGGCAGTGAGACCCCTTGTACTCGCTCGTTATTGGCCTCGCCATCAAGCCCCTGGCAGGATTCTTCTGCAGCCTTGTGCGGGTCGAAGGCTAGCAGTGTGGTAGGCAAATGGAAGACAAAGTTGCCCTGTACGCCGATTATATTATCCTCTTCCTGTCATACAAACAACTTTCGGGCCCTCACTCACACTTTATGGCACTGCTTCTGGTTTCCAAGTGAATTGGCCCAAATATCTACTGGTCCCTACCAAAAGGGACAAACAAACGATTAACTGGCACTCATCCACCCCTTTTAGGAGACTAAACTTTCAGCCCCTGTAACTGAGTGTACATGTTCACAGAAACCCTAATTTAGCCTGAACTCTCAACTTCTTCCCACTGATCACCAAAATGAAATGGGACTATCAGAGGCGGGGTCGACTTTCCCTTAATTTGATCAGAAAAGTCACTCTTTTTAAGATAAAGCCCTCAAGTCTTTTGATGACCTAAGATGCAAATATGGTCTTACAGTGTCCCAAATTTGAAAACACCAACAGCTTATCTACTGCCACAGACTAGTACTGGGGTTGGCTCTTTATTAATTACCTCTTTCCTATTTTCTAATTTGCCTATAGAACTGGCATGACTGTAAAGGTTTGATCTCACTACCATACACTATGCTGTTGATTCATGGGCATTCAACAAATGTTATGCAGAGCTGCCAATTTTCATTGGATTTATATGTGACATTTCTAAATGCTTAGTGTGAGTATGTGTGACATTTCAACAACTAAGATGTGACATTGAGTGACACTTTATCATGAGTAGGGCTAATAAGTCATGTCCGTTTAAGTGGATACATTTCAGTAATTATCCTTTTTTGTGCACAGTGATATCTAGGATAGAAGTGAAGTAAAAACTAAGGGCCGCATTATGAGTTTGGGGGTCCACAAACCCCCAAACCCGCAGTGGCAGTCGGACCACAGCACTGCTGGCAGTCTGACCGCCAGATTAGGATCCTGGCAGTCGGACCACCAAGAAACCACCACCTGGATCACAGAGCCCAACTGGTTGGCAGTGGTCGATGTTGTGGTCAAGCTTGGTGGTGCCCATGGCGGCACCGCCGTGCTGATCACAACTTTGCTTTGCGCCAGTCTTTCCATGGCGGTTTCACCAACATGGAAAGCCTGGTGAAAAGCCAGTACTGAGGGCCATAGGGTGGCACCTGCATTGCCCACGACCAGGTCATGGCAGTGTACCCTGTGTACATTCCATGTGTGCTGGTGTGCGGCAGCATTGACCTAATGCAACCACACTGTTTCCACTGAGCTGATTGGCGGAAAAATCATAATACGAAGTTTCTGCCGGTCAGCCCAGTGGAAACATTGTAATACATTGAGGGTGAGGGTGCCGCCTTGAAGGCAACCTCACCCCCGCTGTATTGATGGTCCCAGCAGCAATGCCACTGAGATCGCAATTAGGCCCAAAGTTATCACAATATGATAATAATTTTCCACACTGCAAGGTAGTTGTTTATAATCACCATAAACAAAATTATATTGATATATAATGAGGGGAGATGACAAAAGATATCCCCATTAAAAGAGGTGTACGGCAAGGTTATGTGTTCGCCCGTGTTCTTTTCCCATTATTTATAAATGGATGTTTCTACTTTCTAGGCTGTGAAAATTACTCGCCCAAAATGTCTGGTCAAAAAAATTCGGGCTTGCTTTTTGTAGGCGACACTTTGTTACTTTCTAAAACCAATCCTTCTGTGAAAAGTCAATGTAGTTTGCAAAGACCATGGCCTAGAGATCAATGGCAATACAACAAAATTCATGATATTTAGTTCTCAAAACAAGGTCAATGGGAAGGTTCTTTTGGATGGAAAGGCACTAGGGAGAGTTTCGGAATTTGATTACTTAGTAAGATTCAGCGGTTCCCACAAATGGGTGCCCCAAATTGAGAAAAGCACACTATCTCTAAACCACAGAGCAGGAGTAATCACATGGGTGTCATTCTGACCCTGGCGGTCTTTGACCGCCAGGGCGGAGGACCGCGGGAGCACCGCCGACAGGCCGGCGGTGCTCCAATGGGGATTCCGACCGCGGCGGTAAAGCCGCGGTCGGACCGGCACCACTGGCGGGGTCCCGCCAGTGTACCGCCGCCCCATTGAATCCTCCGCGGCGGCGCAGCTTGCTGCACCGCCGCGGGGATTCCGACCCCCCCTACATGGGCATTGCAGGGGCCCCCGTAAGAGGGCCCCTACATGTATTTCACTGTCTGCTGCGCAGACAGTGAAATACGCGACGGGTGCAACTGCACCCGTCGCACAGCTTCCACTCCGCCGGCTCGATTCCGAGCCGGCTTCATCGTGGAAGCCTCTTTCCCGCTGGGCTAGCGGGCGGTCTGAAGGCGACCGCCCGCCAGCCCAGCGGGAAAGTCAGAATTACCGCCGCGGTCTTTCGACCGCGGAACGGTAATCTGACGGCGGGACTTTGGCGGGCGGTCAGAATGAGGGCCATGGTTTGCAAACAGAGTGCACTCTTATCCTAAGACACCTGTTTCCGAAATATACAAAAGTCAAGCTTGCAGGGCCTCTTTGTCTGAGGCGGGATTGTGTGGTGGCAGCTCTGGAATCGGTCTTGTACTGGGTCAGGTTATCGACTAAGGAAGACTTGGCACCATACAGGCATTACCTTCCAGAGCTACTCCAAGACCGAGCAACAACTATAATCTCTTGACTTTCCCACATAAAAAAGTAGTTGACAAAACTAGGTTTGAGTGAGCACTGGATGCATCCAACAGGTATTCCCGAGGGACCAGTGACATTTAAAAACATGTAACTGGGATTACACTATTAAAACTAAAATATCTGCTGCAACCACAAGTAGCCTCTCAGATTATTGTCTGTCTTTCAAGTGTACACCAGAATGTGAACCCCTTATGGACGTTAAAAGGAACCCGTTAGCATGAACACTTTACATAAAGCTTAGACTAGGAACTTTACCATTAGCTTATTTTGTTTGTAATTGGCATAAAGAAAATGTTGATGCCAAAATGTGTTGGTGGGGTTACCAGGTACCAGAAAATGTTGAGCATTTTTTGTTCTTTTGCAATGTGTACAAGGAACACGGAAAATATTGGATTAGGCTGCTTTGTCGTCTTCTTGGATTAAAAAACCAGCATAATACCTTATGGAAATGCAAGATAAGCAAGACAGACACTAGTGACTGAGCTATAATTTCAATTGCAAGATACGTGCTCTCAATCTGGCCGGTTCGGGTGAAAGCTGTAGTGCTGAAAGACACACAGCAATAGTAGCTCTGGTATCCAGAAACCCGTTTCTAGATCCAGGTTACAACAAAAGCAAGGTGAAACATTTCATGTTGTGCCCTTAGATTAACTGTTGGAGAAACCTTACACTTTTAAATAAGAACCTCATCTGCTAATTTAGGCCATTTGTAGGAGAGGCGCAGCAGGTCACACATTGCTGTTACCTTCTTTTCCCTGCTAGGATGGCAGGAATTTGGCCTTAGTAACCATCCAAACAGACTGAGCTTTTGGCTTCATAGCTTTGATACTGAAGTCTAGTGATGGGGTAATTGGGCTGCACAGCACAAGTGGCAAAAGTACGGGAAGCCAGCTCAACCTCCAACAAAAGCAACTGTCGACATTAAGGGCTAGGAGATAACAGTCGGACCTTATTTATCATGCTACGTGTTGTCCATTGATGCAGCCCCAGCACACTTTTTCTACTGCTTGGACGCAGATCTGAATGAACCCTTTTTCTGTTGGTGCTTCCAGAAAATGGAAATGTAGTTATGCCCATTTCCTCTTGGTTAGGAACAAGCCTGAAGGTAGCCTGTCCTACTGCTTCTGACATTGCCTGTGTGCAAGCACTAAGCTAGCCTAATGACCCCATACAAGTAAATGCAGTGCCTTGAAACCAGCAGAAACCAAACGATGCCTATCCAACAAACTACTGCAACTAGTGTAGGGTAGTGTAGGGTGAGAATAGTTGGTGAGGAGTTTTGTGTGAATTTCCTTTTTCTATCATGCCGCACATTACATGAAACATCCTCCGCTTGTAACTTTTTGCTATGGATTTATTCATCCTTGTAAATATAGCCCCCTCGAATTAAGTTTTCTGCATCAGACGGGCGTGCAATGGGTGTTGCAGTAGACGTTCCATTGCAACACCCATTTCTTTTGATGCGGTCCCAGATTTACGAGAAAAGGTAAATCTGTGGCAGCACCTAAAACTAATACCACCGCAGGTGTGACAAAAGCATGGCAAAAGCATGGCAAAACGAGGAAGAATGCTTTTATTCCTTCTCCTTTTTTTCTTTGTGTGCGGCATTCTGCATCACACATATAAGTAGCAAAATTCCATGAATGAATGTTTATGTGCAGGAAGGTGTCCCTTCCTGCACATAAACAATCATTCAAAAATGCCGATTTGGTACTTCTCTGTGTGCTGCATTCTGCAGCAGCACACATAGAAGTGCCAAATCACCATTGTAGATTGTTTATGTGTAGAAAGGGGTACCTTCCTGCACATAAACAATCACTCCCCTCAGCTCAGACACCCTTGAAATATGGTACAAGGGTGCAGTCCTGTGTTTCAAAACTGGTGCAGCAAAGTCGATGCTGGTTTTGGCGCAGCAATGCGCTGCAGCAGTTTCTTTTAAATCTGGCTCTGTGTGTGTATATGAAGCAAAAGGGAAACTGTATTCTTGAGGGAGTTCTAATTATTTATGTGTGACAACATTTATGCTCTTGATCCAATATTTTTTAAAAGGCATCATCCATGACACTGCTGTCTTGCAGAAACATTCGGCTCAATAAGCAGAGATTGTGGATGGATGCAGAATAGGAGACAGGAAACCGTCAAACTGCATAAACGACATTGTCTTTGTAAATTTGTTATCTTTTTCTCGCTACCTCTTGTCATGTGGTGGCCATAAGCCTTTCAAGGCAGCCTGAATTTAAATCACTCAGTCATGCTTAAAATACCCAATCTTAGCACAGGTTAATCCCTGTATCATGCACTGCCACCAGTTTGCTAAGAAGCTTAAGGGGACATGGTATAACTCTGGCAATGACCTGTTAATGGTTTTATCGTCCTCAAAAGTATTATGAGCTATCCTTGTCACTTTTATCTGCTAATGAGATCAATAAACGAGAAGAGCAAGCCTAGTGCCCTGTTAAGGGGACAGCTAAAGAAAAAAATCCACATTGCCAAGGGCACTGTGCTAAATTAACCTACTTATATGGAATTAACAATTGAACTTGCTGCAGAGAGATAGTGGATGTGGATTCTGGCTTAACTAGCATGGATAATTTTCTGCATAATTTAACAGTAAACATGAAAATATAGAGCAATATCAGTACCAGAAATAATTGTTGTCTTTAAACGGTGATGCTATAAGCAGCTAATAATGGACATGAAAGTACATTTCTTTTATTGTACAATATACTGACTTTCTTTGTCCGACTTTACTAGATGGTTGTAACTAAATTGCATAACTTTCTAAGTGAACGTAACAGATTGAAATGGTCTATCTGCTGATCTACAATTAGTAGAAAATTCACGATTGTACACAACACTCTTCACTATGACATCTGAATGTTGATTCAGGGCCCGATTCGCAGACGTTTTGGTGAACAAAAATGCGTCGGTTTTATTTTAAGAAAAGATCACATATTTATACCCACATCTAGACCTTCCGAAAGAATCACATTTACAATCAAGGCAGATTTCCTGCAGTTTGACTTTTAGTAAGGAATGGGATGTGTATGCAGACGTCGACGTGCAAAACGCAAGGAACACTCCCCCGTGAAAACTGGAAGAATACTCCAAAAACAGGAGCTGTAGCACTGCAAACACAAAGCCAGACGCAATGCTCAGCAAATATCCTGTTTTGTTTGGAAATGTTATGCTGTTCAACCTTACAGGGTCTTCTACAGCCCTGTTTTTAATTCCACATATATTTACACTCTTTCAAACCACTGGAATTGATCCACCCTTTTATTTTTCTGTTCATCATCAAAGTTGTGATCTGACTGGGAAGGGTGTCACCCGGGGCGGCCCTATACCCCAAAACCTTGATGACTGGTGGTGGTGTGGGCATGCATGCATGTGGTGGGTATATGAATCACAGATGACTTGGTGAATTATGTTTTTTAACATGTTTGTTGGTCAGTTCACACAACCAGTTGCAATTGCAAATTAGACATCAGTTGTACTATTACGCACATCTGTGAGAATATCACTTATTTACTTTTCTTTCTGTGAAAACTCACCATAACAAGAATATCATCTGTATGCCAGAGAATCACATTTGAGATCTTTTTTCCTATGTACTATCATATTGTCATATTGTGCATACCTCAGCTGGTTTGTGGCGGAAAATCCTTTCTAGTCATCTTTTTTCCCCTAACATAAGAGAGGGCAGTATCCTTGCACTGTTCTACTATCATAAATGGATCATTGACTTAATATTGATGCATACAATATCGAAACACAAAAATATCAGAAAATAAATATCGGCCTAAAAACATCACTTTCCTACACCTAACTAATAGAACCACAAATATCTGGAACTCAAATATCTCCCCAAAAATATTGTCACCTTTAAATAAACATACATGTCAAAAATATTCAATCACACAATATTGACCACAAAAATATCCTCAAAATAATTACATTACAACTAAAAAATATATATACTATATTGATAACAAAAATCTAAACTTAAAAAAATCGCATTTATGTATGAAATTACACTACTTTCTGATACAGCAACAGGGAAATCTAACTATATATCGTTCTAGAAAAGAAAGTAGTTACTTAGGGCCTGATTCTGATGATGACAGGAAGTGTCCCACCATTGAGTTTTTGGCAGTCTGATCACCACCTCCTGGGCAGTCCCACCACCCGATTACGGGCAGTACGATGAAACCGCCTCCACTGCTGAGCCTGCTGCTCCTGCAGTGGTTGGAGGAAAGACATAGGGGGCCCAGGAAGGGGTTGCAGCCATCAATACAACCAGGGCCATTAAGAACTACCTTTCTGCCGACCTTTTCCTGGCGAAGACACCGCCATGCGCGAGTCAGTGGAAAAGCAGTACTGCAGTACTGACAAGCAACTTTGTTGTCAGTCTGCAACATGTCCTCAGTGGACCTAATCAAACATATCTATGTTATGGAGAAAGACATACATAACTTACTGATTGTGTTGATTGTCCCATTCAACATAATTGGACCCACTCCCACATTCACTGACCCTGCTCCATAGCATGCAGCATCACAGTTCACATACTTTTGGAACTGCAACATGATCGCTGCTTCCAGGTCCTGCTCCACGGCAAAACATACCACTGTCACGAATCTGCTGCCGCCAAACCGCCAGCCCAGTGGGAAATTCTAAATACAGTTGGCAGGGCGGCCTGCTGCTCAACAAGGTACCTGGACCCCCCCACCGCAGTGGGATGATGGTAGAACCGCCAAAGTCAGAATCAGGGCCTAAGTGTCAAAGGACTTCACCTACAACCAAGGAAGTGCATCAACAGAAAATGTGAATTGGAACAATATCAAATATTATGATAATGCATGCTATGGGAGGACCACTACAAAAAATTATGCTGTAATTAATGTAAAGGAGCACAACTATCCCCCAAATGTGACAGAAACAAAAGGGAGGTATTGCAGGATCTAAAAGAGAAAAGCAATAGCTTCCAGAACCCACAACCAAAGTCCTAAAAGACACTTTGCCTGAAGTCCCTAAACACTTCACAGGCCAACTACCATCTATACCCACTTTAAAGCGTTTAATTACACAAACTAAAAAAAGCCACTAGCGATACTACTCCTGCCCAAAGAGCTCAACAAGACAATCAAATACCTGAACATTAAAAAATTAGTCATAATGAGGAACCTTTCCTTTTATATGGCAACCTAAACAATGATAAACAAATTCTAATATTTACTACAACAGATAACTTACTAAAACTGAGCCATTGCCAAACCTGGATGATGGTTGGAACCTTTAAAATGTGTCCCACACCATTAACTCACATACATCATACATGGCGAATATCAAAACACAAATATACCTTTTATATATGCCCTAATACCAAATTAACAGAGCAGCACTTACTAAGATCTCTTAAACCATAATCAAACTTAAAACAAATAACAGCTGCCCACAAAAGGTATTCATGGACGTTGAACAAGCCATGATTCAAACCATTTATAAACTTTACCCTCACACATACATACAATGCCATGACTTCCATTTTAATCAAAGTATATAAAGACACTTCCAACAATCTGCTCTGAATGTAGAATACACTACAAACAGCGAATTTGCCTTTGAAATAAAATGATAGTTCTACCTATGTTCTTGTCACAGAGGTAGCTAATGTCTGCAGTTTACTGATAGAAAGCCTTTCTAGCAACAGAACAAAGACAAACTAAGCCCACTAATGAATTAATTAGAAGATAGTTGTGTTGGCAGTCTACATCACTGTAGACACAGATGCCAACCCAAATTCCAAATACCATGGTGAAATGTTAATGACAGCACCATGGCAGAGGAAGCCAAAACAAACAACGCAGTGGAAGGATTGCACAATGCCTTCAAACCTTGCTAGGCAGAACCTAACCTACACTCTATAAATTCATAGGAGCATTACAAAAAGAGCAAAGCTACCAACAACAATGGATAGAGCAATAAGTAAGCCAAATTGCATCTAAATGTAGCAAACAAACCAAAAGAATGCACAATATGCTACAATTAAAACTCTTCATAAACAACAAAGGAGTAGATTACTTAGAAATAATATTTGAGAGCATATTATAAAATAACTTACAAAAGTCACAAAAACTAAACCAACATCACAAACAATTCTTATGTAAATAATAAACATGAAATGCTATTACATTAGTCTAAACCTTAAATAAATTTCCAATGTAAACCCCTACTCTGCCAGGCCTTTTCCCCTCAGGTGCTGAGCCTTTTTTTGGCTATTTGAGGTAGTCGTGCTTACGTCCTCATAACTTTTTGTCCCCATATGCTACACACGCCAAATTTGCGTTCTTTTTTTCCAACATCCTAGGGATTCAAGAAGTACCCTGAGCTTGTGGGTTCCCCTGGAGGAGGCCAAGAAATTAGCCAAAATACAGCTAAAATGTCTTTTTTTTTTTAAATGGGGAAAAGGGCTGCAGAAGAAAACATGTGTTTTTTCCCCTGAAAACAGCATCAACAAAGGGTTTGCGGTGCTAAAATCACCATCTTTCCAGGTTTCAGGAACAGGCAGACTTGAATCAGAAAACCACAGTTTTCAACAGAATTTTAGCATTTTACTGGGACATACCCCATTTTTACTATTGTTTGTGCTTTCAGCCTCCTTCCAGTCAGTGACAGAAATGGGTGTAAAACCAATGGTGGATCCTGGCCAGCTAAACATTTCTGAAAAGTAGACACAATTCTGAATTCAGCAGGGGGTCATTTGTGTAGATCCATCAACATTTCCCAACAGAAAGTAACAGCTGAAAAAATAAATTTAAAATTGAGGTAAAAAAAAAGAGCCATTTCTGTCTATGTTTTCTTCTATAACTTTTTCCAGCTATGGCAGATTTATGAAAGCAATACACTGTTACGTCTACTGGCCTCTTCTGGTTTGTGGGGATATATAGGGCTTGTAGGTTCATCAAGAACCCTAGCTACCCTGAGCCAATAAATGAGCTGCACCTTGCAATGTGTTTTCATTGTATACCGGGTATACAGCAATTCATTTGGTGAAATATAAAGAGTGAAAAATAGGTATCAAGAACACCTTTGTATTTCCAAAATGGGCACAAGATAAGGTGTTGAGAAGGAGTGGTTATTTGCACATCTCTGAAATCACTGTCTTACATTTGGAAGACAAAAAAAATAGAGAAAGACATGGGACAATAATACTTGTTCTTCTATTCTGGGTCCCCCCAAGTCTCCCGATAAAAATGGTACCTCACTTGTGTGGGTAGGTCTAGTGCCCGCGACAGGAAATGCAACATGGACTCATCACATTTTTACATTGAAATATGACATGTTTTCTGGAAAGTGCCTAGTTGTGGATTTTGGCCTCTAGCTCAGGCGGCACCTAGGGAAACCTACCAAACCTGTGCATTTTTTTAAACAAGACACCTAGAAAAATCCATGACGAGGTGACTTGTGGGGCTCTCATCAGGTTCTGTTACCCAGAATCCTTTGCAGCCTCAAAAGTTGTCAAAAGAACACTTTTCCTCACATTTCGGTGCTGCAAAGTTCTGGAATCGGAGAAGAGATACAAACTTCCTTCTACCCAGCATTTCCCCAGGTTTCCCGATAAAACTGGTACCTCACTTGTGTAAGTAGGCCTAGTGCCTGCGACACGAAGTGCCCCAAAATACAACGTGGACACATCACATTTTCCCAAAACTGACCTGTTTTTTGCAAAGTGCCTACCTGTGGACTTTAGCTTCTAGCTCAGCTGGCACCTAGGGAAACCTAGCAAACCTATACATTTTTGAAAACTAGACATCTAGAGGAATTCAGAATGGGGTGAATTGTGAGGCTTTCACTGAGTTCTGTTACCCAGAGTCCGTTGCAAACCTCCAAATGTGGCAAAAAACCACTTTTTGATCACATTTCAGTGATAGAAAGTTCTGGAATCTGAGGGGAGCCGCACTGTTCCTTCTACCCAGCATTCCCCCAAGTCTACCAATAAAAATGGTACCTCACTTGTGTGGGTAGGCCAGGGCCCGCAACAAGAAATGCCCCAAAACACAACATGGACTCATCACATTTTTCTTATGAAAACTGACCTGTTTTTTTAACAAAGTGCATAGCTGTGAATTTTGGCCTCTAGCTCATCCTGCACCTAGGAAAACCTAGTAAACCTGGACGTTTCTGAAAACTAGACACCTAGGGTAACCCAGGATGGGGTATCTTGTGGCTCTCTTACCAGGTTCTGTTACCCAGAATCCATTTCAAACCTCAAAATGTGGCAAAGAAACAGTTGTTCCTCACATTTCGGTGCTGGAAAGTTCTGGACTCTGAAGGGAGCCAGCGTTCCCCACATATTCCAATAAAAATGGTACCTCACTTGTGTGGGTAGGCATAGTGCCCGCAACAGGAAATGCCCCACAACACTATGTGGACACATCAAAATATTCAATTACCTGTTTTTGCGGGGGGAACCTGTGGTTTTGGTCCTGGGCTCAGGAGCCATCTGGGGAAACCTACCAACCCCAGACATTTCTGAAAACTAGATACCTGAGGGAGTCCAGCAAGGTGTGACTTGCGTAGATCCCCCAGTATTTTCTTACCCAGAATCCTCAGCAAACCCCAAATTTTGCTAAAAAGCACATTTTCCCCACATTTCTGTGTAGATTCACTACACTAGCACAAATTTCCTACCACTCAACGTTCCCCTCAGTTTTCCAATAAAAATGATACCTCACTTGTGTAGGTGGGCCAAGTGCCTGTGACAGGAAAGAGCCAAAATCATGTCAAAATTGAGGGGGAACCAAAGCGGGTCCAAAAGGGCAGTTTAAAAAAAAATATTTTAGGCTGACAAGTGGGGCAGAGTTTTTATCAGTATAGATGCAACAATGCTGAGTGGTAGAAATTTTGTGGATTCCTGCAGATTCCGGTAAGTTCCATCACAAAAATTTGGGGAACATTTGTGATTTCAAGCAAAGTTGGAGGTTTGCAGGGCATTGTGGGTAAGAAAATGGTGCAGGTGTACATGAAGCACCTCACCCTAGACTCACCCAGATGTTTTGTTTTCAGATGTTTCTTGGTCTCGTAGATTTTTCTACATGGAAGTGCCCCAAAGTCCAAAAAGTTCAGCGCTCACTATTGGCCTTACCCCCACCCTATTTTTTTTAAAAAAAATCTTTCCTGGTGTCTAGTGGGCTTTCTGCTCACCTTGGGGTAGATGGTCCTTACAAAAATAGGCTGATCTGCCCCCAAGGGGAGCAGAAATGGCCAACAGTAATGTGCCACCATGGGGAGTGACTCTTGTCCAAGGGGCTGCCCCCCCAAACAAAACACACACACAGACACACACCAACTGGTACCTAAGTGTTTTTTGCCCCCCTTGGGGGCAGATGGGCCTAGCAGAAATTGCCTAAAATGAATGTGCCACCCAAGGGAGCGACCTTTGCCTAAGGGGCCGCTCCCCCTCTGTAAAAAAATAAAATAAAAAATAATACTGGAGCCTAGTGGTTTCTGCCCCCACTGGGGGCAGATTGGCATAAATAAAATAGGCCGATCAGCCCCCAAGGGGGGGCAGAAATGGCCTAAAATAAATGTGCCCTCCCAGGGAACGACCCTTGCCTAAGGGGTCACTCCCCTTATGAAATTATCAAAAAAAAATCCCTGGTGTCCAGTGGTTTCTGCCCCACTTAGGGGCAGATTGTTAATAAAAATAGGCCGATCTGCCCTCAACGGGGGCAGAAATGGCCTAAAATAAATTTGGCCCCCAGGGGAGTGACCATTGCCTAAGGGGACACTCCACTCTAGTAAAAAAAAAACGTAAAAAAATAAAGAACATTCATGGAGTTTAGAGGTTTATGCCCCCACCCCGGGGGGGCAGATGGGCCTAATTACTATAGGCCTATCTGCCCCATGAGGAGCAGAAATGGCCAAAAAAGAAATGCCCCCCTTGGGGATCAAACCTTGCCCAAGGGGCAGCGCCCTTCATGTCAATTTCAAGATAAAAACAAACTCCCTGGAGTTTAGTGGGCATTTCTGCAGCACAACCGCTATGCAAATGTGCTGTACAAATGCTCATGGAGATATTGGATGAAAGAAAAAGCCTATCCTTTCCTCCGATACCTTTCTGACCTCCTCCTTCCCCCATACTGAGAAGAAACAAATTTATTGAGGTGTTGCATGATTGCGGGCTGACTTCATCAGACGTCTCTAGGGGGAGTCGGTGCTGGAAGGGGAAGTGATTCCCCTTCCATCCCTGCTCAGGGGAGGTGGGTGGGAGGCCCATGGGGGGAGCGCTAGCACTCCCCCGTTGGCCGCGTGCAGGACGAGCTGGTTACATCCTTGGCACATGAATGCCATGGACAAGGACATAACCAGCTCATCCACGGCACCCAAGGGGTTAAATAAGACCATGATAATAACATACATAACCTATTTACATGATAATGTAAACCTCACGAGCCAAAAAAGTGCAAGGAGCAAACTCAACTCATCACGTAAAACAAATACAAAACATAAACCACCGATTTCCAAATAACAATCACAAAATATGTACACAAACAATAACATATAACATTTCCCACCTAAAAGAAATAAATTAAATATTGCTTACTTTCCTGTAGCTGCAGATCTTCTTTGTTATCCATGTAAGCAAAATTATTAATGCACCAAAAATGAGAAATAGATTTTCCAAAAAGCCCAAAACACACAAAAATGACGCAATCCAAAGTATCCAGGAACCATTAAAAAAACAAAAAAGTGTTTAAAAAAACAGACACTCCTGGAACCCCGAAAAAGACAAAATCAATGTTAAACAATTTGGTTTATTTTAAACCAAAAGTGATTGCTTAAAAAAAAAAAAAAAAAAACATTGACTCCCAATGCCCTTAGGACATGTTTGTAGACAAAAACCTGTAAAGTAAACAAAAAAACATATTACAATCCCAAAAATACACATACATTGCATTTAATCATCATAAAATAAGTAAGAGAAAAAAGTAGGATAAAAAAATTTAACATAACACAACGGTACATTACTAAAACAGTGTACGTAAACCCAAAAATGCCCATTTATGAAAAACACAAGTATTAACACAACAAAAAGTACAACACTATAACTAACCTCCAGACCGCCCCCTACATTTCTGCTAGCCACAAAAAAGGACTTACCTGCTGCACTCTACCACACCCTGGAGCCTAGAAAAAAATTAACAATGACTCAAATAGACTGCAAATAAACTGCAAAATAGACAGTAATGGTAAAGAATTGGCAGCTGAATGAAACTAAGAAAAAGACTATTCACTTAAAAATGAATGGGAAATAATTTAAACTTGTTGAATAAATGTAATAAATAATAGGAAAATGTTACTAATGTTAAAAATTATGGTGCATGTAAACATGTAAATAAAATGTTGTAAAAATGTAAAAAAAATATGAAGTATGAGTAAAATAATAGTATATCATATATACAATTATTTCATATATACTGAAAAGAGTATGTTAAAATTATGTTGAAAATATATATATAAAATTTAAGAAATGTTTAAAAAGTTAAACAATGAAAAAAGTGGGAAATGTACAATACACAATACAATTTAAACATGATTTCCATTTTTATGTAACAATAAACATTTGTGAAAATTATTTATTTATCTATACATTAAAGTGTATTTTTAAGTTGACATTCACATGTTTAAAATGTAAACTTAAAAACATAAATACAATCAGAAAAATGTTTTACATTTCTTTGTTCCATGAAAATATGTAATTATTAATTATTACAAACATGCAACTACATTTTTTTCACTATTTCGAAAAACCAATTACTTAAATATAATTAACTATTTCTATGGCTTACAAATACAATTTCAGACTAAAATTATAAAACTAAATAATCACACTCCAACATAAATCATTTTAAAGAGAGTTCTGGACACTAAAGGGGCGACAGTTATTCCCACTCCAGTCTAAATCAATTTGTGGAAAGAGTTGGACATTAAAAGGGTGACATTTCCTATTCCATCTCCAGTCTATATCAATTTGAGGAAGGGTATGGATGCTAAAAGGGTGACATTTACCATTCCCACTCCAATCTAAACCAATTTGGGTAACATGTTGAACACTAAACGGATGAAATGTACTATTTCCACTACAATCTAAAGCATTTTATGCAAGGTGTTTAACACTAAAAATTGTATCCACAATCAATACTCCTTACTCACATATCATTTTTCATCCATAAAATGAACTAATATAAATCTAAAGAACATGCTTACCAAAACTACAAACCTATGTATCCATAAATAAACATTAACATATAAAAGAATATTTTATCACTATTTATAATTAATATATTTTTGGAAATATTTACTACCATTTCGAAACTTTGGACCGTAAAATATAAAATAAAATCACAGTATAAAATCAACTATCATAGCATTTGAAAAAAAAATCAAAAACTAATTTTTAAAGTAAAAATTGAAAAAAAATGTATTACATTTATATTACATGCTTATACACTTCAGATTGTGTTAATGTTGATAAAAACTTTTTTGCAAATTTAAATTATGATTTCAAAAACATTTTTTTACTTTATTACATTTAATTTTATTATAGTTTTAATGTTTAATTTCTATTGAGTTAAATATTTATTTGAATATTTATATATATTTTAAACTCTTTTTATTAAAGAATCGCTCAATCAACACTAGTACATCAGACTATTGCATAAGATAATGTTTCACCATGTGACACAGATTGAAATTGTGGGTTAGTATTTTACATGACAGTGCATAATGCTATCTGCATCCCGTCCCATGAAAAATGGTCCCACAGTGTCCCAATGCAAACTGGTACAATCCCAGAAAGATCACCTTTAATATTTATATTGAAATTATATTTTTTCCATTAAATATATTTTTTATTAAATATATATATGGTGCAGTTAAATGTTTTTATAAAGACATGGCTCTCAGCCCACCTGCTGGAGGTACTTCTCAAGGCAAACAATGATACAGGGCTTCAGTCTTTTCACTATCTGTATATCTGAGCAGAGCACTTCAGGGAAAAATACTCCTGTTGTTTTTTGCGTCCTCACAGCAGTTCAGCAAACTGACTATTCCTTCTGCAGGTCCTTCTGTAAGTATTCTACGGTGGGTATCTTGGGGTGACACTTATTTGTAATTTAGTAATGTGACATAATAAAAAAGTGTGAGAAAAGTTGTCATATATATTTAAAAGTAAATAATTCCCATTGCCCTACTAGTGTACATCATGGCCTAGGTTGAAGCACTTTGTTTTATGTGATGCCCACTGGGCAATCTCATCGAGGGAAAGACATGTGGTTGTGCTATGTTTTACATGTAACTAAGTAGAGAATTGTAATTCTCTACTTAGTTACCTATATAGAATATAAAAATGAGTCTTTCAATGTAGCCTGCAACTGGTACAGGACAAAAGGTATAGATTTAGGGCCCTATTACGAGTCTGGCAGTCTCAAGGCCGCCAGACTTGCGGTGGTGGTCCGACACATTAAGACCCTGGTGGTCAGACTGCCAAATACGGCCATCTCCACCAGGATCTTTGGTCCCACCAGGATGACAACGGTCATGGTTGTAATCAGCCACGGCGGCGCTAAAGTCAGTGCTGCCGTGCTGATTACAACCATGTTCTCTGCCAGCCTTTTCATGGCAGTTCAACCGCCATGAAAAGGCTGGTGGAAAACAAGTGCCGGAGGCCAACCCCCCCCCAGCACTGTCGGAATGAATACTTTCTGCTGAGCTGACAGTGGGCAATCCAAGGGTGCTAGGGAGGTGAGTCCAATGCCGCTGCACTTTTTTCACTTTGATGACCGGCAGAAACTTTGGTTTCCACTGGTCAGCCCAGTGGAAAACTCATAATAGGGCTGGTGGGGAGACTGCCAGCACCATGGTGGTCTTCTCATCAGGAGTTTGGCAGTCTGGTTTTTCTGACTGCCAAACTCATAATCAGCCCCTTAGTGTTATAAAATATACTTTGACTCTTCCTGTGTGCCAGCTACAGCTTGACCAGTGACAATGTTGTTTTGGGTATAGTCAATGGGAGAACATCCCATTTCTAATGTTATATTTTATCCACTCTTAAATAATAAGCACCCTAGCTTGTGGGCAGCAAGTTGTGCTTAGGGGTGACTTAGATATTATCATAAATCAGGTTTTTTATCAGTCAAAATGATGATTTTGACAGGTCTGGGTAGCAGAGTTCACATTTCTGCTGCCAGGGTACACAGGGTATGCCTGATGCCTACTGAAGTGGACGAATCAGTAAGTGCTGCAGTTCACAGGTGGCATTTAAATTTCATGCCAAGGGTGTATTTATGCACTATATACAATGATCATAAAGGAAAGGTAATGTGTCATTCTGGTTTAAAGTTACTTACCTGTGTTTATCAGGGGTTAAGTGTTCCGAATTCTAATGCCAACAAAATAGATAGGAAAAATAATTGTTGGAAAACTATGAGAATAGATGGTTATTTCCTACATTTGCAAAGTTATGACAATATGTTAATTAGAAAAAAAAGAAATGAATTTGATCTTTATTTTTGTTGATCAATTTCACTCATCTAAAGCATGCAATTAAATATGGTGTGTGGGTGGGGGTGCTAACCCCTTTTCTCAAACATAACTTCTACACGATTATTGTTGGACACTCAAGTCATTAATAGCCTCAGAGAAACTCGTCATTACTAAGTGAACAGATTTATCACAATATCTGCCCAATAATGCTTCCCACACCAGGTGGTGATAGAATCATCACTGTTGGAAATGACCCATTTAAAGGGTTATCCCCTAACCATTTGCCTTCTTTCTCCTATTTTTTGTGACCTGTTTTTGTTGGCTTTAGGATTCTGGACAATTTACCACTGCTGACCAGTGCTGAAGTGCAAGTGCTCCCTGTCTAAATTGTATTAGTGATTGTCTTAGCAAAGTGCAGGAAATGTGCCCAGGGCTCATAAATCAAATGCTTGCAGCACTGATTGCGCCACCCACATGTCCTGCAAACATGTCTCAGACCTGCCACGGAAGTGTCTGTGATTGGAGTTTTAAACTGCCATTTCAAACTGGCCAGTGCATTCACTTGCTGACTCAAACCTTCCCTTTTATTCCTTTTAAGTTACCCCTAAGGTAGGCCCAAGGTACCCCCATGGGAAGAGTACAGGGTATTTAAAAGGTATGACATGTAATGGTGTGGTTTACATGTCCTGATAATGAAGTACTGCTAAATTCACATTCCACTATTGCAAGGCCTATCTCTCCCCTAGAGTAACATGGGGATTGCCTTAAAATATCTTTTAAGTGTAATTTCCTATTGGGAGCAGATGGAGATTGGACTTTAGGGTCTCTGAAACTCACAATATAAAAATACATCTTTTGGTGAAGTTGGTTTTGAACTGTGAGTTTGAAAATGTCACTTTTAGAAAGTGGTCATTTTCTTGCTTAATCATTCTGTGCCTCTGCCTGTCTGATGAATACACGTCTGGGTCAGGATGACAGTTGAGCTTTTTGTGCATTCACTCTAGACAATCACACAAAGGGAGCTGAGTTGTGCCCTGCATATCCTGATGGCCCAACTCCGGGCTGATGGGTCTTCCTGAGCTAAAGTGGAAAGAGGAGCTGACACTTGCACCTGAATAGGGCTTTGCCTGTCCTCACACAAAGCAGTCTCCAACCCCTTGGAGTGTGTCTTGGGCCAGGGCCGGGAAAGACAGGGTATTGTGCACTACAAAAGCTTATCTTTGAAGTTTGCCTACTTCAAAGACAGAAATCAATACAAATACTGGACCTCTGACACCACATAGTTAGAATCCTTCTGGACTGAGGACATTCTTTCAGGAGGAAGAGCTGGATGCTGTAGGAGGGGCTGTCACTGTGCCAGTTGCTTTGTTGTGCTGGCCTGTTGCGTGTTGCTTTTACCCTGGAAGTGAAAGGAATGGACTTTGCTTTCTACATCCTGCTTCCAAAGGTTGTCCAAGGGCTTGAACTGAGCTTGCCTCCTGTTAAGAAGTTTCGGGGACAGCAAAGATTTCACCTTCCAGCACCTGGGCACTCCTGTTGAGAGTCCTGACTTGCCAAGTGGTGCCAAATCCAGTTCCTGGGCCCTTGGGCAAGAGTTCTGGTATGAAAAGTAAGAAACTAGTGCATTGACGTCCACGATGACTTCAAGACCGGCAGCACTCTCTGACTCTGCGCTGCTACATGCACCCGAGCCGTGTTATTTGAATGCAACAACTGTGATCTCCACTGCAGCCTGACGTGGGTGCAGCACCTCTGAAGTCCCACCACAGCATGAGTCCAGAGTGTCATCTCACCAATATCTGTGGCCCCCAACCCTGACTCTGCCACAGTGCCTGTGACCCCGTGGTGCGATTGTGACACCGCAAAATCGATGCCCTGCCTCTTGACCAGCAAGATTCATCGACCCAATCTTGTCGCAAGGACGTGACGCGTTACCACCGATGCCGCATCACCTCTCCTGTAACCATAGGAAACCAATGCCCCACCTCCCCTGCCTCGAAGTAGGGAACTGATGCCTCACCTCCCTGGTGGCAGTAAGTAAGTGACGCTGCACCGGCTCCATCAATGCCTCACCTCCCAGACTCCGTGCAATGTCTTTGTCTCCTAATCATTTTCCAAGGTACTGTACCCGGGATCTGTGCAACTCCGTGACTGGCTCACACTCCTCAGAGAGTGGTTTCGGGTTGTTGGAAATGACCACATCAAGATGCTATTGTGTTTCTAGGTGTTATACTCCATTTTATCTTTGAAAATTATTATCTTTACTTGTGTATGTTAGATTTTTGTCATTTTGGTCTTGTTTTACTCAGATAAATATTGGCTATTTTTCTAAACTGTTGTGGAGTACTTTTGTGTTTCCTTCAGTATGTTACTATGTGTGTTTACAAATACTTTATACATTGCCTCCGAGATAAGCCTGACTGCTTGAGCCAAGTTAGCAAGGACGTGAGCGGGGGGGTATTTTAGCTGTGAGAATCCCTTACCCTGATTTGCGTGAGGGTCCCTACTTGGACTGCGTGCAAACCACTGCCCACTAGAAGCCCCATTTCTACCAGTCACAAATCATGAATGCTCTTGACTGATATATCTTTGTACTGTCACATACTACTTACCCGTGATATTATTTTATGTAAGACAGCATTCTGGATTCAGAGAAAGACAATAGTGAATACCATCAGTAAATGGAAATATATATGAATAATTTCAAATAAAATATAACTGTGAACATGTTATTAATGTAATTTGTTCTGTTTAACTCTGGAATATTCATGTGGGGTAACAAATATAGGACCTGATTTATGGTTTGTCAGATAATACCTGTTTTAAATTGGGCTACTGGTTGAGGGAGGTGAAACCCTACTTATGCAGCAACCACAATCCTTGTCAGGGTGAAGTCACAAGCAAACCCCAAATTAAATGTGTATAACCCTCTTGTAGCTTGGCCAACTGGGGTTATTTTGTTCCATTAAACCGGTACAATGTCACAAGTTGAGGCCGAGGCAGTGGAGTGCGGACCAGATACAGGGAACCAGTTAGGCCCAACTAAGTACCTGAAATCCTGGTCGTGGAGTGATGCACATTCCTGCATTGAAGATTCATCATGCAGAGGAAGTTCCTAGGAGTTGCAAAGCTACGATGTGTGGTCATGCGTTATTGTTGACTGTTAGACCTAGCATCCTTGGTGTAGCCTCCCCCGTCTTTCTGCCTCTGCTTCCCATGTTTTGACTGTGTGCTTAACTCTGTTTTTGCTGGTTCTTTACCATTGCTGGTCAGTGCTAAAGTGCAAGTTCTCCCTGTGTAAATTGTATGTGTAATTGGCTTTTTCATGATTGGCATATTTGATTTACTAGTAAGTCCCTAGTAAAGTGCACTAGAGATGTCCAGGGTAGGCAAATCAAATGCTACTAATGGGTATGCAGCACGGGTTGTCCCACCCACCTGAGCAACCCTGTAATATGGCTCTGACCTGCCATTGCAATGTGTGTGTGTGTGTGTGTGTGTAGTTGTAACCTGCCAAATCGACCTGACCAGTGTTCCCACTTGCCAGGCCCAAACTTTCCCTTTTAATACATGTTAGGCACCCCTAAGGTAGGTCATAGATAGCCACATAGGCAGGGTGCAGTGAATGTTAAAGGTGGGACATGCACTGATGTGTTTTACGTGTCCTAACAGTGAAATACTGCCAAAGTCAGTTTTCACTTTTGCAAGGCCTATATCTCTGATAGGTTAACAAGGGGCTGTCTTTAAATATCCTTAAAGTTCAGTTTTCCTTTTAGAGCAGATAGAGAGAAGTTTGGGGTCTCTGAAATCACATTTAAAAAATACATCTTTTAGTGAAGATGGTTTTTAGATTGTTAGTTTGAAAATGCCACTTTTAGAAAGATGGCATTTTCTTGCTTAAACCATTCTGTAACTCTGCCTGCTTGTGTATTCCCTGTCTGGGTCAGACTGACAGTTGGGCTGTTTGTGAATCCCCTATAGACAGTGACACAAAGTGAGCTGGAATGTAGCCTGCATATCCTGATGAGCCATCTGAGTTAGAGTGGAGGGAGGAGTGGTCACATACACCTGAATAGGCTATGCCTGCCCTCACACAATGCAGTCTCCAACCCCCTGGTGTGTGTCTGGGGCAAGGCTTGGGCAAGGCAGGATCTTGTGAACAACAGAGACTTTCCTTTGAAGTTTGTCTACTTCAAAAGCAGAAAGGGGTATACGTAGTGGACCCAAACCCCCATATTTTCAGGTTTGCTTCTGGAACCAAGAGGAACCTCTTCCAAGGAGAAGAGCTGAAGAGCTGAGTAGAAGTGCTGCCCCAGCCTGTGATCTGTTGAGCTATCCTGCAGTTGCTGCTTCTGCTTGTGAAAGGGGACAAAGACTGGACTTTGGGGTATATTCTGGCTTGTGAAAAAGTTCTAAGGGCTTGGGCTGAGCTTGCCTCCTGTTTTGATGTCTCAGGGCCATCAAAGACTTCCTTTGCCAGCATCTGGGCTCTCTGCTGAGACATCTGCCCTCTCAAGTGATGCCCTTTCCAGTCCCTGGGCCCTTAAAGGTGAAGCTGGTAGAACAAGGACTGAAATACACTCACAGGAAGCCGTGCAGGGATATTTTCGACACACCACCTGCAATGCAGCTGAAAAATAGCACACCTCCCACTTCGTGGCTGAATTCGATGCACCACCTACATTGTGGCTGGAGAAACGATGCAACATCCACTTGTGGCTGCTGAAAATGACGCGAGCCCCATGCAGCGCAGTTTTCCATCACTGTGCAACTGGCTTTCTTGTGCATCGTCGTTGGGCATCAAAGTCATTGTGACCCTGCGTGGATCCGAGGTGCCCTGTCCGAAAATGGATGCATCGCTCTCTTGCGGGATAGAAAAACGACACATCGCCTACCCAACCAAAGAAGAAACAACGCACGGCCTCACTTACGACTAAGGAATCAACACCTCGCTGACATTTTTGACGCTCATTTGTGCAGCTTTATTTTAAATGCAAACCAGGTACTTTGTGTAACAACAATGTTTCCATTATTTTCCATGGAGTAAGACTCTTTTTAATTTAAAAATTGTTTTCTTGACTTGTGTATGTTGGATTTTTGTCATTTTGGTCTTGTTTGATTTGAATAAATACTGCCTATTTTTCTAAACTGGTGTGGTGTCCATTTTATAGTGTTTTTACTCTATTACTGTGTGTGTTGGTACAAATACTTTGCACATTGCCTTTGAGATAAGCCTGACTGCTTGTGCCAAGCTGCCAATGGGGTGAGCAGGGGTTGTCTTAGGAGTGTAACTCCCTTACCCTTACTAGAGGGAAGGTTCCTGCTTGGACAGAGTGCAAACTGACTGCCAACCAGAGACCTAATTTCTAACATTGACAAGTCCGTTGATGGGGGCTTGTAATGCGAAGTCCTGTGCTGGATATGCCTTATGCAGCCGCCCCGATCTGGACTGTGGTGAGATAATGCTTCACACATTTGCTCCGGTAAGGACGTTTTGGGAGGCGATCTCTTGGTTCTGGTGGCACCACAGTTGGGCTGGCAAAGCACCTTCAGGCCCACCTCCAACGGTATGGGACTGGGGTGGCACCACTTGAGAGGGCATGACTCACAGCTGGCAGAGTCCAGGTGCTGGGTTTACAATGGAGGAAGGCTGCTCTGTCTTTGAGTCTTCTGATCAGGAGGCCAGCTAACTAGCCCTTGGAGACATTCCGATAGTCCTGGGTTCAAGATGCAGGTCCAGTGCTTCTCACCCAGGCAGGAGGGCAGTACACCATGGCAGCAGAGTGAGAGTCCTTCTTACAGCAAAGCAGGAGCAATCTTTCTTCTGATTTTTCCACAGGTCCAAATGTGTACTGAAGATTTCGGGTCTGAGGTCCAATACTTATACTTGGTGCCCACTTTGAAGTAGGAGATATTTCTAGAGGCTTTCACTCCCTTGAAGTGTCCCCTTCTTCCATGTCCTGGACCCAGCACCTCTAGGGACACAAAAGACTAGTGACAAATCATTTGTGAGAGTGCTAAGGCAGAGCCTTTGAGATGTGCAAGTGTCATAGGTAACAGTATCCCCACCTCGTTAAGTCAGAGTAGGTAATCCTGCCACCACCTAGCTTCCCTGGGTCTCATTGTCTGGGAGCAATGCACAAAGACCAACTGACAACTACGCCTAATCATGTGGCCCACAGACAGGCTGCAGGCTCAAAATAGTTAGGACAAGAATATGCCAACTTTCTAAAAGTGGCATTTTCAGAATTGTAACTTAAAATCTTTTTTTACCATTAAAGTGGTCTTTACATTGAAATTCTTCAGATACCAAACTCAAACTGCCTTCATGGTCCCAATTAAAATTCATCACTTATTAAATGTAATAAGGTAACTCAATGTTATCCTAAGGGAGAGGTTGGCCTTGCAGTAGTGAGAAGCTAATTTAAGAGTTTTTCACCACCAGGACATGTAAAACTAAAACCTACATGCCCATGTTTATTTATACACTGCACCCTTCCCTTTTGACAGTTTAGGGCCTACCCTAGCAGTAAATTATTATATATATTAAACAGGAAGGTTTAGGCCTACAAAAGTTTCATCTTGCCAGGTTGCAATGACAGTTTAAAACTGCACGCATGCTGCAATGGCAGCCTGAGACAAATTTAAAGGGGCTACATAAGTGGGTGGCACAATCAGTACTGCAAGCACACTACTGGCATTTAGTTAACAGCACTGGGTCCATTAGTACCACTTTGCTAGTAAATTAATAGTGCAGAAATGTGTAAGACATTTCTACAATATTTAAAGGAGAGAGCACAATCACGTTAGCACTGGTTTGCCGTAGTAAAGTGGACAGAGTCCCAAAGCCAACAAAAATGAATTCAGCAAAAAGTGGATTGTAAAGGCAAAAAGCTTGCGGGTGAACCTGCAAAGAGAGCCAGGTCCAACAATACCTCATATGACACAGAGGACATTATAATCAGCCAAATCTTGAGATGACCATTGGTACAACGGTCATCTCTGCACATCAAAAGGAACCCCTCTCACTGCAGTTCAATGTACCAAACATTTGCGGGGTTGTTGCATGAGTTTGTTTCTGAAAAAGCAAAACAAATGACACAGTCACCAATTTCTACCATGGTGTTGGGGCCATTATTGTTTTTTTCTGCCTCAAACCTGACAGTGATGGGCAGAAAAAAATACATTACACCATACACCCTAAGTAGGTCAGGTGGTGTAATGTCCTTTGTCCAATGGTCCCTCCTCCACTGTCTGTCAGAGGAAGCTTTCTGTAAATGGAGACAACATTAATGGAACATTGAAAGCCTACCCATATCTAAATGAGGCAGCCAAACCTAGGGTTTGGCATTTGCGGCTGAGAACACTGCCTGCCAAAATCAAAATTAGGCCTACAGACAAAAGTACAAACTATGTGGTTTTCTCATTTCTGTTCACAGTCCATTTTGTCACCTTCCAAAACTGAAAACAGTTCTATGCAGGCATTTCAAAAAGGAATGCAGTATTTGACATCTCCACTGACATTATGTACTGTTGGATACATCCATTTGGCAAAATCAGCACCTTTGTATCACTCAAAAAAGGACCTGTGTGATTGGCAATTACTGCTTTTAAATGAACATTCACATGTAGACTAGAAAGAAACTAAATAAATGTTTATATGTGTGTGATATTGCATATTATTTAGATTGATATATGGACATGTGGGATGCTCCAGGACACTTTAGGTCCAAAGGAAAAATGCTAAATCGATTGTTGCAGTTGAATGTAAAGTTGACCGTGATGTGTAATCTAAATACAATGTACCATTGGCAATGTCTGTTTATGGAGCTCTTGACTAAGAGGTGTGACTGCTCACCTATGAAGGTGACACCACAAGCAAGCCAAGAAGAAGAGCACCTTCCTGCACAAAAAACATTCCTTGGAGGCAATTTTCTGCCTCCACTGGAATGACGTAGCATTTAGATACATTCCCAGGATTACCTGTATTGGTAAGTATGAGAATGCCAAAATCCATAGGTGGATGCAAGGGAACACCTACTTTCAACACATGGAATGCCTTCCCAGGGCAGAGTAACGTAAGGCAGTGACTTACACTCGCCTGCGGTTCTCCAGATTTACCAAGCAATACAGGGCCATGAAAAGTGGCCTTGTTTTGCTTGGTAAGTCTAACTTAGGTATTGTGTTGCCCTTGTGACACCATGCGTGATGCAAGGGCAATTAAATACCTTAATACATTTTCCACTCTATGCATAGAAACCAAAATGTTGAGTACTAATGCGCAACAGCACACAAAGAAACACACAATATGCTACTTTAATAAAAAAGAAGACCTGATATGAAAGCATAGCAGTTCCAGTGATGCCATGCCCAACAGCAAATATACAAAGGAGATACACACAATGTGCTAGAAAGGATATCATCAACCCTAGCAAGACAGGATAATCAGCTCCCTATCCATGATGTTGGTAGTGAAAGAAGGTCATAACCGGAGTTCTGTGGGCACCTCACACACCTGTGCCCTCATGCAACTACACCTACTGCTTTATTGATAAGTATGCCCAGAATACAATACACTATGTAATAGCTTCCATACAGGTTTGGAGGGTGGGACAGCATTGTTTGTTGTAAGATGATACACCACTGTGCACACAATAACACCATGCAGGTGACGCTATTGATACAGTGTAGTATTTAATGCACACTTGACTGACATAGCTTTTAGTTATTGTACCAGCTGAGATGGAGCAATAAACACAAGCAGTATGCACAGCCACTGCTTAATTTGGAAAATGATAAGTGGCAGTGTGCCAATATGTTTCTCAAACATGTGTAGCTGACACTGATGAATGTCAGAATTGCCAAATACCAAGGCTGCATGGTCTTGATTACATCTCATGCCTTTTCGCTCCACCCTGGACACTTCCTACCCCTTTATCTCATTCTTACTGGTTCGTTTTCATCCCTGCTTTCTCCCCTTGTCACTCGTTTTTTCCTTCTTTCTGTTTCTCCTATTTTCCTCTAGTCCTGTTTTTCTTGCTCTGGGTCAATGTCTGATGAGGAAGTGTAACTGCTTTTCCCTGAAAATGAGTGCCAGTGGGCCCAACCTGGAACCACTGGCTCAAATTAAGCACTGCTCATAGATGTACAGTAGACACACACTAAGAAACATGTCTAAAGCAAATGTCTGACTTGAAAAGGAATGAATGTAGGCATTTCAGATGCATTTGCTGTAATCAAGAACTTTGTGCTCATTATCAAGTCCAAGATAAAGACCAAGAGAAAAGCTTGTGAAATCACAGATGCTGATTGAAATACCACATATTCTGCACCACTGACATCATGACACACTGTTCTTTTTCGAATTTTCACAACTTGTAATTTTTCTCTCAATGTGCTTGACATTCAACAAGTCCAAGGAGGGTGTTTCATGTCTCTTGGACATGCCAGCAGAGCCAACTTTTCCAAAGTGTACTACCACTCCTTGTATGCATGCATGTATTATTTGCATGTATGTGTATTTGCATGAGCATAGTTGGCTAGTGGGATCAGTGAAAAACTACACAAAGCCATAAGCCCAGAATTGCCTTCAAAATATCCCACAATGTTTAAAGCAGGAGGCTGCTGTGATCATGCAACTGCTAAGTGACTTTGAAGGGGCAGTGATCTATTGTTCTTTTGTAAGGCAAGTGTTTTTAAACTGGAGGAGAGTAGGGGCAGCTCTTAATGGCAATAGAGATCATGTTCCAGATCCTCTGAACATATACCATGAATGACCATTTCTGTGTTCTTTTCTTGCATTTCTTTGTCTTCAATCTGGTGGTGAGTCTGTTCTTATCCATCCAAAATGGCTAGTTGCCATTCACATAGACAGGTTTGCTGTTCCTGGTGATCTTGTTACAGATGTAATTGGTCTTATTCTCAAGTTGCATGTAAGTTTGTCATAGAACTCTTACACTGGAGGTAAGACTGCTGCTTTCAGGTGACAGCACCATTGTGTGTAGGTGACTGAGTTGGTCCCACACCATCTGGTAGCTGTCGGCTTAATCCTTTTGGCAACCCTTTTGGCTAGCTAGTATCACCTCACTCAAACCTAAAAAGTAAAGGTGATTGGAAGCAGCCTCACACATGACAGTCTTACTCCTCAGGGAAGTCATGGTTGGCACATCCTGCCCTTTTCTCTCATTTGCACATCTGACACAAGTAAAGGCAGACAAAGAGATGCAGGACAGTTTTCAATGCATTTATTGAAAAGACCGCAATCTACAATAAAATATGTGAGCTGCGATTATTAGGAAGATGAATATCATGCTTAGAAATGTGATCATAAGTGAGAAACATATAAACAATCCTAGCATATTGGAATAAGCATGTGCCTGCAAATATCTAACTACACTTCTGGTATCTACATGAGAGCATAGCAGTGATAGCCCCTTTTTACTTATACTAGTCCATGGAAGGATCATTTGCCCCAATACCTGAAGACAGGGGTCTTCCCGTTGTCTCCTCAGTTCACTGTAGAGACAGGGCTGAGGTCAGCAAAGTGGCAATGAAGTGGCACACAGCATGGGCTGGATCCTCTGGCTGAAATGACCTCTTTAATCTTCTTTGAGCTGTGTGATGTTTATATAACAAAACGTGTTGTGTTCTGAGAACAGGCCTGATGTATTAATGTATCTAAGTGTTGAAGGTTGGCCCCGCACTCTTGTGGCGGCAATATTAAACTATCAGGTACAACCTTGAACAAAGGCACACTTTGAATATCATGTAAAGGGAACGAATAACAACACTTTCGCAGAACAGCAGCTGATTAGGAAAATAAAATATTCAGTAAAAGCAAGTCATGCTAAAATTAATTAAAATGAATAAATGAAAATAATCCCAGGGGTGGCTAGCCACTAAACACTATTTTTTATTATGAAGCGTTGTAGCTGTCCTATGAGGAAACATGAAGGGCATAATGAGTAAATATAAATATAGGTCTGCTAACTTTGTATTGTATTTGTATAGAGAAGCTTAAACCATTTTTTATATTTGCTAGACATCAGAATCATTGGTAAAGATGGATTTGTAATAAATAGTTAAGAAAAGCTACTTTTAAAACTTTACACTATGCTTGCCTAAACCTACATTAGGGTAATTGGCAAGTGCCTGCAGGCAGTTGGTCCTGCCAGTACTGTCCCTTACTGAGGTAAAAATCTGCTCCCAGAGTGGAAACAATGGCTTAGGACGTTTCACAGGAAGACCAGTACATCAGGTATTGTGAAAGATATTAGCCTAGGAAAGGCAGCTGGAAAAAGTTCAGGGACATCAATAACGCAAAAGGGAGCATGGGGAGGCCTGTAAATTCACAGTTAGGTGTAAAGCAAGACCTGGGCAAGAGAAGCATTTTATTGCATTGGTCCTCTGTAGCCAGTTTCGCACCAGCCAAGTAGGAGGGGAGCTGGCCCCAGGACCATTTTGGAATAGCTGAGAAGGAGGGGACTGCTCTTTTCCCTAAACACACCTTTGACTGGCACACAAGCTCCGCTTTGGGACAGAAAGATTCTGCCTCTTTGGATTTGCCTCAGAATAGTGCACAGTGTAATGGCAAATTCAGCATCTTACGGTGCCTTGCATTACTCCAGAATTTCCAAGCACCACCGGGTCATTCAAGGTGGTCTTGCATGGCTTGGTATATCTCATCTAGGTTTTGTGTCACCCTTGCACTACCTTCCATAGTACAAGGGCCACACATAACTTTCATAAATATAGCCCTTAGTTTGAAGGCAAAATCTTTAGCCAGGACAAATCTGCTTCATATAACTGATCCATGTTAGCCTGAAATAGCAGCTAGGGCCTTGTCAGCGGCAAGCAGTGATTACTGATTGTCTCTTTACTTTTTCTTGGTGACTTTGGTCTTCTATCTTCAAAAAATCATATATATGTGTCTCCTTATTGGATGTTTATCATTATGATGCCATTTTACTCATACAGTTGCTGTCCATTTCTCTAAATTGGTTGTGGGGTTTTTATTTGGTTGTGTTTTGACTATTTAACTGTTTTGTTACTGCTAAATACTGTACACATTTTCCTAAGTTAAACATGTCTGCTCTGTGCGATAGCAACCAGGAGGTTGATTCCAGGTTTAAATAATTGAAACTGTGTTTTACTCTAACATGTCTGTGGCCTTATTACTTGTGGTGGATTCCCATCCACCTCATAACCCACTTGCTTACCAGCTTCATTTTAGTAAGCCAGGTATACACTAGTTATTGTTGGCAAATAGAAGGAAGCTATTCTTGGTGAGGTTTCTGGTAGGTGCTATACTTATATTTTCATATGAAGTGACAGCAGTGTTTAAGTCAATGTAATGTTCAAATCTGAGGAAATTTTCATGCAGTTGTGTGTTGTTGGCTTGCTGATGCACAGGATGAAAACCTGGGATACAGTGCATATAACAAGAGGTTCTGGGACCTTGAGGTATCACTGGAACAGGGTGTCAACTTCCCCATGAATATTTTATGGAGCTGAGACTCTAGTGAGGGGGGGAAGGAATGCATTAATAGACTCTGGGTAACAATTAATAAGTAGAGCATCCACTGTCATTTACCCTAGTGTATATTAGTATCTTCCTGTGCTAAGCCACTGCCACGAATATCAACTCCCATCTGGAGGTGTACCCCCATATGTATGTTGAAGGCAATAGATGGCTGTGTTCCATGGAAGACTGGTATGCTGTTATTCAGCTCTCTGAAGCCATCTGTGTCTCCCTCCATGTAACAGAGTATGGAAGCTCTTAATCACTCAGAAATGGGAACTGAAGTCACGTATATCCCATGCTTGCTCTCTGTGATTTAGGATAATCACCTTGCAGCAGTTTTGGCTCAAAGTTGATGGAATTTCACTCTAAAACCTCACAATTTGAGGGTAGCTGTCAACCAATTCACCTGGCAGTGAATGAGTGTCTCAAACCTGACCTTTTCCAATGTGCCTCATAGTACTAAGGCCTTGCATTTCCCTAAATGGAGGAATAACCTTGATATTGCTGCACTGTTGTACAGGAGGGTGGTTGAACAGACGTGAACATATCTCATACACTGTAAAAGGGAATTGAACTTTCTCTGAATCTTACTGCAGTACAACTAAAGAACTGGTTAAATAGAACATAATCTGGTTAGAGTAAAACTCCAGTGATGGCTATTGCTGCTGAGTGGCCTACAAACACCATAACACTAAACAATGTCCATTAAACTGAGACCTTATTCAATATAACTTTGGGAAGAACAGACCATGCAGACTTGCTAGACAAATAGAACTAAAATGGTCGACTTCAAGAGCAGTAGCTGCTGGTAATTCCTGAAAGTGGTGGTGTGTAATACCTGCTATAGGTTCACCTTCTTGTTTTCAGAATTTGCCTCCGGTTCCCTCACACACAAATGTACCCAACACACAACAGTGCCACTGTTTTTCACTCCGTTATGAAATTGTACGTGTAATCTATTTCTTTCTGATTATAAAGATGATGCATCATCTATGCAAGGGGACTGGTTAACTTACAGATGCAATAGAACACAGTCATCTGTGCTGCAAAGCGATGACCTGTCAAAGCTCTGGCAAAACAATTAATGAACAAATAAACACTTTCAGATGCTTTCACTTGACCATATTGATAAACCTGTGTACCAGAAAGGCATGTGTTAGCATTTTAGGGGTATCTGTTGTGATTTTTAAAAGTGTGCCGGTGACTCCATTCAAGAGAAGTGAGAGGCCACAAAAGTTGCAAACCTCCCTTGTGACTGCAAACTAGTCACCACTTTTCCCCATTCCATTCCTAACTACAGCAAGCATAGTTTGAGTCTGGGCCCACAATTAGATTACCCATCACTGGATTAGCACCCACCCTCAGCAAGGTTTCATAAAGTTTCTCCCTGTCAATAGCCCCTAAAACAACTAACTGGTCACTGACTGCAATACATAGACCATTTGTATTTCCAAAATAACCCTATTGGCAAGCTCAGTACAGAAACTGAAAACTGGAAGAAAAGGCCTAATGCCAGCTTTAATGTCTGACTAGAAGGTAGAGATAAGACTGTCCTCACCCATCTATGTCTGGAGCCTGAAGAGTACTAATTTACCATGTAAATTAGAGTTAGTATCAACAAAGGTATGGAGATATGAGTAGGACTGTTTTGGCCACTCTTTGCATGCAATCTGACAATCAAACTCTCAAACCATTATTTCTGAGCGTGACCAGCCAATGTAATCACATTAAGTATAATGGCAAGTTGGCCATACTAATTAATCTAAATAATAATCAATTTAGGGAGATAGAAGATCACTTTCTGTTCACTCAGCTTCCTTGGGATATTGCATATTTAATCAACAGGAGTGAACCATACTGGCAGAAGAATATCAGGGTCCCTAGGGAATTGTCCCAAAACCCTCAACCAATATTTTCCACTTATGGTTAAAGTGATCAACACTGTGGGCTTCTATTGCATGGCATCATCACATGGTGTTGCAGCTGGCTACCCACTTCCACCGGTGAATGCCAACTCCCACTGGGAGGATAGTTGTGAGATCTGTGCAATGAAACAAATCCTTAAAATTACCTCCTCTACCTAAACATCTAGGTTAAACTCAAAATAAAAAGTACATGGATGAGATCAAAAACAAAAAGGAGATATGTCTCAGACATTAATTATCCGTCATCTCACATCAAACGGTCAACATGTTTCAGCCTTTCCTGTTCAAAGGGTCAATGGCCTTCATCAGGACCTATAGTCATTTACAGATCCCTATAATGTGAGTCTATCATAGGTACAGATCTTTGTCATATATGAGGTACTTTTTATCAAGGATTCAGGCCTTTACCCCTGGAGAAGTTACTTCTTGTACCTTCAGTAGCATTGACTCATATGGAATCAGGGAAGGTAGGAATCCCCAACCCATAGATCTTGATTATATATAAACTAAGTTTATCAAGGATTCAGACCTTTAGCTCTTGAGAAGCCACTTCTTGTAACCTCTGTAGCATTGTCTCATAGGAAGAGTTGGGTTCAAGGTTGTTGGATCCTTCTATCCCTGAGACACTAGTTAGCAGACCAGCCAAATAGCCCTTGAAGTGAAAGGCCATGAGTCTCTTTGGGCTCCTGGGATGCAGGTCCTGTCCTTCTCATCCAGGCAGAAGAGCAATAGGTAGCAAGTCAGCACAGCAGTGTAACAGTGCTTTGCTTCAGAGCAGTAGTCCAGCAGAGTGGTAGCTCATAAAGCAGCACAGTAGCCCTTCTTCCTGCAGAGTATCCACAGGTCCAGAAGTGTATTGAAGAGTTGAGGTCTGAGGTGCAGAATTGATACCCAGTTGTGCTTTTGAAGTGGAGAGAAGCTTCTAGGGGCATGCCTTTGAAGTGTACAGGTGCCCTGGCTCCAAACTAACTACAGGGGGTAGGTGGCCCTTTGTGTGGAGGCAGGACACAGCCTATTCAAGTGTAAGTGTGGTTGTGCTCAGTTCCTCCCTTCCATCGTGACGGTGCCGGTGATAGCTCATCCAGGCATAACTTATCTTCCTATTTTGTGTGGCTGTCTAGGAGAAATACACAAAGCACAACTGTCAACTACACCCAGACATGTGACCCAGATACAGGCTGCAGGCAGTAAAATTACTTCATTATAAGCCTGGTTCTTTGCATTCCAGTTTCAAACATGATTCGGATACCTGCTCCCATTTGGAAATTACAGCTAATTAAATGTGATAAGGTAACTTCAATGCTATCATTTGGGAGAAGTTGGCCTTGCTGTAGAGAAAAATTAATGTAAGGTTTTTCACTACTAGAACATGTTAAACTTAAACGTACATGCCCAACCTTTTAAATTCACTGCACCTTACCCTCTGGGCTGTCTAGGGCCTACCCTAAAGGTGACATATATGTATTAAAAAGAAAGGTTTGGGTCTGGCAAAAGGTTTAAAACTGCAGTCATAGGAATGCAATGGCAGGCCTGAGATGTGGGAAGTGCTGCTTAAGTGGGTGGCACAATCAGTGCTGCAGGCCTACTAGTAGTATCTAATTTACAGGCCCTGGCACAAATTGTGCCACCTTACAAGAGACTTACAAGTAAATTAAATATGCCAGTTGGGTATAAGCCTCTCTTACCCTGTTTCAAGGAGGGGGCACAAATAGTTTAGCACTGGTTAGTGGTGGTAAAGTGTGCTGAGTCCTAAGGCCAGCAAAAAGAAAATCAGTAAAACAGGAGTTCTGAAGGCAAAATGCTAGGGGAAAAAACACACCAAGGATGCCATGCCTAACACTGCTTATACTGTCAGTACAGAAAATATCTCAAACTTGTGTCCTGCTTTTTTTGCATTTTCTACATTTTTGGCTTGTTATTACTAAATCAATGTTATAATTAGTTGAGTTACTGATGATAGGTGGGTCACTACGTTAGGTGAAATAACTCTAGAATAGATAGGGATTAAATAAATCACTGAACCTTTGGCGCTCATGCTTCAAACTTAACTGCAATCTTAATTCTTTACACCTCGGCTAGTTTTGATGCGTGATTTGATTTATTTAAAAAAATCCTTGGAAGATTTACCACATTTCTACTAGTCACCTTACTTTATCTTCTTTTAGGTTTCATACAGGTTTCATACAGGTTTCATACAGTTACCATATCCCTCACATATTACAGATCCCATTCAGTATTGTCAGTAACATCCATAGATGGCTTTACAACCCGAATTGTAGCTTTGGTAATCAACAAAGGCCCTGATTTAGAAATTAGCAGATGGGTTACTGAGTCTCAAATATGAAGGATGTTTCGTTCGCCATAATACAAGTGCATTATATCCTTTGGGACTTAGAATAAGGCGGACGGGCTATCTGTCAAGTTTGTGGTGGAGTATGCCCTCTGCCAAACTTTAAAAAAGGCCAAAGTATTTACAATTCAAATGATTAATTTGTGTAACGATAAAATGTTATAGCCCGTTGAGCATCTAGTTTTGTTTCACAAATGGGAAGTGGCATATTCCCCACTTCTATGATCCTCATCTCTCCTTCCAAACTCCTTTCATTAAAAATCCCTTTTGATAACCTTGCAAATATGATTCGTTTTTATTATTTAATCAAAATATTTGCACAGGAAACACTTGATAACATGCATCATATTACTCCTGAGAGTTCTATGTCAATTGTAGCGGCTTTAAAAGAGTACAGCAGCTTAATCTAATCCAAAATCATGAATATTCATATTTCCTATATTAGTTTTACACAAACTGCTGTTTAAGTGGATTTAATTCACTTTAAATGTCATTGTCTCTTTTGCATGATAGAAATACGTTGTCAATCTGTTTGTTGATTTGTTCACCCACCTGTTTAATGTAATATAAAAAAGTTATTCATTATTCATTGGTACACACAATGAGCATGTTCTTGTCCCTGTGTGTAAAACAAATATCCTGCAAAGAGGAAGGAATGTTGTGTGAACCAGATATGAGCTGTGCTTCAATCATTTCTGTGTCAGAAATAGGTATAATTGTGGCACATTATACCATGGCACCTTCTTTAGTTGGCTTTGTGTTATGCAATTTGAAAATACTAATCTTATAGGAAAACGTTGCCAAGTTCTAAGATGCAAAGGAGTTGGCCCTTGACTGAGTGTGCTCCACTCCTCAAGTCCTTTTTTCCATGTACAAATCCCAAAACAAAATATCCCTTCACAATTGATATACGCTTTACATCTAGCGCCATGGTTAAAATAGTAATGTTGTTCTTTTTTGTCATTTTATTATTGTTTGAACTTCAAGTTGTCTATTTCAAATATCAATTAGAAAGTGACCTATTAAATGAGGAAGTTCTGAGCAAAGAAAGATTTGGGGCTAGAAATTTAAATTTTCTATTTACGAAAAATTGTGACTTGCAAATAGGGAATCACAACTAGGGGTGTACATAGGCCTAGAGTGGTAAATGTGTGACTTGCTAAGCATGAGAGTCGCAATATTAGTAATGGCATTTTGTGATTATAAATTTTTGCTTATGCTTTCGCAAATTGTGAGTGCAATTTAAAAAGTAGAAAAAACACTTCCTGGAACAAGGCCAACACTAAAAGCCCAAAACCTCGACAGTGGCTGCCAGACAAGGAGAGAGGGAGGGATAAGGTGTGACAGGCTGCTCTGACTGCTTAAAACTATGAGCCTCTGAACACAACACCCCAAACTCAAACAACAAAGCACCCCTGGGAGGAGAGGAATAGACAGGGGGCAGGAAGAGAAAATATAAATTCAGTGAGAAGGAGATTAAAATCCTGACAGACAAATGCTGCACCCACCACAACTTGTTGTTTGGCCAGGCCTTCAATACCGTCCCTGAGGCCCAAAAGAAGAAAATCTGGACTGACATGCAGACAAAAATCATTGCTTTTGGGGGTCGGCCAGTGCTCTGTGAGGGAAATACACACAAGGTCGTATGGCCTCAGGTCGAGGACAAAGGGCAAAGGTTGCCACATGCCTTGCAGAGAGCCGTGTGACACATGGTGGACCCTCCACAGTACCCCCATCTACAGATATAGAGATGATGGTGGAAGACACCATTGAGCTCGTGGTAGTTGCTGTATTCGAACACTTGGAAACCACAACTCCTGAACCCAACCCATGTAAGTGCTGCATGTACATTGTACTGTTAAAGCAAATGGGTCATTCACAAAGACATGTTAAGATAACACTTACTGTTGCTGTACCATGCGTCATGGTACATGTATTACCAGACACACAGTGAACTCAATCAGTTTATTGTAACTAAAACACAAAGGTATGAGTAGTAGACACACAAACAGATAAAACAGAAGTTAACTAGATTATTTTCTGCAACACAAGTATATCGGGACAGCACACAGAAGAGGAAGAGTCCAAGGCAGGTGAGGCAACTCACATGAATGAGGAGGACAGCATGAATGAACCACAATGTGGCTCCTCCACATCACATACCAGCTCCACCAGTGCTGTCATTTCACACCAGTCTGCTTCACCAGAGGATGATGAAGGCCATTCACAAACAAGTCAGACTATTACTCCCATAGTGAGAACATGTCAGCTGCTTATATTGGGACATGGTCAACAGTGAAGCGGGGCATGACCTGTGCTTCAAACACTTTCACCAGTCCTACAGACATCTGATAACACACAGTTGTTTGGAGGGATGGAAAAGTCAATTTTGTGAATTCAATGCTTGCAACATAAAGCAATTAAGTGAATCTGCAGGAAGTTACTCAGCATGCCTTATGTAAGGCAGTAGGGTTTCTAAATGTTGCCAGACAAATGACAGAGAATCAAAGCCACTTGGACCATAACATGCACAGCATGACAGCTGCCCTCAAGAAGCTGTATCGACAACTCTCCAACTCTTACTCTGGTGAGTTACGCAGGGACACCCACAGTGCATGCAGGATGGACACCCTAAGCCTGTCCATCCGGTGACTGGCACATGCTCCAGTAAACCTGTGCAGGAGGACAGTCAATGTAAGGTAGAAGTGGAGATGTCACAAGGGGTCTGCAACAGATAGCATCTGCTGTCTAGGCAATGTAGACTGACAGCATTGCGGGGGTCACAAGCAGAGAAGGGGCTGTTAGCGAGGAGAGATCTACCTTCAGCAGTGTCCCCGTCTCAGATGCCAGTGGTCTGAAATGTAGCAGCAGTCAAACACATGCTGCAACATGACGATGAGGTAGCCCATCTGGCTGTAGGGCAAAAACATTGAGCTGTCAATGCAGTTTTGTATGTCATACCCAAGTTCACGCCTATCTGGTGAATTAACCTGCACAGTTGTATTTTTCATTTTCTAAATGTGTGTTTAGCTTGATTGCAGACTACGTACTTGACAATAAATGTATTTTGTATCACATGCCTCAACAGCTTCTTGTGTTCCTTTCACATACACAGTGCATTAACATTGACTACGTACCTCCAAAAGTATTGTGTGGCAATGCGGTCCCTGCACCTTCACCCATCTACTGCTCTGCTCCCATTTCTCAGTTGCTGTACTGGTGGCTCAGTATCTTCATCGTCTGACTCAGACATCTCAATGTTTTGCCTCTCCTGGTGGCAATATTGTGGAGGATGGCACACGTTGCTAAAATCTTGCAAGATTTTCTGTTGCATACTGTAACACTCCCCCCACTCTTATGCAACCACCTGAAACATAATTTTAGTAGGCCAAATGTCCACTCTATGACACTCCTGGTGCTACATTGTGCATTGTTATATTGGTGCACATTTAGGAAATTCGGAGTAACATATGGTGTTAGGATCCGTGGACATAGGGCATACGCACTGTCACCTGCAACACAGATATAGTTGTGAGGCTACATGACATAGTGAGTAAATGACATAGTGAGTAATAGATTGTGCACATTTATCTCTTATTAACTTTTTATTCCATACCTGTTATCCATCATCAAATTCCCCTCTTTCCAGATGTCCATTTATTCCTCTGTGCCTAAACATTTAGGAGTCATTGGTGCTTCCTGGATATTGCAAAACAATATCAGTTATTATACTGCAGGCATTGCATACTACCTGAATGTTGAGGAAATGTGTATTTTTCCTGTTTTTGAAAATGTATTCCAGAAAGGATGGAAGACATATAGGCATATGTGCCCCATCTAGAGACCCTATGACATGGTGAAAATTAGCAATCCTGTAAAACTCTAATTTGGTATTATGCATTTCCTGGGCATGCCCGGGCAGGTATATGTGTTGCTGTGTGTATATCAGCATGGCATTTAGGAATGCACAGATTAATTGTGAAAGTGCACTTTGTGACACCCCTCCTGGTACAGCAATGACCCCCAGATAACTGCCAGAGGTTAATAGGTGCAATGAGGACAACACCTATACATGAGTAGGGATTGCATTACAGTGCAGACTCCTGCTTTTCAAATGTGGGTGTAAAAGTGAAATAATTTCCAATGTGACAGTGCTACTCAGCCTGTATTTCCTATATATTTCTTCCTTGGTTTGTTGAAACAGGGTAAGTCTGACTCTGAACCTTCGCTCTTGTTGTGGTTTCCTCCTCCTCCTCTGAACAGCCAGTATTTGCATCCTTTGTGAAATGAGGTAAAGAACAGCCATTCTGGGACAGTTTATATACTCTACACACATTTACCATCTGTTCCAAATTTGTGCTAAATTGCAAGTGCAAAAGCTGTATTTTGTGACCATTTGCTATTTGCGAATGCATTGAACATACCAGTTGCAGGTCCCTAATACAGATTTCCTATTTCCAATTTGGTATTTGCATTTGCAACTTTTTGAGACTCACAAAACAGTTACATTGCAGTTTGCGGTTTGCGATTGTCTTCTGTACATCACCGGCATCCATTTTTGCAGACGCAAACCCCTTTTTGACCGTTTTGTGAATCGCATTTTTTTTTTACATGTGGCCCACAATTCTGAAAAAAGTTCATCTTCAAATGAAACATGAGGCAGAAAAATTGCGTTTAATGCCTTTCTGACAAGCAGTGAATGGCAGTAAAAATACCTGTGTATAATGATGCTTTTTTTTTGTTTTTTTTAATGAGAGATTTTAGTGAAAAACAAATAAAATCTAATTGAATCAAATGTTTTGTATGACTGCACCCGCACTACCAAGCAATTACTCCACAGTGGCACATATCACCCACATGAACAAACCCACTAGAATCAACACGGAAATTTAAATTCCAAGAGTATCAGTAACGTATAAATTTCACCAAGTTATTACTTTGAAGCCAAGATCCCTTTTTGAAAGTAACCGCCTAAACATCAATGGAATAGCACACAGATGTGAGCAAAAGATTCATTCAAAAGAGAAAACAATAAAAAAAAGATCATGCATATTTGTTTGAAAAAATATTGAGAGAAATAACGTGACAAAGTATGTAATTTTTTTTTTTTGTAGTAATTGTTTAAGGTAAAGCAGCTTTATTGGGAAATAACAATAGCAAAATATAGAGTAACACCAACTAAAGTAATAATACAAAAATAAACGTAAGCATACAAAATTGTCAATAAAAGAGAAGCTGTTTAACATTTTCTGAGATTATTGGGGAATAAAAGGGGGGAGGGAAGGGGAACGGGAGGCAAATGGAAGAGAAAGCCAATGCTTAACAACATCGTGCAATATAGAATGAGAAATCAAAATTGCAATATAAAAGTAAAAAATCGGAATCAATATTGAGAAACAATTGCAGAGAAATAAACATCTTATGGTGGTTTAAAGTTTTCAGATGAAATGCAATTACTATAATTTCGAACAGCAGTATCTAAAAATGAAGTTATTGGCAACCAGTGTAATTCTCTATTAACAGAAGGGCAGTCCAATGAAGCAAAAGTAGTATTTATCCTGTGGTAATGACAAACATCATATCACTAAGCTCTATGAGAAATATTGGATGAACATTTCTAATTAAGTGTAATTTGTTGAAATGTTAGAGCTAACATGAAACCTAAAGGCTTCAAATTATCAAAGTCTGAGTTAATGTTCTCGGATAAGTGTCAAGGGAGATAATGAATACTGGAAAAGAAAAATTAAGGTGAGTTAGAACCAAACCTTTACCCAAAAAGAAGGGGTAGGAGGGCAATGGAATAATAGGTGTATGAGAACCCTATTAGGATGATCGCACTACCAACATTTCGTAGTTGAGTTTGTGGGAAATTGGGCAATGGTGAAGTAAGATAAAGCCTGTAATATAAAACGAGCAATGATTGTGAACTAGGGGCTGTTCTGGAAATGTTGTGTATCCTATCCCATATTTTGTTTTGGATATCCCATATCTTGTTTCGTTAGGGATACTCCAGGTACATCACAAATCTGATTCCCATTATTTTAGGCATTGTTGTCTGTAGTTGAGTAACAAAGAAGTCTGTAGATAGATGATGCCTTAGGAATAGAAGTAAGAATGGAACAAAGAGAGGATTACAATACTGATGAAGATGAAAGAGTTGGTAATGAATGAAGAACATCGAGAAGAAAACGTACGAGGAGGCGATATTTAGGCAAAAAAGAGTGAGGGCAATTAAACAATTGTTGGAATTGTGAGAAAGAAAGAAGACCATCATTAGAAAATAAATCCTTGACCCATACTATACCATTTTGTCTCTAGGATTACTAAAACAACAACTTATTATTAATAGTAATGAGGTCGTTATACCAAAGAGGAGAGTGTAGGAAAGAGTTACAAGATGTGATTTGTGATGAATAATAAGGTTTTAACAGTGTACAAGTATGTTTAGGAAGCGGGAAAGCTGTGATAGAGGTGTGAGAGGAGAAGGACAAAACTTCCCTTGGAGAAAATAGAACAAGAAAATAGCATCCAGTGTTCTACCATAAGGGAGTAAATGAAGACTGTAACAAAGAAACCCACCTTGAAGCTTATCCTATGCAGAAAGCTAAATGGTGTAACCAGAAATCTGTTAAATTAGCCTCACCCTCCTGCTTAGATTTCTGAAGATGAGCAAAAGAATTCCTAGATTTTTTTTACACTCCAAATTAGACAATGTTGAATCCATTTAAAAAAAAAAAACCTTTGTCAGGTATGTACACTGGAGCCATGGATAAAATATCATATAATAGCTGAAATCATCATTTTGAGACGACCCCACCCAGAAAGAAACAGAGGATTCCATGACGAATGGAGTTTATCAACCCTATGTAAACAATCTTTTGTATTCACTCGAATAGAGTCCTTAATGTATGGAGTAAACCAGATACCCAAATATTTAATTTTGGTCGTATTCCAACAAAAATCTGTGGCTACAAACGGTTGTTTAAAACAAATTTAGTAAGGGGAAGAATATCAGTTTTATCTGAGTTTATCCTATACCCTCAGACCGAAGAAAATCTCGTGGAGTAAGGCAGGTACAAAATGGTCGGGATTAGAAAGGAAGAGGAGTGTGTCGTCAGCACAGGCAGAAAGTTTCAAATGTTTATCTCCAGAACGGAATTAATCAATTACAGTATTATTCCTAATAGAGATTGAAAGAGTTCAAGGGCCAGTATAAATAAAAGGGGAGATAATGAACAGCCTTGATGAGCACCACGCTTCAATGGAAAATAGCTTGAAACTTTCCCATTGACAAGAACAGATGCCATGGAGGATTGATAGTGTAAAGATAAGCAAGATGAAGTGGGGACCCAGCCCATGCTAAGACAGGGATTTAAGTAAAAAGGACCAATCTAGGTGATCAAATGATTTCTCTGTGACTATAGAAATTGCTGCTAGAGAATACAATAGTGAGGAGTCTTTGTTCAATACACAAAGGAATAAGCTAGAGTTATCAGATACAAGTCTACATTTGAAAACCCAGATTGTTCCTGACCTATTATCAAAGGCAAAAAGGGATCAAACTGTAAAGATAACAATTTGACAAAGATCTTATCATCTACATTAGCCAGAGAAAATGGTCTGTAGTTCTTACAGAAAGCTGGGTCCTTGCCTTCTTTATGGATGAGACATATAGTAGTCTCCTAAAAGGTACCACCCCCAGATCCAGAACTTGAGAAGAACTGAAAAAGGTGCAATAATCTGGGAAGCTAAATGTTGGAAAAATTGAACTATGAAACCATCTGGTCCTGGGGTCTTACCCTTCTTAAGGGATTGAAGAGCTAGAAGAATTTCTGACAAATATATACAAGTATCTAAATGAGAAAAATCAACGTGCCCACAAGTAGGGTTTTTGACTTCTTTTGAAAAGGCATCAATCTGAGATGGATGGGCCGGAAATTCAGGAGTGTAAAGAGTTTGGTAATACTTCACAAACTCAGACAAACTCTCATTGTCCTTGAAACCAGGGCTTCTGTACCAGTTGTTATCAAATCTAGTGTGTGGTGTTGTTTCCGGATCTTTAAGTAATTAGCTAGAAGTTTACCCATTTTATTGCAACCACTATAGTAGAGTGCACTGCTATGAAGTATAATAGAAGAAGCCTTGCCCATTGAGATTTTTTTAAATGAAAATTGCGCAAATAATTTTTGTTCATATCAGGCGCCAAAGAGGAAGAATAATATTGGTGCCCTAAGTGTTTATGATAATAGGGTTTGACTTTGTTTAATGTAGGATTTATTTTAAACAAAGTCAATAATGTGTCCACGAGCGGAAGCTTTAAAGGTATCCCATAGAAACTGAGGGGAGATGTCAGGATCTTCATGAATGTTAGAGAATTCCTCAGTAAAAGCAATACACAGTGAGGGTCCCCTCTTATAGAACCACGTATAGATTACTAAGATAAATAAACAATATCATAAAGGTCCATGTCTCATAGAACAAGTTTCAAAAGTCCACAGATGAATCCACAGGTTTATTGACAAGTTCAGAACATCAAAGGTAGATTGTACATCCAGCCAACACGTGTTTCGTCTTGGGAAATGTTTAAATCCCTTACGACTTCTTCAGGGCTAGAAATCATAAAGATAACACACGAGTTAAGATCAATGTACTTAACCGCCCAGTTCACACCAATTGTGTATCAAAACCAAAAAGAGGAATTATTGGTCAACACCACCCCATAAAAAGTGAGAGGAAAGAGATCAACAACCAACTCCAACTAAAGAGCACTTTAATAAAGCACTTATGAGTGATGAGATAACAGAAACTTACAGCATGCTTAACTATACGTGAAATACCCAAGTCAAAAAACACCAAAAAGCAAACACCCATAATCCAAAGTGTATACGTGTGCCCATAGAGAGATTACTTGTATTTAAATACCTTATAAGTCCACCACAATTTAAAGGCAAGTATTCATCAACTAATATCAATCCAATATGAACTTCCAGCGTGACTGATATCCAATCTATGTTCAGAATCTAATGTTAAAGAAAAAGGGGAAAGTATAAGTGTTTTCCAACACACTAATACTTCGTAAAAGCAAAACGTTACCACTTATAATAGATCTGAATATACCATGACTGGCATAATCCGTAACTATAACCTATTAGTCAGAAATCCATGCCATAATAACAAAAAATAATAATAATCCATGAGTTGTGCTACAAGACTACGAAAATAACCATCAACGCGCCGATAATAACTCGATCCTGGAGAGTTATATTACTGGCAAAATGTGTGTACGCGCATTACACTCAACTTACCACCAGTTCGCTGGAACGGCAGATGAGTATCGAGAAAAGCGGCGTCTTCCAGTACGGACGCCTAGCGTGTACGCTGAACGCGAACACCCGAACCCGGAAGTTATATACACTTCCGGGTTCGGCCTTCAAGCTAACCGGGGCACCAACATCAAAGACGGCACACAACTGCGTCAGCCACTGCAGTTCCCATAAAACGCAGCATTTCGCAATATTAACCGAAGGTACAAGAGACAAACATAAGGGGGAAAAAGAGATCAAAATCTGTATCTCCTAATAAAGAAGCAATAAGCATTAAACTAGTCAGCTATTAAGCAAAATACCGTATTATTTAGATTGAATCAACAACGAAAATAAGATAAAGCAAATTTGTTATTACTAGCACTAGTATTACAGGCCAAATCTCAATTAATAGAAATGTACCAAGTACACCACTATACCAAATACATCAATGGGGTACCCATAACATTATAATAACCTAAATGTCAATCAAAGTATGCCATTATTCGAATCCAAGCTACTAGTCACCCCTAAAATAACATCAAAAGGGGAAATAAAACACATCCCCACTCATTGATTGTGAATTATTGTGCGTTTAAGAGCCATTGATCTTAAATTCGTATGTACTCAATTTACACTGTCTATCATTAGTACATTAAAAAACATATTTATATTACACGTTACTTGCAAATATACAAAATGTACTAACACATAATCACCACTAACATATTATATAACACAGAAAATAATACAGAAAATAATACTCATTCAATCCCCCAAGAAAAATTCCAGTTCGCTATCAGAATTCAATCCTGTTTCTACAGTTCTGAGTCTCATAATCCACAGTGCTTCTTGTCTGCGAAGACGCAATTCCCTATTGCCCCCTCTTGGGTTACGGGGGACATGCTCCAGTCCAAAAAATTCAAAGCATTTTTTGGTTGGTTGTGCTTCACAGGTAGTCATGTGTGCTACTAAGGGATACCTCACATCCCCATTGTTAAGTACCCGAACATGTTCTCCTATTCTAGTTTTGAGTGCTCTTATAGTGCTTCCAACATACATTTTTGTACATTTACAGCGAACAATGTATACAACAAAATTAGAGTTACAGTCCATAATGGAGCGCAAGGCAAATGTTTTATCATCATGAGAGAATTCTTGTATTTTGTGACATGCCCAACGACAGACTCCACAAGAGCCACATTTGTAAAAACCCTCCCCTCTCTGAGATAACCATGTTTTCTTCGGGGAGATAGTGGTGTAACTAGGACTTAATATATTTCTCAAGGTTCTGCCTTTACGAAATGATGTAATGACTCCTCCCGCTACCACATCCTTCAATGTCTCTTCCTGCATAAGTAAATTCCAGTGTTTAATCATAAATCTCTTCAGAATCAAGGAAGCATCATTAAAATCCGTTACGAATCTCACCACATTAGACGTTTCCTTGGTCTCTTTCTGTACTTTGAGTCTCAAAGTGTCTTTTCTGTCAATATATCTAGCTTTCAGCCGTGCTTTCTTAATAATCTTATTAGAGTATCCCCGTATTGAAAACCTTCTTTCCATGTCACTCAACTGGGTAACAAATTCCGCATCTATGCTACAGTTACGTCTCGCCCTCAAAAATTCTTCATAGGGAATTGATGCCACCTGATGTCTGGGGTGAGCACTTTCAGCATGCAAAATAGAGTTACAAGCAGTCGACATACGGAAAAGCCTACTATGAATCTTATCATCACAAATGAAGAGTTCCACATCCAGAAATTCAATCCTAGCCGCACTATATTGGTACGTAAATTTAACATTTAAATTGTTAGAATTTAAGAAACTACAAAATTCCATCAGTTTTGTTTCACCGCCTGTCCAAATCATTATACAGTCGTCTATATAGCGACCCCAAAACAGTACATGTGTTTGCCAGATGGCAGAATCTGGGCCCCAAATCCATATGTGTTCAAACCATCCCATGAACAGGTTTGGATAGGATGGAGAGAACTTGGAACCCATCGCCACACCACATTTCTGTCGAAACCACATGTTGTTAAATAAAAATAAATTGTTAGTTGTAATGATGTTAACCATATCCAATATCATCATTGTATGATCCCACAGACTTGCTGACCTCTTACTTAGGAAAAATTTTAAGGCTTCTAAGCCAACATCATGATTAATGCAAGTATACAGAGACACCACGTCTAAAGTCACCAGTAACATGCTGCTGTCCCACTCTACGTCACTCAGAGTACTGAGAATATGCGTGGTATCTCTGATGAAAGAAGGAAGATTATGAACCAACGGTTGTAAAAAACAGTCTACATATTCTGAAAGCCTCTCTGTAGGGCCAAGTATGCCTGATACAATTGGTCTCCCAGGTGGGAAAGGTAAGCCTTTATGAATCTTAGGCAAAGTATAAATACACGGATAACGTGGATGGTGTACCTTGAGGTACAGATATTCATCTTTATTAAGTAACCCATGTTTTTGCCACCTAACAAGTCTGTTATTGATCATATGTGCAAGACTGGGGACGGGATTATATGTAATCATCTCATAGCATGACAAGTCATTCAGTTGTGCCAGAATCTCATTATCATAATCGACCCTATCCATAATGACCACATTCCCACCCTTATCCGCTTGCCTAATGATGATACAATCGTTTTGTTTGAGTTCTTGTAATGCAGCTAGTTCATCCGAACTTAAGTTGCTGGAGGCATGTCGATACTTATTCTTAGTTAAATAGTTGTCATAGTCTTCGCAAACTTTGTCAAAGAACTTATCTAAGGGGTTCAGACCACAGGATCTCGGAACCCATCTAGATTGCCTTTTAAGTCCACTAGAAACACTTCTGTTTGATGTAACATCTAAATCATCTAGAATTCTAGCAGTAATGTCTGGGTCTTCATCACGTTCCGCTAGAGATATCAAGGTTGCAGTATCTCGAACATCTTCAATAGATAAAGTTCTCAAAACAGGAACAGTATCATTAGTATTCGTAACGTTATTGGGATTCTGTTGAAAATATTTTTTAAGTTTCAATTTCCGAACAAATTTAAACAGGTCAATTTTAGATCTGCATGGGTCCCCAAAGCTACTAGGACAGTAACTAAGACCCTTTGATAAAAGACTTTTGATCCCTGTAGTTAGTATCATATTTGTCAAATTCACTATATTAATATATACTGCATCATCAGAGTTCATACTTTCTTGTCCCGAGATCTCGTTTTGACTCCCTCCATCTCTTTTGCAACATTTACCGCCTCTCCTACCCCTCCTAGTTTTTTCATATCTGTTCTTCCTCTGTTTTGAGCATTTCTGCCTCGTTTCATCCTCATTAGTTCTAATAAAAAACTATTACCACTTGAGGTTCCATGAGCAGAAGTACTGGCTCCATCCTCCACTTCACTGTCACTCGTGATCGAGGTACTAATAGATGATGAATCAGAGAACTTCGGCAGATCCGAACCATTGGCGACCCCTCCACCATGAAAAAAGTGATCATATTTATTGGAGAAAGTGAAAATTCCACCAGTCAGGTAATCTCTCTCGTCCCGTTTGAGTTTACGAGCCTTCCTCTGCATAATTTCCTCCTGATATTTAATTAAAACTTGTTCGAAAATCTTATAATTTTTCTCAGTAGCATCTTTAAGATTTAAGCTCTCGATTTCTCTTTCAAGAATACCAATTTCAGTCTGTAATTGACTGACTTTCCTCTCAGAGTTAATGATCAAAATATCCATAAGTTTCATAGAGCTGCCAGTTAATTCCTTATCCCATAGTTTTAGTAAATCATCATCCAAGTCATCATAAGTGGGGAAAATTTGAGATCTCAAACCTCGGGGAATACGGTTGATTTTTTTTTATTGTTTTAATGTTGTCCCATCCCACCACTTGGATAACTCATTTTTCTTCATCCTCTCTAGTCTCATAAATTTGTTTCTAAGACCTTCTTTTTGCAGGTTACTCCCGGATACACTTTGAAAGTTACCTCCTTTTGCTAGATTATCAAATAATTCTTCTGCTATTTTAATCCTGTCCATGGTAAAGTAAAAAGGTTTTTTAATTTTATATTTACAAGGGTCACAACCAAGCTGCCTCCTCAAGTTAGACAAGAAATAGTTAATGGGGTGCACGGTGAGGAGATATGGCGCTAAGGATGTCACTGTACCCTATGTGTTGTGACAGGGGAACCACACAAAGGAAACACCCTACCCTTAAGGCATAAACAACCTCACAACAAATACAATACACAGTGAGGGTCCCCTCTTATAGAACCACGTATAGATTACTAAGATAAATAAACAATATCATAAAGGTCCATGTCTCATAGAACAAGTTTCAAAAGTCCACAGATGAATCCACAGGTTTATTGACAAGTTCAGAACATCAAAGGTAGATTGTACATCCAGCCAACACGTGTTTTGTCTTGGGAAATGTTTAAATCCCTTACGACTTCTTCAGGGCTAGAAATCATAAAGATAACACACGAGTTAAGATCAATGTACTTAACCGCCCAGTTCACACCAATTGTGTATCAAAACCAAAAAGAGGAATTATTGGTCAACACCACCCCATAAAAAGTGAGAGGAAAGAGATCAACAACCAACTCCAACTAAAGAGCACTTTAATAAAGCACTTATGAGTGATGAGATAACAGAAACTTACAGCATGCTTAACTATACGTGAAATACCCAAGTCAAAAAACACCAAAAAGCAAACACCCATAATCCAAAGTGTATACGTGTGCCCATAGTGAGATTACTTGTATTTAAATACCTTATAAGTCTACCACAATTTAAAGGCAAGTATTCATCAACTAATATCAATCCAATATGAACTTCCAGCGTGACTGATATCCAATCTATGTTCAGAATCTAATGTTAAAGAAAAAGGGGAAAGTATAAGTGTTTTCCAACACACTAATACTTCGTAAAAGCAAAACGTTACCACTTATAATAGATCTGAATATACCATGACTGGCATAATCCGTAACTATAACCTATTAGTCAGAAATCCATGCCATAATAACAAAAAATAATAATAATCCATGAGTTGTGCTACAAGACTACGAAAATAACCATCAACGCGCCGATAATAACTCGATCCTGGAGAGTTATATTACTGGCAAAATGTGTGTACGCGCATTACACTCAACTTACCACCAGTTCGCTGGAACGGCAGATGAGTATCGAGAAAAGCGGCGTCTTCCAGTACGGACGCCTAGCGTGTACGCTGAACGCGAACACCCGAACCCGGAAGTTATATACACTTCCGGGTTCGGCCTTCAAGCTAACCGGGGCACCAACATCAAAGACGGCACACAACTGCGTCAGCCACTGCAGTTCCCATAAAACGCAGCATTTTGCAATATTAACCGAAGGTACAAGAGACAAACATAAGGGGGAAAAAGAGATCAAAATCTGTATCTCCTAATAAAGAAGCAATAAGCATTAAACTAGTCAGCTATTAAGCAAAATACCGTATTATTTAGATTGAATCAACAACGAAAATAAGATAAAGCGAATTTGTTATTACTAGCACTAGTATTACAGGCCAAATCTCAATTAATAGAAATGTACCAAGTACACCACTATACCAAATACATCAATGGGGTACCCATAACATTATAATAACCTAAATGTCAATCAAAGTATGCCATTATTCGAATCCAAGCTACTAGTCACCCCTAAAATAACATCAAAAGGGGAAATAAAACACATCCCCACTCATTGATTGTGAATTATTGTGCGTTTAAGAGCCATTGATCTTAAATTCGTATGTACTCAATTTACACTGTCTATCATTAGTACATTAAAAAACATATTTATATTACACGTTACTTGCAAATATACAAAATGTACTAACACATAATCACCACTAACATATTATATAACACAGAAAATAATACAGAAAATAATACTCATTCAATCCCCCAAGAAAAATTCCAGTTCCCTATCAGAATTCAATCCTGTTTCTACAGTTCTGAGTCTCATAATCCACAGTGCTTCTTGTCTGCGAAGACGCAATTCCCTATTGCCCCCTCTTGGGTTACGGGGACATGCTCCAGTCCAAAAAATTCAAAGCATTTTTTAGTTGGTTGTGCTTCACAGGTAGTCATGTGTGCTACTAAGGGATACCTCACATCCCCATTGTTAAGTACCCGAACATGTTCTCCTATTCTAGTTTTGAGTGCTCTTATAGTGCTTCCAACATACATGTTTGTACATTTACAGCGAACAATGTATACAACAAAATTAGAGTTACAGTCCATAATGGAGCGCAAGGCAAATGTTTTATCATCATGAGAGAATTCTTGTATTTTGTGACATGCCCAACGACAGACTCCACAAGAGCCACATTTGTAAAAACCCTCCCCTCTCTGAGATAACCATGTTTTCTTCGGTGAGATAGTGGTGTAACTAGGACTTAATATATTTCTCAAGGTTCTGCCTTTACGAAATGATGTAATGACTCCTCCCGCTACCACATCCTTCAATGTCTCTTCCTGCATAAGTAAATTCCAGTGTTTAATCATAAATCTCTTCAGAATCAAGGAAGCATCATTAAAATCCGTTACGAATCTCACCACATTAGACGTTTCCTTGGTCTCTTTCTGTACTTTGAGTCTCAAAGTGTCTTTTCTGTCAATATATCTAGCTTTCAGCCGTGCTTTCTTAATAATCTTATTAGAGTATCCCCGTACTGAAAACCTTCTTTCCATGTCACTCAACTGGGTAACAAATTCCGCATCTATGCTACAGTTACGTCTCGCCCTCAAAAATTCTTCATAGGGAATTGATGCCACCTGATGTCTGGGGTGAGCACTTTCAGCATGCAAAATAGAGTTACAAGCAGTCGCCTTACGGAAAAGCCTACTATGAATCTTATCATCACAAATGAAGAGTTCCACCTCCAGAAATTCAATCCTAGCCGCACTATATTGGTACGTAAATTTAACATTTAAATTGTTAGAATTTAAGAAACTACAAAATTCCATCAGTTTTGTTTCACCGCCTGTCCAAATCATTATACAGTCGTCTATATAGCGACCCCAAAACAGTATATGTGTTTGCCAGATGGCAGAATCTGGGCCCCAAATCCATATGTGTTCAAACCATCCCATGAACAGGTTTGCATAGGATGGAGAGAACTTGGAACCCATCGCCACACCACATTTCTGTCGAAACCACATGTTGTTAAATAAAAAGAAATTGTTAGTTGTAATGATGTTAACCATATCCAATATCATCATTGTATGATCCCACAGACTTGCTGACCTCTTACTTAGGAAAAATTTTAAGGCTTCTAAGCCAACATCATGATTAATGCAAGTATACAGAGACACCACGTCTAAAGTCACCAGTAACATGCTGCTGTCCCACTCTACGTCACTCAGAGTACTGAGAATATGCGTGGTATCTCTGATGAAAGAAGGAAGATTATGAACCAACGGTTGTAAAAAACAGTCCACATATTCTGAAAGCCTCTCCGTAGGGCCAAGTATGCCTGATACAATTGGTCTCCCAGGTGGGAAAGGTAAGCCTTTATGAATCTTAGGCAAAGTATAAATACACGGATAACGTGGATGGTGTACCTTGAGGTACAGATATTCATCTTTATTAAGTAACCCATGTTGTTGCCACCTAACAAGTCTGTTATTGATCATATGTGCAAGACTGGGGACGGGATTATATGTAATCATCTCATAGCATGACAAGTCATTCAGTTGTGCCAGAATCTCATTATCATAATCGACCCTATCCATAATGACCACATTCCCACCCTTATCCGCTTGCCTAATGATGATACAATCGTTTTGTTTGAGTTCTTGTAATGCAGCTTGTTCATCCGAACTTAAGTTGCTGGAGGCATGTCGATACTTATTCTTAGTTAAATAGTTGTCATAGTCTTCGCAAACTTTGTCAAAGAACTTATCTAAGGGGTTCAGACCACAGGATCTCGGAACCCATCTAGATTGCCTTTTAAGTCCACTAGAAACACTTCTGTTTGATGTAACATCTAAATCATCTAGAATTCTAGCAGTAATGTCTGGGTCTTCATCACGTTCCGCTAGAGATATCAAGGTTGCAGTATCTCGAACATCTTCAATAGATAAAGTACTCAAAACAGGAACAGTATCATTAGTATTCGTAACATTATTGGGATTCTGTTGAAAATATTTTTTAAGTTTCAATTTCCGAACAAATTTAAACAGGTCAATTTTAGATCTGCATGGGTCCCCAAAGCTACTAGGACAGTAACTAAGACCCTTTGATAAAAGACTTTTGATCCCTGTAGTTAGTATCATATTTGTCAAATTCACTATATTAATAGATACTGCATCATCAGAGTTCATACTTTCTTGTCCCGAGATCTCGTTTTGACTCCCTCCATCTCTTTTGCAACATTTACCGCCTCTCCTACCCCTCCTAGTTTTTTCATATCTGTTCTTCCTCTGTTTTGAGCATTTCTGCCTCGTTTCATCCTCATTAGTTCTAATAAAAAACTATTACCACTTGAGGTTTCATGAGCAGAAGTACTGGCTCCATCCTCCACTTCACTGTCACTCATGATCGAGGTATTAATAGATGATGAATCAGAGAACTTCGGCAGATCCGAACCATTGGCGACCCCTCCACTATGAAAAAAGTGATCATATTTATTGGAGAAAGTGAAAATTCTACCAGTCAGGTAATCTCTCTCGTCCCGTTTGAGTTTACGAGCCTTCCTCTGCATAATTTCCTCCTGATATTTAATTAAAACTTGTTCTAAAATCTTATAATTTTTCTCAGTAGCATCTTTAAGATTTAAGCTCTCGATTTCTCTTTCAAGAATACTAATTTCAGTCTGTAATTGACTGACTTTCCTCTCAGAGTTAATGATCAAAATATCCATAAGTTTCATAGAGCTGCCAGTTAATTCCTTATCCCATAGTTTTAGTAAATCATCATCCAAGTCATCATAAGTGGGGAAAATTTGAGATCTCAAACCTCGGGGAATACGGTTGAGTTTTTTGTATTGTTTTAATGTTGTCCCATCCCACCACTTGGATAACTCATTTTTCTTCATCCTCTCTACTCTCATAAATTTGTTTCTAAGACCTTCTTTTTGCAGGTTACTCCCGGATACACTTTGAAAGTTACCTCCTTTTGCTAGATTATCAAATAATTCTTCTGCTATTTTAATCCTGTCCATGGTAAAGTAAAAAGGTTTTTTAATTTTATATTTACAAGGGTCACAACCAAGCTGCCTCCTCAAGTTAGACAAGAAATAGTTAATGGGGTGCACGGTGAGGAGATATGGCGCTAAGGATGTCACTGTACCCTATGTGTTGTGACAGGGGAACCACACAAGGGAAACACCCTACCCTTAAGGCATAAACAACCTCACAACAAATACAATACACAGTGAGGGTCCCCTCTTATGGAACCACGTATAGATTGCTAAGATAAATAAACAATATCATAAAGGTCCATGTCTCATAGAACAAGTTTCAAAAGTCCACAGATGAATCCACAGTTTTATTGACAAGTTCAGAACATCAAAGGTAGATTGTACATCCAGCCAACACGTGTTTCGTCTTGGGAAATGTTTAAATCCCTTACGACTTCTTCAGGGCTAGAAATCATAAAGATAACACACGAGTTAAGATCAATGTACTTAACCGCCCAGTTCACACCAATTGTGTATCAAAACCAAAAAGAGGAATTATTGGTCAACACCACCCCATAAAAAGTGAGAGGAAAGAGATCAACAACCAACTCCAACTAAAGAGCACTTTAAAAAAGCACTTATGAGTGATGAGATAACAGAAACTTACAGCATGCTTAACTATACGTGAAATACCCAAGTCAAAAAACACCAAAAAGCAAACACCCATAATCCAAAGTGTATACGTGTGCCCATAGAGAGATTACTTGTATTTAAATACCTTATAAGTCTACCACAATTTAAAGGCAAGTATTCATCAACTAATATCAATCCAATATGAACTTCCAGCGTGACTGATATCCAATCTATGTTCAGAATCTAATGTTAAATAATGACTACCTGTGAAGCACAACCAACCAAAAAATGCTTTGAATTTTTTGGACTGGAGCATGTCCCCCGTAACCCAAGAGGGGGCAATAGGGAATTGCGTCTTCGCAGACAAGAAGCACTGTGGATTATGAGACTCAGAACTGTAGAAACAGGATTGAATTCTGATAGGGAACTGGAATTTTTCTTGGGGGATTGAATGAGTATTATTTTCTGTATTATTTTCTGTGTTATATAATATGTTAGTGGTGATTATGTGTTAGTACATTTTGTATATTTGCAAGTAACGTGTAATATAAATATGTTTTTTAATATACTAATGATAGACAGTGTAAATTGAGTACATACGAATTTAAGATCAATGGCTCTTAAACGCACAATAATTCACAATCAATGAGTGGGGATGTGTTTTATTTCCCCTTTTGATGTTATTTTAGGGGTGACTAGTAGCTTGGATTCGAATAATGGCATACTTTGATTGACATTTAGGTTATCATAATGTTATGGGTACCCCATTGATGTATTTGGTATAGTGGTGTACTTGGTACATTTCTATTAATTGAGATTTGGCCTGTAATACTAGTGCTAGTAATAACAAATTCGCTTTATCTTATTTTCGTTGTTGATTCAATCTAAATAATACGGTATTTTGCTTAATAGCTGACTAGTTTAATGCTTATTGCTTCTTTATTAGGAGATACAGATTTTGATCTCTTTTTCCCCCTTATGTTTGTCTCTTGTACCTTCGGTTAATATTGCGAAATGCTGCGTTTTATGGGAACTGCAGTGGCTGACGCAGTTGTGTGCCGTCTTTGAAGTTGGTGCCCCGGTTAGCTTGAAGGCCGAACCCGGAAGTGTATATAACTTCCGGGTTCGGGTGTTCGCGTTCAGCGTACACGCTAGGCGTCCGTACTGGAAGACGCCGCTTTTCTCGATACTCATCTGCCGTTCCAGCGAACTGGTGGTAAGTTGAGTGTAATGCGCGTACACACATTTTGCCAGTAATATAACTCTCCAGGATCGAGTTATTATCGGCGCGTTGATGGTTATTTTCGTAGTCTTGTAGCACAACTCATGGATTATTATTATTTTTTGTTATTATGGCATGGATTTCTGACTAATAGGTTATAGTTACGGATTATGCCAGTCATGGTATATTCAGATCTATTATAAGTGGTAACGTTTTGCTTTTACGAAGTATTAGTGTGTTGGAAAACACTTATACTTTCCCCTTTTTCTTTAACATTAGATTCTGAACATAGATTGGATATCAGTCATGCTGGAAGTTCATATTGGATTGATATTAGTTGATGAATACTTGCCTTTAAATTGTGGTAGACTTATAAGGTATTTAAATACAAGTAATCTCTCTATGGGCACACGTATACACTTTGGATTATGGGTGTTTGCTTTTTGGTGTTTTTTGACTTGGGTATTTCACGTATAGTTAAGCATGCTGTAAGTTTCTGTTATCTCATCACTCATAAGTGCTTTATTAAAGTGCTCTTTAGTTGGAGTTGGTTGTTGATCTCTTTCCTCTCACTTTTTATGGGGTGGTGTTGACCAATAATTCCTCTTTTTGGTTTTGATACACAATTGGTGTGAACTGGGCGGTTAAGTACATTAATCTTAACTCGTGTGTTATCTTTATGATTTCTAGCCCTGAAGAAGTCGTAAGGGATTTAAACATTTCCCAAGACGAAACACGTGTTGGCTGGATGTACAATCTACCTTTGATGTTCTGAACTTGTCAATAAACCTGTGGATTCATCTGTGGACTTTTGAAACTTGTTCTATGAGACATGGACCTTTATGATATTGTTTATTTATCTTAGTAATCTATACGTGGTTCTATAAGAGGGGACCCTCACTGTGTATTGTATTTGTTGTGAGGTTGTTTATGCCTTAAGGGTAGGGTGTTTCCCTTGTGTGGTTCCCCTGTCACAACACATAGGGTACAGTGACATCCTTAGCGCCATATCTCCTCACCGTGCACCCCATTAACTATTCCTCAGTAAAAGCAGTAAAAGATGAAGAAAAACTGGGGCAGAGCAAGAGTGAGTTATTAAACCTCCATCTGTCAGATTTGGAATGTACCAGGAACTAATCAAAATCTGTAATAACTGGGGAATGATCAGAGATCACAATAAGTCCAATAGCTGATCTGATAAAGTTTTGGGAGTGCAGTTTAGGAATAAAGATATGGTCAAGCCTAGAAAGGGAGCCCTGTTGTGGAACAACAAAAGAAAATTCACTGTTGGATGGATTACATAACGTCCATGCATCCACAAGAAGACGTTCTCTTAGGAAAGAACGAAATTGCTTGTGCATCTTACAGGGTACAAATGTAACTGGAGACTGATGACTAAAAAAAGGATCCATTATTTGATTGCAGTCTCCTCCCAAAATAAAAACGTCATCATCATATTGCAAATGTTTATGGTAATGGTATAATTGATAATTACTTTAACGATTAGCCATCTCCCACACTTTTGGGAAGTAGTTATCAACTTTAGTTTCTTATGACAAAACATTATGATGCTTTTCTTTTTTGCAGATGCAGGAGAAACAAAAACAGAGCCCACCCTTCCATGTTTAAGTTTCAGAGCTTCAGGCTCAGTTGGGTGGGTCTCTTGGACAAGGACTAGATCAGTATTATATTTAGCTAAATGTGACATGATTCTCTGCCTTTCTGTTAGGTTAATAAACCCATTGACATCCCAAGAAATAACACTGAATTGTAAAGCAAGTAACTATATTTACAAGGAAAAGGTATGTAAGCTCTACAAGCATAGGGAAATTAATGAAGAAAGTAAGAATATAGACAAAGAACAGACCAAAATAAAGGTGGAAGGAAAGAAGAAATAGTGCATGGTAAACGTTGATGATTGTAGAAACATACCTGATAAGGATGAACAGTAGGGTGGGGTCAATGACAGCAAAGGGTGAAGATGACACAGCAAGGGTTCAAGACGCATCAATCAATTAATCAGCAAATGCAAAAATCAAGTTAATCATATCAAAGCAGCATGTGATAACATATGTAAAATAGACCCAAAAACTAAAAGTCTATGATAAAACGTTTAGGAGAATCATGAGATGTAGTCATCTTATAGAAGGACCAGAAGTATCCATGGAACTGGTGGAATGGAGACAAAGAAAGCCTCGAAGATATGCAGGAGATGTGTAAGAAGACATTTTTTCTGAAAAGTCACTTTGAAAAGACATGGGTGGAACAGTCCAAAGTAAGGTTCTAAAGAATGAAGCTGTGGTTGAAGATCCAGGAACTCTTTTTGTTTGGTCACTGTAGCTTTTGAAAAATCAGTGAAATGAAAATCTTGCTCCTCTGCCAGAGGATTAGCTTTTTGGTCTTCGCTGCATTGAGTACTTTAATTAAGCCGGTAAATTAAAAAAGAAAATAATCACTTCTCTGGGTTTAGGTGAGGAATGTGGGAGTTGAGGATACTGACCTAATCGATGGGCCCTCTCACTCAATACTATTGAGCAGTGGTTCCCAACCTGTGGTCCGGGGACCCGTAGGGGTCCGCAAAGCCTCCTTAGGGGGTCCGCGACTGCTTAGAAAATTAAATAATATTAACAGATTAGGTCCCCAGCTTTCAGTAATGACTCAGTAGGGGGTCCCCAGATTCCAATAATGATTCAGTGGGGGTTCCCGGAATCTAGTACTGATAAAGTGGGGGTCCACAGATGTCAAAAGGTTGGGAACCACTGCTATAGAGGATGGTAAGCCCACTAATTGGGGCAAAAAGGAAGTATAAAATGAGACGGAATCATTGCCTTCAAGACCTTCTGGAACACCATAAAGGCGAATGTTATCAAGTCTGTTTCTCTTTTCTAAGTCTTCAGAATGTGTTTCCAGCATTGCCACTTCCTTTACCAACGTTGATATTTTTCTTGCCTCATCCTGAACACCACTGGTAAGTTCTCCACTGCTGAGGTTCTTTTTCCATTTGAGATCAGTTGTCATCTAGATTTTGCACTCAGGCGTTGGTTTCTTCAACAATTGGATGCATGGCATGTATTTCGTCCAGCAGGAGTTCAAGAGATACAGGTGAAGAAGATTTAAAGGGAGAACGTGAGTCCTGTTTGATCCATGGATATGTAGATGGAGGCGCAGCATGACAAGTTGTGGGAGAGGATGAGGAAGGCATCTTTGATGCAGAAAAGGTGCTTATAAAAGGGCATTTGTCTGATTTTAAAAAGAGTGACACCTTCTCATTGGAAGGTGCCACTTGGTGAAGAGGAGCTTTATATTTCTTTAATCTGGCCATATAGTTCACATTACACCTGAAAATACAGCACAGTAGAAACAATGATGTAGATAAGTACTACAAATAATGATCCAGGATGCCTACAGAACTCCAAAGGCAAGGTGAAGCAAAACAGCAGAAGGAAAACTTCAAAAAGATGTGAACCACAATATAAGTTGTTAACAATATCCTTTTATCATGGATAATGAAGTAAGGGAATAAGTTCCAAAATGTTCAAGGAGTTGCATGAAATCGTCACCAACATAAAGAGGAAGGCTGTATAAAAAAAGGCATTCAAGAACTCAAAAAACAGCAACTGTAATCAGTACTCCTTGTGCTTTATATTGACAAAATTGAAAGGAACATTTCTAATATCAAGGCACCGGAAGAAAGGTCGTCCACAAAGTGAAGCAAGTTTTAGCAATGTTAAAATAATGAGGCAAAGTCAATGACCAGTTTAACTGGAGACATGAATAATAATATCCTCAGAGGGTTTGCCAAAACTCGCAGTAGATAAAGAGAAAATTCTTTGAAAAAGTAAGATTCACACTTCAGGGTGAGACAAAAAGTTCTACACAAGATGCATGTTTAATGTAAAATGGCAGCCGCTGTAAGGCAGATATGGATGAGCATGTTGTGACCTCAAATATGGACAAAAATATTTCCACACTTACCAGGCAGTTCAACAGCAGGTTCAGCAGCCCATTTGGATAGACATGAAGAGTAGGTTTCTGGGTCAGAAAATCCGACCAATGACATGCGGAGCTCCCCGCTTAGTGGCCACCTTGGCTGGTGGACAAGCCCGCCCCCTTTTGTAGTAATGTTCATGTTATAGATGTTGTTCATTAAAATATAATGGTATTTACAATAGTGTGTTTAAATGTTTTGATTTTAATGTTTATATATTAGTGAATTTTTTTTATTTTTATTGTTTGTTACTTGTCTTATAATTTTTTTCAGGTTGTGGGCTAATTTAGTTGGTTAGGGTGAGTAGTGACAGGCTCAAGTGGCCAATAAGATGTTGATCTGAATCTTGCATGAAATCTGACAGTCTTTTTCTCTGTCAACAGTGCCAAGCACATCATAGACTAAGTTTAGCATTGACATCAAAGAGGGGACAGTTGGGTATGGGGATATGAGAGAAGGCACACAAGAGACATCATCAAACTACAGACACAGAGATTGCCTAAAATTGATTAATTCAAGTCTTGAGAAAGTGTTGTGTTATTCTATGAAACATTCTTTTGCAGTTGTTCATGAAATGTAATTTAAGCTGTCAATAAAGAAGTGATTATAATCCATTCAACACAAGACACCTATGACCTATGTATGACTGTATTGGGTCCATTAATTTAGTAAATATACTTTTCACACAACCTAACAAATATTGTCATTATTTTAATACTGAAATATGAACATCAGGTGGTTAAAGACCCTTCCCACCTCTGTTTGGTGTTTATGCTGCATTTGCCATATTGTTAGGGGTTTCTGTTTACTATACTGTAATGTGTCACAATGTGTCCATTACATTTTGTGATGAGGAATGCTTCTGTGTTTTCAGGCAGGGATGTAATGCCAGCCTGAGGTGCAGGGGCACTCATTAAGAGGCCCTCCTGTAGTTCAGGGGGCCCCCAGTCCTTCATGTGCCCCCCAATGGTCAGGGGGACCTCATTCAGTCCAAGCCCAATTAATATCTGTGAGTGTGATGTGGGAGACTCATAGCCTATCATCACACTCCGCAGGGAACCCCCACTATTTTCTGTTACACTATTGTGTTCAGGTCCATCACAGTGGTGCAATGCAATTGTATTCTAAATTTGCAAAAGTTTTCAGGGAATTTTCTTATGTAGATGTATTTATGGAGTTATGTGTAAAGAAGCCTATTTGTGTAGTTTTCATTAACGCTTTGTATACCAGAAGCTACATTTGACAGTAGTATATGAGATCAACTAGTGTTTTTGCTTGCTTTCCATTGGCTGGTTTTTGTGGTTAAAACATACAAAACACACAAAAGGTGATAGAAGGCTGCTTTCAAAAAGTCTAACCACTGGTAATAACTTGGGTAGCACTCCAACCAATCATTCTTTTGCCCACCAAGCCATCTCAGTTTGGACCCACTGATGTTCAAATCAGCTGTGACCCTAATTATCTATTAAATATGCCCTTCTAATTTGGTGAAAAGTAGTCCAAGAACATACTCGCTCTATAACTGATAGGATGGTGTTTGAAAAGTGACACATCTACATATGACTGTTCTAAATGGAGAGTGGAGACGTGGTCATGTTACAAGTTCCACAAGCTATCACAGTGTGTTTTGAGTAAGCACATAGCCCTGTCATTGTTTTGGCTTGCTGCCACTCTAAGGGTCAGGAGTAGGGGTGTCTTCTTGAATTTGGCAAGGTCCTTTGGATTACATACTGTGCTGGAAAGCACTCCATGAAGCTACATCCAGAGTGCTGGTGAGCTACTAGGTGTTCCATACTACCCTGCTCTATGCTCAACATGTCATATCTGCCTGATGATTCATACTCTGCATGATGCCTGGAACACATCTTCCCTTTCTTGAAACCTATCATAGCCAAAGGTCAGTTGTACATCGTGATAGATTACAAAATTTTACTTTGCATCATGGTTTTACCATGCATGGCTTTGCATAGTGCTGTAATTTACCTCCATGTAATCCATATACAATGCAGCCCATTATGTCCTATACATTGTTTTCTTCACAAACAATAAAATGCGATTTTGATCATTACATTACATAAAATAAATTAATAGAGACATTAAAGGTTGTTGTGCCTCAAAAATGGGTTTCCTATTTAATAACTGAAATGTCGCACATGACAGAAACTCCATATTCTAAACTGCAATTTAAAAATATATTTTAGTCCGAAATGTAATGTAAAAGGTAATTGCAAAAAGAAACAATGCTACCTATAAAAGATTGTATAACATGAAGACCACCATTTTGTGGTCACTTGTCTGAAGCCCTCTCACCAGACTAGATGTGACTACAAATCAGTGAAAGCCTCGGTCGACACTGCTATTTAGCTCCCTAATTTGGTAAGCAAAAGTACCAAAAACAATACGTAGTTCTTAATACAACTGCTTCATATAGCAATAAATATTAGAAAATAAATTTTTATTTTTTTCTTTAACATTTATTTCCTTGCAACATGCACAAAAGTTGACAAGACAGAAATGACCTGTAGCACATTTAACATTGACATCAGTGAGAAAAAGTGATCTAACCAGGTAATGATTTAGACAAAACAATACATTTTGTGGAACATAGTAAAAATTATAACATATAACTCTAAAATCTAGGATGACTAAAATAGTGTAACCATGCAAATAATTACCTTATTTTTTTCTGTTTAAGGAATTGACCCAATAGCATTTTTTCCAAAATTGTAATTGTTTTGTTTACAGTGGAAATAAAATATTGAAAAATTACTTGAGGAAGCCAACTAATTTCAAATTTTGTTTAGTGGAAGATTTCTACTAAAAAAGCAGAAAGGCAAACTAAAAAAGCCAATAATTTTCTTAAATCTTCAGAGATGGACCCATCATGAAACATGATGGGTCATGAAACATGAAACATCATGAAACATGCTAAATAAGCAATACATACTATTTAAGTACTTTATATCACATTCATAAATTATAATCATTTATCAGAAAAATTCTGAATTAGAAAAGAAAGGTAATACATTAATCCTTTTTTGTTTTTTCTGACCAATTACCTAAAATATATATCATATAGGTCTACATTTTTAAATGACAAGATACTGTTGTTAGTAAATACATCAGTTAAAAATGGTCTAACCTAATGATCCATATTTTACATACCAAGGAAAATGATTTGAGAAAACTAAAGAAGATTTGCGCAGCTCCAAAGCCACATGTTATAATGATCGTTCATTGATAATCAAGGTAACTGTGTAATGGACAACGCAAAAACATAATCTCAATCCTTAGCAAACTATCAAAAAATGTGTAAAAATGCTTTTTTTTTCTGCTCTTTTTAAAGCTATCCTGAAATAAGTCATTAAACGATGGAACTATCTCACCAACCAAGTATATAGTTTCAAAAAGAGCAAACCAACTCTTGAAGTACAAAGGGCGCCTTCATTGTACAGAGAGACATACTGAATTGAGAGCTTATAGAAAGTCAGTAAGTTATTTCGGTAGCTGCTGCAGGGGCATAGAACATTTGTTAAAAAAAACTGAGCATTCCCATTCTGCCTCTGCTATTGAAGTAGCTATAAGAAAACTACTGAACAAATTAGGGTGCTAACTAACTCTTCCAGTGAAACCTCTGGTGCAGCAATAATGGATGTGGGCCGCACACAAAGCCCCTATGCTTGTTGCTGGCAAAGGCCTGGTATCCCAAAATTGGAAAGGATTATTTTCAACCAAAGACAGGTGAGTAAGGGACTTTGGCCCTCGTTACAACCCTGGTGGTTGGTGATAAAGTGGTGGTAATACTGCCAACAGGCCGGTGATGAAAAAAATTGAATCATGACCACGGCGGAAACCGCCAACACAGACAGCCACTTTAACACACTGACAGCCACAGCGGTAGCAACAAACACGGCGGCGGTAACCGGCAACAGCCAGGTGGAAAACAATGTACCACCCACAGCATTACAATAGGCCTACCGCCACCTTTTCCGGGGCGGTACCAACGGCATCAAAAGCACGGCGGAAACAATACACTGAAGGGAAATGACTCACCATTTGACACTCAAGTAAGAACCATGACGCCATGGAGTCCGAACTGCCCATTTTTCCAATGCTGGTGTACCTCCTCATACACCAGGAACACGAATGCCGGTGAAGATGACCACTGTGAGTACTGCACCTAGCACACAAGGGAGGGGGGGAAGAGAGTGACACACACACGCAACATGCAACACCCCACCCCCACCCTCACCCCCAACACCATGCACACAAACAGATGCAACAACATTACATATACACCCCGTAACCCTCAGGAATAACGCAAGGACAAAAGGAATAGATTAAAATGAGTGTAATAGTACAGTTTTAGATAAATACATCCTTAAATCAATAAACTGTATGTACAATATATACAAAAGGAGGGGCAATACCCACTCCAAAATGTCCGTACCCCACAAGGCCATAACACATAGGCCAAGGCCACACTTGACTCCTGCCTCAATGCGGAGAGAACACTGCAGGGGCATCAGGTCGAAAAAACACAGACAGGGTAACAGGGAATGGTGGGTTACCTCAGCCGGAAGATGGTACAACGCCACTGGCCTAGAGAGGGCTCCATGCCCACTGTTTGGTACTGGGGAGTGCAAAGCCACAGTCTCTCTAGTGGGAGGTTTGCCCACTGCCTGGTCAGGGGGAGTGCAAAACCACAGTCTACCAAGTGTGTGGTTTGCCCACTGCTTGGTCCTGAGGAGTGCAAGGCCACAGTCTCTCTAGTGAGTGGTTTGCCCACTGCCTGGTCCTGGGGAGTGCAAAGCCACAGTCTCTCTAGTGGGTGGTTTGTCCACCTCCTGGTCCTGGGGAGTGCAAAGCCACAGTTTCTCAAGTGGGTGGTTTGCCCACTGCTTGGTCCTGGGGAGTGCAAGACCACAGTCTCTCAAGTGGGTGGTTTGCCCACTGCTTGCTCCTTGGGAGTGCAAAGCCACAGTATCTCAAGTGGATGGCTTCTCCACTGGTTCTGGAGGGGGCTTTGTGCCCACTGTGCTTCATCCTGCCAATGAGGGTGTGAGTGGATGCCTTCTTCCTCTGGTTCCGGAGGGGGCTTTGTGCCCAGTGTGCTTCATCCTGCCAAGGAGGGTATGAGTGGATGCCTTCTTCCACTGGTTCTGAAGTGGGCTTTGTGCCCAGTGGCTTCATCCTGCCAAGGAGGGGGTGAGCGGATGCATTCTTCCACTGGTTCTGGAGGGGGCTTTGTGCCCACTGTGCTTCATCCTGCCAAGGAGGAGGTGAGTGGATGCCTTCTCCACTGGTTCTGGAGGGGGCTTTGTGCCCAGTGTGCTTCATCCTGCCAAGGAGGGTGTGAATGGATGCCTTTTTCCACTGGTTCTGGAGGGGGCTTTGTGCCTAGTGTGCTTCATCCTGGATGGAGTAAGGTCACAGTCTCTCACCTGGGTGTCACACCGACAAGTGTTGCAGGGGCCAGGATGCACTGCAGCCCATGTAGTCAATACTACACACTGCTCACTGGCAGTAACAACTGCTCAGTGGATGGCATTTGCGCTGCAGGTGGCGGTGCTGTCAGTGGTGGGGGAGGCTCCAGCCCTTTACCTGCAGCCTCAGACGGCTGCCCACTGGGGCTGCTGCTGCTGGCAGTGGTGCCGCTGGCCGGGGTGCAGGTGGCGGTGCTGGCTGCAGTGCAGGTGGCAGTGCTGTCCACGGTGCAGGTAGCAGTGCTGTCCACAGTGCAGGTGGCGCTGCTGTCAGTGGTGGGGGGAGGCTCCAGCCCTTCCTCTGCAGCCTCCAATGGCTGCCCAATGGGGCTGCTGCTGCTGGCAATGGTTCTGCTCGCCGTGGTACAGGTGGTGGTGCTGGCCACGGTGCAGGTGGCGGTGCTGTCAGTGGTGGGGGGAGGCTCCGGCCCTTCCCCTGCATCCTTGGACAGCTGAAGTGCCATGGCAGGTGTTGTGTGCCCCTTCCTATCTTTGGCAGATGGTGGTGCCTCCTTGCTTCTGCCAGCTGGTGTTTTTTTCTTGCCTTTGCTGGCTGGTGGTGCCTCCTTTCCCTTGCTGGCTGGTGGGGCCTCCTTCCCCTTGCTGGCTGGTGGTGCCTCCTTCCCCTTGCTGGCAGGTGTCCCCTTCTTGCCCTTGCTAGGTGGTGGCCCCTTCTTGGCCTTTGCAGGTGGTTCTGGCACACTGGCTTTGCTGACGGGTGCCTCCTTGGAGCCTCTCACACCTGCAGTAGCTGCAGAGAACACAGTGGCCGTGGACTGGGTGGCTGAGGTGCTGGGCTGGGTTCTGGCCACCCTGGCCCAAAGTAAAGGATGGGGGAGGGGTAGGGAATAGGTCAGTGGGGGCAAGGGAAAGCTTCTTAGGGACACTGGGGCAGAAAGAGGGTGAAGATTTGGGAGTGGAGAAAGAGTGAGTGGTTGTAGGAGGTGTCTGTCTGGTGTGTTTGGGTGCAGGTGCATGGGCTAGATGCTGTTGTGAGGTGGATGGCTGTTGGGAGGGTGTGTGCTTGCGTTTTTGTACTTTCTGAGGAGGGGTCACAGACACAGTGGGAGATGCCACAGGGGACGTGCGCATGGATGTGGGGGTGGTGACTGCCAGTGAGGGGCGTGTAGTGATAGGCATGCTGGGGATGGAGGAAGTGGATGAGGATGTAGTGCATGCAGTTGTGAGTGGAGACACTACTGGGAGGGAGGTGGATGATGAGGAGGAGGGGGACACAGTGGAGGCAGTGGATGTTGGTGTGTCTGCATCTGGATGGTGCTTGTGAGTGCCTGTGGGATGAAGTGTGGTGCTTGTGTTTGCCTGAGCCACTTCTGTGTGTTGGTTTAGGTGAATGCTGGTCTGAAGGTCTGAAGGTGTGCTTGGGATAGGCTGGAGTTGAGACGATTGGGACTGGGTAGAAGAAGTTGGAGGGGGGAGGCTGGAGACAGGGACAATGGACGCCACCAGTGAGTTGGCCAGAGCCTGGAAATCTCTCTGTTGGGACGGCACGCCAGAGTGAATGCCTTCCAGGTATGCATTTGTTTGTTGCAAATGCCCTGCTAGACCCTGGATGGCATTCAGTATGGTTGACTGCACAACAGAGAGGGATTTCAGGAGGTCAATAGCCTCCTCATTGAGGGCAGCAGGGCTAACTGGGGCAGGGTCTCAGGTGCCTGGGGCGAAGGAGATGCCCACCGTCCTGGGTGAGCGGGCACAGGAAACACACTGAAGGGCAGTTGGGAGGGCGGTGCTGGTGGGGGGGGGGTGGCTGTACCTGTTGTTGGGGTGGGCACAGAGGTTTTTGCCACCACCAGGGAGCTTCCATCGGAGGAGGAGTCGCTGTCGGTACTGTCCCCTCCTGTCTCCATTGTGGTGCTCCCCTCGCCCTCCGTCCACTGGTGCCCTCACCGTCGGTGGATTCTGCCTCTAGGCCCATGTGGGATGCAACTCCCTCCATTGCCGGTGTTTCTGCTCCTCTGCCAGATGATGCTAATGCACAAAAGAACAGGGTGACAAAACAAAAAGGGGGGGGGACAGAGGATACACTTGGTCAATGCCAGCAACAACACTACCGTTGGCATACAAAACTCACAGGGAACAGCCCTATGCACTAGGCCATGCACTACCAGTTACAATGCTAGTCACCAGCCCATGGGGTACAATGCCTAATGTCATTAGCTGCCCACCTGAAACCCACAGGACCCTGCCCAGTAGTAGATGCCCACAAACATTATTGTGGTTGGAGTGCATCTGAGCCTGCCTGTCATGGAACCTACCCAGCCATGTTCGCCCTGGCATAGGGGCACCCATAGCCCATATCCCCCACCCAGGTAACACCTTAACACGTGCAAAGTCAAGATTCTGAATCCGTATTCACCCCCTTGTGGCTGCTGTCATGCCTTCAAGCGCCCATCCAACTGCAGATAGACCACCGCCAGGATGCGGAACATCAGGGGGGTCAAGGTACGATGGACACCCCTTCCTCATTGGGAGACCAGCTCCAGCTGGCCCTCCACCGTCTTCCTTGCTCAGTGGTGCAGGTCCTCCCACCGGGTGCTTCGCCTGTCAAAGACCCTCAGGGCCCACACCTCCTTGGCGATGGCACGCCAAATATCCTTTTTCTGATGGGCGCTGACCTGCAGGAAAAATACAGCAGAAAATATATTAGTCATACTGTCCAGACTGTCAGACTCATGGCCCACCATATACCTCCCATGCCCTTACAGACAGACATTGACCACCATACATGCAGCACTCTGCCCAGGACCCCTCAGCCCCCCCTACACGAGGCTTACACACCCAGCACTCCATACATTCATGCCTCACGCATCATTCTCACCTGTTGGTCTGTAGGACCATAAAGTAAATGGTACTGGGGTAGGACCCCATCCACCAGTCTCCAACTCCTCTGAAGTGAAGGCAGGGGCCCTTTCCCCAGACACTCGAGTCATGGTCGCTTCCAGACACGGGTCACAGCAGCACTTGCAGTGTAGGTCCTCTCCTGTTGAAAATCAGGTAGCAAGTGAGTGAACAGATAGAAAATGGCGGTCACGTCCGCAGCAGTGCGTACGGTCACCGCCTGCGTACATCGCCATTGGCTCCTGGAACCTGTAGGCCCCAATGATAACCAATGCGGTGTTACAAGGCGGTCGTCGACCGCTGACCGCAACAGCGCACAACACCAGAGGAATTACCTCATTTCCACTTGTCCTGCCTCGCAGGTCAGGCAGTCACCATTTCAAGGGGGCACAGGCCATGGCACCTAACTGGGTCACATCAGACATAGGCACATCAACTGATTTACAAGTTCACATACTGTTTCTGTAAAACAAAAAGTGCATTTTAATCTGAGTATATGTGTGAATATGACATTCTACTCACCATTTTTCAACCTAGAGTTCAACCACTGAGGATGAATAGGAGATGGAGACATCCCTCCATGTACAGATCCCTGGTGGACCTAGCGACAATGGAGGACAGGCACTTTATCCTAACCTACAGACTTGATAGGGCCACAGTCCAAGAGCTGTGTGCCCAATTGGAGCCAGACCTGATTTCAGATATCCGCCACCCCAAAGGTATCCTCCCTCTAGTGCAAGTCCTGTCAGTGCTCCATTTCTTGGCAAGTGGTTCCTTCCAAGCGACAGTGGCCATGGCATCAGGGATGTCACAGCCTATGTTCTCAAACGTGCTGACCAGAGTGTTGTCTGCCCTGCTGAAACACATGCGCAGCTACATCGTATTCCCTCAGGTGGAGGATTTGGCCAGAGTGAAGGCTGACTTCTATGCACTGGGACATGTCCCCAATATCATTGGTGCCATTGATGGTACACATATTGCCTTTGTCCCCCCTAGAGAAATGAACAGGTGTTCAGAAATCGAAAGAGCTTTCCCTCTCTGAATGTGCAGATGGTGTGTTTGGCGGACCAGTACATCTCCCATGTCAATGCAAAGTATCCTGCCTCTGTGCATGATGCCTTTATCTTGAGGAATACCAGCATCCCATATGTGATGGCACAACTCCAGAGGCACCGGGTGTGGCTAATAGGTGAGCCCATGGTCCCCACCCAGTTGATGTAGGTATATGGGTGTGGGGTTGTCCCTAATGGTGAGTGTGTGGCTTACAGGTTTCCCTTGATATTTTTAGGTTACGCCAGCCTCTCATGGCTACTGACCTCAGTGAGGAATGGCAGGACAAGGGCAGAGGAACGTTACAATGAGGCACATGGGTGAACAAGGAGGATCATTGAGTGCACCTTTGGCCTCCTGAAGGCCAGATTCCAGTGCCTCCATCTGACAAGGGGATCCCTGTACTACTCACCCAAGAAGGTGTGCCAGATCATCGTTGCATGTTGCATGTTGCACAACCTGGCCTTGAGACACCAGGTGTCTTTTCTGCAGGAGGATGAGCCTGGGATGGTTGTGTGGCGGCGGTGGAGCCTGGGGACAGTGACGAAGAGGAGGCAGAGGAAGAGGATGTGGGCAACATAACTACAATAATCCAACAGTACTTCCAGTGATGCACAGGTAGGACACTGTAACTTCACCTTCCATTGCAGTTTTGTGTTGGACATTGTACATGGCAGCCTGATTTCCCTAGTTCTATGGCCACTTACTGTATCCTTTGGGATCTCTATTTCCAGATATCTGTGCCCCACTCTAGCTCCTGGTGTGTTTACTGCTGCCCACTACAGGTCATACCTATGTAAATATGATTGTACATTTGAATTACAATGTTTACAGCTTGTTTAAGTAATACATATTGACAGACTCCATACTTGTATTTGTTCCAAGGGTGTTTATTTATGTGATAATATGTGTAGGGGGTATTGCAATGGTCTGGGTTGGTGGTGTAGAAATGTCCAAAATAGAGTCCAGTCTATTGGTATCACAGGTACATTGCCCAAGGGGGCATAGGAAGTGGAGCAATGGCAGTTCAAGGTGAACAGGGTGACAGAGTGGGACACAAGTGTCATCACTGTGGGCCTCTTCTGGGGGGGGGACTGGATGTGGCTTGCACCTTCTCTCCAGTGAAGTTGTGTGGGTGTCCTGTGGGGATGTAAATGCAGTGTTATTGTTTCTGCGTGTGACATCTTGTGCATGGGTATGTTTCCCTCTATGGTTGTTATGACCAAGGCAGCTTTGGCTTGTCTGAGTTGTGATTTGGTTGGCTAAGTGATTGTCACTAGTGTGCATGCTGTGGTGATGGGTGTCCATGCATGTCTGTGATGGGGGTCCATGCATTGGTGTTGAATGCAGGGCTTGGTATTGGGACAGGTGGGTTGTGATGGTGGGGTATATGTGAGGTGGAGTGATGGGGGTGAGGGTAGGGGTAGGTGGTTGTGATGGCATGCAGGTAGTGGGGGATTAAGTTGTAAAGATTTGACTTACCAGAGTCCAGTCCTCCTGCTACTCCTGCCAGACCCTCAGGATGCATGATCACCAAGACTTTCTCCTCCCATGTTGTTAGTTGTGGGGGAGGAAGAGGGGGGTCCACCGCCAGTCCTCTGTACAGCTATCCTGTGTCTTGCAACTACGGAACGCACTTTTCCCCGCAGGTCATTCCACCTCTTCCTGATGTCATCCCTTGCTCTGGGGTGCTGTCCCACGCGTTGACCCTGTCCATGACTCTCCGCCATAGCTCCATCTTCCTAGCAATGGACGTCTGCTGCACCTGTGATCCGAGTAGCTGTGGCTCTACCTAGATGATTTCCTCCACCATGACCCTTAGCTCCTCCTCAGAGAATCTGGGGTGTCTTTGTGGTGCCATGGGTGTAGTGTGAGATGTGTGTGTGAGGGTGTGTGGGGTGATGCATTGGGGTGTGTGCTGTGAGGTGCGTGGATGGTGTATGGGTGATGGTGTTTTGTGGCTCAGATTCAGTGGGTGCTCCTGGCTTGTCTCTCTCTCACTGGCCAAATTCTTTTGGTCTTAAAGGGTTGTGGGTAGTGTGTGTGAGTGTTTGATATTGGTGTGGGTGTGTGGGTGTGGTGTGTGTATGTGTGTCAGGTGTGTGTAGTTTGAATTGTCCAATGTGGTGTCTGTTTTGTATGTGTGTTTGTATTTTGAGCGCAGAGGTCTGTACCACCCATGGTTTACTGCGGTTGAATGACCGCCACAGTGATTCGTGGGTCATGATGCTGTGGGTGTAGTTTTGTTGGCGTAACAGTGTGGGTTTTGGTACCACCAGTTTATCACTGACCTTGGGCTGGAGGACTTATGTGTGTGTCTGTATAGTGGCGAATTTCTATGTGTGGGTCATAATACCCGTGAAGGTATACCGCCGTGGTATGTTGGCGGCAGTCAGCATGGCGGTAAGTGGCACTTACCGCCAATGTCATCATGAGGGCCCTTATCTCAATCCAAATACATTTCTGACATTGAAATCCCTGTTGAACTAACGTAGAGTTTTCAACATGAACACTTTCTACTCTATGACAATAGCAATACTCAAAAACCCATACTGCGTTTTGCTACTTTCCACAACACAGTATCACTGGAAAATATTGAGTGATGGCTAGTACTTTAAAAACCACAACTCTCCATTAATTCACCAATCGTTACACTACGCAGACAAAGATGACCAATACTAACATGCCTCTCCTCTACATGTTGCCAGCATGCAAAATGACCTTGTAAGTATTAAACAAGACGTGTCTTTTGAGAGTAAGAGTGACAGAAGAAGAGACCCACAGAAGCCTCTTAATGGACCATAAACAGAACTCAGCCAAAGCCATGTCAGTCACCACTTCAAGACTGGCCCGATTGGAGAGAAGCCTTACACACTTGAAAGACAGACATAGGAGGAGCAATCTTCAAATATTTGGCCTCCCAGGGGGAACAAAGGAGCAGGCCTCATCCTGTGCCACTTCTGTAGAAAAATAGATACTGCAAACCCTAGCCTTAATCTTTGCAAAGGACTTTGAAATAACTCAAACCCACAGAGTCCCTACCTTTAAACCGAAAAACATCTCAACACCTAGAGCCCTGGTTTTCCGACCTCTCTACTACCCACACAGGGAACTTATTCTCTCTTAGATGAAGAAGGTGTAAAGGGTCATCTGGACTGACTACTCTGTTGGCATCTCCCAAGACTACTACAAAGACACAGTCAAAAGGAGGAAAGAATTCCTTGCCCAGAGGAAAGTTCTTAAAGATCTGACAATACAATCCATTCACATTGGCCGTGCTTTCCTGAAAACTATCTACAACTGAAAAACATCCATCTCTGATTACCCTATAGACTTGGGTTCTGTCATTGTAGAAATTCAGGAGTCAAAAATGAACTCCTAGGTTGTTCATTTTTTGGTCCAGTTACTCTTATGAAATACCCAGCTAGCCCCCAATACACCATTAAGATACTAACCTCCTACTCTTAAACACATGAACAGGATTAAATGCCTACTTAACCAACTAACAAACTCTCTCTGCTGCACATACCATGATCATATAACACTACCACACCTTCTTATGCAATCCCAGAAGCTAATGCTTTAAGCTCAGCTAACTTTTCCACCACTAACTAACACTAAGGTGCTCATTACGAGGCTGGCGGTCATGAGACCGCCAACCTTGCCGTGGTGGTCCTACTGCTGCGGAGCTGGCGAAGGACTGCCACATTATGAGTTGTGAGGCTTGGCACATGCCAAGCCTCCAGAACTCTGCCTGGCTCACCGGTGCTGTCCCACGGCTGCGGCCGGCGGTGAGCACCTCCAATTATGAGGCTGCAAAATGCCAGGCTTTCCATGGCGGTCACCCCGCCAAGAAAGCCCTGGCAATCAACTACCCGGTAACAGGAATCTTCATTACTGTCACCGGCACACACATACATACATGTCTGCACACATGCACACAAATCCCCCCACCTGTCCCCACACTCACACATACACACCCACACCCCTTCACACATGCATGCATACACAAACACACACTTTCAGCATACGCATACATGCACTCAGACACACCCATTCACTCACATTAATCAACACAGGCACCTCCATTCCTGCACACATACATACACACATTCAGCAACCCCCTCCGCAAACGTGCACACATGCACCCAAACACACAGACCCCCTCCATCTTTCCCTCTCTCTTCGGACACCCACTTACCTACTCAGTCGAGGGGGAAGTCTGGGAGGGGATGGGTCCTGGTGGTCTTCCCTCGCTGCAACCACCACGCCAGCAGGGCTCAGTCAAGTCGTATTAAGACTTGTAATACGGCGGGCTAAGTCCTGCTGGCATGGCGGTGCCGGCGAGTGAACCGCCTCTGCAGTGCCGACTGCCAGCATGACTGCTGGCTGCTTTCTGCCTCAATGATGGCAGAGGGCACTCAGCACTCGAATGTGGCGGTCTGCTGACCGCCAGCACTGGCTGTTGTCTGGCGGATTGGGCTTTGGGGATCAGGGAAATTGACCACCAAAGTCCAAATGAAGGCCTAAGTATTGTGCTCCTATCAAGAATCTCACTGTTAACTCACAAATAACAATCCAGATCTGACAATGATGTTCTGTAATTATTCCAAACACATACAACTAACACCCACACTTAGACCAGTAGCTCTCTAAGAGGTTTCTTCATCTTGCAATGACTGTGAACTGGGTGATTATTATAAACAATATGTGATCTTTATGTCTGCCCTGCACACCTTGAACATCGGATACACTAGGCGCACCACACTCACTATGTCTGCCCCAGTCTGGTATATTATAAGCTATCCCATATCCTAAATACTTCTTTTGTGTACCAGACCATAGTGGGCCACATATGTCATGTTCCTCAGCCAGTTTTAAGGTTGCTATAACTATGTACTGTGTGATCAATATGAACAGTATGTGAACTTTATATGAACCCTGCACAACTTCAACAACAGGTACACTAGGTGCACTGTGTTCACTATGTTTGAGGGAGTGCCTCTTTGTGCATGTGTTCCCTCACATGTTTGGGCTGATGCTGCTGTTTTTTTTTACTCTGAGCGTGCACTGAGGCTTACTAACCAGACCTCAGTGCCAGTATTCTGACCTCATGCAAAATATATTTCGAATTATATAACCCAATTGGAAAGGTCTGACTAACTTCAAATACCCTAGTATACGGTACCCAGAATACACAGGTCATGTAAGACAGATTCCCTCATTATGACTTCGGCGGTCAAAACAGTTGACTGTTGAAGTCACACCCACCAGGAGATCGCCATACTATGACTCCTGGCAGCTCTCAGCCATAAATTTGGTATATGAGTGTGTGTGAATGGAGGGGTGGGTGTTTGTGTGCGTGTGTGTGCATGTATCTGTGTGAATGTGTGAATGTGTGTCCGCGGGGGTGTCGTGGACGTATGTATGTATGTGAATGTGTGTGTGTGGATGTGTGAGTGTGTGTGTGGTGTGTGCATGCGTGGATGGGTGGTGGGGGTATGTAAGGTGTTCGAGGGTGGGAGAGGGTGATGTCTACAGGGTTCAGAAGTTGGGAGGAAGGCCGTAGCTGTTTTGGGGGGGGTGAGGGAGTCGCATACTGGCAACAGGAATGGTAATTCTTCTCACTAGTACCTTTCCACCAGGGATTTCCTGGCAGGGTTGCCTCCAGGAAATCCCTGGCACAAAGGAGACTCATAATACCATCGGCGGTATAACGTGGACTGCCGGGCCGAAAGTGGTACACCTTCAGCCCGGTGGTCCCACTGCCCTGGCGGTACAGGTGGTGAACTGTCTGCTTTGCAGCCAATTCACCACTGTGGTCGTAATTTGGCAGTCCTGCTCCAGTCCTGCTCTGCCATGCTGTCGGCGGTGTTAGTGCCACTGCCGGCGTGGAGGAACAGGATCGCCAGACTCATAGTGACCACCAGAGTGTCCACTCAGGGCTGAAGCACTATTTGTGTCACCCTTCATGTGAAACACAAAATGGCTCACAGCCTGCCACTGCTGACTGGAAGGACAGTGTTTTCACTGTCAGTTCAACTTTGCAAACCACCCAGTCCCTTAACATTATATGTAAGTCTCCCCTAAGGAAAGCCTAGAGAGCCTTACGGCAGGGAGCTGTATTTTGTTAAGTAAGTATTAATAGTTATCACTTCTAGAAAAGTGGCCACTCTATACTCTGCTCACCGAGCTGCCTCACAAAGGCACACATATACAGGTAGCTTTGTGAGTGACTTGAGAGACATGTAAATGATTCCCAGGCTCAAGGACAAAAGTAGTGCTGCAGTATCGAGGTTTCACCTCCTCTGCCACAATGGCCACTCAGGTAATTAGCCTCAAGGTGTGCTTCAAATGGGAATCTGCCTTTGATGGGCCACTGGGTCCAACACCCCTGAGCAGGATGGATTTTGTCCTTGTAGACTGTATGGAGACAGAGCCAGATGCAGGAAACTCACCCCAAAGCCAGTTCTACAGTGGGCACGTTGTCCCCAAGTAGCTCTAGGGTGGGCTACCTTGCTCCTCATGACTGAGGAAGGGTTGTGCCTTCTTAAAGGGGGCAAGAATGGGGCTTTCTGGGATAGGCAGATGCCACACAACACAGAAATGTCATCAATAGGTTGGAGGGGGCCCTGTAGCCCATCGGCAAGTGACCGCGTGGACCCTTCAAGGCACTTTCCTGGGATAAATAAGGCACCTCTGGCCAGTTGGCCCTCTGTCCTAGCTGGACTCGGAAAGTGGACAAGAAGGAGATCACTCTGCACTCACTGGAAGTGCACAAAGAGATCTTGCGACACAGGAGCGACTGCACCTGTTGCACTGAGTTGCTGAACTATCTTTACAAACTTTTCAAGAGTTTCTAAAGTTTTTGTTGACCAATAAAGGATATTTATTTCTTTAAAAAGCTACATCTCTGGAACCCTCCAGTGGATTTTCATGATCGAGGTCTCTAAAGATACATAAAAATGAAATCTATGTTTCTAACCTGGTGTCTTGCTTCTTTCATGTAGTGACTTTCTTATTCTATACTTTGTTTTTAAATGCTTTATACATTATTCCTTACTGCTTGCAGCCACAGCAGCTTAGGGTCGAGCTTAAGGTTGAGTAAGCCTACCTGACTGGACCCAATATGGTATTTGTGAGTGTATTACACAGTAGGGGTCCCTAGCCATACCATATAGTAAATCTCAAATCCTCACAACTATGGGCCTCATTATGACCCTGGCGGTAGAGAACCGCCAGGGCCAACGGGGGCGGGAGCACCGCCGACAGGCCGGCGGTGCTCCCTTGGGCATTCTGACCGCGGCGCTTTGGCCGCGGTCAGAAAGGGAAAACCGGCGGTCTCCCGCCGGTTTTCCACTGCCCCTAAGAATCCTCCAAGGCGGCGCAGCTCGCTGCGCCGCCGAGGAGATTCTGACAATCCTTACCGCCATCCTGTTCCTGGCGGCTCGCCCGCCAGGAACAGGATGGCGGTAAGGATTGTCGTGGGGCCCCTGGGGGCCCCTGCAGTGCCCATGCCAATGGCATGGGCACTGCAGGGGCCCCCGTAAGAGGGCCCCGCTAGTATTTCACTGTCTGCGTAGCAGACAGTGAAATACGCGACGGGTGCAGTAGCACCCGTCGCACCTTCCCACTCCGCCGGCTCGATTACGAGCCGGCATCCTCGTGGGAAGGGAGTTTTTCCCTGGGCTGGCGGGCGGTCTTTTGGAGACCGCCCGCCAGCCCAGGGAAAAACTCATAATACCCTCCGCGGTCTTCTGACCGCGGAGCGGTATTATGGAGGGCGGCATCCTGGCGGGCGGCCTCCGCTAAATCCCTGGCACAAAGGAGACTCATAATACCATCGGCGGTATAACGTGGACTGCCGGGCCGAAAGTGGTACACCTTCAGCCCGGTGGTCCCACTGCCCTGGCGGTACAGGTGGTGAACTGTCTGCTTTGCAGCCAATTCACCACTGTGGTCGTAATTTGGCAGTCCTGCTCCAGTCCTGCTCTGCCATGCTGTCGGCGGTGTTAGTGCCACTGCCGGCGTGGAGGAACAGGATCGCCAGACTCATAGTGACCACCAGAGTGTCCACTCAGGGCTGAAGCACTATTTGTGTCACCCTTCATGTGAAACACAAAATGGCTCACAGCCTGCCACTGCTGACTGGAAGGACAGTGTTTTCACTGTCAGTTCAACTTTGCAAACCACCCAGTCCCTTAACATTATATGTAAGTCTCCCCTAAGGAAAGCCTAGAGAGCCTTACGGCAGGGAGCTGTATTTTGTTAAGTAAGTATTAATAGTTATCACTTCTAGAAAAGTGGCCACTCTATACTCTGCTCACCGAGCTGCCTCACAAAGGCACACATATACAGGTAGCTTTGTGAGTGACTTGAGAGACATGTAAATGATTCCCAGGCTCAAGGACAAAAGTAGTGCTGCAGTATCGAGGTTTCACCTCCTCTGCCACAATGGCCACTCAGGTAATTAGCCTCAAGGTGTGCTTCAAATGGGAATCTGCCTTTGATGGGCCACTGGGTCCAACACCCCTGAGCAGGATGGATTTTGTCCTTGTAGACTGTATGGAGACAGAGCCAGATGCAGGAAACTCACCCCAAAGCCAGTTCTACAGTGGGCACGTTGTCCCCAAGTAGCTCTAGGGTGGGCTACCTTGCTCCTCATGACTGAGGAAGGGTTGTGCCTTCTTAAAGGGGGCAAGAATGGGGCTTTCTGGGATAGGCAGATGCCACACAACACAGAAATGTCATCAATAGGTTGGAGGGGGCCCTGTAGCCCATCGGCAAGTGACCGCGTGGACCCTTCAAGGCACTTTCCTGGGATAAATAAGGCACCTCTGGCCAGTTGGCCCTCTGTCCTAGCTGGACTCGGAAAGTGGACAAGAAGGAGATCACTCTGCACTCACTGGAAGTGCACAAAGAGATCTTGCGACACAGGAGCGACTGCACCTGTTGCACTGAGTTGCTGAACTATCTTTACAAACTTTTCAAGAGTTTCTAAAGTTTTTGTTGACCAATAAAGGATATTTATTTCTTTAAAAAGCTACATCTCTGGAACCCTCCAGTGGATTTTCATGATCGAGGTCTCTAAAGATACATAAAAATGAAATCTATGTTTCTAACCTGGTGTCTTGCTTCTTTCATGTAGTGACTTTCTTATTCTATACTTTGTTTTTAAATGCTTTATACATTATTCCTTACTGCTTGCAGCCACAGCAGCTTAGGGTCGAGCTTAAGGTTGAGTAAGCCTACCTGACTGGACCCAATATGGTATTTGTGAGTGTATTACACAGTAGGGGTCCCTAGCCATACCATATAGTAAATCTCAAATCCTCACAACTATGGGCCTCATTATGACCCTGGCGGTAGAGAACCGCCAGGGCCAACGGGGGCGGGAGCACCGCCGACAGGCCGGCGGTGCTCCCTTGGGCATTCTGACCGCGGCGCTTTGGCCGCGGTCAGAAAGGGAAAACCGGCGGTCTCCCGCCGGTTTTCCACTGCCCCTAAGAATCCTCCAAGGCGGCGCAGCTCGCTGCGCCGCCGAGGAGATTCTGACAATCCTTACCGCCATCCTGTTCCTGGCGGCTCGCCCGCCAGGAACAGGATGGCGGTAAGGATTGTCGTGGGGCCCCTGGGGGCCCCTGCAGTGCCCATGCCAATGGCATGGGCACTGCAGGGGCCCCCGTAAGAGGGCCCCGCTAGTATTTCACTGTCTGCGTAGCAGACAGTGAAATACGCGACGGGTGCAGTAGCACCCGTCGCACCTTCCCACTCCGCCGGCTCGATTACGAGCCGGCATCCTCGTGGGAAGGGAGTTTTTCCCTGGGCTGGCGGGCGGTCTTTTGGAGACCGCCCGCCAGCCCAGGGAAAAACTCATAATACCCTCCGCGGTCTTCTGACCGCGGAGCGGTATTATGGAGGGCGGCATCCTGGCGGGCGGCCTCCGCCGCCCGCCAGGGTCGTAATGAGGCCCTATGTCTGCTTGAGTTTGTTACCGTATAAGCTAAATCATAAGCTTAATACTGCATATTTGCACTAGGCCACAGGATACCTCACATCACATGTTCCACAGTCAATTTTAAGGTTACTACAAATCCCACATATCTTGACTGTTTAACATATTGCTTCATAGATTTCTCCAGAAGATGCCCATATTCACCATCTCCCATACTAACATATCCTCTCAATGTTGTGTCCCTGCTATGACACAGATATATAGTCATGACTCTCCCTGATCAATCACCTCAAAGGCGCTCCTGGTGCCCCCGTGCCCTCATTCTGCCTCCACACTCAGTGTAACGCTGTTGATACTTCTAGTCTACTATAGTTCATGCAATGGAATGGGGGATAGAAGCTCACTGCCTCACATCACAGCACAGTTCATCCCTTTACATTATGGTAAATGCATTACAAATTTGCGATTACTTGAATACTGCTGTGGTTTTTCACTATAGTTGGTGCAGATAGTGCTGTACATCTTTAGACATGTGTTTCTGGATCTTATCCTTCATCAGTAGAGATCAAAAAACAGATTTCATCAGGGGTTGCTGCGAATGCTGCCACAGTTCTTTCAGGTCTTAGTACCTCTCACTGGTACACAGGTGCATCTCCAAAAGCTCATCAGCTTGTTGGCTCAAGGGAGCCTTTTTAAACAGAAGGGGGGTGGGTACACTGCCTCACATCACAGCACAGTTCATCCCTTTGCATTGTGGTAAATGCATTAAAAGCGTGTGATTACTTGAATACTAGCTGTAGTTTTTCACCTCAGTTGGTGCAGATAGTGCTGTACGTCTCTAGACACATGTCTTCCTGGATTTCATCCTTCATCAGTAGAGATATAAAAACAAATTTAATCAGGGTTTGCTGAGAATGCTGCCACAGTCATCTCAGATCTCAGTACCTCTTACTGTTGCACAGGTGCATCTCCAAAAGTTTGTCAGCTTCTTGGCTCAAAAGAGCCTTTTTACACAGAAGGGGGATGGGAGCACACTGCCTCACATCACAGCACAGTTCACCCCTTTGCATTGTGGTAAATACAGTACAATTTGTGCTTACTTGAATACTAGCTATAGTTTTTTACCAGAGTTGGTGCAGATAGTTCTGAAAATCTCTAGACAGGTTTTTGGATTTTATCCCCTATCAGTAGAGATCAAAAAACATTTCATCAGAAATTGCTGGGAATGCTGCCACAATCCTCCCAGGTCTTAGCACCCCTCACTGGCACACAGATGCATCTCCAAAAGCTCATCAGCTTGTTGGCTGCATCCACTAAGGTGAAAACTACAGACTACAAATGAAGTACGCACAAATGTGTACTGCTTATGCCATAATGCAATAGACAAACTGCATGCTGGAGTGTGAGGCAGCGTGCTTCCAACTGTTTCCTGTTTAAAAAGGCTCCCTTGAGCCAGCAAGCTGACGAGCTTTGGTTGATGCACCTGTGTGCCAGTGAGTGGTATTGAGACCTGAGAGGACGTTGGCACCATTTCCAGCAACGCCAGAAAAAAGCCTGCTGCTCTCTACTGATGAAGGGCTGAACCCAGAAACACGTGTCTTGCGATCTACAACACCAGCTGCACCCACTAAGGTGAAAAACTACAGACTACAAATGAAGTACCCACAAATTTGTACTGTATTTACCATAATGTAATAGGGAAAACTGCATGCTGGAGTGTGAGGCAGTGTGCGCCCAACTCGTTTCTGTTTAAAAAGGCTCCCTTGAGCTAGGAAGCTGACGAGCTTTGGTTGATGCACCTGTGTGCCAGTGAGTGGTACTGAGACCTGAGAGGTCTTTGGCAGCATTTTCAGCAGCCCCAGAAAAAAGCCTGCTGCTCTCTACTGATGAAGGTCTAAACCCATAAACATGTGTCTAGAGAGAGACAGCACCAGCTGCACCCACTAAGGTAAAAAACTACAGACTACAAATAGTGCACAATATTTTGTACTGCATTTACCATAATGCAATGTGGCAAACTGCATAGTGGATTGTGAGGCAGTGTGCTTCCAAATGTTTCCTACGCTTCGTCCTGTCTATCACCCTTCTGTCCTAATTCCCTCTATAGGATAAGCCTAGCTCGCTCTCTGTGGAGTCTAAAACCACACCAAGGGCATGGTGTCATACCGTTCCCTGCCCCATCCCATCCCACCCTCCCACTGTTGCTCTCCAATTCGCATCACATCCTCAGAAGCAGCTCCAGAAGTCCCATGGCTAATAACAAATCCCCAAAAGGATGACAATGAAATTGTTGTTATAAATAACTATGGGCCAGATGTAGGTACGAAACAAATTGCGAGTCGGAAATAGCGACTCCATGCAAATCGCTATTTCCGACTCGCAAAAGAATAGTCCAGTAGAAATCGCTATTCCAAATAGCGAGTCGCAGAGGAGTCACACCGCATTTTGCGACCTCGCTTTTAGCGAGGTCGCATATTGCACGAAGGGTGTGGTCCGGTGTCGCAAATTGCGACTGGCTCGCAAATTGCCTGCAGGTGGAACAAAACATTTGAAATACCCACTTCCTGGTTCTGTGTGATGACATAGAACCAGGAAGTAACCAAATGGAACAGGGAGGAGGGAGGAGCCCACCCAGCCCAAACTGCAGAGCCACACCCAGGTGAGAGGAGCAGCAGCAACAATGGCTACACAGGAGAAGGAGACACCCAGTGGAGGCAGAAAACGCAAAATCAAGTTTTCTGACAAGGAGTTGGAGGTGTTGACTGAGGAGTGCTGCCTGCACCATGAACAATTATTTGGCAAGGCAGCAATGAGTGTCTCTGACACCCAAAAAAAGAAGATCTGGCAGTACATCCAGAACAAGATCAATGCCACTGGTGTAAGCCACCACACCCTGGATGAACTACGCAAAAGGAGGTATGACCTTCGCTCCAGGACCAAGGAGAGGGTGGCGGAGCGCATGAGGGAGATGCATGGCACTGGAGGAGGGCCATCTACTTTTCCACCCCCTACAGCAATAGAAACCATGGTGGAGACAACTCCGGAGCCGGAGGCTGTACTGGGCATTGGAGATGTAGACAGTTCGGCACCAGGAACATCAAAAAGTAAGTACCAAAATATATCCCAGTACACATCAGCAGGCACCTCCAGACTAGCTCCATTCACAGTTTAGCAACCTATAGAATAGTGCATTATGGGCAGTGTAGTACAGTAGTCCAAATATAGGCAAAGGTTTATATTGAGGCATCAAACATATGTGCGAGACATACAGTGTATCCCCTATGTCCCACAGGTCTCCCACAAGGACCTCCATCAGTGCCACTGTGCAGGGAGAGGACCATGGCACAGACCCACAGGAGGAGGCTGCCACAGACACTGCAGGGGAGTGCAAAGACAACACTGTGAGAAAACAGGGCTGATTGCAGAGGCCCCCTAACTTTTTGCCCCCATTTTCCACTTTATGCTGGTGTTTTCCTGACTCTGATGGTGCCCTGGGTACTGCTAACCAGTCCCAGGGCCTGTGCTCTGTGTAAAATCAATATGCAAATTAGGCTAATTATAATTGGCTAAGTTAACCTACCTATAAGTCCCTAGTATATGGTAGGGCATGTAGGTTTAGGGACCACAGCATAGGTAGTGCACCCATAGGTGCACTGCTGAGGTGCCCAGTGTCATTTTAAAGGCAGGCCTGCCTTGCTGGCTGCTTTTAAATTAAAGTTATATGCAAATTCGACTTTGGAATTAAAAGTAGTTCCAAAGTCTTTAACTACCTTATTTTTACATATAAGTCACCCCTAAGGTGTGCCCTATGTGCCCCTAGGCTGGGTGCCATGTAACTATAAGCAGGGACTTTATAAAAATAGTTTTATAAGCCCTGGTGAGGTAAAAACAGCCAAATTCGTTTTTCCCTCATTGTAGTAAATGGCCTTCATAGGCTAGAATGGGGAGACTTTGTTTTAAATTTTAAAGTCTCCTTAAAAGATGCATACCAAGAATGTGGTATCAAATTAATTGTTGTAATAAATCCCACAACTTCCAGTTGTGGGATTTAATATAACTTGTTCAGGTAAAGAGTTTTAGACTTTACCTAAAAAGTTGCCAATTTCAGCCCTGCATTGTTTTTGCTGCTGTGCTCTGATTGGCCAGCCTGCAGCAGCTTAGCCAAGCTGCCTTGATGAGGTGTGAAGTGGCCTGGCTTCACACAAAGGAATGTGCTTGTGGGAGAGAATCTCCCCTCAGCAGATGGTGAGGCAGGAAGGGGGAGGGCTGCCAAACTGGTCTTCAAAGGCAGAGAAGGACATTTGGAGCAACCAGCAACACCCCCACATCCTGCAACCCCAGACAACTAGGTGCCCCCTTGATTAGATTAGGAGAGGGCAGGAGAGGGGTGTGTTTATGATTTTTAGCCACACCAGTGGGTGGGCTCAGCCAGATGTAACCTCCAAAAATCAGATTCAGCCATGTTGGATTTTTAGAGAATGTTGCCTTCTGGGATGGATTTTTGCCACACTTCCCAGGAAGTGGTCACCACAGGGGGACGACCCTGTACCTGATTGGAGAACCAGGACCCCCCTGCTTTTCACCCAGGAGCAAGGATAAAACTGGCAGACCTGCACCCACACCTCAGATCCCCATCAGATTCCAACAAGGAAGAACTAAAGGAGAAGAAGGACTGCCCTGCTGGACCCCTGGCCTGCACCTGGAACCTGCACTCAGAAGGACTGCACCAGCTGCACACTTGGGCTTCACCACAAGAAGGACTTTGCCTGGCTTCAACTGGTTCAAGGAGGGACTCCCTGTTTGCTACAGGTGAAAAATTGCTAACCAGAGTCCCATGCACCAACTCCTGAAGAAAGGACCAGCTGACCACTGCCCAGTGGCCAAAAAGGAGTTTGCGCCAGGTGCATTCTGGGAGTTGTAGTCAGGACCATCTCAGAACTTCTGGACCCTTGGGGTGAGCTGTGGACCCCAAAAGAACCTTAAAAGGACATCTGGGTGAAGCCCCAGAAGTTTGGAGAAGTTTGGAGAATTTTTAAAAAAAAGCTACATAGAGGGACCGAAAATGTATCTACGAAAAAGAGATTAAGGGGGTGATTCCAAGTTTGGCTGGCGGCGGGCGCCGCCAGCCAAACGGGAACCGCCAGAATACCGCTGCGCGGTCATAAGACAGCCGCAGTTATTCTGAGTTTCCCGCTGGGCGGGCGGGCGACCGCCAGAAGGCCGCCCGCCCAGCGGGAAACCCATTCCCACGAGGATGCCGGCTCCGAATGGAGCCGGCGGAGTGGGAAGGGTGCGACGGGTGCAGTTGCACCCGTCGCGATTTTCAGTGTCTGCTATGCAGACACTGAAAATCTTAGTGGGGCCCTGTTAGGGGGCCCCTGAAGTGCCCATGCCATTGGCATGGGTACTGCAGGGGCCCCCAGGGGCCCCACGACACCCGTTACCGCCAGCCAGGTTCTGGCGGTCAAAACCGCCAGAACCAGGCTGGCGGTAAGGGGGTCGGAATCCCCATGGCAGCGGGAAACCGGCGGGACACCGCCGGTTTCCCGTTTCTGACCGCGGCTGTACCGCCGCGGTCAGAATGCCCATTGGAGCACCGCCAGCCTGTTGGCGGTGCTCCTGTCATTTTAGCCCTGGCGGTCGTCGACCGCCAGGGTTAGAATGACCCCCTAAGTCCGAAGGTAAAAAGTTGACCGGGACCTCCCAGCCATCGTATCCGAGAAGGGCTCCATGGACGTCGGATCAAGATCCAGGTTTACCCCGGTCGAAGGATTTTCACCTCGAAAAAACAACTAAGTCCGAAGGTAAAAACTTCCACCAAGGATTCCAGCATCGCGTATCCGGAGAAGGGCTCCAGGAGGTCGGACAGGAGTGGCAGGTTCGTCCCACTGAAGAAAATCTTCAAAATAAAGACTAAGGGGGTCATTCCTACCCTGGCGGTCCGAGACCGCCAGGGTAGGGGACCGCGGATGCACCGCCAACAGGCTGGCGGTGCATCCAGGCCCATTCTGACCGCGGCGGTAAAGCCGCGGTCAGAAAAGGGAAACCGGCGGTTTCCCGCCGGTTTTCCCCTGGGCTGCAGAATCCTCCATGGCGGCGCTGCAGGCAGCGCCGCCATGGGGATTCTGACCCCCTTCCCGCCAGCCTGGTTCTAGTGGTTTTGACCGCCAGAACCAGGCTGGCGGGAACAGGTGTCATGGGGCCCCTGGGGGCCCTTGCAGTGCCCATGCCAATGGCATGGGCACTGCAGGGGCCCCATAACAGGGCCCCACTTAGAATTTCAGTGTCTGCTTAGCAGACACTGAAATTCGTGACGGGTGCTACTGCACCCGTCGCACCCCTTCCACTCCGCCGGCTCCATTCGGAGCCGGCTTCCTCGTGGAAGGGTGTTTCCCGCTGGGCTGGCGGGCGGCCTTTTGGCGGTCGCCCGCCAGCCCAGTGGGAAACCCAGAATGACCGCCGTGGTCTTTTGACCGCGGTACGGTCTTCTGGCGGTTCCCGCTTGGCGGGCGGCTTCTGCCGCCCGCCAAGCTTAGAATCACCCCCTAAGTGTGAAGGTAAACTTTTAACCGAGGCCTCCCGCGACCTGTAGCCGAGCAGGGCTTTATCGCGGTCGGCCTGAAACTTTGACTTTGCCCCAGTCGAGGTGCAACCAGATGACCCGATTGGCGCTTTTTGTTTCTAAGCGCTAGAAAAATAATAATTCTTTAAAAATTCATATCTCCGGTTCCCTTTATCCAATTTTATTCGTTTTTGTGTCATTTTAAAGATAAAAATATAAACTATTATTATAAATTGGTTTTGGATTTTTAAATTGTTTCCTGTGTTTTATTTAATTACTGTTTTGTGATATTTGAATGCTTTACACACTGTCTCCTAAGTTAAGCCTTGACGCTCGTTGCCAAGCTACCAAGGGTTGAGCTGGGGTTAATTTACTGAGACCTAACTGGACCTAAGTGGAGGTTAGTGGCTTGTTGCTAGGTGTAGGTACCTACCTGCCCTTACCAGCAACCCATTTTCCAACAAACACCACCCGTGGAATTGGCAACGGAGACCATGGACGATCCTGCCCTGGGTATGGAGGCAGCCGTTGAAACACCAAGGCCAATGCCTATGGAAAGGCAAACACATGCATTATCAGGCGCAGTGCGTAGCCACGGCACAGATTGCAGTCTGTGCGCAGTGAGGATGTTTCAGATGTAGATTTTGTGGGACTTGAGACATCCTTATTGCAGAGTCAGCGCCTGCAAAATAGACAGATGAGGTTAGTGAACCGGAACCTCTCAAGAATGCAGACCACTGTCACACATGGGCTGGCAAATGTGGAAAACCAGTTCACAACAATGAACACAAATCTGGGTAACCTGACGACCTCCATTGACAATTTGGTCAGGGAACTGGTGGCTGCCAGGTCACAGGCACGGTGCAGGGAGCGCAACACTGCTGCCCGTTTAGACAGGCTTGGTGCATCCATAGGGTGCCTGGCAACAAATACAACCTGCCTGTCAAGGCGCACTGTCAGCCTGCAAGTAGAACTGGGGCATGTTGCAGGAGATGTGGCACGTGGACTTGGACACATCAGCAATGTGGTGGATCTGCTGGAGACCAGACAGGCTGCAAGGGGCATAAGGGATACCCCGCAGGACAGTGAGGAGGGCTCAACAGTGAGTAGTGTGTCTTCCACTGATGGACATGTGTTTCGGAGTAGCAGTGCACAGCAGGGCTCAGGGGACCAAGCTGGAGTGAGCCATGGTGGCCGCAGTCATAGGAGGCTGTGAGCCACTGACACATACTGGTACAGAGGCACATGAACATAATGTGTTCGATTTGACTGTTTTATTACCATACTGTAGCATAGTTCACAATGATATCAACATTATAGTTCTGCAATAAAAAGATTTTGTTTGTTTGACTACACAACTGGGCTATGTGTGTCCGACATTAGTGAGTGTTGTCACGGTTGCCACGTACCTGCCAAAGTAGTGGGTTGCAATGTGGTTCCGTCTCTGTCTGCCCTCCACTGCGATGCTTCTATCCCCAGGCTGTCGATGTGGTAGCTGTTGCTCCTCATCCTCCGTATCTGTGTCTTCAGGGGTAAGATATAGCCCACGTCTGGTGGCAATGTTGTGCAGGATGGCACAGGTGGCAACTATCTTGCATGCTGTTTCTGTGGCATACTAGAGTGCTCCTCCACTTTTGTGGAGGAATCGGAATTTTTACTTCAACAAGCCAAACATCCTCTCGACTACAGTTCTGGTCCGCCGATGTGCAATGTTGTATCGCCTCTCATTCTGATTGCCAGGTGTTAGGTATAGGGTGAGTGTCCATGGTCTCAGGGCATATGCACTGTTACCAGTTTGACAAAAGAGGCAAATTTAGCAGGGCATCACAGGGTTACACAGTGACCTGTATGTAAAGCTTCAGAGTGTAGTCACCAATACCTAATAAATATCCTTCTCCAAACTCCCCATGTTCTAGGCGTTGGTGTATCCCAATGTGCAATGTCAGTAATGGCATTATGGGCGTCACATACCACCTGGATGTTTAGTGAGTGGGTACATTTCCTATTGCAGTGCACATATTCCAGATTTGCTGGTGGGCAAATTGGTTTATGTGTCCCATCAACACCCTATTACATGGGGAAAGTTGGCAATTCTGTAGAAGTCCAACTTGGTGCTGTTCATTTCTGCCTCATTTCTGGGAAGGTATATATATATCTGGACATGTGTGCGAGTATGGCATCTAGGAAACATCTGAAGAATCGTGAGAGTGCACTTTGGGATACCCCACCTGCCACAGCAATCACCTCCTGATAGCTACCCGAGGCCAAGAGGTGCAGTGAGCATAACACTTGCACATGTGTGGGAATGACGCTGCCACGCATTGTCTGTCGTTCAAGCTGAGGTTTCAGCAGTTCAATTATCTCTAAGATAACAGCACTGCTCAGACTGTATTTATCATAAACCTCCTCCTCACTTTGTTGAAATAGTGTTTGCCTGGTTCGGTATATCCTCTCCTGTCTCTGCCTACTCCTCCTCGGCTGGGCAGCCTGGACTCTCCTCCTCCATGCAATCACATATAGTGCAGCCATTTTGAGTAGCCCAGATGCCTTCTGAGTCTCCTTTTATACTTTGGTTCTAGTTACCACCTGTTCTGATTCAGTGGTAATCTGGGTGTGCAAAACAGGCTTTTTGCGACTAGTCGCAATTTGCGACTGGCTTTTGCATACGGTTTGCGACTCACAATTTGCGACTTCCTAATTGCGGGTCACAAAATCAGGTCGCAAATTTTGCGAGTCGGTAATGGGTCGTATCGCTATTTGGTGATCTGAAATGCGATTTGTACATCCCATTATGCATTTAGTGGGGTTGCAAATAGCTCTGCGAGCCGTTTGCGACTCGCAATCCTTTGTTACATCTGGCCCTTTGCTCCTAACAGTGACCCCCCATTCCTCTGTTTACAATTACACAAAAGGTTAGCACCAATCCCCTTGAAAAGAAGAATTATCATGGGTGGTGACTTCAACCTTCTCTGAGATGGGACACTAGACACTAGCTCTTCCAACCCCTCTAGACAGAGCAGATCTCACAAACAAATGCAAAATATATGAAAGACACTCAAGCTGAAAGACGTATGGAGGCAATTTAAACATAGAGGAAAAGGCTATTCACTTTTTCCTCACAGCTCTTTTTCTTGTATAGACTACATTTTAGTAGATGAGGCTCACATCTGTAACACCTCTAGCCCTACGATCAAACCAATCCTACTTTCAGACCATGCTTGCTTGTCCCTCTTATATGAAATCTCCCTCCCAAAAAATAAGCCAAAACCCTAGAATATGAATTGTCTTCTCACAGAAGACCCCATTTTTACGGAGATATTGAAAATGAGAAGATTGAAAAATGAAACTATTCAAAACATAGAAATGATTAGAAACTCATGTTCCAACCCTCACATTGCATGGGCCCTGAAAACCACCATCTGTGGTATTATGATCAAACAAATGTCTTAGAAAAACAAACAAGACAATTCTTAAATAACTGGAACGACAAATAAAATCCCTAGAGAATGATCTTAAACAGCCTGTGTTTAAATTAACTAACAATGATGAAGTACATATTCAACAAAACTTTAAGCAACAATGCACACATCATTGTACAAAAAAACAAAGGTGTCTCCTTTTTTAAATGTAATAAAGCCAGAAAAATAATAGCCTCTTATCTAAAACAAAACATCCATTACTAATGAAGACAGTACACCTTTCACCAAGGAAGAGGCTATACTAGTCACCTTCACTATAAAACCAATCACACTCCCTACAAAACATCCCTACAATAACAAAATCCCTATCACAAAAATAGATGACAAAATGAACGCCCTGTTAGAGAAACTCATTAACCAAAGTGAGATTGCAAGCCCAATCAAATTATTCAAAAGTCGGAAGGCACCAGGGTCTGACAGCTTACCCGCCTCCTTCTACCATACCTGAGGATCCTCCCTTACCACACTCCAGAAAACCTCTTCTCTCAGTTCTCAACCACAGAGGCAGTCACCTGTACCGCTGTGAGGGCCACAATAATAGTCATCCCCAAAGAAGGTAGAGATCACTCTCTTCCCAAGAAGCACCACCCAATCCCACTAATAAACACTGACTGCAATGTATACACAAATATCCTAGCTCTTAAACTAGAACACATCCTCCGAACAATAACACATCTGTCACCGTATGAATTCATTAAAGGTAGAGTCAGCATGGAGAAAGCTCCATACCTCAACTAACCAGCCTGGTAGTTGCACTAAATGCTGAAATGACCTTCAAGAAGGTCTTGCGGTCTTTCCTACTGGCTACCCTTACTGTATTCACTCTCTCTCTCTCCTAATCTATCTAAAATTATTTTCACACTATATAAGGATCTAAAGGCTGAATTAACATCAAAGGAAACCTATCAAAAAGCTCTGCGTGAAACAAAGCATTAGACAGGGATGCCCCCTCCACTCTTCTTTTTCTACTCACATTGGAACTACTGCTCATAAAAAATATAGAGAACCCCTATAGTCCTACTATTCCATTTGCAGCAGGACCACAAAAAGTAGCAGCATATGCAGAAGACATTCTCCTCTTCACATCTTAGGCTGGCACTGCCATACCTATCATTGTGTCAACTATCATGGATTTTGCCTTAGTCTCAGGTTGCACTCTTAATAAGGACAAAACAGAGGTTCTGCCCTTAAACATCTATTTCAACAGGTCAATTATCTGGAGCCATGACCTCAAATGGGCTCCAGACTAAATCAAATACCTAGGCAACTGGTTCAGTCAGAACCTGACAGACTTCTTTCATCGCCACAAAATAATAACCCTAACCAAAATATAAGATTTTCTAGATAAATGGTCAACTAGAGTCATCACCTAATGGGGTTGTATTGAAACCATCAAAATGATGATATCTCCTCTCATCGCCTTTCTGATTAGGGTGTCACCAATCTAACTGTCGAACAACTTCTTCACTAAGATAGAACTCATGCTGTGGCAAACCATACGTCCAAGAATAGCCCTCAAAAAACTGTGGCCCTCATTATGAACAGTTGCAGTAAACACAGCACTGCCGGCGGTGGCGGTAACAACCGCCAACAAACGAGCGGTCCGTACTGCCAAATAATGAACCAACTGAATCAGGCATCCTGAAAACCACTCATCGCCAGCAGAGGAGTGCTGACAATGACAGCAGAGCCCGCCCACAGGCCAACGGGAAGGCCCTACCCGCCCATCAAATAATGAACCACAAGACCGCCGTCAGTTTTGGGGGGGAACCACCGCCACACAAAGCCAGGCAGAAATGAACCAATTATAAGGAAACACTCACCGGAGGCTCACACAACATGCCGAAGCAGACATGGATAGAGAGCTGCAGATCATTCCTGCCCTGCTCCTTGCCATACACCTCCACGACCGAGACCACAGACGAAGACGACGACGGTAAGTACTGCAACCTACTAAACAAGGGAAGAATTAAATACCCACCCACTCCACCCACCCTGCAACGCTCCCACAAACCTTCACAGCAGCACAAGCCACATACCCCACAGCAAGAGGTACTCACCCGACACAAGGCAAATCGAACCTGCAAAAAGTACATACATGTGCCCCACACCCACAAACAATGAAACAAGAGACCACGGATCCAGAGTGTGCCTCCAACAACACAGGCCACACATTAACCTTTATTATGCTCACTGAGCAACCGAAGTGGATATAAGGCCAATGGCCAGTCCGTCTGAATACAAGTCTGATGGGCCACAATGGCCCCAACCTGACTCCCACAAGTGCTACAGTAGTCCACCTCATAGGGGCAACAATGGGACATCCAGGCACCTCAGGGAACAGGAGCAAGGGGTAGTGGGGGTGTGGATTTACGACAGGGGTGGGGCTTAGATTTCCATTCGGAAGGTGGAGGGGGTTTGGGTTTGGCCTTGGAAGGTGGGGGAGTGTGCTTGGACCGGGTGGTGGCAGATGGAACAGGTTCAGCACAGGGCTTCTTCCTCTCTGGGGAAGGGGCACGGGAATGTGAAGAGCGAAAAGGGGCCGGCTGTGACGTGGAAGGAGTGGAGAGGGCAAGGAAGTGTGCACGTTTAGGGATGAGACGGGGCGGGCGTCGTCACTGGAGAGGAAAAGTTTCTTTGGTGCAATTGGGGTAGTCCTGGAGAAAGGTGTGGGAGTAGCGGTAGAGGGAGGGGTCATAAGTGGTGTAGGTGTGCGTGATGTGGGTTTAGGTGACTGGACAGTATGCTGAGGTGTGGTGGATGTGTGATGGGTGGGTGTTTTGGTACGTTTGAGTGCCTTGGGAGGAGGAGGTGGACACAGTGGGATAAGGCAGGCTGCCAGTGTGAATATATGTTGTCTGGGTGTCTGCAAGCCTGGTGAGTGTACTGCATGTGCCAACTAAAGTAGTTGTGGTGAGTGCAAGTGTAGTGTCTGGTTGCATGAATGGATGTGTGCTATTGTGGTGACTGCAGGAATAGGCTCATCAACAGTGAATGAAGGTGCAGTGCCTGGGGGTGTGCATATAGAGGGGACAGACAGGGAGATAGAAGAGGTGGGCAAACTTGGGGAAGTGGATGTTCTTGTGTGTGCATGTGTATGTTGGCTGAGTGTATGCTTGTGGTGAGAGGTGTGGTGCTTGTGTTTTGAAGTGTGCTTCTTGTGTGTTGAGGTGCGTGCCTGCGTGTCAGAATGGGTTCTTTAGACGGGTGAAGGGAGTGGGCTGCTGGAAGGGGTAGAGGAGGTTGGAGGGGGGAACGACTGACCAGGGACAAGAGGAGGCCAGAGCCTGAAAAGATCTCTGTAGGCCAGACACAGCACTGTGAATACCATCCAGATAGGCATTGGTCTGCTGCATCTCTGATGTTAGCCCCTGGATGGCATTGACAATGGTTGTCTGCCCTACAGAGATGGTTCTCAGGAGGTCAATAGCCTCCTCTGTGAGGGCAGCAGGGCGGCCTGGGGCAGGGGAAGAGGTGCCTGGGGTGAAGGAGACACCTTACCTTATGGGTGAGCGGGCACGGCCAACTCGGTGGGGAGGAAATGGGAGGGCGCTGATGGTATGGGGTGGTGGAAGATGACACAGTAGGTGTGGGCCCACTAGGGTCCGCCACCGCCAGGGAGCTTCCATTGGAGGAGGTATCAGAGACACTACCTCCAGTGGTAGTTGCCTCTCCCATGGTACTCACCTCACCCTCCAACCCATTGGTCGCCTTGGCGTCGGACGACTCTGCCTCTGAGGATCTGTGGGCCACTGCATCCCCACTCGCCGGTGCCTCAGCTCCCTCGCCAGATGATGCTGATGTACACAGACAACACAAGAGAACAGGGATGGGGGAAAAAACAGGAGAGGTTTTGTAAATAGCTGAATGGAGGTTCAATAGTGGTTCACACATACACCCACCCAGAAGACCCTCCAACAGGCAGCACCTACCGCTATACCCATGGCTATGCACCTACTAGTGGCCAGAACCCTGCTCTACAGCCATTCCCCAAATAACTTAAGGACCTGACGTGTAGTAGACCTGGCCAAAACACCCCAACTCCCAACGGGGACCATAATGTAGATGGACATCATCATAGTCCCTGCAACTAGGCAGCATAAATCCGAATGCACGCACACACATGCATCAATGGTCAAAAATATGGTATGAGTACTCACCCCCTTGTGACTGCTGTGCAGCCTTCAAGCGTCCATCCAGGTCCGGGTACGCCATTGCCAGGATGCGTTGCCTAAAGGGGGTCAGTGCCCGATGGGCACCCCTTCCGTGTTGGGAGGACTTCCCCAGCTGGGCCTCGCAGATCTTTTGGGCCCAGCGCCGCAGGTCCTCCCACCTCTTCCTGCAGTGGGTGTTCCGCCGATTGTAGACCCCAGGGTCCGCACCTCCTTGGCGATGGACACACAGAAATGTAACACAGAGGTCAGGCACTGGCCAATCATATACAGCTGGTTATACGTCCACTATGGGACAGACAGTTCAAACTGACTAACAGCACATACACACGCAGCGTGTCAGGAACCCTGGCCCATCCAGTGTCAGAGATGCACACATGTATGCAGCCACCACCAACCACTACACACATCCGTGGCCATCAATCCTTCTACTCATCTGTACCTCTGGCCGCCCGTAGAGCTTGGCGTACAGGGGCAGGACCCCGTCCATGAGCCTCTCCAGTTCCTCTTGGGTGAAGGCCGGGGCCCTTTCCCCTGCAACACGTGCCACTTCCATTACCAGAGGCAGGACACAGCAGTACACCCAGTGGAATACCTGCTTGCACGAGATCAGGGAGTCAAGTGAAGTTGGGGTGATGAGTTCGCGTACACACCACGTCGGTGTGCACCGTCACTGCCTGCGCGATCATGATACGTTAGGATTCCCCATTGACATTCGTGTTAACCAATCAATTTGCGCACGGTGGTAAACACCGCCTTACGCTGTTACTTCAACCGTTAGCAGTATGAGCTCACTTCCACAGCAACAGTTCTGGATTACATTGGGCAAACATTTTGGCAAAAACGACGAATTTGTAAAACTCCCATCTGCACAATGCAGGCCCCATTGTTCCCCAAACACCCATAGGCATGTGACAATTAGCATTACCTCACCTGACCAGTCCTGATCTATCATTGTGGTCATGTTGCTGTTATGTCACACATACTATGCATTAGTGTTGACGACAATCATGGCAGCAGTGCTGAATTAATTACAATATGTGCCGATGTATGTGTTCCTCACACGTGTTTTCAACTCCTCCTAGGTACAGACCCTTGTGGCGAGGAAGAGCCCCATCGGTGTACAGACCACTTGTGGATTTGCGGACCATGGTGGACCGTCACATCATTATGAATTATAGACTCACTCACGCAACTATTCTTGACATTTGGGCATTACTGGATCCTGCACTGACTCCGGCAATTCGTAATCAGCATGCCATCCCTACTGAAGTGTAGGTGCTCTCTGCATTCCATTTCCTGGCCACGGGCTCATTTCAAGTGACAGCGGGCATGGGTGCAGGTTTTTCAGAGCCAATGTTTAGCATTATACTGTCAAGATTCCTGAATGCATTTGTACAACACCTGCAGTCCTATGTGAGGTTTCCCCAAAGTGCTGACCTCCCTGCCATCAAGTCAGACTTCTATTCCTTTGCCAACATACCCCATGTGATAGTTGCCATCAATGGCACCTGTATAGCTATCATCCCCCAAGGGTCAGTGAGCAGGTGTACAGAAACAGGAAGAACTTTCATTCCATGAACATTCAATTGGTGTATACTGCAGACCAGTACATCACACATTTGAATGCCATGTTCCCTGGTTCAGTCCATGATTCATTTGTGCTGAGGAACAGTAGTGTGCCACACAAGATGGAACAACTACAAGAGGGCAGAGGGTGGACCATAGGTAGGTGTTTCTGTCACTTATTGTCACCTAGCAGACAGCAGGCTGTCTGCCTCTGAGGCTTGTCATTCAAAGTTGTGTTGTGCACCTTTTTCTAGGTGATTCTGGCTATCCCAACCTGCGTTGGCTCCTGACATCAGTGAGGAACAGATGCCGAGAGGAATTACAGTGAGGCCCATGGACGTACTAGGAGGGTGATTGAGCGCACAATAGGTCTCCTGAAGGCTAGATTTCGTTGCTATATCTCCCTGGCAGTTCCCTGGCCTATGAGCTGCATGCTGCACAACGTGGCTATGAGAAATTCTATCCCCCTCTTGGAGGAGGAGGGTGCTGTATATCCAGACCAGCTTCCTCAGAGAGGGGATGAGAGTGATGGTGATGATGAGGAAGGGGAAGATGTAAATTCCAGGACCCAACTGATACAACTCTACTTCCAGTAACTATGTGGGAAAATTGGATGAGATTGGTGACAGTGCATCATACTGTCAGTGTGCCTTGTCATCTATGGGGGTGTTGGGTCAATACTAATTGCCACTGTGACCAGGTCTGCATAGGACAGATTACAATTTAGTCTATTATTTCGACACATATGCAGGCACAACACCATGTAAGGCGTGTGGTGCTTTTCCTGCTACTCAGATACCAATAAAGGAGTTATCAACTAGTTGCATCCATACTTCATTTTGTTCAAAGTTAATGACAGGGGACATTGTAACAGGTGAAAATGTGTTTTATTTAGTGCAGGGATTAAATCGTGCAGATTACAGTGATGGGAGTGGGCTAATGGTGGTTGTCCAATATGGCAACATGGTGACAGCATTGTTGGCAGTATTGGGAGGTCCATCCATGCTTACATGAGTTTGTATTATTTGTAGCACTGTTTGGTGGTTGATTAAGTGGGACACTTGGATTACAGTTTTTGGCAGAGTCACTTCTTAGAGGGGGCCATGTTCTTGGCAGGTGTTCCTGTGCCATATCTTGGCCTGAGGGTCCGTTTGGGCACCTGTTGTTGGCTTGTAGGGGTTGAGATGGATGTCCCCTGTGTGTTCTCAGAGGGTCGTACATGAGAAGTTGCTGCTGATGCTCTTTTTGTCTGGTCTGTATCCTGTGCTGTAGTGGGGGCTTCCTGTTCTGTGTGGGCCTCAGGCTGTGTTTGGACAAGATGCAGCAGCGCATCTGCCATACTGGCCATTGTGGCATTGTGCAGTTTCCACTGCTCCCTGGCCTCTTGTTGGTGTGCCTGCTGCATCATCTGACTCTGCTCCAGGGTGGATACTATCTGGGCCAATCTGTCCTGGGTATGGTGGTAGGCTCCCAGGACCTCCGAAATCACGTCATGGGCTGCAGCATCCATCCTGTGGCCTCCCCCCGGGACCACTAATACCCTCCCACTGGGCCTAGCCCCCTGTGCCTGTGTCCCCTGCACAGGTCTGATGGTACCACTTGTACTGGGGCCATCGTCGTCCTGCCTGGTGGTAGGGGCTGACTGTGGTCTCTGTACTTGTGTTCCACCAGTCTGTGGCCTGGATACACAGGTGTATGGACGGTTGCCCTGGGCTGATGTTTTTGGCTGGGTGGTAGGGGTGTCAGTGGTATGCTGCTGGATGTTGACAGTCCAGGACTGTGTGAGGGGACAGGCTGATCGTCAGTGTCCACGGTTCCATCCCCAGTGTCCTGGGAGGTGCCTTTGTCTCCCTGTGGGGCACTGCCACTCCTTGTCCTGTCCGTCAGGGTGGCATGGGTGGTGGTGCCTGTTGGGGGAAATAGACATGTATGTTACATTAGCATGGTCAGATAGAGTGCAGAGGCCTGGGTGGGTTTGTGCAGCTTACACACTTTGGGGCCATGCAGGATGCTTTAGTGAGGTTAGCATTGCTTTTAGCTTAGGATGTGGAGGTGCACTGTGGGTGTTATAGGCCATTGTGTTTTCTTGCAGGGGTGGGTGGCTGTGCACAGGGGGTGGGATGTGGGCCTGCTAGTGGGTTTGTGGGCATGCAGGGGGACTGGATTAAGTGCTTGTGGGCTGGGTGGGGTAGTGGTCCTGGTGGGTGTTGGAGGGGTGGGGTGGTACATGCATTAGAGGTGTGATGGATATGGGGTAATTGTAGATGACTTACCCAGGTCCATTCCTCCAGTGAGTCCAGTGAGGCCCTCAGGGTGCAGGATGGCCAGTAACTTTTCCTCCCAGTCTGTGTAGTCAGGTGGTGTTGGTGGAGGTCCTCCCCCAGTCTTCTGGACTGCAATGTGGTGCCTAGATGCCATGGCCCTGACCTTCCCCCGCAGGTCGTTCCATCTCTTGAGGATGTCGTCCCTGGTGCGTGGATGGTGTCCCACTGCATTGACCCTGTTGAATATTGTCTGCCATAGCTCCGTCTTCCTGGTGTTGGGTGTGTGCTGCACCTGTGCCCCGAATAGTTGTGGCTCGACCTTCAGGATCTCATCAACCATGGTCCTTAGCTCCCTGTCTGTGAAGTGTGGGTGTTTGGGGGTGCCATGGTGAGTTTTGGGAACGGTGTCTTGTGTGGATCTCGGTGAGGGTACTCTTGTGTGGTTGGGTGTAAGGATCGTGGATTGTGGCGTCCAGTGTCTGTTTCTGGTGTTCTCTGTCTTAGTTGTCCTACATTCGTTGCAAAGGATTGTGGGGTTTGTCTGTGAGTTTTTTATGGTGTTGTGGATGGGTGTCAAGTGTGTGCGTTTCTAACTTATCCAATGTGTGCACTTCTTACTGTTGGGTCCACTTGCCGCCCGTGGTGGTCTACACCACCAATGGTTGTTCGGCTTCCACTGACCGCCGTGGTGATTTGTGCATCATTATTTGGAGGGCGGTGTGTTGGTGTTCACTGCGTGTTCATAATGAAGGCCTATGCCTCCCAAAGAAACTCGGAGGCCTAAACCTTCTAGACTACCGTAGATTCCCAATGGCATACATAGTGAGACCGAGGCATTTCTAGGTTACCCTACCTAATATTGCTCCTCCACTTTGGCTTAATATTGAATACAATCTAGCCCTACCACTCTTTCTCATTTCCCTTATTACTACGAAAAAATAAGGACGAACATTCCGCACGCATTATCTTCCACGCACAACAGGCTCTATGGAAAATTGACAATAACCTCCATAAAAAATTATGTAACTCTACACTTGAGTCACATGGCATAACAGTGACCTCAAATGAGAGGGAAAAACACTCTACCTGGATAAAGGGGCACATAAAGGTATCCTTTTAGGAGGAGACCTAGGTTCCCCCGTTCACATCTCAAATCCAAATTTGAACTTGATGAACCTGACTTCTATTACTTTCTAAAGATTAGAGCTACTATTATCAGACATGAACCCCTGAGTACAACCAACATTCCATCCACACTGGAGAACATAGCCAAGGGAGGTCACATAGATTGTAAAGTCTACTCCAAACTCACTCCCATAAACTCCTCCCTTCAAAACCATTACAAGCTAAATATGATTCTATTTTGAGCAAAATGAAGACCATACATAACTCAGTCCTAAAATGGCCATCTATTTGGTCTCACCTAACAAGATCACACCCTCCTTAGCTCAATAGAGATTTTGATCTGCATACATAGCACTCTGGACCCTATTCAAGCTATGCAAGTTAGGTCTCTTAGACTCAGACAATTGTTGGAGCTGTGGTAATGCAACAGGAAACTTTTTCTATATGGTACTCAAATGTTCCCTGCACAAAAACTTTCTGGTGTGAACCTAGGCCTACTATATTGCAGATCCTTCAGATAAGTTGGACCCCTGACCTCACTTCTAAAGCATTGGTCACCCCCCCCCCGAAATATGTCAACACCTAGACTGTGAAGGTTGCATCTTATGGGACATACCAGTCTCAATCGGTCCTAAAGCTTTACTGTTTGAATGGAAAGACCTCTCCAAACTCTCTACCTGTGCTTGATGGGAATGGTCCAATTCAGTGAGGGGGCCAATAACTCCTTGAACATCTAGCCAAAAAAACCCTTGAAGAAAACCCCCACAATCTGGTCAAAACTAGATTCAACCATTTCCAACATTACATCATCATAGATGGTACCCTCCCTTCCCTCCTCTCTCAACCCCCTGGAACCCTCCCTAACCATTCTCCCTCCTCCCCCTACCCACTACCCCCTCCCCCTCCACTACTACTTCTGATTCTTTCGGTAACTTTTCTTAGCCCTGTCTCCTCTCTCTCTCTTCTCTACCTCTCCTTATGTCAATACTACTTTGGGGTATCCCATCTCACAGTACTCTGATGAAAACCCCATAGCTTCTCAAATACCTCTAGTACCCACAGCACTATGACACTATGCTTCATTGATATCATAATATGTTAAGACACTATGCTATCGCTGTTACAAACTGTAGTGAATCCTAGTTTCTTTTAATGGGATACAGGAGTTAGCTTAGCCTTTGGCTTGCAGAGTCGAGCCCCCATCACCTATTGACTTTTACCCTACTTAGCTTGCTCTGTTTTAGCGCATTTATTTAATTAAATCTTTTAAGATGGCTGCCTTGTTCTTAGTTAGGCCCATGTTTTAGTTTGCGTTATCAGTGCCACCGCGTTAAGGCATCAATATCAAGTGACAAAGATAAACAAACTGTAGGTGTTCACTTGAGGTACTTTCCCTCTTCACGCTTTTGAGGGAATTGTTGATATGAATTACCGTCCCGAGTATGCTTTGTTATCTACTGTTTGGGAACAAACCTACGTCAGAGGTCCTAGCAGATTTGTATAAATACTCCTTACTTAAACAAATAGTCAGTGGGATTCCGACCAGATGCCATTACTGTTATCAATGCTGCACGTTGCCTTGACGCTGACCCAATCTCCGTGTTCCTACAGAGTCTAAGCTAGAGACCTCATTCCAAGGTAACAAGGGTTGGGGGCCCTTCTCATGGACATGGCATTGGCATATTAGGTTTAACACACATAGCTCTCTTCTAGGTTAGAGATTAGGTGCATGACCTCAGGGTAATAGGACATATCCCATACTTTATGTCATTTCATGTTATTGCAAGATGGTGGGGGTCTTTGTATTAAAGATTCTTGTCTTTACCATTCTGTTTCTTGCATTATTCATTATCCTAATCATTGCAGCCCATGCAACTTATCACAGATTGCAGTTTTGCTAAAATAAAACCTATTGAAACTTTACTGCATCTTCTTCATCGCCTGTGTTTGATTGAGATGTTGTTAATGTGAAAAAGGGGTCATCTCCGTTTAACCACGACACTCCCTGAGTTGTCATACTCTTGATTCCATGAGTACAGGCTGCCACAAATCACCTTTTACTGTTTGAGTTTTTGGTGAGGTTCTACTTTTGAGCCGGGAGGTTTGGGAAGACAGTTGCGCCTTGTTGTAGGACTGGCATAGTCGCCTACAAAAATAAGTACTGTCATCCTTAAACCAGCAGTCTTGCCTAGAGCAAGAGTCCAACTAGGACGAAAACCATAGTGTACCCTTTGCTATTCAATATATCCCATTATACAACATTTTATCTCATTCTTCTGTACTGCTTCTGTACTGTTTGTTTTATAAAATTGCAATAACAATTATTCTGAAATAAGCAGGTTGGGTCTCAGAAGAATACCACGTTTGCACATTGACTGGTGGAACTTCTATTTATCCCTTTTAGAAGGGAAGGCAAACATTTACAAATGGCATATAGGCATGGGTAAATCATTATCCTCATGTGTAGGACATTCCCTCCATGCTTCCATTTCCTGGAAATTTGGAAAATGGAGCAAAAATTCCAGGAAATGTGTTGAGCACAATCTTTTACAGGTAATCTGCAACCCACGGTTAACACTGAATAAAGTAAATTAATGAACAGCTGCTTTCTAAGGTCCAAAACCTTACAACCTTAGGGGGAATAGATGACCTGGAAAACATTGCATACATTAGCATCCAACAGCATGTTACTAACAAATACAATCTATTCTTACTAGCCCATGGTTAATGGCTATCTTTTCCATGGTGTATCTCCAGACTTTTGCCTTCACTGTGTTTGCTGGCTGTCAAACTCTGTTCATTTTAACCGTGCTTACGAGAAGCAAAGTGCCTGTGTTCACACTTTCAAAATTATAACATTGACATACCCTAGATTGGTGTATTTAACTCACAAGTCTGTACCATATGGCCCTAAGTGTATCCAGGGCCCGTAAATTAAATTCCATCAGTGGCCTGCAGTACCAGTTGTGCCATACACTTCAGTGACAGTATAAACAGGAGATTAAGGCATTTCTAGTATGGCTGTGCAGTTTTAAACTGCAAATTTGATGTGTCAAACAAAGTAAACCATTTTAACTGGTTTAAACCTTCCTTTTAAATATTAATACATTACTTCTAAGTCTGCCCCATTGCCCAAATGGCAAGGGGCATGATATTTAAAGGTAGGACATGAAGATGTTTTATGTCATACATGCCCTCACATTGAAAACCAAATGTAAATTAGATGTGAGTCTTTAAAAACAAGAGACCTAAACACAAGTCATATAAAACCAAGAGGCAAGACATAGAAAAATATCCACACAGGAATCTTCACACAAGGCAAGGTTCAGAGTACAAGCCATACACGATTATTAAGAAATAAGAAATCAATACAGAAGTGTTCGAAATTGGGTCTCTAGTAGGCAGAGGTATACACCCTTGTCCAAGCAGGGACCACAATCCTAGTCAGGGTAAGTCACCTACAGTCCTAATTATCCTGTGCCCACCCTCTGGTAGCTTGGCACTGAGTAGTCAGGCTTAACTTAGAAGGCAATGTGTAAAGTATTCATGCAATAAATCCTACAGTAACACAGTAAAAACATCACAAAAATATACCAAACAGGTTTAGAATAATGTAAGATATTTATCTGGTTAAATTAAGGTCAAAATGATAAGCACAAGTTGAGATATCACTTTTGTAAGTTTCAAAAGAGTCTAAAATCTTAGAAATCAGCAGTTGTCTCTTGGTTTCACAAAGTACCTGGTTTGCTTAAAAAATAACACACAGAGACTGCAGAGGAGGATATGTGTGGATAAACAGGGTGCGCGTCAGAATTTCTGGGGTGGCACAGAGGATGCGTCAGTTCTTTCCACGCTGCAAGGGGCTTTGTTTCGATTTCCGGTGTGCAGTTTTCGTTCCTCACTGCGATGTGGGTTTCTCTTTGACACCCAGGGACGATACGTGGAAAACCTGGGCATGTGGGGCGAAGCCACAGGTGTTGCGTCAATCCGATAGGCGATGCGTCAAATTTTCTGTTGCACGGCAGATGCTGCATCGATTCTTCACTCAGGAAGTCGGGCCACATTTTTCTGGTTTGGCTGTGCAGGGATTTTCTTGTCACAAGACAGGCTGTGCATTGTTTCCAGCAGGCTGTTCGTCGATTTTCATCACACAAGGAGTTCCTTGATGAGATAAAGTCTTTTTGGCCCTGAACTTCAGAAAACAGGAGGCAAGCTAAATCCAAGCCCTTGGAGAGCACTTCTCAGCAAAGTCAGAGGGAAGCAGGGCAGCAGGTTAACAGAAGGGCAGCAGTCCTTCTCAGCAAAGAAGCCCAGATGAGTCCTTTGGACAGCCAGGAAGTTCCTCTTGACAGGTTGCAGGTTCAGAAGTGTCTGATGTGGTGGGGTCAGAGACCCAGTTTATATACCCAAACATGCCTTTGAAGTGGGGGAGACTTCAAAGTGCACAAGGCCCCCTTTCAGTACAGCTCTGTCTGCCAGGGTTCCAGTAGGGGCAGTACATTGTGTGAGGGCAGACTACTAGCCTTTTAAATGTAGGTGTCAGGCCCTCCACTCACCCAGCCCAGGAAGACCCATTCAGTATGCAGATGAGTGCAGGTGTGACTGAGTATCCTATGTTTGTTGTTGTCTGGGTGAAATGCACAAGGGAGCTGTCAACCAGCCCAGCCCAGACGTGGATTGGAGACAGGCTGTAAGGCACATATGGATTTGAAGTGCAGAGAAATGCTCGCTTTCTAAAAGTGGCATTTCTAAAATAGCAATATAAAATCAAACCTCACCAATAAGCAGGATTTTGTATTACCATTTTGGCCATACTAAATATGATCTGGTTACCCCTTTCTGATCAGAATCTACCACTCAAACAGTATAGGAGCCTAGCCCTAATGTTATCCTATGAAAGGAGCAGGCCTCACAGTAGTGGAAAACAAATTTAGGAGTTTTACACTACCAGGACATATAAAACACACATGTCCATGTCCTGCCTTTTACCTACAAAGCACCCTGCCCAGTGGGCTATCTGGGGTCTAACTTAGGGGTGACCTATATTTAGAAAAAGGGGAGTTTAAGGCTTGGCAAGTACTTTTAAATGCCAAGTTAGAGTGGCAGTGAAACTGCACACGCAGGCCTTGCAATGGCAGGCCTGAAACATAGTTAAGGGGCTACTTACGAGGGTGGCACAACCAGTGCTGCAGGTCCACTAGTAGCATTCAATCTACAGGCCCTGGGCACATGTAGTGCACTTTACTAGGGACTTGCAAGTAGATCAAATATGCCAATTGGGTATGAACCAATGTTACCATGTTTAAAGGAGAGAGCATATGCACTTCAGCACTGGTTAGCAGTGGTACAGTGCACAGAGTCCTAAAACCAGCAAACACAGTGTCAAGAAAGTGGAGGGAGACAGGCAAAAAGTTGGGGGATGACCACCCTAAGGCTGTCAGGTCTAATAAGAAAGCAAAGGGCTTTGGTTGGTCAGTCATTTTGAAATGCTCAAAATGCAAATAAATGTAAAATATCACAGCCAGTGGAAACTAAACTCTATTCTTGTCAACAGCCAACATTGAATACGTCAACATGGCAATTGAGAATCAGGGAGCATTTGCGATAAAGACTGCTCAGTAAAGAAAAAGAGTAAGAACATAAAAAATGTTTAGTTCAATGAAAGCCTCGACAGGAATACTGCCCGAAAGGAATTGTGCAACACCACTGGCTCTGCTCCAAAATGGTGAGTATTTGAGTACCTCTAGATAGGAAACGGTATATTCACTCAGGTTTGATGAGAAAAGTAGTACTGAACTATCCAATTATTAAACAGAAAATACATTACAAAGTAACATTTGCCCTACTTCTAATTATTACACTATACCATGCCTTAAACAGAAATACCACATTCAAAAACATAAACAACATATCTGCACAGCCGAAGAAATGGCCTTCTTTTGAATGCAGTTGTAAATCCATTCAGTCCAAGAATATTAGGAACAGAAGACATTATGGCCCTCATTCTGACCTTGGCGGGCGGCGGAGGCCGCCCGCCAAAGTCCCGCCGTCAGGTTACCGTTCCGCGGTCGAAAGACCGCGGCGGTAATTCTGACTTTCCCGCTGGGCTGGCGGGCGGTCTCCTTCAGACCGCCAGCCAGCCCAGCGGGAAAGAGGCTTCCACGATGAAGCCGGCTCGGAATCGAGCCGGCGGAGTGGAAGCTGTGCGACGGGTGCAGTTGCACCCGTCGCGTATTTCACTGTCTGCGCAGCAGACAGTGAAATACATGTAGGGGCCCTCTTACGGGGGCCCCTGCAATGCCCATGCCAGTGGCATGGGCACTGCAGGGGCCCCCAGGGGCCCCGCGACCCCCCCTACCGCCATCCGGATCTCGGCGGTCCGACCGCCGGGATCTGGATGGCGGTAGGGGGGGTCAGAATCCCCGCGGCGGTGCAGCAAGCTGCGCCGCCGCGGAGGATTCAATGGGGCCGCGGTACACTGGCGGGACCCCGCCAGTGGTGCCGGTCCGACCGCGGCTTTACCGCCGCGGTCGGAATCCCCATTGAAGCACCGCCGGCTTGTCGGCGGTGCTCCCGCGGTCCTCCGCCCTGGCGGTCAAAGACCGCCAGGGTCAGAATGAGGGCCTATATTTCCTAAATGTTTCTGTGTAACTAGACATTTGAGCTGACTGAAATGACAAAATAAATAACATTGTTTCTCGTTATTAGGCATTCCGAGAGCAGGTGCAATACAGAGATTATTTGTGAGCTCCAGGAAGGCATACATTCATTCATTGTCCCAGGGCACCAGATCGCTTACACCACTCTGAGTAGGCCTTTGTGAAGGCTTTGTAGTAAGGGAAAAGTTTAGAATCCACTGACGACAGTAGTCAACCATTCTAAAAAAACATCATCTCTTGTTTTTTGGATCATTGATGAGTTCATTTTCAGAATCAAAGTGATGCGTGCAGCAAACACCTTCCTCAATCCTTTCTAATTTTTTTGACCCGAACATCTTCTTTCTGACAGCACTGTCTGTGACACTTTATACACATGCTCTGCAAGATGTTTCAACGATGCTGTTGTGTAAAAAATGCAATTGACTCTTGTTTTGGGAGTGTCCATCAGTTTGTCAATGTACTAAACTAGCACTGAGTAACAGAGAAGGTGGACACTCTCCAAATCAATCTTCAGAATTTGATGGACTCATCTATACCTTTGTGGGATTTGTCACAAGATCAGTACTCTATTTAAAAAATTGAACGCAAAGAGATACTAGCTACAGTTATCAACAGAAATGAAGAAAGACGCTTGGTGCAAATCAATTATGGTAAACCACTCCGTGTCAGCATATATTTTTAACAAAATCACAGCAGAATTTAGTACCAAAGGACAACATGGGACTACAATATTATTGATTGCATGTAGGCGTTGTACTTTCGTCCAATTTTGACTTGGTTTTTCAATACCCATATGCAAGAAATTGCACTAACTTCCCAGCACTTCTTTTAAAATGCTTTACTCAATAATTTTTTCAATAACAGGCGCCAATCCCTCCTGGGCTTCACAAGTAAGCTTGTACTGAAGAGTAAGAAGAAGCACAACATTAGGTTTCAATTTGATCTGCACTTGCTCTGCTCATTTTATTAAATCAGGAGACAAGTCCCTTTTCTGTGAGAACTGGGGACAGTCTCACTTTTGACTGTTGTGATTCTATCTTAAAATGTTAATCTTCAACTTTATCTGAATTGCAGTAAGACATTATGGGGGTCATTACAACAGTGGCGGTAAAAGCCGCTTACCGCCGTGCAGAAGACCGCCAACACACCGCCGCGGCCATGGAATTCCTCCACGGTCATTATGACCCAAAGCCCGGAATCCGCCAAAATATAGACATCCACACAAGTCTGCCACACCAAAGGTCAGTGATAAACTGGCGATAACAAAACCTCCACCGTCACGCCAAAAGGAATACGCCCACACTATCACGACCCACGAATCCACGCGGTGGTCTTTCAACCGCGGTATTCAATTGGCGGTGCACACCGCCGTGCTCAAAATACACACACATTTACAAAACACATCCACATTGGATAAATCAAAGTACACACACCTGATACACATACAGACACCACTCCCACACATCCAATACAATATAAAACACCCACCCACATCACCCACAAACCCTTAGGACCACAATAGCGACTGAAGGCCAGAGAGAGACACCACCATTTACAAACGAGCATCCACAGGCACTCAACACCATTACTCACATAGCATCCACGCACCTCACAAAACACACCTCTAAATATCACCCCACACATCACAAGACACACCACCCCACACATCACCCACACACCCCAATGGCGCCGCAAAGACACCCCAGGTTCTCTGAGGAGGAGCTCAGGGTCATGGTGGAGGAAATCATCCGGGTAGGGCCACAGCTATTCGGATCACAGGTGCAGCACACCTCCATAGCTAGGAAGATGGAGCTATGGCGAAGAATCGTGGACAGGGTCAACGCAGTGGGACAGCACCCAAGAACTAGGGATGACATCAGGCAGAGGTGGAACGACCTACGGGGGAAGGTGCATTCCGTGGTCTCAAGACACCACATCGCGGTACAGAGGACTGGCGGCGGACCCCCACCTCCTCCCCCACAACTAACAACATGGGAGGAACAGGTCTTGGCTATACTGCATCCTGAGGGCCTCGCAGGAGTAGCTGGAGGAATGGACTCTGGTAAGTTAAATCTTTAACTACTTCATCCCCCACGCAACCTGCATGCCATCACATAACCCCACCCTCGCCCTCACCCCCATCACTCCACTCCTCACACAGGTCCCAATATCACAAACCACACATCCCAAACCCAAGCCCTGCATGCAACATCAAAGTATGGACACCCATCACCAAAGCATGGCACTGCACATACCCATACACCCACCTAACCCATCATCACACAAGGTCCTACACAGGAATGCAAGCACTGGGGTACACGGTCACCCACCCATTGCACACCATGGCACACACAGATGCAATAATCATGCTTTTACACCCCTGCAGGACCCCTACCCAACGTCACCGGACAGGAGGGTTCAGATATGTCCACTCCACCCACAGAAGAGGCCCACAGTGATGACAGCAGCTCTGTCCAACTGGATCTAGATGACCAGCCCGTCCCATCTGGGACCTCGGGACAGTCGGTTCCCCTCACACTAGCACAAGCCACTACAGAGCTTCCCCCCTCTGGAAACACCAACACAGCACCCACCTAGCGGGCCCATACCTCTGTCCCCAGGACACGTCAAGCAGCAGTGTGTCCACCACTACAGGGAACCCAGGCTAACCCACCACCCCAACAACACCAGGGACCTGGGGGCAGTGGCAGTGGGCACACGGTTCAGGGGACAGAGGCCCAGGAACACAGGGGAACTGGGAGGGCTGCTGTGCGACAGGGGGAGGGCAGGCCCAGGGAACCCACTCTCCACGAGGCCCTCTCCAACATCAAGGGAGCCTACCACCATTCCCAGGAGAGGATGGCAACGGTACTGGCCAAGTTTCAGGAGACCCAGCGGCTGCGGGAGGAACAGTATTTGGGCTTCAGGGAGAAACTCAAATCCATCAATTCCACCCTGGGCACCATTGTAGGGGTGCTGAAGAAACTTGTGAACACCAGGAGGGATACTGTGGCACAACAAGGGGCCCCTGACACTAGCCTGGACGATGAACTGCCCACCACCTCCACCGGTGCTAGTGGACAGGAGGCACCGCCACAGGACCACCACACCAGCACTCCACCCCCTGCAGAAGGAGAACCACCCCGCAAACGGTCCCTGAGATCCAGGACAAAGACAGAGAACGATGCCAAGACCCCCGCCAAGAAATAAGAACACCCTGATTGTCATCCTTTTGTCCCACCTTGTCACCATGTCCATCCTTAAACTGCCCCAGCTCCACTTCCTATGCCCCTTTGGACAATGCACCTGTGAGACTAATAGACTGGACTCTGCCATGGACATTCCTCCACCATCACCCCTCACCATTTTACAACCCCCTCCAATATTGAGCACTTAAATAAACACCCTTAAAGCACAAAACAATCAGGAGTCTGTCTGTGATTTCGAAATAGTGTATTAGCAATTACAGTGGCAAAATGCTCTTTCAAATGTAATGTCAACATACCTATGTCACACAGCTCTAGTCCATGAGGAAACAAAGCAGATGTCACACAGTGGGACCCACATCTGTGAAATCGTAAGGGAAAGTGACAACTCCGTGACCATACACTGGGTGAAAATGACAGACAGTAGAGAGGTAGTAGATGTAAATCAGATGTAGCAGGCAGTGTTGTCTTCTTACCTGTGTCTCATTGGAAGTGTTACAGTATCACTGTGTTCCTGTTGTCTATGTCCTCTTCTTCTGCTTCCTCATCTTCACTGTCCACAGGGTCCACAGCTGCCACAACACCTCCATCTGGACCATCCTCCTGTAGAAAAGGCACCTGTTGTCGCAAAGCCAAGTTGTGAAGCATACAGCAGGCCACAATGATCTGGCATACCTACTTTGGTGAGAGGAATAGGGAACCACTTGTCATTTGGAGGCACCGGAACGTGGCCTTCAGGAGGCCGAAGGTCCACTCTATAATCCTCCTAGTTCACCCATGGGCCTCATTGTAGCATTCCTCTGCTCTTGTCCTGGGATTCCTCACTGGGGTCAGTAGCCATGACAGGTTGGGGTAACCAGAGTCACCTGCAAATGTCGAGGGACAACAGTTAGACACACACTAACTCTTAGGGACATCCCCAGACCCAGACACCTAGTCACACTGTATTGGGTCCATGTCCTCACCTAATAGCCACACCGGGTGCCCCTGGAGTTGTCCCATCACATAAGGGATGCTGCTATTCCGCAGGATGTAAGCGTCATGCACTGAGCCAGGGAATTTTGCATTAACATGGGAGATGTACTGGTCTGCCAAACACACCATCTGCACATTCATGCAATAGTAACTCTTCCGGTTTCTGTACACCTGTTCACTCCTGCAGGGGGGGTACCAAGGCCACATGTGTCCCATCAATGCCACCTACAATGTTGGGGATATGTCCCAGGGCATAGAAATCATCTTTCACTGTAGACAAATCCTCCACCTGAGGGAAAACGATGTAGCTCCGCATGTGTTTCAGCAGGGCAGACAACACTCTGGCCAACACGTTGGAAAACATAGGCTGGGACATCCCTGATGCTATAACCACTGTTGTTAGAAAATACCCACTTGCTAGGAAATGGAGTACTGACAGCACCTGCACTTGAGGGGGGATTTCTGTGGGATGGCAGATAGCTGATATCTGGTCTGGCTCCAACTGGGCACACAGTTCCTGGATTGTGGCACAATCAAGCCTGTAGGTGATGATCACATGTCGCTCCTCCATTGTCGACAGGTCCACCAGCGGTCTGTACACTGGAGGATGCCACCATCTCCTCACATGCCCCATCGTACAGTGTCTATGGAGGAGAACAGCGAGCAGAGAGACAACCAACTCTGAGGTACGTAAACACAGCTCACTCTGAAATATAAGCAAATCGAAATATGCATGTATGAGTGTTTAGGCAAGGCCTAGATATGTGTGACGCAGTTCAAAATAATGCCATGTGGGCCCCTGAAATGGCGGCTGCCTGACCTGTAAAGTGGGACAGGGGGATATGAGGTAACTGCACTGGCATTGTACACAGTCGCAGTAGGCTGTCGAAGGCCGCGGCGCAATCCTGCATTGATTAACATTGGACCCTATGGGTCCCAGGAGCCAATGACGATGTACATCGGCGGTGACGGTACGTACCGCCGCGGACGTGACCGGCATTTTCTGTCTGTTCAATCACTTGATACCTGATCTTCGACAGGAGAGGACCTACACTGCAAGTGCTGCTGTGATCTCAGTCTGGAAGAGACAATGGCTTGTGTGTCTGGGGAAAGGGCCCCTGACTTCAGCACGGAGGAGTTGGAGAAACTTGTGGGTGGGGTCCTCCCTAGTACTCGCTACTCTACGGTCCTCCAGACAAACAGGTAAGTACACTGTGAGCATGCTGTATGGGCAATGCCTGTGTGGAGTGGGGTGGATGAAAGATAGGGTGGGGGTGAGAATGAGGCGTGCATGAAACGACGGTGAGTGCATGTGCGTCATGGTAAGGGTAGGGATGCGGGCCAATGACTGTGACGGTGCAGATGGTAATTACTTCTCTTTTTCCCCTGTACAATTCTTGTAGGTCAACGCCCACCAGAAGGACATTTGGTGTGCCATCGCCAAGGAAGTCCGGACCCTGGGGGTCTACCACAGTCAGAGCACCCACTGCCGGAAAAGATGGGAGGACATTCGCCGCTGGAGCAAGAAGACGGCGGAGGCCCAGCTGGGGATGGCCTCCCAGCGTGGGAGGGGTGCCCGTCGCACCATGACCCCCCTGATGTTCAGGATCCTGGCGGTGGCGTACCCGGAGTTGGATGGGTGCTTGAGGGCATCACAGCAGACACAAGGGGGTGAGTACACTCTCATTCTGCTGATTCAGTGCGCATTGTAGGTGTCTGGGTGGGGGAGGTGGGCTGTGGGTTCTCCTTGGCCAGGGCAAGTTTAGTAGGCAAGGACCCTTCTTGACGCAGGCCCTGTGGCACCCCACCCCACCTGTCTACAGTGCCAACTACACCTAGTCAGGCTCCTGTGACATCCATGTGTGCCTTGTAACCCATGTCCCTGGGATTGTGGACTCCAAGTGCGCAGCGCAGTGCAGGGGGCTTCTGTGTCTGTCATGTCCGCCAACGGTAGCGGTATTGCATGCACTAAACATGTCTTTCTTCTGTCTCCCCCCCTTTTTGTGGTCTCCCTGTTCTTGTGTGCATTAGCATCATCAGGTGGAGGAGCAGTGGCACCGGAGCATGAGGGAGCTGCATCCCACATGGCCCTGGAGGGCGACACTATGGACTCTGAATTCACCAGTGGGACGGAGGGCAAGGGGAGCTCCACGGTGGGGACAGGAGCTGACACCAGTGATACGGACTCCTTCTCTGATGGAAGCTCCCTTGCGATGGCGGGCCCATCTGTGCCCCTGCATGTACAGGTACAGCCGCCGACCCCCCTACCAGCACCACCCTCCCAGCAGCCCCTCAGCGTTTGCCCCGTGTGCGCTCACCCAGGAGGGTGGGCATCACCTTCGCCCCAGGCACCTCAGCCCCTGCCCCAGTCACCCCTGCTGCCCTCAGTGAAGAGGCCATTGACCTCCTCAGGTCCCTCAATGTTGGGCAGTCTACCATTTTGAATGCCATCATGGGTGTAGAGAGGCAGTTGCAACAAACCAATGCATACCTGGAGGGCATTCACTCTGGTCAGGCAGCCCTTCAGCAAGCTTTTCAGACTCTGGCCTCAGCAATGATGGCAGCCATTGTCCCTGTCTCTAGCCTCCCCCCTCCAACTTCCTCCACCCAGACCCACACCCCTGTACCTCAGCCTATCCCAAGCACACCATCATACCAGCATGCACACACCTCAACACACAAGTGAAGCTCTGGCAAACATAACCACCACACATCCCACAGGCACTCACGCAAGCATCACACACATGCACACACACCAACATCCACTGCCTCTACTGTTTCCCCTCCTCCTCATCTCCCTCCTCCCTCCCTGTCTTGTCTCCACTCACACCTGCATGCACTACATCGTCAGCCACTACGTCCATCACCAGCACACCCACCACCACACCCCGCTCACATGCAGTCACCACCCCACTACCATTCACACGTCCCCTGTGTCCTCTCCCAGTGTGTCTGTGAGGCCACCTCCCAAGGTACACAAACGCAGCCACACACCCACCCAACAGCCATCCACCTCACGACAGCCTCCAGCCCATGCACCTTCACCCAAAGTCAGCAAACGTACACCTCCTACAACCACTACCTCTTCCTCCACTCCCAAACCCCCTCCAGCTACCCATCCGAGTGTTCCTAAGAAACTTTTCCTGGCCAACCTTGACCTCTTTCCCTTCACCTCCCCCACCCCTTCAGTCTCCTAGAGCCCGACTCTCTATGTCCCAACCTAGCACCTCAGCCACAACATCGGCGGGACCAGTGGTGGCAGTAGTCACCGGATCCTAGAGTGCACCAGGCAGCAGGGCAGCCAGTGTGGCAAGGAGCCAAAGCACGGACAGTCCCCCACCTGTCAAGCATAAAAAGTTGGCCAGTGCCCGGCGGGAGAGGGGAAAGAAATCAGCCACCAAAGCCACTCCCAGGGGTACAGTTGGGAGTGTGGAGACAGCTGCGACACCATCCAAGGTGGGGAAGGGGCACAGTAAAACCGGCAAGTCTGGGAAGATCAGCACGGCGGACAAGACTGCCAGCAGCCCCGCTGCCCAGGACCGCCACCAGCAGCCCCGCTGCCCAGGACAAGACCACCACCAGCAGCCCCGCTGTCCAGGGCAGGACCGCCACCAGAAGCCCCGCTGCCCAGGACAAGACCGCCAGCAGCCCCGCTGCCCAGGACAAGACCGCCACCAGAAGCCCCGCTGCCCAGGACAAGACCACCAGCAGCAGCCCCGCTGCCCAGGGCAGGACCGCCACCAGCAGCCCTGCTGCCTAGGACAAGACTGCCAGCAGCAGCCCAGCTGCCCAGGACAAGACAGCCAGCAGCCCCGTTGCCCAGGACAGGACCGCCAGCAGCCCCGCTGCCCAGGACAAGACCACCAGCACCACCGCAGGACAGTGAGCGCCAATGATTGCAACGCTACTGAGGCTGCCACGGGCAGGATGAAGCACTCTGGGCCCCATGCCCCCTCCAGAACCAGTGGAGAAAGGCATCCACTACCTCTGTCCTTGGCAGGATGAAGCACTCTGGGCACCAAGCCCCCTCCAGAACCAGTGGAGAAAGGCATCCACTACCTCTGTCCTTGGCAGGATAAAGCACTCTGGGCACCAAGCCCCCTCCAGAATCAGTGGAGAAAGGCATCCACTACCTCTGTCCTTGGCAGGATGAAGCACTCTGGGCAGCAAGCCCCCTCCAGAACCAGTGGAGACTGTTTTCCACTTGAGAGACTGCAGCTTTGCACTCCCCAGGATTGAACAGTGGGCAACCCACCCACTGTAGAGACTTGAGAGTCTGTGGCTTTGCACTCCCCAGGATTGAACAGTGGGCATAGAGCCCCCTCGTGGATCTGGCGTCGTGCACTCATCCGGCTGAGGTCCCCCCCTTCCATTCCCCCTGAGGTGCCTGTTTTATTTCTATCTGATGCCCCAGCAGAGTTCTCTCCATCTTGTTCGGGTATTGAGTGTGGGCCTCGCCCATGCCTTTTCGGCCCAGTCGTCCACGCACTATGATGGTGGAATCCCTTGGACTTGTGTTCTTGGTGTATATAATTGTTTATAGTGTAAATGTATATATATGTAAATATTTTTGATTTAAGTAATTGAATATATAACAATTATTCGATTCATTTCCTTTTGTCCTTGCATTCTTCAAGGGGGTTTGGGGGGTGTAACTGTAATGCATCATGCTATATTTGTGTGTGTGTTGTAGTGGGTGAGGGTGGGGGTGTTGCGTATGTGTGTGTGTGTGTCACTGTTTTTTCCCTCCCCTGTGTTGTAGGTGCAGTGCTCACCGTGGTCTTCATCACCGGCGTTCGTGCTCCTGGTAGAGGAGCAGGAAGATAAAGCCTGGGAGTATCTGAAGTTCCGGTTCCATTGCATCCTGGTTCCTCGTGGGGTGTGTAGAGGTGAGCGTTTTCCCTTCCAAGTCCGGTTTCAGCCATGTTTTTGTTCGTGGAAATCCGCCCCGGAAAAGGTGGCGGATTGGACTGCTGTAATTCTGTGGGCGGTACATTGTCCTCCGCCTGTCTGTTGGCGGTTACCACCGCGGTGTTTCTTTGTACCGCCGTGGCAGTCGGAGTGTTAAAGTGGCTGTCTATGTTGGCGGTTTCCGCCACGGTCGTAATTCAATTTTTTTTACCGCCGGCCTGTTGCCGGTTTTACTGCCGCTTTAACACCGACCGCCAGGGTTGTAAGGACCACCAATGTAATTCAGTTTGCAGACAATATCACAACCAAACAAATTAAATTGGCTTGTGCCACAAATAACTGATGGCTATTTTCTATAGTCCAATTTTAACAGAGACATTTGTTGATATCTTATTAGTAATCTGCTTGTTGCGATTACCTCCAACTTAGACTTCTTCTCTTGAGAGAGTAGGTTGAGAAACTCCATTGGTTGAACTGTAAAGTGGGTACTGCGTGATCTATCACCTAACCATGTACATTTGGGACACTCTGGTCTACCTCTAGGACTGCACCATGCATGAAATTGTCCTATCCCTTCAGGCACCACCATTGTGCCTGCATTTGACTTAGTCCTGTGGAACTTGAAGTGTTGGTTCATGCATCCGCAGGAAAATGGTTGCTCATTTAAGGATTTTGCTGGAAACCAGTTTTCTGCTGAACATTCTGTATTTTAATCGGCATATTATAATTCATTATTGCAGCTAAAGGTAAGTTTCTATTGAAATGCATTTGATTCTGCATTTAACCCCTTTGCTGCCAGGCCTTTTCCCCCTCCTGTGCCGAGCCTTTTTTTGGCTATTTGGGGCAGTTTGCGCTTAGGCCCTCATAACTTTTTGTTCACATAAGCTACCCACGCCAAATGTGCGTCCTTTTTTTCCAACATCCTAAGGATTCTAGAGGAACCCAGACTTGTGGGTTTCCCTGAAGGAGACCAAGAAATTAGCCAAAATACAGTGAAAGTTTTGTTTTGTTTTTTAAAATGGGGAAAAAGGGCTGCAGAAGGCAGCTCGTGGTTTTTTCCCTGAAAATGGGATCATCAAAGGGTTTGCGGTGGCAAGATCACCATTTTCCCAGCTTTCAGGAACAGGCAGACTTGAATTGAAAAACCCAATTTTTCAATACGACTTTGACATCTTACTGGGACGTACCCCATTTTTACTATTTGTTGTGCTTACAGCCTCTTTCCAGTTAGTGACAAAAATGGGTGAGAAACCAATGCTGGATCCCAGAAAGCTAAACGTTTTTGAAAAGTAGACAAAATTCTGAATTCATCAAGGTGTCATTTGTGTAGATCCTCCAAGAGTTTCCTACAGAAAATAACAGCTGAAATAAAAAAATATTGAAATTGAGGTGAAAAAAAACAGCCATTGTTCTCCACGTTTTACTCTGTAACTTTTACCTGCGATGTCAGATGTTTTAAAGCAATATACCGTTACGTCAGCTGGACTCTTCTGGTTGCGGGGATATATAGGGCTTGTAGGTTCATCAAGAACTCTAGGTACCCAGAGCCAATAAATGAGCTGCACCTTGCAATGGGTTTTTATTCTATACCGGGTATACAGCAATTCATTTGCTGAAATATAAAAAGTGAAAAATAGGTATCAAGAAAACTTTTATATTTGCAAAATGGTCACAAGATAAGGTGTTGAGAAGCAGTGGTTATTTGCACATCTCTGAATTCCGGGGTGCCCATACTAGCATGTGAATTACAGGGCATTTCTCAAATAGACGTCTTTTTTACACACTGCCTTACATTTGGAAGGAAAAAATATAGAGAAGGACAAGGGGCAATAACACTTGTTTTGCTATTTTGTGTTCCCCAAAGTCTCCCGATAAAAATGGTACCTCACTTGTGTGGGTAGGCCTACCACCCACGAAAGGAAATGGCTCAAAACACAATGTGGACACATCAAATTTTTTCACAAAAAACAGAGGTGTTTTTTGCAAAGTGCCTACCTGTGGATTTTGGCCTCTAGCTCAGCTGGCACCTGAGGAAACCTGGCAAACCAGCGCATTTCTGAAAACTAGACACCTAGGGGAATCCAAGATGGGGTGACTTGTGGGGCTCAGACCAGGTTCTGTTACCCAGAATCCTTTGCAAACCTCAAAATGTGACCAAAAAACACTTTTTCCTCTCATTTCGGTGACAGAAAGTTCTAGAATCTGAGAGGAGCCATAAATTTCCTTCTACCCAGTGTTCCCCCTAGTCTCCTGATAAAAATGGTACCTCACTTGTTGTGGGTAGGCCTAGCGCCCACAAAGAAATGCCCCGTAACACTATCTGGACACATCAAAATTATCAAATACAAAACCACCTGTTTTTGCAGGGGGGCACCTGCGTTTTTGGTCCTGGGCTCAGCAGCCTTCCAGGGAAACTGTAATAATGTATAAGAGACTCAGAAGAAGTAAGGTAGTAATCCCTTTATTCTTTCTTTTCCGAGATCCAAGTTACCGTCAATAAAATCCCAACCTCCTCCTAGGACCAACCGTCTCTCTCTGTTCTACGCGCCCCGCATTCTCGAACCTCTAGAGGTTCTCATTCTCCCTCCAATACAACACACCTCCCTCCTATGTAACACAACTAAAATATGGAACAAACATTAAAATTAAAAGATATACATCAATTCATCACATAATTCTTGAGATGGTAAGGAGTTCTGATACTTCTTTTTGGCCTTTCATCCGCCGCATTAGGAATATAGTCTCTCCGTCCAATTAAGATGTAGTCTTTTAGGTGTGAAGGAGTCTTTATGTTCCTTTCGGACTTCCTCGTTTCCATATTGTCAGCAGGACAGGTGTTCTTCTCATGTTGACACCTTAAATTATCCACACCCGTAGCATCAGCATTAAATTTACTTATTCTATTTAAGTTCCAAATTCGGCCATCACTTAGTTTAACAGCATTAGTGAAAAGTTTTACAACCTTTAAAGGAAAACCAAATCTCTTACTACTAGTCTTCCCCACAGGATTCTTGACCATAACCCAATCACCAACACTTACACAAGTCTTCTTCACCGCATTCCTTTTATCAAAATAACTTTTACTCTTAAAAGATTTCTCTTGTTCCCTGAATTTCCAATCCTCATTAACACTCTTTCTTCCTTTCGCCCTAAAAAATTCATTGACCCAATGTGGCTCAAGTATGGTATTCCCTCGTCTTCCTCGAAACAAAGCAAAAGGAGTCTGTCCTGTTGTAGAATGTGGAGTATGTCTATATACCGCAACTTTATTAATTATCTCTTGTTTCCAGTTAAGGTGATTATCTTTAGCCAAGGATATAGTTTCTTTTAAAACTCGGTTGAATCTCTCAACCAATCCATTACACTCAGGATGATATAATGCACATAACTTATGCTTAATTCCACGTTTCTTAAGAAAATCTTCCATCTCTCTTGAAGTCAATTGTACCCCATTATCAGTAAGTAAGGTGGAAAGAATGCCTTCCCTAGTAAAGAGAATTTTAAGATTCTCTATTACTATCCGCGTATCAATCCCTCTGGTGAAAAATAGCTCAGGCCATCTAGAATACATATCCATGACCACAATAACATAATCAACAGCACCATCACCATATATAGGACCCAAAATGTCTAGTGAAATATCCTCCCAAGGTCCCTTCGATTTGTCTCTAACTATCATCGGTTGAATCCTAACTTTCATCGTCTTCTCATTAAGAGCACACTGTATACAGTCACGAACAACTCTCTCTACATGAGTATCCATCCCAGGCCACCAATAGGATGATCTCAACCTCTCCTTCGTTTTAGATATTCCCATGTGACTGTCATGTGCTTGACCAATCAGTAAACTTCATACACTAGATGGTGGAATCAACCTCAACCCTCTAAGTAATAAATCCCGATCAACACTTAACTGATCTCTCACATTCCAAAACTCTCTGCACTCTACACTGCCTTGATTTTTATTTTTCCAACCAGAACAAATTAACTTGAGTACTTCTTGTAAAACTTTGTCAGACTTGGTATCTTCACGCCACTTATCTTCAGGAATCATTTCAAGATCCAGCACACAAACACTATCAAATTGCTCAAAATCTTCAACATCTTCAAAATCTGACATTTTAGGAGATACCAATCTTGATAACACATCCGCAGAGTAATTATCAGTCCCAGGAACATACTCAACTTGAAACTCATACTCTTGCAACACTATGATCCATTTGGTAATTCTGCTAGAGATAGCATCAACACCTTTGGACTTAAAAATTTCAACCAATGGTTTGTGATCAGTTTTTACAACAAAAGATCTTCCCCACAAAAACTTTTTTAATTTCTTTACTGCCCAATAAACCGCAAGAGCCTCTCTCTCAATAACAGAGTAGTTTGTCTCAGTATCTTTCAGACTCCTGGAGATGAATGCTATGGTATTCTCTGCACTGCAACATCCTTGTTGCAGAACCGCACCCAACCCTTTACCACTGGCATCAGTTGTCAGTATGGATTGCAGTTTAGGATTAAAATTCTTCAGTTTGGGAGCGTTACACAGACAATTTTTTAACACGATGAATTCTTTCTCACACTCCTCATCCCACAGAAATTCTTTACCTTTCCTTAATAGCTGTCTCATGTTGAAGCATGAACTTGCAAAATTCTGAATAAACTTATTATAATATTCAGCCATCCCCAAAAATCTCATCAATTCTTCCTTAGAGTTAGGAGAAGCCAAACTCTTAATCGTGTCAACTAGATCTTTCTTGGGAAATAAACCACCACCAGTTATAGTATGTCCAAGGTAGTCAATGTTCCCCACTGCAAATTTGCATTTTTCCACCTTAATGGTTAAACCATATTCAGAAATTTTCATTAACACCCTCCTGAGGATTACATCATGGGCACTACTGTTCTCCCCATAAATCAGAATGTCATCCTGATATACACACACACCATCGATTCCTTTTAAAATGTGTTCCATTGCCCTTTGAAAAACAGACGCAGCCGAGATTAAACCGAAAGGCAATCGAATAAATCTGAACGTACCAAAAGGTGTGACAAAAGCCGTTAAATCTCTTGAAGATTCATCTAAGACTATCTGGTCATAAGCCGAAGTTAAATCTATTGTAGAGAAAACCTTAGCACCAGAAACCATAGTTAATAACTCAGAAATGTTGGGAAGAGGATATCTGTCCACCATTATACATCTATTAAGCTTGCGAAGATCCACACAAAGCCTAATTTTACCATTAGGTTTTTTAGCCACCACTATGGAGGACAACCAGTTAGTTCCCTCCACCTCTTCAATTATCCCTTGATCTTCTAATTTTTTTAGCTCTGATTGTAACTCATCCCTAACCGCAAAAGGAACATTCCGCACTTTACTACAACACGGTATAGCATCAGGAAGCAACTTAATTCTATGAGAATATCCCTTCATGCAACCTATTCTGTCACTGAAAACATTCGGAAATTCTTTACACAAGTTCTCAGTGAGATCAGTCGTAGAAATTGCATCCACATCACCCATTTCCCTTATACGTTTCACTAAAATAGGAGGCGAACTGTTGGGATCAAGCATCACACCAAGATCTTTCTGATGCCACCAACTTATGATGCTATCCCCTTTTTTTGAAACATAGACTTTTCCAGAGGTGAATCGTTGATCATACTCTATCAACCCAACAAAATAACCATGTAAATCAATGGGCTCACCACCATAACCACAAGGTTTGATATCAGGTTTCAAAAGATTAACCTTACCCTTCAACTCATTTTGATAAAACTTATTAGACACAATAGAAATATTTCGCCCCTGAGTCTAAAAGTACTTTAGTTCTTTTACCCTCTACAGTAATATAATCAAGAGGACCAGACAACTTGTTCCCAACTTGAAGTATGATTTAACCACAGGCAAGATCAGATTCAGCGTTACAGACATCAGAATCATTATCAACCACTCTCACATGTTGTTTTGTTCTTTTCAGATTACACACCACCGAAAAGTGACCCTTCTTTTTGCAAAACAAACAGAAATTATTAAGAGCTGGACAAAGCTTACTATTAGCAAGATGTCCCACTCTTCCACACCTAAAACATTTCTTGCTAGCAATACTGGAGAATAATTCTTTATCAAAAGGTTTGATTATTTTGGCTTTAGTATCACCAACAACATGAACCTCTTTGGTATCACAGTGTTTCACAGCATCAACACACTTAAGAGAATGTTCAATTCTTTTAGCTAAAGAAATAACTTGATCAATCTGAGGATCATCTAAAAGCCATAGTTCACTCCGTACTTTTTCAACATTACATCCCAACATGAATTGGTCACGAATTCTCTCATCTATTGCGGACCCAAATTTACATGATGAAGCTAAACGTCTCAAATCAGTGATATAATTCTCAATAGATTCACCCTCCAATTGAAAACGCTTCCCAAAGTAATACCTCTCAAGAATTGTGCTAACCTTAGGAAGATAATGAACATCTAGCTTTCTAATACATATTTCATACTCATTCAAATTGATCGCTTCACTGTCAGGAAGATCAGGAAGATGGTCAAAAACCTCCTGACCCTCTGTTCCTAAACAATGAAGAAGTAAAGCAGTCCTTCTCTCATTACTCAACGAAGTACCACACACTCTGGAGTACCTCTCGAAGACTTTCTTCCATTTAGCCCACTTAATTGGGGGTTCACCAGGAGTGGAAAGAAAGAAAGGAGGAGAGGAAACATTCTGCATATTTGTAGAAAGAGTATATAAAACTAAGTAATAATGTATCTAATCTATACCGTTACAGATATACCCATAAATATATTTATACTTATATATAAGCTAATCTTAGTATAACAAACATAAAAACTGAAACAAATTCTTAATAAAACATAAAATGCTGAGACTAAAAATGCTTTCTTAATAATATATGAACAAGCGTTTTTTTAGTTGTAGATGAATCACTGAAAAGCGTCTCTTGGTTGCCAAGAGGAAAAAAAATGCGGCACTATAATGCAGTGCAGTCTGAAAGATTATAAGCAACACGCAAAATGTGCCTTTACAAACACATCAAAGAATAAGAAGAAACGATGACAGCCGGCAGAACTCTTCTCGTTTCAAGCGGCACGATGTCGTCTGGATGATTAGTAACACGCCGGGTTGACGGTGTGTGCGCGTTGCTAGGAGACAGCACGTGCAGTCCCTAACAAAATGCCGGGTTGACGGTGTGTGTGCGTTGCTAGGAAACAGCACGCGCAGTCCTTGATAAAATGTGTTTCAATAAACACACAAAAATCCACAAAGAAATTAAACTCCACAAAGAAATTACACTCCCGAATTGTTTGCACGATGACAGCCAGAAGAACTCCTCTCGTTTCTACCTCCCGAATGTCAGTAGAATGAGTTGATTTCAACCTTGAACGGTTCTCGAAGCAAGCAGACGATCCGAAGCGCCGCCGAACATAGAAAGGAGTTGGGATGTCAACACGCAGAGTTGACCACCTTCGTCGCCAGTGTAATAATGTATAAGAGACTCAGAAGAAGTAAGGTAGTAATCCCTTTATTCTTACTTTTCCGAGATCCAAGTTACCGTCAATAAAATCCCAACCTCCTCCTAGGACCAACCGTCTCTCTCTGTTCTACGCGCCCCGCATTCTCGAACCTCTAGAGGTTCTCATTCTCCCTCCAATACAACAGAAACCTACCAAACCCAGACTTTTCTGAAAACTAGACACCCGAGGGAGTCCAGTGAGGTGTGACTTGCATGGATCCCCCAATGTTTTCTTGCCCAGAATCCTCAGCAAACCTCAAATTTAGCTAAAAAATCTAATTTTTCCCACATTTCTGTGTGGGATCACTGCACTGGGACTCATTTCATACCACCCAATGTGGGCCAAGTGCTTGGGAAAGGGAAGAGCCAAAAACATGTCGATATTGAGGGGGAACAAAGGGGGTCCAAAAGGGCAGTTTGCAAAAAAACATTTTTAGGCTGACAAGTGCAGCAGAATTTCTATCAGTATAGATGAGACAATGCTGGGTGGTAGGAATTTTGTGGATTACTGCAGATTCCGGAAGGTTCCATCACAAAAATGTGTGATTTCCAGCAAAGTTGGAGGTTTGCAGGGGATTGTGGGTACAAAAATGGTGTGGGGTGCATGTGAAACACACTGCCCTGGAATCACCCAGATGTTTAGTTTTCAGATGTGTCTAGGTCTTGTGGATTTTTCTACATGGCAGCGTACCAAAGTCCATAAAGTGCAGCCCTCACAATTCCAAGTGGGATGATTTTGAGAGTAAGCCAAGTTCTCATGGTCCAAATGTAAAACTAAAACCCAAAATAATCAAATGTCTTTTTGCTTGCTGTGGGCTAAGATGTTTTAGAGTGCGGGGGAGAGCTGAAAGACTGTTACCCCCTTCATTTGAGGTGGGGGCGTAACTAGGCCCATACCGGTTGGTAGCCACCACCCCAATATATATATATTTTTTAATTCCCTGGCATCTAGTAGAATTTCTGTCCGCCCGGACTGTGGATCAGGGGTAATTGCCCCATATGCCCACTGGTGTGCAGAACAACTTTGGCCCCATTTATTTGGGGTTGGGTTATGGCCATACCCCCACCCTCTTATTTTTGAAAAAATAACTTCCCTGGCATCTGGTGGGCTTTTTGCCCCCCCTTGGGGGCAGATGGGCCTTCCATAAATAGGCCCATCTGCCCCCAATGGGGGGCAGATATGGCCAACAGTAATGTGCCCCCATGGGAAGCGACCCTTACCCAAGGGGCTGCCCCCCTAAAGAAAACACACGCATACACACACACCAATCCCTGGTGCCTAAGTGGTTTCTGCCCCCATGGGGGCAGATTGGCCTAAAAGAAATCGGCCGATCTCCCCCAAGGGGGGAAGAAGTGGTCTAAATACAATTTGCCCCCAGGGGAGTGACCCTTGCCTAATGGGTTGCTCCCTATCTCTAAAAAAACAAACAAACAAAAAAAATAAACAAAACAAATTAGCCCTGGCGGCTAGAGGTTTCTGCCCCCCTGGGGGCAGATCGGCCTAATAACAATAGGCTGATCTGCCCCTGGGGGGCAGAAATGGCCTCAAATAAATTTGCCCCCCCAACCCCCGGGGGTGCGACCCTTGCCTACTGGGTCGCTCCCCTTGCGTGACATTGGCACCAAAAAAAAAATCCCCGGTGCCTAGTTTTTTCTGGCCCCCTTGGGGGCAGATTGACCTAAAATTGGCCGATCTGCCCCCAAGGGGGGCAGAAATGGTCTAAATACAATTTGCCCCCCAGGGGAGCAACCCTTGCCTAATGGGTCGCTCTTCATCTCTAAAAAAACAAACAAAAAAAAACAAACAAAAAAAATGTAGCCCTGGTGCCTAGAGGTTTCTGCCCCCCCCCCAGGGGCAGATCAGCCTAATAACAATAGGCCGATCTGCCCACGGGGGGGCAGAAATGGCCTAAAATAAATTTGCCCTCCCAAACCCCCCCGGGGAGCGACCCTTGCCTCCGGGGTCACTCCCCTTGCGTGACATTGGCGCAAAAAAAAAGATCCCCGGTGCTTAGTTGTTTCTGCCCCCCTTGGGGGCAGATTGACCTAAAATCAGCCGATCTGCCCCCAAGGGGGGCAGAAATGGTCGAAATACAATTTGCCCCCCAGGGGAGCGACCCCTGCCTAATGGGTTGCTCCCCATCTCTAAAAAAAAAAAACAAACAAAAAAAAAACACAAAAAAAATTAGCCCTGGTGCCTAGAGATTTCTGCCCCCAAGGGGGGGGCAGAAATGGCCTAAAATAAATTTGCCCCCCCATCCTCCCCGGGGAGCGACCCTTGCCTATGGGGTCACTCCCCTTGCGTGACATTGGCGCAAAACAAAAAAAATCCCCAGCGCCTAGTGGTTTCTGCCCCCCTTGGGGGCAGATTGACCTAAAATCAGCCGATAAATGGCTCAAATACAATTCGCCCCTCCAGGGGAACGACCCTTGACTAAGGGGTCACTCCCCATCTGTAAAACAACAACAACAACAAAAAATCCCCAGTACCTAGTAGTTTCTGCCCTCCTTGGGGGCAGATCGGCCTAATTTACATAGGCTGATCTGCCCTCCGGGGGGCAGAAATGGCCTAAAATAAATTTGCCCCCCAGGGGAACGACCCTTCCCTAAGGGGTCGCTCCCCTTGCATGAAATTCACGAAAAAAAAACCCTCCCTGGTGTCTAGTGGTTTCTGTCCCCCTTGGGGCCCGATTGACCTCATAAAACAACAACAAAAAGTCCCCGGTACCTAGTGGTTTCTGCTCCCCTTGGGGGCAGATCAGCCTAATTAACATAGGCTGATCTGCCCTCCAGGGGGGCAGAAATGGCCTAAACATAATTTGTCCCCCTAGGGGAGCGACCCTTGCCTAAGGGGTCGCTCCCCACCTCTAAAAAACAAAAAAAAACAACAACAAAAAACTAAAACTAAATAAATGATCCCTGGTGCCTAGAGGTTTCTGCCCCCCCTGAGGGCAGATCAGCCTAATAATAGGCCGATCTGCCCCCAGGGGGGGGGCAAAAAAGGCCTTAAAAAAAATGCCCCCCCCGGAGCGACCCTTGCCTAAGGGGTCGCTCCCTCATGCAAATATCCTATAAAAAAATAAATCCCTGGTGTCTAGTGGGCGTTTTAGCAGCCGGATTGCAAGAGAGACTTCAAAGGGAAGGAAATTCATTTCCTTCCCTTTGAAACCTCTCCGGCCTCCTCACATGATCGGAAGAGAAATGCTTTGCATTTCTCTTCCGATCGCGCTGGAAGCTGAGGAGGCTTCTGTGATGGTCAGCGCGCGATCGTGCGCTGATGTCAGAGGGGGAGGGGGGCAGGGAGGAAGGGGAAGGGCTTCCCCTTCCATCCCCGCCTTGGGAGGGACCCCACAGAGGGAGCGCTAGCGCTCCCTCTGGGCTCTGTGCCCAGGACGTAATGGTTACGTCCTGGGCACACGAGCACTGTGCCTCAGGATGCAACCATTACGTCCTGGGCACAGAAGGGGTTAATGCAGATAGGCAACTAACTGAATGACTAACCCATAATGTGACATCTCTTCATGTTTTGTCATGTTGGTGGGAGCATTTTAAGATCATTCTGCGTTCTTTCTGGATCATAGCTACACGCTCATTTCCAGTGACCTTTTTTCCCACAAAAATGATGTGATGCAGACTCTTCCATCATATTCATACTTGCATTAGGCACATTCAAATCATTAACAAAACCTCTACATCTACCCAGAGGAATGTATTTTCCAGCTTGTATAAACTGAAAAGCATACTCTGCATACCAACTCCCAGCTTCCCTGAATTGTATCTGAATCAAAACCAGAATAAAAAATCACTGACATCTTGAAACAGTTTGCTTTCCTGCCACCTTTCTAAAAAGATGTGCCTCTGAGCCACCATAAGCTTTGCTTTAAACTTCCTCTGCTTCATTTCAAAACTGTCACTGCAATATTTGAAAATCTCATTAAGAGATTTTGCTTGCCAATACATCACACTCAATTGAATAGAGGAGCTAATCTCTGGATGCAAATCTAATGCAAAAGCTGAATCAAATGTCTTAATAGCATCTTTTGTGGGATTACTTGAACTAATATACTGTCTGTAACTTTGTTTTACTCTTTTTTGATAGGCGTGCACTTATTTGTATAGCTCCTGTGCTGCCCTCTTAATGTGCAACCATGTTTTTACTTTTTTGGTGCACATTAGTCTTCAAATACTCAATCATCAATTCATATGTGCCCATTGCAACAGGAGATTGGCTGGACACTTCGAGGTTTTTCATTTAGACAATTTACAACTGCTTTGGACTTCAACCACAAATCTCTAGGAATGGTGATCCAAACCAACATATTTAACTCAGTCCAAACTACATTTGAAACCGTCACAATTCTATCTACCTTTGCATAGCAATTGTCGGAATTATCTCTTTGGAAAATCTTCATACATGTCAGGACATCAGACCTTGCCATGACATGCGTACATATGAACCTCCATGTACTTCTCTCAATGGGTATCCTGAAACCAATTCACACTTAGGGCCATATTTACAAGCCTCTAGTGCCACCTTGTGCCGCCCTAGCATAATTTTTTTAAGCTTAGGTGCCGTTAAGGAGGCCTTTCTCCCTCGCCGTATTTACAAAGTGGCACAATGCATGCATTGCGCCACTTTGTAAAGCCTTGTGACACATTATGCCTGCCTCAGGCATAATGTATGCAAGGGGGTATTCCGACGCAGGGAGGCCTGAAAAAGTAGCGCAGTGAAATTAACTACATTAAACTGCACCATTTTTTCAAACATTATTAACACCTACTCACAACAGGCGTCAAAACGGCACACCTGTGTTAGTCTATAGGCCTACCTGTGATTTGCTGCACTAGCATCAAAACGTTTAATGCTAGTGAGGCAAAGTGCCACAATAGCGTCAAAAATGTTGACGCTATGGTGCTAATGACCGCCATGGTGCACCATATCATAAATACAGTGCAACCATGGTGTCATTAGATGGCAGTAGGAGGACACAAGAAAAGTGGTGCATCCGGTCCGATATGCCACTTTCTTGCAAATGTGCCCCTCATTATCACTCACACTTGTTCCCTTTTCTTTTTCCACATCCTCACATTTGTTTCCCCTTTCATCAATTATTATTCTCTGTATCCTTTCACATTCTACCAATTGTAATACTCTCACATTAGTTCTCAAACTCACATGTTTTATTCCCTGTATTTCAGCATCACTCATATCCATTCTACAACTCCTGTTTATTTTTTTTAATGCAAATTCACATCGAAATCATCTGCCTATTTCTCAAGCTTACAGAAAGTCCTTCTCATTTCCCACGAAATCCCATTCATTCAAGGCTTCGAACTGTGCAGGTCTAAGCTGTGGTTTCACCTCATACATAGCATATTATTAATAGCAGTCTTCTTCTGCAACTAGGTGAGCTAAAGACACGTATGAAGAGCCAATGTATCAATATATATTAAGTAGGCGAAGGTTAGGGAAACATTAGCTCCTTCACAAACAGGGACTGTGGCCATTTTAATTGCTCCCACCATTTTCGATCAATCTAGGCTGAGCAACACAAGCCACTATTGAATCACAATTCAAAAGCGGGATTTGAAACGCAAAACTTAATCCAAATTAAGAAAATGTCTGCTTACTGGAATACAGGAGGCGAATCAAACTCACCACAAACTAGGAAAACACTAAGAAACAATTACAAGCACATTAACATACGTCTTCCGTCAAGTGCAACTCTGTCTCTGAATCTGTGAGTCTTCTTCCCATGCACAAATCAATGAACAACGTAACGCTGATTAATTCAAAGCAACTAGACAAACAAGGATTCACAGGACTCAAACCTATAAACTCTTGACATATGGACTCACATCAATTTAAATAGTGGTATCTCAAAATGTTGGATTACTTCCAATCAGATAACCAAGGTGAAATTACATAACAACGCACAATTTCAATAAATGCAACTCAAAACAATTTTCAGCAATTCATATTAAACGTTACAATGCAATGCAAATTTCATCTTCAATGCAATTGATGCGCAAGAGCAGCACAGCACCAATAACAAGACAAAAGTCACCTGGCTGCACAACAATTACTCACTAAAAACTACATGATGCATGCCACGTAACGATTCGCATAACATAATGCACTGAAGAGGTGTCCTATTTATACACACTTAATGTAACTTCAGCAGCTTCGTCAACTCAAACTGATACATCCGAACAATTCTAGTACCTGGGGTTAAGGCAGATTGAGTAGAGAACTTCCTAACCATCTGTATTCAGTAACAGAGGAAACCATGTGACCATAGCAGAGGAAACCTGACTAGTAACCATCCTGTGCTACCAAAACCTATCACAGCTTTTTAGCATTATAAAGGTGGATTGAAGGATCAGGGCTATGTGTCAGTCTTTACAGATGAAAGTGCTAAATACAAGTTATGTGAAACCCAGTCATAGCACACATAAAAGTCCACACAAGAAAATCCACAGACAGCAAGGTTTAAAGTACAAAGCGTGAAAGTATATTAAACATTTTAACAATCAATACTGAAGGAAAAATGGATTGGTTAGTAAATCATTTCTCAATGCTATAACTGCAAATAAATGTAAAATATCATTGACAGAAGAAACCTAACCTTAATATTGTTATTGGCTAGTACCAAATAAGATCTAGCACAAGGCAAAAGAGAATAAAGGGGTTCAATTGTCATAACCTTCGTTAAATCAAGCAGGAAACTATGAATATACAAACTATTGTAATTTCAGTTTTTATGAAATAATTACCATGATGTCTAACTTAGGGAGAAATTTGGAAAAACCACTAGCTTGTCTCTGAAATGGTGAGCTCCTAAACAGAGAACCTGTACAGTCACTGTGGTATGATGAGAAAAGTAAATAGAAAGCACATCACATTTGTAGGAAGTTGGATCTCTATATGGTGCACTAAAGAGAAATACACCTTGCAACTGGTCTATAGAAGAAAAAGTAGATAATACTGAGCTCTCTCTTTTGTGGCAGTGTGGGCGAGCAGTTAGGCTCATCCGAGGATGCTAAGCATTTGTTGTTCTCACGGAGGCAAGAAATGAGACACACAATCAAAGAATAAATCTGAGACCAAATTAAAAAAATAACACTTCTTTTTATATAAATTTTGAAAGCAAGCACTTTGTTCACAAGAAAGTACTGGCTTTGTTAGGAGTTTACAGAGGTACATAAAACGTGCACCTTTACGCACAATACAATTTTATGGAAGGAAAAGTTAGTGATGAATAAAGATAGTTACAGACAGTTTCAGGGGTTCACTTTCAGGGTTTGGAGTCGTAGTGGGCCAAGGTCCACAATACTACCAGAAGTTCTTCAGGAGGTACCTGGGTTTCACCTGGAGCAGGTTGCTGGTGAGTTTGTAGCTGGGTGCGCTATGGTGAAGTGCAGCCACCTGGAAACAAGCTGCAGAGAGGGACTTGGGGACAAGTCCAAGATCTCCCAAATGGGGCCTTGGGATGCAAGGAGTCTTAGAGCAAGGGGGCACAGTGGGTTCTTCAGGACCAGGGCCGGGAGTTTTGGGTGCAGAGTGGCTACGGTGGCTGAGCGGGTGTGCAATGAGGCTCCTCACGGTTAGGGGCCAACAGGTGAAAGGGGAAAAATCAAGACTGCTGGCCCACTCACAAAGTGGGTCTCAATGGTGCTGATGTCCCTCGATGACTGCTTGGTCCTGGTGCAGTGGGTATCTGGAATGGACTCTCACTGTTGGTGCTTGGTGCAGGATATCCAGTACACAGGGGGTTGGTGCTGCATGGCTTTGGTTGATCCTGGTGTCTTCACTCTTGGTGGAGAGACAGATCTGGTTCTCCAGAGCCTGAGTACCTTTTCCTGGTTGTCTGCCGCATTAGTTGGGGCGGGGAGCTGCAAGGCGGTGGACCAAACTCTGCTTGTTAGTGCCTGCGGTCTGCAGGGAAGTAGTTCTTCTACTCAAAGGGAGACTAGTGGTGATTTTCAAAGTGCTGGCAGGCTACCTTAAGACTTTGGGAGATCTCCAGCTTGCAGGATGAGCTACTCCGTCATAATTGTAAAGAGAATTTCAAGCAGGCAGGGTTTCACGCAAGATGTCCACAGCTCATCTGCTGTTCTCTGCAGGCACTGACTCTTCTTCAACCTTCTTCTCTTGATCTGTCAAATCTCAGTTCTTGGGTTCATGGGTGCTACCTAAGTACTCAATTCAGGGACGTTGCAGGGAGAGACAGGTAGCAGCCAGTGGGTTGTCTACCTTTAGGGTGACTACACCCCCTATATGACCACTTCCTCTGTAGGCGTGACTTACAAATATCACATGCAGTGTTAGGAGACATGGCACACAGGGATGTGTGCCAAGTCGTGTTTTCAGTTTTGTCTGCACCAAGACACAGCCTGCGATGGCACTACTGTGTGTGTTTGGTGAGGGGACCCTTATGATGGCACAATTTATGGGGTAGCCCTTAGAGACCTAGGTACCTGTGGTGCCAATTACTAGGAACTTCCAGAGGGTTCTAAATGTTTTTCCAATTGGGGAAAACAACTGTGCACTTTTGAGAAAGAGATCTGCCACTGGGGACCTGGTTAGCAGGAGCCCAGTACACTTTCAGTTAAAATCACATCAGATACCAGGCAAAAAATGGGGGCTAACCATGGCAAAAAGGATGCTTTCCTACTACATGGTATAGTTATAATTTTCCATACAGGTAATGAATATGCTGTACTATGCCTTGCACAGAAAAAAATAGCACATTTGGAAACACCAGCACAATCTCCATTCGACCTAGGAAATGGCCTTCGGTTGTATACAGTTGTGTATCCGTTCACTCCAGGAACATCAGGAATTGAAAACATTACATTTTATAAATATTACAATACAAATATAGTGCTTAGCTGACTGAATTTCATATTATTAAATATGCAACAAAGGTCACATCTGAGCTATGTGGTGCACAGGCAGGCAGAGGGAAGATGAGTTTGAGCCAAGCACTGACAATTAAAATGCACAATCTGAAAACACAAGTATACCTAAAATGTCCTTAATGTCAAGTGTTAAACATTTTCTGGTTGACAGAGATATGTACCCTTTCCAAGCAGGAACCACTATCCTAGTCAGAGTATGTCAGATTCACAACATAATTTAACCTGTGCTCACCCTCTGGTAGCTTGGCACAGAACAGTCAGGCTTAACTTAAGAGCCAGTGTGCAAAGTACTTGTGCAACACTTCAAACAGTAAAATAGTTAAAACCCCACACAAAAAGACACCACATCTGATTAGAAAATTGGAACTGAATTTTATGAACAAAAAAAATCCAATAATTAGAAGTTGAGATATGCATTTTAAAAATGTAGGGCATAAAGCACCAACTGGGATATCTGGTTAAGCTAGACCGGGGTAAATCCAAATGTTCAGGCTGACCGCAAGGGAGCACAGGTCCGATACAGTCCTAGATAAGTCTTTCTGAGGTTAAACCTTCTACAAAATTGGTCCTAGAGTCCCCTTCACGAGCAAGAAGTGTTTGCTGGGAGCAAGGAGAGCGTTGCTGGCAGTGGTCCGTAGGCGTAAAGAGTTACCTGGGTGTCATGGATGGGCAGGTTTAAGCCTTGTTGTCATGAGTAACTATACTTGCTGTGCAAAGAGATGAAATTGCTGTGTCTTGTGCAGATTCTTCGGGCGCGCAGCACAAGGGCACCTGTTCGTGGTTTTGAAAAGCCTAACGGCTTGATTTCAGGAGCCAAAAAACACTTCCAAGAACTCAGGACTGGAGAGTCGCCTCTTGGGGACCAGGAGTTAGTTAAAGATGGGTAAAGGAGCTGTAGCAGGTGAGTTGCAAGACCTTTGTGTCCCTGAGAGTTCAGAAAACAGGAAGCAAGTCAGCAAACCCTTGGAGTCACTTTGGTTCTGGAATGTAGAGATGCAGGTCAAGCCTTTCTAATGGGCAGCAGATCAGAGCAACAGAGCACGACTCAAGCAGAGTAGTAGCTCAGCAGAGTGGCAGTCCTTGTAGCAGCACAGCAGTCCTTCTTCCAGGCAGAGTATCTACTGGTCCTGAAGTGTACTGAATGGTGTGACTTCAAAGAAAGGTCTTAGAGGAGCACAGTTGTCCTCTCTTCCTGCCCTGGCTCCAGACTTACTGCAGGGGGGTATGCAGCCCTTTGTGTGGGGACAGGACACAGCCTATTCTGGGCCAAGTGCCAGGATGGCCCATCAGGCTGTGGATGGTCCATCAGTCATGCTTAAGCTCCCTTCAATCAAATCAATCAAATATATTTCTTAAGTGCGCTACTCACCCAGTAGGGTCTCAATGCACTGGGCCCTTTGTGTGTGGCTGTCTAGAGGGAATTCACAAGCCCAGCTATCACCCCACCCCAGATGTGTTTTGCAAACAGGCAGCAGCACCAAATGGCTAAAGAAAGAAAATGCCAACTTTCTAAAAGTGGCATTTTCAGAACTGCAATTCAAAATCCAGCTTCATCATAAGTTGTGATTTTAACTTGTGAGTCCAAAGACATCAAATTTGACAAACCAATCTCTTCCAAATTGGGAATTACACTTGGAAGATGTAATAGGGGAATCCCAATGTTATCCTAAGGGAGATTTAGGCCTTGCAGTAGTGAAAAACAAGTTTGGGAATTTTTTACTACAACTGCATATAAATCTTAAAAGTGCATGTCCTGCCTTTTAAATACATTACACGGTGCCCTGTGGGCCATAGAGAGCCTACCTCATGGGTGACCTATATGTTAAAAAAGGGAAAGATTAGGTTTTAGACCTGGTAAGAGGTTTATTTTGCCAGGTCTAAGTGACAGTGTAAACTGCAGAGACAGGCTCTGCAGTCAGCAACCTGAGTCATGGTTAGAGGGCTACTTAAGTGGGTGGCACATTTACTACTGCAGGCCCAATAGTAGCATTTCATTTGTAGGTTCTGGACACATGGAATGCACTTTACTAGAGACTTATAACTAAATGAAATATGCCAACTTGGGGTTAAGCCAATGTTACAATAATTAAGGGGAGAGAGCACAAGCACGTTAGTACTAGTTAGCAGTAGTAATGTGCGCAGAGTCCTAAAGCCAGGAAAAACAAGGGGAGAAAAATGGAGGGAGGTAGGCAAAAGGTTATGAGGAAGACGATACTAAGGTTGTCAGGTCTAACATCAAGTTAATAGAACTTCCCTAAATAAAATAACACAACAAAACAATGTTTTTCTTCCTTTCTAATAATAATAATTAGTGACAGAAGAATTTGGTGTGGATCACAATATACACCACTATTTGTTTGGAGCCAGGTTGTTGTTTTATAAATCTCAGGTAAACGTATTTACTATGCAGGAAGCCAAGAAAGCCAAAAGATTAACTTGCTTAATATCAATTGCTCACAGGTTTAGGAAATTAAGGGCCATATTTATACTTTTTGACGCAAAACTGCGCTAACGCAGTTTTGCGTCAAAACAATTAGCGCCGGCTAACGCCATTCTGAAGCACCATGCGGGCGCCGTATTTAATCAATGACGTTAGCCGGCGTTAGCTGCCGGCGCTGCCTGGTGTGCGTGGAAAAAAACGACGTACACCAGGCAGCGCCGGCGTAGGGGGATATGGAGCTTGGGCGTCAAAAAATGGGGCAAGTCAGGCTGAGGCAAATTTTTCGCCTCAACCCAATTTGCGCCATTTATTTCGACTCCCAACCCCCATAGAAATGACTCCTGTCTTAGCAAAGACAGGAGTCATGCCCCCTTGCCCAATGGCCATGCCCAGGGGACTTCTGTCCCCTGGGCATGGTCATTGGGCATAGTGGCATGTAGGGGGGCACAAATCAGGCCCCCCTATGCCACAAAAAAAAAAAAAAAAATGACTTACCTGAACTTACCTTAATGTCCCTGGGATGGGTCCCTCCAGCCTTGGGTGTCCTCCTGGGGTGGGCAAGGGTGACAGGGGGTGTCCCTGGGGGCATGGGAGGGCACCTCTGGGCTCCTTCAGAGCCCACAGGTCCCTTAACGCCTGCCTTTTCCAGGCACTAAAAAACGGCGCAAAAGCGGCCGTACGTCATTTTCTTTTTGACCCGCCCACTCCCGGGTGTGAATTTTGCCCGGGAGTGTAAATACGGCGCACATGCCTCGGAGTAAATTTTTTCGACGGGAACGCCTACCTTGCATCTCATTAACGCAAAGTAGCTGTCCACGCTAAAAAATGACGCAAACTCCATGGACTTTGGCGCTAGACGCGTCTAACGCCAAAGTATAAATATGGAGTTAGTTTTGCGTCGGAATTGCATTAAAAAAAACGACGCAATTCCGGCGCAACCGGAGTATAAATATGCCCCTAAATATGTGAGACTGACATTTTGTAGTGCAGGCCTCTTCTATCTGGAATAAGCTGGCTGTACATCACACTCAGTGATCTTAGTCAGCTCTTAGGAATATGTTGAAAACCTTGCTGTTTGCAAAGGCATACTGGTCACCAAACTGAGTCTTATAGTAATTCCCCTTTCTCCCTAACACTAACAAACAATTTTGTAACTGAGCCCTCTAAAATAGTTAATAACTTAACATATGTATCCAATTGAATGTGTGATTGAGTTTCATAGATCATCAACTTAGACCATCAATGTTCTGCTACCTAATTGTTGTTGGCTTCATGCAGCCTCTAAAGAAGAAAGACTGCTTCACTACTTCCTTTTAGAGATTCTAGGTTTCATCAATCAGAATATTGCAAGGCATTCTAAAAGTAAGTCTTAGAGCCTTAATATATTCTCTGTTACCGCTAAACATCATTCATGCCTTAGATTGGGAGAGATTAACTGCTAGAAAATGTTTTCAAACATCTTCACCACTGTCCGAGATGAGGAAAAAAGCATAATCTATCCTCTGGATCCTCTTGACTGCCAAAAATGGGACCTAATTCATCAATAGAAATGTAAAAGTACAGGACATTGGTTTAGTACAGTGCTGCTCTTCTTTGCTGCCTTTTAGGTGGTTCACACAGCAATACGTCACTTCTGTTGTTCATAGCAAAGCACCGCTCAGCTACAGTTTCCTTCCACTTGCATTCTTCATCTGTTGTTGGGGTGAACTTTTTTTTTCATTACTGCAATGCTGCATGCCGTGCTTTATGTCTACATATAGCGGCCGCACCTTTCTTTTGTTCGGCAAGGCTCGCCCACCTCTATTTTTTAGTTTTTAAAGATCCTTGTGACTTCTGTTTAGTGTCTGTGGACTGAACATTAATTTTCTTCCTCATTTCCCAAGATCCCAATCATGGCTTGTTTCCTTGCTCCCCCGCCATCGTTTCTGCTACTCTTGTTGGACTGCTCCCATCTACCTCGTAGTCACAGGCCTCTGGCTTGGGGTGCTACTTGGAATTGCACCCCGAGTTTCCATTTAAGCAGGGGAAAATGGTATTAAGGGGGACCCTACGGAAAGCCAGCACCCCCGCCCTGCGCTTAATCATAGTTTGGGAAGCAGAGAGCTCTGATCTCAACATCTGAGACAACACCTCCCCAGAGAACAGAAACCGCTCAGTGAAATGCTTCCCATGGACATCTGTTCTGGGATTCACTTGTAAGACAATTAAGTGAGCTGAAGATGTACCTAAAATCATGGACATCAAATTTGTCCATCTTGTGTACTATCTATGGAGCGGTAGTGCTTAATGTTTAATTCAAGCTTGCTTCAAAAGTGCTAAGAAGACACACTTTCATCCCATCAATGCCACATGTGGTGGTCTCTGCACCAGTTGAAAATGACTGTCACAAGTGAAGTCACACACGCTTCGAGGTATGTATGTCTGTGTGAATCCACATGCTGTAGGTGTTTCCTTAATCCCTCACAGCCTTTCTTAAAGTACTGAGGTGAAATGTATATTTCTGGTGCTATAGCATTCACAGATACACAGTACCAGATGAGATGGGCTTTACATCAATTGTTGAAGTGCAATAGATTCTGTCAGTGGAATGGAAAGTTTTTTCTTTGTGTTAGGTGATGCATGCAAGCAGCCCCCTCTTGTTTCTTCTACTGGCTCTTTTAACTCTCCCCCCTCACCTTCCTCCTACCCCTTCCATTTATCTAACATACCTACAATAAAGACTGCAGGGGGGCGGGGTGCCAACTCTCAGTGCAATGTCAGGCCAGACCTCGCTGCCATGATAGAAAATGGGGCTGTACAGTTAAGAAGACTGTCAGGAACTGGTTAAATGTGGTGCAGATAAAGTGTAAATACAATAAAGACTGAAGCTCCGTGGATGAAGATGAAATCCAGCGTTAACATACAAGTGCAGTCTGTTGCGTTATTACTGACTGTGGTTCCGATTGCGCTCTTTTGCATTCCTCTGCATGAAATGAGCTCTCACAGCTGCTATGTGGAGATTCCATGTTTTCTTTCTCTGTCCTGGCTCGTTTCACACTTTAGTGGACTCTGGCGCCACACAGAGTCCTTGGATTTATTAATACATGTGCACTGCAGACTTGGCGAGTTCTTGTGACCTTCCTTGCGCCAGGGTGGGGATTGCACCAGGTGAACGATGACTTGGAGTGGAACGGGATTTGGTGGTTGGATACCACAGTCAGGAGTCTTCAGTTATGAAAGTGTGTTCAGCTGCATAAGCTTTACATGAACACTCTCTTTGAAAACAAGCATCTCATGTCTGCAGGAGAGTGTGGGTATGCCACCTTTCCCAACCTTCTGTATAGGAACATGACTTGAAGATGCCCATTGGTAACTGGAGAGACTGTTTTGCTGTATCTGTGCTTGTAGAGGGTGTGTACTCTTTGTAGATCCCTTCATCCTAGGGTGTCCACCATACTGACATGTCAAATGAAGGCTGTGGCAATCATGTTATCTGTCTTAGGGAAAGCAACACTTTCCCATCATTCCTCCATCTCACACAGGGTGTGAAGGAACCACTTGAAACTTGTAGAAATAATTGAATTCCCCACCTATCTGCTGCAAACATAATACAATACCCTCCTTTACCCTACAAATGGGTCAGAATAAGAGTGCTTAAACCCACCTAACTGCCTCAAAATTACACTTTCTGACCTGTGTCTAGAAGATCCACACCAAGACGTTTGCCCAAAGCAAAATTCATCTGGTCAAAATGTCACCAAAGAGATATAGTTTCGAAATTTCACAGCAAAGATATGAATGACATCCAAATACACATCACTGTGCCTTTGAGGGTTTTGGGCATTGAGAAGATCATATGACTCCAAGAGCCACAAGGAAACAACACACACATGTATAGCCACTTTTAACCCCTTTAGCTCGCAGTGCTTAATTTGTAATTACAGTATAATGCCAAAAGTGTATTTCTCAAGAAGGTTTTTATTGGGTTTATGTATGAGGTTGGCCGATTGTAAACACCAGACTGCCTGTAGTGGGTGTTAGATATATTGCTTTTATTGCTCTTCATACAGTATCAATGGTGTTGTGGACGGATGTCCTGTAGATAGGTATGGGTGAGTGTCTTCTTTCTTCTAGTCACTAATCTCGTCTTCTTCTTTCTTTTCTTCCAGAGGCCTTGCGGGAAGCGTGTGGGGACAGAAGAAGAAAAGGTGTGGTAAGTGTTTAGTTTTCTTTTCACCCCTCCTTTTTCCCCTCTCTACTTCTCCTCTCCACTCCACTATCTTACTGCGGGTTTTTCCTGCTATCCTTATCTTCCTCCGCTCTCTTTCTTTCAACCGGTTGGGTTTTCCTTTGGTCACTCAGTTTTCCCTTTCTTCTCCCTCTTTCCTGGTGCTGGCGGGCTTTTTTTTATTTTATTTATTTTCCTCACTCGTATTATTTATATATTTGTTCTTTTTCCCTTGTCTTTTGCTTATTATACGCTTGGCGTATACGTTTTGCTAATGTCTTTTCCTTTCTTCCTCTTTGGTCTGTTCCTGTTCTTTTCTTTCTCTCTTCTTGCTCTTTAGGCTAAGCTCCTCTGGTTTACTGTCTTACATCGTTGTCGTCTTTGTCTTTCCGATTCCTTACACCCCCCCCTTTCCTCCCCATGCTCTTAGTGATTTACCCGTGATTTTCCCCTTTTCCGTCCCCCTCCCTCCTCCCGCTCCTTCCTCCCTGTCCCAAACTCCCGTACCTGGCTTTGCCACGCTTCTCCTGAAGCGTGGCAGGCTCACTCGTGGGCTCCCCGGGGCCAGCGGTCCTCGTCTCGGTATCGGGTCCGGAAGGATCTTGATTCCGGCTTCGGTCCAGGCGTTGGATGGAGAGTCCTGGCGTCTTCCAGAACTTCCTCGTCCCTCGTTCTCCGCTGCTTGTCTTCCGATTCTCCCGTCGGCTCTCTCAATCTTCTCCACCGGATCCCGACTCTCTCTCCTTGAATGGGTGAAACCACCCCTTTTACGGCCTCATGTTCGCTCAGCATCGGCAGGGAGCCAATGGAAAGGGGTTCTCCCCGGGTTACTTCCGTGTTGTCTGGGGCAGAGACAGCACAAGAAATATTATTGTGCGGATCGGTCCGGTCCGATCCGTTACAGTTTATATGATAATTGTATATGTTTTACTAATCTCTCCTCATTGCAATTATGACCATGGTTCAGGCCAAAGTAACATCCATATTACAGTATGAATGTTTAAAACTTCTTGATATGTTTGGATAACCTTTCTAGTTTATTTCTTTTGTTACTGCTCTGTGGCTGTTTTGTGTCTTTTGTTTTGGGAATTGTGTTAGCCAGCCAGCAACTGTGATGGTGGGGTGTTGAAAGTGGTAGTCTATCAAAATAATCATGGTAAATTCAAATTAGGATGCTAAATGGCAACATTTCCATTTTTTGCTGCAGATAGAGGAAGAAGGTACATGGTAGTGCTTTAATTATATGCAGGGCAACAGTTTTTTTTATTTGGAATTCACCAACATTCAAGTTGTATGTGTGGAAAGGTGTAGGTTTCCTGCAGATCTATTGGGCTTGTCATGTGGAAGTTCTGAGAGTTCACTTACCTGCTGGATTCCCCCATCTGCAGTGATATCTGCACATGTGGGTCTATGTTTTAGTAGTGATTGTGGGAGGAGTAGGGGAGGGACATGAACCTGAAAATGGGTGATACGAATTGCAAATGGAAGGGGTTTGGTGAGACATAAGGAGTAAGTTAGAAGGGTCTAAGGAAGGGTTTTACAGTGACAAATGCTCACAAAAATGTAAGCCTATTGCCATTCACAAACTACACTTCTAAAGTTACTGTAGTGAAGAAACTTACCAAAACAATAGTAAATGTACTGTAGCTCACCCTCAGAGTAAGCCTAGCACCACACATACCCACTAAAACGTACTGCAAAAGACACCTGTAGAAAATAATAGAGGCTGGGCCTTAAAATAAAACCTTGTAAAGAATGTTAATTAAATGAGTTAAATTGACTTTAAAAAAATCTAATATGTTTGACGTTAATCCAATTACCTATAAAAATTAAAATCAACTGTCTTAAAATGCAATATTATAATGGTTTAAAAATAAATCACACCTTTCAACCTTTTTTAAAGAAATAAAAAAGTATACTTTTGGAAATTTTAACACATATAAAATAAAAATATTAACGTGACTGAAGGTGTGATTGTTTATAACACTAATCTGAATAAACATTTATAAATTAATAAAATAAATTTTAATATATTAACTATTTAATGCACAACCTTGTTGGTGTGCTGTAGAATGTTTGTGTCCTTGAAATACATATTTGAAATTATTTTACATTAATATTTTATGTTCAAATATTTTTTTCAAGTGTAATTCACTTCATTATTTTTCCTAAAGTTTACCTTAGGGCGATCTCATGCACCGATGTGGAGACCACCCCTTAGGTGTGAAAAGTTTCTACTAGTAACATGGCACTCCTAAATATGTTTCTGCAACATGGGTTTTGGGGCAGAAAAATGTAAGTCTACACATTGAAGTGACTTTCCACTCGGAAATGACGAATAACAAAAAGTAGTAAAGTTACTCCTAGGTGTAAGAGTATGGCCCATGTGAGTCCCAAAGAAATCTGAATTTTACTCCGAACGTAGAAAAGAACGTACAGCATCTCAGGTTTTTTTGAATGTGTAGTTTTTTTCATTTACAACATGTTCCCCCTTTGCTATTTACTTTCACATAAAAAGCTCTGTTATTGAACCAGTACACTAGAAAGAGCAGCATCCCATCTTGAAAGGCTGAAGTAAAAGATTAACTTACTCAATCCTCTGGATACAGCTGGGAAGCACTACCTGACCTGTTTCTCAACACAGCCTTTCCTATCACCATACCCAATCTCTGTTTCTTTACCAGCATTATACTTCGTGCAGCGTCCGGGCAATCAAATTTGTGATACTGGCAATCATTATAATTCCTGCAGGCAGCAAACTCAATAGGCACAGATTTAATCAATTAAAGAGGACACACTCTATATGCTAAAGCTACATAATATAATTTGTTGCAGGATAGCCATCGGGACGGTGAGCAGTAATGTGCCCTGCTATACGCAAACTCCTCACTAATATCTGTTAACGCTTAAGGTAATTGAATACATGTAAGAAGAGATGCATGCATGTTCAAAATTGGTTTTATTCAAGAGGAACAGTAACCTGAAAATGTCACCTTTTTTACATTTTATTTTGTGCTTTTCTTGTGCCACAAAATGAATTAAATGCAAAAAAAGGAAACATAGATGTATGGACTTTTTAATAAATGCCATATATGCCAGACTACTACCTAGTTTTTAAAATGTTGCTGACATACTTCTATTTAATAAGGATAGTATTAGCCTAACATGCATTGTTAGACCTGACAGCCAAAGGGTGGTCTTTCCCCCTACTTTTTGCCTGCTTCGCATCATGTTTGCTGATCTGTTTTAGTTGGCCATAGGTCTCTGGCCTCTTTACCACTCATAACCAATGCTAAAGTACATTCGCTCACTCCCCTAAAACATGGTAACATTGGTGTATTACAATTGGCATATTTAATTTACTAGTATGTCCCTAGTAAAGTGCACTACATGTGCTTAGGGCCTGTAAATTAATTGCTACTAGTGGGCCTGCAGCACTCTTTGTGCCACACACTGAAGTAGCCCTTTAAACATGTCTCAAGGTTGTGACTGCCATGTCAATTTGGCACCCCTAAGGTAGGCCCTAGGTAGCCCATAGGGCAGGGTACTGTGTTACTAAAAGGCAGGGCATATAACTTTCAGTTTCACATGTCCTGGTAGTGAAAACTCAAAATTCCCTTCTCATATGATAACATTGGAGATTACTTAATAGACTTATTAAGTGTAATTCCTGATTGGAAGGAGATTGAGCACTCAGGTTTGGTGCCTATGGAATTGTAATGATAAATTATTTTGAATGGTAAAGTTGAGTTTTTCAGTACAATTTTAAAAATGCCACTTTACAAAGTTGCCATTTTTCTGTTCTTAGCCCTTTGTGCCTTCTGCTTGTCTCCAATACACATCTGGGGTGGGTAAGTGCTGGGCCTTGTACATTCCCTCTAGACAGCCACACACAATGGGAAATTAGATGTGACTTGATAGGCCTTAATGGGCCGTTAACTGGCTTGATGAGGGTGGAGCTTAGCAGTGCCTCACTTACACCTGAATAGGCTTGTCCTTTCTACCCACAATAGGGCTCAATGACTCTGCATTCTCTCTCTAGCCAGCTTGGAGCCAGGACAGAGGAGGCAGGGCATCTGTGCACATCAAAGGCATGCCTCTAGAAGCTTCTCTCACCTTCCAGAGCAAGAGCACCAAAGTATAAATACTAGACCTCAAACATCACTACGTCAGCAAACTTTTGGACCTGTGGTGACTCTGCCAGGAAGAAGAACTGTTTTGCTGCTGAAAGCACTCCCACTCTTCTGTACTGCTACTTTGCTGGACTACTACTTTGCTGTGTCGACCTGTGTCTTCTTCCCTCTTGACTGGAAGTGAGAAGGACTGGACCTGCATCTCTACAACTCAGCACCCAGAGTGATTCTAAGGGCGAGCTGACTGGCCTCCTGTTTTCTGAAGCCTCAGGGATACAAAATACTTCCAATCAACCAGCTCCTGCACGTGGACTCTGACATCTGTGAGTCTACCCAGGCAAGTGGTACCACCTCAGTCCTGGTCTCTTGTAAGTGGCCCTAAGATGCCCTGCCCTCTCAGGCCCTAACTGGAACCACCACAAAGCCTCTCTAAGCAACTCTGATTTAAGGTACTGTGCTCAGCAACCCTAAGTGTATCCCTGTATCCAACCCATGCTCTATCATGGCCAGTCTGAACTCTTGACTTTGTCCCGATCTGCCACAACCAAATAACCACAGTTGGCACTTTAAATTTGTATGCATTATTTTTACCTAAATCTTACAAATTGCATATCTCAAAACCTACTTATTGGACTGTTGTCATTTTGGTCTAGTTTTACTCAGACAAATGTTCTTCTAAAGTAGTGTGTCTTTCGTGGTGTCTTTCACAGTTTTATTGTCATTTAAATATTAAACAAATACTTTACACATTGCCTCTCACGTTAAGCCTGACTGCTCTGTGCCAAGCTACCAGAGGGTGAGCACAGGTTAATATAGGGAGTATAACAGACTTACCCTGACTAGGATTGTGGCCCCTACTTGGACCTTGGACAGGTGCAAACCTCTGCCAACTAAAGACCCAATTTCTAATGTGCATCATAAACAACCATTTACTCTAAAGTGACCATTATTTATGAACACATACTCTCTGAGGAGCTGTTCCACTACTTCAGGAAGAGATTGTCTACCAACATGATGCCAATGTGCTAAAGCAATCACCATACATCCCATCTTTAGTGTATAATCAAGAGGGACCACATCCTTGGAATCCTTCTGTCCTTGTCTAAGGTTTAAAAGGTATGTTACAACCCCTTCCCATTTTAAAGTGTTATGCCTCATGTGTCTTTCAAACTACACACTTCCCTTTCTGTGTGGTACTTACCTGTGTGGTAATGTCCTGTGGGGTAAAGACTATGACGTAAAGACTGCATACCACTGTAAGGTCTCGAAAATACAGTGCATTTCTGCCCTTTCCCAGTGGTGCCAGTGCACTGCAGCAAGCACTTGCTGTGCCACAGACCTTGTGAATGAGGCCCTAAGTTTTACATTTTCTCATAAAACGATCTTCTGATTGCACCTGCGGAATCGATAAGGACAAGGCGTAGCACAGCTTTGGCGGCAGGTAACTGAAAGAGCTCCTGCCAGCGCGCACTTCCTTTACCTTTCCAACAGTCCCTAGCAACTCCATTGTAGAGCTTAGATTTGGTGAGGGTACATACAGATAAACCAGTGAGTGTATGTATCCTGGCTCCTTGTTAACCAAAGCATTGTGACAGTAACACAAGGCTGTAAAAGATGATCACTGCTTAAATGGCCCTGGTGTAGTTTCCTAAACGAAGCCCCAGTAGGCTCACACCTCAGTAAATTCAGTGGAAGATGTGTTGCAGAGTTTTACACTCGCTGGAATCGTACGATCCGTCCCTGAGTGACTCCAAGATACAGAACATTGAAATAATCTAGTCTTGATAAAATCAAGGCCTGGATAACCGTACCCAGAAATAACAGGATATGCAGATGTTGGTGTAGTAACCAAACATCTGCATTTTATACCCCATTGTCAAGTCAAAACTCATTTGTAATTTCCATTATTTATTGCATTCAAAATATATTGGACCCCAGTGTATCATTATTTATCAGATGCGATAAATAGCAATGTAATTATGAAAAACTCATAGTTGAGACCTATATGTCCAAGCGGTAGAATGCACACTATCTTACCAGAAGCTGTGAAAGCTGCATGAAAGAAGGGCATTATATTAGAATGCACCTAGAGAAAGCCTATGCATTATTCACACATCACATGCAGGTACATACAATACATATGGGACAAAGTCAGCTGTTAAAAATGTAGATGTTTGGACAAATGAAAACGTCAATAGTCCGTATTATTATATATCAAAACAGTGAGTGAGACTGGGGAGACACAGACAAGTGCATCACATGCCATGATGAACAGAGGAAACATACCAGAAATCTTTGGCCGCCATAGTAAAGTGTAGAATGAGAATCTAAGGAATGTTTCAGAAGTAAACTTGGTAATCATTAGCTGCAAAGGTGGATAGAGAATATTTTAAGAAAAATTGACACCCTAATAAAACATAAGTTCTGACCTGGCTCTTTGACTGATCTCTGAGGTCATCCCCCAGCACCTTGAGACCCTCTGGGTGAGTAGTGCGCTCTACAAGCTCATGACTGATTGATTGATTGATAAGTTTATGCGCAGATAGGGACCGGGGTTCAAGAAACACATATCATAAAAATAGTTATGATGAGCAAGAAAAGATGTCTTACAGTGATGACTATTCTTCTGCGTCGCAACAGTTAGGACAAAGGATTGCATCTGCTGTCATCAATGAGTCAGTTAACACAAATGAGACATAAGTGTGCCAGGAAGTGCTGCACTGAACATATGCAGAAAACAAAAAGGGAAACTCTCCAGTTATTTATGGTATATTTTCAGAATTAGACTCTAGAGTTGACAAGGACAACGTTAGGCCTACAGTCTGCACAAGACTCAAAAAATAAACTGGACAGCTCTATTGATGGTGCATTCAGGCATATGGAGGATATGTGGCAGCCATGATTGAGAGGAAATTGCCATGAAAACAAAGCAATTAAAGCTTCATATGATAGCAAGCTCGGCAAGTGGAAGCCAAGGGCTCACATATTCAGTACATGCAAAAAGTAATTTAGACAGGGTCTGCCATTCATTTGTATAGTTTAATCTCTGGAAGCCAATTATTTGCACTTACCTAGTATTCTGATGCTGTGCTCCTGTATCCTGATTTGTTAAAGCAATCATACCTAGGTATCAAGATGTGGTTCAGTGGCTAAGCTTTTTACCACCGAACCTGCCAACCAGAGTTCTAATCTTAGCTCAGAATTGACTTGAACATTGTGTTATTTTAGGCATTGTGTAAAGTATTTGTACCAACACACAGTAAAACAGTGAAAACACTGCAAAATGGATACCATACCAGTTTAGAAAAATAGGCAAAAGTTCTAAATCACACAAGAACAGAACAACAAAAATCCAACATACACAAGTAAAGATCTGAATTTTTAAAATAAAAAGAGTCTTACTCCATAGAAAACAATGCAAACATTGTGTTTGCGCAAAGTAACTGGTTTGCGTCAAAAATAAAGCCACAGGGGCGAGCATGCATCGAAATGTCAGCAATGTATTGTTTTCTTATTTACAAGTGAGGCCGTACATAGTATTCCAGAGGGGGCACCTCGGATCCACGCAGGTTCATGATGATTTTGACGTCCAGCGATGATGCATGTGAAATCCATCCACATGGTGATGGAAAACTGTGCTACGTGGGGTTTGCGTCATTTTCAGCAGCCGCAAGTGGGTGTTGCATTGTTTCTCCAGTCACGATGCAGGTGGTTCATCCATTTCAGCCGTGAAGCAGGTGGTGCGTCATTTTTACAGTCGCGTTGCAGGTGGTGCATCAAAGCTTTCCCCTCATGGTGTCCTGTACGTGGATTTCAGTCCTTGTTCTACCACCTTCACCTTTCAAGGGGCCAGGGACTGGATAGGGCACCACTTGGCAGGGCAGGAGTCTCAGTAGAGAGTCCAGGTGCTGGCAGATGAAGTCTTTGATAGCCCTGAGACTTCAAAACAGGAGGTAAGCTCAGTCCAAGCCTTTGGAGACACTTCACAAGTAGGAATATATGACAAACTCCATTCTTTGTCCTCTTCAGGCAATAGCAGCAACTGCAAGCAACTCAGCAAAGCAGAGTCACAGGCAAGAAGGCAGTACTCCTCCTCCAGCTCTTCAGCTCTACTCTTTGGCAGAGGTTCCTCTTGATTCCAGAAGTAATCTTAAAATTTGGATTTTGGGTCCACTACTTATACCCGTTTGTGTCTTTGAAGTAGGCAAATTTCAAAGGAAAGTCTCTGTTGTTCACAAGATCCTGCCTTCCCGCAAGCCTGGCTCCAGACTCACACCAGGGGGCTGGAGACAGCATTGTGTGAGGGTAGCCACAGCCCTTTCAGGTATAAGTGACTACTCCCCCTTCCACTCTATCCCAGATGGCCCATCAGGAAATTAAGGCTACACCCCAGCTCCCTTCGCATTACTGTCTAGAGGGAATTCACAAACAGTCCAACTGTCAGTCTGACCCAGACAGGGAATCCACAAAGTCACAGAATGGTTTAAGCAAGAAAATGCCTATTTTCTAAAAGTAGCATTTTCAAACTAACAATCTAAAAACCAACTTCACTAACAAATGTATTTTAAAATTCAGAGAACCCAAACTCAACATTTCTATCTGCTCTCAAAGGGAAATTACAATTTAGGGATATTTAAAGCCAGCCCCCATGTTAACTTATGAGAGAGATAGGCCTTGCAACAGTGAAAACTGAATTTGGCAGTATTTCACTATTAGGACATGTAAAATACATCAGTACATCTGTCACCTTTAACATGCACTGCACCCTGCCGATGGGGCTACCTAAGGGCTTCCTTAGGGGTGCCTTAGAGGGGCTACCTAGGGCCTACCTTAGTGGGTACACTTGCCAAGTCGAATTGACATTTTTAAACAGCACACACACATGCACTTCAGTGCCAGGTCTGAGCCATGTTTACAGGGCTACTCATGTGGGTGGCACAACCAGTACTGCGGGCCCACTGGTGGCATTTGATTTACAGGCCCTGGGCACCTCTAGTGCCCTTTACCAGGGACTTACTAGTAAATCCAATGTGCCAATCATGGAAAAGCTAAGTACACACTATATTTTACTCAGGAACACTTGCACTTTAGCACTGGTCAGCAGTGGTAAAGTGCCCAGAGTACCAAAAAGAGCAAAAACAGAGTCTAGCACATAGTCAAAATATGGGACGTAGAGACAAAAAAACATGGGAGTCCACACCAAGGATGCCAGGTCTAACAGGTGGTGTCTGTGGTATGCTTGGGGTGGGGCTGGATGGTGGACTGGTGTGTGTGCTGTGGCAGGTGAAATGGTAATGGGTGCAGGTAAAGGGTCCTGATGTGGAGCATTGTGGAGGTGTTTGCTAGTGAGGTGTGTGTGCTGCTTGGTGTGGTGATGCTGGTGGTGGATGTTGATATAGTGCATACAGGTGTGAGTGTGGACATGACTGAGAGGGAAGTGGTAGAAGAAGAGGAGGGGGAGAAAGTGGAGGCAGTGGATGTTGTCATGTCTGCAACTGTATGGTGTGTGTGTGAGTGCCTGTGGGACGAAGTGTGGTGCTTGTGTTTGCCTGTGCTATCTTGGGTGTTGTCCTGTGTCCTGTCTGTATGTGTGCCTTGGATGAATTGGGGTTGAAGAGAATGGGACTGGGAAGTGGTAGTTGGAGGGGGGACGGTAGAAACAGGGACAATGGCTGCCATCAGAGAGGAGGCCAGAGCCTGAATTGATCTCTGTTGGGCCGCCAATCCACTGTGAATGCCCTCCAGAAATGCATTGTAATGCTGCATCTGGGATGCCAGCCCCTGGATGGCATTCACAATGGTTGACTGCCCTACAGAGATGGATTTCAGGAGGTCAATAGCCCCCTCACTCAAGGCAGGAGGGCTGACTGGGGCAGGGCCTGAGGTGCCAGGGGCAAAGGAGATGCCCATCCTCCTGGGTAAGTGGGCACAGGCAACTGGCTGAGGGACTACTGGGAGGGCAGTTCTGCTATGGGGGTGGTGGATGTACCTGCAGCTGGGGTGGTCACAGAGATTTTCGCCACCACCAGGAAGCTCCCATTGGAGGAGATATCGGAGTCAGTGTTGTTACCTCCAGTCTCCGCTGTGGTACTCCAGTCGGCCTCCGTCCCATTGGTTTCCTCAGTGTCGGTGGACTCTGCCTCCTGGGTCCTGTGGGATACAGCTCCCTGTGTCGCTGGTGCCCCTGCTCCTCCATCAGATGATGCTAATGCAAACAAGGACAGGATAACAAAACAAGAAAGGGAGAGAGAGAGAGAGACTAAGGATACACTGGCTCAATGATTGCACCAACACCACCGTTGGCATACACATCACCATCACACACAGGGAACAGGTTTATGCACTATGCATTGCATTGCACTGCCAGTGAAATGGTTAATTACCAAGGCATGATGAGGGCCACACACTGCCAGCTGCAGCACTCCTGGGACCCACGATGGCATGCCTGAAATAGACTGCGAACTAGATAGGTTACATGAATTTGCATTACACCCATTACCCTTGAGATGACCCACGCTGAAATGTCTGGCCTGGCCTTAGAGGCACCCACTATCACACATCCACCAACCGGATACTACCCCACCTGCCAAAATATGTAATGATACCCACCGTACTTACCCTCTTGTGGCTGCTGTGATACCCTCAAGTGCCCATCCAGCTCAGGGTAGGCCACTGCCAGTATGTGGGCCATCGGGGGGTCATGGTCCAACGGTCACCCCTTCCTCATTGGGAGGCCATCCCCAGCAGGGCCTCTGCAGTCAGTCATGCCCAGCGTCTCAGGTCCTCCCACTGTTTCCGACAGTGGGTGCTCCTCCTGCCATAGACCCCCAGGGCCCGCACGTCCTTGGCGATGGCACCATACCCATTTCCACCAACATTGGCAGATACACCGCCCTGTGCACACCATGGACACCGCTAGAAGACATTCCCCCTACCCTCCTTGCACGATGCTTGCACACACATCCCATTCATCCTTCCCACATGCATCATGCCCAAAGCGTACTCACCTGTTGGTTTGAAGGCCCATACATCAGTCCATACTGGGTGTAGAACCCCATCTACAAGTTGCAGCAACTCCTCTGAAGTGAATGCAGGGGCCTTTTCCCTGGTCACACGGGCCATGGCAGGTTCCAGGCACAGGTCACAGCAGCACACAGTGTAGGTGTTCTCCTGTTGAAGATCAGGAAACAAGTGAGGAATCAGATAGGAAATGGTGGTCACGTCCGCTGCAGTGTACACAGTCACAAATGGCGCAGAGCCCCATTGGCCACTGTACGCCATAGAGCCCCATATTATCCAATGAGGAATTGCACAGCGGTGCAACACCACCTTCTGCCACGACGCCCTACATACAGGACAGGCAGTCAGCATTTCAGGGGGGGAAACAGTAATATCAACAAAAACTGTGTCACTGTTTAGATTGGCAGATACCTCGCCATTGACATTGTGCCATTACATAAGTGCACCATCCAGACTGCAGTTGAGGTTCCATTGTTCCAATTGTGACAGCCTACTCACTCTTGTGTCCCTTAGACACCTACCGCTGCAGATGAATAGAAAGGAGAGATATACTCCAGTGTACAGACCACTGGTGGACTTAGCTACACTGGAGGACAAGCACATTATCCTCACTTATAGACTGGACAGAGCCACAATCACAGAGCTGTGTGCCCAATTGAAGCCAGACCTGATCTCATCTATTTGTCATTCAACTGGGATCCCCCCTCTTGTGCAAGTTCTATCAGTGCTCCATTTCTTGGCAACTGGTTTGTTCCAAGTGACAGTGGTCTTGGCAGCAGGAATGTCACAGCCAATGTTCTCAATCGTGCTGGCAAGAGTGTTGTCTGCCCTGGTAAAACACATGTGCAGCTACATTTCTTTCCCCCAGGTGGAAGAATTGGCCATTGTGAAGGCTGGATTCTATGCAATGGGACATTTCCCCAATATTATTGGGGCGATGGATGGTACACATATTGCGTTTGTTCCCCTGCCAGAATGAACAGGTGTTCAGGAATCGTAAGAGTTTCCACTCACTGAATGTGAAGATGGTGTGCCAGTACATCTCCCAAGTCAATGCTAAGTATCCTAGGTCGGTGCATGATGCCTTTGTTCTGAGGAATAGCAGCATCCCAAATGTGATGGCCCAACTACAGAGGCACAGGGTGTGGCTAACAGGTGAGCCTTGGACCCCACCCACTGTATGTTAGTGTATGCCTTCTGGTGTTAACCCCATAGGATTGTGTGTGGCTAAATGTGCTCTCTCAATACTTGCAGGTGGCTCTGGCTACCCAAATCTATCATGGCTGCTAAGCCCTGTGAGGAATGCCAGGACAGGGGCTAAGGAATGTTATAATGAGGCACATGGATGAACCAGATGGATCATCGAAACGACCTTCGACCTCCTGAAGGCCAGGTTCAGGTGCCTCCATCTGACAGGTGGATCCCAGTGCTACTCGCCCGAGAAGGTCTTCCAAATAGTAGTGGCATGCTGCATGTTGTACAACCTGACCCTCAGACGACATGTACCCCTTCTGCAGGAGGAAGAGACTGGAGATGCCTCTGTGGCAGCAGTGGACCCTGGGGAAAGTGAGGATGAAGAGGCTGAGGATGAGGATGAGGACAACAGAACCACAGTTATCCGTCAGTACTTCCAATGACACACAGGTGAGACAGTGTGTTTGCACATTTCTATGACAATTGGTGTATTCTGTGTGGCTGTAGCATGATTGCATTAACTTCCTTTTTATCTCAACTTACTGCCACCCATGGTTTGTTATTTTACAAATGTTGGTGATATAACAACTGTGTACTGATGTGCTGACTACAGCCAGCTACAGGTCATTATTTTGATGCTCTCACAGTGTACAACTCATTTGCAATGGATGTGACTGTTTCCATAAATACACATTTTCAAAACATAAAATACTAGTAGTCAAGTTGTGTTCAAGGGTGTTTATTGTAGTGCTAAGAAACTGAGAGAAAAGTGCAATGGAATGGGGTGATGGTGGAGTCAAGTCCAGGGTATTGTTCCAGTCTGTTTGTAGCATAGGTGCAGTGTCCAAGGGGCCATTGGAAGGGGAGCAATGGCAGTCCAAAGTGGACAAGCTGACAGGGTGGGACACAAGGGGGGCAATTAGGAGAGTCTAATTTCCTGGCAGGGGTGTTGGCAAGTGTCTCTGGCTTCTGTCTGGGTCGCAGGGAACGTTTGCGGGGTGGTTCACCTTCTGCAGGGGGAGGGATGCTGGTCGCCTGTGGGTCCTGTGGCAGGGCCTCCTGCCCACTAGCTGCAGCGAACGTGGAGGGCTGGTCAATGGACTGGCTAGTGGTAGGGGACCCCAGGTCTGCTGTTGCTTCCCTCGTGATGTTGGCCATGTCTACCAGCAACCCTGGTATGGAGAACAGGGTGGTGTTAATGGCCTGCAAGTCCTCCCTGATCCCCTGATACTGTTCCCCCTGCAGCCACCTGTTCTCCTGCACGTTGTCAAGGATCTGGCCTATCGTGTCCTGGGAATGTTGGTAGGCTCCCAGGATCTCGGAGAGCACCTCCTGGAGAGTTGGTCCCCTGGTCCTGTCCTCCCCCTGGCACACAGCAGTCCTCCCAGTGTCTATGTTGGCCTGTTCCTCTGTCCCCTGAACGGTGTGCCCACTGCCACTGACCTCAGGTCCCTGATTGTCTTAGGGGCGAGGTGTGGACTGGGGTCCCTGTACTGGTGGGTACACTGCTGATTGACGTGTCCTGGGGACAGAGGTGTTGGTACGCTGGGAGGGTGCTGTGGTGTTCCTGATGGGGGAGGCTCTGTGGTTGTCTGTGAGTGGGCTTGGGTAACCGACTGTCCAGTGGTCCCTGATTGGCCAGGTTGATCCTCCAGATCCTGAAGTCCAGAGTTACTGTCATCACTATGGACCTCTTCTGTTGGGGGACTGGATAGTGGTGGCACCTCCTCTCCGCTGACATTGGCTGGGGTACCTGTTGGGATGTAAATGATGTATTATGCTTCAAGTGAATGACATTTGTACTTCCCTAGCTTCCGGTCTATGGTTGGTGTTACCCTGCCAGTTTTTGCTTGTGTATGGTGATGTATTGTGGGATTGTTAGTTCCCCTATGCTGTGTATGCTTTGGTGATGGGTGTCCATGCAGGTCTTGGATGGGTGTCCATGTATTGGTATTGCATGCAGGGCTTGGCATTGGGGTTAGTCATATGTGTAGGTGCAGTGTGTGGGATGTTGTAGAGTGATGGGAGTGAGGGTGAGGGAGTGTGATGGCATGCAAGTATGGGGGTGATCATTAGTGATGTTGACTTACCAGTGTCCGGTCCCCCAGCTACTCCAGTGAGCCACTCAGGATGCAGTATTGCCAAGACATGCTCCTCCCATGCTGTGAGATGTGGGGGAGGAGATGGGTGTTCACCGCCAGTCCTCTGTATGACAAGCTGGTATCTTGCTGCAATGGAACGTACCTTCCCCCGTAGGACGTCCCACCTCTTCCTGATGTCGTCCCTTGTTCTTGGGTGCTGTCCCACGGTGTTGACCCTGTCCACGATAATCTGCCATAGCTCCATCTTCCTTGCTATAGATATCTGCTGTACCTGTGCTCCAAAGAGCTGTGGCTCTACCCTGACAATCTCCTCCACCATGACCCTTAACTCCTCATCAGTGAAACGGGGGTGCCTTTGTGGGGACAGGGGTGTTGTGTGGTGTGTATTGGTGAGAGTGTGTTGAGTAATGTGGGGTGTGTGAAGGATATATGGGTGTATGTGGTGCGTGTGTCTAGTTGTCTCTGCGCTGGTTGTGTCAATCTCCTGGTAGTAATTGTTGTTCATAAAGGGTTGTGGGTAATGTGGGTGTTTGTTTTATAGTGCTGTGGGTGTGTTGGTTTGTGGTTGTGGTATGTGTATGTGTGTCAGGTGTGTATTTTTTTAATTGGTCAATGTAGTGTTGTTTTGTATGTGGTTGTCCAAACTGAGCGCAGCGGTATGTACCGCCAATGGTTTTCCGCTGTTGAATGTCCGCCTTGGTGATTTGTGGGTCATAATGTGATGGGCGTTGTTTTGTTGGCATAACGGTATGGCTGTTGGGTCCGCCACTTTTGTACTGACCTTTGGGCTGGCAGATTTATGTACATGGCTGTATTCTGTCGGATTGGTGTGTGTGTGTCATAATATGGCAAACGGATATTCACCACCGCAGTGGTATGTTGGCGGCCATCACCATGGCGGTAAGCGGCATTTACCACCAATGTCATAATGAGGGCCAAAGTGTTGTGTTAAATATTCCTTTCTGGTCCCACCCTTTGAGCTGTTCTTCAGTGACATTTATCATTTTCTGCCATTTTTCCAAATTGAACTGGTGAATTAATAATTGGTGCATTAATTTTCAAATTTTTGCCAAGCCTACACAACTAGTTTGCTGTATAATGTAATTTAGAAAAGTAATTTGTAATGGAATAAGGCATGCTCTAAACAAAGCTTCCCTTCCCTGTATTTGCCAAAATGTAGTTCTCCAAACACTTTATAAGTCAATCGACGTTAACCAATATTCATAGCCTTCTCCCCCAACTGGGAACCAAAGAAATCTGAATGAGTCATTCTGGTATCTGTTAACAAAATACTTCGCATTTTCATAGGGGATCATTTGAAATAATAAGTCTCTGCATTTGATACATCGTGCCCAGCAAAACATGCACATTTTTCCCAAAATGTTTTAGAACTCCCCACTGGTGGGATAAGACAATGTTCCCATTGTGTATAATTATAAACATCTCTCATCTAGCTTTATGAATGAAATTATGTCCATAATGATTGTAACTGAACATATTGCCATAATTAGCAGTTGTTTAATAAACATCTTCACCTTCAAATACAGTATAATATTCAAACTCAAAAAGCATAGAATGAACTGTTTTTACACCCCAATCATCAGAAACTACTCCTGATGTTCTAATATCGTTCATTGAAACTTTAAACACTTGGTATTTGAAGAATCTACGTCGGCCCAAAGACATCAAAGAATACTTTATCCCAAACAATCCCATCAGGAATCAGTATAGTTGAAATGTTCACTCGGGACAGGTCTCTCCAGACCCTATGTGAAGACAAATGTGGCTGTAGGATGTCATCCACCAGTTCAACCGCAGAGCATTTAGGAAGAGAATGATAAAGTATCAGCACAAAGAAAACAATGACAAAACCAATCCAGAGAAGAAAGGCAAGCATACTTAATAGGACCCACTGATAGTTCTGTGAACAAATTGGATAGTTAGCTTCAAGATAAGTGAACAGCTTACATGCTCTTTATATAGGTTCTGCAGAAGACAAAGAAGAATCAGTGAAAGAATCATTGGTGTCAGCAAAATATCCAGAAGCAGTATGTGCAAACTCTGGAGCTGATGTCAGAAAGGTAGAACTGACAGATGTGTCCCTTGGTGGCTCATAGTAAACTACTCCATCCGTTTGTGTTGAATTTGAATAACATTGGTCAGAAGTGTGGACATTGCTTGTCGCAGACAAAATTACATATACTAATGAAAGATAATTTTCTGACCTCCCCAAGCTCAGGGAAGTGTCAGACTTTTTTTGGCTAAAACCTATAGAGATACATCCTGGTTGGTGGTGATAGGGGTTTGGGAACTACACAGGAGTCCTCTAGGTCTACTGTGTGGGATCGCCCACAGGGTGTAACTTGACATTGTTGATGGAGACAAAGATGTTTCCTTTAGAATCAGACAGTGGTGGTAAGATGAAAGGTCTGGTACTGTGTATTCCCAGGACTAGAACCGGTGCTCTGTATAAATGACCAAATTATATCTTCACAACAACATTTTCTCACACCAGATCCCCAACTTTTGAAATCCAGGCGGTAGGTATTATTGGTGCATCCCTTATTCCGAGGGAGGCAGCAAATACAGATGAGTTTTCATCATGGAACTGCTGTAATTTCTGCAAAACAGTAACACACATATGTCAAAATGTGTGTCTTCCGCCACCACGCCAGAGCCATCAACATCCAGGACATACATAGGTATGCCAAACAGAATCTTGTATTTGGTGCGCCCTCCCAGGGACCTTCTAGGCAAATTATTAAGTGCTCTCTGGACTCCATACAAGTTGTTAAGCCAACAATGAACTGTACTTAATACTCTCACTGTTAAGAATTGCTTTAAGTCTTGGTTTTTTTGCTCCACTATACTGTTACCCTTGGGATGATAGGGAGACAAATATTGCAATTGGACCCCCAACATTGCCAGCGTGTCCCTGAATATCCTTGAGGCAAAAGCAGGGCCCTGGTATAACTGAAATGCTGCACGTGCAGATGTACAGCTAAAGATGTGCAAATCTTTAATAGCAGTTTGAGTGTCAGCTGATCATTGTGGCCATACCCATAGGAATCTGGAGCAAGAGACAACAGCGACTAAGATGTGTTTGTTTGCATCATCAGGTGTCAAGGACGACAATGGTCAAGGTATCCACATTTTAGTGGTTTGTTGGAAATTAGGAGGGGTGTCTGTGTTGGGTGCTTGGAAACCCACTAGAAATAGTAGCCACCACACCTGCATGTGTACAAGCAACTTCCTCTTGTGCCACTTTTTTTTAACTCTGGTCTCTTTTCCTGGTTGGGGATCACATGATCACCAATCTCTGGTACTGTTACAAAAGCAATATTCTGTGCACTTAGGTAGTAGGAATATTTGGCGGGATATGAGTTTGTTAAGGGTTTGCTGTCTGCTTAGGCTTTCACAGCAGCCAGTGTGTAATCATCCAACCTCATTCTGGAAGGAGTAATCGCAGCAACCGAAGCCGTGGCTATAGCTGATTTGGCTGCTTCATCAGCCAAGGTAATGCCTGCAAAATGTATCCCTACATGTTGATGGCCCATTGTACGAACTACAGGGGCACTGGGCAGCATCTCTTCCAGGTCTGCTACTTTCTCCCACAGTAATGTGTGTTTGATGGTGTTCCCTTTTGAATCTCTGAACCCGTTTTGGTGCCAGTAATGCAGATATTAATTAAAGTACTGGACACAGTAGCACAAATCACACACTACTAGTGTTATCTGTTTTGGATCTGTATGTCCGGGTCCAATACTAGAGCCTTAAACTATGCCAAATGTGCAGTGCAGTCCCCTAGGGACTTCATGCAAGTTTTCTGAGGAAGGAATTTTCCATCCTTCATGACACCACTCACAACCGTACAGACTGTTGAGTACTCTTGTTTTGTGCCTACCGCCGATTATGCTGAGCCATCAGTATAAAATAGTGTTTGGTATTGATCAAGAGGCAAGTTATTTCTTGGTATTGGGTATTCAGGCTCATATTGAAGGAATTCTTGAGTCTGAAGTTTGGGGTTGTTAGACTTGGCATCCATGGTGTGGTCTCCCCTAACTTTTTACCTCTGCCCCCCAGGTTGTTGATGTGTGCTGGTCTATATTGCTGCTGTTTTTGATGCTCTGGGCACTTTATCACTGGTGGCCAGTGCTAAAGTGCAAGTGCTCCTATGTAAAATGTATGCATGATTGGCTTATCCATGACTAGCATATTTGATTTACTAGTAAATCCCTAGCAAAGTGCACTAGAGGTACTCAAATGCTAGTAGTGGGCCTGCAGCACTGTTGGTGCCACCCACATGAGTAGCCGTGTAAACATGGCTCAGACCTGCCTCTGCAGTGTCTGTGTATGCAGCTTTAAACTGACAATTTGACTTGGCAAGTGTACCCACTTGCCAGGCCTAAACCTTCCTGTTTCATACATGTAAGGCACCCCTAAGGTAAGCCTTAAGTAGCCCCATGGGCAGGGTACCGTGTATGTTAAAGGTGGGACGTGTACTGATGTGTTTTACATGTCCTAATAGTAAAATACTGCTAAATTCACTCTTTACTGTTGCAAGGCCTATCTCTCTCATAGGTTAACATGGAGGCTGCATTTAAATAACTTTGAAGTGCAGATTCCCTTTGACAGCAGAAAGAAATTTGGAGTTTGGGCTCTCTCTGAACTCACAATTTAAAAATACATCTTTTAGTGAACTTGGTTTTTAGATTGTTAGTTTGAAAATGCTACTTTTAGAAGGTAGCCATTTTCTTGCTTCAACCATTCTGTGACTCTGCCTATTTGTGCATTCCCTGTCTTGGTCAGTTTGACAGTTGGGCTGTTTGTGAATCCTCTGTAGACAGTGAGACAAATTGAGCTGGGGTGTAGCCTGCATATCCTGATGAGCCATCTGTGCTAGAGGGGAGGGAGGAGTGGTCACTTACACCTGCATGGATTGTGCCTGCTCTCTCACAAAGTAGTCTCCAACTCTTTGGTGTGTGTCTGGGGCCCGGCCTGGGCACGGCAGGATCTTGTAAACAACAGAGACTTTTCTTTGATGTATTCCTACTTTAAAAGCAGAAAGGGGTATAAGTAGTTGACCCAAAACCCCAGACTTTAGATTTTCTTCAAGATCACTTCGGGAAACAAGAGGAACCCCTGCCAAGGAGAAGTGCTGTCCCTGCCTGTGACGATGCTTTGTAGGGCAATCCTGCAGTTGCTTCTTCTGACTGTGAAAGGTGACAAAGACTGGACTTTGTGATATATTCCTGCTTGTGAAAAATCTCCAAGGGAGTGAACTGAGCTTGCCTCCTGTTTTGAAGTCTCAGACATCAAAGACTTCCTCTGCCAGCACCTAGATTCTGCTGAGACTCCTGACCTGCCAAGTGGTGTCCTATCCAGTCTCTGGGCCCTTGAAAGGTGAAGTTGGCAGAACAAGAGCTGAAAATCCACACACAGAATGCCAGGCAGGGAAATTTTAGACACACCATCTGCAACATTGCTGATAAACGACGAGACGCGCTGCTGGCTTCACAGCTAAAATCGACATTCCACCTGGATCGCGGCTGGGAGATCGATTCATCACGGCTGGAGAAACAACACACAACACCCGCTTACAGCTACTGATAATGACTCAAGCCCCACGCAGTGTGGTTTTCTAACACCGTACATTCTGATTTTCCACTCATCGTCCCTGGGCGTCAAAGGCAACCCGACTCTTTTGCATGGGAGAAAAATGACACATTGCCGACCCGACCGGAGAAGAATCGAAGCACGGCCTCCCTTGCGAGGAAGGGACCTACACATCGCTGCCTTTTTCAATGCACACTTGTCCGTGTGGCTTTATTTTTTACGCTAACAATATACTTTGTGCAAAATCATTGTTTCCATTGTTTTCTATGGAGTAAGACTCCTATTCTTTAGAAAATTCAAATTTTAAATTGTGTATGTTGGATTTTTGTTGTTTTAGTCTTGTTTGATTTAGATAAATATTACCTATTTTTCTAAACTGGTGTGGTGTCCATTTTGTAGTGTTTTCACTATATTACTGTATGTGTTGGTACAAATACTTTACACATTGCTTCTGAGTTAAGTCTGCCTGGTCGTGCCAAGCTACCTGTGCCCTGACTGGAGTGAGGGTCCTTGATTGTACAGGGGGTAACTTGCCAACCAAAGACCCCATTTCCAACAGGGGTCAAACACATAATCTACATCAGTGGCAATCAGAGACGTTGCCCATTGGACCCAACGTGGATGTAGTGCTTTAGCATTTGAGACTCTGACTTTTGTAACTCCCTCAAGGGCTTGTATGGGGTTTACGACAAGAATGGGTTTTTCTTGGGCCAGAGGGCTCTTTTTCATGACAGGCATTTGAAAAGCAATCAGAATCTTTTCTTTGGGAGCAAAGCATTGTTCAGCTTTGGAGTGTAGGTGTGATATGTATGCTATAGGCACTGTATCACCTTCATTAAATGTTACATAGGTGAATCCGATGGCCCCAGCAATTACTATGATGACCAAATTTGTTTTGTTAGCACGTGTGTGTAAATGTTTTGCTTCAAGTATGTCCTGCTGCAATGCTCTTAGAATGTGTGTGTGTTTGACTGTCCTATGTTTACTTGAAAAGTCGGGACATATTAAATGATACACTGGTTTAATGTATTGTGCATGGTCTGGAATGTGAGTTCTGCCAAATATGAAAAAGCCAAATAATGATTGCAGCTTTTTAATGGTATTTGGTGATTGTAATTGTGCACATGTTCCCAGAAAGTGGGGAACCAGGCTCTTTCCTTGATCAGATAACTCGTATCCCAAAAACAGGACACTGAGAAATGCAATTTTAATTTTCTTGAAATTGAATTTATAGCTGATTTCTGCAAATCCCAAAACAAAGCAGGATACCCGTCCTAAATGTTTCACGAGATCATAATCTCGAAGGTGGACATCATCTGCAGAGGATAACCCCTCAGGGTCAATCTTGTGTAGAATTGATGTTACATGTGCTGAGAACAGTCCAGGACTGTTCTTATATTCCCGTGGAGCCTACAAAACTTTCTTTGTAATCCTAAAGTGCTAAATGCTGTAAAATCCATGCTTTCAGGCACTATATTTTGGCAGAAAAACCTGTTGGAGATATCCAGGTTCGTTTTGTATTCTTTGTGCAGTAAATTGTTAAGTGCTGTGCTGTGTGCATTTTGGATAGCAAAAGTGCATGTGTGACTATTTAAGTGCATGTAATCAAATACTGTTCTATAAGAATATTTCGGCTTAGCTACAAGAAACAAGAGATTATTGATTACTGAGAAACAGGGCTCAATTACATCATGGTACTCAAGTTGTGTGAGTATTTCTCTCACTGGTGTTTTAGCTTCATGTTTAATGGAATATTGAGGTTGAGGCTGTGGTTGTGATCCAATGGGTATTATGTGATATGAAGAATCTCTATCCCACCCAATATGATTGCTGTACAGTGCAGGGGCTTGTGCCAATGCCCAATCTAATGCATGTGCTTTCCCTAGGAACGACAAGTGAGGAAGAGTGCATAATAACTTCTTCCCCGAACAGAAGATTGCAGGCAAATTCTTGTTGCCAATCTTTTTCTGCCAGTAGGATATCATAGCACGGTGTCAATGTTTCCTAGAATATTACTTTAATTGTGCGCTCAATGTCTGCTTCGAGTTGCAATTTCAATTTGTAAACTCAGTCAGGGAGGGAGACGTGCATGTCTGCAGTTTTGACTTCTATGTAGTCATTAGTTGCTGTTGCATCCGGAAGCCCTTGAAGAGTGTGATAAACTATTGTGACCTCTGCTGCGCTGTCTAGCAGAGTCAGTGCCCACTTCCTGTTCTTCATTAAAACTCTCAACATGCATGGCATTTAGGGCCAAAATAGCTGCCACCTTTTTCTTTTTAAATTGTTGTTTCTGTTTGGAAGGTTTCTCTTCCTTTTTTCTGGAAGTTTCAGCCGAGCGTGAATCTATTAGTTTCATGTACTCAATGTTTGCAACGCCCACCTCTCTCACTTTGTTTATCCGGTGAGTCCGGAAGGGAATGAAATTGCCGCATATAAGTATGTTGAAATCTATCTGGAGTTTTCAAACTATTGCTATTTCTTGAGTGTATCGTTTCTCAGAGGTCTCTGGACACAGAGAATCTCCTCTCTTTATCATTATTTTGATTTTGTTTACCCCAGCATTTTACAGTACCCTCTGTTGCTTGGTTGGTAGAATCCTTATTGGATTTACATTGCAGTTGTGATTTATTCAGTCTGGCTCCCAAACTCGCCTGACCCATACTAAAATAGGTCTTGAATATCCTGGATCAGCAAATTGAACTAAGCGTCTATATATCTTTACTAAATCATTATTTAGACGGCGCACTTCTGCGACCTCCATGGCGTTAGCACTTGGGTGTGCTGTATATGTGGCTAGCTGTGGCCATGTAGGACCTTCATTACTTAAAAACTTAGTGCCAGATGTACAAACTCCTTTTGCATTTCTTAATGGTCCAAATATGTATTTCGGGCCATTAAGGAATGCAAAACAGCCTTTTCAAATGTACAAAGGACTTTAGGAAATGACAAATAGGGATTACCTATTTGAGATGCCTATTCTGATGTACAAAGCATTTCCTAAAGGTGATTTGGGCATTTAGGAAATGTAATTACCATTGACTTGAAGTTTTTGGCAACCATGTGCAATTTAAAAAAAGCACCCTAGAATGCTTTTTTTTAAATTGCAAAGAGCACACACATGTCCCTTGGGCATTTGAGTGCTCTACATGTGCACCACGTTTCGGGGTGCACCAAGGGGGGCCTGTTGCCCTTTGCCATCCTTGGTTTTGCATTTCCCAAATAGGAAATTACGATTTGAGAAATGCAAAACAGGTCCATTGTCACAAATGTAATGGGATTTCCCTATGTGCGATTTCATGATAGCGATTCTTACTTTGTAGGAATCGCTATTAGGAAATCAGTATCACTGCACATAGCATTTTGCATATCCTAAATAGCGATTTCTGGGCCAGATGTACAAAGCATTTTCCGTGGCAAACGGCCCATCAGGCTTTACCAAAGCAAAATGCGACTCAGTAACTTGTTTACCGAATCGCATTTTGCTTTTGCGATTCAGTATGAGGAAGGGGCGTGTTTAGAGCATCCCATCCTAATACCAAATCGAACTGGCATGTAGGAATGTTTTGCGACTATGAATGTGGTTGCAAAACATTTGCAGTTACCACCAACTTCAAGTTGGTGGTAACCCATTTGCAAATGGGAAGGAGTCCCTATGGACTCCTTCCCCTTTATGAATGTAAATGTAAATATTTTTCAGAGTAGGTAGTGGTCCCACAGACCACTGCCTACTCTGAAAAAATGAAGATTTTTTTTTTTTAATTTTTTGTGTTTGAACTTCATTCCATTTTCCTTTGAGGAAAACAGGCTGCATTTTTAAAAATAAAACTGCTTTATTTAAAAGCAGTTACAGACATGGTGGTCTGGTGTCTCCAGCAGGCCACCATCTCTGTGAGTGCAGCCATTCCCAATGGGGTCACAAATTGTGACCTACCTCATCAATATTGATGAGGTAGGTCTTTGCGACCCCATTGGGAATCGCTAAATGTGTCTGAGACACATTTGTACATTTCATTTTGTGAGTCTCTAATTGTGACTCGCAAAAGGTTGCAATTAGAGACTTGCAAAAATAAATTGACATACATCTGGCCCTCTATGATGTTGCTATTTAGGAAATACAAAATTGCATTTTAGTACAATAGGCCCCTAGTCTAACGTTGTGTGCAACATGTAGTAGGGCACCATCAAGCCAATTTGGGTGTTCTTGATAATATAGTGCAGGTGTGTTAGCAGGAGTGTAATGATGAAATGCATGTGTGTTCCCATTCACTGCCAGAAAGGTGATCTAAGAATAAAAACATTTTGTTTTATATGCTGGATTTGTTTCTACTACAAATGTAACTGCTCCTCCCTCCTCTGTGAGGCCATTCTTTGTTCAATGAATTGTGAGGGGGAGCCTCATGTTTGCTGAGATTGCAACCTGTTGGGGTTCAGCTATGTTTCAATGTTATAACGTTTAAAGATTGGGACACCAATAGGGGATTTAATCCTTTTAAAGTATCAAGCTTGAACAACCTACAGTAAAAATTGTTACTGCCTTTCTTAGCCTAGGAGGATAACCCTAATACCACAGACGTCTCTGTATAAGGTAACTATGGTGTCTCTAGTATGTAGTGAGGCAGAGATACTTTGGAGAGCCATAATTCAGTGCCAATCCAACATTGGAGGCACCATGTTGTAAAGACTCTACTTATAGTAACAAGACTGCTGGATTTGAGCAGCAGCACCACTGGGGGTGGGGGACTGAGTCTCATCTTGCGCCATGTGACAGCTGTAAGCTTAACACTTTTGGCCAGCTAGCAGCACCTCACCAGTACTTAAGAGTAAATGGTGATTTGTGGCCATCCTTTGCATGTCAACTGGATTTCTCAGGGAAATCGTGGTGGAACAGATCTTACCCCTTTCTCTCGGTCACGTATATCTCACACATACAAAGACAAAACAGAAGCAGGATAAGATTTAAATAGTATTATTGAATCAACTGCATTCTATGTAAAAAGGCATCTATTGAGATTATAAGGTTGATAAAAGATAATAAGAGCAATGCAGTGACAAGTAAAGTGAAACATAGGAGAAGTCCCACCATTATGATATAAGGTACGGCACACCCAACAGAAACTTATTGTGAGCTTATATGTAAATAATCAAAAAGAACAAAGTCCAACATCAATTTTTAATACATATTTGAAAGAGTCCATTCTTATTCAGCAATTTGAATACTTTTTCCTCATAAGTGTATGCATTTCTCAGTAGCGATGCAAATCAAGCTGTGTTTAACAACACCGCAATAGTAATACAATTCAAGCCAACACGTGTTTCGTCTTGGGAAAAACTTCAATCCAATCCCAAATGACTTCTTCAGGGCTCCTTATTTCCAAAATATTAACCAACTTCAACCGTCAATAATCAATATCCATTCGATGCCAATCGGTAAGTAAATAGTGATCTATTGTCACATGGCTTGTATGCTCCAATGAACAGTTTCACCCCTCAGTACAGGTAGCGATATTAGTCAGGAGCAACAACCTATATTAGGCCTCAGATCGTATCCAAAATCAAGCACGGTCTGTTCCACACACCTCTCTCCTCTAATGAGAGAAGCGAGTACGCCACTCCCAACGCGGTCAGAGCAAACGAAAACGCGAGTATGTCACAATAATGGTTCTAAATTCTGTACATGCGCTATTAAGGTTTTCTACAAGAGCCTGGAAGTGTAATCCTTAATTTGCCCATCAAGCCTTCTGGGAGAACTCCATCCCCTATTCCTATACTTTTGATTGTTGGTAAAGAAGTGGTCTGTTGGTCTACTGCGAACTCTCCCACATAAAGGGAGAGACTGCATCAGGGCTCAGCAGAAACTGCAAAGGCGACATGGAGTGTATGACAGCAACTGGTTGGAACTTCCCTCTATCGAGTAGAGGGCAGTGAGGTGATTTATAATAAAACATCTGGTGTTCTGAGAAAGCTGCCCTGATGTGACATCATGTATATTTCTGTGTATAAGAGTTGGGGACATGATGAATGCTTTGTACCGGCAATAGTTTGTAACTTATCATATACAACCTTGAATAAAGCACAGAATAAAAATGCTGTGCAAAGAAAAGAATAACAGAATTCTGTGTAAAGGGACAAGCTGATAAAATAATAAAAACATCTCCACTAAAATAATGTTTCTGCTTAAATAGAGGAATAAAAATGCATGCCTCAGAGTAAAAGGGCACAAGTTGCAGGCCTAAGCTAAAAAAAGGTGCCTTTGGTAATAGCTAAAGTAACCTCACAACAAAACTGCATCCCAAGTGCCCATGCTGTTTCCCGCCAGATGAAACAAGTAACACCAACAGTATCCACTGTGCTTTCTGTTCATGATCAGTCTTTTACATAGGATAAATGTTAGTGAGAAAGACTCCACCAATCTGGTCTCTATGACTACATTTCATACAGTGGACAATTGGATGGAACCAAAACTTCACAAATTGCAAATGCTGAGTTAGATAATACAGATATGGGTCTGGAACAGCTAGCCCTCCTTCTTCCAATGGAGGCTTATATAATGGCCACGCACACTCTAATGAGGACAGCTCAGTCAGAGACCTAGTTATTTGATCCTTAGGTATTTTACAGACTCAAATGGCCAGCATAGTGGGCAAACCTGAATAGTAGCCACATTTTATAATTTCTCTAAAGATGAGGTTAATAATGTCATCAGCAAAAAGCGATAACCAAAGGCATTTGCCTCTTATAAATATAAGGCGTCTGTCAGTGGAAATCCCACAAGATACATTCAAAAGGAATTAAGGCTCTACAAACGTTTAAAGGTAGATAGGACCAACTGTCTAACGCTGAACATTCACAAGACCAAAATCATGGTCATAGGGAAGAGCTCTTCACTTTGGGACTCCACCTGGTGGCCAACAGAGCTAAGATGGACACCCACCACTGATGGCAAAATCCTCAGGATCGTCATTGACAGTAACCTCAACATGACTGCTCTGGTCAACTCTGTCATGCTTCCGTCATTGACAGTAACCTCAACATGACTGCCCTGGTCAACTTTGTCATGGTTCCATACCCAGGACAATTTCCAAATGGCTCCCAATCAGAACCCAGAGAACTGTCACATATGCCATGGTCTCAAGCAAGCTGCACTATGAGAACATCATGTACGCTGGGATCAATAAAAACTCACCAATAGGCTGCAGACCACTCAGATCTCAACAACCAGAATCACTCTCAACCTCAAATGCCGCACTCATATCACACCCCACCTTTAAAAGCTCCTCTGCCTCCCACACATGAGCATAATTAAAACTCCTCACCTACACTTTTATGGCACTACATAACTCTGGCCTAGTATACCGTAACAATTTTATCTGCTTTCAAAAACCTTCTAGACACCTTTACTCATCCAGATTCCTACTTGCACACATCCAAGGAATACAAAACAACAGATCTGATGGTCAAGCCTTCTCTTACATCACTCTTAAAGTGTAGAACAACCTGCCATTACACATAAGAGACTCCTCCTCACTTTTTGAATTCTGCAAGAAGCTGAAGACATGGGCCCTCATTATGAACATGGCGGTAAACATCGCACCGGCGGCGGTAAAAACTGCCAGCAGAAGGGCAGTCCGAACCGCTAAATAATGGACCAACTGAAACACAGGCATCCTGAAAACCACCTGCCGTCCGACGGAAAGGCCCAACCCGCCCATCAAATAATGAACCACTAGACCGCAGTCAGTTCAAGGGCGGGAACTACCACCACGCAAAGCCAGGTGGAAACAAACCAAGTATAAGGAAACACTCACCGGAGGCTCACACAACACGCTGAAGCAGACATGGAAAGAGAGCTGCAGATCATGCCAGCCCTTCTCCTTGCCATATACCTCCATGACCGAGACCTCCGACGAAGACGCCGACTGTAAGTACTGCAACTTACTAAACAAGGGGAGAAAGGGCACAGTTACATCCCCACCAACACCACCCACCCCGCAACACACCCACAACCCTTCACAGCAGCACAAGCCATACACCCCACAGCAAGAGGTACTTACCCGACACAAGGCAAATCCAACCTCTACAAAGTACATACATGTGCCCTACACCCATAAACAATGAAACGAGAGACCAGGGATCCAGAGTGTGCCGCCAAAACACAGGGTGCACATAAACTTTTAATTCAGCAGTCTGAGCAAACAAATTGTAAATAAGACCAATGACCAGTCCACAGTGCTACAAGTCCCATGGGCCACAATGGCCCCAACGTGACTCCCACAAGTGCTAGGGTATTCCACCCAATAGGGGCAACAATGGGGCATCCATGCACCCCAGGGAACAGGGGCAGGAGGTGGTGGAGTTGGGGATTCATGACAGGGGTGGGGCCTGGATTTGCAGTCGGAAGGTGGAGGGGGTTTGGGTTTGGCCTTGGAAGGTGGGGGAGTGTGCTTGGACCGGATGGGGGCAGATGGAATTGCCTCAGAACAGGGCTTCTTTCTGTGTGGGGAAGGGGCTCAGGATTGTGAAGGGCGGACAGGGGCGGGCTGTGACGTGGAAGGAGTGGACAGGGCGAGGAGGTGTGCACATTTAGGGACGAGACGGGAGGTTGGAATAGGTCAGCACGGGAGAGGAAACGTTTTTTGGGTACAATTGGGTTGGGCCTGGAGGAAGGCGTGGGAGTGGAGGTAGAGGGTGTGGTCGTAAGTGGTGTAGGTGTGCGTGTTGTGGGTGCAGGTGACTGGACAGTACGCTGAGGTGTGGTGGATGTGTGATGGGAGGGTGTTTTGGTGCGTTTGTGTGTTTTTGGAGGAGGGGGTAGACACAGTGGGACAAGACAGGCTGCCAGTGTGTCTGTATGTTGTTTGGGTGTCTGCAAGTCTGCTGAGTGTGCTCATGTGTCAGCTAAAGTAGTTGTGGTGAGTGCAGGTGTGGTGTCTGGGGTGCATGTATGGATGTGTGCTGTTGTGGTGACTGCAGGAATAGTGTCAGCAACAGTGAATCAAGGTGTAGTGCCTGGGGGGGTGTATGTAGAGGGCACAGACAGGGAGGCAGAAGAGGTGAGCACACTGGGGGAAGTGGATGTTGCTGTGTGAATGCTTGTGGTGAGAGGTGTGGTACTTGTGTTTGGAAGTGTGCTTCTTGTGTGTTGATGTGTGTGCCTGCATGTCAGAATGTGTGCTTTGGACGGGTGAAGGGAGTGGGGTGCAGGAAGGGTCAGAGGAGGTTGGAGGGGGGACAGAATGACCAGGAACACTGGCTACCGTCAAAGAGGAGGCCAGAGCCTGAAAATATCTCTGTAGGCCAGACACAGCACCGTGAATGCCATCCAGATAGGCATTGGTCTGCTGCATCTCTGATGCTAGCCCCTGGATGGCATTAACAATGGTTGTATGCCCAACAGAGATGGTTCTCAGGAGGTCAATAGCCTCCTCTATGAGGGCAGCAGGGCTGACTGGGGCAGGGGAAGAGGTGCCTGGGGTGAAGGAGATGCCCACACATCTGGGTGAGTGGGCACAGGCAACTCAGTGGGGAGCAAGTGAGAGGGAGGTGATGGAATGGGGATGACGGTAGATGTCACAGTAGGTGTGGGCCCACTAGAGTCTGCCACCACCAGGGAGCCCCCATCGGATGAGGTATCGGAGTTACTACCTCCAGTGGTCGTTGCCTTCCCCGTGGTACTCCCCTTGCCCTTCAACCCACTGGTCGCCTTGGCATTGGACAACTCTGCCTCCGAGGATCCTGGGGCTGCTGCATCCCCACTCGCCGGTGCCTCAGCTCCCTCTCCAGATGATGCTGATGTACACAGAGAACACAAGAGAATAGGGATGGGGAGACAAAAAAGCAGAGACATTTGTAAATAGCTGAATGGAATGAACATAGTGGCTCATACATTCACCCACCCAGAAGACCCTCAAACAGGCAGCACCTACCGCTATACCCATGGCGATGCCCCTGACTATTGCCCAGAACCCTGCTCTGCAGCCATTCCCCAAAAACTTAAGGAACCGACATGTCGGAGACCTGACCAAAACATCCTCTACTCCCCACGGGGTCCCTAATGTAGATGGACATCAATCAGAGTCCCTGCAACTAAGCAGCATAAAACTGAATACACACACAGACAGCCATCAAAGGTAAAATATATGGTATATGTACTCACCCCCTTGTGACTGCTGTGCAGCCTTCAAACGCCCAATTAGGTCTGGGTACACCACTGTCAGGATGCATAGCATAAGGGGGGACAATGGCCGATGGGCACCCCTTCCCCGTTGGGAGGACTTCCCAGCTTGGCCTTGCAGATGTTTTTCACCCAGGGCCGCATGTCCTCCCACCTCTTCCTGCAGTGGGTTCTCTGCCGGTTGTACACCCCCAGGGTCCGCACGTCCTTGGTGATGGCATGCCAAAGTGCCCTCTTCTGGTGGCCCCTTAAATAAAAGGGACACACAGAAAGGTAACACAGAGGTCAGGCACTGGAAAACGTTTACAGCTGGCTATATGTCCACTATGGGACGGACAGTACAAACAGACTAACAACACATACAAATGCAGCATGTCAGGAACCCTGGCACATCCAGGGTCAGAAGTGCACACATGTATGCTGCCAACACCAACCATTACACACATCCATGGCCCCCAATCCTCCTGCTCACCTGTACCTCTGGCTGTCTGTAGAGCTTGGCGTACAGGGGCAGGACTCTGTCCACGAGCCTCTCCAATTCCTCTTGGGTGAAGGCCGGGGCCCTTTCCCCTGCAACACGTGCCACTTCCATGACCAGAGGCAGGACACTGCAGTACGTTCAGTGGAGTACCTGCTTGCACGAGATCAGGGAGTCAAGTGAAGTTGGGGTGACGAGTTTGCGTACGCACCATGGCGGTGTGCACCATCACTGCCGGTGGCAATCACGATACGCTAAGATTCCCCATTGACATCCATGTTAACCAATGAATTTGTGGACGGCGGTAAACACTGCCTTACGCTGTTCCATCAACCACTAGCGGTATGAGGTCACTTCCACAACAACAGTTCAGGATTACAGGGGGCAGACATTTTGACTAAACTACGTACCTATAAAACTCCCATTTGCACAATGCAGGCCCTACTGTTCCCCATACACACATAGGCATGTGACAATTAACATTGCCTCACCTGACAAGCCCTGATCAATCATTGTGGCCAAGTTGATGTTATGTCATACACATTATGCATTTGTGTCGTGACAATCAAGGCAGCAGTGCTCAATGACTGACAATGTGTGCCCATGTATGTGTGTTTCTCACACGTGTTTCCAAATCCTCCTATGTACAGACACCTGTGGCGAGCAAGGGCCCCATCGGTGTACAGACCACTTGTGGATTTGCGGACCATGGTGGAGCGTAACATCTTTATCAATTATGGACTCACTCGTGCAACTATTCTTGAACTTTGTGCATTACTGAATCCTGCACTGACTCTGGCAAATCGTAATCAGCTCTGCCATCCTTATTAAAGTGCAGGTGCTCTCTGCACTCCATTTCCTGGCCACAGGCTCATTTCAAGTGACAGTGGGCATGGGTGCTGGTTTTTCACAGCATATGTTTAACATTATACTGACAAAAATTCCTGAATGCATTTGTATGAAACCTGCAGTCCTATGTGAGGTTTCCCCAAAGTACTGACCTCCCTGGCATCAAGTCCAACTTCTATGCCTTTGCCAACATCCCCATGGGATAGCTGCCATCAATTGCACCCACATACCTATAATCCCCCCAAGAGTGAGTGAACAGGTGTACAGAAACAGGAAGAACTTTCACTCCATGAACATTTAATTGGTGTGTACTACAGACCAGTATATCACACATGTGAATGCCTTGTTCCCTAGTTCAGTCCATGATTCATTTGTGCTGAGGAACAGTAGTGTGCCACAGAAGATGGAACAACTACAAGAGGACAGAGAGTGGATCATAGGTAGGTGTTTCTGTCACTTATTGCCACCTTGCAGACAGATAGCCTGGCTGCCTCTGAGGATTGTCATTTTAAGTTGTGTTGTTAACCTTTTTCTAGGTGATTCTGGCTATCCCAACTTGCGTTGGCTCCTGACACCAGTGAGGAATCCTAGAACAGATGAAGAGAGGAATTACAATGAGACCCATGGACTTACTAGGAGGGTGATAGGGCACACAATAGGTCTCCTGAAGGCTAGATTTCATTGTCTACATATCTCTGGCGGTTCCCTGGCCTATGGGCCTGTTAAGGTGTGTAGAATAGTGGTGGCCTGCTGCATGCTGCTCAACGTGGTTGTGAGAAATTCTATCCCCCTCTTGGAAGAGGAGGGTGCTGTATATCCAGACCAGCTTCCCCAGAGAGGGGACAAGAGTGATGGTGAGGATGAGGAAGGGGAAGATGTAAATTCCAGGACCCAACTGATACAACTCTACTTCCAGTAACTATGTGGGACAATTGGATGTGATTGGTGTCTGTGCATCATACTGTCAGTGTGCCGTGTCATCTGGGGGGGTTGGAATATACAACTTGCCACTGTGTCCAGGTCTGCGTAGGACAGAATACAATTTTGTGAATTTGTTTCAAAACAGATTTGGGCAGAACAACATGTAAGGCGAGTGGTGCAATCATTGCTACTCAGGTACAAATAAAGAAGTTGTCAACCAGTTGCATCCATACTTCACTTTGTTCACACATAATGAAAGGGGACATTGTAACAGGTGTGATATGTATTTTAGTTGATGCAGGGATAAAATCGTACAAATTACAGTGAGTGCAGTCACTGGGGATCAATGGTGGTTATCAGACATGGCAACATGATGACAGCATTGCTGTCAGTATTGGTAGGTCCATCCAAACTTACATGAGTTTTTAATTCTTGGTAGCACTGTTTGGTGGTTGATTGTGTGGGATAGTTGGTGGACAATTGTTTGCAAAGTCACTTCTCAGAGGGGGGCCTTGTTCTTGACAGGTGCTCCTGTCCCATATCTTGGCCTGAGTGTCTATTTGGGCGCCTGTTGGGGATGAGATGGATGTCCCCTGTGTTTCCTCAGAAGGTCGTACATGTGAAGTTGCTGCTGATGCTCTTATTGTCCGGTCTGTCTCCTGTGCTGTAGTGGGGGCTTCCTGTTCTATGCAGTCCTCAGGCTGTGTTTGGACAAGCTGCTGCAGCACACCTGCTATGCTGGCCATTGTGGCATTATGCAGTTTCCACTGCTCCATGGCCTCTTGGTGGTGTGCTTGCTGCGTCCTCTGACTCTGCTCCAGGGTGGATACTATTTGGGCCAATCTGTCTTGGGTATGGTGGTATGCTCTCAGGACCTCAGAAATGATGGCCTCCCCCCCTGGGCCAGTGATGCCCTCCCTCTGGGCCTAGCCCCCTGCGCCTGTGTCCCTTGCACAGGCCTGGCGGTGCCACTTGTACTGGGGCCATCGTCTTCCTGCCTGTTGGTAGGGGGTGACTGTGGCCTCTGTACTTGTGTTCCACCAGTCTGTGGCCTGGATACACAGGTGTGTGGACAGGTGCCCTGGCCTGATGTTCTTGTCAGGGTGGTAGGGGTGTCAGTGGTATCCTGGGTGGGGCTCCTGGATGGTGACAGTCCAGCACTGTGTGAGGGGCCAGCTTGCTCATCAGTGTCCAGGGTTCCATCCCCATTGTCCTGTGAGGTGCCTCTGTCTCCCTGTGGGTCACTGGCACTCCTTGTGCTGTCCGTCAAGGTGGCATGGGTGGTAATGCCTGTTGGGGGATATGGACATGTCTGTTACATTTGCATGGTCGGAGGAGGGGCCATGCAGGATGCTTTGGTGGGGTTAGCATTGCTTTTAGCTTGGGATGTGGAGGTGCATTGTGGGTGTTATAAGCCATTGTGTTTCCTTGCAGGGGTGGGTGGCTGTGCACAGGGGGAGGGATGTGGGCATGTTAGTGGGTTTGTGGGCATGCAGGGTGACAGGATGTAGTGATTGTGGCCTGGGTGGGGTAGTGGTCCTGATGGGTGTTGGAGCGGCTGGGTGGTGCATGCATTCCGGGTGTGATGAATATGGGGCAAATGTAGACGACTTACCCAAGTCTATTCCTCCAGTGAGCCCAGTGAGTCCCTCAGGGTGCAGGATGGCCAGTACCTTTTCCTCCCAGTCAGTGTCTGGTGGTGTTGGTGGTGGTACTCCCCCTGTCTTCTGGACTGCAATGGGGTGCCTGGTTGCCATGGCCCTGACTTTCCTCCGCAGGTCATCTCTTGCGGATGTTGTCCCTGGTGCGTGGATGGTGTCCCACTGCATTTACCCTGTTGACAATGGTCTGCCATAGCTACATCTTCCTGGCGATGGGTGTGTGCTGCACCTGAGCCCCGAATAGTTGTGGCTCGACCTTCAGGATCTCGTCCACCATGATCCTTAGCTCCCTTTCTGTGAAGCGTGGGTGTTTGGGGGGTGCCATTGGGAGTGTCGTGACTGGTGTCTGTTCTGGATCTCAGTGAGGGTGCTCTTGTGTGGTTGGGTGTAAGTATCGTGGATTGTGGCATTCAGTGTCTGCTTCTGGTACTCACTGTCTTTGCTGGCCTACTTTTGTTGCAAAGGATTGTGGGGTGTGTCTGTGAGTGTTTTATGGTGTTGTGGATGTGTGTCAGGTGTGTGGGTTTCTAACTTATCCAATGTGTGCACTTCTTACTGTTGGGTCCACTTGCCACCCGTGGCGGTCTGCACCGCCAATGGTCGTTCGACCTCCACTGACTGCCAAGGTGATTTGTGCATCATTATTTTGAGTGCGGGTGTGGGTGTGCTCGGCGGTGGCAGGATGGGAGGTCCAGGATTTCCACTGACAAGGTCCTGGCGGAGACTGGTGGACTGATGATTTTTGTCAGAATCAGAATTTTGATTCAATATATTGCGGGTTTCTGTCCACCGCCAATGGTGGTCTTCTGTTCACCGTCGCCACGGTGGTCAGCGGTGTTTACTGCTGTGTTCATAATGACCGCCATGGTGTTAGAAATGGGGTCTCTAGTTGGCAGATGAATACACCCTTGTTCAAGAAGGGACCACAATCCTAGTCAGGGTAAGCCACATACAATCCAAATTATCCTGTGCCCACTCTCTGGTAGCTTGGCACTGAGCAGTCAGGCTTAAGTTAGAAGGCACTGTGTAAAGTATTTGTGCAATAAATCATACAGTAACACAGTGAAAACACCACAAAAATACACCACACCGGTTTAGAAAAATATACCATATTTAACTGGTTAAAATAAGGTTAAAACGATAAAGATTCAATAAGCACAAGTTGAGATATCACTTTTGCAAGATTAAAATGAGTCTTAAATCTTACAAATTAAAGGTTGTACCTTGATTACACAACGTACCTGGTTTGCGTAAAAAATAACACACACTGAGACCGCAGAGGAGGAGATGCATGGAAAAATAGAGTGTGCGTAGTTTTCCGTCATGCAGTCTTGGTTCCTCACTTCAATGCATTGATCTTTTAGACACCAGGGAAGATGCAGGGAAATCCTGGGAGAGCTGGAAGAAGTCACAGGTGTTGCGTTGATCCAGTAGGACAATGCATTGAATTTTTGTTGCATGGAAGGCGCTGTGTCAATTTTCCACTCAGGGAATCGGCTGCGTTGTTCTGGTTCGGCTGTGCATCAATCTGGTAGGGCTGTGCGTTGAATTATCTGTTAAAAGGCAGGCACTTTGTCAAATCTTCACTCGGTAAGTCGGGCTGCGTCGTTCCGGTTCCGCTGTGTGGTGATTTCTTGATTGCAAGACTGCTGTGAGTTGTTTCTGGCAGGCTGTGAATTGATTTTTGGTGCACAAGGGGTTTCCTAAGGAGATGAAGGGGCATATTTATACTCCGTTTGCGCCGAATTGGCGTCGTTTTTTTCGACGCAAATTCGGTGCAAAACTAACGCCATATTTATACTTTGGCGTTAGACGCGTCTAGCGCCAAAGTATGGGCAAATAGCGTCATTTTTTTGCGTGAACGCCTTCATTGCGTTAATGAGATGCAAGGAAGGCGTTCCCGTCTAAAAAAATGATGGCAACGCAAATGCGTGGTATTTATACTCCCGGGCAAAAATCACGCCCGGGAGTGGGCGGGTCAAAAAACCCCGCATTTGCGCCACTTTTTAACGCCTGGGTCAGGGTAGGCGTTAAGGGGCCTGTGGGCTCAAAATGAGCCCACAGGTGCCCTCCCCTGCCCCCAGGGACCCCCCCTGCCACCCTTGCCCACCCCAGGAGGACACCCAAGGATGGAGGGACCCATCCCAGGGACATTCAGGTAAGTTCAGGTAAGTATACATTTTTTTTTGTTTTGTTTTTTGGGTGGCATAGGGGGGCCTTATTTGTGCCCCCCTACATGCCACTATGCCCAATGACCATGCCCAGGGGACATAAGTCCCCTGGGCATGGCCATTGGGCAAGGGGGCATGACTCCTGTCTTTACTAAGACAGGAGTCATGTAAATGGCGTCTGGGCGTCGTTTAAAATGGCGCAAATCGGGTTAAGACGATTTTTTAGCGTCAACCTGACTTGCGCCATTTTAAGACGCCCTAACGCCATTTTTCCCAACGCCGGCGCTGCCTGGTGTACGTGGTTTTTTTCCACGCACACCAGGCAGCGCCGGTCTGCTTGCGCCGGCTAACGCCATTCAATAAATACGGCGCCCGCATGGTGCTTCAGAATGGCGTTAGCCGGTGCAAAATTTTTTGACGCTAAACTGCGTTAGCGCAGTTTAGCGTCAAAAAGTATAAATACGGGCCGAAGTCTTTTTGGCCATGGGACTTCAGAAAACAGGAGGCAAGCTCAATCCCAGCCCATAAAGAGCACTTCTCAGCAAAGTCAGAGAGCAGCAAGGCAGCAGGGCAACTGCGGGGCAGCAGTCCTTCTCAGCAAAGCAATCCAGATGAGTACTTTGGGCAGCCAGGCAGTTCTTCTTGACATGTTGCAGGTTCAGGTCCAGATGTGTCTGAGTTGGTGGGGTCAGGGACCCAGTTTATAGATCCAAAAATGCCTTTGAAGTGGGGGAGACTTCAAAGAGTGGTTTTGAAGTGCACAAGTTCCCCTTTTATCCCAGTCCTGTCTGCCAAGGTCCCAGTAGGGGGTTATCAGTCATTTGTGTGAAGCCAGGCCACTGGCCTTTGATATGTAAGTGTCAGGCCCTCCACCCTTTCAGCCCAGGAAGACCCATTCAGTATGCAGATGAGTGTAAGTGTGACTAAGTGTCCTGTGTTTGTGGTTGTCTGGGTAAAATGCACAAGGAAGCTGTCAACAAGCCCAGCCCAGGCCAGCCCAGAGGTTTATCAGAGACAGGCGGTAAGTCAAATATGGATTTTTAAGTGCCGAGAAATGCTCACATTCTAAAAGTGGTATTTCTAAAATAGTAATATAAGATCCCACCTCAACAATAAGTAGGATTTTCTATTACCATTTTGGCCATACTAAATATGACCTGGTTACTCCTTCCTTTCTGATCCGAATCTACCACTCAAACAGTATATGAGGATAGTCCTAATGCTAGCCCATGAAAGGAGCAGGCCTCACAATAGTGGAAAACAAATTTAGGAGTTTTCCACTACCAGGACATATAAAACACACATGTACATATCCTGCCTTTTACCTTCCTAGCACCCTGCCCTATCGGTTAACTACGGCCTACCTTAGGGGTGACTGATATGTAGAAAAGGGGAGTTTAAGACTTGGCAAGTACTTTTAAATGCCAAGTTGAAGTGGCATTGAAACTGTACACACAGGCCTTGCAAGGGCAGGCCTGAAGCATGGTTAAGGGGCTACTTAGGTGGGTGGCACAATCAGTGCTGCAGGCCCACTACTAGCATTCAGTTTAAATTTACAGGCCCAGAGCACATGTAGTGCCCTTTACTAGGGAGTTACAAGTAACTCAAATATGCCAATTGGGAATTAACCAATGATACCATGTTTAAGGGAGAGAGCATATGCACTTTTTCGCTGGTAAGCATTGGTAAAGTGTGCAGAGTCCTAAAACCAGCAAAAACAGTATCAGAAAAGTGGCTGAAGGTAGGGAAAAAGCTGGGGGATTACCACCCTAAGGCTGTCTGGTCTAACACATTGCTTTTTGAAATTTCCCACTAGACCCTAGGTTTGGCTAGGCTCACATCTCCCCAGTTGCAAGATACCCTCATAGAAGACAGTGCATTCTTCAATCTGTATAATATAGCTAAAGTGAAAAAGGCCATCCCCCTTGAGTGCTGAGCTGGATATTAAATAGACTGGGCACCATGTTCAGGTTTTAGGCCACATATTCAATAATCTTGCCATATTGACAAAATACTTTCATAGTAACACCTCCATAAGGAAGGGCTATTCCAACGGATCAAATCCCTTTCCAACATCTACTAGTATGGCCACTGCATTGAGAATATTATCAGCTGTACAGACATCAAAGTATGCAGGTTATGTAGAATTGATCTCTGAAGAATGAACCCTGAGTGATCTGGATGCACTGTAGACTGCTTTAATGGAAGTAGACTATTTGCAATGGCCTTGGTCTAACATCTTGTTGTGTACACTCAGCAAGGACAGAGGGTGATGTGAGGCACAGAACTTAGGGTCTTTACCTGGCTTCTAATGCACTGTAATAATGGCTTCAAGCGGTGTAGAAGGTAGGCACCCCATCTCCAGGGCCGAAATATAGAAGTTCAAGAGCTTCGGAGCGGTGCTTGACAGGAAGGGCCCAGCGGAGCGGTGCTTGACAGGAAGGGCCCAGCGGAGCAGTTCAGAGACGGCAGTGCCCAGCGGAGCGGTGCTTGACAGGAAGGGCCCAGCAGAGCAGTTCAGAGACGGCGGTGCCCAGCGGAGCGGTGCTTGACAGGAAGGGCCCAGCGGAGTAGTTCAGAGACGGCGGTGCCCAGCGGAGCGGTGCTTGACAGGAAGGGCCCAGCGGAACGGTGCTTGACAGGAAGGGCCCTGTTCAGCGGTGCTTGACAGGAAGGGCCCTGTTCAGCGGTGCTTGTCTTGGCGGCGCCCTGTTCAGCGGTGCTTTGCACGGCGGGGCCCTGTTCAGCGGTGCTTGTCACGGCGGGGCCCTGTTCAGCGGTGCTTTTCACGGTGGGGCCCTGTTAAGCAGTGCTTGTCTTGGCGGGGCGCTGTTCAGCGGTGCTTTTCACGGCGGGGCCCTGTTCAGCGGTGTTTGTCACGGCGGGGCCCTGTTCAGCGGTGCTTGTCACGGCGGGGCCCTGTTCAGCGGTGCTTTTCACGGTGGGGCCCTGTTCAGCGGTGCTTGTCTTGGCGGGGCGCTGTTCAGCGGTGCTTTTCACGGCGGGGCCCTGTTCAGCAGTGTTTGTCACGGCGGGGCCCTGTTCAGCGGTGCTTGTCACGGCGGGGCCCTGTTCAGCGTGCTTTTCACGGCGGGGCCCTGTTCAGCGGTGCTTGTCTTGTGTTCCTAGGGAACCAGATCTGGAAAATAATTTCCGCTCAGTCACCATCCGACCTTTCGCTAGCGGGGCCCTCCTGTGCTGGAGTCCTGGGCCCGTGGGTGTCCTCCGTCACACCCGAAATGGGGCTGGTGGGGCCCTCCTGGGCAGCTCGCCAGCTGCCGGACTTGTCCGCCCTGCTGCCCTTGCCCTCCTTCGCCGAATCTCTGGGGCCCTTGGCTCCCTTTGTGGATGTGCCAGGTGACGGTGCAAGGGTAGTGTCCTTGGGGGCAGCCGTCTCAGGCCTGTCGCGCCGGCCCTTCCCTTTTTTGGTTCTTTTCCCAGGGGGTGGGCTGGCTGTCCCCTTGCTGCTGGACGATGTTCCGGCCCTAGGAGCTGGTGGACTCCAATAGCCCTGAACTATGGTCCTAGTAGGTGCAGGGCTTGTGGTGGCTGAGATGCTGTTTGGACTCTTACGAGATGGAGGGGGTGGGTCAGGTGATGCAAAGAGGTTAATTTTGGAGAGGAAAAACTTTTTAGGAGCAATGGGAAGGGTAGGTGCAGTGGGTATGGGAGTGGAGGAAGAGGATGTGGTTGTAGGAGAGTCAAATGTGCTGTCTTTGGGTGCAGGTGCTTGTGACGGAGGTTGTCGTGAGGTGGATGGCTGTTGGGCGGGTGGCTGCCTGCGTTTGTGTGGTTTGGAAGAGGGGGTGACAGACACACTGGGAGAGGACACAAGGGACGTGTAAATGGCAGTGGGGGTGGTGACTGCACGTGTGCGGAGTGCTCTGATGGGTGTGCTGGTGATGGACGTACTGGCTGATGGTGGTGTGCATGCAGGTGTGAGTGGAGACGTCACAGGGAGGGAGAAGGGAGACGAGGAGGAGGGGGACACAGGAGGCAGTGGCTGTTGGCATGTCTGCATGTGGATGTTGCTTGTGTGAATGCTTGTGTGATCTGTGGTACTTATGTCTGGATGAGCTGCCCTTGGGTGTTGATGTGTGTGCAGGCTGGTCTGTAGGTGTGTCTGGGATAGGCAGAGGAACAGGGGAGTGGGACTGAGTGGAGGGAGTTGGAGGAGGGAGGCTGGAGACAGGGAGAATGGCTGCCGTCAGTGCTGAGGCCAGAGCGTTGAACGATCGCTGATGGGCAGCCTGACCCGAATGAATGCCCTCCAGGTATGCATTGCTCCAATGCACCTCCCTTTCTACCCCCTGGATGGCATTCAAAAGGGTAGACTGCCCAAAAATGAGCGTCTGGAGGAGGTCAATGATCTCCGCACTGAGGGCAGCAGGGGTAACAGGGGCAGGGCCTGAGGTGCCTGGGGCGAAGGAGATGCCCGGCTTCCTGGCCGAGCGGGCACAGGGCGAACGCTGAGGGGCTGCTGGGAGGGCGGAGCTGGTGCGCTGGGTGGCGGCTGTACCTGTTGTTGCGGTGGGCACGGATGTTGCCGCCACCACAAGGGAGATCCCTTCCGAGGACGTGTCGGTGTCGCTGACGTCTCCACGGGTCCCCGTTGTGGAGCTCCCCTCGCCCTCCGAATCACTGGTGTACTCGGAGTCGGTTGCAGGGCCCTCCGGGGCCATGTGAGATGCAGCTCCCTCGTACGCCGATGCCACTTCTCCTCCACCTGATGATGCTAATGCACACATGAACAGGAAAACCAAAAAAAAGGGGGGGAGAAGAAAGAAAGACATGTTGAGTGCATGCATTGGCGGCACCGTTGGCGAAGAGGACAGACACAGAAGCCCCCTGCACTACGCCGCGCACTCGGGGTACACTACTCAATTATTGTGACTTGGCCTACAAGTCTATGGAGGACAACTGCACACATAGGTGAGCCCGGGCCATGGATAGCTGTACTTAGCACCCTACAGAGGTGGGGGGCGGGGCACAGGGCCATGCCTAACCGAGGGGCCTAGCCTACAGAAACCGCCCTGGCCAAGAGATAGCCACAGCCCTCCTCCCCCACCCAGACACCTCCACTGTGCGCTAATATAGCAGAATGTGCTGAGACTCACCCCCTTGTGTCTGCTGTGATGTCCTCACGCACCCATCCAAATCGGGGTAGGCCACCGCCAGGATCCGGGACATCAGGGGGGTCAATTGCCGTGTGGCACCCCTCCTAGGTTGGGAGGCCATCCCCAGCAGAGCCTCGGCGATCTTTCTGCTTCCGCGGCGGATGTCCTCCCACCTCTTGCGGCAGTGGGTGCCCCGTCTGTTGTGGACCCCCAGGGCCCAGACGTCCTTGGCGATGGCACGCCAAATGTCGATCTTCTGATGGGCGCTGACCTATGTGACATGTACAGGGTCGGAAAAGACATATCATCACTTTTCTGCATGGTCGATGTGAGTGCCCCCCCTCCCCAACCTTGTCATGTGTCACATGCTCTCATCTGTCGTGCGTTGCATTCCTCATTCGCTCCCCTCCCCACCATCTTACATCCACCCCACTCAACACAGGCGTAGCCCATACAACGTGCTCCCTGTGTACTTACCTGTTGGTCTGGAGGACCGTAGAATAGCGCATACTGGGGGAGGACCCCATCAACAAGTTTCTCCAATTCCTCAGATGTGAAGGCAGGGGCCCTTTCCCCAGTCGCAGCAGCCATTGTCTCTTCCAGACCGAGGTCACAGCAGCACTTGCAGTATAAGTCCTCTCCTGTGGATGATCAGGTCTCGAGTGATTAAGCAGATAGAAAATGGCGGTCACGCCCGCGGCGGTGCGTACCGCGGCGGTGCGTACTGCGACCGCCGGCGCACATCGTCATTGGCTCATGAGACCCATAGGGTTCAATGTTAACCAATGCTGCTTTGCGCCGCAGTTTTCGACCGCCTACCGCCACGGGGTGCCACACCAGCGCATTGACCTCACATCCCATTGTCACACTTCACAGGTCAGGCAGCCGCCATTTCAAGGGCCCACATGGCTTAATTTCTACAGCGTCACACAGGCCTAGGCCTTGCATTGCCAATCATACAAGCCATTCAATGCATAGCGAATCGTGTACTGTGCAAGCTGTGGTTACGTACCTGTGGGTTGCTTGACTCTGTGCTCCATGTTGTCCTTCCTAGGCACCGTCCGCTGGGACTTGCGAGGAGATGGAGGAATCCTCCTGTGTACAGACCGCTGGTGGACCTGTCGACAATGGAAGAAAGACATGTCTTACTGACATACAGACTTGACCGAGCCACTATACAGGAACTGTGTGTCCAGCTGGAGCCAGACCTGATGTCCCCCATTCCCCAACCCACAGGGATTCCCCCTCTGGTGCAGGTTCTGTCAGTACTCCATTTTTTGGCAAGTGGATCATTCCAAACAACAGTGGCCATATCATCAGGGATGTCTCAGCCTATGTTTTCTAAGGTTTTGTTCAGAGTGTTGTCTGCCCTGATGAAATACATGCGGAGCTACATTGTTTTCCCTGAGGTGGGCGATTTGGCTACAGTGAAGGGTGATTTCTATGCCCTTGGACATATCCCCAACATCATTGGTGCCATTGATGGGACTCATGTGGCTTTGGTTCCCCCCAGTGAAAGTGAGCAGGTGTACAGGAACAGAAAAAGTTATCATTCGATGAATGTCCAGGTGGTCTGTTTGGCTGACCAGTACATCTCCCATGTAAATGCCAAGTTCCCTGGGTCAGTGCATGACGCGTACATCATGCGAAATAGCAGCATCCCTTATGTGATGGAACAGCTACAGGACACCGTGTGTGGCTAATAGGTGACTCTGGTTACCCCAACCTGTCGTGGCTACTTACCCCAGTGAGGAATCCCAGGACAAGGGCAGAGGAACGCTACAATGAGGCCCATGGGCGAACTAGGAGGATTATAGAAAGAACCTTCGGCCTCCTGAAGGCCAGGTTTAGGTGCCTGCATATGACAGGTGGATCCCTAATGTACTCACCAAAGAAGGTGTGCCATATCATCGTGGCCTGCTGTATGCTACACAACCTGGCTTTGCAACGCCAGGTGCCTTTCCTGCAGGAGGATGGTCCAGATGGTGGTGTTGTAGCAGCTGTGGAGCCTGTGGAGAGTGAAGAGGAGGAAGACGACGGGGACGACACAGACAACAGGGACACAGTGATACAACAGTATTTTCAGTAGCACACAGGTACGAATCAACCACGCCATTTTACATTTACTTAAAGTCTCCTGCCTCTCTACTGTCTGAGTTCCCCCCCAGTTCCTGTTAACTGAGTTGTGACTTTCCCTTCCGTTTTCAGAGCTGTGGGCCCCACTGCGTGACCTCTGTTTTGTTTGCCCATGGACTACAGCTGTGTGACAGTGGTATGTTGTCATCACAATGTAACTGAACATTTTTGCACCGTTATGTCTAATACATTTGTTCAAAATACAAGCAGACTCCAGATTTTTTAAGTGCAATAAGTGATTTTATTAAAGTGCTACATTTAGGAACAAGATTGTAAAACGGTGATGGGTGATGGTGGAGTAATGTCCATGGCAGAGTCGAGTTTTCAGTCTCACAGGTGCATTGTCCATATGCCTGTGGAAGGATGGAGCAGGGGCAGTTCAAGGTTGGACAGGGTGACAATGTGGGACAGTGGGATGACATCAGGGGGTATCCTTTGCTGGCGGGGGTCTTGGCATCCTACTCTGTCTTCTTGTGAGATCTCAGGGACCGCTTGCGAGGTGGTTCTTCTTCTGCAGGAGGTGGGGTTCTGGTGGCCTGTCGTTGTATGGGGGCCTCCTGTCCACTAGCGCCGGCGGAGGTGGTAGGCTGTTCCTGGTCCATGCTAGTGACAGAGGCCCTTTGTGGTGCCACATGGTCCCGCAATGTGGTGACTATCTGGTTAAGGGCCACGACGATGGTCCTCATTGCGGAACTAATGTTACTCAGTTCCTCTCTGAACCCCATGTACTGTTCCTCCTGCAGTACCTGGATCTCCTGGAACCTGGCCAGTACCGTAGCCATCGTCTCCTGGGATGGAGGAGAGGGCCTCTTGGAGAGTCGGTTCCCTGGGCCTGTCCCCCCCCTGTCGCACAGCAGCCCTCCCAGTTCCCCTGTTTCCCTGGGCCTCTGTCCCCTGGACCGTGTGCCCACTACCACTGCCCCCAGGTCCCTGTTGTTGTTGGGGTGGTGGGTCATCCTGGGTGCCCTGTAGTGGTGGACACACCGCTGATTGACGTGTCCTGGAGACAGAGGCATGGGCCCGCTGGGTGGGAGCTGTGCTGGTGTTCCCAGAGGGGGTTAGGTCTGGTGTAGCCTGTGGCTGTCTGTGGGGAACCGAGTGTCCCGAGGTCCCCGATGGGCAGGGCTGGTCATCTGGGTCCAGGGAGACAAAGCTGCTGTCATCACTGGGGGCCTCTTCTGGGGGTGGGATGGACATCTCTGGACCCTCTGTGGCGGTGTGGTGGCGTTCGGGTCCTGCAGGGGTATAAGAGTATGGTTATTGCTTCTGTGTGTGGCATTTCGTGTAATGGGTGGGTGGCCGTGTACCCCAGTGCTGGCATTCCCTTGTGGGGGCTTTTGTGACGGTGGCTTGTGGGGGTGATGGGTGTGTGCAGTGGGCATGCTTTGGTGATGGGTGTCCATGCTTTGGGGACGCATGCAGGGCTAGGTTTTGGGATGGGTGGGTTGTGATCGTGAGCCATTTGCAAGGAGTTGGTGTGATGGGGGTGGGGGTGAGGGTGGGGGTATGATTTGGCATGCAGGTGGGGTGGGGGGAATGAAGTAGTGGAGATTTGACTTACCAGAGTCCATTCCTCCACCTACTCCTGCGAGGCCCTCAGGATGCAGGATGTGCAAGACTTCCTCCTCCCATGCTGTGAATTCTGGGGGAGTAGGTGGGGGTCCGCCGCCAGTCCGCTGTACCACGATGTTGTGCCTTGATACCATGGAACGCACCTTCCCCCGTAGGTCGTTCCACCGCTTCCTGATGTCGTCCCGATTGCGTGGATGCTGTCCCACAGCGTTGACCCTGTCCACTATTCTGCTCCATAGCTCCATCTTCCTGGCAATGGTGGTGTGCTGCACCTGTGCCCCGAAGAGCTGGGGCTCTACACGAACTATTTCCTCCACCATGACCCTGAGTTCTGCGTCAGAGAACCTGGGGTGTCTTTGGGGTGCCATGGGGTGTTGTGGATGAGGTGAGGGGTGGTGTATGTGTTGTAGAGTGTGGTGAGTGTGGTGGTGTATGGTGTTTTGTGCGTGGAAATTGTGTGGGTGATGTTGTGATTTGCCTCTGTGTGATGGTCTACTCTATGCTGTGCTGTCTCTCTCTGTCCTTCAGTCGCAATTGTGGTCGTAAGGGTTTGTGGGTGATGTGGGTGTGTGTTTTATATTTAATTGGGTGTGTGGGAGTGGTGTGTGTATGTGTCTCAGGTGTGTGTATTTTGATTTGTCCAATGTGGCTGTGTTTTGTAAAGGTGTGTGTATTTTGAGCGTGGCGGTGTGTACCGCCAATGGAATACCGCGGTTGAAAGACCGCTGCAGGGATTTGTGGGTCAGAATGGCATGGGCGTATTTCTGTTGGCGTGACGGTGGAGGTTTGGTCATCGCCAGTTTTGCGCTGGCCGTTGCTGTGGCGGACTTTTGTTGATGTCGGGTTTTTGGCGGTTTGCCAGTTGCGGGTCAGAATGACCGTGGCGGTTTACCGCGGCGGTGTTATGGCGGTCTTCTGACCGGCGGTAAGCGCCTTTTACCGCCGAGGTCAGAATGACCCCCTTAGTCAGCCTACAGAAAGCCACATGGCTGGTGACTTTTAAGCGATGACAAGTTACCAATGTGGGTAAAATTGTGTAAAATTTACCATTTCAAATTTCTGCCCTGTCTGGAAGTAAAACAAGGGCACGAAGGCATATGTGGACCTGAAGTCAACATTTTCCACGGCTTTCTTTCAACTATGATAACTTTATAGCAGAGTAAGTCACAAGTAGTAAGGGCTGTGACGTGTTCCGTCTTGGTGTTGAGGGCTGGTTAGAAAAGAGTGTCACATGCATTAATAATAAAACGTTTGTATGCCAGCTCAATGGACATAATGTGGGATAGAGTTCGCTTATTCTGTATCTCATAAATTGTACCTCATTAGGATTTGGGACGGAAAGACTAGACTTTAAGGAGAAAGTTGCAATCAGCTGGATCGTAAATTACAGCTGCCTCGGAATTCTCCCAGCTAGGTGAATCATTAGGTGCAAAGATGAAACTGGTGCCTTTCTGTGTGACCGGGTGAAGTGAAGGCGAGCATCCTTTTTACTTGTATCCAACTGTAAAGGCCATTGTATCTTTGTATACATACCTTCCAAATGCACAGAATATCATCGATGCACTGGCACTAGTACTGGCATTGAACTTGCAGGGGTTAGACTAACAGTTGATACAGACATCTTCCAACTAAACTGCTAGCCAGATTGGGCCTGAAAGTCATACTCAGTGATGCAGTTTTTTCCTCCAACGATAGATAGTTATTGGTGAAGGACAGTTGGATACACTGAAGAACAAATGCCACCTACACATTATAGAACATTCACTCTAGCCTAGTGTAAATTCAAAAGCACTGACTGTAGCTGCCTGTGGGAAGCACTTAGAGAGTCCGTCCATATCCAAAGTGACAAGATGTCCCAAGGTGGGGACAAAATAAATGTCTTTAGAGACCTAAAGGATGTCAATGCATCACTGAAGTCCGAATTCAGATCGATAAATCTCCATCAGAAAAAATGCCTGATAATTTAGAATTTAGACAAGAAGAGAACCATTTCCGGGACATTCACTCCACGTGTTGGGCGAGGGGCTTTTGAATGTTGGATAATATGTGAAATGTAGCTACTACGGGGTTGGATTCTAATCTTTGCCATAGCCCTGTGTAGTGGGTCGCTTCCTCCAGCAAAGTTAGCTCTATATAAAGTCCACATAAATGTTTTATCCCAAAAACCCAACAGAGCAAATGCATCGCCCCTCATGTTTAATATTTTTCAAGCATCAGCCTGAGCTGCAGATAATTTACAATTTAAATGGACAGCAAGGAGCTGGCAATGTTTCTTCATAGAAAACATATCAGCATAGACGCAATCACCAAATAAGTCTTCTTCCCTTGATTCTTGAAAGTAGGAGTGCCTGAGTATTTGAGGTAATTAAACATTTTACCCACTTTTGTATTATATTCAATGTGCGAATCATCTTCTTTGATTAAACTTTCGTAGATTCATGTCATTGGAATGTCTTTGTAAATATACCACATAGTGAGTTCCACTTATGCTAATATATTTACAAGAAAAACTTCGCTTGGATATCGAAGGTATCTGCTGCGTTATTTGTAGCATAGATCGATGTTCATTTTCATGACCCCTTAGTTAACTATAAGCTCCAAAGAAATCCTGCAGCTGCAGGCACAACACGACAAGTGGTTTTGCTGCATGCGAAGAAAAGCAATGTGCTCTCAGTTAATGTCAGTAGTGCAATGCCAAGTAGAGCGCAATGGAAAGTTGGTTATTTCCAGGAAACTGATAAAATGGTACAGCATGTATTGCAGAACAGATAACCTAATGTGCTCCTCTTACATCACATACCTCATCACGTCTCCCAGAGGGCATCTCTGATCTCATCCGTTCAAAAACAACAAAAAACACCTGCTCGCCTGATGTTCTAACTCATGTAAAAAGGTCAACAGTTGCCTCTCGGCCTAAGCTTTCAGTGCGGTAGCTATTAGAAACCAACAGTCAGTGGTCAGACATCTGCTTACCTCTGTATAACCTGCAAGCATTCGGTCTAATCATTACATCTGAATCATGTTCAATTGTAGTTCATCGGTCCTCTCCGCTCCGGGCAATAAAGATATATGGATAGTACGATATGTATAATTACTATTGAAAGTTACCATATGAACACAGTCTAATTCCGAGAACAAGTCTCTCTCTCTCTAAAAAATATATATGCATATATATATATATTCACTGGAAAAAACAATAGGTGTGAGAGTGGCTGTCAGAGTGTCTGGGTGTGAGAGTGCGTACATCAATGTTTTAGTGGGTGCGTCAGTATGTGCACGGGTCTGTGAGTGGGTGCATCAGGGTGTCAGTGGGTCTGTGAGTGGGTGTGCTATGTGTGAATGGCTGTGTGAGTGACTGCATAACTGTATGAGTCGGCCTGAATGGGTGCTGGAGGGACTGACTGGGGCTGTGAGTGAGTGCATGAGGGTGCGCGTGGATCTGTGAGTGGGTGCGTGAGTGTCTGAGTGGGTCTGTGAGTGGGTGCATAAGTGTCTGACTGGGTGTGTGAGCGAAAGAGCTGATTGTAAGAGAGACTGTGAGAGAGAAAGAAAGAGAGAGGGAGAGAGAGATAGGCCTGATTATGACCGTGGCAGATGGGATACTCCATTACAAACATGACCGATGTCCATAGGATATAATAGAACTTGTAATATGGCGGGCAGGATATTCGTCTCGTTTGTGACAGAGTATCCCATCCACCAAGGTCGTAATTAGGCCCAGAGTTTTTTAGGCTTTGATGTTTGATATACTTAGAATTAGTTATTTTCCACCAATTTAAAATAAAAAATTTATTAGTTTTTTTAGAAAATATAATATTTTTTTTTCAAAAAAAATAATATAAATGGAAGTGAGTCCAGCTGAGTTGAAACCCCCAAAGCTCAGTGTGAAGGTCTGCGACCTTCACGCTGAGCTATTGGCTTTTTTTTCAAATTTGTTTTTAGCCTTCAAGGGCTTCCCAGTGGTCCCTACAAATTGTTTCAAATAATTAATTTATTGTTTACATTTTTTATTTACCAAAATCTGTATAGAGGCTACCTGACACTGCGGGGGAAGCCCTAAGGCTTCCCTCACAGTGCCACTGCTTCAGCAAGCATAGAACTCCTTTGACAGCAGATCCCTGCTTGCTGAAGCATTTCATCTCTATCCCGTGCACGCGTGCCAGGGACAGAGATGGAAGCTCCGCTGTTTGACAGTGGAACCTGCTTTAAAGGTCCCACTGTCAAACAGCAGCGTCTTTGCTGTGGCTTGGCTACAGAACTGCCAGCCCTGGGGGGTGGTGGTCCCCAGGGTCATCAGTTACTCCTCGAGGGAAAGCCATTTGACCCCCTCCAATGTTTACATGGCCCTGGGGGGTGGTGGTCTCTGGGACTTGGGGGTCCAAAGGGACCCCCTTTCCTTTTTCTACACTTTGACCTGGGGGGTGGTGGTCCCCGGGCTGCAGGGAGGCTGAGGGCCCGCATGTATTTAATTGGAAGCCCCACGTGTGGTGGCCCCAAGGTGCAAGGGAGCTGGCTACCGCATATACTTTCATTAATGCCTTGAGGGGTGGTGGTCTCCAGGTCGGGGGGGGATTGTGGGCCCCCACTATCTATTTAGCTAAAAGCCTTGAGTGGTGGTTGTCCCCAGGGCAGTGGGGAGGCTGCAGGCCCCCGCACATAAAATAAATGAAATCCCTGTGTTTTTTTTTGTGGCTGTGCATGGGGCCACAGGCCCCTTGCATACATGAAAATGGAAGTCCTGGGAAAGTGATGATCCCCAGGACAGCGGGGCTTCGGGCCCTCAGAATATAAAAAAATGAAAGCTCTGGGGAGGTGGTGGTCTCCAGAGCTGTCGGCGGGACTAGGAGCACCCCCCCACAAAATTAATAATGCCTCAGGACCTGGCCTACCCGGGGCCCTATAAAAAAAAAACACTTGTTTTTTTCTCATTTTTTTGCAGCGAATTCGCAAATCTCGCAAACTCACGGCAAAAACATTATTACAAAAAATGCTTTTTTGCTCTGGGGGTGTCCCTCTGGGACTCTCCCACCAGTGCCAAGGGGTCAGGGTATCTCTATCTTGGCCTCTTTTCTTTTTTTATTTTTACTTTTGTTCTCGGACTCCCAAGATGGCTGCCAACACATCCTGGTTAAAAGTGTTGGCAGCCAGTCAGAGCTGTGCATTTCCCTGCACAAGCTTGTCTTTGTCCCCGAATACTTAAGGGCCAGAGATATATAAATTAGAATTTCCCTAAATTTCTAAAAAACTACTGAACCAATTTATACCAATTAACAAAAAGCACAATCTACATACCAATAGCTAGCTTTCTGCACAATTTGGTGTAATTCCGTCCAGAGGTTCAGGCTGTAGACTTGTTGACAGATCCCACAGGAACTAACATGGAAAACACAAAAACATTTTGAGCCCCCTTTTTCTTGGCCCCGCTTGACGGATCACCCTGAAACTTTCCATGCAAGCCAAGAATCACCAGGCCATTTTATTTTGGAAAACTTAATGAAGATTCTTCAAACAGTTCCAAAGATACAGGCAAGTCAAAAAATGCAATTTCTATGGAAGCATGGTCCCAACTATAACTACCTAGTGACGACTACCACTGGGTAATATATATATCTATATATATATATGTATAAAAAACAAGATTCTCTTTCTGTTTTAGCAAGAGAAAACCGCACTCTGTCGTTGTGCCAAAAATACCTTAACTTTTAATACATTAGTGAGATCATAAACAAACAAACAGGAATCCCCTGACGCGTTTCGGTCTCACCAGACGGGGTCTTCTTAGAACAGAAGAATTTCAGTTTCTATATGTACAGAAACCAGTGACACCCTGTTTTTATATGCTTCCAAAACTCCATAAAAATAAGACCAATTCCCCAGGAAGGCCGATTATCTCGGCAAATGGTAGCCTTTTGAAACCTATTTCCATTTATTTGGACATTTTCCTGCTACCTTATGTGCTGAACCTTCCTTCCTTCCTACTGTAGGGATAGTGCAGATTTTATCTCTAGAATCGAAGAAATACCTTGGCAGGCCAAGTATCTATTGGTTACCATAGATGTAGTGGCTTTATATACTTGCATTGATCATGCATTGGGAATTGGAGCATGTAAAAAATGTTTTGGTAACAATGCTATCCATATGTATGATCATACCATGATGTTGTGGAGATGTTGGATTTCTGTCTGAGTCACAATTTTCTTATCTTCAGCCACAAATGGTATAGACAGGTTACCAGGACTGCCATGGGAAGATTTTTTGCTCCAAGCTTTGATGGCATTTTTATGGGCTGGTGGGAGCAACAATATGTTTGGACAGATGAGTACGAGCATTGGACGAGTCATATAGCCCTTTGGATAAGGTATGTTGATGATATTTTTCTCATCTGGGATGGGTCTGTTAGTCTTTTGCTTGATTTTTTTAACTTCATATCGATTAATGAGATAAATCTATCTTCCACTCATCAATTCCACAGTAGTGCATTTGATTTTTTGGATGTACATGTGGAGATTCAGGGAGGCAAGGTGTGTACTAGTCTTCATTAAAAAGAGACAGCAAGTACCAGTCTCCTGCATGCACAAAGTCATCATCCAACCAATTTGAAATGGAGTATCCCCTATGGTGAATTATTGAGGTCCAGGCGTAATTGCAGTGATGAGCATGCTTATGAGAAAGTAGAGGCCATTATGTTACATAGTTTCCAAGTCAGAGGATATTCCCATCAAGTCCTTGTGATGGCCAGAGATAGAGCAAGAAGTGTCCCTAGGAAGGATCTCTTTATAAAGAAATCTAGTTTCTCCAGAGGTGAGGATAAGGTGAGATTAATTACCTCTTACAATGTTGAACCTCAGGAGATCAGAAGGATGATCTCGAAACAGTGGCATGTGGTTAAATCAGATAGTGTGACTGGTGATAAGGTTTCACCTTCCCCCTTGATTACTTATCGTAAAGCTAGATCAGTAAGAGACTTTCTAGTACATAGCGACATGAAGAAGGCTCCCAAACATGTTAGTTTGCTAACTGAACAGAAGGGCTTTTGAAAGTGTGGCAATTGTAAAGCCTGTAAGAACAGTGTCAATTTATGGCATACAGAATGCCAAATGGACAGGAAAGGAAGATTAACAAGGTAATCACATGTAATAGTGCCCTCGCCATCGTCCCCCGAATCCAGCGCAAGACCTCTGGCGGCAGATCCTTCTCCTACCTCGCCGCCAAGACCTGGAACTCACTCCCGACCTCACTACGCCAGACCCAGGACCTCCTCACTTTCAGGAGACTCCTCAAGACATGGCTCTTCGAACGATAGCAGCACCCCCCACCCCCTAGCGCCTCGAAACCCTAACGGGTACATAGCGCGCTTTATAAATTTATTGATTGATTGATTGATAGTGATTTTGTGTATATGTTTTGGAATGCCCAAGTGTCCCAAGTGGGCACAGCCCCTAACTAGTGGGCAGTCACTGGGGTTAACTAGTGTAGGGCTTGTGGAGGAGATTGTCATTCATAGTGTGGGGGACAGAGTAGAGGTTATACTAGTGTCCCTGTGTGATGGAGAAATGGTGCGGAGAACCCTCCTGACTTGTAATACTAGGAAGTACAGACAGTGGGTCATGATTAATGGGCAGAGGGTAGAGGCTCTTGAAGACACTGGAACCAGCATGAAAACTATCAGGTGTTATCTAGCGCCCTCAGAGCAGGTAGTCCCTAATGTGTTGCAGCAAGTTGTTGCAGCTGACAACCATGACAGCCACTTCCCGTGGCTCTGATTCCCTTTGAATGGGGGGATTTCAGGTTTCTTGAGGGTAGCTGGGAGTCCATCCATGCCTGCAGATTGTCTGTTTGGCAATGACCTTGAGCATTCCGCCTGGAAGGAGGTGGACCTCAGGTCCCACTTGGAGATGTTAGGATTGTCTGAGTGGGTTGCCATGGTGGCCTAAGAGGGTAGTCAAGAGGACCTGAAAGAAAGGCCCAGGTATCTACCAAGAAGAAGAAGGAAAAGGGGTATGGGAAACCCACTCCAGAAACTCCACAGTCCGGAGGAGGCTGATGCTAAGGGTAATGCCCAAGAACCTCCAGGGAGAATGTGCCCGAACTGGGGAACCTGCCTGAGCTATCCAACTGGTAGCAGGAAGGGGGATCCAACCAGTGAAGAGTACTGCAAGGCACAGAGAGAATGCCCTGCTCTTGTTTGTCTTCAGCAGCAGACTGAAACCTAGGCAGCTGGTGATGCCTATAGCAAACACCTGAACTACTGCAACAATGGTCTCCTGTATAGAGAACCCTATAGCAAACACCTGAACTACTGCAAGAATGGTCTCCTTTAAAGAGAACCTAAGGAACCTGAGACAGTGCCTTTTTCACTGGGGCTGGCTCATGATGTACCCCTGGAAGGTCATTTGGTACAGGACAAGTCCTTTGACCAGCGTGTTATCAACTTTTACTGCCCTCAAATGAGGAAAACCTCAGATGCATTCTGCAGGTCCTGTCCTACCTACCAGGTGAGTGGCAAATCAGGAGGAAAGTGCAAGCCCCCTGCAAACTTTTACTGTTGCTGGCACCCCCTTTGAAAAGGTGGGCATCAACATCATTGGGCCCCAAGATTATAGCCATGGGTAACAGATTCATTCTGCTCTTGGTGAATCATGCCACCTGGTACCCGGAGGCTATTCCTCTAAGGGCGGTGACTGCTCTCAAAGTTGCCAGGGCACTGATAGGGATCTTTACCCATATGGGTTTCCCCAAGGAGGGATTACCAAGCCAGAATGGTTTAAATTTTGGCCTGGAGAGGCTGCACCTTGCCGCCAACTTCACCGGGGTACCAACTTCATGGGCGGGGTACATGAAGGCTATGTAGAAGGAGTGTGGGGTAGCCTACAAGTTTTCCTCTCCTTACCACACACAAACCAATGGGCTTGTTGAAAGGTTCAACAGCACCCTAGGGGCATGTTTATGGGCCTACCAGAACCGATGAGGCAGAAGTGGGATGTCCTCCTGCCATGCCTTTTGTTTACATACACGGAGGTACCACAGGAGGGGTTGGCTTTAGCCCCTTTGAGCTTCTGTATGGGCACCCTGTGAGGGGACATCTCAGTTTGGTTAAGAAGAGCTGGGAGCAAGCTCCCCGGGACAGCTACATGCTGGTATTCTTCAACCAGACAGTGGGCTTCTTGAAGCTCTCGACAGGAGAATCTGGAAGCCATCCAGGAGAACATGAAATGCTGATATGACCAGGATGCCACTCTAGTTGAATTTTCAGCCTGGCCAAATAGTGTGTGTGATGGAGCCCATGGAGCCCAGGGCCCTGCAAGCCAACTGGTCTGGGCCTTATGAAGTAAAAAAGCTCACCAATTTGGTGGACCTCAAGACTCCCAGGAACCCTTTAAAGTTCCTTTTTGTCAATTGCCTCAAGCCCCACTTTAAGAGGTCTGAGCTTACCATGCTCCTGTTCACTGATGATGGGGTGGAAGAGGACAGTGAACTTCTCCACAATCTCCAGACTTCCAAGTAGCAGGATGGGTCAGTGGAGGGTGTCAGCCTCTTCACTACACTGATCCTATATCAACAAAGAGGTGCCGCCAGTTGCTGTGGCAGTTTGCCTCTTTGTTCTCACTTACCCCAGGACTCACTGCATAGTGTACTCATGATATTGATACTGGGGACAGCCCACCGGTGAAAAACAAAATTTACAGGTTGTCTGATAAGGTGGGAGCCAGCGTGAAGGGGGTCTCCAAGGGATGTATGTCGGAACATCACCTGCCAGAACAACGAATGCCTCAACAACGAGGTCGGAACAACGACCTCGTTGTTACCACCAATGCCTTTACCACGAATGCCTTAACAATGATTTTTCATTGTAAAGGCATTCCTGGTAAAGGCATTAGTGATAGGCATCCATTGTTCCTGCATGCATCCCCCCGGCCCTCCACCCACACCCCTAAAAATGACCGCGACCCCCCACCATCCCCCCTAAAACCACACTAACCCCCCACCCTTGCCCCTAAAACTACCCCGCCCGTAAAAAACTGACCTCCACCCTACCCCCAAAACCTAAAACAACCCCAACCCCCACCCCATCCCTGACACCTAAAGTACCCCCACCACTAAAACTACTCCGAGCCCCCGCCCCTAAAATTACCTGACCCCCAACCCACCCCTAAAACCTAAAACCCCAACCCCCCACCCCGTCACCTGCCCCTAAAACTGACCCCCACCCTACCCCCAAAACCTAAAACAACCCCAACCCCACCCCATCCCTGAAACCTAAAGTACCCCAACCCCCACCCCTAAAACTACTCCGAGCCCCCCACCCTGCCCCCAAACCTAAACCCTCCAACCCTCCAACCCCCCACCCGTGCCTAAAATTACCAAACCCCCAACCCACCCCTAAAACCCCAACCCCCTGCCCCCAGCCCGAAACCAGAAAAAACCCCGACCCCCCATCCCCTGCCCTAAACCTAAAACCCCTACCCCCCGGCCCTAAACCAGAAAATACCCCGACCCCCCACCCCCCGCCCTAAACCTAAAACCCCGACCCCCCACCCTCACCCCGGCCCTAAACTAGAAAATACCCCGGCCCTAAACGTAAAACCCCGACCCCCCCAACCCCGGCCCTAAACCTAAAACCCCGCCTCCCCACACCGTCCCCGTCCCATAACCAGAAAATACCCGACCCCCCCACCCCCGGCCCTAAACCTAAAACCCCGACCCGCGCCCCCTGGCCCTCAACCAGAAAATACCCGGACCCCCCACCCCCGGCCATAAACCTAAAACCCCGACCACCCACCCTTCCCCCTCGCCCCTAAAACAGAAAATACCCCGATCCCCCACCCCGCCCCAAAAACTAAAACCCGACCCCTCACCCCGCCCCACTTACCTGAGTCGTCACCTTGTTGCGTCGTCCACCTCAGCCGACTCCCTTGTTTGTGCCTTAACCACGCATGTGCGTTGTTCAGCACAGGCACAAAACAATGAAGTCGTGGTTAATGAAAGCATTGTTTGGCTTTCGTTAACCAGGACTTCATTGTTTAGGAACCAGCGTTGAGGGAGTTTCCCGTCTCCAAGATGCTGGTGTTAGGGGTTATTGAGCCCTCAAACAGACCCTGGTCCAGCCCAATAGTGTTGGTCCCCAAGACTGCTTCTCAAAGTGTCACACCCGAACATAGGTTAGGTGTGTACTACTGTGGGCTCAATGCGGTCATTAAGACTAATGCACACTGCATCCCCAGACCTGATGAGCTAATAGATCGCTTGGACCTGCCATGTTCCTCAGCATGTTTGACTTGAAATCTGGGTTCTGGCAGAGTGCTTTGACCAAGAGGGGCATAGAGAGGTCTGTGCCCTTGACCTCAAAAGGGCATTTCCAGTTCTGGGTCATGCCCTTCAGGTTAAATAACACCCCTGCCACCTTTCAGAGGTTGGTCAACAAGGTCCTAGCTTGGTTGGACAACTTCAGTGCCACCTACCTAGACAGCATTACAGTCGTCAGTTCTAGCTGGGAGGACCACCTGTGCCACTTCCAGGAAGTGCTTTGAGCACTGCAGAGGGCAGGCCTGCCTATCAAGGCCAGTGAGTGCCAAATAGGGCAGGGTTCAGTGGTCTACTTGTATCACCAAGTTGAAGGGGTCAAGGTGCAGCCCCACCAAGCCAAAATTGAAACCATTCTTGCTTGGGAACCCTGACAACCCAGGCAGAGGTCAGAGTCTTGTTAGGTCTCACTGGTTACTACATGAGATTTGTCCAGGGATATGACACCATTGTCGTCCCCTTGATAGGGCTGACTTCCACAAAGCGGCCACTTTAGGTGATCTAGACAGAGGTTTGCCAGACAGCTTTGACACCCTGAAAGAGGCCATGTATACAGCACCCATGCCCCAAGGCTCCAGACTTCTCCCAAGAATTCATTGATCAGACAGATGCCTCATAGCATGCTGTAATGATATGCTCTCACAGCTAAACAAAGACAGCCTGTATCAGCCCGTAGCCTTATCAGTAGGAGGCTACTTCCCAGGGAATAGAGGTGGAGCACAATAGAAAGGAAAGCCTTTGATTTGCTGTGGTCTGGGTACTAAAGAAACTGAGACCATATCTGTTTGGTACTCACATCAGGACTCAGACAGACCACGGACCCCTCAAATAGTTAATGCAGAAGAGGGTGAGAAACCCAAACTGTTGAAGTGGTCCATATCCCTACAGGGAATGGACTTTACAGTGGAATATCATCCTTGAACAGACCGCGCGAATGCTGATGGTCTCTCTGGGTTCTCCTGCCCTAGTTAAGAGAACTCCCAAGGAGTTGAGTATCTCTCCATGTGCACAAAAAGGTGTGGAGGGGAGAAGTAGAAGAACTAGGAACTTATCCCAGTAGAATTCCTCCATTAGAGGTTTCACCCATAAGGAACAGATCTTGTGCTATTAACGGTTGAAGATGAGATTGCGTCACAAATACCCCTATTAGAGAGATTTTATGTGAAATCCCGCTCTGCATAGGACTAACTAGGGAAAGATTCCTTTAAGGAAGGGGTGGTCTCAAACACTTAGCAGTGTCATGCTTCATCATAGACCATCCCCACACACCCCTAAATAACATCAGAAGGGTGGGCTCAACCATCTGGTTCGGACCTACCAGAGGGAGTTCCTATATAAAGTAAACTGGACAATAACGGGATCCAGATGCTTAAAAATACCTAGTGGAGTACTGGTATTTTCACCTTTATTATGGAATCCACTTGTATGATTAAAAACCAAGAAGAAAAGATATGAGCTTGAGTGCAATGAGCCCGCTCATCTATGGATAAACCAACTTGTTTCTGCCCACTTTCCAAGCCTCTACTGGTCTAGGGCATTCATCAGGGCTACGGATCCTTCTCAAACCGCACACTGCAAAGTTGTAATGTTAGTAGTAAGATCTATGTCCGTGAATAGAGATAGTGAAATGGCACAGGGCCTACCTGAAATTATGTCACTTATTTAGGACCTAGTCGGAATAAAACACTGAGAGAGATTTCAAAATTGGACCATTCTTTAAAACCTCAGTTCATGAATGGCCCCGTTAGTGAACATGCAAGAGGAAAGAGTGTTCTTCAGATCCCCCACAATTCTGTATAAATAAAGTGTTCAAAGCTACACATGCATCCTAATAGACATGTGAGCATGTTACTACAAGCATCCCAGTGTTGAAATTCTAGTGGGCATATTTAGGAAAATATTTAGGAAAAGTGGCAGTGCACACAGTTCAGCGCCACTTTTCTTGCGCCTCTTAGCGCCCCCTAATGCCACTATGTGTGCTCTTTATGTAAAATATGGAGCACCATGGCGGTATTTAGAGGAGTAGCGTCTGAATTTTTGATGCTTGTCTGACGCTTTGCAGGATTAGCATAAAAAATTCTGATGTAAATCCTGCAAAGCACCCAGAGGCCCATGTTAAGCAATGCAAGATTCCTTTTAATGCCTGCCCTGAAGAGGCATTAAAAGTGCCAAAATAAATGTTGCAAGGAAATGCATTGCACTACTTTGTAAACAAGGTGTGGTGTTTTTGGCCTTCTAATGCCACAATAGCATAAGAAGATTATGCTAATGTGGCATTGGAATGGCACTAGGGGCTCCTAAATATGCCCCTAAGAGTGGGAAGCCATTACTATCATGGCATAGGGCCTCATGTCTGGGAGCATTGCAATGCCCCTTATAGTCACACACTACATCAGAGGAAAAAGTCACAAGTTAACCGTGCTTTCATTACGAATCTAGGTGGCCAATCATTAGCAGTATCTTGTCATACTGTTGTTCGAAAAAAAAAACATACTCTCTGGCTTTCAGAGCTCTAAGCTAGCCAAGGCATCTCATGTGAGTATTACGTGTTATAAATAGTTTAGGGCCAGATGTACCAAAGGATTTTACCCATTCTGTGTCTATGGGAAAAATCTTTCGTACATATGGCCCTTAATTCCTATCACCACTGTGGTATCCTGCACCTTACTGATAGTCACTTGTCCATATACAATTGCAATAGGCCATATGTACGGATACAATATTCATCCCATTTTAGCATGATGTCACTGGGGACCCTTGGATAAGTATGTTAATGTCATTGGTTCCTGTCAAACTCCCCCCTGAGGATTCTAGTTAGCGAGCGACCTCCATGCCTACTAGCGCTCAAGAAATGCATGCAGGGAAACAGAGCTTACATTCAAATAATCAAACACCCGGGGTCTCAGGTGGGAAAATGTCTCTACCCAATCATTCATACATAAGTCCACACTCTACCATTCCATCAGGTGTCTAGATAATCACGGTATAGGTATGTTCATATACCCAAGATGTGTGGAGGTAACCCTCTGCATGCAGAGGAACACTAGTCGCCCCATATTGGCAAGCAAGTATAGTAATCCTAACATATCACTCTGAGCATTGCATAAAGCTAATACTTCTATTCCACTTTCAATTAAATGTTTGATGAGTTAGTTCAGCTGTCCCTTTATTACGAATAAGGTGCCCCTTCCTTGTTTGCACCATGGCGCACCTTGAAACAGGTGTGCTGGGTGCCGAAAAGGACAGTGCACCATATTGTGTCATGGTTACAGCCATAGAGTGGTTGCGGCACCACTCCAAAGTTAAAAAAAAATCAGAAGGTGTTAACAGAATTTTAATAAGGCCTGAAAAAATAAAACTAGTGTGATTCACACAATTTAAATATTTTTTTATTACATTTGTTAAAATGCCGTTCATGAAGCTACACTATTATACCACTTTGTGTAATCATGTGCGATGCTCAGTTAAAAGTTATAGTGAATTCATGGGAAAAACACAGTGTGAGCGGCTGCTGTTCGCAGTGCTTTTTTTTAAATGCATCCTCATGCCAAAAATTGATGCAAGGATACATTTCACACAAATATTTAACGTGAAATTATGGAATTGGACTTCTCCTGTTTCACAGTATTTTGCTGACATTTCACAGAATTACACAAAAGCAAAGTACACAGATTTGTCACACCTCTACTTTTTATCTGGAGTCACTGAGCTTGAGGTTTAATGGCCCAACTGTCTAAAGTTTCACTACTGTGTATAGACCTAGACCCTTGACATCTCAAAGGTTTGTGTACATGTATAGCAAGTTTAGCACAAGCATGGTGTGTGTGTGTGAGCAAGAGTAATTCAGGCCTGAGGAATCCATTTTGGATATCCGTGGCCTGGCATATCACAAGATGAAGGGTGATGACTCTGGAAGTGAATTATCTACATTCCTGTAACTGGAGGCAGGAGACCCAGACACTGAAGTGAGGAAAGCGGAGACTGTGCTGCATGGCTGGAGCTAAAGTTATAGATGGCTGACTGAATTAAAACTGGCAAATTTAGCATTTTTTTATATGTTGGTATTTAACTAATTTCAACACCTAATTATAATGTCACTTTAAACTTTGAATTTATTAGTGAATTTCTAGTGGTTTCTGATGTTACAGAGGAGCATATGTCCATACCTGCTTATAACATCTATATTCATCCAACACCTTCATTGCACATAGCCTTCAGCAGTTCACAACTGGGGAATGGTACAGTGCCAGGCCCTGCTGTTGGCCACCCACCACAGCCTTTCCTCCGTGGTTAGCTTACTGTCCTTTCCCTTTTTCCCCTCCTAATTGCCCTCTTCTCTCTATCTGTGTGCCCCTGCCCATACTTCCTGGCTGGGCAGTCGGCTTGCCTCCTCTGCCCACTCTCCACTGCCCTTTGTTCCAGGCATGCGTGCCACAGCCCCCTCTTGCTTGCCCTCAATGGCCCACTGTGATGCCCCCGCCTTTGCCGGTCTGTCCCCCTTGGCCTGTGGGGGTCAGTGTGTTCCCCTTGGCTCTCCCCATTCTCCAATGTCCGTGTGCATGCCCCTGCCCTTCTCCTTTCCATGATTGGTTGTGTTGCCACTGGCCCTCCCACCTGCCCTGTGTGATCAGCTTGCAGCCCCTGCCCCTCTACCCCTGCTCTCTGTAGCCCAAGGTGCATACTCCTACCCCCTCCCTCTTGCCCTTCATGGTCCATTGCGCTGCTTCTGCACTCATGCCTGCCATGTGTGGTCTTATGTGCTGAAACGACCCCTGCTGCCTGCCCTAAATGGCCAACTTGCTGTCCCTGTTTCCTCCTGCCAGCCTTCCTTTGTCTGAGTTTGTGCCCTTACCATACCCCTCCTGTCATCCATGGTCTATTGTATTAACACTGACCCTCCCCCTGCCATCCATGGTTTGTTCAGTGACCACAGCCTCTCTTTTGCCAGTCCTGTATTGTTGGCTTGCTGTCTTTGCTGTCAGCACCCTCCTGTTTTTCTGCCACTGCACCTCCCGTCTGCCCTGTGTGGTCCATTGTGCTGCCACTGCATCTCCCGTTCCTCACTGATGGACTCAAGCAGCCATTGGGCTTGTCCATCATAAAGGTGCCATCTTGAAAATACACCCTCTAGTGGTTTGAGTAACACCAATAGGTAATTAAACTTGCATATATTAAGGAGACCATGCTGCCAAGCCATAGAGGACTCACGCAGTGGCTGCTCCTCTGACATGCCAAGGGCAAGCCATCTGTGTCCTTCTGCATCTGGCCTGCATACAGCACCAGCCATGCTGCTGGCTTTGGCAGGCATGTGACCTGTAAATGTTTGTACACAAGGGAACAACAGCTGTCACTACAATGTAATCTCTGCAAACCTATGTTTATGTTGAATTTGGAACACTTTGAGATTGTTAGCAATACTATTTCCTGCCCATCTTGCAAGTTTCTTCTCAGTGATCCTCCTCATTACAGGTCTATGTCAAGAGGGTAATATAAAGTAGTACACAGTTCCGAAATAAGTTTAAGAAGAGAGAGAGAAAAGAAAAGGAGTCCTGAAAATCAGGAGCAATGGTCCTCACACACCTTAATTGGTGTCATGCTTCATCATCGGACAGCTCCTCGTCAGACCGGCGCTGCAATGTCTGACGGGCACCCCCCGGAGGGGGGCTCTTTGCCAGAGATCTTTTATATACTCGATGATGCCGCGGAACCTAATATGGATCCGAGAGAGGACAAATCCACAAGAGAGAGAAAAATAAAATTGGCTCAGATCCCTCACTCAATGATTTATTGCTTGCTATTGGGAAATGGTCAAGGTTAAAAGAATGCAGGGAGTGGAATCAGAGGTAATGCTCAGACACTCACGCAAAACACTCAAAAGTAGAGGATGGTGGAAATAATCCAGTCCTCCTTAGTATGCGGTTGACATGTTTTGCGTCTCTGATGGTCTCACAGGATCCAGTGACGCTTCTTCAGGACCTACTAAATCAAAAAATTACTCTAAAAAAATCAATATGCCTATACTCCTGCTGACTAACGCTCACAGTCAAGGCGTCATCAGTCACTTACTAAGATTAAACCGGACTGGCTTTTCTTTCCTATTAGTCGCCCTAAACACGGGGAAAAAAAGGCTCAAATTAGCACTGTACAACATCACTCCATCAGTATTAGAGAGTGATAGGTTTGTGATAAAGAAAAAATCGTGACAAACTGTGCAACACTCAGTGATCAGATGGGTGAAAGCAAGCCATGCTAATAATACATAGGAAGGCTTACCATCTTCACTTAAAGAACAGGCTCCATGGGATCACGCTGGCCTCTTGCCTGGCTCATCGAAAATCTGGTTAGTAGAAAAACATATACCGAGAGGAGGACTGCATGTTATAGTTCAACAGTAGTCTGTGGAATACTCAGCAGAGTAGCTGGGTATGAGTAAACCACGGCGTGGAAATGGAGATCAAAAAGTTATACCTCACAAGTGTAACCAGGCTACGCAGACATCCCATAGAAACACACCAATGACAATGTCAAAAAACAAGGAAATTTAAGCAAAAAATAATAATAGTACGTCACCCTCAGGATCAAATATGGAGTAGGGTGACCGGTACAGCCACATTCAGGCAGATTAAAAGGCTAGTTTGTTCAAATAAGTCACGCGGAATAACACACGTCAAAAGTAACTAGCAAATGCGAGGAGAAAGAAGCAACAGAAATGAAATGTCCATTATGAGTGTCCCTTCTCTAAATAGTGCGTCTCACTCGGCCAAAAATTGAAAACATGTCAGATATGAGTGCGGGGGAAACAAGTTACTCCTTCAATCACTCGGCTAGACAAAACGTCCCATAGAATGATAGGTACGAGCACCATCTATCAAGACCGAGTACGTCTTGAAACATTCGAAAGAATCAGCAAGAGGGGCTGAGTCGAGGCACTTACTTGCTATTTTGCAGACCCCCTCCATTCTGATTAATGACGGTGCAGGACCATCTGGCCCCACCAAAGAAGAATGGGATAAACTGTCCTCACTTAAACATGACTTGGTAAAAACAGTCCTCCACGGGACTATTATGACCGAATACCTTAGAGCTAACATAGCCCCCAATGGACTACTTGTGTCCAATATGCCCAGGATCTTCCTACAAGACCTTGCCTTTAGGAAGGACTGGGCGCAGATTGCATGGAAATGCACCCGGGACTGGTTGGTCCTTATTATCAACACTTCTAGACGATTAGCGGAATCCATAGCTATACAGATTACTCTTATGGAGAACACACTCAAAACCACCCTCTCTATAGCAGCATTCAAAAGTCGATTAGCAGAAATCACCGCTGATCTCAACGATACCAAAGAGTTCCTAACACAACAGAAGATCACTAAGTTACAGAAAGACATTAATAGATTCAATAGAGAGAAGGTCTACCCTTATATCAAAGAAGATTATACGGTGGATACACCTTCCGTTTCATCAGATGACTCCTCTACATCTGGTCGAAAGCCTCGCAAATATAGCCATAGCTCATCCTCTGATGGATGGAGCACTGAAGATGAGAGACCCCAACCTTATTTCAACTTCCCACAATACCACCAGGGTCCCCAGATGGCATGGCAACAGCCCTTCCCCTTTTACCAACCCCGACCAATGCCACCGTTTGTGCCTTTTTTAGGCCAAGGCAGGGGCAGAGGAAGAGGCAGAAGACGAGGGAGAGGAAGACGAGTCCATTGGTCTCAGGAGGAACCACAGATGGTTACACGGAGCCAGGGCAAAACCCCTCCAGCAAAGATCTAGTGGTGAATTTGTCCTCTAGGCCTCTTTCCCCTGATGAAACTAAGGTACTGAACAAAGGATTGGGGTACGTCCCCACTCCTAAGGATGATCCTTTTCGTTTGCAATGCGAACTTTCTCGGTTCTTTAGAAAAGTACGCCTACAATTCTTCTTTAAAGACAGACCTACCAATGATTCCCTTGTGGACTCCGGCCTTAGGAAACCTTCCAAGTTCATACCCCCATATACTTCAATGCCTTGTGAGGTTCTGGCCTTTGAGAAAGCGGTCACCTCTGATATATTAAATATAAGTCCACAACATAGATTTACTAACCTGTCTAAAATTGAGAATGAGGCACTCCGAGTTCTAGCAGCTGAAACTAATATCACTATTAAACCAGCAGACAAGGGAGGTGCCATAGTTGTGTTGAACACAGAGGATTACAGACAAGAGTGCCTTCGCCTCCTTGACGACTTCACCTATTATGCCCAAATTGTTCAGGACCCTACGGCCTGTTTACAAACTGAGATACGGGGCATGTTAGAGGAAGCTGTCAACAATACTTGGATATCACAAAAAGAAGCAGAGTTTTTGGATACAGAAGATCCCCGTATCCCTTATTTTTATTGTCTTCCCAAAATTCACAAGGGTACTCTACCTCCACCAGGACGCCCGATAGTCTCAGGGATTGGGTCTGTTTTTGAACCACTTTCTGTATTTTGTGACCATTTTTTACGACCTCTCGTACAACAATCCACTACTTACCTCAGAGACACTAAAGACGTCCTTAACCTGATTGAAACCATAAACTCATCAGTGTTTGTTGATGCCCTGATCACCCTTGATGTTGAGGCTTTATACACCAACATCCCGCAAGCAGCCACACTGGAGGTAGTTGAGTCATCTCTCTCATCTACTAACTTAGAATCAACGACACCTGTTCACTTCATCATGCACTGCGCCAGTTTGGCCCTGACTAGGAATTTTTTCCAGTTTGATTCGCAGCACCTCGATGGGCAGTACAGTTGCCCCTAGCCTAGCTTGTTTGTACATGTACGACTTTGAGAAACTCTTTGTCTTGCCAGATTCTAATCCTTTCTTTACAAATATCAAGCTATGGCGTCGCTATATAGACGACATCCTCGTCATCTGGCACGGGCCTTTAGCTTTAGTAGACTCTTTCTCTACATGGATAAATAGTCTGGATCCTTTCCTCAAATTTACTTCCTCTGTCTCTACCACTGAGGCTCCTTTCTTAGATTTGCTAATCAGCATTGAGGAAGGTCGATTACAGACCCGCACTTTTCAAAAAGCTACAGATCGGAACAGCTTATTACTATATGATAGTCACCATCCTAAGGCACTTAGACAAAACTTACCTTTTGGGCAGTTCTTACGCCTGCGACGGAACTGCAGTAATTTACGACTATTTAATACTCAAGCTGCTGATCTACAGATCAAACTACATGACCGTCATTACCCAGAGAGAGTTATCAATACAGCTTACAAACGAGCCAAGTATAGTGATAGAGAGTCACTGTTACAACTAACTCCCAAACCCACAGACCACAAACTCACCTGTGTATCAACATTTACTCCATTCTCAAATACGGTTAAGAAGATAATCAATAAGAGATGGTCAGTCCTCTGCAGTGGCGGTGAAAATATTCCCAAACCTGTGTTTGCATTTAAGAGGACCACCAACATAAAAGACATGTTGGTACACACCCGACCTAAACCTACCATCATCCTCTCTAGACAGAGGACTTTATGGGATCTTCCCCCAGTGATGGGCCATTTTCCGTGTGGAAATTGCAACGTCTGTTCACTCACCAAACGTACAGACACTTTACATCTTGAACCCTTCCTTACTTGGCAATTGAGGAAACACACTAATTGCAACACTCGGAATTGTGTGTATTTGATTACTTGCCCTTGTGAGCTACGATACGTAGGGATGACTACACGACCTGTTAAAATCAGGATAAATGAACACCGGAGTAATATCCGATGTGGACGTGCCACTACCAAACTCAGCATCCATTTCACCGAACTCAAGCATACACCAGATGACATGTGGTGGGTGGTGTTACAGACTTGTGACCTGACAGGCACACATCCACTTTTTGAACTTGAACAATGCTGGGTATATCGTTTGAACACCCACCGTCAGGGACTCAATGATGACATTCCCTGGTTCCATCTGTCAAAGTAGGCAGCAGCAAGGTTATTCTGACCACGTAACCCCCCTGTATTGACCCCTATATGATAGATTCCCTATGACGACACCATTTATGTTAGTCTCTCAACACTGTTATCCCCGTCTTTTTTCACCGCATGATTTATAAAGTGATCCGACTTAGTTATCATAGGATTACCAAGATTCATATCACTGGCATAATTAATGATCTGATTCAGGTCCTGTCAACCACTGCAGACTCGGTTCCTTACCGACCCTCTGTGGCCACACACCATTCTAAGATGGCCGCCATAGACGAGTGGTTCTCACCACCTCGTTTCCATGGTCCATCGTTTGTTTCTATACCTGCCCGCAACTCACGATGGGGTTGCTAAGACACCGGACACCGATCACCAAATTAATACATACGCGCCTAGTACGCGCTATATTTAAACCCGCCGGTCCCCGGGCTCCGACCACATCCGGGAACGCGACCCCAGGGTAGGTGCTACTGAGGACATCGGCTACCTGACAAGTAAGTGCCTCGACTCAGCCCCTCTTGCTGATTCTTTCGAATGTTTCAAGACGTACTCGGTCTTGATAGATGGTGCTCGTACCTATCATTCTATGGGACGTTTTGTCTAGCCGAGTGATTGAAGGAGTAACTTGTTTCCCCCCCACTCATATCTGACATGTTTTCAATTTTTGCCCAAGTGAGACGCACTATTTAGAGAAGGGACACTCATAATGGACATTTCATTTCTGTTGCTTCTTTCTCCTCGCATTTGCTAGTTACTTTTGACGTGTGTTATTCCGCCTGACTTATTTGAACGAACTAGCCTTTTAATCTGCCTGAATGGGGCTGTACCGGTCACCCTACTCCATATTTGATCCTGAGGGTGACGTACTATTATTTTTTTTTGCTTAAATTTCCTTGTTTTTTGACATTGTCATTGGTGTGTTTCTATGGGATGTCTGCGTAGCCTGGTTACACTTGTGAGGTATAACTTTTTGATCTCCATTTCCACGCCGTGGTTTACTCATACCCAGCTACTCTGCTGAGTATTCCACAGACTACTGTTGAACTATAACATGCAGTCCTCCTCTCGGTATATGTTTTTCTACTAACCAGATTTTCGGTGAGCCAGGCAAGAGGCCAGCTTGATCCCATGGAGCCTGTTCTTTAAGTGAAGATGGTAAGCCTTCCTATCTATTATTAGCATGGCTTGCTTTCACCCATCTGATCACTGAGTGTTGCACAGTTTGTCACGATTTTTTCTTTATCACAAACCTATCACTCTCTAATACTGATGGAGTGATGTTGTACAGTGCTAATTTGAGCCTTTTTTTCCCCGTGTTTAGGGCTACTAATAGGAAAGAAAAGCCAGTCCGGTTTAATCTTAGTAAGTGACTGATGACGCCTTGACTGTGAGCGTTAGTCAGCAGGAGTATAGGTATATTGATTTTTTTAGAGTAATTTTTTGATTTAGGAGGTCCTGAAGAAGCGTCACTGGATCCTGTGGGACCATCAGAGACGCGAAACATGTCGACCGCATACTAAGGAGGACTGGATTATTTCCACCATCCTCTACTTTTGAGTGTCTTGCGTGAGTGTCTGAGCATTACCTCTGATTCCACTCCCTGCATTCTTTTAACCTTGACCATTTCCCAATAGCAAGCAATAAATCATTGAGTGAGGGATCTGAGCCAATTTTATTTTTCTCTCTCTTGTGGATTTGTCCTCTCTCGGATCCATATTAGGTTCTGCGGCATCATCGAGTATATAAAAGATCTCCGGCAAAGAGCCCCCCTCCGGGGGGTGCCCGTCAGACATTGCAGCGCCGGTCTGACGAGGAGCTGTCCGATGATGAAGCATGACACCAATTAAGGTATGTGAGGACCATTGCTCCTGATTTTCAGGACTCCTTTTCTTTTCTCTCTCTCTTCTTAAACTTATTTCGGAACTGTGTACTATTTTATATTAGCATAGTATTGGGAGAACGTACACTGGACCGCCCAATCCTCCCTTTCCCCCCTTTTTTATTGAACTATGTCAAGAGGGAACAGTGGAAAGGCGATGATAGAAAAAAAAATACTGGCCCTCATGCTGATTCACATTTTGCCTGCCTTAGTAACTGCAGAGCTCTTCCCAAACATGCCTTTGACATATATAATCTACTCATAGAAGGCAAGTGGGATTTCATGTGCTTCATGGAAAGATTGCTGAAAGAAACATTAACACCTTATACCACAATAGTAATCCCCACCCCAGCTTTTAAATTCAACATATAACTTGGGAGGGCAAAATGGGGGGATATTGCTGTGATTTATTGCTCTATTTATACCTGTCCTAGTACTGGGCTTGTGAATTAGGGGATTTAGATGGCTTTGTATTTACACTCAATATCTTGACAAAGTTTCTTCATCTTGGACCCTTTTTTATCTCCCCCCTAGACTATCATAATTATTCTTTGAAAAATCTCTTTAATGGGGGTTGCCTAATTTTCTATTAACGATGCCCATGTTATGGTTCTTGGTGATTTCAATGGATCACATGGACGATCTTAATTGCAAGGGAGCTAATTTGCTCAGAGAATTGCTTTTAAGGATTAATTTGGGGAAGTTGGTCTCTGGCCCCATGCATAAGTTAGACAACTCTTAAGACTTTACATTTTCCAATCTTGCTACTTTATAGGATGACCTTGCTTCCAAACTTATTTGGTCATATCATTTTTAGTACTTTTTTTGTTTGAAGCCAATCTGACAGGGACCTAACACCACCTGACTTAGACTATCAATAGATTGGCATAAACTCTGTGAGCCTCTTCTTTCAGATCGCACCCTGTCCACTTTACCTAATATAACCTAATATAATAGGGATCATATTCTCAAATGCAGTAAATTTTAACACCGCAAAAGTTGTTTTCAGAAAAGAGCTAAACCTGTTGCTCCTTGTTTTTTGCCATCTTTGAGGGAAAAAAGCTTCTATTAAACACTCAAGAGCAAATGGTATAAATCTTAGGATTCTGAAATGTGAGACCATTTACTGTATGTTCACCTGTAATTTTCTTCTTTTAAGCCCAAATGAGGTCAGCACAGGCTTAGACCTCTAATTGTCACCACTTGAGCTCCGCAAAATGATGAAGACTTGGTTTATCGTATAAACACCTTGTACGTGGATATCTTCTCGAGTGATTAAAGGGCTATACAAATCAATATAGCAGAACATAACATAATGTTTGGCAGCACAGATCATAGGCAGCAATTACCTTAGTGTCTGGAACATTAGAGATATAAAAGAGTAATGGAGAGAGTGCTCAGGCATGGGGGATAATAGTGGAGAGAATACTGAGGCATGGGGGCTTTGTAGGTCAACTTGTGTTTTATGGATGTAAAATGGAACTATTTGTACCTGCTGATACTGACCTGCTAAAAGGAAAAACTCTTCTAGTTCTAGTGTATCATTGTTATATTAAACATTTAGTCCAGGCTTTTGCAAAGCAGTCCATTGTGCACAATATTGATGCTACAGACAAGACCTGTAGGGCCACCTAGCATCCATAGCCCTTTAACAGTAAGAGTTTGTGTTGGATGTCAAACACAGACATCACAATCCCTGGATGTGAACACAACCCAGATGGAGAGCACCGCATATTGGTTTCCATATACAGTACTCCTGAAGTTGAGTGGCAGCTATGGTGGCAGCTAAGGATTATGTAAACTTTCTATAGTTGCCTATAGGTACCTGCATCAATGGAGACTAGCTGGATTTCTGTAAAAGGCGCAATAAAATAGCATGACTTACATCAAGAAAATGCTCAACAGATTGGAAAAAGGCCTTTATGTGGTAGGATATATTCACAGACAGCAGGGCAAAATATATGTTTGCTATAATGGCTTAGATTTCCCCTGCCCCAAGATTTTCTGGTGACCCCAGTGTCACTAACTCTGACATATAGAAATAATGGCCCTCTTGCCAAGCCAATCATAGGGAGTTCATCAATGAAATCTGCACTCATGCCAAATCAGAAGCAATATAACTATGTAGGTACAGAAACTGTAGGTGAAATCATGGGACAGTACTCAGTCAATCTTCACACTGATACACAAATGTGCACTTTTAGAGCTGAGCATGCTATTTAGTCATTCCTCGTCTAAGATTCCAGGCTTAAGAGTCAGGCTTTACACGTAAGAGATGAGCAAAACTTGGTAGCAGTAGTATTGGTTTAAGAGTAATCAAGAAATTGGCTGCCACTGTTACAGTTTAAGCTAAGGCAATCTTTTCTTATCCAAAATGGAATTCTGATAATATGGTTTTCTTGAGGTGTTTTTTTTTTTTTTTAAATAGTATAGGTTATTAAATACTGTTTACCATATAACTTTTCTGATTACACTCCTATGACCATGAGTCTTGGTGGCCTACTGTCTACATCTCCTGATCACATATTTTGCAGATTGCAGATTGAAAACTATTTGCTGTCAGAAATGGAAGCTAAGCACCCACATTTAGGAAGTGTTCACCCTTAATTAGTGAACAACTAACTATAAGAAGGATTCATATGAGCACCCGTGACATGGAAAATGGGTAGTTTGTTCAATAATTTTGAGAATTAGGTTTGATGGTTTAGAAATTGTTGTTAATCCTCTTAGATTCATGTTGTGGTGGTAAAATGCTTTAGGGACAATTACATTTACTGTTGATGAATATAAAGATATCACTTATAAATAAAAATGTGGGTAGAGTGTAGAGTGCTCTATCAAATATGAAGTTCACATTGTGGATGGACTCACACATTCAATATATTTTCATTTGTTTTGATTTAAAAATACAAACCATATAAACTATATAAACTATATAAACAACTAAGCCATTCAATAGCTTGGCCTTACTTTTGAATCTCAGTCTGGACTCAAGCTTACTCAGTCTGGTTTGGTGAATACTCTGAAGCATCTATCGTAGTTTTGATGGATGGGCTGCTGAAAGAAATGGCAAATGTACACACCGGTTAGAGACATTGCACCAGCATCCTGGGTTGGAACAAAATATGAAAGAGCTTCTTAAAGTGAAGGAGAAAAAGAAGAGTTCTATAGGTCTAGGTGAGTGAAGAAAGGAGCAACACAACTAACTCTACAATCAACTCCTATGACCAGTGAGCAAGAAGTGAAGAACAGTCATATTGCTTGTGATCAAAGACATATCAGACCCTATTCACAAACTGTGTTTGTAGGTTTATTCATACTTTAGTAGTAATACAATAGTACTATGAAAGTGCTACAAAACACTATTTGCAAACCTATAAGTCTACATCTCCACCTCTCCTGTTTTTTCTATGGGGAGATTCTCACACATTTAAGTTTACCACTTAGAAGTAAATGGGGGAGGGACAGGGCCACATTTTTAGTTTTTGCTATGGAACTTGATTGCTCCAGCTGAGCATACCTAAAGATGTGTTTACTGGGAAGTCAAGAGTCTAAACAAAACAAAGAAGGAGCAGTTGGTATTAGCATTCCTTGACAGACCCAAAATAGATAATGCACTCCTTCAGGGGACACCTCTGGGCATTCAGGGTCACTGACATATGCTTCTACGCCAGGGCTGAGGTGCTTTTTCCTCTCATTTAGCACTTACTCATGGGGCATCACTATAGGCAATAGGAAAACAGTTCATTTTTTTTTTTTGGACAAATGCATGCTGACCAGGGAGGTAGAGTATTGATTGTGTCAGAATTGCGATGTGAGCAGCGGTGTACTTTAGTAAATGTGTAAGTCTGAATGTTCAGTCACCCAAGTTTTTTTATGACTAGGAAGTGTGATTATGATATAGGCAAGGAGGGATGATATGGAGAGATGATTTCAACCTAGCAGTTGATTCCACCCTTGATAGATCTGGTCCACTGGCTATGAGTCACAGTCGGTTGGTGAGACCCTTCTGTCAGCTCCAAGAAGAATGTCATCTGTTGGCTGACTAGAGATTTAGAAAAGGTAATGAGAAAATCTTTTATTACTATTCTTCAGTACAAAAATTGTTTACTGGTTGACTACTGGTTTCTTAGCTTAGATACTGTAAATGCTGTGCTTCAAGATAAATATCTTCCTCCTACCCCATTGGAATAATCCTTGGTTCTGTTACACCTGGTGGTGAAGTTATATGATTGTGTGCTCAATGTGGTCACAATTTAATAAAGTATTCTTTGACACAAATGTATGTTCTGTGGACTGCTACTCTGGTAGATGGGGGTCCATAAAAGTTAAAGTGCATGGTACAGCAGCATACTCACTGCTCATTTTCAAAACAACAATATTGTGAATTTGGACCCCCACTTACTGCACATATATTTTCGTTAGGGCTCTCATATCTCAATGAGACTGCTGGATTTGGGGTGGTAGCATTAATGCTTGTAGGCAACTGAGTCACTCCCACACCAGTTGTCAGCTGTCAGCTCAACCATCCCGGCTCTCTAGCAGCACCACACACAAACCCAGTGAGTAAAGGTGATTTGTGGCATCCTAGCACATGGAACTCTAAAGGTCCCTCAGGGAAATTGTGGTGAGTAAGCCTTACCCTTTTCTCTCCAAATACAAGTCTCTTTCACACACATAGGCAAGAAAAGAGATGCAGAATAGTTTTCAATACATTCACTGAAAATACTGCAATGAGCTGCAATGATTAAGATAGTGAGTGTAACCGGGTTGGGAGTTTCCTGGCCGCAGAGATGGATTCCAGCCCTAGCTGCCAGTGCTCTGGGGGCACTGGAGAATGCAGAGATCTGTCAGAGAGCGACCCAGAAGAGGAGTTCTGGGAAGGGATGCCCTTAAAAGGGGCATGGCCCACACGCGTGGCGCACGAGAAGACGAAAACCGAAGAAGAAGGAGAGGTGAGACATAAAACACTACGGGGACGAGCCGAAGACTTCCGAACATTGACACTGGCAGCGCGGAGCGTGCCGCAACAGACGAGCCCACTTTCCCGCCACGTCCCTGGAGGGACATCGATGAGGCAGGTACATTCCTGCCTTCGTGTCCGCTACCTCGCCTTATTTGGGAGAGAAGTGGGAGCAGGGTTGCTATTGAACGGGATCCTGATGCTCTCGGGGAAACGCCACATACCTAACGGGCATTATCAAGATGGCCCGATAGTGAGGGCGAGAGAGAGAGAAGGCTGACATATTTTTTATTTTTTTTGTTAGCGTTATTTTGTCTCTTTTTGTTTGTTTTGGTTTTCCTCCGCCTATAAATAGCTAAATACGCTACTAACACCACGGGGAAGGTCTAGAGTGCGCCTATAGACTTCACTAAAGAAAAGGGAAAACCCCAGAACTTTCTTTCCACACAGAGGCATTTGTTTGGGGAATTGGTGAAAGGGAAACCCAGTACCCCAACCACCTCGCTACACCCGCTTACTAACCATTCCCATAAGCCCCAGAACCCACACTTACCTTCTCTTTTACCTCCTTTCCGGTACTTCCACCATTCCACACCGCTGCTACAGCTGGGTCTGCCGAAGTGCGGATAAACCTTGCCGGATGGAAGATCTATCAAAGAAGAAGGGAAGACTGAGTTGATGTTACGAGGACTAACAACTTCCACGAATCAACAAAAAAACCCTCAAAGAACCCCCAAGAAGAAAGACAGGAGACTCATTCCCAGTGATGCGAGAAAGGACCAAAAGATATAGGAAAAATAAATCAATCACAATTGAGCACCGTATCTTGGTCTCCGAGCATTTTTTGTCTGGATCATCACTCCATGCTAGAACCCCACCCTCCTACAGTGAGAAATAACAAAATCAGGATTGTGAAACTCAGAGATGTAAACATGAACAAACCCAACATATTGTACTGCCATGAATATACAGTTCCTTCTTAGACACTAATCTCAAGCCCCTAGTAAGAGCATGGCAGTGTAAGCCAAATTTGTCCGTACAGCGTGTCCATGAGAAGCACATCCTACCTTGTTACCTTGGTACAAGGACAGGCTTCCAGTCTCCAAATCAGGCTTCGTAGAGACACAAAGGCTGAGGTCAGCCATAAAGCGGCATGAAATCATGAAATCCCTGAAATCTTAGCTGGAACCTCTTCTAATGCCCTTTCCCACACATGATATTCATATAGGGGACATGTTTTGTTCTTGCACAGAAGCCTCACGTGGGTATGTACCTAAGCGCTGGACTGTTTACACAGTCTTGTGACAGTTATGCAAAATATTATTTTGTGTGCCTTGCACTCTGTTCCTGCTAACTCGGGGTAAAAGAACATAATGAAAAATATGTCATCCATAACACTGATAACAGAATCTCCCAGAAACCCTCTGCTGCTAAGAACAAGCTGTGCTAAAATGAATAAAATCAAATACATAAAAAATAGAGCATATTATCTAGGTAAAAGAGCACAGGCCACAAGCCTAAGCTAAGCCATACAATGCCCAGGCAGGAAACTAAAATGGACCTACAACAATGTAATGAAGCACTGGAGACAGGTAGTATACCTCCCACCACCAGACTAGCAGTTGTCACTGTGCGAACAATCATGTTAAACAAACTTTCCCAATCAGCTCATTCACTTAACAGGGATGTCGACTCTTACCTTTCCTATTTGCTCTTGCAATCAAGCCCCTAGTCTGCATACTCAGGCATGGTCCAGTACTTGATAAGCTACATAAGCAGGTAAATAAATGGATTTAATTGCTATGATCCCTGGCATACCGGATCAAAGCAGGATTCTCTATAAAAAAATGTATTTGTTTACAACTATCACATCCACTGAAGTCTAATTTTTTTGGCATTCTTCAGACTCTTTTAAAAAAAACTAGTATGATGTGGGAAACAACAGAGAACCAAATGGGACATCCTTATGAGACTAATGATAAAGGGAAGTCTCATTGTACCTAATTTCCAAATATGTTATTTAGCAGCTCAAGCTCATTTTCCAGCCTGCTGTTTTATTTCGGATTCCTATTACCCAAATTTAATAATAGAGAAAGATCAAGTGGAGCTAGTCCCCTTGAGCATCATCTTAAGTAGATCACTGCTTAGGCTGGTTAAGCTTTAATAACACTAACACTATTTTTATGTTACATTATTGTTTATAGTTGTTTTAAATGTAGAGCAAATTATGAAATGCTAAAACACCATTATCCTCAACTTCAAATTAAGTAATGCATTAATGTACAGATATGAAATTAAATAAAACTACCCTTTTAAAGATTTAGTTAAAAATCCCGGCTAAAGTAAAATGTTTGTATTTACTTATGTTTTAAAAATTACAAAAATATATGTAGAGAATTAGTTGAAATTACTGCAGCATCTTTTATGTTTTAATTGTTGTTAAATATATATATATATATATATATATATATATATATAGTAATTGTATTATATACTGCTTACTAGCGCTGACGAGGTGCCGAAGCACTTTTTGGCAAGTAGCATGCTACTCCAGAATCCACAATGATTAGTGGTGGGTTAAAATAGGTAAATAAGAGTATAGTATTAGCATAGGGAAGTATGGGATGTTTGGGATGAGTAAAAGACAGATGGAAGAGGGAAGAGTCTGTAGAAAGGGATTAGAACACCCTAGTTGTAAAATGAGGTTTGGGATGAGTCAAAGGAGAGCTTCATGAGGGAGAATTTAGTATGGTTGTTTGGGAGATCATAGGAGTAAACTGATTTGGGGTGAGCCATAAGGGGTAGAGGAGGAAAGAGTCTAGGAAGGAATATTTTGAAGATCATAGGAGTAGAAGGGTGTGAGAAAACAGGGCTGATTGCAGAGGCCCCCTAACTTTTTCCCCCCATTTTCCACTTTTTGCTGGTGTTTTCCTGACTCTGTTGGTGCCCTGGGTACTGCTAACCAGTCCCAGGGCCTGTGCTCTGTGTAAAATCAATATGCAAATTAGGCTAATTATAATTGGCTAAGTTAACCTACCTATAAGTCCCTAGTATATGGTAGGGCATGTAGGTTTAGGGACCACAGCATAGGTAGTGCACCCATAGGTGCACTGCTGAGGTGCCCAGTGTCATTTTAAAGGCAGGTCTGCCTTGCTGGCTGCTTTTAAATTAAAGTTATATGCAAATTTGACTTTGGAATTAAAAGTAGTTCCAAAGTCTTAAACTACCTTATTTTTACATATAAGCCACCCCTAAGGTGTGCCCTATGTGCCCCTAGGGCTGGGTGCCACGTAACTATAAGCAGGGACTTTATAAAAATAGTTTTATAAGCCCTGGTGAGGTAAAAACAGCCAAATTCGTTTTTCGTTCATGGTAGTAAATGGCCTTCATAGGCTAGAATGGGGAGACTTTGTTTTAAATTTTAAAGTCTCCTTAAAAGATGCATACCAAGAATTTGGTATCAAATTAATTGTTGTAATAAATCTCACAACTTCCAGTTGTGGGATTTAATATAACTTGTTCAGGTAAAGAGTTTTAGACTTTACCTAAAAAGTTGCCAATTTCAGCCCTGCATTGTTTTTGCTGCTGTGCTCTGATTGGCCAGCCTGTAGCAGCTTAGCCAAGCTGCCTTGATGAGGTGTGAAGTGGCCTGGCTTCACACAAAGGAATGTGCCTGTGGGAGAGAATCTCCCCTCAGCAGATGGTGAGGCAGGAAGGGGGAGGGCTGCCAAACTGGTCTTCAAAGGCAGAGAAGGACATTTGGAGCAACCAGCAACACCCCCACATCCTGCAACCCCAGACAACTAGGTGCCCCCTTGATTAGATTAGGAGAGGGCAGGAGAGGGGTGTGTTTATGATTTTTAGCCACACCAGTGGGTGGGCTCAGCCAGATGTAACCTCCAAAAATCAGATTCAGCCATGTTGGATTTTTAGAGAATGTTGCCCTCTGGGATGGATTTTTGCCACACTTCCCAGGAAGTGGTCATCGCAGGAGGAAGGACCCTGCCCCTGATTGGAGAACCAGGACCCCCCTGCTTTTCACCCAAGAGCAAGGATAAAACTGGCAGACCTGCACCCACACCTCAGATCCCCACCAGATTTCAACAAGAAAAGAACTAAAGGAGAAGAAGGACTGCCCTGCTGGACCCCTGGCCTGCACCTGGAACCTGCACTCAGAAGGACTGCACCAGCTGCACACTTGGGCTTCACCACAAGAAGGACTTTGCCTGGCTTCAACTGGTTCAAGGAGGGACTCCCTGTTTGCTACAGGTGAAAAATTGCTAACCAGAGTCCCCTGCACCAACTCCTGAAGAAAGCGACCAGCTGAGCACTGCCCAGTGGCCAAAAAGGAGTTTGCACCAGGTGCATTCTGGGAGTTGTAGTCCGCACCCCCCAAGGACCATCTCAGAACTTCTGGACCGTTGGGGTGAGCTGTGGACCCCAAAAGAACCGTAAAAGGACATCTGGGTGAAGCCCCAGAAGTTTGGAGAAGATTTGAGAATTTTTGTAAAAAAGCTCCATAGAGAGACCGACCCGCCGCGGAAATTCTAGCCGGCTTGCCTCAATCGCGACCCGGCCTGATTTAGTCGTTCGTCCCGGTAAAGAAAAGTCTCAGAAAAAGAGACTAAGTCCGAAGGTAAAAAGTTGACCGGGACCTCCCAGCCATGGTATCCGAGAAGGGCTCCATGGACGTCGGATCAAGATCCAGGTTTACCCCGGTCGAAGGATTTTCACCTCGAAAAAACGACTAAGTCCGAAGGTAAAAATCTCCACCGAGGAATCCAGCATCGCGTATCCGGAGAAGGGCTCCAGGAGGTCGGATAGGACTGGCAGGTTCGTCCCGCTGAAGAAAATCTTCAAAATAAAGACTAAGTCAGAAGGTAACTTTTTAACCGAGGCCTACAGCGACCTGTAGCCGAGCAGGGCTCCATCGCGGTCGGCCTGAAACTTTGACTTTGCCCCGGTCGAGGTGCAACCAGATGACCCGATTGGCGCTTTTTGTTTCTAAGCGCTAGAAAAAAAATAATTCTTTAAAAATTCATATCTCCGGTTCCCTTTATCCGATTTTATTTGTTTTTGTGTCATTTTAAAGATAAAAATATAAACTATGTTTATTAATTGGTTTGGGATTTTTAAACTGTTTCCTGTGTTTTATTTAATTACTGTTTTGTGATATTTGAATGCTTTACACACTGTCTCCTAAGTTAAGCCTTGATGCTCGTTGCCAAGCTACCAAGGGTTGAGCTGGGGTTAATTTACTGAGACCTAACTGGACCTAAGTGGAGGTTAGTGGCTTGTTGCTAGGTGTAGGTACCTACCTGACTTACCAATAACCCATTTTCCAACAAAGGGGTTTGGATGAATCAGAGAGTAGAGATAGAATCTTATATTGAAGTCAGTTTTGCACGACCACCCATAGCCACTCTCTTCCCATTTTCTTTCACTAACTAGCGCTCTCTGCTTTGCACTAGTGCCCCCCTTAAATCTTCCCTTCTGCGAAGCTTGTTTCCTACTTTCAGTGACCTCATGCATTCCTCTTGTTGGTTACATCATCATACTTCAGTATACCCTCCAGTTACCGTCCTACTATTTTATAGACGCCCACCAGCTCAGTGCCCGATAAGCTCCGATACACATGGTCACTACCTTATTAGGGTCCAAATCTCTCCTCTACAGTGCCCCATGCCTCTCTTTTTACCCATAATTTCAGTCTCAGAGCCCCCCTCATGTGTTCCATATAGTCTTTTGTATGATTGCCATGTTATATTTTCAGTGTGTGTGTGTGTGTGTGTATATATATATATATTTATATATATATAAAACCTACTGGCAGTCGGCAGTAGGTAGTTATAGTTAGGACCATTTTTTCCATAACAGAGTGTTTTTTGTTTTGCCAATAAAGTTTGTGCCGTTTGCAGAATCTTCACCAAATTTTCAAAACTTATACATTAATCTATTCAGCGGCTGTCTTAAAAATGTTGGGGTGATCCATCAAGCAGAGGCCAAGAATAAGGTGGGTCCAAAAGCAAATTTTCCCCATTTCTAACATGACTAGGGCTCAAACCGCTGAACGTAATTAGACCTAATTTGGAAGAATGCTAGGTTCTTGGTCCAGAAAGTGTGCTTTCTGTGATTTGGTGTAAATTCCTTCAGTAGTTTTGGAGATATTAGTGTTTAAGAAATATAGATATCTAGGCATGTGGATCCTCTGTGGATCTAACTGTCTCTCTGCTGCTATCTGATTGTCTGCCAGCACTTCAACAAGGAGGTTTTGGCAGCCATCTTGGGACTCTGCTTCAGCCGAGTCTCACAAAACAGTGAGAAAAAAAAGAAAAGGGACCAGGGTAGGGTCACCCTGAGCCCCTAGCCTTGCCCTACGCATCCCTCAAGGACCCCACCAAGGCTAAAAAGGATTTTTTTTTTCAAATGTCTGAAAAATCCATAGATCCAGACTCACGGATTTTCCTTCCATTTCTTTTTTTAAAAGGTCGGTATCCCACCCTTTTCTTTTGCCCCCAGGTGATCCAAATCCTGAGGGTATTGGTGAGCTTTAAAAAGGAGGGGTACACAAGGGACCCTTCTCCTATGGGCTTGTATTAGCCCCAGGGACCACCACCTCCCCAGGGGGATCAGAGATAAAAATGCAAGGGGGCAATGCGGCAGCCCCTCAGCCCTGGGGGCCGCCACCTCCCTGGAACAAAGATAGGATTGTATGTGGGAGTGCCATGTGGCCACCCTGCTGCCCTGAAACTGCCACCTCCCAAGGGCAAATATTGAATAGTATGCAGTATGGGGCTAAAATAAAAGAGTGAAGGAGGTTTGTTGTAGACCCCTGGCCCTGAGGACCACCACATACTCGGGGCAAATGTAACACTGGAGGGGGCCATGGCCCTGTAGATCCCTACCCTCCAGGTCCAGCTCCTGCTATGTCCCAGGCTGCCCACCCCAGGACATAGCTTTTTGCTTTTGCTTGGTGGAAGCAGACGGCTCCTACCAAGCTTACGCAAACATAACTCCACTTTCTGCAAGCGGGAGCTGTCAAACAGCTCCTGCTTGCAGAAAGCAGAGTTTTTATCTGTTTCCCTACATGCAAATATGCACACAGGGAAACAGATGAAAACATTGCCAAGGCAAGCAGGGACCTGCTAGTTAAAGTAGCTCCCTGCTTGCGGGAGCAATGCTGGCTCCCGCAGGATCCTTCAGACTCCCCCTGCAGTCCTGTCACTCTCTCTCTCTCTCTCTCTCTTTCTTCCATCCCATAATGGGATGAAGGATAGAGCGAGAGAAAGAAAGATTGTTATTGCACTGGTTTCTTCATGCAATGTCTTCAACATGTCACAGTAGCAAGATATTTGGTCTGAACGTTATAGTTATGTTTTGCTGGACAGCGTGACAAAGTCACCTGTGTCCTGGTGGTAAAGTGCTCGGTTTGTTACTCTGTAGGTTGAAGGTTCAAATCCAGGAATTTCATGGAAGTGTGTCTCTTTACTTAGTAGTTTTTGCACATTAAGCATTCCTAGTGATTTAACATTTTCGTCTTTTTCTCCCAAAAAATCTTTGGCTTGAATGTCATAGTTGTGTCTTGAGAATGCATGGTAGGGTGTCATCTGTAGCCCAATGGCTTAGGTGTCGGACCTTCACCCTGAAGATTGAGGGCTCAAGTCTAGTTGTGTTGCTTCCTCAGATCAGTGGATCTGAGGAGTACTCCAGGGGGGGTCGGCTTCAATTTCAAGTTGGTCATGGACGAAGATTTATGTCATGAAAAATCATCTAACTCCGAACATAGAATCCTTGACCAAGGTCTCCTGAGACACATATCCAAAGAGGACTCCAGGGAGGTCAGATTCAACTGGTGACCTTGTCCAAGTCCAGAAAATCTTCAAGAAAAAGACTAAGGGGGTCATTACAACATTGGCGGTAAAAGCTGCTTACCGCTGTGCACAAGACCGCCAACACACCGTCGCGGGCGCGGAAATCCGCCACAGCTATTACGACCCACATCTCGAAATCCGACAAAATTCAGACACTCACACAAGTCCGCCACACCAAAGGTCAGTGATAAACTGGCAAAAACAAAACCTCCACCGTCACACCAACAGAAAAACACCCATGCTATCACGACCCACGAATCCGCGCGGCGGTCAAAATACACACACACATACAAAACACCGCCACATTGGACAATTCGAAATACACACACCTGATACACATACACACACCACACCCACACCCCCAATACAATATAAAACACACACCCACATCACTCACAAACCCCTACAACCAAAATTTTCCAAAAGAAGGCCAGAGAGAGACACCACTGTCCACAAACTAGCAGCCACAGGCACTCAACACCATCACCTGCACAACTTCCACGCACAAAACACCACACACCACTACATATCACCACACTTATCACCACACACACCACCCCACACATCACCTACACCACCCCATGGCACGGCAAAGACACCCCAGGTTCTCGGAGGAGGAGCTCAGGGTCATGGTGGAGGAAATTGTCCGGGTAGAGCCACAGCTATTTGGAGCACAGGTGCAGCACACCTCAATTGCAAGGAAGATGGAGCTATGGCGAAGAATAGTCGACAGGGTCAATGCAGTAGGACAGCACCCAAGAAATAGGGACGACATCAGGAAGAGGTGGAACGACCTACGAGGGAAGGTGCGTTCCAATGTCTCAAGACACCACATCGCAGTTCAGAGGACTGGCGGCCCGACCCCCACCTCCTCCCCGACAACTAACAACATGGGAGGAACAAGTCTTGGCGATTCTGCATCCGGAGGGCCTCGCAGGAGTCGGTGGAGGAATGGACTCTGGTAAGTCAAACCTTTAACTATTATATCCCCCACCCTACCTGCATGCTATCACAGACCCCCACCCTCCATCGTGGGCCTCGGGACAGTCGGTTCCCCTCACACAGGCACAGCCCACCACAGACCTTCCACCCTCTGGTAACACCAGCACAGCACCCACCCAGCGGGCCCATACCTCCGTACCCAGGACACGTCAATCGACTGTGTGTCCACCACTACAGGGAACCCAGGATAACCCACCACCCCAACAACAACAGGGACCTGGGGGCAATGGCATGGGCACACGGTCCAGGGGACAGAGGCACAGGAACACAGAGGAACTGGGAGGGCTGCCGTGCGACAGGGGGCAGACAGGCCAAGGGAACCCACTCTCCACGAGGCCCTCTCCTCCATCATGGGAGCATACCACCACTCCCAGGAGACGATGGCTACAGTCCTGGCCAGGTTTCAGGAGACCCAGCGCATGCAGGAGGAACAGTATCTGGGGTTCAGGGAGGAACTCAGAACCCTCAGCTCCGCCCTGGGCACCATCGTAGGGGTGCTGAAGGAAATACTTAACACCATGAGGGACACTGTGGCACTCCAAGGGGCCCCTGACACTAGCATGGACGATGAACTGCCCACAACCTCCGCCGGCGCTAGTGGACAGGAGGCACCGCCACAGGGCCACCACACCAGCACCCCACCCCCTGCAGACGGAGAACCACCCCGCAAGCGGTCCCTGAGATCCAGGAACAAGACAGAGCATGATGCCAAGACCCCCACCAAGAAATGAGACCACCCTGATTGTCATCCTACTGTCCCACTTTGTCACCCTGTCCATAATTAAACTGCCCCAGCTCCACTTCCTATGCCCATATGGGCAATGCACCTGTGAGACTAATAGACTGGACTCTGCTATGGACATTCCTCCACCATCACCCCTCACCATTTTACAACCCCCCTCCAATATTGAGCACTTCAATAAACACCCTTGAAGCACAAAACAATCTGGAGTCAGTCTGTGATTTCGAAAATGTGTATTAGCAATGACAGTGACAAAATGCTGTTTCAAATGTAATGTCAACATACCTATGTCACACATCTCAAGTCCATGAGGAATCTAAGCAGATGACACACGTTGGAAACCACACCTGTGAAACCGTAAGGGAAATGTACAACTCAGTGACCATATACTGGTTAAAATTGACAGACAGGATAGAGGTAGAAGTGTGAAAGTACTTGTAGTAGGCAGGAATGTTTTTTCACCTGTGTGTCACTGGACATATTGCTGGATAACTTAGTCCCTGTTGTCAATGTCTTCTTCCTCTGCTTCCTCCTCATCACTGTCTACAGGCTCCACAGCTGCCACAACACTGCCATCTGGACCATCCTCCTGCAGAAAAGGCACCTGTCGTCACAAAGCCAAGTTGTGAAGCATACAGCAGGCCATGATGATCTGGCACACCTTCTTTGGTGAGTAGAATAGGGAACCACCTGTCATATGGAGGCACCTGAACCTGGCCTTCAGGAGGCGAAGGTGCGTTCGATCACCCTCCTAGTCCGCCCATGGGCCTCATTGTAGCGTTCCTCTGCCCTGGTCCTGGGATTCCTCACTGGGGTCAGTAGCCATGACAGGTTGGGGTAACCAGAGTCCCCTAATAGCCACACTCAGTGCCTCTGCAGTTGACCCATCACATAAGGGATGCTGCTATTCCGCAGGATGTAGGCATCATGCACAGAGCCAGGGAACATACCATTTACCTGGGAGATGTACTGGTCTGCCAAACACACCATCTGTACATTCATGGAATGATAACTCTTCCGGTTCCTGTACACCTGTTCACTCCTGTGGGGGGGGGGGCAGAGCTACATGGGTCCCATCAATGGCAGCTATGATGTTGGGGATATGTCCAAGGGCATAGAAGTCACCTTTAACTGTAGGCAAGTCCTCCACCTGAGGGAAAACGATGTAGCTCCACATGTGTTTCAGAAGGGCAGACAACACTCTGGACAACACGTTGGAAAACATAAGCTGGGACATCCCTGATGCCATGGCCACTGTTGTTTGAAATGACCCACTTGCCAGGAAATGGAGCACTGATAGCACCTGCACTTGAGGGAGGATTCCTGTGGGATGGTGGATTGCTGACATCAGGTCAGGCTCCAACTGGGCACACAGTTCCTGGATTGTGGCACGGTCAAACCTTTAGGTGATGATCAAACGTCTTTCCTCCATTGTCGGCAGGTCCACCAGCGGTCGGTACACCAGAGGATTCCACAATCTCCTCACATGTCCCAGCGGACGGTGCCTAGGAAGGACAACAATGACCACAGAGTCAAACAACTCAGAGGTATGTACCCACAGCCTACACAGAACACCAATCATACAAAAAATGTGGCCTGTATTTGTGTTGTGAGACTAGGCCTAGGTATATGTGACGCAGTTGGTAATTAGGCCATGTGGGCCCCTGAAATGGCGGGTGCCTGACCTCTAAACTGGGACAATGGGATGTGAGGTAACTGCGCTGGCGTTGTACACTGTCGCGGTAGGTGGTTGAAGACCGTGGCGTAATGGGTCCCAGGAGCCAATGACGATGTACGCCGGCGGTGATGGTACGCACCGCCGCGGACGTGGCCACCATTTTCTAGCTGTTTAATCACTCGATACCTGATCTTCGACACAAGAGGACCTACACTGCAAGTGCTGCTGTGACCTCGGTCTGGAAGAGACAATGGCTTGTGCGTCTGGGGAAAGGGCCCCTGCCTCCACTGCAGAGGAGTTGGAGAAGCTCATGGACGGGGTCCTGCCCCAGTACACGCTACTCTACGGTCCTCCAGACCAACAGGTAAGTACACAGGGAGCACGTTGTATGGGCTATGCCTGTGTGGAGAGGGCTGGTTGTAAGAATGAAGGGGGCACAGTTCTGCGTGCATAAAGGACTGTGAATGCATGTGCCACATGGCAAGGGTAGGGATGTGGGCCACTCACTTAGACGGTGCAGTTGTTAATGACTACTCTTCTTCCCCTGTACATGTCATGTAGGTCAGCGCCCACCAGAAGAAGGATATTTGGCGTGCCATTGCCAAGGATGTCCGGACCCTGGGGGTCCACCACAGACGGAGCACCCACTGTCGGAAAAGATGGGAGGACATTCGCCGCTGGAGCAAGAAGACGGCCGAGGCTCAGCTGGGGATGGCCTCCAACGTGGGAGGAGTGCCCGTCAAAACATGACCCCGCGATGTTCTGGAAACTGGCAGTGGCCTACCCTGAGTTGGATGGGCGCTTGAGGGCATCACAGCAGACACAAGGGGGTGAGTACAACATCATTCAGCTGACTTTTGCGCGCAGTGAAGGTGTCTGGGTGGGGGAGGAGATCTGTGGGTTTCCCTAGGCCAGGGCGAGTTCCGTAGGCTAGGCCCGTCCGTAATGCAGGCCATGTGGCACCCCACCCCACCTCTGTAGAGTGCCAAGTACAGCTATTCATGCCCCTGTGTCATCTATGTGTGCAGATGTCGTCCATGGCCATGAAGGCCATATCCCAGGAATTGCATCTGTAGAGCCCAACAGCGCGATGTAGTGCAGGGGGATGCTGTGTCTGTATGGTCCGCCAACGGTAGCGGTAAGCCATGCACTCAACCTGTCTTTCTTCTGTCGTCCCCCCCCCCTTTTTGTGGTCTCCCTGTTCTTGTGTGCTTCAGCATCATCAGGCGGAGGTACAGTGGCTCCGGAGCACGAGGGAGCTGCATCCCACATGGCCATGGAGGGCCACACCACGGACTCAGAATACACCAGTGGGACGGAAGGCGAGGGGAGCACCACGGCAGTCACAGGATCTGCAACCAGCGACACGGACTCATCCTCCGATGGGAGCTCCCTTGTGGTTGCGGCAAAATCTGTGCCCCTCACTTCTACAGGTACAGCCGCCACCCCCCCTACCAGCACCGCCCTCCCAGCAGCCCCTCAGCCTTCGCCCGTGCCTGCTCACCCAGGAGGGTGGGCATCACCTTCGTCCCAGGCACCTCAGCCCCTGCCCCTGTCACCTCTGCTGCCCTCAGTGAGGAGACCATTGACCTCCTCAGGTCCCTCACTGTTGGGCAGTCTACCATTTTGAATGCCATCCAGGGTGTAGAAAGGGAATTGCAACACACAAATGCATTCCTGGAGGGCATTCATTCTGGTCAGGCTGCCCTTCATCGAACCCTGCAGACTCTGGCCCCAGCACTGATGGCAGCTACTGTCCCTGTGTCTAGCCTCCCCCCTCCAACTTCCTCCACCCAGACCCAATCCCCTGTACCCCAGCCTATCCCAAGCACACCATCAGACCAGCCTGCACACACCTCACCACACAACCCCCAAACCCCCTCCAGCTACCCGTCCCAGTGTGTCCAAACAACTTTTCCTGTCCCCCTTAACCTATTTCCCACCAACCCCCCCCTCCAACTCATAGGTCCCGTACTAGCACCTCAGCCAAAAAATCTCCGGGACCAGTGGTGCCTGTTGTTACAGGTATGTGGAGTGCACCGGCCACCAGGCCAGCCAGTGTGGCACGGAGCCAGAGCACAGTCAGTCCCCCCCGTGAAGCACCAGAAGTTGGACAGTGCCCCGCGGGAGAGGGGGAAGACACCAGGCAGCAAAGCCGCTCACAAGGGTCCGGGGGGGAGTGTCGACTCAGCTGTGACTCCTCCCAAGGTGGGGAAGGGGCAGAAGAAATCTCCAAAGTCTGGGAGGAGCAGCGCGGCAGAGAAGACCGCCATCATCCCCGCTGCCCAGGAGGCCACCACCAGCCCCATCGTCACTGGCCAGGAGGCCACTGCCAGAGTCACTGCCCAGGAGGCCAGCCCCATCGTCACTGGCCAGGAGGCCAGGAGGCCACCGCTAGAGTCACTGCCCAGGAGGCCAGCCCCATTGTCACTGGCCAGGAGGCCACCACCAGAGTCACTGCCCAGAAGGCCAGCCCCATCGTCACTGGCCAGGAGGCCACCGCCAGCCACATCCCAGCAGGCCAGGAGGGCCCTGCAAGCCACAGCCCAGCTGACCCATGAAGGACCGCCAGCCACAGCCCTGCTGTGCAATGAAGGACCGCCTTGGCAAGGACCGCTGAACAGGCCAAGGACCGCTGAACAGGGCAAAGACCGCCATGGAATGCACCGCTGAACAGGTCTGACACTGGCAACTCAAGCACCGCTGAACAGGCCAAGGACCGCTGAACAGGGCAAAGACCGCCATGGAATGCACCGCTGAACAGGTCCGACACTGGCAACTCAAGCACCGCTGAACAGGCCAGGGACCGATGAACAGGGCAAAGACCGCCATGGAATGCATCGCTGAACAGGTCTGACACTGGCAACTCAAGCACCGCTGAACAGGCCAAGGACCGCTGAACAGGGCAAAGACCGCCATGGAATGCACTGCTGAACAGGTCTGACACTGGCAACTCAAGCACCGCTGAACAGGCCAAGGACCGCTGAACAGGGCAAAGACCGCCATGGAATGCACCGCTGAACAGGTCTGACACTGGCAACTCAAGCACCGCTGAACAGGCCAAGGACCGATGAACAGGGCAAAGACCGCCATGGAATGCACCGCCGAACAGGTCCGACACTGGCAACTCAAGCACCGCTGAACAGGCCAGGGACCGATGAACAGGGCAAAGACCACCATGGAATGCATCGCCGAACAGGTCTGACACTGGCAACTCAAGCACCGCTGAACAGGCCAGGGACCGCTGAACAGGGCAAAGACCGCCATGGAATCCCCTGCGGAACAGGTCTGACACTGTCAACTCAAGCACCGCTGAACAGGCCAGGGACTGCTGAACAGGGCAAAGACCGCCATGGAATGCACTGCTGAAAAGGTCTGACATTGACAACTCAAGCACCGCTGAACAGGCCAGGGACCGCTGAACAGGGCAAAGACCGCCATGGAATGCACCGCTGAACAGGTCTGACACTGGCAACTCAAGCACCGCTGAACAGGCCAGGGACCGCTGAACAGGGCAAAGACCGCCATGGAATGCACCGCTAGCCCAATTGCGGCAGGGGCAGTGACGCAACTAGGACCGTCACGAGGTGTGTGCTGCACTCTGGGCACCAGTCCCCCTCCAGAACCAGTGGAGAACAGCATCCACTCCGTCTGTCCTGCACAGGATGAAACACTCTGGGCACAAAGCCCCCTCCAGAACCAGTGGAGAAAGGCATCCACTACCTCAGTCCTTGGCAGGATGGAGCACTCTGGGCACAAAGCCCCCTCCAGAACCAGTGGAGAAAGGCATCCACTACCTCAGTCCTTGGCAGGATAAAGCACTCTGGGCACAAAGCCCCCTCCAGAACCAGTGGAGAAAGGCATCCACTACCTCAGTCCTTGGCAGGATGAAGCACTCTGGGCACAAAGCCCCCTCCAGAACCAGTGGAGAAAGGCATCCACTACCTCAGTTCTGCACAGGATGAAGCACTCTGGGCACAAAGCCCCCTCCAGAACCAGGGGAGAAAGGCATCCACTACCTCAGTCCTTGGCAGGATGAAGCACTCTGGGCACAAAGCCCCCTCCAGAACCAGTGGAGAAAGCATCCACTACCTCAGTCCTTGGCAGGATGAAGCACTCTGGGCACAAAGCCCCCTCTGGAACCAGTGTAGAAAGGCATCCACTACCTCAGTCCTTGGCCGGATGAAGCACTCTGGGCACACAGCCCCCTCCAGAACCAGTGGAGACTGTTATCCACTTGAGAGACTGTGGCTTTGCACCCCCCAGGATGGTACAGTGGGCAACCCACCCACTGTAGAGACTTGAGAGACTGTGGCTTTGCACTCCCCAGGATGGAACAGTGGGAAACCCACCCACTGTAGAGACTTGAGAGACTGTGGCTTTGCACTCCCCAGGATGGAACAGTGGGCAACCCACCCACTGTAGAGACTTGAGAGACTGTGGCTTTGCACTCCCCAGGATGGTACAGTGGGCAACCCACCCACTGTAGAGACTGGAGAGACTGTGGCTTTGCACTCCCCAGGATGGAACAGTGGGCAACCCACCCACTGTAGAGACTTGAGAGACTGTGGCTTTGCACTCCCCAGGATGGAACAGTGGGCAACCCACCCACTGTATAGACTTGAGAGACTGTGGCTTTGCACTCCCCAGGATACAGCAGTGGGCAACCCACCCACTGTAGAGACTTGAGAGACTGTGGCTTTGCACTCCCCAGGATACATCAATGGGCATGGAGCCCCCTCGTGGATCTGGCGTGGTGCACTCATCCAGCTGAGGTGCCCCCCCTTTCCTTCCCCCTTTGGTGCCTGTTGTATTTCGATCTGATGCCCCTGCAGTGTTCTCTCCGTTTTGATCGGGTATCTTGTGTGGGCCTCGCCCATGCATTTTGGGCCCAGTGGTCGACGGACTATGAATGGTGCAATACCTGCACTACTAATCGTGGTGTATATTTTATTTATTGTGTATATATATATGTACATATTTGCTTATTGTATTTTGATATATTACAATGTTTCAAATCATTTCCTTTTGTCTTTGCATTCTTCCGGGGGGGGTTTGGAGGGGTGTTACTGTAATGTATAGATATGCATTGGTGTGTGTGTTGTAGTGGGTGAGGGTCGGGTGGGGGTTGGGATGTTGGTTGTGTGTGTCCCTGTGTTTTTGCCTCACCCCTCCCCTATGTCATAGGTGCAGTACTCACCGTGGTCTTCGCCGCCTGCGTTGATGATCCTCGTATAGGAGCAGGAAGACTATTGCAGGGAGAATATGGAGTTCCGGCTCCATGGTGCCCTCGTTCCTCGTGGAGTGTGTAGAGGTGAGCGTTTTTCCATCGAAATTCCTGTTTCTGCCATGTTTTTATCCGCGGTGAATCCGCCCCGGAAAAGGTGGCGGATTGGTAGGATGTGATACTGTGGGCGGTACATTGTCCTCCACCTGTCTGTTGGCGGTAAACGCCGCGCTGTTTGTCTGTACCACTGTGGCGGTCTGAGTGTTAAAGTGGCTGTCTTTGTTGGCGGTTTCCACCACGGTCATAATTCAAATTTTTTTACCGCCGGCCTGTTGGCGGTTTTACCGCCGCTTTAACACCGTCTGCCAGGGTTGTAATGACCACCTAAGTCCGAAGGTAAAACTTTGACCGAGGCCTCCCACTTGCTGTAGCTGAGGGGGCTCCATTGCAATCGGCCTCAAATTTTGACTTTGCCCCAGTCGAGTGCAACCAGATGTCCAGATTGGCGCTTTTAGTTTCTATGCACTAAAAAAAAACATTTATTCTTTCAAAATTCATATCTCTGGTTCCCTTTATTCGCTTTTTATTGTCTAAGTGTAGTTTTAAAGATAAAGATTAAATTTATTTTTATAAATTGGTGTTGGATTTTTATTGTGGTTTTTGTTTTACTTATTTACTCTTTTGTGATTTTGAAATGCTTTACACACCTGTCTCCTAAGTTAAACCTAACTGCTCCTTGCCAAGCTACCAAGGATTGACCTGAGAATAATTAATTGAGACCTGACTGGATCTAGTGGGGGTTTGTGGCCTAGTGCTAACTGTAGGTACTTGCTTGCCTTTACCAATAATCTACTTTTCAACATTTTTGGTGCGCAGTGGTGGGATCCAGTACTTGTGTTTAAAATCCCCTTACAGTTTTAAGTGAAACAAATCAAAAAACCTCTAAATCAATAGTTCCCAGCCTGTGGTCCGGGAACATCTGGGGGTTGACGAAGCTTCCTGAGAGGGTCTGCAACTGCTTAGAAAATTAAATAATATTATCAGATTAGTTTCCCAGCTTTCAGTAATGACTCAGTGGGGGGGGGGCCCAGATTCAAATTATGATTCAGTGGGGGTCCCCGGGTTCCAGTAATGATGAAGTGGGGGTCTACAAAAGTCAAAAGATTGGGAACCACTGCTCTAACTTGTACTAGTGAAAAATAGTTTTTCATTTTTGTGATATTTCTAAATTTCTGAATTAATTATTTGCCAAATGTTGTTGTTTGACACAAAACTTAAAAACAATACCACAAAGCTTGATCTGGCTAGCCTACCCATTTCCACAGTAGTACAGTTTAGGGGATTGTGTGGTGAGAGGGGGTTGCCTGCAGCCACTAATCTCAGGAAGAACGTGCTGAGTAAACCCTTGACAGCCTGGGATGATGCCCAAGAGGTAGGCACAGAGGAAGCTCCAGTATGATATGAAGGGGAGGATACCAGGTCCAACTTGTCAGAGATGGAAGGACATACACACCTCAGTGTTGAGGAAGAAGAAAGGTCCTCACTCCACACAGTCACCAGGGCCATACCCAAACCTAGTTGGGGGAGAGGGGTACCTTCGAAAGAAGAGCACCTGTCCCTCAGGGAAAGAGAGCTGGAAGCCCAGCTGGCCTATATAGCTTTAGAGGCAGAAAGGTTACCCTAGAAAACAAAAACTGAGCAAGAGAAGAACAAATAGATGGTGGCAGCGAAGAAGTTGAGATGTCCAGGGGTGGTGGGTTTTGTCCTATGTTACCTAAGGGGGTGGGTCTTGTATACCAAGAGGGGGATGATATAGAGAAATGGCTGGCAGCCTTTGGAAGGGCTCTCAGAATGAGAATAATTAAGCCTCAGTACTGGGGTTCACACCTATGGGAGTTGATTTCAGTATCTGGGAGGGATGGGATCTTGCCCTAGGGAAGAGGAGACAGACTCCTATCCCAAAATGAAAACGTGTCTCACCCAGAAGTTTGTTCTGACCTCAGAGCAATATATAATGAAGTTCCGGGACACCCAGAACAACACTACCCAATTCTGGGTTGACTTTGTGGACATCTCACAGAAGGTACTAGAGGGGGGGCTGGATTGAGGGTAACAAGGTAAGTACCTATGAGGGGCTATACAATGTGATTATGAAGGAGCACATTCTAACTAATTGTGTGCAAGAGAGGTTAAGCCAGTATCCAGCTGACTCTACGTTGACCAAACTCAGGGACTTGGCGGATGGAGTAGATGAGGAGTTAAGAACTAGAGTAACACAAAAAACCCTGGGAGTGATCAGAAAAAGGGAACACTGGGCTCTTCCCAGGGGAAGACCCAGAGGAAGGAAGATAAAAAGTCCAAGGAGTCCTCACAAGAATCCCCAAAACCTGCACAGGGAGGGGGAGCCTCGAGCCATGCCACTTCTAAAGAGAAGCGGTATCAGGGGAAGAATTGTGATCCTGCTAAGACTGGAAGGTTCCAGGAAATTGCCAAGGCAGAAAAGTGTTTTGAATATCAACAGACTGGACACAAAAGAGGGGATGCAGTCTGCTCAAAGAAGCCTCCCACTGGTAGGCAGTCCCATGGGATTGCTAGTGCAGTTGTGGGGGTAGAAGTTGACCCAGGGTTGGAAGCAGGGTTCCCAGAGGTCACCTTAGTGTTTGTGGGTGGGGTGGACATTGCAGTTATGGTCACCTTACCTCCCAGGATAGAGAGGTACAGGCAGAGGCCTAAAGTCAATGGGACTGAGGTTGAGGCTCTGAGAGATAGAGGAACCAGCGTGACTATGGTCACAGAAAAACTGTTTTCTTCAAGGCAGGTCTTACCTGGTGTATTCCACCAGGTGACCTATGCAGACAGCAGACCCAACCTCCATCCCATGGCAATGGTGAGCTTTGAATGGGGAGGTGTGAATAGCCCTTAAAAGGTAGTTGTAGCTCCTGCCCTCCCAGTAGAGTGTTTGCTGGGAAATTATCTGGAAGCATCTGAATGGTCAGAGATGGAAAGAAGGGCCCACGCACAGATGCTAGACCTCCCTGAAAGGGTTTTTGCTGTGACCAGGTCAGAGGCAGCACAAGAGGGAAGTGCTGGACACTTGGACACTGGAACAATGTGCCAAGCATCCAAGAGCAAGTGAAAGGGCACAGGGTATGGCAAGTCAGCCCCAAATAGTACAGAGGTGCAGGAGGAATCCAATCCTAATGGGAGGAACTGACCTATGAGGGAGAGACTCCACCCCTGCAAGCTCTGCTTCACTTGGCAGAATTGTAAGGAGCAGGAGGGCCTACCAGAGAAGAATTGTGCCAGGTGCAAAGGGAGTTTCCCAGTTTTGAGAGTCTGTGGCAGACTGTCTCCAGGCAAGAACAACAAGATGTCAGTGCATCCCATAAGGTTTATTGGGCAGATGGAGTTCTCTATACTGAGGCAAGGGACCCCAAACAAGGGGCAACTATGAAAGTGGTGGTTCCCCAGAAGTACAGATAATTCCTCCTCACCTTAAGTCATGATATTCGCTTAGCAGGACATTTGGGGCAGACCAAGACCTGGAACAGACTAGTCAACCATTTTTATGGGACTCATACATCAGAGAAAGTGAAAGAGTTTTGCAGCTCCTGTGTTGCCTGTCAGGCCGGTGGCAAGACAGAGGGCAGCCAAGGGTTTCCTTAATACCACTACCAGTGTTTGGGACTCCCTGTGAGAGGATGGGGATTGACACTGTTTGTCCCCTAGACCCTCCAACTGCCTCAGGTAACAGATATATTTTGGTGGCAGTTGACCATGCCACCAGGTATCCAGCAGCAATATCCCTCAGGACATTCACTGCTCTATTACAGTGGCTAGGGCCCTACTTGGTGTATTCACCAGAGTGGGTTTTCCCAAGAAGGTGGTCTCAGATAAGGGCACAAACATTAAGTCTGGCTAACTGAATGTGATGTGGGATGAATGTGGTGTTACTTATAAGTTCATCACTCCATATCATCCCCAGACCAATGGTCTGGTGGAGAGTTTTAATAAGACCCTGAAGGGCTTGATCATGGGTTTGGCTGACAAACTCAGGAGGAGATGGGTTGTTCTCCTTCCATGCCTGCTGCTTGCTTATAGGGCGGTACCTTAAGTCCATGAGCTAATGAGAGGTAAGTATTTTCTACCCCAGAAGGCCACTTTTCAATTCAATGTGATGTTCTTTGGTCTGCAAAAATGCCCCTGTCACCTTTAATGGCTGGTGAAAGAGTCTTGTTGAGGTTGCAATCTTTCAGTGCAGCTTATCTAGATGATAGAGCTGTATTCAGTTCCACCTGGGAGGAGCACTTGGTCCACCTGAAGGAAGTGCTTCAAACCCTGCTCCAGGCAGGCCTGAATATTAACACAAGTAAATGCCAGATAGGGCAGAGTTAAGTGGTGTACCTTAGCCACCTAGTAGATGGGTGCCATGTACAGCCTCTCCAGACCAGACTCCAGACCATCCTGGATTGGGAGGCTCCTAAAACCCAAACTCAGGTCAGGGCCTTTCATAACCTGACTGGTTATTACAGGAGGTTTGTCCAGAATTATGAGATCATTGTGGCCCCTCTAGCAGAACTCACCTCAAAGAAGGAGCCCAAAAATGTCATCTGGACCCCAGAGTGTCAGAAAGCTTTTGACACTCTGAAGGAGGCTGTATGTTCAGCACCAGTACTACTGGTCCCTGACTACAACAAGCAATTTATAGTGCAAACGGATGCTTCAGAGACAGGGATTGGGGCAGTGGTATGACAAGTCAATGAAGATGGCCAGGATCAGCCAGTTGCCTTCATCAGCAGGCGACTAATCCCAAGAGAGCAAAGATGGAGTGCCATTGAGAGGCAGGTTTCTGCTGTGGTCCGGACCTTGAAGAAGGTGAGGCCATACCTGTTTGGTAGTCACTTCCTTATTCAAACTGACCACAGACCTCTCAGATGGCTCATGCAGGTTAGGAGAGGAACCCACAACTGTTGAGGTGGTCCATTTCCCTTCAGGGGATGGACTTTACAGTGGAGCATAGACATGGGACTGCCCATGCCAATGCAGATGGCCTTTTCAGGTTTTTCCACGTAGCTGATGAGGACTACCAGGGTGTAGGTTAGTGCCCATCACCTTTCATCTGGGGTACAGTGTAGGAAAGTTCTTCTTTTAGCCCTGGTCACCCCCAAACTTTTTGGACAGATATTGGTGGTTGCTGACTCTGACTGGGCCCTGGGTACTGCTATCCAGTCCTAGGACGAGTGCTCTGTGTGAAAGGGATTATACAAATTAGGCTAATAATAATTGGCTGTATCAACCTACCTATAAGTCCCTAGTATTTAGTAGGGCATGTAGGTTTAGGGACCTCAGCATAGGTGCACTGTTGTGGTGCCCAGTCTAATTTTAAAGGCAGGCCTGCCTTGCTGGCTGCTTTCAGGTTAAAGGTAACCTCAAATTCGACTTTGGAATTGAAAGTGTTTCCAAAGTCCTAAGCTACCCTATTTTTAAACATGTCACCCCTAAGTTGTGCCCTAGGTGCCCCCAGGGTTGGGTGCAGTGCAACTATAAGCAGGGACTTTATAAAAGGATGTTTTTGAGAAAAAAAAACGTAAATTCATTTTTCCCCCATCGTACTGAATGGGCCCCATAGGCTAACACAGAGCACTGTATTTCAAAATGATAAAGTCTTGTTTTCCATAGGAAAGAGCTAAATCTGGTATGTTTAGTATCAAGTTAACCGCTATAATAAATCCAACACTTGCCACTGTTGAACTTAATATAACTTCTACCTAGAAAGAGTTTTAGAACTCTTTCTAAATGTTAACTGTTTCAGCTCTGTAGTGCCCTTCCCGGACTGATCAGCCTCTGGTAGCCTGAGCCAAGCTGCCTTGGTAAGGTGTGAAATGTCCTTGTATGTCACAAAGGAAGCATCTAGGGGTAGGAGATCTGCCTCAGCATATAGTAGCAGCGTTAAAGCAGTCACGCTGACCAAGGGACAGAAGGACATTTGGGACAGCAACTGTACCTTCCCCATTTCCTGCAAACTCAGAGCAGGCCCCCTAATTAGATTAAGATAGGGCTAGAAAGGACTGTGCCAAGGGAAGCTTAGCCCCACCGGTGGGTCGGGTCAACCAGACCTAACCTCTGAGATTGAATTTTTGCCTTCTTGGAATTTTGGACATTGTTGCTCCCTGGGATTGTTTTTTGCTACACTTCCCAGGAAGTGGTCACTCAAGATGGTGGTGGCCTGCACGCGATTAGACAGAGCCCCCCCTCCGCTTTCCACCCCAGGAGCAAGGATAAAATTGGCTTGGCTGCACCCCACCTCAGATCCCTACAACGAACAGGACAAGAAAAAGAAGGACTGTCCTGCTGGACTCCTGACCCTCACCTGAACACTGCACTCTGAAGGACTGCAGCAGCTGCACTCTTGGGCTTCACCACTAAAAGTGCTTTAGGTCTCTTCTACTGCTCCAAGAAAGGACTCCCTGTTTGCTACAGGTAGGCAATAGCTGACCAGAGTCCTCTGCATCAGGCCCTGAAGAAACTGACTGGCTGACAAGTGACCAGTGGTCATTTTTGGATTTGAGCCAGGTGAATCCTGGGAGTTGGAATCCTAACCCTCAAGGAGCAACTCAGAGCTTGTACAACCTTGGGGTGAGTTGCTGACTCCTAAAGGATCTTCAAAGACCTTCTGGACGAAGATCCAGAAGTTTGGATCAACTTTGGAAAAAAGATCCATAACTGGACTGACCCTACATCGTGAGTCAAGCCAGCTTACGTTGACCGATACCTGACTTGTATGTTCGGCCTACTGAAAAGCTCCAGAGCCCCATACTTCCAGGATTTCACCAGGGGCTCATGAAAAGACAATCCGATTATGTCGACTCAAAACCAGTTTGCTCCGGAGGGTCATCCGATGTCAGAGGGAAAAAAATCCCAAAAAGTTTGTAAGTCCAAACGGAAAAAGTTGACTGATGCTTCCCGTGCAGTAGATCCGAGGAAGGGTCCAAAGAGGTTGGCCTCATTTCAACTTAATCTCAGACAGAGTTTTCCATCCCGAAAAATCATCTACGTTTGAATGTGGGATCGTTGACCGAGGTCTTCTGCAGCCCATATTTGAAGAGGGCTGCAGGGAGGTCGGATTCAACTGGTGGCTTCATCCCAGTCCAGAATATCTTCAAGAACAAAACTAAGGGGCATATTTATACGCTGTTTGAGCCAGATTTGCATAGTTTTTTGTTTTTTTTACTCAAAACCGGCACAAACTTAACTCCATATTTATATTTTGACACTAGACATGTCTAGTGCCCAAATATTGGAGTTAAAGTCTTTTTTTTGCGTGCGGAACACTACCTTGCATCAATGAGTTGCAAGGTAGGCTTTCCCGGGCAAAGAATGAGTCAAAGGCCCTAACACCTTATTTATCCTCCTGTGCAAAAATCACACACGGGAGGAGGAGGGCCTTAAATAATGGCGCTGAGCCTGCTTAGCACCACTATTTAACGATTGGGTCAGGGAAGGCGTGAGGGGACCTGTGGGCCTTTTTCCATGGTCAGAGACCATGGAAGCAGCCCACAGATGACCTTCCCTTCCCCGAGGGACACCCCCACCCACCCACACCCACACCTGGAGGACACCTAAGGATGGGGGGACCCATCCCGGGTAAGTCCAGGTTAGTATTTTTAATTTTTTTCAAAGTGCCATAAGGGGGGCTTAACTTGGGCCCCCCTACATGGCACCATGCCCAGGATGAATTATATTAACTATATAAATTAGATTAGACACAGTTCATTTCTCTAATAACATATATGTAACAGTTTCTCTGTGATTCATTGAGTTTTGTTAGTATTTATTAGGGATTTATCAACATTTATTAGTGATTTACTTGCACTTTGTGTCACATTTTTTTATTATTATTTTTCAATGTAGTGCATTGCTTTAAGTGAATGATATCACATGGGATATATAAAGGGGGCCATTTCGTCACGCAGGTTGATAAAGGCGGTCACGCCGAAACGCGTTCCTGTTTTGTTCAAATAAACCTACTGGTTTAAACTATCGTGGAGTGCTGGAAACCTTAATGATCTTTAAGGAACTGTGTTTGAAGTAAAGACGTGGTGGCGCGCGTCTCATTCCAGCACCATTGGCGTTCAGGTGCAGAGAGAGAAACGCCAAACGAAGTGTTGATATATAAAAATATATATATGTATATATATATATATATATATACATTCAATTACATTTATATATGTTTTTAAAAAAGTTCAAATACATTATTTTAATCCTATAGGGTTCTATTTTAGGTCCCTGTCTGCAATATTTTATATGGCAGGGTGTTACAGTGTTGGTGGTTGGGCATCTGTGGTGCAGGATTTACTACTGTTCCTTTTTGCGTGTTGTAACTTAGGCTCAGACATTTGGTTTCACCATCTCTTTCACGGGGTGGAGACATATGAGCATTAACCTTTGCGTAACTTTACATTCTTTACACTCGTAAATGATGGCTGTTCAAAAGTAGTAAAGTTACTCAAACGTATAAGAATAAACTTGCACATCCAAATTACTCACAAGTTACTTTGTGAATAGCCCTAAACAAGTATAAAGCGTATGAGAGAATATATAAAGCATAATAACAAAGAAAATAACTATAAGAGCAAATTATATTTTTATAATGCTACTGAAGGACTCATTAAAAACAATTTAAAGATGTACATTTACTTTTGAAGCATCGTGTGTAATTACTGTAGGCTTCACAACCCAGACAATTTGAAAGACTTTTGCAAAAGCAGAAAATCACCCCAAAAATAAATGTATCGGAACTCTTAGCTCCATTTGATATTGTTAGGCAGCCACTTTTTTACCATTAGTTGTTTCTGAGAAGTGCCAGAAGGAGGCTTTGAATAAGTTTAATGAGAAAAGGAGCAAGCTCAGTAGGTTAGCCCGTGGTTTCAGCACTCAAAGAAAAAGAAAAGAGGATCATTTGGATGATAATTGAGGGCATTTCTGTGAAAGCCAAGAGCTCTCTGGAGAGCACATTTTGGTTTAATTCATAAGCTGGCGCAGACATAAAAAGCACAATTAAAAAATCTGGTGATTGGAAAATATGGAAGTACCCTTTTAGTCCTTGCTCTAAGCAGACGTTAAAAATGCCATAAAAAAATGACAGAAGGAAATCTTAGATTTTCTTGCACAATATTTTGTTCCCCCAACAGGGAAACGCCCCCTTTGCATACCTTATGCCTGGTGCAGTCATAATGTAGCACAAATGGTTACAAAGTGGTGCAATACATGCAATGCACCACTTTGTAAATATGGTGCGAGGATTTTTGCCTTGTTGCCCCACATTAGCGTTAAAAAAAAATTATGCTAATGTGGCCCTTCATATACCACAGAATGTAACGTGAACCAATATACATTAAGAGATGTGTTCAAGACTGAGCAGAAATATATCATCTGTTTAAAGATATTAAGTACATTTTGATGTAACTTGGCTAAGAGAAAAACAAAAGGGTACAGTATGAGTTAAGTACACACATAGCAGTAGGAGTATTCTAATTTCTCAGCCCACCATCTAAAGAAGTCATTCAAATCATTACTCAAAGATTCAGGACCCAGTGTATCTAAATCTAGAATATAAAGATAACAATATAAAACTTATTACATCTTCCAGTGTTTACTAATTTGCTGTTCCTAATATTTTATTGCCATTCCAATATTTAATTCATTTGCATTTTCTTCACTATACATTTTTCAGAAATATGGTACTTTAAACCAGAGAACTAGACTCAAATGAGATGTGTGCACCCTCCTAGGCCGCATGTTTGTCAGGGTTCTGAGCAGAATAAATTCAGCAACTTTAGCTGTCGAATAGGGTAAATGCAGTTGGGAGAAACAGCTAGCTCCTGAAGCTTGCTATGAGGCAGTTATCCACAGGTGGCATTGAGAAGAAGGAACGTTATCATGAGGAAAGGGTGGAACTGCCATGTGTTTAACTTTCAACCTGTTTCTTGTTTGGAGATAGGTGATTCTTGGGTATGGTGATAAAACTGTGAAGAACACCGATGATCAGTTCAATGAAGTTTGATCTTTATTGGCCACAGTCACCGACCGCTCTGACTGCTCTCTACAACTGTCCCCCGTGGAATGCCCCCAAAGATCTCTCTTTCCACATTCCATGTATAGCATGGAATGTAGAATGTATGAGATCACCAAAACATCTTCCATCTCTATACAAAATGATAACAACTGAATATAAATGCATTTCAAAATACATAAGCAAAATGGTAACAACTGAATATAAATGCATTTCAAAATACATAAGTAAAAGCTTAATCACAATATCTAGCAGGTTTTTGAATAATCCTCTTACTTCTGTGCCTTAATAGTTCTTCATTGTTTTTCTTTCAAACCAGGTTTGTTTTTTGATTTTTGATCACTGTGATTTTGAATCCCACTTGGCTGTTCAATAACCTTGTGAGATCTCCCCCTAGTGTCACCACTGTAATCTCCCTTAATTTTTGCTATCCTGCTTTTATTCCACCATTCTTGACCTTTGATGTGTACTGCATTTTTGGAAATAGTGTCTACTCTCTCTGGACTTCTGAATTTGGACAACCCCTTAGCCACATAAGTGGGATCTTTTACTTGTATCCAATCACCTATATTAATTTTGGTTCTTTCTACCCGTGCATTGTGTTTTATATGATAGTCATCTTTCATTTTATTCTGAAACTTCTGAACATGAAATCTAATGATCTCATATAAAGACTTAGGGACATATTTATACTATGTTTGCGACAAATTTGCGTAATTGTTTTTGGCACAAATTCAGTGCAAACCTATCTCCATATTCATAATTTGATGTTAGACATGTCTAACGTCAAAATATAGGAGGTTGCACCATTTTTTTGATGCGTGCACCTACCCTGCATCAATGAGATGCAAGGTAGGTGTTCCCATCTAAAAAAATGGTGCAAATTTATCCCCCATGCTAAAAGTATGCATGGGTGGGAGGAGGGGTTAAAAAATGGTGCAAAGCTTGCTTTGCACCATTATGTAACACCTGGATCAGACCAGGCATTAGGGGACCTGTGGACCCATTTCCATGATTAAACACCATGGAATGGGTCAACAAGTGCCCTCCCGAAGCCCCAGGAACACCCCCACCCCCACCCCCACCAGAGGGACACCGGAGGATGGAGGACCCCATCCGAGGTAAGTCCAGGTAAGTATTTTTAATTTTTTTGCCATCGGGGGCTCTAACTTGGGGTCCTCTGCATGGCACCGTGTGCAATGGCCATGCCCAGGGGACACTTGCCCCCTGAGCTGGCCATTGTGGTGGTGGGCATGACTCTTAGTCTTTCCTAAGAAAAGAGTTGTGTTTTTGGTGGTTGTGCGCCAGGAAATGGCGCTAGTCTGGTTAGAGGCAGTTTTTTTGCCTCTAACCAGGCTAGCGTCATTTGTTGATGTACAACCCTCTCATTCCCTACCACCTCCCCCACCCGGCTAGCTTTTTGAAGACGCTAGCCCAAGTTTGGCACCGGCTTGCACCATTCCTTTAATATGGCACCTAGCTGGTGCTGTGGAATGGCGCAACCCGGAACTATAATTTTTTGCAGCAAAACTCCGTTTTGGGCCTTAGCTTTATCGGCTTTGGTATTACCTTCTCTCAAACAAGCAGGACACAGCTTAGAGGCCGAAACACAACCTCTCATCACTTCAAACGGACTTACACCAGTAACCGCATTTGGAGAGGAACGATGTGACCACAACATGTCTTCCACTGCTTCATTCACTTTTTGTTTTGAATCACCCATTGTATACATTCAACCAGTGTGCGATTCATTTTTTAACAAGGCCATTTCCTTGTGGATGATAAAGCGCTACCCGCTTGTGTTGGATGGCATATTTTCCTAAAAATAATTTCATTTCTCTAGAGATAAACTGTATCCCTTTGTCTGACACTAATTCTAGAGATAAACTTTACCCCGTTGTCTGACACTAATTCTTTAGCAAAGAATGTCTTCAAACTTTTAATAACCACATTTGTATTGCGTTACTCTATAAACTCTACTTGCCACCATTTGCTATAATAGTCCACCACCACAAAGGCAAATCTTGATCTTCTTGCTAGGGTGCTAAAGGGACCAATACAATCAATGGCCAGCTTAATCCAGGATCCCACAGGAAAAATGCTTGGTGTTAAAGGGCTTGACTGAGTTTTCAACACTTTGGGCCTGATTACAACTTTGGAGGAGGTGTTAATCCGTCCCACATGTGACGGATATACCACCAGCCATATTACGAGTTCCATAGGATATAATGGACTCGTAATACGGCTGGTGGTATATCCGTCACTTTACCGTCACTTTTGGGACGGATTAACACCTCCTCCAAAGTTGTAATCAGGCCCTTTGTCACTGTTTGCACAGATCACACAATTTCTCACACACGTAACTATTTGGAGATCCATATCTGGCCACCAATAACACTCTCTTATCTTTCTCTTAGTAATGGTTTGTCCTAAATGCCCTTGATGACCAATCATAATGATTTTGTCTCTTAAGCCTCTGGTTGGAATTAATTTATGGTTCCTCAACAAAATACCATTGTTCTCTACCTATAATTCATCTGCAACTTTAGTATAGGCTTGTGAAGGTATTGGCACAACACTTTCCTTGGGCCAACTATGTGTCAAATACTTCTTTATATGTAACATAGCTACATCTTTTAATATTTCTTCGTTTCACTCAGTCTCCATAAAAGTGTTCCCAGAACATACGTCTACAGCTACAATCAAACACTCAGCTTTTTCATCAACCAACTCTTTTCTGGCCCAATCAATTAGTGATCAAGACAAAAAATCAGCCCTGATATTTTTCCCACCAGGAATATACTCTACTGTATCATACTGTAGTAGTTTTCAACTCAATCTAACAATTCTCAGAGTGTGTTCTTGATAACTTCTCCACTAAGGATGTTCCCTAACGGTTTATGATCTGTCTTGAATGTAAACAGTGTAGTGCAGTCCAGAAGCTCTTCACGCTCATTGCGTTTGATGAAAGAGAATCTCTTGAGGTCCCGAAAAACTGGAAGTGGGTTCTTGACTGTGGCCAGCTCATTGCCAGATTTTGTGGTGATAAAAATGCCAATGAAAACCAATGATCAGTTCAATGAAGTTGGATCTTTATTGGCCACAGGCATTGACCGCTCCAACTGCTCTCTACAACTGCCCTCTCTGGAATGCCCCCGAGGATCTCTCATTCCACATTCCATGTATAGCATGGAATGTAGAATCTATGAGATCACCACACTGGGTTTGTGCCTAGGCAGCTGTTGAGGGTGGTAAACTTAGGAGTTTGGGATTGGTAGTACAGCATAGCTCCTCTACCCTTCACACATCCTCACTCACTTCTTAGGTACTGTAGTGGCACAGTCAACAACTATTCAGGCAAATTAGTGAAGGTGCAGGTCTTTGATTTAAGCACAAAAAAGAGGGACATAGCATTGGTATACCTTCTATTGTAACACTCAAAGTACAAGATATTAGCTGCCTATAAATCATGGTTGGAGGATTAAGACTCAACGAGAGAAGGGAGTGATACTTCAATTCCACTCACGCTGAGTCCATCTCAGGGAAGGTAAATCCAACGGTCCTTGAATTTCAGCGCTTTGGGAGATGTGTTTTGCATGTGTGAAGAACAACAAACTAAATTTCACAGTAGGATAAGAACTCCCAAATGGTTTGGTGATGTGGTGGCATTTTGGTTTCCTGTTTATAACTTCCTTTATGAACCATTTCATCTATACTAGGCATTAGTGATACTCTGCTGTTGGAGCCGGGCTTTTGCTTACGAATCTACAGTTTCTTTTTGAAAATTGTTGCATTCTTTTAGAGTTGTGTTGTAGGGCATTGAGCACACAGAGAAGCATTCTGACAGTAAGTCATTTTGAACATTAAACTTGTATGTTTCTAAATACTGTGATATCCTGTAATAGAAATGGAACGGTTCTTCAGACAGATCTCAGTTGCAACTGATATGTATTAATGATAATGAATAAAGTATTCTTTGTTTTTCCAATGCTTATTCAAGCTGCCCTGTTAGGATTTACACAATATTAGCATTGTTAATTACTTTGCAGTGGTCAAGTAGAAAGTATAATTCATCTTCTACAGAGAGTGTATAGGGATGACGCTTTTGGTAATTATCCTACTCACAGAAAGATACACGAATGAGAATGAATTTAAGATACTCACCTCATGTATATTTTTAAGTTTCAGAAACAGCAAGTTCTAACTCAAAGTACAGAAAGCTGGTTACAGAGAGATATCACAAAGGTATTTTCATTCACTCTTACAGTTAAGTGCAGGACTATAATGGGTAGTTACTAAAGATGTCTTGCATTTAGACACCTACTATGCCTTGCAGACCTCAGTGCCCAGCGAAAGTGATCAGTTTGAGCAATGGAGTCCAGTATCTCTGTTTTCTCCCACAAATCCATTCCCCCTTCTCCATTGTTCCCACTGACCCTCACATTCTTGTATGGTGGAGGCAGTGAGAGATGGAAGAGTGCATTGCTCCTATCGTAACTTATGTACAAGGTTACTGCTGCCCTATGCTTAATTCGTGCTTGTTGTTTCCGGTGCTGAGCACCAGCACTTATTTTTGAGGGCCGGCGCTTATTCTTCTGCCTCAAGCATTTGCTGTGAGCAAAAGACACATATGGGAATGACGGAGGAAGAGAAAAATGAAAAAGAGTCACAAAGGGATAAAGTAGAAAGCTGCTAGATTGAGCTGAAGGGGAAGGGAGTAGCTTTATATGCCTTGAAGAGGCCCGAGATGGCTTCAGGATTATGCCACCTTAGTATTCCGTGTTTCCACATTTAATTGCAGCAGCCGTGTGTTTAAGAGGATGAATTAGGGCACCAGCACGTTTTTAGTTACAAATTAAGCACTGGTGCTGCCTTACAATAAAGTCTGAGGAATACACATGAAGATGAAATAATGATTGCCTCAAATATGCACCTTATTTGTAAGTGGCTCCTGAATGTTTTTTGTTTTAGTAACTCCTCCTAACAGCAGCTCCCTCTCATCCTATTTTGTAGGAAATTAAAACCCAAATATTTCTTGCTCATAAGCCCCACTGTTAGAAATTGGGTCTTTATTTGGCAGTCAGGTTTCCCCTATCCAATCATGGACCCTCACTCTAGTCAGGGCAAAAGAGAAACACACCTGGTTATCCCCCACTCACCTCCTTGGTAGCTTGGCATGAGCAGACAGGCTTAACTCAGAAGCAATGTGTAAGGTATTTGTACCAACACACACAGTAATACAGTAAAAACACTACAAAATGGGCACCACACCAGTTTAGAAAATAGGCAATATTTATCTTAATCAAACAAGACCAAAATGATAAAAATCCAAAATACACAAGTCAAGATATGAATTTTCAAAAGAATAAGGGGGTCATTATGACCCCGGTGGACGTTGGTAATATGGAGGAAAGTACTGCCAACAGGCTGGCGGTACTTTCCTCCATATTATGACATTGGCGGTTTGGCTGAAGCTAAACCACCAATGTACCACACGACCGTCATGGCGGTAACAGCCGCTGGGCTGGAGACATCAATCTTCAGCCCGGCGGCCGTCACTTGACCGCCTGCATGATTATGAACCCCAGCCATGGTTTTTGTGGCTTCCTTACCACCATGAAAACCATGGCGGTAGGCACTATCAGTGACAGGGAATCCCTTCTCTGTCACTGATAGGGGTCTTACTCACCCCCTCCCCCTCCACAAGACCCCCCCACCCCACTCCTTCCTCTCTGGGCCCCCCCTTCATACACGTCCCTCCCTTCACACCCACACACACGCATACACACACCTATTCCCAAATTCATCCACGCATGCATACATCCATTCACACACACATCCGCACACACCTTCATACATACACGCACACAGTCACACAACTCAACATACACCCACTCACACCCCAGACATGCACACACATACAACATGCAACACACACCCGCATACATGCATGCACAGACATACATACACACCCCCACACACACAACCCCTGATCCTCCTCCCCTGTCGGAGCACCCACTTACCTGTGTCCCGGGGGTCCTACAGCATGAGAGGGGATGGGGCGCTGCTGCCAGCAGCAGCGTCCGCGAGCAGAACACCGCCAGGCCGTATTATTCCTCATAATATGGCTGGCGGCGGTCTACTGGTGTGGTGCTGTTGCTGGCAGCAGCGCCACCTTACCGCCATCCACCGGCATGGCCACAGCTGGAGTTCCACCTTTCTTGTGGCGTAAATCCGGCTGTGGTCATATTATGGCGGACGGTTGGTAGCCGCGGCAATGGTCTTTTGGGGGCCTTTTCCACGGCGGTAGGCGGTTTTTACTGCCAAGGTCCAAATGAGGGCCTGAGAGTCTTACTCCATAGAAAAAAATAGAAACGATGATTTTGCACAAAGTACCTGGTTAGCATAATAAATAAAGCCTCACGGGCGAGTGTGCATCAAAAAAGGCAGCAATGCATCGATTCCTTCCTCACAAGGGAGGCCGTGCGTAATTTCTTCTCTGGTTGGGTCATCTATGCATTGCTTTTCTCCCTCGCAAGAGAGCGATGCATCCATTTCCAGAAGGGTCACCTCAAATCCACCCAAAGTTTGGTTGACTTTGAGGCTCAGGGACGATGCATGGAATATCCAGTCACATAGTGTTAGAAAACTGCGCTGCTTGGGGTTTGTGTCATTATCATCAGATACAAGCGGGTATTGCGCATCATTTCTCCAGCCTCGATGCAGTTGGTGCATCGAAAAGTTCCCCGCATGGTGTTCTGTGCGTGGATTTTCAGCTCTTGTTCTACCATCTTCACATTTCAAGGGCCCAGAAAGGCAGAGTCACAGAATGGTTTAACCAAGAAAATGCCTACTTTCTAAAAGTGGCATTTTCAAACTAACAATCTAAAAACAAACGTCATATTTCTATCTGCTCTCAAATGTAATCTGTACTTTAATAATATTTAAAGGCAGCCCTCATGTTAATTTATGAGAGATATATGCCTTACAACAGTGAAGACTGAATTTACCAGTATTTCACTGTTAGGACATGTAACACACATCAGTACATGTCCCACCTTTAACAAACACTGCACCCTGCCCACGGAGCTGCCTAGGGAGTACCTTAGGGGTGCCTTACATGTATGAAAAGGAAAGGTTTAGGCCTGGCAAGTGAGTACACTTGCCAAGTCGAATTGGCAGTTTAAAACTGAACACATAGATACTGCAGTGGCAGGTCTGAGCCATGTTTACAGGGCTACTAATGTGGGTGGCACAACCAGTGCTGCAGGCCCATTAGTAGCATTTGATTTAAAGGCCCTTGGCACCTCTGGTGCACTCTACTAGGGACTTACTAATAAATCGAATATGTGAATCATGGATAGCCAATTACATAAACATTGTACACAGGAGCACCTGCACTTTAGCACTGGTTAGCAGTGGTAAAGTGCCCAGGGTATCAAAAACATCAAAAACAGAGTCTAGCACACATCAATCAACGTGGGAAGCAGAGGCAAAATGTTAGGGGAGACCACGCCAAGGATGCAAAGTCTAACACCCACGCTCTATGTCATTATCACTGAGTCACTAACTGACTTTGAGAATGGCTGTGCCAATAACCTCAGAATTTAATAGTGGGCCACTATTGACCAAGAGTTGGGAAAAATAAAGTTGCGTACCTTTCAACTCTCAGTGATACCCAAGAAACCTCACCATACACTTCTCTCCTAGACGTAAAGTAAGTGACAAAAAACAATCCAGTCTATGCTGTCACAGAAAGCCTGCACAGTTGACCAGCATAGTGTAATGGCTGTAATAGTTTTTTTCCCAACCTGAATATGGTCCCACTATCTCTAATGGCCTTGGGGCAGACAAAGGCAGAATGGACACAGGATTACCACAGGTAGTGGCATGTGAGCAAGGGAGAGAGGTAAGCAAGCAGCGTAACCCAAAAATGCAATAACTACATCAGACACCACTGACCCAGAAAGTGGACCAAAAATAAAATAGCAGATAGGCTCTCAAAGGACTTGCTAAATGTCTTTGGGAAGAGTAAAGGATTCAGGCTGTATTGTACAAGAGCAGATGAGAAGAAGAGATGAGAAGAGAATATAGAGCATGGAATTTAGTACTGTGTTTAATAGGCACTTCACCTGAGCTACTGGTGTTCATTAATCAGTTTCTAAAGGGAACTGGCAGAGAATGCAAGAAACTGCGGTGTCAATCCTTGTTTTAAAATATAAAAATCCCAATTTACCTTAGCTGAGTTTATTTTCATGACTATTACCTAGTGCCGGCCCGACATTTCTCACCCCCACTAAGAACTTTACATTAGGAGTTAACAGAAATGGTGTAGGCACAAAAAGAGAGACTATGACAATTCAAGAGGAAATGTACAAAGCAACCCCTTACAGAAACTTGCTCTCATGGTCGCTCATTGAAGAAAACCTCATATTAATCGGGGCACACAAATCATTCTTTCACAATCAGAGTAACAAAGGAAACCAAAGCCTTCCAAAAAAACAAGCTTGGAGAAACAGGCAGAGGATAGAGGCTCCCACTGGAGGGTAAGAAAGTGAAAAGATACATGTAAAGGAGAACTTTCATCTTTTGGTCTAGGTGAAAATGGTTTTGCTCACAGAGAGTTTTTCCGTTTGTTAACGCTGAAATTTTACTAATGAATATTCATGTATTCTGAATGTTAAATCTGCATGGAAAATGAGTTAACATAGAAAAATAATACACGCATTTGAAAATGTGCCTACTTCAGTGACCACAAATAATCATGAAGTGTACTTATTAATAGCTTATTAATATAAAATGTCGAGCTCATGTTTAGATTAATGAAGTAGTATGTCATATTGATGGTTATGTATTATGTACTTGCTGTATTAATCATAGGCCTAATTTAGTGAGGTCTTGGGCCTAGTTGCACAGCCTCATGTCAAGTTGCATTGCTTAGACTCATCATAAAATGGCTGCTTAGAGAATTAAACATGTAATTTTCCATTGTGTTGACCGAATGCTAGTAGCTGAAATTATTTCCCATGAGAACTGCTTGCTAGAATATGTTGTACTAGGTATAGATAGGTTGTATAACTTAGTGTGTGTAAAGGCAATGTTCCTAGGAAATAACAATGTATGCACTGACTGGAGTATAAGCCAATACAAATTTGTTATCTGACGAGCCCAACGACGGGAACAGGAGAAGAGGAGCCAATCATCGACATGTGAACAATAGTATAGTAAATTGAGGTTCTACTTTCATTGGACTACAAGTAAACGTATGAGTCTTTGACCAATAGCAACATGGGAAGTAGTTGTAGGGAATGTAACTTAACCAGACTGCACCGGAGGAAAGAGGCCATTCACCCCATTTTTTCCTAACCGTCCCAAGAGGATAGTCACTATTCTTTCTAAACTGCATGAAGAGGCATTTCCTATATTGAACTTTATTGCTGGATTCCGATGTTTTGCTGAGTGGACAGAATGTCCAGTTGACGAAGACAGTCGTAGCTTCCTGAACCATACTGAGACAAGGTATAAGACGATGTTACTGATTTCTATGTCTATTTGCTTTTGCCCTTAGGTTCCAACTGCTAATTTTGATAGAGCCATAGTTAGATGTTTTCCAAATTTGTGTTGACTAAATTCTTTTGCATGAAGCCCAAACATGCCATTCTAATCAGAAGGTTAGTTAGGATGATTGATGACTGCTAATGATTAACAACTGTTGATATCTTTTCTTTGCTGACTCTAAATGTAAGCCATTTCTATTGTGCAGTTGTTCTTGCTGTTCTTTCTATTGATTTGTACTGTAACTTTAGAATGTGTAGTGGCCCAAGCTTTGATTAAATAGAGACTCTTTAGAAGATTTAGTCAACAAGTATTGTTTCTGTATGCTTACCATTTGATTTCCAGACTAAGGCCGTCATCATGACATTTGCAGTAAATCCTGCATACCGCCACCGTGACGGCCGCCAACATACAGCCGCGGAGGCGAACATCCGTTCCCAAATTATAACACACACACACCAATCTGACAGAATACTGCCACATACACAAATCTGCCAGCCCAAAGGTCAGTGCTAAAGTGGTGGCACGAACACCCATCTATTACGCCAACAAAACAACTCCCACCACATTATGAACCATGAATCACCACGACAGACATTCAGTGGTTATAACCCATTGGTGGTACACACCGGCGCGCTCAGAATGGCCACCCAAATATTAAACTACATAACATTGGCCAATACCAAAAACACACACCTGACACTGATACACACACCACACCCACCCACCCACTGCACTATAAAACACACAACCACATTACCCACAACCCTCTAAGTATAGCCACCAGACTGACACCAAGACCACTGCGACAACTAGACACACACACCACATACACCCATACATCCCTCATGCACCCCACTTCACACACCCAACCACAGTACCCAACACCCACACACACCACACAACACCCATGTCCCCACAAAGGCATCCCCGTTTCTCAGTTGAGGAGTTGCGGGTCATGATGGAGGAAATAGTCAGGGTAGAGTCACAGCTGTTTGGAGCACAGGTACAGCAAATATCAATTGGCAGGAAGATGGAGCTATGGCAAAGAATCGTGGACAGGGTGAATGCCGTGGGACAGCATTCAAGAACAAGGGACGACATCAGGAAGAGGTGGAACGACCTACAGGGGAAGGTACGTTCTGTGTTAGAACGGCACCAGCTCGCCATACAGAGGACTGGTGGTGGACCCCCACCACCTCCCCCACAGCTCATAGCATGGGAGGATCAAGTTTTGGCATTACTGCATCCTGAGGGATTCACTGGAGTTGCCGGAGGACTGAACACTGGTGAGTCAAAATTTACTACTTATTACCCCCATACCTGCATGCAATCTCACCCCCTCATCCTCACTCCCATCACTCCACTCCATCCCACACACTGCACCTACACATATGACTAACCCCAATGCCAAGCCCTGCATGCTATACCAATGCATGGACAGCCTTCCCAGCCCTACATAGACACCCATCACAAAAGCATGCACAGCATAAGGGAACTAACAATCCCACAATACATCACCATACACAAACAAAGGTGGCAGGGCAACAGCAACGATAGAGGGGAAGCTAGGGATGTACAATATGTCACAGACATGAAGCATAGTACATCACTTACATCCCCACAGGTGCCCCAACCAATGTCAGTGGAGAGGAGGTGCCACAACAAACCAGTACCCCAACAGAAGATGCCCACAGTGATGACAGTAACTCTGGACTTCTGGATCTGGAGGAACTACCTGGCCCATCAGGGGCCACTGGTCAGTTGGTCACCCCAGCCCACTCCCAGTAAACCACAGAGCCTCCCCCATCAGTATCCAGCACCACAGCACCCACTGAGTTTCCCTACACCTCTGTCCTCCGGACACGTCAATCAGCAGCGTACCCACCTGTACAGGGAGCCCAGTCCACATCTCGTCCCCAAGACAATCAGGGACCCGGGGTCAGTGGCAGTGGGCACACCGTTCAGGGGACAGAAGAACAGCGGAACAGGGACACAGGGATGACTGCTGTGCACCAGGGGGAGGACAGGCCCAGGGAACCGACTTTCCAGGAGGCAGTCACCAAGATCCTCGGGGCCTTCAACAATCCCAGGACACAATGGGCCAGATCCTTAACAATATGCAGGAGAACAAGCAGCTGCAGGAGGAACTGCACCAGGAGATCTGGGAGGACTTGCAGGCTCTCAGCACCACCATGATCTTCATAGCAGGGGTGCTGGAAGACATGGCCAACATCATGAAGGAATCAATAGCACACCAGTGGGCCCCTACCACTAGCCAGTCCATTTACCAGCCCTCCACTTCTGCTGCAGCTAGTGGGCAGGAGGCCCCACCACTGGACCACAGGCCACCACCACCCCTCCCCCTGCAGAACGTGAACCACCCCACAAATGTTCCCTGCAACCCAGACAGAAGCCAGAGACACTTGCCAAGACCACCGCCAGGAAATGAGACTCTCCTGATTGTCCCCCTTGTGTCCCACCCTGTGTCCTTGTCCACTTTGAACTGTCTTTGCTCCCCTTCCTATGGCCCCTGGGACATTGGACCTGTGCTATAAACAGACTGGAACAATACTTTCCTCTACCATCATTCCATTCCTTTGCACTTTTCAGTCAATTATTTGCACTACAATAAACACCCTTGAACACAACTTGAGTGACACCATTTTATGTGTTGAAAATGTGCTATGGGAACAGTCACATCTAGTGCAAATTATCTGAACACTGTGATAGCATACAGATAATGACCTGCAGCTGTCTGCAGTAAACCCATCAGGACACTGTTGTCATATCACCAACATCTGTAAAAGGACAACCCATAGGTGACAGTAAGTTGAGATGCAAAGGAAGTGAATGCCTTCATGCTACAGCCACACAGAAAACATCAATAGTCAGTGTAATGGTCAGTTCCACTCTCTCACCTGTGTGTCATTGGAAGTATTGTCGTATAATTGATGTTCTGTTGTCCTCATCCTCATCCTCTGCCTTCTCATCCTCACTGTCCTCAGGGTCTACTGCTGCCACAGGGTCTTCTCCAATCCCCTCCTCCTGCAGAAAAGGCACATGTCGTCTGAGGGCCAGGTTGTGTAACATGTACCATGCCACTACTATCTGGCAGACCTTCTTGGGTGTGTAGCACGGAGATGCACCTGTCAGATGCAGGCATCTGAACCTGGCCTTCAGGAGGCCGAAGGTCCTCTCGATTATTCTCCTGGTTCACCCATGTGCATCATTATAACGGTTCTCAGCCCCTGTCCTGGCATTCCTCACAGGGGTCAGGAGCCACGATAGGTTTGAGTAGCCAGAGTCACCTGCAAGTACTGAGCCTTACACAATGCTCTGGGGATAACACTCGAAGGCATACACTGACATACAGTGGATGGGGACTTTGGCTTACCTATTAGCCACACCCTGTGCCTCTGTAGTTGGGCCATCACATTTGGGATGCTGCTATTCCTCAGGAGGAAGGCGTCATGCACCGACCCAGGATACTTGGCAGTGATGTGGGGGATGTACTTATCTGCACACCATTTGCACATTCAGTGAGTGGAAACTCTTCCGATTCCTGAACACTTGTTCATTCTGGAGGGGAGGACAAGCGCAATGTGTGTACTGTCAATCTCCCCAATAATATTGGGTATATGTCACATTGTATAGAATCCTGCCTTCTCAGTGGGCAAATCTTCCACCTGGGAGAAATGTAGCTGCACATGTGTTTCACCAAGGCAGACAATAGCCTTGTCAGCTTGACTGAGAACATTGGCTGTGACATTCCTGCTGCCAAGCCCACTGTTACTTGGAAAGAACCAGTTGCCAGGAAATGGAGCACTGATAGAACCTGCACAAGAGGGGGTGTACCAGTGGGATGACGGATAGCTGATGTCGGGTCAGACTCCAATTGGGCACACAGCTCTGTAATTGTGGCCCTGTCCAGTCTATAGGTGAGTATAATGTGCCTGTCCTCCAGTGTAGCCAAGACCACAAGGGGTGTGTACACAGGGGTTTGTCACCTTCTCCTATTCATCCACAGTGGTAGGTATCTAAGGGACACAAGAATGAGTAGGCTGTCACAATTTGAACAATGGAAACACCACCTCAGTGTTCACATAGCATTAATGTGATGGGACAGTGGGAATGGCAATGTATGTGCAATTTTCGGCAATGATGCAGTTATGGAAGATCTGTATGTAGTCCACCACCATGAAATGGTGACTGCCTGTCCTGTATCTAGGGACAGGTGGAAGCGAGGTAACTCTGCCGACATTGGGCGTCGTGGCGGAAGGTGGTCTTGCACCCCGTGCAATTCCTCATTGGCTAATATGGGGCTCTATGGAGTACATTGGCCGATGGGGATCAGCATCGGCGGTGACAATGTACACTGCCGCAGACGTGACCGCTATTTTCTGTCTGTAACCTCACTTGATTCCTGACTTTCCATAGGACAACTTTGTGTGTTGCTGTGACCTGTGTCTGGAACCTACCATGGTCCATGTGACTGGAGAAAGGGCCTCTGCCTTCACTTCGATGGAGTTGGAGCACTTGGTAGGTCCTGCCCCAGTATGGACAGCTGTATGCGCTTATAGACCAGCAGGTGAGTACACCTTGGGCACAATGCATGTGGGAGGGTTGCATGAAGATGTGTGTGCAGGCATCATGTCATATGTGAGGTGGTATGTCTGGTGGTAGTGTACATGGTGTGTGCCAGGCGATGTGTGTGCCAATGGATTTGGAAACAGGATTTATGGGCCATATGTTTGACAGGCTGAATTGTATGTGTAATGCTGTCCTCCTGTCTGTATTACCTCTGCAGGTCAGTGCCCATCAAAATAAGGGATTGTGGTGTGCCATTGCCAAGGGCATGCGGACCCTGGGGGTCTACAGCAGGCGGAGCACCCACTTCAGGATGCGGTGGGAGGACCTGAGACGCTGGGCACGGAAGACCGCAGAGGCCCAGCTGAGGATGGAGTTGTAACAAGGAAGGGGTGCCCATCAAAACTTGACCCCCCCTGATGGCCTGCATACCGGCGGTGGCCTACCCAGAGCTGGATGGGCACTTGAGGGCATCACAGCAACCACAAGGGGATGAGAACTGTTGACATTACTACCACAATTGGAAGGTGGCATAGGATCTGGGTGGTGGGTGTGAGTTAGTGGGTGCCCCTTAATGCCAGGACAGACATTGCAGCGTGATCCAGCTCAATGGTGATGGGTGTATGGCAAATGCAGGTAACCTAGCTCATTTGCATTCCATGTCAGTCAGGGCCTTGTGGGTCCCAAGAAGTGTGCAGTGGGTGGTGTTTGCCCCTCATCTTGCTGTAGCATCTAGCCAATTCAATGGCAGTGCAATGCATAGTGCTCAATCCTGATCCCTGTGTGTGATGGTGCTGTGTATGCCAACTGTGGTGTAGGTGCTGTCATTGACTCAGTGCTCCCTTTCTCTCCCTCCCCCCCTTTCTCCTTCTGTCATCCTGTCCATGTGTGCATTAGCATCACCTGGCAGAGGAGCAGGGGCACCGGCGACAGAGGGAGCTGCATCCCGCAGGACCCAGGAGGCAGAGTCTACGACGCCTAGAGAACCAGTGGGACGGAGGGCGAGGGGAGCACCATGGCAGAGACAGGAGGTGACAACACAGACTCATATTCCTCCTCCGAAGGAAGCTCCCTGGTGGTGGCGGCACCTCTGTGACCACCCAAGCTGCAGGTACAGCTGCCACGCCCGTACCAGCACCACCCTCCCAATAGTCCCTCAAAGAGTTGCCTGTGCAGGAGGGTAGGCATCTCCATCGCCCCCGGCACCTCAGGCCCTGCCCCAGTGAGCCCTGCTGCCCTGAGTGAGGAGGCTAGTGACCTCCTGAGAGCCATATCTGTAGGGCAGTCAACCATTGTGAATGCCACCCAGGGGCTGGCTTCCCAGATGCAGCAATACAATGCATTCCTGTAGGGCATCCGCTGTAGATTGGCGGCCCAACAGAGATCAATTCAGGCTCTGGCCTCCTTAATAGCAGCAATTGTCCCTGTTCCTACCATCCCCCCTCCAACTACCACTTCTCAGTCACAGTCTTCTCAACCCCAACCCATCCCATGCACACATACAGACGAGCATGCACACAAGACATCACAGGAGAGTGGCACAGTCAAACACAGGCCCCACACTTCAGTCCACAAGCACTCACACAAACAATAGACAGTTGCACACAGTACCATATCCACTGCCTCCAATGTTTACCCCTTCTTCTCCTCCTCCACCTCCTTCACAGTCACGTCCACACTCACACCTGCATGTACTGCTTCAACAGCCACCACCAGCATCACCACACCAAGCAGCACACACACCTCACTGGCAGACACCTCCACAACATCCATCCATGTGTCCCCTGTGTCCTCTCCCACCCTGTCTGTCCCCCCTCCTAAAGGACACAAACTCAGGCCCTCAGACACCCAACAGCCATCCACCTCACATCAGCACACTGCTGATGCACCTGCACCCAAGTCCAGCAGAAATACTCCTCCAACAACCACTCCCTCAACCTCCACTCCCATCCCTCCTCCCTCACCCTGCCCCACCATTCCTAAGAGGTTTTTCCCTGCCCAACTTGACCTCTTCCGTCCCCCTCCCCCCCATCCTGCCCGTAAGAGCAGGGTCCCAAACCCAGCCCAGCAACTCAGCCAAACTGTCCATGGGGACAGTGGAGGCACCTCCTAGTTGTGGAGGCAGGACAGTGAAGGATCCCACTTCACCATCCAGGAAAGGGAAGAATCCCAACCTACCAGCCAGGAAGGGTAAGGTTCCCACCCAACCACCAATGACAGAAGTGGTTCCCACTCAACCACCAATGACAGAAGAGGTTCCCACTCAGCCACCAATGACAGAAAAGGTTCCCACTCAACCACCAATGACAGAAGAGGTTCCCACTCAACCACCAATGACCGAAAAGGTTCCCACTCAACCACTAATGACAGAAGAGGGTCCAACTCAACCACCAATGACAGGCAAGAAGCTCTCACCTCCAGCTGGGACACAGTAGTCCTCACCTCCTGCAGAAGCTGCCACGAGAAACCTCCCCCAGCAGAGGCGATGCAGCCCTCACCTCCAGCAGAGGCTGCTCAGGAGACACCTCCCCCAGCAGAGACAATGCAGACCTCACCTCCAGCAGAGGGCATTTAGGCCACCCTCCAGGGACTGTTGTACAAGGAACCCCCTCCAGAAGCAGTGGACATGTTCCCCACCTCAGAGACTGTGATCATGCACTCCCCTGCATTAGGAAAAGGGCATGGAGCCCCCTCCAGAATCAGTGGGCAATTTCCCTACCTCAGAGACTGTGACCTTGCACTCCCCAGCATTGGTAAATGGGCATGGAGCCCCCTCCAGGAGCAGTGGGAAAGTTCCCATCTTCAGCTGAGGTGCCCCCATCCCCCTATCCCCTGAGGTTCCAGTCCACTTCGGAGATGTTGCCCCTGTACAGTTTTGTGCGAGTTATTCAGGATCAAGTTGGCGCTTGGACTGTGCCCTGTGGCCATGTGGGCCTTATGAACTTTGGACTGGGCATTGGCCCTTTCTGGACAATTGTTCATGTATCTTTGTTCTAAAATTGGTTCATATGGTGGCTGTTGCCTTGTTATTGCAATTTCAGTAATGCCAACCTGTAGTCCTTGTTTTATTATGCTGTGTCCTGTGCCATTGGTTTATGTCTGCGGCTGGTTATGTGTATGGTGTGTGTGTGTCTGGTGTGTGTAACACGTGTGTGTGTGTCACTTTCGTTTTCGTCCCTCCCTCCCTTGTGTGCTAGGGGGCTGTACTCACCGTTGTCGTGTTCGTTGGCATTGGTGTTCCAGGTGGAGCATGGCGTAGAAGAGCATCGGGAAAACCTGCAGTTCCGCTTCTATGGCGATGTTGATCTTCTCTGTGTCTCTGTTGGTGAGTCCTTGGTCTTCTGTGATGTATTTCCACCAGGCTTTTGATGCCGTTGGTGCCGCCCCAGAAATCGTGGCGGTTTGCAGTGTCATAGTATGGTGGGTGGTACTTTGTCTTCACCCTGGCTGTTGACGGCTACCGCCGTGGTGCATGGTGTTAATACCCTGGCGGGTGGTGTGGTACATTGGCTGTCTATGGGAGTTATCACCTCCATGGTCTTAATTTGGCAGTAATTACCGCCAGCCTGTTGGTGGTATTACCACCACTTTAACAGTCACTGCCAATGTCATAATGATCACCTAAGTTACATAATATTAGCATTGTTAATACAGGGAAATAAACATTCTAACTTTTACATAAATGTGTGGTTATTCATGGCCAAGGGGTCATGGTGTGTGGAAATTACTGACTCCCAAGATTATTTATGTCATTGATTGGTATTACTATTGATTTGGATTGGAACCGAGCCTTATGGTGGGAACTACTCTAAGCGCAGTCAAAAGGTCCACCGAACCTCTAACACGTCCCCTTATAAACTAATAACCAAATAAGGTCAGACGTGCTAACAGTGATCGTAGCAGAGTATGATGGTTAGACTCCTTAAGAGCCCTTCATAAAATACCGGTACAGGTTAGTCCCCTAAAGAGAGAATAATTCACAGAAAGTTTGGATTTGCAGTTTTGATAATACAAAGTGGAGAGAAAATGTATCTCTAAATACTTAGAATGACTTTCCCAGAACTTTGGAGCTTGCCAATGCTTGTTAGAGGATGTTCTCAGCATTCTAGTGACAGTGTGAATGAAATAGGTTTTACGCTTGCAGAGCTTATGCAAATCGCAGGTGAATCGTGATGTTTTTAAGGGTTTAGAGAGTTTGCGTACTCCAAATTAAGTTGTTGCAGGAGTTTGCGTACTCCGAAGTGTGAAAGTAGGGAAGTCATCGAACTTCACATGTACATGGTGCTTTGTGCAAAAAAATTGTCCACATGGTTGTTGGTATACGGGCCCTGCGAGGTCTAAGCGTCTGGAGTATATTGAAAAGTGTATGAGACACTTTGTTTTTGTTGTAATTTGTCTGGTTTAATAGGTCGATTTGGCATGGTCCACAAGTCAGACTGGTGTCAAAGGGAGTGAATCTTTTTTTGACTAATATCTGGTGAGTCCTATGTGCACCAGGACAGACCCAATGACCAGTTGAGAGTAAAATTTGTGGGCCGAAGTTGCTTGCAAATCGAGGCATTAGCAATCTGGGAATTAGTAGCCAGACAGCAACAGCAACAGAAGTTTAAGAGGAGAATGAGAAAGGCAGAAAAGACATAGCAGAGGCTAGATGGGACAGCGATCAGAGGTTTTGAAGAACCAAGACTTTATAGGGAGTTCAGTTGTTTCCTGCAATTACACAGGACAGTGAGAGAGAAGAAAGGAAAGCTACCAGAAAGACAAACAGAAGTCCCTCCGAGATGAGGGAGCAGAGATCAACAGAGTCTAGGAGATCTTTAACACTTGAAAAAGAATCCGATGATGATGAGTTCATTTCACAGTTACTGAGAAATCGTACCCCACCACATGCAGCACAAGAGAGCGGTCCAAGCTCTAGTGTAAACCCTTCGTCACCAACACTGGTTAACATGATAACGAGTCCAGTGCAGATTAACCCTAGCATGACACAGAGCCCAATGCAGAGCAGTCTTAATCTACCTCTTATATCAGCAGCACAAAATTCAATGCCACAGCCGAATGTCCAGAGAATTTACCCTGAGGTACCCATTGTGGAATCTGCCACAAGTAAAATTGTGCCAACAGGACAGGTTTTTCCGAAACCGACATTGGTTCAGACAGAGTTAACTCCACTCTTACTGCCTCAAGTGCGGCCACAAGCAATGACAAAGTATAATCCTATGACAGGGACACAGACAGACATGTCCGTACTGATGAGTCAGAATACGGGAATTATGCACCCACAGAACCCGAAAGTTAGACCTAGTCCAGACGCTGTGTCTGTACCCATCACCATTGGTCCAGTTATACCCTTGTTTCCCCAGGAAAGTAACAATACAAATGGACAGGGAGCCCTGAGTCAGAATTGAATGATGGAAAGACTCAATGACAATGCCAGAGTAGTCTCTCCTGCGGGACAGACTGTTGACGGAACAGGATCATTGTTAGACTGTCAACACCAGAGCAATACGCACTCTATTGGCGACAAAAATGCGAAAACCCAGCACTCTCAAAACAAAATAATTTATGCATTGTGCTGATATGTTGTGGTTTAACCTTTTGCATTGCAGAGTTCAATCCTGAAAACTTATTTTGAATATGCTTACAAATACTGTTCCTTGGCAATGTATTACTGCAGGTTTTCAGAGTGTGTTAGGGTGTGGCCCCTTTCCAGGGCCTTCCAGAGACTTTCCCTGCAACATGCCTGGGCGTGGTTCTGGGCTGGGCCAAGACTCTATAAAAGAGAGCCAGCCCAACTCCCAGTGCTCACTATTCAGAGGTCCTGGTGCAGAGCAGCAGCTTCTTCCTGAGCTCCTGTCCCGGCGGCCTATTTAGATCTTCCAGTCTTCTGCCCTAATCCTTCATTGGTGATCATTGTTCCAGGCGGTAAGACGGTGGTTGGACTGTCCCGACACCGTTATTTAGAATTTTCATATTCTTGGTTTAAATTCTTAAATGAGTAACAGATTACTTGTGCGCTACCATTTCTTGACATTTATATGGTAGTTTACAAATAGGCAAGACGCGCAATTTATTTCATAAAGGTTTGACTTTGTTATTCATTGTGCGCTACCATTTCTTGACATGTACATGGTGGCTTAAGAATCGGCAAGACGCGCAATTCGTTTTATGGTGTTTAAACATTGTTGTCCATTGCGCGCTACTATTTCTTGACATTTACATGATGTTTTACGAATTAGCAAGATGCACAACTCGTTTCATGAGCATTTAACTTTGTTGTTCACTGAGCGCTACCATTTCTTGACATTTTACATGGTGGCTTAAGAATCGGAAAAAGAAGCGCGATTTGTTTCATTGTACTTTGATGTTGTTATTTATTGTGAGCTGTTATTCCTTGAAATTTACATTGTGTTTTACGAATCCGCAAGACGCACGATTCGATTAATGATGATTTGACTTTGATATTCATTGTGTGCTACCATATCTTGGTATTTTACATGGTAACACTCGAATTGGCAAGACGCACAATTCTCTCCTCAAGTTTAATTCAGGTTGTTTATTGTATACTACTATTCTAAGATATTTATTATGTAATATTCGAGTTGACAAGTTATGTGATTTGTTTCCTGAATCCATATTGTGTTATTCGTGGTGCACAATCCTTTTATGGTGTTTACTGTATATATATATATATATATATATCTGCAATATGCGCAATTTGTGTTGAAACATTTTAAGAGTACACAGAAGGCCAGAGTTTCTAGATGCAATATTGTATGGTCCTAGTATACATTCTCAAAACAGGATTTAAATGACTGGTTTAAAATGTAGTCAGAATGTTTTTTCTGATTCTCATGTAAAGGAAAGTACTTGAATAAGAAAGTTTTCATTTAATTCATCTTGATTCACCTACAGGTATCCGGCCATCTTGAAACTTAGTCCTTTTAAACTTAACTCTTAGATTGTTCATGTTTTCAGAGTGACTAGGCTTAGAATTATAGTCTAGTATTGATTTCAGGAGATATAATTTTCATATTGTGTGCTCTAACCTTTTTCTTACTACAGGTCTCCTTCCCAGCTGTTCCCTTCCTAATCCTCTCTTCCCCTCTTGGACTCTCTCAGTCTCTGTGATTCATCTATCAGAGTCTTGGAGCTATTCAGTGGTGGACGTGTTGGGAACGTGCACAGACCCCGAGGATCTGGTGACTCTGACATAGGCCTTAGTCCTTACGGAGTTCCTCCGAATACTGGAACAGGGTCAAACATCGGTCATAGCCTGAAGTTTTTGACTCCGCAGTCTCTAAATCTAGCTGTACATACTCAGCCCCACAATGTTTCACTGCAAGGTTTGACTGCCCAACAATTGACTGAATGGTAGAATAAGCTGAATACCCCTCAGAGTGCTTCTAGAGGAGAGGAGTACTTGAACTATACTAGACCAGGGATGGAAGCATGCAACATTATTGAAGGAAATATGGGTGTGAACAGACCTGAATCCTACACCAAAGCAAAATTGAGATACTTTTGCCTGAAAATTACAAGGGAAGCGAGTGAGGTGCACCAAAAGCTAGCAGACTCAGCAGAGAAATACAGCATAAACATAGAGAAAACAAAACACTTGTAGAGGAGTTACAGGTTAGATTTTGACTCCACACACATGAGATCTGCAGGAAAGAATGCACACCTGAGGGAGTTACTCCAAAATGTCCAGACATGGGGCGAGTTAGACAAGTGAGAAGGTAGATGGGTAAAGAAGAGAGATAAGAAGAAAAGGGATTCCGCAAATCTTACTGCAAATGTGTAGCAGGTTGAGGATCTGGTAAAAGTTTTACCAATGTGAGAGATTCCAGGAGGAAATTTTGTCCATGTCCCTTGGAGTAGAAGTGACATTTTGCCCTTTACAAACGATTATCCAAGGTTGAGAGGGAAACCAGTGGAATGGTACCAGCAAACAGACAGGTTTGTGAAACTTGCAAAATGCCTGTGGGAGGATTTAAACACCCTATTAGAGATAGTTATTTCAGCAGAATTATGGATTGAGTGCAAGGGAAGAATAGATTGTAGCAGATTTATGGATTGAGTGCAAGAGAAGAATAGATTGACAGACAAAGGAACCAGAGAGAGACCCGGCTACAAGCGCACCCTCTCCCTAAGTAATGAAATACTACTATAAAGTGATTGAATTTTTTAAAACGAGGATTTCACCCAAAAATATTGATTTACAGAGAACAGACAGGACAGCCCATGAAGTGAAAGAGTCAATACATGCATATTATGAGAGACTGTTGCAGACATTTAAGCATTACAGTGGCACAGAGACAATTGAGCAGAAAGACATGATTCATGTCAGATGATTAAGAGTCATTTGATTTGCTGGCAAGCGAAGCCGATTGATGAAGTATTGCAGTATGCAAAGTACTGTAGTGACAAGATTGAGTTGAAGCACAGAAAGTTGAAGAAAAGGGTGATGGTGAAGCAGACTAGAGCAGCACAAAGAGGGATGCAAGGAAATTTTTCACAGCTACAGCAGCAGCAGCAACAGCAGGGAAAGGTTGTATTTTAAAATCAGTCGAGAAGTAGAGGTCGCAGAGGAATTGGAAACGGAAACAGTAGTCCTGATTTCACTACTGTAGTGTTTCAGAATGATATGCAGGGAATGAAGAGATTGTTGCCTTGTCACGCTTGTGGTGGGATCAGACATTGGAAGTGGGAGTGTCCGATAATAGTACAGGAAGGTGTCATTCAGCAAACAAGAAACATCAATTTGATTAAAAACATGGGAGGACCAAGAATGGGAGGTCATAGTCCAAATTTTCAAAGTAATGTAAATCAAATCAACATTTTCAATCCATGCAGCAGGTGCAAATGTCACGTACGCAGATGGCACAGTCACAGCCAATGCAGCAGCAGGTTCAAATGGTACCTAGACAGCAAATCCAAATACCTCAAGCCCCAGTGGAGCAGGTGACGCTTCTTCAACAGATCATAGGTCAAAGGTTTAATCTGAGTAATAACACAGTACACCAATTCCCATTACACAGTGAGAATGGAATAAACAATGATTGGGTGAGCAAGAGTTTGGATGAAGAGCAACGTGTGCTTGCAGCTTCCTTAGTAGATGAGAAAGGTCCATATGTGAAGGGAGAGGAAATGGGTCACAAAGCTTCATTCTTGGTTGACACAGGAGCTACACGCTGTACAGTGAGATGAGCAGAAGTTCCAAATTTGCCCCTTTCAGGAAAAACAGTCCAAGTTTGAGAGTAGCAAATCAGTATTTGACTAACCCAATTACAGAGCCGGTTCAGGTTAAAATTGGCAACTTTAAGGGATTACACAAATTCGTAGTTTGTGACTCGAGTCTGCTATCCCTACTGGGGAGGGACTTCTTGTGCAAAACCAGATGCTCGATTACTTGCTCAAATGATGGAATTGAGATACAGACAAACAGTGATGATGAGGATGACGCAGCTCCAGAGACAAAGTGTGAGTTAATAAATGAGGAGTACCCCATGATTAGTTTATTTCCAGTTTTCACAGTAAAGGATCTTACTTCCGACTTACAAGGAACAGAAAGTGTGGGATTTGACAAGGAAATACATTGGCCTGATAAAGGGAATTGAGTCAGTTGAGGTTCCAGTAAAGCTGAGTACCACATGACACAGGACATCATTGAAAAGGTTGCTCCTATAATCCCACAATTTTTTAACCAAGGGGTTTTGAAAGAAGTGTTGAACAGCCCATGTATGATGGGATTGAGAACGCCCTGTGGGAAAGTTTGTACTGTGCAAGATATTAGAAAAATAAATGACATTGTGATTAAATGTTGTCCCTTAGTGCCAAATCCAGTCATGATTTTGTTTCAGATTCCATGTGATGCCGAATGGTTCACTGCCATAGATTTGTCAAAAGCATTCTTTTCTGTACCTCTTCATTAGGATAGTCAATTTCTCTTTTGTTTCAAATGTTTAGATCGAGTTTACTGTTGGCGTAGAATTCCTCAAGGGTTTTCAGAATCACTTTCCATATTCAATTAGATCTTGCAAAAGAATCTGGAGTCATTGGAAATGCCTTTCCAATCAACATTAATACAGTACATTGATGATTTGTTGATTGCATCCAAAACAAAGAAGAGTGCAAATATGGCACAATTGCCTTACTGAACCATTTGGGAAAGAATGCCCATAAAGTGTTCCCACTTAAGTTACAATGCTGTCAGAAAGAAGTAAAATATTTGGGTCACCAGATTGAGAAAGGAATCAGGAAAATATCCAGAGAAAGGGTCACAGCCAAATTACAGATGAGTCCCTCAGCCACACAGAGAGATGTCAGGATGTTTTGGGGGATGGGAGGCTACTGTCGCCAGTGGATTCCCAACTTTTCAGTTATTTCAAAGCCATTACAGAAGCTAACACAAAACCCTTCATGCTATTTTGTCATGAGCGTGATGCATGTTGTTTGTCTGTCTTGACTCATGTCCATGGTGGTGGAAACCGCCAAGTAGCATATTTTTGAGCTACTTTGGACCCAGCTGCAGCAGCTTTACCAGGCTGTTTGTGTTCAGTTGCTGCGGTTGGACAGAGCCTTGCACAGCGTGAAGGCGTTGGGACATCCCCTGACTATTATGGTCCCTCACTCCATTGAAGTTTTACTTACATGAACAAAGACAAAGTACCTGACTGGTGCCAGGCTGACTCACTATAAAATGAGCTTCCTGTGGTCCCCAAATGTATCATTGAAAAGATGTACAGTGCTTAACCCGGCAACCTTACTCCCAAATGAAAATGTTGAAATTGAAAAATTGGAGGACATTGTGCATGGTTGTCTTGAAGTAACTGATCTGTGCACAAAACCAAGACCAGATATCAGAGACACCCGACTGGAAGAAAATGACCAAATTATCTTTGTTGATGGTTCCTCTCTAAGGGACAGTACAGGAATACTGAGAGCAGGATATGCTGTGTGCACAATTTCTGGTATACTTGAAGCGTCCTGGCTTCGAGGAGCATACTCAGCGCAAGTGGTGGAACTGGTAGCCCTTACTAGAGCATGCCTTGTTTCTGTGCAGCTATGTGTTGGTCATTATCTGCATCTTTAGTTATTTGATTGAAGCATATCCTACAAGCAGAAATGACAGTCTCACAGTATCGAAATTGCTGCTTAGGGAACTGATACCACATTTTAGGTTTCTGATCTCTTTAGAATCAGATGTAGAAAGTCACTTCAACAGTGAAGTAATTAAATTACTATGTTCAGCCGTAAACATTGAGCAGAAGTTGCAGTGCAGTTACTGCCCTGAAGCATCAGAACTTGTGGAACAGATGAATGGTACCTTGAAATCAAGAACAGCGAACATGTGTGCCTCCACGAATCTGATATGGCCCGACGCACCACCGTTAGTTCTGATGACAGTGAAAAACTCCCCCAACAGGAAGACAGGACTGTCACTGCATGAGATCTTCATGGGTAGAGCAACGAGGTTGCCATTGGTTCCTGCAAATGCTCTTGTGAACATAACAGATGATATGGTGTTGGACTACTGCAAGGGTCTGGCTGATGTGGTTCGCTCTTTCTCTCATCAGGTGGAAGCCACCACACTACAACCATCTCAAGATCAAGGACACAACCTGAGAGCAGGTGTCTGGGTTGTGATCAGAAAGCTCGTGAGGATGACGTGTTTGGGCCTTGGTGGAAAGGCCCTTACTAGGTAGTTTTGATCACTACCACAGCTATGAAGTGCACTGGAGTTCTGAACTGGGTCCATGCAAGCCATACAAGAAAAGTGGCATGACCTTTGCACAATGAAGAGGAGTTGTTGAGAGTACCCACAATGACCAACCTGACCTCAGAGCCGGAAAGAGGAGAAAGAGGAACTGAGACTGGATCTGAGCAAACCGAGAAAGGTTCAGCCACTCCTGTGAGAGACGAAGGAGAAGACCTACCGGAAAGTGAAAGTGAACCAATCTCAATTGAGAGCAGGAGAGTCTAGTCAGAGGAGGGCTTTCCCAGAAGTAGATGATTTGAGAGACAAACAGAGCAAACGACAGACCAACAGGGGAAGGAGTTGAGGCAGACCAAAGCCACTGTGTTCTGACTCCTCCTGAATCAGTTGCAGGTCCGGCAAGAGAAAGTCCCGCAGAGCAAGAAGAAGTTACAAGTTCGACACGGAAAAGAGCATTGACCAAAGGTCCACTGAAAGGAGATACGTGGCTGGAGTTACAAGCAAAAAGGAAGCAAGCAATTGTAGTGACAACCATTGAGGAGGAGATAGATACAACAAGGAGAGAAGATCTGAGTGAAGGAAAGTTGAATGGAGATCAAATGTTGAAAAGAAAGAGAATTGCAAGTGGAGGGTACGCTGGTCCTGAATGGGTGTTTGCACCAAGTGAATGGCAAAGACAATTTTTGTCTTTTTGTTTTGATCGAGACATTCCAGGTCAATATTTTGGCACTTGAGGGAAACCAACAAACTGAACTGTTGAAACTATAAGCTGAGAAAAGTACAAGGAAAAAAAGACTGTTAAAATTAAACAGAAAAGGCTTTTTGATAACCTGATTTGACAAGATAAACTGATTTGACAAGCTGCTAAACCGATTTTTGACAGCCTTACCGATTTTGAGAAAAGGGGTCCTGGAAATGAGACTGAAAGCTGTAAATAATTGCTGAAAGAAGAATGAAGATTTGTTTTTGATTTTTGCTGCATAGTTATAATTTTTCTCTTCTACTTTGTGATTCCTTACAGATCATGAGTAACATCAGCCAGCAGGGTAGGAAGAATAGGTGCTGTATACTTACGTATTCATTTGGCAATTGTATGCATGATATTATGCCTGGTATTGATTGTGGGAATGACTGTTCTTGAAAAGAGTAAAGCCAACCATACTTCAGCTTTAGAAACAACTACTGCACTTACAGGAATGGAGAAGTTCAGGTTAGATGAGAAGTATCTGCACGTAGATAATGCACAAGGAGAACTTTCCTCTAATGTTTTCTGTTGCTTATTGAGTGAGTATGAGACGAAGGATGCGAGAAATTGTTATGTTTGCACTCAGATTCCTTCATCAGTCGAGGAAGGAGTTACCTATCAAAGTTTGCCCCTCACTTAGGGGATAAGTTGCAGTCTGATACTAACAAGATTCTATAACCAGGAGTACATCCAGTATTTCATTTCTCATTTTGACGTTGTGTTTTTGTTTGTTCCTATAATTAAGTACCTGAGTAGAGTAGCTAAGCAGAACACTATAGAGCTTGTGAGAGGATTCTTTGAGCCTACATTAGCCTTTGGCACTGCATATGCGCATATAAACAATCTAACATGCTTGCTTACACCACTAGAAAAGAGCTTCTTAGATTAGACAGATGACAGGAGAAATGCATTAAAGGAGAAGTTATAGAAAAAAAGTTTACAGAAAAGGACATTTAGAAATGATTATGCATTTAGTATGATAGAAACACAAGGGAGATTAGCTTTAGGGGTGCAACACGTAGGAAAGCTTTGTGTATATAGGCCCAAATCTAGTACTGATGCGTTGTTTGTGGGAACGAGTGAATGTAGACATGTGTTTTTGTTTCAGAGTAAATGGACATTTATGTTGAATGGACAGGATCCAGCGATTCCTCGAATTTATTACGTCTGTTGACCAAATGGTTATTACCGTCTTCCAGGAGGATGGTATGGCACATGTTACTTGGGATAGTTTTCCCAAAGATATTTCAACTTGATGACTTGAAAAGATTATAGAAAATGACTGAGTGACATCACATTAAACAAAAGAGAGAGTCTCCTTCTAGTATAGTGGAGGATATATTTGGACTAATGATTCCTTCAGTAGGAGTTGTTCTAAATTCTATAAAGTTTCAAAAGCTGTCTACTGTCGTGGCTAGGATGCTGACAAATTTTTCAGGAGCCATGATCCTAATGGATACAGAAATAGCTGTGGTAAGATCTATGACTCTTCAGAACCGCCTTGTGTCAGACATTCTTTTAGCAAAGGATGGCAGAGTTTGCAAAATGCTGAATTTGAAGCATTGTGTTCATATATTCCTGATAATAGCAAAGAAATTAGAAGCTTACTTACTAATGTGACTAATGATAATGCTGATTTGAAAGAGCTGAAAGAACCAGGCGTTAGGGAGAAAGTTGGAAAAGGATTTGCCTCAGTGGGAAATTGGCTCAACAACATTGGGAAAGGAATAATATTGAAAATGATACAAGGGATATTGATTATTGTGATTTGTGAAATTGGAGAATGGGGAATATGTTAATTGTATTATGTGATTAAGTCAAAGAAAATGAAAAATGATCAGAGTAGGGAAGGGATGAAAATGGAAAATTTGTTTAGGGAAAATTCAAAGAGGGAACAAAGATTAAAAGGTATAGCGATGAAAAAATTTAGCTGAAGTGAAAATTTGTGTGGGAAGATTTAAATGTGATGAATTATTTAGTCATGAGCGAAGGGATTTTTAACACTGGCATTTTATGAATGGATGTTCATGTATTCTGAATGTCAAATCTGCATAGAAAATGAGTTAACATAGAAAAATGATACACAGATTTGAAAACGTGCCTACTTGAGTGTCCATCAATAATCACAAAGTGTACTTATTAATAGCTTATTAATGTAAAATGTTGAGTTCATTTTTATATTAATGTAGTAGTATGTCATATTAATGGTTATGTATTATGTACTTGCTGCATTAATCATAGGCCTTAATTTAGTGAGGTCTTGGGCCTAGTTGCACAGCCTCATGTCAAGTTGCATTGCTTAGACTTATCATAAAATGGCTGCTTAGAGAATAAAAATGTAATTTTCCGAATGCTAGTAGCTGAAATTCTTTCCCATGAGAACTGCTTGCTAGAATATGTTGTACTAGCTATAGATACTTTGTATAACTAAGTGTATGTAAAGCCAATGCTCCCAAGAAATTACAATGGATGTACTGACTGGAGTATAAGCCAATACAAATTTGTTACCTGGCGAGCCCAACAACGGGAACAGGAGAAGAGGAGCCCATCATCGACATGTGAATAATGGTTTAGTAAATTCTTAGATGTGAGGTTCTACTTTAATTGGACTAAACATATGAGTCTTTGACCAATAGCAACATTAGAAGTAGTTGTAGGGAATGTAACTTAGCCAGACTGCAACAGGAGGAGAGAGACCATTCGCCCCATTCTTTCCTAACTATCCCGAGAGGATAGTCACTATTCTTTCTGAACTGCATGAAGAAACAATTCCTATCTTGAACTTTATTGCTGAATTCTGATGCTTTGCTGACTGAAGAGAATGTCCCGTTGACAAAGACAGTCATAGCTTGCTGAACCATACTGAGGCAAGGTATAGGACAATGTTACTGATTTCTCTGTCTAGTTGCTTTTGTCCTTAGGTACAAACCGCTAACTTTGGTAGAGCCATAGTTAGATATTTTCCAAATTTGTTTTGACTACATTGTTATGCATGAAGCCCAGACATGCCATTCTAATCAGAAGATTAGTTAGGATACTCACTGATTGAGGCCTGCTAATGATTAACAACAGTTGATGTCTTTTCTTTGCTGAATCTAAATGTATGCCATTTCTATTGCAGTTATTCTTGCTATGGATGTGTTCTGTAACTTTAGAATGTGTAACGGTCCAAGCTTTGATTAAATTGAGATTCTTTAGAAAATGTGTACAACCAGTGTTGTTTCTGTATGCTTACCATTTGATTTTGAGTTATATGATATTAGCATTGTTAACATAGGGAAATAAACATTTTAACTTTTACCTAAAGGTGTGGTTATTAATGGCCAAGGGGTCACGGTGTCTGTACATTACTGACTCTCAAGATTATTGATGTTGTTGATTGGTATTGCTATTTATTTGGGTTGGAACCGACCCTTATGGTGTGTACTACTCTAAGCGCAGTCAAAAGGTCCACCGAACCTCTAACGCATCCGCTTATAAACTAATGATAAGAAGCCAAATAAGGTCAGCTGCGCTAACACGTTGAAGTACCACTCCCACTGACAGTAGGGGTTTATAGTAGAAATAGGTACTTATGGGCTCTGTGGTAAGTGACTTCTCTACCCATCAGCGCTATTACACTTTGTTGCCTCTAGGCCTAACGTGTCAAATCTTAAAACCATTTGAGAATTCACTAAACACTTACGCCCAAGTGCATTCTGCTGGCAGCCTAGTCTGGCAATGAGTACCAGAAGCTGCACATGTTTGCAGATAGGTTAGGGGAAAAGGACTGTTTCATCATGTTAATATAACTTGCAGGGAAAAGATGAGGAAAATACCCATATCAAATAGAGATCCCTGAGTGGAAAAAGATGCGGTGTAATTTGCCATGGAAACAGAAAACAAACAAACACACCTGCCACCATTCCTGCCCTATCTTGGAGGTAATGGTAGCATATCTATTTGGAAGTCTCTTTATAAATCTGAATAAGCATATTGGGTACTTTAATGACAATAAGTTTGATGGACATAATCAAACATACTTCTAGGTAACTGCCTGACATTGTGCTGAATGTTCAGTCATCCATTAGATACTGCCTTTTGAGCTCCACAATAACTATAGTAGAACTTTACTGCCTCTTTGGCCAGTCATAGAGCAAATGTTCTTCTTGTTACTTAGAACCATGATGGATCTGAAGTAGAGACATAACTTCATGATGCTGGGAGAAGGAGTTGAAGATGTATGGTACGGGGTGTGGGTGAGAATTGAGGCTTTCCAATTACTTATAGACATATATTTAGAGTCATCTTCTAACAGTTGTGACAGGAGAAGAAATGAAGGCTAACCGGAAACATTTTTCTAGTCATGAAACTGGTTATCAGTCCAGAATTTCATGCATTGTGTAATTTTGAGAGTAGTCATGTAGTGTACTTTTACGTCTTAGCATCTTTGTTTGTGAGGTGGTGATAAACATGTGATTGCTTCTTCTCATCGCCTTTTGTGATAAAACATTGAGCCTGGTGTATAACACTGATTGGCATTGTTCTCACAGGAGATCGAGATTTGAGCTTACAGGAATGAACATCTAGCAGCACTTTAACTGTGAATGGGCAAGAATGTATGGTATGAGTTGTGGTACAAAGGTATAGTATGAGTGGGTGTAGGAAATTAAAATTGGATTGATACACTTTTAAAATAAAGTCTACAATCTTGACGTGAGACTTGAGGTGTGACTGAGCTGTAGTAAGGGAGACATAATTGGACTCCCAAGAGGTAAATGTTTTCCTAGCTATTTTCTGTTATGAACATCTCGCTCATCCTTACTGCCTTTTTCTCAAGCAGCAAAGGTTCTCAGATAAATGTATGTGTAATGTGCAGAATAAATCATCAAAACAACAATATAACATGTAACTAAAACAGGCAGATTGAAAGAAAACAATATGTTGACTGAAATGGCACAAAAATAGCTGACGCAATGATTAAAAAGTAAAGGGATATTTATCATTGTTTTATCTCGCCCTTGCGCCACACAAGGGGATGCAAAGACGATGCAACACTAAGTCAGATTTATCAAGCCAAGAAAGGCCCTGCATGGTTTAATACATCTGGCATAATCCAAGACAGCACAAATCGCTACCTTGCATTATTCTGCCCCAGGGAGACATTTCATAGGTGGGGCATGGGTGTTCCCAGGCATCCACCCATGAATTTTGGTGCATTCCCAGATTTATCAACACTGGTAAGCCAGGGAATGTATTTAAATGCTACATTTTTTCCCAGGGGAGGTGCAACAAACAGAAATATATTTATTTCTCCTCGTTGTTTCCTCTTTCTGCATCACACTTAGAGACACATGCCTCTGAGGGTTGTTTTTGTGCAGAAAGGTGCCCCTTCCTGCACACAAACCATCCTGCATGCACCAAGGTGCAAGGGTGCCTGTGTTGCCGCAAGGTAGCACATTGAGTGCAAGGAAAGGACAGAAATGCACTGTGTCATTTTAATACAGTGCATTCCTGCCCTTTTCCTTTCACGCAAAGCAGCACAGCAAGGGAGCCTGCTGTGTTGCTCAGCGCTGTGTGATATAATGACATCTGCCCCTAAGTTTAAACAATGTGGTAGACTTAAGATTTAGTCATCCTTCCTAAACTTCTTGTGATGGACCATGGCCAGGTAAACAATGTAGGTCCTGGTGCTATGTTTTACCTTCGAGCATCAAAACATTTCTGGTGAACTTCCGTGGAAAATTGTAGGATATTAGTTATTAAGCATAGAAAACATTCCATGAAAATTAATGTTATACACCAAACAGTCACTGGAATAAGGCCGAAATAACCTAACAGATGAAATATGGTTAAAACATTTCTCAAATTTTGGCAAAAAATAATTGGGTATGAAGAAAGTCAGTGTCAGTACCTTTCGTCTAGTAACTTAATTGTGTTTGTAAACAGTTTCTGCCGGGTCCCCAAATCCTCTGAAATGTATTATAATAGCCTGTCACATAATAAAAATGTTCCTCAAGTTAATTGTTTCCTTCATCTTCAGAGTCCATGCTTCCAGCCCAGGCAGGTTCTCATCATGCCAGTTTTGACCATTCATTAACCTGGCTATGAATGAACAAAAGCATATGAAGTCATGAATGTGTCTAATAAATAACTTCAAGGCCCCTCCCCAGCTAAACTTAGGCAACAAGAATGCTTTGGAAATCCTCAGCCCAGAAGCTACTGATCACCTGATATTCTCAGATCGTGTGCACCCATATTCCGATATTTCGACTATATCTTGTACAGATAATGCTGTATTCATGAGACATTTTATGAAGAGGCTAAGGAGAGTTGTACAATTGTTACAGCGAGAAACACCGAATTCGCCAAAGATTTGAATCAATAGGCAGATGGCGAATTGCCAAACTTAAGTTTTTCCAGTCTGCCCCAGATAACTCATTTAAAAGCTTTAATTGCTAGGTATTTTTCAATTTATCATGACTGAGTGGGTTAATGCAGTAATGAGTACCTTAGCGTATCACATATTCGAGAATTAAAGGCCTCTTTGTAAGGGCGCCGGAATACACTATTGTTAATACGATGTTATAATTTTCTTAGCGAAATAACTACGGAATTGTAAATAGTTACAAAAAAACTGCCACAAAAATAAATACTATACAACTTCTGGAGATATTCTATCATACATTTATAACATAATCAGCTAGTTATCCGTTCAGGGACTTTCCAAGGAATCTTCCACGGGAGGGATGGGATTTTCCAGAGGGTCACACATCTAACCACTTACAGTTTTAAAGTTCTTCATCCATTGATTAAATATGGCACACACGACTTGCAGGGCCTTAAATGTTGAATTTCACTTTTTTTTTAATATTTGAGGTTTTCGCTTTTAAAGTTAGTCCAGGAGGCAAGGTGGCAGAAATTCCTTATTGGGGAATGGCCACCCACTGAAGAAAGATGGCAATGATGGCTATGGTATGATTACATTTCTGGTTCAGTACATCTGCCCTTAACGTAATGGACCTAATACTGTCTTACTAATCAATCATAGAGACTTCCAGTACATGAAATTAAAACAGTTCAGCAGAAAAAGGAGACAAGTGGAAAGCAATTAAATAAAAACAACATTGTGCAAGAGTGTGTTTTTTTTACGACAATAACCTTTACACCTAAAGAAAGGGGTATGGAGTGCCATCTCATGAAATCGTCCAATATTTTTTAAATAGCCAAACATAATTAATTTGAAATGTGGAAGTTATTTTGCCACACAACTACTTCCCTAGATATTGTACTGGGTTACAGGTCACTATGGACTTATTTTTCAGCAGTACGATTCTCCTTTGAGGCATTGCTTAAAACCTTTCTGTCTTGGTTTAATTTAATTTATAGAGGGATTTCAGATAATTGATCATCTCAAAGGCCCTGCAGAATTTACTTTGTTCTGGTGCTAAAAAGGGGGATATCCTCACCATAGAGTAATAGGGTAGGTGCCTCAATAGATTGGGGCAGGGGCATATTTTGGTGTCTCTTTTTATAAATTTACGCAGAGGTACCGTAAAGAGGAAAGCAGGCACTTCCTTCTCGTTCCTCATTCTATTCATATTTTGCCAACAGACTGTCTGTGTAGCTCCTTCATTAAGTAGACCTTAAAATGTAGTAAACTGGTTGGGATTTGTTTTTTTTTTTATCATTACCTTTTTAAAGGAACCACAGTTTATCAGGTCTCACACTTTTTCTGTGTCTAGAAAGCTAATGGCCACAGGATGAAATTCACACTCTCCATAATATATTCTCTATAGAGATTGAAATTCAGCTGCGGGAAGACCACCAGGGCTGAATCCATTTTGGGAGGTGTACAAGCAGTTCTTCATATGGTTTATAGGTCTCTGCTGGTTGTTCATCTATGTCAGGAGCCTTGCCTGAGATTTGATCACTTTCAAAATCTCTTCCTGAAAGATCAGCACAATTAGTGAATTCTGCTATGCAAATGACAAAATGCAATATTTGACTCAACTTTCCTCAAGAACTCCGCTGTTTCATTGTTGAATGTTGTAATGTTCTTGGTACAGAGATTTCGATAGAATTTAAAAATAATCTGGACTAACTGCTCTGGACCCTCCTCTAGCTGACCAGTCACAATGTTTTTAATCTTTTCAATATGATTTCATCATCATAAATGCTTTATTCGGAGGCATAGAGCATCCATAAAAGTGCGTAATCAAAAATGCATAATGAAACATGTTTTAAAAAAATACAGATATGGGTAATGAAAGCAGCGCATCATTGCAACAGCTCCATCATATAAAAATAATCAGTCAAACTGCATAGTGCTTCGTGAACGGACAACAGATTTTAACAAGCATTTGCAATGCGGTAGGGTCTAGCAGTTGTAAACTCCCAACCGGACTTTTCTTGCCACATTAAATAGAAAAAAACAGCGCGATTGCGCTGCTACAGTTCACTCGTACGGGCAGTTGAAAGCGGCATGCAGGTAGAAAAAAAAAAAGAGCGCAATCACGCTGCTACAGTTCACTCATGGTGAAACGTATTGGCAAAAGTGCAATTATGTACGTACGGCAAAAGTGCAATTAACTATGCTGCAGGATCGATGTCATGCAAAGCACTGGACTTCTGCCAAGCAAGATCGCGCTGTGAAAAAAAGATAAAAAGTAGTCCACAAACCTGAAGAGAAACAGCGAGCCTCGCATGTTTTCAGTACTTGGTTGCTGCGCTCGAGGAGGGCTAACCACCGGAAAAGGCATGACGTATGCATGCCTTCCACTAATGAAAGCAAGCAGATTTTATAGGCAAGCCCTCGAACCAATGAAAGACAATGACGTAACATGGACAGGCTCCGAGCCCTTTTCTATCTACTAAAGCGTCTTGCAAGCGAAACGCATGCGCAACCATAAAAAAGAATGTACATAAAAGCAGTGTTTGTAGCTCGCCAACTGTCGAAGATAGTAAAATGCTCATTTACATTGTTGTACATTACACATCTTGGCATACAGGATTAAAAATTGTCTAGTAAATTTGAAATAAAACTTACAGGGAAAGAAAGTGTAGCAGGGACTGGATGGACATGCCATCATACGGACAAGAGCAAGCCTTGGCTGCTTAAAGGTGACCCAGTGGAAGCAAATTCACAACAGTACCAGCTCTAAAATGAACCAAAAGCGATCACCTGTGTTGTGTAAGAATCAAATAAACCTCGAAGGCATGAGATGGCCTCAGACACAAATAGGCTGATGCTAAAGATTTGTTACCTTCACTCGATAACTTTAGAGCTTGCACGCAGTTAACAGCGGATCTCTCAATACCTGTTTATCCACCCCACAGCATGAACTAGGGTCCTTAAATAATTGTGGTTTGCCCAGTCCATAAACTATTTAATTGACACTGGCAAGCCAGAGATGCTGAGATCCTTGTTACGTGCTAAACAATATTTAATACGTTGATTTAGGGCTGCTTCCTCAGTCCGCCATATGGACACCCACAGAAAAATAGGCCTAATTTTGATCTATATAACTGAGTCTGAGCTCCTCATGACATATATAATGAGAGGAGGTCTGAGGGATGTACAAAATCTTTCTGTAGAAATGGTTCTAATCCACCTGAATGGCAATGCTGTTTGCAATGCCCCAAATTTCAGCCCCGTGTGTTGCAATTGGGACACATTGAGTTTTATACATTTACAGGAGAGGCAACAAACAGCTCCCTCCTAGTAAGCGCAGTATGCTAAGAAAAGACCCGACTGCCAGAGTAAATGTAAACATTTGAAATACAACATTAGGCGCGCAAGGGCCCGGGGAATCAAACATGATCCCCAGGGAAGCGGAGGCCATTAGTTCTTTCCAATCGTTTATCGCCCACTATCATCGAAGAGACATTGATTCTTTTAGGACCTGTTAAAAATGGGGTGTTGGAAAATGGGTTATTGGTAAGGGCAGGTAGGTACCTACACCTAGCAACAAGCCACTAACCTCCACCTAGGTACAGTTAGGTCTCAGTAAATTAATCCCAGCTCAACCCTTGGTAGCTTGGCAACGAGCGTCAAGGCTTAATTTAGGAGACAGTGTGTAAAGCATTCAAATATCACAAAACAGTAATTAAATAAAACACAGGAAACAGTTTAAAAACCCAAAATAGTTTATATTTTTATCTTTAAAATGACACAAAAACGAATAAAATCGGATAAAGGGAACCGGAGATATGAATTTTTAAAGAATTATTACTTTTCTAGCGCTTAGAAACAAAAAGCGCCAATCGGGTCATCTGGTTGCACCTCGACCGGGGCAAAGCCAAAGTTTCATGCCGACCGCGATGGAGCCCTGCTCGGCTACAAGTCGCGGGAGGCCTCGGTTAAAAAGTTACCTTCTGACTTAGTCTTTATTTTGAAGTTTTTCTTCACCGGGACGAACCTGCCAGTTGAATCCGACCTCCTGGAGCCCTTGTCCGGATACGCGATGTGGGTTTCCTCGGTGGAAATTTTTACCTTCGGACTTAGTTGTTTTTTCGAGATGAAAATCCTTCGACCGGGGTAAACCTGGATCTTGATCCGACGTCCGTGGAGCCCTTCTCGGATACGATGGCTGGGAGGTCCCGGTCAACTTTTTACCTTCGGACTTAGTCTCTTTTTCGGAGGTTTTTCTTTACCGGGACGAACCACCAAGTCAGGCCGGGTCGCGGTTGAGGCAAGCCGGCTAGAATTTCCGTGGCGGGTCGGTCCCTCTCTGGAGCTTTTTTCCAAAAATTCTCAAATCTTTTCCAAACTTCTGGGGCTTCACCCAGATGTTCTTTTAAGGTTCTTTTGGGGTCCACAGCTCACCCCAAGGGTCCAGAAGTTCTGTGATGGTCCTTGGGGGGTGCGGACTTCAACTCCCAGAATGCACCTGGCGCAAACTCCTTTTTGGCCACTGGACAGTGGTCAGCTGGTCACTTTTTCAGGAGTTGGTGCAGGGGACTCTGGATAGCAATTTTTCACCTGTAGCAAACAGGGAGTCCCTCCTTGAACCAGTTGAAGCCAGGCAAAGTCCTTCTTGTGGTGAAGCCCAAGTGTACAGCTGGTGCAGTCTTTCTGAGTGCAGGTTCCAGGTGCAGGCCAGGGGTCCAGCAGGGCAGTCCTTCTTCTCCTTAAGTTCTTTCTTCTTGAAATTTGGTGGGGATCTGAGGTGTGGGTGCAGGTCTGCCAGTTTTATCCTTGCTCCTGGGTGAAAAGCAGGGGGGTCCTGGTCCTCCAATCAGGGACAGGGTCGTCCCCCTGTGATGACCACTTCCTGGGAAGTGTGGCAAAAATCCATCCCAGAAGGCAACAGTCTCTAAAAATCCAACATGGATGAATCTGATTTTTTGAGGTTACATCTGGCTGAGCCCACCCACTGGTGTGGCTAAAAATCATAAACACACCCCTCTCCTGCCCTCTCCTAATCTAATCAAGGGGGCGCCTAATTGTCTGGGGTTGCAGGATGTGGGGGTGTTGCTGTGTGCTCCAAATGTCCTTCTCTGCCTTTGAAGACCAGTTTGGCAGCCCTCCCCCTTCCTGCCTCACCATCTGCTGAGGGGAGATTCTCTCCCCCAAGCACATTCCTTTGTGTGAAGCCAGGCCACTTCACACCTCATCAAGGCAGCCTGGCAGAAGCTGCTGCAGGCTGGCCAATCAGAGCACAGCAGCAAAAACAATGCAGAGCTGAAATTGGCAACTTTTTAGGTAAAGTCTAAACTTTTTACCTGAACAAGTTATATTAAATCCAACAACTGGAAGTTGTGGGATTTATTACAACAATTAATTTGATACCAAATTCTTGGTATGTAACATTTAAGGAGACTTTAAAATTTAAAATAAAGTCTGCCCATTCTAGCCTATGAAGGCCATTTACTTCAATGAGGGAAAAACGAATTTGGCTGTTTTTACCTCACCAGGGCTTATAAATCTATTTTTATAAAGTCCCTGCTTATAGTTACATGGCACCCAGCCCTAGGGGCACATAGGGCACACCTTAGGGGTGACTTATATGTAAAAATAAGGTAGTTTAAGACTTTGGAAGTACCTTTAATTCCAAAGTCGAATTTGCATATAACTTTAATTTAAAAGCAGCCAGCAAGGCAGGCTTGCTTTTAAAATGACACTGGGCACCTCAGCAGTGCACCTAGGTGTGCACCACCTATGCTGTGGTCCCTAAACCTACATGCCCTACCATATACTAGGGACTTATAGGTAGGTTAACTTAGCCAATTATAATTAGCCTAATTTGCATATCCATTTTACACAGAGCACAGGCCCTGGGACTGGTTAGCAGTACCCAGTGCACCATCAAAGTCAGGAAAACACCAGCAAAAAGAGGAAAATGGGGGCAAAAAGTTATGGGGCCTCTGCAATCAGCCCTGTTTTCTCACATGGGGTTTCTGGTTGGCAATGGTTTGCAGCTCAGCCAGGCAGAACCCACCACTCCAGTCTGGGCAAGGAAGTTACACACCAAAGGTAACCTGTGCTCAGCCCCAGTAGCTTGGCACAGAGCAGTCAGGCTTATCCACAGAGGTCATATGTAAAGCGTCTGCACAACACACAAACACTAGTGACACAATGAATACACCACCAAGGAAACTCCACAACAAGTTATATAAAAATAAACTGTATTGCACAGAACATCATTAGACCGAAAACAACATGCATCAGTAATACCCTGCTACACAAGCAGTTGTCACAGCATCACAAGCAGTGGTCAAATCATCATCATCACCAAAGTGAATGTACGCAGAATGAAACACGTCCCAAATGGCAGACCATCATTATCACCAATATGTACATGTCCTAATAAACACATTATCATGAATTCCAAGACACCATCATGAATGCAACATAAGCGAAAACATTTACATCTGGTCTAGGTCGTAGAAGCATTACTGTGCATATTAGGCAATGATCATAAACACTACTGTGAAACCAGCACAGTATAGTCCATAAATTCTGCACATACTATGCCAATCCTCACATTAATTACCCTGAAAATGCAAGGTAAAACAATGACAGACCTCATAAAAATATCAGGGTATGAAATGTAACACTTAGGTTAGTATGGAAACACATCATGTTGGGTCTTCCAGAATGTACACCCTTTTAGATAGTATGGGGCCAAGACAATAGGGATCATCCATCCTGTGCTTGTAAGGAATTTATTTATGATGTCTCCCAGACCTTGTAATAACTACATAGGGCACAGTGTACTCCTATTAGGTGTTATACATTAGGTGAGTGAAAAACATAGGGCACCGCAGCATCTACAACCGTTATTGCAGTAAGCCCCAGTGTCCCAATATACATCTGCCTCTTTTGGTGGCTTCACTGGCACCTTGAAATACCAGGTGATACCAGCAGTCATAAGGTGCTCAGAGTCCTACAGCCAACAAAAAGAGGGTCAGAAAAATAGGAGGATGAAGGCAAAATGTTTGGGGATGACCCTGCAAAAAAGGCCAGGTCCAACAGGGCCACATGCAATAATATACAATTTCACTAAATTAGTACAGAGTTCGAGGTAGGCCATAAACTTAGTAAAATAAGTTACTAATGAACACAATGCTGTAGGTGTGCGGGTCAATAAATCTGCATTGTCTGCATAAAGTAAGGTTGGCACTGGTGCGACATGAATCCGAGGAATATCTAAACAGTCTTCACTTAAATTGGGGCTTAACCTGTTGATATATAATATAAACAACAGGGGTACTAAGACACAGCCTTGCTGTACAACTCAGGACATTTTTAATTGTCTGGTTAATTCTCCTTTTGCCATAGACCTGACCTTGGCACTCATATTCACATGAGGAGCCACCAGAAAGGTACAAGGGCTTCGTCCAGACCCATATCTAAAAGTAGAGTCTAGGGCTTAGGTGATTCACACAGTCAAAAGCTGGGGACGGATTCTTGAATGTGAGGTATAGTGGAAATCGTTTAGCAACGTTGTACTTACCGATTATTACATTTAGATTTAGGCACTGCTTGATTGTCCCCACTAAAGCCATATTTGAATCTATGTAAAAAAGATTTCTAAGCAGCCCATGTAAGGATCCTATTATAGATAACCATCCCTAAGATTTGAACAGAGGTGTCAATGTGTAAAATTGGGTAGTAACAGCTGGTGACCCCGAAATCACCTTTCTTAAATATTGGAACAATAGTTGAAGTACTCCGTGAACTAGGCATATAAAAATAATCCAAGTTATTTAAGACATTCATCAAAAAGGGTGCCCAAGGATTGGGATTACATTTCATGAAGTCTATTTGAACACTACCCAGTCCTGGTGCCTTCCCATTAGTACCCTGCCACATAGATTCCTCAACCTCGTCTAAGGTAAACAGAACACTCAGTTTGGTATTACCAGAAAAAGCTAATTCATAGTTACAAGAGTAGAAATCCTAGAAAATTGGTCCTCCTGGGTAGCACTACAAATATGACAGCTAATAGGAGACATAGAACAGCTTAACTTGCACACAGATGTTACAGTTGTCCAGAAAGTTCTCAAGTCTTTGGTGTTAACACCTTAGGCTAGCTTTTCCCAATGCTGAGCAATGACTTTAATCCATCTTTTTCAATCACTTTTTTTGCATGTTCTTTGAAAAGTAGCTATTTCAGGACAGTTTGTTGGGTTTCCATTAAGAGCTTCACGCTAAAGCCTATTATCAATAGAGTAGTCATTATCAAACCATGTAGGTGTCACTCAGTTTTTCCTAATGGTTTTGCAAAGAGTGCTCTTAACACAGCCACAAAGAACAACAAACAAGCATATTACCCGAGCATTTCCTCCATCTATCTCCAGACATCTCAGAAGCATATCGCTGCAACATCTGATTAATGGATCAAGACAATAATTTGGGTTTCAAATTAGCCAAGCTACCCCGAGGCCATCTGAAGAGGGAGATGGACTGCTAATACCAGTGGGTATATTTTCTTCCTTTGATATTGGAAATGAGAAAGCCACTGTTGGTGGGTTGTGATCACCATGATTGAATGCTAATATTGCATCCTTTTCTAGGGTATTAATCAGACCTCTAGAAATAAAAAAATAATGAATCACTGAGGCACAACCCCTGCCCCTAAAAGTTGATAAAGTGTCTGCACTCGGCTTTACTAGATCCATACCATTACTCAACTCATCAGATCAAATACAAACTACCCTTTCTGTGCCTCTCTGATCAGTAAAACCCACTCCAGAGCCACGTCCAGTGAACTGTAACTTAGTTTGTCATTAAAATCACCTGCTAAAACAAAATGCATTTCCTGACCCAGGCCACTATGCTTTAGCTTAATAAAATCAACAAAGTCAAACAAAATAGGGTACTTAGTGTTTGGTGTTGTTAAAAAGTAATTATTATATAAATTGATCAAGTAGATGCAAAACGTCAACTTAACCCTAGGGGCTTCAGCTTGGAAATCGCATCAAGTTGTTTCTACAACCTGAGCTTTGACTTTAAGTTGCAAACATCCTTGCCTGGGCGGTGTGGCTGGCTTACAAAAACTTTCTTACTCACTACAAGTCAAAATAGAAGGGGCCCAGGTTTCTTGAAAAACCATATTGTAGTCTCTAATGAATGATTGCCAGTCTGGCAGGGACATCTTAGTACAGAGGCCAGCTGCATTCCAACTTAAGACCCTAATAGCAGCCAGGCGCCTAATGAATCTGGGCTTTTACATTGCTCTTTCAGCAGTATGGAGAGTTACTCAGACTCTAGCTCCTGGGTGGTGGCCCCCAATGGAGGAGTCAGTCAATGGATGGCAGTTCATCTAGGGCAGTAAATCTGTTCCTTCCATGGGTGGATGGCCTTGCAGAGGAAGAGGCACTGGTGGTTTGCAGAAAAAACCCAGGGGTGAGATGACAACCTCAATGAGGTAAAGTGCCCAGCTTTCCTGATACTGCAGTAAATTCCTCACAATCATAGGGGGTTATTACAACTTTGGAGGAGGTGTTAATCCATCCCAAAAGTGACAGTAAAGTGACGGATATACCACCAGCCGTATTACGAGTCCATTATATCCTATGGAACTCGTAATACGGCTGGTGGTATATCCGTCACTTTACCGTCACTTTTGGGACGGAGTAACACCTCCTCCAAAGTTGTAATAACCCCCATAGTGTTTTTGAAGTTGACTATAATACAGTCCCAAGCATATTTTTTTGGGGAAAGGCCAAGCCAGCTCACACTTCGCACCATTGCGATTTTATTACAGTTAGCCAGGTCAAATCTCCTGTGTCTACATGGCTGGTGAATTACTTTATTTTTGCAGCTGGAACCCAGACTCAGTTTAATTCTGTTGTAGAGGGGTACTCCTGCTTATACCACCACAAATGGGCTGGAGAAGTCTTTCAGGTTCATAACCATCTGATCCAAGAGAAATGAACCTCTTTGTTTGTGAACTGATATGGGTTCAGAGAAGGTTGATTGACAACTTGTTGAGACTGCCTGTTAAGATCAGTTGATTGGTTTCCTCTATGGGTATGTTAGCCTTAGCCATGAAGTTGAAACAGAGGGAGGGTCATTTGCTATACCTACCATAGTGATGTGAGATCCACCGTTTTCAGATGCAGCCATCATTGCTGGGAGCTTAGTTATGTTTGAATTACAGCACGCACTAATGTTTAGAGCTGAGGGAGGATAATTCTCTTTAGGGTCAGCAATTTACAGGTAATCAAGTTAGATCTCAATGTGGCTTAATCAGTCCAAGCGTGGATGAAGCTGTACCAGGAGGATCTCTGAATATCTGCAAGATTGTTTAAATAATGAAATATCAGGACTTTGAAAACCTCAACCAGAAGCTGATGGCATGGGCGACTGCGGTATACTTTTTTCTGCTTAGTTACAGGCTTGCCAGGTGACTGAGTTGCTGCTGGACTCAGAAAGACGTACAAACCATTGATAGTCCTTAATAAGCTGGCAGGCTTATTACACCAATTTCAACTGCTGACTGCTCCTCAGTAGTGTTATTACCACTGCCAGCACCAATGGCAGCATAGAGGATGCTATTAGTACTTGATTCCCCCTCAGAACCTTGATCAAGTGACAGTCATTGTTCAGTCATGGCAGTTACAGAGGTTATTACCCCCACTTCCTGTTCCAACATACAGTTGACCATTGTGCCTGTGCAGAAGACAGCAGCTGTACCAGTCACTTTGCTTTTACCCATAATGTTGCATTAGGCACTCATCTCGAAGAACCAGGATAATTGAGCTTTTCCTAGCCTTGGTGTCAGAAAGGCTAGATTTTATTAAAGACAAGGAGGCTCATATTATGCTTTCTTTTCATGCTTTATTTAAACACAGCCAAGAACTACAAATCCCAGAATCCCTGTGAAAAAACTACAAAATGCATCACAATGGGGCCAACCAATCACACTACGAGCCCCATAATAACTATCTTGACTGAGAGCACCAAGCCCTCTTTTTTTTGCGAAAGTCAGTCAATGGAGTAACTTGAAAACAGCCCTAATAAACCATAGAGAGTCTAAAAGGCAGAGAGGAAGTCCTTGCAGAAGGCCTTAAGGAAAGGATAGACCACTGTAGATCCGGATGAGTCCAGTGAAGGTCCAGAACGAGGAGCCGATGAAACACAGTCAGCCAGAAGCTGTGTTGCTGGTTGCGGCTGAGGCAACTGGAAACAAAGAACAAGGAGAGTTAGAAGAGGAGGGATAATACTCGCCTCCTTGTCTTTAATAAAATCTAGCCTTTCTGACACCAAGGCTGGGAAAATCTAAATTTTATTACAAGACAGGAGGCTCATATTATGCTTATTCAAAGCATTGAAATAACCATTTGCAAAGGATGATCAACAGGCTTACAATAGAAGGTTCTAAACGTACTAACGTTTGACCAATCTGCAGATCTAAGGATATCATGCAAACTAGCACCAGACCAAAAGGCACAGGAAGCCATGGCACCTCTAACGGAATGGGCGCCATAAACATTGGTAGGAACCCCAGCCAAAGACATCAGCCACTTTACCCAACGAGCCAAAGTGGGAGATGAGACAGGTTTGTGGGGTTTCTGAAAGGAAGTCAGCAATTGAGATGAGGAAAGACTCTTGAGATCTTCAGTTCGTGAAACGTAAGTTTTTAGGCAATTACCAACACACAATGTGGGATGAGAAGAAAAAAAGGGATAAAGGACTGAGGACAAATTGGTCTTGGTACGTCTGGATACATTGAAACACACTCCTAGATCAGAAAGATGAAAGGAGGAAACATCTAGAGCCTTGACATCAGAAACACGTTTTATAGACACAAGACAGAGGAACATAGTGAGTTTAGCAGACAAATGTTTCAAGGATAGTTCAGAATTATCGGGCCAAGAAATAAGAAGACAAAGGATGGAGTTCACATCCCACATAGAATTGTATTTGGGGGCTGGAGGTTTGGAAAAACGTATTCCTTTTAGAAGGCGACAAACTAAGGGGTGTTCTCCTACAGGTCACCGTCAACTCTGAAATGTTCTGAAGAGATTGCAGACCTATAGGAATTGACGGTACGAAGGGTAACAACAGTGCCCACTTAGAATATACACCAAAATCCATTAAATACACATATAAATTGATAAAAGTACTTTTCAATAGAAATGAATAATAGGCGAGCAGGGTACTTATCTTCACTGTGAGCAGCAAGAAAAGAGGGCTTGGTGCTCTCAGTCAAGATAGTTATTATGGGGCTCGTAGTGTGATTGGTTGGCCCCATTGTGATGCATTTTGTGTTTTTTTTCACAGGGATTCTGGGATTTGTAGTTCTTGGCTGCTGTTTAAATAAAGCATGAAAAGAAAGCATAATATGAGCCTCCGGTCTTGTAATAAAATCACAATGTGTCAGTGTGGATGACGGTGGGGGACAGCCTTGCCCGAATGTGGACAGCCTCAGACAGGCCTGTTCTTTGCCCTGTCTTCACCCTGGCATGCGCCTCAGCATGTCCAGCAAGTGTGTCATGCTGTGGGAATCCTAAGCTGCTTTTAACACATCTACAGGCAGAGAATGATACAGTTGCTTCCCGTCCACAGAGAGATCTGGGGCAGATAGTCCGGGCACCAGCAGGCAGGCAGGCAAACAAACATTAGAGCAACAGCATGTCCCGGGCTGCAGGAATCCTGAGCTGCTTTAAAAAGCTCGCCAGCGCAGAGAATGATGTGGCCCACTCCCGTACACAGGGACATCTGGGGCAGGTAGTCTGGGCCCCCAGCAGGCAGGCAAACAAACGTTAGGGCAACAGCACTCCCCGCAATGCAGGAATCCTCAGTTGCTTTTAAAGTGCCTGCTGGTGCAGAATTATGCGACCACCTCTGTACCCAGGGAGAACTGTGCAGGTAGTCCGCCCCCCAGCGCCTGCTGACACAGAGAATGATGTGCCCACCTTCAGTCCAGAGGGATATCTGGGGCAGACAGTCAGGGTCCCCAGAAGGCAGACAAACAAACTTTAGAGCAACAGCGTGTCTAATCTGTAGGAATCTTCAGCTGCTTGTAACGCATCCTTCGGTGCAGAGAATGAAGCAGCAGCCTCCCATCCACAAGGAGATCTGGGGCAGGTAGTACGGGCACCCAGCAGGCAGGCGAACAAACATTAGAGAGCAACTGCACATCTCGCATTGTGGGAATCCTCATCTGCATTTAAACCACCAACCAGCACAGAGAATGATGGGACTACTTCCTGTTCACAAGGAGATTTGGGGTAGGTGGTCCAGGCCCCCAGCAGTCAACCAAACAAATGTTAGCGCAACAGCGCGTCCCAGAATATGGTTTAAAATAACTATAGTTTTCATTTTCCTAGTGAGTTGTTGCTCTATTTCATTGACTTGTTTGTGTGTTGAAACATTATTTACCTTTCTAAGAGTTATTGTTTAAAACATTTTTAAATCTTCCCTCGCTGCTCTAAGCTTTAAATTATTATAATCAGCTGGATTTACAAAAAAACATATTTTTTTAAAGGATTCGAATCTTCTCACTTTGATTCAGCACCTGATTTTTGTATTTGCAATTACACGTACGTTTGTTAGTCACCATACATTAAAAAAATATAGGTACGCTAGCAGTCTTCCCATTTCACTAAAATAATCCTTAACAATCAACATTACCTTTGAGGGGTCCATGGTTCCATGCAGTCAGATACATTTGCTGAGTGATCCCACTTTACACCAAAATGCTAACAAGGAGCTACCAGAGGTGTACCTTTTTCAGGTAGACTTGGCTGCTTCTTGCTGTCCTGCTGAATGTGAAATGCTATTTTTAAAAAAATCTATAACTTCTCAGGCTTCAAAAGTAAGATTCTTAAGATAGAAATCCAGGTTTTCCAGTTTCACAATGGGTCTTCACACTCAGTTCAACTCCAGAGCAAAATATAAATTTTCCCTCGGTTCTTATGTTCTATGCTCTTATGTTTCAAAATGTTCAAGGCAGAATTTGAGAAAATCTCTCATAATGGGTGTCGGTCTGGCAGTTAGGAATTCCCAAACCAGCAACAGCAGGCCTTCTTTTATTTTTCTTTGCCAGCCTTTTTAGGAAGTGGCTAAAAAGGTAAATGTAAAAGGTAGAAACAGACAGCAATTGATGATGACATCTAAGCATATAGGGCTAAATTCTCAGACTTCAGTCTCCCATTTTATGCAGCATGGTAACCCAAATCCGTACTAGAGAAAAGATTTCGAGTAAAATGAATCTCTTCCTTGATTGCACCACATAAACCCAAAAGTGTGGATCTGTTCTTTCCTCATGTTCTGCTCCTCATATGTTCAGGTTCATTGCTACCAATACCTATCCCTTTCTTGGTGTCACGAACATCTGAAGAACTATAGGAGAATGACAATACTGGGCTGTATTCCAAATACAGCACACTTTCCTGGTTGGAGCCATGGCACACCTTTCAAAAGGTGTGCCCTGCACAAAGAAGGAAAGCGTGGTGTATTAGAATTAATGTGCTAGCCCCAGGGCAGCTGTGAACGTTCACTGCCCTGGGGGCATCGCATTCAAGTGAAATAGGGAGCAGCTGTTTAAAATCTGCTTCACGTTTCACTGTGCACACAGAAAACCACCTGCACTTTTAAGGGGGATTAGAGATCCCCTTACAGGTAGGTGCAGGGAGTGACTGCAACCACCTGCAGGGTGATGTCTGAGGGGTCCATGGGATCCCCTTTCTGCCCCCCGGGAAGGCAGCCCTTAGGAGGCGCACTGAAAGAGTGGCATCTTTTTGCACCACAATTTCAGTGCTCCTCTTAAAGGCATGTATGCTTCTACGCCCTGTTCGGTAAAATGTCATTGGAGCAGAGGCAAACTGATTCCCTGATTTTCATGGGGCCAAACCCCCATGTAAATGAGGGAATGACCTCTCATGATAGCACTGGGGCAACATGTGCGCCTGCACTTTCTATATCATAGAAAGGGATGCACAGGCATCTGAGGCCGCTTCTGTAATACCATTGTGCCCCAGGGGCGCTCAAAGTAGACACACATGCCTATTGTGCCAGGGCACAATGTATAATATGAGCCGTGATGGGCAAATTAATTGCCATTTTGTATCTGGTAGATGCTATTCACAACAATAAGAGGCTATTTTCCCACCAATTGTTTCCATCCTGTACTGTTACTTATCACCAGGCTACAGTTAGGCAAATAAATTAAAAAATATGTGCACCAACCTTAACTCACCGATATAGTTAAACAGTCAAGGACATAGTTAGAAAACTAAATTACTTCCAATTGAACCAATCACACTGACAACACAAAGGGAGCAAACCTGACCCTCCTTGGCAGAGATGGTGTTTTCCTTTTACACTGCACCTGTCCATTCATGTATCTATCCTTTCATCCTTCATCTATTAGTCCATTCATCTGTCCATCCTTTCACCTTTTCATCCATGAATCCACCCATCCATTTATCCATCCATCCATCCTTACATCCACTCTTTCATCCATCCACCGACCAATATTTTCATATATATCCATCTAACCATGTTGTCACACATCCAATCCATTCTTTCACTCTTACCCACCTGTCCATTTTTCATTGTTAGAGCCATTCACCTTCACCTTCAGTTTCACCTTGTAACCTTTTTACTCCTCAATCCACCTTTTCATCCATCAGTTTATCCATCCTGGGCACTTCCATCTTACCTTTCATCTTTTCTGCCCTATTCACGCTCACATGTTCACATTTCCTTCCTCTCAACCTTCCTTTCTGCTCCCCTTTTTTCTTTGTTCTTTGTGTCTGTTTCTCACCCATACTTTTTCTTACAATTCTTTCATATACACAATTGGCTCCTAGTTCTAAGTTTTACTGTATTTTCATAATTTCTCTTTCCTTAGCCTTGCACATCAGGAGGGACCTAGCTTGGTCAGTAAGATTAGAAGGGTGTGAGCTTCAGATTTCCTAACAATCAAGCTGGCACATAATGTTAACATATATTATACGACAAGCATGGTGCACGAGAGAGGCTCAAAGGGCAGCGGAAAGGAGAGGAATGCAGATTGATGAGGTACTAAGGGGCAACATTTTGGAATTGAGATTTCCACAATGCGAACCCATAGAATTTGCTATTTGGGAATCGCAAAACGGTATGTATGTAATTGCAGATTTCACTAGTAGCAATTCCTATGGATTCGCATTCACAATTCGGAAAGCAACATTTTGGGAATTGCAGAATTGCAATTTCCTAATAGGAAATTGCAAAATAGGAAAAGGTACATTCTGGATACAGAATAATGATGTCAGAGCAGGATGTTTACAAATATTGGGTGTGGCCAATAACCAGAAGCCTAGGAAGGTGCTGGGAGTAAGGAGTGCTCCTGCAACACTAGTGCAAGTGTATCTCACCATTTCTGGAGAACACCATGTCCAAAGAAGATGGGAAAAACGATTCAGTAAGAGGAAGGTGAAATTTTCAGAAAAGGAACTGGAGCTCTTGACAGAAGACTGTGGGGGTCATTTTGACCTTGGCGGACGGCGGAGGCCGTCCGCCAAGGTACAGCCTCTGAATGACCGCACCGCGGTCAAAAGACCGCGGCGGCCATTCATACATTTCCTCTGGGCCGGCGGGCGCTCTCCAAAAGAGCGCCCGCCGGCCCAGAGGAAATGCCCCTGCAACGAGGACGCCGGCTCAGAATTGAGCCGGCGTAGTTGCAGGGGTGCGACGGGTGCAGTTGCACCCGTCGCGTATTTCAGTGTCTGCTTAGCAGACACTGAAATACTTTGCGGGGCCCTCTTTCGGGGGCCCCGCAGCACCCCCTACCGCCATCCTGTTCCTAGGATGGCGGTAGGGGGTGTCAGAATCCCCATGGCTGCGGAGCGCGCTCCGCAGCCATGGAGGATTCACAAGGGCAGTGGTAAACCGGCGGGAGACCGCCGGTTTACCCTTTCTGGCCGCGGCTGAACCGCCGCGGTCAGAATGCCCTCGGGAGCACCGCCAGCCTGTTGGCGGTGCTCCCGTGGTCGGTGACCCTGGCGGTCACCGGCCGCCAGGGTCAGAATGACCCCCTGTGTCTCCCATAAGGAGCAACTGTTTGGGACGGCCTCCTTCATAGTTCTGGAGAGCCAAAACACAAAGATCTGGACCAGCATCTTGGAGAAGGCGAACTCCCTAGGTGACACCCAAAGGACCATCCACGAGATATGCAAATGCTGGTATGGCCTAAGATTTCCTACAAAGGAGAAGGTGGCGAGCAGGATGGTTGGACGTCATGGAACAGGTGGTGGACCCTCAAAGCACCCCCTCCCACTCCCATGGAGACACCTATCAAGGGGACCTTGGAACCAGAAAGTGAGGTGGGAGTGTCTGACATTGATACCGCCAATCCTGCAAGCACCAGCCAGGGAAAGCCATCTTCTCTTTACTTACTTAACATAACGTAATGTTAGCAAATCTCTATATAAATCACAGCATGGATAACCCCACTGAGAAGTTTGCACTACCCTGGCAATGCATCATGGGAGTTGTAGTACATAGAAATTGCTTGCTGCACTGTGTGCTGATGACTACACCAAACCTATCTGTACATCATAAACATGTCACAAATACATGGAGCACAGTTACAACAGTACTTGAACAAACATTAACAATTTATTTACACTAACTATATGCATGCATGTGTTAAAATCAATTGATGCTAAAGGGACTACTGACACATGTGAAAATTGAGGACAAATGATCATCCTTACCTACGCAGCCTATCACCTCATCTCTAACTGCCAGGAAAGCAACCATCTCACCTCTACCAGACTTTGTGAACAGTGATGAGATGAGGGACAATTGCAGAACAGGGACACCACAACATCTGTGGCAAGACCGTGCTTAAGCCAACTGTCAACAGTTCTCAATAATATTGCGTCAGATTACATGTCAAGGAGTTCTCCTGTGTTTGGTGGCTTTAAGAAGTCCATCATCTCTGTACAGCACGTGCAAACAAAACAAAGAAGAACTGTCAATAGGCATCTGCTATGAATGTCTAGATCAATGCAGCAATTGGAGAAAGGGCAGGCCCTGTGTATTGTGGCCATGAAAGAGCACCGTTTGCAGAGACAGAGGCACAGGCAGAACCTGGCATGATTTGATTTTGTCACCCATTCCGTCAATCGATTGGCAGTAGCCACAACAACACTAACAAGGCGAACTGTAAACAAAGAGACTGACATGGGGCACAGCTGTCAGAATGATGTACATGGGCTAGCGCAAGTGACCACAGCCCTTACGAATACTCAGACCCACAACCTCTGTATCCCCATCGTCATGCTGCCCCCTGAGAGCAAAGAGGGCTCTAGCCTCCGTGGCACATCTATTTAGGAGGCATGCTGTTCTAGGCATTCACGCAGGAACACTTCTGAGACTGACATGTCAACAGTTCCACAGCCCAGCGTTGCTGACAACACCCAACCCCAGAGGCCAGAATAAGTGAACCACTAAACACTTAGAGTAATGATTTGACTTTGTTTTGTTTGTCATTACATTTGTTGTTGCTCAGTTGAAACAACGTTACAACTAAAATGGATACAGTTGATTCCTGAGAGAAATAATATTGTTGCTTCCCGAATAAAAGGTGGTCTCTCAATTATGCACCATGCATTACCATCATGCGTGATGTCTATTTATTAGATGTTTTGTTTACTCTTGCCTCAGAAATAGTTGTTGGTGATCTCTGTGCATCATGCTTGTCAGTCTGCTGCACGTCTACCCTCCTTCTGAACCTGGAGTGGCAGTAATTCATTATAAGAGTTGGATTCAGGTGCTATCGGGATGTTGTGCAGACCCTTCTTCATTGATATATTGTGCAGTATGGCATATGTGTTGGTGATCTTGCAGCATGCATCAGGTCTGTACAGTAGAGGTTTGCTGGACTTATGGAGGCAGCAAAACCGGGACTTAAGTATCCCAAATGTCCGCTCTATGAACATGGTGTCCTGTGTGCCTTGTTGTTTTGCTTTTCACTTCATGTCTTTGTAGTCAGGTATGGTGTGAGTATCTAGGAACACAAAACATATGCACTGTCACTTTAAGAGCATGAGAAGTAAATCCATTAGGTCACATTACACACACCGTTCTGGGGGCTGTTTTAATTGAGACTGTGATTCTCTTACCTGCTGAAATACCATTGACAGATTCACCCTGTGACGTTCATGTTTGTATTCATTTGTGGTGGAACATGAATGACTTGTGAGTGTTGCCTGAGAATCCAGCCAAAATGTCTGTTATGATACAGGAGGCATCACACACGACCTGTACATTAAGTGAGTGTGAGCTTTACGTGTTCCTCTACATGAATTCAGTTGTTGAGGTGGACATATGGAAATATGTGTGCCAGCAACAATAACAATGACATTGGGGAACTGAGCTACCCAGTAGAACATCAATTGGGTTTATTGCAATAATTGGGGGGGTTTGGGAAAAGATATATAGTAGTTAACTTTGCTAACCATGATGTCAAAAATTCTGTTAATGAACCTGGAAAATGCACTCTGTGACACTCACCCTGCCACTGCTATGAGTCCCTGATAACTGACAGAAGCTAAAAGTTGTAGACAACACCATACCTGCACATGTGATGGGATTCCATTGCTTCTGAGTTTTAGGGTATGTAGTTGAGGTTGTAACTCAGCAATTAATTCCAGAACTACCTCTCTACTGAATCTGTACTTCAGATATATCTCCTCCTCAGTCTGTTCAAACAGTGTAACACTCATCATAAAATCCTCTCCTCTCTACTCCTCCTTCTGTGCCTGCCAGCCAAAATCCTCATCCGCCTCGCCAAGACATATAGAGCCACCATTCTGAAAGAACCAGATGCATTTCGGGTGACTTTTTATAGTTTGCATGTAGTTACCACCTGATCTAAATTGATCATAGTTGCATTTTCTAAATGGCCATTTTGCGACTATTCACAATTATGAAATCCTTTGTACATGCTGTTAGTGATTCACAATTTGGAAATGCCCATTTGCAATTTCCCATTTAGCAATTTCCAAAATGTGATTTCTACTAGGTAGAAATAGTATTTTGCACCACTGCAAGTGCCTTTCGTACATACCAAAGGGGCATTTTGCACTTCCTAATGGGCTGAAATTCCGATTCGCACCATTAGGAAATGCAAAATACCTTTGCACAAATTACCCTAAGTGAGAGAAGGCACATTACGTTGTAAAATAGCCTGCGTTGTTTAAGTCTTTTCAAACAGTTGTCTTTGTGTGTAAAACTTCCTGGTGAAATCCGACACACACCGCAACATATCCGACTCAAAACACCTGTACCCAACTATTTATCACAAAATACATTTATTGGGGAAGTGTAGCACCCCAACCACACCCCAAAGCTACTCCCGTGCACATCAGTCCACCTCACACGCCCTCCGTCATGCTATTTCCTGGTAGTATTATTTCTGAGCATTTTTCGTCAGCAGAGCTGCAGACACAACAAGCCCATAAACAATAATTAAAGAATTAGTGATACCACTCTCACCTGCCCATCAGGACCAAAGACAGCCTGCATGTAGCTTCCTCAGCTAGGTATTTACTTTGTCACTGGAAACTGCAACGCTGTGCTCTGGAATTGTGGAGTTGTCGAAATTCATCAAGTTGTGGCTTCTTTGATAAGTCCCTCTCCTGCACATGTACTCTCCTTGCAGAAGACATTCTTATCAAATATTTTAAGAGGGGTTCCTAGGCGTGTATGCCTAATATCGATTGCCCAGTATGTCCTTACCTCTTTCTCCTTCAGTTTGCACCTGGCATTCCAAAACGGCAGCTGGTCCCTGCACTAAAGTTGCCCTTCGTTTTCAGCAATTTCTTGGCACTGGCTGGTTGATAATGCCATTCACCATTTTAACTTTTGCAATTGTGCAATGTGCTCTTCACATGCTGAGTGAAGAAGAAGACAAAGGGGTTATTGTGGTGAGAGAGCGTAGCTTATATAATCTATATTAACCTGAAACGTTTTATGAATTAATGTGTGATAATGCTGCATAGAAACTGTAGTAATGAATTTTTGCTTAAACGTGCACTTGAAATGTGACCACTGGAAGTGGCTGCCAATGTATACGTGGATTAATAAAAATGATTAACGTTATGAATTGATATAAAGAATAGGTTTATACTAATTATTCATGATTGCGTTATTGAATTTGTGCTGAAATCCTTGTAGGCCTTAAGTTAGCATGAGCCGAAGCTTAGCTGCCTGGCTCTCATATTAAACATATTTTTCCTATCTTGCAGTGTGCTGACTCGCAAAAGGACATGACCCCTTGTTGTTTTCTTAAGACTAGAAGCTGAATGTAACCATAGTAGATCCGTTCTCATGAAATCCCCATTGCTTGTAGAAAATATTAGACAAAATGCAACAGTGTAGATTAATGTAATCTACAAGGTCGTTTAAACTGGTGAAGACAATGGAGCTACTGACCAAAAGATGTGCAAAGAATTACAGAAGGATGAATTCATACCGGACTTGCTACCTCTGAAGACGTCAATCATGTGGACCAATAAAAAGCTTGTAAAATAATATGGGGTGAAAGATTAATGACATAATCCATTTCCTAATTGGGTAAAGATAGTGGGGGATAACCAAGGACCAATACAATTTTAGGGGAATGTACAACAAAAAAGGGATAAAAACCCATGACGCAGAGAACCATTAGAATTAGGTAGGGAATGCTATTGATTTTATCCAGAAGCTTTGTCACTCTGTTTGATGACTTACTATTGTTTACTAAAACCATCTTTGTCCTTAGATTGTCCATTTTACACTTTACCTCCTTATGAGGGAAGAGCCCCTTCTGCCCCGGAGCTGAATTCTGACTGATGGCGTTTTGACTGATGTCCTGAAGATGAAGACTGAACCCGAGTGCTGGCCTAAACCTTGGAGGGTAACTATGACAATGAAACTGCGATTTGTCTGTTTGCCTTTCCTTTCTAGGTTCCAACTGCTTACTTTTGACAGAGACCGTAGTTAGATGTTTTACAAATTGGTGTTCAAAATTGTTTTGCATGAAGCCCAACATGCCAATGCTAATTAGTGGTTAGGACAGGTGTCCACTAAATTGAAGCAAATAGACAAACGACTGAATCTATGCTTTGTTGAACTGATGCGTTATTGACACTCTGCTAAATTGATCTATGTTTACGCTGTGTTATATTTTGATGCTTGTGATTCTCGCTTTAATGAAATCTTATCAAAGTTGCCATATCGTGACAATGCTATTATGTTTCTTGGTTTTAAGATTAACACATCTACTTTTAGAATTGTAACTAATAGAGAATAAAACTTATAAAATTCTACCAAACTGGTGTGGTTATTCATGACTGCAAAGTCATGGTGATGTCTTGAATCGATTAATGACTTTGACTAAAGTGAAGTGTATTGTTGTGATAAATACTGATTACATTATTGACGTATTAATTGTCTAAGGTGTCTCTCAACTGGATCAAAAGATTCATTGGCCTAAAACGAGTCCTAATGTGTAATAAATTATCATAAAGGGACGCGTTAACAGTTCTGGTAGCCGAACAACGGTTTGGCCCTTTGGGGCCCTAGGACGGAGAATTACTGTTTAGATTGTTTTTCTGAGATAATGCAAATTGGAGATATGATGCAGTTCCAAATTCGCCATGACTTTCCTGGGATCTCGGAGTCTGCCTAAGTGAGTTGGGAATGTTCTCGGCGTCATAGCATGTGGGGTGTAGAATTTGCGCTTGCTCAGCTTATTCATTTTGCAGGTGATTTGTGAAGTTTATGTGTGTTTAGGCCAGGTAAATGTTGTTTTAGTAGGAGTGGGCGTACTCCACAGTATGGGAGTAGGGAAATTGGCATACTTCATATGAGTGTGGCGCTTTGTGCTAAAAAATTATCCACATGGTTGGTTGTTAATGTACGGACCCGTCGCGGTCTAAGAGTCCGAAGTATATTGACAAGTGTAAGAGACACTTGGGTTTATGTTGTAATTTGTGCGGTTTAATAGGTCAATCGGGCGTGGTTGACAAGTCGAGTTTGAGTCAATTGTGTGAATGAAATCTTCGATGGAGATTTGGCAAGTTCTAAAGTGCACTAGGACAAGTCGAGAGTAGGATTTGCGGGTCGAATTCTGCTTGCGCATTTGGGAACTGAGAAGGAGAGAGTAGCGGCCGAGGCTTCAAGTGAAATCTCTGTAAAGTTCTGAAGCGATTGTGTATCCTTCCTGTAGTAAACCGGAAAATTTGAGTTGTTGTTGTTGTTGTTGTTAAAGGTGCTTGCAATATGTTGCATTAATTTGGTGTGAATCCAGTGAGGGGCGGACAAGCCGCAAGACTTTGTCAGCTGCAGTGTGTGAGTGTGACGTCAGTGGTGCCGCGCTGAGATAGGTCAGTTGCCGAGAGGGGTCGCGCACGGATTGGCTGCCGTCCGTGAGAGGCAAGAGGTTGAGAAAGGTGGGTGAAGAGTGTCCTGGGAATTAAAGTCACTTTCTGATTAAATACAAACAAAAGAAAAGACGCAAAGATGAACTTTATCAAGGCTTTTAGGAGCACTCTGAAAGGAGACGCTTACATTGTGGCGAGTGAGGGGGAGCCTACACCGCCTGAAGGTACTCCAGCTTATATAGTCATGGAGAAAAAGGGTGTTGCGCCTTGCTTATGGATGAAACAATAGCGCAAATTGACAGAGAAGGAGGGATGCTTGGCGTTTCCGGCGCACGGAATGTTCAATACAAGAATTCTAGAGAATTTGAGGTGGATGTTAAGTGTACAAAAGCCACCTCCAAGGCCAGCTCAGTACGAGGCTTTAGCAGTCTGGGATTTAATGGCTATTAAACAAAGACATGTCAGAGTCACCAGATCCTTGGGTCTGCGCACGTTCCCAACACGTCCACCACTGAACAGCTCCAAGACTCTGAGAGATAAAGCACAGAGGCTAAGAGAGTTCAAGAGGGGAAGAGGGGATTAGGAAGGGAAACATCTGGGAAGGAGACCTGTAGTAAGAAAAAGGTTAGAACACACAATATGAAAATTATATCTCCTGAAATCAATACTAGACTATGATTCTAAGCATAGTCATTCTGAAAACATGAACAATCTAAGAATTAAGTTTAAAATGACTAAGTTTCAAGATGACCGGATACCTGTAAGGGAATCAAGATGGATTAAATGAAAACTTTCTTATTCAAGTACTTTCCTTTACATGAGAATCAGAAAAACATTCTGACTAAATTTTAAACCAGTCATATAAATCCTTTTTTGAGAATGCATACTAGGATCATACAATATTGCATCTAGAAACTCTGATCTTCTGTGTACTCTTAAAATGGTTCAATACAAATTGCGCATATTGTAGATTTATATATATATATATATATTTATAGTAAACACCATAAAAGGATTGTGCACCATGAATGACACAATATGGATTCAGGAAAACAAATCACATAACTTGTCAACTTGAATATTACATGATAAATATCTTAGAATAGTGGCATACAATAAACAACATTAATTAAACTCGAGGAGAGAATCGCGCGTCTTGCCGATTTGTAAACCACGATGTAAATGCCAAGAAATAACAGCTCACAATGAATAACAAGATCAAAGTACAATGAAACGAATCGCGTGTCTTTTGCCGATTCTTAAGCCACCATGTAAATGTCAAGAAATGGTAGCGCGCAATGAACAACAAAGTTAAAACACCATAACACGAATCACGCGTCTTACCGATTCTTAAGCCACCATGTAAATGTCAAGAAATGGTAGCGCGCATTGAACAACAAAGTTAAAACACCATAAAACTAATTGCGCGTCTTGCCGATTCTAAAGCCACCATGCAAATGTCAAGAAATGGTAGCGTGCAATGAATAACAAGATTAAATTGTCATGAAACGAATCACACGTCTTGCCGATTCGCAAGTCACCCTGCAAATGTCACAAACACTCAAGCGCATATTTCACACGCGCAAAGTACTCTGTCAAATCATAAAAGAATTAGGCCCAAGAACATGAGAGTTCTCGATAACGACGTCGGGAGGCCAGTCCAACCACTGTCTTACCGCCCAGAACAAGGATCTCCAAATGAAGAATGAAAGTCAGATGTCTGGAAGATCAAATAGGCCACTGGGACAGGAGCTCAGGAAGTAGCTGCTGCTCTGCACCGGGACCTCTGAATAGTGAGCACTTGGAGCTGGGCTGGCTCCTTTTTATAGAGTCTTGGCCCAGCCCACAACCACACCCAGGCATGTTGCAGGGAAAGTCTCTAGAAGGCCCTGGAAAGGGACCACACCCTAACATACTCTGAAAGCCTGCAGCAATACCTTGCAAATAAACAGCATTTGTAAGCACAATTAAGTCTTCAGGATTGAACTCTGCACTGCAAAAGGTTAAACAACATCATTCCAGCACAATGCATTAATGACGTTGTTTTGAGAGTGTTGGGTTTTTGCATTCTAGTCGCCAATAGAGCGCACACTGCCAATGCGTTGACAGACAGCAGAAATTCGAGAGGAGAATGAGAAGGGCAGAAAAGACCTTAGCTGAGGCTAGATGGGACAATGAGAGCAAAATGTGGAGACGGGGAATAGTCGACGGACTTAAATTGTTCGAAGCAATAACACAGGGGGACGAGACGCAGGGAAAGAAAGCCACTTGTAAGACAGATAAAGACTCTAGTAAACCAAAAGAGACTAAGAGGTCTTGGATAGAGGAAGACGACTCAGATGACAAATTGTTTCTTAATCAGTTGTTACATGATTACCCGCCACCTTATGCAGTGGACGACAATGCTCCAAGCACCAGTGCGGGTCCTGGGAACCAGACGCAGGAGAAGGGAGTTACTGATACAGTGCAGACTAGTGATACGGTTTTGACACAAAATGGTGTCAGTGTACCCACTGCGCCAGACATGCAGATACAGTTGCTACCTCCACCGCAGATACAGAGAATCTATCCAGACGTCCCAGTACTAGAGACTACTACGAATCTGATAGTGCCGCCTGACCCAATATATACAAAATCGAGGTTAGTGCAGATTGAGCCAACTCCACAATTGCTGCCTCAGCGCAGCAACAGCTGATACCAGGGTATAGCCCAGCAGCAGGACCTCCATTAGTACCTGCCCCATCCTCAGTGAGTCAAGCTTTGGGAGTTACTGCTCCGTGGGGTTTGGGACCAGGTCAGACACCAGCTGCCATATTATTACCAATTACTGTCGGTCCACCGGTGCCATTGTATGCACAAGGTAAGCCTGGTATGCGTGATCAGGGAGTAATGACCCAAGATGTAATAAGAGGAGGGTCCATAGGAACTCCACAATTAATGGCCCCGGGAGAGCAGTCAGTTGGAAGACCAAGGTCTTCGTTAGACCTTAGTCCGGTCGGAACACCTTTTGAGGCAATGAGACAGGCAGGGCTAGGTGTGCTAACCCCACAGACAATGAGTGCAAATGCTTCACAGTTGTCAATGATGCATGCAGGGAATATTTCACTGCAAGGTTTTTCGGTGCAACAATTGAATGAGTGGTTAGAAAAAACTTACGCTTCACAAAAGACTGCGGTAACTGCAGAGAAGCCAGAAAGGTCAGAAAAAGATGAGTACCTGAACTGTGTAAGACTGGGTGTGGAAGCTGCTGAACTAGTGGAAGGGACAATAGGGGTAAACAGATTAGAATCGTACACAGAAGCAAAATTAAGGTATCCGTGCCCCAAGATTACTAAAGAAGTGGGCAAGGTGCATCAGAGGTTGGCGAACCTGGCAGACATATACAATATTGACATTGAGAATACTAAACATTTGAAAAGAAGTTACAGTCTAGACTTCGAGTCCAAAGATTTTGATCACATGAGTTCAGCTGCAATAAGGGCGCATCTTAAAAAAATATTGCAAAGTGCTCAGATTTGGGGGCCCTTATAGAAGTGGGAAGGCAGATGGGCAAAGAAAAGAGATAAGGAAAAAGGTGACAGTCCGGGATCAAGTCCAACTAAAGCTTCACCGGACACTGAGACAGTAAAGATGTTACCGATGAGAGAGACAGCTGGAGGGGTTCTGGTCCATGTGCAGTGGTCCAGGGGAGACATTCTGTCTTTCACAAATGATTATCCCAGGTTGAGAGAGAAGCCGAAAGAGTGGTATCAGCAGATGGACAGGTCTGCAAAGTGTCTCTGGGAAGACTTGAATACCTTGTTTGAGATTATTGTCCCACCCGACTTATGGCTTGAGTGCAAGAGAGGTGTAGACTGGCCAACACAGGAGCCGGCAAGGGATAAGGCGACCGGAGCACCATCTGAGGAGGTGATGAAGTACTATTATAAAGTAATTGAGTTTTTGAAGCAGAAAGTTTCGCCGAAAGTGACAGATTGGCAGAAAATCGACCGGACCTCACAGGAGGTTAAAGAGTCAATCCATGCTTACTATGAGAGGTTATTGAAAGCGTTCAAACGTTACAGTGGCACTGAGACTATTGAGCCGAAAGACATGAACCATCTTGTGTTTAGATTCGTTGAAGGACTGAAACCAGAGGTTAGCCAGATGATTAAGAATCATTTGATCTGTTGGCAAGCGAAGCCAATTGATGAGGTGTCGCAGTATGCGAAATACTGTAGTGACGAGATTGAGTTAAAGCAGAGAAAACTGAAGGAGAAAGTTATGGTGATGCAGATAAGGGCAGCGCAGGCGGGTATGCAAGGGAATGGAATTCAGCAGATGGTACAGCAACAACCACAAGGGAATGGCGTGTTTCAGGCGCAACCTAGAGGCAGAGGTCGAGGTTTTGTGAATCGCGGTCCAGATTTGAATACTGTGGTAGTTCAAAATGACATACAAGGGATAAAAAAGATGTCACCATGTCACGCGTGCGGGGGCGTGGGGCATTGGAAGCGGGAATGCCCGAATACGGTGCATGATGGTGTTGTTCAACAAAGCACTGATGTCGGTACATTTCAAAATGTGAGCGGTCCAAAAATGAGATGTCAAAATCAGAACTTCCAAAATAACATGGTCCAGATGCAGGGGTTACAGCCCATGCAGAAAATGCAAATGTTGCATGTTCAACCAGCACAAATGCAGCAGGTACAACAGCAGGTTCCCATGGTACCTAGACAGCAAATGCAATTACCCTTAGCTCCAATGGGACAGCAACAGGTGATGCTTCCTCAGCAGGTCACAGGTCAAGTAGTGAGCCAAAATAATACAGTTCAGCAGTTCCCATCACGTGGTGAAGATGGAATGAATGATGACTGGTCGGATGAAAGTTCAGATTGTGAAGAGTGCAGGCTTGCAGCGTCCTTAGAGGTAGAGCAGAGGGGACCCTATGTAGAAGGAAAGTTGATGGGTCACAAAGTTTCATTTTTAGTTGACACTGGAGCCACACGCTCTACAGTCAGAAGTGCAGAGGTTCCGAAATTGCCACTTTCAGGGCGTACCATAAGAGTGGTAGGAGTAGCAAACCAGTACTTGACAAACCCGATGATAGATCCGGTTCAGGTTGAGATTGGCAACTTTCAAGGACTGCATAAGTTTGTAGTCTGCGATTCGAGTCCTGTATCCCTACTGGGAAGAGACTTACTGTGCAAGACGAAGTGTTCGATTACCTGTTCTAATGATGGAATTGAGGTGTAGACAAACAGTGATGATGAAGGGGATGAGGGTCAATTCTCAGAGTTAGAGACGGAGACCACAAATGAAGATTACCCTTTGATAACCTTATTCCCAATGCTTACAGTGACTGACTTACCAGCCGAGTTACAGGGAACAGTGACAGAGAAAGTGTGGGACTTGACAGGCAAAGAAGTAGGGCTGATAAAAGGTGCGGAACCAGTTAAAGTACAAGTGAAGCCAAATGCAGTGTTTCCCCAGGTGCCGCAGTACCACATGGCACAAGATGTCCTTATTCAGGTGTCACAAATAATTGCGGATTTTGTAAAGCAAGGAGTTCTGAAAGAGGTATTGAGCAGCCCATGTTATTCACCAATAATGGGTCTGAAAAAGCCTTATGGGAAGGTTCGAATTGTGCAAGACTTAAGGAAAATAAACGAGATTATGGTAAAGTGTTGCCCCATATTGCCGAACCCAGCAGTGATTATGTTTCAGGTCCCGGGTGATGCAGAATGGTTCACCGTTGTAGATGTGTCACAAGCTTTCTTTTCGGTGCCTCTTCATGAGGACAGCCAATTTCTCTTCAGTTTCAAATTCCTGGACAGGGTGTACAGTTGGTGCAGAATTCCTCAAGGGTTTTCCGAGTCACCGTCCATCTTCAATCAGATATTGAAGAAGGACTTGGAGTCATTAGAACTGCCTTTCAGTTCGACTCTGGTGCAATACATTGATGACTTACTGATTGCGTCCAGGACAAAAGACGACTGCAGGTATGACACAATTGCCTTACTAAACCATTTGGGAAAGAACGGACATAAAGTGTCCCCAATGAAGTTGCAGTACTGTCAAAAAGAGGTGAAATACTTAGGACACTTGATTGAGAAAGGGTCCAGGAGAATATCAAAAGAAAGGGTGACAGCCATACTGCAGATGAACCCCCCAACAACAAAGAGAGATGTCAGAATGTTTTTGGGAATGGTGGGCTACTGTCGCCAATGGATTCCTAAGTTTTCGATTATCTCTAACCTATTGATAAAGCTGACAGGCAAGGAAACTAAGGATGACCCGTATACCACAACTCTGTCCAAGGAAGAGCTTGAGTCATTCATGGAATTGAGGGAATGCATGTACAGGGCACCAGCTTTAGGTATGCCTGATTACACAAAGCCTTTTCTACTGTTTTGTCATGAACGTGATGCTTGTTCTTTGTCTGTCTTAGCACAGGTCCATGGAGGTGCAAACCGTCCTGTAGCATAATTTTCAGCTACCTTGGATCCAGTCGCAGCAGCCTTACCAGGTTGTTTGCGTGCAGTTGCAGCAGTTGGTCAAAGCCTCACGCAGTGTGAAGGCATAGTGATGGGACATCCCTTAACAGTAATGGTTCCACATTCAGTTGAAATTCTATTGACTCAAACTAAAACCCAGCACATGACAAATGCCCGACTTACCCGATATGAGACAATTATTCTGGGGTCACAAAATGTCTCCTTAAAGAGATTTACAGTATTGAACCCGGCAACTCTACTTCCTGTTGAAAGTACTGAGATTAATAATGAAGAGGAAGTGGAGCTTGATTGTCTTGAGGTAATAGAACTATGTACCAAGCCCCGAACTGACATTCAAGATACGCAGTTAAAAGAAAATGACTGCATTATGTTTGTTGATCGATCCTGTTTGAGAGACTTAGTCGGAATACTGAGAGCCGGTTATGCTGTGTGTACGATCGCTGGTATTATTGAAGCTTCCTGGCTCGAGAGAGTGTATTCCGCACAAGTGGCAGAATTAATTACCCTTACTAAAGCATGCCACGCAGCTGAGAACCTGAAAGTCACTATTTATACTGACAGCAGATACGGATTTGGCATTGTATAAAGATTTTTGGCCAATTGTGGTCACAGAGAGGTTTTATGACCTCTTCTGATTCTCCAGTGAAAAATGGTGAACAGATTAAGGATTTGTTACATGCGATTCAGTTACCTCTTGAAATTGCCGTGGTGAAATACAATGCTCATGTTAAATCACAAGACTTTGTGTCAATGGGAAACGGCTATGCAGATCAAGCCGCAAGGTTTTGCGCATTGAACTGTATATCATTCAAGGATCAGTGGGAATTGTTACCACAAACTGAAAATGAGACATGTTTGAACTTTGCATTAAGAGTTGTCGACACACTAGATGAGTTGAAATCATTACAGGGCCGTGCAAGCAGGGAGGAGAAACGCTCTTGGCAGAGAATGCAATGCGTACAAAGAGCTGACGACTTGTGGGTCTCAGAAGAAGGGAAACTGGTTTTGTCAAACAGTCTTTTGTCACAATTTGCAAGGCTTTATCATGGACAGGCACATCTTGGGAGAGATACAATGGTCAGGTTATTCAAAATTGACTGGTTTAACCCGAAATTCAGACAAGCCGCAGAGGTTACTTGTCACAGGTTCATCATCTGTCAGCAGATGAATGCAGGAAAAGGGATTGTGGTAACTTTGAGCCACATAGGGAGAGCTGGCGGTCCATTTAGCAGGATGCAAATGGATTTCATTGAGATGCCTGTTTGTGGAGGACTGAGATACGTGTTGGTGATTGTGTGTGTTTTCAGCCACTGGATTGAAGCTTACCCCACCCGTAGGAATGACAGTCTCACAGTTGCTAAGCTGTTAATTAGAGAACTAATACCCAGGTTCGGTTTTCCGGTCTCTTTTGAATCAGATAGGGGCAGACACTTCGACAATGAGGTGATTAAGCTCTTGTTTGCTGCATAAGACATTGTACAGAAGCTGCATTGTAGCTACCGCCCTGAAGCATCAGGACTAGTAGAACAGATGAATGGTACCTTGAAGTCGAGAATGGCAAAAATGTGCGCAGCTACCAATATGAAATGGCCAGATGCATTGCCCTTAGTGCTGATGTCGAGGAGAAACACCCCTAATAAGAAGACAGGACTATCACCCCATGAAATCTTATGAGGAGAGCTATCAGGTTGCCCGCTGTACCTGCAAATGCTCTTGTGAATATCACGGATGATATGGTGTTGGACTACTGCAAAGGTTTGGCTGATGTGGTTCGCTCTTTTTCCCACCAGGTGGAAGCCAACACATTGCCACCGATCAGTGATCCAGGTCACAACGTGTAAACCGGTGACTGGGTGGTTGTCAAAAAGCACGTGAGAAAGTCGTGTTTGGAGCAGCGTTGGAAGGGGCCATATCAAGTAATACTGACAACAACCACTGCTGTGAAATGTGCAGGCGTTCCAAATTGGATACACGCCAGTCACACAAAGAAGGTAACATGTCCGACTGATGAGGAACTTGAAGTTTGCGACTCAGCAATTCCAGAGAAGGAAGTCTCAGGGTCAGAAAACAGCCAAGGGGGAACTGAGACTACAGGAGAGCCCACTGAGGACTCCCAAGTCCCTCAAACAGTAAACGAGTTTGAGAGAGGTGACAGTGAGCCTATCTCAGTAGAGGCAGCAGGAGAACTAAATCAAGGAAAGGTTCTCCCAGAAGTAGACGGGTACGGGTTAGAGCTTGAACCTGTTACAGACCCAGAAGAAGAAGAAGGGGAAATAGTAGAGAGAAGTCAAAGCACACCGGCATCCCCTGAGCCAATTGCAGGTCCGTCAAGAGAAAACACCATAGCACAAGAGGAGGGTGCTGTTCAGCGTCCTGAAAGGACAAGCAGGAAGAAGACGCATAAAGGTGATAACTGGCCAGAGAAGCAGGCTGCAAAAGAAAAGGTCATACCAGGTGAAACAATAGCGGAAGAAATCGATACAACCCGAGTAGAGGATCTAAGTGAAGGAGAATTGCAAAGTGAACACAGGTTGAAAAGAAAAAGAACCGCAAATAGAAGGTACGCAGGTCCTGAATGGGCATATACAACGACATCTGAATGGCAACAAGAATTCTTAGCATTCTGTTTTGATCGAGAAGTACCAGGCCAATACTACGGTACCTGAAATCAATCAGGGAAAGAGACTGTGTTAAAACTGAAATTGAAATTGAAGGCTGAAAAGCTGAGAAAAGAGACTTATAAATTACCGGATGTGACACTGATAACCTGAATTGACTTTGAAACCCGATTATGACAAGCTGCTAACCTAATTTGACAAAAGGGTCCTGGGGTGAGTGAAACGCTGTAAATACACGCAGAGAGAAAATGAGACTTTGCATCAAGAGGGAAAAAAAAAAGAGAGGTTTTTTTTATCGTACACAAGTTGATTGTTTGCTTTGAGTTATTCTGCTATCTGATTCTTTACAGACTATGGCTCATAATAGAGGTAGTAGCAAGAAGGGTAAAGTGTGTGGTTGGTTAAGTATTATATTAGGTATTGTGTGTGTGATAATAATTGTAGGTGTGATTGTGGGAATGCCGTGGTTGGATAAGAAAGCGACTAACAACGCCTCAAAACCTGAGACTACAACTCTAACACCGTGGGAAAAGTTTGAGCAAGATACACAACACTTGCATGAGGGAACTAATTCAAAGGGGGAACTTTCCACTAATGTCTTCTATCCCTTGCTGAATGAGTATGTTGAAACCATGGATGCGAGAAACTGTTATGTGTGCACAAAGATTCCTTCATCCGTACAAGAAGGGGTCACCTATCATAGTCTTCCACTAACATACGGGATAAGTTGTAGCTTGCCACTAACAAGATTTTATGACCAGGAGCATGTGCAATATTTGTACTCAAATTTGTATGTGGTGTTTTCCTTTGTGCCAGTGATTGAGTTTCTGAATAAATTAGCTAAGGAGCATAGTATAAAATTAGTTAGAGGTTTCTTTGAACCGACACTTACATTTGAGACAGCTTATGCACACCACAACAATCTGACTTGCTTATTAACACCTGTAGAGAAAAGCTTCTTAGATCACACTGATGATAGACGCAAAGCACTGAAAGAAAGATTAGAAAAGGGGCTAGAGAAACACACATATGCAAATGATTATGCTTACACTGCAATAAAGACGCAAGGCAAATTAGCTATAGATACATTACATGTAGGGAGGCTTTGTATGTACAGGCCAAAATCTGATCATGACACTTTATTTGTGGGAACGAGTGAATGCAGGCATGTGTTTTTGTTTCAGAGTAAATGAACATTCATGTTAAATGGACAGGATCCAGCGATCCCTGGGATCTATTATATCTGTGTACTTACCGTCTCCCTAAGGGATGGTATGGGACATGTTATTTGGGGATAGTTTTCCCAAAACTTTACCAGATTAATGACTTAAAACAAATACCTAAAGCGTCTGAATTACAACATGCTAGACAAAAGCGAGAGACAGCGGCTGCTGTCGTTGGTGACATATTTGGAGCCATAATTCTTTCAGTAGGGGTTATTCTAAACTCCATAAAGATTCGAAGGTTGTCTACTATTGTGGATAACATGCTGACAAATTTTACAGGGGCTGTACTCCTGATGGATACTGAACTTGCTGCGGAAACAGCTATGACTCTTCAAAATCGGCTTGCTTTAGACATTCTTTTAGCAAAAAGCGGCGGAGTCTGCAAGATGCTCAACGAGCGTCATTGTTGCTCATTTAAACCGGACAATAGTAAAAAGATTAGAGGTATGCTTACCAACCTAACTAGAGATAGTACAGATTTGAAGGAACTGAAGGAACCTGGAGTGTGGGAGAAAGTGGGAAAAGGAATTGCCAGAGTAGGGAGCTGGTTTAGCAACATTTGGAATGGGGTTCTTGCAAAAATAATAGGGGGTCTATTAATTGTTCTGGTCTGTTTATTAGGTTTATGGGGAGCATGCAAAATTAATGATAAAATTAAAAGAAATTGGACAAAGAGAAACAAGAGAAGTGAGGAAAGTGAAAGGGAGAAAATGTTCAATGAAATTTGGGAAAGTTCACACAAGGGACAAGATGTTGAAATGCGCATTATGCGCAAGGTGAAAAATTAAAAGTGAAAGGTCGAAAGGGGAAAGGTTTGTGTGATGACAAACGTCATCAGAGGAGGGACTGAGAGAGCGTAGCTTATATAATCTATATTAACCTGAAACGTTTTATGAATTAATGTGTGATAATTCCCCATAGAAACTGTATTAATGAATTTTTGCTTAACTGTGTGCTTGAAATGTGACCACAGGAAGTGGCTGTCAATGTATACGTGGATTAATAAAAATGACTAACGTTATGAATTGATGTAAAGAATAAGTTTATACTAATTATTAATGATTGTGTTATTGAATTTGTGCTGAAATCCTTGTAGGCCTTAAGTTAGCATGAGCCGAAGCTTAGCTGCCTGGCTCTCATATTAAACTTATTTTTCCTATCTTGTGCTGACTCGCAAAAGGACATGACCCCTTGTTGTTTTCTTCAGACTAGAAGCTGAATGTAACCATAGTAGATCCGTTCTCATGAAATCCCCATTGCTTGTAGAAAATCTTACACAAAATGCAACAGTGTAGATTAATGTAATGTACACGGTCGTTTAAACCGGTGAAGACAATGGAGCTACTGACCAAAAGATGTGCAAAGAATTACAGAAGGATGAAATCAAACCGGACGTGCTACCTCTGAAGACGTCAATCATGTGGACCAATAAAAAGCTTGTAAAATAATATGGGGTGAAAGATTAATGACATAATCCATTTTCTAATTGGGTAAAGATAGTGGGGTATAACCAAGGACCAATAAAATTTTAGGGAAATGTACAACAAAAAAGGGATAAAAGTCCATGACGCAGAGAACCATTAGAATTAGGTAGGGAATGCTATTGATTTTATCCAGAAGCTTTGTCACTCTGTTTGATGACCTACTATGGTTTACTAAAACCATCCTTGTCCTTAGAATGTCCATTTTATACTTTACCTCCTTATGAGGGAAGTGCCCCTTCTGCCCCGGAGCTGAATTATGACTGATGGCATTTTCACTGATGTCCTGAAGACGAAGACTGAACCTGAGTGCTGACCTAAACCTTGAAGGGTAACTATGACAATGAAATTGCGATTTGTCTGTTTGCCTTTCCTTTCTAGGTACCAACTGCTTATTTTTGACAGAGACCATAGTTAGATGTTTTACAAATTGGTGTTCAAAATTGTTTTGCATGAAGCCCAACATGCCAATGCTAATTAGTTGTTAGGACAGATATTCACTAAATTGACGTAAATAGACAAACGACTGAATCTATGCTTTGTTGAACTGACGCGTTATTGACACTCTGCTAAATTGATCTATGTTTACGCTGTGTTATATTTTGATGCTTGTGATTCTCGCTTTAATGAAATCTTATCAAAGTTGCCATATCATGACAATGCTATTATGTTTCTTGGTTTTAAGATTAACACATCTACTTTTAGAATTGTAACTAATAGGGAATAAAACTTATAAAATTCTACTAAACTGGTGTGGTTATTCATGACTGCAAAGTCATGGTGATGTCTTGAATCCATTAATGACTTTGACTAAAGTGAAATGTATTGTTGTGATAAATATTGATGACATTATTGATGTATTAATTGACATATTGATTAGTTATCTCGTCCTAAGGTGTCTCTCAACTGGTCAAAAGATTCATTGGCCTAAAACGAGTCCTAATGTGTAATAAATTATCGTAAGGGGACGCGTTAACAGTTCTAATTACCAGTATTGTTAGTTTGGCACATGCTCATCTCATCTTCCGATTAATCAGAGCAACTGCGAAGAACAGTCGATTCAGGAACAGTCGATTCAGGCGTTCCCAAACAGTGCTGATGGAACAGAGGGTAGCATCCCCCTCCCCTTTAAGACACCTTTTGCTGATCTATCAAGTTGTCAAACATATCAATTATTTATTACACTTTTCTAAGAAAGAAAACAAAGAAATGACAACATTTCAGTTTAATGGTTATTACTGTTTTATAATGCTTCAGCAGTGGTGGTCTGTGATAATGGCCGTCTATTATATTTGTATACCAGTATAGTGGTTGAAAGGCATTTATGATGTTGTTGTGGGCATACTACTGAAAGTGCCGCAGCACAGAATGTATTGGCTTCATTGTTTGAGAACTAACAGAATAGTAGAGAGCCACTACACGAATTCCATGATACTATATGCAAGGTAACCTAAGTCTGAGAGCCTGTTTTTGATGTTATTAAATGCGTTTTATTAAAAAGAAAAGTGCGTGGAAAAGAAAGTACTTTGACTTTAAATTCATGGAACGGCCTTGTCCTATACAGAAGCTTTAAGTATTGTATTCAGTTAAGGGAAAGCGTATTTGAAAGGTAACGATATGTGTGTTGCACTAAAGAGAGCAGCAAAAGAACCAATGTCCCTTTAAGTGCAGCATTTTAGCATTTGGAACCAACTTCCAACATATGTTGAACAGCAGTTGATAGAAGGTGGGTGGTTAGAAAGCATCTCACCAATGCTAACAACAACCCTGTTCTGAACCAAACAGCTGTGAGCAAAGCACAGGTGTGCTAACTCAACAAAGGCTATTTATGTCATAACACTGAGCGCGGGCCAGGTTTGCTGAGCCACATCTGACCACATAAATGAGAGGGAGGGAAAGGATGTGCGCGAGAGCCCTTCGCGTGATGTGTTCACTGTTGTCATTTGATTACTCTTCCATCTGCGAAAAGGAACGACATGCAGATGTGCGTTGCGCCATAAGTGTTCAGCACAAATGCTACACGGCAGTAATCCTTGGTTTGAAGTTCTTCCAAGATGGTTCTTTAATCGTGAAAACATTTTGGACGTTTACGAGCTAAAACACTCGTCTTCTACTTTCCTCTTTCCGAAACCTGTCCCAATATCTAATTTTGCTTAAATTACTTCGGGTTCCAGGCTGTTTTAAATGAACATCATTATTGCATAAAGGTAAATACAAAGCCATTTGGCGAATTGTTCAGAAGAAATGTTAAATGTGTCCTATTTCCGTCCTATTTCACGGTAAATAATGGTAACGTCTTAGTATGTATTTAGAATATAAGGACAGTTGAAAGGTCACCATATAATGCTGGGGTTTCCAATTAAAATGTCACGCAGTACATTAGTTGTAGAGATTTGTGTCTCTCTTTTGGATATGATGATTTGGTGTTCTAATACCTGTTATCTGCAATCAAATATCTTTTATTTCTACAGTGTATTTTTAGGAAATTAAAAGATTATGCAAAATTGTATGTCTACAAATGTAAGGTAATTTTGATATTTTTATGCCATTTTTTTAATTCGTAAAATGTGGTCAAGCGAAGGTGTGGGCTTAGCCGATTCCTAAATAAATTACTTTTGGAGGTGTATTGCCAAAGATGCACAGGAGCACACCATGAATTATTTGCTTAGTGGAATACCTCTAGTATTAAAGAAGGGGCACAAATGATTGTGTATGTAAATATGAAATGGGCGCCTGGTTAGCTGCCCCACGATACATGAAGGGATTCCGTGATTTGCATGAAAATGCATAGGAAACTCCTTTGTCTGTGTGCCTGCACCACATCACTTCTGTATGTACTAAGTGTTGGCACCTAGAAGGTGATGCAAAATTTGAGTTTCCTTCCATGGGGCCGCTTGGGAGGAGCCATGTAGAATGCCAGGGATTTTGAGAAATTACCTCAGGGGGCGCTGCAATAACAGACTATACTACCCAGCCGCAATCTCTGGAATCTATTTTAATATTGACAGTTTGCCAGAAGCCACGGCGTTAAAGTCTCTACAAAAGGTTTTCTATTCCAACTCTTAAAATGGGGAGCTAAAGGCACCCGCAATTTTCTGTACAGTGGACCTACTCCTCTTTTTTGTGCTGAACGAGCACCAACTCAAAATGTTAACGTATCTTTTGAAAATAATGCACTTTGTGCATAACTGTGGTCTGCCCCGTTAGCAGCAAATTACGGAGTGTACTGACTTAAAAGTAGGACCGCCCCCATTTCAAGATGCGTCTTCAGGTGCACACTCTCATCTGCAAGCCTCCATGGCTATGTAATGTATCACGAATAACTCTCATTTCTCTCTAAGAGTGAAAGTAAATTGTCTCATGAACCTCAATGAATGAAGTACGTGAACCTAGAATCTTGTTCTCAGACTGTCATGATTCAACACCGTGTTTCTATGACCTTTGCAATGAAAATAGACATTTTGAATGTTCCAGTCTGCTACAGTTCCCTCCTCCAGTAGGCCCCACTATAAGGCCATACTACATAAGTCTTCAAACAGTATTCAACTTATAAAAGCAAAATATCAAATAAACGTCTTGTGTATGTATAGCGAGCTCTTCTTAAATTAAAGTTGGAAAAAGTCTTCATCACACTTGTGATCTTCTCAAATACCTTTACAAAATAGAAACATTAGAAACATTCGGAAGTCATATTTACATTTGGTTTCTGCACCTTCAACATAGTTTTTGGAGGGAGATTTGACCTTCTACTTGAACATTTAATAGGATTCCTGGATCCCAAACATGCTGAGATGCTTACATTAAAATCATGTGATCATCCTGGGTTATAAAACAAAATACAGAGAACAATCAACAATCTCCTGTCATATTTCATCTTCTCTTGTTTTTGAAGATACTGATCTGTGATCTCATTCAGAGAAAGGAACAATGTTGTTAAAAAAATGAGAACAAAATGGAAATATGTTTCGATGGGATCGGATCTTTTGGTAGAATCTTTAGATGAGTGTTTTGCAACTGTAGCAGTGAGCAGCACTGCTGGAAGTGTTTGAGACATTAAGTCACCCAAAGTTGTGAACTGAAGAATTTAGCTCAATACAAACATAAATATCCCTTCCTCAGAAAACACACCCCTACACCAGCTCTAGCTTTCTTAAGTTGTTACTCATTGTTGTATCTCCTTTAACTTGCGCTCTCTTAAGGATACCCTTTAGGTATCAGCACAGTAAACACATCTAAAATCAAATCAAAGGGCCTTACCTAGAAGTTCTATTTGATTCCTTCTATTAAAAAATCTTCATGTTCTCCGACCAGATGATTGGTTCAAAGGTTTGCATCTGTGCCGGCTCTGCCACATAGTGCTGTGGTCCTGTTTTGCATGCATCATTGCATTGGCTTAGGCAGCATATATAATTAGTATACAGAAAAGAGGCTTTTCTTAGCAAGTAGGACTATCTTTTGCATACATTTTAGGAAAGTCATAACACAACTTAGAAGTGATAATTGATACGCCTAAATGTTACCGGCAAAATTAAACAGTGCAAGCCCATCTGTAGCTGTCTGCCTAAGCTGTGCACCGCGCAAGACTTTGGCCCTCATTATGATATTATGCTGACTGCCGCCAACATACCGCCGCTGCCGCGGTTTACCGCTACCCATGTTATGACCCACACATAGCAATCCGTCACTATACAGACACACACATAAGTCCGCCAGCCCAAAGGTCAGTGATAAACTGGCAGTACCAAATCCCACAAATCAACACCACATTGGACAATTCAAACTACACACATGTGGCACACATACACAGACCACACCCACACCACTATAAAACACACACCAACATTACCCACAACCCTTCACAATTGATAACTGAGGGAGAGACCATACACCATACACGCACCTCACAGCACACACCTCAACAGATCACCCCACAAACCCTCACACACACCACTCGCACTACATGAATGGCACCACAAAGACACCCCAGGTTCTCAGAGGAGGAGCTAAGTTCATGGTGGAGGAAATCATACGGGTAGAGCCACAGCTATTCGGATCACAGGTTCAGCAGACATCCATTGCAAGGAAGATGGAGCTATGATGGAGGATCATGGACAGGGTCAACGCCATGGGACAACACCCCAGAACAAGGGATGACATCAGGAAGAGGTGGAACAACCTATGGGGGAAGGTGCGTTCCGTGGTAGCAAGACACCAGATAGCAGAACAGAAGACTGGTGGTGGACCCCCACCTCCTCCCCCACAACTAACAACATGGGAGGAGCAAGTCTTGGCAATCATGCATCCTGAGGGCCTGGCAGGAGTGGCAGGAGGACTGGACTCTGGTGAGTCAAATCTCTATTACTGTCACCCCCCCACCTGCATGCCATCACAAACCCCACCCCTACCGTCACCCCATCACTCCACCACCTCACATACACCACACCAACACAACCCACCCCTCCCACTACCAAGCCCTGCATGCAACACCAATGCGTGGACACCCATCACAGACCTGCATGGACACCCATCACCAAAGCATGCACACTAGAGACGATCACCTATCCAACAAAATCACCACTCACAGAAGCCTAAGCTGCCAGGGCAATCACAACCATACAGGGCAACACACGCATGCACAAGATGTCACACACAGAAACAATAACACTGCATTTACATTCCCACAGGTCCCACACACAATGTCACCGGAGAGGAGGTGCCAGTAACATCCAGTCTCCCCACAGAAGAGGCCCACAGTGATCACAGCAGCTCTGTACGCCTGGATCAGGATGAACAACCTGGCCCATCTGGGACCTCCGGAAAGTCGGTTACCCAGGCACAGTCCCATACCACCACAGAGTCTTCCCCCCTCTGAAAACACCAGCACAGCACCCACGCAGCAGGCCCATACCTCTGTCCCCAGGACACATCAATCAGCAGGGTGTCCGCCACTACAGGGACCCCAGGCAACCCCACAAACACAGGACGATCAGGGACCTGGGGTCAGTGGCAGTGGGCACACAGTTCAGGCGACAGAGGCACTGGACAACAGGGAAGCTGGGAGGACTGCTGTGCGACAGGGGGAGGGCAGGCCCAGGGAACCGACTCTTCACGAGTCACTCACCAACATCCTTTAAGCATACCACCATTCCCAGGAGACGATGGGCCAGATACTGGCCAAGTTGCAGGAGACCCAGTGGCTGCAGGAGGGACAGTACCTGGGGATCAGGGAGGACCTGAGGGACATCCACACCACCCTGGTCACCATTGCATGGGTGCTGGCAAACATGACCAACACTACTATGAGGCAGGCAGTGGCACACCAATGGGCCCCTGACAGTAGCCACACTGATGAACAGCCCTCCACCTCTGCTGACGGTAGTGGACAGGAGGCCCCGCCACAGGAAGAACAGGCCACCAGCACCCCACCCCCTGCAGAAGGAGAACCACCCCGCAAAAGGTCCCTGCAATCCAAGCAGAAGCCAGAGAACAATGCCAAGACACCCACCAGGAAATAAGACTCTCCTGATTGTCATCCTTGTGTCCCACTCTGTCACCCTGTCCACCTTGAACTGCCATTGCTCCCTTTCCTATGCCTCCTTGGACTATGCACCTCTGATACAAATAGACTGGGAATTTTACCTGGACTCTCCTCCACCCTCCAACCCACCCCCAGCCTATAGCAATACCCAATCAGCTTATTAGCACATAAATAAGCACCCTTGTAAAAAATACAAGTACTGGGTCTGTCAATTGATTGAACTATGTATTTGCTTAACAATCTGTAGACATTGCAGTTCAACTATACAGTAATGTATGGATAAGTATGACCTGTACTTTGCTGCAGTCAATACACCAGGTGCCAGAGTGGGGCACATATATCTGTAAATATACATGTCAAAGGGTACAGTAAGTGGCCATAGTAGTGGGAATATCAGCCTGCCAGTGACAATTTCCAATACAAAACTGCAATGGAAGGTGAAGTTACAGTGTCTTATCTGTCTGTCATTGGAAGTACTGTCGTATGATTGATGTTCTATTGTCCACATCCTCATCCTCTGCCTCCTCTTCATCACTGTCCACAGGCTCCACCGCTGTCACACACCCATCTCTAGCCTCATCCTCCTGCAGAAAAGGCACCTTGTGACGTAAGGCAAGGTTGTGCAACATGCAACATGCCACGATGATCTGGCAGACCTTCTTGGGAGAGTAGCACAGGGAACCACCTGTTAGGTGGAGGCATCAAAACCTGGCCTTCAGGAGGCTGAAGATTCACTCTATAATTCTTCTTGTTCGCCCATGTGCCTCATTGTAATGTTCCTCTGCCCTTGTCCTGGGAACCCTCACTAGGGTCAGTAGCCATGAGAGTTTGGGGTAACCAGAGTCACCTGCAAATATCGAGGGATACCTGTTAGACACTAACCCTTAGGGCCAACCCCATACCCATACACCAACATATACTGAGTGGGGACCATGGGCTCACCTATTAGCCACACCCGGTGCTTCTGGAGTTGGGCCATCACATATGGGATGCTGCTATTCCTCAGGATAAAGATATCATGCACAGACCCAGAATATTTTGCATTTACATGGGAGATGTACTGGTCCACCAGGCACACAATCTGCACATTCAAAGAGTGAAAGTACTTTCGATTTCTGAACACCTGTTCATTTCTCTGGGGGGGGACAAATGCAATATGTGTACCATCAATTGACCCAATGATGTTGGGGATATGTCCCACTGCATAAAAGTCAGCTTTCACTGTGGCCAAATCCTCCACCTGGGGAAAACAATGTAGCTGCGTATTTGTTTCAGCAGGGCTGACAAAACTAACATTCCTGCTGCCAAGCCCACTGTCACTTGGAAAGAACCAGTTGCCAAGAAATGGAGCACAGATAGGACTTGCACAAGAGGGGGGATCCCAGTGGGGTGACGGATAGGAGGGATCAGGCCTGGCTCAAATTGGGCACACAGCTCTTGGATTGTGGCCCTGTCAAGTCTGTTGGTGAGGATAATGTGCCTGTACATGAGGGGATGTCTCCATCTCCTATTCATCTGCAGTGGTTGCAATCTAGGGGGCAAAACGATGAGCATCTGGTCAGTATTCAACATTTCTAAAATGTACAGTGCATTGCATGTTGTGACTGAAACAGTATGTTGTTGTATAGGCCCAAATGGTGCCTATGTGTGCTGTGACGCAGTTAGGTGCCATGGCCTGCCCCCCCTGTCCACCTGTCCTGTTTGGATAGACATGTGGAAATGAGGTAATGCCGCAGATGTTGTGCGCCATTGCGGGAGACGGTGGAGTACCACCGTGCAACTCCTCATTGGTTGTCATTGGGTCCTATGGGTTACAGTAGCCAATGGTGATGTACGCCGGCAGTGAAGGTACGCACCGCCACGGACGTCACTGCCATTTTCTATCTGTTCACTCACTTGCTACCTGACCTTCAACAGGAGAGGACCTACACTGCATGTGCTGCTGTGACCTGTGTCTGGAACCGACCATGGCTCGTGTCACTGGGGAAAGGGCCCTGCCTTCACTACAGCGGAGTTGGAGAGACTGGTGGATGGGGTCCTACCCCAGTCACGAATGCTGTATGGGCCTCCAGACCAACAGGTGAGTACACTGTTAGCACGATGCATGGGGCATAAATGCATGGAGTGCTGTATGTGAGGGCCTCATGTAGGGGGGGTGGTTGAGGGGTCCTGGGCAGCGTGCTGCATGTCTGGTGGGCAATGTATGTGCGTAAGGGGATGGGAGGGATATGGTGGGCCATGAGTGTAACAGGCCATACAGTATGACTGATACCTTTTTTCTAAGTGTATTTCTCTGCAGGTCAGTGCCCATCAGAAAAAGGGTATATGGCGAGCCATCGCCAAGGATGTGCGCACCCTGCGGGTCTATGGCAGACGGAGCACCCACTGTCGCAAACTGGGGGAGGACCTCAGACGCTGGGCAAGGAAGATGGCAGAGGCCCAGCTGGGGATGGCCTCCCAATGAGGAAGGGGTGCCCTTCAAACCCTAACCCCCCCTGATGTTCCGCATGCTGGCAGTGGCCTATCCAGAGCTGGATGGGTGCTTGAGGGCATCACAGCAGCCAAAAGGGGGTGAGTACAGTTTCACACTATACTACTTGTGCATGGTGGAGTGGCCTTCAGGTGGGGGATGTGGGCCTGTTGGTGCCCCTAGGCCAGCCCGGACATTTCAGGTAAGGTTCCATGTAGGGCAGGGGCTGATGAACTCCACCTCCACCAAGCTAGTGGGCATCCACTACTGGGCAGGGCTCTGTTGATCTCAGGCATGCTGCAATTGGCATTAGGTATTACTGTCCATGGTCTGGTGACTAGCATTGTGACTGGTAGCACATTGCTTAGTGCGTAGGTAGGTTCCCTATGTGTGTGTGTGTTGTGTACGCCAACGGTGGTGTTGTTTCTGCCATTGACCAAGAGTATCTGTCTCTTCCCCCCCCTTTTTGTTTTGTCATCCTGTCCTTATGTGCATTAGCATCATCTGGCGGAGGAGCAGAGGCACCGGTGATGGAGGGAGCTGCATCCCACAGGGCCCATGAGGCCGAATCCACAGATGGTGAGGGCACCAGTGGAACGGAGGGCGAGGGGAGCACCCGGTGGAGACAGGAGGGGACAGGTCGGAAAGTGATACCTCCTCCGATGGAAGCTCCCTAGTGTAGTGTACTACAGGTACAGCCGCCACCCTCGTACCAGCACCGTCCTCCCAGGAGCCCCTCAGCGAGTTTCCCATGCCCACTCACCCAGGAGGGTGGGCATCTCCTTTGCCCCAGGCACCTCAGGCCCTGCCCCAGTTAGCCCTGTGTGAGGAGGATATTGACCTCCTGAGATCCATCTCTTTTCGGCAGTCAACCATAGTGAATGCCATCTAGGGGCTGGCAGCCCATTTGCAACAAACTAATGCATTCCTGGAGGGCATTCACTCTGGCATGGCAGCCCAACAGAGATCCATCCAGGCTCTGGCCTCCTCCCTGATGGCAGCCATTGTTCCTGTCTCTAGCCTCCCCTCCAACTTCCTCTACCCAGTCTCATTCCCCTCACCCCCAGCCTATCCCAAGCACACAGCCAGACCAGCATGCACCCAAGACAACACACAGGAGTGGCTCAGGCAAACACAAGCACCACACATCATCACACAGGCACTCACACAAACACCATCCAGGTGCAGACACACCAACATCCACTGCCTCCACTGTGTCCCCCTCCTCCTCCTCGCTCACCTCCCTCCCAGTAGCGTCTCCACTCACACCTGCATGCACTACATCCACATCCACTGCCTCCATGACCATCACACCTATCACTACACACCCCTCACTGGCAGTCACCACCCCCACATCCATGAACATGTACCCTGTATCCTCTCCCACTGTGTCTCTGCCCCCTCCTCCCAAAGTCCACAAACACAAGCACTCAGACACCCAACAGCCATCCACCTCACAACAGCATCCAGCTCATGCACCTGCACCCAAACACAGCAGACAGACACCTCCAACAACCACTCCCTCTTCCTCCACTCCCACACGTTCACCCTCCTCCCACCCCAGTGTCCCTAAGAAGCTTTTCCTCTCCACCATTGACCTCTTACCCACCCCTCTCTCCCATCCTTCAGGTCGGGCCAGGGTGGTCAGAAGCCAGGCTAGCACCTCAGCCACCCAGTCCACAGCCACAGTAGTGTTGACAGCTACTGCAGGTGTGAGAGCCTCCAAGGAAACACCCATCAGCACTTGCAGTGTGCCTGCACCAGCTGCCAAGGGGAAGAGCAAGGATGCACCACCAGCTCGCAAGGGCAAGGGCAAGGAGGCACCACCAGATGGCAAAGAGGCACCACCAGCTTACAATGGGAAGAGCAAGGAGGCACCACCAGATGGCAAGGGCAAGGAGGCACCACCAGCTTACAAAGGGGAAGGGCAAGGAGGCACCACCAGATGGTAAGGGCAAGGGCAAAGGGCTTGCCCCTGCAGGCAGGAAGGACAGGAGGTCTGGTGCTGGGACTGATTCTGAGCCCCCACCACCAACCATGGTGCTTCAGCCGTGCGAGGCTGCAGGGGAAGGGCTGGAGCCTCCCCCACCACTGGCAGCCCAGACACCAGCACTGCCACCAGCACCGCCACCTGCACCGCCACCTGCACCGCCACCAGCACCGCTGTCAGCACCACCGCCAGCAGCAGCAGCCCCAGTGGGCAGACGTCCGAGGCTGCAGGGGTAGGGCTGGAGCCTCCCCCCACCACTGGCAAAATTGACACCAGCACCGGCACTGCCACCACTGAACAGCTATCGCCGCAGGAAGGCTGAGTGTTGTCCTGCCTCCATGGACTGTAATGCATCCTGACCACTTCAAATCATGTGGGTCTGACACCCAGGTGAGAGACTGTGACCTTGCACTCCCCAAGATCTGCATCACTGGGCACAAACCGCGCTCCAGAACCAGTGGCATTCACTCATCCCCTCCTTGCCAGGATGAAGCACATTGGGCACAAAGCCTCCTCCAGAACCAGTGGAAGAAGGCATCCACTCCCCCCCCCCCCCCCCTTGCCAGGATGAAGCACACTGGGCACAAAGCCCCCTCCAGAACCAGTGGAAGTAGTCACCCATTTGAGATACTGTGGCCTTGCACTCCCCAGGACCAAACAGTGAGCAAACCACCCACTAGAGAGACTGTGGCTTTGCACTCCACAAGACCAAGCAGTGGGAAAACCACCCACTAGAGAGACTGTGGCTTTGCACTCCCCAGGACCAAGCAGTAGACAAACCACCCACAAGAGAGAATGTGGCCTTGCACTCCCCAGGACCAAGCAGTAGGCAAACCACCCAGTAGAGAGACTATGGCCTTGTACTACCCAGGACCAAGCAGTGGGCAAACCACCCACTAGAGAGACTGTGGCCTTGTACTACCCAGGACCAAGCAGTGGGCAAACCACCCACTAGAGAGACTGTGGCTTTGCACTCCCCAGGACCAAGCAGTGGGCAAACCACCCACTAGAGAGACTGTGGCCTTGCACTCCCCAGGACCAAGCAGTGGGCACACCACCCAGTAGAGAGACTGTGGCTTTGCACTCCCCAGGACCAAGCACAGGTCATGTTGCCCCCTCCAGGACAAGTGGTGTTGAATCATCTTCAGGCTGAGGTACCCCCCGTCCCCCTGTGCTGCCTGTATATTTTCGACCTGATGCCCCTGCAGTGTTCTCTCCATGTTGCTGCAGGAGTTAAGTGGTGCCTTGGCCTATGTGATGTGGCCCTGTGGCCCACGGACAATGTGGACTGGGCAGTGTCCCTCTTTTTGTATATATGTAAATAGTGTTTTGATTTTTGAAGCTGTATTTCTAGTTTTTTTTATCTTATTACACTCAGTTCAATCACTTAATTTTGTCTTTGCATTATTCCTGAGGGCTACGGATGGATGTGTAATGTTGTTGCATCTGTTTGTGTGTATGGTGTTGGGGGTGGGGGTTGAATGTTGCGTGCGTGTTTCACTCTCTTTTTCCTCCCCCCTCCCCTGTGTGCTAGGCGGCAGTACTCACTGTGGTCATCTTTGCTGCATTGGTATTCATGGTGTAGGAGGAGGTAGACCAGCATGGGGAACACCTGCAGTTCGGGCTCCATGGCGGCGTGGTTCTTCCCTGAGTCTCCAGAGGTGAGTTGTTTACCTTCTGTGTCCTGTTTCCGCCGTGCTTTTGATGTCGTTGGTACCACCCCGGAACAGGTGGCGGATAGGCCTCTTGTAATAGTGTGGGCGGTACATTGTCTTCCGTCTGGCTGTTGGCGGTTACCACCCCGGTGCTTGTTGCTACCGCTGTGGCTGTCGGTGTGTTAAAGTGGGTGTCTGAGTGGGCGGTTTCCGCCATGGTCATAATTCCAGTTTTTTTTACTGCTGGCTTGTTGGCGTTATTACCGCTGCTTTATCACCGATGGCCAGGGTTGTAATGAGGGCATTTGTGTCTCGACCTCCCTGATGATCAGCTGGCATGCACTGCCTACAACTGAAAGTCATTCTATTCCAGATTCCTTCAAGAACAAACAAGTGTGGTCCTACCTTGAATCTTTCTGCTAGTTTTCCAGGACATCCTTCTTCAGACAAAATGTCTTCTACCCCCTTGTTGGTTTTTCTGTTTTTAATTAATTCTTCTTTCTCAAAGCATAGTGCAAAGGTACCCAATTTAATCCTAGATTTTCATTTGGCTATTCTTGCCTTCAACGAGTCCTTTCTCAAAGGTGCCCCTAGCCTTGATATTGTCCTAGCTATACCTGCAGCCACAACAGATATTAATGTTGGTTCCGGAATAGTATGTCTTTTTCCTTGCAACACTCTTGTTATAACTTGTTTTGCTCTCCCCCTTTCTACATGGCATAACCCATGACCACCCACTCTATGTCTTCCTTCTATTATACTATTGCTCTCTGGCTCTGGTACTGCTAGTAAGTTCCGTTGTACTGTTTCTCGTCTTATTGTACTTCTGTGGCCGTATCATACATAGAGTGCACGTTCTCTGTTTGTGCAATGGCGCACCTTAAAACAGGTGCACTGCCCAAGGGCAGCCGTGAACTTGCCCGCCCTGGGAGTAGAGCATTCAAGTGAAAAATGGAGCGGCTTTGAAGCAGCTGCTCCATATTTCACTGTACAGAGGGCAACCCACCTGGACTTTTAGGAGGATTAGAGATCCCCTTGCAGGTGGGTGCAGAGAGTAACTGACCCCTCCTGCAAGGTGATGTCTGCAGCATCCATGGGATCCCATTTCCCCTATCTAGAGGGCTACCATCAGGAAACAGACTGACAGCTTCTTCACCTCTTTGTCCACATCTTTAGTGCTGCACAGGCACAAAGGCAAAGGGATACCTCATAGGAATGGGGCCATGCCCCCATGCAAATGAGGGAATACTCACTGGTGACAGCTCTGGCGCTATACGTGCACCAGTGTTATCTATGCCAAAGTGCCCTAGGGGCATGCAAAGCAGGCACACATGCCAATCGCGCCCCCAGGCACTTTGCATAATACAGCACCTGGTGTTTACTGCTTCAGCCGATGCCACGATTTATTAGACCACTCTGAGGTGTCTTCTTTTAAAGTTTCTTTTGCCATTTATAGTCTTCAGCAATATGTCACAAGCCCACTTAACACTTAAGATATTCTATATGTCCTAGGGGTAGAAACCGTGACAGAACTCAAAACAGACTGTTTCCATGCATATAATATCTTCAAAAATGTCAGGTTACAGGTTCTTTAATAATGAAATTATTCAAAATTCCATATCTAGTTCTGCTCTTTCGAGCCTCCTTCCACTGGTTAATGAAATTGCAGCTCATGATTGTATACTAAGCAGCTTCTCTTTGCATTCTTTGAGTGAAGAGTGTGCACACAAACAATTCTGGCATTGCACTGGATCCTTATACATCTTCGCCTAGCGTCCTTTTTCCAAGTGGCTGCTTTGATTTTGTAATGAAACTCCCAGTTTCGGAGGGGTCATGCCCTCTGAGGTCTCCTCAGCCCCAAGGTCGTAATCCATTGTGCACCCCCTTTAGAGAAAAGAAGAACATACACATGAGTCTCTCATTCTCCTCTCTGATGATTTAGGCTCATCCACATTTAGACTTTTGAGTAAGGTAACCATTCAACTGAAAAGTAAGTGTGTGTGTGTGTGTGTGTGTGTGTTTCTGTATGGCCGTCACCTCAACCCCTGGAAACAGTAGACACTCACAGTTGTTGGTATTTTACAATAAATAATTATTTCTTATGTACAGTTAGCAAAAATAAACCTTATCTATCAGAATGATGGTAATTATTACATAATTTCAGCCATCATTATATAAAATAAAATGAAAAATCAAAGCCTTTCACATCACACATCCTTACTTCCTTAATAGATTAGTCTAACCACTACCTAATGCATATATATGTTCTGTTGGCTTATTGTTTTTGTAGTGGCTGACCTAATTAGTAATTTTCCTAACTATGTTATGCAAAGACATAAATGATTGCTGCATACCTCAGAAAAATGTCTGGCCTGAAGTCAGATAATGGTGCTCCAGCATCCATTCTCGCAACTAGGCTTTGAGACAGCCCCACACAAATTCCCAGGTCTCTTTATACCTTTTGTTCCAATGATTCTCTATTGAGAGAGGCAAAAGGAGAGCTCCTGTTCATCCTCTTGTATCTGCACTTCAGAACGTGAACAGTGATTGTGTTAGAGACGCACTCGAAAGGCAAGCAGCTGTAACCAACTCTGCTTCCTCCTTGTTTCCAAGTTTGTGTGAGGTTAGAGAGCCTTGTAGTGCTAAACACTGCACTTTGGTCCCGATTTAGATCTTGGCGGAAGGGAATACTCTGTCAAAAACATTACAGATATCCATCCACCGTATTACAATCCCATTATAGCCTATGGAGATCATAATAGGCTGGACGGGATATCCCTCATGTTTGTGAAGGAGTAACCTATCCGCCAAGATCTAAATCAGACCCTTAGTCCTTTGGACTGGTTAATGAAAGATTCCTTTCTGCTGTTTCTTGGGCATTTTGTTAGTGCAACTAATCTCAACCTGCAGTTGAGAAAATCTAAAAATCTCACACATACTTTTAGCTAGCATCATCATTTATCATCATTTAGAATACTAGTCCTCTAGATACCAAATTTACACACAACACAATCTTAAGAGTTAGTGCCCTTCATGTTGGCAAAGAAGTGGACCTAGTTTATATTTCACATGTATGTATTACCAGGGTAGTCCTTGGACACAGAATAGTTTCAGTTATGTGCAAGGTAATTTTACATTTTCAGCAAATCTCACTAAGTTTTCTTGAAGCTACCTTTTCTGAAAAAGATAACTGCCACATGCTTTCCATTTTTTTGGGATCTGCCTCAGTCCCAGATGCTGCTCATTCGTCTTTTGTCCATCTCATGACACAGAAACAATACTTGTTGCATCTTGGCATGACATATTAATTGCTTAGTAGAAGGTGGTGCTTCTGTACTGAGCTTACTAGTTCTTTCTGACACTTTTGATACCATTGCCCATTCAAGATTTCTACCAAGGCCGAACAAGGTGGGGATTATATATCTAACTGAGTTTCTCAGTGATCTTCCAACAGCTCTAAGTTTTTTAATGACATCCCCAAATGACACCCAACATGTCATCTGGCTATTCGGCAATACAGCTAAAATGGTCTCAACCTTAAACTGTGGTATACTATCAGAAGCATCCTGGATGTCTAAAAATACCTTGAAATTTAATTTGAACAAGATGGAGATCCTAACTGTGGGCAGCCAACCTTCCATTTGGTCTTCAACTTGGTAACCACTATTATTAGCCCTGAATGAGTGAATGAAAATACGTTTATAAATCATGAACAGCTTACATCCTGGCAATAGAGAGCATAGGTCAACATGAAGGATGAGCAATCCCACAATATTCTCACAAGTTTTCATTTTTCTTTCTGAACAAAATGTGAATATAAGTTTCTTTCAATTGAAAGGAAGAGGAGTTCCATAATTTAAACACCAGATGTACAAACTATCTAGTTCCTTGCCTAAAAAGGCTGATTCTAAGAATGACACAACCCACCCCCTAAATATACTCACCTGCATGCAATACTGCCATTACTGGCAACAAAAAGAAGCAATCAAGAAACTTGCATGAGAAAAAGGGCCTTTCAATTTTGAGGACATCACTTTACATCTAGATCAGGACTTTATCTAATACTGTTCAGAGAAGTCAATCATTTGCCTGACTACTACCTTTCTGAACTCAAAAGGGATCAATTATGTTTGGGTCTGCTCCTATGGACGTATCTTCCAATGACAAGGGGTCCAGGGTCTGAGGCTCAAGAGACACTGGGTCCAGAACTTGAGGAAAATGAGTTGGGACTCCTGGCACCTACATCCTTACTGAAGGAGACACAAAGGGCCATGAAGTATAAATGGTGTACTGTTCAATGTAGAAGAAACAGAGCTAAACCCTCAGCTGAAGTCATTGCTTTACAGAGGAGGGGGGTCCTCTCACTGCTCCGGGAGATGGGCTCCTAGCCGTCATATCAGAGAATTTATACATTGAAAGAAATTGAGTGCTTTGGTCTAAGAACACCAACTGCCAAATCCTTCTTGCTCACTGTAGTGATATTTAGTGTGGATTGGGCTTGGGCAGAGGGAGGGTCGGAGACCTGACTGGTTGAAGATCATGGTGAAAGGTTACTGCTAACTGCAGCAGGGAACTTCTGAAATGTTTGAGTCACTGATCCTGAGAGGGGTGGGGTGTCCAGTTCAACATGTTTTTAATGAATTTGTTGAAGTTTGTTGAAGTTTTTAAATTCATAGAGGTTATGTTAGGTCAGTGGTTGGTTATTGCTTCCTTCCAACTTCAGAACATATCAAGGATTAAGATTTATGATGTGAGGGTTAATTTTTCCCTTCCTGAATCAGCCTCTTTCTCTTGACATGCTAGATAACAACACCACTGAACTAGATGTTTCGTAGCCCAATGGCTCAATTACTTTACATTTTGAGCTAAAATGGATGAGAAGTAAATGAGAATTAAATGCTCCTGCAAAGAGTCTAGCTCTGACAATACTTCTTAAGAGACTCTTCTAGTTAGATCTAAGACACACATGCTTAGGAAGGACTAGCTATGGTTGTGTTCCAGATAGTTTCCATGCCTGTATGTTTTCTTGGATAACAAGAAGAGGGGAGGTGGTGCCATTGTTCTGTCATCTTCATTCCCAGGGGAGGTTTGGTGTGACTTTAGTGGATGTCAACGGCAGAATAATGTAGTTCAGACTGACTGTTGAGGAATGTGCTTTCACACCAGCATTTGCTTTATCCTGCAGTCTCCAGATAAAGATCTAACTATAGGAGTTGATGCCAATATAGAAAACACCATAGATAGATCAATACTGTGAATAATCCTTTCAGGGGAGGTTTTGAAAGGCTTGGATTAGCGGACTTTTGGAGAAGGACTCTCTAAACAAAGAAGGATTATATGTTCTATTCAGTAGTTCATCATACACATGCTAGATTAGAATGCTTTCTTAGCTCCTCCCACATATTGGACTGTATGATTGAAACTACAATAATATTTAGATCTGTGTCGGATCATGCACCGATATCTCTTTTACTTAAGTTACCATGTTCTGGGTCGCAGAGAGCTAAATTGAGGTTACAAGATACTTTGTAACAAAATTAATACAGAGCAACTCTCTGAAGTTCTTGAATTTTTATCAAATAAAATTACGGCGAAAGGGTCTGGGTCTGTCTATTTTGGATACCTGAAAAGCTGTTATGAGAGGTGAAGTCATCACCCTGGCAGACAGAATTAATAGGGAAAGACAGGAGAAGAGAACCAAAATTGAAAAACAGGTCTAAAAACTAGAAAAAATGCAAAAAGAGCAGGTGCGAAACTCATTTGGCATCAATTAGAGGGGGCCCAAGTGCAACTACAATGGATGAATAAAGATAGGGCTGTATACACACTCCTACTGGTAAAACAATCCTCTTATGTGGGGTCTGAAAAACAGGCAGGGAAACTCCTTGCAGCTAAATTGAGGGTCAAAACACAGTAGGAAAGTGTTTCCTCTATTATGACCAAACGGGGGTGTTACCAACAACAAGACCTAAATCAGCTAGGCATTACTAATGTATAAAACTCTCTCTGCAGCAGAGTCGGTGATAGATAAAGTATAACCAGGACATCATAATTACTTGCTTAACACTGGCCCAGTGTAAATGCTCTAGATAAACTCATAGAGATAGCTAAAGTCATCTCAGGGATTGCCAAATTAAAACTTCACAGATCTCCTGACCTTGGTGGCTTTACTGGCATCTTATTTCAAACCTCAAAAACCTGTCCGTGTGCTCACACTTTTATGATTCTTTTGTCACAAACTCTCTAATAACTGACTCAAAAAGGGGAGTCTCTATATTTGTTATCCCAAAATCAGTCAAGAACCCAACGTTGTGCTCCTCACATCGACCAATCTCCTTGTTAATCATTGTTGCTAAGAGGGAAATTAGTGCCCTTTTTATGACCTTCTGTGTAAGTTCTCATTGGCCTTGACCAAAGTGGATTCATTCTGAACGGAGGAAATTCTGATAACACCAAACATAACTTTGCATTTAATTGATAAAGTGAATAGGGTGCATAACTATGCTCTATGTTTATCTGTTCACCCTGAAATGGGATTCAACAGAGTTCATTGGCCATTCCTTTGCCAGATGCTTGGCGCTTACAGGTTTGGGCCTAAATGCACAACGTGGATAATCAGCAATTATTCTGACTCAGTTTCTAAAATATTTTTCAGATATGAAGCCCCTAGCCTGCTCCCACTCAAAAAAAGTACTCAACAAGTCTGTCCCATGCCCTCCCTTCTATTTGCTCTGTACATTGAACATAATATACTAAAGGTTTTTTGACCCAACTCACTACTGCTATCCAAAAGAATAAAAAAGTGGTCTTTGACTGCTTAAAAAAGACCAAGTGATCGGCGATGGTACAAAGTGATAGTAGGAAAGCCTTGCAAAATGTAGCAGCTGTTTGAATGAAAAAGCAGCCACAAACAAGAGAATTGTCTTGCAGGGACCTAAATCATTTTAACAACTAAAATTGGTTTATAATCTCTCTGAATCTTTAAGAAAACCCTAATTACAGAGAAGGCAGATAGAGAAATGTTGTTTACACTTAAATTAATTCTAATTTAAGATCTCCTTGGATGATAAAGTCGGATCTTAAGTTACAATTTTGAAAATACAACTTTTATAAAGTGGGAAGGGTATGCCTAAACATGGCTCTTGTGCTCACTATGCCACCAGATTCAAGCTAGCATGGCTGATGAGGGGTGATACTCCAAAAACAGTCCTAGGATGCTTGTTTTCTGGTCCAGGGAGGGCCTGTAATGGTGGTTTGGGCTGGACTGTTCCCATGGGGAGCAGAGTACAGACTGATTTGCATATAGCTAGCTCCAAACTGGAAAGCCATGGAGAGCAAAAAAAATATGGATGTATGCCCAGATCTGTAGATGGGACTGAATGTTTGACATTGTTGAGCATTCCATCCATCATCTGTTCGTTTTGCATTTGTCACCCTAAATGGGAAGGGAAGCCCAGATGTCGGTCCTGCCCTTGCCATGACACCGGATGCAAGGTAGCCTGGTTGATAAAGGGTGATACACTGAAACTGGTCCCAGAATGCTTTTTTTTCAGTCCGGAGAGAACCTGGCCTGACAGTTCAGGCTGGACTGTTTCCATGGGGAGCAGGGCAAGACTGATTTGCTTGTGGCTGGGTCCAAACTGGAATGACATGGTGATAAAAAAAAACTATGGATGTAGACCTAGATCTGTGACTGGGGTGAATGTTTGACATTGTTCAGCATTCCATCCATCATCTGTTCTTTTTGCACTTTTAGAAAGTTGGTATTTTCTGTCGCACTTACTGGGCTTTTTGCTAGTGTCCTGAGTCACATGACAGTGAATTACTCTGCTGCTGGGGTTTGTGTATTGTGCCTAGGCAGTGAAATAAAAGGCACTTACGATAGGCCACCCTGACAGATGATTGAGGATGATCTGTACCCAGCCTCACTTAAACTTCAAAGGTCTTTGCCTACAGCACACACAGAGGAACCTGACACAAACCCTGCACTTACATTTGTCGCCCTAACAAATTTGGAGCTAGGACCAGGGAAGGAGAAGAACTGACCAGAATAAGTTAGGGGTAGGTCAAGGAGTTCCCTCACACAGGCTGGCATCACTTCCAAAAACAGGACTTTCAGAACCACTCATCAGAATACTCTTGGACTTTTGGAAGATTCAGAAGAAGGGCTTCCCTGCTGTTAGAAGGACTACCTTGCTCTTGAGGGACTGCCTGGATGTCTGAAGAAGAAAGATTAGGCCTGCTTGCCCTGATCCGAGGCTACACTGAGTGACTCCAAGGGTCAGTTGGATGACAACCTGTGTGAGCTACAAAAATTGAACTAATTTCCAGAGGCCTCCCTGCAACTGTCCTGTTGACCAGCACCAGCTAGACAAGCCTAGACTTGCCAGAGCCCTGCTGCTGGCCTCTTCTCTAGTGAGTCCTGATCACCAAGAGGTGGCCCTCAGGCCCTGGTTCCTAGGATGGCATCAGTGAGAGCTCCTCCCCAATTAAAGGTGAGGACCCTGAAGTTTGGGCTCATCGCCACTGCAAATTAACCTCTTTCCACCTAGACTCAACCACCCACAATGGCTGGTAACATGAGACCTGCACTTTGTGCCAGCAGTTACCGCTCATGGCTATGAACCAACACGAAGCTCGAGTGATGATCAGCTCTTCGCATTACAGCCAACCGCGACACCCAATCTGCTCATTGTGCCAAAAAGCTCCACCTCACGGCCCTTTCCAATGCAAATGGAACTCTTTGCACCATACTTGCAAGGTAAGCCTTCAGCAGGACTAACCTGGTCATTGTATCCGACCCGTGCTCCATTTTAGATGTCCTGGACGTCCCCTGGTCCAGCGCAACCAGTTACTCGCTAGTCCCACAAAGTGCATCTCGGTGCTACTTTCTAAAAAAAATTAAAAACTGATATCACTGGTTCTACTGAGTGGTTTTTTTCATTTTTGCATCATTTTACTTATTAAAAATAATGTTTTTTTAAATTGGTTAGGGATTGATCTTGTGTTTTGTTTTCACTTCATTACTGTTTGTGTGTTTCAAATACTTTACCCATTGCCTCTAAGTTAAGCCTGAATGCCTTTGCGTCATTCTACCCGAGCTTCATGTACATGTTGTTTGAGTGACTTTAGGGTTCACCCAGGCATGGATTGTGTTTATTATTTGAACGAGGCTTCCATCCCTCCCAACTGATAACCCACATTATTGTATCTGCACTGTTCGAAGTTTGTATGATCACAGCATTTCACAAAACCATTAACATATCCCAGTTTTCAAAAGGATATTTTCTCTGACATTAGAGAGAACAATCCATATAGACTAAAGAAAATTGACACTTTAATTAATAAAATATATTTTTATCTGAGTCCCATGCCTCAGGAGAGGTCAGTTATGAATTTAATAAAAAATCTAAATGCTAGCCATGTATGTTTATTTTTCCTCTTTTCCTTTTTTTCATTTGTTCCAATTTTGCATCATCTACCATCTGTATGCAGCATTGAAAATCTTAGGGCCCACATAGTGTGACTGAAATATATTGGTTGATTCATCTCATTCTTCTAATGTTTAGAGTCACAATATGTTTGCTGAAAAACATTATGGCCCTCATTACAGACCTGGCGGTTGGTGTTAAAGTGGCGGTAAGACCGCCAACATGCCGCTACTAAAAAAAATTGAATTATGACCGTGGCGGAAACCGCCAACATAGACAGCCACATTAACACTCCGAACGTCACGGCGGTAGAAACAAACAGCATGGCGGTCACCGCCAACAGACAGGCGGAAGACAATGTACCGCCCACACCATTATGAGAGGCCAATCCACCACCTTTTCCGGGGCGGATTCAACATGAACAAAAACACGGTAGAAACAGGACTTGGAAGAGAAAACGCTCACCTCTACACACCCCATGAGGAACCAGGACACCATGGAGCAGGAACTCCAAATTCTACCTGCCATTCTCTTCCTGCTCCTCTACCAGGAGCACGACCGACGGCGGCGACCACCACGGTGAGTACTGCACCTACGACACAGGGGAGGGGGGAGGGAAAAGAGAGTGACACACATGTGCAACACGAAACAACCCCACCCTCACACACAACAACAAAACACAGCAACATGTTGAAACACATCATTTTCCCCCCCCCAAACCCCCTCCTGGAAGAACGCAAGGACAAAAAGAAATGATTTGAACGATTGTAACGAGTAAAAATCCATTAGTCAAAAATATATATATATACACTATTAACAAATATGTACACTAAGCTTTCAAGTCCATTTACTGCACCTGCATAGTCCGTGGACCATTGGGCCCAAAATGTGTGGGCGAGGCCCACACAAGATACCCGATCCAAACGGAGAGAACACTGCTGGGGCATCAGATCAAAATAAAACAAGCACCTCAGGGGGAAAGGAAGGGGGGACACCTCAGCCGGTTGAGTGCACAACGCCAGCTCTTCGAGGGGGCTCCATGCCCATTGAGGTATCCTGGGAAGTGCAAAGCCACAGTCTCGCTAGTCTCTCCAGTGGGTGGTTTGCCCACTGCATTATCCTGGGAAGTGCAAAGCCACAGTCTCACAAGTCTCTCCAGTGGGTGTTTTGCCCACTGCTTTATCCTGGGGAGTGCAAAGCCACAGTCTCACAAGTCTCTCCAGTGGGTGGTTTGCCCACTGCTTTATCCTGGGGAGTGCAAAGCCACAGTCTCTCAAGTGTCTCAAGTGGGTGGTTTGCCCACTGCTTTATCCTGGGGAGTGCAAAGCCACAGTCTCTCAAGTCTCTCCAGTGGGTGGTTTGCCCACTGCCTCATCCTGGGGAGTGCAAAGCCACAGTCTCTCAAGTGGATGTCATTCTCCACTGGTCCTGGAGAGGGCTTTGTGCTCAGAGTGCTTCATCCTGCCAAGGACAGAGGTAGTGGATGTCATTCTCCACTGGTTCTGGAGGGGGCTTTGTGCCCAAAGTGCTTCATCCTGCCAATGACAGAGGTAGTCATTCTCCACTGGTTCTGGAGGGGGCTTTGTGCCCAGAGTGCTTCATCCTGCCAAGGACAGAGGTAGTGGATGTAATTCACCACTGATGGTGGGCCAACATGGAAGCTGTCCAGGCCCCTGGAACTGACCACCAGCCACGTACGACTGACCACTGGGGATGGCAGCCATGTCTGCAGTGGTGTCACTGGCACAGGATGTGGCATGGCTGCTGGCGGTAGCCTCAGTGGCGGCGGTGCTTGTGGCGCTCATTGGGCAGCGGTGCTGGTGGCTGGCTCTGTGAGTGTGCTGCTGGCGGTGGTGTCCTGGACGGCTGTGCTGGTGGCTGGCTCAGTGAGCGTGCTTCTGGCTGCGGTGTCCTGGGTGGCGGTGCTGGTGGCTAGCTCTGTGAGCGTGCTGCTGGTGGCGGTGTCCTGGGCGACGGTGCTGGTGGCTGGTTCAGTGAGCGTGCTGCTGGCGGCGGTGTCCTGGGCAGCAGTGCTGGTGGCTGGCTCTGTGAGCGTGCTGCTGGCAGCGGTGTCCTGAGCGGCGGTGCCCGTGGGGGGTGCATGTGGCAGTGGCAGTGGTGGTCTTGTCCGCTGTGCAGGTTGGTGGTGACTTCCCTTTCTTCCTCTGGCCCTTCCCCACCTTGGATGGTGGCGCAGTTTTCTTGCCACTCACAACTGTAGTCCTGGGAGAGCCCTCGGTGGCAGGTGTTTTGGCCTTCTCCCTCTGGGCTGTGGCCAACTACTTTACTTTTTGAGGTGGGGGAATGTCCTTGTGCTGGCTTCTTGGCACACTGGCTGCCCAGCTGCTTGGCGCACTCCAGAAGCCGGTTACTGCTGGCACCACTGATCCCGGTGATGTGGTGGCTGAGGTGCTGGGTTGGGACCTGGACAGGAGGGCCCCAGGGGATGGAAGGGGTAGGGGATATGTAGGGAAGAGGTCAAGGTTTGACAGGAAACTTTTTTAGACGCACTGGAACGAGTAGATGGAGGGGTTTTGGAAGTGGAGGAAGAGGTAGTGGCTGTAGGAGGTGTACGTTTGCTGACTTTGGGTGAAGGTGCATGGGCTGAAGGCTGTTGTGAGGTGGATGGCTGTTGGGTGGGTGTGTGACTGCGTTTGTGTAGTTTGGGAGGAGGGCTCACAGATACACTGGGAGAGGACACAGGGGATGTGTGAATGGTAGTGGGGGGTGAGTGCATGCAAGCGGTGTGTGGTGATGGGCGTGCTGGTGATGGACGTAGTGGCTGAAGATGTAGTGCATGCAGGTGTGAGTGGATGCGTGACAGGGAGGGAGGAGGAAGACGTGGAGGAGGGGGACACAGTGGAGGCAGTGGATGTTGGCATGTCTGCATCGGTATGAAGCTTGTGTGAGTGCCTGTGGGATGTGTGGTGCTTATGTTTGCCAGAGATACGCTTTTGTGTTGAGGTGTGTGCATGCTGGTCTGATGGTGTGCTTGGGATAGGCTGAGGTACTGGGGATTGGGTCTGGGTGGAGGAAGTTGGAGAGGGGAGGCTGGACACAGGGACAATGGCTGCCATCAGTGCTGATGCCAGAGTCTGAAAAGCTCGAAGTTGGGCTGCCTGACCAGAATGAATGCCCTCCAGGTATGCATTGGTCTGTTGCAACTGCCTCTTTACACCCTGGATGGCATTCAGAATGGTAGACTGCCCAACAGTGAGGGATCTGAGGAGGTCAATGGCCTCCTCACTGAGGGCAGCAGGGCTGACAGGGGCAGGGGCTAAGGTGCCTGGGGCGAAGGAGATGCCCACCCTCCTGGGTGAGCGGCCACGGGATACACGCTAAGGGGCCGCTGGGAGTGCGGTGCTGGTAGGGGTGTGGCGGCTGTACCTGTAGATGCGGTGGGCACAGAGGGGCCCGCCACCCCAAGGGAGCTCCCATCAGAGGGGGAGTCGGTGTCGCTGGTCTCAGCTCCTGTCCCCGCCGTGGAGCTCCCCTCGCCCTCCGTCCCACTGGTGAATTCGGAGTCCGTTGTCTCACCCTCCGGGGCCATGTGGGATGAAGCTCCCTCCTGCTCCAGTGGCACTGCTCCTCCGCCTGATGATGCTAATGCACACACGAACAGGGAGACCACTAAAAGGGGGGGGGGGAAGTAAAAAGACATGTTCAGTGCATGCAATACCGCTACCATTGGCGGACACTACAGACACAGCAGCCCTCTGCACTACGCCATGCACTAAGAGTTCCCTAATTAATCACAGGGCCATGGGGTACAAGGCCTATGCCCAATTGCTGCACACATGGAAGTCACAGGAGCCTGACTGGTGGGGATGGGGTGCCACTGAGCCTGCCTCACAAAGGGTCCTTGCCTGCAAAACTCGCCCTGGCCTAGGGTAACCCACTGCCCACCTCCCCCACCCAGACACCTCCCATGCCCGCTGAATCAGCTGAATGAGAGTGTACTCACCCCCTTGTGGCTGCTGTGATGCCCTCAAGCGCCCATCCAACTCCGAATATGCCACCACCAGGACCCAGAACATCAGGGGGGTCATGGTGCGACGGGCACCCCGCCCACGTTGGGAGGGCATCCCCAGCTGGGCCTCCGCCATCTTCTTGCTCCAGCGGCGAATGTCCTCCCATCTTTTACGGCAGTGGGTGCTCCGTCTGTGGTGGACCCCCAGAGTCTGGACTTCCTTAGCGATGGCATGCCAAATATCCTTCTTCTGGTGGGCGCTGACCTAGAAGAATAGTACAGGGAAAAAGGAGAATATATAACCGTCCGGACCATAACTGTCATTGGCCCACGTTCCCACCCTTGCCCTGACGCACATATACTCACCGTTGTTTCATGAACGCCTCATTCCCCCCCCCCATTCTCCCATCCACACCACTCCAAACAGGTATTGCCCATACAGCATGCTCACAGTGTACTCACCTGTTTGTCTGGAGGACCATAGAGTAGCGTATACTGGGGGAGGACCCCATCCACTAGTTTGTCCAACTCCTCCGAAGTGAAGGCAGGGGCCCTTTCCCCAGACACTGTAGCCATTGTCGCTTCCAGACTGAGGTCATAGCAGCACTTGCAGTGTAGGTCCTCTCCTGTTGAAGATCAGGTATAAAGTGAGTGAACAGAGAGAAAATGGCGGCCACGTCCGCGGCGGTGCGTACCGTCACCGCTGGCGTACATCGTCATTGGCTCCTGGGACCCATAGGGTCCAATGTTAACCAATGAGGGTTGCGCCGCGGTCTTCAACCACCTACCGCGGCGGTGTACAATGCTAGCGCAGTTACCTCATATCCCATTGTCCCACCTTACAGGTCAGGCAGCCGCCATTTCAGGGTGCCACATGGCATTAATTTTAAATGTGTCACACATATCTAGGCCTTGCATACACACTAAGACAGGCACATAGCGGATTGACAAATGTGTGGAATAAAGTTGTGTTTTCGTACCTCAGTGTTGGCTGACCCTCTGCTCGCTGTTCTCATCCATAGAGCACGTCTGCTGGGGCAGGTTAGGAGATGGCGGCATCCTCCGGTATACAGACCAATGGTGGACCTGTCGACAATGGAAGAGCGACATGTAATTGTCACCTACAGACTTGATTGTGCCACAATCATGAACTGTATGTCCAGTTGGAGCCAGACCTGATATCAGCTATCCGCCATCCCACCGGTATCTCCCCTATAGTGCAGGTCCTGTCAGTACTCCATTTCCTGGCAAGTGGGTCTTTTCAAACAACAGTGGCCATAGCATCAGGGATGTCCCAGCCTATGTTCTCCAACGTGTTGTCCCGAGTGTTGTCTGCCCTACTAAAACACATGCGCAGCTACATCGTTTTCCCTCAGGTGGGGGATTTGCCTACAGTGAAAGGTGACTTCTATGCTTTGGGACTTATCCCCAACATCATAGGTGCCAATGATGGGACACATGTGGCCTTGGTTCCCCCCCCCGCAGGAGTGAACAGTTGTACAGAAACCGGAAGAGTTACCATTCGATGAATGTGCAGAAGGTGTGTTTGGCCGACCAGTACATCTCCCATGTGAATGCCAAGTTTCCTGGCTCAGTGCATGACGCTTACATTCTGAGGAATAGCAGCATTCCTTATGTGATGGGCAACTCCAGAGGCACTGTGTGTGGCTATTAGGTGAGGACATGGACCCTATACAGTGTGAATATTTGTCTGGGTCTGGGGTTGTCCCTAAGGTTAGTGTGTGTCTAACAGTTGTCCCTCGACATTTGCAGGTGACTCTGGCTACCCCAACCTGTCCTGGCTACTGACCCCAGTGAGGAATCCCAGGACAAGGGCAGAGGAACGGTACAATGAGGCCATGGGCGAACTAGGAAGGTTATAGAGAGGACCTTCGGCCTACTGAAGGCCAGGTTCAGGTGCCTCCATATGACCGGTGGTTCCCTATTCTACTCACCAAAGAAGGTGTGCCAGATCATCGTGGCCTGCTGTATGCTGCACAACCTGGCTTTGCGACGATAGGTGCCTTTTCTGCAGGAGGATGGTCCTGCAGGAGGTGTTGTGGCAGCTGTGGAGCCTTTGGACAGTGAAGAAGAGGAGGCAGAAGAAGAGGATATTGACAACAGAAACACCGTGATTCATCAATACTACCAGTGAGACACAGGTGAGAAGACATCACTGCCTCCTACATCTGATACACTTGTTCTACCTCTCATCTGTCTGTCACTTTCACCCAGTATATGGACCCTGATTTGTAACTTTCCCTTTCGATTTCACAGATGTGAGTCCTACTGTGTGACCTCTGCTACGTTTCCTCATGGACTAGAGCTGTGTGACATAGGTATGTTGACAATACAATGGGCATTGCTATTTCCCTCAGATATTGCAAATTCACATTTGTGAAAGCACAGACTGACTCCAGATAGTTTTAGGATTTAAGGGTGTTTATTTAAGTGCTAAATAGTGGAGGGGGTTGTAAAATGGTCAGGGGTGATGGTGGAGGAATGTCCATGGCAGAGTCCAGTCTATTAGTCTCGCAGGTGCATTGTCCAAAGGGGCATACGAAGTGGAGCTGGGGCAGTTTAAGGATGGACAGGGTGACAAAGTGGGACATAAGGATGACAATCAGGGTGGTCTCATTTCTTGGCGGGAGTCTTGGCATTGTTCTCTGTCTTTGTCCTGGATCTCAGGGACCGCTTGCGGGGTGGTTCTCCATCTGCAGGGGGTGGGGTGCTGGTGTTGTGGTCCTGTGGTGGTGCCTCCTGTCCACTAGCGCCGGCGGAGGTGGTGGGCAGTTCATCATCCAGGCTAGTGTCAGGGGCCCCTTGTTGTGCCACAGTGTCCCTCCTGGTGTTCACGAGTTCCTTCAGCACCCTTACAGTGGTGGCATTGATGGATTTGAGTTCCTCTCTGCACCTCAAATACTGTTCCTCCTGCAGCCGCTGGGTCTCCTGAAACTTGGCCAGTACCGGTGCCGTCGTCTCCTGGGAATGGTGGTAGGCTCCCATGATGTTGGAGAGGGCCTCGTTGAGAGTGGGTTCCCTGAGCCTGTCCTCCCCCTGTCGCACAGCAGCCCTCCCAGTTCCCCTGTGTTCCTAGGCCTCTGACCCCTGAACCGTGTGCCCACTACCACTGCCCCCAGGTCCCTGCTATTCTTGGGGTGGTGGGTTAGCCTGGGTTCCCTGTAGTGGTGGACACACTGCTGCTTGCCGTGTCCTGGGGACAGAGGTATGGGCCCGCTGGGTGGGTGCTGTGCTGGTGTTTCCAGAGGGGGGAGGCTCTGTTGTGGCTTGTGCCAATGTGAGTGGAACCGACTGTCCTGAGGTCCCAGATGGGCCGGGCTGGTCATCTAGATCCAGTTGGACAGAGCTGCTGTCAGCACTGTGGGCCCTTTTCTGTGGGTGGAGAGGACATGTCTGGAACCTCCTGTCCGGTGACATTGGGTAGGGGTCCTGCAGGGGTGTAAAGGCATGATTATTGCATCTGTGTGTGCCATGGTGTGTAGTGGGTGGGTGACCCTGTACCCCAGTGCTTGCAATCCTGTGCAGGACCTTGTGTGCTAATTGTTTAGGGTTCTGTGTGGGTATGTGTAGTGGCCATGCATTGGTGATGGGTGGCCATGCTTTGTTGTTGCATGCAGGGCCTGGTGTTGGGATGTGTGCTTTGTGATAGTGGGACATATGTGAGGAGTTGGAGTGATGGGGGTGAGGGTGGGAGTATGTGATATCATGCAGGGAGGGTGGGGGATGTAATAGTTAAGATTTGACTTACCAGAGACCATTCCTCCTGCTACTCCTGCAAGGCCCTCAGGATGCAGTATAGCCAAGACCTGCTCCTCCCATGTTGTTAGTTGTTGGGGAGGAGGTTGGGGTCCGCCGCCAGTCCTCTGAACCGCGATGTGGTGTCTTGAGACCACGGATCGCACCTTCCCCCGTAGGTCGTTCCACCTCTTCCTGATGTAGTTCTTGGGTGCTGTCCCACTGCGTTGACCCTGTCCACGATTCTGCGCCATAGCTCCATCTTCCTAGCTATGGTGGTGTGCTGCACCTGTGATCCGAATAGCTGTGGCTCTACCCGGATGATTTCCTCCACCATTACCCTGAGCTCCGCCTCAGAAAACCTGCGGTGTCTTTGCGGTGCTATGGGGTGGTGTGGGTGATGTGTGAGGTGGTGTGTGTTGTGATGTGTGGGGTAATGTTTAGGGGTGTGTGGTGTTTTGTACGTGGATGTGGATGTGTGATGGTGTTGTGTGCCTCTGTGTCAGAGTCACGAGATCCTAGGGGTCTGCACGTTCCCAACACGTCCACCACTGAACAGCTCCAAGACCCTGATAGATAAATCACAGAGACTGAGAGAGTCCAAGAGGGGAATAGGGAATTAGGAAGGGAACAGCTGGGAAGGAGACCTGTAGTAAGAAAAAGGTTAGAACACACAATATGAAAATTATATCTCCTGAAATCAATACTAGACTATGATTCTAAGCCTAGTCACTCTGAAAACATGAACAATCTAAGAGTTAAATTTAAAATGACTAAGTTTCAAGATGGCCGGATACCTGTAGGGGAATCAAGATGAATTAAATGAAAACTTTCTTATTCAAGTACTTTCCTTTATATAAGAATCAGAAAAAACATTCTGACTAAATTTTAAACCAGTCATATAAATCCTGTTTTGAGAATGTATACTAGAACCATACAATATTGCATCTAGAAACTCTGGCCTTCTGTGTACTCTTAAAATGTTTCAACACAAATTGCGCATATTGCAGATATATATATATATATATATATATAGTAAACACTTTAAAAGGATTGTGCACCATGAATAACACAATATGGATTCAGGAAACAAATCACATAACCTATCAACTCGAATATTACATAATCAATATCTTAGAATAGTAGCATACAATAAACAACATGAATTAAACTTGAGGAGAGAATCGTGCGTCTTGCCAATTCGAGTGTTACCATGTAAAATACCAAGAAATGGTAGCACGCAATGAATATCAAAGTCAAATCATCATTAATCGAATTGCGCGTCTTGCCGATTCGTAAAACATGATGTAAAGGTCAAGGAATAACAGCTCACCATAAATAACAAGATCAAAGTACAATGAAACGAATCGCACTTCTTTTGCCGATTCTTAAGCCACCATGTAAAATGTCAAGAAATGGTAGTGCACAATGAACAACAAAGTTAAATGCTCATGAAACGAGTTGTGCGTCTTGCCAATTCGTAAAACATCATGTAAATGTCAAGAAATAGTAGAGAGCAATGGACAACAATGTTTAAACACCATAAAACGAATTGCGCGTCTTGCCGATTCTTAAGCCACCATGTAAATGTCAAGAAATGGTAGCGCGCAATGAATAACAAAGTCAAACCTTTATGAAATAAATTGCGCGTCTTGCCTATTTGTAAACTACCATATAAATGTCAAGAAATGGTAGCGCAAGCAATCTGTTACTCATTTAAGAATTTAAACCGAGAATATGAAAATTCTAAATAACGGTGTTGGGACAGTCCAACCACTGTCTTACCGCCTGGAACAATGATCACCAATGAAGGATTAGGGCAGAAGACTGGAAGATCCAAATAGGCTGCCGGGACAGGAGCTCAGGAAGAAGCTGCTGCTCTGCAACAGGACCTCTGAATAGTGAGCACTGGGAGTTGGGTTGGCTCTCTTTTATAGAGTCTTGGCCCAGCCCAAAACCACGCCCAGGCATGTTGCAGGGAAAGTGTCTGGAAGGCCCTGGAAAGGGGCCACACCCTAACACACTCTGAAAACCTGCAGCAATACATTACAAAGGAACAGTATTTGTAAGCATATTAAAAATAAGTTTTCAGGATTGAACTCTGCAATGCAAAAGGTTAAACCACAACATATCAGCACAAAGCATAAATTAATTTGTTTTGAGAGTGCTGGGTTTTTGCATTTTTGTCACCAATAGAGCGCGTATTGCTCTGGTGTTGACACTCTGTATGCTGGTGTTGTCTTTGCTGTGCTGTCTCTCTGGCCTTTGTCTCAATTTTTGGTAGTAAGGGTTTGTGGGTGATGTGGGTGGGTGTTTTATATTGTATTGGGTGTGTGGGAGTGGTGTGTGTATGTGTATCAGGTGTGTGTATTTGGAATTGTCCAATGTGGTTGTGTTTTGTAAATGTGTGTGTATTTTGAGCGCGGTGGTGTGTACCGCCAATGGTTTACCGCGGTTGAAAGACTGCCACGTGGATAAGTGGGTCGTGATAGTGTGGGCGTATTCCTGTTGGCGTGACGGTGGAGGTTTTGTTATCACCAGTTTATCACTGACCTTTGGTGTGGCGGACTTGTGTGGGTGTCTAGATTTTGGCGGATTTAGAGCTGTGGGTCGTAATAGCTGGTGCAGAATTCCACGGCCCTGGCGGTGTGTTGGCGGTCTTCTGCATGGCAGTAAGCGGCATTTACCACTAATGTTGTAATGAGGGCCTATATCTAGTAATCTCACACTAGTAATTGAGTAATTGACTTTACTAGATGCCAGAATGAGGGGGCAAGACCACCTCCTTCCGTAAGCTTTTGCCTACATCTGAGTTATACTTTTATATATTCTAGATATTGTACTCTTTAAGGTTTTGGTGATTCGTGCATTGCTTGATTACTTCCAGCTGAGACTGAAGCAGTTTTATATGCACATGCATTGTTTTCACAATCCCTCATTCTGGACCACATTCGTTATGTGGTGTGTCTGTATAGAGGGTTTCCAGTTTATTCAAGAGGAATGAGGTAACACCTTTATAAATTGTGTTATTTACCTCTCCAGGAGATATTAACTTGTATAACCTTTTGCCAACAATGCACTGAGCAAGTGATTGGTGATCTTCATTGTTGGCTTTTCCATTCCATGACATTTCAGCAGAAATCTCTAATCCTCCCCATCACTTTGTGCATGTGTATTTTTTATTCTTATAGTATGCCAATGTTATGTTTCAGTTAGTGTTATGTGTTGGTTGAATTTCAGATTTTTAGCCTTGGACCCTTCTATTGTGGTAACACAATAGGCAGTAGAAAGCTATTGTGACGCTGCGCTTAACCGCTGCGTCTCTTTTTTTGGCTGTGGTCGGACCGTGACTCCGATTATCAGAGCGCCGTCTTCTGTATTTTTGCACCACATTAACGCGCGTTTCGGGAAGCACATTTTGTGCTCCCGTCGCTTCATACTTGCCTATTTCCATTACATTTCTTCTTGCTTGTCGGTGCTGGATTCCTCCAATTGCCTTTTTTCTTCTGGTTTCTGTGCACTTCATCTTGTCTTTCTCCTGGTTTCCATGCTGTCTTCTTGCTGGTTTCCACGCTGGTTTCTTTCTGTTCCTTTTTCCCAGCATGCCTTTTTTCTTTTATACTGCTACCTTTTTTCTATTCTTTTCTATGGGCCTTTCCCAATCCAAGATGGTGTTGTTTTCTCTTTCCTGTGTTGTCACTTCCTGTCTTCCAATAAATAAGTCACTCAGTCCTGATCTGCTTTGTGTTGCAAACACTTCCTTCTGGTGATGATCCTCATTCCTGTTCGTCGTGTTTTCTTTAGTTCCTGTTGCTCTGATTGAGATTTTTTCTAACTTATTTCCTTTTTTCACTCTTGTTTTTTCCTCTTTCAGGAATTCCTGTTTTTCGATTTTTTCCCACATTAATTGTTTTTTTACCCTGTGGGACTCCTTCTGGAGGGTACGGTCTGCTTAGGCGTTTCCTGTCAAGCAGCACCGTGGCTACTAGAAAGGATCTCCCTTATCTTGGTCAGTCCAGAACCAGGAGAAGACCGGGTGCTCTTTCATATCCTTCAGTCAAAGGTGAGAAGCATTGTGCAGATCGTGACAGCTATGTGTTCAGACTGCGCCAAAGAAGGGGTTGCTTCTGGCTACTCCCAACTTCCAGTTGTACAGCAGCTTTTCAGAGGCTCAAAGATTTGACAGCATGGTAATTTAGTGTCTAGGAGAGCATAGTAACATTTCAGGGTGGGGCGTTAAATAGGCTTTATGCCCTAGTGCTTGCTGACTGAAATAACTGAACACCTACCAGCATTGATATATTAATGTCATTCCTCTAATGTAATACTGTGCTTCACAACTCGATTGCCCTTTCTGCCAGGCGGCACATACATAGTGCATCTCTAAACACTTTAAGAGCCTCACATTTCTGGCTTTAATGGATGGCTCTGAGGCCAGATTCATTTGATGGCACTTAAACATCATTCCTGCAATGCATGCACACTTGTGGCATAGACCAAGGGTGCCTGTGTTTGTGCTTTGTAGCCCATTGTGTACCACTGCAGGGTGATTATACCATATGACTTAAATACTGTGCATTCCTACCCTTTCCCAGTGTTGCAGTGCAGTACAGCAAGGTTACTTGCTATGCTGCAGTGTGCCACTTTGTGAAATATCTGGCCCTTACTGTCATGTGCACATAGTGGGAACAACTTATGGCAATTTGTAGACAACGATTTCCCATTCTGTCATGCCCTCACTAATCATGTAATGGCTGTAGCAACAGCACATCTGTGTGTTGTTCTGTCTCATCTCACACTATCTAAATGGACTGAAACACATCAGTTACCCTAGTCAACAAATCAAGATAATAATCATGTGGTACACAAAACAACCTAATATTAGCACAAACTGTACATGATGTCTAAAGGCCTGATTTGGAGTTTGGTGGAGGGTTTACTCCATCACAAATGTGACGGACATCCCAACCCGACGTATTACAAGTACTATAGGCTATGATGGAATTGTAATACGGTGGATGGGCTATCCGTCAAGTTTGTGACAGAGTAAGAGCCTCCACCAAACTCTAAATCAGACCCTATGTTTGGGATGAGAGTTTCGTCAATGGTGCACCTAGACTCAGCATCAGTTAAACTTCAAATAAAATAATGATGTGTGAACTAATCCTGTGCTCATAAATAAGTGTGTCACACATGGTTGAAGACTTGCATGTTCACCATAGTTCCTGGAGCAACTCTGGAAGGACTAGTTATAAATACAATTTGTGTCATGCAATGTAGGTGTAGGTCACAATCATGTGTAAAAGTCAATTTAGTGTTCCAATGTGAGATCCAGCATTACAAAACACACGTCTCAGCCGTGCTGACAGTCTAGGTACACACAGATACATATGTATAAAGTCACACTGACATATGTAACCAACATGATTGTGAAATATTATTTTTTGTTACTAGGCCAAATTCCCAGCAAATGAAGCCTTCTATGTTAAACTCACAAACTCAAACACAATGCTATCACACATGTCATACACCAGTAACTAACATAGAATGGAATGCAACCAGGGCAAGGTATCCCAATGTACCCCGGATCCCAATCTCAACATTCTTAAGCCACATCAATGATTACAGAATCAAGGTATATAAGTACACAATCCCTTATGAGGTAGAATCATATACATACCGGTTAAACAAGTATTGTTTCCTTGTCTGTAGTAGAAAGCTACTTGTATCTACATCAGTATGCCCTACATACTAATGGCCCACATTGTCATATCTATGTGTCCATTTAAGATCAGCATTACTTGTCTAACAACAAGCATTAGCTGAAGGCTGAAAACAAAATGTATAGCTATAAATGTCACATGTTGCAAATGCAATACATGTAGCCAGGAATTTTCAACATTAAAGTAAGTGACTAGATCAAAGGCTGGGTCAAGGTCATGTAGCCAAGTAACAACATTCAGAATTTTCAAAAGGACATATGTATTTGTGAGTGTCAAACTGTTTGGCACTGTCCAAACCTACCTAGTGCTGAATATACAATACAAAATGTAATCACTACTTTGTCTCTGTGCACATGTAGTGAATGCACATAGCCTAGAGTTGTTCACAACTTTCAGAAATAATCACAGTAATCTACTGCCTGAACATGAAAGGCAGGATAAGTAGTGTCCAAAGTATCAGGACATGGACCACAGTAGCATTGACACAGATAGCTGGAAGAGACATTTACCAAACTATGGTCAACTGTATTTATGACCCATAATGTTCAATACTTGTAAGAAATATCTGTGATTTAGTCAGTATACATAACACACACGGACAGGTATGTCTCTGTAACAATGTGCATAATCACTAACATATTTATTCTACTTTCAGCTGACCAACGATGTGGTCTGCAGCCATGGGTCATTATCCCATTCCTCCATCCTCAGACTGAGGCCAGAAAAATGGTACAAACAGGTGCTGACCAGGACTTGGAACATGGCAGAACAGATGTTTGTGTTCTGAAGTTCAGGTTTCGGTGCCTCCATGTGTCTCCCTATGGTGTGCAAGATAATCCTGGTTTGTGAAATCCTGCCCAACATTTGTATCAGAAAAAATATCCCATGGGACTTGGAGCCACAGGAGAGTCAGCCAATGGAGGAGGAGGATGCCAATGTTGGGGACCTCAAGAGCCTCAAAACAGTACACATGTGAGTCAGTTCTCAGTCTTATTGTTATAAATACCATCTTAGGCTACAGTTGTCCAAATACACATTCCACAGACACTGCACATCAATGTGATGAGACTCAAAGTCCTATAACACAACATTATGAGTAGATGACTTTGCAATGTGAGTAACTATTGAGAGAATTATGGCAATGGAGATGCAAACATCACAACACCTGGAGAATACAGAGATGTCAAGAGTATAAAGTGTCCAAGCCAAAATTCACACAAAACTGTCTGTGCATGAAGGAATTTGGATATGAACTTACCTCTGCATGACAAGAGAAGTTTACCCCGCCCTGAGTGTACAAGTGCATAGTTAATGGGATCACAAACCTTGTATAATCCCAAAGGGGAAATTACATTTCCATATGCCTGTGTCAGGGATTGTTGTCATCTAGAACCAGGAGGGTTACATAAAGATCTGCCCTCGGAGTATATGCACTACTTCTGCCTATGACCGTAGTAAGACAGAGATTATGTGTGTTTGGCAGCATGATTTTCATTGAACATTAGTAGTGAACATAACCATGTGACCCTGGTTCACTGCAGTGAGCCTAATGGCTCACTTACATATTTTAAAGGTCTGTTGCTGTGAATTACACTCATCCTTGCCCAACATCATGTTGATCAAAATAAGTGTGCATGACAACACCATGTGCAGAACAAATGTGTCTGTGTAAGATGTACACAACACAAAGGTTTAAATGTGGAACTGTGTGCACATACAGAGACTGTGCTACTAGTGCGTTCACTTTCATACAATCTAGCAGAGTCCAAAGAAAGTGTATAACCAGTGTGCGATCACTGAGTGTGTTTGCTGAACATCATGATGTTTGTTTACGTCTGACACATGTACATCACAGTGTAGTTCCCCTAATGTCCTGTGATAGTAAAAAGAAGGGCATATATTGAGCATGGACACACAGTGTAGCACAGATTGCCTGCCTACTGCAAGTAATGTGCTATATCTAATAGACCACTAATCAATCATGCCTTTTTCCCTGTACTAGTGCTATTTTAGGCGCCTAGGGCCAACGCAGGCACACTTGCACCATGGAGCAAGGATGCTATTATTGCATGTAGGAATGTATTTGTGCGTGAAAGTGTGTCTCCCTGCTAACCAAAATATAATGTGAGCCAGATTCCACCATCTATTTGTGCTGCACAATGCTGCCCACATTGAAAAATGAAGTAACGGGGAGATTTAAAGATCTAACTCCTTGTGATGCCACTCCTGGGAAGGTAATATTTACTGGCACATTTCAAGTTTTACCTGGTTTGGTAAGTTTGGTAATGCATCTAAAACCATCAGGTGTGAGTGAGTACCTCCCATGAAATAGTCAATGTCCAGAGTAAGACAATGCAGTGAGTTGCAATACATTGTGTCACTAGTGATCAATGACACCTGTCAGGGCTGCACAAGCTGGTCTTGGTTGGATCGAACAATATTCAAATAGCTTTGCTTTGCACATTTACCATGGTTTATTGTGCAAATACCACACAAATTGGTTCAGAAAATAGACCTGAGTGCATATGTGTGTTTAGCACCACATTACATGGAGGACCTTGCCTAGCTTTGTGTGCAAATATTTGGTTGCCTGACAATCACATGTGCTATATTGGAATTGCACCGTATATCTGCAAGCTGGCCGGCACATACACTGTAGTATAGATGAGCATGTATGACTCTCTGCTTCCCTAAGTGCGTGTTGCATCCATAATACATCATATGGTTATTCCTGACAGACTGACTGAATAAAGATATTGGGCAGAATAGGGAATACAAAAGCGTGGCATAATCCCCAATAGCAATATTAACATGAACATATGACTGTGGGGGACATTTGAGTTTGTATCCTGGTAACATATGTGACAACTGAAGTGTAATCAGAGAGCTCCTGATTTCTGCTGTGCTGCCATATTGCCTACTGTTTACCTGGCTGGGTGAAGAGTAATATATTTATGACATATTTCCGGCATCGCTGCAGCTACCAAAGTCCACCAAAGCCTCCTATAAACCACAAAAAGAAGATAAATTTGAAAATGTCTCAATACATTATGATAGTTACTTGGTTCCCCTCAGAATAAAGTGTTACACAATATGTCACACTTAAGAAGCTATAGTGTCACACATAAGCACACTATGACTGCTTACACATAAGCAAACTTCAAACTTGTATACTATGAACCAAGGACCAATTGAAATGTGTTCAAGGTACGATTGCCTGCATTTCACAGTCCTCTACATTAGATCCCACACATTAGGGGAGTTGCATCAACAAGAACCCATACATCACCCCTGTTGCGTGGCACAATGCACCAGTTATGTTGGTCGTAGATGCTAATGTTTTATGCTTGCATCACACAAAGGGAATGTCAGTAGTGTTGCATCATAAAAAAATGACACAATTGTCTAAAACGGGGAGGAGACACCCAGCAAAATATAAAATGGGTGTGGTAGGTGCCATACTAGGAAGTGTGAAGTCACTTTCTCTGACTTTCAGTTTGTGCTGGGTGCTGGAGGTGTATTTGAGAGTATCTGTGCCTCTACTGCTGTTTTTGGTCTTGTCAGTGCGTTATCTGTCCTTGTCTTGTGTCTTTGTAAACAACACACAAAACTTACTGCATCCCTTCAGTTATTTTTAATTGAGCATAACTATGACTCATAAGTAATACAACTTTATAGTCGTAAATGGAGCCAAAACTTACCATAAGAAAATATATCAAAACAATATTTGTATTCCATCATACATGCTTTATAATATATAATTATATTATCAATGCAAACAATATACAAATCAACAAAAACAATATAGATGAATTAAATATAATACAACTCTAACTAACAGTCATCAACTCAGGATATCTCACACAACCTGACTCAATCGTCCAAACAACCCTCAACAATCACTTCATTCGTACCACCATACCTATCAAAAAACACTCAACTGAAGTAAAAAAATATGTTTTTGGTACATTTAACAAAGGACTGCCTCTATGAATTCTTAAAAACAGAAGCATATATTACATTTCAACTACTTGCTACGACACGGAGCTCCCAATCAGTAATTGATACATTTTGCCAACCAATAAGTGGTTACTAAACAAACACTGAGCACCTTCCAAACCAAAATTCTATTTGGATAATTTCATATGTGACAATTTCAATCACCACTGTGCAGTATCCTAATATATGATCGGAACTCTGACTTGCAGTCAAGTGTTCAGCGCCTGTGTATTTGTAATACCTTTTTGCCCATTGTCATTTTTTTGTCCAGATATTTGCCACTGTATTGTTTGGAGTTTGTCTTTTTGGGGTTTTATCTGTTAGTGGTAGTTATAGTTGTTGTGTGTTTTAGTGTGTCTAGGAGGGTTAGGGATGTGTCAGGGAGGGGGAAACTAGTTTTGTGAGATGGGAGGATTGATCTGGTTGATAGTTCATTACCCACCTGGATGCTGGCCACTGTGGGGTAGGGTCAGTCAGGGATACCCAGCCAAAGAGAAGAAAGATCAATGGGAGCGTTCGCACTGTCATCACCAGAAGACATTTGGGGTCGATCAGGCTGGCATCGAGATCAAACATAGATAGGCTAGTATGGTGGCATGGGAGGCTGATCTTGTCGACCACCTTGGACTGGAGATGGGCAGACTGGTAGGTATGTATGTATGTTCTATCTACATTTAGCTATATCAGTAGTGCCAAATATAAACATGGACTGCAAATCATGTGTTTAGTTGTTTTTTTCACATAGCCATGTGCAACATGCATATCAAAATAAATTAATGTAAGGAAATGAAGGTAACTAAGGAAACTTTGTGTGCCAGAGAGTGGGTGCATTAATCAAGCATAAAGTAAGAACAGTGGCAATCACTCTATTAGAATTCAAGTGATGGCTGTGCTCAGTCTGTGTCGAAAACACACAAAGGAACAGGCCCTGCCCTGATACGCATTCCAGAGACAGAGAAGCAGTACTTTTCCTTAATGGAAACATTCCCAGGGCTGACACCTTCTCTTATCATGTACCTTCCACATCCCCCACATTTTGTTCCAACAATGTGTAACCTTGTGCTTGGAAGAGTAGCATAAGCACGTTCTATGTAGAAGCTGTGCATGGAAAAATATCTGCTCCACGGACGTGGCAGCATCTGGAGCTAAGAGAAGCACAAAATGGAGTCATTGATCAAAATACAGATAGCTCAGCTCAGCACATCTCAGGCCTGCAAGTGGACTAGCTTCATCCAATAATCTTGTCATATTTAGATATGTGTGTCTAAGCTGTTGTGTGTATCTGAAATACTGGGATAGCATAGCTTGCAAGATATAAAAGTAAGCAAAATTGAAAGCATTATTTACAGTGCAATGCCCAAATTTGTGTCTTCTAGGTGGATACGTACCATTCACAAGGGCTAAGGTGGACACCTTCCAAGACCCCAATGTTACCAGTAAGTGTCATAAGTACATGCATGTTGCATTTTGACATCTGTGTGTGATCTACGTGAAATGTAACATTGTGATGTGTTCTGGGAGGTAACAATCACCTACTATCAATCTGTTGTCAGTGTGTTAAACACAACAGAAACTGTCCACAGATTCATTTGGAATGTACAAAGAGGAATTTCATTGTGATTGTCGGGTGTATGTGATAAGGCCCATAGGATCTATGCATCTTTACATCTTTGTTAATGTTTGCACATCTGTAGTCATGCGACTTTGGGCACAGCAACCATCATCTGGCGCGTGTTCAACATAAACACATCAGCTCATACAACAAATGGCACAAACCAAAAAAATCATGTTTCAACGATGTAACAGCACAGTGAAATGTGTTTTGCTAAGCATGTCTGAGCAGAATTCTGTAGCATATATGCAAAGTTTGGTATGACACAGGTACAGATGATGTGCAATATCAATACACAGACACTGGCAGCATGCATAAACAGGTAGGTATCATGGGATTCGAGTCATATACTGTGTGATTATGCCACATGTATTCCATCAACATGCAGCATACTTTGCTCAGACATGGTGCATACTTTTGAGCTCTCCAGTTACACCATTTCAGTCTGACTGACCATAAAGGTGGTCACAAGTGTGAATCAGAAGCTACATGTCACATTTAAGTACATTTGAATGAGGGTTAATAATTGTAATGTGCCCCAGTCATGTTTTGCAGGAGATAAATGACAATCCCCCTAACCACGTATTGGGTGTCTGACACTGAGTAAGTGAAGCCAGCAATGTGTACTGTCTTGTGTTACTCTAGCTGGGGTATGCAATGCAGAACCACACTACCTGGACTGTATTATCTTAAACACTTTCACATATGTTGATGAGCAAGGATCAGCCCACTTGCATGATGCAATCCTAAAACCCAATGTTTCAATTTCTGGACCATGTGTCCAATTTAAAATCTGGACATCATCATGAGTGTGAATCATTGTTTTGTATGATATGGTTGTAATCTCATTGTGACTAGATTTACATATTGTGCACCTACACAGATGGCACCTGACTCAGTTTTTGTTTGCTCATGTAGTGGATGTCTATGTAGTGAAAGTAGAGTGTCTGTATTTCTGGATTTAGTCTGGTCAGGCACCTATGATTGTGTTATATTGTCTGCCTATTTTTCCCACACATCATGTACATGTACAGTTTGTGCTACAATTTTTTTTTTATATTACCGCCGTTGGTAACCTTTTTTTGCCCCCCGATAGATCACCCTGAAACTTTCCAGACAGAAGCTAACGTGAATGGCAATTTTATTTTGTGACAGTTTTGAGAAGATTTGTCAGGTGGTTCCAAAGCTATAGGCAAGTAAAAAAACTTTTTTTTATATAGAAACTAGATCCTAGCTATAACTGCCTAGTGGCGGCCACCACTAGAAGTGACCCAAACGATTGGGCTCATCAAAGAAGAAAAATATATTTCCACTTCAATGTTTCGGCTTCTGCCTTCCTCTGGTAGTACAAGATGTTTGCTCAGAGGCTGCCCAGCTGACACTGCTGGATTTTCAAAAAGCATCATGAGTGAAGATTCCAATTGGAATGTGGAATCAATGCATTCCTGAGAACTCTTCAGATATGCAGTAATCAAGTGGTTTGTCATTGTTGTTCAGTCCATCTGGATGCAATGATTTTAAATGGTACATCCCGAAGTTTTCTCTGATGTCCAGTAGTTCTTCCTTTAAGACATGTTCCATAGGGAAATCCTTTAAATCTGATAGTAAATGGTACACAACATTAAAATGATTGGCTACAGGCTGGTCAAGTTACTTGTTAATTATAGCCGATTTGTGGTTCCTGTATCATGTACAGAGGAGACAGGTAGCAAGCTGGGACCGCAGAGGCCTTGAGGCTCCCCGTGGTCCCCTAAACATCATACATATGGCCATAGCATAGCAAGTGTGTTTCCTCTGCTCTTCCAATATGAACAGTTATCTGTTATACTTGATGGAGATGTTTGCATCCTTGCTTTTTTCGAGCGCAATATCTCATGTAGTGTCTGTGACAATTGGGTTTTTTCTTCTCATCTAGAAACCAGTGATCACGTTCTCATCTTTAAAAAAATAAAAATATGTAACCTTGCTTAGAAGACCCATCCATTTGTCCCCGCTCCCTATATATTAGTGATATGCAAAGTCTTCCCCCCATTTTCCCTGAAAGATGGAGATCCTACCTCCCATGTGTGTATCCTGCCAATTTTGAAGACATATTTTTGATGCATATGAATATTATTACATCTCCACCAAACAAGCACAACAAACAGTGTGTGTAGAAGGCTACAGGGCCTGGCCCTGTGGCCAAACTCTGCTGCTCATGGCCGAAGGGCATACATGGTACGGCATTGGGTGAGTCTAGGGGGTTGGCTGTAGGTCCTGTGCCCAACCATGCTACGAAAGGCCTTCGGCTGTGCGTGGCTGAAAATGTAAAGTAATTTAAACTTGGCCCTGCAGCCAATCCCTGCTGCACAAGACCAAAAGTTGTGCATAGCAGGGGGTGGGATGGGTTTAGGAGGTTGCAAAAAAAACTAGTATATCTGCAAGCTGGCCGCCACAGGCCAGGCCCTGCCACCAAACATGCCTCACATGGCCTTCAGCCATGCGCAGCGGCGGTTGGATTAACATAACATAATTAAAATGACTTTACAGTACATACAAAAATATATAGAAATATACTGAAAAAAGACAAAGTTTAATGGGAGGTTATAGTTATGAAATAGAAATAAAAAACACCGAAATGCACTTGAAAAACTAAAGGTTACAGGCACGTTATAGTTAGGCTCACATTTCAAAGGTACAAAACAATAGAAATTCTGCTGTTATATTTAGAGTTATTTCAAGTAACTATATCTTGTGACCTAAGTTAACTATAACAAGCACCCCCGCCATGCACTGCTAATTACCCCAGATATAACAGTATTCATGACATCTTTTAAAACATCATTGACAATATCACTGTAACATTTGCAGTATCATTTGTGATGAGAAAACTGTGCATGGCGGTGGTACGAGGTGTGACACTACAGATTACAGATTCCTGGCTCTGTTGGGAAACACTAAGGTGCATGCCACTAACGCACACATACTTGCATCATTGTACAAGTAGGTCATTGTTGTTAGGTGGTGACACATCATGAATGTGGCCCCCACCTGCCTGGAGAACCCCAATCACCCATGTCATTGAATACTTGCTAAGTGTGGCACTACATGCATGTAACGTTGTGCAACTACTTGCAAAGTTTTACAAACCTTAGGTTTCCTATTTTCTCTTACCCTGGTGAAGTGTTGCTTTGTTCCTGGGTCTGTGCTCTGGCTCCTATGCAGTATATGTGTGTATATTGTACAACTGATGTTCTGTGTGGTTAAACTCTCTCTCAATATATGTGAGGCTTCTCAGGGGCAAAGGAACACATTTACCCTATGCATCCCAGTATACATTTCAACACCATTTATCAGTTGACACAGGACCCCACAAACAAATTAGGTTAATTTCATGCATACTGACATCCAAGGTGTTGGACTGACCTTGTACATCCTTGGGTAGAATAGTTATGATGCAATTTCGTAGCGAGTCTGGGAATGAGCATATGCATATTATCAGCGCAAGCATCATAATTTATTTACGTTAGATTCTCTTCAGTGTAAACACTGGGCTTTTTCATGTGCTTGATCACGTTGTCATGTTCACTGAGCTAGATATATGTGGATGAATGAAACAGTGGTATTGGCTCAATGCCTCACAGGCCTCATTTATAGCTCAAATGCATTTGTGTGTTTGGTAAGGCCTTTTCAATGTGTGCCAGGCAATTAATAGAAGGTTATTGTCACATCATGACATTCAATTGGGAGACATGACATTTTGCTTAATGCAATCACGGTAGATGTACTTGATGTTGGAGCATATGCAATGAGAGCAGGTGATACTGACTTTAGCTCACTCTCTCTAAGAAGGGTGTTTTGTATATACACATCCACCATGGTATAAGTAGTACTGCATGAAACAGGTATACAACACTCTGGTTTATATAAGTGAATTTGTTTACAAATGTGCGTTGGTCAGCATGAGCAGTTTTAAAGTGACACCAACATTGATTGAGAGCAAACGATGTCCAGACAGAGTCCATCTGAGAGACATGTCATGCAACATGTAGATGTGAGGAGAATTTCAGTGAGGAGGTGCAAATTGCCATTAGGGAAGGGAGGTCCCTTCAACAGCCCACAGGTGGATAAAGTGTACAGGTACACATCAGAAAAAGATGGAGTACCTGGATGGCAAAGGAGGTAGTTTGACGATAGACACAGGATTACTGGGGAACTGGATACAGGGCACAGACAAATGTTACAATGTAGTTCTCTTACAGACATTGAGGAAGTCCACTCCTTCCTCCTCTGATGAATGTTGGGCCTCCCCTGCAGGTGATGGTATTTGTGTGGGAGGCATCTGAGGCACACATACATCAGTGACTGAAAATATGGCTGCCCTGTCCCCGCCAGCATTTGTCTGTGCCATCAAGAAGGGCAGCGCAGCACCGACAAGTGTCTGATGGTTTCTCAAGTCTGATGACAATGCAACTATGTCTCTATGGAGGGCACCGTTGTTGCTATGTAGGTGTTCAACTTGTGCTCCATAAATGCCATGATAATAATGATGGCCCCCAGCTTGATGGCTACCTCACTGGTGTCAGATGTTGATGCATGTTGTTCTTGCCTCTTCCTCACGATACCACTAATGTCAGATAGGCACTCATTAATCAAATGGAGCCAAGTGTAGGTGTCTGTAATAGTCTTATTGATACCCTTATTGGGGATCAGACACCCACAGACTCCTCCTAAGGTGCCTGCTATGGCCTCCATCCCTGCCTGCATCTCATCAACAATCCACTGCTGGACTCCTTCCACTCGCCGAGGGAAAACAACTTGGGGGTCCTCAGAATCCACAGCTTGGCTTGGACTGGCAAATGGGGCATGTCCTGTGGGAGGTAGTTCCTCTGGAGACCTTGCAACACTGTCATCCCTTGGCATGTCCAGAAAAGGAGATTATAGGGAGTCTAGGAGTTGCTGGAAGGTGTCATCACCCATGAGAGGCAGGATGTCATCACCAACATGTTGGTCAACCAGAATAGGATGCTGGGCAGGAGGTATTGTTTGTCCCCTTGCAATTAAATTGCAATATATTAATGATGATCTATGATGGGTGTTGACAAAAGTAATTTTGTAACAAACAGACTTTATTATCATTCATGTTACACGTAGATGTGTTGAACATGTGCTACTAACAGTAAATGAAGGCAAGTTACTCTACTTTTGCCTTGTGCATGCCAATAGCTGTACATTGTTCACATAGCCACTCTATGACAAGGGGGCCATTTTTGTGTTCAAGTACACAATGCACAGCAATCACTCAGCTTGCTGGCCCACCCCGGCTGAAAGGGTGACTACATGTAAGGGCCCAATTTACCATATTGCTTGGCTTATTTTCATATCATGGCAATATTCGTGTATGGTTCACATATTGACGCTGTAGGAAATGGCCATCTTTACAGGGTCATCCCTAAACTTTTTGCCTTCTTCCTCCTACTTTTTGCTGGATTTTTGCTCTGTTCACCTTAGGACTCTGTGTACTTATCACTGCTAACCAATGCTAAAGTGCTTGTGCTCACGCCCTTAAACCTGGTTTGATTAGCTTGTACCTGACTGGAATATTTAATGTACATGTAAGTCCCTTGTAGGGTGGTATACCATATATCCAAGGTCTGTAAATTAAATGCTACCAGTGGGCCTGCAGCACTTATTGTGGCACCCACTTAAGTAGCATGTTAAAGCATGTTCCAGGCCTGCCATTGCAGCCTAAAGGCTGTCTCTCACCACCATGTCAACTTGCCATTTAAAACCCCTCAACAAGCCTTAAACTCCTCTTTTGTTACATATGTTACCCCCAAGTTTGGCCCTAGGTAGTCCATATGGCACGGTTTAATTAAAAGGCAGGACATGTATGTTTTAGTTTTACATGTCCTGGAGTGAAACACTCCCAAATTCGTTTTTTCACTACTCTGAGGCCTACCCTCACATAGAATAACATTGGGGATTCCTTATTAGATTTAACAAGTTGTAATTCTTTAACCAGAGGAGGTAGATATTTCATGTTTGGTATCTGTGATCTTGTAATGTTATACCCTCTTTAATGGTAAAATAAGATTTATTATTACAAATTTGAAAAACGCCACTTTTAGAAAGTTGACATTTTCATGCTCTTAGCCTTCTGTGCCTCCGGCCTGCTTAGCTCACATGACTGGGTGTAACTGACAGTTGAGACTTTGTCAGTTCATCCCAGACAGTCACACAATAGTGAGATTAGCACAGCCTGAATGAGTTAGTAACTGACTTGATGGGGGTCAGACCTAAGCACAACCCCACTTACACATGAAGAGGCTAGACTCTGCCATCACACAATAGGCACAATAACACTGTATTGTCAGTGCAGCCACCTAAGAGCCAATGCAAGGGAGGCAGGAAATTCCTGGAACTTCAGAGAACCCTTCTGGAAACGATTCCCAGCTTCTAGGAGCAGGGCACCGGGGTATACAAATAGAGCTCTCTCACCTTCTCCTCGTTAGTTCACTACTGGACCAGCAAAAGGACTCTTAGAGGACTCCCTGCTGCTTGATCTGCTGTGCACTCTGTCAGACTGCTGCAGTACCTGGAAGGACTGCTTTGCTGCTGGGAGCCTTATTGTAACTTTCCGAGGCAAGCCCTGCTGTAGGTCCCTGCATCACCACCTGCACCTAGGACTTCAGAAGTGACTGCAAGGGCTAGTTTAGCTGGTTCCCTGTTCTAAGCTGCAGGTGCATACAGGCTCCTACCATCTTGAACCCGTACCTGGACCCAGAATGAGTGAGTCTTGAACTCCTAAGAGGTCTCCATCTCTGCCTGGACACTTAGTTTTGGTGCTAGAGGTGCCCAGGTGACCATTTTCTAAAACTGAGGACTTGCTATTTTGAACCTTAAAGTTTAAAAATTCATAACCGCGGTTCTGCTAATTTGATTTTGATGGTTTTGGTGTCAAATAATTTATTAAACTCATCTCCGATTTCTTAAATTGGTTTGCCTCTAATTTTCGCCTTACTGATTTTTTTGTGCCAAGCTACCCAGGGTTAAGCACAGGTTACATTTGTGGCTTTTTGTAGTTCACCCTGCAAGGGATTGTGGCTGCTGCTTGACTAGCGCTCACACCCCAGTCAACCAACAACCTAATTTATCACAGATACTACTACTGAAATTATTGCACCATGTTACCAGGGTGCCTGCATTCCCATTAGCTATTACAGAGCTCCTGACAAAGCGATGTTAGTTTGGCCATATATTCGTTTTGGTCTATCACTCTGCCCTTGCACACAGTACTGAGGTACTGGGTTTTTCAGAACCGGTACTGATCCGGTAACCCAGCGGTGCCAGGGTACACCCAAAGACCTCGGGTACTTTCCTGATTCAGACTACAGAAACTCAGAGTCTTCTAGGTGAAGTCAAAGATCGAATTTATTGGCTGCAGCCAAGTGACAGGCGTCCTAGAAGTACAACAGCACGATTTGTATGTTCTCAGGAGACTGTGTTTCAATGCAAAGTCAGGTTTCCTTATATACAGTTTTTTAAGCTTCAGGCAAACATTCTTGACATTTTGGTTGGTCATTCACATGTTTTCACTACAAAGGAAAAAACAGTGTCATGATGAAACCTCATATTTCATGTCATCCAACCCATAATAAATTACCCGGCAAGGCCTAGTATTTTACATCAGATAAGTGTGGACCCCCAATAAAAACGGGCACCTCCCCCTCGTAAAGTAAGAAGAAGAAAAGAGCAGGTGCAGGTGTGAGCAAGATTAGGCAGGGTGTGTGAGCGATAATAAGGGTTTTATGGCATGGTGTGCCTTGATGCTATCTGATTCGGCCACTGGGAGAGGGACTGACCAAACAGGTTTGGCCTGAGGCACTGGTTCCAGCTTGCCCAGGTCAGAGAAAAGTCAATCAAGGTGTACGTGTCCTTGGAATCAAATCTGACTGTATTATAAGCCTATGTGAGGGCAACTTTTAAAAATGGCTGCCGTGTATAAAATGGGAGCCACGAGTGCAGGACGAAAATGGCGATTTCGAGGTGAAAACGCTGCTGGAATTGAGCGAAAATGCTCATGCTTAGTGTACTAGTCATTATCGGTCTTTTGATACTAAAATCGTACTGCTGTGGCAAAGTAAATTACATGGGTCCAGAATTTTTAGAACCACAAACCCTCCTTTTGCCCTTACATAGGCAATAAACCTATTCTCATGCTAATCTGAGTCCAGGTCTATGTTTATAAGGCCATGGAGATGTTGCTGGAGCAAAATTCTAGTACTTGGTAACTTTCTCTGGACAGGTCTCCTCGAACATGAAGTAGCACAAAAGGCCACATATGGTAGGACAAAATAAGGAATACCTCTATCTGCAGTAGGTGGCATAAGATCACACACCCAACAATTAATGATGTTCACTACTAACTAGTGTTGATGCAGAAGCTGTACAAAAGAATTGCTTATGAATTCTGATCTTCTAACCTGCTCATGTTCAGGAAAAGGGTGAAAAGAGTGCAAAGAAACAATAGTAGGAAAAGACATAGGTTGGGAAGTGGGTGCAGAATTCAATTGAGTAGAGAAAAACAATCCCACCCATAAATGACAACGTCATGTTTAAAAGACACTAGAAAACACGTTATGAAGAACATATAGACAACGGGAGAAAGTAGTGACCACTATTACAAATGAAATAATAATTTTTCACAACCCTAGCCAAAAAGCAAATCCTAAAATTATCTAGTAACATTTGTATGGCTCCTCTGCATTTCAGTAATTTTTGTATGTTCAGGTGGAACAGGGGTGACTCTCATCAATGCTCTAAGGTGAAAAGGGGGTACTCTTTCCACAGAAAATGGACTTTATTCTGCCTTTACTAAACAGAATAGTACTTTAAAACAATGCCAGCAAAACAATCAGTCTCCTAACACCTAGTCTATATAATCACACGGAAACCTCTTGTGAAACCAACTATGCCCAGAGTCCGTTCAAAAAGCCTTTCTGGCAGACTTCTATTGTCCATCAAATTTTCTTTTGTTGTTTTCTTTCGCATGGGCCTCTCAATTCAGGCCTCTTCGTGAGAAAAGTACTGCTTAGTTGGAGTGCCCTCCTGGCAAACACCCACAGCTCACTCGAAAGTCTCAATGTCTTAAAGCAATGCACCAGTGTCTCTCCTCTGTGGCAGATACTACAAACAATGTGCTCTTCATTGATCAAGGGCACAAATCATCTCGTGCAGACCCAAGCACCATTAATTGGGAAATAGCTCAAGCTCAGCAGCACTTTCAGACTCCAACACTCATTATTTAGTGTCAGAGGACGCTCAAGCTGCTCTTTCATGGGCACCACAATATAGTGCCTTTTTCCAAACTTGAAATCTCCAGTGCACTGCCCTTCTTCCGTTGGAGCAAAGAAAAGGGGGTGTGTGGCCAAAACTCAGGCCAAGGGGCTCAAGGGATTGCACACTGTCAGAGGTTACCAGCACATGACAGGTAGAGAAATGAAACCTCAAAACAGCTCTGCCATCAACAACAGGAATCCTTCTCTTTAGCTCTTTTACACTGAAACTTTGGTTTTGTGATGTCCAACGCCGTCTGATGGAGCAAGTACGATACCATGCGCTGGCGATCGCTGTCCAGCTTTGCTACTTTCTGGGTGCTGAGACTGTAGGGCCAAGACCTCCGTCTTTCATCTGAAGCTGTCACTGATGGGAATTAGGCTTGAATCAATGTCCTGCAGGTTATTATGACTTGATACCCGCAGAATCTAGTGACGTAGGAAATGTGCCACAGTTGTTAGTTTCCTTCAATTCAGTAAAAGAAACAGTTCATGGTTTTTAACAAGGGGACTGCAAGCAGGTGGTCTGCAATCTTCAAAGGAGTAGCCATACACCATGGGCATAAAAGACAAAGGCAGAAGGGCAAAACAGGGTCTCTAGCATCTTTAATTGGGTTCTCTCCATTATTCTCTGCCATCTATAGCTACATGAGAATTCTATCTCAATGGATTTCCTCACACAGTGGCATTGTCTAATGGGGTAAACACATATTTTCCTCAATGATTAAGTCTAGGTGTTCCTCCTTATCTTAGAACATCTCAATAGAGAAATCACATGATACCGATTATCAGGGACATGTAGAAACCTTCCTTTAAAAACTGTGCATCAGGTGCACTATGCAATACACAGGCTAATAGTCAAATGTGCAAACAAAAAGACAAGAACTAGAGGGTCCTGATATTTGCATGATTAGGACACATCTGATCCCACCAAAAATTAAAGTAGCAGGAACAGAAGGGAACCGAAAACCAAATTAAAATAGACATTGAAAATTTGTCATGTTCAAAAAGGTAAACATAAGATATCTCCTATTGAGATGGAAAACTTGTCTTACTATAATATTGAGTCAGTTAACCAGTCTATCGCTACCCTGACAGTCAGGCTGGAAAACATTGAAGCAGGCAAATTCTTGAAAACCAGTCTGGTCATACCAAAGGGAATTATACATAACATGGGGGGTCCCTGGTACATCACTGCAGTCTGGAAATGTGAACCTGAACAATACATCAATAATAATAAAAGGGCTGACTGGTGAAAGGAATTTGAAAAAGAGAAATGGGACTAGGACATAGCTAAAATCTCAATAACTAAGCATGATGCGACATTGGTCAGGGGAAGTAACAAAAGAAAAAAATCTATAGGAAGAACAAAAAAATTATTTGGGTGATAGTCAGGCATGTGACACAACACCAAGAGTACGGGTGATACACAAAGGCCAAAGTTACACAAATTTTAACTCTACCGTTGGTGACTACACCATATACGGTACTCCTAGCTAATGTTTCAGTTCCTTCTTCAGGAAAAAATGAAAACCTGGTTTTCTTTTAAGGAACAAAAGCCATATGCTACTTAGGAAACAGAACATCATTAACTAATGTAACATAGAAATTAGGCCACCTTGAGTCACAGATCTATAATTTCATCCTTAGGTCCAATCAAGGATACATAAATGCAGGGCTGCCTGTTCCTTTAAGGGAAGGGGCAGTAACGTGACTAACTGCAGGTGACACACTTTGATCCTGTATATCTCTTTTTATTTTCCTTCAATACCATTATAGCCAAATAGACATGCACTGGTGAAGTGTTGTCTTTTATGTTCACAGCATGAAATATCATTATCTGTGGAATTTAGTAACCAGAACAAGTTCAACCAACTGTTGCGTAGTGATGGGTATCGTCATGACCATCCCCTCACAACACAGGGGAGCTTGTAATAGTATCAAAAGCAGCAACAAACATGCAAAAAACAAATAAAAAATAATAAAAACGCACAAAACGTCAAGCCATCAGATATACTTGCTGTGTATCAAGCACAAAAAGCATAGACAAAACAATACCATGTGTGAATAAGCGGTGACACACAACACCATGTCATGTACTTTATGCACTGTAAACCTGCAGCCCAAAACCCAATATTTGGGCCTGTTTAATTTGTCAGGTTTAAAATCCTTACCCTCCTTTTGACAGTAGATCACCAGGCAATGGAAATCTGCTGTCAAATATAACTTTACTGTTTCTCTTCTAACATACAGGACCAGCAAGAACAATTCATGATAGGACCAAATACACGAAAATAAATTTCCATTACTTAACTGTTACCCTCTTGTCAGTTACTTCGCAACATCAAGCCACCTTAGTTTTACCTTTCTAAAAGTAAAAATTGTTACACTGACACTCCATATTAATTTGGCACCTACAATTTCCACTGTGAAAAATAAGTCTTAATTGGCAAATCGTTCTCATTAAGGCATGTAGTCTTCAAAATTTTAGAAAAGGGCTGCATCTTATTTTCTGTCTAAGACTTAATGCAACACTTTGTTTTCTGTCAAATAAAAGCAACTAGCAGGCATCATTTTATTTTTTTAGAGCGGAGACACAAATGTATCAGTTCTGCAGAGCATTTAACATGACGTTGGGACCTTCGAAGAAACCCCTTTTTTTATATTTTCCCTTTGGAATTAAGTTCTTTAATTGTATTGATGTTCTTCTGGAGAAACCAGAAATCCCACTTTTAGAGGCCCATAGGGTCATTCTGCTTTTCACAGAGACAAGGCCCTAATTTAAAAGGTCACAAGTGTCAACATGACAGCCTCCTCCATCGTTCATGGGAAAACTAAAGATAGCATCTCAGCAGCGTGACTTGAGCCAGCCTCTGTAGCTCTCCTAGCTTCTGCCACTCTGAATCTGTCAAAGACAGTAGGCCTTCCTATTTTCCTTCTAACCTGCAATAATTCACTCAATTTAAAAAAATAATTTTTCCTTTTTAGGCGCTAAAAAAAATTATCTCTATTTCCAGATTATTAAACTACATTTACTGTGAATAATTCACAAACCTTAATAACACACATACCAGTTGTTAGAATAAATGCTTGGTGCAATCCCATGCAATGGTACATATTTCATCAACCTCGAATGAATGAACGTCTCAGTCGGCCCAGCTGAAGTTAGAACCTTCAAACTTGATATTAAAACAAGCCTTTGTACTGGCACATTGACTCATTGAATCATAAGAAGGCACAACCTGCAAATATATATCAAACCTAAATGTATGCATTTACTGAAGCCTGAGACACTTTAAAAAGTACTCTGAATGAAAGAAAATGCAGTTTAAACAGTGCTTTTGCACAAAATCGACTTTGATATTTTAGGCATTAAAAAATCAATATCCTACAATTTTCTTGCATAATATGCATTACCAGAATGTCTATTACACAATCCATGAGTCAGCCATTGAAAATATTAACTTTATACTTTATAGAAATGAGCTTGTTTGCTCCTGCGCCAAGGGAAAATTGTACATACAAATGTCATTTTAGCGGTGCAACATAACTTAAAATAAATTTTAATGCTAGGAGGTCATAGTATAGGTATTAAGCTTTATAAATATTACAAAACGATTTTGAAAGGCACTTATTTTTTTAAATAATTTTTCCATAATTAATAAAAAAAAAAGAATTTTTTTTTTAAACCATTTTTTTTTTGTTGTTGTGATAATTCCACATATAAAAGCAAGCTGCATCCCGTGCCGAAGAGGCGGCAAAACTGGATAGCATTTATCTACTGTCATTTTATGTCGCCTATGCAACTGCTCATTCAACTGTTCTACTTCGTTATCTTTAAACTGTATAGCAGCTTGCATAATCGAGATACCTTTTTCTCTCTTATTTTTCTTAGCTAATTTAATTTCCTTTTGCTTGGCTTCCTTACGCCATAAGCGGAAAGAATCAAGCATTGCCGGCCGAGCTTTCTTCTTAAAAAGTCTAACTTCGAGGTTATCTAAGATTTCTGTGTCAAAGCTACCATTTTGGGGGCATTTTAAAACACCATCTTTTCTGGTGTAACGGATCCATACTTCATTATATGTGATGGGGCCTACTCCGTGCTTCACATATAGTTCATAGGTTGGAGTTCCAATCGGAGGAACCGGACATGAGTCCTCCAACCGGGAGTCCCTTTTACAACCAAGACAAAACAAATTTCCAAGTCTGCTAAGACCAGGCATCTTCGCTCACTAGTCTAGCTTCAAACTTCAAATGATTATCGTTTATGATAGTCTCGTGAATACACGAGTCCTTCGGCTTTGGTACTTGCAAGTTCCAAATCAAAGTGATCCCGAAGGGATACCAAACCAAATGTCCAACTAAGGACCAAACCAAGTGTCCAACTAAGGACCAAACCAAGTGTCCAACTAAGGACTGGGAGACGCTCCACTTATACTTAACTGAAAATATTGATGACGTCACCATAAGACTCGTCTTATTGTTTCGCTCTACCAAACATCAAGGGTCCAAATCAGGGCGATAGCCAGGGCAGCAGTCCTTCATAGCCGTCGGGAAGCGGGGAACCTCGCAACAAAGACTTTCGGACCACGTCGACATGCAGGGGTCGTTGAAGTGGCGGCCTTCCTCCAGAATTTTCACACGAAGCTCCCCACGGACCTCAGGCTTGGACCGGTACCGCTGGTATCGCCCCACGTTGGGCGCCAACTGAGGTACTGGGTTTTTCAGAACCGGTACTGATCCGGTAACCCAGCGGTGCCAGGGTACACCCAAAGACCTCGGGTACTTTCCTGATTCAGACTACAGAAACTCAGAGTCTTCTAGGTGAAGTCAAAGATCGAATTTATTGGCTGCAACCAAGTGACAAGCGTCCTAGAAGTACAACAGCATGATTTGTATGTTCTCAGGAGACTGTGTTTCAATGCAAAGTCAGGTTTCCTTATATACAGTTTTTTAAGCTTCAGGCAAACATTCTTGACATTTTGGTTGGTCATTCACATGTTTTCACTACAAAGGAAAAAACAGTGTCATGATGAAACCTCATATTTCATGTCATCCAACCCATAATAAATTACCCGGCAAGGCCTAGTATTTTACATCAGATAAGTGTGGACCCCCAATAAAAACGGGCACCTCCACCTCGTAAAGTAAGAAGAAGAAAAGAGCAGGTGCAGGTGTGAGCAAGATTAGGCAGGGTGTGTGAGCGATAATAAGGGTTTTATGGCATGGTGTGCCTTGATGCTATCTGATTTGGCCACTGGGAGAGGGACTGACCAAACAGGTTTGGCCTGAGGCAATGGTTCCAGCTTGCCCAGGTCAGAGAAAAGTCAATCAAGGTGTACGTGTCCTTGGAATCAAATCTGACTGTATTATAAGCCTATGTGAGGGCAACCTTTAAAACTGGCTGCCGTGTATAAAATGGGAGCCACGAGTGCAGGACGAAAATGGCGATTTCGAGGTGAAAACGCTGCTGGAATTGAGCGAAAATGCTCATGCTTAGTGTACTAGTCATTATCGGTCTTTTGATACTAAAATCGTACTGCTGTGGCAAAGTAAATTACATGGGTCCAGAATTTTTAGAACCACAGTACACCACACCAATCTGCCTTCCATCGCTGTATTGCATGCACTTTGTGCATTCATGTGGCCAAAGACATATTTGACAAACATCCAGACAACACTACACAGCAAGCAGCATTGCTACAGCGCAGGAATCGGTAAGGCCATGTACTTCTCAGGGTTTACATATTCGTGTATACTCCTGTCATTTCCTAGCACACAGAGTCATCTCCAGAATCCAGAACAATAGGCAATGTGAACCATCTCTGAAGGGGATAAGCACCATCACACTTGAAAATCTGCAACCACTGAAGCTCATCCCATTTTGTTACCCAAGTTCGTCCTCTGCAGAGTACCACAAATCTCTTCACTTAGGTCCACTTACTTGTACCTGTACATGACTCCTCTGTCAATCAACATTTAGGTCCAGGGCCAGGACTTACTCTCACACACTGATGACACCCAGATCAGACATTGACTCTCAGGAGACACCTACACCATCTGAATTTTTTACAATACGCAATTGAACAACATGCCGACCTGTATGTGAGAGCTATGGCTCATGGTGAACCCCACAAGAAAATAGTGATGAATTTCTGTAACATGTACCTCTGGTTGCCCACACGACTGGGCCCGACACCTCACCCTCCAACCATCCCCAAAACATGACCATCATTCTGGTACCTAGCCCATCCTGTCACTTCACAACTCCCTGATTCACATCCTCCTGCTTTGACATATGTAGCCTAGTCTGACTTTTCTTCTTACGCCTCCCTCCTGACAACTGCTACACCTTCTGCCAGGCCCACACCACATGTCAAGTGTAGTGCACTAATGCCATTTTCTTTACCACCGCTTCACAGCTACTACACAAGTGCAACACTATCAAATAGAGCAGTGCATGACTATCATTCATGCCACCTGGGGGCACAAACATCACACATCCCTTCCTTGAGATCCAATGGCTCCCCTTTCAGATACACTGCCATTTCAATATGCTCACCTAAATGGCACTACATTACCAGGGACCCACCAAACTCACACACCATCTATGCTTCAGGCAAACACTCATGAACCTCTGGTGTGCATCACATACGTTCACCCCACTCCCAATATTCATTTATACAAGACAGGAGGTTTCTAGTACTGCACACATGGCTCTTCACATAATCCTATTTAGAGAAACTCCACATACTCAACACCTGGATCCCCTCTCAGGTGAGAAGTTAATCCTCTGGCAACCCCATTCCATTCCATTATTCTACACTCCACTTTGTGCTGTGTATCCCCAAGGAAAACATATTTGCCTCATGGTGCACAGGGCATGTATTGTCACAGCAAGGTTGGGCAGGTTCCTAAGGTCATTGCATGATGTGCTGCTTCAGTTCAGGCTTTGTATTGTGGGTATTTCAGTCCTGGTCACTCATATTAAATATTAGACCACAAGTCGCAGTATTCAAAGGACAACCTGGACAGGGGCAGCACATCACGCATGGTCTTGGGGAACTTGGCATGTGTGGACTGGACCAGACAAATTGTTACTGGTCAAGGAACTTACATATATCTGATGTATGAGTTTACATGTTTATATTCCCGCCCTTTCCCTTATACACTGCTCAGTGCAGCGCAGCAAAGTGTGTTGCTGCACTGCATAACATTTTTAATCATATTGTCCCTTGTTAACTCTTACCCTGTAGATCCTCCTGGTACTCAACTGCAGCAATATCCTGTCCTTCGACTTCTGCCACCAACTCTCCTGGGACGAGTGACACCACTTATCCTCCAATGGGTCCAACTCCTCATGGTTCTCAGGTCCTCCTCTGGTCCACATGGCTGCTATCAGAGTTTTGGCCAGTTTCTCTTTGGCCTTGCGCTTGTAGTCATACAACCTCTTCTTCAAATCTGGCACTGTGCTTTTTGTTTGACCTACACTGTTAATCGTATTCACTATACCAAGCCAAATGACTTCCTTCTTCCCTAATGACAATTGGGGGAGACAAACAGAAGCTGTTCACTGCCCCATCACAGAGCTCTGTACTTTCTCATAAATATGGCTCCTAGTTTTTGTAACCTAGTGCTGACAGCAGAACCTCTTGTCACTATTTAACCTTTTAAGTTGTGCTCACACTAACCTTTTAAGAATCAAATAACTCTCTCACTGATTTTATAGAGGATCTAGGCTCCAAGATTGGAACAGAAATATTAGTTTCCTGAAGAAAATTGTGGAAGATTTGCATCAGAGCTTAGTTGAACTCATTCGACATTTTCGTCATGGCCAAATCTGCCTGTTTTTAACATTATTTTTAAACTTGGGGCATTCAAGAGTTTTTGCTGATTGCAAAAAACATGGAGCATCATATGACATTCAGGGGCATATTTAAGAAAAGTTACACTGCAAACAGTGCAGCTCCACTTTTATTGAGCCCTTTAGCGCCCCAATACCGCCACCATGTGTGCGCCGTATTTACAATACTGCACACCATGGTGCAGGGTAGGGGGTAATAGTGTAATTTAAAAAAAATGCTATTGGTATTCTTTGTGGGAGTAGCACATTTGTATTCAATGGCATGCCCCCTTTTAACACCTGCTCTGAGCAGGCGTCAAAAGTGCTGAAAAAAATGACGCAAGGAAATCTGTTAGATTTGCGTGCACCATTTTTTTTGCCCCCCCACTAACTGGGGAGGGCCTCCTTTGTATACATGTTTGCCTGGCGCAGGCATAATGTAGCAAAAAGGTTACATAGTAGTACAATGCATACGCATTGTGGCACTTTATAAATATTGTGCTGTGTTTTTGGCCTTCCAGCGCCACATTAGCATAAACAAATTACACTAAGATGGCGTTAGAATGGAGCTAAGGGCTTTTAAATATGCTCCTCAGTCTTTCTATAAGTAGATGGTGCCGAAGAATGATGCAACCCAAAAGCCAAAAACGCAGGCATGTGGAAAGTGATTTTGAGTGAACCGGAGCAACACCTTTCATGTTTCAAATGTGATCCTACTGGTTACACAAGAAGAGTCTCTCCATGTTAGCCTTGTTCTTTATTAATTGTTACAGACAATTAAATCTAGTTCAAAACTCCTTTGGTTAATTTCAATGAATCACTATTGATGGCATGTATGTTAAATAAGTCTGTGGTCACACCAGCTAACTAACAGAACCTCAGAAGTTGGAAATTGTGCAACTCTACATAAATCTAACGCAAAGGTCTTCAAACTGTGGGGCGCGCCCCCCAGGGGGGGTGCAGCATCATTCCTGGGGGGGCGCGCACTTCGTCTGATTGTTTCACCATCCCTCGTGTACTTTCCAACGTTGAAAGTACGTTTGTTTCCTTTTCTTTCCATGGAGCTCTCTGATTGGCAGATAAGAGCATAGCAGCCAATCATGAGCCTGCACCATGAACTATGACGTTTAACAAATCACAGGACAGCAGCTGAAGGAGATGGAAATGCCGCCGATTTTTGCTTCAAAAAGCTCCAGAATGTGCACTACTTTGGAGTTAGTGGCACTTTTCCACTGCTGCCTTTCACCTCTGTTTGCTGCTGTTTGGATTCTGCTTGCTGCCTTTCACCTCGTGGATCCTGCCCTTCGCCTCCTGTGTCCTGCCCTTTGCCTCTTGGCCCCTGCCAACGACGTTCCCAGGATGAAAGACAGACATTACAGGTAAGCCTGAAGAGCTTTTGTAGTGTCTTGCAGTAATTATCCACTTTGGCTCGTGGCACACAGGGCATGCCGTTATATACTAAATATGTGCATGTCCCGGTGGTGTTAAACACAGGAGTTCGTTATTTGTTAGGTTGTCCAATCTAGAGGAATCACTGGGCTCCCAGGGGCTGAAAGACTCAAGATGCAGGAAAAAGGGAAGGAACAGCTGAAGAGAAATCGAAACTGCACTGTGAAACAAGGAGTCGAGGCTATTTACTTTTAATTGATCTGATGATGCAGGAGAAACACTTCACTCAGGCATTAAATTAAGAGAATACGTCTTCCATATTGTTTTAATTAAAGGTCAGGAAAGAGCCAACAAAATAAATTATGACAAACAGAACCAAATCACAACAAACTATTAATCATCATTATAAAGATCCATTGAATCGTTATTGACTTCGGAACGAGACTGGCATCAATACTGGGCATCAAGCGCTGCCCTGGAAGGGTGGTGGTGTGCTTTTGTACAGGGGTGGTGGAGGGTGATTTTGTAGCAGTGCAGCAGTTGTAAAAGCACTGCAGAGTTCCCCAAAAATCCAGTCGCTTTCAGGTAACAATAAAGGCGCCAATATGTTGTGATTAAGGTACCTGCTGGAAAGAGATGGGGTTTTGTCTAGTGCCAGTTGTGACTCATGAGAACTCAAAGAATGTATATATGCAGATCACAGAGCAGTATTTTATGTGCATAGCTCAGTGGCATACTGCCCTTGTAATAGAGCTCCTTTTGTTACTGTGCAATTGATTTATAATCTAGCACAGTGAGCTATGAACTGCCATCAAACAGTGGCATGCAAACTGCATGGTACAGGTTAGAAAGTTATGTGTTTCTAATTTTGGTAAAGACGATTTGTTGGGGTAGAAATACATTATTGATAGTAAAATCAACCCTAACCACTGTGTTACATTCTGAATCCTGAGTTTGTGCCCCCCTTCCCCCTTGACCAAGCACTGTTAAAAAATGCCTACCGGCATGGGTGACGTGAATCCTACACCTTGTAGTTCCCTTTGTCAACACTTTCTATTTACTGATTTACACGTGTATGGTTGTGATGTAAGGTTCTCCAATCAGTTGATGAAAAGGTTAATCTCTTTCCCCCATGGTAAATCCTCATGCATACAGACAAGCCCACTGAGGCTGTAAACCTTGTTGACTCCATAGGCCAGATGTACTACTATTCTAAATAGCGATTACCTAATTGCGATTCTCTGTGAATCACAATTGGGTAATCGTTATTCTAATGTATAAAACTCCATGAGTTTCATTTAGCGTTTCCTAATGGGTCGCAAATTGCCCTAACTCATTAATATTAATGAGGTAGGTTGCAATTTGCGACCCATTAGTAAATGCAAAAATCACACGGATGGTGGCCTGCTGAGGTCAGTAGACCACCATGTCTGTCACTGGTTTTAAATAAAGCTAGTTCTTCTTTAATGCAGCCTGTTTCCTTAAAGTAAAACGGGATAGGTTTAAAAAAGGAAAGATGGAAAGTTTTAAAAATTATTTTAAGGAGGATCCCTTCCCATTTGTGAATGGGTTACTACCCACTTGAACTAGGTAGTAAAATGCAACTGTTTTGCGACCGCATCTCAGTCAAAACATTCTTGCATACTGCAGTATTAGGAAGGGATGTCCTGAACATGCCCCTTCCTAATATCAACTTAATATGTTTTCGCAATTCCAAATTGCGATTCAGTTCTATGTTACCAAGCTGGAAATTGGAATTCATTCATACCAAAATGCATTTTATCAGTCGTGCAGAATCGGGCAGTTTGCGACTGATAAAATGCATGATACATATTGCAGCATTTCTCTAACATACCATTATGCCACCCCACTATACATGGTTCTATGTTGACACTCTATGCTACTCTACTCCACAACCCTCTACCGTACGACTCTCCACCCCACACCACTACGTCACTAAATTTTAGCCATGTGGATACAGGCACTGGCCTTGTGGCACTTTTCGCTAAAGGTTTCCCATCAAAGCATTACTGATGTGGTTGGTGATTGAGTATCTATGCTGTCTTGTAATTTATTGACCTTTCTTGACTTTGCAGGCCACAATTCCTCAGGGTGAATGCTTGATTTTTATTGGATGTTTCTTTGTAATTTTCACATGTGACGTATTAGTTACATACTGTGAACTGAGTCGCCTCTAGGTGTCTTATGAGTTGCGGTTGTGGGTGGTGTTTATGATGGACCCGAGATGAGAGCTCTGGAGTTGATACTCGGAAGTGCAAGTTTATCATAGTACCTTCTTCAGTGTCATAACTTTATTAATTGAAGTTGCCCAGTTTGAGCCATTTCCATGTTTAGTCGATGCTCTTGAGGAAACAGAGTTAATAAAAAATCACCTGACATCACTCAGCGACAGTTTTCACAAGTATTTTCCTGAGGAAAACAATCATATTAATGACTGGGTCTTTCAACCATTTCTGGCAGATGGGGGTATCCATCTCCCAATTCGCATGCAGGAAGAACTAATTGATCTCCAGAGTGATCGCACACTGCAGATGCAATGTAGCAAACTCTTCTTGGGGGAGTTTTGGCTGAAAATGCCTGAAGAACATTCAGCTTTGAGGGAAAGTGCTATCAAAACTCTCTTGCCTTTCAGCACATCATATTTATGCGAGATTGGGTTCTCAGCACTTGCGGTATTGAAGACTAAGTATCGCTCAAGAATGGAAGTGGAGCACAACCTTAGGCTGGCAGTTTCAAAAATTCATCCATAAATTGACTGTCTCTGTGGTGATAAATAGGCACACCCGTCACATTAGTTTTGAAAGTATTATGTCAAATTCTGTGTCTTAGTGAATGTTGGAAAATGGGTTATTGGTAGGGCAGGTAGGTACCTACACCTAGCAACAAGCCACTAACCTCCACATAGGTACAGTTAGGTCTCAGTAAATTAATCCCAGCTCAACCCTTGGTAGCTTGGCAACGAGTGTCAAGGCTTAACTTAGGAGACAAAGTGTAAAGCATTCAAATATCACAAAACAGTAATTAAATAAAACACAGGAAACAGTTTAAAAATCCAAAACCAATTTATAAAAATAGTTTATATTTTTATCTTTAAAATGACACAAAAACGATTAAAATCGGTTCAGGGGAACCGGAGATATGAATTTTTAAAGAATTATTACTTTTCTAGCGCTTAGAAACAAAAAGCGCCAATCGGGTCATCTGGTTGCACCTCGACCGGGGCAAAGTCAAACTTTCAGGCCGACCGCGATGGAGCCCTGCTCGGCTACAGGTCGCGGGAGGCCTCGGTTAAAAAGTTACCTTCTGACTTAGTCTTTATTTTGAAGTTTTTCTTCACCGGGACGAACCTGCCAGTTGAATCCGACCTCCTGGAGCCCTTGTCCGGATACGCGATGTGGGTTTCCTCGGTGGAGACTTTTACCTTCGGACTTAGTCGTTTTTTCGAGATGAAAATCCTTCGGCCGGGGTAAACCTGGATCTTGATCCGACGTCCATGGAGCCCTTCTCGGATACGATGGGAGGGAGGTCCCGGTCAACTTTTTACGTTCGGACTTAGTCTCTTTTTTGGATGTTTTTCTTTACCGGGACGAACCACGAAGTCAGGCCGGGTCGCGGTTGAGGCAAGCCAGCTAGAATTTCTGCAGCGGGTCGGTCCCTCTCTGGAGCTTTTTTCCAAAAATTCTCAAATCTTTTCCAAACTTCTGGGGCTTCACCCAGATGTTCTTTTAAGGTTCTTTTGGGGTCCACAGCTCACCCCAAGGGTCCAGAAGTTCTGTGATGGTCCTTGGGGGGTGCGGACTTCAACTCCCAGAATGCACCTGGCACAAACTCCTTTTTGGCCACTGGACAGTGGACAGCTGGTCGCTTTCTTCAGGAGTTGGTGCAGGGGACTCTGGTTTAGCAATTTTTCACCTGTAGCAAACAGGGAGTCCCTCCTTGAACCAGTTGAAGCCAGGCAAAGTCCTTCTTGTGGTGAAGCCCAAGTGTGCAGCTGGTGCAGTCCTTCTGAGTGCAGGGTCCAGGTGCAGGCCAGGGGTCCAGCAGGGCAGTCCTTCTTCTTCTTTAGTTCCTTTCTTGTTGAATTCTGGAGGGGATCTGAGGTGTGGGTGCAGGTCTGCCAGTTTTATCCTTGCTCCTGGGTGAAAAGCAGGGGGGCCCTGGTTCTCCAATCAGGGACAGGGTCGTCCCCCTGTGATGACCACTTCCTGGGAAGTGTGGCAAAAATCCATCCCAGAAGGCAACAGTCTCTAAAAATCCAACATGGATGAATCTGATTTTTGGAGGTTACATCTGGCTGAGCCCACCCACTGGTGTGGCTAAAAATCATAAACACACCCCTCTCCTGCCCTCTCCTAATCTAATCAAGGGGGCACCTAGCTGTCTGGGGTTGCAGGATGTGGGGGTGTTGTTGGGTGCTGCAAATGTCAATCTCTGCCTTTGAAGACCAGTTTGGCAGCCCTCCCCCTTCCTGCCTCACCATCTGCTGAGGGGAGATTCTCTCCCCCAAGCACATTCCTTTGTGTGAAGCCTGGCCACTTCACACCTCATCAAGGCAGCCTGGCAGAAGCTGCTGCAGGCTGGCCAATCAGAGCACAGCAGCAAAAACAATGCAGAGCTGAAATTGGCAACTTTTTAGGTAAAGTCTAAACTTTTTACCTGAACTAGTTATATTAAATCCAACAACTGGAAGTTGTAGGATTTATTACAACAATTAATTTGATACCAAATTCTTGGTATGCAACATTTAAGGAGACTTTAAAATTTAAAATAAAGTCTGCCCATTCTAGCCTCTGAAGGCCATTTACTTCAATGAGGGAAAAACGAATTTGGCTGTTTTTACCTCACCAGGGCTTATAAATCTATTTTTATAAAGTCCCTGCTTATAGTTACATGGCACCCAGCCCTAGCGGCACATAGGGCACACCTTAGGGGTGACTTATATGTAAAAATAAGGTAGTTTAAGACTTTGGAAGTACCTTTAATTCCAAAGTCGAATTTGCATATAACTTTAATTTAAAAGCAGCCATCAAGGCAGGCTTGCTTTTAAAATGACACTGGGCACCTCAGCAATGCACCTAGGTGTGCACCACCTATGCTGTGGTCCCTAAACCTACATGCCCTACCATATACTAGGGACTTATAGGTAGGTTAACTTAGCCACTTATAATTAGCCTAATTTGCATATCCATTTTACACAGAGCACAGGCCCTGGGACTGGTTAGCAGTACCCAGGGCACCTTTAAAGTCAGGAAAACACCAGCAAAAAGTGGAAAATGGGGGCAAAAAGTTATGGGGCCTCTGCAATCAGCCCTGTTTTCTCACACAACCCCCCCCCCCAGCCCACACGCCCAGGAGACTCAGCCCAACCCTGGGAGATTCTTCCTGGCTTGTTAGGCGAGGAAGACAGTGAAGAAAACTGGCTGTCCCTTTGCAGGGCCTACTCTGCCTTATATCCTCCTGTCAGGGTCACTCCCTATGGGTAGTGAAGCCATCCCAACAGTAAAAGGACCCAACACAAACTGAAACTTTCCTCTAGGGGGTCTTCCTCCTTTCTCTCTGCCAACTTGGGTAGTGAGGTGCCCACCTCCCCTACTCCAAACTTTGCTAGGGCAACACCTAGCTTACCCAAAGAGGTCACCCAACACTTGAGCAACCCCACCATGACCAATAGGGTCAGGGGGCCTACTTTGCTATTGGCCCTGGGGTCTGCCTCCCAGGCCAAGTACAGTGCTGCCAGGAAGGCTAGCACCCAGCAGAGGCTACTGACAGCTGTCAGTACCCAGAACCACACCCTAAGCTCTCCACTGACAGGTGGCTGAGCTGCTTTAGGGGCATCTTTGGGGTCCTGGCACCCCTCTTGCTGTCTAGAGTGGGGGGCTACCACCTCCTGTGGCAGACACCCTCCTTCCACTCTCCCTTCTGTCAGTGCAGGGGCAACACCTTGCATCTGGACAGCTGCCTGACTACTCAGGACTTCCTTGGGGTCAGGTGAGGCCTCACCAGTGCCAACTCTGGGCTCCCCCCCTACTGGGGCAGAAGGCCCTTGGCTCCCTGGAACTCTCTTTAAGAGTGGCCTACCCTTCCTTTTCTTCTTTCCTTTTCTTGGGGACCCCTGTCTCCTAACTGTAGGGACTGACTCCCCAGGACTTTGGGTTGGGGGGGCGCCCTGGGCGACCACCCCATCTGTGACCAGACTCACCTCTGGGAGGTCATTGCCCAGGATACAATCTAGGGGAGGTCAGCACTGACTACCACCCTAATCCAGTCAAGGATACCCTCCCTCTCTAGGGGCACTATGGCTACAGGTTTGGAGGTGACCTCCCCTGTGGCTATCCTGACTTTCTTTGTCTTTCCTGGGACATACATGTCTGGCGTCACTAACCGGTCACTCACTATAGTGTGACTGGCACAGGTGTCCCTCAGGCCAGTGGTAGGGATCCCATTCACTTGAATGTGGTGGAAGTGCCTACTCCCACCCTCAGGGATCACCAGCTTACCATCTGGTCCTGTCTCCCAGCACAGTGCTAGGTGGACTTCATCATCTGAGGAATCCTCCTCTATGGCTACACTGGACAGCCCAGTGCTAATCACCTTCCTTGGACAGGCTGCATCTCCTCTGAAGTGACCTGTCTGCTGACAGTCAAAGCAAGCCCTACTGTCCAAGAGTTTTTTTAACCCTGGGTCTCCCTGTCTCTGCTTGTCAGAGTGGGAGTGGGATTTACTCTCCTCCTTCTTAGGGTTCTGGGGTACAGAGGGAGTCTCTGTGGTGGGCTTACCACCTCCCTCCTTAGGTTTTTGGGGACCTGTCCCCCCCTTCTTGGAGTCTCCCCCCTGGGACTTGACAACCACCCTGGTTCTCAACCACTCATCAGCTGCCTCCCCTAGCTCTCTAGGGTTGGTCTGCTTAGAGTCCACTAGATGCTGGCGTAACCTTTCTTGGGTACAATTGGTCAAGATGTGCTCTCTCATGATCAGATTGTATAACCCCTCATAAGTATCTACTTTGTTACCAATAATCCAGCCCTTTAGTGCCTTTAGTGAAATGTCCACAAAGTCAACCCAAGACTGGGTACTGACCTTCTGGGTGTCCCTGAACTTCATTCTATATTGCTCTGGGGTCAGACCAAACTTCTTGGCTAAGCACCTCTTCATACTAGGGTATGAATCTGCCTCCTCCCGCCTTAAGGTCAGAAGCCTATCCCTCCCTGAGTTGGGGACCAACTCCCACAAAAGGGAACCCCAGTATTGAGGCCTAACCCTTCTCATTTGGAGTGCCTTCTCAAAGGCCCTCAGCCACTTATCTATGTCATCCCCCTCTACATAAGCAGGAACTACCCCCTTGGGTAATCTGGGGCAAACTCCCCCACCCATGGACACCTCCGCTTCTTTATCGCTGCTTCCATCTCTTTTCTCTTTGTATGCCCACTTTTTCTTTTCTAGGGCCAGCTTCTCTGCTTCCAAAGCTATGTATGCTAGCTGGGCCTCCAGCTCTCTTTCTCTGATGGATGGGTTCTCTCCTCCTGAAAGGACCCCCTTCCCACCACTAGCTTTGGATCTGCCCCTAGTGACTGTATTTACTGAGGACCGTTCTTCCTCGTCCTCACTTAGGGTCAGATGCCTTCCCTCCCCTGAGTGGTTAGAGCTTGCATCCTCCCTTCTTTCTCCCTCCTCTGGAGCTTCTTCTGACTCTACCTCTTGGGCCTCAGCCCATGCTGTCAGGGATGTGATCAGGATTTGCTTCCTGAGATCAGTGGTTGCAGGCAACCCTCTTTCAATACACAACCCCCTAAGCTGGACTACTGTCAGTGTGGGTAGGCTAGCCAGATCAAGCTCCATGGTTCCCTAGTTTTGTGTCAACAAAAACTTTTTGCAAAAATTGGAAACAAGAATTTAGAAAAATTTCAAAAATTCAATAATTGAAATTAATCCAAATTAAAAATTAAAAACAATTTTTGCACTAGGTCAATTTAAAGGATTTTTAATTTGTTTTACCTAAAACTGTAACGTGATATTGAACACAAGTACAGGATCCCGTCGCTGCTTCCAATTATGTTGGAAAATGGGTTATTGGTAGGGCAGGTAGGTACCTACACCTAGCAACAAGCCACTAACCTCCACATAGGTTCAGTTAGGTCTCAGTAAATTAATCCCAGCTCAACCCTTGGTAGCTTGGCAACGAGCGTCAAGGCTTAACTTAGGAGACAAAGTGTAAAGCATTCAAATATCACAAAACAGTAATTAAATAAAACACAGGAAACAGTTTAAAAATCCAAAACCAATTTATAAAAATAGTTTATATTTTTATCTTTAAAATGACACAAAAACGATTAAAATCGGTTCAGGGGAACCGGAGATATGAATTTTTAAAGAATTATTACTTTTCTAGCGCTTAGAAACAAAAAGCGCCAATCGGGTCATCTGGTTGCACCTCGACCGGGACAAAGTCAAACTTTCAGGCCGACCGCGATGGAGCCCTGCTCGGCTACAGGTCGCGGGAGGCCTCGGTTAAAAAGTTACCTTCTGACTTAGTCTTTATTTTGAAGTTTTTCTTCACCGGGACGAACCTGCCAGTTGAATCCGACCTCCTGGAGCCCTTGTCCGGATACGCGCTGTGGGTTTCCTCGGTGGAGACTTTTACCTTCGGACTTAGTCGTTTTTTCGAGATGAAAATCCTTAGACCGGGGTAAACCTGGATCTTGATCCGACGTCCATGGAGCCCTTCTCGGATACGATGGGTGGGAGGTCCCGGTCAACTTTTTACGTTCGGACTTAGTCTCTTTTTTGGATGTTTTTCTTTACCGGGACGAACCACGAAGTCAGGCCGGGTCGCGGTTGAGGCAAGCCGGCTAGAATTTCTGCGGCGGGTCGGTCCCTCTCTGGAGCTTTTTTCCAAAAATTCTCAAATCTTTTCCAAACTTCTGGGGCTTCACCCAGATGTTCTTTTAAGGTTCTTTTGGGGTCCACAGCTCACCCCAAGGGTCCAGAAGTTCTGTGATGGTCCTTGGGGGGTGCGGACTTCAACTCCCAGAATGCACCTGGCCCAAACTCCTTTTTGGCCACTGGACAGTGGACAGCTGGTCGCTTTCTTCAGGAGTTGGTGCAGGGGACTCTGGTTTAGCAATTTTTCACCTGTAGCAAACAGGGAGTCCCTCCTTGAACCAGTTGAAGCCAGGCAAAGTCCTTCTTGTGGTGAAGCCCAAGTGTGCAGCTGGTGCAGTCCTTCTGAGTGCAGGGTCCATGTGCAGGCCAGGGGTCCAACAGGGCAGTCCTTCTTCTTCTTTAGTTCCTTTCTTGTTGAATTCTGGAGGGGATCTGAGGTGTGGGTGCAGGTCTGCCAGTTTTATCCTTGCTCCTGGGTGAAAAGCAGGGGGGCCCTGGTTCTCAAATCAGGGACAGGGTCGTCCCCCTGTGATGACCACTTCCTGGGAAGTGTGGCAAAAATCCATCCCAGAAGGCAACAGTCTCTAAAAATCCAACATGGATGAATCTGATTTTTGGAGGTTACATCTGGCTGAGCCCACCCACTGGTGTGGCTAAAAATCATAAACACACCCCTCTCCTGCCCTCTCCTAATCTAATCAAGGGGGCACCTAGCTGTCTGGGGTTGCAGGATGTGGGGGTGTTGCTGGGTGCTGCAAATGTCCTTCTCTGCCTTTGAAGACCAGTTTGGCAGCCCTCCCCCTTCCTGCCTCACCATCTGCTGAGGGGAGATTCTCTCCCCCAAGCACATTCCTTTGTGTGAAGCCTGGCCACTTCACACCTCATCAAGGCAGCCTGGCAGAAGCTGCTGCAGGCTGGCCAATCAGAGCACAGCAGCAAAAACAATGCAGAGCTGAAATTGGCAACTTTTTAGGTAAAGTCTAAACTTTTTACCTGAACTAGTTATATTAAATCCAACAACTGGAAGTTGTAGGATTTATTACAACAATTAATTTGATACCAAATTCTTGGTATGCAACATTTAAGGAGACTTTAAAATTTAAAATAAAGTCTGCCCATTCTAGCCTCTGAAGGCCATTTACTTCAATGAGGGAAAAACGAATTTGGCTGTTTTTACCTCACCAGGGCTTATAAATCTATTTTTATAAAGTCCCTGCTTATAGTTACATGGCACCCAGCCCTAGGGCACATAGGGCACACCTTAGGGGTGACTTATATGTAAAAATAAGGTAGTTTAAGACTTTGGAAGTACCTTTAATTCCAAAGTCGAATTTGCATATAACTTTAATTTAAAAGCAGCCAGCAAGGCAGGCTTGCTTTTAAAATGACACTGGGCACCTCAGCAATGCACCTAGGTGTGCACCACCTATGCTGTGGTCCCTAAACCTACATGCCCTACCATATACTAGGGACTTATAGGTAGGTTAACTTAGCCACTTATAATTAGCCTAATTTGCATATCCATTTTACACAGAGCACAGGCCCTGGGACTGGTTAGCAGTACCCAGGGCACCTTTAAAGTCAGGAAAACACCAGCAAAAAGTGGAAAATGGGGGCAAAAAGTTATGGGGCCTCTGCAATCAGCCCTGTTTTCTCACAGTGAAAAATAAAGCCGCATTGTAAATTGTTCTGTGCAAACATTTTCTTGGAGGCTTTTCATTTGAACTCTGTAATAAGCACTGGTGCTCTCAAACCTTCAGTTTATTAGACACTCTGAATTTGTATAATAATGTTTCCCATATATGATCTGGACTCTGCGGTGGGGGTTGCCGTCGATGATGCAGAGTACCAGCTTCCAGAAATTTGCGTCAGGTGTTTGGGGGGCTCGATGCCTAAAAATGTTTAGAAGGGGGGCTCAGTAAAAAAAAAGTTTGAAGACCTCTGATCTAAAGGAATGTGAACTTACAGCCATCATAGCAAGTACAGAAAATGACATGACATGTAAACGCATCTATTACAAACTTTGGTTCCCAGAGTTGACATCTCAGATTGAGCCAATTATTGTTATCACATCTTCCTAAAGTTCAAGTAAAGATGACAAATATGACATTCAAAACACAAATCAGAGGTGGATGCATGCAGCAAGGAAAGAAATCAATCAAACCAAGCCTGATCAATTTTACCCTATTAGCGAAAATCGAGGATTAGAATGTATTTTGCAGTGAGATGCTCTGTGGCTGATAGGATGTTGTTTATTACTCTTTAAATCATGTTTTTACACAGGGGTAGTTTGGAGATGGAATATGGCTCAAAATGAGCGCGGACATTGTGCACCACACGACTGCTTCTCCGAGCCGTAGGAAGTTACTGGGCTTTGTGTTACAGAAAACCAGAATCATGCAGTGCCAGAACTACATTCATTGCTGGGTGTGAATCCCATAGTCATTGGGTAAGTTGACTTGCCCAACCCACTAAAGTAATCTGACCTGGGCCACGCTAAGGAGGTTGCAATGCCTGCATTATACAAGATGGTTACTATAAATTGCCTCTGTGAATTGCCCCCGGCCAAACTGTGGGAGCTATTAAACCCTTATAGCGCTAAACAGTTGTTATCAGTGCTTGTGTTGACTTAAGTCGGCCGTGACCGGGTTCCTTACTTCCTTCTGCTGTCGTCTGCTCTCCCATGTACTGGACAATGTTACTGGCTCAACGTCCCTTCAGCAGTGCTGAAGCAGATATGTTAATTAGAAACTATTAATGATTGTTTATATGTGTGATTAACAAGAAAATGCTAGAAAAATTAAACATAGAAAAATAAATGTGCACGTTTGAAAATGTGCCCATGGAGAGTGACAGACAACTTATACGAAATTGTACTAAATTACAAAAAATGTGTGAAATAATGAAAATGTGTAATAATGATGTAGTAGTATGTCATATTAAGATGTATAACCTATGTTTTGCATTATATTGTAGAATTAACTTAGCCATAGTTGTGGCCTAGTTTTGCCAGGCCTCGTGCAACCACGTACTGTAGAGAAGCAAATGTGTTGAACTGTCCCTGAACCGCTTATAAAGTTTGCTTATCTAGAATTTTCTGCAATGTACTGATGGACAGGAGATGATGGAACTAGGCATGTAACAAATTTGGTGTAAGACAGACTTGATGTACTTTACCAGGACTCAAACAATAGAAACACTGACTGGAGAAGAGGATGCAACATTTTCGATACCTGGTAAGCCGGATGATGATGACATCGTACAGTGAACCAATCAGCGAACTGAGAATGGCGTAATCTTAGAATTTATAGATTTGGAAAACTAACTGACTGACCAATTAGGAATTAGGGGGATGGACTGGGAAACTCTAATAAAAAGTCATGACAGAGAGTTAAAACTTCAGATGTGAGGGGAGAATTGATGCAGATGTTAGATGTCGGAAGACGCGATTCGAAAATCTGCCCTTGGGCTCATGCTTTGAGAGCCTGATGCATTGCTGATCGATTAATGACCTGAAGATGAAGACTGACTTTGTTGCTGATCCATTTCGTGGATAGGTAGCTATGACCATGTGACTGATTAACTTTCTGCCTTTCTTTCTAGGTACCAACTGCGCTGTTTTAATAGTTTTTCTCTTAGCTAGATGTTTTTCTAAATTGTTTTTGCATGAAGTCCTACATTCTAATGCTAATCTAGGCTAGGTAGGGTTCTTTTGGGTGACATTTGACAGTGACAAATGATTGGCGAATTGATTGCCGTACTCTGCTATTACTGTTGTTATATTCATCTTTGTTAGCTTATGCTGAAGCACTAGAGCATATGTTTTCTCAAGTTCTGATTAGGTTATTTTATTGGTGGCCACTAATTAATTAATTCTGAATTGATTGAATAAAGTTTGAATTAACAATATGGATTAGAAGTGCAACCAATAGGGAAATAAAAATTGTTAAAACGTATAGTGGTTATACATGAAATATTGATATAATTGTCTAATGATTCTCTTAGTGGTTATTGATTGGTTATATTTAATATTGATAACATTGATTACTACATGGCTAGGATACTCCATGTGATCCAAAAGGTTCATCGGCCTATACGTGTCCCCTTGTAAGTTTACTTACTAAGGACCAGGCATGCTAGCAGCAGTCAACTCTTGCTTTGGCAATGCATCACCCTCTCTCAGCAGGCAGAATGGCCTCAGTCTCGGGCACACCCACAGCTCCTTCCACAAAGATTGTGCAGACTTCCAGGTCACATCCCCTCACCTGTGGAAGATTGAATGAGAGTAACACCAGCAGCTCTTGATGTCAGGGTATTCTAAAGTAGTCTCTGGAGAAATCTTGCCTCAATGATGAGAAATGTAGAACCAAATAGGAGGGTTTGGGCCACTTAACAGAGATTAGCCATCTGAGATGGGGACAGGAACAGCTTCCACATGAAAGGTCACTTTCCAAGCTCTTCTGTTGAAACATTAATACAAAGGGGGATGTCAAGAACTGCTACCATCGTATCCCAGAACCACACTAGATTTTCTGTTTATGTTCACAGAAGGAGGGTGAGTAAGTTAGAGGATTGTCAGAAAGGAAGGAACCTCATGCCTATAAAGAAGTGATTAGAGGGAAGACCATTGCCGCTGCAGCTGGTGGAAGGTTAGAACTATTTTGGTTGAGGAACTCTGGCATGGTCTGCAATAAATTAAGAAACAAAGTGTTAAAAATATAGGATAAAATTCTGTGTGATATTAGCCGTGATTGGGTACAGAGAAATATCCTATCACTGACTTGTGCACTAACATTTTTCTACCACCCTTCTGAATATTCTTCAACAGCTCGAAGAAAGAAGGCCCAAGAACTTCTGACTCTTCCTGGCACCCAGACAGTGGAACCGCTCTCCAAGGGACAAGTGTTTAGTCTCCAGTTACCTGCAACGGGGACACAGAAAGCAGAAACATTCCTGACTCTATGACAAACTGGCTAGGTGGGGAGGTCTAATTGAGGCAATTTGGATATGTGGCTCATTTATACTAGAGAAGAAAAAAGTTACCTTGATTAAGGATGTGAAACCGAGAAGAAATCAAAATCAAAATGTGAGCCTACAATTACCATTATATCTTTAAAAAATCAAAGATCCAGAATTCATCAAGGTCAACTACTTTGACTTAGCAGGTTAATTATGAGATAAACTGATATTGAATTTTCACCACAGGTAGGTTTAATTTAAGCAACTTCCCAATACATTAAGTAGATATAGATCATATAGCATTTCCCTATTATGATTCACCTGGCTATGAACTCAAGGATATCAGAGAGGGCATCATTTTGCTTGTTTTGTGGATCACTGTGCTGCATCTGATAGAATAAACCGAAGAAGAATAAGGCTTTAGTAATAAGGAGGGGCTGTTTACCTTCATAGTCATTTTGATATCTGTGAATGCAAGTCTAGGCATTTGGGATCTGTGTAAAAAGATAATAGAATGAAAAGCAGCTTCAAATAGGGCTGCCTTTAAGCCTATTAGCTGTTTAATACATATCTGGTGGATCAACCACAAACAATTACTATTACAAAAATAATCCAGCTACTGATAAAGCTACAGTTCCTTGCATTGTGTATGTTGATGCGATTGAAGTCATTCTGAATTGGGTGTGGCAGAGGGCCTTGGGTGCAGAGTTGCCTGCACCAATCCTCATGCTGATTTCCAAAGCAAATGAAACACTTTTGTTCAAAGTGTAATACCGAACCATGACTGGCAATTAACTTCATTTGTATTTCACAAACTACCAATTAAGGGTTTGTTTTTGACATATTTAACAGCATTACCGTAAAAAAAAAAAGTAGGCGTGAGCAAAAAGAATATATATTTGAGACAAGATGGAGAATGCAGGCCAGGAGAGACCCCAGAGAGATCCCAATCATCCTAGTACCAGCCAGGAGGGACCAGCAAAGTCCTAGGAGAAGAAGAAGTGGAAGTGTCACATTAGTGAGGAGGAGAATGACAGCTAGATCAAAGAGGTGATGGAGCACCAACACTAGCTCTTCGTCACTTCCAAATTGCCAAAAGATAAGAGAGAAGCTATATGGCAGGCAATAGTAGATAAAGTCAATAGCATGGCAGAGGTGAAGAGGACTGTCACTGATTGTAAGCGCTGGCACGATTGCAAGCACAGAACCAAGGAGAAACTGGCCAGGAACTGTAAGGCAACACTGCAGACTGGAGGTGGAAGTCCTGCACCTCAGAAGGACATGGATGAGCTGGAGGAGATGGTGACAGCGGTCATCCCTGAGGAGCTGGTCATTGGAATCGCAGGACAGCGCAGACTACCAAGAACTACCACAAACGCAGGGTAAGTTGCAGGGGGCAACTATCTGGAATTTCACAAATGGCATAAGGGGGAGGCACATAGGACACACTGAATGCATGCAAAAGTGTTGCATCTGGACACATATGGCCCGAGTCAAAAGGCACCATCATCACCTGAGCCTCACTTTTAGTGATGCTCTGGTGGCGCTATGCACTTCAACTAGACACAATGAGGTTTTAAGCCACTTTCTGTGGCTTAATACCACCTTGTAAATATGGCCTCTAAACACGCAGCACTTTGCCTGAAAACGGCGTGCAATCTGTGTGGCTGTGGCTGTGCCACAACAACACCCATTGCATATTGTTGTTTCCCCAGATCCAAGACAACATGTTCACCAAAGACTGTGACTAAAGTCAAAAACCACCCCAGGGGTGGTATCAGGATGGAGCAACAAGGCAAAATGCTTTCCTTCCTCCTCATGTCATTGCCCTTCTCATGTGTGCTGCATCCTGAAGCATACACAGAAATGCCACCTTGCCATAATAGATTGTTTATGTGCAGGAAGGGACACCTTCCTGCATATAAACAATCTATCCCCTCAACGCAGGCACCCTTGCACTATTGTGCAAGGATGCCTCTATTGGTGTAGGGAGCTTAAATCGGAGCATGCTCTGGAGAAACACAGGGGTGTGCTGTATTCCTGTAAATACAGCACATCCCTGCATTTCAAAAGTGGCGCAGAGCATTGCAGCTATTTTTCCTGCTGTACCAAGTTGCACCACTTCAGAAAAAATCATGGCCTCAGTGTGCAATATGTGGTATGCAACTCCCACAGGGTGGCCCTCCAACAACTCTCACACACCTCCATGCACCATTTGAGAATGGGCGCAAAATTGAACTTATACCATATATGGGGCATGTCTGTGATTATCATTCATGCTGCTGTACAAGTAGCTTCAATTTCACAATGTAACAAGGATGTCTGTGTTGTGTGAATGGTTGGTGTTGTGCATAAAGTGACATAAGAACAGGCACAACTGGCATGAATGTTGCACTATTGGCACAATGTCACTAGCTCGTAATGCAACAGTACCATCATACAAATAGTTGCCAGTGTGAATTTAAGCTGCCCATTTCCCTCATGCCACATTAACAAACTCTCAAAATGCATGCACTGATCCACATTGTACATCCTTACACCAACATATGCCTGTGGCGGATATGCTGTATGCAAGGAAATGTCCCTAATGTAGAGAGGAACAAACTAATGGGGCTGACAATCCATTAAGATTGCACTGTGCCATCCAATTAGCACATCTGTGAGGCCTGCTAAAGGCAGATCACAAATTTACACAAGCATTGTAAGCAATGGACCTCCCTGTGCTTTGCTGCACTAGTGCCATCGTTCATGGTGTCGATGCAGTAAGGAACCAAAATAGTGACAACACTCATTACACTAATGTGGAAATATGCACCATGGTGGATAGGAATGCAAATGATGTGCTACCATGGTGTCAGTGGCTGGGGCTAGGGGCTTACAAGGAAAATGATGGTGTGGTTTCAATGCACAAAATACCTTGAAAGGTTGCTCAATGTGTGATGCACAATGCAACACATAATTAACAACCACAACCTGGGTTCTGTAACATTTCACTGAGCCTCAAGTAGCAAGTAAATGATGAACCATGTCAACAGCAACTATAGGCAAAGATTGACATTTCACTATCCCATTGCAGAGGATGATGGCTTATCTCCTGCCGACCAGCCTGTCCTGTATTTTACAGATGACATGAATGACCAGTTGCCGACCATCAATGAAGAGACTTTCCAGGATGTCTTAGATGCCTTCAAAACACCACCTCCAGTCGCAGGGAGGACACACAGCATTTCGGGGTTTCCACATGAACCAACCAACTACCACCAACCAGTCTTGCAACAGCCCTGGACTCCGAGAACCCAGATGTCACCTTTCAGAGGACAGTGATAGGAGCCTAGAGGGAGCTGGCCAAGCAGCTGTGGGTGGGGATGGAGACCATGGCAGGCAGACTAGAGGGGGTGCAGAGGTGCCTCATTCCAAATAAGAACAGCTCACCTGCCATCAAAGGCACGCACTCCCTGCAATTGGGACTCCAGCAGTCCATGGCCGACATAGCTTCTGTCCTGAGGCAGAGGCTTTAACAATTGCCCTCCCAAAGTGGCAGCAGCATGATAGATAACAGGCTGGGGGCAATAGAAAATGTCATAGAGTCCATACAGCAGGAAGATGCCTCCCTCTGGGAAAATATGGTTGCCTACCACCGTGATGTAGCTGCAGTGTTGAGAAATCAGCAGTTCCTCCTTGCTGCAGTGATACCTTATGTGTTCCTAGGAATAGCAGCTGCTGGGACCTTGGGTTCCACATCTCTATCCCCAGATGCGTGTGTGCCCCCTTTAACTTCAACAACAACACCACCCATGGCACAGGAGGCACCACACACATCAGAGGATGAAGATGTGGAATGAACAGCATTCACACGTAAAATCACCCAGTGGCACCAGTTTGTGCCACATGGACAGGATCTCTTTAGTTCTGTGCTTACAATTATGCCAGTGTTGTGACAGCTGGCAATGCGATCTCTTCACTCAACCACTGTTGACTTATTTGCTATAGACTGTCATTATTTCAATTCCAACCTATTTTGAATATGGACACCTCCTTACTAATGCACACTTCTCCTACCCATGTCCCATGATGTGTCCCTCACCCTTGGACTCTGAATGTACAACAAATGGCTCAGGATCTCTCATGGGCATTGTATTGCACTGGAAAATACACTTGCACATGTAAATAAATCTCCATATTCACATGTATCATGCCATCTTTGACTGTGATCCACCAACTCATCTAAATGTGTGCATTGTGTGAAGCTATGTTAATGAGAACAGAACCTAATTACATGTGTGGCTTACTGTCAGACACAAAGCCACACACTAGGGCTCTAACATGAAAAAGGTGACTGATAGTGTTGTGGGCTACAACCAACTTACAGAGCCTTAAAAGCATGTATTAAACACATATCCATGCAAGTTGACATATGGCATGTATGGGTCAGAACTCAAGTGTCCCTGATGTTAGCACCAGTACAACAAATATGTGAGGAACAGAAGAGGCTAAATTGATCAGTGTCGGGCAGCTGTCAGTGTGCCAGGATACATACCCCAAATAAGGTGAAGTGATATGTGCTTCACTTTACAAGATTATTTGTGACAGACCTTAGAGATGACAGCTGATATTCCATTCTTTACTGACAAAGATTTTGTATACATATACAATGTGATTGTCAGGAACTGGAGATGACAAATGTTTTGAGTAGCTTATATTACATTGCAGCCAAACAGACAGCTCCTTGGTCATAGGGGATACACATAGTAATACATGTCAATCAATACAGAAAGCATACCCTAAGGCATTCCTCTAACTTGGCCAGTGTACACATGAAAACACCCAGACACTTAATCAACACGGGCACCTAATTGTCTACAACGAACAGGATTTATTAATACTTAGAAACAACGCCTTCTTTAAACCTAAACTAGACACTAACCTACACTATGCTAACCTATACTAACTTAACATATCTAAACTTACCCATACAGCTATCTATCCTAATCCAAACTTATCTTACACATTAAACACCACACACTAAACATTGTCCCCCACCCCTCTTAAGATACAAGATATGAGTAGGACAACATTAACTAAAGCTTCACATATAGTAACTTTACCTATATCCTAAACAAATATATATTTTTGTTTGTAAATTATCATGATGGGTAGATCATGTTGGTTAATCTGCACACATCTTGTTTGCTACAATCCGTGGACATGCCCCACATCCATCTGGAGCAGAGTTGAAATCTCATTGTGTACTGAACTGACTGTTGCCCTTGCACGGCCACTGCCTCACTTAATTTCTGAAGAGTAGTGAGGCACCAGTGGTGAAAGTGTCTCTTCGATAAGACCCCTAGAGACCTCAACACATGTATATCATGTACCACATCCTAAGTAAATTAAATCAACGTATGGCACACAATGCTGTCAAATGTGCTGTGATACATATGTTGGCAACAGGCATGCTAATAAGATAAACAGCACCTCTGGCATATCTTGACTGATATCACTGTGCATGTGGGCATGTTGTCCTTTTCCTGACACCAACAATACCATAGCTGCAACAATCACCTTAATCTACATCCTCAACATTGCATCAGACATGGTGTCAATACCCTAACTCAGATGATGTTATCTTATTGGTCACACATGCCATTTTAACATTGCATTGAACACATCATACCCTTTCACACAAAAACTTGGAATGACACATGTGACACACAAGGTGACACTTAATCGCTGCATCGGGGTCTTCAAACTGGGACACCTCTCCAATTGTGTAGGGTGGAGTTCCACCTGAAAGACATGACAGGAACTCATAGCTTTGTGATTTTTTAACATTTATGAGCATGGACAAAAGTTACACATTCAACTTGTTAAGCTGAGTAAGCGAGTCAACTTTATGTTAGTAATGAACAACTGCCAACCATTATATTTCTGTCTGTAATATAAAGGGCCAGATTAAGGAGGCCCTGGCACCACCAGTGTGCCACATTCCGTGATGATCCTGTGGTGCTTTTCACTGCACCACATGTACAAGTAGCTGTTATTCTGCTTTTTGTGGCATAGCGCCTCCATGTACATATGGAGCAGCATGACACAGTATTCTGTGTCAGAGGGGCATGTAATGGTTGTTGCAGTGGCCGTCCCATTATAACACCCATAGCTTTTGACGCTGGCACAGATTTTCAAGACATCGTACCTACTGCCAGTGCCAAAAGAGTAACAACAGCCCAGGGGTGGAGTTCGCATGGGAAAGAGTTGAGGAATGCTTTAAAACATCCTTGTTTCTTGCTTCTAATATGTGTGTGCCATCTGAAGGCACACAGTAAAATGCCATGGATGTTTGCTTATGTGCAGGTGGGCGTCCCTTCCTGCACATTTACAAAATAACATAACAGATGTTTTGGCACTATGTGTGGGCTGCATTCTGCAGGAAACATACAAGTGGCACATCGCCAATGTAGACCCTTTATGTCCAGGAAGGGGTAACTACCTACACATAGACACTCGCCTCAACACAGGCACACTTGCACTGTGGTCCAAGTATGCCTGCATTGGCGCTGGCTGCTGAGTTATGTGCCAGTGCAGATGCAGACACAGGCCTGCCCTGTACTCTAGGTAATACAGTGCAAGCCTGTTTTTAAAATCCAGTGCAGTGCTGCTGATGCTGGCACAGCACTGCTTTGTGCCCTTTTCTCACATCTGCGGCTCATAGTTATCACACAAGAACATGCACAGATTTGGGTGGCAGACATATGTGCATGTTTGAGATACATACATGTAACAATATAGGGGACAGGATACTGGCCATTGGCTAAAGCTTTGACTCTTGTAATTGATGTATGTGAAGAAGCAGGTAACCACTCAGATGCTTGCCTGTTTTCAATCTCATAGCACCAACACATACCTCCATCATGTGCGTGCCATATGTAACATATGACACCCCATGGTGGATGCCAGGAAACTGATGTTGGGATCCCTGTCAGTGTGGTTGCACTTGTTTAGCACCAAACATGAATATGCTACATGTGAAAAGGGGAAATTGGCTCCTTGGTGACAAGAGAACAGTCATGTAATCAACCAGCCTTAGCAAAAAATATAAGTTCACTCCAATAAAGAAACAGTGTAACCAAGTTGATGTTAAGGCTATGTTTTTTGGGTGCCACCTTCAGCAGGAATACACAGCTTGCATTCCTCAGGCCTGGTTCTGCCGTCATTTGGCACCAGCCCTCCACACTGCTACAATGATTGCACTTGTCAAAATTTGACATTTGGTTAAGTAGTAGTTGCCTCCATTGGCAACATTACCTTAAAAAAAATTAGACATGGATGTAGCATCATGAGGCAATCACTCCTGCTTACACTTGTGTAACTGTCATGTCACTCTGCACATACATGACTCTCGGCACAAACAGACCCATGACTGACCATACTCCTGTGCCATGTTTCCTAAGACTTTAACTTTACTTACCACATTTACACAGTTATACTGACCATGATGAACATGTAATTTTGTGCAAGGGAAACGTACGCTTGTACCATGGCACATGTCTGATATTTGACACTTTATGGGGTATGTACAATGTACACAAGAGGAATGTGCAATCTGTCTGCAACTGGTACATAGCTAAGCTCTCTTAAATGCTGTTTGCTCTGGACACTAAACTTCCTGTCCTAACTCTTGACAAATCATGCTTATGTCCCCTTGTCATGCACATGCAAATTAGGATGTTACAATGCAACTGGTCTACCAATCCGAATCCAGGTGATCCAGTAGATCACCTTCTCACGCAGTGAGGTGTGCCCAAAAGTGTTTGAGTTGGTAGTCCAACCAGATGACTTCAAAGATCCTCCATAGGTGGTGGAGCACCTTGGCCCACTGTAGCTTCGGTGTCTCCGTTGGGTAGCTGGATGACCCGGCCACCCATACTCAACATCATGGGGAGGTAGTGCTTTACCAAAGAGATGAACCCTCCCAGTTCATCTCCACTCATTCTTTATGCGCTCCTTTTCCCCGACATATTGCAGTTTCCCACCACAGCAAATAAATTAGTCCCAAAAATAATCAAACACTACCCCACCTAACCCACAATAACCCAACAGATTACGATATACCCCAAGACAAACACATGACTAAACAATTACTATGACAAGACAAAAACAAGTATTTTTTCCATGAAGGATGACAATGCCTGTCAACTTGTAATTGATGCACAGGTGTCAGACAGAATTTTATTGATTTTAGATGTATAGAAAATTGCCGTTTGTGTGAAACAGTTTGACGCATAACGGAAAAGTGTATTTTTTTTCTATGAAGGCTGACAAGGCCTGTTGACTTGCGATTGATGCTCAGGGGCCAGGCCACATTTTATGGAATTAAGATGGATGGAGAATAGCTGTTTGCATCAAAAATTTTGACGCATAATGGGAATGCATGGATTTTGTTGGAAAGGCTGACAGTGCACTCAAATTCACATTCCTTGTTACAGGGGCCATGCATCTCTATAGTCAAAGTGTGTGTGCATGTGCAGTCAGATAAGTAAAGGTAACAGACTGTTTTACCATATGTTTGTATGTGTGTGCAATGCATGTGATGAATCATACTGTTTGTATATGTGCATGTGTTGGTAGACTTTTTCTATATACATGTTACCAGGTGTGTACTGGGAATGTAAATATACGATGTAATACATAATTGTGGATCTACCACATTGTCATTTCTGATTTCCAAATGTACGTTTGACAACACCACTTTAGATATGATGCGCTATGTCCAATACTTGTTCATGCATATGATACCCTTGACAAATCGTACTCAAAGGATGCAGTGGACCATGGCTTAGTTGATATCACACAACCCATGGCAATGTAGGTGCATGTGTATCCACACTGTGGTGTGTTGTATTGTTCAGGGTTCATGATGCTATGCTAAATGTGTAACATAGGGTTTCTCCATATATATATGATGCAGGAGATGGTGTACTGTATGTCAGTATGCGACGTGTGTGTGGAAAGATATGTTTAGTGTAATATGTGCAATGAATGCCAAAGTGGTGTGTTTATGAGATACGAAACCTCCCAAATCTATCTTCCAGCATGGACATATATGGGGCATTGTTTCATGGCTGTGTATTCATATCAGTGCCCCCTATGTTTCCCTGTATGGGAACATTTCTGAAGTCATATAAGTCTATGTATGATCATGTGATACATATGCATTTTCATTAGTGGAAAGTTGACTTTGGTGCATACCCCAATACCCAATACCAGGTCTGAACCATTGAAGTGGTACGTGTGCTGAGAATTCAGACTTATGTGAGAAAGGCACACACTTGGTACATACAATTTACCAAAACATGTGTGCTTTGACTGTAACATACAATGGCATACAACTCTATTGCAGGTTTGCTGTCAGGCAATGATGGCACCCTATACATCATTGTTCCTGTGGCAATTTATGTGCCCACACAGACCCATGGTTGCATGTATTGACAAATGTTGAAGGTGCTCCACTCAGCTCAGTCCACTGTGCCCAAGCAGCAGGTCCCTGACTGTGTCAAGAGTCAATGTCACCTCAGCAGGGGAGTTAGGGGGTGTAGGCCAGGGATCTACCTTCATCATGATTGCTCTTTAGCAGTACATTGCGCAGTCCCCTGCAGACAGATACATGCACAAATGTTATCCCATGGCCTGGTATGTTTTGTTTCCTTGGGGTACTTGATGTCAGGCTTGCCTTATCATGTACAGGGGATGGGCTGCTTGTTGTTGTAGGACATGTCTCATAATTTTGCATGGTTTGACACAAATGGTATACATTGTTTGTATTTTCCCTATGAAGCTTAGTTGGGGCATTTATATCTAGTGTAACTTGCTTATGTTTTCCGACCCAGGGGACAGATAATGTCATCTGTCACTGCCTTCTGTCACAATAGTATGTGATGGGCAACTACATTTGTTGTGGTTGTCAACATGAATGGGTTATGTACTGACATAGACATCCTCCTTTAATATATGTCTGGTGATCACATAGTAACATTGTTGTGTTGTACAGTTAGTATTGGTCTATGTGTATTCCTTCTCCAACATTAACAGTATATCTTGTTTGGAATTGATTTGGTCCTACATTGCTGACATTCTTTAGGCTGCTTACCCTTTGTACACATCTTTTACTGCAACATTGTCCAATCATACATGGACAGGATCCTACGTGAGACTTTTGTACTTTGTAGATGAACACATCTTCTTCTACTGGCTACAAGATAGAATCCCTCCCATTTCCAGGATTTGCTAGATTACATGACTTACACACACACACACGACAGTACACCAGCCCACAGTACTTGCGTAGTGTCAGAGTGACCTCCCCATGTTGTCTCTCCAAGTGTCTGAGGGAGTCTCTCAGCAGTTCTTCCACATCCTTTGGTGTACATGGGCATGCACTCACATCTGCATTCCACAACCTATGTCACTTTCACCATAATTGTATCTTGTTGGTTTGTGGAGTATCTCAGCTATGATTATGTGAAATGCCACATGCAACATTTGTCTCCTTCTTCACCCATAGAATTATGTATGGGTCTGTGACATGTTTGGACATTGGTAGACTTACATGCACATACCAAATCAGATTGGCTTGTGGAAGGCCTAAACATTTTAGGGTTTTGGTCCCAGTAGGTCATTTTCTCTTGGTCAGACATGTAAGTGTCAATGAGAGGTATGTTTTCATATGTTGTGTGTGATTGTATCCTGCAAACTTTACCGGGTTACCTGACAGACAAAAACCAACCATTGTAGGTCATTGCTAACCCTTTCCTACCTAGGCCATACACTGGTACACCAGACTTCACATGTATTTCCAGATTAGCTGCAGGCATATGTCAAGACAACACAATTGTGTGATATGTGTCTAAGAATGTACATTGGAAGTGCTACAGACTCTGCCTACATTCCACCCACTCATTTGTGTGGGGTGCATTCTCCCATTTTATCGAACATTCCTGGTTATGGGGCATATGTGTGAGAGTGGATCAGCACCCATTGCTGCTCCACATGTCTTGCAACCCTTAGCGCACTCCACAGCCAACATGTGTGTGCTATATTTGAGAGGCAGCACACCATCTGGCAGGGTTGGGGCCAATAGTGCTCATGGTACGTAACACCATTGATATACATACGGTGCAGGGTTAGGGTCAAACTTTTGCCCCTAACCCTGACCAGTAGATAGTGGTCCATTGATACCAATGGTGTTCCCCCTTGTCACAGCTGCCCATTGGTGGGCTTACAGCTACCTGCATGGGATGTGACACAGTTTAGCTTCTTAGTTTCGCTAAGTTTGCTTAAACAGTGTTCTTGCCCCTCAATCAATGTTAAATTGCATATGCAGCAAATATAAATTTGATATTCCAAAAATCTCCCTTATGATTTATCTGATCATCAACAATGCTGAAAAATCATAACAGAACAGTGATATTGCAATCTAGTTTGTAACTGTACTATTTTCATTACTTAAGAATTTATCGTCAATAATAACAACGCTTTCTTGGAACACAGAACTATTTTACATATATTTGCTCATGACAAGCACAACAAAATGAACAATTTCACATGTACCTTACTGTGTTGCAGCTGTATGAATCATAAACGCTACCCAAGATGGAAAATATGGGTAAACTCTGTTCCGAGAATAAAGAAACATTTTGCTTGTGTAGAATGTGTTTTACTGCGAACCTTGTCAGTGGTAATTATTCGACAAATTGTGCACAGAAAGAACCTAATTTGCAGGAAAAGAAAACGTTCTCATTTAAAATGTAATGCAAGTAGTTACCAAGCAATGCCAGTAGGATGGCTTCTATCTCAGCAATGAGCTTTTGTATTTGCCAATGGAAAATTGCCAAGGTCCGCTTCTTCATCTTTCTTTCAAACAGACTGTCATTTTGCAACCTATTTACCCTCCGCAGAACGTCCTACATACGGGAAAATTGAACACCAAGGTGTCGCTTAGGAAAAGCAGCCTCATTTGAACAGCTGTAGACAGTCTGTTATTTATCAGAGCTTCCAACAAAGACTTAAAGGAAACGGTCTCTACTAAATGCAGCTCAACCCTACCACAGCTGTTGCACAAATGTATTTCTTGAGGTGCTAGAGGGCGGGGGAAAAGAGTAGCCATAGAATTCTAGACAAAGAGGAAAAGATACTTGCCTGTTATCCGAGCAACCTGAAAAAGAAGAGGTTGCATTTAAAATGTGGCTAAAGACAAAGTCAGATTTTCAAAATCTGAAGCAATTCAATTAGGTTTAAAAGATTTTCTAAGACCATCATAAACACAGAGAAATATTTCTGAGCAAAAACATTTTTCATAAAATAGCATGATAAAGATCCTCTTACGTTTATGAACTTAAAAAAAATACAGAATTCTGGATGTTTACTCTACCATGTTAGAAGCAACATGGTTGGGGCAATGAATTGTAGCCATACACCTGGGGCATTGTGTAAGCTTTACTGTAATACATACGAACACAACTACTTCCTATTAGTTTTCTCAAATATGTTTTGTCTTGAAAAGTGGTAAACTATGGTATTACGTGCCATACTTTTAGAGATATGGGGCAATTTACAATATTTTCACCAACAAATGAAAAGAGCTTTTTAATTGTTTATGTTACAAGTCAGGAATGAAACAAATATTGACTTGCTCGATATTAAAGACTGTTTTGATGTCAAAGCAGAGGAAGAGGAATGGTAATAGTAGATATTTTATTGTTGCTCTTCATGCTTGAAAAGTCTTGATCAGTTATCGACCCAGCTCTGCTGGAGCCCACCAGAAAAGTACAGCTCTTCTTGATTCTACACAGAGTGAAGGCAAGAAAATACAGACAGTGGTAGGGTCTAGTGGGGCCCGGCAATGCAAAAGAGGTGGGATACATTTTCTGTGCCAAAAATTAAAAAATCGTTCCAGCATTATACCTAGTCAACCAGTCAAAACTAGACACAAATGCAGAATTATGAAGGTGCCTAAGTATTAAGATGGTACAAACGTAAACCTACATTTTAGTGTCATTCTGAAAGGTTCGATTTAAAAGCACTCAACAATGTACAAGCTTGAGTATGTCTGATGAAATGCACAACTAATCTGGAGTGATTATAAAGACCACAAACTTAGATGGATTTTTATTAATTGGGTTGATCTTTATTTCAACAAAAACAATGTAGAGTAATGCAAGAAGATCAACTTAAGTGGAACCAAATAACCAAAACAAACAATAAATATTTTGTAACTTATCATATAATACTATTGTTTATATATTTTTCTGAGTTCTGCAAAATTCTCCTGGTTCTATGGAATAATAGGAGTACGGTTTCTGTGTGGTGCATTCTTAGTCACTCTGACCAGTCAAAGCCTCAACAGTGTTTATTCATCAGCAGCCAAGGATTTCATGGAAAGAAAGCTAAGATGATCTAATGACTAGGTTAATGTGTTGTCTCTACAGTCATGGTCTCAGCATCAGCCTCTTGCAATGTCTTACCTAACTCTTTCTCTAGTTTTACTGTAGGCAACAGCCATCCATATTAATTGTGTGTTCCACCCTTAGGGAAGAGCTGGGAAACACTTGCATGTTACTTGCCCTTATTCATGGCTAATAACCACCTCAAAAGATAGTAGAGCTCTGCATGTTCTGCATTTCCCAATTCATTTCATATAGAGTTGGCAGTTACCAACTACAATACTCCTAACTGAAATGTGGTAATAATGTGTTATTGTGATTAACACTATCATAGTCAAGTACTCAGATCAGACTCGAGGGTGAGGATGTTCTTTGCAGAGACTCAAAAACAGTTGCATGGCCCTCTCGTGTTGTTCAAATGGCTCTCCTCCATGAGAGAAAATAAATTGTGTACCCCCTTGGAAAGGATCTTGGAGACACTTTTCACATGGCTCATAAGCCAGTCCTTTGCAGTGTATTCTTGTACAATGTCAGGCAGTCTTCGTGTGGTACTTCTCCGGTTGCAGACGGGCATGAGGCCATTTTGTTCTTGAAGTGGGGGATGAGAGATCGCACCAATGTAGGAATTCAATGACCCTTGCTGTGCACACATCAGCGCAAAGTTGGGAGAGCAGTTGTCTTACTAGCTCTGATACCCCTGGCTCAGGAAATAACTCTGACTCCCTTTCTATTCCAGGGAGGTTCATGTCAGAAATACACAAAACGGTGTGGGGGGCCAGGTAATGTGAGCGGCTCATTATGACTTCTCTTCACCTGCTGAACCTAGTGCCAAACCATTGTGCATTAGTTATCCCTACGTTTAAAAGTCCTCTTGGTGTAGTTACATACTGCCAGCCTTTGCTCAAACAGTGTTTCAAACATAGAAAAATCATACTCTTCATAACCCAGTGGACCACTACAACTATCTTCAGCTGATGGCATGGTAAATTGTGGGCCTCTGTCATTCGAGAAAATCATTGTGGTGCTGTGTAATAGATTGAAATAAGAACATCTCTGGGCAACAACGGGCATTGCAATGGACATTTTGCAGTGGGTGGGTCACCCAACAGAACAATGTACGGTGATGAACATGAGCAGAGAAAGAAACATCCATCACCTTTGCAAACCTTTGTGAAAACATTAGATTAGACCCATTGCCAGTTGCAACTTATCTCACTTGTGCTAGTCAGATGCAGAGGCATTGTGAAAACGTCCCCCTTAATGTCTCCAGTCTATGAACTCCTTAATGGATTTGCAATCGAAGGCTTGTATGCATAAAATTGCTTGTTGACAAACAGCTAAAGTTGAACTTATTACGTTGCTGATTGATAACTAGCCATGGAATATTTATTAATGGCAGGCAAAGAAAATATGACCCAATGAACTGTTACAGCCATAAAGCCACTGTTCTGACCACTGAGCCACATGTTTATGGTCAAGTGAGCTTTACTGGCCCCATATTTGGTGAGTGTGTTCCCCACTGTGATAAACACTACCATACGTTTACATCCTTACAGAACAGGCAGGTACAGGTAGGGATTTCTCAGTGGTTGTATGTAACTGCTATTGGGTTCCTGAAAATAAGAGGTCTCTCAACAGATGTTTAGAGCAACAGCTTTACTGCCATCATAACTGCTTGTTTGAAGCTAAGCTCAGCAGATGCACTGCTGGTGGGCTTTTAAAGTGGTGGTGCATGAATACCTACTCCGTTCAGGAGAAGAACAGCATTTAACATATACAGCATGCCCAAAAACACTACAAACACATACATTGCCCCAACAGACATCCAAGGATTGTTCAAAACCTCGAGGAGTGATGAGTACAGCGGCTTACATTTATGGAAGACGGGCCATAGCAAGGCTTTGAAGCCCACACATATCAAACAGAAATTGCCTTTCCATGAATGATCCCGAGCCCAGAGTATGTCAATATTGGCCATCCTACTGCCTACATTCTGGTATGAGCTCAGTAATCTTGCATCTCTCCTCAGTCATCATCCTTCATCCCACTATTTTCATCACTTATCGTTGTCATGTTCTACTCTCAACAGATTCTGAGTGTCATGCCTATTCATCATTGTCCAATAACAGGAATAGCCACTATGTGAGAGGAAGCCACACTATTAAAATACCTTTGATAGGCAAAAGTACATCCAGAAAGCCAACAATATTTAAAAGAGTAAACAACAGGGCCAGGGCCACCAGGGCAGGCATTGCACGACAGAAAACAAAAGGTATGTCGTGAATGTCCTTAATATGTAAAAGAGAGCACCATTGTACATGCCCACTACTACAGGTGAATTCAGGGCTTGCAGGATGGGTGAAGCACACCATTACGCCAGATATGTTCATATGTATATTATCTATAATTCAAAGGTAGTTGACTTTAACCGTGGGTCACAATTTATGCCAGGAACTGTCTCTAATGTCAGCTGTTCCTATAGTAGGTTAAAATTGGAACCATACTGCTAGGGAGTGCACCTTATTTCAGGGAAGGACCAGCTTTAGAGTTGGTTGCGCCCTGTGCTACAGTCTTTTTTGGGACCACTCACTACCTCCCAGCAGACTTCTCCCCCATCTCTCCATAGCCCTCCCTTTCACATACATTCATTTCTTTTAAAGTACTTGTAAAAGCTGGCTTTACTACTCCACTTAGCTATCCACATAAAATACAGTCCTGTTTTTTGCATCAGGTTGATTAACCATCTATGCTACTTTATGACGAATCAAAGCTGTCACTAGACAAAACTCCCATATCTCTACATAGCAGGAACATCAATCAAAAGAGGTATCTTGACATTTTAATTGTTTCCTGAAGGCTGGATCCACAAGGAACTTTTTAGCAGGTGTTTTTAATTCGCAAGTTTCATATGTTGTTGCTAAACATAGTGCTCCCCCTGAGGTCAGCCCCTCCCCAATCCCGGTTGGTACCTGGTGCGGCCTCACCGCTTGCACCACCCTAAAGCGGGCCCTGTTTAGGAGCACTATTATGACCGAGCTAGCCACAATTAGGCTTGAATATCTCCGGTAAAGCAAGGGTAGTATGGTATGGTAGGGTATATTTTTCTTACAATTTAAAAAAAACCACCACAAGTATCACACAGACTTACACTCATGGGGCTACTATTTGCATTGTTTTTTTTTATATATAAACTCAATGGTGTTGAACATATAATTACAAAAGTTGCCCATAGTTAGCAAGGAGACCTTGACATGCTCTAAACCTTTAGCTAGTTCTGGCTTTCCAGCCATTATTTATTTAGCATTTTGTGACTAATAGTTTTGGTTTTCAGATTGCAAGTGTAGCCTTAAAAAATGCCAGCACGCCAAGTTATGGTACCCTCACAAACTAGGACTGGTTAAAGGTATTGGAAGTGTTCTAAAGTTTGGGATTGGGGTGGTGGCAACCTGAACGAAGCTGGGTTTACCCTAACCAAGTAATACATTCAGTACTTTCTAACAGTAAGGTGTATACTGCCTGTTGTGGCACAGCATATACATCCTTTTAACACCTTCGCTGCCAGGCCTTTTCCCCTCCTGTGCAGAGCCTTTTTTTGGCTCTTTGGGGCAGTTCAAGCTTAGGCCCTCATAACGTTTTCTCCACATAAGCTACCCATGCCAAATTTGCTTCCTTTTTTTCCAACATCCTAGGGATTCTAGAGGTACCCAGACTTTGTGGGTTCCCTGAAGGAGACCAAGAAATTAGCCAAAATACAGTGAAAATTTAGTTTTTTTAAACAAAATGGGAAAAAAGGGTTGCAGAAGAAGGCTTGTGTTTTTTCCCCTGAAAATGGCATCAACAAAGGGTTTGTGGTACTAAAATCACCATCTTCCAAGCTTTCAGGAACAGGCAGACTTGAATCACAAAACCCCATTTTTCAACACAATTTTGGCATTTTACTGGGACATACCCCATTTTTACTATTTTATGTGCTTTCAGCCTCCTTCCAGTTTGTGACAGAAATGGGTGTGAAACCAATGCTGGATCCCAGAAAGCTAAACATTTCTGAAAAGTAGACAAAGTTCTGAATTCAGCAAGGGGTCATTTGTGTAGATCCTACAAGGGTCTCCTACAGATAAAAACAGATAAAATAAATAAATATTGAAATTGAGGTGAAAAAATCAGCCATTTTTCTCCACGTTTTACTCAGTAACTTTCTCCTGCAATGTTAGATTTTCATAGCAATATACCGTTACATCTGCTGGACTCTTCTGGTTGTGGGGATATATATGGCTTGTAGGTTCATCAAGAACTCTAGGTACCCAGAGCCAATAAAGGAGTTGCACCTTGCAAAGGGTTTTCATTGTATACCGGGCACACAGCAATTCATTTGGTGAAATATAAAAAGTGAGAAATAGGTATCAAGAAAACCTTTGTATTTCCAAAATGGGCTCAAGATAAGGTGTTGAGGAGCAGTGGTTATTTGCACATCTCTGAATTCCGGGGTGCCCATACTAGCATGTGAATTACAGGGCATTTCTCAAATAGACGTCTTTTTTACACACTTTCTTACATTTGGAAGGAAAAAATGTAGAGAAAGATAAGGGGCAATAACACTAGTTTTGCTATTCTGTATTCCCCCATGTCGCCCGATAAAAATGGTACCTCACTTGCATGGGTAGGCCTAATGCTCGCGATAGGAAACGCAACAGGGACACATCACATTTTTACACTGAAATCTGATGTATTTCTTGCAAAGTGCCTAGCTGTAGATTTTGGCCTCTAGCTCAGCCGGCACCTAGGAAAACCTACCAAACCTGTGCATTTTTGAAAACTAGACACCTAGGGGAATCCATGATGGGGTGACTTGTGGGGCTCTCCCCAGGTTCTGTTACCCAGAATCCTTTGCAAACCTCAAAATTTGGCCAAAAAAACACTTTTTCCTCACATTTCGGTGACAGAAAGTTCTGGAATCTGAGAGGGGCCACACATTTCCTTCCACCCAGCGTTCCCCCAAGTCTCCCGATACAAATGGTACCTCACTTGTGTGGGTAGGCCTAGCGCCCGTGACAGGATATGCCCCAAAACACAACGTGGACACGTCACATTTTCCCAAAGAAAACAGACCTGTTTTTTGCAAAGTGCCTAGCTGTGGATTTGGGCCTCTATCTCAGCCGGCACCTAGGAAAACCGACCAAACCTGTGCATTTTTTAAAACTAGAAACCTAGGGGAATCCAAGATGGGGTGACTTGTGGGGCTCTAACCAGGTTCTGTTACCCAGAATCCTTTGCAAACCTCAAAATTTGGCCAAAAAAGCACTTTTTCCTCACATTTCGGCGACAGAAAGTTCTGGAATCTGAGAGGAGCCACAAATTTCCTTCCACCCAGCGTTCCCCCAAGTCTCCCGATAAAAATGGTACCTCACTTGTGTAGGTGGGCCAAGTGCTTGTGACAGGGAAGAGCCAAAAACATGTTGAAAATTAAGGGGGAACCAAAGCGGATCCAAAAGTGCAGTTTGAAAAAAAAACATTTTTAGGATGACAAGTGCAGCAGAATTTTTATCAGTATAGATGAGACAATGCTGGATGGTAGGAATTTTGTGGATTCCTGCAGATTACGGAAGGTTCCATCACAAAAATATGGGAAAAATGTGTGAATTCCAGCAAAGTTGGAGGTTTGCAGGGAATTGTGGGTAAGAAAATGGTGTGGGGTGTCTGTGAAGCACACCACCCTGGAATCACCCAGATGTTTAGTTTTCAGATGTGTCTAGGTCTTGTGGATTTTTCTACATGGCAGAGTCCCAAAGTCCATAAAGTGCAGCCCTCACCATTCCAAGTGGGACGATTTTGAGAGTTAGCCAAGCTCTCATGGCCCAAATGTAAAACGAAAACCCCAAATAATCAAATGTCCTCTTGCTTGCCGTGGGATAAGATGTTTTAGTGTGCAGGGGAGAGCTGAAAGACTGTTACCCACTTCAGTTGGTGTGGGGGCATAACCAAGCCCATACTGGTTGGTAGCCACCACCCCACTATTATTTTATTTATTTTTTTATTCCCTGGCATCTAGAAGACTGTCTGCCCCACCAGGGTGTGGATCGGGGATAATTGTCCCATCTGCCCACTGGTGGGCAGAACAACTTTGTCCCCATTTATTTGGGGTGGGGGTATGGCCATACCCCCACCCTTTTATTTTGAAAAAAAAAACTCTTCCCTGGTCTCTGGTGGGCTTTCTGCCCCCCCTTAGGGGCAGATGGGCCTTCCGAAAATAAGACAATCTGCCCCCAAGGGGGGCACATATGGCCAACAGTAATGTGCACCCATGGTGAGTGACCCTTGCCCAAGGGGCTGCCCCCAAACAAAACACACTCATACACACACACCAACCCCTGGTGCCTAGTGGTTTCTGCCCCCCTTGGGGCCAGATCGGCCTAATTAAAATAGGCTGATCTGCCCCCCAGGTGGGCAGAAATGGCCTAGAATAAAATTGCCCCCCAGGGGAGCGACCCTTGCCTAAGGGGTCGCTCCCCTTGCGTGAAATTTGCGTTAAAAAAAACTCCCTGGTGTCTAGTGGTTTCTGCCCCGCTTGGGGGCAGAGTGGCCAAAAAAAAATAGGCCAATCTGCACCCAAGGGGGGCAGAAATGGCCTAAATATAATGTGCCCTCTAGGGGAGCGACCCTTACCTAAGGGGTCGCTCCCCACCTCTAAAAAATAAAAAATAAAAAATAAAAAAAAAATATAAAAAAAAAGGTCCCTGGCGCCTAGAGGTTTCTGCCCCCCCTGGGGGTAGATCGTCCTAATAATAGGCCGATCTGCCCCCAGGGGGGCAGAAAAGGCCTTGAAATAAAGGCCTTGAAATAAAGGCCTTGAAAAAAAATGCCCCCCTGGGGAGTGACCCTTGCCCAAGGGGTCGCTCCCCTTATGCCAATTTCCTAAGTAAAAATAATCCCTGGTGTCTAGTGGGCATTTTAGCAGCCGGATCCCGCTGCTAAAATGCTCTGAGAGACTTCAAAGGGAAGGAAATTAATTTCCTTCCCTTTGAAGCCTCTCAGGCCCCCATCACATGATCGGAAGAGAAATGCAAAAGCATTTCTCTTCCGATCGTGCTGGAAGCTGAGCTTCCAGCGCAATGGGAGGCGGCCTCTGTGCTGACGTCAAGGGGGGTGTGAGGGGGTAGGGTGGAAAGGGAAGCCCAAAGGAGCTCAGTGCCGAGGATGTAATGGTTACGTCCTTGGCACATGAGCACTGGTTAACCGGTTAAGAGCAAATCAAGAACTGTAGGTCTGATTCACAAGGATTCACAAGGATAAACGTAAGCTTTTACATGGGTTTATGATTTGTTCCTATTAACAAAGGAATTTTATGAGTAGTATCTTTACGAAGGTGCAGACTCCACACATAAAAAGATACTACTCATAAAATACCTTTGACAATAGGAAAACATTGCAAATTTACACCAAAGTGTAAGTTTATCTTGTATGAAACTCTGTGTGAGCCAGCAGGCAATGCAGGAGTTTATGCGTGAAGTGGAAAAACCGCCATGAAGAAGGACAAGAAAATCACCCGTGGATTTCATGTGGACAGTGCTACATATAAATACTGTACCACATATTAATAAGCACATTATAAAACCCATATCAATAAATAAGTGAAACATAGAATAGATAGAAAATAAACAAAAAATATTGCAACTTAGAGTTATAAACGGAACCTAAAAACCGTATGTCCAGGTAGCCGGTTCTTACACAGCCAGTTCACCTCTGTTATCTATTTACGAGCTAACTTTCTCTGTTAGGTGGAAGTAATAGCCTGCTGCCCTAGGCATATGAATAACGCGGACCCCAGCGACCGCTGAGATGCAGGAGGTTTCCAACCCCTACGGTGTCTCCCCTTCAGCACAAGGCCAATGCATATCTGCGAGATATGGGAGACTCGGGGCTCTGAGCATATTCTGAAGGGGCCCACCCATAATTTTGGCTTACTCAACAGGTCCTCTGTGAGTTTGCCGCATTGCTAATGAATTTGAAATACTTCTCATTATGGAAACAAACGTGGATACATTTTGTCCATGATTAAAAACACTATCATGATGGATAACAACATTTGACAAATATCTGAGTGATCGGTGCTGAGAAAAAAACTCATAAATGCTTTCAAGTAAGGGAGCTAGGGAATGACACAGGCAGATACTCAACTACTACCATCCAATTTCATGTTCCTCATGCTTCAAGTTATAGATGTTTTGTGAAAGACAGCCAGTGCCTATCCATACTGTATGCTGCATCTGGTGAGGTGCCAGGTGTTAGGAACTGGGTTTCTGGTTGGCAGAGGTATGCATCCTTTCTAAGCAGGAATCACAATCCCAGTCAGGGCTAGTCTGATACACATCATACATTAACCTGTGCACACCCTCTGATAGCTTGGCACAGAGCAGGCAGGCTTAACTTAAGAGGCAAAGTGTAAAGTATTTATGCAACACTTCATACAGTAAAGCAGTGAAGACACCACACCTGGTTAGAAAAATAGATCTTAATTTAATCAACAAAACAAGACCAAAAATCACAAAAATCGAATAAGGAGAAGTTGAAATATGAATTTTTAAAAAGAAACTTAGTGCTAGAGCTTAGAAGCATAAAGCACCAACTGGATCTATCTGGTCAGATACATGGAAAAGCCTTGGTTTGCTGAAACAGTACCTTGGTTTAGAGTTGCGTCGATGTGGAGAACAAGGTATGAGGAGCAAAGGAGGAAATGCGTTAGCATCAGTCCCAAAGATGTAGGTGATGCATTGGCAAGGAGTCATGGAAAGTCGAGATGACTCGGGAATGGAGGCAATGCGCTGACAGAGATGTGGTGTCGTCGATCCTTGCAGCAGTGGAAATGCGTTGGTGCATATGGAGATGCGCTGGTTCTGATTGATGCAACTGCGTTGATACGCAGGTTCTGTCGGTTGTAGCACCTTATACCCACTTCCAATGGCCCAGGACTGGATTGGCACCACTCAGCAGGGCAAGACTTGCAGCAAACAAAGTCCAGATGCCTTTGCAGGATGAAGAGAAGCCTTTGAAGTCCCTCAGAAGCCCAGGAGGCAAGCCAGCAAGCCCTTGGAGTCACTTTGGTTCTGGCTTGGAGAGATTCATGTCCAGTCCTTCTCACTACAAGGCAATGAGAGCAGCAGCAAAGCAGGAGTCCAGCAGAGTCCAGCAGAGTGACAGTTCATTCGGCAGCCCAGCAGCCCTTCTTCCTTGCAGAGTATCCCCAGGTCCAGAAGCGTACTGAGTTGGTGGTGTCTTAGGCCCAGTGCTTAAAGCTAGTGGTGCCTTTTTACTGGGGGAGACTTCAAAGATAGGCCTTTAAAGTTCACATAATTCCTGTCCTTCTTGGCCTGGCTCCAGTCTCACTACAGGGGAGGTATGCAGCCCTTTGTGTGTGTGTGTGTGTGTGTGTGTGTGATCATGACACGGCCAAATCAGGTGTAAGTGTCAGCTCCTCGCTCCCATCCTGCCCAGGATGGCCCATCAGGCTGTGGATGGCCCATCAGTCACACCTAAGCTCCCTTTGTATGTGGCTGTCTGAGGGAAATGCGCAAAAGGCCAACTGTCACCCACCCAGACGTGTATTTTGAGGCAGACAGAAAGCACAATATGGTTAAAAGTAAAAAATGCTAACTTTCACAAAATTGGCATTTTCAGAAATACAACCTAAAATCAGACTTTACCATGAGTTATTATTTTAAATTGTGGTTCCAGAGACACTAAACTTCGGGGTCCCATATCCTTCAAATAGGAAATTACACTTATAGAATGTAATAAGATAATTCCAATGTTATCCTATCGGAGCGATAGGCCTTGCAGTAGTGCACAATGAATTTAAGAGTAAAACTTAACATGTAAAACTTAAAAGTACTTATCCTACTTTTTACATACACTGCACCTTGCCATTGGGCCTATCTTAAGGGTGACTTATATGTATGAAAGAGAACTTGCCAGGTCGACATAGAAGTTCAAAGCTGCACACACAGGCTCTGCAATAACAGGCCTGAGTCATGATTGAAGGGCTACTGAAGTGGGTGGCAAATCCATGCTACAGGTCTACTAGTAGCATTATATTTACAGGCCCTGGGCACAGGTAATGAACTTTACTAGGGACATATATGTAAACTAAATATGCCAATTGTGGTTAAGCCAGTGTTACTGTGTTCAAAGCAGAAAGCACATGCATTTTAACACTAGTTAGCAGTGGTAAAGTGCCCAGAGTCCTAACACCAGCGAAACTGAGGACTGCAAAACTGGTAAAAAGGCAAAACATTTAGAAGAAACCACACCAAGGATGTCAGGTCTAACACCAGGTGATAATATCTCACTCTCAGTGGCAGTAAGACTGGAAGTATTGGTCATTCACTCTCCAACTGACTTGTACCTCTTTGAACACAAGGCTGCTTGCCTGAGCTTTGTTCTTCTTAGTTTCAGCTCCCCTTCACTTCACACCGCTGTAGCTCTACCGTCCAGGAGAGTCTTGGGGTTGGTTAACAGTGGGGAGCTGGGTAGGTAACTGGACAGCAAAGCACCTCAGTGTGAACGTGAAGGTCTGAAGTCCGCCAATTAGCCATGACCTCAGTTTTGCCTTGGCATCTGGCGCTTGGTTCCTGTTTTCACATTGTCAGAAAAAGTTTGACTCTTGTGTTTGGCTTCTGTTTCATTGCCTGACTGAAGAGGTGGTGGTGTGAGAGCAAGATGGAGCGAAGGGGACAAAGAGGACATAAGAGGAAGCCCTTGTGTCTGTTTTCGAACTCAAAGTAGCCTAGCTGCTCTAGTTGGAAGTCATAATGATAATGTCAGCTGATAAGCCTGGAGAGGTTCTGTCTCTTACTTCATTCTTCAAATGTATAACCAACTTGTGAAAGTCTAGCTAACATTATTTTATGTATGGAAGCGAAAGTAAGGCAAACTTGCAAGGCAGTAAGCGTAAAATGCTTATGTGGTTTAAGAGAAGTGAATTAAATGGAATCCTGCTACAGTGGAAAGTGAAAAGTGAAAAGTGGATTCATAGATTTGTAAACAGTGAAAAGTACAATTAGCACATGTCGGTATTAGCAATCACTAAATCACTAAAGGTTATTTTTTTTACATATCAAGTGTTTGCACAAGCTCCAAGACCAAATGTAAACTGGATTCTATTAGTTTGATACCCTATATGCTCCATTTACTAATTTTAACAATCACCAAATTTGTAACTTTACCAACAACATGATAGGCAGGTGGCACAGCGCAACTTAGACTCCATCCGTTATGCATCATCATTGCACAAAATACACATTTACATTTGACATTATATTTCTTGTGTGCCTTAATATTATTAATGTAAATGCATATTTAATCTCATTTATGAAATGTAACCACTGAAAGGCCGATGCTTTATAAACGTGCATACTAATGTCCATTTAAAAATGTTTACATTTATTCATTATTTATATTTCATATTTACACTTTAAGTTGTATTTGTAAGACATGTATTCCTTGTTCATGTTCAGCATTTATATTATTAAGTGCTTGACTTTTTTGCTTATGCAGGGTCATCTCCAATCTGTTTGCCTCCTGCCTCCTATTTGTTCTGAACTGTTGCTGTTGGCTTTTGAACTCTGAGCACTTTGCCACTGCTAACCTGTGCTAAAGTGCATATGCTCTCTGTGTAATTTGTATGGTTGATTGGTTTATCCATGGTTGGCATATTTGATTTACTAGTTAGTCCCTAGTAAAGTGCACTAGAAGGGCCCAGGGCCTTTAAATCAACTGCTATTAGTGGGCCTGCAGCTCTGGTTGTGCCACTCACATACGTAGGTCTGTAAACATGTCTACGACCTGCCACTGCAGTGTCTGTGTGTGCAGTTTTAACTGTAAATTCGACTTGGCAAGTGTACTCACTTGCCAGACGTAAACCTTCCCTTTTCTTACATATTAGACACCCCTAAGGTAGGCCCTAGGTAGCCCCAAGGGCAGGGTGTAGTGTATGGTTAAGGTAGGACATGTAGTAATGTGTTTTATATGCCCTAACAGTGAAATATTGCTAAATTCCTTTTTCACTGTTGCAAGACCTGTCCCTCTCATAGGTTAACATGGGGGCTACCTTTAAATATGATTAAAGTGTAGATTCCCTTTGGGAGCGGATAGACATGTGGAGTTTGGGGTCTCTGAGCTCACAATTTAAAAATAAATCTTTTAGTAAAGTTGATTTTAAGATTGTGTGTTTAAAAATGCCACTATTAGAAAGTGAGCATTTTCTTGCTTAAACCATTTCTATGACTCTGCCTGTTTGTGGATTCCATGTCTGGGTCAGTTTGACAGTTGGGCTGGTTGCACCTCTCACTAGATAGTGACACAAAGGGAGCTGGGGTGTAGTCTGCATTTCCTGATGATCCATCTGTGCTAGGAGGGAGGGGAGGAGTGGTCACTTACACCTGAAAGGGCTGTGCCAGCCCTCACACAATGCAGTCTCCAGACCCCTGGTGTGTGTCCGGGGCCTGGCCTGGGCAATGCAGGATTTCACAAACAAGAGAGACTTTGCTTTGCCTGTGATTGTGCTTTGTGGAGCTATCCTGCATTTGCTGCTTCTGCCTGTGTTAGAGGACAAAGACTGGACTTTGTGTTGCCTTCCCTCTTGTGAAGATCTCCAAAGGCTTGATTTAGAGCTTGCCTCCTGTTGTTTGAAGTCCCAGGTACAGCAAAGACTTCTCTCTGCCAGCATCTGGACCCTCTGGAGAGACTCCTACTCTGCCAAGTAGTGCCCATCCAGTTCCTGCGACACCAAGCCCTGCATGCAACAACAAAGCATGGACACACATCACTAAAGCATGTCCACTGCACATACCCATACACCCCCCTAAAACATCATCACACAAGGTCCCACACAGGAATGCAAGCACTGGAGTACACAGTCACCCACCCATTGCACACCATGCCACACACAGATGTAATAATCATCCTTTTATACCCCTGCAGGACCCCTACCCAACGTCACCGGACAGGAGGGTCCACACATGACCACACCACCAGCAGAAGAGGCCCACAGTGATGACAGCAGCTCTGTCCCACTGGATCTAGATGGCCAGCCTGGCCCATCGGGGACCTCGGGACCATTGGTTCCCCTTACTCAGTCACAGGCCACTACAGAGCTTCCCCCCTCTGGAAACACCAGCACAGCACCCACCCAGCGGGCCCATACCTCCGTCCCCAGGACATCTCAATCAGCAGTGTGTCCACCACTACAGGGAACCCAGGCTAACCCACCACCCCAACAACAACAGGGACCTAGGGGCAGTGGCAGTGGGCACACGGTCCAGGGGACGGAGGCCCAGGAACACAGGGGAACTGGGAAGGCTGCTGTGCGACAGGGGGAGGACAGGCCAAGGGAACCCACTCTCCACAAGGCCCTCTCCAACATCATGGGAGCCTACCACCACTCCCAGGAGACGATGGCAACGGTACTGGCCAAGTTTCAGGAGACCCAGCGCCTGCAGGAGGAACAGTATTTGGGCTTCAGGTAGGAACTCCGAGCCATCAATTCCACCCTGGGCACCATCGTAGGGGTGCTTAAGGAAGTACTCAACACCAGGAGGGACACTGTGGCACTGCAAGGGGCCCCTGACACTAGCCTGGACGATGAACTACCCACCACCTCCGCCGGCGCTAGTGGACAGGAGGCACCGCCACAGGACCACCACACCAGCACCCCACCCCCTGCAAAGGGAGAACCACCTCGCAAATGGTCCCTGAGATCCAGGACAAAGACAGAGAACAATGCCAAGACCCCCGCCAAGAAATGAGACCACCCTGAATGTCATCCTTCTGTCCCACTTTGTCACCCTGTCCATCTTTAAACTGCCCCAGCTCCACTTCCTAAGCCCATTTGGGCAATGCACCTGTGAGACTAATAGACTGGACTCTGCCATGGACATTCCTCCGCCATCACCCCTCACCATTTTGCTACCCCCTCCAATATTGAGCACTAAAATAAACACCCATAAAGCACAAAACAATCTGGAGTCAGTCTGTGTTTTCGGAATAGTGTATTAGCAATTACTGTGGCAAAAAGCTCTTTCATTTGTAATGTCAACATACCTATGTCACACAGCTGTAGTCCATGATGAATCAAAGCAGAAGTCCCACTGTGGGACACACATCTGGGAAATCGTATGGGAAAGTGACAACTCAGTGACCATACACTGGGTGAAAACGACAGACAATAGAGAGGTAGTAGGGTTAAAGTACATGTATTAGGCAGGTTTGTATTTTTTACCTGTGTCTCACTGGAAATATTGCTGGATCACTGAGTCCCTGCTTCCTCGTCTTCACTGTCCACAGGCTCCACAGCTGCAACACCACCGCCATCTGGACCATCCTCCTCCAGAAAAGGCACCTGTTGTCGCAAAGCTAAGTTGTGAAGCATACAGCAAGCCACGATGATCTGGCACACCTTCTTTGGTGAGTAGAATAGGGATCCACCTGTCATATGGAGGCACCTGAACCTGGTCTTCAGGAGGCCGAAGGCCCGCTCAATTATCCGCCGTGTATGCCCATGTGCCTCATTGTAGTGTTCCTCTGCCCTTGTCCTGGGATTTCTCACTGGGGTCAGTAGCCATGACAGGTTTGGGTAACCAGAGTCACCTGCAAATGGCGAGGGACAACTGTTAGACACACACTAACCTGTAGGGATATCCCTAGACCCAGACAACCATTCCCACTGTCTTGTGTCCAGGTGCTCACCTAATAGCCACACACGGTGCCTCTGGAGTTGACCCATCACATAAGGGATGCTGCTATTCTGCAGGATGTAGGCGTCATGCACTGAGCCAGATTGTGGCACGGTCAAGCCTGTAGGTGATGATCACATGTTTTTCCTCCATTGTTGACAGGTACACCAATGGTCGGTATACCGGAGGATGCCGCCATCTCCTCACATGTCCCAGCGGGCGGTGCTTATGAAGGACAACAGCGAGCACAGAGTCAACCAACTCAGAGGTACGTACCCACAGCTTACACAGAACACGAATCATAATACAAATAGTGGCCTGTATGTGTGTTGAGTCTAGGCCTAGGTATGTGTGACGCAGTTAAAATTTAAGCCATGTGGGCCCCTGAAATGGCGGCTGCCTGACCTGTAAATTGGGACAATGGGATGTGAGGTAACTGCGCTGGCGTTGTACACGGTCGCTGTAGGCGGTCAAAGACTGCAGCGCAATGCTGCATTGGTTAACATTAGACCCTATGGGTCCCAGGAGCCAATGACGATGTATGCCGGCGGTGACGGTACGCACCGCCGCGGATGTGACCGCCATTTTCTATCTGTTCAATCACTCAATACCTGATCTTCGACAGGAGAGGACCTACACTGCAAGTGCTGCTGTGACCTCGGTCTGGAAGAGACAATGGCTCGTGCGTCAGGGGAAAGGGCCCCTGCCTTCACATCGGAGGAGTTGGAGAAACTCGTGGACCGGGTCCTCCCCCAGTACAAGCTACTCTATGGTCCTCCAGACAAACAGTTAAGTCCACTTGGAGCATGCTGCATGGGCTCTGCCTGTGTGGAGTGGGGTGGATGTAAGAAGGGGGGGGGATTGCGGCGTGTATGAAACGATGGTGAGTGCATGTGCCACATGGCAAGTGTAGGGATGGGGGCCAATGACTGTGACAGTGCAGTTGGTAATACGTTTCTCTTCCCCCTGTACAATTCATGTAGGTCAGCACCCACCAGAAAAAATATATTTGGCGTGCCATCGCCAAGGACGTCCGGACCCTGGGGGTCTACCACAGATGGAGCACCCACTGCCGGAAAAGATGGGAGGACATTCGCCGCTGGAGCAAGAAGACGGCGGAGGCTCAGCTGGGGATGGCCTCCCAACATGGGAGGGGTGCCCGTCGCACCATGACCCCCCTGATGTTCAGGATCCTGCCGGTGGCATACCCGGAGTTGGATGGGCGCTTGAGGGCATCACAGCAGCCACAAGGGGGTGAGTACACTCTCATCCTGATGATTTTGCGTGCAGTGGAGGTGTCTGGGTGGGGGAGGTGGGCTGTGGGTTCCCCTAGGCCAGGGCGAGTTCCGTATGCAAGGTCCCTCGGTAAGGCAGGCCATGTGGCACCCCACCCCACCTCTGTAGAGTGCCAAGTACACCGAGTCATGCCCCTGTGTCATCCATGTGTGCAGATGTAGTCCAAAGCCTAGTAGGCCATTTCCCAGGAATTGAACAGTGGAGCCCAAGAGCGCAGCGTAGTGCAGGGGGCTTCTGTGTCTGTTGTGTCCGCCAACTGTAGTGGTAATGCATGCACTCAACATGTCTTTCTTATGTCGTCGTCCCCTTTTTGTGGTCTCCCTTTTCTTGTGTGCATTAGCATCATCAGGCGGAGGAGCAGTGGCAGCGGAGCACGAGGGGGCTGCCTCCCATATGGCCATGGAGGGCCATACTACGGACTCGGACTTCACCAGTGGGACGGAGGGCGAGGGGAGCTCCACGGCGGGGGCAGGAGCTGAGACCAGTGACACGGACTCGTCCTTTGATGGGAGCTCCCTTGTGGTGGCGGCAACATCTGTGCCCCCCCCATCTACAGGTAAAGCTGCCACCCCCCCTACCAGCTCCGCCCTCCCAGCAGCCCCTCAGCCTTAGCCCCGTGCCCGCTCACCCGGGAGGGTGGGCATCACCTTCGCTCCAGGTCCCCGTCCTCCTCGTCACCCTCCTCCCTCCCAGTCTCGTCTCCACTCACACCTTCATGCACTACATCTACAGCCACTACTGTCATCACCAGCACACACACCACCACACCCCGCTCACGTGCAGTCACCACCCCCACTACCATTCACACGTCCCCTGTGTCCTCTCTCAGTGTGTCTGTGACGCCACCTCCCAAGATACACATACTCAGGCACACACCCACCCAACAGACATCCACCTCACGACAGCCTCCAGCGCTTGCACCTTCACCAAAGGCACCATACGAACACCTCCTACAACCTTGACCTCTTCCTCCACTCCCAAATCCCCTCCAGCTACCCGTCCCAGTGTCTCCAAAAAACTTTTCCTGTCCAACCTTGACCTCTTTCCCACACCTCCCCCACCCCGTCCATCTCCTAGGTCCCGAACTAGCACCTCAGCCACAACATCTCCGGGACCAGTGGTGCCTGTAGTCACCGAAATCTGGAGTGCACCAGCCACCCGGGCAGCCAGTGTGGCATGGAGCCACAGCACGGACAGTCCCCCACCTGTCAAGCATCAAAAGTTGGCCAGTGCCCGGCGGGAGAGGGGGAAGACTCCAGCCACCAAAGCCGCTCCCAGGGGTTCCTGTGGGAGTGTGGAGTCAGCTGCAACACCTTCCAAGGTGGGGAAGGGCCACAAGAAACCAGGAAAGTCTGGGAAGAGCAGTACGGGGGAGGAGACCACCATCATCCCCGCTGCCCAGGAGGCCACAGCCGTCATCCCCGCTGCCCAGGAAGCCACAGCCATCATCCCCGCTGGCCAGGAGGCCACAGCCATCATCCCCGCTGCCCTGGAGGCCACCGCCATCATCCCCGCTGGGCCAGAGAGGACCGCCAGCACAAGCCCCGCTGGGACAGAGAGGACCACCAGCACAAGCCCCGCTGGGCTAGAGAGGACCGCCAGCACAAGCCCCGCTGGGCTAGAGAGTACCGCCAGCACAAGCCGCACTGGGACAGAGAGGACCGCCAGCACAAGCCCGCTGGGCTAGAGAGGACCGTCAGCACAAGCCCCGCTGGGCTAGAGAGGACCGCCAGCAAAAGCCCCGCTGGGACAGAGAGGACCGCCAGCACAAGCCCCGCTGGGACAGAGAGGACCGCCAGCACAAGCCCCGCTGGGCTAGAGAGGACTGCCAGCACAAGCCCCGCTGGGACAGAGAGGACCGCCAGCACAAGCCCCGCTGGGACAGAGAGGACTGCCAGCAGCTGAGTCACTGCAAAGGAGCCCGCCGCTCCAAGCACCCCTGAACAGGGCACCGCCGCTCCAAGCACCGCTGAACAGGGCACCGCCACTCCAAGCACCGCTGAACAGGGCACCGCCGCTACAAGCACCGCTGAACAGGGCACCGCTGCCTCAAGCACCGCTGGCCCATGAGCGCCAAGGGCACTGACGCTACTGAGTCCGTCACGAGCAGGATGAAGCACTCTGGGCACAATGCACCCTCCAGAACCAGTGGAGACTGTCATCCCCTACCTCTGTCCTTAGCAGGATAAAGCACTCTGGGCACAATGCCCCCTCCAGAACCAGTGGAGAGATACATCCACTACCTCTGTCCTTAGCAGGATGAAGCAGTCTGGGCACAATGCCCCCTCCAGAACCAGTGGAGAGATACATCCACTAACTCTGTCCTTAGCAGGATGAAGCACTCTGGGCACAATGCCCCCTCCAGAACCAGTGGAGATTGTCATCCACTACCTCTGTCCTTAGCAGGATGAAGCACTCTGGGCACAATGCCCCCTCCAGAACCAGTGGAGATTGTCATCCACTACCTCTGTCCTTAGCAGGATGAAGCACTCTGGGCACAAGGCCCCCTCCAGAACCAGTGGAGACTGTCATCCACTACCTCTGTCCTTAGCAGGATGAAGCACTTTGGGCACAATGCCCCCTCCAAAACCAGTGGAGAGATACATCCACTACCTCTGTCCTTAGCAGTATGAAGCACTCTGGGCACAATGCCCCCTCCAGAACCAGTGGAGATTGTCATCCACTACCTCTGTCCTTAGCAGGATGAAGCACTCTGGGCACAATGCCCCCTCCAGAACCAGTGGAGTGATACATCCACTACCTCTGTCCTTAGCAGGGTGAAGCACTCTGGGCCCAATGCCCCCTCCAGAACCAGTGGAGAGATACATCCACTACCTCTGTCCTTAGCAGGATGAAGCACTCTGGGCACAATGCCCCCTCCAGAACCAGTGGAGACTGTCATCCACTACCTCTGTCCTTAGCAGGATGAAGCACTCTGGGCACAATGCCCCCTCCAGAACCAGTGGAGACTGTTATCCACTTGAGAGGCTGTGGCTTTGCACTCCCCAGGATAAAGCAGTGGGCAACCCACCCACTTGTGAGACTTGAGAGACTTGAGAGACTGTGGCTTTGCACTCCCCAGGATTGAACAATGGGCAACCCACCCGCTGTATAGACTTGAGAGACTGTGGCTTTGCACTCCCCAGGATTGAACAGTGGGCATCCCACCCACTTGTGAGACCTGAGAGCTTGTGGCTTTGCACTCCCCAGGATTGAACAGTGGGCAACCCACCCACTGTAGAGACTTGAGAGACTGTGTCTTTGCACTCCCCAGGACTGAACAGTGGGCAACCAACCCACTGTAGAGACTTGAGAGACTGTGGCTTTGCACTCCCCAGGAAGGAACAGTGGCCAACCCACCCACTGTAGAGAATTGAGAGACTGTGGCTTTGCACTCCCCAGGATTGAACAGTGGGCATGGGGCCGCCTCATGGATTTGGCGTTGTGCACTCAACCGGCTGAGGTGCCCCCCCTTTCCCTCCCCCTGAGTTGCCTGTTTTCTTGCTCTCTGTTGCCCCTGCAGTGTTCTCTCCGTCATGGTCGGGGATCTTGTGTGGGCCTCGCCCATACCGTGTGGGCCCAGTGTTCCATGGACTTAATTTGAGCACTACCTGGACTACCATGCTTGGTGTATATTTTGTTTATGGTGTATATATACATATTTTTGCATACTTGATTTTAATATATTACAATGGTTACACTAATTTTCTTTTGTCTTTGCATTCTTCTGGGGGGGTGTAACTATCATGTATTATTATGTATTAGTGTGTGTGTTGTAGTGGGTGAGGGTGGGGGTGAGGGTGTTGCGTGTGTGTGTCCCTGTTTTTTCCCTCCCCCCTCCCCTGTGTCGTAGGTGCAGTGCTCACTGTGGTCTTCGCCGCTGGCATTCGTGCTCCTGGTAGAGGAGCAGGAAGACTATCGCAGGGAGAATTTGAAGTTCCGGCTCCATGGTGTCCTGGTTCCTCGTGGGGTGTGTAGAGGTGAGCGTTTTCCCTTCGAAATCCTGTTTCCACTGTGTTTTTATCTGCGGTGAATCCGCCACGGAAAAGGTGGCGGATTGGTAGGTAGTGATACTGTGGGCGTTACTTTGTTTTCCGCCTGTCAGTTGGCGGTGACCGCCAAGCTGTTTGTTTGTACCGCCATGGCGGTCGGAGTGTTTAAGTGGCTGTCTTTGTTGGTGGTTTCCGCAACGGTCGTAATTGCAAATGTTTTACCGCCGGCCTGTTGTCGGTCTTACCGCCGCTTTAACACCGACCGCCAGGGTTGTAATGACCACCATAATGTATTCGGAATGCATATTCAATATTGGTTAAAGTTATCCTGACTAAAGGCCTTCATTCTAGAATGTATGTTGCTTTGATAGTGTGCTCTTTCTTTTGCAGGTGGTTTCAAGCCTTCATTAGTTAGAGAAAAGGAGTATTGTTTTATGTATTAGTTTGTTAATGGTAAGGTCTGATGTGAGAAATCTTGGCAAGAGTTGTGAATATCTGATGAGCAGCTGAAGTTTCCTATTCATTGGGTATCAGGCACGGGGGAGGTTCAAGGTTGCAGTAATTGTCCGAGTTCTGTGGGATAACAAGCTCAAGTGATGTTGCAATTGCACATGACAGACCAGGAACTGAATGGTTCCTTTAGGGGAGGAAAGATTTACCACTGGTGTTGAAAGTCTTATTTGATTGTATTAATGCTTATGCTTTTAGAAGTTAAGGGAGATTTTCTTAGACCTGGAGGAGTACAGACCTCTTTGCTTCCTTTATTCTTTCAAGAGTGAAGCTTCATGCTAAAAACGTATTCATTTTCCTGAAAGATTTCTACTGAAGCCTCACTATGCTGACACCTTCTTGAATTTCCAAATTTCCCTATAACTTCATTCACATCATCCACACTCCTGATTTAGAACTCTGACTAGATGATTATAGAATCATTTAATGTTGAAGAGAGAGCAATGGTTTCTTTATGGAACACCTATTTCTAACTCTCAATTTATGTAGGGTTGTGGTTGTTATTGCCTTGTGTCTTAATCTGACGAGAATGGACTGTTTGTGATATTTCAGCTTGCCAGCTGTAATCCTGTATCTTTTTAACATTTTCAAGATATGCTTATGCTTAGTGACTATAGAATATGTGGATGAAGGTAAACCTGCAAAGATAATGATTAATACTACAAAAGTAACGAGCAACACTTCTAATATGTATCTACATCTTTGAGTGTTATTAGCTTCCATGACTTCATGAGAGACAGACCATTGAGTAGAAATTAACAGCAAACAGAGACTTATCTGTACGTTTCTACTTGTGCAAATGGCAAAACAAAGTTCAAACGATGTGAAATTAAACAATGTACATAATCTTCATGAGACTTCCATAGCCCTACTCCATCTTCCTCTAACTGACACTCTTACGCTTCTTCTACTTCCTTGGGCTTGTGGAGTATTCTTAATTCTTTTATTGTAAATAATGTCCTTTTTATTATTTATAGATCAAAGCTCAAATTAAACGATCTTGTCAATTGGTTTTCAACTCAGTTCATCAGATTGCAATTGCAGTTAACAGAGGCTCAACTGGAATCTCACTTTTGTCTTTCAAATCACAGGTTTCCCCTTCACAATCGTTATCACCAAAATATTTATATTCAGGGGATGAGTATCTCCAATATGGTGCTCTAACTCTTTTTAATCTCCTAAGTTTCTGTTGTTCACTTTCACTGTCACTCAGATCAGACTCCTCAGTATCCTCTGGGACATCACTCAGTCCTCGTTCCATAGACAATCTTAGGCCCGTATTTATACTCCGTTTGCGCCGAATTAGCGTCGTTTTTTTCGACGCAAATTCGGCGCAAAACTAACGCCATATTTATACTTTGGCGTTAGACGCGTCTAGCGCCAAAGTATGAAGAAAGAGCGTCATTTTTTAGCGTGAACGCCTTCCTTGCGTTAATGAGATGCAAGGAAGGCGTTCCCGTCTAAAAAAATGACGGCGACGCAAATGCGTCGTATTTATACTCCCGGGCAAAAATCACGCCCGGGAGGTGGCGGGTCAAAAAAACCCGCATTTGCGCCTGAATTTAACGCCTGGGTCAGGGTAGGCATTAAGGGACCTGTGGGCTCAGAATGAGTCCACAGGTGCCCTCCCTTGCCCCCAGGGACCCCCCCTGCCACCCCTGCCCACCCCAGGAGGACACCCAAGGATGGAGGGACCCATCCCAGTGAAGTACAGGTAAGTTCAGGTAAGTATAATTTTTTTTAATTTTTTGATTTTTTTTGTGGCATAGGGGGGCCTTATTTGTGCCCCCCTACATGCCACTATGCCCAATGACCATGCCCAGGGGACACAAGTCCCCTGGGCATGGCCATTGGGCAAGGGGGCATGACTCCTGTCTTTACTAAGACAGGAGTCATGAAATGGCGTCTGGGCGTCGAAAAAATGGCGCAAATCGGGTTAAGACGATTTTTTAGCGTCAACCTGACTTGCGCCATTTTAAGACGCCCTAACGTCATTTTTTCCCAACGCCGGCGCTGCCTGGACTACGTGGTTTTTTTCCACGCACACCAGGCAGCGCCGGTCTGATTGCGCCGTCTAACGCCATTCCATAAATAAGGCGCCCGCATGGCGCTTCAGAATGGCGTTAGACGGCGCAAAAGTTTTTGACGCTAAACTGCGTTAGCGCAGTTTAGCGTCAAAAAGTATAAATATGGGCCTTAGTCTCTCTCTCTCATGCATTTTTGGGCAACGGTCCTCAGTCTCGACTCAGTGTGGCACACCACTAGACCCTTTGTCAGCGTCTGAGTCTGGCTCAGGTAGCAGTTCAGGCTAAGACTCCTCAAATGTTAGTTCATCAAGAAGCACCTCTGGTTCAGGATGTGCTGTCATGGGCTTTTGCTGAGTCTCAGGACTCTGTGCACCTTCTCCTTGCTGTATCTCAGTTGTGGGTTGCACTTCTGTAAGAGGTACTGTCACATCATCAAGAGGACACTCCACTCTATGAGTGTGGACTGCATGAATCCAATTTGGAAGGTCCCCACACTTAACAGCAGTATTCGTCACCAGGATGACCCAGCAGGGTCCATTCCACATAGTATCCAGACACAATTTCTGAAGATGTTTCTTCACCAGGCCCCAGTCCCCAGGACTGAGGTCATGGCACTGGTCCAGACACAGAGAGGCTGTAAAAGCTTCAACCTGGCGAGACACAGAACAGATCACATCAGCTAGTCCCTTGCAATAGTCAAGGACCATGTCATCCGTAAAGTTCACAAGCACATTTTACAGGCACTGCAAGCAGTCTCATAGTTCTCCCCATGATTATCTCATGTGGTGACACTCCTGTTTTTCTGACAGGACCACTGTGAAGACTCATCAGCACAAGTGGCAAAGCATCTGACCACTTCAGAGATGTTGAGGCACACACTTTGGCCAATCAGGCTTTCAACGACCCATTCATCTGCTCCACAATGCCAGAAGCATCTGGCCGATAACTGCAATGTAATCTTTGCTCCACTTGTAATTCTGCACACAACATTCTCAGGACCTCATTATTTAAATGGGTTCCTCAGTCTGACTCCAGCAAGTCGGGAGACCAAAACTGGGTATCATCTCCCTCAACAACAATTTGGCTACTGTGAGACTGCCATTTCTCCTGGTCGGATAGACCTCCATCCCAGCACGAGAAGATACACACAATCACCAGGACATATCTAAAGCTGTTGAAAACAGGCAGTTGGATAATGCTGATCTGCATTCTGTTAAATGGCCCTTCTGATCTTCCTTTATGGCTCAATGTCACTGGAACTCTTTTCCCCATGTTCATCTGTTGACACACAACACATTAGTGCACAGTTCTTCAGACACCTGTCTAAATTGTGGGTTAAATCAATGTTGTTTGAATAATCTGACCATAGCATTCCTCTCCATAAGTGCTGGTCAATGGAAATGTCTTGCCATTGGGGATAGCATGCTGTTGGGCAACACTGGTCTGCTATCTACAGAAACTCATATATCATCATCTTTCTTCACTCATCCTGCTCTGATCCAACCCTGCTGTTCTGCCTCTGACACTTCCTCCTGCAATCTCTTCACTTCCTCCCAGGTATCAGCAGTTGACAACAAAAGGTTATAGTTGATTTCACCTTCAGATTCATTTGCATACTCACATTTGAAGGTTTGTGACCCATATGAACAATATCAGGCAACCTCATCAGCATAACAGTTGCCCACTGTCACATAATTGTCACCACTGTGGCGAACAGACCACTTCAAAACTGCAATTTGTGCAGGAAGCTGTAGTGTTTCAAGCAATCTCATAACCTACTCTGTTACAAATCAGGAAGCCAGATGATGTCATAAATCCTCTTTATAACGAAAAGTACACCAAAGTGATACTAACTATCTGTACATATAGTCACTCTCAGCTGGTCAGAGACACAGCAAGCTCTAGTAAGAGCTTCCAATTCACCCATTGTGCAGAAAACACCCCTTGAAGCCAGGGAGCTTTGACTACTCCTGAGCCTGTACAGACTGCATAAGCAGTTCTCAAGTTTTCCTTATTGTTTCTTAGAAAAGACCCATCCGCAAACAGTATGTAATCAGACTCTACGAGTGGCTCATCTTGTATATCTGGTCCTGGCTTGGTGTATAGTTCAGTGACATCAAGGTAATCATGTTCAACCTTTCTATTATCATTCTTATTATCTAGGAGTGGCACAAGGGTATCAGGATTCAAAGTAGAACACTTTTTAACAGTGCCGCTGCCTGGTGCAAGTGTAATTTGTTTATACCTCATCAAGCGGCTGTTTGTAAGGTGCTGAGTGTGAGTATGTGTCAGCAATATCTCGACTGAATGTTGCACAAGAACAGTTAGAGGATGCCCTCTCACATTACTTTTGCGTTGTTCTATGCTGACAACTGCTGCTGCCATGGCTTTAAGACATCCGGGCAGTCCTGCGGCTACAGGGTCAATGCTAGCAGAAAATTATTCCACCCGGCTTCTCACATTTCTGTGCACCTGTGTAAGCACTGAGAACCCTCTTACTACAGAAAAGAGTAAAAGCTTTTTGTAATCAGACATTCCTAATGCAGGTGCTTGACAGAGACTTTCTCTCAGCTCTAGGAAGATAACCAAGCAGTCATTATCTCATGGTATCGGATCAAACACATCCTTGTGTGTCAGCCTCTGTAAAGGCTTGGACACTGGCGAAAAGTTGGGTATTCCCTGGTGACAGTAGGCCACCATTCCCAAAGACATCCTGACTTCTCTCTGGGTGGTTGGCGGAATCATTTTAAGAATCACCATCATTCTTTCTTGTAACACCTTCCTCACTCCTTTCTCAAAATGATGTCCAAGATACAAAACTTCTGTCTGACAATATTGCAACTTCATTGTGGACACTTTGGGCCTGATTTATGAAAAGTTAGCACTGCCTTAGCATAATTTTTCGACGCAAAAGCAGCACAAACTTACAAAATATATAATTATATTTTGTACGTTTGTGCCGCTTTTGATCAAAACATTATATTAAGGCGGTGCTAACTTTTCATAAATAAGGCCCTTTATGTCCATTCTCAGATAGGTGGTTCGGCAATGCAATATTGTCTTGTTTGCAAGATTCTTGAGTATCAGGCACAACCAACAGGTCATTTATGTACTAAATTAGGGCAGAATTACAAGGCATGATTAGGGCCGCAAGATTATTTTTGAGGATCTGGTTGAAAAATCAAGGGACTCTCTGTATACCTTTGTGAGACTCCCCTTCATGCCAAAATACTATACTGGCTGTTCTCATGCAAGTGAACAGAGAAAAATGCCTGACACAGATCAATAACAGTCAACCACTTAGCCTCAAATGGAATCTTAAACAAAATCACAGCTGGATTCGCTACCACAGGACAACAGGGAATTATAATGTTGTTAATCCTTCTCAGGTCCTGCACTATGTAGTATTTACAGTTAGGCTTCTATAAGCCTATAAGGGGTGAGTTACATGGACTCCCCATTATCTCCTTCAAAATGCCTTGCTGTATCATTGACTCAATCACCAGAGTAATTCCAGCAATTGTTTCAGGGGCCAGATTGTACTGATGGGTTCTTGGATACTCAACATTGGTCTTTACTTTTATGACAACAGGCTCAATTCCATTTATGCGACCAATGTCTTTTCTTGAAAAGTTCCAGACCTCCAGCTTCACCATGTCTCTGAGATCGAGAGGTAAATCCTCAGATGTCATTTAGGGATACAAATCAATATCTGGCCTTAGACTCATCAATTTAAAGCCTATGTCCTCCTCATAGGTCTGGAACTTCACACCCTTCGGTGTGCAATAGATAATGCAATTTAACTTGCACAATAGACCATGCCCTAGTAAAATCACAGGACTCGAATCACACACAACAAACTGGTTATTATGCACAAAGGGCCCCACTTTAACAGGTACTTCTTCTGTTATGGGGTTTGTCATCTGCCTATTTGTGACTCCTACAACTTGGATTCTTGTTGCTGAGAGGGTAGGTTTGGAGCCTCCACTGTTCTAACAGCAGAGTGGGTAGCACCAATATCAACCAAAAATGATACAGAGTATCCATTCAGCTCACCTTCTTCGAATGGACCACTCTGGTCTACATCTAAGATTGTGCCAAGTGCACAATTTTCCTCCACTCTCAGCACCGTCCTAGTAAATGGTCAGAAGTGTAGCCCTGAAAGGCATCAAACATGAGAAACTGCTGATTTTGGAAGGAATTTGGATTTGAATGTGGGACTGGATTTGAAATTAAATCATAGTCCACTCACATTTTGCTGCACCATCGAGGCTTGTGTAAACTGTATCATTGGAGCTTGGAACACATTAGAATTTTGCATTCCCTGTAGAATTTTGCAGTCTCAGTATATTCTGTGGCTGAGCAAGGTTATTAGTCTGGGGTTGTGCAAGTGATGAATTCTGAACGTGGTTCTCATTCATTGGTCTGATGGTATTAGGATGGCATTCCCGCTTTCAATGGCCCAACTTATTGCAATTATGGCAAGGATTTGATCTCTTCAAATTTGCCACATCAATCCCAGTTCTTGGATTAATTGGAACACCACAACTCTACCTTGTTGTGGGAATTCATGTCCACCTTGCATCACAGGAGCTCCCTGCTCATTCACTCCTTTCATAGAACCAACATTCCCTACAAAAGGTTGACTCTGACTTCCTGTCTGTGCTGCTATCATTTGTACCACCATCAACTGTTTCTGCTTCATATCCAATTCATCACTACAGTATTGTTCATATCTCAGGAGCTCATCAACTGACTTATTCTGCGAACAGATCAAATGCTAATCAGATTATGAAGCTAATCTCAGATCTCAGTCCCATCACAAACCAGGACATAAAATGTCCCATGTCTTTAGCTTCAAGAGTCTCTATTCCACTGTGCTACCTAAGCACCTGCAACAATCTCTCAAAGTAACCATGCACCAACTCTTTACGCTGTTGAGTTGTCCTGTCAGTTTTAAACCAATCAATGACGTTAGCTGGTATTTTCCCTTTCAAAAAGGCTATCACCTGTTGATAATTATTCAACACCATTGGTGAAGGGACATTTGTTATTAGATTTCTCTGAGGTTCCCCTTCTGGCCACTCCACAGCCACTTACCATTCCAGCCACAAATCACTCTGTACCACAATGTCAAAGAAGGTATTCAAATCCACCCACAAGACTCATGAAATCTTCATAAATCACTCACTCTGTTTATACAAATTCCACTGTAATTCTGGAAACTCAGTAGTAAATGATGCAAGATGACTCCTACTCCAAGGCACATTGACATCATGCCCACCAGGCACCTCTCTCAGTGGAAAGTTTGAAGCCTCCTCTCTATCCTTTACAGAAGTAGGCAGCTCTTTCTTTGACTTCTTTTCTTCTTTTTTTCTTCCACCAGTCTTCCAACTTATACAACCCACTCCATTTTCGTATGCTACCAATTAACTCCTTAATTTGAGTTTTCATTCATGATGTCCTCATATTGCAAATGTCATTCTCATCAAAACACACATGATACATTTTCTGCAATTACTTTGTTTGGTTGTAATTCATCTCATACGTTTGGGCTAATTCAGACAATTTATAATGAGTCTGTCCTTCACATTTTGTAACATCCTTACACATGAATACAAGTTCATTTTCTTGGTAGGTATCTAAATGGAAAATATCAAGGTTTCTTTGTATCATCTCATCCAATTCTAGCTTTAGCTTGACCACATCCACTGTATTATCCCTCACTTGGGATTGAATCATTTCTCTGTCTGATCATGAACCTTCACTTTCTTGAGTGGACACAATGTAAAATCTGATCAAATCATCTAATGCTTGAAAATTAGTATTACTCTGTACTACAGATGTATTGGACTGTATCCTCTCTCTGGGACTAGTGTCGGTAACACCCTGAGGTGAATTCCAAATAGACATGTTAGTATTTTTTGATTTTGGAGTAGACTCTCCTACAGGAGTAAGTCCTGTCTGATTCATGATTTATGCTGGAGAAACAACATGAGGGACTGCACATGAGTCAGAATTAAAGGAGTTCCCTCTATTCCTGAAACCACATGAGTATTAGCTGACAAATCTCCCCCAGTAGGGAATGTCAAAATATGTGTCAGGGTTCCTGCAAATCAGGTTTGAACTGCTGGACCAATAGAGAGCATTTTATGGAGGTGGACATGCTGACAACAGCACATCTAGGAGATCAGTGCTAGAATCACTAACACTGTCTTTGCCTGAACTCTTTGGATTTCCTGTCTTTTCCTCCTTTTTCTTCCCTTCCTTTTCTTTCTTTTTCTCAAGTTCTTCACTCGTCAATGCAGGGTACAATCTGGTTCCCTTTATCATATCAGTCCTCCATTGCTTCTGTTCTGCATCACATTTAACACTGGCACCCTTTTCCTAACATGTGCTGTGTGCTCCCAAGCATTGATTTTGGAGTAGACCAGAGGTTCCCAAACTGTGCGCCGCGGCTTCCATGTGCGCCATTAAAGCCAGCCAGGGGCGCCGTGAAAAGATGCACTTTATGATACAATTATGTGCTGATGGTGCCAATTAATCTTATGACCTAATAAGAAATCAAATTTTAAAACTGTAAATTTATATAAGAATCGTTTTTTTGTTCATTCCTTTGTTACTGGAGTTCGTTAAATTGCACAAAAGTCACATAATTCAAATATACAAACAGATACCAACGCCCTAATTTGGCATTTTCATTGAGGACTATGCTAGTTCCATAGACAGCATTTCACAGGCTTGGACGCCACCTACTGGAGAGGGATTGAATATTTCATGTTAAACTACTTCATTTATTTCTGTATGATATACATAGCATGGTTATTTATTACCTAATGAACTTGGTTATTCCAATGCTCAGCATGTGGGCAACCTGCCGGTTGAGGGGGAAACTGCTTACATATATTTTGTTTTTTATTGAGCAAACACATTCCTGCGCATGGGTAACAATCCGCGTTTCTCAACTGAGAAAATTCCTCTGTGATGTTAGCCCAGTTTGGGTCTATTGTTTTAAAAAAATCCAAATGTACACCCAAGTGTTGAAGAGTATTGTTTCTGACTTTACAAATGTAAGTTTTTTTTTTTTAATTAAACAATTGTTACATTTTAATTTTGTTATATGTATGAATATGGTACCTTCATCGGCTCCATCCCAATTAAGTTTTAGAGTGAAAAAAGGAACTACTCCAGAGGCCGGGCTTACATCCCCCCGCCCACCAAAAAAAAGTAACATAATGGGGAGCCATGGCCAGTGGCCAATAGGTCAGGGGAGCCGCGGGTCAAAAAACTTTGGGAACCACTGGAGTAGACTCTCCTACAGGAGTAAGTCCTGTCTGATTCATGATTTATGCTGGGGAAACTACACGAGGGACTGCACATGAGTCAGAATTGAAGGAGTTCCTCCTATTCCTAAGACCACATGAGTATTAGCTGACAAATCTCGTCCAGTAGAGAGTGTCAAAATATGTGTCATGGGGCCAGATGTAGGTAGGTAAAATTTAGCGAATCAGAAGTAGCGACTCCATGCGAATCGATATTTCCGACTCGCAAAAAAAAATGCAAGAAAGACTCGCAATACCATATTGCGAGTCGCAGAGGTGTCGCACCGCATTTTGCGACCTCCGTTTTTAGCTAAAAGCGAGCTTGCAATTTGTGCGAAGGGTGTGGTCCGATGTCGCAAATTGCAACGGCCTCGCAAATTGCCTGCAGGTGCAACACAACAGTTGGGAAACCTACTTCCTGGCTCTTGGTGATGACATCAGAACCAGGAAGTCACCAAATAGAACTGGGAGGAGGGAGGACCACACCCATCCCAAACTGCTGAGCCACACCCAGGGAAGAGGAGCTGCAGCAACCATGGAGGAGACAGGCAGTGCTGGCAGGAGGAGAAAACTGAAATTCTCAGACAAGGAGTTGGAGGTCCTTACAGAAGAGTGTTGCCTGCACCATGACCAACTCTTCGGCAAGGCATCAATGAGTTTCCCTGACACTCAGAAGAAAAGAATTTGGCAACAAATACAAGAAAAAATCAATGCCATTGGGGTAAGCCACCGCACGCTAGAGGAAATCTGGAAAAGGTTGGATGACCTGCGCTCCAGGACCAAGGAGAGGTTTGCGGAGCGCATGAGAGAGATGAGGGGCACCGGAGGAAGCCCATCCACCGTACCACCACCCACAGCCCTGGAAAACATGGTGGAGACGACACTGGAGCCAGAGGCCGTACTGGGCATGGGAGAAGTGGACAGTTCAGCGCCTGGGACATCAAAAAGTGAGTACCATGAGATATGCTTTGACACCCACAAATGCAGTATACACACTATCCCAGTACACAGCAGCAGGCACCACCAGACTAGCTCCATTCCAGTCTAGCAACCTCTAGAATAGTGCATTATTGGCAATGTAGTACAGTAGTTCAAATATAGGCAAACGTTTATTATGAGGCATAAAACAGATGTGCGAGACTGACAGTGGATCCCCTATGTCCCGCAGGTCTCCCACAAGGCTCCCCCAGCAGCGAACACATGCAGGGAGAGGAACATGGGCCAGGCCCACAGCATGAGCCATGGTAGCCGCAGTAGGAGGAGGGTGTGAGCCACCAAGATGTACTCTTAATAAGGCACATGCAATTAATGTGTCTTATATGACTTTTGACAATTCAAGACTGTGGCATACAGCACAATTCAAATTTTTTCATAGTTTAGAAATAAAAAGGTTTTGTTTGTGTGACTATACAACTGGGCTATGTGTGTCTGACATTAGTGAGTGTGGTCACGGTTGCCACGTACCTGCCAAAGTATTGGGTTGCAATGTGGTTCCATCCCTGTCTGCCTTCATTTGCGATGCTTCTATCCCCAGGCTGTCGGTGTGGTAGCTCTTGTTCCTCATCCTCCGTGTCTGTGTCTTCAGGGGTGAGATGTAGCCCACGTCTGGTGGCAATGTTGTGGAGGATGGCACAGGCGACAACTATCTTGCATGCTGTTTCTGGGGCATACTGGAGTGCACCTCCACTTTTGTGAAGGCATCTGAATCTTGCCTTTAACAAGCCAAAGGTCCTCTCCACTACAGTTCTGGTCCGCCGATGAGCACTGTTATATCACCTCTTGTTCTGATTGCCAGGTGTTAGTTACAGGGTGAGTATCCATGGTCTCAGGGCATATGCACTGTCACCTGTTTGACAAAAGGGCAAATTTAGCAGGGCATCAATGGGTTACACAGTGACCTGTATGTATGGCATCAGTGTGTAGTCAGCAACACCTAATAGATATCCGTCTCCAAACTCCCCACGTTCTAGGCGTTGGTGTATCCCACTGTGCCTGAATATGTATGAGTCATGTCTACTCCCTGGAAATTTAGCTACAATGTCAGTAATGACATTATGGGCGTCACATGCCACCTGGATGTTTAGTGAGTGGGTACATTTCCTATTGCAGAACACATATTCCAGAATCGCAGCAGGGCAAATTTGTATATGTGTCCCGTCCACACACCCTATTACAAGGGGGAAGTTGGCAAATCTGTAGAAGTACAACTTGGTGCTGTTAATTTCTGCCTCATTCCTGGGTAGGTATATATATCTGGACATGTGTGTGAGTATGGCATCTAGGAAACATCTCAAGAATCGTGAGAGTGCACTTTGGGATACCCCACCTGCCACAGCAATTACCCCCTGATAGCTACCCGAGGCCAAGAGGTGCAGTGAGCATGGCACTTGCACATGTGTAGGGATGGCGCTGCCGCGCATTGTCTGTCATTCAAGCTGAGAATTTAGTAGTTCAATTAATTCTAAGATTACAGCACTGCTCAGTCTATATTTGTCATACATCTCCTCCTCAATTTGTTGAAATAGTGTCTGCTGGTTCGGTATATCCTCTCCTGTCTCTGCCTCCTCCTCTGCTGGGCGGCCTGGACTCTCCTCCTCCATGCTATCACATATAGTTCAGCCATTTTGAGTCACCCAGATGCCTTCTGGGTCTCCTTTTATACTTTGGTTCTGGTTACCACCTGCTCCGAATCAGTGGTAATCTGGATGTGCAAAACAGGCTTTTTGGACTAGTCGCAATTTGCGACTGGCTTTTGCATATGGTTTGCAACTCGCAATTTGCATCTTCCTATTTGTGGGTCGCAAAATCAGGTCGCAATTTTTGCGAGTCAGTGCTGTATCGCATCACTATTTGCATTTCGGAAATGGGATTTTTGCATCCCATTTTGGATTTTGCGAGGTCGCAAACAGCGATTCGGGCCATTTGCGACTCACACAAATTTGCTACATCTGGCCCATGGTTCCTGCAAATCAGGTTTATACAAAGGAACTGTGGGACCAATAGTGACTAGAAAAGTGATTACATCTGCAACACTAGGAACTGTGGAGTTAACAGGAACACTAATCCCCAAACTCGCTCCTATCAGGTTCTGACTCATATTTACTTGTGCAGTAGGTATTCCCATATCTCCAGTGGCAAGTACACCATTCATTCCATTCCCTCCATTTGGGCCACATTATATGGAGGTGGACATGCTGACAATGACACATCTATGAGATCAACGCTAGAATCACTAACACTGTTTTTGCCTGAACTCTCTGGATTTCCTGTCTTTTTCTTCTTTTTCTTCCCTTCCTTTTCTTACTTGTTCTCAGGTTCTTCACTCGTCAGTGCAGGGTAAAATCTAGGTCCCTTTATCATATCAGTCCTCCATTGCTTCTGTTCTGCATCATATTTACCACTGGCACCCTTTTCCTAACATGTGCTGTGAGCCCCCAAGCATTAAGGGGCATATTTAAGAGCCCCAAGAGCCACCTGATCAAAAAAGATTTGAGGTTGATGTAGGTCAAATACAGCAAACATACCAAACTTATGCCCGTAAAGAAGCAAGTAATAGCTCAAAAAAAGTGAACAAATATTAACATTTGGCACAATATCTCTCACAATTTGACTGGAGAGGCAAAACACAGAAAATTAAATGTTAAATTCATTGGCCTGCTCTACTATGAAATTGAATCAAAGCACCAAATCTGCTGTAAGCGATTTAAATTGAATACCATTGCTGCTGTTAAAATGATCCCAATGTTCACACAAACTGATCCATTGGCCAATCAATGTAGCACACAACCAAATAATTCTGATTCACAAACCTCTGGCCACTTAAAAAGCCTATTGAGATCCAAGAAGAAGTTGGTACACAATATGAAGAGGGAATGGAAATATCCTGGGGCAAATTTCTCATTATCATTTAACATTTCACGCAGATCAGCAATCCACCCTGCTACGTGGCTCTGTCCGAAATGGAAAGGGCAGGATTGCGTGGTATTTAGTATGATACGATGCATTCCTGTCCTTTCCTTGAACTGGTGCATAATTTGCTGCCTTGCGCCAAAACAGGCACTCTTGCACTAAGGGTTCCTGTGCTGCAGACAGGGTTGTTTTGTGCAGGAAAAGCCACCTTCCAGCACAAAAACAAACAAGCAATCAATGACAATTAAAAATTCAACAATACTCTTAATGCCTATTGAGATCCAAGAAGAAGTAGGTACACAATATGAGGAGGGAATGGAAATATCCTGGGGCAAATTTCTCATTATCATTTAACATTTCACGCAGATCAGCAATCCACCTTGCTACGTGGCTCTGTCCGAAATGGAAAGGGCAGAATTGCATGGTATTTAGCATGATACAACGCATTCCTGTCCTTTCCATGAACTGGTGCACAATTTGCTGCCTTGCGCCAAAACAGGCACTCTTGCACTAAGGGTTCCTGTGCTGCAGACTGGGTTGTTTTGTGCAGGAAAAGCCACCTTCCTGCACAAAAACAAACAAGCAATCAATGACAATTAAAAATTCAACAATACTCTTAATGCCTATTGAGATCCAAGAAGAAGTTGGTACAGAATATGAGGAGGGAATGGAAATATCCTGGGGTAAATTTCTCATTATCATTTAACATTTCACACAGATCAGCAATCCACCCTGCTACGTGGCTCTGTCCGAAATGGAAAGGGCAGGATTGCGTGGTATTTAGCATGATACAACACATTCCTGTCCTTTCCTTGCACTGGTGCACAATTTGCTGCCTTGTGCCAAAACAGGCACTCTTGCACTAAGGGTTCCTGTGCTGCAGACAGGGTTGTTTTGTGCAGGAAAAGACACCTTCCTGCACAAAAACAAACAAGCAATCAATGACAATTAAAAATTCAACAATACTCTTAATGCCTCAAAATACTGCTAAAGGTCTCCAAATTACTTGAACTGAGGTAACATTTAAAAACATCTAAATGGTCCAAATGGTCTATCACAGCAACAGTTCACTTTTCCAAACTCATCTGCAATTAGTGTTGCATCTCTTCCACCAGAGTAGGATAAGTGTCTAGAGTCCACAAAACTAACAACAAGTAATGAAGTGAAAGCAGAATGTCTACTATTCCATAAGCACTTTTTTGACAGTTGGGGAATTGTGGTTTTGAGGTTTAAAGTCAAACGATAGCCCACTATTCTAAATCATTAGCAACAATCAGTTGACACAACTTGATAGTTAAATGGGGAGACACAATCTTGTTACATGGGAAGAATCAGTAACATCAATGAGTTGGGAGCAATCACAAATAATGGCATGTTGGAACAAGGACTTACTAAAATATAAAAAAGTGATAGATAAAATACTTTAATATATCTCAGCCACTAGTAATTAATTGGGCTACATCCCAGTCCATCATATTTTGCACACCACACCACCTCAGTTTGGACTTAGCTATATGCAAATCAGTCTTGACCCTGCTACAATGGGAACAGTCCAGCCCAAACTGCCAAGCCAGGTCCTCCCTGAACGAGAACACAAGCAACCTATGACTGGTTTTGCCCTTGTTATAGGCTCAGCAGCCAGGTATAACTTGGTTCCAGAGACACAGTACAGGGGTCCCCCTGCAAACAACATGTAGGGGGTCCCTTCCAGACTCACTCTGGCCAGGTGCTGTGCTGAGGGCCCCCCCTGAAGTTTGGGGGCACTCCCATGGGGGCTGCTATGGCCTTTGTTACTCCACTGAGGTCCACAGAGCTTGCAATCTTGTTGCAGCAAATGTTCCCACTCTTTATCTCCTGGATTGAGCTGGTTCCACTTGAGAGGGTATTTTGTTATTGAAGAACCTAGAAGGTTGCCATTTCAGCCCACTCATGACTTATATTCTGACAACTTCTTAGCAAATCCACCCTTGACACACTTAGGATACATATACTTGGACTACCACAGGGTATCACTGTTTTAGGAGGGGACTTCAATGGTGTGTTTGTATCTGATATGGACTCCACTGGGCCTGAAGGGGTGTGACTGAGAGGAGGAGGGGGATTGGCAGAATGGGCTGGGTCTGTGTGATGCCTGGCAGGTATGGAACCCACAAACCCATGCAAACTCTCACGTCTGCAGTTCACAAAAAGATGTCCAGCATTGACTTGCTGCTGCTCCTTGCCACTGACCTTCTCCATACAACAACTGCATACATCTTACCCTGAAGCATATAAGACCACACTGCAGTCACACTGAGATTCATAGTCCCTGTGGTGGTGCCAGTCAGTCTGCCACCTCAATGCATGATGCTTAGTAGATAGACACTGTACAGAATTCTTGGCATAAGAACTGGAGATCTTTTTAGACCTGAACAAAGGTACAGTGGACTCACCTAGCACATTATGGACCGCTGGAAAGGTCACCATGCCTAGGGTTGTAAGGTCCTACCTGCGAGGCAAGGAAAGGGAGAAACAGAGATAGCTAGTCACACTGAAAACCAGTACCCTAGCTCTGGAGTGAAAATATCGGGGCCAACAAATGGAAACAATATTGTGGCGTTTAGAAATTGAGAGAATCTCCCTTAGATAACCCTTTCTTGATGAGGCAAGCCAGTGCTGGGTGGCCTCAACCAGATGAGTATATGAATGGGGAGACAAGTCCAGGATGCTGCTATACTGGTTAACCACAAGAGAAGTGGCCGCCCACATGATTTCCCCTGGACACCATACACTGATCATACATACTTCACATGTGGTTCGCTGGTACATACTTGCTATGATTAGAAGTCACTTCATATTCATGCATGGACTTGCTGTTTCAGATCTCCCAACATGCTGCACTTTTTTCTACCCTAGTCATAGGACTCTGGCAGCTTGAGTTTGATGTAATGCTCAGATTCGGGGATTTGATTGGTTAGTGGCAAAGGAGGATAAGATCGTCTTCTATGAAGATGACATCCTAATGTTCATGTCCCGACCCTCCCTCACAGGTCTGCGCTTAATTTCATTGCTGGAATTTGAGAGGAATTTGAGAGGAAGGCTTATGTTCTACAGGTTTTTTCGTCTTTAACTTTGGACCACTAATAGTAAAACCAAGGAAAGACCTTCATGGATAATTCAAACTCATTCAACATCTTGAGTAGAATCTCTCCATTCAAAATGATGCTCCTGCCTAGGTTTCTATATACACTCTGGAATTTTACATTGCTCATTCCATAGATCTGGTTCAGGGAGACTGAGTGATGCCGGTATGGTCTCCATGTGTGCTAGATAATTTATCATGACTCCATCTCAGGCAGCTTAAGTACCTCCACATTACTTTTTTTACACCTAAGAGGCAATGGCAGGCAAATGAACTCTCTACCTCAACATGCTTTTGATACCCAGAGGAGGTAGAAGATTTCTTTCATATGGTTTGAAAATATCCCATTGTAGCAATATATTGCAAAAGGTATTCACTGCGCTATTGAAAATTCTGAGTTGGCAGGTGGACCTTTCACTCTGTATTACTCTGCTGGGCATTAGAGAGGATTTGGGGGGTTGTCAAGGAGAGTTTTTCTTGGTTGAGATCGTAGACCTGATTACCAAGAGGGACATTGCTATGTACTGGGGATGGGCACCTATATACTCAAATAGTTATAAACTGCACCAGTAGCATAAAAGTGAAGTGTCATAAATGGGCTTCAGTGTGTATTTACATTACTCACATATATGATACAAAAATTATGGCTTCCAGTAGCACATTGTGCTCTGGCTGCGCTGCAGTTTAAAAATACTCTAGTGACATATGGAAACAAAGAGTGTCTTTGTCAATTAGAAAACCCTATTTGGGTATGTTAACAAGCCACAACTAAAGCCTGTTGTAAGACAATAGGACTGGGTGATTCATGTCTACAAACATGTCACACTACCTATAAGAAATAGTATGCCCTCATATCAAATAGATGCCCAAAAGCTGTTTTCATTTTATATGTTACGCTAGCTTTTCCATGAAAGGCCTAAATGTTACTAAAATCTTTTTTTGACATTTCTGTGTAGGGATAAAGCAAGAAAAAATATTTAAAGTATTTTCCACTTTAAAGGTGAAAGTAGGTTTGTAATAACTTCAGAGGAAAGGTAATATAATAAAAAGTTTTGCTGCCTGAGCCAAATGTGGTTTGGAACCACTTTATCACTCAGTCCTACTACAAAGGCTCAATACATATTCGTAGGAGAGAGTAAACAACCCTGATTACTAAGGACATTGAATTAGTCACTAGGCCCAGGCAGATAGTGCACGTAGTCAGACTGGAAATATGGGAGGGGAACAAGAAAAGTTTGCAGAACAAAGCATAGCCTTCATACTTCCTCTTTTGAATTATAGATGCCAGATGGTGCTGGCAGGATATGCTCCCATTCATTCCTTGGACCTTGCTAGACTTTGAGATCTCAACTCAAACAGCAGAGAGAAACATATCCTAACCATGACAAAGAGGAAGACTCTTGATCTAAATAAAGGAGTGGCTAACTCCAGAGTCACTCTAAAAGGAACAGGGGATTAACCATTTGGATTTAGGGCATCTGGAGATTTTTACAGCAAAGCAAAGAGGATATGCTGCAAATGAAGGTGGAAGAAGTGCAAAAAAGTATGTATGACTGGTAGAGATATATTCTTCAGTCACTGGCAAGTTCACAGAATAAAACCCGTTCCTCTCCATCACCTACGCAGATACTTTCTGGCCTTGGAAAGGCAACTTCTGAAGAAAGAAAACCCTGCTGGAAGAAAGGAATGATGGACTCCTGACTCTTTCTGGCACCCAGTGACTAGGACTGATCTCCAAGGGTCTTTTGGATGGCCTCCTGTTTGCCTGCCCCAGGAACACAAAAATCAGCAGAGCTTCTGATTCAAGAGGGTCCAGTTAACCACAGAGATATGAAACCTGGTGAAGCCCTGGCAAAAGAGACTTGGTGCCTCAAAGCATGCTCTGAGGAACTGAGTGGTTTGGGAATAACCAGAAAGACATTTTTCAGCAAGTTTGAGCATTTTGCTGTGCTAAAAATAGTGTATGGCACTGTGGAGCCTGCCCAACTATTGCCTCTAGCCTTGTCCCGCTGAAGGATTTCAAGAACCAAAAATCTGGGTAAGTCTAATGGTAAACCCCTGGGATGGGGTGAAGCAGCACATAAGTGAAACAACACAATTAGCTATGAAACACAGCTTTGTACCCCTCAAAACATTTGGTGTAAAGGCCTTCAGCTTCTGCAGAAGTGAGATTACTTCAGCCTTGAACCTTGCCCCACTGGACCTTGCCCCACTGGAAAACTGAAAGTTCCAAAACAGTGAGTAAGTCTCATGGTAAATACTACAACTAGGAGAATCTGCTTTGTGAATCCAACCTGTGTTCCATCATGGTTGGCCTAAAATAGCACCTAAGCCCATTCAACCATACCTTGATGTTTTTTAATGGTTCTTTTTGTTTTAGTAGGTTTTTTTTAGCCTAACATGTTAAAAAATCATATCTCTAGTTTCCCTTATTCAGTTTTGATCATTTTGGGGTAATTACGCTCATGAAATGTGCTTGAGAATATTTATTGTTTTTGTTATTTGAAGTTTGAGTTTCTCCTTAAACTTATCACATATTTCTTTTCTCTGTTTCTCTGAGGAATTACTTGCTGTTTGTGCCATAGCTGCCATGGATTCCACAGAACTTCACTGAGACTTTAATTGAGACCTACCCAGGGTGTGTTTATTGGGTTAGTAATGTTCCCTATACTCAAAATATTAACCCTTTTTCTTATACTGGACTTACGTCTAGTGACTTGCTAACATTCCTACTTGTCATTCTTGAGTATTCTTTACATCCTCAAAATAATGTTAAGCTTAGAGACCCCAGATGATACCATCACAATGTGCAAAGTCAAGGAAGATGTCTATGTCTTAGCATTCACCATTGCAAATAGTTGTTTTTTGTTCCACACATTTACCACCCATAATATCAAAAATAAGTAAATGGCATATTACAAGCACACCAGGGAAAGCATTACATTTTTAATCTGGTGCAACCAAAATTCAGATTTGCCATGTTACAATAAGAGCCTGGATGTGAGATTGAAGAGGCATTCTACATGAGGTTGATAGACGAAGTACTATTCATATGCCTATGAAACATCCTATGGCTAATCATCTGACCGTCCAAACCCATCTACTAATTCATGTCACAGGGTCCCTACATTTGATTTCATGTTTTTTTGGAGAAACAAACAAGGCTGCTTTAGAATCTGACAGTTTGGTACCAGAATATTGTTGTTTAGACTCACATTTGACATATATATTGTGGCCTGAATATGATTTCCAAAAATAGTGAAGTTAATAATGGAAAAGGTACTAAATTGGGCAATATGTTTGTGAGATATTTAGTACACAATGTTTGTAACACAATATTTCTGGATACAGTATTTCTAACATGCACAACTCTTTTCATGCAGAGCATTACAATGATGCATCCAAACACCATGTGCAGCAGGGGTTCAACCAAGCATAGCAGTAGTGTACCAAATTATTTTTTAAACACTTTTTTCAGGATTCACAAAATCCAGTATTGGTTGTTGAATCCAGAGACACCAGGAGGGTCCCAAGACCTATGGAGGGACTTTGAATTTACCCTATCATAAAAATTATTTTCTAACAATTTCACTGCCAAGTCCCAAAGTAACCCCCTCCCAAATGGGATTGCCAGTCAGGATATGCTCACACTGCCCCCCTTATACCCTTTTGTTTTTTTTCCAGTTGCTCAGTAACAATGGTTGCAACAGAAATGTGTCTTAGGTGGCCAGCCAATCAGAGAGTGTAGAGTCTTGAATCTGCAGTTGGATTTGTAGAAATCAGGAGATTTGGTAAATGTCTATAGCTCGATCATGCCCAATGGGTCCACTTCTCAAAGCTTTTGCCGTAACTTATGCTTACAGTACTTGATTCCAACTGTAAACCAATGGTAGGCCAGGAATACCCCTGGCTTACTCCTGGAATATAGCATTAAGCCAAATGTACCACAAGAGTAAATCATATCTACTTACAGAACAATCTTTGTGAATTTGGTCCTATGAATCATATCTACTTACAGAACAATCTTTGTGAATTTGGTCCTATGAATCCTTTCATGCTAAGACATTCTAAGCTACATACAATGGCCCTCATTCTGACCTTGGCGGGCGGCGGAGGCCGCCCGCCAAAGTCCCGCCGTCAGATTACCGTTCCGCGGTCGAAAGACCGCGGCGGTAATTCTGACTTTCCCGCTGGGCTGGCGGGCGGTCGCCTTCAGACCGCCCGCCAGCCCAGCGGGAAAGAGGCTTCCACGATGAAGCCGGCTCGGAATCGAGCCGGCGGAGTGGAAGCTGTGCGACGGGTGCAGTTGCACCCGTCGCGTATTTCACTGTCTGCACAGCAGACAGTGAAATACATGTAGGGGCCCTCTTACGGGGGCCCCTGCAATGCCCATGCCAGTGGCATGGGCACTGCAGGGGCCCCCAGGGGCCCCGCGACCCCCCCTACCGCCATCCGGATCCCGGCGGTCCGACCGCCGGGATCTGGATGGCGGTAGGGGGGGTTGGAATCCCCGCGGCGGTGCAGCAAGCTGCGCCGCCGCGGAGGATTCAATGGGGCGGCGGTACACTGGCGGGACCCCGCCAGTGGTGCCGGTCCGACCGCGGCTTTACCGCCGCGGTCGGAATCCCCATTGGAGCACCGCCGGCCTGTCGGCGGTGCTCCCGCGGTCCTCCGCCCTGGCGGTCAAAGACCGCCAGGGTCAGAATGACCACCAATATGTTTTAAATACAGCTAAGTGATGTTGCACTTCTTTTTGCTACCTTCAGACCAGAAATAATAGTAAACTGATTTTCCACACTCTTTGTCCCATCTTGAACATTAAATAAATGAGAAAAAAATACATATTTTCATATCATAGAACACATTCTGTGAAATCTGCTTGTTAAATGTTTTCCTTGGCACTAAGGTAGTGTATAACAAATATTGTTTTCTCTAGTATTTGATATGGAAGCAGCAAATGGTGATGCAAATAGTTTCCTGTTTTTGTAACAGGTAAATGTTATTTTTTGTATGCAATACTTTAATGTTCTCCATCATTACCACAGTTCCCAAAAAGGTGGACCATTGGATAAAGATAGTTTAATACCTAATGTAGATTTTAGCACTCAGTCACTCTTTGCTTTTCTCACTTTTTCATGCATTCAATCACTCAAATCATAACTTCAGATGTTAATTGATGGGCAAATTAGTTACTACCACCACCATGATCTGGCTGTTGTTTACTCAGAAAGCAATAACAGTCTGAATCTTAAAGCTATCTGTGCATGTACGACAATTAAATGTTCAAATGTACAGGTCTGGATGGGGCATGGGTGAAGAGTAGGCATAACAGGACAGGAATGCCCTGCAAGATTGTGAGCACCCATAAATGTATGAAATGTGGGTATTCACTAATGTATCCCCAAATCACTCCAACCTTGGAAAATCATGGAGATTTACTCCTGTGAAGGGCAGGAGGAGATCTCATTCAAGGTTTGATGAGAGAATGTATGTGCTCACAATTGATGAGGTTTACATAAAGGGACTTCTGCATCAGGAAAATTATTTCCTATGAAGATAATATTGAAACAAAAAAAACAGTGTGCCCATTTCATGAGAGCATCTGGTTTATTCTCCCAGCATAAGTGTGAGTTGCACTTGAATATCCAGGCACCTAATTTACAAAGTAGGTTATATGAACAGATGTGCCTTACTACAAGCTTATGAGTGACATACTCAAATATTTTCAAGAGTCATTCTTACTTACACTTTGCTTGAGTAAATATGTCTTGCCACTGGAAACTACTCTTAGAAAATGTGTTATGATTCAGTCTTGGATATTCAAGTGTAACTTTTCTCTACGACAGGAATAAGGCACAATTACTCCTAGACCAAAGTTCAGGAATCAGACACAGCCAGTACAAATGCACTGGGACTGATGATTTGTGAATGTTTTTCTAAGAACACACCTGAAATACTGAGACTCCAAAAGGCTCACAGGTAAAACTTGAAAAACCTTTATGAATTCCAAAAGGTCAGAAATCTGCATGTGCACATGATTAGAGAACTGTGGTACATTCACAACGTGTTTTATTTAGGCCTTGAGTCTTCAGAGTTGCATTTTCAGCATACATTGTGTTGGTGGCTAGCAAGTGTCAAACATGAGATGAAAAAGTTGCTCAAAGCTGTGAGTTACCATTTGTCTATCTGTGGCAACTGACAAAATTGAATGTTCCATTTGCTTTCCTAAAATGCCACAAAAAAACACAAAAAGCACTTCAGACGAGTTTGCAAAATGCGAATCGCGTTCAGACGCACATCGATGACATTAGTATCAGGAAATGCATTGTTGCAATCACATTCAAAAGCACAGGAGCTGGCAGGAAGCAAGTGTTGGGGTTACCACCAACTGGATTTAACAGCAATCGCAAAGCAGAAATGGCAGCAGGAGGAGTCAGCAAGATAAAGAATAAACATTTTTTGAGATGAGGAAATAGAAATTGGGTTGCAAATAATAAGCAGCTGTTTGGGAAAGCTTCCTTAACTGTTCCTGAAGCAACTAAATAGTGCATCTGGAACCAGATCCAGGACAGAATTAATGCTGTGGGGGTCAATACATGCAGTTTGGCTGAAATAAAGAAAGGGTGGTACGACCTTTACTCCAGAACTAAAGAGAAGCTGGTAAGTCAGAGATGGACATTGCTAGCACTGGAGGAGGCCCATCTCCAGAGCCACCAAAGACACCTCTGGAGGAGGTCATTGAAAGCACTTTAGCAACAGGACTATAGCTGGACTACGTAACCAGACATATCAGAACCTGCTCAGCCAAACCCAGGTTAGTGTACACATATAAAAAATCATAATTATTTTGAAACAATAAATACATTTATTAGATGAAACATGACATTTCAATAACTGGTTTACATTTCCAAACGTTAGCTTTAAATGAAAAGCAAATATGTTTCAGATTCTAGATAGAAATGCTTTATGTGATTTGTAGTCTATACAAGTCTTGTATCTTTTTAAGGTCAACAATAATTGCAATTTTGCTGAATGTGGCATGAAACATAAAGTTTCATTATTAACTTGTCATATTATATTCTTTCCCTAGAGATATAGATATAGAATGAAACATTTCAAAGGAACATGTATATAGACGCTGGATGAGGTAGAGGATCGGAATACACTCATCAATTATCTGTCTGGACATAATAAGTCCTCCCACAATTTCAGAAACAACAGGGGCTGCTAAAAGAAAAGCAGCTAGAGATTCTAGATATGTGTGTCAGCCTACACAACTTAGAACAAACTCATACATCCAAAGACTTAGGAGGCAAACAGTCATTCCAATACATGCAGGACTTTATCACATGTATGACGAGACAGGTGCATTAACGTCTAGAGACTATTTTGTGCACTTTGAGAAATCTATGTTAGAAGTTCAAAATTAGCATTTAGACTTGATACACTTGATTGGTAGAAATATGGATGAAGGATTGTCTTCCATAATAAATAGCATTGCTAATCTGAATAAAAACATCAAATCTTTTAGTGATGCTTTTTGCGAGGAGACTCAGCAACTCAACAAAAGATGTCACCATGGGGTGTTTAAATGAAAATCTTTGGGAACAGTGTTGAAAAATTGGCTACCGCGATGGAGTTACTCAGAAGGAGATCCATACATATCCATCAGGAAATGGCACACTGTTAAAAAGATGTAGATAAGTGGGCAGGTTACATCTTCACCGGAATTGCTGCTTACTCTTCAAACACATTCAAGTGAGCAGGCAACTCATCCTGGAGAAAGTGAGAAGTCTTTCAGCCACAGTAGTTTGTCTCATGTCATTAAAAATGTAGGCATACTCATAGCCAGTCTGCTAAACATAGAAGAGGACATTTTCAGACAAACATAGCAAAGACTACTCCTTCCAAGTTAAAAAAGAGATAATTAAATAATTTTGGTATAATCATACCATGACTTTTTATTGTTTTCATACAGTTCTCACTTATAAAACTTCTTTACAAAAATATAATTTCCTTCATTCGTGAGTCTTCTAATTCCCTGTGAATGAACATGGAAATACATTTGACTTTGAGTGTTTACTAACATATTTTATTTTGTACTTTTAATACTTTTAATACACTCACCTTAAAAATAGTTGTTTGTAATGTATGGTCATTCATCCTTTTTATCTGTAGCTCTAGTGTAATCTTTTAATGGGTTCTTTGGTGGCAGCTCTTCCTTCTCATCTCATCTGTCCCCTTGAGGCTAGATAGAAAGTCCTTTTGTGGTTGCAATTATGTGCAACATATCATATTTCAATACTAATTTGAACTTAACATTCAGAAAATATTGGAGAGCACCACTACTTTTGTGCAGGCAGCAAAATCTTGTCTTTAGAATATCAAAAGCCCATTCTATGACTCCCCTGTTTCACCTGTGCACAACATTATATCTGGGTTTGCTATGTTTTAGTAGCATTCATGTATGGAGTCCTAATCAAAGTACACAGAACATATTCACTGTCCCCCAAAACAAAACTAGAGATGCATTTTAAAACAGTGCAAAAGAATGTTTTTCTCAGACATTAATATCTACATTCATATTAATACATAAAAGGATGGAAGCCCTTACAAAACTCTCCAAAGGAAAGGCAGTTCTGTAGGCCACAATGTCTGAAGATACATGAATCATGTGTTAGTCCACGTAATATACAAATTCTGTAACACTTGAAGGACAAATCAATGCATGTGCAACATCCACACTGCCCATAACCTGGTGGAAAATATGTCATGCGAAAAAAATCAATTTTGCTTGCTGTACACTTCAGGGAGTTTTTGGAAATAGCGAGCTGTCTGTTAATGTTAATCAGCTTTACATCCAAATGAATTCTAAAAAATTGTGAGCTTTGTGAAATCTTTTATGCTGTGGCAACAACTCACAGAAAGCTTCTTGAGGCTTCAAGGTGAAGGAAGCAATGGACATGCATGTATGTGGGCATAGGCACACTCCTGTGTGTGTCCCTAACCAACACAGGGTCTAATTCAGCAATTACATTCAAAATAGAATTGATGCTCAGTGTTAGAAATGGGGAACACTCAGCTTTTAATTCATATATATCCTGCTTTTCCATGAGGTCCCGAGGGCCTTAGAAGTTCACTCCTGTGCTTGTTAGTGCCCCAGAAAAAAGAATGGAACTTTTGAAAACTTATGCTTCAGAACTTCAACAGGACCTACCTGACAAAAAGCATCACACTGGTGGTTCCACAGCGTCAGATTGAATGTTAACTTTGTGTCACTCAAAGTTTCTAAAAAACAAGTAAGACCCATTCTGTGTTGAGACTTAGAAAATTTTCAGGAGGAAATCTCTGAAGCTCCAGAGCATGAACGAGACCAACCTGCTTCAGATATCTGGCCTTCGGTTCCATCTCGGTTGCTACAGAATTAGTGGGGTCCCACCTGGGGAGAAATGTTCTTCTTCAAAAGTGACAAATCCAGTTCTGAAGTGGAACTTCGAAGTTTTTTGAAATTATGACTTCCAGACTTTTCACAGGGACCAATCCATTTGGTTTATTCCACCAGGGTTCCAATATGTTTCACCTCAAATCGCATCTAGGTCCCGTTCTATGACTTCCACACATGATCATTGGCACTTAGTGTTGTTTAGTGCTATTTCTACTTAAAGCTTTCAAAATTCACATCCCTGTTTCCCCTTGTTGAATGTCTGTTAGTTTGGTGATATTTTGTTTAATAAATGTTACTCTAGCTCTTTAATTCAGTTTGGGATTTTCATTGCTTGGTGTTTTGTCTTTATTACTTATTGATACTGCATAAATATTTTACACATGCCCTAAATTAACCCTGTCTGTTCTGTGGCATAGCTACCAGCTATGAGAGTTCAGACTAATTTTGTGATTTTCAGGGCTCACCCTGACAATAAATGTTGTTCTTCTTTGAGAGGACATTCAGTCACCTCAAAAAATTACTGTCTTTCTTACACAAATCCAAATGAGAAATTACAGGTGTACTCTGAAAGCTATTAAACTGAGGGGAACTAGAGATGTAGGAAAAAAGGAGAGGGAAATTAAGCCATACACAAGCACTGGAAGGGAAGAAGCAGAAGTATTGTCAGCGAAAATGCACTTCTTTGAGTTATAACTGTTTAAGGGCATTGAGGGGGGCATCCAGTCCTCTACCACCTGGGTCAGATACACTCGCTATGAAGTCAATCATGTTTCATGTTGGCAGGTCACCTGGGTAACAGGAGGAGTCCCAGACGTTACTGTCCATGAACCCACAAGGAGGTTGGTAGAGTGTAGGGAAGGGAGAGGGGCATTATTTGGTGAATACAAGATGAAAGTTGGCCTTGCAGAGAAGAAACTGACAGGCCAGTCGGGGTGCTTAAAGAAGACCACCATGCTCTTTGGCCAGCTCTGCGGTTAGGGGAAAGTAGAGCATGAATACTCCAGTGAAAGGGCGGCGGAGGGTGTATGGAAATGCTTACAAATAGGCCATATGCACCTCAAATCATCATTGTAATGGGAAGGCAATGGGGAAGAGCTCGTACAAAACTACTAACCTCTGTAGCTCACCCCTGAGCCTATTTCAACTCTATGCCTGGTGCTTTTTTCCATAATCATCTACCTCCTGTTAAGACTGAGACCCAAATTTAAGTCATTATGATTAATTGTGGTATGTTTTCTCAATTACGAGTAGTGTGTAAGTTTTGAAACATCAAAGCTGCCAAAGCTTATTAGGGAAAACATGGACTGTAAATAACTGGACACCTGGTTCTCAGTGCGTTAAGCACCAAAATATGCTTGCTCTGCGGCATTTAGAAAGTAATAATGGTAAATGGCTGCGGTTTAACATACTGGACAAATTCTGATCCCTCTGGTGGAATATATCAGGTGCTACATATATTGCAGCCCTAATCAAGTGATAACAGGGGTACCTACTTTTATGCACGGTAAAAGTCTTGCTAACCCATACTTGATAAAAAAAGCAAATAGGAAATTCCTTGATAAATCTTTGAAAAATCATGAGTTCTGTCCAAACACATTGATTTAAAATATTATCTGTTTTTCTTACATATGACATATAATAAAGAGAGAGACCATGCCGAACAATTTCGTCTTTGGCTGAAATATCACTGTCACTAGCATGTCTTGACGCATTATAAAGTGGGTTATGGGGGACACAGGCCTTAACTGAGACGGACTAATATACAATACAGTATTTGTAATGGGAGTGCCCTAGGCTGTGAGGGATGACGTCGAAAAAAGGCACACAAAACTGAGAAATCTTTAATTAGGCCGATGAAAAAGTGCCAACACAATTTCTGGGCACAGAATCATTTGTCTTTTGCGGCTCGTCCAAAGGTTTCAAGGCAGTTCACTTTTCTGCTTTAATAAAGGAACCTATTTATTTCTGTTAACCGCAGCGAATCGAATCGCTATTATAAAAAGTGTAACATTTAATTTGACTACCCATACAAGGATCATAACTAAGACGATAATTCACTAAACAGCCTAAAAACGCACTTGGCCTCAAATAAGATTTTCCTTTTTTGATATCAACAAAAGTCATTCAAGTGCAACTAACATAAAATGGAAACATTCTTTTAAATTTAGCTGTCATTTTTTTCAGATTCTGGAGCCACTGAGTCTGGAACAAAAAACCCCGGTTCACAAAAATATATGTATTTTGCCTACTCGGTTTCATTAAATGGTAGTCTTTAGAACGACCAATAGCTAAAGTAAATATCTGGTGTGTTTAGATTATGGGGTACCCTAGCAACCTTCCTAGGGGCAGGCCGAGTTCGAGAGTAAAAATGCCCATTAGTCCGTATTCTTCCGTTCACCTTTTCTGAACAACATTAACGCATTTAAAACTCTGGGCTGCGAACATTTGGGTTGAATCAAATGCGCATGTTTCCACTTAAAACGTAACAGAGAAAAATGTGTAACAGAGTATAGCATTATGTACAGGAAATTTTATTAGCATGGCCCAGTCAGTCACCGCAACAGATTTCAAGGCCTTCATGGCAAGAGGTATTTTCAGAATAGTTTATGTTTCAGCCAATATATGGCACGTACCCCTAGCTAATGACGTACATACCCACATACAATGATCACCAACAGACAAATTGTGAATATTGTTAGACATATTCAAAAAACGTTCCTTAAGCCTTCAATTCGCTAGATTGTTTAGTTTTGTTTCAACCAGAAAGCAACTTGACCAAAATGTATTTAAAAAAACACAATATTTGATCGTGATTTTTGTATTCAGTAAAAAACAGAAGCGTCCAACTAATTTAGGAAGGAATTTCATTTTCTTAATTTAGCTTTTATTGTGTTCCAATATTACCGTCTGTAGCTAACTTTGAAAAGTACACTATTTAGGAGGATTCCCTACAATGGCTGATTCGCTCTTCCAAAAGAATGGTTGCCAGTCTGATCTCGGGGTAGAAGCGAAGGAGCATTGTCACAGGCTAAATGCGAGTTGGTGTCAGGACGCTTGGTCTTAGGCTCAAACCTTTCTCAAAATGACATTCAAACCGTAGGCTAAATAAGACGACATGGCCCATGTTTCAACTAATTCAGTGACATTTCCAGCATATAGCTCTGACATAACTGCAAAATGTTATGTTGCTATGTTATGTTATCAGTGTTTTGTAGAGTGCTATTCACTTGCGAGGGTATTCAGGCACTCTCTAAAAGGTGTGAGTGGTCAGTCCTGTAAGGCTTACCCGAAAAGCCAGGCCTTCAACTTCTTCCAACAGTCAAGAAGAGAGGAGGATGCTTGGGTGTGTTTTGGGAGATAGTTCCAGTCTTCAGGGGCCAGGTACGAGAAGGCACGGCCCCCTGCTCTGCTTTTGTTTATGCGTGGGGTGTGTGCTAGTGAGAGACTGGCAAAGCAGACGTCTGGAAGGTTGGTGTAAGTGAATGTGCCTGTTTGGGTAGGCAGGGCCTGTGTTGTGGAGTGCTTTGTAGGTGAAGGGCTTCAAGTTTAGAGCTTGTGTATCATGAGCCAGTGGAGTTCCTTGGCATGGGAGGTTGAGGACTAGCCTGGCTGCTGTGTTTTGGATTGTCTGCAGCCTTCTTGTGAGCTGGTTGGTTACAGAAGAGTATAGGGAGTTCCCATAATCTAGACTGCGGGTGACGAGGGCTTGGGTGATCATTTTCCTGGTGTTCTCTGATATTTCCTTCAGGATTTTCTTCAACTTCCTTCGGGTGTTGAAAAAGGACTATATCACTGCAGTGACTTAGCCAGTCATTTCCGGTTTGCTGTTGATGATAATTCAGAGATTTCTCACTTGGGAGCAATGTGTGGGAACAGGTCCAAGACCTGTGGGCCACCAGGTGGAGTAGCAAGATGAGAAGTTTTTCCTGTTTTCCTCACAACCACACCTTTGGTCTTGTCTGAGTTCAATTTGAGGCAGCTGGATTTCATCCAAGTGGCCACTTCTGTCATGAATGTGCAGAACTTATTCCTGGTGTTGGATCTTTAGTCCGAGAGGGACAATATCAGTTTTATGTCATTGGTATAAGTGAGGAGGTTTATGTTGTGATCTTGTATGATGTCTTATAGATGTTGAAGAGAGTCGGGCTGATGGAGGATCTCTGCAGGACTCCATGAATAAGACCTTGTGCTTCAAAAGAATAGGTGGCCATATAGACGGTTTGGGTATGTCCAATGAGGGCAGATCAGATCTATTCGCAGGTGTATGCCTGGATGAATGCCTTGTGGAGTCATCGGATTATAATGGTCTGGGAGACAACGATGAAGGCTATTGATTGGTCTAGAAGGATGATGACTGCAGTTCCCCCTGTCAAAGATCATACAGATGTCATCCTTTGCTGCTATAAGAGTGTTTTCTGTGCTGTGGTGAAGTCTAAATTCTGATTGTGTGGTGTTCAGAAGCTGGTGATTGGTGAGGTGATTGGAGAGGCAATTGATGGCTTTTTCTAAGACTTTGGTTGGGTAAAGAAGAAGGGATCTCAGTTGGTAATTGGCGACTTTGGCTGAGGGTTTCTTTGAGGATGGCATTGGCAGCTGCATGTTTCTATGGTTCTGGGAAGGTGGCTGTACTGATGGAGGGGTTGAGGATGAAGTGAGGGTGTCGCTGATGAGGGTTTCTGCTTTGTCAAAGGATTACTGGGGGACAGTGGTCCATGGGACCCTGGAGTGAATGGTCTTGATCGTTTGTTGTGATTTCCCCTGTGCTAATAGTGTCCCATGTAGTGATTGTGCTTTCTACGTTTGTCAATGGGAGACTTATGGAGAGGGTCAAGGGGTCTGGCTGTGGGGCGAATTTGATGTATAAGGGTGTGATCTTCAGAAGAAGTTAGAGAGGTTGTTACACAAATCTTGTGATGGATTGATGTTGCTCGTGGCTGCTGTGGGTGAGGTAAAGTCTTTGCCAATTATGAAGTTTTCTTTACTGCTGTTTTGGCTGGTCTTTATTCAGTTGACTAGAGCCTTCCTCTTGATTTCTCACATTAGCTGGTGTTACGTTCTCTGGCTGGCTTTGAAAGCGTCATTTTTCACTTCCCCTTTGCTGGTTCTCCATTTCCGTTCCTGTTGTTTGCAGTGTCACTTGGTCATTCTGAGGTCCTCTGTGGACCAGCTGGCTTTTGTATTTTGCTGGGTGGTTGTGTTTTTTTTTCTCATATGGGGGCCAGCGTGTTGGAACAGTTGGTGATCCACTTGTTGCAGTTCTCAATGTCATGTGCTGGACGCCCATGGTTCCAGTGTGCCCTCATGAAGGGTGGCCCTCCAATCCGCTTCAGTTAGGTTCCTCAAGTGTGGGCCTGCTGATGGGGCTCTTCTGGGTTGATTGATGTTGATTGGGAAACTGACTATGGCGTGCTCTGTCCAGGCAAAAAATCTTGGTGAGTGGATTGAAATGTTGTTGAAAGATGTGAATATGGGTTCAAGGATGTATCCAGCTGCATGGGTGGGCTCTGTGATGCATTAGATTAGTCCTGGGTTTCCGAGGTTGTCAAGAAAGCTGCCTGAATTGGGGTTGGTCCGGTCTTCAAGATTGAAAATTGAGGTCTCCTATGGGGTCAAAAGCACTGGAGTCAAGGACTAGAGGGGCAGTGATGTCTATGATGTCTGCAAATGTAGCTCAGGGGCCTGGAGGATGACAGACTAGAGATCCACTCAAGCTGAAATTGATGTGAATTGTACTTTAAAGTTTTGATATTCCATGTAGTCTATGCCAGCTTCAGCAGAGACGGTGTAGGTGAAAGTGTCTTTGTAGTTGATGGCAATTCCTTCTCCAGGCCTGTTCAGGTGGTCTTACCAGGTGATCTTGTAACTTGCAGAATGGCAGTAACAGTGTCTAGAATTGAGTCTGTGGTCAGTCATGTTTCCATGAGGAAGAGAAGGTCAAGCACGTTGCTGATCTCCATGGTGTGCTTGCTGAACAATCAGGTATTGAAGACTGTGCATAATTTTGGTATGTGAGGGGTGCAGGTGTGTTTGTGTGTTTTTATATCTGTATGGGGATACGTGTTGCTGTGTTCTAGGTTGGAGCTGCAGTAGCTGTGGTGCAAGTGAAATGGCAGAGGGAGCAGGTGAAAATTTGTTTCTGTGTTGTGTGGTGTACCAGCAGAGGGTGGTGGGGCATCTAGGGTTCAAGGAGTAAAGGAGATTGGTGGGGTAGTGGTGGGTCACAGGGGAGCCAGATTTTCTTGCTTTTGAAATGGTCCAGGAATGGACGGGTGCAGATAGGCCTGCATTTAGCATGACAGCTGCGAGCCCACTGCACATCTGCACTACTGCTGTCATTAAGTGGGGGGGCACTAGGCAGTGGGCAGGGCTGAGGATGAGCGAACAGTGGTGAAGGAGCGAGTCACAAGGAATAGGTATGGTGCAGAGAGGGCCGAAAGGGGTGTAGAGAAGATGGAGGGATGGCAAACATCAGAAAGAAGAGTGAGAAATGTCACGGAGAATGAGAAAAGGCACAAAAAAGCAAGAGAAAAGGCATAAAAAGTGGCAGAAAGAGTAGGAGAAAAATCACAAAGAGTGAGTGAAAAGGCAGAAAGAGCGAGTAAAAAGGGACAAAAAGTTGCAGTAAGATTGAGAAAAAAGGCACAAAGAGTAATAGGAAAGGCATGAAGAATGAGTTAAAGATAAAAGTTCACAGTAAAAGTGAAGATGTGGCACAAAGAGTGAGAGAACAGAAAAAAGGGCAGTGCAAAGGCACAAAAAAGTCACAGAAGAGTGAGAGAAAAGGTAAACAGGACAAGAGGAACGACAGAAAGAGTGAGAAAAAGGCACACAAAGTCGCAGCTGGAGTGACCGAAAAGGCACAGAGAGAGAGAAAATGGACAAAGAGTGAGAGAAGTGGCACAGAGGTTACAGACTGAGAGAGAGAGAGAGAACAAAGTGAGACAGAGAGAAAAAGAGAGAGGGAGAGAGCCGAGTCAATTGCCTGGGGGCACTGAAGCTGGGTCTGCAAGGGCCTTGACCTTTCAGAGGTAAGTCCGAGGAGCTGGGCCCATGCACCTGCTTAATGGTTGGCCCACGCTGTAGTGGCCATTAAGTGAGTCCTGGGAATGGAGAAGAACACATGTGGCTGTGGTTGGGGCAGAGGAGGAGCTTGACGGCGGTGAAGGACAGAGACACGAGGAACAGCTAAGGAGTGGGGGAAGTGGGAGAAGTACAGAGGGCAGGAAAGGGGTGCAGAGAAGAGGGATAGATGGCAAAGGTAAGAAGGGAGCTCAAGAAACAGCACCATGGCTGAATGTTATGTGGGTGTGCAAAAAGGGTGGAATGTTGTCACAAGGGCTACTCTGTGATTTTGGGGTTGGATTATTGTCTCAAGAGGGGTACTGGACAGGGTTGGCAAGTAGTATTTCAGAAGAAGAGACTGTTGTCATAATAAGCAGTCTGACATTGTAGTGTTGTGTCACTGTGGTCATTGGGGCCTCTGCGTAAAGCAGTCTGGTTTCAAATCCTGGATGAGAATGTAGGGTGGGGCACTTGGTCTCAGAATATGGAACTTTCACCTCAGAATAATGTGTGTGGACTCAAAGAAAGAAAAATAGTTTACGGGAGAACTGTACTAATGGACAGATATCCATAGATCAGAATGGGAGAGTCTGTTTCAGGAAGTGGAGCTGGAGGTTCTGTTTATCACTTTGTGTGACTCATACACCTGGAGCCAATACTTAACTGCTACAAGACTTTCAGAGAAAGAAAGGCTGGAGGTCATCACTAAGTGCTAGCACTGTCTTGACTGAAGCAATTGGCATTGGCAGCTGCAGGTTCACAGTACCCTAGTATCTCCAACAGACCGCACATTCTCAAGTGTTTCCAGAGAGATGGTGATAATCGTGAATTTTCCCTCACAAGATCCGTTATTTCTTAAATAATTCTATGTACAATTTTTTCACAAAAGTATCCTAAAGCCATGTTGTTGATGAAAACGAATATTGAACTGTTATAAATATTTATCTGAAGTGCTGATATTATCTGAACTAAGACTATACTCTTTTAAATGATTGCAAATAAATATTCTGAAGTCATGTTGTTGATGAAACTGAATTGTTAACTCTTCTCTTGAACATTTATTTGAATAGTTAAGAGTGGGGTTATGATCTAATAAGCTACCCTGTGAAGAAACAGAAAAGACTCTTAAAATGAATTATTGCATATGCATTTCCAAATTCATGTATAACATATTGGAGATCTAGTATCTATGTAACATGGCTAATATTATGGAACAACAGGATTTTAAGAGTACTGGCTGTCTTTTCAGCTTTACAGAAATCAAGTAGAAACTACAACCCTTCTTCCACAAGAAAGAGTGGGGTGGCAATGCTTAATGTAGTTATTCAAAGCATAAGGAGAAACAGTAGTGCACATATACTTTTGAGAAACTTATTGTTTGTATGTTTAGTGGTCAGGAGATACCATTCCATATCGAAATACAGAGAGTTGGATTCATTCACTACTGTTAGCACGTCAGACCTTAATAAGTAAACTTACAAGGGGACGCAAATAGGTCCATGAAACTTTGGACTCGCAATTAAGATGATCCCGCCATAACTCCAGTACATGCAGATCAATAATCACTAATCAATCAGTAACATCAATAATCAATGATAATCAATAACTTTAATAATCAATAGAGTCAGCAATTTGTCACAAACCATGACCTTTCAGTCATGAATAGCCACACCTTTTAGTAAAAGTTAAAATATTTATTTCCCTATATTAACAATGCTAAAGTCATGTAAAATAATCTCAAAATCAAATGATACACATACAGAAACAACACTGGCTGTCCAAAGCAATGGAAGAAACGTAATCTAATAAAAGCTTGAACTACGACACATTCTATGGTGACGGTGCAAATCAATAACAAGGACAATTGCGCAAACAATATCACATATATTTAAATCCAGCAAAGAAATTAATCAAAAGTTATTCCCTAATGGCAGACTTTTCATTAGGGATAAATCCTTATATAGCATCCGATTAGCATCAGCATGTTGGGCTTCATGCAATTTAATTTAGCAAACAAAAATTTGGAAAACATCTAACTATGGCTCTATCAAACAATGCCGCTGGTAGCTAGAAAGATAAAGCAAATAGGCATAACAGACACATGGGTACAATAATACCTCATCAGTTCAGTCAGCAAGCCATCAGGATTCAGCATCAAAGTTCAGAAAATGCAAAGTATTTAAGCAACTCAAAAGAATGGAGGTAAAACCTCCAGAAGAATAGAGAGAAAAAATGGTAAGTCTTTTCCTGGTGCAGTCCTGTTAAGTTACATTCCCTACTGGTCAAGGGATTGCATTCCCACTTTGTCCAATAAAGCTAAAACTCAAAATCTAGGAATTCTACCACTACTCCGTTCACATGTCGCTGATTGGTTTTTCCTGTAATGTCCTCATCATCCAGCTCATTAGGTAACAATATCGTTGCACCTTCTACTCCAGTCAGTATCTCCATTGTTCACCCCCTGAGAAAGTCAGTCTTACACACATTATACACATAATGTTACATTTAGCAAGAACAGCTTCTTCTAGCAATCGGTTCTCATGAGAACAGATTCTCAGCTGCGAACACATTTACACAATACAATGGAAAATCACTATTAAACTCTTTAGTACAGCCATTTATTAAATGCTAAGAAATACAGCTTGACATGAGGCCAAGCAACTAGGCCAAGACCCTTGCTTAGTTAAGGACTGCAATTAATGAAGCTAATGCATAATGGATAGCCCTTAATATGACATATTAGTACATTAATCAAACATATGCTCAGCATTTCATATTAATACAATTAATAAGTACACTTCGTGAACATTGGCGGCCACTCATCGTGATCACATTCTCAAATGTGTGCATCATTTTTCTACGTTATTATATTTTCAAAACAAATCCATTACCCAGAATACATGAACATCTATTAATAATTTTTATTAAATATCTGTGCTAGCACTACATTCCACAGACCTGACTGACCAGCCAAGTGATGAGGCAGAAATGGTTGAGTTCTGTCTGTTTTCTGTGTAATCCTTTACCCTTCTACCACTAGCCCTTGCTTTGATAATGGTGAGAGATGGAAAAAGCATTGCTCCAGTTAGATCCTGCACACAAGGTAAGTGTAACCTGAAAGTCTAGTCTCAGGCAGTGGGGTGGAGGTGGGTAAAGTTTGAGATAAAAGGTATAATAAGATCAATGTATGTGAATCTTTTCTCTCAGGGATGGAATAATTTCAAGATAGAGATGCCAGATTGAGGATAGAGTAGGCTGATTTTACAATGGGGAATTCTGGTCCCTAGAGATGTAAGGTGATGGTATCCTTTTTATAGATGTGAGGGATACAGATGAAATCCTTAATGTGACCAAATAGATTTGCACAAGCCTATGCTATTTCTTCACTCTTATCAATAATTACTTCCTATACAAGGGGGAAATGCAGCTTTATTATGTCTTTTTAACGTTCTCTTTCTCTCTGCTCTTTTTTTTCTTATCCTGTAATTCTAGTTTAGTGCAGTACAAGACTTTACATAATAATGGAACAACCAGCAGTAAAGATAACTAATAATTTGTCACATATATTCTATATTGACAAAGATTTATTTTTTACAAAAATGCTGAAGCCTTTTTTTAACAGTAGTATTCCAAGTTTCTCACATCTTCATGTATTTGACTGGAAATGTAATATATTTACATATTTGTATCCATATTCGATAAATTATTCAGATAATATTGCCTATGAAGCAAAGCAAAACTGGAATTTCCTACTGGAATATAACACCTAACACAAAATGACTTGCATTAACCTGGGGTATTTTGTAGATATATTTTTTTAGCAATTTGTGACACATTCCCCTCAAGATAGTTTATGGATTATACGTAAAGCCTCAATGCTATCCAGAACGAATCATTCTAATAGTGGGCTTAACTAAAGGGAATGAGGAAAATATGTCAATTGCTAGCTTTACGGCAATGTACAGTTTTCATATGGTAATTATAACACATTAAAGTAACTGTAAACAGCTGTGCATCACCACCTCAAGAGATCACTGTCAAGGACTGGATGTGAAGGCTGTCTATCATAAGTGCTTCTGTACTGCCCAAGGAATATGTGATTCATTTGAAAAGCCACAGTGTCACCCTGTACAGGGTTATATACTTGAGGATCACAGCAATGAGGAAAACCCATGAAAGGTATAACACCTTTTTTGACAATATTGTCATTTATGATTGAAGCAGATGGCATTGGAGATTATAGTAAGGCACACACCTCCCCCTAAAAATCAGGAGGGAGTTAAGAGCAATGCAGAACTAAGTGATCTAGGGAAAGAAGTCATGTCCAACTGCTTTGGATAAAATGGTAACAAGAGAAGTCGCGGATGGCACAAATATCAAGGAGAGGGTTCGGGGTGACGGCGGAGGATTAAGGAAAACATTTTTTTTAAAAAGATTTACCGTTCGCTGCCATCACCGCCGTCCTCTCCTGCCGCCTTGCTTGTCCTTCTTTGCTGTTCTGGTAAACCTAGCATGAAAACAGCACCAGGATTCATCTGAGTGTCAGTGACTGCTGCTCAGACACAGCCCTGGGGCCTTTGCAGTTTCTCAAGCCAGGCTGTATACACAGCTGGGCTGGAGAAACCCAAGTGCGTATGTATGTTTGGACGACCGTCTTAGGCCGTCCAAACACACATGCACACTTAGGTGCATATTTATGGCTTTTGCAGGCTTTGCGCCGGCTAGCGCCATTCCATAGCAGCAGCCTTGCGCCATATCTATTGAATGGCACACACCGGTGCTAAGGATAGGCTACCATCTAAAACAAAGATGCTAGCTGGGAGGAGTGATGGCGCTAGGGTAAAAGGCGCTAGTGGGTCAGAAATGATGCCAGGTTGGTTAGCAGCAATAAATAGGCTGCTACCAGCCTAACGTCATTTTCTGATGCACTAGCACTAAAAAATGACTCCTGTCTTAGTAAAGACAGAAGTCATGTCCACCACCCTAATGGCCAGCACAAGGGACCAGTGTCCCCTGGGCAAGGCCATAAGACCCAGTGGCCAGGGAGGGGCCCCCATGTAAGGGGCCCCCAATGGCACATTAAAAAATAAATAAGTACCCATTATGGGGTCCCTCATCCTATGGTGACCCTCTTGTGGGGGTGGGGGTTTTGCTGGGGCTTGGGGTGGGCATCTGTGGACCCATTCCATGGTGTTTGGCCATGTAAATGGGTCCACACGTACCCTGATGCCTGGTCTAACCCAGGCATTAAATAATGGCGCTAAGCAGGCTTAGTGCCATTATTTGGGTCCACCTACTGCGTCGTTTCTGTGCCAGAGTATAATAAATAAAGCGGTAGGGGGTTAGCATCATACTGTGGATGGGAATGCCTACCTTGCATCTAATTAACGCAAGGTAGTTTGCCGCATCCACAACATGACGCTAACTCCAATATTTTGACCCTAAATGAGTCTAGTGTCTAAATATAAATATGGAGCTACCTAAGCACTGTTTAACCATCAAAATTATTGATGCTAAAATGGCGCAAGCGAAGTATAAATATGCCCGTTAGTGCACACAATACCTCAGCCCTCCTCCCACGTCCTGAGGCCAAACTCCGCCCCTCTCCTCACAACTAGTTCTATTCCAATCCAGTCTAATGGAACACCTACAACTGGTAGAGGCATTAATGGTGCCTTACTGCTCCCAAAGTGGAACCACTAGCCTCTTGCTAGTTCCTGGCTCTGGATAAAGTAGGCCATCCTCCCAGCCAACATAGTGTTTTCTGACCACTCCTTTGCTGACCTGTTCCTGGACTTTCTTCTGTAGTCCCACAAGTATAGGGCACTCCTCTTGTGCCTTGTGGAAACCTTCCTGTGTAGGTCTTCCAGCAGCCAGAACATCCTGTACCTCTGGAAGCAACCAAGACTCCAGCACCTGGTCTGCTTCAGAAGCCTCACACTCCCCTCCCTCTGGAGCAGAAGCAATAATCTATGCAACCATTACCTGCCAAGAGTTTGCCCTTTCATGCAAACTACCTTGTTTTGGCCCCTGCAAATGAGAAACTATATCAGTCCCACTCCAAGACTGATGTGTAGCCTGTGCTCTGGCAAAACAACTGATGTAGTCCAAGCCATAAAGGCTCCTGGACTGAGCACCAAGCCAGGGGCAATCAAATCACTGCCCAGTAGACATCCAGCACCTTGCTTTTCTCTTACACTGACATCAGGCATGGCTGCCTTGTCACTGAGCTCATTGTCAACCTTGCCAAGTGGACTCCATGCCCTTTCCAGCTGGGTAACCTACCCTAACTTTTGTCCTTGGCCCCAGGGAGTCTCTCCTCAGGCTTTAACTACTTTCTCTCAACGATAGTACGGAAGTCTCCAGTATCTCTCAGGACAAGCACTTTCCCACCATTAATACTGAATTCCTGCACAAACACCCTCTTTTTAGGATGAAAGTGATTCAGCACATCTGGCTCCCTCTCTCAGATCTCCATTGCTACTAAGTTGAGTGCAACTGAGCCTTCTCAAGTCCCTCCAGCCAAATGCAACATGCTTGCTATCACAGGTGTTGCTGGGTCAGGGATTTTCCCTGACATTAACCTTTAAGGTGTCCAACTATGTGGCACTTAAAACAAGTGACAACCTTGGGCTTGAAAGAACCCTCGCCTTCATTTCCTTCCTAGACTCATCATTACTAATACAATTTTTCCTGGGCCTCCTTGAGTCTCAGGGGAATTTCCCTGGCCCTTACTTTCCAGTTTGGAACCAGTCTGTGAAGTGTTTCTCTTCCCATTCACAGTCTGTGGAGAGTTTCTCTTCCCATTCAGTTTAGAGCCATGGTACTCTAGCCCTTTGTGAACCATGTTAGCTCACCGCTTGTCAGTCAAAGCGGAGAGGTATTGACTGAGTGGGCTAGACCACTCTTCCTTGAGTCACTCTGTCACAAACAACTAGTTAAGGGCTGAAGATCCTTGGCCTCCATCCCTCTCATCCACTCATTCCAATCACATGGGATACCACAAATCCACATTTTAAACAGAACCCCATCCACTCTCTTACAGTCTTGGAATCTCTGAAAGTACTGAAGTAGCTTCAGCACACATTGTCAAATTAGAGTTGCTTATACATCATCTGGTCTCTCAAAGGCATCTTTCTAATGATGGCTATCCCTTCCAATGACATATGCTCTATTAAAGTAGCTGCCTTAGACACATCACTCCAGGCCTGCACTTTACCTGTGTCCACTAAGCTCACAAACCATTCCAAGATGCCCTAACCTTCCACATACACATGCCCATGAACCTTGGCAATAACCTAGCCTGAACCGGATGTAGAGTTACTTATCCTAAATAGAGTTGTCATTACTGCCCTCCTAAGTTTCTCTTTCAAGGGCTTTCCTTTCCTTTCCAGCTTGCTTTCCTTTTCCTTCTGTTTTTCCTCTTGCTCCCTCTGTTTTTCTTCCCTATCTCGCAATTTTTCTTCCCAGGTCTGTTCCTCCTGTGTATCTCACGTTCACTCCTCTTGTTCCCAGTGAGCTAGCCTTAGCTTCTCCTTGTCAGATTTTTTAGCTCTTTATTCTTCCTCATCCTTAGCTCTCTGAAGCACTGGCTGCAAGCCCAGGGTCTCTGCTAGTCTCAATCCCCCAAGAAATGTGTTCCTGGAATTGGTATTGGTGACTGTTAGACCCGACAGCCTCAAGGTAGACTTCCCAAATCTTTTTGCCTGTTTACCTCACATTTTTGCTATATCATTTTGTTGGCCTTTGGACTCTGAGCACTTTTCTGACCAGTGCTAAAGTGCATGTTCTTCTCCCCTAAAACATGGTAACATTAGTGCATCCAGAATTGGCACATTTAACTTACTTGTAAGTCCCTTGTAAAGTGATGTTCCTTATACTTAGGGCCTATAAATTAAATTCTGCTAGTGGGCCTCCAGCACTGATTGTGCCACCCACAAAAGTAGCCTCTCAAACCTGTCTCATGCCTGCCACGGCGGAGCCTATGTGTGCAGTTTCACTGAAACTTCAACCTGGCATTTAAAACCTCCTGCCAAGCCTTAAACCCCACTTTTTATTGCATATAAGTCACCCCTCAGGTAGGCCCTAGGTAGCCCATGGGAGAGGTTACTATGTAAAAGGTAGGACATGTACTTTTAAGCTTCATATATCCTGGCAGTGAAAAACTCCCAAAGTTGTTTTTCACTACTGTGAGGCCTACATCTTGAATAGGCAATCATTGGAAATTCCTTAATTTACTTTTAAGCTGTAATTCCTGATGAGAAACAACTAGCTTGATCATGTTTCATATCATTGGAATGGTAGTGATAAATCCTCTTTACCGGTAAAGTCACGTTTACCATTACTATTTTAGAAATGTCACTTTTAGAACATGGACATTTCTCTGCTGTTACTGCTCTTACTGCTCAACCTGTATCCAATATACATCTGGGCTAGGTGACAGCTACACTTCATGCATTCCCTCCAGACATCCGCAAACACAGTAAGGGTGGGTGTGACAAAGGACTCATCTGCAGTCATCTACATTCTCATAGGCCTTCCTGGGCAAGAAGGGTTGAGGGGGACTGATGCACTTCAATATGGTAGTGCCTGTCCCCACATAAAGGGCTGATTACCTCCTACTGATTGTCCCGAGCCAGTGCTAGGAAGAAAGGATCACTGTGCACTTCAAATACCCTTCTTTCAAAGGTGCTTTTGGGTATAAGTACTGGGGCCCTGATACCATCTAATTGTACACTTCTGGATCTTGAACTGGACGTCTCTCAGAAGAACTGCTGTGTACCCTGAATGACTCAGCTGGACTGCTTTTCTAAGGGTACTGCTTTTCGGCTTGTTGTCCTGCTGCCTGCTACTCTCTGATTCAATGGACGGAGAGATGAACTCTGTCTTCCCTCCAAAGTGATCTCCAAGGGATTGCTGGCTTGACTCCTGCTCCCGAAGTCTCAAGGCCATAAAAGACTTCAACTTTGCACCTCTGTCATAGAACTCTGCCACGCAAGAGTCCTGCCGCTATGCTTGTAACAACAATCAGCACATGTGCTAATCATCCTGTGGTGTACCTTGAGCAAGTTGCCTTCTTCTGAAACAGATGCCACAGTGCTGAAGAAAGTCTTTCAGCATGGCCCTGCTTGTACTTGTGATTAGATTGAGTGTCCTGCTCCGTGCAAGTCTATGCACCTGCCTCTACATGAGACGCCACAGAACCCTGGACCAATGCCCCAATGAGGCTCACAGCTGATCAGCATGCATTGCTTTGATGACCCAAGACTCACCTACCTTGATGCATTCCGGATGTGGGGCATTGCTGGGTAACAACATGCCCGCTAACCTTTATGAAGGCGCTGCAGTGCGACTTGCTGAGAGTCTTCCATGAGGCTTCCATGAGAAAGGTACTGTTGTTCCCTAGAAACGCAGAGTTTTTACAACTTCGTGGGTGGCTTGGGAGGGATTGATTAAACATTCACGTCTTGAGAGACCGAGAGGAGACTTTTTGTTTGAGGATCAGGGGGGAGTACTATTCTGGTGCTGTCATTGTAAAAACGTGCTTTGCTCTCTTTTCCTAAGAGAATTGGATGGATTTATAGCATTGCTATTTAACTGCAATAATTTGAAAAGCATAACTTGGATTTTAATTGTTTTAGTTCAGATAACTATCCCCTATTTTTCTAAATCAATGTGGCATCTGTGGTTTCTTCACTGTGTTTTTATGTTTGTGTTGAACAAATATTTTACACATTACCTTTCAACTTAAGCCTGCCTGCTCTGTTACTACAGGTTGAGCACAGGTTAATATAGGGTGTGTATCTGAGTAACCCTGGATAGAACTGTGGTCCCTACTTGGACAGGGTGCATACCTCGGCTCAATAGAGACCCAATTTCTAACAGTGACAGGGTTCTGGGGCTAATTAAGGGGGCTGAGGCCTTTCCCTCCTGATGTCCTGGGGCTAGATCTACTATGGGCTCTGAGCAACAAAGTCAAGTACTTCTTCAGCACTTGACTCTTAGTGGTAGCACGGGTTGAGCATTCCAAGGTTTCTCAGTAGGGAGGGAGACAAAGGGGAGGGGGCGAATGCAGGCTCACACCTAAAAAGACTTGCAGCATCAATAAATAATGGTCCAGTCAACTACTTTCTTTTGAGGAAAAAGAAGTATCTATATAAAATCCCAAAGTAAAATATGACATTCACAAACAATACGAATAGTTCACTGAATTAAGGGCTATAGTGTTTCATAGGTGGGTCCCTGAGTCCCACTCCCCTCATGCTAGTGGTCATGGTTGTTCCCCAGTCATTGTAGATTACATTCAGGTTAAGTCCCGCAAGTAGTCCGAGTCTCGGGAGTCCCACTCTCATTCTTCATTATAATTAAAGGTATTCAACTGTTACAGTGCTATGTGGAACGCAAGTTCCCCCAAGGCCATCCAGTCCAAAATAAGTCTTACCCACACCAGCAGGATCAGAGTGACCAGAGTCTTCGGGTGCTCCTCTTTCATGGGCACAGACACTGTGGCAGCTGTCTCCTGTCAGTCTTTTAGATTTGCCCCGGACGGCAGTCCTTGAGTTCATCACACACAATCCTTGGCAGCCACCAAGGGGTTTCCAATGCTCTTCTGATGCTGGATAAGTTCTTGAGTTCATCCTACAAGTAGGGGGCGGTGCAAACATTCTCAGCCACAGCTCTGTCCTGCTAGAGTCACCACAGCGGCTTTGTTCCTCTGTCGATGGTCTTGATCTCAACCAGACCACGCTTCTTGCTTGGTCCCAGTGACCCTCTCTGGCATAAGGGGTCACTATTCCTCTTCTGCACATGGGCTTTAGTTCATTGGCACAGCAGCAGTCTTGACAGTGACCCGACCTCACATACGGGGTCACAAATTATTTTATTTGGTATAGCCATTAAAAGTATAAAAACAATAAAATATACACATTTTTCCTATTACATACTACATTCACATACAAAATTCTTACATCATTCTAAGTCTTAATAACCATCTCTACTTACATAGATCATTAATTTTAGGTTCAGGTTATTATAATTTCATAAAGTGCAGTGTGCCAACCAGATTATCCCACATACAATTCTGATTAAACTCAAGTCCTTACAATCTCATAAAGTGCAGTTTCCAATATAAAATGCACCGCATTTTATCATATTTCATTAAGGAGAGGCAAAATGTTCTAAAATGCCATTGTCCAATATAATTCTAAAATAGTCAATTATAGTAAAAATCTCTTCATTCGTCTTTACTTCCTACAAAGTACAAATTCTTACAATTTTCATAAAGTGCAACATGCCAACTGGATTTATCCCACATACAATTCTGGTTAGACTCCTAAATCTCCTAAAATGCAATTTCCGATATAAAATCCTTATAATCTCATAAAGTGCAATTTCCGATATAAAGTACTCTACATTTAAATTCTTGCCTCGTTATAACGTGGCACAATTTTCTAAAATACCATCAACCAGTTATAGTATTAAAAACTCTTCATTCCTGTTTACTTCCTACATCATACCGGAGCCCATAATTCCAGTTAAAAAACTTCTTAGGCTATTTAAAAATAGGCCCAATGCACAGGTTACATTTAAAAATCTCATATCAATGAGTAACCTAAACGCTTGTCCCGATTAATAATGTTATATTCCTTAAAAATTAGTTTTAAGCTTAGTACGCACTTCTAAAAACCAGTAACAATCCAAAAGTAGGTGTTGCATAGTATATTTCTGTTGTAAGCCACATGTATATAGACCCTGGGCATCCTTAAGGAATGCTTTTACCTTGGGATCTCTATAGCCTGGATTCAGCCCAATTCGGAACTGCAACATTGAGGCCCATATTTATACTTGTTTAGCGCTGCATTTGCGCCGCTTTTTGACGCAAAAGTGGCGCACACTTACAAAATACAATTGTATTTTGTAAGTTTGCGCTGCTTTAGCATCACAAAATGACACAAATGCAGCACTAAAAAAGTATAAACATGGGCCTGAGTTTCTTAATCTTGGGTTAGGAAGAGCCTCTATATAGGGAAAAGTTTCCAGATTCCTCCATCCAACAACCATAGCCTGAGTTGATATTTTGCTCTCCAAGTACTTCAGGTCTAGTTCTCTTGCTCTTTCCTTCACTATTCTCTGTAGATTAGATTTCGGAATTTGTGCACCACACCACTGGTTGCCAGGTAAGCCTAAGAGGACACAAATCTTTTCTAACCGTCCTCTCATTTGTAGCGCCCAATGTAACTCTCTTGTTGTTATTTCTTTTTACACAATCTCGCTATCTTACAGTTCCCTTCATCTCTTATACTTAACCAGAACTTCAGTGTTGCTTGTAGTCCCAGGTAAGTCCGTGCCGTCATGTGACATTCTGCTCTTATAGCTTGTAGAATACTTGAAGGGGGCAATGAGAGCATACGTTTTACGCGAATGCTTTTTTCTGTCTCTCAGTTTAATTTCCAAGAAAATGTTATAACTTCCACTCCATATAGGAACTGGGGACGTACCATAGCATTAAAGGCAGAAATAACTGGCTGGAAGGAAGGACCCCCATATTTATTATTGAGTTGTTTTAATCCCCAAACTGATGATAGAGCTTTATTTTTTAGGGCTTCCTTATGAAGTTTCCATCTCAAGTGTGAGCCAAACCAAATACCTAAGTATTTATATTCTTTTACCTTCTCTATTTTTTCTTCTCCTAAATGGTAGGTAAATGCACTTTTCTCTTTCCCTATAGACATTATTTTCATTTTCTCCATATTTACTATAATTTTTTTCTTTTGACAATAGGAGTAAAACACCTCCAATTTCCGTTGTAGGCCTAACTCCGTCATATCCATTATCACTAGATCGTCAGCAAATAATAAACAGGAAACATGTACACCATCCATTTTTGGGCTTAAGCCTTTGGCCTCCCGTAACAACCGTGGCAGGTCTGAAAGAAATAATGAGAATAATATTGGGGCCAACACGCAACCTTGGCGAAGCCGTTCTTTATGGGGATCTTTTTGAAAGTGAGCTGCTCATTTCTAAAATTACTTGGGCCTAATTTTGTGAATGCAGACCCTGAAGGAGTGACAATAAATCAAAATCAATCCCTAACTGTTTTAGCATATCCCATTGTAATTTCCTATCTACGAAGTCAAATGCGGCATGAAAATCAACGAAGCAGCAAAATAGGCTGCCTCGCATTTCCTCTGATTTTTTTGATAATGCCCACAGACTAAGAAGTGGTCGATTGTCGAGTGCCCTTCTTTAAAGCCACCTTGTTCTACTGGCGTCAAATCATTATCATCTGCCCATTCTGTAATTAACCCCAGCAATAGCTTTGTAAATACCTTTTCACCTACATCTAATAGGCTGATAATTTTTTGGTTGAGTTGGATCCTCCTTTTTGTGAATTGGTCTTATCATGGCACCCTTCCAATTCTCTGGGAAACGGCCATGATCCAAAATTTTACAAAACATAGCATGGAGAAATGTTGTCCACCAAGCAATATTCTTTTTTATTATTATTGCTGGGAGATTGTCTGGGCCTGCCGCTTTAGTTAATTTTAACACTGCAATAGTTTCTATTTTTTGTGGGGCGAAAGCTAATCTCGTATTCTCACCAAACTTCCTAATGATACCATAACCTTCTTCATCATCGGTACCTTTATATAATAAGGACAAATATTTATACCAATCTTTATCTCCGACCAGACACCGCATAGTCCCTACTTTTTTTCCCTCCCTTACCAGCTGCCAAAAGCCCCTAATATTCCGTGTTCTTATCACCTCAATCATCAGTTTTTATTGGCATAATCTTGTGTTTTTTCTGTCTTATCAATATTTTAGAGCCCTGTTTGGCTTGACAGAGCATCTCTTCTGTATCAACGGAGGGTCTTAGCTTATATTCCCTTCTAAATTTCACATCATTTGCTTTTTCCGCCTACATTCCCAATTAAACCATGTTTTGCTATAATTTGTCTTATATGGTTCACCCTTTAACTTTCCCTCTTGCAATATTTTTAATTTAGTTTTTAAGCAGTTGACCATTAACACAATGCCCTTATTGTAGCCTTTCAATATATCTTCTGGATCTTCTTCCATACTAAGGATTGGGTAGTTTACTATCAGGTTATTAAGTACTTCAAGACTACTTTCTGTTAGTCGGGTCGTTATCCTATGGGGATACTCAACTAGCACTATCAATGCATTTTCTCTTTCTTTTGGGGTTTTACCAGCTGATCGTATTGCTAAACGGAGTGGCCAATTATCACTGCCCTCTATATGCTTAACTTCAAAGTCTAGCACTTCTCCAAAGAACCAAGTGTTTACAAAAGCATAATCAATAGGGCATTCCTGCTTGCCTATTTGAAAAGTCTTTTTTGCTGGACAATCCATCTTCATACGCCCATTTAGACAAAACATGCGTAGAGATCCTAAAGTTCTTACTAAGGACAAGTCGCGGGCAGTACTTTCTACATTGGGATTTGTGCAGCTGCCAATAGCTCCTTATATAGATTGTCACTACTGTTAGGGTTAAGTTTATGATTAAAATCTCCCAACATTAAAATCAAGTATCCTGCTTTATCCTGCTTTACCAGTACATAGAAGTTCCAAATCTTCCTCAAAGAGACCCCACTGGGTATTATAATCAGACGTATTCCCCAGTTGTGTATAAACATTGATTATCAAAACCTGTTTAACACCTCCAATTTCATTTTAGAGGTCTACCCGGCCTGCCAATAGTCAGCGACATTTGGGTTTTATTTCTGTGATCTTGTTCGCTATTCTTGTAGAGGCTAACGTTAATAGGCCCCCTGATGGACGTCCTAACCCTTGCCGTGTTGCTCCTCTGAAAAGCCTCATAAAACCATCTACTGGTTTGGGTTTGTCGCACAGCCAAGTTTCCTGGAAACACATTACATTATACTCTTCGAACTCTCCTTTAAATAATTCTTGTTTTAAGTGTTTATTGTATCCTCCCAAGTTCCAGGATAAAATCAAATGGCTGTGCGCGGGCCTTAATTACTAGTCCACCTCACTCAATTCTCCCCTACTATGCTTGTCACAGGGGTTTACAATGGACTCAAAATCCTTCCTCCACTGTGAGTCGTTATACTCAGTGGCTACGATTACACTTAAACTACCATTGTTTCCATCCACACACCTTCTGCAATTTTTATTACATGACAGATTACACTGCACTTGGTTTGGGAATAAACCTGCATGGCACCTGAGGGCTCGCCTATCTTGTGACTCATACTCTGTCACATTTCTGTGCACTAATCTTATACCCTCCTTCATTAGCTCCACCTCTGCTTGTAGTACTAATCGTCTAATGCAGTCAGAATAAAAGAGTGCTTTGGTCACCTCTTCCCCCTCTGGGCTTAATATGAATCCTATTTGCTTTATATCATCTGACTCAATCTCACATAAGCTTGGGCACAAGGCCATAACTTCTAAAAGGCGGGTACGATTCAAGGGTTTTAACTTCCTTTGCCGTTTCCTCTCAATCTCTCTTCCCCAAGGCTCCAAATAGATCTACCTGCCTTTACTCCCACTAGGGCTTTCTCGCTCCTTCTTTTTCTCATGGTCATTAGGGGAGAATGAAACCCCGCTCTTTGTTGGATAAAATGGATTTACTAATTCTCTACCACCCCTACTTCTCACTGATCTCTTACTATTATTCTCTCCCTCCAAACCATTTGTTTTTCCTCTTTCTTCTACTACTTCCATTTCCACTTCCCCTCCATGCCTGCCCTTCTTTCTATTCCCTCGCTTACTGACTTCTATATGGGGTATACTAGATACCTTTTGCAACATAGCCCCTTGCTTTACGGTTATTACTTCTCACCCTCAGTCATGGCCTATCTTTAAAATACTGTCCTGAGCTGCCTGCAATATCTTTTCCACTCCCCCTTCTGATGCTTTACTCCCAATGTTACTTTGCTTATTTTGCTTTCTATATTTCGATTGGTAGGGGAGACTACGCAAACCGTAGCCCTTTATCCCCCATCTACGATTCCTCTTTATAACTAACATTGGTTGCTTAGAAACATATTTTGATGGTTTATTTAGCGTTTGTAATCTAACTGTTTCCCCTCCATCTTTATTTTGTTCGGGGGTGCCGAGGGTATAAGTTTCTTGGTCCCTTTTTTCCAATATAGGCCGCACTAGAGCTGGTATACTGCTATTAATGCATTTCAACTCTTCAGTAATTCCTTGTAATTGATTTTTATGTACTTTTCCCAAACTATTATTTGCCGTCTGTACTTCTAAAATTGCTTGCAGGGTGTTTTGCATTAGGAATATTACATCTAGTAATGATTCAGTGGGTACGGCATTAATATCCAATGCAAATACAGACTGCCTACCCAGGGGGGAAGATGGTAATAGAGCGCCTATTTCGCTCTCTTCTCTGACAGGCCCCCCAAAACCTCCTACAAAACCCTCCCTCCATTCCATTGTCTCTGAGCCAGGGCTGGGCGGGAAACCCACTTCTGATATTATACTACCCCTAGCTTGTGGTGGGGGCTTGGGAATGAGGATTGCCTAGGTTCCAGTGAGGCCTTACGCCCACCCACTTCCTCAAACCCATCCCCTAAAAACAAGTTATCTATCTGCGATGAATATGAGGCTTGAGAGTTGTTCCTGATGGGTCGACCTATTTCACTCTGATTGGAATCAAACATGATATTACCCTCTGATGCCTGTGACATTCTATGAGTCTTTTTAAAATATTTCCCAACAAACTCTATAATTGAAGCCCCCAATGGGGACCCTGAGGGTTTTGCGCTACTGTCACCATTGTCTCTATGGGTGTCGTCCTGGTCCAACAACTGGGGTATATTTTCTCCATCACCTTCTTCGTGATTTCTAATACGATACCCCTGAGAGCTGATGTGTCCCCAAAGTCTCTCTTGGTTTCAAACTTATCTTAGGACCCTTTTTAATGCCACGTGCTCAAGCTTTGGTTACCAGCATCCTGTGCACTATCTACTGTGTACTGTATACCAGGTATATACCCAGTATTATACTAAACATAATAGTAGGTGGATTTCCACAATAAATTTCCACAATAGATCGCAACACTCTACACTGCCGGGGACTTCACTGTAAGAGTTCCTTCAATTCTTGAACCAACACCGGAGGGGGACAAATCCCACTGGTCTGGCCTGGTACCAGCCGTTTCCGCACCACCACCAGGGGCTAACAACAAATTACTACTGCCACTAGGTTCCTTTTACACTCCAAAGTTCCTCAGGACTCTCCAACTAAGGTAGAGGGTGAGTGCTCCTCACAAACTCCTCACCCGAGTCCACTGAGCAGCCAAAGCTAACCACCCTGTCCACGTTGCCCAACGTGCACCACCATAATCCACAGTATGCAATATAGTACTGACAGTACAGACACTACTGACTGCCTGCCGCCGCCACTCCACTCCCTTAACGGTAGTCAGAATATTATCCATGCTCGCTAGTGCCTTCGGGCCCACTTGAGTCCACTTTGAGCCCACCTGAGCCACTTAAATCCAATCTGGCAGAGACCAGAGACAAGACAAAGAAAAAGTCTGAATTTAAGGATCCTGTGCTATTTGCTCTTAGCTTAGGGCTGCGGTAGGTACTAGGGCACAAGGCACTGGGATGGAGGATGAAGGTTAATAGAGGGTTAATAGAGTCAGCAGTCTCACCAGGCTCAACCTCAATGCCCCGCTGCCTACTTCGCCTCACCGCCGGCTTCTTAGCCTTGCGACGTCCTCTCTCCTGATTGCAGCAATGCACACCTCCTTGCTAAAAACAGCCACCGGGCGTCCTTGGTTCGTCCTCGGCGACGTCCGCTCCAGCTCTGCGGCTCAAGTCAGCTTGCTACCAACCGCCGTGCTGTGCTGCGCCCTGCTCTGCAAAGCTGAGTCCCGCTTCTGCTTTCACTTCCGGTCACGCCCAGCAAGTCCAACGCCAGCCAGCAAGATACTGGAAAACCTCCAAGAATCAATGTGTTCTGGGAGTGCACCCGTCACTGCGCTCGGATCATGGGAATATTGTTAGTGTAAATAAGGTTAGACTCGGTCCTGCGGTCCTCTCAGCTCAGACTCTACATTGAAGGGGCCACTGTTTTAAGATGTCCGCCAGTTAGATTGGCCTGGCCCTTCAAACCGTCAACAACCGGAATGGCAATGCAGGCAGGCGGGCCCCGGGCTGCTGCAGTATGCCGTTATACCTTAATACCTTAATCGCGGCTCCCCGACTCCCAGCACTTCACCGCCGTTGCTCTCTCCCCGCTTTGCCTACTCCTTGCGGTAGCCACGGAGGCCATGGCAGCACATACGGGGTCAGTAACTTGTTACAGGGCCTAAGCTGTGTCCTGATCGGCACAGCAGCAATCATGGTGGCTGCACCTGGCATATGGGGTAATTGACTTAACACTGCCCATGGATGATGACCCATTAGGCAGAACAACAGTCACAGCTTCCCTCACTGAGGCCCTCCTCTGGCATAAGAGGGACACTGACTTTTGCCTGTGCAGGGAAACATCTCAATTGGTGCAGCAGCTGTTTCCTCACTCCTTTATTTAGGGATCCACTTGCCAGGACTCCTCCACTGGACCTCGTTCCCTCCAATGCTCTCCTCTGCTCACAGGGCACACTGTTCCTGACAAGCCTGAAGGTTCTGGTGCTCTAGGCTCCAGGGCAGGTGGTTTTGGATTCTCTGGGTGATGTCCTGTCACCCAGCTGGGAGACTAGCAGGCCTTGGGCCTCAGTCTTGGTCACAGGCAGAAGTCTTGCAGAGCTTCTCCTCCTCACAGACCCTGACCAGCTGCTTGACAGTTAACAATTTTTGTCATCTCAAGCTCCACTTCTTATAATCCTTTTCCAGACACCAAATGTTATTTAAAATCAGAGGTCCACATGTACAAAATGGCTAAAAACATTTTGGGATGTACCAAGTCCCTATTAGTGGTTTGGTAACTTATTACTGAATAGCAAATAGGTTCTGCAATAGTGATTCGCAGTGGGATGTAAGGATGTTTTCTGATTAACTTGTGGTGGTAAAACATTTGCAGATCAGCACCAATTTCAAAATGATGTCAACCCATTCACAAAGGTGAAGGGGTCCCCAAGGTATCCCTTCCCCTTTGTGAATTGGGGTGACAAATTTTTTTAACAGCAAGCAGTGGTTACATGGACCACTGCATACTCCTAAAAAATGAAGAGAAAACTTTTCCGTTGTCTTTTTTAAATGCATCCTGGGCTGTATTAAAATAAGTCTTTATTTTAAAAGCAAACATAGACATAGTGGTCTGCTGACCCCAGCAGGTCACAATACCTGTGATATTTTGCCATTACCAATGTGTGGCTAATTGTGTCGGCTTCATGAACATTAATGAGGTAGGTCCATTTGCACCCCACTGGGAATCTCTAAATGCGTCTGAGACACATTAGTACATTGCTGTTTGCAATTTCCTAATTGTGAGCCGCAAACATTTGCAAAATATGAAATCACAAATGTTTTTTATTACATGTTGCCCCAAGTTACAGAAGTTAATGTTGGAGGTCAGCTATGCCCTCTCATCTATTCACTTTTCCTCCAGAAAGCAGTCTGTCACAGCAGGAGCAACTCTAAATCTGATAGCACCACAATGCAGGCCGTGAGAGTGACTAGAGTTTCACTCCTGGATGTTGGCCATAGTGAAGTGTGCATCAAACAAACGTTTATACCAGAGCATTTGCCCTACTCTTTATGACTCTCTTATCAGCCCCATCTCATTCTTGAATTTGCCCAGACCCCTTCCCAGTTACCTTTCCCTGAATCAAAGAGCACACTTTGAAGTGTACTTCAGAGCCTGGCTCTCCCTTACTCCAGTGTGTCCACCCATCAATACAGCAATACACAAGTCTGTCTGGGGGGATTCCTCTACCTCTTCTGTCATGTTTCTCCATTTAGCCCTGGGCTTCTTGAAATGGAACCCAGAGTCTTCCATGCATTGTGACAGTCACAGGCACATGTACACCCAGGCCATGTATTTGTAGGATACATGCACTACACAGCACCAGGTCATACATATATCACAGGAATGCATGCACCGAGCACATGCATATATTATACATACACTGAACAGTACTGCAATTCCTGTATTGTACCATTCACAGGTGCACATGCACTGACCACAAGTATATCACACATGCACAGTGCAGCACTACACACATAACCCGATGTTGGCCATGGATGAGTAAAGCACACAGCAGGGAAACCTTAACTGACTACGCCTGTATGCCTCATGCCATTGGCACAAGCAAAAACGATCCTGTTCACCCATATTGATCACTAAACGGTAGGCTGCCAGCACTGTGCCTATGCACTTTAACTCCTGACAAAGGCAGTAGCCTTTCATCACTATAAGGGTAGCACTTTGAGTGCCTCCCCTGGTCTAAAAAGACTACAATCTGTGAGATAGATCAATGTCATGGTGCACACGCATGATCTGTGTTTGCCCATGACAATCAAATTCATTTGGTCCAACAACAGTCACAGCTCACTTCAAAATCAGCATTATGAATCCAGTTGGGGTACTTAGGGCAGGGGAGCATGTCATAACCATGTAAAGGACTTTTCTGTCCCAACATTTAGTATGAGAGTTATGGTTTGCATGTCTGTTGTGCGAGTTATGGTTTGCAGAGCTAACCATAATTGTTGAATGTCTGAGTTATTTTCAGTTTGAATTTGTAACTAGAACTGCAGTTTAATTGTGGCTTTTAAAGTTCATTTGAAATGCTTTTAAGGCATATAATATATGGTCATATACATAAGATAATCATAATTTCACTTTAACTGTGCTTTTTCAGTGAACTCTTTGAATATTTTTATTATGTACTACATCCAACTGCAATGAAAGTATCTCCTTCCCCACTTCGCACAGCTTTTGGCATAACCCTGCACCTACACCTATGCACGTAAAACCCCCAATATGCATAGCTAAAGGCTATGCACACATGGGGTTGGCTGCTGTGTATAACCTTTAGCCAGGCTTTGCGCCACAATCCACATGCGTGGAGAACCCGCTCTCCAACCATCCTTTGTTACTGGGATCTGTGCTTGCCATTTTTGTATAGTTTTTCCTGGCCTAGGAGACCCTAACTTTGGTTTACAAACCTTGAAGGACTCACCATCATGGCCCAACAAGTACTCTTAGGATGTGAAAACACAATCCTTTGATCCATGAGCATAAGAAGGAAGACCAACATGAGTCCTTGAGTATTCTCAGATTTGTAAATCCAGCTTGTAGGTCTGTCTGACTCTGTAAAGCATATTTATATATATCAAACAAATTTAGGATGAATATATGACAATAGCAGCAGTACACATTAGTGAAAGAAAGACATCTGTTGGATAGTATCATACAAAGGTTAGCATAATCAAAACATTTTTTGATGACCTTGTTGTGTCTTTAGTTGTATTCGTCGCATTACTATGTCTATAGATTTGAATAAATAGTCCTAACCGATATTTTAATGCATGGGTACTCACAAACATTTTCCTTGGGGCCAAAAAGTATGGACAGTGTGTTACTGAGGGCCCCATTGAACCAGCAGGGATGGGGGTAGGTAAGATGGGCATAGGGGAAGCGGAGCACATAAATGGTGTGGATCTGGCAGTTGCAGAATTATTTTGAAGGTGTCATTCCATACTGCCCTCTAAATTAAGGCCCTAGTCTCTACAAGAGTCACAGATTTGATAATACTGTGTTACGCTGTAGCTAAGTCAATGTCCCTCTATTCCCTTTTGGGGTAAGCCTTATCTGCTTGCTATTGCTGCCTTTCATGAGCTGAGTGTACAAAAGAATAATGTGATTATTGAATTGAAATGAAATAGAATCTTAGACCTCACAATCTGCCTATGCCTTTACTTTCTAATCTGTAAACTTTAGGAGCGCTTAGAAATAGGGTCAGTTAAGGTACCAAGTGCTATAAACAATCCTTCACAAACAGCTCAATTCACTGAGGTGGGCACTCGCGAACACCTAGCCTCTAACGCTAGACATGGGACAGTTGAAAAGTAATAGTCATCGCAGTAGGAGACTTGACATTTAATCCTAACTTTACCACTTTGCCAAAATATGCTGGGTGTGAACACTGTATTTAAGGTCTGAGCAGGTTCCACAGGACAGTTGGATCCCTAAGTCTCACCATTAGACCCACTCACACAGCATTTGCTCTGTAATGCATAAGATGGAAACTAAACTATCAGAAGGCATTTAGTAATCTCCGTTGACCTTTATGACAAATTGTTTACTCTTGGGTAATCAATTTTACAACCTATTTCTCTAATTTCTTTAACATAGTTAGGAAAAACAATAATCAAACCAAACACAGACAGTAAGTATGTAGGAAGAAAACAAGGCTGTAATCCAACAATCCAGGGCGGAGAGAACACCCACCCTCCTAGTCCACTCACTAAAATATGGTATAGTGAGAAAGTTATGAGTCTTGAAACAAGGTGTCTTTCATCATTTTCTTTGACCCAAGTCCAAAACAAGCTGAGCCTACATGTGGCTTCTTTTTCCCACCAACCATCTAACCTAAGAGAGCATGAGATATATCCATGTAATGGCTGAATTGTACAATGTGAAACCAGAAAATCTGCCATCGATCCCGCCTTCTGCATTTGACCAATTAGTGTGTTCCTGGACAATTCTTTTATTCACTTTTTACTTCGTTCTCCAATATGAGAGAACCATGAGATACATGAGTTTGGAAAGTGTCCTGTACCAAACCTTTTCATGTGTTTGATTTAATAAACTAGCCTGTTGGCCACTCAGAAGGTGCACATAACAAATGACTTGCATTTTAGTTCACCTTTGGCATTGTTGTCAGGGTGGGGTGGAGGCGCGACTGTTCCTAGGTTCTTGTTTGAAAATGATCACTTAAAAAGAACACTTCTAAATGTACTGATATAATCTGATGTACTAAGGTGAAATGCTTCTGTGTGTAAATGAAATGCACATTTTTTAATTTGAAAGAATCTCATATTTTTACATGTTTGTTTCAAGATCTTTTAGAAATGAAGGTGTTTCTACACTCAAGTGGTGCAGTATTTTTTTGCTTCTTTGTTTTACTCAGTTATTCAGTAAATAAATGATTGTGTTAATTTGGCATTTTGGGGAATTTTAGTGCTCAGTCAGTTAAACAGCTTTCAAGTGCTGCTGATCACCAATGGGCCGCATGTAAAGATCAGAAGTGTGGCATGTGACCCCTGGACTGTACTTTGAGTATCCCTGTACTAAAAAAATAAAGGTGTAAGCTGAGAACAAACAGAAGAAGGTAAGGAAGAATTTGAGGAGTGGAGGGTAACAAAAATGTTCAAATCTAAGACTTCTATCCTCTAAATGTAGAATTGGAACAGATTGTTGGACAAAAGTACGATCTATGACCTGGAAGAATGAAACTCAGCTATGCTCAACACACAAAGTACTTCTATTGGCATGTCTGAAGACTGTATACTGTAAAAAGTCAAGGTGGGTATATTAGAGCTATCTAAAAAAAAGGTACCTGGCCTGGCTGGGATTCCATTGAATATGGCTGCTAAGAAAGTCTCCCATTTCTCATGGACTACCTCAATCATAAGTTTCTGTTTTTAAAAAGGGGAACAAGGCGGACCCTAAATGTTATCTGCCAATTTCCTTAATAAATTCGGTCTTTAATTTTGGAAGGTAGTGTTTAATAAACTACTCAGCTGAGCAGATGAAAATCACATATTAGATCTGCAGTATGATTTTAGACCTGGACTAAGGACCATCGACCAATGCCTACATTAACAACTCTTGATTGATAAGTGCATGACCACTCTGATTTAGGTGTACTATATGATATGACTGTGGGGCCTTATCAGGCGGTACACTCATAAATACCCTCTTGGGTACAGTCAGGTACGTTACTCAACCTTAGGTTCAACTCTGGGTAGCTGTGGCTACGAGCAATAAGGCTTAGCAAAGAAACCATGTGAAAAACATTTAACAACACAAAACAAATAAGAAAGCAATGACACATGAAAGAAAAAGGACACCAGTTTTTTAAAATAGAATATATTCCTATGAATGTTTAGAGACCTTGATGAACAAAATCCACCTGAGGGTCCCGGAGATACAACTTTTCAAAGATATTATTACTTAAATGAAAACACAAAAAGCATTGCTCAACAAAAACTTTGGAAACTTTTGAAAAGGAAACAGTTAGTTTGACTACTCTGGCCCAGGTTGGGTGACCAATGCTAGCAGGACAGATGTCTAAGGGGCTAGAGTGGGCACTTTGGACAGTTACATGGCACCAGGTAATTTTTGAACAAAAATCCAAACTTTACAGGACAACTGCCATAGACGATAATGGAGTGGTCCTGATGCTGAAGGATGCAGGCAAGAGATGCTCAAAGGATGCTTCAGTTGTGGTTCACTTGTGGTGCAGTCATTGGAGCTGTCTTGGTGAGTGCTCCTCAGTCCATGGGTGAAGTGGAATGAACTTGGCCACAGAGATCGGCGCCCCTCGAAGTCAAAGTTGCAGGCCATCGGATGCTGGGCCACTGGTCAGTCTGCACCTTAGTTTGGGTGGAATCCTTAGGTGGGGACTAGTGTCCCTTGGGTGTGACTTTATCCTCAGCAAAACAACAATTTGGAAGTGTTACCGATAAAACACATCAAAGATATGTGTCTTACTTAACAAAACACAGCACCGTGCCGGCTTCATAGGCCTTCCTTTGGGAGACTTACATGTACTGTTAAGGGATAGGGTAGCTTTGCCATTGGAGTGAATTGCAAAGTCGAACTAGCAGCTAACACACTGTCCTTCCAGTCTGCAGTAGCAGACTGGTGGCCATTTTGTACCTTGTCACAAAGAGGGTGGCAAAAACAGTGCTGCAGCCTTTAGTAGACACTCTGCCTTACATGCCCTGGGTACCATAGACTGGGGACTTATAAGTAAGTCAGTCATTGCCATTTGGGTGTATCCAATTCGACGTGCTGTTTATACAGGGTCAGAACACTGGCACCAAGGTCTGGTTAACAGGTGTCAGTGCACTCTGAGAGTAGAAAAAATAGAAGCATAAACCAAAAATGTGGGTGTGAACATGCACAAAGAGGCATTTCCTTACAACCACCAAATCAGGCACTTTATCTATGGTCTTTATGGACCTGAGGCAAGCTTTCAACAGAGTTGATCAAGTAAAATTATGCACTATGCTGTTGGGTATGAATATCAATATTGTAGTTTTTCTTTGACACTTGTATAATTTATCAGCTGCTGTGAGTTTTAATTTGAAATGTGAGTAAAATTATGCACTATGCTGTTAGCCATGGGAATGAATATCAATATTGTAGTTTTTCTTTGAGACTTGTATAATTTATCAGCTGCTGTGAGTTTTAATGTGTTTTGATTTCTTTAAAGTACAGTGTGGGGGATGTTACAGGAGTGCATTCTTGCCCTATTGCTGTTCACCCTTCATAATAATGATTTGGAACAGCACCTTATATCTAACAGGCATGATCCCTCCATATGGCTGGAAATGGGCCTCTACCCATTTTAATCTACGCAGGAGATGTGGTGCACTTATCGAGAACCAAAGTGGGTTTACAATGATCAGTAGTTTCCTTTGTGACCTAGGTGACCACTCACGACCTGACTGTTAGAAGTTGGGTTTTATTGTTGGCAGATAAATGCACTCAGTTCAAGCAGGAACCTCAATCCTAATCATGGTAAATCACAAAGACGCCCTAAAGTAACCTGTGCTCACTCTCTGGTAGCTTTGCACAGAGCAGTCAGGCTTAACTTAAGAGGCAATGTGTAAAGTAACAGTAAAGCAGTGAAAACACCACACAAAAAGATTCCTCACCAAATAAGAAAAATAGAACTTCATTTATTAAATAAAACAGTACCAAAATGACATAAATCAAATAAGCAGAACTTGAGATATGTTTTTTAAAGAATAAACTGTAAAATAGCGCTTAGAAACAAGAAGTGCCAACCCGGGTATATCTGGTTGCACCGGACCGAGACAAAGTCAAAAGTTTAGGCTGACCACAATGGAGAGCAAGCAGGCTACAGGGACCCTATGAGGCCTTCTGAAAAATGTACCCTAATCCTGAATTTTTAAATGTCAAACATGCGGGGAGCAGGCTGAAATGATCCGTTGCTGTAGACCACTGCAGTGGCTGTGATGCAGCAATCTTTCCCATGCAGTATTGAAGATGTGTCATTTTTCTCCACAGAGCTTTAGTGATGCATCGGGTCTGAGATGCAGCAGTTCCGAAGGGGATGCACCAAGGTTGATGTGCACTGGACAGATGATGTGTCGAGCCAATCCATGCAATGTTTCGCCTCTGATCTGCACAGTGGCAAGGCGTTGTTTCAGCTTCAACAAGCACCTTACACCCACTTCCAAAAGTCCAGGACTGGAGTGGCATCACTTGGTAGGGAGGTCTCACAGATGGCAGAGTCTAGGTATAGATGTAGGTTGTTTGGAAGTCTTTTATGTCCCTAAGCCTTCAATTAGGAGACCAGTCAGGTGGCCCTTGGAGCCACTCTGGGTTCTGGGTTCAAGAGATACAGTCCCAGTCCTTCTCACTCCCGAACAGGAGGGCAGCAGAGAGCAGGACAGCACGGAAAAGCAGGAGTCTAGCAGAGTAGCAGTTCAGCAGAGTGGCAGTCCTTCTAGCAGCACTGCTGTCCTTCTTCCTGGCAGAATATTCAGAGGTCCAGGAGTGTACTGAGTTGGTGGTGTTTGAGGTCCAGTACATTCACCCAGTTTGACCTTTGAAGTGGGGGAGACTTCAAAGACAGGTCTTTGAAGTGCAGAGTTCTTACTCTTCCTGCTATGGTACTGGACTCACTACAGGGGGTGTTGCAGCCCTTTGTGTGGGGACAGTACACAGCCTATTTAGTTGTGAGAGTGAGGCTGTGACCACCTCCTCCCTCCCATCCTGCCCAGCATTGCCCATCTGGATGCGTATAGTTCATCAAGTCATACCTAAGCTCCCATTTTGTGTGGCTGTCTAGGAGGAATGCACAAAGCCCAGCTGTCACCCCACCCCGGATGTGATCAGTGATAGGAAGCAGGCACAAATGGCTAAAGTAAGAAAATGCCAACTTTCTGTCATTTTCAGAATTACAATTAAAAATCTGGCATCATCAATTGTGATTTTAAATTGTGATTCCAGAGACACTAAACTTGAAAAACATCTCTTCCAGATTGTGACTCACACTCATATGATGTAATAATGTAATGCCAATGTTATCCTTTGAAAGATAGGCATTGCTGTTGTGAAAACCACTTTAGGAGTTTTTCACTACCAGGATATGTAAAACTTAAAAGTACACATCCTGCTTTTTAAATACATGGCACCCTGCCCTCTGGATTGTCCCGGGCCTCCCTTTGGAGTGACAAATCTATACAAAGGAAAGGTTTGGGCCTTGCAAAAGGGCTACTTTGACAGGTGGACATGGTAGAGTAAAACTGCACACACAGGCTCTGCAGTGGTTAAAGGGCTACTCAAGAGAGTGGCACAATCAGTGATGTAGGCTTACAAGTAGCATTTCATTTATAGGCCCTGGAAACATTTAGTGCACTTTACTAGAGACTTAAAAGTAAATTAAATATGCCAATTGGGAATGAACCAATGTTACCATGTTTGAGGGAGAGAGCGTATGCACTTTAGCACTGGTTAGCAGTGGTAAAGTGCCCAGAACCCTAAAGCCAGCAAAACAAGGCCAGAAAAGTGGAGGAGGAAGGCAAGAAGTCGGTGGGTAGACCACCTTTAGATGGTCAGGTCTAACAGTGACAATAAATTATGATAAATCCTACATAATGGTGATAGGCCTCGGGTGATCTAGGGCCAAAGCAGTTTACTCCCAGTGTCATGCGTTGGCTTAGGGTCCTTTCTTTTTTTATTTAGGGGTACTTATTGATGATACCCATTCCTGGCTTCCCTTACTTTCCACTAAGAGAAATATCCAGAGGTATAACAGCTGTGTCTTATTTTGTTAAGAGTCTGGGTAAGAAGCCACTCCAGGCTGCATTGAAGATCTATTAAGCTAAATGTATCTCTGCCTGTGTTGTATGGATGCGATATATGGGACTTCAGGGAGGATCTTCTCTGCAGCTTGTTAAAAAATAAACACCTTAGATGCCTTCTGGGTGTCCCAAAATGTACACTGGCTTTTACTGTTCACCAAGAGTTAGGAGCACAGTATTTAGAAGATACATTTGTCCTCTGGCCGCTGGTGAAATGGATCTCTGTTTGGTCACGAAAGGAAACACAGTTGAATGGGGTTATTTTAAGGAATTGTTTATCCCTCGATCATGCCCAGCAAATTTTATGGAGCAAGTACCTGAGCTCCTCGTTTTCTGCCTTGGGTCATCCGGAATTGTTTGAGAAACCTGAGCATATACTAAAGGCGGATCTGACCTGGACATGGAAGGCATTCATTTCAGCTCACCAGCTTCATAGAGAAGGTAGTGAATTACTTAACCCCTGGGTTTTACTTGTTAAAGACAGACCCAGTGATGGAACTCTTTCTCATTAGGGCTAGTGAGCCTAACCATCGATTTTTGCTGATGCAGTTTAGATTGAACCAATTGCATTTGCTTTTAGCTTTCCCAGTAGAAACAGTAAAGAAATTAATTTTAGGCCCTGTGACTGTGATTTAGTGTCGGAGCAAAATACACTTAATTTCTTCATGTTTTGCAAATATAATGTAAGCCCCTGTAGAGATTTTATTCTCCTGCTTTTTAATAATCTTTTTCCTTTTAAACAAGTCTGACCAGCTTTAATGTTTTCATAATTATTGAAAGATGATTTTGTGTATCATTCGGTTTCTAGTTTTTTCTCAGAGACATTAAAATTATGACGTTTGTTCCCTGACTGACAATTTGTTTGAGTGCTCTTGAGTCGACAATATGTTAACTCTCCAAGGTATCGCACATATAGGCTTTGTCCGCCCTGTGATGACATGTATGTGTTTAATTGTGTTTTTTATTTGTATTTTATGATGTTTGGTATTTATGTGAATTATATGGAATTATGTACGATCCCGAAATGAAGTAAATAAAGTACATTATCCTGTACAACTAAACACTAATAAATTCAACAGTGTGTGGGTGCATTTTCTTTAGCTCTATTCTCATATGTTTAGTGAATTTTAATGAATGAATCAGAAATGCCAATTGAAAACTGCCCGTAAGTAGTATAAGGGGATACCTTCCATCAAACTATTTTTGACAGGTGCCACGCCCTGTGATGACGTAAGCAATGACGTGAGCAATGACGTAGGCAACGACGTGTATGACCTGCCCCTAGGTTGTCAATCAATCACCGTGCCTGTCATATGTTTGTGTGATTGATAGCCCCAAGAGCCTTCGTGTGGTTGTGTGCCCCGGACATGTTCAGGTTTTCAAAGGGTTATGAAGAATTACAACCCTAACAGCTTACGTACTATGTGTACACCCACTTTTTAGCGCTTAGACCGTATATAAGGTTCCCATAAGCGAGCAGTGTTAAGTATTGGAGTATACTGGTCAAGAAGAGCCCTTGATCGTCAATATGAAGAGATACAATCCCATCAACAGAAGGGTGTTCTCCAAAGGCGACATGATAACTTATGTTAGATATAACAACCATTCGCCCTCGACGTTGGACAAGGACATGCTGCTGGGCACCCCTAAAGATGCAGGCTTCAACGTTACCAGGTTTAATGGGGACTTCGACAATCCGTTTGAAAAGCTTCCCCTCAAGGACTTGCCTATGTTGATATCACCTATTAAGGGTGATGGGTGTGGGACCAAAGCCCTGTGTAGAAGAGTAGAGGATGGAAATAATCATATTGACATGGAAGATCTTGAAGAGGCTATGCAACCGCATAATTTGCCTGTTTATGAAGACATGGGGTTTTCGGCGACCCAGGCCCCTGAGTCTGTCGTTGTGCAGAAGCCGAGCTCAGACTCTGGTTATGCATCAATGGAACTGGTCAGCTCTCAAGATTTAAGAGGGACCGCAGAGACTCGAGGAAGTGTGGAGGTTAGTAAGAACCGTCTATAGACAATTAGCATGTATGCCAGAATTTTATGTATTCTTAACTAATAGCTGTCGTTCTTTTGAACCGTAGGAGTCATCGGCCAAAAGAAGAGCTGTGGAGGAGATGCAACCAAAGGTTAAAGCCGTGAATTTTAATTGCTTTTGCTGTTCAAATCAGAGTAAAAATTCCACGAGCCAAAACAACGAACCGTGTAAGAATGGTGTTTGACCCTACAATGTCTCGAGCATTGAAAAGGAAACGCCGAGCATCCCCTATGCCAACTTCTGGGCTGTTAAAGGTTTTGCAGTGACGGTTGTGAAAGCTTTTGTGAAACGTGACAATTATACCCTGTTACGGCCACCAAATTAACGATGTGGGCCAGAAGGGTCACAAATGTCTAGACCCGTTGTACGACCCAAGAATAACCAGGCACATCTGCAGTTTGCTAGATCCGTACAAAATGTATAAACTGTTAAGATGGGTTTACGGGATGTAGACTTTAAAGCAAAATGTTCAACCTGATATTATTAAAGTTTTGGCGACAGCTCTCTGTGAGCTCCGATACGCGTGCGATCTGTGCTCAAAGCATGAAAGTATGCAAAGTCTGGCTGCTCCTGTTGGCATAAGCATGGTAGAAAGGATTGTAGAAAGACGAATGTGTGATGTTTACTTTAAAAAATGAAGAACGACCGCTTTAGTCCCTCGTAGACTGTTTTAAGAATGATGAGACAACCTGATAACGTATCGTAGTGGTATTATTTAACGTGACGTACTTACTCAATTTTTTAGGAGGCGGGACAGAATGATGTTGTGCAAGATGGCTATGAATTACACCCCACATACGCTTGTATTATGAAAATGTTATTTGCGTTGCTCAAAGAAAGAATAGCTGAAATACAGCCTCTAACGTGGAGCCATACACAGTTCTGTGAGCCACCAGATACAAAACAGTGCGACAGTTCCGAGTGTGTAGCTAAACAGCGGAGCGAAGCGTGGCACCTTAGGTGTGGTGAATACTGTAGTGTATACAGGCGAAGGTCGTTGGATTTAAGACTACACCCAACAAGCGGATTATGCAAAACCCTGGGCCATGTTACCAAACATTATTTCAATGATAAGGACTCTGCACTGTCTGAGTGAGAACTGTACGAACTTTTAAATGGTGTCAGCACCCTGTGTGTGCAAAGTTATATGAGGGGTGAGAGGGCAGTCATGTCCAGAGCTATTGAATTTGTATCTATGAAAATAGCAAAACACGTGACGCTGAGGCCTATTAACTGTCAGACCCTCCATAATGTCTGTACACAATGTTGTGTTATGTATACGTAATGAAAAGACCTCAAAAGTGTTCGACAATGGCTTTGATGCGTGTCTGGAAAGTGTAAAGTCTGAAGTGTTTATGTACTGTTAGCATTTTTATGTGTGATAAAACGACCTTACATAAAACAAACGTCTTTCATTTAGCGGTTGAGGCATGTGACAGCATGACAGGGGCTGTTTTAAGGAAGCTTTATTACGATACACAAGGGGTTGGAAGTTTAGGAAGCACTGAAGCTCTGCTTAGAAGGGCGTGAGTTGAAAATGAATCAGTAAACCGATCAAGGGTGAAGACTTGGTTATCGGGGAAGAGGCGTATTCACTCCACAAAGGGGATCATGTCAGGGTTTGAAAGTTGAAGGGTGTTATTACCAAAGGCTACCAACAGACATTTAGCGACAAGATATTTATAATGGAAAGTGCAGCATTTAAAGAAGGGGTGTATATTTACAAGTTGAAGGACTACGATGGGGAAAAGGTAACTGGTGTCTTTTACAACAAAGAGTTGCAAAAGGTGCCCTACGATCCGGACAGGGTGTACAGGGTTGAAAAGGTTCTGAAAAGGAAAGTCAGCGGAGCTAAGAGACAGGCGTTGGTCAAACGGCAGGGTCGCCTGAGAAATTTAACAGCTGGGTTTTGGACAGCTCGCAGCACGGTGTGTGAGGTCACGCTGTATATGTCGAGATGGAGACCGTACCTTTTTATATTACGCTGCCGTCCAATGCCTCGAAGGCCATTTTCCCAGACAATCAGATTTCTAATTATACGGTGACACTGGCTAAACCGGTGGACCTGAAAGGGTCCTGGGAGGTGGCCCTAACCGAGATACAGTACCCTAGAACGTGGAATACATTTACAAAGCATGAGGCTAAATTTAATATAAAGCGTGAGCAGGACCCTGTGAGCATCCACGTAGGATTTCCTCACAGCTATTACCCAACTTTTACATCAGTGGTCAACGCCATCAACAAATCTATAAGTAGCATTGAAACATATGCGAATATACAACTAGTGTTGGATAACGTTAGAAGAAAAGTGTTTCTTAAAGTCCTGGAGCTCAGTACAGTATTTAACTGTTGGGGTAAATTACAAAGGGTTTTAGGGACCGTACAACATGTGAAAAAACTGGTGGATCTAGACCCTACGTGTTCTGATATTAACAGAGGCTTTTATACACTCTACGTATATAGCGACATCGTCAAACCGCAGAGGATAGGGGATAGTTATTCGCCGTTGTTGAGATGGGTCACGGTGAAGGGAGAAAATAACACAATGGTTAATATACAACATCACAAACTCGACTACGTGGCAGTTTCTAAAAAACATTTTGACACTATAACCATCATGGTCTACGACAAACAGTCAGAGCCTGTGGCCCTTAAATACGGGAAAGTCATTATTAAGCTTCATCTAAGGCCGCTCCGTGCCAGTGACTATTAGACAGTAGCGATGGTCGTCATTAAAACATACGGTGACCCCTCTATGTACAGACTATTATAGAGTTCAGGCCGGCTATGGGGGATCGCCGCCCTACTTTCAATGGGCACCAGTTGTGTACAGGGCAGGATTGGGGGGCTTCTTTAGAAGTTTGTTTAGAAGAGCCATGCCTTTCTTGAGAAGAGGGTTTGAAATTGCAAAACCTCACGTTAAAGCCTGCACTACAAACATAGCCCATGACGTCGTGGGCTCTTTAACACCAGCTGTCGCAGAGCGCATGACCAAGGTATTAAAAGGAAGAGAATGGCTTTGCGGCTTAGGAGTCTGCCAATGCCCTATAAAAAACTGTGAACTTCTTCAAAACGTCCACAGTAAATAAGAGTTGTAAGACGGAAGAGATCTTCCAAGAAAAGGAGAACACACTCTAGTGCAAATATTTTTTAAATCAGCTATCATGGCCTTTGTATAGTGCGGCTCGGGTGAATGCGCCAAATCTGAGCTAGATTTGTTTTCTCTAAAACCCACACAGACCAGCCGCTAGAGTTTTTTGTGTCGGGGTCCAAGGACATGTATTTAGATCTCAACAATACACTACTGCACCTTGTGTGCAAAATAACAAAAGTGAACGGCGCCAAAATCGATGACGATGCTAAAGTGGCACCGATCGCCTACTCCGTCGCAATCATGTTTAATCAGGTGGACATTAACCTACAGGGCCTACATAGAGAGTATTCTAAATTACAGTTGCAAAGCCCTGGACACACAGCTTTCAGCAGAGCTCTTCTACAAAGATACTCACATGCATTTTGAGGACACGGCTTTGGACGGTGGCAATGATGGTTTTAAAAAAAGAGCCATCTTTGCCGCAGGCAGTAGGCAGTTTGACCTCCTGGGGCGTATACATTCAGACCTTTTCTTCCAAGATAAGCTTCTCGTCAACGGTATCAATCTTACGATCAAACTCATCCGCAACAAGGATGCGTTTTGTCCCATCAGCGGTGATGCGGAACAGAATAAACTGGTTATATTGTCCGCGAGCCTGTTTGTAAAGAGAGTAAAAGTGTCACCGAGCGTCAGACTGGCCCACGCTGAAGCTTTACAACTATTGAACGCCAAGTACACCATTGAAAGAGTGGCTCTGAAGATATTCAGCCTCCCCGCCAGTACTCGATTAACACAGCAGCAAAATCTATTTATGGGCCAACTCCCGAAACTCATCATCATAGGATTTTTGGACAATACAGCTTTTAGCGGACTCTATACCTCTAACCCTTTCAACTTCAGACACTACGATATCAACTATGCCGCTTTGGTCCACGAGGGTGCTGTTATTCCCGCAAAACCGTTCATCCCGAGTTTTGGAACATCCAATTTTGTCAGGAAATATGTCTGGTCTCGATAACGGGGAAAAACCTGCGCAATTCAGGAGTCGTTGTTTCGAGAGAGGGGTATGGGACCGGCTACACGCTGTTTGCGTTCGACCTGAATCCTGACATGGAAGACGGTGACTACTAGAACTTGATCAAAAACAGAAATCTAAAAGCTAAAATACGCTTTACACAAGTGTTGGCTACCAACGTGAACATGGATGTATTCTCTGTATTCAACAGCATCATCCAAGTCAATAACGCCTGCCAGAATATGTTTGACTATCATTAAAAGACTGTAAAATGGACACTGTGCATATACGTGACTTCTTAAGCAGGCATAAATACGCTAAGAAATACTTTTTAGGTGTATTTCCTAGTGACTGGCTATCGGGGGAGATAGGTCCAGAAAGACCCTGCACACTCGTCTTTAACACTGATTGGTATTGCAAGGGTGGTACACATTGGGCGGCCATGTTTCTGGATGTAGACAAGATTGTAGCGTTTGACAGTTTAGCGGAGTTCCCCGAGCATAGCATTTATACAAAACCGATATTCAAATATGTAAAAAAAGCATCGCCCACGGTTGAGTATAACAAGCTGCATGTACAGGATTCTCTAGCTATCACCTGCGGGGAACATTGTATACATTTTATTAGTAAAATGTCTGATGTTTAGAATTTTTTTTAATCTGTATTCAGCCGATCTATTAAACAATGATGGTATTGTTATGAAATATGTGAATGAAAACTCGAGGACTATGTTGAGCATTGTTAAAACAGAATACGGTGTTTGTCAAAAGTGTAAGGCATTGTAACGCCTATATTTGTACTGATGACTGTCTAAAATAAAAACATTTTTTAAACATGAATTCAGACTATGCATTTTTATTCACAAGCCACACATTTTCACACCATTTTAAAAAAGATGCCAGACTACTGTTGAAAAGTTAAAAGTGTTTATTACAAACAGTTTTAAGCACAATCATTTACACTGGTAATTAAATGAAGCAAAAATCTTTCGAGATGCAAACCTTTTAACAGAACCGTACAACGGTTCAAATGTCATGATGACATTAGAGTGGTAGCCAGATGTTTCTTTTGAACAGTCTCTTTTTAGGCACCAGAGTTAGGGCATCGCTGCACCTAGACGGTGTTAGCTGCGGAAAGAAAGGCGATGTCCACACGGTGGGACTTATGGTAAAAACACAGGGGTTTGGATCTTTCAAACTTTCAAGCCTTCGGCGGTGGTCGGCATTACATACGATCGTGGAAGGAATGTTGAGTTCCGCAGAGGCGCGTAGGAACTGCTCCCATCCTCTAGGAGCGTTTTGGGTCGATAGGGTTTTGTTGTGCGTGAGACCTCTGACCAGATCGTACATGTATGATCCAGCAACTGGTTGTCCCTTGTAAACAAATTCACCTCAGTCCTTCCAAGAGGTCAGATCTTTAGAAGAAGTCATTTTATTGAGCAGTATTTGCACCGCCCCTCTATACCTCTGACTTATATTTTTTAAAAGGTCTTTGACAAAGGCGTCCGTGGTGGCTGGGCGTCCTGGGTCTTGAGGCTCTACAGGGGCTGCTGGCAGCTGTTCCATGTAGGGTGAATACAGAGTCAGTTTTATTTTTTCTGCGTTCCATTGTTTGTAATACTCTAAAAAGTATTGAAGGGCTCCTGAGTAAAGCCCGCTTTGTCGTGTGGTTTTAAATCTGTTCGGTTCAAAATGGCTTTGATCTCAGCATCGAGACGATGCGTCTCGTTTCTGCATATCTCCCAGACGTCAGTTGTAGAAGGGCCTAACTGTTCAAGCTGTTGGAGCGGTACAAGATACATTTTATGGGCAAGCTCCATCAGGTCCTCGACAGGAGACCTGTAATTAGCGGTATAGCTATACCCAACAGCGACCCTGTAAAACCTCCAGACTGTTTGACCAGTTTCTTTTTAGAAAGGAAGGACACCCTTTTATTGCTGAGCTTCTTAATAATGTGGCGCTTCTTCTTCAGCACGAGGAACTGGCTCGTTGATATCGGGACATTACCTTTTAGGGTGTTTAGGGCTATTTCTGAAATGGCAGCCAACAAATCGTCCGAAGCCGCGCACAGGATAGCCTTTCTTTTCAAGGGGCTGGTCGTGACCAGCATTTGTAGGAGGTTTAAATTACGCCATAGCCACACAGACATGGTAGTGACCTTATATTATAAGGTTTAGAGTGTAAATGATATAAAAGTCTTTTTAATGGGTCTTTTTATAGGCTTTGGGGACTGTTTTAGGCATTTAAGCGGCTGGGAAGTCAGATGGGAAAATACCTGAGCGTAGTCGGTACTCTTCTAGAGTATTGGGCTTTAAATCTACCAGTAAGTAACCGTGCGGTTTTGCGGTAGAGTCGTTAAATGCTTCCATAAAAAACGGTGTGTTTTTGGAGTACATCTGTTTAGCTGTAATTGATATCTGAAACTTGTTGCGGGGGGGTTTAAACAAGACCAGATATGAGGAGTTGAGAGTTATAGAACGACTGCTCTTAACCTTGTAAAACAAGTTCTGCACGATGTAGCATATGCTTAGATTACGATGATGTGAATATTGAGTAAAAGCCCTCTCGATCTCGGTGTGGTCCCCGCCTTTGCACATGAGATCGTCCACAATGACCATGTTTAGATGTTGTTTAGGTAACAAGTCGCCGTCATTGAGATTACTTGGGATGCCTTCTATAAATCTGATGGGCGGGAACTTTAGGGATAGTTCAGTGTAAAGATCTTGCCAGCAGGAATAAAGCCATATGAGGTTGTTAGGGATCTGAGATAAAACACCGGGAGCATTTTCTAACAGTTTCTTTATAAAATAACTTTTACCGCTATTTGAGGGACCTAGTAGACTGGTTGTTGCAGCCTGGTGTCCATAGCGGTTGGATGTTTGCACCTCTAATGTCTTTTAATAACCGTTCGGTAGTGTTTTGTAGTCATCGGTCAGGACACTTTTATCAAACACTACTCGTAGGGTTTTATACAATGGCTGTGTTGTAATTTCCCACTTTTTCTTGGACCTGACTATGCTGGGGTGATTTACAACTATTGCTTTATTATTGTTGCGACGCTCAATGCGTAGTACTCATGCACCAGACCCTTCAAACTGTCAAAATTAATTTAAACCGTATTGCTTACGTTTAAAGTAATACCTTTGACTTTCATGCAAACCCTGTTGTTAGAGGTTTTGTAACTGTAGGTCTTGGGTCCTGAGGAGGTGTACTCGAGTATGTATTTATCCTTTTCGAGCTCGCTGGTCAAATCACCGAGATAATCACCTAGCGAAGGATCTTCATCACCCTCTTTAGTAACAAAAATAATAGAGTCGGTGTTGTGGTACAAACAGCGGCCCTGAAGCTTATCCAGCAACCTGTAAAGCTCTAGACGAGCATGAGCGGTTGTGAAGCACGCTATGAAAATGTTTATATTGTTACAAGTTGTGGGGTACTCTTTGGTGTATTTCCAGCATAGAACAGCAGTCTCATCGTCGATAAATTCGCAACTGGACACATCGTAAGACTACTTAAAAAGATCGTCTGGATCTGTGACGATGGATGTGTTTGACAAGTTGGTACGCTGTGCGAATTTATCCCATAAAGAATTGAGACAGAGCTTAGCTATCTGTCGTCTGGCGGGGTTAACCTTAATGATCTCCGGTCTCAACGTAATACCCTCGTGATCGTGGTAATCGGCGATGTACTTTTCCTTTGAGGGCTCATTGATGCACCAGTTGGGATACCCCAATGCCTCCTGTTTGTCTCTGAGAAACAAGTTGATGTACACAGAAAAGAGTTGGGTTGTGGCGTGAGGGAAGTGCACATTTTCCAGTATTTTACCGAGACGGTACCCTTTCTCGAGGGAGGATTGTACCTTGATGATACACCACGTCCCCTCCAGCAGCCTTTGCCATTCACTAGGTCTACACTCGCTAGTCTGTTTACTTTCAGGGCATGTTCGACATAGGGGGAACATTAACTTACCGTCGACTCTGTACGGAAGCACCGGGAAGTAAAGCTTTCGCGGAGGGTGGATTTGACACTTAACAAGACCAAAGTACTCATCTAGGGACTTAAAGTTTCTATAAATGATCTTAGGATGCCCTGCCGGGTACAACTTCACCTTGTTCACATACGGATACAGACTGGTGAAGTCGTAGTAGCGTATTTTCTCACCCTCACCAGCGACCCAGTACAGCTGTATGGTGTTTGTACGACCGCTGAATAAGGCGTTGCGGGGCTCCAACGGTGATGGTAAGTGGCGGCTCTTAATAAAAGCGCTGCGTTCCACATCTTTTGCTTGATCGTCTAACCACTCGTGCTCCCAGAGGGTTCTCAGAACAAAGCCGCTGTTTTCAATATACTGCACGTTCGCCAGAGTATGACGATGCAGATGTTCAAACGTGGTGCCCTACAACCTGTTAAACCCATGGGGTTTGCAACAACGAGGACACCTGAGGTAAAAGCAACCGTTGAACTGAAAGGCGATGGGTACCCCAATAATTAACGCATACCCGTCTAGGTAGTAGCTGCCCAAACGGTATTCGCCGCCTTGCAGCGAGTGTTGAATGAAGATGTTCTCTTTCTCCGAGACATACATGAGCCACTGAATAGATGGGGTGGAGTAATGTTTCTGTTTACCGTTATAGAGGTCAAGCAGTAGTAGAGCTATGGTTTCAGGTTTTAAAAACATGTGCTGATAAATAGACATGCACATGGAAGCCAGCGTAATGTTCTTAAATGGGTCTAGGTATTCCACAATTTCTTTCCTCTTACGGGATTTGGTTTTGATAATCCTGACCCGTTTCGTCATCTCCACCACAGCGTCTCTGAAAAGGTTGCATGCTTTTCGCAAGATCATTACGTCCACCTGACAGTAAGCTTTCAATTCTGTTTGAAAATGAAACTGATTTTCACGATTTTCATCGCACCACTGTAGAAAGCTCTCTTTTTCAGACAGTATCATGTACTCGATGCCGTAACTGTCGGGCGGAGGCATAGGACCAATGTAATTCAGATTAACCCATGTGTTAAAAAAGTGCGGGAAGTATCCTTTACAGCCTTCAAAACCAATGGCTTTTGGCAACTTACTCAACTTCATGGGTAGAAAATTCAAGGTGTCTATGAACCTAATTTCAAAAGGTACAACCTTTAACAGCATCAGTTTGGAGCCCTGGGTGATGAGCTCTACGGCCATCTTTTCATGAATCAGGTCCCGGAGAATAAAGAACAAATTGTATGCTTTCGAGTTGTTAGCCAGCATGATATACTCATAGTATTTCGGCTGCATGAACGTGTTGAAGAAATCGTTCACACACGACCTGCCTTCAAACTCCCACTTTTCATTGGCTGTTAGATGATGAGCATGAATGTAGTTAGGCTGGGGCACACCCGTCTCCTGTGTACACTCGATATCGAATATGATATAGTCTTCTGTTTTTTTTCTGGGGAAAGCCTACGAGCATGTAACACTCGTGTGCGGTTCCAGAGATAAAATACGCTTTACACCTGGGACATTGCATACCTTTACAATTGTGCTTGGAGGCCTTGTAGCACCCGCAAGTCCGACAGTCCTATTTACGTTCGCACTGTGTGAGGCTGACATGTACGTTCAAACAGTCTTATGACCTACAAAACATCTTACACATCGAACAGTTAACCTTTTGAGAGGCATTGTTGACGCACCCTGGTGTCTGGTCTGGTTGTTGTATATGTGGTTGCAATGCTCGCACACGTACTTGGCTCCTAGAAAACCCTTCAGGTTCAAGATACCGTAAAAGTGGTTATTGGGATGGAGCACATAAACGGTCTTGTTTTTCACATGCTCTTCGGTAGTGAAGTACTTCCAAGAACCGCGGTGGTATCGAACTTTTACCGTAATAACAAAATGATTCTCAAAAAGGCCCAGGTCCCCAAAACCAACCAGTCTGTCGGGCAGAATTCGGAGCACCTCGTGGGCCTCCGCCGCCATAGACATAATGACATGGTCTGGGGTAGCTCTGTCCATCAACAAACCTGCGATGCTCTCCGCCAGGCACATATTGGTAGCTCCGGTGTTAAAGTCGAGCAACCATCGATATTTCTTGCCGATGATTCTACTATACATGACGCTCTTTAAGGTTCTGGAATCACCACGCTCATGACCCCTAACAATTAGGGTGATGATTCTGAAGGTCCCATAAGCCAACAATTCAGCCTTGCTCTGTAAAAGCTTAGACAGGTTTTCTAGAAATTTCACAGCATCAAGCACATCTCGAGATGACCGTCTGGTAAACAGAGGAGTGTTGAGACCCTGCCCCTGAAAACGTAGCTGGAAGAAATTGTTAGGCCCCACATTGTGTAACAATTGTTCTATGAGCGTTTGTACAGCCTGGTGGATAGCTATAACACCCTCATCAGAGGAGTTTATACGATCTAGGTTAACAAACCTAAACTCCTCATAATGCTCTGTAGCTTTAAACCGCTCTACGATGCGACTATAACATTTCACGCTCTCTACAAACACTATATCGGAAGTCCCAGTTTGAGGATCTATACTAGAGGGGGGACTCTCTGGAGTGTCATTTTGGAGAGTCTGACCGTTGTTTAGGGAGCCAGTATTGCTTAGCCTCCACACTACACATATTCTGGCTTTCTTTAATTTACTTCATAAAAGCCGCTGCTGTTTGGCGCTATCAGCCCACTTTTGCTTTATAATGACCCACCTGCTTTTAGGGCGTCTCCCACCGCCTATTTGAACGATCTCAGTGACACACTCTGGAGCTGAACCCTCTGAGAACAATACTATAGGTCCCTCCGATGTATCATTTAAGTGCTTGGGGTCTTTGAGTCGTTCTACCTGTCGCAGAGGGGGTTTGAAGTTTGTGACTGTCCTTGTGTTCTCCCTGAAATTGATCTTTTGGGAACATGAAGGGTGTGTTTTGGATGCTGCTGGCAATATCTTTGGGACTTGAAGGTGTTCTATATGATTTGTAGTTTTGATAGTGCGTAAGAAACGCAGGGCTTTAGTTAGTACAGCCCTTACCTTTTTGTTATATTTGGGACCCCTGAATGTTGAACCGTCGCCCCATAGAACACTTCTCGGTCCTAGTCACGCCGGCATCACCCTTATGTCCGTAGCAGCTGCTTCACAGGCCTGGATAACCTCGGGTCCACACCGCTCCAGCCTCTGGATTACCTCTCTCGGAACGACCCTCAGGGGTCGCTTCCCTTCTCCAACATGCCTCGGTTTTAACGACTTAGAGCGGAGCGACGCTTTTAGCTTTCTGACAGCCCCTTGGATGTCTTTAATGTATGTCTCTATTACATTCTTAGGGTGTAAAATATCAAGTTTAGGGACGTCTGCTGTCTCTCTGTTAACAATGCCTTTGTGTAGATTGGGACTCTGGGGGTTAAAAAAAACAGTGTCCCAGTGTGATCACCCTGGGACTTCAGAGGTCTGAGAGTTGCTAAAAGATGTGCCAAAACTATGGTTTTGACCTTCGCTCCAACCTAAGCTACTGTCGGGGTATGTTGAAGCTGGTGAAATTATTATTATCCTCAACACAGGCTGGTAGAGTTGTATGCTCCGGGAGGTGTGGGAGGTGACAACAGGTCTGGGAAACTTCATTGGTTATCATAGTAACCCAAGGCCTCTGTGGTGTAGGCTACGTAGGGACTGTGTACCTGTGCTTGCCCTTGTTCGTGGTCTACAACGTGCGCGGCTGCTGTCGGGGTTTCAGAACTCTCCGGACCACCAGCCAACCCTTTGAGAAGGTCAATACATTGGAAGTAAGAGGTCTGCTCCGCCTGGTCTGTTTCACGATCACCACCCTTTGGTTCTTGATTGTTATTTATATATGGTTTTGGGGATACTCCCCCGGGAAGAACGTAGGTATTATCAGCCACAGGTGTTGAACAAATAGAGAGTCCCTGGTTCTGTGCGTTTGCCTCAATGGTAACGTTATTTTTTTAACAATGAGTCTAGAGGACCTGTTTGTAGGACCGTCAGCGCATGCATCTGCCTCCTATACTTCCGGGAAAGTTTTTTCACTTTTGGTTGTATTTCTGGTTGGAGACCCCTTTCAATGGGTTTACAATGTCCTCGTTGATGTATGACGGCGCTTGGTAGCGCACGTTCTTCGGAACCCATAGAGGGTTGCTGAAGTGTGAAACATGTAGGAGTGTTCAAATGGTCTTCTGTAGGTATCACACGGATAACGGTGTTGTTGCTGTATGATGTACCTGGTTCATTTGGAGTGGCGTCACTCTCAACGCTAGCCGGTACCTGGACGTTTTGAAGCTTCATGGTGATATCCTTGAGCAGTGTCACCATTTGTTTACGCTTACGCCAGTCCCCTTTAGAGTTCTCTTGCGTCGTCTCTGCGGTGGATACATAAAAGTACGTGTTAGAAAAATTATAAGACATCACTTATGATTACCATACCCTATCTACATGCACTGCACCTCAACTTTTTTTTTTTTTTTACACTACATTTTTTTTTTTTGCAACCCTTACTATACACACAATGAGTAACCTGTTGAGAGATAAAGATGTTAGGGTTCTTTTTAACTCTACAGTTGTGAAAATCACACCTGTTTTTTTCCTTAGAGGCTTTCCTTTCTTTGCGGATGGCCCTTAGCCATTTGCCTTGGACTTTCTTTTCTGACTCTTCTTTTTTGCGACGGTTCTACCTTTAAAGGTCCTACGTGACCAGGTACGCTTCCATGGCGACTGTAAAGGAGAAAAAAAAGACATCAGTGCAGCATTTACAATATAATAACAGGTCTGCTTCCAATAGACCCTCTGACGGTTTCAACCTATACTATTCTAATGTTAACATAACATTTGCAACAAGTCCCTATTTTATTTACCTGCAAGAGTTGTAATAGGCGACACTTTGTTTACGGCATCTTGAGCGTCTAGGATTTGCTGCAGAGCAATCCACAGCAACCTGCACTTCGGAATTGTAACCTGTAAAAACATCTTAGAAAAATTACCAAATAAAGCACTGAGGGTTGCTGATTGGTCTCTAAGTTATAAAGCTCTAAATACTTGTACCTTGTTGGAAGGCTTCAGTTTGTTGAAATGTCCAAGCTAGTGCTGGGATAGCCTGCGTACAGAGCAGACAAATTGACATTAAAATAATATCTAACGAGAGCCGTAGGTTTTAGGTCTCAACACACTTTGACAACCCATCATTTATAAAAACATAGGCACTAGTCACGAGTAAAATATGTTATAAACAATAACCAAACATAGGGCTATGTGGTTATTTAAAACATTTTTAAAATAGAAACATCAGAACCCAGACAGGTCGTGTTACCACATTTGCGCAGAATTCCAACATTTATTTTGACCGGTTCTAAACATGGTTAACAGCCTAAAAATATTTACGGGTAGCAAAGCACCAAAACCTCCAATAAAAACTGAAAATGACATCAGTGCGCAAGTTGCATGTGTTAGCTAAAGTTGCAAAAGCGGCTGTAATACATTAGAAAAAGACCACATGCGCATTTCATATTAACATTGCAGAATACACTTTGCACCATTAATTAAATATTACAAACGTGTGTTTCACAAGACTCAGGGACACCATCACTTTTCATCATGGGCACTTTACACTTATTAAAACAAACAGATGGACAGTTTGAAAACTGCGCAGCAGAATAAAACGCTACAAAACATCAAGGGTTGCACTACTTCGAAAAATGTTAAAAAAGCACATTGTTACTTATGACCTAATCACGCCTTAACATTATTAGCCCTAAACAACGTATTTTTATACATTTAGACGTTTACAGCGCGCATAAAATACACACTTGTGAACGTTAAGATTATAGGAAAGTCAGAGAACAAACACTGTGGTTCATATTCTAATATATAGGATTAGCAACACAATTTTTCAATATTGTAACACAGCGGCAGATTACTGATATTGCTGTTTCCCATTTTAGGGTTAAAATATGTACGTTGCACGACACATAAAAACACATTTCTTTGCAAGAACGTCTGTAATGCACCCTCTCACACAACACTACCAGTTAAAAACAAAATAAGGGCAACACCATTTAAAAAACGATTAATTTAATTTTATCAGACTCTGATCCAAAGCTTTTCTGTATTTTTGGGGGGCTTTAAAAAGTGTTACTGGCACCCTAATGTATTTTATTTTATATTAAATGTATAAAAAAAATCGTGTGTTTATTTAAACATGTTTTAAAAAAAATATTTTTTGATTTTAAAAAATGAAATAAAAAAACATGTGTTAATTTAATCACAGCACGATCATGCGCGCTGTGTTTATTTATCACCAATGTTCTAATTTTAAAGGGATGGCACAGCCCCTCACACTGCTGTGTGCCAAGGGAGCAGGGCCGTCCCCACAGATAGCCCAAACCAGCCCAAACCGGGCTGCAAACTTTTTTTTTTCAGGGTGGCGGCCATGTTTTTCAGTTTGCCGCCGCCCTGGATGTTGCAGGGAGCCCTCCTCGAGGGCTCTGGACTAGTGCTTACCCCAACCCCCACCCGACAACTTCAGGTAAGGCGGCCGCCAATACATTATTCTAGTAGTAACGGGACCATCGCGGTACCGCTGCTGTATTTTTTGTGGGACCGCTGTGGTCCCGTTGCTATTAGAATAATGTAAGGAGTTGCTGGCTTGCTCCAAGAGCAAGGCTGCGACTCCACACATTATTCTATTAGCGTTGGTCCCCGCTGCTGTATTTTTTATTTAAAAAGCCTTAGGGAGCAGCTGCCTCACCTTGAAGCAAGGCGGCAGCTACATACACAATTCTACTAGCAGTGGGACAATTAAGGTCCCGCTGCTGTTGTATTTTTAATTTACAAAAAAAAAAAGTACAAGGGAGTCGCCGCCTTACTCCAAGGCGAGGCGGCAACTCTCTAAGATTTTTTAAAACTAAAAATACAACAGCAGTGGAATCGTGTTGGTCCTGCTGCTGTATTTTTTTTATTTAAAAAAAAAAGCATAAGGGAGCCGGCATCATTGGCGAAAGGCACTGCCCCTATATGGACCACTATATCTCAAAATGGGGATCAGCAACACTTAGAAATGGTGTCGGTCCCCATACATTTTTTTTTTTTAAATAAAGACTGTATACATGTATTCATTAAACCTGCTGCACTGCGAATGGCAGCAAGTGGATAGGGGTGTTTTTCTCCTCAAAAGACCAGTTATGGGGTCATTTTACCTACTGACGCCATGATAGATAACATATGAGGTAGGAATGGCTGGACCTCCCCACAACCCTAAAATACTATTAGAAGAGCCTTGCTTTCTTAATAGTGTCTCCGGATCATGGTAACCTGTGTGAAAATTCATGGAAGCTGAGGATTCATTCCATATTTACCCCTAACCCTCAAAGTTCTGTTCTACCCATACTGTTCTAAGGAGTATATTAATTAAATACAAGCCCTAAACTGTGTAAAAACCTAAATATAAAAACGCGTTGTAAATATGTGGCAGTTACTTACTTGTAGTATCTGCTGTTCTCCCCCTACGTTCTGGGCTGCGTCCTTCTATGCCATGTTAGTTGTCTTGGGGTAGGGTCCTGGAATAACTCTGCGCTTGGTGCAACTCCAAATTGGTGGGGACTTAAAATTGTCCAAGATGGGTCTGTGCACAGAGTTACTGAGGGTTTTTCTATACCTATGACAACTGTTAATTATTCACTTATAATGCTTTAGAGAGTGCCCGGTTAACCGTACTGTGGGAATAGGGATGCCTTTCAGAGGGTCATATCAAACGGCGTCTTGTGACACAAACCTCACAATCTCTGGTCATAGATTCCAACCTTCCTTGACATTTTGACAGCTCTGGGACCCTTCGGATTTGTTTGTGTAGGTTTGATGCTTTGACAAATACTCTCTGATTTAAATCATCCTCAGGCATTGTGTTTGTTGCAGCTATTTACGTTAGACTTTCAAGGGTCCATTCAAAGTTTTCAGCTCGACAGCCATGGTGTGTCTCTGACATGTTGCGACTGATTAACTGCTGCCTCTGACAGTCTGTTTGTTGTAGCTGTTTGCACTAGACTTTCAGGGACCATTCAAAGTTTTCAGCTGGACAACCAGTAGAATGTCTCTGACATGTGGGGACTGATTTACAGCTGCCTACGACAGTCTGTTTGTTGTAGCTGTTTGCCTGGTGATTTGACACTATTGTTTGACTCTGCCCTTTCCAAACTCAGTGTTACTCATTCTGTGACACCTAATGGGAAGCTTTGAAAGGTCTGTGCATTTTGTTTATGGGTTCCTTTTTAAACCATCCCACTTCTTTTTTTTTTTAATTCCCACTGCCAGTTCCCACCTCCTTGTTAGTCAGTCCTGAGGCACCCTGCCCATTCACACATACCCTTTGCTCTGCTGAGACAGCCAACACAGCTCTTAACATGCCCCAACAAGCCCCTGTTAGACTCACACATTGTGCAAAATGTTAGGGCTTTAATTTTGCGCATACTTTAACACAGCCAGACTTACCTTGATAGATCCACACACTACACTAACTGTTAGGGCTTTAATTTTTCACAACCCTTTGACAACCTGAGCTTGTCTGGGCACACAACCACACGAAGGCTCTTAGGGCTATCAATCACACAGACATATGACAGGCACGGTGATTGATTGACAACCTAGGGGTGGGACATACACGTCATTGCCTATGTCATTGCTTACATCACTGCTTATGTCATCACAAGGCGGGGCACCTGTCAAAAATAGTTTGATCGAAGGTATCCCCTTATAGCACTGCCGTATTTCTTTCCTTTCCTAAGTGCAGGGATAATATTTACTAATAAAAATACTGCAATTTAAACTATAAGTTGTTTTAAATATATTGCGTTTTCTATCACCCTAGAACGTTTCTTCAGTATGCATTCTAATGGCAAATACCTACAAAGTATGTTTAAAAATAATATTTATTGAGATAGTATTTACCAAACAGATTAAACATGCTGCTGTAGTTCTGCAAAATCTCATAGTTTCTCATTTTTGCACGTGGAAAAATGGAGAAGCATAAGCCATGTATTCAAAACCAACAAGAGTAGTGCTTATAAAGTGTGGTTTGTATTTCAACATATACATGGTTTTTCAAGCTAAAGGGGTCACATGCTTAGTGTGAGGACATGAACTGCTCCTGAGCTTTGAGAGAACAGCACTTCACATTCTGGAATGAACAGACCTGTAGAAATAATGGACAATCCATTTAGCATGACGCTTATTGCATTTCAAACATATAAATTTAATACAGTCATTTTCGAGCAGAAATGAGCAAATAAAGAAGAAATCTAATATGTAAAGGACCTTCTCTCGTGTCCAGCAATTTGGTGTATTCTGGCTCGTACAGTGCAGGCGGGAGAAATTGGCCGTTTGACGCTTTCCACCGGCCCACTCAGCATGATTTTTTGTTCTTTCTGTTCCATATCAGCCTGAGGAGACATGGGGGAAGTTTGTTGTCCTGCCAGTGCCCTTGCAGCACCAAAAGGTACCCAGGTTCTGGCACAATGGCATCACTGCTTGATTGTAATAATTTATTACTGGGAAATAGTGATGCTTGCCCAGAACATTTTTGTAATAAGAAATACATTGACATGCTTTATGGGGCTAAGTATTTCTCTTGCATTATAATGTATTTCAACAGCTGGAAATTGATTTTTCAGTGGAATCCCAAGGAAATGCTTTCTTAGATTGTCACGCTTGTCAAAGTTTTTGTTTCTGCGTCTACTGTAACTGTGGTGTGCACTTACTCACAGCATGGTAAAGCAACCAGCTATAAGGAGAACTAGATAAGTTAATAGAGCTAGATAGCTATTGTTTTCCAGAGAGCGAAAGTGGGGGATTTGCAAATAATGCCATGTTTTGAAATAGTATTTCACAACACACTTCAGCTAATTCTAACTATTGTAAATAAAAACGGTAATTAGTGTCCCAGTTTAATGGTTCTCAGTTTTTTGCCAACATTACAATGGTGGAAATTTGATTTGGTTTGCAAGGATTCAAACTCCTGAACTTCAAATACCTGCGTGTTATCAGCAAGAGGTTAATTATCTGGACCATCTTGTTGGCTAAAGTAAACAATGTTTATAAAATGACAACTGACAGTTAAATAATCCTACCCTCTTGTGCTTTTAACAAAGTCACATCTTTTTAGGGACGAGCGCGCAAAGTGCTCTGTCCCTGGTGTAATCTCTCTATGGGCTTTTAACCATGCCCATGTCACACCCATCAGTTTTATTGGTTTGTGGGCTTGCCTTTTAAAATTTGCTTGACTGATTAGTGAAAGGCATGCATACGTCATGCATTTTCTGGTGTTTAGCCCTCCTCGAGCGCACCGGCCAACTACTGAATACATACCAGGCTCAATGTTTTCCTTATGGTTTCTGGACTACCTTTTCTTTTTATTTTGTAGGAAGCACTATCTCCCTGGGAAGTAATTGAGCGCTTTCCATGACATCGACCCTCTTTCATGGATAATTGCACTTTTGCCGGTTATATGGATAAGTTCACTTTTGCCGATATGTTTCACTGCGCGCAAACTTCTGTTTCCTTTTGTGTGTCTGCTTCACGCTTATGGCAGCCGTTGGCTCGCTTATGTGAAACTGTTTTACTTTTCAGTTTATTTGGAAAGAAAAGTCCATTTAGGAGTTTAAAATGCTAATAGCTCTAAGTCGAGCAAATGCTTTTTTTTAATGATGTTCCCTGCCCTAGTAGAAATTATTTTAAATTCAGGATTGATATAATACGAAGTGGAAGCGGAAGGTCAAAATTCAGTGTTCACTAACACGTTACTAATATCAGCACATGAGAATTAAACTGCATATAATAGTTCCTCCATATAGTCTGTGAAAAATAAACTGAAAAAACATGAAATCATTAAATCCGTTTATTTTCAATGTGTGAGTCGCAAGAGCAAGCTGTGTGTAAATATCCATCACTTTATACGTCTTGAAGAAATGAATGCCCTCAAGTAGCTTCACACTTAATAGAGAAAAAAGTTAGTGCTAGGAGGTTGTTATAAAAGAGTTTATCTTCTAATGTTGTCAGTGCTTTCAGCTTCCAGTTGCATTCCGGACAGCAAACGTCATTTGTCAGTTATCAGCTTACTGAGGGTGGTGGGTTATAGGGTAATTTAGACAGTGTTGGATGTTTTCCACAAAACATGCCTCCACTGCCCTGGCAGAGACATAGCAGGCGTAGCGGTGTGTGCTTTGTAGACGGGTGCCATTTTAGAAGCATCAGGCTCACGTACAGAATGCACACACCACTATGGATGGAATTGGAACCTGGGGTCACCTGCGACCTGCAATCAAACAACTTGGCCCTACAGCATTTGAAACTCCTGCATATTATGTAACACACAGCTTGGTGCTATCCTACCCCAAGACCGTATGCATCTCTTCTTCCACCGCACACCCATTCCTTTTAACTACTGTTAGCAGCTTTCAAATTTAGACTTCTTGGTATTTATTATCGGGCACAATCACAGCACTGCCTGATGCTAGTGATGTCCCCATTTTTCCATTAATACAGCTTTTCCCGATAGGCACACTGAATCAATCTTTACTACATCTAAGTGCCTTTATACTGAGAGTCTTGTCTTCACTATTTCTGGTGCTGCAGCACAGGTGTCCTCTGCTCAATAACACCATAGTTAGCTAGTGCCATAAATGCTGCATATCCAACTGATGTACAGACTCGCTGCACAGTCTCCCAAGGGTAATTCCTCCCCAAAAAAAATCACATTGAAAGACTGAAACCTTCATCATTAATCACAATAGGTTTATTTTTTGAAGAGATTTGAACTCTTATCTTTTCTGTCAGGCATGAAACACAATGATTTTACACCCCATTCCAAAGCATTTCAGGTATCCATGTACCTTCCGTCAGGAAAAAGGACCTGAAACAACACAGTCACATCGGTCAAGTAGACTCATTAATACATGGTAGATGTCATACTATGTGCACCCAACAGTGTTTTAAAGAACCCACACCCGGAAACCAAAAAACGAAAGGGAGAGCAAACGTCTAAACTTCTTTTTATAGACTTATTTACATAACCAAGAAAGATTTTGAGTTGCGAACTTACATAGATTACCATGAACCTAAACAAATCGCAAATAATAAATGTTATTATTTCCTTTCCTTCTAGTAATTTTATATTAATGACGCCCAGCTACTATTTTTTCTAAACTAGACGAGAAGGTTTTTAAGCATGAGCTAGGGAAGTGGGTGACTGGAAAAGGGGTCTTTGAATCAAAGTTGTCTTATTAAAAAACATAGGTAATGATTTTGGACCAGGCAAACCCACCGCTTTCAACAGATTGTGAACAGCACTCTTGGGGAGTTCATTGATGTTTTCCTCATAGCCTATACGAATGATATTCTACAATTTTCCTCCACCCAAGTTGAGCATGTAGTCCATGTGCAAACGTTAGTGAAGTTCCATCAAGGTTATAAATTATAAGCCAAGTTGGAGAAATGTGAATTTCATGCAGCAATTATGCAGTGCTTGAATTTAGTGATTCTGCCAGCCAATTGGACTGAACATGGACATTATCAAGGTAATACAGTACAAGTTTACCACTGTTTTCCCCTGCCACTGTAAAAGAAATACAGAATTTTATATGTTGCACCAATTCATCTCTAACTTTTCTGAAGTCATGAGCATTATTATCCAGTGGCAGCTCATGGGAGGGAAAAGGGGTGGGGCGACGCACGGAGTTGGGGGGGGGGGGGCGAAAAAATTAAAATAAAAGAATTACAAAAAAAACTTACCTTTCTTGCCGCGCCATGCCAATCATCGGTCCTCGACTGCAGGCACAGGCTCCCAGCCTGCCTTGCGTCCAATCCTAATGCTGCTTTCATGCTGCTGCCAAACTGCCAGACAAACATGCATGTGCACTGAGAGGGAAGTGCTGTGTACTCCCCGTCAATGCTTGTCACAGCCCGTGGCCTGATCCTTTTACAAGAAAATGATAATAAACAGTTTATTATCCTTTTTCTGTAAACGTTTTGCAGCTGCTGCTGCTGGCGGGGGGGGGGGGGGTGGGGTAACACTCCTCTGCCATAGGGAGGAGCCGCCTCTGTTATTATGTACATATTGCACATAAACCCACAGAAACCCTTCTACTGGACACTAGAGGCTGAAAAAACATTTCAGCATTTTAAAGACTGCTTCACAATCAGCAACTATAGAAGTGGATCCCTCCAACCATTCTATATAAGCGATATTCTCACAGACATAGAATTAACAGACAGTTACACATAGTCGACTTATTTTTTCCCATTCATTCATCCGAGGAAAGGAATTACATAACTTTTTATGATGAGTTGGCCATTAAGGCAGACGTCCGAGAGTAAAATAATCAGCAACTGTGAGGATGCCATCCTGTAATGGTGTTTAAATATGACTATATTGGTCACTCTTTATCACAACATAAAACTTTGTGATCATCAACTACCTAGGGCAGAAATGTTACAGGGCCAATGCTGTATCACGCTCTACAAACTCAGAGGTTGCTCTGAGCTCACAACAGCCCTTGGTTTCCACTACCACCTTCGTCTCGAGCACGGTGGAAGGAACGGAGACCTGGAGCCTTCTCTTTGCCCAGATGTAACTATGCTGAAATTGTTCCAGTGTGCTATAAGGCCACGCTGCAGTAAAACTTGTATCATAACAATATCTTCGGTTTGTCTACTACTGTATTAGGACAGTGTCTTATAAAGTGGCACCACAATGTAGTCCTGGCAGGTCACCCTGGTATCAACCAAACTCTGGAACTGGTTAACTGTCACTATTGGGGGGATCACGTAGTCTAAGGATTGCCAAGAGTACATTGCAACCCCTGAAACATATCTACAGTCAAAAAGAGACAATTTGAGACCCGGTTGCCTTTCATATCTGGTATGCAGTCCACTGACACCGCGGTACGCAGTTTCGATAATGGTGGATTTATTCAGGGGCCAGCATTAATTCCATATTCATGTGTGAGTTCTATTCACATAGGAACTCACAAAAGTCTTCCTCCAGCACACATTGCTGCTGCATGTGTTACCATTTCAAATCGTCTTTAATTAGGTCCATGGTTTGTCCCTTGGTTCTGGGGGGTATTCTGTGAAAAGATGAAAAGGTGGGCATACTGCTTTGTATATACTGAGTGTATTATCCAGACACCAATGGGCAGAAAGACAACAAATCAAGCACTGTAAATACAACTGAGGTGCTTCATGTTGAGGAGAACTAAGTTGTGCATGGGTGGTTGATTCACAACCCAAACCTGTAAAGTTCGAAATGATTAACATTTTGTGTGGCAACACAAAAAATGTGGTGGTGAGAGGGGTGGTGAAGGAGTCAAAAGAACTGGTGTCAAGAGGGCATTATCACCAAGATCAGCACACAGACCGATATGTTTTGAAGTAAAGCCTGATCTACTAAGATGGTCAGACTTGGTTTTGTGTCAAAAAGGACTATCTATTTGAAGTAGGCTCACACCTGGGGAAATGTGTTTATTACTCAAACAATGCTTTGCATTTGTGCTTCAGAGCATGAAACACATCTCATGCATGAGGTCCTTGCAAGTTTGTTTTTTGCATAGTAAATTGGACTGAAGATTATGCTTCCCTTGCAGATCCTAAGCTTGCAGTGCACACTCACCTCTGCACCATGGTGTGAGGCTGTGTTTCATGCAAAGCAGCATTTTCAGCATCAACGTAGGGCATGCCAGAACCAAGAGACCAGTCTTTGTAGGTATGCCACCAAACTGTTTTTTTCCCCTTGTGCAATGCAGCACAGCTAATTTGGATGCTGCTCTGAGTTACGTGCTAAATTAGCAAATCTGAAACATGGTGCTTAGCTATGATGGATGTTATATGAGGAGTGGAGCCATGGATAGGTCGCATCAGAGGAAGCACAGTTAAGAGCAGACAGAATATGCAGTGACACTTAGACCCATATTTATGGATGGTTAGCGTTGCTTTATCACCATTAATTTTGGCACTTAAACGGAGCTAACCTAACTCCATATTTATATTTTGACGCTAGACCAGCCTCGTGTCAAAATATTGGAGTTAGTGCCATGTTCAGGATGGGCAAAAGCACCTTGCATCAATGAGATGCAAGGTAGGCATTCTCGTCCTAAACACAACGCTAACCCCTAGTGCCATATTTATCTACAGATGCAGAAATGAAGCGCAAGGGGGAGACGAACCTTAATAATGGTGCTAAGCCCGCTTAGCACCATTATGTAACACCTAGGTCAGACCAGGCATTATGGTGTAGGTAGGCCCATGTCCATGGTGAAACACCACGGGATGGGCACAAAGATGCCCACCCCAAACCCCAGGAACACCACCACCCATACCAGAGGGACACTACAGGAGGGGCAACCCATCCCAGGTAAGTTTAGGTAATCATAATAATGTTCTTATAGGTGCCATTGGGGGCCCCTCACATGGCACTCCCTGCCTGGCACTTGGTATGTTGGGCTTGCCTAGGGGAAACTAGTCCCCTGTGGTGGGCATTGGGGTGGTGATAATGGCCCATGTCTACACTTAGACAGGAGTCATTTTTTGGCTGATTGGGTGTCAAAAAAAGATGCTAGTTGGTTAGCAGCATATTTTTTGCTGCTAAACAACCTAACATCATTTCAGACCCATTAGCTCAATTTTCACGAACGCCATCCCTGACCGGCTAGCGTCTTTGTTTTTAGAGGCTAGCCATTCCTTAATGCCATCTAGCATTGTTTAATAAATATGGCGCTAAGATGGCTCTAGGGAATGGTGATAGCCGGCGTTAAGAAAAATGCTAATGCAGTTTAGCGTCTTCTTTCATAAATATGGGCCTAAATGTATCACAAACCAACAGTTTCAATAATTGAATACTGGACACTTAAAACATCAATAAAACACTAGGTATTACATTAAGACAAGTGCATATCTTTAATAATCAAACAGGCAGTTTGTGCCTAATAGATCAGGCTGCAAAAAAGAAATGTAGATACAGCGATTATTATCAAGCTCATGAAATCTTTTTTACTAATTCCAGGAACATTTGTTCGATCCATCAATCCCAAAAGACGAACATAAAGGCACAATCCACCTAGCTCTAGGTCTGGCATATCTTGGACAGAGAAATAGTAAGTGCTCCTCAGTTTCATCAAAGAGCATAAATACATGACTGACACAAAGTAGGCCCAGGCTTTGCACACCATACATAGTAATTAACAAGAGCTCATTCCTAAACTGCAGAAAAAGCGAGTGAGCACACGTGTAGGTCGAATACAGAGCATGGACTTGTGCAATAAAAAGAGACTTGAAAGGCTACATGTAGAACTAAGTGATTCATTCTGAGCAGTGGCACTCTCCTAGTATCTTGTCTACAATACCCTCTCTAAACTGTCAGTAGCCAAAGTGCAAACCCAATAGAGCAGTGATCTTAGAGTGGCCTACGCGCAGAGAAGGGCTTAAGATCAAGGTCCAACCTGACAGGCTTTAAAGGAGTACCTCTGCCCAATCTTGTTAGGGCTCTGATAAAGTTGTTCTCACTAATTCTCAATAAACCTATGTGACAGTAGCCCCATAATTCTGTACAATGTAGTACCCAGAGGTTGTGTTTTATAAATCTCCTCTGCAGGAAGAATTGGGTACCAGAATACCTTTTTGGCAAATCTAAAAATTGCCTCAGCTCCATAGGTTAACAAATGCAAGTCTTTAAGGATCTGGGGGCCCATAAGCCTGAGTTGGCCAAGCATATCCCTCGGTAATCAAATTCCTTAACCCTTTCTAATACTTTCTAATAAGTTGTCTGCTTCGTATTAGAAGCATTGATTTCAAGGCTATACAAGAAAAGAATAGGTGCCTGATTTAAATTTCAGCGGACAGGTTACTCCGTCACAACACTGACAAATATCTCATCCACCAAAATATAAATTCCATTATGTCAAAAATTGTAAGTTGTCCAGGAGTACAATCGCATGATAATTTAATGGAATCTTCAGGCTTTCTTTTTTATAAAGAGGGACAATATCCGCCCCTTTTCAAGTAGCAGGCATCACTGCCTCTGTTACAATTGCATTTGAAATGATGTTGATATAAGGAATCCCCTAATATTAGGGTCTGATCTAAAAAGATCAGCTATAATGTTATCTAATCCTGGGGCCTTCCTGTACTTCCCAGTCTCCATTGGGGTAAAAACAACAAAAAGGGGCAGACACACAGGAAGTATCTCTCTGACAGCTAGTAGGGATTGAATTAAATTCTTGTGGACAAGAGTAAAGATTCCCAAAATGGGCAAACCAATTGCATGGCAAGATAGACATCTCTGGTAGACTGGTTTCCCTGGATTCCCACTATTTTGGTTTATAAACCACCAGAATTTTTCCGGATCGGTGTTAGTGGAGGCATCTAAAAGGTCATCCCATTTGTTACTCTCTCAATTGACTTTGGATTGCCTTATTTCAAGCTGGCATTCTGCACTCCTAGATCTCCTGGATTACTCCTTTATTGATTGCTCTGAGAAGATTTTTCTTTGGCACTCTGTAATGTTGTGAAAACTACCCATTCAGGCTAGCCTTTTTGGCAGCCTTCGTGAACTTCTTAAGAAAAAAATCTTTAAACACTTCAAGTGATCTAACATGCTGAGTGGCCGTCGTGCCATTGTTCCCCAATTATCAAACATTGCTGCTATATGAAGAGCAACAACTGAATGCATATCTGAAACAACGTTAGGTGAATGACACAGCGTTCCACTCACGTTCATATGATTTTTTGTGATCTCCAGTAGCTGTCCACAAAACTGGGATGGAGGGGGCGAAATGTGAGGGATCAAGTCTTTCACAATTTAAACCAAGGGATTATGATCAACCTCTTCTCTCTCTATCATTGACATATATTCCTTCAGCTGCAATATTCTGCCTTCCAAAATAACATAATCAAGAAAGCTTGCATAAGGTCCTCTTTTGAAAGTTGGTAGTGGTGTGACGTCAGATGGTAAACAGCCATTGCAGGCTGCAGCCCATGAGCAATAGTGAGATCTGCCATTTGGATGGCAGCCTTTGCAAAATCATGCTTCACTGGGGAAGTTATTTCAGGTATTCCCTGCACTTAAGGCCCTCATTATGACATTGGCGGTAAGTCCCGCTTACCGCCATGCTGACTGCTGCCAACATACCGCCCCCACGGCAGTTTACCGCTACCCATATTATGACCCACACATAGCAATCCGTCACTATACAGCCACACACACAAGTCCGCCAGCCCAAAGGTCAGTGATAAACTGGCGGTAGCAAAACCCACACCGTTACACCAACAGAACTATGGCCACACCATTATGACCCACAAATCACTGCAGGGGATATTCAATCATGGTAAACTATTGGCGGTACATACCGCCGCGCTCAAAATACATACCCCCACCCCTACCCTCATCCCCACCACTCCCCCACCTCACATACACCCCACCATCACAACCCATCCATCCCAGTACCAAGCCCTGCATGCACCACCAATGATGGACATCACTCACAGCCCTGCATGGATACCCATCACTAAAGCATGCACATTAGAGAGAATCACCTAGCGCACAAAATCACTACTCACACAAGGCAAAGCTGACAGGGCAATCACAACCATACAGGGAAACACACCCATGCACAAGATGTCACACGCAGAAACAATAACACTGCATTTACATCCCCACAGGTCCCCCACCCAACGTCACCGGAGAAGAGGTGCCAGCAACATCCAGTCCCCCCACAGAAGCGGCCCACAGTGATGACACCTGGATCTGGATGACCAACCTGGCCCTTCAGGGATCTCCAGACATTCGGTTACCCAGGCACAGTTCCGTACCACCACAGAGCCCCCCTCAGGAAATACCAGCACAGCACCGACCCAGCCGGCCCATACCTCTGTCCCCAGGACACGTCAATCAGCAGTGTGTCCACCACTACAGGGACCCAAGGCAACCCCACAAACACAGGACGATCAGGGACCCGGGGACAGCGGCAGTGGGAACACTGTTCAGGGGATAGCGGCACAGGACAACAGGGAGGCTGGGAGGACTGCTGTGTGACAGGGGGAGGACAGACCCAGGGAACCCACTCTCCAGGAGGCACTCACCAACATCCTGGGAGCATACCACCATTCCCAGGAGACAATGGGCCAGATACTGGACAAGTTGCAGGAGACCCAGCGGCTGCAGGAGGGACAGTACCTGGGGATCAGGGAGAACATGAAGGACATCCATACCACCCTGGTCACCATTGCAGAGGTGCTGGCAGAAATGGCCAACACCATGAGGGAGGCAGTGGCACACCACCGGGCCCCTGATACTAGCCACACTGATGAACAGCCCTCCACCTCCGCTGCCGCTAGTGGACAGGAGGCCCCACCACAGGAACAACAGGCCACCAGCACCCCTCCCCCTGCAGAAGGAGAAACACCCCACAAATGGTACCCGTGATCCAAGCAGAAGCCAGAGAACATTGCCAAGACCCCTGCCAAGAAATGAGACTCTCCTGATTGTCACCCTTGGGTCCCACTCTGTCTCCCTGTCCACCTTGAACTGCCATTGCTTCTCTTCCTATGCCCCCTTGGGCGATGCACCTGTGATACAAATAGATTGGACTCTATCCTGGACTTTCCTCCACCATCTCCCAGGCCCATTGCACATCACCCTTTACTTATTAGCACTTAAATAAAAACCCTTTGAAAAAATACAAGTATGGAGTATGTCAAATGATTTAACTATGTATTTGTTTAACAAGGTTGAAATACTGCAATACAATTGTACAGTAATTTATACATAGAAGTGGCCTGTAGTTGGCTGCAGTCAACACACCAGGTGCCAGAGTGGGGCACAGATATCTGAAAATAGAGATGCCAAAGGATACAGTAAGTGGCCATAGAATTGGGAGAATCTGCCTGCCATGTACAATGTCAAATACAAAACTGTCAAGGCAAAGTGAAGTTACAATGTCTTACCTGTGTGTCTCTGTGGTATAATTGCTGTTCTGTTGTCCTCATCCTCTGCCTCCTCGTCTTCTCTGTCCACAGGATCCACTGCTGCCACACGCCCATCTCCAGCCTCACCCTCCTGCAGAAAAGGCACCTGGCGTCTCAAGGCAAGTTTATGCAATATGCAGCATGCCACGACTATCTGGCAGACCTTGTTGGGTGAGTAGTACAGGGATCCACCAGTTAGGTGGGGGCAACAAAACCTGGCCTTCAGGAGGCTGAATGTCCTTTCTATGATTCTTCTTGTTTGCCCATGTGCCTCGTAGCGTTCCTCTGCACTTGTCCTGGGATTCCTCACAGGTGTCAGTAGCCATGAGAGGTTGGGGTAACCAAAGTCACCTGCAAATATCGAGGGATGCCTGTTAGCCAAACACTAACCCTTATGGCCAACACCATACCCATACACCAACCTCTACTGGGTGGGAACCATGGGCTCACCTATTAGCCACACCTGGTGCCTCTGGAGTTGAGCCATCACATATGGGATGCTGCTATTCCTCAGGATATAGGCATCATGCACAGAGCCAGGATACTTTGCATTGACATGGGATATTTACTTTTCTCTGGGGGGGGGGTACAAATTCAATATGTGTTCCATCAGTAGCCCCAATAATGTTGGGGATATGTCCCATTGCATAGAAGTCAGCTTTCACTGTGGCCGAATACTCCACCTTGGGGAAAACAATGTAGCTGCACATGTGTTTAATCAGGGCAGACAACACTCTGGTCAGCACTATTGAGAACATTGGCTGAGACATTCCTGCTGCCAAGCCCACTGTCACTTGGAAGGAGCAAGTTGCCAAGAAATGGAGCACAGATAGGACTTGCACAAGAAGGGGGATCCCAGTGTGGTGACAGATAGCGAATATCAGGTCTGGCTCCAATTGGGCACACAGCTCTGTGATTGTGGCCCTCTCTAGTCTACAGGTGAGGATAATGTGCCTGTCCTCCATTGTTTCCGAGTCCACCAGGGGTCTGTACCCGGGGGGATGTCTCCATCTCCTATTCATCCGCAGTGGTTGTAATCTAGGGGGCAAAACAGTGAGCAGCTGGTCAGTATTCCACATTTCCAAACACTACACTGCATTGCATGTTGTGACTGTAACAGTATGTTGTTGGATAGGCCCAAATGGTGCCTAGGTGTACTGTGATGCAGTTAGGAGCCATGGCCTGCTCCCCCCCCCCTGAAATGGCGTCCGCCTGTCCGTGTGGATGGACATGTGGAAATGAGGTAATGCCGCTAATGTTGTGCGCCATTGCGGGAGGTGGTCGAGTACCGCAGTGCAACTCCTCATTGGTTGTCATTGGGCTGTATGGGTTACAGTGGCCAATAGTGATGTATGCTGGCAGTGATGGTACACACCACTGCGGACGTGACCGCCATTTCCTATCTGTTCACTCACTTGCTACCTGACCTTCAACAGGAGAGGACCTACACTGCAAGTGCTGCTGTGACCTGTGTCTGGAACTGACTATGGCTCGTGTCACTGGGCAAAGGGCCCCTACCTTCACCGCTGCAGGGTTGGAGAGACTGGTGGATGGGGTCCTACCCCAGTACCAAATGATGTATGAGTCTCCAGACCATCAGGTGAGTACACTGTGAGCACGATGCAAGGGGCATGAATGCATAAAGTGTTGTGTGTGAGGGCCTCGTGTAGGGGGGGTTGGTGGAAGGGTTCTGGGCAGCGTGCTGCATGTATGGTGGGCACTGTCTGTGCGTAAGGGGATGTGAGGGTTATGGTGGGCCAGGAGTATAACAGGCCGGACAGTATGACTGATACTTTTTTCTGTTTCTTGTTCTGCAGGTCAGCGCCCATCAGCAAAAGGGTATATGGCTTGCCATCACCAAGGACGTGCGGACCCTGGGGGTCTAAGGCAGGCGGAGCACCCACTGTCACAAATGGTGGGAGGACCTGAGATGCTGGGCAAGAAGGTGGCGGAGGTCCAGCTGGGGATGACCTCCCAACGAGGAAGGGGTGCTTGTCAATCCCTGACCCCCCTGATGTCCCGCATACTGGCAGTGGCCTATCCGGAGCTAGATGGGCGCTTGAGGGCATCACAGCAGCCACAATTGTGTGAGTACAGTTTCTCAATATACTACTTGCGCATGGTGGGGTGGTCTCCGGGTGGGGGATGTGTGCCTGTGGGTCCCCCTAGGCCAGGCCGGACATTGCAGGGTAGGTCCCATGTTGGGCAGGGGCTGATGAACACCTCATCCTACTAAGCTAGTAGGCATTCACTACAGGCAGGGGTCTGTGGGTCTCAGGGATGCTGCTATTGGCGTTAGGTATTCCTGTCCATGGCCTGGTGACTAGCATTGTGACTGGTAGTGCTTTGCCTAGTGAATGGGGCTGTTCCCTGTGTGTGTGTGTCGTGTACGCCAACGATGGTGTTGTTGCTGCCACTGACCAAGTGTATCATTTTTCTCTTCTCCCCTTTTTGTTTTGTCATCCTGTCCTTATGTGCATTAGCTTCATCTGGCAGAGGAGCAGAGGCACTGGAGATGGAGGGAGCTGCATCCCACAGGGCCCAGGAGGCCGAACCCACCGACAGTGAGGGCACCAGTGGGATGGAGGGCGAGGGGAGCACCACAACAGAGACAGGAGGGGACAGTGATACCTCCTCCGATGGAAGCTCCCTGGTGGTGGCGGACACCTCTGTGCCCACCCCAACTACAGCTACAGCTGCCATCCCCCGTACCAGCACCAACCTCCCATCAGCCCCTCTGTGTGTTTCCCATGCCCGCTCACCCAGGAGGGTGGGCATCTCCTTCGCCCCAGGCACCTCAGTCCCTGCCCCAGTTAGCCCTGCTGCCCTGAGTGAGGAGGCTATTGACCTCCTGCGATCCATCTCTGTTTGGTAGTCAACCATATGCCATTTAGGGGCTGGCAGCCCATTTGCAACAAACAAATGCATTCCTGGAGGACATTCACTCTGGCATGGCGGCCGAACAGAGATCAATCCAGGCTCTAGCCTCCTCCCTGATGGCAGCCATTGTCCCTGTTTCTAGCCTCCCCCCTCCAACTTCCTCTACCCTGTCCCATTCCCCTCAACCCCAACCTAACCCAAACACACATTCAGACCAGCATGCACCCAAGACATCACACAGGAGTGGCTCAGGCAAACACAAGCACCACACATCATCCCACAGACACTCACAAACACCATCCAGATGCAGACATACCAACATCCACTGCCTCCACTGTGGCCCCCTCCTTGTCGCAGTCCACCACCCTCCCAGTAGCATCTCCACTCACACCTGCATGCACTACTTCCTCATCTACTACCTTCATCACCATCACGCCTATCACTACACACCCCTCACTGGCAGTCACCACCCCCACATCCATGCACACGTCCCCTGTGTCCTTTCCCACTGTGTCTGTGCCCCCTCCTCCCAAAGTACACAAACGCAAGCACTCAGACACCCAACAGCCATCCACCTCATAACAGCATCCAGCCCATGCACCTACACCCAAACACAGTAGACAGACACCTCCTACAAACACTCCCTCTTCCTCCACTCCCAAACATTATCCCTCTTCCCGCCCTAGTGTCCCTAAGAAGCTTTTCCTCTCCACCGTAGACGTCTTCCCTACGACTCCCCCCAGTCCTTCACATCGGGCCCAGGTGGCCAGAACCCAGGCGAACACCTCAGCCTCCCAGTCCACGGCCACCGTAGTGTTGTCAGCTGCTGTAGGTGGGAGAGGCTCCAGGGAACCAGGCATCAGCACTGAAAGAGTGCCTACACCAGCTGCCAAAGGGAAGGGCAAGGAGGCACCACCATCTGCGAAAGGGAAGGGCAAGAGGCCTGGAATTGCAGGCATGAAGGAGAGGAGGCCTGGCGCTGGGACTGATTCTGAGCCCCCACCACCAACCATGGCAGTTCAGCCGTCCAAGGCTGCAGGGGAAGGGCTGGAGCCTCCTCCCACCACTGCCTGCACCGTCATCAACACCGCCACCAGCAGCAACAGTCCCAGTGGGAAGCTGTCTGAGGCTGCAGGGGAAGGGCTGGAGCCTCCACCCACCACTGCCCGCACCCCCACCAGGACTGCCACCAGCATCACCAGCACCACTGCCAGCAGCAGCAGCCCCAGTGGGCAGCCGTCCAAGGCTGCAGGGGATGGGCTGGAGCCTCCTCCCACCACTGCCAGCACCACCACCAGCACCACTACTGCCACTACTGAGCAGCCATCACCGCCGGCGGGCAGTGTGTAGTCCTGCCTCCATGGGCTGTAGTCCATCCTGGACCCTGCAAATCCTGTAGGTGTGACACCCAGGTGAGAGACTGTGACCTTGAACTCCTTAAGTGCTGCATCACAGGGCAAAATGCCCCCTCCAGAACCAGTGGCAGAAGCCATCCACTCACCCCCTCTTTGCCAGGATGAAGCACACTGGGCACAAGGCCCCCCCAGAACCAGTGGAAGAAGCCATCCACTCACTCCCCCCTTGCCAGGATGAAGCACACTGGGCACAAGACGCCCTCCAGAACCAGTGGAAGAAGCCATCCACTCACCCCCTCCTTGCCAGGATGAAGCACACTGGGCACAATGCCCCCTCTAGAACCAGTGGAGAAGCCATCCACTAGAGAGACTGTGGCTTTGCATTTCCCAGGACCAAGCAGTGTGCAAACCACCCACTTGCGAGACTGTGGCTTTGCACTCCCCAGGACCAAGCAGTGGGCAAACCACCCACCTGAGAGACTGTGGCTTTGCACTCCCCAGGTCCAAGCAGTGGGCAACCCATCCACTTGAGAGACTGTGGCCGTGCACTCCCCAGGACCAAGCAGTGGGCAAACCACCCACTAGAGAGACTGTGGCCTTGCACTCCCCATGACCTAGCAGTGGACAAACCACCCACTTGAGAGACTGTGGCTTTGTACTCCCAGGACCAAGCAGTGGGAAGCCCACCCACTTGAGAGACTGTGGCCTTGCACTCCCCAGGACCAAGCAGTGGGCAAACCACCCACTTGAGAGACTGTGGCCTTGCACTCCCCAGGACAGCGCACAGGGCATGTAGCCCCCTCCAGGACCAGTGGTGTTGTACCATCTTCTGGCTGAGGTGCCCCCTATTCCCTATCCCCCTGAGATGCCTATGTATTTTTGACCTGATGCCCCTGCAGTGTTCTCTCCGTGTTGTTGCAGGAGTGCGGTGGGGCCTTGGCCTATGTGATGTAGCCCTGTGGCCAACAGACATTGAGGACTGGGCAGTGTCCCTCCATTTGTATATATGTATATACTGTTTTGATTTTGAAGCACATATTTCTACTTATTTATCTTACAACACTCACTTTAATCAATTCCTTTTGTCCTTGCATTATTCCTGAGGGGTACGGGGTAGATGTGTAATGTTATTGCATCTGTTTGTGTGTATGGTGTTTGGGGTGTTGCGTGTGTGTGTCACTCTGTTTTCCCTCCCCCCTCCCTTGTGTGCTAGGCAGCAGTACTCACCGTGGCCGTCTTCACCGGCATCGATGTTTGTAATGCATGAAGAGGTATACAAGCTTGGGAAAGATATGCAACTTGGTCTCCATGGCATCATGGTTCTTCGTTGAGTCTCCAGAGGTGAGTCCTTTACCTTCTGTGTACTGTTTCCACCGTGCCTTTGATGTCGTTGGTACCGCCCCAGAAAAGGTGGCGGATAGGCCTGTCTTAATACAGTGGGCGGAACATTGTCTTCTGCCTGTCTGTTGGCGGTTACAGCCGTGGTGCTTGTTGCTACCGACGTGGTGGTCGATGTGTTAAAGTGGCTGTCTGTGTGGGAGGTTTACTCCATGGTCATAATTCCATTTTTTTTACCGCTGCTTTATCACCGACCACCAGAGTTTTAATGAGGGCCTAAGTCTTCATTGTTGCACAGGTCTTGGATATTACCATTAGGATTGCGAGTTAGATTCAGGTCACCTGTCACAATGACAAAATAGGACTTAGAATACAAGGCCCAGATCTCATCCAACAAATAGAGAGAAGGGGATTATTTATGCTTTTCAAGACTCAAGTTGTATATGTTGAAGAGTTCTTCAGCAGAATAGGATAATAATGTTTTCAACAAAGCAAGCAACCTACCTTCTGGATGTTCTACTGAAGACCTAGTACGGGTTATGCAATAGCTCTTGAAACCACTTCTAAACATGTTCCCAGTCAGCCATGTCTTTTTTTTAAAGGCAAATCCCACGGTTATCAACAAATTGGCCCCACGCAGGGACTTCTAGTTTCAATTTTATCCCAGGAATATTCCAACTGGTAACATCTGTGGTGCTTGACAATAAACTTGAGAGGGAGGGAGAATTAAAAGATGTATCAAATCAAATCAAATCATTAACATTTATAAAGTGCGCTACTCACCCGTGCGGGTCTCAAGGCGCTAGGGGAAAAGGGGGGGTTACTGCTGCTCGAATAGCCAGGTTTTTAGGAGTCTCCGGAAAGCGGAGTGGTCCTGGGTGGTCCTGAGGCTGGTGGGGAGGGAGTTCCAGGTCTTGGCCGCCAGGAAGGAAAAAGATCTCCCACCCGCCGTGGAGCGGCGGATGCGAGGGACGGCAGCGAGTGCGAGACCAGAGGAACGGAGGAGGCGGGTGGGGACGTAGAAGCTGAGGCGTCGGTTGAGGTATTCCGGTCCCTTGTTGTGGAGGGCTTTGTGTGCGTGGGTGAGAAGTCGAAAGGTGATCCTTTTGCTGACTGGAAGCCAATGCAGGTGTCTCAGGTGTGCGGAGATGTGGCTGTTGCGGGGTACGTCGAGGATGAGGCGTGCCGATGCATTTTGAATGCGTTGCAGGCGATTTTGGAGTTTGGCTGTGGTCCCGGCGTAGAGGGTGTTGCCGTAGTCCAGGCGGCTTGTGACGAGGGCGTGGGTCACGGTTTTTCTAGTGTCGGCGGGGATCCAGCGGAAGATCTTGCGGAGCATGCGGAGGATGAGGAAGCAGGCGGAGGACACGGCATTGACTTGCTTGGTCATGGTGAGAAAAGGGTCCAAGATGAAGCCGAGGTTACGGGCGTGGTCTGTGGGGGTCGGTGCGGTGCTGAGGGCGGTGGGCCACCAGGAGTCGTCCCAGGCGGACGGGGTGTTGCCGAGGATGAGGACTTCCGTTTTCTAGACAGAAGACATGAAATAGACCTGATCACCATCAAGTGGCTGAGCATCAGCAAGGGATGGGTGTGAGTCATCAATATGAATCTCAGTGATGGGTTCTGAAATTAGCCAAGGTGCTATCAATGGTCAAAGTGTGATGGAATACAAAGGGGTATTTCCTGTTGCCAACCCCGAGGACCCCAGTGTCAAAATACCAGAGGCAGAAACAAGGGAGAGCAAGTTTGCCCTAGTTGTGTGATCAATCATCACTCAATAACCTTCAGTGAGAATTCAATGTGCCAACTTTGGCTGGCAGTAGCTCTGCTTAGAGATATTTTCCTGGATCAATGGATAGGAGGCACACACTTTGGCTGCAAGTACTGATAGAAAAAACAAATGGAAGAAGGGTGATAGCAGTTTGAGATCCGCCAGAGGGGTGATAGTTAAACAACTTCAGAACAATAGCGGGGGACCTAAAGTTAATGATCACACAATCACCTGGTAAACTCTTTTACAAGGGATCTACCATCCCACCCTATGAACCATCAAAATAGCAGGCACAACTGAGTGGGGAATATTAGCAGAAATGTCAAACTAAAGCAAAACCTTGTTTTTTAGGCTGAGTGGAGGATTCAACAGTGTTAGGTATCAGACAGGGCACATTTGATAAAACAGCCACATAGAGACAAGCCTGGGAATGAAGGTTGATCAGAGGGGTGTGATCCCTGGAGAGACGAACAGCAATTTTCTCAGCAACCCCTCCCTCCATCTCCTCCCTGGCAGTCATCAAGACAAACCCAATCAGTTCTAACAGATTCAGAAATAGCTGTGCTGAGTGGTTGCATTACCGTCCTGTCAGATAAGTGATTCAACATCAAACCAGTATTCCCCGGCTGGTGTTCAGGAGGTTGGTCAAGGTGGTTTCATCATGACCATAAGTAACAGGAGTGTGGTGTTAGGAGGCTGTGAGAACAAGGCCAAATTTAACTTACAATGTTCTGGCTCAGTCGCACACAATTGTTTGTAAATTGGCTTTAATTTATTTAGCCTCCATAATATCAGATAGTTTACTGGACAAATCCCCCAATACCTCAGCAGGGATAGCCTCATCACAACCAGCTCAATCACTCTTGGAGCTAAGAGTTGCTAAACATGTTTGTTTGTATTTAGCACAAAGTTTGTCCCTCTTTCTTTTTGATGGCTGGCCATTAACTGAAGGGCATGATGAATTACGTAATAGCTCTGAGGGTACTAAGGGAGTTAAGCTGGAGGGTCCCAGTTCAGTAGTAATAGTGGCTGGTCCCCCCAAACCTGTGCCTGCTGTAGTTGAATAAGGAAAAGCAGGAGTAAGAGATAAACATCGCTCAACAAGTTCAATTTCCTTATTTATAATGCTTTCTACATGTTGGAGAAATCCATCCAAAGAAGTTCTAATCTGCTGTTTAGGCCGATTAGCAGCTAGCTTGCACTTCCCCTTTCTTGCAGAGCTAAACAAAATCAATAAATGAATATGTCCTAGTACTCTATTAAGTTGTAAGTGTCCAGTGCTTACAGTGAAGCCAAACAAAGGGAGGGTGGCCCAGCCCAGCCTCTTCGGGTGATGGTGGACGAAGAACTGCCTGATCTTGGCCTGGTCTTGGCTCAGGCACATCTCATGTGCATCCCCTGCCATGGGCAAGATCCAGTGCTTATACAGCGCAGCTCGAGGATGCCCCTTCTCCTCCACAGAAGAGCACAGTATTATTGGTGATAAGAGTCCCCACATGGCCCCCTCAGCAAGGCAAGTGCCCCACGCCGTAGCCAAGATCCAGCGCTTAAGTAGCACAGCTGGAGGAAGACCCTGCTCCTCCACAGAAGGGCACAGATATATTGTGGGTGCTAGAGTCCCCACACAACTCCCTCAGCAAGGCAAGCAGACCACACAATGGGCACGTTCCAGTACTTATATAGCGCTGCTCAAGAAAGCCTCTCCTTCTCTACAGAAAGGCACAGATGTATTGTAGATGGTGGAATCCCCACACAGCCCCCTAAGCAAGGCAAGTGCAATGCAGGTGTGATCCATCACTTTTGTAATGCAGCTCGAGGAAGCCCTTCCTATTCCACAGAAGAGCACAGATGTACTGTGGACCATAGAGTCCCCCCCCAGAAAGACAAGCATTGATATTGGGTTTACTTCTGTTTCATTTTGTTTAGAGATTTTGTTTCACTTTGCGACTGTCAAAGTTGGAGTACATTAATAAAACATTTTAGCTATAGATTATATTGATATTGGTTGTCTTAGTCCTAATATGGATGAATGTGAATCTTTAGTTGCAGGACTGCATGAGCAGAGGCACAGTGCCATATGTTTAATTCTGCTGCGATATGCGGTTGTCCACTGCTTTATTTCAGGTGGTTATTATATTATGAGGCACCTTGGCTCATTATGGGAACTTTCTTAGTTTTCAAATATACTTTTTTACTTTGCTGCTTCTTCCCTTTAGTTGCACCAAAGTCCAGTAAACACTTTGGTTTATAGCTGGAGATAACACCAGCAGTGATTGGTAGAGGATCCTCTAGCCTGTCCTTACTGAGGACCCCCATGGGGCCTGACCCAGCTTTTCATAAAGCCTTCAGCTAAAATATTCCTAGAAACCATTATTGTAGAATTTCAAAAATGATTTAACCCAACAGAAAGAGAGAACCTCACACAGCTCATTTTTGTTGTTATTTAGATTACAGCACAAAACTTGCTTTACACTGGAAAGTTGACTAACAGTAAGGCAAAGCTGCTCCTAGCGCTGGTTTGCATTAATTAGCGCCAAGTGGATGTTCCATGGATGGTACATGTGCCTTCTCATTCAACCATTAATTATTTTTTTCCGCAAAACCCTTTCTACCAAAGATTTGAAGCAGGGTTTTGTATAAAAAATATAACGTCATTTGAAATCAGACATTAAAAGGATAAATGTTTTGAGTTCTCCTTTTTTCAACTTTGCATGCATGCTTCACTGTACAGCACACATACGTAGTAGGTAAAGTTTTAAATGTAGTTTAAGCACAGTATTTTGTACTTGATGGGTACCCTTCCAGTACAAAACCGATGCTAGACTCATATACACACCCTTCTACTAGAGCACAAAGGATGTGTTTCTGGCGCTTGGTAGTGAAATTCTGCACCAACACTAGGGCGAGCTGAAGAGGGAGCCACATCTCTGTAGATGTGTTTCTCTCCCAGGCTCTTCTTCAAACACAATGCAGCATTTCTGGTTGCTGCGCTGTGTGAGAATTTCATCAATCTGACCCACAGAATCATAAAAGAGGGAATCAAAAACACCAGCTCAGTACATACAGCAATAATATTCCAATGGCACCAACAACGTTCAGTATACCCCACAATGGACTTCACATTATACTGATCGGTAAAGGATAGCATGTACGGAGTCTGTGCACTTCAACATTAGTAATCAGCAAATCAAGCAATGTTGATTATTACCCATACATTCATTTGTTATAGAAAATCTGAGTGTTGTGGCCCACCCAGGGTATCTAGGTGGTCACAAGAGAAGGTACAATGGGAGTAGAGTTTGGACCAGCATCACTTTCCAATTGTCACCCAGTCACTCATTTAATATGCAATATCACTCAACCAGTCTTTGATTCTTGTGGAAGGGCCACAGCCCCGGTGTGCTCCCAACCTACAATTTGCTAGCAATAATGCCATGGGAGAGTGTGTCTAGATCAAAGGTGGAAAGTCCTTAACAAAGCTCAGGAGGGACAGCAGTGCGTTAACTCAAGGGGAACAGCACTGCTGATCATTTCAGACAATGACCCCTTCACCTCCTCCCAGAAGTCAGTGATTGATGGACACAACCATGCTAAATGGAAAAATATCCAGTACTAGGATGCAATTTGAATTGTTTCTAATGCCCAGTTGGTTTAGTGTTGCTGGTGTATAGTATTTTCTATTCAACAATTTAATGTGTGGCAATCTGTAGTTAGATTACTGGGTTCCCATCTGGGGGTGGCAGAATTTCCATTGTTTGTTGGTCAACAGCGAGTTTAGATTTCAGAGTCACTTGTCATTAGCAGCTGGAGTGTAAATACAGGCCTCAGGTTGCATCATGGCATATAAGCATATTATCAGTTTCAAGAAAATGGAGAATCTATTAGCATTGCCTGAGTTTTAAATGCAATGGGGGAGGGAGAAGGAAAGGTATAATTAGATGCTCTACAAGTTTTGCAGAGCCTTAGGTATAAGAATGTGCCTAATAGAGGATAGTCCAGCACTTCCCACATACTGATCATCTTAAATTTCACACCAAGAGGTTGTGAGATTTGAGATATTGAAGTTGTCTATCAGCTTTACCTTTACTCATAAGTGTTAGACTAGGATTATTGCAAGTAGTATTCGAGGTGCATACATTGGGTCGAGAAGAGCTCTACATCCCAATCGATGCCATGGCTAAGCAGTACATCTGATTGTGTCCAGCTCAGTCATTTGTTCAGATATAGATGTGCAGAGGAATGTGTTGAGATAAATGGGGGTTAGAGTTGTCCAATTAAAGTATGTGGTAGGAAAGATTTTGGATGAATCCAGTAATGTGGAAAATTGGCTGTTGCTTAGTAATAGTACAGCCTACAATCTGGATAAGATAGACCACTCTGATCAACCAGAAATGTTAGCGTCTCCTATCTCATTCGAGAATGTTTGCCTGACCAAAATCAGCTCCATCATGTTGGGGTGCAGTCAGTGAAGAAAGCTTTAGTAAGCAGTATTGGATTGTTTTTTATAAATCTTGGAAGGATAGCCATCTTGCAATGAACAGTCTGCTTATAACGGACAAGTGCAGCTTAATCTAGCCTACAGTCTAATCTTCCAGTCTAACAATGGCCATACCATAATTGCACCAGAAAAATGTGTCCACATGCCTACTAATTTGGAATTTATTAGATGAACTGCACCATTTACAAGGGTACTCAAGGGGGCATTCGGAGGAGGAGTCAGTGAGTGAAAGATATTGGGCTTTGTCATATTGATTGATATTCCTGATACATAGCTGAATTACAGAAATTCACAAATAAATGGTGAAATGTTAGTGGCAGGATCCCTGATGACGAGTGTAACATTGTTGACATAAAGTGACATAAAAAGCCATCTGGGAATGAAGTTCAGATTGTATTCTGAATGGTGCTACCTCAGCCAAGCATCAATAGACTTCATTCCAATCACAAATAGTACAGGGAAGAGCGGATATCATTGATTGATTTCCTGAGTTATTTGAATAGGAGCAGAGTGCATCTCATTCTGTCGAATGTGTACTGTGGGATGGATAGATAGCAACCTAATCCAGTTGATGAAACTTGCACTGAAGCAAATACATTCCAATATAGAAAGAAAGTAATGCCATTCCAATGAATCAAAAACCTTAGTGGTGTTAAGGAGTACTTACTGCATTGATCTCAGTCTTTAGTTGTTGTATCAGGGCAAAGATATCATGAATATTGTGACAGATGGATGGCCCCAGTATGAACACAGACTTAACACAGACTGACCAGGACTAAGAAGACTAGGAATCTAAGAAAATATTATATTTCCAAGCAGTTTAGCCAGCCCTTTTTGTAAATGTTAAACATCAACAGAGAGTTTTAGTGAAGTGAAGGAGGGAGTGAGCAAACCTGTATGGTGTCTTCACACATAACTAACAAATATGGCACCAATATCTGGGTATTTTCATTGTCAAATTACACCACAAGGCTATTGGTCACCGGAGCTGGCCCACTCAGTATGTTCCAAATGACCTGTGTTATCTTGACTGTAGAGAAAGGAACATCTCTGTACTTTTAATAAACATCGCCAAGCTATGCAAGCTCGACCATGTCAAAAAGATAATTAAAGTCAGAGTTGAGGGGAAACACCTTATATTGGAAAAATTAAGAATAGAAATCTGCAAATTCTTTCAGTGATGCATCTGTCTCATGATGCATGCCTGTGTCATCATCATTACAAATCTTAATGATGTCTGTGTTGACCCAAGAGCGCCTAACTGCATGTGCAAGTGTTCTAATTGACCTATCCGTCTCTTTGTATGACCTGCCGTTGGCTTCTTTGCTCAGGTAATTGATCACCCTAATAGCAGTCTCACTGTACTCCTCAAGCTGTGTCTGTAAATCTGTCAACAACTGTCTTCCCAAGAGGAACATAGTGTTGATCAAGGATGTGCAACCCCACCTCAAGTCCACTAATATGATTATGCATGGTTCTTAAGAGTCCTGGGAAATTCACTCCCAAAGAATCACAGCCTTGAAGCCCTCTCACAGTGTTCCAGCTACGGACACTGTGTTTTTACTTACTGTGAACTAGTCAACTACTGCACTAAATATCTCATCCCTAAACAGGAGTATAGTAAACCATTTGTTGGTAGCCACCAGCAAATTCAAGGAGGACTGGGCTGTTAGTCCTGGCCCCATGCTATACCTCCGTAAAAAAATTGTTGTCCAGAGATTTTCATTTTTGATTAGTGTTTTTGTGTCCTTAGAGAAGTAATTTAGCTTGGGTAAACATTGCTAATCCAGGCCTATTTTTTCTGGACAACATTTTTTAAATTGTTGGATGTGTTACAGTGATGAAGCAATATTTCTGGCACCACTAGACATATATACTTCATTTTGGTATCAAAGTTTTTGGGGGGCAAGTAGTCATATGGAGACAGAAAATAACTCCTCAGAGCAACCCATCTGTCATTTTCCAAAATGGCGGCTCTATAATGATGTGTTTTAGCCATCATATAGGTAACCTATTTTAATGTTGTTTTTGTTTCAAGTTTTCAGTTGATTCAAATTTGTAAACATAAGAGAAGCAGGTGGTAGAAGAGGATCCTTACTCCTTGACAAAAAAAAATGTGTCATATGCCAAACTAATCAGAAAGAAAAGCTAACATCAACTGTGGCTGGACAGAAGAGAATTTGAGATGCTGCTGAAATACATCAAGACGAAGTTCACAAAAGATTGAAACTGATGGGTGAAGAGGATCAAATGTTTTATCAGTGCAACAGCAAATGCTACAAGTCATATACAATGGAAAAAAACCTGGAAATGAATAGTCACAAAATAGCAGAAACCAGTGAATCGCAACATGAATCTGAGTCTTCTGAGAAAGCGATGGCAACCAAACCCAATCCCCATCCACTTAGAAGATTGATGGTTACTGCTCGTCCACATCCAACAACTGATCAGAAAGCAGAGGACCTTCAATGTGTTATTTTTGGTTTATCCAGAACAAGGGCCAAAGGGATTGATAAAAGAACAAAATACAGAGTATGTGAGTCTTAAAGACAGACATGTTTTTATTTGCAGCTAGTTTCTTCCAATATGAAGTTTTCAGCCAGGTAGCTGATCTAGACAGCGAGGTGAACTTAGTTGCAGCGTATTTATATGCCCGCCCGAACTATATGCATGCATACCTCCGAAAATATAAATTTACAATGAGCTCCCAGCAGCAACATAACTGCCAGCAATCAGTGAAGTTTGCACTCTTTAAAAAGGCAAATTAAGTTTTAAAGCCACTCTTGAGTGCTGGCTACGGGTTTACACTCAGTGAGATTAGAGAAACAATGGTCAACATTGATGAAACTGTATTGATCTATAATAATGACATTAAGATTTTTCTGGTGAGGATGTACAATGACAGAATTTGTTTTTGTCAGTCTAACAAAAGGAATGAGCCACTTATGTTGTTCTCATCTGATTCGACTCCTGAAGTTCTTGCTCGCAAAATAAGATCACAGGTTGCAGTAAAAATAGCAGGAACCATTTTAAGAAACGTCCTGAAAGATTTAGATTTTGGACTTAATGACAAATTTTGTGATGCCCCAGAGCTCTGCAAATCATGAAAGTCAACAAGAATGCCTGATGTTGTCTTACATTTTTTACATCATCTTTTAACATTAGCAAAGCAAAATTGTTAAAAAACTAAAGATCTTGAGTTTGGAACAGAAGTTGACAACATTATGAGGGCTTTGAAGATATAAGCAAAGAAGTGGAAGACAGTCCCATGAACCGGCAGGCTAATGCTGTGCGAATGTACTGTATATCCCAAATCCTGTTTCATGAATTACATCACAGCTAAAATACAACTCTGCTACACATGATGGCTGCCCACACAATCTATGACAAGTGCAAAAGTAGAGAGCTAATCAATTCAATAAATAGGAGTTGTGTATCAACAAGTTATAATGACACAGTAGAAAGCAGGAACTTGTTAGCAGCTCATGCTGTAAAATATTGTGAATCCAACACCACACCACTCCCATATCACTTTGCCAGGAAGGAATTTACAATTGCTGCATTTGATAATTTTGATTTTGAAGAGAGCTCTTCTTTGTCTGGAACATCTAGCACACCTGATACTGCCATGGTAATTTTTCAAGACTGTACCAATGATGTATCTGCTGGAAAACAAGCTGTGTCAGCTGTAGGCATAAACAAATGAAGCTGCAAACCTATAACCCAACTGGGTTGCCAACATGTGCAAAATCACTACAAGCCATCATAATGTCCCAGTCTACCAGAACGTTTCATAGTGGCTGAGGACATTGACCTTCTTCTACCTGATGCTGCAGTCTGCAAACCTGATGTGACTGAATATATTATATTGTCTATTAGTGTGGACTGAAGAATGGAGACAAGCCAGTTCTTCCATGGTCTGGAATTTCTGCTCTTATCTCCCAGAATACCGTCCCACTGAAGAAGGTCGGGTTTTTACCAGTACCACTATCTCCAGTCACAAACTACACAACAGTATACACAGCTCTAAAAAAATTCCAAAATGTGAGTGCTCAGCTTGCAATTTTTTTGGGATGAAGGTGTTTTCCATATTGTAGTGGACATATTTATGAGCAATCCAGTAGAATTTGATAATCTTTATCCAATGATGGGCGTTTTCTACATGACAAAAGTTAAGTTGCGGTATGCAGGAAGTTCTCTCAGTGGATGTGGCATAGAAGATACGCTTATTAAAGCTGAAATCTTTGGAAGCAAAACTGTCCAGTCAGTATTGAAAAGAACTCTTTATGTTTGTTTGTTACAAGGCATGCTCATCATATTTTAGGCTATAGAAACATTGTGTTGGAATGCTCTCTGAACAAGAATGACAATTTAGGTTTTGCATATCTTATCTCAGAAGTGAACAAGGCACGGGGTGCATTTCATTCAAACAACATAATGCAAAGCTAGGCAATGTTCAATACACTCTGTTCAAATTCAGAAAACCAAGTTTGTAGAGTTTGTCAGAGAATATGAAGAAACATCTGAACTTTTCAAGTACTGGGGAAATGTTTTACACAAGATAGCTCTGGTGAAAAACTTGATACATGCGCAATGGGAATGTGATTGGGAGCTGCACGTGAAGACTGTGGAGTCACTGATTACTGTGTTTCATGAATTTGATTGCATAGACTACCTGAGATATTTGGATCCTGCTATTTGGAAAGAGTGAAGAAGCTAGAGATGGAAAGACCATACCTGTACAGAAAATTCATCCAAAGACATTTTGTGGTGAAAAACAGGGAAGGTTCAATGCTGTGGCTCCAGACATGAAACTGGAACAGATGAACCTGAGATCACAGCAAAGCTCCAAGGGAATTGTTGGTCAGACACATAAAAGTGAATATGTTACTCAATACAGTGAGTTTAACATGAAGTCTGTTCTATTTGCAATGCTTTCAGAGAGATGACAAATTCAAAATTAATGGACAGTCATGAAACTGTTCCTCACCATGAACTTGTGGGAAAGAGTGGGGAATGTTTTAATAACCATTATGACAGCCTTCTTCATTTACTGCAGCAGCAAGGAAACTCCTTTGAAATTACTGAACCTATGCGACTGCACAAATTTGTGACCAAACAATATGTGGATAGCGACAGAAAGACACGTCTATTAGATGTCTTGGAACATAGATTGAAACTATATGCAGAACTGAAGCAGGAAAGATTTCTATTGAAAGAGAAAATGCTGTGGGACATAATCACTAAAGATAATCATCCATGCTTTAATTGCCATGGTAAGAGTTTCTTCCAACCAGCCACTACAAAACAGGTTACAAAAAACTACTTTCACAAGCACATAGAGAGATGGTTGTAGCAAAAGAAAGTGGTGAATTTGTAAAGGACATTGTGGCGCATGATCTTCTTTCAACAAACACAGTTTTTTGATGGAGATGCTGCAACCAAACCAGTGAAGCATAAGCTCATCCAAGAGCCAAAAAAAAAAGGTTCACCTGAAGAGTTTCAATTCAAAAAGCTGTCCTCATCAAAAATTGCTGTTGTTTTGGAATATGTCACAAGTGCGAATGGTCAAGATTTCATCCATGCAAAAATTTTGAGAGGTCTTTTAGACTTTTCTACAGATATCAAAGTTGTGTACACCTTGCAAAAACTGCACATTGTCTTTGGCAGTTATCTTGACCTATCTGTCAAAGAATGTGCGAGAATCAGACAAATGTCTACAAGTGGAACAATTGACCTTGCCTGCATCAAAAACTCAACACCTATACCTATGCACCTTGATAAATTCTGGTCATCAACATCAAACAAGATGAACTTGGAGATGTTATTTCACCAAAACATTGCTGATGCTTCAGTGAACATTGAATTTCCAATTATTATAAGTGGAATGATGGGGATGGGGAGTTGGTGCCTGCAGAGATATATTCAAAAGATACGGGCCATTTTCTTCAAGAACTTAACAGCAAATTTGATGAAGCTGACTGTTGTGTTGTGCCACATGTTGAGGGGGCTGTTCAAAATGGTTCCAATCGTGTCATTGTACTGTCAAATGACACAGATGCTATTATTGTGCCACGTAGATTTGTTGCAATGTTCATAAGTCAAGTGTTGTCAGAGTTATGGATGCATTTTGGAACACGGAAGAAAAGACACTTAGGCCCTCATTACAACCCTGGCGGTAAATCCCGCTTACCGCCGTGCAGAAGACCGCCAACATACCGCTGCGGCCGAGGAATTCAACTACAGGTATTACGACCCACATCCCGGAATCTGCCACAATACAGACACCCACACAAGTCCACCACACCAAAGGTCAGTGATAAACTGGCGATAACAAAACCGACACCGTCACGCCAACAAGAATATGCCCACACTGTCACGAGCCATGAATCAACGCGGCGGTCTTTCAACCGCGGTAATCTATTGGCGGTACACACTGCCCACTCAAAATACACACACACTTACAAAACATAACCACATTGGACAATTCCAAATACACACACCTGATACACATACACACACCACACCCACACACCCAATCCAATATAAAGCACATAACCACATTACCCACAAACCCTTACTACCAGAAATTTGAAAGCAGGCCAGAGAGAGACACTACCTAAAACAACACCAGCATCTACAGACACACAACACCATCACTTACACAACATCCACGCACCTCAAACAACACACCAACACACTCCCTCACACATCACAACAGACACAACCTCACACATCACCCACACCACATCATGGCACCTCAACGACACCCCAGGTTCTCTGAGGAGGAGCTCAGGGTCATGGTGGAGGAAATCGTCTGGGTAGAGCCACAGCTATTCGGATCACAGGTGCAGCAGACATCCATTGCTAGGAAGATGGAGCTATGGCGCAGAATTGTTGACAGGGTCAATGCAGTGGGACAGCATCCAAGAACACGGGATGACTTCAGAAAGAGGTGGAACGACCTACGGGGAAAGGTGCGTTCCGTGGTCTCCAGACACCAGATTGCTGTACAGAGGACTGGCGGTGGACACCCACCTCCTCCCCCACAACTAACAACATGGGATGAGCAAGTCTTGCCAATACTGCATCCTGAGGGCCTAGCTGGAGTAGCAGAAGGACTGGACTCTGGTAAGGCATATCTTTACTACCTTATCCCCCCACCCCACCTGCATGCCATCACATACTCCAACGTTACCCTCACACCCATCACCCCAACAACCCACAGATACCCCACCAACAAAACCCACACATCCCAAAACCAAGCCCTGCATGTAACACCAATGCATGGACACCCATCACCCAAGCATGTCCACTACAGAGACTCACTCATTCCCCAAAATCACTAATCACACAAGGACCAAGCCAATAATGCAAGCACTGGAGTAGAGGGTCAACCACCCATTGCACAAGATGGCACACACAGAAACAATAAATATGCATTTACACCCCAACAGGACCCCTACCCAACGTCACTGGACAGGATGTGCCAGACATATCCAGTCCTCCCACAGAAGAGGCCCACAGTGATGACAGCAGCTCTGCACACCTGGATCAAGATGACCAGCCCGGCCCATTTGGAACCTCAGTACAGTCGGTTCCCCTGACACTGTCACAAGCCACCACAGAACCTCCCCCCCTCAGGAAACACCAGCACAGCATCCACCCAGCTGGCCCATCCCTCTGTCCCCAGGACACGTCAATCAGCAGTGTGTCCACCACTACAGGGAACCCAGGCAAACCCACCAACCCAAGAAAATCAGGGACCTGGGGGCAGTTGCAGTGGGCACACGGTTCAGGGGACAGAGGCACAGGATAACAGGGAAACTGGGAGGACTGCTGTGCGACAGGGGGAGGACAGGCCCAGGGAACCCACTCTCCACGAGGCACTCTCCAACATCATGGGAGCCTACCATCATTACCAGGAGACGATGGCAACAGTACTAGCCAAGTTTCAGGAGACCCAGCGGCTGCAGGAGGAACACTACCTTGGAATCAGGGAGGACTTGAAGTCCATTCACACCACCCTGGTCACCATTGCAGGGGTGCTGGCAGACCTTGTCAACATCAGGAGGGACACAGTGGTACAAAAAGGGGCCTCTGACACTAGCCTGGACGATGAACAGCCCTCCACCTCCGCCAGCGCTAGTGGACAGGAGGCACCGGCACAGGAACAACAGGACACCAGCACCCCACCCCCTGCAGATGGAGAACCACCCCGCAAACGTTCCCTGAGATCCAGGAACAAGACAGAAAACATTGCCAAGACCCCGGCCAGGAAATGAGACCCCCCTGAATGTCACCCTTCTGTCCCACTATGTCACCCTGTCCATCCTTAAACTTCCATTGCTCCACTTCCTATGCCCCTTTGGACAATGCACCTGTGAAACAAATAGACTGGACTCTGCCATGGACATTCCTCCACCATCACCCCAGCCCATTTTACAACCCCCTCCACTCATTAGCACAGGAATAAACACACTTCAATCACAAAACTATCTGGAGTCAGTCTGTGCTTTCACAAATCTGTAATTGCAATAACTATGGAACATAGCACTGTCAATTTACTTATTCACATACAAATGTAACACAGCTGTATGCCAGCAGTAAACATAGCAGAGGGCACAAAGTGGGACCCAGATCTGCGAAATGGAAAGTCAAAGTCACAAGTCAGGGTCCATACACTAAATGAAAATGACAGACTTATGCTAGCTCAAACAATAGTATGATATGTGGGAAGCAGTGACATCTTCTTACCTTTGTCTCACTGGAAGTATTGCATGATGATGTTGTTTTGGTTGTCGATATCCTCTTCTTCTATCTCCTCTTCTTCACTGTCCACAGGCTCCACAGCTGCCACAAGACCACCATCTGGCCCATCCTCCTGCAGAAAAGGCACCTGGCGTCGCAAAGCCAGGCTGTGCAGCATACAGCAGGCCACGATTATCTGACACACCCTCTTCGGTGAGTAGTATAGGGAGCCACCTGTCAGATGGAGGCACCGGAATCTGGCCTTCAGGAGGCCGAAGGTGCGTTCGATCACCCTCCTAGTTCGCCCATGTGCCTCATTGTAGCATTCCTCTGCCCTTGTCCTGGGGTTCCTCACTGGGGTCAGTAGCCATGACAGGTTGGGGTAACCATAGTCACCTGCAAATGTTGAGGGACAACTGTTAGACACACACTAACCCTTAGGGACAGCCCCATACCCAGACAGCAAATGAAACTATGTGGGGACTTTACGCTCACCTATTAGCCACAGATGGTGCCTCTGGAGTTGCCCTAACACATAAGGGATGCAGCTATTCCTCAAATTGTAAGCGTCATGGACAGAGCCAGGATACTTGGCATTGACATGGGAGATGTACTGGTCTGCCAAACACACCATCTGCACATTCATAGAATAGTAGCTCTTCCGGTTTCTGTACACCTGTTCATTCCTGCGGGGTGGGTGGACAAATGGCACATGTGTACCATCACTGGCACCATTGATGTTGGGGATATGTCCCAGGGAATAGAAGTCACCTTTCACTTTGGGCAAACCCTCCACCTGAGGGAAAACGATGTAGCTGCGCATGTGTTTCAGCAGGGCAGACAACACTCTGGACAACACATTAGAGAACTTTGGCTGTGACATCCCTGATGCCATGGCCACTGTTGTTTGAAAGGACCCACTGGCCAGGAAATGGAGTACTGACAGGACCTGCACTAGAGGGGGGATTCCTGTGGGATAGCGGATAGCTGACATCAGGTCTGGCTCCAACTGGGCACACAGTTCCTGGATTGTGGCACAATCAAGTCTGTAGGTGATAATGATGTATCTGTTTTTCATTGTCAACAGGTCCACCAGGGGTCTGTATACCAGAGGATGACGCCATCTTGTCATCTGCCCCAGCGGATGTGCCCTATGGAGGAGAAGGGTGAGCAGAGGGTCAGACACCACATAGCTTGCACAAGTGTGTTTGAACAATTGTGATGTAATCGGTGTGTGGCGCTGTCGTCCGTATTCCTGCCCAAAAGTGCTGTGATGCAGTTAATTGCCCTGCCATGTAGCCTCCTGAAATGGCGGCTGCCTGACCTATAAGGAGGAACAAGGGGAAATTAGGTAACTGCACTGGCGTTGTGCAGCGTTGCAGTAGGTGGACGAAGACCGCCGCACAATTCATCATTGGTTATCATTGGGCCCTATGGGTTCCAGGAGCCAATGATGATGTACGCTGGCGGTGACGGTACGCACCACAGTGGACGTAACTGCCATTTTCTATCTGTTCACTCACTTGATACCTGACCTTCAACAGGAGAGGACCTACACTGCAAGTGCTGCTGTGACCTGAGTCTGGAAGTGACAATGGCTCATGTGTCTGGGGAAAGGGCCCCTGCATTCACCGCTGAGGAGTTGGTCAACCTGGTGGATGGGGTCCTCCCCCAGTACACGCCACTCTACGGTCCTCCAGACAAACAGGTGAGTACACCGTGAGCATGATGGTTGGGACATGAATGTATGGAGTTGGGTGGATGGAAGATACAGGGGGGTTAGGCTTAGGCCAGCATGTGAGGATGGTCAGTGTATGTGTTTCTGGGCCAGGATGGGAAGTTGTGGCCAATGAGTAAGAAGAACCGGATGGGGGAGTAAAATTCATTCTAACTTCACTTTTCCTGTAGGTCAGCGCCCACCAGAAGAAGGGTATTTGGCGTGCCATCACCAAGGAAGTGTGGTCCCTGGGGCTCTACCATAGACGGAGCACCCACTGCCGCAAAAGATGGGAGGACCTGAGCCGCTGGACCAAGAAGACGGCAGAGGCCCAGCTGGGGATGGCCTCCCAACGTGGAAGGGGTGCCCGTCGCACCATGACCATCCTGAGTTGGATCGGCGCTTGAGGGCATCACAGCAGCCACAAGGGTGTGAGTACAGTCTTATTCAGTTGACTCTGCGCGCTGTATAAGGTGTCTTGGTGGGCGGTAGTGATGTTGCTGACATTGACCATGTGTCTCCTCTGTCTTTCCCCCTTTTTGTTTTTTCACCCTGTCCTAGTGTGCATTAGCATCATCTGGCGGAGGAGCAGTGGCACTGGAGCAATTTCCCCTTGTTCCTCCTTATAGGTCAGGCAGCCGCCATTTCAGGAGGCTACATGGCAGGGCAACTAACTGCGTCACAGCACTTTTGGGCAGGAATACGGACGACAGCGCCACACACCGATTACATCACAATTGTTCAAACACACTTGTGCAAGCTATGTGGTGTCTGACCCTCTGCTCACCCTTCTCCTCCATAGGGCACATCCGCTGGGGCAGATGACAAGATGGCGTCATCCTCTGGTATACAGACCCCTGGTGGACCTGTTGACAATGAAAAACAGATACATCATTATCACCTACAGACTTGATTGTGCCACAATCCAGGAACTGTGTGCCCAGTTGGAGCCAGACCTGATGTCAGCTATCCGCTATCCCACAGGAATCCCCCCTCTAGTGCAGGTCCTGTCAGTACTCCATTTCCTGGCCAGTGGGTCCTTTCAAACAACAGTGGCCATGGCATCAGGGATGTCACAGCCAATGCTCTCTGACGTGTTGTCCAGAGTGTTGTCTGCCCTGCTGGTACACATGCGCAGCTTCATCGTTTTCCCTCAGGTGTAGGATTTGCCCACAGTGAAAGGAGACTTCTATACCCTGTGACATATCCCCAACATTTTGGTGCCATTGATGGTACACAGGTGGCTTTTGTCATCCCCCCCCCCGGCAGGAATGAACAGGTGTACAGAAATCGTAAAAGCTACCATTCCATGAATGTGCAGATGATGTGTTTGGCAAACCAGTACATCTCTCATGTGAATGCCAAGTATCCTGGCTCTGTGCATGACGCTTACATTTTGAGGAATAGCAGCGTCCCTCATGTGATGAGGCAACTCCAGAGGCACCGTGTGTTGCTAATAGGTGAGCCAAGGTCCCCACACAGTATGAATAGGTGTCTGGGTATGGGATAGTCCCTGAGGGTTGGTGTATGTCTAACAGGAATCCCTCAACATTTGCAGGTGACTCTGGTTACCTCAACCCGTCATGGCTACTGACCCTAGGGAGAAATCCCAGTACAAGGGCAGAGGAACGCTACAATGAGGCACATGGGTGAACTAGGAGGATTATACAGCAGACTTTCGGCCTCCTGAAGGCCAGATTCCGGTGCCTCCATTTAACAAGTGGCTCCCTATACTACTCACTGAAGAAGGTGTGCCAGATCATCGTGGCATGCTGTATGTTGCACAACCTGGCTTTGTGATTCCAGGTGCCTTTTCTGCAGGAGCATGGGCCTGATGTTGGTCTTGTGGCAGCTGTGGAGCCTGTGTACAGTGAAGAGGAGGAGGCAGAAGAACAAGATATTGACAACCGAAACAACATCATGCAGTACTTCCAGTGAGACACAGGTAAGAGACTGGCACTGCCCCTCTCATGCCAGACTACTGAAGGACATTGTATAAGTCTGCCTTTTTACTGTGTGTATGGGCCCTGACAGTCCACTTTGGCTTTCCTTTTTACAGATCTGGGTACCACATTCTGCCTTCTGCTATGTTCACTGCTGTCCAACAACTGTCATACTTTGGTATGTGCAAATGAACATTAACATTGCTATTTGTCAAAGAGGTTGAAATAACACAGTTGTGAAAGTACAGACTGACTCCAGATTGTTTTGTGATTCAAGGGTGTTTATTTGAGTGCTACGAAGTGGAGGGGATTGTGCAGTGGGCTTCGGTGATGGTGGAGGAATATCCATGGTAGAGTCCAGTCTCTTTGTGTCACAGGTGCATTGTCTGAGGGGCATAGGAAGTGGAGCAATGGCAGTTCAAGGTGGTCAGGGTGACATAGTGGGACAGAAGGGTGACAATCAGGAGAGTCTTATTTCCTGGCAGGGGTCTTGGCAATGTTCTCTGTCTTGTGCCTGGATCTCAGGGACAGTTTGCGGGGTGGTTCTCCTTCTGCAGGGGGTGGGGTGCTGGTGGCCTGTTTGTCCTGTGGCGGGACCTCCTGCCCACTAGCGCCAGCGGACGTGGAAGGCTGTTCATCGTTCGGGCTGGTGTCAGTGGCCCGGTGGTGTGCCACTGTCTCCCTCATGGTGTTGGCCATGTCTGCCAGCACTCCTTCTATGGTGATTAAGGTGGTGTTAATGGACTTCAAGTCCTCCCTGGTCCCCATGTACTGTTCCTCCTGCAGCTGCTGGGTCTCCTGCAACTTGGCCAGTACTGTACCCGTGGTCTCCTGGGAATGGTGGTATGCTCCCATGAAGTTGAAGAGTGGGTTCCCTGGGCCTGTCCTCCCCCTTCGCACAACGGTCCTCCCAGTTTCCCTGTTGTCCTGTGCCTCTGTCCCCTGAACAGTGTGTCCACTGCCACTGACCCCAGGTCCCTGATCGTCCTGGGTTAGTGGGGTTGTCTGGGGTCCCTGTAATGGTGGACACACTGCTGATTGATGTGTCCTGGGGACAGTGGCATGGGCCCCCTGGGTGGGTGCTGTGCTGGTGTTTCCTGAGGGGGGAGGTTCTGTGGTGGTTTGGGACTGTGGTAGGGGAACAGACCGTCCAGAGGTCCCTGATGGGCCGGGCTGGTCATCTTGATCCAAGCGTGCAGAGCTGCTGTTGTCACTGTGGGCCTCTTCTGTGGGGGGACTGGATATGGCTGGCACCTCCTGTCTGGTGACATTGGGTAGGGGTCCTGTTGGGGTGTAAATGCATAGTTTTTGTATCTGTGTGTGCCATCTTGTGCAATGGGTGTGTTTTCCTCTTCTCCTGTGCTTGCATTATCGCCTTGGCCCTTGTGTGAGTGGTGATTGTGTGCCCTGGCTGAGTCTCTCTACTGGACAGGCTTTGGTGATGGGTGTCCATGCAGGTCTGTGATCGGTGTCCATGCATTGTTGTGACATGCAGGGCTTGGTATTGGTATGTGTGGGTTGTGATAGTGGGGTATATGTGAGGTAGTGGAGTGATGGGGTGAGGATAGGGGTAGGATTTTGTGATGGCATGCAGGTAGGGTGGGGGATATAGTAGTAAGGTTTTGACTTACCAGAGTCCAGTCCTCCTGCTACTCCTGCGAGGCCCTCAGGAGACATGATCGCCAAGACTTGCTCCTCCCATTTTGTCAGTTATGGGTAGTGTGGGTGTGTGTTTTATAGTGGTGTGGATGTGTGGGTGTGGTGTGTGTATGTGTGTCAGGTGTGTGTATTTTGAATTGCCCAATCTGGTTGTGTTTTGTATATGTGTGTGTATTTTGAGCGTGGCGGTGTGTACCGCCAATGGTTTACCGCGGTTGAAAGACCCCCACGTTGATTCGTGGGTCGTGATACTGTGGGCGTATTCTTGTTGGCGTAATGATGTTGGTTTTGCTATCGCCAGTTTATCACTGACCTTTGATGTGGCGGACTTCTGTGGGTGTCCGTATTGTGGCGGATTTCTAGATGTGGGTCATAATACCTGTAGCGGATTTCCTCCGCGGCCACTGTATGTTGGCAGCCGTCAGCACGGCGGTCAGTGTCCTTTACCGCCATGGTTGTAATGAGGGCCTTAATGTTTGCCATTCGCAGTGATCCATAGTGTGGGTGGATAAAGGAAGATGCACTGAAGAGCTACTTTTTGAAGAATCTATTTGACTGGAAGAAATTAGCTCCTGGTGGAAAAGAGTGAAATATAAAGTTCTGTAAAATCGAGATGCTGTTGCACTCATGCCTGAGATATCACTTCTTTCTAGACAGACACAGGATTAGATCCCAGTTCTTGACGTTAACTGATCTAGCAATGATTGGGTGGGCAGTTGCTTCAGGAGGAGAGTACAGGCTCAGAGATTTATGGGCTCTTTCCACCAAGAACATGGTAGTAAAGGCTGTTCCAAGGAATAAGCTTTTTAACATGTCCTTCACATAGTCTGCCACCCTGGTAATTTTTGTGGAGTTCTGGGTGTTATTCCAGTGTGAGTGGGCCTCTAGTTGTTCATTCTTTTGATTGCCCTCTTCATCAGGGAAATGTCCTCATTTCTGCTGAAAGCTGTGCCTTCCATTTTAGAGACTCGGTACTCCAGGTGGTATATGCGGTTAACATGTTTCTCTAGATGTTCTTTCATTCTATTCAGCCTGTTAGTCAGCATATCAGTTTTAGAGTTGATTGTCACCAGGTTATTATCAGTGAATTTGTGCACGAACAGGTTGGTCTCCCTGGCTTGATTGGGCTTGTGCATCCTCAGATGTAGCCTTTAGACTTGCAGTCCTAGTGGACCTTTTGTTTTCCAAGGCCAATGTAGGTTCTAGGGATATTATTTACTCATGTTGGTATGGCCAGTTATAGCACATTATGTACTGATTCCAGTGAAGCAGGTGTTAACGCGTCCCTTTATGTTAATTTATTACACATTAGGACTCGTTTTAGGCCAATGAATCTTTTGACCCATTTGAGAGACAACGTAGGACGAGATAGCTAATCAATATGTCAATCAATATATCAATAATGTCATCAATATTTATCACAACAATACATTTCACTTTAGTCAGAGTCATTAATCAAACTGACGACGCAAACCATGACCTTTCAACCATGAATAACCACACCTGTTTAGTAGAAATTTATGAATTTTATTCCCTATTAGTTACAATCTAGCATAATATGCGTTAATCTCAAAACCAAGAAACACAATATCATAGTCACGATATGACAGCTTTGATAAGATTTCAATAACGCAAGAATCACAAACATCAGAAGATAGCATGACGTAAACATAGATCAAAGTATAGCAGAATATTGATATCACGTCAGTTCAATAAAGCATAGTCTCAGTCATTTGTCTATTTGCGTCAATTTGGTAAACACCTGTCCTAACCACTGGTTAGCATTCGCATGTTGGGCTTCATGCAAAACAATTTAGAACACCAATTTGGAAAACATCTAGCTACGGCCTCTGTCAAAAGCAAGCAGTTAGTACCTAGAAAGGAAAAGGAAACAGACAAATTACAATTGCATTGTCATAATTACCCTCCAAGGATTAGGTCAGCACACAGGTTCAGTCTTCGTCTTCAGGACATCAGTCAAATCGCCATCAGTCAGGACTTAACTAAAGGGCAAGGGAGACACTTCCCTCATAAGGAGGAAAATGTAAATGGGCTGTCTATGTATGAGGATGGTTTTTCAATAAGTCTCAAGTCACCAAACAGAGTGACAGAGTTTTTGGATAAAATCAATAGCATTCACTCCCTAATTCTCCCGACCTTTCTGTGACATGGGTTTTTAGCCCTTTTTCGTAGTACATTCCCCCAAAATTCTGTTGGACATTTACTATACCCCACTATCTTTAACCTATCAAATTTAACATTCGGTAATCCCAATTGTCACCCCACATTAATTTACGGATCTTTGATTGGTCTTCATAATTGACGTCTTCAGAGGTGGCACATCGGCGTTACTTCATATTTTGGAATTTCTTGGCACATCTTTTGGGTCAGCAGTTTTGTTGTTCACCGGTCTAAGTGACCTTGTACATTTCATTAATCTACATTTGTTTCAATTCATTTATAACTTTTAAACCAAGGCACCGAACGTGCGCTTGGGAACGGATTTAACATGGTTACATTCATCTTCCAAGTTTGAAGAAAATAACATTTGCAGGGTCATGCCCCTTGTGAGTCAGCACACTGGAAAACAGAAAAATGCATTTAATATGAGAGCCAGGCAGCTAAACTGCAGCTCACGCTAATTTAAGGCCTATGAAGATTTTAAATGTAGATTCAACAATACGATTGTTAATATAAGCTTAATTGAACATAACATAAACATTTAATTCATCATTATTAGTTTGCGTATACATTGGTGGCCACTCTTCGTGGTCACAATTCAGGTGCACGTTTAAGCAAAATCGCTATTATTATAATTTCTAGGCGGCATCATTACATATTAATATATAAACGTTTCATGTTAATATGGATTATATAAGCTACGCTCTCTCACAGGTATAAGATGTGTCTTCAATATCTGTGTGTACTTGTACAGGTCGCCACCCTCAGGCACAAAGGGAGTGTCAGATGACTGGTCCTATGATCCAGCTTTTCAACCTGAGGCTGTAAGCGATAAAGAAGAGTACTGGGAGGGTGGCGACCATTATTAATATGGACACTTCCCATCACTCCTCACCAGCTGGCCACTCTCTTCAGGTAGGAATAATAGGGGACGGAAGCAGACCTACATCAGTTTAGAAGAGCACCCCACTCTTTCACTCTTTATTGATATCAACATAATGGGCTGCAGTAAGACCTTGTGCCTGACTGATTATGTGTTTATTCTGCTGCTAAAATACCTTACATATATTTTCTCTCAACTTTGAGTCACAGCTATCAAGGCTAAGTGCAGGTTTCCTCAGGGAAGTCTGACTTTTAATGGGATTTGTAACTGTATAGGAATTCATCCATTGCTCACCCACTAGTTAATAATGCAATTTCTCAGTGCCCACAGATGCCAATAGGTCTGGGCGCCTGGGCACCTCATTCTTTACTGGTCTGTGTATGTGGGAGACTTTAGATATTATGGTCGGTGTCTGTTGGCGTTGTGAATGTTTGTAAATAAGCAATTTATACAACCATTTTTGCCCTTTGTATTATCTGTTTTATCGATGTCCAATTTGTCAGACTTAAAAGTGCTGTAAACTGAAATTAGGCTTACTAGGATTCAATTATGTGACTTGCAATTTAGAACAGATGCCAGGTGTTTAACTCAATGAGTGACCTTGCCAGCTTTCATGAGCAATTTAAGGGTGGATACCATGTCATGGACAAATGTATGTGTGACAAATAATATTGATTATTAATGATTTTTATGTTGGTTCCAAGTCGTAAATGCTGAATTAATGTGATCGCAATTGAAACAAGTTTAAGATGAGGAATAGAAGTGTGTTTATTAAAATAATTTGGTTGTGCCTAATTTTGGTAAAAAATCTCTATAGTTGGTAAAATGGATGCTGCTGTCGTCTCTGTTTTCACTCCTGCATTCACCTACTCCCATCGGGTTCCCCTGCATATATTCTCTCTCCACAGATCTGCAGAACGAAAAAAAGTTGATGTAATTTCCATGTACTTTGAGGAATTTACTTTCTGGTGTTCCTAATTGTAAACTAATCCCACTGACATTCTACTGTGCTTCCGTAACTCAGTTCATTATTATTCATTTGTGAAACTGTTTTGTTTAATGTTGCATATTTTGTTTGAAACATTTCTGGGTGATAGTGACATAGAAAACAGGATGCTTTCTTAGAAAATGGGATAGTGCTAAAGTATAATGGGCTTGATATGGATTTCTAAGATTTGCTAAAGAATCGATAGATGAGATCGTACCATGCTGAACCTGTGGCTTTAGCTATTTTGTTTTGCATTGATTGTGTATAAGAGCCAGATTTTTTGAGATTTTTCATTTGTCTTTTGATGTTTCTACTCTTTTGAGACTTATGGCCCAATTACCAGTTTGGTTGTCAGACCGCAAGTCCTACGTGGCAGCAGTCAAAAGAAGACCATTGCGCAGGCAGTCTCCCTTCCTCCGTGTTGTGATATATGCAGCCTGAAGGACCGACCTTATCGACAGAGTGCTACCCACCAGCGGTGCGGGGAGCTGTAATGTTGGCAGTGCGTATTCCATTGCCGTCATGGCACTGATAACTGCTGAACCAATAATGAATGCACAGTTGTACTGGCAGTCCCTTTGCTGCTGTTAGCTCACAGTGGTAGGCTCTTGGGGGACGGTCTCAGCAAAGCACTAAAAGAATGCCCGTTGACTTGATTAAAAAACAACACAGCTGACAGCCATTGTCCAAGTGGTCACGCCTGCAAATCACACTATAAAATACACTCCATCCCAGACCATGATCCCTTGCCTCTCCACTGCAGCACAGCAAGACAGAGACCACATATCATTGTTTTATTTTTGTGAAAGAAGGCAGCTCTTTTTTCCACTTCTCATTTTTTCCCCAATATCACTTGTCTTGTGTATTTAGTACTTGTCACCCACTTTAATTTACAGTTAAGTTACATTCTAAAACTCAACGATTTTCCTGAGAATGAGTTGAGAGTCATGGTGGATGAAATCATAAGAGTGGGGCCACAATTGTTTGGAGCCCTAGTCCAACATACTCCTCTCAGTAGGGAAATGGAAATGTGGTAAAGGATAGTCGACAAAGCGAATGCTAGGCACCACCTTGTGCACAAAGGAAGATATTAGGAAGAGTTGGAACGATCTGAGGGGGGAGGTGCATTCCCTGGCTTACAAACAACACATGGAGCCCAGAAGGCTGGTGGTGGTCCTATCAATGTCCCATTACAATTCTTTCCCTGGGAGGAGAAGATCTTGGCCATCCTGCTGTCACGTAGGCTCTCATTATTCTAATGAGACTACTGGATTTTGAGCAGCAAGATCGTCCGCAGTGTGGAAGACTGAGTCGGACCCACTGCAGGTGACACCTGTCGCTCTAAATCCATGTTTTTGCTCCAGTTAACTAGCAGTGCCTCATCTCTACCAAAAGATAGGGATGATTGGGCAACCGAGCGCATGACATATTAGGCTTCTCAGGGAAGTCGTGGTCACTCAGGTCGCTTCCGGTTCTCTCATTCGCAATTCAGTCTCATATATAAATGAAGCAGTATATGTTTTAATGATTGGTTTAATAAAACGGCTGCATCTTAGATGGTAAAGCTTGAGCTGCAATAACCAGGACGACACGTCATGACAATATTAAAATGGTGACTAGGAGAGTGAAGCATAAGAATAACGCTATCATATTGTCGCTAGGATTTAGGGACTATTTCCTATCTAAATCATAATCTGAGCACAGCATGTTAAGCTCTAATTCTGCCTTTCAGGTTCCCCCGGGAGGACATCAACGCTCAACCCTGAGCAAAGGCCTGTAGTCTGCGTTAGCATCTGAAGCAAAGCATTCAGCAGTCAGCATACGGTTGTAGTTCCCTGGCTGGAATCTCCCTCTTAACGTGTAATGGGACTAGGAAGTGTTTTAATAATAACACAGCTGATGTTCTAAGAAAATGTCCCTACGTAAGGATGTGTATTTTCTACGAATGTTGGAGACTAAACTGCTACCACGTTCACCGGCAATGTACCAAACTGTAGCCTTGACTGAAGCACAAAGTGATCAAGAATGTCATGTTTGAGAACACAGTGCTGGGCTAAGCAAAAACAGTTAGATAGATGAAAATAAAACAAGACCGTAAAACTGGTTATTGTAAAAAGAACAATGCGAAGCCGAATAAAATATATCTAGGTCAAGGTGTACAGTGGCCTAATGTGAAACTAACGTGGATGGAGCTATAACTAAAATGCCTACACAACACCCTCCCCTTGTTAGTTGAAAGTGGTTCAAAGCCAAAACTAAAATGTCATTGCTAAAAAACTCAAACTAAGATATATATAAAAAAACAGGTACATTTTGACTAGTTACCAGGACACACAAGCATACTACGTGACAACTTAAACATGAGCATGTGACTTATAACCAAATTCAAAAGACATGTCAATTTAGAAAAGTTCCAAACTAAGTATGAGCCAAAGAGAACAGGAGATCTTCCACTTCGGCAGGTGTCAGAACCGGAAAGTCCGCGCCAAAAATGATCAAGGAGCAAGTGTGTTCCATAGCCCCAGTGTCAACCAAGGCGGCATCCCGTGGAGTGCCCATTGATGAGTTGTCGGCAACTTCCTCCAGGAAGGGTAACTAGCTTCACGTAGCAAACGGAACCTCTCTGCGCATGTCTGGTAATGAACCCTCAGCGAGAATATCAACAGATCAGCATCTATTGCTGGGGGGCGCTGCTGTGAAAGACAAACTTCCAGTGCATGTTCGAAAGAGCACCAGAGGCACCGAAACACGGGCTGCACACAATACAGAACCGGTCTGAATGACAAAGACCAGTCACACTCCAATTGCTCCAGGAGTGTTGCTCCAAAATCCTGCATCATACGCTGACGACACAGCTGCGCTGATGGGAGCGCCGTCATTTCTCCTCGTTGCGGCGGGTCAGCCATTGTGCATAAACAACAGCAACAGCAGGATGCCAGCTAATAAGGCCAAAGTTGTCGGAAATACCCCCAAAATACTACCGAAAATTGAGTTGATAGCTCAAGGTATTAAACCGAATATGGAGGAGAAGGTGTGAACGAAACCAGAACCAACAGCTTTGAAAAAATGTGTGCTTCCAGTCATGCTGGACGCATTAAATATTCGTCCCACAATTTCACCAAAGTGTCTCCGAAAGTTCGTATTTAACAGGGACTGTATTTCCGCTGATGACCTTGCCACTTGAAGTGCGTAGGTCTCGCACGCAGATGTAAGGGCCACATGCTTTTGAAACAGTAAAGCGTTGAGTCTACTCAACTTGTCAAAATTCACTTTGAAGTAGCAATGTAAGGCCAAATATCAGCTACCTCCTTAAATTTAGTGGGGGTAAACAGTACGTTCCTGTAGCATGTAACGACCTTAGAGACCGAAACAACGTAAACTATTCTGGCCCGCATGCACAACAGCCTTCACTATTGAGAAGGACATAGCTGCCATTTGAAAGCACCTGGAACGTGGGTCTAATCAAAGGGACTGGGAATCCCTTAAGATAACAAGCCAAGTTTGCAGCCGAGGCGTTACAAGCCCCATGCAAAGACAGCTGTTTACAAATCATCGAATGGCTGACTGAAGTCTCGCATTCACTACCGCTAAGAAAGACCTCGTTCATGCCATTGAAACATTTGTATGAGAAGGAAATCTCCCACACCTCATGGATGTAATTATCACCCAGCTTTTCATATCTGCCTAACGGAATGTGTTTTAAACAAGAGGTGAATTGTAGTGTGGAAATAGGCAGATTAATAACCCCATGTATTAACCACTCAGCCGATGGTATTTTGGCCACGGTAAAAGGCAACATTTCTAATTTCTCGATGTTAAGCATGCCATAAGTCGCTTCCTTTTTAGCCATTAGTTGTTGTTGTCGCGTTAGATTAAAAGAAGAAAATATCTCCCTTGCACTGACGTGCTGCCATGGAACGCGACTCGCCTTCAATGTTTGAAGCGTCCAACCCAACTGCATAATGGACCTGATCTGACTCTGTCCATGGTGTAAGGAAGACATATCGGATTGTATAATGTATATAGCAGAAGAGACAATATTATTAATGGCATATATCCGGTCAGACAAAGTGTTAATCCCATTAGCCACAAAAGCTAATGCCTTTTTTAAATTTTCCTGGTCTATTTGCCTTAACCGGGCAGCAGCATCTTGTTGGGAAAGTTTTCAAATCTCATTGTATACTGCATATAAAAAACGCTTCTTACGTGGTGTTATAGGGCCTGACAAGAAATCTTGTAAGTCAGTGGAGTTAGACAGGAGATTGAGGTGTTCTCTAACCGCGTTTAATGAGGATGATTTTAGTCACTGTTGGCATAATTTTCCCACACTATATGTTGTCATTATTTCTGCATGATCTGGTGAAATATAGCCAGAGGAGTTAATAAAACGTTGATGACACCCATTGGTATCTATGGGCCACAATAACCACCTGCCTGGACGTGTCAATGAAACATTAAACATACCATTCTGGACCCACTCATCGAGCTTATCTTCAGTTACATTCATATATTTTTGCCATTTGTACGCCTAAACAACTCGTTTGTTGCACTGTTTCATTTAAAAAGATCATTTGTACAGGAATAAGGCATGCTCTAAACAATTTTTCCTTTCCCTTAATTTGGCAATTTTTTGTTCCCCAGACACTTTTCAGATCAATTGTTTTGGACCAATATTCACAGCCTACTATTGATAACCGGGAAACAAAGGATTCCGAATATGTACATTTCGTATTGGTCAATAACATGTGTACATCCTTAGTAGGTGATACCTTAAAATAATATGACTCAGCATTCTTTTGATTGTGCCTAGAAAAATATGCAAACTTTTCAGAATATGTTTTGGAACTCCCTTGCAGTGGAGTTGGGCAATGTTCCCATTGCGTGTATTTAAATACAGTTCTGGGACTGCTCGCTCTATGTATGAAATGGTGCCCATAGTAATTATAGCAAAACATATCACCATCATTTTCTTTAAATTGGTAAACATCTTCGTTTTCAAAGACAGTATAATATTGTAATTCAGTCATCATAGAATCAACTGTTTTCACACCCCAATCATCAGAAACAATGCCTGGTATCACTATATCATTAATTGATAATTTGAACACATACGGTATTTGAATAACTTCTGTGGGACCATATATATCAAACATTACTTTGTCCCACACAATCCCACCAGGAATTGGCACTGCAGAAATGTTCACAAAAGATAAGTCTCTTCGGACTTTATGTGATGAAAAATGTGGTTTCAAAACCTCCTCCACAAGTTCAACTGTTGATCTTTCAGGAAAAAAATTACCATGTATTAATAAGAAAAAGGTAATAACAAAACCAATCTAAAGTAGAAAGGCTAGGACAGTCAAAGAGAGCCATAGATAGTTCACTGGAAAATACGTTTCTTTAAGCCAGTTTGTTAGCTTACCCGTACTTGACAAATCAGCTGTTGATGAGACAAATGAGTCTGAGAAATCATCGTTGAAGTCGGCAAAATAACCAGAGGCAGTTTGTGCAAATGGCTCAGCCGTTGTCAGTGGTGGAGTTGGTGTTTCCTGCGGTGGCACACTATAGACAGCACCATCCGTTTGGCTTGAAATCGAGGTGACTTGGTCAAATGTTTCTAAATTAGTTGACGCTAGTGGAACTAATGCAAGATCATCTTCCACTCTCCCCATGTTCGAAGAGGTGTCCGTGTTGGTATAGACAACTTGTAGAGGAACTTCTTCACCAGTAGTGAGAGGGATTCGGGAACTACTGGATGTTCCTCCTGGTCGGCTGTGCAGGATCGGCCACATGATGTAGTTTGACATTGTCAATAGAGACAAAACGATTTTCTTTGGCACCTGCCAACGGTGGTAGAATAACAGTTCTGGTACCGTGTATCCCTAGTACAGGGACTGTTGCTTGATAAGAAGGGCCAAACTCCTTTTTCACTGTGACCTTTTCACGTACAAGATCCCCAACTCTGGTAATCCAGCCGGTAGTTCATACAGGTGATTAAGCCACCTACGACCCGTTCCTAAGAATCTGGCTGTTAAGGATTGCTTTAAATCACGGTTTAATCACTCTACAACACTATTTCCCTCTGGATGAAATGGAGACGAGTACTGGAGTTAGACCCCCAATGAAGCCATGGTGTCCCTGAATGCCCTTGAGGCGAAAGCAGGGCCCTTGTCCGAATGGAATGCCGCAACTGCATATGTACCGATAAAGATTTGCAAATCTTTAATAACAGTCCGAGCGTCAGCCGAGCGTTGTGACCACACCCATACAAATCTGGAACATGAATCAACAGCGACTAAAATATATTTGTATGCACTATCAGGTGATAAGGGACCACAGTGGTCCAAGTACACACATTGTAATGGTTTGTTTGAAATTAAGAACGGTGTCTGCGGCGGACGCTTGTCTGTGGAAACTTTGATTTGTTGAAAGATGTCATAACAAAGGACATACTGCTTAGTCTCTTTGTAGAGACCTGGCCACCAATAACGGGCCTGCAAGATCGAAATCACAGCCACCACACCAGCATGGGCAGATGCTACCCATTCATGCGTTGCTTTAATCAATTGTGGTCTTATGTCTTTGTTAGGGATGTGTCGTACACCTACGCCTGGTATCTTAACTTCAGCGTTCAGCATACTTCCCATGCGATAATGATGTTTGTTAGGAAATCCTTTAGGATGGGGCATACCATCTGCTGTAGCTTTCACGGCAGCCCAAATGTCTGCGTCCGGTTTGGAACTCGAGCGAGTCACTGCAGCTACAGTGTATGTATTTCCAGCAACATGTATTCCAACGCGCTGTTGTCCAAGTGTGTGTACAACATAGATATTCGGTAGCGTCTCTTTCAGGTAAGCTACTTTCCCCCACAGTAGTCTGTGTTTAATGGTGTTGCCTTTGGAATCTCTGAACCCATTCTGGCGCCAATAATGCAGGTATTCATTAAAGGACTGGACACAGTAATATGAATCACAAACAATCAGTGTAAGTTGTGCTGGATCTGTGTGTTCCAGTGCCATTAGCAGAGCTTTTAGCTCAGCCAATTGTGCTGTACAATCCCCTAGGGTTTGTGTAAAGGTATGCAGAGGCCAAAGTTTATCGCCCTCCATATAGCCACTTACGACTGTGCAAGCAGCAGAATATTGATGTTTAGTTCCAATTGCAGGTTGTGCAGAGCCATCGGTGTACATGAGTCAATGATATTGATCAACAAGCAAAGTATTTGCTGTAACTGGATATTCTATTTCATATTGTAGAAATTCCTGAGTTTGTAACTTTGGGTCAAAAATGTAGTCTACATCAGTGGCTGTCAGAGACGTAGCCCATTTGCTTTTGCGTTTGGAACGCTAGCTTTTGTAACAGCCTGCAGGGCTGGGATTGGAGAAACAACAATAATGCGTTTTCCTTGGGCAAGAGGTCTTTCTGTATTGACAGCCATCTGCACAGCACTGAGAATTTTCTTTGTGGGAGCAAAACGTTGTTCTGCTGCTGAGTACAAATGCGATTTATATGCAATCGGGACTGTCTCACCTTCATTAAACGTCACATAGGTAAAACCGATGGCCCCAGCTATTACTCTGATGACCAAATGTGTTTTGTTGCCCCTTGTGTGTAAATGTTGTGCTGCAAGCATGTCTGTCTGCAACTCTAGAAGGAGTTTTTTGATCGTATTCGGTGGTTGTAACTGTGCGCTGTTCTCTAAGAATTGTGGCGCTGGGCTCTTCCCTTCACTTGATAGCTCATATCCTAGGAACAGGACTGACAAAGGCTATTTGTGTTTTTTTTAAAGTTAAATTTGTAGCCAAATTCGGCAAACCCTACAACAATGCGGGCTACCTGTCTTAAATGTTGTACTAGTTCATCATCCGTACGATATATATCATCTACGTAGGACAATGCTTCAGGGTCAATCTCGTGCAATATAGCAGTGACACGAGATGCGAACAGTCCTAGGCTGTTCTTATACCCCTGAGGTAAACAACAGAATTTTTTCTGGGAGCCTAGTGCACTGAAACATTTTAAGTCTGCATCTTAGATAGCAAAGCGTGATCTGCGATATCCAGGACGACACAACATGACAATATTAAAATGGTGACTAGGAGAGTGAAGCATAAGAATAACACCATCATATTGTCACTAGGGTTTAGGGACTATTTCCTATCTAAATCATAATCTGAGCACAGCATGTTAAGATCTAATTCTCCCTTTCAGGTTCCCCCTGGAGGACATCAACCCTCACAGACAGTTAGGTAGATGAAAATAAAACAAGACTGTAAATCTGGTTATTGTAAAAATAACAATGCGAAGCCAAATGAAATATATCTAGCTCAAAGTGTACAGCGGCCTAGTGTGAAACTAACGTGCATGGAGCTATAACTAAAATGGCTACACAACACTGCTTCCTGAGGGGTTGACAGACTAACCATTTGTCAAGTGTTTGGAAATGGATAAAGTGTAATGACTACCCTGTTGCTGTAACTCAAAACAAGAGGCTATTGTGCACTTGCCCATTTTCACTTTTTTTGCCATGTCGCAACTGATGTTCACTCATCATGGAGTTTACCATTTGTCTAGTGTTGGGAGTTAGAAAGTGACATGACTACAACTACCATGAAGACCTGTTTATGTAACTCAAAACAAGAGGCCATTGTGCTCTTACCAATTTTCACTTGTTTGCTATGTCACAACTGCTGTTCACTTATCATGGACTGAGCAATCTACATATCATGCTCAACTCAGAGACGTGTCTGCCTACCTAGCTTTATGTTGTCCTGGTCTCCCAAATGAAACTATTGATGGCAGGAATGACACCTTACCAAGTGTGCACATCAATTATTTGTAAGGCATTAAGCTGCTTCAGCTGATTGGAAGTGGCATGTAGCCTATTAAATCTGCACTACTCACATGATGAAAACTGCTAAATATACAACCAAGTTGTGTGTTCACCTGTATAGTACACAACAAGGCCTTGGAATGGTCAAATAAACATATTACTTCTCCACTGTATTGGCCTAACTGTTTTTTAGATGTCATGTTCATTCCTTCATCTAAAATGCAACTTATTAGAACATCTAACAAGTGCCTCCATTTTAATTCATTTTTTGCAACCTCTACAAATGTATTGTCAACAAGCTCAGTACCATGGTAATATATCACAATAGGAAACCCTACCTAATTATATTTTCCTAGGTTTCTATTTACTGTGACATAAAACATTTGAATGTAGATTCCACACTTCCACCAATAACAGTGTTCTCTATTTCACAATAGGCCGTTCTGACTCAGCACCTAAGCAGAGATTATCCACCGAACAGACTCCCAACTCACCCTCGGATGAAGTCCTCAGTGATGACAACACTCCTGAACATGTAGACATGGATGACAGACCTGGCACATCTGGTCAGCCTAGATAGATGGCAACAGTGAGTCTCACTCTGCCCACACCAACACCTCCCACCGTAGCTGCAACATCTCAGCCAACAATATTCTAACCAACCTTGGTTCCTAGCACAGTTTGTACAATCTTGTGCCCCCCAGTCTTGGATACTGAAGTGCAAATCACCAACCCAGACACAGAGGAATCAGGACCTAGAAGGAGACAACACCAAGGGCAAAGGGTACATGCTCATTGGGGCAGGGTCCATGGGAGGGATGCTGTGGGCCAGCATAGTGAGGCCACTGGGGCCACTCATGACCAGGACACCATCAGTCAAGTCTTTGGGGTCGATCAGGGGTCCTAAGGCATGATGGAGCAGGTAGTTACCAAACTCGAAGAAATTAAGCAGCTGCAGAGGCACATGTACCAACAGATGGAGGCCCATAACTTCATCATGGGCTCAATAACAGGGGTGCCCATGGACATCCATACAACCCTAGGCAGGACTTTTCCACCACCATCTATCCCTTCTTGTAATGCAAGTACATCAAGCCATCTACATCTGCGGCAGTCACAGGAAGGGGGGCCCTCCCTTAGGAAGTAACACCTTCAGCACCCATGCCTTTGCAGCAGCTGAACACCCTCGCCTTCGCAAGCGGGGACATCCATATAAATATCCAGAAAGTGCAGAGGGTAAGACACGCATCATTGCCAGCAAAAAACCTCAACCTTAATTTCCTCCACTGTGTGTCACACATTCACTCTATGGACTAATTCCAGACATTATTCCATTTCTGATGAGAGGAGTAATCTGGACTTTGGTTTTCAGTTGATTTGGTATATACATCTATGGTTTCATTCACCATGTCTGACTATTTCACTTTTCTATGTTTGTTTTTACACTAAGTAAGTTTTCACCTTTCCCACTTTAATAAATTTAATGAAGTCACAAACTCATTGTATGCTGTAGTAAATTTCACACTAAGCAACGTGGGCATGTAAGACCATGTGAACTGAACTATAACCAAACAAGCTACTTGTGTAAGCATGGATATGTTGCATGTCCCCAATGTTTACCTCAAGATCACAACCATGTCACACCAACACATAAATACAAGTGTCTTGTCTTGTAACATTTTTATTGCATTGCATTAATCATAAACTGACACGATGTCAGAAAAATAGCAAATCATACATAACTGAATTATACTTTGTAAGTGATCACATTTACAGGTACAGACCTCCAGAACATGGAAGGATGGGATAGATCAGAAATTGTCCTGTAGAACAGGCAACATTTAAATTGGTTGATGTCATCAGCTGGAGCCATATTGAGTAGCTCACAAAAGGAATCCTACATCATTTAAAGCAAGACTCAGACAGATGGCAGTACAAAGATTCTGATCATAGGGTCACTACAGTCTAGTGGTTTTGCATCTGGAGGTATGTTACAAACAAATGTCAATGATGTGCCACAGGCACTTTGCCCTACAATAATGAAACACATCAACAGCTACATACAGCTCATACAAAAGAGTATTTAGCCAACGTGAAGGGAAAATAAGATGAATTGGACCTACAGCTTCATATTGTCTGAGCACATGATGACACACATAATGCATTATGGCTACCATTTGACAAGGAACAAGTCCAATGGAGTCTTCATAACTTCTATCCCATCACTGTGTAAGTAGTCTTGGCACTGGTATTGTACACCCAAAGGTTGTGAAATACATTTCAGGAATAATCCATGTCTACTTTGTATGTACCAACAGCATCACATACCTGCTAATGTCACAACTCTGAACTGTCGAAATGAAGATGGCATGGTGAAGGTACCTAAAAAAACACAAAAGCAAAGGGTTTAGCTACGAAACCATACATATGCACACTTCACATAGCAAGCTTTTGGAGAACACAGTCCATGAAAAAAATCTAATCTAACCAAAGCAACATTAAGACAATGAGAATCTCAAAACCTTGCTCACCAAACCCCTTTGCCAGATTTTGCCAGAGCTTCAGCTTCCTAACATTTTCCACAAACATACTCCTCAAACTATCACAAGAGTTCACTGAACAGTCAATGTAATGACATCTCAATACTTACTTACACTGATGAGAAGAAGTTGTCGGTGAAATCTTGACACAAGTCAGCTCCTTCCTCTTCACCACTGTCATCATCATTTGGCATTTCAGGATTCTCACCAGGTGGCACTTCAGGCTCTCCCTCCTCTGTGGTGTTATGGATTTTCCATTTCAGTGCGATGTTCTGGAACATGCAGCAGGCCACAGTGATTTGATACACCTTCTCGGTTGAGTAAAGGAGTGCTCCTCCAGTCTTATCCAGACAGCGAAATCTGGCATTCAAGAGCCCAAAAGCCAGCTTGACTGTTTTTCACTGTATTCTTCCATGGGCCTCATTGAAGTGGACTTCCCATGGTGTAGTCAGATTCCTCAGTTGTGTTAACAACCAAGGACTGTTGGGCTATGCTGAGTCCCCTGTTTTGTAATAAGACATAAGTGCTAAAATGAGTCACATGTTCTGTTTATTGCACACACAAATTTAGAACAGATCTTATATCCCAGCAAGCCACGCCCTCTCTGGTTGGAGTTGTCACATCAGCTGGGGTATGGTGCTTTTCTGCATTACAAAAGAATCATGGGTGGAACCTGGAACAGGGAACAGACATTTGAAATATGCAAATCTGGCAAGCAGACAACTTGCACGTTGATAGAATGGAAGTCCTTCTTGTTTCAATAGACTTGCTCACTGCCTTGTGGTTGTACTAATGCAATATGAGTGCCATCTATGGCTCCCACCACATGTGGAAGGCAAACAAATCCATAGAAGTTAACCTTCACATTGGCTAAATCCTCATGTCTGGAGAACCTGATTTAGCTGTCAATGTGTTTCATCATTGCTGATAGCACACCTTCTAGTACACCACTGAACATAGGTTGTGACATACCACCAGAAATAGCAACTGTATATTTAAAGGATCTTATGGCCAGTAAATGTAATACTGCCATGAGTCTCACAATGGGTGGTATACATGTTGGATTAGTGTTTTGAGGCATGTGATCAGTCTCCAACTGACAACTTAAATCTTGTATTGTTTGCCTATTCAGACAAAACCTCTTTATAACATCTCTTTCTTCCATGGTCTGAAGGTCTAGAAATGGATGGTAAACTGGAGGTTGGCATCTCCTCCCTCTCCCAGGGTACCTATGTGTGGAATAAAATACATTGGAACATTGGCCGCAGTGTCTGGAGAAATACATATGATGAGTAAGCCAAAATGCATGTGACAAACCATTACTGGCTCAGAAACCATTACACATTTCACATTACAATTGTCTACTACCAAAAATCCAGCTATAATCCCCATTGTGGTCTACCATTGGTCTACAACATATATGTGCACATCATACATCTAAATGTTCCTCGTGTGTACCTTTTGTTCTCCCAAAATACCATCACTGGTGGTGTACAGTGCACGGCGGGTATATGGCATTTATGACCAGTAACTCACTCCACTGATGATTGTGTAGAAGAAATTACAGATCAATGGAGTAGTACATATGTAAACATGTTACAATGCATTTGTAGTGATGGTGACACATTTACAAGTCACCAATACTGTAGTTTTAACCACTAAAATGTCAGATGCCTGACCTCACATATTGGACTTTTGGAAGCTGCAGCAGCCAGCAGTGGGTGCTTTCATCCCCTGGGCTAACATTGTTGAGTGTGACTGTCACGGCCCAATGGCTGTGCCCATCTATGCTGATAACCGCGTACATGTCATACATGCTGCCATCAACATCTCTACTTTAGATGTTGTCTGCCACTTCTGGGAACAGTCATGCCAGGTCAAGCAGATGAGAGGGTCCCTGCCTTCTCTCTAGAGGAGCTGGAGAAACCTGTTGAAGAGGCCCTTTCCCTGAAAGGTCAGATCTATGACTCACCGTAGGAACAGGCAACTACCTCACATGCATGTTTGACTCTGTTCAACATAATACTTTCTATTCTCACAGGCTACAGTGTGCCTCTGAATCCCAGAGAGAGTTTTAAATGACTGTTGTTACATTCTGTGGTCCATACATAGGATAAAAATGTTATGGATTGTGCAGCCCTGTGCTTTGTGTATTTCAAGTCACCTTTGTGTTGTGTGATAAGCCTTAGATCTTTCTTTTATAGCATTCACATATTTATGCAAGTGAACGTTTCAGAGTACTAATGATCTATGTGATGATCAGATGATGGTACATGCGAAAATAAAAGTATTTCCAATACAGCATCAACTGTGTATGTACACTGTCATAAACAGTTGAGGAGGATGTTAGCTATGTGTGCAGTCCCACATATCACTCAATCCAGATCAGGCCTTGGCAAACTGTTGCCCGAGAGCTAGCTAAACCTCACTGACCCCTTCAGAGTGCCACACAACCTCAAGCTTACATATAGGATGGCCACAGGATGTACTGTTATGTATTGAAGTGATGGAAATGTGATGCTCATGTGGGTCCAATGTGCTTAGCCTGCAGAGAGCAAAGCCTGATAAAGAGATTTGCACATTATGGGCCAGGGTCCAGGCTGGGGCAGAGTTACTGTGGCAGTACAGATAATGCACAGGGTAATCTCCCTGTAGACATACAAATCCTTGGATGTTCCCAAAGTGAATCTTCTGAACCTATAGTAGCTCTGAATTATTTTACATAGACTATATTTGGAATGGCAAACCCCCTGACCTAGTACTTCTTTCCATTGCCCCACATTGTCAATGGGTAAAATTTACTAATGACAGGCCCCTTACTCCACAGATTTGTTGTCACATTTCCAAAAGTCATGTTTGCACTCAATCAGATGTAGTATGATATTCCCTTATGTAGTCCGCATGTCCACACATCCCCAGAGAGGAAGTTCTCAGTGACACACATGCCATGGTGAAGGTACCTATATCTTAGGATGCAGTCTATACTATGGTAGTAGCCTGTATGGACCATATGCAAAAAGTTAATGTGCCTGGCTGTCAAGGTGTCTATATAATCATGCACAAGTACTTTACCCTTCAGAAGGTCTCAATGGTGTTTTATTTTTCATAGTACTTCACATCACAGTACATGTCATTTGGCCCTGGACTGCATGATTTTAGTGGGCTGCCTTAGTATAGGCCATGACCAGAGTTGTGGATAGTCAGTAGATGATTTACAAAAATTATGTATTCATGTCCCTTTACTTATCAGATGTGAGAATTATACATGTAGTGTGTTAACAATATAAAAAATGTTTGTGCTAGGTGTACACAAAATGTGTGTTAACCAAACAGATATCCTAAAATATGCAATTCTGATCTGTTTATTCATCTATTGCACCCAGGTCAACGCCCATCAGAAGCAATCCATTTGGAAAAACATTGCCCCGGAAAGTGCAGACCCTGGGGGTCTATTGCCAGTGCAATGTCCTGGGAAAGGTGGGCGGAAAGGAGATGCCGGGGCTGGAAGAATTTGGAAGTCCAGCTGGGGCTGTCCTCCCAATGTGAAAGGGGCACGTGCCAGACCCTGTCCTCCCCAATGGTCCATATACTGGCATTGGCCTACCCAGAGCTTGATGGGCAATTGAAGGAATTGCAGCGGCTACAAGGGTGTGAGTCCTAGCCAGAAACACACATGTTACATTGCCAACTTTGTGTGTTACAGGCAGGCATCTCCCCATCAATATTGGGGATGGCCCATGGGCGATGCACAAGAAGAGTAATTGTTTGTGGAGGTCTGGTAGTAGGTGCATGCTGATGTGCTTCGCCTATTGTCCTAATGACTAGGAATACAGCAAAGTCCAGTCCACTGCCAACATCCTTTCTTGAGCAGACACATGGCTGAGTACAGTGATTAATTAGCTCCTGTTCTTTGATGTTGTGGGTGACATTTGTACCCAACAGGCCACTTGTCTTCAGTGTGTCAAGAGTGATGCTACCTCACTACTGTCTCTCATGTGATGATGGCTCTCTTACATGTGACAGCATGCAGTGCACTTTGAGTGCAGTCACTAAGCAATACTTCCCCTTGGTAAGCGGGGAAGGTACAGATACATGAGTCAGCGAACATTACTGTTGCCATCAGTATTTGTGCCTACATGTTGGCATGTGTACCTTTCACTTTTAGAGTATCGTTTACTCTACTGTTTCACACATGATCAACATGTCTTCATCGGATGATATCTGATTCCATCATATATGTGTGTTTAGGCCAAACAGTATTGGGAAAAAGTTATATGTGATGGGTATACAGTTCATGTGTTACCACAGACAGGTGTGCGTAAACATTGGTTGGTGGATCACACATACCTTAAGCCATTACTCAATGTCATTAGTCAGGTTCAGTTGCTGAAGCAATGCCAGACAGACCTACAGCAATTTCTGACAATGTGAATTTACATGACATTGATATGGAACTATCCAGTTAAGTGATTTGCACATGTCTATTTGTGGAGATTCATTAACTGACTGCTGACATGCATCAGGGAGTGACATGCAGAAATGTGGGACTCATATTTGATTATGTACACTCAGTATTACAATGGAATTTGTGTTTGCAAGACAAAAAGGTACAGCGATGAGCCTTCCAATTAAGAAACAGATAAACCACCACTTCAGGTAATGGAGATCCGCTGAGCCTCAACGACATTCAATGGACAATTGGCTTTTAGTTATGCAAATGTTAGAATGATGGACTCACCAGCACCAATCAGAACTGGTAATTTCCCTAGGCCTAGCTGATTCATTATGCTGTGAATATTTGTAGACACATCTCCCAGACATTTGGCCAGATTGTCTCAAGTCTATTTTTCTGTGCGACATGTGTTACATAGCGAAGCTACATTAGCACAACTTTCATAAGACTATTCTAGCAATGGGCATATTAGGAAGTTACCATTGGAAAGTTTCAGCAGTGTGACATGAGTTTTTCCATGTCACCTTATTCCTGCTACTGTACATCTTGCTTCATCAGAGCTGCATAAGTTGACCACCATTTCATCATAATGTGGTATTAGGTTTATGAACATTTGTTGATTGCAGGGCCTTGTGTGGAACCTGTATGAATTCAGCATTGGCATATTATTTGATGACATTAGGTTACTGAGGTATGCTAGAAGAGCCAAGCTATTCAAGGTGATGAAGTCTCCTACTTGTTAAATGGGTATTGTGATTTGACAATGTCACTTATGCAATTGGAGCTATCTGTGAATATGAGTTTACTGAGGGCCACTGTTTATAGGTTATGTAGCATGCATGCATGGGGTATTGCTAATGTTCAAGCCATTTTAGTGGACCTTGTATCTGGGGTCTACAGTACATTTTAGTAACGTTCTGTGATCAAAGCTTTTGGTCAAGTGTCTTCTGGGACATGCAATAAACCTATTTGTATTTGTCATTTTAGCATTATCCCAGGTAAATGGTTGAGACAGGGCAGACATCTGTTAGAAGCAGCTGGCCACAGTGTCTCCAGTTGTGACACAACATACATGAGGGAACCAATGGGTAAGGGGAGTGCCACGGAGGACATAGACTCAACGTCTTCATCATAAGAGTCAAGCTAAAATGGACAATCCCAAATGGTGGTGGGACACACAGGACCAGTTCCTACACCATCCTTGTCTGCCACCAACACTACCATCTTCACCCTTCTTGTTGTTCCCCACACACTTGGCTGGGCCCGATCAACTAAGAGGGGAGCTGTCTCCTTCTATCCAGGTACCTCACCCACTTCTCCTGTTGTTCCTGCTGCACTGAGTGAGGACGTTATTGCCCTTTTGAACCAAGAGGAACCTCTGCCAAGGAGAAGAGCTAAAGAGCTGAGAAGAAGTGCTGCCCCTGCCTGTGACTGTGCTTTGTTGGGCTATCCTGCAGTTGCTGCTTCTGCCTATGAAAGGGGACAAAGACCGGACTCTGTTGTGCATTCCTGCTTGAGAAGAATCTCCAAGGGCTTGACCTGAGCTTGCCTCCTGTTGTTGAAGTCTCAGAGCCATTAAAGACTTCCCCTCCCAGCTCCTGAACTCTTTTCTGAGACTCCTGCCCTGCCAAGTGGTGCCCTGTCCAGTTCCTGGGCCCTTGAAAAGTGAAGTTGGGAGACAAGAATTGAAAAACCACGCACAGACTGCCGTACGGGGAAATTTTCGATGCACCGTCTGTGGCAAAGATGACAAATGCTGCACCGCCAGCTTCGCAACTGAAATCAGCGATTCACGTGCATCGTGGCTGGAAGATCAACGCAACGCGGCTGGAGAAAAGATGCGCAACACCCACTAGCAGAGGCTGATAACGATGCAAACCCGATTCAGCCCGATTTTGTGATACCGCGCGACCTGATTTTCCATGCATCGTCACTGGGCGTCAAAGTCAACCGGACTGCGCGGATCTGAGGTGCCCCATCCAGAAATTGACGCATCACTCTCTTGTGGGAGAAAAACAATACATCGCCGACCGGAGAAGGAAACGACACACGGCCTCACATGCGAATAAGGAATCGATGCATCGCTGACTTTTCTGACGCACGCTCGTCCGTGCAGATTTATTTTTTACACTAACCAGGTACTTCGTGAAATAATAGCATTCTCATTGTTTTCTAAGGATTAAGGTCCTCATTAAGACATTGGCAGTGAATCCCGCTTACTGCTGTGGTGATGGCCGCCAACATACCGTGGCGTGGAGTACATCCGTTTGCCATATTATGACACACACACACTAAACAGATAGAATATTGCCAGAAACACATATCCGCCAGACCAAGGGTTAGTACTAAACTGTCTGTACGAACACCCAGCCAACAAAACAACACCCTCCACATTATGACCCACAAATTACCACAGCGGACATTCAACGGCGGTAAACCATTGGTGGTATAAACCGGCGCGCCAGAATGGCCACCCAAATACAAAAGAACACAACATTGGCCAATGCAAAAAAAACACACACCTGACAATGTCACGGTCTGCACGATGCTTCTCACCTTTGGATGAAGAACTTGAAAGAGTACCCAGTGTTCTGCTGGTTCTGGACTGACCAAGATAAGGGTGACCCTTTCTAGTAGCCACGGTGCTGCTTGAAAGGAAACACCTAAGCAGACCGTACCCTGCAGAAGGAGTCCCAGAGGAAAAAAAAACAAAAAATGTGGGAAAAACCTCTACCTAAAAAGAGGAAAAAAACTAAAGTGAAAAAAGGAAAAATTGGAAAAAATCCCAACCAGAGCAACAGGAACTGGAGAAAAAACACGACGAACAGGAGCGAGGATCACCACCAAGAGGAAGTGTTTGCATCGCAAAGAAGACCAGAACTGAAAGGATTATATACCAGGAGACAGAAAGTGACAAACAGGAAGAAAGAGCTACACCACCTTGGATTGGGGAAGCCACATAGGAAAGAATAGGAAAAAAGTAGCAGTATAAAAGGAAAAAGAAAGAAGGCATGCTGGGAAAAAGTAACACCAAGAAGAAAACAACATGGACACCAGAACGAGAAAAAGAAGTGAAGGTGGAAAAAGAAGAAGAAAAAGGAAGAAAGAATAGGGTTCTGACCCGGTAAGTAAGGGAAAAGGTATCAGGTATGCAGGCAGGAAGAGCGGCGCGACTGAGAGCACAAATGTGCTTACCCGACCATGCCAATAATTAAGAGAAGCAAAAACATGGGCCGCGGCGAAGCCACTGCTCCGAGTATCGGAGCATCGCCCTGCCCATGGTGCGCAGGAGGGACACCGCCGTAGAGCGAGGTGTCACAGACACTGATACTCACACCACATGCACCCACCAACAGCACTAAAAAACACACACCCACGTTACCCACAACCCTTTCCTTACAGGAAAATTACCAAGAGATAGCCACCCAAATCATAGACACAACTAAACACACACCACAAATACCCATTCATACATCACGCACCCCACACCCCACCACATTACTCAACACCTTCTGCATACCACACACCATACAACACCCAAGTCCCCAGAAAAGCACCCCCATTTCACTGATGAGGAGGTGCAGGACATGGTGGAGGAAATAGTCAGGGTAGAGCCACAGCTGTTTGGAGCACAGGTACAGCAAATCTCCATTGCAGGGAAGATGGAGCTATGCCGGAGAATCCTGGACAGGGTGAAAGCCATGGGGCAGCATCCACGAACAAGGGATGATATCAGGAAGAGGTGTAACGACCTACGGGGGAAGCTACATTCCATATCAGCAAGGCACCAGCTCGCTATCCAGGGGCCTGGGGGTGGACTCCCACTTCCTCCCCCAAAGCTGTCAGCATGGGAAGAGCAAGTCTTGGCAATACTGCATTCTGAGGGACTCATTGGAGTTGCCGGAGGACTTGACAATGATGAGTCAACATTTACTACCTATCAACCCTCATAGGTGCATGCCACCACTACCCTTCACCCTGACACCCATCACTCCATTCCATCCCACACAGTGCACCACCACAATTAACTAACCTGAATGTCAAGCCCTGCATGCCATACCCACTGCATGCACATCCCTCCCAGCCCTGCATGTACACCCACCACCAATGCATGCACATCATGGAGAACTAACAATCCCACAATACATCACCATACACAAACAAAGATGGCAGGAAAACAACAACAATATAGGGAAAGCTAGGGATGCAGAATGTGTCACAGACATGTAGCATAGTAAACCACTTACATCCCCAAAGGTGACCCAGCCAATCTCAGCGTCGAGGAGGTGCCGCAACTACACATTGCCCCACCAGAAGATGCGCCCAGTGATGACAGCAACTCTGGACTTCTGGATCTGAATGAACTCCCTGGGCCATCAGGGTCCACTGGCCAGTCGGATACCCCAGCCCACACCTAGTACAACACAGAACCTCCCCTATCAGTATCCAACACCACAGCAGCCACCCAACGTCCCCAGACCTCTGTCCCCAGGGCACATCAATCAGCAGTGTGCTCACCTGTACAGGGACCCCAGTTCACACCTCACAGGCAAGACAATCAGGGTCCTGGAGTCAGTGGCAGTTGGCACACCATTCAGGGAACATAGGCACAGGGGGCCAGAGACACACGGAGGACAGCTGTGTGCAAGGGGGAGGACAGGTCCCGGGAACCGACTGTCCGAGAGGCACTCACTAATGTCCTGGGGCTTACCAACAATCCCAGGCCAAGATGGGTCAGGTGATAGACATCATGCAGGAGAACCAGCGGCTGCAGTAGGAACACCACCAGGAGATCAGGAAAGTATTGCAGGTCCTCAACACCACCATGGTCTCCATAGCAGAGGTGCTGGGTGATATGGCCAACATCATGAGGGACTACACAGCACACCAGCGGGCCAGTCAACTGAACAGCCCTCCACATCTGCTGCAGCAAGTGGACAGGAGCCCCTGCCACAGGACCCACAGGCCACCAGCACCCCTCCCCCTGCAGAAGGTGAACCACCCTGCAAATGTTCCCTGCAACCCAGACAGACACCAGAGACACTTGCCAAGACCAAGACCACCACCAGGAAATGAGACGATCCTGAATGCCCCCCTTGTGTTCCACTGTGTCAACTTCCTATGGCCCTTTGGACACTGGACCTGTGCTACAAACAGACTGGACCAATTACCTGTACTTTCCTCTACCATCACCCCATTCCATTGCACTATTCCTTCATAATGTTCACTTCAACAAACACCCTTGAACACAATTTGAGTAATAGTTCTTTTTTTGATAGAAATGTGCAATGTTTTGAACTGTATCATCTTGTGCAATGGTCCAGAACGTTGTGATTCCACAAGAGCATTTTCACCCTCGAGATGGGGTACATGTTGTCTGATTGCCAGGTTGTGCAACATGCAGCATAGAACAGCTGTCTGGCAGACCTTCTCAGGGAAGTAGCAGAGGGATCTTGGCCTTCAGGAGACCGAAGGTCCTTTCAATTAATCTCCTGGTTCGCCCATGAGCATCATTATACATATTCTCAGCCCCTGTCCTCGGATTCCTTACAGGGGTCAAGAGCCAAAACAGAAGTGAGGGACAAACATTACACTTGCACAATGGCATAGGGGATGACTCCTGAAGGCACACACTGACATGCATTGGGTTGGGATTCAGGCTCACTTGTAAGCCACACCCTGTGCCTCTGTAGTTGTTCCATCAAATGTGGGATGCTGCTAATACTCAAGACGAGGGCATCATGCACCAACCCAGGATACTTGGCAGTGACGTGGGAGATGTACTGGTCAGCCAGGCACACCATTTGGACATTGAGACAATGGAAACTCTTCTGATTCTTGAACATCTGTTCATTGGCCAAGGGGGGGGCAAATGCTATATGTGTTGCATCAATTGCCCGAATAACATTTGGAATATGTCCCATTGCATAGAAACCAGCCTTCACAGTGGCCAAATCTTCAACTTTGGGGAAAGCGATGTAGCTGCACATGTGTTTGAGCAAGGCAGATAAAACCCTTGCCAGCACTATTGAGAACATTGGCTGTGACATTCCTGCAGCCAAGCCCACTGTCACTTGGAAAGAGCCAGTTGCCAGGAAATGGACCACTGATAGGACCTACTCAAGAAGGGGGGATCCCAGTGGGTTGCCGGATAGCAGATATCTGATCAGGCTCCAATTTTGCACACAGCTCAGTGATTGTGGCCCTATCTAGTCTATAGGTGAGTATTCTGTGCCTGTCCTCCAGTGTAGCCAAGTCCACAAGGGGTCTGTACACGGGGTCTTGCCTCATCCTCCTTTTCCTCCACAGTGGTAGGTACCTAAGGGACACAAAAGTGAGAAGGGAGTGACAAATTGAACAATAGAACCACCACTTCAGTGTACATTGAGAATTTATGTAACTGGGCTATGTAAATGGCAATGTATGTACAACTGACGGCAATGATTCCGTTTTCAATTTAAGATTGTGTACCAGCACCATAACATGGGAACCGCCTGTCCTGTATGTAGGACAAGTGGAAGTGTTGCAACTCTACCGGCATTGGGCGTCATGCCGGTAGGCGGTCTTGCACCGCCGTGCTATTCCTGATTGGCTAAAATGGGGCTCTATGGAGTACAGTGTCCAGTGAGGATCACCGGCAGCGGTGATGATGTACACCGTGGGGACGTGACTGCCATGACCTGTGTGACTAGGGAAAGGGCCCCTGCCTTCACATCGGATGAGCTAGAGCACCTGGTGGATGGGGTCCTACCCCTGTCCTACCCCTGTATGAACAGCTGTGTGGGCCTCCAGCCCAACAGGTGAGTGCACCATGGGAATGTTGCATGCGACAAGGCTGCATGGAGATGTGTGTGTGTAGTGACAGTGTGTCATTTTGGTGGGTGTATGGTTGGTGGTAGTGTACATGCAGGGCTATGGGTGATGTGAGTGCCTGATGAGGGGAAATGGTATTTGTGGGCCATATGTGTGACAGGCTGGATTGTATGATTAATGGTGTCCTCCTGCATGTGTTTCCTCTGCAGATCAGCGCCCATCAGAAGAAGGGATTGTCGCATGCCATCCTCAATGATGTGTGGACCCTGGGGGCTATAGCAGGCAGAGCACCCACTGCAGGAAACGGTGGGAGGACCTGAGACGCTGGGCCCGGAAGACTGCAGATGCCCAGCTGGGGATGGCCTCCCACCAAGGGAGGGGTGCCCATTGAAGCCTGACCCCCCTGATGGCCTGCATACTGGCGGTGGCCTACCGAGAGCTGGATGGGCGCTGGAGGGCATCAGAGCAGCCACAAGGGGGTGAGTATAGTGTTTGTAACAACCATCTTTGTTGCCTGGCATAGGATCCTGGTGGTGGGTTTAAGTCAGCGAGTGACCCTCAATGCCAGTTCATACGTTGCTGCATGGTCCAGCTGAGGGTAAATGGATGAATAGCAAAATCTGGATAGCTAGCTAGGTGCCATTCCATGTCAGACAGGGCTTAGTAGGTCCCAGGAGGGGTGCAGATGGCAGTGGTTGTCTCTCATCCTTCTGCGGTAGCTAACCAATGGAATGCCAGTGCGGTGCATACTGCTCAATCTTGGTCTCTGATGGTGATGTGTAAGCCAGCTGTGGTGTTGGTGCTGTAACTGACCCAGTGCTCGCTTTCTTTCTCTCCCACTATTTTCTTCTGTCATCCTCTCCATGGGTGCATTAGCATCATCTGGCAGAGGAGCAGGGGCACCGGCAAGTGAGAGAGCTGCAGCCCACGGGAGCCAAGAGGCAGAGTCTACCGAAGCCGAGGGGACCAGTGGGATGGAGGGCGAGGGGAGTACAATGGCGGGGACAGGAGGTGACAACACTGACTCTGAATCCTCCTCCGATGGGAGCACCCTGATGGTGGCAAACACCTCTGGAAACACCCCAGCTACAGTTACAGCAGCCACCCCCATACCAGCACCACCCTCCCAGTAACCCCCACCAAGTTGCCCATGCCCACTCACCCAAGATGGTGGGCATCTCCTTCGCCCCAGGCACCTCCGGCCCTGTCTAAGTCAGCCATGCTGCACTCAGTGACCAGTGAGAATGCTATTGACCTCCTGAGATCCATCTCTGTAGGGCAGTGAACCATAGTGAATGCCATCCAGGGGCTGGCATCCCAGATGCAGCAATGCAATGCCTACCCGGAGGGCATTCACGGTGACTTGGCGGCCCTACAGATATCGTTGCACGGCCGCAACACCGCCGGCTCCATTTGGAGCCGGCTCCCATGTTGCGACCCACATCCCCACTGGGCCGGCGGGCGGAAACTCTGTTTCCGCCCGCCGGCCCAGCAGGGATGTCATAATGGGCACCGCGGGAATGCGCCCGCATTGGCGGCCGCACAGCGGTTACAACTTGGCGGGCGGCGGTTGCCGCCCGCCAATGTTGTAATGACCCCCAAAGTCTCCTGAACCCCAACCTATCCCATGTACACATACAGACAAGCATGCACACAAGAGTGGCACAGACAAACACAGGCAGCAAACTTCAAGTCACAAGCACTCACACAAACAACAGACAGTTTCACACACAACTCCACTGTCTCCCCCTCCTCCTCCTCTTCCTCCCTCACAGTCACATCTGCACTCACACCCGCATGCACTGCATCAACAGCCAACACCACCATCACCACCTCATGCATCACACTCACCTCACTTGCAGACACCTACGCAACATCCATCCACATGTCCTGTTTGTCCACTCCCACCCTGTCTGCCTCCCTCCTAAGAAACACAAACACTCGCAGCCATACACCCAACAGCCATCCACCTCACAAATGCACACTGTCCATGCACCTGCACCATAGTCAAGCAAACGGACACCCCCTACAACCACTACCTCTACCACCATTCCCACCCTCCTCGCACATCCTGCCCCAACGTCCCTAAGAAGCTTTTCTGTGCCCATCTTGACCTCTTCCCTCCCCCTCCCCCTGTCCTGCCTGTAAGTGCATGATCCCAATGACCCAGCCGAGCACCTCAGCCAACTTGTCTGCCACTGTCCCACCAAGAAATCTGCTGCTGTCACTAAGGGGTCCCTTAGTGGGATGGCAGCCACTCCCAGTAAGACCACATGTCCACCCCGAAAAAGGAGGTCTAGGGTGGCAAAACCTATGGGAGAGAAGACAGGGTCAGTGGAGGTATCTCACAGACCTGGAGGCAAGGACACAAGTCACATGACAAAGGCCAAGGGGGCCCATAACAGGACAGAACCTAAGGATCCCCCTCCACCACCTGAGGGCAAGGAGCCCCCTCCATCACCTGAGCCCCCTCCACCACCCGAGCCCCCTCCACCACCTGAGGACAAGGAGCCCCCTCCACCACCTGAGCGCAAGGAGCCCCCTCTACAACCTGAGGGCAAGGAGCCCCCTCCACCACCTGAGGGCAAGTTGCCCCCTCCACCACCTGAAAGCAAGGAGCCCCAGATGAGTTCAGATGATGTCAGGAGTCAAGTTGGGGCTTGGACTATGCCCTGAGGCCATGTGGCCCTTTGGTACTTTGGACTGGTCATTGGCCCAATCTGTACATTGACGTCTGCATTTTGATTTCATAATTCATTATGGGGGATGTTGGCAGCAAATTACAGTGTTCGTACTTCAGGTTTTTGTCCTTGCATTATTTGATTGTGGGTCCTGTAACAGTCGATTTACTCTGCAGCTGGCTACGTGTGTGTGTGTGTGCATGGTGTGTGTTGTGCGTGTGTGAGTCACTCTCATTTTCCTCCCTCCCCGTTTGTGTGCTTGGCGGCTGTACTCATCATCGTCGTCTTCGTCAGAGTTGGTTCTCCAGGACGGCCATGACGTGGTCAAGCATCCAGAAGACTTAGGGGCATATTTACACTTTTTGGTGCAAAACTGCACTAACGCAGTTTTGCTCTGAAAAGTTTAGCACCGGCTTGCACCATTTCTGAGCATATTTATTGAATGATGCAAGCCAGTGCAAAGGGTAGGCTAGTGTCAGAAAAAATTACGTTAGCCAGGTGGGGTTGGCGGTAAGTGAGAAGGGGGTTTTGCACCAAAAAAGGCAGGTTAGAGTAAAAAAAATGACTCTAACCAGCCTAGCGGCATTTCTGGCGCAAAACCATCCATACGACATGGCGCCTGTCTTAGAAAAAACAGGAGTCATGCCCACCACTCCAAACACCAATCGCACTTAAAAAAATATATACTTACCTGTACTTACTTATACTTTCCTGGGATGGGGTCCCCCATCCTCTGCTGTCCCTCTGGTGTGGGTGGATGTGTCTCTGGGGCCTGGGGAGGGCACATGTGGGCTTATTCCATGGTGTTCCACCATGGAAATAGGCCCACTGGTCCCCTAACGTCTGCCCTGACCCAGGTGTTAAATAATAGGGCAAAGCAAGCTTTGCACCATTATTTGGCCCCTCCTCTACCAGGGGCCTGATTTTAGCACGGGGCTAAATATGGCGCTATGGCCATAGTGTCATTTTTTTGCACGGGAACGGACACCTTGCACCTCATTAACGCAAGGTAGGTTTCCAAGTCCCAAAAATGACTTTAACTCCATAAATTTGGCGCTAGATGGGTCTAGTGCCAATGTATTTTTTATCTTCTTTGTTTCTTATGTCAGCACCCAGGGGCAAGAAGAGGGGCACTGCACTGGTGGTTCTGACCACCAGCGCCGATGTCGATAGCTCTGCTCATCCCAGTGAGTCCTATTATTTAATATTATTATTTCCCTAAATGTTACCTCTCCCCACTTTTATACTACTTTTAATTTTGACATGTTTACTTTTTTATACTGTCTCCTTTTATGTCCAACTCCCCTAACCAATTTTTGATTAATTCCTGTTATCCCTGCATGATCTTTTTTTCCTGTTTTTCATTCACCATTTTGTATTCTACCCATTCATTGCTATTCAATGATTCTGAGTCATCATCATTGATAGACTATAGCTCTGCCCCTCTATTATGCGAACCTTTTGGTTGGCTTGACTACCTTGTTTTTTTTAACATTCCAACAAAATGAGGAGAGTGATATTTTTGACAGAAGATACTTCAGTGCTAACCGAACTCTAGAAATGTATTGTTGTTGCATTATTTTGATTTAAAAAAATTAAGAATGGGAGATGTTCCTGGCATCTAACAACTGTATACTGTTTTTTTGTCGCCACACCAACCAGTGAAGCTGGCTCAAATTCTAGTGATGCAGGAGCAGATGGAGCAGGGGGAGATGCGGCGGCAGGGAAGGGCAATGGAAAGTCACATTGCTTGCTTATTGACAATTACTGTCACTCACAAGCTACAAGGGTCTTATCGTGATCGGAATCATGAACTCCCCGCATTACAGCTACAGCGGTGGTTGGGTCACTTATGGCCTCTTCTATCTGCAACTCAGCAAAAGCATGCATAGGCCCTCATTCTGAACACAGTGGGAAAGACTGCACCGCCGGCGGTGGCGGTAACTACCATAAACAGGCTGGTGGTCTGGCCCACCAAATAATGAAGCACATGAAAAACGGGCAGTCTGAAAAACACTCACCACCAGCAGAGGAGTGTCGACAACGACGGAAGAGGCTGCACACAGGCTGACAGAAAGGACCTACCTGCCCAACACAAAATCGCTGTAAGTTCCACTCAAAGCCAGGCGGAAACTAACCAAATAAAAGGAAACACTCACCAGAGGCTAACACAACACGCCGAAGCAGTTAAGGAGAGAGAGTTGGAAATCATGCCAGTGCTGCTCCTTGCCATATACCTCCGCGACCGTGAACGCCAACTAAGACGCTGACGGTAAGTACCTCAACCTACTAAATAAGGGGAGAAAGGGCACAGTGACATACCCACCCACTCCATCCACCCCGCAACGCACCCAAAACCCCTCACAACATCACAAGGCAGACACACCTGAGCAAGAGGTACTTACTTGACACAAGGCCAAGACAACCTGCCCAAAGTACCCACATGTGCACAACACCACCCCACAACGAAACGAGGAACTTCGAATCCAGAGTGTGCCAACACCAACACTGGGCACACAAACTTTTTTAAAGCTCCAGGAGCAACAGATTGTCCAAATGAGGCCATTGGCCAGTCCAAATCAAAAAGGCTGATGGGCCCAAATGGCCTGAACTTGACTCCTGCATGTGCACATGGTACTCCACCATAAAGGGGCATCAATGATGCAGCCAGGCACCTCAGGGAACAGAGGCGGGGGTGGCGGGGTGGGGACTTACATCTGGAGTTGGAGGAGGCTTAGGTTTTGCTTGGAAGGTGGTGGGGGCGGGCTTGGAACAGGGGGTGGCAGGTGGTCTAGGGCCAGCACGGGGCCTCTTGCTCACTGGAGAAGGTGCACGGGAATGGGAAGTGCGGAAAGGGGCGGACTTGGACGTGGAAGGAGAGGACAGGGCGAGGAGGTGTGCACATTTAGGGACGAGAAGGGGTTGGCCAGTGGGTTCAAAAAGGTCTACACAGGGATAGGAAAAGATTCTTAGGGGCAGCCGGGGTGGACCTGGAGGAAGGTGTGGGAGTGGAGGTAGAGCGAGTGATTGTAACAGGTGTAGGTGTGCATGATGTGGATGCAGGTGCCTGAACAGTATGCTGAGGTGTGGTGGATGTGTGTTGGGTGGGTGTCTGTGAACGTCTGAGTGTAATAGAAGGAGGAGGGGTGGACACAGTAGGACAAGACAGGCTGCCAGTGTAAATGGATGTTGTCTGGGTGTCTGCTAGTTTGGTGAGTGTGCTGCAAGTGTTACTCAAAGTCGTTGTGGTAAATGCAGGTGTGGTGTCTGGGGTGCATGACTTGATGTATGATGTTGTGGTGACTGCAAGAATGGGATCAGCAACAGTGAATGAGGGTGCTGTGCTTGTGATTGTGCATGTAGAGGTGGCAGACAGGGAGGCTGAAGAGGTGTACACAGTGGGTGAAGTGGATGTTGTTGTGTGTGCCTTTGTATGTTGGCTGTGTGTATGCCTGTGGTGGGAAGTGTGGTGCTCATGTTTTCTCTGTGTGCTTCTTGTTGAGGTGTGTGCATGGCTGTCTGAACGTGTGCTTGGGATGGGTGAAGGGAGTGGGGTGCTGGAAGGGGCGGAGGTGGTTGGAGGGGGGACGGAAAGACCAGGGACACTGGCTGCCGTCAAAGAGGAGGCCAGAGCCTGAAAAGATCTCTGTAGGCCAGACATGGCATTGTGAATGCCTTCCAGGTATGCATTGCATAGCTACATCTGGGATGCTAGCCCCTGGATGGCATTCACAATGGGTTTCTGCCCTACAGAGATGGTCCTCAGGAGGTCAATAGCCTCCTCCGTGAGGGCAGCAGGGCTGACTGGGGCAGGTAATGAGGTGCCTGGGGTGAAGGAGACGGTCACCCTTCTGGGTGAGCGGGCACGGGCAACTGGGTGGGGCGCAACTGGGAGGGCACTGATGGTATGGGGGTGGTGGAAGTTGTCAAAGATTGGATAGGCTCCCTAGGATCCGCCACCACCAGGGAGCTCCCATCGGAGGAGGTATCAGAGTCACTACCTCCAGTGGTAGTTGCCTCCCCGTGGTACTCCCCTCACCCTCCAACCCACTGGTCCCCTTGGCGTTGGTAGACTCGGCCTCCTTGGAACCGTGGGCCACTGCATCCCCACTCGCCAGTGCCACTGCTCCCTCGCCAGATAATGCTGATGTACACAGACAACAGAAGAGTAAAGGGGTGGGGAGACAAAACATGAGAGAGAATATTAACATCTGAATGGATGTACATATCTGGTTCACCCATACTCTAACCCAACTAATATACCAACATGCAGCACCTACAGCTATACTCATGGCTATGCCCCTGACTACTGGCCACAACCCTAGTATACAACCATCTCCCACATTACAGAAAGACCGGAATAACTGCAGACCTGCCCCTTATCATCTAGCTGCCCATAGGGGCCATATTGCTAAATGACAACAGTCAGAGTCCCTGCCACTAAACAGCATACATACTACAGCACCCTCAGACTTCCATCATGGAGGCATAAATTGGTCTTGGTACTCACCCCCTTGTGTCTGCTGTGCAGCCTTCAAGTGGCCATCCAAGTCTGGATATGCCACAGCCAGAATGCGGCGCAATAGGGGGGGTCAGGGCCGGACGGGCACCCCTTCCTCGCTGGGAGGGCTTCCTCAGCTGGGCCTCGCAGGTCTTCCTCGCCCAGCACCACAGGTCCTCCCACTGCTTCTTGCAGTGGGTTCTCTGCCGGTTGTAGACCCCCAGGGTCTGCACCTCCCTGGCAAAGGCCTGCCAGAGTTCCCTCTTCTGATGGGCGCTGACCTGTAGGGGACGCACACAAAAGAAACACTGAGATCAGTAAAAGCACCTTTGATACCGCTGGCCATACGTTCCCTATGGGACAGACACCTAAAACAGCATCCCAGTACCTCACTCACGCTAAATGTCATACATTCAATGGCTATGCAGTTACAAATCATGCACACATGCATACAGCCATCCCCCACAATCACATGCATCCATGCACCCCATCCGCCTAATCACCTGCACCTGTTGTCGACCATATAACTTGGCAGACAGAGGTAGGACCCCGTCCACCAGCTTCTCCAGCTCCTCCGTGGTGAAGGCCCTTTTCCCGGTTACTCGTGCCATTTCCAGGACTAGAGTCAGGACACAGCAGCACACTCAGTGAAGTACTTGCATGCACGAAATCCGGGAGTCAAGTGAACCTGGGGTGACGAAATGGCATACGCTCCTTGGCGATCATGATAGACACATACTTCCCAATGACAACTATATTAACAAATGAATGGGTGCACAGCAGTGCAACCGCTAGCCGTATGACGTAACTTCCACTGCTACATATCTAGATGACAGGGGGCTGACATGTTGCAAACTGCTACGCAGTTATTATTTGGTCATGGGCCCTATGCAAGCCCTATGGACCCGAACCCTCAAACGCATGCCCAAAATACTATTTACTCACCACAACAGTCCAGATGTATCAGTTAGGACATGTCACTCTAGTTTAACTTCCTACAATGCTTATGTGTCACCTAAATGTTTGACAGCAGTGTTGAATACACAACATGTTGTGCAAATAAATTGGTGTCCCTCAGATGTGTTCTCCACTCATCCTATGTACAGACATATGTGGCGAGGGAGGGACCCATCTGTGTACAGACAACTTGTTGATTTGGAGACCATGGTGGAATGTCACATCATTATCAATTACAGACTCACTCATGCTACTATCAATGAACTTTGTGCATTACTGGATCCAGTACTGAGACCAGCTAATCAGAATCAGCATGCCATCCCTACTGAAGTGCAAGTGCTCCCTGTACTCCATTTCCTGGCCACGGGCTCATTTCAGGTGACAGTGGGCATGGGTGCAGTATTTTCACAGCCAATGTTTTGCCTTATCCTGTCTAGATTCCTGGAAGCAATTGCACAACATCTGCAGTCACATGTGATGTTTCCCCAAAGTACTGAAATACCTGCCATTAAGTCTGACTTTTATGCCTTTGCCAACATTCCCCATGTGATAGGTGCCCTCAAAGGCACCCACATAGCTCTCATCCCCCCAAGAGTTCATGAACAGGTGTACAGAAACAGGAAGAACTTCCACTCCATGAACATTCAATTGGCGTGTACTGCAGACCAATACATCTCACATGTGAATGCCATGTTCCCTGGATCAGTCCATGATTCATTTGTGCTGAGGAACAGCAGTGTGCCACACATGATGGAACAACTACAAGGGGACAGAGGATGGATCATAGGTGATTTTGTCTGGCACTTTTTCTGCACATAGCTGACAGCCAGGCTGTCTGCAACTGAGGGTAGTTAGGTACAGTCATGTTTTGCCCACTTTTGCAGGTGATTCTGGCTACCCCGACATGCATTGGCTTCTGACACCAGTGAGGAATCCTAGAACAGATGCTGAGAGGAATTACAATGAGGCCCATGGACGTACTAGGAGGGTGACAGAGTGCACTGTAGGTCTCCTGAAGGCTAGATTCTGTTGCCTCCATCTCTCTGGGGGTTCCCTGTGCTATGGCCCTGAGAAGGTGTGTAGAATAGTGGTGGCCTGCTGCATGCTGCACAACGTGGCTGTGAGGAAATCTATCCCCCTCTTGGAGAAGGAGGGTTTGGTATATCCAGACCAGCTTCCTCTGAGAGGGGATGAGAGTGATGGTGATGATGAAGAGGGGGAAGATGTACACCCCAGGAACCAACTGATCCAACTATACTTCCAGTGACTGTGAGGTACTGTTCACTGATGATGTTGTCTGTAGTGCATACTGTCAGTCTGACTTATTCTCTATGGGTGTGTGGGGTCTGTAGCCATTTACACTATAACATGAACTTCAAGTGCCATGTGACATGATAAACAACATGTTAGACATTTCTGTTTACCTCACACCATGTTGTGCGTGGGGTGCAATTCCTGCATGTAGGAAAGTACCATCTTGCCTGGCATGTTGCCCCCACTTTTACTTGTATGTCAGTTTGTTTTTGCCTGTATCAGTGGGATCCTGCTAGCCAGGACCCCAGTGCTTATAGTTGGTGGCCTGAATGTGTGTCCCTGTGTAGTGGCTAACTGTGTCACTGAGGATCTGCTAACCAGAACCTCAGTGCTTATGCTCTCTCTGCCTTTAAAATTGTTACTATAGGCTAGTGACCATTTTTACCAATTCTAATTGGCCCACTGGATCACCCTTATAATTCCCTAGTATATGGTACCTCGGTACGCAAGGTATTGGGGTTCCAGGAGATCCCTATGGGCTGCAGCATTTCTTTTGCCACCCATAGGGAGCTCAGACAAATCTTACACAGGACTGCCACTGCAGCCTGAGTGAAATAACATCCATGTTATTTCACAGCCATTTTACACTGCACCTAAGTAACTTATAAGTCACCTATATGTCTAACCCTCACTTGGTGAAGGTTGGGTGCAAAGTTACTAAGGCCCTCATTACAACCCTGGCGGTCGGTGTTAAAGTGGCGGTAATACCGCCAACAGGCCGGCGGAAAAAGAATTTGAATTACGACCATGGCGGAAACCGCCAACACAGACAGCCACTTTAACACTCCAACCGCCACGGCAGTAGAAACAAACACCGCGGCGGTAACTGCCAACAGACAGGCAAAGGACAATGTACCGCCCACTGTATTACAAGGTACCAATCCGCCACCTTTTACGGGGCGGTACCAACGCCATCAAAAGCATGGTGGAAACAGTACAGAGAAGGGAAACCACTCACCTCTCGACACCCTCTGAGGAACCAGACGCCATGGAGCCCGAGTTATAGGTGCTACCAATGTTGGTTTACATCCTCTTCCACTAGGAGCAGCAAAGACGGCGGCGATGACCACAGTGAGTACTGCAACTAGCACACAGGGGAGGGGGAGGAAAAAGAGAGTGACACACACATGCAACACGCAACACCCCCACTTCCAACAACATACAACACAAATACATGCAGCAACATTACATTTACACCACGTAACCCGCACATGGGTGTCAGAGCGCCGAGATTTCCTGGGAACAGGTAGCATGATACTCCATGGAGTCAGAGACACACTCCACCCTGCTGCGACTTTGCCTGCCAACTGCTGGTACTAACAGTGCTGGTTGTGGTGCCTCATGTACTCTGTGCAGGGTCCAAGACGTCTCCTCCAGCCTCGGACGGCTGCCCACTGGGAATGTTGTCCATGTCGGCTGTGGTGGCACTGTCTGCACTCGTCGAGGGTCAGGTGGCGGTGGTTGCGGCAGTGTCTGTGGTGGAGATGCTGCCGGTGGTGCATGTGTCAGCACCTGTGGAGGTAGACAGCAGTACGTCTCCTGCAGCCTCGGACGGCTGCCCACTGGGGATGATGCTGGGGACTGTTGCTGAAGCAACAGATGTGCAGGTGGTGGTACAGATGGCAGTGTTTGTGGCGGTGTCCACCGCCGTACAGGTTGCTGTTCTGTTTGGCAGAAGGGGTGACACTAGTCCCTCAGCCGGAGGCTCCGTGCCCTGAGCTGACTTCCCTTTAGCCTTGTGTCCCTTCCCCACCTTGGAAGTCGCTGCAGGGACATTGGCACTGTCTGCTTTTGTCTTGGAGGAGGCCTTGCTGGGTGGTTGGTGCGGCTTTTCCCAACAGCATGTGGGCCCCTTCTTCACCTTGGCAGGTGGCGGAATAGGGTGATCCTTAGCCTCGCTAGGTGGCACACTGGCAGCCTTGATGGGTGCCACCCGTGATGTTACTGGACTTGCAGGGACCACAGTGCTGGAGGATTTAGTGGCTGAGGTGCTGGGCAGGGATCTGGACATCCTGGCCCTAGGGGAAGGATGGGGGGGAGGTGTAGGGAAGAGGTCAATGTAAGCCAGGACAAGTTTTTTAGCCACACTGGGACGGGAAGATGGAGGGTGTTTGGGAGTGGAGGAAGAGGTAGTGATTGTAGGAGGTGTTCGTCTGCTGAGTCTGGGTGAGGGTGCATGGGCTGGAAGCTGTTGTGAGGTGGATGGCTGTTGAGTGGGTGCATGCCTGCGTTTGTGTACTTTGGGAGGAGGGCTCACAGACACACTGGGAAAGGACACAGGGACGTGTAAATGGTAGTGGGGATGGTGATTGCACGTGAGCGGCGTGTGGTGATAGGCGTGCTGGTGATGGACGTAGTGGCTGAGGATGTAGTACATGCAGGTGTGAGTGGAGACGAGACTGGGAGGGAGGAGGAGGACGTGGAGGAGGGTGACACAGTGGATGCAGTGGATGTTGGCATGTCTGCATGGGGATGGTGCTTGTGTGAGTGCCTGTGGGATGTGTGGTGCTTATGTTTCCCATGTCCACTCTTGTGTGTTGATGAATGTGCATGCTGGTCTGATGGTGTGCTTGGGATAGGCTGAGGTAGAGGGGATTGGGTCTGGGTAGTGGAAGTTGGACGGGGGAGGCTGGACTCAGGGACAATGGCTGAAATCAGTGCTGAGGTCATAGCCTGAAATGCTCTCTGTTGGGCTGCAACCCCAGAATGAATGCCCTCCAGGTATGCATTTGTTTGTTGCAAATGCCTCTCGACACCCTGGATGGCATTCAAAATGGTTGATGGCACAACAGTGAGGGATCTCAGGAGGTCAATAGCCTCCTCACTGAGGGCAGCAGGGCGGACTGGGGCAGGGCCTGAGGTGCCTGGGGCGAAGGAGAGGCCCACCCTCCTGGGTGAGCGGGCACGGGAAACCCGCTGATGGGCTTCTAGGAGGGCGGTGCTGGTAGGGGAGGTTGCGGCTGTACCTGTTGATGCAGTGGGCACAGAGGTGCCTGTCCCCGCCGTGGAGCTCCCCTCTCTCCGTCCCACTGGTGCCTTCAGACTCCATAAATTCACCCTCTGGGGCCATGTGGGTTGCAGCTCCCTCCTGCTCCGGTGCCAATGCTCCTCTGCCAGATGATGCTAATGCACACAAGGACAGGGTGACAAAACAAAAAGGGGAGGAAAGACAGAAGAGGCACATGGTCATTGCCTGCAACACCACTACCGTTGGTAGACACAACACACGGGGAGCAGCCCTATGCACTAGCCCATGCACTATCAGTTCAGGGGAACAGCACATGCCCATGGGGAACTGTGCCTAGACCCATTTGATGCACAGCTGGAACCCACAGGGGCCTGACTAGGTGTAAAGGGCCACTACCACTTTTGGGTTTGGACTGCCACTGCGCCTGCCAAACAATGGATCTACCTTGGTGCATTTGCCCTGGCCTAGGGGAACCCACAGCCCACTTCCCCCCACCCAGAATCCTCATAGTGCGTGCAGTCAGCTGAATGTGACTGTAATCACCCCCTTGTAGCTGCTGTGATGCCCTCAAGTGCCCATCCAACTCAGGATATGCCACCGCCAGGATCCGGTACATCAGGGGGGTCATGGTGCAACGGGCACCCCTTCCACATTGGGAGGCCATCCCCGGCTGGCCCTCCGCCGTCTTCTTGGTCCAGCGGCGCAGGTACTCCAATCTTTTCCGGCAGTGGGTGCTCCGTCTATGGTAGACCCCCAGGGTCCGCGCTTCCTTGGCGATGGCACGCCAAATACCCTTCTTCTGGTGAGTGCTGACCTAGACGAAAAGTGAAGTAAGAATGGATGTTACTCCCCTGTCCGGGTCTTCCTACTCATTGGCCACAAACCTCCCACCCTGGCCCTGAAAAACATACGCTCACCATCCTCACATGCTGGCCTTTGCCCCCCTGTATCTTCCATCCACGCCACTCCATACATTCATGTGCCATGCATCATGCTCACAGTATACTCACCTGTTTGTCTGGAGGACCGTAGAGTAGCATGTACTGGGGAGGACCCCGTCCACCAGCTTGTCCAACTCCTTCGCGGTGAAGGCAGGGGCCCTTTCCCCAGAGACTGTAGCCATTGTCGCTTCCAGACTCAGGTCACAGCAGCACTTGCAGTGTAGGTCCTCTCCTGTTGAAGGTCAGGTATAAGTGAGTGAACAGATACAAAATGGCGGTCACGTCAGCAGCGGTGCGTACCGTCACCACTGGTGTGCATTGTCATTGGCTCCTTGAACCCATAGGGCCCAATGATAACCAATGCTGATTTGCGCCGCGGTCTTTGACCGCCTACCGCGGCGCTGCATGCCAGCACAGTTACCTCATTTCTCCTTGTCCCTCCTTACAGGTCAGGCAGCCGCAATTTCAGGGGGGCACATAGCAGGGCAACTAACGGTGTCACAGCACTTTTGGGCAGGAATACGGACAAACAGAGCAGCACAACTATGACATCACAATTGTTCTAAACACCCTTGTGAAACCTGGTGGTGTATGACCCTCTGCTCACCCTTCTCCTCCATAGGGCACTTTCGCTGGGGCAGGTGATGAGATGGCGTCATCCTCCGGTATACATACCTCTGGTGGAACAGTCGACATGGGAGACAGACACATCATTATCACCTACAGACTTGATCGTGCCACAATCCATGAACTGTGTGCCCAGTTGGAGCGAGACCTTATGTCAGCTATCCGCCATCCCACAGGAATCCCCTCTCTAGTGCAGGTCCTGTCAGTACTCCATTTCCTGGCAAGTGGTTCCTTTAAATAAACAGTGGCCGTGGCATCAGGGATGTCACAGCTAATGTTCTCTAACGTGTTGTCCAGAGTGTTGTCTGCCCTGCTGAAACACATGCGCAGCTACATCGTTTTCCCTCAGGAGGATGATTTGCCCACAGTGAAAGGTGACTTCTACGCCCTGGGACATATCCCCAACATCATTGGTGCCATTGATGGTACACATGTGGCATTTGTTCCCCCCTGCCCCCCACAGGAATGAACAGGTGTACAGAAACTGCAAAAGCTACCATTCTATGAATGTGCAGATGGTGTGTTTACCAGACCAGTACATCTCCCATGTGAATGCCAAGTATCCTGGCTCTGTGCATGACGCTTACATTTTGAGGAATAGCAGCATCATTATGTGATGGGGCATTTCCAGAGGCACCGTGTGTGGCTAATAGGTGAGCCCAAGGTCCCAACACAGTTGACATAGGTGTCTGGGAATGGGAGAGTCCCTAAGGGTTGGAGTATGTCTAACAGTTGTCCCTCGATATTTGCAGGTGACTCTGGTTACCCCAACCTGTCATGGCTACTGATCCCAGTGAGAAATCCCAGGACAAGGGCAGAGGAACGCTACAATGAGGCACAATGGCGCACCTTCGGCCTCCTGAAGGCCAGATTCTCGTGCCTCCATCTGACAGGTGGCTCACTATACTACTCACCCAAGAAGGTGTGCCAAATCATCGTGGCATGCTGTATGCGACGCCAGGTGCCTTTGCTGCAGGAGGATGGGCCTGATGTTGGTCTTGTGGCAGGTGTGGAGCCTGTGTGGACAGTGAAGAAGAGGAGGCAGAAGAAGAAGATATAGACAACCGAAACAACATCATCATGCAATACTTCCAGTGAGACACAGGTAAGAGACTGGCACTGCTCCTCTCATATCATACTACTGTTGGACATCGTCTGAATCTACCTTTTTACCTCTGTGTATGGATCCTGACATGTCACTTTGGCTTTCCATTTCACAGATCTGGGTACCACTTTCTGCCTTCTGCTATGTTTACTGATGCCCAACAACTGTCGAACATTGGTATGTGAACATGAACATTGACATTGCTATATTTCTGAGAGGTTGCAATTATACATTTGTGAAAGTACAGACTGACTCCAGATTGATTTGTGATTCAAGGGTGTTTATTTCTGTTCTAATAAGTGGAGGGAGCTGTGCAATGGGCTGGGGTGATGGTGGAGGAATGTCTATGGTAGAGTCCAGTCTCTTGGTATCACAGGTGCATTGTCCAAGGGGGCATGGAAAGTGGAGTAATGGCAGTTCAAAGTTGTCAGGGGGACAAAGTGGGACAAAAGGGTGACAATCAGGAAAGTGTTATTTCCTGGCGGGGGTCTTGGCAATGTTCTCTGTCTTGTTCCTGGATCTCACGGACCGATTGCGGGGTGGTTCTCCTTCTGCAGGGGGTGGGGTGCTGGTGGCCTGTTGGTCCTGTGGCGGGACCTCCTGTCCACTAGCGCCGGCGGAGGTGGAGGGCTGTTCATCATTCAGGCTAGTGTCAGGGGCCCGTTTGTGTGCCACTGTGTCCCCTGTCCATCACCACCCCAGGGGTGGTGCCCAGAGCTCCTCCAGTGTGTCTCAGACCTCTGCCATCTTGAATCCAGAGGTGTGAGGGCACAATGGAGGCCTCTGAGTGGCCTGTGCCAGCAGGTGATGTCAGAGATCCCTCCTGATAGGTGCTTACCTGACTAGGTGGCCAATCCTCCTCTGAGGGCTATTTAGGGGGTCATTCCAACCCTGGCGGTCGGTGATAAAGCGGCGGCCAACCCGCCAACAGGCAGGCGGTCCAAAAAATGGAATTCTGACCCTGGCGGGAACCGCCAACACAGGCCGCCACTTTAACACTCCGACCGCCACGGCGGGACAGTCAAACAGCGCGGCGGTCACCGCCAACAGGCAGGCGGCAGACAATGTACCGCCCACCCTATCACAACTCACCAATCCGCCACCTTTTCCGGGGCTGGAGCCCCGCCGATAAAAACACGGCGGAAACAGACTACGAACGGGAAAACCCTCACCTCTACACACTCCACGAGGAATCTGGACAGCATGGAACCCGAATTAAACATCCTATTGTCTACCTGCTCATCTACCAGGAGTACGAACGCCGGCGCAGACGACAATGGTGAGTACTACACCTACGACACAGGGGAGGGGGGAGGAGGAAAGCTTACGGGCACACACATACGCCATACACCCACCCCCCCACCCCAAATACCTACACCCCAATGCAGAGCAACAAGTCAGAGTGACACCCCTCAAACCCACCGGAATAATGCAAAGACACAATTAAAATGATCTTTAAAATATATGTATAATATAGCTCCATTGAAGTTATGGGAAATATGCAATATGAAAGATACAAAATAAGGAATGAACATAGTTAAAAATATATACATAGGCAATAAGTCCTGCCCATTCTGTCAAAGTTCCATAGTCCGTGGGCCAATGTGCACAAACACATGGGCAAAGCCCACACAGGAGACCAGATACCATTGGAGAGAACACTGCTGGGGCATCAGATGATAAAACTACAGGCACCTCAGGGGGAAGGGAAGGGGGGGCACCTCAGCCACATGAGTCCACGACGCCAGATCCACGAGGGGCCTCCATGCCCACTGTCCCATCCTGGGGAGTGCAAAGCCACAGTCTCACAAGTCTCTACAGTGGGTGGCTTGCCCACTGTGCCATCCTGGGGAGTGCAAAGCCACAGTCTCACAAGTCTCTACAGTGGGTGGCTTGCCCACTGTGCCATCCTGGGGAGTGCAAAGCCACAGTCTCTCAAGTCTCTACAGTGGGTGGCTTGCCCACTGTTCCATCCTGGGGAGTGGCAAGCCACAGTCCATCAGATGGATTACCGACTCCACTGTTAATGGAGGAGGCATGGTGCCCAGAGTGCTTCGCGAAGCCCTGCTCGACACAGAACCGGCACTGTCAATGGGCCAGCGGTGCTTGAGACGGCGTTGCCCAGCGGAGCTGTGCTTGACAGAAAGGGCCCAGTGGAGCGGTGCTTGAGATGAAGGGCCCAGCGGAGCGGTGCTTGAGATGAAGGGCCCAGCGGAGCGGTGCTTGAGACGGCGGTGGCCAGCGGAGCGGTGCTTGAGACAGCTGTGGCCAGCGGAGCGGTGCTTGAGATGAAGGGCCCAGCGGAGCGGTGCTTGACAGGAAGGGCCCAGCGGAGCGGTGCTTGAGACGGCGGTGGCCAGCGGAGCGGTGCTTGAGACGGCGGTGGCCAGCGGAGCGGTGCTTGAGATGAAGGGCCCAGCGGAGCGGTGCTTGACAGGAAGGGCCCAGCGGAGCGGTGCTTGACAGGAAGGGCCCAGCGGAGCAGTGCTTGAGATGAAGGGCCCTGTTCAGCGGTGCTTCTCACGGCGGGGCCCTGTTCAGCGGTGCTTCTCACGGCGGGGCCCTGTTCAGCGGTTCTTGTCACGGCGGGGCCCTGTTCAGCGGTTCTTGTCACGGCGGGGCCCTGTTCAGCGGTGCTTCTCACGGCGGGGCGCTGTTCAGCGGTGCTTGTCACGGCGGGGCCCTGTTCAGCGGTGCTTCTCACGGCGGGGCCCTGTTCAGTGGTGCTTCTCACGGCGGGGCCCTGTTCAGCGGTTCTTGTCACGGCAGGGCCCTGTTCAGCGGTGCTTCTCACGGCGGGGCCCTGTTCAGCGGTTCTTGTCACGGCGGGGCCCTGTTCAGCGGTGCTTGTCCTGTGTTTCTAGGGAGCCAGACCTGGCCAAGACTTCCCGCTCAGTCGCCAACCGACCTTCCGGTCGCGGGGCCCTCCTGTGATGGAGTCCTGGGCCCGTGGGTGTCGTCCGTCACAACCGGAATGGGGCTGGTGGGGCCCTCCTGGGCAGCTTGCCTGCTGCCTGACTTCTCCGCCCTGCTGCCCTTGCCCTCCTTCGCTGAAGCTCTGTGGCCCTTGCCTCCCTTTGATGATGTGGCAGGTGACGGGGCAAGGCTACTGTCCTTGGTGGCAGCCGTCTCAGGCTTGTCGCGCCGGCCCTTAGTTTTTTTTGTCCTCTTCCCAGGGGGTGGGCTGGCTGTCGCCTTGCTGCTGGCCGATGTTCCTGCCCTAGGAGCTGGTGGACTCCAATAGCCCTGCACTATGGTCTCAGTAGATGCAGGGCTGGTGGTGGCTGAGGTGCTTTTTTGACTCTTACCAGATGGAGGGTTGGGTCAGTGGTTGGAACGAGGTCAAGGTTGGAAAGGAAAAGCACTTTGGAAGGACAGGGACGGGTAGGTGTAGTGGGTATGGGAGTGGAGGAAGAGGATGTGGTTGTAGGAGAGTCAAGTGTGCTGTCTTTGGGTGAAGGTGCTTGTGACGGAGGCTGTCGTGAGGTGGATGGCTGTTGGGTGGGTGGCTGCCTGCGTTTGTGTGGTTTGGAAGAGGGGGTGACAGACACACTGGGAGAGGACACAGGGGACGTGTAAATGGCAGTGGGGGTGGTGACTGCACGTGTGCGGACTGTAATGGAGGATGTGCTGGTGATGGAAGTACTGGCTGATGGTGGTGTGCATGCAGGTGTGAGTGGAGATGTCACAGGGAGGGAGGAGGGAGATGAGGAGGTGGGGGACACAGAGGTGGTAGTGACTGTTGGCATGTCTGCATCTGGATGTTGCTTGGGTGAATGCTTGTGGGATTTGTGGTGCTTATGTCTGGATGAACCGCCCTTGGGTGTAGAGGTATGTGCAGGCTGGTCTGATGGTGTGGATGGGATAGGCAGAGGAACAGGAGACTGGGACTGGGTGGAGGGAGTCAGAAGAGGGATGCTGGAGACAGGGACAATGGCTGCCGTCAGTGCTGAGGCCAGAGCGTTGAACGATCGCTGATGGGCAGCCTGAACGAATGAATGCCCTCCAGGTATGCATTGCTCCAATGCACCTCCCTTTCTACACCCTGGATGGCATTCAAAAGGGTAGACTGCCCAACAATGATGGTCCTGAGGAGGTCAATGACCTCCTCACTGAGGGCAGCAGGGGTAACTGGGGCAGGGCCTGAGGTGCCTGGGGCGAAGGAGATGCCCGCCTTCCTGGGCAAGCGGGCACGGAGCGAAGGCTGAGGGGCTGCTGGGAGGGCGGGGCTGGTGCGCTGGGTGGCGGCTGTACCTGTTGTGGCGGTGGGCACGGATGTTGCCGCCACCGCAAGGGAGCTCCCTTCCGAGGACGTGTCGGTGTCGCTGACGTCTCCACGGGTCCCCGTTGTGGAGCTCCACTCGCCCTCCGTCTCACTGGTGTACTCGGAGTCTGTTGCATGGCCCTCCGGGGCCATGTGAGATGCAGCTCCCTCGTGCGCCGATGCCACTTCTCCTCCGCCTGATGATGCTAATGCACACATGAACAGGAAGACAAAGAAAATGGGGGGGGGAGAAATGAAGACAGGTTGAGTGCATGCATTGGCAACACCATTGTGGGAGAGGACAGACACAGAAGCCCCCTGCACTAGGCCGCGCAATCGGGGTACACTACTCAGTTATTGTGACTAGGCCTACAGGTCTATGGATGACAAATGCACACATGGGTGAGGCCGGACCATGGATAACTGTACTTGGCACCCTACAGAGGTGGGGGGAGGGGGCACAGGGCCATGCCTAACGGAGGGGCCTAGCCTACAGAATGCGCCCTGGCCTAGAGATAGCCACAGCCCTCCTCCCCCACCCAGACACCTTCACTGCGCACAAAGATAGCAGAATGTGCTGATACTCACCCCCTTGTGTCTGCTGTGATGTCCTCACGTGCCCATCCAAATCGGGGTAGGCCACCGCCAGGATCCGGGACATCAGGGGGGTCAATTGGCGGCTGGCACCCCTCCTACGTTGGGAGGCCATCCCCAGCAGAGACTCGGCGGTCTTTCTGGTCCCGCAGCGGATGTCCTCCCACCTCTTTCGGCAGTGGGTGCCCCGTCTGTTGTGGACCCCCAGGGCCCGGACGTCCTTGGCGATGGCACGCCAAATGTCTATCTTCTGATGGGCGCTGACCTATGTGACATGTACAGGATGGTAAAGGAAATCTCATCACTTTTCTGCCTGGTCAATGTGAGTGGCCGCCCCCTCCCCAACCTTGCCATGTGGCACATGCTCTCATCTTTTGTGCGTTGCACTCCTCATTCGCACCCCTCCCCACCATCTTACATACACCCCACTCAACACAGGCATAGCCCATTCAACGTGCACCCTGTGTACTAACCTGTTGGTCTGGAGGACCGTAGAGTAGCGCATACTGGGGGAGGACTCCATCAACAAGTTTCTCCAATTCTTCAGAGGTGAAGGCAGGGGCCCTTTCCCCAGTCGCAGCAGCCATTGTATCTCCCAGACCGAGGTCACAGCAGCACTTGCAGTATCGGTCCTCTCCTGTGGATGATCAGGTCTCGAGTGATTAATCAGATAGAAAATGGCGGTCACGCCCGCGGCGGTGCGTACCGCCGCGGTGCGTACCGCGACCGCAGGCGCCCATCCTCATTGGCTACTGAAACCCATAGGGTGCAATGTTAACCAATGCGGCTTAGCACCGTGGTCTTCGACCGTCTACCGCCACGGTGTGCCACGCCAGCGCATTGACCTCACATCCCACTGTCACACTTCACAGGTCAGGCAGCCGCCATTTCAAGGGCCCACATGGCATAATTTCTACTGCGTCACACAGGCCTAGGCCTTGCATTGCCACTCATACAAGCCTTTCAATGCATAGCGATTCATGTACTGTGCAAGCTGTGTGAACGAACCTGTGGGTTGCTTGACTCTGTGCTCCATGTTGTCCTTCCTAGGCACCGTCCGTTGGGACTTGCGAGGAGAAGGATGTATTCCTCCCGTGTACCGACCGCTGGTGGACCTGTCGACAATGGAAGAACGACATATCATACTTACATACAGGCTTGACAGAGCAACTATACATGAACTATGTGCCCAGCTGGAGCCAGACCTGATGTCCCCCATCCGCCAACCCTTTGGGTTTCCCCCTCTGGTGCAGGTTCTGTCAGTACTCCATTCTTTGGCAAGTGGGTCTTTTCAGACAACAGTGGCCATATCATCTGGGATGTCTCAGCCTATGTTTTCTAAGGTTTTGTCCAGAGTGTTGTCTGCCCTGATGAAATACATGCGGAGCTACATTATTTTCCCTGAGGTGGGCGATTTGGCTACAGTGAAGGGTGATTTCTATGCCCTTGGACATATCCCCAACATCATTGGTGCCATTGATGGGACCCATGTGGCTTTGGTTCCCCCCAAAGAAAGTGAGCAGGTGTACAGAAACAGAAAAAGTTATCATTCGATGAATGTCCAGGTGGTCTGTTTGGCTGACCAGTACATATCCCATGTAAATGCCAAGTTCCCTGGGTCAGTGCATGACGTGTATGTCATGCAAAATAGCAGCATCCCTTATGTGATGGAACAGCTACAGAGACACCGTGTGTGGCTAATTGGTGACTCTGGTTACCCCAACCTGTCGTGGCTACTGACCCCAGTGAGGAATCCCCGGACCAGGGCAGAGGAACGGTACAATGAGGCCCATGGGCAAACTAGGAGGATCATAGAAAGGACCTTTGGGGTCCTGAAGGCCAGGTTTAGGTGCCTGCATATGACAGGGGGATCCCTAATGTACTCACCAAAGAAGGTGTGCCATATCATCGTGGCCTGCTGTATGCTTCACAATCTTGCTTTGCGACGCCAGGTGCCTTTTCTGCAGGAGGATGGTCCAGATGGTGGTGTTGTAGCAGCTGTGGAGCCTGTGGAGAGTGAAGAGGAGGAAGACGATGTGGACGACACGGACAACAGGGATACAGTCATACAACAATATTTTCAGTAGCACACAGGTAAGAATCACCCACGCCATTTTACATTTACTTAAGGCCTCATGCGTCTCTACTGTCTGTGTTTCTCCCCAGTTCCTGTTAACTGATTTGTGACTTTCCCTTCCCTTTTCAGAGCTGTATGACCCACTGCGTGATTTCTGCTTTGTTTGCCCATGGACTAAAGCTTATTGAAATTGGTATGTTGTCATCACATAGTAACTGGACATTATTGCAGCGTTATGTGTAATACATTTGTTAAGAATACAAGCAGACTCCTGTTATTTTAAGTGCAATAAGTGATTTATTTTAAGTGCTACATATGGGTACATGATTGTAAAACGGTGATGGTTGGGGTTGGAGTAATGTCCATGGCAGAGTCCAGTTCTCAGTCTCACAGGTGCATTGTCCATATGCCTGGGGAAGGATGGAGCAGGGGCAGTTAAAGGTTGGACAGGGTGACAATGTGGGACAGTGGGATGACATCAGGGGGTATCTTATGCTGGCGGGGGTCTTGCAATCCTACTCTGTCTTCTTGTGAGATCTCAGGTTCCGCTTGTGCGGTGGTTCTTCTTCTGCAGGAGGTGGGGTTCTGGTGGCCTGTCGTTGTGTGGGGGCCTCCTGTCCACTAGCGCCGGCGGAGGTGGTAGGCTGTTCCTGGCCTGGGCTAGTGACAGGGGCCATTTGGGGTGCCACATGGTCCCGCAATGTGGTGACTATCTGGTTAAGGGCCACGACGATGGTCCCCATTGCGGAACCAATGTTCCTCAGTTCCTCTCTGAACCCCATGTACCATTCCTCCTGCAGTGCCTGGATCTCCTGGAACCTGGCCAGTACTGTCGCCATCGTCTCCTGGGAGTGGTGGTAAGCTCCCATGATGGAGGAGAGGGCCTCTTGGAGAGTCGGTTCCCTGGGCCTGTCCCCCCCCTGTCGCACAGCAGCCCTCCCAGTTCCCCTGTGTTCCTGGGCCTCTGGCCCCTGGACGGTGTGCCCACTACCACTGCCCCCAGGTCCCTGTTGTTGTTGGGGTGGTGGGTCAACCTGGGTGCCCTGTAGTGGTGGACACACCGCTGATTGATGTGTCCTGGAGACAGAGGCATGGGCCCGCTGGGTGGGAGCTGTGCTGGTGTTCCCAGAGGGGGTTGGGTCTGGTGTAGCCTGTGGCTGTCTGTGGGGAACCGACTGTCCAGAGGTCCCCGATGGGCCGGGCCGGTCATCTGGGTCCAGGGAGACAGAGCTGCTGTCATCGCTCGGGGCCTCTTCTGGGGGTGGGATGGACGTCTCTGTACCCTCCGTGGCGGTGTGGTGGCATTCGGGTCCTGCAGGGGTATAAAGGTATGGTTATTGCTTCTGTGTGTGGCATTTCGTGTGATGGGTGGGTGTCCGTGTACCCAAGTGCAGGCATTCCCTTGTGGGGGCTTTTGTGAGGGTGGCTTGTGGGGGTGATGTGTGTGTGCAGTGGGCATGCTTTGGTGATGGGTGTCCATGCTTTGTGGTCGCATGCAGGGCTTGGTGTTGGGATGGGTGGGTTGTGATGGTGAGCCATTTGCAAGGAGTTGGTGTGATGGGGGTGGGGGTGAGGGTGGGGGTATGTGCTGGCATGCAGGTGGGGTGGGGGTGGGAAGCAGTAGTGAAGATTTGACTTACCAGAGTCCATTCCTCCGCCTACTCCTGCGAGGCCCTCAGGATGCAGGATGTGCAAGACTTCCTCCTCCCATGCTGTAAATTCAGGGGGAGTAGGTGGGGGTCCGCCGCCAGTCTTCTGCACTGCAATGTTGTGCCTTGATACCATGGAACGCACCTTCCCCCGTAGGTCGTTCCAGCGCTTCCTTATGTCATCCCGATTGCGTGGATGCTGTCCCACCGCATTGACCCTGTCCACTATCCTTTGCCATAGCTCCATCTTCCTGGCAATTGTGGTGTGCTGCACCTGTGCCCCGAAGAGCTGGGGCTCTACACGGACTATTTCCTCCACCATGACCCTGAGTTCTGCGTCAGTGAACCTGGGGTGTCTTTGGAGTGCCATGGGGTGGTGTGGATGAGGTGTGGGGTGGCGTTTGTGGTGATGAGTGTGGTGCGTGTGGTGGCGTGTGGTGTTTGGTGCGTGGATTCTGTGTGGGTGATGGTGTTGTGTGCCTCGGTGTTGTGGGATTGTCTATTCTGTGCTCTCTCTCTAGCCTTCGTCAATAATTTCGGGTCGTAGGGGTTTGTGGGTGATGTGGGTGTGTGTTTTATATTGTGTTGGGTGTGTGGGAGTGGTGTTAGTATGTGTATCAGGTGTGTGTGTTTCAAAAATGACCAATGTGGCTGAGTTTTCTATGTGTGTGTGTATTTTGACCGCGGCTGTGGGTACCACCAATGGAATACCGCGTTTGAAAGACCGCCGCGTGGATTCGTGTGTCGTGATAGTGTGGGCGTATTTCTGTTGGTGTGACGGTGGAGGTTTGGTCATCGACATTTTTTCGCTGACCTTTGGTGTGGCGGACTTTTGTGGATGTCGGGTTTTTGGCGGTTTGCAAGTTGCGGGTCAGAATGACCGTGGCGGTTTACCGCGGCCGCGGCGGTGTTATGGCGGTCTTCTGACCGGCGGTAAGCGCCTTTTACCGCTGAGGTCAGAATGACCCCCTTAGTGTCTTTCCTGTGGGCTTTTCCTCAGATACCGAATGCAAGAATTCACCAGAGTTCCTCGGCATCTCCCTCTTCGACATCTGCTAAGGATCGACAGCTGACTGCTCCAGGACATCTGCAAAACTGCAACGAAGTAGCAAGAAGACTACCAGTGACATTGTAGCGCCTAATCCTGCCAGCTTTCTCAACTGTTTCCTGGTGATGCATGCTCTGGGGGCTGTCTGCCTTCACCCTGCACTGGAAGCCAAGAAGAAATCTCTAGTGGGTCGACAGAATCTTCCCCCTGCTAACGCAGGTACCAAGCTTCACCAGTCCTCTGGGTCCCCTCTCATCGTGACAAGCATGGTTCCTGGAAGACAGGTGGTGGATCCAAGTGACCCCAACAGTCTAGTGGTCCATCTGTCCAAATTTGCCAGAGGTAAGTCCTTGCCTCCCCTCGCCAGACAGTAATCCTGTGTACTGCGTGAACTGCAGCTGCTAGGGCTTGTGTGCAGTTTGCAAGGAATCCTTCATGCACAGCACAGCACAGCCCAGGTCCCCAGCACTCCATCCTGCATTGCTCAACTCGCTGAGTTGTCCACCGGCTTTGTGGGACCCTCTTTTGTAGTGTTGAGATGACAGCCATGCTCAGTTTTCTTGAACCCGTGTTCAAGTACTTCTGCGGGTGCTGCCTTCTGGTGCATGGGCTCACTGTGTTGCTGAGGGCCCCCTCTGTCTCCTCTTTCAAGTGGCAACCTCCTGGTCCTTTCTGGGCCCAGGCAGCACCCTTTTTCTTCAACTGCGACCTTTGCAGCTAGAAAGGCTTGTTTGCTGCAAAGAAACAACTCTGCATCCTCCAGCATTACGTGGGACATCTTCTGTGCAAAGGAGAAATTACTGGCACCTTCCGTTGTTGCAGAATCTTCTTCTTCTTCCACCTGGCTTTAGTGAGCTCCTGCCCACCCGGACACTTTTGTGACTCTTGGACTTGGTCCCCTTCTTTTACAGGTCCTCAAGTCCAGGAATCCATCATCAGTGCTGTGCAGTCAGTTGTGGTCTTTGCAGAATCTCCTATCAAGACTTTAGTGTGTTTCTGGGGAAGTAGGGTCACTTTACTCTTACTTTCAGGGTCTTGGGGTGGGGTATCTTGGACACCCTTAGTGTTTTCTTACACTCCCAGCGACCCTCTACACACTACACTAGGCCAGGGGTCCCTAAGTTGTTCGCATTCCACTTTCTTAGTATATGGTTTGTGTTGCCCCTAGGCCTATTGCATCCTATTGTATTCTACAGTGTTTACACTACTTTTCTAACTGTTTACTTACCTGATTTTGGTTTGTGTGTGTTTTTTGTGTATTTTACTTACCTCCTAAGGGAGTATGGGGGTCATTCTGACCCTGGCGGCCGGTGGCCGCCAGGGCCACCGACCACGGGAGCACCGCCAACAGGCTGGCGGTGCTCCCACGAGCATTCTGACCGCGGCGGTTCAGCCGCGGTCAGAAGCGGAAAGTCGGCGGTCTCCCGCCGACTTTCCGCTGCTCGGGGGAATCCTCCACGGCTGCGGAGCACGCTCCGCAGCCATGGGGATTCTGACACCCCCTACCGCCATCCTGTTCCTGCGGGTCTCCCGCCAGGAACAGGATGGCGGTAGGGGGTGCTGCGGGGCCCCTGGGGGCCCCTGCAGTGCCCATGCCCAAGGCATGGGCACTGCAGGGGCCCCCGTAAGAGGGCCCCGCAAAGTATTTCAGTGTCTGCCATGCAGACACTGAAATACGCGACGGGTGCAACTGCACCCGTCGCACCCCTGCAACTACGCCGGCTCAATTCTGAGCCGGCGTCCTCGTTGCAGGGGCATTTCCTCTGGGCCGGCGGGCGCTCTTTTGGAGAGCGCCCGCCGGCCCAGAGGAAATGTTAGAATGGCCGCCGGTCATTTGGCGGCGGAACCTTGGCGGACGGCCTCCGCCGCCCGCCAAGGTTAGAATCAGGCCCTATATCTTCTGAGATATTTTTGGCACATTGTCACTAAAATAAAGTACCTTTATTTTTAGTAATTCTGAGTATTGTGATTCTTATAATATAGTGCTATATTATATAAGTGGTATAGTAGGAGCTTTGCATGTCTCCTAGTTCAACCTAAGCTGCTCTGCTATAGCTACCTCTATCAGCCTAAGCTGCTAGAACATTACTAATCTACTAATAAGGGATAACTGGACCTGGCCCAAGGTGTAAGTACCATCAGGTAACCACTATAAGCCAGGCCAGCCTCCTACACTGCAATAAAGGTCTGATTATTCAATTTAACGGGCAAATGCATTCACACTTTGATTTGATTCAACATAATGACAGGGGACATTGACATTGTTTTACATGTGTTTTAATGTGTGTCAGGGATGCATTGGTGCTCTTTACAGTGATGGGAGTAGGCTGATGGTGGATGTCAATACATACTGGCTACATGGTCTCAGTGATTGATGGGACTGGTTATATGTCCATCTGTACTTTATTAGTTGTTGAATTGCTATTGGCCAGTGAGAATGGTGGTTCAATGGCGTACGGTAGAGACAGTTCATGTTAGAGTCACTTATTTGACAGTGACTTGGTCTTGGCTGGTGTACTAGTGCCATATCTGGGTCTGAGGGACCGTTTGAGTGTCTGTTGTTGGGCAGGACGGGCAGGGGTGCTGGTCTCCTGTGTGTCCTTAGACAGTCAGTCCAGTTGCTGCTGATGATGTTGATGGCTGGTCTGTATTGTGGTCTGTGGTAGGGGCTTCCTGGTTTGTGGGGGTCTCAGGCTGGTTTGGGAAGTGGTGCAGCAGCACCCCTCTAGTGCCCATAGTGGTGCCTCTATCTCCATGAGGGGCGCTGGCACCCCTTGTCCTTTCCGTCAGGGTGGCATGGGTGGTGTTGCGGCTGCTGTGGTGTTGAAGTCAGATGGGTGGGAACTGTGGTAGACTGAGTGTGGGATGTGGAGGCAGACTGACCAGTGGTGCCAGATGGGCTTGGGTGATCATCCAGATCGGGACTTCCAAAGTTGCTGTCATCACTGAGGGCATCTTCTGGTGGGGGACTGGGTTGCCATGGCACATGCTCATCACTGACATTGGCTGGGGAACATGTGAAAGCTTTGTTACAGTCATTCAGCATGTCTGGCTTTCTCTATGGGTTGGGTGTTGTCCTCCTACCTTTGGTTAGTGTATGGTGGTGGATTGTGGGATTCGGAGTACTACATGCTGCCCATGCATTACTGTTGTGTGTGCATGAAGAGCTGAGAAGGGTGTGTTTGCAGTGGGTAGGGCATGGAGGGGTACACAATTGAGGGTGGTTATGGGGGTGGTTCACTGAATGGGATGGAGTGGGGTGATGGGAGCCAGGGTGAGGGGGTGCCATACCATGCAGGTATCAGTGGTGGTGGGGTAGTAATGATGAATTAACAGTGGCCAGCCCTCTAGTGACTCCAGTGAGGCCCCCAGGATGCAGGACTGCCAAGACTTTCTCCTCCCATGCTGTCAACTGTAGGGGTGGAGGTGGGGGTCCACTGCCAGTCTTCATGATGGCAACTTGGTGCCTGGAGTCCACTGCATGCACCTTCCCCTGTAGGTCGCTCCACCTCTTGCGAATATCCTCCCTTGTGCGTGTATATGTTCCCATGGAGTTCACTCTGTCCACGATCCTCCGCCATAGCTCTAACTTCCTGGCAATGGATATTTGCTGGACCTATACACCGAACAGCTGTGGCTCTACTCTGATAATTTCCTCCACCATCACTGCAACTCCTCTATTGTGAAACGGGTATTCTTCTGTGGGGACATGCCTATTGTGTGGCGGATGTTATGAGTGTGCTGTGCAGAGTGTGATAAGTGTTGGGGTATTGTGTGTGGTGTGTGATGCATGAAAGGTGAATAGGTGGCTGTGGTTTGTGTGTGTAGGATTGTGGGTTGTGTGGGGGTGTGTATTATAGTGCTGTTGGTTGGTGTGTACAGTGTGTGTATATGTGTCAGGTAGGGGTTTTTCAATCTGGCCAATGTTGGCTTCTGTTGGTGTTGGGTGCCCAATTCTACTGCTTCAATGTGCACTGCCGTTGAGTGTCCGCTGTGGTGATTCGTGGTCCATAATTTGGAGGGTGGTGTATTGCTTACGTAGTGGGGAGGGTGGTGGGTCTGACAGTTTTTTGCCCCGTTCGGTCTGGTGGAACTGTTGATGTGGCTGGTTTCTGTCGGTTTTGTGTGTGTGGCAGGCAGTTTGCTGCCTCTGTGGCGGTCTGTTGGTGACCATCACCACAGCGTTCTTCCGAAAAGACTATCAATGTCATAATGACCACCATTGTGCATCTGCACTCATTTCAGCCATTCTTTTAAAGCCTGGAAATGGTAACAGAGTACAAGTTAAAGTACTGATACAGGAGGTACCAGCACGCTGGAACTCAGCCTATTTTATGTTGCAACATCTGTTTGAGAGTACAAACAAATCAATGACTATGTCATTGAAAGAGGAGCTGATGCAACTGAGAAAGCTATGACCATGGATGTGGACAAATGGGGCCTAGTCAAATGCCTCATGCAGATGTTGCTCCCTTTTGAGATTTTCACGCGGGAAGTCAGCAAGGAAGATAGTACAATGGGCCAAACTATCCCATTATTACATCTGCTTCAGAGGCAGCTAAAGAAGGTGTATGAAAGGTTTAGCGAACAGAAACCAAGAAACTCATGCCTTGCTTGAGAGCTATTGCTTGACTTGTAATGCAACGCTTCAAAATGACATCATCTCATCCAAAAAAGACATCTGTGCCACCTTACTTGATCCAAGCTACAAAAATGTTTGTTCCGCCTTCATTCCCTTTCCTAAAGGGATGTTTTACAATACAAGAGGTGGATTGTTGAACAAGCGGGAGAACTGGAAGAAGAATGGCTGTAGCTTAGAGTCCCACTCCGAAGTTCTGGGGTGCCGCCTTCAACTCCCAGAGAGGGCAGTCTTGTCTCACATATGCCAACCCCACCAACAAGAAAACCAGTGACAACAGTAACTGTAGAATTGGACCCAGCCTTCTCATTGGCTTGGTTTCAAGTGGCAGGTCCTAAGTTCAGTGCAGAGGTGAAGAAAAAAGAGTTTGAGCAGGTGGCAGCACCAATGACCATCTGGATGACCCTAAAGAGGTGTATGTTGATAAAAACCCATTGCTGTATTGGTATGTGAAAATGCGCCAATGGCCAAGGGTCAGCAGGCTGGCAATACCCTTTCTGGCTTGTCCTGTAGCCAATGTGACTGCTGAACATTTGTACAGTGCAGCTGGGGCAGTTGCTACAGTGAAAGGACCAGTCTCTTATCTCAAAACGAGGAGAGATTGACCATGATCGAAATGTACCATTTTTCTGTACCACCTGATGACACCATTCCTGAAACACCACAGAAGGTGGAAGAGGATGACTGGTCAGAATCAAGAGTGTTAGCAGACTAACTTCTGGGAGAGTTTGAGGATGAACTCTAATTCCCAGATTAAGTATGCTTGTGCCACCATAGAACATTTAAAAAATATTCTCATTCACCATTTTTTTCTCTTTCTTTCTTTGCAAAATAATATACTAGTACAACATTTTGTTTGTGTAAGATTTCAGTTGCCCACCATTGATTAATAGTCACATATAAGCCATGATTGGACCCGTGTGCAGTGCAGACATCCCCCCATACCCTTCAGGACATTGGAGACAATGCCTGCCTCCCTCACATGCCATTGCCTATCCTATTTTACATCACCTAGCAGGGAAGACCTATAAGATCATTGATTAAAAGACTGATAGTGCCAATGCCTAATTCTAATGTGTGGATACCCGCAAAGTTCAACCACTGTGCTTGGATTGGAAAAGGTAACTACTAAGTAACAATTAACTGATATAATAATTGATTGATTGTGAATTTGTGAGTGATGACTGATGTATTTGGTGGCTGACAGTGAGGAAGGGTGTTCAACAAATTTGTAAGCTTGTTTCTGATGATTTACAATATTTGGGGGTTGATTGGTGATTGTTTTTTCCTGAAAGTGATTGGACTTTCAAAAGTAGTGAAATTCACAGGTCTACCTTGCTCAGTTTGGGAATGGGAAGGAGTTACTCTGAACCTAGAGGAGGAAGAGGGAAGGACTCAGGGCAGAACTACCTCAAGAGCTAGAAAGGAGATAGTTATTGACTTCAAAGAGAATCCATGATGATGGTTAAGAATCTGAGGTCTAGCACTCACTCATCTCTGTGAACTGGAGAGAGATGTGTTGATTTGGAAATGCTGCTGAGTGTGTGTTTGCTGCATTGCTAGCTCAAACAAGGAAACTCCACTTATGTTCTTGCTCTGTTTCTGACTTTTTTTGGTAAACTCCTGACTCCTCATGAAGCTTACCTTGCTTTTCTTTGTCCTTTTCCTTTACTCTATAATACAACTGCTGTTTTTTCAATACACAGACATTTTCCTAGTCCTCTCCTGCACAAACAAAACTCAAGACTCCAGCTTACCTACCGGACAGGTTCAGACATGCATCAGACTGATGGACATTTGAAAAAGAATGGAGATGCATCAACAAATGTAGCAACACAATATAATTTTCTATTTAATAATCATCATTTTAGAACTGAGTGGGTTACATACAATCTTCCATATTTCGAAACTAGAAGACATAACACTATCTGTGGTCTCTCTGGGGCAGAAGGACTGTTTTAAATGCATTTACTGAACTGTGTCATCCTTATCCCTTTGTTCCCTTCCACAACAGATTGATGATGGTGGCTGCTCAGCTCCCCAATAAATATTGTCATGGTGTTTTTGTGTAGTGGGACATCCCCTTTTCCATCCATTCACTGAGACCATAACCCTCTTCTCCCGGGCTGTGTGATTTACACCATAAATGAATCACACACTTGCTTGGGAGCGGATGTGGTGAAAGGAACACCAACTCACTGCATGACCGTCTTTTACCTGAGGACTATTCCACACCAGCACCATCAACATCATCATTCATGCCTTGTGTGTGTGTTCTGGAAATGCCTAACCTGGTCAAAACATTTGAATCTGAGCCCAGGTCTCCAGATTCCATCATTTCATTTCCTAAGTAAAGTTTTATAGCTCCCCACCATTGCTCAGAAGAAATTGATATTGCTAGATTTTATTATCCTATGGTCTTCTTTGTGTTGTGCCTATTGCTGTCATTGTGGTAGTCTGGTCTCAGTCTTCCTAAAGTTATGACATATGACCCACAAGCTCGCTGTTTTCTTTCAATCGAGTTGGCAGTGATGAATAACCCTTTAATTATTCCTACAGTTTGCATAGGTGGGAGTGTCATCTTCCATCTTCCCTGTTAGCATGCTAGCCTGCTACTACTATCCCTATAACTTCCTTAAGATGCCATGTTTGGAAAACCCCTTCAGTAAGAAGACTCCCTCACTTCATCTATTTAGGCAAGAAAAGAATCATAAATTGAAGTGAACTTGTTTAGTTAGTAATTACCTCCTACTGAAGAAGATGTTGTCTGTGTGTGCTGGGTTTTGGTAGGCAAAATAGACAAGGTCAATCATTCCCTAGTGCTCATTATATAGTTGCAGAGGGCAATAGAGCAAGGATATAATTAAATGACATATACTATTTTTTAGCAGTTTAGAAGAACAGGCTACACTAAACATTAGTGCAAACTAAAAGTTTAATACACCAAAATAAAGATTTGAGATGCAAGTGAAGTAAAAAAATATCCCCTTTAATTATTTACAAATAGAAAACCCACCCACCCATCTTCCTTAACAAATAACCCTGTCTCCAAAAAGTCCAACGAAAAGTCCAAAGTCCATCCCAAATCCCTCCCCACTCTCTTCACTCACAACAAGTCCCTCTCACCAAAACAAAACAATAAAAAAATGGCTTAAAAGAGGGCACTGTCAATATGGGTGCAGAGCTAGTCCAGGCTCTACTCAATGCTGGCGAGCTGGCTCTCCATCGTGTCCATCATTGCTGCAGAATACATCTGAGCAATGACCTGTTGGAGTTGGAGGGTAAACAGCAGGTGCAGTCAGGGACCCTGACTGCTGGCGACAGGACCAGTGATGTACTGGTCAGAAGGATGGGTGATGGCGTATTCTCAGCTGGGTCCTGGGTCTGAGGCAGCTGTTTTGGCATCTTCCTCCTCCAGGATCACCTACTGCCTATATTCAGCCTGGATGTTCCCCAGCCTCTGCTGCCGCATATGGGCCGCTATCTACTGCCTGGAGGTTGTCATCAAGCAGGGGTAGCTATATCGAGAACAAGAAGAATAAAAAAGACAAATTGTAAATAATGCTCTGAACAAATACTTCGTCAAATGATAGGTAGTCGGTGGCACAATAGCACTACATTGCTGGTCCCCTAGGGACTTTGGAATTAGATGTGATTATGACTAGGAGAGTCACAGGGCCAATATTTCATATTCACACACGCCTCACATAAAAAAGAATTGACTGTCTGGTAGAAAAGAAGTAAAGAAGAATAAGACCAAATCAATAAAACAGTGAGTACATTATTTTTTTCTTTTAAAGGCTTTTCTAGAAACTAAACAGATATATTTAGTGGAAAAATAAAAATGAATCACCTCTCACTTATGATGAGTAAGGCATTTTGTACTATGGAGTACAAGTTGTTGTGCCAAATAATTGGAGGCATGATAGCCAGCGATTCAAGTACTTTGCAACTGTCTGAAGCTCGGGCAGCTATAGCTGACATTTATCAATCTTCCAATGGCCCTGCTTTTCACCACGTGCCTTTCACTCAGTTTAGTTTCTGACTCCAAAGAGGCAGATGAATAAATAAGATGCATCACACATGTCATGTATAAAATGCGGATATATGTGTTGTTTCCCCCGTAAGTAAACGAGTAGGAATGATGCTCTGCATTACAGGGAAGAGAATGGGCTATATAGATTGTATTTGCCACATTCGTTAAAGGGTATCATTTACGCCAAAATTGAAATCAAACCGGGCACTTACTAGTCCCACTTTACTCACTGGTCTCTCCCACCATCACAAATTCTTTTCAACAATCCATTCACTGTGCTGTAAGGAAAGTAAAGAAACTTGACTTACTTTGCTGCAGAGTAAGTAGGATGGATTAGGCAGGTAGGTAGGGTTTTTGCTATAGAAGAATAGAGGAGCATCACTGATCTCTCTACAGAAGAAGACCTCCCTTCTTTATTCATTCAAGTAATTAATCAATCATTCTTTCATTCTTCTCCTGTAGATTCCCATAGCTACTATGATTTAAGCTTTACTTTCTCTCATCCAGTCTTTCACCCAAATTCACATTAGTTTATCTATCCATTCAGTACCCACACTATCCACCCTTTCTTTCAATCATCCTTCCGCCCATCCATCCATTTACCCAATACCAATACTCACCATGAATCCCTTTTCACTCACCCACACATCTTTGCTTTCAATCTTTTCACCCATCCTTTTTTTGAACCTTCAGTTCTTACATGTTTCCATCAAGCCATCATTTTTAACATACATTATGGGGGTCATTATGAACATGGCGGTAAACACCGTCACCTGCCGTGGTGACGGTGAACAGAATACCGCCATTGGCGGTGAACAGAAGCCCACCATATAAAGATGCCAAAAACAGAACCCGCCAAAATATTTGTAACCACCAGCCACCGCCAGGGCCTTGACGGTGGAAAAGCTGCACATCCCACCCGCCACCGCCGAGCACACAAATCCCCTGTCCTCCAAATGAGGATGCACAAATCACCGTTGCAGTTAGTGGATGCCGAATGACCATTGGCAGTACAGACCGCCACAGCCAGCAATGGGACACAACAGCAAGAAATGCACACATTCGTAAGTTTGAAACCCACACACATAACACACATCCACAACACTATAAAACACTCACAGACACACCCCACAATCCTTTGCATCGCCAATAGGAGAAGCCAGACTGAAAACACTACAAGCAGACGCTGAATGTAACAACACACAACTCACGCACCCAACCACACACCAGCATCCTCACCAATATCCACACACCACCCACAATACACACCATGGCACCCCCTAAGCACCCATGCTTCACCAAAAGGGAGTTAAAAACAATGGTGGACGAGATACTCAAGGTCGAGCCACAAATATTCGGTGCACAGGTCCAGCACACCCATCACCAGGAAGATGGAGTTATGGCAGACAATATTGAACAAGGTAAACGCAGTGGGAAACCATCCAAGCACGAGGGACGACATCCGCAAGAGATGGAACGACCTGCGTGGGAAGGTGAAGTCCATGGCATCCAGGTATAACATTGCGGTCCAGAAGACTGGGGGAGGGCCCCTACCAAAATCCCCCGACTACACTGACTGGGAGGAAAAGGGACTGGCCATCCTGCACCCTGAGGGCCTCACTGGACTCACTCTAGGAATGGACTCAGGCAAATCATCTACAATTACCCTATATCCACCACACCAGTAATGCATGCACCACCTCAACCCTCCAACTACCACCAGGACCACTACCCCACTCTGGCCACAATCACTACATCCAGTCACCTTACATGCCCACAAACCCACTAACAGGTCCACATCCCTCCCCCCGTGCACAGCCACCCACCCCTGCAAGGTATCATTTTGGCACTACACCACCCACAATGCACCTCCACATCCCATGCTAAATGCAATGGAAACCTCACAAAAGGACCCTGCATGGACCAACAGTGGAAAACCTGCACAAAAGAGGCCTACTCTGTGCACCCCATCCAATTTTGTAAATGTAACATACATGTCAATTCCCCTCCACAGGCACCAAGGTCCCCAAACCTCTGTCCCCAGGACGCGTCAATCACTTATGTGCCCAACTGTACAGGGACCAAAGTCAACACCACACAGGCAAGACGATGAAGGCTCTGGCGTAAGTGGCAGTGGGCGCACCGTTCAGGGGACACAGGCACAGCGGTCCAGGTCCAGTGGGAGGTTAGCTGTGTGCCAGGGGGAGGCCCAACCCAGGGAACCAACTGCCTAGGAGGCAATCACACATGTCCTGGGGGTCTACCAAAAATCCCAGGACAGGATGGGAAGGGTAATTATCTTCTTGCAGAAGAACCAGCAGCTGCAGGGGGTACACCACCAGGAGGTCATGCACCAGTTGCAGGCCTTAAATGCTAACATGGCCACCATTGCAGGGGTGCTGGGTGACATTGCCAACACAATGCGTTAGTACACAGCATAACAGTGGGTCACTTCCAAGCCAGTTTACTCACCAGCCTCTGAAGTCGTGCCATCAACTGTGGGACGTTGCTATTCCTTAACATATAGGCATCATGAACAGATCCATGAAACTTGGCAGTGACATGGGAGATGTATTAATCAGCAAGGCACACCAGCTAGACATTACAGAGTGATAACTCTTCCTATTGCTGTGGACCTGCTCATGTGTCCTGGGAGGGACCAAGGCAATTTGGGTCCCGTTGATGGCCCCAATCACATGTGGTATGTGTTCCATGGCGTAGAATGCAGCCTTCATAGTGGGCAAATCTTAATTCGGGGGGAATGAGATGTAGCTGATCATGTGTTTTAGCAAGGCAGACAAAACTCTTCCAAGTACATTCGAAAACATTGGATGTGACATTCTTGCAGCCAAGCCCACAGTCACCTGGAAGGAACCACTTGTCAGGAAGTGGAACACTGACAGTACCTGTACTCCAGGGGGTATTTCTGTAGTGCTATGGACAGCAGGAATCAGATCTGACTCCAAATGTTGATACAGTTCAGTAATTGTGGCCCTGTCCAGACGATAGGTCATAATGATGTGGCATTCCTCCAGGGTAGCCAAGTCTACTTGGGGTCTGTATACAGATGCTTGCCTCCTCCTCTGCAGTGGTAGGTATCTAGGTAAACCAAATATGACATGTGTGTGGGTACAGGTAATATGGACACACAATATTACAGTACACAGAGCATGTATGTTTGTAGCAGACTGGAATTGTCCTGGTGTGTATCATCGGTACCTATGATGTACATTAAATTGTCCGCCATGAGTACCACCATTAGGAATTGACATCTGCCTGTCCTGAATGCAGGGACAGGTGAAAGTGACCTCACTCCGCTGGCATTTGGCATCATGGCGGAAGGCGGTCTGCACTGCCCTGCAACTCCTCATTGGTTAACATGGAGGTCTATGGAGCACAGGAACCAATGATGATCAACACCGGTGGTGACGGTGTTCACCGCCCCGGACGTGACCGCCATTTTCTCTGTCCCACTTCACTTGATTCCTGAATCTCTACAGATCAAGACCTACACTGCGTGTGCTGCTATGTCCTGTGTCTGCAACCTGCGATGGCTTCGGAAACAGGGAAAGGGCCCCAGCCTTCACATCGGAGGAGCTGGAGAAGCTTGTGGATGGGGTCCTACCCTTGTATGGGCAGTTGTATGGGCCTCCAGACCAACAGGTGAGTACATCAGGGGTATGTTGCATGCAACCTGGTTGTATGAAGATGTATGTGTGTGCTGGCAGTGTGTCATTTGGAGAGTGTATTTTTGCTGTATGCAATGTGCATGCATAAGTACAGGTCATGTCTGGGCTTGATGTGAGATCTATTCAGTATGTAAGCCATTTCTGTTACAGTATGGAGTGTTGTGTTCATGGTGTCCATTCATCTGTGTTCCCTATGCAGGTCAGCGCCCATCTGAAGAAAGGGTTGTGGCGAGCCATCACAAGGACATGCGGACACTGGGGATCCATAGCCAGCAGAGCACCCACTACAGGAAACAGTGGGAGGACCTGAGACGATGGGCCCAGAAGACCGCAGAGTCCCAGCTGGGTATGGCCTCCCAATGAGGGAGGGGTGCCTGTCGGACCCTGACCCCACCTTATGGCCAGTATACTGGTGGTGGCCAATTCTGAGTTGGCTGGGCGCTTGAGGGCAGCACAGCAGCCACAAGGGGGTGAGTACACACTGTGTGGTATACTTTTTTGTTACTTGCCATGGTTTTTGGGTGCAAGGTTCTAGTCAGTGGATGCCCCAATATGCTGGTTTATCTAATCTTGTGGAGTCCTGCTTAGCAATGTAAGGTGGTATTTAAATTTGGTAATGGCAAGTAGCTGGCATATCATGGCAGACATGGCTTAGTGAGTCCCAGTGGGTGTGCAGATGGTAGTGTTTGGGTTCATTTCTGCTGTTAATGGTTTGACATTATGGTTCATGCTGCACAGTGTTAGTCCCAGTGAGTGATTGTGATATGTGTGCCATATGTGCTGTTGTTGCTTTAATTGACCCTGTGCTCCCTTTCCTTCTCTCCCACCCTCTCTCCTTTTCTCATCCTGTCCTTGTTTTCATTAGCATCATCTGGCAAAGGAGCAGTGGCATCGGTGAGTGGGGGAGCTGCAGCCCACGGGACCCAGGAGGCAGAGTCCACTGACACCAAGGGGACCAGTGGGTTGGAGGGTAAGGGGAGCACCATGTGGGAGACAGGAGCTATGACAACTGACTCTGATTCCTCCTCTGATGGAAGCTCCCTGGTGGTGGTGGACCCCTCTGCAACGTTCCCAGCTGCAACATCTTCCCCCACCCCCGTATCAGCACCGCCCTCCCAGTAGCCCCCAAGCCAGTTGGCCATGCCCGCTCACCCAGGAGGGTGGGTGCCTCCTTCGCCCCAGGCAACTCAGGTCCTGCCCCAGTCAGCCCTACTGCCCTTACTGAGGAGGCTATTGCCCTCCTGAGATTAATTTCTGAAGGGCAGTCAACCATAGTGAATGCCATCTAAGGGCTGGCATCCCAGATGCAGCAATGCAATGCCTACCTGGAGGGCATTCACAGTGGCTTGGCTGCCCTACAGAGATCGTTTCAGGCTCTGGCCTCCTCTCTGACGGCAGCCAGTGTCCCTGGTTCTTCCATACCCCCTCCAACTACCTGTTCCCAGTCCGAAAGCCCTTTCCCTCTACCCATCCCACATACACAATCATACCAGCATGCACCCAAGACAACAGACAGGACTTGCACAGACAAGCACAGGTACCACACTTCACTCCACAAGCACACACATAGCCAACACAAAGTAGCACATACAACAGCCACTGCCTCAACTGTCTCCCCCTCCTCCTCCTCCTCCTCCCTCACAGTCACATCAACACTCACACCTACAAGCATTGCATCTTCAGTCCCAGATCCTGCCACCTGTTCAGCCTTGCCCACAGTCACCACAACAGCAGACACGCAGACTAGCACCCCTTACACCACGTGTAGTCACCACCACCACCGGCTCCTTTGTACTGGGGTTGGCTCCTGGTTTCCATGAGGCAATTCCAGTCCCCATCCTTGTCTAGTGTTATACGTTGACTTTCGTGCCTAACAGTGACAGTATGCTATTGCTGTTTTTCCAGGAATCGCCACTGTGTTTCCAGCTGGACCCAAAAGTTTGTATGTAAGTACTATCCTTGTTTGTGCTCTAGGGTCCATAGACAGAATCACTTCTGCTGCCTCCTTTCTATGGGGTTGGCAGGGTGACTATCTGTAAGAGCAAACTGCACAGAGGCACTGACATTTCCTGTCACTGTGGGAGGTTCTGCGCCCTACTCTGTGTAAAACCCCAGCATGTTTGTCCATTAGTAATCTGTTTCCTGTTTATGCACACAAGGGTTGCTCTGCTTTTACTTTCCTGTTTCCTGTGCCTGTCCATAGCTGTCCTTTCCGTGTATGCCTTTAGCTGCTCTTCTGTCCCAGTACACTACCTCTTTAATATATTCAGTGACCTCAAGGGGTGTCCCAAACAGAGTCCTGATCAGACCTGCCCGAAACCGTGCCAAGCAGTGTCCACCATCTTGTGCCCCGGTCCTGGATCCTGAGTTGCAGTGCAACATTTCAGACAATGAGGGTCCAGGAACAAGTTGGAGAGGGCGTCCTGTGTCAGGGGCACAGGCCTGTACGGGAAGGATGCGTGGGAGGGATGCTGTGGGCCAGCAGGTTAAGGCCACTGGAGCTGCTCTTGGCCAGGACATCTTTAACTACATCTTGAGGGTCTCTCAGGAGCCCCAAGGCGTGATGGAGCAGGTGTTGACCAAACTTCAGGAAACCAAGCAGCTACAGAGGGACATGCATAGGGACATACGTGAACAGATGGAGACCAACAATTCCAACATGGCCTTCCTAACAGGGGTGTTGTGTGACAAACACACCACCCTGAGCAGGGCTTTTCAATACCAATCTACCCCTTTCTTTGGCTCATCAACAGCAGGCCCATCAATATCATTGCCACTCACAGGAAAGGAGACCCTGCCAGAGGAACAAGACCCAGACACTCCAGCCTCTGTAGCAACAGTTCCCCCCACCCACACACACATACAAGCGGCGACTTCCAGCAAATAATTCAGGAGGTGGGGGTGGCAGCAGTAACCCTCTTCCTTAAGGACCTCCTTTGTGTGTTACACATTCACTTTGGACTGATCCTGAACCACCTACCATTCCCAATGGAAAGAGTACTCTAGACTTTGGACTTCAAATGGTGCAGCATCTACTCAAATGATTTCATTCACCATGACTGACACCTTCACACTTGATTTTTTTGTTGAGTCATGTTACATACATTTTCTGTTAGTTGTGGCTTCACAATAAAATCACCCTTCACTGACTCATTGTCTGCAGATTTTTTCATATTTAGCCATGTAGATATGTCATACCATGTGAACCATATGATGATGGTCCAAGGCACTTGTTCAAGATGGGATATGTTGCATGTACAGTGTCCAACTCAGGACTACAACTCTCCCATACAAACACACACATACAAGTGTCGGGTCAAACTAAAACAATTCTTACAGTGTTCAGCACATAGGGCTCCAATATGTCTGAACTATAGGAAATCATAAATGATTGACTCATACTGAAAATGAACATATTTACAGGTGCAGACATCCAGGACATGGAAAGAAGGAATTTGTCAGACGTCCTGGAGAATAGTGAAAAATTTAAGTGGTTGATGTCATCAGCTTGAGCCTTAATACATACCACACCAAAGTAATTCAACATCACATTATCCAAGACACAGATTCATGGCAGTACAACAGGCTCTGATCATAGGGCGAGCATAACCTAATGCTCATGCATCTGATTGTATGACACAAACATATGTCAGTGTTGTGGCACAGGCACTGTGGCCTACAATGATGAAACAGATTAATAGCTACATAGAGTTCACACAAAAAGAGAGTTTATCCAATGTGAAGGAAAAATGATGTAAACTAGGATTGTAAGCTAGGACTAGATATTTAATGCCCACATGATGATGCAACAGGCCCACCACAGTGCACAAAACAAGTCCAATGGGGACTTTTGACCTTCCACCTAACCACTGTGAAAGCTGTCTTGACACAGGTCTTATACACTTAAACTCTGTGACCTACATTACCTTGACCAATCCATGTCCACTTCATTTGCCAGAACAGCATCATATACCTGCCAATGTCACAGCTCGTAAATGCCCACATGAAGATGGCATGGTGAGGGTAGATGTCTAACAAGCAAAACAAGGCATGTAGGCTTGAAACCATACATATGACACAAGTCATATAGCTAGCATCTTGAAAACAAAGTACATTGCATGGAAACCAACACACACAAAGCAACATCATCAAGCAGCCTTTTGCTGATTATTGCAGAGTATCAGCTCTGAGTATTATTACTGTTAGCTGGCATCAGATCTGGCTCCAACTGACAGCCTGAGTCCACTATTGTTTGCCTATCCAGATGGTATAACTGGATGACATGGCCTTCCTCCATGGTCTGAAGGTCAGGCAGTGGATAGTAGACAGGAGGTTGTCGCATCCTCCCTCCCCTAGGTTACCTAACTGTAACAAGACATGATTTGTGACATTAGTCAGTGTGTCCACAGCAACAAACATACTGCATGCAACATCGTGTGACAAAGTGTTTCTGACTGGACCCGCTACGCACCCCAGATGGCAACTACACAAGGGTCAAATGTGACCCCAATGGTTGTCAACACATGTTCACAACATGGATTCGGGCGACAATGAACTATCTGCTATACAATCACCTACAAAATGTAACTGCATTTCCTGACCATCAAAAATCCTGTTGGTGGTGGTGGACCGTGCACCGCTGACATATGCCATTTATGCCCTGCCACACACTACAGGTGGGTGTGTAGTTGGACCTACACAACAAGACAGATTTAGGATGTTTCTGATGATGTGAAATTTATATTGATTTTGGGATGCACTTTACATGGCCATATACAGCATATCAAGCTGCCAAAATGGTGAATGCCTGATCTACTCCACTGTCCATCAGGAACCGTCCATGTCTGCTGGCGGAAGTCTTCCATGTGTAGGTGGTTCCAACTACAGCAAACACAGCTATAGGCTAACATTGTTACCAGTGGTGGTCACGGCCCAATGGCTGAGTCCATTGGCGGTGATGACCATGCACATGACGTATGTATACACTGCGTTGTGCAAATTCAGTCACTTGACTTCTGACACTGCTGCCAGGAACACCTCCACCACCTCAGCTGCTGTGTGCCACCTCTGGGAGCAAATACGCCATGCCCAGTGGGTGACAGGGCTCCTGCCTTTTCTCATGAGGAGCTAGAGAGGGTTGTGTGTGAGGTCCTTCCCCTGCATGGACAGCTCTGTGGCTCACCAGGGGAGCAGGTAAATACCTTATTGGCACTATAGACTCTGTTCAACACCATCCTTTCCCTCCTCACAGGCTACACTGTGCCCATGTGTGCCAGTTAGACTTTTTGTGTGCTTTTTGTTGCAGTATGTGTGGTATCAATGGGATGTACATGGTGCGGGTATTGGGGACCAGTACTGTATGTTGTGTTCATTCACATTGTCTTATGTGATGTGTTTTTGGGGTCCTAGATACTATTTGTGTTGGATTCACATAACTAGGCAAGGAGGCATTTCTGCCATCAAATGACATTTCTTTGTTTATAATGGTTGTACTTGTTAGACAACATTTATGTGCATGACAGCATAAGCTATGTATGCATCTTTTCGGAGTCATTTGAGGATCTTGTTGTCTGGAAGGCATGTTATGACCCACTGTGCCCAGAAGCCACATTGCTGATGGCCACATGTTGTACTGTCATGCACTGAAGTGATGGAAATGTGAGTGTCATGTAGGTTCCATATGCACAGCCTGCATAGACTTGCACCTGTGAAATGCATTTCCCAGTATGGCACAAAGTCCAGGTTGTGGGAGAATCACTGTGGCTAATCAACTATGCCATTTTGCTCATTCCCTGTCGATCTGTAGATCCTGTCATGTGCCAAAATGAAACTCTAGTGGCAAACCTTGTCCTGAATGCCTCAGTCCATGGACTAGCTTGGGAATGGGTACTGAATTATATCCCAGACGTAATCCATTTGTGCATTATGCATCATTGTCATATTTCTCCTGTGCAGCCTTATTGCACAAATGACAGACCCACAGTGCAGACAGTGTGGAGATTCCTGGGAGGCTATGTCATGTGATCCACTAGTTTGGTTAAATACCAGAAATTGTACAGTGCATACTTTTGTATGTTGGATTTAATCTCTGTTGTTTAGAAACATATCTCCAAAGGAGTGTTCTGTGGTACAGGTACATACGATAGAAACCCACCCTGAAATGCCATGAGTCTGAATTTGGAAGGCCAAATGACCACACATGTACAGGGAAGACAATTTCCGTACCCATCTGTATTGCTTTTACTTAAACTAAAAGGACACAAGGGCAAAAGAATTAAATACTCTTAGTTTAAATTATGAATTTATTAATGCATTTCCCAGATATCAGATAAAAGTCATACAAATATATGAGAATAAGCGTATATCTCAAGTGCAGCAGAAATTGTGTATATGCAAAGATACATGTATATATCAAGTGGTCAAGACTTAAAAAGAAATGTGCAATGCATCAACAGAGCGTGTATACATGAGCTAAACAATCAAGATTTAAAATACTTCACCGATTGGGTTGATGTCATCCTCGCCAGCATGACTGAGGAACCCTTCAATCAATCAGGAAGGAGACCCGATCAGGATCACAAATCAGATTCTGGGCAGCGCGTCTGTGTCCCAGGTGAGCTCCTTCTTGAGCCCAATTCTCTTGTTATTTTATACCTTAAAACTCCTTAGGACGAAGGTTCTAGAAACCCCCTCCCCTCTGTTATGATATGAAATGCTGATTGTACTTCCTCTGTGTCAAAAGCACTCACAGGAAGCTAGCCAGGCTCCCACTGTTTGTTCTGAGACAGACTTGTATATTCTTCTGACAAAAAGTCTCAGACTTGTGAGCTCTTCTCAAGTCTGCATCCCACGTAATATGCTCCAGCACTGTCCGACTCTTACTGCTAGTGAAGAGAAAAACAAGTTATGTGAGGAAAAACACATATGCTGCCCTGCAACTGCGGCATGGCACAAAAGGGAGTCCCTCACACAAAGTAGAGTCAATGGTCAAATGATGGTCAAATCTAAATAGCATCACATCACCATGCCAGCCCTTTCATTGTCATTCAAGTGAAAGGGTGAAGTGTGTACTATGGTAGCTGGCTGTAGGGACTGTATGAAATGAAGCAATCTTTCCAGAATGTACATGTGCTGGTCCAGCCAGGCCCACAGAGTTTACCCGTCTGAATCCACATTGATGTGTAGTGTTTCATTGCAGCTCACATTATAGTACATGTTGCTGGAGCATGGCTTACCTGAGGTTTTCCTCAGTCATTGTAGGCCATGAGCAGGGTATTGGGTTAGTCTGCAGATGAATTCAAAAGTGTGAAGTCATGTCCCTGTACTCACTGGAATTTGTGCTTTACACTTGTGGCATATTGACAAATTGATCTTTTTTTGCTTGGCATTTGTGTTACACACCATTTGGGCTAACCTTGGTTTTGTAATTACTTATTTTATCTCTTGCATCCATGCAGGTAAACGCCCATCAGAAGAAGGAGATTTGAAGAGGCATTGCCTGTAAGTTTCAGACCCTGTAGGTCATCAGTCGGTGGAGAACCTGCTGTCGCAAGAAGTGGGAGGACCTGGGATGCTGGCCCAGAAGATGGCAGAGGTCCAGCTGGGGAGGTCCTCCCAATCTAAACAGGGTGCACTTTGGGTCGTGACCCCCCAATGGCTGCATTCTGGCGGTGGTGTACCTGAACCTCGATGGATGTTTGAGGGGTACATAGCAGCCACAATGGGGCGTAGGCAAGGCATCTACCTATCTGTCACATAACTAAGTTGTTGTGTTTGATTCTAACATCTCCCCCTGACAACTGGGGATGGACCATGTGTGACACACTAGATGAGTAACTGTTTGTGTAGACATGTAATTTCGTGTATACTGATATGCCTTGCCTGTTACCTCAGGAACCTAGGACACAACTGTGTACAATCCACAAACAGTTTGCTCTCCAGTAACAACACATTTGCTCAATCAAATAATGTTTGTTGTAGTAGGTCTAAATTCTACACAACAGACCACTACTCCTGAATGTTACAGCCCAAAGAAAAAGAAGAGGGTGTTCACTGTCCTCAGCCATGTGCTTGCTCAAGTGAGTACTTTGGCATCTCCCCCAGGGGCCACTTGTCTTCAGTGTGTGACGAGTGCTGGTGCTTCACTACTGTCTGTTGTACAGACTGTCTGTCATACATGTGACAGAGCATAGATTGTTCTTTGAGTGCTGCTCAAGATCAAAACTCTCCCTTGGTAAGTGGAGAATGACCATTGACATGATTTATGTGCCATGACTGTTGGCAACATTCCTTGTGCCAACATGTTAGAATGTGTCCCTTTCTCTTTTGACAAAATGTGTACACTGTTGTTTAATGTATGGTCTACCTGTGTTCATGGGATAGATTCTGTATTCCCTCACATGTATGTGCATGCCAACCTATGTTTAGAATAGGACATATGCACTGTGGTGCCACAGACAGGGGGTGTCACCATTAATTGTTAGCTCTACATCCCTCTGGACCTTCCAGATAATTACTTCCTGGTCAAGCTTGACAGAGAGACCAGGCCTGGAGGTAGAGTGGCCATTGCTTTTCGTGGCTTGCTGAACGTAGAGGTAGTCAATAAGCTACTCACAGATTGGGTAGAATTGGTTATTTTAAAAATTATAATATCCACCACAGACTGTTGGAAGGGGCCACCTGGAGTGAAAAAAGATTTTAGTCATGAATTCACCAAATATATCAGTTATTGCTTCTGGGCGATTTAACTTTTCACAGAGAAAAATATAGAGGGCACAGGTGTTACCCAACTCCTTTTAGACATGGCGATGATTGGGTTCAAATAAATTATACCAGGACCCACTCATAAATTAGATCACACTTTGTACCTAATTCTTACAAATTCTACTGATGTAAGTTGCAATCCCCCATTACTCATCACATGGTCAGAGCATTCCTTGATCAAGTTCCACATTCCTTCTAACAAGTCCCCTATTAAGCCCAGTCTAGGGACTCACAGAATCAGGCAGCAATGGAAAGCAGTCTCGACTGCTTCTCTGAGAATTTTACTCCTATTTTAATCACCCTGCAAACAGATATTAATGAGGTTTTTAGCAGCTTACCACGATTCACATAGATAACACCATTTAAAAAAATGCTATCCTTCTCCACCAGATGCCATGCCCCCTGGTACTTTGATCTGACAGCAAATGCTTGGAAAGCAGGTGGCTTGCCTCTAAGTCTCTGCTGGACAAAGGAGTCTGTAGGCTGTTGCTTAGCTGCTATCATTAAAAGGTTCAATGGCCTGTAAGCTATTTCTAACACATAAAATCAACCACCAAGGAACTCTACAAAAGAACTCCTCAAAGCCTTCAATAACTTTGTAAAACCTTGAGCTTGTAATTGCACTATTCCAGTCTCACAAACACTGAGTGACTCCATGGCTAACTTTTCCGAAGATAAGATAGACACTATCTACCTCAACTTTTCTGCTCATAATGATCAGCAGAAGGATGTAGCTGCTTTTATTCTACATCCCCTGAATGTTGCAAATGCCCTGGAAAATTTGAGCCAAGGTCTCTGAAACAGGTTCAGGAGATGTTGGTGCATACAAAATCAGGCTTTCTTGTGGGCATGTGTCCTCCCAGAATGACCTCATGTGTAGCCCAATCCATTACAACCTCAGTAATGGCTCTTTATAGCCTTTTGATAGCCTCTGCCAAACTTCCAACAGAATGGAAGTCAGCCCAAGTGTCTACCATTTTAAAGAATCCTTCAGCTAACCCAGAAATTGTCTCCAACTACCATCCGATTTCCCTGCTTCCCTTGCTAGGAAAATCACTTGAAAGCCACATAAATAGATGAATGGCTGCCTTCCTGGAAAACCATAAGATCCTGGACCCTTCACATTCAGGTTGGAGAGCAATGCACAGCATGGAGACTGAAGCTAGTGGCAGTCACCAATACTCTTAGACTGTCACTAGTCGCAGGCACCACAGTCATGTTGGTATTATTAGATCTATGTGTGGCTTTTGATACAGTCTCTCATTCGATCCTAATCTGCAGACTCCATGGATATATGGCAGTGTGCTAAACTGGCTCAGGGATTTTCTTAATAACCGAACCCAAAACATAATCTTAAACTCCTTTAAATTGCGTACATTGCTAATCAGTAAAGGAGTTCCACAGGGTTCCACCCTGAGTCCACCACCATTCAATGTCTGTGTAGCCCCCCCGGCACAAATCATAAGATCTTGTGGTTTTGAGACCGTAGCATATGCTGATGATACCCAACCTCTCATCTCCTGGTGGCAAGACCTGCAACAAGTCAAATCTCAGTTTGCTAGCTCTATGGGAGAAATTGCTGATTGGATGACCAAAAATTGCCTCCAATTGAACGGTGAGAAAACTGATGTAGTACTATTTAGCAAAGCTTAGGAGTTGTGGTCGGCAGACTGGTGACCCATGGAATTTGACCCTCCCCCAATTGCAAAACTGGTTGTAAAGAAACTGGGCATCAAGCTGGATCAAACTCTTTCTATAAAAACTAAGTTAGCACTACCTGTGACACATGTTTTGCTACTATGCATCTTCTAAAAAAAGTCTTTCCTTCGCTGCTTTCAGCTGCCAGAAAGACCTTGGTGCGAACACTATTCACCAGTTACCTCAACTATGGAAATGCCTTGTTAGTGGCCACAAATTACATCTAGTACTTTTAGACATTACTTCATTAAATTAGCTCAATTAGTGTTCAATGTCTTCAAAACGTACAAAATTAAATATTGGTATAAATGGTAACCACATATGACAAAAATAGAGAAATAGTTTAATTTGGTATATTATTTTAAGCAAATGACTTTCTTAACTCAACCTTCTTCTCCCACCAGTAACAAATTATTAGGGTCCCAATTACAAGTTTGGTGGTCAGACTGCTAGACCGCCAAGGCAGCGGTCCCAAAAAGACTGCTGCGTCAAAGGTCTCCAGACCACCGTATTGCGATGTATGTAAGTTGAACCGCTGTCTGCCAAAACAAATGTCTTCCTGCCAGCTCCATGGCGGTCTGCAAACTTGGCAGTGCGCAATCCGTTGCCATCATGGCTGCTTGGAACTGCAGAGCCCATTACAAAAACAGAGTTCACATGGCAGTCTCCTTGAGGGGGTCAGCTGCGGTATGCTTTCAGCAAAGCAACAGGCAAGTGCTGATTGGATGGATTAAAAAACAACACAGCTGACATATATTGGCCCCCAGGACACACCTGAAAAGCACAGTATAAGACACACCCCTTCCCAAACCAGGATCCTTTGCCTCTCTACTCAAGAAAGAGACCAGAGCCAACCATTTTTCACATCCTTGACAGATAAGGCATCCCTTTTTTACCATCCCATTCAACACCTTTGTCACACTTTTGTCCTTTCTCTCCCTTTTTTATGTAGGACCCTGACATCCTCTTCATTTTACACCGATGTAACGTTCCACAAATCCCTGTTTTTCAGAAGATGAGTTGAAGGTCATGGTGGATAAAATCATAAGAGTAGAGCCACAATTGCTTGAAGCCCAAGACCAGCCTAGTAGGAAAATGGAAATGTGGCAAAGGATTGTGGCCAGAGTGGAAGCTGTAGGCACCACTCTGAGCACAAAGCAGGACATTAGGAAGAGGTGGAACGACCTGAGGGGGAAGGTGCATTCTCTGACCTCCAGGCAACATATGGAGGCCAATAGGACTGATGGCGGTCCTTCCAGTGCCCCATTACAACTCTTTCTCTGGGAGAAGGTCTTGGCCATCCTGCATCCTGAGGGCTTGACAGGAATAGCTGGGGGAGTAGAGTCTGGCAAGTTACAATACAAAAACTGTCACAAATATTCAATGCCTTACATGCTTATATCTCACATTTTTCATTGTTTTGTTAATCTACTTTCTCAACATGCAATACCCGAAGTATCAGAGACCGTCAATTTGTATTGTTGTACATAACATCACATGTATCAATCTTCATCACATACCATATGTTGGAATGGGGTCTGTAAGTGTTTTAATATCAAAAGATCTTCCCCAGGACCCATGGTAGGTGTCAACATGTAAATGTATGGGCCAACCTAACTGCAGTGTGGCAAGACTAAACATTTGTCAAGTGTTGGGAAGTACAGAGAGTAACATGACTACAACTACCAGGAGGCCCTGTTTCTGTACCCTAACCCTAACCACCAGTCCTTCATGCACTTGTCCAAATTCACCTGTGTGCCATCTCTCAAATTATGTACCCTGCCCTGTGAGTTAATCATTTGTGTAGTGTGGGGAGGCAGCGAGTGACATGATTACAGGAGGCCCTGGTTCTGTACCTCTAACCACCACACATTCCTGCACTTGTCCAAATACATCTGTGTGCCATCTCTCAAATGATGTTCCCTCCCGTGGGAATTACCTATCTACCTATCATGCTCAACTCAGAGACATGTCTGTCTACTTAGCGTGCTTTTGTCCTGGTATCTGGAAATGAAATTATTGAGGACAGGAATGACAACTGTGTACATCAAGTATTTCTGTGGCATTAAGCAGCTTTATCAGATTGGTAGTGGCAGTTAGCACATTGTCTCACCACTGCTCATATGATGGCTTCAGCCACATATACCACAAAGTTGTGTGGTCGCCTCTATCTCACACAACTAGGCCTTGGAATGGTCAAATACACATGTCAATTCTTCACTGTGTTGGCTTAACTATTTCTAAGATGTCGTTCATTTCCTCATCTAAAGTGCACCTGATCACCACAACTAATGAGCTGCTTGAGTATAATAGTTTTTTTAAACTTCACGTCATGTCGTCAACTTCAATACCATGGTAACATAGCACAATCAGCAAACCTATTACTTAAGAGTGTCCAAGGTCTCTACTTAGAGTCACACTAAACCTTTAAATGTAGATTCCACACATCAACCAATAACATTCTACGCTATTTCTCAACAGGCCAAGCTGGCACAGCACCTGGACAGACATGGTACATGAACCAGACTCCCAACCCACCTCTGGTTGAAGCCCTCAGTGAAAATGACACTTCTGGACATGTGGACAGACATGGATGAAAGGTCGTGGCCCATCGGGGCAGCTTGGTCAAATGGAAACAGTGAGTCTCACCATGTCCAGAATAACACTTCCCACCCAAGTTGCTTCAATATCACAGACTGCAACATGCCCCCCAACCTGTGTACCTAGCACAACTGCTACCGTCTTGTGCCCCGCCAGTCCTGGATCCTGAGGTGCAAATCAACACTCCTGACACTGAGGGTCCAGGACCCAATTGGAGAGGGCACCCTGTGCCAAGGGCACAGCCTCAATGGGATAGGGTCCATGGGAGGGTTTCTGTGGGCCACCAGAGTGAGGTCACTGGGGTCACCTACAACCAGGATACCATCAGCCAAGTAATGGGGGTCTGTCATGAGTCCCAGGGCGTGATGGGCCAGGTGCTAACCGGAGTCCAGTAAACCAAGCAGCTGCAGAGGGACATGAACCAACATGTGGAGGGCCATAACTTCAATATGGGCACCCTAACAGAGGTGCTGAGGGACATCCATACAACCCTGAGAAGGGCTTTTCCTGTGGGCCAACTACATCAAGCCCAAGTGCATCTGCAGCAGTCACAGGAAGGGAGGCCCTGCCAGAGGTCCAAACACCCTCAGACACCACTGCCTCTGCAGCAGCCGAATCCCCTTCTCCCCCAGTCCTTGCAGGCAGGGATATCCATGTAAAAATCCAAGACACCCATCACTGCCAGCAAGAAGCCTCATCCTTAATGTTCTCCTATGTGTGTAACACATACACCCTGTGGACTGATCCTGAACACCATTCTATTTCTGATGGGAGGAGTACTATGGACTTTGGCCATGACTCACCTCTACACTTTTCATTTATGTTATTTTTGGCCACAAGTATGTTTTCACCATTAGCACTGTAATAAATTCACAACTTAACAACTCGTTGTCTGCTGACTTAAATTTCACATTTAGCAAGTAGAAATCTAGGGACATGTGAACTATACAATGAAAATCTACCTGTGAAAGAAGGGATATGTTGCATGAACACAGTGTACAACTCAGGATAACAATCATTCCACACAGACACATACATACAAGTGTCTTGTCAAAGAAGAAAATGTATTACATTGTTTATCTCATAGGCTGTTAGTATGTATGACACTTAGCAAATCACACATGATTCAATCATACTCGGTAAACGTTCAAATTCACAGGCACAGAACTCCAGACCATGGAAGGAAGGAATATATCAGACATTGTTCTTTAGAATAGGCAAACATGAAATTGGTTGATGTAGAATAGGCAAGCAAGAAATTGGTTGATGTCATCAGCTGGAGCCACATCACCTACCTCACAAAAGGAATCGAGCATCATATAATACAACACTCAGACAGATGGCATTCCAAAATTTTCTGATCACAGTGTCATTACAATCCAGTGCTTCTTCATCTGGTGGCATGACACAAACACATGTCAGTGATATGCTACATGCACTTTGGCCTATAATGATGAAACACATAAACAGCTACATTCAGTTCATACAAAAAGAGTGTTTAGCCAGTGTAAAGGGAAACTAACATGAATTTGGCCTAGGACTACACACATGATGCATCAGGGCTACCACACCACAAGGAGCTAGTCCAATGGAGTCTTCCAAACTTCCATCCTATCACTGTGCAAGCTGTCTTGGTACAGGTCTTGTACACCCAAAGTCTGTGACCTACATTCCTAGGAACAATCCATGTCCACTTCCTATGTCCAAACAGCATCATATACCTGCCAATATCACAACTCGGAAATATCTCAATGAAGAAGTCATGGTGAAGGTACTTGAACACATGCAAAAACAAGCAGTATAATTATGAAATCATACATATGACACAATTCACATAGCAAATGTCTGGAGAACATAGTATATTTTATAAATCTCATGCAACTAAGCAACATCTACTAAATGTTATTGTGTCAAAACCTTCCTCATCACACACACTTTGCCAGTATGTGCCAGAGCTTCAGTCTCAGAACTTTAAAAAAAATATATTCCTCACATCATCACAAGAGTTCATTGTGCAGTCAAAGTAATGACATCAGATGACATACTTACACTCATGAGAATAAGCTGTAGATGAGATCTTGTCACAAGTCAGCTCCTTCCTCTTCACCACTATCATCTTCATTTGGCATTTCCTGATTTTCACCTAGTGGCACCGCAGGCTCCTCCTCCTCTGGGATGTGAGGGATGTTCCTTTGCAGGGCAATGTTATGGAATATGTAGCATGCCAAAGTGATTTGACACACCTTCCCGGGTGAGCTGAGGAGGCCCCCTCCCGGTCTTCCCCAGACAGAAAAATCTGGCCTTCAGGAGCCTAAAAGCTCCCTCAACTGGCTACCCTGTTCTTCCATGGGCATCTTTGAAGCAGACTTCACCTGGTGTAGTTGTATTCCTCAGTGATGCGAACAACCAAGGACATTTGGGATTTGCTGAATCTCCTGTTTTGTAATGAGACATAAGTGCCACAGTGAGTCACACACTTCCTGATTCTAGCACCTGACATTGCACTCACAAGATCTCCACAGATGTAATTTACCAACAAGCCAGGCACGCTCTGGTTGGAGTTAAGACATCAGCTGGGGTATGGGGCAGTTACAAGGGAATCATGGACTGAACCTGGGAACAGGGCACATACGTTTGAAATGTACAGACCTGACAAGCAGACAATTTGCACGTTGACTTGAATGGGAGTGTTTTCAGTTGCAATAGATTTATTCACTGGCAGGCGGTGGCAAAAATGCAATGTGGGTGCCATCAATGGCGCCAACAACATGTGGGAGGTGAGCAAATCCATAGAAGTCAATTTTTAAATCTTCACATCTGGGGAGCCTAATATAGCTGTCAATGCATTTCACCATTGCTGATAGCACATCTTTTAATTCACCACTGAACATAGGTTGTGGCCTACCACCAGACATAGCCACTGTATATTGAAATGACCCTGTGACTATGAAGTATAATACTGTCATGAGTCTCACAATGGGTGGTATACATGTTGGATGTAAGTTTTGAAGCATGCGATCTGGCTTCAACTGATGACATAGAGCTTAGATTGTTTTCCTATTCAAACGGAACTGCTTTATTATGTCACATTCTTCCATGATCTGGAGGTCTGGAAATGGACAGTAGACTGGAGGTTGTCACATCCTACCTCTCCCAGAGTACCTATTTGTGGAATGAAATGAATTGGAACATTGATCACTGTATCAAGACCAACATATTTGATGATTAAGAACAAAGTCATGCGACAAAGCATTACTGACTTAAAAAACATTACACCCATTACACATCAAAACTGTCTACTACTCAAGGTCCAGCTATGATCCCCATGGTTGTCTAGATATGTGTCTACTACATATATGTGCAAATAACAAACCTATCTGTTCGTCTTGTGCCCCTCCATATTGTGAAGTATTTTCCGACCATCAAAAAAACCTTTGTCAGCGGGATATAGTGCACAGTGGTTCTATGACATCTGTGACCAGCAACACACTACCCTGAAATGATAACTGTGTAGGAGAATCTACATATCAAGGGAGCTTTACATCTTTTGACATGTTGCTATACATTAATAGATGTCAAGGCACAATTAAAGCTAAAACAGACCATAGTTTCATATGCCAAAATGACAGATACCTGGCCTTGTTTGTTGAACTTTAGGAACCTCCTGCCTCAGGCGGAAGTCGACCACGCAGTCGGCAGTTCCAACTGAGGCAGACATAGCCAATGGCTAAAGTTGTTGACTGTGACAGTTGCAGCCCAATGCCTGTGCCCATCGACAGTGAGGACCACATACATGGCATACACGTACGCTGCGGTTTGGAAAATAACTCAAATGCTTCCTGACACTGCTGCCATCAATCCCTCTACCACTTCAGCTGCTGTGTGTCACCTAGGAGAGCAATCAAGCCAGGCCAAGCAGGTGAAAGGGTCCCTGCCTTCTCTTTGAAGGAGACGTGGAAACTTGTTGAAGAGGTCCTTTCCCTGTATTGATGGTCAGCTCTATGGCTCACCGGAGGAACAGATAACTACCTCACATACATATTTGACTATGTTCAAAACCATCCTTTCCTTCCTCGCAGGCTACAATGTGCCTCTGAGTCTCAGTGAGTCATTTGGTTGCCTGTTGTCACAATCTGTGGTCCATACATAGGAAGTACAGGTTGTGGATTGTGGAGCCCTGTACTCTGAGTATTTCAAATGACCATTGTGTTTTGTGATGTGTGATAAGCTCTAGACCCTCCTTCTGTTGCATTTAAATATCTATTCAAGTAAACTTTACACCTAAGCAATGATTTGTCTGATGATCAGATGATGGTAAATAACACAGTACATGTATTTGCATTACAGCATGCACTGTGTATATACAGTTTGAGTCAGTTGAAGATGTTGTTAGCAAAGTGGAAAGTCCCAGACAAGATCTTGGAAAGCTGTGGTATGAGACTCTTTCGAATCTCACTGAGCCCTTTAGAGTGCCACACAATCCTGATGGCCGCAGGATGTATGGTCATGCATGGAAGTGATGGTAATGTGTTGTTCATGTAGATACTGTATGCTCAGCCTGCAAACAGCAAGGCTTGTCAAAGCCTTTTCATGGTACGGGACATAGCCCAGGCTAGTGCACAGTAACTGGGGCTATGCAACTGAGGCACTGGGCCCACTCTCTGTAGATCTTCTGATCCTTGGATGTGGCCAAAATGAGTCTTCTGAAGCAAGATTTGTCCTACATACTTTTGCATTGACTACATTAGGAATAGGGACGGAAGTAACCACTTTATTTCCATTGACTCTCACTGTCAATGTGTCATTACCTAATGACAGGGCCCTTACTCCCACACGTTTGTTGTCACTTTTCCAAAAGTCATGTTTGCACAGTACAGGCCTATTGTACAACAGTGCAGATAGTTGGTTGATGCAGGGGAGATCACAACATGTAAGTTAACTAGCTTTGTTATATGCAACCAATCAGACTAAATACACTTTGGTATGTTGAATAGCATCTCTGTAAGGGTGCCACATATGATAAGAGGTGTTATCTGTGATACCAGTACATACCACACAAACCCACTCAGAATTGGGATGAGATTCCATTATGCAGACCATATTTTCACACATCCACAGATAAGAAGCTTCCAGTGATACCCATGCCGACCCTTTCATTGTCGCCTAGGTCTTATGGTGTTGTCTGTACTATGGTAGTTGCCTGTATGGACAGTATACAGCATGTCATGGATGTAAAGGTGTCTGTACAGTCATGCACAAGTAGTTTACCTTTCCTAGGGTCACAATGGTGTGTTGTGTTTCCTAGTGGCTCACTTCATAGTACATGTTGCTTGGCCCTGGGCTACAATATTTCAATGTGAAATGTCAGTATAGGCCATGACCGGTTCATTATCCGGGAACGTGTACTCTGGGTAGGTTCTCGAGAAGAGCTTGCAGCAGTAAAATATACTGCAGCAAGCTTAGTTGACGCTTGTTCCTGTGAGGCCTTTTTCCCATTTAGGGAGGGCTATACCACATGTTTTGGTATAATACCATAAGTAAGTGGTTTATTTAGGTTTTTGTATATATATTTTTAGACACATTGAGGTCTCTCTAAATAACCTAGAAGGAATGTTTTTTTTTTTTTCATTATTTCGTCCTGATGAAGCGCCACCAGATCCATGTGGACTTTTTTAGGCGCAAAACATGTTATTTTATCCATTGTTTTCTTTCCTCTCCTATTCTGTCCATAGAATTGAATCTATTCCTCTCCAACCACGGCACAGATCTCTAGTTAAGCTCTCTGGCAAAGTGCCCCCTTTCGGTGGGTCCGTCTGACATTGCAGTGCCAGTCTGACGAAGAGAAAACCTTATGATAAAGCATGACATCCTTTGGATGTGTGAAGATATTCGCTTTTAGATGCCCTGAGGATTTTTCGACACATGTCTTTCATTGGAACAGTGTAATCATTTATATTATACAGGTTTGTGTATAGTCAGCAGATGACTCCAAAAGTGTGCATTTATGTTCCTGTACTTATCACTGTGTGCTTTACACATTTTGTGTGCTGACAATTACAAAATGCCTGCGCTAGGTTTTTTTTTCAAACATGTGTGCTACACAACCAGTTACCCTTAAAAAGTGAACTTGTCACCTCTATATTTGTCTATTGCATCCTTACACATCAACGCTCCTCAGAAGGAAGGGATTTGGAGAGCAATCACCCAGAAGGTATGGACCCTGGGCGTTTATCCCCAGTGGATCATTCACTGTCGAAAAAGGTGGGAGGACCTGGAACACTGGGCCTGGAAGATCACAGAGGTCTAGCTGGGGCTGTCCTCCCAATGGAAGCGGGGCTCATGCTGGATCCTGACACCACTGATGGCCCGAATATTGGTGGTGGCCTACCTTGAGTTTGATGGGCATTTGAGGGAAGCACAGTAGCTACAAGCGAGGGAGTCCTGGGCAGATTTGTACCTGTAACATTGCCAGGTTGATGTGTTAAAGTCAGCCATCTCCCTGTGAATATTGGAGATGGCCAATGTGTAATACACAGGATGAGTTATTGTTTGTGTGGTATGGTTGTTGGTGCATGGTGATGTGCCTTAACTCATGTCCTAGTTACTAGTGAAACAACAGAGTTCAGTCCAATAACAATATACTCTCTTGAGCAGACACATGATTGAATGCAGTGGTCAATCATCTCATGTTGTTTCATGTTGGGGTGTCATTTGTACCCGGCGGTCCACTTGTCTTCAGTGTGTCAGCCCCATCATTAAACAACATGATTTTATAGATCACTGTACCCATCCATGTGTCTGGTCAAGGGAGTGTATTGTCATCTATACCGAACAGGTCACTTGTCTTCAGTGTGTCAAGAGTGCTGGTGCCTCACTACTGTCTCTCATGTGGTAGTGGCCATCATACATATGACATAGCAGACATTGGGGGTCATTACAACATTGGCGGTATAAGGTGCTTACCGCCGTGCAGAAGACCGCCAATACACCGCCACGGCCGCGGTAGACCGCCACAGCTATTATCACGGAATCAGGGAATCCGCCCAAATTCCGACACCCACACAATACCGCCACACCAAAGGTCAGTGATAAACATGCGGAAACAAATCCTCCACCTCCACGCCAACAGAAACACGCCCATGCTATTACGACCCACGAATCCACGCGGCGGTCTTTCAACCGCGGTATTCCATTGGCGGTACACACCGCCGCGCTTAAAATACACACACATTTACCATACACTGCCACATTGGACAATTCAAAATACACACACCTGATACACATACACACACCACTCCCACACATCCAATACAATATAAAACACACACCCACATCACCCACAAACCCCTACAACCAAAAATTCTGAGAGAGGGCGAGAGAGAGAGCACAGAATAGACAACCCCATCATACAGAGGCACACAACACCATCACCCACACAACATCCAAGCACAAAACACCACATACCACTACACTCACCATACTCATCACCACATACACCACCCCACACATCACCCACACCACCCCATGTCACGCCAAAGACACCCCCGCTTCTCTGAGGAGGAGCTCAGGGTCATGGTGGAGGAAATCCTACGGGTAGAGCCACAGCTATTTGGCTCACAGGTACAGCACACATCCATAGCCAGGAAGATGGAGCTATGGCAAAGAATAGTGGACAGGGTCAACGCAGTGGGACAGCACCCAAGAAATAGGGAGGAAATCAGGAAGAGGTGGAACGACCTACGGGGGAAGGTGCGTTCCACGGTATCCAGGCACCACATCGCGGTACAGCGGACTGGCGGCAGACCCCCACCACCTCCCCCTCAACTAACAACATGGGAGGAGCAAGTCTTGACCATCTTGCATCCTGAGGGCCTCGGAGGAGTCGTTGGAGGAACGGACACTGGTAAGTCAAATCTGAACTATCATATCCCCCACCCTACCTGCATGCTATCACACACCCCCACCCTCACACCCTCCCCTATCACCCAAACTCCTCACTAATGTACTAAGAACACCAACTACACATCCCAACCCCAAGACCTGCATGACACAACTAAGCATGGACACCCATCACTAAAGCATGCCCACTGCACATACCAAGAACACCCCCCAACCATCAGCACACAAGCCCCCACACAGGAATGCCTGCACTGGGGTGCACGCACACCCAACCATTGCACACCATGAAACACACACATGCAATAATCATGTACTTATACCCCCGCAGGAACCCGAAGGAACATCACCACATCAGAGGGTCCAGACAACACCACTCCACCCCCAGAAGAGTCCCACAGTGACGACAGCAGCTCTGCCCTACTGGATCTTGATGACCAGCCCAGACAATCGTGGGCCTCAGGACAGTCGGTTCCCCTTGCCCAGCCACAGCCCAACACCGAACTTCCACCCTCTGGTAACACCAGCACAGCACCCACCCAGCGGGCCCAAACCTCCCTACCCAGGACATGTCAATCAGCGGTGTGTCCACCACTACAGGGCACCCAGGCTAACCCACCACCCCAACAACAACAGGGACCTGGGGGCAGTGGTAGTGGGCACACCGCCCAGGGGACGGAGGCACAGGAACATAGGGGAACTGAGAGGGCTGCTGTGCGACAGAGGGAGGACAGGCCAAGGGAACCTCCTCTCCACAAGACCCTCTCCTCCATCATGGGAGCATACCACCACTCCCAGGAGACGATGGCCACGGTCCTGGACAAGTTGCAGGAGACCCTGCGTCTGCAGGAGGAGCAGTATTTGGGGTTCAGGGAGGAGCTCAGGACCATCGGCTCTGCCCTGGGAACCATCGTAGGGGTGCAGACGGACATTCAAAACACCTTGAGGGACACCGTGGCACTCCAAGGGGCCCCTGACACTAGCCACGAGGATGAACTGCCCACCACCTCCACCGGCGCTAGTGGACAGGCAGCCCCGCCACAGGACCACCACACCAGCACCCCATCCCCTGCAGACGGACAACCACCACGCAAGCGGGCCCTGAGATCCAGGAACAGGACAGAGCAAGATGGCAAGACCCCCGCCAGGAAATAAGACCACCCTGATTGTCCCCCCACTGTCTCACTTTGTTACCCTGTCTAAATCGGAACTGCCCCAGCTCCACTTCCAATGGCCAGATGTGCAATGTACCTGTGAGACTAATAGACTGGACTCTGCCATGGACATTCCTCCACCATCACCCATCCCCATTTTACAACCCCCCTTCATTTTTTAGCACTTAAATAAACACCCTTGAAACACTAAAAAAAACTTGAGTCAGTCTATGATTTGTAATTTTGTATTATCAATTACACTGACATAATGGGTTACCCATTGGAAGGCTAACATACCAATGTCACACATCACAAGCCCTTCAAGGATGCAAGCAGTTGACACGTAGGTTACCACATTTGTGAAACTGAAATGGAAGGGGACAACTCAGTTAACAAATAGTGAGTGAAATGTCGGTACAGGATAGAGGTAGACGTGTGAAAGTTAATGTAATGTTAAACCTAAAAAATTACACACCTGAGTTTCACTTGAAATATTGCTGTATGACTGACTCCCTGTTGTCGTTTTCTTCTTCCTCAGCTTCATCCCCATCTCTGTCCACAGGCTCCACACGCTCCACAGCTGCTACAACACCGTCATCTGGATCATCCTCCTGCAGAAAAGGCACCTGGCGTCGCAATGCCAAATTATGGAGCATGGAGCAGGCGATGATGATGTCGCACACCTTCTTCGGTGAGTAGAATAGGGACCCACCTGTCATATGGAGGCACCTGAACCTGGCCTTAAGGAGGCTGAAGGTGCGTTCGATAACCCTCCTAGTCCGCCCATGGGCATCATTGTAGCGTTCCTCTGCCCTGGTCCTTGGGATTCCTCACTGGGGTCAATAGCCAGGAAAGGTTGGGGTAACCAGAGTCCCCCAATAGCCATACACGGTGCCTCTGGAGTTGACCCATCATATCAGGGATGCTGCTATTGCGCAGGATGTAGGCGTCATGCACAGAGCCAGGGAACATAGCATTTACCTGCGAGATGTACTGGTCTGCCAAACAGACCATCTGGACATTCATAGAATGATAACTCTTCCTGTTCCTGTACACCTGTTCACTCCTGCGGGGGGGACCAGAGCCACATGGGCCCCATCAATGGCATCTATGACGTTGGGGATATGTCCAAGGGCATAGAAGTCACCTTTCACTGTAGGCAAATCCTCCACCTCAGGGAAAATGATGTATCTCCTTACGTGTTTCAGCAGGGCAGACAACACTCTGGACAACACGTTGGAAAACATAGGCTGGGACATCCCTGAGGCCATGGCCACTGTTGTCTGAAAAGACCCACTTGCAAGGAAATGGAGCACTGACAGCATCTGCACGTCAGGGGGGATTCCAGTTGGATGGCGGATTGGTGACATCAGGTCTGGCTCCAACTGGGTACATAGTTCCTGGATTGTGGCACGGTCAAACCTGTAGGTGACAATTAAATGTCTCTCTTCCATTGTCAACAGGTCCACCAGCGGTCGGTACACCGGAGGATTCCGCCATCTTCTCATATGTCCCAGCTGACGGTGCCTAAGAAGGACAACAGCGAAGAAACAGTCACTATTCCTCCAGGTATGTACCCACAGTCACACACAAGACTACACCAGACAATAAACCCTTCCTGTATGTGTGTTGAGTGTAGGCCTCGGTATGTGTGACGCAGTTGAAAATGAATCCATGTGGGCCCCTGAAATGGCGGCTGCCTGAGCTCTAAACTGGGAGAATGGGATTGCGGGGTAACAGTGCTGGCGTTGCACACCGTCGCGGTAGGCGGTCGTAGACCGCGGCGCAATACTGCATTGGTTAACATTGGACCCTATGGGTCCCAGGAGCCAATGAACAGGTGCGCCGGCGGTGATGATGCGCCCCGCCACGGACGTCACCGCCGCGGACGTCACCGCCATTTTCTATCTGTTCAATCTCTAGATAACTGACCTTCGACAGGAGAGGACCTACACTGCTAGTGCTGCTGTGACCTCGGTCTGGAAGCGACGATGGCTGCTGCGTCTGGGGAAAGGGCCCCTGCCTTCACTGCACAGGAGTTGGAGAATCTTGTGGATGGGGTCCTCCTCCAGACCAACAGGTTAGTACACAGGGAGCACGTTGTATGGGCTAGGCCTGGGTGGACAGGGCTGGGTGGAAGAGGGAAGGGGGCAGAGTTCATACTACAGTAAAACATGGGAATAAATGGGCCACATGGTCAGAGTAGGGAGGGGGCCACTCACATTGATGGTGCAGTTGGTAATGACTGTTCCTCTTCCCTTGTGCATGTCATGTAGGTCAGCGCCCACCAGAAGTGGGACATTTGGCGTGCCATCGCCAAGGAGGTCCGGACCCTCGGGGCCCACCAGAGACGGGGCACCCACTGCCGGAAGAGATGGGAGGACATTCGCCGCTGCAGCAAGAAGACGGTGGAGGTTCAGCTGGGGATGGCCTCCCAACGTGGGAGGGGTGCCCGTCGCACCATGACCCCCCTGATGTTCCGGGTCCTTGCGGTGGCCTACCCAGATTTGGATGGGCGCTTAAGGACATCACAGAAGACACAAGGGGGTGAGTACAACCTCATTCTGCGGACTCTGCGTGCAGTGGAGGGGTCTGGGTGGGGGAGGTGGGCTGTGTGTGTCCCTAGGCCAGGGCGAGTTAGGTAGGCAAGGCCCCTCCGTAATGTAGGCCATGTGGCACTCAACCCCACCTCAGCAGAGTGCCAAGTTGAGGTATAGTTGCCCCTGTGGCATCCATGTGCGCAGATTTCCACCATTCCCATGTAGGCCATATCCCAGAAATTGCATGTGCAGAGGCCAGGAGCACAGCGTTATGCATGGGGCTGCTGCGTCTGTCTTGTCCGCCAACGGTAGCGGTATGCCATGCACTAAAACTCTCTTTCTTCTTTCTCCCACCCCCTTTTCCTGCTCTCCCTGTCCATTTTTACATCAGCATCATCAGGCGGAGGTACAGTGGCACCGGAGTATGAGGGAGCTGCATCCCACATGGCCATGGAGGGCCACACCACAGACTCTGAATGCACCAGTGGGACGGAGGGCGAGGGGAGCTTCACGTCGGCCACCGGATCACCAACCAGCAACACGGACTCGTCCGCCGATGGGAGCTCCCCTTGTGGTGGCGGCACCATCTGTGCGCCCCACTTCTACAGGTACAGCCGCCACCTCCCCTACCAGCACCGCCCTCCCAGCAGCCCCTCAGCGTTCGCCCCGTGCCCGCTCACCCAGGAGGGTGAGCATCACCTTCGCCCCAGGCACCTCAGGCCCTGCCCCAGTCACCCCTGCTGCCCTCAGTGAGGAGGCCATTGACCTCCTCAGGTCACTCACTGTTGGGCAGTCTACCATTGTGAATGCCATCCAGGGTGTAGAACGAGAGTTGCAACACGGTAATGCATTCCTGGAGGGCATTCATTCTGGTCAGGCTGCCCTTCAGCGAACCCTGCAATCTCTGGCCTCAGCACTGATGGCAGCCATTGTCCCTGTGTCCAGCCTCCCCCTCCAACTTCCTCCACCCAGACCCAATCCCCTGTACCCCAGCTCATCCCAAGCACACCTACAGACCAGCATGCACACAAGTCAACACATACAAGTAGCTCAAGCAAACATAGGCACCACACACACCACAGGCACTCACACAAGCATCACACCCATACAGATACAGCAACATCCATTGTCTCCACTGTGTCCCCCTCCTCCTCTTCTCCCTCCTCCCTCCCAGTCTCGTCTACACACACACCTGCATGCATCACATCTACAGGCACTAGGACTCTCACCAGGACACCCAGCACCACAAGCCGCTCACCTGCACTCACCACCTCCACTGCCATTTACACGTCCCCTGTGTCCTCTCCCAGTGTGTCTGTGACGCCCCCTCCCAAAGTACCCAAACGCCGGCAATCACTCACCCAACATCCATCCACCTCACGACAGCCTCCAGTACCTGCACCTTCACCCAAAACACCTAAAGTGACACCTCCTACAACCACCTCCTCTTCCTCCACTCCCAGACCCCCTCCAGCTACCCATCCCAGTGTCCGTCAGAAACTGTCCCTCTGTCAAATTGACCTTTTTGCCCCCCTCCCCTCCAATTCATCAGTCCTGTCGTAGCGCCTCAGCCAAAAAGCCTCCAGTACCAGTGGTGCGTGTTCCAGGTTTTTGGAGTGCATCGTCCCCCAGGGCAGGCAGTAGGACCCGGAGCCAAGGCACTGGCAGCCCACCCCCTGTAAAGGCTCTGAAATTGGAGAGTGGACGACGGGACCGTGTCAAGACTCCTGGTGGGACAACAAGTGAAATGGGATCAAAGGCGATTGGTGAGTCTGCTGTAACTCCAAAAAAGGTGGGGAAGGTCCAGAGGAAGTCTGCCCAGCCTGTTGTGAGTGTCACGGTGGAGAAGTGCGCCATCATTTCCGGCGGTCCAGACACAACCGCCAGCACCGTCGTCACTGGTCCTGAGACCACCGCCAGAGTCACAGCCCAGGAGGGCCCAAGTATCGTTACTGGTCAGGAGACCACCGCCGGAGTCAGTGCCCAGGAGGGCCCAAGTATCGTCACTGGTCAGGAGACCACCACCAGAGTCACAGCCCAGGAGGGCCCAAGTATCGTTACTGGTCAGGAGACCACCGCAGGAGTCAGTGCCCAGGAGGGCCCAAGTATCGTCACTGGTCAGGAGACCACCGCCGGAGTCAGTGCCCAGGAGGGCCCAAGTATCGTTACTGGTCAGGAGACCACCGCCGGAGTCAGTGCCCAGGAGGGCCCAAGTATCGTCACTGGTCCAGAGACCACCGCCAGAGTCGCAGCCCAGGAGGGCCCAAGTATCATTACTGGTCAGGAGACCACCGCCGGAGTCAGTGCCCAGGAGGGCCCAAGTATCGTTACTGGTCAGGAGTCCACCGCCGGAGTCAGTGCCCAGGAGGGCCCAAGTATCGTCACTGGTCAGGAGACCACCGCCGGAGTCAGTGCCCAGGAGGGCCCAAGTATCGTTAATGGTCAGGAGACCACCGCCGGAATCAGTGCCCAGGAGGGCCCAAGTATCGTCACTGGTCCAGAGACCACCGCCAGAGTCACAGCCCAGGAGGGGACAGGATGCCACAGCCCCGCTGGCCAATGATGGAACGTCATGCCACACACCAATGTCCAGTGTGGAGATCGTCATGCCACACACCAATGTCTCGTGTGGAGATCGTCATGCCACACACCAATATCCAGTGTGGAGATCGTCATGCCACACACCAATGTCAGTATCAGAACCGCCATGTCAAAGCACCGCTGAACAGGGCAAAGACCACCATGGCAAAGCACTGCTGAACAGTCCTGAACCGCCATGTCAAAGCACCGCTGAACAGGGCAAAGACCGCCATGGCAAAGCACCGCTGAACAGGCCTGAACCGCCATGTCAAAGCGCCGCTGAACAGGGCAAAGACCGCCATGGCAAAGCACCGCTGAACAGGGCAAAGACCGCCATGGCAAACCACCGCTGAACAGGGCAAAGACCGCCATGGCAAAGCACTGCTGAACAGTGCAAAGACCGCCATGGCAAAGCACCGCTGAACAGGGCAAAGACCGCCATGGCAAAGCACCGCTGAACAGGGCAAAGACCGCCATGGCAAAGCACCGCTGAACAGGGCAAAGACCGTGTAGGAATGAATGTACCGCCACATCAGGCATCCTTATCCCATGTGCAGCTGGGACAGTGACAGGACAGGAACTTTCACGGGGAGACTCATCCAGTCTGGGCACCAGTCCCCCTCCAGAACCAGTAAAGACCTGCATCTACTTGAGAGACTGTGGCTTTGCACTCCCCAGGATGGCTCAGTGGGCAACCCACCCACTGTATAGACTTGAGAGACTGTGGCTTTGCACTCCCCAGGATGGCACAGTGGGCAACCCACCCACTGTATAGACTTGAGAGACTGTGGCTTTGCACTCCCCAGGATACATCAATGGGCATGTAGCCCCGTCGTGGATCTGGCTTCGCATTCATCTGGCTGAGGTGCCCCCCCTTCCCTTCCCCCTGAGGTGCCTGTAGTGTTTCTATCTGATGCCCCGGCAGTGTTCTCTCCGATTTTGGTCAGGTATCTATTGTGGGCCTCGCCCATGCATTTTTGGACTGTTGGTGCACGGACATTATTGTGTACATATCTGCACTACTTCTTGTATTGTTTATATTATTATGAGTGATTTAGAGATATATATCTGTGTATTTTTGTATGACATGTATATTGGCACATTACAATGTTTGACTGAAATTCGCTTTGTCTTTGCATTCTTCCGGGGGGATTGTGGGTTGTTAATGTGATATTTTTGACTGCATTGGTGTGTATGTTGTAATATGCGAGGGTGGGGGTGGGGGTGTTTGGTGGGTGTCCCCCTAACTTTTGCCTCCCGTCTCCCCCATGTCGTAGATGCAGTACTCACCAGTATCTTCTGCGCCTACGTCGCTGTTGGTCGTAAAGGAGCAGAAAGACAAGGGCAGGTAGTATTTGGAGTTCCGGGTCCATGGAGTCGTCGTTCCTCATGGGATGTGTTCAGGTGAGCGTTTTCCCATAGCAAAAGCTGTTTCCGCTGTGTTTTTATCCACGGTGAATCCGCCCCGGAAAAGGTGGCGGATTGGCGGGTTGTAATGGTGTGGGCGGTACATTGTCTTCCGCCTGTCTGTTGGCGGTAACCGCTGCGCTGCTTGTCTGTACCGCCATGGCGGGCGGTGTGTTAAAGTGGCTGTCTTTGTTGGCGGTTTCCGCCAGGGTCATGATTCCCTTTTTTTGGTCCGTCGCCCTGTTTGCGGTCTTACCGCCGCTTTAACACCGTCCGCCAGGGTCGTAATGACCCCATTGTCCTTTGTGTGCAGTCACTGAGCAATACTTTCTCCTGGTAAGTAGGGAATGTAAAGTGAAATGGTTTGTGTAACATCACTGTTGGCATCAGTATTTGTGCCTACATATTTGCACGTGTACCTTGCATTTTTGTAGTAACATTTCCACTACCGTTTCATACATGATCTACTTCTCTTCATGGGACGATGTTTGATTCCATCACAAATGTATGCATGTCAACTTCTCTTGTTATATAGTTTCATATGATGGGTGTAGAGTTCATGTGTTACCACATACAAGAGTGTGTCAACATTGTTTGTTAGGTCACACATGCCCTAACCCATTACTCCATCTCATGTATCATGAACAATTGCAGAAGCAATGAGGGACATGACAGGTAGACCTCCAGTACTTACTTGCTCACAATGTGAATTTCCATGCCATTGATATTGAATCATTTGGCTAAATGCTTTGCACAGATCAGTTGTCGAAGGTTCATTACCTGACATACATCAAGGAGTGACATGCAGAAATGTGGGAATCATATGTGAGCGTGAACACTCAGTAATCCAGTGGAATCTGTGTTTGCATGACATAAAGGTACAGAGATGTGCCTTCCCATTAAGAAACATGTTAAAGGCCATTTTCAGATTTTGAAGATTCCCTGAGCCACAACAACATTCAATGTCTTTTAGTAATGCAATATTAGAAAGGTGTTCTCAGCAGTATAAATCAAAACAGATGATTTCCCTAGGGCTAGCTAATTCATTGTTCTGTAGATATTTGTCGACAAGTCTCCCAGACATTTTGACCCGGTTGTCCCTAGTGTACCTTTCTGTGCTGGATGTGTTATCTAGCAAAGCAACATTAGTACAAATTCCATTACACTGTTTTGACAATGTACATATTGTGAAATTATCACTGGTGACTTTTTACAGTATGACATGGGTCTTTCCATGTCACCTTCTTTAGCCTACTGTACTTTGTACTGCAACATGGCTGTAATATTTGCCCACCATTTTATCCTGATTGTGTATGGGAACTTTTGGTAATTGCAGGACCTTGTGTGGAACCTGTGAGAATGTCCTTGGCATTGCTATTATATTTAATCCCAAGAGGTTAGTTGGAGGTGCTACAAGAGCCAAACCATTCAAGGTGACAAGGTCTCCTACTTGATCCATGGGTATTATGATTGGACAACTTCACTCATGCAGTTGAAGTTGTCTGTGATTCTGATTTTCCTGTGTGCAAATATTACAGTTCAAATAGCTTGCATGCATGAAGTGTTGCAAATGTTGGAGGCACTTTAGAGGACCTTGTAGCAATGGGTTATTTTACATCATGGTAATGGTTTGAAATCAAAACTGCTGTTTAAGTGTTATCTGACACATGGACTGACCCTATTTGTCTTTGTCATTTCAGCATCATCACAGGCAAGTGGAGGAGACAGGTCCAACATCAGTGGGGAAGCAGCTGGCCATGGGACCTCCAGTCACAAGATATCTGACACTGAGGGATCCAGTGGCACAGAGAGCGATGGAAGTGCCATGGAGGAGGCCAACTCCACATCATCTTCTTCTGCGTCAACCTCTAGTGGACACTCCCTAGTGGTGGCAGCACACTCAGGACCTGCACCTGCTCCATCCTTGTCTTAATTTCTGCGTCAACCTCTAGTGGACACTCCCTAGTGGTGGCAGCACACTCAGGACCTGCACCTGCTCCATCCTTGTCTGCCATCCCCAGTTGCATCTCCACCCACCCTGTTGCTCCCCACCCAGTTGGCTGAGCCCACTCCTCCAAGAGAGTAGCTGTTGCCTTTGTGCCAGGCACCTCACCCTCTGCCCATGTTACCCCAGCTGCCCTGAATGAGGAGGCTTTTAACCTTGTTAACATTGTTTTAAAGGGTGACCTTGTAGGCTGGGTTTTTCTTGCAAGCCTGATTATGATTCTTCCTAAGTAACTCAAAAAATCTGTCTGTGTCTGCAGTACAATTATGCCAGGTATATCATTAAACTGATTAGTGGAACTCTCAAAGGCACTAATGCATACTTTCTGTATGTGTGGCCTTTTTGTGGTGCCACTCAGTATCCCGATTGCCCTATTGTGAGCTCCTCTTAATTTCGCTCAGGATCTTAGTGAGTGGGATTCTGGTTCAATGAGTCTCCATAGCAAAAGTCAATCAGAGGAAAAGCAAATTCTGGACAACCCTGTTGTGCTCCAGATCTACTATAAAAATGTGGCCCATGCAGTGATATCTCCCCACCACACACATCGCAGGTAAAAACAAAATGCCTGCACAATAGATTTAATATTAACTCCTCATATAATATGTTTTTCCCCCCATACCAAAAGCACCCCAAACATATTTTGCTACTCTTGTTCAAACCAGCTGGTCAGGTAATTTGAAAAATTCACAGATTATGTAATATGAGGTCTTCGAAATGTACTTGTACAAAGTATTTTCAAATGCAAAATTATCCATGATCAGTAATACTTTTAATGCCAATTCACAAACTTTTTTGTAACTTGATGTATAAGGGAAACAAAGTCAACTGTATTTGTGAACTTCAAGATCCTGTGCCCATATGATAAATGTGTGGCACTGAGCTCAGTTACATGCATGTTTAAAGACAGTGGGCCATATTTGCTAATGTTTCACGGAACTCAGGGCAGCAAGCAAAGTTTCTGTGCTGTCTTGTATGAAATGGAGAGAGCAGAAATGTGCCATATCTACTACGATATGATGCTCTTTTGCACCCTCCCTGTTGTGGCACACTATGAGATGCCTAGAGCCAAAGCAGGAACCCTTGTTCCATTGTACATTACGGGTAGGATTGTTTTTGTTCAGGAAAGTATAGCCTCTTGTACAAAATCATTCAAAATGTGTGTTTTCCTCTGTATGGTTATGACAATACCAACTTTACAAAACCTTTGTAAATCTGGAATTGTGTCACAATCCTGGATGGATGCATGGGAAAGCCGGTGCTCCTCCCATGGAATGCCTTCCAGCTTGAAATATATCGTAACACAGCGCAAGCTGCTGCGTTGCATTACATTCCGTTACAAAGCCGCTCAAGGCAGTGCAAATTACCCCATGTGTGGATTCGTGAATTTACTGAAACCTTTCCATTGCCCTTGTGTCGTCTTGCGTGATGCAAAGGCTTAGTAAATCTGGGCCTGGGCACTGTGTGGTATAGAGAATTTCGAAGTTTTGTATAGGCATTCGCAAATTCTCTGAGCCAGTTTATGAACTACATACAAGAGAACTCGAAAACTGGGAGCAGAGACCGTCCGCCCTTTCCATTCATTGTTTCTGGGCTTCACTGTCTGCGATCAGAGAATGTTGAAGCTAATTGTATGCGCTTTTCAGACACTAACTCAGATTTTTTCCGAGTTCATTGTATGCGCTTTGAAATGCCTTATGCAAAAACGCCGCCCTGCCCTGCGCCATAATTTATCCGTGATAAAGTCCTTGCCTCACATAACCAGTATCTGGGGACACTGTAGATGTAACTTATTACCACAAAAAACACAGTGCTGCACTATACCTGACTGGCCACACCATGGAATTTGGAATAAGTGACAGGAAAGTTATATAAAGATGTGGCGATGGCTGCGCAAACTGCATAAAACTCCCACAAAGAATTAATTATTTGGATATTCACAACCATTAAGAACGATCATTTAAACCTTGGAAACATGTAAACGCACTGCAAGAAAAGGATGCATTATTAGGGTTTCCACCCAAAAAATTGAGGGGACTGCCCCTATGTCAAGGAAGCGTAGTGGAAGCGATTTAGCTAAAGTAAAAATATTCTATTTATAAATAAAATACATTTATCTGTAATTGCACGACGTCGGCATGCCTGCGTTTCCGGGTTAATTTCACTGCAGGATAAGTACAGAAGAGAATGAGTACGCACTGAAATATGTAACTCTCCCATAGAATGAATCAGTTGGTAGTTTGTAAAATTACTAGTTCGGCATCTGATTTTTAAGCCATAATATCGGATTTCTTGTAAATCTCAACTTGGCCGCTAAGGATAGTTCATGGCCAAATAAAGAATTATTAGTTGTGTAGGAAACTTCACAAGTATGTCTTCCAAGGACATATTTCTCGAGGGAAAAGCATGCAGAAATATTTCTGAAAACATTCTCGAATGACAAAAATGTCCTGAAATCAGTGGGCAAACTCAGATTTCTGGGGTTAGCTACCATTCCGAGGCCTAGGATGTATAATGGTGTGGTTATACTACAATGCCAGCTGATGATACCATATACTGACAACACTTTTTTCATGTCAGCCTCACAATGAGGGCCTCATTTACAAGCCCTTTGGGCCACAGCTGTGTCATTTTTGTATGACCCCATTGTGGTCCTAGCAGTGTGATACGCTGCTCTATACTTACAAACTGATGCATTGTGTCCAATGCATCCGTTTGTAAAGCCCTGTGTCACATTATACCTGTGCCAGGTATAATGTATGCAGAGTAGATGTTCCTTGCATCATTGTTAGAAATGGGGTCTTTGGTTGGCAGTCAGGTTACCCCCTGTCCAAGTAAGGACCCTCACTCTAGTCAGGGCAAAGGAGAAACACACCAGGTTAACCCCTACTCACCCCCTTGGTATCTGGGCACGAGCAGGAAGGCTTATCCCAGAAGCAATGTGTAAAGTATTTGTACCAACACACACAGTAATACAGTGAAGACACTACAAAATGGACACCACAACAGTTTAGAAAAATAGTCAATATTTATCAAAATGGAACACCACCAAGACGACAACATTCACAAGTCAAGATATGAATTTTCAGATGAATAAGAGTCTAACTAGAAAACAATGGAAACGTGGATTTTACACAAAGTACGTGGTTTGCATTAAAAATAAAGCTGCACGGACAAGCGTGCGTCGGAAAAGTCAGAGATGCGCCGATTCATTACTTGCAAGTAAAGCCGTCGGCGATGCATTATTTTTCTCCCTCGCAAGAGAGCGATGTGTCGACTTCCAGATTGGGCACCTCAGACCCACGCAGGTTCACAATGACTTTGACACCCAATGACAATACATGAGAAATCTGGTCGCACTGTCTTAGAAAACAGTGATGCGTAAGGTTTGAGTCATTATCAGCAGCTGCAAGCGGGTGTTGCATCGTTTCACCAGCCGCGATGCAGTTGGAGTGTCAGTTTTAGCCGCAAAGCGGGTTGCATGTTAGTTTTCAACCGCGTTGCAGGTGGAGCGTCGAAGACTTCCCTGGACAGTGTTCTGTGAGTGGATTTCAGTCCTTGTTCTGCAAAATTTACCTTTCAAAGGCCCAGGGACTAGATGGGGCACCAGTTGGCAGAGAAGGAGTCTCAGCAGAGAGTCCAAGTGTTGGCAGAGGAAGTCTTTGATGGCTTTCAGACTTCAGAACAGGACTCAAGCTCAGTCCAAGCCCTTGGAGATTCTTCTCAAGCTGGAATGCACAACAAAGTCCCGTTTTTGTCCCCTTTTACAGGCAGAAGCAGCAACTGCAGGATAGCCCAACAAGGCGCAGTCACATGCAGGGGAAGCCCTGCTCCTCAGCTCATCAGCTCTTTTCCTTTGAATCCAGAAGTGATCTAAAGTCTGGGGTTTTGGGTCCAATACTTACACCCCTTTCTGATTTTGAAGTAAGCAAACTTCAAAGGAAAGTCTCTGTTGTTTACAGGATCCTGCCTTGCCCAGGCTAGGCCCCAGACACACACAAGGGGGCTGGATACTGCATTGTGTGAGGGCAGACTCAGCTCATTCAGGTGTAAGTGACCATTCCTCCCTCCAATTTAGCTGAGATGTCTCATCAGAATATGCAGGCTACACCCAAGCTCCGTTTGTGTCACTGTGTAGAGGAGATTCACAAATTTAAAAATACATCTTTTAGTAAAGTTGATTTTAAGATTGTGTGTTTGAAAATGCCACTTTTAGAAAGTGAGCATTTTCTTGCTTAAACCATTTCTGTGACTCTGCCTGTTTGTGGATCCCCTGTCTGGTTCAGATTGACAATTGGGCTGGTTGCACCTCTCACTAGACAGTGACACAAAGGGAGCTGGGGTGTAGCCTGCATAGGGCCATCTGTGTTAGGAGAGAGGGGAGGAGTGGTTACTCACACCTGAAAGGGCTGTGCCTGCCCTCACACACTGCAGTCTCCAACCCCCCGGTGTGTGTCTGGGGCCTGGCCTGGGCAAGGCAGGATTTCACAAACAAGAGAGACTTTTCTTTGAAGTAAGCCTACTTGGGAGGACAAAATGGGTATAAGAATGGCACCCAAAACCACAGAATTTAGAACACTTCTGGAAACCAAGAGGAACCTCTGCCTTGAGAAGAGCTGCCCTGCCTGTGACTGTGCTTTGTGGAGCTATCCTGCAGTTGCTGCTTTGGCCTGTGCAAAACGACAAAGACTGGACTTTGTGTGGCTTCCTTCTTGTGAAGAACTCTTGAAGGGCTTCAACTAGAGCTTGCTTCCTGTTGGTGAAGTATCAGGGAGAGCAAAGACTTCTCTCTGCCAGTATCTGGAGCCTCTGCTGAGACTCCTTCCCTGCCAAGTGGTGCCCATCCGGTTCCTGGGGCCATAAAAGGAGAAGCTGGCAGAACAAGAGTGAGAAATCCCCTCACAGACCGCCATGCGGGGAAAAGATCGATGCAACTCCGAGACGCGACAGAAAAATCGGCACTCGCGGCTGGAGAAACGACGCCCAGCATCACTGACGGAGGCTGGTGAGATCGCAACCCGCTCTGCGTGATTTTCGAATCATTGTGCGGCAGGATTTCTGACTCAAACATCACTGGACATGTAAAAACAACGCAAGGCCTGCCCGGACCCGACAGTGCTGTTCAGATCGACGCATCGCTCTCCTGTAGATAGAAAAATCGACGCACGCTGACCCGATGAAGGAGAAAGGACACACGGTCTCACTCATGAGTGATATTGACGTACAGCAAGCCCCTTTTGATGCACACTCACCCGTGCAAGGTGATTTTTGACGCGGCCAGGTACATTTCCATGCTAACAGCGTTAACATTGTGTTTAAAATCACAAGAAGACTCTTTTTGTTTTTTTATTGATAACTTGACTTGTGTATGGTGGATTTTTGTCATTTTGGTCTTGTTTTGTTGAGATAAATATTTTCTATTTTTCTAAACATGTGTCGTGTCATTTTATAGTGTTTTCATTGAATAACTGTGTGTGTTGGTACACATACTTTACACCTAGCACTCTGAAGTTCAACCTACTGCTCGTGCAAAGCTACCAAGGGGGTGAGCAGGGATTAGCTGAGGGTGATTCTCTTTTACCCTGAATAGAGTGAGGGTCCTTGCTTGGACAGGGGGCATCCTGACTGCCAACCAAAGACCCCATTTCTAACAACTAGAGACATAATTTATAAGTATAATTCTGAATAAGAAACACAGTGATAATTCATCTTTTTTGCCACATTGCTTTTCCATGTCTGAGGTCTTATTTACAAAAATTGGATATCATTGCCCTTTGAAAGACGAGGTGACGATACCTTTTGGAAAGGCTCTTGTAGCAGATGTGTTCTGTTCAGATTCCTTCCACTTCTTTTTCTTACTTATAGAACAAAGATGGTTCAGAGCAACTTTCACACTTACTCTCTCCACCCTCATATCCACGCAACTAGCGAGTTTCATGACATACAGCAAATGCAGAATCTCAGGGCTCTGCAAACCTGAGAGATACAAGGTCCACACTGAAAGGGACACACCAAAGATGGATGTCATACTGACCCCAAGCATTCCTATAGCAACTGGAAAGCTAAGAAAGCAGTGGAGTAGATAACAGACATCTAACAATTCGAAAACAACATCTATTGAAAGCTAAACAAATGCAGAGCACTAGTCCACAGTATGATGGCCACATGTTTTCAAGATCCTACAGCCATTTTGAAAACCTGTGCTACTTGACAGCTTTTATTTAAGTGGATTGTAAAGTCTGAGTTTGTCACAGGAAGCAACGTGGTAGCCCATGCATTTGAAGTAGCAGCACGTTGTCCCTGTTTTATATGAAAGGGTCTTTCTCTTCCATATAGCCATACAACCCAATCAACTTAATGGACCCCCAGCAAAAATATTTTACCAACAATGGTGGTGTTCTATATCTAAACCGGGATAGAAGAGAACGTACCAATGAAGACCCCAAGTGTCCTCGGAGATAAAATAATCTGCTAGTGATAAATGCACAGCTTCCTGTAAATTGTAAACTAATAGTTTTCTGGCCCTATTTGCGTGTGCCTATTATTGTACTAGCATTAGTCTGTAAGCCACTGTTCGGTCACTGTAGGAGTTCCACTTTTTACAAGCACATCAGCCTGCATGTGTCTCTTCGCTTTAGGATTTTTGTGCTTTGCTCATCAGTTATTTTTTTGTTTCATGTTTTTGCATCACCTCACAAGTTAGTTACTGTTTGTTATACTCATAGATGTTAAGTGACCATATGGCATTTGTGATGCCTTTAACCAGCGCCGTTTTGTTAGGTAACAGCACTTTTGACATTCGGATTTTAAACCCCATAGATACAATGTTAAAAATTAAACCACAAGTTCCACAAATGCAAAGCGCTGTTGGCTAAAAGGTAAGCCGGGAGCCCCTGAAGGTGCTATACACAGTATGATACTTCACGGCAGCTATGAGTTATGACTATTTGTCATTCCTCATTTTCCACAAGCACTGTGCCATTAGTAATAATCTTTGAATCTGAGCCTAAATATTTTTATTTTATTTGTAATTTTCTCAAGATTGGAAGGAAGTTGGTCTGCCACCTGGAAGGCTTCTTCGTTATTTGGCAAGTTTCTATGTCTGGCTGTGTGCATGAGAGGGTGGAGTAATGCAAGAGGGAGTTAAAGGATGAATCACTGAGCGAGCAGCAGCAGTAAGAGGATGCAGACGTCTACTACCACCAGTGGGTTCGTGATGAGCTCTGCATTCACTCATCATCTTATCCATGTATTCATTTGTGATCGCTCAGTCATCACTCATTCATCCAACCATGCACACACTTGACCATTCATCCTTGAATACACTCGCCCATTCAAAGATCCATCCTTGCATTGATTCGCCCAGTAACTCGCCCTTTCATTCATTCATGTACTCACTCATTGATTTATTCTCACATTCTCTCACTCACCAATCCACTCAAACACACATGCGAAAATGTTTGTACAACTAATAAGAATTCTTATTCGAACAGCCAGACCTACTGAGTTTGCCAATGCCTTTTATAATACCCAGTGAGATCTGCTACCCTTCTCGGTGTTATATCTATTTCTAATCTAATAGTTTAATTGCTCTACCATGAATGAGCGCAGCACGCCAAAGATTTTCATAGCTTTAGATTGCTTATTCAAGAGCTCCGTTTGATCAATAATGTGTGAATCCATTTTGATGAATGCGTATGCACGTTTAATTACATTTTAAACTTACCTCAGATAGATAAAATACAAAGTCAGTTTCTAAATATGAGACTAGCTTGTAACATTGATCAGTGCAGTTTATTTACTCAACCGGTTGGAGAGAGATGCTTCTTTGTTAAACATCCTGTGTCCTAATCAATGGTCGTTTTTGGCATTAAATCCTATGCGAGCTGTGGGCAGCTGGAGCTATGTGAGAATCTTCTTTTGTCAGAGATGAATCAATCATCTCGAAGGATGTCAGCATCTGCCCAAACCATTTTATATTAGAATAAATGGCAGATGGTACTGTTATTATATTTAATCAGTTCCACCAAATGCAGTTTCATCTCTTTTAAAACTCAACCATCTGCAGTGTGTAGGTGGACCGAGCTAGCAAAATGCCCACTATATAACTAACCTTTTTCTTCGTATTTTAGAGGTGTCACATTTTTCATTATTTCTAGCGCTTATAAAATGTGAAGTGTTTACAACTGAAATATTGTGTCCTTTGTGCGTAAGGCACCAACCTGGCCCGCTTATATTTCAGCCATGTCAATGGAGTAGATAATACAGTGCGTATTACAGAAATGGCGTAAGGCAAAAATGTGAAAAATCTAATTATATTAGGTTCTAAACATTCTGACAAGCACCGTTTGATATGTCTGACATGTACCCCGAGGTCTCTTGATTTAGTTTAAAAAAGTGGACAATTCATCATTTGGAGAATCTGACTCTGATTTTCTAAAAACAACCAAAAAAACAGTTAAAAAACATCTATCGACCCAAAAACCCAGCGCCCAAACAGGAATAGGGGATCTATATAAGTTCACGAGAGGAAACCGGACCCAGTGCGTGGTGCAGGGCTGACTTTAGCGCTGTTGGCACCTGGTGCAGCAATATGTTTTGCGCCCACCCCACAATGAATTCAATGTATAGGATGTATTACATAAAACAATGAGGGCTACGAGGTGTAGGAGTCACATGTCATGCATACTGGCAGGCAGTCTATTTATGAGTGCTGGGTCTGGAGCACAAACTCAGGATTTGAAGTGTTCAATGGCTGAGTTTGGCGTTATTAATAACAATGTATTTCTACCTAAACTAACCCTCTTAAGCAACATTAGGATAATGAAAGACTGGGGGGGGGGGGCAAAACATTCTAACCTTTACCATGCAGTTTGCATGCAGCTCTTTGATTACAGTTCACAGGTCGCTGTGCCAGTGGCGTAACAAAACTTGAGCCCCCACCCCCCTCTGCAAAGTACATAAAGGCTACCCCAACCCAGTCAGGAGCTTTCAGACCAGGGGCCAGCCACCTGTGCACAGTGTACTGTGATGAGGGCCCCCACCCACACCACAGGGGCTGCAGTGGTTATTGTTACACCAGTGCACTCTGCCCTATTAGGGATGTAACATATGAACTGTAAATTACAAAACGATCTCTGTGGCAAAAGTAGTAACCCACTGAGCCTTCCATATGAAATACAGTTCTATGGTTGGTGCAACTGCATGGTACACATTATTTACAGCAGTTATTTTAACCTTCTGCTTTCCTTTATGATGAATCACAATTAGCACTAGACAAAACCCATGTCTCTCTAGCAGGATAATTAATCACTAGAGTTTTCTTGACAGTTTTATTGCTGCCCTAAAACTGCTGCGTATACATGGGACTCTGCAGCAGATGCTTTTAAAACCATAAGTTTAAAGCACCCCCCACCACCACCACCACCCGAGCTCAGTACCAGGTGTGGCAGCGCAGGTCCCACCGCTCCAAAGTCAGCCTGAGTAGGGTGACACCAATGAAGGATCCAGTGAGCCTTACAGTTGCTTTGAAGGTTTTCATTTGAGGGGAAAAGCCAACGTGGGCAAGGCATCCACAAAGAAAATCAAAATTTGAGGGCCTGTAATGAAAACAGCCCTCAATCTGGAATGATTTGAACCATCTCTCTAACCCTTATGCTTCCAAGGTATCCTTGTTTAAAGTCTCCTTAACTCCCACTGATTCTCCCCAAAACAAAATTCACAATGGAGAATGGGCTGTTTTGACTGGAGTCCATGGTTTCCATGGAGGTTTCTGATTATCATTGGCAGATGTGACGATCCGCCCATTGTTTACCTTAGTCCCTCCACCTTGCAAATGGTTATTTTCTTCAAGGTTGGCATACAGTTACTGTGCATTCTTGTACACCATGAGGCCCTTAGCTTCTCTGAGATTCATCGTACCCCTCCCCTATGTTGTGCAGGCTATCCCACAGCGATCTCCACCGTTTTGTCTTGTATCTAAAAGTGACATCTGTCTCTTCTGGCCAGTGTGACATATATTTGACTGCCTGAAAAAGTCTGGTAAGGAGCAGGACTAAAAGTAGGTTGTACGTCATCTTGATTGGATTGCATTTTCAAATTTGAAAGTCATCAGTTCCAGCAATTTCTTGGCTGAGCCATTTGAAAAAGTCCTTTTCACTCTGCATTGAAGAAATAGGCCCATCTGACAACGTTCTACCTGTCAGATGCCCAATCCCCAATGGTCTCTGAACAATCTCACCAGTCTTTTTGGTCTTCCCTACAACCAATGGTTGCCATCTTTTAGCAACCACGCCATGTCCATTTTTCCTCGGGTCATTACTATCTTCATGCTTGATTACTCTCCCAGGTTGTAAATCGTCAAGAGCCCCACAGCCACTTCACTCTTTTCAGCTTCATGTTCTAATATGTTATTCTCTCCTTGCAGTCCTGGGTCTAGTTTCAGTGCCAAAATCACCAGCCACGTGCTTCCTAGAGAAAGGTGATTTTGACTTTTCATTCGATTTTTCATGAACTGACAATTTCCACCCCTTTAGGCTATAAGTATTCAGGCCCACCACTTACACTTTTCAACCGCAGGCATCAGTGTATTCAACCAGTTGGTTCCCAGACCAACAAACCCTTCCTACCAATATCAATCTAACCGCCTCCAACAACGCTACCATGTTATTAAGTCACCCACTATTAACTCTTTCGAGGACAGAGCAAGGTAAAAAGATAGGAATGGAGAAAATGAAGACTAGTACTAAGAAACATTAACAGACAGATAGGGAAAAAGAAACAGCCCAGAACTGCAAAATTGGAATGACCGGAGGGAATGCAGGAGACTTTCGGGATTGAAAAGCAGAGAGTAGATATATGCCAGTTGTAAGAATTAGCAAGACTGAGATAAGAAATCAAAAGCATTGCTGATGAAGGATGGCATGTGACTGTGCTAGCAAGTGGGGTTGCTTTTGAAGCTGTAATTGAGAGACCTGGAGGTCGGTGCTCAATGTGCAATCAGTAGATCTTATTCATGAAAGCAAAGAACTGTAGAGATGAAGGAGGGTTTCTAAACATGCATACAGTACTTCATTTGAGCTGGTTGGTTGCTGGTGGATTCCACCAGCACGATTGTTGGGGACTGGCCATTATTGTTCCTCATTAGATATTTCCCTAGAAAAAGAGAGGGAAAAACATGCAAAGCTGAAAGACATAGGAAGCTAAGGGAAAACTGTTGCAAAGGGAGACATGGGGAACCTGTGGCAGATGAGTAATAAAAAAAAAAAAAGTAAACCAAGAAAGGACTGCTTAATGATAGGTAAATGAATGAGTAAGAATGGTGTGAGAAAGAAAAGTGCTGGTGGATGTATGCCAGTGACAGCAGCAAAGAAAGTAAAAGAGAGGTGCTAGAGAGGGACATACATATAACTACTCTTCCATTTCAACCTTGTATTTAGGCATTTGAACAATTGACTGACAGAATACCTGCAACAAGAAGAAACCACCATGTAAACGCCAGCGGCGACAGGGGCCGTAATCCCCAGGGCAGCACTGTTTGCATCGCTGTCCCGGCGGATTGGGACCGCCTGTACCGCTAGGCCATCTGACGGGGGCAAAAAGTGGCAGTGCTTGTGGTCTGACCATGGCCCTTTCACCATGGTTGTAATGTTGCGGTCAGTCCGCAACTTTGACGGCGGACTGACTGCGACTGGACCGTCATAATGAGGCCCTCAGACTCATCAGGAAATTTGTGGTGGAGAAGACAAAACAGAAGCAGGATCTTGGTTCAGTAGATTTTATTGAAGCAAATGTATTCTATGTAGAAAGGCATGATGAATTGCCATTTTGAGGATAATGAAACAAAGAGTTATTACAGCAGTGACCAAAACAGTGAAACACAAGAATTCCACAATATTGTCATAATAGTGTGCCTAGCATTCCTACCTACCTTGCTGAGTTTTTACATGACAGCAGGTAGCCGTGGTAGCTCTAATTCACCCTTCTGGTTCAGGGAAGGAAGCTCAACCCCCATATCTCTGCTGAGGTAGAGAAGAGTATGTTAGTCTGCTGAGAGTCCTCCCATGTAGACGAAAAAGAACCAAAGGTTTTTGGCAGAAACTGCAATGAAGTAGCATAAAATGGTAATCTGACTGGAATGTCCCCTCTGAGATATTGTGTGCAGTGTGATCATTTAAAATAACATATTTGTTGTTCTAAGAACTACCTTGATGTGACAACACATATTTATCTGTGTAGGGCAGATAATGTTCCCTTTGGGCCGGCAATACCCGGTAAACATGGTGTGCAGCCTTGAGTTGAGCACAAGATGAGAATGTCATGCAAAGAAATGAATAACAGTTTCTGCAAGTAAGGACAACTGATAAAAGAAGTAAAAAACATCTCCACTAAAGTGAAGCATTGCTAAAATAATAAATGGAATAAAAGTGAAATGTAACTAGGTAAAGGGGCACAGGCCTCAGTCCCAGAGCTAAAAAAATGTGCCAGTGTAAAATGCTAGAATAACCTCACGACAGGATCCACTGAACGGCTGTCGACACAATAACTTTGTTTAGTACTTTAATTGTATACCATTATTTTCCATGTTATTTTTTTTATATCTGGTGCAATGGATGAAAACTATATTAACAAATGTTACTAGTATTTTATTAAATATTAATAACATTCTAAATATTGTGGTTGGAGTATAATTGATTATTTTTTTAGATCAAAGTTATACTTGTTGTTCTACTGTTAATAATTAAATCCACAATGCGAATGTATGGATTTTGCTAAACACTTGTATTGGTTTGGCTGAAATCCTATCCCCTGTTTGATGTAAAAGGGGCTACTCTCTAAATTATTGATGTCCAAATCAGTCATACCAGCACCTGTAGGTTTGGACAGTCCAGGCCCATGTCTCGTTGCTCCGGGTGACCCCCTCTGGCACACAAGGGACACCAGGAGAAATGTATCCACTCTGTACATAGGTCCTGGCTGTTTGGCACCGCAAAGTCCTCAGTGGTGGCCTCTTCTGGCATGCTCACCATTACACAAGGGCTATAGCCCTCACAGCATCGCAAGGGTATTGCAGCAGCCCCTTCTGTCCTAGAGGGTTGTAGCTAATCACTACACAAGGTTCCAACTGGTGCAGCGATGTAGATGGCTGAATTCACAGTGGCCCTTTTCTGGCATATGAGGGTGACCTACTTTATCCTGCACATTGGCAAGGCTCCTATCAGTGCAGCAGCCATTTTCTCACACCTCGCAAAGCAAAGGGAGTCTACTCAGCAGGGCTCCCCATCAGACCTCGCTCCCTCCAACACTCTCCTCTTCCTCACAGGGCGCAATGGTGTTAGCGAGCAGACAGGTGCTGGTGCTCATGGTTTCTGGGTGAGGTTTGCTCACCCAGCAGGGAGACTAGCAGGCCATGGCCTACAACCCTTGTTACAGGCAGTTTTGCAGAGCTTACCTTCCTCACACAGCCAGCTCGTTTGGCTGTTTGCCAGAGGACACTTATTTGGGTCACAAACTCCCCTGCTTATAGTCCATTTCCAGACACCAAAGGTGAGTTAGAGTCTGAGGCTTTAAAGTTTATGCTGGGGGTCTGCTTCTGCTTGAAGTGTCCACTCCTCTGACCCCTCTTCCTCTTGGAAGCAATCTGTTACAATAGGTGTGACTCCAAGGCTGACAGACCCACAACAGAGTCCATGGGAGCGACAAGAGTTCACACCTGGATGTCAGCCACAGAGATACGTGTATCAAAAGATCAGCCCACGTTCCCAGCCTTACTCTTTATGATTCTCTTATCAGCCCTATCTTCTTCCTGAGATGTTTTCAGGCCGCTTCCTTATGACCTCTCACTGAATAAAAGAGCACCCTTTAAAGTTTAAAGTGTACAGGCATAGCCTGGCTCTTCACTCTCCAGTGTGTCTAACCCAGCTTACAAGAATGAAGCAATATACAAATTTGCCTGTGAGATCCTTCTACCTCCTCTCCATGATTCAACATGCAGGCCTGGGTCTCCCAAAATGAAACACACAGTCCTTCATGTACTGTATCATTCACAGGCACACATACACCCAGTGCCATATACAGTATAAATATGCTGCACTCTATCCTCCATGTACCGTGCCACTCATAGGCACACATACACCTAGCATATACATTTAACATGCATGCACTGCACATCACTGTAGTTTTCGTGTACTGTACCACTCACAGGAACACATGTATCCACCATATGCATTCAGCATGTGCACACTGCACAGTCTTGCATTATCCCTGTATTGTACCCTTTCCAGGCACACATGCATCCAGCACAGATATACCACTCAGGCTCTGCACAGCACTGTACACCAAACCAATGTAGGTGGGCCGAGTTAAGCACACAGCAGTGGAACTTTAACTGAGTGAGCCTGTCACTACACAAGAAGATGCCACCACTTCGCTCATGTTGCTAAACTCCTGGTAACGGCAGTAGCTTTTCACCATTTTGAGGGTAGCGCTTTGGGCATCCCTCCTGGTCCAACAAGACCAGAATCCGTGAGATAGGCCTAAGTTATGGCATGCATGCATGAATTGTGTTTGCCTCTGACAACAAAAATCAGCATTAGGGATCTAAACATCAGTAAAGTTGGGGCAGTCAGGGCAGGGGTGCACGCCCATTATCATGCAGAGGACTTTTCCATCCCAACAGGACACACTCTGCTTTACTTTCTCAGTGTCTGTCAGTTTAGTTATTGTATGGCATTTTGGTGCTTTTTCCTGTTTATTGCAGAAAATGGTGTGACTTTCATTAACTATTATAGCTGCAATGTTATTTGCGCCACTGATTTTACTGTGAATTGTGAGACTTCCTGTGTAGTATAAAATTGCAACCAATTTAAAAGATTTAATTTGCTATCAAACTTTAGCCACATAAATATTTTATCAGTTTTAAATTTATATTTTTCGTCTTGGAATTAAATTATGTTGATAACTCATGTAATGAAAAGATACTTTCATATGATTGCCTTTACAATATAAAGAATATGTTTCATTTATATAATAACATTTCCTAGATACCGTCGTGCTTTCGATAAAAGTAACATGATCTATGTCCTGAGCCTCTCCTTGATAAATTTACAATTTAACTGCAATCCCCACTGAGGCTTTAGTCACATCAACGTTCAACGAAATTTACATTTTCTGATGGGCATTTATAAAAGCTATTTCAACAGTTGGCTATTCAAATATCACACCTTGTCTTACTATATTTCTGTTTCTAATTGAAAAAAAAAAACAATAACAACATCCGAAATGCAGAAATTATATTGAAAAGGTCTTTACAGGCTACTCACTCCCGACAAAGAAACACCTTAGAGCACTTGATGATGACATGATTTTGGAATTATTTAGGGCTCAAACCTGTTCTTGGACCCACTGGGAACGACAAGGTCAATGTCAATTGTCTATTGACAGTTTCTTTCAACATGTACATCCAACCATGGGTATTGTGCCTTCCAGGTTGGACTATACCGATCTGCTACACATTGGGAGAACTGCAAATCTACAGTGTGGACTCCAAAGCATGCATAATTCTGCCCTGAGATGACTGCTGCATCTGTGTTCTTGGAATGACTTAAATGCTGTACACGCTTTACACTGGTTCTTAGCTGTAGTAACCACACAAGGCAGATTGAAGTTAAATCCAGGTTTAATAGGAGATCAAACAGTAACATCTGCTCACAGCACCGCGCTCTTACAACTGCCACAATGCCAGCATTCCAGAATGTTTACACTGCTTTGGTATCCTCGGAGCTATAGCAACTGGCTGTTGTTTCTGTACATTGTGAGACTTCCAGTCTAGTATTTACAATTGCAACCAATTACAAATATTGAATTTGTTATTACACTTTAGCCATGGAATTCTTTTTTTCAGTTACAAATCGATATTTTCCATCTTCGAATTGAATTCCTTTTATAATACCACACATCTTCCCCCTTTTAACCACACCAATTCAAAACTAAAAAAAAAAAAAAAAAAAAAAAAACACATACCCATTTACATAACAATAATCCACTAATACAACAAACTGCTAAAGGGAATCACATATCCCGTTTATGTTGTATAGTTCTTTAGCTATGTTACAATACATTTCAATAGACACTTCAGATCAATAAACGCATTGGAGGATGGAAAAAAACATACAACAAATTCACTCCACCACAAAGTCTTTCAATTTAGCAGGAAGCCTTGTTACCCTTCCAGATTGAGTAGTGATAAATCGTAACAACATTAGCATAATCTTCAACAGACTTCCATGATACCTTAGAAGGTCCAGCCTGAACCTCATTATAAGCATTTACCATAATGCCACAAGATGGTTGTACTACCTCACCGTTGGTATTCAGCAAGCAGATGTTGTTGTACTACCTCACCATTTTCTTTGGCAAGATATAGCTCACCCTTCCCCCCCAAACCTATCATCCAATTCCCAATGAATTGAAACACTTCCTTCTTTACCGATGCCAAGACTTAACTTTATTACATCTAGACAATGTACTGAAATGCCATGTTCTTCCATTGTTTTATTTTGCAGAACAGGCATACACATGCTTAATTTGGAATGATTTAAGAAATGTAGTACTTCCTTTTCCAGTTTTCTGATTCAAATTCACTTGTACCCAAGCACCCCTTTTGACGGACAACTTCCTTTACTCCATGTTTTGGTCATAGTATACTTTATATATATTCTGTGCCTCCTCAAGGTTAGATCTAATAAGCTTAGATGGCCATTTCTTTGGGAACTATGGATATCCATGCATTATTATCCTTAGTGAAGGGCTCCTGAACTTTCAAAACTTTGAACATCCTATGCCACATCACAGTAGGTGTAATTCCATAGGCCCAAACCAATTTACATTTTTTTCCAATCCTTGCCAGCATTTATTGCAGCTTCAATACTTCCCATAATCACTCAGGCCACATTTCCTCTATAGTGATTTAAAGTCATGTGTTTTTCTTTGACCCCATTTCTGGCAAGGAAGACATTAAACTTTTTCGCTGTGAACTCCAGACCATTACCGCTCAACTAGGACTTGGAAATCCCCTCTCTCAAAAAGATCTTCTCAAGGAAGGGAATTATGACTGCTGAATCTACTTGAAGACACACATCTATTTCAGGCCACTTAGAATACAGGTCTAGTCTAGAAGAATTAAAATATACATGGGCACTCGTTTATTATTCAAAACTAGACACAGAATATCTACAGCTCAAGCTTCCCACGGATTAAGAGTAGTCTCTCTACGATCCATTGGAGACCTGAAAACCTCATAAACATTCTGTGACCCATCTACATTTGCACATTGCTCAAGCATCATCACAAATTTCACCATGTCTGAATCAACTTCAGGCCACCAGTACGAATCTTTAATACGTTTTTTGGCTTTACAATACTCAAAAGTAATTCATTTATATTTTCCTAAATCCTTTGCCTGAGTACCCAGGTTGGTAGCACCCTATCTCCTCTCAATAAAATCCCAAACTGGAAATCGAGAACTCATCCTTAAGTTTTCAAAACATCCTACAGTCTTCTCCCAGTTTATTCTTACTATGCCATCTTTGTAAAAATATGATTTATCACTAGACTCAATGCAGCATCTGCATTATAACCAGACAACCATTCTTCCTTTGAAATGGCTTGACTCTTGTAGTCCACAATGGAAACACTATACTCATCCCATCCATTGGAAATCTGTTTCCATAGTTGCAATCGAGACGTACTCAAATAATCTGATAATTTGTTCCAATGACCTGGCAGATAATCAACTTTATAAGTATAATCTAACAGCTTTAGGGACATTCCCGCTATATGGGGAGTGTCACACACTCACCTGGTTCCAACCACTGGGATGATGCTGGACCTCCAGTCCCAGCTGGGGCAACTTAGTGAAACAAGTCTGGTTTCAAAAACTGCCCCAAAGGGGAAAGGGGGGGATGAGATAAACATAAAAAGATGAACTTGCATCACTGATGGAACTGCTCTGCTGTCTTGTGCTATGCCTAGTAGGATCGGGACTCATTGGACCTATTATCCTCACTGCTGGTGACGTACACTAAAAACAACAAGAGGTAGTTTTACCCATAGGTTCCCAACTCAGATCTAGCAATTAAAAACACTATTTGTACACTTACATACATCATCATACATATAGCATGGGAGACAGCAGAAACCATTTCAAGAATATAACAGACATTTTCTGGCACTCCGGAACATACGGGGTTCAGGTTCAAGTTTGAATAAACTGCAAGCTCTAGAGGTTTCTCCCAAAATACTAGATACAACTTGTGAAGAAACACCGGGACAAACTTTTAGTTTGGGTAAAACAGAGTTCAAAGTGCTACAATGAAAGAGGCCATGGTGCTGGGCTTCTTGGAATTTAATACTCAAACAATGTTCAATGTCCGAAAACATGCCCACACCTTCATAGACATCTGCCCTAGAATTATATACATTCGCTAACCTATAGATTAGCAAGCACTAACCTGAGGGGGAAGTACTTAGCCAGACCCTCCAGCATTTTGTGATTTAGTGATTAGCAAAATAATCGCAAAATCAGCTGAGAAGTGCAATGACTGCAATATTTATCTATTTGGTCGCAAAAAGGTCTCTGGCTGAATGTATAGATGTCACTAGGTGCCCGCTTCCTTCAGCCGCATTAGGACTTACAAAAGCAAATGTACAACCGTTTCAGCTGACCTTTCGGGACATCATATTCAGAGCGTGCCTCACAGAACAAAGGGGAAAACAATACTCTTGAAAGAAAGATGACAAAACAAAAGTAGCACTTCAATGGCAATCTCTAAAGTGGCGCTAATGTGTCTGGGTGTGAATAAAACTCATATGGCCACTTTGTGGTCACCTTGCCTTGTTTTATTTATTTAGTTATTTTGACAGATTTGTATAATTTTTTTCCTTCCTTTTTTTCTTCGTCCCGCAGGTGCACGTTGGAAGGAAAAAATGTCAGGAAAAGACGACATTTTCAGCAATATATTTTTTTTCTTTTCTGGATCTATTTCACATGGGCACAAATGAAGGAAAGGAGAGGAAAAAGAGGGCAAGAGCCAGTTTTCAGCAGGTGAGGAGGAGCAAGATAGAGACAGAATAGGAGGACAGAGAAAGTGAGAATGAGAGAGCAAGCTGCCAGTGACCTCAGTGCCAAAAGTAAAATGTGAGCACAATATGTTTAACACCCCTCAAGCTCTGTTAGATAGACTTTTGTGAATATAAGATCAACGAGGGACCTATTTCAGTCCATCTGAAGCAGCTGGAAGGGTTCACAAAGCCTAGACCTCTTGTAAGAGTCCCACACAACTGAGTCATTGCAAGCAGAGACTGCAACAGTTGAGTGAGGTACATAGTAAGGAGCTTAATGGGAAGGACTCTATAAAACTGAATAATGATCCATAATTCAAAATTTAAATTCAATAATGCATTGAACTGTGTGTGCTGATTTCTCCCTGGAGTCTGAGTTTCCGCAATGCACTTACCACTGTTGACTAACTGCTTTGAGGTTGGAGTACAGGTTACACCATTGGCTGTCAGTGTTGTGTATTATTTTATTTGGTGGCCGAATATTAGCAGCCAATGAACTGTTTGAGCAAAGCCTAAAGTAGAGTACTTGAGGTGTGAATAAGTGACTGGAAACAAGCAATGGAACATGTGTCTGCAAAAGGCTAGTGTGAAGCCTTAGAGACAATGTGTGATCTTGGCCAAGAACCCATAACATACATAAACCAGAAATAGTAGATCAGTGCACTGCACATGTGTAGAGTTAGAGTCTTAAGAAATGAGGGAAATACTGCAAGTGAAACAGAAGACAGACTGCTGACAAGAATCCACCTACGCTCTGTGACTTACCATTGACAGGAAATCAGTATCTCATGCACAACGATCAGTTCTTTCTTCTCTCCCCCCCAAAGTGGACAGCACCTGATGCTGCCATGCCGCATATCTCACAGTGCACCCCTGAGGAACATTTCCTAGTGCCCCCCACACTAAATACTCCCCTGAGATGCATCTCTCCAATCACATTATATGGAGTTCAGGGTCAGACTGGGACAGAAAATAGGCCAGGGCTCTAAAATTAAAGTAGCCCCATTATTGCATCAGATATCTAAAAAAAAAAGTGGCCCACAACGTCTAATAGGGCAGTTTGAACTTTTGGAGACACATTGTATAGGTGTTCTGTAACATATGCATACATTTGTGTTTGCTACAAATGATTTTTGTGATGATATCAGCAAAAGAACAGCAAAAACCTGCCCACCAGACCATAAAACAGGGCAACAAACCTCATAAAAGTGGCCCAGAAACTATTTTATCAGACATGCCCCTCGGGTTCTGCCTGATTGCCCTATAGGCCAGTCCAAACCTAATGAATACTGATATTAAGTTGAACTTAACTTGATAGTTTAGGAGCACAAACTATTTTTCCTGTACCACCAGTGAGAACAAATTCTACAGCCCACTAAAGTCTGCTAGGCACCTCATAAATGGGTTACTTTATGTGTTGTGTGTTTGGGTCCATGTCTGTTGCTCATGGTAACTCGATTTTGAATGTATTTTATGTTCTCCACGGTTCTTTCATACAACACACCATGGGGGTCTCATGCCCTTTATCTTGTACCTAGAGCAACTCCTTGAGTGTACATTAGATACCGGCTGCAATCTCACCTTTTCTTGTGTTTTTAATTTATTTTATTATATTTAATTTTGGATGTCCCCTGCAAAATATCTCATGGAGAGCAAAACAAGAATTCTTATTAAAAAAAATAAAACATCAACAATACAGTGAATATGCAAATTTAAAAAACAAATAAACTCACATAACTGTCCTCGGAGCCCCAAACCCTTGGCATACTGCAAGTTAAATAAAAGAATGGGTCTATTTGTGAAATCTAACAAGTAAGAGACCAGGTGAAGATGTGGAATGTAATCTAGAGTAATTGCAGGGCAGCTGCTGGAAAACCCTGATGTTAGCTGTTGCACATAATGGAAATATCGAAATGTGGTGCCCTACAGCAGATGGGTCTGGGATTTGGAAGCCCCAAGTCAGCACAATGCCTCAAAAAACAGGATGACTAGCAACCCTATGCTATTGTGCTTGGCTTTACTTATGATCCAGAATTTTAAGTAATATACTAAACAAACACTCTCAGACACTTTATAAACATGCCTATTTCTAAGTAGAATACTCTGCTAAAACAGTTTCCATTGATTTAAGGCTGAAAATGAATGACTGCAAGTAAAGAAAAGTTCTGCAATATTGCTGCAAAAATTCTATTTTTGCGCTGCAAAATGTGCACATCTAGTCCGCAATATCCCGGGGGGTCTGGATGTTTTAATCACTTGAACAGGAGTCCAAAGATGGCAGGAGACGCGGTGCAAGAAGCTAAAGAGGAGGCATAATTATAGCTCATGAAGGAAGACACTGTAACCGTTGCGGATGCCAGGATCATCAAAAAGGCTGGGAAGACTGGAGCGCTGGAAGCTCCATGCAACTCAGGAGGTGAGTGTAGCGACGATGCTTGTGCAGGACTGGAAATGAGGCCAAGCCACGATGCAGATTCAGAGGGAGTATTTACACTGAAAAAAAAGAGTATTCCAGAAAGGCACATGTCCACATGGAAGCCTGGAATATTCCAATGAACTAGAGGAAAATCATGTGTTACATACAATGGATATGAGGCCTTGCAGGTGGAAAGTGCAAATGGTAATTGGCAACAAGAAACAAGTACAATGGAACCCCAAGTGCATGATGCCACAATTCAGTGGTTCACTGTGGAAGCTTAACTATCCTAAAAAGACACATGACATCTGCAGGTACAAGCAAATAGGCTAAACTTGAATAGCAACAGAACAGAAGGATCAATGGTTCAGGCTACCTGTGAGGAAAATCGTAGAGTGCTCAAGAGTGAAAAGCAGCACAAGGGAAGAATGACTTGTAGTACTTGGGACAGGGAGACGCCACAAGGGTAAAGGGACATGTGCCCAGCAAGTAAAATTAACTGCACCTAGGGCACAAGATGGAGTTGTGACAGTTCTACCCCACAAAGAACGACCTATCGGGTGGGGTTTTTCAGGGTAGCAGGCATGAAAAGAATGAACCAGGCGAAGGGCATGAACATTACTAGCGGAGTCCCAAGAATTTTCCTCAGGACCATACCCTGTCCTTGCAACTAGATAAAACAAAGAAACCTTGTCACATTGTGAACATAGTATCCTTTGGACTTCAATTTCTAGGTGACCATCCAGGGTTACAGGTGGAGGAGGAGAAGTAGGACAGGTTTGGGTATGATATGGGTTGAGGAGGTAAACATGGAAGAGAGTGAACAGGCAAATCATCTGGCATTTATAACTAGACTGCTACAGGATTAATAACCTTTTTAATTGGAGAGGGATCAATAAATCGCAGTTGCAATTTGTGAGGATCATGTAGCCGTAAGTTATTTTTGGCAAGCCAAAATCTGATCCCTGCTTTTGAACTCTGGTGGTGCTCTACAATGTTTATTAGCATTTCTTTCCATGTTTACTGCAGCTTGATGTAAGCTTTGCAACACTTCTAGTTGGGAGCCAGAGAGGTACTTAACAACGTTTTGTATTGCAGGTACACTTTCAGAGGATTTCACAATATTTTCAGGTAACATTCTTTGATTAGTGCCTATTGCACAATAGAAGGGAGATACCCCAGTGGCAGAATGCTGTGAATTGTTATACATTAACTCCACAAAAGGTAACAATGACTCCCACTTTTAAAATACATTGCAGTGTCTGTACCATTACCTGACTTTCTCATTCTCTCTGCTTATCGGTTTTGTGGGTGATAAGCAGACAAGAGTTGAGAGTTAATGTCCAATGAGGTGCAAAGACCGCCCCAAAACCAGGAAATGAATTGCAGGACTCTGTCAGAAATAATGATAGAGTGCAAGCCATGTAACCCTAGGGTATGCTGCACCAACGGGGTGGAAAGATTGTTGGCATTGGATATTTGTTTTACGACAATGAAGAGTGGCATCTTAGAAAACAAGTCAACGACTACCCAATAGTACTGTAACTGATATATTTGGGAGATGGGCAATTCTGTGATATCATCCATACTTATAGCATACCAGGAATGTTGGGGTACAGGCACAGTTCTTAACAGACCTGCAGGGGCAGTGTGAGAAACCTTGTTCTGAGGATATAAGGGGCAGGTCTGTATATAATCATGCACATCCTTGGCAGTGTTTGCTATCAAAACCATCGCTGACAATTAGCTAAGGTATTTTGAATTTTGGGATGACCAGCTAGAGGAGTGTTATGGCACCAAGTTAGTGCTTCTTGTCTCAATTCCTTAGCAGGATTAAATAAAGCAGTGCCAAGATATGACAGATTATTATAGACATAATTATCTTCATCACTTACCCAAGATTCTAAGTCCTCCTGGCTCATGCTTTGTCTAATCTTGTTTAAAAAGTAATCTTGTTGGCAAATTCCTACTATGTGTTTAGGCGCTATGATTTTCTGTGGTGCTTGTTCCTGAGAAGTCTGATTCGAGTGACCCCACCTAGATAGCAGGTCTGCCTCAGTCTGTTGTGTGCCTGGACAATAGGTAATGATGATATTGTATTCATTGAAGAAATACCACCATACTTGGCTAGTGGTTATTGCTTTTAATGATTGCAAGGACTGGAGGTTCTTATGATCAGTATATATTGCAATGGTATGTTGAGCCCCTAACAGGTATTTTCACCATTCTTGGAAACATAATATAATTTCCAATAGTTCTTGTTAAGCAACTGTATAGTTCTGTTCAGCTGACAAAAACCTTTTAGAAAAGAATCCTACTGGATGCATGTGTCCTGTGCTGCTGTCGCGGGGTGACAAAATACTGAATACCGCCTACTGCTACCTGAGAGGCTTCCATTTCTACCAAGTATGGTAAGCTGGGAATTGCATGTCTGAGTACTGGGGCCATGGTGAATTTTTCCTGTAGAAATTTGAATGCATCCTTGGCCTCCAGGGACCAGACAAAAGACACCTTTTTTCGTAAAAGTCTGGTAAATGGCCTTACTACGTCAGAGAAATGGGTGATAACCTATCTATAAAAGTTAGAAAATCCCATTAAATTTTGTACCTCTTTGACTGCAGTTGGTGCTGTCCAATCCAGTGTTGTCTGCACCTTCTGTCTGATCCATGGCAATGCCTTCCAGGTATAGGAAATATCCCATAAATTCAACAAATTGAGTGTGAAAGGTACATTTGTCCAGTTTAACAAAAAGGTCATGTTCTCTGAATTGTTGCAGCACTTCCCTTCCCACCATGTCCTAGGTGTTGTGTCATGTTTTGGGAATAAATGAGGATGTCATCAATGTATACCACTATGCAAACATCCAGTAGGTCTTGCAAAAACTTATTTATAAAATACTGGAACACTGCAGGGACATCACATAATCTAACTGACGTGATGTATACTTAATGTCAGGTTCCTACCTGATCCCAGGGGTGCAATAGTTGTGATGAGGATTCCCAACTTCACTGCAGACTAAGCACATCTGTAGAAAAGGATCCAGCCTGGTCTATCAGGATGAAGGGATGACCACCGCCGAACGGCAGGCTGAGTTCTCTAGCTCTGAATTGTTTGGCCTCTTCTCAGGTTCTATGAAACAATAACCAATAATTAGTACTGCTTCCTCTTTTTATTATATGGGTTATTGTGATATAAATACTTCATTTACTTATAGTCCCTTTGCCATTCTCTAATTGAATAGGAATAATAATAAACCCACAACCTTAATACAAATAGGGGAATTAGTAGTAACTACTACTAATAAGTGTTGTAATGTTATGCCACATACCAAAACCCAACCAGTAACATTGAGCAATGCTGCTTCTTTAAAAAGTCCAGTGATACTAAAATAGTACATCTCCCTCAGGGTCCATATGAACATAACCTGCAATCTAGATAATGCCCCAGTATACACCTGTTACGCAGCTCAATGTACACAGTTTCAAATCCTAATATGCACTTAGATGCATTGGCTCCCTCAGAGTCCATAAGAAAATATTATATACATGAAATAAAGTCAATACTGCTCCTTGTACATGCTTTGATATATCAGTTCAATGTACACAGGTCACAAAATCTTTCAGGACACTAATATTTAGTTTGTCACAAGTAGAAAGCAATACCCTGTGTCCACTCACTACAGACTTTCCTTTTAGAGTTTTACAGGAAATTGCAGAAACCAGAGTGATGCAGTACACAACAACATAGAAGAACCCAATTTAAATAAGTATACTTTTTTTTCTCATTGAGCAATAACAGCATGTTACCAAACAGTAGAGGTTGCGGTCTTCCTCACTATGTTCTTTTCTGCTTTTTACTTTGCAGGGCGTGAAGACATCTTCCTGGGAGAGGAGGGAAAGACAATGAACTGCAATGATCCAGATGAGCCCGCCACCAAACAACAGAAGAAAAACGAGCACAAAAGCAACAGGTGGAGGCGAGATGCAGAAGACAGGAGAACCCCAAACATGACCACAGACAGCAACAGGAAACATGTAAGTGTTGCATGCAGGGAAATCTTCCTGAACTTCAATCAGTCATTCCTGGTACAGCGTGCAGCCTTAAAGGCTATGGGTTCCACCTCCTAAAAGGGACCATTCTGTGGGGAGGTTATGGAGGCAGCATGCCCAACAGTATACCCCACTAGGGTCCTCCCCACGGGCTTAGGTTTGTCAGGATACTGACCATTAAAGAGACGCACAAAGAGAGGGGCGTGTACATGACAAGCACATTCTCAAGTGTGAATCTCAGGTCCATCACCCTTCCAATGGATCAGATAATGCAATTTATGATGTATTGGCTGAGAGTCCAAGATAGCCTTGACCTCAAATTTAGGTTTGCTATTCATGATGATAGCAGGGGATTTGTCAGGGAGTTTCATTCCAGGGGAGACTGGTTTCAATAAAGACACATGAAACACTGGGTGTACTCGTATTAAAGAAGGTAATTCCAATTTCATGGCAACCTCATTGATACTATTGACAATCAGTTATGGACCTATGCATCTTGGTTGAAAATTACATGAGCCTTTTTCATATTGAGATGTTGTGCGGATAGCCACACTAGGTCTCCGACTTGATATTCATGACTTGCTTTGGGATGTTTGTCGTCATTGTGTTTATATGTCAGTTTTACTTGATCAAAATTGCCCTTTGCTCTTCATTGAATCTCTTTCGTAATTCTGTTATAAAATCTAAGGATGCAGTGTGCCATTACTGTGGAGGGGTGGGCAGTGGGTGCAACATATCAGCAAGTGCCTTGTGTAGACTTTTGTTTTGAGCATATACAGTACATTGTTCTACAAACTGCTTAGCACCATTCACATGTATAGGCCACCAGAAATTATGATTTCCTAAACTGATTGTTTTCTTTTCTCCTAGATGCCCTGAAAGTAAACGAGTATGACACAATTGCAATGCCTGTTTCTCTAATGTGGCAGTAGGAACAAACAGATCACTCTCTACATAGTATCTATCATTCATTATTTTATGATCATATGTCTGTATGGTTTCTAGTGCTGTTCTGATTTGCTGAGCTGCAGTTACTGGTGTCAAAAAGTCTTTGTAGGAAATTATGGCTCCTAAGATACGGTCAGAAGGTATGATCAAAGGACTTTCAGTTTCTTGCTCGATGATTTCATGACCAAGATGTGACGATGCATCTGCGTTTCCATGATGCCTCCCTGCCTAAAACTGTATAACAAAATCATAAGCAGAAAATAAATGATTCCATCTTAATTATCTCATTGACAAGGCCTTGTTGGATTTCATGAACTTAAGGTTTCTGTGGTCAGTGATAACAGTGACAGAAAGCAGGGCATAAGCTAAGAGCTCTCAATCGCCTACAGAATAGTTTACTTTGGCTGTCTGTAATTTGAGAGAGAAATACGCTATTGGATGAAGCTGGCCTGTTTCTTTGTTTCTTTGTGATAAACCCCCCCATACCATCACACTAGATGCATCTGCCTCTACAATAAATGGGTGACTGGTATCAGAATTTTACAAGATGGAAGCATTTACAAAAGTCTGTTTCAGATGCTGGAAGGCATGTTCTGCAGCCTCCGTCAATTTAAATACTACCTCTTTTCTCAATAGATGTGTTATAGGGCTACCACTGTGGAAAAGTGATCTATGAATCACCGATAAAAGTTGGTGAATCCTAGAAAACGTTGAATCTCGTTGACTGATGTAGGGGACTTGCATTGTAAGAGTGCTGTAAACTTTTGTATATGCATACTAACTTCTTGTGGGGAGATAATATACCCCAAGAAGGAAACCTTGTAAGTATGGACCTCACATTTCTCAAGTTTGACAAATAGTCTATTGTCCCATAAATGTTGTAGTACGCCTCTAATATGCTTCTCGTGTTCTGTCACAAAAGGGGAGTATATTAATATGTCATCAAGATAAGCCACTACACACATTAAAAAAATCCATGATTGTGGCATTTATAAAAAACTGAAAAGCAGCTGGGGCATTATATAACCCAAATGGCATTACAAGGTATTCATACAAGCCAAACTTGGTGCAAAAAGCCGTTCTCCTTCCCTTACTCGTACCAGGTGATATGCTCCATTCAGATCGCCTCACATCCTTAATTTGATCTAACAAGATGGAAATAAGAAGTAAGGGATAACAGTTCCTAACTGTGACGTCATTGAGGGCTCTGTAATCTAGACAGCAACATAACTCACCCCCTTTCTTTGGTACAAAGAACAAGGCATATGAGGCTGGGGAACGAGATGGCCTGATAAAACCTATGCATAGCACTTCATCTAGACATTCTATGAGATGGATGTTTTATTTTCTGTCAATGCGTAGATTCTACTGCACAGTATATGAGCCCCAGGAACCACATCTATTTAACAGTCAAGTGGGTGGTGCAGAGGGAGAATAGTGGCCTGTTGCTTATCAACGATATCTGCTAAATCTTACTAGCATGGAAGAATTGAAGGTCCCTCTACCTCAGTAGATATAGCTACTATTTTCTCTGGATATGTGCTGGAGGCCCCTTGAAAACAATGTTGAGTACAATAGGAAGACAGAGGGTGATCTTATGACTCTTCCAATCTATGTTGGGAGTATGTGTCTCTAGCCAGGTTATCACCACAATAGCTTAGAACTAGAAGGCTTGAATTACATCAAACTTAGGGCCAGATTTAACAAATGTGGTGCTACATTACATGTAGCGCATCTTTCTTGTGACCCCTTGCACCCCCCTACCATCACCATGTGTGCGATGTATGTAAAATGTGGCACACCATGGTGCATGGTAGGGGTCAATAGCATCAGAATTTTTGACGCTATTGATGTACTGTTTAGTGTTAGCATCAACATTTTGGCTCTAACCCTCAACAGTAGATAGGGTCCCACTGAAAACAATGGCATGCCCCTTTTAATACCTGCTGTGAGCAGGCATTAATAATGCCATAAAAGGGCGCAAATAAATCTTTTAGATTTCTTTGCACCATTCTTTGCCCCCTCCAATGGGGGATCACCCCTTTTGCATACAGTATGCCTGATGCAGGCATAATGTTGCACAAGGGGTTGCAAAGTGGCACAATACTTGTAAATTTGGTGCTGTGATTTTGGCCTTGACACTAATTTGGCACAAGGAGGCGCTAGAGGCACTTAAATCTGCCCCTTATTTTTCTCTATGTGCTTTCCCTGTATTGTGAGCCCTATGCCAATGGTGGAATGACTGATCGGACCGGACTTTAGGGCATTACCATCAATAGTTTTAACTTTGTCAACCTGTTCTTTCTGTTCACTGAATACGATATATTGAAACTAGAGATTAATCTATAAAATTCCCTGTGACCCCTGAGTCAACTAGTAATTGAAAACTAGCAGAGCCCCCATCCCAAGACAGATGGGCTGTCAAAAACAGATGAAGGTATTGTTGTAAATGTGATGTTTGTACTAGAGCCCTTGAGTTTAGACCAAACTGCACTCCCAAAACACCTGTCTCTCCTTTCCTCTTCAGTTTCACAGGACAATCCCATAGACAATGTCCTTTATTGCCACAGTATAGACAAAGTTCAATGTTCTATGACTCTGGGGGTCATTCTGACCCCGGCGGTCCATGACCGCCATGGCGGAGGGCGGTGGAAGCACCGCCAACAGGCTGGCGGTGCTTCCTGGGCTATTCTGACAAAAAGGGGAACCAGCGGTTTCCCGCCGGTTTTCCCCTGGCCCAGGGAATCCGCCATGGCGGCGCTGTTTGCTGCACCGCCATGGGGATTCTGACCCCCTTCCCACCAGCCTGTTTCTGGCGGTGTCCACCGCCAGAACCAGGATGGCGGGAACGGGTGCCGTGGGGCCCCTGGGGGCCCCTGCACTGCCCATGCCACTGGCATGGGCAATGCAGGGGCCCCCTAACAGGGCCCCACAAAGATTTTCACTGTCTGCTTTGCCACTGCACCCGTCGCACCCCTGCAACTCCGCCGGCTCCATTCGGAGCCGGCTTCCTCGTTGCAGGGGCTTTCCCGCTGGGCCGGCAGACGGCCTTTTGGCGGTCGCCCGCCGGCCCAGCAGGAAAGTTGGAATGACCGCCGCGGTCTTTTGACCGTGGTGCGGCCATTCGGCGGTAACCGCATGGCGGGCGGCGACCGCCGCCCGCCGCGGTCAGAATGACCCCCTCTGTCTTTCATCATCACTTAAAGACCCTCTGAGGCTTCCAACTTGCATGGTCTTTGTTTCCTCAGTTTTTTTGGAGTCACACTTTTTCTCTTTATATACCACAATCTTGGTCTTTACAAATCCCCCAGAAAAATGCACACTAAGGGCCAAAGGTATAGCAGTAGAGTAGTAACATTTATAAGTTCCAGTACCCTGACTGGGACCAGGTGCTGCATACTGTGTGAAACTCCTCTCTGAGGACTCCACCCCTTGACTAATATTTGGGCCACTGGGCCGTGCACTGGTTGCACTACGTACGGTGTCCACTCTCTGTGCTAAACCTGAGCCTCTTTCTGTAGACTGCTAATCATCTGAGCAATGTCAGCCAATGAAATATTGAATGCCTCCATTTCACCCAGGCGAACATTTTATGTGGGCTTGTCATTCTTTCCAAAAGCTTTTAGGATACTAAAATTTAGTTTGTCACAAGTAGAAAATAATACCCTGTATCCAATCACTACTGACTTTCCTGTTAGAAATTACAGGAAATTGCAGAAGTCCGACTGATACAGTACATAGCAATTTAGAAGATCCCAATTCAGAGAAGAATATGGATTTTTTTTTCTCCATGGAGCGCTAACAGCTTGTTACTAAATAATATAATTTGCTGTCTCCGTCACTCTATTCTTTTCTGCTTTTTTCTTTGTAGGGTGTGAAGACATCTTTCTGGGAGAGGAGAGAAGGAAAATGAACTGTCACGGACCGGACAACCCAGATGACAAACAGCAGAAGAACAAATAGCACAGGAGCAATAGGACAAGGCATGATGTAGTAGACAGGAGAATGCTGAATGCGAGAGCCAGCAGCCACAGGAAACAGGTGAGTGCTGCATGTAGGTAAAATTTCCTGAATGACGAGCAATCGTTCCTGATACAGCGTGCAGCCCTAAAGGCTACACACTCCACCTCCTAAAAGGGACCTCTCCGTGGGGAGGTCATGAACTCGGCGCGTCCAACACTTGCGCCTTGCAGATCTAGCTTAGTGTACACTGTGGATGTCCGAACCTGATCCAGAAAAACTGGAATCAGGGGTTATGGATATGTGTTTTTACTATAAACTTATTCATATTACTTGAAAAGGAATCCGAAGATGACAGGAGACTTGGTGCAAGAAGCTCAATAAATATAGAATTGTAGCTCATGCAGGAAGACACTGGAAGCATTGCAGATGCCAGGACCATAGGATCATTGGGAAGGCTTGAAAGACTAGAGTGCTGAAAGTTCTAGGTGACTCAGGAAGAGAGTGGAGGGGTGATGATTGTGCAGGACTGGAAATTAGGCCAAGCCTCGATGCAGGTTCAGAGGGGGTATTTATGTTGAGAAGAAAGAGTGTTCTAGAAAGGCACATGTCCACGTGGAAGCGTGGACTATTTCAATGAACCTGGGGAAAATCATGTGCTACATATAACGGATATAAGGCCTTGAAGGTGGCAGGTATAAATTGTAATTGACAACAATAAACAAGTACAACAGAACCACAAGTGCATGATCGTATAGATTAATGGTTCACAGTGAAAGCATGTGACAAAACAGCACCCAAACTTTTACCCCTGTCATCAGTGGTCAGTATAGTATGGTAGCTATGATCATACTTTGCAATGTAATAGCAGCACAAATATAATTCGTAATACTTTGAAATTCACTCTGCAGTTCCTTGTTACTACTTTTAACAATTGTCTCAAATTGAAAGTCTTTTCCACAAAATTCCTCACAACCACAGAAAAGAAGACAGACAGGTCAGATCCCAGTTCCACTATCTTTATGTCCTAATAAGCGACAGATTACTTGCAAATCTTGCATTTCTTCAATTCCACTAAACCAATGGCCCTCAATCTTTCAAGAACAGATGGTAACCTTCTTTCAAATTCTTTCCATCTCTAAGATGATGTCAATAAACCACACTAGCTAGATCTCTAAACAATTTATTCATCAACCTTTGGAAAACAACCACAACTGATGGTAACCTATACTGCATGCAAACAAATCCATGGCACCATATACGCTACAATGCTTTTAATACCAGGATGAAGTGGTATCCAATGACAATTGGAGGTCAGATTAATGTTGGAGAACCACCTAACCTTGTTAGTCTTAGTAAGCAACTCATTGATCCTAGGAACAGGAAATGTATCGACAACAATATTCTTGTTTAGGCCATGTAGGTCAATGTACAGTCTTATCAGCCCATTAGTCTTCCTTGCAACTACCAAACGTGCAAGCCACATTGAGCACTCAATCAGTTCTATGATGCCCTTCTTTAGCAACCCCTTTAACTCATTGGCAACCACTTCTTTAAAACTCAAAGGAATGTTTCTCACTTTATTACATACTGGTTTAGCAATGCGCTTGAATACAGTCTGATACACAAACCCTTTTCATTTACCCACTATACTGGAAAAAAACATTAGGAAAGTCTTTCCTTACCCTCTCCACCAAATCCAATTTAGACTCTTCCAACAACAACACTTGATCCTTACTACTAGGATCAATCCTGATACCTAACACCATTTAATCAATCCAACCAAGAAATGAAGATTCTAATTTCACAACAATCAATTTTACAACACTTCTCCTCTTGAAATCAAAAGTCAAAGACGTGTAACGTAAATCTGTCGCATCCAAACTGTTGCTGAACACATCAAAAAAATGATCTTTTCACAATAGTATAAGGTGACCCAGAGTCAGCCTCTATCACAATCTCAACATCTCCTGTTTTGATAGCACATGCTGTCTTGTTTTTCAACATGGCATCCAAACTTAATACCTGGCAACTATTAGGCAGCCCTCCTTCTGCTTCACTAGACTTCTCCTCATTGGAATGTTCAGAATCAGACACCTCATACACAAACCTGAAAGTATGATATGTTCTTTTGTTTTTTCCTGCATCCTTTGGCAAAATGACCATTTATCCCACAGTAAGATTATTTTATTTTACAAACTGGACAGTTCCTGTCTCTAGATAAATGCCCTTTTGTACCACACCTAAAAACAACGGAGGCATTTATCATTGCCCAACGTATCTTTCAGTTTCTCTTTTAACTTTGTTTTTCACTGTGTCAGCTTCTCTTTTTTCTCATTCATATTTGAAACCTTACAAACAGACAAACTTTCCTTGTCTTTGTCGAAGAAGACCTGGCTGACTTGGTGCATCATCTGGAAAGTTCACTTTGCTTTACAATAGCTACTATATCCTAGCGAGACAAAACACCACTCACCCCCAATTTTTCCTGTAAATTAGAATCATTGGCATAATTTGGTCAAGGATGAATTAATCATGCAGAGACACAAGGCACAGTTAGTTTTCTCATGGACAGCTACAGTTTCCTCTACAGGTTCACATGTCTCCCGCCTTTCATTGAAACACATTATATACATTTCTAGCCACACATACAGATGCTTGATAGTAATTGACAGGGTCTTCTGGGAATGCAAAAACATCTGTTTCACCTTCTGCTCCAGTTTTCATTTCTTTTCCTTTTCTCCATACACATGCTTTTCAGGACCAAGCATATGTAAAATAATCTTTTTTTTCAGTGAAGCAGAGAATTTCTTTAACCTTTCACTTTAATGGCTGAATTGTAATGAAGGAAGTACACCTTCCACTCAGGCCATTTCATTTGCGTCTCCGCAGGAAACAAAAGAAACAGCAACGGTGGAGTAAGAGAAAATGTTTGACTATACATGGTTTCCACAGATTGTGTAAAGCAGTAGAAAGCACAGACCACTACGAGCAAGGAGATCAACTCCAAAATTAGGAGTGATACACAATAACTATTGTATCCAATTAAACAGAAAGAGGGATAAATGCTCAAGAAATAAAGGATAGTGTATCGCCACTCATGTATATAATAAATACAAGGCAGAATAAAGCAGTAGTGCCTCAGAAGTTAGGTGTGCATATCACCTTAGAAAAAGAGGAGACATTCTCTCATCAAATAAAAAGAGTCCGGAGTGCATGTCACTGTAAAGTGGATTTTGTGAATATCACAGGCTGTGATTTTGAGGTTTGTGCTTTACTGTCTAGAAAACATGCAACTAATTGGCCAGCTGCAGGTTGTCACACACATGTATTGCTTAATGTACACATAACTGTTGAGATGGTCCCCACATTGGAGCAGGCAGGCACGCTGTGAATCCACCAAGTTGCAGGTAGTATAAGCGTTGCAGCCCAATTCATGATAACTACAATGTAGGGTCACATAGCTTGAACACCTACGATTCCTCAGGGCACCACGAGCAAATCAACAATGACTTCCAAGCAACATGGCCTTGCATAGTACTGACGTGTTAACCCAGGACAACCTCTGATCTACATGATATCATGCCCAGACCTTGAGCTATAACTTGTGCCCTCGGCTCATGCTGCTTGTGCACAAAATACTCAAACAGACTTTTTGCTTTCCTCCTAGAACCATAACCCAAATCCTGGGGATCCCCCCCCCCCCCCACATGCAGAATAAGAGATTTACCACTGCTGGATATGCAACACAGGTTCCTCCATATTACCTCCACAGAACTCAATGGGAAGACCTCAGGCTCCACAGCGCCTCTGGTTGCATCAGGAATCAATAATGAGGATATGGCAGCACACAGGTAGGCTCCATATCTCGTCACCAATTTGTGGTAACCATGCAGGTCAGATTGAACTTAAATACAGGGATAATAGAAGAGCAAGCAGTAATGGCTGCTCACAGCACACCTCTCTTTTAACTGCCACAATACCAGCATTCTACAATGTTTACACTGCTACACCCTAGCCATGGCAACTGGCTAAGCCACACAACTCTAGTCACCAGTGCAATCTCCTTTAGTCCTCTTTTCATCACAAATGGAGCTTGAAACAGCATAAATATATGCCTTAGGAAAAGGAGATGTAGACTTTGTCTCTATATAATTAGTCTTACATCTAAAGCAAAAATGGAAATGGATTTGCAGAATTACCAGAAACTCTTCCTGGTAGACACATGCTTTATTGTGGAATGTTCAAAGTTGTGTGAGTCATCATCACCAGGGGCCAGGAAAATAATTGATCATCTAACTTTCCATTACCTTCCAACAAGGAATAAGATATGGATTTCCCCAGCGCCCTAATTGCAGAGTAATTGCCTATATGGAATAGGCCTGATACCTGATGGCTGCTTAGTAATCATGCTATGCTATCATTGTGTATGGCCAGACACTGCACTCAGAAATCATGTTTGTCATCCCTATCTAGAACTGACCACATAACAACTTGTAAATCCATTACCACCCTTTAAATTAAATCTAAAGATGGTTACATTCTTCTATTAGGTCACTCTCCTGTGATAATGTCTATTGACTATTATTTTACTGGGAGACTTAATGGCTGAGTTTCAATAATTATCTCATACCTGATATGATGTTTTCTATAGGGTTAATTGTGCAAAATATTGACTTTTTAAGTATGGTTTATGTTGCAGAGTTATCGAGTTCTGAGTGCCTGCCACACACTACCTCCCTGAGAAGCCTTGAACTGCTCACCTTGCTACCCTTGAGTGTCAAGTATTCAAGAGGTGCATTTTATGTTCAGTTTTCAGGATCATAGTAAGTAAGGTCCCTGGGACAGCACAGGTAAAGAGTCCCAAACCACAACAGTTGCAGTCGGAAGTCCTTCCCTGCCTTTCCAAGAACCCCAGAATGTGTTCTGTCAATGTTAGTTCTTAATTTTCAAATAATTTGCTAACATTTTAGGTGCTTTGGTTTGACCACTATATTATTTGGTTTGACTATGAGAAGAATATTTTTAGTATGCTATGTAGTGAATGTATTCTGGTCCAAGAAAAATAGAAGAGGGCCGAGAGGTATAATATTAATGTTCCAAATATTCAATTATCATTAATAAAAACACATATGAAGCAGTAGATGTAATGTTTTCTCTACTACCATAACAACACATCTTACAGGAGCTTCATATTAGTCCTCGTTCCTTAGTATAGATGATTTCCAGCCCAGGGCTTTTTTGCAAGAGTAAGAAATACCTTAATACCCTTTAAAGGTAAGAAAAATGAAGGTATTGGGTAAGTTCTTCATACAAACTAAGGCTTAACATGAAGTATGGGTACAAACTCACTACAGAATGTGAACACAGCTTCCCAAATTCTGTAACCCGCAGGTCATTTAATAAAATGTCCTAGCACTAAGGGGTTAATTTAGAGTTTGGTGAACAGGGTGCTCAGTCTGAAATACGAAGGAGCACCCAATCCACCAAGTTGACAGTCCGTCCACCTTATTTAGGGAGAGGTGGACCACCAGCTTTCTGCATACAGAACCCCCATTAGTTCTCTAAAGTGTTTTCCCAACCTGCTTTAATTCAATAAGTGAGGTGCTCTTGTGAGTTTAACAGTTTATAGTTTTATCTGCGTAGTGATGCTCAAAAGCAGTCTACTGTGTCCGAGGTTCTGCTCCATTACCTTTAGATTTTTTGATTATGTCAATTTACTGGTTGTTAGCCCACAAGTCTGCTGTTGATCCCCCAGAGGAGTCTGCTTGTATATGGTGTGTTGAATGCAGCATCAGCACCAGTCATTTCAGAACTTGGTGATGTTGGCTTCTGGGGGATTGCAGTAGTTGCTCATAATTGGTGGTGTTTCAAGTTATTTATGGCTGTAGGCACCTCATGTCATAGTTACTTGTAAATGTAGGTACCTCAAGCCACAGTTGCTTATAGTTGCAAAACACACTAGCAGATCATCACAGAAGCTGTCGCACCTCTTGCAGGATGAACAGAAACCTTGAGGTTTGGTCAGGCATGCTGGGAGACCCAGGTCAGTTTGCGTACACTTCTCTTGGTAGTCTGGGATTCTTTAAGCTGTTGTTCTGCTCTTGGGCAACTTAGCTGCGCTTATCCCTCTTGCAGTTTGATCTTTCTAAGGGCAAGGGATCTTTCTTTCTCATTAGCGAGCAACTTTAAAGTAACAAATAAATCCACAGCTCCTTTCAGCAATATGGCAGGCATCAGGTGATATCCCCTCACATCTAGAAGTACATGACAACAGTCCTGGATCTCAGGATTTCTTTGAGTACTCTGCGAAGCACCCCTTCTATTGGTCAATGAAGATACTAAACCCAAGAAGGAAAACATAGGTCCCATTTTTTCACACAGTGGATGTGGATCTCACCATCAAAGGCCTTTAACTGGTTTGAACAGTTTCAACTCTTTGTGTATTCAATTACAGTGCAGCATACCTATTTAGAGTTAGACAGCTGCAAGACATCCACTAATAGTAGCAGATGTACTACCCACAGTATTGAGTGCAAATGGACTCTAACTAAGGCGGACAAGACATCCTCAACGTTTTGATGAAGGCCCTACTCTACCTAACTCTAAATAAGTCTTTGTCTCTGGTGGGGCTCTTCTTAGTAGGTATTAATAAGTGGTGTCTCTATCAGGTGCACCTACAACAGCAGTGCCATCAAGTGTGCAGCTCTGTACCTGGCTGACAATAGCTCTTCTGGGAATAGCTCTTCGGTAAAGATAAAAGCTCAGCCTGAAATATTCCTTTTACATCTGAAAATAATTTGCTGACTCCCCTCCCCTTGCCCGCTACCCACTCTAATGACAGTGATCTGAGAGAGATAATCTGCAGGCCATCCATCAAATGGGGGCTACTGTTGCTTTCATTAAATAGCCTTCTCAGTATCCTGTAACACTTCAATGTCTGTGGCTATTCCTTTCAGCCCAGGAATATCAGCAATAATCTCCCTTGCCTAGGTAAGCATCAACTTCCCTCTAGTGCAATATGAAAGGAGGGGCCATCCAAAATGGTGTCCACTGGTTTGACAAAGCATTCACTCACATTTAACATGGAGCCCTGCTTACAACACCTCATCCACAGAGTACAAATACACATTCACTCTGGATGTAGGGCCAGTAAACACCATGCTCCGCCTAAACAGAAAAAGATCTGTTTATTCAAAACATACAATATACTGCAATCCTTGTTGAAAGTATGCATCACAACACAGATAGCCCTTGTATTAGCTTAAGGTTATGCTTGGTGCATCATTCCAGACAACAGAGCCATGGTCTGGGTTTCACAACTTACAGAATTGGCTAGGCCATAGCATGCACACATAAATGGCTGTGTGCTGGTAAAAAAGAACAGAGGTCCTGATTTAGATTGCAGGCAATGGGTTACTCCCTCACAACAGTGATAGATATCATGTCCACCGAATATAAATACAGTAGGAAATAATGAGAGTTATATTTTGGCAAACGGGATACCCATCACCGTTGTGACGGAGTAACCTGTCCACCAAAATCTAAATCAGGCCTAAAGTCAGGATAACAGATATTATGCAGCTTGGTTACTCAAGGCAGAGATGTGCATCTGTGTGACCAGCAATGGGTTACTGCCATCCCAACAACCATAATGTAATACAATATTTGATTAATGAGGCTTACAATAGCGTTATTGTTTCACACAAGTATATTACAAACATATATGAGCTCTATTACAAAAATCTACATTTAAAAAGTAATCTCTCATTGCAAAAAGATCTTGATGTATATTTGCAAATGTCTGAAGCAAAAATTATGAGTTGGTATTTTGATCAATTAGAAGCTCCCATTACATTGTAGAAATGTAAAAATGTTGTTGCTGCTTTTAAACATTAAAGCTTTTGGTCCAAACGACTTGTCTATTGACCTTGTAGCACATGTCCTAGAACTATTAACTCTAATATTAACAGAATTTATGTAATATTTTTTGACTGATGGTTGTGCTATAGATAATTAGTGATTGCAAATGTATACAAAGATGTTACCTACTAGCGTTTAAACATTTATAATTTCACTTGTAAAATAGTATAAGTCTGGCTTCATAAAAGGCCAACTTTCCTCGCACATTGCCAGACTTTTTCCAATTTTATTTTAAAAGAGTCTTCTCACAACCATGCTACTGCTACCATTTTGCATGACGCTTTAAAAGTTTATCAATAGGATTAACTGGCCCTTCCCGTTTAACCTTTACAGTGGTTTGGTAGTGGCTTTAATGTTATAAAAAATATATATGCTTTACATACAAAATCAAAAGCTTGTATATAATAATGACATTGTTAAAGTGGTGTATTGGACAAGGTTTTAGAATAATATCTGAGATGATAACATCAAAGATGTTAATTTTAGAGGTGACACTGACAAACGTTCTGCTCATGCTGATCATGTTTTGATATTTATGTTTGAATCTGAATCACCTATTCAGCCATTTGTAAATAAAATATCTTATTTCAAGGTTTCAGGAGACAAGCAATTCAATTTAAATAGACATGTTTGCCTTCATTTACAACATATGCTTAAAGAATCCAGTTTTCTCAGGAGCCCACAGAAGATAAACTATCTTAGTAGCACTATCAAAATTAATATTACATACACAAAAAAACAAAAATCCTTCAATTAACACTTGACAAATCTCTTTTGTCTTAGTGGAGCAGGCAGCTCAATCAGATAATGCGTGTTCTTCATGTTTTAGATTTATTATTAATGGTGCCTTTGTTGTGCCTGCTTCCTTATTTACAACTTTGGACTTTATCCTTCACAGATGCTTTTGGTACAAAAAAAGTGTTTTAGGATTAATTTATCTAAACTCAAACATTACAAAATGGAAGGCAGGGTTCGATTGCCATTTATCCAATTATATCATTCCTTCTACTGTGTGAGCCAACAATCCTATCTATGAAAATCTTACAAGGATAACAATGGTCCCAGGCAGGCTGGTTTAGAAATGTCCCTAGTATGTTGTTTCTCTTACGATATGTTCTGCATATGTATAATTGTATCTTGAAGAATCTTCTTCATGTTAAACAAAGTTATTATTTACTACATGAATATTTGTTCTCTAAATTATCTACTTGTATGATTTTATTTTTTGTAATGGTTTGGTAAAATAATTGTTTTGAAATCCATAGTAAATCAATTATTCGGAAAAATTGGAATGAAAAAGTATATCTTGTATTGAGCAATTATTAATGGATAACATTTTATTTTGCTTCATGATTTACAAGCCTCATTTAAAAAAAAAAACTAGTGATACATATTCAAGAAACGTAAAACTTAAAAATGTTATAACTAATGGTACATCTTCCCTTTCAGAATCTACATTCCCCAACTCTTAGTTTCCTCAATGTGCACATGATTTAGTGAACAGTGTCACAATGCTCTAAAATGCAACAAAACCTTTTAGGTACAGCATTAGCTTTCTACTTCTAGACAGAAATCACACAAACTGCAGTGGTATAACAATATGACAGTAAGTTGGTTCTATTAATGTGTGGACAGCATTTGAGAAAGGCTTCATGAGACATCTAATAAAGCAGCTGTAACACAACAACTATATTTAATATACAATAGAATAGTATATATTACTGTTAAATTGTATGAAATATCAAATGTGTGATAATTTATGTTGGGCCTTTCATAAAAAGAGGAATGTATTATGCAAATGTTGTAACTTTTTTTCTTTAATTTGGCAGAAAGTGGCCCACATTACTAATGTAACCCAAACTCCTATCTCTTCCAATATTTATGGGGTTCATTAACAGGTGCAGTTATTGATAATAATAGCAACACTAATACAGTATTACATCTTTTTATTGCTATTGATTGCTATTGCTTTTGGGAAGCGAAATATTGAAAACTTCATCTGTACTATACTTCTTGTCATAATATTATTGTATCTGTGAAAACCACAGACTGATACAGCACATGCCTTCCTAATCACAACAATATTAAAAAAGATAAATATATTTTTGATTACCATTAACAAACATACCACTATCTAGACACGGTAATAACTATTCCATTATTTTAGAGGAAGAAGTTTTCAAATCTACTAAAATCCTAATATATTTATATTACTTCATTCCTTGTACACCTTTTAGCTTTAAATCTTTATTATCTTAACTTGTTTTCACAGTAAAGATCTGATCAATAATTGTTCCATGAGTTGTTTTCCTTCTCTCCACCTTCTTTTTTTCTTTTCCTCTCCTTTTTGCTTTCATACTGTTTTGTTGATCTCTTAGCAGCACCTTACTTAATCACTTTAGGTATTAGGCATTACATGGAGTGCTTTTTACACTTGTTTCATGTTTACATTATTCTCACAATAGTAGTCTATATTTACATATCTTACATTTTACTTGATGAGTATGCAGTATGTTACTCTATAATTAGTGTATTCAATAACAGTACCTAAAAAATAGCGATACAGCTTTTATGTACAGCTGTTAATACTTTCACTAATAGTTGTTATTACATTGATGCTGTTACTTTCGCTCTATGTTCTTAAAAATTGAAGAGAGATTGTCAGACTTTGAAAAGTGGGATAATATTGAGGTTGCTGCTTAGATACCAGTGCTTGTCACATTCCAAACTACAATTCAACCATTTTAACACGACCGTGCTTTAGAATTCCTATCATCATCCATCCATTATTTGCACTTTAAATAATGGCTTCTTTAAATTTTTGAGGCACACTTCTACTCAGTCACTAGTTGACTGAGCACTAATATATTTGAGATAAACAACAGCATCATACCTTAAAGACATTGGTAACCATTGACTTATACATTGCATCTGCTGGTCAATCTGACAATTATCTTTCAGCAAAATAACCCACCACTTATCTCAGTAATTAGTACTAGGATATACATATAGCAATTGAAACAATGGAGACTGACACAATGAATGTGTGCCAGGATTTTGTAAATTCTCTGGCTCTAGATCCATTTATGCTTATGAGTAGCATCCTTATACATTTTCATAAGCACCTCTACAAATTCCCTTTAGACTCTTCAAACCACACATGCAAATGCTGGCTGCAATTATTTGAATAAAGTGAAGAACTGTGAAACCACACTAGATACAGAAGACCTCTATGACATATAAGATAACATGACAAAAAATGACATAATATAACATGGTAGGGTATAATATTATGTAATGCTGTAAATTATACAGATATTATAAGTCACCAAGGAGTTTCGTTACCATGTAGAGGATCAAGGTTGTACGGAAGAGGGTTTTTTAAGTCTTTATAATACATGTTCCCATCATCACCCTTCCCACATACCATTTAAATCCTTGGTGCCTTGCTCTTCTATATAAAAGAGACAATGGGGGTCATTATGAGTTTGGCAGACGGAAAAGGTTGTCTGCCAAACTCCTGCGGTCAGGTTGCCAAGACTGCGGCCGCCTTCCCATGGGCCCCATTACTTGTTTCCCACTGGGTCAGCAGCGGGAATGGTGCTTCCACCTGCTGGCCCAGCGGGGAACATACTACAACATACTACAACAGTGACGTCGGCTCATAATTGAACCGGCAGCAATGTTGTAGTGCGTAGGATGCAACAGCACCTGCCGCGCTGTTCACTGTCTGCAATGCAATGCAGACAGTGAACAGCGTGATGGGTCTAGCCATGTTGGCTCCTGTACCGCCCATGCCAAGTGCATGGACAGTGCAGGACCCCCCCCGGGGTCCCCTGCACCCTATCTCCACCAGCTTTTATATGGTGGTGCTACTGCAATGTAAAAGCTGGCAAGGAGGGGGTATGTAATCCCCAGGGTGGCGCTGCTTGCAGCGCTGTCCTGGAGGATTAGGATCAACAGCACCACGAGTCCCTCCTGTGGAGGTAAACTGGCGGTGCTGGTAGTTCAGCCGTGGCGCAACCACCACGGTCATAATGTGGCAGTAAGACCGTTGCCAAATGCCGCCATGACCCTGGCGGTCTTAAGCCTGCCAGGGTCGTAATGAGGACTAATATGTATGTAGACTTGAAAAATAAAAGCAGAAGCGAAATGCATTTATAATCATTTGTTGAAAGATGTTAGAATCAGTTTATCGCAAGTCACATTAAAGTGTTGTTGCCCAAAATGTTTAGAAGCAAGCAGAGAGATCCTTTTTTTCCCTGCCTTTCCTGTAATGACCTGCACTGTGCCAAAAAACATATTGTTCTAAATATCTCCTTTCTGCTCTGTGACCTACCTTTATCCTTGGCTGCTGGCCAAGGAAGTAGGCACTATAGCGTCACAACTCAGCTGTAGTAACTTATTACAGTTCAGCAGTTATCTAATTTCATCATTATGGGTGAACAGAGATGTCACAACTCGAATGCAATAATGAAATTAGTGACAGGCTTCAATACAGGGATTGCAGGCTCCCATGTTTCAGTGAGCAGTCATGAAGCATGCTGACAATCTCTTACCAGATGGATCTTTTTATGTTGATGGGGACAGCGAGGGAATCAATAATATAAAACAATTTATATTTCTATGAAGCCCATTTGGCTGCACAATAAAGACCCAAAATTGGAAATATAAGTTGAATGATATATTTCCAATTAATAATAAATCCAATGTATATGCTGGCCGTAAAAATATTGAAAAAGATACATCATTAGACAATACAGCTGGCATATCACAATTGGTTCAGTCTCATCAAATTAAGACACAAAGAAATAATAATCACAACAATACAAAATCTGAGAATTAGACATATGTGTTCCATAAAGAAACCCCTGCTCTCTCTTCTAACCATGAAATGATACAAAAATCACCTGGTCAGAATTTTAAGTCAGAAATAAGGATGGTTGGAATAGAGTTTCAGGGAATTCAGAAAGGCAGAAAGGTGTCAGCATAGGGAAGACTTCAGTAGAGGAAAAAGAAGAAGGTTTTTAGCATAATCCTTTACACTGGGAAGAATAAAGGTAACAGAGAGGTCTGTAACCCTTGAAGTCTAAGGGAAGTCTGCCTTAACTTCTAACAGCAGCATTCATTAAAACAAACAAAATCATCAACATGAAAGTTATATTTTTTCTCCCTTTCAAAGACCAATATGCTTTGGATTCATTGTCCACATTTGCAACACCACCTGAATTTCTCATCCACAGACCCCGGATAACCACTTTGACCTTGGACCTCCCACGTTCCTAGTAAATTATAAAACGAGGCATCAGCTGCTCAATAAATTGTCATGTTGTTTGCCAAGATTTATTCTTTCAACAAACTAATACATAAGACAATACTCCTTTTCACTAGCTAACAAAGCCTTGAAACGCACCTGCAAAGGAAAAGAACACCATACAAGCAAAACACATTTTAGAATTAAGGCTTTCAGCCAGTGAAGTTAGCCTGCCTTTCACTAAACATTTAATGGGCATTTCGAAAACATGGTTATACAAGAACATATTATCTTTCAATTAAACACTGGCATGAAGAAGAATACAAATTACTTCAATAAATGCAACTTAAAGAGTAAATGCAAAACGTGAATAATTAATACATGTAAGCACTTTAAATGAACCTTAATATACACAGTTACAAAAGCTTCAATCTTTTAATGATTACATTGCATTAATGCATTTTAACATTCATCTAAGTTAATGATATTAAGGCACAAAGTAAATATAATTTGAAATGTAAATGATTAATTTGCACAATAATGATGTGTAAAGGACAGAGTCTAAATTGAGTTATTCCAATCCCCTCTCTGATGGCAATGTAAGACATCACAATATCACACATGTAAATCCATGTCAGGCGAGATCAAGTCTGTACCTTAAAGTTTTCAACAACTTCTGTCTAGTATTTTCCAGATGTTTCAGGTCATCATAAATTATACTCTTCCCTCTCCATATCTCTTCTAGTTCTTTTCAATCCCTTTGATTTCTTTCCTTCCTTGCCTTTACATACTTATATCCCTTGAAGATGATGAACAGGCGTTCCATGGATTGCAATAATGATAAGATGTCTCAAAACAGAACCCACTATTATACTTCCTAAGTTTACAAACCATCTGCCAATCCTGGAAAATCCACCCCCAATTGTTTCCCAAACACCTACAGCTTCTAATTCTTGTAAATCTCCTCTTAGGTCTGTAATATGTTTTACATATTTCTTCACATCCTCACTTTTGTTGGAGCATTGCTGGACCTCTCACATTCTACAGACTCTGGTTTCTTTTGCAAGAAGAACGTCTAGCGCAAGATGATTTTTCACAACCATGGATCTCATAGTGTCTTATCCAGGTGACTGGTGGACACCTGTTGGGTATAAGTCAAGAAGGACGCTCAATGAAGGACCACACGCCAATTCTGAATACAATTTAGCTTTACTAGAATTTCAGATGAATATATGTATTTAGCACATCAACAATAATAAAATAAGAATGGCAATGAAAAGCATCTATTTATATATGAGTACACTACAAAGAGCATCTATGCATATATATAAGCAAAGAGTTCATTGACAGATATAAACTTTGATTAACTGTATACCAAAATGCATCACACTACGATGTTCAGGAAGCAAAATATAAACGAGTTGAATACTTCAAATAAGCTTTGATTTAGTACACACCAAAATGCATGTTTCAATTACTGCAGCAGGCTCACACTACGATGTTCAGAAAGCAAAATATAAACAACCTGAATACTTCAGATTAGCTTTGATTAACTGCATACCAAAATGCATGTTTCAATTACTGCAGCAAGCTCACACTACGATGTTCAGAAAGCAAAATATAAACAAGCTGAATACTTCAGATTATAAGCACAGTGCAAGCATAATAATCAATCATAATAATAGAGCAGAGAAACAAAGGCCTTTCATCCCTGTGTGGAACTTAACTTAGTCCACGAAATGCTGAGAAGCCCTCTACTGCCTGCTTGAACCTCTCCCCCCCTCAAGCGTCACGGTCTCTGAACAGCAAAACAGGGAGGCAGCGCTGGGCCATGGCAGCTTTCACAACCCCATCTGCGAGCTTCAAATCCCTCACCCGCACTTCAGTGCTTAAATAACTCGAAGCTTGGATTCTATCTCTTTCTGACATTTTCTAGCTATGTTATCAGTACTTGTCTCTTGGCTGCTCTGCCCTTCCCCAGTCTTTGTTTTCATTCCATCTTCTCCCTGTACTCTCGTTGTCAAGGTTGAGACGGAGTTTCCTACACAAACAAGCTTGAAAATAATATCATGAACTTTTCCACGTTGTTCGGGGGTTTCAGCAGGCATCACGCTCATCTACACTGCTCAAGCTAATTAACCCTTCGCGTCACAATGTCTTCCGCACCTTTAACTATACTGATCACATAGCTATCATTTCAGTATCTATAGCCAACAAAGAATTTGCAGTATTCATGGACAATTTATCCACTGTGGGGACAGTTTTCTAATCTTGAGTACATTCAAATTACAATGACATTTGGGACTACTGTACCAAAAATGTCTCCAAGAATTTCAGTACCACTAACACCTCTCTTAGTTCTAGGTTTCGTCTCCCATACTGTATCATTCACATGTTCCACCAGATACATCTTTGGGAAAACCACACCAGAATGGCATGTATCATACCATCCTTTGGGCAATTTGAAATATACATGACCTGCACAAACATAATTAACTCCAGGAATCATGGGATCATGTCTTTCCCAGAATGTGAGCGAAATATCTCCATATTTAAAACCATGGTCACACTCACTCTTACCCATGAGAATTGTGTTAAGGGAAGACTTGTTCTTACTCACACATAGTTACCCTTTGTGCTGCCAATCTAATAGTAGAGCTTTCATAACTCCAAAATCTCTATATTTCACTTCTTCCTCATCCAATAACCATTTATATCTCACATCCTATTCTGTTTTTCCTCTTTCATCCATTTGTCTCTTCCTATCTTCTATTGAATTAAAATATTTATTTTCTACAACAGTTAGAGAGCATGTTAAATTGTGTCTATAAGTGTAAGCCGTGTCCAGTGCCATGATCGGTTTCAATGAAGAATGAATGAATGATGGGGTATTTATATATAATGCACAGCTACTCACAGAATGTTGCAACGCTTTGGCGTCTAGCGTTGGACCGCCAGCAAAGCTTAAGTCAGTATTCCCACCACCCTTAGCTACTGAGTAAGTACGTTGTCAAAGTATTTTTTAAAACATCCTTCCTTAGTCATTACTTTCAGTTGTCTTGGAAGCTGGTTCCATAAACCCACCATCAGGACTGTGCAGGAGGAGCCCCCTCAAAATTGTTCCTTCAAACAGGGGCCTAAAAGCAGCTCAGACTGACTGGACCACTGCAATATCCCCCAATTATAGGACCTGATTCTTTCATTCAGATAAAAAAGGGCCCTTATCATGAAGGGCTTGATGTGCCAAAGTTAAAACTTTAAAAATCATTTGTTTGCCCTACGGTAACCACTGCACCCTTTTGGGAAAAAGTGACAGAGATTAATGTTTTGGGAGCTTAAACAGTAAGCGGACCGCCATGTTTTGCACTACCTGTAAGCGCTGTGTTAGTGTTGGACTTGGCCCTTATTGCGGGTTCACCCCCAGACTTTTTGCTTCCTTCCTCCTATTTTTTTTACCTCTTCCTGTTGGCTCTAGGATTCTGAACACTTTATCACTGCTGATCAGTGCTAAAGTGCAGGTGCTTTGCCTTCTAAAGTTGGTATGATTGGCTTACACCTAATTGCCATATTTAATTTACCTGTAAGTCCCTTGTACAGTGGTATCTCTATGCACAGGCCCTGTAAATTAAATGCTACTAGTGGGCCTGCAGCGCTGCTTGCACCACCCACTAAAGTAGCCTTTGAAACTTGTTCTCAGGCCTATTAGCGCAGGGCCTGCGTGCACAGTTTGCTGCCACAGGGACCTGGCATCTAAATTTACTTGTCAGGCCCAGAACTCCCCTTCTACTACATGTAAGTCACCCTTAAGTTAGGCCCTAGCCAGCCCTTTGGTCAGGGTGCTATGTATGTAGAAGGCAGGACATGTGCCTGGTTGAGTGGCCTGTCCTGGTTCTGACAAGCAGCCTATTAGGTTTCTCATTGTTGTGAGTGCTACATTTTCATAGGATTCCATTTGAAGTGCCCTGTCCTATGTCTAGGGGGTATTGTCTGATTGATGAGGGATAGCATAGGCATGTTTGGTGTGGTTGTAATGGTAGTGAGAAATGCTGCTTACTGGTGTTGGTGGATTTTTTATTATCATTACAGAAATGCCACTTCTAGAAAGTGAGCATTTCTCTGTGTCTTGGCAGAGTGACAGTTGGGCTTTGTGCATACTTTTTGGACAGCCTGTACACAGGGAGGTGTCACAGAGGTGAATCTACAGTTCGAAAGGTCTTCCTGGGCTGAGAGAAGGGGAGGCGGGTACACTTGCATCTGTAAAGGCTGTGCCCTGGCCTCACACAAAGGGCTTTTTTACCCCAAAATGATGTCTGGAGCCTATGCTGGAGGAGAGAGAGGACAATCCCAGAACCAGCTGCAACTGGTTGGAACCTTCTCTCCCCTTCTTTGCGAAACCTTAGCAAAACTGAATATAAGTACAGGGGATTTTTCCCCACAATTTGAGACACTCTGGACACTTAAACATGCTTGTAACTGGATACAGAATGCTGCTGGAGGGACTCACCAAGAACAGCCTTGGGCTGCTGCTGCTGTGCTGGCCTGTGACCTGCTTGGTCACTAGGAGGAACTACCACTGACTGCATCCCCTTTGTGTTGGCCTGTTGCTGGGCCCTGCTGCCTTGTGCTCCATCTTGGTGTCCCCAGAGACTGGGTGCTGTGGCCCCTGTCCTATGCAACGTTTTTTAGTTTCATTTCCAAAGTGCATGAGGAGCGCTTCAGCTTTGTGGAATAGCGCTTGGTGAGTGCCCCACTTAACTGGCCTAAAGTGCCTGGAGAGCGCTCAACCTTATGAGCTGAGTGCCTTGAGAGCACTCGTCCTTTTACTTGTGAGCACTGTTCCAAAAGTTGCCACTGAAAAATCACTGCCGCGAGCCTTGAGCACGACAAGCGTGTCTGAAACCCGCTGTCCAAACGTGCTCATGGGGCATAAGAGAAAGGAACGTGGGAGCAGGTGCGATCCTGGTTGTGCCTCCAGGGTGTGGGAGGCCAGTAAGAAACGCCCTTGGGGCACAGGCAGGCATCCACTTTGGTGCCTTCACCACCCTGGCCCGGGAGGGCTGGAGGAGGCTTGTGCATCACATGCAGGGTGGAACAGGCCCCCATTTCTTCTTTAAGGTTCTCAGACGGAAAACCTCAAGAGAGGCCCCCCTCTTCAAACTATAGGCCGCGGGTGGGAAGGAAGCCTCATTGGAGGCCCCTGCATCGCTTGACCCCTTGGTTTTGTTGCTCTTCTCCCCCTGGGAGTGGTAGTCGTGGCCCCGGGGGGCTGGCAGAGACCGTGGGCACCATAGTTCGGGCAATCCAGTTTATTTTCTATATAACTCTGCATTGTGTTCCCTTTGTGGTGGGGATAGTGTGTCATGTGTGTTGTGTGTGCTGTGCAAATGCTTTACACATTGCCTCTGGGATAGGCCTTACCACTCATGCCAAGCTACCAAGGGAGTGAGCAGTGATTATCTTGGGTGTGTAACTTCCTCACCCTGACTAGAGTAGGTGGGTTCTGCGTGGCTTAGATGCATACCCTAGCCAACCAGAAACCCAATTTCTAACTTTTAGATATTCTGGAATGCCCAAATAGAGGTCAATCCCAAAATCCGGCCGTGATAGTATCAAGGCTGTTTCCAAAGTGGACTGTGGCTCCACTGGAAGAAAATGTAAATATTTCTGGAGCAGGCGAAGAACCCAAATGCAGGTTTTCACCACTGATGAAACCTGTACTTTGAAGGATAATTCCACATCAAACATTATTCCCAAGTTCCTTGCCACCTTCATGGGTGGAAGGGGGGGTGGAACATCATTCGGCCAAGGCACTATCCAACCCTGTGATGGCTGTGGCCCAAACAGTAGGACCTCCATCTTATCAAGGTTACTCTGGAACTTTTTCTTTTTGAGACAGTCAAGAATTGCTTTTAAACAGAGAGCTAATGTTTCTTTGGCAGAGCTACTCCATAGGCTAAAATGAACTGCATATTGCCCGCATACAACAATATTCCATTGCTGAACTAATCCATTAAATATGCCATAGGAGCCACGTAAACGTTAAAAAAGGTGGGACTCAGGGCTGAACCCTGAGGCACCCCATCTCAGTTGTTTGACTCTAGAAGAATATAGTTTCATTCAAACTGCCTCCTCTCGGCCCTCCAGATGGTTGAGCTCCAGAAACAAGCTCACCTATCTAAGGGCCACGTCTTGTATACCCAGTTATTCCAACCTTTTTGACAAGATACTGTGATCCACAGTTTCAAATGATGCAGATAAATCCAGCAGCATCAGGGCCACATTAAGACCAGCATCTAGATGCAGCTTATTCGCTTCCAAAATTTTGAGCAAGGCAGTCTCTGTGCTGTGTCGAGCGCAGAAGCCAAACTGAGAAGGATGTAGCAGATTTTTCTTGACAAGAAAGGCATTAAACTGGTTGTTTACACAATTTTCCAATATTTTAAAGGCACTAGGTAGTAATGAGAGTGGGCGGAAATTGGATACATTTTCCTTTTTCAGGATGGGGACAGCGTTTGTGTTTTCCAGGCCTTAGGGATGATCCCTGACTGAAGTGATTTGGAAAACAGTTCCTGATAAATTGGGGCAATACTGCCTGAAACAACTGTCAAACTTTGTGGGTAAATAGGTCCTCTGATGATTCAGATCTTTACCCAACCAACTGCATCTTTAACTCCTCTACCCTAGGAGGAACAAATTGTGTAAGTTCTGTATCAACTGATGGTCTGAAAAAGTAATCAGAAATGATGGTGAAGTCTGCCATGTAATGGTTCTCCATATTGGCCTCGATTGTAAGAATCTTGTCCTCAAAGTAGTCGCTTAGGGCCTCATTGCAACGTTGGTGGTGAGACCGCCAGACCGCCATGTTGGTGGTCCCGAAAAGACTGCCAGGCCGGCCAGACCTTCCTATTGTGAGTTATACAGGGAGGCCCAAGCAAAAATGGCAGACTGCCAGCTGCACAGTAGCATGGAAATAGGTGGTCCAACAGCCAGAGCTTTCGGCACTGCAACCAACCACTGAGCTCATTATATTCACACAGTCACTGTGGTGGTTCCGTCATGGCAGTCAGCTAACGGCGGTCCGGACCACAGTGGTTCACAGTCAGCAAAGTAACAGACAAGTGCACATTGGAAGGATTTAAAAACAGTACAGCTGACACACATTGGCACAATGGACATACCTGCAAAGGACACTTTAAAACACACCCCTTTGCAGACCACAATCCTTTGCATTTCCAACACAAAACACAAAAGTCCAAGCAGCCTATTTTCCGTACACTTCATAGATTAGGCACCCCTATTTTTCACACCCTATTACACTTCCCCTCTTAAGTAAGTCCCTATCACCTGTAGTTTTTTTCCACTGTGTCTAATTTTAAAAAATCTAACTTTTTCAGAAGATGAGTTACGAGCTGTGGTGGTTGAAATCATAAGAGTAGAGTCAAAATTGTTTGGAGCACAAGTCCAGCATACGCTTCTCCGTAGGAAAATTCAAATGTGGGACAGGATCATCGACAGAGTGAATGCTGTAGGTCACCCTGCACACAAAGGAGGACATCAGGAAAAGGTGGAACAACTTCAGGTGCAAGGTACATTCACTGGTCTCCAGGCACGAGCTGCAGGCCAAGAAGGCTGGCATTGGCCCTCTCAGTGCCCCTTTAATACTCTTTGCCTGGGAGGAGAAGGTCTTGGCCATCATGCATCCTGAGGGCTTGACAGGAATACTTTGGGGAGTGGACTCTGGTAAGCTATCACACAATAAATGTCACAAAACTTAAATATCATGCATACTCATAGCTCACCGTTTGACACTGTCTTGTTCATGTACCCCAACAACATTCAATACCCAGAGTATCTGAGTATTAACACTGCCAATCTGTATAGTTAGACCCAACAGCACAGCTAATAGGAACATCACATGCCACATATCCAAATGGTGTCTGTAAGTCTTTCAAAGTACAAAAATAATCCCTGGGCTCATGGAATGTTTCTACATGTATATGTATGCCCAAACCTAAATGCAGTCTGCATACAGATACATACAGATATATAGGCCCATATTTATACTTTTTGACGCTAAACTGCGCTAACGCAGTTTAGCGTAAAAATATTTAGCGCCGTCTAACGCCATTCTGAAGCGCCATGCGGGCACCGTATTTATGGAATGGCGTTAGCCGGCGCTAGCAGACCGGCGCTGCCTGGTGTGCGTGGAAAAAAACCACGTAGACCAGGCAGCGCCGGCGTAGGGGGAAAATGGCGTTAGGACGTCTTAAAATGGGGCAAGTCAGGTTGAGGCAAAAAAATCGCCTCAACCCGATTTGCGCCATTATTTTCGACGCCCAGACGCCATTTAAATGACTCCTGTCTTAGTAAAGACAGGAGTCATGCCCCCTTGCCCAATGGCCATGCTTATGTCCCCTGGGCATGGTCATTGGGCATAGTGGCATGTAGGGGGGCACAAATAAGGCCCCCCTATGCCACCAAAAAAAATTAAAAAATATAAAAATGTATACTTACCTGAACTTACCTGAATGTCCCTGGGGTGGGTCCCTCCATCCTTGGGTGTCCTCCTGGGGTGGGCAGGGGGGGTCCCTAGGGGCAGGGGAGGGCACCTGTGGGCTCATTTTAAGCCCACAGGCCCCTTAACGCCTACCCTGACCCAGGCGTTAAAAAGTGGCGCAAATGCGGGGTTTTTTGACCCGCCAACTCCCGGGCGTGATTTTTGCCCGGGAGTATAAATACGACACATTTGCGTCGCTGTCATTTTTTTAGACGGGAACGCCTTCCTTGCATCTCATTAACGCAAGGAAGGCGTTCACGCAAAAAAATTACGCTATTTGCCCATACTTTGGCGCTAGACGCGTCTAACGCCAAAGTATAAATATGGCGTTCGTTTTGCGCCGAATTTGCGTCGAAAAAAGCGACGCTAATTCGGCGCAAACGGAGTATAAATACGGGCCATAATACCTAACATTTGTCTAGTGTGTGTAGTACAGAGAGTTACATGACATCAACTCCGAGGAGGTACTGTTTCTGTTACTGTTACTGCAAGCACAAGCTCAGTGTTCACTTGTCAAAAGCCCCTCTCTGTCAACTCCCAAATTAGGTCTACTCACCTGGGGGGATAAAATTAGTCTACTGTGGTGTAGCAGAGAGAGAAACATTACTGCAACTCCCAGGAGGCACTGTTTCTGATACTAGAAACACCTGCACAATATCCACTTGTCAAAAATACCCCTGTTTGTCATCTCCCAAATGACAAATTAAGTGGACTCACCTGGGAGGATAACATATAGTGGGTGCAGTAAAGAAAGAGGCATGACTGCAACTCCTAGCACGCCTTGTGTCTGTAACTCTAACCACTAGCCCAGTATGCACTTGTCCAAATACCCTTGTGTGTCAATTCTTCAATTGAGGTGTACACATCTGTGGGGATAACATTTGTATAGGGTGAGTAGGAGAGTTGCATGACTGCAATTCCCAGCAGGCCCTGTTTCAGGAATTCTAAACACCAGCACAGTGCCCACTCGTCCAAAGACCCCTGTTTGTCCTCTGCCAAATGAAGTGTACTCACCTGGGGGAATAGCATTTACATAGTGTGTGTAGTAGAGAAAGTGGCCTGACTGCAACTCCCAGGAGGCACTGTTCCAGTAGCTCAAACCACGAGCCCAGTGTACACTTGTCCAAAGACCCTTGTGTTGCAACTCTCAATTGAAGTGTACTCACCTGGGCGGATAACATTTGTATAGTATGTGTATTAGAGAGAGTGACATGGCTACAAGTCCCAGCAGGCCTTGAATCTGTAGCTCCAAACACCAGCCAAGTGTGCATGTGTCCAAATACTCCTGTTTGTTAACTCTCAAATGAAGATTACTCACCTGGGAGAATACCATTTGTCAAGTGTTGGGAAGTAGAGGGAGTGCCATGACTGCAAAACCCAATAGGCCCTGTTTCTTTAACTCAAACCACCCGCCTAGTGGTACATATACCCCTGTCTGTTAACTCCCAAATTAAGTGTACTTACCTGGGGGGATAACATTTGTATAGTGTGTGTAGTAGAGAGTGAGATGACTGCAACTCCCAGGAGGCCTTGTTTCTGTGACTCCTACCACCAGCCCAGTGTTCACTTGCCCAAATACATCTGTAAATGAATTGACAAATGAAGTTTACTCAACTGGGGGGTGAACTTTTGTCAAGTGTTGGGCAGTAGAGTGACTGACCTGACTGCAACTCCCAAAAGACCCTGTTTCTGTAGCTTCAAATACCAGAGCAATGGTCACTTGTCCAAAGACCCCTGTTTGTCATCTCCCAAATTAAGTTTAGTCATCTTTGAGTGATCAAGCACAGATCATTCACAAATCAGAGATGTGTTTGCCGACATAGCTCCACCTAGACTTGCTAACCCAAGATGAAATTATTGAGGATAGGAATGACGACTTACCCAGTGTATATAACACATATACCTAAGGCCTCAAGATGCATCACAATATTGGTATTGGCAGCAGACACATTGACACAACACTGTGCACATGATCATTCCAATTACATACATAACACAGTCCTGCGACTCCCTGATTCACAACAATGTAGGCCTCCAAATGGTCAAAGCCATATCTTATATAGCCACTGTTTTGCCTGCACTGGTGGCAAGATGTCAAATTTGGCATGCTTTACACATATGTCAATGCACCCATTGCCATGGTTACTTGCCACAACTGGATTAACTTAACTTTGCACAAGGTCTTTTCTTACAGTAACTGTAAACTGTTGGAGGTAAATGTAACAATACAACCAGTACGAAATTATGTTTTACATCAACAGGTCGAGCTCCCACTGGGCACACAGAGGCCATGGAACAGACTGACACTACCACCTGGATGAAGCCCTCAGTGAAGATGACGCTCCTCCACTTGTGGACATGGAGGATGGTTCTGAACCATCTGGGCAACCTGATCAGGCAGCAACAGTGAGTCTCACTGTGCCCACATTGTCTCCTCCTAGCCCTTTTGCATCAACATCACAGGCAACCATTTGCACCCCAACCTGTGTTCCCAGCATAGTGTCTACCATCTCATCCCCCTCAGTCCTGGGTCTTGAGTTACAGCGCAATTGTTGCAGAGGGAAACCTGTGGCAAGGGCACAGGCCTGTGGGGTTAGGGTGCATGGGAGGGAAGTTGTGGGCTCACTGGGTGAGGCCAGGACACCATCAGCCATGTATTGGGTGCCTATCAGGAGTCCCAAGGCATGATGGGCCAGATTTTGCATGCATAGGGACATGCAGGACCAGATGGAGGCTTACAATAACAACATGGCCTCCCTATCAGGGGTGTTGAGGGAAATACACACGACCCTGAGCAGGGCTTTTCAACAACAGTCTACCCCTTTAATTGGCTCATCAACAGTAGGTCCTTCAACATCGGTGTCAGCCACTGGAAGGGAGGCCCTGCAAGAGGAACAACAAGCTGCAGATACCACTGCATCTGTAGCAGAAGATCCACTGTGTTAGCAGGGACGTCCAGCAAGAACCCATGAGATGCGAATGGCAAGACATAAGCCTCTTCCTTAAGGACCTCCTTTGTGTGTCACACATTTACTCTGGACTGATCCTGAACCAACTGTAATTTCCAATGGGAGGAGTACTCTGGACTTTGGACTTACAATGGTGGGGCATCTACGCCAATGATTTCATTCATCATGACTGACCCCTTCACCTTTGTTTTTTTGTTAAGTTATGTCACGAATATTTAATGTTAGTCATAGCTGCACAATAAAATCACCTTTCATTGACTCCTTATCTGATGATTTTGATTTCATATTTAGCTATGTAAACTTGTCAGACCATGTGATTCATACAATGATAATCCAAGGTGCTTGTTCAAGATGGAAAATGTTGCATGTACACAGTGTCCAGCTCAGGATTACAACCTTCCCACACAAAGACATGCATACAAGTGTCGGCTCAAACCAAAATGTTTAATACAGTGTTCAGCACATAGGCTGTCAATATGTCTGAACTGTTGAAAATCAAGAGTGATTGACTTATACTGAGTAAATGAACATATTGTCAGGTACAGACCCCCAGACCACGGAAGGAAGGGATTTGTCAGACATTGTCCTGTAGAATAGGCAAACACTGATGTGGTTGATGCCAGCAGCTTGAGCCTTATCACATATCACACCAGAGCAATTCAAAATGACATAATCCAAGATACAAACAGATGCAGTACAACAGTTCCTGATCACAGGCTGTCATAATCAAATTCCCATTCATCTAGTGGTATGATACAAACATATTTCAGTTATTATGGCACAGGCACCATGGCCTACAATGATTAAACACATCTACAGCTACATACAGGTCATTCAAAAAGTGTTTAGCCAGTGCGAAGGAACAATGACTTGGTAGTAAGGTAGGGCTACATATGTGATGACCACATGATGGCATACATGATGCATCAGGCCCACTACAGGAGACAAAACAAGTGCACTGGGCACTTCTAAAACTCCACCCAAACCAAGCCAATGTTACAACTCTGATATGCCAGATGAAGATGTCATGGTGAAGGTACATGTACACAGAACAACACAAGGAGTATAGGCTTGAAACCATACCTATGACACAATTCACATAGCAAATATCTGGAAAACAAGCAAGGAAACTGACACAAAAAAAGCAACATCATCAAGGTGGGAATGTGTCAAAGGCAGGCTCTTATCAAGCAGCCTTTGGCTGAATATTGCAGAATATCAGCACCCTAGCTATTTAAAAAAACACTCAACTTCACACATTCTCACAACTGCAGCTCATTGTACAATCACAGTCATGACATCACATGACATACACTCATAAGAAGTAGTTGTGGATGAGCTCTTCTCGCAAGTCAGCTTGTTCCGCTTCACCAGTGTCACCCTCACTTGGCATTTCAGGATTCTCACCTGGTGGCACTGCAGGCCCCCTGTTCTCTGGGATGTATAGGATGTTACTACGCAGGGCGATGCTGTAGAGCATGCATCATGCCACAGTGATCTGATGCACTTTTCTGGGTGAGTAGAGGAGGGCTCCACCAGTTCCGTCCAGATAACTGAATCTGAGATTCAGGAGCTCAAAAGTCTGCTCCACTGGACACTGTGTTGTTCCATGGGCTTCATTGAAGAAGACTTCCCCTGGTGTACTTGGATTCCGCAGGGCTGATCCAGGATAACCAGCAAACACATTTGAAATGCAGATATCCACCAAAAAGATAATTTGCACATTGATGGAATGGAAGTTCTTTCTCTTGCGATAGACTTGTTCAGTAGCCTGCGGTGGCACCAAGCCAACATGTGTGCCATCAATGGCCCCACCACATGTGGTGGTTGGGCAAAACCATAGAAGTCAGCCTTCACATTGGGTAAATCCTCCTTTCGGGGGAACATGACATAACCGTCAATGTGTTTCAACATTGCAGAGAGGAAATCCTTCAAGACCATACTAAACATAGGTTGGGGCATGGCACCAGATAGGGCCATTGTATGTTGGAAGGACCATGTGGCAAGGAAGTGCATTTCTGACATGACCTGTACAATGGGTGGTAAGTGGGGAATTTCCATTAAGATGATTTATGCATGTTGGATTACTGTTAGCTGGCATCAGATCAGGCCCCAACTAAAGGGGTAAGTCCACTATTGTTTGCCTATTCAGATGGTACAGCTGTATGATGTGGAGTTCTTCCATGGTCTGAAGGTCTGGCAGTGGATGTTAGACAGGAGGTTGTTGCATCCTCCCTCTCCCAGGGTACCTATGTGTGACAAGACATGATTTGTAACATTAGTCAGAGTGTCCACAGCAACACACGTGATGCATGCCAACAATAACATGGACATAGCATTTCTGACTGGATAGACATGACACACATAACACATTCCAGCTTGCAACAACACAAGGGTCACATGTGACCCACACTGCTGTCCGCACATGTGTCCACAACATGGATTTGTGTGATACCTAACTATATGCTACACAGTTGCCCTTTGAAATGTGACTGCATTTTCTGACTGCCAAAAACTACCATCAGTGGTGGTGGTACATGCACTGCCATCATATGCCATCTGTGCCCTGTAACTCACTACACTGGAGGTTGTGTAGTAGGACCTATATAATAAGACAGCATGAGGATGTTTGTGATGTTCCTACACATATAATCTATGTGTGACACAGTTTACACAGCCATATACAGTATTTTCAAGGGCCAAAATGGTTGACCTACTCCACTGGACATTAGGAACCACACGTGACAACCGGTTGAAGTCATCCATGCGGTAGGTGGTTCTAACCCCGACATACACTGCCATAGGCTAACGTTGTTGCCTATGGCAGTCTCGGCCGAATGGCTGTGTCTGTCAGTGGTGATGAGCAGGTACGTGGCAGACGTGACCGCCATGTTCTGCTTTACTGCTAACACTGCTGTAAGCAACACCTCCACTAATTCAGCAGCTGTGTGCCGCCTCTGGGGCAGTCATGCCACACCTAGCAGGTAATAGGGCCCCTGCCTTCTCTACAGAGGAGCTGGAGAGGCTTGTAGATGAGGTCCTTCCCCTGTATGGACATCTATGGCTCACCAGAGGAGCAGGTGAGTGCTTCATATGCACATTCATGACTCTGTTCAGCACCATCCTTTCCTTTATTACAGGCTACAGTGTGCACCTGTGTTGTAGTTGGACTTATTGTGTGCCTCTTGTTGCAGTCTGTGTGGCATCACTGGGATGTACATGGTGCAGGTATTGGTGAACAGTACTATATGTTGTGTTCATTAACATTGTGTTGTGTGATGTGTTTTGGAGTTCCTAGATCCTCCTTGTGTTGAACCCACATAACTAGGCAAGGAGAATTACTGCCATCCAATGACATTTCTTTCTTTATGATGGTTCTAAATTTTAGACAACATGTATGTGCATGACAGCATTAGCTGTGTATGCATCTTTTCTGAGTCATTTGAGGATCTTTTTAGGAATGTTGATCGTGCCACAAAACTTTCAACTCACATCCAGCCTTGCCATACTGTTGTTTGGAAGGCATACAATGACTCAATCTACCCTTCAGACTGCCACACAAAGCACAAGCCACATTGTTGACGGGCACATGATGTACTGTCATGCATGAAAGTGGGGGAAATGTGAGTGTCATGTAGCTTTTATATGCTCAGCCTGCAGAGACCAGGGCCTGTCAAACGTATCTCCCAACATGGGACATAGTCCAGGCTGTAGGAGAGTCATTGTGGCTCTACAACTGTGGCAATGTGCCCACTCCCTGTACACCAGTAGATCCTGTCATGTGGCCAGTTAGATGCTCTTGTGGCAAAATGTGCCCTGAATGCCTCAGTCCATTGACTAGATTAGGAATGAGTACACACATACATCCCTGAACTAGTCCATATGTGCATTTTACATCTTTGTCAATGTGTGTCTTTGACTCATGACACGTCGCTTACTCCCACAACTTTGTTGTCACATTCACATAAGTCAAAATTGTTCTGTACTGCCTTATTGCACACTTGATAAAACTACAGTGCAGACAGTGTGTGGATTCCTGGGAGGCCATGACAGTAGCTTTCTCAAATAGCGGAAACTATACACTGCATACCTTTGTATGATGGTTGCCAAATCTGTATTTTGGACACATATGTCCAAAGGAGTGTTCTGTGGTACAGGTATATACCACAATCCCCCCTTCCCCATCCCCAGAAGTGGCATGCGTCCTCATTTGTCAGGACACTTGTCCACGCCTGCACAGGGAAGACACTTTCTGTACCCCCCTGTCAGGCCCTTCACAGTCACTCAAGTGAAGTCTGTAATATGGAAGTTGCCTGTAGGGACTCTATACAGTGAGTCAATCTCGCTGACTGTAAATGTGTTCGTCGAGTCAGGCCTGAGGACTATACTCTTCAGAAGACACATATGTGTATAGTGTCTCATTGTGGCTCACATCACAGTACATGTTGCTGGAGCCTGGGCTACCTGATGTGGGTACGCTTGCTTAGTCATTGTATGCCCTGAGCAGGGTAATGGGTTAGTCTGCAGATGATTACAAAAGTCTTTTGGCATGTCCCTGTACTTATTGCCATGTGTGCTTTACACTTGGGGTGTGTTAAACAAATTAAACTTTTTTTGCTTTGTGTTTCTGATGTGTGTGACAACCATTTTAGCAAAAACCTGTAATTGGAATTGCTTAATTTGTCTCTTGCAGCAATATAGGTAAATGCCCATCAGAAGAAGGATATTTGGAGAGCCATCACCCAGAAGGTGCAGAACCTGGGAGTCCACAGCCAGCGGGGTGCCCACTGTCACAAGAGGTGGGAGGACCTGAGATGCTGGGCCTGGAAGACTCGGGAGGTCCAGCTGGGGCTGTCCTCTCACTGTGGGTGGGGGACACGTTGGACCATGACCCCCTCCTAATGGCTCACATTCTGGCAGTGGCGTACACAGACCTTGATGTAAGTTTGATATGAAAACAGCAGCCACAAGGTGGTGAGTACAGGGCATACATAGCCATGTTAATGTGTTCGGTTCTGACTTCTCCCCTTCAGGATTAGGGATGAGCCATGTGTGACAAAGTAGATGAGTAAATGTTTGTGTAGACAGGTAACATAGTGCGTTCTGATGGGGTCTTGCCTATTGGTCTAGGGAACTCTGGGACAACACATGGCTGTGTACACTGATCAATCAAGTAATGCTTGTTGTTGTTGTGGATGTATGTTCTATGCTAGAGACCACTACTCATCAGTGTTACAGGTCAAAGAAAAAGAAGTGATGGATCACTGTCTTCAGCCATGTGAATAGTCAAGTGAGTAAATTGGCATCTGCATCCCAGAGACCACTTATCTTCAGTATGTGACAAGTGCTGGTGCCTCACTACTGTCTGTCATGTGAAGATAGCCATCATACATGTGACAGAGTATACATTGTTCTTTGGGTCAGTTGCAGATCAGAACTTTCCCCTGGTAAGTGGGGAATGTCCATTAACATGATTTATGTGCCATCATTGTTGCCAACATTCCTTGTGCCTACATGTTAGCATGTGTCCCTTACTCTTTTGACAAAATGTGTGCACTGCTGTTTCAGGCATGGTCTACCTGTGTTCATTGGATCCTTTCTGTATTCCCTCACATATATGTGCATGCCAAGCTGTGTTTGGAATAGGGCATTTGCAATTGGGCTACAGTTCATATGGTGCCACAGACAGGAGTGTATCACCATTGATTGTTGCCTCACACATACCCTCACCTGTCGTAGCATGTCCATTGGCAGGTACAACTACAGTAGCAATGAGGGGCATGGTGTGTAGGACTAGGGTTTGTACTCATAATGTGCATTTCCATGCCATTGATGTGGCATCATGTGGAAAGGTGCAACACACATATCTAATGGTGAGGATTTGTTACCTGACTGTTGGCATGCATCATGGAGTGACTTTCAGTTATGTTGGGGTCATATGTGGTTGAGTACAACCATTCATCCACAAAAATCTGGATTTGCAGGATCAAAATGGAGACACTGATGTAGCTTTGCCTTAGCAAAACATGTTGAGGGCCTTTTACAAGTACTTGCAAATCTCTGGGCCTCTCCAACATACAAAGGACTACTAGCATCTACTGATGCAATAAGAGTATGCCATTGTAAGGGTTGCTAGACATCAGTGCTGAGTTTCCTGGGGCTTGCTGATCCATTGTGTTGTGGATTCTAGAGACTTATCTCCCAGACATGTTACACATTTTGTCTCCAGTGTACATTTCCATGCCAAATGTGTAGCATATCTGAGCAACATTAGTACCACCTCCATCACTCCATTGTGCATTGTTGATATTTTTCAAGTGTGACATGGGTATTTCCATATCACCTTCCCCAGGCTACTGTACTGTTGTCAGCAACATGGCAGGCTTTAGTAGCATCATTTCTTATTGTTGTGTCATTGTGTATGTGACAAATGGATGGCTGCATGACCTTATGCAGCATCTGTGGGAATGAAGTTGGTATTGGGCTACTATTGTATGCCAACAGGTAACTGAGCTATGCTCCATGAGACAAAGCATTGAAGGTGATGTGGTATCCTACATATTCAATGGTTATTGTGATTGCACAACTTCAGCCATGCCATTGAAGTTGGCTGAGATCCTGTTTTCCCTCTGGGCAACTGCAGGCAGCTTAGATGGCATGCATGCATATGGTATGGTACATGTAGGAGGCACTTTGATGTACTTTGTTGCTGGGGCGTACTTGACATTTTGGTAATGTTTGCTAATCAGAGCTGTTGTTCTAGTGTGATCAGGAACATGTGGTGACCCTTTTTCTCTGTGTATTTTCGGCATCAGCCCCAGCAAGTGAAGGAGGCAGGGTACAACCAAGTGGGGAAGCATCTGGCCACGGTACCTCCAGTCATGAGACCACCGACATGGAGGGACCCAGTGGCCAAGAGGATGAGGAGAGTGCCATGAAGGAGGCCGGTTCTACAACCTTATCATCAGATTCTGTCTGCAGTAGTCAATCTCTAGTGGTGGTAGACCCATAAGGATCTACTCCTGTAGCATCCATGTCCGCCACTCCCAGTTCTATAGTTACCCTCCTGGTTGCTCCCCACCAGTTAGCTGTGCCCCTCACCCAAGAGGGTGGGCGTATCCTTTGCCGCAGACATCTACGCACCAGCTCCTGTTACCCTTGCTGCCCTGAGTGAGGAGGCTATTGACCTCCTGAGGAGCAGCTCTGTGGGTCAGACTGCCGTTGCGAATGCAATCCAGGGGATGGCCAGTCAACTTCAGCAGACCAATGCTGGAAGACATTCATAGTGCCATGTCTGGCCTACAGATAACTTTTCAAGCTCTGGCCTCCTCACTGAAAACAGCAAGTCACCCCCCACATTCTTCCTTGATGCACCTTCCTGTGAAGGTTCCCTAGCATTGATTGGAGTCAAGTGTGGGCACATCTATGAGCGTGAACATTACTTGGACTGACCAATGGCCTCTGTTCTTATGAATTTTGCATTAATAAACCCAAATAGTTGTTTTGTTGGATGCACATTTGTCCTGCAATTCCTTTCCTCCCTTTATGTTGTTCCTTAGTAACTTGTGTTGTATGCCTACAGGTGTGTTCGTTTCAACCTGATTACTGATCCATTTGCTGTTGTTTGCAAAATCTGACATTATTAGTAGTGCTGGTGTCGCCTAGGACAAGGGTAGATGCTGACTGTATGGATGTTTGTTTGTTAATGCAATTGTGGTGTTGTTGCATTTTGTTATGTTTAGTATGGTAAGTATTTAATCTTGTGTTGTCCAATGTCAGCATGTGTGGTGTTAGACTTGTCCCCCTGATATGGATTATACATTTGTTTCATGTGTAGAAGCTAGAATTTTGTATGCCCACACATGTGGGGTGTTCAATTGTGTCTCCTACTTTCATTTGCATTTGACTGTGCATGTGTCCATTTTACTGAGTGTTCCTTGCATCTAATTCTAGATGTATGACCCATGCTATTGTAGGTGTATGTGCTTTATTGACTTGAACTTCCACATTCTGCAGATGGGTATGTCACTTGGCCTTACTATTGTTTGTCCAAGAGATACCTGAAGGGCCAGTTCCTGTGCAAATGTTGTTTAGGGGCATGTGCAAAGTATAATGCGTCCCAGTGCAGCATCCTTACCTGAGTGCTCTTGATGCCTCATCCCTATTGTGCAGGTACTGTTTGCATAGTGAGCTTTGGATATTTGTCTCTCAAACTATGATGCATCCCATTGTCCTTCCATTGTGTTGCAATATGGACTGTTTCATGGGAGGGGTATTTGGGTTCTATGACACATCAAAACATTTGTGTGTTCAATCTGACGATAGTCCATGGCATGTGTGCAATGTGAGGGATTCAGTTGTATTGATAGATGTGATGTTGCTGTGTTGTTGTTGTTGTGTGACACAATGTTGTACACACTTCTCTGTCTCTGCCTCAGATGGGCAGATGTGTATTTTTGTATAGTGTGTGATACAGTGTTAGTGTCAGTGACCTGCCCAAAGGGGGCATTTAATGGCTGTGGATGTGTCATTCTTTGTGAATGGCTCCGACTGTGTAAACAATGACATGTGTACTTGGGTTCATAGCGTGAGTCTCATATCATGTGTGTGGACAATGGTGTGACGATCTGTTGTTAAGCGTAAAGACACAGGTAAGTGTGTGTACTTACTGTCATTTCGTCCATAGTGGCATGGATTTTGTGCACCTTTAATGAGCAGCAGCAGAAGGACATGTGTGATGGGCTTCATGGCGGTACAGGATATGTAACGATGCCTGCAAATGAATTGCTTCCTTTATGCTCTCCCTTTCTGCCTACTGGGAGGTAGTGGTTGGACCGCCATGGTCACATTGGCGGTGTGCAACATCATAATGAGTCCAGCAGAAACACAGGCTCCCCTGGCCTGCTTGTCCTGCCTCATCACAACAGTGGTCTGTGCTGCTTTGTGGTGCCAGAGGGACTGCGGTGGTCTTTCCTCTATAGGCCAGCCAGCATCGTAACACAGTGGTCCAACCACCAAGCCAATGGCAGTCAGACTGCTACTGCCGCCATGATGGTGCATGGACCGCCAAACTTGGAATCAGGCCCTTAGTCTGATACACCTATCTTGTTCAGGCCTTACAAGAGGGGCTTTTTCTTTAGGGTCAACAAAGATGGAAACAATCTTGAAAATGTCCTTACTATCATTGTCATGCACTGAGCATCGAAAGAGCTATGTACTTTATTAATATTCCTATGATACACCTTGAGGGCCCTTTTTGTAACAAATGTTTACCCTCTTCTAGCTAGTGGTGGTGCCATACTCTCTCAAGCTATTTACAAGCCTCTCTTTCCCCGACCAGTTTCTGAGGGAACCATTCGGCTGAGCGGTGTTTGTGACCCCTTCAAGTGGACCTCATGGGCACTGTTTGATCAGCTGCATTATGAAGCCAGTTTAATATTGCACTATCACAGTCATTAATGCTGCCAAAAAGTATGGGTCTTGACTCATCTACAGTGTTTTTCAGATTATTGATTGATGCCTTCTTCCAGGACCTCACTCCCTCCTCTAGCGTGTTGCCTCTGCAATCTACAGAGACCCCACATGCCCAGGAAAAGGGGAGTAGGAAATGGTCTGACCTGCACACCTCTATTGGGTTTCCCCTGAGTATCTCTGCATTAGAGATAATACCATCTATGGTGTGCCCTGCTATATGTGTGGGGCCCTTATCAACATACTTCAAATTAAAAGAAGCTAAAGCTTCCAAGAAGTGAAGGGACAAAGGGTCATTTATGTTCACCAAATGAATGTCAAAATCACCTAGAATTGTAGTATTTGAACAATTAATGCAAATAGGGGCAAGAGCTTGGTCCAAAGAAGACAAAATGTTGCCAGCATGGCTCGGTGGGTGATAAACTAAGACCCCCCATGAACAAATGTTTGGCACTGGGGGAGATAGTGAACCCAAGGGCTTCCACATCCTTTAATCCCTCCACATTAAGGGGGTCATTACAAGCTTGGCGGGCGCAAGCGGTAACCGCTGTGCGGCCGCCAATGCGGCCGCACTCCCGCGGACCCCATTACAACATCCCCGCTGGGCCGGCGGGCGCAAACCTAGTTTACGCCTGCCGGCCTAGCGGGGATGCGGCTGCAACATAGGAGCCGGCTCCTAATGGAGCCGGCGGTGTTGCGGCCGTGCGACGGGTGCAGTAGCAACCGTCGCGCTTTTCACTGTCTGCTATGCAGACAGTGAAAAGCTGCACGGGCCCTGTTAGGGGGCCCCAGGACTCCCTTTACCGCCAGCCTCTTCCTGGTGGTGCAAACGCCAGAAACAGGCTGGCGGTAGGGGAGTCATAATCCCCAGGGCAGCGCTGCTTGCAGCGCTGCCCTGGCGGATTATCACCGCTGGGGCTAAAACGCCGGGAAACCGCCGGCCCCGGCGGTGCGACCGCGGCGCTACCGCCGTGGTCGTAATATGGGTCTCCGTACCGCCAGCCTGTTGGCGGTACGGATGCCACATTACCCCTGGCGGTCTCCGGCCGCCAGGGTCGTAATGACCCCCTAAGTCTTACAACTGAGGAGCTTCCTAAAAATAATATCAACTCCCCCCTCTTACCTACCGTGTCTGCGTGCATACAGACATAATTATCCAGGATACCTAGCTGTAAGTCAGGACATGAATCCTTTTTTATCCACATCTCTGTCAACAAGATTGCATACCATGTGTTTTCCTCATATAGCCTAAGTATATCTAATTCATGCGCTGAGGCTGAGTTGACTATTCTTCGTCTATTGTCTGGGGCCAGACTGGTATAATGGCTGGTGCTGGCAGAGGTTGGGTTGCAGACGGGTGCAGGCACGTCGTTGCTGCAGCTATAGAGAAATAGGAGTGTAAGGCTCCGACTCCTGATGAGTTTGCAACACTAGAGTGTGTTGTTCCTAATCTAATGCCAGTCTCCGCTCTCAGTTCCCCCTTCACATAGCCAGTGCCCGGCCCTTCCCACACAGTACTTCAATTAATACGAGCAACAGTATTCAAACATGAGCGTACATCAAAATAAAAATCCAGTACTATGTACACTGAGCGCAATGCTCAAACCTCTCGGACCATTACCAAAATTTTAAACCCGACAGATACAAAAACGTGCACTGTGCAGTGTTAAAATAAATTAGATAAAAACAAATGCTAATTAAAAAATTAAACACAGGGCGGGTACACTAACCAAGCCTGCTTCCGCCAACCATATTAAAGATATATCTGGCACATATGCGCTGTGGCTGTGGAGAATGCGAAATTTCCTAGCTAGCATGAAGGAAAATTTCAATTCTATTGAGGACACGGAGGCGAGGATTATGCAGTTCTTTATTCACTCCTTATTATACAGCAGGTTCAAAGTTCAACAAAAAACAAAACTGAACCACAAGTCCCATGAGTGTGTTGCCATGACAACGGTAGAACACCGGCTCCATTAAATTATGAGTATAAATGTCCACCGCACATCATATCCCCCTCGACTTCACTGAGAAAGGACCTCCAACTCTTCAAGAGGCCGCTGTCTCAGTTCCTATAAGAAACATACCAATGTAAGTCATGTAGACACAAAAAAAAAAACAGACAAAATCTTTCCTGAATCACTGTAAGCAAAAACTGCAGTTATGGGAAACAACAATGGAAAATTGTCAACATCATCAATCACTACAAGTGCAATACAATACATGAGAGCACGTATATACTAGTAATATGAATAACAATCAGTACATGAGAGCATGCATATATAAATAATAAGAATACCACCATCATACCGAATCCAAACCATAGATTCTGGGTGGGTAGTACACGGAATACGTGTGGGGAGGGATATTCCTCGCCTCCGTGTCCTTAACAGAATTGAAACTTTCCTTAACATTAGCTAGGAAATTTCGCATTCTATGGCAGGACCGGAGGCAAGGATTATGCAAGTTCAAAGCTTACTCACCACCAAGGAAGCTGCCTCATGGATCAGTTTGAAGTAAAATATTTTAAAAACCGACTCGAAGGACCAATCCGCCGCATTCATGATGTCCTCCAACCTACCGCCAACGTAGACCGCTTTGGAGGCCGTGGCACCTCTTGTGGAATGGGCACCAAAAATACGTATGTCAATACCGGCTTCTGCTAGGATCCATCGGACCCAAAGCGCAATGGTAGGGGAAGAAACCGCTTTAAAGGGCTTCTTGATAGCAATCAACAATTGGTCTTCGCCCACAGGACGAAAATCCGCAATCAACTCCTCATACGTCTTCAAGCAACGTACAACGCATAGTTTAGGAGCAAAAGGGAACACCGGATAAGATACCGACCTGGTATTACATTTGGTCCTACGGGACACTGTAAAGGTTACGCCCTCTGGAGAAAACACTCTACCTGACACATCCAGAGCCCTGACGTCTGAAACCCTTTTGCAAGAAATGAGGCACAGCAACATCGCTAGTTTAGCTGACAACTCCTTCCTGGACAGAAGATGATTATCCCATAATTCCGAATATCTTGGTACCGGAGGATTGGAAAGGCTGATGCCTTTAAGAAGTTTACACACCCAGGGATTAACTCCCACCGGTTGATTATCAAGAAGGGGGTGACCCGCAGAAATAGCCGAGCGGAAGGAATTCACCGTGCAATAAGACAGGCCAGCTGCTGCCAGTTCCGCTAAGGAATTTAGGATGTCAGTAACGTGGGCCCCCATGGGATCTGTATGCCTGTCCATACACAAGTAAGCCCATCGAGACCAAGCCGATCTGTATCGCTTGCCAGTTCCTGCAGCCCAGGCCTGGGCGATGAAACACTGAGCTTCCTGCGAAAGTCTGTGATCAAACCAGCGAGTCCTTAAATCTTCCCGGCCACCAGATGCAGATGGCCCTGGAGGACCAGAGGATGGAACTGGCCAAGCGGATCCCGAAGGATCGAAGAGGATGCTGAAAGCCGAAGAGGAAAGTCTCACGAGAGTTCCAGACGAGTGGGGAACCAAGCCTGGGAGCGCCATAGGGGTGTCACTAGAATCACGGTCGCTTCCTGACTTCGGACTTGGGCTGACACTCTGGAAACTAGCAGGAAGGGGGGAAAGGCGTGACCCTGAATCTGGCTCCAGTCCTGAAGGAATGCGTCCACTGCCTCTGCCCCCGGATCTGGACACAAGCTGAAGTACCGGGGAATTTGTGTGCTCCACCTGGAAGCAAAGAGGTCCACCGTGCAGGGACCCCACCGAGCCATGATTGCCCTGAAAACCGACGAATCCAGCTTCCAATCGCTGGAGTCCTAAAGGAATCTGGAGTTCCAATCCACAAGAGCATTTAGGGAGCCGGGCAGAAACTCCACCGTGACCGAGATCTGGTGCGCCAGGCAAAAGTGCCAAAAATCCTTCGCCAGATCTGCTAGAGCCCTCGACCGAGTGCCCCCCAGATGGTTGATATAATGGACTGCCGATACGTTGTCCATCCGAAGGAGAACCACGCATGAGACCCGGTCCAAGGTCAAGGATTTGATTGCAAATGAGCCCGCTAACAGCTCTAGACAATTGATATGCATATTGAGTTCCTGAGGGGTCCGACGTCTCCCGAAGGACACATCCCCGGAGAGAGCTCCACATCTGTGTAGGCTGGCATCCGACTCTATGACTAGGTCGGGGGAGGACCTGAAGATGGCCCTGCCATCCCATGCCTCCATGTGGTCCAACCACCATTGTAACTCCATCTTTGCCTCCGAATTGAGAGAAATCAGCTCTGAATACATCAGCCCGTGGCACAGGTGATGAGCCTTGAGCCGCTGCAAAGCCCTGTAATGAAGGGGGCCTCGGAAAAGAGCCTGGATCGAGGAGGAAAGTAACCCCACCACTCGGGCTAACTGATGTAGCTAAATTATGTCGCGCCTCAGGACTATCCGCAACTCTTTCTTGATCTTGGAGATCTTCTGCAGCAGGAGACTGAGGGATGCGGCCTGGGAGTCTATGAGGAATCGCAGAAAAAACATTGTCTGCGAAGGCAGCAGATCGGATTTCTGTTGGTTGATGACAAACCCCAGGTCCTGCAGAAGAACAATAGTCATGTTTGCGTTGGATAGTAGTTGTGGCCTGGATTGATCCATCAGAAGTATATCATCCAGGTAAATGATGAGGCAAACCCCCTGAGAGCGAAGGAACTCTACCACCGGTTTGAGTAACTTGGCAAAACACCAAGGGGCTAACGAGAGTCCTAACGGGGGAGAGGTGAATTCAAACACTTGACCCATCCAGAGAAACTGCAGGAATGTGCGATGAGGGGGAGTGATGGGAACCGTTAAATACGCATCCTTGAGGTCCATGGCAGGAGGATATCCCGAAGCATGTATATACCCTCCATCTTGAAGTGCCGGTAAACAACCCAATCGTTGAAGGAACGAAGGTTGATCAGCGGACGAAAACCTTTGTCCTTTTTCTCCATGAGAAACAGTTTGCTGACGAACCCTCTTGGGTGAAGAGAGGAAATACAAATGGCCCCTTTAAACCTCTGCGTCTATAAGACCTGCGTCTGAAGCTGAAAAGCTTAAGGGTCTGGGAAGATCCTGCTGAACCGGGATTCCCCAAAACTCTATATGGAAACCCTATACCGTCTGCAGCACCCACACATCGGAGGTTATAAGTTCCCAGTTCTGTTTGAACAGGTGCAACCTTCCTCCCAATTCTAAAGGGGAAAAAGGGATACTCCTTACCCGAAGTGCCGCCTGGGGCATTGGAAGCTCCTCTCGCAATCCTACTCGCTCTGCCTCTCCCTTTTCCCCTGTCGGGGAAGAAGGTTCCTTGGTGGCCGTCTTGCCAACCCGGCTGCCTGTAGGGCACAGGGCCTTGCTGGGGCTGGCGGCCAGAAGAGCGACCCTTGCCTCCTCCGGCCCCGCCAAAAACCTTGCCCAGAAAAATCTTTTTTATCGAGGACTGAGCCTTATCGAGGGCCGAAAAAGTGGCCACAAATTTTCCGAGCTCCTTTACGAATGAATCTCCAAACAGTTGGCCTTGGGCCACCGCCTCCGAGGACGAAAGGTCCCCTAACTTAGGGTCTATTTTAATCAACAAAGAGCGGCGTCTCTCAGCCGAGATGGCACAATTGGCATTGCCAAGAAGACAAATAGCCCTCTGTGCCCATCCTGTCACAACCTCGGTTTGAAGTGGTGTACTTGACTGCTTGTCACGTTCCGCCAATTGAATGATTTGGGTCAGAGGCCCTACAATTTCTAGGAGCTTGTCCTGGCATGCCCGCCAGGACCGGTCTATACCCTTCTTAGGATCCCTCATGTACTTAGCAAAAAAGGTGCACATCTTGGGATCAATCTCCGGGGTGGCCGCCACCTTGTCAGTCAGGGTAGGACGTGGACACTCGGCCTTCAACCTGGCCCAAACCTCTTTATCTAAAGGCTGGCAGATCTTGCTCGCCACGTAGTCCGCCACCTTGCCATCCGGGTGCCATTCTGAGGAGCAAGGGTGATATATTCCTTCCGGCTCAAACATGTCAGAATCTGAATCACCTGGATCCTGAGTATCTGGCAATGAGGCACCCGGACGCCAGGGATGGCCAGATTCAGCTTCCTCAACCGAGGAAGAGTCTCCCTCAGAATCCCCTGCTAAGTCCGGTTGTGATCTAACAAGGAGGTCCAATTTATGGTGGAGCTTCCCACCGATTGCTCTGGGTAGAGAACCCTCCCGGCAGGGTAGAGTAGCTTGCGCGTGTGCACTCTTGTAGGGTACCTCAAAAAGGGGGTCAAAATCCCCAAGCTGTCCTGAGGCGTGCTTGGTTGATGCCTTGGGAGAAGCACCAGGTGCGACCCCCGTCGCCCCAAAAATGCCCAGCCCTCTGGAAACTTGTTCCGCAAGCTACGCCACGATCTCCTTGATGGGAGCGAGAACCTTCGCGATAGCCTGCAACAGCAACACGTCCACCCCTGGGGGTAGGACGCGATGAGAAGGGCCCTCACCAGGGGACATGATGGGGAAAGAGTCATGCTCTTGTGCGGGCTGCATACTGGGACCCCGAGGATAAGGACAGATCACACCCAAAAAATAATAGGGTAGCCCCCCAAGCCTGTCCAATAGGCCAACTAGGTCCAAGACCTTACAAGATATGTATAGGGCCCACTTAACACTTGTAATAATTAATCAGGAGGGACTTCCCACTCCGGGGTGCACACTGACCGCAAACGAGGTGTTTATTGGGGGGTGGGAGGGGTTAAAAAAGAGCCTGAGCCCTTAAAACCCCTAGCGCACTGAAATCTCAAAGCGCCGAGCGCAAAGCAACTCTTGTACAATGAAATGCGTGAAGAAAAAGGATGCGCGTCCTCTATAGGGCCTGACGCGCTACCGCAATCAAGCCCTCGAGCTTCAAAAGGAGCCTCCCACACCGCGGTAACGCATCCTAGCAACAAGGTTGCTAGAACAATACTGCTGCTAGTAAGTGCGATCAAGAATACACAATGTGAAAGCCAAAACACACTTCAAACAAAAGGTGTGCAAAGAGCAGAAAGGCACTTATCTGTCCTCTGAGCAGTGAAGAAAGAGGGGGATATGACGTGCGGTGGGCATTTATACTCATATGTTAATGGAGCCGTTGTTCTATGGTTGTCATGGCAACGCACTCTAGGGACTTGTGGTTCAGTTTTGTTTTTTGTTGAACTTTGAACTTGCTGTATAATAAAGAGTGAAGAAAGAACTAAATAATCCTCGCCTCTGGTCCTGCCATAGAATTAGGAGTGTAAGTCTCCACCTCCCAATTAGTTTGCAACACTTGAGTGTGATGTTACTACTCTAACGCCACTCTCCGCTCTCAGTTCCCACTTAATCATCCAATGCCCAACCCTTCCCACACAGTACTGCAATTTATACGAAGAACAGTATTCCAACATGAGCGTACATCAAAATAAGGGTGGTGCTTTATACTGTGAGAGCAATGCTCAAACACTTGGAATGTAGCCAAAATATTGAACTCAACAGGGACAAAAAAAGTGCACTGTGCAATGTTAAAACGAATTAGATAAAAATAATACACTTGTTTAAAAACAAATGCTAATTAAACACAAAGCGGGTGTATGAACCAAGCCTGCTTCTGACAACCCTCTTAAAGCTATACCTGGCACATCCGCACTGCCGCTTTAGAGAAGTAGGACTGTAAGGCTCCACCTCCTAATTAATTTGCAACACTAGGGCGGGTTCTTGCTAATCTAATGCCAGTCTCGCTCTCAGTTACCCCCTTTAATTACCCAAATACCCGGCCCTTCCTACACAGTAGTGCAATTTATACTAGCAAGAGTATTCCAACGTGAGAATACATCAAAATACAAATCTGGTGCTTTATACCATGAGCAAAATGCTCAAACCTCTCCGAACATAACCAAAAATAATGGACCCGGCAAGTACGAAAAGTACACCATGCAATGTTAAAACGAATTAGATAAAAACAACACACTTGTTTAAAAACAAATGCTAATTAAACACAAAGCGGGTATACTAACTAAGCCTGCTTCTGCCAACGTATTAAAGCTATATCTGGCACATTTGCGCTGCGAACATAGGCTCTCATTACAACCCTGGTGGTCGGTGATAAAACAGCGTTAATACCGCCAACAGGCCGGCGGTAACAAAATTGAATTATGACCACAGCGGACACCGCTCACACAGACAGCCACTTTAACACACCGACGGCCACAGCGATACCAACAAGCACCGCGGCGGTAACCGCCAACAGCCAGGCGGAAGACAATGTACCACCCACTGTATTACAACAGGCCTATCTGCCACCTTTTCCGGGGCGGTACGAACAACATCAAAAGCACGGCAGAAACAGTGCACAGAAGGGAAACGACTCACCCCTGGAGACTCAAGGAAGAACCACGCCGTCATGGAGCCCGAGTTGCAGGTGTTCCCCATCCTCGTCTATCTCCTTCTTCACCATGAATACCAATGCCGGTGAAGATGACCACAGTGAATACTGCCGCCTAGCACACAAGGGAGGGGAGAGGAAAAAGAGAGTGACACACACACACGCAACACGCAACACCCCCACCCCCACCCCCAAAACCATATACACAAACAGATGCAGTAACATTACGTATACATCCCGTACCCCTTAGGAATAATACAAGGGCAAAAGGAATTGATTAAAGTGAGTGTAATAAGATAAAATGCTAGAAAATTGTGCTTCAAAATCAAAACAGTATATGCATACATATAAATGGAGGGACACAGCCCAGTCCACAATGTCCATGGGCCACAGGGCCACATCATATATGTCAAGGCCCCACTTGAGTCATGCAACAACACGGAGAGAACAGCATCAGGTCGAAAATACACAGGCACCTCAGGGGGATGGGGAACGGGGGGCACCTCAGCAGGGAAGATGGAACAACACCACTGGTCCTGGAGGGGGCAAGATGCCCATCACACTGTCCTGGGGAGTGCAAAGCCACGGTCTCTCTAGTGGGTGGTCTGCCCACTGGCTGGTCCTGGAGAGTGTAAAGCCACAGTCTCTCTAGTGGGGGGTCTGCCCACATCTTGGTCCTGGGGAGTGCAAGACAAAGTCTCCCTAGTGGATGGCTTATCCACTGGTTCTGGACAGGGCTTTGTGCCCAGTATGCTTCATCCTGGCAAGGAGGGGGTGAATGGATGACTTCTTCCACTGGTTCTGGAGGGGGCTTTGTGCCCAGTGTGCTTCATCCTGGCAAGGAGGGGGTGAGTGGATGGCTTCTTCCACTGGTTCTGGAGAGGGCCTTGTGCCCTGTAATGCAGCACATGGGGAGTGCAAGTTCACAGTCTCTCACCTGGGTGTCACACCCACAGGATTTGCATGATCTAGGATGCACTACAGTCCATGGAGGCAGGACTACACACTGCCCGCCGGCAGTGACAGCTGCTCAGTTGTGGCAGTGGCGTGGCTGCTGGCGGTGCTGGCAGTGGTGGGGGGAGGCTCCTGCCTCTCACTTGCAGCCTCGGATGGCTGCCCACTGGGGCTGCTGGCAGTGGTGGGGGAAGGCTACAGCCCTTCCCCTGCAGCCTCGGACGGCTGCCCACTGGGGCTGCTGCTGCTGGCACTGCTGCAGGCAGTAATGCTGGTGGCAGTGCTGGTGTCGGGAATGCCCATGGTGGGGGGAGGCATAAGCCCTTCTCCTGCAGCCTCGGATGGTTGCCCACTGGGGCTGCCGCTGCTGGCACTGCTGCAGGCAGTGATGCTGTTGGCGGTGCTGGTGTCGGGAATGCCCATGGTGTGGGGAGGCTCCAGTCCTTCCCCTGCAGCCTCGGATGGCTGAACCGCCATGGTTCTTGGAGTGAGGGCTGCATGAATCCATTTGTGAAACCCCCCCACACTTGACAGCTGTGTTCGCCACTAGGATAACCTGGTAAAGTCCATGCCATCTAGGCTCCAGACATGATTTTCAAACATGATTATTCACCAGGACCCAGTCACCAGGACTAAGCTGCTTCAGACGTTTAGAGACAGTAACAGCTTCAATCTGGTGGGACACAGAATGGACATCATCAGCTAGTCCCTTGCAATAGTCAAGAACCGTCATCTGTAATGTTTACAAGCACATTTACAGTCACTGCAGGCAGTCTCATGGCTCTCCCCATGATCAACTCATAAGGCGACAATCCTATTTTTATGTCAGGGACACTGCAAAGGCTCATTAACACAAGAGGCAAAGCATCTGGCCACTTCTGACATGTTAATGCACACACTTTGGTCAATCTGGCTTTCAACCTCCCATTCACCTGTTCCAAGATGCTAGAAGCCTCTGGCAGATGAAAGCAATGTAGTCTTTGGTCCACCTGTAATGCTGCACACAACATTCTGAGAACCTCGTTATTGAAATTAGTTCCTCGGGCTGACTCCAATGAAGTCAAGAAACAAAACCTAGGTATCAACTCCCTCAACAATAATTTGGCTACTGTGAGACTGTTGGTTCTCATGGCAGGGTAGGCTTCTGCCCAGTGAGAGACGATACACAAATCAACAGGACATCTCTCAGCCTGTTGCACACAAGCATGTTTATGAAGTCCATCTACATTCTGTTGAATGGCACTCCTGATCTTCCTATGTGGGTCAGTGTCACAGAAGCTCTTTTCCCTATGTTCATCTGTTTACACACAACACATCTGTGGCATAATTCTTCAGTTTCAACCTGAATAATGGGTTGAACCAATGCTGTCTAAACAAACTCACCATGGAGTCCCTCCCAATATGAGCAGGTCCATGGAAATGCATTGGCATTGGGGATAGTATGCTGTTAGGCAACACTGGTCTGCCATCTACAGAAACCCATATATCACCATCTCGCTTTACACATCCTGCTGTGATCTAGCTCTGCTGTTCCGCTTCTGAAACTTCCTCCTGCAATCTCTTCACTTCCTCCGAGATATCAGTTGCTGACAACAAAAGGTTATAGTTGGTCTCACCTTCCGATTCATGCACATACTCACCTTTGAATGTTTGTGACCCACAAACACAATATCAAGCAACCTGATCCATGTGTTGGGTGTCCACAGTCAAATAATCATCACTGCCACAGTGAGCAGAACATTTCACGACAGAAATGTGTGCAGGAAGCTCTAGAGCTTCCAATAGTCTCATAACGTAGTCCCCATTATGAATGGGGAAGCCAGATGACGTCATGAACCCTCGTTGTGACCATAAATGCCCAAAACACCAAAGACCTACTGGCTATCTGTAGATAAAGTCACTCTCAACTGGTCAGAGATACAGCAAGCTCTAGTAACAGTTACCAATTCTGCCACTTGTGCAGAAAACACCCCTTCAAACCAGGAAACTTTGACTACTCCTGAGACTATACAAACTGCACAAGTAGCTCTCAGGTTTCTCTCATTGTCTCTTAGACATGACCCATCCAGAAATAGTAAGTAATCAGATTCTATCATTGGCTCAGCCCGAGTATCTGATCTTCACTTGGTGAATAGTTCAGTAACATCAAGGCAATTATGCTCATCCTCTCCATCATCATTTTCACTCTCCTGGATAGAAATGAGAGTAGCAGGATTCAAAGTAGCACATCTCTTAAGGGTAACATTTTCAGCGACAATTATAATCTGTTCATACTTCGTCAAGCAGCTCTTGGTAAGGTGTGGAGTGCGAGTATGTGTCAACAATGTCTCAGGTCAATGTGGCACAAGAGCAGTCAGGGGATGATCCATCACAATACTTTAGCACCATTCGATGCTAACACCTATGGCTGCCAAGACTTTAAGACAATCGGTCAGTCCTATGGTCCCAGGGCTAAGAGTAGCAGAGAAGTATGCAACAGGACGTGTCGCATTTCTGTGCATCTGTGTAAGCACTGAGAGAGTGCAGTCCTCCCTCTCAATGCAGAAAAGTGTAAAAGCTTTATTGTAATCAGGCATTCTTAGTGCTGGGGCATGACAGAGACTTCCTCTCAGCTTTAGGAAGGTAAGCAAACAGTTGTTATCCCATGGTATTGTATCATCCTTCTGTGTCAGTCTTTGTAAAGACTTGGCCACTAGGGAAAAGTTGGGTATTCACTGGTGACAGTAGCCTGCCATTCCCCAAAACATCATGACTTCTCTCTGTGTGGTTGGCAGATTCATTTTAGGAATTACCGTGGTTCTTTCTTGTGACACCTTCCTCACTCACTTGCCAGTGTGATGTCAGAGACACAGAACTTCTCTCTGGCTATACTGCAGCTTACTCGGGGGTCACTTTACGTCCATTCTCAGCTAATGGTTCAGTAATGTAATGGTGCAAGCTTCTTGAGTCTCTGAAGCCATGAACAGGTCACCAATACACTGAAGTAGAACAGACATATAGGGCATGATCAGGGCCTCAAGATTCTTTTTGAGGCTCTGGTTAAAATTGAGGGGCTCTCTGTATATTCTTGTAGGACTAGGCGCCATGCCGAAACACAGTTCAGGAACCAAAAAGGCAAAGAGGCACTGGCTGACCTCATGCAAGGGAAAATAAAAAAATGCCTAACACAAATCGATAACAGTGAACCACTCACCCACACATGGAATTGAAACAAAATCAAAGACTGTACTCTATACCACAGCACAATAGGTAATAACAATATTGTTAATCCTTCTCAGTTCCTGCAGTATGCAGTACTTACCATTACTTTTGTAAGCCCATAATGTGTGAATTACATGAACTCCCCATTATCTCTTTCAAAATGCCTTGCTGTGCCGTTGATTCAATCACAGGAGAAATTTCAGCAATTGTTTCAGGGGTCAGACTGTACTGTGAGGTTCTTGGATACTCAACATTGGGCTTTACTTTTTATGTGAACAGACTCCTTTTATGAGACCAATGTCCTTTCCTGAAAAGTCCCAGGTCTCAGGATCCACCATATTCCTATGATCTGGTGGTAAATCCTCAGATTTTATTATTGGACATAACTCAATCTCTGGCCTTTGATTTATCAATTTAAACCCTGCATCTTCATCATGGGTCTGTAAAATGACACCATTCATTGTGCAATAGATAGTGTAATTTATCTTGCACAATAAATCACATCCTAGTAAACTCACAGGACTCGAATCACACACCACACACTGGACCTCAAAGGACCCTATTTTAACAGGCACTTCTTCTGTTACGGGGTTTGTTATTTGCTGATTTTTGACTCCTACAACTTGGATTATTTTTCCTGGGAGGGGTAGGTTTGGAACTTCCACTGTTCAAAGAGAAGAGCAAGTAGCACCAGTATCAATCAGGAAAGATTGGAGTGGCCATTCACCTCGCCATCTAAGAATGGACCATTCTGGTCTACCTCTAAGATAGCACCAAGTATGCAATCTTCCTCTCCCTCGGGCGCCATCATTGTGACTGGTCAGAAGTGTAGGCCTCAAAGGCATCAAACACAGGAAACTGCTGAAAGGGCTTCTCATTTTGGAAGGAGTTTTGGTTTAAATTTGGGACAGGATATTTGAATTAAATGGAGGACCATTTGCACTTTGCTACAACATTGTGGCTTGTGGAATCTGCATTACTAGAGATTGGGACACATTAGAATTTTGCATTCTCTGTCTCAGTACCTTTTGTGGCTGTACAAGATTGTTACTCTGGGGTTGTACTAATCCTGAACTCTGAATCTGGTTCTCATTCATCATTCCCACTTCTAATGGCCTAACTTGTTGCAATAATGACAAGGATGCAGTCTCTTCAAAGTAACCACATCAATCCCAGTACTCAGGTTAATTGGAACACTACAACCTCTACCTTGTTGCGGGAACCTATTTCTACCTTTTATTACAGGAACTCCCTGTTGATACACTCCTTGCATAGAACCAACATTCCCTACAAAGGTTTGACTTCGACTTCCTCTCTGTGCTGCTTTCATTTGTGCCACAATCAACTTCTCCTTCAACTGCTTGTTTCATTTCCAGTTCATCACTACAATATTTTGCATATCTCAGGATCTCATCAACTGACTTATTATGGCAACCGCTCAAGTGTTGCAGAATCACTTAGCTAATTTCGGGTCTCAATCCTGTCATAAACCAGGACACACAATTTTCCATGTCTTTAGCTTCAGGAGTCTCCATTCCTCTGTCCCCCTTGAACATCTTCAACAATCTCTCATAATAGGCATGGTCTGATTCTTTAGACTCCTGGGTCGTCCTGTCAATTTTAACCCTATCAATGTCTTTGGCTGGTGTCTTCCCTTTTCAAAAGGTTATCACCTTCTTTACTTTTTCATCGACAATGGTGAAGACACATTTGTTGTTGGATTTCTCTAGGCCTTGTTTCTGGCCACTCCAGAGCCCCTTTATATTCTGCCCACAAGTCACTCAGGACCACACTATCAAAGAAGGTATTTAAATCCACCTAGAAAAATGTGTGAAATCTTCACAAACTGCTCAACCTGTTTACACCATTCCACTGGCTTTTCTCCCAGTTTTGGAAATTAATTTGTGAATGATGCAAGATCACTCATAGTCGAAGGCATTTGGACATAACCTGCACCAGGTTCTTTCCTCAATGGAAAATTTTATTCCATGAGTACCAATTTCATGGTTAATAATTAATTGTAATACCCGGATGAATTGAGAATAACAACGATTCGGGGGGGGAGCAACATGGTGGTCGTGTAATCGCGAGGCTTCCTGCCCAGCCCACTCGGTATCCGAGGCCGCAGTTGGTGCCGCGCTTGCGGCTGAGCAGTATCGGGAGCGGAGGCACTGTGAAGAATCGCCGGCAAACCTCCGGCGTCCCGGGGGGATTTCGGCCGCGGAAAGGAGGTGAGAGCGGCGGCAGAGGCAGAGGCGGCGGCTCTCAACTAACGGCGTGCGCGGGAAACAGCGCAAACCTAGGAGCCGTCTCGGAGCAGGGCGGCTGAAGCCTGATCGCGGGCTGGAATCTTACAAAAACTTTATGGCCGCTCGGGCCTAACAATGCAGAAACAATGCGAGGGGGTTTGCTTTCAGCAAGATGGTGAAGGCGCAAAATGAAAGGTCTGCAGCTTGTGCTCACGGGAGCTTCGCGCCGCGTCTGGCTGCTGTTTTAGCTACAGCATTCATCAAGTTAGCTACGGGCAGTGTTGACTGTCGCTCTACGGTATCAGCGGCGCGGATGCTATAGCAAAGGGAATTCCCCCCGGACATCAGCATTTTAGTGGCAATTGTTTTGTTACTTATTAAGTGGTTGCACTCTCTTTCGCCGCAATAGCCACCATAAAGGACTCTGCGCATACCTGCACCCGTTTCTGCTGCCATCTCTGTCATAACATGACAACAATCAAGGGCGTGGAAGGAAAATAGAGGAGAAATGATCTGGAAAAAGTGTTGAAAAGACTCTATTACCCAGGGGAGAGAAGAGGAAGAATCCTAGGAAGTGTCAATGCTTCCAACCACACATAGTAATGTATTATGGCATATGACTACCCCCGCACGGCCATTAAGGAGTGTGATTAAGCAAACAATAACAGAGGTATTGGCGGTAGCGGTGGGCATAACAAGACTCATCAGATTACTATCTCAGACTATAACAATAAATATGGCACCCAAAGTTAATAGGCATCTGGGAGATAAAAGCGAGGGCGCTAAGATCGCACGCTCTGGCAGGGGAAAAGGAGAGTCAGCAGGCTTAAATAAACGCTTAACGTCTACAACTGGTAAAGCGGGTGGGGAAAATACATCTACTTTAGGATTGATGAAAGATGCCAAGATGAGTGCTAAGATAAGCGACAGCACTACCTCCCTGTTGGAAAACAAAATGAAAGGTAAAAATCAATCTACTATAATGGCTTTTCTGGCCGGTGGGGTACAAGGTGCCTCTGCTGCAAATGCAATCCCCTCCCCTGAAAATAATTGGTCAGGAAAAGGATCTACTCCCCTAGACTCAAGTATGGGAAACCAAGATCATTGTGACAAACCCATAGAAAGCCCATCAGAAAATCAGGACATCAGCCGGGAAGCAATCGGAAAAGTGCTCAGTCTCCCCGGAAATGGACAGCTACAAATTCAACAGATGGAGCAAGGTGAACAGGTGGACCTTCAAAGTAAGGGGAGAATTGGAAGTCCATCAGGATACACAGCGGAGGAGAACGATTCTACCAACCCCTTAGGCAGCCCTAAAAAACGGGATAAAATTATGGGGGGGAAAATCTCCAACTAACTGACTGGGGGAGAGAAAGCAGTGACAAGTTTTACTCTCTGACAGAGGAGTCTGATCTCGGTAGCGCCGACTGCAGTTTTAGTGAAACTGATGAGAGTGAGACATCTGAAACGGGTAACAAATCTCCAAGTGGGGAACACACAGTACGTAAGGCTCGTCAACGGAAATTTGTTAAATCACGTTCTGGTCTACAAGAGGGCTCAGAAAACATGGCACCTATGAGTGGTAGGACTTTAAGGTGGGACTATTCGGGGATCGGCCTGGCAGATACTCCTACCAGTGGCAACCAAAGCCCCGCCAAAGATAAAAATGGAAGTGACCCGGGAGCTGCAGCTGGGAGCATTGGTAATTCTGGTAATGCTCACGCGATGGGTACCGAGGCGGGAATCCTGCAGTCAATTTACAGTTCAATTAAAGAGCTTCAAACGGAGACTAGGATCGAAAGTCGTCGGGCAAGGGTTGCCACAAAGAGGCTGCAAGGATCTGTTCGTAAGGTAGCGAAATCATGTATGGAAATTGAAGCTAAGCTATGCTCTATGGAAGATCGGATAGTGGCAGTCGAGGATGACATGGATACTCTCAAAGAGCAGAATGCTGCCCGAGACGGACAACTGACGGATGTGATGTGGAAAATAGAAGATTTGGAAAATAGACAGAGAAGGAACAATATACGATTTCTGGGTATACCAGAAGGACTAGAAGGGAACAATATACAGGCATACATGGTTAGTCTTTTGCGTGGGGCTTTTCCAGAACTGGGGAATCGGGATTGGGACAATGAGGTGCAGAGGGCTCACAGGTTCCCGATAAACCGACGGGAGGGGGGTCAACGGGCAGACTCTAAATACCCAAGAGTGATTCTGGTATATTTTGGGAGCTATCTGGTACGTCAAGAGATAGCTGATAAGACTCCTCCCAATACCCCACGCTCCTGCAACGGGGTTATCTTCTTTACCCGCCCCGATTTCTGTCACGCTACAGTGGAGCGGAGATGGCGGCTCCGGCAGCTTATTAAACCATTCTTCGAGAAAGGAGGGGAGGCTTATCTGTTGGACCCCACTAGGCTAAAAACAATAATGAGTGGAAAAACAAGAGTCTTCACGTCAGAAATTAAGGCAAAAGAATATCTGATGGGGGTGAATGTATAGAGTATGGAAGAAATAGGGAAGGAAGGCATAGGCACTCGGGGTACCGGTGGGTGGGGGTAGGTCGATGCATGCACGACACCAACATTCAGGCCATGTGGGGTCTGATTGCTCAACAGAATGGGGGGCCAGTATCAGGGGGGAGGGAGGGGGTCAGGGAGGGGGCAAGGGGCGACTAGCTCTGGGTGAGGGAAAGGGGATTGGGAAGTGGAAGGGGAAAGTAGGAGGGGTTGGGGGAGGAGCGATAGGGGTAAAACAGGGGAAGAAAAAGGAAAGGAAACGATTAGTGGAGGTGAGAGATAGGGGGCAAAGAAGTGGAAAAGGAAGGAGAGGGAATCTAAGAGATGGTGCAGTCAGATATGTTAACCTGAGGGACTTCAAAGAAAAAAGATTTGAAATTACAAAAAGGAAGGGGTATGGCTAGAATTGTGTCAATCAATATATGTGGACTGAATGATCCTCATAAAAGAAGGAGAGTTGCCGAAGAATTGAAAACTTTTAAGGCAGATATTCTTTGCCTGCAAGAAACACACGTGGAATATAAAAACTCTGGGATCCTCGGCTCACTTGGTTTGAAGGCAATTGCTTGGTCCAAACAAGAAACTAGAACTAAAGGAGTGGCGATTCTAGACCAGACTAGTAAATTATAATGTACTCGGCAAAAGGCCGATACTGGTGGAAGATGGGTAATAGTAGAATGTAGTTACGGCCATAATAGCTTTACAGTATGTTCCATATATGGGGTAGTTACGGATGATCCGATAGTAATTGATACCCTCGCTATCGAGCTAACCGGATGGGCCCCTCCCTATATCATATGTGGTGACTTTAACTTTAATAGCTCGTGGGAGGGACTACAGGATCTATTAGCACCCACAACTAAGAAGTATCAAGGGCGTAAAACTCGGGTGTATAAGGCAATGGGTGCTATTCAGCGAGAATTAGGGCTGGTGGATGCTTGGATAAAGTTGCACAAACCCGACCCCGGATATACTTATTACTCGGCTCCTCATGTGAAATTAGCTCGACTTTATTATTTTCTAATCTCCCCGGTATTTTTAAAACAAGCCAGGATTGAGTTATACTCACGGATGGTGTCAGATCATAATCCTTTACTGCTGGATGTGGAACTGGATGGGTTAGAACCAAAAGTCAGCAGATGGACATTCGAAAGGGGACTTTTAAAAAATCCAGAATATTGTGAGCATATGAGTAAGTGGATAACTGAATTCTTGGGGTTCAATCAGGGGTCAGCCTCAGTAGAGATTGTTTGGAACACTCTGAAAGCTGGTATTCATGGAGAAACATTAAGCTTTAGTATTAAAAGGCAGAAGGAGGCTCAAGGGAGAGTAATAGAGTCCCAAGCGAAGTTGCGGTGTGCAGAAAGACAGTTGGCTATAGCTATAGAAGCTGGAGTAGATATAAGGAAAGCACAGGAAGAGGTTGCCATAATAAAAGCGACAGCAAATGAGGCTACAGCCCAAAAAATAGCAGAGAAATATTTAATGCAGCGCGCGCAAGGGTTTGAGTTTGGAGAAAAAGTTGGGCGGCTGCTAGCGATTCGGGCAACCCAGAAAACAGCGGCTGGGGTAATTAGGGAGATCACAGACCGGCAAGGACGGGTAACGTCAGAAGTGGGCGGAATCAGAAAGGTGTTCCATGGATATTATCAGGAACTTTACGATGAAACATCAGCATATTCGGATGAAGATGCTTTAGAGTTCTTGTACCCCATTAAGATGGGAAAACTAGATAAGAGTGACAAGTCATGCCTTGGAGAACAGATAGATGTCTCAGCAATAGAAATGGCAATGAGCAATCTGCCCACAGGGAAGGCTACTGGTCCTGATTCGATCCCCCTAGAATTTTATAAAGTTTTTAAACTACCTCTGCTTCCGGTTATGTTGGAGCTGTATATTCAGGTACAAAATGGAGGGAAAATCCCCCCATCTTGGGATCTAGCTAATATAGTTATATTTCAGAAGAAGGGAAAACCCCCATTAAATCCAGCCTCATATCGCCCGATCACATTAATAAATAGTGATGCCAAGATATATTCAAAGATCTTGGCAGTCCGATTGTCATTGGTGATTAAAAAGTTGGTCTCTCCGCGGCAGCATGGGTTTATCCCAGGAAGAGATACAACTAATCATATCCAGAGAGTTTTAGCACACTTTGATTCAACGGAAGTTGCAAAAGAGCCTATGGCAGCTGTTTTTTTGGATGCAGAGAAGGCATTTGATCGGGTGAATTGGAAGTATCTGTGGTACGTTATGGAATATTATGGGCTAGGGAAGAAATTTATTACAGCAGTAAGGGCTTTATATAGATCCCCGGCTGTGAAAATACAACTAATGGGAGGACAATCTGAGACTATCTCGATTAGGAGAGGCACCAGGCAGGGGTGCCCATGTTTTCCTCTTCTGTTTGCTTTGTATATAGATCCTCTGCTGAGACAATTGGAAGAAAATAGTAAGATTCCACCAATCCATAGGCATGGATGGGATACCAAAGTCTTAGCATATGCAGATGATATAGCCATACTAACCCCCTCTCCTGATTCAGCACTGAGAGAGATTGAAGTGGTGACGAAAAAATTTGGAAGGTTTTCCGGATATCTGCTAAATGGAGCTAAGACACAGTTGCTGGCTAATCAATATACAAATATTAAAGATACACGGAGGGTGGATCATGCAGTATACTTAGGTATTAATATTACACCAAATGTAGATGAAGTTGTAAATTTAAATATAGATCCCACACTTGCCAAATTTAGAGAAGATGCATGCTGATGGAATAACCTACATTTAACCATTGTAGGACGATGCAATATGATAAAGATGATCTTCCTCCCGAAGTTGTTGTATCTATTTCGTGCTATACCATTGAACTTTACTAACTTAAAATTTAAAGAGATTGATAGAATAATCATGAGATTTATATGGGCATATGGTAAGTGTAGGAGATCGAGCAAATTTATGTCTCTCCCTCATGAAAGGGGTGGGTGGTCCTTACCGAATATAAAATTATATCAAATGGCAGCAGCCTTTCAGTATATGCGCCCGCTATTGGGACCTGACACAGAAGGAGCTATAAAGGCTGACAGCCCCAACATATACAAGCTGCAGATAGGAGCTGCAGCCAATGGGTGTCTGGTAACATACCATGAGCCTGGATATTATAAGAAAACTAGGTATAAAGTCTTAGAAGCGGCTCACAAGTGCTGTCGATCATGGTACAAAAAGAAAGGATTTGGTAGATACAACTATTATACCATGATCAAGAAGAATCCACTACTCCCTGAAATATTTCATGATAAATATATGGCAAAGTGGTGTACATCAGGTATAACCAGGTTAGGAAACTTCTTTGACAACTCGGGGGTCAATACGTTTCGAGATCTACAAGAACAGTATGGTCTACAGAAAATGGACTTCTTCAAATATCTACAGATAAGGGACTTTTTAGGGAAAAAAACAGGGGGGGTCCAGGGATTTAAAAGCAACCAATTGTTGAATGATATTCTGGCTAAACCCAGCATACCTATTAGGTCAATTTACCCTATTTTAATGATAGAACAAGCAGATGATCTAGAAAAGAACAAGGAGAGGTGGAGTAAGAAGTTGGCAGATGGTAGTAACAACTTTTTGAGATCACTGGAGTTGGGATACACTATTCTATTATCATCTTCCTTACAAGCGCAGCACTACAAGACTATGTTTGATCTGTATCATACACCAGCCCATCTCGCCAAATGGGGATGTGTGTCAGGAACAAACTGTCCAAGATGTGGGATGCACGGCTCAGATATCATACATATGATGGCTACTTGTGGGGAATTAAAAGCCTCAAGGGAAGGTATCCAATCTGTTTTGAAGGAGGTAGTGGGCTATGATCTTGTCCTTACACCTGAGATCATGGTCTTTGGGACTGATGGCGAAATCGCTGGACCACATAGAGCGTTTATCTTTGTAGCTATGGCGGTGTTACGAATCTGTATATCAACAGCATGGTTGGATCTACGACCCCCGTCCTGGCAACAATGGTTGGCTAGGCTGCTGTCTGTATATTACTTGGAGATGTCATTGTATGAACGGAAGGGGAGACAGGCCAGGAGGAAAGGGAAGACAATATGGGGTCTGTTTCAGGCTTGGATACAGGCCCATAATGATCGGGGCCACCCCCTTTTAAATTAATGGGCACCACTCCTAGATAGAATTTGAGGGGTGGCTAGGTTTTGTGTTTTGTATTACGTATGATCTAACTTGGCGATGTTTTTCTTCTCATCTCTTCCACCCTATATTCTATTATATTGTAAGCTTTCAGTGTATAATGACTTAAGAATATATGTGTTATATGTTTCCTTCCAATAATAAAAAAAAATAAAAAATAAAAATAAAAAAAAGAGAATAACAACGATTCATGCATCTGTTAAATAGTGTTTCTTCTTGAAAGAAACTCTATTTATTGGATGCATACAAAAAATGTAGTTACATTAATATAAAAACTATTCTCTATACTTTACCATGTGGGGTCTCCCTGTGGTAAAATATGGGGAAATGCAAAAATGGTTATTAAATTCGGAAAACGTTTGTAAAAATACTTTAAGCTAAATATTAATGTAACGTAATTTTATATATTTATTTTAAATGTCGAACTAAAGAAAACAAATGCTACAGCACTAATAGCTACATATCTGAAATACATCTTTAATGAGTGAAAATGTATTAAATTGCATTAACATTATTTTTCTCAAGTTTGAATGAAAAAATAAACTCACATCTAAAATAAAAAATAAAACACAAAAAAAAAAAAGGAAAATTTGAAGCACCCTCCCTATCCTGCAAAGGTAGAGGCAGCCCTTTCTTTGGCTTCTTTTAAGCTTTCATTTTCTTCCATCTGGTTTCCCATTTATCCAACTCTCTCCATTTCTATGCACTACCAATGAACTCTTTAATTTGCATTTTCATTCCTGGTGTTCTCATGTAGCAAATATCACTTTCATCAAAACACGTGATAACCTTTCTGCAATGACGTTCTTCAGTTTAAATCTATCTCATATGATTGGACTAATTCAGACAATTTATTGTGAGCTTGTCTTGCAAGTTTGGTTACATACTTACACATAAACACAAGCTTGTCTTTCTAGTAAATGTCTAATTTGGAAAGATCTAGATTACCTAGGATCATCTCATCCAATTCCTATTCAATTTGACCACGTCCACTGCATTTTCCTTCATTGGGGGTCTGAATTGGGGGTCTGAATTATTTATCTGCCTGACCCTGAACCTTCACTCTCTCTTGGGGACCCATTGAAAAATCTAATCTGGTAATCAAGTGCTTGTGAATTACTATTGCTCTATGTTTCTTCGCTGGGACAGCTGTTGACCACCCGAGGGGAATTCCAAATTTGCATGTTAGGATTTGGTAATCTTGGAGTAGACTCTCCCACAGGATTAAGTCCTGTGTGATTCATGTTTGACACCAGAGAGACATTCAAGAAGCATTCACCTGTTTTGGGACTAAAGGAGTTCCTCCTGTTCCTAGGACCACAGAAGTACTAGCTGACATACCTCCCCCGGTAGGGACTGTCAAGGTATGTGTTGTGGTTTCTACTGAATCAGGTTTATACATGGGAACTGTGGGACCAATTGTGACTGGAACTGCAATTGCATCTGTTGTATTGGGAACTATGGAGTTAACAAGAACACTACTCCCTGAACTCTCTCCTGCCTGATTCAGGCTATATTTACTGGATAAGTAGCTATTGAACAGTTTACACTGTCTACTGCACTACTCATTCCATCAGGTTGGGCCACATTATATGGAGGTAAAAATGCAGATAGCAACACATCAAGTGTATCATCGCTAGAACCACTATCACTGTCTTCATCTGAACTCTCTGAATTTCCTGTCCTTTCCTCGTTCTGTTTTTTCTTCTTTTTATCTTTCCTTGTCTCAAGTTCTTAACTCGTTAATGCAGGATATAATCTAGTTCCCTCTATCATATCAGACCTCCAACACTTCTGTTCTGCATCCCATCTAAAATCAACACAACTATTCACTGAGTTTAGAACTCTCCCTTGGAGTTTTTGCCTTTCCTTAACATGAGTGTTGTGCTCCCAAGCATTAAGTGCTTCAGACTGTGCAGGTGTAGGAGGTGACTTAATTACGTACAATAACCTTCTCAAATTTTCAATGATTCTCAAATTAAATGTGACATAGCGTGGACACATCAATGCATCTCCTTTCTCTGTAATCTTATGCCATTGGCTCAGCCAAACAAATGTGTGAAGTCCGGCATTTATAGTCATATAATGACCTGGTGTATCTTCAGGTGGTGCCTCTTCTCTTTCTTGAATAGGTATTCTTACGTCTTCCCTACTCAATTTTTTTATAGAATAAAGAATTTAATTTTTCCCACACTAATGTCAACAATCACAGATAGAATTTCAATTTTCAACCTGGAAATAATGTCTTTTCATCCACAGCTCTTGTTAGATGTTAACAACCAACAGCAGTGTGGCACTCTATGAGGTAATCAACCAATAATAGCGCAACACCACATCAACTGTCCAATCCCAGTGCACCACACTGTGATGTCTCTCTCACTCCTCACAACAACTCACCCTTGTTTACAATCATTCATGAATGCTACAATACAAGCAGAATAACAATTCCAAGCAATATTTCAACAACCTTGTCTGATCTTGTAAAGAATCAGTAGTATTCAAACGCACAAGAAATAGTCTGGAGTGACACTTTATAACTTACTCTGACTCACACTCAAGCTAAACCTTGACCGGCAGGGAATCACCTGGATTAGTGTATCTTCACCCCTATGCAAAAGGATCCACCACCAACCCCTCCTTACTCTCTTATTGTGTAGCTGACAGTGCCCCATGACTAACACCACATAACCTAGCAGACATTTCCAGCACAATATAGTCTACACTGATAACGTATTACTATCCCGAGATCTTAGGCTACGTGGAACCCCCGATAATCACTTCAATTTCTTGCGTTCAGCATTGTTCATCCACATAACAGCTTAAAACAACACTGCATCACATCACATCAGTTCAGAAAAACACTGCAATTGTCACAAAAGAAATTTCAACACGCGACCCTATTGATACTCACTTCTCTGCTGCTAAAACTTAATTCCAATTTCTGGAATACCACTGCTCCTCCGAATCAAGACGTGGACCTTGGGATCGGGAATGGGTTTGGGCAAAACTGGGCTCTTATACTAATACAATGACTCCCTCTGTCAGTAACAGAACAGTCCTCAGCTACCATCTGTGAGCAAATAAGAAGCTTGCTTACGATCACTACCCAGGCAGATCTTTTTACACTGACAGAGACAGCAAGGGAGTCAACAATATGAAGCAATTTGGATTTCTGTGAAGCCCATTTGGCCACTCAAAAAAGCCCCAAAATCTGAAATTTATGTTAAATAATTTAATTTCAATCAATAATCAATCAAATGTATATGCAGGTCCAAAAAAAGTAAAAGATGTACAGAATTACAGCTGGCAATCTGTAATATCGCAGTAGGTTTAGTCTCATCAAATTAAGATAAAAAACAATAACAACCACAGCAATACAGGAACTGGGAATTAGAAATAGGTGTTCCCTAAGGAAACCCCTTCTTTCTATTCAAAACATGAAATGATTTGGAAATCACCAAGTCAGAATTATGAGTCAGAAATAAGGATGGTTGGAATGGAGTTTCAGGGAAATTCAGAAATGCAAGAAGGTGTCAGCATAATGAAGGCTTCAGTAGAAGTCATCCAGTTCAAAGTCATAAGTTAAGTTGGCCTGACTTTAACTAAACCTTAAGGGCATATTTACAAGAAAGTGGTGCTTCATAGATGATGCACCACTTTTCTTGCAAACCCCTCGCCACCCACACACCAGCAGCATGGTTACACCATATTTACAATATGGCGCACCATGGAGGGTGTTAGCACAGTAGGGTCAAAAGTATTGACTCTATTGTGATGCTCCGCTACACTAGCGTCAAAAATGTTGATGCTAGTGCAGCAAAGCACAGAGAGGTCCTTTGAAAATAATGGGTGCGTCATTTTAGAGCCTGATCTGAGCAGGTATTAAAACTGATGGAAAATAGCACAGTGAAATGTTGCCAATTTCACTGCATCATTTTATTGGGGCTCCCTGGGCCAGAAAGCCCCCCTTACATACATTATGCTTGACGCAGTCACAATGTGATGCAAGGGGTCACAAAGTGGCGCAATGCAAGCATTGCATCACTTTATAAATATGGTGTGGCAGAAAAGCCGCCTTAGCGTCAAAAAGATTACGCTCTGTTGGTGCTAAGGTGGTGCAAGGGGCTTTTAAACAAGTCTATTAATGTGCATATCAAATACATGGTAATACGTGCACATGTAGCTTTCAAATAAATATAAACGTGAAGAATACATTTTACCTCAATAAATGTAACTTAAAGAGTACATGAAAAATTTGATAATCAATACATACAAGCAATTTATATGTGCTTTATATGCACAGCTATAAAGCTTCAGCTTTTCAGTGACTACATTGCAGTAATGTGTTTTTACAGACATCTAAGTTAATAATATTAAGGAACATAGTAAATATAATGTCAATTGTAAATGTGTAATTTGTGCAATAATGACGTGTAAAGGATGGAGTCTAAATCGTCCTTCTCCTTTTCTGCACATTACGTAGCATAACATGGCATAGTCTATTTACGTCCATAATACTACTCAACATACTACAATAACTGTGGCTTTATTTATGTAAAGTATAGTTTACATGAATAAAACGTAAACGTGTGCTTGCTGAGATAGACGTTTCTGAACAAAGTTGCAATTGACCACATGTAATGTCATATTTGGGCAAGTGATGTAATGTCCAGTGATGTCATCACCACTTTTAGAACTGATTTAAAACTATAAATTCCCAGCCTATTTTTGGTCACAGAATGTTAGTATGTGCGAAATTGAGACCTGACATAAAGGACACAAACTTACCACCGTTTCTACCTAATCATTGCCTTCTATAGCTATCCACAGTGCAGCACCAAATACCCTCTTACTTCCAAATGAAACACTATTCGCGGCTTGGCATTCCAAGGTATTTCATTACCTACATTCGTGTAGCAGCTTTGGTTGGCATGTTAACACTATGCTAGTGAGCCGTCGTACGGCTTCCGAATGTCATACACACGAACCTTAGATAAAATGAAGTCTTCACTTCGCTGTTCAAGTCAGCAGCTGCCGCCGTGTTTGCTCTTAAATGTTTGCAGTGCTTGCTCTTTTCCATCTGAGGAGCAATCTATCGTTGTCTGCGCCGAGCAATCAAACTCATCAGCGCCGTATAAACAAAGGAGACACTCTACATTTAATATATGCGCCAGTTATCTTGAAGCAGGGACGGTACATTGGTTTGTCTTACAACATTTTCAGTGTTCAACTCAAGGTATGTGAAGAGCATTTCCACAATATTTACTCGCTGTATTTTAGGAATTCATCTTGTTTGCAGGCCTACCCCTGCACACAAATTCTATGTGTATTTGAATGCTTAGCCTCTAATTTTCTCCGCATGCCTCTCTAATTTATGCACAGTTGGCTAATCGCCTTTAGCTGAAACAAGGAGCGCAGAAGCTTAAGTTGTTGTAGCCAGGTGCCAGGGAGTTAAACAGTGAAATATTCGAGTGTCTATAAAGAAATGTGCATTTTAGCTTAAAGCTCACCTACATAAAAACAACTGGATTTATTTCTTCAGTAGAATCCATGGGTTCCGCTATATGGAAGGAGAAGTTAGTAAAATGTCTCTCTCACCTCCCCATAGTCTCACTTGCAAGCGATTGAAGCTGGTTGTAACATACCCCCACTCCCTATCTGCAATCGATAAAGAACCTAGAGCCACATTTACGAAGCATTTTTCAAGTCACAAAGGGGACGATTCGCAGAATCGTCTCGTTTGCGACCTGAAAAATGCTTTTTTGGATGTTCAAAGCCCAAACTGCGATTCGGTAACTTGGACTCACGGACCACTGTCTGCTCTGAAAAAATGAAAAGAAAACTTTTCATTTTTGTTTTTGAAATGCATCTCATTTTCCTTTAAGGAAAACAGGCTGCATTAAAAAAAAAAAAAAAAACTGCTTTAAAAGCAGTCACAGACATGGTGGTCTGCTGTCTCCAGCAGGCCACCATCCCAGTGAGGGCGGCCATTCCCAATGGGGTCACAAATTGCGACCTACCTCATGAATATTCATGAGGTAGGTAATTTGCGACCCCATTAGTAATCGCAAACAGTGTAAAGTACACTGTTGTACATCCGGTTTTGCAACTCGCAAATTGTGAGTCTCTAAGACTCGCAATTTGCGAGTCGCAAAACCGGATCTTTGTGACCCGTAAACTCCTCCTCGCCTTTTGCCCTTCAGTCCCACAAGAAGAGGGCCCTCCCAATAGAAAATGATCCGGACGCATTGCTTTCCATTATAATATATAGAATGTTGCATTTAAATATTTAAATAGGTTTACTCTCTCCATGTCCCAAAACATATTCACTCAAATACATTCATATATGTTATCACATGCATATAAAGGCAAACATAAACAAAAGGCACCGAGAATCATAACTTTACCCTAATCGGGCACAATCACAGAGATTAAACAAAAAAGCATGCGTAAAAAAATAAATAAATTGTGAAAGAGCAAAAAAGTGCAGAGAGTTAGACTAGTAAGACTAGGCAGACGACCGCTTCGAAATCTTAACGAAATCACCCAACTACTAGGACAAAATACTCCAATTCTAAACAATTCACGGGCATGAGCAAATAACCAGCCCTCATGTTCCCCAGCTGACTGTGATAACTAAAGGAGCTCGGTGCAATAATATTATGTTTTTAAATCTGTCCTCATGTTAGAAATGGGGTCTTTGGTTGACAGTCAGGTTACCCCCTGTTCAAGCAAGAACCCTCACTCTAGTCAGGGTAAAAGAGAATCACCCTCAGCTAGCCCCTGCTTACCCCCTCTGTAGCTTGGCAGAGCAGTAGGCTTAACTTCTAAGTGCTAGGTGTAAAGTATTTGTACCAACGCACACAGCAACTTAATGAAAACACTACAAAATGACACAAAACAGGTTTAGGAAAATAGGATATATTTATCTAACAAAAACAAGACCAAAACGACAAAAATTCACAATATACAATTTAAGTTATCAATTAAAAATCAAAAAGAGTCTTTAGGTAGTTTTAAACACACACTAACGTTGTCAGCGTGTAAAAGTACCTTGTGTGTGTCAAAAATAACCCCGCACGGGCGAGTGCGCGTCAAAAAGGGCTTGTGATACGTTGATTCCACTCATGAGCGGGACCTTGCGTCATTTCTCCTCTCGCCGGGTCGGGTGCATCGTTTCTTCTCTCCGCAGGAGAGCGATGCATCGATCCGGTCAGCACTCTCGGGTCCGGGCAGGCCTTGCATTGTTTTTCCACCCCCAGTGATACTTGGTTGGAAATCCCGCCTCACGATAATCCGAAAACCCCATGGAGTGGGTAGTGATCTCCCAGCCTCCATCAGCGATGCTGTGTGTCATTTCTCCTGCTCCGTGCGTCGATTCTTTGGTCGCGTTTCCTGCAAGCGTCAATTCTCAGCTGTGGAGCCGGTGACCCGTCGTTTCTTCAGCCACAGATCAGAGTTGCGTCAATCTTTTCCCCGCACGGCACTCTGTGCGTGAATCTCCAGAGACTCCAGGTGCTGGCAGAGAGAAGTCTTTGCTGTCCCTGAGACTTCAAACGACAGGAGGCAAGCTCTAAATCAAGCCCTTGGATATTTCTTCTCAAGATGGAAGGCACACAAAGTCCAGTCTTTGCCCTCTTACTCTGGCAGAAGCAGCAACTGCAGGATAGCTCCATAAAGCACAGTCCCAGGCAGGGCAGCTCTTCTTCATCAGCTCTTCAGCTATTCTCCAAGCAGAGGTTCCTCTTGTTTCCAGAAGTGTTTCTAAAGTCTGTGGTTTTAGGCGCCCTTCTTATACCCAATTTTTCCTTTGAAGTAGGCCTACTTCAAAGTAAAGTCTCTTTTGAATGTGAAATCCTACCTTACCCAGGCCAGGCCCCAGACACTCACCAGGGGGTTGGAGACTGTATTGTGTGAGGACAAGCACAGCCCTTTCAGGTGTAAGTGACCACTCCTCCCCTCCCTCCTAGCACAGATGGCTCATCAGGAAATGCAGACTACACCCCAGCTCCCTTTGTGTTACTGTCTAGTGTGAGGTGCAACCAGCCCAATGGCCAAACTGACCCAGACAGGGAATCCACAAACAGGCAGAGTCACGGAAATGGTATAAGCAAGAAAACGCTCACTTTCTAAAAGTGGCATTTTCAAACACACAATCTTAAAATCAACTTTACTAAAAGATGTATTTTTAAGTTGTGAGCTCAGAGACCCCAAACTCCACATGTCCATCTGCTCACAAAGGGAATCTACACTTTAATCAGATTTAAAGGTAGCCCCCATGTTAACCTATGAGAGGGACAGGCCTTGCAGCAGTGAAAAACGAATTTAGCAATATTTTACTGTCAGGACATATAAAACACATTACTGTATGTCCTACCTTAAGTATACACTGCACCCTGCCCTTGCGGCTACCTAGGGCCTATCTTAGGGGTGTCTGACATGTAAGAAAAGGGAAGGGTTAGGCCTGGCAAGTGGGTACACTTGCCAAGTCAAATTTACAGTTAAAACTGCACACACAGACACTTCAGTGGCAGGCCTGAGACATGATTACAGAGCTACTTATGTGGGTGGCACAACCAGAACCAGTACTGCAGGCCCACTAGTAGCATTTGATTTACAGGCCCTGACACCTCCAGTGCACTTTACTAGGGGCTTACTAGTAAATCAAATATGCCAATCATGGATAAACCAATCAACAATACAATTTACACAGAGAGCATATGCACTTTAGGACTGGTTAGCAGTGGTAAAGTGCTCAGAGTTCAAAAGCCAACAGCAACAGGTCATAAAAAAGAGGCAAAAAGATTGGGGATGACCCTGCAGAAGCAAAAAAGTCCAACACCTCCACAATCCAATAAAACGTGATAGAAGAATAAATATGTACCTTTTCTAGTGTTATTATTTCTCCAAACACGGCTGAACCGGAATGACCATAGACACTAGCCTCACACATTTCTAATCGATTGGTGCAGATCACTCCAGCAATATAAACCCAGCACACTTTTAGGAGGCTGGCCTGGTTTGTAGTGGGTACCTTGGGTACTTACACCTGATACCAGGTCCAGTTATCCCTTAATACTGGAATGTAGTAGTGTTCTAGCAGCTTAGGACAATATAGGTAGCCATAGCAGAGCAGCTTCGGCTGAACTAGCAGACATGCAAAGCTCCAGCAATACTGCTTATAGTCACACAGTACTTATACACAAGTAAAGACAATACCCAGTGTTACCAAAAATAAAGGTAGTTTGGGTGACAAAGTACCAAAAATATCTTAGAGGCAATATTTGTTGTGGCGGTAAGTATTATACACAATATATACACTAGACACCAAAACAAGGCAAGTAATTGGACATAGGATAGCGCAAACAATAGGAAATGCTATAGAATGCAATGGGAGAAAATAGGTCTAGGGGCAACACAAAGCATAGACTAAGAAATTGGAATGCAAATCACGAATTCCCTCTTAGACAAGTGTAGTGTGTGCAGAATCCTGGGAGACTAAGAATATAGTAAAGGTAAGTAAATTACCCCACCCCAGAGCCCAGAAAAGCAGGAGTAAAGTACTCAAAATTTCCTTATGACACACTACACCTCATGATTGGAATTATTGCAAGAACCAACCAAGTCTGCAAACAACAAACAGTGGATTCCTGGACCTTAAGTCTTTCAAGAGAAGGAGACTAAGGCCCTCATTACAACATTAGCGCTAAATCCCGCTTACCGCCGTGCAGAAGACCACCAACACACCCACGCGGACGCGGAATCCCGCTACAGCTCAGAATCCACCAAAATCTAGACACCCACACAAGTCCGCCACACCGATAGGTCAGTGATAAACTGGTGAAAACAAAACCTCCACCGTCACGCCAACAGGAATACGCCCACACTATCACGACCCACGAATCCATACGGCGGTCTTTCAACCGTGGTATTCCATTGGTGGTACACACTGCCGCGCTCAAAATGCACACACATTTACAAAACACAACCACATTGGACAATTCCAAATACAGACACCTGATACACATACACACACCACTCCCACACACCCAATACAATATAAAACACACACCCACATTACCCACAAACCCTTACAACGAACAATTTGGAAGAAGCAGAGAGACAGCAAAGCAAAGACCACACCAGCATACAGAGGCACACAACACCATCACTCATACACATCCATGCACAAAACAACACACACCCCTAAACATCATCCCACACATCACAACACACACAACCTCACACATCACTCACACCACCCCATGGCACTGCAAAGACACCCCAGGTTTTCTGAGGAGGAGCTCAGGGTCATGGTGAAGGAAATCGTCCGGGTAGAGCCACAGCTATTCGGATCACAGGGGCAGCACACCACCATAGCTAGGAAGATGGAGCTATGGCGCAGAATCGTGGACAGGGTCAACACAGTGGGACAGCACCCAAGAACACAGGATGACATCAGGAAGAGGTGGAACGACCTACGAGGGAAGGTGCGTTCCATGGTCTCAAGACACCACATTACGGTTCAGAGGTCTGGCGGCGGACCCCCACTTCCTCCCCCACAACTAAAAACATGGGAGGAGCAGGTCTTGGCTATACTACATCCTTAGGGCCTCGCAGGAGTAGCTGGAGGAATGAACTCTGGTAAGTCAAATCTTTCACTACTTCATCCCCCACCCTACCTGCATGCTATCACATATCCCCACCCTCGCCCTCACCCCCATCACTCCAACTCCTCACATATGTCCCACTATCACAAACCACACATCCCCACACCAAGCCCTGCATGCAACAACAAAGCATGGGCACCCATCACCAATGCATGTCCACTACAGATACCCACACAGATCCCTAAACAATTATCATACAAGGTCCTACACAAGGTACAGGGTCACCCACCCATTGCACACCATGGCACACACAGATGCAATAATCATGCCTTTAAACCCCTGCAGGACCCCTACCCAACGTCTCCGGACAAGAGGTTCAAGACATGTCCACTCCCCCCACAGAAGAGGCCCACAGTGATGACAGCAGCTCTGTCCAACTGGATCCAGATGACCAGCCCGGCCCTTCTGGGACCTTGGAACAGTCGGTTCCCCTCACACAGTCACAGGCCACTACAGAGCCTCCCCCCTCAGGAAACACCAGCACAGGACCCACCCAGCGGGCCCATACCTCTGTCCCCAGGACACGTCAAGCAGCAGTGTGTCCACCACTACAGGGAACCCAGGCTAACTCACCACCCCAAGAACAGCAGGGACTTGGGGGCAGTGGCAGTGGCAGTGGGCACACGGTTCAGGGGACAGAGGCCCAGGAAAACCGGGGAACTGGGAGGTCTGCTGTGTGACAGGGGGAGGACAGGCCCAGGGAACTAACTCTCCACGAGGCGCTCTCCAACATCATGGTTGCGTACCATCATTCTCAAGAGACTATGGCAACGGTACTGGCCAAGTTTCAGGAGACCCAGCGGATGCAGGAGGAACAGTATTTGGGGTTCAGGGAGGAACTCAAGTCCATCAATACCACCCTGGGCACCATTGTAGGGGTGCTGAAGGACCTCGTGAAGACCAGGAGGAACACTGTGGCACAACAAGGGGCCCCTGACACTAGCCGGGACAATGAACTGCCCACCACCTCCGCCGGCGCTAGTGGAAAGGAGGCACCGCCACAGGACCACGACACCAGCACCCCAACCCCTGCAGATGGAGAACCACCCCGCAAGCAGTCCCTGAGTTCCAGGACAAAGACAGAGAACAATGCCAAGGCCCCCTCCAAGAAATGAAACCACCCTGAATGTCATCCTTCTGTCCCACTTTGTCACCCTGTCCATCCTTAAACTGCCCTAGCTCCACTTCCTATGCCCCTGTGGACAATGCAACTGTGAGACTAATAACTGGACTCTGCCATGGACATTCCTCCACCATCACCCCTGCCCATTTTACAACCCCCTCCACTATTTAGCACTTAAATAAACACCCTTGAGTCACAAAACAATCTGGAGTCAGTCTGTGCTTTCACAAATGTGTATTTGCAATAACTGAGGGAAATAGCAATGTCCATTGTATTGTCAACATACCTATGTCACATAGCTCTAGTCCATGAGGTAACACAGCAGAGGTCATACAGTGGGACCCACATCTGTGAAATCGAAAGGGAAAGTGACAAATTAGGGTCTATACACTGGGTGAATGTGACAAACAGATGATAGGTCGAACAATTTTATCAGATGTAGGAGGCAGTGATGTCATCTTACCTGTGTCTCACTGGAAGTACTGCTGGATCACAGTGTTTCTGTTGTCTATGTCCTCTTCTTCTGCCTCCTCTTCTTCACTGTCCACAGGCTCCACAGCTGCCACAAGACCTCCTTCTGGACCATCCTCCTGCAGAAAAGGCACCTGTTGTCACAAAGCCAAGTTGTGCAGCATACAGCAGGCCATGATGATCTGGCACACCTTCTTTGGTGAGTAGTATAGGGAACCACCTGTCATTTGGAGGCACCGGAACCTGGCCTTCAGGAGGCCGAAGGTCCTCTCTATAACCCTTCTTGTTCGCCCATGTGCCTCATTGTAGCGTTTCTCTGTCCTTGTCCTGGGATTCCTCACTGGGGTCAGTAGCCATGACAGGTTGGGGTAGCCAGAGTCACCTGCAAATGTCAAAGGACAACTGTTAGACACACACTTACCATTAGGGACAACCCCAGACAACTATTCACACTTTATAGGATCCTTGTCCTCACCTAATAGCCACACACGGTGCCTCTGGAGTTGCCCCATCACAGAAGGGATGCTGCTATTCCTCAGAATGTAAGTGTCATGCACTGAGCCAGGAAATTTGGCATTCACCTGGGAGATGTACTGGTCGGCCAAACACACCATCTGCACATTCATCGAATGGTAACTCTTCTGGTTTCTGTACACCTGTTCACTCCTGCAGGGGTGTACCAAGGCCACATGTGTCTCATCAATGGCATCTATGATGTTGGGCGTATGTCCCAGGGCATAGATGTCACCTTTCACTGTAGGCAAATCCTCCACCTGAGGGAAAACGAAGTAGCTGCGCATGTGTTTCAGCAGGGCAGACAACACGTTTGAGAACATAGGCTGGGACATTCCTGATGCTATGGCCACTGTTGTTTGAAAAGACCCACTTGCCAGGAAATGGAGTACTGACAGGACCTGCACTAGAGGAGGGATTCCTGTGGGATGGCGGATAGCTGACATCAGGTCTGGCTCCAACTGGGCACACAGTTCCTGGATTGTGGCACAATCAAGTCTGTACGTGACAATTACATGTCGCTCTTCCATTGTCTACAGGTCCACCAGCGGTCTGTACACCGGAGGATGCCGCCATCTCATCACCTGCCCCAGCAGACGTGCTCTATGGATGAGAACAGCGAGCAGAGGGTCAGCCAACACTGAGGTACTAAAACAACAACTTTCTTGCACACATTTGTCAATCCGCTATGTGCCTGTCTCAGTGTGTATGCAAGGCCTAGATATGTGTGACGCATTTAACCTCTTGGGTGCCTTGGACGAGATGATCTCGTCCAAGGCTACAGTTCCCCTGTGCCTTGGACGAGATCATCTCGTCCATGGCACAGGGGAACTTGGGGGCGCGCTAGCGTGCCCCCCGTGCACCCCCCCTCCCCCCCCAAGGCGGGGATGGAAGGGGAAGACCTTCCCCTTCCACCGCCGCCCCCCCCACCCCCCCCCCTGTGACGTCAGCGCGCGGGCGCGTGCTGATGTGTCACAGGGGCCTCCCTCGTCGCGCTGGAAGCTCTGCTTCCAGCGCGATTGAAAAAGAAATGCAAAAGCATTTCTTTTTCAATCACTTGGGAGGCCCGGAGGGGCTTCAAAGGGAAGGACAAGTATTTCCTTCCCTTTGAAGTCCCTCCGAGGGTTTCAAAAGCCGGATTGCTTGCAATCCGGCTTTTGAAACCCCACTAGACACCAGGGATTTTTTTTATTTTTATGATATTGACAAAAGGGAGCGACCCCTTGGGCAAGGGTCGCTCACAGGGGGGCATTTTTTCTGGAAGGCCTTTTCGCCCCCCCTGGGGGCAGATCGGCCTACTATTAGGCCGATCTGCCCCCAGGGGGGGCAGAAACCTCTAGGGCACCAGGGACCATTTTTTTTTTTTTTTTTTTTTTTATGTGTTATTTTTTTTTTTGGGTGGGGAGCGACCCCTTAGGCAAGGGTCGCTCCCCTTGGGGTAAAATTATATTTTGGCCATTTCTGCCCCCCTTGGGGGCAGATTGGCCTATTTTAATGAGGCCAATCTGCCCCCAAGGGGGGTAGAAACCACTAGACACCAGGGAGTTTTTTCTTTGCGTGAATTTCAAGCAAAGGGAGCGACCCCTTAGGCAAGGGTCGCTCCCTGGGGGGGAGGGCAATTTATTTTAGGCCATTTTGCCCCCCCTGGGGGCAGATCGGCCTATTATTAGGCCGATCTGCCCCCAGGGGGGGCAGAAACCTATAGGCGCCAGGGCAAGTTTTTTTTTTTTTGTTTTTTTTTTTTGTTTGTTTGTTTTTTTAGAGATGGGGAGCGACCCATCAGGCAAGGGTCGCTCCCCTGGGGGGGGGGCAAATTGTATTTACACCATTTCTGCCCCCCTGGGGGCAGATTGGCCGATTTTAGGTCAATCTGCCCCCAAGGGGGCAGAAACCACTAGGCACCGGGGATTTGTTTTTTGGCGCCAATGTCACGCAGGGGGAGCGACCCCGTAGGCAAGGGTCGCTCCCGGGGGGGGGGGTGGGGGGTCAAATTTATTTTAGGCCATTTCTGCCCCCCCTAGGGGCAGATCGGCCTATTATCAGGCCGAACTGCCCCCAGAGGGGGGCAGAACCCTCAGGGCACCAGGGCAATTTTTTTTTTTGTGTTTTTTTTTTGTTTGTTTGTTTTTTTCGAGATGGGGAGCGACCCATCAGGCAAGGGTCGCTCCCCTGGGGGGCAACTTGAATTTAGGCCATTTCTGCCCCCCTTGGGGGCAGATTGGCCGATTTTAGGTCAATCTGCCCCCAAGGGGGCAGAAACCACTAGGCACCTGGGATTTGTTTTTTGTCGCCAATGTCACGCAGGGGGAGCGACCCCGTAGGCAAGGGTCGCTCCCGGGGGGGGGTGGGGGTTGGGGGTTCAAATTTATTTTAGGCCATTTCTGCCCCCCCTGGGGGCAGATCGGCCTATTATTAGGCCAAACTGCCCCCAGGGGGGGGCAGAACCCTCTAGGCACCAGGGCACATTTTTTTTGTGTTTTTTTTTTGTTTGTTTTTTTTTTTTCGAGATGGGGAGCGACCCATCATGAAAGGGTCGCTCCCCTGGGGGGCAAATTGTATTTAGGCCATTTCTGCCCCCCTTGGGGGCAGATTGGCCGATTTTAGGTCAATCTGCCCCCAAGGGGGTAGAAACCACTAGGCACCTGGAATTTGTTTTTTGGCGCCAATGTCACGCAGGGGGAGCGACCCCGTAGGCAAGGGTCGCTCCCGGGGGGGGGGGGGGTTGGGGGGTCAAATTTATTTTAGGCCATTTCTGCCCTCCCTAGGGGCAGATCGGCCTATTATCAGGCCGAACTGCCCCCAGAGGGGGGCAGAACCCTCAGGGCACCAGGGCAATTTTTTTTTGTGTGTTTTTTTTTTGTTTGTTTGTTTTTTTCGAGATGGGGAGCGACCCATCAGGCAAGGGTCGCTCCCCTGGGGGGCAAATTGTATTTAGGCCATTTCTGCCCCCCTTGGGGGCAGATTGGCCGATTTTAGGTCAATCTGCCCCCAAGGGGGTAGAAACCACTAGGCACCTGGAATTTGTTTTTTGGCGCCAATGTCACGCAGGGGGAGCGACCCCGTAGGCAAGGGTCGCTCCCGGGGGGGGGGGGGTTGGGGGGGTCAAATTTATTTTAGGCCATTTCTGCCCTCCCTAGGGGCAGATCGGCCTATTAGCAGGCCGAACTGCCCCCAGAGGGGGGCAGAACCCTCAGGGCACCAGGGCAATTTTTTTTTTTGTGTTTTTTTTTTGTTTGTTTTTTTTTTTCGAGATGGGGAGCGACCCATCAGGCAAGGGTCGCTCCCCTGGGGGGCAACTTGTATTTAGGCCATTTCCGATTTTAGGTCAATCTGCCCCCAAGGGGGCAGAAACCACTAGGCACCTGGGATTTGTTTTTTGGCGCCAATGTCACGCAGGGGGAGCGACCCCGTAGGCAAGGGTCGCTCCCGGGGGGGTGGGGGTTGGAGGGAAGAAATTTATTTTAGGCCATTTCTGCCCCCCCCCCGGGGCTGGCTGAGCTACAGGCCAAACTCCACAGGTAGGCACCTTGCAAAAAACACCTCTGTTTTCTGTGAAAAAATATGTTTTGTCCATGTTGTGTTTTGGGCCATTTCCTTTCGTGGGCGCTAGGCCTACCCACAGAAGTGAGGCACCATTTTTATCGAGAGACTTAGGGGAACGCTGGGTGGAAGGAAATTTGTGGCTCCTCTCAGATTCCAGAACTTTCTGTCACCGAAATGAGAGGAAAAAGTGTTTTTTGGGCCACATTTTGATGTTTGCAAAGGATTCTGGGTAACATAACCTGGTCAGAGCCCCGCAAGTCACCCCATCTTGGATTCCCCTGGGTTTCTAGTTTTCAAAAATGCGCTGGTTTGCTAGGTTTCCCCAGGTGCCGGCTGAGCTACAGGCCAAAATCCACAGGTAGGCACTGCTTTTTATAAAAAAATGTGATGTGTCCACGTTGTGTTTTGGGCCCTTTCCTTTCGTGGGCGCTAGTCCTACCCACGCAAGTGAGGTATCATTTTTATCAGGAGACTTGGGGGAACGCTGGGTGGAAGGAAATTTGTGGCTCCTCTCAGATTCCAGAACTTTCTGCCACAGAAATGTGAGGAACATGTGTTTTTTTAGCCAAATTTTGAGGTTTGCAAAGGATTCTGGGTAACAGAACCTGGTCCGAGCCACACAAGTCACCCCTCCTTGGATTCCCCTAGGTCTCTAGTTTTCAGAAATGCACAGGTTTGGTAGGTTTCCCTAGGTGGCGGCTGAGCTACAGGCCAAAATCTACAGGTAGTCACTTTGCTAAAAACAGCTCTGTTTTCTGTGATATGTCCACGTTGTGTTTTGGGGCATATCCTGTCGCGGGCGCTAGGCCTACCCACACAAGTGAGGTATCATTTTTATCGGGAGACGTGGGGGAACGCTGGGTGGAAGGAAATTTGTGGCTCCTCTCAGATTCCAGAACTTTCTGCCACAGAAATGTGAGGAACATGTGTTTTTTTAGCCAAATTTTGAGGTTTGCAAAGGATTCTGGGTAACAGAACCTGGTCCGAGCCACACAAGTCACCCCTCCTTGGATTCCCCTAGGTCTCTAGTTTTCAGAAATGCACAGGTTTGGTAGGTTTCCCTAGGTGCAGGCTGAGCTAGAGGCCAAAATCTACAGGTAGTCACTTTGCTAAAAACAGCTCTGTTTTCTGTGATATGTCCACGTTGTGTTTTGGGGCATATCCTGTCGCGGGCGCTAGGCCTACCCACACAAGTGAGGTATCATTTTTATCGGGAGACGTGGGGGAACGCTGGGTGGAAGGAAATTTGTGGCTCCTCTCAGATTCCAGAACTTTCTGCCACAGAAATGTGAGGAACATGTGTTTTTTTAGCCAAATTTTGAGGTTTGCAAAGGATTCTGGGTAACAGAACCTGGTCCGAGCCACACAAGTCACCCCTCCTTGGATTCCCCTAGGTCTCTAGTTTTCAGAAATGCACAGGTTTGGTAGGTTTCCCTAGGTGGCGGCTGAGCTAGAGGCCAAAATCTACAGGTAGTCACTTTGCTAAAAACACCTCTGTTTTCTGTGATATGTCCACGTTGTGTTTTGGGGCATATCCTGTCGCGGGCGCTAGGCCTACCCACACAAGTGAGGTATCATTTTTATCGGGAGACGTGGGGGAACGCTGGGTGGAAGGACATTTGTGGCTCCTCTCAGATTCCAGAACTTTCTGCCACAGAAATGTGAGGAACATGTGTTTGTTGAGCCAAATTTTGAGGTTTGCAAAGGATTCTGGGTAACAGAACCTGGTCCGAGCCACACAAGTCACCCCTCCTTGGATTCCCCTAGGTCTCTAGTTTTCAGAAATGCACAGGTTTGGTAGGTTTCCCTAGGTGGCGGCTGAGCTAGAGGCCAAAATCTACAGGTAGTCACTTTGCTAAAAACAGCTCTGTTTTCTGTGATGTGTCCACGTTGTGTTTTGGGGCATATCCTGTCGCGGGTGCTAGGCCTACCCACACAAGTGAGGTATCATTTTTATCGGGAGACGTGGGGGAACGCTGGGTGGAAGGAAATTTGTGGCTCCTCTCAGATTCCAGAACTTTCTGCCACAGAAATGTGAGGAACATGTGTTTTTTTAGCCAAATTTTGAGGTTTGCAAAGGATTCTGGGTAACAGAACCTGGTCCGAGCCACACAAGTCACCCCTCCTTGGATTCCCCTAGGTCTCTAGTTTTCAGAAATGCACAGGTTTGGTAGGTTTCCCTAGGTGGCGGCTGAGCTAGAGGCCAAAATCTACAGGTAGTCACTTTGCTAAAAACAGCTCTGTTTTCTGTGATGTGTCCACGTTGTGTTTTGGGGCATATCCTGTCGTGGGCGCTAGGCCTACCCACACAAGTGAGGTACCATTTTTATCGGGAGACTTGGGGGAACATAGATTAGCAAAACAAGTACTATTGCCCCTTGTCTTTCTCTACATTTTTTCCTTCCAAATATAGGAGTGTGTGTAAAAAAGACATCTATTTGAGAAATTCCCTGTAATTCACGTACTACTATGGTCACCCCGGAATTCAGAGATGTGCAAATAACCACTGCTCCTCAACACCTTATCTTGTGCCCTTTTTGGAAATGCAAAGGTTTTCTTGATAGCAATTTTTTACTCCTTATATTTCAGCAAATGAATTGCTGTATACCCGGTATAGAATGAAAACGCACTGCAGGGTGCAGCTCATTTATTGGCTCTGGGTTCCTCGGGTTCTTGATGAACCTACAAACCCTATATATCCCCGCAACCAGAGGAGTCCAGCAGACGTAACGGTATATTGCTTTCGATAATCTGACATTGCAGGGAAAAGTTACAGAGTAAAAAGTAGAGAAAAATTGATGTTTTTTTCACCTCAATTTTAATATTTTTCTTTTTCAGCTGTTATTTTCTGTAGGAAACCCTTGTAGGATCTACACAAATGACCCCTTGCTGAATTCAGAATTGTGTCTACTTTTCAGAAATGTTTAGGTTTCTGGGATCCAGCATTGGTTTCATGACCATTCCTGTCACTGACTGGAAGGAGGCTGAAAGCACAAAAAATTGCACAAATGGGGTATGCCCCAGTAAAATGCCAAAATTGTGTTGAAAAATTGGGTTTTCGGATTCAAGTCTGCCTGTTCCTGAAAGCTGGGAAGCTGCTGAGTTTAGCACCGCAAACCCTTTGTTGATGCCATTTTCAGGGGAAAAACCACAAGCCTTCTTCTGCAGCCCCTTTTTCCAATTTTTTTGAAGAAAACGAAATTTTCACTGTATTTTGGCCAATTTCTTGGCCTCCTTCAGGGGAACCCACAAAGTCTGGGTACCTTTAGAATCCCTAGGATGTTGGAAAAAAAGGACGCAAATTTGGCTTGGTTAGCTTATGTGGACAAAAAGTTATGAGGGCCTAAGCGCGAACTGCCCCAAATAGGCAAAAAAAGGCCTGGCACAGGAGGGGGAAAAGGCCTGGCAGCGAAGGGGTTAAAAATAATGCCATGTGGCCCCCTGAAATGGCGGCTGCCTGACATGTAATGTGGGAAAAGGGGATATGAGGTAACTGCGCTGGCGTACACCGTCGCAGTAAGTGGTCGAAGACCGCGGCGCAATCCTGCATTGGTTAACATTGGACCCTATGGGTCCCACGAGCCAATGACGATGTACGCCGGCGGTGATGGTACTCACCGCCGCGGACGTGACCACCATTTTCTCTCTGTTCACTCACTTGATACCTGATCTACAACAGGAGAGGACCTACACTGCAAGTGCTGCTGTGACCTCAGTCTGGAAGTGATGATGGCTCATGTGTCTGGAGAAAGGGTCCCAGCCTTCACATCGGAGGAGTTGGATAAACTAATGGATGGGGTCATCCCCCAGCACACCCTACTCTACGGTCCTCCAGACAAACAGGTGAGTACACTGTGAGCATGCTGTATGGGCAATGCCTGTTTGGAGTGGTGTGGATGGAGATGGGGGGGGTGAGGCGTGTATGATCTGACGGTGAGTGTATGTGCGTCAGGGCAATGGTGGGAACGTGGGCCAATGACTGTGACGGTCCGGACAATTAATGTTGTACCTTTTCCCCTGTACTATTCCTGTAGGTCAGCCCCCACCAGAAGAAGGATATTTGGTGTGCCATCGCCAAGGGTGTCCGGACCCTGGGGGTCCACCACAGACAGAGCACCCACTGCCGGAAAAGATGGGAGGACATTCGCCACTGGAGCAAGAAGACGGTGGAGGCCCCACTGGGGATGGCCTCCCAATTGGGAGGGGTGCCCGTCGCACCATGACCCCCCTGATGTTCCATATCCTGGCGGTGGCGTATCCGGAGTTGGATGGGAGCTTGAGGGCATCACAGCATCCACAAGGGGGTGAGTATAGTCACATCCATCTGACTTTGCGCGCATTGGAGGTGTCTGGGTGTGGTAGGTGGGCTGTGGGTTTCCCTAGGCTAGGGCGAGCCTTGTAGGCAAGGACCCTTTGTGAGGCAGGCTAAGTGGCACCCCAACCCCACCAGTAGTAAGAGCCATCTACACCTAGTCAGGCTCCTGTGACTTACATGTGTGCAGCAATCGGGCATAGGCCATGTATCCCATGTCCCTGTGAGGAATTAGGGAACTCTAAGTGCATGGCATTGTGCAAAGGGCTGCTGTGTCTGTAGTGACCGCAAACGGTAGCGGTATTGCATGTACTGAACATGTCTTTCTACTTTCTTTCCCTCCCCTTTTTGTGGACTCCCTGTTTTGGTGTGCATTAGCATCATCAGGTGGAGGAGCTGTGCCACCGGAGCAGGAGGGAGCTGCATCCCACATGGCCCTGGAGGGCGACACTACGGAGTCAGAATTCACCAGTGGGACGGAGGGCGAGGGGACCTCCACAGCGGGGACTGGAGCAGAGATCAGCGACACCGACTCCTCCTCTGATGGGAGCCCCCTTGTGGTGATGGGCCCCTCTGTGCCCCCCACATCTACAGGTACAGCCGCCACCCCCCTACCAGCTCCGCCCTCCCAGCAGCCCCTCAGCGTGTGCCCCGTGGCCGCTCACCCAGGAGTGTGGGCATCTCCTTCGCCCCAGGCACCTCAGCCCCTGCCCCTGTCAGCCCTGCTGCCCTCAGTGAGGAGGCCATTGACCTCCTGGGATCCCTCTCTGTTGGGCAGCCTACCATTCTGAATGCCATCCATTGTGTAGAGAGGAGGTTGCAACAGACAAATGCATACCTGGAGGGTATTCATTCTGACCAGGCAGCCCAACAGCGAGCATTTCAGACTCTGGCCTCAGCACTGATGGCAGCCATTGTCCCTGTGTCCAACCTCCCCCATCCAACTTCCTCCACCCAGACCCAATTCCCAGTACCTCAGCCTATCCCAAGCACGCCATCAGACCAGCATGCACACACCTCAACACACAAGGGTAGCTCTGGCAAACATAAGCACCACACATCCCACAGGCACTCACACAAGCATCATACACACATACCAACATCCACTGCCTCCACTCTGTCCCCCTCCTCCACGTCTCCCTCCTCCCTCCCTGTCACGTCTCCACTCACACCTGCATGCACTACATCCTCAGCCACTACCTCCATCACCAGCACGCTCCTCACCACACACCGCTCACGTGCAATCACCACCCCCACTACCATTCACACATCCCCTGTGTCCTCTACCAGTGTGAGCCCTCCTCCCAAAGTGCACAAACGCAGTCACACACCCACTCAACAGCCATCCACCTCACGACAGCCTCCAGCCCATGCACCTTCACCCAAAGTCAGCAAACGAACACCTCCTACAACCACTACCTCTTCCTCCACTCCCAAACCCCCTCCATCTACCTGTCCCAGTATGTCTAAAAAACGTTTCCTGTTAAACCTTGACCTCTTCCCTTCACCTGCCACCAAGGGCTCAGCCAGGACAACAGTTGGGAGTGACAAGACAGCTGCGCCACCTTCCAAGGTGGGGAAGGGCCTGAAAAAGAAAGGCAAGTCAACGTCGCCGCCAACCTGCACGGCGGACAAGACCGCCACCGGCACCGCCACATGCACTGCCACCACTGGCACCTCCGCCAGCACCCAAGATACTGAGCCCTTCACGTGCACCGCAGACACTGTGCCCTTCAGCAGCACCAAGGTCAGTGAGCCCGCCACCAGCACCGCCACTCATGACACCACCGCCAGCACCAAGGTCAGTGAACCCACCACCAGCACCGCCGCTCATGACAACGCCGCCAGCACCAAGGTCAGTGAGCCACCCACCAGCACCACCACTCAGGACACCGCCGCCAGCACCAAGGTCAGTGAGCCCCCCACCAGCACCGTCGCTCAGGACACCGCCGCCAACACCAGGGTAAGTGAGCCCCCCACCAGCATCGCTGGCCTATGAGCGCCGCAAGCATCGCCGCTACTGAGCCCGCCACCAGCACCGCCAGCGCCCATGCCACATCCTGAGCCGGTGGCACCACCGCAGACATGGCTGCCATTCCCAGTGGTCATTCGTACGAGGCTGGTGGTCAGTTCCAGAGGCCTGGACAGCTTGCATGTTGCACCACCGTCAGTGGAGTGTCACATCCACTACCTCAGTCCTTGGCAGGATGAAGCACTCAGGGCACAAAGCCCCCTCCAGAACCAGTGGAGAAAGGCATCCACTACCTCTGTCCTTGGCAGGATGAAGCACTCTGGACACAAAGCCCCCTCCAGAACCAGTGGAGTATCACATCCACTACCTCTGTCCTTGGCAGGATGAAGCACTCTGGGCACAACGCCCCCTCCAGAACCAGTGGAGACTGTTATCCACTTGAGAGACTGTGGCTTTGCACTCCCCAGGATAAAGCAGTGGGCAACCCACCCACTGGAAAGACTTGAGAGACTGTGGCTTTGCACTCCCCAGGATAAAGCAGTGGGCAAACCACCCACTGGAGAGACTGTGGCTTTGCACTCCCCAGGATAAAGCAGTGGGCAAACCACCCACTGTAAAAACTTGAGAGACTGTGGCTTTGCACTCCCCAGGATAAAGCGCTGGGCAAACCACCCACTGGAGAGACTTGAGAGACTCTGGCTTTGCACTCCCCTGGATAAAGCGCTGGGCAACCCACCCACTGGAGAGACTTGAGAGACTGTGGCTTTGCACTCCCCAAGATAAAGCGGTGGGCAAACCACCCACTGGAGAGACTTTAGAGACTGTGGCTTTGCACTCCCCAGGATAAAGCAGTGGGCAAACCACCCACTGTAGAGACTTGAGAGACTGTGGCTTTGCACTCCCCAGGATAAAGCAGTGAGCAAACCACCCACTGGAGAGACTTGAGAGACTGTGGCTTTGCACTCCCCAAGATACATCAATGGCCATGGAGCCCCCTCGTGGAGCTGGCGTCGTGCACTCATCCGACTGAGGTGCCCCCCTTCCCTTTCCCCTGAGGTGCCTGTGTTTTTTTCGATCTGATGCCCCTGCAGTGTTCTCTCCGTTTCAATCGGGTATCTTGTGTGGGCCTCGCCTATGCATTTTGGGCCCAGTGGTCCACAGACTATATTGGTGCAGGACCTGGACTTTAAATCTTGGTGTACATATTTGTTTATAGTGTATATACATTTTTGATTAATGGATTTTACATGATTACAATCGTTCAACTCATTTCCTTTTGTCCTTGCGTTCTTCCAGGGCGGTTTGGGGGTGTAAATATAATGTTTCAGCATATATTTGTGTGTGTGTTGTTGTGGGTGAGGGTGGGGGTTGGGGTGTTGCGTGTTGTGTGTGTGTGTCACTCTCTTTTCCCTCCCCCCTCCTCTGTGTCATAGGTGCAGTACTCACCGTGGTCGTCGCCGCCATCGGTCGTGCTCCTGGTAGAGGAGCAGGAAGACAATCGCAGGGAGTATTTAGAGTTCAGGCTCGATGGCGTCCTGGTTCCTCGTGGAATGTGTAGAGGTGAGTGTTTCCCCTTCCAAGTCCTGTTTCCGCTGTGTTTTTGTTCGCATTGAATCCGCCCCGGAAAAGGTGGCGGATTGGCCTGTCATAATAGTGTGGGCAGGACATTGCCTTCCGCCTGTCTGTTCGGCAGTGACCGCCATGCTGTTTGTTTGTACCGCCATGGCGGTTGAAGTGCTAAAGTGGCTGTCTATGTTGGCGGTTTCCGCCACGGTCATAATTCCATTTTTTTTACCGCTGGCCTATTGGCGGTTTTACCACCGCTTTAACACACCGACCGCCAGGGTTGTAATGAGGGCCTAAGTCCAGAAGTCGAAAGAAGTTCCAGGAATGACAGGAACCCATGCCAACCCAGAAGAGAGTGCAAAAGAAGAGTCCCCGGTTGGATGAAGAATGCAGAAATGCACCCTAGGAAGATGCACTACAAAGGAAGGTCCCATGCCGCCGGAGATGAACTCAGCGAGTTGAGCATCGCAGGATAGAGTGCTGGGGACCTGGGCCAGGCTGTGCATGAAGGAATTTTGCAAATAGTGCACGGAGGCCGCAGGAGGTGAAGAAGATATGGTGCACAGGGGCACTGTCATCCTGGGGAAGGCAAGGTCTTACCTCCTTCAAATTGGGACAGCAGGACCACAGGACAGTCTGTGTCAATGGAGTCCACCCTCTGTGTTCCAAGGAGCACACTCGTCGCCAGGAGAGGAGTCCAAGAGAACTGGTTGTTGACTTAGAAGGTGCCTGTGTGACCGGGGAGTTACTCCGTCACCGCACAGGAGATTTCTTCGGTCCTTCTGGTGCAGGGTGAAGACAGGGAGTTCTCAGAGCATGCACACTGTGGAAACTGGAGCTGAAGTTGCAGAGGAAAAGTATAGCTTGTGGATACTTTGTTGCTGTTACAGTGGTTCCTGGAGCAGGCTTGCGGTTGGTCCGAGGTCAGAGGATGAAGTAGTAGCTGCAGAGGATTCCTGATGGAAATTTGCAAGTAGAATCTGAAGAGAACCCACAGGAGAGAAATTAAATAGCCCTGAGAGGGGGATTGGCTACCTTATCAGGTAAGGACCTATCAGGAGGGTTCTCTGATATCACCTGCTGGCACTGGCCACTCAGAGTCCTCCGGAGTGCCCCCACACCTTGCAAAGCAAGATGACTGAAGTCTGGGGCACACTGGAGGAGTTCTGGGCACCACCCCTAGGATGGTGATGGAGAGAGGAGTGGTCACTCCCCTTTGCTTTGCACAGTTTCATGCAGAGCAGGGGACATGAGGTCCCTGAACCGGTGTAGACTAGCTTATGCAAAGAGGGCACCATCTGTGCCCACCAAAGCATTTCCAGAGGCTACCCCTCCCGAGCCTGAAACACCTATTTCCAAAAGGAGAGGGTGTAACACTCTTCTCTCAAAGGAAATGCTTTGTTCTGCCTCCCTGTGACTGAGCTGCTCAGACCTGAGGAGGGCAGAACCCTATCTGTGAGGTGGCAGCAGCTGTAGCTGCATTGCAAACCTCAGAGAGCTGGTTTGGCAGTACTGGGGGTCTGTGGTGGAGCCCCCAGGATGCATGGAATTGGCTCCCTAATACTAGATTTGGAATGGGGGGACAATTCCATGATCTTAGACACTTTACATGGCCATATTCGGGGTTACCATTGTGAAGCTACATATAGGTATTGGCCTATATGTAGTGCATGTGTGTAATGGCATCCCTGCATTCACAAAGTTCCAGGAATTCGCCCTGAACTATGTGGGGCACCTTTGCTAGTGCAAGGGTGCCCTCACACTTAGTAACTTTGCACCTAGCCTTCATTAAATGAAGGTTAGACATATAGGTGACTTATAAGTTACTTACGTGCAGTGAAAATGGCTGTGTAATAATGTGTGCACTATTTCAAGCAGGCTGCAGTGGCAGTCCTGTGAAAGGGTTTGTCTGAGCTCCTTATGGGTGGCAAAAGAAATGCTGCAGCCCATAAGGATCTCCTGGAACCCCAATGCCCTAGGTACATAGGTACCATATACTAGGGACTTATAAGAGGGGTCCAGTGGCCAATTGAAATTGGTAAATGAAGTCACTAGCCTATAGTGGCACATTTAAAAGCAGAGAGAGCATAAGCACTGAGGTTCTGATTAGGAGAACCTCAGTGACACAGTTAAGCACTATACAGACACACACTTTAGGCCACAAACTATGAGCAATGGGGTCCTGGCTAGCAGGATCCCAGTGACGCAATAAAAACACACTGACACACACTCACAAACAGGCTAAAAGTGGGGGTAAACATGCTATCAAGAGGCTATTTTCTCACACACACCACCTGTCTGAAGAAACGTCACAAACTTGTTAGCTCTCAACCGCATTAATTATAACCCTTACAAGAAATCCACATTCATACACTTAGAGTGGGGCGCAAGTCTAGAAGAGCCAGTAATGACAAGCACCGGCAAAATCATGGTGTTGTCTGTTCAAGTATATAGTTTGTGAAATGTGCAGATGAGTGTGTTCGTTAGGAGACACTAGGGGCCATATTTTTGGCAAAATAACGCAATGCAGCAAGTCGCCCTGCAGTGCTGTGCTGCCTGACAAGAAAAGAGTAGAAATGCGCCATATTTAAAAGAAAGCAACACATTCATGCCGTTGTCCATGTGCTGGTGCCATTTTGGCTACCTGGTCCCAACGCAATACTCATAAATCTGGGAATGAATCAAAATCTATAGATGTTGCATGGGAACACCCAAGCAAAACACATGGAATGCCTCTCTGGGCAGAGTAACCCAACACATCAATTTGCACTGTATTGCATTACTCCAAATTCATCAAGCCACTCAGGGCCATATAAAGTGGCCTTGTGTGCCTTTATAGATCACATTTTGGGCATGCGTTGCATACGGACTGCATTGCATGGCTCGAGAGCAACAAACCACAGTCATAAATATGCCCCTAGACATATTGTTTTGGAAACGTTTTCATGTTACTATCTGGATTCATTATTGGGTCTATAGTTTAGGTCTGGTTGTCATCTGTTTGCCAGATGAATTGTTATTGAAACTTAAATATATTCATAGGGCCTCATTTACGAGGCTCTAGTGGCACACTGCACCACCAGAGCGTAATTTTTGATGTTTCAGTTGCACAGTGTGCCAGCCCAAAGGCACCTTGTGTGGCTTTTCATGGCCTTGTAAATATGGACCCCTTTCACGCATAACACTGCGTGAAAGGGGCGTTCCATGGGTGTTGCTGTGGTTCTCCCACGCAACACCAATGGAATCTGATGGAATCTGACGCATTCCCAGATTTATAAGTCTGGAAATGCATCAGATTCCTTCGCCACCTCAGGGATGCCGTTAAAGTGGCACAATGGGAAGAAATAACATTATTTCTCCCCGTTTTTTCTTCCATCTATGTAAATTGCTTTCTGCAGCACGCATAGAAAAAGGAGAATGCCATCAGTGATTGTTTATGTGCAGGAAGGTGTCCCTTTCTGCACACAAACAATAATTTCTGCAATGCAGGCACCTTTGCACCATGGGGTAATGGTGCCTGCATTGGCACTAGGCAGCAATTTGTGCACCAGCGCAGGGGACAAGGCAGGAATGTGCTGAATCTTATAGATATGGTGCATTCCTGCTCCTTTGTTTTGAACCAGTGCAGCACAGCAAGAAGGCTTGCAGCACTGCCCTGCACCCAAACACAGTAAATGAGGCCCACATAGAGTCGGTCTTCGATAACCACTGCTCTTAAAAGTCAAAGAGGAGACCCTACATGTGGACTGTTTGTTATTGGTATGAAGCCCTAGTCCATATTCTAATAAAGAAAAGAAGGAGAAGGTCCAGGTATTCGGTTACAAACACAGCTTTTGCTGAACTATCAAATTCTGAAAAAAATTCAGATCAACTTAGACTTGCCCAGTGGTAAAAGGCTGACAACCTTTTTCCTGCTAGGTATGTAACTCACTGCTACAAGTATTAAAAATGGGGAAAAAGTGCACAATCTGAAGGTTGTAAGAGGGTATGCTTATTATTTCCGGTTATAACCACAAATCACAAGTCAGCTTGTGGACTATCTGTTTTTTATAAGGATAACCTGCTCAACAATCAGTGTGTATTTCAGATGACACTTATCAGTTCGGTCAAATGGCAGGTCAAAAATTAGTGTAATGCCTTGAAGACAAAGGGGTATTGGAAGATTCTTCAGTTGACACGATCTAGTCCTGGGTAAAGGTGATGCTACAGATGCGTTTGGACTATTGCGCATGAATGGGGACATTTTGTGGGGTTCCAAAACGTAGAGAGATTTAGCACAGGTCCAGCAAACATACATTGCCAGGAAAATGGAGTTGTGGCAAAGAATAATCAACAGGGTCAATTCTGTAAGCAGCTATCCATGCACAAGGGAGGACATCAGGAAGAGGTGGAAAGACCTCAGGGGGAAGGTCTGTTCCATGGCATCCAGGCGCCAGCTGGGGGTACTGAAGACTGGCAGTGGGCCCCTACCTCCTCCTCCTACTTTCACATCTTGGGAGAAGAAGGTCTTGGACATACTGCATCCTGAGGGCCTGACATGAATACCTGGGGGAGTATAGTCAGGTAAGTCCCCACAACATTCATGTCACTCAATTGTCATGTACTGAATGCTCCCTCAACACTTTATCCCACCCCAATTAACACACCACCCATTATGCCTCTGTCCAAATGACCTAATACCCCTCTCTGGCATGCCACATGTCCACTAAACTCACCTGGCCCCACACCCCTTACAAATGGCACATGAAGTACTGGCAACTCATAGCACTACAGCTCCCAGTATGCAATATCCCATCATTGTGAAAACCTGAACAGTGCACCAAATATGAGATGTCATGCATGTGAAACAAACTACCAATCTAACCCATCTTGTATGTTTAAGTGTGGAACAGTTTATGGCAATGGCAGCAACACAATGGCCCACTCCCACTATGATCACAAGCAAAATGTAGATAAAGCTAAGTGCCCAGAATAAAGAATCCTAAGATAGAAATGGACTCATCTAGGGTGGAAAGATAGATGGCAAAGTAGATGTACATGCAGTACATCCATATACAGGTCAATGTCTATTGCTTACTCACATACTGTGTCTCTACTGTGCCACTATTGTGTATTGTACAGCTCTTATTTGTGCCATCTATCATGCCAAACAGTTCACAATAATCACTCATCAGATGGCATCAGCAGTACAATCACTACCAACATAGTATAATAACTCAAAACATGGTGTAGGGAAGTCACAGAGTTTGACATTGTGCTAAGTTATTTTCTGCAGCAGCTGTCATTGGCATTGCTGGGGATCATGTTCGGGCACTGTCTGCATCTCACACAACTACAATATTACCCCAATTTAACGTGAACTCTGTGTTCCACTTCTCCCACAGGTAACCTTGCCAGTGTCACTATGGACAGGATACCAGAGACTGTCACTACCCCTCTCCCAGAGAACAACACAACACCCATAGATGTCTAGGCACTGATGACCAACCTGGTCCATCAGGGACCTGCTTAGTGAACAACTGTCAGCCTCACCCTGCCCACATCCACTCCTCTCAGCACTGTTGCATCTACACCACAGGAAACTATTCAACCCCCAAACCTGTGTCCCAAATACTGTCTCATCCATTGTGTGCTCCATGGAACAAGACCCTGAGTCTCCTCTTGTCACCCCTGACAATGATGGTCCTGCCACTACTGGGAGTAGACACACTATGCCAGGGGCACAGGCACATGTGTGGGAAGAATGTTGTGGGCCAGAGGAGTTGGACTCCAAGGGACAATACTGACCAGGAAACCATCTCTTAAGTCTTGGGAGCCTACCAAAATTCCCAATGCATGATGGGCCAGGTAATTACCATGATGAGGAAATCCAAAAGTGGCGGAGGGAAACTACCAGGAAGTCATGCAGCAGTGGCAGGCACAAAATGCCATTCTGGCTTCCATTGCTGGGGTGCTGAGGGACATCAACACTACCCTGAATAGGTCTGCAAAATCAGGCCTCTTCCACTAGTAATGACTCTCCAGGCCCTTCAACATATATGGCTGCTAGTGGAATTGAGGCCTCGAAAAGGGAAGGACATGCCTCAGACACCCCACCCTCTGTAGCAGAGGAACCCCCCAACAAATGTTGACATCCACCCAGACATCCAGGAGGAGCAGATGCCAAGACCAAACCCACAGCCAGGAAGTAAAACTCTCCTGACTTGTTCCCCTTGTGTGCCACAGATATACCCTGTTGACTGTTCTAAAACCAATCTCCATTTCCCATGGTGCAAGGAAAAGCAACTTGTGTATCCTAATGGTGTAGCAGTTACCTTCATGATTCCTGCCACCATGACTGAAACCTTCACTGTTAATTCTGTGTGTTTTTAAGTTACTAGTCATGCATGTTGTTTTACTGTCCGCAATAAATTACACTTAAACACACGTCCTCTCTAGGTGTCATTTATCAACCATGTACAACTGTTATGCATGCCAACTCTAGTATCAATATGTCCCTCTGTATTGTACAACCTTCGTTATAGACATCACACGTAGACTCTATCAGCAGGAGACTCATTACATTAGGATTGTAACATGGACAGATTAAAAAACAGTTGTATATTACATCTACACACATTTATTGGTAGATATGCAAACAGCACAGAGTATAACCTATAGAAACATCAGGATGTTTGCTAAGGTATCAGACAATAGTAAACCACATGCTACAGACACAAGGGTCATGTTTGTCTTCCTACAAGCCAGGAGGCACACAGATCGGTCCTTTGTATCACATGGTAAAGCCTTATCACATACCCATACCTTAGTCTCCTAACAATTATACCCCATGGTACAGACAGCGTTCAGTACTGATATCCCCAGTCTAAGGATCTTTCACTTATATTGGTCATACCTGTAGGCTGGCCACCCACCTATGTCAGTCCACAGTGACATGCACATTGGTCTGCAAAGTAGGAACACACTGACACCTATGTTCAAGGTAGATTATATACAACATAAACCATTGTGATTGGAGAGGCTATGGCTCCACATTTACACATGAGTCAGACACATATGTAGCCAGACACAAATTACATCACATGACCACCTCTTGTACCCTACAGGTGAACTTAACAGTAAAACACATTTCCACCCCAGTGTCTTGACAGTATGGCTATGTTAGTTACAGTCCACATACTCGTGGGAATTAGTACCTGGTTTCAGTCTTGTCCACTTCTCATGTTTGCCTAAAATCCCCATATGCTTCTGACACTGTCTGTCACTTGCCAAGGATGAGGAGACAAATTGGAACTTGACACATCTGTGATTGACAGAGATAAGGGATAGGACATAGCAGAAAACATTCCTCAACTCAGAAAAGTCACGTTCACAAGTGTGACTTTGCATCTGCAATAACAAAACATGATACTGTAGACCACTCTGTCCAGTACACAATATAAATTTATAGTTTGCATGCACAACTCACACATAGGCATTGGAGCTACCTACCATCCCATAGATGATGCTTAAGAAGAGGTGACATGCTACCCAGCAACTGTAGGTCACAAAATGAAATTACAACATTAAGGAGCCATCACATACCTTTAGTCAGTTAAAGTACTGATTGATGAGCTCTTCCCTGGAGTCTCCTGCTTCATGTTCATCTGGCACTTCATCATTTGGCAAATCTGCATTTCCACCACAGGTTCTGTTGGTTCCCCCTCATCTGGTAGGTATCTGACGTCTCAGGGAAAGATTGTGGAACATGCAGCAGGCAACAATTATTTGACATACCTTGTTGAGTGAGTAGAGGAGGGTTTCTCCTGAAATGTCAAAGCAACTAAATCCTGCCTTAAGGAGCCCAAAAGTCCACTCCATGAAATGCCTTGTTCTCCCATGGGCCTCATTGTAGAGGACTTCCACTGGCGTGGTTGGGTACCTCACTGGTGTCAACAACCAAGGACAGTTTGGAGAGCCTGAGTCACCTCTAAGCAAATTGGTAGAACAACACAAGCATATATGTGGGGCATACACTATTGTGATAGTAGGAGACATACTTTTCAAACACACAATTCAAATCTAACTTACCAACCTACCAGGCCCTCTCTGTGTTTCACATGATGAAGGAATCATGGACTGATCCTGGATACTTTGCACTGACTTGTGAAAGGCACTGTCCTACCAGACACACTACTTGAACATTGATGGAATGGTAGTTTTTTCCATTCCTATATACCTGTTTATTGGCACTGAGGGGAACCAAGGCTATATGGGTACCATCTATGGCTCCAACCACATGTGGATTGTGTCCCATAGCAGAACATTCTTCCTTCAAATAGGCCAAATCCACACGTTGTGGAAACCTGATGTAGCTGTCCAGGTGCACACAGTACATCCTTCAAAACCAGACTGAACATGGGCTGAGACATCCCTGCAGTTAAGGTCACTGTATTCTGAAAGGACCCAGTGACCATGGAGTGCAGCACTGACATGACTTAAATGATGGGAGGTATGCTATCGGGATTGCGGATGGCAGGCATCAGATGTGGCTATAACTGATCACAAAGATCCATGATTGTATGCTGATCTAGTCAATATGTCTGGATAGTATGTCTCTCCTCCATGGTATGCAGTTCTGCTAGTGGGTGGTACACTGGTGGTTGTCTTCCTCACCCCATGACAGTGTAACTATGTGGAAAAATATAATTATTGTATGTGGCATGAATAATGCACACATCATGTAAATGTCCATATACAAGTCACAGATATCTGCTGTCAAGGCCAGTTACAACCTCTGATGAAGGGTGATACCCTGGAACTGGTCCCAGGATACTTGAATCCTGTCCAGGGAGGACCTGGCTTGGCAGTTCAGGCTGGACTGCTCCCATAGGGAGCAGGGTCAAGACTGATTTGCAAATGGCTGGGTCTGAACTGGGGTGACATGGCAAGCAAAATAACGATGGATTAAACCCAGATCTGTGACTGGGGGTGAGTGTTTGAAAAGTTTCAACACTCCGTCCATCATTTATTTTGTTATGTTGCCTTGTGCGCCGTAAGTGGCTAGGGTATGCCCAGACTTTGGTCCCTTGCTTGCTGCGCCACTGGATTCAAGCTAGCCTGGCTGATGAAGGGTGATACCCTGAAACTTGTCCAAGGATGCTTGAATCCTGTCCAGGGAGGACCTGGCTTGGCAGTTCAGGCTGGACTGCTCCCACATCCTTCCAGTTCCTTCCCTTTTCCAGTTGTACATTCTACGAGCTAGTTAGCATAATTTTCCCTTCTGAACCCTAGCCACCCGGGGACCTATGCTGCAATGTCAGGCCTGGCCTAGGGGCACCCACTGACACACATTCTCCACCCAGATACCATCCTACCATGCATAAGCTGTAGTAATGGGCACTGTACTCACCCCCTTGTGGCTGCTGCAATGCCCTCAAGCGCCCATCCAGCTTAGGATAGGCCACCGCCAGTATGCAGGCCATGAGGGGGGACAGGGTTCGATGGGTACCCCTTCCTTGTTGGGAGGCCATCCCCAGCTGGGCCTCCGCCATCTTCCGTGCCCAGCGTCTCAGGTCCTCCCACTGTTTGCGACAGTGGGTGCTCTGCCTGCCATATCTCCTCGGCGATGGCACGCCATACACCCTTCTTTTGATGGGCGCTGACCTGCAGAGGCAATATACACAGGAAAATAGAATTAGCTAAAAAGTCTTGCCTGTTACACATATGGCCCACCATACCCATTTACATCACCATTTACACACACATGGCCCAGCACACAACCTGTACACCACCAAAAGGACATCCTGCCACCCCCTTTACCAGGCCTTCACACACACAACTCCATGCATTCTTGCCACATGCATCTTGCTCACAGTGTACTCACGTCTTGGTCTGGAGGCCCATACAGCAGTCCGTACTGGGGTAGGACCCCATCAACAAGTCTCTCCAACTCCTCTGAAGTGAAGGCTGGGGCCCTTTCCCCGGTCACACTGGCCATGGTAGGTTCTAGACACAGGTCACAGCAGCACATGCAGTGTAGGTCCTCTCCAATGGAAGGTCAAGTAACAAGTGAGGAATCAGATAGAAAATGGTGGTGACGTCCACGGAGGTGCATACCATCAACGACCATGTAGATCACCATTGGCCACTGCAACCCCCGATGTTAGCCACTGACGAGTTGCACGGTGGTTTCCGACCGTCTCCCACAATGGCGCACAACGTCAGCAGAATTACCTCACTTCCACCTGTCCCTCCACACAGGACAGGCAGATGCCATTTCAGGATGGGGGACAGGCCCTGGAATAATGCTGCATCACAGGAGATATTATCACATACTGGACAAATCACTACATCATTACATGTTTACAGGATGCAAAGTTCTGTTGTAGTTCCATTGTTCAGTCTGTGATGGGATCCTTACTGTTTCGTCCCTTAGATTCCGACTGCTGTGGATGAATAGGAGATGGAGACATACCCATGTGTACAGACCCCTGGTGGACTTGGCAACACTGGAGGACAGGCACATTATCCTCACCTATAGACTTGACAGGGCCACAATCACAGAGCTGTGTGCCCAATTGGAGCCTGACCTGATATCGCTATCCGTCACCCAAATGGGATCCCCCGCTTGTGCAAGTGTTATTTGTACTCCATTTCCTGGCAACTGGTTTTTTCCAAGTGACTATGGGCTTAGCAGCAGGAATGTCACAGCCAGTGTTCTCAATATTGCTGACAAGAATGTTGTCTGACCCGATAAAACACATGTGCAGCTACATTGTTTTCCCCAGGGTTGAAGATTTGGCCACAGGGAAGGTGGTGTTTTGGGCAATGGGACATATCCCCAACACAATTGGGGTGATTGCTTGAACATATATTGCATTTGTCCCCCCCTGCCAGAATGAGTTGTTCAGGAATCCTAAGAGTTTCCATTCTATGAATGTTCAGATGATGTGCTTGGCGGACCAGTACATCTCCCACGTTAATGCTAAGTATCCCAGGTCGTGCATGATGCCTTTGTCCTAAGGAATAGCAGCATCCCAAATGTGCTGGGCCAACTACAGAGGCACAGGGTGTGGCTAATAGGTGAGCCCTGGTTCCCACCCAGTATATGTTGGTGTATGGGTATGGTGTGGGCCATATAGGATAGTGTGTGGCTAAATATTGTCCCTCAATATGTGCAGATGACTCTTGTTATCCAAACCTATCATGGCTGCTGACCCCTGTGAGGAATGCCAGGACAAGGGCAGAAGTACATTATATTGAGGCGCATGGGTGATCCAGAAGAATAATTGAAAGGACCTTTGGACTCCTGAAGGCCAGGTTCTGGTGCCTCCATGTAACAGGTGGATCCCTGTGCTACTCACTAAAGAAGGTCTGCCAGATAGTGGTGGCATGCTGCATGTTGCATAACCTGGTCCTCAGATGCCATGTCCCATTCCTGCAGGAGGAGGAGTCTAGAGATGCCCGTGTGGCAGCAGTAGACCCTGTGGACAGTGAGGATGAGGAAGCAGAGGATGAGAACAGCTCATATGTGATCCGACAATACTTCCAATGACACACAGGTAGGACAGTGTTACTTCACATTTCAATGAGATTTGTTTTAATTTGTGTGGCAATGGCATGCTGATATTTTCAACTTCTATGCCCACTTACTGTTCCCTCTGACAATTCATTTTGCAGATGTTGGTGACCTGACATGTATTCCTGTTGTGATCACTACAGCCAGCTACAGGTCATTAATCTATGCTCATTCGCTGTACAGTTGATTTGCAATGTTTGTACCTGTTACAATAAATACATATTTGATATACATGACATACTCCAAACTTCTTTTTTTTCAATGAGCTGGAGGAGATGGTGGCAGCAGTCATCCCGGAGGAGCTGGTCACTGTAATCGCAGGACAGTGCAGACTACCAATAACTACCACAAATGCAGGGTAAGTTGCAGGGGAGGACTATTGGGAATCTCAAAAATGGCAGAAGGGAGAAGCACATAGGATACTATGACTGCATGCACAAGGGTTGCTTCGGGACACATAGGGCCAGATCAAAAAGCTCCATCGCCACCGAGCCTCACTTTTAGTGATGCTCTGGGGGGCGCTATGCACTCCGACATACACACAAATTGGTTTTAAGCCAATTTAACACCACCTTGTAAATATGGCCCCTACAAAACCAGCATTTTGCATGTAAGGGGCATGCAATCAGTGGGGCTGTGGCTGTGCCACACAACACCCAGTGCATATTGTTGTTGCCCCAGATCCAAGACAATGGGGGTCATTCTGACCTCGGCGGTAAAAGGCACTTACCGCCGGTCAGAAGACCGCCATCCTACCGCCGCGGTAACCCGCCACGGTCATTCTGACCCACAACTGCCAAGCCGCCAAAAACCCGACATCCACGGAAGGCCGCCTCATCAGCGGGCAGCGATAAACTGGAGATGACCAAACCTCCACCGCCACGCCAACACAAACACGCCCATGCCATTACGACCCACGAATCCACGCAGCGGTCATTCAACCGCGGTATTCCATTGGCGGTACACACCGCCGCGGTCAAAATACACACCCAGCTCCAAAACCCAGCCACATTGGACAATTTGAAATACACACACCTGATACACATACAAACACCACCCCCACACATCCAAGCAACTATAAAACACACACCCACATCACCCACAAACCCCCACTAGTTGGAAATCGGAGAGAAGGCGAGAGAGAGAGAGAGAGAGAGAGAGAGAGAGAGAGAGAGAGAGAGAGAGAACAGCAACCGAAAACCCCAACACACACAGGAACCCAACATCATCAACCACACCACATCTACGCACACATCACCACACACCACCACTCACATCACCACAAACACCACCCCACACCTCATCCACACCACCCCATGGCACCCCAAAGACACCCAAGGTTTTCGGACCAAGAACTCCGGGTCATGGTGGAGGAAATCATAAGGGTAGAGCCCCAGCTCTTCGGCACACAGGTGCAACACACCACAATAGCCAGGAAGGCGGAGCTATGGCAGAGGATCGTCGACAGGGTCAACGCTGTGGGACAGCATCCCAGAAACCGGGAAGACATCAGAAAGCGCTGGAACGACCTACGGGGGAAGGTACGGTCAATGGTCTCCGGACACAACATCGCTGTGCAGAGGACTGGCGGCGGACCACCACCCACCCCTCCCGAATTCACAGCATGGGAGCAAGAGGTCCTTAACATCCTGCATCCTGCGGGCCTCGCTGGAGTAGGTGGAGGAATGGACTCTGGTAAGTCTAGTCTCATCTACTATTCCCCCCCCCCAACCACCAGCATGCCAACCCACACCCCCACCCTCACCCTCAACCCCCCAGCACACATCCTCCCTGCCAATGTCTCACCAGCACAACCCACCCAACCCAAAACCAAACCCTGAATGCCAACACAAACCATGGACAACCACACCTATGCATGACCACTGCACATACCCATACCCCCCACAAACCACCCTCACAACTCCTGCCACAAGGGAATGCCAGCACTGGGGGACAAGGGCACCCACAAATCGCACGCCATGGAACACACAGAAGCAATAACCATATTCTTTCACCCCTGCAGGGCCCGAACGCCAACACACTGGCCAGGAGGGTCCAGATATGTCCATCCCACCACCAGAACAGGCCCACAGTGAGGACAGCAGCTCTGTCGACCTGGAACCTGATGACCAGCCCGGACCATCGGGGACCTCTGGACAGTCGGTTCCCCACACACAGACACAGGCCACAGCAGACCTAACCCCCTCTGGGAATATCAGCACAGCTCCCACCCAGCGGGCCCATGCCTCTGTCTCCAGGACAGGTCAATCAGCGATGTGTCCGCCACTACAGGGCACCCAGGCTGACCCAACACCCCAACAACAACAGGGACCTGGGGGCAGTGGTAGTGGGCACACCGTCCAGGGGACAGAGTCCCGGGGAAACAGGGCAACTGGGAGGGCTGCAGTGCGACAGGGGGGGGAGGACAGGCCCAGGGAACCGACTCTCCAAGAGGCCCTCACCACCATCATGGGAGCATACCACCGCTCCCAGGAGACGATGGCGACGGTACTGGCCAGGTTCCAGGAGATCCAGGCACAGCAGGAGGAACGGTACATGGGGTACAGAGAGGAGCTCAGGAACATCGTCCAGGCCCTGAACCTAATAGTCACCACATTGCGGGACCATGTGGCACCCCAAAGGGCCCCTGTCACCAGCCCGGACCAGGAACAGCCTACCACCTCCGCCGGCGCTAGTGGACAGGAGGCCCCCACACAACGACGGGCCACCAGAACCCCACCTCCTGCTGAAGATCAACCACTCTGCAAGAGGAGCCTGAGATCACAAAGGAAGACAGAGTAGGATGCCAAGACCCCCGCCAGCCTAAGATCCCCCCGGATGTCATTCCACTGTCCCACATCGTCACCCTGTCCAACCTTGAACTGCCCCTGTTTCATCCTTCCACAGGCATATAGACAATGCACCTGTGCGACCGAGAACTGGACTCTGCCATGGACATCACTCCACCCCCACCCATCACCGTTTTACTATCATGTCCCTATATGTAGCACTTTAAATAAATCACTAATTGCACTTAAAAAAACAGGAGTCTGCTTGTATTCTTAACAAATGTATTACACATAACGGTTCAAAATTGTTCAGTTACATTGTGATGACAACATACCAATGTCAATGTGCTTTACTCCATGGCCGAACAAACCAGAAGTCACGCAGTGGGTCATACAGCTCTGAAAAGCCAAGGGAAAGTCACAATTCAGTTGAAAGGAACTGGGGGGAAACACAGAAAGTAGAGATGCAGGAGGCCAGAAGTAAATGTAAAATGGCGTGGGGGATTCTTACCTGGGTGCTACTGAAAATACTGTTGAATGACTGTGTCCCTGTTGTCCGTGTCGTCCCCGTCGTCTTCCTCCTCTTCACTCTCCACAGGCTCCACAGCTGCCACAACACCACCATCTGGACCATCCTCCTGCAGAAAAGGCACCTGGCGTCGCAATGCAAGATTGTGAAGCATACAGCAGGCTACGATGATCTGGCACACCTTCTTGGGTGAGTACATTAGGGATCCCCCTGTCATATGCAGGCACCTAAACCTGGCCTTCAGGAGGCCGAAGGTCCTTTCTATGATCCTCCTAGATCGCCCATGGGCCTCATTGTACCGTTCCTCTGCCCTGGTCCGGGGATTCCTCACTGGGGTCAGTAGCCAAGGCAGGTTGGGGTAACCAGAGTCACCTATTAGCCACACACGGTGTCTCTGTAGCTGTTCCATCACATAGGGGATGCTGCTATTTCGCATAACATACGCGTCATGCACTGACCCAGGGAACTTGGCATTTACATGGGAGATGTACTGGTCAGCCAAACAGACCACCTGGACATTCATCGAATGGTAACTTTTCCTGTTTCTGTATACCTGCTCGTCGTCTTTTGGGGGTACTAAGGCCACATGGGTCCCATCAATGGCACCAATGATGTTGGGTATATGTCCAAGGGCATAGAAGTCAGCCTTCACAGTGGCCAAATCACCCTCCTCTGGGAAAATAATGTAGCTCCGCATGTATTTCGTCAGGGCAGACAACACTCTGGACAAAATCTTAGAAAACATAGGCTGAGACATCCCTGATGACATGGCCACTGTTGTCTGAAAAGACCCACTTGCCAAAAAATGGAGGACTGACAGAACCTGCACCAGAGGGGGAATTCCTGTGGGTTGGCGGATGGGGGACATCAGTGCTGGCTCCAGCTGGGCACACAGTTCATGTATAGTGGCTCGGTCAAGTCGGTAGCGAAGTATTATATGACGTTCCTCCATTGTCGACAGGTCCACCAGCGGTCGGTACACGGGAGGATTCATCCTTCTCCTCGCAAGTCCCAGCGGACGGTGCCTAGGAAGGACAACATGGAGCACAGAGTCAAGCAACCTACAGGTATGTAACTACAGCTTGCACAGTACACGATTCTCAATGCATTGAATGGCTTGTATGAGTGGCAATGCAAGGCCTAGGCCTGTGTGACGCAGTAGTAATTAAGCCCTGTGGGCCCTTGTAATGGCGGCTGCCTGACCTGAGAAGTGTGACAGTGGGATGTGAGGTCAATGCGCTGGCGTGACACACTGTGGCGGTAGGCGGTCGAAGACCGCGGCGCAAAGCTGCATTGGTTAACATCGAACCCTATGGGTTTAACGAGCCAATGACTAGCTGCGCCGGTGGTACGCGCCGCCGCGGCCGTGACCGCCATTTTCTATGTGGTTAATCACTCGAGACCTGATCATCCACAGGAGAGGACCTATACTGCAAGTGCTGCTGTGACCTCGGTCTGGGAGATACAATGGCTGCTGCGACTGGGGAAAGGGCCCCTGCCTTCACTACAGAAGAGTTGGAGAAACTTGTGGATGGGGTCCTGCCCCAGTATGCGCGACTCTACGGTCCTCCAGACCAACAGGTGCCTGGGTTGTGTATGGTGGATGTGAGATGGTGGGGTGGGGAGACAACGACGAGTGCAAGGCACGACAGATGAGAGCATGTGCCACATGGCAAGGTTGGGGAGGGGGGGCCAATCGCATCTATCATGCGGAAAATTTATGATATTTCCTTTCCCACCCTGTACATGTCAAATAGGTCAGCGCCCATCAGAAAGTCGACATTTGGCGTGCCATCGCCAAGGAAGTCCGGAACCTGGGGGTCCACAACAGACGGGGCACCCACTGCCGCAAGAGGTGGGAGGACATCCGCCGCGGGACCAGGAAGACCGCCGAGTCACTGCTGGGGATGGCCTCCCAACCTAGGAGGGGTGCCAGTCGCACCCTGACCCCCCTGATGTCCCGGATCCTGGCGGTGGCCTACCCCGATTTGGATGGGCGCGTGAGGACATCACAGCAGACACAAGGGGGTGAGTACCAGCACATTCAGCTATCTTTACGCGCAGTGGAGGTGCCTGGGTGGGGGAAGAGGGCTGTGGGTGACATTAGGCCAGGGTGCTTTCTGTAGTGTAGTCCTCTGCTTTAGCCATGTCCCTGTGCCCCCGCCCCCCACCTCTGTAGGGTGACAAGTACAGCTATCCATGGACCTGCATCACCCATGTGCGCGTTTGTTGTCCCTAGACCTGTTGGCCTAGTCACAAGTACGGAGTAGTGTACCCCGATTGCACGGCTTAGTGCATGAGGCTCTTGTGTCTGTCCTCTCCGCCAACGGTGTTGACAATGCATGCACTCAACCAGTTTTTATGTCTCCCCCCACCCTTTTTCTTTATCTTCTTGTGCATGTGTGCATTAGCATCATCAGGCGGAGGAGAATTGGCACCGGAGCACGAGGGAGCTGCAACTCACCAGGCCCCGGTGGGCCATGGCACAGACACCGAGGCCACCAGTGATACGGAGGGCGAGGGGAGCTTCACAACGGGGAGCCGTGGTGACACCAGCGACACCGACACGTCCTCGGATGGGAGCTCCCTAGCGGTGGCGGCAACATCCGTGTCCCCCGCCTCTACAGGTACAGACGCCACCCCGCGCACCAGCTCTGCCCTCCCGCTCGCCCAAGAAGGCGGGCGTCTCCTTCGCCCCAGGCACCTCAGGCCCTGCCCCTGTTACCCCTGCTGCCCTCAGTGAGGAGGTCATTGACCTCCTACAGACCATCATTGTTGGGCAGTCTACCCTTTTGAATGCCATCCAGGGGGTAGAGAGGGAGGTGCATCGGAGCAATGCATACCTGGAGGGCATTAATTCGGGTCAGGCTGCCCATCAACGATCGTTCAATGCTCTGGCCTCAGCACTGACGGCAGCCATTGTCCCTGTTTCCAGCCTTCCGCTTCTAACTGCCTCCAGCCTGTCTCTGTCTCCTGTTCCTCTGCCTATCCCATCCACACCATCAGACCAGCCTGCACACACCTCAACACCCAAGGGCAGCTCATCCAGACATAAGCACCACAGATCACACAAACATTCACCCAAGCAACACCCAGATGCAGACATGCCAACAGCCACTACCACCTCTGTGTCCCCCACCTCCTCGTCTCCCTCCTCCCTCCCTGTGACGTCTCTACTCACACCTGCATGCACACCACCAACAGCCAGTACTTCCATCACCAGCACACCCTCCAGTCCAGTCCGCACACGTGCAGTCACCACCCCCACTGCCATTTACACGTACCCTGTGTCCTCTCCCACTGTGTCTGTCACCCCCTCTTCCAAGACACACAAACGCAGGCAGCCACCCACCCAACAGCCAAGCACCTCACGACAGCCTCCAGCCCATGCACCTTCACCCAAGGACAGCACACCTGACTCTCCTACAACCACCTCCTCTTCCTCCACTCCCATAACCACTACACCTACCCTTTACCCTGGTCCTAAAAAACTTTACCTCTCCACTCTTGACCTCTTTCCCTCCCCTAACCCCCCCTCCATCTGCTAAGAGTCCCAGGAGCGCCTCAGCCACCACCAGCCCGGCTTCAAGGGTCACCGTAGTGCATGGCTTTTGGAGTCCCCCCTTTGCCAGAAGTGATACATCGGTCAGCAGCAAGGGGACAGCCAGCCCCCCCCCTGGAAAGAGGACCCGTAAAGTAAGGGGCCGCCGCGGGACGACTGACACGGCTGCCCCCAAGGACCAAAGTTCTGCCACTTCACCTGCCACAACATCCAGGGGAGGCAAGGGCCCGAGAGCCAGATCGAAGTCAGCCAGCAGGAGCGCGGACCAGGAGGGCCCCACAAGCCCCATCCCGGGTGTGAGGGAGGACACCCAAGGGCCCAGCACACCGTCACCGAAGGGTCCAGCAAATGCACGGTCGGAGGGCGACTGAGCAGGGAGTCGTGGCCAGGGCTGACTCCCTTGACTTACAGAACAAGCACTGCTGAACAGGGCCCCGCCGTCCAGAAAGGCACCGCTGAACAGGGCCCCGCCGTCCAGAAAGGCACCGCTGAACAGGGCCCCGCCGTGCAGGAAGGCACCGCTGAACAGGGCCCCGCCGTCCAGAAAGGCACCGCTGAACAGGGCCCTGCCGTCCAGAAAGGCACCGCTGAACAGGGCCCCGCCGTGCAGAAAGGCAACGCTGAACAGGGCCCCGCCGTCCAGAAAGGCACCGCTGAACAGGGCCCCGCCGGGAGGAGCACCGATGAACAGGGGCCCTTCGTCTCAAGCACCGCTCCGCTGGGCCCTTTGTCTCAAGCACCGCTCTGCTGGGCCCCGCCATCTCAAGCACCGCTCCGCTGGGCCCTTCATCTCAAGCACCGGTCCGCTGGGCCCTTCATCTCAAGCACTGCTCCGCTGGGCCCCGCCGTCTCAAGCACCGCTCCGCTGGGCCCTTCATCTCAAGCACCGCTCCGCTGGGCCCTTCCTGTCAAGCACCGCTCCGCTGGGCCCTTCATCTCAAGCACCGCTCCGCTGGGCCCTTCCTGTCAAGCACCGCTCCGCTGGGCCCCGCCGTCTCAAGCACCGCTCCGCTGGGCCCTTCATCTCAAGCACCGCTCCGCTGGGCCCCGCCGTCTCAAGCACTGCTCCGCTGGGCCCTTCGTCTCAAGCTCCGCTCCGCTGGGCCCCGCCGTCTCAAGCACCGCTCCGCTGGGCCCTTCATCTCAAGCACAGCTCCGCTGGGCCCCGCTGGCTCAAGCACCGCTCCGCTGGGCCCTTCATCTCAAGCACCGCTCCGCTGGGCCCCGCCGTCTCAAGCACCGCTCCGCTGGGACCTTCGTCTCAAGCACCGCTCCGCTGGGCTCTTCATCTCAAGCACCGCTCCGCTGGGCCCTTCATCTCAAGCACCGCTCCGCTGGGCCCCGCTGTCTCAAGCACCGCTCCGCTGGGCCCTTCGTCTCAAGCTCCGCTCCGCTGGGCCCTTCCTGTCAAGCACCGCTCCGCTGGGCCCCGCCGTCTCAAGCACCGCTGGCCCATTGACAGTGCCGGTTCTGTGTCGTGCTGATGTTCACGCTGCACTCGGGCCACCCTGCCTCCTCCATTGCCTGTGGAGACTGTTATCCACTTGATGGCCTGTGGCTTTGCACTCCCCAGGATGTGACAGTGGGCAAGCCACCCACTTGTGAGACTTGAGAGACTGTGGCTTTGCACTCCCCAGGATTGAACAGTGGGCAAGCCACCCACTGTAGAGACTTGAGAGACTGTGGCTTAGCACTCCCCAGGATATGACAGTGGGCAAGCCACCCACTGTAGAGACTTGAGAGACTGTGGCTTTGCACTCCCCAGGATTGAACAGTGGGCAAGCCACCCACTGTAGAGACTTGAGAGACTGTGGCTTTGCACTACCCAGGATTGAACAGTGGGCATGGTGGCCCCTTCTTGGATCTGGCGTTGTGGACTCATGTGGCTGTGGTGCCCCCCCTTCCCTTCCCCCTGAGGTGCCTGTAGTTTTATCATCTGATGCCCCTGCAGTGTTCTCTCCAACGGACTCAGGTCTCCTGTGTGGGCTTTGCCCATGTGATGATACACTTTGGCCCACGGACATTTGCTATTTCAGTGACTGTGCGGGACTTTTTGCCTCTATTTATCGGTTACGCAATGTTTACACTTGGATTTTTTAATTTCATTTTCCTATTTTACCATGACTTTAATGAACCTATTTTTTACATAAATGTTGTTTCTCACTTTAATCTTATCTTTTCGTTATTCCGGGGGGTTTGGGTGGGGTCACTTTGACTTGGTGCTCTGCATTGGTGTGTAGATAGTTGGGGGGTGGGTGTAATGCATATGTGTGTTCCCGTAACCCTTCCTCCTCCCCCCCTCCCCTGTGTCGTAGGTGCGGTACTCACCGTTGTCGTCTGCGCCGGAGTTCGTACTCGTGGTAGATGAGCAGGTAGACGAGAGCAGGTAGGATGTTCAATTCGGGCTCCATGCTGTCCTCCATCCTCGTGGAGTGTATAGAGGTGAGCGTTTTCCCGTTCGTAGTCTGTTTCCGCCGTTTTTTTATCGGCGGGGCTCCCGCCCCGGAAAAGGTGGCGGGTTGGTGAGTTGTGATTGGGTGGGCGGTACATTGTCTGCCGCCTGCCTGTTGGCGGTGACCGCCGCGCTGTTTGTCTGTCCCGCCGTGGCGGTCGGAGTGTTAAAGTGGCGGGCTGTGTTGGCGGTTCCCGCCAGGGTCAGAATCCCATTTTTTGGACCGCCAGCCTGTTGGCGGATTGGCCGCCGTTTTATCACCGACCGCCAGGGTCAGAATGACCCCCAATATGTTTACCAGAGACTGTTACTAAAGTCAACACCACCCTATAGGTGATGTCAGGATGGTGCAACAAGTCAAAATACTTTCCATCCTCCATGTGTCATTGCCCTTCTCATGTGTGCTGCATCCTGCAGCACACATATAGAAATGCCACCTTGCCATGATAGATTGTTTCTGTGCAGGAAGGGACACCTTCCTGCAAATAAGCAATCTATCCCCTCAATGCAGGCACCCTTGCACTATCGTGCAAGGATGCCTCCATTGGTGCACGGAGAACAATTCTGCACAGGTGCTGGGGAAACACAGGGGTGTGCCGTATTACAGAAAATACAACTATGATTGCCACTGCACGAGCTGCGCCACTTAAGAAAAAATCAGGGCCTCAGCGTGCAACATGTGGAACGCAACCCGCACAGTGTGGCACAACCAAAACTCTTACACACCTCCATGCGCCATTTGGGAATGGGCACAAAAGTGAACTCATTCAACGTATGCGGCATGTCTGTGATAATCATTTGTGCTGCTGTACAAGTAGCTTCACTTTCAACATTTAACAAGGTTGTCTGTGGATTGTGAATAGTTGGTGTTGTGCATAGAGGAACACCTTCATGCGTAAGAGCAGGCACAAGTGGCATCGATGTTGCACTACGGGCACAATGTCACTAGCCCATTATGCAAATGTACCACCATACAAATAGTTGCCCATGTGGATCCAAGCTGCCTATTCCCCTTGTACCACATTAACAAAGTCTCAAAAATGCATGCATTGATCTACATTGTACATCCTTACACCAACATATGCCTGTGAAAGAAATGTTGTATGCAAGGAAATGTCCTTTATGTAGTGATGGGCAAACTAATGGGGTTGACAATCCATAATGGTTGCACTGTGCCATCCAATTAGCACATGTGTTTGGCCTGCGAAAGGCAGATGACAAAGCAACACAAGCATTGTAAGCAATGGACTGCCCTGTGCTTTGCTGCACTAGTGCCATCATTCATGGTGCCAATGCAATAAAGCACCAAAATTGTGACAACACTCATTACGCTACTGTGGGAATGTCCACCATGGTGAATAGGGAGGTAAATGATGTGCTATTATAGTGTAAGTGGTTGGGGCAAGGGGCCTGCAGGAATATGGTGGTGTGGGATCAATACACAAAATACCTTGAAAGGTTGCCCCATGTGTGATGCACAGTTCAACACATACTTAACAACTACATCCTGTGGTCTGTAACATGTAACAGAGCCTCCAGCAGCAAGTAAATTATGGGCCATGTCAATAGCCAGTTCAGTCAAACATTGCCATTTCACTATCTCATTGCAGAGGATGATGCCTTACCTCCTGTCGACCTGCCTGTCTTGGATTTTACAGATGATATGGATGACCAGCTGCCGACCATCAATGAAGAGTCTGTCTAGGATGTCCTAGGTTCCCTTCAGACATCACCTCCAATGACAGGGAGGACACACATTGTTGCGGGGTCTCCACATGAACCACCCAACTACCAACACACAGCACCAACCAGCCCTGCTCAGCCCTGGACTCCGAGGGCCCACACATCACCTTTCAGTGGACAGGGGTAGGAGTCAGCAGGAGCTGGACAAGCAGGTGTAGGTGGGGATGGAGACCATGGTGGGAAGCCTAGAGGGAGTGCAGAGGTGCCTCAGTCCAAATAGGGACAGCTCACCTGCCATCAGAGGCACCCACTCCCTGCTATGTGGACTCCAGCAGACCCTGGCTGACATAGCTGTTGCCATGAGACAGAGCCTTCAACAACTGCCCTCCAAAAGTGACAGCAGCATGATAGACAACAGGGTGGGGGCTATACAAAATACCCTGAAGTCAATACAGTGGGAAGAGGCCTCCCTCAGCGAAAACATGGCTGCCTACCACTGTGATGTAGCTGCAGTGTAGAGAAATCTGCAGCTTCTCCTTGCTACAGTGATGCCATATGTGTCCCCTCAAATGGCAGCTGCCGGTCCTTTGATTCCACATCCCATGTCCCCTGTGTGGCTGCCTCAAATTCAACAATAGCCCCACTCGTGGCACAGGAGGCACCACACACATCAGGGGATGAGGATGTGGAAGAAACAACATTCCCGGTAGCAGCAGTCTGTGCCACATGGACAGTATCTCCTTAGTTCTGTGCTTAAGTTCATGCCAGTATTGTGACCGCTGGCAATGTGCCTTCTTCACTCAACCACTGTTGAAGTGTCTGCTATGAACTGTCATGATCTCAATTCGTACCTATTCTCAATTAGGGCACCTCCTCACTAATCACACTTCCCCTACACATGCCCCCTCACCCTTTGACTCTGTATGTACAACAAATTGCTCAGGGTCTCTCATGGGGCCTGTGAACTGGACATGGAGTTGCATTGGAAAATACACTTGCACATGTAAATACATCTTCATGTTCATATGTATCATGTCAACATTTACTCTGATCCATCACCTCATATAAATGCATGCATTGTGTGAAGCTATGTCAATGAGAAGAGAACCTAATTACATGTGTGGCTACTGTCAGACAAAAGGCCACATATTAGGACTCTAACATGAAAAGGTGGCTGATGGTGTTGTGGGCTACAACCAACTTTTAGAGCCTTAAAAGCAGGTATTGAACAAATATCTTTGGAAGTTGACATATGGCATGTATGGGTCAGAACCAAGTGTCTGGAATTTTCCCTAATGAGAGCACCAGTAGAACTAATATGTGTGGAACAGAAGAGGCAAATTTGATCAGTGATGGGCAGCTGTCAGTGTGCCAGGATACATACCTCAAATAGGTTTAAGTAATATGGGCCACATGTTACAAGATTATTTCTGACAGACCTCAGCAATGACAGTTGAAATTCCATACTTACCTGTCAAAGATTCCTTATACATACACAATGTGAATGTCAGGAACTGGGGATGACAAATGTTTTGAGTAGCTAATGTCATATTTCAGCCAATCTGACAGGTCCTTGGTCATAGGGGATACACATAGACCCTCATTATGACATTGGCGGTAAATCCCACTTACCGCCACGCTGATGGCTGCCAACTTACCGTCGCAGTGGTGGTTATCCGTTCACCATATTATGACACACACACACCAATCCGTCAGTATTCAGCCACATACACAAATCCACAACACCAAAGGTCAGTGATAAACTGGTGGTATCAAAACCCCCACCGTTACGCCAACAGAACTACACCCACCACATTATGCCCCACGAATCACCACAGTGGACATTTAAGGGCGGTAAACCATTGGTGGTACATACCGCCGCACTCTCAATGGACACCTATATACAAAACAACATTGGACAATTCAAACAACACACACATGACACCCATATGCACACCATACCCACACCCCCCCACCACTATAAAACACACACCCACATTGACCACAATCCTTTACAAACAACAATTACTGGCAGGAGATTGACATCAAGACCACTGACACACCGAGAGTCACACACTATTCACACCAATACACCACTCATGCACTACACATCACACACCCCAACACATTACCCAACACACCCTCACCAACACACTTCACATAATACCCAAGGCACCACAAGACACCCCCATTTCACAGAGGAGGATCTAAGGGTCATGGTGGAGGAAATTGTCAGGGTAGAGCCATAGCTGTTTGTACCACAAGTGAAGCAGATATCAATAGCTAGGAAGATGGAGATATGGTGGAGAATCGTGGACAGGGTCAACACCGTGGGACAGCACCCAAGAACTTGAGATGACATAAGGAAGAGGTGGAACGACCTCCTCGGGAAGGTACGTTCCATTGCAGCAAGACATCAGCTTGTGATCCAGAGGACTGGCGGTGGACCCCCAACTCCTCCCCCACAACTCACAGCATGGGAGGAGCTCTTAGCAATACTGAATCCTGAGGGCCTGGCTGGAGTCGGAGGAGGACTGTACTCTGGTAAGTCAACTCTCTACTACTACTACCCGCCTCCCTGCATGCCATCACATACCCTCACTCTCACTCCTATCACTCCACCACTTCCCACACGCCCTACGATCAAATCTCACTCATCCCAATGCCAAGCCTTGCATGCTGTACCAATGCATGGACACCCCTCACAGCCCTGCATGGGCACTCATCACTAAAGCATGCATATTATAGAGAATCCAGAGATCCAGACAGAAGCCAGAGACACTTTCCAAGACCCCGCCAGTAAATGAGACTCTACGGACTGTCCCCTTTGTGTCCCACACAGTCACCCTGTCCACCTTGAACTGCCATTTCTACCCTTCCTATGTCTCCTTGGACAATGCACCTGTGCTACAAACAGACTGGAACAATACCCTGGACTTTCCTCCATCTTCACCCCATCCCATTGCACTTTCCCCTCTATATTTTAGCACTTCAATAAACACCCTTCAACACAACTTGACTACTAGCATTTTATGTATTGAAAATGTGTATTTATGAAAACAGGCACATCTAGTGCAAATGAGCTGTACACTATGATAGCATAGAAATAATGACCTGTAGCTGTCTGTAGTCAGTACACCAGTACACAGTTGTTTTATCACCAACATCTGTAAAATGACAAACCTTAGGTGACAGCAAGTTGACATGCAACTGAAGTTAATGCCATCATGCTACAGCCACACAGAATACAATATTAGTTATAGGAATGTGCAGTTGCACTGTCTCACCTGTGCATCATTGGAAGTACTAACAGATAACTGATGTCCTGTTGTCCTCATACTCATCCTCAGCCTTTTCATCTTCACTGTCCTCAGGGTCTACTGCTTTCACAGGGGCATCTCCAGTCTCTTCCTCCTGTAGAAAAGGTACATGGTGTCTGAGGGACAGGTTGTGCAATATGCAGCATGCCACTACTATCTGGCAGACTTTCTTGGGTGAGTAGCACAGGGATCCACCTGTCAGATGGAGGCACCTGAACCTGGCCTTCAGGAGGCCGAAGGTCCTCTCGATGATCCATCTGGTTCGCCCATGTGCCTCATTATAACGTTCTTCAGACCCTGCCCTGGCATTCCTCAAAGGGGTCAGCAGCCATGATAGGTTTGGGTAGTCAGAGTCACCTGTAAGTATTGAGGGAGCACATTTAGCCTCACACAATCCTATGTGGTTAACACCAGAAGGATTACACTAACATACAGTGGGTGGGGACCAAGGCTCACCTGTTAGCCACACCCTGCGCCTCTGTAGTTGGGCCATCACATTTGGGATGCTGCTATTGCTCAGAACAGAGGCATCATGCACTGACCCAGGATACTTAGCATTGGCGTGGGAGATGTACTGGTCTGCCAGGCACACCATCTGCACATTCAGTGAGTGGAAACTCCTCCACTCAAGGATATTGGGGATATGTTCCATTACATAGAATCCGGCCTTCACAGTGGCCAATTCTTCCACCTGGGGGATAGAAATGTAGCTGCACATGTGTTTTACCAGGGCAGACAACACCCTTGCCAGGACGATTGAGAACATTGGCTGTGACATTCCTGCTGCCAAGCCCACTGTCACTTGGAAAGATCCAGTTGCCAAGAAATGGAGCACTGATAGGACTTGAACAAGAGGGGGGATCCCAGTCGGATGACTAATAGATGAGATCAGGTCTGGCTCCAAATGGGCACACAGCTCTGTGATTGTGGCCCTGTCCAGTATATAGGTGAGGATAATGTGCCTGTCCTCCAGTCCATAAGGGGTCTGTACATGGGGGTATGTCTCCACCTCCTATTCATCCGCAGTGGTAGGTATCTAAGGGACACAAGAGTGAATAGGCTATCACAATTGGAACAGTGGAACCACAACTTCAGTATACTTGGTGCACTTATGTAATGGGACAGTGTTAATGGCGAGGTATGTGCCAATCTAATCTGTGACACAGTTAATGTTGATATGACTGTTCCCCCCCTGAAATGGCGACCGCCTGTCCTGTATGAAGGGACAGGTGGGAGTGAGGTAATTCCACCGACGTTGGGTGTCGTGGCGGAAGGCATTCTTGCACCGCCGTAAAATTTGGCATTGGATAATATGGGGCTCTATGGAGTGCAGTGGCCAATGGGGATCTGCGCCAGCTGTGACAGAGTACACCGCCGTGGACGTGACCGCCATTTTCTATCTGATTCCTCACTTGTTTCCTGACCTTCAACAGGAGAACACCTACACTGCGTGTGCTGCTGTAACCTGTGTCTGGAACCCAAGATGGCCCATGTGACTGGGGAAATGGCCCCTGCCATCACAGAAGTTGGAGTGACTGATGGAAGGGGTCCTACCCCAGTACAGACTACTGTATGGGCCGCCAGACCAACAGGTGAGTACACATTGGGCACAATGCATGTGGGAAGGATGCATGGGGATGTGTGTGCAAGCATCTTGCATCGGGTGGGGCGGCGGGGAATGTCCTGTGGTGGTGTACATGGTGTTCGCCGGGCGATGTGTGTGCAAATGGTGATGGAAACAGGTATGATGGGCCATTTGTGTGACAGGCTGGACTGTTTGTTTAATGGTGTTCTCCTGTCTGTATTGCCTCTGCAGGTCTGAGCCCACCAAAAAAAGGGATTATGGTGTGCCATCGCCAAGGACATGCGGATCCTTGAGGTCTATGGCAGGCGGAGCACTAACTGTCAGAAACGGTGGGATGTCCTGAGATGCTGGGCATGGAAGACCACGGAGGCCCAGCTGGGAATGACCTCCCAACGAGGAAGGGGTGCCCATTGGAACGTGACCCCTCTGATGGCCTGCATACTGGTGGTGGCCTACCCTGAGCTGGATGGGCGCTTGAGGGAATCACAGCAGCCGCAAAGGGGTGAGTACAGTAAGTAAATTTACACATTTTGGTAGGTGGGATCCCGGTGATGGATGTGTGTTAGTCGGTGCCCCTAAGGTCAGGCCAGACTTTGCAGCGTAGGTCAACTCTAGGGTAATGAGTGTATATCAAATACAGGTAACCTAGCTTGTTAGCAGTCCATTTCAGGCAGGGCATCGTGGGTCGCACGAGGGTTGCAGTTGGTGGTGTGTAGCCTCATCTTTCCTTAGCATCTAGCCATATCACTGGCAGTGCAATGCATAGTGCTTAAGCCTGTTCCCTGTGCTGTGTATGCCAACTGTGGTGATGGTGCAGTTATTGACCCAGTGTTTCCTTTGTCTCTCTCCCCCCTTTTTTGTTCTGTCACCCTGTCCTTGTGTGCATTAGCATCATCTGGGGGAGGAGCAGGGTCACCAGCAACAGAGGGAGCTGCATCCCACAGGACCAAGGAGTCCACAGACGCCGAGGGAACCAGTGGGATGGAGGGCAAGGGGAGCACCAAGGCAGACAAAAGGTGACAACACGGAGTCCGATGGAAGCTCCCTGGTGGTGGTGAACACCTGTGTGACCACTAAGCTGCAGGTACAGCCGCCACCCCCGTACCAGCACCCCCCTCCCATTAGCCCCTTAGTGAGTTGCCCATGTCTGCTTGCCCAGTAGGGTGGGCATCTCCTTCACCTGAGGCACCTCAGGTCCTGCCCCAGTGAGCCCTGCTGCCCTGAGTGAGGAGGCTATTGACCTCCTGAGATCCATCTCTGTAGGGTAATCAACCATTGTGAATGCCATCCAGGGGCTGGCATCCCAGATGTAGCAATGCAATGCTTTCCTTGAGGGCATTCACAGTGGATTGGCGGCCCACCAGAGATCGATTCAGGGTCTGGCCTCCTCTCTGATGGCAGCCATTTTCCCTTTTTCTACCCTCCAACCACTACTTCCCAATCCCATTCTCTTCAACCTCAACCCATGCCAGGCACACATACTGATGAGCATGCACACAAGACAACACCCAAGAGTGGCACAGGCAAACACAAGCAACCCACTTCATCCCACAAGCACTCACGCAAACACCAGACAGTCACAGACATGATAACATCCACTGTCTCCCCCTCCCCCTCCTCCTCCGGCTCCCTCCCAGTAACATCCACACTCACAACTGCATGCAATATATTAACATCCACCACCACCATCACCACACCAAGCAGCACACACACTTCACTAGCAGACACCTCCACAATATCCATGCACGTGTCCATTGGGTCCTCTCCCACCCTGTCTGTCCCGTCTCCTAAAGGACAGAAACGCAAGCACTCACACACCCAACAGCCATCCACCTCACATCAGCATACTGCCTGTGCACCTGCACCCAAATCCAGCAGACATACACCTCCTAAAACCACTCCCTCAACCCCTACTCCCATCATTCCTCCCTCCTCCCGCCCCACCGTCCCTAAGAAGCTTTTCCTTGCCCAACTTGACCTCTTCCCCCCCCTCTCCCCGTGCTGCCAGTAAGAGCAGGGTCCCGTGACCCAGCCCAGCACCTCTGCCAAACAGTCCACAGGGACAGTGGTGGCACCACCTAGTAAGGGTGGGAAGGATACCACTCCTCCAGCCAAGAAGGGGAAGGAGCCTGCACATCCAGCCAAGAAGGGGAAGGAGCCTGTACCTCCAGGCAAGAAGGGGAAGGATCCTGCACCTCCTGCTTTAAAGAGGAAGAAGCCCTCAACTCCTGCCTGGAAGGCTAAGGACCACATAGAACTTGCCATGACGGGAAGAAGCCATCAACCCCTGCCAGGAAGGGTAAGGCATCCACGCCCCTGTCATGGATAGGATGAAGCCCTCTACTCCAGCGGAGGCTGTCAGGGTGACACCTCCACCACCACCAGCGGTCACCGGGCCCCCACCGCTAGCTGAGGAAGTGCAGGCACCTCCATCTGCCACCACACTGTAGCCATCACCACCTGCAGAGCCTGCCCAGGTGGCAACTCAATCTGCCACCACACTGCAGCCATCACCACCCGCAGAGACTGCCCAGGATGCACCTCCATCTGCCACCACACTGAAGCCATCACCACCAGCGGAAGCCATGTAGGCCACCCTCCAGGAGCTGGTGTACAAGGGACCCGCTCCATAACCAGTAGAAAAGTCACCCACATGAGACACTGTGGCCTTGCACTCCCCAGGACAGAGAAATGGGCATGGTGCCCCCTCTAGAACCAGTGGGCAAGTAACCCACTCCAGAGACTGTGGCCTTGTACTCCCCAGGACAGAGAAATGGGCATGGAGCCCCCTCCAGAACCAGTGGGCTTGTTCCCGACTTTGTCTGAGGTGCTCCCCATCCTCCTGAGGTGCCTTGTCCCTTGCAAACTGATGCCCCTGCAGAGTTCTATCAGGATGAAGTTAGGATTCGAGTTGGGCTTTAGACTGTGCCCTATGGCCATGTGGGCCCTTTGAATACTGGACTGGGCAGTGTCCCTTTGTGTACATATCTGTTTCATGGACAATTCAAATATTTATTAGCTGTTATTAATACATTCACTTTTGTATGTTCCTGTTGCCCTTGCATTATTCTGCTGTGTATCGGGTGCAAATTGTTTTTCATGTGCAGCTGGACATGTGTATGGTGTGTGTCACGTGTGTGTTGTGCATGTGTGTGTCACTCTCATTTTCCTCCCTCCCTCCCTTGTGTGCTAGGCGGCTGTACTCACCGCCGTCTTCGTCGACGTTGGTGTTCCAGGTGGAGCATAACGTAGAAGATCATCAGAAAAACTTGCAGTTGGGTTCCATTGTGGTGTTCTTCTTCCCTGTGTCTGTGATGTTGAGTCTTTTCTCTTCAGTGATGTGTTTCCACCAGGCTTTTGATGGTATTGGTACCGCCTCGGAAAACATGGAGGACTGTAGGGTCTTAATATGGTGGGCGGTACTTTGTTTCCTGCCTGGCTGTTGATAGTGACCACAGGTGTGCATGGTGTTTCCGCCCTGGCGGATGGTGTGGTACATTGGCTGTCTATGGGACTCATCACTGCCATGGTCATAATTTGGTCGGTAATTACCCCAAGCCTGTTGGCGGTATTACTGCTGCTTTATCACTCACCTCCAGGGTCATAATGAGGGCCAACGTGTCTTATGTTCCATCCATCCTAATGTGAAAAGTGGGGATTATAATGCACGTGTCAACCAACAAACAGGACACCTACCACATTCTGACAGTGGAAGGAATCGAATAGGCAATAAGCATATCCATGATTTCCTCAAGCAGAGGAACAAAAAATAAATGGCTGCTTGCCTTGTGAAGTAGTGGCCCATGGAAGGTAGGTATCGATGCACAGCTGTGAAAACTTTATCTTTTGGCTGCCCTACGATATGCTGGCAAATAAAGTCCTCAATCCAGAGAGGATGTTGTTGCCATACATCTCTTTGAGGCCCCTTAGTTCCTAACACAGCTGTTTACTGAAGATCCCAAGCATAGGAGAGCCAGAAGGGCAGGTAGATCATTTACTTATCTTGTCCCTTAACAATGGAATGCATTGTCCCATGAGTTAAGACACTTGGAAGAGGAACCTAGGTTTAGAAAGATGCTCAAAGCCTGGCTTTTCCCACAATCTCCCCGACCTATTAATCTGTAATGCTACCAAATACAGGTGATGGTTTTGCTCGCTCTGCTTATTCTCTTACCCAGTGTTGGAAGTCCATGCACTTTATAAATCCATAAACCTATACGTAAATATAAATCTCCATCAATTTTCCAATGCTTCACTTTTTTATGGCACTGCATAAATCAAGTAGGAAAACACAGGGGCGGCTGGGCTCTAGGGACTAGTTTCTGTGATGCGGTTGACAAAAGTCAACCCTGCAGCCATATCACATCCTCTAGAGCTTATGAAAAGGAGACTGCTGCTTCTGTAGCAATAAAACTATCAATGACAGTCAAATGAAATGAAGAAAATACATGACTATTCCCATGGTAGTCTGGTAATAAACAACATACACATTGTATGTTGTTATCAGTTTCTCATACAAAGTTTTATGACTCAGATTGCATCGCTAAAGAACCCGGTCATTCTTATCCACCCAGTCCATGTGTTTGTTGTAATCACGTATACAGGTGAGCTTTTGAACTTCGCCCATCTGACCCCAAACCATGACGGGGGGAGTGCTCTCATTATGTATTGTAGTGGAAACGTACATGTCACACATATCAGAGAACCTGACTGTGAGCAGTTCATTAGAACATAACACAGCTCTGTGACCTTTGGAGTTTCTTACCAACAAGCTCTCTTTGTAATCCTATGTGGTGAAAACTAACTATACTGCATGCCACAGTGCCAGCTTTGTCATACTTATTGAACAGCTCTACTCCTGTGTAGAAGTTGTCCACATAGAGCTATAGCCTTCATGAAGCAGTGGTTGAATACACTCCCATACAATCGTTCCTTTGACTCCTAGTGTGGGATGGCAACCTGCAGGATTTAGAATGGAGTGCTTCCCAATATGCACTCTCAAGCTGTACACATAGCCAGTAGAGCTCTCACACAACATGTATAACCACATGGAAAGAGCACCCACCCTATTACCTGAAAACAGGTGTCTGCCTGCCATCTCCTTGGTTGGTTGCAGCGGCATGGCTGAGGTTAGCAGTGAAATGGCATACAGCCAGAATTACCTCTCACCCCTTCCCTGGCCTATATGATGTTTTTATAAGAAACATGTTTATGTTCTGTGAAATAGGCCTGACGTGAGCATGTGCCTAAGTGTCAGATTGTTTACACATTCTTGTGGTGTTAATACTAGATAGATTATTGTGTACTGTTCTTGTCAGCCTTGGGCAAAAGTACACGATGAAATGTTGTACACAAAAATAATAACAATGCTTTTGCAGAATCACAGCTGATTATAAAAATAAAACAACCCTGCTGATAAGCAGGTTGAACTAAAATTTATAAATATGAATAAATGAAATCAGAGCATATATCTGGGTAAAAGGGGCACAGACCACAGGCCTAAGCTATGCTAAAATATGTGCTTAAGCAAGGTATGAAAATTAACCCACCACGTCCCCAAAATATCTTCAACTCTTGAGGCGAAGTGGGAGTCCACTGGTGTGCCCTAGAATGTGGCCCTTGGGTACCTCCATGCTCCCTCAGAAATTGTTTGGCAGCACATTTGTTCACTGCACAATGTGTTCAAGGAAGTCAACATCCAAAAAGAGAAGGCCAAAGTCAATTGGCAAAAAATTGTCCGTATCGACTATACATCCAGCATCACCAGTTAATAGAGGAATCTGAGGTAGAACTAAAATGGGGATCTGCCAATATAGCACTCTGTCTGTGCTTGCAACTGCACATGCTCGCTCTTGTGTGCTTGTGAAGGGACAGCACAAATGCCATCACATATTCCTGAGAATCGCCTAAGGACTGGTCATGAGATGGAATTCCGCCAACTGAAAAATCACTCAGATGCTGTCTCAGTATTTGCTGTCTCAGTCTCTGTTCCTTCCTAAGAGTTGTCCTTTATACCCTGAGATAGTGCCTGGGCAGCAGTCATCCACCAAGATGCCATCTCTGCTAACTTGGTAAAGCCTTCCTTTTAAAACACAGTCCTACGTAGAAGGCAGAAGTATAATTCTAAATCAGTTGAAGGGAGTGTGCAACTGCACATCTTTTAGATGTGTGCAACAGTAAATAACCCTAAAAACACTTATATGCAAGTTCTCCAAAGTCACTAAAAAAGACAATGAACAGCACAGTATTACTTCACATTCCCACATACCCAATATCACAGCATACTTTTGACAGGGCTTATGCAAGACTTTTTTGTTGGGATATTGCAGTGTAAAAGTTTTTTTCCAGAGGCTACAAATCTACCTGATCTCAAGAAGCACACATTCACATAGTAGCCCCTGCAAATTTATGTGCAAGTGTGCTACATGTGGAAACTAACAGTGCTATCACTAGGGTCAATAGAATTCTGAGGCAAAAGAGCACCCATTATGCAACAGGGTTGACTAAATTATTCAGCATGAAAAGGCAAATTATGCGGCATGATTTGCAAACATGATAATACTGTCTGGGCAAATATTTCACCTCATTAGTATTAGTTTATCAACCAAATGCTATTCAACTATTCAACCTCCGTGCAGACCCTTCTACTCTGTACAAACACAAGTTGCCACATCCACTAGTATATAGTGAATATGCCACCTAAATCAACCACCTACTGCATAATCTCCAGATGGTAAACATGTGGCCTATGCAGTATACATCCATTTTTTTAGAAATCTGTGTTTTCCCTTGGGGGTCACAACTGCCCCGCAGGGGAAAGCACATATTTGAGAAAAAAAAATATATATGCATATAGCCCCAAAGGGGGTCATACCAAGAGCTGGTGGTCAACCCCTTATCTTCATTGCTTTACTTTATGGAGGTTGCTTTACGTATTTTTTGGAAATGTGTGGTTTCTTTGGGGACCCTGATCAGATTGCCCAGGCAAAACACATTTCCAGAAGAAAAAAAATGGATCCCACAGGGGGCCAATCCCTTAACAATTTCACTGCTTTTTATATATTTATTATATTTTTTCTTTTGATATCCTCTGGGGAGGTGCATTGGCCCCTCTGAAGGCTTTTTTTAGGATTTATTTCCCCAGCAGAGCAGGAGAGAGCTCTTACATGTTCCTTTAACCACACCAGTGGAGAATAATATGTGATGTCAGCACACCTTAATGGCCCAGATGGGTGGGCAGGGGCTGACGCAAAAGCTATTCTGCGTCTCCCCCACTCTTTATTTTTAACAAAGGAATCCTCTGGTGTAAGCACCAGAGGTTCTTTTTCAACCCTCCCCAGTGTCACAAATGGGTTAACATGTATTTATAAATTTTGTTTAGGCAAATTTAAAAACAGCAGTCTAAATGAAAAAAATTCAAAAGAATAAAATTCTGATTGACCACTAAAATGTAGTAAAAATAATCATTTAAAAATAAAAAAATATTTAAATGCACAATACAAAAAAGCAAACATTATTTTAACTTAATAAACACAAATAAAAATATGTTAGTACAAAAAACACACATATATACCAATATACACAATAAATAAACAAACAAAAGGCCAAAGAAATACCATTACCGACCCAATACCATAAGTAAATAAACATATAAATAAATACATGCATAAAAACATAAAATAAGACAACACAACACATGAACCTGAATACTGGGCTACCACCATTGGATTGAGGTAATTTGCCTCTGATTCCCTGACCTCCATTCCCCTATGGTTCAGCAACCTGAGCCAAATAAACCCTGTCCACATTTGACTCAAATTGTAATAAGGGTGAACAGTCACAGGATTTTCAAGGAGGTAGTATAGGGTACTTGAGCACAAAAGGCAAGCTACAGAAAAAAAAAATCCAATGTGCAGTCTAGTGCTTGTGTTTTCAAGAAAAGAAAGTACTTCAAATCAAACAACAGATGAACTAAACATTCCACATTTCTCTTTCTCTTTCGAGCTAGTGTTCCTTAGTGTGATTAGTATTCATGGAATAACACCCCCACATCCCTTCTCTAATTCTTTCAGATTGCCCAAGAAGCTTTATATCACTCCCTTGGACAATCAGACAATAGTGTGAATCGAGTAGAGGTACAGCCTTTATTACTTCACAGTCAAATGCACAGTCACTTGAAGTCTTAACCATTAGGTGTAGTGGATATGCATGATGGTTCATCTCTTCTCTGCAGCTTAGGCAACCCGCTCCCCACCAGGCATTTATTGCCTGTTGCGGAGGGGGTTACCTAAGGAGGTGGTTAAGGTGAACAGCAAGACAGCTGGGCCCCGGGTGAAGCCCATCCTTAACCTCCTGAGTCTATGTTCTGGAATGGGTGCTGACTAATCCGAGATGGTCTTGGATGGTTGTGGCGAAGAGGCCCCACCTGGGCTGCTGACATATTGAGCCCTGGAAAGGCCAAAGATGGTCACAGCAGTTGCAGATCAAATCAGACCAAAGGTAGGTGCGGCACTAACCAAACCTCCGATGGTCACTGCAGGTGCATGCTCCATTTAGCTCTTCAGTAGTCACATTAGTTGTAGTAAGCTCACTCATGATGTCCATCAGCCACTGAAGAAATCCTGGACTTCTCTTTTCCTGAACAGTCTCTCCTCAGGCAGTGTCAGGCGGACTTGTTTATTTCTCTGCAGCCGGAATGAGTCCTATTTGCTTCAGGAAGATCTACAGCTTCTCCAGCAAAAAGTGCAAACTTCTGGTTATGTCCCTTCACCGCTGTACCCTAGTTGTTAGGCAGACATCATCCCTGGTAGCACAGCTGTTCTCTGAGTGCTCTGTTGAGCACACTATTGACATGGTCATAAAAGACTTGAAATGGGAGCAAAGTCGGGTGGTTTGAGTCCCACTTTCATACACAACCTCTAGACAGGGGTACATCCACTGTCTCAAATTTTAAAACCTGTTTGGGGTACTTCTTTTTTCAGGTATCCTCCTCAGGCTGCTCTACAGACATAGCTTATGTTCAGTGGGATGCTTCTCACAGCAATTAGCACTTGGGCTGTCTCCAACCCGGTTCAAGAGCAGTAGAGGCACAATGAGCTGTTGTTGCGTAAACCAAGAGCCTGATTTATATGCTGGTGGTCTCACTGCCAAGCCATGTCAGCGAGAGGCCTGAAAAGACTGTCTCTCCCAACCGCTGTATTTAGATGCATTGTGGCTAAGCCAAAGACCGCCACAATGGAGCATATTCTGTCCTGCCAGCTACATCCTGCATCCGACGTGGTGGACTCCAATACTGATGATTAGCACTCTGTCACCGCCCTGATAAAAGCAGCATCCCGCCAAGCCTATCTAGATCACACAGTGGTGCTGGTGGTGTGTATGCAGCGGACCCATGATGGCTGTAGCCCATCAAGGGAACCGTTCAGTATGGTACCATGACTGTGGCCATTGGTTGGATGCCAGTAGCCTGCACCTGTTGCAAATTGGACAGTTGTGAACACCTACAAAACACACTATAAAACACACTCTATTTCAGACCATGATCCTTTGCCATTCCACTACAGAAGGCAAGACAACGAGCTAAGGGCCAGATGTAGCAAACAAAAAATTTGCGACTCGGAATTTGCGAGTTGGTGCGACTCGCAGAATGCGAGTCGCAAATCGGAATGCAGGCAAAAAAACAGTGCCGAAATTGCGACTCGCACCCGGACTCGCAACGCAGTGTGCGGGTCCGCCGATTGCGAGGTCGCTTTTTGCGAGTGTGCAAAAACGAACTCGCAATTAGCGAGTGGATGTCGCAAATTGCGATTAGCTTGTTAATTGATTACAGGTGCAGCAGAACACTCCAGAAACCACTCCAGAACACTCTGGAAACACTTCCTGGCACATGATGATGACATCACAGCCAGGAAGTTAACAAATACACCTGGGAGGAGGGAGGACCACACCCTTTTATAACTGCTGAACTACACACAGGACAAACAGCAGCTGCCATGGAAGGAACTCCAAGGAAGAGGAAGCTGAAGTTCTCTGAGAGGGAGCTGGAGGTGCTGACAGACGAATGCTGTCAGCACTATGACGAATTGTTTGGAAAATCAGCCCTCAATGTTCCTGAAGCCACCAAGAAACAGCTGTGGCAGGACATCCAGGACAAAATAAATTCCCTGGGGGTGAGCCACAGGAGCATAGATGACATCAAGAAAAGGCGGTATGACCTCCGCTCCTGGACCAAGGAGAGGGTGGCTGAAAAGCTCCGGGAGATGAGAGGCACAGGAGGGGGACCATCGTCTGTGCCACCACCCACACCCCTGGAAGAAAGGGTGGAGGAAACCTTGGAGCAGGAGGCAGTTTCTGGATTTGGGGACCTGGACACCTCAGAGCCCAGCACATCAACCGGTGAGTAGCATGTGACATGCCTGTACCCCTATCAATGCCATATCCTCACCCACCATGTACACAGGGGCATGCACAACCAAGATAGCTCCATTTCAGGGTAGCAAACGCCAGAATGATGCATTATGGGAAATGTAGTCAAGTAGGCAGTTCATAGGCAAATGTTTATTAGGAAGTGTGCAACAGATAGTAGACACTGACAGTCTGTTTCCCATGTCCCACAGGTCTCCAACAAGACACCACCACTACTCCAATCAGCCAGCCCCATAAGGACACCTCAGGACCCGCCAGCACTCCCACCTGCACGGCCAACAGCATCCATGCAGTAGCCACACCTGCTGCTACAGTATCCCAAGAGGCTGCCCCAGCAACAGGCAGGGATGAGACAGGGGAAATCACAGGGCAGCCACCGCTGCGCAGGCGTCGCAGGTCCAGGACATCAGGGCTGCAGTCTGCATCCGGCCAACTACCTCCCAGCACCAGTGAGGCACAGCTGCTGCATGGTCAGCGCTTACAAAATAGAATTTTAGGGAGGATTAGTGGTGTGCTGCACCGCTTCGTGCGCAATAACCAGGCCAGCATGCAGCAACTGAACTCCAGGATGGACATGATCTGCACGAACACTGGGGACCTTGCCCTTGCCATGAGGGAACTGGTGGGAGGACTACTGGCCCAGGCCGAGGGTGGGCGGCGCCGGGACCGTCAGCTCCTGCACAGACTGGACAGGATGGCCACATCCATCGGCAGGCTCGCCATGAACACCACAGGCCTGTCGAGGAGGACAGTTGGACTGCAGGTGGAAATGGGCCATTTCACTGGGGATGTGGCTAGGGGCCTGGGACGTCTCACCCACATCATTGACTTGATGGAGGCACGGAATATGTCTAGTGGCACAGGGGAAACACCCCAGGACAGTGAGAAGGGCTCAACAGTGAGCAGTGTCTCTGCCACTGACAGCAGGGTGCTCAGGAGTAGCAGGCAGAGCACCACGGAAGCACCAGGGACCAGCCAGGCTGGCAGGAGGGGCAGAAGGTGATGGAGATCACCCTGGACCATTAGAAGTGGCACATGACGTCAATGTGCCACATGCCTGGTTTGCATTTTCATGCCCATGGACATTCAGTACTTGTAAATGGTTTCATTTCTGCACTAATAAAATAGTTATGTTTTTTCCACTTAACAAATGGAGTTTTTGGTCAATAGGTGAGTATGGTTGGAGTTGACACGTACCTTCCAAAGTATTGGTTTGCGATGTGTTCCCGTCTCAGTCTGCCTTGATTAGCTATACTCCTATCCCCATGATGGCGATGTGGTTGTTCTTGCTCTTCATCCTCAGGATCTGGGTCTGCAGGGGTGAGAGGTAGCCCACGTCGGGTGGCTATGTTGTGAAGGATGGCGCATGCGACCACAATTTTGAATGCTGTAATGGGGGTATACTGGAGGGCACCTCCACTGCGGTGGAGGCATCTGAATCTTGCTTTCAGGAGTCCGAAGGTGCGCTCTATCATGTTCCTGGTCCTCTTATGTGCATTGTTGTATCGCCTCTCACATTCATTGCTGGGTGTTAAAAACGGAGTCATAATCCATGGCCTTAGAGCATATGCACTGTCACCTGTTGGGCACAAAAAGTACACTGTTAGGAAGTCCTGATTGTTGTGCACAGTGACCTGTGTGTATGTCTGCAAGGTGTCTGTAGCTCTACCTAGGAAGTATCCGTCTCCAAATTCCCCACGTTCCAGGCGTTGATGTATCCCACTATGCCTAAACATGTATGAGTCATGGGTACTGCCTGGAAACTTAGCTACAATGTCCGTGATGACATAATGGGCGTCACAAACAACCTGAATATTCAGTGAGTGGGTACACTTTCTGTTGCTGAAAATATGTTCCAGATTTGCAGGTGGGCATATTTGAATGTGTGTCCCATCTACACACCCTATGACATGGGGAAAGTTGGCAATGTGGTAAAAGTCCAGTTGGTGCTGTTAATTTCTGCCTCATTCCTTGGTAGGTATATGAAGTGAGACATGTGCGTGACTAAGGCATCTAGGAAGGCCCTGAGGAACCTAGAAACTGCACTTTGGGATACCCCACCTGCCACAGCAATTACCCCCTGATAGCTCCCTGAGGCCAAGAGGTGCAGTGAGCATAGCACTTGCACATGCGTAGGGTTGGCGCAGCCACGCAGAGTCTGGTGTTCTAGCTGTGGTTTCAGTAAATCAATTAATTCTAGTATGGCTGCGCTGCTAAGGCGGTATTTATCGAATATCTCATCCTCAGTTTGCTGAAAAAGAGTCTGCCTTGTTCTATATATCTTCTCCTGTCTGTGGCCCCTCCTCCTCCTCTGCTGTGCGGCGTGGACTCTCCTCCTCACTGCTATCAGGTATATCTCCGTCATCTTGAGTGACCCAGATGCTTTCTGGGTCTCCTTTTATGCTTTGGTTATGGTTACCACCTGCTCTGAGTTAGTGGTAAATGGGACATGCAAACTGGGCTTTTTGCGATTAGTCGCAATTTGCGAGTTGCAATTGCATAAGCTCTGCGACTCGCAAATTGCGTCTTGCTATTTGAGGGTCGCAAAATGGGGTCGCAACTGATGCGACTCGCAAACAGCTCCCATCGCTTTTTGCAAGTCGGAAATGGGGTTTTTGCATCCCATTTCCGATTTTGCACTGTCGCAAATAGCGAATCGGCCCATTTGCGACTCGCAATTTGTTGCTACATCTGGCCCAACGTCCACAATGATAGGAGACTGTTTTTTTATTCAGTTTACCTCTCCCTCTGTGTCTTTTTTTTAATCTATTTTTTATTTTTATTTTTTCAGTACCATTCATTTTTGTAGGCATTAGTTCTGTTTAGATATATTTCACAATGGCAGGGAGAAGAAATCCCTGTTTCACAGAGGGAAAATTGTCTGTCTTGGTGGATGAAATCATTAGAGCAGCACCACAATTGTTTGGAGCACAAGTCCATAATACTACAATTTCCCAGAAAAGTCAAATGTGGACTAGAATAGTTGACAGGGTGAGTGCAGTAGCCAACAACCTGTGCTCACAGGAGGGGATTGGGAAGAGGTGGAAAGACCTGCGGAGGAAGTTTCATTCACTGGCCTCCAAGTGTTACCTAAAGGCCCAGAGGACTGGTGGTGGTTCACTTCTCCCATTTACAACTCTTTCCCTGGGAAGAGAAGGTCCAGCAAATCCTCCATTGTGAAGGCTTGACTGGAATCCCAGGTGGATTGCAGACTGGTAAGTCAGATCTATGTGTCTCTTCCCAATCAACAATGGGTCCTGCCATTAAGGTAGACTTTTAGAATGCTTCAATAACCTTAGCAACACAGATATAGCTAATCTTGAATAAAGAAAATATGTTCTGTCATACATATTACCGGCAGCATGGGTGTAGCTCTCCTTTTAGCATAATGGAATATGGATAGTCAGATTATGTGTAGTTCGCCATGGATCATTCCTTGCATGAACTTTGTCCATTACTGTCTAACAATATATGTTATTGTGCCTACAAAACAGGTCCAAAACTACATCCATTTTCACAGGAGAGTATGGTGTTCCCAAGTTGTATTCTCCTAGTCACATTATAGCTCTATGTGTGCACCAGTTGCAAATGTGTTTCATCTCTAATACAATATTTGAAAGTGAAATGTGTAATTTATTTCTCAAACAATTATTATCCATGGTGTCAACAGATAACTACAACTACCATGATGTTCTATTATTGGATCTGAAAAACAATAATGGAATGCAATGATGTTACACTGTTCTTTACTTACATATGCACACACATTTAAAAAATGAGTGCATTTGTCAGTCCCCATGTCATGCCATGGACTAAAATATCCCTTCTTGTGTATCTCAAACATATTGACACCTGCTCATAGCTACACGGAATCGATGAAAATGCTTACATTATTCATTGTCCTTTGAATCCAAGATATCCAAAAATGTGTTGTCACATGCTGAACATAATCAGTAGTCTGAAAAAAGTTAAAATACACTGTTCATATGATGACCAATTACAGTATCATGTGCATTATGAACTGCATTGCAACCTATGTTTTGCAGCCTGCTACGCCTTGGAATGGTCCAGTACTCCACTCTACTGACCATTGTGTTCAGTTTAATGTCCGTCAAATGTAGCCTACAACTCTGAACTAACACTTTGGCCGCCTTTCAGGACATATATACAAGGTCAGCACTGGATTTGTCATCTGTGTAAATCAGACTGCATGGTTAAAACAATTAAAATAACATAAAGGCCCAATCAGTCAATCTTGCTCTTTCTACGATTTTGGTTGGCCCTTTTGTAGTCAAATACACATGAAATGCACAAACAATATTTTAAACACATTTCCTTCATATCCTTTAGAGATCCAACTACCCAGTTCAGTGCAACATCATCTGCCATCCAAGAGACTTTCTCTCCTGCCCAGGAGCAAGCCCTCAGTGAGGACTTCAATGCTGCAAGTCCAGATGATAAGCAAGCTGGTCCATCTGGTCTGTCTGGCCACACAGCTCCAGTGAGTCACACCTAGGCCACAGCTACACCTCCCACCACAGCTGCAACAAGACCTCAGCATGAGGACCACACCACTTCCTGTGCACCGAGAACCAGCACACCAATCCTGTGCCCCTGGTCCTGGCTACTCAACTTGAGCCCCCAACAACTCAGCCTCCAGTTCTGCCAGGATGCAGTGGTATGGGGCATACATCAAGGGCACAGCTTAGTGGGGGTAGAGGTTATGGAAGGAAATCTGTGGGACAGTCAAGGGAGGCCACTGGGGTTAGCCAGACCACCCTTGACCAAGTCTTGGGATCAGTTCAATAATCCTGAGACGTGATAGGCCAGGTCCTATCCGGGCTCCAGGACATTAAGCAGGTGTCGGTGGAGAACAATGTATAGATTTAGAACATCAACTCCAATTTGTGCTCCTTTACTGGAATGATGTATGACATTTGTCATATCATGCACAGTGCTTTTTCCATTCCATCGGCCCCTGTGTGTGGTCCCTCCACATCTGGGCAAAGTACACTACTGCCAGCCACAGATAGGGAGGCCATGCCACAGAATGGGACTACCTCTACCACTCAGTCCCTGCACCTGTGCCCCCACCTCCTCCCTGAATGGTGCATTCATCTGGACCAGCAGCAGGTGATGCTAATACCAACACCACCACCTCCAAGAGATGGCAGACCTAATTTCTTCCTTGTGTGCCTACCATTCATGCTTTGGACTGTCACATGAACATATTTACCTTTTCAGAGGACAGTAGTGTTTTGGACATTGGACTTCACACTCCATTTGGCTCTACTACCATGTTTTCAATCAATATGATAGACACTTCTTAGTTTATTTCATCTTATTTTATTTCACCTCAAACTTGTTTTTTTCATCAGAATAAATGTAATGGACTTAAAGTACAATACTTTTGTTTGATTATTTGTTGCATTTCCTTAGTCATGTCCATCTTCCGCCATCATGTTGGGGAAACTATCAAACCTCCTTTTAAAGAAAATTTTTGCAATTACAGGGAGGAAAAATGACAACAAATCTGTTGAAAGTAAACAAACTCAACTGAGAATGTAAGTGGAACATACTAATATTACAAACAAGTCCTTGTGAAAATTGAGTCTGGGTTACATAATCCACTCCTAAACCCAATATCTGTGACATTCAGAGTTATATGCTCCACTACCTTGAAACCGCGGAGGAATGGGACCAGCAATGGGAACAAAGTAAATAGGCAAACTCTCACTGATACATAACCTCAGTTGGAGTTATACATTCTTCCCTCACAAAAGGAATCCTAGATCAATAATACCAATACTCCACATCATGACAGTGATAACTTTTGAGGATACATGACCAGTACAGGACACTGTGGCAATACCTGGAGCAATGACACATTCACAGTTCAGTGGTTTGCTAACAAAAAGTCCTATCACCTATGATGAAACACATCAACAGCTACCTCCACAGTTCACAAATTGAAGATTTAGCCAATGTGAACGGAGAACAGTGTGCTGGGGCTTGGCATACACATGTGGTTTGAGCAACGTAGGTGGCACATAATACATTGATGGCACCAACACACAGGAAACAGGTCAGATACAATCTTCAGAACTTCTATGCTATCAGAGTACAAGTTGTCTTTGGAAAAGATTTCTTCATCACAAGTGAGTGTCTGTCCCAGGATCACCACATGTACTTTTTGTACTTCAAAACAGCAATATATCACTACAAATGTCACAAGGTTGAAATGCCCAAATGAAGATGACATGACAAAGGACCCTGAAACAAAATAACAGGGCAAAATTAAATTTACCACATATTACATTGAAATCACTTGACAATTCATGAGGAAATACATACATAGCACAAACACAGTTCATCTATGTTAATGACCACGTAACCCAAAGAAGGTAAACTCTGATCCACTAACTTATTTGCCCTGATCTTTCCTGTACTGACCATTCCTAACAAATTACCGTAGCAGACAGTTATGTACCCCAGGGCACAAGTTGTACTGATATTAGAGCGTATTATTTGTAAAGAGATACGTACACTCAGGTGAAGAAGTAGGCAATCACATCTTGAATTAAGTCAACTCCTTCTTCTTCACCACTGTCACCTTCAAGGGGCATTTGAACATTCTGATCCAAGGGCCATCACAGTCTCCCTACCCATGCAGTTATATGGATGTCTCTCTTCAGGGTGATGTTATGGAGAACGCAGCACGGACCCCTGATTTGGCACACCTTATTAGCCTTCGGGAGTGAGAATCCATGCCCCACTAGCCTCTGTGTTCTTCCATGGGTCTCATTGAAGCTGACTTCCCCTGCTGTTGTTGGATTCTTCAGCGCTGCCAATAACCACGGTTGGTTAGGATACGCTGAATCTCCTACACGGAGGCAATACATCAACAGATCAGTCACATAACAAACCATTGTCCTTTCCTAAACTAGGATTCAGGCAAAAGATCAACAAGTCATGTTGTGGTTACCAGCAGGTCAGAAACTCTCTAGTCCACGTTGTGACACCTACATGGGTATATTGCTGTTCCATAGTATGATTGTATCTTTGGTTGACCAGGGAAGAGGGCACACACATTTGACATGTATACGTCTGGAAAGAAGACAACTTGCACATGGATTAAATGGAAGTTATTACGATTGTGGTAGACATGTTCTCTGTTGTATGGTGCCGCCAAGGCAATATGCATGTCATATGTTGCTCCAAGCACATGTGGTATACCACCCAAAGCATAAAAATCTCCCTTCACGGTGAGTAAATCCAGTGGACATGGGAATTGGATGTAGCTGTTGATATTTTTCATCAAGGAAGCAAGGACTTCTTGTAGCACACCACTGAGTGTTGGCTTGGATATGCCCCCAGATTCCTCCACAGTTTATTGAAAGGTGGCAGTGGCTACAAAATGCAGTAGATGAGTTAGACTATTAGTATTATGGCTGTTGGATTCCTATTGTGAGGCAGGATATCAGGTGACAACTGCTGACACAAATCTAAGATAGTTTGCCTTTTTAGACAATATTGCTTGATGTAGTCCCTTTCCACCATTGTGGCAAGGTCTAGAAAGGGCTAGAACACTTGAGGCTGTCGCCTCCTACCCATGGCTGGGTTCAGACGTCTGTAGGTATGGACTAGAAAAGAGCAGGTGAAATGGTCACTCCATACTTTTAATGTCAAAACACATCAGAATTCTGGGTAACAGTAGAAATGTAATTGGGTAATACATGTACACACATTGACGTCAAATATTTGGTCCTCTAAGATCTTACAAAATACATATTTAGGATTTTTGGGTCATCATGTGCAAATAATGCATTTGAACTGTATTATTTGCATCACTGCTCAGTGTCAAAGATAGTCACAGTTCAAATTTTATTGTGTCATATCTTGCCAAAAAAAGTGTTGCTTGTATCTGACATTTAGAAATGAGCTAGTCTCCATTTTGAGTGCTGGTGACGCCAAAACATTTGTAAAATGCGCAGCTTCACACCCTAAAATGGTGCCTTCCTGACCCTGCCATCATGACATTCGCTACCTAACGGCCGTCAGGAGAAGTTGACCGCATAGTACTTCCACTACGTGCCTTGCCATAGGCGAACGTGTGTGACAGCTATGCACAAAAGCCAATGGCTGTATCCGTCTCTGTCACAGATGGCTTCCGCCGTGTACTCGTACGCTGCCTAGTGAAAAAGCACTCACGTGCCTCCTAACACTGCACCCATCAAGATCTCCCCATTTTGTGCTGCCATTACCAACCACTGGGAGCGAGATTGCCAGGCAAAGCAGGTGACAAGGCCCCTGCCTTCTCACCTGAGGAGCTACAGTTCCATGCCAGGGAGGTTCTGTCCCTGCACAGCCAACTCTATGGACCCCTGAGAAACAGGTACATGCAAGATTGATGAATGTCTGATGGAGTAACCTCTTCCTTTCTGATTCACAGGGTATGTTGTTCGTTTTTGGTAATATAGGTGGTTATGTGCTTGGAGTTGACAGAATGATGTAGCTGGAACAGATTGTTGTGACCAATGTCTGAAATGTCTGTGCATGGCAATGTTAAGTCACCTCACAGTAAAATCTGTAATGGGTGTTCATGTAATACACAAATCCTATTTCATCACACATGCTGCAGGCAACTGACTACCAGTGACTGGCTGACTACCAGTGGCCAGTAGACAGTATACCAGTAGTATGCCCAACAATGTACAGCCAATGTTGAAATGACAGTGATGTTGAGTTAAAAATGTGGAGGGCCTGGAGGTGTCTGATGCTGTGCTGTCGCATGGAATTCCAGCACATATTGTGATTCAGTTTGCTCTGTATGGTTTAAACCTGTCATGGAGCCACGTATAGTTAGACCTATATTAGGCGCAGCAAGTTCAGATGACACTGGCTGGCTGGTGGACCTGAGTCCTTCACAAATGTGCATGTAAGCCAGTCTGTGATTGCCAATGTGAATTTCTATGCCAAATTGTATTGTAAGCAACAGACAGAAATGTGACCACATTGGTGAGAGAATTGTGCATCCCAGAGACAACATTTGTGTGTCCTTAGTCCTGCCCAAAGGAGAAAATGATGACCGAGAGCCATGTGATACTGAAAAGGACATTTGCATGTGGAAGGTAATATCACATAGAAGTTGTGGTGTCCCATTTTGGGCAGACAATTTACATCCTAAATACTTACCCTAGGGGAAAAGGCAAAGAATAAAAGCTCTGTACTGCAGTGGTTCAGAGATATAGCTAGGTCTATGTTTTACTCATGCTGTTGGAACCCTTTGTTAAGGTTTGCACTACAAGTGTAGAAGCGACAAAGGCATGCATGATATGGGAGCTGAGGGGGGATAATTGAACTTGTTGCAAATGTGTGATGCACATTGATGTCCAATTGTATTCTCACAGAAACATTATAACTGTTGTATCTTTTATTTCAGCATCAAATGGGCAAGGCAAATGTGACAGCAGCCACATCGGTGGGGATAAAGCTGGCCACTAGGTTCAGGTGTGGACACCACAGACACTGGGGGTGAAGGGACTGGCCAGGGGCCACAAGTGATTCAACATCTTTCTTGGAGGTGTCCAATGAAGACTAGTTTCTAGCGGGGGTAGGCCCTGGAGAGATTGTGACATCTGTGTCTTTATCCTGCCCCATTACAATCTCCAACCTCGCACTTGCTCCCCCCACTTGACAGTAGCCGCCCCCTGAAAGGGGCAGCATCACCTTTTCTTCAGGCACCTCTGCCCAGAGTCCCAGGTTATGCTCACTGAGGAGGCTGTTGATCTTTTAGGGACAATGGCCCTCATTACAACCCTTGCGGACGGTGGTAAAGCAGCGGTAATACCACCACAGACCGGCAGAAAAAAAAAATGGAATCACGACCATGGCGGCCACTTTAACACCCGACCGCCACGGCGGTAGAAACAAACACCGCAGCGGTAACCGCCAACAGACAGGCGGAGGACAAAGTACCGCCCACTGTATTACAAGAGGCCTATCTGCCACCTTTTCTGGGGCGGAACCAACGCTATCACAAGCACAGCAGAAACAGTATACAGAAGGGAAACCGCTCACCTCTCGACACCCAACGAGGAACCAGGACGCCATGAAGCCCGAGTTACACGTACTGCCCATGCTGGTCTTCCTCCTGCTGTATCAGGAACAGGACAGACGCCGTTGACAACTACGGTGAGTACTGCACCTACAACACAGGGGAGGGGCTAGGGAAAAGAGAGTGACACACATACGCTATACCTCCACCCCCACCCTCACCCACAACACCATACACACAAATACATGCAACAACATTACATATATACCCCCCACCCACTGGAAGAACGCAAGGACAAAATTAAATGATTGTAACAATTATAATCATGAAAAATCAGATAGTGAAAGTTCAAAATCAGTATATACAAATATGTACACCAACTACACAAGTCTGGATAGTATACCAATCATTGTCCGTGGACCAGTGGTCCCAAAATGCATGGGCGAAGCCCACACAAGATACCTGACTTGAAACGGAGAGAACACTGCAGGGGCATCAGATTGAAAATAAACAGGCACCTCAGGGGGAAGGGGAGGGGGGGGCAACTCAGCCGGATAAACGCACAATGCCACTGCTCCTCAAGGGGGCTCCATGCCCATTGCTGTATCCTGGGGAGTGCAAAGCCGCAGTCTCTCAAGTCTCACAAGTGGGTGGTTTCCCCACTGCTTTATCCTGGGGAGTGCAAAGCCACAGTCTCTCAAGTCTCACTAGTGGGTGGTTTGCCCACTGCTTTATCCTGGGGAGTGCAAAGCCACAGTCTCTCAAGTCTTTCCAATGGGTGGTTTGCCCACTGCTTTATCCTGGGGAGTGCAAAGCGACAGTCTCTCAAGTGGATAACAGTCTCCACTGGTTCTGGAGGGGGCTTGGTGCCCAGAGTGCTTCATCCTGCCAAGGACTGAGGTAGTTGATGTGATTCTCCACTGGTTCTGGAAGGGGCCTTGTGCCCAGAGTGCTTCATCCTGCCAAGGGCTGAGGTAGTGGATGTCATTCTCCACTGGTTCTGGAGGGGGCCTTGTGCCCAGAGTGCTTCATCCTGCCAAGGACTGAGGTAGTGGATGTCATTCTTCACTGGTTCTGGAGGGGGCCTTGTGCCCAGAGTGCTCCACATGCAGTGTGGCAGGTCCCATTCCCTCACCTGGGTGTGTGTGCCACGAGATTGCCTAGGAACAGGTAGCATGATACGCCATGGAGGCAGAGACATACCCACCCTGCTGCGGCTTCGCCTTCCACCTGCAGGTGCAAACAGTGATGAGAGTCATGCCTCATGGAAGCTGGGCAGAGTGCAGGAAGTCTTCTCCAGCCTCGGACGGCTACCCACTGGGGATTGTAGCCATGTCAGCTGTGGTGCAACTGTCCGAGCACGTCGCAGGACTGGTGGTGGTACTTGCGGCGGTGTCTGTGGCTGCGGTGCTGGTGGTGGTGCATGTGTCAGCACCTGTTGAGGGATACAGCAGGACGTCTCCTGCAGCCTCGGACGGCTGCCCACTGGGGAAGATGCTGGGGACTGTTGCTGAGGCTGCTGACGTGCAGGTGGTGGTGCAGGTGGCTGTGCAATTGGCGGTGCTGGTGGCAGTGCAGGTGGCGGTGCTGGTGGTGGTGCAGGTGGCAGTGCTGGTCGCCGTGCAGGTTGCGGTGTTTGCCGCTGTACAGGTTGGTGTAGTCATTGACAGAAGGAGTGACACTAGTCCCTCAGTAGGTGCCACCGTGCCCTGTCCTGACCTGCTCTTCTGCTTTTGTCCCTTCCCCACCTTTGATGGTGCTGCAGGTGTCTTGCCACTGTCCCCTTTTGTTTGGGAGGATCCTTTAGTGGCTGGTAGGTGCGGCTTCTCCCTCCGGGATGTGGGCACCTTCTTCACCTTGGCAGGTGGCGGAATGTGCTTGGCCTCGCAAGGTGGCACACTGGCAGCCCTGATGGGTGGCGCACTTGATGACCCCGCAGTTGCTGGCACCACTGTGCCTGGGGATATGGTGGCTGAAGTGCTGGGCTGGGAACTGGAAAACCTGGCCCTGGGGGGAGTACGGGGGGAAATGTGGGGAAGAGGTCAATGTTAGCCAGGAAAAGCTTCTTAGACACACTGGGATGGGAAGATGGAGGGGGCTTGGGAGTGGAGGAAGAGGTAGTGATTGTAGGAAGTGTACGTTTGCTTAATTTGGGTGAAGGTGCATGGGCCGGAGGCTATTGTGAGGTTGATGGCGGTTGGGTTGGTGTGTGCCTGCGTTTGTGTACTCTGGGCAGAGGGTTCATAGACACACTGGGAGAGCACACTGGGGATGTGTGCATGGTAGTGGGGGTGGTGATTGCACGTGAGCGGTGTGTGGTGATGGGCGTGCTGGTGATGGAGGTAGTGGCTGAGGATGTAGTGCATGCAGGTGTGAGTGGAGACGTGACAGGGAGGGAAGAGGAGGATGTGGAGGAGGGGGACACAGTGGAGGCAGTGGATGTTGCTGTGTCTGCATGGGGATGGTGCTTGTGTGAGTGCTTATGTTTGCCATGTCCACTTTTGTGTGTTGATGAGTGTGCATGCTGGTCTGATGGTGTGCTTGGGCTAGGTTGAGGTACAGGGGATTGGGTCTGGGTGGAGGAAGTTGGAGGGGGGAGGCTGGACACAGGGACAATGGCTGCCATCAGTGCTGAGGCCATAGCCTGAAAAGCTCTCTGTTGGGCCGCCTGCCAAGAATGAATGCCCTCCAGGTATGCATTTGTTTGTTGCAAATGCCTCTCAACACCCTGGATGGCATTCAAAATGGTAGATTGCCCAACAGTGAGGGATCTCAGGAGGTCAATGGCATCCTCACTGAGGGCAGCAGGGCTGACTGGGGCAGGGCCTGAGGTGCCTAGGGCGAAGGAGATGCCCACCCTCCTGGGTGAGCGGGTACGGGATACACGCTGAGGGGCTGCTGGGAGGGCGGTGCTGGTGGGGGGGATGGCGGCTGTACCTGTTGATGCGGTGGGCACAGATGTGCCCGCCACCCAAGGGAGCTCCCATCAGAGGAGGAGTCGCTGTCACTGGTGTATGCTCCTGTCCCCGTCGTGGAGCTCCCCTCGCCCTCCGTCCCACTGGTGGCTTCAGACTCTGTTGCTTCACCCTCCAGGGCCAAGTGGGTTGCAGCTCCCTCCTGCTCCGGTGCCACTGCTCCTCTGCCGGATGATGCTTTTGCACGCAAGAACAGGGAGACAAAACAAAAAGGGGGGGGGAGACAGAAGAAACACATGTTCAGTGCATGCAACACCACTACCGTTGGCGGACACAACACACATGGAGCAGCCTTCTGCATTAAGCCATGCACTAACAGTTCCTAGCAAATTCACATGCCCATGGGGGACGAGGCCTAAGCCCAATTGCTGCACACCTGGAAGCCACAGGAGCCTGACTAGGTGTAGATGGCTATTACAAGTTGTTGGGTTGGGGTGCCACAAAGCCTGCCTAACAAGGGACCTAGCCTACCAAATTTGCCCTGGCCTAGGGGAATCCACAGCCCACTTCGACCACCCAGACACCTCGTAAAGCGCGCAGAGTCAGTTGAATTAGAGTATACTCACCCCCTTGTAGCTGCTGTGATGCCCTCAAGCGCCCATCCAACTCCATATAGGCCACCGCCAGGATCCGGTACATCAGGGGGGTCATGGTACGACGGGCACCCCTTCCACGTTGGGAGGCCATCCCCAGCTGGGCCTCCGCCGTCTTCTTGCTCCAGCGGCGCAGGTCCTCCCATCTTTTATGGCAGTGGGTGCTCCGTCTATGGTAGACCCCCAGGGTCCGGACGTCCTTGGCGATGGCACGCCAAATACCCTTCTTCTGGTGGGCGCTGACCTAGAGGAAAAGTGAAGTAAAAATGGATGTTTCTAGCCTGTACATTTCATCTCACGCATTGCCAAACACCGCCCACCCTGGCCGAGCCATACATACACACACAATCCTGACATGCTGGCCTGTCCCCCTCCCCACCCTCTTCCATCCACGACATTCCATACACTCAGGTGCCATCCACCATGCTCACAGTGTACTCACCTGTTTGTCTGGAGGACCGTACAGTTGTGTGAACTGGGGGAAGACCCCATCCACCAGTTTCTCCAACTCCTCCGAAGTGAAGGCAGGGGCCCTTTCCCCAGACACTGTAGCCATTGTCGCTTCCAGACACAGGTCACAGCAGCGTAGTACCTCTGCAGTGTAGGTCTTCTCCTGTTGAAGGTCAGGTATCAAGTGAGTGAACATTAAGAAAATGGCGGCCATATCCGCTGCGGTGCGTACCGTCACCGCTGGCGTACATCATCATTGGCTCATGGGACACATAGGGCCCAATGTTAACCAATGCTGAATTGCGCCGTGGTCTTCGACCGCCCTCTGCGACGGTATAGAACACCAACGCAGTTACCTAATTTCCCCTTGTCCCACCTTACAGGTCAGGCAACCGCCATTTCAGGGGGCCACATAGGATGGAAAAAACTGTGTCACACCTATTTAGGCCTGGAATACAGACATATACCGGCACATTGCGATTTTCCAACGTTTTAGCAAATAACACATTGTGATACCTAAGAGATGGATGACCCTCTGCTCGCTGCTCTCCTCCATAGGGCACGTCTGCAGGGGCAGGTGATGAGATGGCGGCATCCTCCGGTGTACAGACCCCTGGTGGATCTGTCGACAATGGAAGAGAGACACATCATTATCACATACAGACTTGATCGTGCAACAATCCTGGAACAGTGTGCCCAGTTGGAGCCAGACCTGATTTTAGCTATCCGCCATCCCACAGGAATCCCCCCTCTAGTGCAGGTTCTGTCTGTACTTCATTTCCTGGCTAGTGGGTCTTTTCAAACAACAGTGGCGATGGCATCTGAGATGTCCCAGCAAATGTTCTCTAAAGTGTTGTCCAGAGTATTATCTGCCCTGCTGAAACATATGCGCATCTACATCGTTTTCCCTCAGGTGAAGGATTTTCCCACAGTGAAAGGTGACTTTTATGCCCTGGCACATATCCCCAACATCATTGATGCCATTGATGGTACACATGTGGCATTTGTCCCCCCCATAGGAATGAACAGGTGTACAGAAACCGGAAAAGCTACCATTCCATGAATGTGCAGATGGTGTGTTTGGCAGACCAGTACATCTCCCATGTGAATGCCAAGTATCCTGGCTCTGTGCATGATGCTTACATGTTGAGGAATAGCAGCATCCCTTATGTGATGGGGCAACTCCTGAGGCACCGTGTGTGGCTCATAGGTGAGCCCAAGGTCCCAACACAGTTGACATAGGTGTCTGGGTATGGGGTTGTCCCTAAGGGTTAGTGTCTGTCTAACAGTTGTCCCTCGGGCTACTGACCCCAGTGAGGAATCCCAGGATAAGGGCAGAGGAACGCTACAATAAGGCACATGGGCGAGCTAGGAGGATTATAGAATGCACCTTCGACCTCCTGAAGGCCAGATTCCAGTGCCTCCATCTTACAGGTGGCTCCCTATACTACTCACCGAAGAAGGTGTGCCAGATAATCATGGCCTGCTGTATGCTGCACAACCTAGCTTTGCGACGCCAGGTGCCTTTTCTGCAGGAGGATGGGCCAGATGGTGGTCTTGTGGCAGCTGCAGAGCCTGTGGACAGTGAAGAAGAGGAGGCAGAAGAAGAAGATGTCGACAACCGAAACAACATCATCATGCAATACTTCCAGTGAGACACAGGTAAGAAGATGTAACTGCTTCCCACATCTCATACTATTGTTGGAGCTAGCATAAGTCTGTCATTTTCACTCAGTGTATGGACCCTGACTTGTTACTTTGCCTTTCCATTTCACAGATCGGGGTGCCGCTTTGTGCCCTCTACTATGTTTACTGCTGGCCTACAGCTGTGTTACATTGGTATGTGAACAAGTACATTGACATTGCTATATTCCATAGGTTTTGCAATTACACATTAGTGAAAGCACAGACAGACTCCAGATTGTTTTGTGATTCAAGTGTGTTTATTTTTGTGTAAATAAGCGGAGGAGTGTGTGAAATGGGTTGGGGTGATGGTGGAGGAATGTCCATGGCAGAGTCCAGTCTATTTGTTTCACAGGTGCATTGTCCAATGGGGCATAGGAAGTGGAGCAATGGCACTTTAAGGTGGACAGGGTGACAAAGTTGGACAGAAGGGTAACATTCAGGGGCGTATTATTCCCTGGCGGGGTCTTGGCAATGTTCTCTGTCTTGTTCCTGGATCTCAGGGACTGTTTGCGGGGTGGTTCTCCTTCTGCAGGGGGTGGGGTGCTGGTGGCCTGTTGTTCCTGTGGCAGTGCCTCCTGTCCACTAGCACCGGTGGAGGTGGAGGGCTATTCATCATCCAGGCTAGTGTCAGGGGCCCGTTGGTGTGCCACTGTGTCCCTCCTGGTGTTGAGAAGGTCTGCCAGCACCCCTGCAATGGTGACCAGGGTGGTGTTGATGGACTTCAAGTCCTCCCTGATCCCCAGGTAGTGTTCCTCCTGCAGCTGCTGGGTCTCCTGAAACTAGGCCAGTACCGTGCCCCTGGTCTCCTGGGAATGGTGGTAAGCTCCCATGATGTTGGAGAGTGCCTTGTGGAGAGTGGGTTCCCTGGGTCTGTCCTCCCCCTGTCACACAGCAGTCCTCCCAGCTTCCCTGTTATCCCCTGCCTCTGTCCCCTGAACCGTGTGCCCACTGCCCCAGGTCCCTGATCGTCCTGTGTTAGGGGGGTTGCCTGGGTTCCATGTAGTGGTGGACAGACTGCTGACTGACGTGTTCTGGGGACAGAGGGATGGGCCCCCTGGGTGGGTGCTGTGGTGGTGTTTCCTGAGGGAGGAGGTTCAGTGGTGGTTTGTGACTGTGTCAGGGTGTAGTGTGGTCAGTTTTACGTATTCATTGCGCTTTAGCTTCAGGCTTTAGGCCTTTGTGCACTTTGCCCTGAATATAATTTATTCATTTGCTGACAGCTTAGAGCCTCTGTGCACTTTGCTCTACATGCTTTTTATTAGGCTTCGTACTGTTATTTTTCAAATAACCAGTTCTACGGTGTTGTTTTTTTATTCATATCACACTGTTTTGCCTACTTCAGCACTGGAGTTCTGTGCTTCAGTCAAGGATACAGTCTGGTACATTGCCGATAGACGTGGTAGGAGTTTAGACTTGGCATTCCTGTGTAGGGACATTTTGTGATCACGATGACATGTTAGTTATAAAATCACTTCCTTGTCCCAATACACGCAAGAGGGAGATTCCGACCAGGGAACCACAACTAGACGCTGACTGCCTCGTTGCAGATTCTGAATCAAGATCACAGGTCTTTGCTCAGGTATGAGGGCTGATGTCTCCACAATGATTCTGACAGGCAAGCTAGAAGCTTAACATGCTGTGCTCTAAATAGAACAAGCAGAGGGAGAGTACAAACTGTTAGACAATATGATAGCTTTGTTCTTATGTTTTACTCTCCTGGTGACTATTTCAATCCTACTGTGTTGTATTGTTCTGGTTATTGCGGCTCACGCCTTAATATCTAAAATACCGTCGTTTTATTAAAACATTATATAAAACTTATACTGTCTTTGTCATTTGCATATGAGATCATATTGGAAATAAGAGAGTTGGTTTGGATCTGAGTGACCACAACTTCCCTGAGAAGTTCCAAAGATGTCATGCGCTCGGCTGCCAAATCATTTCTTCCTCGTGGGAGAAATGAGGCACTGCTAGTTAGCCGGAGAAAAACCGGATTTAGGGTGACAGAGTTCCTTACACGTGGGTCAGACTCAGTCCCCCACACCGGTATCGATCCTGCTGCCTAGAAATCCAGTAGTCTCATTTAGGATAATGAGAGCCCAGGCGACAAGGGGAACCAACTGTCCCGAGGTCCCTGATGGGCCGAGCTGGTCATCTTGATCCAGGCGTGCAGAGCTGTTATCATCACTGTGGGCCTCTTCTGTGGGGGGACTGGATATGCCTGGCACCTCTTGTCTGGTGACATTGGGTATGGGTCCTGTTGGGGTGTGAATGCATAATGTTAGTATCTGTGTGTGCCATATTGTGCAATGAGTGAGTTACCCTCTACTCCTTTGCTTGCATTGTTGTCGTGGCACTTGTGTGATTGGTGATTTTGGGGCATGAGTGAGTCCCTCTACTGGACATGCTTTGGTGATGGGTGTCCATGCATTGGTGTTACATGCAGGGCTTGATTTTGGGATGTGTGGGTTGTGTTAGTTGTGTATCTGTGGGTTGTTGGGGTAATGGGTGTGAGGGTGAGGGTGAGAGTATGTGATGGCATGCAGGTGGGGTGTGGGGGATAAAGTAGTAAAGATTTGCCTTACCAGAGTCTAGTCCTCCTGCTACTCCTGCGAGGCCCTCAGGATGCATTATTGCCAAGACTTGCTCCTCCCATGTTGTTAGTTTTGGGGGAGGAGGGGGGTCTGCCGCCAGTCCTCTGCACAGCAATCTGGTGTCTGGATACCACGGAACGTACCTTCCCCCGTAGGTCATTCCACCTCTTCCTGATGTCATCCCGTGTTCTTGGATGGTGACCCTGTCGACAATTCTCCGCCATAGCTCCATCTTCCATGCAATGGACGTCTGCTGCACCTGTGATCCGAATAGCTGTGGCTCTACCCGGACGATTTCCTCCACCATGACCCTGAGCTCCTCCTCAGAGAACCTAGGGTGTCTTTGAGGTGCCATGATGTGGTGTGGGTGATGTGTGAGGTGCTGTCTGTTGTGATGTGTGAGGGGATGTGTTGGTGTGTGTTGTTTGAGGTGCGTGGATGTTGTATAAGTGATGCTATTGTGTGTCTGTCGATGCTGGTGTTGTGTTAGGTAATCTCTCTCTCTGGCCTTCTTTCAGAATTTTGGTTGTAAGGGTTTGTGGGTGATGTGGGTGTGTGCTTTATATTGGATTGGGTGTGTGGGTGTGGTGTGTGTGTCAGGTGTGTGTATTTTGAATTGTTCAATGTGGGGGTGTTTTGTAAATGTGTGTGTATTTTGAGCACGGCGGTGTGTACCGCCAATGGATTACCGCCAATGGATTACCGCAGTTGAAAGACCGCTGCGTTGATTCGTGGGTCGTGATACTGTGGGCGTATTCCTGTTGGCATGACGTGTAGGTTTTGCAATCGCCAGTATATCACTGACCTTTGGTATGGCGGACTTGTGTGGGTGTCTGTATTGTGGCGGATTCCGAACTGTGAGTCGTAATACCTGTAGCGGAATTCAGCTGCCGCAACGGTATGTTGGCGGTCTTCTGCATGGCGGAAAGTGGGATTTACCACCAGGGTTGTAATGAGGGCCAATCTCTGTTGTTCAGACCATACTATTGAATGCCGTCTAGGGGCTAACTAGCCAGAACACCCAGATGCTGGCTTAGCTTGATGGCATTCATTGTGGTCTGTCTAGCTTACACCGGTCATTCCAGGTTCTGGCATCTTCATTGGTTGCAGCCTCCCTCCCACCCCAGCCTCATGCCCAGACTTTTACCCTTTCCCAAACCCAAATCCCTCAACCCAGCTCTGTCCAAAGCACACACAAGCATATTCATGCACCCAAAACAACACCCACAAGCATCACATCCCAACACAGACACATCAAAAAACATAAGCACAAACACACACATGCAGACACCACACACACCACTACTACCACCACCATGCACACCTCCAGTCAGTACACCCACCACTACACAGGAACACACACACCCTCCAGCACACCCACAGACCCAACACCCACCACTACAGCAACACTCACCCACACCATAAGCACACCTCCACCCACTCATCACACTTATTACCACACATGCATGCACAAGTACACCCACTGACACAACACCTAACACTAGAGCAACACCCACACACACCACAAGCACACCCCCAGTTATCACACCCACCACCACACATGCATGCACAAGCACACCCCTAACATCACACCCACCACCACACAGGCATGCAAAAGAACACCCACAGACATCACAGGAACAAACACGACAATCACAACAAATACATCCACACACACTGGACACAAAAGCCTACACTCACCCACCCAACCGACAATCAGTAAAAACATAAATTGAAAGATACAGCACATACACCAGACCCTAAAGCACCCACACCTTCAACAGACATATGCACAACAGACACAGCCACACCCTCTAACTCCCAAACCAGACTCCCTCTCAACCACCCTACCCATTTTCCCAAAGAAGACCTCTTTTTGATCTGGCCCTGACCCTTTCCACATCCCAAACCACCTCATCCAAATCCCAAACCACACTTACCAAACCCACACCCACCCACCCCTCCCAAACCCAAGGACCCACCCCCTCACTAAGATCATTGAGGTGACTGTTCTCTGCCCCATAGATTCCCCATCCAGAGGATGTTTACTCTGACAGTGAATTTAGGAGGCACGTTATGGACCTGAACCCATTGTGGCCCATTCTCTTACTCTCATTTGTGACAGTGACACATACAGGTTCTATGTTTAGTTTTTTTTTTAATGCATACATTAGTTTTGTACATTAGTGATGGACATATTAATTTTACTGCAGGCATTCATGTTGTTACTGGACACTTACACCAAAATTATATGTGTTTCTATTTTTGTGAGTGGAAAATGCATGTGTGTTTATTTTGAGACAATGTGTCAGTACAACAAGCACATATGCATTACAAGATGACCTGACACTTTACAGTTGAATGTGATCTTATGATTGTGATGTATTGCACACACCAAGGAGACATGAGACCTTCATACATCTCTGACATGTTTGCAGATCACCAGTGCATATTGTGTTCCATTCTGTGCACACCCACCTATAGCATGTTGTGATCTAATTGCTACATTAACATGTGATTGTTTGGTTCAAATTGAGGATACCATTACAGTTGATGCTTAAGATCTGTTGGGTACATTATGGCACACACTTTATGGATATATTTCTATTTGTGATTGTTGAGACTTTTTGTGTAGGTCTCCATTGCCATTTAGAAAGTGCAAACCCAATTGGTGGGTGCCACCTATATCTCAAGGTCTGTTCTGATACATTTGCAGACTTCTATGTTACATACTTCAGCATTGTGCCACTTGATGGTGTTGTGTACACAAATTATTGAGCCATACACAAGTCCAGTGTTGCTTTGCAACAATAACTCCAAGGGAAACAGTAAATTCTGTGACTTACCTTCTGTTTCAGCGATGACGGGGTTAATTTCCATCTTGGATCTGGCCCAGGAGCAACTGGAGAACTGGCAGCAGCAGGTTCATGGTGGCAGGATACGTAGAAAGCATTCAATGGGTGAGTTTTGTGTTTACATAGCTGCCAACCTGCCAACTTAGGTTTGGAGGTTTAGCCACCACAGATACGTTAGCAGGACTGCAGATTATGATTGGCTCAATGGTAAAAGGTGCTAGGGTCGCACCGCCAGCCGCTTTAGCCCATAGCACCGTCGACGTGGGTGAAGATCCTTACCGGTGACGCAGACCCTCGGTGGTCTTTCACCTGGACTCTCGCTGACATCTAAATATGGCAGACAGACTGTCACAGCAGCGGGCGGGTTTCCTGTTGAAAAGTAAATCAGGCCCTGAATCCCGAGCTCAGCTCTGCAAGGTTTGCCTTCCAACCCAGGGGTGACACGAGTTAACTTATTTCAATGCACTAACACTGAATATGAAAGACAGGCTTTTGTAGCCCTGCTGAACTCCACCTTATATCTAGTTGAAGTGGTTACAATCCTTTTGGGTTATTAACAGTCTCAGGGACACCATGATGATCAGAAACAATTATTTTTCTCTCTCACAAAATACAACATATAAGATGCTGGAAAAAAAAAGACTTTAACTATAATGTGCATTTATTTTAACAGGTCTACCCTAATGCTCAACACATCTAAAATAACCAGACAGATTAAAATGAAAACAGCACTGATGCAGGTTGTGAGCCACGAAAATAAAATGAGCATTTCAAACATGGTTTAAAATGTCATCTAAAAATCTAACACCCTAAAACCTACTTTTATGCACTACTCTAGGAGAGCATTGAAAGTAGAATAACTTGCAATTAGATTTTCTTATCAAGGATGACTGCACTGCATACATGATTTACAGCAAAATGTTGTAATTATCAGGAGTAAGGTTTCCTTCCTTGTGAAAGGCATACATGCATTCAGCATCAGCATCAAGTCCTACCGGACAGAAGCTCGATATCAGCTTTCAATAGAAAGTGTGATAGGGCTGTATCATATCTTACAGGCAAGATCACTTTCTGGTCTGGTAGTATCTTGCTTGCGATACTCTGGGGTTAATGACCTCTCCTAAAAGATGGTCAAGTGGCAGTCTTTGTACTATATCTTAACTGAGATGGAATTTGCAATGTCACCTTTGGAATGCTTGAAATACCCAATAAGAATGAAGATGCTAGTTTAGGAACTATTTTTTATTAGGGTGAAAATATGATAATTCAGACTACACTGTTTTAATTATTGTTTTTTGTTTGGCCTTTAAAATTGAAATAACAAGACACTTGTTCCAGAGTGATGCTGCACCAAACGTTTTGTTTATGTCTGTATCTAAATGACTTGATACTTTCATGGTTCTTGGAAAGACAAGGACTAATGACATCTGTGTCAAAGGCAAATATGTTCATGATTTTGAAGAAATACATAAAATGAAGTTGAGCCCAAATTAACAATAGAGTTGAAAACTATTTGGGATTGAGCTGGGCCTTATATCTTAATGTCAGTGTGAGGTTTTTGTTTGTGACTGTCATTGGCCCAACTGAAGGTGTAATCATGGACACCTAGAAACTTCTCTCCCTCATCTCCTCTAACATTCACCAAATGGCACTGCTTAGGGAGATTAATTTTCAGCTTGTTACTAGCTTAATGCCTCATGAAATCTCTAAAGGTAGCTCTGCCTCCACCCTCTTCACTTCAGTAGCTAGCTCTCTAGGCACAGAGCTGCTGGCAAAACACTTTCAAAATATTGGAGAACAGTCCTCGTCCTCCATCGTGAGCAAATTCAGGCCAGGTCGGGGGCATCCATAATGTATCCCACTGGCTACCATTACTCAGGCACACAGCTTATCACCACTCTTATGTTACACTCACTACACACATACTCATACTCAACTTACTCACTGGATGTCAGCATAAGGTTCTCAGCATAAATCAAATAGTGCACTCAAGTGTGCCGGTAGAATTAAATGAGAAATTGGGTTGTTGAATGAGGGGGGTTGAACTCCTTATCAAGCAACAGCCTCAGTCCTGGTTAGGCTGAATCACAAATAGCAACTAAATTACCCTGTGCTTAAGCCTTTGGTAGCTTAGCACTCAAACAATCAGGCTTAACATGGGGAACAAGGTCAAGAGTAATTTGCATATGGCTGGTTCCAAACTAGGGTGGCGTGGTGAGCAAAAGAATTGATGGACTAAACCCAGATCTGTGACTGGGGTTGAATGTTTGATTGGTTCTGCATTCCATCCATAATTTGTGTTTGTTTGTTTTTGTTGCTGTAAGTGTGCTGGGTATGCCTAGACATGGGACCCGGGCTCACTATGCCCATGGATTCAAGCTAGCCTGGCTGATGAAGGGTGATACCCTGAAACTGGTCCCAGGATGCTTATTTCCAGACCAGGGTGGACCTGGCCTGGCAGATCAGGATGGACTGGTCCCATGGGGAACAGGGTCAAGACTGATTTGTATATGACTGGGTCCAAACTGGGATGGCATAATGAGCAAAGGAATTGATGGATTAAACCCAGATCCACCACTGGGGGTGAATGTTTGATTAGTTCTGCATTCCATCCATCATTTGTGTTTGTTTGCTTATGTCTGAGGATGAGGCTAATCAGGGAACTGCTGGATGAACTCACGTTTAAGATTACTTTATTCGGACTTAGTATCTTTTTTGAAAGTCGAAAATCTCCAACGGGATGAAGCTCCATGCCGTAGTTGATGAGGGCTCCACAACGCCAGATAATGCTTCTTCCAGGAACCGCTGATATAGGGTTTGATGCTGCAGAGAAGAACCTAGCAGGAGCTGCCACAAAATCAAGCCAATCGGCAAAGTAGTCTGGGCAACTTGATGAACAGGTAGTTCCTGGTCTGCTCTCGGTCCTCAGAGCACTTTTTGGTCAGAATTTTTCCATGTCACAAGTTTTGGGTTTGGACTAGCTGGGCACCTTTAGTAACACTTCCAAGGGTCCAGAACTGGAGGGGTACCACTTGTGGGGTTAGAACTCACTCTGGATGAATCAGGTGTAGGTTCAAAAGGGTTGGAGCCTTTCTGTCCAAGAGGCTCTGAGTAGGAGGCCAGCTAAATAGCCCCTGGAGACACTCTGGAAGTCCTGGGTTCCAGTAGAAGAGTAAGGCTCAAGCCGAAATGCAGACTTCTGAGGCCTCCGAGCAGGCCTCAGGCAGTACAGCAATTCTCTTTTCTGAAACAAAGCAGTCTTCTGAAGTAAACAGCAGGCCAGGGCAGCTGACAGTCCGAGAGTTCTTCTGCAATTCCTGGAGTGAACTAAAGAGTGGGACCGATGATCCTTTTTGGCTTCTCCTCACAGAAATGTTTGGAATTTCCTTCCTCCTTACCTTGGCCCAAGTCTGTCTGTAGGCCCAATTGGATAGCATGACATACTTTATCTGAGAGCATGGCACAGTCTTTTGAAGTGCAAGTATGACTGTGCACAGCTTTAGCACCCATCCCGCCTGAGATGGCCCATTCAGGCACATCTAGGCCCTCTATTGCATAGCTGTCTGGGAGAAATACACAAAGGCAAAATACCAGCTACATCTAGTTATGAGACCCAGGAACAGACTGCAGGCACCAAATGGTTAGGACAAGAAAAGACCAACATTCTAAAAGTGGCATTGACTTGAAATCTGAATTTACCCTTAAGGAGGATTTTAATTTACAATTCATCAGACACCAAACATGAATTTCCCACCTACACCACATCAAAAACTATCACTTAGTAAATGTAATAAGGTAGCCCAATATTAGTTTAGTTACATTACTAATCTATTGTCAAAACACAGTATGCCTCGATCATCGCCTTATGTGCTATACCCAGAGCAGAGACAGTAGTCCACTACAAATAAAGAATGCACCCTTGGTGTGCTCTTTCAGGTCACAGGACATGCACGCAACGTCACATAGTGAAGAACAAGAACCTAGGCCTCTGTGCAAATGCTTAGATTAGCATGAGTCAGGGCCAAGATAAAAGTTAAGGTACCAGATATACATGCAGTTTTGTGTTGAGGTTATGGTGACACACCCACTCACCATGAGAGGGCACTCCTGGGGCAACAAGTCCCAAGTGCTGTAGTCTAGCCGCTACGGTCCTACAGGTACGCCTAGGGCAGGAGGTCTGTTCCATTTTACAACACATAGAAAACTAACAATTCATCAAATGCTACAGATTGAGCCAGCCAACCGTTCAAGTAGAGCATCATGTCGATTCCTTCAGTGTTGTCAGGGAGGCCCGCTATTTAAATATTTTTTCACCTGGACCTGCTTTTAGTGTCTTCAACGCTTCTCTTCTAATTTTTTAAAGTTTATCTGCCTGGTCTAGGTGCTCGTGCTTGTTGCTTTCTTGTGTCACTGATGTATCAGTATGTGGGGTGCAGACTTCAGATGCATGGTCTGGGCATTGAGCGTTAGTTATTGCTTCCTCATTTTACATGGAGGTGATGCCGTTAATAAGTAATAAGATCCTTGGTAGGGCTTTTATCCTGCAGGTGTATCTCTATTGCTGTGTAGGCCCAAATCTGGCACCATCTGAGTCGCCTCACAGGTGAGCGATTATGTAATACATATCCCACTAGTTTGGTCTATGCATATTTTCCAGTGAGCCACAGAGTAGGTACAGTCGTCTCTGAGATTCATCACCAGAAATGCTGGCACTAAAGAGGTATGTGCTTGACCCTTGCGTTGCCTCCTCCTGAGGCACTTTGAACAGTGGAGCAAAACTCCAAATGGCGATCCGATAATAGGGTTTTTAACCACAGTTTCTTGCAACAGAATCCCCACAGTGCACACCAATAAGGTCCAGCTGTAAATAATTGGGCTTCCAAACTGTCTGCATACGAAATAAAGAATAACCGGACCACTGCCTCAATACCTGGTCTTAGGGAATGACAGCCTCCACACACCACAGGATTTCCGTGCCCTAGCACTATTAAAACATTTGCTTCTTTTGCCAGGTTCCCCACTTCAGGTATCTAAGTGCTCTCCAATGACTCTGGTGCCCGGCCTTTTCCTGCCTCATCTCCAACTCTGCAGGCTGTGCTCCAACTTTCTCAGTCTACAAACTCTTCCTGCAGGCCATCTCTCTATGCTGTGTTTGCGCATGAGTCCACCAGTTGTGGGGTGCTCTTTCTCACCAGCACTCCTCAGTTGATCGCTCCAATTTTGTGTCACCTGATCACCACTGCATTGCCATCAAGGCACCATCCAGCAGGTCTCTTGTAGCAGGCCCAATTGTTCCTTCTGTTTCACACTTCTCCAGGAGGATACAGTCTGAACCTTTCGCCTGGCATACCAGTGTTAGAACTGGGCTTGATTGATGGCTGAACTTGTTTCAGGATGTCTCTGAGAAATAACTCTCACGCCGTGCACTTTTGGCCACATCCCCTTCTACAATACAAGGTTAATGCCTTTTGACAACCAGCCCCAAACATTCCATTGATGACATAACTAGGTGCTTCTGCGCTGAGTGATACTGCAACATTCTGTTCCTCAAAGACATACACCTACATATTCAATGTAAATGTTTAAAGTACCTTGTGAGGGAATCACATTCAATCAATGAAAATTTTCAATATGAACATTGCTGTGCACCTTTCTCAAAGTTAATTAAAAAGGCAGTAAGCGGTGTATTACCATCGCTCTTTCTAAACATACATTTCCGTGTTGTCACCTGAATTATGCACCTAATGGGAGCTATAATTTTTTAAGAGATCTTCAATGCCCTATAACAGTTGAGGGCTGGCTTCCAAGTATTGCCAGTGCTTTAAGGTTAAGTGTGTGCAGTGTGTTGCTGTAGTCACCAGCAGAGATTTATGAGTCATATACGGAATGCACTGATTGACTGAGTGTATGCAATTAATTAAAATACATAACAATAGTCTTAAAAACATTATTGGTAAAAATTTTGAGGCAAAGAATTCATGCCTAATGTGTAAGGAAAATAAAAGACTATAGAGGGTAAAAACTTGAGTTTTTTTAATCACAACACTTGTGAACTGTGTAAATGAATTCAATTCACCCATATTTATTTATTTATTTTGGTATTTATACAGCATGGACCTCGCCAATATCCCTGTTAACCCTTATCATGCAACCTAATTGTTACTCCTTGTGTAATCCCAGCCCCAGCGTTTTCCCCAAACAATTCTGCCTCAGCCATTTTTGCATTGGGAATACCTAAGTGTCCCCTACTATTCCACCATTCTCTCACATGACGACAATAATGACGCAGTCAACATGGTTTCTCTAAAAAAGGTCCTTGGTCAGTTCTAGCTCTATGTATAGCACCTATGTAATTTTGGTACTAAATCAGATATAAATTAATTATTTACAGCTGCCAAAATATTTCTGGATACACAGTATATGCTACTGAGTAAATACCATGAGAATCTATATTTAAAATGTGTGTGTTTAACATTACTGTTCGGAATGAGTCCGAATGCACTAATATGTTTTAGTATAGTGTAAGCAGCAATGTGAATGCAAAGAAACAATGAAGGCAGTAACAAACTGATATGTAAAAAATAATAAGCAGCAAAAGTCAGGTGCAAAAGAACGCTGTGGGAGAAAGCAGAGAAATGCAGAGAAACATTAGACGTGGTGCTAAGCAAGGGCATAGAAAATACGATCACACTTACAAGAACCTAGGTAAAGAGAGCCGTCCAACCTCTGCACCAAGCGCTGAAACCAAGTGAATGCACAGAGGTTGCGTTTACAGAGCAGTCAATCCATTGAGAAACACAACACCGAAGGTGCTGAGTGGGGCTCAGCACAATTCAAAAAGTCTTCAAGAAGAAAGAGCCCACCAGATTTCAAATTACCAGCGATGACCCTAATGCCAAAACGTCGCAGGACTTTGCTGATGGTGTGAATGAAACAAGTCATGGTGGGCAACAGACAATGCTGCAAAGAACTAAGCTATCAATGTCTTTAAGTTTCACAAATGGTTATAATGTTGTTTCTTTCTTAACTTCCATTCACTACTGCCAAAAAGCAATGTATTGGTGATAGATGGACTGCCTGGATAGAGACATTAGCTAATTTCATTGATGCACTGGAAGAAATTAATGACAAAAAGATGATCAAATATCTTAAGAGCCTTGCAGGTGAAGGAATAGAAGAAGTAATAAGTAAAATACCACATGTAGATGAAGTTGCATAATGTCAAATCAAAGAATCTCTGAATATTAAATTCAATCCAATGCAGAATGTTGATTCAATCAGGAAAGACAAAGAGCTGGTGAAACAGTTGAATTTGTTGAGAGACTTGATACGCTCATCAAACACTGTTCAATAAATTAAATGATGAAGAAGCCATATGTCTCAGAGTTATAGCTGGCTGTTTGTCTGATTCATTCAGACGATGAATGCTGAGAAAAACAAAGTGAAAGTGAAAGTACACCCACTGTACCATTTCTGTAAACAGGATATCCTATTACATCACTTCCTGTCTCAAATGCGGTGCGTTTTTCTCATGATGCGTGAAAAATTTATGACGCTTACGGGCTGTGCTTAAAATTTTTTTTACGCAAATGCTTCAAAATTCCCTCCCATTCATAGTTCAAAATAGTTTTCATTGGTAACCAATTTCATGGGGTACAGTGTAGGAATTACTGCTCAGGCCCAATGGATGCATAATGGCTGTGAGCGTCATTTTTCAATGCATATGCCGTGAATTTTGATGCATATGTGTCTTTTTGACGCGTTTGCATCAACATATCTGTCTTTTACTGTGTTTGTGTCATTTCTCTCATTTTTATCGTACATAAAGGCTGTAACAGTACAGAGATAGGCTGTTTGCACCTGCATTGTGTGTTCCAGTGTTTGGGCACATGTGGCAGACCACACTACTGCGGACCATAATGCTCATGTTGTTTTACCGGATGAGCACTCTTCACTGACGCAACAGCTACCGAAACATTTTGAATAAAAATTGGTATTACCCAGTTTGAGCAGGTTGTGTGTCAATAGAGGATAGCAAGGCTACGCAACTTAGTACATTTACTCATCGATTGTGTGTTAATGTCTGTGAATTGGCAATTTCAAATGTTGTTGGGCCTCTGTGTGAATGTCACAAGTCGTAATTTCATTAATGTGCTTGTATGCATGTGTTGTAAATGTAGATAACCATCAGATGATATTCAGTGTGGGAATGAGTCATGATATGTGTTTGTCATACATGTAGCATCTAATGCTCTGTGAACTTCCCTGACTTTTGGGACAAAACATCTCCCATGACAAACTATGCACAGGATAGACAGAGGACGGTTGATAATGGCAATGAGTAAGCCGTCACATGTACAGGAATGCTGTATACCACATCCTGGTCACTTCTTTGTATCCTACCCATGAGTCAGGCATTTGAAAATGCTATGTAGGTGCAGTGTTTGTGACACAGAGTCCCAAATCCAATCCAAAATGTTATGTCACTCCACAGTATAAGTCATATACATGACCTATGTTTCTGGTGTGGCAGTGGAGGACCAGCAGACCAAGCTGCATGTGTTCACATGTTTTCAGTATGTAATTGCACAAAGGTGTCCAGTTTACGTGTGGGGCCATGTGTACCCTGTGCCATTATTGGCCACCATGTTGTCACAGTTATGTGCAGGTCTAGTCATGAGTCTGTGGAGCCATTCCCTGCATCAACAGAATATCCTTCAAAGCAGAATTGACTGAAAGCCAAAGAGGAATCAACAACACACATGGGGATAGTCCAACTATGGCACTGCAGAAGTTTTATGAGGCTGACAACAGGGCAACCTTGGTGTGCTCACAAACGTAATGGATCAGTAAATAGAACCCGGCAGGTTTCATCGTAACATTTGTACACAGGGTGGCCTCTAAAATTCCCAGTGCAACAGGGAACATCAGTGCCTCTGTGCTGATTAATCTCACAGCTAGTCACCACGCAAGCACCATCATTGGGTTGCAGTCAATGTGAATCTGTGTGTGGACTGTCAGGGCACAAACATGTTTTGTCCTTTCATGTACATTAGCAAACATTGTTTGTTGTGCTGGAGGCACCATCTCCAATCCATGCATACAGCCATAGTACACTGTCACTGTTTGTCACTCATGCATTCATGAAACCCAGGCCGGGATTAGGCTATTTGAATACATGTCCCAGACCATGACATGATAAGTAAACTGATTACACTATACAATCTATTTGTGGATTCATCATAGACCTACCAGACACAATACCCCAGGAGGAAAGTGAGGGCATGGAAAGCAACTATGAGACAAATGTAGCGACAGGGAACCTCTGTGGTAACACAAAGACAGGAACCAATCAGGATAACAGGATGCAGGCTCTGTCAGGAACTAACATGAACAAGGCAAATGCACAGTGAGCAGACTCTGACTGGGAAAAGCTTGAACAACACTTTGGAAAATAAAAACTGAATTTGTGCTGTGGGCTGCAACGTTATACAATAACCCCAAGGGCTGTGTGATTTCTATGGCAATGCACAACAAGGATATACATAAAATGGTAGCTTCTAAGCAGTTCCAGGCAGCAGCAATGGCAGTGTAGATTCAAATGGTTGGTCTGCACGGAAGTGCTCAAAGGTGTGTGCAGCTTCAGTCTCTCACAAGACCTGTAGGTGAGAATCAAGTTCAAAGGGCCAACAGTACCTTTCACATGGGAGGCAATGGACAGGTGATTACAGGTCCTACAGACTACAAGGCAGTGCATTTTCATGCCTGAATCCATGCAGACAGATGAACTAGGACTATGGCATGCCATACTAAAGAGGGAGTCAGAATGTGAGTCTGGGTGTGTGTAGATGAAGGATTATCAGGGTACAAATAGTCCAGTTACAGGGCCCCCTAGAGAAGGGTGGGGAGAGACTGAAAACATGCCTGTGGCAGGACTTATAACCTGGGATGGCATGCACAGGGCATGACTTTTGAGCAATGCTTGTCACACCTGGGGCACTTATGTATCCATTTGTGGCTTACATGGACTTCTTGTCACACATGCTCCTTGCAGGGATAGCTGATGTCACACTTACTGCTGTCAAGGGTCTGGTCATACATTCCTGTTACCAATACAATAGCACATCCACTGCCTCATGTATGAAGCAGTTTTTTAACTTATGATTGATGGTGTCTTAGTTGTGTGCCATATGCTGCAATGAACCATGTTGCCAACTTGGATGTGTGCCATAGCTGTGCTACTCTGATATTGCCCTTCAAATGTGAAATGGACACGATATATGTCATTTACACTGTGTGTGAAGTTGGGTGTACATTCATACCCATCAAATGTGATGTGGCTTTTTCAGTATCCTAATCTGTATTACTGCAATGCTCCATGAGGCTAAACTCTGATTGTGATTCCTAGGGATCATGTGATGCATAAATAATTACCCGGACCATGATTTAGTGATTAAATGAGGTGTTTAATGACATATGGTAAGACAGTGTTGATGGTGACTATAGTGAAAATAAGTTTTGTACAATGTGTTGTCCGCAACGCAATCCTGCTGCAGTGTTTGGATGGTCCCCCTCATGTTGATGGACAACATCCTCCTCTTCCTCCTCTTAAGGCATTTGTGGCTCTGGTTGATAGAGGGGAATGTTCCTCCTTACACATATGTTGTGCAGGATGGCACAGGTCAAAATGATCTTGCAGACCATTTCCGGTGAATATAAGAGGCTGCCTCTGGTGATGTTGAGGCACCTGAATCTTGGATTCAGAATGCCAAAAGTCCTCTCTTACATGATGCGTGTCCTCCGATGTGCCTCATTATAGGCACGCTCTGATGCTGTGCTTGGGTTGGCAAATGGGGTCATGATCCATGGCTGGATCCCATACACCTGATCAGCTGAAAGAGAAAATGAGGGAAAAATCTTTGATGGAGCTTGCACCATGATTATCACTTTGCATGGCAGTTGTTATCTTGTGTTGTCTGTGACTCATCTGTGTTTGTGTTATTGTATGGAATCCTAGGCTTCTAGGATGTAACATCAGCATTGGGTTGTTTCATTATCTAAACTGGTGTCTGGCTGATTGACCGGATGTCAGCGGTATTTTTGTACACTTGCAGTACACTGTGTACTCCCATGCATTATGTCATGTGAAAGAGGTGTCCATGTGTCTTCACTGGGGGTGACATGATATTTCCACACACAGAATCGATTCCACTGTGGTGGTAACACGGTTGCACTATGTGGTCTGAAGATTCCATCCAATTCAACATATGTAATAGCATGTGAAAAACAACAGTGAGGTCCTTTGATTTGGCTAGGTGACAATGTACAACACATCTCAATAAGTTGTCAGCACTGAACTGTTGCCAATTGACAATGCAAAAAAAATCCATGTGTGACAAGTTCTATGCAAACCTATTTTTGTGCCCTCACTGAGTTGGCTCATGTGCAAACGTGTACCTACACTACTGAACCTGCTCCAGGTAAGCTGGCTAACTGGTTGTGGGGTTGAAGGTTTAATTGTCAGAAGGTCCATATGCCTGTACATCTGTTGTGTATATGTGTAATTGTCTCAATCCATATGTGTAGCAATGTGCACTTTGCAATAATGCAACATCAACATGTGTTCTTAGCACAGTCCACTTGCTTATTGGTAGCGGGCAATGTAACCCCAGGAGTGATGTGAGATATTTGTACTGTCTCAATGATTCCATGCCACCTTCATTAGAGTCATCATCATCATGCTATGTGTGTCATGGTGTTTGACATGCAGCTAAACACATTCCCCCCCCCTTTACACAGTACGTATTGGTTGGAAGGGTATGTGATTGAGTGTTATTGATGTGATATTGTAAGATTCATCTTCCAAGTTGTACTGTCAGTTAAGGCCATGTAATTGCCACTGTGTGGTTTTAAATTGGTCCCTTGTGGCTCTGGTGTGGCATCTGTTGTTATTTGCATCTGTCATTTGTATATAGGTGTGTATCCCATTGGGTCAGGATATTGAACATGACTGGCAGTGTCAAAACCTCAGTGTCTTCCTGGCCACGTGTCCATATAGTGGTGTATGTATTGTATGTCCTACAGGGTTGCTGTGCTGTGTGTATATAACTAGGTTTCTGTACTTACCAATAAGTAGGCCATTTCCATGTCGTCCATCCTGGAAGTGTTGATTGATGGTGCAGTGGCGGAAGATGAATGAGTCATGTACACTCCCAGGATACTTTGGTCATGATGTTGGTGATCAATCCCCGGTGATCCACAATGGCCTGCACATTGATGTAGTATGTGTGCTTCCTGTTGTGGTATAGATGCTCGGTTGCAGCAGGTGGCACAATCCGTACATGTGTGCAGTCAATGGCACCAGCACGTGTGGGAAGCCGTTGATATGGTAGGAGCCCTGTTTGGTCTCCTGCTGTTTCTGCTGTGTATTGGGAAGCTGATGTGGCGGGGTGTGAGGGAGATGATGGCATCCAGTACCTTGGGTAGGAAGGCAGAGAATGAGGGCTGTGAGATCCCGGCAACCAGGGCACCAGTGGTTTGAAAAGAGCCACTTGCCAACATGTGGAGGACAGCTAGCAGCTTGGTCTCTGGTGGAATGATGTGGGGTGTCTGCGTTGCCTTTGGGGTCTCTGCTGCTGTGGTGGAAGCTGCTGATGGTGGTCCTCTGCACTGCGTCTTCGTGCATGCTGGATGAATAGCACCTCCATGTCTTCCTTTTGGAGCTCTGGTGTTGCTTCTGTGTGTTTTCCTTAAGTACTGGTGTGTTTGCCCCATTTTAACGCCTTCCCTGACTTAGGCGTTAATTTTTTACACAAATCGGGCTGTGTGCCACTTTCCACCTCCCAGCCGTGCAGCATTTTTGCCCGGTTGGAGAAATATGGCACATGCATATTTAAGTCATTTTTTGGACGGGAACGCCTACCTTGCATGTCATTAACACAAGGCGGTTTCATGCATCCAGAAAATGATGCACATGGCGGAATTTTGGCATTCGCGGGGTCGGGCGTCAAAGTATAAATATGGTGTTAGGTGTGCGACAAATTTGCATTAAAAATTAAAAAAATTATGGCAATTCGGTACAAGCAGAGCATAAATATGCCCCAAAATGTGTCCACAGAGAAATATATTGGGTGCCGAATGTGCCAGAAGTGACGTTCTACGCACCCCCACAAGGCCACGCAGCAAAATCAGCTGAGGAAAATCAACACTAAACGAAGTGTGATTCTTCTTCCAAGAATTCTTCGATTCACTAACTAAAATGGATGTGCAATGTTGATCTTTACTTCAGAAAAATGTGCATGTCAGACTGGCTGCATGATAAGAAAAATACGAGCTGAAGAAAATTCAACGAGAGAAATGATAAAGGTCATTCAAACGTTGTCAGAAAATCACACTAACGATAACTGGCTGATCTATTCCTTTTATTATTGACAGTGGTGCCTTGATTAACATTATGCCTGGGGAGAACTAAAATGAACTGTCTCCATTGCTCCGTCTCACATGTCGAAAACTAAAGTCTACAATAGGGCTGCATCAACACAATTAAACACTCAAGGTTAGTTTGTGGGAAAATTGAAACACAAAAAGACAAAGGTACAAGTACACATTAATGTACTTCAAGGTACTGTGTAAAGTGCCTGTTTCCTTAGTTTTAATACTTCTTTTGACATCAGACTGATATCGGTCAACTACAACATGAGTGCTCACCATGAAATAGTAAGCCAGTTCCCTTCACTGTTTCAAGGATAGGAAAGCCGAAGACCATGAAAGTGAAACTTCATATGAATGAGGGTGTTTATCCTGTTCCTTAAAGACATAGACAAATTGCATTTCATTTATGGGAAGCTGTTGAGAAAGAGTCTGAGACATTACTAAAGCGCAACATCATTGAATGATTTATGTGTCCAGCTCCGTGGGACTTGCTCATAGTGGTAGTACCCAGAAAGGACAGTGAAGAAACAGTACGCATCTGTATTGACATGCGTCAAGCTAACAAGTCAATTGAAATAGAACAACATCCTGGTCCACACATTGCTGACATGATCACACAGTTAAATGGTGCCAAAGTCTTCCCTCACCTTGATCTGTCTGTGTTTCTTGTTGTGTCAGTGTGCTGCTTGTGAGTGTTGGAACTGATGCATGTAAAGGTGTATGTATGCTCTGTACAGGGCTGGGAAGAGGGATTTGGGATAGGGATGGGGTGGGAGTTAGGGCATGAGGTTGAGGTGGGTGGGAGGCTGCAGTCAATAAGGAGGCCTGACTCTGGAATGACTGCTGTAGGCCAGACAGGGCACCCTAAATGCCATCCAAGTAAGCCAGCATCTGAGTATTCTGACCAGCAAACCTCTGGATGGCATTCAATAGTGGGGTCTGGACCACAGCAATAGTCCTCAAAGGGTCAACAGCCTCCTGGTTGAGCGCAGCCTGGGAGACTGGGGTGGGGGGTGGTACCTGCAGCAAAGTTGATGCCACTCCTTTTAGGGGAGTTGCTACAGCCAACAGGGGGCAGCAAGAGGGAGGGTAGAGATTAGAACGTGGGTGGAGGACGGAGGAAAACATTTGCTAAGCCTACAGATTACATCATCTTCAAGGTATTCAAACTTGGCTTCTTTATCATCAGTGTACCATGCATATGGGAATATTTCCACAAACCACCTGCTCACAGTCTAGAAATTCCCCATGCTAGCTCCCATACCTTGTATGCCTTTTGTCCCTTATCCACTTTTATTACTCTGCATGACAAATGGCTTTGACAGCATTAGAAAATACGTAGGAATTGATACATTCCTAAACCACTACATCCTAGAGCAAACAGCTTTCAACATATCCTAAAAGGCATGGTTTGGGCCAGATATTGACTCATCTGCAATTGTCATTTGAAGTATTGTTTTGTTCATCATCAATGTGTTTCTATCTGGACATAACTAAGGATACTTACATGTCATTTGGGCTATGTGTAATTCTGTCATGAAGGTGTACACATTGCTGTCTGTTGCAATCAATACATTCTTGCATGTAAGGTCCTGTTGGTTGATACAGACTGGCTCACATGCACATTTGGGAAGGACTAAGGCTTCATGACAACTTGCTACTGTCTACATGAAACTAATTGATTTTTGCTACTGAAACATTTCTCAACCATTTTTCAGATATGGAAAGATGGCATTGTAGTCATGTTTTCAGTCATTTTGGTACATTTGTGCATGATCCAATTTCCATTGTACCAACTTACCAATATGACCACTAAAACTGCAAATGTCTTGCAAGTGCTTACTATGCCATGTGACCAGTAACAGGGCTTACATTACCTACTCACATCTGTGATGGAGCTTCACACCTGACCCAATCCTCAAATGGGGGACATTTGGTACAAATTTTCCTCATAACATTGTGAAAATACAGGTACCCCTTTTTGGTGTTTGTGACTTATGATGAGGAATCTTGCAACAACAAACTTTGACACAAAAATGCATTCCAAACACAGCATTAGACACCATCTAATAAACTTACATCTCCACAAATCCTCATCTGCATTGGATGTATGTCAATGGTCATGTTGATGCCAAACTTCATTGCTGTAAATTAAAAAGGTTAAAATACAAGAATAGGTACCTTAAACTAACCCACCCCCTTGATGTTGCTGTGGGGCCCTCAAGTGCCCATCAAGCTCCAGCTCGGCCACCACAAGGATGCAGGCTATTAGGGGGGGTCAGGCTGCTTCACTGGGCAGCCTGGTTGAGCTGGACTTGTACTGACTTCCTGGTCCAGCATTGGAGGTCCTCCAACCTCTTCCTGCAATGCACGCTGTGCCACTTGAAGACCCACAGGGTCTGCACCTTCTTTGCAATTGCCTTCCAGGTGTCCCACTTCTGATAGGCATTGACCTGTATGGATGAAAACAAATGACAACAAAAGAGGTTTTGAGTGATTTTGGTTGTCTGTAGTGCAGTCACACACTTTAGTAGTAGCTCTCACAAGCATTCCCAGAACCGACAGTACGGATTATCTACAAACATTTCAAAGTTCCTTAGAAAAACTAATTTACTGTGATCTGTAGAGTAGCCTCAATATTTTTTACCTCATGTTAGCAGCACAGGACACAAACATCAACTATGACAGAGATAGGGAAGTTGTCATAAAGTGAGAGCCACTACGGTTAGTCCATCTCATTGTAAGCTATTAAAGGCTAAACAACTTGTACATTTTGTGGATAACCACACACACAGCTACAATGGCTTCATGCATAACCTTCTTAGAGTGAGATACTATGGTTTGCATCGCATACAGTAACTAAGGGCAGTATGGGAGGGCTGCCATGTGTTAGTGAGAGCAGGGTTCTTGGTGATGTATGAACAATGTGTAACAATCCTAAGGAAGCCGAGACCAATACCATAGCATTGTTCCCACCTGTCAACCTGGTGGGAAAGTCGTAATACAATGTCTCTGCCAGTCAGCCCAGCGGGAACATTGTAATACGACTCAGGGGGATGCCACCAGCATGGCAGTGGCACCCTCACCGCGGCATTGGCTGTCCAGTGGTAGGGCCGACAATGTCATAATGATGCCCTTAGATTGGTAGCACAGCCAATATCTTTCCCCAAATCTGGCACTGTGACATTTTTAAAACAAAAAGTAATTCCAATTCTAAATTATGGCCTGTGCACTCACTAGACATAACAGCATCAGACAACTCCAGAGCTCTGAAAAATCTACTTGGATTTCAGATTTCCATTTTGACCTGAGCAGTATGTTTCCACTTAAATTAGTGGTGCTTTTGGTAGTAATGGGCTTGCATTGTCTCATTAAACTTGGAAATGTGAGCAACATGCACTCAAAACAGCTAATTCACATAGATAACTTTTCAATTCAATGCACAGACATTTGTAATATCCTCAAATATTATCCTGTACCTAGCTAAATCATTCAATTCACTGCCCTCCAATCAAAACACATTAGTCATGAACAAAAACAAGGACCAAATACCCTGTGGACGAAGAGGAAACAAGTTACTTTGGCAACCATTTCCCACTCAAAAATGTACCTGTTCCTCTGGGGTCCCATACAGCTGGCTGTACAGGGACAGGTCCTTCCCGGTGATGAGCCTCATCCCTTCAGGGGAGGAGGCAGGGGCCCGTCACTTGCTTTTCCCGGCATCCTGGCTCCCAGACGTTGGCATCCTGGCAAAGAAAATGAGGAGGTCTTGTTGGCTGCAGTGTTAGAAGGCAAGTAAGCTTTTTTCTATATGCCGCGACAAGTACATGGCAGACACGACATGTGATGGAGACGGACACAGCCATTGTCTTTCGTACATGGCCTTCACACATGTTAGCCTATGGCAGGGTTCGGCACAGATTGTTCCTCCTACAATGCTGCCAACTTCCACAGGCTGCCATTGGGTAGCCAATGTCTTGATGGCAAGGTCACGCAGGTGCCATTTTAGGGAGTGACGCTGAGTAGTTTTTACATTGCTAGTGGTCTCCAACACTCAAAATGGAAGCTAGGGTCTATACAAATGTCAGATATGAATGGCACAGTTTTCAGCAAGATATGAAAAAATGAACCATGACTGTGTTTGACATCAATAGTGCAGCGGGGGAAATAATGATACCTCAGTTGACAATACATTTTTTTTTAAAGTGCAAATAATACATTTCAAACATATTATTTGCACATAATTATTAAAAAATGAAAAATTAGTTTTGAAGTTCAAAAAATTTGATACCAATGTGTGTACATGTATGACACAATGATAGTCACAATGTTAACAACACTTAAGATGTGTGTTGATCATCAAAGTATGGTGTGACCATTTAAGCTAACATTTTATTTTCCATATATGCAGACCTTTGCACCCAGGCACGGGTAGGAGACAATGGCCTTAGCTTTCCAGGCCATTTCCTGACCCTGCCACCCTGGAGGGAAGGGTTGTCATAAAGAAGTATTCGTTAAATAGGCAAACTATACTGGATTTGTGTCACCAGCTGGAACCTGATCTCCTGCCTAACAATGGGAATACAAAAAACAATAACACTCATAGTGAAACTCATGGTTGTACTTCATTTTGTGCCCACTGGCTGTTTTCAGTACATTGTGGTAGTAATTGGGGGCATGTCCCAACCACCTTTCAGCGATGAGCTGCAAGACGCCCTTTCTTCAATGCTGAGACACATCAACGGCTACATCCAGTTCCCCTGACAGCAGGATTTGGCTATCTTGAAGGGAGAATTTTAGGCTTTGGGTGGACTACCACATGTAGTTGGAGCAATAGATGGCATGCATAATGCGCTGGTGCCACCACACACAAGGGCAAAGGTCTACTGCAATCTGAAGAACTTCCATTCCATCAAGCTGTCTGCTTACCGGATTTGTAAAGCTCAAGTGTGTGTGCCCACCTTCCTGGGTCAACACATGATTTATTTGTACTACGAAACAGCACCATACCCCTTTAAATGTCATAACTTGGACCTGAGAGGGCCTGGCTTGCTGGTAAGTTCAACATGACTTGAGGATCATTTGCCAAAATCCTAGTTAAGGAAGGTACAATGGATTGATATGATATTGATCTATTGATATATTGCTTCCATGTAGGAGACTCAGCTTATCCTAACATACCATGGTTGTTAGCACTGCTGAGGAACCCTACAACACCAGAGAAAGTCCACTTCAATAAGGTGCATGGACAAAGCCACTAGAGCTTTCCTCCACTCACCCGATAAGGTGTGCCATATCATGGGTGTCTGCTGCATGCTCCACAACATCGCCCTGGCACTAACATCCCGATACTCGCAAAGAAGAGAGACCATGAAGAGCCACCAGGTGAGTATGTTGAAATGCCCAATGAAGATGACAGTGGTAAAGAAGAATGAATTGACCTACGCCAAGATGTTATTGACTACTTCTTCACCTGAGTGTAAGTTTACCTTTACATATTGCAACCTCCAATGTCAGAACAACTTGTGACATAAAGAATATATCAGTCTACAATGATAATTTGATAGGAATAATCAGTTCAGGAAAATCCAAGGCAAAGATGCTAGTGGATCAGAGTTTGCCTACATTGACTACTGTGTTTATTGACATAGATTAACTTTTCTTGTGCTAATTATATGTGTCTGCCTAACTTGTCATTCAGGTCAAATCATTATTTAACCTTTGTTAGTCTGTTTCAGGGTCCTTCACCATGTCATCGTTATTTGAACATTTCAAAGTTGTGACATGTGAAGTGATATGTTGCTGTTGGAAAGTTCAAAGTGAACATGTGTTGATCCTAGGATAGATACCCACTTGGGATGGACATACCATGTGCAAAGACAACTTGCACTGTGATTGAATTGAAGTTCATGATATTGTATCAGACGTGTTTCCTGTGTTATGTTGCCATCAAGGCAATATGTGCCACTTAATTTGCTCAAACCACACGCGTATGTCAAGACATAGCATACTGTTTTTCCTTCAACTTGGCTACATCTTCAACTTGTGTTCAGTGGAGGTAGCTGTTGATGTGCCACTTCCTAGTTACTATAGAACTTTTTTTTGTACACCACTGAATAGTGGTTGTGACATTGCACCATATACTGCCACAGTGTCTTGTAATCGTCATATGGCCTCACATTGTGTTATTGCCACGATGTAGACTGTTGGTGTTAGTGACGTAGGATTCCTATTGTGAGGGCAGGATGTATGGCTCCAGCTGAGGCCATGCATCAATGATAGTTTGCCTATTTAATTTTAACCCATACAATAGTCCCTTTTTTCTATTGTCTCAAGGCTGTGGAGTGTCCACCTCTAAGTGACACGGACTATTGGGATTGTGCACGTTTTGTAAAACTCTGCTCTCATTTTTTTCTAAGAATTGTTACCTACATATGTATGTTACCAATGCATTAGGATTTTGATTTGTTTTGTTTAAATGAAATGTGCGACACATTACTTCTTTGTCATTTCTAAGTTTCCTTTGCAAATAAATGTTCAAAAGATTTGACAAAATGATGGTGGAGGACAGGCATGAAAAATGAAATGCCACGATAAGTGCAACAACAGTCTTGTAGCTGGTGTCCATATCATTTATTAGCATGACACAAAAGAACAGAATACAGTTTCAAACAAAGAGAAAAGAAACTAAAAAAGTCTATAATTCTGGATAAAAGTATAGAACTAGAGGTGAACACAGTTTGGAGTTCACTCCGAAAAGCACCCCAGTCAGGGAGTTCATTTTGTCTTTATGGTTGTGCATTTCCAATATGAGCTCCCTCTGTTCCTCCTTGTTCTTCTGGAGCTGAGTTACAACCTGGCCCATAACATCTTGGGACTCTTGCACTGCTCCCAAGACTCAGTCAATGGTAGTTGTTAGACCTGGGACCTTGTGGTGTGTTTCCCCTGTCTTTTTGCCTTCTGATATCCTGTTTTTATGATATGCTGGACTCTATTTTTGCTGGTTTATTGTCTCCGAGCACTTTACCACTGCTGATCAGTGCTAAAGTGCAAGTGCTCCCTATGTAAATTGTATTGGTGATTGGTTTATCCATGATTAGCATATCTGATTTACTCATAAGTCCCTAGTAAAGTGTCCTATGTGTGCCCAGGGCCTGTAAATCACATCCTACTAGTGGGCCTTCAGCACTGATTGTGCCACCCACATGAGTAGCCCTGTAAACATGTCTCAAACCTGTCACTTCATTGCCTGTGTGTACAGTCTTGCACTGCCAATTCGACCTGGCAAGTGTACCCACTTGTCAAGCTCAAACCTTCCCTTTTACTATGTGTAAGACACCCGTAAGATAGGCCTCAGGTAGCCCCATGGGCAGGGTGCAGTGTGTGTTTAACGTAGGTCATGTACTGATGTGAAATACTGCAAAATTTGGCTTTCATTGTTGCAAAGCCTATTCCACTCAGAGGTTAACATGTGGACTGCCTTTAAATATCATTTAAGTGCAGTTTTCCCATTGGGAGCCGATAGAGGTGGAGTTTGGTGTCTCTGAACTGCAATTTAAAAATACACATTTTTGGTAAAGCTGGTTTTTAGATCATCAGTTTGAAAATTACACTTTTAGAAAGTAGGTATTTTCGTGCTTGAACCATTCTGTGCCTCTGCTTGCTTGTGTATTCCACATCTGGGTCGGACTGACAATTGGGCTGTTGTGAAATCCCTCTAGACAGTGACAGAAAGGGGTGTAGCCTGCATATCCTGATGAGTCTTTTAAGCTAGAGTGAGAAGGGATAAGCTGACACTTACACATGAAAGGGTTGTGCCTGTCCTCACACAATGCAGTTTCAAACCCCCTGCTGTGAGTCTGGGGCCAGGCCTAGGCAAGGCAGGATCTTGTGAACAACAGAGACTTTCCTTTGAGGTTTGCCTACTTCAAAGGCAGACTGGGGTATAAGTAGTGGACCCAAAACCCCAGACTTTTAGAACCCTTCTGGATCAAAAGGAACTCACGGGGGCTGCCTGGCCAAACTGACCAAATGAGCCAGGCTGCTCCCGATCATCTAGACTTGCAGGACTGGAGTCCTCTCTGAAGTCTTGATCCTGGTCTGGAGTGGAGGTGTCTTGATTGGCAGACTGTGATACACGGGCCCGGGAGTTGGGCCTGAGAAGAAACCAGACAATATGAAATTAATATCTGGTTTGTACCTCATATATGTCTTTAGCTACGAATGGGGCAACCTAAAATAAGATTAAGACCTATTGTGTGATTAGTTATTTTTCATTATTTTACACATGCAGGCTGATTTACACGGGTACAAACTCCAGTGATGGTGTTGTAGAGATGTCCTGAAATGCAAAATGTTATTTCAGAATTGCAAATTCCATGTACCAGACAACCCAACACAGTGGTGAGTAGATTAGAGTACTGGACCATTAAAAGACTTAGCAGCCTATAAAACATTAGAAAAATTGTGGTTTAACTTAATAGTAAAATTATCATTGGTCAATATATGGACAATGAAAGTAAATTGTATGTGGATATTACTTCTAGTCAGCATGCCACATCACATGGTAGGACATCTTGGATTCAATATGCATTATGTGAACATTTACATCACTTCAGTGTAGCTATGAGAAGGTGTCAACATGCTTGAGTTGCACAACAACTACCATTTTCATCCATAGAATGATATGGTGACTGTGTAATGCACACATTTTTGATATGTGTACACATATGAAAGTAAAGGAAGATAGAGCAACATTAGATTGTACTACTGTTTTGCAGATACACAAACGGGGCATTATGGTACTTGTAGTCATCTGTTGCTATCATATACAATAGTTGTTAAAAACTGAGTTACACATATCTATTTCAATAACTATAGCATAGGTGGACACACATTTACAACATGTATTCACATATGGGTATGATGTGAATAGGTGAAAATACTACTTACAAGTAGTATACATTCATGTGCAAATGGATGGAGTTGTGGACCTGTTGTTGGGAGAACAACAACATACTTTGATAGAAAGCAAAGGACTGAGCATATGCAAGGGATGATCCATGGGGAACAGCACACAATCTGACTAAACATATTGCACATTGTTAAAAAGAGAGAAGCAACCATAATGCTAGTAATTGGTATGAAACAAGATATTGTGTGGAGTCAGGTTTAGATGTATATGTTTTGATAAGGGTGTTGGACTATTTAAATATATAGCCTAAGGGCAAAACTCCATTTGGGAATGTTGAGACATTGATAAGCGCAACTTACCACTGTCCACTCCACCAGGTATTCCTATCAAGCCTTCAGAATGTAGGATCTGCAGGACCTTCTCCTCCCAGGGAAAGAGTTTTGTGGGGGGGTGAGAACCACCTCCAATCCTCAGTCCTCCAGGTGACGCATGAAGGACAGGGAACACACACTCCTCCACATGTCTTTCCACCTCTTCCTAATTGCCTCCTGTGTATGCAGGTCGTTTGAGACAGCATTCACTGTGTCAATTATTCAGGCCCACATTTGCCTTTACTGAGATATGGCTGTATTTTGTATTTGTGCTCCAAACTATTGTGGCTCTACTGTAATGATTTCATCCACCATGACAGACTCTATAGTGTGGTTTGCAGATGTTCCCAATTGTCCAATATGCAACAGGTGTGGGCTGCTAGCATCCAACAGACACAGCCACAGTGGTATACTGAATGGGCTTCACAACAGACTCCCGCTGTCACCGGCAGCACAACTGTGTTATTTAAATTGGCTCAGTAGTACCCTGCCATCAAGACATTGACAGTGGGCTACTTATAAGCATTGGAGTCCATTGCATCGGCTGCGGGATGCAGCTGGCATGATGAAGTACACTCCGTCATGGCAGTCCGTGGCTTAGCCGCAATACATCAAAATTCGGCAGGCAGAACACCATTGTCTTGACAATGTTTTTGGGTCCGCCACACATAGAGTTTGGCAGTAACATGGTCAAAATGTAAATCAGGCTCTAAGTTTTGATGTGTCCTCAGTGGCAGAACTGATTCAAGATGTCATTTGACATATAATACAGCCTGTCACAAATGCTTCAGTTACAGTGATGACATATTGTTTTTTGGGGCCACATGAAAAGAACATGATGGAACTCTCACACAAGTTTGTCGACTACTTGCTGATGCAGGTTTAACCTTAAATACACAGAAGTGTGAGTTCCACAAAACAAAACTCATATACTTTGGCCATATATTTTCTGAAGGCATGACGGAGGATCCAGCTAAATTACAAGCTTTGCCAGCTACCAGTCCCCCACAAGTTGTTACCATGTTACATTCATTCCTTGGCATTTCCAGTTACTGTTCTCAATACAAATGTGAATTTGCCACAGTAGGTGCTCCCTTCAGAGGCTTAATAAAAAAGAATGTTCCATTTTACTGGTCATATCAATGTGAACAGAGCTTCTAGAAAATCAAGCATGCAAATGAGAATGCCTTTGAAATGGCCTACTTTAATCCAAAGCTGCATACTGAGGTTGTTGTTGATGCATACCCAGTTGGACTGCCCACGATCCTTGCCCAAAACAATGGACACTCAAATGCTCAAAGGCATGTTATGACATTTATGCAAGCAGAAGTTTGTCACAAACTGATCATGCCTATTCATACCCAGAGAAAGAAAGGTTAGCAGTAGTATGGGCTTATGAACATTTCCACTTATTCTTATAAGGAAAACATTTCACTCTTGTAACTGATCGTCAGGCATTGTTTACCATCTTGGGCAATCTAAAAATCAAGATGCCTTCCAGAAGTAAATGTTGGGGCTTGCGACTGCAGGAATATGGCTACACTATTGTGCATCGACCAGGGAAGGATCAAAACCCTGCCGACTACTTCTCATGAGTGCCTGTATAGTGTCATGGTACCCCTTCCAGAGTGGCTGAAACCTATATCAACTCCATTGTAAAGCAAAGTACCCCTGCCACTACTTCCCTGGAAAACTTGTCACGTAGGTTCTCATTATGGTACTGCTGGATTTGGGTGGGAGAATTGCCTGGATTGCGGGTACTGAGTACAGTTCCACACCAGGTGACACCTGTTGTCCTAATCTGGGTTTTCCGGCTAACTAGAAGCGCCTCATCTCTGGCCCAGATGATTGTGGCAACTGGGCACATGGCATAATAGACTCCTCAGGGAATCATGATAAATCAGATTGCATTCCTTTCTCTCAGTTACCAAAATCTCACTCAGGCAACGACAGCAGAGGCAGAATATCGTTCAATAATCATGTATTGAAATAACTGCATCTTAGATAAAAGCGTGTGTATAGCAATGACTAGGATGATAAAACACAATAATTATATTTTTTCTCTGAATATTTTGCTGTGAACTTTATGTATCTTTGGCTGGTACAATCTGCATTTAGACTAGTTGACATAACTGGATGTGTTTCTCGATACAAACAATGGTTGGTGCAAAAGGGATGTCCACAGAAAGAGAGTAATGTGTCATTTTTGCATACTTTTGCATAAAATGAAATTTGGGAACTACTGGAGATCAAACTTTCATGACAAAAAATCATCCAAATATGTCTATTCATTATACACAAACACACTGAGCCTGATTCACAAAGGTAAACTTACATGTTTGTTTAATTTTATTCTTTTCCGGTAGTCACAAAACTGCATTTTTTTAGAGCAAGTTTACAACTGTGGAGACTGCACATAAAAACATAGGAAAGGCCTATCTTTTCATGTGAGGAGTTCTCCACCCTACTGTGGAGACTCCACACTCGTAAACTTATGATTACAATGATGTTTTGTGAATACTGAAAAAGTGTAAGCTTCCACAAACATGTAAGTTTATCCATGTGAATCAGGTCCTGTAAACTTAAATCAGCAAGCATAAAATATTTCTAGAAAATAATGATCTTTTGCGTGATCTATCCCCAGCTTTTTTCTGTCAGTGTTTGTGGCTGTAGACCTTTGTGCACATCATCACTGCTAACCAGAATTAAAGTGCCACTGCTCCTTCTTTCACCACGACGAAACTGGTCTGCCCCTAATTGGCATATTTAGCTTACCTGTGAGTCCCTAGTTTATGGTACAAAGCTTGCACAGGGCCTGTGTTTTAAATGTCACTAGTAAACTACAGAACCCATTTTGCCATCTACTACAGTGACAGTATAAAACATGGATTCAGGCCTATAATTGCAGTCTGTCTATACTGTCTTTTAAACTGCAATTTAACAAATCAAAGCACTTTTGACAGGTCTACATCTTTCTTTTAAAAATTACCAAGCCACCCCTAGGTAGGCTATATAAGCCCATAGGGCAGGATACATGGTATTTATAAGTAGGACATGTAGAAATGTACTGCTGAACATGTCCTTACAGTGACTAGAACCTAAACACTATTTTCACTGTAGCAAGGCTGGCTGTACCATAGAGAAACAGTGAGATGAAATATATTTAATAATACTAACTCTGGCTAGGAGATCACCTAAAGATTGTATTCTTGAACTCTGTAATATTTGTTAAAAAACAAATTAATGGATGAAGTGAGAATTCTAATAATGTGTAAGGAAAAGGTACTTTCGAAAAGTTGCATTTTCTTTCCCCAAAGCCCTGGAGGCTAATGTGCATTAGAATGCAGCTGCAACCTTCTGAGTGTCAAACCATGAATGAAGTGTGAAAACTGCACCCAGACAAGAGACAAAGGCCTGGGTGTGGGAAGGTATTTTATTCCTCAGGCAGGGTGACCATCAGGACAGTGCCCAGGAACTTAATTTACTTCAAAGGGGCTTCCCCGTCACAGACAGATGTCAGGTGACACCTGGACATCCCTCTTATTTTGTTCACCCAGTCACGCAGGCACCAATGCCAGTGGTAGTGGAGCTGCCCCCAGAACTGGTTCGGAGTGGCCACAGAGGAGAGGCTGCTCATTTCCCTGGCATTACATCTGGGATGGGCACACAGGCTCTGCACAAGGAGAGAAGGGTTTCACCATCTTGGACTGAGACACACAATGGCACATGGAAAATGCTGCAAAAGTGAGTAGGGTAGTCCCTGGGAACATTTACCCAATTGGTTGTGCGGATCCAGGAGTAGCCCCCACCCACAAACTCGTGCAAGATGTGACATCCCCAGTACTGTCCTCACAATACTAATGAACTTGAAGAACATCAGAAGAGGGCTGAATCTGCTGTCTGAGACCTGAGAAGAGCTCTGAAGGTCTGGACAAAGGAGTGAACTCCAAGGATCATGAGGCTGGCCTATTTTTCCAAAATGGAGGAACTCAGTGACATATCAAGTTACAATAGGCCTTTCCTGCAACTGCCCAGCTGACCACTTCCAACTGGACCTGCCCTGAATCCTGCTGTTGGCTCTTGGTCGATTGACTTGCTTTTTGAGAGGTCCTGGAACCATTGGCAGTGTCTGGCTGGACATCTCCAGCCGTCCCTGAGAACCTGGACTTAGAAACCTCCAGAGACCTCCAGAAGACAAGGAAAAACCTTCCAAGTGATATGACCAATGTGCATTGAGACTGGGATGAAGATGCAGATTTCCCATGCTCTGAGCATTTTCGTGACAGCAAATCCTGTTTAGTGGGGCTTTGGGGAGATGAGATCCAGCCTTTTAGAGCACTCTCTACCTTCAGCCTCACCCTGCTCAATAACTCGGAGCTTTAAAAATGTGATTAAGTGCTGCAAAAGCATAACTTGTCTGTGCCATTATGCATTCCAGAAGTGACAAGAAAATGTAATCAATAACATATATAATGTATGTTCAAATGTAATCATGTTAATGTGGTTCATCGAAAAGTTATATTTCTGTGGTGCACTAATGAGTAGAAATGTAGAAAAGTTGTATGCATGTTTTTTGTAATGACACTCATTGACTGGAAAATAACATATGTATGTATTTATGTTCAATGTATTGGGATTATGGTGTTATAGTTAAATGTTACATTGTTACAGTTAATCACCATTTATCGTACTTATAAAGAGAACTGTAAACATAGTTATGTATTAAAATGTGCATTGAATTCTATGTTAAATTGACTTAGAAAGGCAGAAATTGTTTTACCATGTTTAACCTTCAGTGTGGAATTTTCTTCACATTGTCTTTTCTTTACTTCCAGGTGCGTCTGCACAAGTCTACAGTTTATGAAAGGCCTGTTGTTGGTTTGAGATTAAGGGGTACAGGAGGATATGTTGGCAAGGACGAGAATCTCTTATTAGAGGATTTGAAGATGAACTCCCTTCTGAGCACCTAGACCCAGGAGGTGTGCAAGCTCGTCCTGATGTTCAGTTCGTGAGATGCAAGACTAACGTGAGTTGTAAATTTCAAACTGTGTCGGGGAGGTGGAAAACTGCTGGTGATGATATAAACTCTTAAATGTTCTGCAAGGTCTAAAGTGGTGTTTAGTTAGTTAGATGAGGCACACCCTATTTATCCTTTGACTAGAGTGGATCTCTTCAAACTCAGAGGGGTACAGATCTCGCTACTTTATTTTGGCTGAAATATCTATATGCTATACACATCTCTCTCTTGCAGAACTTCTACTGGAGTTTCTGTTATACTGACACTTTTAACTATAATCCTATTCCCTATCTTTCCAAAGACATCTTATGGTTTTCCATTAGTTTAATTAGCACATTTAGATTTAATTAGCTTTCAATGATTTGACAGGAGGATTGCAATCTGGACCCCCATCATCCAGTACGTTTTCTTATCTGTTGTTTTGCTGTTACTAAATTATTGGCATGCTTTAAGCTTGTATAATTTAACGTGATTAGATGCTTTGTTTCGCCTTTCTTGATTCTGCAATTGTACAGAATGTTTCTAAGGCTCATTTACATAATTATGGCTTTGGATTTAAAAAACAAACTTTGAACTTTAATTTTCACCTTTGTGATTCAATGTGTGACCGAATGGGTTACACTGTAAATTGATTTAGAGTAGTTTTTGTGTTTCTCCTTACACCTGGGAACTCCTAAATAGGTTCATCGTAACTAGAAAATGGGCCACATGCATTCTCAGATGGTAGCAGTGTAGGATGGTTAGGATCTCGAAGTAAGGAGAGCTAGAACTCTGTTTTCTAGATTAGTTAGTCCCCAGAGCCCGGTCCCTAGTGCCCATGTCCTAACTTTGGAGGATCGGTAGAGTTTTGGATATTCAGAAGAGTATTGTTGCAGTAATGGAGGAGTGACTATCAATAGTGTTGTGAATTCCAGTGGTTCATGTTTAGTTTTAGGAGTTTGTAGATTTGGATGGTGTTTTGCAGAGATGTTTTGAATGTTGCGTGAGTGTGGTGTTTAGTGAAGAGGTTATCGGATCCGACATGACCTAAGATAGTATTAAAAAGTATAGAAGACACCATATTGTAATAATATGCTAAGTTTGGTGGGGTTCGTTGCGAGACATCGTCAATGGCACATTTTAGATAGGGACTTATCATAGCAATCTGTGAATTAGTATAGTGGATCTTAATGTGCAGATTGAACCTCTGCTGATTTGGATGATATCCTGCAGGTAGAGGATTCTTCTAAAGTGTTTCAAAATTTCTGATGTGGTTGGAAACTGGGAATTCTTTAGTGAAGGAGGTTATTGTACTTAATTGTGTTATACATGTGTGATGTTGAGGAGAGTGCTTGGATGCAGATTCTTAATGGAGGGTGAACCACTGTGAGAAGTGAGATTGATGTTACGGTATGCCGCATTGGTATAGGTCGGTTGGTGTGTTGCCATGCTGCTATTGGTTAAAGATGTCAGAAGGGGTCATGTTCTGATTACTTGTTTTTCCTGAACAAGGAATTGTGGATACAATATTATTTTCTGATTTGAAACAACATTTTATTGTCATTATTGATATTCATTTGGGGAAAATGTAAAGGTTTTAAATTCAAGCTTTCTTCAGATGAGATGTGCATATACCTAGTAGAGAGGGAGAAGGATCACCTCCCGAAGACACCCAAGATCATTACATGGCAATAAACATAGGGCTCCATACATATGTTTGGATTAGTCAATGGCACAAGATCACAGAAAGAGAAGGTGCAGTGACATTTCCACAATATGGCACATTCACTTTGAGAATTACAGAATATTTGAGGAGAGTGTTATACGTTTTTAACCCTCTCCTAGACCTGCACAATATGAGGCATTTAATGCTTGGGAATGTGCTGCTCATGCGAGAGAGAAAAAAACCATATCAGGGCAGAGCCCAAAGAGTTGTGCGCACCTATGCGGATGCTAGATGGGATACTGAACAGATACTGAACAGAAAAGTAAAACTGTTAGGATAGAGTGAGTTAGACTGTATCCAACTTTGACAAGTGAAGCCATTGAGGGAGAGAAGGAAAGGAAAAGGGACAAGAAACAGAAAGAGGGAAAGCAAAAGGAGCCAGATGACTTGAGTGAAGTCAGTGACAGTGATTCTGGAGCTAGTCTTTTGGATGTGTTACTGTCTGAAAATCCACACCCATATAATGAGGTTCGGGAGGAAGGCGGTAATGGCACTGGTGGTAATGGAAAGATGGTGTTTGCTACTGCTTAACAAATGTGACTCCTTGTTGTATGGGAGCCACTCCGGTTAATGTAGATTATGAGCCAAGGGGTGAGGGTTTAGGAATTCATGCTCCAGTTGACCCTACACTGAGCACTGCCGATGTTCTTACTGTCTCAGTTACTATTGGTCCTGTGGTTTCTATGTATAAACCTGAAGGGCCAGGAAAAATTACTTATAATTTGGCTTTCCTGGGTGCAGTTGGTGGTTCAAGTAGAGTTGCAGCAAGTCCTGAGACTGGAGAAGTTGTTCTTTTATATCCAATACAGATGAGTACTCCATGTGTGTAAAGTGAAGACTCGACTTTCAGTTTCTCAGGGTGAACCTTTATAGGCACTTACCAGAAAATAACAACTGCTGGAACACACATATGAGAACAACCTCTAAATCTTAGTAGTGGTGCAGAATATGTCCAAAGTTCTTGTGGTAACACAAACTAGTAGTGCCAAGGAAACAGATGAGTGGGTTAAGACTTTCTATGATGACCCCTTCAAAAGAAAGTATTAGTACGGAGTTGAAGCAGTGAACAATTCAGTCACTGCCCAGAGAGAACTTGGTGGAAGTGATGAAACCGACATTAGATGAGATGATTAATGGAAATCTTGAATTTGATCGCTTAGATACTTATGATGAGAGTAAACTCATATCCATGTGTAAGGACATTACTAAATGTGTAGGACAAGTTCATGATAAACTAGTGGAGTTAGCCTAAAGTTATGAGGTAGACTTGGATAGGACCAAGGCTTTACAGAGAACTTATTGTGTGTGCTTTAGTGACAAAGACTTAATTGATATGACAATTCAAAGGATGAAAACTCAAATTAAACAAGTGATTTAAAATATTCGGAAATGGAATGAACTGGATAAATGGGAAGCCTGATGGGAGAAGAAAGATTTATAGAAACCCATCAAGATTACCGCCTACTTCAGTAGGAGAGGGGGCGCAACAAACTTCCCATTAGGAGAAGTTCCTGAAGGAGGTTACGTGCATGTGCCTTGAAGCAGAAGTGATCTTGCATCATTTCAGCTTCAAAATTCAGGGTTTGTGCCATCTCAGAATAATAACACTGCACAAATGCAGAATTAACCCCTCCCATGCCGGCGACAAGCTGTTCTCGTCCAGGCACATGGTTACCGTGTGCCTGGGACGAGACCAGCTCATCCTGCATCCAGCCCACAGGAGGAGCGCTAGTGATTTTAGCACCACATACCCTTTGTTGATGCCACTTTCAGGGGAAAAAAACACAAGCCTTCTTCTGCAGCCCTTTTTTAGAAAAAAATGAAATTTTCACTGCATTTTGGCTAATTTCTTGGTCTCCTTCAGGTGAACCCACAAACTCTGGGCACCGCTAGAATCCCTAGGATGTTGGAAAAAAGGACGCAATTTTGGCATGGGCAGCTTATCTGGAAAAAAAGTTATGAGGGCCTAAGCGCGAACTGGCCACAATAGCCAAAAAAAGGCCTGGCACCTGAGGGGGAAAAGGCCTGGCAGCGAAGTGGATAATAGAGATAGAGAGGGAAAAAGTTTAACATGCCCCAAGCTCCATTGATGCAAGATCCACAGCCCCCAATGCCACAGCAGAATGCTAATGGTCCTAGCCTAAATTTGAATCAAGTTCTGAATAAAAGCACAAATGCGATTCAGAATAATAATCCTTCCCAACAGTCAAGATTGCGTACTCAGCACAGTCTTAAAGGTAGACTAGAGTGGTCCATTCATAGATGGTGAGGTGAATGGCCACCCTGTGTCAATATTGGTTGACACTGGTGCTGCCTGTTCGACTTTGATGACAGTAGTCCAAAACCTACTTCTTTTGGGCAAAATGTTCCCAGTTGTAGGAGTAGCAAAAAAAACAGATGATAAACCAAGTAAATGTAGCAATACTAGTGAAAATAGGGTCCTTTAAGAGAAGCACCAATTTGCGGTGTGAGATTCCAGCCTATTGAGGCTCCTGGGAAGCGGCCTTCTCTGCAAATTGAACTGCATCATCTATTGTACGCCGACAGGCATAGAGATGCAGACTCATGATGAGGATGTTACATTTAAATTGGTGAATGATGGATCTTACAGGACATTGTTCACTCTGTTGACGACTTACCTCCAGATCTGAAAGATATGGTTAAATCTGAAGTGTAGAATTTTTCAGGAACGATATTGGACTGATTAAAGGTGTTGAGACTGTCCAATTTACTGTCACACCAAATGCTGAGTATCCGAGAACACCTCAATATAACTTGACACCTGAGACAATTGCTGGGATAACTCCAGTGATCAGGTCTGTGATGCAGCAGGGCATCCCGAAGGAAATTATGGGCAGGTCGTGCAATGCTCCCCTTAGGGGCTTGTAGAAATTGAGTAGGAAATACAGGATTTACAGGGCTTGCGAGGAGTGAACAACATTGTTGTCCCTTGCTGTCCCATGGTACGGAATCCAGCTGTGATATTGTTTCAGAGTCCATATGAGGCTGAATGGTTCACTATCATTGATTTGTGCTAAGCCTTTTCCTCGATACCGTTGCATGAGGACAGTCAGTTCCTCTCCGCATTTTGGTTTGGAAATTGTGTTTTGGCATGGTCCACAAGGGTATACTGTGAGCCCCTCCATTTTCAACAAGAGAAATCTGGAGTCCCTGGTCATGCCTTATAACTCAGCTCTGATACAATACATAAACAACATACTGGTGGCAATACTCTAGAAGCTTGAAAATGAGACACTGTTGCTCCGTTGAACCACCCGGCTGAGAAAGGACATAAAGTTTCCCCAGGAAAGTTGCAGTACTATCAAGAAAAGGTTCAATATCTTGGACCTCACATTGAAAAAGGAGTGAGGAAAGTGTCACAGTAGTGAATTTCAGCCATTTTGAAAATTAATCCACTAACCACATAGAGAGGTCAGGCTGCTTTTGGGAATGATGAGCTTCTATCTCCAGTGGATACCCAACTTGTTTCGAGTGGCCAAGTTTTTACAGAGGCTGACACAAAAGGATGCGTCTGATCCAATACCTTTGGATAGTGATTGCTTGATTGCCTTCCAAGAACTGGCAATCACCAGCACTGGGAATGCCTGATTACAACAACCCCAAGGAGGTTGGTGGGGGACTGTGTGACCCAGAATCCATAGCACCACGAGGCCAGGGAGAGGAGCCACCATACACTACAAAGTGCAACAATCATCCCACTGTATGGGGAGTGCACAGGACGTGCCCGGGCACAGCATGGGACAAGGGTGGGCCTGTCCTGCACACATCAGTGCCAGGAAGAGGCAGGACAGAGTCACCTGCCTTGGACCTTGAACTGGGTGCAAGCAGGAGATTAGCCACAGCAGAGGAGGTCCTGTAAGTACCTCAGGAGGTTCAATGGGGAAAAGGAAGGCTGTCAAACCTGCAAAGGGCCCAGGGCCTAAGCCAAAATCAGCTAAGAAGCATGCCACCCAATGTTGCACACTGGATGACATTGACAACCTGATAGAGGGATTTGAAGAGTTGCTAAATGAAGGGAAAGTAAAGGCCAAGAGTCAGGGGGCAATATCCAAAATAACATATTTCTTAAAAAGTAAAGAGAATAAAGCAAGTGACACCAATACTCATTCTGCCCTGAAGCCTGCAATCCCAATGGCGATAGAGGCTACCTGCACGGTCATCTCCCCTCACTCTCAAACAAATCAAGTAAATGACTAGTCATCTTCGTCTAAAACTTTGTAATGCTACTTAGCTCTGTCTAACATACTAATCTTTACACTTCTTTAGTGGGTTTAACACATGAACAACACTTACCAACTACTCCTGTAACAGCGCAAACAGTCCACTGCATGGAGCATTTTGCTTTGCTAGTTGAGCAATGGAGGAGTGAAATTTTGGATCTGAAGAACAACTTGCTGTTAGTGAACCTTTATGAGTCTAATGGAAATCTGTCAAGGGAACTTAAAGCATACCAGGTGAGGCACTTCTGACAGTACTGCCGGTCATGTCACAGGAAAGCGTGGGTTGAAAATCAGAGGGCCCAATTAGCTGCGCCCCCAACCAAACTTCCAACAGCTGTGTTTTTTTAACCAATGTCCCGAAGCTTCAATGCTTTCAAAGGGAGTCAACCGAAAAAGGTGACCCATTTCATTAGAGTTCTGTGGCAGTACCTTTCACTTGTGCATTTGGACATTGCTTTTTCTCATCATTTGTCCAATCCTAATGAGCACTGGGACTCAATTAAGCTAATATCATTAGTAAATGGCCTTTTGGCCCTGGACACCCAAATCCATCCACCTAATTTAAGAGCACCCTCGGCTCACAACCTGATGGATTACTTTGCCCCCGCCTTTAATGCAGGGTAGATCATAAGTGTTTACCGTCCACTATAACTGACACTGGAGGTTCAGAGGTGTCTCGTCTGAGTGAAATTGACTGACTGAATGGGGGGCTGTCTTCTGACCGTTCTCATAATCTGAACACCCCTTATGCTCATCTATAAAATTACATAGCTTGTCAAACCAACTAGTCTGTACTGCCCTACCTTACCAATCATATGACAGAGTCTTCACGCCTAAACATAGAGGTGTCTACTGATACTCTCCTACAAGCACCAGTTGAAGTTATATCTGCTCATTTGGCCTTAGCCGCTGTGTGCTCTCTAGATAAGCACACTGCTACCTACACAATACTATCTTGGAGGAGTGCTGGTCTGTGAGGGACCCTTATAGGCTTGGAATGGGGGAATTTTCTAGCCACTTTGATGTAATTGTATTACAAGAGACATGGGCATTAGTAAAAACTTTCATGCATCGGTGTTGCCTTAAAAAACCTGGAGACTGAAAGTAAATACATCATGGGCATTAGTATCAAGGTCAAGAATGGGCACAGGGTAAGGGTTTATAATGTCTACACCAGCCTCCTGACTAGGAGCAAAGATTAACCCACATTGAAACTGCTGGCTCACCATGTTGCAGAGTGTAGACAAATCTCCAGTTACCTTTGCAGGTGAATTCATCACCAAGTAAGAACCGCTGGAGGGGCTATCAGCCATTTTAGAGGAGGAAGATGAAGGTATTGACATCCCAAATGTAGAAGCCAAACCTCTTAGGACTTGGTCATCCTCTGAATCACCATGTCCTAGGGTCTGCACACATGCAATGGAAGATTTAGCTCCAAAAGATTACTTGTCACTACTTTTGTAAGAGGGAATAGTCAGAGTAGAATTACATCATTCTGGACACGGATCTCTGGCATTTTGCTAGGAACTTGAAATCGTGATCATAATGCACTCAAGCTGTCCATGACAATCTGCTTTCGACTAATGCAGTTGAAGCCCCACACTCCGAAGTGTCTCTGTCACTACCCAATAATAGAAAAGCAGTTAAGTGGTCTAAAATAAGTCTCAATCCTTACCTACTTTTAAACAAATATGTTGCACTTAATAGTGCCATTGGCTTCTTCTCCTCCATCCCTCTTGAGGAGATTTACTGAGCAAACTGCGTATTGACTTATTTCAGATCCTTTACCACCTATGCAATAGAGAAATGAAGACCATCTAGGGAAGTACTAAACAATCTATAACCTGGTACTCATTTGAGTGTTGAAAGGCTAAAGAACAGTTAATTGGATCAATTAAACTGGATGACCACAATTAGGCAACAAAGATCTAGTTATAAAGCAATTATTGCTTCACACAAACAAGAATGGGTCAATTTGAATTGGTTAGCCCTTGTGGAGACTTTAAAAAATAAAGATCTAAAATCTTTTTGGCAGATTTTTGCCTATGGGGATCGAGCAACTCAAAGCCCCATAGAATATGTGGTACAACCGCAGCAATGGGTGTACCACTTCACGGAAATGTATGCTGCAACATCACAGAAGGTCTTTTCTAATATCTCACTAGAAAAAAATATGTCAAGACCAGGAAATAGAGCTCTATGATAAGTTTACTCCCTTTACTCTTGAAAAGATGCTTACAGAGATACAATCATTATTCCCAAATAGGGCACTTGGACTGGAGAAGGTACCGGATTATCTTTTTTGTTCTGAGCCTGACACGAGGGGACCATACTATAAAGCACTTGCCAACAATAGCTTGACAGATGACAACATACCACCTTTTTGGCTAGGTGCCGAGATTATCACTATTTTTAAAAAGAGTCAGAGCATGCCCTAACAACTACAGGCCAATAACCCTTATTGATGATCCTTAGAAGGTATTTATGCACCAAGTACTTGACAGACTACAAGGTTGGCTGGAGGAATTTAAAATCTTACCTCCATATCAAGCTGGCTTCCACACTAAAGTTAACACAATCAACCAGGTTTTTCATTTAAATCTCATTGTCTGAAAATACTTGCCACTTGCGAATAATCATCTTTATATGTCCATTGTCAAGTTAAGGGCTGCTTTTGACCTAGTTCCCAGGCAACAACTGTGGTCCACTCTGGCCATATTAGGTATAGAGCCTGCACTACTGGGTTTGCTGACTATACTCCATGATAGGAATTTTGCACAAGCAAGATGAGGGGTTGATGAGGAACTCACAAAACATACGCCCGTTGATCGAGGAGTTCGGCAGGGCTTCATACTTGCACCAACTTCGTTTTCTCTTTACATCAACTGCATGGTAAGTTATTTAAAGACATGCATTCATGACAGCACTAGGTTGGGGGTGCCCCCGTCCTAGCTTTGTTACTTGTGGATGACACTGTGCTGTTAACCCTGTCCACTGATGGGACTGCAGAATCTACTGAATAGATTTATTTTGCGATAGTCTCACTGAAGTGAAACTGCTGTTGAGAGGACTTATAGCTACATTCAGCTTCACTGCAGTTGCAGACCTGAGGCTTCGGGACTGGCAAAGGTGTGTGCTTTGACATCTTTAATGGCCTGATGCTTTGCCTCTTGTGTTGATGAGTCTTCGCAGTGTAGCTGATTAGAAAAGTGTCCCCTCATGAGAGCATTATGGGAGGGCAATGAGATTGCCACCAATTCCTGTGAATTAACTTCTGAACATTACAGATGATGTGGTCCTTGACTACTGTAAAGAGCTCCTCCTCATCAAGAGCAATGTCATAACCTCAGTCCTGGTGACTGGGTCTTGGTGAAGAAACACGTAAGAAAGAGGTGTTTGGAACCTCTTTGGCAATGGCCATATTAAGTCATCCTGGTTCCGACGACTGCTGTAAAATGGGGAGTTCTCCCCAACTGGATTCACACTTCCCATACTCACAGAGTTGAATATCCCCTTGATGTTTCAGCACCTGTTCCAGAAGTGCCGGTGATGGCAGAGAGATGACAGGAGCAGGTTAGGCAAGCTGTCGGGGGTAAAACAGTGTTTGAAACAGCACATAATCAGTCTGAGGGGTGTCTTGAGCAACTGCAGTTGAAGCTGAAGCAACCAAAACCTGTCCTGTTGTAGTGAATGAGTCAAAGTCAGATTCAGACTCTGACAAAGGACCTAGTGCTGGAAGAAAGTGAGTGGAAGCTGGCGACTGATGTCCCAGAAGACAAGAGAAAAAGAAGTTGAGGTTGCCTAAGGAATGTGTGCCACAAACAATTCAAGAGGATACTGAGAACTGTGATCTAAGTGAAAGTAAGAATGAAGGGCTAGCACTGAGGAGATCAAAGAGAACGTGAGTGCTCTGCCGGATGTACTTGTCACCTGAATGGGCATAATTTGTAACAAATGAAGGAGAGAGAATGTTTTGGGAGTTTTGGGGTAACACTGCCGATCCAACTGAACCTCATTGAACTCTGGGTTGTGTTTGAATTCTATTCCCCTGCTTTTGGATAGACTGAGGCATTTCAGACTGGATGTGATTATCAGTGACTTTGAACTGCACATATATTAGGGGCTAGGCATAAACTTTAAAGAAGACCCCCTAAGCCCGAGTACAAGAAGAAAAGAGGGCTTTCCTTAGAAAGACACATAGTAGAGCTGGGGAAGTCTCATGAAGATTCTGTAAACATATCGGTTACTGGGATACTTAGAGAACTTTCTCCATGGGGGATCCTGACTCCTGGGAACGCCTACACACCCCAGGTAGCACAGCAGCTAGAAGGCCCGCCCCTCGGCATCACGCCACTCGCACCTGGTGGCACTTTAAGGAAGCGCGACTTCTCTCTCGGCGGATCGCTTAGAGAACTTTCTCCACGGGGAGCATGACTCCCGGGGATGCCTACACATCCCCAGGCAGCACCGCGGTCAGGAGGCCCGCCTCTCGGCATCATGCCACTCGCACCCTGAGGCACTTTAAGGAAGCGCAACTTCCAGGTGCACAGAAAACTAAGAGAACTTTCTCCACAGGGTAAACCTGACTCCTGGGGATGCCTACACACCCCAGGCAGAACTGCAGCCAGGAGGCCGGCCTCTCAGCATCACAGCACTCATGCCCAGAGGCGCTTTAAGGAAGCGAGACTTCCTGCTGCGTGGGACGCACCTGGGCTCATGCCTGGGCAAAGACCGGTCCAAGAGCTGGTCCGTCTTCGCCTGTCATCGACCGGAAGAGCTGGGGCTGAGTCTTGGGGTAATTATATTGGGAAAGTGCAAACTGCAGGACAGTAAGGGAGTATTCCCGAAGCCCCAAAAAGGAACTACAATCAACTCTTTTTTTAACTCAGGCCATAGAAGTGATTTCAAAAGAAATTGACTTGGTTGAGAGGAGGCTATCAATGGATCCAGTGGAGAGCCCAAGTGGTGATCTGCATGAGGGCCCTTCTCCATTACCGAATTCTCTTCTCCATCCTATAGTGCCCCCTGATAATTTGATTCTGGGACCACATGATACTCATCTAGGCAGTAGTCGGGGATGATCATTTGGATGAATCGCTAGTACAGGTCCCCCAGACAACCAAAGCAAGTACCCTGGCAGCAAAAAAGAAGTGGGGGCCCTGGGTGGCAACCAAGGACAGACAACAACCCCTCAGGAGTGGGACCATATCCTGGATAAATGTAAGCACATGGTTGATCAGTGTTTGTCCCTGTATTAGAAAGGTTACTCAAATTGGAGATATATAGGGGGTCATTCTGACCCTGGCGGTCACCGACCGCCAGGGCCAACGACCGCGGAAGCACCGCCAACAGGCTGGCCGTGCTTCCTGGGCCATTCTGACCGCGGTGGTAAAGCTGCAGTCAGAAAAGGGGAACCGGAGGTTTCCCGCCGGTTTTCCCCTGGCCCAGGATTCCGACCCCCTTCCCGCCATCCCGTTCCTGGCGGTTTTTACCGCCAGGAACAGGATGGCAGGAACGGGTGTCGTGGGGCCCCTGGGGGCCCCTGCACGGCCCATGCCACTGGCATGGGCAGTGCAGGGGCCCCCTAACAGGGCCCCATAATGATTTTCAGTGTCTGCTTTGCAGACACTGAAAATCGCGACGGGTGCCACTGCACCCGTCGCACCCCAGCAACTCCGCCGGCTCCATTCGGAGCTGGCTTCATCGTTGCTGGGTCTTTCCCGCTGGGCCGGCGGGCGGCCTTTTGGCGGTCGCCCGCCGGCCCAGCGGGAAAGCCAGAATGGCCGCCGTGGTCTTTTGACCGCGGTGCGGTCATTCGGCGGTTCCCGCCAGGCGGGCGACGGTTGGAATGACCGCCATAGTCTTACCCTGAATAGACCAGAACCAGTAACGACCACTCATGGGACCTCTGCTTTGGAGGGGAGAAGGTGTGAGGAAACTCACTTGAAGGAGAGACCACAAGTGATCCTGAGCTTAGGGTGGGGGTCATTCTACCCTTGGAGTCTTGTCTAACGTTTTACCAAATGCCCAATTCCCCCAAACTCATGCCTCTGGGTCACTGATAGGCAATGTCAGGTGTTCTCTGTCTCACGATGTTGGGGGGAATGGTAAGCCAGAGCAATCTATAGAGGGGGTCTTTAGAAACAGTGGTGGTGAGGTTGTTCAACATAACCCAGCTAAGAGATTGCCCTGTTTGAATCTGATGTCTGAATGCTGTCCATATGTGGCAGTATTAGCAGGAATTCCCCCTCTTGAGTCATCTCGAGTTGAGACAACTGAAAACCTGCAGAATAAAGTCTGTCATTGGTTGAGTCTTAATGCAAACTTTCACCCTATGGAATTGAGGAATATTTTATTTGTGGGAAGAGTTGATTGGATTGGTCCAAAGAACAAGTCAATGGAGGGAGACAGTGTGGTGATTAATTGCAGAACACCTGACATGGCAGGGAGGCTGACTTGTACTGCCAAGCATCAACCTAAGATGAAACTGGGTACTAGGATTTTTCCATTAGGTTTTTTCTATAAGCCTATGACCCTGTTAAGTGCCAGGGGCTTTAATCATCTGGAGCAGAGACCGGGGTCGTGCCCCATCCATACTATCCCTATCAGGAATAGATTTTCTCCTCTGTCCAACCTAGGAGAAATTAATTGACAAATCATTGCTGTGCCCCCGGGGGCCCCATCTGGGGATAATTATGATGTTGGTTGCCCACAGGCAGAAAATACCAAATGTACGGGTACAGAACTTAGTCTCCTCTCATGGAATTCTGCAGGTCTATGAAATAAAATCTCTGACCCCCAATGAGTTATGTTTATTTCACTGTATGATATTATATTACTTCAAGAAACATGGGTACAGGAGTTGTTCTCCGTGGAGGGTTTCGAAACCTATGTCATTCCAGCAACTCCCTCACAAGGCTTAAAAGCTAGGGGAGGCTTGACTATATCATTCCGAGTATCTGCACAGCTGCGACTTGTACCGATTCCTCTTGGGCACAGTGGAATACATATATTATGGGTCGTGGTTTCTGCAGACTTTCATTTTTTTATTGTACATTTTTATAATTCAGTAGTTCGAATGTCAGATTAGGATTGTATTCCAAGCACCATTGATTCTGGAGGAAAGGGCTGCAGATAGGCTGGTCTGTTTTAATGTTTTTTAGTGTGGGACTTTAACACCAAGATAGATATGGGTCCTACGGACATAGATCCCTTTCTTATGGAAGAGGAGGTATCGATTGGGGTGCCTCCTGACCCTAGGTGTAAGCTTCTGATCACCAAATTGAGGTAGGCTGGCCTTTGCAAAATGTTGGAGAGAGTAGCTATCTGCGAGCTATGCAAACCCACATTTGTAGGATGGGGAAAGGGGACCATAATTGATTATATTTGTACCTGCAGCAGTGTTGTAGATTTAATCTTTTACCAAGTTGCAGGTTCATGGCCCATTGCAAAGTGATCATAATGCCGTTGAAGCTAGAATGGTTATTCCTGCTCCAGAGATTAAGAATGTGGCTGTGTGCTGACCCCAAAGGATCAGGATAGGAAGCTTAGTTGGAGAAAAATTCTGATTCCCACTTTACTGGTAGAGGTAGTTAAGATATGCAGGAATGTGCTTTTTAGCTCCTTCCTATTGTATGAGGCTCCACCACATGTCATTCTGGTAGACTGTCAGCTTTTGAATAGTACCCTTAGATCTACTATGTTGGATTTGCAAGGACCTGTATGGGACCAAAAAGAGGGGTGGTTTGATAAAAACTGCTGAAGTGCTAGTAAGCACTTAAGGATCAGCCAGGGGACCCCAAATCTATCACTTTAGCTAGGGCTGCTTATAGAGAGGTGTTAGAAATGGGGTCTCTGGTTGGCAGTCAGTTTGCACTCTGTCCAAGCAGGGCCCCTCACTCTAGTCAGGGTAAAGGAGAAACACACCTGCGTAACCCCCTCTCAACCCCTTGGTAGCTTGATGTTGAGGAGAAAGGCTTAACCCCAGAAGCAATGTGTAAAGTATTTGTACCAACACACACAGTAATATAGTGAAGACACTACAAAATTAACACCACACCAGTTTAGAAAAATAGGTAATATTTATCTAAATCAAACAAGACCAGAATGACAAAAACCCAACATACACAAGTCAAGATATGAATTTTCAAAAGAATAAGAGTCTTAATCCATAGCAAACAGTGAGAATGCTGTTGTCACACAAAGTACCTGGTTTGCATCAAAAATAAAGCCACACTGGTGAGCAATGTGTTGATTCCTTACTCGCAGGTGAGGCTGTGCGTCATTTCCTTCTGCGGTCACAAGAAGCAATGCTTTGATTTCCAGATGGGCACCTCGGGTCCAGGCAGGTTATGTGTCGATTTTTCACACCCAGCGATGTTGCGTTCGAAACCTGCCCGCACTGTGTTAGGAAACCACGCTGCGTGGGGTTTGCCTCATTAACAGCAGCTGCTAGCGGGTGTTACGTGTAATTACTCCAGCCATGATTCATCGATCTTCCAGCTGCGATGCAGGTGGAGCGTCGATTTCAGCTGCGACGCCGGCAACATGTCGTTTATCAGCCACGTTGAGGATGGTGCATCGAAAATTTCCCTGCACGGCGGTCTTTGCATGGATTTCAGTCCTTTTCCACCAGCTTTTCCTTTCAATGGCCCAGGGACTGGATGGGACACCACTTGGCAGGGAAAGAGTCTAACCAGAGAGTCCAGGTGCTGGGAGAGGAAGTGTTTAATGGCCCTGAGACTTCAACAACAGGAGGCAAGCTGTACTCAAGCCCTTGGCGGTTCTTCTCAAGCAGGAATCCACAACAAAGTCCAGTCTTTGTCCCCTTTCACAGGCAGAAGCAGCAACTGCAGGATAGCCCAACAAAGCACAATCACAGACAGGGGCAGCACTTCTGCTCAGCTCTTCTCCTTGGCAGAGGTTCCTCTTGAATACTTGAAGAAATCTGATTTTCAAAGGTTTTGGGTCCAATACTTATACCCCCTTCTGCCTTTGAAGTAGGCAAAATTCAAAGGAAAGTCTCTATTGTTCACAAGATCCTGCCTAGCCCAGGCCAGGCTCCAGACTCACACCAGGGGGTTGGAGACTGCATTGTGAGAGGGAAAGGACAGCCAAATCAGGTGTAAGTGATCACTCCTCCCTCCTCTCTAGCACAGATGGCCCATCAGGATATGCACGCTACTCCCCAGCTCCCTTTGTCTCACTTTCAAGAGGGGATTCACAAACAGGCCAACTGTCAATCTGACCCAGACAGGGAATCCACAAACAAGCAGAGTCACAGAATGATTTAAGCAAGGAAATGCCCCCTTTCTAAAAGTGGCATTTTCAAACTGACAATTTAAAAGCCAACTTTACCAAGAGATGTATTTTTAAATTGTGAGTTCAGAGACACCAAACTCCACATTTCTTTCTGCTCCCAAAGAGAATCTGCACTTGAAATTCATTTAAAGGCAGCCCCCATGTTAACCTATTAGAGAGATAGGCTTTTCAACATTGAAAGCTGAGTTTAGCAGCATTTCACTGTAAGGACATGTAAAACACACCAGTACATGTCCCACCTTTAACATACACTGCACCCTGTCCATTGGGCTGCCTAGGGCCTACCTCAGGGGTGCCTTACATGTATAAAAAGGGAAGGTTAAGGACTGGCAAGTGGGTACACTTGCCAGGTCGAATTGCAGTTAAAACTACACACAGACACTGCAGTGACAGGTCTGAGCCATGTTTACAGAGCAACTTAGGTTGGTGGCACAATCAGTGCCGCAGGCCCTCTAGAAGCATTTGATTTACAGGCCAAGGCACCTCTAGTGCACTTTACTAGCGACTTACTAGTAAATCAAATATGCCAATCAAGAATAAGCCAAGTACACATACAATTTACACAGGAGTGCTTGCACTTTATTACTGGTCAGCAGTGGTAAAGTGCCCAGAGTACCAAAAAAAGCAAAAACAGAGTCCAGCAAATAGCCAAATATGGGAAGCAGAGGCATAAAAAAGACAGGGGAGACCACACCAAGGATTCTAGGTCTAACAAGGGGCAATTAGAAAAAGAAGGCAATGCCTCAAAGAAGGGAGGTGGGAGCAGTCATTGGGTGCATGTAAGCTTGGGGATGCGAGGACCTCTTGAAACATAGTGAATGCAAGCCTGCTTATCAAGTTTCCCCTAACATTGTAGGGACTCCCAAATCCGCCCAAAAATTAGTTGCCCATTCTGAGAGGGTTTACCCTCAAGACAGTGCAGAACAACCGGTGGAGATAGACAAAGTAGTTTCCTTTCCTTTGGGACTAAATTTTAATTTGGAAGAGGATCAGCACTCCTTAATGGGTAGCCCCCTAATAAAATCCCTGGCCATGACACTGTTCCTATGGATTTATACAAAGAAAATGTCATCATGTGGGCTCTGTTGCTGACTAATGTACTCAGTGCTGTCATGCAAACCGGTATCCCTAATTCTTGGAAGTCGGCAATAATAGTGCTGGTTTTCAACAAAGGTTGTAGGCAAGACCCAGGTTGCTATCTCTCTATTTCTTTGCTGGATTCCACTGTCAAGATAGTGGGGCATATTGCATTTTCACAACTACAGTACATTGTACACTCAAAGTCATTACATTCATGACACACTTACACTCATGAGAAGAAGCTGTTGATGACTTGTTCCAAGTCAGCTTCTTCCTCTTCACCACTGTCATCTTCATTTGGCATGTCAGCATCCTCACCCGATGGCATTTCAGGCTCCGCCTTCTCTGGGATGTCAGGTATATTTCTCCGCAGGGTGATGTTGTGGAGCATGCAGCATGCCACAGTGATCTGACACACTTTCCCGGGTGAGTTGAGGAGGGCTCCACCAGTCCTGTCCAGACAATAAAATCTGGCCTTCAGGAGCCCAAAGGCCTGCTCCACTACCTGCTGTGTCCTTCCATGGGCCTCATTGAAGCGGACTTCCCCTGGCATAGTTGGATTCTTCAGTGGCATCAATAACCAAGGATAGCTTGGATATGTTGAGTCTCCTGTTTAGGAATGAGATATAAGTGCAACAGTGAGTCACTCATTCCATGATTGTAGCACCTGACATTGCTCAGAGTCAGGACAGATGTGACTTAGCAACCAGTCAAGCCCTCTCTGGTTGTAGTTGTGACATCAGCTGGGGCATGGCGGTGTTCCGCATTATAAAGGAATCATGGACTGATCCAGGAAAACACGCACATACATTTGGAATGTAGAGATCCGCCAAATAGACAACTTGCACGTTGATAGAAGGGAAGTTTTTACTGTTGTGATAGACTTGTCCTCTGGCCTACGGTGGTACCAAGGCAACATGTGTGCCATCTATGCCTCCCACCACATGTGGGAGAAGAGCAAAACCATAGGAGTCAGCCTTCACATTGGCTAAGTATTCACATTGGGGGAACCTGATATAGCTGTCAATGTGTTTCATCATTGCTGTCATGAGTATCACAATCAGTGGTATGCATGTTAGATTACTGTTTTCATGCATGGTATCAGGCTCCCACTGACGACACAAATCGATAACAGTTTACCAGTTCAGAAAGAAGAGTTTTATCATGTGACGTTCTCCCATAGTTTTGAGGTCTGGCAGTGGATGGTAGACTGGAGCTTATTGCCTCCTATCTCTCCCAAGGTACCTATTTGTGGCATCAGATGAGTTGGGGCATTAGTAAATATGTACACCTAAACATGCATGATGTACACAACAAAACTCCATGTGAAAATGCATGACTGACTGTAAAAACATTACACCCATTATACACCCAAACTGTCTACCACTCAAGGCCCAATGTGACCCCATGGTTATCTTCACGTGTGTATAACATAGATTTGGACATCAGCCAACTATCTGCTACTCATGTGCCCCTCTAAATTTGACGGTCCGTTCAGACGTCAAAAATACTATCATCGGCGTTGAACCGGGAACCCAAGTTTTTAGCCATCTGTGACCAGCAACACAATACACTCATGATTTTGTCCGTGAATCTACATAAGGAGGCTGCTGCATGTATGTTGAGAGGTTCTTATTCCTCTATAGATGCAGTGATGCATTTAAAAGTCCCTAACACTGTAGTTATTACCGCCGAAAAGGTGGATGCCTCACCCCCTAAATTGGACATTAGGAACTGCCCGCAGCCAGCGGCGGAAGTCGGCCGTGGGGTGGGAAGACACAACCGCGACTGACACAGCCATAGGCTAATGTTGTTGAGTGTGACGGATGCAGACCAATGGCTGTGTCTATCGGCTGTGATGACCACGTACGTGGCGTACAGGTACATTGAGTTTGGCAAAATCACTCACTTGATTCCCCAGACACTGCTGTCATCAAGACCTCCACTACTTCAGCTGCTGGGTGCCATCGTTGGGGGCAATCATGACAGGCCAAGCAGGGGAAAGTGTCTCAGCCTTCACTCCAGAGGAGCTGAAGAAGCTTGTGGAGGAGGTCCTTCCCCTATATGGTGAGCTCTATGGCTTACCAAAGGAGCAGGTGATGACATCATAGGCATCTTTGCCCGTGTTCAACAGCATCCTTTTCTTCCACATAAGCTACTATGTGCCTCTGAGTGCCAGTGAGTTGTATGGAGTGCCTTTTGTCACATTTTGGGGTCCCTACATAGGATGTAGTTGGTGAGCGTTAGACTTGGCATCCTTGGCGTGGTCTCCCCTAACTTTTTGCCTCTGTTTCCTAGGTTGTTGATGTGTGCTGGTCTCTGTTTTTGCTGTTTTTGTCACTCTGGGCACTTTACCACTGCTATCCAGTGCTGAAGTGCAAGTGCTCCTGTATAAAATGTGTATGTAATTGGATCTCCATTATTGGCATATTTGATTTACTGGTACGTCACTAGTACAGTGCACTAAAGGTGCCCAGGGCCTGTAAATTAAATGCTACTGGTGGGCCTGCAGCACTGATTGTGCCAGCCACATTAGTAGTCCTGTAATCATGTCTCAGACCTGCCACTGCATTGTCTGTGTGTGCAGTTTTAAACTGCCAGTTCGACTTTGCAAGTATACCCACTTGCCAGGCCTAAACCTTCCCTTTTCTTACATGTAAGACACCCCTAAGGTAGGCCCTAGGTAGCAGCATGGGCAGTGTGCAGTGTATATTTAAGGTAGGACATATACTAATGTGTTTTATATGTCCTAACAGTGAAATACTGCCAAATTCGGTTTTCACTGTTGCAAGGCCTATCCCTCTTATAGGTTAACATGGGGACTGCCTTTAAATATGATTAAAGCGTAGATTCCCTTTGGGAGTGGATATACATGTCGAGTTTGGGGTCTCTCAGCTCACAATTTTAAAATACATCTTTTAGTAAAGTTGATTTTTAGATTGTGTGCTTGAAAATGCCACTTTTAGAAAGTGAGCATTTTCTTGCTGAAACCATTCTGTGACTCTGCCTGTTTGTGGATTCTATGTCTGGGTCAGTTTCACAGTTGGGCTGTTTGCACCTCTCTCTCAACAGTGACACAAAGGGAGCTGGGGTGTAGCCTGCATATCCTGATGAGCCATCTATGCTAGGTGGGAGGGGAGGAGTGGTCACTCACACCTGAAAGGGCTATGCCTTTCCTCACACAATACAGTCTCCAACCCCCTGGTGTGTGTCTGGGGCCTGGCCTGGGCAAGGCAGGATTTCACAAACAAAAGAGTCTTTCCCTTGAAGTAAGCCTACTTCAAAGGGCAAAATGGGTATAAGAAGGACACCCAAAACCACAGACTTTAGATCACTTCTGGAAATCAAAAGGAACCTCTGCCTGGAGAAGAGCTGAAGAGCTGAGGAGAAGTGCTGCCCTCCCTGTGACTGTGCTTTATGGAGCTATCCTGCAGTTGTTGCTTCTGCCTGGTGAAAGGGGACAAAGACTGGACTTTGTAGTGCATTCCTGCTTGTGACAAAATCTCCAAGAGCTTGTCCTGAGCTTGCCTCCTGCTGTTGAAATTGCAGGGCCATCAAAGACTTCTCCTGCCAGCATCTGGACTCTCTGCTGAGACTCCTGCCCTGCCAAGTGGTGCCCTATCAAGTTCCTGGGGCCTTGACAGGTGAAGCTGGCAGATCAGGATTGAAAATCCACCCACCGACCACCGTGCAGGGAAATTTCTGACACAACCTCCGAGATGCGGCTGAAGAAACGACGCAATGCCGGCTCTGCAGTTGAAATCGACTCAGCGATTGCAGCACAGGTGGGAGAGCAATGCTCACGGCTGGAAAAACTATGTGGGGCATCTCTAATGGAGGCTGGTAACGACGCAACCCACACAGTGCAGTTTTGCTATCACTGTGCAGCAGGATTTTCTATGGAAACCTTGATGGGCACGGAAAAAGGATGCAACACCTGCCCGGACCCGAGTGCTGCCCGGATCGATGCATCGCTCTCCTGCAGAGAGGAAAAATGATGCACGCCAACCCGACCGGAGAAGGAGAAACGACTCATAGTCTCGCTTGCGGGTGAGGAATCGACACACAGCTTACCTTTTTCGACTAACACTTGCCCGTGCGTGTTATTTTGACGCTACCCAGGTACTTTTCAATGCTAACAGTGTTTTACCTGTTTACAAAAGGATTTAATACTCTGTTTTTAAAATTAATAACTTGACTTGTGTATGTTGGTTTTTTGTCGTTTTGGTCTTGTTTTGTTCAGATAAATATTTTCTATTTGTCTAAACCTGACCTGTATTATTTTGTAGTGTTTTCATTCAGTTACTGTGTGTGTTGGTACAAATACTTTACACCTAGAACTCTGAAGTTAAGCCTGCCTGCTTGTGCCAAGCTACCAAGGGGGTGAGCTGGGGTTAGCTGAGGGTGATTCTCCTTTACCCTGACTAAAGTGAGGGTCCTAGCTTGGACAGGAGGTAACCTGACTGCCAACCAAAGACCCCATTTCTAACAGTGCTAGAGGTAGAGAGCTCTACTCTGTGTATGACAATTTACCATTCTTTTGTGTGAGAAGGCATACATCCTCCTTCTGTTGCATACATATCTCTAACCAAGCAGACTTTACAGGCATACAATGATGTATATTTGGATTTGATTTTTGAAAATGAAGGCCAACATGTATTAGCATTACTATATGAGCTGTGTATGTATGCTGCTTGAGTCTTATGACGACATTGTCATCAATGCGCATAGTCCCAACGAACACTCAGGACACATCTGTCCTTGGCAAAATGCTGTCTGAGAAGCATGTAAAACTCACTGCGCCCTTCAAAGTGCTACACAACCATGTATCCACAGAGGATGGGCACAGGATGCACAATAATGCATGGAATTGATGGAAATGTGAGTGTCCTGTAGGTGGTGAAAGCTCAGCCTGCGGGAACGGGGACTGTCAGATGTGCTTCCAGTATGTGAGATAGAGCAGGCTGGGACAGAGTTACTGTGGCTATGAAACTCTGGCCCTGGGCTCACTACCTGTAGGCCTGCAAATCCTTTGATGTGACCAAAATGAGTCTTCAAAGTCAAGACTTTGTACATTAACTACGTTAGGAATGGGTACTGAGGTTCACCCTCACCTACTGCATAAGTCCACCGACCCCATTGTCAATGTGTGCTATTGACTTATGACAGGCTTCTTACTCATATTGCTCTGTTGTCACCTTTTCATGAGTCATATTTGTACAGGTGCATTTCACAACTGGCCGACCTACAGCGCAGAAAGTTTGTTAGTTTGATCGGAGTGCATTACATGTGAGTCATTGGCTTTCAACATGCAACAAAACAGAAAAAATATGCCTTGGTATGTTTGATGTCATCTCTGTAGGAGTACAACATATAGTAAAATGTGTGTTCAGGGATACCAGTCCATACTACACAAACCCACTCATGAGTGATATTGTTATTCCATTGGGTAGCCCACAAGTCCACACATGCACCGGGAAGAGGCTTTCCATGCCACCCATGCCAGCCCTTTCCTTGTCACCAAAGTGTTGGGGGTGGTGTGTACTATGGTATTTGCCTGCAGGGGCTGCATGCATTGAGTCAAAGTGGCTGGATGTAAATATGTCTGCCCAGTCATGGCCAAAGAGTTTGCCTACAAAAGGTCACAATGGTGTTTTGTGTTGCATTATGGCTCACATCACAATACATCTTGCATATGCCTAGGCTACCTGGGGTTAGTGGGCTTGCTCAGTCTGTGTTGGCCAGGAGCTGGGTTGTGAGTTAGTGTCCAGATGGCTCCAAAAGGGTGTATCCATGCAAGCCCCTGTGACCATGTATACTCTACACTTGTGGTCTGTTGAGAAATGCAATATGGTTGTAGTTGGGGTTTGTAAAATGTGTGTGTCACAAACATTTGTTAATGAAAATGGATTTATGACCTATTCATTTGCCTTTTGCACATATACAGGTCAATGCCCATCAAAAGCAATGGATTTGGAAAGCCATTGCCCGGAAGGAGCTGACTCTGGGGGCCATCACTGGCGGAGCACCCACTGTCGCAAGAGGTGGGAGGACCCCAGAAGTTGGACCCAGAAGATCCCAGAGGTCCAGCTGGGGAAGTTCTCCCATTCTCCCAACATAGGCGTGGTGCACACCGGAGCCTGATACCCTTATGGCATGCATCCTGGTGGTGGCCTACCTGATGCTTGATGGGTGTTTAAGGGATCCACAGCAGCTACAAGGGGGTGAGTCCTGGTCATATCCATAGCTGTTACTTTGCCAGGATGATGGGTTACAGTGTGCCATCTCTCCCCGGAGATTGGAGATGGGCAATGTGTAACACACAAGGTGAGTCATTGTTTGTGGAGGAATGAAAGATGCTGCATGCTGCTGTGCCTTGACTAGTGTCCCAGTGACCTGGGACACAACAGATTACAGCCCACAGCCAATATACTCTCCTGGGCTGACACATGACTAATTACAGTGGAAAATCAATTAATGTTGTTTAGAGCTGTGCTTGTCATTTGTTCCCAAAAGTCCACTTGTCTTCAGTATGTTAGTCACAACATCAAACAACATGAGTGCAGTAGGTTGGCTCCGTTGGTGGTGGACACCTATGGTGTGGCACGCTATACTGAGTCTAGGCAACCCTTTGTGATGGTGTTTAGGTGTTCAGATAACAAAAGCTCTCTAGGGGTAGCTGTGGTGAGCAGCTAAAGCTTATCTAGGATGATTGTAAAGCGCTTGCAATACCAAAATAGTCAGTCAGTAACCAATCACAAGGAAGAACGATACCAGGTATAGCATAAATAGAGATTTCTTTATTACAACACTATAGCAAATCTAACATTGGTATATCTCCACCTGGAGACACACGAAAATGTACACTTAGTAACAGTCAGCAAAAGCATAGAAATACATGGAGCCCTATTTGGGTGGGGGGGAAACTATATACTGAGAAAGTGGTATAAGAATGGAGGTACCCAATCAAGGGAGGTGTGTTAGGCTCTCATAGGCTGGAGGAGTAGAAAAGTACCAGAGATAAGTACTAGAAATCCCACAGGCACTCAGGTGCAGAGTTGTTATTGAGCCAGGTGTCCCACAGGCTAAAACAGGAATGTCACGGTTGGATTTATATGGATTCAGGTCCCTTCCCAGTGGACCCAAGGAAACCAGTTGGCACAAAGAAGGTTGGAGAGTGCCCAGAAGACTGGAACACCTACACCAGGAGCTCAGGTGCATAGAGGTAAAGTGGCTCCAGAAACCCTTGTTGGAGTCAATAGAAGCATTGATTGTTCAGCTGCTGTCGTGACTCGTGGTCTATACCACTTGGAGATCTCCAGGCGGTGCAGGTAGGCGATGCCCACCCTCTTGGAGGTGAAGTTCCTGCAGGACAGTGAAAGAAGAAGTCCAGCTACGGAGTTCAGGGGGACTCAGGAGATCCTTGGAGTCACCCATGTTGGTCACCGAATTGCAGGAGGGTCAGTGGCCAGCAGGGCCACAAATAAGCTTTGGCAAATGCAATTGTGGCTGCAAGGAAGTTTGTAGATTTTGGAAGACCTGCAAGGTCCTAGTAACGTGACCCTTGGTGGGGAGTCAGGGCAGGCCTTCAGCAGGAAAGAAAGTTAGTCCAAGTTGGAGAAGCCCCAGAGTGACTCACTGCCAGCAGGCACAGGGAGTAACAAGGAGGCCTCAGCAGCACATAAAAAAACAGGAGTTGCAGGAGCTGCAGCATGGAAGCTGAGACTGCATTTACAGAGCACTGGAAGCTGGGGCTTCTACAAGCTCAAAGATCTACTTGGAGGAAGAGCCAACAAGCCTTGACAAGAGCAACAGTCAAAGTGCACAAGGGTTCCATTCCAGTGGCTGCAGCAAGGGTCCACCGTCTCCCAAGTTAGTCAGAAGACAAGTGGGACCCAAAGAGGACCACATAGCCACCACCTGTGAGGAGAGCCTTTATGTTGTCCATGGGACAGCAAGATCCACCAGCTGGTCATCACTGTCTTGAGGTACCTGTGGATGCAGGGGAGTGACTCCTTCAATCCAAGGGAGATTCTTTCTTCCTTCTTGGATGCAGGAAGAGTCCTTGTGACCCTGGAGGATGCACAGCCATGGATGTTAAAGAAGTGAAAGGTGCATGCACCATTTCACACAGGCTGCAATGGCAGACCTGCAGCACAGTTTTCAGGGCCCCCCATGGGTGACACAATGCATGCTGCAGCCCATTGGGGCCCCCTGACGTACCAATGCCCTGGGTATCATATACTAGGGACTTACATGGATGCACCAGTATGCCAATCGTGGGTGTAGAAAGTTTACCAGCAACCAAATTTAGAGGAGAGAGCACAGATTAGCAGGATTCCAGTGCAGTACAGTTTTAACACACTGACACTAGCCACAAAGTGGGGGTAACTATGTCAGAAAGATGCTACTTTTCACAATGAGTTCATAAATCACTGTACTCAGCAATGTGTCTGCTCACTTAAGTATGTTAGGATCCGTCCCCCACAGGCCACTTGTCTTCTGTGTGTAAAGGGTACTGGTGTCTTAATAATGTCTTAACTATGATGTTGGCCATCATACATGTGACATAGCATACCTTGTCCTTTTTGTGCAGTTACAGAGCAGAGCATTCCAGTATGAAAGTATGGAATGTCCAGTGACCTGATTTTGGTACAGACACTGTTGCCCTCATTCCTTGGGCCCCCATGTTAGCAGGTGTCCCTTCCACTTTTGTCATATCATGTACACTGCTGTTTCCTACATGTCTACCTGTCTTCATGTGATGATATCTGATTCCATTACATATGTGTGCATGCCAGTATGTGTTTAGATTCAGACATATTTGACGAGTATACAGTTTATCTGATACCCCAGATTGGAGTGTATCGCCATTGACTGGTGACTCACACATTCCTTAACCCATAACACCTTGGCATTTCCCATGTACAATTCCAGATGCAATGAGGACATGCAAGGTAGGACTACAGTAATTGCTCTCATTGTGCATTTCCATACCCTCGCTGTGGAATCATTTTAATAAGTGCTTTACACATGTCATTTGGAGAGGGCTCATTGCCTGACTGTTGACATACATCAGGGAGTGAGTTGAAGAAATGTTGGAATCATATGTGAGTGTGTACACTAATTCATCCAAGGGAATCTGTGTTTGCATGAAATTTAGGGACAGTGATGTAGATTCCTATTGGGCAACATGTTCAGGCCTTCTACAGGTCCTTGAGACAACATTCAATGGGTTATTGGCTTTTACCCATGCAATATTAGAAGGGTGTTCTCAGCAGTACCAATCAGGACAGGTGATTTCCCTGGGGCTAGCAGATTCATTGTGCTTTGGATATTTGTAGACAATTCTACCAGACATTTTGCAATACTGATCTCACTGTACTTTTCTGTACAAAATGTATTATCTTTCAGAGAAACTTTGGCACAACTATCAAGTGACTATTTAAACAATGGTCATGTTTAGTAGTTTCCATTGTGAAGTTTTGATAGTGTGACGTGGATTTTTCTATGCCACCTTCTTTCAGCAACTGTACTTCTTGCTGTAACATGGCTAGGTTATTTGTCCATCAACTCATCATGCTGATGTTTTGTTGGATGCATGGCCTTGTTTGAGATGTGTGAGAATGAATACTGCTTTATAAGGTGGAACCCATCACCATACTATTTGCCATACTATTTGATGACAACAGGTTACTGAGGGATGCAACATGAGCCAAGCCATTCAGAGAGACAAGGTATCCTACTTGATCCATGGTTTTTGAGATTGGACAACCACACTCATGCAATTTGAGAGGACTGTGATTCTGATTCTCCTTCAGCAACTGTTTAAAGTTCATTCAGCATGCCTGCATTGGTGTTGAAAAAGTTGTTGACACTTTGGTGGAGCTTGTGGCTGAGAGCTTCTGTACAGTGTGGTATTGTTTGTTGATCTCAGCTGTTGTTCAAGTGTGATCCGGCACATGGACTGACCCTATTTGTCTTTGTAATGTTAGCATCATCGCAGCCAAGCAGAGGAGACAGGGCAGAGGTTTGTGGGAAAGCAGCTGGTCTGTGTAACTCCAGTCATGATACATCTGACAAGGAGGGACCCAGTGGCCCTGAGGGTGAGAGGAGTGCCACGGTGGAAACAGCATCTACCCCTCCAGCTTCAGATTCATCCTACAGTGGCCACTCCCTAGTGGTGCTGGAAGAGTCAGGGCCTGCATCTGTATCATCCTTGTCCGCGTCCACCAAGTCCATCTCCACCCTCCTTGTTTCTCCCCACTCAGTGGGTTGTGCCCGCTTACCAAAGAGGGTAGGTGTCTCCTTTGTGCCAGGCATCTCCCCCAGCCCACATGACCCCTGCTCCCCTCAGTGAGGAGGCTATTGATATCCTAAGAAGCATCTCTGTGTATTCAGACTGCCATGCTGAATGCCATCCAAGTGCAGGGCAACCAGCTTCAACAGGTGGTTGCGTACCAGGAAGGCATTCATAGTGCCATTTCTGGCCTACAGAGATCTCTTCAGGTCCTGGTCGCCACAGTGATGGCAGCCTTCCACCCCTCACCTTCCTACCTCCCATCACCTACCTCTTCCCTATCCAACTGTTCCCATACCTCTCCCAAGCACACAGACACATCTGCACAAACCCACCTCAAAAGCCAGTACAAGCACCTACAAACAGAAGCACCATAGTACACACCAACAGTCAATAGCTATGTACACACAATCCACCACACCCAACATTTTCCTAAACACCATCCCACCAATGCAGACCAGCACAACACACAGCCCATAACTTCAGACACCACCCCAACAGACACATCCACTATATACACCATCCGCATTCTCTCCATCTCACTGCCCCCAGGAAACTCAAATGCACGCAACTACACACCCAACAGAAACCCTCCAAAACAAACTTACATCAGACATCCACACACCAGCACTAACAATACACAAAGAGGGTTCCCTGTTTTCCCTTGCCCCTGTCAAAGCCAACCCCCTCATAAGATCAAGAAAACTCCACCCAAATCCCAAGCCATCCCTACCACTTCCAAGCCCTCCCCTGGAATTCCTTCCCTCACCACCCCTGGACCCAGCCACGCTCCTCCCACACCCAAGAAGAAGCCCACCCCTCCTAAAGTGAAGACCACCCCTCCCCATTTGAAAGCTCCCCCTCCCAAACCCAACCCCACCACACCCAAGGGTGATAATTGAGGTGCCTGGCATGGTCACTTGATGCCCATTCCTGTGGAGGTTCCCGTGGCAGTGTTCAGCGAGTAAGGTATGGTGCTCAGCGGTGTGCAATCCATTTATGGACATTTAGAATGACCATTGGCCTTTACTCCTCTCTGGAGTTATGCTTAGTAAAGCAGAGTTGCTTCTTTTGTTACACAATTGTCCTGCCATTCCTTTTCTATCTTTTGCTGTTCCTGAGTAACGAGTGAGCTATGCCTACAATTTTGTTTGTTTCACCCTGATGGCTGATCCATTGCTGTGTTTGTCAACATTTGATTTTGGGAGCAGTGCTGGAGTAGCGCAGGACAAGAGGAAATGTTCAATGGATGAATGTGTGAGGAGTAATCCAATATGGGTGTCATTGCATTGTGTGGTGTTTGCTCTGGTAAGTAATTAATGTTGACTTGACCACTGTCAACATCTCTTGTGTTACATTTAACCCCCTGATGTATGTTGTACATTGGTGTCATGTGTGTGAGCAGGAGTTTTGTTTGTCGACACAATGGGGGTGTTCAATTGTGCTGCCTTCCAATACCTTTGAATGGCCACGTGTCCATTTTTATATGCGTATCTTCCATCTACATGTGTGTCCCATGCTGTTGCTGTTATATTTGCTTTCTTGACCTGTACTTCCACACTTAGTACATGGGCATGCCGCTTCTTAGTGCTATGGATTAACCCTGAGATACACAAGGCTCCAGAACCTGTGCAAATAGTAGTTATGAGTCGTGTGCATAGTGACATGTATCCCAGGGCAGCATCCTTCTTGGAGTGATGAACCATCCCTATACTGCATCTATTCATCACATTATGGCCCTCATTCTGACCTTGGCGGGCGGCGGAGGCCGCCCGCCAAAGTCCCGCCGTCAGGTTACCGTTCCGCGGTCGAAAGACCGCGGCGGTAATTCTGACTTTCCCGCTGGGCTGGCGGGCGGTCGCCTTCAGACCGCCAGCCAGCCCAGCGGGAAAGAGGCTTCCACGATGAAGCCGGCTCGGAATCGAGCCGGCGGAGTGGAAGCTGTGCGACGGGTGCAGTTGCACCCGTCGCGTATTTCACTGTCTGCGCAGCAGACAGTGAAATACATGTAGGGGCCCTCTTACGGGGGCCCCTGCAATGCCCATGCCAGTGGCATGGGCACTGCAGGGGCCCCCAGGGGCCCCGCGACCCCCCCTACCGCCATCCGGATCTCGGCGGTCCGACCGCCGGGATCTGGATGGCGGTAGGGGGGGTCGGAATCCCCGCGGCGGTGCAGCAAGCTGCGCCGCCGCGGAGGATTCAATGGGGCCGCGGTACACTGGCGGGACCCCGCCAGTGGTGCCGGTCCGACCGCGGCTTTACCGCCGCGGTCGGAATCCCCATTGGAGCACCGCCGGCCTGTCGGCGGTGCTCCCGCGGTCCTCCGCCCTGGCGGTCAAAGACCGCCAGGGTCAGAATGACCACCTATGTGTTTTGGATATTGATCTGACTAAAGACAGGCTATGGCATGTGATGTAGGTATGGGTGTCACTTCTATTTGTGTTTGTGTTGAGAGTTTACTGTTATGTGAGTCAATGCTATGTCCCCATCACTGTCCCTGTAACTGGAATGCTCAGACATGCCTGGTTTTGACAAATGTGGTGACTAAAGGGGGAGGTATGGGGCTGGGATTGTGTCAGACATTGTGAACACATTCGAGCCAGGACACACTTGATATACTTGGTCCACAGAACACAGCCCCCATAGCAAGTGAATGGTGGACTGTCGATTTTCTGTGGTGTTTGTGGTGAGAGACAGGTATGTTATCTTACTTACCATTGGTTTCATCCACGGCTGCAAGGATTTTGGGTGCCATTGATCATCATGAGCAGTGGCAGGACGTGTAAGATGGGCTCAATGGCAGCACAGGATTTGTGAAGCTGCCTACAGGTGGATTCCACCCTTTTACCCCTCTCTTTCCGCCAGCTGAGATGTGGTGATTGGACCACCACTGAAACATCAGCCCGAAAGCATTATTGTAAATTGACCGGCAGGGAACAGTGGTGGTCCGTCTTCCGACATGCACATTGTGCTATCTGGCCACCACAGCGGTCTGTACTGCCTGGCGGTGCCAGTGGGACTGTCCCAGTCTTTGGTCTATGGAACCACATACATCCTCACATGGTAGTCCCGCTACCAACGCGACAGAGGTTGGACCGCCGCCACTGCCATGTGGGTCCACAGACTGCAAACTCATAATCAGGCCCAAAGATCTTAAAGCACAAAACAGGTGGAATATAGAGGACATTGAACATCAAGTGTAAATAAATATGCCAGTTTAAACTTTAGATTGGCAACACAAAGGGACGTTGTGCATACATATTGACCAGAATTATCTAGACCCATTGTTTATATGAAAGATTGACTGTGAACATGTTTTTGATATTAGAGGAAAGAGTGAGTAGTGTTTAGATGGGAAAGATCCTGTGATTTCGTGATTGTGCTTTATTTGTGGAGAGTATGCCTATCTCTAATTGGGATGGCATGGTATGTGTTATCTTGGCGTTGTGTTTACAAAGATGTATCATGTGGAGCTTTTTGAGAATCCTGTATGGGATATGAAATCTAGAACCAGAAGAGGCATTAGTGATGCTGAGGTAGTGGGAGATATTTTTGGTGTATTGATCCATCTGTAGGGGGGATTGTGAATGACCTGAAGATTAGAAAGTTGGCTACAAACACAATGAATTCCTTGCTGGTTGTAAACACTGAGATGGTAGCAGTAAGAACTATGGTTTTGTAGATTAGACTTACGTTAGACTTTTTACTCACAAAAGAGGGCAGAGTCTGTCAGATGCTGAAAGGTCAGCAATGCTGTACTTGCATCTCGAACAAGTGTAAGGATTTGGAGAAGTGTATTTAAAAGATTTCTGGGTTGATGAAGGATTTTAATTAATTAGAAGTGACAGGTGCATGTAAAGTGATTGGAGATGGATTTGCTGCTATAGGCAGATGGTTTGGAAACTTAGGAAGCAAAGTTGTAGGTTTTGAGAGAGTGAAGGTTAAAAAGGCATGGAGGAGGAAGAGAGCAAACATTGAACTGGAAGATAGTCAGTGTAAATATTATGATGATATGTAGCATCTGGAAAAATCTAGACGAAAGCTGTTAAAAATGATAAGGTTTTAATCGGTCTCACTCATTAAAAAGAGTCAGTTCGTGATTACTTAATATATCATCAGGGGGGTGGTTGAAAGGGCATAACTTGGCTGTGTCATTAGGCGTTCTAGAAGTGACTTGAAAATGACATATAAAATGTGTGTTCAAATGTATTCATGTTAACGTGGTGCATTGAAAAGTTATATTTCCGAGGTGCACTTATATGTCAAAATATAGGAAAGTTTTATGCATGTTTTGTAATGACACTTATCGACTGAAAAATGACACATGCATGCATTTATATTCAATGTATTGGGATTATTATATTATAGTTAAATGCTATATCATTACAGTTAGTCATTTTTTGTGGTTATGAAGAGTGTACTTATGTTAAATGGACTTAAAAAGGCCTGAAACGTTTTTCCATGTGTTAGAAATTGTGTCTCTTGTTGGCAGAAGTATGTACTGTCCAAGAAGGGACCACAGTACTAGTCAGGGTGAGTGAGTTACACTCCCTAAATTAACCTGTGCTCACCCTCTGGTAGCTTGGCACAGGACAGTCATGCTTAATTTAAGAGGCAATGTGTAAAGTATTTGTGCAACACTTAAATTACAGTAACACAGCACAGTCAAAACACCACAAAAGAGACTCCATACTAGTTTAGAAAAATAGAGAATTTTTATGTGAATACAAGACCAAAATGACAAAAATCCAATATTTAGAAATGAAGATGTGATTTTTTAAAGAATAAACATGAAAACACTCCTTAAAAGTCACTAGTGGTCAAAAGGTTACTTGAGGTCATGAAGGAACCGGTGCAAATCCAAGGTTTAGGCTGACAGAGATGGGGGTAGACCAGCTACAGAACCCATGCAAGGTCAGCTGAAACAGTACCTTTTATGGAGAAAAGTGTCAATGTGAAGGACACAATGCATTGTTTTTTGCAGAAATCAGCTGCAGAACCAACTTCTGAGTCCCAGAACTGGAGGGGGCACATCAGGCAAGGGTAGGACTGACAGATGGCAGAGTCCAGCTCATTGTTGCAGGTAATCTTTGGTGTTCCTCAGACTGCGAAGAACAGGGGAAAAACCAACACACCCTTGGAGAATCTTGGGTTCAATGATGTAGAGAACTAGTCCAATCCTCACTGCAGACAAAAGGCAGCAGGCCAACATAGCAGAGCAAGCAGCAAAGTGGCAGTCCCTCCTACTGCATAGTTCACGGCAAGCAGTAGGCCAACACAGCAGTGCAGTTGCAGAGTGGCAGTCCCTCCTGTCAGCACAGCAGTCCTTCTTTCTGGTAGAATGTCCTTGGTTCCAGTAGAGTTCTGATTTGATTTGGTGGGTTTTGAGGTCCAGTACTTGTATCCAAATTTGCCTTTGAAGTGGGGAGAAAGCTCAAAGAGACCTTTAAAGATCACAAGGTCCCTGCCCTTCCTTTCCTGGCTCCAGCCACTGTACAGGGGTTATGCATCCCTTTGTGTGGGGAGAGCCACAGCCCTATTCAAGTGTAAGTGAGGCAGTGCTAACCTCCACCCCTCCCCCATCAAGCAAGTTAATGGCCCATCTTCCTGGCGAAGGGCCATGCAGATGCAAATGTCACACCCGCTACCTTTGTGTAGAGCTGTAATCCACTATAGACTTGTATTCAGAGACAGGCATAGGCACAGAATATGTAAAGTAAGAAAATGGCAGCTTTCTAAAAGTGGCAGTTTCAGACCATGATTTAAAATCTGAGTTAATTGTAAGTTGTGATTTTAAATTGTGAGTCCAGAGATAGTAAACTCCAAATTTCTATCAATTCCTAAATGGAATTTTAGAATATGTTTTAAGGCAATCCCAATGTTAACCTATGGGAGCGAAAGGCCGCGCAGCAGTGAAAAACAAATGTAACAGTTTTTCGCTAGCTGAACATGTTAAACTTAAAAGTACATGTCCAGCTTTTTAAATACACTGCACCCCGCTCTTGGGGCTAGCTAGGGCCTACTTTAGGGGTGACATATTTAATAAAAGGAAGGGCTGGGCCTTTGTTAATCAGGCCCCAAGAGTGCTCCAGTGGGATAAGTAGAAGGCTAGGGTAGTAGTGGAATATTCTTTCGTCTGTGCTAATTTTGCCAGCACAGTGATCAGACAGAGAGACGCACATGAAACAGGGAAACAATGAAGATGTAACTTCTGAAATGCATCTCCATTGGTTCACTGATTTTTCACGCCAGCGCTTTGCACTCATTTGCAGGTAATGAACCATTAGAAGAGAACGATGTTCGGTTCCGAGGTCACCTTGAGAGATATCTATCTTCAATCCACCAACTCCTCCGCGTAGAGCTGTTATTCCTTGAAGCGCTCTATGTAAGTGCCTTATAAATTAACTCAAAGCAACCCCACAATGAGAAGCGATCCTGTACTATGTTCATATATAGAACTTAACCCCTTCGCTGCAAGGCCTTTTCCCCCTCCTGTGCCGAGCCTTTTTTTGGCTATTTGGGGCAGTTCGCGCTTAGGCCCTCATAACTTTTTGTTCACATAAGCTACCCACGCCAAATGTGCATCCTTTTTTTCCAACATCCTAGGGATTCTAGAGGTACCCAGACTTTGTGGGTTCCCCTGAAGGAGACCAACAAATTAGCCAAAATACAGTGAAAATGTTGTTTTTTAAAACAAAATGGGAAAAAAGGGCTGCAGAAGGCAGCTCGTGGTTTTTTCCCTGAAAATGGCACCAACAAAGGCTTTATGGTGGCAAGATCACCATCTTCCCAGCTTTCAGGAACAGGCAGACTTGAATTGTAAAACCCAATTTTTCAATACAATTTTGACATTTTACTGGGACATACCCCATTTTTACTATTTTTTGTGCTTTCAGCCTCCTTCCAGTTAGTAACCAAAATGGGTAAGAAACCAATGCTGGATCCCAGAAAGCTAAACATTTCTGAAAAGTAGACAAAATTCTAAATTCAGCAAGGGGTCATTTGTGTAGATCCTACAAGGGTTTCCTACGGACAATAACAGCTGAAATAAAAGAATATTGAAATTGAGGTGAAAAAAACAGCCATTTTTCTCCACATTTTAACTTTTTCCTGCGATGTCAGACTTTTGAAAGCAATATACCGTTACGTCAGCTGGACTCTTCTGGTTGCGGGGATATATAGGGCTTGTAGGTTCATCAAGAACTCTAGGTACCCAGAGCCAATAAATGAGCTGCACCTTGCAATGGGTTTTTATTCTATACAGGGTATAGAGCAATTCATTTGCTGAAATATAAAAAGTCTAAAATAGGTATCAAGAAAACCTTTGTATTTCCAAAATGGCCACAAGATAAGGTGTTGAGAAGCAGTGGTTATTTGCACATCTCTGAATTCTGGGGTGCCCATACTAGAATGTGAATTACAGGGCATTTCTCAAATAGACGTCTTTTTTACACACTGCCTTACATTTGGAAGGAAAAAATGTAGAGAAAGACAAGGGGCAATAACACATGTTTTGCTATTCTGTGTTCCCCCAAGTCTCCCGATAAAAATGGTACCTCACTTGTGTGGGTAGGCCTAGCGCCCACGATAGGAAATGGCCAAAAACACAACGTGGACACATCAATTCTTTCACAGAAAACAGAGGTGTTTTTTAAAAAGTGCCTACCTGTGGATATTGGCCTCTAGCTCAGCCGGCACCTGGGGAAACCTAGCAAACCAGCGCATTTTTTAAAACTATACACCTAGGGGAATCCAAGATGGGGTGACTTGTGGGGATCTGGCCAGGTTCTGTTACCCAGAATCCTTTGCAAACCTCAAACTTTGACCAAAAAAACACACTTTTTCCTCACATTTCGGTGACAGAAAGTTCTGGAATCTGAGAGGAGCCACAAATTTCCTTCCACACAGCATTCTCCAAGTCTCCCGATAAAAACGGTACCTCACTTGTGTGGGTAGGCCTAGCGCCCACGAAAGGAAATGGCCCAAAACACAACGTGGACACATCACATTTTTTCACAGAAAACAGAGGTGTTTTTTACAAAGTGCCTACCTGTGGATTTTGGCCTCTAGCTCAGCCGGCACCTGGGGAAAACTAGCAAACCAGCACATTTCAGAAAACTAGACACCTAGGGGAATCCAAGATGGGGTGACTTGTGGGGCTCTGACCAGGTTCTGTTACCCAAAGTCCTTTGCAAACCTCAAAATTTGACCAAAAAAACACTTTTTCCTCTCATTTCGGTGACAGAAAGTTCTGGAATCTGAGAGGAGCCACAAATTTCCTTCCACCCAGTGTTCCCCCAAGTCTCCCGATAAAAATGGTACCTCACTTGTGTGGGTAGGCCTAGCGCCCACGAACGGAAATGGCCCAAAACACAACGTGGACACATCACATTTTTTCACAGAAAACAGTGCCTACCTGTGGATTTCGGCCTCTAGCTCAGCACCTGGCACCTGGGGAAACCTAGCAAACCAGCGCATTTTTAAAAACTAGACACCTAGGGGAATCCAAGATGGGGTGACTTGTGGGTCTCTGACCAGGTTCTGTTACCCAGAATCCTTTGCAAACCTCAAATTTTGGCCCAAAAAACACTTTTTCCTCTCATTTCGGTGACAGAAAGTTCTGGAATCTGAGAGGAGCCACAAACTTCCTTCCACCCAGCGTTCCCCCAAGTCTCCCGATAAAAATGGTACCTCACTTGTATGGGTAGGCATAGCGCCCCAAAAAAAAAGAAATGGCCCAAAACACAACGTGGACAAATCAAATTTTTTCACAGAAAACAGAGGTGTTTTTTGCAAAGTGCCTACCTGTGGATTTTGGCCTCTAGCTCAGCCGGCCCCAGGGGGTGCAGAAATGGCCTAAAATAAATTTGCCCCCCAACCTCCCCCAGGGAGCGACCCTTGCCTATCGGGTCGCTCCCCTTGCGTGACGTTGGCGCAAAAGAAAGATCCCCGGTGTCTAGTGGTTTCTGCCCCCTTGGGGGCAGATTGACCTCAAATCAGCCGATCTGCCCCCAAAGGGGGCAGGAGTGGCCTAAATACAATTTGCCCCTCCAGGGGAGCGACTCTTGACTAAGGGGTTGCTCCCCATCTGTAAAACAACAACAACAACAAAAATCCCGGTGCCTAGTGGTTTCTGCCCCCCTTGGGGGCAGATGAGCCTAATTAAAATAGGCTGATCTGCCACCCAGGGGGGCATAAATGGCCTAAAATAAATTTGCCCCCCAGGAGAACGACCCTTGTCTAAGGGGCCGCTCCCCTTGCGTGAAATTCACAGAAAAAAAAACTCCCTGGTGTCTAGTGGTTTCTGTCCCCTTGGGGGCAGATTGGCCTCATAAAAATAGGCCAATCTGCCCCCAAGGGGGGCAGAAATGGCTTAAATATAATTTTCCCCCTAGGGGAGCGACCCTTGCCTAAGGGGTCGCTCCCCACCAGAAAAATATAAAAAAAAAAAAATTAAAAAAAAAAAAGCTCCCTGGTGCCTGGGGGGCAGAAAAGGCCTTTTAAAAAAATGCCTCCCCTTTGCTTTGCAATCCGGCTTTTGAAACGCAGAGACAGACTTCAAAGGGAAGGAAATTCCTTTCCTTCCCTTTGAAGCCTCTCTTGCCTCCTCCACGTGATCGGAAGAGAAATGCAAAGCATTTCTCTTCCGATCGCGCTGGAAGCTGAGCTTCCAGTGTGATGGAGGAGGCCCACTGTGACAATCAGCGCGTGCTCGCGCGCTGACGTCACAGGGGGATGGGGCGTCGGGGTGGAAGGGGAAGGTCTTACCTTCCATCCCTGCCTTGGGGGGGGTGGGGAGGAACCCCACAGGTGGAGTGCTAGTGCTCCCTCTGGGCTCTGTGCCCAGGATGTAATGGTTACATCCTGGGCACACGAGCACTGTGCCTCAGGACGTAACCATTATGTCCTGGGCACAGAAGGGGTTAAATTAAAGGAATTCCTTTTCACGTATTGTCCCATGAAAAAGTTTCCTGTCTACAAATACCAGGCAACGGGGCCATGAGGACATTCCAGGCGACTGAAGAGATGCAGTTACGCGCGTCCTGCTTGTCCCCGGGAATGCAGTTTATACACTACAAAGACATGAATGACTTTGTTAATTCAGGGTCATTTGGGGGGAAAATTAGTCAAATGGAATGAGACATATGAGTATTATGTGACAGGAATAATTTGGATATGCCATTTTACCACCATAGATGCTACCTAAAGAATCACAGACTGTGATAAACCCTGCCCTGTGCTTTTGAATATTAGTATTGAAATTAAAAGTGGAAATAACTAATTGTTGGGAATTCTAATACCTCATTGGCAGCACTGCCACCAAACCTATCATCATGGGGCTGATGGTGCTCTTATGTTAGTCAGTAAAGTGGGTGGAGCCTCAGCTTCACTTGAAGGCACTTTTCATCAGGGAATAAGTAATGTGGTTGAGTCATTTCTTTGGGGTTCTTTCTTACTGGGAACTTTATTTAGCAAAGGCACCTAAAGAAGATGAAGCTGGAAGCACATTGTCAGTGTTTGAAGGGTGGAGCTTGGGCTGCTGGGGAATAAGATCATTATTATAGGCTTTCGGGATTTTACCTCTTTGCCACTTGGACAAATCCAGAACCTTCACTGCTTGCAATTTTCCCAACGTCAAAAACAGTATACTACTGATAATGGTTCAGGGATAGTTACCATTTTTGTCCATGGCCAAAGCAAGGTTTGTTTCATATTAATGGATGGCCTTTCTTTGACTGTTGTACAGTAAACCCTGATTAATACAGTACAGACGGTACTCCTCAGGGACGCAAACCTCCTTTAATACCAAAGAAAGTATCAATATGGTTGTGTTCACAGGAGGGGGTGGTTTGGTAATGGCTGAGAGAACTTGGGCAACAAACCATCGGAATCCCACTCTGAAGAAGATAGGTGAGTTGCCAAGCGTGTATACCAAGGTAGTGGTGGAGCCCATACAGACAACGTTATGAAAATTGAAGTTCGGTATTCCCACAGATATTAAAGGGAAAAAATTGCAGATACAAATTTCTGATATATTTTCTTTGATTTGTGGTTACAGGAAGACGAAAATACTAATGTGTGACAATTGCAGAGGTAAACAAAATGTAACTACATGAAATTAATACAAACATAATGAGATATACATGAATGAGTAATGAGACATACAAGTTGCCAAACAACCTGGAGTTGCCCTGAGGGAGCAGACCTACTATAAAGATACAAAATCCAAATTGGAACTGAATGCAACCAATTTCTAATGGGCTTTTCAGTGATACCACTCCATCCATTAGAAAACAATCTATTCAGGGGTGGCTCCTCTGCTATGACGAAGAAGTGTTGCCCCCCCCCCACCAGCAGCAGCAGCTGTAAAGATTTCACAGTAAAACCATAATAAACTATGTTTATTACAGTTTTACTGTCAAAGGGTGGGCCATGGGGCATGACAGGGACAGAGGGGGATTGCTGTGCACTCCCCCTCAGTGCGCATGTATGTTTGGCTGGCTGTCTCAAGACGGCCAAACATACATGCACAGTAGGCTCTCTTCAACATGGCACTGTGTTGGAGAGAGCGGGCAGAGACTCTCACTCTGCCTCGGAGTGCCCTGGCGGGGCACTCTGTCCAATCCTAACACTGCGTTCATGCTGGCAGCATCATGAATGTAGTGTTAGGATAGGACGCAGGGCAGGCTGACAGGCTGTGCCTGCAGTCAAGGACTGGAGCGTATTCGAGTGGCGCAGCACGGTGACAAAGGTACGTTTAAAAAAAAATTATTATATTTTTTTTTAGTCAACGTCCCCTCTTCTCTCCTCCGGCCATGCACCACCCAGCCCCTTTTCCCTGCGAGCCGTGACTGGAACTATTGTGTTCTACTTGTCAAAAATAATTACGATTTTTATTGATTTTAGAAGGAATGTTGGGCTAGAGCAGGATATGGGCTTCAACCAGAAAAGAAATTGGATATTGGCAGGATAGCAGGCCCATTTCCTAGTCCTGTAATCAATTGTTAACGTTTCCCTTTGGTCATAGTTCCCAAAAGGAACAAAGCAAGCAGATGCTGATTCATAACGTTACTTCCAGTGGGTAATCTTTGAATGATGACATTTACCCTGATTTGTGTTCCATGATATATGTTTCAATGGAAGCAGAGTTCCTCAAGTACAATGATCAGGTAACGGGGCACTGCGTCAAAATGAAATATCGATCTGATTTTGATTTCTGATATTCATCCTCAGGATTGTAATTTGTTGAGTTTTAGTTCACATTGCTTTCAGAATCCTTAACAGGAATAGGGGCATGCATTATTCATTATTGGCATGCCTCGTCATACATGCCAGTGTTAGGAAGTAATGTTGAATTCTTGGTATTGTTCCCAATTGTGGTATTCCTACAAGTTCGGGGCAAGTACCTCTGTGACCAGTCTGTCACGTTTTGGCCAGGTAACTTGTCTATTGTGAATGCAATCAGAAAAAGTGCCTTGTAATTTTGTTTTGAGATTACTCAAGAGTCCTGTGCTGAATTGTTTAATAAACAAACATTTTGTTTAAAGCAAGGCACTTCCAAGGGGTAAAGAATGACATCTCCGGCCCGGCAGCTGATACCGCCCTGGAAGTGTGAGTGGAGAAGTGTTGGGTTGGCTGCAACCAACCCGCCATTCTCATAATGTGGCAGTATGTACCGCCAGCCTGTTGGCGGTACTACCGCCACATTTACACTCACCGCCGGGGTCATAATGACCCCCATAATGTCTTTCCCAGAGCAGAGGACCATTAATACACATGTTTTCAAGGGACCATTGCAGTTTCTGTAACCTTATAAGGAGAGTGTAGTGAATCAGAGACATGTTCTCATTTGAGGTGTAGATGACACCATTTGCAACACATGAGAGAAGAAAGAGAAATGGTAGCTTAGTCATTGATTTGCAAAAAATAAGTTTTTTGCTAAGTAATGGTTACGCCTTTCTTTTCAGGGAACTTCCCAGTGAAGAAGGCCTTTGTATAACATGGTTGTTTGGGAGTAGTGTCAAAAGGTGAGCACTTTTGATTTTCGAATAATATCCCCTCTCCTTGGTAGGTTACCTGATGTATGTCACTCGGATCTTGATGAAGTGTCACCCTTACCCTTCAAGTTGCCTTGATCCCTCCCCTTCTTTTAGGCATTTCCTATTGAGGAACTTTTGTTAGAATAGATGCAAGGACAGTGGCCACTGACTGAGAAACTCAGAATATAAGGAAAATTGGTTTAGATTTGATTGCATTGTTACAACATTTTGATTTCTTATAATTTACATAATTGTTTTGTGATGGATATTGATTGCATTTAGTCATCTTTTGTTCTAGTTTTTATAATAATTATGGTTTGGGTATTTGGGGCCAGATGTAGCAACGAATTTGCGACTCGCAAATGGCGAAAATCGCCGTTTGCGAGTCGCAAATGCGTCTATGGTATGTAGAAATGCATTTTGCGAGTCGGAACCGACTCGCAAAATGCATATCTGAGTCGCAAATAGGAAGGGGTGTTCCCTTCCTATTTGCGAGTCGCAGTGGTATGCAATTCCATTTGCGACCGTGTAAGCGGTCGCAAATGGACTCGCAGTTACCATCCACTTGAAGTAGATGGTAACCCACTCGCAAACAGGAAGGGGTCCCCATGGGACCCCTTCCCCTTTGTGACTGGACCCCAAAATATTTTTTGCAGAGCAGGCAGTGGTCCAAGGGACCACTACCTGCCCTGAAAAAATCCGAAACAAAAGGTTTCGTTTTTTTTTTCTAAGTGCAGCTCGTATTCCTTTAAGGAAAACGGGCTACACTTTGAAAAAAAAAAACTGCTTTATTTAAAAGCAGTCCCGGACATGGAGGTCTGCTGTTCCCAGCAGGCCTCCATCCCCATGAGTGCCCTGAGTCGCTATGGGGTCGCAAATTGCGACCCACCTCATTAACATTAATGAGGTGGGTCTTTGCGACCCCATAGTGACTCGCAGGTGTCTGAGACACCTTTCTGCATCCCAAATTGCGACTTGCAATTTCCGATTCGCAGGGACTCGCAAATTGCAAGTCGCAATTTGGGAGTTTCCTACATTTGGCCCTTGGTCACTTATTCATGTCAAGCATGTGGACGTTTTAAGACAGAAGAGAAATGTACACCAAGTATGGCAGCCCCTTTGGTTTGGCATTGAAAGACTTAGGGATCAATACACAATTGAATTTATTTGCTGAGATCTCTTCACATGTAGTTTCTGCTTAAGTGAAGATCTCCACTCATATTGTATTCACCAATTCTGGTTGGATATATGAATTTAGTAGCAGTATTTACGTCTCCACCACTAAGCCGAGGGGGTAGATCCTCCTACCACAGAAATTATTACAGAAAATTACTGCTAATACATTTGTGTTCAAGGTTTCACCATATGCCTGTAGGTGGAGCTTTCTGTCTTGGCAGCAGACAGCTCCATTGCTTGTAAGGGGAACCTACCATTTTGGTGAGGATGTATTCTCTGAATGGAAGGGATGGGGGAAACACCATACACATAACTGTATCTCACACAAATGACACATGTTAACACTGCAATCACATAAACACTCCATTCCTAGATTTTGTTCCATTGTCTTTGACTGCTTAATAACAGGACACCACATAGTAGCCAAAGGTTCCAATATGCAGCCAGGTGCACCCTAAAGAAAGACGAACTTCACTGAGGAGGAGGCACTCCTTGCAGTTATCTTTGTAATTGCTTATTAGAAGGAATACATAGTCTGCCTCCATACACCTTTAGTGGGGTTGAAAAGGTGGCCGTGTGACAGGAGATCAGAGACTAAGGGCTAGATTTAAAAGAAAGTGGCACATCAGCTTTGATGTGCCACTTTTCTTGTGTCCCCCCGTAATCTCCTACCGACACCATGTGTGCACCTATACAATGCAACATGGCACTTGTTTCTACAATAGCTTCATAATTTATGACACTATTGTGGCACTTTGTTGGATCAGCACCATAAATATGGCACTTGTGCAGCAAAGCACTAGGGAGGCCTATAGGTTATTATGGGCTGATCACTTTACTGCCTGCCCTGAGCAGGCATTAAAAATGACGGAAGAAATGTTGCAGTAAAATCTTGTAGATTTCACTGCACCATTTTTTGTGGCCTCCTTGCGTGGGAATGCCCCCTTTGCATACATTTTACTTGCCGCAGGTATAATGTTGCGCAAGAGGTTATTGTTAGAAATGGGGTCTTTGGTTGATGGTCAGGTTACCCCCTGTTCAAACAAGGACCCTCACTTTAGTCAGGGTAAAAGAGAATCACCCTCAGCTAACCCCTGCTTACCCCCTTGGTAGCTTGGCAGAGCAGTAGGCTTAACTTCAGAGTGCTAGGTGTAAAGTATTTGTACCAACACACACAGTAACCTAATGAAAACACTGCAAAATGACACAACACCAGTTTATAAAAATAGAAAATATTTATCCTAACAGAACAAGACCAAACAACAAAAATCTGACATACACAAGTCAAGTTATGAATTTTTAAAGATTAAACTCAAAATTAGCGCTTAGAAACACAAAATGCTTCGATGAGTTGTTAACACGGCGTTGTGACGGAGTCGTTCCCAACAATCCAACACCAGGGGCGCCGGACACAGAGTCGCGTAGACCCCCAGGTACAGTACCTTTGGTGAAGAGTGAAAACAAGCCGATGCGCGAAGTCGGGGATCGCGATGTCTGTGTGAAACGTTGAATTTGCACACTTCGATCTGCATCAGTCTTGTCATGATGTGGCGACTTCTGCAGAGTCGCGGACTTCGGCGGGGCTGCAGCGATGTTGGGCCAGCGAAGATCGGCACGTTCCAGTGAAGATCACGGAGTCGGTTGCAGGTGGCGTCACCGGATTATACAGTGGCGTCGGTCCGGAGTCGTCTGAAGTCGGTTTCCGTGAATTTTCACCAGCTTTCCTTTCAAGGGCCCAGGGACTGGATAGGGCACCACTTGTCAGAGCAGGAGTCTCTCCAGAGACTCCAGGTGCTGGTAGATAGAAGTCTTTGCTGTCCCTGAGACTTCAAACAACAGGAGGCAAGCTCTAAATCAAGCCCTTGGAGATTTCTTCACAAGATGGACGGCACACAAAGTCCAGTCTTTGCCCTCTTACTCTGGCAGAAGCAGCAATTGCAGGATAGCTCCACAAAGCACAGTCACAGACAGGGCAGCTCTTCTTCCTAAACTCTTCAGCTCTTCTCCAGGCAGAGGTTACTCTTGTTTCCAGAAGTGTTCTTAAAGTCTGTGGTTTTGAGTGCCCTTCTTATACCCAATTTCTCCTTTGAAGTAGGTCTACTTCAAAGTAAAGTCTCTTTTGAATGTGAAATCCTGCCTTGCCTAGTCCAGGCCCCAGACACTCACCAGGGGGTCGGAGACTGCATTGTGTGAGGGCAGGCACAGCCCTTTGAGGTGTAAGTGACCACTCCTCCCCTCCCTCCTAGCACAGATGGCTCATCAGGATATGCAGGCTACACCCCACCTCCCTTTGTGTCACTGTCTAGGGTGAGGTGCAACCAGCCCAACTGCCAAACTGACCCAGACAGGGAATCCACAAACAGGCAGAGTCACGGAAATGATATAGGCAAGAAAATGCTCACTTTCTAAAAGTGGCATTTTCAAACACACAATCTTAAAATCAACTTTACTAAAAGATGTATTTTTAAATTGTGAGCTCAGAGACCCCAAACTCCACATGTCCAGCCGCTCCCAAAGGGAATCTACACTTTAATCACATTTAAAGGTAGCCCCCATGTTAACCTATGAGAGGGACAGGCCTTGCAACAGTGAAAAACGAATTTATCAATATTTCACTGTCGGGACATATAAAACACATTACTATGGGGGTGATTCTTACCTTGGCGGGCGGCGGAGGCCGCCCGCCAAAGTACCCCTGCCAGAACACCGCACCGCGGTCGTCAGACCGCTGCGGTGATTCTGGGTTTTCCACTGGGCTGGCAGGCGACCGCCAAAAGGCCGCCCGCCAGCCCAGTGGAAAACAACCTTCCCACGAGGATGCCGGCTCTGAATGGAGCCGGCGGAGTGGGAAGGTGCGACGGGTGCAGTGGCACCCGTCGCGTATTTCAGTGTCTGCAAAGCAGACACTGAAATACAAAGTGGGGCCCTCTTACGGGGGCCCCTGCAGTGCCCATGCCATTGGCATGGGCACTGCAGGGGCCCCCAGGGGCCCCACGACACCCCATACTGCCATCCTGTTCAACAGGATGGCGGTATGGGGTGTCAGAATCCTCCATGGCGGCGCAGCGAGCTGCGCCGCCATGGAGGATTCATTTGGGCAGTGGAAAACCGGCGGGAGACCGCCGGTTTTCCACATCTGACCGCGGCCAAACCGCCGCGGTCAGAATGCCCTGCGGGGCACCGCCCGCCTGTTGGCGGTGCTCCCGCCAACCCTGGCCCAGGCGGTCCATGACCGCCGGGGTCAGAATGACCCCCTATATGTCCTACCTTAACCATAAACTGCACCCTGCCCTTGGGGCTACCTAGGGCCTACCTTAGGGGTGTCTGCCATGTAAGAAAAGGGAAGGTTTAGGCCTGGCAAGTGGGTACACTTGCCAAGTTGAATTTACAGTTAAAACTGCACACACAGACACTGCAATGGCAGGTCTGAGACATGATTACAGAGCTACTCATGTGGGTGGCACAACCAGTGCTGCAGGCCCACTAGTAGCATTTGATTTACAGGCCCTGGCACCTCTAGTGCACTTTACTAGGGACTTATTAGTAAATCAAATATGCCAATCATGGATAAACCATTTACAGACAATTTTACACAGAGAGCATATGCACTTTGCACTGGTTAGCAGTGGTAAAGTGGTCAGAGTTCAAAAGCCAACGGCAACAGGTCAGAAAAAATAGGAGGCAGGAGGCAAAAGGACTGGTGATGAGGCGCTAGGACCTTGTAAATCTGGTCCTGTGTGTGATGGAGGCAAGCACTGTGGGAGGCCTCAAGAAAAAGTGGCAGGATGAGCAGACATGAGTGAAGAGGTTCTCCAGGATACAGGTAAAAATATGCTGGAGCTGGGGACAAATCTGAACCCTGCCTCCATCAATACCCCGTTGGGAGCATGTCCTCATCACCATGTGCTTGAAGCCATGCTATAACCTGCCTGTTTAAGGAAACCTCCAGCTTAAGGCCTGACGATAACTTAACTCAACAACCTATCTCACAACTTGTTCCCATATCACAACACATGCCACTCAGTCTTCCCTCCTCACTGTACGTGTAGGCAGACAACACACATATGTCCCTCGTTCACAGCCTCTAAAACCCTTCTTTTTAGTGAGTGAACTGTTGAAATTGCTCTCAATGCATTCTACCTTTCTGACATACAGGCCTCATACTTCTTGATTTTGTAACAACAGCTGGAGCAGGAATATTCTGACTGTGGCAGCGCAATAAACTGGGGAACTTAGCTAGTTACATATCTCACTATCTACCACAAGCATAGTGACTGCGTGCCTGTGAGATGGACATAGTGCCGCTGCAGACCCTCTGGAAAGATCAGTGCCAGTTCATGGAGTGCAGCTATTATATCTTCACAAACACAGATGTGTCTTGGAGCGGGCCATAGGTGAACTGAGCTCCAGCTTCAAGTCTGCAACCATTTCAAGGAAATTAGGTAGAAAGCACAATATAACAACAACGGTATCCCTGAACATAGCAAAGATGTTGATCTTCTCACTGCAAATCCTCTCTCTCGCCCTCAACTATCTATTCGTCAAAAGGAAGTGCCAGGCAGCAAAGATGTTCACCAACATGGTGAAACAAATGTTTCATTGTCCTTGTCATGCTTATGCGGGCGGGCCTCTGGGTAATAGGTTGATGTTTTGTTCTGCAGTTCAGCTTTTGGTGTGTGTGGTGGAGTGTGACTGTTCACCCTCCTTCCCCACACTTACAGTAACAGGTGTGTTGCATGTTCTTGAAGACTTTTTAGAATACAGATTTTCTATAACCTGAAGTTAAACTGAAATTAATGATGTTTTTAATTTCAAAATGTTATTCAATGAATAAAAAAACATTAAATGTAATTAAAAATATTTTAGATATTAACAAATATTTTCCGTTTACTTCATTATTTTTCATATGTGGAGATAGTGTTATTCCTTCCCTGTGCAGACTTCTATTATAGCGTCTTATAGTACCACAGATTACATATGTTTGATGCTAAACTTACTCCGTGGCTTCGCAGGAGTAGATTTGAGTCCATTTTTGTCACTAGTACTATTGTAATAGATGTAGGAGAAACTTTTGTAACTGGCAATGGTCTCACTCTTTTTGGGTGAGTCTTAGTGTTTATATGTACCTCCCTAAACTCCTCCTTAAATTTTCCTTACTATCATGACATTTAGTAGTAGATATTGTCTATTTTCAAATCACTCACTATTGTTCCCCGTACATTTACTGCAAAATGCAGAGATCTCCACACACATAGAGGAGATCTCTGTACATAAAAGATAGGTACATAAAAGTTAGGACATGCATAAGGGGAGAGCTCCAGCTAGAGATTTGAGAATAACATTTTAAACTAAATAAACTCGAGTATTATTTTCCATACTCTAAAATTCATTTGTGATCAGCAGCCTAATGTAGAAAGGTTTTCTAAGTCGAAAGCCATTCTCACAATGGCTTGCAACTGTTTAAATTGGCTTGTGCAAAGTATCATGTGTGCCTAAGCATTGGTTTGCTAACATTGCACAGTATACAGAAAATTTACTGATTTCTTATTTTATGATTTATATTAGCTTTGCCTAAATTGTGATTTCCAATAACCAAATCACAATTTATCAGCCTTATCGAACTGTGAAAAGTTTCAAAAAGAGTAAACAGCATGTACAATTTACCATCAAATGGAAGCTTGTGGAAACTGCGTGCAAAGTACAAAAGCTCATCCAAGTGGAATGCTAGTTTTCTCGAAGGCAACAGTCTATGATGAGGAAGATGGGCATCCTAAGAGCACAGCAGAGGAGGAGGAATTTTTAGACAGAGGCTAACCTCATTTGATCAAGCTGAGGGGCACTTTTAGGGTGCATAAAGGTTTATGTGAATATTAACATAATTAGAGTTGCATTCTTTTTTTATGCTGGTGCGCCCAATGCAGCCAGGCTAACACATTTAGGCATTGTGTAGCCTACACCTCTTAGCATCTATAAGTTACCTGCACACAGTAGTAAAAAGTAGGGACTTTTCTCAGTGTGTTTTGTTATTTTTTTCCAGAACTTTTTAGATGTCATGCTGGAAAGAATGAATGTACAACTTAATTTTGCTAACACAGTTGCTGCTTTGCATTCTACAAATGTTAAATATTGTTCGATGGCATCATTTCCAAATATAATTAGATCGGTGGACGGAACTCATGCCCTCATTTGTCTCCCCTCAGAGAGTGAGTCCATGCTGAAATCGGAAATGTAAACACTCTTTGTGTAATGCCTCGTGCCCAGTTACCGACATAGTAGCGAATTTACAGTAAGTACACATGATTCTTATATTATTCTTCATAGTTCATTTCTTAACTGCCTTGCGACAGGGAGTTTGGAGGTGGCTAGTTGTTTTGCAAGGAGGCTTCATGCTTTAAGAAATTCAAATAGTTTATGATCGTATATATTATTAACAAAATCCTAAAAACATCTGCTTACTTACAGGCGACATGGCATGTTCCGTGTGTCGGTGGATAGTGACCTCATACCCAAATCCACAAACACTGAGAAAAAGGTGATACAATAAAGCTCAATAGTAAAATGTAGTTTTCTGAAAGTAAGATTTTCCTTTCTGCATGAGCGTGGAGTGCACTGGAAACTGATCCAGCCGCAATGCAGCCATACGAAAAGGCATGTCAGTTGAATCTTTTTTTGATGACACCCTCACCCTTCACCTTCAGGACATGACACTACAAGCGCCGCCAAAGGATATGCGTGCATGACGGATGGGGTGGCGGTGTGGCCAGGACAAGCATGAAGGCAGCTTTGTGAGCGCTGAGCTCCTAAAACCTGACCCCCGGCTCTATAATCCTGCAAACAAGCGGCTTCAAAATGGTCGCTTGATCCTAGCGAAGTTGGTGCAGCCATTGGGCACTGCAATACAGGAGGAAGGCGCTCTGACGGGCTCCTAGATGGTCGACTTCAGAGACTAGGACAGATCACGCAGGGGGCCTAAGGTGGCAGCTGTTGGAGCTGACATCGACTGCTAGGCTGCTGGGCTGAAGAACAAAAGTGCTGCCTGTCAGCAGTAGGCACATAGGAGGAGCAAACCCGAGAGAGGAGGTGTCCAAGAGGCTAAGGGCCTCCAGACGGAGCGGAAGGGAAGGCAGAGCACATCCCTGTAGGTGAAGACAATGGCATGGTATGGAGTGGCCTGGCTAACCAAGTGCACCATCTTACTTTCCTGGAGAGGCACATATGTCCTCCCCTGCTCCATGGCATTACGTGGCCATAAAAAAGTATTCCAAAACTGCACTGCATCATGAGAAAGGAGGACTGGTACTTCCGTGGAGGGGTGAAATACCACGCTGCACATCATTGGCATCTGAGGGCAGAACATAGGACAAATGGAAAGCAGGACTGACTATCTGGCCATTGAAGTGGGCACCTTAATAGTGTGGAGCACCTGAAGTGCTAAGGTACTTCTCCTACAAAGACCTTAGCCGGTTTCTGAAGATTACAGTAAAATAAATGGACAGGCATACAAAGTATAAAGATTTGCGACCCCTCTGGGGAGGCAAAAGGTTTTGGCACTGCCTCAGATTCACATGATTAAGTAAATCTGGAGCAGCATCAAAATCGTTTGGTGTTGCGTGGGAAAACCCATCACAATGCCCATGGAAAGCCTTCCTGGCACAGAGTAAGGAAATGCAGTGACTTGCACTGTTTTGTCTTACTCCATATCCATGAGGCCATTCAAAGCCACACAAAGTGGCTTTGCATGGCCTCACAGATATGGTTGAGAGGCTTGTGCTACCTGAGCGCGAAAAAGGTGACATTTCTATGGTGCAAGCCTCTCATAAATATGCCACTTTGTATGTAAATATTTAAGTTTTTTAATGTTGAACCATTAATTTATATGTGTGTGTTACTAGAATCATGAGTGTTATGGAATTTTTAGGAATGACAACAATACTTATTTAGCTGTATGCAAATAAATATGACCAACACATTTTCCATGGTGTTACTGAGCTGTATGTTGCAAAACATTTTCTTCCCAGCCTTGCCAGTACACAGCCTACTAAGAGAGAATGGAGACAGGGGTTTTCAAATATTGATCGCATTAATTGAACATATGCAGTGACCATTGCTACTACTTCAAGGATCATGCAAGGCGAAAAGTATTTCCTTTTATTACAAACATGTTTTGAAACAATGATGTTAGGATTAGAAATGATCTGATCAATTTTAATTACCAAACCTACTCCAAATATTTCTTTTAATTAATGTGAAATTGCACAGCTTGTTGTCACATATTTTCTCAGTTATTTAATCAAACAAGGATTCCAGATACTTCTAATTCCAGCAAACAGCACTTACTCAATCGTGTTGCAACATGTCAGGTCTGTATGACCTTGAAAGCAGTGAGAAATTATTTTCATACATGAAAACAAAGGTTCTTGAAAATACTTTGTCCAGTTAGCAGTAAACGTTGCTCTGACAAGAGTCAGTGTGAAAGTGCATGTTGCTCATTCCACACCCACACATTGAGGGCCAGATTTAAGAGGGCATAGCGCCATCTAATGACATTTTTACGGTAATGTGGAGTGTTAGATGGTCAAAAAAGCCACACCAGATTTACATACATTGCGCCACTTTGTAACCCCTTGTACCACATTATCCCTGCGCCAGAGCAGGCGTTAAGAGGGGGCACGAACTGTGCAGGATTATCGCCAAAATGTTAGCGCTAACCCTGAATAGAACACCAATAGCAGCAGAAATTCTGATGCTAATGCCCCCTACCCTGCACCATGATGCACCGTATTTTAAATACAGCGCACACATGGTGGCGGTAGTGAGGCACTAAGGGACGCAAGGAAAGTGACCCTGCACTGGGTACAGCGTCACTTTTCTTAATCTGCCTCTTATTGTTTTGCTTTGAGTGTGTGAAAGTACATCTTCATTAGGAAGAGTTTCTCTGCTACAAATAAGTATTGAAAGGGGTCTATTGTGCCAGATAAAAAAGAGGTGTATTAACAATGGCTAAAATGCAGACACCAATTTCTTTAATACAGAAGATGACAAACCACTGTGTTCATTTAAGAGGCAACAAAGCAAGCAACGTTTTCCATGGAAACACATACGTTTTCTTTAATTGACCTGCGCATTTTCATTAGATGTCCTGCTCCACCAAGGAGAGACAGCAGAACTCAAAACAGGCATTGGCAAAGCCAAAAGGTTTTGCCTATGCTCACTTAGGAGCTACAGAATAGTTACGGCGATTGTAATTAAGCAGCTGGAAAGGGCCACATTATGTGGCAGGGTTGAGTAAAATATGCAGCATAGTAAAGGCATCAATGAAGTAAATACAAAATAAAACAAAATAATAAATAACTTCCATTAGCAGTGACACAAGAAACAAAAAACTGTGTCATAAGAAAGGAGTAAAACAAAAACAGTGGATTGCTCTGCATCTCAAGACGAAACTGAGTCATATGCTCTGAGTTCTACAATAGGTCGACTCAGTGATTTCAAGGAACCGAGAGGTAACACACTGTATACAATGTTCCCTGTCGACTTACAACGTTTCATGTAAAGCACTCTGATACCTTCAATCTCCACCAGAGTGATCTGAAAAAGCAGGAAATCACAGGGTAGTTTGAGGACCCTACATGTCCCCTTTTCCCTCATAATGGCTGACAGATTTTGGGATTTCAGTCACTGAAGGTTGCTTGTTCAACTTTATTGCAAGGTCGGAAACAACATGTATTATTGAATCTCACGTGACATTGTATTGACCAGTCACATGACCTTTTCATGCTCTGGAAGGATTTCATCTGAGATACTGGCTTCCAGCTTTAGAGGAAGGGGCACCGCATATTCAGGGGGGAAAAATAACACATTGGATGCTAAATGCCCAGTTCCCCACCTCCCCCTAGCCTACCAATATGAGGAACAAGCGCTTACAAAGTTACATAGCCACACAGTTACATAATTCAGTAAGCCTGGTGCCTAGAGTTAAAGTAACACCCCCCTCAGTGTTACACCCACTAAGGCCGCCCAGTTTAAAGCTTACATGAGTTTGGTCACTGAATGTTGTGTGTCATTTACTGCAATGCAACTGGTGCTCATGTAAAGAGCTATGATACATTCAGATTGGGTTTAAATTCCCAAAGTAAAATAAAAGAATGACCAGCGGGAGGGAGTTGGACTTTTGCTTATGCAGGGTCATCCCCAGTCTTTTTGCCTCCTGCCTCCTATTATTTGCTGACCTGTTGCTGTTGGCTTTTCATCTCTGAGCACTTTACCACTGCTAACCAGTGCTAAAGTGCCTATGCTCTCCGTGTAAAATTGTACGTAAATGGTTCTCCATGATTGGCATATTTGTTTTACTGTTAAGTCCCTAGTAAAGTGCACTAGAGGTGCCCAGGGCCTGTAAATCAAATGTTACTAGTGGGCCTGCAGCACTGGTTGTGCCACCCACACAAGTAACCCTGTAATCATGTCTCAGACCTGCCACTGCAGTGTCTGTAAGTGTATTTTTACACTGTAAATTCGACTTGGCAAGTGTACCCACTTGCCAGGCCTAAACCTTCCCTTTTCTTACATGTAAGGCACCCCTAAGGTAGGCCCTAGGTAGCCCCAAGGGCAGGGTGCAGTGTATGGATAAGGTGGGACATATAGTAATGTGGTTTATATGTCCTGACAGTGAAATACTGCCAATTTCGTTTTTCACTGTTGCAAGGCCTGTCTCTCTCATAGGATAACAATGGGGCTACCTTTAAATATGATTAAAGTGTAGATTCCCCTAGAGAGTAGATGGACATATGGAGTTTGGGGTCCCTGAACTCACAATTTAAAAATACATCTTTTAGTAAAGTTGATTTTAAGATTGTGCGTTTGAAAATGCCACTTTTAGAAAGTGAGCATTTTCTTGCTTAAACCATTCTGTGACTCTGCCTTGTTTGTGGATTCCCTGTCTGGGTCAGTTTGACAGTTGGGTTGTTTTTCACCTCGCACTAGACAGTGACACAAAGGGGGATGGGGCGTAACCTGCATTTCCTGATTAGCCATCTCTGCTAGGAGGGAGGGGTGGAGTGGTCACTCTCATCTGAAAGGACTGTGCCTGCCTCTGACAATGCCGGCTCCAACCCCCTGCTGTGTGTCTGATGTCTTGCCTGGGCAAGGCAGGATTTCACAAGTAGGTGTGAGTCCCCTTTGAAGAAAGGTGACTTCAAAGACTAAAATGGGTATAAGAAGGGCACCCAAATCTACATACTTTAGAAACACTTCTGGAACCAAGAGGAACCTCTGCCTGGAGAAGAGCTGATAGCTGAGGAAGAAGTGCTGCCCTGCCTGTGACTGTGCTTTGTGGAGCTTTCCTGCAGTGCTGCTTCTGCCAGAGTAAGAGGGCAAAGACTGGACTTTGTGTGCCTTCCATCTTGTGAAGAAATCTCCAAGGGCTTGAGTTAGAGCTTGCCTCCTGTTGTTTGAAGTCTCAGGGACAGCAAAGACTTCTCTCTGCCAGCACCTGGAGTCTCTGGAGAGACTCCTGCCCGACAAGTGGTGCCCTATCCAGTCCCTGGGCCCTTGAAAGGAAAGCTGGTGGAATCCAAGGAAATCGACTTTGGACCGACGCCGCTGCAGAATCCAGTAACGCCGCCTGCACCTGACGCCGTGACCTTCGCTGGAACGCGACGCTCTTCGCAGGCCTGACGCCGCAGCAGCCCCGCTGAAGTCCGCGACTCCGTGGAAGTCGCCGCACCACGTCGTGACCGACGCCGCTCGAAGTGCACGGATTCAACGTTTCGCACAGACGCCGCGATTCCCGACTTCGCGCATCAGCTTGTTTTCACTCTTCACCAAAGGTACTGTACTTGGGGGTCTACATGATTCCGTGTCCGGCGCCGCTGGTGTCGGCTTGTTGGGAACGACTCTGTCACGACACCGTGTTAACATCTCATCGAAGCATTTTTTGTTTCTAAGCGCTATTTGTGAGTTTAATCTTTAAAAATTCATAACTTGACTTGTGTATGTCGGATTTTTGTCGTTTTGGTCTTGTTTTGTTTAGATAAATATTCCCTATTTTTCTAAACTGGTGTTGTGTCATTTTGTAGTGTTTTCATTAAGTTACTGTGTGTGTTGGTACAAATACTTTACACCTAGCACTCTGAAGTTAAGCCTACTGCTCTGCCAAGCTACCAAGGGGGTAAGCAGGGGTTAGCTGAGGGTGATTCTCTTTTACCGTGACTAGAGTAAGGGTCCTTGTTTGAACGGGGGTAACCTGACTGTCAACCAAAGACCCCATTTCTAACAGAGGGCATTGCGAACTACTGAGTGTGGGAAACAACAACAGAAGGCTGATAGATTGCAACACTTATACAAATAGATGTCAGCTTGTGTGCATTAGCGAGGAGAGAAAAACGTTTTAAAGAAAGCTTTCCATGAACGCTGGCTTAGAAGAGATAAACTGTGGCTTACATCGGCAGATGCATCTCTTTACCTCACCTCCTGTAGCAAGCACGGTGAGGGCTTTCCTCACATGCGCACACAAGTGAGAGGTGTTACGTTGCGGTGGCCCCAGAGACAGGCAGATTTACGATTTAAGTGTTGTGTGTGCTTGCCTTTCAGTTAAAATACCCAGTACAAAGAAGCAGGCTCCTTGTGCTGAATGCTCGATAAAGTCATCAATAGAAATCTAAAGGTCAGGAGTTCACACATCTATGTCAAAGGAGTGCAAAGAAGGAGGGGGAGCTTCTGAAAACAGGGGAACACTTAGGGAGTGTAATTTAAGAAAGAGTAGCTTGAGAAGCATGCAGCCGTGGAAGGACACTGGCTGAAACTGTGCTTGGTCCAGGCACCAAGGAATAGCCGAAGAAAGCAGAAGTGAACCTTGATGACATGACCCTGAGGCTGCTGACCAATGAGAAGCCAGAAAATACCAGTGATGGGGAAGCCTTCGAAAGATAAGTATGGGGGCGGGTTCTAATCCCCTTTTAAGACTTTTTTTAAACACAAAAGACTGCATAAGCACAACGTGCAAGCACTGTGTGGGCAAAACCTAAGAACAGACATGCAGATTATTTATGTGTGTATTTTTATTTATTTAATTGTCTGCAAGCAGGAATACAGCTCTGATGGGGATCACTGACGGGCAATAAACAAACAAAAGGCATTTAAGAGGGAAAATCATATCAATCACAACCACAAAGACTGAAAAAGTGATACTAGAATGAGAGGCTGGTTTTATTAAAGGTTTGAAAAAAGTAGACAAGGAGTGTGAGAGACAAAGAGAGAGAAAATGAAAGTCAGAGAAAGAGAGAGTACACATTTATCTTAATAATAGGTGATCGATTCACAAAGAAGTTTATGGCTACATGAATTTACACTAGAAAGGTACTTCATCACTGACTCAATGACAAAGTGAATTGGCTCCAAAATATTACATTCGCAATTAGTAAAAGTGTAAAGACAGCATGGTCATTCCTATTTGGACTATTCTATTTGAATATTCCCTGAATAATTCAGTTTTAAATGTTTTAGATTCAAGGCATTTAAGAGTTTGTGAATTAGTACTGAGGGAATAATATTCACATGCTCTACATACATTGGGCCTGATTCACAATGGTAAACATACACTTTTACTCTTTTTCAATATTCACAAAAATGGGATTTGGTTGCAAATTTACAGCTGCTGAGAATCTGCAGTCAGGGCAGAGAATGCTGCACTTGAAATGATAGGACATGAGCCTCCGCAGTCATAAAGTCACTACTAGATTAAAGTTTTAGTTTCCAAAATGTGCTTTATGGCTAAAGCGAACCCAGGGTCCTTTATTGTGTAGAAAAGAAAGATGTTGGAAATCTTTTTCACAACTGTTTATCTCTCTCCCTCCAAGTCCTCCTAAATATGGCTCAGTTTCTGTTCTGTGTTTCCTATGCCCATCTGCAGGGGTGGCTTTACCATAGAGGTCAAAAGGGTGATGCCCCCCCCACAAACATGCCTCACTAGCATCTCATTTCAGATATTAAAGCTTTTGCATGTAATAAAACATTCTCACCGATCATAGTTTTGCATGTAAAAGCTGCAACATCTCCTTGCACCAGAAGAGGGCTCCCCGGGGCTGTATTGTGCATGTGTCAGGCGTGGGCTGTTACAGCCCGTCCTTTCAAAGATGCTGCCTTAGCGTCAGGCAGTACTGCACGTAATATAATATAATAATATAATGGTGATTTCGGGCCTGTCAGTCATGCACCTTATGCCCCATCACAAGCCATGATAAAGAAAAAAAAAGGACAGCCTTTCTTCATATCTGAGCTTCTGATTGGGTATAAGGGTGTGAGACTTGCACTGGTGTTTTGTTTGCTTGATCTGAAAGATTAGAATAAATGGGCAGAGGAAACTGTGCACTGAGGACCACCCCAGGTAAGTTTTAACATTGTGTGTATGAGTGAGAGCATGCTTATGTTGTTTATCTGCCTGCCTGCAAGTGTGTGCTAGTGTGAGTCTATGTGCGCATGTGTGTGAGTCTTTGCTTATATGTGTCCACTCCACTCTGCATCACTACACTCTACTCTCTTATATGTGTCCTGACTACCATTTTATATAAACTATTGTTGAGATGTTGCTAGTTTATTCCAGCAAAATTAACTTTCATTTGATAGCCCCACCACTTTATAAACTGACCAGATGCCACTGCCCATCTGTTTTGTATACCCTACTGTGAGCAGATCCCTTATTAATATGGGCCATCTATACAATGGAACAAAGTGGTGAACCTTCTTTCACATGGAGATATGATCTTGTTGTGGTGAAAGTATCTTCCCCCACCTTGGATTTCCACACAAGGTGCAAGCTACTATCTCGCTTGTACTATCCAAACTGGATTATGCCAATAGCCTCTACCATGGATCATCTCTATCTGTTATGAAAAAACTACAACGTATCCAGAATTCCGCAGCCAGGCTACTATTACATATAAAGTCGCAAGCCCACATCTCCCCTGCCTTGAGAGCACTACACTGGTTACCCGTTGCCAGAAGATGCACTTTCAAGCTGCTTTGTATCACCCACAAAGCTATACATGGAACAGGACCGCTTTTTATCAGAAATAAAATTATCAAATACATCCAATAAAGAACCCTCCGCTCAAGATTGGCACCCCGCCTTAGAACACCACCATACAAGAAAAAGACTATAGGTGGTATATCCTTCTCCGTCCAAGCAGCCAAACTATGGAATTCATTACCCCCAACTATAAGAGCCACAGATAACTTTCTTGTCTTCAGAAAACCACTCAAGAGTTGGCTCTTTCCTTCATAACCACCTTATTCAAACAACCATGAACTGCATATGCCTATGTTGATAAATATTTTTTTCAGATTATATGTATATTTCTATTTATTTATAGTTTCTTTAGAAAATACGGATTGCTACTATGTCATAACAATAAAATACACACACACTCTTTAAACCTGTTTGAATAAGTATTTTTTTTTACCCATGGTTCTAATTATGTATTGTATGTGCATATGTGTGTGTATTCATGTGTATGTGTGTGTGTGTATATACATACAGTATGTATGTATGTGTATATGTTGTTTCTGTGCTTGGCATGTTCGTGGATCATTGCATGGCTCCTGGGTGGGTTGTTATACTAGATATCTATGAATTCCTGCTCTCATCTTATCACACTTATCTACTCATCATCATATGTCATGTCTCCATCAAACTATCCTCCATTCTCACTCTGACTCATCCCAAATCCCTTCTACTACTTTCATCTCCTAAATATCTCTGCCTAAGCTCTTCCCTCCACTTCCACATCTAACTCACCAAACCTCACTCTACTACTGTGACCTCCCACACAACCCTACTAAATTCTCCTGCATTTATCTCACCCTGCTACTATGCTCTCCCTAACCCTTCCACATACTCTTCCCCCTCCGCCCCCCTTTACTCATCCCAAGCCTTTGGGTTGAGTAAATGAAGGACATACTCCCAATTAACACTTCTGGATTTCTTTCCTCCTCCACCCCTCCATTTCTCCAGTCAATCTAACTAACAAACTCTCATATCCGCGGCTCAAATTAACTCAAAATAATACTAAAACTGTACTCATTATTTAACAATACTAATCCATCACTAATTCTTGTTGGGTTCCAGAGTAGCGTGCTACTCATCGAAAAGCACTTTGACGCCTCGTCAGGGGTAGTAAGCGCTATATAAATACGATTACAATACAATACAATATCCTCCTTTGCCCTTGGACTTTAAAGCCTGACGTTTACATCCTTATGTAAACTAGTGAATCCCACAAACACCAATGGTCTTTGAAGGGGTGACAGCTTCCTCAAAGGATACAGAGGATAATATCCCTCTAGTTTTGCATACCGACACATAATATGCTCTGTATCCAAAGTAAAGTCTATGAATAGACACACTTAGGGGCATATTTATACTCTGTTTGTGCCACATTTGCATCATTTATTTATTCAAATCCGGCGCAAACTTAACTCCATATTTATATTTTGGCGCTAGACATGTCTAGTGCCAAAATATTGGAGCCAAAGTCATTTTTTGCCTGGAGAAAACTACCTTATGTCAATGAGATGCAAGGTAGGTGTTCCCAGGCAAAAAAATACTCTAAGGCCCTAGCACCTTATTTATCCTCCCATGCAAAAACCACACATAGGGGGAGGAGGGGTCACAAAATGGTACAAAGCTTGCTTTGCATCATTTTTTAACACCTGGGTCAGGGCAGATGTTAGGGGACCTGTGGGCCTATTTCCAAGGTGGAACATCATGGAATAAGCCCACGGGTGCCATCTCCAGGCCCCAGGGACACCCACACAAGAGTGACAGTCTAGGATGGGGGACCCCATCCCAAGTAAGTATAGGTAGGTACAGGTAAGTATTTGTTTATTTTTTTAAAGTGCCATTGGGGCCCTGAAATGGCCCCCCCTATATGGCACTAGGTGCAATGGCCTTGCCCAGGGGACCCTGGTTCTTTTCTAAGACAGGAGTCATGTGGCATGGATAGTTTTGCATCAAAAATGACTTTAGGCAGGTTAGTCTTTTTTTTTTACTCTAACCTGCCTAACATCATTATTTGGTGCAAAACCCCCTTCTTCCATACTGCCAGCCCCACCCGACTAACGTCATTTTTTTTTACACTAGCCTACCCTTTGCACCAGCTTGCACCATTCCAGAAATATGGTGCCCAGCTGGTGCACAGAAATGGTGCAAGCCAGTGCTAAACTTTTTGGTGCAAAACTGCATTAGTGCAGTTATGCACCAAAAGGTATAAATCAGGGCCTTACTGTTTGATTTATCGATCCTCCCCCATTATAGTGATGGCATGGTTCATCATTGGGTCCCATCCTAGTCCCTATGAAACAAGATTCGCTCATCCATATTCCAGGTAGCACTTTTTAAATTTTCAGAAGGGGATCTGATCACAGCCTACGACCCTTAGCAGCTACTTATAAAGGCGGAAACATGTCAGCACCAGGGTGTACAAGTAATAACTTCTTGTTTATCCCTACTCAAAGATTTTAACCATACAGAGGTTGCCCAGTAAAAAAGAGAAACTTAGGTGTTTGACTTATAGTATTTTTATGTAAAGATGCCTACCTGATAATCTCAAAAGTACTCCCTGGAATACAGTTGCGCTCATCCCAGTTTATAGGGACCAGTATGTGACCAGAGTCAACAAGGATTCATAAACCAAATAGTAATTGTGTCTATCCATTGGCTTTACTTCAGATACAAGATATGTGTGTCCGTTTTTCCCCACTTATAGCCAAGGTTACTGGGTGTATGTGATTCTGCAACCTCTGAGTTTTCTGCATAAATATGGATTTGCCACACTTGCAATCTAATGCATCATCCTCTGCATAATTTGCAGATTAAAAAAAAAAAAAGTGTGTTCTACCTTGATGGATGAAATGTTACAAAAAAACGCTACCACATGTGTTGCAGGGAAGTGATAGGATCTAGTGGAATAGGGTATAGTAGAGTGGCATACAGTAGTGTGGCGTGCAGTAGAGTATCATACAGTGAAGCGACATACAGTGTAGTGGGATACAATGGAATAACGTAGACCGGAGAAGCATAGAAAAGAATGGCATACAGTGCAGTGGCATAGCATTGAGTGTTGTAAAGTGAAATACCATACAGTGGAGTTTTGTAGAGTGGAGTGGAGTAGAGTGTAGTGGGGTAGACTGTTGTGGCATATAGTATAAAAGCATATTGTAGAGTGGTGTAGAGTGGAATGGCGTTCAGTGCACCAGCATAAAATGTAGTGACAGAGTGGAGTGGCATACAGTTCAGCAGCATACAGTGGAGTAGTGTAGAGTTAAATCATTTTGGGGGTCATTCCGACCCTGGCGGTCCAAGACCGCCAGGGCTGGGGACCACGGAAGCACCGCCAACAGGCTGGCGGTGCTTCCCAGCCCATTCTGACCGCGGCGGTAAAGCCGCGGTCAGAAAAGGGAATCCGGCGGTTTCCCGCCGGATTTCCCCTGCATGGGCTGAATCTCCATGGCGGCGCATGGAGATTCCGACCCCCTTCCCGCCACCCTGTTTCTGGTGGTTTTTACCGCCAGGAACAGGATGGCGGGAACGGGTGTTGTGGGGCCCCTGCATTGCCCATGACACTGGCATGGGCAGTGCAGGGGCCCCCTAACAGGGCCCCATAAAGATTTTCACTGTCTGCACTGCAGACAGTGAAAATCGCGACGGGTGCAACTGCACCCGTCGCATCCCTGCAACGCCGCCGGCTCCATTCGGAGCCGGCTTCGTTGTTGCATGGCCTTTCCCGCTGGGCCGGCGGGCGCTCCTTTGGCGGGCGCCCGCCGGCCCAGCGGGAAAGCCTGAATGGCTGCCGCGGTCTTTCGGCGGCCTGATTTTGGCGGGCGGCGACCGCCGCCCGCCAAAGTCAGAATGAGGGCCTTTGAGTGTTACTGTGTGTGTAGTGTATGAAGGTAGAGTGGATTGGCATAGACTGGAGTGGTGTATTATGGAGTGATCTACAGTGTAATAGCGTACAGTGGATTGTCATAGAATAGCAGTGGATAGTGGAGTGGTGCACAGTGATTTGGCGTAGACTGGAGTGGAATAGAGTGGAGAGGCATAGAGTAGAGTGGCATAAAGAGGAGTGGTATAGAGTAGAGTGGCTTGGAGTGACGTACCATAAAGTGGCATAGAGTGGAACAGTGCATAGTAGAGTGGCCTAGAGTGGAGTGGCATAGAGTAGAATAGCATTGGGTGGAGTGTTGTACAGTGGAGTTGAGTACAGCGGAATATGTTAAAGTGTATTGGTATGTAGTAGCATACAGTGGAGTGGTGTAGCCTGGAGTGCCATACAGTTATATACCATACAGTGGAATAGTATATTATGGAGTGGTGTGTAGTGCAGTGGCGTACACTGTAATGTATTAGAGTGGAGGGGCATACAGTGGAACAGCTGAGAGTAGAGTGGCATACAGTGGAGCGGAACAGAGTGGAGTGACATAGAGTGGAGTGAAGAACAGTGTAGTGGTATATAGTGGAATAGTGTAGAGTGGAGTGGTGTGCACTGCAGTGGCATACAGTGGAATAGGATACATTGGAGTTGGGTACAGTGGAATAAAATAGAGTGGAGAGGTGTACAGTGGAGTAGAGTAGAGTAGAGTGGCATAGAGTGGAGTGAGATGCAGTGTAGTGGCATGCAATGGGATAGCTTAGACTGGAGTGGTGTAGAATAGGGTGGCGTACACTGTAGTGGCATACAGCAGACTGCTGTAGAGTTGAATACCATAGAATGGAGTGTTGTAAAATAGAGCTGTGTACAGTGTAGTGGGGTAGATTGTAGTGGCATACAATAGGGTATCGAACAGTGGAGTTACATAGAATAGAGTGTCAAACAGTCTAATAGGACAGAGTGTTGTAGGGTAGAGTGGATTGGCATTGAGTGAAGTGGGATACAGTGAAGTGGCATGGAATGAAGTGAGGCACAGTGTAATAGCATACAGTGCATTGTGGGAGAGTGAAGTGGGGCATAGTAGAGTGGCATACAGTGCAGTGGCGTAGACTGGAGTGGAATAGAGTGGAAAATCATAGAGTGAAGTGGGGTAGAATAGAGTGCTGAAGAGTTGTGTGGCGTACAGTGGTGTACAGTGGGATAGCATATATTAAAGTGGTGTAGAGTGGAATGGCATACAGTAGAATAGCATAGAGTGGAGGGTCATGCAGTGAAGTTGCATACAGTTAAACAGTGTAGAGTGTGACATAGTGGGGAGAAATGCAGTGGAATAGCATAGAGTAAAGTGGTGTAGAGTGGAGTGTGCTACAGTGGAATAGTATAGAGTGTAGTGTAATAGAGTGGATTGGTGTAGAGTAGAGTGCTAGAATGGAGTGATGTACAGTGCACACATGTACAGTGAATTGTTGTAGAGTGAAGTGGTGTTTAGTGGAGTGGCGGACAGTGGAGTGGCGTACAGAGGAATATTGTACATTGCAGTGGTCTACACTGAAATGGCACACAAAGCAATGGCATAGAGTGGAATAGCATAGAGTGTAGTGTCCTAGAGTGAAGTTGAATACAGTGGAACAACGTACAGTTGAGTGGTGTAGAATGGAAGGTCGTACAGTGAATTGGTGTACACTGGAGTATCATAAAATGGAGTTACGTAGACTGCAATAGCGGACGGTGGAATGGTGTACAGTGGAGTGGCGTAGAGTGGAGTGGCATACAGCGAATTAGGTATAGTGGAGTGATGTATAGTGGAGTGGTGTAGAGTGGAATCACCTTGAGTGTTACTGACGTGCAGTGGAGTGGGGTCGAGTGGAGTGGCATATAGTGAAATAGCATATAGTATAACAGCATAAAGTGGAGTGTTGTACAAAAGAATAGTGTAGAGTGGACTGGTGTAGAGTGTAGTGTCATAGAACAGAGTGCTGTGCAGTGTAATAGCCTACAGCTGATTGTCATGGAGTGGAGTGGCTTGTAGTGTAGTGGCATACAGTGGAGTGGTGTAAAGTGGAGTGGCATACAGAGGAATAGCATACCGTGCAGTGGTGTATACTGAAGTGGCGTACAGTAGAGTAGCATACAGTGGAATAGCGTACAGTGGAGTAGTGTAAGGAGGAGGGGCATACACTGCAGTGTCATAAAATGGAGTGGTGTGGAATGTAATGGTGTACAGTGTAGTGAAGTAGACAAGAGTGGCATAGAGTGGAGTGGGGTAGAGTGGAGCAGCGTACAGTGGATTAGCATACAATGGCACAGCATAGAGTGGAGTGGAGTGATGTAGAGTCCTGTGGTATAGAGTATAATGACGTAGAGTGGAGTGACAAAGTGTAGTGGTGTAAAGCAGCGTATGGTAATTGAAACAGATGTATTGTTAAAGTGTATAAACGGATGTAGGGTGGAGTGGCATTCAGTAGATTAGCGTACAGCAGAGTGATTTAGAGTGGAATAACATTTAGGTGGTCATTATAAACATGGCGGTCTGGTCCGCCATGCCAGCGGTGACGGTCATTACTGCCAACGGCATGGCGGCCCAGACTGCCATATTCTGAACATAGTAGTGAACTGGCTGCAGGCCGTGAGCACATTTGGCCCGGCGGTGGTGTCAGGCTACAGAATCCCTGGCAGAATGCATACGGCAGATAGGAATAATAATTCCTGTCACCTGTATGTGACATGCCTGGCCCCTTCCCACTGCACCTACCCACCCCCCCAAGCTCCTAGAACAGCCCCCACTCCTGAACCCCAAAACCCGACCCCAAACCCTCCACCCCCAAAACCCAATGCAGGTCCCCCCACCCGACCCTCACCATGCCCCACCCTCCACCCCTACATACAGGTCCCCCCAAACCCTAACCCCCCACATCTACATTCACCCATTCACGGACATGCATGCATGCTCCCAGATACACATCCCCTCCACAGACACCCACCCCCATGCACCCAAACACACACACACACACACACCCTTCCCTCTTGGACAGCACTTACTTTATCCATTGCGCTGCTTTGGGACGGAACGGGCTTGCTGGATGCTGCTCCGCTGCCATCGTCGCCTCTCCATACACAGCCACACCTAAAACTGCTTCATAATAGGCGTGGTGGTGTAAGGAGTGACGTGGCAGTGAGGGTGGAGCAGCATCCACCCCTGCCAACTACCGCCAGCATGGCACATGGCGGGCCTCACTGCCATCAATGGCGGTGAGCCAACATGCATTATATGGCAGGATGCCAGCTGCCAACATTGGCAGTCTTTTTTTGACCGCCAGCACGGTTGGCAGCGGGGCATCCCGTCATGTTCCTAATGAGGGCCTTAGTGCTACTGACATACAGTATAGTGGCGAAGAGTGGAGAGGCATAAAGTGTAGTAGCGTACAGTGGCATAGAGTGGAGTGTTGAGCCGTGGAAAAGTATTGAGTGTAGTACAATAGAGTGGATTGGCATATAGTAGAGTGGCGTAGAGTGAAGTGCCATAGAATAGAGTGATGTACAGTGTAATTGTGTAAAGTGGGTTGCTGTAGAGTGAAGTGGCATATAGTGTAGTGGCATACAGTGGAGTGGCGTACTGAGAAATAGTGTACAGTGCAGTGGTGGACACTGAAGTGGTGTACAGTTGATTGGCATGGAGTAGAGTAGTGTAGAGTGTAGAGTCATAAAGGGGAGTTCCATGTAATGGAAAAGTTTACAGTGGAGTAGGGGCGGTGGAAGGGTATACAGTGTATTTGAGGTACAGTGAGGTGATGTACAGTGGATTAGGATACAGTGGAGAGGCATAGAGTGTAGTGATGCAGAGTGGAGTGGCACAGAGTGTAATAGCATAGAGTGGAGTAGTATAAATTAGAGTGGTAATTGAAACAGATGTATGCATGAAAGTGTGTTATTAGTGGGTGTATATGTAATGCAAGAGTAAAATATATTTTTGGGAGTAAACAATCATTTTTGGTAGTATCTGTGAATAGTGTAAGTATTTTTAAACTTATAATTTTTTATAATACTTAGTTATATATTGTGCCACAGTATACACAGGTATGTTCAATCAATCAATCAATCAGTATTTGTAGAGTGCAGCTCAATACCCCAAGTGGTATCCAGTCACAGGGTGTGCTGTTTGGTGCTATTGATCTCTGGTTGTCCAAAAGCCATGTCTTGAGCTTCTTCCTCCAATCAGAAAGGGACTGAGTGGTTCGCAGGTAGAGGAGGGGGGTCATTCCCGGACTTTGTGGGAAGGTAGGAGAAGGAAGGGCCACCGCTGCAACTAAGGCGGACTTGTGGAACGTGTGCGAGGGTGAGGGAGGCTGATCAAAGTTCTCTGGTGGGTTCATGGAAGGTCAGGCAGCAATTGAATGTGTTTGGGTCTGATGCTGTGTAGGGCCTTAAATGCAAGGGTCAGGATCTTTACTCTGCATCTCTTCTGCACTGGAAGCCAGTATAGGCTCTGAGGTGTGGGGTGATTCTGGTGTATTTGGGGAGCTCTAGGGGCATATTTATGCTCTGTTGCGCTGAATGTGCGTCAAAAAGTTTGACGCACATTTGGCACAAACCTTGCCCCATATTTAAACTCTGACACCCGACCCTGCGGATGTCAAAATTCCACTGTGTGCGTAATTTTTTGGATGCGGGAAACTGCCTTGCTTTAATGACATCCCAGGTAGGCGTTCCCGCCCAAAAAATGACTTTAAGGCCTGTGCGCCTTATTTATACTCCAGCATCATTTTGACGCACAGAAGGGGGTGGGCCTTAAAAAAACGGCGCACAGCCTGATGTGCGCTGTTTTTTAATGCCTGGGTCAGGGCAGGTGTTAAGGGACCCGTGGGCTCGGAAGGAGTCCAGAGGTGCCCCCCTCTGCCTAATTTGGGCCCCCCTAGATGCCACTGTGCCCAATGACCAGGCCCAGGGGACAGAAGTCACCTGGGCATTGCCATTGGGCAAGGGGACATGACTCATGTCTTTGCTAAGACAGGAGTCATTTCAATGGGGGTTGTGCGGCAAAAAATGGCGCAAGTCCGGTTTGAGGCATGGTTTTGTGCCTCAAACCTGACTTGCACCATTTTTTGTCGCACAACCCCATTTTCCTCTACGCTGGAGCTGCCTGGTTTGACTCATTTTTATTTACTCAGACCAGTCTGCAGCGCCGGCTAACGTCATTCCTTAAATACAGCGCCCGCATGGCACGTAGGAATGGGGTTAGCCGGCAGTACAATTTTTGACGCAAACCAGCACTGGCACTGGTTTGCGTCAAAAAGTGTAAATATGGGCCCTAGTCTTTCTGCAGACTTTTGTGTAGTTTGGAGGGGGTTAAGGAGTTGGGTGGTGACTCCCATGTAGAGAGTATTGCCATAGACCAGACTGCTGGAAACGAGTGCCTGGGTCATCGTTCTTCTGGTTTCAGCGAGGAACCAGATGAAAATGTTTGTGCATGATGAGGCAGCATGTGATTGGCTAATGGCTGTGTTTATCACAGGTAAAAGGCAGCCATGTCGATTTTGTGACATTTTCCTCTGCGTGCTACGTTCTTAGATTAGATAAGTGACAGGTTTTACTGTTGTTCCTACCTGTTACCACTTCATTAAAGCATTTATAGATAGAGAAATGTATTTATAAGTTTAGATTTATTTATTAAGCAGTTTAGGTAGAACTTCAGTTTTTTTTTAAATATTGAAGTAGAAGGATAATTTGTAGGCATTACTGCTGTACTCCGTAGAATTTTTACTGCATATTTAAACATGTTCAAAATGGAAAATACACTGTAGTTATAAATAGTAAACTTATTTATTTTTCTATTTTATTTTTGGCACTGCAGTAAAATGCTCAATCTTTAAATTGGCGCTCCCATGAGACTCTTGCAAACCCAACAGTCTACATACACAAATATATTTGAACCCTAATTTCTCAAAAACTACTGAAAGGATTTACACCAAATCACAGAAGAACAATATATGTACCAAGGTCTAGCTATGTGCCAAACTTGGTGTAGTTCCATTCAGCAGCTTTTGCGGTAGCAAAAGTTAAAGAAGTCCATGAAAAATTAATAACCATTTTGCTGCTGGGATCCAATTTTTTTCTGTCTTCGATTGAGTGATTACCCTCAAACCTACCCATGCACAAGCTAAGCAAAGAAGAGCACCTTTTTGGAAAGTTTCATTGAGATTCATGAAATGATGGCAAAAAGGATCCATGCACAAACAGCAATGCCATGATTGGCTGGCCACAACCTGACAAGTGAGTGGTGGTCAATACTTTATCTATCGGGGCGGTCCCGAGGCCGCAAGATGAAAGTCTACAGTGATTGAAGGGGTCAAACTTGAGGTACCCTGCCCCATGGGTGTGATAAAGGGATCACTGAGGGACCCCATGTTTTTGTCCATGTGCGCACATCCGCAGATCCATTGCGGTGGTGAGTGCAGCCTCCTTATGTAAAGCCACAATTGATCCGCAGGTACAGCCCAATAGAAAAACACACATACACTCACAGACCCACATAAAATGCTATCATACCCCCATACTACCACTCAAACACCCACTCACAAACCCATATGGCCACTCACAAACTCACTTACAGGCCCGCACCAGCACTCACACACCCATGGACATACCCACACAGCCACTCACATACACACACCCACTCAAAAATCCACAAAACCACTCACATACCCACTCACAGATCTACACAACCACTCATACACTCACAAAACTACTCACACATCCACTGATGCACTCATATAGCCACTTACAGACCTGCAAAACCACTAACACATCCATTTACAGACCAACACAGCTACTGACACCTGGTGGGCACCCCAGGACATAGCAGGAGCTGGCCCTAAGGGGTGGCAGTCCCCAGGCCAATCAGTGGGTCCTTGAGGGGGGCACACTCCCCACCTCCTATGAACTATACCACAGGAAAGTGGTGGTCCCCGGGGCTACGGGGTCCCAAATTAACCCTCTATCATTATTTTTTTCATAACCCTGTGTGGTGGTGGGCCTCCAGGCTGTGGTGTAGGGTGCCAGGTGCCACTGCATTTTAATTGTTTAAAGCCTCGGGGAGGTGGTGGTCCCTGAGGCTGCGGGGGGCACAAGGCTGGAAACAAGGCACACAATTTAAATAGAGCTCTGGGGAGGTGGTTGTCCTCTGGGCTGTTCCCCACACAAATAAAGGAGAGGTGGTGGTTGGACACACTCACCCCTTAGAAATGGTGGGGGAGTAGCAAAAATGTATTTTCTTTAAAAAAAAATTGTCACAAATTTGCAATATTCGTGGAAAAAATGTTATTTAAAAAACAAGCAAGGGCTCCTGTGTTTGTTTTTTTATAGGCCCAAGGTCGGCAAGGTCTTGGGGGCATTAAAAATGTTGTGTGGGGGGCCTCCCTGCCCCCACTGCCCTGGGGACCACTACCTCCCCTGTGTTAATTATAATCTGTGGGGGGGCACCCGGGTCCCCCCAGCTGCCCTGGGTACCCCCACCCACCAAGGCGCTAAATGTGATTAATGGGGGGGGCTGTGGCCTCCTACGTCCTGGGGACCACCACCCCTGGGGCAAAAAGTAATTTATTTGAAGGGGGTGCTTCAGCAAGCTTGGAGCTGCTGTTAAAGCAGATACATGCTTGCTGAGGCAAGGGGACAGCGAGGGAAGCTGCGCGCCCCCCACTGCCTCAGGGATGACCACCCTCTGGGGGCAAATATTTTTTTTAAAAAGGGGGTCCCTGGGGACCAACAGCCCTGGGGCTGCGCGGCCACCCTTGTGGAGCTGCTGATGGCCATTGGGACTGCCACCCCCTCGGGCTGGCTCTGGCTATGTCCCAGTGTGCCCACTACTGGGACACAGCTGTTTGCTGTGGCTTGGCTGCAGCTCTGTAGCCAAGCCAAGCCAAGCCACAGCAAACACTTCGGTATTTGTCAAAAGCTGAAGCTTTCATCTCTGTCCCCTGCATGGGTGCAGGAAACAGACTTGAAATGCTTCAGCAAACACCATGCTTGCTTAAGAAATAGCACCTCAAAGGAAGCCTTAAGGCTTCCCCCGCAGTGCCAGGTAGCCTGTAAAGGGCTTTTTATTTTGAAAAAAATCAAATAAATAAATAAATAAGGAGGGATCACGAGGGAGCCTTTGAAGGCTCCTTCACAGTCCCAGAAAGCCTATAAAGGGCTGAAAATGTGTTTGTTTTGTTAAATCCATAGCTCAGTGTGGTCACAGACCTTTACACTGAGCTTTCAGAGCTTGAGTCACGCTGGACTAATTTCTATTTTTTTAAAATTATATAATTTAAATTAAAAAAACAAATAAATGTTTTATTTCAAATTGTAGACAAATAACTCATTCCAAGTATTTGAGACATCAAAGCCTAAAAAACTCCATCTATGTCCCTCTCACCTTCTTTTGCTCTCTCTATCTCTCTTTCAATCAATTCTCCAACTCAAACACCCACTCAGGCACTTACGCACCCACTCTCAGACCCACTCTGACTCTCACTCATCCACTCACAGACCCACTCAGACACTCATGCACTCACTCACAGCCCCTGTCAAACCCTCATGCATCCTCTCAGAACATCACACACCCATTCACAGACTCACTGACACCCTGATGCACCCACTCACAGACCCATGCACATACAGATGCACCCACTAAAACAATGATGTATGCACTGTCACACCCAGACACTCTGACAGTCACTCCTACCTCCAGATACTGCCTCTCACACCTATTCTCACACCGAGAGAGGCTGCAGCCAACTTCCGCTGTGCATGAGCTAAGGGCTATGACAGCATTAGGTTGGGTGGTTGGGGGGGTTGGCTCCAGGGACTGTCTGCAGGCCAGCCCTTGCGGGCAACCCCCAATGCTCACAGGATAAGGCCATGCACGGTGCAAGGTTTGGTGCTTATAAGGGGTTGGCCAGGCATATTGTATTGATAATGAAAAAAATTTGTTTGCAGATTAGGTGCTTACCACATCAAAGTCTGAGTAATCGATGGGTATTTTTCGCCAATTATTTTTGGCACACGTAACCTGCTAGAAATTTATCTAAGGAAAGTTAAGGGTGCAAAGTTTTGCACAAAAGTCATAATTCTGGTATGTGTGGAAACAGGAGTTACAACACATACCAGGATATGATGGCTCACTCAGAAGGCCGATGTAAGAAAAAAACATAGACACTATCTATGCTAATAAGCACCAATATGAAATGAATGTCTTGCCTTAGTATAGAACTCAATTTTGAAAAATATTTCCATTAGAAGCTTCTTAACAGTGCTCCATACTTCAAAACAATTACACTGCATCAGCAATTACACTAGAAGAGAAAACTTGGCCTTGAGATCTTCACGTAATTTTGATAGCTCTGAAAATCATGTGCTTTTGTCTCATTTCTCATAGTGTCTCTCCGAAGAGAGATAGATGGAAAGAAAGGAAAAGAAATATAAAGAGAAAGGGCCCAGTGAATTCGGATATTTTGGATGCTCCCACACCCAAAGAGACAAGTGATGGCAAGTCTTGTACAGCCAATTTTTTTTTTTATGTGGCTACTGAAATTATAGTTGCCAGTCTCTTTACTAGATCAAGAACTGAAATGTATGTTTCTCTGTGCTTTTTCATTCTTTTGTATTTTAGTTCATAGTAACTTAACTTAGTCCAATACTATGTTAGTTGGTTTTCTAAGTAGCAATTGTGATGTATACTTCTTGTTAAAGTCTAATTGTATAGGGCATTTTAGACATAGATTCTACAGACACAAGTGTCCAGAAAAATAGCACCTTCTGTTCACTAGGCTACCACGCTGCATACAATGTTTTCTAGGAGAGACTGGTTCAATCAGAAAATGTTTTTGGGTGATGTTTTCTTCTCAAACCAGTGCCCTAGCTATATTTCATGTTGCATTTAAATATGAGGAATACTCAATTTTCAAGTGAGACACAATACTCATAATGTTGGGGTCATATTACAAACATTGGCCCTCATTACAACCCTGGTGGTAAATGCCGCCTACCGCCGTGCTGACGGCCGCCAACATACCGTGACCGCAGCGGTATTCCACTACGGGTATTATGACTCACACAGAGAAACCCGCCACTACACAGACACCCATACAAGTCTGCCAGACCAAAGGTCAGTGATAATCTGGTGATAGCAAAACCCACACCGTTACGCCAACAGGAATACGCCCACAGTATCACGGCCCATGAATCACCGCGGCGGTCTTTCAACCGCGGTAAACCATTGGCGGTACACACCGCTGCGCTCAAAATACAAACACATTTACAAAACTACACAACATTGGACAATTCAAACTACACACACCTGACACACATGCACACACCAAACCCACACACTCACACCACTATAAAACACACACCCACATTACCCACAACCCTTTCAACGAAAAAAAAGATTGTCAACAGAGAGAGACACAAGCCAGGAGCACCCACTCAACACATCACCTCACACATCACCCCACACATCCTCACACATATCACTCATACCACAGCCATGGCACCCCAAAGACACCCCAGGTTTTCAGAGGAGGAGCTAAGGGTCATGGTGGAGGAAATCATCTGGGTAGAGCCACAGCTATTCGGATCAAAGGGTGCAGCAAGCGTCCATTGCTAGGAAGATGGAGCTATGGCGGAGCATCGTGGACAGGATCAACATCATGGGACAGCACCCCAGAACAAGGGATGATATCAGGAAGAGGAGGAACAACCTATGGGGAAAGGTGCGTTCCATGGTTGCAAGACACCAGGTAGCCATACAGAGGACTGGCGGTGGACCCCCACCGCCTCCCCCACAACTAACAACATGGGAGGAGCAAGTCTTGGCAATAAAGCATCTTGAGGGCCTCTCAGGAGTAGCAGGAGGACTGGACACTGGTAAGTCAAATCTTTACTATTATATCCCCCAACCTACCTGCATGCTATCACAAACTCCTACCCCACCCTCAACCCCATCACTCCACCACCTCACATATACCCCACCATCACAACCCACCCATCCCAATACCAAGCCCTGCATGCAACACCAATGCATTGACCCCATCACAGACCTGCATGGACACCCATCACCACAGCATGCTCAGTAGAGAGACTCACACAGCCCATAAAATCATCACGAACACAAGGCAAAGCTGACAGGGAAATCACAATCATACAGGGAAACACACCCATGTACAAGATGGCACACACAGATACACTAACACTGCATTTGAATCCCCACAGGACCCCTACTCAATGTCATCGGAGAGGAGGTTCCAGCTACATCCAGTCCCCCCCTGAAAAGGCCCACAGTGACGACAGCAGCTCTGCACGCCTGAATCAGGATGACCAACGTGGCCCATCAGGGACCTCTGGACAGTTGGTTACCCTGCCACAGTCCCAACCCACCACAGCGCCTCCCCCCCAGGAAACACCAGCACAGCACCTACCCAGCGGGCCCATGCCAATGTCACAAGGACACATCAATCAGCAGTGTGTCCACCACTACAGGGACCCCAGGCAACCCCACAAACCCAGGACGATCAGGGACCTAGGCTCAGTGCCAGTGGGCACACGGTTCAGGGTACAGAGGCACAGGACAACAGGGAAGCTGGGAGGACTGCTGTGCGACAGGGGGAGGACAGTCCCAGGGAACCCACTGCCCAGGAGGCACTCACCAACATCCTGGGAGCATACCACCATTCCCAGGAGACGATGGGCCAGATACTGGCCAAGTTGCAGGAGACCCAGCGGCTGCAGGATGGACAGTACCTGAGGATCAGGGAGGACCTCAAACACATCTACACCATCCTGCAGGGGTGCTGCCTGACATTGGCCAACACCATGAGGGAGGAAGTGGCACACCAATGGGCCCCAGACACTAGCCACACCGATGAACAGCCCTCCACCTCTGCCAGCGCTATTGGACAGGAGGCCCACAACAGGAACAACAGGCCACCAGCACCCCACCCCCTGCAGAAGAAGAACCACCCCGCAAACAGTCCCTGTGATCAAGGCAGAAGCCAGAGAACATTGCCAAGACCCCCGCCAGGAAAAGAGACTCCCCTGATTGTCACCCTTCTGTCCCACTCTGTCACCCTGGCCACCTTGAACTGCCATAACTCCCCTTTCTATGCCCAATTGGACAATCCACCTGTGATACCAAGAGACTGGACTCTAACTGGACATTCCTCCACCCTCACCCCAGCCCATTGCACATCCCCCTCTACTTATGAACACTTAAATAAACACCCTTAGAACAAATACAAATCTGGAGTCTGTCAAATGATTCGAGTATGTATGAGCTCAACATTATCAAAGCAATGCAAGTCAAATGTACATATAAATATACTTTGGAATGACCTTTGGTGGGCAGCAGCACACATAGCAGGAGCCAGAGTGCGGCACAGAGATCTGAAAATAGAGATGCCAAAGGGTACAGTCAGTGGCCATAGACATAGGGAAACAGGCTACCATGTACAATGTCCAACAGAAAACTGAAAAGTTAAGTGAAGTTACAGTCTCTTACCTGTGTGTCACTGGAAGTACTGCTAAATTATATTGCTTCTGTTGTCAACATCTTCTTCCTCTGCCTCCTCTGCCTCCTCTTCCTCGCTGTCCACAGGCTCCACTACTGCCACAAGACCATCTCCATGCACATCCTCCTGCAGAAAAGGCATCTGACATCTCATGGCCAAGTTGTGCAACATGCAACATGCAATGATGATCTGGCATCACCTTCTTGGGTGAATAGTATAGGGAGCCACCAGTCAGATGGAGGCACCGGAACCTGGTCTTCAGGAGGCTGAAGGTCCTTTCAATAATCCTCCTTGTACGCCCATGTTCCTCATTGTAACGTTCCTCTGCCCTTGTCCTGGCATTCCTCACTGGGGTTAGTAGCCATGAGAGGTTGGGGTAACCAGAGTCGCCTGCAAATATCGAGGGACAACTGTTAGACACACACTAACCCTTAGGGACAACCCCAGACACATACTTATACTGTGTGGGGAGCTTGGGCTCACCTATTAGCCACACCCGGTGCCTCTGGAGTTGGCCCATCACATATGGGATGCTGCTATTCCTCAAGATAAAGGCGTCATGCACAGAGCCAGGATATTTGGCATTCACATGGGAGATGTACTGGTCCGCCAAACACACCATCTGCACATTCATAGAGTGATAGCTTTTTCTATTCCTGAAATCTTGTTCATTTCTCCGGGGGGGACAAATGCCACATGTGTACCATCAATGGCACCAATGATGTTGGGGCTATGTCCCAGGACATAAAAGTCAGCTTTCACTGTGGCCAAATCCTCCACCTGTGGGAACACGATGTAGCTGTGCATGTGTTTCAGCAGGGCTGACAACACTCTGGTCAACACGTTAGAGAGACATCCCTGATGCCATGGCCACTGTTGTTTGGAAGGAACCACTTGCCAGGAAATGGAGCCCTGACAGGACCTGCACTAGAGGGGGGATACCTGTGGGCTGGCGAATAACTGACATCAGGTCTGATCCAATTGGGCACAACGTTCTAGGACTGGAGCCCGATCAAGTCTGTATGTTATGATAATGTCTGTCCTCCATTGTCGCAAGGTCCACCAGGGGTCTGTACACCAGAGGATGCCGCCATCTCATATTCAACCTTAGCGGTTGAAGCCTATGGAGGAAAACGGTGAGCAGAGGGTCATATTCAAACATCTAGTGCACCAATGATGATTTGTTTACTTTGCAGAGCCAAGATGTGAATCCGAAAATCAGTTTCCGTGCCAATGTCTGCTGTGACGCAGTTAGGTGCCATGCCATGTGGCCCCCTGAAATGGCGGCTGCCTGACCTGTGAGGAGGGACAAGTGGAAATGAGGTAATTCCACTGGCGTTGTGTGCCGTCGCGGTAAGCGGTCGACGACCGCAGCACAACTTCGCATTGATTATCATTGGGCCCTGTGGGTTCCAGGAGCCAATGGCAATGTACGCCGGTGGTGACGGTACGCACCGTCCCAGACGTCACTGCCATTTTCTATCTGTTCACTCACTTGCTACCTGACCTTCAACAGGAGAGAACCTACACTGCAAGTGCTGCTGTGACCTGTGTCTGGAAGCGACAATGGCTCATGTGTCTGGGGAAAGGGCCCCTGCCTTCACTGCAGAATAATTGGAGAAACTGGTGGATAGGGTCCTACCCCAGCACAAGTTACTCTACCGTCCTCCAGGCAAACAGGTGAGTACACTATGAGCATGATGCGTGGGCCATGAATGTATGGAGTGCTGTGTGTGTAAGCCACATGTGGGGGGGGCAGAGGCGTCCTGGCCAGAATGCTGCATGTAAGGTGGTCAATGTATGTGCGTCAAGGGATGGGAGGGATATGGTGGGCCATAAGTGTGACAGTCCGGACGGATGACTAATTTCCTTTTCTGCTGTCTTTTCCATGCAGGTCAGCGCCCACCAGAAAAAGGGTATTTGGCATGCCATCGCCGAGGAGGTGCGGACCCTCAGGGTCTTTGACAGGCAGAGCAAAGGTGGGAGGACCTGCGCAGCTGGGAAAAGAAGACGGCGGAGTCCCAGCTGGGCTTGGCGTCCCAAAGATGAAGGGGTGGCTGTCGCACCGTGACCCCACTGATGTTACACATCCTGGCAGTGGCCTATCCAGAGTTGGATGGGCACTTGAAGGCATCACAGCAACAACAAGGGGGTGAGTACAGATTCTGAATCCTGACTTTGCACGCGTTAAGAGGTACCTGGGTGGGGGATGTGGGCTGTAGGTGCCCCCAGGCCAGGGTGAAGATGGCAGGGTAGGTCCCTTGTTGGGCAAGCTCTGAAGCACTCCTACCCCAATAGTGTTAGTGGGCATCTACTGCTGGGCAGGGTCCTGTGGGTTTAAGATGTGCAGCTCAAGGCGGTAGGAATTGTACCCCATGGGCTGGTGACCATCTTAGTAACTGGTAGTGCATGTCGTAGTGCTTTGGGCTGCTCCCTGTGTGCTGTGTACACCAACGGTAGGGGTGTTGCTGGCATTGACCAAGTGTATCCTCTGTCTCTCCCTCCCTTTTTGTTTTGTCACCCTGTCCTTGTGTACATTAGCATCATCTGGTAGAGGAGCAGAGGCATCGGCGACAGAGGGAGCTGCATCCCACATGGGCCTGGAAGCCGAATCCACTGAGGGTGAGGGCACCAGTGGGATGGAGGGCAAGGGGAGCACCACAACAGGGACAGGAGGGGAAACCACAGACAGCGACTCGTCCTCTGATGGAAGCTCCCTGGCAGTGGCAGACACCTCTGTGCCCACCCCAACAACAGGTACAGCCGCCTCCCCCCCACCAGCACAGCCCTCCCAGCAGCCCCTCAGCATGTTTCCCGTGCCCGCTCACCCAGGAGGGAGGGCATCTCCTTTGCCCCAGGCACCTCAGGCCCTGACCCAGTCAGCCCTGCTGCCCTCAGTGAGGAGGCTATTGACCTCCTGAGATCCCTCACTGTTGGGCATTCAACCATACTACCATACTAAATGCCATCCAAGGTGTTGAGAGGCATTTGCAACAAACAAATGCATACCTGGAGGGCATTCACTCTGGTGTGGTGGCCCAACAGAGAGCATTCCAGGCTCTTACCTCAACACTGATGGCAGCCCTTGTACCCCTCTCTAGCCTCCCCCCTCCAACTTCCTCTACCCAGTCCCAATCTCCTCAACCCCAGCCTATCCCAAGCACACCTTCAGACCAGCATTCACCCAAATCAACACACAGAAGTGGCTCAGGCAAACACAAGCACCACACTTCGTCTCATAGGCACTCACACAAGCACCATCACCATGCAGACACACCAAAATCCACTGCCTCTACTGTGTCCCCCTCCTCCTCTTCGTCCTCTCAGTAGCGTCTCCACTCGCACCTGAATGCACTACATCCTCATCCACTACCTCCATCACCAGCACGCCCATCACTACACACCACGCACGAGCAGTCACCACCCCCACATCCATGCACATGTCCCCTGTGTCCTCTCCCAGTATGTTTGTGACCCCTCCCCCAAAAGTACACAAACGCAAGCACCCACCCACCCAACAGCCATCCACCTCACATCAGCATCCAGCCCATGCACCTTCACCCAAACCCAGCAGACAGACACCTCCTACAACCACTCCCTCTTCCCCCACTCCCAAACCCTCTCCCTCTTCTCGCCCCAGTATTTCTAAAAAGCTTTTCCTGGATAACATTGACCTCTTCCCTTGCCTTCCCCCCCCATCCTTCCCTCGGGCCAGGGTATCCAGAACCCAGGCCAGCACCTCAGCCACCAAGTCAGCATCTGCTGTGGTACTTGCAACTCAAAGGGGGCACTCGTCAGCCCAGCCAGTGTGCCACCAACCCTTGCAAAGGACAAAACCATTCCACCACCTGCCAAGGTGAAGAAGGGGACAGCATGCAGCAAGGGCAAGGAGCACGAACCACCCAGCAAGGCCCCCTCTAAAACTCCAGCTGCCAGAGCCAAGGTCACAACACCATCTGCCAGGATGAGGAAGGGCCATAAAACACCAGGCAAGGCACTTCAGCCATCGGAGGCTGCAGGTGAAGGTCTGGTGGCCACCAGCACAACCGCCAGCCCCGCCACCTGCACCATGGCCAGCACCGCCAGCAGCCCCGCTGCAAGCACCGCCACCTGCACCACCGCTAGCACCACTACTATCAGCAGCAGCAGCCCCAGTGGGCAGCACCTGCACCATGGCAAACACCGCCAGCAGCCCCGCCACAAGCACCACCGCAAACACCGCCACATGCACCTCTGACAGTAGGACCACTACCAGCAGCAGCAGCCCCAGTGGGCATCCGTCTAAGGCTACAGGAGATGGGCTGGAGCCTCCCACCACCACTAGCAGCACCCCCACCAGCACCAGCACTACCACCAGTTTGCAGCCTTAGCCACCGCAGGATGGAGTCTGGCCCTGCCTCCATGGACCATCATGCAACCTGTTCCCTGCAAATCTCGTGCCTCAGACACCCAGGTGAGGGAATGTCAACTGCCACACCCCAAGTGCTGCATCACTGAACACAAGGCCCCCTCCAGAACCAGTGGAGATATGCATCCACTCACCCCCCTCCTTGGCAGGATGAAGCACACTGGGCACAAGGCCCCCTCCAGAACCAGTGGAGATATGCATCCACTCACGCCCTCCTTGGCAGGATGAAGCACACTGGGCACAAGGCCCCCTCCAGAACCAATGGAGAAGCCATCCACTAGAGAGACTGTGGCCTTGCACTCCCCAGGACCAAGCAGTGGGCAAACCACCCAATTGAGAGACTGTGGCCTTGCACTCCCCAGGACCAAGTAGTTGGCAAACCACCCACTTGAGAGACTGTGGCCTTGCACTCCCCAGGACCAAGCAGTGGGCAAACCACCCACTAGAGAGACTGTGGCCTTGCTCTCCCCAGGACATTGCTGTGGGCATGGAGCCCCCTCACAGAACAATGGCGTTATTCCATCTTCCGGCTCAGGTGCCCCCCTTCCCATCCCCCTGAATTGCCTGTGTGTTTTCGACCAGATTCCCCTGCAGTGTTCTCTCCGTACTGAGGCAAGAGTCAAGTGTGGGCCTGGCCCATGATTTTTGGCCCAGTGGCCCACGGACATTTTGAATGGACAATGTACGGCCTTCTGTACATATTGTATATTTTTGTAAATACTGTTTTTCTATTCATTACGTTTATCTGCCTATTTCTAAAATGTCACTGATTTAACTCAATTCCTTTTGTCCTTGCGTTCTTCCAGGGGATACGGGGTGTAAATGTAATGTTGATGCATGTGTTTGTGTGTATGGTGCTGTGGGGGTGGGGGTGTTGCATGTTGCATGTGTGTGTGTGTGTCACTCTCTCCCCCCCTGTATACTAAGTGCAGTACTCACCGTGGTCGTCGCCACCGCCTTTCGTATTCCTGGTAGATGAGGAGGTAGACCAGCATCGGTAGGACCTGTAGTTCGGGCTCCACTGCATCCTGGTTCTTCGTTGAGTATTGAGTGGTTTCCCTTTTGTGTTCTGTTTCTGCCGTGCTTTTGATGGCGTTGGTCCCACCTCGGAAAAGCTGGAGGATGGGCGGGTTTTAATTCTGTGGGCGGTACATTGACTTCTGGCTGTCTGTTGGCAGCGACCACTGCGGTGTTTGTTGCTACCACCATGGCGGTCGGAGTGTTAAAGTGCCTGTCTGTGTTGGCGGTTTCCACCGCGGTCGTGATCCCATTTGTTTTACAGCCGGCCTGTTGGCGGTATTACTGGCGCTTTAACACCAACCGCCAGGGTTGTAATGAGGGCCATTGTTTGCAGTTTTGCCAATATAGATTTGCCACTTCAGCTTGTGCGAGTCCGCTTTTGTAGGGAAGATAATAAATCCACTGGTAAAAAGCTGACGTGTAACCTGTGTTGTCCTCTCTTCTCCTGCGCCACTTTCCTATAGTGTTGTGTAGCCCCAACGGAGTAAGGCTGCTTACAGCCAACCAAATGCCTTTAAGTGGAAGATGCCTTGAAGATGTACTGGCCTGCCTCAAATGCATTTGCAGCCCGCAAGCCAATGCTCATCCACCTGCCTTGTACTACTGTTCTTGTGGTCTACTCTTTCATGGTCACCTCATATGCAATGTAACAAAAAAGTGACATTCCGAAGAGGTGAATTTTTTTACAATGGACCGTGTTCATTCACCTGTGATCATAAACATCTTCCGTTCTGTCACTTGCCTGGTATGGTTTCAATGCATATGCCTTTTGCCTGTGGATCAGCCTACTGTGGACATGACAGCCACTCACCATCATGTTGGAGACAACGAGCTCAGATGGATGGCATCCTTCCTAATTCATCACACTCAGAGAGTCCGTCTCCCCCTTCACCTCACCGGTTAAGCACTCCATCTGCTGCATCCCCCAAGGCTCTTTAACATCTCTCTTCAACGTCTACATGATAGCACAAACAGACATTGTACGATCACATGATATCAACATCATATCCTACGTTGATGACACGCAGCTCTTCCTATCACTCTAAACAGACCGCACCAAGACAAAGACCAACTTCCACAACTGTATGAAGAACTTTTCCGCCTGGATGAAGGACAATTGCCTGAAGCTCAACATGGACAAAATGAAGGTTCTGATCTTCATCAGACACTCAACCCTCTGGAATGACCCCTGGTGGCCAGCACAGCTTGGAGCCATCCCCACAACGAAAGATCACGCCCACAACCTCTGTATCATTCTTGACAGCAAACTCTCCATGAAACCCCAGGTCAATGCCATTTCCTCAGCTTGCTTCCACATACTCTGCATGCTCCGCAAGATCTTTAAGCGACTCCCCATCGGCATGAGGAAGACAGTGACGCAGACCCTCATCACCAACTGACTAGGCTATGGCAATGCACTCTACACAGGCACCAGCACTGAAGACGATCCAGAACACAGCTGCCAGACTGATCCTCAACCTGCCCTAGAGAACCCACATCACCCAGCACATGAAGGACCTCCATTGGCTCCAGATACAGAAAATATGCCACCTACCTGAATCACTGCTTTCACGTCCATCAACCAACCAAGAACCTCCACTTGGCACATATTGCCCTTGCAAGGATACCATACACAGGCCACCTCCGTGCTGGAGGATGCCTCTTCTCCCACCTTGCCACCAAATCCTGCAACGCCCTCCCCGTCCACCTCCACACTGCACCCTCACAAACCCACTTCAGAAAAGGACTGAAAACCTGGCTTTTCAAATAAACACCTGCAAGCACCTCAATACCCACTCTGCTGTCAAGCTGTGCTATACAAATAACACCTGATTGACTCATGGAGGAAGAGAAGATGTTGAGTACGACTTTCCGCAAACCACCCACTTAAATAGCTCTCACTACAAAATACTGGCACTCTGGAAAAATAACAGAACAGGTTTGAATACTATGCACAGACCACGTGTAAAAAACACTCAAGTCAACAAGCTATGGACCTCTTTATTAACCTGGTGGAAGGAAACATCACAGACAACGTCCCTTTCAAACACATAAAAACAGCATGAAAAGATCTCTAAAACAGTCTGAATTAAATTAGATTTTTGATTTGCAGTAATATATTAACTACAAGATGAGTTTTTCATTAGTTTTCGCAAACTAACCATGATTTTTGCAAGTTTGGCAATGATGAAGAAATATGCCTCAGAATCACTTAAGGATGCTACTCTATCTAATTGTTGAAAAGGGTTACTGGCTTTATAGAAAATACTTTAGATGGGCATAATCAACATGGTGGCTGAGGTGCATGTGGCCAGTAAGAATAAACACAAATATTGAAAAGATGCTACATATAGGTACAATAGCAAAAAGAAAAGAAAAGCAAGAAGGCACAAACTTCAACAGAGAGCGACAAGCTAGAATATTGGTGTGGACTTGTATTCCCTTGCATTCCCTCAGGTGGGGCCTACACAGATATACACAAGAAATGTCACAACTGTAATAAAAGTGTCTGCACGATGAACACAGCCATCTGCTAATAGGCTGCAAAGCAAAGAAAATGAGACAAGGTTCGTCTGATGCACCTCCTAACTACCACCAGAGAAACTATCTAATTTAAGAAGTTGACACAAAGAAAAGTAGTGAATGATGTCAGAGGTGTCAAATGCACCCAATGACACCGACACAGAACAACTTTGCATGCTGTGCAAAAAAGACATAAAAGGCCAGCATACATGACAGAATGATAGTGAAGTTATAATTAGCAACCTTAAATATCAATGTCTTCCAATTGAGTGCCAAACACTAAGGAGCTCAGTACGACTTTGGCGAGCGGCAGAGGCTGCCCACCAAAGTCCTGTGTCGGGATGACCACCTGTGCGTCTGACCCTCCACGGGACCTATTACGAGTTTCCCACTGGGCCGGCCCAGTGGGAAACTCACCACAACATTGAAGCTGGCTCGTAATCGAGCCGGCGGCAATGTAGCTGTGCGTCTGGTGCAACAATACCAGTCGTGCTTCTCACTGCCCGTAATTCGGGCAGTGAAAAGTGGGACAGGGCTGTCCATGGGGGCCTCTGCTCTGCCCATGCCAAGTGCATGGGCATTGCAGTGGCCCCCATGAGGCCCTAGGCGCCCCCCTTCCACCAGACTTTGCATGGAGTTCTGACTGCCATGCAAAGGCTGGTGGAAACAGGACCCATAATTTGGAGATCAGCACTGCTTGCAGCGTTGCCCTGGCAGATTACGACCGCCAAGACCACCAGGCTGTTGATGGGGGCAACCTGGTGGTGCTGGCGGTCAGACCATGATGGCTTTGCCACAGTCATAATGTGGCAGTCGGACCGCTACTGTGGCAGTGGTCCGACCGCCACCGCAAGTGTGGCACTCTTAAGACTCGTAATGAGAGCCTGAATGACAAGCATGAAGAAACTTGCCTAGGGGACCACATCATTGTGGAATGAGGTTTCTCAGGGGGAACATTGCAGCCAGCCGCCTCCTCTGCAGAGTGGCTAGCAAGCCTTATGGGACTTTCAGAAAGAACTATAAATGTATCATCTAGTTCTGAGAATTGTGAGATTTCCAGTTCTGGATTAAGGGCTGGAAAAAAGTAAGGACTCAAAGCAAAGCTATACACTTCAGGAACACCTATTGATACTATTACAGAAGATACTTTGATGGTAGACCCCATAATTCTGCAATTCCCTTAACATATGTGAGAGTAATTGGATCAAGAGATTATGGATGCTAAAACAACAGAGGCTATGAAGTTGATGTCAACCAGCATGGCAGAGGAAGAGGAGGGATTGCCCTTGGTATTCTATTCTACAATTCAACAAGTTTCATTGTAACATCACTCTTTGAGAAAGTCTACAGAGAAGCCATTGAAAATGGGGTGTTCCAAGTGGAATTCAACAGAGCACACTTCTTAATTCCTAAACCAGGGAGAGGCAAATTACCATGCTCTAATTGTATGCCCGGAACAACCTCCCCCTGCACCTCAGACCAAGCCCATCACTCCCCATCTTCAGGTAGAACCTCAAGACATGGCTCTTCGGATGAGGCCCCCCCGGGCCTTGAGACCCTCACGGGTGAGTAGCAATGCTTTACAATTACAACTGATTAATTGATTGATTGGTCCATCTTGCTGCTTAACTGCTATGTCCAGATGTTGGTGAAGGTACTGCTCATGAGACTGAGCAAAGTTATCTATCTTGTGATGCATCAAAATCAGGCAGGATTTGTGCTGAATCGTTCATCTCAGAACCACATGAGGACATTGTTGCACCTATTGTGGCAAACTGATCAAGATTCTGAAAAAAAAATCTCTTTCCTTGATACTGAAAAAGCATTTGGTTGAGCTGAGTTGGGTAACTTATTCCAGACTCTGAGGAGCTTTGGGCTGAGACAACAGTTAGTGGCAATGATCTCCTGGCTTTATCAAGAGGCTACACTCAAAATAACATTGATTGAGTCTGATCTGGGAGCATTGTGATACAAAGGGATACTAGGCAAGGGGGGGTCCACCCATCATCTCTTCTCTTTTGATCTAGCACTAGAACCCATGGTTATAGTCATTAGGACAAACAATATCTTACTAACAGTAAGTGATCTGTACACCACAAAACAGCTGTGATAGACCTCATCAATAACCTCTCTACCTTCTTGGAGCACAAAGTAAACTGGTTGAAGTGTGAAGCCAAACCTATGACTCCCAGCATTACTGCACAAGCTCTTACCACTTTTCCCTTTAGGTGTATACCTTGTCAATTAAAATACTGAGTGGTGCTACTCAGCAGAGATTTTCTAGTCTGTGAAGAAGGATAATGTGTCAGGTTTGCTTGAAAAAGCAAATATTGATTTTGCTTAAAGGGAAATGGTTTAGCTCTACCTTTGGAGTGGAGTCCAAATAGTGAAGGTGGTATTGGCACCCATGTTTAATTACATCTTTAGTAAGCTGCCAATCAAGATATCAAACTTTGTACTAAAGTTGATAGACACATTCATTTGGAATTAAGTGTGGGGTTTGACACCGCTGAGACTTGCAACCTTAAACCTATATCCTTTTACTACCTTAGGTTGCTTAACATTGCCACTAATTGGAACTGTTAGACCTCACAGCCTTAGGGTGGTCATCCCCAACTTTTTGCCTGCCTCCCTCAACTTTATGACACTGTTTTTGCTGCTAACCAGTGCTAAAGTGCATATGATCTCTCCCTTAAAAAAATGGTGATGTTGGCTCATACTCAATTGCCATATTTAATGCATTTGTAAGTCCCTAGTAAAGAGCACTGCATGTGCCCAGGGCCTGTCAATTAAATGCTACTAGTGGGCCTGCAGCCCTGATTGCGCCACCCACATAAGTAGCCCCTTAGCCATGTCTCAGGCCTGCCACTGCAAGACCTGTGTGTGCAGTTTCACTGCCACTTCGACTTGGCATTTAAAAGTACTTGTCAAGCCTTAAACTCCCCTTTTTCTACATATATATCACCCCTAAAGTAGGCCCTAGATAACTCAGAGGGCAGGGTGCTTTGTGGGTAAAAGGCAGGACATATATCTGTGTGTTGTAGATGTCCTGGTAGTGAAAAACTCCTACATTCATTTTCCACTGCTGTGAGGTCTACTCCTTTCATAGGCTAACATTAAGGCTACCCTCATAAACTGTTTGAGTGGTAGACTCTGATTAGAAAGGGGTAAACAGTTCATATTTAGTATGGCCAGAATGGTTATACAAACTCCTGCTGACTGGTGAGGTTGGATTTTTTATTACTATTTTAGAAATGCTACCATTAGAAAGTGAGCATTTCTCTCACTTAAATCCTTCTGTGCCTTACCTGGACTGCTTTGCTTCAAAGGACCGCTGCCTTGCTGTTGCTCTGCTGCCTTGCTGGCTCTGGCTCTGCTGAGAATTCCTTTCCACGGGTTTGGATTGAGCTTGCCTCCTGTTTCCTGAAGTCTCAGGGGCAAAAATGACTTAATCTCTGCAAAGAAACTCCTTGTGCAGCGAAATTCGACGCACAGCCTGCTGCAATCCACGCACAGCCTGTTCAGTGGTGAGAAAATCACTGCATCACCAAACCAGAATGACGTAGCCTGGCTCCCCCAGTGGAGATTCACCCAGTGCCAACGTTGCGACCGGAACTTCGACATACAGCCCACCGGATCAAGGCACCACCGAGCCAGAACAACACAGCCCAATTTCCTGCAAGAGGAAACAGTGCAGGGCCAGCAGTCCAACAGAAATTTCACTGCATCACCGCCAGATCGACGCAACAGCTGTGATTTCGCCCTGCACACCCAGGATTTCCAGCATTGTTCCTTGGCGTCAAAATACCCCATATCGCAAAGAGGATTCAAGCCTGTGCATCGTCTGTGTGAGCCTGGAAAACTGACGCGTACCTACCTGTTTCCAAGCATCTCCTCCTCTGAGGTCCTTGTGCATGTAATTGTGATGCAAACTAGGTACTTTGTGCTTGCAAGAGACAATTGTTGCTTTTAAGAATTAAAGACTCAGCTTAGCATTACAAAAGTGATATTTCAACTTGTGATTATCAGATCTTGATCGTTTTTACCTTAATTTTATCTGATAAATATCCTATATTTTTCTAAACCTGTGTGGTGTCTTTTTGTGGTGTTCTCACTGGGTTATTGCATGATTTATTACAAAAATACTTTGCACATTGCCTTCTAAGTTAAGCCTGACTGCTCAGTGCCAAGCTACCAGAGGGTGGGCACAGGATAATTTGAATTATGTGTGATTTCCCCTGACTAGAATTGTGGTCCTTATTTGGACAAGGGTGTATACCTCTGCCAATTAGAAACCCTATTTCTAACATGAACATACTAGAAGGCACATCCCAAATAGCCTCAAACCTGGGGAAGATAGAGCGACACCACCAATCAGATGCAGAGGGCCCAAGTTTATGAAAGACCCAAATAGCCGAAATGTTCTACGTATGGTCCTGGACTCATAAAGAACTGAGGCAGGAGGGTTTCTTTACCCAACTGCCTGTGTATAGAACAATGATGCATTGCTAATTGCAGGCAGGCCATTTATGTTGTGTGGCTAGCATTCTAAGGTATCAGATGGCACCTTTGAATCATTCACAGAAGTCTCTGCAGACTTTTATCTTCATAGAAGGTGATTCTAGAAATATGTACAGTTGTGATGCAGTCTACTGTCCACGACAGGAGCATAAGAGTATGATAAGTCAGTTACCCCACTATGAAACTGTTTGGTGAAATGGGACCACTACAAAAACCTTACTCAAGAATTGTATAAATGATCAACTCAGATGTAGCTGGCAAGCAAGATTGAAAATTATGTATACTAAGTAAAACTTTTGGGACCTTATAAACACTCATGACAGAGCGTCAGAAAAGCTAATCTTAAATTCAGTCTTTCAAGAACTAGAAGATTGAAACTGGTGTCCTCATAGGCTGCAGAAGTGTAGAGTGTCATCTTCCTTGAACAGTTGGAGATCTGCTAAGGTAAAGGGGGTATTATTAAATTCTTTGGTATTGCCCTAAGGTACAGAATTATTAGCTCAGAATATGGGGTACTCTCACTGAGACTAGTGACTTTGTATTTAACCACTCACTGGTGGTAGCAATTTTTCATTATACTCAGGATATGATTGGGATGAGTAACCACAAGAAATGGTGGCTGAACTCAGCAGCAAAACCGAGTATCCATAAAAAATTGAAATTGAGGGCACCCATGTATAAGGAATGGATGGGCTCAATGATGCTGATGGCTGCACATGAGATGGATTAATTTATAAATTTAATTTAATGAGCACCTCCAGGTGTTCAATGAAATTTGGGGTCCATTCCTATCTTGACTTTCGCTAAATATCCAATGCTTTCTACACACACAGATGGTAACTTGAAGGGGTGTTGGAGCAAGTCTATTCCCACTTTAATGGTAAGAATTTTTGTCTTTTTTATTTTTTTATTTTGATATTCAGAAATGTCTGTGTTCATTTTTCTTTACCCTTATTATTATTATACGTTTTGCAGTTTCTGATACGATTAATATGTCAAGTCAGACGCATACAGTTAATGGCCTTTATATGGGCTGGCTTAACAGTGGAACTGTTGCTAGACAGTTATTTGAGCATTACTAGAGAGGAGCTTTATCTCCGTCTCACATGTTGGGAGTTAGGTGTACATGTTTTGATTGAGCAGAAGTTGTGTTTTTCCACAAAAAAGGGGGTAGCCCGCCACACAGCTGTGATTATTTTGCACATTTATCCAGCAGCCTGAGAGTGAACTTTCTGTTGCTCACACATTACATTGTAATGTTATTACAGAGTCTTAGAGAACAAGATACTGTATGTTGTTTTTCTCTGGCTAGAGCACAGATGGGAGGAGAGTAGTCATTAACCTACATGGATTTTTATCTCTGACTTGACAGTGCAACTTTCAGCTGACCTTTTAACCTACACCAATATTATTCTACAGGTATTTGCTTCCACACAAATACATCTTCATTCTCATGCTATTTGCTTGTAATGATTTATCATGTCACACAACATTATTGTGAAGTCAGACCTATGAGCATTGCCAATGCTTGCTTCAATACTACTTCTGTATGTTAGAAGTTATATAACACATTTTAAATTTGTCTGCCTTTTTTCAGGATGATAACTACGCTGATTACTAGGGATAATATACGTCCGACATGATTGTTAATGTCTATTAGTATAAAAATATTCACACACAGAGGCTACTGCAAAACTCTAAATACACCTCTTCAGGGATGTGAGTAACTCATCATTGGGATGTGGATAAGAAAAGTAAACACAGTTTCTTCAGGTAGATCCAGATTCTCCACAGCAGAACACCAACATGGTTGAGGTTGAGTGATCGCAGTGCTTAAGCCAAGATGAAGCACTACTCCAACCACAGATGACAGCCAATCTCTTCAAAACTGTCCACTGGAACTGCAAATGTGGTATTAGTGTTCCAGCATGCATGAAGATGACGCCCTGTTGGTGCATACACCAATACGAGTTACCTTGACCAAGTGAAAGAGGTGTCTGTTGTTAGCGTGTCAGAGCCTTGATAAGTAAACTTACAAGGAGACACGCCTAGGTCGATGAACCTTTGGACCACGTTCGGGGACTTCCCAGTACGAGATGTCTTTTGGCATCACAAATTAATGATCACAGTAACTAATTAACAAGATAATTCAATAACATTCAATACGAATCAATAAGTCGAACACACCATGACCTTTCAGTCATGAATAACAACACCAATTTAGTTAAGTGTTAAGATACTTATTTCCCTATGGGTTACAATCTAATGTCATCTCTGTTAATCTCATTAGCACTCCATCTCATTAGAAACTCATCTATTTAGTACTTAGAACGCAACTTAATCAATGCATAGAGAATTTTCATTCAGTATTTAGGCATATCATTAATATGAAGCAACTCAGCAAAGATTCGTTAATATATGATTCAACAAAGCAAGAACTCAGTCAATTGTCTATTTGCATCAGATATTTGTGAACACCTTAACTAAGCTCTAATTAGCATCAGCATGTTGGGCTTCATGTAAAACATTTTAACAAACACGAATTTGGAAAACATCTAACTATGGACTCTATCAAAGAGAAGTTGGTACCTAGAAGGAAAAAGGCAAACAGACAATTACAATTTTTGCATTAGATAGTTACCAATCCAACAGATCAGCAAACAGAGTCAGTCTTCGTCCTCAGGACATCAGTCGAATCACCATCAGCAGAGTTAGGACGGGGCAAAGTCTTGATATATTATAGCTAAGGAATAGGACCTTCCCTCATATGGAGGAGAAGTAAGTATCAGGCAAAGAATGGGTAGAGGATGGTTTAAAGTATCAGGAAGAATGAACAGCAAAGTCTCAAAAGAATAGCCTCTTTTCCCCTTGGGTCGTGCGGTTAAATCAAAACTAAGCCTAATCTGCCTTAATTTCTCATTGAGTAATAATTGGTGCATCGTTATCTCTGTCCAAAATTTCTTCCCGCACTTCACCAGAATTTTCCACAAACCACAGTTCTCATGTCGCTGATCGGCCCATGTTATTGACGTCTTCATCGGTTGGAATGTCAGGTAAGAAAAGTTACACTTTACGCTCCAGTCAGTGTCTCCATTGTTTTCTCCTACTCCAGGCAGCCTTGCACCTGTTACAAATTACACTGTTGCATTCAGCAAGAATGTCTCCTTGAACAAGTCGGGTCATGAGAAAGAATTTACTACGGCTACACACACATATCTTCTGGAAAAGTACAGCTTCATGTCCTTCAGAAAAACAGCACATTGCACGGTAGAAAAATACAGTCTAATATGAGACCAGGCAGCTAGGCCCAGACCCTCGCTAGGCTAAGGACTATTGATTAATAAGCAAACTCCTAATACATGACTCTAATTATGATATGTTAATACAAATTCAAAACATTAGTACATAATTAACTCAGAATTAACAACTTCCATTGGTCTTCGTATGCATTGGTAGCCACTCCCCGTGGGCACATTTCAAACGTGTGCATTATTTTCTATGTTGACACATTTTCTATGCAGCTTCATCACACAATAAATGTCAAGTTTTTTCATGTTAATATTAATTTTAAAAGACACACTCCAACACTGTCATGTCAAATGGTGCTCATGTTGGAGAATGCATATTATTTAACGAAATGTCATTGCCCAGATACGAGCCTTTAGGCTGTGATCTCTGAGGACATCACAATAAAAATGGTAACATGCAACATAAGAAGTGATGTCAAGGGAAATCCGGATCACCCACCTTACCTGATAGTGACATCTCCTACTGCTAGTCATTCTGAGTCCAGAGGCTACTCCTGAGGACCACTCAACACAAAGCAAGAGTTATACATGCTAGAACTAACCTCCCCTATTGTGGAGAAGAGAAAAACACAATTTTCTATTACCATTAGGCCGAAGGTTAACTGCTCTGACAATTGTGTCTTACTATTCAGTACTTTTTCAGTAGTCTAATCATCTAGAGAAGTAGTCAAGGGTGCGGGGTAAAACGTAAAGCTGGCCTGGAATGCTGTAATTTATCGCCCAGCATCCCGCCATTACTGCACAGATACTTCAGTTACCCCTGAACACTTAAACTGCCTATGAATAACAATCTTTTTGTGAATGCAGTGTGCTGCGTGTTCATTAACCGTCTTTCATTTGAACGCTAACATTCTACTGCATGGAGACTGTATTATTTTAAACAAAGGCTTTGATTTATAAGCAGTCCCTTGCCTCATAAATCACACCTGCGCTGTGGTGCCCTGGGCTCTCTGTGTTCTGCCAACATTTACCTTTTATAAATGATTTGGGTTTACCTCCCATTGTGCTGCAGCCTAATGCAATCACAGACTTCTCTCCCAACTTTCACCCCCACCCACCTTGTTATTCCCACAGGGAGTGCAGAAGTGTTTTGTGGGTTATTTTTACTTTAGGAATGTTGAATTAAAAAATGTATGTTTATGTGCAGTAATTCCTGTTATCCCCAAACATACTGTGGTAAGATTTTTTTTCTCTCTGTTGGTTCTGATTGCTTCAAGGCTTCTTATTCCATTGAAGCTAAGATGGAACATCACATGAAATATTTGGGCTTCTTAAAATCAATAGTCGCACATGAAGAAAACGTCTGTGAAGTTTTTTTTTTATGTGAAGATCTTTTTTTATTTAAGAGTTTATTGGATGATATATTCTGAGCACACTTGCTCTGAATTTGCAAATGAATATATATTTGCTTCCGGAGGTGTAGTACACGGGTTTGTTTACTGTCTTTCCAATATTTACTGCATGCTGTATGCAATCAATTCCACTCAAGTCGAACATTTTTTAAAAAAAAAGAGAAATCAACCCTGAGAAATGTTGAGAATATTATTATTCTACAGCAATTCTCCTACTATCTTCCTTTCATCTTAGCTGCATTAAAAATGCGTTGATTAAAATAAAGCACAGCGCCCTTCTCGAGGGCTGAATAACTGTTCTATGAGCAAACCGTCATCAAAATTCAGTCAAATATTTTGTGCCGAAGAGAAGCGATTAAGCCGCTGCATTCTGCTCAATGTAATGCCTAACTTAAATATTCATTCACCTCTTAAACCTGATCGCCTGACAGATATATAATTGCATCATCAGTCAGGAAGGGCTACAGTGATAGGTGGTTAACCAATACACTGAGTATGGAAAAAGCACCTTTGCCAAAAGAGTTCAATTAAAAGACAGACAGCGCTCCCTGAAAGTGCAGGAAATGGTTCTCTGCACCTTTCCATGCTCCCTGAAATGTGCACGTTATATGCAACACTGTGCAGTGTGTACTGTATATACAGAAGCCCAATGTACTATTCAGCGCTTCGTCAGGCTGAGCACTTTCTCTGAAGTGCTGGTATTGTTAGCGCATCGGACGCGAATAGGTCGATGAACCTTTTGACTCGTTTAGGATGTTCTCGCCATAGCTCCAGTACATGAACAAATGATCAATTTACAACAGTCATTAGTAATCAATAAATCATTAATCAATGGAAATATCACGCACCATGACCTTTCAGCCATGAATAACCACACCTTTAGTAAAGGTTTAGTAAGTTTATTTCCCTTATAATAACAATGCTAAAGTCATGAAGATTAATCTCAAAATCAAATGAAACACCTCCAAGAACAATACTGGTTGACCAAAACGTCAGAAGAAACGGTGCATATCAATAGCAGAGTCAGTTGCAACGAAGTAATGATATAAATAGGATTCAGCGAGATAACTCGTCAATCATTACTCCCTGTGCTCATCAGTTATATTTGAGTACTTCAACTAACATCAAAATAGCATCAGTATGTTGGGCTTCATGCAAAACAATTTAGAACACAAATTTAGAAAAACATCTAGCTATGGGTCTTATCAAAACAGCGCAGTTGGTACCTAGAAAGCAAAGGCATAAAATGCATAACACTCACATTGTCATATCTACCTATCCTTGAAATGGGTCAGCAAGCAGAATCAGTCTTCGTCCTCAGGTCATCAATCAATCAGCAAAACATCTGGCTCTCAGTCAGAGAGTAAGAGCTCAATGACAGAATCTCAAAATTCTTTTAAAGTCTCTTCTTCTCTCAAAATCACAGTAATTCTGAACAATTCTCCTCATTCACGTTGTTATATCAAAATCACCTAAACTATACCCTAATTCCCTATTGGTCAGTTAATCATACGGTTATACTCTACCCAATTATATTTCTATTCCAAATCTATGAATTCTAATATTTCGCTCTTCACACAAAGTTGATTGGTCCACTTTATGATGTCCTCTTCATCCGGCTTGTCAGGGTACAATTTTGTTGCGTCTTCATCTCAAGTCAGTGCCTTCATTGTTCTCGTCCTGGGAAAGTCTCACACACATTACATATGATTTGTTACATTGCTAGAAACATAGGGGGTCATTCCGACCCCGGCGGGCGACGGGCGCTGCCCGCCGGGCGGAAACCTCCAAAACACCCCACCGCGGTCAAATGACCGCGGGGGTCATAACAACTTTCCCGCTGGGCCGGCGGGCGATCTTCAAAAGATCGCCCGCCGGCCCAGCGGGAAAGCCCCTGCAAAGAGGAAGCTGGCTCCGAATGGAGCCGGCGGATTTGCAGGGGTGCGACGGGTGCAGTGGCACCCGTCGCGATTTTCAGTGTCTGCAAAGCAGACACTGAAAATCTTTGTGGGGCCCTGTTAGGGGGCCCCTGCACTGCCCATGCCAGTGGCATGGGCAGTGCAGGGGCCCCCAGGGGCCCCACAACACCCGTTCCCGCCAGCCTGGTTCTGGTGGTGAAAACCGCCAGAAACAGGCTGGCGGGAAGGGGGTCGGAATCCCCATGGCGGCGCAGGATTCCCTGGGCCAGGGGTAAACTGGCGGGAAACCGCTGTTTCCCCTTTTCTGACCGCGGCTTTACCGCCGCGGTCAGAATTGCCCATGAAGCACCGCCAGCCTGTTGGCGGTGCTTCCGCGGCCCTCTGCCCTGGCGGTTTCAAACCACCAGGGTCAGAATGAGGGCCATAATCTCCTGTTCGTTGGTTCTCACAGAAAGCTCCGGTTAAGCACTTTTAACAAGTCAATGGACATTCTACAGTTTAGTTCACTCTGTCAGCACTTTTTATTAACTGCTAAGAAATGCAGCTTCTGCATGAGGCCTGGCAAAACGAGGCCAAGACACTTGCTAAGTTAAGGCCTACAATTAATAAGGCTAAAGCATACTTAATAACCCTTAATATGACATATTTCTACATTAATCTAATACATTTTCAATATTTCATAATTATTAATCATTAACTAGTACATTTCGTGAACACTGGTGGTCATTCTCCGAGGTCACATTTTCAAATGCGTGCATTATTTTTCTCTACGTTATTCATTTTCTACAAAATTAATTATTTAAAATACATAAACACTCATTAATAATTTCTAGCTCTGTCACCTGCTCTAACATAATGTATCTGGGCTTTTAATCACGCCCACCGCACTCCCATCACTATTAGTCGTTCATGGGCTTGCCTTTCAAAAATCCTTTGTTATCATTGGTAAATGCTTTATGTTTGTCCCTCATTAGGGTGGTTTTGTTACCACCCTGGCCATCGACCCTGGTACATGGATAATTGCACTTTTGCCCATAACTTTGACTGTGAGCTAACTTCTTTTTCCTTTTGCATCTCTTCTCGCTCACCACAGTGCTTTGAATCGGTTCCCTTTTGTCAACTGTTATTTTTATTTTCAGTTTATGTAGCAAGAAAAGACCACTTAGGAATTTACAAAGCTAATTGCTCTACCTAGAGCTAACACGAGATCCATTGCATTGCAAATGCTTGTTTTTAATAAGTGATTATGCTAAAACTTGTCACATCCCTGATTCACAAAGCTTTATTCTAATATACTCAGATACAGAACTCAGGAGTTTCTTGCCCAGGGGACCAAAGGGCCTGTGATCTACATCACCCGTCAACAATTTCAACTGAAAGAGGCCAATGCACCATCTGTGTGTGCCAGGAGGTGCTTAATTGGAACTGTCCCTGCCCACTTCGCAGGATGCAGAACTAAGGTGTTTGTTGTGATGCCTAAGGGACTCAGGGCCTGAGAACTACAACCCCTGCACCAATTGGGGCTGGGAGAAGCAGCACACCAGTTGTTTGCACTAGGAGGCGCTTAATTGAAGCTGTCTGCACCCACGGTGCGGGACGCGCACTGGGTGCACCCGGGTGTGGACCCGGGTGAAGACCCATACAAGATCGGGCCTGTCTGCACCCAACAAAACCTGGAGGAGGCTGGGCTGGGTCCACCCTCTGACCCCTGTACCCTAGTGGAGTGTGCTATTCAACTCATAAGGCTATAAGGTATCTGAACTACACATGGAGCCTTTGTAAGCTTGCTTTTGCCTATATTAAGTTAGCTCTACGATGGGTCGGTTTTTGTGCTTCTAGAAGTGATGGGTAAAAGGAAGGCTTTTGAGTGCCCCCCCCAAATGTTAGAGAGAGCAATGGGGATAATTTCGACAGAAACTGAACTTACGGAGAGGCATTTGTTGATTAATAGCTCCACTGTTCAATCTACGAATGGGGCTGTATCTTGTACTCCACCCTGCGCTGGCATTGTTTCCGTATGAGATTGTTTGGCGTTGGGCTGCGAGGGTGACTGTGCTGATGAATGCAGCCCAGTTTCCACTTTGGAAGGAGCATGACCAAAAGTAACTACTCGGCCCTCCCAAGCTCTGCGCACTTTACCACTGCTAACCAGTGCTAAAGTGCATATGCTTTCTCCCTTTACACATGATAACATTGGATCATACCCAATTGGATTATTTAATTTACTTATATTTACTTATATGTCCCTAATAAAGTGCACTATATGTGCCCAGGGCTTGTAGATTAAACGCTACTAGTGGGCCTATAGCAGTGATTGTGCATCCCACTTAAATAGGTCCCTAACCAAATCTCAGGCCTGACATTGTAAGGCCTGTGTGTGCAGTTTCAGTGCCAATTCGACTTGGCATTTAAAAGTAATTGCCAAGCCTAAAACACCCCTTTTTCTACCTATAGGTCACCCCTAAGGTATGCCCGACAGGGTGCTGTGTAGGCAAAAGGCAGGACATGTGCCTGTGTAGTTTACATTTTAATGGTAGTGTAAAACTCCTAAATTTGTTTTTACACTGCTGTGAGGCCTGTTCCTTTCATAGGCTAACATTGGGCTACCCTCATATACTGTTTGAGTGGTAGCTGCTGATATGAAAGGAGTAGGAAGGTCATATTTAGTATGGCCAGAATGGTTATACAAAATCCAGCTGACTGGTGAAGTTGGATTTAATATTTCAATTTTAGAAATGCCAATTTTAGAAAGCAAGCATTTCTCTGCACGTAAATCCTTCTGTTCCTTACAATCCACGTCTGGCTGGGTTCAGTTGACAGCTCCCTTTTGCATTCACTCAGACAAACCCCAAATACAGGATGCTCAGCCTCACTTGCATACTTCTGCATTTTGAATGGGTCTTCCTGGGCTGAGAGGGTGGAGGCCCTGACATTTACATGTCAAAGGACAGTAGCCTACCCTCACACAAAGGACTGCCACACCCCCTACTGGGACCCTGGCAGACAGGATTGAACTGAAAGGAGACCTTGGGCACTTCTAAGCCACTCTTTGAAGTCTCCCCCACTTCAAAGGCACATTTGTGTATTTAAACAGGGCCTCTGCCCCTACAAACTCAGTCACTTCCTGGAGAAGATAACCTGAACCAGAATCTGCAGCCTGCCAAGAAGAGCTGCCTGGCTGCCCAAAGAACTCACCTGACTGCTTTCTGTGAAGGACTGCTGCCTTGCTGCTCTCTGGCTGTGCTGAGAAGTGCTCTCCAAGGCCTTGGATAGAGCTTGCCTTCTGTTCCATGAAGTCTCAGGACCAGAAAGACTTCATCTCTGCAAGATGAACTCCTTGTGCAGTGAAAATTGACGCACAGCCTGCCAGAAATGCCGTACAGCCTGCATCGCGGTGAAAAATTCACTGTACGCAGAACCGGAACGACGCAGCCTGACCTCGCAATGAGACGATCGGTGCAGCACTGGCGTAGGGATCGGAAATTCAACGCACGGCCCACTGGAACGATGCACAGACAAGCTGGAACGACGCAGCCTGACTTCCCAAGAGGAACCGACGCAGCACCTGCTGTGCAGTGGAAATTTCCACGCAATGTTCACTGGATCGACACTGCCCCTGTGACTTTGTCCTGTCAACACCAGAATTCCATCCATTGTCCCCGGGGTTCTGAAAACCCCGCAACCCGGACAGGATCCAAGACCGAGCACCGGATATCAATGCAAAGCCTTCCCTGTGTGAAAAATAAATGACGCATCGGCGCGTGCGGCCCGAGAAATCGATGCTGACCTTCCTGTTTTCCACGCATATCCTCCTCTGTGGTTCCTTGGGGAGATTTTGAACGCAAACCAGGTACTTTGTGCTTGCAAGGTGACACTTCATATCATTTTTACAGTGATATCTCAACCTATACTTGTTGCATTTTAATCGTTTTGGTCCTGCATCACATCTTATAAGATAAATATTATATATTTTTTCTAAACACTGTGTGGTGTATTTCTGTGGTGTTCTACTGTGTTATTGCATGATTTATTGCACAAATGCTTTATACAGTGCCTTCTAAGTTAAACCTGACTCCTCATTGCCAAGCTACCAGGGGGTAGGCTTACCCTGACTAGAGTGAGGGTCCTTGCTTGGACAGGGGGAAACCTGGCTGCCAACCAGATATCCCATTTCTAACAGAGACCTTTTTTGGAAAAATCAGGGACTTGATCCACAAGGAGCTCTCACCATTTCTTAATTGGTTTGAAGAACTTGAAAGGGCCTAGATTCTGTCTTATTGCATCAAAACCAACATACGCCCCCAGTATTGTCTGTGGTGCAGAAGGGTGGCCAAAGTACCTCTACTAACCCCAGTGCCAACCTTGAGAATGGCCATGGCACTATGTGTTGACTGCCTATGGGGCTGGAGCCTCCCAAAGGGACACTGAATGTTTTGACAAATTCTCATGCACGGGCAGTGGATGATAGTCCCCTGTCAAAGCCAAAGGGACTTGATTCCAGTGGGGCTACTGTGCCTTCCAATGGGGGAGGGGTGGGGTGGGAGGACCTAAATCGAGTTCTAAAGTATTGGATACTCCAAAGAGGTTGCAGGTGATTGACCTTCCCCCGGCATCATGCCCATATGTGACAATTTTGGCAGGAGTTCCTGAGTTACAAGTGGGCAGATGGTTAATAAGTGCCTTAACTGGCTGGCATTCCACAGGAAATTTCTTTTTTTATGGCTAATGAAGTTCTCCTAACTCATCGTGTGGGCTGGCTGGGACCCATCCCTAAGGATATTCATGGTGATTGTATTATTATAAATTTCATACCCTCTGAAGTTATGGAGAAGTTGCTGTTCACCCCCCCAATCGTTTGATCAGAGAGTCTAACATGGTCTTATGGCCACTAGAGTACTTTTACAAACCAAGTTATTACACGGTACAAGGGCTCCCTGATCAATGGTCTCCAAATGTGCAATTTCACAACTGCCCTTGACTCATATATATCAGGCAACTCACTCAGATGGCTTTCTTCTCCCCTGTGAAATCATTTTGATGGCCTGGAGGGGGTGGACTGACTTGCTTGCTGTGGGGAGGCTGATGGCAGCAATACGGACTGGGGTTGGGTGGTTGATCAAGTTGGTGATGATCCTACTGTAATTATCAGGAGCTCAGCTAGGAAGCTGATGGAGGCACAATGTCAAGGGGCCTTGGTTGGGGTTGGCTGAGGGCAGCAACAAGGGCGTGGGTTGGGTGGTTGAACAAGCCAGAAGCAATCCTATTGTAAATGGCAGGAGCCTAGCTAGGATGCCTATAGAGGAGGGCACAGTATTAAGGGGCCCCGCTGTAAGGGGTCACAGGACATTGCCTTGACAAGTGGGTGTTCAAGGATCCTTCCAGATAAAATACTTGTGTATTGTTGTTCAGGAGTGGCAGGATCCCTGGATCCTTGGCCACCCTAAAGAGATTCCAGTCAAGCAGCATGTGGAATCCAAGAGCGACGAGGTGTGGTTAGTGGTTCACTGATTGGAGTCCTGGATATACCAGTACTATTGGGTAGCAATGCCATTTTAGTGGGATCACCCAATCTTGTGCAACCCCAACCCAAGTGTCCTTTTTCTGCCACCAAAGTATTGTCCTGAAACATAGCAGTGTTTGGATCTAAATTATCAATCCCTGAATGGGCTACATTTATTGATTCTCATGCTGTATGCTTTTTTTCAGGAGACCTGGTCAGTTTGGCCCTTGTTCCAACCAGGTAAGAGGCTATTTCCAGCTAAAGGGGCCACCCCTCCATGGGGGCTTACAACTTGTGGGTACACAGGTCTATTGTGCTAGGTTAAAAACTTCCAGTGCTCTCCCAGGATATTTTATGCGTTGCACTAAGTACTGTCTCAAACGTTCTATATGTATAAGTTGTACCTTAGGTCAGGAGGGGATAATCAGGAGTCTCCTTTATTTGAGGTGCTGAATTTACACGTCAGAAGCCCCGGGGACATTTTCAAGATAATGGGTGGTGATTTCAATGACCAGTTCAAATGATTGGATGCCTGTGATGTAGCCATCACTTCAGAAGAAGACAACGTGTGGTGTATTCCAAAGTTGTCTATGGCACTAAATAAGAAATGGTCTACCCTGATTCTGCAAATTAACACCCTTACAATGAAGCAGGGACTTCAAATGGGAAATGGGAGAATGAGGTCAGACACAAAGAGGAGTCTTTTATCCGAGCTTCCGGCATCAGCCTTCTTGATTATATGTTAGTGAACTTTAGGCTCTGGCTGTTGATGAATGATATGTCTGTCATACCAAGCCATGACAGCAATCATAATGCTTTGGTTCTTGAAGTGGATATTCCCATCCAGGCTAGGGTGGTTAGTGCAGGTGACCAACCTGATCATGGACTACAATTAACCAGTAACATGCACATAGTAAGGTAGATGCACTTGGCTGATTCATAGAATTTGTTGGGGGAAATGTACTCCTTGGTCACTGATATTATGGGGGAGATTCTTAGTGGGGTGTGCTCTAGTCAAGGGGCGATTGGGAGAGGATTAGTTCCATTTACAACAATCTTTGTGACGGGGAACCGTCAAGGGTTTTTCTTTTTGGCTGCTAGGTGTTCCCCTGGTAGAAGGGCTCAATGCACCACGTTTAACAGTCTATGTAGGGAGGCAAGGTCAGCACTGATAGCTGCAAGTAAAAATCAGGATCGGTTGAAATCAAAGTTCAGAGGGCTCTGTATCAAAAGAACATGTCAGTCGTCAAAAAAGATTGGGAAACTACTAAGTGGGAGAGAATGTTTGAAACAGTTAGGAAGGGCGACCACAGCAGATTTTAGAATCTGGCCTTGACAGGCAGTAAGGGTGTGCTTGCCCCACAGGGGCTAATGCTATTGCAGAGGATTGGGTTCCCCATTTTTCTCTCCTCAACTCATTGAATGAGGGTGCAATTCCTCTTCAGCAATATTGGTTGAATTATATTTTTTTGGAAGGGAGAACTGTTTTTGGTAATGACAACTCTAGCATCCCAGTATCACAGGAGGAGAGTAGAGCTGTGATTGTTAAAATTGCACCCAATAAACTCCGGGCATAGATAAAGTCCCCTGGGACCTCTTTTTAAGTGAACTGGATGGTTGGGGCCCTTATTTTATGGTCATATTAAATAATATCTTGGCGAAGCCCCGACATCCCCTTTATGGGCAGGGTCTGAGATGATTCCCATTTTAAAAAAGGGTTCCCCCGCAGACCCCTTCAACTATAGGCCAATACGTTTAATTGTTTGTTCTAAAAAATGATTGGTTGCGCATGTGGATGGAAGAAAATTACGTTTTGACGGATCTCCAATTGGAGCTTAGGGAGAGTATCATCACCATTGATTATGCGTTTAGGTTCCTTCAGTTCAAAGATATCTTGAGGTGAGAGCCATTTTTAGATGAAATTGTGCCCCCTTTTGCCAGGATATTGTATCTTCAGTTTAGATACAGCTGTTTACTGACTTCAGCCTTTGCTGGTGCTTGGGATAATAAGGTCAGTTCTGCTAGGATCACCTGTGAATTGTGTGGGGCAGCAAGGGAGACAGAAAAGTATATCCTGTTTTTCTGTCTGGGGTACATTAAGAGTAGAAAAAAGTAGATTATTCCGGGGTGCCGGCTCTTTATGCTAAGGGAACACCAAACTGCTCTCCTAATATTGAAGACTGATGCAAGACAAAGCCTGGTTTATGCCATTTCATGCTTTTTGCTGAAGAGGTGGAAGATCAGGAAAAAATAGGATGTACATTTGTTTTAAGTTTCTGTGTCCATTAACTGTGCAGTGCCTGTTCTATTTATTGTGTATTTCTGGCAGTATCTAGCCAGGGTGGGGTTTGAATGAGGACAATGGTTTTAACTTTTATAATCCCCGTCTGGGAGCTCTGGTCCCCTGTTTTTAGCACTAAGTTTATATAGCATTATTTGGATGAGTTGAGGGGTTGATTGTTGCTAATAGTCCAACTTGGTGATTTTATTGACATTTTTGGTTTTATATTGTTTTTCATTGAATGTTTGCATATGTAATGGTTTTTTAATTTTGTTTTACTTTCAAGATAAAGTTGCCAGAATAAAGTATTAAAGAAAGAATATATGCAGCGCTTACTCGTAAATTCCAGGAGCAAGTCAGGAGTAAATCAAGGTATTCCTGGATTACTTCCGTAATTTGTGAGTGAGCTAGGAATACTACAACAGTAAGTCACACAAACTCATAGATCAATATATGTGAATCAGGCTCTATAGGTTTAAGCTATGGGTTGTGTAGCTACTGATTGGAGGGGTGCAGTTTGTGAATGCAAAGCTTTGGTATTATTAGCTCAATCACAAGGCATTATGGGGGTAATTTCTGCCTGCCGAACTCCCAGGGTCAGGTTGCTGCTAGTGCGGCTGCCTTCCTGCAGGCCCCTTTAGGAGTTCTCCGCTGGGTCAGCGGGCAGATATCGTGTTTCCACCCACTGGCCCATTGGGGAACAGCCCACAACATTGATGTCGACTCATAATTGAGTCTGCGGCAATGTTGCGTTGCGTAGGATGCAACACTACTTGTCGTACTTTTCACTGTATGCAATGCAGATAGTGAAGAGAGCAACAGGGCAGTCAATGGGGGCCCCCTGCATCCTGTCTCTGCTAGCTTTTACATGGCGGTGCAACCACCATGTGAAAGCTGGCAGAGAGAGGAATCATAATCCCCAGGGTGGTGTTTCCAGTGGAGGGAAATTGGCAGTGTTGGCAGTCTGATGGTGGCCTAACAGCCACGGTGATAATGGTGAGTTCTGACCGCCGCAAAAGTGGTTGGACTACTGCTTTAGTGGCAGTCAGACCGCCACCACGACCCTGGCAGTCTGAAGACTGCCAGGGTTGTAATTAGGGCCTATGTGTTACTTAAAATGTTATTTTACCATTCTTACTTTATTCTAAATTGAGGGCAGGAGGGCAGGTAGATATGTTTAAGACTCCTGTATGATCCTTACATGATCATTCCATTGGCAAAAACATGCTTTCTACAGAAAGTTTATTTGAAGTAAACTATATATATATATATATATATATATATATATATATATATATATATATATATTGTTTTTGACTTGCCTATCTCTTTTGCACGATTTGATGAATCTTCGCAATGTTTTCCCCCAAAATGTTTGATCCGTCAAGTGGGGGCCGAGGAAGAGGGGGAGGGTCAAAGTTGTGTTAATTCCCAGAAAACAATTAGACAGACTAGAGACAAAACCACTGGATGGAATCACACCAAGTTTGCCAGAAAGCTAGCTTTTGGTACACATATTATGCTTTCTCTTATTTGGTGTAAATCCGTCCAGTAGTTTTGGAGATATTAAAGGGAAAACACATTTGTATAGCTCAGGCCACAATGACGCTGCAAAGATAAAGAGCTTGTGAACAGCAACTGCACAACCCTGATTGACTGCCAACACTTCAAAACAGCCATCCGAGTAAAAACTGTAAAAAAAAATCTCAAATGGTCTAGGATAGAGTAACGCTGACCTCATAGTTCTAGAGCTAAAAAGCTTTTTTTTTTTAAATTCTCACAGCAGTTAAAAAAATACAAGCGTGGGCTCTCATGCTTGTTTTCTATACAGCCCTGGGGTGGGCCAGGTCCCAGGGGCATTCAGTTATATATGTGGGGTGAGTGCCTGCCCCCTCCAGCTCTGGGGACTGCCACCTTCCTAGCACACTAAACTAATGGGGTGCAGGGGTCCATGAGGTCCCCTTGCCGCCCTCTTGCTGCCTGGGGGACCGCCTCCCCCCTGGATATTTTACAAGTATAATGGGACCACCCAGCTCCACCTCCCCAACAGCCCCGGGAACTGCCACTCCCGGGGTTTCAATAAAACATTGAAGGGGGTACATTATCGACCCCCGAGCCCCCGGGACCACAATCTCCCAAAGGCTGTTCTGGGTGGAGGGGACCACGTGGCCGTCCTCAAGGAGCATCTGATGGCCCTGGGGACCACCACCTCAGGGCCAGCTCCTGCTATGTCCAAGTTTACTCAACGCTGGGACATAGCTGGTTGCTTTTGCTTGGTGGGAGCTGACATCTACCACCAAGCAAAAGCAAACAAAGACCAGTTTCTGACAGCGAGAGCTGTCAAACAGCTTCTGTTGTCAGAGAGCAGACTTTTTATCTGTCTTCCCTGCATGCAGATACACGTGCTAGGAAGACAGATGAAAACATTGCTGCCAGAAGCAGGGAACTGCTATTTGAAACAGCTCCCTGCTTTTGGGAGCAATGCTGGATCCCACAGGATTCAGGGAGCCGGCTAGGACTGCGGGGGCTTTCAGGCTCACCCGCGGTCCTGTGACTCTCTTTCTCTTCCTTCCCATTATGGGATGAATGAGAGAGAGAGAGAGAGAGAGATAGTCATTCCAATGGCCTCTCCGTGCAATGATTTTAAAATGTAGGAGCAGCAAGGTGTTTGCTACAAATTTTATAGTTACATTTGGATGCAGAAGAGAAAAGGGTCACTGCTGGCCTAGTGGTCAAGTTCTTTTCTGTCACTCAGTAGGCTGAAGATTCAAATCCTAGTATTGCTTGGTTGTGTGTTTGTTTATTTACTAATGTTTTGACTGTTAAACCTTCCTAGCAATAGAACATTCATGTTTCTTTCCTCTCACATATGTGGGTTGTATGTCATAGGCATGTCTGGAAACATTCCATCACAGAGTCACCTGTGACATAGTGGTTAAGGTCACAGACCCTCACACTGACAGTTGAGGGTTCCACTCCAGGGGTGAGCCTTTTCATTTCCTTTTTTTTAAACTTCAAAAGTTTAAGGTTCACACTGAAAAGTGAGTTTACTCTTTTTAATTGACAAATACATTTTTCTTTTCAATTTGTCCAGAAATATATCATCATTCTAAGTATATCATCCATCAAAGCCTACAAACTTTCTATTTCACTTCCTTTCACTCTCTTTCTCTCACTTCCAATCTCTTTCTCTCACTCACATGCCCACTCAGGTCCTTACGCACCCACTCAAAGACCCACTCACACACTCATTTACCCAGTCACAGACCCACACAGACTCTCACAGACCCATTGACACCCTAATGCACCCACTCACAGACCTGCACAGACACTGACACACCCACTAAGACACTGACGAATGTACTCTCACACCTAGACAAGAACTTCCACAGCCACTCTCACACCCAGATACACCCTCTCACACCTAATCTCACACCCAGAGAAACTAGCTGCAGCCAACTCCCACTTCACATGGCCAAACGGATGCGTGCAGCACAGGGTTAGGTGGTTAGGGTGGTGGCCTTTAGGATATGGCTACAGGCCAGGCTTTACGGACAACCCCTGCCACGCATGGGCGAAGGACATGCATGGTGTGAGGTTGTGTGCTTATAGGGGGTTGGCTTCTGTGGCCATCCGCCACCTCTCACAGCCTTCAGGAGGAGGTGGGTGGATTAAGGTATAGTAATGAAAATGAATGTATGTTTAAAAAAAATTGAAATTCACTGAAAAAAACAAAGGTTACAGGGACGTTATTGTTAGGCTGTTAAACGTACAAAACCAATATAAATTCACCTGTTATAGTTATAGTTATCTCAAGTAACTAAGGGACAGATGTATCATTTTTCTGAATAGCGATTACCTAATTGCGATTTTCTGTGAATCGCAAATTAGGTAATTGCTATTTGAATGTATGACACTCCATGAGTTTTATTTAGTGTTTCCCAAGGGCTCGCAAATCGACCTACCTCATTAATATTAATTAACAGTAACAATTTGCTAATCATTAGGAAACGCTAAAATCACAGGGATGGTGGCCTGCTGGGCTCAGCAGACCACCACGTCAGTGACTGCTTTTAAAAAAGCAATCTTTTTTTTTCTAAATGCAGCCTGCTTTTCTTAAAGAAAAATGGGATGCATTTAAAAAATAAAAATAAAAACTTTTATTTTTATTTTTTAGGAGTAGGTAGTGGTCCGTGAGACCACTGCCAGCTCTTAAAAAATGTCTTTGCATGATTTCACAAAGGGGAATTTTCAGCTGCTGTCTTGAAAGTTTCAGGGTGATCTGTCAAGTGGGAACACTTTTTCCCCATTCTATGTCAATGGGATTTTTCAAATTGTTAAACATGACTACAACCCTAACAGCTGAATGGAATTACACCAAATTTGGCAGAAAGCTAGCTCTTGGTCCAGAAATACCTACAGTGGTTTAGGATATTTTAGAGTTTAAATATATAGATATCTAGGGACACAATTCATTTGTGGAGCCAACTGTCCCTGATCTGATTGGCTGCTAGCACTTCAACAAGGAAGTGTTGGCAGCCATCCTGGGACTTGGCTTCAGCCGAGTCCCACAAAGAAAATGGAAAAAGAAAAAGGGACAGTGTAGGGTCATCCTGGGACCCTAGCCTTGGTCTATGGGTCCTGCAGAACAGCCCTCCAAAGCATTTTTTTTTATGTCAGGAAAATCTGGAGATCTAGATCAACTAATTTTCCCAACATTTAAAAAGGTTGGTCTTGGTCATTTTCTTTTGCCCCCAGCTGAGCATTTGGGGCTTTAAAAAGTAGGGAGAACAAAGCCCCCCCCCTTATGGACTTCTATAAACCCTGGAGACTGCCACCTCCAAGGGGCAATCCAAGATAAAAATGCAGGGGAGTCGCACGGTCCACTACAGCCTTGGGGACCGCCACCTCCCCAGGGCAGCGATAGAATTGTATGCAGGGATGCCGCCCAGTCCCCCCGCAACCCTGGGGACTGCCACCTCCCTGGGGCAAAGATTGAACTGTAAGTGGGTCAGCGGGGACCTCCGCAGCCCTAGTGACCCCCACTGCCCCAGGGCAATGATTAAATAGTATGCAGGTGGCCCTGCAGCCACCCTACAGTCCCAGGGACCACCACCACCCAGGGGTGAATACAACATTAGAGGGGGCAGTGCAGCCCCTCTCATTGAGCCACACATGGCCCTGGGGACCGCCACCCTGAGGGCCAGCTCCTGCTATGTCCCAGGGTGCTCACCTACTGAAGCATAGCTGATAGCTCCCACCAAGCAAAAGCAAAAGCAAACAAAACTCCGCTTTCTGCAGAAAGCAGCATTTTCATCTGTTTCCCTGCACACATATATGTGTGCAAATAAACAGATGAAAACATTGCTCGTGCAAGGAGTGAGCTGCTATTTAAAGCAGCTACCTGCTTGCCGAAGCATTGCCAGCTCCAGCAGGAGTCAGGAGCCGGCTAGGATGCAGTGGCTTTCAGGCTCTTCCCACGGTCCTGTCACTCTCTCTCTCTCCCTCTCTTCTATCCCATAATGGGATGGAAAAACGAGAGACAGAAAGATTATTGCAAAAGTTTCTCCATACAATGAATTCAAAGTGTCACACCAGCAAGATGTTGGGTCTGAATGTTATAATTATGTTTTGCTGCACAGCATAACAGAGTCACCTGTGCCCTGAAGTAAAGCACTTGAACTGTCACTCTTTAGGCTGCAGGTTCAAATCATGGTATCTCATGGTAGTGTGTCCCGTTTTTAGTAGTTTTTTTAGTTTTAAGCATTCCTAGTGATGGAACAATTACGTATTTTCCCCATAAAAATCTTTGGTTTGAATGTCATAATTATGTCTCGACACAGCATGGCAGGATGGCAGATATGGCCTAGTGGTTTAGGTGTTAAAATTTCACGTTGTAGGTTCAAGACTAGGGTTGTCACTTGTCATTTCCCCTTTTTTAATTTGTTTTCAACTTTAAATATTTAAGGTATATACCGAAAGGTGATCTTACCCTTTTTACTTGACAATCACATTTCTCTTTTCAATTTGTCCTAAAATATATCATTCTAACTATATTGTTTATTAAAGTGGTTACAGAGAGAAGGCTGTGCACGGCACAGGGTGGAGTGGGTTTGGGGACTTGGCTGTAGGGCCTGGCCTGGATCTGTCATAAATATGGAGGGTAATCTTACCCTCCATATTTGTGACAGATAAATAAGCAGAGCAGGATTCATTCTGCACCAAAGCTCAATTCCAAAAAATTAAACTGAAATGAGAACACTTAAATATAGAAAGCAGGTGCCTAAGTTGAAGTTTCACTTCTGAAGAGTACTAATCGTCCCAACCTTGTGTATGGCCAAGGTAAAGCAAGAGTGTTTTCTCTGCATTTCCACTGTGAAAAATTATCTGTAAACCTTGAAGGAGGTGCTTCCATCCTTCCTTTCTGTGAGCACAATATCTCATGTAGTGACTGTGATGAGTGGATTATTTGTTTTCATCAGCTGCTGAGACCAGATATTGTGGCAGCCCTTTTAAAACATACAAGTATGTAAAAAGGTCTAGAAGCCCCATCCTTTAGGTCCTGCCCCATATACATTAGTGATATGCAACATCTTGCACCCAATTCTCAAGGAAGATGACATCTTGGTAAAAGGACCCCCCAAGCATGCTTCCAAATGATTTTGGAGATGTGTTCTTGATGCACAGGAATATGATTACATCTTCACCAAACAAAGAAGCACTAAATGAGTTCTGTGGGGTGGCCTGGTCCTGGGACCAGTCACCGCCACGCATGATCAAAGGCTGTGCGTGACAGTGGTTGGATTAACGTAATGTAATTAAAATTATTTTACTTTTCAAAAACATACAAATTCACTGACAAAATAAAGGTTACAAGGATGGTAGAGTTAAAAAATGCAATGAAAAAAAACATACAAATTCACTTAAAACACCAAAGGTTAGAGGGACCTTAAAATTAGGCTCACATTTTAAATGTAAAAAAAAAAAAAAAAAAATTCAGGTGTTATACTTTGAGTTAGTTTAACTTGTACCGTAAGGTAACTATAATTCGCACCCTCGCCATGCACTGCTAATTACCCCAGATATTATAGCACTCATTACATCTTTTTATAACATCATTAATAATATCAGTGTAACATTTGCAGTAAAATTATTGAGAAAACTGTGCATGGCAGAGGCGCGAGTTATAGTACCTTAGGGCCTGAATTACAGTTACTTGAAATAACTCTTAACTATAACAGCTGCATTTCTATGGTTTTGTATGTTTAAAATGTGAGGCTTGCTATAACATCACTGTAACCTTTGGTTTTTAAGTGAATATATATATGTTTGTATATATATTTACCTCTTGTGTTTGGACTCTATCTTGGCGATGTTCACGGGAGACCCGTGGATAGAAAAGATGTGGCAGTAAGCTATATTTGAAATAGTTAGCTTTACTGCTAGATGAAGAAAAAAAAACATGAATACTGGTGAATTACCGATTTATAGCGCTATTGTTTTTTAAGACCTTCAGAAAACACCATATTATAAGGAATGCCGTTTCCAGAAATGCTTGCTATACTGAAATAATGTTAGAATGTTTTCTGTAGTACATTCAAACGGGACACCAATTAATTATTTTTAACGCTCACCCCAATTTCTATGGCTTTCGGTTGGATCCCCCTCACCCCAAAATGCTAAAATTGTGTTTTAGCTATATCTATATCTAAGCTATACAAGTTCCTAGGACTTTCCGATTTTCTATTGTACGACAATTTCGATCGTTAAGAAGGGCCAATTGTTTCAATAAGTTAAACTAGGACTGAACATTCATTCTATTTTTGGAATCACTGCTAATACTGGAGTCTCATCTCACTGCAATGTCCAGGGGGTGGGGGCTGCAGAACAGTTAAGGGTGGTTTTGTTCCATATATCTGTTACTCTCTTTTGCGGAAATCCTGTGCCTCGTCAGGAGTACCGTGGTGGAAGGAGCTATGTGGCAAGCGCAGATCGTTGTTCACTCTTAACTGATTGAGAGATGAACATAGATCTGCAGCTTTCTCACACCTCGGCCGTCCCCAGGCACACAATTCGCACATGGTCAAATCAATGTGTGCAAAACAGTTTTCAAATTATATGTACTTGTGTATTGATTTTGTGATTTTAAACATGCACAAAATGTGGATTTTATGAGCTCTGTATGGCTAATCAGTGAAAAGTCTTTATTCTAAATTATGTCCTACTTCTGACGTGTATGGCACAAGGTTAAATACTTTCTCCTATTCAACGTATTTTCAGGAGTGCAAAATACTGTCATTTATTTACCTGCTATAAGGTACGAAGACCTGCATACTGGATGATGAAGATACCCTTATCTAATACACGTTCTTGAAAATGGAATCGCAACGGAAAGTCAAGCTTATTTGTGAAAATCAAAACTGAGTGCCAATTTTATTTCTTATATTTCAAACGGCATACTTGTTATCAAATGATGTAACAGGATAAACGTTTTTCTAACAGGATAAACCCCTTTTTAATCTCTTTCGTTTTACCAATATTGTGCGTGCAATATATTTACTGTAGAGGCGTTCAGTCAGCCTTCTTCATCTAAGCCATTCACAAATTTCTTCTGCCCACTATTCATACAGCAAGGGACAATGTCAGCCCACTTCTGCAGTTAGCCAACTTCAGTGAGTGTGCCAACATTCTGCTATTTCCCAAGGAGCACTTCAGTGTCAGGGATTAATATGGCAATGTGTGCTTTTCAATAGTAAAAACAATATTTTGCTTTCTGCTAATTTTTGTTGTTGTAGTAATCTTATACTGTAAATTGTTTAATATGCAACAAACTTTCTGAACTCCAGTACACATTACCGATCTTCTACAAACTGTATCATCTACGCAGTATAGGCAAAGCATGGTGTTATCATTGTAAATAAGAAAGAAACGAAAAGTTCTGCAAGGAAAGAGTAGAGTGACATGGAGAAATAGATTATGGTGCATCTCAGGGCCCAATACATGTGTCCGTTCAACAGCATGATGGGAACCAGATTACAGGTACAGTTTCTACCATGAAGAAATGTGTGGCAGCGCCTGGGCAGCCATGAAAGAAGGAAAGAGTCATATGTGTGCTATGGTAAAACAAAACTGAAAGATCCTGATTATGAGTTAGGCCAGGTGGTAAATACCTCATACAGTGGTAAATAGTGCATGACTTTAACCAATCATCTGATAGCAAGTTAAAAACCACATCTTTTATTTAGCACACGAGGTAAATACATGGGGGTAGTCCATATGCTTTTTAGCAGATGTGCAATTTTATGCATGCACTATTTACCAAAAGTGAAAAACCATGCATGTGGTAAATAGCACCTAATTACAAGTATGAGGGTTCATTAAAATAGTGAAATATACCACCCTAAGATACCAGCAGTCAAAAGCAGGTGGTAAAAATGTATGAAAGTGTAAGCAATGAAAGAAAAGTTGTAAAACAATAGAAAAAAATCAAAGACCAACACAATAATGCAAAAAAATAGAACATGCACAGTACAGCTGAAAATAATAAAATATAACACACACAGGGCCAGACCTCCATTAACAGCCATAGACAGGTGTAGGTCTCATCGGCTGATTGCAGCAGCTCATACGTCCATTTGACAGTCCACCAAAATGGATGTAGCACTGTTAGGCCACTATCTCATGCTATTCCAGATCCATGTTCTGCCACAATAAACCCATGAAGCATGGGGATGGAAACCAGACCACCAATCAATGACTTCAAATGTTGCAGAAATACAGGATAAGAGCCTGGATTGACAGAGAAAGACTGTAAGCATAAACATGAAACAGCTTGAGATCCAGAGGATAGACAGGCTTGGTATGTGTATCATACAATACACATTTTCTCCATTATGAATACCCTGGAGGCTACATTGGGATCCACTGCCAACCCAACTTCCCGAAAATGCTAGAAGCACTAACAGGCACTACACAGTAGACAGTAGGATTGGAACATGGCATTTCTTGGTCAATCTTTAGCGAAATACTCTGCTAAGTGATAGATGTTTTGCAGAGAGTGAGTGACCAGCATATATGGTTTCCCGTGGACACTCAGGCAGCTAACACCAGCAAAGCAAACATTTGTGCTACAGAAGAAGTTCCTAATACCCATGGGTTAATTGCTTCACTTGTGTACACATCTTAACCTCAGGTAGACAGGAACAAGTGTGCTGAAACTGTAAAATGAAGCACACTATTTGTGTGCAAATGCTGTGTGATTTGGATCTGTGTACAGTGAACCGGTGTGTTAGGTGTTCTGTGTGAAACCGCAAGGATAAGATGCTGATGAGAAGCAACATTAGTCAAACTGTGGTAACACATTATCATAGGCAGGTAAATCAATCCTTCATGATCAAGATTACAAAGCCTTGTGATTGTTGTATCCCAATATCTATACGTCAGCAGCAGTATTAGAGTGTTGTTAGCCCCTATAACGTATACATGGATCAATGTCTATATATGTAACATATACAATTGCCCACTCTTCACAACAATGGTGATTCCCAGCCAAGTCAACTTTTTAACACCACATGTACTTCCATTACAGCTCTCATGACTGTTAACTTGGATACCTCTGGCCTCAAAACCTCCTATCATGCCTTCTACTCCAGACATGTTGAGGATGGTCATAATTGGATCTTCCACAGCTTGAGGTACAGCTGAGTTGGAAAACTACCACCAGTTGCCATGCTTTAGTGTTTGTACTTGACAACTTGCTTAAGGGCCTAGACGTTCAAGGTTTAGAACCTGTTACTAATGTTCTCATCACGTGGATGTGTTGATTCAGTGTTGAATTTTGGCCATTATCTCCTTAAAAGCATGTTTTTATTTGTTTTGAGTGGCATCCTCTTCATGAAAAGGCACATTAGAAGGTCAACGCCCAGATTCACAAGACTGTCACGCAATGCAGTGCTACAGAGATCTGGCATTCACCTCCCCTAATGCCAGCTCAGAATCTGTCTGCCAAGCACAACACAGGCACCTTTGGCCATAGTACAAGAGTGTGTGTGAATCTAGCATAGATTTTGTATTGAGAGGATTCCCTTCCAGTACAAAATAATATGATTAGACTTCATTTAAAGCTTTTGTAAGTTTGTATGTGTGTTGTACACTGGAGCGCATTCGCAAAGTTGGAAAAAAAAGGAGCAATGAAAATATTTCTCCTTTTAACGCCTACTTTCCAACAGTGTTATTTTGTGGTGCAAACCCCTGTCTACTAAAGCTAGTAGATAGGAGTTTGAGCCAAAAAGCATGGGTGTTAGAACAGAAATGCCCATATTGCCAACAATGTATCTCCCCCTTGACGCTAAGTAATGCAAAGCAGCGCTTCCATCTGGTTTGCATTACCTTACCATATGAAACACACCCAAATACCACTATAAATTGGCCTGTAAATCTCAATAAAGGTTTTGCATTAGGTTTGTGTTACAAACGTAACACAAAGCAAATGCTTTGTGAATCTTGACCATGGTGTCTTACCAAAGCTTTGGCCAGGATCTTCCACTCAGGATCCGTAAATATGTACTTATTTTCCCTGCCTGGGTCTGTGACGGTAAAGTTTGTCAGGTTTCTACTTGTGATAACTTATTGAGACCAAAGCAAAGCAGTGGAATCTGTTTGTCTTGTTTCAAGGTGCTTTGTCCACACAAACTGAATGTCTGCACACTCCCATACAGGAAGGAGTTGTTGGTGTTCTGGCTTTTTCTGTTATCTAGGGATTCATTTCCACACTCCAGAAACTTCCAGAGCCTGAAAATTGCCTTTTCCTGATGTTTTGTTGTTGTGCTATTTATCAGGTGAGGCATTTAGCACATGCTCTAATAACACATTCAGTATTATTTACCACATGTTAAATATCACACATTTGGTACTTAGCACATGCGCTAAATAACTATTCGAAAGTGCATGGTAAAAACTGATAATCAGTGTTACTTAGCACACATGTTATTTACCAAACCCCATTGCATCGATAAATACCCTAAAACTCATAATCAATGACAAGGAGTATCAGGCTACCAGTTTACAACAGACCTAGTCACGAGCCACCAATAGATCATCTGACCTTCAGGGGGGGCAAAGGAGAGAGGACAAGCCCTAAGTGGCCACAATGCCACTTCACCCCTGCACTCTATGGACTGGCAGCCCCAGATGACTCAGATGGCCTCAGGAAAGTTTGCCATATCTGTCCAAATACCTCTGATTCAGCATGCAGTAGACAATGTGTTCATGTGAGGATGTAACAACCATGTTGGACAGCCAGTCAGTGTTGGTAGGAGAGGACTTTTGCCTGCATTTCTGTAAAACTGCCATGGATGCATTTTTCAATGCCTTGTTAACCCAGCATTTCAAATGCTTACAAAGATCAGGTTTCTTCACTGTGTCTGAATGGAGATCAAAGTCACAGAATGCCTGAGCCACAGATCATTGGCAGTGTTCAATGTTTGAATCACTTGGGTCCAGAACATTTAGAAAGAGGTACAGGAATAGACCTTCAAAATGGCCACACCTCCAGCAGGTCACATTTTGAGTAAGGCGAGGTCATTCCAGCATTTGAAGGGACCAGTGCCAATCATGTAGGAGCCTAAAAAAGCTAAGGTGAGTCTGGCTTCTCTAAGGCCCCTGTCATGAGCATTGAGGATTTTTATCCAGTCTGATTCATACTAATCAACACACAGCTTTCAAGACCTTTTTTCTCACAGACAGCTGCAGAGAGGGGGAGAAGTAGACTTTTATAGTAACATTGAGAACAGACCAGATATTACTTCAGTATAGGAGCTCCAATGCCTGAGATAGTCGTGAGCCCCCTGATTGAAGGGGAAGCCAGGGGAGATGTTGAAGGGCAATGTCAGGCCATAAATCAGCTGTAGATATTGTCACTGTTGTTGAGACTGCAGTCAGATTTCTTTCTGTAGGGTGTCAAACGATTTTAGGTTGCCCTCTTAGAACAGTTGGGCAACCGTATTGAAATCACAGTCAGACCAGGTTATCCAGGATACAACACTGATATTTATAAGAACGGCTGCATTGTGCCAATTTGGGGCATTGTCTTGCATTAACATTGGTAGCCGCAGCAATTTGTGTGTATCTTTCCACATTCTGTAAGTTTCACAGAGGAGTGGGTTTGAGTACCTGAATTCGAGGCTTTGGGGTTGGAAGAGCCAATGAGGCCTAACCGGGCCGTTCAAAGTGAACCCGATCAAGCCTCTCCAAATCAGAAACAATAAAGTATAGCAAATGTGACAGCCACTGCACTTTGTAGTAGACAGGGCTGATAAGTAGACCTCCAGAGGGTGTGTCAGCATGCAACTGAGTCATATTAAGATAAAGCCTTTGGCTTTCCCAGACATAATTTGTGATCAGTTTAAATGCCTGTGAGATAAACTGTTAGGGTAGGCCCACCAGGATCATCCTGAACAGATAACTGAAGTGGGGCACTGTAGCCATTTTGAAAGTTTGTATGCGTCCCCAGAGTGACAGTCGCAGTTAAGACCATTTCTCAAATGCAGTGTTTTTGCTAACAAGAGGTGCATTTTTTCTTTGCGGGTGCAATCAAGTCATATCCAATGAAGATCCCCAGAAATTTAATGGTGATTTTAGACCAGTGGCTTTGGGATCCTGGTAGGGAGACTAAGGTAGTGGGCCTGTTCAAAGGAAGGACCTCACTCTTGTCCCAGTTGATCTTGTAGCCTAAAAAGGCCCAAAGTTGTGATCATGGCCAAGAGAGTAGGGAAAGCCGTGGCCATGTGGGTCATCAGTACCAGGATATTGTCTGCGTACAAAAGCAGTTAATTCCTCAGGCAGGTGTGGAAATTCCAGTAACCTGGATGACATTTGGATTTTGATGGCCAGGGGTTCCAGGGCCAGAAGAAAAAGAAGAGGCAACAGAGGACAACCCTGACAAATCCCCTGGCAGATGTAAAATTGTTCATATGTAAAGCCATTGCAAATAACTGAGGCTGTCGGGAGGTGTATGAAAGGTATATCAGACTCCTATGTTCAGTTTGAAAACCAGCTAGCTGTAGCATTTGAAACAGATATGGCCATTCATACCATTTAATACTTTACAACCTTCTGTTCCTCATCTCCTTTTGCCTGCCTCATCTCTATTTGCAGTCTCAAGTGGATAGTGGAGGATCATCTAAGAACAAAGCCCACCTGAGACCTGTGAATTATTGAGGGAATATGTGACACCTAAATCTGGTAGCCAAAATCTTTGCAAGCAAGGTTATGACTATATTTGTTTCTGGGATGAGCCAGTAACTAGTTAGCTGCAGATCATTGTCAATTTTCGTCGGAGTACTTATTGAATTCTAGATGAGATTGAGCTTAATCTTATAAATGTTGCAAAGGAAAGGAACCAGAAGTGGAGCAGTCTTTTTGTAGGATTCTAAGCAAAAGCTGTCTTCCCCCAGAACCTTCCCCAGTGACATTAAACTGTTGGCTTTGAAAATGTTCTCCTCTGTGATATTGCAATCCAGTTTCATAGCAGAGGTCTCCATGAGGTGTGGGAGACTATCAAGGAAGGATCTGCTTCAGGTGATTGGAGTGTTCCCATTGCCAAACCAGATATAGACTTGTAGAAGGTCGCAAATTTCTTCATGACCTAAGCCGGCAGGCGTTATGGAACATTGAGCCTCCGATTGTCGCAGGTGATGGGCTAATAGTCTACCTGCTTTCTCCCCAAATTCACAATGCCTTTGTTTGATGCGTCCCTATTTCTTCTCAGAAAAAGACTTCAACATGGAGTTAGGATCACACTTACCTTTTGTAAGTGCTTGGTCAGTAGCTTGTTTCTCTGCTCCAACTGATGAATTTCCTCTATTGGAGGGCTAATTCCCTCATCAGTTGCCCCCTAATACAGGCTTTGATGGCCACCCACAGGCTCTGTGGAGAACCCACTGTGCCCTTTTTAGTTGTTGTGAAGTCTTGAAGAAGTTGCGTCACCAGTAATTTAGCGGCAGGATCCTCAACCTTTCAAATGGGTGATTAATCTCCCAGGTCCCGTGGGCAGTTTGAAAATACTGAGCACGAGCCCAATAGTATTCAGGGAATGGTCTGAGATTCTCAGGGATGAAAGAAGTGCCCAGGGGGCTATTTCTCATGAGGCCTTTGAGTAGCTTTCTGTCTTTGTTGCTTTGGGGATCTAGCATGCCTGTAAAATCCAAAATGGGTCTGGCACAAGGTTCCAGTCACCTCCAGTGCCAGAAGAATGTTGGTGAATGTCTGTCCACCAGCAGTCTATAAATGTGAGAGAAAAAATGAGGTTTGTGTCCAGTGGGGCATAAATGCTGCCCACTAGCATGCTGGTAGATTCTATTGCAAGTTTGGCAAGTACAGAACCAGCATCTGGGATTGGCCATGTATGGAGTATCTGAGTGGCAGTCATTTCTTGGACTGTGGTCCCACCGCATATAACATCTTCCCCACCTAGTCTCTGTGCTGTTTTGGTAATTCAGTGGAAGACAGGTAGCTCTGCGCTAGAAAATCTATGTTCCGGCTAAGTGTGGCCAGGTAGGACAAGTCTTTTTTGTGTTTAACGTGGTGGTTGAGATCATTCACATTAATGGAGGCCACCATGAGAACTCTAAGTGCAATGAGTCCAAGTATAACCGTTTGTGAGTGGGAAAAGAGCTCTTGAGATGTTACAGAAAAGTACGCCTCGCAGTCCATCTAGCTATAGAAAGGTTAGGAACAAAGTCTAACCTGGTAAAACAAATAAACTTTAGTAGGGATTGTTGAACTGATCCTGGTCTTGGGATCGAGAGGAGAACTAACCTGGCAAAAAAATAAATTGCATTTTGATGTGTTTGAGGGGGATCAAGGCTTTCACATTCCTTTGTCACCAGGATATGTTGCTTTCTGTGTAGAATAGGAGGGAGGCATGATTGCAAGCAATCTTGTTCCTCTTTTGAGGAATCTAACGGTTGGGCACTTCCATTGAGCCTATCCAGCAGGGATCTGAGAACCACCCCATGCTAACTCAGTAGTGTTCCCATTCAAATCAGCAGCAGTTTCTAAAAATTGTTCTGGCACTGTGAGATCTGTATTTTCATTAGTAATGCTGTTAATAGTAATGAGAGTGGTTGCTGGTTTCAGTAGGTCATAACAGATGCTTCTGTCTTTCAAAGCAAGAAACAGCATCAAAAAACGTTTCTTTTACGAAGATAGGTGTCCAGTGAGTTGTCTATTGCCTCAGAGATTCTGCGCACAGAGGTCTGTGCTGCCTGAAGCGCTGTAGCTCAGAAGAGATGTGCCTGTGACAGAGGAGGCAGGCTATGATGAGGCTCAGGGTCTCAGGAGTTCTGGCACAGTCTTAATCTATGCCCCCTTTAACATTGCAATGGCGGGTCGAATGTGGTCTTCAAAAGTGCTGGTACCCAGGATGACAAAAAGGACTTCATGTCCTCACCTTTTTCCTTCTCATAAATACGAACATTGTCATGTTGGCTGCAGTCTTCCAAATCTGTGAGGCAATGTTGCATATTCCACAAATCAGCAGTCCGATCTGGCACCCTATCCAGTCTGTCCTTCATATCTGTCAGCCTATCCCCCGTACATGTTGCACGGGTATGCAAGGCATTGGTTATGACATTAATAGTAATGAGCTTGGTCGTCGGTTGCAGTAAGCCATAGCAAATTCCTGTGACTTTTAAAGCAGGACACAGTGCCCAAAAATAATTTCTACACTTTTCAATTTGTTTGTGGTGTCTGATGTCGTTTGATCTACCGAGGTCAAGGAAACTTTTATCAACTTCAGCTCCACTAGAATGGTCCCAGCGCGGCAGCCTCCATTTCAGGTTCTGGGATCTGTTGCGTAGGATAGTTGCCATAGGACTTTGGGACCTGGTTTGGACATGCGTGGCTGAGAGTGGGTAGGTGATAGCATTGCCCAGTAGAGGAAGCACCACCAATGGCAGTCAGAGTCCGAGCGAAAGAGCACAGACCCCTGGTGTAATTATAGGGCCAGTATAGAATGAAGAGGCATAGGTAAAAGGGAATGAAGGTGTTGACAATGGTAGGAGGCCTCCAGCTATGGATGGGAATGCATCAGCAATCCAAGCCAATCCAAAATGGCGGCACCACATAGTCCAGTGATGTCATACAGGAGGTCATCCTGATCCATATGGACTCCACTGATGGAAAGGTGTCGCTCTGATCACATGCCGCAAGCTATAGAACAACAGGGAAGTCCAGCCAGGATGCCATAGGTGAAGACAGTACCTGGTACGTTCATCTGGTACCCTGCTCTGATCTGGTGCTGCTGAGAGCCATAAGGCTGTAGAAGGTGTGTTGAAGGGCAGCAAGCCACAGTGTGACTTATCAGCCAGAGAGTGAAAAAGGCTGGTAGCACTAGTACTCTGTGACAGTTAGGAACCCCAGCAGTCATGGAGCGCGCCATTCCCAGTCAAAGTATATTATAATGCAACCCGGCCTGCAGTACTGAGCGCATCACACAGCCGCTGAGCTGTCGGCAGGGTAGAAGAAAGGCCGCACAGCTGGGTGCAGCCTGTCTGTCAGTGTGCAGATGATCAGGACCCCATGAGAGAAAGGACTGACTCCAGTTCCATGTGCAGGGTGTCCCCTCTAGGTCAAAACTCGTCAGGGATAAGTGGAGCTCGTTCAGCAACCCGCCATACTCAAGCAAAGTGTAGCTCAGCCACCTAATTTTCTATTTAGATTGATGAGAGCCCTACAGCTTCATCAACAATTAAGGTTTTCAAAAACCATGAAAAAACCAGCATTGAAAAGGCCGAAATACCACTAGACAATTCCAGACGTATTAGCTTTGCCAATGTTTGTTTCATTTTTTTTCTTTTTTTTCTGCAAGATGGAGCATGGTTGTGAATATTTTGCGTTTCAACCAAGAAGTAGTTTTAATAGAATTCTGACCAATAAAAACATATTTTAAGCATCGAACGTTAGTATCATAATAATAATTGTAAAATTGTAGTTGTGCATTATCTGCTAAACAGTAAGGCATATGGGTGGTCATTCTGACCCTGGCGGTCTTTGACCGCCAGGGCGGAGGACCGCAGGAGCACCGCCGACAGGCCGGCGGTGCTCCAATGGGGATTCCGACCGCGGCGGTAAAGCCGCGGTCGGACCGGCACCACTGGCGGGGTCCCGCCAGTGTACCGCCGCCCCATTGAATCCTCCGCGGCGGCGCAGCTTGCTGCACCGCCGCGGGGATTCCAAACCCCCCTACCGCCATCCAGATCCCGGCGGTCGGACCGCCGAGATCCGGATGGCGGTAGGGGGGGTCGCGGGGCCCCTGGGGGCCCCTGCAGTGCCCATGCCACTGGCATGGGCATTGCAGGGGCCCCCGTAAGAGGGCCCCTACATGTATATCACTGTCTGCTGCGCAGACAGTGAAATACGCGACGGGTGCAACTGCACCCGTCGCACAGCTTCCACTCCGCCGGCTCGATTCCGAGCCGGCTTCATCGTGGAAGCCTCTTTCCCGCTGGGCTGGCTGGCGGTCTGAAGGCGACCGCCCGCCAGCCCAGCGGGAAAGTCAGAATTACCGCCGCGGTCTTTCGACCGCGGAACGGTAACCTGACGGCGGGACTTTGGCGGGCGGCCTCCGCCGCCCGCCAAGGTCAGAATGAGGGCCATGGTGTTCTCCATCTTTGGATGCATCAACATGATCTGTTAGCAGGCTGTCTGCACTGAAACATTCACATGTTTTAATCTTTCATTAAAACTTGAAAACCTATTGCATGAAATAAAAGAAAGGTGGCAAGCTTTAAAATGTGATACAGATATTTTTGGAAAAAAAGCTGGACTTGTAAAAAAAAAAGAATGTACAGACTGGCAGTGCACAGTGATTCCTTGACAATAGTAAATCATAGGGTCCTCTGCAGTGTTAACACTATATTGTTTGAGTGTCATATCATTGAGTGTGTTAAAATGTTACTGTGAAGTGGTTTCACTACTGTGTAATACATTGTGACAGAAAAAAACTTTCATTCTTCTTTCATTTCCAACTCTAGTAGATATGGTAATCCAAAAACATTCTTACCTACATTCAAGACAACTTTATGAGACCACTTCATGAGCTTTGGCATTTCATTCCTATTCAGATTATACACAGGTGTGTCTATATTTCACAGGTGATACAGAATAATCTCTACAGAGTCTGACGTTTTGTGATACCTTGCCAACTGAATAGCAATGGTTCGAGATATAACAGTAACAAGAATTAAATCCGGGCAACTATAATCATGCACTACCTATTTATGTGGTGTCCATGCCTCAGTTTCATGTTCAGACACCACTTACACTTGCAGTGCCATCTATTGGCCTGTATTAATCATTTTTGTGCTCATCGAATGAATCATACATTCAGTACTGAAATAAACATTTATTATATTTGTCACAACCGCTTGATTAGGTGATGACCTCGGTTCTAAATTCTTTCTGGGCCAATTAACCTGACGTTAAGCACATGCACAAGATGCCTTCTTCACTACCAAACATTGTAGATCAAATTCATGCAGTACTCATTTCCTTTTTCTCCCTCCGTCCACATACACTCAGCCCTAAAGGGAATTCCATTCGTAACATCTACCCACTGTAACTAAAAACAAAACAATCTACTAAGGGGCTGATTTAAGAAAAGTGGCGCTGCACCCAGTTCAGCTCCACTTTCCTTGAGCCCCTTAGAGTCCCCCTACCGCCACCATGTGAGTGAAAAAATGGTGCAGGGAAATCTCGTTGATTTCCTTGCGCCATTTTTTGGGCCCCCCTAATGGGGGAATGCCCACCTTGCATACATTATGCCTGGTGCAGGCATAATGTAGAGCAAGGGTTTACAAAGTTTGTAAATATGGCACGTGTAAAAAGCCACTTTAGCACCACCCTAGCGTAAAAAGAAAATGACACTATGGCAGTGCTGAGGTGGCGCTATGGGCTCTTAAATCAGGCCTTGAGCTTTCAAGCAGATCATCTGACGCAGTTTTGTATCCCACCCAGGCTCCAGAATGCTGAATGTGTCTACAACCAAGCATCTTCATTACTGAACACTATGGGGCCTGTGTACAAACTGCATTTTGTATAACATTTAGTAGTACTACAATAGAACTACTCACATGCTACAAAATGCTATTTACTAGCCTACATGTGGACGTCACCAACTCGCCCTTCTTTTTTGTGCAGAGACCTCCACAGTGACTGAGGCGATGTCCACACATGTAGGTATACAATTTAGCGGTAAATGTAGGAGGAGATGGGGTGTGGTTGCAAAACAGGGTATATGTGTTACAAAATAGGAGGGATTGAGGCCAGTTAAGTAGGGGTTTAGGAGGGACTAGAAAGTGGTTTAGGGAGGGAGATGCACCCACCAAAAAAAGTCCATTTGTCATCACAAACTGAACTTTGAAAGTTAATGCAGCCAAAAGGACCCAAAACAGTAGTAAATGTACACCAACTCAGTCTGAAGAAAATCCAGTATTCTACACGGCCAACCACTGGTACTGCAACACCCTCCCATAGAAAATATTGGAGGCAGGCGCTTAAATAGAACCCCAAGGTAAATAATGTTGATTATTCATACTAGTACTATATAATTACTATCATATTATGGTTACATCATATTTTAATACCATTTTTAATTTAAAACTACATGTATATTTTGAAAACATAATTAAAATAATTCTATACTTAACATTTAATAATGTTTAATACATAAAAAAATAAATATAAATGTTTTACTTTAGGTGAGAATTCTTTTTAAATATCTTTAAAAAAAAATGCAATATAATTTACAATATTTTATTATGGCTGTAGAGCATTTTGTATTTTGTTCTACATTTAAATTAAATATATAAAATAAACTTACATAAATATTTAACATAATTTTTTCATGTTTAATAAAACATTTAAAAATGTCTCTGTGCTTTACCACAGGGAGATCTCTGCTTCATTGGTGGAGACCTCTACCTACATGTGAATAGTTACTGGTAGTAACTTTGCACTCAGAAATCTGGCTCCACCACCTGGGTTCATGGGGTGGTGACATGTATCTCTTAATTTTGTAGCACATTTACACTCGGAAATGATGAATAGCCAAGCCTTGTAAATTCACTTTAAACTGTATATTTACTCACATGTATGTTTACCATTGTGAATAGGGCCCTTTGAGTCTTAAAAGCACCCCCTACATTTCACTTCCATCACTGAGACAAGGATCGACACAAATGACACAGCCACACCTACAGGTATAGTTATTGACATAGTTGGATTCACAAATAAACCTGGCTTCCACAAAAAGAACAGGGATCTAAGCATTCTCCTAAAAGTAACTCATTAAAGCCCAGGCTCTCAAATCTAAAACCATCATTCTTTCAATACCATTGCACATCGGACATCACAGATATCAAAGCAAACACCAAAAACAAATACCACAAAACTTGGCCCCATACTCAAACTCCTCCCCCACAACAACAATCAACTTAAGTACACCCCAGGCTCACAACATATCTCTGACTGCTCTCTTACCAGTACAAACCTCATATCTAGACACCATGATGTAAACATCCTGATTTTATACTCATACTTAGCTCACTATAACTTCTAGACCATCTGTCAGTCCATCTCCATTTAATCATGATCAGATATACATTCAAGCCACCTTTCCTTAACTGCTTCCACTCCTAACAAACACCCCCTTTGCCAAGAGGACATAGTCCTGTGACTCGCTTCCTGCATTACCGCATCATATCCATAATAATGATCTTCCACATTCTTTCATTATTTCAGTAGCACTGTTAAGTAAGCCTGCCATGCACATGACCCACTATGGGTATTGGCCTTCACTTGATATGTTTTCTAGATTTTTCTTGATATTCCGAAGTCAGTTTTCTAGACACCCAGAACTAAGGACTTAGTTAATGTGCCTACCCCATTAGAAAATCAGTTGTACTGCAACCATTACACAACCCACTAACCAATATCTAGGCAAGATGTGTTATAGGTAACACTAAATAACGTGAGATATGACAGGGACAATAAGTAGAACTACAAACATTCTTTCATTAAAGAGTGACACACTCCGAAACACTAGCGGCCTGAATCCGAGTTTGTCTGTCTGTGCACTGCCATGATGGTGGCGGTGGTCTAACACCCATCGGTTTGGCGGTCGGACCACAGTTTTATGATGTTGGCGGTCCCATAGTGCAAAGATTGCCGCTGTCCTACCGGCACCACCAGTCAGCGCGGACCACCGTGGTAACGAGGTAGGACAAACAAGCCGACAGAGCCGGTGTTTCTGCCAGACACATTATGATGTTGTACACTGTCAACCACCACGTTCCACCAAGTGGAAATGGAGAGTATAAAGGGAGAAACTCAGCTGCAGGCAGCATTACACATCCTGTCCCGCCATGAAGCTCATAACACATGTCCTGCCGCTGTTGCTGCACATTGAAGTTGCCCAAAATCCACAGCGCCGTGGATGCAACTGATGGTAAGAACACATACTGTACGTACCAGTGTCATTAAGCTCAACAACAAATCATTGTGCCATCATCCACATGATATGGGACTCACGCTACGGGCACCAAGTACACGTGTCATTGCGTCCACAGTCGGTGTCATTCACAAAAAATGACATATTCACAGCCATCAAATGCCACCTTTGGGCAGGTCACTGACACTGCACCACCACATTCAACAAAAACAGACATCTGTCTATCTCAGGCAAAAAGACAGTGAAGTGCACAGAACATTGTATCACACAACAGCAACACCACATCAACATCATCCATAATTCAAATGACACCCATCCATTGATCACATGTCATGGGCTGTCATCAGACTGAAGACACATATGTGTGGATGTGTCATTTAAAACAAACAACCCTCCCATGAAACAGTCCTGCAATGGAGCCACACATCACCCACATTGCAACACATTCGAAAGTCAATAAGATGCTCAATAGTTTGAGAGACAGATATCCCAAGTTCACATTGTAAACAATACCTGCTCAAAAGGATCACTGGCATCATGAGCACTCCTGGAATGGTGCTACCCTGGGGCACGTTACACTTTGCACATGCCCCAAAACATCATTTGCACAGGAACTGGCCCTTCATGTATCTCAGGGAAAATCAATAGTAGTGCCAAGTGACATGCCTATTTGCCTAATGTGTACATAGTTGTGAAGAAAGCACATGGGCCATACATCAAGATGAAGTAGATGCAAGGTACACACATCAAAATGGACACATTCTCAGTCAAATGCAAAGGAAGCTAGCACAATTGAACACTTTTTATGTGAGGACAGACAAAACTCAAGCTTCCACACCTAAGACGAATGTACAATACATATCAGGGGGACAAGTCTAACACCATGCATGCTTACATTGGGCAACACAAGAAGAAATTCTTACCGTACCAAACATAACACATTGCAGTGACACCCCAATTGGATTACCACCCACATAGCAATACAGTCAAAATTTACCTTTCTCTTGGGTGACGCCAGCACTGGCCAAAAAGTCAGAGAAGTATGGGTGCTTGCAGGGGAGCAGGTGTGACAGGGGGGGACTTGGATGTGGAAGGGATGGGTTGGGATGTGGGTGGGGGCCTTGGTTTGGGATGGAGGTTTGGAGGGAACAGTGAAAGGGCAAGCTCAAAAAGGAAACTCTCTTTAGGAAAATGGGTAGGGTCATCAACAGAGGTTGGGGATTTAGAGGTTGAGGTAGTTGTTGGGTGTAGATGCCTTTGGTGTGTGTGTGTTAAGGGTGCTTCTGTTTGGGTGGTGTCTGTTGTGTGTGTGAGTGTGGGCATTTGTGTGTCTTGGGGGACTAGGAGGCAGAGGTGCTGGCTGATGTGGGAGTGGTCAAAGTGTATGTGTCTGTTGGGGTGGTGTCTGTGAGTATGCTGGATGTTGTGGATGTGTCTGTGTGTGTTGGAGTGATGTATGTGGGTATGGTGGATGTGGTGGATATGCCTGTGTGTGTTTTGCTGGTATCTGGGGGTTTGTGGGTTGTGAGCTATTGTCTGAATGCATGATTGGTGTGGTGGAAGTGTCACTGCCTTTTGTGGTTGTGTCTGCAGGTATGCTGTTTATGGTGTGTGGGTCATTGGGAGTGGTGGGGGGTCACTGGTGAAGTGATAGCTGATGTGGTGTTTGTGAGTGATTGTTAAGGGCCTGCATGCCGGTGTGCCTGTGGTGTTTGTGTCAATGTGTGCTGCTTGTGTGTGTTGAGGTGGGTTCGTGCAGATATGTCTGTGTGTGTGGGACAGGTAGGGGAATAGGAGATTTGGATTGGAAAGAGGGAGATGGATGGGGAGGAATCTGGGGGGTGACTGGCTGCCGTCAGTGGGGAGGTCAGAGCCTGAAAATATCTCTGGAGGCCAGACATTGCACTATGAATGCCTTCCAGGAAAGCATTGGTCTGCTGAAGTTGTCTGGCCTACCCCTGGATGGCATTCACAATGGCAGTCTGCCTCACTGAGATATTCCTCAGGAGGTTAATAGCCTCCTCACTCAGTGCAGCAGAAGTAACAGGGGCTAGGCCTAAGGTGTCTGCGGCAAAGAGACGTCCACCCTCTGGGGTGAGCGGGCATGGCCAACTGGGTGGGGAGCAACAGGGAGGGTGACAATAGAACTGTAGGTGGTGGACAAAGATGGTACAGGAGCAGGTCCTGATGCATCTGCCACCACTAGGGAGTGGTCATTGGAGGCAGAATCTGATGATGAAGATGTTGGTAACATCATGTTCCTGATCACACCTGAACAATGTCTGTGATTAGCAAACATTACCATGGAGTCAAGTAGGCCCCGGCAACAAACTACATCAAAGTGCCTCCTACATGTACTATACCACATGCATGCATGCTATCTGAATTAGCAACAGTTGCCCACAGGAAAATCAGGATCTCAGACAATTACAATTGCATGGCTGAAGTTGTGCAATCACATTAACCATTGAACAAGTAGGAGACTACAACACCTTCAAGGCTTTGCCCATGGTGCATACCTCAGTTACCTGTTGTCATACAATAGTAGACCAATGGCAAGTTTATTCCCACAGATCCCACACAAGGTCATGCAGCCATCTATTTGTCACATACACAATAATACAAATATGAGAAATGATGTTGTGAAATCGTGTCATGTTGTTGACAGAAGTACAGTAGCCTGATGAATGTGACATGGAAATGTTAACGTCACACTAGAAACATATCAACAATGCACACTGTGCCATGTGTAATTTGTCTTAATGGAGTCATGGAGGTTGGTCAGATATACTAGACATTTGGCATGGAAATGTACACTGTAGAAAAAAATGTGCAAATTGTCAAGAAGCTGTGTCTATAAAATATACAACTAAATGCAAGCCCCAGGAAAATTACCACTACTTTCTGCCACCCTTGACAATGACATACTCTGAATGCATCAGTAGAAGACATCAGTTATTTGTGTGTTGGAGAGGCCCAGAGATGTGCAAGTACTTGTAGAAGACCCAAAATATGTTGCCCAATGGTAAGCTACATCACTACCTCCATTTTTGACCTGCAAACCCATATGTCTGTGGATGAATAATCAAACCCTACCAGATGTGATTTCAACATAACTGCAAGTCACTCCATGATGATGCCACATCAGTGGCATGGGAATGCACATTGTGACAGTCCTACCTGTCATGTCCCTCATTGTTACTCCAGTTTTACATGCCAAATGACATGCTCTGATGTGTGAGCCAACAATCAATGGTGACACCCTCCTGTCTGTGGCACCACATGAAATGTAGCCCCATTGCATATGTCCTTTTCCAAGCACAGGTTGCCATGCGCATTCATGTGAGGGAATACAGAAATCATCCCATAAACACAGGTAGACCATGCAAGCTGTACCACTGAGGAGCAGTGATTTGTTGCGTAGAATTTAGACCCACTACAACAACAAACAATACTTGATTGAGCAATGTACACAGCCATGTGTTGATCTTGGAGAGCACATTGTTTGTGGATTGTACCCAGTTGTGTCCTAAGTCCCTGGAAAACCTGGAAAGGCATATTAGTATGCACCACATTACATATTTACACAAACAGTTACTCATCTAGTGTGCCACACATCACCTTTCCCCTATCATCAGGTAGGGATGTCAGAACCTAACACAACAACTTTGCTATGTAACAGGTAGGAATATGCCCTGTACTCACCCCTTTTTGGCTGCTGTGCACCCCTCAAACGCCCATGAAGATCCGGGTATTCCACTATCAGAATGCAGGCTATTAGGGGGTCATGGTCCAATGTGCACCCCACTGAGGTTGAGAGGACAGCCCCAGCTGGACCTCCATGATCTTACAGACCCAGCATCTCAGGTCCTCCCACCTCCTGAGACCGTGTGCACCCCGTCGGCTATAGATCCCCATAGTACGCATTTTCCAGGTGATGGCTATCCAAATCTCTTTCTTCTGATGGGTGTTTACCTGTATGAATGCAAAAGACCAATCAAGTGATTACAAACACAGGTTTTTGCCCAAATGGTGTATAACATGGATGTCAGAAAATACCAAGCAAAAAAAGGTCAATTTGTCAAAATAGCGCAAGTGTAAAGCACACATGCCAATAAATATAGGGGCATGACTACACACTTTTAGATTAATTTGCAGACTAACTCATTACCCTGCTCATGGCCTACATTCACTAGGCAAACCTACTGACATCAGGTAGGCCATGCTCCAGAAACATGCTTTGTGATTTTAGCCACGATGAAACACTACACATCAATGTGGCTTCAGAAGGGCAAACTCCTTGGGCCTGACTGGACCAACACATTTACAGTCTGGAAGACTGACTCATTTCATACAGTCCCAACGGCCAACTACCATAGTACAGACTTCACCCTTACACTTGAGTGACAATGAAAGTGCTGGCATAGTGGGTACATAAATTGTCTTCCCTGTGCATGTGAGGACTTGTGGCCTACCTAATGCAGACTCATGCCACTTCAGGGTGGGTTTCTGTGGTATGTATCTGTACTACAGAACACTCCTATGGATATTTGTTTCTAAACTACAGAGATGGCAATCAACATACAAAAGTATACATTGTACATTTTCTGCCATGCAACCAAGCTAGTGAGTCACATGTCATGACCTCCCAGGATCTACACACTGTCTGCACTGTGGGTCTGTCATTTGTGCAATAAGCCTGTACATGACAAATATGTTCTTCAGTGAAAGTAACAACAGAGCTGTGGGAGGAATGGACCTGTCTTGAGTCAAAGACACACATTTAACAATAATGCAAAATGTACATATGGACTGCTTCTGGGATTTAGCTCAGTACCTATTCCTAATCTAGTCAATTGACTGAGGCATTCAGGACAAGTTGTGTCACTAGATCCTCATACTGGCCACATGACAGGTTCTGCAGGTCTGCAGGGAGTGGGCATAGTGCCACAGTAGCATAGTGTTGGACCTGGCCCTTTTTGCAAGGTTATCCCCAAACTTTTTGCCTCCTTCCTCCTATTTTTCCTGACCTGTTTTTGTTGGCTTTAGAACTCTGAGCACTTTACCACTGCTAATCAGTGCATATGCTTTCTGTGTAAATTGTACTATAGATTGGTTTATCCAGGATTGGCATATTTGATTTACTAGTAAGTCCCTAGTAAAGTGCACTAGCGGTGCCCTGGGCCTGTAAATCAAATGCTACTAGTGGACCTGCAGCACTGGTTGTGCCACCCACATAAGTAGCACTGTAATCATGTCTCAGACCTGCCACTGCAGTGTTTGTGTGTGCAGGTACTGTAATTTCAACTTGGTAAATGCCCCCACTTGCCAGCACTTGCCAGGCCTAACCCTTCCCTTTTCCTACATACAAAACACCCCGAAGGTAAGCCCTAGGTAGCCCCATGGGCAGGGTGCAGTGTATGGTTAAGGTAGGACATATACTAACGTGTTTTATATGTCCTGACAGGGAAATACTGCCAAATTCGTTTTTCACTGTTGCAAGGCCTATCTCTCTTGTAGGTTAACCTGGAGGCTGACTTTAAACCTGATTAAAGTGTAGATTCCCTTTGGGAGCAGATAGACATGGGGTTGGGACCTCTGAACTCACAATTTAAAAATACATTTTTTAGTAAAGTTGGTTAAGATTGTGTGTTTGAAAATGCCACTTTTAGAAAGTGGGCATTTTCTTGCTTGAACCATTTTTGTGACTGCCTGTTTGTGGATTCCCTGTCTAGGTTAGTTTGACAGTTGGGCTGTTTGCACCTCTCTCCAGGCAGTGACACAAAAGGGGCTGGGGTGTAGCCTGCATATTCTGATTGGCCATCTGTGTTAGGAGGGAGGGGAGGAGTCGTCCCACGCACCTGAAAGGGCTATGCCTGCCTTCAGACAATGCAGTCTCCAACCCCCTGGTGTGTGTCTGAGGCCTTGCCTGGGCAAGGCAGGATTTCACAAACAAGTGAGACTTTCCTTTGAAGTAAGCCTACAAAGGCCAACATGAGTATAAGAAGAGGACCCAAAACCACAGACTTTAGACTCTTCTTGGGGATAGACACTCTACCTCACCGACACTTCTGGACAAGAAACCTGCTGGTGAAGAATCCCTGAAGCAGACCTGCCAAGAGGAACTGCTTGGCTGCCCAAAGGACTCACTGAGACTGATTTTCTGAGAAGGACTGCTGCCTTGCTGTTGCCCTGCTGCCTTGCTGCTCTCTGACTGTGCTGAGAAGTGCTCTCCAAGGGCTTGGATAGAGCTTGCCTCCTGTTCCCTGAAGTGTCAGGAACAAAAAGACTTCACTCCTGCAACTGGACTCCTTGTGTGGCACAAATTTGATGCCTATCCCGCGGTGAGAAATTCACCACACGCTGAACCGGAACGAAGCAGCCCGACTTCGCAAGGAGAAGATTAATGCAGCACCTGTGTAGTGACCGGAACTTTGACGCACAGCCCACCGGATCGACTCACAGCCGAACCAGGATGATGCAGTCGGACTTCCAGAGAGAAATCAACACAGCACCTGCCGTGCAGGAGAAATTTACACGCAGCGCCCACTGGATCGACACAGTGCTCATGACTTCGCTCCACAAGCCCAGGATTCCACGCACTGTCCCTGGGTGCCAGAAAACCCCACAACCCAAAGAGGAATGAAGGCCGCACTCCGGAAATCAACGCAAAGTCTTCCCCTGCATGGAAAATAATGACGCAAGTCAGTGTGCGAAGGGGCGAAACTGACGCAAACCTCCCTGTTTTCCACACATTGCCTCCTCTGCGGTCCCTTGCAGATATTTTGAACGCAAACCAGGTACTTTGTGCTTGCAACATACATTTATTGTTTTTAAGAGACATTTATTGTTTTTCAAAGACTTAAGACACTTTGGGGGTCATTCTGACTTTGGCAGGCATCGGAGGCCGCCCGCCAAAGTACCGCCGTCAGAATACCGCTGCACGGTCCAAAGACCGCCGCTGTAATTCTGAGTTTCCCGCTGGGTGGGCGGGCGACCGCCAGAAGGCCGCCCGCCCAGCGGGAAACCCCCTTCCACGAGGATGCCGGCTCCGAATGGAGCCGGCGGAGTGGACAGGGTGCGACGGGTGCAGTTGCACCCGTCGCGATTTTCAGTGTCTGCTATGCAGACACTGAAAATCTTCGTGGGGCCCTGTTAGGGGGCCCCTGCAGTGCCCATGCCATTGGAATGGGCACTGCAGGGGCCCCCAGGGGCCCCACGACACCCGTTACCACCAGCCAGGTTCTGGCGGTCAAAACCGCCAGAACAAGGCTGGCGGTAAGGGGGTCGGAATCCCCATGGCGGTGCTGCCTGCAGCGCCGCCATGGAGGATTCCTCAGGCCAGGGGAAAACCGACGGGAAACCGCCGGATTCCCTTTTCTGACTGCGGCTTTACCGCCGCGGTCAGAATTGGCCTGGATGCACCGCTGGCCTGTTGGCGGTGCATCCGCGGTCCCCGGCCCTGGCGGTCCATGACCGCCAGGGTCGGAATGACCCCCTTTATATCACTTTTACAGTGATATCTCAACATTTACTTATTGCATTTTAATCGCTTTTGACCTGCATCTTATCAGATAAATATTATATATTTTTCTAAACACTGTGTGGTGTATTTGTGTGGTTTTCTACTTTGTTATTGCATGATTTACTGCACAAATACTTTACACATTGCCTTCTAAGTTAAGCCTGACTGCTCAGTGCCAAGCTACCCAAGGGTGGGCACAAGATAATTTGGATTGTGTGTGACTTACCCTGACTAGAATGAGGGTCCTTGCTTGGACAGAAGGTAACCTGTCTGCCAACCAAAGACTCCATTTCTAACACATAGCTACAGTGACTCTCCAACAGTCTGAACGATATCCCATACTGGGAGATACATTTGACAGGCCCAAGTCTATGCAGGCTGTACATACAGAACCTACATGACACTCACATCTCTATCACTTCCGTTCATGACAGTACATCATGTGGCCATCAACAATATGACTTGTGTGGCAACCTGAGGGGCGCAGTGAGTCATGACATACTTTCCAGACAACAGCTTGGCAAGGCTAGATGTGGGGTGAAGGACCTGTGGCACAATATACATTGCTTACAAGATCCCCAAACTACTCAGACAAGATGCCTACACAGCTAATGCTTTCATGCAGTAACATGTTGTCTAACATGTACAACCATCACAACAAAGAAATGTCAATAAATGGCAGCAAAGTCTCCTTGCCTAGTTAGATGCATGCAACACAAAGATGATCTATAACCTCAAAAACACATTACACAACACAGTGTGAATGAACACAACATACAGTACGGGTCACAAATACCTCAACCATGTACATTCCATTGGTACCACTCAGACTACATCAACAGGCACATAAGAAGTCTAACTGGCACACAGAGGCACATTGTAGTCTGTGAGGAGGAAAAGGATGGTTTTGAACAGGGTCAATAGTGCCAATGAGGTAATAACCTGTTACTCTGCTGAGTCATAGGGCTGTCCATACAGGGGAAAGACCAAACTCAGAAGCCTCTCCAGCTCCTCTGGAAAGAAGGCAGGGGCCCTATCACCTGCTGGATGTGTCATGATTGCTTCCAGGGGTGGCACACAACAGCTGAACTGGTGAAGGTGCTACTAACCTCGGTGTCAGGAGTCAAAAGACTGAATTTGCACAACACAACGTATACTTATGCCATGTATGCGGTCATTATGGCCAACGGACAGAGCCATTAGGTCGCAACCACCACAGGCAATAACGTTAGCTTACAGCTGTGTCTGCCATGGATGGAAACTTCTACCACGCAGATGACTTCTGCCGGCAGACGCCGGCAGCTCCTGATTTCCAGTGGAGTATGTCAGGCATCTGCCATTTTGGCGGCTTGAAATTCCCCGTAAAATGCATCACAACAATAATATATGTTTTATATAATTAGGAACATCCTAAATATGTCTTGTTGTGTAGGTCCGACTATGCAACCACCAGTGTAGGGTGTGGCAGGGCACAGACGACACATGATGGCGGTGCACAGTCCACCACTGCCGAAGTTTGTTTTGGTGGTCAAAAAATAAGTCACATTTCGAGGAGTAATTGTGTAGCAGCTAGCTGGGTGTCACCAAAATCCATGTTGTCGACACATGTGTTGACAGCCATAGGACTCACATTTGACCCTTGTGTAGTTGCCAGCTGGGATGTGTACTCGGTGTCATGTCCATCTAGTCAGAAATGATTTTGTTGGCATGCATCATGTATGTTGCTATGGACACACTGACCACTGTCACAAATCATGTCTTACACATAGATACACTGGGAGAGGAAGGGATGGTAAAAAGAAGGATGCAACATCCTTCTGTCTACCATCTACTGCCAGACCTTCAGACCATGGAGGAATGCCACATCATCTAGTTATACTGTCTGAATAGGCAAACAATAGTGGACTTATGCTGCCAGTTGGAGCCAGCTGTGATGTCAACTAACAGTAATCCAACCTGCATACCACCAATTGTACAAGTCATGTCAGTATTGCACTACTAGCCAGAGGGTCCTTCCAACATACAGTGGCCCTATCTGCTGGTATGTCGCAACCTATGTTCAGTCTGGTGTTGAAGGAATTCCTCTCAACAATGTTGAAATATAGTGACAGCTATATCAGGTTCCCCCAACATGAGGATTTAGCCAATGTGAAAGCCTGACTTCTATGCTTTTGTCCGCCTTCAACATGTGGTGGAGGCCATTGATAGAACACATGTTGGCTTGGTGCCACTGCAGGCCACTGAACAAGTCCATCGCAACAGAAAAAAATCCATTCCATCAATGTACATCTCAAATGTGTGTGCCCGTTATTCTGGATCTGCACATGATTCTTTCATAATGTGGAACAGCACCATACCCCAGCTGATATCACAGCTGCAGCCAGAGAGGGCCTGGCTGGTTGGTAAGTCACGTCTGTCCCGATTGGTTGGGAAAAATGTCAGGTGCTACAATCATGAAGTGAGTGACTCATTGTTACACTTATTTCCGAATCCTTAACAGGAGACTCAGCATATCCAAGCTGACCTTGGTTGTTGACGGCGCTGAGGAATCCAACTATGTCATGATAAGTCCAATTCAATGAGGCCAATGGAATAACAGGGTGGGCAGTGGAACAAGCTTTTGGGCTCCTGAAGGCCAGATTTTTGTGTCTGGACAGGACTGCTGAAGCCCTCCTCTACTCACCCAGGAAAGTGTGTCAGATCACAGTGGCATGCTACATGCTCCACAACATCGCCGTGTGGAGGAATGTCCCAAATATCCCAGAAGAGGGGGAGTCTCTGGTGCCACTGGGTGACAATCCTGAAATGCAAACTGAGGATGAAAGTGGTGAAGAGGAAGGATCCAACTTGTGTTAAGATCTCATCCACAGCTACTTCTCATGAGTATATGTCATGTTATGTTGTGGCTGTGACTATATAATGAGCGGTAGTTGTGAGAATGAGTGGAGTTGAGTGTTTTGGAAACAGCTAGGGAGCTGATACCCTCCAATACCCTCCAATAATCAGCCTAAGGCTGCTTGATAAGTTAGCTTTTGACACATCCTCACCTTGATGATGTTGCTTTGTTTGTGTCAGTTTTCTTGCAATATACTTTGTTTTGCAGTTGCATGCTATGTGGCTTGTGTCATTCGTATGGTTTCAAGCCTATACTTGTTCATAGTACATGCACCTTCACCATGACGTCTTCATGTGGACATTTCAGAGTTGTGACATTGGCAAGTATGTGATGCTGTTCTGACATACGAAGTGGACAGGGATTGGCCCAGGTAATGTAAGTCACGTAGTCTGGGTGTATAAGACATGTACTAAGACAGCTTGCACAGGGTTTGGGTGGAAGGTCAGATGTGCTCATTGGACTTTTTTGTGTGCAGTGGTGGGCCTGATGCAACATGTGGTCCTCATGTGGTCATAAAATATGTAGTCCTAGCTTACGACAAAGTAATTTTTAGTTCACATTGGCAAAACACTCTTTTTGTATGACCTGTATGTGGGTGTAGATGTGTTTCATCATGATAGGCCACAGTGCCTGTGCTATAACACTGACATATGTTTGTGTCATACCACCAGAAGGATGGGAATTTGATATGATGGCCCTGTGATCCGGGACTGTTGTACTGCCATCTGTATGTATCTTGGATTATGTGGTTTTGAATTACTTTCGTGTAGTATGTGTTAAGGCTCAAGCTGATGACGTCAACCACCTCAATGTTTGCCTATTCTATAGGACAATGTCTGACAAATCCCTTTGTCCATGGTCTGGAGGTGTGTACCTGTAAATATGTTCATTTAATTAGTATGAGACAATCATTTATGATTTCCAGTAGTTCAGGCATATTGACATCCTATGTGCTGAGCACTGTAATAACATTTTTAGCTTGACCAGACACATGTATGTTCATGTTTGTGTGGGAGGGTTGTAATCCCTAGCTGGACACTGTGTACATGAAACGTATCCCATCTTGAACAAATACCTTGGATCACCGTTGTATGCTTCACATGGTCAGACATATCTACATTGCCAAATATGAAATCAAAATCAGCAGACAATGAGCTAGTGAAGGGTGATTTTATTGTGAAGCTACGACTAACAGAAAATGTCGGTGACATGACTCAACAACAATTCAAATGTGAAGCGGTCAGTCATGGTGGATGAAATCATTGGAGTAGATACCACACTATTGGGAGTCGAACGTCCAGAGTACTCCTCCCATTGGAAATGGTAGGTTGTTCACGATTGGTCCAAAGTAAATGTGTAACATATAAAGGAGGTCATTAAGGAAGAGATTTAGCTGGCAGTGGTGGGTATCTTGACATCCGTACTTCCTGGATTCTTTTCTAGATGTCCCCGCTTGTGGGGGGAATCAGCTGCTACAGAGGCCCGGGGTGGCTGGGGTTTGTTGTTCCAATGGCCTCCCTTCCTGTAGCTGGTACAGATGTTCATGGGCATGCTGTTGATTAGCCAAAGGAAGGGGTGGATTGGTTCTGAAAAGCCCTTCTCAGGGTGGTGTGTATGTCCCTCAACTCCCCTGTTAGGGAAGCCATGTTGGAATTGTGGGCCTCCATCTCTTCACGCATGTCCCTATGCATGTCTCTCTATAGCCTCTTGATTTCTCAGAGTTCGGTCAACACCTGGCCCATCATTCCTTGGACTCCTGATAGACCCCAAAGACATGGCTGATTGTGTCCGGGCCAGGAGCAGCTCCATTGGCCTCACCCCACTGGTCCATAGCATTCCACCCATTCACCCTACCCCCATGGGCCTGTGCCCCTTCTACAGGGTGCCCTCTCTAACTTGCTCTTAGACCCTCATTGTCTGATGTGTTGCACTGTGATTCAGGATCTGGGACTGGGAGCACAAGATGGTAGACACTGTGCTAGGGACACAGGTTTGGGGGTGAAAGGTTGCCTGGGATGTTGAAGCAACAGGGCTGGGAGGTGATGTTTTGGGCACAGTGAGACTCACTGTTGCCATCTTACTAGGTTGGCCAAATGGACCAGAACAGTCCTCCACGTCCAGACTTCCAGGAGTGTTGTCACTGAGGGCTTCTTCCAGGGGAGCAGTGGTAGTCTGTTCCGTGGCCTCTGTGTACCCAGCGGCAGATCCACCTGTTGATGTAAAATGTACATTGTTACTGGTTGTATTCTTACATCTACCTCCAACAGATTTGTAAGCAGAGACCTTGGAAAAAGTTAGGTTGTATTTAATCCATTTGTGCAATGTAACCATGGTATTGGGTGATTTGACATGATGTGTGAAGCATGCCAACCCCATTTGACTCAAGCAGTTGATGAGATGTGCAGATCAGTAGCACTTTGGAGGATAGCCTCAAAATGACCTTTTACCATTAGTGCATCCAACACAGTGGAGAGTCAAGATATGGCTTTGACCATTTGGAGGCCTAGTTGAGTGGGATACAGGCAGACCCAGGTTTTTGTTGTATACATAACTGGAGTCATCTTGTGCAAAGTGCTGTGTCAATGTGTCTGCTGCAGCTGCCACTCTGGTGATGCATGTTGAGGCCTTAGGAATACTTGTACATACTGGGTAAGGTGTCATTCCTGTCCTCAATAATTTCATCTTGGCATAGCAAGCCAAGATGGAGCAAACTAGAGAGATGCATCTCTAATTTGAGCATGAACTGTGCTTGATCACTCCCAGGTGAGTACACTTCAATTGAGAGTTCACAAACAGGGCTCTTTGGACAAGTGAACACTGCGCTGGTGGTTTGAGTCACTGAAACAGGACCTGCCCGGAGTTGTAGTCAGGCCACTCTCTTTACTTCCCAATACCTGACAAATGTAATCCCACCGGGGGTTGGGAGTTGACAAACAGGGGTCTTTGACAAATGAACACTGGGCTGGTGGTTGGAGTTACAGACACAGGGCCTGCTGGGAGTTGCAGTCCCTACTCCCCAATATTTGACAACTATTGTGTATTACATACCTGAATGAGGGCTGCATTTTGGTTTGAGCATACATTTTTATTTTGGAACATACCATGGTACCTGGAATGTATTTTTGTTACTATGAGACTTCCAGGCCCCATTTGGACATACGTCATGAGATGGGCCTTGGTAAATGTGATGTTGGGTCCAATGATACACATTGACAGTGTTATATCTCAGATACTCTGGGTATTTAATGTTGGTGAGGTACATTAATAAGACAGTGGCAAAAGATGAGCTGTGAGCATGCATGACATTGCATTTATGTGACTTTTTAATGTTGTAACTTACCAGACTCCACTCCCCCAGGTATTTCAGTCAGGCCCTCAGGATGCAGGATGGCCAAGACCTTCTCCTACCTGGAGACCAGGGAACAGACCTTGCCCCTGAAGTCGTTCCACCTCTTCCTAATGTCCTCTTTTTGTGCAGGGTGATGTATACACTGTTCACTCTGTTGACAATCCTGTCCCACATTTCCAGTTTTCTATTGGAAGGAGTATGATGGACTTGTGCTCCAAACAATTGTGACTCCTATGATTTCATCCACCATGACTCTTAGCTCATCTTCAGAAAAACGGGGAATTTGTTACATGCGATATGGTAGAAAATAAGAGGGTGACAGGGCTTACTTAACAGGGGAAGTGCAATAGGGTATGAATGGATACAAGTGTTTGCAGGGTGTTCTATGGGATGGTGGAAAAAGGGGTGCCTAATCTATGTACTCTACAACAAAATGTGCTCAGGCTTCTTTGTCTTCCAGTGGAAATGCAAAGGATTGAGGTCTGTGAAGGGGTGTATTTTATAGTGTGCTTTGCAGGTGTGTCCACTTGGCCACTGTGTCTCACCTGTGTTGTTTTTTAATTCATCCAATGTGCACTTGTCTGTTACTTTGCTGACCACGAACCGCGGTGGACCACCACCAATGTCTGACTGACACGATGGGACCATCATGGGGACTGTGTGATTGTAATATGATTGGTGGTTGGCCGTAGCACTGGAAGTCTGCCTTTTTTGCTTGGTGCTCGACGGTCCTGCCTGTGCAACTGGTAATCCGGCAGTCTAGGGGACCGCCAACATGGCAGTCTTTTCAGGACTGCCAACATGGTCATCTGCTGATCCGACCACCAAACTTGTAATCAAGCTCCCAAGCACAGAGTTTTAAATAGTTATTTTAAAACTGAAACCCTAGTATCATACACAGAATATTAATTGTAATCATAGTGAAGATTGATAATTATATAAGAAGCAATGGACATGAGGAATGTGAATTGTTAAAACCACCCTGCTGTTATTGATAAACAGCAATCATACCCTATTTTGCTACTTCTAAGTGCTATTCTAATTCTCGAATTCTAGCAGAGCGGAAAGCCCCCCTAACCAGTTTTAGACTGGGGGGGGAACAGGAGCAACAACATCAGACTCTGATTCCTCCTCTGATGGAAGCTCCCTGGTGGTGATCGACCCCTTTGGGACCACCCCAGCTACATCATCGTCTGCCACCACCGTACCAGCACCGCCCTCCCAGTAGCCCCCACCCAGTTGCCCGTGCCAGCTCACCCAGGAGGGGCACCTCAGTTCCTGCCACATTCAGCCTGCTGCACTCACTGAGGAAGCTCTTGACCGCCTGAGATTCTTCTCTGTAGTGCAGTCAACCATAGTGAATGTCACTCAGGGGCTGGCATGCCAGATGCAGCAATGCAATGCCTACCCGGAGGGCATTCACGGTCGCTTGGATGCCCTACAGAGATCAGGCGCTGGCCTCCTCTTTGATGGTAGCCAGTGTCCCTGGTTCTTCCGTCCCCCTCCAGCTACCTGTTCCCAGTCACAGAGCCCTCTCCCCCACTCATCCCAAGCACACAATCAGACCAGCATGCACCCAAGACAACAGACAGGACTCAGGTGCACACACAACAAAAGCTACTGCCTCCACTGTCACCCCTTCTACTCCCTCACAGTCACATCAGCACTAATACCTACAAGCACTGCATCCTTATTCCCAGATCTTGCCACCTGTACAGCCTTGCCCACAGTCACCACTACAGCATACACGCTGACTAGCAACCCATTTCCCACATGCACCGTCACCACCACCACCATCACAATCACATGTAGCACACCAACCTCACTTGCAGACACCACCACGACGTTTGTCCTATCCCACCCTGTCTGCCCCCCAAAAAACACATAAACTCTCCCACTCAGACACTCACCAGCCATCCACCTCACACACTCACGCTGTACAGGCATCTGCTACCCAGTCCAGCACACCTACTCCTCCTACGACCACTCCCTCTACCTCCACTCCCAAACCTCCTCCCACACTCTGCCCCACTGTACCTAAAAAACATTTCCTTGGCCACCTTGACCTCTTCGCTCCTCCTGACCCACCCCGTGTTGTCCAGAAAATGAAGGTCCTGTTCCCCCAGCCCAGGACCACCAGCTTCCAGTTCTCTCATGGCCCCCATGGTGTTACACATGTCCCTCCCCCTGCTAAAAAACCTCCCGCTTTGGGGCACAGGACAGCCACCAGACCCCCCACTTCAAGCACACTCCTCCACCCCCTAGACAGAGGAGGCCTGTCCCTTTCCAAACCCAAATCCAAGGACCTACTTTCCCAGAAAAGACCCCCCACATCCCCACACCCCCCCTGCTCGCTGAGGTGCCTGCCTTCCACATCGATGTCCCTGCCCAGTGGAGTATTATGGGCTGTCACGAGTCAAGTTGGGCCTCTCACATTGCCATGTGTAGTGACATGGACACTTTTGGACTGGCCAATGGCCTTTATGTATATAGTTTAATAATTTTCATATGATCGCTTTTCCCACAGGAATACAGTGGTTGGCCCAAAGGTACTTGTCCTGGCTTTCTTTAACTTCTGGCTTCTATTGTTGTACTGTTCTCCGTGTGTGGTATGTGTGTATGTTGTGCATGTGGGTGTGTCACTCTCCCCTACCTTCCTTGTGTGCTAGGTGACTGTACTCACCGTCTTCCTCGGTGTTGCTGCTCCTCGGCTCTCATCGCATGGTACAGCATCGGCAGGACTTCCAGTTCGGGTTCCATGTCGGCTGCAGACTCCTCTGTGTCCCTGGAGGTGAGTGTCTCCTTTCAAATGGGTTGTTTCCGCCAGGCTTTTCGTGGCAATGGTCCTGTCCCAGAAATCCTGGCAGTCTGCTATGTTGCAATATGGTGGGTGGTGAATGGCGTTCCACCAGCCTGAAGATGACAACCGCTGTGGTCAGTGGCCGGACCACACTGGTGGTTCAAGCGGCCCATTGGCTGTATATGGGAAGGATCACCGCCGTGGTCATAATATGGCGGTCTTGACCTCCAGCCTGGCGGCAGTACTACCACCATTGACGGGCGGTGGTCAGCTGACCGCCAAGGTCAAAATGAGGGCCTATATATCTATATCTATATCTATATCTATCTATATATATATATATATATATACTTATATATATATATATATATAATATATACAAAGGTCAAGGTCTAGGCCATAGGCCAGTGCAAATTCAACAAGAGCAACATGCACATAATGCACTTGTATGTGCACATAACTTGACTCCTGACTGCTGTGTAACCTACACAGGTAGGGGCATCAAGGGGGCAGGCAGGCATCTCAGGGATTAGGTGGGTTTAGCGGGGTTGGGCTTAGGGTAGAGAGTGGGATGTTTGGGTTTGCGTTTTAGAGGGAAGCATAGGTAGAGGCTTAGGGGAGGGTTGGGAACTCCTGGGAGGGGTAGGCCTCTTGGCAGGGAAGGGTCATGGGTACTTGCAGGGGGGCAGAGGAGGTATTGGAGGTGGAAAGATTGGACTTGAGGAGGGACACAGAACATTTTGGGGTCTAACGAGGTGGGAGAGGAGTGGGGGAAGGTTTAACTCTGAGAGGAAAGCTTTCTTTGACACAGAGATGGTCAGGGCAAAAAGGTTTGTGTGTAGAGGGAGAGGAAGTGGTTGTCTGAGGTGTTTTGGTGGATGTCCTGGGTGCATGTGTGTGCGAGGTATGCTTGTGGGTGCTGGGTGTCTGTTGGGTGGGTGAGTGTGGATGTTTATGTGTCTTGGGAGGAGGGGGTGGTGGTGCTGGGAGATGGGTGACTGTCTGTTGGGGTGGTGACTGCAGGCATGGTGGATGTGCTGCATGCAGATGTGTCTGTGGTTGTGGTGTCTGCAGATGTGGTGACTGGGGTGGATGTCTGAGGGTCTGCTATTGTGCTGATTGTGGGTAGGATACATGTTGTGGCTGGATCGGTGAATATTGGTGTGGTGACTGCATGTGGGTCAGGTGATATGTCTGTGATGCTGGGGGTGGTATCAGGGCATGTAGTGACTATTGATGTGTCTGCAGGTGGATGTTGCTTGTGCACATGACTGTGGTGGGTCTTGTGGTGCTTGTGTTTCTCAGCACTACCCTTAGATGTTGAGGTAGATGCATGCTTGTCTGTTTGTGTGCTGTGCCTCGATAAGGGAAGAGGGGTTTGGGATTGGGAAGAGGAAGGTGGAGGGGGGAAGGAAGACAAAGATTGACTGGCTGATGTCAGTGTGGCACCCAGAAGCTAAAATGTTCTCTGTAGGCCAGATAGTGAACCATGAGTGCCCTCCAGGAACGCACTACTCTGTTGGACCTTAGTTGCCATTCCCTGGATGGCATTTACTATGGTCGACTGACCCAAAGGAATCAACCTTAGGAGGTCAACAGCTGCCTCACTGAGAGCAGCAGGGCTGACAGGGGCAGGGGTGCCTATGGCAAAGGAGACTCCCACCCTCTTGGGTGAGCAGGCACGGTCAACTGGGAGGGAAGCTACAGGGAGGGCAGTGGTAGGAAGGGGGGTGGCAGACAAAGATGGTGCTGGGGTGGTCCCAGATGTGTCTGCCACCGCCATGGATTGTCCGCTGGAGGAAGATTCCAAAGATGATGTGCTGGATCCAGTCTCCCCCTGGCACTCCCCTTGCCCTCGGAGCCACTGGGTCTCTCACTGTCAGTGGTATTAGCATTCTGGATCCCGTGGCCGGCAGCATCCCTACTCGCCTGTGCCCCATCTCCTTTGCCTGCTGATGCTGATGCAAACAAACAGAAAGAGAGGAAGGGAGAGATATAGAGGGTGAGAGAGGGTCATCACATTCCCCTCATACACACATTACAACATGCACAAATGTAGGTATACATCTCCTGGCAAGGTAATCCCATATTTAAAACCACAGATCCTACAACATTATATTTCTATCTACCCCATTTGTCATCTCTCTCACTGAAATCATAATCCATGTAAGGGAGCACTACTGGAGCATCCCATCAAATCACCTGTAACTCAAAGTCAGCATGCTCATCATGCCCTGGCTAAAGCTGATATATCATCCTCATCCAGCTCATCACGTTCCATATTCTTATCACTTTAAGGAAATGCAGTTGACTGATAACACCATATCATGCCTCATCTGAATCTGCCCAATCCATGAACATAAGTCATGTTCCATGCAATTAAAGACAGCTCTCTTCACTAACGACACAGCACTTGCCATTCAAACTACATGCCTAGTTGATCCCTCTGTACATAAATTACACAGTGTAACAATCTCTGATGAAGACACAACATGTGGCAGTCCCATGCAGTAGCAATCACATTTTTACATTCCATGTCTAGAGAATGGCTATGTCAATACATGTTCCAAATTTTAGAGGATTAGCTGCAGTCACTATTCACAGACATTCCTTCTTACACCACAAATGCATGCACTGCTACTGTGGCCTACCTAGCACACATGAGACATTGGCTGACAATAACAGAGAGGACAGTTACAACTTCTAAACAATGGACAGCCTACTAATTCCTAGGAGGGCTCATTACATTCCACCTGACTTCAGATTCAGAGCCAGAACATCACAATATGAATACACCTACCACAGTCACTGCATTCCTGACATGATTTCCTCTAGCTAAGTCCAGAAAAAAAACACATATCTCACTGAAAGACATGTACACATGCACCTACACAACTGCCATTGCACTGACAACATACCCCACAACAGCAACATCTGTATGAGAAATAGTAGTACAGCTGAACCATGAAATCTTGAAATATGAGGTGAGCCAACACCAATTCCTGTCCAAACTGCCCACTTCAGGGGCTAAGAGTAGTGATGGTTGTCCCACTTTACAAGATCTGCCCCCAAGTAGCCATTGAGGCATGGTGTAGGCAGCTAATACCATATGTTGTATTCTTTGTTGTATTCTTATTGGTAGGGCATTGGCACATATAGCATGGACATTGCACATTGTCAAAGCGTAGGACAGAATAGCCACTTATATCCTCTACAAAAAAGGCATTGGGATAAAAGTTATTTGTCCACATGTCAAAAGCATGGGACTGCATGGTAGGGCAAACAGACAAACTCAGACCTCCATGTTTGGATCTCTTTCTGTTACAACCTTCACATACCCCATAGTATGAATATGAAGGGACTAGGGGGACACCTCTACAAACCCATTTGAACAGTCCAATACTGGCCATACTTATTGACTGAATAAGATACCTGCCTCACATGCAGTCAATACCTGTACCAGGTCACAAGGTAACTAGGCCCTGTACCTAATATGCCAGTACCTATGTAGCACATATTGCTGATCTTTACAAATCGGAGTGGTCTGACAACTTAGAGCTACATTAATATATAATCTGATTAATGGGCCTGAAAAAAACTAGATGGGTAGGATGATACAGCAGCTTACAGACATATATGGCTTGGTAGAGTCACACATGTGGCACTGTCAAATGTGCATCTCCACATGCAGTCATAGATATTCCTTGACATAAGTGATCTAAACGGCTACATGCAGAACCCTAATGCCAGATCTCCATCTTTTATTCAGGCAACTTGGGTACTATGTATTCCCAGTAGTCACCATACATGTGGCACCTACTACAGTGTCACAACTGCCAAAGTGTGACAGCAATCATCAAACTACCACAGGAAAGTTCATAGAGTCAGTCAGTACTTATCCCCTTGTGGCTGCTGTGCCTCCCTCAAAAGCCCATCAACCTCAGGGTAGGGCACCACCAAAATGCAGGCCATTAGGGCGATCATGGTCCGACGGGCACCCCTCCCTTTTTGGGAGGACATCCCCAGATGGGCCTCAGTTGTCTTTTGGGCCAAGCGTCTCAGGCCCTCCCATTGCTTTCTGCAATGGGTGCTCCGACGAATGTGGAACCCCACGGTCCACACTTGCCTGCCTATGGTACGTCAAATCCCCTTCTTCTGATGGGAGTTGGCCTGCATAGATGGCACGGACAAAAGGAGAAAGCCATGTACAGATCTGCTGTACCAATAGCAGTGGTCACTACACACCAGCCACAGCAAGTAGGCACACATACCTATCGTCTCCACACACTTACCTCCACATTATGCCATCTGCATGCATCTACACCTTCACAAGTTCATATGCCAGGTGCAAAGTCACACAGAACACCTATCACACATAGCTAGGATGTTAGATTCACCTACTCCTCTTGTGTCCCATATAGCTGCCCATACAAGGGTAGGGCCTCCTCCACTAGCCTTGTAAGCTCTTTCAGAGTGAGGGCTGGAGCCCTATCACCAGCAGGACTTGGCATGATGGCTCCCAAAGGCAGTACCCAGCAGCTCATGTTGTGGAGGTCTTGCTGCAACAGTGTCAGGAGTCAAGTGATTAATAGTTCAGAAGATGGCAGTCACGGCTGCCGCGTATATAACCGTCACCACCAGCAGACATCGCCATTGACCCAAGTCTGCCAAAGGCAACAATGTTTTCCAATGGAAAGTTACAAGGTGGTAGCGACTGCCTACCGTCATGACGACTTCCACAGGGTGACTTAGTTCACTTCCACCTGTCTAGTAGAGTAGGTCACGCACATGCCATTTTGGGCACATTTAATGGATGGAAGTGTTTACTAATCTGTCATTCACTTACACCACTAAAGTGCTGTATGTTTGCATGTAGTACCATCATGGTTGGGTCATATATTGTGCATATGTGAAGTAAAAGCTGTGTTGAGTGAGAAAATATGGTGATAGCTATGTACAGCTACACAGACATTCTTAGACCTCGTAAAAATATAGACTGATTCCAAAAATATGTGTGAATAGTGCAGGGCAGCTAAGTCGTACACACATATACTCTACATGTAGAATCATATGTACAATACCATTGTCACATTTGGCAATGTGCAACAAGGAGGGTGTAATTGGATGGATATCTATGGGCTTTACTGAATATGTCAGAAGTGCTAAGCGTCATCTACAGATGTTAGGTGTGAGGAAATAAACAAAGTGTACATGATGACTGCATACCATGTTACTCATACTATGTTCACTTGTCTTCACATAGTTATCCTGCCATGAGGAGAGTGAGACAACCAGCAGTGCACCGTCCACTAGTAGACCTGGACACCATGGAGGAAAGGCATGTCATCCAGACATATTGTCTAATTTGTCATACCATCATGGATCTTTGTACTCAGTTGGAGCCAGATCTGATTCCTACCATTTGCAATCCCTATGGCATACCTCCCGTCGTTCAAGTCTTATCAGTGCTACACTTCCTTGCATCAGGCTTCTTTCAGAATACTGTGTCTCTTACAGCAGGGATGTCTCAGCCATGGTCAGTGTGGCTTTGAAGGATGTACTGTGTGCATTGTTGAGACACCTGGACAGCTACATCAGGTTTCCCCACCAAGCAGATTTGGCCTATATGAAGGCAGACGTTCATGAGATAGGACACATTCCTCATGTGGTATGAGTAATTGATGGCACCCATGTAGTCTTGGTCCCTCCCAATGCCAATAAACAAGTGTATAGGAACAGGAAAAACTACCACTCAATCAGCGTTCAGGTGGTGTATCTGGCAGACCAATACATCTCACAAGTCACTGCCAAGTATCCAGGTTCTGTGCATCATTACTTCATCATGTGGAACAACAATGTCCTACAGCTAATGACACGACTCCACACAGAGAGGGCCTGGCTGGTTGGTAAGTTTCCATTGTAGTTTGTGTTTTTGATTTATGCCTCCTGTAATCACAATATAGCAAGTCTCACATACATGTTTGTGGTGTTCAACCATTGTGCTCACAGGTGACTCAGGCTATCCAAATGGTCCTTGGCTGTTGACAAAAGTGGGGTACCCAATGACGCCAGGAGAACTTCATTACAATGAGGCCCACGGGAGGACAAGGCGTGTAATAGAGCAAACATTTGTGCCCCTAAAGGCAAGATTTAGGTGCAAGGACCTATCAGGAGGAGCCCTTCCATACTCATCCCACAAGGTATGCCAAATGCCGTGTGAGTTATGGATACAGACTGATAGATTATTATGTGTAAAGGACAGATTGTTCTGCTTTATCATGTATTGTTCAGCAGATGCTGTCATACACTTCTGTTAAAGACTTCTCAGATGAGATATGTTACGTGCAATTTCCTATCCTCTTTTCCTTTCACTCACTGATTTAGCTGGATCCTGTTTGGCTCTGCAACCTAGGCTTGAGGTATACTGTGTAAGAAGCTGATGGGAACTTCTGACAGACATGAGAGGTGTACCTGACAGATACCTGGTAATATGAGATTAGTTTTAGTGGGATGGTCCCTTGATAATTTATCCTTCATTAAAGTGGGGTGGTAAATGCTTAGTCCTTTTCTTTCACCTGTGGGGTTGAGGAGGAAGTAAAATGGTGTGTAATGTGCTAGGTGAAGTTTCTGGCATATTTGTGAAAGCTGGATCATGGTCTCTCACTTCACAATAGAAGGAGTACTTTGTGATGGCCATGGGACCAAGCTGTGTTTGTGTTCAAATTTTGCAGTCCAAAGTGCATTAATACTGACATAGGTGAGTGACAATCCTACAAGTATGGGGCCAATGTTAGTGTATGTTTTCAGTACTGGCTTCCTCTGTAATGATCTTTGTGTGTTCCATGGTATATGTGATTTAGTAACTGTGGTATAGGTATGTGAAGAGTCTATACGTGGTGATACAGAAGACCTCTCTGTGTGCCCCAGCTTTGTAGATAGTTTACCATGTACCTGACTTCTGTAACCTGTGTATGTACTTTGTGTCACACCATAGCTTACATCCAGATGGTACTCTCTGTCGTGCTCTATTTCCTGAATATAATACTGACTATACAATAATGTAAACCTGGATTTCAACGTCTTAGACATCTGTCCTGTGACATTTTTGTTGTAATGTGTCTCCTGTCGAGTAAGCCTCTGTATGATGAGCATTACATTGGCTGATCGATACAGGGGGGGGGCATGACCAGACCACAGTTGGCAAGCATGGCTATTGTACATGGATTGTAAAGGACACATACACAGTTGCTGTGTTCAAATGTGATTTGTTTTGCTTGTCAAAAGACTATCAGTGACATAAATACTGGATAAATGAACATTAAAGTGATCGGTGAAGTCATGGTGAATAATTTAATCAGGGCAGTTGGTTACACAAGTCTAGTACCCTTGTACCATTGGAAAATGGAGTTGGGTTTCAGAACAGTGTGTGTCTGTGGCACACAAGGGTGACAAATCAGGAGAGGTTAACTTCCTGGCAGTGGGTTTGGTCTTGGCATCTGCTCCTACCGGATGTCTCGATGGACATCCACATTTGCGGTCGGAGGGGTTCTTCAACTACAGAGGGAATGGTGTCTGAGGCATGTGGTTCCCCTGTCAGGGTCTCCGTTCCACTAGCTGTCGCAGATGTATACAGGGCAGATGTAACGTTGTTAGTGGAGGGGGCATGCTGTTGTGTGGAGAAGGTAATCAGGGTGGTGTTGATGTCCCTCAGCATTACTGCCACTACTGCATGACTTCCTGGGTGTTGTTCCCTCTGGAGCCTTTAATTTCCCCCCAACATGGTGCTGATTTGGCCTATCCTGTCTGTGGAACTTTAGGAAGCTCCCAAGACTTGGGAGATGGTTTCCTGATCAGTTGTGTCCCTTTGAGGCCCCATCCTCTGGCCCACAGCATCCCTCCCACACACCCTAGCCCCACGAGCCTGTGCCCCTGTACAGTGTGTCTACTCTCAGTGATTGCAAGTCCATCATTGTCTGGGGTGTCCAAGTTAGACTCAGATGCCTCTACTGTGGGGCACACAATAGATTAAACAGTCCATGGGACATAGGTTTGGGGGCAAATGGTTGCCTGTGAAGTTGATGCAACAGTGTTGGGAGGTGTTGATGTGGGCAGGGTGAGGCTCAGAGTCTTCGACTGACCAGGTGTCCAGGAAAGGCCAGGTTGTTCTCCAGTGTCCAGACATCCCAGGGTGTTATCCTCACTGGGGCCTTCATCATCAGGTATCCTCTTCATGGTGGCACTGGCAAGGTTACCTGTGGAGGGAGGGAGACACCGAGTTCAGGTTAGAATATGTGGTTGGTTGCTTTTGTGTGAGATGCACACAATTGCTTGACCTGAATCCCTGCAATGACATTGACAGCTACTGCACATCGTACGCCCGTTGTACATACAAGTCTGTATACTAATTGGGTACAACTTTTAATGCTGATGCAATCTGATGATGTCTGATATGTGACATGACTGGTTATATTGCTAGTATAGAGACAGGCTTGCCAGATGTCACACATGAAAACTGCACAATGCACAGTGCTGACCTAGTGGGAGCACAGTATGTGAGTATGCAGGGGTAATTGTCCTGTAAGTATGTGCTGTATATGTGCATCAACTCTGCCATCTTCCTTTCCAATCCAGGTCTGGCTATTTCTGGATTGGTATCTGTGATATGTGGCCATTGGGAATGGTCTTTGAGCTGTAGCTGTGTTTTGCTTTGGTTGCTGTTGTGAGTGTGCCCTTGCATTACTGTAATTACCTTGTGCTGGTCCTCACTACAACAATCTAGATCAGGGGTCTTTAAACTGGGGGGGCGGTCCCCCCAAGCGGGGCCTCAAGTGATCCCAGGACAGCCACCAGGCTCTGGCCAAAAGAAGCATTATACAGATAACAGTGCTTTGTTTTAAACAGAAACATTTTATTACCTTTTTAAAAAAGGTAACAGTACTTAACTGCAATGTTCAGCGTAGACATATTTAAACATTGCCATTTTACTAAAGTGGAGAAGTATGGCACAATGGTTAGAGCGGCAGACCCTGATGCAAAGATTTGGCCCAGGACCAGTGATCAATTCTTGCCTTGGTGGGTCTTGGGCTCAATTCCCTTAGACCAGATAATTCTTTCCTAGGTGCTTAATCTAATTAATGGGTCCCACTCTGGGCAATAGTTTGCTTAATCTCCACAATGTCTCTGACAGTGCTTGGATGCCTGGTTTCACCCTCGGGGTTGCCCAGGAGTGGGTGCCTCACAGGGAAAAGCCAGGAGGGGTTCCACAGCGGTATGCGTACAGTGCCTTGAGACCCTAACAGGTGAGTAGTGTGCTATACAAGTGCGAAATTTACATTTTACAATAAAATAATTGTGAAAAATTCTGAGGAGGGGTCGAATGATTTTTATTTTTCAACTGGGGGGGTTGATCTAGATGGTGTAGCCTGTACTTTGATTATACATGCATATTATGTGATGTGCACTATCCAGGTTTTCACAATGATGGGTTCCTGGATTCTGGGAGTCGTAGTGATCTGACCAGCCTGTCATTTCCAAGTGTTGAGAGGGCAGTTGGGCTGAGCGGAGAGGTGGCTTGCAAAAGATGGGCATTAGGTGATTAAGTGAAAGTTGTACTGGCTAAATTAGTTAATTAGGGAGGATTTGGGTGGTGTCAAAGCATGCAGGACTAGTCAATTGTGTGACATGAATGTTGTGGGTACCAGACTCCAGTCCCCCAGGTATTCCAGTCAAGCCCGCAGGATGCATCCTGTCCAAGACCTTCTCCGCCTAAGATGTTAACTGTGGAAGAGGTGGGGTCCCACCTCCAGTCTTCTGCATGGCTATCTAGTGCCTGGATGCCGTGGAACACTCCTTCCCCAGTATGTTGTTCCACCTCATCCTGATGTCCTCATACTGATGTCCTCCCTTGTGTTTGGATGGCTGCCTACAGAATTGACCCTGTCGACTATCCTTTGCCACAACTAAATTTTCCTGGCAATAGATATTTGTTGGACCTGTGCTCCGAACAGGTGTAGCTCTACCCTGACAATTTCATCCACCATGACCATCAACTCCTCATCAGTGAAAAGTGGGTGTTTTTGTGGGGACATGGTAGTGGTTGTATAGATGGTGTGTGGGGGTGTTGTGAGTGTTAGAGTGCAGTTTTGGGTAATTGGTGAGGTGTGGGTGCTGCGAATTGAGTTAGAGACAGTACTTGCTGATTGTGTGTGCTAGTGATGTGTGTATTTTGATAGTTGTGCTGATGTGGGGTGTCTGCTGAGTGAGATGTATATGTGTGCCTATTGTGTCCAAGTAGAATTTGTTTCAGATTTGGCTTCTCAGTGGAGCAACATTTGAGCTTTGTAGTCAATTCCATGTGTCACCTCACTAGACATTATAGACAGAGCTCCCAACTGTATCTCATCTCCCCTCTCCAGTTGCTCTTACATAGTTCTGTGGAACTCGAAGTTGTCTGCTCCATTACCACTTCCACTATCATTTTGTGTCCGACAAGGATCAGTCCTATATCCTCCTCTTTTATCGTTATTTGATAACATGACAAAATATTGAGACAAATAATATCAATCTACAAAAATATTGCTAAGAAAATATCAAGAGCCCAAATATTGGTATGCCATTCAAAAACACAAAATCACAAATATTACCTATGAAACTTGTCATAAAAAATCTCAAAAATAACTATCAAAAACAAAATTAAAGTAATACAAAATGTAAGAAAAACAAAATCAAAAATATTGTCAACAAATTATCCCTTTAAATACATATACAAATTTGCTCATTTATATATATATTTCTTTAAAATGTATCTAACATATGTAAATTAAATATATACAAATACCAAAAAACACAGTTAGCATTTAGCACATGGGTACTCGCAAACATTTTCCCAGGGGCCAAAAAGTTTGGTCTGTGACGTGCCTGGGGGTCGCATTGATGCCAGGGCAGTGGCGGTCGGGTGGGGTGGCTGGGAGGATTCGTGGCAAGGTAGGTGTAGGAGAAGCAAATTATATACATCTAGTGGCTGAAATAAACAATGGTAAACCAGAAAACCTGGAACTAATCCCGGCTTACCCACTTTTCCAAATGGTGTGATCCTAGACAATTGATTAGTCTCACTTTCCCTCCTTTTTCTGCATTATCACATTTAAGATGACCTCGAAATACATGATTCATGGTGTGCTGCACAAAACCTGCTTCTATGTTTGATTTATTAAAGTGTAATGTTGTTCATGTATGATAGGAACCCAGGCCACCTATAAAGCGCACATACTAAGTGACTTGTCTCTTTAATTTACTATGGTGATGTTCTCAGGGTTAGGGAAATAATTAATGTTTCCAAATTTATGTTTCCAAATTTATATTTGAAAACTATCACTTTGAAATGGATACATCTCAATGCACTGATAAAATAAATTGTATTAAGGCGAAAAGGTTCTGCATGTTAACTAAATACACTTTTTTAATTTTTACACTTGTTTTGCAAGATGTCTTTAAAAATGAAGGCTTTTCTAAAGTTAAGTGCAGGAGTCCCTAGTTACTTCCTTTCTTTAAGACCAATTGAGCTTGAAATAAATGATTGTGGTGTATTTCATATTTTTATTGTTAGTGCAGAGTCGAACAAACAGCTGCCTAGTGCTCCTGTTGCTCGAAGGGCCGCAAGTAAAGGACAGAGGGGCCGCATGAGGCCCGCGGGCCGTACTTTGAGTATCCTAGATTTAGCATATAATTTTCGAAATTAAAAAATAAAACTGATAATTAAATATATTTAAAAACACTTTCTGAATTAGAAAATAGCATAAAAATGTCACATATACACAGCTAATTGCTGCAGAAGAAGTCACCATGTTGGAAAGTGTCACTCTACGCGACTGAAGCTATAGATGGAAAGGTTTACCAGACTCCAAAAAAAAGCTCTACCATTACAAAGTAAGCATTGCATTGTAACATAAGTTAAACTCAAACATAAACATAATTTAAATATTTTAGTACACACTCATGTGAGTAACATTTATTTGAAAATTATATCTCCAAAGACAGGTACCAGGTCTGCCAGAAAATGACTTCAGACAGTACATAAAGAAGATCAAGCCACACAACTATTGAAAAATCATATTACTAAAAAGAAAAAATGAAATGTACGTATAATAAATATAAACAACAAAGCTTCACTTTCAAAATAAATTCATAAGAAACCTTTCTCATTTTAGACATAGCTAAAAATAGCTAAAAAAATAGCTAAAAAAAGTAGAAAAAAACTACAAATCCAACTTCAGTAACTAAAACATTTCCCTTCTCAAAAGTACTTTTAAAAGAGAAGAATGAAAAGAAGACAAAGAATATTTATCCAACAAACATAAAACCAGCCATCCTACAGAAAGAAGAAATGCTGAAAATGTAACTAAATAATGTACAACCTTTAAAAATGTTACATAATTTTTATTGAGGTATAAAATAAATCAAAATAACATATATATTTCAAAATCCACAGATGTAATTGCAATTCTGTTTTAATAGGGCTTATTACCCCTGGTCAGGCGTCGAAGTGCTTTTCAGTGAGTAGCACACTACCCTGGAACCCAAAAAGGATTAGTGTTGAATTAGTATAGGGAAATGTCATTTAATCTGAGTGGTGGACATGCAAGTCTGTTAGTTAGATTAAATAGGATAGTGGAGGGATAGGGGAGAGAAGAGTCTAGAAAGTGGTATTTGGGGAATAATAGTAGTAAGATGAGGTTTGGGGTGAGTAAAAGGTGAGATAGAGAAGGGTAGAGTCTAGAGAGGGATTAGTGAGATCATAGGAGTAAAATGAGATTTGAGATTAGTCAAAGGAGGAATACATGAGGGAAGAATTTAGAAAGGGTTATTTGGGAAATAATAGCTGTATAATATGGTTTGGGTGAGCGACGGAGGAAGAGTCTAGAAAGTGATATTTTGAAGATCATATTAGTAGAATGAGGTTTGGGATGAGTCAGAGTGGTGGTGGTAGAGGATACATTGAGAGAGGTATAGGATGAGTCATAGCTTAGTAGAATGAAGAGAGTCAAAGGTCTTTTTTTCTTCTACAGTACGAATAAAGTAATAAATATATAGATACATAACTACATAGAAAGGGTATACATGTGTAAGGAAGATGGTATATCAAGATACAAAGTTGTATTGTTTAAACTCAGACTTTATTTGAGTATTTTTATAAAAAATATATGTACTTTTTATATTTTTTTTCAATTTTATAGTTTCATCAATATTTAGATAATGAAGCACTTTTGAGTAAAATAGTTAGAGTATTTATATATTGTGATAGATTAATATAATGCTGACAAATAAACATCGAGGGGCACATGTACAAAAGTATTTAGCATTCGCAAGTGGTGAATTTGATCATTTGTGAATGCTAAATGGCCTTTTGCCATGTACCAACCCTATTTTGTGATTTGGTAACCAATTGCTGCAATTGCAAAACATTCATCTTTTCGCATCTCCATAGATGAGGTGGTAACCCATTCGTAAATGGGAAGGGTTCTTCAAGGGACTTGTTCTCCTTTGTGAATCTGGGCACCACCATTTTTTAAGAGGAGGCAGTGGCCCCACGGACCACACCTTTCTCTTAAATAAAGAAAATAAAACTTTTTACTTTTGTAATGCATCCCGTTTTCCTTTCTAAAGAAATTGCTTTATTTAAAAAGAAATCAGCTTCATGGTGGTCTGCTGAACCTAGTGAGTGCAAGCCATTTCAAATGGGTCCCAAATTGTGACCCGTTTCATGAATATTGATGAGGCAGGTCTTTGGTAACCCATTTGGGTATCGCTAAAAGCGTTAACACACTGTAGTAGTTCAAAATTGCGAGCTGCAAAATATTGCAATTAGGAACTCTCCAAATGTTGCAATGTACATGTGGCCCGAGTCAAATAAATTGTATGAAAACTGTGCAGTGACCTATACTCATGTTAAGTATACAATAATATCTATCTATCTATCTATCTATCTATCTATCTATCTATCTATCTATCTATCTATCTATCTATCTATCTATCTATCTATCTATCTATCTATCTATCTAATATATATATATTATATATATATAGATAGATAGATAGATAGATAGATAGATAGATAGATATATAGATAGATAGATAGATAGATAGATAGATAGATAGATAGATAGATAGATAGATAGATATCCATAAGTAATATAGTAATATATACATTTATTAAGCAGATCTCAATAATAGCTATATATACTTTTTTTAAACAAACATCAGGAACTGAAACATATCAAACCACAAAAGGGAAACTAATATAACGTTACGGAAGGTGCACATAGAAAGAAAGTACTTCTAGTGATAGGATGTGTTGGAATTACACAACATATTATTTCAATGCATACTATGGTAGGGCCATCACAAAAGAAAATATTGTTGAAAGTGTAAGGGAATACAATAACCCTTCAAACAACACATATATGCAAGTTAGGAACCAAACTTAAGAATAGCAAGCAAAAGCTCACAAGAGCCTATTGAACTATACTAAAAAAAAAAAATCCCAAATCCCTGAAGAAGTTACAAAGCAACTCTCATTTAAAATCTGAAATAACTAATTAGTAGAAAAAGTATGGTTACTAGGGACATACCAAGAATACCTATAACATATGTAGAAATGGTTATGCCCCACGGACCATGCCCCCAACCTGGGCAGCATCCTGGATCCCACTCTATCAATGACCAGCCAAGTTAACGCCATCCTCATCAAGCTTCCACACCCTCCATCTTCTATGGAAGATCTTCAAATGGATTCCCCCGACACGAAGAAGACAGTCTTCCACGCACTCATCAACAGTAAACTGGACTACGGCAACACACTATATGCCGGCATTGCCAAGAAACTTTAATCAATACTACAACAAGTCCAGAATGCAGCAGCCAGACTCATACTGAACATCTGCCAACACAGCAGAATCTCCGCCCACCTCAGAGACCTACACTGGCTCCCAGTCAACAAGTGCATCACATAGAAACTCCTGATCCACACCTTCAAGGCACTGCATAATATAGGACCAGTATACCTCAACCACTGCCTCACCTTCTACGTATGCAACAGACGTCCTCACTCCTTCCAGCACGTCCTTGCAGCCGTACCTAAGATTTAGAAAAGTATAGCAGGAGGAAGAGCCTTCTCCTACCTAGCAGCCCGGACATGGAACACACTTCCCTTCAAGCTCAGGCAGACCGCATCACTGAAGCAGTTAAGGAAGAACCTCAAGACCTGGCTCTTCGACTGGGCAGCATGCTTTCATTCAGCGCCTTGAGACCCTATGGGTGATTAGCCGCACTTTAGAAGTCCTAATTGATTGATTGATTGCTGAATCTCCTAATATCTAACAAGAACTCATACTTACTAAGAATTCTTAGAGAAGGACAATGAAATTTATGATAAAAGAATCAGTGTCTGTGCAACTTACTAATCCTAACACAATGCAAAACATGGATGATGGATGGGACATTTAAATTGTACCCACCACTTTTTATACAAATATGCAGTATACGTAGACAATAACACAAATGTCCCTTTATTGTATGCACTACTGCCAAAGAAGGAAAGCACAATCTTTATTCATTATTGATCTTGAAGAAGCTCTGGGGCTCATTATGAGTTTGGCGTTTCAACCAAACTCACGGGGAAGATGCCACTGCCATGAAGGTGATGCCCCCTAGCATATTAAAATGTTCCCATCAGGCAGACTGGCGGGAACATTGTAATAAGCGCGCCAGTCTGACCTTCGGAAGCAGTGCTAGGATGTTGGCCGTAGGTGCTGTAAGGGAGCCGATGCCAATATACTAGCACTCCAGCAGCCTCGAAATGTGCACTCTCTGCAGACAGTGTGCATTCTGATGGTGCTGGGCAGTGGGACACCTGCACTGCCCATATCATAGGCAGTGTAGGGCCCCCCCTTGGCCCTCGGCACTGGCTCTCTGCCAGCCCTTTACTGGTACGGTCCCCACCATGAAAAGGCTGATGCAAAGTGGGGTTGTAATCAGCCAGACAGAGCTAAGTTCAGCTCTGCCATGGCTGGTTACAAGCCTGACCGCCGTCACCCCGTCAGGATCTATGATCCTGGCGGGGACAGCGGTCTTTAGGTACGTCTGCCCGCCAAAGTTGTAATTGGGCGGTCAGACCGAGCAGAATGAGCCCCTATGACTTTTCCAAATTCTAAATGTGTATTCACAAACAGCAATACAAGGGTTTTGCTACCACTGCAATTAAATATGTGCTCTCTCCTATAAATATGTACATGTATAGAGTACTGCACAAATGTGGGATTTGTAAAGGAAGTAAGACAAAATGAATAGCATTAGTCTACGTTCTTGTCACAGAAATAAGCAAACACTACAACATGTTCATATAAACCTTATGCTACCACAGAAATTAAAAAAACTATCACCATTAATGAACTATTTTGAAAACACTTGGGTTGGTTGCCATCTCTCAAGAAGCAAAAACTAACAATTTAGTGAAAGGGTGGCTTAGTTTGAATATTGGGAATATTTTCTATTAGCTTGATCATTTTAATGGGCCTATTAACAGAACTTGCTGTCAGATACGAATGAGAAACACAATACTGCAATAATTATGGTAAACATCTTCTTTACGAAAAAGTGATCCTACAGATGACAAATAAATCAAATCAGTGACCCATTCAATATCTAATTCCATGTCATCAAAAACAGTTCATACAAATGCCCCCAATACCATGCAACAAGTACATATATTTGTTTTAGTCTTGTTTGCTTCTACTGGAGTATTATTCTGGACTGATCATAGAAAAGGTAGTCTATCAGTTGAAAAATGAAATTGGATATTCATACTGGTACATACATGTTTATTGAAATTAAGCACAGAAAATTATTTTTTATGAAGAAGCAGTACTAGATAATCAGACCAATTTCTTCTATTCCCGCAACATCAGATTGATCAATCTTCGTCCTACCAACATTGTTGCATCACTATGTGTAGGAAAGTCCTTTTTTTTGGCCTGATCACCCCCACTCTTGCTGGATAGGTACTGTTGGTTACTGACTCTTGGCTGTGCCCTGGGTACTGCTTACCAGTCCCAGGGCCAGTGCTCTGTGTAAAATGGATATGCAAATTAGGCTAATTATAATTGGCTAAGTTAACCTACCTATAAGTCCCTAGTATATAGTAGGGCATGTAGGTTTAGGGACCACAGCATAGGTGGTGCACACCTAGGTGCATTGCTGAGGTGCCCAGTGTCATTTTAAAAGCAAGCCTGCCTTGCTGGCTGCTTTTAAATTAAAGTTATATGCAAATTCGACTTTGGAATTAAAGGTACTTCCAAAGTCTTAAACTACCTTATTTTTACATATAAGTCACCCCTAAGGTGTGCCCTATGTGCCCCTAGGGCTGGGTGCCATGTAACTATAAGCAGGGACTTTATAAAAATAGATTTATAAGCCCTGGTGAGGTAAAAACAGCCAAATTTGTTTTTCCCTCATTGAAGTAAATGGCCTTCATAGGCTAGAATGGGCAGACTTTATTTTAAATTTTAAAGTCTCCTTAAATGTTACATACCAAGAATTTGGTATCAAATTGATTGTAATAATAAATCCCACAACTTCCAGTTGTTGGATTTAATATAACTAGTTCAGGTAAAAAGTTTAGACTTTACCTAAAAAGTTGCCAATTTCAGCTCTGCATTGTTTTTGCTGCTGTGCTCTGATTGGCCAGCCTGCAGCAGCTTCTGCCAGGCTACTTTAATGAGGTGTGAAGTGGCCTGGCTTCACACAAAGGAATGTGCTTGGGGGAGAGAATCTCCCCTCAGCAGATGGTGAGGCAGGAAGGGGGAGGGCTGCCAAACTGGTCTTCAAAGGCAGAGAAGGACATCTGGAGCACCCAGCAACACCCCCACATCCTGCAACCCCAGACAGCTAGGTGCCCCCTTGATTAGATTAGGAGAGGGCAGGAGAGGGGTGTGTTTATGATTTTTAGCCACACCAGTGGGTGGGCTCAGCCAGATCTCTCCTCCAAAAATCAGATTCATCCATTTTGGATTTTTAGAGACTGTTGCCTTCTGGGATGGATTTTTGCCACACTTCCCAGGAAGTGGTCATCAGAGGGGGACGACCCTGTCCCTGATTTGAGAACCAGGGCCCCCCTGCTTTTCACCCAGGAGCAAGGATAAAACTGGCAGACCTGCACCCACGCCTCAGATCCCCACCAAATTTCAAGAAGAAGGAACTACAAGGAGAAGAAGGACTGCCCTGCTGGACCCCTGGCCTGCACCTGGACCCTGCACTCAGAAAGACTGCACCAGCTGCACACTTGGGCTTCACCACAAGAAGGACTTTGCCTGGCTTCAACTGGTTCAAGGAGGGACTCCCTGTTTGCTACAGGTGAAAAATTGCTATCCAGAGTCCCCTGCACCAACTCCTGAAAAAGTGACCAGCTGACCACTGTCCAGTGGCCAAAAAGGAGTTTGCGCCAGGTGCATTCTGGGAGTTGAAGTCCGCACTTCCCAAGGACCATCACAGAACTTCTGGACCCTTGGGGTGAGCTGTGGACCCCAAAAGAACCTTAAAAGAACATCTGGGTGAAGCCCCAGAAGTTTGGAAAAGATTGGAGAATTGTTGAAAAAAAGCTCCATAAAGTGACCGACCCGACGCGGAAATTCTAGCCGGCTTGCCTCAACCGCGACCCGGCCTGACTTCGTGGTTCGTCCCGGTAAAGAAAAACATCCAAAAAAGAGACTAAGGTGGTCATTCTGACCTCGGCGGTAAAAGGCGCCTACCGCCGGTCAGAAATCCTCCATAATCCCGCTGCGGTCGCGGAAACCCGCCACGGTCATTCTGACCCGCAGCAGCCAAACCTCCGAAAATCCGACAGCCACAACAGACCGCCAGACCAGCGGTCGGCGGAAAAGTGGAGGTGACAAAACCTCCACAGTCACGCCAACAGAAATACGCCCATGCCATTACGACCCACGAATCCACGCGGCGGTCTTTCAAACGCGGTTTTCCATTGGTGGGACACACCGCCGCGGTCAGAATACACACAAACAAACAAAACTCAGCCACATTGGCTGATTTGAATTCCACACACCTGATACACATACACACACCACTCCCACACACACAATACAATATAAAACACACACCCACATCACCCACAAACCCCTACGACCAAAAATTCAGAAAGAAGGCCAGAGCGAGACACCACCATCCACAAACTAGCAGCCACAGCCACTCAACACCATCACCCACACAATATCCACACACAAAACAACACACACCACCACACTCAACACACTTAACTACACATACTCCACCCCACACATCATACACACCACCCCATGGCACCCCAAAGACACCCCCGCTTCTCAGACGAAGAACTCAGGGTCATGGTGGAGGAAATCGTTCGGGTAGAGCCCCAGCTGTTCGGCACACAGATCCAATACACCAGCATTGCCAGGAGGACGGAGCTATGGCAGAGGATTGTCGACAGGGTCAACGCTGTGGGACAGCACCCCAGAAATCGGGAAGACATCAGGAAGCGATGGAACGACCTACGGGGGAAGGTGCGTTCCATGGTATCCAGGCACAACATCGCCGTGCAGAAGACTGGCGGAGGACCCCCACCTCAACCCCCACAATTTACAACATGGGAGGAGGAAGTCTTGAACATCCTGCATCCTGACGGCCTCGCAGGAGTCGGCGGAGGAATGGATACTGGTAAGTTGAAGCTTCACTACTGCTTCCCCCCCACCTGCATGCCAAATCATACCCCAACCCTCACCCCCATCCTCGAACCCCACCCTCACCCCCACCCCCATCCTCACCCCCACCCTCACCCCCACCACCATCCTCACCCCCACCACCATCCTCACCCCCACCACCATCCTCACCCCCACCCCCAGCACACCTATTCCCTGCCAATGTCTCACCATCACAACCCACACATCCCAAAACCTAGGCCTGCATGCGTCCACTAAGCATGGACACCCATCACCAAAGCATGCCCAATGCATATACACATCCCCCCCACAAGCCACCCTCACCAAAGCCCCCACACACGAATGCCAGCACTTGGGGACACGGGAACCCACAGATACACCCATATGCCACACAATGAAACTATAACCATACCTCTATACCCCTGCAGGACCCGACCGTCAACACACCGCTGCGGAGGGCCCAGAATTCTCCACACCCCCCACCCAAGAGGCCGTCAGCGATGACAGCAGCTCTGTCGACCTGGACACCGATGACCAGCCCGGACCATCGGGGACCTCTGGACAGTCGGTTCCCCTCACACAGGCCCAGGCCACTACAGACCCAAACCCCTCTGGGAACACCAGCACAGCTCCCACCCAGCGGGCCCATGCCTCTGTCTCCAGGGCGCGTCAATCTGCGGTGTGTCTACCACTACAGGGCACCCAGGATAACCCACCACCCCAACAACAACAGGGACCTGGGGGCAGTGGTAGTGGGCACACCGGCCAGGGGGCAGAGGCCCAGGGAAACAGGGCAACTCGGAGGGCAGCTGTGCGACAGGGGGGGGACGGGCCCAGGGAACCCACTCTCCACGAGGCCCTCACCACCATCATGGGAGCATACAACCGCTCCCAGGAGACGATGGCGACGGTACTGGCCCGGTTCCAGGAGATCCAGGTACTGCAGGAGGAACACTATCGGGGGTACAGGGAGGACATCAGAGCCCTCACCTCCACCCTGGTTACCATGGTAGGGCTGCTGCAGGACCTCATCAACACCAGGACGGACACTCAACAACAACAAAGGGCCCCTGCCACTAGCCTGGACGAAGAACAGCCAACCACCTCCGCCGGCGCTAGTGGACAGGAGGCCCCCGCACAACAGCAGCCCACCAGACCCCCACCTCCTGCAGGAGAAGAACCACCCCGCAAGAGGGCCCTGAGATCTCGCAAGAAGACAGAGTAGGATGTCAAGACCCCCGCCAGCAAAGGATACCACCTGATGTCATCCCACTGTCCCACATTGTCACCCTGTCCATCCTTGAACTGCCCATGCTGCATCTCTCCACAGGCCTCTGGACAATGCACCTGTGTGACTGTTACTCTGGACTCTGCCATGGACATTCCTTCACCATAGCCCCCACCCACTTGAAACCACCCATCCCATTTTGAGCACTTAAATAAACACCTATTTTGCACAAAACTATCTGGAGTCTGGCTGTGATTTCAAAATATTGTAATTGACATGACAGTGCAAATATGTCCTTGTACATAGTGAAGTCAACAAACAGCTGCCACAAAGCTGTAGTCCATGGGGAAACGAAGCACAGGACTCGTAGTGGGGACCCCAGATCTGAAATAGGGAGGGAAAAGCCACAACTCAGTCATCATACACTGGGGCAAATAGACAGGCAGCAGAGATGCAGGAGAGTAGTTCAGATTTACTAAATTATCTTTGAATTGTTACCTGTGTCCTATTGGAAGTACTGTTCAATGATTCTGTCCCTGTTGTCTGTTTCAGCCCCGTCGTCTTCCTCCTCGTCACTCTCCACAGGTTCCACCGCTGCCACAACACCACCGTCTCGACCATCCTCCTGCAGGAAAGGCACCTGGCGGCGCAAAGCCAGGTTGTGAAGCATGCAGCAGGCCACGATGATGTGACACACCTTCTTAGGTGAGTACATTAGGGATCCACCTGTCATATGCAGGCACCTAAACCTGGCCTTTAGGAGGCCAAAGGTGCGTTCGATCACCCTCCTAGTACGCCCATGGGCCTCATTGTAACGTTCCTCTGCCCTGGTCCGGGGATTCCTTACTGGGGTCAGTAGCCACGACAGGTTGGGGTACCCAGAGTCCCCCAATAGCCATACACGGTGTCTCTCTAGCTGTTCCATCACGTAAGGGATGCTGCTATTCCTCAGGATGTAGGCGTCATGCACTGACCCTGGGAATTTGGCATTTACATGCGAGATGTACTGGTCAGCCAAACACACCACCTGGATGTTCATGGAATGGTAACTCTTTCTGTTCCTGTACACCTGCTCCCTGTCTCTTGGGGGAACCAAAGCCACATGGGTCCCATCAATGGCACCAATGACGTTGGGAATATGTCCAAGGGTGTAGAAATCACCCTTCACTGTAGCCAATTCGCCCACCTCAGGGAAAATGATGTAGCTCCTCACGGATTTCATCAGGGCAGACAACACTCTGGATAACACCTTCGAAAACATGGGCTGAGACATCCCAGAAGCAATTCCCACTGTTGTCTGAAATGACCCACTTGCCAAGAAATGGAGTACTGACAGGACCTGCACCAGAGGGGAATCCCTGTGGGTTGGCGGATGGGGGACATCAGGTCGGGCTCCAGCTGGGCACACAGTTCATGTATAGTGGCACGGTCAAGACGGTAGGTCAGGATAATGTGGCGTTCTTCCATTGTCGACAGGTCCACCAGCGGTCGGTACACGCGAGGATTCATCCGTCTCCTCGCCAAACCCAGCGGACGGTGCCTAGGAAGGACAACATGGAGCACACAGTCAAGCAACCCACAGGTACGTACTCACAGCTAGCACAGTAAACGATTCTCTATGCAGTGAATGGCGTGTCTGAGTGGCTATGCAAGGCCTAGGCTTGTGTGACGCAGTTGAAATTGAGCCATGTGGACCCTCGAAATGGCGGCTGCCTGACCTGTGAAGTGTGACAATGGGATGTGAGGTCAATGCGCTGGCGTGGCACACCGCGGCGGTCAGCGGTCGAAGACCGCGGCGCGAAGCCGCATTGGTTAACATTGAAGCCTATGTGTTTCAGGAGCCAATGGCGAAGGGCGCCGGCGGTGGCGGTACGCACCGCCGCGGTACGCACCGCCGCGGACGTGACCGCCATTTTCTATCTACTTATCCACTTGCGACTTGAACTTTCACAGGAGAGGACCTATACTGCAAGTGTTGCTGTGACCTCGGTCTGGAAGGGACAATGGCTGCTGCGCCTGGGGAAAGGGCCCCTGCCTTCACTGGAGAGGAGTTGGAGAAACTTGTGGATGGGGTCCTCCCCCAGTATGCGCTACTCTACGGTCCTCCAGACCAACAAGTGAGTTTAATTCAATCTGGATTTGGGGCCACTGGCTGGCTTGGGGGCCTGGCGGGGGGCCTGGCGGGGATGGGGGGCATGTTGGGGCTGGCGGGGGGCCTGGCGGGGATGGGGGGCATGTTGGGGCTGGCGGGGGGCATGGCGGGGGGCCTGGCGGGGATGGGGGGCATGTTGGGCCTGGCGGGGGGCCTGGCGGGGGGCCTGGCGGGGATGGGGGGCATGTTGGGGCTGGCGGGGGGCACGGCGGGGGGCCTGGCGGGGATGGGGGGCGTTGGGCCACTGGCAACGAAAATGCAGACAAACTTCTCCCTCCCTGTACATGTCACATAGGTCCGCGCCCATGAGAAGATCGGGATTTGGCGTGCCATCGCCAAGGAAGTCCGGACCCTGGGGGTCCACCATCGACGGGGCACCCACTGCCGCAAGAGGTGGGAGGACATCCGCCGCGGGACCAAGAAGACAGCTGAGTCTCTGCTGGGGATGGCCTCCCAACGTAGGCGGGGTGCCTGCCGTCAACTGACCCCCCTGATGTTCCGGATCCTGGCGGTGGCCTACCCTGATTTGGATGGGCGCGTGAGGGCAGCACAGCAGACACAAGGGGGTGAGTCCAAGCATTATCTACTCTGTTGTCGCGCAGTGGAGGTGTCTGGGTGGGGGAGGAGGGCTGTGGGTCCCCCTAGGCCAGGGCGATATCTGTAGGCTGGGCACCCCCGTAAGCCCCTGTGTCCCCAGCCAACACCCTCAGTAGTGTGTCAGTACAGCCATCCCTGGGCCGTGTCATCCATGGGTGCAGTTGTCAACTCTAGGCATGTTCCACGGAATGCGTAGCGGACCCCAAGTGCGCAACTTAGTGCAGGGGGCATCTGTGTCTGTCATGTCCGCTAACTGTACCGGAGATCCATGTACTCAATATCCCTTTATTTCTCTCTCCCCCCCCCTTTTTGTTTGTCTTTCTGTGGTTGTGTGCATCAGCATCATCAGGCGGAGGAGAAGTGGCATCGGGGCAGGAGGGAGCTGCATCTCACATGGCCCAGGAGGGCCATGCCACAGAGTCTGACTGGACCAGTGAGACGGAGGGCGAGGGGAGCTCCACAACGGGGACGACTGGACCCTGCAGCGACACGGACACGTCCTCGGAAGGGAGCTCCCTTGCGGGGGTGGCACCATCCGTGCCCCCCGCCATTACAGGTACAGCCACCACCCAGCGCACCATCACCGCCCTCCCAGCAGCCCCTCAGCGTTCGCCCCGTGCCCGCTCTGCCAGGAAGCCGGGCATCTCCTTCGCCCCAGGCACCTCAGGCCCTGCCCCTGTTACCCCCGCTGCCCTCAGTGAGGAGGTCATTGACCTCCTCCGAACGCTCATTGTTGGGCAGACTACCCTTTTGAATGCCATCCAGGGGGTGGAGAGGGAGGTTCATCGCAGCAATGCGTACCTGAAGGGCATTCATTCGGGTCAGGCTGCCCATCAGCGATCGTTCCAGGCTCTGGCCTCAGCACTGACGGCAGCCATTGTCCCTGTCTCCTGCCTCCCTCTACTAACTCCCTCCTCCCAGTCTCCTGTTCCTCTGCCTGTCCCACCCACACCATCAGACCAGCCTGCACACACCTCAACACCCAAGAGAAGCTCATCCAAACATAAGCACCACAGATCACGCAGACATTCACACACTCAACATTCCGATGCAGACATGCCAACAGTCACTACCACCTCTGTGACCCCCACCTCCTCGTCTCCCTCCTCCCTCCCTGTGACGTCTACACTCACACCTCCATTCACCTCACCATCAGCCAGTGTTTCCATCACCAGCACACCCTCCAGTCCAGTCCGCACACGTGCAGTCACCACCCCCACTGCCATTTACACGTCCCCTGTGTCCTCTCCCACTGTGTCTGTCACCCCCTCTTCCACACCACACAAACGCAGCCACCCACCCACCCAACAGCCATCCACCTCACGACAGCCTATCCCTCCTGCACCTGCACCCAAAGACAGCAAACGTGACTCACCTACAACCACATCCTCTCCCTCCACTCCCATTCCCACTGTACCTACCACTCTCCATTGTCCCAAGAAACTCTTCCTCGCCACTGCTAACTTCTTTCCTGACCCTGAGCCCCCCCCTCCTTCTCGTCGGGGTAAGAAGAGCACCTCAGCCACCACCAGCCCTGCAGCCCCCTTGACAAGGGTGCAGGGGTATTGGAGCCCACCAGCCCGCATGTCTGGATCTTCGCCCAGCAGCAAGGGGACAGCCAGCCCACCCCCTGGGAAGAGGAGCAGAAGGCGGAAGGGGCGCCGCAGGAGCCCGGCTTCTACATCCCCCCCCGGACACCACCCAGACACAGTCACCAGCCACAGCTCCAAAGGGAGGAAAGGGCCACAGACTCCCGACTAAGGAGGGCAAGGGCAGCAAGTCGGAGAGGTCAGGCTGCAGGCCTGCTGCCCAGGAGGAGCCCACCACCCCCATAGCCGCTGGCCAGGGAGGACCCAGCCCAGCTGGCCAGGAGGGCCCCACCACCCACAGCCCAGGTGGGCATTGAAGGAGCACCATCCCCGCTGCCCAGGAGGGCACCACCAGGCAATGAGCAGTTGGCCATAGACCGCCCGCCGTCTCAAGAACCGCTGAACTGGGCCCCGCCGTCTCCAGCACCGCTGAACTGGGCCCCGCCGTCTCAAGAACCGCTGAACTGGGCCCCGCCGTCTCAAGAACCGCTGAACTGGGCCCCGCCGTCTCAAGCACAGCTGAACTGGGCCCGCCATCTCCAGCACCGCTCCGCTGGGGACCGCCGTCTCAAGAACCGCTGAACTGGGCCCCGCCGTCTCAAGCACCGCTGAACTGGGCCCCGCCGTCTCAAGAACCGCTGAACTGGGCCCCGCCGTCTCAAGAACCGCTGAACTGGGCCCCGCCGTCTCAAGCACCGCTGAACTGGGCCCCGCCGTCTCCAGCACTGCTCCGCTAGGGACCGCCGTCTCAAGAACCGCTGAACTGGGCCCCGCCGTCTCAAGCACCGCTGAACTGGGCCCCGCCGTCTCAAGAACCGCTGAACTGGGCCCCGCCGTCTCAAGAACCGCTGAACTGGGCCCCGCCGTCTCAAGCACCGCTGAACTGGGCCCCGCCGTCTCCAGCACCGCTCCGCTGGGGACCGCCGTCTCAAGAACCGCTGAACTGGGCCCCGCCGTCTCCAGCACCGCTCCGCTGGGGACCGCCGTCTCAAGAACCGCTGAACTGGGCCCCGCCGTCTCAAGCACTGCTGAACTGGGCCCCGCCGTCTCAAGAACCGCTGAACTGGGCCCCGCCGTCTCCAGCACCGCTCCGCTGGGGACCGCCGTCTCAAGAACCGCTGAACTGGGCCCCGCCGTCTCCAGCACCGCTCCGCTGGGGACCGCCGTCTCAAGAACCGCTGAACTGGGCCCCGCCGTCTCAAGCACCGCTGAACTGGGCCCCGCCGTCTCAAGAACTGCTGAACTGGGCCCCGCCGTCTCAAGCACCGCTCCGCTGGGGACCGCCGTCTCAAGAACCGCTGAACTGGGCCCTTCAAGGCAAGACCCGCTGAACTGGGCCCTTCAAGGCAAGAAGCGCTGAACTGGGCCCTTCAAGGCAAGACCCGCTGAACTGGGCCCTTCAAGGCAAGAAGCGCTGAACTGGGCCCTTCCAGGCAAGAACCGCTGGCCCTTTGGCAGACGTGGCAGGGCAGGATCTGTCTCGGGCAGGGCTGCAGGATGTCCTCTGGCCAACATGCCTCCTCCAGTGGCAGTGGAGTCTGTTATGGACTGTTTGGACTGTGGCTTTGCTCTCCCCAGGATGGCCCAGTGGGCAGGCCACCCACTGTATGGACTGTATGGACTGTGGCTTTGCACTCCCCAGGATGGCCCAGTGGGCAGGCCACCCACTGTATGGACTGTATGGACTGTGGCTTTGCTCTCCCCAGGATGGCCCAGTGGGCAGGCCACCCACTGTATGGACTGTATGGACTGTGGCTTTGCTCTCCCCAGGATGGCCCAGTGGGCAGGCCACCCACTGTATGGACTGTATGGACTGTGGCTTTGCACTCCCCAGGATGGCCCAGTGGGCAGGCCACCCACTGTATGGACTGTATGGACTGTGGCTTTGCTCTCCCCAGGATGGCCCAGTGGGCAGGCCACCCACTGTATGGACTGTATGGACTGTGGCTTTGCACTCCCCAGGATGGCCCAGTGGGCAGGCCACCCACTGTATGGACTGTATGGACTGTGGCTTTGCTCTCCCCAGGATGGCCCAGTGGGCAGGCCACCCACTGTATGGACTGTATGGACTGTGGCTTTGCTCTCCCCAGGATGGGCCAGTGGTCATGGAGTCCCCTCGTGGATCTGGCGTCGTGTACTCAAGTGGCTGAGGGGCCCCCCCTTCCCTTCCCCCTGAGGTGCCTGTCCTATTTTCTTTCTGATGCCCCTGCAGTGTTCTCTCCGTGGAGTTCTTGTCGTGGGACTGGGCCTTGCCCCTTTGCACAGGACCCCTGTGGTCCACGGACAGTGGTTGGACTACATTTAGTAGCTGTATATATTTTGTACATAGTTTATTTATTTATAGGGATTACTGGTGTCCATATTTCAATATATCTGCCCGTTTATGATCTCTTCTTTTGGTCTTTGCATTATTTCGGAGGGGGGGGTTTGTGGGTTGTGACAGTGATCTGTGGGAATGCATTGATGTGTGTGTTGTAGTGGGTGTGGGTGGGTGGGTGTGTGCCGGTAATCTTTTCCCTCCCCTGTGTCGTAGGTGCAGTACTCACCGATGTCTTCCGCGCCGCCGGGCGTGCTCCTGGTACAGGAGCAGGTATAGGAGTGCGGGGATGACCTGCAACTCGGGTTCCATACTGCCAGAATCTCGCGTGGAGTGCGTAGAGGTGAGCGTTTTCCCGTTCGTAGTCTGTTTCCGCCGTGTTTTTATCGGTGGTGCTCCCGCCCCGGAAAAGGTGGCGGATTGGTGGGTCGTGATAGGGTGGGCGGTACATTGTCTGCCGCCTGGCTGTTGGCGGGGACCGCCGCGCTGTTTGTTTGTTCCGCCGTGGCGGGCGGAGTGTTAATGCGGCGGGCTGTGTTGGCGGTTCCCGCCAGGGTCAGAATTGCATATTTTGGACCGCCGGCTTGTTGGCGGCTTGGCCGCCGCATTATCACCGACCGCCAGGGTCAGAATGAGGGCCTAAGTCCGAAGGTAAAAAGTTGACCGGGACCTCCCAGCCATCGTATCCGAGAAGGGCTCCACGGACGTCGGATCAAGATCCAGGTTTACCCCGGTCGAAGGATTTTCATCTCGAAAAAACGACTAAGTCCGAAGGTAAAAATCACCACTGAGGAAACCGACTTCGCGTATCCGGACAAGGGCTCCAGGAGGTCGGATTCAACTGGCAGGTTCATCCCGGGGAAGAAAAACATCAAAAAAGAGACTAAGTCAGAAGGTAACTTTTTAACCGAGGCCTCCCGCGACTTGTAGCCGAGCAGGGCTCCATCACGGTCGGCCTGAAAGTTTGACTTTGCCCCGGTCCTGGTGCAACCAGATGACCCGATTGGCGCTTTTTTTTTCTAAGCGCTAGAAAATAATAATACTTTAAAAATTCATATCTCCGGTTCCCCTGAACCGATTTTAATCGTTTTTGTGTCATTTTAAAGATAAAAATATAAGCTATTTTTATAAATTGGTTTTGGATTTTTAAACTGTTTCCTGTGTTTTATTTAATTACTGTTTTGGGATATTTGAATGCTTTACACTTTGTCTCCTAAGTTAAGCCTTGACGCTCGTTGCCAAGCTACCAAGGGTTGAGCTGGGATTAATTTACTGAGACCTAACTGTACCTATGTGGAGGTTAGTGGCTTGTTGCTAGGTGTAGGTACCTACCTGCCCTACCAATAACCCATTTTCCAACACTATGTATATTTAATCTTGTTAATTTGTGAGCAATATACCTGTGAATTGAGTTTTTTATTACTTACACTTGTGTTCTATTATTGTTAGACACTAGGAGAAACTATCTATATCCAAGTTAATTATTTTTGCTACTCACATTTTCATTTGTTAAGTGGTGTATTGGGTAATCCAGAGAGGCATGGTGAGGGTCTAAATGCTCAAAGTACTGGTAATAGTAATAAAGTTCTTACACAAGCTCACATAGTTTGGCATCCCTATTTCACTCTGAAGTAAACATCTGAAAGTTAGTACTGTGGTACTGGTTAGGGAAGCTGTAATGGGCAACGACTCCTAACAACAACTTTATCATTGGCCCAAGGATCTACTGACTGCACATATACAAAAAGCAAAATATTCTTAGGCTTTTGCTTGAGCACGTTTTTCATAACTTGAAGTTTATTGACTTCAGATAAAACAACTTGACTGACAATTAAATGTGAAATGTGTATCAATTCCAAACAAAGAAAGCTCCATAATTATACATGTTTTGGTAGAACCAATCTTCCTTCCCTCAGAGTTTCACTGGCGCATAGATAATGAAACCAAGTTTTGAATTGAACGATTATAAATAGAGACCAACATTTGATGGACCATTGACTTAAGTGAAATAATCAACACTGATCATTTGCAATATTGTCATTCAAAATCACAATAAATTAATATTTAAGAAACTACTGTGCCTAACCGATGACCAATCTATGCTCCTAACCTACATTTCCAAACTCAAACAGCAATCAGCATAATGAATAATGTAAATACTAAGGGCCATACGTATGAACACATTTTCCATCGACACAAAATGGGTAAAACCCTTTGATACATCTGGCCCAAATGAGGAGCAGGATTTTAACACAGAAATTCTCATTCTAACTTAAATTCAATTATACATCACCTGGACTTTTGGTGAAAGTACAACTGATCATTTTGAGCAATAAAGCATTCAATAAATAATTGTAATCACATCTCTCAAAAATGCTTTTCAGCTCATTTCTGTTTTCATCCCCAAAGCCTGTACACTTTGAAAGTAAAGCATCATGCATTTTTCTTTTTTCTCCCTAAATCATACTTTTCTATCCCTTCAACAAATGTCCATGGGTTCTTGTTCCAGTGAGTGCCAAAAACTGAATATCAGTGGCATCACCATTCTGCTGAAAATGTGCATGTTCAAATGTCACATATTTAACATTATTGTCTCCACTTGCCTTCAAATTTGAAACTTCCTGCTCTTTCAGTTGCCAAGGGGAATTCCCCATGGAGATTAGAATATAAAAAGACAATTATGCCAAACACAGCATTTGATAAAAATGTAATACATTATTTGATCCAAAATTACTTTCTCTTTGTCATCAAAACATTTGAACCATTTGTTTGCAAATTGCATTGTTAGTAAGTGATGGTAACCATGATAAATTAATATTTGCACTACTGCGGGACATAAAAGTTAGATCTAAGAAATCACCTATATTATGCAGTTTGTTAATCATGATTTGTGGTGATTTCTGGATCTCAAGATCTTCATCTTGTGGCAAAAAATACCAATATTGTATCACAATCTTTTTTACTGCCAATGATCAGTTTTCTATGGTGTAACCAATCTGAGTTCATTCTGTGCATGGTTCTTTATTTTAAAGCTGCAAGTTCTGTTTCATTTGAAATCTATTAAAGTGGATATTTTGAAAGAGGAAGTAAGGTCTATTTTGAATAAAATCCTATTTTCAGACTTCTGTTAAAGTTTTATATTTATGACTCTTTTGTAGGATTTTTGTTGTAATCCTGTTAGCTTCTCTAGTAAAACCATTGTTTGTGCCTCATTTCCACCTCATTGGCAAATATTTAATCTAAAGCACACTTTAAACTAAAGAATGCGGATGACAAGAAGAGCATGTAAAACTGCATTTGCAGTAGTTTCATTTCTATGTGTAACAGTGGACAACTTATTATTATGAACATCCATAAATATCACGTCAATCTTGCTGTGCTTCACCCTTCACTTAATATTTTCATAGTCTTCAGATATTCTACAATCATACCCAGTAACTCTTTTTCTTCTCTTCATACAGTAGAAATGTCATTGATTACATGTTGCATACAGTCAGAACCAAATACTGTCATAACCCTTCAAACTCAATGCATGTTAAGTTTAAGTATTACAGTAGATATTGTGTTTTTACCTTTTAGTACAATATGCATAGTTCAACTTCTTAATCAATGACTTCAACCGAAGGATCATTCATCACGCCTAAGATGTCTGAAAAATTCACCTCATCCATTATGTCTTCTAGATTACCATATTTTTTAGGAATTCGATGCCTGTTCATTTTGACCATCAAGAGTCCCTTCCCATTTTAATGAGAACTACTGGTCTTTCTGAACATGAAAATTGGCCCAGCTGCACTGAAACATTTCTCAGAGGATACTCTGGCTACAAGGCTTTGTAAACATTTTGTAGCCAGCCTGCTGATTTCTGGTAACTGTTCCTTTTTCTAATGCCAGAAGATCAATGGATCTTGATCTTCTTGATACCATGCAGAGGATATTCCTGTCCTAACAGGGTGGTTGGTGGTGGGCACATTGTAGCATTAAGGCTAAGGAGATGGTGGTGTCTGCACCCAGATCTAAATAAAGGCCATACTGAACAAAAACCTTTTGAGTTTTTACTTACCTACAGGTAACATAACAATAAGCAAGATTTCAGTGTGCCACACCCAAATGTTTTTATATTTAAAAGATTTTGGGGGTTATTACAACTTTGGAGGAGGTGTTAATCCGTCCCAAAAGTGATGGTAAAGTGACGGATTTACCACCAGCCGTATTACGAGTCCATTATATCCTATGGAACTCGTAATACGGCTGGTGGTATATCCGTCACATTTGGGACAGATTAACACCTCCTCCAAAGTTGTAATAACCCCCTTTGTTTTTAATTTCATTATTTTCAAGTGTACATAATGCTGGTGAACTGCCTAATTTCATTGCTGCTTCTAGGGTTTGAAACACCCTTTAATAGCATTAATTTATACACAGTTTGTTGGTGGAAGATATACTTATGATTTAATCCAAGTAGATAGTGTACCACTGCCGAGAGAACAATTAGCATTTTCTTCTTGACTCCAGTAGTGAAGACTAAGGGCCTGATTTAGATTTTGGTGGATGGGTTTCCCCATCACAGCAGTGATGGATAGCTCATCCGCCAAAATATAAATCCGATAGGATACAATGAGATTTATATTTTGGCAGACAGGCTATCTGTTACTGTTGTGATAGTGTAATCCATCTGCCAAATTCTTATGGCCCGATTATGAGTTTGACAGCCGGACCGCCAGACCCCCATGGCGGGGGTCCCAAAAACACTGCAATGTCAAAGGTCACCCGTCTGCGGTATTACAATGTTACTGCTGTCCCAGCAGCAGTATACTTGACGATGGTGGACTGGCGGGGGATGCGTTCAGCAATACAAAGTTACATTTGCATCAATGCATGAGTGTACATTTTGACCCTAAGGTACCTGGCTGCCCCTGTGCCTCTTGGTGCTGATTTGAACCTTGCCTGGTGTTGACCTCAAAACCCGAACCCAGAATGACCGCCGCGGTCTTTTGACCGCGGGACGGTCTTCTGGCGGTCAGAATGACCCCCTGTGTCTTTACCCGTCACCATTGGTCCAGTCATACTCTTGTTTGCCCAGGGAATTAACAGTACAAATGAACAGGGAGCCCTGAGTCAGAATTCAATGAGGGGAGGACTCAATGAGAATACCCGAATAGTCTTTCCTGTGGGACAGACCTTTGACGTAATAGGATCATTGTTAGACCTTAGCCTGAAGTTACTGACACCACAATCTCCAGACTTAGCTGTACAGACGTTGCCATATACTCAGCCCAACAATGTTTCACTGCAGGTTAGACTGCCCAACAATTGACTGAGCAGTTAGATAAGAGGAATACCCCGCAGAGTGTTCTTAGGGGAGAGGAGTACTTGAACTATACAAGACTAGCGATGGAAGCAGGTGAACTTATTGAAGGAACTATGGGTGTGAACAGACTTGAATTCTACACTGAAGCAGAATTAAGATACTTGTACCCGAAAATTACAAGGGAAGCGAGTGAGGTGCATCAAAAGCTAGCAGACTTAGCAGAGAGATATGGCAGAGAATTAGAGAAAACAAAACACTTGACGAGAGGTTACAGGTTAGAGTTTGACTCAAAAGATTTCAAACACATGAGATATGCAGGAATGAAGGCACACCTTACTACAGAGTGTCCAGACATGGGGAGCATTAGACAAGTGGGAAGACAGATGGGTGAAAAAGAGAGATAAATGGGAAAGGGATTCTGCGAATCTTACTGCGAATGTGTAGCAGGTTGAGGATCCGGTAAACATTTTACCTATGAGAGAGTTTCCAAGAGGGAATTTTGTCCATGTCCCTTGGAGCAGAATTGACATTCTGCGCTTTACCAGTAGAAATGGTACCAGCAGACAGACAAGGTCATGAAACTTGATCAATGCCCATGGGAGAATTTGAACACCCTTCCAGAGATAGTAGTTCCAGCAGAGCTATGGATTGAGTGAAAGAGGAGCGTAGATTGTCCAACAAAGGAGCCAGAGAGAGATCCGATTACAGGTGCACCATCACCAGAGATAATAAAAAACAACTATAAAGTGATTGAATATTTGAAAATGAGAATTTTGCCTAAAAACATTGACTGGCAGAGAATAGACAGAACAGCCCAGGAAGGGAAAAAATCAATACATGGGTACTATGAGAGATTGTTGCAAACGTTTAAGCATTACAGTGTTACAGAAACCATTGAGCCCGAAGGCATGATTCATTTTGGGTTCAGATTTGTGGAAGGATTGAGACCTGAAATTATCCAGATGATTAAGAGTCATTTGATTTGCTGACAAGCGAAGCTGATTGATGAGGTATTGCAGAATGCAAAATACTGTGGTAAGGAGATTGAGTTGAAACAGAGAAAGTTGAAAGAAAAGGCATTGGTGATGCAGATCAGAAGGGCACAGACAGGGTTGCAGGGAAATTTTCAACAGCAGCAACAGAAACAGCAGGGAAATGTGATATTTCTAAAGCAGGCAAGAGGTAAAGGTCGCGGAGTAATTGGAAACGGAAACCGTAGTCCTGATTTGGGTACTGTAATGGTTCAGAATGATGTGCAGGGAAGGAAGAAATTGTTGCCATGTCATGCTTGTGGAGGAATCAGACATTGGAAGAAGGAGTGTCTGATGATGGTACAGGAAGGTATTGTTCAGCAAACAAGTGACATCAATTTGTTCCAAACCATGAGAGGAATAAGAATGAGGTGTCATAATCCAAATTTCCAAAGGAATAGGAATAAAGTGCAACATTTCCAATCCATGCCACAGGTACAAATGCCACGTGTGCAGATGACACAGTCACAGCCAATGCAACAGCATGTTCAAATGATACCTAGACAGCAAATAAAAATACCTCAAGCTCCAATGGAGCCGCAGCATGTAACGATTCCTCAGCAGGTCACAGGTCAACAATTTAACCAGAATAAGAACACAGTACACCCATTCCTGTTGCACAGTGAGAAAGGAATAAATAATGATGGGGTGAGCAAGAGTTCGGACAAAGAAGAGTGTGTGCTTGCAGCTTCCTTAGATGTATATCAGAAAGGTCCATATGTGAAGGGAAAAGTAATGTGTTACAAGGTTTCATTCTTGGTTGATACAGGAGCAACACGCTCTACATTGAAAACTGCAGAAGTTCCAAACAAGCCCCTTTCAGGGAAAATGGATCAAATTGTAGGGGTAGAGAATCAGTATCTGGCCAACCCAATTACAGAACCAGTTCAGGTTAAAATTGGTAACTTTAAAGGGTTACATACATTTGCAGTCTGTGATTCAAGTCCAGTATCCCTACTGGAAGGGGACTTGCTGTTTAAAACCAGATCCTCGATTACTTGCTTAAATGATGGAATTGAGATACAGATGAACAGCGATGACGAGGATGACCTAGCTTCAGAGACAGAGTGTGAAATAATAAATGAGGAGTAACCTCGATTAGTTTCTTTCCAGTTTTCACAGTTAATATCTTCTTTCCAACTTACAAGGCACAGTTAAAGAGAGAGTTTGGGATTTGACAGGGAAGGACATTGGTCTGATAAAGGGAGTTGAGCCAGTTAAGGTTCCAGTAAAGTCAAACGCAATTTTTCCCCAGATTCCCCAGTACCACATTACACAGGACTTCATTGAAAAGGTCGCTCCCATAATAGCAGAATTTGTGAACCAAGGGGTTCTGAAAGCAATATTGAGCAGCCCATGTAATTCACCAATAATGGGATTGAGAAAGCCCTGTGGGAAAGTTCGAATTGTTCTGGATCTGAAATAAATACATTACATTGTGATTAAATGGTGTCCTGTGGTGCCTAATCCAGCTGTGATTTTGTTTTAGATTCCATGTAATGCTGAATGGTTTACTGTCATAGACTTGTTACAAGCATTCCTTTCTGTACTTCTTCATGAGGATAGTCAATTTTTCTTCTGATTCAAATGTTTAGATTGAGTTTACTGTTGGTGTAGATTTCCTCAAGGGTTTTCAGAATCACATTCCATATTCAACCAGATCTTGAAAGAACGTGGAGTCATTGGAAATGCCTTTCCAATCTACATTAGTACAGCACATTGATGGTTTGTTGATTGCATCCAAAACAAGGGAAGAGTGCAGATATGACACGATTGCCTTAATGAACCATTTAGGATAGAATGGTCATAAAGTGTCCCCACTTAAATTACAATACTGTCAGAAAGTAGTGAAATATTTGGGTCACCAGATGGAGTAGAGAATTAGGAAAATATCCAGAGAAAGGGTCACACCCATATTGCAGATGAGTCCCCCAGCCACACAGAGAGATGTCAGGATGTTTTTCTGAATGGTAGGCTACTGTCACCAGTGGAGTCCCAACTTTTCAGCCATTTCAATGCCATTGCAGAAGCTGACTCACAAAGAAGCCACTGATGCCCTAGTGTTAGATCAAGTGTGTACGAAAGCATTTTCTGAACTGAGAGAGAGTTTGTGCAAAGCCCTGGCTTTGGGAATGCCTGACTACACAAACCCTTCAAGTTTGTTTTGTCATGAACGTGATGCATGTTCTTTGTCTGTCTTGACTCAGGTCCATGGAGGTGTAAACCGTCAAGTAGCAAATTGTTTCAGCTACTTTGGACCCAGTTGCAGCAGCTTTATCAGGCTGTTTGTGTTCAGTTGCTGCATTTGGACAGAGCCTTGCACAGTGTGAAGGCTTTGTGATGGGACATCCCCTGACTATTATGGTCCCTCACTCCATTGAAGTTTTACTTTCACACACAAAGTCGCAGTATTTGACAGGTGACCGGCTGACTCGTTATGAAACGAGCATCCTCAGATCCACTACTGTGTCACTGAAAAGATGTACAGTGCTGAACTCGGCAACCTTGCTCCCCAATGAAAATATTAAAATTGAAAAATTGGAAGATATTGAGCATGATTGTCTTGCGGTAACTGATCTTTGTACAAACCACAAAACCGAGACCTGAAATTATAGACACCCGATTGGGAGAAAATGACCAAATTATCTTTGTTGATGGTTCCTGTTTCAGAGACAATACAGGAATACTGAGAGCAGGATATGCTGTATGCACGATTTCTGGTATACTTGAAACATCCTGGCTTCGAGGAGTATACTCCGCACAAGTAGCGGAACTGATAGCCCTTATTAGAGCATGCCATGTTTCCACAAAGCCTAAAGTTACCATCTATACAGATAGCCAGTATGGATTTGGAATACTGTATGATATTGGACAGTTGTGGTCTCAGAGAGGTTTCCTGACCTCTTCTGGTTCACCAGTAAGAAATGGTGAGAGAATTCAGGAGTTGTTGCAAGCTATCCAAATACCCGAGAAGATTGCCATGGTGAAATGCAGTGCACATCTGCAATCACAAGATTTTGTGTCAAATGGGAAATGGATATGCGGATCAAGTTGCAAGGTTTTGTACATTGTACTGTATATCATTCAAGGATAAGTGGGAATTGCTACCTGATGAGGATGAAACATGTCCAAGTTATGCATAGATACATTGGAAGCGCTGAAGACGTTGCAAAATAATGTTGATACTGAGGAAAAAAGTCATGGGTCAAAATGAAATGTGTACAACGACAGGATGAATTGTGGATTTCAGATGAAGGTCAATTAGTACTGCTGAACAGTTTGTTGACACAAATGGCTAAGTATTATCATGGTCAAGCACCTGTTAGAAGGGATGCAATGATTTGATTGTTCAAACAGAATTGGTTCGATCCAAAGTTTAGACAAGTTGCTGAAGCAGTTTGCCATTTTTGCTTCATTTGTCAACAGATGAATGCGGGTAAAGGGATAGTAGTCAATATGAGCCACATTGGAAGGGCAGGTCAATTCAGCAGATGGATTTCATTGCGATGCCTGTGAGTGAAGGATTGAGATATGTGTTGGTGATTGTCTGCATTTTAAGTCATTGGATTAAAGCTTACCCTACATGAAGGAATGACAGTCACACAGTAGCGAGGTTACTGCTTAGGGAACTGATACCACATTTTGGGTTTCCGATCTCTTTCGAATCAGATAGAGGAAATCACTTCAACAATGAAGTAGTTAAATTACTATGTTCAGCCTTAAATATTGAGCAGAAGTTGCATTGTAGTTACCGCCCTGAAGCATCAGGATTTGTGGAAAGATGAATGGTACCTTGAAATCAAGAATGCCGAAAATGTGTCCGTCCACAAATCTGAAATGCCCAACACACTACTGTTAGTTCTGATGACAATGAGAAACACGCCTGACAGGAAGACAGGATTGTCACCCCATGAAATCCTCATGAGCAGAGCAATAAGGCTGCCAGCGGTTCCTGCAAATGCTCTTGTGAACATAATAAATTATATGGTGTTGGACTATTGCAAGGGTCTGGCTGATGTGGTTTGCTCTTTCTCTCATCAGGTGGAAACTACCACACTTCAACTTTCTCAAGATCAAGGACACAACCTGAGAGCAGATCACTGGGTTGTGATCAGGAAACAAGGGAGGAAGACGTGTTTGGAGCCTTGGTGGAAAGGCCCTTTCCAGGTATTTTTGATCACTACCACAGCTGTGAAGTGTGCTGGAGTTCCGAATTGGATCAACGCAAGCCATACGAGAAAAGTAACATGTCCTCTGGACAATGAAGAAGAGTTGTTGAGAGTACCAACAACAACCAGAAGAACGTCAGGGCCAGGAAGAAGAGAAAGAGGAACTGACACCAGATCTGAGCAAATTGAGAATGATTCATCCCTTCCTGTGGAGAGACAAAGGAGAAGACCTACAGGAGAGTGACAGTGAACAAATCTCAATTGAGGCCACAGGAGAGTCTAGCCAGAGAAGGGCTTTCCAAGAAGTAGATGATCTTGAGAGACAAACAGAGCAAACGACAGACCCCAAGGGGGAAGGAGTTGAAGCAGATCAAAGCCACTGTGGTCAGACTCCTCCTGAAAAAGTTGCAGGTCTGTCAAGAGAAAGTCCTGCAGAGCAAGAAGAGTTTACAAGTTCGACACTGAAAAGAGCATTGACAAAAGGTTCACTGAAAGGAGATAAGTAGCCGGAGACACAAGCAAAAAGAATGGAAGCAATTACTGTCACAACTATTGAGGAGGAAATAAACACGACAAGGAGTGGAGATCTGAGTAAGGGAGAGTGAAATGGAGATCGAAAGTTGAAAAGAAAGAGAATTGCAAGTCGAAGGTAAGCTGGTCCTGAATGGGTGTATGCAACAACAAGTGAATGGCAAAGATAATTTTTGCAGTTTTGTTTTGATCGAGACATTCAAGGTCAATATTTTGTCACTTGAGGTAAACAAATCAACTGAACTGTTGAAACTATTGGCTGAGAGAAGTGCAAAGAAAAAGAGACTATTGAAAGTAACCAGCAAAAGCTTTTGATAAACTAATTTGACAAGCTGCTAAACCGATTTTTGCCAAATTTACCAATTTTGACAAAAGGATCCTGGAAATAAGACTGAAAGCTGTAAATAATTACTGAAAGATGATTGAAGATTTTGTTTTAGATTTTTGCTGCATAGGCTTTAATTTTCCTTTCTACTTTCTGATTCTTTACAGATCATGAGTAACATTAGCCAGCAGGGTAGGAAGAATAGGTGCTGTACATACTTAAGTATTAGTTTGGCAATTTTGTGTGTGATATTGTGCCTGGTATTGATTGTAGGAATGACTGTTCTTGACAAGAGTAAAGCCAACCATACTTCAGCTTTAGAAACAACTACCGCACTCACAGAAATAGAAAAGTTCAGGTTGGATGAGAAGCATCTGCACGTAGATAATACACAAGGTGAACTTTCTTCTAATATTTTCTATCGCTTATTAAGTGAGTATGCTGAGATGATGGATGTGAGAAATCTTTATGTTTGCAAGCAGATTCCATCATCAATCAAAGAAGGAGTTACCTATCATAGTTTGCCCCTCACCTATGGGATAAGTCATAGTCTGTTACCAACAAGATTCTATAACCAGGAGTACATCCAGGATTTCTACTCCAATTTTGACGTTGTGTTTTCATTTGTTCCTATAATTAAGTGCCTGAGTAGAGTAGCTAAGCAAAACACTATAGAATTAGTGAGAGGATTCTTAGAACCTACATTAACCTTTGGCACGGCCCATGCACACAGAAACAATCTGACATGCTTGCTTACACCACTAGAAAAGAGCATTTTAGATCCAACAGATGACATGAGAAAAGTGTTAGCTTTAGATGCCCAACCTGTAGGAAAGCTTAGTATATATAGGCCTAAATCTAGTACTAATATTTTGTTTGTGGGAATGAGTGAATGTAGACACATGTGTTTGTTTCAGAGTAAATGGACATTTATGTTGAATGGACAGGATCCAGAGATTCCTGGAATTTATTACATCTGTGGGCCAAATGCTTATTACCTTCTTCCAAGAAGATGGTATGGTACGTTACTTGGGGATAGTTTTCCCAAAGATATTTTAACTTCGTGACTTGAAGAGATTACCTAAAATGACAAACTTACATCACATTAAACAGATGAGAGAGTCTCAATCTAGTATAGTGGGAGATATATTTGGAGTAATGATTCCTTCAGTAGGAGTTGTTCTGAATTCTATAAAGATTCAAAGGTTGTCTACTACTGTGTTTTACATGTTGACAAATTTTTCAGGAGCCATTATCCTAAAGGAAAAATTCAAGGAGGGGATGAAGATTAAAAGGGATAGAGATGACAAATTTTAGCTGAAGCAGAAGATTTGTGTGGGAAGATGTAAATGTGATGACATATTTAGTCATTAGAGGAGGGATTGTTAGCGCTGAAATTTTACTAATGAATATTCATGTATTCTGAATGTTGAATCTGCATAGAAAATGAGTTAATGTAGAAAAGCAATAAACAAGCTGAATATGTGCCTACTTGAGGGACCACCAATAATCACAAAGTGTACTTATTAACAGCTTATTAATGTAAAATGTTGAGCTTCTATTTGGATTAATGTAGTTGTATGTCACATTAATGGTTATGTATTATGTATTTACTTTAGTAATCATTGGCCTTAATTTAGCCAGGCCTTGGGCCTAGTTACACGGCCCCATGTCAAGTTGCATTGCTTAGCCGAAGCATATAGTAGCTGCTTAGAGAATTAAATTGTGATTTTCCATTGCGTTGACCAAATGCTAGTAGATGAAAGTCTTTCCCATGAGATCTGCTTGCTCGAAAATTTTGTACTAGCTATAGATACTTTGTATAACTTAGGCCCATATTTATACTTTTTGACGCAAACCAGCACCGGCGCTGGTTTGCGTCAAAAAATGTACCACCGGCTAACGCCATTGCTACATGCCATACGGGCGCCTTATTTAAGGGTGGACGTTAGCCGGTGCTGCGGGGTGGTCAGAGTAAAAAAAAAAGACTCAAACCATGCAGCGCCAACGTAGGGGAAAATGGGGTTTGTGCATCAAAAAATGGTGCAAGTCAGGTTTGAGGCAAAAATCATGGCTCAAACCGGACTTGAGCCTTTTTTTGACGCACAACCCCCATTGAAATGACTCCTGTGCAAAGACAGGAGTCATGCCCCCTTGCCCAATGGCCATGTCCAGGGGACTCCTGTTCCCTGGGCATGGCTATTGGGCACAGTGGCATGTATGGGGACCCAAATTGGTCCCCCCTAAGCCACTTTAAAAAAAAAAAAAAATTATACTTACCTCTACTTTAATTTGTACTGTAATGCTAGAATGTGTAGTGGCCTAAGATTTGATTAAATTGTGGTTCTTTAGGAGATTTGGTCGACCAGTATTGTTTCTGTATGTTTCGCATTTGATTTTGAGACAAAGTTATGTGATTTTAGCATTGTTAATGTAGGGAAATAAACATTCTAACTTTCACATAAAGGTGTGGTTATTCATGGCCAAGGGGTCACGGGGAGTGGATATTATTGGCTCCCAAGATTGTTAATGTTATTGATTGTTATTGCTATTGATTTGTTTTGGAACTGCAGTCAAAAGATCTATCAAACCTCTAACATGTCCCCTTATAATCTAATGATGAGAAACCAAAAAAGGTCAGACGTGCTAACAATCGCAGGAAGTGAGGATTGCTGGGGAAGGGATTCCTCGGCAGTGAACAACCTTTATGGGACGCACAGTGTGAACTGCAATGTTCAGATTGGGCCTTGAAGAAGGTTGGCTGTGTAATCCCTTTCACAACTTTAAGAGGTAAGGTAATTTTCCTTTGAGGGACATCTTGGTATTGTTGAGATCAAAAGGTCATCAAACATTTGTATTGGTTGCCAGGTGTAGACCCTGAAATTGAGAGATTAGTGAGAGCCTGTAGTAGTTGTACTGAAGTGAACAAGTGTTTAAAAGAAACATCTGTGCAAGTTTGAGTGCTCCAGCACACTATGTGTGAATGTTGCCATGAATATCATGTGTCCTGTTGGAGGAAATCACCAGTAAATAAATATTTTGATGGATGCTTTTCTAGATAGCTATGAGTCAGGGTTGTTGACAAAAAGCAGCTAGACAAGGTTTTTCAGGGGGAATGGAAGCCTAGCAATTTCTATGGAGTTCAATTTATCTCTGAAAAGGCTACCTGCCACATGAAGTATGCTGCTATTGTACATGGTACACTGCTTTCGTACTCCTCACGTAGGAACAGTATGATGGAATGCTTCCATAGGGTTTTGAAGGGTGCTATCCAACTTGCTTTGAGGAATTGTAGTTGGGAAGAACACATGAATAAGACAGTGTGGTCATTCAGAACCACAGTTATAGATGCCACTGGGCATAGTACATTTAAAATTTTGAGAAGCAGAAAAGCCAGATCCAAAAGTAATTCAGGTTGGTTGGTGGGGTCCTAGTTTATCAGCTGATCCATGGTCTGTTAGCAGAAGGATTTGAGAAACCAATGAATAGTATACAAACAATTATGACAGGAACATGGTGTTGTGTTCAGGAGGTAAAGGTTGATCAATGGGTCTGTGCAGAAAGTTCGAGAAGGATGCCCAAGATGGAAAATTTGTTTTATGAGTGATGCAAGATCATTCAGGAGAAAAATAATTATGTGAGTCAGCAATGGAAAATACTGGCATTCTAGCCATTTGCACAGATTCATGTAACTAAACAAGTTAGAAAGTGCTGGATTTTCTCCTGCATGTGATGATTTGTGTGATGATGACAACAGTCTAAAAGGGATCACCAAACTATTTTCTGGTAAATCTGCCTCAGTACAAGATTGAAGAAAGCTTCACACTGCTTTCATGAAACAATAACTGTGAAATCTATGCTGGAAATTTTGTTCAACTTGGTATCCACAATAAATAAGAATTGTGATGTTTCTGGTATAATCAACGGTATTTTGGGAACAAGATCAGAAGATTCACAAACTCTTGAAGCAGTGACCTGAAGATTTGAGCTATAAACAATTCTGTTGTTGAAATCTTGAAGTTCTTTAGCAAATATTGGGATATGTGGCAACTGCAGTGAATTAATTACTAAGGAGAAAGAGATGTGGCTGCAAAATAACATTTTGCCCTATTATAGCAAATATATGGTTTCTGTGGGTCATCAGTGTATGCAGAAGAAGGTAATCTATGTATGCAGAAGAAAAGTGATGTGAGGAAATGCTTACATTAATCCTAATCAACTGTATATCGTTTGGGTTGCATTCCATCATTTAGTTGCCCATCTATCTTAACAAAAGTTTTCCAACCGCATTCAATTCTGGCTTCACTCCTCTCCCAAATGGAGAAGCCTAGTTTGAACTGTGAAGCCATATTCTCTCTGAATGGAAAATAAGCAACCCAACTTCATTTTTACTCAGTAATGAGTTTTAGACTGAGCCCTTGTGCTGGGCTGTTTAAGTGAAACTTAGCTTGCCTGTTCCGTAAAAGAAGTGGACCGATCACATTCAAATCAATTCTCAAGGACATACAGCTGAGGGGCACATTCTGACAATCATGTTTGAAGTTGACAGATCGGCTGTATGAAAAGGGCATTTGTTTTAGTTTTCTCATTCTGGGTGGTACACAGGAGTATTTCGTGATCATTTTTTCACAACAGGTCTTTTGTTTTTTTGTTTTTGTAGTTTTTAATTGCTTTTTAGTACATTATTCTGTTTGTTGAACCTGGTCTTACCCTTTGTCCACGTTTTCTTGTTTGAACTTAGAGCCATTGTTTCTTTCTCAGTCCAATACCTCTGACTCTGTCATAGTTAGATAGGTGAAGACAACTCACATGTATGTTTCTTTAACCCCTTCTGTGCCGCGGACGTAGTGGTTACGTCCCGCGGCACAGTGCTCCTGTGCCGAAGATGTAACCATTACGTCCTCGGCACGGAGCCCGGAGGGAGCGCTAGTGCTCCCTCCGTGGGGTTCCCCACCAACCCCCCAAGGCGGGGATGGAAGGGGAAGACCTTCCCCTTCCACCCCCACCCCCCCATAATGACGTCAGCGCGCGTGCTATTGTGTGTAGAGTGGGGCTTGGCTGAGGGTGTACATAGTGTACATATTGACTTGCTGTTGGCTACTGCAACACACTGTCAGCCAAACACCAGTCCACACACTCCCATCAGCTGGTGTGATTGTTGTATCAGGCATGTGGGCGTATGTAAGTGATGGGCCCTTGAGTGGCGCTGTCTGTCAATGCGAGTGTTGTAATGTGCTGGGCCCGTGGCTGGCGGCTTGAATGGTCTTGAGCATGTCATGAATGAAAGGTGTGTGAATGGATTGTAAAGCGGTTGGTGCCTTGCCGTGGCTTTACAGCTCACGAGCTGTGAGTCATTGGTTAAATTTTTTGGCCTTTCAGTTATTAACAGTGCATTTTTGTGAAATCTCTTGTTAATAAAATTTGATCCACTGAACCATCACTCACCCTCGTGCCAAATCCAACCAGTATGTGTGGTAAAAATGACAAAACCTGCTCCGCTGTAATCAGGCGTCGCAGCACACCTGTGACACGCTAGGTGCCTCGGGTGGGACCCCGATGATGAAGCATGCAACCAACTTGGTTGGTGGGTGAGGGGTCTTTTTCACATAACCTAAGTGTTTGGCACATCACAGACATATGTGGACACATCAAAATGATATATTACAAAACTACCTGTGTTTGCGGGGTAGGGGGCACCTATGTTTTGGTCCTGGGTTGCGGCCTTCATCTAGGGAAACCTAGCAAACCCAGACATTTTTTTAAACTAGACACCCCAAGGAGTCCAGGGAGGTGTGACTTGTGTGTATCCCCCAAAATTTTCTTACCCAGACTCCTCTGCAAACCTCAAAATTTGCTTAAAAAAGCATATTTTCCTGACTTTTGTTTGTACGATCACTGCTCCAGCAAAAAATTCCTACTCCCCAGCATTCCCCTCAGTCTCCCAAGTAAAATGACACCTCACTTGTGTGGGTCCCCAAAGCTGAGTCAGCCTAAAGATGTATAAAAGAAGTATATGTCCTTATCAACTCTGTGCTATCCCCTCTATCTCTACAGGTTTTTGGCCTTATTGTGTTGCAGGCACCTGGCCCACCCACACAAGTGAGGTATAATTTTTATCGGAAGACTTGGGGGAACGCTGGGTGGAAGGAAATTTGTGGCTCCTCTCAGATTCCAGAACTTTCAGTCACCGAAATGTGAGGAAAATTTGTTTTTTTAGCCAAGTTTTGAGGTTTGCAAAGGATTCTGGGTATCAGAACCTGGTCAGTACCCCACAAGTCACCCCATCTTGGATTCCCCTAGGTCTCTAGTTTTCAAAAATGCACAGGTTTGGTAGGTTTCCCTAGGCGCCGGCCGAGCTAGAGGTTAAAATCTACAGGTAGGCACTTTGCAAAAAACACCTCTGTTTTCTGTCAAAAAATGGGATGTGTCCACGTTGTGTTTTGGGGCATTTCCGTTCGCGGGCACTAGGCCTACCCACACAAGTGAGGTACCATTTTTATCGGGGGACTTGGGGGAACGCTGGGTGGAAAGAAATTTGTGGCTCATCTCAGATTCCAGAACTTTCTGTCACCAAAATGTGAGGAAAATGTGTTTTTTTAGCCAAATTTGGGGGTTTGCAAAGGATTCTGGGTAACAGAACCTGGTCAGAGCCCCACAAGTCACCCCATCATGGGTTCCCCGAGGTCTCTAGTTTAAAAAAATGCACAGGTTTGGTAGGTTTCCCTAGGTGCCGGCTGAGCTAGAGGCCAAAATCTACAGGCAGGCACTTTGCAAAAAACACCTCTGTTTTCTGTCAAAAAATTAGATGTCTCCACGTTGTGTGTTTGGGGCATTTCCTGTCACAGGCGCTAGACCTACCCACACAACTGAGGTATCATTTTTATCGGGAGACTTGAGGGAACACTGGGTGGAAGGAAATTTTTGGCTCCTCTCAGATTCCAGAACTTTCTGTCACCGAAATGTGAGGAAAATGTGTTTTTTAGCCAAATTTTGAGGTTTGCAAAGGATTCTAGGTAACATAACCTGGTCAGAGCCGCACAGGTCACCCCCTCTATGGATTCCCCTAGGTCTCTAGTTTTCAAAAATGCACAGGTTTGGTAGGTTTCCCTAGGTGCCGGCTGAGCTAGAGGCCAAATTCTGCAGGTAGGCACTTTGCAAAAAACACCTCTGTTTTCTGTCAAAAAATGGGATGTGCCCACGTTGTGTTTTGGGGCATTTCCTGTCGCGGGCGCTAGGCCTACCCACACATCTGAGGTATCATTTTAATCGGGAGACTTGGGGGACAGCTGGGTGGAAGGAAATTTGTGTCTCCTCTCAGATTCCAGAACTTTTTGTCACCGAAATGTGAGGAAAATTTGTTTTTTTAGCCAAATTTGGAGGTTTGCAAAGGATTCTAGGTAACAGAACCTGGTCAGAGCCCCACAAGTCACCCCATCTTGGATTCCCCTAGGTCTCTAGTTTTAAAAAATGCACAGGTTTGGTAGGTTTCCCTAGGTGCCGGATGAGCTAGAGGCAAAAATCTACAGGTAGGCACTTTGCAAAAAACACCTGTTTTCTGTCAAAAAATGGGATGTGTCCACGTTGTGTTTTGGGGCATTTCCTGTCGCCGGCGCTAGGCCTATCCACACAACTGAGGTATCATTTTTATCGGGAAACTTGGGGGAAAGCTGGGTGGAAGGAAATGTGTGGCTCCCCTCAGATTCCAGAACTTTCTGTCACAGAAATGTGAGGAAAATTTGCTTTTTTAGCCACATTTTGAAGTTTGCAAAGGATTCCGGGTAACAGAACCTGGTCAGAGCCCTACAAGTCACACCATCATGGATTCCCCTAGGTCTCTAGTTTTCAAAAATGCACAGGTTTGGTAGGTTTCCCTAGGTGCCGGCTGAGCTAGAGGCCAAAATCTACAGGTAGGCACTTTGCAAAAAACACCTCTGTTTTCTGTCAGAAAATGGGATGTGTCCATGTTGTGTTTTGGGGCATTTCCTGTTGCGGGCGCTAGGCCTACCCACACAAGTGAGGTATCATTTTTATTGGGAGACTTGGGGGAACGCTGGGTGGAAGGAAATTTGTGGCTCCTCTCAGATTCCAGAACTTTATGTCACCGAAATGTGAGGAAAATGTGTTTTTTTTAGCCACATTTTGAGGTTTGCAAAGTATTCTGGGTAACAGAACCTGGTCAGAGCCCCACAAGTCACCCCATCATGGATTCCCCTAGGTCTCTAGTTTTAAAAAATGCACAGGTTTGGTAGGTTTCCCTAGGTGCCGGCTGAGCAAGAGGCCAAAATCTACAGGTAGACACTTTGCAAAAAACACCTGTTTTCTGTCAAAAAATGGGATGTGTCCACGTTGTGTTTTGGGGCTATTTCTGTCGCGGGTGCTAGGCCTATCCACACAACTGAGGTATCATTTTTATCGGGAGGCTTGGGGGAAAGCTGGGTGGAAGGAAATGTGTGGCTCCCCTCAGATTCCAGAACTTTCTGTCACAGAAATGTGAGGAAAATGTGCTTTTTTAGCCACATTTTGAAGTTTGCAAAGGATTCCGGGTAACAGAACCTGGTCAGAGCCCTACAAGTCACACCATCATGGATTCCCCTAGGTCTCTAGTTTTCAAAAATGCACAGGTTTGGTAGGTTTCCCTAGGTGCCGGCTGAGCTAGAGGCCAAAATCTACAGGTAGGCACTTTGCAAAAAACACCTCTGTTTTCTGTCAGAAAATGGGATGTGTCCATGTTGTGTTTTGGGGCATTTCCTGTCGCCGGCGCTAGGCCTATCCACACAACTGAGGTATAATTTTTATTGGGAGACTTGGGGGAAAGCTGGGTGGAAGGAAATTGGTGGCTCCCCTCAGATTCAAGAACTTTCTGTCACAGAAATGTGAGGAAAATTTGCTTTTTTAGCCACATTTTGAGGTTTGCAAAGGATTCTGGGTAACAGAACCTGGTCAGAGCCCTACAAGTCACACCATCATGGATTCCCCTAGGTCTCTAGTTTTCAAAAATGCACAGGTTTGGTAGGTTTCCCTAGGTGCCGGCTGAGCTAGAGGCCAAAATCTACAGGTAGGCACTTTGCAAAAAACACCTCTGTTTTCTGTCAAAAAATGGGATGTGTCCACGTTGTGTTTTGGGGCTATTCCTGTCGCGGGTGCTAGGCCTACCCACACAAGTGAGGTATAATTTTTATCGGGAGACTTGGGGGAACGCTGGGTGGAAGGAAATGTGTGGCTCCTCTCAGATTCCAGAACTTTCTGTCACAGAAATGTGAGGAAAATTAGCTTTTTTAGCCACATTTTGAGGTTTGCAAAGGATTCCGGGTAACAGAACCTGGTCAGAGCCCTACAAGTCACACCATCATGGATTCCCCTAGGTCTCTAGTTTTCAAAAATGCACAGGTTTGGTATGTTTCCCTAGGTGCCGGCTGAGCTAGAGGCCAGAATCTACAGGTAGGCACTTTGCAAAAAACACCTCTGTTTTCTGTCAGAAAATGGGATGTGTCCACGTTGTGTTTTGGGGCATGTCCTGTTGCGGGCGCTAGGCCTACCCACACAAGTGAGGTATCATTTTTAATGGGAGACTTGGGGGAACGCTGGGTGGAAGGAAATTTGTGGCTCCTCTCAAATCCCAGAACTTTATGTCACCGAAATGTGAGGAAAATGTGTGTTTTTTTAGCCACATTTTGAGGTTTGCAAGAGATTCTGGGTAACAGAACCTGGTCAGAGCCCCACAAGTCACCCCATCATGGATTCCCCTAGGTCTCTAGTTTTCAAAAATGCACAGATTTGGTAGGTTTCCCTAGGTGCCGGCTGAGCTAGAGGCCAAAATCTACAGGTAGACACTTTGCAAAAAACACCTCTGTTTTCTGTCAAAAAATGGGATGTGTCCACGTTGTGTTTTGGGGCTATTCCTGTCGCGGGTGCTAGGCCTACCCACACAAGTGAGGTATTATTTTTATCGGAAGACTTGGGGAACATAGAATAGCAAAACAAGTGTTATTGCCCCTTGTCTTTCTCTACATTTTTTCCTTCCAAATATAAGAGAGTGTGTAAAAAAGACGTCTATTTGAGAAATGCCCTGTAATTCACATACTAGTATAGGCACCCCGGAATTCAGAGATGTGCAAATACCCACTGCTCCTCAACACCTTATCTTGTGCCCATTTTGGAAATACAAAGGTTTTCTTGATAGCTATTTTTTACTCTTTATATTTCAGCAAATGAATTGCTGTATACCCGGTTTAAAATGAAACCCCACTGCAGAGTGCAGCTCATTTATTGGCTCTGGGTACCTTGAGTTCTTGATGAACCTACAAGCCCTATTTATCCCAACCAGAAGAGTCCAGCAGACGTAACGGTATATTGCTTTAAAAAATCTGACATTGCAGGAAAAAGTTACGGAGTAAAACGTCGAGAAAAAATGCAGCTTTTTTCACCTCAATTTCAATATTTTTTTTCAGTTGTTATTTTCTGTAGGAAACCCTTGTAGGATCTACCCAAATTACCCCTTGCTGAATTCCGAATTTTGCCTCATTTTCAGAAATGTTTCGGTTTCTGGGATCCAGCATTGGTTTCTTGCCCATTTCTGTCACTGACTGGAAGGAGGCTGAAAGCACAAAAAATCGCAAAAATGGGTTATGTCCCAGTAAAATGCCAAAATTGTGTTGAAAAATTGAGTTTTCTGATTCAAGTCTGCCTGTTCCTGAAAGCTGGGAAGCTGGTGATTTTAGCACCGCAAACCCTTTGTTGATGCCATTTTCAGGTAAAAAAACACAAGCCTTCTTCTGCAGCCCTTCTCTCACATTTGTTTTTAAAAAAACGAAATTGTCACTGTATTTTGGATAATTTCTTGGCCTCCTTCTGGGGAACCCACAAAGTCTGGTAACCTCTCGAATCCCTAGGATGTTGGAAAAAAAGGACAAAAATTTGGCGTGGGTAGCTTATGTGAACAAAAAGTTATGAGGGCCTAAGCGCGAACTGCCCCAAATAGCCAAAAAAAGGCTGGCACAGGAGTGGAAAAGGCCTGGCAGCGAAGGGGTTAACTCACAGAGCATAGCTAAGGACTGCTTTCTAATTTTTGCCAGTAACAAAAACTCGCGTGCCATTTCAACACGTTGATACATATATAACTGGGAAACATTATACACGAAATGAAAACCTATGACACTGCCATGGTATATTCATGATGTCGCTCTTCTTATGCCCATTTGTTTTTAATAATTTAAACATGGCGATTGATCCCTTCACAACCCAGGGCGCCCCCTAGGCAAATGTGATATCTTGGACAACAGTCAGCTTTAGGGCATCTCCCACTCCACTGAGGCCGCCTTCTCACTCCATGTCCCATCAGCCAATAAAGATTAAACTACTCCAAAAACTGATGACGACCACTCACGAACCTGCCCTCATGATGACTTTTTGTATTCTTTGCACAAGAAGGAATACTGCACGAATGACTGCGGCAAGTCACTAAACGCAAAGGATGCATGCAGCAGCTTTAACCATGGAGAACTGTAAAGAATGTCACCAGTCGAAAACACAAACAATAAGATATTCCTTTGTTTTCCAGCAACATGATTTCAGGTAGGTCAAAATGTACAGGCTAAATTATGTTACATAACATCGAACTAGAAATCCGAATCGTGCTCCCTTTTGAGGCACAGGTTTTCTAAACATCGCTGCACGTTTTTAAATCTGGGATTCATTGCACCTCAATCCAAGGCCAACCCACTCCCATATGTGCTTGATACCAGCATTTCACATCGGCTTTCCATAATGCTGCGGTTCCTATTGCATAGAAGGAGACAGTGCGGTGTAAATGCGCCCCCAGGGGGGCGCCTGCAGCAGAGGATAGCTGTAATCGTGAAAGGATGAGCTTAAGCCAACATGGGCACAGGGAGTTCGGGAATAAGAGGGTTCCTGCTAAAAGTGGATTTATAATAATTTCTGAGACAGAGCTCAAAGCTGCAGCTGGTGTCTCCCACTGCTGACTTAGAATTGTCTTTCATGTTAAGCCAATAGCAACTATAAAACAACAGACAAAGAACAAACACATTTGCAGCGCAGAAGAACAGCTATGTGTAGCTTCATGGGCATTTATGATAAGTAAAGAAAATCGAAATCCAATTTCTTTGACAGTGAGCTCTGCTCTTACAATAAGTGACTACTGGCCTGATTTATAGCTCTGAGTATGCCAAACAGAGTAAGTGAGCTCAGAATTTAGAGACGTACACCGGACCAGCAGACATCTGTAAACATTAGGAGCAACCACCAACACTGCGGTTCCTGCCAATGTATTAAAAAATGTCTTAACAAGATTTTGTTTCTGAAAATACAAAAATAAATGTTACCCTTACCATGGGAGTTGCCTCCTCTGATGTGGAGATCATTTTCCAGTTTTCACTGCCCCTTACCGCTGTGATGAACAGTGAAAACTGGACAATCGACTGCCCACTGCAGAATACAGCACACGTAGAAAAAACGGGGCAAAATAAAGATATTTCTCCCCATTGTGTCACTCTTATGCCACCCCTGAGGTGGCGTAGGAATCTGACTCATTAGCAGACTTGTAAATCTGGGAATGCGCCAAGTTCCTTCGGGTTCCATGGGTGTTGCTGGGAACACCCTAAACAACACCTAGGGAACGCCCCTTTAAGGACATGATATGTGTGAACGGGGTCCATATTTACAAGGGCATGAAAAGCCACGCAAGGTGGATTTGCATGGCCTTTTAAATATGGGATGGCACACTGCCCCACCAAAGCATTTAAAAAATGGCTCTCCGGTGGAACAGTGTGCCATGGCCCTCAGTTTTCAGAAGTTGACCTTTATTAACACAAGCATTGGAGATTCTAGCTGCAACAAATTCTGCTGCATGAATGGAAGTTGTACAACGATTTAATTCTCAACTAATTTGACAAAAAACACAAAGAACAATGTGATATGCAAACAATAAAACTCTTAACAAGTGACTGAAAACTTTGCACACCAAAGGAAAAGTGACATCTTTCTCTCCTCCAATCAGAAGATGCCTTCTCTCTTGACGGTATAGGCAAATCCTCTTGTTTGCTGCTCACCTCCAATTAAGTAATGCTCTTTGAAGATTTGCTTCTTGAAACCATTACCTCATCATCCAGTTCCTCGTCCGTTACTTACACAGGGCAAAAGTGAGGAAAGTTCTCACCAAGGTCGCCAAGCTCAAGCACTTCCTGAATAAAAGAAAACACTTCTGCTCTCCTTTAAGTATTAAAGGGAAACAGATCACTTGGATGCCCCATTTTTTGTTTTTGTGCACCTCTTCGAGTACAGTTTCTCACAATGCTTTGACCTGTGTTTATTCAAGCTAGTGCTTGGGCCCACCACTTTTTGCTTTTTACGCAACATGGTCGCATCTTTTTTGTGGTTCAGGACCTCTGGAGGCAGTCAATTATTTAGCTCTGACAGAGAGATGTTGGTTAACACATGAGAGCCTCACTGTGAGCACTGGCATGGCCTCTGTGATCCATCTGGTAGTGCTAGGAACACTCTAACATGTTGCCTTTCTCAGCAACGTGGGGCCTGCTTCTACTTCTATAGGTAGCTTCTCTCCTCTGGCATGGACACGCATGATAACATTGGCGTTTCTCCCTTGATAGCTGTGGCAACTCTTGGGTGCTCTTTGCAGTGTGAGACCAGCATTTTTAACACATGGCTGGCTAAATTAAAGGTTCTAATGGATGGTAGGAACCTGCTACTTTTATTTTAGCAGTGCAGGCGTGCTTTGCTCTTTGGGCCAGTTACATGCCACTCTGGTATCAGAAAAACACAAGAATTGGTCTCTTAGCTGTTTTGGTGGCCATAACTCAGAAATGATATTAATTGTCATGTCTAACACTGCATCGTAGGTGCTCAAGTCTAATGTTGAAGATGAAAACTGGTGGGACTTCTACAGCCACTTTCCCTTCCCCAACAATGTTGCTTTCACATAACAATGGATTAGATCGCAGATTTGTCCTCATCAGAAGGAAATACAGTACTTTTATCTGGAGTAGTCTACTTTACGAAAAATTTTCATTTCATTCCTCTCAACAGGTTGCCCAATGCCCCTTCCTTAGCCATTACCTTTCTACAGGAGGTAGAGAAGGTAAGTGGAGTCCCTGATAGACAATTTCAGTTTATTGCAAATTCTTTTGATTGATTTTAATTTATTTCAGTTTATTGCAAACTCTGGTAGGTTTTATTGTAACACTTAGGAATAGTGCAGTAAATGCCTACAAGTTACAATCCCCAAACTAGTGGCCAAACAGAGAGGCTGAATCATGCCTTGCAACATAATTTCTAATGAATCACACAGAAAAAGTGGAGATGCAGATAACTTGGACAATTCAGTGGGTTACTTTCCTTTTTTGTTCGACATGGTGTCATCCTCACGTTTGGCCTGCAGAGTATTTCACCTTCTCTGTTCCCTTGGTACAATCACTGTTAAAACACCTTCGTACTGTACAACGATCCACATTATAGTATCTCAGAATAGCTAAAACCAGATATAAGAGCATTGCCTTTTCCCAATTATAGAGTTGTGAAGAGGATGTGGTTACTTACTGGCTGTCTAACCATTCCCAGGATATGTTGCAAATAGGTGCCTAAGTTTGATGGTTTTTTCCCAATCCTTAAGTTACTGGGTACAGCAGCAGTGAAGCTTGATCTTCCTAGCTATTGAAGTATTCATCCAGTTTTCACCCAATGTCTTGTGTTAAAAAAGTCCATGCAAACAACACTCCTCCCTCTTCACTGATACCAGAATATGAGGTAGAGACTATTTTAGATTCTGGATGGTATAGGAGGTCAACTACTGTATCTGGTGGCTTGGAAGAGGTATGGAAGTTCAAAGAATTCTTGGGAACCAGCTTAATTTGATATGCCCCTTGACTGATCGCAGAATTCTATAGGAGGTGACCATCTATACCAAAGATCCTTAAATAGCAGATCACTTGGTGGGGGTAGGAGGTAGTGTCAGGCCATTGGGTAAAGTGAGACACAGGATGAGGCAAACATGAAAGAAATGGCTCACAGCCCAATGAAACTACCTCATTTTACAAGTAAAACTACATTTTCCAGAGTTACAGTTGCTGCCCTGGCCACTAGAGGACGAGCACACACAGATATGCTTTCAAGTCAATAGTGGTAGTTAGAGTATTTAGGCCTGGCTCACACTGACCTCACTTGTCTGGCAAGACTGGTTGCTGTGACTCTCCTTTACTCCCCATGACGTATTCCCTCACTTTTGTTCATTTTCACATGTTTGATTTCCTCAGTTCCCTTGTTCTCGCTCCTGTGCCTTATTATCCTCTCTCTGACCCTTCTGTTCAGTTTGTATTTCACGCCCAGTCCCTTTCTGTCATGTTGCTGCAGTGGTCTTCATCATCGGCTCTTGTGTTAGTTTCATCATTCACCAGGGGCTAATTACAGCATACCATCCTCTTATATTGGGTGAGTCCAACTCTGTGGTGTAGGTGGCTCATACTTTTCTTTTGTGTATAGACCTTCTAGGAATTTGTATTCTCTCATCCGTAGGGTGAGACCTAACTTTATTAAGCCTTGCTTGAGATGCTGTGCTTAGGAATCCAGTCCAGATCCTGCAGCTACTGCAGGATTTTATTTCACTCTCTCCATTTCCTCACCCCCATATCCCCTTAGCTTGAGTATTCAGGACCATCTTTGACCTAATACAAGGGGGTTATTCAAACTCTAGTGCTATAGAGAATGATTGGCCTTGACACCATCAACACAAAGGCCTTAACATTTGACATCATTCAGTTTTAAAATGGATGCGACTAAATGCAGAAAACAAAGGTTAAGGGAGGTAGTTGGGCATGTACTTGATGGGGATTCAGTAGATGTGGTCCGGGAAAGGAGGGAAGCATTGATTGCAACTGTTGCCAACTACTCACCAATCTTCTTGCTTCCATAGCAAGCTAAAGTCCTGGAAAAACCCATCAACAAACGACTGATCGACCACCTCAATGACAACCACTTCCTGAACCCCTTTCAGCCCAGATGCTGGCCCAATCCCAGCACAGAGACCCCCATCACTGCCACCACTGACAACATTCACATGATGATGGACAGAAGAGACACAGCTGCATTCATCCTGCTCGACTCCATAGTCATGTTCAACAGCTGCTCCCACTCCATCCTCTCACAACACTTCCACAAAACCACAATACATAGTCAGATGGATTGGCTCTTTTCTCATTGGGTGCAGTCAGTGTATCAGCCTGGTGCTATACATATTTGCTGCTACAAACCTGATCTGCAAAGTCCCCCAAGAATTCTCACAAAGCCTCACATTGTTTGAAGCCTACATGGCACCACTAGTCAACATGATCTGAGCCCACAAAACACATCCTCTTATTTGCCCATGACACCCAGCTCATCCTCTCTGTTAGAAATTGGGATTCTGGTTGGCTAGGGTATACATCTAAGCCAGGCAGAACCCACCACTCTAGTCAGAGCAAGAAAGTTACACGCTAAAGATAACCTGTGCTTACCCTCTGGTAGTTTGGCGGAGAGCAGGCAGGCTTATCATCAGAGGCAATGTGTAAAGTATTTGTGCAACACACTCACAGCAACACAGTAAAACACCACAAATAGACCCCACACAAGGTTAGGAAATAAATGACTTTTTATATATAGAAAACATAAGTCCAAAATGACAAAGTACCAATAAATCGTTTAGAAGTTAGGTGTCAAAATAGATCTGGTCCAAATAATACTAGGTCAAGGCACAAAATACGACTCTGTATTGAGTCCATGCAGTATTTAAAGGACAGTTGCACCAGAGAAATTAGTTAAGCAGTGTCTCTAAATGTGTGGGCTTTTTTTAGAGCTTTTGCCGAAATGACGGGGATTAGATGGGCAATCCATGTCTACTGACTGCGAGGAGCGCTGTGAAACACATTCTGGATTATGTCGGTCTCAGTCTTGAGCACAAGCAGCACAGAATTTTATTCCCAGCTGTGAGGGCAGCGCACAACCCACTAGGATCGCTCAGGTCTCCAAACACAGGCCTGGGGTAAGCGGCGAGGCAGGGAATGCTCACAGTACCATTGAATGCAGGTGATGAGATGGCTCACGGCTCACAGTGTCGGCTGGTGCTGTTGATGGTGTTCTCTGGCCCAGAAATACACTGGTGATCTCAAACCTCTTGGCTGGATCAAGTAAGCAGAGTCCAGTCCGCTGAGATCAGGTGCCCTGGTGGGGGGCCGTGTTTAAGAGGTATGGTGTGGTGTGGAAAGAGGAGGGCCGCGGTTAGGGAAGCACTTGTGCTTCATGCAGCCAATGGAGTTGCACTTGTTGAAGAGGCCCAAGGCAAGAATTCCCCATGCTTACGGTTAGCAGTGTCCACACTCACCCAGCTCATTCTCACATGGCAGAATGCTGATGGGGTGAGACTGCCACCAAGCTGTGTACCAGGTCTTTGCTGTCTCAACAAGAAGGTGATGAGCAGGGGAAAGTTAGCAGGTCTTTGGAGTCACTCTGGAGAGAGTCGTAGGTTTCCTTTTTCAGGGCAGAGGTAAGCAGGCTGCAGGGCAGCACAACAAGGTAGGCAGCTGTTACTTAAAACAGTCAGACACAGCAAAGTGACAATCTTTATTGCGCAGCAGCCTTTACTCCAGCAGAGTTTCTTCTTAGTCCAGTAGTGCACTACTTGAGTAGGTCTATAGACCCAGTCCTTATACTGACAAGTGACTTCGATGTGAGTTCTTGTGAAGTGCACAGGTCCACCTTTCGGGTCAGTCTCGGCTCCAGACTGCCAGTAGGAGTTAAACAGCCCCTTTGTGTGGATTCTAGTCACTACCCTTTGAAATGTAAGTGTGAGCCCTTCTAATCTCCTCCCCAGGAAGACCCATCAGTATGCAGATGTAGCTGAGTACTCTGTGTTGTGGATGTCTGAAGGGAATACACAAGTGTAATTGTCACCTAGGCCATGCCAGACGTGTATTGGAGATAGGCTGTAGGCACACAGGGCAGACAATGCAAAGAAGAAATGTCCACTTTTTAAAAGTGGCATCTCTGAAATAGTAATAATAAATCTGACTTTATGGCTTTATTATTACCATTCCAATGGTACTAAACATGATGCAGCTACTCCTCTCAGATCAGGAATTACAACTTAAAGATGTTGTAAGGAATTCCCAGTGCTGGCCGATGAGAGGGACAGGTCTCACAGTAATGAAAAATTACTTTAGGGGTTTTTCATTACTAGGACATGAAAAACGGAAAGGTATTAATCCTGCCTTTTTCTTACATGGCACCCTGCCCTATTGGCTATGTAGGGCCTACCTTAGGGGTGAGCTGTATATAGGAAAAAGGGAGTTCTGAACTTGGCAAGAGGTTTTACAGGCCAATTCAGGGGGGCAGTAAGACTGCACACACATACTCTGCAGTGGCAGGCCTGAGATGTTTACAGAGCTACTTAAGTGGATGGCACAATCAGTGCTGCAGGCCCACTAGTAGCATTTAACTTACAGGTCCTGTGTTATATAGTATACCACTCTACAAGGGACTTTCAGGTAAATTAAATATGCTAATTGTGGATACACCAATGTTACCATGTTTTAGGGGAGAAGCACATGCACTTTAGCACTGATTAACAGTGGTAAAGTGCTCAGTGTCCTAAGGCCAACAAAAACATACAGCAACAAAACAGCAGGCAAAGGCAAAAGGTCTGGGGTAAGACCACACTAAGGACTAAAACACCCCCACTGCGATGATACCCCTAACACCAGGACAAAGTATACCACCTATATAACTAAAGTTGACAACTAGATGAGGACAACTGTTTATATCTGAACTCTGACAAGACAGAGGTGAGACCAACACTTCACTGTGGTCCTCTGGTGGTAGCCGAACTAGAACCAACATCAAACCCATCTAGCCAAACCAGATCAACACGGTCGCCTCCTCCTGATTCTGCACAGTCAAGTTCCTCAGAAAAATCTTCAGCGGGCTCCCACTCAACAACGGAAGAACCATCACACAGGCCCTGATCACCAGCAAGCTGGACTATGGGAACCCAGTCTATGTAAGTATCAACGCACATTTCACCAAGAGACTCTAGGCAATTTAAAATGCAGCAGCCAGACTCACAGTCAAACTCCCACCTCACACTCACATCTCTATGTATCAGAAAGCCCTCCTCTGGCTCCCAGTTCACAAAAGCACACTCTTCAAGCTCTACACACATATAAAGTCCTACACAATCATGGAGCCGCTTAGCTGAAGGATTACATCAGTTTCCACATTCTGACTAGAAACCTCCACTCGAACGGCCTCCTGCTCACCCACATTCCCCAGAGCAGGCAGGTATGCATTCTCACACCTGGATCGACCTCCCCCTGGACCTCTTAGCTTCCAACTCAGACTTGAATTTTACAAAAACTGAAAACCTGACTTTTCTAATAGATCCGAGCCAGGGCTGCACAGTCCCTCTTTAGACACCACAATACTCTAAGGGTGAGATGCACTCCATACAATTACACATACCATAACAATAATTATTGAGGGCAAGAGGAGGGACCTAGGCCTGTTAATTATCCACTTGGGTGTAATTTTCTATTGTACATGACAGGTTTAGCCCCAGTAAGATTTTGAAATATATATTTTGGAGCTGGTCAAAAAGTAGCCTAGAGTGGTTTTGGGATCAGGTTGTTGCGAGGAGAGTGTAGAAAGGCATAATCAAAGCTGCTGCTGTGAACAGAGCTAGCTGTAAGTTCAACAGGATGTTCATTTCAAGGTGAAGTGCACCAATCTTCAGTGGGACGGAGATATATTTGTAACAGGGTGAGTGAATTGGTGAGAGCAAAAAGGAATGGAATGCCCACTAGGTCGAAGGGCATGAGTGGTAAGAAGGTGGTAAAGAAGATGTGGCTTAAACAATCATCATTATCAAATACTTTATTCAGCAAATTTCATGCAATAAAAGTCAGATAAAAACAGAATACATCAAATGTATGAAATAAAAATATAAAGAGAAAAGTTTAAAACAGTAAGCATATCTTAAAAAAAATGTTCGGTGCATATAACAAGCTGTACAGTGCAGGGGCCCCCAGGGACACCCGAGTCCCCTTACCACCAGCCTTTCCATGGACAGACTGGCGGTTGGGGACTCATAATCTGCAGCGCTGCCCTGGGGATTATGACCAGTAGGTGGTATAGTTCAAGCTGGCTGGTGAGTTGCTTGTTGATGACCTTCTCCATATCTTTGGCTGGGTAGGGGAGCAGTGAGATTGAGCGAAAGTTGCTCAATTCCCATGGGTTGACCGATGGGTTTTTAAGGAGGACGTTGAACGTTGTATGTTTTGAGTCTTCAGGGAATGTGTCTGATGTGATGGAGGTGAGATCCTTAGGGTATGACTGGTGTAAGAAGTTGCTGTAAAACTTTGCGATTTGACACCACTCACCAACATCATATGATCCCAAGGCATCACCATCATCTCCTACGCTGACAAAGCCCAACTCATATTCTGCCTTATGGACAAGAAAACCACCAACAGAACCAACTTCACCAACTGCATGACCATGGTAACGGGATAGATGAGAACCAACTGCATGGAGTTGATCTTCAAGCAGTACTGGTCTATGGAAACAAGATCTCCCCACCTAATTCCACATGGCAGCAGACAGAGCAGAGTTAGGACTAACACCCACCACCAATGCCCCAGATATCTGAGCATCATCCTGGATGACAAGCTCAACATGATGGCACAAGTCTTCCACATCCTACATATGCTATGAAAGATCTTCAAGCGGCTGCCACATAACACCAAGGGGATGCTCATCAAAAGCACACTCAACTATGGCAATGAACTCTACGCCGGAATCTCTAAGCAGCTCCTGCACAGTCTTGAGACCATCCCGAATGCTGCAGCAAGACTCATGCTCAATCTTCCAGGCACACATCCATCTTAATCTACCTCGGAGAGCTCCAATTATCAGATTCCTAGTGCACACTGTCAAATACACAGCTGCAACAGTCCACAAAAAAGGTGGGTGACTACACAGGAGTCACATTGTTAAACGCAGTATTTAGTGTAGCTGGGGAGATTGGAAATTATTTTAGTGAGCCAAACTTTACAAAGGGGTTAGATGCCCTGAGTGACTGATTAATAAGATTATATAGTTGGGACTGAAGCTTATTCTGTTCCAAATCGGAGGGGGCAATACTGTGCCTTGTCTTTTCACATAAAGGACAGTACAAATAGTGAGGAGAAAAGGCTGCAGGAGTGAGGTTGCTGGAATTCAGATGTATTCCAAACTGCGGACTATAGCAGTAGCACAAACAGTGAAGGTTTACCAGTGGTTGAGGGAGAGGTGCAGCATGGCTGGTGCTGCACACTACCGTGGTGCATACAGGCACCGAGAGGCTTGCCTTTGCCACATCTGCAGCACACCCACATGCAGCACATCTGAACATAGGGTGCAATGGGCAACCAGTGTGTGAGATGAAGTTTGATTGTGTCAGCACCCAAAACAATTGGGCAAAACAAAGTGTGAACTTGAGCGGTGTTGCGTGTCGCCTATGAGGAATAAAAGCAAAATAAACCAAGCAGGTGAAATAAAACAGCAAAAAGTAAAACAAGTTAAAATAACAACAGCTAGCCAATGACTAAAGGCATCAGCATTTTACAGTAAATTACACTGACTGCATGGTTTTCCCCCACAACTACCATGCCTCGTGCTCACGACTCCCCCCTTTCAAGGACCTACTGATGACGCAGAAAAAGAAGGTCCGACATATATTCATACATATTGAGTAATCAAAATATAATGAAGTGTGATTTTAGTAAAGAAAATAATGTACGAGGGAAATTGTGCCCTCGGGGTAGTTTGCCATCATTCTAAACGAGCTTTATTAATCATGAAGTATTGAAAATGTAGTAATCTGTCATAATTGCAAATGTATGCCATGATTTCTTGTTTGAAAACTGTTTTGCTTAGCTTAAATTTAGTACAGGCTTTGGCCTAGTTGCCTGGTTTCAAATTCTAACTGCGTGGTTTTTCCTTGAACTAATGAAACATATATTCTTGCTTGAAGTTGTATTTTTCCAGTAGAGCTGACTGATACACTTATCTCCAAGGTTTCGTACTAGGCCGGTTTCATCCTCTTTGATACAAGGTCAGTCTGCAGGTGCGGACAATGAAGGTACAGATAGTAAAATAATTGGCAACCCATGTTACAACTTGTGTTCCAAGGCTCCAAGGACAGTGTATGCATAAATGAGCGCTAGTAAAAGACAATTTTCATTGGACAATTTGAAGCCAACCTATGAACTCTCCAATGGAAGACCCTGCAGAATTTGGAATGTTTCTTACTTAAACCCACCGGACAAAGAGAAGTCAGCCATTTTTCCTCGATGCCAGTTTGAAGCCAGATGCCAGACTCCATTTTGGACGACACCCTGATGCCCTTTTCTCTATCTGAGAGAAAGAGACTTTAAGAATTCTTACCCTAGAGACTTTAACTTTGATTTGCCCCGTCTTGCCCATGCAGTAACTTTGCCCCATTCTCCTTGCCGCTGCAAGGAAGCTTGCCCTTAACTTTGCCCCTTTGAAATTTGCCCCATGCTGATCAACCGGTACCTGAAGGACGAAGACCTTTCTTGAATGCTGATTGTATTTGGTAAATATGAAAGGATAAATGTATTATGCATTGTGTTTTTCCTTTTAGGTACCAACTGCTATTTTGATAGGGTCCTAGCTAGAAGTTTTCCAAATTTGTGTTGACTAAATTCGTTTTGCATGAAGCCCCACATGCCAATGCTAATTAGAGGTTAGTCGAGGTATTCATTCGATGTACCATGCTAAATTGAAATCTTGTTATGCTGACCAATGTATGAAATTAGTCAAATACAGTTAGTCATAGTAGTGATTTGCATTGCGATAACTGAGTGTATCATCATCCAGATTTTGCGTAGATTGCGTTTCTTCCGCCGTTATGGACCGCTAGTAATGTTCATATACATATATCATTTGGTTTTGAGACTTATATACATCGTGTTAGCTTTGTTAATATAGGTAAATAAATTCACTAACTTTTAATAAACTGGTGTGGTTATTCATGACTGAAAGGTCATGGTGTGCCGAAATTCCACTGTTATTGATTTCTGATGTACTATATTGATCTATTAATTGAGTATTGACTACTGATTACAATAGTTATTGATTATTGATCTGAGTGACTCGACTATTTTAGGATGAGGAGAGCCCGACTCGGTTAAAAGATCCACCGACCTCCAACGTGTCCAGGTACAGGTAATTTATAAGGGCTGGACGCGTTATCAGTAGATGGTAGCAGAGATTGATGGTTTAGCCCTTTGGAACCCCATCCGAACAATAGACAGAGTCAAGTTAGAATTTTCTTTGATAAAACAAGTTGGAGAGATGATGATGCCCTAAGTCCCCAATGACTTTCCCGGAATCTCGGAGCTTGCGAATGAGGAACATGGAGGTATGAGAATGGTCTCAGCGTTTCTGGTGACGGTATGAGTGAAGTTAGGGTTTCGCGCTTGCACAGCTTATCGCTGCAGATTAATTGAAAAGTTTGTGAGGATTTTAAGGGGGGGTAAAAGATATTAGAGGAGTGTTACTCCAAAGGTGTGAGAGTAGGGAAGTCGTCGAACTTCACGTGTGTGTAGCGCTTTGAGCAGAAAAAAAATGTCCACGTGGTTGTTGATGTTGAGACGGGCCCTGCGAGGTCAAGAGACTCCGGAGTATGTTGAAAAGTGTATGTGACACTTGTTTGATGTTGTGATCTGGTCAGGTTTAATAGGTTGATCGGGCGTGGTCAACAAGTCAGTATGAATGTTGCGGAGTGAAAGAAAACTTCGACTTTGAGATTTGACGAATTCTAAAGTGCACTAGAATAGTTCATTGATCAGTTGAGAGTAAAGTTTGCGGGTCAAATTTTGCTTGCGAAAGTGGGAAACCGAGAAAGATGGAATAACTGCTGAGGCTAGTGAAAAATCCCTAAGGTTTCTGAAGCGATTGTATTACCTTTCCTGTAGTAAACCGACAGATCTGTTTTATTCTTTTGGTTAAGTGCTCGCGTTATATTGCAGAAATTAGTTTATGAGTGAAGCCGAATGAAAAGAGGACAAGTCGCTGGACTTTGTCAGCCACAGTGTGTGAGTGTGATGTCACTAGGAGCCGCGCTGGGATAGGTCATTGGTGAGAAGGGTCGCGCACGGATTGGACGCAGTCCGTGAAGCACAATTGGAAGGGGAAAGGCAAGCGAAGAGTATTCCGGGAATTAAAGTCACTTATTGATTACATATTTTAGAAAAACAAAAGACGGAAAGATGACATTTTTCAAACCATTTAAGAGTGCCATGAGGGGAGATGTTTATATTAAAGCAAATGTAGGAGAAGAAACACCGCCTGAGGGTGCACCAGCTTACATTGTCATTGAAGAAAAGGGTGTAGCACCATGTCTTTGGTTAAAACAATGGTGCAAATTAACAGAGAAACATGGAAGTGTAGCGTTCCCTATCCACGGGTCGTTTAATCTAAGAGTTTTAGAAAATCTGAGATTTGCGCTATACGACATGAAAGTACCTCCAAGACCAGCACAGTTTGAGGCACTAGCAATTTGGGAGCTAATAGCTAGAAACCAACAACAAAAGAAATTTGAGACAAGAATAAGAAAAGTAGAAAAGACACTAGCGGATGCTAGATGGGGCAGCACACAAAAGGTTTGGAGATCAGACGTATTGCAGGGTATTAAATTGTTTCCAGCGATTACTGATGAAGCGGAGACGAAAGGAAGGAAAGCCACCTATAAGACAAACAGGAGTCAGTCCAGAGAGAGAGAGAACAATAGAAACTTGAAAAGGGGAGACGAGTCAGATGAAGAAGAGTTCATTATACAATTACTGAATGATAGCCCACCACCATATGTGGAAAGTGAAAAAGGCTCAAGCATTAGTACTGCCCCTCCAGAACCAATACAGGGTAATGTAACACCAAATTTGAGAATATCTCAGAGGCCGAACAGCTCCAACATGCCTTTCTCACCACAAATACCACAGATTCAGAGAATGTACCCAGACGTGCCGACATTGAAACCTGCTGACAACTATCAGCCACAGGTTCAAAGGCACTGTTGTGATGAGCATAACATGGGAATGACTTCTGATTCAATGGCGCAGGGAGGACAAAACTATCAGAGACCGACATTGATTCAGGCTGAATCAACACAGTTCTCGATGCCCCAAAAGCAGACACAAGAAGTGCAAGTAGTAGAAAGCCAGTTAGGTATGCCAGCAATGATAAACCACAATGTGGGGATTAACATGCCACGGAATTCGGGGAACAGACAGAATCCAGACGCAATATCTCTACCTATCACTGTAGGTCCACCAGTACCACTGTACATACAGGCAAATTCAAGCACAAGTGACCAAGGGTTAATGATACAGAATGGGACAGGGAGAAGATGCATAGAAACCACTCCAGAGACAACTCCGATAGCAGCACTGCCAAATGGATCTGGGTCCTTGTCGGAATTTAGTCCAATTCCAATTTGTGCTCCGTCAACCGTGGTAAGGTCACATCCACCACTATTAGTACCGTTAACCTCGCAGACTGAAACATTACAGAAACCGTCAGTGGCAGTTGATGTAACTGCTACACTGATGGGACTGAACGCGCAACAGTTAACACAATGGTTCAACAGCCCGAACTCCCCACAGAGTGCATCTAGCGGGAAGGGAGAAGAATACCTGAATAAAATAAGGTTGGGTATGGAGGCAGATGAACTGGATGAGGGAACAATGGGTTTGAACAGATTAGAATCATACACAGATGAAGAACTAAGATATATGTGCCCTAGGATTACAAGAGAAGTAAGCAGCATACATAAGAAGTTACAAGAAATTGCAGACGGAAACAAGATCGATATAAGTAAGACTAAACACCTGAGCAGAAGTTACAGGTTAGACTTTGAGACAAAAGATTTTGAACACATGAGATCCGCAGGGATGAAAACACACCTTAAAGAGATACTGCAGAGTGCACAGGTCTGGAGATGTTTAGACAAGTGGGAAAGCAGGTGGGTTAAGAAAAAGGACAAAAAGAAAGAAAATACTCCAGAGCGGAATGAGAAAAAACAACAGAATGACGATCTGATAACCATGTTACCAATGAGAGAGACAGCAGGGGGAAAACTTGTACATGTACCATGGCACAGGTGCGATATTCAATCCTTTACGGATGACTTTCCCAAATTGAGAGAGAAACCGATTGAGTGGTATCAACAAACAGATAGATTTGTGAAACTCTCGAAGTGTCTCTGGGAAGACCTGAATACTTTGTTTGAAATTGTGGTTCCGGCAGATTTGTGGGAAGATTGTAAAAGGGCTGTAGTTTGGCCGACGAGTGAACCAGAGAGAGATAGGGACACAGGTGCGCCATCACCTACGGTAATGAGTTTGTACCACAAGGTGATCGAGCACTTGAAAACCAAGGTTGCGTCGAAAAATGTGGATTGGCAGAGGATTGACAGGACCGCCCAAGAGGTTAAAGAGTCTATACATGCGTATTATGAGAGGTTGTTGAAAGCGTTTAAAAATTATAGTGGCACAGAAACGATTGAGGCAAAGGACATGCTCCATTTTGTGTTCAGGTTTGTGGAAGGGTTGAGACCCGAAATCAGCCAGATGATTAAAACGCATTTGATTTGTTGGCAGTCGAAGTCGATCGATGAAGTGTTGAATTATGCGAAATACTGCAGTGATGAGATTGAGACCAAACAGAAAAGATTGAAAGAAAAGGTGATGGTGATGCAGCTCAGAGCAGCTCAGACAGGTTTACAAGGTTTGCAAGGTTTTCAACAACAGATGCCGCAGCAGCAGCAACAGGGAAATGTTATGTTTCAGCCGCAGATGAGAGGCCGAGGAAGTTTTGTGAATAATGGTCCTGATTTGAATACCGTTATGATTCCAAATGGTATACAGGCAATGAAGAAGGTGATGCCATGTCACACGTGCGGAATTGTCGGGCATTGGAAACGGGAGTGCCCAATGATGGTGCAGGAAGGTGTAGGTCAGCAAAACAATGATGTCAATGCATTCCAGACTATGGGCCTCATTCTGAGGCCGGCGGGCGGCGGTCGCCACCCGCCTGGCGGGAACCGCCATATGGCCGCTCCGCGGTCGAAAGACCGCGGAGGCCATTCTGGCTTTCCCGCTGGGCTGGCGGGCGACTGCCAGAAGGCCGCCCGCCAGCCCAGCGGGAAACCCCTTCCCACGAGGAAGCCAGCTCCGAATGGAGCCGGCGGAGTGGGAAGGGTGCGACGGGTGCAGTAGCACCCGTCGCGAATTTCAGTGTCTGCTAAGCAGACACTGAAATTCAAAGTGGGGCCCTCTTACGGGGGCCCCTGCAGTGCCTATGCCAATGGCATCCCTTCCCACGAGGAAGCCGGCTCCGAATGGAGCCGGCGGAGTGGGAAGGGTGCGACGGGTGCAGTAGCACCCGTCGCGAATTTCAGTGTCTGCTAAGCAGACACTGAAATTAAAAGTGGGGCCCCCAGGGGCCCCACGACACCCCTCACCGCCATCCTGTTCCTGGCGATCCGAACCGCCAGGAACAGGATGGCAGTGAGGGGGTCGGAATCCCCCATGGGGTATTCCTCAGGGCAGCGGAAAACCGGCGGGACACCGCCGGTTTTCCTGTTCTGACCGCGGCCATACCGCCGTGGTCAGAATGCCCTGCGGAGCACCGCCAGCCTGTTGGCGGTGCTCCCGCCGACCCCGGCCCCGGCGGTCCTTGACCGCCGGGGTCGGAATTAACCCCTATGAGAGGACCGAAACTGAGAGGTCCAAACCCAAATTTCCAAAACAATATAAACCAGCTGCAGGGTTTACAACCCATGCAACCGCAACAGGTGCAAATGCCCCGTGTGCAAATGACACAATTGCAGCCAATGCAACAGCAGTTTCCTATGGTACCTAATCAGCAAATGCAAATACCCTTAGCACCAATGCTTCCTCAACAGGTCACGGGTAAGGGAATGAGTCAAAATGACACAGTACACCAATTCCCACTACACAGCGAGAATGGAATAAACGATGTATGGGAGAGTGGAAGTTCAGATGAGGAGGGAAATTGTGTGCTTGCAGCATCTTTGGAAGTTGATCAAAAGGGTCCGTATGTGGAGGGAAGAGTTATGGGTCATCGCGTTTCATTCTTGGTTGACACAGGAGCTACACGCTCCACTGTTAGGAGCATTGAAGTGCCAAATTTGCCACTTTCAGGGAGAACAGTTCAAGTAGTGGGAGTAGCAAACAGGTACCTGACGAACCCAATCACAGATCCAGTACAAGTCAGAATTGGTAACTATCAAGGGACACATAATTTTGTGGTATGTGACTCAAGCCCGATATCACTGTTAGGGAGAGACCTATTGTGCAAATTGGGATGTTCGATTATGTGTTCGAACGATGGAATTAGAATTCAGACGAGCAGTGATGGGGAAGAAGAGGACAGTGTAGAAGGGGATGAGATGGAGACTGTTGATGAAGAGTATCCCCTGATTACTCTTTATCCGATGATCACTGAAGCAGATATTCCTGCTGAGTTACAGGAAACAGTCGGAAAAGAAGTGTGGGATATGACAGGAAAAGAGGTGGGATTGGTGAAAGGAGTGGAACCAGTGAAAGTGACTGTAAAACCCAATGTAACATTTTCCCAGACCCCACAGTATCATATGGCACAAGACACCCTCATGAAAGTCGCCCAACTCATTGATGAGTTTGTAAAACAGGGAGTACTGAAAGAAGTGTTAAGCAGTCCATGTAATTCACCAATTATGGGACTAATAAAGCCAAGTGGAAAGGTCCGAATTGTGCAGGACTTGAGGAAAATAAATGACATAGTAATAAGATGTTGCCCTGTAGTACCAAATCCAGCTGTGATAATGTTTCAAGTGATGCTGAGTGGTTCTCATTCATCGACTTGTCACAAGCATTCTTTTCGGTGCCTCTTCATGAGGACAGCCAATTTCTCTTTTGTTTCAAATTCTTAGACAGAGTTTACAGTTGGTGTCGAATTCCTCAAGGGTTTTCGGAGTCACCGTCAATTTTCAATCAGATTCTAAAGAAAGATTTGGAAGCGTTAGAATTGCCATTCGAGTCAACCCTAGTACAGTATATTGACGACTTACTGATTGCATCCAAGACAGAAAGTGACTGCACAGCCGACACCATTGCCCTATTGAACCATTTGGGAAGGAATGGGCACAAGGTGTCTCCTTCAAAATTACAGTTCTGTCAGAAGAAAGTGAAATATTTGGGTCACCAAATAGAGAAAGGGTCACGGATATTAATGAAGGAAAGAATAACAAGTGTACTTCAAATGAGTCCCCCAAAGACGAGGAGGGAGGTGAGGAAGTTTTTGGGAATGGTGAGCTACTGTCGCCAATGGATCCCCAACTTCTCAACTCTAGCAAAACCTTTACTGAAATTGACCCAGAAGGATGCATTGGATGAAATTGAGCTGAAAGGAGATGAGATGGATGCTTTTATTGAATTGAAAGAATGCATGTGAAGGGCTCCAGCTTTAGGTATGCCTGACTACACAAAGCCTTTCACATTGTTTTGTCATGAACGTGATGCATGTTCCTTGTCTGTCTTGACCCAAGCCCATGGGGGCGTAAACAGACCAGTAGCATATTTTTTAGCTACTTTGGATCCGGTCGCAGCAGCACTGCCAGGGTGTTAGCACGCCGTAGCCGCAGTTGGTATCAGCCTCACTCAGAGTGAAGGAATAGTGATGGAACACCCTTTAACAGTCATGGCCCTTCACTCAGTCGAGATACTTTTGACATGTTCCCGAACACAGCACATGACTGGTGCTAGACTCACAAGGTATGAAACAATAATTCTGGGATCACCTAACGTGCAGCTGAAACGGTGCACTACGTTGATTCCAGCAACCTTGTTTCCCAGTGAAAATGCCGAAATTGAGAACGCTGAATACATCGAGCACGACTGTCTTCAAGTGACTGAATTTTGCACCAAACCAAGACCTGATATCAAAGATACCCGATTGGAAGAAAATGATCAAATTATTTTTGTTGATGGTTCATGTCTAAGAGATGCACTGGGTATATTGAAAGCAGGGTACACTGTATGTACAGTAACAGGTGTTTTGGAAGCATCTTGGCTTCAAGGAGTTTACTCTGCACAGGTAGCAGAATTGGTAGCCCTTACTAGAGCTTGCCAACTCTCTGCATTAATGAAAGTTACCATTTACACTGACAGCCAGTACGGGTTTGGAATAGTGCATGATTTCGGACAATTGTGGTCACAGAGAGGCTTCATGACCTCTTCAGGATCACCAGTGAAAAATGGTGAAAGAATAAGAGAATTGTTACATGCCATCCAACTACCAGGAGAAGTAGCAGTGGTAAAATGCAGTGCACACTCGAAGGGACAAGATTATGTTTCTCTGGGAAATGGATATGCGGATCAAGTCGCAAGGTTTTGCGCATTGAACTGTATATTGCTTAGGGATGAATGGAATTTGATAAGTGAACCAGAACTCGACCCAAGCGAAATATTTGCTCTAAAGGTGGTAGATACGATGGACGAATTGAAATCCTTACAGAATGATGTCAGTGAGGATGAGAAACTCCCGTGGACCAAATCACAATGTGTAAAGAGACTAGATGAATTATGGGTTTCAAGTGAAGGGAAATTCGTTCTTCCAAACAGCCTTTTGACACAGATAGCCAGATTTTACCATGGACAAGCTCATCTTGGGAGGGATGCCATGATTAGGTTGTTCAAAACTGATTGGTTTAACCCCAAATTCTGTCAAGTTGCTGAAGCAGTTTGCCACCGTTGCGTCATTTGCCAACAGATGAACGCAGGGACGGGAACCGTAGTAAATTTGAGCCACATTGGAAGAGCAGGGGGTCCATTCAGCAGGATGCAAATGGACTTCATTGAGATGCCTGTGCATGGAGGCTTGAAGTATGTGTTGGTGGTTGTGTGCATTTTTAGTCACTGGATTGAAGCATACCCTACACGCAGAAATGACAGTCTCACAGTTGCAAAACTACTCTTGAGAGAGTTAATACCACGTTTTGGATTCCCGATCTCTTTAGAATTAGATAGGGGAAGTCACTTCAATAATGAAGTAATAAAATTGCTTTGTGCAGCACTGAACATTGAGCAAAAGCTGCATTGTAGCTACCGCCCTGAAGCATCAGGTCTAGTGGAGCAAATGAATGGCACATTGAAATCAAGAATGGCGAAAATATGCGCATCAACAAACTTGAAATGGCCTGATGCATTGCCTTTGGTACTAATGTCAAAGAGAAACACCCCTGACAGAAAGACTGGGCTGTCCCCACACGAGATTCTCATGGGCAGAGCTATGAGACTTCCAGCAGTTCCTGCAAATGCGCTTTTGAATATTACGGATGATATGGTGTTAGACTACTGCAAAGGTCTAGCTGACGTGGTTCGCTCTTTCTCTCACCAGGTGGAGGCAACCACCTTGCCACCGATCCAAGGTCCAGAACACGCCCTGAAAGCAGGTGACTGGGTCGTGATAAAGAAGCACGTGAGGAAGTCGTGTTTGGAACCCCGTTGGAAAGGACCTTTTCAAGTGATTTTGACGACTACCACCGCTGTGAAGTGTGCGGGAGTTCCCAACTGGATTCACGCCAGTCACACAAAGATGGTATTGTGTCCCACAGACGAGGAAGTTGAAGCGCTGAAGTTGCCAGTACCTGATAACAAAGTACCAAGCGCTGAGACAGAGCGAAAAAGAACTAGAAGCGAACAGGCAGAAATAGAGGAGGGAGAAATATTCTCTGAGGACGAAGCAACTGATTCACTTGGGGAAGACCAAGGAGGAGCCTCAGAAAGCGACGAAGCAGCTGAAGGTAACAAAGAGCCTGAAGCAGCTGAAAGTGATAAAGAGCCTGAAGAAAGTAACGGTGACAAAGGGCTCGAAATAGGTGAAGAAGCAGGAGAGCCTGATCAGAAGAGGGCTTTCCCAGAAGCAGACGATACAGAAAAAAAAAAGGAAAACCTGATTGACTCCCCAGAAGGAGGGGACAAGGCAGAACAGAACGAAACTGCTCAAACTCCTTCAGAAGAGATTGCAGGTCCATCAAGTGGACACAGTGCAAAAAGAAGACCAAGCATATCGCCAGTAAAATTAAGAACTAGAGAAACGTTGAACGACAGTGAAGGGCCGAGAGTGAAAGAGAAAAGAAAGGAAGTGTCTGTCGTAGTGCCAACACCAAGTGAAGAAAAGGACTTGGTCAAAGAGGAAAGTACCAGTGAGAAAGAATCAAAGAGAGATGCAAAATTGAAAAGAAAAAGGATACCGAGCAGGAGGTATTCCGGTCCGGAGTGGGCATACGTAGCCAATAACGATTGGTCAGACGAATTCGTATCCCTCAGTCTTGAGAACGAAGAGGCAGAACTTCATTTTGGAAATAAAAACTTTATGGACTCTGTTGATTGAAGACATTGATCACCTGATTGACTTTTCAACCGGCTAAGACATTGCTAACTTGATTGACTTTGAAACCGATTTTGAGACAACGCTGCTAACCGATAAGAGACTAAGCTGCTAAAGAAAACTGTGTGAACATTGAACTCGTTCAGCTTTGTAAATACCTGCAAATACGCTTTGATAAAGTGTCTTCAACTTTCTGATTCTATACAGATCATGACTAGGTTCACTACACAGGGGCGTAAAATGAAGTGTTGTAAATACATGTGTATAGGTTTAATAACCGCATGCGTACTAATCATTGTAGCAATAGTTCTTGGAATGCATGGTAAAAATGAGAGTGAGACGAATGATGCTTCTACTTCTAAACCTACTATCGTTACTGAACTAACAGCTCTGAAGAGACTCGAGCAAGACGAGAGACACTTGCATGATAAGAAGGAACTTTCATCTAACGTTTTCTATCGCTTACTGAGTGAGTATGTTGAGACCATGGATGCGAAAGATAGTTATGTGTGTACACAAATACCTACCTCAGTAGTGGAAGGGGTAACGTATCACAGCATGCCTCTTACGTATGGAATTACATATAGTATAATAGCTTCCAGATTTTATGGTCAAAAGGACATTCATTATTTCTACACTAATTATGATGTTACTTTTGCATATGTCCCCATAATAGGGCACCTAAGTAAAATAGCTAGAGATTATTATGCCAAATTAATGAGGGAATTCTTCAAACCGATGTCACCTATTCACACAGCTCACGCACATAGAGAGAACCTTACATGCTTGCTTTCACCAGTAGAAATAAATTTTTTAGACCGCACTGATGATAGGAAGAATGAAATGAAGGAGAATTTAGAGAGGGAATTACACGAAAGAACATCTGTAGATAATTATGCTTTTGCTGCAATAAAGACACAAGGGAAAATAGCTTTAGATACATTGCACGTAGGGAGATTTTGTATATATAGAGCTGAATCATATTATGACACAGTTTTTGTGGGAACGAGTGAATGCAAACATACGTATGCATTTAAACCTAAGTGGACGTTCATGCTGAATGGACAAGACCCAGTTATTCCTGGAATATATTATATTTGTGGACTCAACGCCTATTATCGTCTTCCTAAAGTATGGTATGGGAGGTGTTATTTGGGAATAGTGTTCCCAAAGGTTTACCAACTAGACGACTTAAAGAAATTTCCAAGGCTGTCTGAATCACATCATGTTCAGAAAAGGGAGACAGCTTCTGGTGTGGTAGGAGATATATTTGGAGCATTGATTCCTTCAGTAGGAGTCATATTGAATTCAATCAAAATACGAAAGTTGTCTACTATTGTGGATAACATGCTGACAAAGTTTTCAGGAGCTATAATCCTGATGGATGCTGAAATTGCTGCAGAAAGAGCTATGACTCAAAATCGGCTTGCCTTAGACATTCTTTTAGCAAAGGATGGCGGCGTTTGCAAAATGCTTGGTACACGTCACTGTTGTACATATATACCAGACAGCAGTGGAAAAATTAGAACGATGCTTACAAATTTAACTAAAGAAAGTGTAGATTTAAAGGAATTGAAAGAACCTGGAGTTTGGGAGAAAGTTGGAAAAGGATTTGCTTCTTTGGGAAATTGGCTCAGCAACGTTTGGAACGGATTGTTACTAAAAATAGTAAAGGGAATATTAATAATATTCTATTAGGTTCTTGGGGAACATGGAAAGCTTTCAAAATGTTAAAAGCAAGGAACAAAAGAAAAAGAGAAGATAAAATAGAGAACAAAATGGTGGAAATATATAGAGAAAAATCAAAAGGGACTAAAAGAAAAAGGGAATTGACTGAAGTGCCAAATTACTATACAGAATTTTAATGGAATAAAATTTGTGGGTAGATTTGATGTGATGACATAATTAGTCATCAGAGGAGGGATTGATGACGCAGAAAAAGAGGGTCCGACATATATTCATACATATCGAGTAATCAAAATATAATGAAGTGTGATTTTAGTAAAGAAAATAATGTACAAGGGAAATTGTGCCCTCGGGGTAGTTTGCCATCATTGTAAACGAGCTTTATTAATCATGAAGTATTGAAAATGTAGTAATCTGTCATAATTGCAAATGTATGCCATGATTTCTTGTTTGAAAACTGTTTTGCTTAGCTTAAATTTAGTACAGGCTTTGGCATAGTTGCCTGGTTTCAAATTCTAACTGCGTGGTTTTTCCTTGAACTAATGAAACATATATTCTTGCTTGAAGTTGTATTTTTCCAGTAGAGCTGACTGATACACTTATCTCCAAGGTTTCGTACTAGGCCGGTTTCATCCCCTTTGATACAAGGTCAGTCTGCAGGTGCGGACAATGAAGGTACAGATAGTAAAATAATTGGCAACCCATGTTACAACTTGTGTTCCAAGGCTCCAAGGACAGTGTATGCATAAATGAGCGCTAGTAAAAGACAATTTTCATTGGACAATTTGAAGCCAACCTATGAACCCTCCAATGGAAGACCCTGCAGAATTTGGAATGTTTCTTACTTAAACCCACCGGACAAAGAGAAGTCAGCCATTTTTCCTCGATGCCAGTTTGAAGCCAGATGCCGGACTCCATTTTGGACGACACCCTGATGCCCTTTTCTCTATCTGAGAGAAAGAGACTTTAAGAATTCTCACCCTAGAGATTTTAACTTTGATTTGCCCCGTCTTGCCCATGCAGTAACTTTGCCCCATTCTCCTTGCCGCTGCAAGGAAGCTTGCCCTTAACTTTGCCCCTTTGAAATTTGCCCCATGCTGATCAACCGGTACCTGAAGGACGAAGACCTTTCTTGAATGCTGATTGTATTTGGTAAATATGAAAGGATAAATGTATTATGCATTGTGTTTTTCCTTTTAGGTACCAACTGCTATTTTGATAGGGTCCTAGCTAGAAGTTTTCCAAATTTGTGTTGACTAAATTCGTTTTGCATGAAGCCCCACATGCCAATGCTAATTAGAGGTTAGTCGAGGTATTCATTCGATGTACCATGCTAAATTGAAATCTTGTTATGCTGACCAATGTATGAAATTAGTCAAATACAGTTAGTCATAGTAGTGATTTGCATTGCGATAACTGAGTGTATCATCATCCAGATTTTGCGTAGATTGCGTTTCTTCCGCCGTTATGGACAGCTAGTAATGTTCATATACATATATCATTTGGTTTTGAGACTTATATACATCGTGTTAGCTTTGTTAATATAGGGAAATAAATTCACTAACTTTTAATAAACTGGTGTGGTTATTCATGACTGAAAGGTCATGGTGCGCCGAAATTCCAACTGTTATTGATTTCTGATGTACTATATTGATCGATTAATTGAGTATTGACTACCGATTACAATAGTTATTGATTATTGATCTGAGTGACTCGACTATTTTAGGATGAGGAGAGCCCGACTCGGTTAAAAGATCCACCGACCTCCAACGTGTCCAGGTACAGGTAATTTATAAGGGCTGGACGCGTTATCACTACCAGCTCTGATCATCACATATGCATAAGTCAGCTGCTGGTAAAACACATACGGCCAAAAACTATATGACAAGCTGGTGTTAGGGCATACCAGCTTGCAGCACCATTTGTAGAGATACATCTACATTTGTGCATAGAACTGCTTGGAAGTATTTTGACATGATCCTGCAAGATATACGTACATTTTAAATATAGCACCAGGCAAAGAAAAGCAGCTGGTTAAACAGGAGTAGTGAATTGAAACAAAAATCTCACTTTCAGTGAGAACTGTCAGGATCATGCATGTACATCTCAGATGCACACCTTTATTCTCTCATCCTCTCTCCAAGAAGGGCGTGCAGTGTGAAAAAGTGACCCAGATTAACTCGATGACAGATGATGCTTACGCCCTTGCTCTGTATCATTACAGCAGAACATACTGCTGCAGAGGTGGAAAAATACCTTCGAGCTGCCTTACCCATAGAAGATCATACTGTGCAGTGTTCATTTCTTAAGAAGAAAACACACATCGTCTATAATCTCACGTACATTGGGTACCTTCAGACTAAACATTAATTGGTTGTTAACCTAAAAATATCCTGTAAAATGTCAAACCAAGAGGTAAATGTACCTTTTGTGGTACTACCTCTATAAATGAAAGCCTACGCCAAATGATGGTGAAAGCCGGATTGAAGTGTCTCTGTGAAAGTCTTCCAAACTGTTTCGGACATATGCATCCTTTTAACATATGAGAACATAGTTTAGCAGACTCACTGGATTCACATACCTATTTTAAATTTACCCGAATGTCCACAGCAAACATTACTTCTAATATGTTGTAAACTCAAAATGACGAATGCAAATTTGTAAAATAAATTGTTCTAAAGTCATATAGAGTCCAAGTTCCCAAGTACTATTAGACACAACTGCTCAAAATCAAAATGTATATCGTATATTGTCAAGCACAGACCCAAACAAAAAATATGTTTTATTTCTAGTTGCACTGGCCGGAAATTTCACATTTATCATATATAGAAAAGGGCTTAAATAGGAAAAAACGTTTTGTTTCATAATTTATAAAAAAAAAAATGATATGAAAGAATGATATGGATATTGCAGATGTTAATAAGATTGCTGAACCTCAGGGTATATTTTAGCAGAAATGTATCATCCACAGGAGTGAATGAGACATATATCCACTTGATTTTACAAGGTGACAGAGTCCAGATAGCAAAAGTGCAATTCCATTTATTGAGCATTTTCGAAAATCGTGATATTTAGATAGGCATGAAATAGCCTTAACATACCTACAAGATAACTTATCATGCAGCTACATTAAAACAATAGAAAAACGAGCAGAAATCGAAACTGGGCAGTAGTAAATTAGGGACAGAGTGAGTTATCAAGAGTTGTGCAATGTTTTATTTAGCACATGTTGGCCATAGATGCGTTTAGTGCAGTGGTCTTCAAAACGTTTTAATGCCGTGCCTCCCCCTTGAAAAAAAAATCACGGTGCCCCCCTCAAAAATGTTCCCAATTATTCTATTAAGTTGGTAATGGTTGAATATGTCTAGGCATATTTAAACATTGCAGTTAAGTTCTGTTATCTTTTTTAAAATGCAACTAAATGCATGTTTGGAAATGGGGTCTCTGGTTGGCAGTCAGTATGCACTCTATCCAAGCAGGGAACGTCTCTCTATTAAGGGCAATGGAGGTGCACACTTAGATAACCCCTTCTCATCCCCTTGGTAGCTTGGCACAAGCAGTCAGGCTTATCTCAAAGGCAACGTGTGAAGTATTTGTACCAATACACACAGTAATACAGTGAAACCACTACAAAACAGACTTCACACCAGTTTAGAAATATAGCCAATATTTATCAAAATCAAACAAGACCAAACAACAAAAATCCAACATACACAAGTAAAGCTATGAATTTTCAAATTAAGAAGAGTCTTATTCCATAGAAAGCAATGGATGTTTTGATGTCACACAAAATACCTGGTTTGCGTAAAAAATAAAGCAGCACGGGCGAGCGTGCGTTGGAAAAGTCAGCAATGCGTTGATTACTTACTCGCAAGTGAGGCCGTGCATCGTTTCTTCTCCGGTCGGGTAGGCAAGGTGTAATTTTTCTCTCCAGCAAGAGAGTGATGCGTTGATTTCCAGGCAAGAAACCTCACATCTGCACTGGTTTACGTTGATTTTGATGACCAGCGATGATGGATACAAATTCTGACCACAGGGTGGTGGGAAACCATGCAGCATGGGGTTTGCATCGATTTTAGCAGCCACAAGTGGGTGTTGCGTCATTTCTCCAGTCACATAGCAGGTGATACATTGATTTCCCAGCCACGATGCAGGTGGTGCGTCGATTACAGCCATGAGGTGGATGGCACGTTGTTTTTGCGCCGCGTTGCAGGTGGTGCATCTTAATTTTCCCCACACAGCTCCTGTACGTGGATTTCCACCTTGATTCCACCAGCTTCACATTTCAAAGGCCCAGGGACTAGATAGGGCACCACTTGGCAGGGTAGGAATCTCAGCAGAGAGTCCAGGTGCTGGCACCAGAAGTCTTTGATAGCCCTGAAACTTCAAAACAGGAGGCAAGAGCTCAGTCCAAGCCCTTGGAGACACTTCAAAAGCACAAATATACCAGTATTTGTCCTCTTTCAGGCAGAAGCAGCAACTGCAGACCACCCCAGAAAAGCACAGCTACAGGCAAAGGGGCAGTACTCCTCCTCCAGCTCTTCAGCTCTTCTCCTTGGCAGAGGTTCCTCTTAGTTCCAGAACTAATCTGAACATCTGGGGTTTTGGGTCTACTACTTACACCCCTTTCTCCCTTTGAAGTAGGTAAACTTCAAAGGAAAGTCCCTGTTGTTCACAAGATCCTCACTTGCCCAGACATGGCCCCAGACTCTCACCCATGGGCTGGAGACTACATTGTGTGAGGACAGGCACAGCCCTTTCACGTGCAGGTATCACTTCCTCCATCCCCACACTATCCCAGGAAGATTCATCAGGATATGCAGGACATACCTCAGCTCCCTTTGTGTCACTGTCTAGAGCAAATTCACAAACAGCCCAACTGTCAGTCTGACCCAGACATGGATCCCCCAGGCAGGCAGAGGCATTTTCAAACAGAGATTATTAAAAACAACTCTACCAAAACATGTATTTTTAAATTGTGAGTTTAAAGACCCCAAACTAAAATCTCTATCTGCTTCCAATGGGAAATTGTGCCTAAAAGATATTTCAAGGCAGTCCGTATGTTAACCTCTGGAAGAGATAGGCCTTGCAATAGTGAAAAACACATTTGGCAGTAGTTCATTATCAGGACATTCAAAACATACCAGTACATGTCCTACCTTTTAAATACACAGCACCCTGCCCATGTGGCTACCTAGGGCCTACCTTAGGGGTAGCTCACGTGTAGTAAAAGGAAAGATTTGGGCCTAGCAAGTGGGTACACTTGCCGGGAATAATTGGCAGTGCATAACTTCAAACACAGACACTGCAGTGGCAGGTCTGAGACAGGTTTACAGGGCTACTCATGTGGGTGGCACAATCAGTGCTGCAGGTCCACTAGTAGCATTTGATTTACAGGCCCAGGGCACCTCTAGTGCACTTTAGTAGGGACTTACTAGTAAATCAGGTATGCCAATTGTAGATAACCAATCATAATCAAGTTTTTTTACAGGGAGCACTTCCACTTCAGCACTAGTCAGCAGTGGTATAGTGTCCAGAGTATCAAAAACCAGCAAAAACAAAGTCAGCACACAGTCAATGATAAAGGAAGCAGAGGCAAAAGGACAGAGGAAAAAAGTGCTAAGGATACCAGATCGAACCCTACTGAACAGCATAAGCAATTAAGGCAATTAAAAAATATGACTTTATTCTTCAGTAGATAGAAAGGGGTAGAAGGGTTCAACAGAAGTAAAGAGCAGCACCACGTCTGAGATCATCAGAGCATCAAGACTTGCTCTAACAGAATGACCTAATGTATCAAAGTTCTTCACTAATTAGAAATATCTATGGGCCTTTTGATTGGTCCTTCAGGTGAGGTCAATTTATGCACAAGATTCATCATCTAATCAAATCAAATCAAATCAAATCATTAACATTTATAAAGCGCGCTACTCACCCGTGCGGGTCTCAAGGCGCTAGGGGAAAAAGGGGGGGTTATCGCTGTTCGAACAGCCAGGTCTTTAGGAGTCTCCGGAAAGCGGAGTGGTCCTGGGTGGTCCTGAGGCTGGTGGGGAGGGAGTTCCAGGTCTTGGCCGCCAGGAAGGAGAAAGATCTCCCACCCGCCGTGGAGCGGCGGATGCGAGGGACAGCAGCGAGTGCGAGGCCAGAGGAGCGGAGGAGGCGGGTGGGGACGTAGAAGCTGAGGCGTCTGTTGAGGTATTCCGGTCCCTTGTCGTAGAGGGCTTTGTGTGCGTGGGTGAGAAGTCGGAAGGTGATCCTTTTGCTGACAGGGAGCCAATGCAGGTGTCTCAGGTGTGCGGAGATGTGGCTGCTGCGGGGTATGTCGAGGATGAGGCGGGCCGAGGCGTTTTGAATGCGTTGCAGGCGATTTTGGAGTTTGGCTGTGGTCCCGGCGTAGAGGGTGTTGCCGTAGTCCAGGCGGCTCGTGACGAGGGCGTGGGTCACGGTTTTTCTGGTGTCGGCGGGGATCCAGCGGAAGATCTTGCGGAGCATGCGGAGGGTGAGGAAGCAGGCGGAGGACACGGCGTTGACTTGCTTGGTCATGGTGAGAAGAGGGTCCAAGATGAAGCCGAGGTTGCGGGCGTGGTCTGTGGGGGTCGGTGCGGTGCCGAGGGCCGTGGGCCACCAGGAGTCGTCCCAGGCGGACGGGGTGTTGCCGAGGATGAGGACTTCCGTTTTTTCAGAGTTCAGCTTTAGGCGGCTGAGCCTCATCCAATCTGCGACGTCCTTCATACCCTCTTGTAGGTTGGTCTTGGCGCTGCGGGGTCCTTGGTGAGGGAGAGTATAAGTTGGGTGTCGTCGGCGTAGGAGGTAATGATGATGTTGTGCTTGCGTACGATGTTGGCGAGGGGGCTCATGTAGACATTGAAGAGTGTCGGGCTGAGTGATGAGCCTTGGGGTACGCTGCAGATGATCTCAGTGGGTTCTGAGCGAAACGGAGGGAGGTAAACTCTTTGGGAACGGTTTGAGAGGAAGGAGGCGATCCAGTCCAGGGCCTGGCCTTGGATCCCGGTGGAGCGGAGGCGGGTGATTAGGGTGCGGTGACAGACGGTGTCAAAGGCAGCCGAGAGGTCGAGCAGAATGAGGGCGACTGTTTCACCGTTGTCCATCAGGGTTCTGATGTCGTCAGTGACTGAGATGAGGGCGGTTTCAGTGCTGTGGTTGGTTCGGAATCCGGATTGTGAGGGGTCGAGCAGGTTGTTGTCTTCCAGGAAGGTGGTCAGCTGTTTGTTGACGGTCTTCTCTATTACTTTGGCTGGGAAAGGCAGAAGAGAGATGGGGCGGAAGTTTTTTAGGTCGCTCGGGTCAGCCGTAGGTTTCTTTAGTAGGGCGTTGACTTCGGCGTGTTTCCAGCATTCGGGGAAGGTAGCAGAAGAAAAAGAAGAGTTGATGACGGTCTGGAGGTGCGGGGCGATGATGTCGTCGGCTTTGTTAAAGATGAAGTGCGGGCAGGGGTCCGAAGGGGCGCCGGAGTGGATAGAGTTCATGATGGATTTGGTTTCTTCCGTGTTGATGTGGGACCAGTTGTTGAGGGTGATGGCCGTGGATGCCGGTTCGGTGGTGTATGGTTGGGTCTGGTGTCCGAAGCTGTCGTGGAGGTCGCTAATCTTGCGATGGAAGAAAGTGGTCAAGCGTGTGTCCGGCGATGTGGGTGGCGGTGTTCACCAGTTGTTTGAGGCCGAGGTTGCCGAGGTTGTCGAGCAGGGTGGTGGTGTTGGTGTCATTGTTTTGTTCCTGATGGAAGTTGAGGTCACCTAGGAGGATGTAGTCCGGCGAGGCGAGGGCGTGCGGGGAGATGAAGTCGGCGATGGCGTCGCTGAAAGGGGCGCGTGGGCCGGGAGGACGGTAGACGAGGGATCCTCTGAGGGTGGTCCTCGGATCGGTGCGAATCTGAAAATGCAGGTGTTCAGCGGCGAGAGGGGTGTCTTCGGTGGAGGTGGTGACGCTGATGGAGTCTTTGAAGACGATGGCGATACCTCCTCCTACCTGGTTGGTGCGGTCTTTTCTGGAGATCTTGTAGCCTTCGGGGATGGCAGTGGCGATGTCAGGGGCCGAGGAGGCGTTCATCCAGGTCTCCGTGATGAAGGCGACGTCCGGTGCTATGGAGTCCAGGAGGTCCCAGAGTTCAATGGCGTGTTTGTGGACGGAGCGAGCGTTGACTAGGATGCACTTGAGGTGGTTGATGGCGCGTGGGCTTGTGGTCGTGGTTGTTGCGTGGTGGAAGGTGCGTTTGCAGGAGTTGCAGGCGAAGGGTCCATGGGTGAGTTTGGGGTGAGCTTGGAAGCAGGTGTTGGAGCGTCCTGGGTTGAGGGCGTGGAGGGTGGTGGGGTCGTAGCAGGTCAGTGGGGCTTGGGAGAGTTGGGGACCAGGGGTCGTGGCGCTGGGCGCGGGCCAGGCGCGGACGGGCGCAGACGGGCTTGCCTCTGGCGCGCCTCCGGCGCTCCAGTGGCGCGGCCGCCATATGAGGTAGGAGGGGGGGAGGGGTCAGGTGGGGGCGAATGGGAGCTGGGGGGCGGGGGCGTGCAGGAGGTCGCGGCGGGAAAGCGCGAGGGAGGGGGGACAGGTAGAGTGAGAAGAGCTGGGGGAAGGGGGGTTTAAGGGTGGAGGGGGGTGAGTGTTAGGAGGTTTAGGAGATAAGGGAGAAAGATAGGAGTAGGGTTGAGAAGATAGGGGACGGGGGGTTGTAGAGGTGGGTGAGGGTGAGAGGTAGAGTGAGAGGATAGGAAGATAGGTAATAGAGGGGGTGGGGGAGGGGGGGAGAGATAGAGAAATAGATAGAGAAAATAGATAGGGAAATCGATAGATAGGGAAATAGATAGAGAGATAGGAAGATAGGAGGAGGTGGAGAGTGAGGGAGTTAGATAGTGGGATAGAGAGATAGAGAGATAGGTAGATAGGAGGAGTGAGGGAGGTAGATAGTGAACGGGTTAGATAGGAGAGATAGAGAGGGGGTTGCAAGTGGGGGAGGGGGATGAGGCAGGAGCAGGAGGGCAGGCACGGGGAGAAGAGGACGGAGGAGGCAGAAGAGCCGAAGACAAGAAGAACAGAAGACAAGAAGACAAGAAGAACAGAAGAACAGAAGAACAGAAGAACAGAAGAACAGAAGAACAGAAGACCGGAAGGAGAGAAGAAAGGAAGATCAGAAGCCCGGAAGGAGAGAAGAAAGGAAGACCGGAAGAACACAGAAGAACATAGAAGAACACAGAAGAACACAGAAGAAGATACAGAAAAACGAAGAACAGAGGGCAGAAGACCACAGAAGAAGATGAGGAAGAAGAGAAGAAGAGTGAAGACGGGGGAAAGAAGAGTACAGAAGAAGATTACAGACGAGGAGCGAGGAGGAAGAACAGAAGAACAGAGAAGAAGAAAAGAAGAAAAGAAGCAGGAGCAGGAGAGAGGGTGAGTAGCGCGGGGCAGAGCGAGGTGCTGGGGGGGGTACTTACTGTGAGGTGGGTCTCAGGAACTCAGGAACCTGGAGGAGCTGCAGCGGCAGGGGGAGCGACCTACCCTTGGGTCAAGGGTCGCTACCACTGTCACGCAGCGGCCGCCATATGAGGTAGGAGGGGGGGGAGGGGTCAGGTGGGGGCGAATGGGAGCTGGGGGGCGGGGGCGTGCAGGAGGTCACGGCGGGAAAACGCGAGGGAGGGGGGGACAGGTAGAGTGAGAAGAGCTGGGGGAGGGGGGTTTAAGGGTGGAGGGGGGTGAGTGTTAGGAGGTTTAGGAGATAAGGGAGAAAGATAGGAGTAGGGTTGAGAAGATAGGGGAGGGGGGGTTGTAGAGGTGGGTGAGGGTGAGAGGTAGAGTGAGAGGATAGGAAGATAGGTAATAGAGGGGGTGAGGGAGGGGGGAGAGATAGAGAAATAGATAGAGAAAATAGATAGGGAAATCGATAGATAGGGAAATAGATAGAGAGATAGGAAGATAGGAGGAGGTGGAGAGTGAGGGAGTTAGATAGTGGGATAGAGAGATAGAGAGATAGGTAGATAGGAGGAGTGAGGGAAGTAGATAGTGAACGGGTTAGATAGGAGAGATAGAGAGGGGGATGCGAGTGGGGGAGGGGTATGAGGCAGGAGCAGGAGGGCAGGTGCGGGGAGAAGAGGACGGAGGAGGCAGAAGAGCCGAAGACAAGAAGAACAGAAGACAAGAAGACAAGAAGAACAGAAGAACAGAAGACCGGAAGGAGAGAAGAAAGGAAGATCAGAAGCCCGGAAGGAGAGAAGAAAGGAGGACCGGAAGAACACAGAAGAACATAGAAGAACACAGAAGAACACAGAAGAAGATACAGAAAAACGAAGAACAGAGGGCAGAAGACCACAGAAGAAGATGAGGAAGAAGAGAAGAAGAGTGAAGACGGGGGAAAGAAGAGTACAGAAGAAGATTACAGACGAGGAGCGAGGAGGAAGAACAGAAGAACAGAGAAGAAGAAAAGAAGAAAAGAAGCAGGAGCAGGAGAGAGGGTGAGTAGCGCGGGGCAGAGCGAGGGGCTGGGAGGGGGGGTACTTACTGTGAGGTGGGTCTCAGGAACTCAGGAACTCAGGAACCTGGAGGAGCTGCAGCGGCAGGGGGAGCGACCTACCCTTGGGTCAAGGGTCGCTACCACTGTCGCGCAGCGGCCGCCATATGAGGTAGGAGGGGGGGGAGGGGTCAGGTGGGGGCGAATGGGAGCTGGGGGCGTGCAGGAGATCGCGGCGGGAAAGCGCGAGGGGGGGACAGGTAGAGTGAGAAGAGCTGGGGGAGGGAGGTTTAAGGGTGGAGGGGGGTGAGTGTTAGGAGGTTTAGGAGATAAGGGAGAAAGATAGGAGTAGGGTTGAGAAGATAGGGGAGGGGGTTGTAGAGGTGGGTGAGGGTGAGAGGTAGAGTGAGAGGATAGGAAGATAGGTAATAGAGGGGGTGAGGGAGGGGGGAGAGATAGAGAAATAGATAGAGAAAATAGATAGGGAAATCGATAGATAGGGAAATAGATAGAGAGATAGGAAGATAGGAGGAGGTGGAGAGTGAGGGAGTTAGATAGTGGGATAGAGAAATAGAGAGATAGGTAGATAGGAGGAGTGAGGGAGGTAGATAGTGAACGGGTTAGATAGGAGAGATAGAGAGGGGGATGCGAGTGGGGGAGGGGGATGAGGCAGGAGCAGGAGGGCAGGCACGGGGAGAAGAGGACGGAGGAGGCAGAAGAGCCGAAGACAAGAAGAACAGAAGACAAGAAGAACAGAAGAACAGAAGAACAGAAGAACAGAAGACCGGAAGGAGAGAAGAAAGGAAGATCAGAAGACCGGAAGGAGAGAAGAAAGGAAGACCGGAAGAACACAGAAGAACATAGAAGAACACAGAAGAACACAGAAGAAGATACAGAAAAAACGAAGAACAGAGGGCAGAAGACCACAGAAGAAGATGAGGAAGAAGAGAAGAAGAGTGAAGACGGGGGAAAGAAGAGTACAGAAGAAGATTACAGACGAGGAGCGAGGAGGAAGAACAGAAGAACAGAGAAGAAGAAAAGAAGCAGGAGCAGGAGAGAGGGTGAGTAGCGCGGGGCAGAGCGAGGGTCTGGGGGGGGTACTTACTGTGAGGTGGGTCTCAGGAACTCAGGAACCTGGAGGAGCTGCAGCGGCAGGGGGAGCGACCTACCCTTGGGTCAAGGGTCGCTACCACTGTTATTGTTATTGACACCATCAAGTTTGCAACTATTCCGGATTTTCTCAGCAAAAGCTTGTAGTCATTTCAATGATTTCATACAGTTCAGACAAAACATTACATTTTCTTGTTGAATGTTACTTCAGAATTCTTTCTCACGGAACACAGGATAAACTAAACATTTCTCACATGAAAATTATATATTTCCTGTCATGTTCGACAGCTAGAACAAATATTGCTACATAGTCAACATTGAAACATGTTCCTCGTCCTCAATACAATAGGACATTCAACATCACATCTGGAACCTAGGTAAATAATTCAGGTCAGAGGGAACAGAATAAGCAAATAATTTCCCTCTACTGCGGCAAGAATGAATCTTTAAGTCCTAGTGAAGCTAAGAAAGCCTTAACACATTAATACAGTTAATACATTTATAAAAACCTATTGCACACCGTACAATTTAAATAAATTATGCAAAGCAAATCATTTATTTGCAAACATTATTTACGACATGTTAGAACAGTTTAAACGTTCATTTATTTTTCTGCACACATATAACTTAATGTTAATAACTTCTTGTTAATAGCTTCATTAATCAGTATAAGTATGATTAATTCTTGTTCATTTAATACTCATAATTCTAATATTCATCTAATAAAACACTTTCAACAATATTAGCTTGCTCAAATATAAATGCACCATAGCTTCATGTAAAAACGTGATGTCAAACACGAAAGTAGGCCAAATTGTCCACTACAATTCAAAAGTGCACATTTTACATTTCTGTGTTATTTTCTCTTTTAGGACTTTTAAATGAAGATTAATTAGACCCCGTATGCTAGCTTCTATGCCACTAAGATATCGATAAAATTTGATCTCTCTCACTATCATCACTGGGAGGGCTGCAAGCTGCTCTTTATTTTCTTTTATTTATTGCTTCAGTGTTTCTGTCTTCATCTCACAGTAGCTATATTAGGGGCATTGGACAACACTGATCTCCCCTCATCCTGCTATATCAACCAGGATGGAGTCATCTCTATCACTCAACTATTCATTCCTCACTTTTCCTTGGCCCTACGCCCAGCAGCCGTCTTAACAATGATGCTATACTATGCCCACTATAGTACAAGCACATTGGTAGCACACCAAAGACAAGCCTAAGGCAAGAACATTTGCTTCCATTCGCATAGAGGGCCTGGAATGCCGCTCAACACCTGATCCGAGTAATCAGGGATTCCTTGCTTTCACTTCTTTCAGCTCCACTAAGCAATTTAGATCCCCTCTCCCTTTCTACTTTTCCCCCATCTCAATCTTCATTAAACCTCTGACTACTTCTAGCACCTCTAACCTTTTCTTTCTTACCAATTGTTTTCATCTCCTTCTACAACCATTGGTACTAAACCTCCATGGCGTGATGGCGTGGCCTTCAGACCACTTTGAAAACAACCTCTACTGCTCGCATTCTGAAACTGTCTCATACTCCCCCTTCACCTAATTTCAGCTCTCACTGTAGCCACATGGCCCATCTCAAATGTGCCCACATCAATGCCCGTTCCTTAGCTAAGCATTCCATGAAAGTTAAGACCTTGGCTGAGTTTCATCATGGAGACCCCGCTGAAAGAGGCCTCTGACATTGCACTTTCAGTACTCCCAGATTTTCTAATGAAACACCTTGGTTGCCCTACATGCCAAGGTGGAGTTGGGGGTAGTGGTTATTTCAAATCATAGCTCACCATCTCCTTCTACAAATCTGGCCAGACACCTTGACTCAGAATCACTCTACCTCTCCATGTCATCCAGTCACAACTTTCCCTATTAGAAGTAATCACTGCTGTGTATCTTGTATCTAACAGTCTTCTGGTTCTTCGGGACTTCAACATCCATATGGATGATGCATCTGAATACATGGCTATCTTCTGTAACATTCTAGCTTTCCCTACTACCACTAAGGCCTTCACCCTCTACCAGGCTCTTCCTACCATCCCTGGTTTGACTTTGATGTTCCTCTTCTAACTTCTCTGCTCAATGATAGAATGCTATTGCCTTCTGCAGCTCTTTTCAACAATGGAAAGTAAATGCACTAGATGCAATGGTTAATCTTAGCTTCTTAAAGCCCTATTTCCAGGCCATACTATCCATCCCAGATTTCTGCCAATTTAGCTTACACCTAAAGATGTTGTAAAAAGTTAAACTGCTATGGATATGAAACTTCAACTTGGAGAACAAATCCACCTATAAATAATAATTGATAGCTTACAAAAACGTTTAAATACCTCCACATCCTCCTACTATCAAGACTGTATCTCTGCAGCCAAAACCCCAGTACAGAAATCTTGCTTCATTCAGTAGTTTTGAATGAACCTGTCCAAGTTTCTACCTCGCTACCACCCTCCCAACTGATCCCATCCAAGGTCCCTGACTTTTTTATTGAGAAAATTACTACCACTCTTTTCTAATTTCCAGTGGATTCCTCTACTATATATTGTGAACCCTCCTAGTAAAACTCTCAAGCTATGTACAATTCTTATCCCACGTTTGCCTCCTTCTGTCCAGTGACCTAAGATGAAATTACTTCCAGAATTATCACCAGCAGTTCCAACTCCCCCCACCCCCTTTATCCTTGCCCTGTCAAAGTTACCAAATCTATTGATTCTTCCCTGGCTCCCTTCTTGACCACTGTTAGACCTGTCAGACTTAGGGTGGTCTTCCCCCAAAGGTTTTGCCTTCAACACTTCTATTATTGCTGATCTAGATGATGTTGCCTTTAGGGCTCTATGCACATTATCACTACTATTGCTAAAGTGCTTGGTGGTCTCTCCTTTAAACCTGGTAGAACTGGTGTATACCCAATTGGCATATTTAATTTACTTGCAAGTCCCTAGTAAAGGAGTACTATACATACCTAGGGCCTGTAAACTAAATGCTACTAGTGGGTCTTCAGCAGATATTGTTTCACCCACTTAAGTAACTCATTAAACCTGTCTCAAACCTGCTATTGCAATTGATGTGTGAAGTTTAAAACTGCTAAATCACCCCTATGGTATGCTGTGAACAGCCAAGAGTGTAGGGTCAAGTGTATTTAAAATGTTGGGAATGTACATTTAAGTTTTACGTGACCTGGTAGTGGAAAAAAAACTATATATTCACTTTTCGCAACTACAATGTCTACCTCTCCCAAAGAGTAACATTGATTTATCTTATTACATTTAATAAGTGATAACTTTCAATTATAAGCAGGTAGATAGTTCGAGTTTGGTGTCTAAAGAATTGTAATTGAAAGCTCTGTTTAATAGTAAAGTCTGTTTTTTAGTCACAGTTCTGAAAATGCCACTTTTAGCAGGTTTGTATTTTATTTTCCCATCTATTTGGTGTCTGCTGCCTTTATCCCAGGTTGCATGACTAGCTGTATTTGGCTGTTGGTCTCTGTGTATTGCTCCTAGACAGTGAGACAAAGAGAGGCTAGGTGTTGGGGGGATGGTCAACTCTGAGTTAACGAGGGGGAGGAACAGTCACCTACCACACTTGCACATCACAAAGGCCTTGAATGAGCACTCTCACAAAGTGTCAGTAGTCTTTTGTGTCCCCAGACAAGCTGGTGCCAGGGTAGGGAGGTAGAGAATGCCTTACACATCAGAGGGGGTGAAACTAGAAATTTCTCCTAATTAAAAGTCGGCATTAGGCATACATATTAGACCTCAGACCTCAACTCTTCAGTACACATCTGAGCCTGTGGAAGACCCAAAATAAGGACTGTTGTGATGCTGTGCTGCATACATGACTGCCACTCAGCTCATCTGCTGTGCTGCCCTGCTGCCCTCCTCCCTGAGTGAGAAGGACTGGACCTGCATCCTAAACCCAGGACCACCAGAGTAACTCCAAGGACTAGTTGGCTTGCCTCCTTACCAGAGCCTCAGGGACAGTAAGCAACTACCCACTAAGTGTTCCATCCCAGTCCTGGACCCATAGAAAGGGGCCTGAACGTGCTCTGCCAGCTCACATGTGTTGCAGCAGAACCTGAGCATTGCCTCCCAGAAACTCTGAATCAGAACCGCTGCGTGGCATATTGCCTCACCAAGCTCTGCATCAGAAAAGCTGAACAATGCAGGACCTCACATTGCAGTCTGCAGCCTCCTCAGAAGCGCCTCGGTGTGACGCATCCTTGGAATGCATCTTCGCATCTCAAGCCCCTCACTGATGGCATCCTCAATGACTATCAACAAAGGGAGGGACTGGGAGATTAGTTGGTCCAGTGTACGGTCTCCCAATTAACTGAACATACAAAAAAGGTGTACACTGTTCCAAATGGAAAAATATAATCCGAGAGGATGTCATGCTTCATCATCGGGTAGCTCCTCGTCAGACCGGCGCCGCAATGTCTGACGGGCTCCCCGTAAGGGGGCTCTTTGCCAGAGATCTTTTAGGTAGCAGCCGTGGTAGCGGACACTACAAGACCTGGTCTTGCGGTCAGGCGCTAATCTTGGCAGGAGAGTGAAAGCTAAAATTGGTTCCCAGTCTTAATAGGAGCGAGTCAATTTAATTAATCAATGGAAAAAGACCGGGACCAAGATTAAAAACAGAAGGAAAGTGTAAAATGAGGAATAATGCTCAACCACTTTCTGCATGGTGCTGGAGCTTAAGGAGATTATCGTCGGGCTCCTAGGACATGGTCAACATGTTTCACGTACAGTGGTCTAACAAGATCCTATGACGCTTCTTCAGGACCAATACATAATAAGACTTCTCCTGTCTATATTACCGAAAGTTTGCAAAAATGTCAAACAAATCATATAGTCACTTACATTGAAGTTCACTAATTGTCAGAAACCTCTAATGGTCGCCCATCCCTTGGTACATGGGGGGCCCCTTGGGAAGTAGCATGCCGAAAGCGGTCACTATTTGTGGATGACGGCAGTCTGCAGGGGAACCTACCCTGACGTGCTCTCCCGAAAAGACCATCGGATCCCCCATCTCAATCTCATGGCTTCCTGGAACTGCAGCTGCATGATGCATCTCCTCACCAGGATCTCACATTGCCTTGCCTGTGCAGTGCATTCTCGACATGAGATCTCACAACTCTCTGCAACCAGGATTTAGGATACTTTGTTCAGCAGTCCTAGCTTGGAACCTGTATCTAGCCCACACACCATCATGTTTGACCTGAACTTCTGTCTTTGTCCTGCTCTGGTGCAACCAGAAAACCACAGTTGGCGCTTTGTGCTTTCATGCACTATGTTCACTTAAATCTTTAAAATTACATATCTCTGGTTCTACTGATTATTTGTTGTGTCATTGTGGTCTCACAGAATTTATTACATTTTACTCTATTTTTCTATTCTGGTGTGGGATATTTCACATGTGGTGTTTTCACTTTATTAGTGTTTGAAATGCTGCATAGAAACTTTACACATTGCCTCTAAGTTAAACTTGACTGCTTTTGCTGAAAGATATCAGAGGGTTAAGCAGCGGTTAATTTGAGATTTGCTTGTGTTTCACCCTAACAAGAATTGTGGTTGCTGCTGGAGTAGCTTTTCATCCACCTCAACCAGTGACCCGATTTCCTACATACAGCATGCTGGCTGTCTTGTGTGTGCTGTCCTCCATGGACCTGAGTTTGGTCTCAAAGAAAATATCCACAGATTTGCATTGAGTTGTAGTGTGAAGACATTTAGGCCCATATTTTTACTTTTTTTGCACACCATTTGTGTAATTTTTTTACGAAATGATGCAAATGTGGCGCTAAAAAAGTATAAGTATGGGCCTAAGATTCATCTCAGAAAGCCATTCATGAACCTAAAGAGCTTGCTGTCCCAGACCATTAAGACAAACTCTGTCTGGATCAGGTTATGCCTTAGATATGTTTAAAACAACCACGTTTGAATAATTGAAGTCAATGTGGTGGCCAGGCCAGATTCTCAGGTAGAACTTGGTATAATTTGCATAGTGGAAAATGGTGGTATTGTTTTTAGTTACAATTTGTATTTGTATTTATTTATTTATGTATCAAGTTATTTGTATTTATTTCATTTTTACTTTTTACTGTATTAAATATCTAAAGTTTGACATGGGTTCATCAGAGTTCTTTGCAAGTGACCCAGACATTACACATTTTTAGGTATGATTTGCCCAGAATCAAATAATTATGACCCGAGACCAGGATTCCAACAAAGTTTCCCTGTTCCAAATGCTACAGCTCAAGACCCTTGAATACATCTCCTCCATCTAAGACTCTCAGGGGGACTTCATTCACAAATTGAACATCACTGGTGGGGGCATAGAGTGTTGGGGGATTCCGCCTGTTATGGGGTTGGTGCTGTGCAAAATCATGTGAGCCAGCTCAAATCTGTTTTTCATATATGGCTCAAACCATCTCAGTACATAGCGATTGAAATTCATTCTTAACGTGAGAACTTTAAACAGGGTTTGATTGTCAACAGATTTAAAAGCTGCAGAGACATCAAGCAGACTAGGAAGTCAGGGGCTGCTGGTGTCTTTTATCTAATGAGTACAACAGAACCTGACTGCTACTCCATTTGGTGTTTATTGCACTTGATCCTGTCATGGAGCTTGATTGCAATGGCTTTCTTGAGTTATTTTACCAGAAATGGTAGATAGGTAATTGGGTGCTAGTTGGCAAGGTCTTCAGTATGCAGGTGGCTATTTAATGAAAAGCAAGGGATGTCCGGTCATGCAAATAACCAGTAAGGCTCCTTGCATAAAAACAGAGTGATGTTTGGATATCAGTATTAGTGTTTCTCAAGATATTTCTTTCACAACTGGTGATGGGATGATATTTGTTTCCATTTACATTACCCTCAAGGCACTGAAGTAGGCTTGTAAGGTTTTATTCAACATGAGTGTTTAGGGTGCACTAGATATGTTTCATGGTGGGATTGTCATAGCAATTTTGTTGATGTGATGGATGAGACTGTTGCTAATGTGATATAGGGCCTGTCCTTAATTAAGTTGTTGACTGGGTACTTCTCATTGGACTGAGAAGTGGGACGTCCAATGTAGGGTTTACGCTATGCTCAATGGTCTTGAAGAGACTACCATGTGACTGTAGGAGGCCTCAATGCTTTTGTAATAAACACTTTGGGCTTCATACGACCCTGGTGGTCTTCAGACAGCCAGAGTTGGGGTGGCAGTTGGACCGTCATCAGAGCCGTGGTCCAACTGCTTTAGCAGCGGTCTGACTGCCACATTACGACCATGGCGGATAGTGTCACGGTCAGACCGCCAGCACTGCCACTTTACCTCCACAAGAGGGACTGGCAGTGCTGTAAGTCCTAATCCTCCAGGGCGGCACTGCAAGCAGCGCCGCCCTGGAAATGAGACCCTCCCTCCTGCCAGCTTTTACATGGCGGCAGCACCGCCATGTAAAGACTGACAGAGATGGGGTGAATGGGGCATGGGCTGTGCAGGGGACCCCATGGCCATAACCACCGCACTGTTCACTGTCTGCATTCCAGTGACCAGCACGATGGGTGCTGGTGTACCTTACGCACTGCAACATTGCCACCGGCTCTATTATGAGCCAGCATCAATGTTGTAGGCTGTTCCCCGCTGGGCCAGTGGGCGGAAGTGGGGAACTCGTACACCCAGTGGGAAACTCGTAATGGGGCCTGCAGGAAGGCAGCTGCACTGACAGCAACCTGACTGCGGAGTTTGGTGGATGCTCTTTTTGGTCCGCAAAACTCATATGACCCCCTTTATCTCCTGTGGTGCGCTAACTATGTGTAGTAGGAAGCTTTTGAGGAACTTTAAATCATCTTGTGGCATATAATGTCACACTTGCTGTGGTTTAATTCTGAATATTTTTCAGTCACGGAGCAAAGTTTTGTTGCAGCATCATCATTTACTATTATATAGAGATTTCTGTTGGAGTCCTGTTGCAGGGTCTCAACATCTGTGCTCTAGACAGATGAGGCTGCAGGGGTTTTAGACTCATTGAGGAGATCATTGCGTGTGAAGTTCTTGAAGGTCCTGCCCTTTGTCTTTGTAGGTCTGGGTTGACCATGCTGAACTGGACAGGTGAGCATGATGACAGCATGGTCTGTCTTGTTATCCTGGAGTGAGGGTAACAGCTAATGTTCATCACATATGTGCCAAGGAGGATCAGAATGTATCTTTTGGTGTGGATGGGCAACATGGCATACTGTGCCGTGTCTGACCATGTAGTAGAGTGAGGAAGTCTTTGTAGATGAGTCACGTAAGAGGTTGCAGCAGCCAAGGAAGATGTTGAGAGCTGTGGAGGCTGCTGTGATGAGATCACATATCTTGATGCTGAAAACTAGGTCAAGTGTGAGGTGTCAAAAGATATTATGCAATGTGACTGTCTGTGTACTATTCTTGTTATCTTTTCTTTACCTTTGATGTTCCCTTGTATTTTTCAGTCTTGAATGGTTGACCTCCCTCTGTTCCCTTCCTCTAGGTCCTCGCTGGTGGCAGCAATGTGTTTGGGTGCAGTAGTTATATCTGTAGGCGATGCCGACTGGACTCTTCATGTAGATTAAGTCCAGTGATCTGAGACGAATTGGGAAGCTCTACTTTTCTTTATTTTAATGAATACTAATTAGTACAAACATTTTGTACATCGATTTGCAGTAAGCATAGAAAATATCAAAATATATATTGATTTTCTCAAGATAAACATCAATGCACTTGTCATTAGGTTTAGCCGTAAATGAATTTGAACATCCTCTCCGTTTAAAGTATGAGTCCAAGATGGAGGGATGACGTATGGCTGCTACCCATACAGAAACAACAAACAAAGTCCCATCCACTACTTCTTCCTCTCTTATTCCTTTGTCATCTGGTCTTTATTATACAAGATTTCACATTTGAGAAGGAGCCTGGAATTGTACCTATAGAGTGTCACATAGGCACCAGCCCACAGAGCACTTACTGGGACCTTCACAAGAGTGGTGTTTCTTAGAAGCGCCTTAGCAATAGGTAGCTGTCCCAACTTGGTTGATTGGGATTTCAAACTTTTAAAAATGCACTTGCACTGATTTGCAGTGAACTGCCAATTTCTTTTACTGTAACCAGATGATTGCCTGCAGCTAATGAAAGGTGTATATACAGAGAACCAAGAAGCTATATCAACTGTTCACCAGGAACCCAAAGAAAGCTACTTAGGTAAGTGAGCTCTACCAGGTGAGAACATTCGCATGATTTTGTTTGTATTTCCATGACACAACCAATTGCCATTTGCCAGCACCCACTAGCTTCCAGACAGCATGGTGTAGTCATCCTATTATCTATCTAAATCATCTGTATCTCCAAGCTATACCTGGGATTGCCCTGATCCTGCCTTTCAGTACAGAGAAGAAGTGTCCAACTGCATTGAGAACTAGCTGGATCTCGGTAACTCAAGGAAGACCTTCATGGTCATAGCAGCTACCCTTGTGCTTGTGGGCTAAAACATTTACACTGATTGTCCCTGTTCAATAGACAGTAGAGTGAACCCAAATGCATCTAGATTAACCCTCAACACATTGTGCAGTCTTTGACCCTGAATCACAAAAACACCATGTCAATGTAAATCCACTTTTAAAATGGTCAGCAGACCCAAACAGTATGTCGGTACATACTGGATATATGCATACCTTTTCAGTTGCACCCCTTTGGATGCAGATCACTGAAACATTTGATTCTTCTGTTGTGGAATCCTGTTTTGTTCTTTAACAGGAAACATCTACTGTACTGTGCCTTTTAAGATATTTCTGGTGATTGGTAATGTAATGGAAGAGATGCTACAAACAGAAAGAACTATATATTATTTGAATGGCATTGGAGGAGCATTCATGCTCCCTCTAATGGCAACAGCCAATATTCACAAAGTGGAAGCTGTCTCTCAGGAATAGCTTCCACTTTGGATGGCAGTCCTTTTTAGATATCAAATCAATGGTTTGTGAGCACAGTTGTGATTGTAAATCACTGATATACTGCATTGAGATATGGAAAAAAAAAGATAACATGTATTTCACCTCCCTTCTCCTTTCAAATCACAGCGAATCACAAAGTCAACTTTATAGTACATTGTAAGTTACCATTTTGCGGTCTCAAGGAGCACAATTTTGCAAATTCTAATCTTTGAGGCAGCAAAAGACTTAAAATACTAGGTTCATACCCAAACTATGATTTTATATTGTTCTATGCGGTTCATAGGTGTTCCATGTTTATTAGTTTGATTTTTTGGTATTTGTTTTATTTTCATACATAAAGACATATGTTTGCTGTGTCATATTGAGGAATAAAGCAACAGCTTCCTTATAGCTAAAATGTCCGTTTTCTCTCTCATCAATTTTGTGTACTTTATTACTGTCTATCATCATCAAAATGAAAATAGGTGAAAAAAATCATTTTTAAATCCAGGTTTAATGTCTGGGCTACACAGATAATAGAAAACAAACCAACTTTTCATTGTTTGTCTAGTCAGAATTTCCAAATTGCTTATATATATATAAAACATAGTAATGTTGCATTTTATCACATATTCTTTTTAGCTTCTAAAAGGAATTCACAATGAAAATGTTTGACAAATGTATAATGTCTCTGAATGATGTGACAGAGATAATCTCTTAGCTGAAACATTTGTTTTTTAAGGCTTTGAATCTCTTTGGCAACAGAAAAACTAACAAACTGTCATTAAGGTAAATTCCCTTTCAACTTTTGTGGTTACTTTAGAGGTATTTCTGTTTGAGTCTTTTTATAGAGTAAATTGAAGATGACCTTGATTTTTAAAGATAACAAGATCTATAAATTAAAAGGATTCATGATATTTAAACATAAATCCTAGATTTCTCTCTCTTGAATTTGTTCAGATAAGAAATTAGTCTAGTTCAGCTACAGAGCTGCTTCATATGACAAAAATATCACCTATGAACCACTTCCATCCAGATATGCACATTCTATAATGAAGCAAGTTGGCATATGAGTAGTCTCTCATGTCTAGCAGTTTCCTCCTCTTGTAGTACATGTCTACAGACTGCTTTTATATCACATATCACTAATATATTCTCATCAGCATAGTGGGCACCTGGACATAGAAAGATTCCGCAAATTCACTCAACATTTCTGGAGCAAGTGGATCATGGAAATTGTAAGGAATCAGCCTCAGACTCTGGCTTCTCCACAAATCAGTTCTACAGAAAAACAACCTCAGTAAGTTAGGGCATCTATTGCCAAGGATGCAAGCAAATTACAGCAGTGCACAAAAACACACAGGCCTGGGAAATCTGGAAAACTGGGAAGTGAGCCTGAGATGGCACTTTATGCCAATGCTGTGAAGCTCTTGCTAGTGGGATTAAAAACTGGTTTAAATTCTTGGCCATGAGGTGCAGTGTCCATTGAAAGGACAAAATCATGGGGGAGCAGCAGTTATTGAACTTTCTTTGCCTCCATCTTAGTTCGTACCTGTTTGCCATTTCCACACTTTTTTGTATTCTCTCTTTCCTCAATTCCCTGAGCGGTTAGTTCCCTCATATGTAGGGTACTAACATTTTTCTTCTACGTTATTTTCCTTACAATGCTGTGCTACTCACCATTTCACATTCCTCCATTGCTTTGCTTCACTTACAGAAGGATTACAAGACCGAAGTCTCACTTGATTGATACTGTCCACCCTTTTGGTTCCCTGTCTTTATACTGGTAGCTGAGTAGCTAGTTACATCAGTTCTGTCACCTGATCCTGATAAATTTTGAACCAAGACCAGATTAGTCATTATTAGAGACCTGATTCTAATGTGTTGGATGCTTTTGCTACAGAAACCCGAAGCCCTAGAGACTGAGCTGCATTGCCATCAAAATCACCTTTGAATCTCTATCTCTATCACTATTTTCTTCTCTCTTTCTCTCTGTCTCTCACTCTCTCAATCTGTCTCTCTACCCTGACTCATTATTCTCCAAGGTAACGTTTTCTTCAGATTTGCTAATCATCATGCTGAGAGTGTGCTGTCTTAGGGAGAGACGTGGATTATCTCCTCTCCACAGAAACCACAATCAGCATGGAGTTGTGACATACATAACTCGGTGAAATGAATGTTTGTTGAATTCTTTGGGCACCTTTAGTAGTGCATATTTTCACAATGTGTGAGAACAGACTGTTTTGAGTAAAGCTTTTTCTCTCATACTAAACCATCTGTGTACTTCAGGATTATCATTGTTATTTAGAGTTTAGATCAAAAGAAGATAACAGCCATAAATTGATCATTCTCCTGCCTTGCAAGGTTTGCAATTCTCGTCCCTGATGTAGCGGTAAAGAAACTCTTGATTGACCTCCACTGAAGCATCTGCCAGGATTCAATCAAATGCAGCCAGCAGTCTGCCACAGGTTTGATGCCTTTTAAACATCATGAGGTTGGGTTCATTTAGCTCAGACCTTATGGTCCATATTTTTCCTGCCTAGATCGGGCATACAAAGCATGGCAGTCCAGGAACATATCACAGAAAATGTCTCGAAGCATCAATTTAATAGATTTTTGTTCACTTACTAACTCCTGCTTTAGGAGTTTATTTGTAAAATGCAAAAAATGACTGATGAGCTAACCAAAATACAGGAAGCCCACTTGACTCTTTGGTATGTTTTGATTGCCTTAGCATGTTTTACTTACTATTTAGAAAGTGATTCACTATGTTATATATTGTTCACTATGTCATCAAAGTTCTAGGTGGAATGTTCATTATGGGAAACTGCAGATGGAGGTTATTGTGTTGTGGTGGGACCTATTTGGTGTTACTCATGTGCTGAATTCAATAAACTTATATTTGATCTACTGGACCAAGGTTCATCCATTTTTTGTGTGAGGACGCAGCACATGGAAATAGACACCGACCCTGTGTAGGGGCAAGATCAATGGCAACACCAACCCCTAAGTAAAGGTTTAGTCAACATTTGGATTTGGTGTCTAGGAAATATGTGAGCCCTTTGTGACAGAACTGTAAGATTTCAGTGGATGGAGAGCTGATTGTGTATGAAAGTGTGCTCAGATTGCATTCATTTAATAAAAACTACAAAATGAAGGGCTTACCGAATGACTGAGCACAAGACTGTTACTGGAGCACAAGCCTGTATGTAGGTAGAGGCAAGAGAGTGTGCTTACTGCAGCTTGTGGTGTTGTTGGATCATCATATTGAGATGCGTCAGTACGAGGTGTTGTTTTCAATTTGAGTCATGTAGAAGTGTGTGCTTGCCTCAGCTCGTAGAATTCTGGAACAGCGTGTTAAACCATGCCATTACAAAGTATCGTCATCACGTCGAGTGATGCATTGCTTAGCCATCTTGAATTGGGTAATCTCATGTAACCCATTGCATCAGGAAGAACTCTTCCACCGCTAACCTATGGTGTAATCTAGTCAACAAGGCAGGTGACGTGTACACTGACACCTTGGTTTGGGCAGCCTGAAAGAGAAAGCGTCACATTGTTTATCCTGAATTCCTCCTTAATGATGGACCTGACATTTGTTGTGAGGCTAGGCAGATTACACAGTGATCACCTAGGGGAATGTAAGCAGCACGCTCATGTCTATCACCTTAAAGTGAAAGAAAGCTGAATGGCTTGCTACCAACCATCTGGGAGTTACTTTTGGACACGCATGTTATTATTCTAGTTTGTTTGTACTAATCTATTATGGTAAAATATTGATTTGTTTATCATTTTGTTTATTGAATATGGAGATGGCAGCAACCGGGATGGTACAAACCCCACAATTTTTACCTCATGGAGGGGAAACAACATTACCATAGCCAAGGTGAAAATAACTATTTGATTCGTATTTAGTGGCAATTCGGGGGGTAAAATTCTCGGCATTCAGGAAACAGGGTGTTTTATTGCATAGTCTTGGAGTGGAAGGTAGGAACATTGATGAGCGTCTAACAGAAATTACCATAGGAAATGCTGAAGGGGAACTGAGAGACGTGTATGAAAGGCAGCAAGGATTCTGAAGCTATATTTTGCAAATGAAATAAATGTAGTTCTTAAACATCATACATTCTTTGCTCATCAACAAGGAAAGACAGAACGTATATACGTAACTTTGTGGCATGTTTAAGAAACTTAACTAGAACAAATGGGTTTGGGGACTTGACTGACTCATTAATCAAAGATCAGTTAGTGTACTGTACAAACAATATTAAAGTGCAAGAAAAGCTGTTGGGAAAGAGCCCAAGCCTCAAGAAAGCCATTGCTAATATTAAAGGCATAGAGCACACAGCTTGTTGGATCAAAGAGATAAGGAAAGAGGACCGTGATGATCGGGGATTTCCAGAGTTACATCTACAAAGAAAGAGGATAGGTTTACTAAAGAGATAAAAAGCAAAGGGGATAATAGTAAATAAACAAAGTTGGACACCAAGGTGATGAATTGAGTGATGGTGTCAAGAGTTTAGTGCTTGCAGTTACAGATGAGGTTGTCTCAAGCGATCTGGTATGTGATAAATGCAAAGTGAGAATGTCTGCGTGCAAGGTATTGATCAGGGTAAAACAACCGCCTGTCTTGGCTGACTCTGGATCACCTTACTCTTAGGTGGTGATCACATTTGGGAGGATGTGTATAGTAAAGATAGAATTGAACTCTTGGAAGCAGATATCACGCAAATGTACTATGATGGTGCTACTATTGATGTTATTGGCTATGTTCCCATGTTGATTCATTTCAAGGGAAGAAGGACATGGGGTAAAATCTATGCACCAAAAAGAGGGGACTGTTTGTTCGGGTGGAGACACCAGAGAAATCTGGGTATCCCTCTTAACCCCAATGTGTGTAAGCAAGTGATGTTGATAAATGAAGGTTGCGGTAATGAATATATTGTGAGTAAATTTCTAGAAGTATTTGAGGAGACGTTAGGGTGACTGAAGGGGTTTCAGCATGGCATTGTACTGAAGGATGGTACAAAGCCGGTTGTGCACAAGGTGAAGAAGCTGCCACACCTGATGTTAGAGCCATTCTAGGCAGCCCCATCCGAATATTGGACAGGAATTGCCCATGTTGAAGGATGCACACATATTTGCTGTAATGGATCTCTCGGCTGCTTATCATCAGGTGCCACTGAGTGAGGAGTCCAAACATCTAAATTAATTTATTACACATTTGAGTGCTTACCAATTTGTCTGGATGCCTTTTGGACTTGCATCAGCAGCAGCGGGTTTCCAGAGAGTGTTGAAGAAAGTATTTGAAGGGATTGGTCAGATTAGGATTTTTCAAGATTACATTTTAGTGTATGGTAAGGATGTGGATGATCATGATCGGAAGTTGTTCAAGGTGCTTGGAAGGTCGCGTTTGATGGTGGAGAAGGAGAAATGAAGGTTCAGGATGATGTCAGTATCTTATCTGGCACACACCGTTTCCATTGAAGGAATAAGTCCCAAGCCTGATTTAGCAAAGTCCATTGTTGATGCTCCAGAACCTTGCTGCAAGGATGAAGTATGTTCTTTCCTAGGTTTAGCTGAATATTACCACAAATTCATTCAAACTTTTGCCAGTGTGGTTCAACCAATTAGGTTGCTGTTTTAAAGAGGGTTGGAGTAATGTTGAAATGCATTTGAAATTGTACAAAAAAGTTTTGGCAGATTACCCACACTTGGGCATTACGATGTCTGTAAGAAAACAAATTTGACCACTGATGTTAGCATGAAGTGTCTGGGTGCTATATTGTCCCAGATGGTGGACGGTGAAGAAAAGGTGTTTGCTTTGCCTCCAGGGCTCTGAAAGGTGCGGAAGAGAACTATTCAGCCATGTAAAGGGAGGCTCTAGCATGTATAAGGGGCATTTTGTATTTCAATTTTTATTTGTGGGGTCTACCTGTTGTTGTGAGGTCAGATCACAGACCTCTTGAGTTTAGCCTGACTGCTTTTTGTACTACGGCAGTTGGAAGAGTTGGAGCTTATTGTGTTTCACCTACTGGACCAATTTTTATCCATTCTTAAAAGGGAGGACACAGCTCGTTCATTTCGTATGAAAGCTTTCCTGCAGTGTCAGCAGAAGCACTTTTGCCATAAATTGAGTGCAGCAGGACGGGTGGTCTGCTGCAGGGTGGGTGGTGGACTCCGCCTCATTCCTGATGATCTTGCGGCCCACTGCCTTTGTTCCAAGTGACCCCAAATATCACTGATCTCTCCACTTAAACTTTAACATAGATTACTGGGGAAAATCGATAGTGGGCTGGGTTGTCCTAATGTTTCATAACCTCTTCTTTTATTTTTAAATATCTAAAGTATCTGAAAGGGCGATTCTGGCCCCCCCCCCCATCTACTGCTTTAATATTTAGGTTTATTTCTTAATACTGAAAGGGCCTTTCCTCTCAAAGCACATTTTACTTTGGTATATCTGGCTCTTCCTTTAATGTCTCAAACACCTTCTTTCAAACATAACGTCCATCATCACTGAACGCATTTGCTATTGGATGCAATTTTGAATTCATGTGACCCTTGTCAAAGTTCACATGTTAACTGTTCCCATAGCATTTGTGACCCTGATCTTCTGGAATAGATTATGAGGGGCATATTTATACTCTGTTTGCGCCGAATTTGTGTAATTTTTTTTAATGCAAATTTGGCACCAATTTAACTCCATATTTATACTTTGGCGCTAGTCTAGCTAACTTGGGCCCCCTACATGCCACTGTGCCCAATGGCCATGCCCAGGGGACAGAAGTCCCCTGGGCATGGCCATTAGGCAGGGGGGGCGTGACTCCTGTCTTTGCTAAGACAGGAGTCATTTCCATGGGGGTTATGCGTAAAAAAATTACGCTAGTCAGGTTAGAGGCAGTATTTTTTACTCTAACTTGACTTGCACCTTTCTTTGGCGCACAATTCCCAGTCTTCCTTTCGCCCCTGCTAGCCGGTTACTGTCATTTATTTTGACGCTAACCAGGCCGCTGCACTGGCTACCATCATTCCATGAATAAGGCGCCCGGCTGGTGCTTTGGAATGGCGGTAGCCAGCTTTAAACGTTTTGGTGCAAATCTGCACTAGCGCAGATTTGTGCCAAAAAGTATAATATGGGCCTGAATGTCTATACTTGTGGCAAATAAATAATTTCTTGAGAATGGTTCTTCAGCAAAAATAACGGGGAAAAATAAAGTCCATCATGCCCTTTTGCACTACAATGTTTACATTTTTGAGTAAAAAGCAATGACATATACAAACAATTCTAAAGAGGTATTGTATGGGTTCAAACAGTAGCCATATCCATAACGTGAACACCACTGACTTCAGAGTTCATCAGTGATAATGGGTGTAAATAACTTTATAAATCTAGATGACTCATGAAAAAGGAGACGCAGGAAAAGGTGTATGCTGGCCCCAAGTAAATCAGCTATGCGTGGTCTTGAGTCAACATGCATTAGCACTCAATAACTATGACATGTAGTACGTAAAATAAATTATTTGTGCCAAATTGTGCCAACTGAATTGTTTGAAAACATCCACATTTAATTTCAATTAGCAGCTTTAAACTATTCGCCTAATAAACTCAAAGGACAGTTTTCACAAAAAATGTCTCCTAAAATAACCACTTTACGTTTAGTTAAGCCACGTGATCACCTCTGAAATATCAGCTGGTCAATTTCCTCAATTGCTCATATATATTCTGCCCCAAACGACCTGATTTACATGTATCTATATCCTGACCACATATTAGAGATTCGCTTTAACACAAATTGATAGCTAACAAGTCAGGGGTGCCCACATAAGATCAGGAAGTAGATGCCCATGAGAAGCCATTGCTAGTCACTTGCGAGGTGTAATACGATGTCTGTGAATAGAATGAACATAATAAGCTTAGGAACACCACTTTATGTCAGAGCAAACTTGAGGGGTAGCCCTGAGAAGAAGGGTGACATTGTTTCTGGTCATTTGCAGAACCCCAGACCCATACAAACATGCAGTAGTAGAGGAACAGAGGAAGAGGAGTCGGCTGCATGACTATACTAAGTTGCTTTGGTGGCTGTGATGAGTGGAGCTATGTGAGCAATAGGAAGAACATTAGGCCCAGGTTTACTATTGTATGGTCCCATGCAATGCAGCAAGGAAACTTGCTATGCTACATCAACTGGAGGTCTTTTGTGGTGGCATGCTAGGGATAAAAGCCTAAGAAGCCTGCCAAAGAGGTTGAAAGGAGTTCTGGGAGAGCTTAATGCCAGACGAAGGTGTTCCCTCACTCCCTCATGTTTTTAACCAATACCTTTGGTGTCTCAGTCACTTCAGAAACCCCACAGTCCTGTCCTAGGAAGTTGAAATTCTCCCATATTGTTTCCCTCCATTGACTTTTTTACATTACCCTTTTGTCTAAAAGTGGTGTCATCTTCCCTTTTGGAGGGAAGTTAAGGGGGAAACCCGTAACCTGTCCCTCAGGAGAGATCAAATCTGACAGCCGGATTTGGAGGGAGGCATGGTCCCTCCAACCTAGAAAACAAGCATGGTGGTCTGTGGCATGGAATTCTCCTACAAGCACCAATCCATGTAGGAAAGGGCAAGGAGCAGAGCTACAGTTGTGAACACTGAAGCTTCTTCTTGCTTTTGGATCTGATGCTTATTGGATATCAACCTTGAACTTCGAAAAAAATCCCACAACTCATTTTTATTGAAAGGATGGTGATGAGCAAAATTTAGAGTTCCCTTTTCACCTTTGTCCTTTCAAATGGTAAATGTTAAAAGGAGAAGCATTATTATTTGCCCACTTTACTACTCATTCAGACTTGTGCAATTTCTCTCTTACGTAAAGGATTGCAAGTACCACTTTTTCCTAGACGATCTGGCAACACATATATGATGAATAATATAAACACCCTCAGCCTACAGATACCAATCAAAATGCTGGTATTAAAGAAATAGCTGTGACGGGTGCAACCTTAAAGTTTACTTGGGTAGACATAGGGTTGTCACTCAGTAATTTTAGGCTTCCTGATTGATTGTATGAAAAGTGATTTACACATATCTAACCATCTAATAACATATAAAAGCCACAAGCCATAGTAATAGTAATGGAATAGAACGTCTTATCGAAAACTTTATTATATTGGAAACATAAACATTTAGAGTTTTCAAACACCTTAAATAACCGTAGTGGCAGAGGAAGATAATCTATTTCCCACTACATGTTGTGATTTTGCTTGTAGAAGCTTATATAAGCAACAACTGTGAAATTTGTTTTGATGGGAATGTTATTAAATTGCAAAGAAAAATAAAACTCACCCAAATTGAAAGCGCCCAACTCCTTTAACTGATGAAATCACAATATTTACCAAAACCTGACAATATGAATCAGTGCATTTTATTCAAGTCAAGATAAATGAAACTGAAGAGAAAGCTAAGGCTAAATTGACTATAACAAGGAGGTATATCAGTGAAAGTGTTCATAATTGAGCAAGAAGCATTACATTTGTGGTTTTAGCCTATGTCGGTGCAAGACTGACTTGAATCTGTTTGATTTAGTCCATTGACAGCGTGATGCTTCTTGATATTCTCCTTGGAACACAATAGTATTTTTTTCATAAAACTGAATAGGATTTTCATTTTGCTAACATCCTACTTTGTTTATCTGCTTTGGCAAACTTAAAGGGGTCGTCCAGTAAGTGGCGTTATCATACACCTCAAAACTTCAGCTGACATTATCAAACAAAGCATCAAACTAAGCAACATTCGAGGACTCCTTTCTGGTGATTGTTAGAGATGCAGAACTGGGTAAAGAGAACTGTGCTATTTTCTCTAAATTGGATGCCCCCGTGAAGTAAGATGGTGCCTAATCACCAAACATGCTGGAGGGGCACTAATATGACTCCTTGATGGTAGTTAAGCAAGTAATTTGTGTAAGCACCTATCACCGTTGAATTATAAAGGCAGATTTGGGGAAGTGGTAATATGTGACAAGAATATTTGTGCACATTTGTTGCATGCATTTCATTGTGGTGGTAATGTGTTGTTTTTTGTGGTTTGACTTCCTGTGCCGCATTATTGTATTGTGTTGTTTCCAAATTTCATGGCCTCAATCTATTCGAACCCTAAAAGTATTTCCATTTTTGAAGACTGTAAAGCTGTATGAAACCCATCCAAGTGGTTTCATTTAACAAAATAGTTTTTGAATTTCTGGACATTTTTCAGGAGTCTGTGCATTTTGGAATTTGCAATTTGGGTACCACTACCAACACTTTTCAGACTTGTTATCTGAAGCTGATTCTTGTGAGGTCTCTGTATGTTTCCTTACACTAGGATTCTTGTTATGCCAAGTCATCCATGGAAGCTGAAACAGACGACTAAAGAAATGTAACTGGTAAGTGATGAGTTATGGGGAAATTTATTGATTTTTAATGCAACACAGCAACCTAAATTGCTGCTTTGCTCAAAGGCCAAAACACAGTACCTGCGGTTGCCACCTTCTCCTGCACTGGTACTCTTAAAGACTCCTTTGAGTGATACATAGCCTAGTATTTGTACTTGAATCATACCCTTTTCAGTACACATTCCTGTGTCTACACAAACATATGAGGATCACAAGCGTTGGGTGTGTGATGTGAATTTCAGCACACATGCTTCATCTGGGTGATGAGTTCCAATTAGGATGAAATTGATTATGGGTTTCTTGTGTTCCAGTTCAGGGAAGACCTGACCAGGCAGTTCTGGCTGGACTGTTCCTATTGTGTGGGTTTCTCTTATCTTACTATTCCATAACCTTTAAAGATACCCATCCATTTTCCTGATGATTTCTACTTTTGGAAAGATTCTCAAATTGACCTTATGATTTAGGAATACCACTGAGAATGCCCTCTCTACCATCAACAAGTACTGTAGTTCTCTCATGTCCAGACCCACCACTCTGCCCACTGAAACTTCCAGGGATGATGCACAACCTGTCTTTTTCTGAAAACTTATAGGCAGTTTGAAATGTTGCTTCTAAGAGGTTGCATATTCAGTACACAGATTTGTTTTTTTAGAAACAAGATTTTTGCACATTGTTAGGATTGGTATTTTCTGGTGCTTCAGAGAATTACTGCCCCTATTATGGACTGCTAGCAACAGCTGTCTTTCGAGCTAAGTTTACATTTACAGACCTAGTGATATGGCATCAGTGAGACATGAATGCTGAGTTGTCAGACCGTGTGGACATTTTATCTTTCATATTCTTTGGCCCTAGGCCCAAGACAGAAATCTTCTTTTGACTGCTAGTTGATTGATACAACTCCAAATTGCGACAATGCTATTTCTGGAGAGGACCTTCCTGACTGCATCTATCCTTTATGTTTGACACTATAGCGTTAAGTTCCCACTGTCCCAGAATGCATCACTCTTCCCAGGTGTTTAGGGATTACATACAGGATTGCATGAGAAAGGCATTTTCTAAGAAAGGCCACGCTCATAGGCAGCCACAATTCACTCTCCTCCTTCAAATACAAGGAGTTAATGACCCCAAATTTGTTTCCAAATTAAATCATCTTGCTATGGACTATGGAATATGGTCCATGGCCATCTTAAATGTATTAGAAAAGGGACCCTGACAGGATTCTCTTCTTAACCAAAGCTCTGGATTTTATGGATGGCACCTACTGTAATAATTCCATTATTTATTTGGTGATGGTCTTTTCTGGCTGACACAGTTAGCTTGCAGCAAGAAGTGTGCTCAGCATACCCAGATCCAACTGGAACGTTTATTCTTTAACTCCACATGCACTACCTAACCAAAACAGTTTCAATATGCTAGTTAGCAGTACCCCTGGACAATGGGGAACAGATGCAATAGAAAAAAACTAAAATGCTGGACATTGCCATGCTGTCATGTATTCTGCTGTACATGGACTTCCACTGGTCATATCTAAAATAGATAAGACTATCAAAGCCCAAACAGAATTATACTGCATCTGGTTCTAGACTCTCTCTCTCTCTCTCACACACACACACACACATGCACGAACACACTTATAATTATACACACAAATATTTATATATTAATATTTTGTGTGTGTTTGTGATTGTGCATGTATGTGTGTGCAAAATTATACCTTCAAATTATCTCTATATATCTGATTCTCTGGCTTAGAGGAACATCCGATATTTTGGAAAACTTGAGAATGGAAAAGAGTTTAGTGGCTGACACATATTGTAGTCTGTCCTAATATCACTTCTAGTATAGCAATGGATACCTTTAACTCTAGTTATTCTTTAATATTTAAAGAGTGCAACATCAATCAATCAAAAAAATTTGTAGAGCGCGCTACTCACCCGTGAGGGTCTCAAGGCGCTGGGGGGGGGACAGGGTGGAAATCGAAAAAGGGGGGGCAGGAAGGGTCACTGATCGAACAACCATGTCTTGAGGTATTTTCTGAAGAGCAGGAGGTCTTTGGTTTTGCGAACGTTGGTGGGGAGGGAGTTCCAGGTTTTGGGGGCGAGGTACGAGAAGGACCTGCCTCCTGTGGAGGTGCGTTGGATGCGGGGGACTGTGGAAAGGGCGAGGTCGGCAGATCGGAGGTTGCGTGTGGGAGTGTGGAAGTTCACTCTTTCATTGAGATAGGTTGGGCCGGTGTTGTGGAGGGATTTGTGTGCATGGATGAGGATCTTGAAAGTGATTCTCTTGTCTATGGGGAGCCAGTGAAGGGATTTGAGGTGCAGTGAGATTCGTTCGTGGCCGGGGAGGCCAAGGACGAGGCGTGTGGCTGTGTTCTGAATTCTCTGGAGTTTGTGTTTGAGTTAGAGTGTGGTGCCGGCGTAGAGGGCATTCCTGTAGTCCAGTCTGCTGCTGATGAGTGCGTGGGTGACTGTCTTCCTGTTCTCTGGGGGAATCCATTTGAAAGATTTTTTTATAGGGCGGAGTTTGTGGAAGCAGGAGGAGGTTAGAGCATTGATTTGCTGTGTCATGGAGAGGGAGGGGTCCAGGATGATGCAGAGGTTGCATGCGTGGTTTGCGGGGGGAGGGTGCGGGACCTAGGGCGGTGGGCCACCAGGAGTCGTCCCATGTGGTTTTGTTGGGGCTGAAGATAATGATCTCGGTTTTGTTGGAGTTGAGCTTGAGGTGGTTAATGGTCATCCAGTTGGCTGTGTCATGGAGGGCGGCGTGTAGGTTGGTTTTGGCAGTGGTGGGGTTGCGGGTGAGGGAGAGAATGAGTTGGGTGTCGTCTGCATAGGAGAGGATAGTGATTCCGTGTGCTCAGAGGATGTTGGCTAGGGGGATCATGTAGATGTTGAAGAGTGTGGGGCTGAGGGAGGACCCCTGGGGGACTCTGCAGGTGATCTTCGTAGTGTTGGAGTGGAAGTGCGGAAGGCGGACTCTTGGCGGGGAAAGGGAGGAGGGAGATGGGGCGTAGTTGGAGAGGATCTCCGGGTCGGCTTGGGGTTTTTTGAGGAGAGCAGTGATTTCCGCGTGCTTCCAGGGGTCTTGGTAGGTGGCGGAGTCGAAGGAGGAGTTGATTATGTTGCAGAGTATGGGGGCGATGGTTGGGCTGGCTTTGTTGTAGATGCGATGTGGGCAGGGGTTGGAGGGGGATCCGGAGCGGATGGAGTTCATGGTTTTTTCGGTTTCTTCGTGTGTGATGGGGGTCCAGGTGGAGAGTGTGGTGGGGGGTCAGGAGTGGGGGTTGGGTTGGGTGAGTGAGGGCTGTGTGTGGTATGAAACTGTAGTAGATGTCCAGGATTTTGTGGAGGAAATGGTTGGAAAGGGTGTTGCATAGGGGCTGTGTGTGTGAGGGGTCTATGTTGCTTGCTTTGGGTTTGACAAGTTCATTAATGATGGTGAAGAGTTCTTTGCTGTTTTGGGAGTTGTAGTCAAGGTGTGTCTTGTAGTGATCTCTTTTGGCGGTGCGTATGAGTTGGTGATGGGTGCGAATGGTGGTTTTGAGGGTGGAGAAGTTGGTAGTAGAGGGTTCTAGTCACCATACTTTCTCAGCTTGGCGGCATTTGCGTTTGGAGTCTTGGAGTTTAGGGGTGAACCATGGGGCGTTCTTGATGTTGCGGTGGCGATGTGTTTTCTGAGGGGGGCTAGTGTGTCTGGGCAGGTGGTGATCCATTTGGAGAGGTTGTGTGCTCCTGTGTTGGGGTCGTTGGTGTGGGGGGGGGTTGTGGGCCAGTTGGGAGTTTAGTCGTTCTGTGGGGATCTTGTCCCACATGATGTAGGGTGTGGTGTGTTGATGGTAGTGTGTGGGGGGTTTGGTGAAGGAGAAGTGGATGCAGTGGTGGTCAGTCCAGAGGAGTTTGGTGATGTGGGTGTAGACTATGTGTTGGCTTGCGGTAAAAATTGCGTTGAGCGTGCATGTCTTGAGGTATTTTCTGAAGAGCAGGAGGTCTTTGGTTTTGCGAACGTTGGTGGGGAGGGAGTTCCAGGTTTTGGGGGCGAGGTACGAGAAGGACCTGCCTCCTGTGGAGGTGCGTTGGATGCGGGGGACTGTGGAAAGGGCGAGGTCGGCAGATCGGAGGTTGCGTGTGGGAGTGTGGAAGTTCACTCTTTCATTGAGATAGGTTGGGCCGGTGTTGTGGAGGGATTTGTGTGCATGGATGAGGATCTTGAAAGTGATTCTCTTGTCTATGGGGAGCCAGTGAAGGGATTTGAGGTGCAGTGAGATTCGTTCGTGGCCGGGGAGGCCAAGGACGAGGCGTGTGGCTCTGTTCTGAATTCTCTGGAGTTTGTGTTTGAGTTAGAGTGTGGTGCCGGCGTAGAGGGCATTCCTGTAGTCCAGTCTGCTGCTGATGAGTGCGTGGGTGACTGTCTTCCTGTTCTCTGGGGGAATCCATTTGAAAGATTTTTTTATAGGGCGGAGTTTGTGGAAGCAGGAGGAGGTTAGAGCATTGATTTGCTGTGTCATGGAGAGGGAGGGGTCCAGGATGATGCAGAGGTTGCATGCGTGGTTTGCGGGGGGAGGGTGCGGGACCTAGGGCGGTGGGCCACCAGGAGTCGTCCCATGTGGTTTTGTTGGGGCTGAAGATAATGATCTCGGTTTTGTTGGAGTTGAGCTTGAGGTGGTTAATGGTCATCCAGTTGGCTGTGTCATGGAGGGCGGCGTGTAGGTTGGTTTTGGCAGTGGTGGGGTTGCGGGTGAGGGAGAGAATGAGTTGGGTGTCGTCTGCATAGGAGAGGATAGTGATTCCATGTGCTCAGAGGATGTTGGCTAGGGAGATCATGTAGATGTTGAAGAGTGTGGGGCTGAGGGAGGACCCCTGGGGGACTCTGCAGGTGATCTTCGTAGTGTTGGAGTGGAAGTGCGGAAGGCGGACTCTTGGCGGGGAAAGGGAGGAGGGAGATGGGGCGTAGTTGGAGAGGATCTCCGGGTCGGCTTGGGGTTTTTTGAGGAGAGCAGTGATTTCCGCGTGCTTCCAGGGGTCTTGGTAGGTGGCGGAGTCGAAGGAGGAGTTGATTATGTTGCAGAGTATGGGGGCGATGGTTGGGCTGGCTTTGTTGTAGATGCGATGTGGACAGGGGTTGGAGGGGGATCTGGAGCGGATGGAGTTCATGGTTTTTTCGGTTTCTTCGTGTGTGATGGGGGTCCAGGTGGAGAGTGTGGTGGGGGGTCAGGAGTGGGGGTTGGGTTGGGTGAGTGAGGGCTGTGTGTGGTGGGTGTGTGTGGTATGAAACTGTAGTAGATGTCCAGGATTTTGTGGAGGAAATGGTTGGAAAGGGTGTTGCATAGGGGCTGTGTGTGTGAGGGGTCTATGTTGCTTGCTTTGGGTTTGACAAGTTCATTAATGATGGTGAAGAGTTCTTTGCTGTTTTGGGAGTTGTTGTCAAGGCGTGTCTTGTAGTGATCTCTTTTGGCGGTGCGTATGAGTTGGTGATGGGTGCGAATGGTGGTTTTGAGGGTGGAGAAGTTGGTAGTAGAGGGTTCTAGTCACCATACTTTCTCAGCTTGGCGGCATTTGCGTTTGGAGTCTTGGAGTTTAGGGGTGAACCATGGGGCGTTCTTGATGTTGCGGTGGCGATGTGTTTTCTGAGGGGGGCTAGTGTGTCTGGGCAGGTGGTGATCCATTTGGAGAGGTTGTGTGCTCCTGTGTTGGGGTCGTTGGTGTGGGGGGGGTTGTGGGCCAGTTGGGAGTTTAGTCGTTCTGTGGGGATCTTGTCCCACATGCGGTAGGGTGTGGTGTGTTGATGGTAGTGTGTGGGGGGTTTGGTGAAGGAGAAGTGGACGCAGTGGTGGTCAGTCCAGAGGAGTTTGGTGATGTGGGTGTAGACTATGTGTTGGCTTGCGGTAAAACTTGCGTTGAGCGTGCGTCCTGCTGAGTGGGTGGGTGCGGTAACCAGTTGTTTGAGTCCGAGGTTGGTGAGGTTGTCTATGAGGGAGGCAGAGTTGTGGTCTTGTAGGTTTTCTAAGTGAAAATTGAAATCACAGAGGAGGATGTTGTCTGTGGAGGTGAGGGCGTGTGAGCTGATGGTGTCGGCGATGGTGTCGCAGAAGGTGGGGCGTGGTCCTGGTGGTCTGTAGATTAATCTACCTCTGAGGGTGGAGTTGTTGTTGATGTGGATCAGGAAGTGCATGTGTTCTGTGTTGTTGATAGTGTCTTGGGAGCTGGTGGTGACTTTGATGGGGACCCTATGTAGGATGGCGATGCCACCACCTGGCCTGTTGAGGCGGTCTTTTCATTGGAGTTTGTATCCCTTGGGGGTGGCAATGGCTATGTCGGGTTCTGAGGAGGGGTTGGTCCAGGTTTCTGTGAGGAAGGCGATCTCAGGTGAGTGTTATGTGATGAGGTCCCAGAGTTTTATGGCATGTTTGTGAAGGGAGCGGGTGTTGAGGAGCAGGCAGTTGAGGCAGTTGTGGTGGGTGGTGTTAGAGTGGTGCGTGAGGGTGTTGTTGCAGGGTGTGTTCTGGTAGTGGGCTGGTGTGCGGCGGGGTTGGTTGTTGGGGGGGAAATATGAATTTCTGGTTAGGTTTTTCTATAAACCGAAATATAGCTGAATCAAGATTGTGCTACCTTGTTGATTACAATAGTTATTCTACTTAAGTTACCACTACCTTAAACACAATGGCCAAATGTATCAAACTATTTTGCATTTGCAAACGGTGTGAAAATTCCACCGTTTGCAAATGCAAAAAAGACACCTACTATGTATGAAGGGCATTCGCAGTGCATTTTTAAGGAATTTCTAAAATAGCGATTCGCTAAAAATTAGACTAGGTTTAGCGAATCGCAAATTGCGATTCACAAATAATGAATCACAAATCCAATGAATGAAGCAGTTGCAAATAGCGAATGCATCCCATTCTATATATTCTTTTTGCATGTGTTATGAAAGTTACTTTTGTATTAAACATTTTCCCTGGCATTGTATCTCTATATATCTGTTGTATTGTGTCTCTGTTTGGTTTTACACAATACTGCTATTTTGGCAGTAGATACACTTTTGGGCTCTGGACTACCACTCCCATATGGCATTGTTGTGTTGAATGGACAATGTGGCATGGAGTGTTTCTCACATTGCAAGATAACATTGTACATTTCTAACGGACATTTGTACATGCACATCTGATGATTCAAATCAGTGTTGACTCCACCATGTCTTCCAAGGGAGTGGACAGTGTCTGGGTGGATGGTCCTCCATGAGTACTCCTTGCCTCCCTCAGCCTGCTTGCTACCCTCTTCTTGGCACACGATTGTAAGTCGTACCAGCACTAGCATATCTCTTCGATTGTATGCTGCGCAACACCCACATCGCTGATTTTGGTCTGCATGTCTGTCCACAATTTCCTTTTTTTCACTTACTGGGACATGTAGTGAGTTCTTCCCAAATAACTGATCATGGTTCCTGACCATCTCTTTTGTGAGCACCTCCAATTCCTGCTCACTGAATTTCAGTTTCCTTTTTCTCCCTCTTGTGTCCTTGCCATTCCCATCAGTGGCCATTCTGTTCACCTGGTCCTGGCTGGCTCTCCTGAGTGCCTCCCTGGTGCTGTTCTGGGTCTCTCTGCCTGCTCCTGTGGCTCAGACTTCTGAAAACAGCATGCACTGACTCACTTCCTGGTTGTGATGTCATCATGCTGCTCCACAACACAAAAATCACAATTTGTGATTTCCAAATACTGATTCGCTATTTTACCAAACCACTATTAGGTACTTGCTATTTGTGATTGAGATTTTTTAGTAATCGCAGAAAATTCTATGATTGCCTTCTTACATTACATTTTGCAAATCCCAAATAACGATTCAGTAAAAATCACTATTTGGGAATTGCAAATGCGGACCTTTATACATCTGTCCCAATATGTACTGCTTTATTATTATAAATGTCTTGCACTTTAAATAACCTATCCGTTAACCTCACTTGATATGGCTCCAAATGCACTGAGGAACAATAGTTCAGAAATTAATTTATATTGTAAGCAATGTTTCATCTTTCGTTCATAAATTATCATCTAAAATGACCCTTGGAAACAAATGCTCAAAGTTATGTATTATGTTTGCATCCTTAGAGTGCTTCTTTGAACATGGTGTCAGGATCCAGAATTCAAGGCATCTGTGGAAACAACATCCTTCAAACTGTTGTGTGGTTCAGATAGCAAGATATCTTGACTGCCTAGCAAGGATGTAATGGACCATGAGGAAACGTAGTATCAAATATGGCCACTGCTATTCCCAAATAAATGATGTGAAACTTTGGGGCAAAGTATTTTGTGCTCAGTACCACCAGTGCATTCTTCAAACACGAGAAGCATTTCACCAAATAGAATCAATATTCTTTGGCCAGCTCCAGACGTTTCTTCCTTGGACAGAAGCTACCATGTGTGCACTCTGAGTATGATACCTAAGTGTCTACATGTTATGGAGATGCAAGTTACTGTTCATGGCCTCAAGTTGCTCAGATAGGAGGCATGCATTTATGAAAGAAATATCCTATATTGTGGGTATTTTATATCCATTCACGAAAGGCAATGAGAACAAGGCTTTCCAGGGACCTATTTTTGACAGCGGCATGGCTTCTTGAGAAGAGTCCTAGCCTGGAGAAATCCACTTCCAGGACCTGTAGAGAGTGCTCAAAGACCGCCATATCAGAGCTGTTTCAACTAGGATCCAAAGGGTTGTATTTTTCGAACCCCAGAATTTTGTGGACCAAGAATCTTGAGGACAAAATATTGAATTACAGAATATTAAACATGGAGTGCATACAGGAAAGTATAAATGTACTATTCCTAACTCCACATCTGCATCATTTAAAGATATGTATATCATCAAGGTACATTTATGTGTAGTTGGGTATAGAAAATCTAGATATACCTGTTTATGCTTTATTTTCAATATTTCATCCTTGATATCATACCCCATTGTTATTTGTGTATCAATATTCAAGGTGCAAACCATCCAGAGGTTTGCAATGATTTTGTGTTTCCCAGCTCCATTTGAGACATCTGCTTCAGGAAAGACTTCAAGACCATATTTCTACCTTCTTAATAGTTTCTTGTTTTGCCACAGACCCCTGAATTCTACAGACAGTTCTGTCAAGCAAATTTGCAACCTCATTTCACGGTTCTTTGGATCATTGGAAAACAATATCCAATACCAAATGCATGATTATTAGTATTCTCTTCTCTTTCCCAGTCTCAATCGGTATGATTTTCTTAAGAGTAAAGAAATACAAAGGGGGTGCGTACCTAGTTAATTAATTGAACAAGTGGCTGTTTTAAAACCTCTTCTGAAGAAAATGACTCAAACAAGGACACTTAGTTAAATGTCCTAATGTGGGTTACTGTCCATTGCTTGCTTCAGTTGCTTTGGCGTAGCATACGGGGGCGTTTCGTTTGCCTTCTTATCAGGATTCCCCTTCCCCATTTATCTTTTACAAAGCTTATGCTTTGTGCTGTAAATTGGTTAGGGATAGAGGTATTCATCTTCTTATTTATTTGGCCACAAATGTAATGTAGCAGAAGACCTAGGGACAGCCATAAACCATATCACTCATCCTGTAAGACTTCTTCATTGATTAGGAGTTGATAAAAAATTAATCTTGCACTTTTCTAAACTCTTGTCACATTAGCTAATGAAGTGGTATTGTTTTTTTTTTTTTTATTGGCCCTTGAAGCCCTCTCTGTTTCTTTGCAGGAATTAGCCTAGATTTTGTAACATTTGGAGAAAGCTATTGAGGAACTTCTCAACTAGTACTCCTACGTGTATGCTTCAAGCGGGAGGTTTCATCACTGAAACAAATGTTTGACAGGGTGGCCAAGGTGTATTCTGGGCAGTTAGCAATAGGAAAAAAGTGAATCCAAAACAAAGGACCTTTCACATCAAATCCCTGCGGCTGCTAGCAGACCTGTTTGAGCTCAAGAGCTTTCCTACTAGTCTACCTTCTGCCTCTCTCCTCCTTTTGCTTTGCTTTGCTCTCTACTCTGCTTCACTACTGTCCCTTAGTGCTCCTTTTCCTTGTTCTCTCCCACTCAGCTCTCTCTCTTTCACTTTTGCTCTCCCAATCTCTCTCTCCCCCGCCACTGCCCCCTTGACCCGCCCACTTTTTGGCTCCGCCCCCTTTCCCCGAGCCATTTTTCACCCCCCTCCCACCTCCCAGCTCTCCTCTCCTCCCCCCACCTCCCTACTTAATGGTGGCCGCTGCGAAGCCGCGCAGCGGACGCACACAGCGGGTGCGCCCCTGGCATGCTGAAGGCGCACCAAAGGCAAGCCCATCTGTGCCCATCCAAGTCTGAACCGCGCCCAGCACCAGAACCCTTGGCTCCCGTCCCCGTCCACCGCTCTCCAGCCACTCTCCTGCCTGCCTCCAAGCCTTCCCACAGACCACCTGCAAACCCTTTTCCTGCCAGAACTGCACCTTCACCAGCCTCCACGCCAAGGACCCACTCACCAAGGCAGGACGCAACCATCTCAGATGTATCCTCCTCAACACCCGCTCTGTCCACAAGCACGCAGTAGAGCTATGGCATCTTCTCAACTCAGCCACCCCAGATGTCGCCTTCCTGCCCAAGACCTAGATGAACCCCTCCTCAGTGCCTGACACCGTCATATCAATCCCAGATGGCTACAAGATCACCCGCAGGGACCGCTCCAACAAACCAGGAGGAGGCATCACCATCATCCACAAGAACACCCTCAAGATCACGGCCAACACTGAAGACACCCTCAGCACCGCTGAACACCTGCACTTCCAAATCCACACTGAGCCAAACACCATCCTCTGAGGGTCCCTAGTCTACAGGCCCCCCAGCCCACGACAGCAGTTCAGTGACTCCATTACCGGCATCATCAGTACGCATGCTCTCGCATCTACTGACTACATACTCCTCAGCGACTTAAACATCCACTTCGAGAACACCAACAACAACAACACCACCACCCTGCTCGACAACATCTCCAACCTCGACCTCAAACAGCTCGTCACATCACCAACCCACTCCGCAGGACACACTCAACCCTATTTTCTCCACCAGCAATCACGTCTCTTTCAGCCACACCACCGAACTCCACTGGACAGACCACTGCTGCATCCGCTTCTCCTTCAACAAACCCACAACACACCAACACCCACAACAGACTCCACCACAGTTGGAACAAGGTGACCGAAGGCCAACTTACCACGACCCTCTCCCAGAACCCACCATCGACACCACCAACACTAATGCAGCTGCCTGCTTCAGGCAATGGGTCAACACCTGTGCCAGTACTCTCACCCCAGTCAAGAATCCCTCCAACAGATGCACCGACAGAAAGTGTCTTTGAGTGGTAAAAATTTAAAGAAAGGTCGGAGGAGTATGTGGCCTCGCGAATGAGATTAAAGACAGATATCTTATCGGAGAATACTTGATTTTAAATATTATATAAATGTGTTTGAAAAGTAAGGAGACTAAGAAATCTTACACCTTTCTGAATATCTTGGAACGGTAGACAGAATTGGAATAGGATTATGGACTTGTGATGATTTGTGACCAGTGTCATGTCTGATGGATATTGGATGCAGGTTTGAACTGTTGAGAACATAGTTTTTTGTCCTGAAGAAGGTGGTGGAAGAATTTTGATTAGACTACCGAAACACGTCAATGCTAATTGGATTGCTGGACCTATTGGAACAGGCCTAAATTCAAACAGAGACTGTGCGCAGAAATTGATTGGCCTGTATATACCAAATTTCAGACAGCCTCAAGACATTAGATGATAACTGATGCGCTTTTGCTTCTCTTATATGTGTGGTGTTTTTAAATGTCTGGGTTTTTACCTAATATCTTTGTATCTATATGTTGCAGGTAGAATGGTGGATTTTATGGATTGATTACATGAATGGGGTATTATTTTATTTAATTAAATAATATATTTACTGATTCTTTTTGTTGGAGACATCACTGCAGTGTTCAGTGAATGTGATTGTTTGTTGTGCATTTAAGAATCTATGATTGGAGTAAAGGTTGAATTGATTGATTAGTGTATATTTTGGGGATTTTCTCTTTTCCTTGTTCAAGGTGCCCTGTCCCTTTGGTGATAGGTTCAGGAGGGTCCTCTCTCACTTTTTCTTTGGCACCGACAGAAAGGCCTTCCAGTTTACCGCTGACCTCCACAAATCTAAACAAAGCTGTTGAAGACTCGAAAGAAAGTGGCGATAAGATTAGACTCTGGACAATCTCAAAGCCTTCAAAAACGACACCCGCAAATACCACCAACTCATCTGAGCCGCCAGGAGAACCGCCTTCAAAGACCGAATCAACAACGATGCACACAGCCACAAGGAGCTCTTCAATGGCGTGAAGGAACTCTCCAACCCCAGCTCCAACACCAATGACATTCTGCCATCCCAAGACCTCTGCGACTCACTGGCCTCATACTTCCACCGAAAGATTGCAGATATCCATGACAGCTTCAACACCCAGACCCCCCCAGCAACCACCAACACCACAGATTCACCTTCAACCAACCTCCTGCTTTCCTGGACACCTGTTAACGACAACGACACCATCAAAATCATGAACACCATCCACTCCAGCTCTCCATCTGACCCCTGCCCTCACCACATCCTCAACAAAGCAAACTCCATCATCACACCCCAACTCCGGAAGATCATTATCAGCTCCTTCGAGTCCGCCACCTTCCCGGAGAGCTGGAACAGGCCGAGATCAACACCCTCCTCAAAAAACCCAAGGCCGACCCAAAGGACCTTAAGAACTTTCAGCCTTTCTCCCTGCTCCCCTTCCTTGCAAAAGTCATTGAGAAGGCTGTCAACAGACAACTAACCCACTTCCTCGAGGAGAACTGCACCTTGGACCCTTCCCACACTGGAGTCCACAGCAACCACAGCACCGAAACTGCCATCAACGACATCAGAACCATACTGGACAGCGGCAAAACCGCGGCCCTCATCCTCCTGGACGTCTTGGCCGCATTCAACACTGTCTGCCACCGCAGCCTACACTCAAGCCTCAGCAGTGCTGGAATCCGCGACAGAGCCCTGGACTGGGCCACCTCCTTTCTCACCAGCAGAACCCAGAGAGTCCCCCTCCCCCATTCCGCTCAGAGGCCACAGAAATCATCTGCGGCGCACCCCAGGGTTCATCCCTCGGCCCGACCCTCTTCAACGTCTACATTGTCCCGCTTGATAACATCGCCTGATCCCCCAACTTCAACATCATCTCTTAGGCCGACGACATCCAGCTGATCCTCTCCATCACAAAGGACTCCGCCAAGGCCTACCTCCACAAAGGAATGAAGGCCATCACCGAATTGATGAAGAGCAGCTGCCTCAAATTCAATTCCGACATGATGGAAGTCCTCATCTTCAGCTCCACCCTCTCCACATAGGATGACTCCTGGTGGCCTGCCACTCTCTGAACCACTGCGACTCCCACCGACCACGCACGCAACCTAGGATTCATCTTGGACCCCTCAATATCCATGACCCAGCAAGTCAACGCAATCTCCTCCTCCTGCTTCAACACCCTCTGCATGCTCTGAAAGATCTACAAATGGATACCAACCGCAACCAGAAGAACAGTCACCCAAGCCCTCTTAAGCAGCAAGCTGGACTACAGCAATGCCCTATAAGCAGGAACCACGGCCAAACTCCAGTAGACGCTGCAACCCATCCAGAACGCCTCAGCACGCCACATCCTGGACATCCCCCACCAATGCCACATCATAGACCACCTGAAAAAGAGAATCACCTTCATTCTTCTCACCTAAGTTGTTAGAAATGGGGTCTTTGGTTGACAGTCAGGGTTACCCCTGTTCAAGCAAGGACCCTCACTCTAGTCAGGGTAAAAGAGAATCACCCTCAGCTAACCCTTGCTTACCCCCTTGGTAGCTTGGCAGAGCAGTAGGCTTAACTTGTGCTAGGTGTAAAGTATTTGTACCAACACAAACAGTAACTCAATTAAAACATTACAAAATGACACAACACCAGTTTAGAAAAAAAGGAAATATTTATCTAAACAAAACAAGACCAAAACGACAAAAATCTGACATACACAAGTCAAGTTATGAATTTTTAAAGATTAAACTCAAAAATAGCGCTTAGAAACACAAAATGCTTCATGAGGTGTTAACACAGCGTCGTGACGGAGTTGTTCCCAACAATCTGACACCAGCCGCACCGGACATGGAGTCGCGTAGACCCCCAAGTACAGTACCTTTGGTGAAGAGTGAAAACAAGCCGATGCACGAAGTCGGGGATCACGGCTTCAGTGTGAAACGTTGAATCTGCGCACTTCGAGGGTGCAGGTGGCGTCACCGGATTCAGCCGTGGCGTCAGTCCGAAGTCTTCTGAAGTCGATTTTCTTGGATTTCCACCAGCTTTTCTTTCAAGGGCCCAGGGACTGGATAGGGCACCACTTGTCAGAGCAGCGGTCTCTCCAGAGACTCCAGGTGCTGGCAGAGAGAAGTCTTTGCGGTCCCTGAGACTTCAAACAACAGGAGGCAAGCTCTAAATCAAGCCCTTGGAGATTTCTTCACAAGATGGAAGGCACACAAAGTCCAGTCTTTGCCCTCTTACTCTGGCAGAAGTAGCAACTGCAGGATAGCTCCACAAAGCACAGCTACAGGCAAAGGGGCAGTACTCCTCCTCCAGCTCTTCAGCTCTTCTCCAGGCAGAGGTTCCTCTTGTTTCCAGAAGTGTTCTAAAGTCTATGGTTTTGGGTGCCCTTCTTATACCCAATTTCTCCTGTATGTATTTTTAAATTGTGAGCTCAGAGACCCCAAACTCCCAATTTCCATCCGCTCCCAAAGGGAATCTACACTTTAATCAGATTTAAAGGTAGCCCCCATGTTAACCTATGAGAGGGACAGGCCTTGCAACAGTGAAAAAAGAATTTAGCAATATTTCACTGTCAGGACATATAAAACACATTACTATATGTCCCACCTTAACCATACACTAAACCCTGCCCTTGGGGCTGCCTAGGGCCTACCTTGGGCCTACCTTAGGGGTGCCTTACATGTAAGAAAAGGGAAGGTTTAGGCCTGGCAAGTGGGTACAATTGCCAAGTCGAATTTACAGCTAAAAGTGCACACACAGACACTGCTATGGCACGTTGGAGACATGATTACAGAGCTACTTATGTGGGTGGCACAACCAGTGCTGCAGGTCCACTAGTAGCATTTGATTTACAGGCCCTGGCACCTCTAGTGCACTTTACTAGAGACTTACTAGTAAATCAAATATGCCAATCATGGATAAACCAATTACATACAATTTACACAGAGAGCATATGCACTTTAGCATTGGTTAGCAGTGGTAAAGTGCTCAGAGTTCAAAAGCCAAAGGCAACAGGTCAGAAAAAATTAGGAGGCAGGACGCAAAAAGATTGGGGATGACCCTGCATAAGCAAAAAAGTCCAACAAAAGTTCACAAAGCACTGCACTACACCAGACCACAATTCCTCAACAGAGGACTCTCCTTCTACACCCCGACCCGGCATCCCTGCTCCACTGACCTCACCCTCGCAACCATCCCATGCGTCCACAGAACTACAACTGGCGGTAGATTATTCTCCCACCTCGCCGCCAAAACGTGGAACACTCTTCCCATCCACCCGCACCAGACGAAAGACCTCCTTACCTTCAGGAAACTTCTCAAAACCTGGCTGTTCGAGCAGTAGCAGCACCTCCCCCCATTTTCTCCCCCTCCCCTCCTCAGCACCTTGAGACCCTCACCGGTGAGTAGTACGCTTTACAAATTCCTGATTGATTGATTGGCCACTATCGCTACATTTTTCCCATTTTTTCAAGATTTCTCACCGTCTGGCATTGGTCAGGTCCTACAATGTCACTGCGGTTCTTTTCATCCCACTGAAGAAGGAACAGCTCCTGCTTTATTAGTCTCTAGGCAATTGCTGTTGTGCTTCTCATTCACCCCCAGTTCTTGCCAGCCTTTCTGGAAAGTCCACTGTGGGATCTGTTCGTAATTCTCATTCTTGGCATTAAACTGCCTTTTCATCTTCATTTTTAAACCTCAGTTGAATTTGCAAACCTATTGAACCTCTAATCAGCTTTGTCACAGTGGGTTCACCGGTGTCTGGAATGGGGCCTGTAATTGATTTTATCATCTGTTTTCAACTTTTATCATCCATTTTCAAGGCAACAGGCATAACAGTGCCATCGACATGGTTAAGTCAACTTTAGCTGGACATTGTCCCTTCTTAGGTCTTCCTATCGGAGGATTTTATTTTATATTTTTAAGATTTGAAAACACCCAATTCTGTTGATTTCATTACATGCCAATCTATTTCAGCTTTTGGATGTGGGCCAGACTGTATTACTCAGCATACTCCTGATTTCTTTCAGAGGGTTACAACATATAAAGGAAAACCTTGATGTATCCTTCCAGGTTTCTTCACACAAAATGACATATAATTCCACATCTCAAGGCATGCCAAGGCACTCTCTATTTCCACGTAGACCATTCTACACTCTGGGGCCTAATTAAAGTTTGGTGGTCTAAGGACCGCCAAACCTGTGGTGGTGGTGAAACCGATGCGCTCCTGGTGGTCCAACCGCCAGATAATCACCCTGGTGGTCGTACCGCCAGTTGACCACTGCTGCCGCCAGGATCATGGATCCCAATGGGGGGCAGCAGTCAGAGTCATGGTCAGCCTCCTCCTTGCAGCTTTGGCGGTCACCTCCACAGACCAACAAAGTCGTAATCAGGCCCTTTGTTTTGAGCACTGCTTCTGTAGTTATAAGCAATTACAGCATCTCCCAAGCACCCCAGAAAGGTCCTCAATTTTTTGTTGCACTTTCACCTCCCACCCACACTTGCCTGTTGGGTGTACATTATTATGCAATGTAGCAGCATTCACTCATCTCACAGAGCAATGGTTTTTAAGGGATTCATTGCTGCTGAGGTAAGAGACTAGCATCTATTTTTAGACCTATGAATTGGCTCCTCACATCATAATTAAAGTCATTTTACAGTTGCCAAAACAGTACAATCACAAAAGTGATTGCAGGGCATTGAACCTGCAGACTATTAGCCTTTATTTGCCTATAATGAAAACTACCATACATAACTACTTTCAGGATTTAATGGTAAGATGTCTCCAAGCCGAGTATAAATGACAATGCCAATTCTCCATCTGTTCTAACACAGATCCTCAATAATGATACATCGGTGAGAGAGTAGTTGAGAATGGTGCCCACAGTTTCTGATATCAGCTCAGAACCACTGCTCAGACATGTTGATTACCAAATGTTATGGCTGCCAAATACCAATGTTGTCTACCGCTAAATCCACCTCATGCCTCTTTAATCCACCACCCTACACTCACTGCCCTTTATCTCACTCTTGCAAGTTCTTTTTTATCCTTTCATTCTGCTTTTGTCAGTTTTCCTTTATTTCTCTTCCCCTTCTTTCTGTTTTTTTTCTGTCTTTCTCTCTCTTTAAAGTCTGATGATGAAAGTGCTGGTGCTCAAAAGTATGTCTGTGGGTCCTATCTGCAATCACAATTGGTTGTGATGTTTTGCATTAGTAAGCAATTTTCTGTTACTTCTTTTAAAATGTGAAATGCTGTTTAAACGCACAAGAGGCGAAACCTCCAGTCGGTCACGCTGCCCCCTCACAATCTTAAATAGGAAAAACATACTCTATGAATTTGTGCATATTGTCTATGTCATGGCTTTTTCGTATGTATTTTTTGTAAACATGTATTTAACCAAAACCAAGATGCACTATGTTAAATCTGTGCAGTTAAAAAAATCACAATGAATATGTGTGTAAATTATTTGTAACGCTGGATCTCCGAGGCAGTAAAATGTGCTCTAAAAACGAACAATCTAAACCTTCATAGGAAATGTATGTTACTACATCCACCACACCAGGTGTAAACAAAGTTGCGGACGTGAACAGAATCTTCATGCTTTCTATCAATTCATTTAAACTCACTGTTTCTCGGCCTCCTATCTGCTACTGCTTTTAATTAGTGGCAATTATTTCATAACCAGAAGGCAACAGAGAAGAGAGATCTGATGCAGCACGCCATTTCTTTGTCAGGACAAACGACAGAAACCTCTTGTCATCAGGCTCTTAAACATTATAGTTAGCACTTTTTTATTTAAAAAGGTAGCAAAACCTACACCACAGATGTTCTGATCCCCTTAGCCAATCTGAACACCTTTGCGTGCCTCCAACATAAATATTGCATTTCCTAATCTCTATTTGAGATATAAATGCGAGTGCGGTTCATTGCAACGTTCCATAGTTGCAATGCACCATCATATGTCATTTGTATTTTATACCTGCAATCCTTTTAATAGGAATCATGTTTCTGAGCTGTACTTTTTAAAGCTCATGCACTAAGGGGATCATTACGAGTTTGGTGGTCACCAGGGCCATGTTGGCAGTGGTGGTTGTACCGCCAACAGGCTGGCGGAGAAGAACCCCAAATGATGACCATGATGGTATACACAACAGAATACAGCCAAAGCACAGCCGCCACCGCCACTGGGATCAGTCTGCCATGGAATCTGCAACAACGATGATGACAGCAATCGTAAATACACACTCTTATCTGTTACTGTTGTAGATGGTCAATTTTTGTACACTCACACAACTGACATTCGGGAATGGGGTGAGAGGGGAACATCCACATGTAACTGCACACTAACACACACAGTCACATACAACCACCCACCCACCCACATATATACAAAAATACGCCAGGGCCACCAAACACACACACACATACACACGTCACAAACACACTCAGGTAAGCATGGAAACACTGCACAAGCCCACATCCACACAGTATCACACAACACCACAACACGTCACAACCACAACATAACCGACCGTCTTCAATCTTTTGACAGTGAACCACAGGGGACATTACCCAGGTACACATCACACATACATCAAAATGTAACACCAACAAGCACAAAATACATACAAATACATAATCATACTACTTACATGTCGACTTAAAAAGAACACTGTATCTAACATTTCAAACACATTACACACATACAGTCAAAGCACACAAAACCACACAGAACATGAGCAAACACAGCTCGGCACAAACAACACATAATACCAACACAACAATACCTCTTGGACACACAAATGTCCATCACACAACAAATACCCTACCACTGTCAGACAAAAACCATGCACGCAACCACTCATACGGTCTAACCAACACACGTAGCACAAGCAGAACACACACACACATACAGACACACAACTAATGTCAGCCAGGAACAACTCCAAACTAAGGAAAGAAAAGCATGACAAAAATGTTACCAGGAAACCAACAACTAGTTGGCTCAAATAATTATTAGAACCATAATATATTTAAAACAAAGTCCATAGACCAGTCCATCAAAAAAAGTCTCCAAGCACACAGTGCACATATGTGTGCCCTAAACTTGACTCCTGACTGCCATGTAACCTCCAGGGGGCATCTATGGAGCAGGCGGGCGCCTCAGGGGTTATCTAGTGGGGGGTAGAGGGGGTGGTTTGGGTTTTGGTCTTTGTTGGGGGCCTTTGGGACCTGGCTTGGGAGGGAGGCTTGGGTTTGGTCCTAGGTTTAGGGGAGGGTTGGCATTTAGGCAGAGGGGTTGACTTTTTGGCAGGGGGAGGGGCATGTAAACTTGCAGGGGGAGCAGGGGAGGTCTTGGAGGTGGAAGGGCCAGACTTGGGGAGGGACACAGACTGTTTAGGGGTATCACAGGTTGGAAGAGGAGTAGGGAAAAGGGCAAACCCAGAAAGGAAAGCTCTTTTTTTTACACACAAGGACAGTCATAGCAAAAGGGTTTGGGTGTGGAGGGAGAGGGAGTGGTTGTCAGAGGTGTTGTTGTTGATTTTTTGGGTGCATGTTTGTGCAAGGTAGATTTGTGGGTGGCGGGTGTCTGTTGGGTGAGTGTGTGAGGGCCTTTATGTGTCTTGGGAGGAGGGGGATGGAGGTGCTGGGGGATGCCATGGTGGGTGGGTGACTGTCTGTTGGGGTGGTGACTGCAGGTATGGTGGCTGTGCTACATCTAGGCCTGTCTGCGGTTATGGTGTCTGAAGATGTGGTGACTGAGGTGGATGTCTGAGGGTCTGCTGTGGTGCTGTCTATGGGGTGGATAGGTGTAGTGACTTGATCTGTGAATGCTGGTGTGGTGTCTGCAGGGGTGTCATGTGTGCTCTCAGTGGTGCTGGGGATGGCGGGGATGTCAGGGCTGGTTATTACTGTTGCTGAGTGCACAGGTGTATGTCGCCTGTGTGCATGCCTGTAGTGTGTCTTGTGGTGCTTGTGTTTGTCAGAGCAACCCTTGGATGTTGATGTGGATGCATGCTTGTCTGTTGATGTGTTTTGGCTGGATCGGGGAAGAGGGGTTTGGGATGGAGAAGAGGAAGGTGCAGGGGGACGGGGGATAAAGGGTGACTGCCTGCCATCAGTGTAGACTACATGACCTTATCAAAAAACCTACATCACTAACATTTGTCAAGACATATGTACCTAACATTTTAGGACTCAAGTAACACTGACATAACCTACTTCTAATGTAACCATGATGGACACATACACCTAGAGTCCAGCAAATTGACTGACAACATATCCCATTTCACCCACATTTCCATGTCAAAGGGAACACCTGCTGCACTAATAAGTCAGGCTGAAATGAGCTTATCCATTACACAATCTGTCTTAACAGCCTCTGATTAGCAAAGGTAAGTATGGCAAAGTAGAGACTACAGCAAAACAAAAGGTGCGAAGTACCAATTGACACATGATGTAGGCACAAAGCATTGCATGTTTCACCCATATAGGTATGACACTGCCCTATGCAGGATGGGCAATAAACATGGTCTAGGGGATCAGTAGGCTAGCCACTTACCTTCTCAATACCATATACATGGTACACAATGATTTAAAACACATGAAAATTACATGTCCTGCACTGTAAATCTGTTGTTACTACTATGCTTTTCACTATGTAGTATATACACCCTGATAGAAACATCACATTTGCCAATGTATAGTTCAAATATTACAATGAGGACACCGCCTCACACCTTAGAAGGAGTGTAGTACGTATGCCATGTCTAATTCCTGTTTGGGATGACAGCCTCATAGGAAGTTTCCATCTATTGCAGAACACAAGATTAATTTGCCCTATTACCCACCTGTCATGCACAAATGGAGCACATAGAGCTTGATCTAGTGGAATATGAATGGTCAGAGACCAGAGAGCGGGGGAACTTACCAATAGGGTATATGGAAGTGGATCAGTAGGTTTGAAGGATGACACAGGTTACGTATATGTATAGCAGTATAAAGGTACACATATGACACTGTCACATGTGCACCACCACATGGTGTTATACTATTTGTTTAACATAGGTGAGTAATATGTCCCTATACACAATACATTGTCCACACTTGTGTATCAATGGTGGCAACTGTAGTACTATTTCTTCCTAGGAGACCCTTTACCTGTAGCACTCACCACATTGTCACTGCTGAGATACTTAGACACCATACACTTAACTGGCAGAGGCATGTACATTTGTTTAGTCACTACTTACTCCCTTGTGGCTTCTGTGCTGCCCTCAAATGCCCATCCAACTCAGAGTAGGCCACCGCAAAAATGCAGGCCATTAGAGGGGTTCAAGGAACGATGGGCACCCCTCCCTTGTTGGGAGGACATCCCCAGCTAGGCATCTGCGATCTTCTGGGCCCAGCGCCTCAGGTCTTCCCACCACTTCTTACAGTGGATGATCAGCTGGCTGTGGACCCCCAGGCTCTTCACTTGCTTGGCAGTGGCACACCAGATTCCCTTTTTTTGATGGGCATTGACCTGCATGGATGACACAGACAAAAGCAAAAAGTAATGTCCACATGCACCATACTAACACAAGTGGCAGCAAGTAAGCATGCATAAACACATTCATAAGTTTAACTTTCAGGTACACCGTCATACACCACACCTTTCACACATAGGTATACCATTTGACTCACCTGCGCCTCTGGTGCACCATATGGCTGTTCATCAGGGGTAGGATTGCCTCCACAAGTTTGTTCAGCTCTTCTGGAGTGAAGGCTGGGGACCTATCACTTGCAGGATGTGGCATGATAGCTCCCAGAGGCAGTACACAGCAGCTCAGGTAGTGGAGGTCTTGTTGGCAGTAGTGTCAGGAGTCAAGTGAGCAATACTGCAGAAGATGGTGTCCGTCACATACAGGACTGTCACTCCCGACAGACATCGCCAGTGGCCCAAGACCGCCAAAGGTAGCAATGTGTTCCAATGGCAATTTCCACCACAGTTGTGACCGCCTACCGCCATGACGGCATTCATCTGCGGAGTTGGGTCACTTCCACATGTCCAGTACAGTAGGTTAGACAACTGCCATTCTGAGCACATTTCATGTATGGAAAAGTATTGGAATCTGCATCATTAACAAATAACTATAATGTGCTAGATGTCAGTAAGTACTGCATTCAGGTTTAGTAGTCAATTTGTGCACGTGAGTAGTTAAAGCTGTGTAATAGAGGGATTAGTGATGATACAAATGTACACTTATTGTCAACATGCTATGTACATCGGTAAAGTAGAATAGGTACTACAAAATGTGTTCCACATGTACAGTTGATTAGACTTACAAACACTGATAGTCACAGATAAAAATGCATGTTCAGTACACTAGAAAATTGAAGGAATATGCACCAAGGGGATTGTCTTAGAATGCATAGTAATATGCTGTTCTGTAGATGTGAAATGTTGTAACTAGCCTTGACTGCAGATATGTGTGAGTTGTAAATGTACATGTTCATTATGTGTGCATTTTTCTTGACACATACAAAATTTATATGATTCTACATAGTTAATCTGGCATGAGGAGAGGAAGACAACTTCCAGTGGACCGCCCACTAGTAGACCTGCACACCATGGAGGAGAGATATATTATACAGACATATAGTCAGACTAGGCATACAATCATGGATCTTTGTGATCAGTTGGAGCCAGATTTGATGCCTGGAATTCGCAATCCCTTTAGCATACCTCCCATCATACAAGTAATGCCAGTGCTAACCTTCCTGGCCACTGGGTCCTGTCAGAATATAGGGGGTCATTCCGACCCCGGCGGGCGGCGGGCGCCGCCTGCCGGGCGGAGACCGCCAGAAGACCGCACTGCGGTCAAATGACCGCGGCGGTCATTCTGACTTTCCCGCTGGGCCGGCGGGTGACCGCCAAAAGGCCGCCCGCCGGCCCAGTGGGAAAGACCCAGCAACGATGAAGCCGGCTCCGAATGGAGCCGGCGGAGTTGCTGGGGTGCGACGGGTGCAGTGGCACCCGTCGCGATTTTCAGTGTCTGCCAAGCAGACACTGAAAATCTTTGTGGGGCCCTGTTAGGGGGCCCCTGCACTGCCCATGCCAGTGGCATCGGCAGTGCAGGGGCCCCCATGGGCCCCACGACACCCGTTCCCACCATCCTGTTCCTGGCGGTAGAAACCGCCAGGAACAGGATGGCGGGAAGGGGGTCGGAATCCCTATGGCGGCCATGGTGGATTCCCTGGGCCAGGGGAAAACCGGCGGAAAACCGGCGGGAAACCGGTGGGAAACCGGCGGGAAACCACCGGTTCCCCTTTTCTGACCGCAGCTTTACCGCCGCGGTCAGAATGGCCCAGGAAGCACCGCCAGCCTGTTGGGGGTGCTTCCGCGGTCGTTGGCCCTGGCGGTCAATGACCGCCAGGGTCAGAATGACCCCCATAGTGTCCCTAACTGCAGGGATGTCTCAACCCATGTTCAGTCGTGTTTTGAAGGATTTACTGTCAGCACTGTTGAAATGCCTGGACAGCAGCATCAGGTTTCCCCAACGTGTGGAGTTTTATGCAATGGGACACATTCAACATGTGGTTGGGCCCATAGAAGGTACCCATGTAGCCTTGGTTCCCCCAGTGCCAATGAATAGGTATATAGGAACAGGAAAAACTACCACTCCATCAACATTCAAGTTGTGTGTTTGTCAGACCAGTACATTTCACAAGTCAGTGCAAAGTATCCAAGATCAGTCCATGATTCCTTCATCATGCAGAACAGCAATATCCCACTGCTGATGACACAAATCAGCACAGAGAGGGCCCGGCTGATTGATAAGTCAGATTTGACATGTGTGTTTGCAAAGTTTATCTCCTGCTATCACAATTGTGCATATCCTCAATATGTGTTTGTGTATTTCTACCTATTTGCTTACAGGTAACTTTGGCTATCCTAACCATCCTTGGTTGTTGACACCAATGAGGTGCCCAACCACGCCAGGGGACGTCCACTACATTGAGGCCCACGGAATGACAAGGCGTGTTATGGAGCACACGTTTGAGCTCCTGAAGGCAAGATTTCTCTGCCTGGACATATCAGGAGGATTCCTCTTCTACTCACTCAACAAGGTATGTGAAATAATTGTTGCCTGCTGCGTGTTCCACAATCTTCCCTTGAAACGTCAGATACCATTCCTACCAGATGAGGGGGAGCCAACAGAACCTGTGGGTGGAAATGCAGATTTTCCAAGTGATGATAAGCCAGGTGAGGATGGAGCAGGAGACTGCGGGGCAGATCTCATCAATCAGCACTTCAACTGACTCAAGGTATGTGATGTATTCTTGATACAGTGACCTAAATTTGTAACCTAGAGTTGATGGGTAGCATGCCTCCTCCTTTTCACCATTAGCTATGAGGTTTTAGGTATCTCCAATGTGAACATGACTTGTCTGAACTGAGGAATGTTTTCTACTATGTCCTATCTCTTGTCCATGTCAATCATAGATTTGTCGAGTTCCAGTTTGGCTTCTCTTTCTTAGCAAATCACAGACAGTGTCAAAAGCAGATGGAAATTGCAGACACACATGAGAAGTGGACATCGATGAAACCAGGTAATAATTGCTATAAGTATATGGAGTTAAACTAACATGGCCAGACTGTCAAGACACCGGATAGATTTGTGTTTTCTCATCAAGATAACCTGTACCTTCCTAGAGATGGTCAAATGATGTCATTTATCTGTCCATATGTCTGGAACATGTGAAAATGTAGACCCATAGCCTCTACCATTACAAGGACTTTTGTTGCTTGTAACCTAATTTGGACCTAGCTGTCAGTGTGTTCCTACTTTGCAGACCAATGTGCATATCACTGTGGACTGACATATGTGATCAATGTAAGTGAAAGATCCCTGGACTGGGGCCATTAGTACTGATAATTGTTTGTACCATGGGGTATGAATATTAGGAAGCTAAGGTATGGTGATGTGATGAGGCTTTATCAGGTGATACAAATTACCAATCTGTATGCCTTCTGGCTTGTAGGAACACTGACATGTCACTAACTTCTGTAACCTGTGATTTAGCAGTGTCTGGCACCTTAGCAAACACCCTGATATTACTATCAGTAATATTCTATGTGCTATTTGCATGTCTTACAATATAGATGTAGCATATAGCTATGTTTGAATCTGTCAATGTTGGAATCCTAATGTAATGAGTCTCCTGCTGATAGAGTCCACTTGTGATGTCCATAATATAGGTTGTACAATACAGAGGGGCATACTGATAGCAGAGTTGCATGCATAATAGCTGTACATGGTTTATAAATGACACATACACAGGACGTCTGCTCACGTGTGAATTATTGTGAACAGTAAAACAATATGTGTGACTGATAACTTACAAAAACACTATATAAACAGTGAAGAGTTCAGTCATGGTGGCTGGAATAATGGGAGTAGCTGCTACACAATTAGGGTACACAAGTCCAGTGTCCTTGAACCATGGGAAAATGGATATTGCTTTCAGTACAGTCAACCGGGTGTATCTGTGGCACACAAGGGGAACAAGCCAGGAGAGGTTAACTTACTGGCAGTGGGTTTGGTTTTGGCAACTGCTCCTCCTGGATGTCTGGGTAGGTGTCCATGTTTACAGAGGGTGGGCTGTCTGAGGCAAGTCCCTTTCCTGGCAGGACCTCAATTCCACTAGCAGCCACAGATGTGGAAGGGCCAGAAGAGTCATTACTGGTGGAAGAGGCCTGATGTTGGGCTGAAGACCTACTCAGGGTAGTGTTGATGTCCCTCTGCACCCCAACAATGGAAGCCGGGCAGGCATTGCCGCCCGCCAAGCAGGAACCGCCAGAAGACCGTACCGCGGTCAAAAGACGCGGCGGTCATTCTGGGTTTCCCACTGGGCTGGCGGGCGACCGCCAAAAGGCCGCCCGCCAGCCCAGTGGGAAACACCCTTCCACGATGAAGCCGGCTCCGAATGGAGCCGGCGGAGTGGAAGGGGTGCGACGGGTGCAGTAGCATCCGTCGCGAATTTCAGTGTCTGCTAAGCAGACACTGAAATTCAAAGTGGGGCCCTCTTACGGGGGCCCCTGCAGTGCCCATGCCATTGGCATGGGCACTGCAGGGGCCCCAGGGGCCCCACAACACCCCATACCGCCATCCTGTTCCTGGCGGCCGAAACCGCCAGGAACAGGATGGCGGTATGGGGGTCGGAATCCCCATGGCGGCGCAGGAAGCTGCGCCGCCATGGAGGATTCCCATGGGCAGCGGAAAGTCGGCGGTACACCGCCGACTTTCCGTTTCTGGCCGCGGCTGTACCGCCGCGGTCAGAATGCCCAAAGGAGCACCGCCAGCCTGTTGGCGGTGCTCCCGCGGACCCCGACCCTGGCGGTTTTTACCGCCAGGGTCGGAATCACCCCCTATGTGTCTTCCACTGGTGCATAACTTCCTGGTGGTGGTCTCCCTGCAGCTATTGGATTTCCCCCATAATGGTGATTACCTGGCCCATCATGCCTAAGATATTTTGGTAGGTGCCCCGGACTTGGAAGATGGTTTCCCTGACAGTATTGTCCCTTTGAGCCCCACATCCTATGGCCCACACCCTACCCCAACATCCCGGTGTCCCTGGCACAGTGTGCCCACCCCCAGTGGTGGCAGGAGCATCTTTGTCAGGGGTGACAAGAGGAGACTCAGGTACCTGTGCTGTGGGGCACACAATGGATGATACAGTCCTTAGGACACAGGTTTGGGGGTGAATGGTTGCCTGTGATGTAGATGCAACAGAGCTGGGAGGAGCTGATGTGGGCAGGGTGAGGCTGACAGTTGTTGACTGACCAGGTGTCCTGATGGGTCAGCTTCATCTTTAGTGTCTACACATCCAGGGGTGTTGTCCTCACTGGGGCCTTCATCCAGATGGGTTGTGGAAGTCTCCGGTATCCTCTCCATAGTGACATTGGTAGGTTACCTGTAGGCGAAGTGGAACACAGAGTTGTTGTTACAGTTAGGGTATTATTGATGGTGTGTGAGATTCAGACAGTGCCTTTACATGATCCAGGTGACTTTAGTGGACAAGTGGCATGCCAGAGAGGTGTATTGGAACATTTGGACAGAGGTGTAGTGGATGGATTGTTAATTGGGATGGGTTAAGGTGGTGAGGGAGCAAGCAGGACATGACAATTGTGAGACATGGATTTTGTGGGAACTAACTAGACTTCACTCCCACAGGTATTCCTGTCAGGCCCTCAGGATGCAGTATGTCCAAGACCTTCTCCTTCCTAGATGTGAAAGAAGGGGGAGGAGTTGTGGGCACACCACCAGTCTTCATTATCACTAGCTGGTGCCTGGATGCCATGGAACGTACCATTCCTCTGATGTCATTCCACCTCTTCCTGGTGTCCTCATTTGTGCGTGGATAGTTGCTCACAGAATTGACCCTGTCAACTAAACTTTGTCACAACTCCATTTTCCTGGCAATAGATGTTTGCTGGGCCTGTGCTCCGAACAGTTGTGGCTCTACCCTGACAATTTAATCCACCATGACCCACAGGTACTCATCTGTGAAATGTGGGTATTTTTTAGGAGACATGGTACTGATGGTAAAGATGGTGTGGTAGTGTTCAAAGTAAAAGGGTTGCAGAAAAAGGTAAATGGTGAGGTGCAGGTGCCGTGATGTGAGTGGGTGACAGCTGTTGTGCATTGTGTGTGGTAGTAAAATGTGAGTTGTGTATGTTGTGCTGGTGTGTGATGTTTGTGTAGTGAAATTTTAATGGGCGCCTATTCTTGCTTTTTGTTTCTCACTAAACTGTTGCTTGTCTTGCCAAAAGTGTCACAGGACTTGGCGTGGAGTATGCCACCATTTTTTCTGATGGGACAGAGTGGGGAAAGCTTTTCTGGACCTATGTCTACAAATGTCTGACTGTTAGGCCCATTTTAAGAGCTGATGCGCCACTTTTTTTGTGACACCCTTACTGGCACCTAACGATATATGTTTGTGTAGTATTTATCATACACCGCACCATTGCTGTCATTAGCCCAATAGTGTCAACATTTTTTACGCATTTGTAGCATTTTGCTATACTAGTCTAAAAAATGTTGATGCTAGTGTAGCAAAGTGCAAGGAGGCCCATAGTTTTCTATGAGAGCATCATTTTAATGCCTATTCTGAGCAGGCATTAAAAATTATGCCAAAAATGTCACAGTGAAATCTGTTAAATTTCACTGCACCATTTTTGCAGGCCTTCTAGCACCAGAATGTTCCCCTTGAATACATTATGCCTGGTGCAGGCATAATGTGATGCAAGAGTTTACCAAGTGGCGCAATGCATGCATTGCCCCACTTTGTAATTATGGGGTGAGGAAAAGCTATTTTAGCACTGCCTTAGCATAAAAAAAATGACACTATGGCAACGCTAAGGTGGTGCTAGGGGCTCTTTAATATGCCCCTTAGTTCTGAGTTATGCTATTTATTTTGATATCTGTACTAACTGGTACAATCAATTTGTCATGCCTTCCTGCTATCTCTAGAAGAGAGGATTCAATTCAAGAGCAAAAGGTGCCCTTCAAGAGAAGCTCAAGTGTGTCAATTTGCTAACATCTTTCCATCAATGTCAGGATTCTAATCTGGAAACGAAAAGCACAGCATTTGCCATTGGGTTTGCCCTGCAGCTGCAGTGAATGTGAACCGGTGGCCTGCTGAGTAGCCCTCTATGTGGGTTGGACAATTACCTGTGATTGGTATATGACAGATTGACTTCACAAGAACAATTCAGAACACTGCCCCCATTAGGAATAAGGTCCCTCTGGTGGACATTGACATCCCTGTTTTGGAGAAACCTATTTTTCCTGAAAATTGGATTTCACCATTTTCCTTCATTCTAGGACAGTCCTGAAGCTATTGGTTTTCTCTTGTAACCTGTATATTGAGGAAGCCGGAGTTGGGCTATAGGAGAGAACGGAATCTTACTGACTTGTGCTTTCTGTATTGTGGTGTGATGGCTGGAAATATATTCTTTGTAATTTATTATTTTCCTTTATCCAAAGTAATAAAACAAATTTCTACATGCCACAGAAATCATGATACCCAAATGGGCTTGCATTCAGTGCAGATATAAGAAAGTAAAAAAGATTTTCAAATTCCATCTGAGTGGCAGGGACGGTCAATATGGAATCCTTTGTCCATGTAATCTATGTCTACTGTGTGAGGGCTCCCCAGACCATACCAACTACTAAATTGCTGCATTTTCAGGAATGCATCACCTGGATGCAGGGTCAACATTTGTTCAGGCTTTTGTATATCATATCCTTTGTTCTTTTTTTATTCTAGCTGCTGGCATTCTGCATGGAACAATCTTTTCAAGTTGCAGCAGACATCCTGGTTTGTATTGTTTATGCCTTGGTGTTTTGAAAATATTGCTGTCAGCTTACTCCTGGAGATGTGATTCCTGAATGGTATTCTAACTTAAATCCCAATGGAAGATCGGAGCTGAAAACTGAGGTGTACATTCAGTATTATTGTGAGAAAGCTTTACAATCTTCTTTGGGGACACTTTCTATCACTACTACTGCTCTCTATTCCATAGTTCAGGCTATCCATAACTAACTGGGTAAGTTCCCCCAAAGAAGCCAGTTAGCAAGATTTCCTGTTACGTACCCACTTTGCTTCTAGCAGCAAAACCCCCTCCTCCAGAGCGAAATGGCAGCAGTTATTTAACTGTTTCTAACACTCATTTATACCAGTGCCATCCACAGTGTATATGGATGCATCAGAACACTACACAATGCCCCAAACTCTACATCACTGTTCTCGTCCTTCATGTCAGTGAGCAACCTTATCCCCTTGCCCACAGTTGGCTAATCTCCAGCCTTTCTTAGGTGTTGTACTCAATGGCTTACCCAGCTTGGATTATCCACTGGTTTTCTTTTTTCTTTTTAGTTGCCCACATATGAAACTCTCAATCCACTTGCATATAAGCAGGGCACTTACTAATTGATGAAAATTTACATTAACTTTTCCAGAGAACATGTTAACTACATATGCAGTAGCAGCAGCATGAGCCACCTGTGTTGTGGTACCTGGCTTTTATAGCTTTTTGTTCCATACCTAGCCAATGTGTAAGGGTATAGTGACAATTTGTCTTATTGTACTATTTTTCACTTAACCAATCCCACCAATGCCTTTAAGTATGTAGTTTGCTACATCAGCACAGTGCATGCTGGTACTCATTGAGCAGACCATTTGTTTTCCAGTCAAATAAACTAGTTACCACTCACACTTACTTGGACATTGGTAGGGCACATATTGTACCTTTTCAAGAGATATGTTCATGCCCACATAGGTACATTACTTTCTGCTATTTAAATCACACAGTTATAAATGGTGTGGCCATTTCTTTGATTTGAAGTAAACACCCAGCTCAAACACTTGTGCACAGCCACTAAGCATACATCAATACCCTCCAATGCATAAACAGTGCAATTGATTTTCATGAAACCTGCTTATAAGCCTGGGCGAACATTTTTAAGCAAGGTCTGAACAAGGTCAACAAATCTTTTCACCCTAAGCAGGGGGTGTGAGATGGCAATTTCAACATTCAAACAACGTTCAATTTACAGTATGACACATTTGGATACGTAATGAAAACCCAATTCAGAAATAAAGTTAAGGATTTTATTACAGATTAATACTCAGGTTAATGTAAAGAATTTTCAAAACACAACTATAAAGATACAGTATCACCATAGGGTGACCAAAATGATGAAAGAAGTTTAAACGCACTAACATGAGGCAAACCAAGCATTCCATCAGTGTGATACAAGATATGAGTAGCAGAACGTGATGCTCGGAAAACAACTGTTGACCAACTCCTCCAAGAAATTGTGCACACTAAAATCATCTAAATAACTAACTACACACTGGGGATCCCTAAAAGGCTTCAGGTTACAAATTGACATGTGCCGTGCTATAACATATGGAAACAAAAAGTAAAAAGGACATCAATGACAAAAAGAATTTGGAAAAATGACGTCTGGGACAAAATTAAACTAACTAAGGTTGGCAAAAAGTAAGTAATAAGGGAAAGTGTCAGAATCTCGATCAAGTGTTTTCTTACTGGATCAAGAAAAATCGAAGATCCTCAGAAAGCTTCTGGAAAGTGCAGAGCAAGGGTAAATAGATCTTTACTTCTCAAAGTCCAAAGAGTCTCTCCTTCTCAAAGTCCCAATGATCTCTCCTGCTCAGAGTCCAAATTGTCCCTTCTCCTGAGACTAACTGGAAACAGTAAATAAAAGTCCAAAGTGAATGATGATTTGTCCATTGGTAACATCATATGGATCAAAAGATTCCAAACGTCCAATCACACCACATCATATGACAGGCATCTGCAACATCGAGATAAGATCCCAAGACCATCTTGCTCTCCTGTACGACTTTGCAACAATTTATAATTTAGCCAAATCTCCACAGTCTCAGTTTCTCAGTGTACGAACCTCAAGGTTACTTTCTCTGACAACATAACATTTATTCCCAAACTAACATTTCAGGTGGATAAAATCTGAAAGCAATGACACATTGGTAAGAAAAAAATAGCTTTTTTCACAATCTATGAGCTGGGGCCTAGCAGGCCTCAGCACAACTTAACTAAAGCAGAATTAAAATTCCACACTTTATCCATGCTATGCAAACACATAAAAATGTTTCAAATATAAAGTCATCATTGGGGGCATGGCCAAGGAACATGGCTGACGGGACACGCTTCTAGTGCACTCCCGCCTCGGAGAAATCCTTCCGTGATCCTGCACCCCCCCCCCAGGCTGGGAGAGCCGATTCATCAGATCAGGAGGACGGCTGGTGGGTTCCGGCATCTCAGGAACCCTTTATCGGAGATTGCCGTCTTGCTTGGAAGGCGGCGCATGCTCGATCCTTTCGGGCTGCGGCTGCACGTTCGATCTGCGTGGTCCTACCTTAGTGCCAGAAGTGAATTGAGTGGTCAAGGGGGGAGCTAGAAACTGCACCCGTGGCCTGCCCAGGAGTTTTGAGGGCCCCGCAGCTGGGGGGCGGCCCTTGGGCGTGGAGGCACCTTGTGAAATAGGGCCCATGGTGAGAGGCCTGATTGTTGGATTGCTTTGGGAGTTGGCCTGTGCTCCGAACGGCATGCCAAGTTGCTGAGCCTGCCGGACCTGGATACTGCAGGCCTGGTGACGGCGATTGGAGCAGGGAGGTGACCCACTGTGTCCCTCTGAGGCCCTGGGGTGCGGGCTGCCTTTCTGGCCTTCCGGCCTTCTGGAGCTGAGTTGTTGGCCAGCAGGATTCGTGGAGAGAGAGCCTGGAGGCTTCTGCCAACGGCCTGGCTGTCTTCTCGTTCTTCTTGGCCTCCGCTGTGCTGTCGTTCCTCCGCTGATTCTGCTGGTGCCTGTTGCCCGCTGGCTTTGCATCTGCTGGTGGATCTTGTGGCCCTCTTGTCTTTCTGCCTGGCTGGACTCTGTATCCCTAAGGAGTGAAGTATTGTGACAACTGCTTTGGGGGGCTCCGCAGAAGGTGGTCAGTCGCGTTTCAGCCCTGTGTGGTGCAACATGGGGCGTCACAAACGGACGGAAGCTTCACAGGTAAATACTATGGAGCAGTATACTACTCCTGTGGCTCCCCCGCTGCGGCCAGTGGGATTGGAGGTGAGTGGAGATGTAGCTGGAGCGCCTCGGAGTGTTGGTGAGCCATCACGAGCGGAGCTCCTTGCGGCCATTCAGGGCTCCTGTGTGGGTGAGCGGGTCTTCGGAAGGTGTCAGACAAGGTGAAGGTGGTGGAGGGTTCCATGGCTGAGCTGCAATCTGAGGTGGGAACATTCCGATCACAGATGGTGCAGGCTACATCTACGATGGGCCGGCTAGAGGCGCGGCTGGAAGATGCAGAGGGAAGGTCTCAGCGAAACAATATCAGGTTGCTGGGCTTCCCGTAGCCAGCGGAGGTGTCAGCTGTGGAATCCTTTGTGGAGAGCTGGATTAAAGATGTGTTGCAGCCGGTGGGGCTATCCAGAGTGTCTGTGGTGGAGAGTACTCATCGGGCCCATGCGGCGCCACCGCAGCCTGGTGCTCCTCCTAGGGCCATTATTGCATGCTTCCTCAATTACAAGGACCGGGACTGTTTCCTGCACACAGCACAGGAATTGGCTAGAGCGATTTATGAGAACTGCAAGATCTCAATATATCCTTACTACACCAATAAGGTGCAGAATTCTCGTAGAGGGCTTCATGGAAGTTAAGGCGAAGCTCAGAGCCATGAACATCAGATACATGCTCCTGTATCTGGCCCGTCTGAAGGTGTTGTCGGGGGGCAAATCACACTTTTTTGAGCAACCTGAGGAGGTATGGCACTGGCTTGAGATGTAGGACAAAGTGCCACCTGACAGACCGGAGGGATCTGGAGGTGCCCCCCGATGGGCATTGGGTGCTGGAACCCCGGATTGGCGATCACATGGTTCAGAGCGGCTGGTGGAAACTTGCCACAGGGTGGCGATACAGCGAGATGGAACAATGGGGGTAGTGTCTGTGGACTCGGATGGGGGCACAGTCTCGGAGCGAACTTGTAGGTGGGTGGAGATGACGAGATGACCTGACTGTTATTCTTGCTGTCTGCTGTTGGTTGGCGGCCCTGGAGAGCTGATGTGGGACTGGGATTGGATTTCCCCCTTTGGGCCGCTCTTGGTGCCTTAGTCTTCAGATCTGGGGGGGTACTGGTTATATCTTGATTTAATGCCAGAGGGGGTGTCACTCCACAGTTTTGTTAGGCCATTTGTTGTGGTAGGGTGGGTTTTAGGCTGCCGTCCTAGCAGCAATCGTGGATTGGTCTTACAGTATGGTATAATTTGGCTGTTTTACTGTATTTCCGGAGTGGATTGGGGGGGTATGTTCATGTTCATGTTTACAGTTTATACAACAGTGCGGGTGGTACAGCAGGGTATGTAGGTTGTCCTTTTCTATGTTGTCTTCGGGAGGGTAAAGCATGGTATGTGGTATCCTGGGGGTAGGGGCTTCCATTCTCACTGATATGGGTCGTCTTATTAATATGCTGATAAGGAATGTCCGAGACCTGAAAAGTTACACTAAACGCTATAGGGTGCACTCGTTCCTTCGTAGACATAAGGTTCATATAGCTTGTCTTCAGGAGACTCATGTGACGGATGAGGAAGCTCATAAATTGGCTAAGAAGTGGCGGGGTCAGATGTTTTCATCCTCCTTTTCTTCCTATGCACGGGGGTTTCTGTGTGGGTGGCTCCTGGGGTTCCCTTTACCCATGTGTACAGTGAGGTGGATGTGGAGGGTCGTTTTTCATGGTGGAGGGAATTTTGGATGGCCTACCCAATGTGATCCTTAATATTTATGCTCCTAACACGGATGATCCTGTCTTTTACTCTATGATACCCGAAATCTTAGGGGTCAGCCTGGATAAGCCCTTGGTCTGGGCAGGGGACTATAATTGTGTGATAAATGGTGGGCTGGATCGTTACCCATCAAAGCTGGGAACGAAACCCCCAATGGTACAATCTCTCAGGGATGTGATGGAGTACTTGGGCCTTTGGGATGGTTGGATGGGAAGGACACCCTGAGAGTAAGGAATACACTTGTCATTCCAAAACACATGAAACTTATTCTCGACTGGACAGGTTTCTGTTGCGGGCATTGATGGTTTGCAGGTACAGAATGTTACTCATTTGGGTCGGTTTTCATCAGATCATGCTCTGGTTCGCCTTCAGGTGCGGTGGGGTGAGAATCTTCCCTGTGCGGCTCGAGGTTGGCGTATGCCCACAGATTTGTTGTCTGATCAGGGATGTCAAGAATGAGTAGGCGCTGCCATAAAACATTATTTGGACTTGAATTGGAACACAACTGCGTCTCGCTGTTTAGAATGGGAGGCTATGAAGGCTGTCATCCGTGGGGAATGTTTAAGCATGGTGGGAGGGGTGCGCAGACAGTTGGAGCAGGACCTTGCGGCATTGGAGGGGGCATTGGGGGAGGTGCAGCAGCAGCCACCTGAATCAAGTGCAACCAGGCGGGAGGAGCTTAGGTTGTACAAGGAGATGAATGTATGTTGGGACACACTAAGTAGGACAACTCTCAAAGGGTATAGGCAGCGGTTGCACCACGAAGGTGATAAGTCAGGCAAACTCTTAGCATGGATCTGAAACGGGAGGTGGAGGCTCCGTTGATTCAGAGCATAGGGAATACTGAGGGGGTGCTTCTCACGGGGTGTAGGGACATTCTCATGGAATTGGTGTCCCACTTTCAAAGGGTGTCTGGGGCTGGCATGGTACCCTTGGGAGGGGGTGTGGAACAGTTTCTGCAGCAGTTGTGATTGCTGAGGTTGGACCCTGAGCGCAGGGATGCACTTGAACTTCCGATCACAGTAGAGGAGGTGGGAGAGGCTGTGACGGCTATGGCTAAATCTAAATCTTCTGGCAGTGACGGATTCCCTGTGGAGTTGTACCAGGCTTTTTCCTCTACACTGGAGAGGTTGTTGGAGGTGTTTGAGGAAGCGAGTTGGTGTGATAAGTTGCCGACACCATGCGTCAAGGTATAGTGTGTTTATTGCTTAAGCCAGTGGGGGACGCTGTTGATCCATATTCGTATCGACCGCTCACCATGTTGAACAGTGATATCAAGGTACTTTGCAAAATTTTAGCTACTCAACTCAGGGGAGTGATGCGGGGTCTGATGCATGAAGACCAATGTGGGTTCATACTGGGTCGCAGTACGTCCCTTAATCTACGTCGATTGGCACATGTTATGCATGAGACTCGGGGATCGGAGTCGGAAATGGCGTTGGTGTCTCTTGATCTGGAGAAAGCGTTCGACACCATTGAGTGGGAAAATTTATTGAAAGTGCTGCGGGGAATGGGTTTTCGATCCGGCTTTCTGGCTTGGGTTCGACTATTGTATACCGCCTCGTCAGCACGTGTGCGTGTTGTGGGAGAGATGTCTGCTGATTGGAAGATCGGTAGGGGAACTCGACAGGGGTGCCCGCTTTCGCCACTTTTATTTGCCCTGGCTGTGGAGCCCTTGGCAATCTGGCTGCGAGAGGAGTTGGCGTGGTGGGGTATCCTGGTGGTTCGGGCCGTTCATGTAATCTCTATGTATGCAGATGAAACTCTGGTATATGTGCCGGATCCCTGTGTGTCGGTGCCGGAGCTGTTGCAGGGAATTAAGTTATTCGGGCTGTATCTGGTCTTAAGATCAATATGAAAAAATCATTTCTGTTCACTCTGGGTTCTCTGGTTGAAATTCCATTGGCTGGGGTCCCTGATCTGGGGTTGTGCTGGGAGGTAGAGTGCATTTGGTACCTGGGTATCTGGGTCGCCAATTCGGTGGATATGTATAATGAACACAATACTGAGCGGGTGGTAGCCGGATTAGAGCGCTCGGTGGCTTTCTGGAACAAGTTGCCCCTTTCTGTTATGGGTCGGGCAGCAGTCGCAATGATGGTGTTTTTACCCCGGTGCCTCTATTTGGTACAGAACTCAATGTATCCACTACCTGCTCGGCTCTTATGACGCTTGGATAGCCTGTTGATCTACCTAGTATGGGCGGGCAGGCAAAGCAGGGTGGCGCTGTCCGTTCTGCAGAATGATCTAGAGGGGGGGATTGGCGATCCCTAACATGAGATATTATTACTTTGCAGCGCAGCTACAGTGTGCAGCAAAATGGATGTCAGAGGAGAATAACTGGGAAAAGAGGTTGTATCCTGGCATGTGTGATGGGCAGGCACTGGTGCATGTTCTCATGTCTGGGGGCAGATCTGACCCTGCTGCACCTTATCTGCTGAGAATCACTGCCGGGATATGGGAGCAGGTGGTTAAACAGGTGCTTAGACGGGCTCCTTTTGACAGGGAATTGAGGGTATGGGAACTGTCTCCATTTCGGGATATAGTGAAGACAATGTCAATTGGGGCCTGGCGATTGGGTGGTTGTGAGGTGGTTGGTGATCTGTACCCTAATGGTGAATTTATTTCATTCCCCGACACCCAGGAGCTTTTTGAGTTGGGCACTGGTCAGTTTCTGCAATATGCCAACTTGAAAGTGTAACCTGCGAAATCTAGGATGAATTCCCGGTGGCCCCCAGGGTTACTTCGGTTCTTCACTGTCTTCTTAACTGGGGTGAAGATACACACTTGATCGCTCGGTTTTATAAGGGTCTGAGGGAGGATCGACCGGGGGTGCTTAACGTGGGATGTAAAGCATGGGAAATCGACTTGGGGATGCCTATCAAGGACGATGATTGGGATGCGGCCTTGTCTTTGGTCCGAACAGTCTCCTGCAATCACAGGTTTAAACTTTTGCATTTTAACTTTAGCCATAGAATGTACATCACTCCCAGCAGTTAAACAAGATAGACCTGGGTCGAGGGGCTTGTTATCCTAGATGTGGTGAGCTGAATGCTTCATTTCTGCATATGGCAGTGGTCCTGTAGTGCTGTTTATGCATTCTGGCAGGAAGTCATAGAAGCGATATCCGAGGCTACAGAGATAGAGTTGGAGGTTACTCCTTTGACTTGTCTTCTGGGGGTGGTGCGCAGGTCACGAGGCAGAGGGGTGGTCTATAAGATGGTGCAGTTAGCGTTAGTACTGGCTAAGCGTAGAGTAGCGATTGGCGGGATGAGTGTACGGACCCCAGTGACTTCTGAATGGTTGAGGGATATGCTGGAATGGGGGGTGGCGGAGGAACAGCATATGCATATGACACGCAGGGATGAGAGGGCCCTCACTGATTTGGCTACTTGGGGCATTCTGCTGGAAAAGTTCACTGCGGAAGGGGACGCGGGCTCTGCAAATAGCAGTGGGGCATTGGGAGATGGGGTCGCAGGATCTCCCTCTTTGCACTCTTGAAAACCAAATGCGGAATTGATTACCTTACTTGGTTATGCTTTGTAACGTCTGGTCTCATTGGGATGTGGGATGGGGGCTTTTTGTGATTCAGGATGGGATCAGGAATGTGTTTCTGACTTCCCTGTGAGTACAATGCAATGTTCGCTCTTCGGACATTATTTAAATTGGGTCAAATTCTGCTCTGTTACACTTGCACTGTGTTGAGTTATTACACAAGTTTGTAATGTTTTCTTTGGGAAAATAAACACAGATTTGAAATAAATATAAAATCATATTAATAAATCTTGTTATAATTCATGTTACAGTAAATTTCAAGAGTAAAATAACTTGTTAATACATCTCAGTATTTGTGATGGGGAACTACATTTACCAACATAAGCATATAAGATTTTATACCATTATAAAGAAATTCAATATTGTTTCAAGAAATATATGAAATCAAATTAAATGATTATTTCTTAGTTGTCATAGCTATACCACAAACATTAATAAACTGGTTTACAGTGAATGCACCTTCTTATGCACTTTCAGTGCACCACTTTAAAGTTAGCTTGTTAACAATTCATGCAATACAATATCAATGTGGTCACGTATACATCAACATTGTGACATCAGAGGTAGCAGTCAAATCTCTGCTGCACCAATCACAATGTCAATTGCTAGGTTTTAAGCCACACAATATCCATTGTTGGGTTTTACACACTAATCATATTGTAGGTGTATGGGAGGCGCATTGTAAGACTCATCTTATTACTCTGTTTCACCCAGTCGTGAGGAAGAACTCACATAACCAATGTCTTCCACTTTGTAGTTCACCACATCAGTACACTTCATATGAACAAGAGAGTTTAGGGTTGCCCCTTCAATATTTTTGAGGGACCTAGGCATCTCTTCCTGCTATTACTAATAACAGGTTTCATGTCAGGAATAGTCAGCATTTGAGCCCTGAAACAATCATTTGTGACTTTTCTTACTTGACAATAATTTATAAGTAGGTTTGCCACGAGGGGGCGGGAGTTATTTGCAAAGGTCTTTTTACATGAACATATTTCCTCACATGTAGGTCCACACCTACACCCAGGAGTAAATCTCTTCATGAATGGAATTGACCATTTCCATGAGTAGATTTACACCTAAATATAGACTTATGAGTTTCTACCTGGGAAGAGAGGGGGTGGAGACTCCTACTACTCAATTTACTTATATAATTGATTGACTATTATTATCTTTCCACCTATTTGTTGAGAACTCTACCACAGAGATGGAGCTCTCTGTATCGAAAGAAATGGTGATTATTTTTAGCAAATTAATTTTATGTGGTTAACAAATAAATAACATTTTTGCAATTAAAAATAATTAAAACATATTGCCCTATTTACCTAGGACTTCCACTGTAATAAGAGACAACTCACCTCCACTAAACCTTAGCATATTAACATGTATATTTTTTATGTTTTAATTTGTATTTCATTTATTTTCTAAATTAAATAAGATTATTTAGTAAGTTATTTTTTCTGCCCAAGCCCCTTGTAGTATGTTTTGTGTTCACTGTGTCACAATCTTAAATTATAGTTAAGTAATATTTCATTAAAAAAAATATTTTACAATCTATTGTATAAGCATGTTTATGTGTAAAACAATTAGCCTTATGACATTTTTCATTTAAAAATATTTGGTAAAATAATTTAAATATAAAGTTTTATTTAAAATGTTATTCAATATACTTATTTTCTCTAGATTTTAGTGTTGTTCCTTTCCTCTTCTAATTTTGATGGGAGTGTGTTTGTAATGCTAGTGGTTGGATGTGGACTTACACCAAGGCTAGGCTGGGGAACTTAAGCTTGCTTTGTCAGACGTACTGTTGTAGGAGTTTTAAATATATTTTGTGAATTATCTTATATGGGTGTTTGTTTTGCATTATCATGTCCTTCCCTAAGCCCCTCCTCCGGATTCCCTTGACCATATACATTTTTGTAGCAAACAGGGCAGAGGTCTCTGTGCATAAAAGAGAGTTGGAGAAGGAGATCCTCTGACAGATGTTTGTGGCTTTCATTTAGGAGTGCATAAAATAGTATTGCTTTAATACTCCAAAATAGCTTTTGTGAATATGATCCAAGATGTTTTCTTTCTATATAGTTGGACTATTGTTTCTCCGAATGTATTTCCTTCCATAATGTTCTTTTGTAAATAATATTGCCCTCAATATATTTTCTTTTTTATAGTTATTGTTGATATTGGACTAAATTGTTTTAAATAATTTTGGACAAACTATGGGCCAGATTCAAATGAAACTGATGGTGAGTGTTGCTGGGAGTATCACACACCATCATTTTCAAAATACAGTGATGCGCTGTATTTACAAGAATATGGCACACCCCTGTATTTCCCCCTCCACTGGCACTAAATATGTTGCTGAGCACCAACACAGCCACCCTTGCACCATGGTACAAGGATGGCTGCACTGAGGGGGCGATTGTTTTTGTGCAGGAAGGAACACCTCCGTGCAGAGAAACAATCTTAATTCTTGAATGGTGATTTGCTCTTTCTATATGTGCTGCAGCACACATAGAAAGAGCAAAAAGCAAGAAGAAATGAAAGCATTTCTCTTTGCTGCGCCATGCTAACACCACCACAAATTTTGACGCTGCCTCAGGTTTACGAAAACTCCTCAATCTGGGGCAACTTCGAAATGCAATGGGTGTTGCTGTGGCACACCCAACAGAAACACCCATTGCACACCCCTTTCACACAAAGTGCTGCGGGTGAAGGGGCCATATTTACAAGGTGGCGTTAAGCTTAACTCCACCTTGTAAATGCAGAGCAGTGCATAGCACCACCAGCACATCACTGAAAGTGACGCTCCTCTGGTGCTCTTAAATATGCCACTTTGTTTTGTGCATAACTGTTTTCCATTGTGATGCTAGGATGTTATTTCTGTGGGTTGTTTCCTGATTAACCCACTTTCAATATACAGTCATTGTGATGTACAGGTTTCTTGATGTAGGATTAAATAAATATTTTTACACTACATCAATCATTTTTTCATTTCTGTGTGTTTTTTTAACATAATTTCCCTTTTGATGTGTTTTCTGTAATTGTTTACTGTAAATAACTTTGCCCCTAACATACTTTGTTTCTCTGCAATATTTGTAATAAAGTTGACCCAATCCTGTTTTTTAAAAATATTTATTGTTCATTTATTTGTAACATATTTAAATGCTTTGGACAAATATGTATATTGAAAAACAATGAAGTGATTTTGATTGTTTACTTGAATAATTCCTGGAGTGTGATTGGTTGAGAGGCTGTGTTAAAGTGGGCTGCACCAATGATGCCATTAGTGACCATAGTCAGATTTGGAGGGTATTAGTTATGAACACTGATCCTTAAGGTGCTCAGATGATATGCAGCTTTAGCATTGCCCAAAATCTCCTGGCACTTTTACACCCGGTCTCCGCCATGACCAGGGCTGCTGATATAACAAACAGAAATAGTGGCTAAGCAACACATTTGGATGGAAATCTGTGAAGTAAGAGACAGTATTATTTTTTTCAGTTAATATCATTGCAGCAAATCCTGGTAAACACCTCGTCACCAAGCACTTGAGAGCTATTTGGCTTTCTGAAGATGTACTATGTTTGGAGGGGAGGACGAAAAGATAAGACTGCAGATCACAGTACATCATGTCCCTGTTCATCTCTATGTTTCAAAAATGAAACTGAATTTTAAAGGTTCCAGCACTTGATTTTCTTTTTCACACTCTTTCTTTTATTTCATAACTCAAAAAGAAATGTACTTCTCAAGGTTGCATTTAATTTCTTTAATGGCACATATTAATTCACAAAGAAAATGAAGAATTTGGTCTAAATTGTTATTTTGGATTAGTTTACATTGTGGTGTTTTACAATGTGGCTATTACCACAAGTGTCTTTAAAACACAACATGATGGAATCCAATATATTTTGCCTGTACAACGCAAGGTTTTACATTGTGGTGTGAAATGTTAATTGTGTTTCTGTAAATGACATAAAATATCCTTCTCTACGGTATTTAACAAAAAATCACATATTTTAGCCTGAGTAAGAATCTATATTTTAATTTAAAAAGTCAGTTGCCAAATGACAAAGCACACATTTCACAACCAAGATTGCATCAATTAAAACCTGTTGTAGATCTTTCTAACTCTGCAAAAGTTTTGATTAAAAAATAAAAACTTCAGTCAGAATAAGAATGTAGGTTTTCTAAATGTATAACCACACTATGTTGAGTAAAGCACTGAGGTGGTTTTTCTGAGTTTTGCGGTCACCACCGAAGACCACCGTGCAAGCAGCCACAGAAAGACCACCAGTGATGGTGGAGTGAAGACCGCCATAGTACGAGTCACCCACAAAACACCATCCAAAATACACACAAAAACCAACACCATCGGCCAAAACAACGGCGTGAAGGAGGCGACTGCACCACCAGCACTGTCACGCCGAGAATATCCCGACCACCAAATAAAAAGTCACAAATCAGCACCGCGGACCCAACACGGCGGAAATTCATTGGTGGTCAGAACCGCCGTGGGGAAAAACGGCACCACCACCAGAACACTGCACCACATTGGACAACACCATTACCCAACACCTGAGGCACATACACACACCTGTCCACAGCCCTGCAAAACACCCCCCACATATATCCAGAACCCTTTGCAACCAGAAACTGACAGAGTGAGGCAAGAGCACACTGGAAGGAGGCACTGCCCTTAAATACCATAGGCACCATCACACTGAACATGCATCACACAACACACCACTGTACACAAACACAACGGAGCACACACACATACTACTACACAAACTCACATCAACAAACAGCACACCCAGAATCCCTGCACAACAAACACCCCACCCACAACACAACCACCATGGCACTACCAAAAACCCTACAATTCACAGAAGAGGAGCTCAGGATGATGGTTGAGGAAATCCTCAGAGTGGAGCTGCGACTGTTTGGAGCACTGGTCCAGCAGACATCCATAGCCCAGAAGAACGACCTATGGCAGAGAATAGTCAACAGGGTGAATGCAGTGGGGAAATATCCATGCACAAGAGAGGACATTAGGAAGAAGTGGAACGACCTATGGGGGGAAGGAACGGGCCATGTCTTCCAGGCACCAAATCGACGTCATGAATACAGGTGGTGGGCCCCCCCTGGACCTCCAGAAATATCACGTGGGAGGAGAAGGTCCTGGCAATACTACATCCAGAAGGGCTGATGGGAAAACCTACTGGGCTGGACACTGGTAAGTTTACTGTACTCCCCTGCCAACATTTCCCTGTGCACAGCATGTACCCCCACCAACCTCTCACCCCCTCACACCATGCTAACGTGCACAAACCCACCATAGACCCAATACCCACCCTTACATGCCACAGCACCCTACTGACATCATTCCCTCACAGGCCCACCTAGTGCATGGAAACCCCACACTGAAGCAAGTACCACATCTACCACAATGCAAAACTCCCTACCCTCACATGACTGCTACATCCACATCACATCATTGCAATTGCACCTTAAACCATGTCACTCCACATCACCAATAAGTATTAGCAAAGACAGTAGCAAGGCAAACATGAACTATCCTCCAAAATAGGCCCATTGTAACATTCCACTGATGGGAACATAAGCAGTGCACTGCTAACTTTCAATGCCATAACTGCCCTGCAAATCCAGTCAATGATGGCATAGAACCATGTGTGTCACTGCTACAATACCATAATCTGGCACAATACCTCTCATTACACAGGTCTCCCAGGTACTGCCACACAGCAGAGGAGCCCAATGACAGAAAGCCCAGGTCTTGAAGCAGGTCCAATAGGGGAGGACTCCCCTGGAAGTCTGGATATGTACGACAAACCTGGCCCATGAGGCTTGAGTGGTCAGTCCACCACCACAAGCATCACCCTGCCCACAACTGAAACAACCTCCCCTGCGGTAGCCATTGTACAGCAGAGCCCACCTTCCCATACCTGTGTCCCAAGGTCACATCAAACAACAGTGTGCCCCACAGGACAGGGGTAGGAGCCAACGGTGCAAGCCCAAGACAATGACGGTCCTGCTGTCAGTGGGAGGAAGAACACTGCACTAGGGGCTCAGGCGGCAAGGGCCAGTGGAAGGGCAATTGTTGGCCAAGGGACGGGGCTGGTGCAGGACACGACTGGCCAAGAGGCATCTCCAGAGTCCTGGGAGCCTATCAGCAAAACCAGGACAAGATGGGTCAGATACACACCACCTTGCATGACATGCAAAGGCTGTGGGGGGAATACCACCAGGAGGCCATGTAGCAGTGGCAGGCACTCAATGCCACCATGGTCTCCGTATTAGGGGAGTTCAAGGAATTGAACAACATCCTGCGGACATCCTCAACCCAACAGCAGGCCACATCCAGTAATCAGGCAACATCACTGGCAACAACATGCTACTGGAATTGAGGCACAGCAGGAGGACTCACAGGCCATCAGCACCCTTACCTCTGCAGCTGAGGGTCACCTGCAAAAGAGGCCACTCATCCAGACATCCTGCAGAAACTCAGGCCAAGACCAATCCCCCCACCAGGAAGTGATCCTTCTTCTGAACTGTCACCCTTGTGTGCCACTATTACACCCTGTTGGGTGTCCAATACCAAGTACACAACATACCGGGCAAATGGATACAGGCCCTATGAGACAAACAGCTGTACCACCCTCTCTGATCAGCACCCACACCAATATCCCACTCCTCTGGACAATGATGTCATGCACTCAATAAATACAAATTCACACAAGTAATGGTGCACATCTCTTCATTGTATGCAGTGGCAATCCTGTTTCCAAGCAGGAAATATATATACATGTAAGGACCACAACAATGTTGTAGTGACAGTTGTAGTGGGACACCCAGGCAGGTGTGTAAGTAAATCAAAATTGTAATGATTTCCAGTGTCAACGATGGCAACAGAAAATACAGAAATCAGCTTGCAGACAGATATGTGACCTTAAGAGGGAAAATGAAATGGAATCAGGCACAAAGTTGTGAGGCATGTAAACAATACATATATCCACACCATTTAAACACAGCTACGATAACACATATGTGAGGGTCTGCATAGGCAGTCACACATGTGTAGGACAGGGAAGTTGTAACATAGGTAACATCCTCTGTTGTACACCTTCATGAGTGGTCAGGAACAGGTACCTGCCACACCGCAGCTGACAGCGCAGAATGACATTCCTACACAACTGGACAAGACTGATAATTCCTCCTAGCCTATTCCTAAACAGGCAGACTGAGGACCCTAAACCTTTGATACAACAAGAGGGCTGTACCGCAGTGGCACTAGCATTTCACACATGTACATATCAGCAGTGCATTACCACTACACTTCATGGTAAGTCTATTACCCTTCAAGGTTGGAAAACAAGATGGAAGGCTGTAGTCCCCACACACACCATGCTGCATTCAAATAAAGGCTAGTGACTGGCTTCAGCAATACATATTCCATGTGCATATGACATAAAATTCACACATACCTGTACATAATTGAAAGTAGTGATGAATCAGGGCAGTCCTGTTGTCGTGTGCCTCATACTCTTCTGCCTCCCCCTTTGCATCAGAGTCACTAGCCCCAAACACTGCTCCACCATCAGTGGCCCCCTCCTCCAACAGTGATGTCTCTCTAAGGGCCAGATTATGGACCATGCAGCATGCAACAATGATCTTACAGACTTTCCCTGGTTGGTACAGTAGGGCACCACCTGACACATGAAAGCAATGAAGTCTGCTCACTCACTCGTCTCATTCGGCCATGTGCCTCATTGTCTCAGTTCTCCGCTCCTGTAGTTGGATGTCTCAAGGGTGCCATGAGCCAGGGCAGGTTCGGGTATCCGGAGTCACCTGTGTGGAAAAGGGAACATGACCACAGGTAACAATATTAGGCAGAGTGCTGACTGTGTTATGAGAGGTACAAACATCTGACATGGAGGGCAGTACACATACCTATGAGCCAGGCCATTTCTCCCTGTAGCTGTGCCATCATTGCAGGGGATTTGTTATAATAGATGTAGGGATCATGTACTGATCCTGGGAATTTTGTGTTCACTTGTGTTATGTACTCATCTGCAAATCACACCACTTGTACATTGAGCGAATATGTACTCTTCCTGTCTCTGCAGACCTGTTCATTATTCCTCGGAGGTACCAAGGCAATATGAGTCCCATCAATGGCCCCAATGACATGTGGGGCATTTGATATGTTGTAGAAGGCTGCTTTTACAGTGGGCAATTCTGGAGATTTTGGGAACCTTATGTACCTGTGCACATGCTAGAGAAGGGCATCCAGGTCAGTGCCCACCAGAAAAAAGGGTTATGGAGAGCCATCACCAAGGAAGTGTGGACCCCGGGGGTCCATAGCCAGAGCCAGAGGAACACCCACTGCTGGAAGCGGTGGGAGGACCTGAGTTGCTGGGCCCGTAGGACCGTGGAGGCTCAGCTGGGGATGGCCTCCCAACGTGAGAGGGGTGCCCATCAGACCCTGACCCCCCTAATGGCCCGCATACTGGCGGTGGTGTACCCAGAGTTGGATGGGCACTTGAAGGCAGCACAGCAGCCACAAGGGGGTAAGTGTTGACTGTCAGGTGATTACTGCATGGTTGTGTTCTGTGACCCTCACTGGATTAGGAATTGACATGGTCAGATGTGAATTAGGGAATGCACAGTCCTGGTTGTCACGTGTGTGACGTTAGCTATGTTGAGCCATGCAGGAGAAGTGGTTGTACTGCAACACACGTTCACCTGTAAGTATGGGTCGATCATGTATGCAAAGATGTCACTGGCTCCATCCTCCAACTCTGCGTGTACTATTGTAGTACAAGGTGGTCATTTAGGCACTGTATATGGGTTACGACAGGCATGTTATAGGAACATTGTAATTGATTGACTTGCTACATCAATGGACCTCTGTAGCACATGTCCTCCACACATTCCTGTCAGTTAGTTAGTGTTCCCAGTCCCTCTGTGCTCAGATATGTATCATTCTTTAATGGATGACATGTGGAAGGGTGTTCTCCTGGGCTGGTTTGTTGGATAAGTCATTCGTGCCATTGATAGCCATGTAGTGGTCTTCGATCAGGTGTTTAGGCTACAGGGATGAGGTGAGTTTGAGTATCGCTTGCATGACACAATCGTGAATGATTGCTAAATGGTCTCTTGTTTCCCCGGCAGGGGCTGTAATCTGTATTGTTTGTATGTGAAGTTGATGTGTGGGTTATCATCATTTCCTCCCTTTCTGTTTCTCCTACCCTCCTTTTCTCTTTCCACCTCTGTCTATGTATGCCTTAGCATCATCTGGCGAAGGAGAAAGGGCACCGGCGAGTGCAGATGTACCACCCACAGGACTCAGGAGTATGACACCAGTAAAGCAGAGGGAACCAGTGGGACGAGATGAGCACCACAGGAGAGACTGGAGCTACCAACACATCTGAGTCAGATTCCTGCTCCAATGGTGGCTCCCTGGTGGTGGCGGAGCCATCTGGTACCACCCCAGCACCATTGTTGTCCGCCACGACCCTTTCCAGCACCTCCCTCCCAGTTGCACCCCACCCATTTGCCCGTGCCAGGTCACTCAGGAGGGTGGGCATCTCCTTCACCGCAGGCACCTCTGCTCCTGCCCCAGTCAGCCCTCCAGCCCTCAATGACGAGGCTATTGACCTCCTGAGGACCACCTCTCTGGGGCAGACAATGATCGTGAATGCCACCCAGGGACTGGCATCCCAGATGCAGCAGTCCAGTGCGTTCCTGAAAGGCATTCACAGTGCCTTGTCAGGCCTCAGAGATAGTCTTAGGCTCTGGCCTCCTCTTTGACGGCAGCCAGTGTCTCTTCATCTTCCGCCCCCACTCCAGCTACCTGTTACCAATCCAAATCCCCTCTCCCTACATCTGTCCAAAGCACACCTACATACCAGCAAACACCTGCTATAACAGACAAGGTGAGCAAAGACAGTCATAGGCATCACAAACATTCCCACAAGCATGAACATACACAACCCACATCTGCAGACATAACAACAGACACTGATCCCACTACTTCCTCCCTTGCAGTCACATCTTTACTAACACTTGCAAGCACTGCATCATCACACACTGGTCCTACTACCATTCCTGTAATTCCCTCAGTCAACACAACAGCAGACTCACAGACACATACCCCACACACCACATCTGCAGTCACCACAACTACCATCTCAGCTACCTGCAGCACATTCACCTCACTTGCTCACACCACCGCAACATTCACTCAAACATCTCCCATTCCCTCTCCCTTCATCTCTACCCCCTCCTCCCAATGTATGCACACGCACCCACTCACCCACCCAACATTCAGCCACCACACACATACAGGCATTGTACACACCAGCATCCATGTACAGCACACCTACACATCAGATGAGCACTTCCTCTACCTCCACTCCCAACCCTCAATCATGTGACAACCTTGTACCTAAGAGATTTTCCTTGCTGCCCCTGACCTCTTCCCTATTCCTCTCCCACCCCATTTTCCCCGTAAACGCAGTGTCCTCCTGCCCCTCCCAGGCCCTTCCACCTCCCATTCCTTGGGTGTCCCCTCTGGTGTTTCCCCTGCTCCTCGACCGAGAAAGAAGTCCACCCCTCCCAGTGCCAATGTCACCCCTCCTAAGCCCAAACCGAAACGTGACCCTTCCACATCCAGGCCTCCCCCACCACTCCCACACCACTGAGGTGCCTGCCTGTCCCATTGATGCCCGTATTACTTGAAGGCCTATTTGCTGTCAGGAGTCAAGTTGGGGCCATGATATCTGGACAATTTGTCCTGCACTACCGGACATTGATCTTGCCATTTGGCACATTTTGTATATATTTTTTTAATACATTTTGTATATGAATACATCTTCCCACATTGCTGTGGTTGGCAAGTTGAGATGCTTGTCCTGGTTTCCTTTACATGGTGGTGTGACATCTGTGTGCAAAGGTGTGTGAGGTCTGTATATAGATTGTGTCTTTGTTTGTTGCATATGCTGGGTAGATGGTTTGGGCCATGGGGATGTTGTAATGTGTGTGACTGCTTGCTTTTGTGATTGTATGGGGTGTTGTGTCTGTCCATGTGTATGGTGCTGCATGTGTGGATTTCCTTGATTGTTGGTTGTACGTGTTGTGTCACCTGTATCATTGTTTGAATGTGTGCTCACATCTATTGATTGTGTGTCATTGCTACATCGGGTTCATGGGGTGTGTGTATCTGTGGTGTCGCATGACGTGCCTGTCTGTGCATGCATTGAGATAATTGTGGTCTAGTTGTTGTTGTGATTTTATGGGGTGTGTTGGTGTGCATTGTGCTGTATGTTTGGCATGTATCAGCTTGGCTTTGTGTGTGTATTGGGACTTGCTATTGACGTATATTGTGTGTGCCTGTATGTGGCCTTAGCTGTCCGTGCAAGGAATGTGTCTTACGTGTGGGATTGTATCAATGCCATTTCCTCCCCTCTGTGCTAGGCGTAATTAAGGTTGTCATCTTTGTCGTTGTCGGTGGCCCTGAAGTTGTATGGCGAGATACAACACTGGGAAGACTAGCAGTTTGTCTGCCATGATGACCGCAAAGGTGTCTCTGTGCCTGGAGGTGGGTGCCTCCTTTTGTATTTTCTGTTTCTGCCAGGCTTTTCATGGCAGCCAGCCCACAGCGGATATCCTGGCAGTATGGTGACTCTGAATATGGCGGGCGGGACATTGGCTTCCATCTGCATGAAGTTGGCTGCTGCTGCCGGTTGCTGCTCGTCGTTGGTGGCGGTGCTGGCAGTGAGTTGTCTGTGTTGCATTGGGTTCACCGCCTTACTCGTTATATGGTGGTCTGCACTGCCACCCTGGCGTTGGTCAGAAGACCGCCTCTGGCGTGGCGGTTCAGTTATCTCCAAACTCGGAATGACCACCTGTGTCTGGGGTATGAACCTGGGCCTGTAGGTTTCAAACGCAGCTACTGTACCCACTAGGTCACATCCCCTCCCCTTACTACCGGTTTACTCACCCATCCCTGAGTACTAATAACTCCTTACTAGCACTGAGAACTTCATAATACCCTTATGCTGCACCTTTCCCTGAGCCTTAAAACCCTTTCTATCCCTGTACTCCACCTATCCCTGATCTTTAAAATGTCCTTACTACCCACATTTTCACCAATCTTTGAGCACTATAAAGCATCACTGCACACTAGCTAAAGACCATGATGTAATATAATGCAAAGTAACGTCTTCCAAAGTAAAATTTTCTCTGAAATAAAAACATCAAAGTGTTGTGCATGTTAAAACCTCGAAGTAAAGGTTCTGTGGTAATAAATCTACGGTAAGCATCTTCTGTTCATATGAATGATGTTGGACATACAAAACAAATGACAATTATTTGGGTAAAGGTACCAGAGACTACAGTTCTAAGAATTAATGGCAAGTAGTTACAGAGAGTGGCTGGACAAGCATAAATTCTCCATATCTTCCCTGTCAAATCAAAGCTTGATAAAGAATAGTAACCAAAAATACTTGGTGTTGTGGACTGATGACAAAGAAAAGACGTGGAGGAAATGTTTTTCTTAGAGATGTGCAGATCCTATTTTTTAATCACTATTGATTCAAGCCACAAGTTTTCATATACTTACTAGAATGCTCCTGTGGAAGGGGCACAGTGACACAGCTTTTCCAGTGACCATCAATTGTGATTACTTATAGTTACAGATTGGGCACTGTCCTTAGGGTACCAATTTGAATGTAGAAACATTTTAGAAATATGAAAGGAATGTAGGCAACCACTTGAAAGAATAGAAGTGTTTATTATTTATGACATCATCTAAACCAATCTGGGGAATACTGGAGATCTCTGCTGGAAAAGCTACTGCATGAAGCTTCATTAGGATCTTGGCAGATCTATTCGATTTCAGTAACCCTAAAATAGTCTTGATCCCACTGACTAAAACTCACAAATTTGAACCTCTAGCTGATCTCGCAGGTCTGTTTCTCACATAATGTGGCCTGTTGCATTCCACTTTTGGACTGCGCGGCCAGAAAATAGTGCTTTTTTTCATAAAAGGGGTGCACACTCCCTGGGTACCAGCTGCCATCAAATATCCTATACCACAATTAAATCTTATTTATGGAAGGGAAGACAACTAAAATATCCAAACATCGTATATCTTAATTGAACAAAAATCCATTGGCAAAGTTCCTTCAGAAATGGTCAGGAGAGACTCCACAGTCAGTTTTGCTGCATTTTATTGTGTAAAACCTTGATGAATTGGCTCCTCATGCAATACTTGCAGGCTTTAGCCAAACTGCATGAATGTACGTTAAGTTACAAAAAATGTAAATTGAAAGATTAGTCACCTCCAGGTTATTTTCCACCTAAAACATATTTGTGATAGCTCCAATGTAAAATGAACTCACAGAGATGTGTTCACGCACGTTTTGCAGAAGCCCCAGGTATCTTCAGATTTGCTACATTGTAGCATTTGTAAATGTGGTAAATATCGATGCTGTACCTTTAGGATACTCAAAGTCATCTTTTAATTTCTTTCTGCTAAGACCATACTATTCATATTGTAACCACTGGTGAGTATACAAACATCTTAGCTACTATTACCAATGACCAAGAGAGGAAGTGGAAGGTGTAATGCAGAAACCTTTTCTAAAAAAGGTTCCACCTCTTCAGTGTATGCTTTAGGGCTTTGAAATATTTGACTTAAAAATGCTTCAGCAGGAGGTCAAATATTAGGATCAATAAATTGCTTAATCTTGACCCATGACCAATAATGATTGTGCTGTGAATGGGGTGATTCTAGTAGTCGTTCTTGTGGTCTAGAATGGTCAGAGCAGTGAGTATATGAACAGACCAAGGAAAATCACTAGCCTCCTGTAAGTTTGTACTTCATGTCCAAAACTAAAATAGGGTGTGCCTAAGGTACACAGCTAACTAATTTCTATTTAAACTCATTTCAACGTGTAATGGAACAGTGGGTGTGCCCGTGAAAGTTTAAGCATGCTTTTTAAAATACAGTTTTGTATCAGATTTCTGCACAATAAAGAGCTGGTTGTTGAGCTTAAGCTTTTACTGTTTCCTAGGTAAGTTGAGCAGATTGGTATCCATGCTTGATATTAAAGCGCTTTAAATCACACACCTAAATGGAAGCACAATAAATTGTCTATATACATTCCCTACTCGAATGAAGAAGAGAATTCCTTGTTGGCCAGTTAGATGATGATAATGACCTAATTCCAGCATATTGTGCTCAGCACATTTTATTTAGGTTTCTGTCCTCTGACAGCAGGCATATAAAAAACCCTCACAGAGAATGTACTTCGTTGTCTGATCTGTTGCCTTCAGAATATATGACATGTGTCAAGACCACTATGTTCTGTTCTGTTTTCTTATTCTCTGCTACGAGCACAATGCACCACTCTTCCTCGTACCTTTGCTTTGTAAATTATGGCTAGCATGACACTTCTAGAGTTCAATGTGCCTGGTCACCTTATTCACAGTTAAAGATACCTAGTGGATCATGATAAACGAGGGGTTTTAGGCCAATGGTTGTTTCGTGTTTGTTGTTTTCACTATTTGCAGCTTCACCAGCAGTACACCAATGTTGCATTTGATAATGAGCTGTGTCAGCATCACTCTGTATGCTTCCACACTCCTGTACTGCTATCACTTGATGGGTGATAAAATGTACTGCTTTCCACCAGCGTGGGTTACAAAGTGGGTTAAAATGTGTGCCATTGTAGACTGCTAATGCAAATCCACAGCCCTCACCGATACAAATGTTTTTCGAGTAGAAAGGAGTTTTTCCTAATCAAACTTAAGCTAAAGAAAGTGGGAACCCCACATTTAACCTCAATGCTATATTAAGCTGATGAATCCAGGAGGATATGTTCACATAGCATCCCAGCTACAAATGGCAGCCTGAACTGATGGAAACACCTAAAGCATTGGCTGGTTTCCTGTAACGTTGGTGTACACCCTGATCTAAATCAATTCACCGTTTCAATGCTGTAATGCAAAATGATGCCCCCCCTCCAGAATGTAAGAAGGGGGCCCTGAGTCTCCCATATCTCATAGATATTGACCTTGGCCTGAATAAGGTGCCCGTGAAGGGATGAGGGTGGCCGTGAAGAGGTGGGCCCCCCACTGCGCTGCAGAGGCTGCAGGTGTTGGTGTTTCACCACTGCACGGTTGTTCAGCAAATAATGGAAGCATTCACCATCATAGACTTTGCTTTACAGGCCACACATTCACTTTTAAATGCAGTGAAAACAACTTAATGTGACTATTATGAGGCAGTTGTGGTGGCCTCAATGATTAGAGATGTTCCACTGGTTTTCCATGCCTCCTTTGGTCATTATAGCAGTTCCGTACTGCATATATGCAAACACTTTGTCATTACCTTAACTTAAATCTTGCCTAGGATTTAAGGGCATATTTAAGAGCCCCAAGAGTGTCACTTTTCATGACATTCCGGTGGCACTATGCCCTGAGCCTTATTTACAAGGTGGAGTTGAGCCACTTTTTGTGGCTTAACGCCACCTTGCAAATATGGCCCCTTCACATGCAGCGCTTTGCGTGGAAGGGGCATGCAATGTGTGTTGCTGTGGAAGTGCCACAGCAACACACATTACCTTTTGATGCTGCCTCAGATTTACAAGTTGTCGTAAATCTGAGGCAGTGCCAAGAGCTAACACCACCCCAAGGGTGGCGTTGGAGTGGCACCACGAGGAGGAATGCTTTCATTTCTCCTTGTTTTTTGGTCTTTCTACGGGCGCTTCATTTTGCTGCCCACATACAGAGAGCAAATCACCATTTATGAGTGTTTTTGTGCAGGAATGTGTTCCTTCCTGCACTAAAACAATCTCCCCCTCAATGCAGCCATCCTTGCACTACGGTGCAAAGGTGGCTCTGTTGGCGCAAATTTAGCGCCATGCAGGGGGAAACACAGGGGTGCGCTGTATTCTATTAAATACAGTGCATCCCCGTGTTTTGAAAATGACAGTCCATGGCGCTGCCAAATTTGGCACAGCACAGCACACCATCATTTTCCATTAGATCTGGCCCTTAATGTGTAAAAGGTGCGGCAATTGAGGCTAACAGAATCAAAGTTTAATACCAAAGGAATATGCTCTAATATACTAAATACAGAACTGATACAAAAGCATAGAAATCTATGGTCGCTTGGTTTCTTGCAGTGTTCTGCCTTTGTACTCCTTGGTTTATCTCTTGCAAGAAGTCACTCCAGCTAGTACCGTTGTTAAATGATTAAAATATAAAAAGCTCCGTCAGCAAAAGTGAAATTGACTTTGTTCTGGCATCAAAGAAAGCTTAAGTTATGCATGCTTTGAACTGTAACAGTCTGTAAAAAGCCAGATTGCCTGGAATGGCTTTAAGGTTGCCAGTATTTATTCACATATACTAAATTGGCCTTTCATTCGCAGCTCACTGTAACTATGTTCGTCCCAGGTTCAACTCCCAAGATTCCAAAGACTTCTCCATTTAATTAGGCGAATCAACGAGAACATGTCAAAAAGGTGTCTTGCTTGGGTTTGAAAATAACATTTTCAATCAGAAAGTAGTGATGTTCCCTTGGTATCTCTTTTATACAAGATTATTGAAAATAGCTTGCCATAAAGATATATCAAAAAACCTATCCAAGACACGTTTTATTTTTTAAACAGCCTTCAGAGCTATGTAACACATGAACGTCTGACTATGACATGGGTGCCACAGCAATCTGTTATCCAAGCTGCCCACTAACATTTTACTACTAACAGCACGTAACAGAGTTAAGTGTAGCGTCTCCACCCACAGTGAAGAAAGAAGAAATGAAAGAGCATGGGTGTATTTAACATTTGAAAAAAAAGTCAAAAGAAGTAGGCTTAATAGCAACATTTTAAAAGCAATGAAATCAAACATGCTGTAAATATCCAAAGAAACCACTACTTACAAGTACATGCCCCTGCTTTCCCTTGTATTCTAAATCTACAGCACTGCCCAGCTAATACGACAATAGGGCCAGATCACAAAACATTTAGTTTGGGGCTAATACGTCGTTGGAAGAAGGTAATTCAGTGATTGGTGCATACATCTTTACCAACTTATTATGAAAGCAGATTTCTGTTGGCAGTAATGTATGATAAGAATATTTGTGCAATAATAGTTAAACAATATTTCTGCAGCTGAGCTACAGCAGCACCACAGCACCGCAGACAACAAAAGGTTTGTGAAAATTCACCTCCAAAGGAGGTTTCACCAAAAGCAATTGAAAGCAGCTTTATAGTCTATGAAGCAGAGGAACAGTGATTGATTCATTTTTTTTAGGCTTCCAGCAGCAGCATCAGAGCCATAATATTAGTTGAGGTCCCAATTATTTTGTGAACCCTGTCTGATTGATGTTGATGATGGAGAAAGCATCAGCCCAATCCATGAGCCTTTCCAAGAGGACACCCCTGTAGTACTTTGTCTCAATATCTGTATGGGCAATCAATCTGTAGTTTTCAGGTTTTGACTTGTCACTCCCCTGGAAGATTGGTGCGATGATAGATCCTTTCTAGGAGGCTGAGATTGTGGCCCCTAACGGGGCATGGGTGAAGAGTGGGGCCATATACTCCACCCATTTTGTTGGGTTCCACTTGAAGATGGCCTGAGGGATTCCATTTGGGCTTTATTGATCTGTTATTTTATCATGGCCTCCTTGAGGATTCCTCCCTCTTCTGGGGTAGAGGGGCCTAGATAGCATTGCCCATCTGCTGAGGCCAATCCCTGATTGCCCGGTGTGTCTGCTGCATTTGTATAGGTGTTAAAGTGAACGTCAAGAAAGGAGTCTCAGGCTTCCTTGGATAAATTCAGTCCTGGACGTGCTTTATTATTTAGGGAGTTGATGGTATGCCAAGAAGCAGTGGCATTGAGGTGCTTTATATCCCAGATGAACTTCGCTCAAAAATGTTCTGCCATTTCTTTGTTTTTGGTCCAAACTGCCCTTTTTAGCTCCTTCTTCCTGCTCCTCAGGTTGATTTTGAGTGCTTTATTTTTAGGGAAACACTGTACTGCCCTCAGAGCCCTGTTAACCTCCCTTTTGGGAATTTGTATTTCTCTGTGCATGTTATTGTTTAAATTTTGTCCTGAGCTGCCAGCTGTTGTTTGGGCTGCATGGTTATTGAATATTCTGATGTGTCGTAGGGAAAACGATGTTGTGAATGTGTCCCAGTTTTTTTGTTGGGTGGTTCCTATCACTTTGGGCCAGCTTGAAGTGATGTTCACCTTCCTTTTCCAGTGAGCCTGCCATTCTTAGGTCGGACAAGTAGGTCGATTCCTCTGAATCTGCAGTTGGTGAATTTGTGGGCACAGCAAAGACAAGATCCAGCTCCTGCGGCCGGTGATCACTCTCTGCTCTTTCACCCATTTGTAAGGTTCACACTGCCTGTAGAAGAGGAAGAGATCCAAAAGTATAGTCAATCAAAGAGTTGCCACTAGTAGAGTGAAAAGACTTTGACAGTGAGTGTCACCTTGGAAGCGACCATTTAGGGCCCGTAGGCCCAGATGTTCCAATTTACCAGACAAGATATGGCCCCTTTAGTCCCTTCATCCCATCTCTCTGTCCGCCTGAGGTGGATTAACCCATTGTCCCTCTTGTGCCTCAATGATCTCATTTGTTGCTCAGGATCCTAATCAGTGTTGAAACTGCTGGTTACTATGGTCTGAGAATGCCGCTGGGAGCCTCCTAGCCTGAGAAGGCTGTTGCACAGTTTCTTCAGCATCTCTGCGTGTTCTTTGTGATTTGGATGTGCGTAAAGGTTTAATAAAACCACTAGCAGCCTGTGGTTACTGTTCACCCTATCATCAGCCCCAGGTGCAGTACTTCTATGCCGGCTGAATCGATTTGCTACTCCTTCATAATGATTTTAAGAGTTGTGGACTGGTAAATTGTGGGGCCCTGTCTGCTGCATCCAGGTTTTGACACTTTAGTCACCAGGATTACATGGGATGGATACTGGTTCTTGGGTCCAGATCTCCTGTAGGGAGACCACAGAGAGGATTTGGAGGTAGTGGACCTGATCAGGATCTTCAAGTTTGTTAGCTAAGCCATGAATATTCCAGGAGTACAGTCTTAATGTTACATTTGAGAGCTGAGTCTGAAAGTTTGAGCAGAGTCTTAAAGTTTGAGTTTGTAGCATTGAATTTCAACATATTTCTGAAATTACTCTTTACAAAGGTTTTCTGCAAGCCAACCAATTACCAAAAAAATGTAGGCATAGTAGTGTGTGGTCTGCTGTTGTCCTCACCACACTCACTTCAAACCTCCTTCCATCCAGCTAAAGTGAATTGCATTGGCTGCACGTATTGCTCTTCCATATAAAGTAACCAAAGCATAGATTGTGGCTTTTTCAGAAAATATTTTTTTTTCATCAGAATGGTCAAATGCTTTGGATCTGCTTTGGATTTGTTGGTGCCCATCAGTGGCTGTGTTGTATAAGGTGCCCTAGAGTAGCAGCAGCCATGTTTGGCCACTTATGGCCCCTATGGGGTGCTTTAGTATTACATAAGAGCCTGAATGTGTTTGTATCAGCCTTTCTATAATAAAGATAACACAGGTCACACAACTGCTAAATGTGTGCTGGTTTGATTTGAAGGGTGCTTTCCTTCAATTGCACAGTGGCCTGGTCCCATGCAAATGAGGGAATCCTTTGCTTTTTTGCCTGTGCCATACTACTGACATGAGCACAAGAGCAACTAAGCCATTAGGATGTACATAGGCTGTGAGCCACAAAGAGTGGTCCCAAAGTGAACCTCCTGAATAGGGGAAACATGGTTCTAGGGACCCCTCCCAGCGTCTCCCTGCAGGTTGATGTAATTGCTCTCTGTACTCACCCAAAGGGAAGAACCTATCCACCTTTAAATGTGTGGTCAATTGCAGTGTGCACAGGAAAAGTTGGACTGGCAGCTTCAAACAGCGGTGGTGTGTAGGTAAACCATAAATAAACTATTTTATATCACAAATAGAGTGTGGAGGGGTTGTGCTTCAGTGATTATAGCATAGTGAGAACAGTGAGAAGAAAACTGTTGATGTATGTGTGTATGACTAACAAGGTACGCTTTATGTATGCATGGGTGATATTCATGAAAGTTAGAGATGTGCTTGAATTGAAACAGCGAGTATAGTAAGCTAGTGGGGCGCTATGTGCATTTGTCTTGAGTTAGGTTTGGCCACTCTGCTACACTGTAGGACTATTAATCAGGTTACATTTAATTCATTAAGACTTAATCCACTAGTAGTTTGATACCTATGACAGTACTATGCTCAGTTTATGGGACCAGCAAACCCTTCAAATCGTTGCAAAAGACAAGATGAGCAAGGGGGTTCCTGGTATGAGGAGGAAGTATAATCTAATATTTTGCTGACTGGACTAAAAAGTTGAGCCTGCAACTTGGAATCTGGAATCTGCTGTACTTTGGGTTTTCACTTTGGAGTTGAACAGAATTTATATCTGGGACAATATGTAAAACATTTTATCTGGAGAAGTACTGTCATATTACATGTGGTGGAAAATGGGCAATCAGACAGAGTGTCTGAGTATCACTCATAGGGTTGAGTGGATGTCGCTTAGTTCTAAAAGAACAAGATTTTTTGATGCATTATTTTATATTCATTGTGATGTAAATTCTTAAGGTCTGACTTATTTTATGTCGGCCCTGACTCCATCTTAGATAATGGAGGTGACCATCTTCCCAAACTTAGACAATAGAAGTCGCCAACTTTCCTGATTTATGCAGACTCATTGTCATGTCTGCCATTTGACACAGATGTCGCTTGACCATATCTTTCTAAGAACTGTGAAAGAGTCTAGCCATTGGTCTAATGACGTAGACCTGATGAGACACTAATTGGGACAAATATCTCATTTCACCATGTCAAGTTTAAATAAGAACAAATACAGATATATAGCCGAAATAGTGTAGTCTGCATTGACATCCTTTTACCTTCTATACCTTTACCTTATATGTTCACCAGGAAGCATCTGGTATGCACAGTTGCTGCACCTGATCTATTCCAAACATTCCTAAACCTTTGTCAGTAACTCCAACTTCTGGCAAGATTTAGAATATAAGGACTGCCACTTGACCACTTGTCAGGAGAGGTCCTTCAACCAGATTCTTGCACAAGATTCTGTCAGAGATGATCTCACCTCTGCCAGCACATCTCACAGATGCCACATCTCACTGAAGTAAAAAAGCAGAGTCCCGAAGGAAGACTGCTATCACAGCGTGTGTGTGCTCTATGCGGGGAACACTGTCTTTATGCCTCCACTGAAAGAAATGACCTTTGCTGGGGGGGGGGGGGGGTGCTAGAGAGCCCGACAGCAAGATGGCTGCTATTTAGATGGCACTAATCTGCAGTCCCTGGGCCTGATCCTGTGGACTGATTTGAGGCAGATCCCTACCATGGGGAGCAGCAGCTATTGCCCTATGGGTGTAAAAATGACAAATGAGGCATGTAGGGGCAAGCCTCCATTACTTGCCGTGCTGTGGCCTATTTGCCTATCTGCTGGGCTGCCTCATGGATCTGCAGTGGGAGGCTTTACTGTGAAGGCGAGGTGTCAGCAGAGCTGTGGAGCTGAAGGACAGCTGGGCCATCTGCACTGTGTCCCTGAGTTGGGGGGGGCAGTGAGGAGATCAGCATGTGAATATTGACCCCACGAAGTAGCAACTGATTTCCTGAAGGGAAGAGGCAGTGCACTCAGAGAGTGACCAGGTCCTCTGAAGGCGGCACTTGCATGGGTAATCTATAGTGAGGAGGGGGGCCTCGGCACCTAGCTGGACAGAGCTGCTGACTCCTGAAAGCTACATCAGTACATCTCCACTGTAAGTAGAAGGCCTTCCTCTACCTGCTCAAGGCGCCTCAGCATTTAATTAACTAGCCACGAATGTTCAGCAGAGGGCCCCCAATGGCAAAGCACTGCATTTGTACCTTGGGAGCCCATACTGATTCCATTCTGGGTGCCTCACATCACATTAGCCATCCAGTTAGCTTATGACTGGGTTGCTCGCCTGGCTCTCCAACGCCTCAGAGGCTTATTCCTATTGTATTTAACTTTTTTTGGGTTGTGGGTCTTGGTGGGGAGTTGGATGTGGGTTCTCACCTAGTTTTGATGTTGAAGTGGGTGATGGATTGTATTCTTCAGTGAGTTATGGTTTCAAGTTTTCTTTTAACTTACTCTTCCCTCAGCACCACAGCACCACAGCACATTGCATCACCACCCCTCACAGCAGACAGTTCATGCTTAGCCCACCTTCATGCACACACCACTCCCTTTTAGTGGTCATGACCACCAGCAGATGCTGCTTTTGAATGTGTCTTGTGAAACCTCCTCTGGAGCAAGCTCAAGAACTGGTTTGTTCTACTCATGTTCTGAAGAGCTATAGAAAATATATACACAGACACCAGGGTCAAAATAAAACTGGGTAACAGAGCTAGCCTCTCCAGTGCCATAAAAACATCTTGTGGACTCAAGCAGGGGCACACCTGGAAAGTCAGCGGAAGGGCAGGGTTAGTTCATGCCAACCCTTGACATCTGTTTTTTCTAGGAACTCAATCTGACTCAAGCGACCACCAGCCATTTTAGGATGGTGCACCTGAGATCCATGTCTCTCTATACTCTACTCTAACTACTCCAGTGGGACAGCCATACTCCTGTTTAAGGGGCTGCCCTGGCAAAAGCGGCATGCCGTGTACAACTCTCATTGGAGGTATGTTCTAGTTGCCGGCACACTTCATGGCACCCTGTTATTCTGGCAATGATTTACAGCCCCAAAATTAATAGCCCAGAGTTCTTATCCGAATTATGGTGCCTGATCACTGGTATGTTTCTGGGTGTGGTAATCTGGGGAGGTGATTTTAATCTGGTACTTTTATCAGGTTGTGGACCACTCTGGCACTCCTCGACATCTCAACCCTCAAGCTGCGGCCCAACTTCACACACTCATGACCGACAGTTGCCTCACTGATGTCTGGCAGGTGACTTATGTATATAGTGCTGAAGGCACATGCGTTAGGATGGCGTAAGGTGCGTGGTCCACATAGACTATCGGCTGTGCACTCTTGATATCCTCACTTGGGTTGTCACTCCTGCACATCTGTCCCCCACCCTATCGGACCACACCCTTGTTCTTCAGGAGGTCTGCCCGCCGATGGCTGTTGGCCCCTGGCAACCTGAGCGAAGTATTCTTCCGGGCCTATTGCCGAACTGCGATCATTGTCTACATTGCCACAAACAAGGGATCAGTATCCTCCCAATCAACACTGTGGGAGGCTTTTAAAGTTGTAACCCATGCAGTTTGCATTGCAAAGCAGTCAGGCATCCCCAAAGCGATTCGGACGCAATTTGCTACGCTTGAACGGGACCTCTGGTCCCTTGAACTGGAATTTTATATCACAAAAAGTGCCTCTAGTATGGCATCTATTTATGCGCAACAGTTATAATGCAACAAGTAGGCTTTGAGAGAGACACAATATTTGCACTGAGAAAAAGCTGCATGGGTGACTGCCCCAGGAAGGTGCAAGCAAACATGCTGCACAGACCCTCAACTTTGGCCCATGTTGTGGAGCTTCTCGATGAGTGCCAAGAGCATCAGACTACCCCTGCTGGGTCATTACAAACTATGACCTCCTTTTATTCTCAGTGCTATAGTACTATGATGGTCCCAGATGAGGAGAAACTGTTGGCCTGCTTGGATACTGTCCAGTTGTTATGGTTGGATCTAGCCCACCGTCTTAACCTGAACTCCTCTTTCATGGTGGAAGAACTCCTTTAATTCATACAGGCCTTCTCACTGATAAGTCACCAGGGCTGGATGGTCTAACCACTTAATTATACAAAGAGTACACAGCTTTTGTGGCCCCACACCTTCTGATGATGTATGAACACTCACTAGAGTCTGAAGCACTGCCACCATCCTTGCGGGAAACGGTTACAGTAATGATACTCAGCCAGCCAACAGACGGCTGCTTTCAATGATCAACGAAGATAATAAAATCCTCACTAACTTCCTCGGGAATCACCTTCTCCCGCTTCTGCCTGAAGATAGTTCATCCAGATCGGTCGGGTTTGCTCCTGGGCCACTCCATAGGGCACAACCTACGTAATATGTTTGCCCTCATGCACACTTTTGACCCCCAGGTTGCTGTGGGTGCTGCATGAAGGTGTTTGACTCCTTAGAGTGGCCATACTTATTCCAAGTTTTAACTCGCCTTGGGGCCAGCTTGCACTTTGTTAGACTGATACCAGTTTTGTGTGTCTCTCTGACGGTCCACCTAAGACCCTGCTCCAATTCGCCGATGTGGCAATGGAGCTGCCAGTTGCCCACTTATGGCAGCACCATGCCCACAAAGACCTTGATTTCACATCCCAATGGCTGATAGTGTCCATGTATGCAGACAATATCACTCTGTGTGTTCGTGAGCCCAAACTAACCTTGCCCCAGCCATTCCCGACTACACGGGCATCCACATCAACTGGGTCAAATCAATGTTATTCCCCCTCACTGACAGCAAGTTGCCATTTGAATCAGAATACCCATTGCAACAGGCTTCTGAACCGAAACGTGGTTGGAGGAGCGCATACCAACCTGGACTCAACTGGCACTATCGGCTACGGGGAGGATTGCAATTGTGAAAATGGTAGTATTACCGAGTTCTTGTATGTATTCCTCAACCTACCGATACCACTGACCTCACATTTCCTCTGGCACCTATGCTCCAATCGTGTAACCCTAGTCTTGGCGGGAAAGAAGCAACATATTACACAGGGATGCTTACTCTGTCATTTCAGCAGGGAGGTCTGGGTGTCCCGACCTGACTTTATATGCATTGTGCACACATGCTCAATACATCAATTATTGGCTCAATCCCATGCACTTTCAGCCCACAAGGCAGTAGAAGCACAGCGGGCAGACCCTGTCCCTTGAACACAGCCCTCCACCAGCATACAAGACACCATGGGCAGAAATTGACACAGTTGAGTGTGCTAGGTGGTTGTGGGATGGCATGAGATGCCATGCCCAGCTTTCTTGCATCTATGCTCCCTCTATCCTTCATACACATAACCCCATGCTCCCGCTGTTGCAGGATGACAGTGCTAGACCGGAAACTCATAGGCAAGGTCTCACCACGTTTGCAGACATATATCCTGATGGTAAATTTCTACCCCCATTTGCGGCCAATTACCCCTTCTGTCCCACAGAGCTAGATGTCCTTTTATACCACCAGCGGAGGGCCACCAGGTGAGCACTGTATGACACGTTTTCTTCCCCCCTGTGCTCCACAGGATCAAACACATGCTCACAAACCCCTCCCTTTGTAAACTTGTCACTGGATTGTATGTTGAGATGCAAGACAAGGTGCAAGTACATGCCCCAGCATCTTGCGCGGTTTGGGCTATTGCCGCAGTCCCTCCCATCACTGAGGCCCTCTCATCCAACTGTAGGCTCCGACTTATCCACTTCAAATTTCTCCACCAATTGTACCATACCCCAGTGCAGCTGCTCCGCATTGGACTTGCCGTTGATGACTGCTGTCTGCGTTGCAGTGCCCAGCGGTCCTCCTTCTTACACCATGCCCAAAAGTGTCAAGCTACTGGTCCAAAGTATTCATGACTCTGCACCAGATTATTGGTCATCCCACGATGCAGACACCATTAGTAGGTGCTAGAAATGGGGTCTTTGGTTGACAGTCAGGTTACCCCCTGTTCAAGCAAGGACCCTGACTCTAGTCAGGGTAAAAGAGAATCACCCTCAGCTAAACCCCTGCTTAACCCCCTTTGGTAGCTTGGCAGAGCAGTAGGCTTAACTTCAGAGTGGTAGGTGTAAAGTATTTGTACCAACACACACAGCAACTTAATGGAAACACTACGAAATGACACAACACAAGCTTAGAAAAATAGGAAATATTTATCTAAACAAAACAAGACCAAAACGCCAAAAATCCGACATACACAAGTCAAGTTATGAATTTTTAAAGATTAAACTTAAAAATAGTGCTTAGAAACAAAAAATGCTTCGATGAGGTGTTAACACGGCGTCATAACGGAGTCGTTCCTAACAATCTGACACCAGCGGCACCGGACATGGAGTCACGTAGACCCCCAGGTACAGTACCTTGGTAAAGAAATGGAAACAAGCTGATGCACGAAGTCGGGGATCACGGCGTCTGTGCGAAACATTGAATCTGTGCACTTCGAGCGGCGTTGGTCACGACGTGGTGCGGCGACTTCCACGGAGTCACGGACTTCAGCAGGGCTGCAGCTATGTCGGGCCTGCGAAGGTCGTCACGTTCCAGTGAAGATCAGCGAAGAGTCGGGTGCAGGCGGAGTCACCGGATTCAGCAGCGGTCCGAAGTCATCCGAAGTCGATTTCCTTGGATTTTCACCAGCTTTCCTTTCAAGGGTCCAGGGACTGGGTAGGGCACCACTTGTCAGAGCAGGAGTCTCTCCAGAGACTCCAGGTGCTGGTAGAGAGAAGCCTTTGCTGTCCCTGAGACTTCAAACAACAGGAGGCAAGCTCTAAATCAAGCCCTTGGAGATTTCTTCGCAAGATGGAAGGTACACAAAGTCCATTCTTTGCCCTCTTACTCTGGCAGAAGCAGCAACTGCAGGATAGCTCCACAAAGCACAGTCATGGGCAGGGCAGCTCTTCTTCCTCAGCTCTTCAGCTCTACTCCAGGCAGAGGTTCCTCTTATTTCCAGAAGTGTTCTAAAGTCTGTAGTTTTGGGTGCCCTTCTTATACCCAATTTCTCCTTTGAAGTAGGCCTACTTCAAAGTAAAGTCTCTTTTGAATGTGAAATCCTGCCTTGCCCAGGCCAGGCCCCAGACACTCACCACGGGGTCGGAGACTGCATTGTGTGAGGACAGGCACAGCCCTTTTCAGGTGTAAGTGAGCACTCCTCCCCTCCCTCCTAGCACAGATGGTTCATTAGTAAATGCAGACTACACCCCAGCTCCCTTTGTGTCACTGTCTAGTGTGAGGTTCAACCGGCCCAACTGTCAACCTGACCCAGACAGGGAATCCACAAACAGGCAGAGTCACAGAAATGGTATAAGCACTTTTTAAAAATGGCATTTTCAAACACACAATCTTAAAATCTATTTTACTAAAAGATGTATTTTTAAATTGTGAGCTCAGAGACCCCACACTCCACATGTCCATCCGCTCCCAAAGGGAATCTACACCTTAATCAGATTTAAAGGCAGCCCCCATGTTAACCTACGAGAGGGACAGGCCTTGCAACAGTGAAAAATAAATTTAGCAATAATTCACTGTCAGGACACATAAAACACATTACTATATCTCCTACCTTAACCATACATTGCACCCTGCCCTTGGGGCTTCCTAGGGCCTACCTTAGGGGTGTCTGACATGTAAGAAAAGGGAAGGTTTAGGCCTGGCAAGTGGCTACACTTGCCAAGTCGAATTTACAGCTAAAAGTGCACACACAGACACTGCTATGGCAGGTCTGAGACATGATTACAGAGCTACTTATGTGGGTGGCACAACCAGTGCTGCAGGTCCACTAGTAGCATTTGATTTACAGGCTCTGGCACCACTAGTGCTCATTACAAGGGACTTACTAGTAAATCAAATATGCCAATCACGGATATGCCAATTACATACATATTTTGTAAAGGAGCACTTACTCTTTAGCACTGGTCAGCAGTGGTAAAGTGCCCAGAGTAACAAAAACAGCAAACTCAGAGTCCAGCACACATCAACAACCTGGGGAACAGAGCCAAAAAGTTAAGGGAGACTACGCCAAGGATGAAAAGTCTAACAGTAGGTCTGTTGGGATATGTAAACAACGTGCCTCCTGAGTTCCAGTGCTTCATGGCTCTGCTCTTGCTGTTTGCTAAACACTGAGTTTTGCTACAATGTGGATGACAGTTGATGCCGAAAGATGAGACTTAAGACACAGCCTATTGCCAGGCACAGCTCTATCTATACTGGGAACTCATACCACTGAGACCCAGCCCAAAAGATGACTTGGAACCGCTGCAGGCCTTTCTAAGACAGAAAGATACTGATCCCTGTTGGCTTCTGCTGGGGACAGACCAAGAGAATCCATTTCCAACTTGCTTGACAATACTGCCAGCCCATCTGGCAACCCTACCACCTCACACATTTGAAACCATGTACCTTGGAATTGAAGTGACTGGAATTGTGAGTCATTTGCTCACTTAACTTTTTCTTGTTGGGGTGCTAATACATTGCTTGATTATGTGTTGTAATGAATTCACTGCTGTTCCAACCATTTTATTGCTGGGGTGATAATGCCAAGCCTGCTACAGCTATTTCGTCAATTGTCTGTTGTGCCTTGTTCTCTTTCCCTTCTCCCCTAGCTCCTCTCCACGCTTCTCTTTGCAAACATCCATAGGTTATGATTAATTCAATGTTCCTTTTAAAATTCATTACAAGATGGGATTTTTTTTCAATGTAGAGAAGGATTGGTAGTTTCAAGACATACGGCAATTGGATCAGCTAATGGTCTCCTGGATTGGTATGTGGGGTGGGATTGGAATACACCCACTTGATTGGGTATTTTCTGATTTTGGACACCAGGATTTGCAGGCTGGGTGCTCCAATCAAAAAGACCTATGGAAGGAATTAGTACAATGCATTGAGTGTGATTAATGGTGTCTGATGTGATTGAGTCACTTAGAATTTTAGACACCAATATTGGCGGTCCGCTTGTCCTTAGCACATTGAAACTTATGAAGTGAATTAATGTTATGCAGGGATCGCAATAAATGGTGTTTTTTGGTTTTCCTGGCTACATTGTGGGTTACAGTATAATTGCCGATCACAGAAAGAAAATTAGATTAGTAGTTTGGGGACGTACGGTAATCAGGTTGGCTAATAATTTCCTCCAATAAGGACTCGCACTTGGGATGAGATTGTGACAAACTTGTCGGATTGGATAATATCTGATTATGGACACCAGGATTGGCTAAAGGTTTGCTCTTATTGAATGGAAAGTAATAGACTGAATCAAGGCTAGATATGGAGTGAAAGGATTGGTGGTCTGTTTGCTCCAATTACATGGAGAGCTATGGAGAGAAGTAATGCAATGCATTGAGTACAATTAATGGTGGTCTGGTGTGATTGGGTTATTTCAGATTTCAGACACCAGTATTGGTGGTCTTTTTATTCCTAGTGGGGCTATGGTACTATTGCCGATCACAGAAAGGAAATTAGATTGGAAGTTTGGGGACATATGGTAGTATGGTTGGCTAATGGCTTCCTCCAATGAGGACCCACGCCTCGGATGAGATTGTGACTAACTTGTCGGATTGTATAATATCTGAGTATGGATACAGGGATTGACTAAAGCTTTGCTCCTATCAAATGGAGAATAATAAAGTGAATAATACTATATGTGGAATGAACTAGTTGATTGTTTTGATTATCCTATCACATCGCAGAATATAAAAAACATTGCCTGTTGTAGAAAGTGAAGCTGATTGGTGGTTTTGATTGGGTAATGTTTTCCTTAAATGAAAGGTTGAACCTATGAAGGGGTTAGGACAAACCTCTTCATAACCATTATGGCGTGGTATCATCCAGACACAGCTGCAGGTTGGTGTTGATACAATATGAGGTGGAATTGGTGCTGCAAGCGGAATCTTCGTTATGGTTATGTTTTTTGTTTGGAAGAGGAGAAATGGGATGTGATTGAGTCTTTAGGGAAAATTTGGTTAGTTCATGTTGTAGGATTATATATGCTTGTGGGATTAGGACTGTGGTGACATTAGGTTAATGAGGATGTGATGTTTAGTTTGTTGCTAGTAGATGTTCTGGGGACAATAACATGACTGTGGATATATGGACAGTACATGTTTCATGTGATGAGGTTGGTTCATCGGTAGTTTGAACATGAATTGCACAATGTGGATGGAAGAGTGATGGGGTTGTTATGTCCTTTTTATGACCTACTTGGGAGAGACACTTACATATGGGCATTACACTCACTACCTGGGAATACTTGATGAGCTTGTACAAACAGGACCAGAGAAATTGAGTGGAGTAATAGAATGTGAGTGCACACTTTTGATGCCTATAGTATGAATTTATTAACATGGAGATATTTCTGGTAATAAAGAGAACACATTTTAATATGTTGACTTATGAGCAATGAGCAAAATGAATACCATTTGGGGAATGTCTTGGTTAAAAAATGGGGCAGGGTAAGGGGAACTGTGTTGTTGTTGCTAAATGTAATAATGATCAGTGCAGTAGTAGATGGCTGTGTCTACATGCAAATACTATGTTTTATGTACGTTTTTACATGTTTATTTATATGTTCATTTTCAGCCCTGATGAAGTTTGTCTGGGATGAAATGCGTTGGCTGGGCTGAGTTGTTTTGTCTGAAGGTTTCAAATAAAGTAATGCGGACATTACACTATGGCTCTCGTCCTGTAATGTATCTTGAAAGGCACACCAAATTGATAATAACCCATGGATACATGAATTATTAACATTGGGACTACTGTGTGCATTCCCTCAATGCAGGTTTATTTATTTGGAAAAGGATGATTTGTGTGGGCAGTGAAACCAAGGAGGATTGAGCGAACTTCAGCTCCTTGTAGGCTAAGATGCTCTGCTTTCCATGTTCTCTTAGTGTACCGCATAGAGGTAGACATTAAGGTGTTAGTTTCCAGATGACATTTTGACCATGTTAAAAATTTTCTTTCTATTCTTGTTATTTATAACCTGTCTTCTTGTTGTTTGTATAATATTTGTGTGGAATTGTTTTAGACATATTGAGAAACAAGTTGCTTCTGTAGTGATAAATACTATTACTTCAATGTATTCATTCTCCTTAGTGCAGTGTTTGTGTGTGAAATTCTGAACAACAAAATAAGTTTGTTACTGTTACCACAATGCCCCTGATCACTTTAAGGGGATTGTCAGTAATCCAAAACAATAATGTGTTGATTAGTGTTCTGTAGGGCTACAATAATCTGTCTTTCACATTCATCTGTCATCCATGGGTGGTAAAGCAAGCATTGTACAAGCTACACCAAAGTCAACGTTTATGCTTCAATTGAAGCCTGCAAAGAAAACATTCAAGAGCTCTGAGATAGAGGAAGCTAGAGCGGCCCAGATTCTTCTGAAATTCATGTTATTCTGGTGAACAAGGTGATTTTTAGAGATCGGTTTTAGCAATCTCTACTTTTATCTCATAATTATAGCAAACATTTGAAAAAACATGAACAAATGATTATTAAAATCAAGGAGCCATGTAGGACGCTGCAGTTTATAGGATGAGTGGACATGGTGAAATGTTGAAGTGAGATCATCTGTTTGCATTTCATTTGGAAAGAGGAGAGACAATGTATGGCCATCCCTATGTCAAGGTGGTATATGATGTTAGTTATGAACTGTACCAAGCTTGAGTGACAGATCTAGAAGTATGAGAGATGCATTCACATTTTTATCCTCTTTAGACTTGGCTCATCTCATGTAGTGATGAAGGAAGATTCTATCCCATTTGGGCAAGGACGAAGTATAAAATGAAAAAAGTGCCTCTTAATCTGACATGGTAATTTCTTCTACTTGAAAGAGATTTTAACCCCAGGATAGGTAGCAAATGATCTTAAAACTAAACAGAATCTATGTTTTCTCCTGATTTAAATAATAACCAGAGATTTTACTAAATAGCTTGACCTCAGCCTCAATAAACAAATGCTGTGGTTGGATCAGAAGTAAAAATAAGGTGTACTCCTCCCCTTCGTGTAGTCTGGGATTCCATTAACCCCTTCGCTGCCAGGCCTTTTCCCCCTCCTGTGACAGGCCTTTTTTTTCCCTATTTGGAATAGTTCTCACTTAGACCCTCATACCCTATTGTCCAAATAAGCTACCCATGCCAAATTTGCATCCTTTTTTTCCAACATCCTAGGGATTCTAGAGGTACCCAGACTTTGTGGGTTCCCCTGAAGGAGGCCAAGAAATTAGCCAAAATACAGTGAAAAGTTTGTTTTGTTTTTAAAAATGGGAAAAAGGGGCTGCAGAAGAAGGCTTGTGGTTTTTCCCCTGAAAATGGCATCAACAAAGGGTTTGCTGTGCTGAAATCACCAGCTTCCCAGCTTTCAGGAACAGGCAGACTTGAATCAGAAAACCCAATTTTTCAACACAATTTTGTAATTTTACTGGGACATACCCAATTTTTACGATTTTTTGTGCTTTCAGCCTCCTTCCAGGCCGTGACAGAAATGGGCATGAAACCAATGCTGGATCCCAGAAACTTAAACATTTCTGATAAGTAGACAAAATTCTGAATTCATCAAGGGGTAATTCATGTAGATCCTACAAGGGTTTCCTACAGAAAATAACAACTGAAAAAAAAATATTGAAATTGAGGTGAAAAAAACAGCAATTTTTCTCTACGTTTTACTCTGTAACTTTTTCCTCCAATGTCAGATTTTTTAAAGCAATATACCGTTACGTCTGCTGGACTCTTCTGGTTGCAGGATATACAGGGCTTGTAGGTTCATCAAGAACCCTAGGTACCAAGAGCCAATAAATGAGCTGCACCCTGCAGTGGGTTTTCATTCTATACCGGGTATACAGCAATTAAGTTGCTGAAATATAAAGAGTGAAAAATAGCTATCAAGAAAACCTTTGTATTTCCATAATGGGCACAAGATAAGGTGTTGAGAAGAAGTGGTTATTTGCACATCTCTGACTTCCGGGGTGCCCATACTAGCATGTGAATTACAGGGCATTTCTCAAATAGACGTCTTTTTTACACACTCTCTTATATTTGGAAGGAAAAAATGTTGAGAAAGACAAGGGGCAATAACACTTGTTTTGCTATTCTATGTTGCCCCAAGTCTCCCGATAAAAATGGTACCTCACTTGTGTGGGTAGGCCTAGCGCCCACGACAGCAAATGCCCCAAAACGTGGACACATCGCATTTTTTGACAGAAAACAGAGGTGTTTTTTGCAAAGTGCCTACCTGTAGATTTTGGCCTCTAGCTCAGCCGGCACCTAGGGAAACCTACCAAACCTATGCATTTTTGAAAAACTAGAGACCTAGGGGAATCCAATATGGGGTGACTTGTGGGGCTCCGACCAGTTTCTGTTACCCAGAATCCTTTGCAAACCTCAAAATTTGGCTAAAAAAAACAAATTTCCCTCACATTTCGGTGACAGAAAGTTCTGGAATCTCAGAGGAGCCACAAATTTCCTTCCACCCAGCGTTCCCCCAAGTCTCCCGATAAAAATTATACCTCACTTGTGTGGGTAGGCCTAGTGCCTGCGACAGGAAATGCCCCAAAACACAACATGGACACATCCCATTTTTTGACAGAAAACAGAGGTGTTTTTTGCAAAGTGCCTACCTGTAGATTTTGGCCTCTAGCTCAGCCAGCACCTAGGGAAACCTACTGAATCTGTGCATTTTTTAAAACTAGAGACCTAGGGGAATCCAAGATGGGGTGACCTGTGGGGCTCGGACCAGGTTCTGTTACCCATAATCCTTTGCAAACCTCAAAATTTGGCTAAAAAAACACATTTTCCTCACTTTTCGGTGACAGAAAGTTCTGGAATCTGAGAGGAGCCACAAATTTCCTTCCACCCAGCGTTCCCCCAAGTCTCCCGATAAAAATGATACCTCACTGGTATGGGTAGGCCTAGCGCCTGCGAAAGGAAATGCCCCAAAACACAACGTGGACACATCCCATTTTTTGAAAGAAAACAGAGGTGTTTTTTGCAAAGTTCCTACCTGTAGATTTTGGCCTCTAGCTCAGCCGGCACCTAGGGAAACCTACCAAACCTGTGCATTTTTGAAAACTAGAGACCTAGGGGAATCCAAGGTGGGGTGACTTGTGGGGCTCTGACCAGGTTCTGTTACCCAGAATCCTTTGCAAACCTCAAAATTTGGCTTAAAAAACACATTTTCCTCACATTTCGGTGACAGAAAGTTCTGGAATCTGAGAGGAGCCACAAATTTCCTTCCACCCAGCATTCCCCCAAGTCTCCCGATAAAAACTGGTACCTCACTTGTGTGGGTAGGCCTAGCGCCCGCGACAGGAAATGCCCCAAAACACAACGTGGACACATCCCATTTTTTGACAGAAAACAGAGGTGTTTTTTGCAAAGTGCCTACCTGTAGATTTTGGCCTCTAGCTCAGCCGGCACCTAGGGAAACCTACCAGACCTGTGCATTTTTGAAAACTAGAGACCTTGGGGAATCCAAGATGGGGTGACTTGTGGGACTCTGACCAGGTTCTGTTACCCAGAATCCTATGTAAACCTCAAAATTTGGCTAAAAAAACACATTTTCCTCACATTTCGGTGACAGAAAGTTCTGGAATCTGAGAGGAGCCACAAATTTCCTTCCACCCAGCGTTCCCCCAAGTCTCCCGATAAAAATGGTACCTCACTTGTGTGGGTAGGCCTAACGCCAAGGAAATGGCTCAAAACACAACGTGGACACATCAAAATGATCAAACACAAAACTACCTGTTTTTCTAAATACAATTTGCCCTCCAGGGGAGCGACCCTTGCCTAATGGGTCGCTCCCCATCTCTGAAAAAACAAACAAACAAACAAAAAACACAAATTTTTTTGCCCTGGCACCTATCGGCCTAATAACAATAGGCCGATCTGCCCCCGGGGGCAGAAATGTCCTAAAATAAATTTGCCCCCCAGGGAGGGACCCTTACCTATGGGGTCGCTCCCCTTGCGTTACGTTGGCGCAAAAAAAAGATCCCCAGTGCCTAGTGGTTTCTGCCCCCCTTGGCGGTAGATTGACCTAAAATTGGCCGATCTGCCCCCAGAGGGGGCAGAAATGGCCTAAATACAATTTGCCCCTCCAAGGAAGCGACCCTTGCCGAAGGGGTCGCTCCCCATCTGTAGAACAACAACAACAACAAAAAGAAAAACACCGGTGCCTAGTGGTTTCTGCCCCCCCTTGGGGGCAGATCAGCCTCATTAAAATAGGATGATCTGCCCCCCAGGGGGACACAAATGGCCTAAAATAAATGTGCCCCCCAGGGGAATGACCCTTGCCTAAGGAGGTCGCTCAACTTGCGTGAAATTCATGAGAAAAAAAACAACTCCCTGGTGTCTAGTGGTTTCTGTCCCCCTTGGGGGCAGATTGGCTTCATAAAAATAGGCCAATCTGACTCCAAGGGGGGCAGAAATGCCATAAATATAATTTGCACCCTAGGGGAGCGACCCTTGCCGCCTAAGGGGTCGCTCCTCACCTCAAAAAGACAAAAAAAAACAGAAAAAAAAAAAAAAAAAGGATCCCTTTTGCCTAGAGGTTTCTGCCCCCCCGGGGGCAGATCGGCCTAATAATAGGGGGGTCAGAAAAGGCCTTAAAAAAAAATGCCCCCCATGGGAGCTCCCTTATGCCAATTACCAAAATAAAAAAAATTCCCTGGTGTCTAGTGGGTGTTTCAAAAGCCAGATTGCTTTACAATCCGGCTTTTGAAACGCTCAGAGAGACTTCAAAGGGAAGGAAATTCCTTTCCTTGCCCCCTTTGAAGCCTCTCGGGCCTCCTCCACGTAATCGGAAGAGAAATGCTTTGCATTTGTCTTCCGATGGAGGAGGCCTCTGTGATTGTCAGCACGCGATGTGCGCTGACATCACAGGGGGGTGGAGGTTGGGGTGGAAGGGGAAGGGATTCCCCTTCCATCCACGACCGGGAAGGTGTGGGTGGGGGGCCCATGGGAACCGGTGCCTTGGACGAGATCACCTCGTCCAAGGCACAGAAGGGGTTAAAGGGGTGATTTGTGGTGCTACCCTAGTATTATGACTTAGAACAATAGACGTATTGAACAAGAAACAAAACTGTTTTATGATTCCCATCTGGAATTAGAAATGAAGCATGCAATCTTAATTGAGCACAATGCCCCCCACTCTCAAGAAGAAGCTATACATAAAAATCTTTTGACAGATTCCAAACAAAAATGACAGCAGAATTTGCAAGGTTATATCTACAAACCAACCTATGGTAAGCACATATTTGACACACCGAGGCACAGCTCCCAAACATTACAGCACACATAACTTGAGCAATTTATGTGATTCAACCTTGGGCACTGTAGGTGTGCCCAGCTAGGCTTATCTCTCAAATGCTACAGTTGTCTTTATCCCAGTGAATCTGTGGGAGCCACTCAGTAGCATCCTAGGTGTGATCTAAGGAACTTAAACTCCCAGATGTTACAGACAAAATGCCCAGTCCAATAAAAGTAGCTCTCAAACTGTTAGAATAGAGCACTTCAGGGTGATGCAGCTGCCAAGGTTACAGCAGACCGTATCAAATATGGGGTCCATTTGCCAGGTTTGTGTCAGTGCATCTAAGGAAGTTGCAGCTCCAAAACTGACAGTGACCTGTATGTCCAATTAATGTATAGGGACATTTGGGAAGCAGTACATTTGCAGCCATGGAGGGCAAAATTCCCAGTTGTTCTGATCACTTTTGCTTCAGATAATGAATAAAATCCATCTAGAGAAGTGTAGGCATGATCAAAAAAGTGCAGCTCTCCAGATATTGCAATAGAGTTTACCAACCCAGTCTATAAGGTCCGGCCAGGACTGGTAGGGATGCAATCCATAGAAACACTGCTCCCGAAATGTAGCAGTAGAATGTATGTAATATTCTATGAAGTCAATCTAGGTGTGGTGTGACATGAATAAAGTCATAGCCTCAATAGAAATAAAAATAAAGCATGTCATGAGCTGCACGGGGTATATTCAATTAGCTCAATTCAGATGAGAAAAATTCTATAGACCACCATTGGGTTAGAATGTAGCTTACAGAAGTAGATTATGGAGGAACACAATTCACAGGACAAATACTTCATGGTTCAAAGAAGCATACATAGGATCAAAAGTGAGCGGGCCAGAGGAGCACACGTCAACTGTGGCAACATTAGCTCAGTAGATAGAAAATTAGTTTAGGGCGATAATGCACACAAGTATGTGGCAGTGATAGTGCTAGTAATAGTGATATTGATAGTGCTAGTGACAGTGATTGTGATGAAAATGTCTTGAATGAATAGAGGGTGGTGTGAGGTTGAACATATTAGTTTTGACCGGTCCTGCTTAGCTATCCTAGGGATGATAGGTACTGTGTGTAAATATTCTGCATGGCCTTTAGACAGTGGCCCTCCTGGCTCAAACTGACCTAAATCGGGAAGTTGCGAAATAATTTACAATTAACTTTTGGCACCCTTTACTTAAATACCAAGGCTTCCTAAAAGGGAGGAGGCTTTATGTAATTGTGAGTGCTACTTGGAGGTGTGAAAATGGCTAGTGTCAGAAGATGAGTTACTAACTGTGAAGGGGATGGCTCTATCAACAAAATAAGACACAACCTTACTATGTCACTACACATTTCACTCAGAAATTCTGCTTAAGATCGGGTAGCACTCACACAAGCTCAGTCAGTTCCCAAAAGAAGGCTTATGGGTCTTTTTGCCCTTAAGTGATGTTTTACTTTCTCTTTTCTTTTCATTTTGATGTGGCCAAAGCCATAACATCTTTAGACTGCAGGTGTATTTTCTATTTAGGTGTTCTGGCCACACTTGTCTTTAGGCACATACACTGGGATTATTCACACACTGGGCTCCATTAGACATACAGTCATACAGATACTTCACTGCACCTGTATACTTGCTTCCTTGCTGGGTGGTAAAGCTGGCTGCCTTGTCCTTTTGACACTATTTCTGTATGCCTCTAGAGCTATAAAATGATGAGCTGGGAAGTGGGCAATGATGGGTAGTGGTCTTGTCAGTGCTCTCCATTTCACACGGTCATGCCTCAGTCCCAGTGGCTTGCTGGTGCAACTCATCGATCAGTTGAGTTCTCCATCACTTCTAGGGAGCAACTGATGAAGACTCAAGAAGGGTTCCTCAGTGCCAGTATACCCTCGCTGATGATTGTGTGCTTTACAAATACGCGTAACATAACAAAAAATAACATAATGTAACATAACATAGCATAATGTAACATAACATAGCAGAATGTAACATAACATAGCATAACATAACATAACATAACATAGCATAACGTAACATAACAAGGGTTAAAAGGCAACTGCTGGTCCCCCAGAGGATCACAGCAGAGATGGCTACTTACTTGGGGAAAACATAATTGCACTAATGGTTTCCCATTGGCATTTGGTGACTACAGCTCGAAGGCACCTGCTGCAGATTTTCAAAAGGATGCACATGAGCAACAACTGCAAATCACAATACCTCTGGCCCCACAACTCAACTTTTCATAGGATGGTGGTATTTGGCTCCTAGAGGTAGACTCCATCCACCACCTCACACAAGCCTCCTGACCACCATGATATTACGAGGACATTTTGTCAGCCTTTAAATCAGCCACTGCCATTGTAGTTTTCCACTTCTTACATACGAATTGTGGGGGCCTTAGACTACCCTCCTATCCAGCCTGTTGTCCTGTGCCCTAGGGGTGACCATTAGCCACAGGCTCCACAATTCATTACAGCAAATCATTCTCTTTGCCTGCATTCCCTAGTCACCCAGGCCTCCTACCACTTTTAGAGTGATTATGTGCTACAGCAAGACTCTGAAGTGCCTAGTCCTTGGCCAGCAACAGTAGGACCAGTCCACAGATATCTAAAGAACAACACCCTTGCCTGGTTCCCAACATGTCCATCTTCGAATGATCCTGGATGGGAGTCAATTAGCTAGTGTGACCAGCTCTGAGTAGAGTCCAGACAGGAGTCTTTAGAGTCCTGACAACATTTGAAAAGCCAGGTTGCCCTCCACCCACTCTTGTAGAATGCTTCCCAGCATTTTGGACTTCTGTGGGGACTTAAAAGAGTTGTGAAGACTCCTATGACTTGTGAGACACCCACCCCACCTCTTTGTGTCACCACGAGGACCAAGTCATGTGCATTTCCCATCATTTGTTGCACTCCAGCAAGGATTGCATATGGAAGCTCTTGCCAAAAGTGAGGCACATCTTTCTGGGAGTCAGGCTTCACGGATGTACCTCAAAACAACTTCTGAGGGCATGGGAGCCAGATTTTTTCCAGCCTTCACTTTGTTCTACATTGGAACATCCTGTGGGCTAATTATCAGAAAGTTACTTCTAATAGTTATGGAGATTCCAAACTAGCTCCTTTCCTCCAACAGGAGATGCAGTATGACTCTTGGAAGTGGCTTAAAGTTGCCAGGGGTCTCTGATCTGGTGTAGCAGAGTAATTAGAGTAATTACGACATACTTGACTGCTTGTTTCAATGGACATATAGGGAAGATTTGACACCTGGCTCCGGTCTTTCCATTAATTATAGTTTCACCTCCACACTCCTCCCCAAACCTTTCAATCTCCCAGACTACAGGTGAATATTTTATGAGTATTCCATACGGACCTGGAGAGAGACATGGATTATTGGATATGTAGACAGAAGCTCACTTGATATCTCGGACAGGTACAATCTATCCTGTGGGTTCTATATATCTTTTTGTCGGCCGGGCAAGCTGCCAATGCTAAAGTCCATCCCCTTGTTATAGGCCACTTTCTGAAGATCCTGCCTGTTATTTTCCTTCCGGCCTTTTTGCTCCACCCTATGGTAAAGTACTTCCAATTTAATCCTTCAGCTATTAGATTAATGGAATTTTGGGAGCTCCATTGGAGACAATGGAGAGGTCCGGGCTTCAATCAATCAATGCATTTATAGAGCGCGCTACTCACCCGCAAGGGTCTCAAGGTGCTAGGGAGGGGGGGGTGGGTTACTGCTGCTTAAAAACCCATGTCTTGAGGCGCTTCCTGAAGGCGAGATGGTCCTGGGTAGTTCTTAGGTGGTCGGGGAGGGAGTTCCATGTTTTGGCTGCCAGGTAGGAGAAGGATTTACCTCCAGCTGTGGTTCTGCGGATACGTGGGACAGTGGCGAGGCTGGCTGAGCGAAGCTGACAGGTGGGCGTGTAGAACGAGAGGCTTCCGTTGAGGTATTCAGGCCCATGTTGTGGAGGGCTTTGTGTGCATGGGTGAGGAGCCTGAAGGTGATCCTCTTGTTGACGGGGAGCCAGTGCAGGTGTTTCATGTGGGTTGATATGTGGCTGTGGCTGTGGCTGTGGCGCGGTATGTCGAGGATGAGGCATGCGGAGGCGTTCTGTGTGCGTTGAAGATGTTTCTGTAGCTTTGCGGTGGTTCCTGCGTATAGGGTGTGTCCGTAGTCCAGGCGGCTTGTGACGAGGGCATGGGTAACTGTATTTCTGGTTTCGGCGGGGATCCATCGGAAGATTTTTCGGAGCATGCGTAGGGTGTGGCAGCAAGAAGACGAGACGGCGTTGACTTGCTTGGTCATAGTGAGGAGGGGGACCAGGATGAATCCGAGGTTGCGTGCATGGTCTGAGGGGGTTGGTGCGGTGCCCAGCGCCGTAGGCCACCAGGAGTCGTCCCAGGCGGATGGGGAATGTCTGAGGATGAGGACCTCCGTCTTGTCTGAATTCAGCTTCAGGTGGCTGAGCTTCCTCCATTCCGTGACATTTTTCATTCCTTCCTGTAGGTTAGTTTTGGCGGTGGTTGGGTCTTTGGTGAGGGAGAGTATCAGCTGGGTGTCGTCGGCGTAGGAGATGATGTTGATGTTGTGTTTGCGAGCGATGTTGGCGAGGGGGCTCATGTAGATATTGAAGAGGGTTGGGCTGAGCGATGAGCCTTGGGGTACGCCGCAGATGATCTCGGTGGGTTCTGAGTGGAAGGGCAGGAGGTAGACTCTTTGGGTTTGGTCCGAGAGGAACGAGATGATCCAGTCAAGGGCCTGTCCAAGGATTCCAGTGGCACGGAGGCGGGTTATTAGGGTGCAATGGCACACGGTGTCGAAGGCAGCCGAGAGATCCAGGAGGATGAGAGCGGTTGTTTCTCCATTGTCCATCAGAGTTCTTATGTCGTCGGTGACTGCGATGAGGGTGGTTTCCGTGCTGTGGTTGGCTCGAAAACCTGATTGGGAAGGGTCGAGTGAGTTGTTAGCTTCAAGAAAGTTGGTAAGCTGCTTGTTGACGGTCTTCTCGATGACCTTGGCCAGGAAGGGGAAAAGAGAGATGGGGCGGAAGTTCTTCAGGTCTTTGGGGTCAGCCGTGGGTTTTTTCAGGAGAGCGCTGACTTCCGTGTGTTTCCAGCTTTCAGGGAAGGTGGTGGATGCGAACGAGCTGTTGATGATGCTCTGGAGATAGGGGGCGATGATGGAGTTGGCTTTGTTGACTGGTAAAAGCCCGAAGCCTCAAAATTACAATGTTCTTTGTTCAAAGCAGCAGCTGTGAACAAAGGCCTCAAGGAACAATCCCCACTGCCTCCTTGAGGCCTTTGTTTTGTTTATTAGAAAATGATGTCCTCCAGTGGTGGAATGTTTTAATAGCCTTATATCCTTTCATAGCTGGGCTATAAAGGTCATTAAAGTCCTTCGGCTCGGGCCTTTAACGCTGGAGCTGGCCTTTCATGGCTGGTATACCCCACTACAGCGGGCTCTAAGGCTATTTTAATGTATACATGTGTGGGTTCCTAACTGCCCTCCTGTGGGCCTGTTTGTGTTCAATACAAATATAATATTGATTTGCTTAGATTTTTCTGTGTGGAGTCTCTGCTTTTGTGACATATGGTGAGAACAGTCTCTCACTGTCACTCATTTGTCCATTTGTGCAGTTCTTGGATTGCTCCCCTGACACATAGCCATTCTGGGACCCACTTTTTCACTTTGTGTGCTGTTTGATCACCTGTGTATCCACACTTGGTGTGTTGTATTTGTTACAACAAACCGGGGACACAGCTTGGTCAGTAGGATTGGGGGTATTCTGAGTTTCAGATTTTCCAACAATCACACTGGCATACGATGTTAAAATACATTATACAACAGGCAGGACACATGGTTAGCTAAGGGGTCAGTAGAAAGGGAGACAATTATAGATTTGCAGGGGTCCTTAGTAAGAGAAAACATAATATTTTGTAAAATAACCAATGTTTTTGAAGACTTTCAGAGCAGAGAGGCAGAACGTGTGCGTGTGCTTTTGTCTATGTTTATATAAAAATTCCTGGTGAAATCCGTCAGACACCTCACCATACCCGACTAAAAGCACCTGTACCCAACTATTTACCAGAAAATACATTAGAGGGGTGTAACACAGCACACACTCCCCTGAAGCATCCACCTGTACCAGACACTGACTCTCCTGTGTACATAACTTGATGTTATGAATATCTGCTATGCCTTCATTTTAATGTGTTTATGCCAATAATATTTTCCAGCCTTGAAAAGGCCACACGCCTGTGCTCGGATATAAATTGAAGAACACAGAATAAACCAATATTATGTAACGTAGGACCTTCGCCACCTTTCTTTATTCAAATTAATGATTGTTTATATATCTGTAAATTGAATGAATGTTCTCTATCAGATTTTTTTTTTACAAATTAACATTCGTATATGTTATTAGCAATTATTGATTATATAATGTGCAACAGTATTCCGGACATTAACATAACCTTACTGGACCACTCAATATTTGTCATCTTTATGTGTGAAGTGGGACTCACAGCCTACAGAGAATGCTTCTTCAGCACTCTTTCTTGAGAAACGGTGTCTTTAAGAAAAACTCATTACCTACCTAATTCAGAAAGCACATTCACATCACAAACGTACTGCAGTGCTGGCAACTGCAGTCAATTTGCTATCTCTCAAAAAAACATTAAGGAGGAGAGATTCACTGCTTGAGAAGTAAGGGCCAGATGTAGCAAAGGATTTTACCCATTCTGTATCTATAGGAAAAAGTGTTCGTACATATGGCCCTAAATCTTCAACATCAGATCCAGATAAACCTTCCCCTCTTTAACTAGGTGTCAGCGTTGGTTGTGGCCCGGCCATTATACACTGCAGAGAAACTACATAGCCCACAGGTCACAGGCGTGTCACTAGGGAAAGATTATGCGTAAGATTGGCTCAGTCTATTCGGAAAGGAAGTTCCACTTACGCAATTAGTAGGCTCTAAGGATTTAGGGCCAGATGTAGCAAGCAGTTTTTCCCACTCTGTGTCTATGGGAAAATGTGTTCGTACATATGGCCCTTAGCCCCACCAACCACAACCTCCAATCAAAAATGAAGGGAAAATGGAAGTGGATGCAGCCCTCCAAGATAAAGATGATCCCTGGTATTTCACATCAAGTAAATATGAAACCTAATGCCGCTGGTACTAACAGGTTAAAATGTAATTTTACTTAAGGTATGCACTGAAATATACTGCTAAAACATACTGATAGAAAATGGCAAAACGAAATAAATGTCAAGATATCACTCGTGTTTCAGTGTACGAAGTATAGCTTCTAAAATATACAATAAATATGTACTGAACAGATCTGTAGACCGCCACACTTGTAATGAGGCCCTTAGTGTGATAACATGATTGCGAGATTGTAGTGACTCAGCACACTGATGTACATTAATAGTCACAGCTTTTTTGTCTGGAGTAAAAGGTGACATCAGAGAGGTCTCTTAAGATATCCGCTCAACTCCTTTGCCAACAGCATTCTCTGTTCCCCTGGAATGCTCCTGACATCACTGGATATAGAATAATGAGCACCATCATGGGGACTAGCCCGCAACACAGCCTCCCCCCCTTTCTTTATTACAACAAATAAACAATGTTGAAAACTAACATTACAGAAAATTGATCTCTAAAGAAGAATTATAATAGTTAGGCATAGAAAGATTAACCTTTACAACTATGAATGTAGTCTTCCAACCACCTGGGTGGCATCCTTTGTATTTTATCACCAATCTGTACATTACTTATATGTTCCAACCCAGCAGTAAAAAAACGTATGTCGAGTACTGTTCCTTCACCGCACTGTTTATTCAATCCTGCTTTTGCCTTCTCAACTCTACTAGACTCTGCCTCCTCATTTCCACTTAACGCCACACCCACAATCTCCTGAACATGAGATGGATGACTGGGCACATCCTCTACATTCACATCAATGGATTACATATTTCCAGTTGCTACATTGTCACCCTCAATTTCACCATCAAAACACACGAGTCATACTTTCATTATAATCTAACCAGTCACATGTTTACATCTCCTTTCTCTCTAAAGCCACACATTTAAGATTCCACACCTTCCTGTCATTAAGGTGGACCACATTATGTGAATCTTCCACCACCCCTGCTGGATCCCAAAAAAAGCTCTCTCCTTTAGGAACCACACCTGCCTTCTTTATATAAACCCACCTCATCCTTTGCCAATTGTGTACTCTTCTTGTTGTCATAATTATTTTTTCTGATGATTGTGAACACACATTCTCTCACACTGACTCAATGGACCAGTGCCCAACAGTGGAACTAAATAGCTTGGTCCTGGGATTTGTTCCTCTCACAATCAAGTGGGGAAACACCAGTGGTTTGTTATTTGTAACTCTGTAAGCCCAAACTGCTTTTTCTAATTGAACAGTCTAATCCCAGTTATTGGTACTACTGATTGAATGACACCTTTTAAGTACTCAGTTAAATGTTTCAGCATCCCATTACGTCTTTAAATGTACAAGAATGTAATTCTATATTTCACACCAGTTTTTCAAAAATATGCTTAGTACATGTTAGACATGAACTATACACCATTGTCACTTATGATTGTACAGGGTACCCGCTCCAACACAAAAACCTGATGTAAATAAGAAAAAAAAGCTATTCTTTGTCAGCTCTCTCAACTATCTTCATCGCCAGCCATTTATAAAAGAAATCTAAGAGAATAATTAAATATGGCAGTGGTGTACCAATCAGCCCTTACAATATATAAACAGCTGTCATCTTCCACTGATTTCTGGGGCTATGATTCTCATCAATATGTGTTCTCAGTGTCTGGAGATATTTATCCACTTTGGAGCACATTACACATTCTCTGACATGCTGTTCTACCACTACATAAACTCCTGGACACCAAAACAATTTTTTGACTACAGATTTCATCCTAACAATGCCAAAATGCCCCTCGCGACACAACTGAATCATTACATCACATAGAGTACTTGGAGGAATTATCATGTCCCCTCTCAAAATCAGATCATTTTCTAATGAAAGTTCTAATCTCACTTTCCAGAATGGTCTCACAGTTTGATCTAAAAGCTCCTACCTTAGCTATTTGAAATTACACACACTTTGCAAAAGTCCATCACTACTATATTTTATTTACCATTCCTTTCACAGATGGTATGCCATGATCATGCACCAAGGCTACATACAATTCATTCAACACCTTATCCTCACATTCTTCCAGTTGAGACAGCATTAGGGACAAAATGTCCACTACCGCATTGTCTTTTCCAGGTAGATACACAACCTTACACAAATAGTCCTGCTTCTGCATAGACAGTCTAGAAATTCTCGCTGAAGAATTAACTATACCCTCACTTTTCAACAGTCTCACAAGAGGTTTATGGTCACAAAGAATAGTGGCATTGGCCCCCCCCCACACAAACGCTCCGAAGTGATCAAGCTCTGATGCGCATACTAAAGCTTCCTTTTCTATAGTAGGACAGCAACCAAGGAGCCAAAGCTTTACCTTTACCATCAATGTGATCGCACTGCACTTGGGGCCAGATGTATCAAGCTCCTGGTTTGCATGTCTTAAATAGCGAACTTTAAGAAATCGCTATTTTAGAAATGCAAAATTGGATGTATCAAAATTGCGAGTCGGTATTTGCGATTTCTTAAAATTCACAAACGCAATTTGCGATTAGCAAATACCGAATTGCAAATCATTTGCGAATCAGTATCTAAAAATCGCAAATTGTGAAAACGGCAACCCAGAACATCCTGATGACATCACAACAAGGAAATGAGTCAGCCCATGCTGTTTCCAGGAGTCACACCCACAGGAGCAGGAAGGGAGACACAGCCCAGCACCAGGGAGCCAGCTTTGTGATCCAGCCAGGACCAAATTGCAACTTGGTCACTGATGGGAAGGTGAAGGACAAGGGAGATAGGAAGCGCAAGCTCAAATTCAGTGAGCAGGAATTGGAGGTGCTCATGGAGGAGGTTCTCAGGAACCATGACAAACTCTTTGAGTAGAACTCACTACAGGTCCCTGAAATTGAGAAAAGGAAACTGTGGTTGGAAATCCAGACAAAAATGTGTGCAGTGGGTGTTGCGCAGTGCTCAGTGGAGGAAATACGCAAGAGATAGTATGGCCTGCGTTCCTGTGCCAAAGAAAGGGTAGCCAGCAGGCTAAAGGAGGCAAGGAGCACCAGAGGACGTCCACACCAATGGAAGACATGCTGGAGTCCACACTGCTTCCAGAAGCCGTCAGTGGTGTCACTGATATTGACACCTCAGGGACACCTAGCACCAGCAAAGGTAAGGGCAGTAATGATGTGTATCTCCATATGTGCATGTACAAATGTCCCCCAGAAATAGCTATTAGCTTGATGCAGCGTGATACGTAGCCCATGCCACATCTTACATACAATGCAACAATGCCTTAAGGGAGTGATAGTCCACAATCCTAAGGTCAATGAACCACATTACAAAGAACTTGGTGTTCAGCCACATAGAGAAACAACACAGTGATACGATATCAGAGTACAAAATGTGCTATTGTGCTACTTATTGTGAGATATGAATAAATGACATGCTGCACATTGTCGTTGCAGATGTCCCAGGCCCTGCTGCAGCAGAAAGTGGAAATGTGGGGGATGTTGAAACACAGCCACAGTCCGACTGCAACACAAGTGAGTCTCCCAGTATTGCACCAACCAGATGCAGGGCAAGGGTGTTACCTCTCCCAGAGTACAACCTGGACTCAGATGAGATGCCGGATGAACTCCCCACACCACCCCCAAAGGATAGATCCACAGGAACACAACGGTCCCTGCCCCAGCATCAGTCAACTCCTCTCAAGAGGTGTCACAATGCAGGCAGACAGTGCACAGAGGAAGGAGGGGCCCCATCAATCTTTTGTGGCCTTTTAGTCTTCCATGCTGAAAGTGTAGTGCCTGCACATGAGGTCAATGCACAGGCAGTTGGTGTCATTCAATCAGAACATGGGCGCAATGAGCAAGCAGTTGGAGTCACTGAATGAGGGACAGCAAACAGCAGCCAAAAACACAAAGGTCCTGACAAATGCCATTAGGGACTTCTGTACTGAGATTCAGCAGGAGCGTGTCAGCCACCGTAGGTGCCATCACCAATTTATGAAAAGGTTTGATGGGTTCTGCAGATCAGTCAATCGACTTGCTAGCTCAACTCCCATGATCTCACGACGTGCTGTGGGCATACAGGTGGAGATGGCACACTGCAGTTCTGACGTTGCACAGGGCTTGGAGAAAATAACCAATGACCTGGATGCAATGCAGACAACACGTAGTGCTACAAACAGCAAACTGGGTGGTGGAGATAGTGAGGAGTTCTCTAGCCTCAGCAGTCTTACTGCCCCTGTGATGGATTCTTGGCATTGCAGTACCAGACACAGTACTGCCAGTGAACCCGCTACAAGAGGTGCCAATGAGGCCACTGAGCACTCAAGTGGAGTGCTTGGACGTAGAAAGTAATTTAAAGGCCTACAAGGGGGGCTACCGTAACATGTAGCTGTACAGTTATACGATTATGCTAATAGTGTGACAATGTTATTACCACATGGTAGCCAATGGCTCATGACTATGTCCTATTGACACATACGTTACCTGAAGTCAAGGTAATAAAGTTGCCAACTACGGAAAGACATAACATTGCAGTGGTGTTGTCATTACTTACATCAGAAATGGCTGTGCGTGATGTTAGCACGTCTTTGCCTGCCCTCTGCTGCACTGGTCCTGCCTACTGGGTGATGGGGTGGTAAGGGATCACCATCTTCATCTGAGCCCAGCTCCATTGGTTCAACAGGTATGCCCCTTCTTGTTGTAATGTTGTGCAACATTGCACATGTAGCCACAGTTTTACAGTTTGTCACTGGGCTCTACTCTAGTGCCCCTCCACTCTTATGGTTGCACCTGAAGCGGCTTTTCAGGAGATCGAAAGTCCGCTCCACCACACTGTGGGTTGCCCTGTGTGTAGCATTGTATCTCCTCTCTGCAGGTGTTGCAGGGTTCAGGTAGGCGTCAGTATATGAGCGTGCACTGTTTAGGCATTGTCTCCTGGAATGAACAGAGGGTTAAATGAGTAAAGTTGGAATCTGCTGTCAATATAACTTCAATGCAACATAGTCATCTACTACTTTACCCAGTAGGTATCCTTCGCCAAACTCCCCAGCAAGAAGTCTTGTGTGAATCCTGCTGTGGCGAAAGATGTACGAGTCACGTGTGCTACCTGGGTATCTGGCCACAAGATCGGTAATGATGTTAGAGGCATTGCTAATCACATGTATGTTCATAGAATGATGGTTTTTACAGTTGCAATAAACATACTCGGTGGCCGATGGTGGACAGATTGCTATATGTGTCCCATCAATGGCACCTTTGACATGTGGGAATTGTGCAATCAGATAAAAATTGATTTTCATTTGTTGTAATTCCTGTGGGGTGTTGGGGAATCTTATGTGCTCTTGTATTTTGCTCAGCATGGCATTTAGAAATGCCTTGAAGAATCGTGAGAGAGCACTCTGTGAGACCCCTCCTGCTGCTGCTATGACCCCTTGATAGTTCCCTGATGCTAATAGTTCCAGGGAGCATAATACCTGTACATGAGTGGGTATGCTATTGGTCCTGTGTGTGGTGTGCCGCAGTAGGGGTTGTAGATCTGCTATCAGGTCAAGTATTATGGCTTAGCTCAACCTCTACTTCTCATATATCTCCTCCTCTGTCTGGTCAAAAAGGGTTATTCACACTCTGAAAATGCGCTCCTGTCTCCTCCTCCCTCTCCTCAAACCTGCTAAGATCCTCATTCTCCTCACCATCACGTAGAGTGCAGCCATTACCTTATTTGGCTTTTAGTTTGACTTTCTCTAATTCTGTTCCTGGCCATCTCAACATCATGTCCATGAACATAGATGGATTTCATTTTGCGTTATTGGTTTAACCAAGCTACCTTCAACAAATCATGAGTTCTTCTGCTCCTCAATGCTGTAAAGTGTGTAATACCTGTCATGCTATGAGGAGTATTGCAATACCATTGAGTTGGCCCTTTCACAGTTTTGTGTTTGATTCCTGCTTTCATTAAAAATTCAGTTTTCTCTGTTATCTGAAAACGGTTCTGAGGGGAACCCTTCTCTTGCAAAAACATCAGTGCGGAAGTTATAATACTTCTGGTGTTAGGCTCACAACTTGACAAGAAGGTTGGACTCCGTATCCAGTCACCGCCACACTTGTAAGTTGAAATTTGCATCTCAACTTACAAGTGTGGCGGTGACACGGATACAGCTGGTTCATTTTCCCCTCATCACCACTGTTCGAAGAAGACAGGGACCCCGGTATAGTTGAATACATGTGGCAATGTATTACTTAAATAGTCCATACAATTGTAGGCAGGCATTTGCCGAAACCTCTGACTAACCGGCACCTCCAATTGCCCCTCAGTCCTCAACATTCCAAACGAATGTCCGAGCGGCAAAACAGTGCAGAGGTGCCATGGGTTAGATCCTAAATGCTCATTAAATTACTAAAGTTGTTATTAGGTATTTAGGGAAACCCTCAAAACAGGCATAGCAACAAACTTTAAGAAAAAATCTTTTAATGCTTATAGTAAGAGATGGAATACAAACTATTAGATTGTATCATTGCCAACAAATATGATTGTTAAATATCCGTGGGTGTTATTTACATAAAATCTAAATTGGACCAAGAAAATGGAAGAGGTCAGTAAGAACATGAAAGAGATATAGCAGCGCTGCACAGATTTAATGACTCACTGTGAAGATGATATGAAAGCTGCTCTGAAAGTGTTTAATGCAAAAGCAGATGGCACATCCTTGCATGCAACAGAGATTTGGGGTAATGCCAGTCTGAAGAATGTAAATATAACCGAGAACAAATTAGTTCAAAATATTTTTAGTTGCAGATCGTTATCTAAAAAATCATCATTTACAATGGAGAACACTGCTAACCCCTGGAGTTCAGGTTAGATCTGTTCCATTGAAATATAAGATAAAGCAATCCTGTCATATAGGATATATCCACACACCTGTTTTTGTACAAATGTGCCACACTAGATAGAGGCATCAAATACTATTCATAAAAAATACCTAAACTACTCAAATCATTTATTTTGATCACCTGGTTTGAAATATTTCACTTGAGCCATTTTTCTAGAAGAAATTGTTTTGTTTTCACCAATCATAGCTAATATCATTTTCTGGATATAGGATTGCTCTCTATCTATGCCATAGTAAACATAGGCCTATCATGGAAAACTCCACTTCACCAAAGTACTCAGGGTGTGTCTGAAAAAGCAAAGTCATAGCAATTGTCACTTTGCATAGGTTTTCTTTACACCTTTCAAGCTTCATGATTTACAATGCTTGAAAAGGTTAAAAAGGTAAAAGGCAGCTTTAGAACCCGTTGTGGCAGTAAGTTGCTGGGGCCCATTCCCAGTTACAACAAAAGCTGTGGAGGTCACTGGGTGGATTCCTGCTGTGTCAGGGTTCAGTATTGCAAACCCCCTGTCATCTCTAAATAACTATACTGATGAACAAGATAAAACATATCACTGGACAGATATTTGGAACGAAGCAAGGAAGGGAATAAGAGAGGTTTCATCTGTTTCAAAGAACAACACCACTCTGTCTGGATGTTATACTAACAGTTAGATCTGACCAGCATGAAGACAGAGGTCATACAAAGTATAATCCAAATTGCTGTGCAGCAATTTATAAATAACTGAAACAAGGCTTACAAGTTCCAACAACAGATGGTGCATTGATAAGCTGGGAGACGACCTTGGATCCAGCCAGTGCCCCTGAATGCTGCTAACACTAACAGGTAGAACTCTATGAAGAAATGGGAAAAAGACAATACAACCAACAATACAAAGGCTAACTAGAATGGAGGGAACAGTAAGTGAAAAATAGAAACAGAGAAGGGACACAAAACGGTTGCCACTATAGCAGTAATTGGAAAACCATTGTAACAAAACAACACATTGCCTGCCACAGAACTGAGAGTCATATTTATGACTGGCTTGCACCGATGTTACGCCAAAAACTTTGATGCAACGGTGATGCAAGCAGTACTCCATATTTATAACACTACGCATTTGCCCAAATGTGTCTTTTTTGAAGGCATGCATTGGGCAAAAGCTGCCCCTAAATCAGGTGCGCCACGCACAAATTAAATTATGCAAGGTAGTCATTCCCCTGCAAAATCTAAAGCAAATCAAACATAGTGATATTTTTAGGTTTGTCAATGTGTGACGTATCATTTGGATCTGCTGAGCAAAGCCTGATACACGGCAAACAACTCAGGCATAGGAAATGACGCAGTGGCTGTTGTGTAAAAACCTGAACATCAAAAACACTTTGTCAGGCTCAACTATGCCATGGAGGTTGTGATCCTGAAGCTAGGAGTTGCAGAGACACCACCAACATGTTGGCAGTGCAGGAGAAGGGAGTGGTTGTTTCTCTCAGCTCACCTCCCTTTATTGACCTCAGGGAGGATGAGGTCATCAAATTCTACACACTCACTCCACAAGATCGGGCCAAGTCTCCTGTCACCAACTGTCAGGCCCACTAACATTCCTCCATACCTCAAACTTATGGCTGCGCTCCACATGCTGGCATCTGGTTCCTTTCAAGTACAACAGCCAGAGAGGCAGGAATATCACAGGCATCATTTTATGCCTTCCTTCCCTCTGTCCTGGATACCATAATTAGGCACCTCTTCTTACCCAAGACCCAACAGTAACAATTGGACAATAAGCAAGGCTCCTATGCCATTAATGGATTTCCCCATGTTTTAGGTGCAATGGATTGTACAGATGTTCAATTAGTTCCTCCTGCTTAAACATCCCACATGTGCAGAGACAGCAAACACATGTTTTTTATCAATGTACAGGCCATAGTGGACCTTCTGAAGACGTTTAATAATGTGCTAGCCAAGTCCCTGGAAGTGTGTATGATGTCATATATTCTAGCACAGTATCATCAATGTGAGCTTCTAGAATAGGCAATATGTGAATGACCTACTTGTTAAATCTGAAGTATGCAACGTACCAAAGACAAATTTAAAATGTATGACATAAAAGCAATCATGTGTTTCTCCATGGAGCTAGGGGCACATTTACAAGAGGTGTGCCTCATGGTTGCTCTATGCACCGTGGTACATGTGTGATGCAAACCTCTAAGTCAGATTGTTGAAGACATGCAAAGCAACTCTGTTAGAAAGTAGGTCTTTGGTTGGCAGTCAGGTTACCCCCTGTCCAAGCAAGGACCCTCACTCTGGTCAGGGTAAAGGAGAGTCACCCTCAGTTAACACCCGCTCACCCCCTTGGTAGCTTGGCAAAAGCAGGCAGGCTTAACTTCAGAGTCTAGGTGTAAAGTATTTGTACCAACACACACATTAACTCAGTGAAAACACCACAAAATGAAACACCACAGATGTAGAAGAAAATATTTATCTAAACAAAACAAGATGAAAACGACAAAAATCCAACATACACAAGTCAAGTTATTAATTAAAAAGCAAAAAAAGTCTTAAATTCTTGAGAAAACAGTAAAAACACTGTTAGCGTAGAAAAGTACCTGGGTAGCATAAAAATAACATGCAAGGGAAAGTGTGTGTCGGAAAAGGTAACTGATGGGTCAATTTCTCACCCACAAGCAAGATTGTGTGTCATTTCTCCTTCTCCGGTAGGGTCAATAGGGTCGGCGTGCATCGTTTTTCCTCCCCGCAGGCGTCGATCCGGGCAGCACTCAAGTCCGGGCAGGCGTTGCGTAATTTTTCTGCTCCCAGCAAGGTTTGCGTCCAAAATTCTGCCGCATGGTATCAGCAAAACCACGTAATGTGGGTTGCAACATTATAAGCCTCTTCAGCGGGTCGTTCTTCCAGTTACGCGCATCAATTTTCCAGCCACGATGCAGGTGGAGCATCGATTTCTGCCGCGAAGCCTGTGGCGTGTCGTTTTTCAGCCTCGTCTCGGAAGATGTGTCTATATTTTCCTCACACTGTGGTCTGTGCGTGGATTTTCAGCCTTGGTCTGCCAGCTTCACCTTCCAAGGCACCTGGAACTGGATAGGGCACCACGTGGCAGGGCAGAAGTCTCAGCAGAGAGTCCAGGTGTTGGCAGGAAAAGTCTTGATGGCCCTGAGACTTCAAAAACATTGAGGCACGCTCAGGACAAGCCCTCAGAGATTTCTTTACAAGCAGAAATGCCAACAAATGTCAGTCTTTGTCCCCTTGCACAAGCAGAAGCAGCAACTGCAGGATATCTCCACAAAGCACAGTATCAAGCAGGGCAGCACTTCTTCGCAGCTCTTCAACTCTTCTCCAGGCAGAGGTTCCTCTTGATCCTCAGAAGTGATCTAAATTCTGTGGTTTTGGGTACTCTTCTTATACCCATTCTGGCCTTTGAAGTAGGACTACTTCTAAGGAAAGTCTCTCTTGTTTGTGAAATCCTGCCTTGCCCAGGCCAGGCCCCAGACATACAGCAGGGTGTTGGAGACTGCATTGTGTGAGGGCATGCACAGCCCTTTCAGGTGTAAGTGACCACTCCTCCCCTCCCTCCTAGCAAAGATGGCTCATCAGGATATGCAGGCTATACCCCAGCTCCCTTTGTGTCACTGTCTAGAGAGAGGTGCAAACAGCCCAACTGTCAAACTGACCCAGGCAGGGAATCCACAAACAGACAGAGTCACAGAATGGTTTAAGCAAGAAATGTCCACTTTCTAAACGTGCCATTTTCAAACACACAATCCTAAAACCAACTTTACTAAAAAAAATATTTTTAAATTGTGAGCTCAGAGACTCCAAATTCCACATTTCTATCTGCTCCCAAAGGGAATCTATGTAGCCCCCATGTTAATCTATGAGAGAGATAGGCCTTGCAACAGTGAAAAACGATTTTGGCAGTATTTTACTGTCAGGACATATAAAACACATTAGTATATGTCCTACCTTAAACATACACTTCACACTGCCCATGGGGAAACCTAGGGCCTACCTTAGGGGTGTCTTACATGTAAGAAAAGGGATGGTTTAGGCCTGGCAAGTGGGTGCACTTGCCAAGTCAAATTGGCAGTTTAAAACTGCACACACAGACACTGCAGTGGCAAGTCTGAGCCATGTTTACAGGGCTACTAATGTGGGTTGCACAACCAGTGCTGCAGGCCCAAACGTAGCATTTGGTTTACAGGCCCTGGGCACCTCTAGTGCACTGCACTGGGGACTTACCAGTAAATCAAATATGCCAATCATGGAAAGCCAATTACATACACATTTTGTACAGGAGCACTTGCACTTTAGCACTGGATAGCAGTGGAAAAGTGCCCAGAGTAAAAAAGAACTGCTAAAACAGAGTCCAGCACACATCAACAACCTGGAAAACAGTGGCAAAAAGCCAGGGGAGACCACACCAAGGATGAAAAGTCTAACAAACTCAACTCATCACTCGCCAAATCGCTCCCTCCCCCCTCTGAGGATGCCAACACAGCAGCGCACAATCTCAACGCATGGATCACCGAATGCGTCAACACTCTAGCCTCTCTCCGGCCGACATCGGCCAAACGCGTTCTTAAGAAGGCCAGCTGGTTCACCACCGAACTCCAAGAATCAAAGCATACCCACAGATGTGTAGAGAAAAAATGGAGGAACAGCCAATCCAGGGAAAACCTAGCCTCATTCAGAGCCACAACTGCAGCCCACCTATGAAAAATCAAGAAGGCAAGGACGGACGCATTCCGGGAGTGCATCAACTCCTCTGCACACAACTCAAAGGAACTCTTCCCAGTCATCAACGAGTTCACAGAACGCCCCTCCGGAGCCACCAGCATCCCCGTCACAGGACCTCTCAGACAAACTTGCCTACTTTTGTCACCATCAGGTCCAGGACAGCTACAACAGATTCATGTCACCTGGCACCAGATCCTGCAACCGACCCACTCCCCCAGAGCCTGCCCAGACCATCCACAACTGGTCCACTCTCATCACAGAGGAAACAGTCAACATCATGGACAGCACCTACTTCGGAGCCCCCTCGGACCCCTGCCCGCACCACATATTCATCAGAGCCAGCGCATCCATCTCCCCGAGCTTTGAAACACAATCAATTGCTCCATCAGCACTGGCACCTTCCCCGAGGACTGAAAATAAGCCCGCTCCTGAAGAAACCTTTGGCGGACCCATCAGAACTAAATAATTTCTGCCCCATCTCGCTGCTACCCTCCCCTGCCAAAATACTGGAGAAAGCAATCAATGCACTACTATGGAATCTCATTGATGCTAACAACTCCCTGGACAGCTCCCAGTCCGGCTTCCACAGCAATCACAGCATGGAGACAACACTCCTGGCAGCCCCCAGCGATATATGATTACTACCAGACCGTGGCCACACCGTAGCCCTCATACTCCTCGACCTCTCAGCAGCTTTCGGCACGTTCTCCCACAGCACTCTGCACACCAGACTCCACAACATAGGAATCCGCAGAAGAGCCCTGGAATGGATCCACTCCTTCCTCTCCGGGAGGACACAGAGGGTCAGACTCCTGCCCACACCTCCGTACCCACAGGAGTCAACTTTGGAGTCCCCCAAGGATCCTCACTGAGTCCCACACTGTTCAACGTATACATGGCCCCTCTTGCTGCCATCGTCAGAACCCACAATATGAACATTGTGTCATATTACGATGACACACAACTCATCATTTCCCTCACGAAGACCCGGACATGACCAAAAGGAGCTTTTGTGCTGGCATGAAAGCCATCGACACCTGTATGAGAGAAAGCTGTCTCAAGCTCAACTCTGACAAAACTGGGCTCATCATCTTCGGAAACGCCACCTCAGCTTGGGAAAACTCCTGGTGGCCAACATCCCTCAACACCCCCCCCTACACCGACCGAGCATGCCCATAAATTCGGAATCATCCTCAACTCCTCCCTAGACCAGGTAAATGCTGCCAGGTAAACTCTGTCGCCTCCTGCTGGCACACACTTCGCCTGGATCCCAGCTGACTGCTGCAGGACACTCACCCACGCCTTAGTCACAAAAAAGCTTGACTATGGCAACGCCCTCTACGCTGGCACCTCAACTAGGAATATAAAAAAACTTCAACTCATCCAGAACGTCGCCGCCAGACTCATTCTAGACCTTCCTTGCCAAGAACACATCTCCCAACACCTGAGGACCCTCCACTGGCTACTGGTCAAGAAGCGAATCACCTTCAGCTTCTCACCCAAACGTACAAGACCATACACAACGCAGGACCAGCCGACCTGAACCACCACGTCTCCTTCCACACCCCGCCAGATCCCTCTGCTCTTTCCAGATGGCCCTGGCCACCGTCCCTCTCATCTGCAAAACCACCTGCGGAGGACAATCTTTCACCTACATTTTTAGCAAAGAGCTGGAACAACCTCCTGCTGCACCTCAGGCAAAGCCCGTCGCTCACCGTCTTCAGGAACAACCTCAAGACGTGGCTCTTCTGATGAGGCCTCTCCCCTCCTCCCCAGGGCCTTGATACCCTCACAGGTGAGTAGCCGCGCTTTACAAATACTGATTGATTGATTGATTGATTGATTGAGCCACTTTGCGTGGCTTTGAATATTGTTACTGTATGCAAAGGAGGTGTTTTATGAGTGTTGTGTGTGTGTTTCCATTCAACTTTCATGGTTTATGATCCATGTAGTGTATACCAAATAAGGTAAACCTGGGAATGTGTCAAATAAATATAAGTCCCCAGGTAGAGCATAACAAGGACAATTTACTTATTTCATCCATGTTACTTCATCTTCCCAAGTGTGCTGCATTCTGTGGCACATATAGCTTGAGGAATATGTTGCCAAGGATTTTTTGTGTGCAGTAAGGTTTCCCTTTCTGCAAAAAAAATTAATTCTGTGTGCAACACAGGCATTTATGCACCATTGTGCAAGGATGCCTCTATTTGCGCTAGGCAACACATTATGTGCAAGTGCAGGGTGAAAGGACATAAAAGTGCTGAATGGCCTAAATACAGAGCATTCCTTTCCTTTCCCAGTGCCCTAGTGTACATCATGGGAACAACCTACTGCAACAGGTATACAATGATTTTCCATTGTGTCAATCCCTCACTAATCCTGCAATGGCAGTTTTAACATAACATCTGTGCATAGCATTGTGTCATCAAACACTCTGTGAATGGACCGAACCTAAACATCTGCACTAGTTAACAAATCCAGACAAACATCATGTGGTACACAAGACAACTCAAAATGAGTATAATGGCACATGATGTCTAACTGTGCGATGAGGGTTACCTCAGTGGCTTAACTGTTCTTGGTATAGTTGATAAATTAATGTCATGTGAAAAATTCATGTGTTCATAAGGAAGTGTGTCACACATGACAGAATACTTGTATGTGGACCATTGTTTCTGCAAGAAGCAGTTGTAAAGTCCATTTGTGTGATACACACAAGTTAACAAAATACAAATTTTACATGCATTGCACAGCAATGTGATGAGACTCAAATGACCTCATTACAAGTTTGGTGGAGGGGATTACTCGACCACAAACGTGACAGACGGCCCATCCTCCATTGTATCCATTGTATCCTGTGGAACTTGTAGTACGGAGGACAGGATATCTGTCACGTTTGTGATGGAGTAATCCCCTCTACCAAACTTGTAATGAGGCCCAAAGTCATGTAGCACAACACTATGAACGGATGGCCTTGCAATGTGAGCCATTACACAGAGAAGTAAAACTATGGAGATGTTTTTGAAGTATCCATGTCAAATGTCACACAGAAATCTATGCGTACATAAACTAACTCATTGAACATGGACGAAATGGAGGATTTTGGATATGAACTTACCTCTGCTTGGGAAGAGTAGTTTACCCCTGCCCTGAGTGTACAAGTGCATAGTTGAGGGGATCACAAATCTTGTATTATCCCAAAGTGGAAATGGAATTTGAGTGTGTGACATTACATATGTCTGTCTCATGGATTGCAGTGCTCTTGGACCTGGAGGGCCACACAAAGCCTTTGACAGGCGTAAGGCAGAGCCAAAGTGGTTTGGCAGCATGATGTTTATTGGACAGTAGTTTTGTACATGACCATGTGACCATGGTTCACAGCAGTGAGGCCTATTGGCTCACTCACCTATAAAAAATATCTGTTGCTGTGTGTTACATTCATCCCTGCCCAGCATCATCGCAATCAAAATATGTGTGCATGATAAAAACACGTGCAGAATGTATGCCCCTGTACAAGACATATACAAAACATAGGTGCACCTTCCTGGTAAGCAAAATATCCTCAGAGCTATATTCCACCACATCTGTGTTCTGCAGATCGTAACACACATTGTAAGATGAAGTAACAAGGCGATGTAAAGGTCTATCTCCTTTAAAAAGGACCTCCTGGGAAGGTTGTACTTCCTGGAGCATTTCCAGTTTTACTTGGTTTAGTAAGTCTGGAAATGCATGTGAAACCATGGGATGTGAATAGGTGCCCCATGCAACGGTAAAGGAAAGTCTCTCTGGTGCAGAGTAAGGTAATACATAGATTTGCAATGCATTCTGCCACACAATATCAATGACACTTCTGAGGGCTACCCATGGTGGCCTTGGGTGGCTCAACAAATATCATAATTGATTTGCGTTGCCCATTTACCATGGTTTGTTGTGGAAGTGTCACACATAGTGGATGATACAAATAGTCCTGAGTGTAGGAGTGACATGGTTGCCTGACAAATACATGTGCATAATTAGAATTACACCTGATGGATTAAGAAAGTCCAGTAAATCTGCAAGCTGGGTGCCACATACACTGTAGTATGGGTGAGCCAGCCTGTGCTTACGTAAATGTGTGTTGCATCCATGACACGTCACATGGAATGATTCCTGACACATTACATGCATAAAGAGATTGGCCTGAATAGGGAATAAACTAGAGTGGGCCATGGACCTCAGGAGTGCACATATAGCTGTTGTGGTCATTCAAATGTGTACCCTGGTAACAGCTCTGACAACTGATCTGTGGTCATACAGCTCATTATTCCTATCTTGCTGTGCTGCCATGATCCCTGCTGTCCCACTGGCTGAGTGAAGAGGAATGCACATGCATTCCCTGAACCCAGATTGACTGCATGTCCCATCTACATGTAACTAAGTCCCCCCAAGATTAATTCAAACCAAAAAACGAAGTAATGTTCATATTTTGCCTCGTTACATGACAATAATTACTTTGTAATACAGTGTCACTCAAAATGTCACACCAAAGATGGTGAAATGTCACACATAAGCACACAGGAGCAAAAATAAAATTTGGCAGTTATAAGTTCAAGACCCCTGGAGTGCCCCAAAAATGTGTTACCATCCATTGCACAGTCCACTACAGTAGATCCCACATGTTAGGCCAGTTGTGTAGGTGAGAACCTGTGAATCACCCCTTTTGTGCGGCATATTGCACCAGTTGCACTAGTTGGTCAGAAACTGCACAACAAGTCCAATGCATGGAACTGACTGCAGAAGTGCAAATGAATTGTTCATTCATCACTCTATTGTCATTTGAGTAGTGATGCGTTATAAGAAACAACACAAACATTGAAACGGGTGGGATACATCTAGGAAATTATGCAATGGATGTGGCAGGCTGCATAGTTGGAATTTTTAAAGTTACTTACACTTTTTCTTACCCTCTATTGCTCTGCACTGGGTGTAGGAGGTGTTTTTGGAGCATGGCTGGTGTTTTGTTGTCAATATTGCCATCGTTGGTGTCTAGTCTGTCCCTGTATTGTGCGCCTTTTGTGTCTTTTTGTTGCTAATTGTATCTTTTTTGTCATTGTTGTGTCAGGTGTCTGTCAATTTAGGGATTCAATATTTATAGATTAATGTTCAAGTTAGGGGTTGTTTGTATGGGTTACAGGTAATAATATTGTTCATTTGGCCATGTCAGAGAAGGGTAGGGCCAGGAATTTCTCTGAGGATGACTTGGGGGGCCTGCTATGTCTCCTGAGCCATTACCTTCCAAACATGCAGGCATTTGGGGTAGAGTCAACATGGAATACCCTGCCAAAGAGCGGAAGGAGCACTGGGGAGGATGTGTTGGCACATTTTGAGGTTGTTTGGGATAGAGTGCAACGTCCACCAGATGAAACATTGCTCTGCTAATGTGGTATCCCAAGTGGGTGATATGGTGGACCACATTAGTTTGGAGATTGGCTGACCCATAGGTATCTATGTATGTACTATCTTCATGTAGTTATGTTACCTTTACTTTAAAACAGTGTAAACATGTAAGGAGAAGAACAGTTGTTGTACTGGTTACAAACATCCAGTGTAATGCTACTCAAATACCATATCCTGCCCCAGTGAGCTGTTCAATGGGTTGTGGGTGTTTATTTTAGTTTTAACATGCATGTCTTCAGAAACATTATCTGATTTTGCCTACGTGTTTGTTAATGGTATGAACTAAACATATTGTTACCCAACACAGGTGATGTGAAAGGAGGAATGCTATCTTTAGTCTCCTCTAATGTGAACCTTTTTATGTGTGATGCTTTGTTAAGCACACATGGATAGATGAAAATGCCTCTGGCAAATTGTGTTAGTTCAGGAAAGTGGCCCTTTCATGAAAAAATATTTACACCTTCTTCCAAGACATGAAACCTTGCACCCTGTTGCAAGGTATCATGCTTTGTGGCTAGTTAGCACTCTGTGCAGCAGGGCTGTGAATAATCTGATATGGCCCTTGCAATGCTACACACACTGTAAACCTGTTTTTACCCAACACAGCACTTATTTGGTCTGCCTAGGGCCAATAGCTTCCCCTTGAACTTGTACACAGAATAATGTAAAATGGAGAAGGACGTATGTCAATGTGCATGTAGGGCTATTGTATGCAGACACACATATAGCGTGCATCTTTACGAGCTATGGTGACGTTTGCTCAACTACTATTTTGAGGCTTGTGACACATGTCCCATTATCTGGCATTAAATCAGCAGATGGTCAATTCAGTCTAAGGGGCAGATTTAAGAGACACTAGCATCTCCTTGTGCCACATTAGAGTAATTTTTTTATGTTCATGTGGTCCAATGAGGCTAAAATTGCTGCGCCAAATTTACAAAGTGGTGCAATGCATACATTGCTCGACTTTGTAACCCTTTGTTACCTTTGTAAACCTTTGAGCTACATTATGCCTGTGTCAGGCATAATGTAGGCAAAGGGGGTTGTGGCGGGGGGCTGAATAAATGGTGCAAAGAACTCTAAAAGATTTATTTGCGTAATTTTTTTGCCATTTTTAACATCTGCTCAGATCAGGTGTTAAAGGGAGTCATACCATTGTTTTCAATGGGCCTCAAAGGGTTTTGTAGAATTAGTGTCAAAATTATCTTAGATATGGTGCACACATGGTGGCATTAGGGGGGCACTAGCGGGTGCAAGAAAAGTGGTGCTGCAGTGGGTGAAGCGCCACTTTTTGTAAATCAGGCCCTAGATTTGACATCCAACACATGGCACAGACATTACATAAAATTTTTTAACAGATGCTAGAGCAGAGAAGAATTAGCTAGTCTATGCTTGCCTGGACACGGTTTGGTTGCCTATGTCCATATTTGAGTATGACACTGGTGCACGTGAGGTGTACCTGATTTAGTTTAAGTGTGTGTCCAATTGCCACATATATTGCTTCATTTTGCATCATACTGTGCTCATTCATGCTGCATACAATAAGCCTATCCTGCAACGTGAGTTTAGTGTGAATGACTATAGGTGTGGTCTTAAATTAAAGCTGATAAACACCTAAAATGTCTGGTGGCATATACCACTTTATGTAACTGTGTGTAAAATCAAATTCCAAATTGTAAAATCTTGTATGACCGTTTCAACAGGCTAGTCATCACAAACAAACCATTATTATTATGATAGATGCTGAAAATATTATGGTGATAGGCCAAAGTTGTTTCTAATCGTGGACAGAGGACTTATGACATCTCAACTTGTGTGTCTCTAAGGGTGTGAGTACATTATTAGTAGTACATTTCGTCCCATAATTTACTTAGCTTAACTTGAGGTATGGCTGTTGTAATCCAACTTCAGAGGAACTTGAGCATCCCTCCAAATTGTCCATGTCATTCCTATGAGAAATGGAGTGACCTAGAAACATTAACACAGATTCCCTGGAGGTTGTAGGGATGTAGGCCTGGGACTCTAATTAACCATGATGTTGGACAAATAATTAACACACTGCCTGGCAGATTCACATTGTGAGGGTAGATGTCCAGATGGCAGGGTTATGGTCATGAATCTTGATATGTCTTAAATAGATGTCAGTATTTCTATCTAAGTGCAAACAGTATAATTTGGGGCACATTGGGCAAAAGTCACAAGGCTGCACATGGTTTTACATTGACATGTCAAACTCATTGCCTTGCATTCTCTATGTACCATTTCCCGGACGCATTCATCCAGTGCAAGGTATGTAGTAATGTTTCTGCACTGTTTAAAAGTCCACATACAGCGATGCACTGTGTCAGCATCATACAATCCAATACATTGCTCACCTACTGATGGGGTTACTTGTACCGGCTAGCAATAATGCAGTCACCCTTGCCTCATGGTGCGTGTTTCCCTGCATCTTACCCTACATAGTACTTGTAGATATGGGCACTCCAGCATGCATTCACACACTCCAGAGATGCATTGCCGAAATTAAAATGTGTGGGGAGGAAAGATGCCTTGGGAGAATGTGTGTATAGACATTTTAAAATGTTAAGGCCACTAAAGTATTCCCACAAATGCACAGCCAAAGCTATTTGTCTGAGTTTGTTGCATTTGCCTGAGGCTAAATTGTTGAGGGGTACTACAGTTATGTCTTGCAGGTGGTAGCCAACCACTGACAACCATCTACGCTACTTGGCACTGAGGAAATCAAGACAGAAATGTCTGTTGTCTTGTGTTACTCCAGATGAGTAGTACATGCAGAAGCACGCTACCTGGACTATTAACTTATCACATTTCACATATGGTAATGAGCAAATTACACACACCCTTGCATGATGCAATTACAGCATCAGTGTCCATATCTGGACCATATGTCCTATTCCCTATAGACACATCATCATGATTGCGACTTACTGTCATGAATTATATAGTAGTGAAAAATTGTGAGTCTACATTTCAGTATCATATACCTACACTGCCAGCACTTTGGTCAGGTTGCCTTGTGTGACTAGAAGATGAATTTGCACAGAAAGTACACTGTCCATATCCCTTTCTCCACATTTGGTGTTGGTCTGGACTGCAACAAATAACTGTATGACTTTGTAATCCCTGTCTTTCAGACATCATGTACATTTCCAACTGGAGTTGATTTGCTCCTCCTTTACCTCCCTAGATAACATGAAAGCAGAGGAGGCAAAATACCACTCATTGCACTTGGAGTGCTATCATCACAAGGCATGTCGCCTACGTTTTCAGGAAGATGGGGAGCATTATGCGAAGGCCATTGGCATGCACAAAGGTGGGTACACACAGACCTATCCAGTGGCCTCCACAACTGGATGGAGCCCAACTGCAAGTGGACACTATGTAGCTCATTCTAGGCCTATTTCCTGGCTCACATTTACCCGCCCATCAGCCCATGCTCACGACACCTGCAAGTGGCTCTTTGTTCCAGGCCCAACTCATGAAGGACTTAAATGAGCAGAAGACACGGGTACAGGGCATCGAGATTGAACTGGCAAGTCTGTGTGCCATGATAGTAACATTGCAAATAGCTTGGAGCCCATCAGTGCTCAGATATGAACTCTGCCCTTGGACAATCCTCTTTCCCTTTTGTTTACCTTATGCTTTTATGGCTTTATTAATATAGGCATAGTGTTAGTTACGATTTAGCATAGGCTTTAGTGTAGTTTACTGTTAGTATTTCACATATTTCATTAGGTAGTTTATTGTAAGTGTGTTTTTATAGTATTAGGTTTTTAAGTGGATGAAGGGTTAATTGTTAGTGTGTGTTATGAAAAACACACTAGTGTGTTATGAAACAAAATAGAAAATAGATATATCTTTGTTTAGGATTAAGGGGGTGATTCTAACCCTGGCGGTCGGTGATAAAGCGGCGGCCAACCCGCCAACAGGCCGGCGGTCGAAAAAATGGAATTCTGACCCTGGCGGGAACTGCCAACACAACCCGCCACATTAACACTCCGACCGCCGCGGCGGTGCAGACAAACAGCGTGGCGGTCACCGCCAACAGGCAGGGGGCAGACAATGTACCGCCCACACTATCACAACTCACCAATCCGCCACCTTTTCCGGGGCGGGAGCCCCGCCGATAAAAACACGGCGGAAACAGACTACGAATGGGAAAACGCGCACCAAAACACACTCCACGAGGAAGGAGGACAGCATGGAACCCGAATTAAACATCCTACCTGCTCTCGTCTACCTTCTCATCTACCACGAGTACGAACTCCGGCGCAGACGACAACGGTGAGTACTGCACCTACGACACACGGGAGGGGGGAGGAGGGAAGCTTACGGCACACACATATGCGACCCCCCCCCCAAACTATGTACACACTAATGCAGAGCAACAATGCACAGTGACACCACCCAAACCCCCCTAAAGAATGCAAAGACAGAAATAAATTGGGACGAAAAATTTATATAAAAAATAGACTCTGATATGGAGCGGTCAACTACGCAAAATATCCATAACAAAATGATACTATATACACTGCCATGGAGAACCGAGGCAATTAGTCCTGTACATGAAAGTTAAATGGAACAGTCCGTGGGCTACAGTGTAGCGACACAAGGGCAAAGCCCACACAGGAGACCTGAGTCCTTTGGAGAGAACACTGCAGGGGCATCTGATGAAAAAATTACAGGCACCTCAGGGGGAAGGGAAGGGGGAGGCACCACAGCCACATGAGTCCACGACGCCAGATCCACGAAGAGGCCACCATGCCCATTGATGTATCCTGGGGAGTGCAAAGCCACAGTCTCTCAAGTCTCTACAGTGGGTGGGTTGCCCACTTCACCATCCTGGGGAGTGCAAAGCCACAGTCTCTCAAGTCTCTCCAGTGGGTGGGTTGCCCACTTCACCATCCTGGGGAGTGCAAAGCCACAGTCTCTCAAGTCTCTACAGTGGGTAGGTTGCCCACTTCACCATCCTGGGGAGTGCAAAGCCACAGTCTCTCAAGTCTCCACAGTGGGTGGGTTGCCCACTTCACCATCCTGGGGAGTGCAAAGCCACAGTCTCTCAAGTCTCTACAGTGGGTGGGTTGCCCACTTCACCATCCTGGGGAGTGCAAAGCCACAGTCTCTCAAGTCTCTCCAGTGGGTGGGTTGCCCACTTCACCATCCTGGGGAGTGCAAAGCCACAGTCTCTCAAGTCTCTACAGTGGGTGGGTTGCCCACTTCACCATCCTGGGGAGTGCAAAGCCTCAGTCTCTCAAGTCTCCACAGTGGGTGGGTTGCCCACTTCACCATCCTGGGGAGTGCAAAGCCACAGTCTCTCAAGTCTCTACAGTGGGTGGGTTGCCCACTTCACCATCCTGGGGAGTGCAAAGCCACAGTCTCTCAAGTCTCTACAGTGGGTGGGTTGCCCACTTCACCATCCTGGGGAGTGCAAAGCCACAGTCCATCTGGTGGATGACAGTGTCCACTGCTCAAGGAGGAGGCATGGTGGGCACAGTGAACCATAAACAGTGCTTGACAGGAAGGGCCCAGCGGAGCGGTGCTTGACAGGAAGGGCCCAGCGGAGCGGTGCTTGAGACGGCGGGGCCCAGCGGAGCGGTGCTTGAGAGGAAGGGCCCAGCGGAGCGGTGCTTGAGACGGCGGGGCCCAGCGGAGCGGTGCTTGAGAGGGCGGGGCCCAGCGGAGCGGTGCTTGAGAGGAAGGGCCCAGCGGAGCGGTGCTTGAGATGGCGGGGCCCAGCGGAGCGGTGCTTGAGACGGCGGGGCCCAGCGGAGCGGTGCTTGAGACGGTGGGGCCCAGCGGAGCGGTGCTTGACAGGAAGGGCCCAGCGGAGCGGTGCTTGAGACGGCGGGGCCCAGCGGAGCGGTGCTTGAGACGGCGGGGCCCAGCGGAGCGGTGCTTGAGAGGAAGGGCCCAGCGGAGCGGTGCTTGAGACGGCGGGGCCCAGCGGAGCGGTGCTTGAGAGGAAGGGCCCAGCAGAGCGGTGCTTGAGACGGCGGGGCCCAGCGGAGCAGTGCTTGAGAGGAAGGGCCCAGCGGAGCGGTGCTTGAGACGGCGGGGCCCAGCGGAGCAGTGCTTGACAGGAAGGGCCCAGCGGAGCGGTGCTTGAGACGGCGGGGCCCAGTGGAGCGGTGCTTGAGAGGAAGGGCCCAGCGGAGCGGTGCTTGAGACGGCGGGGCCCAGCGGAGCGGTGCTTGACAGGAAGAGCCCAGCGGAGCGGTGCTTGAGACGGCGGGGCCCAGCGGAGCGGTGCTTGAGACGGCGGGGCCCAGCGGAGCGGTGCTTGACAGGAAGGGCCCAGCGGAGCGGTGCTTGAGACGGCGGGGCCCAGCGGAGCGGTGCTTGAGAGGAAGGGCCCAGCGGAGCGGTGCTTGAGACGGCGGGGCCCAGCGGAGCGGTGCTTGAGACGGCGGGGCCCAGCGGAGCGGTGCTTGAGAGGAAGGGCCCAGCGGAGCGGTGCTTGAGACGGCGGGGCCCAGCGGAGTGGTGCTTGAGAGGAAGGGCCCAGCGGAGTGGTTCTTGAGACGGCGGGGCCCAGCGGAGCGGTGCTTGAGACAGCGGGGCCCAGCGGAGCGGTGCTTGAGAGGAAGGGCCCAGCGGAGCGGTGCTTGAGACGGCGGGGCCCAGCGGAGCGGTGCTTGAGAGGAAGGGCCCAGCGGAGCGGTGCTTGAGACGGCGGGGCCCAGCGGAGCGGTGCCTATCTTCACGGCAGGCCCTGTTCAGCGGTGCTCTTCTGCACGGCGGGGCCCTGTTCAGCGGTGCCTATCTTCACGGCGGGCCCTGTTCAGCGGTGCTCTTCTGCACGGCGGGGCCCTGTTCAGCGGTGCCTATCTTCACGGCGGGCCCTGTTCAGCAGTGCTCTTCTCCACGGCGGGCCCTGTTCAGTGGTGCTCTTCTCCACAGCGGGCCCTGTTCAGCGGTGCCTATCTTCACGGCATGCCCTGTTCAGCGGTGCTCTTCTCCACGGCGGGCCCTGTTCAGCGGTGCCTATCTTCACGGCGGGCCCTGTTCAGCGGTGCTCTTCTGCACGGCGGGGCCCTGTTCAGCGGTGCCTATCTTCACGGCGGGCCCTGTTCAGCGGTGCTCTTCTCCACGGCGGGCCCTGTTCAGCGGTGCCTATCTTCACGGCGGGCCCTGTTCAGCGGTGCTCTTCTGCACGGCGGGCCCTGTTCAGCGGTGCCTATCTTCACGGCGGGCCCTGTTCAGCGGTGCTCTTCTCCACGGCGGGCCCTGTTCAGTGGTGCTCTTCTCCACGGCGGGCCCTGTTCAGCGGTGCCTATCTTCACGGCGGGCCCTGTTCAGCGGTGCTCTTCTCCACGGCGGGCCCTGTTCAGCGGTGCCTATCTTCACGGCGGGCCCTGTTCAGCGGTGCTCTTCTCCACGGCGGGCCCTGTTCAACGGTGCCTATCTTCACGGCGGGCCCTGTTCAGCAGTGCTCTTCTCCACGGCGGGCCCTGTTCAGCGGTGCCTATCTTCACAGCGGGCCCTGTTCAGCGGTGCTCTTCTCCATGGCGGGCCCTGTTCAGCGGTGCACATCCAGTAGGTCAAGGGAGCCAGACATGGCCTGGACTCCCTGCTCAGTCGCCCTCCGACCATGATGCTTCTGGACCCATTCGGGGACGGAGTCCTGGGCCCTTTGGTGTCCTCCTTTCCAGCTGGGATGTGGCATGTGGGGCCCACCTGCTCCGCGCTCCTGCTGCCTGACTTCTCCGCCCTGCTGCCCTTACGCTCCTTAGATGGGGCTCTCGGGCCCTTGCCTCCCCTAGATGATGTGGCTGGTGAAGTGGGCGAAGTTTGCTCCTTGGGGGCAGCCGTGTCAGTCCTCGCACGGCAGCCCTTGTGTTTCCTGGTCCTCTTGCCGGGGGGGGCTGGATGTGTCCTTGCTGCTGATGGAGGTGTCACTGCTGGCAAAGGGTGGACTCCAGAACCCATGCCCAACAGTGACACCCGAAGCTGGGCTGGTGGTGGCTGTGGTGCTCTTGGGACTCTTTGCAGATGGAGGGGGTAGGTCATCGGAGGGAAAGAGGTCAAGATTAGCCAGGAAAACTTTTTTAGGGCCAAGGTAAAGGGTAGGAGAAGTGGTGATGGGAGTGGAGGAAGAGGATGTGGTTGTAGGAGAGTCAGGTCTGCTGTCATTGGGTGAAGGTGCTGGTGCTGTAGGCTGTCGTGAGGTGGATGGCTGTTGGGTGGGTGGCTGCCTGCGTTTGTGTGTCTTGGAAGAGAGGGTGACAGACACAGTGGGAGAGGACACAGGGGACGTGTAAATGGCAGTGGGGGTGGTGACTGCACACGTGCGGACTGTACAGGAGGGTGTGGTGGTGATGGAAGCACTGGCTGATGTTGGTGTGCATGCAGGTGTGAGTGTAGACGTCACAGGGAGGGAGGAGGGAGACGAGGAGGAGGGGGACACAGGGGTGGCAGTGACTGTTGGAATGTCTGCATCTGGGTGTTGCTTGGGTGAGTGTTTGTGGGATCTGTGGTGCTTGTGTCTGGATGAGCTGCCCTTGGGTGTTGAGGTGTGTGCAGGCTGGTCAGATGGTGTGGATGGGATAGGCTGAGGAACAGGAGACAGAGACAGGCTGGAGGCAGTCAGAAGAGGGAGGCTGGAAACAGGGACAATGGCTGCCGTCAGTGCTGAGGCCAGAGCAGTGAACGATCGTTGATGGGCAGCCTGACCCGAATGAATGCCCTCCAGGTAGGCATTGCTCCGATGCACCTCCCTTTCTACCCCCTGAATGGCATTCAAAAGGGTAGTCTGCCCAACAATGAGCGTCCTCACAAGGTCAATGAGCTCCGCACTGAGGGCAGCAGGGGTGACAGGGGCAGGGGCTGAGGTGCCTGGGGCGAAGGAGACGCCCGCCTTCCTGGGCGAGCGGGCACGGAGCGTAGGCTGAGGGGCTGCAGGGAGGGTGGGGCTGGTGTGCTGGGTGGCGGCTGTACCTGTAGAGGCGGGGGTCCCGGATGTTTACGCCAATGCTAGGGAGTACCCATCCGAGGACGTGTCTGTGTCGCTGCTCTCACCACCGGTCCCCGTTGTGGTGCTCCCCTCGCCCTCCGGATCACTGGTGCCCTAGGTGTCTGTTCCTGGGCCCACCGGGGCCTTGTGACTTGCAGCACCCTCGTGCTCCGATGCCAAATCTCCTCCGCCTGATGATGCTAATGCACACATGCACAAGAAGATGAAGAAGAGGGGGGGGGAGAAAAAAGAAGACCAGGTTGAGTGCATGCAATGTCAACACCGTTGGCGGAGAGGACAGACACAGGACCCTCATGCACTAAGCCGCGCATTCGGGGTACACTACTCAGTACTTCTGACTAAGACAACAGGTCAAGAGAGGACAAACGCGCAGATGTGTGAGGCTGGATCATCAATAGCTGTACTTGTCACCCTACAGAGGTGGGGGTCGGGAGCACAGGGCCATGCCTAAGGGAGAGGACTACACTACAGAAAGCGCCCTGGCCTAATGTCACCCACAACCCTCCTCCCCCACCCAGACGCCTCCACTGCGCAGAAAGATAGCAGAATGTGCTGATACTCACCCCCTTGTGTCTGCTGTGATGCTCTCAAGCGCCCATCCAAATCAGGGTAGGCCACCGCCAGGATCCGGGACATCAGGGGGGTCAGGGTACGACTGGCACCCCTCCTAGGTTGGGAGGCCATCCCCAGCAGTGACTCGGCGGTCTTCCTGGTTCCGCTGTGGATGTCCTCCCACCTCTTGCGGCAGTGGGTGCCCCGTCTGACGTGGACCCCCAGGGCCCGGACTTCCTTGGCGATGGCACGCCAAATCTCGACTTTCTGATGGGCGCTGACCTATGTGACATGTACAGGGTGGGAAGGAAACATTCATCAACTTACTGCATGTTAGATGTGATTGGCCCCCCCTCCCCAACCTTGCCATATGGCACATGCTCTCATCTGTGCAGCGTTGCACTCCTCATTCGCCCCCCACCCAACCAACTTACATCCACCCCACTCCACACAGGCATCGCCCATTCCATGTGCACCCGGTGTACTTACCTGTTGGTCTGGAGGACAGTAGAGTAACGCATACTGGGGGAGGACCCCATCCACGAGCTTCTCCAACTCTTCAGACGTGAAGGCAGGGGCCCTTTCCCCAGTCGCAGCAGCCATTGTCACTTCCAGACTGAGGTCACAGCAGCACTTGCAGTATAGGTCCTCTCCTGTGGATGATCAGGTCTCGAGTGATTAGGCAGATAGAAAATGGCGGTCACACCCGCAGCGGTGCGTACCGCGGCGGTGCGTACCGCTACCGCCGGCGCACATCGTCATTGGCTCCTGAAACCCATAGCATTCAATGTTAACCAATGCGGCTCCGTGTAGCGGTCTTCGACCGCCTACCGCCACGGTGTGCTCCGCCTGCGCATTGACCTCACATCCCATTGTCCCACTTCACAGGTCAGGCAGCCGCCATTTCAAGGGCCCACATGGCATAATTTCTACTGCGACACACAGGCCTAGGCCTTGCATTGCCACACATACACGCCTTTCAAAACATAGATAACCGTGTGCTATGCAAGCTGTGGTGAACGTACCAGTGATTGGCTTGACTCTGTGCTCCATGTTGTCATTCCTAGGCACCGTCCGCTGGGACTTGCGAGGAGAAGGATGAATCCTCGCGTGTACCGACCGCTGGTGGACCTGTCGACAATGGAAGAACGCCACATCATACTACGATACCGACTTGACCGTGCCACTATCCATGAACTGTGTGCCCAGCTGGAGCCAGCCCTGATGTCCCCCATCCGCCAACCCACAGGAATTCCCCCTCTGGTGCAGGTTCTGTCAGTCCTCCATTTTCTTGCAAGTGGCTCATTCCAGACAACAGTGGCCATGTCATCTGGAATGTCTCAGCCTATGTTTTCCAAAGTTTTGTCTAGAGTGTTGTCTGCCCTGACGAAACACATGCGGAGTTACATTATATTCCCTGAGGAGGTTGATTTGGCCACTGTGAAGGGTGATTTGTATGCCCTTGGACATATTCCCAACATCATTGGTGCCATTGATGGGACCCATGTAGCCTTAGTCCCCCCAAAAGACGATGAGCAGGTGTACAGAAACAGGAAAAGTTACCATTCTATGAACGTCCAGGTGGTCTGTTTGGCTGACCGGTACATCTCCCATGTGAATGCCATGTTCCCTGGGTCAGTGCATGACGCGTATGTGATGCGTAATAGCAGCATCCCTTATGTGATGGAACAGCTACAGAGACAACGTGTGTGGCTAATAGGTGACTCTGGTTACCCCAACCTGCCTTGGCTATTGACCCCAGTGAGGAATCCCCGGACCAGGGCTGAGGAACGGTACAATGAGGCCCATGGGCGAACTAGGAGGATCATAGAAAGGACCTTTGGGCTCCTGAAGGCCAGATTTAGGTGCCTGCATATGACAGGGGGATCCCTGATGTACTCACCAAAGAAGGTGTGCTAGATCATCGTGGCCTGCTGTATGCTTCACAATCTGGCATTGCGACGTCAGGTGCCTTTCCTGCAGGAGGATGGTCCAGATGGTGGTGTTGAAGCAGCTGTGAAGCCTGCGGAGAGTGAAGAGGAGGAAGACTCAGAGGACGACACAGACAACAGGGACAGAGTTATCCAACAGTATTTTCAGTAGCACACAGGTAAGAATCAACCACGCCATTATACTTTTCCTGCAAGCCTCCTGCTTCTCAACTTTGTCTATGACCCCCCAGTTCTTTTAAACTGATGTTTGATTTTCCCTTCCCTTTTCAGTGCTGTATGACCCACTCCGTGACTACTGCTTGGTTAGCCCATGGACTAATGCTTATTGATCTCAGTATGTGTTCAGCACAAAGTTAACAGAACATAATTGATCGGTAATGTGTTATACATTTGTAAATAATACAGCCTGACTCCTGTTTGATTTCAGTGCATTGAGTGATTTATTTTTTGTGCTAGATAATGGTACATGATATAAACACGGTGATGGGTGGGGGTGGAGTAATGGCCATGGCAGAGTCCAGTTCTCAGTCTCACAGGTGCATTGTCCATATGCCTGTGGAAGGATGGAGCAGGGGCAGTTCAAGGTTGGACAGGGTGGCAATGTGGGACAGTGGGATGACTTCAGGGGGTGTCTCATGCTGGCGGGGGTCTTGACATCCTACTCTGTCGATTTTTTTGATCTCAGGCTCCTCTTGCGGGGTGGTTGTTCTTCAGCAGGAGGTGGGGTTCTGGTGGCCTGTCGTTGTGGTGGGGCCACCTGTCCACTAGCGAGGTGGTAGGCTGTTCCTGGCTAGTGACAGGGGCCCTGTGTGGTGCCACACGGTCCCGCAACGTGTCTTCTATCCGGTTGAGGGCCTGGACTATGCTCCCCATAGCGGTAGAGATGTTGGTGAGTTGATTGGTGAACCCCACGTAGCGTTCCTCCTGCTGTGCCTGGATCTCCTGGAACCTGGCCAGTACAGTCGCCATCGTCTCTTGGGAGTGGTGGTAGGCTGCCATGATGGTGGTGAGGGCCTCTTGGAGAGTGGGTTCCCTGGGCCTCTCCTCCCCCCCCTGTCGCACAGCAGCCCTCCGAGTTGCCCTGTTTCCCCCGGCCTCTGTCCCCTGGACGGTGTGCCCACTACCACTGCCCCCAGGTCCCTGTTGTTGTTGGGGTGGTGGGTTAGCCTGGGTGCCCTGTAGTGGCAGACACACCGCTGATTGACCTGTCCTAGAGACAGAGGCATGGGCCCGCTGGGTGGGAGCTGTGCTGTTGGTCCCAGAGGGGGTTGGGTCTGCTGTGGCCTGTGTGTGGGGAACCGACTGTCCAGAGGTCCCCGATTGTCCGGGCTGGTCATCAGGTTCCAGGTCGACAGAGCTGCTGTCATCACTGGGGGCCTCTTCCGGGGGGGGGGATGGACATTTCTGGACCCTCCTGGCCGGTGTGTTGGCGTTCGGGTCCTGCATGGGGTAAGAGAGTATGGTTATTGTTTCTGTGTGTTCTATTGCGTGCCATTGATTGGTGCCCTTGTCCCCCAGTGCTGCCATTCCCTTGGGGGAGGTGTTGTGGGGGTGTTTTGGGGGGGGGGTATGTGCAGTGGTCATGCTTGGGTGATGGGTGTCCATAGTTTGTGGGGGCATGCAGGGGTTGGTGTTGGGTGGGTTGTGCTGGAGAGACATTCTCAGGGAGGATGTGTGATGGGGGTCGGGGGTGAGGGTGGTGGTGGGGGTTAGCATGCTGGTGGGGGGGTGAAGTAGTTGAGATTGTACTTACCAGAGTCCATTCCTCCGTGTACTCCAGCGAGGCCATCAGGATGCAGGATGTTTAGTACCTCTTGCTCCCATGCTGTGAATTCGGGTGGAGTGGGTGGGGGTCCCCCGCCAGTCTTCTGCACTGCGATGTTGTGTCGCGAGACCATCGAGCGCACCTTTCCCCTTAAGTCGTTCCAGCGTTTGCGGATGTCGTCTCGATTTCTGGGATGCTGTCCCACCGCGTTGACCCTGTCCACGATCCGCTGCCATAGCTCCGCCTTCCTGGCTATAGTGGTGTGCTGCACCTGTGAGCCGAAGAGCTGCGGTTCAACTCTTATGATTTCCTCCACCATGACCCGGAGTTCTTGGTCCAAAAAGCGTGGGTGCCTTTGGGGTGCCATGGGGTGGTGTGGATGAGGTGTGGGGTGGTGTATATGGTGATGAGTGTGTTGGTGTGTGGTGCTTTGTGCTTCTATGTGGTGTGTGTGATGGTGTAGTGTGCCTCTGTGTGATGTAGCTCTCTATTCTGTGATGTGTCTCTCTCTCCTTCGTCTCTGATCTTCGTCGTAGGGGTTTGTGGGTGATGTGGGTGTGTGTTTTATAGTTGTATGGATGTGTGGGAGTGTTGTTGGTATGTGTGTCAGGTGTGTGTATTTCAAATTGCCCAATGTGGCAGTGTTTTGGAGCTGTGTGTGTATTTTGAGCGCGGCGGTGTGTACCGCCAATGGAATACCGCGGTTGAAAGACCGCCGCGTGGATTGGTGGGTCAGAATGGCATGGGCGTGTTTGTGTTGGCGTGGCGGTGGAGGTTTGGTCATCTCCAGTTTTCCGCGGCCCACTGATGAGGCGGCCTTCCTTGGATGTCGGGTTTTTGGCGGATTCACAGTTGGTGGTCAGAATGACCGTGGCGGTTTACTGCGGCGGTAGTATGGCGGAGTTCTGACCGGCGGTATGGCCCTTTTACCGCCAAGGTCAGAATGACCCCCTAAATGTTTAGGTAGTGTATGTTTAGGATGTGGATGTTGTATGCATTTTGCTGATGTGTATCAAAGTGGGGCAGTTGATGTTTAACTTGTCATTTGTGTTTAGTAGGTAGGATAGTTTAAGATAAGGTAAGGTAGTGTAGGCTAGATATAAGGTTAGTTCGGATAGGCTAGGCAGGTATAGTGTAAGGTTAGTTAAGGTAGTGTTAGGGTTAGTTAGTTTAGGTTGGATAAGTGTGGTAGGTTAGATAATTGATATAGATTAAAGTTCCTAAAACTTTTACTACTGTGTCATCATTTCATAATTATTTTATAAATATGAGTTGGTAGCATGGAGTGAGTTGAGTACATGATATAACTATTGCCATGTAGTCTTTGTGGGTAAATCTTGGTTTGCCAGAGGCCTATGGAGATTTGTTAGTCTACTTTACATCTGAGTCAAGTGACGCACATTTTCCAAATTTAGCAGCTGTAAGTTGGCCCCATTTGGAAATGTTGCTCACAGCATGACACAGATAGCATACTACTATTGTGCTCAGTGTGAAAGTGATAGGGCAGGCATAGTTGGAATATGTTTGTCAATATAGATTACAGAGTCCTGGCTTTACTGAGTTACACACAAGTGCCACACCCTTTCCTCATTGTGCAAGTGGGTCATTGATGTTGGGTGGTTACAAATCATGAATGTGTCCACACCTCCCTGCTGAACCTCCATCATCTTTGGTATTGACTTCTTGGTAAGTGTGGCACTTCAGGCATAGCACCTTGCTAAACTACTTTCAAAGTTTCAAAACCATAAGTCTCCCATGTCCTCTTTCCCTGGGGACGTGTTCCTTTGTTTCTGTGCTCTGGCTACTATGCAGTGATATGTGTTTTTAATGTACAATGGGTGTCATGCGTGGTCACACTCACACTCACAACATGTAAGGTCTTTCAGAGGCAGAAGAACACATTTACCCTACATATCCCAGTGTAGATTTATACTGCATTTCTCAGTTGACTTAGAACCAGAAGAATAATCCCTTGTATTTCATTCATATTGACATCCAAAGTATTGGATTTCCCATGTACATCATTGTGCGGCACCGGTATGATGCAAAATCAAAAGGAGTCTGGGCATGAGTATCTGCCTATTATCAGTGCAACCATGAAAATGTATGTACATAAGGATCTCTTCAGTTTGAGCACTGAGGCTTTCATATGTGTTTGATCATGCTGTCATGTTCACTGAGCTAGATATATGTGGATGAGTGGAACAGTGAGATTGTGGTCACATGCCTCACAGGTCCCATTTTTAGCAGGTAGGCATTTGTGTATTAGGGACTTTCATTGTGGCAGTCAAACAACTGAAGCTTATTGTCACACCTTGACGTTCCATTGGGAGTATAGACATTATGCATAATGCCATCACGGTGGATGTACTTGTTGGTGCATATCCAAAAAGAGGAAGTGATAGTGACTTTAGGTCACTGCCCTTGTGATGCTAAAAAGTGGTTTCTGTTAATACACATCCACCGTGGTAAAAGTGGTCAGTTCTGCAATACACATACAACATTCTGGTTTCTAGGAGTACATTTATTTACAAATGTGGGTGGGTCTGCATGATACTTTTTGCAGTGTTTGGGGCAAAAACACCAACATTGATAGTGAACAAAGGATGCCCAGATAGAGATCATTTTGAAGACTTGTAGTGTGACATTCAGAGGTGAGTATATTTTCAGTGAGGGGGTATCCAATGCTATTAGGGATGATATGAGTGTTTCAAAGCCCAAAAGTGGTTAAAATCAACAGGTGCCCAATCAAAGCGTACAGTAGTGGGTGACAGAAGAGGTGGCATGATGTCAAGCACAAGACCACTATGAAACTGCCCTGACAAATGACATTGGGTAGATTACTGGTGAAAAGTGGTGAAGTCCACATCTCCATCCTCTGATTGATGTTGTGTTTCCACTGCATGTGATGGTGTTTGTATGGGAGGCACACACACACATCATGGACCGAAGATGTGGACTACAGGCATTCTTCAGTACCAGTAAGGCAGCCCGGTGATCCCTGACAAAAGTCTGATGGCTTGCCAATAAAGCAACAAAGTTGTTATTGAGGTCAGCCATTGTTGTTATGTAGGAGTCCAACTTGCACTCCATGGATTTCATGATGTTATGGATGGTCCCACCTGCATGGCAGCTTCACGGATGTCAGACATAGAAGGATGATGTTGTTCGCTCTGCTTCATGACACAAGCAGCATCAGCCTGTGACTCATCAATTGAATATAGCAGAGTGTGGGTGTCTGTAATAACCTTAGCCATACCCTTACTAGGACTCCTTTTAGGGTGTCTGCTATGGTCACCATCCCTGACCTCACCTCATCAGCCATTCACTGCTGGACTCCTACCACTCACCTCAGCTTTGGGGTCCTAAAAGTCCTATCCTGTTGATGGCAGTTCCTCTGGAGACCCTGCAACGTTGTTCTCACTTGGCAAGACTGGAGGAGGAGATTTAATAGTGTCCAGGAGTTGTCGGAAGGTGTCAGCATCCATGGGGGTAGGATGGTGTCCTCAACAGGTTGGTCATCAAGGACAGGCTTCTCTATTGGAGGTGTTGTGTGTTTTTCTGGAATGAGATAGGAATAAGTCAATATTGTGCTGTGATATATGTAGACATACTTGTTTGACTGACATTCATACTGTTTTCTTTTAGTTGTCAAATACACATGGATATGCAGCACACGTGTTACAAGAAGTAGTTTAGGCCATGTTAGACTATTGCTGCCTTACGCATAGCAGAACCTCAACATTGTTCAGACTACCTCTGTATGAACAAGAGGTACAATTAGTTTAATGACACACATCACAACGCAGCTTGGCAGCTTGCTGGCTTGCTATACATTTTATTGCTATTACATTGAACATGATTTTTTGGGGTTAGTGCCTATACTGATGTTACATTAAAACCTTCACCCCACTTCAGAGACAACTGCACCATGTCACCAGGGTGCCAGCATTCCCCCTACTCATAAGATAATATCACCACACTTTTCAAGTCATGTTATTTATGTTTCACAAATTATCCCGCACTCTGCCTTGCACATAGTAAACTACAAACATCTGCCTTTCTATACTGTCTGTCATGCAGTTGTAACAAATTGTGTTGCATAGGGGGTCATATGTGTCACACAACTAGGTAACTCTACACAGCAAGCAACCTTTCTACACTGCAGGAATGGGTAAAGACATATATAAACATGATACTTCATTTTATTTTCTAGTAGTTTCCGAACACACATTCATCTCCACAGTACAGAACAGTAGTCACTGCCCCCAACTCTGAATAGGAGAATCAATATCCAATTGAAATTATGCAACATGTCTAGCTCAGTTCACTGATGCCAAATTAAAGGTTGACCAAGGTCGACACGGAATCCTAATTTTGCTGCCAAAAGCAAGTCTTTGACTTGTAATTCTAATAAAAATGGCTTGCAGAAGCAGTCAAGAGGAAAACCTTTATCATTCTACAAAGATGTTGCAGTCCCAGTGTTCTTCTCCGTACTTTAAGTGGACAAGGCAGAGTCCCCGACAGAGAGCCAAGCAGTCACTGGTCGAACACAACGGGAGCAAGACATAAGCTAATAGTGCATGCCAGAGTCCCCTTATTCCCTGTAAGAAATTGGGTTATTGGTTGAGGGGAGTAGAAGCCTCACTCAGGCAACAACCACAATCCTTGTCAAAGTGAACCACAAAAAGCCACTAAATTAACCAATGCTTAACTCTCTTATAGCTTGGAACAAAAGGATTCAGACTTAACTTAAAGGCAATGTGTAAAGTATGTATGCAGCACACAAACAGTAACCAAAGGAAAATACAACACAAGAGAAATTCCTAACTAATTTTGAACAATAGAGTGAATATTAATAAATGAATAAATTATACCAGATGACTAAACTCCAATCAGTAGAGCTAGTGATAGTCAATATTAAGGCTTTCATTGGAAATAGCACCTGAGGGCACAAAACACCAACTGCGGGTAACTGGTGGAGCTGGGTCAGGACAAAGTCACAAGTTCAGTCTTACCGTGGCAGAGCACAGGGCATGGCTTTGTGAGATTTAGCATCACTCGGAGTTAGTTCCGATGAGTCTTTTAGCTGTGCAGTGAGGCTTTGCAGGACTTTACATTGCTCACCGTCAATACCAACTGTGAGGTGAGACACTGCAGGGCTTCACATCATTCTGCTCTGGATTCAATGAAACCTTCAGTTAAGGAAGGAGAAGTACTCTCTGATGCCAGCCAAGGCTCCAGGACCTGAGGGGGCGCGTTTTGAGGATTAGGTACTCACTCCAGCAGAAGGCAACAGGAGGCTCAGTGAGGCCCAGTTGCAGCAAGTCAGTTAGGCAGTTGCAGGGATGGCTCTGAAGCTTGTTCTGACCCTGTAGCTCACACAGGAGGATAGCAAACTTACCCTTGGAGTCACTCCGGGTATCATGCAATGGATATAAGCAGATCCAATCGTTCTTCACAGACAGCATTGCAGTCCTTCAAGCAGCAAGGCAGTCCTTCTATAATTTCCACAGGTCCTGGAATGTACTGTAGAGTGGTTCAGGAGGTAGTACCAGCCGTTCTGTGGGGGGACTCCATGTATGACAAAAAGCAGATGGTTCCTTTTATCAGATTCCTTTGTGTTTGTGTGTGAGGCAGATTCCTTTGAAGTGCAAGTGGGGCTTAGTACTCCTCCTCCAAGTCATCCTGTCTATACCTAAGCCCCCTTTGTGTCACTGTTTGGAAGTAGTGATTCGCAGTCATGTAACCCAGGATACTGGCAGCAGTCACAAATGGATGGGACAAGAAAATGCCAACTTTCTAAAAGAGTTATTTTCAGAATTATAACGTAAAATCAGACTTTACCATTAAATTGCTTCTAATTGCAACAATTTGGTGTATACACCGTACCTCTATTGCCTCTCAATCCAAAGTTATAACTTATTAAATCTAATATGGTAATCCAATGTTCTACCCCGGTTTCACTTGCCACATCTCTCCTGTCTTCTCCATGTACTTGCCTGCACCCAAGTTCTTCCACAATAACTATCCAGGCTATTCCTGATGGAAGATTAGATTTGGACACCCACCAATCTTTACTCTACTCTTCCTTCTCTAATACAACCTCTCTTGGACATTAGGGACTATAATTTTCTTCCACTGGTGAAAATGCTTCTGATGCTGCAAAAGGTGTTCTTCCCTCTCTTTATTCTCTTGATTGTTCACCTCTGGTTTATCTGTGGTCCTTGATGTCTTGTTGCTTGCCCTCATCAGCCAGCATTGGTGTCCTGTATCTGGACCCTCACTACTTCTGCTTCCTGGGAAAAAATATGTCCTTCCTCACGGTTTGACTTTCATTGTACTCTTTGACCCCTGCCCTTGTTGTCTGTTTTCTCTCTCACCCATTCTTCTTCATCATTGTCGTTTCTCCTTTTCTTTTTCTTCTCTGTATAGTTTTCCTTCCTTTTGATTGAATTTGTTTCCTTCCCCAGGGCCTGGCATGCTGAAGATGCTTTGCCATGATGAAAAGACACCAGGAGCCTTGTCTACAATAAGTATCCTAGATCTACATTTTCCCTTCGTTCTTTCCTTTCAGCTTTTGTTCTTTTTCTATTTTCTATTCTGTACCTACTTTCTACCATCTTTACTTCTGTCTTGCTATCTCTCTTACATTTTTCTTTCTGCCAATCAGTATTTTCTTTGTGTCTTTCTTTTTTAGCACCCTACTTAAAAGTTTTAACAAAGATTTTAGGGACTGTGCATCAGATGCCTTGCAGACCAACAATAAGAGTAGGATTACAAGTGTTTCAATTTCATTTGAAGGTCAATTTATTTAAAAAAGTTAGAAAGATTATGATATTTTTCTGGGTGGATCAATTACACAAACATTAATTTCTGGTCATTGGAAGAAAATTCCTAGGAGCTGAAGAGCTTTTGGGTTACACAGTTTTGGGACATAAACTATTGTGACCTTTCAAATGTCCTTCCTTTGTTGTTTCCTTCCTTATTTCAGTCTTTTATACTGTCCCTTTGTTTTGTCTTTCTTACATTTTATTTTTTGCTTCTTTCTTTTTCCTTTGTTTCTATAATACAAATCACTCTAACTCCATTCTTTCTTTTCTGTACTTCTTTTTTTTGTATGTGTTCTTTCTTTCAATCATTCATCCATTCTATCTTTCTTCTTTCATCTGTATATTTATTTTCTTGTTTTATTTATTTCTTCATTCCTTCTGCCTTTCCTGCTTTCATACTATGTATGCGATTTTCCTGCTTCCTTCCAATCATTCCTTAGATCTTTCTTTCCATCTCTTATCATTTCTTTCCTACACTTTAATTTAATTTGTTCTTTTTTATCTCTTTTCCCCTTTGCTCTTTTCTCTCACCTCCGCTTTCTATTTGCCTCTGTCATTTCTTTATTCTTGTTTATGGCTTCTTTAGTATCCCTCTTCATCATACCTCAGAACTATTATTTGACTATCTTGCAATGATATTAAGCATTTTTGCTTATCCTGACCATGGTCAAAGGAGAAGGGGTCTTAAAAAACAATTCAAATGGTGAATGTTACTGTTGCTCACTGAGTAGTACACCCTGCTCCATCTGTTGGAAACTGGGCTTTACATGAGTTTGCTCAGCAAATTACCTTCCTACAGATGTCTTACACTCTGCTTCCAGGTAACAGCGTGAACACCTTTCATCGCTCATCACAGGTATGTTGGTTGGTCATTCTCTTATCTAGCTGCCAAAGCTTGGAACTTGCTTCAAAATTAGTCTACCGCTAGACGCAATTCCAAGAACGTAATGTTTACTAGAGAAAATGCCCTTCTAGGCAACATCTATGCAATGAGTAATGTGTGCTGTTTAAGACAATGCTATTCAGGGCAGCACACAGCAGACCCAAACTATTCCTCAAGCTCAGTGGAATCACCAATCTCGACAGGTATAATGGGGTTAACAACCAAAGGACATGCAGCTTTCTCTTAACAGTCTTGCAATGCAACATCTAATTTAGGTGTTTAGCAGGTCAGTGCTGGAAGGACATTCAACCTTCTTTTATAGTGCAGCACCCACCAAAAATATTTAGGGGTACCTGTGAAGCACTCTGTTCCACAGAGGAAGCGATGGACCATAGGCATCAGTGGAGAAATTGCGAATAGCTTTTGTCCCAAGCTCCTTTGACTTCAGTGTTTCTAGAGTGAATGTCACAAATATCTAAGTACAAATATTGTGTGATAAAAATATCATGACTACTAAATATCATTGAATGCAATATCGAAGATACAAATGTTTTTTGGCAAATAATATTGTTTTAAAGAATATTGCTGAATTAAATAGTGTTTATTTTAGCATAGTTGTAATAAATATATTCTAAGTTCATTAATATATGAAGCTTAGCTAGTATATTTATTTTCAGTGTACTGTTGTATAATTGTAATTCATTTTTTACAATGTAGTTTGTAATTTTATTTGCAAATTATAATGCACATTTAGATGTTATACTTTTGGTAATAATGTATATTTAGTAGTAGATTGTTTGGTTTGTAGAGTAATAGGGTGGGAAGTTACTATGGCTACATATTTTTAAATGATTACAATACATAATATCCCTATCCCCTCTGAAATCCAAACTTTCTCCACTGATGCTTAGACAGGAGTAGGAATAGTAAATTGAACCCCTTTGAACTCTAACACTTTCCAGTCTGTTGTTTAGACCGAAGAGGAAATAGTAAATCTGAACCCTCGGAAGTCCAACGCTTTTTCTACTGTTTCTTAGACTGGAGTGGGAATAATAAATCTAACCCCTCTAAAGTGCAAACCTTTTCCTACTTTTGCTTGCATTCCATGCATGGCAAGGATGTGAGTGGTAGTTCATTAAGTACATCACAAAATGACTGCTGTATTCAACATATTAAGGATACTCTTTCTGCCCTCGTCTATGTTGTTGACACTTTTGGGGTTATATGGAAGCACTTGGTCTTGGCACATTACCGATGATCATAGCTTCCTCACAGAAACACGTCAGGTTTACCAATGCCTCACTCAATGGATTAGTTCCAATAAACTGGGGAGCATATTTATGAGAGGCTTGCGCTGCCAGAGAGTCACTTTTTTTATGCTCCAGCAGTGCAAGCCTCTCAACCATATCTATGAGGCCATGCAAAGCCACTTTGCATGGCTTTGTATGGTCTCATAGATGTGGAGTAAGACAAAGCAGTGCATGTCGCTCTGTTGCCTTATTCTATGCAAGAGAGGTGTTCCATGGGCATTGCAGTGGATTTTCCCAACGTCACCCATGGATTTTGATGCTGCCCCAGATTTACTTAATCACATAAATCTGGGGCAGTGCCAAAAACGTATGCCTCCCTAGAGCAGGCATTACCAGGATAAATAAATATTTTCATTTCTCCTTGTTTTCACTCTTTCCATGTGTGCTGCATTCTACAATACAATGCCTCTCAGGATTGTTTTTGTGCAGGAAGATCTACCTTCCTGCACAAAGAAATTCCTGCATGCAACGCAGGAACGTTTGCACCATGGTGCAAGGGTGCCTGCTTTGACGCTAGGCAGCCAATTGTGCATTAACTCAGGGGGAAAGGTCAGGAATGCACTGTATATTATAAATATGGTGCATTCTTGCCCTTTCACATTGGCAATGCAGCGCCGCAAGAAGACTTCTGACACGTCCTACTCCAATTCTCCATAAACATGGGCCTGGATTGGCAGAGGATTTCTTTTGGAGTGCATGCTTTCTTCTTGAATGAGAAGCTGTGTTCAGTTTTCAGACATGCACCACTGCTGCCAGAGTTTGGGAGACTATAGGGACATTAGTTGGAAGTTCATTATACATATATATATATATATATATATATATATATACTCATAGATGTCCAAAATACTTAGCAAGATGCAGAAAACCAATTGTTTATTCTGGTGCAAACCACAATGTGTTTGGTTTGCAGACATTTTGAAGCAAACTTTTGTCCATAGGTGTTTTTCTGCCGAAATATGTTGTAGTTTGCAGATTGAGAGACTACCAAAACCACCTGTCCAACACTGCTCTAAGCGTAATAATAATTTACTCAAAGCTTCATACAAAAATTTAATTGAACACACAAAGCCAAAGCTATAGTGAGGCAGCAAATGCACTATAAATTTAGGTCAGCAATACTTTGTAAAACAAAACAATATAGTAGCTTTAAGGTTTATATATTTCTATCATAATAATTTTGACGACATAGCAGAACTCCGTGGTTGCATTTCATTATGCTTATTTTAATCCTGGGCCTGCAGGCATTGCATAATTTTGCTGGGTATTCTGATTTGGTGCTCATGGACTGAGGGGAGCCTACATCAATAGTTGCAGTAGCAATGTATTTTCTATTTCTATTTCTATTTTGGTCATTTATAAAGCCCATTGCTGCCCGAAGGCTTCCCAGCGCTAATGCAGTACCAAATTAAGCAGACAAAGCGGGCACCCTATAAAGGAAGCAGGAAAGTCTTCGGCAGTTTACGAAAAGAGAGTTCAGAATCTTCTAAACTAATTTCAGCTGGAAGAGAATTCCATAGCGGTGATGCCCTAAAGGCAAAAGATCTACCTCCCCATTTTCCTTTCTTAACCTGAGGAATATTGATCAGGGAAGAGTTAGACATCAGATCTGCCCTAGGGTGCAAAGGTACCACAAAGCCTTTGTATTACCAATAAATACAACTAAGAGTGGACATGTGAGCAAGCAGATGTTTAAGGAAAAATATTGAGATGGTGACATTATGCTAAACGCGGCAGTAAGGTAGGGTCAGTAATGTTCAACATAGGAAGAACCTCTTCTGAAATGTATTCTTGAAAGCCTATTTGTGGCTAGCTTACAAATATCCAGCAAGCCTTTCTCCATTGTAGGTCAGAATGACAAGGATGATATGATCCAGTGCTGTAAACCCTGAAAAGAGAGATCCTTGACAAGTCAAGTGGGCCTAACGTAACAGCATAACCCAAAAAGAACAAGCTAGGCTTAGGTCAGGTCAGTCAATATTGCATCCTAACTTTACTTTTGATTATGTTGTTCACAAATACACATGTGCAAATGGATCAAATATTTGTTTTGTAGATTTTAAATCCACGTTTGATGTAGTGAATTGCTAGCTATTATGAACTAAGCTTGCTGAGTTGGGTTTGCGAATGTGGCTGGTGAAGGTGATGGTGGCTCTTCACTCACACAAACGGGCCAAGGTCAAGGACCGTGTACAATAGGGAGGGTGGCTACTCTGAATGTCATAAGCAGTGTTATGTGCACACCCTCCTGTTGTTTACCCTATGTATACATGACCTCCATTTGCCCTACACGTAAACTGTAAACTTTGTACTTGTATAGCACACTACTCACCTGTTAGGGTCTCAAGGCACTGTACACATACCGCTGTGGAACCCCTCCTGGCTTTTCCCTGTAAGGTGCCCACTCCTGGGCAACCTCCAAGGTGAAACCAGGCATCCCAGCACTGTTGGGGCCGTTGTGGAGAGTAAGCAAGCTATTGCCCAGAGTTACAGAGTGGGACCCATGAATTAGATTAGGCACTGATGTGAGAATTATCAGGTCCGAGGAAATTGAGCCCAAGACCCTCCGAGGTGGGAATTGAACCCTGGTCGCGGGCCAGATTTCTGCATCAGGGTCTGCCACTCTAACCATTGAGCCACACTTCTCCACCAAAGTGGCCAATGATAACCCCCCCTACACACAAATTAAATAGGGTGATACTTAATTTCCTGTTATGTGCAGACTATTTATTCTTCTTCCATGGTAAACCCACTGGGATCTTATGACAGCCACAAGCATTCAAAAATTACCGTAAGGCAAAATAATATTAGTAAAACAAAAGTAATTAAATTCGGAAAAACTAAATTGCTATTTATTGGGAGAATTTAAAGTATGAGAGGGTGTCAACTCACATAAGTATTTAGGAGTAGTCGTCAATGATAGAATAAATATTAATCATGATGCCCAAAAGTTGTTCACTAGGGCTTTGACCGGGATGCCTGGTCTTTGTCAATTCAGTCTCATACTCACAAAGAAATTCAACATGGATCATATGTTGTTCACTGCTGATAAATATTACATTGAAAATAAATAATCTCTGATTTTTTTTTTACTACTGGGAAGACTCCAGATGCAGTCAACTATTTGTTGAATGTCTCTACTCCTAATGTATACCATGAATGTATACTATTTTCAATGGGGATTGACACTAATCAACATTGTTCAGGTGGGATCTAGTAGGTTTGAGTGATCATCCGATCTATTTAGGGTGGAGTAAGGTGGGGTAACCCTCACTAGATTCCCCTGTTCACAGCTGCCATGTGAAGCATGATGGTTCCTCAAGTGGAAAATACATCAACGGTCTGATGCACATGGAGAAAATTCCCTGTGCTTCGGAACTACTGACTATTTGTTTTGCTCAAACTATTACTTTTTGTGTAAAACAACACATTTTGAGTTGGGCCAAAACAGCATTGCACCCCCTTTGCATTTCACAGAGTCTACAGCAGAGCAACGTGTGTGGCAACTCCTGTATGAGCTTAGGTAGCCTTCTCAGGCACCCAAGCATGACAAAATCTAGCAGGCTACCTTTCAACACGAAAGCAAAGACGACAACAGTTGCTGATCTCTAGGTTGGTGGGCCATCTGCCCGACTGTAACAAACCCCTCCATCTTTCAGACTAGTTTTGTGTATGCGAATTCATTCACTTTCTTTGTATCACAGCCCTACTGTACTCATTCAGTGAGTGTATAACTATGTAGCAGGAAAATACAAAAATGTTCACACTGACTTAGTGAAAAACACAAAAGTAAATTAACACAAGATTACTGCATGTAATCTTCAAATGAATTATTGACCTTTCAAAACGTTACAAATTGATTCACAATTTTTCCTAAATCTTTTCCTGTCTATGTTCCTTTTTTGGACTACAGGGTCGCCATACATATTTTTATGTTGTATTGTCCAGCACCTCAGTTCCTAATATCTTCTTTGTTTGCAGATATAGCTCACCACCCATTATCAAGTATTTTACACCTATGTTTGAAGACATTAGCCACGTAACAATGGTAATCCCTTTTGTTTTTTCAAAAGCAAATATGTATTGTCTCACCATTCTCCCTCACAGAAGTTTTAAACTACAAACATATTCTTCATTTGTCTTTCCATTAACTGTTTTGAGTTAAGGCAGAGAAAGAAACTTTACTCGACATAGAAAACATACAGAAAAATCCCCCTGTATTGGGCTATTAAACACTAACAAAATCAACATTATTACAATTAGATTTGGACTGAATACAGAAGTGTAAAAAACTGATTCAAATCGAATTAGTCAGAAAATGTATGACTAAGGGCCACATGTACAAAGGCTTTTTGTGGTCGCATATAGGCCCATTTACGAATGCAAAAAGGCTTTTTCACATTCGCAAAACCCTATTTTTAATTTGGTATCCTATTACTGAATTAGAAAATGGGTTTGTGATTTGGTATTAGGAAGGGGGGTGTTTAGGACATCCCTTCCTAATATCAAATTGCAAGGGTATGTGTGAATGTTTTGCAACCGACATTTACATTTCCTACCTATTTCAAGTAAGTGGTAACCCATTCGCAAATGGGGAGTGGTGCCCAAGGTCCCACGGACCACTGCCTACTCTTAAAAAAGGAAAAGAAAACATTTAGGCCGTCATTAGGAAATTGGTGGCAAATGCTGCCTACCACCACAGCGACAGCTGCCAACAAACCATCGCCGTGGCTACCGACCGCCCATGGCATTATGACCGTAGACAGAATTCCACCAGAAGGCTGGCGGAATTTCATCTACGGTCACGGCGGTGGACAGAGGTAAGGTGGCACTGCTGCCAGCAGCAGCGCCATGCCAGCACAAAACACTGTCTACCGTATCATGTTCCATGATGCAGCCTGGTGGTGTTTTGCTGGCGTCCCGTCTCCTGCCAGAGGACCCCCTGCAAGCAGGTACATCTCTGACAGGAGGGGGGTTAGGGGGTGTTGTGTGCATGAGTGGGGGTGTGTGTGACTGTGTGTGTATGCTTGCATGCGTGTGTAATGCAGTGGGTGTGAGTGTACGTGCACAAACAGTTAGGAGCGCACCTGCCTGACATCCCAGCAATTAATCTGCCCCATTGCATCATGGTAGATGTAGTATCTTCAAAAAACGAACTCCATTAATTTTTAAATATTTCACCTTTAAGTAGGTACAGCCTTTACTGTGCATCTCTGGACACATGTGTTTCTGGGTTAGTCCCTTCTTCAGCAGAGAACATATTTGCGGGGTGCTGGGAATGCTGCCATAAATCCCCCGGTTTCAGTACCTCTTCCCTGGCATGCTGGTGCCTGCTCCAGAGCTCGTCAGCCCAGTAGCTCAAGGGAGCCTTTAAAGTCACAAACAGTTAGGAGCGCACCTGCCTGACATCCCAGCAATTAATCTGCCCCATTGCATCATGGTAGATGTAGTATCTTCAAAAAACGAACTCCATTAATTTTTAAATATTTCACCTTTAAGTAGGTACAGCCTTTACTGTGCATCTCTGGACACATGTGTTTCTGGGTTAGTCCCTTCTTCAGCAGAGAACATATTTGCGGGGTGCTGGGAATGCTGCCATAAATCCCCCGGTTTCAGTACCTCTTCCCTGGCATGCTGGTGCCTGCTCCAGAGCTCGTCAGCCCAGTAGCTCAAGGGAGCCTTTAAAGTCACAAACAGTTAGGAGCGCACCTGCCTGACATCCCAGCAATTAATCTGCCCCATTGCATCATGGTAGATGTAGTATCTTCAAAAAACGAACTCCATTAATTTTTAAATATTTCACCTTTAAGTAGGTACAGCCTTTACTGTGCATCTCTGGACACATGTGTTTCTGGGTTAGTCCCTTCTTCAGCAGAGAACATATTTGCGGGGTGCTGGGAATGCTGCCATAAATCCCCCGGTTTCAGTACCTCTTCCCTGGCATGCTGGTGCCTGCTCCAGAGCTCGTCAGCCCAGTAGCTCAAGGGAGCCTTTAAAGTCACAAACAGTTAGGAGCGCACCTGCCTGACATCCCAGCAATTAATCTGCCCCATTGCATCATGGTAGATGTAGTATCTTCAAAAAACGAACTCCATTAATTTTTAAATATTTCACCTTTAAGTAGGTACAGCCTTTACTGTGCATCTCTGGACACATGTGTTTCTGGGTTAGTCCCTTCTTCAGCAGAGAACATATTTGCGGGGTGCTGGGAATGCTGCCATAAATCCCCCGGTTTCAGTACCTCTTCCCTGGCATGCTGGTGCCTGCTCCAGAGCTCGTCAGCCCAGTAGCTACATCTACCATGATGCAATGGGGCAGATTAATTGCTGGGATGTCAGGCAGGTGCGCTCCTAACTGTTTGTGACTTTAAAGGCTCCCTTGAGCTACTGGGCTGACGAGGTCTGGAGCAGGCACCAGCATGCCAGGAAAGAGGTACTGAAACCGGGGGATTTATGGCAGCATTCCCAGCACCCCGCAAATATGTTCTCTGCTGAAGAAGGGACTAACCCAGAAACACATGTGTCCAGAGATGCACAGTAAAGGCTGTACCTACTTAAAGGTGAAATATTTAAAAATTAATGGAGTTCGTTTTTTAAAGATACTACATCTACCATGATGCAATGGGGCAGATTAATTGCTGGGATGTCAGGCAGGTGCGCTCCTAACTGTTTGAGTGTACGTGCATGTTGTGTCGTGAGATTTTGTGTGTGCCTGGATGTATGTTGGTGAGTGTTGCTGTGAGTGTGTCTGAATGTATGAATGCGTGGGTGAATGTGTGTATGCATGTGTGTATGGGTTTGTATGTATGTGCATGTATGTGTGTAAATGTGCGGGGGTCAGGAGAGGGAGTGGGAGGGTGGGGTAGGACTCTGAGGAGGGGTATGAGGAAGACCCTAATTCCCTGGCACTGATAGTGCCTACTGCCATGGTTTCAGTGACGGTACAGAAACCACTGAAACCATGTTGGTGGGTTGTGTCATAATGGCAAGTCTCCAGCAGTCAGTGTGGTACATTGGCGGTTTGGCTTTAGCCAAACCACCAATGTCATAATAGTGGAGGTAGGTACCGCCAGCCTGTAGGCGGAAATACCTCAACTGTACCACCGACCGCCGGGGTCGTGATGACCCCCTTAATTATTTTTTAACACATACCATTTCCCTTTACGGAAAATGAGAAACAAGATTGCTTTAAAAACAATCACAGACATGGTGGCCTGCTGATCCCTGAAGACTACCATCATTGTGATTCTAACAATTCACAATGGGTTGCAAACCCAGACCTACCTCATTAATATTCATGGAGTAGGTCTATTTGCAAGCCACTGGGAATCACAAAACATGTCAAAGACACATTTGTACATTGGTATTTGTGATTAACAATCAGCGAATTGCAAACACTTGCTATTTGGTAATCACAAATGATTACCTTGGTGCATGTATTCCCTAAGTATCCAAGATTTGAATTTATTCCTGTGAAAATTTGAGTTGTTGGTTGACTTGGGTGTGCGCCAAGGTTGTAGCATCTTCCCCAGCCTGGTACCTGCTGAATAACTAGGCGATACACAGAGTTGGAAATCACGTCTTTATTCATCTTTGCGTACCTGTGAATTTCAATATTCTAAACCTAGCTTCATACTTTCTATTGAAGTTATTATGGCACACTGATATAGATTCCTCGAGGAGCCAGAATGGTCCCTCTCTAAATCACTCAAGACACTACGGGGGTCATTCTGACCCCGGCGGTCTAAGACCGCCGGGGCCAGGGTCGGTTTACCGCTGCCCTTAGAATCCCCCATGGCGGCGCAGCTTGCTGCGCCGCCATGGGGGATTCTGACACCCCCTACCGCCATCCTGTTCCTGGCGGTTCGCCCGCCAGGAACAGGATGGCGGTAGGGGGTGCCGCGGGGCCCCTGGGGGCCCCTGCCGTGCCCATGCCAATGGCATGGGCACGGCAGGGGCCCCCGTAAGAGGGCCCCGCAAAGTATTTCAGTGTCTGCTAAGCAGACACTGAAATACGCGACGGGTGCAACTGCACCCGTCACACCCCTGCAACTACGCCGGCTCAATTCTGAGCCGGCGTCCTCGTTGCAGGGGCATTTCCTCTGGGCCGGCGGGCGCTCTTTTGGAGAGCGCCCGCCGGCCCAGAGGAAATGTCTGAATGGCCGCCGCGGTCTTTTGACCGCGGTGCGGTCATTCAGCGGCGGTACCCTGGCGGACGGTCCGCCGTCCGCCAGGGTCAGAATGAGGCCCTACATCTCCCCCTCTGTGAAATGAAAATGACAAACACCTACATATATGGAGAAACATATACAAGTATATCTCTTCAATTAATCTTCCTGGTGCTTTGATCTGTTGATTAACTCATCCTCTCACTCAACAACGAACCGTCCACCACCAGAAACAGCTTCCACAGATGCATGACAAGCATCACTGATTGGATGAAGAACAACTGCCTACAGCTGAACACAGACAAGACGGAAGGATTAATCTTTGGCAATAGCAGCAACACATGGAGCGACTCCTGGTGGCCATCAGACCTATGACTCACACCCACTCCCTCTGACCATGCCAGAAAACTTGGTATCATCATTGACAACAAGCACACCATGAAATCACAGATCAACGCTGCCTCTACTGCCTTCTTCCTCACTTTGTACATACTACGTAAGATCTTCAAGTTGCTACCTCTGCACATGAGACACACTGTTCCACAGGCCCTCTATATAGGCATCACCACACACCTCCTACAGAGACTTCAGACCATACAGAATGCTACAGCCAGACTCATCCTCGGCCTACCCCTACAAACCCACATTACTCCCCACCTCAGGCAACTCCACTGGCTCCCCGTACAGAAAATATGCCAATTCAATTAGCTGACCCATGCACACAAGGCTCTACACAACTAAGGACCCATGTACATTAACCACTGCCTGAACTTCCACAAACCGTCAAGAAGACTACACTCTGCCTCCCTTTCACTTCCCATACTTCCACAACTACTGAAGCAGAAGTGGAGAACTCTCCTCTCAAGTTGCAGCAAAAACTTGGAACAGCCTCCCCACACCCTTCCAGACTATCACCTCACTTCCGAAATTCTGAAGGGTCCTCAACACCTTGCTGTTTGAATAAGCCTCCGGGACCTGCAAGTGCCTGGATACCCCATAAGGTAATTAGCTGTGCTTTAAAAATCCTGATTGATTGATTGATTGATCCAAACTGGTTATTGGAGGCTGTGAACAGTCATCTTCAATATCAAAGATTGCCAATGATGGTAGGGAAACAGCAACAGTCATTGAGTTTTCAGAATCAGTCTTTTTTTCACCATCTTGAGTTGGAGAATGATGAAACACAGGCCTGAAGTGAGAAGTGTCTCTGGTAAGGGACTTCCCAGGTCATTGGGCAGTCACCATGTGTACTTCAATAGACTGCTTGAAAAGATTCAGCATTGTAGGGAGCATCACATGTTCCTTTTTGTAACTGCCCAGCAATCACTAAATCCCCCTTGCAGAATGAGAAGTCTTCCACTTGTCACCTCTTGTCAGCAAAAAGTTTCATTTTCTGTTTTTGAACCACGTCCCTTGTATGAATCAGATTTTCATTACTATTTTTTTCTGTGGTCCACTGGGGTATCTTGTTTGCCATGTTCTCCTGAACATCAAAGTCCTAGGACTTTCACCTGTGGTCGAGTGTGGTGTTGACAAATAAGATCCACAAGTAAAGTTCAGTAGTGTTTTGAGACTGAGCTTCTCAAGAGTTGCACATCAAACTGCTTTCTTTAGCGTGCTCAAAAAACGTTCAATTAGTCCATTGGCCTTTGGCCATAAGGGTGTGATCTTTTGATGACTTAGGTTTAGATGCTCCAGAAAATCTCTAAATTCTTTGGTGTTGAAGGTTGGATCATTGTCAGACTTCACAAATGACTGGTAAGCCCCATGTTTCAAAGATGCCATCAAGTTATTTGATTACTCGCTCATGTTTCAAGGATAAGAGATCTTTGTCCAAAAGAGCACATGAATATTCATCTACAATCACCTTTAAAATGTGTCCATTGTCATGTAGGCCGATTTGAGGAGGCATCTTGGCTTTTGGATTGCCGAAGGTGGTTAGGTGGTTAGCAAAGCCTGATGATCAGTCACCAGCATAAAAGGCTTTCCATACAGAAGTACTTGAAAATTTTCACAAGCCCATAATACAGCCAAACTTTCCTTTTTCAGGCTGTGAGTAAGCACATTCTGTTTGAGACAAACTTCCACTAGCATGGGCCACAATTTATTATCTTTCATTTAAGCATGCACTATGCTGTGCAAGTATAGTGCCTAATCCAACGGGGCTAGAGTCAACTACAATTTCAGTGTGTAGCTTTGGATTGAAGTATGCCATTTCTGTAGCTTTTTTAATGGCACATTTGAGTTTTGTGAAACTCTTTTCACATTCACGTGACCATTTAAAGGAAACATTTTTCGTTATTAATTCTTGTAATAGAGGAGTGACAGCGTCAACGTCCTTTATATATCATGAACAGTAGCTGGCTTTTCCAAGAAAAGAATGTCAAGGCTTGTAATTTTGTAGGATTCGGTGTCAAAGCCCCATCAGAAAAGATAAGGCCAAAGAATTTCAGTTTTGTCTTATTGAACTCACACTTGTCTGCGTTCAAAGTCAAACCTACATCACTGAGTAATTGCCATATTTGTCGAGGGCTCTATCGTGCTCCTTCTGTGTAGCTCCAAAAAACAATATGTCATTGCTATAGTTAAATGCATTCACAACACGTTGTATGATGTGTCATATGATGTCTTGGAAAAGTTCTGTAGCTGATGACACACCAAAACTAGGTCATTTTATCTAAACAGGCCAACATGTGTAGTAAAGGTTGTATTATATCTGCAGCTTCCTTCTAATTCAAACTGATGATAATCTTTTTTCGAATCAAGTTGAGAGAAGATGTTGGCACCATTCAATTGCATAATCACGTCAGCAATGTGCGTCTCTGGATGTCGCTCTTGTTCAATCAGTTTGTTCACCTGGTGCATGTCAACGCATGAAACCCATAGCGTTGGACCACTGGAATGTTCAATAATGTCATGCGTAAGTAATGATTCAACTTCTTTTTCAACAGCTTATTGTAAATGAAAAGCAACTAATTTATGTTGCTGAGTATCAAGACGGACATCCTCATTAATATGCAGTTTTACTTTCATAGTCTAGCTTTCCTAAACCATGAAACAATGAAGGGAATTGACATTGACTTACTATCTCATGATGAGTATTCACGTTACAGTTCTCTAGAATCAGTTCCATGTCAGCAGCCATGTTGAAACTGTTGCTTTCTTATGTTTCACTGCCAGCATAAACAAACCTTTACTTTTTATGGGAGTGGATGTAACCCAAGTGTACACTTTTGTCTTTAACAATGTAAGCCAGGGTAATGGAGACAGTTCATTGTACATTTCTTCAGGCATTATATTTAGTGAAGCATCACAATCAATAATGAAAGGTATAGAACATCCATTTATTTTCAACACAATCTTTGGACAGTGTATGATTTCATTATTTTGATATGTCAACTTTTCTTTGACTGACTTTTCTCCTCACAGGCAATCAGTTCAACATGGGCATTTTTTTCTGAGGTAAGCATTGACATTAAACACTCTAATATGTTTAAGAGCTGTACTTAAGGCAATCTTACCTCTCAATTTTTGACAAATCAATGGATGTAAGAGGAGTCCTGGATGTTTATTTTCACCGGCTACCCCTCTTTCCATGATCTTGGAATACCAATCAGATCTTGGGCGCCATTTTGGTTGGACTGCATGATGAGGTCAGCATTCTAGTGTCTTAATGTGCTAACTTGCGCTGGCGGTGTGCCAAACATGTGCCAAGGGTGATCCCATCTGCACCTGTCTGCTCACTGGCTGGGCACAGTGCAGTACATGTTGCTGGTTTTGATTCTGCTTTGTTTGAGGTAGGAAGAGGTTTTAGCCTGTCATTAAAAAGCAATATAATAGATTGATAATAAATCAATACCTATGACAGAGATACTCACTTCAAACGTGAAAGCAAAGGTGATTTATAGATCCTCTGATCTCTCTAATTCTCTGCCAGAACAATTTAATGATATTTCCACACCTAATATATATCTCTCTGACAAAAAATAAGGTTGGGGATTTTATTGTATGAATGGATATCCCTGCCCTGTAATGCTCAGAATATTCTAGATTCTTGCAAAGTGCTAGGTTTACAGTAGCTTTTTTACAGGTGCAACTCACAATGAATCTACATGCTTGACTAAATTTCACTATTTAAAAAAGTGATAACTTTTCTTACACCCTTGATGCACCCTAGTCAACACAAAAAATAGTGTTTTTATAATTATGGCCCTCCCCAATGTATGCTTCAACACTATAATCATAAGGGCCTGATTTAGATTTGGTGGACAGGTATACTCAATTTTCAATCCAAATAATTTCACGTGCCAATGCATATAATGCATTTCTATTGAAGAGGCCACGTTTGTGATAGAGTAGCTGGTCTGCCAAGCTCTAATGCAGTCTCTCAAAATTTAAGTCGATTGCAATCAAACAAGAACAAGTACAAATATCTTTAATTAAATCTACACCTGTTGTCTTCTGTCATTGAAAACTATTTGTACCACTATAAGTAGCTAGATTACTACAAAGCTAGATAAACACATCGCATTAAATCCATTCGTACCCATAGGTCCATTCTAGCTCAACTATTGCTTACTCCAGAATTAGCAGAAGCAAAGTGGAGACGTGAAAAAGCAGAATCCATCTGGCAAGAACAACATTCGGATACAAACTAAACAACATAGCATTTACCAAGACTTAGAAGCAGCTCATCAAATCATCTTGTATTACTTGTATTACTGGAACAAGGTAATTGAATCCTCTAATTCTTTAAAACTGTTGTTTCAATAATAAGAAATTATCCACGCTCCGGGTTGATTTCCTTTATGGTATAATCTCAACTGTTAGGTCTATCTTGAAATCAAAACAAAAAAATCGACATCAATTTCAATTGCTTGTTAATTATCTGTTACTGAATATCCAGTGTCTGGAGGCCTTTTGTCTTTTGATGATTTAACAAATGAACAGATGTATGTTACAGTCCATAGCATTTCTTGTGGCTCTGTGTATGACTCTGGTGACGCCAAATTTCTCAGATGTCTCTCAGATTCCTTGACACACCATTTTACAGCTATTTGTAAAATGTCACATAAATCAGAGCTTCTAGAACCTGATTGGTAAGCAAGCAATAGTTACTCCACGACTGAAAAAGCCCAATTCGGACAGCAAAAACCCTGCTATGACTATGTTGCCCTACTACGTTTCCTAGCAAAAATCGCAGAAGGTTTTGCTAATAAATTCTAAATATATTGAAGATAATTAACATTCAGAAAACATCTGCTTTTTGGGATTCGGTCTCAATTACACATCATATGCAGACAGTGGTGCAATTTGTGTCAGATAGTGCTCTATTGTGGTTCGGGTTTGGAGGCGATCATTAATTAAAATGATTGCAACTCAAGTTTTGAATGGGCAATTTCCTCTTCACAATGTAAAACAAACCGCCTGTTGGAGGAAACAAGAACGGTGAACTCGTGATCTAGAAAGTGATCTAGCAGAGATTCCTTTTTTATTTTGTCAGCATTCACAGAATATGTATGCTTGAGCTGCAAGAACATTAAAACATTTTACACAGATACAACTAGAAGTGAAGTGTAATTATTTAATGAATTTATTGCACATGTTTAGGAATAGTATAACTTTACATAAAAAAATGTGTGGTTATAAATCTTGATAAATTGTCAGTTTGCAAATTTTATGGTCTGATTGGACATCGATCCATCTCCTCTCTAGTAAGGATGCCGATGCAATATCATGACAAGGAAGATACCATACTTCAAGGACAAATTGCATAAACCTCATTTACAATAAAATAAGACTTTTGTTTTACATGCCAATGCTTCTTTCAAGTTTATTCAGCGTAGCAGAAATAATTAAGAAATATACGTCTCATACAGTAACCAGAAATTGTTTGTGACACTTAGTGGACTAGTCCAAAACTGCCTTTTGTAGCATGTTTAGAAGTACTGCTATAGTATTTCTCACGTATTAAATAATGCTATTCGAAAAACCTCTGTGCAGAAGTCTCTGTCTCCACCTTCCCTAGCTTTTCTGTGCTGATAACTCCGTTTGGGCTGCACAGATCTGTGTACAGGTACCCCTACATTTTTGTAGCAAATAGAGTGGCTGTAAAATGGGGACTACTGACTATAAAATGGGAGGAGATTTAAGATGAGCAAGGAAAGGCTAAGAGAGCGATGAAGACTCACCCAAAAAAGATTAAGGGCTTGATTAGGACCTTGGGGGATGGGGTACTGCATCACAAATGTGACGGATATCCCGTCCGTCATATTACAAGTTCCAATATGTCCTAAGGGACTTGTAAAATGGCGGGCAGGATATCTGTCACATTTGTGACAGAGGGGGTCATTTTGACCCCGGCGGTCATGGACCGCTGGGGCCAGGGTTGGCGGGAGCACCGCCAACAGGCTGGCGGTGCCCCGCAGGGCATTCTGACTGTGGTGGTTTGGCCGCGGTCAGTAGTGGAAAACCGGCGGTCTCCCGCCGGTTTTCCGCTGCCCAAAAGAATCCGCCATGGGGATTCTGACACCCCATACCGCCATCCCAGGATGGCGGTATGGGGTGTCGTGGGGCCCCTGGGGGCCCCTGCAGTGCCCATGCCAATGGCATGGGCACTGCAGGGGCCCCCGTAAGAGGGCCCCACAAAGAATTTCACTGTCTGCATTGCAGACAGTGAAATTCGCGACGGGTGCCACTGCACCCGTCGCACCTTCCCACTCCGCCGGCTCAATTCTGAGCCGGCGTCCTCGTGGGAAGGGTCTTTTGCGCTGGGCTGGCGGGCGGCCTTTTGGCGGTCGCCCGCCAGCCCAGTGCAAAAGCCAAAATACCCTCAGCGGTCTTTCGAGCGCGGAACGGTATTTTGGAGGGGGGAACTCTGGCGGGCGGCCTCCGCCGCCCGTCAGAGTCAGAATCACCCCCAGAGTATCCCATTTGCCAAGGTCAAAATCAGGCCCTAAGTCAATTCCTATTAAAAAATTGTACTACTAAAGTACTACAGTTACTACAGCCAAAAAAGACCCAAAACAATAATAAACATACTCCATCTCAGCTTCAGAGTAGGGCCATCCACTGGTACTGCAGCACTCTTCATACAAAATAATAGAGACAACAAATAACTATAAAAAAATATAGAAATCTAAAGGAAGCATTATTATTATTTTTTAATATTCAAATAAGTGAAATGTTCTATGAAATTCTGTGTAAAGGACTATTTATTGTATTTTATTTCTCAAATAAAACACTTTATAGTTTTCAAAGTAAATCCTGTATAATTTTAGGACAAATGAAAAATATATTCTAATATTTATTTTTCTTAAAATCAAACCATGTTTAATGTTAGAATCAGGTCAATTACATTGTACTTAATGTTTTGTTTTGCCCTTAAAAGCAAGTGCTGTTGATTTACATAGCAAGTATTACAACACTTGTAATTCTCCTGATAATTATGGTACACATTTTTCTTCACCATGTGGGTGAGCAATTTTGTTGCTTTGCCCCTCATTTTGAGGAATCATTCTTTGAGGAGTAGGAGAGAGAGGTTTGTCAGGAAAAGGATAACCATCGTTGGGATGTCCAGAAAAGCTGTAATTGCCAGTTACCTCTTCTCCCCTGATGTGATCCTAAGATATGGTTGCGGAGTGAAAGCATGAGCTTGATTCGCCAACAGCCCACTCCCCAACTATCCCTTTTTTGTAAGCATTTCACAGGTTTTTGTTGCAAGTAATGTCGGGTATGCACTTCTCCCCATTTCTGCACACTCTACAGATTTGAACCACACTACCTCAGCAAAGGTACAATAGGGCACACATACGTACCTGACCTATCATTGTATATGCTTTGGGATCCTCAAGTCATGATTCAGCTGCCTTGACTGTACCAGTTGAGTGCTGATATACTCCCCATAAGTTGTGTCCATGCGTTTTGTAACCTGTTGCATGTTGCACAACATTGCCCTGTGGCGGGGCTTACATAAGGATCTTGCCCTAGGGTGAGGAACAGAACAGAGTTCAGGGTCTTCAGATTGAGGATTGACTAGCTATCTAATTTGTTCATGAGCTGCTAGTTTGGTTAATGCATTTATGTGGTTGGATAGTCTCTTGTCTATGATGAATGGTGGTCTACTAAAACACATTCTATATTACCATCCTTAGACAACTCTGTTTGTTCACATAATGTCATCAACAAACATGCTATGCTCTAGTGAAAAAAGTTGACTTTTCATTTTCGATAACAGTCAAACACGTATCATTACCAACACATACGTCCAAAATCTCATACAGTACACTTATGTTTTAGGGCAAACATACCGAAATCTTCACTTTTTTAAAGCACATTATGTACACACATAGGGGGTCATTCCAACCCTGGCGGTCGGTGTTAAAGCAGCGGCCAATCCGCCAACAGGCAGGCGGTCAAAAAAATTGAATTCTGACCCTGGCGGGAACCGCCAACAGAGACTGCCACTTTAACACTCCGACCGCCACGGCGGAACAAACAAACAGCGCGGCGGTCACTGCCAACAGACAGGCGGCAGACAATGTACCGCCCACCCTATCACAATTCACCAATCCGCCACCTTTTCCGGGGCGGGAGCCCCGCCGATAAAAACACGGCGGAAACAGACTACGAACGGGAAAACGCTCACCTCTACATACTCCACGAGGAATCTGGACAGCATGGAACCAGAACTACACATCCTACCAGCAATTGTCTACCTGCTCCTCTACCAGGAGCACGAACGCCGGCGCAGAAGACTACGGTGAGTACTGCACCTACGACACAGGGGAGGGGGGAGGAGAAAAGGTAACGGGCACACACATATGCGACCCCCCCCAACTACCTACACACCAATGCAGAGCAACAACTCAGAGTGACACCCCCCAAACACCCCGGAAGAATGCAAAGACAAAACATTATGATATCGAAAACCAAATATATTGTAAGCCTAAGTAAATAAGTAATTTGAACATCCAATAACTATATACAGATATGTAAACTGTCCCGTCAAAATTAGCTTACAGTCATTGTACGTGGGCCAATGGTCCTCAACAAATGGGCAAAGCCACACCGGAGACCCGAATCCATTGGAGAGAACACTGCAGGGGCATCAGATAGGAAAACTACAGGCACCTCAGGGGGAAGGGAAGGGGGGGCACCTCAGCCAGATGAGTCCACGACGCTAGATCCACGAGGGGCCTCCATGGCCACTGTGCCATCCTGGGGAGTGCAAAGCCACAGTCTCACAAGTCTCTACAGTGGGTGGCCTGCCCACTGTGCCATCCTGGGGAGTGCAAAGCCACAGTCTCACAAGTCTCTACAGTGGGTGGCCTTCCCACTGTGCCATCCTGGGGAGTGCAAAGCCACAGTCTTTCAAGTGGATGACAGACTCCACTGGTACTGGAGGAGTCTTGGTGGCCAGAGTGTAACGTGCAGCCCTGCCCAACACTGATCCGGGCCTGCCCCTTCTGCCAATGGGCCAGCGGTGCTTGAGAGGAAGGGCCCAGCGGAGCGGTGCATGAGAGGAAGGGCCCAACGGAGCGGTGCTTGAGAGGAAGGGCCCAGCGGAGCGGTGCTTGAGAGGAAGGGCCCAGCGGAGCGGTGCTTGAGAGGAAGGGCCCAGCGGAGCGGTGCTTGAGACGGCGGTGCCCAGCGGAGCTTGAGAGGAAGGTCCCAGCGGAGCGGTGCTTGAGAGGAAGGGCCCAGCGGAGCGGTGCTTGAGATGAAGGGCCCAGCGGAGCGGTGCTTGAGAGGAAGGGCCCAGTGGAGCGGTGCTTGAGACGGCGGTGCCCAGCGGAGCGGTGCTTGAGATGAAGGGCCCAGCGGAGCGGTGCTTGAGAGGAAGGGCCCAGCGGAGCGGTGCTTGAGATGAAGGGCCCAGAAATCGAATGGTCATTTAACTAACTCGTTTATTGATTTTAAATGGTACCCTGAGTTTGAACCATACTTAGATACAATACCTGATTTGTTAGGCAAAAGTTTGTATGCCAGATTTCGATTTGGAACATTACCCCTGAAGGCCTTAACGAGCAGATGGGGACCTAAGTCAAGCTCTGATACCTGTCCTGTATGTGGCATTCCTTCCGAAACAGTAGAACATTTTATGTTTTTTTGTCCCGCCTATTCAATCCCAAGGTTTAAATGGATATATAAAATCTGTAGGGAATTGAATTTAAGGAAATGTTTTTTAGCTTTGCGGATCTTAAAAAGCCACAATTCAAATGTGACAATTTACGCAGTAAGTAAGTTTTTAGCAACAGCATGGCGCATACGCACTTTTTATTTACAATGAGTTGAAATTGTTTTAAGACGGGCAAACATGGATCATTCTTTTTTTAAATTTTTCTATGACATTATGGTTTATATTATTATATTATATTGTATTGTATTGTATTGCTTTGATGGTCTGTTGGCCGAATAAAGCTTATGTGAAACAAACAAGGGCCCAGCGGAGCGGTGCTTGAGAGGAAGGGCCCAGCGGAGCGGTGCTTGAGACGGCGGTGCCCAGCAGAGCGGTGCTTGAGATGAAGGGCCCAGCGGAGCGGTGGTCGAGAGGAAGGGTCCAGCGGAGCGGTGCTTGAGAGGAAGGGCCCAGCGGAGCGGTGCTTGAGAGGAAGGGCCCAGCGGAGCGGTGCTTGAGATGGCGGTGCCCTGTTCAGCGGTGCTGGTCTTGAAGGGCCCTGTTCAGCGGTACTGGTCTTGAAGGGCCCTGTTCAGCGGTTCTTGAGACGGCGGTGTCCTGTTCAGCGGTGCTGGTCTTGAAGAGCCCTGTTCAGCGGTTCTTGAGACGGCGGTGTCCTGTTCAGCGGTGCTGGTCTTGAAGGGCACTGTTCAGCAGTTCTTGAGACGGCGGTGTCCTGTTCAGTGGTGCTGGTCTTGAAGGGCCCTGTTCAGCGGTGCTGGTCTTGAAGGGCCCTGTTCAGCGGTTCTTGAGACGGCGGTGTCCTGTTAAGCGGTGCTGGTCTTGAAGGGCCCTGTTCAGCGGTGCTGGTCTTGAAGGGCCCTGTTCAGCGGTTCTTGAGACGGCGGTGTCCTGTTCAGCGGTGCTGGTCTTGAATGGCCCTGTTCAGCGGTTCTTGAGACGGCGGTGTCCTGTTCAGCGGTGCTGGTCTTGAAGGGCCCTGTTCAGCGGTGCTGGTCTTGAAGGGCCCTGTTCAGCGGTTCTTGAGACGGCGGTGTCCTGTTCTGTGGTTCTTCACATGTGTCTCCAGGGCAGCAGATCAGGACAATAGATGGTGTTCACTCGCCATCCGACTTTTTGCTTGCTGGGCCCTCCTGTGCTGGTGTCCCGTGCCCGTGGGTGTCCTCCTTCACCCCAGGAATGGGGCTGGTTGGGCCCTGCTGGGCTGCTCGCCTGCTGCCAGACTTGTCGGCCGTGCTGCCCTTTCCATCCTTCCTTGAGTCTCTGTGGCCCTTGCCTCCCTTTGTTGAAGTGCCAGGTCGCACCCCACTTCCTGACGATGCCAGGGTGGTGGCTGTGGAGGCTGCCGTCTCTGTCCTCTCGTGCCGGGCCTTCCCTTTTTTCGATTTTTTCCCAGGGGGTGGGCTGGCTGTCCCTTTGCTGCTGGCCGATGTAGCTGCCCTCGAAGGTGGTGGACTTTAATATCCCTGGACTATGGTCCTTGTAGGTCCAGGGGTTGTGGTGGCTGAGGTGCTGATTGGACTTTTACGAGATGGAGGGGGTGGGTCAGGTGATGGAAAGAGGTTCAATTTTGAGAGTAAAAGCTTTTTTGGAGCAATGGGAAGGGTAGGTGGAGTGGGTATGGGAGTGGAGGAAGAGGATGTGGTTGTAGGAGAGTCAAGTGTGCTGTCTTTGGGTGCAGGTGCTTGCGACGGAGGCTGTTGTGAGGTGGATGGCTGTTGGGTGGGTGGCTGCCTGCGTTTGTGTGGTTTGGATGAGGGGGTGACAGACACAGTGGGAGAGGACACAGGGGACGTGCAAATGGCAGTGGGGGTGGTGACTGCACGTGTGCGGAGTGTTCTGGTGGGTGTGCTGGTGATGGACGTAGTGGATGATGATGTTGTGCATGCAAGTGTGAGTGGAGACGTCACAGGGAGGGAGGAGGGAGACGGGGAGGAGGGGGACACAGAGGAGGCAGTGGCTGTTGGCATGTCTGCATGTGGATGTTGCTTGTGTGAATGCTAGTGGGATGTGTGGTGCTTATATTTGGATGAGCTGACCTTGGGTGTTGAGGTGTGTGCAGGCTGGTCTGTAGGTGTGTCTGGGATAGGCAGAGGAACAGGGGAGTGGGACTGGGTGGAGGGAGTTGGAGGAGGGAGGCTGGAGACAGGGACAATGGCTGCCATCAGTGCTGAGGCCAGAGCACTGAACGATCGCTGATGGGCAGCCTGACCCGAATGAATGCCCTCCAGGTATGCATTGCTCCGATGCATCTCCCTTTCTACCCCCTGGATGGCATTCAAAAGGGTAGCTGCCCAACAATGAGCGTCCGGAGGAGGTCAATGACCTCCTCACTGAGGGCAGCAGGGGTAACTGGGGCAGGGCCTGAGGTGCCTGGGGCGAAGGAGATGCCCGCCTTGGTGTGCGAGCGGGCACGGGGCGAACGCTGAGGGGCTGCTTGGAGGGCGGAGCTGGTGCGCTGGGTGGCGGCTGTACCTGTTGTTGCGGTGGGCACGGATGTTGCCGCCACCACAAGGGAACTCCCTTCCGAGGACGTGTCGGTGTTGCTGATGTCTCCACGTGTCCCCGTTGTGGAGCCCCCCTCGCCCTCCGTCTCACTGGTCAAATCAGAGTCCGTTGCATGGCCCTCCGGGGCCATGTGAGATGCAGCTCCCTCGTGCTCCAATGCCACTTCTCCTCTGCCAGATGATGCTAATGCACACATGAACAGGAAGAGCAGACAAAAAAAAGGGGGGTGGGACATAAAGACATGTTGAGTGCATACATTGGCAACACAGTTGGCGGAGAGGACAGACACAGAAGCCCCCTGCACTACGCCGCGCACTTGGGGTACACTACGCAATCAGTGAGACCTGGCCTACAAGCCAATGGACGACAACTGCACACATGGGTGACACAGGGCCATGGATAGCTGTACTTGGCACCCTACAGAGGTGGAGGGCGGGGACACAGGGCCATGCCTTACGGAGGGGACTAGCCTACAGAAATCGCCCTGGCCTAGGGATACCCACATCCCTCCTCTCCCACCCAGACACCTCCACTGCGCACTAAGATAGCAGAATGTGCTTGTACTCACCCCCTTGTGTCTGCTGTGATGTCCTCACGCGCCCATCCAAATCGGGGTAGGCCACCGCCAGGATCCGTGACATCAGGGGGGTCAATAGACGACTGGCACCCCTCCTACGTTGGGAGGCCATCCCCAGCAGAGCCTCCGCGGTCTTTCTGCTCCCGCGGCGGATGTCCTCCCACCTCTTGCGGCAGCGGGTGCCCCGTCTGTTGTGGACCCCCAGGGTCCAGACGTCCTTGGCGATGGCACGCCAAATGTCTATTTTCTGATGGGCGCTGACCTATGTGACACGTACAGGGAGAGAAAAAAAAATATCAACATTTTCTGCATGCTCGATGTGAGTGGCCCCCCCTCCCCACCCTTGCCATGTGGCACATGCTCTCATCTGTTGTTTGAAGCATGCCTCATTCGCTCCCCTCCGCACCGTCGTACATTCACACAACTCAACCCAGACATAGGCCACAAAACATGGTCCCAGTGTACTTACCTGTTGGTCTGGAGGACCGTAGAGTAGCGCATACTGGGGGAGGACCCCTTCCACGAGTTTTTCCAATTCTTCAGAAGTGAAGGCAGGGGCCCTTTCCCCAGTCGCAGCAGCCAATGTCTCTTCCAGACCGAGGTCACAGCAGCACTTGCAGTATAGGTCCTCTCCTGTTGATGATCAGGTCTCGAGTGATTAAGCAGATAGAAAATGTCAGTCACGGCTGCGGCGGTGCGTACCGCGGCGGTGCGTATCGCGACCGCCAGCGCACATCCTCATTGGCTCCTGAAACCCATAGGGTTCGATGTTAACCAATGCAGCTTTGCACCGCGGTCTTCGACCGCCTACCGCCACGGTGTGCCATGCCAGCGCATTGACCTCACATCCCATTGTCACACTTCACAGGTCAGGCAGCCGCCATTTCAGGGGCCCACATGGCTTAATTTCTACTGCGTCACACAGGCCTAGGCCTTGCATTGCCACTCATGCAAGCCATTCAATGCATAGAGAATCGTGTACTGTGCAAGCTGTGTGAACGTACCTGTGGATTGCTTGGCTCTGTGCTCCATGTTGTCCTTCCTAGGCACCGTCCGCTGGGACTTGCGAGGAGATGGAGGAATGTTCCCGTGTACAGTCCGCTGGTGGACCTGTCGACAATGGAAGAAAGACATGTCATACTGACATACAGACTTGACCGAGCCACTATACAGGAACTGTGTGCCCAGCTGGAGCCAGACCTGATGTCACCCATCCGCCAACCCACAGGGATCCCCCCTCTAGTGCAGGTTCTGTCAGTGCTCCATTTTTTGGCAAGTGGGTAATTTCAATCTACAGTGGCCATTTCATCAGGGATGTCCCAGCCTATGTTTTCAAAGGTGTTGTCCAGAGTGTTGTCTGCCCTGATGAAATACAAGCGGAGCTACATTGTTTTCCCTGAGGTGGGCGATTTAGCTACAGTGAAGGGTGATTTCTATGCCCTTGGACATATTCCCAACATCATTGGTGCCATTGATGGGACCCATGTGGCTTTGGTTCCCCCCAGAGAAAGTGAACAGGTGTACAGGAACCGAAAAAATTATCATTCGATGAATGTCCAGGTGGTCTGTTTGGCTGACCAGTACATCTCCCATGTAAATGCCAAGTTCCCTGGGTCAGTGCATGACGCGTACATCATGTGAAATAGCAGCATCCCTTATGTGATGGAACAGCTACAGAGACACCGTGTGTGGCTAATTGGTGACTCTGGTTACCCCAACCTGTCCTGGCTACTGAACCCAGTAAGGAATCCCAGGACCAGGGCAGAGGAACGGTACAATGAGGCCCAGGAGGGTGATCGAGCGGACCTTCGGCCTCCTGAAGGCCAGGTTTAGGTGCCTGCATATGACAGGTGGATCCCTAATGTACTCACCAAAGAAGGTGTGTCATATCATTGTGGCCTGCTGTATGCTTCACAACCTGGCTTTGCGACGCCAGGTGCCTTTCCTGCAGGAGGATGGTCCAGATGGTGGTGTTGTGGCAGCGGTGGAACCTGTGGAGAGTGAAGAGGAGGAAGACGACGGGGACGACACAGACAACAGGGACAGAGTGATACTACAGTATTTTCAATAACACACAGCTAAGATTTAACACCGGCATTTTACAATTACTTACAGTCTCCTGCCTCTCTACTGTCTGTCCTATTCCCCCAGTGTATGTTAACTGAGTTGTGACTTTCCCTTCAAATGTCAGAGATGTGGCCCCCACTGCGTGACCTCTGCTTTGTTTACCCATGGACTACAGCTGTGTGACAGTGGTATGTTCTCATCACTGTGTAACTGGACATTTTGACAGCGTTATGTTTAATACATTTGTTTACAATACAGGCAGACTCCAGATTGTTTTTGTGCAATAAGGGCCATATTTATACTTTTTGACGCACAACTGCGCCAACGCAGTTGTGCGTCCAAAATTTTAACGCCAGCTAATGCCATTCTGAAGCGCCATGCGGGCGCCGTATTTATTCAATGACGTTAGCCGGCGTTAGCCGGCGCTGCGGAGTGGTGTGCGTCAAAAAAAATGACACACCAAGCAGCGCCGGTGTAGGGGAAAATGGAGCTTGGGTGTCAAAAAATGGGGCAAGTCAGGCTGAGGCAAAATTATCGCCTCAACCCGATTAGCAAAGACAGGAGTCATGCCCCCTTGCCCAATGGCCATGCCCAGGGGACTTCTGTCCCCTGGGCATGGTCATTGGGCATAGTGGCATGTAGGGGGGCCCAAATCAGGGCCCCCTATGCCACAACAAAAAAAAAAAAAATTACTTACCTGCCCTTAACTTAATGTCCCAGGGGTGGGTCCCTCCATCCTTGGGCGTCCTCCTGGGGTGGGCAAGGGTGGCAGGGGGTGTCCCTGGGGGCATGGGAGGGCACCTGTGGGCTCCTTCCGAGCCCACAGGTCCCTTAACACCTGCCCTGACCAGGCGTTCAAAAATGACGCTAACGCGGGTAGGCGTCATTTTTTTTGACCCGCCCACTCCCGTGCGTCATTTTTGCACGGGAGTGTAAATAAGGCGCACAGGCCTGGGAGTCATTTTTTAGAAGGGAACGCCTACCTTGCATATCATTAACGCAAGGTCGGTGTCCACGCAAAAAAATGACGCAAACTCCATGAACTTTGGCGCTAGACGCGTCTAACGCCAAAGTATAAATATGGAGTTCGTTTTGCGTCGAATTTGTGTAAAAAAAACGACGCAAATCCGGCGCAAACAGAGTATAAATATGGCCCTAAGTGTTTTTATTAAAGTGTTGAATTTAGGGACATGGGTGATGGTGGAGGAATGTCCATGGCAGAGTCCAGCTTTTCAGTCTCACAGTTGCATTGTCCATATGCCTGTGGAAGGTGGAGCTGGGGCAGTTTCAGATTGGACAGGGTGACAATGTGGGACAGTGGGATGACATCAGGGGGTATCCTTTACTGGCGGCTGTCTTGGCATCCTACTCTGTCTTTTTCTGAGATCTCAGGCCCAGCTTGCGGGGTGGTTCTTCTTCTGCAGGAGGTGGGGTTCTGGTGGCCTGTTGTTGTGTGGGGGCCTCCTGTCCACTAGCGCCGGCGGAGGTGGTAGCCTGTTCTTGGTCCATGCTAGTGACAGGGGCCCTTTGTGGCGCCACATGGTCCCGCAATGTGGTGACAATCTGGTTGAGTGCCCCGACGATGGTGCCCATTGCGGAACTGATGCTTTGAAGTTCTTCCCTGAACCCCATGTACTGTTGCTCCTGCATGACCTAGATCTCCTGGAACCTGGCCAGTACCGTCGCCATCGTCTCCTGGGAGTGGTGGTATGCTCATATGATGGAGGAGAGGGCCTCGTGGAGAGTGGGTTCCCTGGGCCTGTCCCCCCTCTGTCGCACAGCAGCCCTCCCAGTTCCCCTGTTTCCCTGGGCCTCTGTCCCCTGGACCGTGTGCCCATTACCACTGCCCCCAGGTCCCTGTTGTTGTTGGGGTGGTGGGTTAACCTGGGTGCCCTGTAGTGTTGGACACACCGCTGATTGACGTGTCCTGGAGACAGAGGAATGGGCCCGCTGGGTGGGAGCTGTGCTGGTGTTCCCAGAGGGGGTTAGGTCTGCTGTGGCCTGTGGCTGTGTGAGGGGAACCGACTGTCCCGAGGTCCCCGATGGGCCGGGCTGGTCATCTGGGTCCAGGGAGACAGTGCTGCTGTCATCACTGGTGGCCTCTTCTGGGGGTGGGATGGACATTTCTGGACCCTCCTGGGCGGTGTGGTGGCGTTCGGGTCCTGCAGGGGTATAGAGGTATGGTTATTGCTTCAGTGTGTGCCATATCGTGCAATCGGTGGGAGCCCGTGTACCCCAGGGCTGGCATTCCTGAGTGGGGGCTTTTGTGAGGGTGGCTTGTGGGGGAGATGTGTATGTGCAGTGGGTATGCTTTGGTGATGGGTGTCCATACTTTGTGGACGCATGCAGGGCTAGGTGTTGGGATGGGTGGGTTGTGATAGTGAGACATTTGCAGGGAGTAGGTGTGGTGGGGGTGAGGGTGGGGGTATGATTTGGGATGCAGGTGGGGTGGGGGGATGAAGTAGTTAAGATTTGACTTACCAGAGTCCATTCCTCCAGCTACTCTTGCGAGGCCTTCAGGATGCAGGATGTGCAAGACTTCCTCCTCCCATGCTGTAAATTCTGGGGGAGTAGGTGGGGGTCCGCCGCCAGTCTTCTGCACCGCGATGTTGTGCCTTGATACCATAGAACGCACCTTTCCCCGTAGGTCGTTCCACCGCTTCCTGATGTCATCCCGATTTCGTGGATGCTGTCCCACAGCGTTGACCCTGTCGACTATTCTTTGCCATAGCTCCATCTTCCTGGCAATGCTGGTGTGCTGCACCTGTGTCCCGAAGAGCTGGGGCTCTACCCGAACTATTTCCTCCACCATGACCCGGAGTTCGGCGTCTGAAAACCGGGGGTGTCTTTGGGGTGCCATGGGGTAGTGTGGATGAGGTGTGGGGTGGTGTATGTGTTGTAGAGTGTGGTGAGTGTGGTGATGTGTGGTGTTTTGTGCGTGGATATTGTGTGGATGATGGTGTGGTTTGCCTCTGTGTGATGGTGTTCTCTATTCAGTGCTGTCTGTCTCTGGCTTTCTGTCGGATGTTTTGGTCGTGAGGGTTTGTGGGTGATGTGGGTGTGTGTTTCATATTGTATTGGGTGTGTGGGAGTATTGTTTGTATGTGTATCAGGTGTGTGTATTTCAAATTGTCCAATGTTGTTGTGTTTTGTAGGTGTGTGTGTATTTTGACCGCAGCGGTGTGTACCGCCAATGGAATACCGCGGTTGAAAGACCGCTGCGTGGATTCGTGTGTCGTGATAGTGTGGGCGTATTTCTGTTGGCGTGACGGTGGAGGTTTGGTCATCGCCAGTTTCCCGCTGACCTTTGGTGTGGCGGACTTTTGTGGATGTCGGGTTTTTGGCGGTTTGCCATTTGCGGGTCAGAATGACCTTGGCGGTTTACCGCGCCCGCGGCGGTGTTATGGCGGTCTTCTGACCGGCGGTAAGCACTTTTTACCGCCGAGGTCAGAATGACCCCCATAGTCCCTGTAATTATTTTTTTTGCTTAGATCCATTTTTTTATGTTATTGCTGCATGCAGTGGTCTCCCTCCTGCATATGAAGATAACTCCTCTGCATGCAGAAGTTTATCTCCCGTATGTGGAGAGTTCCTTCTAAATATGGAGTCTCTAACCCAACTGCGGAGGTACTGCCTCACATGCTGGGTGGACATGTTTGCCTACCACAACAAATAGCAAATGACATACAGGAATGGGAAGTTGTTGATTTTGTGGTCTTTTTAAGCTATCCTTTTTGCAACAAACCCTGCTGCTCTTCAAAACAATCTTACCCCCAACATGTCTGAGAGACTTGATCAGCAGCACGCCCACTAAAACAGAATTATAAGTGAGAGTGTAATTTTTAAATATTATCAAGTAAGGGTGTTAGAGATCTGACTGAGAAATGCAGCACAGCCCAAATTGGGCCAGCCATTGCATCCTGATATGGTGGCTGTCCAGATTCAGCAGGGTAAAGTTTGCCACAAGTGCAGCAGCAGAGATATGGTAAGTATATTTTTAGAATATTCACTTAAGGCACAAGCATTTTGAGAGTGGTTTCCTCCAAAGTGTTCTGTGCGAAAGTGGTTTATTAGTTGGGGTGGATGGTAGTCCACCACAAGTAATAATGGCATTATCCTTCTTTGCTCCAATAAAGGTTTCAATAATATCAAACTGAACTCAACCCCTGGTAGCTATGACACAGAGCAGACAAGCTTAACATAACAGGATTATAGGTATCAAAGTCAACAGGTGGAAGCCCAAGCTGGGTTCGATGGCCGTGGTTTGCAATAAAGCAGGGTCTCAATGTGGTCATCAATGAAGGTGAGGAAAGCTTTGGGTTTCCACAATATGAAGGACTTCAGTCTGGAACAAACTGTCATTCCCATCAGCATTGAGAAAACTGTATAATGGAGTCAGAGTGGCCCCACTTTCGACACATTCAGATGTTGAGAAGAGAACTTGATGGGAGTTACAGCAAAGTCAGGCCCACTGCCAATGCACCTGCAGTGGATCAGCTTTGAAGGTTGGTCCCAGTCTTCTGTTGGTTGTGGAGGCAGAAAGTCTGGAAAAAGTTTCTAAGTCTCAGTTTCTAGGGTTCAGGCAGGATACAACACTCTGACACTCATTTAAGGGTCCTAGGTCTTTAGGGTCACCACTTGGGGGTCAGGACTTACTCCAGTAGAAGCAACCAACTGACTCTTAGAGTTCACTTCTTGGTCCTGGATACACCTGGGAGTAGATCTAGGGTTACCTGCCCAGGTCTTAACAGCAGGTAGAGTCCTTCTTCTGTCTGGCATGGGTCCAGCAGTGTTCAGAAGAGGGCATTTTTGAAGCACTTCCCCTCTTTACCAAAAACCAACATTGCAGAACCTTTCTTCCAATGTGCAGAGTTCTCTGTGCCTCCCTTGTGGTCAGTCAAATTCATTTCAAGGGGCAGCCCCTCGTCCACTGGGATTGGTGCCTGGCCGTCTAGCAGGACAATAGAGGGGGCAGGCGCAGGTGATAACTATATCTGTCTATGACAGGGTAGGCACTATCCAGATGACCATTTTGTCAGAGAAAGAAAAACATCTCCCCATACCCAAGACATTTCACTCCAGGGGAAACATAGGCAGGAAGACAGAGATGGCTCAGGCAGTAAATTACAACTTTCTTCAGGTGTCATTTTAAGCCCTTCAATGCTCATGATGGGACGGTTCTGTCATGAGCACCAGTGGTTGTGTGCAGAGAACATAACCGTTACGTCCTGTACACATTGCCATTAAATCCTTCTGCTGTTTACTGCAGTGGAATTTCATTTTACCTAAAAATAGCCTTGGAGCTGTGTAGGAAAGTCCTTTTTTTTGCCTGATCACCCCCACTTCTTTCTGGATAGGTACTGGTGGTTACTGACTCTTGGCTGTGCCCTGGGTACTGCTTACCAGTCCCAGGGCCAGTGCTCTGTGTAAAATGGATATGCAAATTAGGCTAATTATAATTGGCTAAGTTAACCTACCTATAAGTCCCTAGTATATGGTAGGGCATGTAGGTTTAGGGACCACAGCATAGGTGGTGCACACCTAGGTGCATTGCTGAGGTGCCCAGTGTCATTTTAAAAGCAAGCCTGCCTTGCTGGCTGCTTTTAAATTAAAGTTATATGCAAATTCGACTTTGGAATTAAAGGTACTTCCAAAGTCTTAAACTACCTTATTTTTACATATAAGTCACCCCTAAGGTGTGCCCTATGTGCCCCTAGGGCTGGGTGCCATGTAACTATAAGCAGGGACTTTATAAAAATAGATTTATAAGCCCTGGTGAGGTAAAAACAGCCAAATTCGTTTTTCGCTCATTGAAGTAAATGGCCTTCATAGGCTAGAATGGGCAGACTTTATTTTAAATTTTAAAGTCTCCTTAAATGTTACATACCAAGAATTTGGTATCAAATTGATTGTTATAATAAATCCCACAACTTCCAGTTGTTGGATTTAATATAACTAGTGCAGGTAAAAAGTTTAGACTTTACCTAAAAAGTTGCCAATTTCAGCTCTGCATTGTTTTTGCTGCTGTGCTCTGATTGGCCAGCCTGCAGCAGCTTCTGCCAGGCTACTTTAATGAGGTGTGAAGTGGCCTGGCTTCACACAAAGGAATGTGCTTGGGAGAGAGAATCTCCCCTCAGCAGATGGTGAGGCAGGAAGGGGGAGGGCTGCCAAACTGGTCTTCAAAGGCAGAGAAGGACATCTGGAGCACCCAGCAACACCCCCACATCCTGCAACCCCAGACAGCTAGGTGCCCCCTTGATTAGATTAGGAGAGGGCAGGAGAGGGGTGTGTTTATGATTTTTAGCCACACCAGTGGGTGGGCTCAGCCAGATCTCTCCTCCAAAAATCAGATTCATCCATTTTGGATTTTTAGAGACTGTTGCCTTCTGGGATGGATTTTTGCCACACTTCCCAGGAAGTGGTCATCACAGGGGGACGACCCTGTCCCTGATTGGAGGACCAGGGCCCCCCTGCTTTTCACCCAGGAGCAAGGTTAAAACTGGCAGACCTGCACCCACGCCTCAGATCCTCACCAAATTTCAAGAAGAAGGAACTACAAGGAGAAGAAGGACTGCCCTGCTGGACCCCTGGCCTGCACCTGGACCCTGCACTCAGAAAGACTGCACCAGCTGCACACTTGGGCTTCACCACAAGAAGGACTTTGCCTGGCTTCCACTGGTTCAAGGAGGGACTCCCTGTTTGCTACATGTGAAAAATTGCTATCCAGAGTCCCCTGCACCAACTCCTGAAAAAGTGACCAGCTGACCACTGTCCAGTGGCCAAAAAGGAGTTTGCGCCAGGTGCATTCTGGGAGTTGAAGTCCGCACTTCCCAAGGACCATCACAGAACTTCTGGACCCTTGGGGTGAGCTGTGGACCCCAAAAGAACCTTAAAAGAACATCTGGGTGAAGCCCCAGAAGTTTGGAAAAGATTGGAGAATTTTTGAAAAAAAGCTCCATAAAGTGACCGACCCGACGCGGAAATTCTAGCCGGCTTGCCTCAACCGCGACCCGGCCTGACTTCGTGGTTCGTCCCGGTAAAGAAAAACATCCAAAAAAGAGACTAAGTCCGAACGTAAAAAGTTGACCGGGACCTTCCAGCCATCGTATCCGAGAAGGGCTCCACGGACGTCGGATCAAGTCCAGGTTTACCCCGGTCGAAGGATTTTCATCTCGAAAAAACGACTAAGTCCGAAGGTAAAAATCACCACCGAGGAAACCGACTTCGCGTATCCGGACAAGGGCTCCAGGAGGTCGGATCCAACTGGCAGGTTCGTCCCGGGGAAGAAAAACATCAAAAAAGAGACTATGTCAGAAGGTAACTTTTTAACCGAGGCCTCCCGCGACTTGTAGCCGAGCAGGGCTCCATCGCGGTCTGCCTGAAAGTTTGACTTTGTCCCGGTCCTGGTGCAACCAGATGACCCGATTGGCGCTTTTTGTTTCTAAGCGCTAGAAAATAATAATACTTTAAAAATTCATATCTCCGGTTCCCCTGAACCGATTTTAATCGTTTTTGTGTCATTTTAAAGATAAAAATATAAGCTATTTTTATAAATTGGTTTTGGATTTTTAAACTGTTTCCTGTGTTTTATTTAATTACTGTTTTGTGATATTTGAATGCTTTACACTTTGTCTCCTAAGTTAAGCCTTGACGCTCGATGCCAAGCTACCAAGGGTAGAGCTGGGATTAATTTACTGAGACCTAACTGTACTTATGTGGAGGTTTGTGGCTTGTTGCTAGTTGTAGGTACCTACCTGCCCTACCAATAACCCATTTTCCAACATAATTGGAAGCAGCGACGGGATCCTGTACTTGTGTTCAATATCACGTTACAGTTTTAGATAAAACAAATTAAAAATCCTTTAAATTGTCCTAGTGCAAAAATTGTTTTTAATTTTTAATTTTAATTTTTTTATTATTATTAATTTGGATTAATTTCAATTATTGAATTTTTGTAATTTTTCTAAATTCTTGTTACCAATTTTTGCAAAAAGTTTTTGTTGACACAAAACTAGGGAACCATGGAGCTTGATCTGGCTAGCCTACCCACACTGACAGTAGTCCAGCTTAGGGGGTTGTGTATTGAGAGAGGGTTGCCTGCAACCCCTGATCTCAGGAAGCAAATCCTGATTAAATCCCTGACAGCATGGGCTGAGGCCCAAGAGGTAGAGACAGAGGAAGCTCCAGAGGGGGAAGAAAAAGAGGAAGATGCTAACTCTAACCACTCAGGGGAGGGAAGGCATCCGAGCCTAAGTGAGGAAGAAGAAGAACGGTCCTCAGTGGATACAGTCACTAGGGGCAGACCCAAAGCTAGTGGTAGGAAGAGGGTCCTTTCAGGAGGAGAGAACCCATCCATCAGGGAAAGAGAGCTGGAAGCCCAGCTAGCCTACATAGCTTTGGAAGCAGATAAGCTTGCCCTAGAAAAGAAAAAGTGGGCAAGCAAAGAAAAAAAAGATGGAGGCAGCGAGAAAGAAACTGAGGTGTCCCTGGGTGGGGGTTTTGCCCCCAGATTACCCAAAGGGGTGGTTCCTGCCTATGTAGAGGGGGATGACATAGATAAGTGGCTGGGGGCCTTTGAGAGGGCCCTCCAGATGAGGAAAGTCAAGCCTCAGTACTGGGGTTCACTCCTTTGGGAGTTAGTTCCCAACTCTGGGAGGGATAGGCTCCTAACCATGAGTGGGGAGGATGCAGACTCATACCCCAGTATGAAGAGTTGCTTGACTAAAAAGTTTGGTCTAACCCCAGAGCAGTATAGGCTTAAGTTTAGGGACACCCAAAAGACAAGCACCCAGTCCTGGGTGGACTTTGTGGACATTTCAGTAAAAGCACTGGAGGGCTGGATACAGGGCAACAGGGTAAGTACCTTTGAGGGGCTGTACAATTTGATTATGAGGGAGCACCTTCTAACTAATTGTGTCCAAGAGAGGCTCCGCCAGTATCTAGTAGACTCTAGGTTGACCAACCCCAGAGAGCTGGGGGAGGCAGCAGATGACTGGTTAAGAACTAGGGTTAACCAGAGACCCCCAGGGGGTGATCAGAAAAAGGGAGGACATGGTTCTTCTCAGGGGAAGAACCAAGGGAAAGATGACAAAAAACCCAAAGAGTCCTCACAAGAGTCCCCAAAAACTTCTCAGGGAGGGGGAGCCCCGAGCCAATTCACTTTTAAAGGGAAAGGGTATCAGGGAAAGAATTTTGATCCTGCTAAAGCAGGAAAGTTTCAGGAGCTTGCTAAGGCCGGCAAGTGTTTTGACTGTTATCAGCCAGGACATAAAAGAGGAGATGCTATCTGCACCAAGAAGCCCCCCACTGGTGGGCAATCCCAGGGGATTGCTAGTGTAGGGTTGGGGGTGGAAGTTGGCCCAGGGGTGGAATCAGGGTACACTGAAGTCACCTTAGTATCCGTGGGTGGGGTGGACATTGCAACTATGGCCACCTTACCTCCCATCATGCAGAGGTATAGGCAGAGGCCTAAAGTCAATGGGACTGAAGTGGAAGCTCTGAGAGATACAGGAGCCAGTGTGACAATGGTTGCAGAAAAGCTGGTTTCTCCAGAGCAGGTCTTACCTGGTGTCTTCCACCAGGTGACTTATGCAGATACCAGAACCAAACTCCATCCCATGGCTATGGTGAGTCTGGAATGGGGAGGTGTGACTGGCCCTAAAAAAGTAGCTGTAGCTCCTGCCCTCCCAGTAGAGTGTCTGCTGGGAAATGATCTTGAAGCATCTGAATGGTCAGAAGTGGAGAGAAGGGTCCATGCACAGATGCTGGACCTCCCTGAATGGGTGTGTGCTGTGACCAGGTCACAGGCAGCACAACAGGGAAATGCTGGACACTTGGACCCTAGAACAATGGGCCAAGCCTCCAAGAAGAAGAGAAAGGGCACTGGGTCTGGCTTACCAGCCCCAACAAGTACAGAGGGTCAGGAAGAATCCAACCCTGAGGGGGAGGATCTGAACTCTGAGGGAGGGACACCTTCCCTGCAAACTCTGCCTGAGTTGGCAGAACTGCAAGGGGCAGGTGGGCCCACCAGAGAAGAGTTGTGCCAGGGACAAAGAGAGTGTCCCACTCTTGAGGGCCTGAGGCAGACTGCTGCCAGGCAAGAACAAGGGGATACCAGTGGTACCCACAAGGTTTACTGGGAGGATGGAGTTCTCTACACTGAGGCAAGGACCCTCAAAGAAGGGGCTACTAGGAGAGTAGTGGTCCCCCAAAAGTATAGAGAATTCCTCCTTACCTTAAGCCATGATATCCCCTTAGCTGGTCATTTGGGACAGACCAAGACCTGGAGCAGGCTGGTCAACCATTTTTTTTGGCCTGAAATGTCAGAAAAAGTCAGGGAGTTTTGCAGCTCCTGTGTCACCTGTCAAGCCAGTGGCAAGACAGGGGGCAAACCAAAGGCTCCCTTGATTCCACTGCCAGTGGTTGGGACTCCCTTTGAGAGGGTGGGGATTGACATTGTTGGTCCCCTAGACCCACCAACTGCTTCAGGTAACAGGTACATTGTGGTGGTAGTGGACCATGCCACCAGGTACCCTGAGGCAATACCCCTCCGGACAGTCACTGCACCCACAGTGGCTAGGGCCCTACTTGGTGTGTTCACCAGAGTGGGATTCCCAAAGGAGGTGGTCTCAGATAGGGGCACAAACTTTATGTCAGCCTATCTGAAAGCCATGTGGGAGGAGTGTGGTGTTACTTATAAGTTCAGCACACCCTACCATCCACAGACCAATGGTCTGGTGGAAAGATTCAATAAGACCCTGAAGGGCATGATCATGGGTTTGTCTGACAAACTCAGGAGGAGATGGGATGTCCTCCTCCCATGCCTGCTGTTTGCCTACAGGGAGGTGCCACAGAAGGGGGTTGGATTCAGCCCCTTTGAGTTACTGTTTGGGCACCCTGTAAGAGGCCCATTGTGCTTGGTGAGAGAGTCTTGGGAAAAGCCTCTCAAGGAATCCAAGGAGAATGTGCTGGATTATGTACTAGGCCTGCGGTCTCGCATGGCTGAGTATATGAAGAAGGCAAGCAGAAACCTGGAGGCCAGTCAGGAGCTCATGAAGCTCTGGCATGATCAAAAGGCTACCATGCCTGAGTATCACCCAGGACAGCTGGTGTGGGTTTTGGAGCCCATGGCTCCTAGGGCACTACAGGCCAAATGGACTGGGCCCTATCCAATCCTAGAGAAAAAAGGTGAGGTCACCTACTTGGTGGACCTTGGCACCCCCAGGAATCCTCACAGGATTCTACATGTAAACAGGATGAAACCCCACCAGGACAGGGCAGACATGACCATGCTGATGGTCACTGATGAAGGGAAGGAGGAGGAGGGTGAACCTCTGCCAGACCTCCTGTCCTCAAAGGAAAAAGATGGGTCAGTGGAGGGAGTGGTACTCTCTCCCAAATTGACAGATCAGCAACAACAAGACTGTAAGCAAGTCTTGGGACAGTTTGCTAGTCTGTTCTCCCTGACCCCTGGACTCACCAATTGGTGTGTCCATGATGTTGACACTGGTGACAGCTTGCCTGTCAAGAACAAGCTGTACAGGCTGTCTGACCAGGTCAAGGCCAACATCAAAGCTGAAGTGGCTAAGATGTTGGACCTGAAGGTAATTGAGCCCTCTGATAGTCCTTGGTCCAGTCCAGTGGTACTGGTGCCCAAAGCTAATCCCCAAGGTGGGAAGAAAGAATTAAGATTCTGTGTGGACTACAGAGGTCTAAATGCAGTCACTAGGACTGATGCTCACCCCATACCTAGAGCTGATGAGCTCATTGACAGGTTGGGGGCTGCCAAATTCCTGAGCACATTTGATCTGACCTCAGGATATTGGCAGATTGCCTTAAGTCCAAGAGCTAAGGAGAGGTCAGCATTTTCCACACCAGAGGGCCACTTTCAGTTCAAGGTGATGCCCTTTGGCATGAAAAATGCTCCTGCCACCTTCCAACGGTTGGTGAATAGAGTCCTATCTGGGTTGGAATCTTTTAGTGCAGCTTATCTGGATGATATAGCTGTATTTAGTTCCACCTGGAGGGACCACCTGGTCTACCTGAAGGAAGTGCTTCAGGCCCTGCTTCAAGCAGGCCTGACTATCAAGGCAAGCAAGTGCCAGATAGGGCAAAGTTCTGTTGTGTACCTGGGCCACCTTGTTGGTGGAGGCCATGTACAACCTCTCCAGCCCAAGATCCAGACTATCCTGGATTGGGAGGCTCCAAAAACCCAGACTCAGGTCAGGGCCTTTCTTGGCCTGACTGGGTATTACAGGAGGTTTGTTCAAAATTTTGGGACCATAGTGGCCCCTCTAACTGAGCTTACCTCCAAGAAACAACCCAAGAAGGTCATTTGGACCCCAGAGTGTCAAAAAGCTTTTGACACCCTAAAACAGGCTATGTGTTCAGCACCAGTGTTACTGGCCCCTGACTATAGCAAGGAATTTGTAGTGCAAACAGATGCTTCAGAGGAAGGGATTGGGGCAGTGTTAGCACAAGTTAATGAAGAGGGCCATGATCACCCAGTTGCCTTCATCAGCAGGCGACTACTCCCCAGAGAGAAAAAATGGAGTGCCATTGAGAGGGAGGCCTTTGCTGTGGTTTGGTCCCTGAAGAAGTTGAGGCCTTACTTGTTTGGCACTCACTTCCGTGTACAAACTGACCACAGACCTCTCAGATGGTTGATGCAGATGAGGGGGGAGAACCCAAAACTGTTAAGGTGGTCCATTTCCCTACAGGGGATGGACTTCACAGTGGAGCACAGACCTGGGACTGCTCATGCCAATGCAGATGGCCTTTCCAGGTTTTTCCACTTAGCTGATGAGGACTACCAGGGTGTAGGTTAGTACCCATCACCTTTCATCTGGGGGGGGGGCAGTGTAGGAAAGTCCTTTTTTTTGCCTGATCACCCCCACTTCTTTCTGGATAGGTACTGGTGGTTACTGACTCTTGGCTGTGCCCTGGGTACTGCTTACCAGTCCCAGGGCCAGTGCTCTGTGTAAAATGGATATGCAAATTAGGCTAATTATAATTGGCTAAGTTAACCTACCTATAAGTCCCTAGTATATGGTAGGGCATGTAGGTTTAGGGACCACAGCATAGGTGGTGCACACCTAGGTGCATTGCTGAGGTGCCCAGTGTCATTTTAAAAGCAAGCCTGCCTTGCTGGCTGCTTTTAAATTAAAGTTATATGCAAATTCGACTTTGGAATTAAAGGTACTTCCAAAGTCTTAAACTACCTTATTTTTACATATAAGTCACCCCTAAGGTGTGCCCTATGTGCCCCTAGGGCTGGGTGCCATGTAACTATAAGCAGGGACTCTATAAAAATAGATTTATAAGCCCTGGTGAGGTAAAAACAGCCAAATTTGTTTTTCCCTCATTGAAGTAAATGGCCTTCATAGGCTAGAATGGGCAGACTTTATTTTAAATTTTAAAGTCTCCTTAAATGTTACATACCAAGAATTTGGTATCAAATTGATTGTTATAATAAATCCCACAACTTCCAGTTGTTGGATTTAATATAACTAGTGCAGGTAAAAAGTTTAGACTTTACCTAAAAAGTTGCCAATTTCAGCTCTGCATTGTTTTTGCTGCTGTGCTCTGATTGGCCAGCCTGCAGCAGCTTCTGCCAGGCTACTTTAATGAGGTGTGAAGTGGCCTGGCTTCACACAAAGGAATGTGCTTGGGGGAGAGAATCTCCTCTCAGCAGATGGTGAGGCAGGAAGGGGGAGGGCTGCCAAACTGGTCTTCAAAGGCAGAGAAGGACATCTGGAGCACCCAGCAACACCCCCACATCCTGCAACCCCAGACAGCTAGGTGCCCCCTTGATTAGATTAGGAGAGGGCAGGAGAGGGGTGTGTTTATGATTTTTAGCCACACCAGTGGGTGGGCTCAGCCAGATCTCTCCTCCAAAAATCAGATTCATCCATTTTGGATTTTTAGAGACTGTTGCCTTCTGGGATGGATTTTTGCCACACTTCCCAGGAAGTGGTCATCACAGGGGGACGACCCTGTCCCTGATTGGAGGACCAGGGCCCCCCTGCTTTTCACCCAGGAGCAAGGATAAAACTGGCAGACCTGCACCCACGCCTCAGATCCTCACCAAATTTCAAGAAGAAGGAACTACAAGGAGAAGAAGGACTGCCCTGCTGGACCCCTGGCCTGCACCTGGACCCTGCACTCAGAAAGACTGCACCAGCTGCACACTTGGGCTTCACCACAAGAAGGACTTTGCCTGGCTTCCACTGGTTCAAGGAGGGACTCCCTGTTTGCTACAGGTGAAAAATTGCTATCCAGAGTCCCCTGCACCAACTCCTGAAAAAGTGACCAGCTGACCACTGTCCAGTGGCCAAAAAGGAGTTTGCGCCAGGTGCATTCTGGGAGTTGAAGTCCGCACTTCCCAAGGACCATCACAGAACTTCTGGACCCTTGGGGTGAGCTGTGGACCCCAAAAGAACCTTAAAAGAACATCTGGGTGAAGCCCCAGAAGTTTGGAAAAGATTGGAGAATTTTTGAAAAAAAGCTCCATAAAGTGACCGACCCGACGCGGAAATTCTAACCGGCTTGCCTCAACCGCGACCCGGCCTGACTTTGTGGTTCGTCCCGGTAAAGAAAAACATCCAAAAAAGAGACTTAGGCCCATATTTATACTTTTTGACGCTAAACTGCGCTAACGCAGTTTAGCGTCAAAAAATTTTGCGCCGTCTAACGCCATTCTGAAGCGCCATGCGGGCGCCGTATTTATGGAATGGCGTTAGACGGCGCAATCAGACCGGCGCTGCCTGGTTTGCGTGGGAAAAAACCACGTAGACCAGACAGCGCCGGCGTAGGGGGAAAATGGCGTATGGGCGTCTTAAAATGGGGCAAGTCAGGTTACGTCGAAAAAATCGTCGTAACCCGACTTGCGCCATTTATTTTCGACGCCCATCCCCCATCAACATGACTCCTATCATTGTAAAGATAGGAGTCATGCCCCCTTGCCCAATGGCCATGCCCAGGGGACTTCTGTCCCCTGGGCATGGTCATTGGGCATAGTGGCATGTAGGGGGGCACAAATCAGGCCCCCCTATGCCACAAAAAAAATAAAAAAAAATACTTACCTGAACTTACCTGAATGTCCCTGGGGTGGGTCCCTCCAGCCTTGGGTGTCCTCCTGGGGTGGGCAAGGGTGGCAGGGGGGGTCCCTGGGGGCAGGGGAGGGCACTCTGGGCTCATTTTGAGCCCACTTGTCCCTTAACGCCATCCCTGACCCAGGCGTTAAAAAGCGGCGCAAATGCGCCGTTTTTAGCAACGCCCACTCCCGGGCGTCTCTTTTGCCCGGGAGTATAAATACCACGTAAAGGCCTGGGAGTCATTTTTTAGACGGGAACGCCTCCCTTGCATATCATTAACGCAAGGAAGGGGTTCACGCTAAAAAATGACGCACATTCCGGGAACTTTGGCGCTATTCGCCTCTAACGCCATAGTATAAATATGGCGTAAGTTGGCGTTAGTTTAGCGTCGAATTTGCGTCGAAAAAAAAGACGCAAATTCGGCGCAAACGGAGTATAAATACGGCCCTAAGTCCGAACGTAAAAAGTTGACCGGGACCTTCCAGCCATCGTATCCGAGAAGGGCTCCACGGACGTCGGATCAAGATCCAGGTTTACCCCGGTCGAAGGATTTTCATCTCGAAAAAACGACTAAGTCCGAAGGTAAAAATCACCACCGAGGAAACCGACTTCGCGTATCCGGACAAGGGCTCCAGGAGGTCGGATCCAACTGGCAGGTTCGTCCCGGGGAAGAAAAACATCAAAAAAGAGACTATGTCAGAAGGTAACTTTTTAACCGAGGCCTCCCGCGACTTGTAGCCGAGCAGGGCTCCATCGCGGTCTGCCTGAAAGTTTGACTTTGTCCCGGTCCTGGTGCAACCAGATGACCCGATTGGCGCTTTTTGTTTCTAAGCGCTAGAAAATAATAATACTTTAAAAATTCATATCTCCGGTTCCCCTGAACCGATTTTAATCGTTTTTGTGTCATTTTAAAGATAAAAATATAAGCTATTTTTATAAATTGGTTTTGGATTTTTAAACTGTTTCCTGTGTTTTATTTAATTACTGTTTTGTGATATTTGAATGCTTTACACTTTGTCTCCTAAGTTAAGCCTTGACGCTCGATGCCAAGCTACCAAGGGTAGAGCTGGGATTAATTTACTGAGACCTAACTGTACTTATGTGGAGGTTTGTGGCTTGTTGCTAGGTGTAGGTACCTACCTGCCCTACCAATAACCCATTTTCCAACAAGCTGGAAAAGAGATATCCCATCTCCTGAGGCTATTTTTAGTTTTCATTGAAATGATGAGCAACGCTTACGGTGCGCTGACATCATATCAGTGAAAACTAAAGTGAAATGAGCTGATCAGCTTATTTCACTTTCTCTGCCTTGGTGCTCAGGAGACTATCTCAGCCTCCAAGCACCAAGGCAGACAGGAGAGATATCAATGGAAAGGGGAGAATCTCCCTTTTCCAGTGGCACCCTTCTCTAGTAGATCCCCGCTTCAGGGTCACCGCAGGAGGGCTGACTTGACCATTTAGGTGTAATTTAAATTATTTTTCAAATGAGCCCTGAACTAATTTTTGTAGCTATTTTCAAACCAAACTGAAGTTAAGCATTAGAAGTTGTTCTACAGTAACCCGGAGTTGTCATATGGGAAAGTCATCCTTACCACAGTGTAATACTATTCTGCAGATTTTTTGATCTTAACATTATTATAATATGGAAGTCTGGACTTCTAGTTTGGACTATTTATTGGCTTTTTTGAATTTGTATATTAACTTCTCCCTTTGACATTTAATTATATGGTGTTGTTATTTATCAACCCCCACCAAGTTAACCATTTCCCTTTCCTTTAGGACCCCATTTTATTTGATTTTAGCCCTTCCAAACATCGTTTTTGTTTCTTCAAAAAGAAGAAATGTTGGCAAAACATGTTTTTAAATATACATATATAAAAAAGTACAATCTTAAACAATAATGGTTTTCTTGCTGTTTATAGATTTTTCATAATGAATTGTTTGTCAAGCTAAAGAAATGTTTATATCGGACATATTTCATGGAATGCACTACACTTTAAAGGTAAACAAAAAACAGAACATACATCCCACTTTCCTTCAATAATATTAATATTAGTAATATAAAATGGTTGCAGTGACTGTGTTAGTGATAGATTTGCTATTTTTTACACAAAAAACTATTTTGAAGGGTGCTTCTACTACTTCACCTACTCAATGCTGGTGGTGAGATTGTTGTTGAGTTGGTATTTTGAACGTTGAGGTGGTATATGTGGTGCAGGTGGGTCAGATGGTTATGGTACATGTGTGAGGTTGGCAAATGGTGTGTCCCTTCTACAATGAGGTGCCTCTGTTCAATCTCCAGCATAGGTTGATCGTGAGGATTGACACTAGCATCTTTTGCCATCTTTTGCTATCATCTTCAAAGTCAAGGCATGTTGCCTTGCACACTCTTCCCTAAAAGCCTAAAGATGTTCTTGGTACATCTTTGCTATGTCAGCACAGACAAGACAGAAGCAGTCATTGGTAGAGACACTTTGCTATGGGCTCCATCTATCTCCTGCAGATCTAAAACCAGCGCCCACCAGAATACAACCACCCATGTAACAAACCTTAGCATGACAGTCAACAATTACCTTGCTATGACAGACCAAGAAAATACAGTCTAAGCTTCCTGTTTTCACACAATCAGGATCCTCAAGAAGATATTCAAGTGGCATCTCTTCAACATTCACAGTTAGGGCTTTATAACCAGCATGTTGGACTGTGGCAACATACTTTAAGTAGGAATCAATGCACACATGAGAACAGGTTCCACACCATATAGGATTTAGCTGACATACTCACGCTCAGAATTCCCCCCTCATCCACATTTCCCCTCACCTCAAAGATCTCCACTGGCACCCCTTCCACAAATGGAATCTCTTCAAACTGCTCATGCACACCTACAAAGCCTTGTACAACAGCCTAACCTACCTCAACAACAGCATAAATTTCCACGCACCTATCCAAAACGTCCGCTCAGCAAGACTCCTACTTGCACACATCCCCTGCATATGTAGCATCAGATCTGGGCATCCAGGCATTCTTCTACCTCACTCCCACAGCTGGAACTACCTACTCCTGCACATCAAAGCTGCCTCCTCAGGTATTGATTTTCACAAGAAACTGAAGATATCATTCTTCACCTCGTCTCCGCCCTTGTTTACCCCGCGTTACTCCTTCTTTTCAATGCCTGGGTACTATCCCTGGTGAGTTGTGAGATGTACACATAACTATAGTATAACAAAACATGTCTTCATAATGTTTCTTAATCTCATCCAAAGCACAAATCTGCCTATCAGCCATATGATGGAATCTTTTAAAAGAGGTAGCTACCACAAGGAGAGGAGCACCCATTGCATGAATATCCACTCACACATTAAACTGCAGTTAGTAAAACAATTATTCCCAGTAAGCAGAATTTGACAATGCCAACACTGCCCTCTGCATTAGTGGCCATATGACATGGCCAGCAAGATGTCCAGTATGCAGCGCGGTTCTGTCTGAGTGGTTGCAGGGGTAAAATGAAGAATAGGAGATACCTGCCCTCCACCATGGGTGTTACTTGCTTCAGATGATTGAGTGAAGACTGTATATGCACCTTCACAGGAAGGGTGTCTAGGAGATTGTGCAGAGGCACTTATTGGTTCGGGGCTATGTAGAGGGGAGTGCTATGTAGGTGGAGCAAGCATCCATGACTGCTTAGCTAATCCTCTTGTTTAGCAGTGCTGGCAGCTCATATTGTGTTATTTGGATGAAAATTGGATTATATCCCCAGATTGCCTACTGTCCTATACATTTAGGTGCTTCAGCATCTACTCCAGCACCTGGAAGAATATGATTTCAACAGTTGAAGTACATCAAATGCAGTTTACATTTCAACACAGCACTTTAGTAAATATTGTTCTGCGAACAAATACTAACATTAGTACCATGTGAGAATAAACAAACATATGAAATAAGGGGTGGTCCATGAGTGGAATTATTATATTATTTTATCTTAACAATGTGAACTCATTGGCTACAGACACAAAGAGTTGATTTTTGTATATCCCTTGCAAGATCAGCTGCTGAACTTGTGTCCCTGCAGTTTGAGTTTACAAAGTATCTCCAGGTCCAGCAGTTGTAGGGACATAAGTTAAATACAAGGGATATGGTCAATATATAAAAGTCATCATGACCACAAATACTGATATATTAGAAATACTTGTAACGAAAGACAACAAACATCACAGATAAAAAGACTTATAACATCTCATATACTGCAAAAAAAGACATATTTAAAGGACTAATGAAGAGATGAAAAAATTAATATCATAGGTTCCCACAGTTACATGCCAGACAGATGATGAGGAGCCAAGTTGCTGTTGCCAGGATGTCCCCAATGTCATTGGTGTTGATGGTCTTATTGGCCTACTTTACCAAATAATCTAAGATAAGGCGTCTACACAAGATTGAGGTGTGGCCCTACAGAAATTAAAGAGATGACAAGTAAATAAGCATAGTCAATTAAATAACCCGTTGTGGGATCAGTAAAAGTTGGTAACCATGAATATTTGTTTAGTAATTTAAAGTCCAAAATAAAGGCAAAAATAATTAGTGTAAGGCCCAATCAAATGCAGCAAAGAGTTTGACACGAATTAAAGGCTCATAGCACAATATTCTAAGTTCTAAGTATGAGACAGACTGACAAGAGTTGTACTCTAAATTGTTGGAAAGCAATTCATGGCTCACACCGAAATTTGCCTCCTTTTATAATGAAATACATTGGAAAAGTTGCATAGCCAGCATAAAATGAATTACACATTGCATCAATGGATTTGACAGTACAAATCTAGCTACACAGAAACAATGACAAGTTTATAAATTAATAGCCTTACAGTGGCACAGTAAGTGTGAACCTTGAACTATTACAAAGAAATGAAAACTTCCAACAGAGTTCTTCTAGAACAGCATGTCAATACAGAGCATTTGATAAGAGCACATTTTGCTATGTGTGATGAGAAATTAAATGAAAACACACACATCAAGGCTGATTTAGCCCTGATTCAGCTAAGCACAGGAAAATACAGTTTTAAAAAGTACAGTGGTTTCCTTTTCATTGCAAACATTGATGTTATTGAGCGAGCATTAACAATTAAGCAGAAATATATTCATCAATCTCAAGGTGGAATCTTTATATCACAAAAAACACTAGAAAAGGGAGACATACACAGGGTAGTATGTGACTGTAGATCATAGAAGATGCTGCTTTTTTTGGTTACAGTACTCATTTGAGACCCACAAAGATTGCTTTCCAGCAAATTAGGGCAAGTTATAATACATATCGTATAGTGCTAGCCTTACCTGGGTAAGTCTAAGGGAAACGTTATAAGACAATATATAAAACAATAACACAACACATTGAGGTCCTCATTATGAGGCTGGCGGTCTTCAGACCACCAGCCTCTCGAAGGCGGTCGGACCGCCGCAGACAGGGCTGTCCACCCACCCTATTATGACCCTGGCTGAGCCGCCATTGTCATACTGCCAACACTGCCAGACTGCAGCCAACCTGCAGCCTGATGGTCCCAGTGGTTGTAATCCATCAGGGCGCGCTGCAAGCAGCCCTGCCCTGGGGATTACAAACCTCCATCCATGGAAAGGCTGGTGGAATGGGGGCATCGGGGGCTCCTGGGGGCCGTGCACTGCCCATGCACTTGCCATGGACAGTGCGGGGGCTCCCATGCACAGCCCCATCGCGCATTTCACTGCCTGAATTACAGGCAGTGAAATGCGCAACGGGTGCTGCTGCTGCACCCGACACACCTCAACATTGCTGTTGTCTCGATTAAGAGCCAGTGTTCCGCTGGGCCAGCGAGCAGAAAAGCTGTTTTTGTCTGCTGGCCCAGCGGGAAACTCCTAATAGGATGGCAATCATACTGCCAACATGGTGGTATGATGGCACCCGCGGCTTCGGAGGTCTTTGAAAAAGCCTGATGAAGTTGTAAAGAGGGCCTGAGTGTTATAGATGGGGTCTCTGGTTGGCAGTCAGTTTACACCCTGTCCAAGTAGGGATCCTTACTCTAGTCAGGGTAATGGAGATACAGAGCTAGTCAGAGTAAGGGAGATACACAGCTCAGATAACCCCTGCTCACTCCCTTGGTAGCTGGGCACAAGCAGTCAGGCTTATCTCAGAGGCAATTTGTAAAGTATTTGTACAGACACACAACCAGTAACACAGTGAAATAACCACAAAAGGACTCCATACCAATTTAGAAAAATAGCCAGTATTTGTCTAAATCAATTAAGACCAAAATGACAAAAATCCAACATACAAAAGCAAAGATATGCATTTTTTAAGTTAAATGAGTCTTAATCCATAGAAATCTAGCACAAAATACTTGGTAGGCATTAAAAATAGAGCCACACGGGTGAGCGTGCATCAGAAAAGCAAGCAATGCATCAATTCCTTACTCGCACATGAGGCTGTGCGTTGATTCTTTCTCCGCTGAGCAAGCTATGAGTCGATTCTTTCCTCGCAGGGAAGAGATTTACCGATTTCCAAACAAGCAGCCTCAGGTTGTTGTGGTGATGTTGCAGGTTTTGACACCCAAAGACAACACTTTTAAAAATCTGGATGCACTGAGCTGCCGATGTATTGTTTTTACCGGCAAATACATCTATTTTTTTCAGCTGCTGTGCAGGTGCTGCATCATTTCATTTTTTCTACTGCTCAGCTCCTGTGCGTGGATTTTCTCCTCGGTTTCACCAGCTTCTCCCCTTTTGAGGGCCTAGAGACTGGATGGGGCACCACTTGGCAGGGTAGGTGTCTGAGCAAGAGAGCCCAGGTGCTGGCAAATTAAGTATTTGATGGCCAGAGTCTTCAGAACGGGAGGAAAGCTCAGTTCAAGCCCTTGGAGAATCTTCACAACCAGGATACACAGCAAAGTCCAGTCTTTCTCCTCTTTAAGGCAGAAGCAGCAACTGCAAGAATGCCCAGCAGAGCACACACAGCAAGGAGGCAGTATTCCTCCTCCAGCTCTTCAGCTCATCTCCCTGGCAGAGGTTCCTCTTGATCCAGAAGTATTCAAAAAGTCTGGGGTTTTGGGTCCACTACTTATACTCATTTCTGCCTTTGAAGTAGGCAAACGTCAAAGAACAGTCTGTGTTGTTCACAAGATCCTGCCTTGCCCAGGCCTGCCCCCAGACACACATCATGGGGTTGTAGACTGCATTGTGTGAGGAAAGGTGCAGCCCTTTCAGGTGTAAGTGTTAACTCCTTCCTCCCCACTTTAGCCCCTGAACCTCATCAGGATATGAAGGACGCTCCTCAGCTTCCTTTGTTTTAATGTCAAGAGGGAATTCACAAACAGTGCAACTGTCAGTCTGACCCAGACATGGATTCCACAGGTGGGCAGAGGCACAGAATGGTTAAGCAAGAAAATGCCCACTTTCTAAAAGTGGCATTTTCAAAGAGACAATCTAAACACCAACTCTACCAAAAGCTGTATTTTTAAATTGTATATTCGGAAACCCCAAACTCCATATCTCCATCTGCTCCCAATGGAAAACTGCACTTAAAAGGTATTTAAAGGCAGTCTCCATGTTAACCTATGGGAGGGATAGGCCTTGCAGTAGTGAAAAACCAAATTCAGCGGTACTTCACTATCAGGACATGTAAAACACACCAGTAAATGTCCCACCTTTCAAATACACTGTACTCCACCCATGGGGCTACCTCGGGCCTACCTTAGGGGTGACTTACATGTAGTAAAATGGAAGGTTTGGGCCTGGCAAGTGGGCACTCTTGCCAGGCCAAATTGGCAGTGGAAAACTTCCCACAAAGACACTGGAGTGGCAGGTTTGAGATGTTTACAGGGCTACTCATGTGGGTGGCACACTCAGTGCTGCAGGCCCACCAGTAGCATTTGGTTCACAGGCCCTGGGCACCACTGGTGCACCTGACTAAGGACTTACCAGTAAATCAAATATATCAATCATGGATAAACCAGTCACCCATACAATTTAGACAGAAAGCATATGCATTTTAGCACTGGTTAGCAGTAGTAAAGCGCCCAGAGTCCTAAAGCCAACAAAAACTGGTCAGAAAAATAGGAGGAAGGAGGCAAAAAGTTTGGGTATTACCCTGCAAATCGGGGCAGGTCCAACATTGAGCATGGTGCATGTGAGTATACACAAATCAATTTGTTTCTTAAAGTCTTCAGTGAGCTGAACTATTCGCATATATACTAGGACGTTACAGTTAGGTTCAGATTTTAAACACACAAAACTGTAGAAATTCAGCAGTTATAGTAATCTCAGGTAATTCTAACTCGTGCCCTATGGTAACTATAGCTCATGGCAAACTAGTTTTGAACATTTTGTGAAGATTCATGAAATGGCATCGAAGTTATTAGAAAAAAAAATAAACACTTTTCCTATGGAAACTAGGTCCTAGCTATAGCTACCTACTGGTGCCTGGCAATAGGTTATATTTTATACAGATATATATATATATATCTATACACACACGCACATACATATATTACCCACTGGCGGTCGCCGGTAGGTAGTTAGGTCCATTTTCCATAGGAAAAGCATTTTTTTACTTGTCTATATCTTTAGCGACGTTTGACGAATCTTCATGAAATTTGTTGTACATGGGAAGTTTCAGGGTGATCCGTCAAGCGGGGGCCAAGAAAAAGAGGGGCACAAAAAAGTGTATTTCCCATTATAATTTCCATAGGGATTTTGAAAACCACTACAGCATGAGCGGCTGGACTGCATTACACCAAATTTGGCTGAGAGGTAGATTTTGGTGTAAATCCGTTCAGTAGCTTTTGAGATATTAAAAGAAAACTAAATATGTCTATCTGGAGACATGAACACTTTGCAAATACAGTCACGCATATTCGCAAACACTCCCGCCACAGAAGGGCACTGATTGGCTGGCTGCAACCTGACCTGAAAGCTGTGGCTGACATTTTAAATAATGGGGATGGTCTCTGGGGCTGAAATGTGGTATTAAAACAAGTCTAAGGTGGCATTAGGGATCAGGGTGGAGGTACTCTGTTTAACTGAGTGGTTATTATGACAGGTTGTGAGTTTTAAAGTTGGGAAGATGTATTTTTTTTACCTGATATGAATACCTGCAAATCTGTCACAATTCTCCGTGTGGGTCCCTGTGTGGCATCACAATGTTAATATCAGAACGAAATAAAAAAATCATTGACACACTCGCTTAGACATTATGCACCCACTCACAGACCCACTCCAACACTCATGCACTCACTCACAGACCCACTGAGACATTGACGTACCCACTAAGAGATCTACTCCTTCACTCATGCACCCACTCACAGATCCACTCACACACTGATGCACCCACTTGTTTTGCTTATCTTTCCACAAGGTGGTTGTTCGCAAATCCGCTGCAACACCTAACATGGCCCCCTATGTAGCATTGCAGCAAATTTGTAAAAATTGGGAAAACAAATTAAAAAAAAACACTGACACACTTACCCACCCACTCAGTCATGAACATACTCACAGAGGTAGTATGGCACTCATGCACCTACTCACAAACCCCCTCAGGCATTCACACATTCACTCACAGACTAACTCAGACACTCATGCACTCAATCACAGATATTCAGACACTGACACACCCACTCACAGCCCTACATAGACACTCACACAACCACTCAGACATTCACACACCCACACACAGACCCACTGAGACACCCAAAAACCTACTCAGATACTGCACAAACACTCTTACACCCCCTCACAGATCCACTCAGACCCTCTCACACCCACTCACAGACCTACTCAGGCACTCTCACACCCTCAAAGACACTCTCACACCCACTCTCAGAGCCACTCAGAGACTCTCACATCCAATCACAGACCCACACAGACACTCTGACACCCCCTCACAGACCTACAGAGATATTTGAACACCAACTCACTGGCCCACTCAGACAGTCTCATACCCACTCACAGGGACACTCACCCACCCACTCACAGACCCACTGAGGCACTCTCACACCTACTCACTGACACATGGAGACACTCTCACACCCACTTACCAACTCAGTCATTCTAATACCCACTCACAGACCCATTCAGAGACTCTCACACCCACTCTCAGACCAAGTCAGACACTCATGCCCCAATGACAGCCCCAATCAGAGAGCCATACACCCACTCACAGATGCACACAGACACTCATACATCCACTTACAGACCCATACAGACATTCACACACCCACTCACAGACCCACTCAAATACTCGCATACCCACTCACAGACCCATTTGGACACTCATGCACCCACTCAGGCAGAACCCGCCCACTCTAGCCAGGGCGAGGGAGGTACACACCCAAGATAACCCCTGCACCCCCCTCGGTAGATTGGCATGAGCAGTCAGGCCTATCCCAGAGGCAATGTGTAAAGCATTAGCACAACACACACAACACACGTGACGCACTATCCCCACTACAAAGGAAACACAAGACCAAGTTATATAAAAATAAACAGTATTGTAAACAGCATCATTAGACCAAACACAACATGCTGCTACCCAAGCAGTTGTCATAACATTGCACAGTACTGTTACCCTGCTGAAATCAGCAGTAGTCACATAAAACACATAGGTTATTGGTTATTCTGCAACATAAGCAGTAGTCAGGAAAACATTACTACAATAATGCACATGTCATAAAAGCATACATGACCATAAAAGGAACATCAGAAAACAAATGGCTAGTCAGGAAAAATATACCCTCCGAATAGTATATGTGCTCATAAACACATGATATCTGTTGGAAAATGGGTTGCTGGTAAGGGCAGGTAGGTACCTACACCTAGCAACAAGCCACTAACCTCCACTTAGGTCCAGTTAGGTCTCAGTAAATTAACCCCAGCTCAACCCTTGGTAGCTTCGCAACGAGCGTCAAGGCTTAACTTAGGAGACAATGTGTAAAGCATTCAAATATCATAAAACAGTAATTAAATAAAACACAGGAAACAGTTTAAAAATCCAAAACCAATTTATACAAATAGTTTATATTTTTATCTTTAAAATGACACAAAAACGAATAAAATCGGATAAGGGGAACCGGAGATATGAATTTTTAAAGAATTATTATTTTTCTAGCGCTTAGAAACAAAAAGCGCCAATCGGGTCATCTGGTTGCACTTCGACCGGGGCAAAGTCAAAGTTTCAGGCCGACTGCGATGGAGCCCTGCTCGGCTACAGGTCGCGGGAGGCCTCGGTTAAAAAGTTACCTTCTGACTTAGTCTTTATTTTGAAGATTTTCTTCAGCGGGACGAGCCTGCCAGTCCAATCCGACCTCCTGGAGCCCTTCTCCGGATACGCGATGCTGAATTCCTCGGTGGAGATTTTTACCTTCGGACTTAGTCATTTTTTCGAGGTGAAAATCCTTCGACCGGGGTAAACCTGGATCTTGATCCGACGTCCATGGAGCCCTTCTCGGATACGATGGCTGGGAGGTCCCGGTCAACTTTTTACCTTCGGACTTAGTCTCTTTTTCTGAGATTTTTCTTTACCGGGACGAACCACCAAGTCAGGCCGGGTCGCGGTTGAGGCAAGCCGGCTAGAATTTCCGCGGCGGGTCGGTCCCTCTATGGAGCTTTTTTACAAAAATTCTCAAATCTTCTCCAAACTTCTGGGGCTTCACCCAGATGTTCTTTTAAGGTTATTTTGGGGTCCACAGCTCACCCCAAGGGTCAAGAAGTTCTGAGATGGTCCTTGGGGGGGCGGACTACAACTCCCAGAATGCACCCTGGCCTTTTTGGCCACTGGACAGTGGTCAGCTGGTCACTTTCTTCAGGAGTTGGTGCAGGGGACTCTGGATAGCAATTTTTCACCTGTAGCAAACAGGGAGTCCCTCCTTGAACCAGTTGAAGCCAGGCAAAGTCCTTCTTGTGGTGAAGCCCAAGTGCGCAGCAGGTGCAGTCCTTCTGAGTGCAGGTTCCAGGTGCAGGCCAGGGGTCCAGCAGGGCAGTCCTTCTTCTCCTTTAGTTCTTCCTTGTTGGAATCTGATGGGGATCTGAGGTGTCGGGGCAGGTCTGCCAGTTTTATCCTTGCTCCTGGGTGAAAAGCAGGGGGGTCCTGGTTCTCCAATCAGGTACAGGGTTGTCCCCCTGTGATGACCACTTCCTGGGAAGTGTGGCAAAAATCCATCCCAGAAGGCAACATTCTCTAAAAATCCAACATGGCTGAATCTGATTTTTGGAGGTTACATCTGGCTGAGCCCACCCACTGGTGTGGCTAAAAATCATAAACACACCCCTCTCCTGCCCTCTCCTAATCTAATCAAGCGGGCACCTAGTTGTCTGGGGTTGCAGGATGTGGGGGTGTTGCTGGTTGCTCCAAATGTCCTTCTCTGCCTTTGAAGACCAGTTTGGCAGCCCTCCCCCTTCCTGCCTCACCATCTGCTGAGGGGAGATTCTTTCCCACAGGCACATTCCTTTGTGTGAAGCCAGGCCACTTCACACCTCATCAAGGCAGCTTGGCTAAGCTGCTGCAGGCTGGCCAATCAGAGCATAGCAGCAAAAACAATGCAGGGCTGAAATTGGCAACTTTTTAGGTAAAGTCTAAAACTTTTTACCTGAACAAGTTATATTAAATCCAACAACTGGAAGTTGTAGGATTTATTACAACAATTAATTTGATACCAAATTCTTGGTATGCAACATTTAAGGAGACTTTACAATTTAAAATAAAGTCTCCCTATTCTAGCCTATGAAGGCCATTTACTTCAATGAGGGAAAAACAAATGTGGCTGTTTTTACCTCACCAGGGTTTATAAATCTATGTTTATAAAGTCCCTGCTTATAGTTACATGGCACCCAGCCCTAGGGGCACATAGGGCACACCTTAGGGGTGACTTATATGTAAAAATAAGGTAGTTTAAGACTTTGGAACTACTTTTAATTCCAAAGTCGAATTTGCATATAACTTTAATTTAAAAGCAGCCAGCAAGGCAGGCCTGCCTTTAAAATGACACTGTGCACCTCAGCATTGCACCTATGGGTGCACTACCTATGCTGTGGTCCCTAAACCTACATGCCCTACCATATACTAGGGAAATATAGGTAGGTTAACTTAGCCAATTATAATTAGCCTAATTTGCATATCCATTTTACACAGAGCACAGACCCTGGGACTGGTTAGCAGTACCCAGGGCACCATCAGAGTCAGGAAAACACCAGCATAAAGTGGAAAATGGGGGCAAAAAGTTAGGGGGCCTCTGCAATCAGCCCTGTTTTCTCACAATATCCCCATGGCATTTGTCCTTAGGATGCTTCCCCACCCCAAGCTCCTATTGTATGTCAGGGCAGGTGAAGTATTACCGCACAAGAAATGCACAGGTCATGCAGCATGTAAAACACCTTGCAGGCAAAGTTTGCAACACGTCTGCCCTCGTTTTCAGGATCTACGGTAGGTGCATACCACCCAGCCGGGGCCAGGAACATCTGCCCTACTATTAGAGGATATGTGGTAATAGGTGAAACCTTTGTCCCAATCTCAGTGCTCCGGTTATCATAATGGCGAGGCGGTGCGGGAGCAGCTGGGTCGGGGCCTCTGGCAAGGGGTACATTCCCGCTCTGCAGGTGGAGTCACGCAGATCCCTGAGAGTGTGCCCCTTTAATGTGCGGAACATCTGGGTACTTCTCCCTTCACAAGGGATAAGGTAATTTGTGGGAGCCCCCTGGCTTGAGGGTTTGCAGTGACGCAGCCGGGACCTCTATTGAGGATCCGCTCTCACGGCCGCACAGTGGAATGTTAATAATCCATTGGGGTCAGGACGTGCCCGGTGAACGGCACCTGAGCAGTACATCTTCCTCAGCATCTCCGGGTGGCAGCAAGACGTCTCAGGGGTACAGTGGACCAACCAGGTCGTGTTGCACCTTACCTCTCCTTGCGTGCCCAAGCTCCAGTGGCAGCACATAGGGGCAAATTCCGTCAGAGAGGCCTTCTCGCCCACAGCCAATAACGAGTACTTAACGCGCTTGGCAGGACAACCACAAAACGCTCTCAGGCTGTAAGATGAAGTGATCTTCCTGCGCTAGGGGAATAATGTAGTGGCATCACTGCTCAACACTGGGAGGCAAGGGAGCGCTACAGGAAAACAGGGGCCACAGCACCCCGCCCATGGAAGCCACAAGTGGAGCACAGACCAATGGGCCCCAACAGCATGCCAACACAAGGGAGAGGCATTCAGTAGGAGTTTCTCCTAGTGATCCAGCAGGTCATAGGTCAACACAGCAGCAGCACTCCAAGGCAGTTCCTGGTGAATCCCTCCAGCAGCATTCTGTGTCCAGTTCCAAGTATCCTTTTTGTGTGTTAAAAGTGTATCTCTCACATGGGGAAACCCCCCTGCACTTATACTCAGTTTTGCACAATGTTAACAAAGAGGGGGAGAGGAGGTTCCAACAAGTTGCAACTGGTTCCAAGAGTGTCCCCTCTCTCCTCCAGCACAGGCTCCAGACATCAGTTGGGGGTAAACAAGCCCTTTGTGTGAGGCCAGGGCACAACCTTTACAAATGCAAGGGTGCCTTGCTTCCTCTTCTCTCAGCCCAGGAAGACCATTCAAAATTCAGATGCACCTCTGTGACACCTCCACCCTCCCTGTGTGCAGGTTGTCTGAAAAGTATGCACAAAGCTCAGCTGTCACTCTGCCCCAGACATGGATTGGAGTCAAGCTGCAAAACACCAGAGTCATAAGTATAGAGAAATGCTCACTTTCTAGAAGTGCCATTTGCATAATGATAATAAAAACTCCACCTACACCAGCAAGTAGCATTTCTCACTACCCCCTAGTCACAAGGCAGGGTATGTCCAATGTAATCCTATGAGTAAGGGAGAACTCACAGCAGTGAGAACCTAAATAGGCTGCTTGTCACTTGCAGACTAGGCCATACAACGAGGCACATGTCCTGCCTTCTACATACATGGCACCCTGCCCATAGGGCTAGGTAGAGCCTACCCTAGGGGTGAATTACATGTAATAAAAGGGGAGTTCTGGGCCTGGCAAGTCAATTTAGTTGCTAGGTCCCTGTGGCAGTAAACTGTGCACCAAGGCCCTGCACTAGCAGGCCTGAGACAGGTTTGAAAGGCTACTTCAGTGGGTGGCCCAAGCAATGCTACAAGCGCACTAGTAGCATTTAATTTACAGGCCCTCGGTATGGGGATACCACTGTACAAGGGACTTACAGGTAAATTAAATGTGACAATTAGGTGTAAGCCAATCATACCAACTTTAGAAGGGAGAGCACCTGCACTTTAGCACTGATCAGCAGTGATAAAGTGCTCAGAGTCCTATAACCAACAGCAAGAGGTCAGAAAAAATAGGAGGAAGGAGGCAAACAGTTTGGGGATGACCCAGCAAAAAGGGCCAGGTCCAACACTCATGCATCCACTTGCAGACCCATTGAGACACTCAGACACTCATGCGCCCACTCACAGTCCCAGTCAGTCACACACCCATTCACTGAGACACTCAGACACTCATATACCTACTCAGAGACCCACTCAGACAGCCATGCACCCACTCACAGACCCATTCAGACACTTATATACCCACTCACAGATCCAGTTAGATACTCGTGCACCCACTCACAGACCTGCTGAGACACTCACACACAGACTCACATATCTACTCAGATACGTTTGCACCCACTGAGAGATACACTGATAGAGGCACTCGAAAAATATGAATGTGATGGTGTGCATTGAATTTGTACTTTTGTTTTGCAACAGCTCGCAAATATTGAAAAGGCTGAAAGCTTTTTAAATTAAAATGAACTAGTGTTTGGGAAATAGGGTGGCTCTAAATAGAGCCTGTCTCTGAGGAATGCTGAAACAGTTTTATTAACATGTTTCCTGGCTTTGTTCATCTTTGGCATGTGTTGGAAAATAACAATGCAGTGTGAAGAAAAAGTGGCATTAACTCTGCAACGGTATCTATTATTAGGATTTCTAGTCCTACAGCAGTAAGGCCCTTATTTATACTTTTTTTAGCACCACATTTGTGTCATTTTTTACCCAAAAGCGGCACAAACTTTCAAACTCCAATTGAATTTTATAAGTTTGAGCCACTTTTGCGTTAAAAAAATTACGCAAATGCAGTGCTAAAAAGAATACATATGGGCCTAAGTGTGCTGAGATCATTACCACCACAGTGCACAATCAGGAGGTGAGTTGCTTGGCAATCTCTAATGCTTTTTTACTAAAGGCAGCAATCAATGTTATTTTAAACCACTCTGGCCAAACTATCTTATCTCAACATTTGAAAAACCCAGGTTCCTGTCAGCTACACTCTTTCTAGCATAATCACATGCCCACAACACAAAGATGTGCCCTACAATCCATGCTCTGAGCATTGTGAAGAGAAAGATGAATGCCTCACAGGTGAAGGCTGCACAAGAATGAGATATTTCAATACTGAAAGGCAGGTAAAATGAAGGGAGCACATGTTTGAAAAAGGATACATTCTATTGGACAGTTTTAATATGCAGATACTTAAAATTAGGGTGTGATTAAAAAAAGTAAAGCATACTTTGATATGGTTAAGAGTCAAGCACACCTGCTGAATTTCAATTGCACAGTAATACATTCAGGCACACACTGAAACACACAGTAACAAATTCAGATACGCACTGACGCACACAGTTACACACCCCCTCAAACACTCATACATACACTAACACACTTAGGCACACACTTGTGCATATACTAACACACCCAGGCATACACACATGCATACAATGACATATCCAGAAAGACACTTGTACGTACACTTAGGCACCCAGACACACTCATCCATATACTGACACACCCAGGCACACTCTGATACATACACTGACTCACCCAGACACACACTGATACATATGCTGGCCCACCTAGGCACATACTCATGTATATATTGACACATTATTGTCCACACTGATACATACACTGACCCACCCAGGTACACACTGATGCACACACTGACATGACAGGGGTGCATCACCTGTAGATGCTTCAACATTGATGTTGTCCCATGGCTGTACTTCTTGGAGGTGCTTCTGGATAACATTTTACTGCACACCTTGCACTGAACTTGATGTGCAAAGCCCTTTTTTCTCAGCTGAGTGGTGTCAAAACCTTTCTAGGCAATACTCCCTTTTCTCTAAGGCTCTCTGACAAAGAATCTTCCCAATCAGTAGCCTCTGCAGAAGTTGAAGTTGCTATTTATCTAAACAAAAAGCACCCAAAAGAAAAAAAATACACACATGTGTGGAACAGTATCTCTATAGTGGGAGCTAAAGATAAATGGGGCAAAAATGGGTGTTGACTTCCTTTTCAAAGGTAAAGTATGTTTTTACCAATCAGATCTCTTAATTTCGATGTCACATGATATTCGAGAATATGTTGCGAATATGGTGACATAATCACAAATACCGAAATATATATCAAAATGTGCCTATAAAGTTAAATTACTCATGAGTACTGAAAATAATAACTCTCCCACCACAAAAATAATTTTAAGAATGTCTACATATCGTCTCATCACTTTGTAAAAAGCACGGCAAGTTTTGTGATGATTCCGAAAAACCGGAATGCATGTGATGGGACAATTTGAGAAAAAATTACAAATATTGGAAATATAAAGAAAACAATAAAAGAGAAGGGAAGGGAGACACACATATTTGAACAGCACTTCTGTTGGCTCTCATCAACCCACACCACCTGCTCCTGTCCTGTCCCCTACCCCAGTCCTTTACAAAGGAACTGGTAATGGCTTCACATCAGCAGCTCCCTGAGGCCCCTGTAAAACCTGGAGGGAGCTAGGCTGCATGCACACCCCATGGTGTATCATTCTCCCTCTGGCAATGCGGCATCCTGACCTTAATGTGCTACAGGGCAGGCTCATCATATGTTTATAAACGCCTTTACTACAGACATTGACATTGCACACTTACAGTGGAGATCAGAACAACCACTGAAAAACTAGCACACCAATGGCCCTCACCCATTGGTCACCAGCTTATTGCCCACTTTGTAATCAAAGGTTAATACCTTTTCAATCTAGCCATACCTTAATACAGTGGCACTCCTTGAATCTCATCTGGTATGCGCTCTATAAAACTCCATTTCAGATGGCAAATTCCCATACATGATGTGGACTGAAATAATTATAAAGTGTTGGCCGAAGGGTCTGGCTACCGGCCAGGACTTGTGGACAACTACTGCAGCGCATGGCCATAGGCCAATATTGCTGTTATTACATTTGGTTTAGAATAAAAATAAAATCACTGAAAAATACAAAGGTTACAGGGATGTTATAGTTAGGAAACATGCCCTGCAGCCAATACCAGTCATGCATGGCTGAAGGCCGTGTGTGGTGGTGGTTGGATTAACGTTTAGTAATGAAAATTAATTTACTTTAAAAAAAACATAGAAATTCAGTGAAAAAAACAATGTTACAGATGCATTATAATTTTGGAAATAGAAATTTTAAAGCATAGAAAGTTACTTAAAAAAAACAAAGGTTACAGGGACGTTAGAGTTAGGCTCACATTTTAAACGTACAAAACTGTAGACGAATCTTTACAAACTTTTCAAAATGTATACGTCAGTTGGTTCAGCTGGTGATCTGTCAAGCAGGGGCCGAGAAAAAATGTGGGTCCCAGAACTTGTTTCTCTTTTTTTGTGATCCTCATTTACCTTCCAAATTTCCCTCACATGACTGGGGGGAGCAGCGAAGGTTCCCAAACAACTGCTCTCCACACCCTTCTCCGACCTCATCGCCCCTGTCTGGGACAAACTTTGCACACAAGCTCCAGTGCGGAAAGCAGATGAAAGAATATAATCATAGGATCATAATCTATCTATTCATACCTCACCACTTACCAAACATTGCTTCAGCGGATTCCAAAATCTGATCCTCTTACAAGCTTTATGATGGTGAATTAGAGAGTTTTTCCATTCGACAAAAGTAGGGGGAACAAGGCTGATCCATTTGCTACAGATCTCCCTTCTTGCCACAAGCATCATATAAAACAACAGTTTAGCTCCATCTCTACCCATCTTCTGCGCCTCATATGAACAGCCAAACACCACTATCAGAGGTCTTACCTTCAGGCTTGTGGGAAGAATCTCCTTAATTGCATCACCCACCTCTTGCCAAAACTTATGGAGAAAAGGGCAATCAATAAACATATGTAGATCATCAGCTGATGCAGAACCAAACTTCTTACACCTCACCACGTTATCCTGTCTCAGCCTGCACAATTTTTTGGGAGTCCAAAAGGCTCTGTGAATAGAAAAGAGATGATTTCTCCTTAACGCAGCAGGTTTAACAGTATTATACAGAAGTGTAGTGGATACTTGCTAAGGGTCTTTAAGCTGCGGCTCCGGCAAGCACTCCCTCCAGATTTCTTCTGATCGCATACTCATTATAATATGACAACCTCGTGACCTTCTCACCTCATACCACAACACTGCCCAATCATGTAATATCTTAAATCATTTTTTTTTTTAAAGAACTTCGAATCCCCGAACTTATACAAAAAACTTCTCTGGACCTCCTGACCTTCCATCATAGAAATTAACACCTGCCCCAGCTCTGAATGATCTAATGCATTAAAACTCTGTCTTACATTTTTTAACACATAAGCCCGTGCGTAGTACTGCATATCAGGAGCCGCCAGACCACCTTTTTCTTTCTTCCTCCTGAGCTTTTTCCATGATATCCGAACACCTTTAGATGCCCAAATAAAACTGCTAATTTTCCCCTGAAATTTCTTTAAAGCAGCCTTGTTAAACATTAATGGCAATGCATTGAAAATAAAAGTTAATTTGGGAACAATCACCATTTTTACAACATTAATCTGATCTATTATAGTTAGTGGAAGATAAAGCCATTTTCTCAGTAAAAGGTCCACCTCCCTCATAACCCGAGCAAGATTTGTTTCCGCCATTTTACATATATCATGTGTTACAATGATCCCCAAATATTTAACTTATTTCTTTACATTCTCTACATCATTCAGTTCCATATTCCATGCCATAATTTCAGCCTTTTGGTTATTTACAGCATAACCAGAAATTCCCCCAAAATCCTCCATTAACTCTTGTAGAACTGGTTTGGCCTCACTTAAATTCGCTGTATAAATCATTAAATCATCCGCATATAAAGAAACCTTTCTGACCAGATCCCCACACCGGAAAGGAAGTATTCTCTTATCTCTTCTAATTCTACAAGCTAATGGTTCAATATAAAGGTCAAATAATAATGGGGATAATGGGCACCCCTGTCTCATCCCTCTTTCTATTTTTGCCGGAGGAGTGAGCATACCATTAACCAAACTTCTTGCACTTGGGTCATGATAGATTTTTTGCAATGTTCTAATAAATTGGTCTCCAATTTTATATGATTCACATACCGTAATCAAATAACTCCAATTAACCCTGTTGAATGATTTTGTTGCATCCACCATTACCACCGCCAAAGGCATATTCATCGAAGTGGCTAAATCAATCGACCCTACCAATCCCTGTGTCAATTCATGCATATGCCATCCCTTCAAAAACCCTTTCTGGTCTGTATGCATGAGTTTCCCCATCGCCATCCCTAGTCTACAAATACATAAAAACAAAAAGGTGGCTGTGTAGAAGAGAGAGTCCCTAGTCTATCAGCCAGGAGTTTAGCAAAGATTTTATAATCACAATTTAACAGTGATATTGGGCGGTATGACTCACACTTCCTGGGGTCTTTGCCAGATTTTAAAATTAACATAATAATCGCCTCTTTCCAAGAAGGAGAAAGATTCTCATCCACCCCCATAATATTATCACATAATTGCTTAAGAACTTTAGAAGTACCACTACCCAGAACTCGATAAACCTCCATGGGTAACCCATCTGGTCCTGATGCCTTCCCCAATTTGCCAGCAAAAATTACCCGTTCTACCTCGCTCTGCTGCAACGGGTCATTAACAGCACTTCTCTCCTCTTCATTCAGAGTAGGTGAATCTAATTCCCCAAGCCACCCCTTCAATACCTTCAAAGGCGGCTTCAAATCTTCTGTATATAAATCCTTAAAGAAATTGAAAAAACCTTCTTCCACCTGCTCATCACCTTTTCTAATCTCACCCGAGTCTTCATCTCAAATTTCTGTCACCCGATTCCTAACCCTATCTGATTTTAACTTCCAAGCCAACAATTTACTGCTGTTCTCACCGCACTCAAAATGTAACACCCTATTAGCTTCACATCTCAATCTAATCCTGCTGTCCAAAAGAGCTGCCAACTCCAAACTAGCTGTCTGAGGCTGCTTATATAAATCATCAAATTCTTCACCCTGCTCCTTACTTAACATTCCCACCTCAAATTGTTGTATTTGATTCTCCAACCTGCTTATTTCTTCATTTTATAATGCCCTCCTGTGTGCAGCTATCCTAATCAGACATCCCCTCAAAAAGGCCTTAAATTTATCCCAAACTATTGCTAAGGGAGCTGTACCCAAATTTATCCTAAAAAATTCCTCTGAATCCGCCCGCAATTCCGTAACCACCTCATCTTCCAAAAGCAGAGTTCTGTCTAAAGGTTACCTTTTTTCCCTCCTTTTCATTGGCAACCTAAGATCTAAACTAACCACTGAGTGATCAGATAAATGGGCCCCAATATATACTACTGACTCAACAACGTCCCTCAAAACAGTATCCAAAAAGGAAGTAATAAATTTTGGACTGATGCCGATACTTCTTATTATTATAAGAATAGCCTCTCTTTGACCCCCTCTTATCCCTCCAAACATCATATAACCCCCATGGGGACATCATTACCCGAATCTGACCCTACATTTTCTTGTTTATTTTGGACCTACTACCCGCTGATCTATCTAATTCATAGTTCAATACAACATTAAAGTCACCTGCCCATATTATTGGATCTAAATATTGCAAAAGAAGATCTGAAAGTTCCCTTAATGGGCCTACATCATCCCTATTAGGACCATAGTATCCTACCAAGGTAAAGACATATTCAAAAGCAGACAGAACGTGTTTCCTCATGCATTTTCCCATAGGGATTTTGAACACGAAAACAACCCGAACCACTGGCCGGTGTTTACACCAAATTTGGCAGACATTTAACTCTTTGTCCAGAAAGCATTAGTTTCTGAGATATTAGAGGTTAAAAAATATAGATATCTAAGAATGCAGGGGATCCACGGATCCAACTGTCCCGGTGTTGATATCTGAATGGCTGCCAACACTTCAACAAGGAAATGTGGACAGCCATTTTGGTACTCCGCTTCTGTCGAGTCCCACAGAAAACATAAAAAGAAAAAAGGGGCCACTAGCCATTGTCCGGGGTCCCCAGGGACCCCACCAGGTCTAAAAAGCATTTTTTTTTTAAATATCAGAAAAACCTGCACATGAGTCTGCAGATTTTTCTAAGATAAGAATAAAAAGCATGATCTCCAGCGTTCTTCTTTTGTTTTGCCCCAGGTGGGCCAGGTACCGGGACATCGGGGGCTGATAAAAGGAGAGGGTTGCACAGGGTCCCCCTCTTAGGGCTTACTTAAGCTCCAGTGACCACCACCTCCCCAGGGCACTGGTCTTAAAGTAAGCAGGGGTGCCCACATGGCATCCCCCCCATGCACAGGGAACCACCACCTCCCTAGGGCATTACATTAATGCGGACACCTCCCCCCGCAGCCCTAGAGATGACCACCTCATCACAGCACTGCCATCTCACCGGAGAAAAACATATATATTAGGGGGACTTCTGCTCTCCTCCTTCAGCCCCAGGGACTGCTAGGGGGTCTGTCGTGGACCCCTGGCCATGGGGACTACCACCTCCCCAGGACTAAATTCAACACTGGAGGGCAGAGTGCACAGCCCCTCCTCAAGGATCCATAGATGGCCCTGGGGACGGCAGCACCTAGGGCCAGCTCCTGCTACTTCCTGAGGTGCAAACCCTCAGGAGGTAGCTGTTTGCTTTTGCTTAGTGAGAGCTGACAGGTCCTGTAAAGCAAAAACAAACATAACTCTGTTGCTTTCTACTAGTAGAAGCCATCAAACAGCTCCCACTTGCAGAAAGTGCAGTTTTCATCTGTTTCCCTGCACACAAATATGCATGCAGGAAAAACATTGTAAAACATGGCTCCCAGTGTCATCAGTTATTTAATGTCAGATGTCAAAATGATGTCATAGAACATGTCATACGTATTGTAATTGACATAAAATTTCACTTAAATATTGCATTTCTTGTGGTTTGAGTTAGTCATTTAAAATAATCATAGAAGAAAACACATTCACCTTACCATCCACTAAAGGTGAGACGTGAATTGCAACAGGCAAATGGTCCAACATTGATTCTAAGGAAATCGTAGTCCCAGTTGTAAGGAAATCATAGTCCTTGTCTGGTACATCTGCATGCATTGAGGTATACACGAGCTGCAGTCATCATTGAAAGGATGGAGAATAGACATAGCCAGGAGTGGCTTCGCAAAAATATATACATTTATTATTTTATTACAAAATAATAATATTTGTATGCAGTAGATTGTGTGTAGCATGAAAATCAGTTTTTCTGCCCACATGTGCTTTCTATAAAAGAAATGGGGATCCATCAGAAGGTTGAGGTTTAAAGGCCTAACAGGAACATAGCTTTTCATGGAGTATAATTACCTCATTAGTATGTATGAATTGATAATTGGTGACTTCTTATATACAGAAAACCATCAAACTAGAAAGAAAATACAAGCATACCTTTGAATATGTAGTCATTTGAACATAAAAGGCATGTTGAATATAGAAGATATGCAGCTATTTAAAAAAAGTCAATTGCAAATACAGTCATGTAAAAATCAGCTGGAAGTACAGTCTAATAGTATATCACAATGATTACAAATAATAGGAGGGCAGAGCTAGCCACACTCCAAGATGGCTGCTCTGTGATTTTCTGTAACAAATTGTACCTTTTCCCAGCATTTCCTCCATTCTACGGTGGAAGGTGGCTCTAATCTCTGAGATCAGGATGTAAGGGGAATTGGAGGGCATCAAGGCTGTCTTCTGAATGTGATAGTGGAGAAGGTAGTTGCCACAGTGACCATGTCTACAGAGCCCACCTGCTCTGCTTGCTAGCTGCTTATTACTGTATCTTGGTGCCAGACGAAGAGTGGAAGGTGGTGTAGGTTCATCTGCATACAAAGCCATTTATTTCTCATTTGAGGTGCTGACTGTGAATTGTATGCCTGCTTCATGGAGAAAAAGACTCACCTAGAAGAGAATGTGTCATTTGCGGTCAGATCAGGCCCTCAATGAGCAGCACCTTCTAAGCTACATGAGTAGTGACTCACTGTATGTGACATACCAAAGTCATGACTTAGAGTGTTCTGTGCTCTACTAGAAGCCCTGTGATGGCGGTGATTCCTTTGTATGCAGCTTCGGTGTCATATTCCCCACACAGTGTTCACTTGATTATGACTTTATTTGTGGCTGCAGTTTCTACCCATTTCTCAGCTACCTTACTGAGTCACTGGAAGCATGTGCTTGGATTGTTAGGACTAATGATATTTGATGTACACCTTGTCATTAGACCCTGGAGTGATTATGATATGACTCATGATGGACAGTTGTGGCTGAATAGGGGGGTGAGTGGCTAATTGGAGCTTTCAACTGGTCTGACTAGGACTTTCGTACCGAGTGACTTACTGAACTTGTCCTGTACTGCTCTTGCACACTCTCACGATACCTTGAACTCTAATCCTTAGCCTGATGCTGGTTTGAGGGCCCCAAGCATCAGGTCCCTCAGTGCAATTGGCTCTGTGCGACGGTGACCCCCATCTTCAGACCACTTCCGCAGTCTTTGTGTGCCCTAGAATAAGGTGTTTCTACATTTCTGTTAGTGGTCTAGGCGCATGCTCTCTACTAGGGTTATTCACTAGTAGAGAACTTTGGTTCTACATTTCAGTTGCCTACTAACTGACCCTTCATGCCATTGTCGCATATGATCTGACACTTTCATCTGGTGGGTTCTTTTTAAACCTATGTCAGTTTGGAAACCTACCAGGCAGCTGTACTTTTTTGAGGCTCTGTGTGGTGCTTAACAGCATGTTCACTTACTTCAGCCAAGATCACCAATTTCAGCCTAGGTGCTATAATGCAAGAAATCTCTGCCATTCAGGCCACGATGGGTATCTTTGAATCCACGCTGGCTGGAGTCTCCTCGGAAGTCAAATGCATGTGATTAGACTTTGCACAAATGTTTTTACTCCACTCACAGAAGATTGGATGATGTGGCGAGGATGATAAATACCAGTCAGAATGGATTATGGAACTCTGAAATCTCAATGTGTAGCCAGACCTGATGTGACATGATACAAAAACATCCTGTATATCATGCCTGAGCAGATCAACAAAAGAGACATGATCACGTCCTTTAGAAACATTATACCTCATCTGCTGAACTTTCAATTTTTCAACCCTTTGATTTTCAACAGACCAACAAGCTCTGGCTGCACAGCCACCAGAAGGTGAAAAGTTTAAGACTAATTATTGTTTGCCTACTGCACCACCAGCATGTCTATACCCTATTGCGAGCAGGCAGTAAACATGAGGGTCCTTTCCTGTTTGGTTAGGAGACACTGTTCAGGTTGTTGACACTGTCTGCGGCCTCCCCTGGGAGCCTCTCTGTGGACATCAATTCTACTTCCAGCTTCCTTTTGATTGGTAGACACACTAATGAGAAAGTTCTATGTGGTGAATAGCGTAGAATACCCTCCTCCCTCCCTCTACTCTGTGATAAAGTTTATGTATCTGATCATTCCTTCTTCCCACCTGCACCATTGTTGTGTAGCAAAGAAGTTGTTGGGAAATTTTATCTGTCATCATTGAGATCAAGAATACCTTGAGAGACAAATGCAACAAGATAATCAATGTGTCTCTCACATGAAGATTCTATCTAAGCAGCCTCTTGTATCAATGAACAGTATACATACCACAATTCAACTGGCTGCAGCCTTGTACTTCTAGACAATGGGCAAATATGCAATGCAAAGGAGAACAATATTAGGTTTTTAATGATTAAAGGAACATAGTAACAGTAGAAATAATAATAAGCAACATAAGTAAACAGTACTTGTTATGTTCCCCACATACTGTAGTTTGGTATATACACTTTTTTATCAACAAAGGACATACATTAACAGTAGTCATGGAGGAATAACATTATGGGGGTCATTACGACCCTGGCGGCCGGCGGCATGTTGGCGGTAACACTGCCAACAGGCTGGCGGTGTTCCGCCAGCAATTATGACCGTGCCGGAATTGCCACGGCCATAACGCCGGCCCCTCCACTTTCCCGCCAGGATTCCGCCTGGCGGTCATAATCCCCAGGGCAGCGCCATGGAAAGGCTGGCGGTAAGGGGACTTGGGGTGCCCCTGGGGGCCCCTGCACTGCCCATGCACTTGGCATGGGCAGTGCAGGGGCCCCTAGGCATAGCCCCGTCGCGCATTTCACTGCCCGAATTTTGGGCAGTGAAATGCGCGACGGGTGCTACTGCACCCGCTGCACATCAGCATTGCTGCCGGCTCTATTACGAGCCGGCAGCAAAGTTGATGTGACATTTCCGCTGGGCCAACGGACGATAACACTGTTACCGTCCGCTGGCCCAGCGGAAATGTCATAATAGGGAGACAGAAATACCGCCGGCAATGGCGGTATTCTGTCTCCCGAGGCCTCGGCGGTCTTTTGAAAAGACCGCCGAGGTCGTAATGACCCCCTATATATTTAAATACAAATGTTTAACACAAGTTTTCTTTGGCATTAAACGATGCTTTAAGTGTGCCTGACAAATATTTCTGTTAACATGTTAGAAGTTAGGGCCAGACGTAGCAAGCAGTTTTGCCCATTCTGTGTCTATGGGAAAATGTGTTCGTACATATGGCCCTTAGTTCTTAGCAAAAGTGCAGAGACAATGTCTTTTTTTCTCTCTCAGACCTCACAAATCTCTTCTTGTCAGGTCATCATTGTCAGATGTAAAGTGGAATTAGCAGCAACGAAAGCATAGTGCAATGAAGCAGTAAGCCGAAGACAGAGGAGCGAGAGCACTAGTCAGGTTGCAGCAGTCATGACAAGCACTATCACATGTCTGCATGGGCTGCTCCTTCGCAATGGTGAAGGAGCATCACCCCGTTGGCTAAGATATTTTATTTTATTTTTCAGCTACTGGCTCAGCTGAGCAAGCGTGTGAAGGGAGGGGCAGGACTGGGCTATGGGAGGGAGTAAGAGGAAGGAGAAGAGAGTGCACCTAAGTGCTCATGAGTGTTTGGCCAGTGGTCTTAAGTCAGCCAAACACACATGCACACTTAGGTTTCTCCAACCCAGATGTGTTACACAGCTGGGTTGGAGAAACTTCACAGACTCCAATGCAGTGTCTGAGCCAATCCTGGTGTTGCTCTCATGGTAAGTATAGCATGACAGCAGTACCACTATTGTGTGGGGAGCATATGCTGGTGCCCCAGGGAATGCTAAGACACCATCAGAAGAGGAGCGCGAGGTGGCCGTCATTGGGAAATGTACTTTATTTATTACTATTGTTCTTTTTTTTTTTTTTTTTTTGTCCCCTTGTCCCCCTTCCCATCTCCTCTTGAGATTTGGGGTGGGCGCCTCTGCATCACTGGGTGAATTCAAATAGCTGACCGCACCCAGCCTCACCCAAGAGGGCCACTGGGTCTCTTAAGACTTCAGTGCTTATTAGACCTCATTTTTTTAGTGCAGAAGTGGCACAGGACCCTTCCCGACAAAGAGGTGATGATTCTTATAGTCTGTGCGCTATGCACACCAGCGTTGGGGCAGCATGTTCTCGATGTCAGAGGAGTTGATTTGCGTGTCATGCACCTGTAACATTCCAGTGCTGTCCTCATCATGATCAAGGTCACAATTGCTCTCAGTATCAGAAGAAACAGATTCAGGGTCTGATTTAACTACATTAGCAGCAATGAATTGACAATCCTGACACTACTCCTGTGATATTGCCATCAAGAGAAAGTAGTTGTTTTCATTACAATCTAGACTTCACTGTGGCAACATTAAATTTGGACTTCTTGACTAGGTTGTGGTGTATTGTTCTTTACTCCAGTGGAAGGTGGCATAATCTAAAACATTTTGCAATGCACAAATTTATGTATAATGTCCAAGATAATGTCATTATGCTATCTTATGCAATTGAGATGTCCATTTGGAAAAAAAGACTAATCACAAGAGAACAGCAACAACACAACTGACATGTAGCCACTTCATATTCAACCAAATGCCAGTGGATTTTCCTCAGTCTGGGCACAGACAAAATGGCTCAAAAAGTCATTTCAAGTTCCAAGCAGTCTATCCAGGTGAAAAGTGAGTTCAAAATGCATTTCTTTTTTATTTTTATTTTCTTTTATTTTTGGTTTACATCGCAGAAGTGTCATAGGAATTGAATGAACTGGTAGATGCATTAATAACGTCCTCTTCCTGTCCTGAAGTCTTCTCTGAGTGCTTTATCTAGCCATCAATCATTTTGAATTTGGACTTTGGAGGGAAAGTTCCCTTCTTCTATTGTCTGCAAAGTTTTCTACATCATCCCCCACTGGAAGGTGTACTATTTACTTTTTGGGGAAAAAGTAGTAAGTTTTGTGCAGGTCCTTGCAAACAGTTTGTGTTCATAGGCACCACAACTTTTATTCCTTTTTTTATTTTTATCATTGTGTTTGTTGCTGATAGCCTGGAGTTTGTTAGAAAGGATGTAAGCAGGTCTATGTGAGATTAATGGATAATGGACATTTCCAGGTGGTGAGGGCCTGGGGTTAATACAAGTTTCTCATTTTTCTTGTGGTTTTGTGAATTATGTCCAGATTTGTCTTCGTAAGTTTTGGGGCTTTATCTGCTCAAGACCTTGCGTGTATTTTATTGTATTTTTCACATTGTCACTGCTTCTGTACTAGAGATCTTTTTATTTTACTATTTGAGGGGCTTGTGAATGGTCTTTTAGTCATGGGAAATGTAGATTATTTTTTGTCTGCGTGTATCTTTTGGTGGCTAGGTTCAGGTTGACTACCAGAGTCCATGCCTATGGAGCTCGGTGTTTTCCTTCATACTTGCCAATTATGTTTTGTGTGAGGTTGTATTTGTGGTAATAGTTGTATGCCTTCAACTTTTAACAGTATTTTGCAGGGGTAATTATTGTCTTGTGCTGTTTGTGTTTGGGGAATATTTTTAAAGTTTATTTTAGTATTTTCACTCTAAGCCACTCTAAGTCACTCTTTCTGCTTTGTTGTGATGTTGGATTTTCATTTATACTGTTGTTGCTTTATTGGTGGTGTACTATTGCCTACAAATTCTTATTTTAGAATATATTTAAGGGCTTACTTATGTAATCCTTCCCCTGCAAATCAACCAGTTTTTGGTCTGGAGGTGGAGGAAGGGTAGCCATATTCATTTTGTATTCCGACCCTCCTTCTTTGCTGACTGTGTAGTGATGGCTATTATGTGGAGCTAGTGTGTGTGTGTGTGTGTGTGTCATATATTGCCTTTTTGTGATTACTCCCCATGCCTTCTTTGCTGGCTATGTAGCAGCCACCATTCTGTGGAGCCAGTATGTGTTTGTCTCATAGGAGACCATTTTGCCTTTGCCCTCTGTGCCTCCTATTTTGCTAGCCATGTCATCACCAATATTTCCTGGAGCTAGTTTGTGTGTATGTGTTGTATTGTGTCATAAGCAGCCATTTTGTCTTTGCTCTCCATGCCCACCTATTTGCTGGCTAAGAGGTGAGTAACCTCCATTTTGTTTAGCCAGTGAGTGCTTTTCTATATTAATCCTTTTATTCCATTATTAAAAGCCATTTTCTAGGAGCATTGAAATTAGAAGAAGCCTATGCCATTTCTGGCCACTTTTGTTTTTTTCCTAATACGTACTTGTTTCTGATTGTACTAGTCTTTAGTACATGGTTGCTCTTTTTAATTAATTTATTCGGTTGTGCCTTGCTCATGGTAGTTTCTTCAGGTTTTCTTTATTGCTTGAGAGACATGAAAAGTTTGTGCTGCTTCCCAAAAAAATTCTTCTAAAAAGAACCCTTGAATGTTACCAAATATTGCAATTTCTTTCTTACTATTAGTAAGTCCAGGATAGCCTTTCCTTCTCATTCAGTTTTAATTATAGGATCTAGTGTTATTTCAATTAGAGAACCCTTCTTACCTTTAAATGGTTTTAATAAGGAAACATGAAACACTGAGTAGATTTTCATTGCCTCTGGTAATGTCAGTTTCATTGCCACCAGGCTACACACTTTGCTTACTGCAAACGGTCCAATAAATCTCTGCTGGTATTTTCTTTTATCATTCAATTTCATATAATGCATTGGGAGCCATACTGCATCTCCTATTTGATACTGAGGTTCTATTGTTAAATTTGTATCTGCCTATATCTTTATTCTTTGTTTTGTTTTAGTTAAATTGTCCATGACATACTCAAGAATACCATATAATTGTTGAACTATTTCTGAAACAGATGGATTGGTAGAACTTGTGAGTGATATCAGCCAAAAACATCAGTGGAATTGTCACATTCCTCAGTTGTGCTTGATGTTCCTTGTCAGATTGTCCACCTCACACTCCCATTTATGCCCAGAGAAGATTGTCTTGGCCATGGATTCCCCCAGTAAACTCCAAAGACAGTCTCCAAGTAACCTTTTGGCCCATATGGTAAATCCCTTCTGACCCTTGTATTTGTTTTTCTTGGTTCAGTGCCAGTGCCTTTATTATTTCAAAGATATCTTTATGGTTGCTCACTGTGCCACTGGCTTCAAGCGAGCCTGGCTGATGAAGGGTAAGACCCTGAAACAGGTTCCAGGATGCTTGTCTCTAGTCCAAGGAGGACCTGGCCTGGTAGTTCCGACTAGTCTGTTCCCAGGGGTAACAGGGTCAAGACTGATTTGCAAGTAGCTGGGTCCAAACTGGGGTGGCATGGTGAGCAAAGGAACGATGGATTAAACCCAGATCTGTGACTGGGGGTGAGTGGTTGAAAATTTTCAGCACTCCGTCCATCATCCTTTTGTGTTGATTAAGTATACTAAATCAGATCATTTATCTGTGAAGTTCAACAGCAACTTAGTGAGGGAATACAAAACCGTGCTACCAACCAGACCATCTTTCATAGTCCAAACTATTCCACCTTGTTGGCAAAACCATTCACAAGTAAGAAAGGTAGGGCATAAGGAATTGTGTCCATCGCGTCATATAGTGACAAAATTCAGCCAACCATAATTGATCCAATAATGAATTCTAATCTTGGACAAGCCATTTCAAATATTTTTCTGACTACTTATTAGCTCTTTCACTTTATCCATCTGTCAGAGAATGGTATGTGGAGGACAACCTGATTTCTAATTTCAGTTCTATAGAAATCTCTTTCCAAAGTCTTGAGATGAACTGAGCCCCACGATGAGAAACTACTACAATAGGCTATCCCAGAAATTGTATTATATGTTGTCAAACTAGAACACTAATCTCTGATTCTGATGGTAGCTCTTATGTAGGTACAAAGGTGACCAGTCATGAAAGGGAATCAACTACTGCAAGAATGGTTGTGAAACCTTTAGCAGATGGCAGCCCTAAAATTAAACCCACAGAAGTCATTTGCCAGGATTGTTTGGGGACTGCCAATGGCTGTAGCAATCCCAATAGCTTATTATAATTCTTCTTTCTTGAGCAAAGGTCACAAGTGGAAGATATTCATTTATATTCGTATTCATACTCTCTGACCAAAGTTGCCTTCTCATTAATTCAATTGTTTTAGCTATACCTGGATGATTTGTTAGTTGGGAATCGTGTATTTTATTTAATGCATGATTTTTAATCTCCACTGTAGGCAAATCTAGCCATTGATTAAACCAAGGTAACTCATTTTCAATTCTATTTTGTACTTACGAGCCCAATCAACCATTTCCTCACAGTATATATATCTATTTCTCAGGAATAGATAAAATAATGATTTCTTCTTTGGAATAATTGGACAAAGTATGTGTTCTTATGCACACTATTGTGAGATCTACAAGACAACAAGTCAGCTTTCTGATTTTGTTGCCCTGGTCTGAAAGATTTCACAAAACTATTGCTTTGAGTGAAATTAAAAATAACAAATTACATTGTTCTGTATAAACTGTGACTGGAACTTGTGTACATAAACAAATCTGTTTCCACTCTAGAAATCATACTTACACTTTTCAGAAAGAGTGTAATTCTTTTTGGCATCATTAAAATTTTCAGATAAATAGACCACTGGATGTAATTTATCTGTATCTTGATGACACTGTGATAATGCTGTCCCTAAATCTACATCTGATGCATTAGCTTCAATACAGAAGGGTAGACTAGTGTAAGGGTATCTAAGTATCAGCCCTGAGATAAACTTGGGGGCATATTTAGGAAAGGCTTGCACTACCGGAGCGTCACTTTTGTTTTACATTTTGGTGGCGCAAGCCTTTCAATAATATCTATTAGGCCCCACATAGCTACTTTGTGTGGCTTTGAATGGCCTCATAGATATGGAGTAAGACAAAGAGGAGCAAGTCTCTGCATTGCCTTACTCTGTGCCAGGGAGGTATTTCATGGGCTCTGAGGTGGGTTTTGCCATGCAACAACCATGGATTTTGATGTTGCCCAACATTTACTTAATCACATAAAGATGGGGTAGCACTAAACCCTTAGGCCTCTGCAGCACACATAGAAAGAGGAAAACGCCTCTTTGGATTTTTTGTGCAGAAGGGTGTCCCTTCCTGCACAAGAAAATCCTGCATACAACATAGTGCCTGTGTTGGCACTAGGTTGATAATTGTGCTCCAGTACAGGGGAAAGGACAGGAATGCACAGTATTTTATAAACACAGTGCATTTCTGCCACTTCGCATTGGTGTAGGACAGTGCAGCAAGAATATCAAAATTTTCTTGAAATGCTTCTTCTGCCTACTGGTCCCACTCAAATGGAATTCCTTTCTTTAATAGTCAGTTAATTAGTGATATGACCTGTGAAAAAGTCTTTTAAAAACATCTGTAAACATTTGCAAACTCTAAATATATTTACCTGATCACTTGAGTTTTCTTGTTATCCATCTTCAAAACTTCTGGTGAAATCAGAAATCCTTAAAAAATCCACCTGAATAACTTGAAATTCACACCATTCATCATTTGCAAATAAATTATTTCTTGTAACTTTTACAACACTGCATACTTGCTGAACGTGTTTCTATCTTTCTTTCCACTATGTAAGAATATTGCCAATATGAATGATGATGAAATGTCAATGAATTCTCTGAGGATATCAATAATTAGAAACTGGAATGTTGCAGGGGCATTACACAAACCAAATGGCATGACCTTATATTCCTAAAGCCCAAATTTGGGATTGAATTCCATCTTCGACTCCTCCCCCTCACGGAACCTTATCAAATGATTGACACCGATTAGACCGCTCTTGATAACAACTTTAGCATCATTGATCTGATCTAACATCACAGAGATTAAAGGAAGGAGATTATGATTTTTAAATGTAACCTTGTTCAATGCATAATTGTCAATATATGAATATCACCTGCTTGTTAGGTACAAAAATGGAGGTGAAGCCAAGGTATGTTGTGTTTAAAAAGACCATTGGCAAAATATCTATCTATATATTGTCTCAGAGGTTTGGCCTCTTTTTCTGTCAGTAAATCTATTCTGCTGCATGGTAATTTGCCCCAGGCTTCAAGATCAGTTGTACAATCAAATTCGCTGAAGGGCGGTAACTGTTCTACTTGTGGTTTACTAAAGACCTAAAGATCTCTTACAGATGAGATTCCTTAGAAATCTTCCTACTGAAATTAATTTCTTCCTTAGATGTTTCTACAAATGCCATGGCTGCCATTTGTAAATGAGTACTAAAATATAATTCATGACAACAGATTCTTTTTAATTGGATGACAGACATTGTAGCATGCCTTGCTCCCAATCAATTCTAGGTTTATTTTTAATTAGTTATGGGATTTATACAGTGATCTGGAATTAAGGAATATCAATTACGTCAAAGGGTAGCTATTTTTTGTGATTAGTTTGACTAATAACTATTGAAGTAGTACAATAGGCTAATTAATTCTGATGGTAACTCCATAACATGTACAGCTTTCCCCTATTCGGTGTTCTTCTTCCTAATGCACTGTCATTTCAATTTCTTAACTATTTTTAGTAGCAGCTGAATCAATGATTGCTTTAAGATGTAAAACTCTTTTATAATTTTTCTGCAGTGTAATTGCCGGAGTTGGACCCTTGCTCTAGGCAATACTTCTGGTTTAGGGATGACAGCACTTTTGTTTTTAGTTGACTAGACCAATCCTACAACAAGTCACAACTGTTGGCCCAACCCTCCCTGCTCACAAGCAGTACCTCACCAAAAACCCAAACAGTAAAAGGTGATTTCTGGCAGCCCTTATGCAGGGTCTGTAAAGTGTGACATCTCAGGGAGTCATGGTTAAATGGAGATTACCTTTTTCTCACATGAGCAACAAGTCTCATTCAAACACAGGCAAAGAAGGAGATGTAGTAAAGTCTTCAATCAGTTTTATTAACAAGACTGCAATCTACTGTAAAATATATGAGCTGCAATGATGAGGATAATGAACAATGGAAGAAGCAGAATTGTAAAAATGAAAGTCGTGACCCCAACCATCTTGCAATAACATGAGATGTGAAATAGGCCCCAATGCCCTAGCATGGAGAACCTAATCTCCAACCTAACAAGAGCTAGGTGTGTTAAATCTAATCTGCCAGTTCAATGTCCATGAGAAGAGCCCCCCAATCCTCATTACCTTGGAATGAGATCTCTAGATCAGACTCAGTGGGGACACGAAGGCTGGGTCTGCGTCAAGGTTACATATAACATAGATAGTGTTGATGGCATCTGGTAGGAATCCCTCTGATACCTAGTCTGCATGAGATGTATTTACACAGATATTGTAGGACCCCTGACACGCTTGGGGCAGCAATTATATAAACAATTCCCTCCAAAAGTACATTATGTTCTTGTCACACGTAAGTGGTAAACGTACATGATATGAATACCTATGTGTATCACTTGTCTTTGATGCTGATAGTGACGCTGTCACAGAGTGGCACTGATAGCGTGGAATCAAAACATCTTCCTAACTATAAACATAACAGCAATCTTGGAAGAAATAATTAAATAAATGTCCTAAAACAGAGCAGGCTAAGTAGGGTAAAAGTCATTAGGTGACAAGGGCACAGGCATGGAAGCCAGGAGGGTAGGCGGACTCCTGATTCACAATAAAATCTAAATAGAATCCAGTATATAATGTTCATACAAACATTTGCTATGCTTGGCAGTAATGTGGTCAATTTGTTTTGAGAGGAGCCTACCCATCTATTGCTCAAGGGATCCCTCCTCACTTTGGTGGAACATTCTAGATTTCCTGGTGCATTTTCACAGATTCCCTAAAAGCCTGTGTACAATTATATTTACTCTAGTGTAATTGGTGTAAGTTATCTAATTTTGCACAATAATATTTACGGAAAATTACAGCGATTACACAATTGCCCCACATTTCATAATTTCAAGGAGGAATGTTAACACAAGCTTTATTTTTGAATGTGAAACTACAAACCCGAATGTAGATGGAAGTGTTTCGAAAGGAAGCAGCTGCTCCTTTAGGCTGGTGGTCAACAAACATGTCTGGTAAATGTTTGACCCAAGGTGATTGTTTGGGTAATTGTTAAGTGCCAAACTACAAATGTCTACCCAAGTGACAATGTTCAGAACATGAGTGACTGGAAATCAACATAAAATTCTGTATTTTTTACTTCAGTAAATGATATTAGTTTTGCACACGCCTAGTTTCTTATTGCATTATCCAATGTAATGTTGATCAGAACTACCATATAAATGCAACACATTACTCCCTTTTCTTCTCTTCTTCCTTAGTTAGGTGTGGATATCCAGTACCTAATTGTACAGGGTCAGGAGGAAAAAGGATGCTTCTTACTACCTCAGGATTTCTTTTGAATACTCTAAATTCAAATATTCTTTTTTCATGTTATCTGGCTGTTATTCTTTTATTGATACTTATAGTTACATCAATTATATATTTTACATGACTGGAGTCTGAGACAAAATACATTTTAATTTATCCTTTTGTCCACCATAGAAAATGGTAGTTAATTTTTTTTTCATACCAATGGTTTTGACCATCAATTTCTGACAATAGATCTTTTTTACCTTGCCTAACTTTTGTAAGTCACTGCTGTATCTTTCTGGTGGAGCTAATGGTGTGGGTATGGTTACTACAATGTGAGGATTCTGATCAAAGGTACTTCCAGAAAAAGTTTTATTTTCTAAATTTTAAACTGATGTTGAAGCCCCCACTACCACTAATTTGATTAATTTAATATGACATACTTAATGCTTACTGTTTAAGCAACTCATTTTCACTCCTGGCTTCCTCCATATCCTTCTGAAAACTGAAAATTGCTTTCCCAATATTGGTCCTGATTCGCAAAGGTAAATGTAGACTTTTGGTCTAAGTCTAAGTTTTGATCACAAGTCTTATTTTCTGACCTTTCAGTAGTCACAAACATAAGTTACGAGTAGCATCTTTACGTCCACACTCAGGGTGGAATTTCCGCACTCAGGTTGGAGAACCGCCCAGAGTGCAGAGAGTACACTCCGGGTGCAGAGAGTTCACTCTGGGTGCAGAGATTCCGCCCAAGTGAGTTACTACGCATAACCAAACCTTGTAAATACCAAAAAGTTGTAAACGTATACTTTTGATCTAATCCTAGACCAAAAGGCTAAGTTTACCTTTGTGAATCATGCCTATTATCTATTGAAAATGTGGAGGGATTCATGGCACCCATGCAAATTAGCCAAAATAGGTTTCCCAAACTGTTGATTTAGATTTAACAGTCTGCAGGAGTACTACAAAGCTAGTCCTATTCAAATCAACAGAGGGACTATGACTTCTGATTGAAACAGAAATTACAGCAACTCATACAGAGGGAAAAGTTGGATGAGAAAGAGAGACAAGGCACTGATGTGAGACTAGTCACACTTCTTCCTGGATTGCTATGGAGGTCTGTAGGAAACAGTGTCAGATTGGTAAAAAATCTTCTATCATCTGTAAAAAACAAGTTCTGTTTCTAAGCTTTTTTGGCCTCTAAACTTAAAATACTCACTAGAAATATAGAAATATGATCATTACTACTGTACCTGGGAATCATGTGGTGTGGTTTTCACATATGACTCTGTAAACGTCCTAGAGAGTTGAAAGCACACGAGTCTGAACATTCTTGAAAATACAGGAAAAGTATGATGTGCGCAATGGAGGTAATGAAAACACAAAGAGCAAAATAAGAATGTTCCCAAAAAACCAAATGCCATAAAAATAGAGTCTTCAACTATATATAGGAAAATACAAGGTCTTGAAACTTGTAACTAATCATAACTACAAACTGAATGGACAAGATAGTGAAAAAAGCAGGATGCCAAAGTCTTAACCCAACACTCATAACACAAGATACTGGCTCCTCAATGATCCTCTGATGACTGCCAACCACAAACTGCTTTGGGAAGCAACAGGACTCCAGCTCCATTCTCCTTTTACGCCATAATACGTAAGATGGCTCCAAAGCTGAAATCCAACTTTCTGCAAGATTCAAGTTAGTTTTGCTGCAGCGTTTACCACTACACTTGTCCCCTTTCCTATGGTCCTGATTATCACCATATCTAGCACTCCTTGGGGCATATTTATACTCTGTTTGCGCCAGATTTGCTTCATTTTTTTAAATGCAAATGTGGCACAAACTTAACTCCATATTTAGACTTTGGCTCTAGACCCGACTAGCGCCAAATTTATGGAGTTAAAGTCATTTTTTTACTGGGGAAACCTACCTTGCGTTAATAACATGCAAGTTTAGAGTCATTTTTTAACGCCTGGGTCAGGGCAGGCGTTAAGGAACCTGTGGGCTAATTTCCATGGTCTCTGACCATGGAAGCAGTCCACAGGTGCCCTTCCCTCCCCCAGGGACACCCCATGCCACCCTCGCCTACCCCTGGAGGACACCAATGGATGGGGGGACCCATCTATGGTAATTAGTGGTAAGTATTTTATTTTTACGTAGAAGTGGCATGGGGGGCCTAACTTGGGCCCCCTACATGCCACTGTGCCCAATGGCCATGCCCAGGGGACAGAAGTCCCCTGGGCATGGCCATTGGGCAGGGGGGCATGACTCCTGTCTTTGCTAAAACAGGAGTAATTTCATTGGGGGTTGTGCGTCACAAAATGACGCTAGTCAGGTTAGAGCCAATATTTTTTACTCTAACCTGACTTGCACCATTTTTTGGACCACAACCCCACTCTTCCTTACGCCTCCGCTGCCCGGTTACCATCATTTATTTTGCCGCTAACCAGGCCGCAGCGCCGGCTACCGTCATTCCATATATAAGGCGCCCGGCTAGCGCAGATTTGTGTCAAAAAGTATAAATATGGGCCCTAGTGTAGTAAGCATTTAGCAAGCACCATTTAAATGTGCTATTTTCTGTAACTCTATAGTTCCTGACACCCCTATCTTGTATGATCATGACACCATTGTTTTCCCACGTCTCTTGTGTTGGATTTTAGTTGGGGTCCGAACCAGGTCAAGATCGTCAAAATGGGCTTGGAGAAAGGGGGGTTGATCTTTCTTCTCCTTGCAGGAGATCATGAAGACAATGGGGGTCATTACAACATTGGCAGTAAAAGCCGCTTACCGCCGTGTAGAAGACCGCCAACACACCGCCGCGGCTGCGGAATTCCGCCACAGCTATTATGACCCACATCTCGGAACCTGCCAAAATTCAGACACCCACACCAAAGGTTAGTGATAAACTGCGAAAACAAAACCTCCACCGTCACGCCAACAGAAATACGCCCACACTATCACAACACACGAATCCACGTGGCGGTCTTTCAACCGCGGTATTCCATTGGAGGTACACACCGCTGTGCTCAAAATACACACACATTTGCAAAAGACAACCACATTGGACAATTCGAAATACACACACCTGAGACACATACACACACCACTCCCACACACCCAATACAATATAAAACACACACCCACATCACCCACAAACCCCTACAACAAAAATTGAGAACGAAGCACAGAGAGAGACACCACCAGCAAGTACAACAGCATCCACAGGCACATAACATCATCACCCACACCACTTCCACGCACCTCACACAACACACCACTACATATCACAACACTTATCACCACACACACCACCCCACACATCACCTACACCACCCCATGGCACGGCAAAGACACCCCAGGTTCTCGGAGGAGGAGCTCAGGGTCATGGTGGAGGAAATCGTCTGGGTAGAGCCACAGCTATTTGGATCACAGGTGCAGCACACCTCAATTGCAAGGACGATGGAGCTATGGCGAAGAATAGTGGACAGGGTCAACGCAGTGGGACAGCACCCAAGAAATCGGGAGGACATCAGTAAAAGGTGGAACGACCTACGGGGGAAGGTGCGTTCCGTGGTCTCAAGACACCACCTGGCGGTTCAGTGGACTGGCGGTGGACCCCCCACCTCCTCACCCACAACTAACAACATGGGAGGAGCAGGTCTTGGCGATTCTGCATCCTGAGGGCCTCGCAGGAGTAGGTGGAGGAATGGACTCTGGTAAGTCAAATCTTAACTATTACATCCCCCACCCTACCTGCATGCTATCACATACCCCCACCCTCGCCCTCACCCCTATCACTCCAACTCCTCACAAATGTCCCAATATCACAAACCAGCCATCCCAACACCAAGCCCTGCATGCAACAACAAAGCATGGACACCCATCACCAAAGCATGCACACTGCGCATAGCCATACACCCCCCTAAACCATCATCACACAAGGTCCCACACAGGAATGCCAGCACTGGGGTACCCAGTCACCCACCCATTGCACACCATGCCACACACAGATGCAATAATCATGCCTTTCCACCCCTGCAGGACCCCTACCCAAAGTCACCGGACAGGAGGGTCCAGACATGTCCACTCCACCCACAGAAGAGGCCCACAATGATGACAGCCCGGCCCATCGGGGGCCTCGGGACAGTCGGTTCCCATCACACAGGCACAGGCCACCACAGACCTTCCCCCCTCTGGAAACACCAGCACAGCACCCACCCAGCGGGCCCATACCTCCGTCCCCAGGACACGTCAATCCGCTGTGTGTCCACCACTACAGGGAACCTAGGATAACCCACCACCCCAACAACAACAGGGACCTGGGGGCAGTGGCAGTGGGCACACGGTCCAGGGGACGGAGGCCCAGGAACACAGGGGAACTGGGAGGCTGTCGTGCGACAGGGGGCGGACAGGCCAAGGGAACCCACTCTCCACGAGGCCCCCTCCTCCATCATGGGAGCATACCACCACTCCCAGGAGACGATGGCAACGGTACTGGCCAAGTTTCAGGAGACCCAGCGCATGCAGGAGGAACAGTATATGGGCTTCAGGGAGGAACTCAGAACCATCAGCTCCACCCTGGGCACCATCGTAGGGGTGCTGAAGGAAGTACTCAACACCAGGAGGGACAGTGTGGCACTCCAAGGGGCCCCTGACACTAGCATGGACGTTGAACTGCCCACCACCTCCGCCGACGCTAGTGGACAGGATGCCCCGCCACAGGACCACCACACCAACACCCCACCCCCTGCAGAGGGAGAACCACCCCGCAAACGGTCCCTGAGATCCAGGAACAAGACAGAGCACGATGCCAAGACCCCCGCCAAGAAATGAGACCACCCTGATTGTCATCCTACTGTCCCACTTTGTCAACCTGTCCATAATTAAACTGCCCCAGCTCCACTTCCAATGCCCATATGGGCAATGCACCTGTGAGACTAATAGACTGGACTCTGCCATGGACACTCCTCCGCCATCATCCCTCACCATTTAACTTCCCCCTCCAATAATTTGCAGGTCCGCTCGATCACCCTCCTAGTTTGCCGGTGGGCCTCATTGTAGCGTTCCTCTGCACTGGTCCTGGGATTCCTCACTGGGGTCAGTAGCCATGACAGGTTGGGGTACCCAGAGTCACTTGCAAATGGCGAGGGACAACTGTTAAATACACACTAACCTGTAGGGATAACCCCAGACAACCATTCCCACTGTCTTGCTTCCAGGGGCTCACCTAATAGCCACACTCGGTGCCTCTGGAGTTGACCCATCACATAAGGGATGCTGCTATTCCACAGGATGTAGGCGTCATGCACTGAGCCAGGGAACATGGCATTCACATTGGAGATGTACTGGTCTGCCAAACATACCATCTGTATATTCATCGAATGATAACTCTTCCGGTTTCTGTACACCTGTTCACTCCTGTGGGGGGGGGGGCAAAGCCACATGGGTCCCATCAATGGCACCTATGATGTTGGGGATGTGTCCCAGGGCATACAAATCACCTTTCACTGGAGGCAAATCCTCCACCTGAGGAAAAACAATGTAGCTCCGCATTTGTTTCAGCAGGGCAGACAACACTCTGGACAATACGTTGGAAAACATAGGCTGGGACATCCCTGATGCCATGGCCACAGTTGTTTGACAAGACCCACTTGCAAGGAAATGGAGCACTGACAGCACCTGCACTTGAGGGGGGATTCCTGTGGGACGGCGGATTGCTGACATCAGGTCTGGCTCCAACTGGGTACACAGTTCCTGGATTGTGGCACGGTCAAACCTGTAGGTGATTATCAAATGTCGCTCCTCCATTGTCGACAGGTCTACCAACAGTCGGTATACCGGAGGATGCCGCCATCTCCTCACATGTCCCAGCAGACGGTGCCTACAACAGCGAGCACAGAGTCAAACAACTCAGAGGTACGTACCCACAGTTTACACAGAACACCAATCATACACAAAAGGTGGCCTCTATGTGTGTTGAGACTAGGTCTAGGTATGTGTGATGCAGTATAAAATGAGGCCATGTGGGCCCCTGAAATGGCGGCTGCCTGACCTCTAAAGTGGGACAATGGGATGTGAGGTAACTGCGCTGGCGTTTTACACCGTCGCCGTAGGCGGTCGGGGACCGCGGCGCAATGCTGCTTAGGTTAACATTGGACCCTATGGGTCCCAGGAGCCAATGACGATGTACGCCTGGCGGTGATGGTACGCACTTCCGCAGACGTGACTGCCGAGGACATGACTGCCATTTTCTATCTGTTCAATCACTCGATACCTGATCTTCGACAGGAGAGGACCTACACTGCAAGTGCTGCTGTGACCTCAGTCTGGAAGAGACAATGGCTCGTGTGTCTGGGGAAAGGGCCCCTGCCTTCACATCGGAGGAGTTGGAGAAGCTCGTTGATGGGGTCCTCCAGACAAACAGGTAAGTACACAGGGAGCATGTTGTATGGGCTATGCCTGTGTGGAGAGGGCTGGATGTAAGAAGGAAGTGGGCAGAGTGCTGCGTGCATGAAAGACGGTGGGTGCATGTGCCACATGGCAAGGGTAGGGATGGGGGCCACTCACTTTGATGGTGCAGCTGGTAATGAATTCTCTTCTTCCCCTGTACATTTCATGTAGGTCAGCGCCCACCAGAAGAAAGATATTTGGCGTGCCATCGCCAAGGACGTCCGGACCCTGGGGGTCTACCACATAAGGAGCACCCACTGCCGGAAAAGATGGGAGGACATTCACCGCTGGAGCAAGAAGATGGCGGAGGCTCAGCTGGGGATGGCCTCCCAACGTGGGAGGGGTGCCCGTCGAACCATGACCCCCCTGATGTTCAGGATCCTGGCGGTGGCCTACCCGGAGTTGAATGGGCGCTTGAGGGCTTCACAGCAGACACAAGGGGGTGAGTACGCTCTCATTCAGCTGACTTTGCATGCAGTGGAGTTGTCTGGGTGGGGGAGGAGGGCAGTGGGTTTCCCTAGGCCAGGGCGAGTTCCGTAGGCTAGGCCCCTCCGTAAGGCATGGCCCTGTGGCCACCCACCCCACCTCTGTAGAGTGCCAATTACAGCTATTCATGCCCCTTTGTCATCTATGTGTGCAGATGTCATCCATAGCCTTGTAGGCCATTTCCCAGGAATTGCACTGTAGAGCCCAAGAGCGTGACGTAGTGCAGGGGGCTTCTGTGTCTGTCTTGTCCGCCAACGGTAGCGGTAATCCATGCACTCAACATGTCTTTATTCTGTCCCTTCCCCCCCTTTTTGTGGTCTACCTGTTCTTGTGTGCATTAGCATCATCAGGCGGAGGAGCAGTGGCACCGGAGCACGAGGGAGCTGCATCCCACATGGCCATGGAGGGCCACACTACGGACTCTGAATTCACCAGTGGGACAGAGGGCGAGGGGAGCTCCACGGCGGGGACAGGAGCTGAGACCAGTGACACGGACTCGTCCTCTGATGGGATCTCCCTTGTGGTGGCGGCCACATCTGTGCCCCCTGCATCTACAGGTACAGCCGCCACCCCCTACCAGCACCGCCCTCCCAGCAGCCCCTCAGCCTTTGCCCCGTGCCTGCTCACCCAGGAGGGTGGGCATCACCTTCGCCCCAGGCACCTCAGGCCCTGCCCCAGTCACCCCTGCTGCCCTCATTCAGGAGGCCATTGACCTCCTCAGGTCCCTCACTGTTGGGCAGTCTACCATTTTGAATGCCATCCAGAGTGTAGAAAGGCAGTTGCAGCAAACTAATGCATTCCTGGAGGGCAATTATTCTGGTCAGGCGCCCCTTCACTGAGCTTTTCAAACTCTGGCCTCAGCACTGATGGCAGCCATTGTCCCTGTTTCTAGCCTACCCCCTCGAACTTTCTCCACCCAGACCCAATCCCCTGTACCTCTGCCTATCCCAAGCACACCATCAGACCAGCCTGCACACACCTCACCACACAAGGGAAGGTCAGGCAAACATAGGCACCACACATCCCACAGGCACTCACGCAAGCATCACACACATGCAGACACACCAACATCCACTGCCTCCACTGTGTCCCCCTCCTCGTCGTCTCCCTCCTCCCTCCCTGTCTCGTCTACACACACACCTGCATGCACTACCTCTACAGCCACTACGTCCCTCACCAGCACACCCACCAGCACACCCCGCTCACGTGCAGTCACCACCTCCACTACCATTCACACGTCCCCTGTGTCCTCTCCCAGTGTGTCTGTGACGCCCCCTCTGAAGATTCACAAATGCAGGCACACACCCACCCAACAGCCATCCACCTCACGACAGCCTTCAGCGCATACACCTGCACCCAAGGTCACCAAACGTACACCTCCTACTACCACCACCTCTTCCTCCACTTCCAAACCCCCTCCAGCTACCCGTCCCAGTGTGCCCAAAATAATTTTCCTGTCCAGCTTTGACCTTTTTCCAACACCTCCCCCACCCCGTCCATCTCATAGGTCCCGAAGTAGCACCTCAGCCACAACATCTCTGGGACGAGTGGTGCCTGTAGTCACAGGTATGTGGAGTGCACCAGCCACCAGGACTGCCAGTGTGGCACAGAGCCACAGCACAGCCAGTCCCCCCCCCTGTGAAGCATCAGAAGTTGGCCAGTGCCCGGCGGGACAGGGGGAAGACTCCAGCCACCAAAGCCCCTCCCAGGGGTCCTGTTGGGAGTGTGGAGTCAGCTGTTACACCTCCCAAGGTGGGGAAGGGTCACAAGGAGTCCAGCAAGTCTGGGAAGAGCAGCATGGCGGAGAAGACCGCCATCATCCCAGCTGCCCAGGAGGCCACCGCCAGCCCCATCCCAGCTGCCCAGGAGGGCCCTGCCAGCCCCATCCCAGCTGCCCAGGAGGGCCCGCCAGCCCCAGTCCAGCTGCCCAGGAGGGCCCTGCCAGCCCCAGCCCAGCTTCCCAGGAAGGCCCCCTCAACCCCAGCCCAACTGCCCAGGAAGGCCCCGCCAGCCCCAGGCCAGCTGCACAGGAGGGCCCCGCCAGCACAAGCCCAGCTGCCCAGGAGGCCACCGCCAGCACAAGCCCCGCTGGGCCATGAAGGACCACCAGCACAAGCCCCGCTGAACAGGGCACCGACAACTCAAGCCCCGCTAGGCCATGAAGGACCGCCAGCACAAGCCCCGCTGGGACATGAAGGACCGCCAGCACAAGCACCGCTGAAGAGGGCACCACCAACTCAAGCCCCGCTGGGCCATAAAGGACCGCCAGCACAAGCCCCGCTGGGCCATGAAGGACTGCCAGCACAAGCACCGCTGAACAGGGCACCACCAAATCAAGCACCGCTGAACACGGCACCGCCAACTCAAGGACCGCTGAACAGGGCACCGCCAACTCAAGCCCCGCTGGGCCATGAAGGTCCACCAGCACATGCCCCGCTGGGCCATGAAGGACCGCTAGCACAAGCACCGCTGAACAGGGCACCGCCAACTCAAGCACCGCTGAACAGGGCACCGCCAAATCAAGCACCGCTGAACAGGGCACCGCCAACTCAAGCACCGATGAACAGGGCACCGCCAACTCAAGCACCGCTGAACAGGGCACCGCCAACTCAAGCACCACTAGCCCATGAGCGGCAGGGGCACTACGCAACTGGGTCCGTCATGGGGTGAGTGATGCCTCCAGAACCAGTGGAGAGATACATCCACTACCTCTGTCCTTCACAGGATGAAGCACTCTGGGCACCAGTCCCCCTCCAGTACCAGTGGAGAGATCCATCCACTACCTCTGTCCTTCACGGGATGAAGCACTCTGGGCACCAGTCCCCCTCCAGAACCGGTGGAGAGATCCATCCACTACCTCTGTCCTTCACAGGATGAAGCACTCTGGGCACCGGTCCCCCTCCAGAACCAGTGGAGACATCCATCCACTACCTCTGTCCTTCACAAGATGAAGCACTCTGGGCACCAGTCCCCCTCCAGAACCAGTGGAGACTGTTATCCACTTGAGAGACTGTGGCTTTGCACTCCCCAGGATTGAACAGTGGGCAAACCACACACTGTAGAGACTTGAGAGACTGTGGCTTTGCACTCCCCAGGATTGAACAGTGGGCATTGAGCCCCCTCGTGGATCTGGCGTCGTGCACTCATCCGGCTGAGGTGCTCCCCCTTCCCTTCCCCCTGAGGTGCCTGTTGTATTTCTATCTGATGCCCCTGCAGTGTTCTCTTTGTTTTGATCTGGCCTCACCCATGCATTTTGGGCCCAGTGGTCCACGGACTATAAATGGTGCAATACCTGGACTTGTATTATTGGTGTATATATTTGTTTATAGTGTATATATATTTTGGAGTACTGTATTTTAATAGATTACAATGGTTACAATCATTTTCTTTTGTCTTTGCATTCTTCCAGGGGGCTTGGGGGGTGTAACTGTTATGTATCAACATGTATTAGTGTGTGTGTTGTAGTGGGTGAGGGTGGGGGTGTTGCATGTGTGTCCCTGTTTTTTCCCTCCCTCCTCCCCTGTGTCGTAGGTGCAGTACTCACCGTGGTCTTCGCCGCTGGCGTTCGTGCTCCTGGTACAGTAGCAGGAAGACTATCGCAGGAGTTCCGGGTCCATGGTGTCCTCGTTCCTCGTGGAGTGTGATGAGGTGAGCATTTTCCCTTCGAAATTCCTGTTTCCGTCGTGTTTTTATCCGCGGTGAATCCGTCCTGGAAATGGTGGCGGATTGGCCTGTCATAATAGTGTGGGCAGTACATTGTCTCCCGCCTATCTGTTGGCGGTGACCGCTGCGCTGTTTGTTTGTACCGCCGTGGCGGTCTGAGTGTTAAAGTGGCTGTCTTTGTTGGCGGTTTCCGCCACGTCGTAATTGCAAATTTTTTACCGCCAGCCTGTTGGCGGTCTTACCGCCGCATTAACACCGTCTGCCAGGGTTGTAATGAGGGCCAATGTGTTCAATAGAAGATCAATTTCCTTTTACCTTCAGAAGATGAGATTTAGCAATCTGTTTAGTTTCCTTTGAAGAAGAGTCAGGTTGCTGCTTACAAAAAATAATTTCAAACTCACAATTCTTAGCAATGGCTGCTTTCACAACAGTGCTGAAAGACATCTACTTTGGCTTTGTTCATGGTGGTGTAATTGTTCATCCTTGGTCCATTCTTCTCCCTCCCACTTCCTGCCCATAAGAGGGTGCCAGAAAATTGAGAAGGGCTTGATGCCAGTGGTGCCTTCAGACGTCTTCCCATCAATGGTTACTTTCTTGGCAGGGACCTGTGTAGTTGAGGTCTTCTTCTTTACTTCCTGTATGAGTCAGCAGCATAAAAAGCACTTCGCAAAGAGGCCTAACGGTGGTGTATGCTCATTCACTGATGTCTCTCTTTCTGACTCTATTGCCTCCTATGCACCTGCAGAAAATAAAAAATAAGAAGGAAGAGAGTGAGACTTAGCAATTTTTATTGATACATTACGTCATAATCAGCATCATCAAAAGTACACACAAAATATCTAATACTATTTGTATAACCAAAGGGGGTCTACCTGGATCAAGACCTGCTAACCTCTTTACATGGGAAAAAGGAAGAGTGGACAGAATTCAGCTGGTTGGCAATGAAATATTTGGCATTTCATGTATCCAGTGGTTCTTTGGAACACATGATCCTTGACGCTGGTTCATTTGTCATAGTCAAAAGGACTTGTCCCTCTCCTCAGGATGTGAAGAGACTGACAATAATTAAAAAAAGAAACATTTGATACCCGGAAATGAGAAGGCTCTAGAAGGGACAACTGTGGATGAGAGAAGTTTCTTGAATCTTGAATATCACAAGTGTGGCAAGTGATCATCCTCCAAACAAGTGAACTTAAATTGCCCTCATGCACTTCGCATAATCTCACATATTAGATCAATAAGAACATGTTCTAGGACATCACTGATAACATCACTGATGAAATCTGAAATGATATCAGTGATGACAACGCTGAGTATGATTAGGGGTGAGCAATGGTTACTTGATCTGACTATAACAGGTGAATGCTAAAGTTTTTTTTAATGTAATATGTTATGAATAAATGACATTTTCACCTAACTATGAGGTCACTTTAACCTTTGTTATTTTCAGTGAAAATATAATTATATTTATTGAAAAATAAAACCACAGTTAAAAGAAAGTTGAGATAGAATTTAGTGTAACTACATTAGCGGTAAGTAGTGGAATTTTGAGCAATTATGGAAGCAGAAATTATGTCCTGATTTAATACGTTACTCTTGTGTATCCTTTATTCACGCCATGCCACTTATTAGCCCCTGCTTTTCTCAGAAACCCCAGGTGTTTCTAAATGTTGGGTGTTTTGAATACTAAAGCTGTCTAGTTTAGGTTCCACCTCATGAATATTTCTTCGACCACCAGACATTTCATACCCCTTGATCTCACTCATGCAGGTTCTTATTAATTTCTGCTTTCTCCTTCTCTTCATCAAGGTTTACCTTTATCATCTTTCTGTTCCTTCTTTCTTCCCCCTTTCCTGTCTTTCTCTCTCTTGTTCTCTCTCAAAGTCTGAAGATACAAAATTTGCCTCAGTCCCCAAAAATGAGTGCAGCTGGGTCGCACATGCAAATACCGGCTCAAATTAAGCACTTTTGGTTCATCAACTCTCACCCACTGTGCTGCTGTTAGCAAAGGGTCCTATCCACCCTGCCCTTTCAATGTCATAAAGACTTGGTACCATATCTATGGCCTTGTTTGTGTCACTCCTGCCCCCACACAACATTGTGCAAGAGTGAAGCAAACCTTAAATGAAGTTTATGAAGCCATGAAGGTCACCTTGCATGGCCCTATGTGGCTTCACAAATCCCCAGTAATGTAACACAGTGCAAATCACTGCGTTACATTGCTTAGCCCCAGGGAGGCATTTCCATGGGTGTTTTGTGGGTGTTCCTATGTAACGTGTAAACCTGGGGATGTGACAAAAAGATATGTCTCCCAAAGAGAGGCATAGCGAGGAGAACATTTTTTATTTCTTTTTTAAATATGCAGCAAACATAGAAAGAGGAAAAAGACTCTCAGGATTGTTTTTATGCAGGCAAATGTCTCTTCCTACACAAGAAAAATCCAGCATGCATTGCAGGCACCCTTGCACCATGGTGCAAGGGTGCCTGCATTGTTAGTAGGCTATGAAAATGGCACCAGCACAGGCTGAAAGGACAAGAATGCATTGTATTGGATAAATACAACACATTCCATCCCTTTTGCTGTGAGCGATGGCAGTGCAGCAGGATGACTTGCTGTGCTGAGCTGTGCCATAAAGCCCATAAATACGGGCCTTGAATTCCAGATAGGGACAGGCAATAGAAGTGTACATTGTAGATAGTTTGCAGTAGTTCAGTGAGGTTTTATGCTTTCAGACACATTTTGACTTCATAAATAGTGTCATGTTGGTAAGTTGTTTTGATGTGGTGGGGGACTGGATGAGCTGGAGCCCGAAAGTGTTATTTAAGTGTGAGGAGTGGCAGAACTTGAGAAGGATTGTTTTCTGGTATTTTCCACTTTATACAGAGATCCATCGTGTGAAATACTTTAGTGATTAAAATTTACCATGGCTTATTCAGAGTGTTGTATTTGATGGCTTTTAAATACCGGATTAACAAGCTAAATAAAGATACTATAGCGACAGAATTGAATATCCTTAATGGCCTTCTGAACTTCTGGCCAGTGATGTGTCAGTAATGTTGCCAAAGGGAAACACGTGTTTTGACGTTCGATTGTTCCTACATTACAATGCTAGCAACAGCTTGAAAATGGCACTTTTGTAAGTACAGTACAAAAAAAACAGCGTTGTAATTTTTGGTCCCCAAATTTAGGGAATTCTCCATCACCTCACCCCACCAGGATCAAAGATAATAAAAAAAAAATACCTATAAAACGTAAGATCTATGGGAACAGCAGTTACATAATCATTTACCAGTGCAAAAGAGAAACGCATTGGCAAAGCCAAAAGGTCTCACCTTTGATGCATATTGGCTCTGTGTATGTGTGTGATAGGGATGCCTGTTTTAAAATATACTGATCCAAGGTGGCTTGGTAAATAAAAAATCTGAAAATGAGAAGCATCAAAGTGCTTTTATTGCTAAAGTGGAAAGACAGTCAGCAGTTTGCTGCCTGGCTGTCTAAAAGAACATAAAATAAATATGACTAGAGGGTCTAGAGGGGGTGTGGAGGGATTAAGAGACTAGGAGGTTAGAGAGTGAGTGGAGACTAAGAGGAAATAGGGCACTAGAGAGTGAGCAACCAGTAGGAAGGGGGTGGGATGCACACAAGCGAGAGAGCAGCGTGTGGGCATAGGGAGAGGCACATGTGCAAGAGATCACAGGGATTAGGGGTAGAGAAACATGAGGTAAAATAACATGGACCATGATGAGAGAATTGCACGGGTCAAAGAAATTAACATAGAGCATGAGGGAGAAGAGAAGAGAAGCACACAAGGGAGATAGATCGACATCTCATGTAGTCTCCAGGAGTGATGAAGCAAAAGACAAAGGCCCTCATTTCAAATTTGGCGGGCGACAAGCGCCGCCCGCGAAGTTGAAACCACCACGTGGCGCCAATGCAGCCGCACTCCTGCGGTGTCTATTTGGAGATCCCCACTGGGCTGGCGGGTGGAAACCTAGTTTCCGCCCGCCGGCCTTCGGGGATCCCAGCCGCAACACGGGAGCCGGTTCCAAATGGAGCCAAGGGTGTTGCGGTGGTGCGACGGGTGCAGTTGCACCCATCGCGCTTTTCACTGTCTGCTATGCAGACTCCCCTTTCTGCCAGCCTTTTCATGACAGTTCATACCGCCATGAAAAGGCTGGCGGGAGAGGGACTCGTAATCCTCTGGGCAGCACTGCAAGGAGCACTGCTCAGGGGGATTACAACCAACAGGACCAATGTGGCAGGACACCGCCGGTCCTGGCGGTGCAACCGCGGCGCTTCCGCCGCAGTCGTAATCCCATGTGAAGCACCGCCAGCCTGTTGCTTCTGTCAAAACTTTGACCGCCAGGGTTGTAATGAGGGGCAAAATGTTATTCCTCAAAAGTGCACAGTGGAAGGACACAAGTAAAAATGTGATGCCACAGGGGAGGCACAAACACAAGATGGAGAACGAAAACAATTGAATTAAAGGTTAGCAAATTAGATTAGCAATAAATGCAATCAATGGTAAGCAATGAGTGCGTCTGAGCCAAATGTAAATTCTTGGTAAACTGTCAATAGGTCTTTTGCAGCCAATTTTAAGGTTACCCTCAGGACTTCCCATATGTACAACAGTTATATGGCCAGATGTACAAATCATTTTTCAGCTCTCAAATGGCCTGATTCACAGAAACAAGCTGTTTGCAACTGGAAAAAAGCATGTTCCTTTGTACCAAACCCTATTTTGTGATTCCGAAACCTACTACTGAATCACAAAAAGGGTTAGTGATTTGATATTAGAAAGGGGCGTATTAAGGGTGTCCCTTCCTAATAGTGACTCGCAGTGGTATGTCTGAATGTACTGTGACGCATTCACTTTTTGTGAGAAAACTGGGCTTGTTGCAGAAACCCCCTCACTTTTTGCCTCCATTTTTAACTGATAGTGGTGTTTTCTAACTGTGATTGTGCCCTGGGCCCGCTAACCAAGCTCTGACTATTCAAATTAGGCATAATTATAATTGGCTGTGGCAAACTACCTGTAAGTTCCTAGTATATGGTAGGGCATGTAGGTTTAGGGACCCCAGAGAAGTTAGGGCACCCCTGGGTGCATCGTTGTGGTCTGGTGTCATTTTAAAGGCAGGCCTTGCTGGCAGCTTTTAAAATAAAATTAACCCTAAATTCGAATTTGGAATTAAAAGTGCTTCCAAAGCCTTAAACTACCTTATTTTTACATATATGTCACCCCTAAGTGCCCTAGGTGCCCCAATGGTTGGGTGGATTGTACATATAAACAGAAACATTATAAAAGATGTTTTATACGCCCTGGTGAAGGAAAAGCTGCCAATTTCATTGTCCTCAATGTAGTACATTAGCTCTGTGGGCTAACATTGGGAGGATCTATTTCAAAATATTAAAGTCTCATTTCTGCTATGAAAGAGCTAGATATGTCATGTTTTGTTTCATATCAAAGTGCTAGTTAGAATAAATCCAACAACTTGCCAATGTTAAATGTATCATACCTATTACAGGGAAAGAGTTTTACAACTCTTTCTGAAAATTACCAAAATCAGCCCTGTACCACCCTTTCCTGAATTGTCAGCCTCTGGCAGCCTGAGCCAAACTACCTTAGTGAGGTGTGAAGTAGACTGGGCTGAAACAGAGGATGCATCTGATGGGAAGAGAACTTCTGTAGCAGGTGGCAGAGCAGGAAGGTGGTAGGGTGGCGAAACTGGTTTTCAAAGGAGAAAAAGCCACTTTGGAGAAAAACCAGACGTCCCCCATTTCATAATTCGCAAGCCAGATGGGAGCCCCAGCAATTAGCTTAGGAGAGGGGCTGAAGGGGGTGTATTAGGGAAATGTAGCCACATACGTGGGTGGGCTCTGTCAGATCTGACCTCCAATAAGAAATTTTGTCTATCTTGGAATGTTGCAGAATGTTGCTTTCTGGGATTGATTTTTGCCACACTTCAGAGGAAATGGTCACCCCAGAGGGTGGCACCCTGTACCCCTTCAGGGGTTTCCTCTGCTTGCCAAGCCAAGAGCAAGTATAAATATAGAAGAGCTGCCCAGCAACTCACAACCCTGATGGAAGAAAGACTGTAGAAGAAGGATTGCCTTGCTGAAACCCTGGTCTGCACCTGACAGGCTACACCCACAAAGACTGCACCAGCTGCACACTCTGGGCTTCACCACAACAAGGACTTCTGAAGAGCCATGAGTGGACTCCCTGCAAGCAAAAGATAGTAAGGAGCTACCAAGAGTCCCCTGCATCAAGTTCTGCAAGAAGAACCCAGCTGACCAGCATTCAGTGGCCATTTGAGGAGTCTGACAGGGTGCATTCTGGGAATTACAGCCCTAACTCCCAAAGGAGCAACCCAGAGCTTCTGGACCACGTTGTGCTCACTACAAAACCTCAAAAAGAACTTCTGGAAGAAGATCCAGAAGTTTGGAGACATTTGGAGCAACTTTGTAAAAAGGCTCCATAAGGTGACTGACCCGTTAAATGTCAACACTCATGTGGGCCACAATGGCTTCCAGGACCATCACTTGCCTCTTAAATTCACTGCTAGAATAATGCTCTTCTGGAAGGGGCATCCCTGGGGCAGAGAGCAGACACCTCAATTATCTCACTGGGGATTGGGCCCTGCATTTGGGAGGGGTGGATTTTGGTTTGGGAGGGGTGGGTGGAATTGGATTTGGGAGGGGTGGGTTGGGATTTGGTAGGCGCCAGGGCCAGGAAAAAAAACAGGGCCAGGGATTTGGGTTTGAGAGGTAGAGGGAGTGGGAGTGGCTGTGCCTGTTGTGCATGTGTCTGTTGAAGATAGGGGTGCATGAGGGTCTGGTGTATGTGCTGCAACTTTATCTTTATGTTTTTTAATGATTGTCTGTTGGGTGAGTGAGTGTGGGCATTTGAGTCAAGCAGGTGTGTGTGTGTGTGTTTGTGTGTGTGTGTGGATGTGTCTGCTGTGTTTGTGGTGTGTGTTGCTGTGGTGTCTGTGGGTGTGCTGCTGCATCCATGTGTCATGGTGGGTGTGACGACTGGTAGTGTGTCTGTGTTTTTGGTGTTTTAGTGGTTGTGAAGAGTGGGTGTGTGCTGGTTTTATCTGTTGGTGTTTGCTGTAGTGGTGGGTGTCATGTCTGTAGGGAGTGTGTGTGGTTGTGCAGTGGTGGGCGTACTGACTGGGGTGTGACTGTGGTGGTGGTGTGTGTGGTATCTGCATGTGTTTGCCTGCCCTTGTTTTTCTTGCTGTTTGTGTTCGGATGTGCTGGTTGTGGCTGTTGATATGGGTGTGTGCATATGTATGTTTATGCTTTGGACAGGGCTGGGTTGAGGAATTTGGGATAGGGATGGAGTGTGAGTCTGGGTATAAGGTTGAGGGGGTGGAAGACTGCGGCTAATGAGGTTGTCAGACCCTGAAATTAATGCTGTAGGCCAGACTGGGCACTATGAATGCTATCCAGGTAAGCCAGCATCTGGGTGTTCTGGTTAGCCAGCCCATGGATGACATTCAGTAGTGCAGTCTGGCCTACAGCAATTGTTCTTAGTAGATCCACCACCTCCTCATTGAGAGCAGACTGGGATACTGGGGCAGAGGTGCCTGCAGAAAAGGTGACACCCTCTCTTTTAAGGGGGCAGTTACAGCCACCTGGGAGGAGCAAGAGGGAGGATTGAGCTGATAATACCGGGTGCGGACGAAGACGCAGCTGTCACAGTCCCTCAAGGGTCCACCCTCACTAGGGACTGGTCTTCATTGGAGGCCTCGGAGGAAGATGTGGAGTCAATTGTGGCCTCCTGGCCAGTCTCCTCACCTCTGTGCCACAAGGTCCCTCGGTGTCCATGGTCTCCACACCCGATCCTAAGTGCCCAGCTTCATCCCTGACGATGTGGCCACTGTCACCTTCGCCTTGCCCAGTTGATACAACAGTTATAGTGTATATGTGAGGATACAATTGGACATTAATGTGCATCACACAATATTTGCAACAAGTTCAGCTATAGCAAAGGAATCCAACAGCATGAGTAAACACATAAGCCTGGCTACATCTCTGAACCACTACAGTACAGGGCTAAAATCAGTTCTCTTCTCCCAAAGGGTAAGGGTTTTTGATGGAAATTGTCTGGCCAAAAAGGGACACCACAACAAATATGTGATGTTACCTTCCACATGCAAATGTCCTTTTCAAGATCACATTGCTCTCCATCATTAACATCCCCTCTAGGCAGGACTGTTGTCTGTGAGACACACAAATCTCCCACCAATGTGGACACAGTCCTGTCTGTTGCTTACAATACAGATATTCATGTTGTCAGTCACAAACTGGCTTACATGCACATTTGTGATGGGCTACGGACTAGGGTCCACTAGTTACTGTCAACATAAAGTATCATAGGTTTGCTGGAGACACTGCTTTCAAACATTTATCACATAAGGAATGATGTCATTGTACACAGAATAGCAAGACTTTCAGTGTAGATGCACATTAGCACATTGTCATAGCACCAACTTAGCAATGTTGAATCTGATATATCATTTGCTTTCAATTGTGCAGTTTGCCACAGTCACCAGTAAGGACGCCTACATTCTCTATACACATTTGTGATGTACCATCACATCTAACCCAATCATGACCTGGGGCATGATTTGAGGAAACTGTCATTGTACAAATGCTGGCAATCACTTTCTCTGCATGCAGCCATCTATCTGTCCACAACAGTAATTGCCTTGGGAGGAGGAAATATACTGGCATGATACAGCACAAAGCAAACTAACACACAGCATCAGACACAGTCTGACTAACTTGGATCTCCAGAAATCATCATGGGCTTTGGATATGTGTCTTCCTCTCTGTTGTTGGCATACAATATAGCTGGAAAGAACAGGTGAAACCACAACAATGTGTAAAAAAAAAGACTCACCCCCTTGTTGCTGCTGTTGGGCCTTCAACTGCCCATCAAGCTCCTGGTAAGGCACTGCAAGGATGCAGGCCATTAGGATGGCCAGGGTGCGGCACACTAGCCTGGATCACTGAGAGGTCTGCCCCACTTGGCTTTAGGTGAAATTTCTTGTAGCACGACATTGGTCCTCCCACCTCTTTTGAAAGCGCAGGTACATCGCTGGTGGAACCCCAGGGACTGCACCTTCTTTGTGATGGCCTTCCAGATCTCCCTCTTTTGATGGGGTTGACCTGTACGGATGACATAAAAGAACAGGAAAAGGCAATTCTGTGTCCCTGTTGGGCAGTATGGCTGTGACATCATATTTTACCAAAGCACACAGAGATTTACAACAGTTACAATTTCTTTTTCCCAAAAAACAGTCATAGGTAGTGTGGAAATACTGATTTGCAGTAATCTCATGTGCGTTATCAATACTTGCTTGATCCTCATGCTACCTACTCAGGCCTACTGCAGCATCATCTTCAATAGAAATATGCAACCTATTCTGTTGTGAGAGCCACCCCTGATCACTGACAATCCTTGTGAGCTACTGAACACCAAACTACCCGAACAATCCTTCCTGCTTAAACTCCCAAGAGTCAGAATCCATGGTCGGCACCACACACAGTGAATGAGGGCAGCAGAGGAGGGTTGCTTTGCATCAATGAGAGCAGGGATTTGTGAATTGTTTGTGCAAGTGTGAATTCTAATGGGACATACTGGGATGGATGATGGTGAGCCACTGCCATCTGAACTTGCTGCACCTAAAATAGGTCTACTTGTATGTGGCTCAATGACAGGCTCAAACCATACAGAGCTAAATGATGCTTAATATGTGCTGGATGCTCATGTGACATTACAGCATCAGACAACTCTAGACTCACTGCATTTTTCAAACAAAATCACTGGCATTTCAACTGGTAGACTGTCTAGTGGCCAGTGTCAGTCAGTGGTCTGCAATTTGTGTGAGGAAATAGGATTTGTGTGTGACATAGACACACATTACAGCTTCTACTATCAGGTTGCGAAATATTGCAATGCACAGAAAATTCAGACATTGGTCACAAAAATCTGACCCAGATTCTTCATTCTGTCAACTCAAAGCACAACAACACCCTCATTACCAAAAATGAAACAAATATCCTGTGAACCATAAACAAAGAGGTTACTCAGTCATACTTTCCCCAATCAGACATGTACATGTTACTCTGGGGTCCCAAAGAGATGGCTGAACAGCGACAGAACCTCACTGGTAAGAAGCTCCAACTCCTCAAGGGGGAAGGCGGGGGCCCTGTTACTTGGGTTGAACTGCACCCTGGCTCCCTGAGGTCGGTAACAGCAGCAAAAATCAAGGAGGTATTAATAGATGCAGTGTTAGGAGGCAAGTGATTTTGTTATACAACACGGCCTGAAAGTACATGCTGGATGCAATCTGTGATGGAGACAGACACAGCCCCTGGCATTTGTGTGTAGCCATCACACATGTTAGCCTATGGCATGGTCCGTAATGGAAGTTACCACCTACTACGCAGTCAGCATCTGCTGACGGCCGTCGGCTAGGCAATGTCCTGACGGCAATGTCAGGCCACCGCTATTTTAGGTATTTAGTTGCACATTTTACAATTGATTTTGCAAACTAGACCTGCTGACAGTATTTTAAAAAATCAAAAATTGAACAATAAAATAGGTGCAAATAATGTATTATTTGTACATAAAGAGGACAAAATCAAAACTATGTATAAGTTTATATGTTAATGGGCCAAATATTTAATGTCAATCTGTAAACATGTATCACCCAATGAGATTTCTACTATTACACAAAAGTCAGATGTGCTTTGACATTAGAAGTATGGTGTGACTATTTGATCTGACATTTTCTTTTCCATACTTACAGATATCTGAACTCAGCCATGGGTATTGGCCAACAGCCCCAGATGTTCCCGCCCATTTCAGACCTTGCCACCATGGAGGTAAGGGATTTCATCAAGCAATCATCTAAATTGGCAAACTATCCTGGATTTGTGTTAGTAGTTAGAGCCTGATCGCCTGCCTCACAATATGAATCTAACAGCCATAACACCAATAGTAAAATTCATAGCAGTACTGCATTTTGTAACCACTGGCGCATTTCAATATTGTGACAGTATCTGAGGTCATGTCTTAGCCAACTTTCAGTGGTGTGCAACAAGAACTCCTTGCTTCTCTAATTAAATTCCCTTGTTCACAGGATTTGGCCACCATGAAGGGAGAATTTTATGCTTTGGGTAGAATATCACATGTGTTTGGAGCAACAGATGGCATGCTTATTGCCTTGGTGCCACCAAACAACAGAGAACAGGTCAACCACAATCAAAAGAACTTCCATTCTAATATTGTGCAAGTTGTCTGCTTATCAGACTTCTACATCTCAGGTGTGTGTATCGTTTTCCCTGGTTCAACACATGATTCATTCATACTATGGAACAGCAATATACCCATGCAGATGTCACAACTTGGACCAGAGAGGGCCTGGCTTGTTGGTAAGTACCACATGTCTTGTTTATTTTTGCCTGAATCCTAGTTTAGGAAGGGAAAATGGTTTGATATGATAGTAATCTGTTGATGTATTGCTTCTGTGTAGGAGACGCAGCATATTCTAACCGACCATACTTATTGGCACCACTGAAGAATCCAACAATGCCAGGGGAAGTCCAATTCAACAAGGCCCATTGAAGAACTCGGAGGCCAGTTGAGTGGGCTTTTGGGATCCCGAAGGCTAGGTTTCAGTAGGCAGGTCAAGATCACTGAAACCTTCTTCTACTCACCGATATGATGTGCCAAATCATGGTTGCCTGCTGCATTCTCCATAACATCGCCCTGAGGAGAGACATCCCTATAATTTAGGCACATGTGATGAGCCCCCAGATGAAGATGTTGAAATTCCCTGGGAAGATGACAGCGATGAAGAAGGAGGAGTTGACTTACGTCAAGATGTGATAGCCCACTTCTTCAGCTGAATGTAGGTTTACCTTTACAAATGTAATGCTACAATTTTAGTACAACTTGTGCCCTAGGGTACATATTTGTCTGCTATGGTGTTTGTTTAGGAATGTTCAGTGAAAGAAAGTTCAAGGCAAAGATGCTAGTGGATCAGAGTTTCCCTAATTTGGGTCATGTAGTCATTGAGATAGATGAAATGTGCTTGTGCTAAGTATGTGTGTCCTCCTGACTCAATTGAATTACTTTATCTATGTGGTAAAAATGATTTTCCTTTGTTATTCTCTTTCAGTGGCTTTCACTCTGTCATCTTCATTTGGACATTTCAACATTGTGACATTTGCTGTGATATGTTGCTGTTTTGAAGTACAAAGTGAACAATGTTGATCCTGGGAGATACACCCACTTGAGATGGACAAACATTTCCAAAGACAACTTACACTCTGCTGGCATGGAAGCTCAGAAGATTGTATCTCCTGTGTGATGCTTTCATCAGGGCAATATGTGCCACTTTAGTTGCTCAAACCACATGTGTATGTGAAGTCTTAGCATACTGTTCTCCCTTTACACTGGCTACATATTCAGTTTGAGGACAGTGGAGGTAGCTGTTGATGTGTTTCATCACTGGTGATAGAACATTTCGTTAGCACACCACTGAATGGTGAGTGTGTCATTGCACCAGATATTGCCATAGTGTCCTGTTCTGGTCATCTGGCCTTAAATGTTGTCATTGCCATGATGTAGACTATTGGTGTTATTGGTCTAGGATTCCTGTTGCGAAGGCAGGATGTATGGCTCCAACAGCAGTCATGCATCAGTGATAGTTTGTCTATTTAATCTGTCCCATAGCATATTCCCTTTCCTCCATGGTATCAAGATAGTGAATCATATAACCCTTAATAGGAAAGATATTGGGATTAGGACTTTTTTTTGTTGCTCATGGACTTGTTTTTAAAATTGGTATGTTCAACATACATTCTCCATAGAGTTTGTTATTTTTTAATACATTTGTTGACAGTTTTCCTTTTAGCAAGTGTAACTTTTTTTACAAAAAATTATCGTTCTATAGTGTTCCCAACATGATGTTGGAAGCTGGACATGACAAAGGAAATGCCACAAATAATCAAACACAAGTCTTGCACTCGGTGCCCATAACATTTATTGTGAAGAAACAAAAACAAGCGTGATGTGAATCAAATAATGTTAATTGAACAACAAAGAGTCTATCATGGTGGATAGACTAAAACAGTTGAAGTCCAATGTCCAATTTACTGCAGTCCTCAGAAAAGGTAAATGTATCCATGAAACAGTCAACAGGGTGAATGGTACAAACAAAAGGAGATTAGTTTCGGTGTCTTTTAGAGGTGGTGGTGTCGGTCTTGCCATCCTCTGCTGCTGGTTCAGATAGCTGTACCTTCCTGGAAGGGAGGCACTGGTACGGGGATTGTGGTGGTAGGAGCAGGCTCCTCCACGGCAGGGCCTCCCTGTCTGTGGTTAACTATGGTTGTCAGAGCTTTAGTTTGCCACAGACAGGGGCAAATGGACCAGGAAAAGCCTTGCTCATGATCTAGTAGCTGCCAAACATCACCCCAGTCAAGGAGCCCAAAGTTTAATTGATCTTCTGCATCTCTACAATGTTCTCCCTCTACACCTGTTTAATGTCCTGGAGCTTGGTAAGGACCTGGTCCATCATGTCTTGGGACTGTTGTACTGATCCCAAGACTTGGTCAAGGGCGGTCTGGCTCAGAAAAACCCAGCAGCCTCCGTTGGCTGGCTCACAGTTTCCCTCTCATGACCCCTACTAGCCTGTGCTCTTGAAGTGTGCCCCAAACCACTGGGTCTTGGCAGACCTGTCAGCTGAGCTGTTGCTGGCTCAACAGTAGCCAGGACTGGGGGACACAGGATAGGTGTACAGACTCTCTGTGCACAGGAAGTGAAGGTGTCCTCATTCTGAGGTCTTCTTGCAACTGTGGTGGAAGGTGTAGCTGTGGACTGGGTTTCACTTACTGGACCTGTGTGACCAGACAGACCAGATGGGCCAGCTTGCTCCTTATTTCCTGAACTTGCAACATTGGGGTCCTCATTGAAGGTTTGCTCCTGGGTTGGAGTAGAGGTCTCTTGGCTACCAGATGGTGGTGCTCTGGTCTGGATGGTTGGACCTGTGAAGGCTACAGAGGATATGTGATTAAAATATAGCTTGTGCATTTCACGTTTCTTTGTTTACATGAGGGCCAACCTAAAACCTAGAAAGGGAATGATTGACCGATCAGGCCTTTGTGTGGTTTTCATTGTTTAACAGATGAAGCCTGATTTACACATCTGAAAACTCCAGTCCTGACTTTGTAGAGATGCCCTCATATCTAAAAATGCAAGTTCAGATGTGTAGGTTACATGTGACAAACATTGAGGCCAACACAGTGGTGGGTACATTGGTGGGTACATTGGAGTCCTGAACCCTTCCAAGGCCTAGCAGGCTGCAAAACATTGGATACACAATGGTTCAAAATGCACATGATACTGTAATTGATCATCTTATGGACAGTGAAATTTAACTTGTGTGTGGCTACTAGTTTTGTTCACCATGCCACAACAAATCTTTTGATGTATTGGATTCAAAAGACAATGCCTTATGTAAGCATTTTCATAAATTCAATGTAGCTATCAGCGGACGTCAACATGGTTGATATGCACAAGAGGTGAACTCTTACTCCAAAACATGACATGGTGACTGAAAAATGCATTCATTTTTTAGATGTGTGTAAATGGAAGTAAAAGACAGTGTTACAACATTATATCCCGCTTTTGATTGTCAGATCCAGAAACAGGGCATCATGGCAATCATAGTAATATGTTGACACCATGGACAATACATATCACTTTCAATGTCTACATTAGATATGAAAACATGTTTGCAACAAGTACACACATAGGTATATTATTTGACTAGGAGAATATACAACTTAGGGACACCATACTCTCATGTGAAAATGGATGTGGTTTTGGACCAGTTTTTGGTAGAACAACAACATATATTGATAGACAGTAATGGGCAGAGCCCATACAAGGGATGATCCATGGGGAACTACACACAATATGAGTATCCATGTTGCATTCTGTTAGGAGGAGAGCTACTCCCATGGTGCTAGTAATTAGTATGATACAAAATATTTTGTTTAGTCAAAGTTAGCTATGTCTGTGTTGCTAAGGTTTTCCAGGGATTCCAGTCAAGCAAGAATGAGTTGTAATGGAGGGACAGGAGAACCAAATCTAGTCCTCTGGGCTTCCAGATGATGCTTGGAGACCAGTGAACAAAACATCCCCAGCAGGTCTTTTACTCTCTTCCTAATCTCCTCCTGTTTACACAGATTGTTGACTACTGCATTCAACCTGTCCACAGTTCTGGACCACATTTGCCTTTTCTGGGAAACAGTAGTACATTGGACTTGTACTCCAAACAATTGTGGCTCTACTCTATGATTTCATCCAGCATGACAGACAACTCTCCCTCTGTGAAACAGGGATTTATTCTCCCTGCCATTGTGATCAATTATGAAAATATAGGTGGTCATTACAACCCTGGCGGTCGGTGTTAAAGCGGCGTTAAAACCACCAACAGGCCGGCGGTAAAAAAAATGGAATCTTGACCATGGCGGGAACCACCAACATAGACAGCCACTTTAACACTCCGACCGCCACGGCGGTACAAACAAACACTGCGGCGGTTACAGCCAACAGACAGGTGGAAGACAAGGTTCTGCCCACTGTATTACAACAGTTCAATACGCCACCTTTTCCGGGGCGGATTCACCACGAACAAAAACACGGCGGAAACAGGACTTGGAAGGGAAAACGCTCACGTCTACACATCCCACGAGGAGCCAGGACGCCATGAAACCCGAGCTCCAGATACTCCCAGCCTTTGTCTTCCTGCTCCTCTACCAGGATCGTCAAAGACGGCAGCGAAGACCACGGTGAGTACTGCACCTATGACACAGGGGAGGACGGAGGGAAAAAAGAGTGACACACACACGCAACATGCAACACTCCCACCCCCACCCTCACCCACTACAACACACACACAAGTACATGTTGATACATTACATTTACAACCCCCAACCCCCCCTGGAAGAATGCAAGGACAAAAGGAAATGAGTTGAACATTTGTAATCTATTAAAATACAGTAATCAAACATATATATATACACACTATAAACAAATATATACACCAAGAATACAAGTCCAAGGTATTCCACCATTAAAGTCCGTGGACCACTGGGCCCAAACTGCATGGGCGAGGCCCACACTCAACACCCGATCATAAGGGAGAGAACACTGCTGGGGCATCAGATAGAAATACAACAGGCACCTCAGGGGGAAGGGAAGGGGGGCACCTCAGCCGGATGAGTGCACAACGCCAGATCCACGAGGGGGCTCCATGCCCACTGCTGTATCCTGGGGAGTGCAAAGCCACAGTCTCACAAGTCTTTACAGTGGGTAGTTTGCCCACTGCTGTATCCTGGGGAGTGCAAAGCCACAGTCTCTCAAGTTCCTCCAGTGAGTGGTTTGCCCACTGCTGTATCCTGGGGAGTGCAAAGCCACAGTCTCTCAAGTCTTTACAGTGGGTGGTTTGCCCAGTGCTCTATCCTGGGGAGTGCAAAGCCACAGTCTCACAAGTCTCTCAAGTGGGTGGTTTGGCAACTGCTGTATCCTGGGGAGTGCAAAGCCACAGTCTCACAAGTCTTTACAGTGGGTGGTTTGTCCACTGCTGTATCCTGGGAAGTGCAAAGCCACAGTCTCTCAAGTGGATAAAAGTCTCCACTGGTTCTGGAAGGGGCTTTGTGCCCAGAGTGCTTCATCCTGCCAAGGACTGAGATAGTGGATGCCTTTCTCCACTGGTTCTGGAGGGGGCTTGGTGCCCAGAGTGCTTCATCCTGCCAAGGACAGAGGTAGTGGATGCCTTTCTCCACTGGTTCTGGAGAGGGCTTAGTGCCCCGAGTGCTTCATCCTGCCAAGGATTGAGGTAGTGGATGCCTTTCTTGGATACCTTTCTCCACTGGTTGTGGAGGGGACTAGGGCCCAGATGTATGAAAGTATTTTGCATTTGCAAACGGTGCGAATGCCCGTTTGCGAATGCAAAATGGCAGTTCAGAATGTATGAAATACATTCTGAACGCAATTTTAAGGAATCGTTAAAATAGCGATTCCTTAAAATTGCGACCCTGTTTAGAGAGTGGCAAATTGCGACTCTCTAAATTAGAAATCGTAAATAAGGATTCCTTATTTGCGATTTCTTAGCACATGCATGAAACAATTCCTAAATGTGATTTGGGCATTTAGGAATCGCTAATTACCACCAAGTTGAACTTGGTGGTAACCATGTGCAAAATTTAAAAATGCATTTAAAATGCATTTTTAAATTGTACATGTAAAGCACACATGCCCTTTTGGCATGTGTGCACCTTACATGTCCCCCAATTTTTTTGGGGGGTACAGCAGAGGGGGCCTTAGCCCCCCAGCACCTTGGGGTTTTGCATTTCCAAAATTGCGATTTCTGGTTCAGAAATCAAAATATTGGAAATGCAAAAAAATTGCAGATATGGGCCAACAGGCGCATAGCTGCGAATGGGGCCAGTATCGCAATTTGCGATTCGGTAATAGCATTTACGATTTTTAAGAAATCGCTATTACTGATACATGGCACTTTGTGAGTCGGAAATAGTGATTTCTTAAAAATCGTTATTTCCGAATCGCAAAGGGCTGTGATGATACATCTGACCCTTGATGCCCAGAGTGCTTCATCCTGCTCGTGGTGGCCTCAGTCGCGTCAGAGCTTTTGGCGCTCATTAGCCTGCGCTGCTGGTGGCGGCGGTGTCCTGTTCAGCGGTGCTGGTGGCGGCGGTGTCCTGTTCAGCGGTGCTGGTGGCGGCGGTGTCCTTGGCAGCAGTGCTTGTGGTGGCGGTGTCCTGTTCAGCGGTGCTTGTGGCGGTGGTGTCCTGTTCAGCGGTGCTGGTGGCGGTGGTGTCCTTGGCAGCAGTGTTTGTGGTGGCGGTGTCCTGTTCAGCGGTGCTGGTGGCGGCCTTGTCCACCGTGCAGGTTTTCGGTGACTTGCCTGTTTTTCTGTGCCCCTTCCCTACCTTGGATGGTGGCGCAGCTGTCTTCCCACTCCCAACTGTACTCCTGGGAGAGGCTTTGGTGGTAGATGTTTTGCCTCTCTCCCGCCGGGCAGTGGCCAACTTTTTGTGCATTTGAGGTGGGGGACTGTCCGTGGTCTGGCTCCTTGGCACACTGGCTGCCCTGCTGCTTGGTGCACTCCAGAAGCCGGTTACTACTGGCACCACTGTTCCTGCAGATGTTGTCGCTGAGGTACTGGGTTGGGACCTGGAAAGGCAGGCCCTAGAGGACTGAAGGGGTAGGGAAGGTGAGGGGAAGAGGTCAAGGTTGGACAGGAAAAGTTTTTTGGACACATTGGGACGGGTAGATGGAGGAGGTTTGGGAGCAGAGGAAGAGGTAGTGGTTGTAGAGGTGTACGTTTGCTGACTTTGGGTGAAGGTGCATGGGCTGGAGGCTGTCGTGAGCTGGATGGCTGTTGGGTGGGTGTGTGGCTGCGTTTGTGTACCTTGGGAGGTAGGCTCACAGACACACTGGGAGAGGACACAGGGGATGTGTGAATGGTAGTGGGGGTGGTGAGTGGGTGTGTGGTGGTGGGTGTGCTGGTGATGGAGGTAGTGGCTGAAGATGTAGTGCATGCAGGTCAGAGTGGAGAGGAGACAGGGAGGGAGGAGGGAGAGGAGGAGGAGGGGGACACAGTGGAGGCAGTGGATATTGGTATGTCTGCATGTGTATGATGCTTGCGTGAGTGCCTGTGGGATGTGTGGTGCTTATGTTTGCCTGAGTCTGAAAAGCTCGTTATTGGGCTGCCTGACCAGAATGAATGCCCTCCAGGTATGCATTTGTCTGTTGCAACTGCCTCTCTACACCTTGGGTGGCATTCAAAATGGTAGACTGCCAAACAGTGAGGGACCTGAGGAGGTCAATGGCCACCTCACTGAGGGCATCAGGGCTGGCAGGGGCTGAGGTGCCTGAGGCGAAGGAGATGCCCACCCTCCTGGGTGAGCTGGCACGGGCCACACGCTGAGGGGCTGCTGGGAGGGTGGTGCTGGTGGGGGGGTGGCGGCTGTACCTGTAGATGTGGGGGGCACAGAGGGGCCCACCACCGCAAGGGAGCTCCCATCAGAGGAGGAGTCCGTGTAGCTAGTTTCAGCTCCTGTCCCCGCTGTGGAGCTCCCCTCGCCCTCCGTCCCACTGGTGGCTTCTGACTCCGTTGTCTCGCCCTCCAGGGCCATGTGGAATGCAGCTCCCTCCTGCTCCGGTGCAACTGCTCCTCCGCCTGATGATGCTAATGCACACAAGAACAGGGAGATCACAAAAAGGGGGGGGGAGACAGAAGAAAGACATGTTGAGCGAATGCAATATCGCTACCGTTGGCGGACACTACAGACACAGACGCTCCTTGTACTACAACATGCACTTTGAGTTCCCTAATTAATCACAGGGACATGGGGTACAAGGCCTATGCCCGATTACTGCACACATGGAAGTCACAAGAGCCTGACTAGGTGTAGATGGCTCTGAACACAGGTGGGCTGGGGTGCCACATGGCCTGCCTTAAGAAGGGACCTTGCCTAATAAACTCGCCCTGGCCTACGGGAACCCACAGCCCACCTCCCCCACCCAGACACCTACAATGCACCCTGAATCTGCAGAATGAGAGTGTACTCACCCCCTTGTGGCTGCTGTGTCGTCCTCAAGCGCCCATCCAACTCCGGATACGCCACCGCCAGGATCCGGAACATCAGGGGGGTCATAGTGCAACGGGCACCCCTCCCACGTTGGGAGGCCATCCCCAGCTGGGCCTCCGCCGTCTTCTTGCTCCAGCGGCGAATGTCCTCCCATCTTTTCCGGCAGTGGGTGCTCTGTCTGTGGTGGACCCCTAGGGTCCAGACTTCCCTGGCGATGGCACGCCAAATATCCTTCTTCTACTGGGCGCTGACCTACATGAATAGTACAGGGGAAAAGGAGAAGATATAACCGTCTGCACCATCACAGTCATTGGCCTGCATCCCTACCCTTGCCATGACGCACATGTACTCACCGTCGTTTCATGCACGCCTCATTCTCCCCCCCCATCTTTCATCCACACCACTCCACACAGGCATTGCCCATTCGACATGCTCACAGTGTACTTACCTGTTTGTCTGGTGGACCGTAGAGTACCGTGTACTGAGGGAGGACCCCATCCACTAGTTTCTCCAACTCCTCCGTGCTAAAGGCAGGAGCCCTTTCCCCAGACACATGAGCCATTGTCTCTTCCAGACTGAGGTCACAGCAGCACTTGAAGTGTAGGTCCTCTCCTGTCGAAGATCAGGTATCAAGTGAGTGAACAGACAGAAAATGGCAGTGACGTCCGCGGCGGGGATACATCGTCATTGGCTCCTGGGACCCATAGGGTCCAATGTTAACCAATGCAGGATTGGGCCACGGTCTTCGACCTCCTACTGCAACGGTGTACAACGCCAGCGCAGTTACCTCATATCCCTTTGTCCCACCTTACAGGTCACGCAGATGCCATTTCAGGGGGCACATGGCATTAATTTTGCCTGCGTCACACACATCTAGGCCTTGCAGAAACACTAATACAGGCATATATTGATTAAAACAAATTATGGAATAAAGATGTGTTTATGTACCTCAGTGTTGGTTGACTCTCTGCTCGCTGTTCTCCTCCATAGAGCACGTCCGCTGGGGCAGGTGAGGAGATGGCGGCATCCTCCGGTGTACAGACCGCTGGTGGACCTGTTGACAATGGAGGAGCGACATGTAATTGTCACATACAGACTTGATCTTACCACAATCGTGGAACTGGTTGCCCAGTTGGAGCAAGACCTGGGCCCTCATTCTGACCCTGGCGGTCGGTGATAAAGCGGCGGCCAACCCGCCAACAGGCCGGCGGTCCAAAATATGCAATTCTGACCCTGGCGGGAACCGCCAACACAGCCCGCCACATTAACACTCCGACCGCCACGGCGGAACAAACAAACAGCGCGGCGGTCACCGCCAACAGCCAGGCGGCAGACAATGTACCGCCCACCCTATCACGACCCACCAATCCGCCACCTTTTCCGGGGCGGGAGCACCGCCGATAAAAACACGGCGGAAACAGACTACGAACGGGAAAACGCTCACCTCCACATACTCCACGCGAGATTCCGGCAGTATGGAACCCGAGTTACAGGTCATCCCCACACTCCTATACCTACTCCTGTACCAGGAGCACGCCCGGCGGCGTGGAAGACATCGGTGAGTACTGCACCTACGACACAGGGGAGGGAAAAGATTACCGGCACACACCCACCCACCCACACCCACTACAACACACACATCAATGCATTCCCACAGATCACTGTCACAACCCACAAACCCCCCCCTCCGAAATAATGCAAAGACCAAAAGAAGAGATCTTAAACGGGCAGATATATTGAAAAATGGACAGCAGTAATCCAAATAAATAAATAAACTATGTACAAAATATATACATCTACTATATGTAGTCCAACCACTGTCCGTGGACCACAGGGGTCCTGAGCAAAGAGGCAAGGCCCAGTCCCACGACAAGAACTCCACGGAGAGAACACTGCAGGGGCATCAGAAAGAAAAAAGGACAGGCACCTCAGGGGGAAGGGAAGGGGGGGCACCTCAGCCACTTGAGTACACGACGCCAGATCCACGAGGGGACTCCATGACCAATGGCCCATCCTGGGGAGTGCAAAGCCACAGTCCATACAGTCCATACAGTGGGTGGCCTGCCCACTGGGCCATCCTGGGGAGTGCAAAGCCACAGTCCATACAGTCCATACCGTTGGTGGCCTGCCCACTGGGCCATCCTGGGGAGTGCAAAGCCACAGTCCATACAGTCCTTACCGTGGGTGGCCTGCCCACTGGGCCATCCTGGGGAGTGCAAAGCCACAGTCCATACAGTCCATACAGTGGGTGGCCTGCCCACTGGGCCATCCTGGGGAATGCAAAGCCACAGTCCAAACAGTCCATAACAGACTCCACTGCCACTGGAGGAGGCATGTTGGCCAGAGGACATCCTGCAGCCCTGCCCGAGACAGATCCTGCCCTGCCACGTCTGCCAAAGGGCCAGCGGTTCTTGCCTGGAAGGGCCCAGTTCAGCGGTTCTTGAGACGGCGGTCCCCAGCGGAGCGGTGCTGGAGACGGCGGGGCCCAGTTCAGCGGTTCTTGCCTTGAAGGGCCCAGTTCAGCGGTTCTTGCCTTGAAGGGCCCAGTTCAGCGGTTCTTGCCTTGAAGGGCCCAGTTCAGCGGTTCTTGAGACGGCGGTCCCCAGCGGAGCGGTGCTGGAGACGGCGGGGCCCAGTTCAGCGGTTCTTGCCTTGAAGGGCCCAGTTCAGCGGTTCTTGAGACGGCGGTCCCCAGCGGAGCGGTGCTGGAGACGGCGGGGCCCAGTTCAGCGGTTCTTGCCTTGAAGGGCCCAGTTCAGCGGTTCTTGCCTTGAAGGGCCCAGTTCAGCGGTTCTTGCCTTGAAGGGCCCAGTTCAGCGGTTCCTGCCTTGAAGGGCCCAGTTCAGCGGTTCTTGCCTTGAAGGGCCCAGTTCAGCGGTTCTTGAGACGGCGGTCCCCAGCGGAGCGGTGCTGGAGACGGCGGGGCCCAGTTCAGCGGTTCTTGCCTTGAAGGGCCCAGTTCAGCGGATCTTGAGACGGCGGTCCCCAGCGGAGCGGTGCTGGAGACGGCGGGACCCAGTTCAGCGGTTCTTGCCTTGAAGGGCCCAGTTCAGCGGTTCTTGCCTTGAAGGGCCCAGTTCAGCGGTTCTTGCCTTGAAGGGCCCAGTTCAGCGGTTCTTGAGACGGCGGTCCCCAGCGGAGCGGTGCTGGAGACGGCGGGGCCCAGTTCAGCGGTTCTTGCCTTGAAGGGCCCAGTTCAGCGGATCTTGAGACGGCGGTCCCCAGCGGAGCGGTGCTGGAGACGGCGGCCATTCTATGGCCAACTGCTCATTGCCTGGTGGTGCCTTCCTGGGCAGCGGGGATGGTGCTCCTTCAATGCCCACCTGGGCTGTGGGTGGTGGGGCCCTCCTGGCCAGCTGGGCTGGGTCCTCCCTGGGCAGCGGCTATGGGGGTGGTGGGCTCTCCCTGGGCAGCTGTGACGGTTCCTCCCTGGGCAGCGGCTATGGGGGTTGCGGGCTCCTCCTGGGCAGCTGTGACGGGTCCTCCATGGGCAGCAGGCCTGCTGCCTGACTTCTCCGCCTTGCTGCCCTTGCCCTCCTTAGTCGGGAGTCTGTGGCCCTTTCCTCCCTTTGGAGCTGTGGCTGTTGACGGTGGCTGGCTAGTGTCCTGGGGGGATAGGGAACCCGGGCTCCTGCGGCGGCCCTTCCGCCTTCTGCTCCTCTTCCCAGGGGGTGGGCTGGCTGTCCCCTTGCTGCTGGGCGAAGATCCAGACCTGCGGGCTGGTGGGCTCCAATACCCCTGCACCCTTGTCAAGGGGGCTGCAGGGCTGGTGGTGGCTGAGGTGCTCTTCTTACCCCGACGAGAAGGAGGGGGGGGCTCAGGGTCAGGAAAGAAGGTAGCAGTAGAGAGATAGATTTTCTTGGGACAATGGATAGTGGTAGGTACAGTGGGTATGGGAGTGGAGGGAGAGGATGTGGTTGTAGGCGAGACAAGTTTGCTGTCTTTGGGTGCAGGTGCAGGAGCGGGAGGCTGTCGTGAGGTGGATGGCTGTTGGGTGGGTGGGTGGCTGCGTTTGTGTGGTGTGGAAGAGGGGGTGACAGACACAGTGGGAGAGGACACAGGGGACGTGTAAATGGCAGTGGGGGTGGTGACTGCACGTGTGCGGACTGTACTGGAGCGTGTGCTGGTGATGGAAACACTGGCTGATGGTGAGGTGAATGAAGGTGTGAGTGTAGACGTCACAGGGAGGGAGGAGGGAGACGAGGAGGTGGGGGTCACAGAGGTGGTAGTGACTGTTGGCATGTCTGCATCGGAATGTTGCTTGTGTGAATGTCTGCGTGATCTGTGGTGCTTATGTTTGGATGAGCTGCTCTTGGGTGTTGAGGTGTGTGCAGGCTGGTCTGATGGTGTGGGTGGGACAGGCAGAGGAACAGGAGACTGGGAGGAGGGAGTTAGTAGAGGGAGGCAGGAGACAGGGACAATGGCTGCCATCAGTGCTGAGGCCAGAGCCTGGAATGATCGCTGATGGGCAGCCTGACCTGAATGAATGCCCTCCAGGTACGCATTGCTGCGATGAACCTCCCTCTCCACCCCCTGGATGGCATTCAAAAGGGTAGTCTGCCCAACAATGAGCGTTCGGAGGAGGTCAATGACCTCCTCACTGAGGGCAGTGGGGGTAACAGGGGCAGGGCCTGAGGTGCCTGGGGCGAAGGAGATGCCCGGCTTCCTGGCAGAGCGGGCACGGGGCGAACGCTGAGGGGCTGCTGGGAGGGCGGAGATGGTGCGCTGGGTGGCGGCTGTACCTGTAATGGCGGGGGGCACGGATGGTGCCACCCCCGCAAGGGGGCTCCCTTCTGAGGACGTGTCCGTGTCGCTGCAGGGTCCAGTCGTCCCCGTTGTGGAGCTCCCCTCGCCCTCCGTCTCACTGGTCCAGTCAGACTCTGTGGCATGGCCCTCCTGGGCCATGTGAGATGCAGCTCCCTCCTGCCCCGATGCCACTTCTCCTCCGCCTGATGATGCTGATGCACACAAGCACAGAAAGACAAACAAAAAGGGGAGAGAGAAATAAAGAGATTTTGAGTACATGGATCACCGGTACAGTTAGCGGACATGACAGACACAGATGCCCCCTGCACTAAGTTGCGCACTTGGGGTCCGCTACGCATTCCGTGGAACATGCCCTACACGCCTAGAGTTGACAACTGCACCCATGGATGACACTGCCCAGGGATGGCTGTACTGGCACACTACTGAGGGTGGTGGCTGGGGACACAGGGGCTTACGGGGGTGCCCAGCCTACAGATATCACCCTGGCCTAGGGGGACCCACAGCCCTCCTCCCCCACCCAGACACCTCCACTGCGCGACAACAGAGTAGATTATGCTTGTACTCACCCCGTTGTGTCTGCTGTGCTGCCCTCACGCGCCCATCCAAATCAGGGTAGGCCACCGCCAGGATCCGGAACATCAGGAGGGTCAGTTGACGGCAGGCACCCCGCCTACGTTGGGAGGCCATCCCCAGCAGAGACTCGGCGGTCTTCTTGGTCCTGCGGCGGATGTCCTCCCACCTCTTGCGGCAGTGGGTGCCCCGTCGATGGTGGACCCCCAGGGTCCGGACTTCCTTGGCGATGGCACGCCAAATCCCGATCTTCTCATGGGCGCGGACCTATGTGACACGTACAGGGAGGGAGAAATACCACGTTCAAGTTTGTCTGCATTTTCGTTGCCAGTGGCCCAACGCCCCCCATCCCCGCCAGGCCCCCGCCATGCCCCCCGCCAGGCCCAACATGCCCCCCATCCCCGCCAGGCCCCCCGCCACGCCCCACCGCCAGGCCCAACATGCCCCCCATCCCCGCCAGGCCCCCCGCCAGGCCCCCCCGCCAGGCCCAACATGCCCCCCATCCCCGCCAGGCCCCCCGCCAGGCCCCCCGCCAGGCCCAACATGCCCCCCATCACTGCCAGGCCCCCCGCCAGGCCCCCCCGCCAGGCCCAACATGCCCCCCATCCCCGCCAGGCCCCCCACCAGGCCCAACATGCCCCCCATCCCCGCCAGGCCCCCCGCCAGGCCCAACATGCCCCCCATCCCCGCCAGGCCCACCGCCAGGCCCAACATGCCCCCCATCCCCGCCAGGCCCCCCGCCAGGCCCCCAAGCCAGCCAGTGGCCCCAAATCCATATTGAATTAAACTCACTTGTTGGTCTGGAGGACCGTAGAGTAGCGCATACTGGGGAGGACCCCATCCACAAGTTTCTCCAACTCTTCTCCAGTGAAGGCAGGGGCCCTTTCCCCAGGCGCAGCAGCCATTGTCCCTTCCAGACCGAGGTCACAGCAACACTTGCAGTATAGGTCCTCTCCTGTGAAAGTTCAAGTCGCGAGTGAATAAGTAGATAGAAAATGGCGGTCACGCCCGCGGCGGTGCGTACCGCGGCGGTGTGTACCGCCACCGCCGGCGCCCTTCGCTATTGGCTCCTGAAACCCATAGGCTTCAATGTTAACCAATGCGGCTTCGCGCCGCGGTCTTCGACCGCCGACCGCCGCGGTGTGCCACGCCAGCGCATTGACCTCACATCCCATTGTCACACTTCACAGGTCAGGCAGCCGCCATTTCGAGGGTCCACATGGCTCAATTTCAACTGCGTCACACAGGCCTAGGCCTTGCATAGCCACTCAGACACGCCATTCACTGCATAGAGAATCGTTTACTGTGCAAGCTGTGAGTACGTACCTGTGGGTTGCTTGACTGTGTGCTCCATGTTGTCCTTCCTAGGCACCGTCCGCTGGGTTTGGCGAGGAGACGGATGAATCCTCCCGTGTACAGGCCGCTGGTGGACCTGTCGACAATGGAAGCACGCCACATTATCCTGACCTACCGGCTTGACCGTGCCACTATACATGAACTGTGTGCCCAGCTGGAGCCCGACCTGATGTCCCCCATCCGCCAACCCACAGGGATTCCCCCTCTGGTGCAGGTCCTGTCAGTACTCCATTTCTTGGCAAGTGGGTCATTTCAGACAACAGTGGGAATTGCTTCTGGGATGTCTCAGCCCATGTTTTCGAAGGTGTTATCCAGAGTGTTGTCTGCCCTGATGAAATACATGAGGAGCTACATCCTTTTCCCTGAGGTGGGCGAATTGGCTACAGTGAAGGGTGATTTCTATGCCCTTGGACATATTCCCAACGTCATTGGTGCCATTGATGGGACCCATGTGGCTTTGGTTCCCCCAAGAGACAGGGAGCAGGTGTACAGGAACAGAAAAAGTTACCATTCCATGAACATCCAGGTGGTGTGTTTGGCTGACCAGTACATCTCGCATGTAAATGCCAAATTCCCTGGGTCAGTGCATGACGCCTACATCCTAAGGAATAGCAGCATCCCTTACGTGATGGAACAGCTAGAGAGACACCGTGTATGGCTATTGGGGGACTCTGGGTACCCCAACCTGTCGTGGCTACTGACCCCAGTAAGGAATCCCCGGACCAGGGCAGAGGAACGGTACAATGAGGCCCATGGGCGTACTAGGAGGGTGATCGAACGCACCTTCGGCCTCCTAAAGGCCAGGTTTCGGTGCCTGCATATGACAGGTGGATCCCTAATGTACTCACCTAAGAAGGTGTGTCACATCATCGTGGCCTGCTGCATGCTTCACAACCTGGCTTTGCGCCGCCAGGTGCCTTTCCTGCAGGAGGATGGTCGAGACGGTGGTGTTGTGGCAGCTGTGGAACCTGTGGAGAGTGAAGAGGAGGAAGACGACGGGGATGAAACAGACAACAGGGACAGAATCATTGCACAGTACTTCCAATAGGACACAGGTAACAATTCAAACATAATTTAGTAAATGTAAAATACTCTCCTGCATCTCTGCTGCCTGTCTATTTGCCCCAGTGTATGATGACTGAGTTGTGGCTTTTCCCTCCCTATTTCAGATCTGGGGTCCCCACTACGAGTCCTGTGCTTCGTTTCCCCATGGACTACAGCTTTGTGGCAGCTGTTTGTTGACTTCACTATGTACAAGGACATATTTGCACTGTCATGTCAATTACAATATTTTGAAATCACAGCCAGACTCCAGATAGTTTTGTGCAAAATAGGTGTTTATTTCAGTGCTCAAAATGGGATGGGTGGTTTCAAGTGGGTGGGGGCTATGGTGAAGGAATGTCCATGGCAGAGTCCAGAGTAACAGTCACACAGGTGCATTGTCCATAGGCCTGTGGAGAGATGGAGCATGGGCAGTTCAAGGATGGACAGGGTGACAATGTGGGCCAGTGGGATGACATCAGGTGGTATCCTTTGCTGGCGGGGGTCTTGACATCCTACTCTGTCTTCTTGCGAGATCTCAGGGCCCTCTTGCAGGGTGGTTCTTCTCCTGCAGGAGGTGGGGGTCTGGTGGGCTGCTGTTGTGCGGGGGCCTCCTGTCCACTAGCGCCGGCGGAGGTGGTTGGCTGTTCTTGGTCCAGGCTAGTGGCAGGGGCCCTTTGTTGTTGTTGAGTGTCCGTCCTGGTGTTGATGAGTTCCTGCAGCAGCCCTACCATGGTAACCAGGGTGGAGGTGAGGGCTCTGATGTCCTCCCTGTACCCCCGATAGTGTTCCTCCTGCAGTACCTGGATCTCCTGGAACCTGGCCAGTACCATCGCCATCGTCTCCTGGGAGCGGTTGTATGCTCCCATGATGGTGGTGAGGGCCTCGTGGAGAGTGGGTTCCCTGGGCCCGTCCCCCCCCGTCGCACAGCTGCCCTCCGAGTTGCCCTGTTTCCCTGGGCCTCTGCCCCCAGGCCGGTGTGCCCACTACCACTGCCCCCAGGTCCCTGTTGTTGTTGGGGTGGTGGGTTATCCTGGGTGCCCTGTAGTGGTAGACACACCGCAGATTGACACGCCCTGGAGACAGAGGCATGGGCCCGCTGGGTGGGAGCTGTGCTGGTGTTCCCAGAGGGGTTTGGGTCTGTAGTGGCCTGTGGCTGTCTGAGGGGAACCGACTGTCCAGAGGTCCCCGATGGTCCGGGCTGGTCATCAGTGTCCAGGTCGACAGAGCTGCTGTCATCGCTGACGGCCTCTTGGGTGGGGGGTGTGGAGAATTCTGGGCCCTCCGTGGCGGTGTGTTGGCGGTCGGGTCCTGCAGGGGTATAGAGGTATGGTTATAGTTTCAATGTGTGCCATATGGGTGTATCTGTGGGTTCCCGTGTCCCCAAGTGCTGGCATTCGTGTGTGGGGGCTTTGGTGAGGGTGGCTTGTGGGGGGATGTGTATATGCATTGGGCATACTTTGGTGATGGGTGTCCATGCTTAGTGGACCCATGCAGGCCTAGGTTTTGGGATGTGTGGGTTGTGATGGTGAGACATTGGCAGGGAATAGGTGTGCTGGGGGTGGGGGTGAGGATGGTGGTGGGGGTGAGGATGGTGGTGGGGGTGAGGATGGTGGTGGGGGTGAGGGTGGGGGTGAGGATGGGGGTGGGGGTGAGGGTGGGGTTCGAGGATGGGGGTGAGGGTTGGGGTATGATTTGGCATGCAGGTGGGGGGGAAGCAGTATTGAAGCTTCAACTTACCAGAATCCATTCCTCCGCCGACTCCTGCGAGGCCGTCAGGATGCAGGATGTTCAAGACTTCCTCCTCCCATGTTGTAAATTGTGGGGGTTGAGGTGGGGGTCCTCCGCCAGTCTTCTGCACGGCGATGTTGTGCCTGGATACCATGGAACGCACCTTCCCCCGTAGGTCGTTCCATCGCTTCCTGATGTCTTCCCGATTTCTGGGGTGCTGTCCCACAGCGTTGACCCTGTCGACAATCCTCTGCCATAGCTCCGTCCTCCGGGCAATGCTGGTGTATTGGACCTGTGTGCCGAAGAGCTGGGGCTCTACCCGAACGATTTCCTCCACCATGACCCTGAGTTCTTCGTCTGAGAAGCGGGGGTGTCTTTGGGGTGCCATGGAGTGGTGTGTATGATGTGTGGGGTGGAGTATGTGTAGTTAAGTGTGTTGAGTGTGGTGGTGTGTGTTGTTTTGTGTGTGGATATTGTGTGGGTGATGGTGTAGTGTGCCTCTGTGTGATGGTGTTCTGTGATCGCTGCTGTGTCTCTCAGTGCTTCTTTTTGGATTTTTGGTCGAAGGGGTTTGTGGGTGATGTGGGTGTGTGTTTTATATTGTATTGTGTGTGTGGGAGTGGTGTGTGTATGTGTATCAGGTGTGTGGAATTCAAATCGTCCAATGTGGCTGAGTTTTGTTCGTTTGTGTGTATTCTGACCGCGGCGGTGTGTACCGCCAATGGAAAACCGCGTTTGAAAGACCGCCGCGTGGATTCGTGGGTCGTAATGGCATGGGCGTATTTCTGTTGGCGTGACGGTGGAGGTTTGGTCACCTCCACTTTTCCGCCGACCGCTGGTCTGGCGGTCTGTTGTGGCTGTCGGATTTTCGGAGGTTTGGCTGCTGCGGGTCAGAATGACCGTGGCGGATTACCGCGACCGCGGCGGGATTATGGAGGATTTCTGACCGGCGGTAGGTGCCTTTTACCGCCGAGGTCAGAATGACCACCCTGATGTCAGCTATCCGCCATCCCACAGGAATCGCCCCTCTAGTGCAGGTGCTGTCAGTACTCCATTTCCTGGCAAGTGGGTCTTTCCAAACAACAGTGGCCATTGCATCAGGGATGTCCCAGCCTATGTTCTCCAGCGTGTTGTCCAGAGTGTTGTCTGCCCATCTGAAACACATGCGCAGCTACATCGTTTTCCCTCAGGTGGAGGATTTGCCTACAGTGAAAGGTGACTTCTATGGTTTGGGACATATCCCCAACATCAGAGGTGCCATTGATGGGACACATGTGGCCTTGGGCCCCCCGCAAGAGTGAACAGGTGTACAGAAACCGGAAGAGTTACCATTCGATGAATGTGCAGATGGTGTGTTTGGCCAACCAGTACATTTCTCATGTGAATGCCAGGTTTCCTGGCTCAGTGCATGTCGCTTACATTTTGAGGAATAGCAGCATCCCTTTTGTGATGGGGCAACTCCAGAGGCACTGTGTGTGGATATTAGGTGAGGACATTGTGCCAATACAGTGTGACTAGGTGTCTGGGTCTGGGGATGTTTGCGTGTGTCTAACAGTTGTCCTTCGACATTTGCAGGTGACTCTGGTTACCCCAACCTGTCATGGCTACTGACCCCAGTGAGGAATCCCAGGACAAGGGCAGAGGAAAGCTACAATGAGGCACATGGGCGAACTAGGAGGATTATAGAAAGGACTTCCGGCCTCCTGAAGGCCAGGCTCAGGTGCCTCCATATGACAGGTGGTTCCCTATTCTACTCACCAAAGAAGGTGTGCCAGATCATCATGGCCTGCTGTATGCTTCACAACTTGGCTTTGCGATGACAGGTGCCTTTTATGCAGGAGGATGGTCCAGATGGAGGTGTTGTGGCAGCTGTGGAGCCTGTGGACAGTGAAGACGAGGAAGCAGAAGAAGAGGACATAGACAACAGGAAAACGGTGATCCATCAATACTTCCAGTGAGACACAGGTAAGAAGAAAACACTGCCCGCTGAATCTGATATAATTCTTCTACCTCTCATCTGTCTGTCACTTTCACCCAGTGTATGGACCCTGATTTGTCACTTTCCCTTTCCATTTCACTGATGTGGGTCCCACTGTGTGACATCTGCTTTGTTTTCGCATGGACTAGAGCTGTGCGACATAGGTATGTTGACAATACATTGGATATAGCATTTTTTCACAGTTATTGCAAATACACATCTTCGAAAGCACAGACTGACTCCAGATTGTTTTGTGATTTAAGGGTGTTTATTTAAGTGCCAAATAGTGGAGGGGGTTGTAAATTGGTTAGGGGTAATGGTGGAGGAATGTCCATGGCAGAGTCCAGTCTATTAGTCTCACAGGTGCATTGTCCAAAGGGGCATGGGAAGTGGATCTAGGGCAGTTTAAGGATAGACAGGGTGACAAAGTGGGACAGAAGAATGACATTCGGGGTGGTCTCATTTCTTGGCGGGGTCTTGGCATTGTTCTCTGTCTTTGTCCTGGATCTCAGGAACCGTTTGCGGGGTGGTTCTCTATCTGCAGGGGTTGGCGTGCTGGTGTTGTGGTCCTGTGGCAGTGCCTCCTATCCACTAGCGCCGGCGGAGGTGGTGGGCAGTTCATCGTCCAGGCTAGTGTCAAGGGCCTCTTGTTGTAACACAGTGTCCCTCCTGGTGTTGACGAGTTCCTTCAGCACCCCTACAATGGTGCCCAGGGTGGTATTGATGGATTTGAGTTCCTCCCTGAACCCCAAATACTGTTCCTCCTGCAGTCGCTGGGTCTCCTGAAACTTGGCCAGTACCGTTGCCATCGTCTCCTGGGAATGGTGGTAGGCTCCCATGATGTTGGAGAGGGCCTTGTGGAGAGTGGGTTCCAGGGGCCTGTCCGCCAGGGGGCACAGCACCACTCCCAGTTCCCCTGTGTTCCTGGGCCTCTGTTCCCTGAACCGTGTGCCCACTACTACTGCCCCCAGGTCCCTGGTGTTGTTGGGGTGGTGGGTTAGCCTGGGGTCTCTGTAGTGGTGGACACACTGCTGCTTGACGTGTCCTGGGGACAGAGGTATGGGCCCGCTGGGTGGGTGCTGTGCTGGTGTTTCCAGAGGGGGTAAGCTCTGTAGTGGCCTGTGACTGTGTGAGGGGAACCAACTGTCCCGAGGTCCCAGATGGGCCGGGCTGGTCATCTAGATCCAGTTGGACAGAGCTGCTGTCATCACTGTGGGCCTCTTCTGTGGGTGGAGTGGACATGTCTGGACCCTCCTGTCCGGTGACATTGGGTAGGGGTCCTGCAGGGGTGTAAAGGCATGATTATTGCATCTGTATGTGCCATGGTGTGCAATGGGTGGGTGACCCTATACCCCAGTGCTTGCATTCTTGTGTGGGACCTTCTGTGATAATGGTTTAGGGGGGGTGTGGGTATGTGCAGTGGCCATGCATTGGTGATGGGTGTCCATGCTTTGGTGTTGCATGCAGGGCTTGGGTTTGCGATGGGTGGTTTGTGATAGTGGGACATCTGTGAGGAATTGGAGTGATGGGGGTGAGGGTGAGGGTGGGGGTATGTGATAGCATGCAGGTAGGGTGGGGGATGAAGTAGTTAAGATTTGACTTAGCAGAGTCCACTCCTCCAGCTACTCCTGCGAGGCCCACAGGATGCAGTATAGCCAAGACCTGCTCTTCCAATGTTTTTAGTTCTGGGGGAGGTGGTGGGGGTCCGCCGCCAGTCCTCAGAACTGCAATCTGATGTCTAGAGACCACGGAACGCACCTTCCCCTGTAGGTCGTTTCACCTCTTTCTGATGTCATCCCTAGTTCTTGGGTGGTGTCCCACAGCGTTGACCCTGTCCATAATTCTGCGCCATAGCTCTATCTTCCTAGCTATGGTGGTGTGCTGCACCTGTGATCCGAATAGCTGTGGCTCTACCCGGATGATTTCCTCCACCATGAAAACATGGGGTGTCTTTGCGGTGCCATGGGGTGGTGTGGGTGATGTGTGGGGTTGTGTGTGTTGTGATGTGTGGGGTGATATTTAGGGGTGTGTTGTGTGAGGTGCGTGGATGTTGTGTGAGTGATGGTGTTGAGTGCCTGTGGATGCTAGTGTTGTTTCTGACGGTGTCTCTCTCTGGCCTTCTGTCGCAATTGTGGTCGTAGGGGTTTGTGGGTGATGTGGGTGTGTGTTTTATATTGTATTGAGTGTGTGGGAGTGGTGTGTGTATGTGTATCAGGTGTGTGTATTTCGATTTGTCTAATGTGGATGTGTTTTGTAAGAGTGTGTGCATTTTGAGCGCGGCGGTGTGTACCGCCAATTGAATACCGCGGTTGAAAGACCGCTGCATGGATTCGTGGGTCGTGATAGTGTGGGCGTATTCCTGTTGGCGTGACAGTGTTGGTTTTGTTATCGTTAGTTTATCACTGACCTTTGGTGTGGCGGACATGTGTGGGTGTCTAAATTTTGGAGGATTCAGAGCTGGGGGTCATAAGAGCTGTGGCGGAATTCCACGGCCGCGGTGGTGTGTGGCAGTCTTCTGCACAGCGGTAAGCGGATTTTACCACCAATGTTGTAATGACCCCCATAGTGTCCAAAAAGAAGATGGAGGAACAAAAAAAGTAATGATTAAAAAAGAAAAAAACTGATGGAGAGTAACACAGAAAAAACATGGCTCCTGAGTGAAAATTCCTGCACCCAAATAATCTTCTGGAGTGTAATGGCAAAGGATCATGGTCTAAAACGGAGTGTATTATATAGTGTGTTTTGCAGGTGTTCACAGTTGTCCAATTTGCAATAGGTGTGAGCTACTAGCATTTAACCAATGGACACAGCCATGGTACTATACTGAAAGATTACTGCCAGAGACTTCCGCCGTCATGGGCCTGCCACTGACACACCACCAGCATGACTATGTGATCCAAATTGATTTGACGGGATTCTGACATCAAGATGGCGATGGAGTGCTAATGTCAACATTGGAGTCCGCCACGTCTGTTGCAGGATACAGCTGGCACAACGGAGTACCTCTGTCATGACATTCTGTGACTTTGCTGCAATGGATCTAAATACTGCAGGCAGGGGACCACTAACGTGACGGTCTTTTCATGCCCACCACCGATGCGGCTTGGGGATAAGGCCGCCAAGATCTAAATCAGGCCCTAAGTCCGAAGCTAAAGTTTTGACAGAGGCCTACCGCTCAGTGTATTTGACTTGGGCTACATAGCGGTTGGCCTCAAACTTTAACTTTGCCCCAGTCAAGCGCGACCAGATTTCCACAGTTGGCACTTTTTGCTTTTAGGCACTAAAAAGCACACTATTGCCCTCATTACAACCCTGGCGATCGTGATAAAGTGGTGGTAATACAGTCAACAGTCAGGCAGTAACTACCGCCAAATTATGACAATGGCAGAAAGATCTCCGAAAGACACCGACCACCAGGGCAGAAACAACGGGCACCACAGCGGTAGCCATCTACAGCCAGGTGGAAGTCAAAGTTACGCCCACCATATTATGACAAGACAATCCACCACCTTTTCCGAGGTGGTACCAACGGCATCAAAAGCCTGGTGGAAACAGAGCTCAGAAGTCAAAGGACTCACCATTGGAGACACGGGGAAGAACCACGCCGCTGTGGAACCAGAACTGCATGTATTTCCGACGATATTCTACGTTCTGCTCCACCACGAAAACCAACGCCGGCGAAGACGACGATGGTGAGTACATCCGCCTAGCACACAAGTGAGGGGGGAGGAAAAAGAGAGTGATACACACATGCACCACACACACCCCATACACAGACACCATACACACAACCAGATGCACAAGAAAACAAGTTAATCCCCCTAAATCGGCTAAATAATGCAAGGAAAACACAAATTTACTAAAGTGATTGTAATAAGATCAACACATTATAAATGTACAGAAAAAGGGACACTGCCCAGTCCTCAGTTCGAGTGGCCACATGGCCACAGGTCGAAGTCCAAGGCCCCATTTGTAACCTGCATCAATACGGAGAGAACAATGCAGGGGCATCAGTTGGCAAATAGGCAGGCACCTCAGGGGGAGGAGAATGCCTCAGCCGGGAGCGGAAACAAGACCACTGGTTCTGGAGGGGGCAACATAGCCTGTGCTTGGTCCTGGGGAGTGATAGGCCACAGTCTCTGTAGTGTGTGTCTTCCCCACTGGTTCTGGAGGGGGCAACATGCCCTGTGCTTAGTCCTGGGGAGTGTAAGGCTGTAGTCTTTGGAGTGGGTGTCTTGACCACTGGTTCTGGAGTGGACAGGCCGCACAGCAGCCCACAGAGGCACAATCACATTGGGTACGCCGGTGGTGACGGCTGCACTGTGTTGGTGTTGGAGGTGGTGGTGGTGGAAGGCTCCTGCACAGCCCCTGCATCCTCTGATGGCTGCACTGTGGTGATGCTGGTGGTGCTGTTGGGAGACTCCTGCACAACCCCTGCACCCTCGGATGGCAGTACTGTGGTGGTGCTGGTGGTGGTGGTGGGATGCTCCTGCACAGCCCCTGCACCCTCGGATGGCTGCACAACCATGATTGGTGGTGGGGGCTCCATGACAGCTGCTGGTGCAGGCTCCTTGCCCTTCTTGCCTGCTGGTGCAGCCCCCTTTCCCTTCTTGCCTGCTGGTGCAGGCTCCTTGCCCTTCTTGCCTGCTAGTGCAGGCTCCTTCCCTTTTAGGCTGGCTGGTGCAGGCTCCTTCCCCTTCAGTATATGTGGCCTGGAATCCTTTCCATGACGGGAAGGTGCGGATGGAACTGGGCCCATGGACTGTGTGGCTGAGGTAATTGGCTGGGTTCTTCCTACCCTGGCCATACGTGCAGGACGGGGGAAGGAGTAGGGAAGAGGTCAATGGTACAAAGGAAAAGTTTCTTAGGGACTTTAGGGTGGGAAGAGGGAGAAGGAAAGGGAGTGGAGGATGAGGGAGTGGTTGCTGGAGGTGTTTGTCTGCTGGATGTAAGTGTAGGTGCATGGGCTGTGCGCTTTTGTGAGGTGGATGGCTGTTGGGTCTCTGAGTGCTTGCATTTGTGAACTGAGGGGGGACAGACACCGTGAGAGAGGACACATGGCACATTTGCATGGCTGTTGTGGAGATGTCTGCCAGTGAGGTGTGTGTTCTGCTTGGTGTTGTGATGTTGTTGGTAGTGGAAGATTATGTTGTGCATGCAGGTGTGAGTGTGGACGTAACTGGTTGGGAGGTGGAGGAGGAGGGGAAGACAGTGGAAACAGTGGATGTTGTTGTGTCTGCAACTGGATGGTGTTTGTAGGATGAAGTGTGGTGCTTGTGTTTGCCTGTGACACTCTTGGGTGTTGTCCTGTGTGCATGCTCATCTGGCTGTGTGCTTGGGATGGGTTGGGGTTGAGGGGTATGGGACTAGGAAGTGGTAGTTGGAGGGGGGATGGTAGAAACAGTGATAATGTCTGCTATCAGAGAGAAGGCCAGAGCCTGGATCGAACTCTGTGGGGCCGCCAATCCACTGTGAAAGCCCTCCAGGAATGCATTAGATTATTGCATCTGGGCTGCCAGCCCCTGAATGGCATTCACAATCGTTGGCTGCCCTACAGAGATGGATCTCAGTAGGTCAATAGCCTCCTCTCTCAGGGCAGCAGGGCTAGGTGGGGCAGGGCCTGAGGTGCCTGGGGTGAAGGTGATGCCAACCCTCCTGGGTGAGCGGGCTCGGGCAATTCGCTGAGGGGCTGCTGGGAGGGTGGTGCTGGTACAGGGGGTGGCGACTGTAGCTGGGGTCGTCACAGAAGTGTCCACCACCACCAGGGAGCTTCCACCGGAGGAGGTGTCTGTGTCTGAATTGTCCCCTCCAGTCTCCGCCGTGGTGCTCCCCTCGCCCTCCATTCCACTGCTGCCCTCAGCGTCGGTGGACTCTGCCTCCTGGGTCCTGTGGGATTCAGCTCCCTCCGTCGCCGTTGCCTCTGCTCCTCCTCCAGATTGTGCTAATGCACATAAGGACAGGATGACAAAACAAGAAAGGGGAAAGAGAGACAGAGGATTCACTGGGTCAGTGGCTGCACCAACACCAGCGTTGGCGTACACAGCACCCTCACACACTGGGAACATGGCTACACACTATGCATTGTACCACCACTGATATTGCTAGCCACCAAGGCATGAGGAGGGCACACACCACCTCCTGCAGCACACCTGGGACCCACGCAGCCCTGACCAGTAGTGGAAGCTTACAAGCTAGGTAGGCAAGATTATCCCTTCAAAACCCTAGCCACCAGAGGACCTATGCTGCTATGTCAGGCCTGGCCTTAGGGGCACCACTAACACACATCCACCATCCGGATGTCACCTCACCAGCCGTAAGTTGTAATGATAGCCACTTTACTCACCCCCTTGTGGCTGCTGTGATGCCCTCAAGAGCCCATCCAGCTCTGGATAGGCCACTGCCAGTATACGGGCCATCAGGGGGGGTCAGGGTTCAACAGGCACCCCTTCCTTGTTGGGAGGCCATCCCCAGCTGGGCCTCCGCTGTCCTCTGTGCCCAGCGTCTCAGGTCCTCCCACTGTTTGCGACAGTGGGTGCCCCACCTGCCATAGACCCCCAGGGTCTGCACCTCTTTTACGATGGCACGCCATATATCCTCCTTTTGATGGGTGCTGACCTGCAGGGGCAATACACACAGGAAAACACCATTAGACAAACTGCACAGCCAGTTGCACATATGGCCCACCATACATGTTTCCATCACCCAGCACACAACGTTTACACCACAAAGAGGACATCCACCCACCCCCCTTACACGAGGCCTTCACACACACAACTCCACGCATTCATGCCACATGCATCGTGCCTACAGTGTACTCACCTGTTGGTCTGGAGGCTATACAGCAGTCCGTACTGGGGTAGGAACCCATCAACCAGTCTCTCCAACTCCTCCGAAGTGAAGGCTGGGGCCCTTTACCCGGTCACACGGGCCATGGTAGGTTCCAGACACAGGTCACAGCAGCAAATGCAGTGTAGGTCCTCTGCTATGGAAGGTCAGGTAGCGAGTAAGGAATTAGATAGAAAGTGGCAGTCATGTCTGTGGCGGTGCCTACCGTGCCAGCGTAGATCACCATTGGCCACTGTACCCCATAGGGCCCAATATTAACCAATAAGGAGTTGCACAGTAGTCCCCGACCACCTCCCACCACAGCGCACAACGTCAGCGGAATTACCTCACTTTCACATGTCCCCCCCACACTGTTTTTAGTGATTCCCAATGGGTCGCAAATTGCGACCTACCCCATGAATTTTTATGAGTAAGCCCACTTGCGACCTGTGGAGAATCGCTAAATGTGGCTAAGACACACTGGTGCATTGCTGTTTGCAATTTCATAATTGGATCCAAAAAGATTCAGAGTTAGGAATTTGTGAAACCAAACCTACGTACATCTGGCCCATAGTGATTAGAGACGACCTAGAAATTGAATGGACTGCAGCAGAAAATATTACCACGTATGCTATTAGAATATATATGTGGAGTTTTATGTTAGGCTCTTTACATTTTTTTTACCAGCACCCAGACTTTGTAGAATTGCAAATTTTCCTAAGGAGACTCACTAGTTTTGTGTCTAGATGAGTCTCCTCCCCACTATCAGATAATGTGCAGAAAAAAAAGCTTCAAGGATTATGTATTTAGTTATGAGAAGTCAGAAGTTCCTCCATCATTACTCCACCTCTCAGAGATGCATTCTAAAGGTCCTCAAAGATTTCAATATGAGTTGTAAGATGGAGCATATATATCTAACTATCTATCTATCTATCTATCCATCTATCTATCTATCTATCTATCTATCTATCTATCTATCTATCTATCTATCTATCTATCTATCTATCTATCTATCTAAAAGCCATGAATGAAGGATAACTGGCAAACCAGTGGATATTTAATTTGTCATTGTTGAGAATGGGTATGTTGTCTCATGTACTCTGTGTTTTGCCCCCAATGAGCAGAAGCACATAGTTGTTTTTTGATTTTTTTGTTTTCTTCCGGTGTGAGTCATAGAAAGAATTAAACAAATGTATTTTGGAGGTACAAATAAGATGTGCTATAATTTCCTATTTGAAGTACAGTGTGTTAAACTTTTCTTATGTTTACTAAAAAAGTGATTTGTAAACTGTGAATAAACTAATTCATAGAATGAAATGATAAGTCTACAAAAAATAAATTGAATCATAATAACCTTAATGTTCCTTTGCCTCTTAGTTTCAATCTGCATACCCAGTAATCTTTCCTCCAACCCACCCTTCAGCTACTTCCACCCTAAACCTCATGTCTGCTTTTTGGCGGTCTCCATCAGGTTTTATGTATCTCTACCTTATTGCCTTCCATTTCCTCCTAGAACAAATTAGCTCTCGATGGATCAACTCCTCCTTCATATCTTTCAGCTCGGACATATACCCGTCATCAACCCTACATCCAGACATGTGCTGATGGATTTATTCACTTTGTCGTTGCCATTGCAGTACAGATCATAACAGGCTTCCGTTCTTCACACTTCTGATGAGTCAAAAGGTGGAACACCTTGTTTGTCATGCCTGGCACCTCACTCTGGAAACTGTAGAATTTGTCATTGATTGTTTCTGGAATTTATCAGACAACTGTGAGTTCCTAATGTGGAATCTGTACTGGGCACCATGCACCTGTGGTGTTGTGAAGCTTATGTTGTAATTACACTGAAGGACTTCAGCTCTGATGCTAGTTATGCAAATTATGATGCCACTTCAGACTTCTTGTGAGCTTACATGGTGTGGTCACTAGGGTTGGGTGGAATGTTTCATTCTGCCAACGTAAGTGGAAGAATTTTAGTCACACTATGTTACTCTTTAATGGGAAGCTCTGGCCTAATTTCATGAATTGCCGACTGGTGGAATTTGTCTCCCACAAGGCTCTAGAGAAAGTGAGTTGGCAAGAGTGACCATGATTTATCGTCCCCTAGTGTGATTTTCTAATTTGGGCAGTTGTGAGCAGTTGCAGTCAAAGGGCTGCCACTCAAGTAGATTTTATGCTCGAGAACCAAAAGCAACATCAACTCAAATGGCCATGTGCTCTTGCGCACTGCATGGTGCTGTTTGTGCTGATTGTTTAGCACTGTTCACGCTACTGGTGCTAAATTACAGCATGAGCAGTGCGAGCAGCAAATTTTCCACCCACTGGTGGAACCTCACAGAGTTTTTTTGTAAATCTGCAGAGTTCTGCAAAGTGAAATTCCTCAAGTTCTGTCCACCCCAAGTGGTCGCCTTGAAAAAGTGACCCATCCTGAAATCAGTGCCCATTAATCTTGTTCTGGAAACTTCCCCCACTGTTCAGTAACACTTCTGGTATCTAAATACTGTAGGCTAGAAGATTTTACTTGGTATATCTTCTGCTCTCGGATTTTATTGGGGCTTCTTCAAATGCTTTTGTGTGATAAAAAGTTTAGTTATGAAATGTTAGTTTTTGTGTTTTTGCTGCGTTTTGGACTATCTTCTTTGAAGCCACGCACCATTTTCATTAGTTGCACATTAGTATGTATATACTTTGTTTAATTAGAGAGATATATAAATAGCAGCAAAATACCTACCTTTCCCACTTTGTCTCTCCTACTGAATTACAAAACATGACAGTAACATCAAGAAACTCTTATTCAGCTTTGTGGTAACTTCCATGGAATTGTCAGTGCATGACTCTGTATCTAGCTCCCCACCGTACAACCCTTTGGATGTGACATTGTTCATTGCAAAATCACTTGTCATCTTCCCATAATTTCTGCCTAGCTCTTAAAGCAAATTAAAAAATCATAGTATTGAAATGTATTTGAGAGCGAATTGAAAAGTGTTACAGCATGAAAAAGACTAAGGGCCAGATGTAGGACACGATTTGCGACTCGCAAACGGCAAAAATTGCCGTTTGCGAGTCGCAAATGTGAGTTTCCTATGCAGAAATGCATTTTGCGAGTCGGGACCAACTCGCAAAATGCATTTCCGACTCGCAAATAGGAAGGGGTGTTCCCTTCCTATTTGCGACTCGCAGTGGGATGCAATTCCATTTGCGACCGCGTACGCGGTCGCAAATTGAGTCGCAGTTACTATCCACTTCAAGTGGATGGTAACCCACTCGCAAATTGGAAGGGGTCCCTATGGGACCCCTTCCACTTTGTGAATGGACCCAAAAATATTTTTTCAGGGCAGGGAGTGGTCCAAGGGACCACTCCCTGCCCTGAAAAAATACCGAAACTAAAGGTTTCGTTTTTTTTTTTAAGTGCAGCTCGTTTTCCTTTAAGGAAAACGGGCTACACTTAAAAAAAAAATAAACTGCTTTATTTAAAGCGGTCACGAACACGGAGGTCTGCTGACTACAGCAGGCCTCCATGTTTGCGAGTGCCTTGACTCGCTATGGGGCCGCAATTTGCGACCCACCTCATGAATATTCATGAGGTGGGTCATTGCGACCCCATAGCGAGTCGCAGTCGGTGTCTGAGACACCGTACTGCATAACATTTTGCGAGTTGCAAATAGCGAGTCGCTATGACTCACTATTTGCAAGTCGCAAAATGTTTCTTTTCTACATCTGGCCCTAAGACCCTGGTTTGACTTTTGGCAGACAGAAGGCACTGGTGGTCATTTCAAAAGTATTGGGAAGAACCACCATCACAGCAGTTTCTGTCAATGCTTTTTTAAGTCTGATGTATGGCTCCATCAACATGATGGAACCATAATATGTCAAACATATTTCTTTTAATTTTCATAAAGAAAAACCTGAGATGGGACCTACTCCAGGAATATGAGTTCTCCTTGAGTGGTCAGTTTAATGCGTTCCATTGAGTTGGGTAACAATACATATCTGCCCTTTACAAATACATGTGAGAATTCAACTTAAGGGGTGAACTTGCACTATCCAAGCATTCGCATTCCTTCTATGTGATGTACGTAACAGACTCAGCTGTTCTACAGCAGTGCAACTTCTCATGAATGCAGTGTCATCAAATGTTGTTCGTTTTTTTAATCTGTGCTATGCTCAATATGTATACAAGTGTGACAAGTGAAACTTTCTTAGTGCCTCCATGAATTCATGTTTTTTGTAATATCATAATACGGTTTGGGATGCATTTATCCGATTTGTTCATTTTGATTTTGTTTTCATTTTTTAGCTTTCTCAATTTATACATCAAAGATATATTGTTTACCGCGCACTCTGTTCATTCATGGTGGATCACACATTTTCCATAGAGCTTTGGTGCAATATCATAAAAAGACTAAAGTTGTTTCTATTTTTCAGCCACTGTTTCCACACATCAGTGCAAGGCGTGCCAGAGTGATAAAGCATGATTGATGGCTCTTTGACACATAGCTCAAGCAATACATCTGTCTACATAGTGTTTTTTATGAGTAGTGTCTTTCCCTTAATGTGACTTATGTGTGATAGTCCAGCACATCTATAAACTCCCAAAGGAGCAGACACATACAGATGCAGCTTTAACTTTCAATAAGTGTATTAATCGTATGTTGATGTTGCAGACATTGATATGTGATAGGGACAACCATGGGTTCACAATACGCTAATAACCACCCAAGCAATTCTGGTAGAGTTAAAAATTGAAAGGCTGGAAAAGCATTATCAGAATAAAAGGCATCCACATGGCCATTAAAATAAAAGCTGAAGCAAGTCATTTGTCAACCGTGAAATAGAAGCAAGTCAAAAGTCAAAGATAAAGTGTGCCTTGTAAGCCCACCATGCTGAGTCCTTAATAAGTAAACACGGGGCATGCAAAATATTAAGGGAAATTATGTTCCTTCAGTGAACAGTTACACACATCTGTTAGCAATGTGCACAAAGGTGCATTTTCCAGTAAGCAGCTCTAGTTATGCATAAAATTTGCACCATTATATCCTGGTGAAAGTAGATTTTTGATAATTTGAGTGCAAATGAAAATTTCTAAAAGTGTATTTTCTGCTGCCTGAGAGGAAGTTAGTTTAGAGCTGGTTCGCTTCAAATCCCTGCTCCAGAGACTGTATACCATCTCCGGACAGATGTTAATGGCCTCTCTCTTGGAAAACAAAGGCTTGGCCCTGGGATGAAAATAGCAGAAGTGGTGTCAATAGCAATCATTTGGTAAGGGTTAGCCGTTTCGAAGGGGACCTAGAACACCTAGCAACAAAAATCGCAGTGCTTTATCTATACTGGAAAGCCCAAGAGGAGATTTCAGAAACTAAAGCCATTCATGCCCATCTCTCTTTATGCTTCATGCCTGTACCCTCAGCGTGCTCAGAGGGTAACTTTAGGTCTGGCAGAGAGGGAGAAACCTCATCTTCATATGGGAGTGGCTCTTTCTGCTCGAGGAAGACTAGGGCATTTTGATGAAGAACTCTAAGAAGCTTAGCAAAAAACTGAAAATGCAAGTGTCTCGAAAGGAAGTTTGAATTTTGCAAGAAAGTTGCAATGGTTTGGGTACAGAGAATTCCCCAATCACTGGTGGGTAGTGCACAAGATAAGACTGACATCTCATTACCAACTCCTAAGAATAGTCCTGGACTTTAAAGGGGGCAGTAGCTGACAAAAGAGAAATTCTTCCTGAAAGCTGAGTGAAAGAAGAATAAAGCACTCCTTACTCATGCTAGCACCCAGAGACTGGAACTCCTCATCAAGGATCAAGCAGTTGACCTGCTGTTGCTGCTTCATGAGTACAAATTCCAGACGGATTCCCGACTCCAAGATGGCTCTACTGAGTACCATAGGGTCATGCAGACACCCTGGCTTCAGAGAGATATGGTGCCTAGAAGCTTGCCCTGAGGGCTGCAGGAACAACCAGGGTTGTTTTTTCAACACCAAAACAAATGATTTAATCTTTGGCAAAGTGCTTAGTCTTCTTCATGGAGGGTACACCCTCAATAAGCACAATATTTTAAATTTGTCTCAGTTAGAGGCTTCAATGTGACCTTGCACTGATGTGGTGGGGCAAGCAGAGAATTTCCCAGCTAAAAGCCCAACCCAATTGTAGGGTTTTGAGAATCAAATAAATTGCTTAATTCCTGACTGGGATAAGAAGGCACCTCGACGCCAACAGCAAAGCAGCATCTGTAGTTGTGTTGTTTTCACTTGATGTTTTGGTTTCATAAATGAAAGCTTGAGCAGGAGCATGGCAACATATCCAGCTTTAAGGGGGCAACCCAAAGCCCTGCCTTTCCCCACTTGAAAACGTGGAGCTCAAGAAAACATCTATGTCAGAATGGAACAACTTTGACTGGTGTAATCCACTTGGCATACCTGAACTTTGCTCCATTATGGTAAGTCTGAAGAAGAATAAAAAAATGAAGATATCTACTTATAGAGTTCATTGCTACCCCTAGAGGCATCCTGATACTGAGAGAGGAGGTTAATTTATAGCAACCTCTAATGGGACAAAAGAGGAGGGGGAACACATTCTTTGTTGGTTGTTTGTGAAAAAGAAGGCTATTGTATTCAAGGTGGAGAGAAGGGGGAAGCTAATTCCAGTAGTGATGCAAGAAAGTGGAACGCTCAGTCACACAATTCTTTTTCTCTGTATTTTAGGAATTTGTAGGAGCATGGTGGAAAGAAAGAAGAATACAGGAAGGCACATAAAAATTAAATTGATCAAAAGTAGACAGGGCCATGGGCATAGATGGCCCTTAGACAAAAGCAAAGAGCTTAAAATAAACAGTCCTTCTCAATAAAGAACTAGTGTTGTTGACATATGCTTTTAGAAATATGCAAATGAAGAGGAAGCTTGAAGAAAAGCTTGATGGACAAATTCTCGTCCAGCTGTAAATGATGGAGCAAAGGTTTTGAAAGTCCTAGATACAGGGTGTTGACATAATCAAGGGCCCTTAGACAAAAGCAAAGAGCTTAAAATAAACAGTCCTTCTCAATAAAGAACTAGTGTTGCTGACATATACTTTTAGAAATATGCAAATTAAGAGGAAGCTTGAAGAAAACCTTGATGGACAAATTCTCGTCCAGCTGTAAATGATGGAGTAAAGGTTTTGGAAGTCCTAGATACAGGGTGATGACATAATCAAGGGCCCTTAGACAAAAGCAAAGAGCTTAAAATAAACAGTCCTTCTCAATAAAGAACTAGTGTTGCTGACATATGCTTTTAGAAATATGCAAATTAAGAGGAAGCTTGAAGAAAAGCTTGATGGACAAATTCTCGTCCAGCTGTAAATGATGGAGTAAAAGTTTTGGAAGTCCTAGATACAGGGTGTTGACATAATCAAGGGCCTGATTTAGAAATCAGCGGACAGGTTACTCCATTTCAAAGGTGTCAGGTATCCCGCCTGCTGCAATCCCATTACATTCTATGGGATTTGGGGTTCGGGAGATGGGATACCTGTCACTGTTGTGATAGAGTAACCCGTCCGCCAAGTTCTAAATCAGATACAAGTCTTGAAACTATAAAGGCTTGAATGTCTTCTTTTTGACAGGGGTCAGGAAGAATATAGATAAATTGTTTGCTCATTCTAAGATGAATTAAACAGCTAAAACATACCTTGTTAATCTAAACTGAAAAAGATAACTGGGAGTCAAAAAAAACTCCAAGATTTTAAATAAAGCGGTTGGGTGGGGACAAAGTACCTCATTTATTTAGCTACTACTTCGATGTCTACAGGTCAAAAGAATTGCCAATAATCAAAAAAAAAAAATTTTTGTTTGTTCAACTGTAGGTTAATATTATAATTGATCCAGAGGGCTACCTTATGATGGCATGAGTAAAAAATGAATTGTGAGAAAAAGGGCGTTAGTCAAGTCACAAGGACATATGGGTGATGCTGGAGAGAACTTCTGAGTGTGAAGTTAGACTGTTTACCATCAGAGGCAGGAGCAGACACCGGAATGACAACCTGTAGTCTGGAACAGTCCCAGGGAATAACTCAGCAATAAGGGGAAAAAACTGAAATCCAGAGAAAATGTTCAAACTGGTCCAGACTGGGATTAGGAAGCAGGTGATGAATAGCAAGCAGAATGATGAGAAAGACTTGTACTCTGCTGGGACCCATGGAAACCACGAGCAAGCAAAGTAGAAACAAATGTGACACAACTGACTTCAGTACAGAGTCGCCTTTTATAGTGAAAAACAAAATTGACCTAGAAAGGAAAATGTTCAGCCATAATAATTTGGAACAAAAGGGGGATAAAAACCGTGAAAAAGTATCTGTACCAATTTTTTTTTTCAGAAAAAGACATGTGGGTATTTCCAGTGAACACATGTAACCTCTATGCGGTGTATGCCAAGAGCAGGAAAAAATCCCACTGAGTTTGAATGGTGCCCAATCCAAAATGGCGGCATCCCAGGACACCTAAGCTCTGGTCAGTTCACAAACTATTACGCTTGATTGATGCTTTCGGTTTCCTTGGCACTTTTTAAATTCAAACTCTAGAAATGTATATCTCCAGTTGCATTTACCTTATTTTGATCATTTTGTGTTTTTCTAAATTACATTAGGAATATTATTGTGCTATTTACCTCACTTTAAGATTGTCTGTTTCTGCTCGAACTCAACATGTATTTTTGTGTGGAACTCCCTGCTGCTAATATCATTCCTCCCATGGGTTGAACATTCTCTTTAAACTGGTTGTGACCCAACCAGATTGTGATTCGTACGTTGTTATGTGCACCCCCTCACAAATTAATAAACCAATTTCTGATATTTACAAAGAATATTTTCTGTCCGGCTTTTTTAGAAAATTACGTGTGAGTTAGTCTAACAAGTTCCTTATGGCTTAGAAGATTTCTGGTAAAGCTAGACAATGTCAGATATTAAATAGAACTATGAAAATAATAAAGTTGAATTGTATGCATTGGTCAGATCCTAAACATATTATTTAATTTTCTACACCTTGCCTACAGTTACTTTCCACTTTGAAATTATTTTCCACTCATTTCAATTATTGAGTTCCTCGCTCAGTGCATCTTTCTTTTTAACCACTTCCTGCTACAGCTTCAATTGCATGCAACTGGCTTTCAACAAAGCCTTGTGATTCATCATATTCGGGCACATATTTATGAAAAAATGCAGATGTGCCCATATACTGATAGCTCTTTCCTTCGTTGCCCTTGCTTTCCCAGAGGTTCTAAAGGTCTACCTTCAGGCAATTCATACTTTATAGTGAAAACCACGGTATAGGACCTCTTCTACACATCCTTGAAAGGGATCAAGTCCGAATTTCTGATGGCATTACCTCTCAGATGATATATATGTAGTTTAACTGGACTCGCCAAGCATACACTGTGCCCCAGTCTGTTCCATCTCTATAAATGGAGGACATCAGTACAGGGAGCTACCAAGTGTGAAACAAGGAATTTCCCCTTATTAGTCTCTCCAACACAACTCTATCAAGTCCTATCATGGACTTTAATCTCTATATGCCATTACCCGTGCTCCATAGAGTGGCCTGAGTAAACCCACCGTGGTTAAAGCTCGTTGACACAAATGTTTACATCCATCGGTTTTTGGATGTCTTCTAAGTTAGTCTTTCAAAAAATGATGCCTGGCATAGATTCAGATCTTGCTGTGCCTGAGGTGGTCAGTTACATCTAGTGAATGTGGCAAGGGCACATCTGTTGTTTGTGGTGTTCCTGTGAAGAGGAGGTGTGTTTTAGAAATGTGCTTGGGATTGCGTCCTTGTAGGTGCCTCAGAGCAGATTTGCATATTTGAGATGCTTATATGTAATGGCTCAAATGAACAAAAACAATTAATTGGAATACTTCTGGAGGAATTCCCAGTGGTAAAGGGGCGTTGACACAAATATTTCCATCCATCAGTTATTGGTTATCTCAAAAGCCATTAAGAATCATATTTGTGCCCCAAAAAGAAACTTCAAGAAATAAATTCACACATACACGCATACATACCATGGATCAAAGAAAGTTCTCTCTGCTACTTTCTCTTACTGAGGATGAGATGGTAAAGACATTCTCTTACACCCGTACATGGATAACCGCAAAGCATCGGTATCAATAGCATAAAATGACTTCATTTTATTCGAAACGTTTAGCGTTTTACTCATCAAGCATTCTTCGTTCTCCCCTTGCTTTCTTTGAGGTCTCATAAATAAATTACTTAATAAAATGCTCATAGTGGAAAAATAAACTAATATAATGCCCCGGGGAGCTAAATGAAAGTCTGGCGCTGACAGCTTTTGGTTTATAATTATAGTAGGTTATGCTTCTGCCCAGTGAGTAATAATGGTTAACTTGAAATTCAGCAGTAACATGCTTGGGGAGATCCCACGACGGGATGATAAAAATGAAAGGGAAGATAAAAATATGGGAACGAAAGGAGCACAAAGGCTCGTAGTTATTGTGCATCACTGGAGTGAGACGAAGACTTCATACTCGGCAAAAATGCAAAAGCGAACTAAAAGTAAGCATTCCTCGTTGTCATTTGGGTTCGGCATCATCTCAAACTATACGGATCAACACCAATCTGGGACATCAGGTCGAAACTGATAGAGCGTTCCGTATTAACAATTTACCTGTGTTTTGGACGCTCTTGGGTCCATGAATCTTTTGGCCTAGTAGGGCTCTCCTTACCCGAGAGAAACCAGTTTTGTCAAATCAATAATCAATAATCGATGATCAATAATGAAAATAAGCAACATCACGAACAACATAACACTTCACAATTAACCCAGACATCATTTCGGCGAAACTGTGACCTTTCGGCCCCGAATAACTACACCAGTTTTATGCAAAGTTAGTCAATTTATTTCCCTATATTAACAAAGCTAGCACAATGTAAATGTGTCTCAACACCAAATGATAAATGTAAATGAACATTAATAGCTGTCCATATCTACGGAAAAGATGCAATCTATGTAGCATTTGAATAATAATGCCTTCTATAATGGCAATGCAAACTACTAAAACAATAATCTGTAATGAGCTAATTGCATACATTGATCAGCATAACAAGGTCTCAAAATTGCATCGTGCATCGAATGAATCCTCACCTAACCTCAAATTAGCATCAGCATGTGGGACTTCATGCAAAAACAATTTGGCGACATCAATTTGGAAAACTCCTAACTAGGGCTCTAATCAAAATCAGCAGTTGGTTACCTAAAAAGAAAACACAATGCAATTGTACAATTTACTTTCATATTTACCAAATTCAATCAGCATTCAAGGAAGTCTTCGTCTCGCAGGTACCAGATTCGATCGGCATGGGACGGGGGCAAAGGGTAGGGTGGACGGGGGCAATTGCCTCACGGCGGCAAGACTAGGGACAAAACTACATCATGCAAGGGACAATCAAAGTTAAAGTCTCTAGGGCAAGAATTAATTAAAGTCTCTTTCTCCCGATTAGAGAAAGCATCAGGGTCTCATTCAAAATGGCGTCTGGATCATCAATTGGCATCACGGAAGATGGCAAAATGGCGGTAATGGCTATAATGGCGTAATGGCTTACTTTCTCCTCGTGCACCTGATTTTTATAGACAACAGTTCAAATCCAGTAGGGTCTTCCATTGGAGGGTTCATAGGTTAGCTTCAAATTGACCAATCAAAAACAACAGTTTACAAGCTTCTACTTAAGCATACATTATCCTTGGAGTCGGGTACGTAGGTTGCAACATTTTATACCAATTAACTCACTCTCAGAGCTTCCATTGTCCGCACCTGCAGATTGACCTTGGAACAGAGAAGAAGATGCCTTGCTGGCATGAAACCTTAAGATAAGCATGTGAACCGAGCCCACTGGAAAAGTACAGCTTCAAGCAAGAATACACGTTTATTCAGCACAGTGGAAAAATACGAGCATCTAAACCGTGAGACAAAGCAACTAGGCCGAAGCCTCTACTAAAGTTATGCTAAGCTAATACATTTAAATGAGCAAATCATGGCACACGTTTACGATTATGTCGGATTAGTACATTTCTAACACATCACGTTATATAAAGCACGCTTATAAATGATGGCAAACTACTCTGAGGGCACATTTTGTCCCCGTACAATCTTCATTAGTTCGGTTAAAGTCACACACGATTATTGCAATACTACGTTTATGCGCTAATAAATGTAAAACCTTCATTTCCGCGTCACCAATCCCTCCTCTGATGACTACTTGTCATCACACAAAACATTCCCACAAATTTTATTCCATTAAAATTCTGTCAGTTCTCTTTGCCTTTTAGTTCCCCTTGTTCTCGCTTTGTATTCTTCTGCCATTCTTTTCATTATTTTCTCTTCCTTCCTTCTTTTAATTCTTTCCATGATCATTATTATTCCCCTTTTTATTCCCCAAATTCCAAATATGCAAATTAGTACTATTAGTATCCCCTGTATTATTTTCAGCAAAATTCCATTCCAAATCCCACCTAACCAACTTCCTACTGACGCAATTCCCTTTCCAACTTTCTCCCAAACTCCTGGTTCTTTCAGTTCCTTCAAATCTGCACTTTCTTTTGTTAGATTAGCAAGCATTGTTTTAATCTTCACACTGTTATCAGGAATATAAGTACAGCAGTGTCGTGCACCAAGCATTTTGCAAACGCCGCCATCCTTTGCTAAAAGAATGTCTAAGGCAAGCCTGTTTTGAAGAGTCATAGCTCTTTCCGCTGCAAGTTCAGCATCCATCAGGATTATAGCACCTGAAAACTTTGTCAACATGTTATCCACTATAGTAGACAACTTTCTTATTTTGATGGAATTCAACACAACTCCCAATGAAGGAATCCTGGCTCCAAATATATCTCCTACCACAGCAGCTGCGGTCTCTCTTTTCTGGATACGATGGGATCCAGGCGTCTTTGGAATCAGCGATAGGTCATCCAGTTGATACATCTTTGGGAACACTATACCCAAATAACATCTCCCCCACCATCCCTTTGGAAGACGATAATAGGCATTATGCCCACAAATGTAATATACACCCGGTATGACAGGGTCAAGTCCGTTCAGCATGAATGTCCATTTGTCCTTAAAGATAAACGTGTGTTTGCATTCACTCGCACCCACAAAAATATTGTCATAATAAGACTCACCACGATATATACAAAATTTCCCTACATGCCAAGCATCTAAAGCTATTTTCCCTTGTGTCTTTATTGCAGCAACAGCATAATTATCTACTGAGGGCCTCTCGTGTAGTTCCTTTTCTAATTTTGCATTCATTTGTGCCCTTCTATCATCTATGCGATCTAAGAAGCTTATTTCTACTGCAGTGAGTGAGCAGGTAAGGTTTTCCCTATGAGCGTGAGCCGTTTCAAAAGGTAGCATCGGCTCGAAAAATTCCCTCATTATTTTAGCATCCCAATCTTTAGCAGTCTGGCTTAGCTGCGTGATTATAGGTACATATGCAAAAGTAACATCATAATTTGAATAAAAATATTGTATGTTAGTCTGACCATAAAATTTAGAAGCTACTATACTACATGTAATCCCATACGTAAGAGGCATGTGGTGATAAGTCACCCCTTCTGTTACCGATGTCGGGATCTGTGTACACACGTAACAATCTTTCGCATCCATAGTCTCCACATATTCTGTTAGTAAGCGATAGAAAACGTTATACGAAAGTTCCTTCTTCTCATGCAAGAGTCTCTCGTCCAATTCTAGTCTTTTCAATGCAGTTAGTTCAGTGACAGGAACAGGAACAATAGTAGAAGCATCAATTTTCTCATTCTCCCCCTTTCCACGCATTCCAAGCACTATTGCCATTATTATTATTAGTATACATGCAACTACTAAGCCTATACACACATATTTACAATATTTCATTCTACCGTTTCATGTAGCGTATCTAGACATGATCTGTATAGAATCAGAGAGCCAAAAACACTTATAAAAGAAACGAGGTAGCAATTTGTTATAAAGCTGAACGAGCGCAATGTTCACACAGTTTCCTTCAGGAGGCCAGTCACTTATCGGTTAGCAGCAAAGTCTCAATTCAGGTTTAATAGTCAATCAGGTTATCAAAGTCTCATCAGGTTAGCAAATGTCTCATCCGGTTTTAGCAATGTCTCTTTAGCCAGTTCTCAGCTGGTTGTATCACGTTAGATTATAGCAAGCAATGTCATTTACCAGCTTTTCAATCGACAGCGTCTAGAAAACTTTTCTTTTCTATTGGTATCTCTTCTTCTTCGTTCTCGAGGCTAAGAGATACAAATTCGTCAGCCCAATCGTCATTGACTGCATATGCCCATTCTGGACCGGAATACCTCCTGTTTGGTATTCTTTTCCTTTTCAATTTTGCCTCTCTCTTTGATTCTGCCTCGCTGGTACTTTCCTCTTTGGTCAAGTCTTTCTCTTCACTTGAGGTTGGTACCACGACAGACACTTCCTTTCTTTTCTCTTTCACCTTTGGCCCTTCACAGTCTATCGACTTCTTCCTCGTTCTCAATTTTTCTGGTGATATGTTCGGTCTTTTCCTTGCACTGTGACCATTTGATGGACCTGCGCTTTCTTCTGAAGAAGACTGAACAGTTTCGTTCTGTTTTTCTTTGTCCCCTTCTTCTTGGGAATCAGTCACGTTTTCCTTTTCTTTTTCTGTACCGTCTGCTTCTGGGAAAGCCCTCCTCTGATCAGGCTCTCCTGCTTTCTCACCTCTTTCTGTATCGTCTGTTTCTGGGAAAGCCCTCCTCTGATCAGGCTCTCCTGCTTTTTCACCTCTTTCGAGCCCGTTACTTTCGTCAGGCTCTTTGTCACTTTCGGCTGCTTCAGGCTCTTTGCTACCTTCAGCCTCTTGGTCGCTGTCTGAGGTTTCTCCTTGGTCTTCCCCAAGTGAGTTGGTTGCTTCGTCCTCAGAGAATGTTTCTCTCTCCTCTGTTACTGCCTGTTCGCTGTTAGTTCTTTTTTGCTCTGCCACAGCGCTCGGCGCTTTATCAGGTATTGGCAGTTTCAGCGCTTCAACTTCCTCTTCTGTGGGACACAACACTTTCTTTGTGTGACTGGCGTGAATCCAGTTGGGAACTCCCGCACACTTCACAGCAGTAGTTGTTGTCAGGATCACTTGGAAAGGGCCTTTCCAACGGGGTTCCAGACACGACTTCCTGACGTGCTTCTTTATCACGACCCAGTCACCTGCTTTCAGTGTGTGTCCTGGACCTTGGATCGGTGGCAAGGTGGTCGCTTCCACCTGGTGAGAGAAAGAGCGAACCACGTCAGCCAGGCCTTTGCAGTAGTCTAACACCATATCATCTCTAATATTCAAAAGCGCATTCGCGGGAACTGCAGGAAGTCTCATAGCCCTGCCCATGAGCATTTCACGCGGGGACAGTCCAGTCTTTCTGTCAGGGGTGTTTCTCATGGACATTAACACCAAAGGCAATGCGTCAGGCCATTTCAAATTTGTTGATGGACATATTTTCGCCATTCTTGATTTCAGCGTACCATTCATTTGTTCCACCAGTCCTGATGCTTCGGGACGATAGCTGCAATGCAGTTTCTGCTCAATGTTCAGCGCTGCGCAAAGTAACTTTATTACCTCGTTATTGAAGTGACTTCCCCTATCTGATTCTAAAGAGATCGGGAATCCGAAACGTGGTATCAACTCCCTCAACAATAATTTAGCAACTGTGAGGCTGTCATTTCTACGTGTGGGGTATGCTTCAATCCAGTGACTAAAAATGCACACAATCACCAACACATACTTCAGACCACCATGCACAGGCATCTCAATGAAGTCCATCTGCATTCGGCTGAACGGTCCTGCTGCTCTGCCAATGTGTCCCATGTTCACGACTGTTCCCTTTCCTGGGTTCATCTGCTGACAAGTGACACATCGGTGGCAGACGGCTTCTGCAACTTGACGGAATCTGGGGTTAAACCAGTCAGTTTTGAACAATCTTATCATGGCATCTCTCCCTAGGTGAGCTTGCCCATGATAGAACCGCGCTAGCTGCGATAAGAGACTATTCGGTAAGACAAATTTTCCCTCATTTGAAACCCATAGCTCATCTGGTCTCTGTACACACTGTGATTTAATCCAGGAAACTTTTTCATCCTCCCTGACGCTATTCTGTAATGCTTTTAGTTCTTCCATTGTATCTACGACTTTCAAGGCAAATGCTTCGGCTGGTTCAAGCTCTGGCTCACTGATCGAGTTCCATTCATCCTTGAGCAATATACAGTTCAAGGCACAAAATCTTGCGACTTGATCCGCATACGCGTTTCCCAGGGAAACATAGTCCTGTCCTTTTGTATGCGCACTACACTTTACCACTGCAATTTCGGCTGGCATTTGAATGGCATGTAACAATTCCCTTATTCTCTCCCCGTTTTTCACTGGGGATCCTGAAGAAGTCAGGAAACCTCTCTGTGACCATAGTTGCCCAAAGTCGTGCACAATCCCAAACCCGTACTGACTATCAGTATAAATGGTAACCTTCATCAATGTAGACAGTTGACATGCTCTTGTAAGGGCTACAAGCTCTGCTACTTGTGCAGAATAGACTCCTTGGAGCCAGGACGCTTCCAGGACACCTGCTACAGTACATACAGCATAACCGGGTTTTAATACTCCCATTGCATCTCTTAAACATGACCCATCAACAAAAACAATTTGGTCATTTTCATCAAGCTTAGTATCCTTGATGTCAGGTCGTGGTTTTGTGCAGAATTCAGTCACCTGAAGACAGTCGTGCTCGACATCTTCAGCGTTCTCAATTTCAGCATTTTCACCGGGTAGCAAGGTTGCTGGATTCAACGTAGTGCACCTTTTCAGCTGCACATTCGGTGAGCCCAGAATTATTGTTTCATACCTTGTAAGCCTTGCTCCAGTCATGTGCTGTGTTCGGGAGCGGGTCAAAAGAATTTCAACTGAGTGAGGGACCATGACTGTTACTGGATGTCCCATCACTATTCCTTCACTCTGAGTGAGGCTGATACCAACTGCTGCTACGGCGCGCAAGCACCCTGGCAGTGCTGCTGCGACCGGATCCAAAGTAGCTGAAAAATATGCTACTGGTCTGTTTATGCCGCCATGGGCTTGTGTCAAGACAGACAAAGAACATGCATCACGTTCATGGCAAAACAATGTGAAAGGCTTCGTGTAGTCAGGCATACCTAAAGCTGGAGCCCTACACATGCATTCCTTCAATTCAATGAAAGCATCCATCTCATCTCCTTTCAGCTCAATTGCATCCAATGCATCCTTCTGGGTCAGTTTCAGTAAAGGCTTTGCTAGAGCCGAGAAGTTGGGAATCCACTGGCGACAGTAGCTCACCATCCCCAAAAACTTCCTCACCTCCCTTCTCGTCTTTGGTGGACTCATTTGAAGTATACTTGTTATTCTCTCCTTCATTATTCTCCTTGACCCCTTCTCTATTTGATGGCCCAAATATTTCACTTTCTTCTGACAGAACTGCAATTTCGAAGGAGACACCTTGTGTCCATTCCCTCCCAGATGATTCAGTAGGGCAATGGTATCGGCTGTGCAGTCACTTTCTGTCTTAGACGCGACCAGTAAGTCATCAATGTACTGCACGAGGGTCGACTCGAACGGCAATTTTAATGCTTCCAAGTCTTTCTTCAGAATCTGATTGAAAATCGATGGTGACTCAGAAAACCCTTGAGGAATTCGACACCAACTGTAAACTCTGTCTAGGAATTTGAAACAAAAGAGAAATTGGCTGTCCTCATGAAGAGGCACCGAAAAAAATGCTTGTGACAAGTCGATGACTGAGAACCACTCAGCATCGCAAGGAATTTGAAACATTATCACAGCTGGATTCGGTACTACGGGGCAGCATTTAACCACGATGTCATTTATTTTTCTCAAATCCTGCACTAGTCGGACCTTTCCACTCGGCTTTATTAGTCCCATGATTGGTGAATTACATGGACTGCTCAACACTTCTTTCAGTACTCCCTGTTTCACAAACTCGTCAATTAGTTGGGCGACTTTCATGAGGGTATCTTGTGCCATGTGGTATTGTGGGGTCTGGGGAAAGGTTGCATTTGGTTTTACGGTCACCTTCACTGGTTCCACTCCTTTCACCAATCCCACCTCCTTTCCTGTCATATCCCACACCTCTTTTCCCACTGTTTCCCTTAATTCGGCTGGGATATCCTCTTCAGTTATCATCGGGAAAAGGTTAATCAAAGGATATGCCTCATCGACAGTCTCCATCACTTCCCTTTCTTCACTGTCCTCCTCTTCCCCATCACTGTTCATCTCAATTTTAATTCCATTGTTCGAACATGTGATCGAACATCCCAGTCTGCACAATAGGTCTCTCCCTAACAGTGCTACTGGGCTTGAGTCACAGACCACAAAATTATGTGACCCCTGATAGTTACCAATGCTAACTGGTACTGGATCTGTGATTGGGTTTGTCAGGTGTCTATTCGCTACTCCCACTACTTGGACTGTTCTCCCTGAGAGGGGCAAATTTGGTACTTCAATGCTCCTAACAGTTGAACGTGTGGCTCCTGTGTCGACCAAGAATGAAACACGATGGCCCATCACTCTTCCCTCCACATACGGACCCTTCTGATCAACTTCCAAGGATGCTGCAAGCACACAATTTCCCTCCTCATCTGAACTTTCACTCTCCCATGCATCGTTTATTCCATTCTCACTGTGTAATGGGAACTGTTGCACTGTGTCATTTGTACTCATCACATGACCCGAGACCTGTGGAGGAACCATCGCTTGCTGCTGATTCATTGGTGCTAAGGGTATTTGCATTGGCTGATTAGGTACCATGGGGAACTGCTGTTGCATTGGCTGCATTTGCTGCATCTGCATACGGGGCATTTGCATCTGCTGCGGCTGCATGGGCTGTAATCCTTGCAGCTGATTTACGGTCTGAAAATTTGGGTTCGGACCTCTCATTTTCGGTAATGCATTGACATCATTGTTTTGCTGACCAACACCTGCACCTTCCTGCACCAACATCGGGCACTCGCGTTTCCAATGTCCGACGATTCCGCACACGTGACACAGCATCACCTTTTTCAATGCCTGCACACCATTCGGAGTCACAACAGTGCTCAAATCCGGACCATTATTTCCAAAACCTCCTCTGCCTCTGCCTCTCCCCTGTGGCTGAAACACCATATTTCCCTGTAGCTGCGGCTGCGGCATCTGCTGCATCTGCTGTGAGAACCCTTGCAACCCTTGCAAACCTCTCTGAGCTGCCTTAAGTTGCATCACCATCACTTTCTCTTTCAACTTTTTCTGCTTCACTTCAATTTCGTCGCTACAGTATTTCGCGTACGTCAACACTTCATCAATCGGTTTCGACTGCCAACAAATCAAATGCGACTTTATCATCTGACTTATCTCTGGTCTCAGCCCTTCCACAAATCTGAACACAAAATGAAGCATGTCCTTCGCCTCTATTGATTCCGTACCGCTGTAATTCTTGAACGCCTTCAACAATCTCTCATAGTAACTGTGAATCGACTCTTTAGCCTCTTGGGCAGTTCGATCGATCTTCTGCCAATCCACATTTTTCGCGGGAACCTTCATCTTCAAGTGCTCAATCACCTTATAGTACAAACTCATTACCATAGGTGATGGTGCACCTGTATCCCTGTCTCTCTCTGGTTCACTTGTCGGCCAACCTACAGCCCTTTTGCAATCCTCCCACAAATCCGCCGGAACCACAATCTCAAAGAGGGTGTTCAGGTCTTCCCAAAGACATTTTGCAAGCTTCACAAACCTATCAGTCTGCTGATACCATTCAATCGGTTTCTCTCTCAGCTTAGGAAAATCATCTGTAAAAGACTGGATGTCACTTCTGTGCCATGGTACGTGTATTAACTTTCCCCCTGCTGTCTCTCTCATCGGTAACATCGTTACTGCATCACTGCTCTGTGGTCTTTTCTCATGGTTCTCTGGGACACTGTCTTTCTTCTTCTCCTTTCTCTTTACCCATCTGCTCTCCCATTTGTCTAGACACCTCCACACTTGCGCACTCTGCAGTAACTCTCTAAGGTGCGTTTTCATGCCTGCTGACCTCATGTGTTCAAAGTCTGTGGTCCCAAAATCCAATCTATAGCTCCTGCTCAAGTGTTTTGTCTTGTCTATCTCGACCCCGTTCTTGTCAGCTATTTCCTGCAACCTTGTATGTATCTTATTTACTTCTCTGGTAATCCTGAGACATAGGTACCTTAGCTCTTCTTCCGAGTAGGACTCTAACCTATTCACACCCATAGTCCCTTCCACCAATTCTTCTGCTTCCATGTTCAACCTGACCCTATTCAGATAGTCTTCTCCCTTTCCGCTGGCTGGGCTTTGTGTGGAATTCAGGCTGTTGAACCACTGTGTCAGCTGTTGCGCATTCAACCCCATCAATGTAGCATTCACATCGACTGCCATTGACGGTTGCGGCAACTTCTCAGTGTTCGATGATAGCGGTATCATCAGTGGGGGACTTGACCTCACCACTGTCGACTGAGCACATATGGGGCTAAACTCCATAAGGGATCCGGATCCAGTCGGCTGAGCCGATATCGGGGTTATCCCTGGAGTGTTTTCTATGCACCTCCTTTCCATCCCACTCTGCATCAATGATCCCTGACCGCTCATACCTGAGTTAGCAGGCTGAACGTACAAAGGTACCGGTGGACCTACAGTAATGGGTAGGGATATCGCATCTGGGTTCTGTCCGTTCCCCATGCTCTGAGGCATGTTCATTCCCACACCATGGGTCATCATTGCCGGCATGCCCATCTGACTCCCTGTCATCTGAGCATGTGCAATTTCTCCCTGCATTTGCTTTGGAGGCATCAAAAACTGGGTTGATTCAGCTTGCGCCAACGTCGGGTTGCGACCATTCTGTACTCCCATTACGGTGGGGTCTAGAACCATTCCCGCACCGGGATCACTGCTGTAGTATCTTGGGACCTGCGGCTGGTAACTCTCTGCTGGTTTCAACACAGGCACATCTGGATATATCCTCCTAACCTGCGGTATCTGTGGGGTGAACAGTAAGCTCGGGTCCTTAGATCCCGATGTTGTTTCTGAATTCGGGGTTTCATTATTCTGTACCTGTGCCTGAGGGGCAGAACTGGTACATGGACCTTGTTCATTCTCTGCATAAGGTGGTGGACGATCGTTCAGCAACTGCGTGATGAACTCCTCATCCTCTGACTCATCTTCTCTATCTTTAGAACACCTTCTGTCGGTCTTACAGGTAGCTTTCTTGCCTGTCGCCTCTTCCTCCTTAGCAATTGCGGGAAACAGTTTTATACCCTGCAATACATCCGACCTCCACACTTTCTGTGCATTGTCCCACCTAGCATCCGCTAGTGTCTTTTCTACCTTTCTTATCCTGGTCTCGAACTTCTTTTGCTGTTGCTGTCTAGCCATTAGTTCCCAAATCGCTAGAGCCTCAAACTGTGCTGGCCTTGGGGGTACCTTCATGTCGTACATCGCGAATCTCAAGTTCTCTAGAATCCTTATATTGAATGTCCCATGAATCGGGAACGCTACGCTCCCATGTTTCTCTGTCAGCTTGTGCCACTGCTTTAGCCAAAGGCACGGAGCTACTCCCCTTTCCTCCATTACAATGTAAGCTGGTGTACCTTTGGGCGGCGTCTCTTCTCCTACGTTCGCTTTAATGTAAGACTCTCCCTTCATCGCACTCCTGAATGCTTTTAAAAACTTCATTTTCTCGTCTTTATTTCACAAAATTTGTAATCAATGGGTGACTTTATTCCCGGAATACTCTTCACCTGCCTTTCCCCTTCCAATCGAGCCCCACAGACTGCGTCCAATCCGTGCGCGACCCGTCTCTACAACCAACCTATCCCAGCGCGGCTCCTAGTGACGTCACACTCACACACACTGCGGCTGACAAAGCCTTGCGGCTTATCCTCCTTCACTCAGCTCCTCTCGTAACAACTTAGAATATATCGTGAGCAACCAAAATAATAAGAAAACAGATCTGTCGGTTTACTACAGGAAGGGTAACACAATCGCTTCAGGACCTTAGGGATTTTTCGCTAGCCTCGGCAGTTATTCCATCTTTCTCGGTCCCCACTTTCGCAAGCAAATCTGACCCGCAGACCTACTCTCAACTTGTCAATGATCTATTCTAGTGCACTTAGAATTTTGTCAAAGCCCGAAGTCGAAGTTTCTTTCACTCCCTTAACACACGTACTGACTCGTTGACCACGCCCGATCAACCTACTAAACCGACCAGACCACAACATATAACAAGTGTCTCATGCACTTTTCAACATACTCCGGAGTCTCTTGACCTCGCAGGGCCCGCCTCAACAACAACCACGTGGACCTTTTTCCTGCACAAAGCGCCAGACGCACATGAAGTTCGACGACTTCCCTACTCTCACACTCGGAGTCGCACCTCCGCTATTTTCTATGAAGTTCGACGACTTCCCTACTTCTACACTCGGAGTTGCACCTCCGCTATCCTCTAAAAAGAAAAAAAAATAATAATTCCTCGCAACCTTTTCACACAATCTGCGGCAGTAAGCTGTGCAAGCGCAAAACCCTAACTTCACTCATACCATCACTAGTACCGCCAACGCTGATCTCACACCTCCATTCTCTCCATTCGCAAGCTCCGAGATCCCGGGAAAGTCGCGGTGGACCTAGCCCATCATCATTCTCTCAATCTGTTTTACCCAAGAAAAATCTAATTCAACCTCTCGAACAGGGTCCCAAAGGGCGAAACCGCTAATCTAACACCATGTACCTCTCAAGTAGGGGTCCCAAAATAGCTAAACCGTCCTCTGCTACCATCTACTGATAGAGCGTTCCGTATTAACAATTTACCTGTGTTTTGGACGCTCTTGGGTCGATGAATCTTTTGGCCTAGTAGGACTCTCCTTACCCGAGAGAAACCAGTTTTATCAAATCAATAATCAATAATCGATGATCAATAATGAACATAAGCAACATCACGAACAACATAACACTTCACAATTAACCCAGACATCATTTCGGCGAAACCGTGACCTTTCGGCCGCGAATAACTACACCAGTTTTATGCAAAGTTAGTCAATTTATTTCCCTATATTAACAAAGCTAGCACAATGTAAATGTGTCTCAACACCAAATGATAAATGTAAATGAACATTAATAGCTGTCCATATCTACGGAAAAGATGCAATCTATGTAGCATTTGAATAATAATGCCTCCTATAATGGCAACGCAAACTACTAAAACAATAATCTGTAATGAGCTAATTGCATACATTGATCAGCATAACAAGGTCTCAAAATTGCATCGTGCATCGAATGAATCCTCACCTAACCTCAAATTAGCATCAGCATGTGGGACTTCATGCAAAAACAATTTGGCGACATCAATTTGGAAAACTCCTAACTAGGGCTCTAATCAAAATCAGCAGTTGGTTACCTAAAAAGAAAACACAATGCAATTGTACAATTTACTTTCATATTTACCAAATTCAATCAGCATTCAAGGAAGTCTTCGTCTCGCAGGTACCAGATTCGATCGGCATGGGACGGGGGCAAAGGGTAGGGTGGACGGGGGCAATTGCCTCACGGCGGCAAGACTAGGGACAAAACTACATCATGCAAGGGACAATCAAAGTTAAAGTCTCTAGGGCAAGAATTAATTAAAGTCTCTTTCTCCCGATTAGAGAAAGCATCAGGGTCTCATTCAAAATGGCGTCTGGATCATCAATTGGCATCACGGAAGATGGCAAAATGGCGGTAATGGCTATAATGGCGTAATGGCTTACTTTCTCCTCGTGCACCTGATTTTTATAGACAACAGTTCAAATCCAGTAGGGTCTTCCATTGGAGGGTTCATAGGTTAGCTTCAAATTGACCAATCAAAAACAACAGTTTACAAGCTTCTACTTAAGCATACATTATCCTTGGAGTCGGGTACGTAGGTTGCAACATTTTATACCAATTAACTCACTCTCAGAGCTTCCATTGTCCGCACCTGCAGATTGACCTTGGAACAGAGAAGAAGATGCCTTGCTGGCATGAAACCTTAAGATAAGCATGTGAACCGAGCCCACTGGAAAAGTACAGCTTCAAGCAAGAATACACGTTTATTCAGCACAGTGGAAAAATACGAGCATCTAAACCGTGAGACAAAGCAACTAGGCCGAAGCCTCTACTAAAGTTATGCTAAGCTAATACATTTAAATGAGCAAATCATGGCACACGTTTACGATTATGTCGGATTAGTACATTTCTAACACATCACGTTATATAAAGCACGCTTATAAATGATGGCAAACTACTCTGAGGGCACATTTTGTCCCCGTACAATCTTCATTAGTTCGGTTAAAGTCACACACGATTATTGCAATACTACGTTTATGCGCTAATAAATGTAAAACCTTCATTTCCGCGTCACCAAAACTAAGCGAAGCGGTTCATTAAAATAAGAAACTGTGGCCTCCTTAATTGTAAGCAGAGTTTCAAGTAGCGATCACAGAATGAAGTCTGCAGCTTTTCCAGTTGTAGGAAGTGTTGGGGGTTACTAATACTTTCCAAAGAGTGCGTCTTCCGCTAAGAAAGCGAAGCTCGGTGATGAGCGACACTGGCAGGAACACTCTAAACAATCAGGCTTTGAACGTTTTCTTCTGCATGGACCTCAACGCATGTGTGGACATGAGCAATTAGAAAACCACAGGAGTGCTATTTTGATATGAGGTTTATTTTTACACAGCATTTGATAAAGCTGACGTCTCTTTTTACGGGCGAGCGTAAAGCGCTCTGTCCCGTGTTGTAATCTCTCTTTGGGTTTCAAACCACGCCCATGTTAGGTCAGTTTCTTTCATTGGTTTGTGGGCTTGCCTTTTAAAATCTGCTTGCTTTCATTCATGAAAGGCATGCATAAGTCATGCCTTTTCCCGTGTTTAGCCCTTCTCGAGCGCAGAGACCAAGTACTGAAAACTTAGGAGGCTCAACGTTTTCCGTCCGGTTTCTGGACTACTTTTTCTCTTTTTTTCACAGCGTGATCTCGCTGGGCAGAAGTTAAGCACTTTGCATGACATCGACCCTGTTACATAGTTAATTGCACTTTTGCCGGTTACGTAGATAATTGCACTTTTGCCGATTATCTGGATAATTGCACTTTTGTCGATAGGTTTCACTACGAGTGAACTTTTATTTCCCTTTGTGTGTCTGCTCTGCACTGATGGCTGCTGTCAGCTAGCTTATGTGAAACTTTTACTTTTCAGTTTATAGGGCAAGAAAAGTCTAGTTAGTTATTTGAAACTGTTTTATTTTCATTTTCAATTTATGTGGCAAGAAAAGTCCAGTTAGGAGTTACAATGCTAATTGCTCTAGCTCAAGCGAGCGCAAGACTGGTTGCATTGCAAATGCTTGTTTATGGGCGAGCGCAAAGCGCTCGGTCCCGTGTTGTAATCTTTCTTTGGGCTTCAAGCCACGCCCATGTTAGGTCAGTTTCTTTCATTGGTTTGAGGGCTTTCCTATTAAAATCTTCTTGCTTGCATTAGTGAAAGGCGTGCATAAGTCATGCCTTTTCCGGTGTTTAGCCTTCCTCGAGTGCAGCGATCAAGTACTGAAAACATAGGAGGCTCCACATTTTCCATCCTGTTTCTGGACTACTTTCTCTCTTTTTTCGCAGCGTGATCTCGCTGGTCAGAAGTCGAGGGCTTTACATGACATCGACCCTGTTACATAGTTAATTGCACTTTTGCCGGTTACATAGATAATTGCACTTTTGCCGGTTACCTGGATAATTGCACTTTTGCCGACAGGTTTCACTACGAGTGAACTTTTATTTCCCTTTGAGTGTCTGCTTTGCACTGATGGCGGCCATCAGCTAGCTTATGTGAAACTTTTACTTTTCATTTTACATGGCAAGAAAAGTCCAGTTAGTTATGTGAAACTGTTTTATTTTCATTTTCAATTTATGTGGCAAGAAAAGTCAGGTTAGGAGTTTACAATGCTAATTGCTTTAGCTCAAGCGAACGCGAGACCGGTTGCATTGCAAATGCTTGTTTCCTTTGAGATTAATTACACTAATTGCACTCCTTCCTACATAATAGTCATAAAATAATACGTCTCACTAGGTGTGTTGTACTGTTTACATCGAACTTCATTAAGGTCAGTAAAATTAACGTGTTACCGCTGGTATTGTAATGCAAAATAAATGCATCTATAACTTGAACATCGGTGTCCGAAATGTCGTGACGTGGTGCACGAGAAAGTTAGACACAGGCCACGCTTCTGCAAAATAGGCTAATTCGTCAATTGGTCCTTATCTCTTGAGTAGAATTGAACAGTGGGCTCACTTGTTATGCTTTGTCAGGTTAACAATGTTGGTAGCAAACGTAAATCATGAATCAGAGAAGTATCATGGCCTATTTTAACTGTGAGTTATTTTCTCTTGTCGGTCTGGCACCAGACAGCTTTCATCTGCTGCTACAGCTGAGGTGATCCACACACAAAGAGTGTATTTGGGTCAATTCTCTTCAGCCAATGTTAAAGTGTATTTTACATTTAATAGCGGCCTATCTGACAATTGGGCAGCAATATATTTTGCAGTGGTATTTAAAGCTCTGTTGTCAAGGCAGTGCTTTTTATGATCTACTCATATAATGACTAGATGGTCTGAAAAACTGTGGCAGACAAAAGTATGAACATTACCAAACACCTTCAAAAAGCCTTACAAGTGAATGATCGCTTCTTTATTACAGGTCCACTGACAGTCACTTGGAAGGCAAACCTATATAGGCCCAATTCGCTTCTTATGTTCATATTATGCCGATTGTTTTAGGGTTGTTCCAATGCAATTATTTCACATTCAATATTTATATTCCAGCACTTTGTGCACCTTAATTTCACAGGTTTTGATTGCAATTCGACTATGATCCAAAACCTTCTGAAACATGAAACAACCATTAATTACATAAACATGAAACCGTTTTTGTAACACAATTTTGTCTCTCTCTGTATATTCAGAAGCCTTCCATCAACCACTTTTTCAGCCGGGACCAAGCAAATGAGGGTAACAAGACAGTGTACAGTTTCCTGTTCATGGTGATGGTTGTTACCATTGTCCTAATAGTAAGATCCAACTATGATATACTGAGTGTGGTTGAAAATGACAACCACATTTGTGAAAGCCTTATTACATTTTACACACAAAATCTAACATAACAAATGCTAAGGGATTTTCTCTGTTCCAACAAAAATGAACCGTAAGGATTCAGGACTGTGAAAAAGCACTGCATGTCTGCAGAATTCAAATGATTGTGGGTAGGCAGATGTATGATTATGTTATATTTGCCACTACCTACAAGTACCACTCACTTTCAATTCACTATTAACATTCCTTAAATTTTGTTTCAATTGGGAATGTTATCCTCCAGAAAGTATATTGAAAAATGGCACTCGCTGAAGGGTCACCCCAAACCTTTTGCCTTCCCCCCTTCTTTTTCTGATCTTTATTTTGTTGACTTTAGAACTTTGTGCACCTTGCCACTGCTACTAAAGTGCTTGTGCTCTCTCCTTAAACATTGCAATATTGTCTCATACCCAATAGACCTATTTCATTTACCCATAAGTCCCTTGTACATGTGGCCAGGGTCCATAAATTAAATGTCACTAGTGGGGCTGCAGCACTGTTTGTGTCACCCACACAAGCAGCTCTTTAAACATGTCTCAGGCCTGCCACTGCCAAGCTTTACCTCCCCTTTCATTACATATGTAACCCCAAAGAGCAGGGTGTTATGTAACTAAAAGGTAGGACATGTACTTTTAAGTTTTGCATGCTTGGTAGTGAAAAACTCCTAAAGTTGTTTTGCAGGACTGTGAGGCCTACTCCTCTTATAGGTTAACATTGGGAATTCAATAATACACTTTTAAGCTGTAATTCCTGATTTGCAAGGAGTAGCTGTGTCATGTTTCACATCTTTGTAATGGTAATGATAAATCCTCTTTACTGGTAAAGTCGAATTTAACCTTATTAATTTTGAAATGGCACTTTTAGAAAGTGAACATTTCTCTGCTCTTACAGCTCTGTGTGCCTGCAGCTTGTCTCCAATACATGTCTGGGATGGGTGACAGCTACACTCTGTGCATTCCCTCTAGACACTCATTAACACAGAAAGGTTAGGTGCCTGAGTTCTCATCTGCATTCATCTGCATGCTGATGCCTTTTCCTGGGCAGGAAAGACAGAAGTGGCTCAATCAATCAATCAACATTTATAAGGTACAGCTTTATCACCCAGGGGCATCAAGGCACTAGCTGGGGGACGCAGGTCAGTTGAAGAGCCAGGCCTTGAGGTCCTTCCTGAACTGAGCCAGCAATGGGGACTGCCTGAGGTGGGGCGGCATCGTGTTCCAGGTGTGCGTGGCAAGGTAGGAGAAGGTAGGAGAAGGATCTTCCGCCAGTTGCGCTCTTCTGGATTCTGGCTTCTTGAGCAACAGCCTGTTGTGGTGAGTGGAGTTGCCTGTATTGAGTGTAGAAGGAGAGGCGGTGGTTGAGGTAGGCAGGTCTGATGTTGTGGAGGGCCTTGTATGCATTGGTCAGGAGTTTGAAGGTGATGCGTTTGTTGATGGGGAGCCAGTGTAGGTCTCTCAGGTGAGTGGAGATGTGGCTGTGGTGGGGATGGCCAGGATCAGTTTGGCCACGGCATTCTGCATTCTCCGGAGTCTTCATTGGATTTTTTTGATGATTGCGGCATAGAGTGCATTGCCATAGTAGAGTTTACTGCTGACCAGTGCCTGGGTGACTGTTCTTCTTGCATTGATGGAGATCTACTTGAAGATCTTCTGGAGCAGGTCAAGGGTGTGGAAGCATTATGAGGAGACGCCATTGACTGGGCAGGCCGTGGACAGTGATGAGTCGAGAATGATGCCGAGGTTGAGGGCATGGTCAGTCGGAGGAGGGGCAGTTCCGAGGCTACTGAGCCACCAGGAGTCGTCCCAGGTGGAAGTGGCGGGCCCAAGATGAGAATCTCCCTCTTCTCCGAGTTGAGCTTGAGGCAGTTGTCCCTCATCTAGTCGGCGACGGCCTTCATTCCATTGTGAAAGTTCTTTTTGGCTGTTGATGGTTCTCCGGTGAGGGAAAGAATGAGCTGTGTGTCATCAACGTAGGAGACGATGTTGAGCCCGTGGTGTCTGATGATTTAGCGAGTGTAGTCATGTTGATGTTGAAGAGGGTTGGGCTCAGGGAGAAGCCCGGGGGAACCCCACATCTGATTTCCATTAGCTTTGAGGTGAAAGGTGGGAGCCTGACTCTGGGTTTCGCTGGTGAGGAAGGCGCAAATCCACTCCAGGGCTTTGTCACAGTTGTCAGCCTTGTGCAGTCTGGTGCACAGGGTGTTGTGGGCGACAGTGTCAAAGGAGGCAAAGAGGTTGAGGAGGATGAGGGCATATGTCTAACCGTGGTCCAGTAGGGTGCATATGTCATCCGTGGCTCTTAGGAGTGAGGTTTCAGTGCTGTGGTTGCTCCTGAAACTGGATTGGGAGGGGTCGAGGATGTGGTTGGCTTAGATGAACTAGGTGAGCTGTGCATTGATCACTTTTTTGATTACCTTGCCTGGAAAATGGAGCAGTGAGATTGGTCTGTAGTTTTTCAGCCCCGTTGGGTCTGCACAAGGTTTCTTCAGGAGGGATATTATCTCTGCGTGTTTCCAGGCATCCAGGAAGGTGAAGGTTTTGATGGAGCGTTTGATGGATCGGCATAGTTAAGGAGCGATGATGGTGCTGGCTTGATTAAAGATGTGGTGGGGGATGGGCTTCAGGGTGCCGCAGAGTGAGTGGCATTCATGAGCTTGAGAGTCTCTTCTAGGGTGAGGAGGGTGGAGTGCTCCACGATCGATTGGTGACAAGTGTCCGTGGTGGTGCTGGCGGGTGGAGGGATGTGCTTTGTCTCCGCTTTGCAGAGGTCCTGAATTTTCCAGTGGACGAAGGTGGTGAGGCTATTGCAGAGGTCTTGGATGGGTTGGATGTCTTTTGTGTCTGTGTTGGGTTTTGTGAATTCCTTGACTATGGTGCAATGTTCTTTGCTGTTGTGCACGTTGGTGTTCATTGCCTCCTCAATGGCAAACTTTCTGGTCGATCTGATGAGCTGGAGGTGTGATGTGATGGCGTCTCTGAATGCTTTGTGGTCTGTTGAGCTCTTACCGCTTCTCCACTTTCTCTTAAGCCATCTGCATGCACTCTTGGATTTCTGGAGGTCAGGGGAGAACCAGCTGAGTCTCCTGTGGTATTGATTGCCAGCGGGTTTCCTTAGAGGGTCTAGGGTGTTGGCATAGTCAATGACCCATTGGTTGGGGCTGTGGGCTGAGGCGTTGGCATCCGTGGTGTCTTGTGGTGGGGAGTGGCGGAGCACTGAGGCGACCTTGGTCCAGTTCCTGCATGGGGGCAGTGGTCATGGTGCTGTTCGACCGTCTTGGTGAAGGAGAAGTGGATGCAGTGATGGTTGGTCCAGTGGAATTCGGAGGTGTGTGAGAAGGAGATATGGTTTACTGGAGAGAAGACAGGGTTGAGTGTGTGCCCTGCTTAGTGCGTGTCGAGGTTGATCAGTGCCGGAAACCGAGTGAGGTGAGGTTCTAAATGAGGGTAGAGGTGTTTGGGTAGCTGTGGTTGTCAAGATGAAAATTGAGGTTGAAAAGGAGTATGCAGTCCATTAAGGTGAGGGCATGGGGAGCAATGAAGTCGGCAAGTGCTTTGCTGAAGGGTGGGCAGGGTCCAGGGGATCTGTAGATGAGCATTCCATGAAGGGTGGTGTTTGGATTAGTCTGTATCTGAAAGTGAAGGAGTTCGGTGACGGGGGTCTGACATCGACGCTGGTCATGAGGCAGAGTGATTTTTTGTGAATGATGGCGACACCTCTTCCTGGTTGGTTGACGCGTTCTTCATGTATGATCTTGTAGCCATCGGGATGGCAGTGGTGATGTCCAGAGCGGAGGATGTGGTGATCCAGGTGTTCATAAAGAAGGTGACGTCAAGGGTGATGGAGTTGTGGAGGTCCCAAACTTCGAATGCGTGCTTGATGAGGGAGCGAGTGTTGAGTAGTATACATTTGAGCTGCCCTGGAGGTCCAGCGGAGGGGGGTTTAGGGAGCAAGGACAGGTGAAGCTGCAGTTGCGGCAAGAGAAAGGGCCTTGTGAATTCTTGGGTGAGACACAGTGGCAGGCGGTTGAGCATCCAGTTTTGACGGAGTGCAGGGTGCTGCCTTCGTATCAGTGGATTGAGAGGGAATCAGGGTCTGTGGTGGTGGGCGCTATCCAGGCGCAGATGGGTGCAGGCGGGCTTGCCTTTGGCATGCCTTCAGTATGCCAGCCATGTGGCCACACAGCAGCCACCATTAAGAAAGGGAGGGAGATGGGAGGGGTTGTTTGGCTTGGAAGTGGGAGGGCGGAAAATACAGTGCTGGAAGGGGGTGGGACCACAGGGACAGCAGTGGCAGGGGAGGAGCGGGGATCGGAGAACAGAGGAAAAACAAAAAAAGGTAAAAAAGAGTTAAGAAACAAAAACAAATGCTAAAGAGCAAAAAGGCAGAAAAAGGGCACAGAAAAAGATAGAAGGGAGCAGAGAGAGAGAGACAGAAGGTAACCACTGGGACACCGGGGATGAAGCACAGGCCTGTGGGTGAAAGCCTGTGGGTGAAAAAGGGCCTCAAACACAACGAGCCAGGCAGTCTTGGAGGGCTAAGGGCAGCAGCAGCAACAAGTGAAGCTGCATGGGGAAAGCGATGCTAATGCTGGCCAGAGGTGCGGTGAAAGTCACTCCTTTCACTGTACAGCAGCCACCATTAAGAAAGGGAGGGAGGTTGGAGGGGTCGCTCCACTGGGAGGCGGGAGGGCGGGAAACATGGCACTGGGAGGGGTGGGGCCACGGGGCAAAAAGTGGTAGGGGAGGCACGGGGATCAGAGAATGGAGGAAAAAAGACAAAAAAGAGTCAAGAAACGGAAAAAAAGGAAGGCATAAGAGCAAAAAGGGCAGAGAAAAAAGGCAAAAGGCAGCAGAGAGAGAGAGACAGAAGGCAACTGCTAGGCCACCAGGGATGACGCGCAGGAGGAGGGCCTCAATCACAATAAGCCAGGCAGGCTCAGAGGGTGAAGGGCAGCAGCAGCAACAGATGGAGCTGTGTGGGGGGAACGATGCTAACGCTGACCAGAGGTGAGTGAAAGGGATGACACTGACACCTGAATTGGCAGTGCTTGTCCCCACACAAACGGCTGATTATCCCCTACTGATAGTCTGGAGCCAGGGCTGAGGAAGAAAGGATACTTGTGCACTTCAAAGAACCTTCTTTGAAGTCACCCCCAATTCAAAGGCACATTTGGTTATAAGTACTGGGTCTCCGACCCCACCAAATTGAACACTTCTGGACCTACAACTGAACTATGTCACACGGACTGCTGTGCTGTGTCAAGGAATGTCTCTCTGCTGGACTGCTGATCTGGAAGGACTGATTTTCTGCTGTGTTGCCCTGCTGTCTGCTTTTCTCTGACCTTGCTGAGGGAGAGCTGGACTCTGCCTTGCACCCCAAAGTGATCTCCAGGAGTTGTTGGCTTGACCCCTGTTATTAGAGATTCAGAGATATCAAAGTCTCTACCCTTGCTCCTGTGCCTGGTTCACTGGAAGTGGACCCAGATACTTGCACCAGCAAAATAGATGCATCTCCTCCCTGCTGGAAGTGGCAACCAACGCATCAACCCTCTTGCAGGATTAAAAATGGCTGTAGGAAGCTGGCTATCTATGTAGTGTACCAGTGTATGGGGACACTACACAGAAAGTCCAGTGTGGCCCTTATTGGCTGACGGGTTAAAATAATAACTATAAAAACTCTCTTTTGTGGTAGTGTGGACGAGCAGTTAGGCTTATCAGCGGATAGTGTCAAGCGTTTACTGTACATACAGAGCCAGTAAGAAAGACACACTCAAAAAAGAAATCCAACACCAATTTATAAAAATAACACTTATTTTTATATGAATTTAGATGCCAAGATCATCTGAATAAGGTAAGTACTTTTCCAGATATGAATTTCTATATGTTTCAAAAGTTGACCGAGTGCAATTTCTGGAGCGTGAATGTTATCCTATGGGGAAAAGACACATACTCCATTCAGGGAATGACTTACAGGACTGTATGGGGCAAGAACCAAAGCAGCACCGACAGGTCACTTCAGGAGGCACTGGAGCGCCCTGGTTGAGAGGTGCTTTTCAGCATTGGGTGCCTTTATGTTTTCCTCTGGGAGAGAAACAGACACTTCATAGGGGTACTTGGCAATGACTTCCAGGACTGTTGTGAGTATGAGGCAAGGCCCAAGGCCACACCAACAGTTCACCTCAGGGGGCTCTGGGGTGGCCGGGTGCAGAGGTGTCCTGAGGCGTTGGGTTTCTGTCACTGGAGGCACTTGCTGTAGAAGAAGCTGCACTCTGCATCAGGAAGTCCACTGCTGACAAACCCAAGGTGGGTTTTGGCTCTGAGAGTCTGAGGACCATGCTGGCACCATCAACTCAGGTTAGGGGGCACAGGTGCAGTGGGGCTGTCTGGTATCAGGTTTTGGTGGTCTGGAGTCCTCGAGAGTCTTCTATGGAGCCTGCAAGGTGCAGGGAATCAGTTCTGTTCCACCACATGGGAGATTCTGGTAACTTCTCAAAGTGCTGGCTGTCCTTCCAGGCTTTTGGAAGCTGACAGCTGCAGGAGGAGTCATCTTTGGAGCAATTGTCAGGGATATCGGGCAGGCTGGTGGGGTTGGGGCCAAGTCAGTTGCTGCTACTCAGTTCTTGATTTACACTGCTCTTTGGGTCTTTCTTCTTCTTTAGTCCAGCGAATCTGAGGTCCTGGTATCAGGGGGGCCCCTAAATACAAAATTTAGGGATTTATGGGGAGTGAAGGGGTCACTACATATCCTAGATGATCACTTCCTGGGAGGAGTGGGTATCTCCCTGTTCCAGAATTCCTAATTCCACCACACACAAGGTGGTAGAATTATTTATTTCGTCTTCACTTCAGGCTGGTCACCCTACAGGTGTGTCCAGCCTGGCAGTGCAACACACTTGCTGCATTGCTAATTTTCCCGCATGTCCTGGTGCCAAAGAGGGTTGCTTCTCCACGGTCTGGGGGAAGTGAGGGTCGCAAACTAAAGGCGGCAGGGAGTTTGAAGTCCAGGGCCCTGGTATGCAGTTTTACCAGTCATCCTACTGGCAGATAGGATAGCGCCTCCAGGCAGAGCAGGCAATGTTTCTGATTTCCCCAAAAGTTATTTTGATATGTCTATTCCCTTCCTGCTGTGCCTAGGCCAGTATTTATGCAGACACAGACATTAATAGAGCATCTGGGTGCATATAGTAGTTCTTTCAATTGTATACTTTGGAGAGTATAAAAGTGCATGCCTATATAAATTACCTGAACAATGGTCTGTCAGCCATCGGTTCCAAGTTCCTTAGCATATCTTATCCAGGAGCTCCTTGATGCTCCTCCTAAACGAAGCGCAGCAACATGCCCAACATGGTGCTAGACGCAATCCTAACGGAAATTGAAAAAAAATGGGTGTTTGATTTAGGGGGGTGAAAACCCCTCTCAAGCAACAACCATAATTATTTTTTTTGTCCTCATTCACCTTAGGTAACCCTTTTAGTTCTAAATTATAATGGAGGTTCAGCCTTTATCTTAGAGAGAATGACATACCAAAGGCACTTGTGCTGTTTTCTTCTTAGTACCAAGGGGAGCCGTGCCAAGTAGTAAAATGCAATAGTGCAAGAGGATGTAATCATAGTACAAAGATAACCATTAGACAGACTTCAACCGATACCCCCTTTATGCCCTTGTCCTTCCAGCCAGTCCAGAACTTGCATTTTCTACTTCCCATGTCTGACATGCCTATCTTAAGATTGTACTCAATGGAACTCACTCAATCCACACTCCACTCATCGGAAGGAGTTATTTAACCATTTCTTGCATACCTCTCTTTGAGCCAAAAGGATCATATGGAAAATCTACTTCTGATCATCCTTCCTCAATCTGTAGTGCTCCTCTACAATACCAAAAATAACTAGAGAGGCTTACCTGGATGGTAACAGCAAGAATATCTGTTAGAACCTTACTTATATCCTCGCCAAAGGTTTGTATTACAGGAAAGTCTATGAACATGTGGATGTCATCTGCTTGCCCTAAACCATACTTCATGCATTTCCCCATTTTCGCCACTCTGAGTGGGGTCCAATAGGCTCTGTAGAGGGAGAACAGATGATTCCTCCTTAAATTGGCAGGGTTTACAGAGCTATAAAGAAGATTCAAAGAAACATAAATGATCTAGCTGCAACTCCAGCAAGCATTCTTTCCACAACTCCTCCAGTAGCGTAAAATTTCTGTCAGCTATGTCATTCAAGAGCCAGTAAAATCTTGAGATTTCCTTTATCTTGGAGACCCCCACAAATAAGGCCTCTTTCAAGTCGTCTGAACCACCTATCACCAAGGCTAATGCTTGATACCAGCGCATAATTTAAAGATATTTGAATCTTGAGACCAAGTTGTTTGACGGTTCACAAAGCTTTTCCCAGGATACGAACCTTCCCTCATCAAACAATTGTCCCCATCTTCAAAAACTCACCTCTTTCAAGGGATAAACCAATCAATATTTGAGCCAATCAGGGGCACTTGGTGAATCCCATAAAGGTATAAGATTACTATAAAATGTTAGCTTGACTGCCTTCCTAATATGATACAATGTTTCAGTCATACCCTGCAGTATCTTAAGCCTGACCTTTATAAACTACTTGAGGTCAACAAACTTATATATGAAGCCAAAGTCACCACTCTGATGTCTTTTAGCATGGCTTTGAACTTAACATCTATCTCAGAACTGTCTGGGGTTTGTAATAACATTCTACCATCTTTTAACATACAAGCCCAAGCATAAAGTTGTAGATCCGGAAGAGACAGCCCACCCTTATCCCTCTTCCTCCAAAGTTTCTTCCACGCTATCCGTGTCCTCTTTGAAGCACAAATAAAGCTAAAGATCGTACCATGTAGTTTCTATAGTCTCTCTTCCTGAAAGGGAAAGGGAACTGCATTAATTAAAAAAGTAAGTTTTGGCACAATAAATATCTTAACTACATTTGTTCTCCAATACATAGAGAGCGATAAATGTGCCCAGCTTCTCATTAGGGCACATGCTTCCATCTTAATTTTTCAAAAGTTCTCTTCCAGCAGTAACCTTAAATCATGTGTAATTTCGCCCCCTAAATTCCTCATTTAATTTGTAACTCAGCGACCTACCCCCGGCATGTTCCAAATCATTATTTCTGTCTCAGTGTATTTGACTGAGTATTCCGCCACCTTACCTAAATCAAACGTCAAGCTCTCAATTGCCAGAAGTGTCCTCTGTAGATCAGAGCTATAGACCATAAGGTCATCAGCATAAAAAACAACTTTTTTTGTCCAGCCATTACAAATGAAGGGACATATGCTCTTCATACTTCTAATTTTGTGGGCTGGTTCAATATAGAGATTTAAAAGGCGTGGGGATAGAGGGCAGCCCTGTTTAGTCCCCTTAGTTATGTTAAAAGAAGGGGTCAGACTCCCATTTACTAAGACTTTGGCACCAGGACATTGATAAGTTAACGCCAAGGCTCTACAAAAATTGGCACCTAAATTGTATAACTTTGCCATAGACAACTAGTGAACCCAATTAACTTGATCAAATGCTTTTGTTGCATCTACTGTAATGACAGCAAGGGGGGCCTTCTGTAGCAAGATCTATAGAGCCAATTAAGCCATAAGTTAACTCATGAAGGGGCCTACCCTTAAGGAAACCTTTCCAATCGGCATGTAAGAGAATCACAATTGCCCGAGTAAGTCTCTCTGCCATTAACTTAGTGAAAATCATATAGGGCCAGATGTAGCAAATTGCGATTTTGTGATTCGGAAATTGCGAGTCGGTGACACTCGCAATTTCCAATTCGCAAAATCGTATGCAGAATGGTGTCTCAGACACCTTCTGCGAATCTCAAGGGGGTCGCAAAGACCCACCTCATTAATATTAATGAGGTGGGTCGCAATTTGCGACCCCCTTGAGAATCCCTGCACTCACAGGGATGGTGGCCTGCTGGAGACAGCAGACCTCCATGTCTGGGACTGCTTTTTCAATAAAGCAGGTTTTTTTTTTGTATTGCAACCCGTTTTTTCCTTAAAGGAAAACGAGTTGCAATACAAAAAAAAAAGAAACCATTTGGTTTCGTTTTTTCAGAGTAGGCAGTGGTCCATTGGACCACTGCCTGCTCTGAAAAAACATTTATAGCGACATTCACAAAGGGGAAGGGGTCCCCATGGGACCCCTTCCCTTTTGCGAATGAGTTAGCACCCACTTCAAGTGGGTGCTAACTGCGAATTGCTTTCGCAATTCTGCATTGCGGTGCGAGTTGCAAATAGGAAGGGAACACCCCTTCCCATTTGCGAGTCGCATTCCCATTTTGCTAGTCGGTACCGTCTCGCAAAATGGGAATGTGCATCGCAATGGGCGTTTTGCATGGCGCAAACTGTGAAAATCGCAGTTTGCGCCATGCAAAACGGTTTGTACATCTGGCCCATAGTCACTGTTTAATAAAGATATTGGCCTATATGACTTGCAGGTTCTAGGACACTTTGCTGGCTTCAAGATCAGTGTAACTATGCCTTCATTTCAAGACTGAGGGATTCAAGGCCCTTTCTCAACAATCTTGCTGAATAAATACATTGAGACCGGCAGCAAAGAGTCAATCAAAACTTTATACAGCTTGTGTGGCAGACCGTTCTGCCCTGCTGCTTTACCTGTTTTATCCAATTGCATGGCCTTCTTGACCTCCCCCAGGGTTATAGCACTGTTGAGAATGATATTATTTTCCTCACTCGACCTGTTGACATCTGATAGGCCCTCTTGGCATAGCCAAGACTTTACTCCCTCCTCTGAAGTCACTAGCTCCTCCCGATACAGACTCTCAAAGAAGTCCAGAAACGCTTTCCAAATGTCATCACTCTCCTTTAGCATTGATCAGTTTTTTTTGCATTTGACTTCTTTAATCGGATTTTCCAGTCTCTTCTTCACTCTCTCATAAATTCCCCTCTTTTATAAATCATGTTTATTTTGTAGTGCGACCTGTAAGAGCTCTTTCTCCACCTGCTTAACCACCGTTTGACCCAGCATTCCTCTAACTCCTGCATTTGAGACTCCAGGGCCAAGGCAGCAATGTTAATCAATTTCCCTCATATAAAAAGTCTTATAGTCATCCCACACTGTTCCCGGAGGTATAGAGCCAATATTTACCTGAAAAAATTAATCCGCCTGAGCGCGGAGAGCTCCTACTACCTCCTCATCAGCTAAAAGGATACAGTCTAATGTCCACCTTCTGGTTCCCACTCTGCCTGCCAAAACTAACTCTAATAGTACAGCTGAGTGGGCCGAGAGGTGGCCTCCTAGGTGTTTTATCCCTGCGACCTGAGTGCTCATACTATGATCTACCAAAAAGTAATCAATACAACATTGGTGACTGTTGGAAATGGTCCTTTTTACAGGGTTATCCCCAAACCTTTTGCCTTCTTCCTCCTATTTTTTTCAGGTCTGTTTTTGCTGGTTTGTTGTCTCTGCGCACTTTACCACTGCTAATCAGTGCTACCGTGCAAGTGCCCCCTAGGTAAATTGTGCTGTTGATTGGTTTATTCATGATTGCATACTTGATTTTCTGGTAAGTCCCTAGTAAATTGCACCAGAGGCGCCCAGGGCCTGTAAATCAAATGTTACTAGTGGGCCTCCAGCACTGATCATGCCACCCACATAAGTAGCCCTGTAAACATGGCTCAGACGTGCCACTGCAGTGTCTGTGTGTGCAGCTTTAAACTGCCAATTCAACCTGGCAAGTGTACCCACTTGCCAGACCCAAACCTTCCCTTTTGGTACATGGGAGGCACCCCTACGATAGGCCCTAGGTAGCCCCATAGGCAGGGTGGAGTGTATTTAAAAGGTATGACATGTACTGGTGTGTTTTACATGTCCTAACAGTGAAATACTGCACAAATCAGGTTTCACTTTTGAAAGGCCTATCTCCTTGTTTTTTAGATTGTGAGTTTGAAAATGCCACTTTTAGAAAGTTGGCATTTTCTTGCTTAAACCATTCTGTGATTCTGTCTGTGGATTTCCCGTCTGGGTCAGTTTGACAGTAGGGCTGTTCACACCTCTCCTCTAGACAGTGACATAAAGGGAGCTGGGGTGTTACCTGCATATCTTGATGAGACATCTGAGCTAGAGTCTGAGCTAGAGTGGAGGGAGGAGTGGTCACTTGCACCTGAAAGGACTGTGCCTGCCCTCACACAATGCAGTCTCCAACCCCCTGGTGTGTGTCTAGGGCCTGGCCTGGACAAGGAAGGATCTTGCAAACACTTGAGACTTTGCTTTGAAGTTTGCCAACTTCAAAGGCAGAATAGTGTATAAGAAGATGACCGAAAACCCCAGACTTTTAGAATATTTCTGGAATCAAGAGGAAACTCTGCAAGGAGAAGAGCTGAAGAGCTGTGGAAGGTGTACTGTCCCTTTGCTGTCTTGCTTTGCTGGACTGGCCTGCAGTTGCTGCTTCTGCTTGAAAGGAGTGCAAAGGGTAATCTTTGCTGTGTATCCTGCTTGAGAGAGTTCTCCAATGGCTTGGAGTAGAGCTTGCCTCCTGTTGGAAGTCTCAGGAACACCAAAGACTTCAGTTTCCTTGGCCTGCGGCACTGGGAACTGCATGTTCTGTGCTGTTCAAGAGGAAAAACCACTGCAACAACGCCAACGAAGCCACTGGCCTGCACCGTGATCTGGCGATGCCGCACAGAGCCCCACCGCCTCACTACGCACTGCAACCCTGGTCTCACTTATGCCATGATCAGATGACTTCACCTAGCTGCTGCTCGCACTGCGACCTGTGGGCCCACACTCCTGCATCACTTCTTCACACCGCAGCCTGGGCCTCCCTGACGACGACGCTTCTGCTGACTCTGGTGCCGTGGCTTGTGGACACCGCATGTGAGGAGCACGCAGCACCTTCCCGTCCCACACCGCAGCCCCAGTCCACCAATGCTAGCACCATTGACTCCAGTGTCGTCACCAGGCATCTCTGCCTGCACTGTGGCCAGTGGACACCGCTCGTGAGGGTCACTAAGCACCGTCCCGTACTGCTGGCTTGGGCCTACCGACGACAGCGCTTCAGCAACAACAACACTGTTGCCTGCACAGTGACCTGTGAACACTTCACGTTGCACCGCCCCGCTTCACACCGCAGCCCTGGTCTCACCAATGCCACTGGACAATGTCACTGAGCCACTGCCTGCACCATGACCTGTGCCCGGAGTTCGATCTGCAATGCATGTGACTTCAAGGGCCCGATGACTCCCCGCACCAACTCCGGAACCGACACCACAACACCACTGACACCGCTCTACGGAGCTCACTGTGAAGATCACGACGCCCTGCAAATCCAAGGTACTGTTTGCGGGTCTTCCCGACACTGTAGCTGGCCCGTGATGTGGCGGCCGACCTGAACTGTTGGTTTTGTTGATCACAATGCCGTGATAGCCCCAGGTGGAGGTATCGACTTCCAGGAACTATATTTTTGAGCAAATCTTGCAGAATTCATATTTCTATTACTGTATATTAGATTTTTATCATATTTGGTCTTGTTTTAAGTAGATAAATATTGGCTATTTTTCTAAAACTGGTGTGGTGTCCTTTTGTAGTGCTTTCACATATTACTGTGTGTTATGTGCACATGCTTTACACATTGCTTCTTATATAAACCTGACTGCTCATGCCTAGCTACCAAGGGGGTGAGCAGGGATTATCTAAGGGGGTATCTCCCTTATCCTGACAAGAGTGAGGGTCCCTACTTGGACAGGGTGCAAACCAACTGCCAACTACAGACCCCATTTCTAACAGTGACCATATGTTTTATTACTAAATGTAAAGCCCTTTATATACCCCGCTTTCTCCCTCCAGAGATCACACAACCCCAGCTGCGACATAAACAATCTTATTTGCGATAGCATTTTTTGTGTTAATTACTGATCTGTTCTTATTAGATCTATCCAGGGTACTTTTTAACACTACGTTAAAGTCTACTGCCAAAATAATGGGATCCAAAAATGTTAGCAAATTGTATAATGTGTCCCTAAGAGGACCATGGTCATCTACATTTGGGTCATAATACACTGTTAAGGTGTGCCTTTGACCATATCCCACTAAAGTTGAGATGACCTACCTTCCTGATTTATTTACAGCACTGTTTTTGATAGGAACGTTTGGGTTATTCTTTAGTATGATAGCCTCCCCTTTTGTATTAAAGTTGTAGTTTGTACATACTAACTGTTGGAGCCATTTCCTCCATTTAAACATATTGTTACATTCTTTCTCAGTCAAGTGGGTCTCCTGCAAAATGAGGGTATGAGCAGCAGAATCTTTCATATCTTGCAATAGGCTCTCCCTCTCACCTTTCCTATGCAACCCATATATATTCCAATACAAAATTTTAACCAGAGTTCACATGACCTAAAGAGCTCACCCTTTGCCTAAGAGAAGAACAGCGACAATCCTGACTATGATTTAAAAAAGACCAAGGCACTGGCCGCCAGACTATAAATGGACCGAAGGCATCTGAGGTATATTGTTTTTCTTTTCTCCTTTATGCTTCCCACCTACTGAGCCTACACATATTCCCACCCCCCTCACTAGGAGAGCCACCCCTAGCTTCTTCATGGCATACAGCCTTAGGGAGCCCTTCCTCCGCAAAGCACATTACTCAGAGAGGAAAAAAAAGAAGAAAAAAAAAAAAAAAGAAAGACCGGAAAGTCAAAAAAACGAAGAAGAGCCTTCCACCTCCTTGTAACATTTAAAGTTGCACATCACCCTTAAAGTGGCAGGAAATTTCAGCTGAGCTGTACCCCCCAGCTTTCTCAAGGGATTAAACCTTTTCCCCAGCTCCCATTGCTGGTTTAAGGTTGACTGGGAAATACCCAATTTGATTTCAAAGGTTATACCCTCCACTGTCAGCGACTTCAATTTGACTCAAGAGGATATGTTCTTTTAGGGCGAAAGTATGGAAGTTAACTAGAATCTTTCTCGGTTTCATTCTCTTGGAGTTCAACTTAAAGGGGTCTTTAGGCACCTTTTGGATGTCATTAAGTATTTCCTGTTCAGTATCCGCGGAGTTCCCACTTTAATTAGCTTTGACACAAATGCTTTTAAATTATCCCCCTGTCTTCTCTGGAACATTTAAAGTACACAAATTTAGTATTCTTTGGTTATTCTCTAACAATTCAAGCTTCCTCTGACATTCCTCCTCTATAGCCTTCAAACAGCATTTACTCTCTTCATTAGTCTCCACTAGTCTTTTTACCTCTTTGACTTCCCCTTCCAAGATTGCTGTTCTACTAGTCAGGTCATCACTTTTTTTCCAGATTACCACAAACATCACAAATCTGTGTTTGATTAAGTTTAGATTTTTCAAACCTGCTCCTAATCTCTAAAGTAAGAGCCTGGAGCATTGCTTTGACTGACTGGCTTCTGTGCATTTGTGTTTGGTTTCCCAGTCCCTCGTTAAGGGGGTTGGGTGAATGACTGCCAGCGTATTGGGCGGAGGGCTACCCTCCAAAGGTATCTCACTACTATGGGGTGTCACATTTGTTGCCATCAGAGGCTGTTGGAGTTGTTGTTTTTGGGGCTGTTGGGGTTGTTGAAGTTGTTGAGCAGACATACTTCTCTCTACTTTTTCTTCAGCTGCTAAAGCCTGGTACCTATTGGAGGTGGCCCAATCCAGGGTCCACTCCCACAGCCATGCTGACCCATGAGGCTTGTTTATGCGGATCCAAGGTGTTCATCTGCGATTTTTCCTAAGAGCCCCTTTCACCCACGACTTCCATTTTACTAAAAGTTACTGTTGAGGGCACAACTTTAAAATACAAAAACAAAGGGGGTAGGGGCAACATGGCGTCGGCGTCAGCATAACTGCGTTCTCGCAGTTCCGCCCACCAGGGGAGCCGAAGGAATGGCGGCCGAGGCGTCCGCAGTGGAGCAGCCTGACAGGCTGCGAGCTTCCCGCGGGAGCGGTTCGTTTTTCCTCTCCCGCGGCTGTGCTCGCAAGCAGGAGCTAAAAGAATGTAAAACGGCCGCGGCGGCCGTGGCAGAATAAAATGGGTGACGGCGGAAAGAGGCCGAATTTCGGCCCGTCTTCATTTTTCACTCTCCCCCGCGGTTCAGCTGCCGGGGGGGAAGGGTGGAGGGGCGGCAGCGGCAGCCGAGGTGATTACAGCAGAGACGGGCAATGAAACCCGGGCCAAGTTTTGGTTTGCCGGTCGTCCTTTTTTTTTTTTTTTTTTTGGTTTCTTTTACCCCGCATGGAAGGAAGTAAGGAGCTACATTGAGCCACTGGCGCTCGGGGGTAAGACTGCTCGGATAAGGCTGCACAAAGCTGGACAGTCCATCTGCAAGGAAGGCATATGGGGCGGAGAGGCTCCCTCCTTTTTTTTTTTTTTTTTTTTGGAAAATTATGTTTGTAGCTGCAAAGGACTTAGGAGTAAAGGACCACCAGGATTAAAAACTCTGCTTTTATCTGGAGGAGCAGAAGGGCGTATTTAGGAGGAGATCAAGAAGAAAGCAGACAGGCCAAGGACAAAGGACAAGAGCTCGACTAAGGGAAGGAAGAGAGGGGAGAGAGGGGAAAAAAAAAAAAGGAAAAAAACAAGAGAAAACAGACAGGTGGAGAGTCAGGTGCACTCTACTACTGCGGTAAGAGGGGGAGCGGTAAAAAATATTGGACAGAGGGGAGCGGTTTTGGGGAGGAAAAAAAGAGAAGGGGGAGAGTGAATATCCGAGAACTCTGATGCTGGTATTAAGTGTGCAAGATGATCTCGGTCGACATTTATATACCCCCTTATGGCTTTGGAAAAGCTTGACAAAACAAATAATAGCAGATACAGCTTTAGTGTCGTCTGGGATAAAAGGACTATTTAGGCTGTTGGCACAAGCATTAAAGACCAAGATGCCTCCCAAACCCTTCCGGAATTTAGGAGAAAAGATGGAAGGGGTGAAAGTGACACGGACTGGTCGAGGCAAAGGAGAGCAAACGGGATCAAACAAACGCCTGACGACAGTGATTGCTAAACCGGCCGTAGAGAATATGTTGAAAGGCGTTAAGACAAGTGAGAGCAGTATTACCACCCCCCACCGAAATTAAGGTCAAGGGCAAAAGTCAATCTACTATCACAACGTTTCTTGAAGGAGGGGCACAGGATATACGGTCTGTACATTTAACCCTCCCCTCTGAGAGTAAGGTGGTTGGGACAGAATCCCTTCCGAGCAGTAGTAGTAGCAGTATAAGTGGATGTATTATGAACAACGATCCTTCTGGGAGTCTTAAGCAAGGCATGCCAGAGGCAGAAGACAGTCAGAGGGAGGTAAGAGAAAAGAATTCTGGCTCTTATACCGAGATTAAACAGCCTCAAGCACAACAATTCGACTGGTCTGAGCAATTGGAATATCGAGATGGGGAAGGAGGTGCGTCTATATTAAAATCTACAACAGAGGAAGAGAACTTGCATAAGATTTTCTCAATTACTAAAACCTTGGGCAAAATAGCAGGAAAAGACTCTCAACTGGAGGAATGGGGAAAGGACAATAGTGATAAATTTTATTCTTTGACAGAAGAGTCTGATCTCAGCAGTGGCGATCACAATCTTGGCGGATCTGAAGACAGTGAAACATCGGAGACAGAGGACAAAACTTCAAGCAATGAACCCACAGTGCAACAGCTGCGCCGACAGCGTAAATTGGTCAAAGCACGGCCTTGCGCTCAGGGCTCCCCCGGAAATCCGTCATCCACGGGCGGTAGGAATTTAAAATGGGACTATGCAGGTATTGGACTCACAGATTCCTCATCTATAACTTTAACTAATCAGGGCTCAGCTAATGGCAATAAGGAATCAGATATAGGCCCCCCTACTTATAGCCCACCCGCACTGGGGGCTGAGGCAGGAATGCTGCAGTCAATTTATAACTCAATCAAAGAGTTGCAAACAGAAACAAGGATCGAAAGTCGACGTGCAAGGGTTGCCACGAAGAGACTACAGGGAACAGTTCGTAAAGTTGCCAAATCATGTACAGAAATTGAGACTAAGCTATCCTTAATGGAAGAAAGGATCATAACGGTGGAGGAGGATGTCGTTAATCTTAAGGAACAGAATACTATGAGGGATGAACAATTGACAGATGTAATGTGGAAATTGGAAGATTTTGAAAATAGGCAAAGAAGGAATAATCTCCGAATTCTGGGTATACCGGAAGGGCTAGAAGGAACCAATATACGGACATATATGATACATTTTTTGCGTGGTGCTTTTCCGGAGCTGGGGAACTGGAATTGGGAGAATGAACTGCAGCGTGTACATAGGTTTCCGCTAAACCGGCGGGAGGGGGGCCAACGTGCAGATTCCAAATATCCTAGAGCAATTTTAGTTTATTTTGGGAATTATTTATTGCGACAGGAGATCTTGGATAAAACCCGCCCAAATACCCCTCGCACTGTGGATGGGGTGACTTTCTTCACTCGACCTGATTTTTGTCATGCTACTGTTGAACGGAGATGGCGGCTTCGACAACTTATTAAACCAGTCCTAGAGAAAGGCGGGGAGGCGTATTTGTTGGCCCCGGCTCGCCTCAAAATAATATTGAATGGGAAAACAGAGATATTCACATCAGAAATTAAAGCAAAAGAATATGTGATGGGGGCCAGATAGCGAAATAGAGTCTTTTGGTCAGTAAAAGTGCTCCGGTAACTGGTGGGTGGGTTTGCACTGTCACAACGCCAACATTCAGGCCATGAGTGGTCTGATTGCTCTACAGGATGGGGGGCCAGTCTCGGGGAGGAAGGTAATACGGGAGAGGGATGGAAGGGACTGGTCCGGGGAGGGGTGGGGAGGGAGGAGGGAGGAGGGATGGCGGTTGGGGAGGGGGAAAGGAGGGAGGGGTTGGGGAGGAGGAGAAGAGGGATAGGAAAGGGAGGGAAAGGAGGGAAAACGAGGGAGTAAAAAGGAAAGGGATGGGAGTAGGAGCGCAACAAGGGAAGCAACTGAAAGCAGGGGTAGGAGAGACAAAAGGAGGGGAGCAAATTGAGTGGAAAACTCAAGAGAAAGCGCAGTCAGATATAAAAATTTGGGAGGACAAAAAGAGAGAAAGAGAGCCTAAAATAGCAAATGGCTAGACTTCGAATCGTTTCAGTTAATATTTGTGGGTTGAATGACCCTCGGAAAAGAAGTAGAGTAGTGGAGGAACTTAAAACTTTTAAAGCAGACATTTACTGTTTACAGGAGACACATGTGGAATATAGGAATGCTGGAATTCTGGGTACACTTGGTATGAAAGTAATTGCTCGAACAGAACAAGAGGTTAGAACTAAAGGGGTTGCGATATTAGATCGGACTAATAAATTAAATTTTGGTAGGCAGAAGGCAGATAGGGGAGGGAGATGGGTAATTGTAGAGTGTAGTTATGGACATGGTAGTTTTACACTCTGTTCTGTATATAGCACTGTCACGGATGACCCAGTAGTTTTAGATACCCTGGCTATAGAATTAACAGGATGGGCTCCCCCGTATATTCTTTGTGGCGATTGTAATTTGAATGGATCCTGGGAGGGATTACAGGATGTTTTAGCGCCTACAAAGAAATACCTAGGGCGGAAACCGCGAGTATATAATGCAATGGTCGCTATTCAGAAAGAACTAGGATTAGTGGACGCATGGGTGAGATTGTGTAAGCCAGATCCTGGATATACCTATTACTCCGCCCGCATGTGAAAGTAGCACGACTCGATTATTTTCTGGTTTCTCCAGTATTATTAAACCAGGGTCAGATGGAGTTATATCCGCCGGTTGTATCAGATCATAATCCCCTAGTACTAGAATTGGAATTAGACGGGTTGGAACAAAAGGAGAGGAGATGGACATTTGAAAGAGGGCTTCTTAGGGACCCGGAATATTGTACGCATATGAGCAAATGGATAGCCGAATTCTTGAGGTTTAACCAAGGGACAGCTCCGGTAGAGATAGTCTGGGACACTTTAAAAGCCGGAATACGTGGTGAAACATTGAGTTTTAGTATAAAAAAGCAAAAAAGCACCCAAAACAGAGTAAAAGGTCTTCAAATGAAACTGAGGGTATTGGAAAGACAGTTGGTTATGGCAATAGAAACAGGGGGTGATGTTAAAAAGGTTCAGGAGGAAGTTGTAATAGCTAAAGCCGCAATTAACGAAACTATGACCCAAAGAATAGCAGAGAAATATCTAGCGCAGCGTTCATTAGGATACGAGTATGAAGAAAAATCCGGGCGTTTATTAGCAATACGGGCAAGCCAGAAAATAGCATCCGGGACCATTAGAGAGAATAAAGATTGGCAAGGACAAATGGTTGTAGAAGTGGATCAAATTAGGAGGGTTTTCCACAGATATTATACGGAATTGTATGATGACACATCTATATATTCAGAGGAAGAAATGCTGAGATTTTTAACCCCCATCAAAGTCAATAAATTATCGGAGAGTGATACTTTATATCTAGGGGAACAGATAGATATCTCGGAAATTGACAAAGCATTGGGTGATTTAGCCACGGGTAAAGCCACAGGCCCCGATTCAATTCCTTTAGAGTTTTATAAAACATTTAAAGCCATATTGCTTCCGGTAATGACAGAACTGTTTATTCAGGTACAGAATGGAGGGGCAATTCCGCCATCATGGGATATGGCTAACATTGTAATGTTTTTGAAGAAAGGGAAACTCGCATCAAACCCGGCGTCATACAGGCCAATTACACTAATCAATAGCGACAGTAAAATATATTCAAAGATATTAGCCGCTCGACTATCTCGTGTGATCAGGAAGATAGTTTTTCCTAGTCAGCATGGGTTTGTGCCAGGAAGGGATACTACCGATCATATCCGAAAAGTTATTGCACTTTTGGACGCTACAGAAGTGGCTCAGGAGCCGATGGCAGTTGCATTATTAGATGCGGAAAAGGCGTTTGACCGGGTGAGCTGGAAGTATCTATGGCATGTAATGGAGTATTATGGGCTAGGGAAGAAATTTATTGTAGCAATAAGGGCTCTATATAGATCACCGGTAGTTAAAATACAGCTAATGGGGGGACAATCGGAGAGGTACTAGACAGGGATGTCCATGTTCTCCGCTCCTGTTTGCTGTATATATAGATCCCTTGCTTAGAAAGATTAAAGATAACAGCAAGATTCCACCAATTCATAGGCAGGGATGGGATATAAAAGTTCTAGCATATGCAGATGATATTGCTATACTAACCCCCACCCCTGATCCGGCATTGAGAGAGGTCGAAAAGGTATCAATGAAGTTCGGAAGATTTTCTGGATATCTTCTAAACAGAGATAAAAGACAGATATTGATTAATCAATACGCCAGCACTCAGGATACACGAAGGGTCGACCATGCAGTATATCTGGGCATAGATATTACGCCACAAGTAGGAGAAATTGTTAAGTTAAATCTGGATCCCATACTTGCTAAAGCAAGACAAGATATGTGCAGATAGAATAATTTACATTTAACCATCATGGGGAGGTGTAATATGGTAAAAATGATTTTCCTCTCTAAGCTGCTGGATTTGTTCCGGGCTGTACCATTGAGCTTCACTAATTTCAGATTTAAAGAGATAGATAGAGTGGTTATGAGATTCATCTGGGCATATGGTAAATGTAGAAGAGCAAGTAAATTTATGTCACTTTCCCGAGAAAGGGGGGGGTGGTCTCTGCCGAATATAAAATTATACCAAATGGCGGCAGCCTTTCAGTATATGCGCCCTTTATGGGGTTCTAAGAAAGGAGGGATTCCAGAAGAGGATTGTCCTAACATATACGAGCTGCAGATAGGTGCAACAGCTAATGGATGTCTGGTAACTTTTCATGAGCCCGGGTACTACAAGAAAACTCGATATAAGGTATTGGAGGCGGCCTATAAGTGCTGGCGGTCATGGTATAAAAAGAAGGGATTCGGCAGATATAATTATTATACCATGATCAAAAAGAATCCATTGTTCCCCGACATATTCAAGTATAAATGTATGGCAAGCTGGGTCTCTGCAGGTATAGAGAGGCTGGGGAATCTCTTTGATAACTCGGGGGTTAAGGCATTTGTTGATCTACAGAAGTGTTATGGTTTAGAGCGTAGGGATTTTTTTAAATACCTTCAGATACGAGATTTCCTTTTAAGGAAAACAGGAGGGGTGCAGGGATTTAGAAGCGTTCAATTGCTGGATGATATTGTGACTAATCCTAATATAGCAATCAGGTCAATCTACCGATTATTAATGTTAGAACAGCCCGATGATTTAGAGAAGAACTGTGAAAAGTGGAGTAGGAAACTGGAAGACAGGAGTAAAATCTTTCTAAGGTCATTAGAATTGGGACATACTATTCTACTCTCCTCCTCCCTCCAAGCGCAACATTATAAAACTGTGTTTGATTTGTATCATACCCCAGCTCATCTTGTTAAATGGGGTAGTTTATTGGGAACAAGCTGTCCAAGATGTGGGATGTATGGAATAGATATTGTACACATGATGGCTACATGCGGGGAACTGAAGGATTTGAAGGAGGGCATTCAATCTGTATTGAAAGAAGTTCTGGGATTTGATCTAATCCTTACCCCCGAGGCAATGGTTTTAGGGGTTATGGGTGATACGGGCAATCTATATGAAGCATTTATTTTTGTGGCCATGGCAGTATTTCGATTGTGTATAACATCCGCCTGGCTCAATGTCCGACCCCCGACCTGGCAACAATGGTTGGCCAGATTATTGTCTGTGTATTATTTGGAGATAGCATTGTATGAACGGAAAGGGAAATATGCGAGGAGGAAAGGGAAGGCAATATGGGGGGCATTTCAGGATTGGATTTTTGCTCATAATGATTAAATGTTTAAATTGAAATGACATGTCACCATTTAAGAGATGGACATCTGTCTTCTAAAGGTTTATCCCCTGCTGGGTTTAATCTGCTTTATTTTCTTATTTGTATTTGTTGTATGATACCTTTCCAATATAAAAAAACAAATAAAAAAACAAAAAAAACAAAAAACAAAGGGGGTAATCTTTACTTTACTCTCATTTGTTTCCCAGATCTCCAACAGCCTTCTCTCCCAGTAAGCACCTTCCTGCTCAGGGGCAATTTTGTGATGCTAGAGGGAATTAATGGAGCACTAAGAACATTCTCTGGACCTCCCAGTTTCAGAGGGTCATCTGTAAATATACTTCTCAGTGTGTCCTTGTGCTTCGATTGGGGCTACTTTGATCCCCACCAACCGCATCACCTGTCTTCTTATGACCCAAGTTTTTATCCATCTCTGAAGGTCTAATCCCGACGTTCGATTTCTCCTCAGAGCAGTCAGCTGATGGAACTTTGGCCTCACAGCACGCAAGCTCAATGAGCTCTACAGCCTCAAGAGCTATTGCATACTCTGGGTCTTCCTGCACTGCCTTTCCCCAGAAGGGTATCCCTGCCACTGCTCTCTGGCCACTGGACAGATCATACACGGCCCTCATCCAGCACACTTCCAGCACCTCCTGATCGCCCACTTCCAATGTAGGTGCATGTCTACTTTCGGGCGAGCGATTCCACCTAGCATGCCAAAAGAGGGTGCTTGCCGGTGAGATCGAGGTGAAAATAATTATAGTGCATTTAGTAGAGGTGGCGCCCTCCTTACCTAGCTGTGTCACTGCTGTGCATTGTATTAATTCCTTCGGTCCAAGAGCTCTCTGTGTGATTACGGCAGAGTCAGCTCTCGCGACCTGCCGCTAGTCAGCTGCCATCTTCTCCCTTCACTGTCCCAAACATAATTCTGTGACGGTAAACCACAAATCTCATTGAATTAACCTGTGCTTAACCTTGTGGTAGCTTACCATGAAAGCAGTCAGTCTTAGCTTAGGGGCAATGTGTAACGTGTTTAAAGTATTTATCCAACACACAAACTGTAATAAAGTGAAACACAACATGAGAAAAATCCAATCAGTAGAATCTGAGATTTTCAGAATTGTAGGTAAGTATAATGCCTAAACAACAAAGTGCCATTCCTGGTCATCTGGTTGGGCTAGACTGGAGGGAAGTCACAAGTTCATGCTGGCTGAGATAGTGTGTGTGCCAGATATAGGGAACAGGTTAGTCCTGCTGAAAATGTTACCTTCTCAAAATCTGCTGCAAAGTGTCCTGTTTGTAGTGTGGGAAGCAGCGAGGAGCAGGGAGAACATTGCCTCATTGCCACAGACAGGGCACTTCTGATAGATGCAATTGGAGATAATGGTCTGATTGATGCATGGTGCCTCTCCTACCCAACAGGCCAGGACAATGTGTTCTATTCCCAAGTTTAGGGCATGTCCTCTTGGATAGACTTCTTTCTCATGAAGGGCAAGCTCTTTTATTTGATGCTCAAGGTGGTCACACTGCTTGGAGGGTTGTCTGACCATTGTGCAATCCAATTGTCGCATCAATTGGGCCACTGAAAACCACTGAACAGATACTGGAGTATGAACATTTCGATATGTAACATCTGATGGCCAATGCTTGCTGAAGATTCAAGTTAGCACCAGTCACTCGGAAAATGAACACTCTGTTAACTCTCCACTGACACTTTGGGCAGAGGGGTAAAGTAACCTGGAGAGGCCTATTAAAGAGGGTTTCTGCTATAAAGAAAAATGACTCCTTGGCAAAAATGTATCCATGATGGCAGAATACTATACTATTGCTATTGTCGCATAGAAAAACAAAAAAAGATGGACTGGAATACGTCCCAGAACAATAGCTGAGTTAATTCAAGCATTCCAAACAGTGCTTTTTGTTTCTATATCACTTTTTTTTTACCTGCATTTATGCTATTCAACATTTTTGTGACCTGTTTGTGAATACATACTCCATGCCATCTTCCAACTTGTAAAAAGACTATAGAAGACAACACCCAAATCAGGCTGTAATATTAAAAAATCTCACTACTATTATTGTGCCGTTTAACCTGCCAAACCATGGAATTCCCCACCTGCAAATATTAGAAGCAGTGAGAATTCCTTACAGTTTAGAAGAATGGATATGACCTGGTTATTTACATTGCGATCTATTAGGATCTCCATGACTTTGTTCATAAAAACAAGTGCCATTACAACTTCTGACCTTAATTCCGATGCAGAACACTCCAAGATTGAGAGAGAAGTAAATCAGCACAATTTCTTTAAAAAAAACCTCATTATTAGTAGCAAGGAAGAATCAAATCCGGCAACAATCATGGCAAGAGTTTGTAGATGAGTTCATATTAGAATGATGGATGAAAATTGCAGAGATGGGCCACTTCTCCAAATCTTACCGGACTAGCTATAATTAGTACACAGTACTCCACAATGGAACAAGTCAGGTACACAGCTGCAAGGAATGAAAATGCTCTTCTTTATTATTGTAACCTTTCAAAGGATAACATGTTTAACGCCAACACGGCCAAGTGGAACAACCAAAGATGCAATAGCTTATAGCACCTGACCAGAGGCAGCAACTATTAGTCTTTCTTTCTACTGTTTCTACAACCTCAGATTGCCTGTTGATTTAAACTCAAAAAGCCTCCTCCCACTATAATTCTAAAGCTCTGCTTGACAACTGAACTCAGATCAAGTCTACTGATTTCTGTCTTTCCTTCATTTATATTGAACAACCTCTCCTCAGCATCCATTCCTTGCATGCCTTAATGTCCCCAAGTGCCACCTATTCTGTTGCATTCCTGTATGTGTTGCTTCCCCTTTTGGCTGGCTGGTGCAGGGTCCTCCCCCTTCAGTATTTATGGCCTGGAAATCCTTTCCACTACGAGTAGGTGCGGATAGAACTGGGCCCGTGGACCGGGTGACTGAGGTGCTTGGCTGGGTTCTTGATACCCTGGCCATACGTGCAGGACACGGGTGAGGGGGAGGGAAAAGGTCAATGGTGGAAAGGAAAAGCTTTTTAGGGACATTAGAGTGTTGTGAGGTGAATGGCTGTTGGGTGTCTGAGTACTTCCGTTTGTGTACTTTAGGAGGGGGGACAGACACAGTGGGAAAGGACACAGGGGACTTGTGCATGGATGTTGTGGAGGTGTCTGCCAGTGAGGTGTGTGTTCTGCTTCATGTGGTGATGATGCAGGTAGTGGATGATGATGTAGTGCATGCAGGTGTGAGTGTGGACTTAACTAGGTGGGAGGTGGAGGAGGAGGAGGAGGGGGAGACAGTGGAAATAGTGGATGTTGGTGTGTCTGAAACTGGATGGTGTTTGTGTGAGTGACTGTGGGATGAAGTGTGGTGCTTATTTTTCCCTGTGACACTCTTGGGTTGGGTTGGGGTTGAGGAGAATGGGACTGGGAAGTGGAAGTTGGAGGGGTGACGGTCGAAACAGGGACAATGGCTGCCATCAGAGAGGAGGCCAGAGCCTGGATCGATCTCTGTTGGGCCGCCAATCCAGTGTGAATGCCCTCCAGTAATGTATTAGATTGTTGCATCTGGACTGCCAGCCCCTGGATGGCATTCACAATGGTTGACTGCCCTACAGAGATGGATCTCAACAGGTCAATAGCCTCCTCACTCAGGTCAGCAGGGCTGACTGGGGCACGGCCTGATGTGCCTGGGGCGAAGGAGATGCCCACCCTCCTGGGTGAGTGGGCACAGGCATTTTGCTGAGGGGCTGCTGGGAGGACATTGCTAGTATGGGGGGTGGCGGCTGTACCTGTAGGTGGGGTGGTCACAGAAGTGTCCGCCACCACCAGGGAGCTTCCATCAGAGGAGGTATCTGAGTCTGTATTGTCCCCTCCAGTCTCCGTCGTGGTGCTCCCCTTGCCCTCCGTCCCACTGGTGCCCTCAGTGTCAGTGGACTCTGCCTCCTGGGTCCTGTGAGATGCAGCTCCCTCCGTCCCCAGTGCCTCTGCTCCTCTGCCAGATGATGCTAATGCACATAAGGACAGGATGACAAAACAAGAAAGGGGGGAGAAAGACAAAGGATACACTGGGTTAGTGGCTACACCAACACCACCGTTGACGTACACAGCATCCTCACACACAGGGAACAGGCCTATGCACAATGAATTGCACCACCACTGATATTGCTAGGCACCAAGGCATGAGGAGGGGCACATACCGCCAACTGCAGCACACCTGTGACCCACGCAGACCTGGGCAGTTGTGGATGCTAACAAGCTAGGTAGGCATTATTATCCCTTCAGACCCCTAGCCACCAGAGGACCTACGCTGCTATGTCGGGCCTGACCTTAGGGCCACACAAGGACACACAACCACCACCTGGATACCATCCCACCAGCCGTAAGTTGTAATGATAGTCACTGTACTCACCCCCTTATGGCTGCTGTGATGCCCTCAAGCGCCCATCCAGCTCTGGATAGGCCACCGCCAGTATGGGCCACCAGGGGAGTTAGGGTTCGATGGGCACCCCCTCCTCGTTGGGAGGCCATCCCCAGCTGGGCCTCTGCGTCTTCCGTGCCCAGCGTATAAGGTCCTCCCACCGTTTGCAACAATGGGTGCTCCTCCTGCCATAGACCCCCAGGTTCCGCACGTCCTTTGCAATGGCGTGCCAGATACCCATTTTTTGATGGGCGCTGACCTGCAGAGGCAATACACAGAGGAAAACACCATTAGACAAACAGTCCAGCCAGTTACACATATGGCCCACCATACCAGTTTATAGCACTATTGGAACACACATAGCCCAGCTCTCAATGTGTACCCAGCCAGGAGGACATCCCTCCCCCCTTATACGGAGCCGTCACTCACATCTCCATACATGCATGAAGCATGCATTGGGCCCACAGTGTACTCACCTGTTGGTCTGGAGGCCCATACAGCAGTCCGTACTGGGGAAGGACTGCATCCACCTGTCTCTCCAACTTATCTGAAGTGAAGGCTGGGGCTTTCTATTTACAGTTCATTTGCAATGTTTGTACCTGTTTAAAAAAATACATATTTGATATACATGACATACTCCAAATAGTTTTTTTTCAAATGGTGTTTATTGAAGTGCTAACATATAGCGGGACAGTGCAATGGGATAGGGTGATGGTGAAAGAAAGTCCAGGGTATTGTTCCAGTCTGTTTGTAGCACAGGTGCATTGTCCAAGGGGACACAGGAAGGGGAGCAATGGCAGTTCAAGGTGGACAGGGTGACTAAGTGGTACACAAGAGTCTCATTTCCTGGCGGGGGTCTTGGTATGTGTCTCTGGCTTCTGTCTGGATCGCAGGGAATGTTTGCGGGATGGTTCACCTTCTGCAGGGGGAGGGGTGCTGGTGGTCCGTGAGTCCTGTGGCGGGGTCTCCTGGCCACTAGCGGCAGCAGAAGTGGAAGGCTGTTCAGATGTCTGGCTAGTGGCAGGGGCCCGCTGGTGTGAGACTGACTCCCTCATACTTTTGGCCATGTCTGCCAGCACCCCTGCTATGGAGATCAGGGTGTTGTTGATGGCCTGCAAGTCCTCCCTGATCCCCTGATACTGTCACTCCTGCAGCCGCCTGTTCTCCTGCACGTTGTCAAGGATCTGGCCCATCGAGTCCTAGGAATGTTGGTAGGCTCCCAGGATCTTGGAGAGTGCCTCCTGGAGAGTCGGTTACCTGGGACTGTCCTCCCCCTGGCTCACAACACTCCTCCCAGTGTCCCTGTTGGCCTGTGCCTCTGTCCCCTGAACGGTGTGCCCACTGCCACTGACCCCAGGTCTCTAATTGTCTTGTGTGCGAGGTGTGGCCTGGGGTCCCGGTACAGGTGGACACACTGCTGATTGATGTGTCCTGGGGACAGAGGTGTTGGTACGCTGAGTGGGTGCTGTGGAGGTGTTTCCTGATGGGGGAGACTCTGTGGTGGTGTGTGACTGGGCTTGGGTAACCAGCTGTCCAGTGGCCCTTAATGGGCCAGGTAGATTGTCCAGATCCTAAACACCAGAGTTACTGTCATCACTGTGGGCCTCTTCAGTTGGGGGACTGGATAGTGCTGGCACCTCCTCTCCTCTGACATTGGCTGGTGTACCTGTGGGGATGTAAATGATTTGTTATGGTTTATGTGTATGACATATTGTACATCCATGGCTTCCCCTCTATGGTTGTTGTTGCCCTATCATATGTTACATGTGTATGTTGTTGTGTGGTGGGATTGTTAGTTCTCTATGCTGTGCATGCTTTGGTGAAGTGTGTCCATGAAGGGCTGTGAGGGGTGTCCATGCATTGGTACAGCATGCAGGGCTTGGCATTGGAATTAGTGAGATGTGATGGTGGAGTGTGTGGGATGTTGTGAGTGATGGGAGTGAGGGTGAGGGTAGTTAATGTCATGTAGGTAGGGGGTGATAGTAGTAGACAGTTTACCTACCAGTGTCCAGTCCTCCTCTGACTCCAGCCAGGCCCTCAGGATGAAGTATAGCCAAGACTTGCTCCTCCCATGCTGTGAGTTGTAGGGGAGGAGATGGGGGTCAACCACCAGTCCTCTGGATAGCGAGTTGGTGTCTTGCTGCTATGGAATGTACCATTCCCTGTAGGTCGCTGCACCTCTTCCTGATGTCCTCCCTTGTTCTGGGGTGTTGTCCCACAGCATTGACCCTGTCCACGATTCTCCGCCATAGCTCCATCTTCCTAGCTACAGATATTTGCTACACCTGTGCTCCAAAGAGCTGTGGCTGTACCCTGACAATTTTCTTCCACCATGACCCTTAACTCGTCCTCTGTGAAACGGGGGTGTCTTTGTGGGTCCATGGGTGTTGTGTGAGGTGTGTTGGTGACGGTGTGTTGGGTGATGTGGTGGGGTGTGATGTGGATTGTGTGAGTAATGTATAGGTGTGAGTGGTGTGGGCTCTAGTTGTCAAAGTGGTCTTGGTCTCAGTCTTGTGCCAATGAGTTGTAATCGTAAAGGGTTGTGGGTAATGTGGGTGTGTGCTTTATAGTGGTGTGGGTGTGGTGTGTGTATGGCTGTCAGGTATGTGTTGTTTGAATTGTCCAATGTGGTGTTGTTTTGTCTGTGGGTGTCGATTGTGAGCGTGGCAGTATGTCAAAGTTTTACCGCTGTTGAATGTCTGCCATGGTGATTTGTGGGTCATAATGTGGTGGGCGCTGTTCTGTTGGGGCAATGGTGTGGGTTTTGAAACCGCTAGTGTATCACTGACCTTTGGACTTGCAGATTCGTATCTGTGGCTGTATTCTGTCAGATTGGTGTGTGTGTTTCATAATATGGTGAACGGATATCCGCCGCGGTTGTTCGTCGCTGCAGCGGTAAGTTGGTGGCCGTCAGCGTGGCGGAAAGCAGGATTTACTGCCAATGTCATAATGAGGGCCTAAATCTTTTTGTTAGCAATTGGTTTACCACCTTACCCAATACTATTTAAGTAGAATAATTTATTTAATTTCTGCTTCACAGAACCTTTGAGATATGTTGGCAATCGAACTTATACAATCAATAAAATGATGGTTCCGCAAACCTGAAGTATGCAGTGAAGAGAGGGTACTCCATGAACATTCTGGGAATGTTTAATATTTGAAAGTGTTTCAAGTTGAACTGTATTGTAGTTGTATTTTATTATATAATACTTACTACCCCTGACAAACCTCTGAAGTGATGTATGGCTGGAAGCATAATGCTCCAGAACTCAAGTTTAACAGCTAATACAGTGGGTATCAGTTATTGTCTGTTTTTTTTGGTTAAGGGAGGGGATTAGTCTTGTGCTTCCATGGAATTGTTTCATTCATTTTCCTTGGAGCAGTTTAGGATGATAAGATTTAGGTTTGATGATTAGTGTGTGTTCATACAAATGAATGCTTTCTGAGTAGATAGGCTTGTACTCACCGTCGTCATCTTCGCCGGCGTTGGTGTTCGTGGTGGAGCGGAAGGTAGAATATCATTGGGAACACTTGGAGTTTGGGTTCCAAGGAGGCGTGGTTCTTCCCTGTGTCTCCAATGGTGAGTCCTCTCACTTCTGTGCAGTGTTTCCGCCAGGCTTTTGATGTCGTTGGTACTGCCCCGGAAAGGGTGGCTGTTTGTGTAGTCATAATATAGTGGATAGAACTTTGACTTCTGCCTGGCTGTAGGCGGCTACCGCCGTGGTGCTTGTTGTTTCTGCCCTGGCGGTCGGTGTGGTACATTGGCTGTCTTTCAGAGATCTTTCCGCCATGGTCATAATTTGGCAGTATTTACTGTCAGCCTGTTGGCGGTATTACCGCCACTTTATCACTGACCGCCAGGGTCGTAATGAGGGCCTTTGTTCATTAAAAGAACTTGTTTTATCTCCTACATATATCTGCTGACAAAATGTGATCTGGATTTTGGCCACAGAGTGTGAATTAGGCTGCCCCAAAAAATATCAGGGTATACTAAGAACTGATAGTTTGTATGCCATATTTTGTCAAATAAAGGCAAATAGGTATAGGGTCTTCAATGGCAGAACTTTAAAATAGGAAGGATCACAAAAGCTGGGTGCAAGTATTGCATCTGAGTGTAAAGAGTGAAGGTACTAAGCAGCCCGGATAGATGAAACCATTGAAAGTCGATCAGCAAAGGCATCCCTGTAGTTCAGACTGAGAATAGGAGGACCCAGCGACCCTTATCTACTGGAAGTTCTAAAAGTGTGTTATAAGAGTGTGCGTCCAGGCCTTTTACACTGCCAAATAAACTTGGTCCATATACCTGCCCCTAATCTGTGAAAAAAGGAAGCTGATAAGTATAAGTGTATTGCCTTAAAAGCAGAGAAATCGGGGCACTATGATAATCTTAATGACATTAAAATTCTACTATCCTATGAGACCAAAAGTCAGTCTATTCCATTTCTCCAAACATGGTTTGGCCTTGAAGATCAATGGCTCATTGTTCATTGTTGTTTTTATATCTACATATGGGGACACCTGCAAAGTTAATTAACATGCTTTCCATCCCCCAAAAAGCCTAGATTTGTAGTACAAGTTACTTACCTTCGGTAACTATGTAGCTGGTAGAGACATATTCTGACTGACACCTGGGCGAATTCAAAGGCAAGGAATCCGCAACTAGAAGTCTCTATCAGATATATAGGATTTATGGTTTGGATACATTTAATGTATATCCGAATATAATAATACCAAACGTTTGAATTTATTCTTTCACAGAACTAAGTGTGTGTGCTGGTTTGAAGGAAAAGACACCTCTGTAGCCAGTGTATGCCTCTTTGCTGATTGTTACCAAGTCCAATGTTAATGTGTAGAGTGAAGCAGAAAGCTTCAGGTGCTGTAAGAAAAGCTCTGGATTTAAAGCAAATAGCAGGGGAGATGGGGACACCCCTTCTTATGGGTACAATACACGCGATTTATGCATTGCAAATCAATTTAGTGAAAAAGACCAGCGTGGAGCTTCTGCATATGAGCATCTATGCACGGAACAAAGCTTAGAACAGCTAGTGTCTCCCATAAAAATGGCCAGGAGATCCAACAACATCTAAGAGGATCATCTGGGCCAGAATACCAAGGGTTTCTGCAACATCACAAACGAAGATTACCAAGTTTATGTGAGCAGTGATGTCCCACTAGAGGACCAAGCCATGCTGCATCGGATCGACCCCATTAACTCTTCTTAGAGCAAGCTGATTAGCCAAGATTTTGAAGTAGATTTTTGCACCAGTTTTTTAGCAGTGATATATCAGTCATTAAGATGAGCACAGCTATAGGTCCTTTTCTGAGGAAGACTGTAATGAAGGTTTCCCTCCATGACTTAGATGCATCACAGCCTTTTACCATTGACTGAAATAATGATAAGAAGAATAGTGAATGAATGTCAATAAAGGTATTGTAGAATTCACATGGGACATGGCATCAGGGCTAGCTTCTTTGTCCTCAGCCATAGATCAAATTGCCTTTCTAATTTCTTGGCGAGTATATGACGAGTATAACATGCTGTTAGAGATTACCTAATAATTGTTCACCCCGAGACTCGATTATTGAATTAATGCCGTTCTTGCTATCCCTTTCTTTTGCATGCAGAAATAAAATCCAGTCAATATTTTCGCTATTCTCAAAGTGTTTGAGGTAAATTTAGTGAGTGCCCTAAGTGTTGGTGGGGTGAATCATTTGTATTCGGTGCTTCTTAACTCTGATTAATGGTATAACTGAATGTAGCTCCTCATAGTACTGTTATCATAGTATTCCACAGGAATGGAGGACCTATTATTTTTTACAACGAAGGTGCTTAGTTAACATGACATATGCTTGAAGTAGTGGGATCGAAAATGGGATCGATCCAATGTCTATCTTCCCAGATTAGTTTGAATTATAAGACATTTCGGGGAAATGAATAAGGCCTCGGCGTTATGGACCGATTAGATGCAAGGAAACAGACTTACCAAACAATGTGTCACTAAGTTTTGAGTTGCAAATATTATATCTATTCTGGAATGCTGCTTAGGTGGTGCAGAATCAAATGTGAATCACGTGAAGCAATGTCAGGTATATCACCAGCTGTCCACTAATTTATACACCTGCATGAGATGTAAGACTGCAGCCCATGTATTGGAGTTACGTTAAAATCTCCATAGACAGATTTTACCAACTTGTAAGTTTGAGCAGGAGCTGTTGGAACATAGACAGGCCATCATTTTTGTTTGAAATGTATACTGTTCAAAATGTGAGGAAAGCCTCATTCCCACTGATTGCTGACTGGACTTTCTCATCACGCTGGGTACTTTACGCATATCCAAAATTTACTATTTAGCAGGATAGCCACTCATTTAGTTGGCTTGTCATGCACCGAAGAACAAATCAGCTGATAGCCCAGGGTCAGTAAAATGCTGATCTCTGTTTTTGTGAGCAAGTTTCTTGCAGACACAAACTTTCTGTCCTCATGTGTTGTCCTGCCCTTCCCATGTTTATACAGTGCAATACTGTAGAGATAGTTGTCCTAAGGGAAAACCTGCCTGCCACCAATAACTCCTTTACCACAGTCAACATGATGCATTCTTATTAATGAATATAAAAATCACATCCACATGCCCCTCACAAGTCGAGGACAAGAAATGAAGAAAATGAACCTAAAGTTTGAACAGAATTAGTCACTATCAATTATTATCAGATAAAGTGATTTTAGTCCACTTGCTTAAAATAGCTTAAGCTCGAGCCTCTGAAGTGGGGCATATGTACGGGCATTGAAGATCATTTTCAGTTTAACAGGTTCTTGCATGAAGATTTATGCAACAGTATCTTGAAGTGGTGTAATCAGCTGATGGAGTGACCATGTCATGTTACTGTAGTTTGATAACAGTCAGAAATAACAAAGAAACACACCTCCCTAACTTTGGCTCGAGTATTAGGGCACTCAGACCCATATTTATGAAAAATTATGCAAACCTGTGCAAGTGCAGTTTTGTGTCATTTTTCTTAACACCGGCTAGCATCATTCCTTAGCGCCATCTTAGCACCATGTTTATGAAATGACATAGGATTGCATTAAGGAATGGATAGTGTCAAAAAAGGGGCTAACATCTGCCCAATGCCATAAGGAAAATATGTTAATGCTGCAAAAATGGTGCAACACCGTTTTGCGGCATGTAAACATGTCGCAAAAGGGCTAGCGCCATTTTAACACCGTATTACTGTCAAAACAAAAGCAGGAAAGAGTGCATTTGGAACAGAAGATGGAATCAAGAGGCCAGGAGAGACCCCAGGGAGAGCCCAAACACCCAAGCACCAGCCAGGAGGGTACAGAAAAATCACAGGAGAAGAAAAAGCACAAGTGTCACTTTAGTGAGGATGAGTACAACATCCTGGTCAGAGAGATGACGGAGCAACAACATCAGCTATTCATCACCTCCAAATTGCCAGTTGGGAAGAGAGACACAATATGGCAGCAGACAGTGTACAAAAAAAGACAGTGCCGCAGAGGTGAAGAGAACTGTCACTGAGATCAAGAAGCGCTGGCAAGATTGCAAGCGCAGAACTAAGGATAAACTTGTCAGGAACCATAAGGCAGCACTGCAGACTGGAGGGGGAAGTCCTGCACCACAGGAGGACCTGGATGAGCTGGAGTAGATGTTTGCAGCGGTCATGCGGAAGGAGCTGGTCACTGGAATTGCAGGACAGCGCAGACTACCAGGAACCATCACAAATGCAGGGTAAGTTGCAAGGGCAGGGTATCTGAAACCCCACTAATGTCAGAAGGGGGAGGCACATAGAACACATACGGTGCATGCTAACGGGTTACATCCGGATACATTGGCTCTGAGTGAAGACGTACCAACCTCACCCAATCCACATATGTACTGACGCTTTGTTTGTGCTATGCACACCGACACATACACAAAGTCAACATAGGCCAATCACTATGGCCATACTCCACCATGTAAATATGCACCACATAGCTTTGTAGGCACGTGCAAATAGTGTGGCTGTAGCTGTGCCATCACAACACCCATTGTATATAGTCAAAGCCCCTGTACCAACACAACGTAGAGATCAGAGACTAGGACAGAAGTCAATGCCAACCCAGGGGGGTGTCAGGGTGGTTTATCAGGCGAAAATGCTTCCCTAACTCAATGTTGCATTGCCTATACTCATGTGTGCTGCATCTTGCAGCACACATTGAAATGCTATCTCCCCCAAAATAGCTTGTACATGTGCAGGAAGGGACACCTCCCTGCACATGAACAAATCATCACTTCAAGGCAGCCACCACATCATCATGCTGCAGCAATTCCTGTGTTGGTGCAGGGAGCACTAATCTGTGCAGGCACAGGAGGAATTGCAGGGCTGTATTGTATACAGGTAAATATGGCACATCACTGTGTATCGAAACTGCTGCACTGTACTACAACACACCTTGCAGCTACCCTGAGCCATGCCAAATGAGAAAATATCTGACCTAAAGCTTGAAACCTGTGGAACACAACCCATACAGGCTGAACCCACAACAACTCACACACAACCATGTGCGTCACATGGGAATGGCTACAGAATAAATGCATACACATTGTGCATGGATGTGAACATCATGTGTGAAGCTAAACATGTGGCTGCAATCTCACCATTTGACAAGTAAGAGGGTTAGATCAAACAGAAAATAATGGTGTGTGCTGCTGGGCAAAATTAGGCAGCATCACGCACTGCAGTATTAAAAAAGGCAGGGATTCACCATATACATTAGAATACAACTCTCCCCTGTATACCTCAGTGTGCAAGTAGTAATCAGATGATGTGTGCCAGTGCAGCCACCCTTGCACCATAGTGCAAGGATGGTTGTGTTAAAGGGGAGAATGTGTCTGTGCTGAAAGGAACACCATCCTGCACAACAACAACCTAAAAGTGTGATTTGCTCTCACTCTGTGTGCTGCATAATGCAGCACACATAGTAAAAGCTAGAAATGTAGTACAAATGTAAGCATCACTCCTATATCTTGACATGCAAAACCCACCCCAGGGCTGGTATCCAATACTGGGCGAGCGTCCGGAATACAAATAGTCTAAAATCGGAGGCAGTGTCAAAATGCAGTGAGCGTTGCTGTGGTACGCCCACTGCAACACCCATTGCATTTTGACGCTGCCTCAGATTTACGAGTATCAGTGAACATGTGGCAGTGTAAAAATCTAAGGCCATCCCAGGGGTGATGTCAGCAAGGCCCAACTAGGCGGCATACATGTATTTCCCCTTGTTTATACGTTTCTATTTGTGCTGCATTCTGCAGCACACACAGAGGAGCCAAATTGCCATGAGTGATTGTGTATGTGCAGGAATGCACACCTTCCCACACATAAACAATCAAACCCTTCAACACAGGCATCCTTGCATGATAGTGCAAGGATGCCTGCGTTGGCACTAGGCAGCTCTATGCAGTAACAGCGAAGGGGGACAACACAGGTGTGCACCGTATGCAAATGAATACGGCGCATTCCTGCATTGTGAAATTGATGCAGTGGGGCACTGCCACGCTGAGCGCAGTGTTGCGCTCCGTCATATTTCATTACTAGTGAGCTTGACCCATGTGTGATGCACAATGCTACCTATAAGTATAACTACAGATTGTCAGTGACATGTCAGTGAGCCTCCAGTGGCAAATGCATGATGTCCCATGTCTACAGCCGATGCAATACAATACTGATTTTACAGTATCTCATTGCAGAGGATGATGGCTTACCTCCTGCCAACCTTCCTGTCCTGGATTTGCTTCATGACATGGATGATCAGCTGCCGACCCTCAATGAACAGACCCTCCAGTATGTCCTAGGAGCACTCCATATACACCTCCAGTTGCAGGGAGGACTCACAGCGTTGCGGGGTCTCCACAGGAACCACCCAGCCACCAACACACGTCACCAGCCAGTACTAACACAGCCCTGGACTCTGAGGGCCCAGAGATCAGCTTTCAGAGGGCAATAGTAGGAGTTCAGCAGGAGCTGGCAAGCAGGATGGAGACCATGGCAGGCAGCCTAGAGGGAGTGTGTGTACCTCAGTCCAAATAAGGACAACTCAGCTGTCATTAGAGCTACCCATTCCCCTCTACATGGAGTCCAGCAGTCTCTGGTGGACATAGCTGCCGGCATGAAGGAGCGGCTAAAACAAATGCCCTTCCAAAATGCCGGCAGCTTGCTGAATACCCTGGACTCAATACAGCGGGAAGTGGCCTCCCTCAGGGAGAACACGGCTGCCTACCACCGTGATGTTGTTGCAGTCTTGAAGACTCAGAAGTTCCTCCTTGCAGCAGTGGTACCTTATGTGCTGCCACACATGGCAGCTGCTGGGTCCTTTGACTCCACATCTCTATGCCCTGAAGTGTGTGTGGCCTCCTCTGCCTCTACAACAGCATCAGCCATGGCACAGGAGGCACCACACACATCAGAGGATGAAGATGTGGAAGGAATATCATTCACAATGAAAAGCACCCTATAACACCGGTCTGTGCCACATAGACAGTTCTCCTTAGTTCTGGGCTTAAGATCATACCAGTGTTGTGACAGTAGGAATCATGCCCTTTTCACCTAACCACTGTAGAAATATCTGCGATGTGCTGTCATTGTCTCTATCATACCAAATTGCAATGTTAGGCACTCCTCAATAATGCACACTACTCCTTACCATGTATCATGACATGTCCCTCAACCCTGGACTCCAATTGTGCTACATATGGCAAACATTCACTCATGGGATCTATGAAATGGATATGGTATAGAAACCACAATAACTATTGCACCTGTAAATAAAGCACCTTGTACACATGTAGCATTTCTGTTTTTACTGTGATCCATCTACTCAGCTAAAAGTTTGCATTGTGTCAATCCATGTCAATGTGTACAGAATATCAGTCCAAGAGTGCATGACTGTCAGACACTAAGCCACACACTAGGATCCAAACAAGGGGAAGCTGAATGATGGCATTGTGGGCAACAACCAACTAACTGTGTTTACTAAACGCTTCAGAACCCATATCCTTTGAAGTAGACAGACAGCATGTATGGCTCATACCCAATCAATTATAATTAACCCAGATGGGAGTATCAGTACAACTGATTTGTGTGGAACAAGAAAAGCTAACCTAATCACCTATGGCCACTTGTCAGTGTTGCAGAATACATTTCCTGGTCATGGGGATGCATATTGAAACCTTAGAAATCAAGACAGTAAGCATCCCCTAGGCCATTCCCCGAACTTGGCCAGTGCACTCATGACAAGCCCCAGACCCAATCAATTACAAAACTAATTAGCTAAGATGAACAGTATTTAATATTAAGACCATCAAGCAAATGAAAACCTACCCTAATCTAAACTAACTATCCTTAAATTAAAACTATACCTATCTAACCTATTCTAAACCTATGTTTCACATGTAACACCACACTCTAAACATTAGCCCCCATCCCCTTAAGAGACGAGACACAAGTAGCACAACAAAAACTATGACTACATATGTACTAACCTGACCTATGGCCTAAACAAATATATATTTTTGTAGTATTTCTTATTAATTTATTTTTTTGTATTTTTTAATACACAAATACCACAACATAACCCCCCACCCAAACCCCCAACAATGCAAAAATGTAAAAAGAAATCCCTCACTATACTTAATCTAAGCTATGCCTACCCTACACCAACCTAATACTACACATCTAAAACCCCATACAAACTATTCAAAACAGTAAAAGGCAGGGGAATGAACTGGGATGTTGAATGACACTTTCATTGTTCATTTCTTGCTTTTTAAAAATGTTTTCTTTATATATTTCAATAACTAGCAGTCCTCTGCAGCATCTTGCTCCAATTTAGTGAGTCTGGCCAAAATCTGGCCAATGTCCCTCCTCATGTCCTGCTCAAATTGACTAGGGACTATTGCTGCAGGTGGCTGTGGTGGTGGCTGCGTCATCACTGGTGCAGCTGATGTTAAGGGCTGTGGTCCAGCTGTGGTCCCCTGCACTCCTGATGGCTTGTCTCCAGTGTCATTTTGTGGCTGTCTTGGACGTCTCCCATTGGGAAAGGTACGCCATTCCCCTGATGCTTTTTCCCTTCGGGATCTCCTCCCCATTTGGCGGTAGGCATCGTGAACCTCCATTATGTGGCGGTATCTTTTGGCTCTGTTATGGAAGGCTCGCCTCTGTGCCTTAGGAGAAGTAAGCATCAGTACCAGCATTCGGTGGAGATTGTACAGACATACAATGTACACTGCAACTGCAGATAATGCATACAGTCCAACATACATTCCTCAAAAATCACATACTCCTTATCTATGACTATTTCCTACCAGCAATTATCAGTATCATGTACGTCAATGGGATGACACAAATATTCCTGAAACAACAGGGCCCAGAGCTGAGTTGACAAAATTGTCCATGATCAACATTTGTGCCTTCTGACTTTTGATGATCACTTTCCCCAACAAGTCTGGATTTCCTCTGCATAAGAGGGGTTGTGCATGCAATCCATCACCTCGACACACCTGGTGAAACATCAGTGCTTGCCCAGTCATCATGGAGAAAAGGTGTAGGTCATATGATAGGGGGTCAGGCACTTTCCACATGCTATTCAAAGGTTTGGTTAATCAACACTAATGTGTCCTGCTGTAAGAACTGACCTGAGCATATGTAACAAGGCAGCATGCCATTGACCATGATGTGCCCACATGTACAACTGATTGAAACTTCCCAGAAAGACTGGCTTTAAGCCTGAGCTGCACATCAGAGGTGTCAACACATTCCAGAACTGAAACCCCCTACCATGTGCAATATAGTGCTACATGTGTTAAACGTCACACACATGGTGCCTGTATGGGTGCCCCTAGGCCCACGATGAGTTTGGCACTGCAGTGGGTGCTGCAACAGTATTCAGAAACATTGTACATCATTTGCACTGCATGTCAGACATCATCAAAATACCAGGTACGCACACAGCATTCACATCATATGCATATGTGATTTGACCTACATCACTCACAAATATGGTAGCAGGACCATGTTGTGAAAACTGCTTGAGATCTGGTGTGGGAAGAATAATAGACTTTTCACACAACCATCTGGAGGTTAATTGTGTACTAAATGTGTACACTACTGATTGTTGTACAACACAATATGGCTCTTTGCAGTACTATGGACTCATTATATTTAAAGGGTACTGAGGCACCTGTAGTGTATGTGGTTCCTACATAAGCCCCCTAGAGACCTCTGCAGATGTGTGGCACACTGTGCTGACAATGGTGCTGTGACAAAGTGGCTGTAAAAAAGCATGCTATGTACATAGACAGCTACCCTGAGACCTATCATGGTAGACACCAATGACTAACTAGCCAGTCATGACAATTCCCATTTCACACAATTCCATGCCAGCAGATGTTGCCCCTTGAACTACATGCAAGCCATTCTCATTGCACAACATTCCAACATACATGATGTCACCATCCATTCTCAAATGATATCAGATCAATGGATCAGTGGTCTGGCAAAACCATCTTTAATGGCATTCCACACTTCAGACTGACTCACACCAATCCTGGATTAGCACCCATGATGCACTAGATGAAATTTACCCGATGCATCAGGGTCTTCGAATTGCGCAACCTCTCCCATGGTGTAGGGTGCAGGTCCACCTGCAAGACATGAATGGAATACATTGGTTAGTGTGATTTGTACATTTCAGTAAATGGACAACATTGTATTCTGTTAACTTGTTAGGCTGAGTAAGCATGTCATCTTAGTAGTAGGGCAGAGCAAATACCAAGCACCTGTGATCAGTCAATCACACATAATCTCAGATAATGTAGACCCACACACCTACAAGCCATCACTGTCCCTGACTCTCCTGTGGTGCTTCTCACTGCAGCATTTATACATGGCATTGTCGTGCAGGTGTCTGTTAGCTCCACACCTCCAGGACCAAATGGGACTGCTTGACACTGTATATTGCATCTGAGGGTCATGCAATGGTTGTTGCAGTGGCTGTCCCTTTGTGCACCCATAGCAATTGCGGCTGCCTCAGATGCCGTAGACATCTACCTCATTGTCACAGCAAACTGAGAAAATACTGCCCCGGGGTTGTGTGGGTATTCTCTGTGGTGCAAGGATGCATTTGTTAGTGCAGGTTACTGAATGATGTGCCAGTGAAGGAGCAGATGCAGGGCAGCCCCATACTGTCAGTGATAAGTGGCAGGCCTGTGGAACTGACTCTGCACATGTGTGTATTGTATGTGATACACAAGGAACTGGAACAGGGAGTTGCTAGTAGTCTGTACCCAGTGCATGGTCAAGCTCCCTTACATGGCCTTGGCCAATGAGACAAAGGAGCCAATAGAACAACAGGGGTGTAGCACCAATTTCATTAATACAGCCCTTGTGGCCCTCAGTGCACCCTTTATCCCCCCACCATGTGTGCGCCTAATGAGAATTAATGCACAGCATGATGCAGGTAGGGTCCAAATGCATCTATTTCTGTGTAGGTAAATGATGTAATCAGCAGGAGTTGCAACAGAGCCTCACGACTTCTACTGAGTACATTGGGGGCCCATCTCATACATTTTCTGCCCACCATATCACACCTGCTCTCACCAGCCGTTCAGAGTGCTGGTATAATTGTACTAAGGGATTTCCCAACTTACTCAGTGGCTTATACATATGCCACCCATACAGGTTTTGGGAGCCACTTCCATACATGAAGTGTGGCGCAGGCCTCATTTGGTGCTGCTCATTACCGAGTTGCCCTATGAATGCATCACAACACTTTGTAATGGTTGTGCAGTGAAAATGGTACATCTCCCCAGCATCAGCTTCATCTTTGTACATCTGACTTGCAGGCCTAAGGTGGTGCTGGGACTCATCATACAGGTAGTATACAACATGTCCACATCCAAAGGTATGACATGCAGCACTCAACGTATCTGCAACTTTCATACACATGGAAAAGTAAGGATTTAGTATGGAAATGTGAGACTTACCAACTGCTCCACCAATCTCAATTCCAAGATGATCCAGCAGATCCTGCTCACTCTTCACCAGATCTGCCCATCGATGTTTTAGTTGGTGGTCACTCCTTCCACTGCCGAATATCCTGGTGAGGTGGTGGAGCACCTTGTGCCACCACAGACGGTGTGCCTCTGTGAGGTATCCAAGGATTACCCAGCCACTTAGTTGCAGCATCAAAGGGAGGTAGTGCTGTACAAGCCAGATGAACCCCCCCAGGTCATCCACAGACATCAGCCGCATCCTCCCCTTACCAGCCATACTGCAAATGCAGTTCAGCCTAAACAAAAAAATAAAGTAAACCTAACCCCTAACCCAACTACACCAACAATTATTGTACCCCAGACGAACACCTCACAATACAGAGACAAAATACGGTACAGTTACACTACAAAACACATGCTTAAAGACAACTTAGGACAACACCTACAAGACACAGCACAAGAAACACTACAAACTCTCCAAAATGCACCAATCTAACTACAACACCACCGCCACACACCCTCACTCAGTCACAGACAATAAGACTGTGTAGTGAAAGTGAAAGTGAAATCACTACCATGTTTGGAGGCAGGATGTCCTTTTTCATGACTTCGGGGCCATGTGTGTCATGTTTCCAGTCATGCGTAATTTTTCCCATCATTAGCGTGAAAAGGCCTGTGGATGTGCGGTAGACGCTCAGGGGCTAGGTGTCTTTTAGCTTAGAGGAATTGCATGGTATATGCATATGCGGGAAAATGTTTGACGCATGACGGTCATGTGTGGATTATACACCATGGTGCGTTCAGGGGTGTGTGTACATGTAATTGCTGCTCAGGGCCAAGGAGTCATTTTACAAATGTGGCAATGTGTAGTTTATGCGTTTGTGGCAGGAATTTTTCACGCATGATGAATTTTTTCACTGTAGGCCTTGAGTGCACCCTGATTAACTTAACATGTTACGTGGGCTGTGCAAGAAGAATGTATATATGTTATGGCAACATGTGCGTGTATGCCCAGTACTGTCAATATGGTGACAATGGTATGTAGAACCTATAGGTTTGTTTATGAGTCTGCTGAATGCAACTACTCATACCTTGTGCACATGAGCATGTGTAGCTACAGTGTCCACATACATGTTGGCACATGTGTGTACACATGTGTATGTATACTAATTTGTGGGTAGACTGCATTGTTATGTCTGCAATACAACACAATATATATGGTGGCTTATATCCAACACATGGTAAAGCATGTGGCAACCATGACAGTTTCTACTCACAGTATTCAGTGGACTTGGACTGCAATGACATCACGTAAACCCTGCCAATTTACGTGTGCAGGTGTGTCCGCTCTGTGGTGTGTTGTTGGATTTAATTTGTGTTGCTCTGCTACACGTGTGCCATTTGGTCCCCCATGCATCTTAGTTGCAGGAGACGTTATGTACACATGTGTTGTTGAACATTGGTATATGCGTGTGTATGTATTGACATGTGTTTTGTAATATCTGTAACATATGATGACAGTGGTGTGTTCATGGGATGTGAAACCTCATATCACTATCTTCCTGCATGGACACATGTTGGCATTTGACAAGTGCTTGCGTTGTCACATCAGTGCCACTTATGTTTCCGTATGTCAGAACACATGTGAAGGTCATTTCTTACAGTCACTGATCTTTTGATACCTATGCCCTTACAATAGTGCTAGGTTGCCTTTTGGTCAGAATCCATACACATTGCCATGCCTGAGCCTTTACAGTGGTACACGTGTGCTGAGAAATTTGGCATATGTGTGCATGCCATCAACGAGGCACTCACATTTGTCCACATCATGTTCGTTATGACAGTCACAAACAATGACATACCACAGTGTACCAGTCTTGCAGTCTGGCATAGATGGCAGCCTACTCATCATCACAACTGTGTGAGTTTGTATGGAAACACAAACCCATGGTTGCATGTGAAGGGGCAAGCTGATGGAGCTCCAGTTTACTCAGCCCACTGTGCACATGCATCCGGCCCCTGACAATGTAATTTGTCAATGTAGCGAGAGCTGTGGTGTGTGGGTTTATTGAGCAGGAACCTAGCCTCTTCATGATTGCTAATCAGCAGACCTATGCATAGTCCTCAGCAGACAGACACATGCACAATTGTGGTCATACAGACCAGGATATCACATTTACCTCTGCAGTACTTGATGTCAGCTTTACACTCTCATGTACAGAGCTTGGGTGCCTGCACATGTGGGACATGTGACATTATTTGATGTCCTTAGTTGTTTCCTTGGGCAGCTTGTTGAAGTTGTATATCTGTTGGAAACATGCCAAGATACAGATGGTGTTATCTGTCATGATAGCATTCAATGGGCAAATACCATAGTATGCTACTGCCAAACATGACTGGTTTTTGAAGTGACCTTCCCACCCTCTCTCTTCTTATGTGAAATGTTGACATGTAGACATTGATGTGCTGTACAGTCAGTGTTGATCTATCTGTGTCCCTTCTCCATGTATTCCTGCACTAATGGTAAGGCATGCATTGCCACTTAGAATGCTCCCATCCTTTAGGCTGCTTGCACTTTGTATACATCTTCTACAGCAACATTGTCTGGTCATACATGTACATGATGCAACATGTGACTTGTGTAATTGGAAGATGTACACATCTCCTTCTACTGGCTACTTGATAGTTACAGTTCCATTTACGGTATTTGTGAGATGTCATGAGTTCTACACATACATGACACTACTCCTGCCACACCACTTGTGTTGTCTCCAATTCACCTCCCGTGTTGTATTTGCAAGTATCTGTGGGTGTCTCGAAGCTGTACATCCACAACCTTCCTTGAAAATGCATATGCATTTCTTCCAGCATGCCACAACCTAGGTAACTCTTACCATGACTGAATGATATTGAGGTGTGAAATCATCTCAGTGCTGTACAGTACATTTGCCAATTGCTACATATATTGCTAGGTCCACTCACACTCAGATTGGTGCTGTGTCTCAGACATTTTTCAACAATGCTGAACACAGTAGCACATCCCACACCTGACTGCGATGTTGGAAGCCACAACATGTATGAGACAATTTGTAACTGTTGCTATCATGTACTTGTTCTGTCATGAGTGGCAATGAGTGGTGTGTATTGCTTTGTGCTGTGTGATGTATTTATACACAGCATACTTGGTATACATGCAGACACATCAAGAATTGTTCATACTCGCAAACCCGTTGCTACCTAGGACATACATCCGTACATCAGTCTTCGCGTGTTTGCCTGGATTTGCTCTAGGCATGTGTCAAGACAGCAGATTTGTGTGTCAAGTGTGCACCTCATGTTCATAGTGAAAATTAACCACTCTGCCTACATTCAACCCAGATACAACCTTGGTGATGCATTGTCCCAATAAGTCCATGGATCACAACTATGGGTCATGTGTTTGAATAGTGATTCTGCACCCATAGCTGATAATTTAGTCAGGCAACCCATAGCACACTCCACAGCCAACATGTGTGTGCCATAAGTGAGGTACAGTCCACCATGTGCCAGGGTTGTGCCCTACGGCCATGCCAGGACACATTCCCATGGATACACTGTGCAGGCTCAGCACTGGACATTGGTTACAATCCCTGAACATTTACAGAAGGATCACAGTTAGCAATGATGTTCCACCCTTGTCACACATGTACCATGCAGGCAAAGCTACTGCCACCATGAGTTGTGTCAGTATTCAGTTCCTACATAACTTGATATCCATCTATTTACAGCCCCTACCTTATGTGTGTCCCCCTTGCATGCATCCTGTTATGCATGTTGTTGTGGTGAATTGGCAAGGTATTAGCACCTTGCCCACTTGACAGAACAAGATATGCAGTGGTGTATGGATCTGGGCCGGCCCAGCGGGAAAGTCTGAATGGCCTCCGCGGTCTTTTGACCGCGGAGCGGCCAAGTGGCGGTTCCCGCCAGGCGGGTGGCGCCCGCCGGGGTCGGAATGACCCCCTTTGTGTCCATGGGAAACGGCTATGCGGATCAAGTCGCAAGGTTTTGCGCATTGAACTGTATATCGTTCAAGGAGCAATGGGAACTGTTGCCGCAAACTTTAAATGACACATGTCTGAACCTTGCATTACCGGTGGTTGACACGTTAGATGGGTTAAAAACATTACAGAGTTGTGCAAGCAAAGAGGAAAAACACTCTTGGCAAAGAATGTAATGTGTACAAAGGGCCGATGATTTGTGGGTCTCAGGGGAAGGATAACTAGTCTTGCCAAACAGTATTCTATCTCAGTTTGCTAGGCTCTACCACGGACAGGCTCACCTTAGGAGAGATGCAATGATCAGGTCATTTAAAATCGATTGGTTCAACCCAAAATTCAGACATGCCGCAGAGGTTACCTGTCACAGGTGTATCATCTGTCAACAGATGAATGCCGGAAAAGGAACCGTGGTAACCTTGAGCCACATTGGGAGAGCTGGCGGTCCATTAAGCAAGATGCAAATGGACTTCATTGAAATGCCTGTTTGTGGAGGATTGAAGTACTTGTTGGTGATTGCGTGTGTTTTCAGTCACTGGATTGAGGCATACCCTACACGTGGGAATGACAGTCTTACAGTTGCAAAATTACTACTTAGGGAACTGATACCAAGGTTCGGGTTTCCGGTCTCTATAGAGTCAGATAGGGGCAGACACTTCGACAATGAGGTGATTAAACTCCTGTGTGCCGCACTTGACATCGAATAAAAGCTGCATTGTAGCTACCACCCCGAAGCATCAGGACTAGTAGAACAAATGAACGGTACTTTGAAATCAAGAATGGCACAAATGTGCGCAGCTACCAATATGAAATGGTCAGATGCATTGCCTTTAGTGCTGATGTCAATGAGAAACACCCCAGACAAGAAAACTGGATTATCCCCCCATGAAATCCTCATGGGTAGAGCTATGAGATTACCAGCAGTACCTGCAAATGCTCTAGTGAATATTACAGATGATATGGTGTTGGACTATTGCAAGGGTTTGGCTGATGTGATTCGCTCTTTCTCTTACCAGGTGGAAGCTAACACATTGCCACCAATTGGCAATCCAGGCCACTCTCTACAAGCTGGTGACTGGGTGGTTGTCAAGTAGCTCGTAAGAAAGTCGTGTCTGGAACCACGTTGGAAAGGGCCATATCAAGTAATCTTGACAACTACTACTGCTGTAAAGTGTGCCGGAGTTCCAAACTGGATACATGCCAGTCACACAAAAAAGGTAACGTGTCCTGCTGAAGAGGAACTTGAAGTTTCCTGCAAAACAGCTTCAGGAAGAGAATTCTCAGGGCCAGAAAACAGTAATGAAGGAACTGAGACTGTCGGAGGGCCCACTGAGAACAGCCTCGTCCCTCAAACAGTGAATGAGTTCAAGAGAGGTGACAGAGTGCCTATCTCAGAAGAGGCAGCAGGAGAACTAAATCAAGGAGAGGTTCTCCCCAAAGTAGACAGATACGGGCTAGAACTTGAACCCGGCACAGACCCACACGAAGGAGGAGAAGAAGAAGAAGAAGAAGGAGAAATTGTAAAGAGAAATAAGAGAGCGTCAGAGTCTCCTGAGCCAGCTGCAGGTCCATCAAGTGAAAACACCATATCACAAGAGGAGGGTGCTGTCCAACGTCCTGAAAAGACACATCGAAAGAAGACACATATAGGTGATAATTGGCCAGAAAAAACACTCTTCAAGATAAGAGACACATCAAACGAAACAATAACAGAAGAGAACGATACATCTCGAGTGGAAGACCTGAGCGAAGGAGAACAACAAGGTGAACGAAGGCTGAAAAGAAAGAGAGTCGCAAACAGAAGATATACCAGTCCTGAATAGGCGTATGCTACAACATCTGAATAGCAACAAGAATTCCTAGCATTTTGTTTTGATCGAGAAGTACCAGGCCAATACTATGGTACCTGGAAAAAAAAAATGGTCAAAAATTGAAAATCTGAAAACTGAAAGAGAGACTCTATAAATTACCGAAAGTGACACTAGAACCGGATTGACTTTTAAAGAAACCTGATTATGACAAGCTGCTAACCTGATTTGACAAAGGGGGTCCTGGAGTGAGTGAAGACGCTGTAAATATATGCAGAAAGCAAGAGAATATTCTAAATCATCCTTAAGTTGATTGTTGATCTACTCTCTGATTCTATACAGACGTGGCTTATAATAGAAGTAGTAACAAGGGAAGTAAGGTGTGTGGTTGGCTAGGGCTTATAATAGGTGTTGTGTGTGCAATAATAATTGTGGGAGTGATTATGGGAATGCCATGGATAGAGAAAGAGACCATTAATGCTACTTCAAAACCTGAAACTACAACACTAACACCGTGGGAAAGATTTGAGCAGGATGCAAGAAACTTGCATGAGGGAACTAATTCAAAAGGGGAACTTTCTACTAATGTCTTCTATCGCTTGCTAAATGAGTATGTGGAAACCATGGATGTGAAAGATTGTTATGTGTGTACTAATATTCCTTCATCTGTGCAGGAGGGAGTTACTTATCATAGCCTCCCTCTAATTTATGGGATTAGTTGCAGCTTGCTACTAACAAGGTTCTATAATCAAGAGCATGTGCAATACTTTTATTCAAATCTGGATATTGTGTTTTCTTTTGTGCCTGTGATTGAATTTTTGAACAAACTAGCTAAGGAACACGATATAAAAATAGTTAGAGGATTCTTTGAGCCAACGCTTACATTTGGAACTGCTTATGCACATCGCAATAATTTGACTTGCTTGCTATCACCTGTAGAGAAAAGCTTTTTAGATCACACTGATGATAGACGCAAAGCATTGAAGGAGAAATTAGAAAAAGGGTTAGAAAAACGCACGTATGCAAATGATTATGCTTACACTACAATTAAGACACAAGGCAAACTAGCTATAGATGCATTACATGTAGGTAGGCTTTGTATATATAGGCCAAAGTCTGAGCAGGACAATTTGTTTGTGGGAACAAGTGAGTGCAGACATGTGTTTTTGTTTCAGAGTAAATGGACATTTATGTTGAATGGACAGGATCCAGCGATCCCTGGGATCTATTACATCTGTGGGCTTAATGCTTATTACCGTCTCCCTAGGGGATGGTATGGGACATGTTATTTGGGAATAGTTTTCCCAAAGATTTACCAGATTGATGACTTAAAGCAAATACCTAAAACGTCTGAGTTACAACATCCTAGGCAAAAACGAGAATCAGTGGCTGCTGTCATTGGTGATATATTTGGAGCTATAATTCCTTCAGTGGGGGTTATCTTGAATTCTATGAAAATCCAAAAGTTGTCTACTATTGTGGATAACATGCTGACAAATTTCACAGGGGCTATACTCCTGATGGATACTGAACTTGCTGCAGAAAGAGCTATGACTCTTCAAAATCGGCTTGCTTTAGACATTCTTTTAGCAAGGAGTGGAGGGGTCTGCAAGATGCTCAACGAGCGTCATTGTTGCTCATTCATTCCAGACAATAGTAAAAAGATTAGAAGTATGCTTACTAACCTTACTAGAGAACGTACAGATTTGAAGGATTTGAAGGAACTTGGGGGGTGATTCTAACCCTGACGGGCGGCGGAGGCCGCCCGCCAGAGTTCCCCCCTACAGAACACCGCTCCGCGGTCATAAGACCGCTGCGGTGATTCTGGGTTTTCCACTGGGCTGGCTGGTGACCGCCAAAAGGCCGCCCGCCAGCCCAGTGGAAAACACCCTTCCCACGAGGACGCCGGCTCCGAATGGAGCCGGCGGAGTGGGAAGGTGCGACGGGTGCAGTTGCACCCGTCGCGAATTTCAGTGTCTGCTGAGCAGACACTGAAATTCTTTGTGGGGCCCTCTTACGGGGGCCCCTGCAGTGCCCATGCCATTGGCATGGGCACTGCAGGGGCCCCCAGGGGCCCCATGACACCCCATACCGCCATCCTGTTCCTGGCGGGAGAACCGCCAGGAACAGGATGGCAGTATGGGGTGTCAGAATCCCCATGGCGGCGCAGCGAGCTGCGCCGCCATGGAGGATTCATTTGGGCAGTGGAAAACCGGCGGGAGACCGCCGGTTTTCCACTTCAGACCGCGGCCAAACCGCCGCGGTCAGAATGCCCTGCGGGGCACCGCCAGCCTGTTGGCGGTGCTCCCGCCAACCCTGGCCCCGGCGGTCCATGACCGCCGGGGTCAGAATGACCCCCTTGGTGTCTGGGAAAAATTTGGAAAGGGGATTGCCAGAGTAGGGAGCTGGTTTACCAATATTTGGAATGGGGTGCTTGCAAAAATATTAATGAGTCTATTAATTGTTTTGGCCTGTCTATTAGGATTGTGGGGGGCATGCAAAATCAATGACAGAAGCAAGATAAATTGGACTAAAAGAACCAGAAGAAACTAAGAAAGTGAAAGAGAGAAAATGTTCAAGGACATTTAGGAAAGTTCACATAAAGGGCAAGATGTTGAAATGCGTATTATGCGCAAGGTGAAAAATTAAAAGAGAAAGGTCAAGGGAAAGGTTGGTGTGATGACGAGTGTCATCAGAGGAGGGACTGAGAGAGTGTAGTTTAAATACTACATATACTAAAAGTGAAATGCTTAATGATGCTGCATAGAAAACGACAATAATTGCTGCTTTGCTTAAACACGCATCTGAATTACGACTATAGTGTGTGAGGTCACCAATATACGTGAACTAACAATAATGAGTAAAACTGTTCATGTTATAGTTTTATATTAACATTTACTATATCGCATTTGTATTGAAAATCTCATAGGCCTTAAGTAAGCGTGAGATGTAGATTTAGCTGCTTAGCTCTCATATTAAAGCATTTTTCTCTGTTTTCCAGTGTGCTGACTCGCAAAGGGCCATGACCCTGCATTTGTTCCTTTCCTTTCATTTCATGTATCAACCTAGATTCTGTTCTCACTTGCATGCTCGTTGTTTAAAATGAGTTATGTACAAAAGTTGAAACAAAAGTAGATTAATGTAATGTACGAAGACGTTTAACCATGGACAAAGGAAACTCATGACCCGAGAAGACGTGCCAAATGGTGAAGTAAAATCTGGATGTGCCACCTCCGAAGGCGTCAATTACGAAGACCAATCAAAATGTTATGGATTATCATGGGGTGACAACTGGTATTACCTAATGCTTAATTTGATAGGTTAAAGATAGTGGGGTATAGTAAATGTCCAATAGAATTTTGAGGGAAGTTATCACGAAAAAGGGATAAAAACCCATGCCACAGAAGGGTCGTTAGAACTAGGTAGGGAATGCTGTCGATTTTATCCAGAATCTCTGTCACTCTGTTTGGTGACTTGAGACTTAATAAACCATCCTCACCCATAGACTGCCCCTTTACGCTTCTCCTCCTTATGAGGGAAGTGTCCCCTGTCCTTTAGACAAAGTTAGACTGATGGCGATTTGACTGATGTCCTGAAGACGAAGACTGATCCTGTGTGCTGACCTAATCCTTGGAGGGTAATTATGACAATGCGATATGTAATTCGTCTGTTTGCTTTTCCTTTCTAGGTACCAACTGCTCATTTTTTAATAGAGGCCATAGTTAGATGTTTTCTAAATTGATGTTCTAAATTATTTTGCATGAAGCCCAACATGCTGATGCTAATTAGTGGTTAGGACAGATAATCACTCTGACTGACACAAATAGACAGAGACTGACGTTGTGCTATGATGAACTGAGACATACGTGATATTCTTTGTATTCTGATTTATGTTCACGCCATGCTATGTTCTTATGTTTGTGATTCTTACATTAATGAAATCATATCACAGTTGCCATATTGTGACTATGCTCTTATGCTTCTTGGTTTTGAGATTGACACTTTTGCTAGTAGATTGTAATTAATAGGGAATAAAATTCATGAAATTCTATCAAAAGGTGTGGTTATTCATGACTGAAAGGTCATGGTTGCGTCGACAATTTGATTAATGTCTTTAACCAAAGTAAAGTGCATTGTGGTGGTGAATATTGATGACATTATTGATATATTGCTTGACATATTAATCAGTTATCTCGTCCTACGGTGTCTCACCACTGGGTCACAAGATTCATTGGCCTAAAACGAGTCCTAATGTGTATAAATTAACATAAAGGGACGAGTTAACAATGTCAATAAAATGCATCTAAATCAATAAGCTTCAAGATGATTTCAGACATCATCATTTACATGAAATGAATTACCCTTATCCTTATTGATAGACATTCTAGATAAAAAAAAAGTTAACTTAGCAATTGATACCAGATCGAACAACCAACTTTGTAGAATTCGTATTCACTCACCTCAGTCTGTAAAAGAATTAGCTTGTGACTCATGTAAACTTCCAAATAAACTGTGAGATACAGAAAAAGGAATTGAAGTATCAACAATTATATTACTCCCCCTTGAAAGGTTCTTCCAAATATGGGGGGTCATTCTGACCCCGGCGGGCGGCGGGAGCCGCCCGCCTGGCGGGAACCGCCGAATGACCGCACTGCGGTCAAAAGACCGCAGCAGCCATTTTGGCTTTCCCGCTGGGCCGGCGGGCGACCGCCAGAAGGCCGCCCGCCGGCCCAGCGGGAAACCCCCTGCAACAATGAACCCGGCTCCGAATGGAGCCGGCGGAGTTGTAGGGGTGCGACGGGTGCAGTGGCACCCGTCGCGATTTTCAGTGTCTGCAAAGCAGACAATGAAAATCTTTATGGGGCCCCAGGGGCCCCACGACACCCGTTCCCGCCATCCTGTTCCTGGCGGTAAAAACCGCCAGGAACAGGATGGCGGGAAGGGGGTCGGAATCCCCATGGCGGCGCTGCAAGCAGCGCCGCCATGGAGGATTCCCTGGGCCAGGGGTAAACCGGCGGGAAACCGGCGGGAAACCGCCAGTTACCCTTTTCTGACCGCGGCTTTACCACCGCGGTCAGAATGGCCCAGGAAGCACCGCCAGCCTGTTGGCGGTGCTTCCGCGATCCCCGGCCCTGGCGGTCATGGACCGCCAGGGTCGGAATGACCCCCATAATGTACTTGAGACATTGAATAACTGCATATGAATACATGCTTGTCTAAAGCAACTTCATCAGTTGCTATTACTAAAAATGTACTTCTTTGAGCAGGTGATGGGGCTAAAAACAATGTATTATATACAAAGCAAGAGGTTTGTGTGGTACTGGCTGATTGAGAGTAGATTGAATTTTAACTTATTCCACACTTATACTAACCAAGTAAAATCTATATCGTCTTCCCATTGTAATGTAACCTTAATTGTTTGTCTAGAATTCCAATGGTTTATTAATGTAAGATGTATTTGGTTTAAACAATTGGTATGTTAAAATGCTGGAATTAGTGTCAAACTAATGTATCATAAGAGAATCAATACTGAAAACCTCCTTAATGCATTTTGCAAACGTATTTTATCGATACATATAAAATAATCTTTAAAAAAACATATTCTTAAATTAATGGTTAACTAAACAGATGCTCTTCAGTATACATTTACTCCAGTAAAATATTTTATTAATAAACTTCATTCTGCTTAATATCATGTCGTAGACGCCATGTACTGTTGCAAGCCAGAAAAAAGTATTCAGTTGAAAGCAGTTGACAACACTTTCTATTAATGAGGTACATAAACAACTCATATCTCTAAGATATATGAAAAATCTCTCTAAGTCTCTCTAACTGTACTTTATCCAGACCTAGATCACCAGCACCTACCTGAACTTCAACCCCACTAAGTCAAAATTGTTACATTATGGAGTACACACTCAACCTAGTTTCTTGGAGTTAGACCCTAAATAATGGGAAACAGATAGGTATAATAAAAGGTTTGAAAAAATAGCCACATTTTGAAGGAAAGCCCTTAGAGTTAAGGGCGGCTTTATGGTGGAGATAATCAGGTAAATGTTGGACTTGGGCCTTTTTGCAGGACCATCCTAAAACATTTTGGCTTCACCCTCCCATTTTCTGAACCTGTTTGTGTTGGCTTTTACGCCTCTGCTCACTTTGCAACTGCTAACCACTGCTAAATTGCTTGTGATCTCCAAGCACTTCTGGGGGTGGAAACTTCCATAACCTTCTCCTACGTCAATGTGGGCACAACATATTCATAATGGACCCTCAGACTCAACTCACTTCTGGACTTGTGGAAGACTCATAAGGACTGCTGTGCAGCTCTGATGAAAGAAGAACTGCTGCTCTGACGCTCTGCTGCCCTGCTGCCTTGCTTCGCTGATGCCATGCTGCAGAAGTGAAAGGACTTGACCTGAATCTTGAACCCAAGACCACCAGAGTGACTACAATGGCTAGTTGGCCTACCTCCTGATCAGACCTTCAGGGACAGAAAAGTCTCCAACCACCTTGATCCCACCTCCTGGACTCAGACTGCTGTGAGTCCTACCCTCCAAGTGGTGCCACCCCAGTCTTGGAGCCTTGGAAGTGTGCCTGAAGGTGCTCTGCCATCCCAGTTGTGGTCTTGTGGCTGTAACTGACACAGTGTGATGCAACTCCTCACAGCCCCGCTTTGGAACTGCTGCAGTGAGATGCATCCCTGATGCTGAACCTCATATCGCAGCCTACATTCTCCTCGGAACAGCTTCTGCCTGACACATCCTTGACGCAGGCCTTTACATCACAAGCCCCTCATCAACGGATTCCTTGATGACATTTATTTGGAACTACCCGTGCACGATGTTCTTTGATGCAGGACTTCGCATTACAAGCCCCTGATGATGGCATCCTGGACAACTAGGCAGGGCTCTGCAACTCAGTCTCGCAATTCCTCTGAAACACTTTTGCATGAGTCATCCCTAATGCAAGAATCTCCAAAATACTATACAAACCAGGATTTAAGGTCCTTTGTTCAGCTGGCCTAACTTGACACCTGTATCTGGCCTTCACTCCTGTGCAGACGACCTGAACTTGTGACTTTGTCACAGTCCGGCACAACCACATACCCACATTAGGGCCCAGAATTAAGAGGGTCTAGTGCCTCCTTGCACCACATTGGCGTCATTCTTTATTACGCTAATGTGGCCCAGAGAGGCCAAAATCTCTTGCCAGATTTACAAGGTGGCGTATGCATTGTGCCACTTTGTAACCCCTTGCACCACATTATGCCTGTGCCAGACATAATGTAAGCAAGGGGGGTGTTCCCCCATTGGGGGGGCTGGAAAAAATGGGGCAAAGAAATCTATAAGATTTCTTTGCCCCATTTTTTTCAGCATTTTTAACGCCCGCTCTGAGAAGGTGTTAAAAGGGGGCACATCATTGGTTACAATGAACCCCTATGTACTGTTCAGGATTAGCTGCAAAATTGTGGTGCTAATCCTGACTAGTACATCAATAGCATAAAAAAGTCTGACGCTATTGCCCCCTACCCTATGCCATGGTGTGCCGTATTTTAAATGCCATGCACACATGGTGGGGGTGGGGGGTGCTATGGGTTGCAAGTAAAGTGGCGTTGCACTGGGTGCAGCACCACTTTTCTTAAATTTGTGCCTTGGTGCTTTGTGCTTCTAGGCCTTATTTCCACTAAAAACTTTAAAATTGCATAGCTCTTATTCTACTTGTTGAATTTTTGTCTCTTTGGTTTCAAATCATTGGTTACGTTTTAATCTATTTTTGTAAGGTGGTGTGGGTCTTTTCTTGCATTGTGTGTTCACTTTATTGCTGTTTGAAGTGCTGCATAAATACTTTACACATTGCCTCTAAATTAAGCCTGAGTTTGTGCCAAGCTGTCAGATTGTTAAATTTGCTTGTGCTTCGCTCTGACAGAGATTGTACTTTCTACTTCAGTAGGGTTCCACCCCTCTCAACAATAACCCAATTCCCAACAGCACAAAATTCCATATTATGCATGATTATATCAAGATGCTATGGCCATAATTCCTAATGTCATTGAATGTAGGTGCCACTGGGAAAATACCCATACATGAGCATAATGTTGTACAAGGAATATGGGGCCAGATGTGTATAGGTTTGGGTTTGCAATTTCCTATTAACGAATCTTAACAGTGTGTTTAATACTGTTTGTGATTCACAAGTGACCTATCTTATCAATATTCATAAAGCAAATCTTATTTTGCGACCCCATTGGGAATGACCATACTCACATGGATAGTGGCCTCCTGTCTGTGACTGCTTTTTAAATAAAGCATTTTTTGTGTGAAATGCAGCCCGTTTTCCTTAAAGGGAAACAGGATGCATTTCAAACAACAAAATTATAAGTTTTCTTTTCATTTTTTTGAGTAGGCAGTGGTACAGGGGACCACTACCTCCTCTGAAAAAATATTTTTGCTTCCATTCACAAAGGGGAAGGGGTCCAATGGGGACCCCTTCCCATTTGCGAAAGGGTTAACACCAACTTGAAATTGGTGGTAAGTGCAATTGTTTTGTGACCACATTCACAGTCACAAAACAATCTTACACCCTCCCTGGGACTCGCTATGAGGAAGGGATGCCCCTTCCTATTAGCGAATCGCAAACCTATTTTTCTAACAGGTTACTGACTCGCAGAATAGGAATGTTACATGGGGAAAATACTTATCCCAGTCGCAAATGGCTCGATGGTCTGTTTGCGACTGGGAAAAGGCTTTTGGCCTCTGTTTCTTGACATGATTCCTGAAAAAGATGATGGCTTGCCTACTGATATATATATATAGAGAGAGTCCTAGAGTTAATATACTGGTTTTCCTGTGTGGACAGGTACCTATTTAAGCTATCCATTTGATCAAGTGAATAATTACAGGATATTGCATAGTTATTATTTTAAAAGTTAGAAAATCAAGAATAGCATGTAGAATGAGAAGGATATCTAAAAACGCCCTGGGGACAGGTGTTTAGATGTAAATTTCCGAAAAGTAATAGACTTTTAGCCCCCAGGCTACATGAACTAAGAAACAGCTTAAAAGTGAAATAAGAGGTACTGTCCTTGGTCAGTCTGTTCCATGTGACTTCAAATCTGGAAATTTAAGAGTAGTGATTTATTGTGATAAAAGGTCAAAGGATGTAGTAAGAATAGAATCCAGAGACGACACGTATCCTCCGTGAGTCAGCCCTCTAGCACTGTCTTGACATGATACCACCATACTTGCCCAAAGCAGACAAGCAATTGTTCAACGTAGCTTCACCCAACCGTACTGCAGTGTCAAGCCCACATGCCATCAACCCGCCCGCCCCTCCCTGTTACTGATATCTACCCACACTAAACACATACAAAGCAATGTTGCCCTCAGTGCTTGTATAGCCTAATGCTACCATCATTATATCTGGCGCCTTTACATATATTTAAGCACAATAATTGCTATGTCTAGTGTCAAAAGTTACACAATGTTAAGTTGTATGTCAGTACACTAAAATGCAATCGTATTGAACAAAGAACTATAAATAAGAAAAGATATGCACATGTAGAGAAGATGTGTATTCTCTCACCAAGTTATATGTAATGCACTGCTGCTCTTGTACTATGTTTTGAATCACGTTGAATAAACAGATTAAAAAAAAAAAAAAAGGTCGAAGGATGTTTGTATTTGCATAGTATTTTGTTTGATATTTTTTGTATTGATTGGGTTTAGTGGGCAAAATGGGTGTTTTCCTCTATTTGGTGTAATATATGAAAATGGTAGAACTACATATCCCATAATGCCTCATTAAAGTATTAATTTGGGTAATATATGGATATGGTACGACCACGTATCCTATAATACCCATTAAGGTATGAAATGGAAGAGACTATGGGGGTCATTACAACCCTGGCAGACGGTGTTAAAGCGGCGGTAATACCGCAAACAGGCCGGCGGTAAAAAAAAAGGGAATTATGACCGTAGCGGAAACCGCCAACATAGGCAGCCACTTTAACACTCCGACCGCCACGGCGGTACAGACAAACAGCGTGGCAGTCACCGCCAACAGACAGGCGGAAGACAAAGTACCGCCCACAGTATTATAACAGGCCAATCCGCCACCTTTTCCGGGGCGGATTCACGGTGGATAAAAACACAGCGGAAACAGCTATTCCAATGGGAAAACGCTCACCTGAACAAACTCCACAAGGAAGGAGGGCACCATGGATCCGGAACTCCAAATACTCCCTGCGATTGTGTTCCTGCTCCTCTACGAACATAAGCAACGGCGGCACCGAAGTCAACAGTGAGTACTGCACCTACGACATAGGGGAGGGGGGAGGCAAAAGTCACGGACACACACACGCAACACCCCCACCCCCACCCCGACCCTGACCCACTACAACACACACACCAATGTATTTCCAAACATCACAGTAACAAACCCCAACACCCCCAGAAGAATGCAAAGACAAAAGGAAATGAGTCCAACCATTGTAATGTAGCACAATACAGTAAGCCAATATATACAGAAAGATATACAAATGCCAAAAATATACATCACGATCAGTAGTGCAGGTATGCACCATCCAATGTCCGTGGACCACTGGGCCCAAAATGCATGGGCGAAGTCCACACACGATACCTGTCCTGAAACGGAGAGAACACTGCAGGGGCATCAGATAGAAATACAACAGGCACCTCAGGGGGAAGGGAAGGGGGGGCACCTCAGCCGGATGACAGCACCACGCCAGATCCACGACGGGCTCCATGCCCATTGATGTATCCTGGGAGTGCAAAGCCACAGTCTCTCAAGTCTCTAGAGTGGGTGGGTTGCCCACTGCTATATCCTGGGGAGTGCAAAGCCACAGTCTCACAAGTCTTTGCAGTGGGTGGGTTGCCCACTGTACCATCCTGGGGAGTGCAAAGCCACAGTCTCTCAAGTCTCTACAGTGGGTGGGTTGCCCACTGCCATATCCTGGGGAGTGCAAAGCCACATTCTCACAAGTCTTTGCAGTGGGTGGGTAGCCCACTGTACCATCCTGGGGAGTGAAAAGCTACAGTCTCTCAAGTCTCTTCAGTGGGTGGGTTGCCCACTACCATATCCTGGGGAGTGCAAAGCCACAGTCTCACAAGTCTTTGCAGTGGGTGGGTTGCCCACTGTACCATCCTGGGGAGTGCAAAGCCACAGTCTCTCAAGTCTCTACAGTGGGTGGTTTGCCCACTGTACCATCCTGGGGAGTGCAACGCCACAGTCTCACAAGTCTTTGCAGTGGGTGGTTTGCCCACTGTACCATCCTGAGGAGTGCAAAGCCACAGTCTCACAAGTCTTTGCAGTGGGTTGGTTGCCCACTGTACCATCCTGGATAGTGCAAATCCACAGACTCTCAAGTGGATAACAGTCTCCACTGGTTCTGGAGGGGAATGGTGCCCAGAGTGCTTCATCCTGTGAAGGACAGAGGTAGTGGATGCATGTCTCCACTGGTTCTGGAGGGGGACTGGTGCCCAGAGTGCTTCATCCTGTCAAGGACTGAGGTAGTGGATGCCTTTCTCCACTGGTTCTGGAGGGGGATAGGTGCCCAGAGTGCATCACTCTCTACGTGACGGTCCCAGTTCCGTCACTGCCCCTGCCGCACATGGGCTACCAGCGCCTGAGTTGGCGGTGCTTGCCCTGTTCAGCTGTGCTAGCCATAGCGGTGTTAGCCCAGTTCAGCGGTGCTTGCCCTGTTCAGCGGTGCTTGACCTGTTCAGCGGTGCTTGCCCAGTTCAGCAGTGCTTGACCTGTTCAGCGGTGCTTGCCCTGTTCAGCGGTGCTTGCCCAGTTCAGCGGTGCTTGACCTGTTCAGCGGTGCTTGCCATGGCGGTCTTTGCCCAGTTCAGCGGTGCTAGCCCTGTTCAGCGGTGCTTGACTTTGCTGTCTCTGACCTGTGCAGCGGTGTGTGCCATGGTGTTCCCTCATTGCCCAGCGGGGCTGTGGCTGCCGGGGCCCTCCTGGGCACTGACTCCGGCGGTGGTCTCCGGACCAGTGACGATTGCGTTGCCCTCTGTGCTGCTGTCCTGGGCACTGACTCTGGCGGTGCTCTCCTGACTAGTGACGATTGTGCTGCCCTCCTGGGCACTGAATCCGGCGGTGGTCTCCTGACCAGTGACGATTGTGCTGCCCTCCTGGGCACTGACTCTGGAGGTGGTCTCCTGACCAGTGACGATTGTGCTGCCCTCCTTGGCACTGACTCCGGCGGTGTTCTCCTGACCAGTGACGATGGGGCTGTCGGTGGTTTCCTGGGCAGCGGGGATGATGGCAGTCTTCTCCGCCGTGCTGCTCTTCCCAGACTTTGGCGCTTTCTTCTGCCCCTTCCCCACCTTGGGAGGAGTCACAGCTGACTCGACACTCCCCCTGGGACCCTTGTGAGCGCCTTTGCCGGCAGGAGTCTTCACCCTCTCCCATCGGGCACTGTCCAACTTCTGGTGCTTCACAGGGGGGGGACTGGCTGTGCTTTGGCTCCGTGTCACACTGGCTGCCCTGGTGCCTGGTGCACTCCACATACCTCTAACAGGCACCACTGGTACCAGACTTTTTTTGGCTGAGGTGCTACTACGGGACCTATGAATTGGAGGAGGGGTGGTGGGAAAGAGGTCAACGTTGCTCAGGAAAAGTTTCTGACCAACACTGGGACGGGTAGCTGGAGGGGGTCTGGGAGTGGAGGAAGAGGAGGTGGTTGTAGGAGGTGTAACTTTTGGTGATTTGGGTGCAGGTGCATGTTCTTGAGGCTGTCGTGAGGTGGATGGATGTTGGGTGTGTGTGTGCCCGCGTTTGTGTACTTTGGGAGGGGGCGTCACAGGCACACTTGTAGAGGACACAGGGGACGTGTAAATGGTAGTGGGGGTGGTGAGTGCAGGTGAGCGGGGTGTGGTGGTGGGTGTTGTGGTGCGAGTCTTAGTGGCTGTGGTGGTAGTGCATGCAGGTGAGAGTGTAGACAAGACTGGGAGGGAGGAGGGAGATGAGGAGGAGGGGGTCACAGTGGAGGCAGTGGCTGTTGCTGTGTCTGTATGTGGGTGAGGCTTGTGTGAGTGCCTGTGGGATGTGTGGTGCCTATGTTTGCCTGAGCTGCCCTTGTGTGTTGAGGTGTGTGCAGGCTGGTGAGATGGTGTGCTTGGGATAGGTTGAGGTGCAGGGGATTGGGTCTGGGTGGAGGAAGTTGGAGGGAGGAGGCTAGACACAGGGACAATAGCTGCCATCAGTGCTCAGGCCAGAGATTGCAGGGTTCGATGATGGACAGCCTGACCAGAATGAATGCCCTCCAGGAATGCATTAGTGTGTTGCAACTCCCTCTCTACACCCTGGATGGCATTCACAATGGTAGACTGCCCAACAGTGAGTGACCTGAGGAGATTAATGGCCTCCTCACTGAGGACAGCAGAGATGACTGGGGCAGGGCCTGAGGTGCGTGGGGCGAAGGTGATGCCCTCCCTCCTGGGTGAGCGGGCACGGGGCGAAGGCTGAGGGGCTGCTGGGAGGGCGGTGCTGGTAGGGGGGGTGGCGGCTGTACCTGTTGAAGTGGGGGGCACAGATGGTGCCGCCACCACAAGGGAGCTCCCATCGGAGAACGAGTCCGTGTCGCTGGTTGCTGATGCGGTGACCGCCGTGAAGCTCCCCTCGCCCTCCGTCCCACAGGTGTACTCAGAGTCTGTGGTGTGGCCCTCCATGGCCATGTGGGATGCAGCCCCTTCGTGTTCCGGTGCCACTGTACCTCCACCTGATGATGCTGATGCACAAAAGAACAGGGAGACCACAAAAAGGGGGTGGGAAACAGAAGAAACACAGGTTGAGTGCATGGCTTACCACTACCGTTGGCGGACAATACAGACACAGCAGCCCCCTGCACTACGCCGCTCTCTTGGCCTCTACAGATGCAGTTCCTGGGATATGGCCTACATGGCTATGGTGGACATCTGCACACATAGATGACACAGGGGCATGTATACCTGTACCTGGCACTCTACAGAGGTGGGGTGGAGTGCCACATGGCCTGCATTACGGAGGGGCCTAGCCTATGGAACTCGCCCTGGCCTAGGGAAACCCACAGCCCTCCTCCCCCACCCAGTCCCCTCCACTGCGGGCAAAGTCAGCAGAATGAGAGTGTACTCACCCCCTTGCGTCTGCTGTGATGCCCTCATCCAAGTCAGGGTAGGCCACCATCAGGATCTGGAACATCAGGGGGGTCATGGTGCGATGGGCACCCCTCCCACGTTGGGAGGCCATCCCCAGCTGAGCCTCCGCTGTCTTCTTGCTCCAGCGGCGAATGTCCTCCCATCTTTTACGGCAGTGGGTGCTCCGTCTCTGGTGGACCCCCAGGGTCCGGACGTCCTTTGCGATGGCACGCCAAATATCCTTTTTCTGGTGGGCGCTGACCTACATGACAGGGAGAGAAGAGAAGTCATTACCAACTGCACCGTCGAAGTGAGTGGCCCACATCCCTGCCCTTGCCATGTGGCACATGCATTCAAACTCATTTATGGTCGCAGAACTCTGGCCCCTTCCTTCTTACATCCAGCCCTCTCCACCCAGGCATAGCCCATACAACTTGCACCCTATGTACTCACCTGTTGATCTGGAGGACCGTAGAGTAGCGTGTACTGGGGAGGACCCCGTCGACGAGCTTCTCCAACTCCTGTGCAGTGAAGGCAGGGGCCCTTTCCCCAGACGCACGTGCCATTGCCTCTTCCAGACCGAGGTCACAGCAGCACTTGCAGTGTAGGTCCTCTCCTGTGGAAGATCAGGTATCGAGTGATTGAACAGATAGAAAATGGCAGTCACGTCCGCGGCGGTGACGTCCGCGGTGGTGCGTATCATCACCGCCGGTGCACTTCGTCATTGGCTCCTGGGACCCATAGGGTCCAATGTTAACCAATGCAGCATTGCGCCGCGGTCTCCAACCGCTTACCGCGACGGTGTACAACGCCAGCGCAGTTACCCCACATCCCATTGTCCCACTTTAGAGGTCAGGCAGCCGCCATTTCAGGGGCTCACATGGGCTAATTACCAACTGCGTCACACATACCGATGCCTGGACTCAACACACATACATACAACTTTTTGGAATTTGTTTCGTGTTCTGGGTTGCTGTGGGTACATACCTCTGAATTGCTTGACTCTATGGTCGCTTTTGTCCTTCCTAGGCATGGTCCGCTGGGACATGTGAGGAGATGGCGGAATCCTCCGGTGTACCGACCGCTGGTGGACCTGTTTACAATGGAGGAGTGACATTTAATCATCACCTACAGGTTTGACCATGCCACAATCCAGGAACTGTGCACCCAGTTCGAGCCAGACCTGATGTCACCAATCCGTCATCCCACAGGAATCCCCCCTCAAGTGCAGGTGCTATCAGTGCTCCATTTTCTGGCAAGTGGGTCATTTCAAACAACAGTGGCCATGGCATCAGGGATGTCCCAGCCTATGTTTTCCAACGTGTTGTCACGTGTGTTGTCTGCCCTGCTGAAACACATGAGGAGCTACATCGTTTTCCCTCAGCTGGAGAATTTGGCTACAGTTAAAGGTGACTTCTATGCCCTGGGACATATCCCTAACATCATAGGTGCCATTGATGGGACCCATGTAGCTCTGGTCCCCCCCAACAGGAGTGAACAGGTGTACAGGAACCGGAAGAGTTATCATTCCATGAATGTACAGATGGTATGTTTGGCAGACCAGTACATCTCCCAAGTAACTGCTATGTTCCCTGGCTCTGTGCATGACGCCTACATCCTGCGGAATAGCAGCATCCCTTATGTGATGGATCAACTCCAGTGGCACCGTGTGTGGCTATTAGGGGACTCTGGTTACCCCAACCTGTCATGGCTATTGACCACAGTGAGGAATCCCAGGACCAGGGTAGAGGAACGCTACAATGAGGCCCATGGGCGGACTAGGAGGGTGATCGAATGCACCTTCGGCCTCCTGAGGGCCAGGTTCAGGTGCCTCCATATGACAGGTGGTTCCCTATTCTACTCACCAAGGAAGGTGTGCCAGATCATCATCACCTGCTCTATGCTTCACAATCTTGCTTTGCGACGCCAGGTGCCTTTTCTGCAGGAGGATGGTCCAGATGACGGTGTTGTGGCAGCTGTGGAGCCTGTGGACAGTGATTGGGAGGAAGCAGAGGAAGAAGACATTGACAACAGGGACTCAGTCATACAGCAATATTTTCAGTGACACACAGGTGAGAACACTTTCTTTACTAATACTTTTATTTCACACTTCTACCTCTATCCTGTCTGTCAATTTCAACCAGTATTTGGTAACTGAGTTGTACATTTCCATTACGGTTTCACAGGTGTAGTTACCAACGTGTGTCATCTGCTTGCATCCTTCATGGACTTGTGATGTGTGACATAGGTATGTTGACATTACTATTGTGAACGGATTTTGTCATTGTTATAGCTATTACACATTTTCGAAAACACAGACTGACTCCAGATTGCTTTGTGGTTCAAGGGTGTTTATTGAAGTGCTAAATATGGGAGGGGGTGGTAAAATGGTGAGGGGTGATGGTGGAGCAATGTCCATGGCAGTGTCCAGTCTATTAGTCTCACAGGTGCACTGCCCATATGGGCATAGGAAGTGGAGATGGGGCAGTTCCAATATGGACAGGGTGACAAAGTAGGACAGTGGGATGACAATCAGGGTGGTCTCATTTATTGGCGGGGGTCTTGCCATCATGCTCTGTCCTGTTCCTGGATCTCAGGGACCGCTTGCGGGGTGGTTCTCTGTCTGCAGGGGGTGGGGTGCTGGTGTGGTGGTCCTGTGGCGGGGCGTCCTGTCCACTAGCGCCGGTAGAGGTGGTGGGCAGTTCATCGTCCAGGTTAGTGTCAGGGGCCCCTTGGAGTGCCATAGTGTCCCTCATGGTGTTCTGCATGTCCTTCAGCACCCCTACGATGGTGCCCAGGGCGGAGCTGATGGTTCTGAGTTCCTCACTGAAGCCCAAATACTGTTCCTCCTGCAGGCGCTGGGTCTCCTGAAACTTGGCCAGGACCGTAGCCATCGTCTCCTGGGAGTGGTGGTATGCTCCCATGATGGAGGAGAGGGCCTTGTGCTGAGTGGGTTCCCTTGGCTTGTCCGCCCCCTGTCGCACAGCAGCCCTCCCAGTTTCCCTGTATTCCTGTGCCTCCGTCCCCTGGACCGTGTGCCCACTACCACTGTCCCCAGGTCCCTGTTGTTGTTGGGGTGGTGGGTTATCCTGGGTTCCCTGTAGTGGTGGACACACAGCTGATTGACGTGTCCTGGGTACGGAGGTATGGGCCCGCTGGGTGGGTGCTGTGCTGGTGTTTCCAGAGGGTGGAAGGTCAGTGTTGGGCTGTGCCTCTGCGAGGGGAACCGACTGTCCCGAGGCCCACGATGGTCCGGGCTGGTCATCTGGATCCAGTTGAACAGAGCTGCTGTCATCACTGTGGGCCTCTTCTGTGGGTGGGGTGGAGATGTCTGGACCCTCCTGTCTGGTGATGTTAGGTAGTGGTCCTGCAGGGGTATAAAAGCATGATTATTGCATACGTGTGTGTCATGGTGTGCAATGGGTGTGTGAGCGTGTACCCCAGTGCTAGCATTCCTGTGTGGGGGCTTGTGTGATGATGGTTAGGGGTTGTTATGGGTATGTGCAGTGGGCATGCTTTAGTGATGGGTGTCCATGCTTTGTTGTGTCATGCAGGGCGTGGTGTTGGGATGGGTGGTTTGTGTTATTAGTACATTAGTGAGGAGTTGGAGTGATAGGGGATGGGGCGAGGGTGGGGGTGTGTGATAGCATGCAGGTAGGGTGGGGGATATGATAGTTAAGATTTGACTTACCAGTGTCCATTCCTCCACCGACTCCTACGAGGCCTTCAGGATGCATGATGGTCAAGACTTGCTCCTCCCATGTTGCTAGTTGTGGGGGAGGAGGTGGGGGTCCGCCGCCAGTCCCCTGAACCACGATGTTGTGCCTGGAGACCACGGAACGCACCTTCTCCCGTAGGTCGTTCCACCTCTTCCTGACGTCCTCCCGATTTCTTGGGTGCTGTCCCACTGCGTTGACCCTGTCGACTATTCTTCGGCATAGCTCCATCTTCCTAGCTATGGAGGTGTGCTGCACCTGTGATCCAAATAGCTGTGGCTCTACCCGTACCATTTCCTCCACCATGACCCTGAGCTCCTCCTCCGAAAACCTGGGGTGTTGGGTGGTGTAGGTGATGTGTGGGGTGGTGTATGTGCTGATGAGTGTGGGTGATGTGTAGTGGTGTGTGGTGTTTTGTGCGTGGATGTTGTGTGGGTGATGGTGTTGTGTGCCTCTGTGTGGTGAGGTTGTCTATTGCTGTGCTCGCTCTCTCTGGCCTTCGTCAAAAATTTTTGGTCGTAGGGGTTTGTGGGTGATGTGGGTGTGTGTTTTACATTGTAATGGGTGTGTGGGAGTGGTGTTTGTATGTGTATCAGGTGTGTGTATTTAGAATTGTCCAATGTGGCGGTGTTTTGGAGATGTGTGTGTATTTTGAGTGCGGCGGGAGGATTTGTTATCACCAGTTTATCACTGACATTTGGTGTGGCGGACTTGTGTGGGTGTCTGAATTTCGGCAGATTCCGAGATATGGGTCATAACAGCTGGCGGAATTCCGCGGCTGCGGCGGTATGTTGGCGGTCTTCTGCACGGCGGTAAGCGGCTTTTACTGCCAATGTTGTAATGACCCCCTATATATTGTGTTAAATTTAACACTCCCTTACCGTGATCAAGACCTTGTTGGTTGAAACGCATTGGTGTTGGGTATATTGATCATTATTTAATGAATAAAGAAGAAACTAAAGGATTCCTATGAGTGCTGTGTTTGACTTTTGTCAACTTGTGGAGAATATTTAGCAGGGTCTGGCCCGTCCCTGACATGAGCACCGACTTCATGGAGCACGCCTAGAGGGGGCCACTGTATATATATATATATATATATATATATATATATATATATATATATATATATGTATGGAAAAACAAAGCAGCTCACTGATACAAGTAAAGCATTCACGGAGGGAAAATCGACATCCGTGGACACTAACTTAAGGAAAGAACTCTCTTTAAAACAACAATTCTTTGAATTAGAAAAGTATTATAAAAAGGAAATTAACTAGAGTTGTTAAATTCTATCTCTAGAAAAATACATTTTGGTAAAAAGGATTCCAAGGGGCCTACGTATATTCATAATGCCGACATATACTGGCAGTAAGCCTGAATTATTTACAGAATGGGCAGAAAATAATACACAATGTTCACTTAACATGATGAAAATTCTGATAAAGCATGCTAAACTAGATTTGGAAGAAACACATGTTAAAATCTGAGAATTGGAAGATTTGTTGAATAATCAAAATGATAAAAGTGAACACACACCTTTGCGGCAAGCCATGGAAACACGATAAAAAAATTATGAAGATGAAGTTCAGGAGAGAAAAAAGAGTAAATTCCTAAGGGATGAGAAAGACTATAAGTTTGGGAGAGTATATATTTTTGCAAAAAGGTTTGATCAACTGAAACGAGAATATAGGATTATAAGGAGACAACCAGATCACAGTGGTGAAGAGACCTCTATAGAATCAGAAGTAGAACTTAGCGAAGGGGAAAGCACTGATACTGGGAATGCTTTTTTAGAGAAAATGCAAGTACTCTACATGGATCAAAAGTTATTGAGAGGAAGAGGCAGGACCAGGGGTCGTTGTTTCAGAAACAAACCAAATCAGGCGGGATCAACAAGAGAAAAACAAGGAGAGCCAAAAGAAACAGGCAAAAGACAATACTCTCTCAGAAGTCTGAGGAAATAAGAAAACCTCCAAATTTAGTGGTTAATCTTTCTGATTATGAGCTAACTGACATTGAATTACAAACCCTTAATAAAGGTCTCTCTTTTTGCCCTGAAATTCATCATAATTATGTAGACACTCGCATTGATAATTACAAATTTGTGAGGAAATTGAAATTGTTAATATTTCATGCACAGCAAAGTAAAAAGACAGTACCTATTTCAACAAATTAAGGATTGATCAAGCTACAGATCTTAAAACTTTGTTTCACCTAACTCACAATTTACAAGATGAAGACTACACAGAAATGGAAGTTTCACAACAATTAGACATCAATACAAAATGTCACAAATCATTTGGTCTGAAAGAAAAATCAAAGTTTTGTCCTGTGTTATCACCAGGCAACAAAATAGATCTATATTCGGAATTAGTTCTAGAGGATTTCGAAAGCCTACAAAACAAAAGACAAATTAGGAACTCAGAGAATTTGACAAAGAAGGAGCGGTTGGCATAAAAAAGTTTGATGGCAAATAATCGAATTGTAATAAAATCAGCAGATAAGGGAGGGAATGTTGTCATTTTAAACACATTTGATTATATGACAGAAGCTTATAGACAATTGAACAACCCAGCTGAGTACAAGAAATTGATTAAAAAATCCTATAAAGAATATGACTTCTCTTTTACATACAAAACTAGATAACTGGCACCAACAATTGTTACTTGATCGTGAGGAATATATCTATTTTAAAAAAGAGAATCCAACTTTACCCACGATTTACTTCTTGCCGAAAATTCACAAATCATTGACATCGCCACCGGGGAGACCAATAGTTTCGGCGTGTGACTCATTGTTTGAAAGAGTTTGAACTATGTGGATGTTTATTTAGCTCCTGTTGTGAAGACACTTAGCTCATACATTAAGGATTCTGGAGATCTCTTAAAGATGTTATTATTAGATTTGGATTGGCACCAAAACTATTTACTTGTTACAAAAGATATAGGTGGTCATTCTAACCCTGGCGGTAAAAACCGCCAGGGCGAATGACCACGGGAGCACCGCCAACAGCCTGGCGGTGCCCCTTAGGGCATTCTGAACGCGGCGCTTTGGCCGCGGTCAGTGCAGGAAAACCGGCGGTCTCCCGCCGGTTTTCCGCTGCCCGTCAGAATCCTCCAAGGCGGCACAGCATGCTGCGCCGCCTTGGGGATTCTGACACCCCCTACCGCCATCCTGTTCCTGGCGGTTCGCCCGCCAGGAACAGGATGGCGGTAGGGGGTGTCGCGGGGCCCCTGGGGGCCCCTGCAGTGCCCATGCCAATGGCATGGGCACTGCAGGGGCCCCCGTAAGAGGGCCCGCTTGTATTTCACTGTCTGCATAGCAGACAGTGAAATACGCGACGGGTGCAGTAGCACCCGTCGCACCTTCCCACTCCGCCGGCTCGATTACGAGCCGGCTTCATGGTGGGAAGGTCGTTTTCCCCTGGGCTGGCGGGCGGCCTTTTGAAGGCCGCCCGCCAGCCCAGGGGAAAACTCAAAATACCCGCCGCGGTCTTCCGATCGCGGTACGGTATTTTGGCGGCTCCCGCCGGGCGCGCGGTGACCGCGCCCGGCGGGAGTCAGAATGACCCCCATAGTCTCTCTCTATACATCCATCAGTCACAATATTGGTTTGAATGCCTGTGATTTTTTTTTTAAACAACATAACATTTCAGAGCTAAAACATAAAAAAATGTTACTAGATATGATTGATATGTGTTTAAAGAATAATATATTTATATTTAATCATGAGATTTATCATCAATTATGTGGTACTGCCATGGGCATTTCATTTTCTCCAAATTACGCCAACCTAGTAATGGGTTGGTGGGAAAGAGAGATAGCATGGGGAAAAAACAATGATGAATTTGCTGAGAAAGCATTACTTTGGGTCTGCTATATTGATGATCTTTTTATAATCTGGAATGGATCGAAGGATGAAATCATGCAATATTTCACTATTTTAAATGATAATGAGGTGGGTCTTAAATTCACTTGTGAAACTAGCAAAACATTGATACATTTTTTAGACATCACCATTTACATTGAGAACAATAAAATTGAAACAACAGTGTTTCGGAAAAAAACTGCATGCAATAGTGTACTACATGGTAAAAGCTTTCATCCCAAATCTTTGATTAATAGTATTCCTTTGGGTGAATTTATTAGAATGATTAGAAATTGCTCTAATGAAAAAGATCTGTTACTGAAATGTGATGAAATGTACGAAAGATTTAGGACTCGAGGATATAATGAGAAGTTCCTCAAGAGTAATTTAAAGGCAATTCAGTCCCAAAAACTAGAGGAATTTTTGTTCCATAAAGGAGAAAGGAATTCAAAGGAAACAGTGAGGATGATTATGCAGTACACTAAAGAGAGTACACTTATAAAGAATATGTTGTGTAAACATTGGAAGATAATCAGTAGGGATTCGGACTTGGGACCCTTGGTTGGTTCCAAGCCTTTGTTTGCATACATGAAGGCACCTAGTATTAAGGATATGGTAGTAAAAAGTAATTTTGTCTTAGAAAAAGATTGTAACTGGCTAGAGGTGGAGCAAAAGGGGTTCTTTAAATGTAACCACTGCAAGGCATGCAAAATAGGGCAATCATTGAGAAAGGTTAAATTCCCAAATGAACAGGAGCTGACTATTAAACATAAAATTACATGTAACACAAAATGTGTAATTTACATCATAGAATGCCATTGTGGCCTTAAATACATTGGCAGCACAATCTGCATGTTAAAGAAAAGAATCCTAGAACACATTAGAGCTATTATTCATAAAGATTATACATATGCAACAGCTAGACACTTACAGACACATACTCAAAATGAGAGGAGAACTCTAAGATATTATGGTATTGATCATATCCCAGAACATGAGAGAGGAGGGGATCGAGTCAAAAAATTAAGGCAATTTGAATCGAGATTTATAATTCAGATGAAAACGAAGGCCCCTTTTGGGATGAATAATGATGAGGAACTTTATGTTCACTTGTAGGTTTAGAACTCCTAAACATCTTGTACATGTTTAGATGATAAATAATGTTTTTTCATTACGAGAGCTGCATAAATTCTCTTGACTACTTTGTGAGTATTTGTAATAGCCATATTTCAATTGAATTTGGAATGATCTAGTCCTGATATACACGATATTTAAATTTTGGACAAGATTAACTTGTATGATTGCCATATATATATATCTTTTATATATCTTTTTGTTTAAATTCAGCAATGATAATAATTGTAGAGAAAATCAGTTGATTATTTAAGTGATTATATTATTAGAATTATAGTTATTATAGTGAGGTTGGGAATGGTATATGAAGTGAATCCGAGATATGTCTGTTTTCCCACAACATATTTGAATTTGGATTATTTCGATATTTTTTATATTGTTTTGTTTAACCTTATGATAATCTCTCTAAACTTAATTACATTGATTAGTATTGTTTCAACATTTCATATTTATATTCGAACTACAACTCTCAGCATGCATTGATATGGCATTAAGTTTTCACTATAAGTAAGATTCGAAGTGTTAACAGGAAGTTTGAACTCGAAAAAGACCTTACGGTCGAAACGCGTTGTTCTTTTGTTTCAAGTCTTGAAATAAAACAAGATTTATTTATACCTTGGTGGAGTGCACTGCTGATTCTTGGTTTGCATATATATATGTATATATATATATATATATATATATATATTTATATGCATATATATATATATATATATATATATATATATATATATAGTCCTCAAGATATTACATTGAATATGTTATTTTACTGGTATCCAATGGATTTTTGAAAATTAAAGGGAAGGCTGGAGCTCTCACAATCATGCGGGCTGCCATATTTTGGATGGTCTGAATTTGTTTTATAAAGTACTCTCGCATTCATACATAGAGAATTGATGTAGTCCAGACGTCAGCCAATGAGAAGAGAAACTACTAGTCTTTACCCAGCATTGGTTTTAAAGGGTAGGATTTTCCTCAGTATCCTTAAATGAAAAGTTCAAGGGAACACTACAGGAAATACTTAGTTGTACATGCAGAGTTCATTGTTGATTTTAACCTCAACAATTTTTAAAACATTTACCAGCTGGCGGAGAGTATCAGTTTCAGCAGACCAGTCAATACAGAGGTTGTGTGTGTCTTTCATTACCAGTAGTTCAGAGAAATGGGGTTGCTGGTTGACTAGGGTGTGAGTCCTGGTTATGCAGCAACCACAGTTCTTGTCAAGGTAAGTCTCAAGCAAACCCCAAATTAACCTGTGCTCACACTCTGGTAGCTTGGCACAGTGCAGTCAGGCTTAACCTGAAGGCATTGTGTAAAGTATTTGTGTATCATCATCAGTGATGTCATCAGTGATGTCACTCACTGTTATAAGTGATGTAATATGTGAGGCCATAAGCAGTGCATTGCGTGAGTGTGATTTACAGTTAGGTGAGGTAACTATAACTGCTGAATTTCTAAGGTTCTGTGCATTTGAAATACCAGCTTATCCATTACGTCCCTGTACCCTTTGGTTTTTTTCAGTGAATTTTTAAGGTTTTATTTATTCAATTTCTTAACTATAACGTTCCTGTAACTTTTTTTTCAGTGAATTTCTATGTTTTCTCAAATGCAGTGGAGAGTTGGCTGCAAGGCCTGCAGCCTTGCCATTCAGCCATTGACCCGCTTGCTTGCAACCTCCTGCAATGATGGAAAAACAAGCAATAGATGCTCATGAAACATTGGAAAAAGCAAAGAGAAAGCAGTGAGAAGTAGGAGAAAACAAGGAGAAGGCACACAAAACATGAGAGAAAAACCAAGGTGAAACCACTGAAAACAAGGGAAAACCAAGGAGTGGTCAATCAAAATACAGGTGAAAAAGCAGAAGCTGTGAGAAAAAGGGAAAGCAAGGCGAAAGCACTCAAGAAACAGATGAAAAGGCAAGGAGAGAGCAGTAAGAATAAGGGAAAAGCAAGGAGAAGGCACAGCAAAAATGGGGAAAAAGAAAGGAGAAAGCAGTGAACAAATGGCAGAAACAGCAAGGGGAACACAGTAAAGGTAGGATAAGCTAGTGAAATGTGGTGAAAAAGTAGTGAGGATATACTCCATGGTTTTTGTTGTGATCACGTGATCTCAATGTATCCACAAATTTGGGTTTTAAAAATTGTTTTAACTATGTAGGAGCCTCTCTTTTGATAATGAGGGTGACCATATTTCAAATCATATAAACAATACTGTCTATTTGTTTTTTAAGATTTCAGTGATTTAACAATTTTGTTGAATTTGTGAATTTGTGGCAGAGATTTGCGCAGTTGTTGTATGACAGAGAGAAAATTCCCTTTTCTCTTAGTTACTGGTTAACCACACCTCTTGTATGATAAACCACAACGAACAACAGTTATTTTCATGCTAATCCTTGGTGGAAAAGCATTGCCCTACTGTGGTTACTGAACAACTTAGATATGACTGAAGGAAGTGCTCCACATCAATCTGAAGAGCTCCAGGTCATCCCTAATGAAAAATAGGAACAGCCATCTACAAGGAAAAAAGAAAGTGAAGTGTGGTAATTCTTCAAAATCCCCTCAAGGGAAAAGAAAGTATGTGCAAGATTTGTGCAGTACAAGTTGTGTGGCAAAAAATTGTCACGTAGCACTGCTAAGAAATACAGTCACGTCACAACAACCATGTGGAAACACATGAAAACAATTCATGAGCACGTGAAGCTCGTACATATGGTGAGGGAGAGAGCTACAACCTTGGGGGATGCTGCAGGTGCCTTAACCTCAGGACAAACACCATTTCCTGCTCAGGTTACTGTTCCACCTACCTGCCCCGTGTTGGAAGGGATGGTGCCACACTGCGCCAACTGTCACAAACTTGTGGCACTATACATTTGTAGCATGCCAGACATTTTTCATGACCTTAAAAAATATTGTTGTTATTTTTTATTTTTTTTGCTTGCTATTTGTTGGTGCTGTTGCAGAGCACTATTTTTGTAGAGTAAGGCAAGATTAATGAATCTAGTATTTTTGCTTACATTTCTTGCAAATTATATAGTTTTCTCACAAAACAATCATTAAAAAAAAAGTTTTAAAACTTTTCCAAGAAAAGTAATCTTGTTAGAACCACATTTAATCAATCAAAGAGAAGACTCTGTCCCTTTATTGTTGTAGTGTATGCTTGTGTGTGTGTAATTAGGTGTATGAATGTTTACTTTATTATGTCTTAGCATGTTACTGTTTGTATGAATGTGTGCATGGTTATCTAAGTGTATACACAAGAGCATGCCTAGGTGTGTCAGTGTATGTATGAGTGTGTGCCTGGGTGTGTCAATGTATGCATCAGTGTGTGCCTTGGTGTCTCAGTGTATATGTCAGTGGGGTCCTGGGCCCGTCTGCAATTCTATCAGTAAGTGCTTAGGTATGTCAGTGTATGAATGAGTGTGTGCCTGGGTGTGTCAGTTGATGTGTCAGTGTGTGTCTAGGTGTGCCAGTGTATGTGTCAGAGTGTGCGTGGGTGTGTCGGTGTATGCATCCGAGTGTGCCTTGGTATGTCAGTGTATGCATGAGTGTGTCCCTGGATATGTCAGTGTATGCATGAGTGTGTACCTGGGTATGTCAGTGTATGCATGAGTGTGTGCTTGGGTGCGACAGTGTATGCATCAGAGTGTACCTTCATATGTCACTGTATGCATGAGTGTGTCCCTGGGTATGTCAGTGTATGCATGAGTGTGTGAGCATATGCATAGGTGTGTCAGTATTTGTATCAATGTGTGCTTGGGCATGGCAGGGTATGCATAAGGGTGCCTGGGTGTGTCAGTGTAAGTGTCAGTGTGTGTCTGGGAGTGTCGGTGTATGTCAGTGTGTGCATGAGTTTGTCTTTGTATGCATCAGCGTGTGCCTTGGCTTGTCAGTGTATGTATGAGTGTGCCCCTGGGTATGTCAGTGTATGCATTAGTGTGTCCATAGATGTGTCACTGTGTGCATGAGTGTCTGCCTGGGTGTGTCAGTATGTGCCTGGGTGTGTCAGTGTGTGCATGAGTGTGTGCCTGGGTGTGTCAGTGTATGTGTCAGTGTGTGTCTGGGTGTGTCGGTGTATGCATCAGTGTGCCTGGGTGTGTCAGTGTATGCATCAGAGCATGCCTTGATATGTCAGTGTATGCATGAGTGTGTCCTTGGGTTATCATGGGATGCATGAGAGGGTGTGTCAGTGTATCTGTCAGTGTGTGCCTGGGTACGTCGGTGTATGCATCAGAGTGTGCCTTGGTATGTCAGTTTATGTATGGGTGTGTCCTTGGTATGTCAGTGTATATATGAGTGTGTCTCTGGGTATGTCAGTGCATGTATGAGTGTGTGACTGGGTATGTCAGTGTATGTATGACTATGTGCCTGGGTATTTCAGTGTATGTGTCAATGTGTGCCTGGGTGTGTCAGTGCATGCCTCAGTGTGTGTCAGGTTACATCAATATATGCCTGAGTGTATACATGGGTGCATAAGTGTATGCATCAGTGTGTGCCTCTATGATTCAATGCATGCATGTGTGTGCCTGTGTGTGTTAGTGAATACGTGCATGTGTGACTGGTTATGTTGGTGTTTATGTCAGTGTGTCCATAGGTGTGTTGGTGTGTGTTTGGGTTTGTTAGTGAATGCATGAGAGTGTGCTTGGGTAGGTTAGTGTATGCATGAGTGTGTGCTTGAGTATGTCAGTGTATGCATCAGTGTGTGTCTGGGTGTGTCACTGTATACATGATTGTGTGCCTGGGTGTCTGTACATATGTATCTGTGTGTATGTGTGTGTTAGGTTATGCATTAGTGTATGCATGAGTGTGTCAGTGTATGTATGAGTGTGTGTATGGGTTTGTTAGTGTATGTGAGAGTGTATGCCTGGGTGTCTTACTGTTGCATGAATGTGTGCTTGGGTGTCTCATTGTATGCAAGATTGTGTGCCTGGGTGTACCAGTGTATGTATTATTGTATGCCTGGGTGGGTCAGTGTATGCATCAGTGCGCATGTGGGTGGGTGTGTTACTGTGTACATGAATATGTCCATGGGTGTTTCAGTGTGTGCATCAGTGTGTGTCTGGTTGTGTTAGTGTATGCATTACTGTATGTCTGGGTGTGTCAGTGCATGTATCAATGTGTACCTTGGTGTGTTACTGAATACACGAGTATGTCCCTGGGTGTGTTAGAACATGCATCAGTGTGTGCCTGGGTGTGTTAGTGCATGTAATACTGTGTGCTGGGTGTATCAGTGTATGCATCAGTGTATACATGGGTGTATCAGCATATGCATCACTATATAGCTGAGTGTGTCAATGTATGCATCAGTGTGCATCTGGGTGTGTTAGTGTCTGCATTACTGGGTGCCAGGGTGTGCCTGTGAATCCATGATTGTGTGCCTGGGTGTCTTATTGTATGCATCATATACAACAGTGTGTGTCTGGGTGTATCAACATATCCATGAGTGTCTCCTTGGGTGTGTCAGTGTATGTATCAGTATGTTCCTGGCTGTGTAATGTATGCATGAGTGTGTGCATGTGGATAAATCACAGTGTTTTATCAATGTGTACTGTGGTATCAGTATAAGTACCAATGACTGCTTGGGTATATTTATGGATGTATTATGAATAGAGAAAGACATAATTAGATTCCTACAATACTGCAAAGAAAGAAAACAATTAGAAGTTTAAGATTAACATTATATATATGCTCAATAAAGATTTAGATTCTGCAATGAAAACGTGATGTTAAAAATAAAGCACAGCAAATTTGTACCACTGTAAAACAATCATACATATAATGTAAGCATATTATTTTGCCTTTTATACTGTTCTCAGCTACCATACTTTACACCATAAATGATGTGTTGTTCAGAGACTCATCATTGAACAGAAGGGAGAAAAACAATCAAATAGATTGTAGCAAAAAAACCTGCATAGTATGTCACTGTAAAGTAGCAACATTATGAGCCACACTCACTACAATAAATTAACCACTTGGTTTAGCTACGCTTATTGAACTAATGTAATGAAACATATGCTTAAGGTAACTGCTTGTGGTTCATTGAGTGTTATAATACAATTAGTATGCATTAAGGATAGTAGTAAATGGAAATCCTTATAATGACATCAACCCCGGTAGGACAAATGATTTCAATGAAACTAGTAATCCATCAACTGTGAGTAGAGTATGTCAGTGTTCCAATTCTTATACTATTTAACTTTGCAGCTCTTAATGAAATATCTTTTTGATTACACATTATTCTTATGATTTTGTGTCCATTTGGTTTAACTTTTTTTAAAGAAATTCAATATCCAGAAATAATACAAAATTTTCATGAAAGACAATAACTTGAGCAGTATTTGTTTATCCACAAAATAGTTGTTTGTACTGGTTTTTAGTTTGTGATGTCTGTTACCAATTTAGTGGCATCTTTGTTGTTTTGTTCCACGAGCAAGTGTATATCAGTATATGGAATGCCTTATACAGACATGACCTCTGGTAGGCCATCTGATATATTAAATCATTTTATTAAATGTGTCACAAGTATACTGTTTAATTTTTTTTCAGTAGTACTCGTCTGTAGAATTTTGGTTCAAGAAACAGAAGGTAGGAATTTGGTAGTTTATAAGGTAATCTGTGCTTGAATGTAAGTAAGGATGGTATAGTGTGCAGACATAATAGTTAGTCCCTAATGAAAAAAGATAGCTATACAGGTATGTGTTTTTCCAGAAATAGAGATTTGTCCAGCTTTAAAATTTGTAAGTTTGTGTTTCTAATTTACTTCCATCTGCTGTGCATTACTGTAGCATTAGGATTATATATTTGCCGCTTCTACTTATATTTAAAGTTGATAGAAGATCTGATTGACAATTTGTGCAGGTAGTATTTTGTGATGCTTTTTTTAAATAACCTGTCAAAATTGACAATCTTATAGTCTAGTACAGTTCTGAATCTATTTATGTTTTTGATGAAAAAGAACAATGTTCACAGTCATGCAGCCATGAGTAACTAAGTCGAAATTGGTGATCAATAGGTACAATCTCCCCTTCTAAAACACCAAATATTACCATTAAGAACTCTTTTGCATCTTCTTGAGTGTTTTGAGTAAATTGTAGAGATCCATTACACAGATCTACAATATCTCTAATAGGAGATACAGAATATGTTTTTGCTCTATCACTGCACAAGCCATCTAACAAAGCAAAGAGTGCAGAGCACAATCTTTTGTCTTTTTTCTGTTCAATTGTATGAACAAGATGAGGCAAAGATAATAGTGCATTGAGAACAACATTGGCACAGCAGTTGACTCTAAAGGTGTTTGACAACTGGTAACCAACAATATCACCAGCATTCCTAGTATTTTTTTCATCAGAACTTCATTTTTCTCTTATTTGTGTGTTTTCTCAGGAACATCACTATGATCCTTCGAAAGCTTTTGCTTCACCAAGATGGTATGTTTTTCGGAAACCGGATACTGTCCTAAATGAGTAGCATGAACACTCCTCAACTGATTGTGATATTTCTTTTTTGAATACAAGTGGATATCTGCAAATCAAAGAAATAATGCATTTACCTCTACAGAACATAGTATTAAACTACATACTATAAACAATTAGGTGTGTCAGTGTGTGATCATTGGTGTTTACATGGATGTGTCATTGACTGCAATAGTGTTCCCTGGTGAGTCAGTGTCTGTCTTCTTGTGCACTTAGTTGTGTCAATAGCTGTATCAGTGTGGGCATGGGTGTGTCAATGTCTACAGCAGTGTTTGCTTCCTGGTGTCACTACTCCTATTGATTTGTTACAGGATGTCTTAGTTGTGGTATCATAGTATGCTTTTGTGACCATGGCTAAATTAGTGTTTACACATGTCTGTCAGTGTATGCATCAATGTGTGATTGGGTGTGTAAGTCTCTTCATTCGAGTTTGGCAGTGTATCCTGGATGTGTCAGTGCATCCATTAGTGTGTAGCTAGGGGTGTTAGAAAATCCATTAGCTTCTGCCTGTGTCTCAGCATAAATATCAATGTCTGCTTGGCAGTGTGAGTGTATACAAGTGTGTGTGTCTGGCTGTGTCACTGTATGCATCAGTGTGGACCTGCATATGTCAGTGTATATTTCAGTGTGTCCTTGGGTGTGTTAGTTTGGGCATTGATGTATGCCTGGGTGTGTCCGAATATACATCACTTTGTGCCTGGGTGTCTTAGTTTAGGTATCAGAGTCTTCTTGGTGTGTCAGTGTATACATCATTGTTTGCCTCAGTGTGTCAGCGTATGCATCAATGCCTGCCTGGGTGTGTTAGTGACTCCATCACTGTGTGCCTGAGTGTGTCACTATATTATAGTAGAACTGTGACTACAGATTCAAAGTCTAGTCTTTTTTGTTCCCTTCCCCATGCCCCTCCAGCTCTGTTACCATGGTAACCTATTTTGAAACATTCTATGCTAGCAGTAGGCCACAAGTTCACAACACTTTCTGAGATCAGTATGTTAACTTATAAACCTACTGTAGCAGGCATGGTTGAGTTTATCCCATATTACTTTTATGTAATTTCTCCAAAGCCAATCACACATCTACTTATTTTTATAACACTATCACTACCTACTTTTATTACAACAACAAATCAAATGTGTCCTTTAAAATTTTAGTTAGTAGCATCCATTCTAACTGCATTCTATTTAAAAATCTGCTTCATTCAGCTACAGCCTTCTCCTGTGTGGTACTCCAGATTCCCTCTAAAATGTTCTGAGTGTGAAGTGTGAGTCATAGCTTTGTGTTTTGGGCCAGAGACAGTGCTAGACAGAGTGGCATTGACAGGGACCTGAGTTTCCGTAATGTGTAAATTACTTGTGTTGGCCAGAAAGGGGTAAAGTGGCATCAATTGCTTCCTTTGGTTGAAAACATTATGGATTGCCAACATCCTGACCTCACAAGTGTGCACTGTGGTGGCAATGACCTAGGCACAGTTCATGGGGTGGGATTGGAAATCATTATGAGATACCTTTGGAAAATTAATAGCAATTTTACTACAGGCTGTCTTTGTTTTTTCTAACATTCGCCCAAGGCAGATGTGGGCTGGGTCAAGTAAATTCTGTACACAAATAGACAGATCCATGAAACATGTTCGTAACACTGCTTCTGCCCATAGCATGGGGCTCCATATACCAAAATAATTGACACGTTGATATGGATGATATACATAGAAATGATGGAATTCACTTGACAGAGAAATGCAACAGGGTGTTCCTCCAGAATTGGAAAGACTGCATCCTGTTTTATCTGTGGTTATCATGTACACATCAGATCGGCTACTTATGGTACCCAAGAACGTAGCGAATATTATATGCCATGAGGAGTTGGGAAATCGATACATTACAGATTTGATAGATATTGCCCCCATTCTGTTATGGATAAAAGTATGGTCAAATCTGGTGGCTACTTTAACACATGATTGTGTAAAAGACTGTATTTCGTTAGCAAACCACAACAAAATTCCATGGTTAAATTTTGTTCACAACTGTTTTCGAAATTTGGACTTGGAGTTTATGTATTTCAAACCAGAGCTCTTGTCCGCCAATGCGAAAGAAATTGTTAAATTCTGATATAAAGAGTACGTTACGAATCTTAGATATCAAGTGGCAGAGAAATTGAGTTCTTTTAATTTATATGTACAAATTTCATCATCAAATTCGATAGAACCTTATTTTGTTTGGTTTCCGATCCCTTCTCTATACTCTTTACTTGTACTTTTTGGATTTAACATGATCCATTTTTGAGTGGCATTTCCGACAAAATGTGTGTGGGATAAAACATTACCGCCATGCACTTGCGACAAGTTTTCAAAACAAAGTACTTGTCACTTTATTTTATTTTGTACACTCTACTCAGTTCCTAGGGAAACTTTTTTATTACCTATTTTGCCTAATTTGCACACCCTTTCTTATAAAGAAGGATTGATTGGCATTCAAAGCGTTTCATCCAAACAAATGTGCAGCTCTATTTTAAGTTTTATCAAATCCGCTATGACCATTAGGAATCGATATGAATTAGCAACTTGACTATTTATTAAGGGAATTCAGATATTGTTTACTGTTGTATACGATTTTATAAGTATTTATTATTCTATATTGATTCAGTAGGCTTAAGTGGTATGCTTAGATTTTATAGACTTGTAGATCGAAGAGTTTTGCCTTTGGATAATGTAATAAGTACTGTATTTTATGATGATTTATATGTATGTATGTGTACTTTTATGGCAATACGCCGAATAAAGTTATTCTGACTGACTGACACATCATAGACACAAAGGCTCTTTTCAGAGCCAAACCTTTTATCATAGACTTTTTTTTTTAATTTTACAACTCATAATTCTTCAAATCATATCCACTGATCTATTGCACATTCACAAACCAAAGCATTTATTCAATACACATCAACAACACTAACATAGCTCTCAGTGGTTGTCTAACAAAGTAGTTTCTGAACTTCTCAACTCACTGTCAGACTGTTTGCTCTTTATTAATCTGTTTGAGATATTTTAAAGCAAGATTTTTACTGTTTTAATGTAATCTGATTAATTATGTCACCTTTAAAACCATTGTACAGACTAGCGTGGGAGAGCAAACAAGGAACTTTTCGATAGGTTGATGTTCTAGATGGTAAAAAGAGGAAGTACTTACGGCCCATGATAGCATGAGCATGAGAAAGTAGTTTCTGAACGTCTTAACTTACTGCCAGACTGTTCGCTCTTTATTAGTCTGTTTGAGATATTTTAAAACAAAGTTTTTACTGTTTTAATTTCATCTGATTGGACTACATCACTTCTATGAGCATTGTATAGACTCGCCTGTGAGAGCATGCAAGGGACTTTTCAGGAGGTTGGCGCTCTAGTTGGCGAAAAGAGGAAGTACTCAAGGCGCATGATAGTGCAAGGGTGAGAAAGTAGTTTCTGAACATCTTAACTCACTGCCAGACTGTTTGCTCTTTGTTATCTGTTTGAGGTAGTTTAAAGCAACGTTTTTACTGTTTTACTTTCATCTGATTGCACAATGTCACTTTTATGAGCATTGTGTAGACTTGTCTGTGAGAGTGAGCAAGGGACTTTTTATGAGGTCGATGCTCTAGTTGTTGAAATGAGGATGTACTGAAGATACGTTATACCTCGAGCACAAAAAAGTAGTTTCTGAACATCTTAACTCACTTCCACACTGTTTGATCTTTATTAATCTGTTGAGGTATTTTAAAGCAAGAGTTTTACTGTTTTAATTTCATCTGATTGCAGTAAATCACTTTTATCAGCATTGTATAGACTTGCCTATGAGAGTAAGTAAACAACTTTTCAGTAGGTTGACACTCACTAGGTGAAAAGAGGAAGTACTTAAGGTGCATGATAGCGAAGTGTGCAGCCGGCATTTTCAGCGGGTATGCCGACAGGGCACCAAAGAAGTGCCAAAGCCAAGCCTGCCTGTGCCCGTCCATGACTGGACTGCTCCTAGCGCCAGAAATTCTGGCACTTAATTCCCAAATAACTATTCAAGAGAAGTATTCTTTAATTGGGCTGGGTAGGTGAGATGATAGATAGCTGTATACGTATGGACTGCATGACAAGCAAGAATTTCTTCCACTATAACAGCTGTGATTTTAGCTGAAGAATCATTGCCTTATGATAAACCACCTCTTAAAAGTGATGCCTATTTATTAAACCCATTTTTGATTAATGCTCACTCAGTTATGAAACATAAATACGAGCTACGAGAATTTGTGGAAACTCATGTTCCCCATCTTATGTTTCTTACTGAAACTTGGGTCGATGAAGCTTCTGACCCAGATCTTGGTGCTTCGCTCCCATCTGGATATGCCTCTTACCGACTTAACTGGACAGGTAAGAAGGGAGGTCGAATTGCCATAATAAATTCCAACTCAATTGAAGTATCTTTTGAACCTTTCATTCTAGAGGACTGCAAAGCGGTTTCCTATAACGGTCAACTAACACACCACGAGGTTTACCATGGAGCTTGTTGGAAATGGTGTCTCTGCAGGGTCACCACCAAACTGTTTGCCTTCCTCCTTCTCTTTTTCTGACCTCATTTCTGCTGGCTTTAGGACTCTGCGCACTTTACCACTGCTAACCAGTGCTAAAGTGCATATGCTCTCTCCCTTAAAACTTGGCAACATTGGTTCATGCCCAATTAGCATATTTGATCTACTTGTAACTCCCTAGTAAAGTGCACTACATGTGCCTAGGGCCTTTAGATTGAATGCTACTAGTGGGCCTGCAGCACTGGTTTTGTCACCCACATAAGTAGCCCCTTAACCATGTCTCAGGCCTGCCATTGCAAGGCCTGTGTGTGTAGTGCCACTGCCACTTTGACTTGCCATTTAAAAGTACTTTCCAAGCCTTAAACTCTGCTTTTTCTACAAATAAGTCACCCGTAAGGTAGGACCTAAGTAAGCCATAGGGCAGGGTGCTATGTAGGTAAAATGCAGGACATATATCTGTGTGTTTTATATGTCCTGGTAGTGGAAAATTCCTAAATTCGTTTTCCACTGCTGTAAGGCCTGCTCCTTTCATAGGCTATCATTAGGGCTACCCTCATACACTGTTGAGTGGTAGATTCTGATCAGAACGGGGTATCCAGGTCATATTTAGTATTGCCAGAATGGTAATACAAAATCCTGCTTCTTGGTGAGGTTGGATTTTATATTACTATTTTAGAAATCCCACTTTTAGAAAGTGGGCATTTCCCTGCACTTAAAATCCATCTGTGCCTTATAGCCTGTCTCCAATCCACGTCTGGGCTGGTTGACAGCTCCCTTGTGCATTTCACCCAGACAACCACAAACACAGGATGCTCAGTCATACTTGCAAACATCTGCATACTGAATGGGTCTTCCTGGGCTAGAAGGGTGGAGGGGCTTGACACTTACATTTCAATGGCTATTGGCCTGCCCTCACACAAAGGACTGCCAAACCCCCTACTGGGACCATGGCAGACAGACCTGTACTGAAAGGAGGCCTTGTGCACTTCAAAACCACTCTTTGAAGTCTCCCCCACTTCAAAGGCACTTTTGGGTATATCAACTGGGTCCCTAACCCTACCAACTCAGACACTTACTGGGACAGATACTCTTAACCAGACCCTGCAACCTGCCAACAGGAGCTGCCTGGCTTCCCAAAGGACCCACCTGGACAGCTTTGCTGTGAAGGGCTGTTCCCTTGCTGTTGCCCTGCTGCCATGCAGGCCTCTGGCTCTACTGAGAAGAGCTCTCCAAGAGCTTGGATTGAGCTTCTCTCCTGTTTCCTGAAGTCTCAGGGCCAAAAAGACTTATTCTCTTCAAGGAACTCCTTGTGCAGCAAAAATCAACACACAGCCTGACAGAATCAACGCACAGCCTGCCTAGCGGTGAAAGAACCACTGCATCGGCGAACCAGAATGACGCAGCCCGGCTCCCTGAGTGAAGATTGACGCAGCGCAATGGTTGTGACCGGAACTTCGACACACAGCCCACCGGATCGACGCATCGCCGAGCCGGATCGACGCAGCCTGACTTCCTGTGTGAGGATTCGAAACAGCGCATGGGGTGTGACAGAAACTCCACTGCATTGCCACTGGATCGATGCAGCACCTGTAACTTTGTCCAGCACGTCCAGGATTTCCACGCATCATCCCTGGGCATAAAAAGACCCCGCATAGCGAATAGGATTCAAGCCTGCCCGCCGGAATTCAATGCAAAGTCCTTGCCACATGGAAAAGAATCAACGCATTGTCTGTGTGCACCCGGAAATCAGACGCACACCCTTTCTTTTCCATGCATCTCCTCCTCTGTAGTCTCCGTGTCTGTAATTTGGACACATACCAGGTACTTTGTGCACACAAGAGACAATTATTGCTTTTTAAAGACTTAGGACTCTCCTTATCGTTGTAAAAGTGATATTTCAATCTTTATCGTTTTGACCTAAATTCATTCAGGAAAAATCTTATATTTTTCTAAACCTGTGTGGTGTATTTTTGTGGTGTTTTCACTGTGTTATTGCATGATTTATTGCACAAATACTTTACACATTGCCTTCTAAGTTAAGCCTGACTGCTCAGTGTCAAGCTACCAGAGGGTGGGCACAGGATAATTTGGATTGTGTGTGACTTACCTTGACTAGGATTGTGGTCCCTACTTGGACAAGGGTGTGCCAGCTAGAGACCCCATTTCTAACAGAGCTCTTATATATAGACCTCCAGGCCTGAAGGCGAGGTTTTTCCAATCACTATGCCATCTTGTGGAAACAAGCGTTCAGTACCCTAGTTACACTATTTTTGGGGAGTTTAATTACCATCTAGAAATCCTTGGGAATAGAGAGTCATTACTATTATTAGGAACCGTATGCTAGTTCAATTTGAATCAGAAAGTCTTGATGGCCACACATAAAGTTGGTCATACACTAGATTGTATCTTCTCTATTATTCCAATTTACATGTCGGATCTGTCTTTCCTATTATATGGTCAGATCATAGCGTGGTACACTTTAAATTAGACCTTACGTGTGCTAATTCCATGGAACCCGCCAAAAAAACAACCAACAAATTTAGGGCCTGGAACAAAGTGAACTACTCAGAGATGAGAGATTGCCTGACTGCTGCTATGCCAGGCAGTACAGAGGAGGGTAATTCTTCTGTAAGATTGTATAATAAGTGGTTATCTGATGCAGTGTTTAAGGTGCTACCTGAAATTCCTTCAGAAAAACTCCAATCGCCCCCTGGTATTCTCATTCACTAAGACAGTTCAAGCAAAAATGGCGCAGACAGGAGAGGCTATGGATATTAAACTATAATGAAGAAAAACTGAAGTATAAGAATATGACCCAGGAGTATAAGAGAGCAATAGCTGATGAAAAAAAACAAGATACTCTTCCTACAAAATAAGCTTGATTGCTAACTCATCAAGAGAACTCTTTAAACAGTCCAGAGTTTGGCTAAACCTGACTTTTCGTCAGGCCCTATCCCTATGCTGTTCCTCTGTGAAAAGTTAGCTTGCTATTTCAAGGATAAAAGTACAATCAGTCTATAAGGAATTTGATATTAAGAGATCTCTCCCAGAAAAAATAGCTGTATCCATGATCCCAGCAAATAAAGATATGAACTTCGGCCACTTTCGATTTCTTATAGAAGAGCAGGTGACAGAGCTTATCTTGCGCACTAAGGGGCATATTTATTGTGCCCTAGCGCCACCTTGCGTCACATTAACGTAATTGTATTTGATGTTAATGTGGCCCAACAAGGCCGAAATCCCTGTGTCTTATTTACAGGGTGGCGCAATGCATGAATTGCGCCACTCTGTAACCATTTGGGCTACTTTATGCCTGTGCCAGGCATAATGTATGCAAAGAGGGCGTTCCCCCATTAGTGGGGGGTCGGAAAAATGGCATAAAGAAATCGATGAAATTTCCTTACGCCATTTTTTGCGGCACTTTTAAGCCTACTCACCAGCAGGCATTAAAAGGGGCCTTCCATTCTTTAGAATGGGGCTCTATGTACTCTGCAGAGTACATCAAAAGCGTCATGAAAAATTATGCTATTGCCTCACACTCTGCGCCATGGTGCACCATATTTTAAATACAGTGCACACATGGTGGCAGTAGAGGGGTACTAAAGGGTGCAGGGAAAGTGACGCTGCACTCGGTGCAGCGTCACTTTCCATAAAGCTGCCCCCACGTCTGGCGCTTTTCTTCAGACCCAATTCCACCAAAGGCTCTACATGAGATGGTTAATGTAATTACTCCAGTAATGACACCCTTATTGAATAAAATTATAGAGAAGGGCTGCTTTCCAGAGGACTGGAAAAAGATCACAGTTTCACCTCTGAAACAAAAAATCACTGGACTCTAATATGGAAAGTAATTATTGTTCAATATCTAGATTCCCTTTTCAGGCCAAAGTAATTGAAAGATATCTTAATAACATTCTATCTAACTATTTGGATAATAATAATATCTTGGATGATGCTCAGCTTCGTTTTAGATCTCGGCACGGTATTGAGACTGCCCTGGTTGCAGCTTCAGAAGCAATCAGTCACAACATCGACAAGGATGGAAGGGCTAGGTTGGTCCTTTTAGACCTTTCCGTGGCATTTGATACAGTTAGCCATAAGGTACTACTGAAACGGCTAACAGAAATAGGGATTTCTAGCTCAGCAATAGACCTATTATTGTTTTCTCTGGAAGGCCGAGTACAAAGAGTAGCCGTGGAAGAGTTTATTTCTGAGGCTTGTTCACTTCCTTGTGGTGTCCCACACGGATCATGAATGAGTCCTACTCTATTTAAAATTGATGTGACTCTATTAGCAAAACTTTTCAGCTCTTTTGGTTTTGTTACAATTGCTTATGCTGATGACACCCAAATTGTAGTGTCAGTGTCTAGCAATGTCGATGAGGTTGCTGATCATTTTAACAAATGTATGAAAGCATGAACAATAGTTGTTTAAAGTTGAATACAACAAAAACTAAAGTTTTACTTTTCGGGAACGATTGCACATTCTGGAATAAATCATTGTGGCCAATTTCACTTGGACCCCTTCTTACACCAGTGAAGAAATTGATGAATATAGCAATTGTATTTGATGATGAATTATCTTTTGTGGAGCAGATTAACAAGATAGTATCATCTTGTTTTTATATATTAAAAATGCTGAAGAATTCACCTTTCATTCCCCCAGAATTGAAAAAGTCTGTGGTTTTTGCATTAGTGCTATCTAGACTGGACCACTGCAATGCGGTATATGCAGGTATTGTGGTGCAGCGCTTTACCACGGCGTCCCTTTTGCAAGCCGCGGTCGGGCTGCCACTCTGAGTATTGGAGCGCCGTCTTTACCGCACGCCTCATTTTTGTATTTCTTTGACAACGCATTTCAGGAAGCACATTTCTTGCTCCCGGTCACGCCACCAGTATAACTTGTTTCCCTGACATGTTTTCTTTCCTTACCTGGTGGGGGGGGACCCCTCTTCTTTCTTCTCTTTACTTATTTTTCTCTGTACACTTCGCCTTTTCTTTCTTCTGGTTTCCATGTTGTTTCTTAGTATTTTTTTTACCAGCATACCCTTTTCTTTTATACTGCTACCTTTTTCCTATTCTTTTCTATTAGGCCTTTCCCATTCCAAGATGGTGCCGTTCTTTTTTTCTGTTTTGTCACTTCCTGTCTCCTGGTATATAAGTCTTTCAGTCCTGATCTTCTTTGCGTTGTAAACACTTCCGCTTGGTGGTGATCCTCTCTCCTGTTTCTTTGTGTTTTTCTCCAGTTCCTGTTGCTTTTTTTGAGATTTCCTATTTTTCCCCTTTTTTCATTCTTATTTTTTTCCTCTTTTTCAGGAGTTCCTGTGTAGAGGTTTTTCCCACATTTTTAGTTTTTTTTCCTCTGGGACTCCTTCTGGAGGGTACGGTCTGCTTAGGTGTTCCCTGTCAAGCAGCGCCGTGGCTACTAGAAAGAGTCGCCCTTATCTTTGTCAGTCCAGAACCAGAAGAAGAGCGGGTGCTCTTTCAAGTTCTCCGGCCAAAGGTGAGAAGCGACATGCAGACCGTGACAGGTATGAGACAAAAACTATTAACTAACCTCTAAATGTTGCAAAACTCAGCTTGTCACCTACTTAATAACATTCCCAAACACCAATCAGTAAAAAAGGCCCTGTGGAGCTCCATTGGTCACCTGCAAAAATTTTTTTGCATTCAAAGCCTTATGTGTAGCACACTAGGCCCTACATGGGCATGGGCCTGAGTTCTTTAGAATGATATTCGGGTGATATCTACCTAATACCTCTTCACTCAGCATCTTCACATTCAGTGGCAGTTTCTCACATTTAAAAAAGTTAAATGGGGCAGCCCTAGTTTTGTGCACTTTACCAGTAATCTTTAGAACAAGATGCCACATGCTCTTAGATTGCAAGATAAATTCCTCTGTTTTTGCAAGATGTTAAAGACTTGCTTATTTAGGATGTATTTTCTATAATTGAATTGTCTGGTTTCTGATGGTCTGGCAGTGTGTTTAAAGATAGAGTCTTAAACTATGTTCAGCGCTAAGACACTCTTAGGCATTTGCAATCTATATGAGCAATCAAATTAACCCAAATCAAATCTTTTATGTGACTGACTGAAAAGTGTTTGTCTGGGCATGTCACCTGGTGTTAGACCATCTGTTTAGGTGTTTAAATAGGTGTGAGAATGTATCAGAGTGGTTGTGAGAGTGTTTATCCTGGTCTGTCAGTACATATCAGACTCTGTCTGGGTATCTGAATGGGTGTTAGAGTCTGTGTCTGGATGAGTAAGTGGGTGCATGTGTGTTTGAGAGAGTGTTTTTCTGCGTCTCATAGTGGATGTGAGCATCGATGTCTAGGTGTGTGAATGAGTGTGAAAGTTTGTTTTTGGGTGTCAGAGCGGGTATAAGAGTGTCTCTCTCTGTGTGTGAGTGAGTGTAAGAACATCTCTCTGGGTGTCAGAGTGGGTGTAAAAGTGTCTGCCTGAGTATTTGAGTGGGTGTGAAAGTGTCTGGGTGTGTGAGTGGGTGAGAGAGTGTCTGTCTGGGTGTGTGAGTAGGAGTGAGATTGTCTATCTGGGTCTGTCAGTGCATATCAGGCTCTCTGCCAGGGTGTGTGAGTGGGTGTTAGAGTCTGTGTTTGGGTGTGAGAGTGGGTATGAGAGTGTCTGCCACGGTGTGTGAATGGATGTTAGAGTCTGTGTTTGGGTGAGAGAGTAGGTATGAGAGTGTCTGCCTGGGTGTGTGAGTGGCTGTGAGAGCATTTGTCTGGGTGTCAGAGTGGGTGTAACAGTGTCTTCCTGAGTGTGTGTGTGAGAGTGACTGCCGGGGTGTGTGAGTGGGTGTGAGAGTGTCTGGGTGTGTGAGTGGGTGTAAGAGTGTCTGTCTGGCTTTGTAAGTGGGTGTTAAGGTGTATGTGTGTGTGTGTGTGTGTGAGTGGGTGTGAGCATGTCTGTCTGGGTGAGAGTGCTTGTCTGGGTGTGTGAATGGGTTTGAGAGTGTGTTCCTGGGGGCCATAACGGGTGTGAGAGTGTCTTGGTGTGTGAGTGTATATGAGAGTGTCTATCTGGGTGTGTAAGTGGGTGTGAAAGTGTCTTTTAGTGGGTGTGAATGCATGTAAGAGTGTGTTCTGGGTATCAGAGTGGATGTCAGAGTGTCTCAGGGTGTGAGTGGGTGCAGGAGTGTCTCTCTGGGTGTCAGAGTGGGTGTGAGAGTATCTGTATGGGTGCCAGACTGGATGTATGTTTATATATATCTTTTGATTCATGGTGATATCCACAAATTTGTTGTGGATATACATCGGGGGGGCACACAGAGTTTTCAGACGTCATTCTTTATTCTTTTGCCACATCTATACCACACATACCACATATACCGCACATAGTATTTCATAAACTTCTGAACAGATTTACACTAAATCACAAAAAGCATGCTTTCTGGACCAACAGCTAGCTTTCTGTCAAGTTTGGTGTAATTCTGTCCAGTGGTTCAGGCTGTAGTAATGTTCAAAATCCCTAATGGAAGATGCATGGTGAAAATATGTTTTGGGACCTCTCCTTCTTCTCAGCCTCCACTTGTCAGATCACCCAAAACATTCAAGACAGCAGCTGAACCATCTGTCATAGTAGTGTTAAAATGTTTTTGATAATTAATCAAACGGCGCCAAAGTTATTGGCAAAACAAAAATGCTTTTCCTATGGAAACTAGGTCCTAACTACAACTACCTACCAGTGTGTGAGTGTATGTGTTCATATGTTTATATATATATATATATAGATACATATATGAAGTGTTGCTTGTTTACACAAAATGACAGATGTAAGTTCTCATCTTTATTGCAACTGGGATTATTGTCATTTAGGGCCAGATGTAGCAAGCATTTTGCATGGTGCAAACTGCGAAAATCACAGTTTGTGCCATGCCAAATGTGACGCTCAAAAACAAATTGCGAGTTGGTACCGACTCGCAAATTGTGAATGCGACTCGCAAATAGGAAGGGGTGTCCCCTTCCTATTTGCGACTCGCATCGCTATGCTAAATTGCTTTGTGACCGCGAATGCGGTCGCAAAGCAATTCGCAGTTACCACCAATGTCACACTGGTGGTAACCCATTCGCAATGGGACCCCTTCCCCTTTGTGAATGTTGCCAAAAAATGTTTTTCAGAGCAGGCAGTGGTCCAATGAACCACTGCCTACTCTGAAAAACCGAAACCAAATGGTTTTGTTATTTTTTTTATTTTGCAACTCGTTTTCCTTTAAGGAAAACAGGCTGCAAAAAAAAAAAAGTTTTATTTAAAAAGCGGTCACAGACATGGAGGTCTGCTGTCTTCAGTAGGCCACCATCCCTGTCAGTGCAAGGACTCGCTATGGGGTCGCAAAATGCAACCCATCTCATTAATATTAATGAGGTGGGTCTTTGCAACCCCATAGCGACTCGCAGAAGGTGTCTGAGACAACATTCTGCATATGCTTTTGCGACTCGGAAATTGCGAGTCTCACCGACTCGCAATTTGCGAGTCGCAAAAGCATTTCTTGCTACATCTGGCCCTTAATGTCTTACTGTACCCTGACTAAATCTCATACTGCACCCGTTGAGCTAGGTCTTGACTGTGGACTGAATCTTCCAGTGGAGTGAAAGATCTTTCACCATATATTGAGTGTCCAATGTCTTGAATAGTAAGGACCACCTCGCAATTCAACACTAATATTGCTCGTTTGACCCTGCCACAGCTATGATCGAGAAAAATGCATGGCAGGAATAAAATCACTTTCCTTCCATTCTGTCTATTCTGTCCAATCTTCTTGTATGTCCTCTCTTCCCTTGCTGCTTCCCCACCATCATCTATCCTTCTTTCCCATTTACTTAGTCTTACTTAGTCATTTCACCAATTATTTGGTCTTTGTAAAAAATCAGCTGCCTGATTTTATTTATGTGATTTTTTATTCCTTCATAGATTAGTTTCACTCTTTTTGTGCGACAAATCACACATACTTTATTTTTATATTTACCACTTGAAATTGGCGGTTGGCCCACGTAACTTTGATATGCAATGTTGAGATGATTATATTACAAATAGAACGCTGTCCTTAAAAAGCCACAAAAGTACCCATAAGGGGTCACAGATTGTGGTGAGTATACTTGACCATCCGCCTCCTCCTTGTGATTGCTATGATAGTGCTATGCCATACCAATTCCATCAAAGCAAATTAATTTTTGATAGTATCATTGAAGCAGGACACCATATAGTAAAGGTAAGTGGCCTAGATTGAAGTACTTGCTTCTACCTTATCGAACAAGTATAGAAAACACTAATTGCAAATCCAATACATGTGTGTTCATATCAGCAGTCAGTCAATGCCTCCTGGTCAGAGCACTGCAACCCATCCACCATATTGGGTCAAGGAATACTGTGCAAGCTGGATGTCATGTGTCAGTCAGGTATTCCCTGGACCCTCATTCAATTGACTGACCGAAATGCCTTTACTCGCACCATTGGAGAGCAGCTGACGTCAAGAGTTCTGTCACACAGAGATCGTTCATGATAGGTACACAATGTCACACCTTTTTTTATGATAGTTACTTATGATCAATGTAAATCTTCTTGAGCTACACAAAAGTATTACTGAATTTATAATAACGAAAATGTTCAACAAGATGACACAAGTGCTGGGGCAAGCAGGGGCTTTTGGGCCTCAGTCATGGGGATTGAGGTTGTTTACCTTGATGTCCTGGGATTCACCCTACTATGGCTGTGCAAAGTGGGCTATAACCCCTTTAACACTTGAAGCTCAGAGATAACAATGGCAAGCAATTACAAGTTTCTCAGGTAGGTAATGGGGGAGGTAGAGCTTAGGACTTTACAAACACACAGCAGGGCAATAACTGATTTTCCAACTCAATTCTTTGCTTTCTAAAAGAAGCATGATGTAATGCACATTAGAACGTCTACACTCACAATATAAGCAAGGTGCTATTTCTTTTCCAGGGCGCTGAGTTTAGGTGACATCGCTACCTGCTACTTCCCCTTAGTTTCCCATTCTAGTCTAGGCAGTAGCCTCCATTCTCAAAGTAACAGCATGATTATATACAGTTATAGTTCAGCCTCATGTAGGAAAGTTTGCTCCATAAGGTGCAATCAAGTACAAAATGGATCTCAGAGGCCAGGGTTCCCCTGATCCTCTCACACACTCCATGCATGTACTATGCAGGTTACACACACAAAGATGCACAACATACAATTGGGATGTTAGTCTTAGGAGCTAGGTAAGTGCATAGAAGCTGCATTTTACATGAATGGGCCTTTATGCCTCCACTCCTGTGACACAGATGAAAGTTTCCTGACACCACTGCCACACGACATGAAACATAGTTCACTCTCTGTCAATCACTTTGAGCACCCCTCAAATATACTGGGTAGGTCCAGGACCTTACTCATGTCAAGGGACTGGTCTAGGCTACTACACACACGCTAGATTAGTGTGATGATGAGGACAAAATGAAAATGAAAAACCAGGATACCAGATATATTGAGTTTGGCACTTTCTGCAGGGAAGTGCAACCGTACAGTATGCAGGTGACATTCATGTCCCAAAATATGCCAACCCTTGCATGATTACCAGTAGTGACTACTCTTATGCATCTGGAAGATATAAAAGCTTCATAAATATGAAATGCTGCTACATGGGTAATGAAGTAATGGTCCCCTTTAGAAGAAGGAAAATACCATCAAGACAATGACTTCTGAAACTGTCATGAATTATTATTCAAATATTAGCTTTAAATGTATTTATGACAATAAGTGATGTGACATTACCTACCTGCACTGTCTTTTACAATACGATTAAATGCACAGACTTGTACCATTTCTCTTATGCACACTGCCAAAACAAAAGCAACAGACATTTTCATGCAGGCTCTAACGAAGACTGAAACAAAGCACAAACTTGTTCAAATCTTGGTAAAAACATGTGCCGCTTGGAAGAAGATGGAAGGTGCAAGATGGAATCATGGTGGAACAGGGGAATTACAAAATATACACATTGTCCTGGGATGGGAGAATACATTCTTGGCCATTAATATTACTTTCTGAATACAAGGTCAATGAAATCACATCCTCAGGTGCAGGCATGCCCTCTGACATGTGAGAACCACCTCCTTCTCCTTAGGGAGAACAACCGCAAGTGCACACATTGAATTGTCCCTAGTGATACCAATCTGGCACAATGCAGAGATATGCATTTCCTTCAACAATGCTTACCTTATATGCTTGGTCAGTTTGTCAAGGCGAATGGCTGAATGGTTTTGTGCACTGGGTGTATTATTCCACAGACAACTGGGGAGAACACTTATTTTGTTATTCATTGTGTGACTTTGTTCACTATGACTATTTATGTCATGTCCATGTTTACTATGACACATGACTAATGCTGTGTACGTCACATGCTCAGTTGTGTTGTGTGTTCTCATGGCCATATATAACAGTGTGCATCAGGGTGAATGTGTAGGTGATAATAGTGATTCAGGAAGGAAATAGGATTCCTCTTTCATCACTGTTCTACTGCTTCAATGCAGACCTAGCATTATTGGCACTAGGTCAACTTATGGACCTACATAGGGTCGTACTGCCGGGTTTTGGTGTATATGTATGACTTGTTGCAAGGCTGTATTTTGTCCACACAGATAGTGCTGATCTTGCACACTGCTTCAGGTAGATATAGCAACAACCCCGTGGGTTCAAGACACCTCAAGCAAGACTTGAAGATGCTAAATGTGTACTCTGTAATGACTGAGGTCATTGTCTGTGCTCGGTTATACTTCTGCCAAGGCTCAGTAGTTGAACCTTGAGAAGTGGATGAGGAAATATGGAGAGTGATAATGCACTGTCACCTACAAAGACATGCATTCGAGAGTCATACTTTCTCTCTAATCTCTTAACCTTCCATTACTTTCATGTGTGCACTAAGAACTTCAACAGGGCTTAGGAAGAGGGTAAGAGGTATGTCAGTCGCTATGATGTTACACCCCAAATGACCATGTATTCTCTGTGTGTTTCCTGTCCTCACCAACTGATGTGCAATTGAAGACTGCAGAACATGACTGTCAAAAGTGAAACCAAGAAACGTGGCATGCACATGCTTGAAATTGCACCCTCGTTGTGCAGGCAGTTTGCACATTGGTGATGTGGAAGCAGTGTGAATTGTGAATACGGTGTGTCCTCTGTCCTGGCACCTGAAGAGCTACATATGTCATTTCCACTTATCAACTAGACGAAATATGATATAGAATTCCAATACCAGCCGTTGCTTGTCCCATGTTTACTGTGGTGTGCTGATGTACTATTGCACTCAGTTGACAATGCATGCTAATATTTTTGGGCAACAATACCAAATGGCATAGCTGTGAGATGGCAGCATTGGACCACTGGTCCTCTAAAATCAAAGAGTGACCAGGATGTGAACTGCACAGCCGAAGCCGCAGCCAATCCATACAGGTGAAGGAGCCATACCCCTCATCTTTTGCTGGAGAAGAGGAGCGTCTGTCAGGCTGAGCAAAGGTCAGCCTGACAAACACTCTTCTTGTTTAGGTCAGGCAGCCAGGAGCTAGATATGCACTAAATGTGTGGGCTCCTGGCGGCATGAGCTCAATTCCAGTCTGAGGATTTCACAGCCCTGTGGGTGTGACCTCCCCAGCCTGGCAAAAGTGTCTTGAGGTCCTCCCCCTTGTGACGAGGGGGAGAATCACTAATTGCCTCAGACCTGGGTACTTCAGTTTTAAGTCCTGAAGTGCCCAGGGCTAAGTGTTAATCAGTGAAACCCTGTCACAGAATGGGGAGGGGTCAGCAGTCTCACAGATCCATCCCACTCTGTGTCGAGTGAAGGACTGCTGCCTCCCCTCATTAGCTGACCTAAGGTCAACCAATGAGAGAAGGCAGAAATCCCAGAAGGCAGAGATGGCATCGGAACAGGAAGTTGATAAAGCTATTTCCTGCTCCAAATCAACCAGCATATCTAGGAACACTTCAGGAGGGGAGTGGTGTCTGCCCAGTACTTCATTATCAAAGATGACAATGAGTTTGATACTTTGTAGACCTTCTATCACCTCTTGAAATATGAATTTCAAATACACCTACCCAATGCCACATTTTTGCTTTCATAGTAGTTTTACATGTGGAGATTAACCGTCACACACAATGATAAGGAAGAACTGTGCATACCTTTCCATTTGGGCCTTGTGGAATTGCCATTGAATGTATCATTCAGAAGTGATACTGTAACAATATTCCTCATGGTCCCATGTGAATCAGGCTCTTTGCCTTTTAGTAGGATTGTTAAGATCTTTCGCATTCCATGAACCCAACCTAGTTATAGAAAAGACAAATGAACAATAAAAAAGTGTTTACAGGGCGGAGCCAAGCGCTGTGGAAGATGGCCGGAACGAACGGAGACGGGGAAACAGGCCAAAAGATATTTCTCTGATCTCTATATATCTGGAAAAAGGGAAAGTACATGTCAGATATCAGTAGGATGGCGTAGGATACAAGATATATGAACAACCCGCTCTGCAATTGAATTAAATGCTGAAAGATACGTTGATCGGTAAGGCCAAAATGGTGGCATGAATTTTGTCTCAAACTTGTACGGAACGCTTTCTTATGCATTTTGGAACTTTAAAATGCGAGCGCTTCTCACCTTGTTACACCGCACAACATCGGCAATGCCACATGATGCTTCTGGATAATCTCCGACGTGTCTGATCATATTGTTACATAGCACGATGTGGAATAAGAGATCATGCCTGCGGCCTAGCAGTAATTAAGAAACGTGTACGCTCCTTACCTTTTTGTATCACGTATTGAAATCATCATGCAACACCTCTGGATGCTTTTTTCACTTGACTGATTACATTGCACTGTGGCGCGTCACGGAAGACAACAGGATAACATACACGTAGCCCAGAGAAAACCGGAAAATGCAATCGCTCCCTACCTTATTGTACTGAGTAGCATCAAAACTGTTGTGTGCTATCTTGAACACTGCCCGGTATGAATGACTATCATAATAAAGCACTATTTGGAAGACGCAAGGATAGCATATGCATGGCTTAATAGAATCAATATAATTTTGGAAAAATCTGACTGCAATCTACACAGTGGATATCACGCTCGCCTAAGGAGACAGAAATTGAAGTAATTTATTGCTTCCTTCCTCTTTTAACATCATTCTGCATGCATATAACAAGCCATTACGATAGAACTTATTTTTAAATGGAAATGGAATATATGCTGCAATGTAGGTATTACATCGGTGATCAAAATCAAGCTTATTGTTAGAATTGAAGTATTAAGTGATTAGTCACCCATTATAAACAGAACTTTGGATGACAACTGATTTACACCTTATGTCAGAACCTAAAGTAGTAAAGCAATTGTCATATAGTGCAGCTTTGTTATCAAACCCTGGCGCCATAGACTCCAAATGTAAAATGGCTGATTCTACTGAACAATCCTCAGCAGCTATGGATACAATTTTGAAAGAACTTTTAGACATAAAGGGCCATATTTATACTTTTTGACGCAAAACTGCGCTAACACAGTTTTGCTCCAAAAAAAATTGCGCCGGCTAACGCCATTCTGAAGCACCATGCGGGCGCCGTATTTATTGAATGGCGTTAGCTGGCGTTAGCCGACCGGCTCTGCCAGGTGTGCGTGAAAAAAAACGACGTACACCAGGCAGCGCCGGCGTAGGGAAAAATGCCGTTTGGGCGTCCCAAAATGGGGCAAGTCAGGCTGAGGCAAAAAAAAGTCTTAACCCGATTTGCGCCATTTTTTTTGGGCGCCCAGACGCCATTAACATGACTCCTGTCTTAGCAAAGACAGGAGTCATGCCCCCTTGCCCAATGGCCATGCCCAGGTGACTTCTGTCCCCTGGGCATGGTCATTGGGCATAGTGGCATGTAGGGGGGCACAAATCAGGCCCCCCTATGCCACAAAAATTGTTTTTAAAAAATACTTACCACAACTTACCTTTTCTCCCTGGGATGGGTCCCTCCATCCTTGGGTGTCCTCCTGGGGTGGGAAAGGGTGGCAGGGGGTGTCCCTGGGGGCAGGGGAGGGCACCTCTGGGCTCATTCTGAGCCCACAGGTCCCTTAACGCCTGCCCTGACCCAGGCGCTAAAAAGAGGCGCAAATGCTGGGTTTTTTGCCCCGCCCACTCCCGGGCGTCATTTTTGCCTGGGAGTATAAATACCACGCACATGCCTGGGAGTAATTTTTTAAGACGGGAACGCCTACCTTGCATATCATTAACGCAAGGAAGGTGTTCACGCAAAAAAATGACGCTAACTCCATGAACTTTGGCGCTAGACGCGTCTATCGCCAAAGTATAAATATGGAGTTAGTTTTGCGTCGAAATTGCGTCAAAGAAATGACGCAATTTCGGCGCAAACGGAGTATAAATATTCCCCAAAATCCTCTATTGCGTCCCTGGACAATACAGTCTCAACAAATACTATGGAAGTTCAAGGACTAAGGAATGATGTTATCAAATTTCAATCCTGCCTACAGACGATGGACAGTCAGATTACGAATATTGAATCCCGCCTAAATAAGACACCTGATACAGGTCAGGATATCTGGTATCTGCAGCAAAAAATTATTGATTTAGAGGACCGAAGTAGAAGGAATAATCTTAGAATTATAGGTCTTCCAGAACAACTAGACAATGATAATATACTAGACTTTTTGACAACTTTAATTCCAATTCTGACGAACATCACTTTCACAGTGCCTTTAGAATTTCAGAGAGCTCACCGTGTCCGAACACGTGAAATGGACCACTCTACAAGACCTCGACATATTCTAGCCTACTGTTTATGGTATCCACAAACTTGTCATATTATCATGGCAGCAAAGAAGCATGGTCCATACGAGTATGAAAAATCTCAAGTAATCATCACAGCAGCTGTTTCAGTACCTACTAATCTCAAAAGAAAACAATTTTTAAATCTACGTGCTAGATTAAAGAAAAGAGACATAAAGGCCTTCATTACAACCGCAGCGGGCGGCGGTCGCCGCCCGCCATGCGGTTGCCGCCGAATGACCGCACCGCCAAAAGGCCGCCCGCAGGCCCAGCGGGAAAGACCCAGCAACGATGAAGCCGGCTCCGAATGGAGCCGGCGGAGTTGCTGGAGTGCGACGGGTGCAGTGGCACCCGTCTCGATTTTCAGTGTCTGCTAGGCAGACACTGAAAATTATGGTGGGGCCGTGTGAAGGGGCCCCACAACACCCGTTTCCGCCATCCTGTTCCTGGCTGTTTTTACCGCCAGGACCAGGATGGCGGGAAGGGGTTCGGAATCCCCATGGCGGCGCTGCAAGCAGCGCCGCCATGGAGGATTCCCTTGGGCAGGGGTAAACCAGCGGGAAACCGCCGGTTGCCCAATTGCCCATGAAGCACTGCCAGCCTGTTGGCGGTGCTTCCGCGGCCCTCTGACCTGGCGGTTTCAAACCGCCAGGGTCAGAATGAGGGCCAAAATATGGTCTTCTGGAGCCGGCTACTATGACTGTAACTTTTCAAGGGAAAACCTTGAGAGACCGTAGCTTATATACTCAATATTAACATGAAATGTTAATGAACTAGTGTGTATTAATGCTGCATAGAAAATTTATTAATGTATTTTGCTAAACGCGTGCTTGAAATGTGCCCATGGGGAGTGGCCGTCAATACATATGGGGACTAATGAAAATGACTAATAATGATGAAATGTTATGTTAAAGTATAGTTTTACACTAATTATTAAAGGTTATATGCTAAAGTTTTGCTAATAAACCATTAGGCCTTAGTTAGCATGAGTCGAGGCCTAGCTGCCTGGTTTCATATTAAATGTGTTTTTCTAACATGCAGTGTGCTGACTTGCTGAAGGACATGAACTCGTGTTTTTCTAAAAACTAGAAGATGAATGTAACTGTAGTAGATCCGTTCTCATGAAATTCGACTTGCCCAAGGAAACATTCCTGCTGCATGCAACAGTGTAGACTAATCCCAGGTGCAGGGTCTATACCCAGTCTGTAAGGGATGTTTCTTGTCGGTCAGGCACACTGCCACCTTCCATCTACAGTCAGTTTTTAATTAACAACCACTCCATACAGGTACACGTCCTACTAATTTCAATATTGTTGATCCTGGAATTGTGGACTTTTGTTATAGCTGTAATAACAAAACTGAAACATCATGATTACTTAAGGAATGAAAATGCTGTCATAAAAAGCACAAAAATGAATGAATGAATGAATGATAGATTCTCTGGAAGGTATCGATGTATGTTTTGTAGAGAATTGAATGTCGTTTTTTTTTTTTTTAGGTGAAATCTGTTCAGGAGTTATGAGTAAAAACGTGTTTTTAAAGCCAGTTTTCAACATGGCAGAGCAAGAAGCTTAGGGCCAGTGCCCAGAATACATAAAATTACAATGTGGGTATAACCAACACGTCTGCCAAGTTGCATACTTTTAACTGAAAATGCACAATTTTAGAAATGTCCCCTGGCTGAATAGGAATATTAGGCTGAACACTTTATTTCCTAGTTCAAGTCATTAGTAATGGGTCATCCTGCCTCCCAATAGGCCTTTCTGAAGCCCGCGATTTCAGTTTGTCCAAGCTTTTCCATTGCCAGACCCCTCCTTTTCTCTTCTTCTGAAGAGCCTACAATACTGAAGGGGTCACAATGGAAGGTCACACCCACAACCGAGTTTTAGTCTCTATAGTGAACTGTTTTATTTTCCCTGACATGCTAGATGAGCCGGAAGGCTGTGTTCACGTGGCTAGGTATGGTGGTATGGAGTTGGAAGACTCCGTCTACCATGACACCATTTCACACACCCATGACTCATTGATAAAGTAGTTTTGCCAGCCTCCAGGTGTAGAACTACCCTCCCCAAGCTGGCTGATAAGGGGCCCAACAGACGTATACTTGCTGAGGGACATTATGATGTGTTCCTGTGCTGATTGATAGGGATGATCAAGGCTTGTCCCATTGCACTGTTGACGTTAATTTATTTGAAGATTTCAGTACACATATGTATTCTCTAATAGTTAATGGCTGTTGCAGTCCGTCTTGTATGCTTTTCATTCAGGAAGTTGACAGGGGTGTTGGAGGCAGGGCCCTTTGGCTGTGGATGTTGGTATGAAGGTGTTTGCTGTATTCTCACTTTAGGGTGGGGGACCAGGGTACTGACGTCAATCCCCTGTTAGTTTACATTTAGAGGGCGCTTCAGAGGCCACCTGCCTTCTCCAGCAGCCTCACTGTTGGTTGGCAGAATGAATCACTTCCAACCAACCGTTTGTACACACACACACACACCTGAAGTTTCCTTTAAAGATTGATAGTGCATGTTTCACTGTACTCTGTGCCATTTTTGCAGGGGCCGTGTGTTCTCACTCATTTTGGGATGGGTATTGGTTTTACATGTAGTGTTAAGTGACCATCTTAGACTAATGCTTGGATAAGATGCTGCCACGGAGGCCATTGACCTGGACTCCTCCACCAGGAGGGTCTACGGTGGCATGGTCATTGAATTTGCACTCAGCATGCATGTCATGATTACTCTTTTGGCTATCATCAAGGGCCTGTGTGTTTCTAACATAGGCCCGTATTTATACTTTTTTTAGTGCCGCATTTGCGACGCTTTTTGACGCAAAATGGCGCAAACCTACAAAATACAATGGCATTTTGCAAGTTTGCGCCGTTTTTGCGTCAAAAAACGACGCAAATGTGGCGCAAAAAAAGTATAAATACAGGCCATAGTGTTTCTTGAGCTCTCTTATATTTATTCAAATCCATTGGTTCCACAGTGCTGAGGACACTCTCTCTTGTGCTTGACGCCAGATATGATTCTTTCTAGAATCTTTTGCCCATCTCTGTAAAATGGGTTTCATGCATTTTGCCTCTCTTTGCTATGTGTTATAGCTGTTACACTGCAAGGTACCTGGGATGGATTGACTGCTATTCCAATGGTTTGTTTCTCACTTGTTTTTGGGTTAAATAAGGTCCCCTAATTGTCTCAGAAGAGCTTTGACCCCCAGGAGTTTCTCAAAGCAGATCTCTGGGTATTTTCATACACACAACAAACATGCTTAGCCCATATACCTCCACTGTGATATGGAATGCCACTCAGAGCTAAGTTGTGGTGGTCTGGAGCTACACCGCTTTCTCTGCCTGGAGGATTGTCAGTGGTGGTAACGATTGACAGTATTTGTGGGACAAACCATTTACCTGTTGACTGAACAGGGAGAGTGAATGAAGGGCCTCTCCTATTTTAATTTGTCTGTTAGTCCCTTGCAATCAAGTTTCCATCAGTTTGTAAGTAGGATGAGCAAGGAGCACATCTACTGCATTTATCAGATACATCAAGTAATCCAATTTGAAACTCCTGCCTGTAAAGAGCATGTAAATAGCATCAACGGTGGAGGATTGGAGGACGCCCCCCAGACAGCAAAGTGAATTGCAGGCCTTCCATATAGCATTCCTACAGTCCCTTGAAATGAATCAGATTCCAAGATGTAGGAGATAGGAAACAGAGAGTTAATTTCATGGATAGTGACAGTACTTGCCCTTTTCCTGTTCAATTCCTCTTCAAGGATAGTGCCCCCAAAATGTTTAGAAGTAGTTGAGTGAGCTTCCTGAAACCAGTCCTTAAGCTATATCAATGGAATACCCCTGTGGGTGTGGCAGGATTCACTTTGATCAATGCCCGTGGACATACACAGTTGGAGAGTGAGAAGGACCTCTTAGCTATAGGGACTGACTGCCCACACCCTTTGCCAGATTCAGGAACAGGAAACTATAAGTTCTTCAAAATGACAGGAAGAACTACCTTGAAGCCACTTGACATAAGGAGCCCCATTCCTGCCTATGTTTGGCAGGTTTGTCACTATAAGAAAAAATACCCAGATGACCTTGCACTGAAAAGATTTGTGACTGTGTTATGCAGTTGCATCACTGTAAGAAGAAGTACCTATGGTGGCTTTATGCTAAGAAGATGGCAACTGTAGGTGTCAGTTTTGGATCACCGCCCTTCAAAGCAAATGACAGCTGAGACACAGGATGGATTTCTTGCATCATATGGGTGGTATACTTGAACTTTGGGCCCAAGGAAGATCAACTACAAGATTACACTACCAGCTACCATAGTGAGTGAGTGTCATCTGTACTGACTGGTGGCTTTACAGATCATCTTCCAGCACCTTGGGTAGCTGATGGATCACTCTACTTGACTATTCTTATTACTAACGTGTCAGCCTTGAGGAAAGTGAGAGGGAATCCTTGGGACAGCTGTCCTCATGTTCCCACCCTGCAGGGATCATTCAAACTTGTGAGAGTGAGGAACATAATCCCTGTTTATTCTGGTGGTTTATGTTCTCAGTGGGGTTTTGCGTCCTTATTCCTTTGCTTTTGAGGTTGTATGGACCACCATTCTTGACATGCCGAGAGTTGTGTTTTTTCTGGGATTTTAATGTGATATTCCAGCTGTACTTCATAAAATTTGCTTTCATAGATACATTCTCAATTTTGCGGCATCTCATAGTTTGCTGTCAAACATTTCCAGTGCAGTTCGATGGTCAGGATGCTTTTTGGAGCTGTATTTGCTGCTGTGCACCCCATGTTTGAAAAACTAGGTAGCACTTGTATGTGACTGTTTATTTCCATGATTATGCTTTTTGTACTTGGAGGTGCTTGCAAGTTAAAAGATCTCTGTGCTCGCTATTGGCCCTATCTATACTCTGTGACTCACAGGCTTGATTGTAGCTGGATCACTTATTTTTTCTCTATTGCCTGCTCCTTGTTTTCTCCTGTTTATGTTTCTTCCCTCACTGCATGAGATTTCAAAGCTGGCAACTTTGTTGGACTTCATGTTTTGGTTATCTCTCAGGCTATGATTCTCTTCTACCACTTGGGTGTTGGTTGCATGTTCCACAGGTCCTTTCAGGTGTGCGTCTTGCTGTGTTAGTCACACCAATTACTCTCTGTGGCCTTGTGACCTGTGGTTGCTGTGTTCTGTGTCTCTGTGATTTGCCCCCATTACTGCTTAGGGAAAAAGTGAAGCATTATACAGGCAACCATGTTGCCACTAAATATTGCAACCTTCATATGAAAACATACAGAATATCACACACCTCTAGACTTACAATGTCACATTTGAGCCTGAAGCATGTTGACCCTCCTGAGGCTGAATGTTTTTCTCCCAGTTGAGCACATACATGCTCCCCATGCTTGCTGTAAAGTATTGAGGAGTTTCAGGACTGTACTCATCTAAACAAGCCTCTACCAGAATGGCAGCTGCAATGTGCCATCTCCAGTTGCATGTCAGTAGTCCACCTGGAGAGTAATGACAGTCACCAGCTTCTTCCTTGATGCATGTGAGAAAACAGGGCTGATTGCAGAGGCCCCATAACTTTTTGCCCCCATTTTCCACTTTTTGCTGGTGTTTTCCTGACTTTAAAGGTGCCCAGGGTACTGCTAACCAGTCCCAGGGCCTGTGCTCTGTGTAAAATGGATATGCAAATTAGGCTAATTATACTTGGCTAAGTTAACCTACCTATAAGTCCCTAGTATATGGTAGGGCATGTAGGTTTAGGGACCACAGCATAGGTGGTGCACACCTAGGTGCACTGCTGAGGTGCCCAGTGTCATTTTAAAAGCAAGCCTGCCTTGCTGGCTGCTTTTAAATTAAAGTTATATGCAAATTCGACTTTGGAATTAAAGGTACTTCCAAAGTCTTAAACTACCTTATTTTTACATATAAGTCACCCCTAAGGTGTGCCCTATGTGCCCCTAGGGCTGGGTGCCATGTAACTATAAGCAGGGACTTTATAAAAATAGATTTATAAGCCCTGGTGAGGTAAAAACAGCCAAATTCGTTTTTCCCTCATTGAAGTAAATGGCCTTCATAGGCTAGAATGGGCAGACTTTATTTTAAATTTTAAAGTCTCCTTAAATGTTACATACCAAGAATTTGGTATCAAATTGATTGTTGTAATAAATCCTACAACTTCCAGTTGTTGGATTTAATATATCTTGTCCAGGTAAAAAGTTTAGACTTTACCTAAAAAGTTGCCAATTTCAGCTCTGCATTGTTTTTGCTGCTGTGCTCTGATTGGCCAGCCTGCAGCAGCTTCTGCCAGGCTGCCTTGATGAGGTGTGAAGTGGCCAGGCTTCACACAAAGGAATGTGCTTGGGGGAGAGAATCTCCCCTCAGCAGATGGTGAGGCAGGAAGGGGGAGGGCTGCCAAACTGGTCTTCAAAGGCAGAGAAGGACATCTGGAGCACCCAGCAACACCCCCACATCCTGCAACCCCAGACAATTAGGTGCCCCCTTGATTAGATTAGGAGAGGGCAGGAGAGGGGTGTGTTTATGATTTTTAGCCACACCAGTGGGTGGGCTCAGCCAGATGTAACCTCCAAAAATCAGATTCAGCCATGTTGGATTTTTAGAGAATGTTGCCTTTTGGGATGGATTTTTGCCACACTTCCCAGGAAGTGGTCATCACAGGGGGACGACCCTGTCCCTGATTGGAGAACCAGGGCCCCCCTGCTTTTCACCCAGGAGCAAGGATAAAACTGGCAGACCTGCCCCCACACCTCAGATCCCCTCCAGAATTCAACAAGAAAGGAACTAAAGAAGAAGAAGGACTGCCCTGCTGGACCCCTGGCCTGCACCTGGACCCTGCACTCAGAAGGACTGCACCAGCTGCACACTTGGGCTTCACCACAAGAAGGACTTTGCCTGGCTTCAACTGGTTCAAGGAGGGACTCCCTGTTTGCTACAGGTGAAAAATTGCTAAACCAGAGTCCCCTGCACCAACTCCTGAAGAAAGCGACCAGCTGACCACTGTCCAGTGGCCAAAAAGGAGTTTGCGGCAGGTGCATTCTGGGAGTTGAAGTCCGCACCCCCCCAAGGACCATCACAGAACTTCTGGACCCTTGGGGTGAGCTGTGGACCCCAAAAGAACCTTAAAAGAACATCTGGGTGAAGCCCCAGAAGTTTGGAAAAGATTTGAGAATTTTTGGAAAAAAGCTCCAGAGAGGGACCGACCCGCCGCGGAAATTCTAGCCGGCTTGCCTCAACCGCGACCCGGCCTGACTTCGTGGTTCGTCCCGGTAAAGAAAAACATCCAAAAAAGAGACTAAGTCCGAACGTAAAAAGTTGACCGGGACCTCCCAGCCATCGTATCAGAGAAGGGCTCCATGGACGTCGGATCAAGATCCAGGTTTACCCCGGTCGAAGGATTTTCATCTCGAAACAACGACTAAGTCCGAAGGTAAAAGTCTCCACCGAGGAAACCCACATCGCGTATCCGGACAAGGGCTCCAGGAGGTCGGATTCAACTGGCAGGTTCGTCCCGGTGAAGAAAAACTTCAAAATAAAGACTAAGTCAGAAGGTAACTTTTTAACCGAGGCCTCCCGCGACCTGTAGCCGAGCAGGGCTCCATCGCGGTCGGCCTGAAAGTTTGACTTTGCCCCGGTCGAGGTGCAACCAGATGACCCGATTGGCGCTTTTTGTTTCTAAGCGCTAGAAAAGTAATAATTCTTTAAAAATTCATATCTCCGGTTCCCCTGAACCTATTTTAATAGTTTTTGTGTCATTTTAAAGATAAAAATATAAACTATTTTTATAAATTGGTTTTGGATTTTTAAACTGTTTCCTGTGTTTTATTTAATTACTGTTTTGTGATATTTGAATGCTTTACACTTTGTCTCCTAAGTTAAGCGTTGACGCTCGTTGCCAAGCTACCAAGGGTTGAGCTGGGATTAATTTACTGAGACCTAACTGTACCTATGTGGAGGTTAGTGGCTTGTTGCTAGGTGTAGGTACCTACCTGCCTTACCAATAACCCATTTTCCAACATAATTGGAAGCAGCGACGGCATCCTGTACTTGTGTTCAATATCACGTTACAGTTTTGGGTAAAACAAATTAAAAATCCTTTAAATTGTCCTAGTGCAAAAATTGTTTTTAATTTTTAATTTGGATTAATTTCAATTATTGAATTTTTGTAATTTTTCTAAATTCTTGTTTCCAATTTTTGAAAAAAGTTTTTGTTGACACAAAACTAGGGAACCATGGAGCTTGATCTGGCTAGCCTACCCACACTGACAGTAGTCCAGCTTAGGGGGTTGTGTATTGAAAGAGGGTTGCCTGCAACCACTGATCTCAGGAAGCAAATCCTGATCACATCCCTGACAGCATGGGCTGAGGCCCAAGAGGTAGAGTCAGAAGAAGCTCCAGAGGAGGGAGAAAGAAGGGAGGATGCAAGCTCTACCCACTCAGGGGAGGGAAGGCATCTGAGCCTAAGTGAGGATGAGGAAGAACAGTCCTCAGTAAACACAGTCACTAGGGGCAGCTCCAAAGCTAGTGGTGGGAAGGGGGTCCTTTCAGGAGGAGAGAACCCATCCATCAGAGAAAGAGAGCTGGAGGCCCAGCTAGCATACATAGCTTTGGAAGCAGAGAAGCTGGCCCTAGAAAAGCAAAAGTGGGCGTACAAAGAAAAAAGAGATGGAAGCAGCGATAAAGAAGCTGAGGTGTCCATGGGTGGGGGAGTTTGCCCCAGATTACCCAAGGGGGTAGTTCCTGCTTATGTAGAGGGGGATGACATAGATAAGTGGCTAGGGGCCTTTGAGAGGGCACTCCAAATGAGAAGGGTTAGGCCTCAATACTGGGGTTCCCTTTTGTGGGAGTTGGTCCCCAACTCAGGGAGGGATAGGCTTCTGACCTTAAGGGGGGAGGAGGCAGATTCATACCCTAGTATGAAGAGGTGCTTAGCCAAGAAGTTTGGTCTGACCCCAGAGCAATATAGAATGAAGTTCAGGGACACCCAGAAGGTCAGTACCCAGTCTTGGGTTGACTTTGTGGACATTTCACTAAAGGCACTAGAGGGCTGGATTATTGGTAACAAAGTAGATACTTATGAGGGGTTATACAATCTGATCATGAGAGAGCACATCTTGACCAATTGTACCCAAGAAAGGTTACGCCAGCATCTAGTGGACTCTAAGCAGACCAACCCTAGAGAGCTAGGGGAGGCAGCTGATGAGTGGTTGAGAACCAGGGTGGTTGTCAAGTCCCAGGGGGGAGACTCCAAGAAGGGGGGGAAAGGTCCCCAAAAACCTAAGGAGGGAGGTGGTAAGCCCACCACAGAGACTCCCTCTGTACCCCAGAACCCTAAGAAGGAGGAGAGTAAATCCCACTCCCACTCTGACAAGCAGAGACAGGGAGACCCAGGGTTAAAAAAACTCTTGGACAGTAGGGCTTGCTTTGACTGTCAGCAGACAGGTCACTTCAGAGGAGATGCAGCCTGTCCAAGGAAGGTGGTTAGCACTGGGCTGTCCAGTGTAGCCATAGAGGAGGATTCCTCAGATGATGAAGTCCTCCTAGCACTGTGCTGGGAGACAGGACCAGATGGTAAGCTGGTGATCCCTGAGGGTGGGAGTAGGCACTTCCACCACATTCAAGTGAATGGGATCCCTACCACTGGCCTGAGGGACACCTGTGCCAGTCACACTATAGTGAGTGACCGGTTAGTGACGCCAGACATGTATGTCCCAGGAAAGACAAAGAAAGTCAGGATAGCCACAGGGGAGGTCACCTCCAAACCTGTAGCCATAGTGCCCCTAGAGAGGGAGGGTATCCTTGACTGGATTAGGGTGGTAGTCAGTGCTGACCTCCCCCTAGATTGTATCCTGGGCAATGACCTCCCAGAGGTGAGTCTGGTCACAGATGGGGTGGTCGCCCAGGGCGCCCCCCCAACCCAAAGTCCTGGGGAGTCAGTCCCTACAGTTAGGAGACAGGGGTCCCCAAGAAAAGGAAAGAAGAAAAGGAAGGGTAGGCCACTCTTAAAGAGAGTTCCAGGGAGCCAAGGGCCTTCTGCCCCAGTAGGGGGGGGAGCCCAGAGTTGGCACTGGTGAGGCCTCACCTGACCCTAAGGAAGTCCTGAGTAGTCAGGCAGCTGTCCAGATGCAAGGTGTTGCCCCTGCACTGACAGAAGGGAGAGTGGAAGGAGGGTGTCTGCCACAGGAGGTGGTAGCCCCCCACTCTAGACAGCAAGAGGGGTGCCAGGACCCCAAAGATGCCCCTAAAGCAGCTCAGCCACCTGTCAGTGGAGAGCTTAGGGTGTGGTTCTGGGTACTGACAGCTGTCAGTAGCCTCTGCTGGGTGCTAGCCTTCCTGGCAGCACTGTACTTGGCCTGGGAGGCAGAACCCCAGGGCCAATAGCAAAGTAGGCCCCCTGACCCTATTGGTCATGGTGGGGTTGCTCAAGTGTTGGGTGACCTCTTTGGGTAAGCTAGGTGTTGCCCTAGCAAAGTTTGGAGTAGGGGAGGTGGGCACCTCACTACCCAAGTTGGCAGAGAGAAAGGAGGAAGACCCCCCTAGAGGAAAGTTTCAGTTTGTGTTGGGTCCTTTTACTGTTGGGATGGCTTCACTACCCATAGGGAGTGACCCTGACAGGAGGATATAAGGCAGAGTAGGCCCTGCAAAGGGACAGCCAGTTTTCTTCACTGTCTTCCTCGCCTAACAAGCCAGGAAGACTCTCCCAGGGTTGGGCTGAGTCTCCTGGGCGTGTGGGCTGGGGGGGGTTGTGTGAGAAAACAGGGCTGATTGCAGAGGCCCCATAACTTTTTGCCCCCATTTTCCACTTTTTGCTGGTGTTTTCCTGACTTTAAAGGTGCCCTGGGTACTGCTAACCAGTCCCAGGGCCTGTGCTCTGTGTAAAATGGATATGCAAATTAGGCTAATTATACTTGGCTAAGTTAACCTACCTATAAGTCCCTAGTATATGGTAGGGCATGTAGGTTTAGGGACCACAGCATAGGTGGTGCACACCTAGGTGCACTGCTGAGGTGCCCAGTGTCATTTTAAAAGCAAGCCTGCCTTGCTGGCTGCTTTTAAATTAAAGTTATATGCAAATTCGACTTTGGAATTAAAGGTACTTCCAAAGTCTTAAACTACCTTATTTTTACATATAAGTCACCCCTAAGGTGTGCCCTATGTGCCCCTAGGGCTGGGTGCCATGTAACTATAAGCAGGGACTTTATAAAAATAGATTTATAAGCCCTGGTGAGGTAAAAACAGCCAAATTCGTTTTTCCCTCATTGAAGTAAATGGCCTTCATAGGCTAGAATGGGCAGACTTTATTTTAAATTTTAAAGTCTCCTTAAATGTTACATACCAAGAATTTGGTATCAAATTGATTGTTGTAATAAATCCTACAACTTCCAGTTGTTGGATTTAATATAACTTGTCCAGGTAAAAAGTTTAGACTTTACCTAAAAAGTTGCCAATTTCAGCTCTGCATTGTTTTTGCTGCTGTGCTCTGATTGGCCAGCCTGCAGCAGCTTCTGCCAGGCTGCCTTGATGAGGTGTGAAGTGGCCAGGCTTCACACAAAGGAATGTGCTTGGGGGAGAGAATCTCCCCTCAGCAGATGGTGAGGCAGGAAGGGGGAGGGCTGCCAAACTGGTCTTCAAAGGCAGAGAAGGACATCTGGAGCACCCAGCAACACCCCCACATCCTGCAACCCCAGACAATTAGGTGCCCCCTTGATTAGATTAGGAGAGGGCAGGAGAGGGGTGTGTTTATGATTTTTAGCCACACCAGTGGGTTGGCTCAGCCAGATGTAACCTCCAAAAATCAGATTCAGCCATGTTGGATTTTTAGAGAATGTTGCCTTTTGGGATGGATTTTTGCCACACTTCCCAGGAAGTGGTCATCACAGGGGGACGACCCTGTCCCTGATTGGAGAACCAGGGCCCCCCTGCTTTTCACCCAGGAGCAAGGATAAAACTGGCAGACCTGCCCCCACACCTCAGATCCCCTCCAGAATTCAACAAGAAAGGAACTAAAGAAGAAGAAGGACTGCCCTGCTGGACCCCTGGCCTGCACCTGGACCCTGCACTCAGAAGGACTGCACCAGCTGCACACTTGGGCTTCACCACAAGAAGGACTTTGCCTGGCTTCAACTGGTTCAAGGAGGGACTCCCTGTTTGCTACAGGTGAAAAATTGCTAAACCAGAGTCCCCTGCACCAACTCCTGAAGAAAGCGACCAGCTGACCACTGTCCAGTGGCCAAAAAGGAGTTTGCGGCAGGTGCATTCTGGGAGTTGAAGTCCGCACCCCCCAAGGACCATCACAGAACTTCTGGACCCTTGGGGTGAGCTGTGGACCCCAAAAGAACCTTAAAAGAACATCTGGGTGAAGCCCCAGAAGTTTGGAAAAGATTTGAGAATTTTTGGAAAAAAGCTCCAGAGAGGGACCGACCCGCCGTGGAAATTCTAGCCGGCTTGCCTCAACCGCGACCCGGCCTGACTTCGTGGTTCGTCCCGGTAAAGAAAAACATCCAAAAAAGAGACTAAGTCCGAACGTAAAAAGTTGACCGGGACCTCCCAGCCATCGTATCCGAGAAGGGCTCCATGGACGTCGGATCAAGATCCAGGTTTACCCCGGTCGAAGGATTTTCATCTCGAAAAAATGACTAAGTCCGAAGGTAAAAGTCTCCACCGAGGAAACCCACATCGCGTATCCGGACAAGGGCTCCAGGAGGTCGGATTCAACTGGCAGGTTCGTCCCGGTGAAAAAAAACTTCAAAATAAAGACTAAGTCAGAAGGTAACTTTTTAACCGAGGCCTCCCGCGACCTGTAGCCGAGCAGGGCTCCATCGCGGTCGGACTGAAAGTTTGACTTTGCCCCGGTCGAGGTGCAACCAGATGACCCGATTGGCGCTTTTTGTTTCTAAGCACTAGAAAAGTAATAATTCTTTAAAAATTCATATCTCCGGTTCCCCTGAACCGATTTTAATCGTTTTTGTGTCATTTTAAAGATAAAAATATAAACTATTTTTATAAATTGGTTTTGGATTTTTAAACTGTTTCCTGTGTTTGAATGCTTTACACTTTGTCTCCTAAGTTAAGCCTTGACGCTCGTTGCCAAGCTACCAAGGGTTGAGCTGGGATTAATTTACTGAGACCTAACTGTACCTATGTGGAGGTTAGTGGCTTGTTGCTAGGTGTAGGTACCTACCTGCCCTACCAATAACCCATTTTCCAACAATGCACCATACCCTTGTATACAATCTAGTAGGTTCAACTTCTTTAATCTGCGTGTAATGTCTTCATCATGTACAGAACCAGAGAGGATGGTCACTCACTGCCTCAGTCCTGGAACACACACTCATTTTTTTACAAGCATTTGCAGCCCAATGGGGCTTCAGACTTGGCATACCCTCCAGTTATGGGCAGGAATTAGGTCAGGTGGCAGTCTAAGCATAGGTCCCCGATTGCAATCAGCAAAAGGTTTATTGTATTATCAAGTATGGAGGACAATGACTTACTCTGCTATGCTGAGGGTACTACTGTGTTAAATCTCTAGTATTGGAAACCCCAGGCCCTATAAGCCCTATTACTAAATTTACTCCTCCCAGTTTATCTGGAGAAACCAACCTGAACCTTAAAGATTATGTGCATACACTCAACCCCACCCTCTCACTTGTCCGAACAAGAATAACTGATTAATTTAATTTGAACTACAAAGAAGGAGACAATAATCCTGCTGATGCTATGTTTAGTGACACCTTATCTGGTTCTTAGACTACAACTGCCTCAGCTCTTAAGTTTGTATGTTGGAATATTGTAGGATGTCATTCTAAGCTTGCTGATAACGAGTGGTTTAAATTCATTTGCAATTTTGATGTAGTCATGCTACAGGAAACATGCTCTTTGGATGTCATTATATGGGATGGATTTGTCAGTTTCTCGGTCCCTGCTACGGCTGTCACTGGGCAAAGGGCAAGAGGGGGATTCGTAACTGTAGTTCATATTGCCAAAGTTGTCATGGCTGCACAGGTTGTCTGCAGGCACCAGGGTATTTCAATTGTCTGGATAATTCTCTCTGATAAATGTAATTTCTTTGTAGTCAACTTTTAAAACCCAGTTTGTGAATTGGGCTGCCAAACTGAAGTTTTGTTCACCACCCTAGACTTCCTTAAAACAAGATATTTGTTTCTGTTCAATAATTTTAAAAGCTGTAGTTGGGAGTGATGTTAATGCTAAATTGGGATTCCATCCAACCCTTCATAATCCCTTTTTGCAGAGGGATTACCATTGTAACTGTGGACAGTAGGGGCAAAGCTGCATGAAGCAGTCACCAGTTTTGTTCTTGTAATCAATGTAATTGAAATGATTGGTGATCTTTCCACCCAGATATCCACTTTTATTGGTTGGGGACACGGGTTGCCCAGGACTTGAGCAACTTAGTTGTGTTAGGGGGTGAGAGAGAATGAGCATAGTAACCTAAACCCTACTGTGATGGCCCTGAGTACTTCTGTCTATTTTCATCCAAGAAAACGATTTAGGCCTGAGGGACTAGCCACTAAAGACCAGGGACTCAGGGTCAGCTGGCATGGGGTTCCTATCCCATCCCTTCTGTCCTCTATAATAACTTCTAATTATAGCTTAATCATGGATTGCCTATTGTTGGTGAATTTTACTGCTCATGAAACCCTCTCTGCCTTTGGAAAATTGAATTGTTCAATTAGGAATTAATCATTGGGGGAAATCTGGTAGTAATCCCCAACCTGGGTGGTTTGATGGTGCTTTGATTGTGCCTCTAGGGCGGGATATAAGAACTTGCACTTGATGCTCAGGAAGGAACCTAGACATACATTTATGGAAGCCGCTGATAGATGTGATTACAAATGGGCCATTAAAGAAAGGAAGCAGGATAATAAGATGCAACCGTGGGTAAAGTTGGCAAATGCCTGCAAATTGAAGGATGCCTCTGGTTTTTGGAATATTGTGAATAAAGAGACCCTTGATGCAGCACCCTCTCAGGGCTTAGGAGCCAATATTCCACCAGATTGTTAGCTTAACCACTTTATTAGTGTCTATTCATATAGGGGTGGCTCAGGGAATGAGTATGAGTGCCTCTGGATATCAGATTCACCTTAGCACAGGTGGAGTAGAGGAAAGTCCAGCAAGGAAAGCACCATGTCCGGATGAGCTACCTTTGGACCTTTATAAGGAGAATGTCCCCCTCTGGGTTCCTATTATTACCAACGTCCTAAATGCCGCTGCCATGGAGGGCATACATGATTCATGGAAATCGCCATGTAACATCCCCATATTTAAAAAAGGGAACAAAAGTGACCCGAGCTGGTACAGACCTATATGTCTGCTGGAATTCTGTGGTTAAGATTTTGGGGTGCGTAATTTTGCACAGAATCAAAATGTGGACTAAAGATAACAGCATACTCAGCTCTGCACAATATGGGGTTTGTGAAGGCCGGGGAACCCTTGAGCAATGTTTAAATCTAAATTTAATCATTGGATCACTGGGAATTATATAATTGCTAAACAGGGAACCCTATATGTAGCTTTTATGTACCTCAGTAGCACCTTCAATTGGGTGAATAATAGTAAACTCTGGAAAACACTGGCAGAGAGGGGTCTGTCTAAATTGATTTTTTAAGGGTCCTTCATGAGGGGGTCAATGTGTCAGTCATGTATAGTATTGAGGGTCACTATAGCAACTCCTTTCCCCTTTATGGGGGTGTGAGACATGGGTGTGTTCTGGCTTCAATATTATTTCTCTTATACATAGATGGTTCACAGTCTGCCTCAGCATCCCAAGATATTGACTTCCTATCCATTAACAGCAAGCAGGTAACGTCTCTTCCATATGCGGATGACGCAGTCCTGCTTGAATGGACAGGGAATGGTTTAAGGTGCCTTATCGTTGTATTGGCTGTCATTGTACCAATGAGACGGCTGGATTAGGGTGGCTGCACTACCAGATTTTGGTGAACTGAGTCCAATCCCACACCATGTGACAACTGTTGGTCTAACCCTTCTGGCTGGCTAGCAGTACCTAACCAGTACCCAAGAGTAAAGGTGATTTGTGGCAGTCATGCATATGACATTCTGATTTCTCAGGGAAATTGTGGTGAAACAGATCTCATCCTTTTCTCTCAGTTGCTTTGTTTCATACATGAAAGGCAAACAGAAGCAGGAATGCTTCAATGCATTTTATTGAATCAGCTGAATACTAGATAAAAAGGCATGTACTGCAATGAGTAGGATAATGAAGCATGCCAATAGCAGAGAGGTAATGAAAACGGTGAATCATGATAAAATTCACACCGTAGTAACAAAATGCTAAATATAGGAATTCCTACCTACGCTGCTAAAGTACTTTATTAGAGCACAACAGAGTTAGCCTTAATCCGCATTTCAGGACCCCTGGGAAGACACCATCACCCATAACTGAATGTGGTAGTAGTGAAGAGGGCTGTTCGTCAACCGGGAGTAGGGGGAAAAGACATCAAGTCTCAGCAGACAGGTGCAATGAAGCAACAGCATGTAGTGGCAGTTTTTGACTGGATTTTCCCTCTAACATATAGGGGGGCAGAGAGATGTTTTTTAATAAAACAGTTGATGTTCTAAGAAAACAGCCCTAACATAAGACAACATATGTTTCCATGAAGTGGCAGGGAATTTGATGTTCTACTTTGTACCAACAACAAGATCATGTACAGCCTTGAGCAAGCAAAGAGTAAAGATGTCAGGCTAAGAAATTAAAATAATTCCTAGGCAGAGTGAACAACAGATAAAGAAATAAAATAAAATGCCGCAAAATGAGGCATCTGGTAAAATAATAACATTAATTAAAAATTAATTACTACTAGGCTAAAGGGCACAAGCTACAGGTCTATGGCTAAAATAATGTGCCCCATAAAATGATGCTAAAATAACCTCACAACACCCTCTCCTTGTCGGTTCAAAGTGTAGAGGTGGACATAAAAGCACTATGTTAAAAAATGTACTAAAATATGTACATAAATGTCCAAGTTGACAAGCAAAACATATTGAAGCAGGCCAAAAGAAAATGGTCAATTTAGAATGTAGAAGTCATGCTAAAAAGCTTAATGTCAACAGTAAATTAAAAGTCAGAGTTATTTTGAAAATCGCCACTTAGATCCATGACAATTTAATCAAGGAAAGATCCCACTTTGGCAGGTACTAATCACACCAACTCGGCGAAAACAAAAGAGCACTCGTGTTCCAAAACCTTAGCTCTAGCTAAGGTGACAGCATTCTATGTAGTGCCATATGTTCAAGTACCAAAACCCACGTGATCCACAAAGGGCGGCTCATAGTAGGCTTCCCATAGCCAACACACCCTCAATGCGCATGTCTGGTAATGAGCCCTCAGCAAGAATATCAACAGATCTGTATCCAGTGAAAGCAAGCTCTGTGTAGAAAGACACAATTGTAGTGCACATTCAAAAAGGCACCAAGGGCAATGAAAAAGGGCTTTACCCAGTACAGGACCGGCCTAATTGACTAGTTGCACTCCAGTTTTTCAAGGAATGGTGCTCAGAAATGCTGCATCCTGCGTTCACGACACAGTTGTGCTGGTGGAAGCACCATCAGTCCTCCTTGCTAAGATAGGGCAGCCATTGCGAAGAAAAAATAACAACAGCAAAATGCCACCAATTAAGGTCAAAGTAATTGTGAATCGCCCAGAATTGCCTGAAAATATTGAATGAATGGCTGAAGCTATAATACCAAATATAGATGAAAAGTTGGTGACAAACCAAGAACCAACAGTCTTAAAGAAATGTACAATCCCAGCAGTCTTGGAGGCCTTAAATATTTGTCTCACAAGTTCACCAAAGTGTCCATATTTAAAAGGGACTGTATCTCTGCAGAAGACCTCACCACCTGGAGCTCATAGGTCCCGTGGGCAGATGTCAGTGTCACATGTTTACAAAACAATGGAGCTCCCAGTCTGCTCAGCTTGTCAAAATTTACATTAGAAGTAGCAAGATGAGGCCTATTGTCTGCAACTTTTGCCTGCTGCGTGGGGTGAAAAAGCACATTACCGCAACAAGTCACAATTTTGGAGACCGATACCACATAGGCAATTCTGGCTCACAATCCACAACAGCTCTTGATGTTTAGAAGTACATAACTTCAATTAGAGAACCCCTGGAATGTTGGGCAAATTGAGGGGACAGGAACTCCCTTCAGATAACAGGCCAAATCTGCTGCAGAAGTGTTACAAGCTTGTGCAAGCACAGCTTCATACAAAACATTAAGGGGCATATTTACACTTGTTCGGTGCTGAATTTGCACCATTTTTTTAATACAAATTTGGTGCAAAATGAACTCAATATTTATACTTTGGCACTAGATGCGTCGATCCGGATGGGCTCTACAGATCCAGGCAGGCTTTGCGTTGATTTTTTGTGCCCAGTGATGTTGAAATCCACCCGCCTTGTGGCTCCAAATAAAGCTTCTCTTCCCTGTGTTTACCAATTTTTAGTTTTCCAAACACTCTTTAAATCAATCGACTTCATCCAATATTCATAGCCTTCTATGGCCACCCGGGAAACAAAGGAATCTGAATAAATCAATTTTGTGTCCGTTAACAGTACATTGTTCATTTCCATTGGAGGCAATTTAAAACAACAGGACTAAGCATTTCAAACATTATACCCAGAAAAACATGCAAACTTTTCAATGTATGTTTTAGAATTCCCCACTGGTGGGGTAGAAAAATGTTCCCATTGAATGTAATTAAAAACAGTCTTTAGGGTACTAGCTCTATGAATGAAATGATGTTTATAATAATTATAACAGAACATATCAACATAATTTTCTTTTGTTTGATAAATATCTTCACTTTCAAATACAATAAAATGCTCTAGCTCAGAAAATGTGGAATCAACTGTTTTTTACATCCCAGTTACCAGAGGCAACCTCAGTTGTTATCCCACCATTCATTGAAATTTTGAAAACATATGGAACTTGAGGAACCTCTGTCAGGCCAAATATATCAAAAGATACTTTATCCCAAACAATCCCATTAGGAATTGGTACAGCTGAAATGTTCACTAGGCACAAGTCTCGACGGGCCTTATGTGAGAAAAATGTGGTTTTAGGACGTTATCCACCAGTTTGATTGCATTGCGTTCAGGAAGGTGATGACCATGCATGAGTAAGAAAAAGACGATGACAAACCCAATCTAAAGGAAGGAGGCAAGTAAAGTCAATGAAAGACACAGATAGTTCCATGGATAAATACAATTGTTATTTTTTTAGTCAATACATCAGCTTACATGGTCTTGACAATGGTGTCGCAGCCGAAGTGGATGCGTTAGAGAAGGAATCATTGCGATCTGCAAAGTATCCAGAAGCAGTTAGTGCAAAAGCTGGAGCCCTGTGAGGAAGTGGAGAACTAACAGAAGTCTCCCTTGGTGGTTCGTAGTAGACAATTCCATCAGTTTGAGTTGCATTTGAGTAGTATTTCTCATTGTTTTGGTCATTTCTTGTCGCAGATGAAGATAGTGCTAATAATGGAAAATAATTTTCCACCCTCCCCAAGCTCGGGGAATTGTCAGCAATGCTGCATAACACCTGTACAGAAACTTCCTGGTCTGAAGTGAGAGGGATTCAGGAAATACCAAGGTAATTCTAAGTCTGCTGTGTAGGATCTGCCACATGGTGTAACTTGACATTATCAATGGAGACAAAGTGGTTTTCCTTTGAACGAGGCAGCAGTGGTAGAATAACAGTTCTGGTACTATGTATTCCTGGGACTGGAACCGGTGCACAATAGGAGGGACCAAACTCTCAACAATCTTTTCTCACACTAAATCCCCAACTTTCAGAATTCAGCTGGATAATGTGATTGGTGCATCCCTTATTCCCAAGGAGGTGCCACAGGCAAACATGTTTTCATCATGGAACTGTTGCAATTCCTGCAAGACAGTGGTACGTTCATTTATATCAAAAGGTGTGTCTGCCACCTCCACACCAGAGCCATCAAGATCAGGAACATACATTTGTGTCCCGAACAGCACATCACATGGGGTGTGTCTCCTAGGGACCTTCTGGGCAGATTATTAAGTGCTCTCTGGACTCAATGCATGTGACTAAGCCAACTACGACCTGTGCCTAATACTCTTGCTGTTATGGATTGCATCTTGATTGTTCTGTTCCACTACATTGGTATCCTTGGGATGGTAGGGTGACGAGAAATGGAGCTGGACCTCTAACCAAGCCATGGTGTCCCTGAATGCCCTTGAGTCAAAGGCAGGGCCCTGGTCCGAGTGGAAAGTCACAACTGCATATGTACTGATAAAGACTTACAAATCTTTAATAACAGTTTGAGCATCAGCTGATTGTTGTGGCCATAGCCATTGAAATTGGGAGCATGAGTCAATAGTGACGTAAATGTATTTGTATGCACCATCAGGTGTCACTGGACCACAATTGTTCAGGTACACACATTGCAGTGGTTTGTTGAAATGAGAAGGGGTGTATGGGGTGGGCGTTTGATAGTGGACCAGTTTATTTGCTGACAGATGTTGCAACAAACGATGTACTGTTTTTCTGTTTGACCTGGCCACCAATAGCATTTTTGAAGTAGAGAAATAGTAGCCGCCACACATGCATGGGCAGCAGATCTTTTGTCTTGGTTGGGGCTCACGTAATCACCTTTCCTGATGTTTTTACTAAGGCAGTATTTAGGCTAGTTATGCACTATGAATATTTGACAGGATAGGCATTTGGTAATGGCCTGCCATCAGCCGAAGCTTTCGCAACAGTCATTGTTTCATCATACAGCCTCGTTCGTGAACGAGTAATTGCAGCAACAGAAGCTGTAGCTACTGCTGGCTTGGCCTCTTCATCAGCCAAGGTATTGCCTACACGTTGATGTCCCAGTGTATGAACTTCATGGGCCTTGGTAGTGTTTCTTTCAGATCTACTACTTTCCTCCACAGTAACCTGGGTTTTATGGTGTTGCCTTTTGAATTTCTGAACCCATGCTGATGCCAGTAATGCAGGTATTCATTGACGTACTGGACACAGTAGTACAAATTTCAGATTATTAATGTTAGTTTTTCTGGATCCGTGTGTTCCAGTGCCATCACCAGAGCCTTGAGCTCTGCTAGTTGCTCAGTACAGTTCCCTAAAATCTGTGTTTATGTATTTTGTGGATGGAATTCACCATCTTTCATTTAGCCACTCACAGCAGTGCAAGTGGTGGAATATTGATGTTGGTGTCTACAACTGATTTGGCTGAACCATCAGTGTAAATAACTGTTTGATATTGATCAGTAGGCAATGTGTTTGCTGGTATTGATTATTCCATATCATACTGAAGGAATTCTTGAGTTTGTAATTTTGGGTTGAATATGTAATCAACATCAGTGGCTTCCAGAGACATTTCCCATTGGATCCAGCGTGGGTGTACTACTTTTGCGTTTGGAACACTGACTTTTGTAACAGCTTTGAAGGTCTCTCTTAAATGACAGCCATCTTAACTGCAGCTGAAATCTTTTCTGTGGGAGCAAAGAGTTGGTCTACTGTTTGGTACATGTGTGATATGTCTGTAATAGGGATGGTATCACCCTCATTAAATGTTACATGGGTGAGGCCAATGGCAACAGCAATTACTCTGATGACCAAATGTATTTTATTGTCCCTTGTGTGTAAGTGTTTTGCTGCAAGCATGTCTTGTTGCAATGCTCTGAAAATGCATGTGTGTTCGACTGTCCAATATTTGCTTGATAAGTTGCAGCATATTAAATCATATAGGGGGTCATTCCGACCCTGGCGGTCAAAGACCGCCAGGGCCGCGAATGACGGAAGCACCGCCAACAGGCTGGCAGTGCTTCCTAGCCCATTCTGACCGCGGCAGTAAAGCAGCGGTCAGAAAACCGGGGCCGGCGGTTTCCCTTAGCTAACTTGCGTAGCGCCTGCCGGCCCAGCGGGAATGTCAGAATGCGGGAAGCGGTATTTTCGCCGCGTGGCGGCCAAATGGCGCTTCCCGTCTGGCGGGCGGCAACCGGCAACCGCCGCCCGCCAGAGTTAGAATGAGGGCCATAATGGTTTAATGAGTGGTTCATAATCTGGAATGTAAATTCTACCAAATGTTAAAAATCCCAGCAAGGATTGGAGATTTTTAATGGTATTTGGTGGTTGCAACTGTACGCACTTTTCTGGAAAGTGGGGCGCTAGACTCTTGCCCTCAACTGATAGCTCGTGTACCAAAAATTGGACACTGAGAAAGGCAATTTTTATTTTCTTAAATTTAAATTTGTAGCTAAATTTGCAAATCCCACAACAATGTGGGCCACCTGTTTTAGGTGGTGAATAAGATCATCATCCATTAGATAGATGTCATCGACATAGGACAATGCCTAAGGTTCAATGTTGTGCAATATGGATGTTACACCTTCTGTGAAGAGCAACATAGGGCTGTTCTTATACCTTTGAGGGAGCCTACAATTTCTTTTGCTCGTAGCCTAAAGTGCTAAATGCTGTGAAATCACTACTTTTTGGTGCAGTATTTTTTAGCAGAAAAAGCCATTGGAAATATCTAACGTTGTTTTGTATTTTTTGCTCACTTAATTGTTAATGAGTGCAGTGCTATGTGCTTTTTGGATTGCCAATGCACATGTATGACTGTTTAAGTGTCTGTAATCCAAGACTATTCTATATGAATGGTCCATTTTAGTAACAGGAAATAGGAGATTATTCATTGGTGAGTCACAAGGTTCAATTACGCCCTGGCACCCTAACTGTGCGAGAATTTCTCTCACAGGTGTTTCAGCTTCATGCTCAATAGGATATTGAGATTGAGGTTGAGGCTGTGGGTGGGACCTAATTGGGATTAAGTGGTAGGGAGAATCTTTATTCCACCCAACCCGATTGAGATACAGCACGGTTGCTTGTGCCAATGCCCAGTCAAATGCATATGACTCTTTGAACTGTACAGGAACCAGGGGAGAAAAAGAAGGCCTAATGATCTCTTCCTGTCACGGGACGTCACGTACAAATTCTGGTGGGCAGTCTTTTTCGACCAACAAAATGTCATAAATGCCAGTTAATCATTTCCAGAATATGATATCAATTGTGCGCTCAATGTCTCCCTCTAACTATATTTTTATTTTATACACCCTATTGGGAGGGGAGACGTGCATATACACAGTCGCGCCTTCCATAGTTGATTTCACCTCCAGATGCTCTTGAATATTCTGGTGAATGATTGTGACCTCTGTTGCGCTGTCTAGCAGACCCAATGCCCAGTTCCTGTTCCTCAATAAAACTCTCATCTTGCATGGCATTTCCTTTGCAGAAATAGCTGCCACCTTCTTGTTTTTGAATTGGGTTTTTGTTGTGGAAGTTTCTCTTCTTTTTTAACTAAAACTTTTAATGAGCATTGTGAACCTTTTTTTGGTTTCATGTACTCTGTTTGCTGTTCTGATTGCCCACCTCTCTCACTACGTTTATCCAGTCAGTGCTGAAAGGAACAAGATTGGTGTGTAGCAGTATAGTGATATCTATCAGGAGTTTTTATATTATCCCTGTTTCATAGGTTATAACATTTTTCAGAGGTCTCAAAATGTGGAGATTCTTCCTTGTCTTTTTTAGGTGTTTGTTTTTGTTTGTCCCAGCATTTTTAGAACCCTCAGCTTCTTGCTTGGTAGAATCCTTATTAGATGTACCTTATAATTGTGATTTACTGGGTCTGGCTCTCAAACTATCCTGACCTGCACTGGAATATGTTTCTGTGATAATTTTAGGCTGATCACGCTCATGATCCTGGAAATCCCGGAACCGCATGCACACAACCAGTGCTACTGCTTCTCTTTTAAGATTACTTAATATTATTGAAGACACTGTAACAAAATTGCACATTAATTGCATCCCCAAATCCAGGACCATGGCCACCCTGTATTCATCTTGATTTTGTTTTAACATGTCCCGGAAGGTTGGCAAGTGTGGGTGTACTGTGTGTGGTAGTGTAAAGTACAGCACACACCATGCCCCAGATGGTGTAGTTCTCCAACGAAGGAACCATCCCAAATTTTCAAAAACATAGTGAGAATTCTGTGCTTATCTTGGGGTCCCATATGGGGAAACACTGCTTCCAGTGCGTTCATTTTTTGAGCTAACCAAAATGGAATTTCTTCATGTTTTGCAGGTAGCTTACCCATGATTGAATGCACCATCGCAGGGTTAATGCCTGGTATGACAGCGTGTGGTTGTGCTGGAGCAGCCCATGCTGGGCTAGTATTTAATGTTTGCACTGTAAGTTGTTGTGTTGTTACAAGCTCAATGTATAAACAGCACACTTCAGCTACCGGCAACATGCCTATATCAGGATGTGGTGTGTATGTGGCCAATTGTGGCCAGGTAGGACCTTCATTGCTCAAAAGACCTAGCCTAACATTCAATGTTGTATGTGGTAGAGCACCATCAAGCCAGTTTAGTGGTCTTGAAACAATAAAGGTATTTCTATGTATGTGTATGCTTTATATTGTGCAGGTGGATTAGCATGTGTGCAGTGATAAACTGTATTAGTGGTCCCATTAACTGTTGAAAAGTTAACCCAAGAGTAAAATATTTATTTTCTGTAAGCTAGATGTGCCTCACCTACACTCCCCTGGGCTGTAAGACCACTCTTAAATAAATGATTAGTGAGGGGGGCTCATGTTTACTGAAATTACCACCTGTTGTGGATTAACAATGTGAATGCACTTGTTCAGAGATAAGGGCAACAAATGGGGATTAATCCTTTTAAGGTTCAAGCTTGAACAACCTTCAGTCTGCAATAAGTACTACCTAACCAGCTGAGGAGGAGAGCTTCTATACCACAGATGTCTCTGGATATAGTATTGAAGTGCCTTTAGCATGTAGCAAGACAGAGATACTCAGGAAGATTCGTAATTCAATGACTAACCAAACGTTGACTTCGCCATGATGTGTTGGCTGTCATTGTACCAATAGATTTGGGGGGCAGCACCACCAGATTGTCGGAAACTGAGTCCGATGCCACATCCTGTGACAAATGTCAGCCTAACCCTTCCAGACAGCTAGCAGTACCTCTCCAGTATCCAGGAGTTAAGGTGATTTGTTGCAGCTGTGCCCATGACATTCTGATTTCTCAGGGAAATCATGGTGGAACAGATTGCATCCTTTTCTCTCATTTACATTAGTTTCATACATGCAAAAACAAACAGCAGGACTTGGTTGAATGTATTTTATTTAATCAACTGCATATTAGATAAGAAGGCATGTATTGCAATGATTAGGATAATGAAACATGTGAATAGCAGAGCGGTGACTAAAAAGGTGAAACATAGGAAAATTCCCACCATAGTGTCACAATGCTAAATCTAGGAATTCCTTCCTACACCGCTAAGGTAGTATATAGGAGCACAGCAGTGTTAGCACTAATCTGCCCTTCAGGACCCCTGGGAAGACACCATCCCACATACCTGAATGTGGTAGTAGTGAAGAGGGCTATTGGTCTACCGAGAGTCTTCTCCCAAGTAGACAGAAATGATGTCATGTCTCAGCAGAAAGCTGCAATGAAGCAACAGCGTGCAGTGTCAGTTTCTGGCTGGTCCTTCTCTCTAACGTATAGAGGGCAGAGAGATGTTGTTAACCCCTTCTGTGCCGGGGACGTAATGGTTACGTCCACCGGCACAGTGCTCCTGTGCTGAGGACTTAACCATTACGTGGGCACCACTGAGCTCAGAGGGAGCGCTAGCGCTTCCTCTGTGGGCTTAAAAGGCAGAGATGGAAGGGGAAGCCCTTCCCCTTCCACCCCCGACCTCCCAACCCCCCCCCAGTGACGTCTGATGACATCAGCGTGCATTTCCGCGCTGACCTCATCAGAGGCCATTTCCCCATCGCCGATCATGTGATGGGGGCCTGAGAGGCTTCAAAGGGAAAAAAAGGAATTTCCTTCCCTTTGAAGTCTCTCAGAGCATTTCAGAAGCTCGATCGTAAAGCGATCCGGCTTCCGAAATGCCCACTAGACACCAGGGATTTATTTCATTTTGAGAAACTGGCATAAGGGGAGCGACCCATTAGGCAAGGGTCGCTCCCCAGGGGGGCAATTTCTTTCAAGGCCTTTTCTGCCTCCCCTGGGGGCAGATCAGCCTATTGTTATTAGGCTAATCTGCCTCCAGGGGAGGCAGAAACCTCTAGGCGCCAGGGATCATTTTAAAAAATATATATATTTATTTCTTTTAGAGGTGGGGAGCGACCCCTTAGTCAAGGGTCGCTCACCTGGTGGGCAAGTTGTATTTAGACTATTTCTGCCCCCCTTGGGCGCAGATTGGCCAATTTTTGTTAGGCCAATCTGCCCTCAAGGGGGGGCAGGAACCACTAGGCACCGGGGATTTTTTTTTGCGCCAATTTCACGCAAGGGGAGCGACCCCTTAGGCAAGGGTTGATCACGGGGGCAAATTTGTTTTAGGCCATTTATGCCCCCCTGGGGGCAGATCAGCCTGTTGTTATTAGGCTGATCTGCCCCCAGGGGGGCAGAATCCTCTAGGTGCCAGGGATCAGTTTATTTAGTTTTTTTGTTTTTTAGAGGTGGGGAGTGACCCCTTAGGCAAGGGTCGCTCCCCTGGGGGGGCAAATTTATTTTGGCCATTTCTGCTCACCTTTGGGGCAGATCAGCGTATTTCTATTAGGCCGATCTGCCCCTGGGGAGGCACAAACCATTTAGGCAGCAGGGATTGGTATGTGTGTGTTTTCTTTAGGGGGGAAGCCCCTTGGGTAAGGGTCGCTCCACATGGGGGCACATTACTGTGGGCCATATCTGCCATTTTGGAAATATAGGTTTTCTTGATACCTATTTTTCAGAATGAAAACCCATTGCAAGGTGCAGCTCATTTATAGGCTCTGGGTACCTAGGGTTCTTGATGAACCTACAAGCCCTATATATCCCCGCAACCAGAAGAATCCAGCTGACATAACACTATATTGCTTTCAAAAATCTGACATCGCAGGAAAATGTTACAGAGTAAAACCTGGAGCAAAATGGCTCCTCAATTTCAATATTCTTTTATTTCAGCTGTTATTTTCTGTAGGAAACACTTGTAGGATCTACACAAATGACCCCTTGCTGAATTCAGAATGTTGTCTATTTTACAGAAACTTTTAGCTTTCTGGGATCCAGCATTGGTTTCACACCCATTTTTGTCACTAACTGGAAGGAGGCTGAAAGCACAAAAAATAGTCAAAATGGGGTATGTCCCAGTAAAATGTCAAAATTGTGTTGAAAAATTGGGTTTTCTAATTCAAGTCTGCCTGTTCCTGAAAGCTGGGAAGATGGTAGTTTTACCACCGCAAACCCTTTGTTGATGCCATTTAAAAAAAAAAAAAAAATGTTTTGCTGTATTTTGGCTAATTTCTTGGTCTCCTTCAGGGGAACCCACAAAGTCTGGGTACCTCTAGAATCCCTAGGATGTTGGAAAAAAAGGATGCAAATGTGGCATAGTTAGCTTATGTGGAGAAAAAGTTATGAGGGCCTAAGCGCGAACTGCCCCAAATAGCCAAAAAAAGGCTCGGCACAGGAGGGGAAAAGCCCTGGCAGCAAAGGGGTTAATAAAACCTGTTGAAAACATCATTGCATCTCCTTCATTGCCTGTGTGTGACGGAGACTTGTTGCTCATGTGAGAAAAGGGTACTTTCAGTTTAACCACGTCTCCCCTGAGATGTTGCACTCTTGAGTCCATGCATAAAAGCTGCCAGAAATCACCTTTTGCTATTTGGGCTTTTGGTGAGGTACTGCTTGTGAGCCGGGAAGGTTGGGCCGACAGTTGCGACTTGTTATAGGATTGGCCTAGTCGCCTACAAACAAAAGTGCTGTCATCCCTAAACCAGCAGTCTTGCCAAGAGCAAGAGTCCAACAATGACATGGCACCACCAATGATGCTGTTTTGGCACTGATTTACTGATGCCCTGAGTATCTCTGTCTCACACACAACTGGTATCCTAAGTACCATTACACGGAAATGTCTGTGGTCTTTGGGATGATCCTCTTCAGTTGAACAGGGAGCACCTAACTAGATTGTAGGTTGTTCAAGCTCAAACTCTTAAAAGGGCTTTCTCCCCATTTGGTGTTCCATCTCTTTATCCATTTCACAATATGGCTAACACCATAGACATTCCTGAGGATGTCAGACATGCATTAATACTCCACCAAATAGGGCACAGCATATCAAATGAGGGCGGGATGCTACATTCATTGTGGAAGCTAATGAAGATTACCAAACAGAAACATTCTATTCCTGAGTTACCTTTCCTGAGGTAGACCCTAGAATATTAACATTCCGCACATACAGAATTGCAAACATACCACAACAGTACCATGCATACCAGTATCGTGAAATGCTCATTACTTATCAAGAACATCAAAACTGGTTTATTGGCGCCCTACCACACGGAATACAACCCATGAGGTTAGGTACCTTAGGTAATGAAGGATCAACATGGCCTATGTTTGCCACATATACACCTCACCCTGATGAACAAAACATGCAGGCAGCTGATCTGCGTAATCTACACATTGAGCTAGTAATATAAAGACAACTTGTTCAGTTCGTAATGAAAACTTTGAACACCACACCAGCACATCCAGCACTACCAGCACCCACTGGATGTCAATTGGCCACTACTGGGATTAATCCACAAACAGTACAATCTATCATAGGCAAAGTGCCCACAGAATGAGAGAAAATCCAGTTCTGGATAGCTATGAAAACTAATCAGCTGGAAGCTGTGTTTGCCCATATGGGACCACAGGAAAATCATAGAATTCTCACAATGTGCTTGCCCTTCAGGGTGGTTCCCTCAGTGGATGACTGCGCCACATGGGGTACAGTCTTCGCTGTGATATACACTACCACACATGGTACCCTAACACTTGCCAATTTACCAGAAGTTTTAAAACAAATTCAGAACAAACACAGGGCTGCTCCAGGCCTAGATTTGGGGATGAAATTAATGACTAACTTTGAATGCAGCCTCCTCATGAATACTCAGTAACATTAAAGGAGAAGCAGTAGTGTTGGCTATATGCCAGCAGCTCCAAGATATTCAACACTTGGAACAGGAGAAACAGCTGCCGAAAATAATTTCTGATACCTATACCAGTATAGGACGGGATAGTTTGGCAGCTAATCTGAAAAAGCCTGAAATACAGAGTACCACCCTTAAGGAAGTTACCAAACAATAAAAGGAGGCTTCTAAATAGCGCTAGGATAAACAAAAGCAAATTAAAGACAGGCGAAGTCAGATGGCAGACTATCCATACCCGGAGAACTCTAACAGGGGATATAGGCCTTCGTTATGAAGTCCGGCCAGACCGAAGACCGCCAGTGTTGACGGGCTTCCGACCACAATATTATGACTGCTGGCGACTCACTGCCATAATTTGAGCGGAGAGCCGCCAGCAGCCATACTGGCGGTCGGCGGTGCAGTGGAGGAGCCACGTCATCAAAACACCGCCCACCGAATTACGTTACAGTATTCGCGTGGCGGTGTTGTGGTGACAGGGTGCTGCCAGTGGAGCAGGCCCCATGGAACCCGTTCCCTCCCGCCGGACGACCACTAAGACAGGTAAGGTGATTGCCCGACAGGGGAGGGGGGTGGGGGGTGTTGTGTGGCATGTGCGTGAATGGGGGTGTGAGTGTGTGTGTATAGAGGGTGTGTGTGAGTGCATGTGTGAATGCAGGGGGTGTGTGTGTCAGGGGTGTATTGTGTATGTGTGCGTGCATGTGTGAGTGGGGGGAGGGGGGTATGTATGGGGGCAGAAACAGAAAACAAGACTCACTGCGGTCTTCAGACAAAAAAGGCAAGTCTCCACAACAAAAGCCACAGTTTAAAAAGAAAAAGGTGTCAGCACTTTCAATTAAAAATGCCAGTAAACTTGAGAACATTGCTGAAGAACAAGACATGGGCTGTGACACTGCTGGACAGCACAGCTGAAGTCACAATATGTTGCCAGAGTCTGAAAGATCATCTGGATGAGACAGCACTAGTGACTTTATTGCAGTCAAGACTGTGGACGGGTGTGTTCTCCCACCCAACAGGGTTTATGATTTAAATATCCAAATTGAGGAAGACATAGAGCGCACCATTAGTGTGATATTCTGGGACGAATTTAGTTGTGTCCTATTGGCCAAATGAGACTTGCCACCTGGGCACGTCTGTAGGCTTCCCCTTGGGGAAGATGTCCTTTTGCCTTCTTTCTCTGATCTTGTTCCAGAGGTGGTAAAACAAGCCTACGCAGTCACCTGGGCTTTAGCAAGGGCACCTGCACTATACTGCAATCATGTAGGTTGGGATAGGGATTCTCCTTATCATGTAATACTGATTACGTCTACATCTCAGCTTCTGCCACAATATCCTGTTAAACATGAAGCGAAAACACCAGTGAGGAAAATCGTCACTCAGCTTGAGTACAAGGGAGTAATTGAGCCCTGTGTCTCTGCAATAAATAACCTGTTATTCCCTGTTGCAAAACCCGACCATTTATTCAGAATAGTCTTTAATTACCAACACTTAAACAGTCATACTCCCACATTTGCAATACAATATTCACACAGCACTACTTAACAACATAGTGTGTAAAAATATGAAACAACCTTGGATATCTCCAATGTTTTTTTCTGCCAAAATTTAGCACATGAAAGTCAGGACCTGAGTGCATTCTCATTTTGCTCTCAAAAACGCTTCTGTTGTTTGCCCCAAGGCCACAGGAACAGCCCAGGACTGTTCTCAGCCTGTGTAACATCAATATTGCATGATATTGATTCCGAGGCTTTGTCCTTTGTGGGTGACATCTATGTTACAGATGACGACCTCAACATTCATCTTGGCAGGGTCGATCGGATCATTCTGGTAAACTAAAATAGTCTTTCTCAGTGAATTGTTCCTGGGACATGAGCTATCAAACGAGGGTAAGAGCCTGGCCCTGTACTTTTTATGAAAATATGCTCAACTCCAGCCACCAAATACTATCAAGAAATGACAGTCTTTACTCGGTTTCTTTAACTTTGGCAGAACATACATTCCTGATTATGCACAACGCATCAAGCCACTCTATGACTTAATACGCCCTGATTTGTCTAGCAGACATTGGACAGTAGAACACACGCACATCCTTAGAAGATTGCAACAGGACATGCTAGAAGCAAAACACTTACATACCCGTGATAACAAAACAAATTTGGTCATCAGAATAATTGCTGGTGTCATTGTGTTCACTTATGTCACCTTTAATGAAGGCGACACGATGGCCATAGCATATAAATCACACTTATAGTCCAATGCAGAACATCACTTTGCACCCAATTCTAACTGCAGAACAGATGGCTGTCATAAAGCAGAGACCACTTGTCTAAGGGAAACGCATTATTGTTGTTACCCCGGTGCCAGCCTTAGAAGCGGTCACCAAGGCTAATGTTCCTAAAGCTTTACATTCACGTTGGATTCAATGGGAAACCTCCGTGACTGCCACCGATGTTGATTACATCTTCGATCCAAAACTTCAAACACAAGAATTTCTCCAATACAAACAGTAGTACCCCACACCTCTAGACATTTTGCCGCTTGACAGATACCATACTGTCATTTACACTGCTGGTTCAGCACAACCGGCTGTAGGTACTAAACATCAGTACTCAGCCGCTTGCGCAGCTGTGTGCTGAGTGATGAAGGGTGGTATATTCCACCCTCACAATACCTACAAGCAGACCCTGGTGGACATCACAGCTTATCTGGCTGACCGTAAGCCTTCATTGTAGCGTTGGAACATACGGATTCAGGACAAATCACATTGATTGTTTGTGTTTCGTCCTACTGCGTCCAGTCATACAATGATTATCTTAATCATTGGCGATTGAACGGGTTCAGAGATTCAAATGAGAACACCATAAAACACAGAACACTGTGGGGAAGGGAGGCTGATCTTAAGGATAAGCTACCTGATTCTCATGTAGACCATACATTGGGCCACCAACATGTAGGAGTACACGATATTGGCAACACTTTGGCTGATGAATCGGCCAAATCCACAGTAGCTACGGCTTCCATTGCTGCAGTGACTCGTTTCCAGACGAGATTGGATAGTGAAATTTTGGCTGCTGTGAAAGCTTTGGCTAAAGGCAAGCCTCTCCCGAAAGCATACCCTTCAAAATACTCATACCACATCAGTGCACAGAATGTTGGCTATGCAACACTTGGTGGGGGGGAGATCGAGTGATCCCCAACCAAGACCAGAGATTAGATCTAATTAAAGTAGCGCATGAGGGTGTCCCTTCTGCAGATGCTGGTGTTGCGGACACATAACACTCTTACTGAGACGCTTCTGGTGGCCAGGTCTATACAAACAGACCAAGCAATATGTTCTTTGTTGTGACATTTGTCAGCAGATAAAAGCCTCAAACATCAAACACCCTCCACAGACATTCCACTGAGTGTCCAATAGGCCACTACAATGTGTGTACCTGATGGTGCATACAAATACATCTTAGTCGCAGTAGACTCTTGTTCTAGATTCCCATGAGCATGGTCACAAGGGTCAGCTGACGCTGGAACTGTTATAAAAGACTTTCTGATACTTATTGGTACACAAGTGGTTGCAGCATTCCATTCAGACCAGGGCCCTGCCTTTGCCTCTAAGGCAGTCAGGGACACCATGAGGATGATGGGTGTTGAACTCCATTACTCCTCACCCTACCATCACGAGGGACATTTGGTTGTGGAGAGGAGAAATCGAGATCTATAGTAGTGCTTAACAGTTATAGTATTAGGCTCTGACCGTAGCTGGCTTTATTACCTATATGGGGTTCAGAGAGCACTGAATAATCTGCCTAGACGGTCTTTGGGAGGATGCACTCCTTATGGGGGTATCTTTGGGATATCTATGTATGTCACAGATCTAGACGGCCCTGGTTTGGTGGCAGCAGATACACCTTTTGACATAAATGAATGTCTCACTGTCTTATAGGAGCTTCAGTAATTTTGTGATGATAATTCATCCACCAGTGCTGCCACTTTAGGAATAAGGATTTGCCAACAACTTCTACTGGCTGGATTCCTAAAGTCGGGGATCTGGTTTGTCAGAAGATTGCAGTGAAGAAGGAATTTGGACCATCCTTCAGAGCACTGGTCCAAGTCCTGGGAATACAAGGTACCAGAACTGTCATCCTACCACTGCTGCCTGGTTCCAAAGCAAACAGATTCATATCCACTGACAACATCAAACTACACCATGTGGCCGATCCTGCACAGTAGACCAGGAGATCCTTTGGGTAGTTCCTGGTCCCCTCTCACTACCCAATAGGACATAGCTCTTCAAAGAAGAAACAACAGCACTTCTGACTTCACAAGCATGTACAACAATGCTATAAATGACTCCTCGAGCATGGGGAGGGTGGAAAATGAACTTTTGCTGATTCCTGTTACCACTTCACCGGCAACAACTGCCCAAGGTTTGGCTGTCTTCTACTCAAATCAACACATACAGACGACATTGTCTATTATGAACATCCACGCAAAGTGGATCCATCCACCAGTAATATACCGGCTCCTGTGTTTGCAGAGACTGCTTCTGGTTATTTCATCAACCTTGATGACTTTTCTTCGACTTCATTTCCACCTATCAACTGAAACAGTTTCAAAGACATGTAAGCTGTACATATGGCTTAAAGATAACTCTTTAAGTTATCCATGGAATTATCTTTGGATTTTTCTGACATTGGTTGCCTTTCTATTATGGATTGGTTAAATGACTGTTTTCTTTCTCCTCATAAATGGTCATTATCTTCCTGACTGCTGTACAGTTGAGCCTGTGGATGAAGTCTTAACTTCATATCTTTCCTCACATAAGGTCTGAAGAGACTTGTCCCTTGTGAACATTTCAGCAGTACCAATTCCTGATGGGATTGTGTGGGATAAGGTTCCATTTGATATATACAGGCCTACTGAGGTCATTCAAATTCTGTATGTTTTCAAAATTTCTATACACCTGGTGTTGTTTCTGAAGACTGGGATGTTCAAACAGTTGATTCCATGCTAGCTGAACCGCAGGATTATTCTGTATTTGAAAGTTATGATGTGTACACTAACACAAAGAATTGTGGGAAAATGTTCTAACAGTTGGGGACATTACTACCTGCACTGAGCAACTAGACACAGATCAGTACTTAAATACACACAGTGGGAATACTGTTCAACTCCGCCTTTGGGGAGCCAAAAGCATTATGCAGATAAACTCACATATTTTTCTGGATATGACATTAAGAACGTAGACTCATACCTCTTCAAGTTACCACCTTCTAAAATTTGGAAGATTTTGCTAACAAAGACAAAATTGATCTATTCTGATTCCTTTGTTTCGCACCTTGCAGTTAAAGGGTATGGAGAACACAAGATTGGAAAATTCCGGGTAGGGAAGCCTTATTTAGAGCGTGCCTTAGTCCTGTCCAAATGATCTTTTTGAATGACACAATACAATAGACATGTTGTCTAGGGTTAGCAAAAATAAAGGAAATGAACGCGCCCAGTATCCCCACACCGGCAGTCATTCCTAAAGGTCACAGAGGAAGAATTAGATGCAAAGGTTCAGACTGGTACCTATAATTCTTCACTTTCCAGTCCCAGCAGGTGGTTATTGTGGCCAATAGACACAAATGGGTGTCAGACTCATTTCGTTAATTCCTCAGGGGTTTTCAAGATTAGCCATCAGACCCTTGCTTTGTCTCAGGTCAACAGTCAGGTATAGTTATTACATACAGTGTGGGTAAACTTTGCCAACAATGGTTACAGACTAATACATTAGCTGCAGTTAAAGAACACCTTAATACGCAATCTGAAGACATTGGGGGTCATTATGAACTTAGCTGCCCGCCAAGGTCTGACCGCCGGGCGGCCGCCAATGCAGCCGCACTCCCGCCGCAGCCATCAGGAGATCCCCGCTGGGCCGGCGGGCGGAAACCTGGTTTCCGCCCGCCGGCCCAGCGGGGATCTCGGCTGCAACACAGGAGCCGGCTCCAAATGGAGCCGGTGGTGTTGCGGCCGTGCAACGGGTGCAGTTGCACTCGTCGTGCCGGGGCCGTGGCAGGGCCCCCAGGGGCACTGCGACTCCCCTTTCCGCCAGCCTTTTCATGGCGGAGCAAACCGCCATGAGAAGGCTGGCAGGAGGGGGACTCGTAATCCTGCCCTCGAGGATTACTCCCGCCGGGACTAAAGTGGTGGGAAACCGCTGGTCCCGGCGGTGCGACCGCGGCACTTCTGCTGCGGTCGTGATACTAAGGATTTCACCGCCAGTCTGCTGGTGGTAAAATCCGCCAAAACAACCCTGGTGGTCAAAGACCGCCAGGGTTGTAATGACCCCCATAGACTTACAAGATTTCTTGTTAGGTTCCAGAAAGCCTCGCTCTAAAAGATTCATCTGTGAGATATATACAATGAGATTTGGAAGCTTTCTCAAATGAAACTGGCAGCGCGTTGATGGCAGATGGATAAATAAAATTTGGAAAAGGCTTTAGCTGTTGTCGATAATGGCATGAATACTCTGTCCAACAGAATATACTACCTTAGTAACATAGGCCCTCATTCTGACATTGGCGGTGACTGTTAAAGTGGTGGTAATACCAACAGGCTGGCAGTAATTACCTCCAAATTATGACCATGGCGGTGATACCTTCTATAGACAGCTAATGTACCACACCAAAACGAAAGACTCACCATCAGAGACACAGAGGAGACCGCTGCCACCATGGAACTGGAACTTCAAGTCTTCCCGATGTTCTTCTACACCATGGTCCTCCTGGAACACCAACGCTGAATAAAACGACGAGGGTGAGTACAGCCACCTAGTACACAAGGGAGGGAGTGAGGAAAAGGAGAGTGACACACACACGCACAACACACACCATTCACACACACCATACACACATCCAGCTGCAGAGTAAAAACAATGTCACAGGACCCACGCCTAATTAAAACAAGGACCTCATTGAGGTTTAAGTGACATTGTAATTTGATGCCAACAACCACCATGTTGTCCATGCGAAAACAAAAACATTTGTCAATGTCCAGAAAGGGCCAATGGCCAGTCCAAAGTACAAAATACCCACCTTTACACAAGGCACAGTCCACGGCCCAACTTGACTCCTGACATTATCCAGACTCCACTGTGCAGGGGCATCATGTTGGAAATGGGCAGGCTCCTCAGGGGGAAAGGGGAAGGGGGGTGGGGGCACCTCAGCTAAAGTGGGTAACATGCCCACTGGTTCTGGAGGGGGCTCCTTGCCCAATTGTCCCTAGTGGGGAGTGTAAGGCCACAGTCTCTGTAGTGGGGCACATGCCCACTGGTTCTGGAGGGGGCTCCTTGCCCAATCGTCCCTAGTGAGGAGTGTAAGGCCACAGTCTCTGAAGTGGGGAACATGCCTACTGGTTCTGGAGGTAGATCCTTGCCCAATTGTCTCTGGTGGGTGGCCTACAATCCCTATGCTGGAGGTCAGGGCTCCTTGCACACTGCTGGTGGAGGTGTTACCATGACTCCATCTGCTGGAGGTGAGGGCTCCTTACCCACTGCTGGTGGAGGTGTTACCCGGGCTGCCTCTGCTGGACTGGAGGTGAGGGCTCCTTGCTCACTGCTGGTGGAGGATTTACCCTGGCTGCCTCTGCTGGAGGTGAGGGCTCCCTGCCCACTTCTGGTGGAGGTGTTACCCTGGCTGTCTCTGCTGGAGGTGAGGGTTCCCTTTCCTCTGCTGGTGGAGAGTTGCCTCTTGCCTCTCTTTGCTGGTAGAGTGGGAACCTTCCCTATCTTCGGTGGTGTAGTGGGAACCTTCCCTTTCTTGGACGGTGGAGTGGGAACCTTCCCTTTCTTGCCTCCAAGACTAGGAGGTACCTCCACTGTCACCATCTCATGTCCCTTTGTTTTCACCATCCTAGTCCTCCCTTTCTGAGGTGGAGGTGTGCTCACAGTAGGAGTGGCAGCCATCACACTCTGGGGCCCATTTGTGCCAGCAGCTGAGGATTTGATGGGAGCAGTGGCACACTGTTTGGCTGAGGTGCTGTACTGGGTCATTGGAACCCTGCTCTTATGGACAGGACAGGGGTGGAGGGGGAGGGAAGAGGTCAAGATGGGCAAGGATAAGCTTCTTAGGGGTGGTGGGGCAGGATGTGGGAGGACGGAAAGGAGTGGAGGTTGAGGGAGTGGTTGTCAGAGGAGTACGACTGCTAGACTTTGGTGAGGTGCATAGACAGTGTGCATGTATGAGGTGGATGGCTGTTGGGTGTCTGAGTGCGTGCGTTTGTATCTCTTAGGAGGGGGCAGACGGTGGAAGAAAACAAAGGGGACACATGGATGGATATTGTGGAGGTGTCTGCAAGTGAGGTGTGTGCTGTATAATGAGGTGATGGTGGCTGATGACGCAGTGCATGCAGGTGTGAGTGCGGATGTCACTGTGAGGGAGAAAGAGGAGGAAGAGGAGGAGGAGGAGGAGGAGGGGGGAAACAGTGGAGGCAGTGGATGTGGTTGTCTGTGCAACTGTCTCTTGTTTGTGTGAGTGCTTGTGACCTGAAGTGTGCTGCCTGTGTTTGACTGTGCTACTCTTGTCTGATGTTTTGTGTGCATGCTTGTCTGTATGTGTGCATGGGATGGGTTGGAGTTGAGCAGACTGAGACTGGGAAGTGGTAGTTGGAAGGAGGACGGTAGGAACAGGGACACTTGCTGCCATCAGAGAGGAGGCCAGAGCCTGAAACTATCTCTGTAGGGCCGCCAAGCCACCATGGATGCCCTCCGAGAACGCATTGCATTGCTGCATCTGTGAAGCCAGCCCATGGATGGCATTCACTATGGTTGACTGCCCTACAGAGATGGATCTCAGGAGGTCAATAACCTCCTCACTGAGGGCAGCAGGACTCACTTGGGTAGGGCCTGAGGTGCCTGGGGCGAAGGAGATGCCCACCCTTATGGGTGAGTGGGCACAGGCAACTCCGGAGGGCTACTTGGAGGGCGATGCTGGTACGGGGGTAGTGGCAGTACCTGTAGCTGGAGTTGTTCCAGAGGTGTCTGCCACCACCAGGAAGCTCCCATCAGAGGAGGAATCAGAGTCAGTGTTGTCACCTCCTGTTTCTGCCGTTGTGCTCCCCTCGTACTCCGTCCCACTGGTCCCCTCGGTGTCTGTGAACTCTGCCTCCTGGGTCCTGTGGGATGCAGCTCCCTCAGTCACCGGTGCCCCTGCTCCTCCATCTGATGATGCTAATGCACACATGAACAGGATGACAGAAGAACATAAGGGAGGAGAGAAAGGGAGCACTGGGTGAATTACAGCACCAACACCACAGATGGCATACATATTACCATCACACACAGGGATCAGGACTGGGCCCTATGCATCGCACTGGCATTCCATTGGCTAGGTACCACAGCAAGATGAGAGCCAACCACCACCAACTGCACCTCTCCGGGGACCCACTAAGCCCTGTCTTACCTGGAATACCACCTAGTTGGAAAACAAGATTTGGCTATACACCCATTTACCTTGTGCTGGACCATGCAGCAATGTCTGAGCTGGCATTAAGGGGCACCTACTAACTGAAACTCACTATCAGGATCCCATGCCAGGCAACAAAAATGGTTGTTTCACACACTGTACTCACCCACTTGTGGCTGCTGTGCTACTCTCAAGTGCCCATCCAGCTCTGGGTAGGCCCCCACCAGTATGCGGGCCACCAGGGGGTCATGTTCTGACAGGCACACCTCCCTTGTTAGAAGGCCATCCCCAGCTAGACCTCTGTGGACTTCCAGGCCCTGCATCTCAGGTCCTCCCACCTTTCATTGCAGTGGGTGCTCTGCCTGCTATAGACACCCAGAGTCCGCATGTCCTTGGCAATGGCACGCCACAATCCCTTCTTCTGATGGGGGCTGACCTGCAGAGGTAATACAAACAGGAGGAAACCATTACCCATATTATCCGGCCTGTCACACACATGACCCACAAATTACATTTCCATCTCCGTTGGCACACACATCACCCAGAGCCCTGCATGGACACTTCCGCCAGACATACCCCACACCTTGTTGCATGCATCATCCCCATTGTGTACTCACCTGTTGGTCTGGAGGCCCATACAGCTGTTCATACAGGGGTAGGACCCCATCCACCAAGTGCTCTAACTCCTCTGAAGTGAAGGCAGGGGTCCTTTCCCCGGTCCCACGGACCATGGCACGATCCAGACACAGGTCACAGCAGCACACGCAGTGTACGTGTTGTCCTGTATAAAGTCAGGAATCAAGTAAGTTTATAGATAGAAAATGGCGGTCACGTCCACAGTGGTGTACACCGTCACCGCCGCCGGTAATCTCATTGGATGCTGTCCTCCATAGAGCCCCATGTTCGCCAAAGAAGAATAGCACGGCGGTGCAAGACCGCCTTCTGCCATGACAACCAACGCCTGCGGACTTACATAATTTCCCGCTCTCCATACTTACAGGACAGGCAGTCGTCATTTTATGGTGGTGGACAACAATCAGAAATTGGAAACTGCGTCATTGCTGTGAATTGTACATACATTGCCATTCACATTGTCCGATTACATACATGCCCAGTTGCACTGGGGTGGTGGTTCCATTGTTTAGTTTGTGACACCCTTTTCACTCTTGTGTCCCTTAAATACCTTACCACTGCGGAGTTCTAGGAGGAGGTGGCAAGCCCCCGTGTACAGACCTCTTGTGGACTTGGCTACACTGGAGGAGAGGCATATAATACTGACTTATAGACTGGATGGGCCACAACCACAGAGATGTGTACTCAATTGGAGCATGATCTGATATCAGCTATCTGTCATCCCACTGGGATTCCCCCTTTTGTTCAAGTTCTATCAGTGCTCCATTTCCTAGCAACTGGTTCTTTCCAAGCGACAATAGGCTTGGCAGCAGAAATATCATACCAATGTTCTCAAAAGTGCAGGCAAGGGTTTTTTCTGCCTTGCTCAAACAAACGTCCATCTACATTGCTTTCCCTCAAGTGGAAGATTTGATCACTGTGAAGGCTGCATTTCTATGCAATGGGATATATTCCTAATATTATTGGGGCGAATGACAGAACACATATTGCATTTGTCTCCCCCGCCACAATGAACAGTTGTTCAGGAATCAGAGTTTCTACTCACTCAATGTGCAAATGGTGTGCCTGGTGGACCAGTACATCTCCCACGTCACTGCCAAGTATCCTTGGTCGGTGCACGACACCTTCGTCCTGAGGAATAGCAGTATCCCAAATGTGATGGCACAATTACAGAGGCACAGGGTGTGGCTGAGAGGTGAGCCTGAGTCCCCACCCAAGATATGTCAGTGTATGCCTTCTGGAGTCATCCCCCACACAATTGTATAAGGCTAATGTTTGTCCCTCAATTTTTGCAGGTGACTCTAGCTACCCAAACCTGTTGTGGCTCCTGACCCCTGTGAGAAATGCCAGGACAGGGGCTGAGAATCGGTATAATGATGCACATGGGCAGACTGGGGCGAATCACAGAGCGTACCTTCGGCCTTCTGAAGGCAAGGTTCAGATGCCTCCATCTGACAGGTGGATCCCTGTGCTACTCCCCTGAGAAGGTCTGCCGGATAGTTGTAGTATGCTGCATGCTGCACAACCTAGCCCTCAGATGACATGTGCCTTATCTGCAGGAGGAGGAGATTGGAAATGCCCCTGTGGCAGCAGTGGACCCTGAGAACAGTGAGGATGAGGAGGCAGAGGATGAGGATGTGGCCAACAGAACATCAGTAAGCCGACAGTGCTTCCAACGACACACAGGTAAGACAGCGGAACTGAACATTCCTCTAATTATTTATGTTTTCAGTGTGGCTGTAGCAGGATGGTAGTCACTTCCTTTGTATCTCAACTGACTGTCACCTATGCCTTCTCTATTTGGAGATATTGGTGTTATTACTACTGTGCTGTGGCTCTACCCTTACTATTTCCTCCACCATGACCCAAACTCCTCATCTGTGAAATGGGGTGCCTTAGTGGGGACATGGGTGTTGTGTGTTGTGAAGAGGGTGTTGAGTAATGTGTTGGGGTGTGGGATGTGGAGTGCTTGACGGATGTAACGGTGGTTGTGGTGTGTGTGTGTAGTTGTCTGTGATTTGTGTGGCTAGTTATTGCAGTCTTTTCGTGTTGGCAAAGGGTTGTGCGTAATGTGGGTGTGTGTTTTGTAGTGCTGTGGGTGGGTGGGTGTGGTGTGTGTATTAGTGTCAGGTGTGTGATTTTTTGTTTTGGCCAATGTTGTGTTGTATTGTGTTGGGGTGACCATTCTGACTGCGCCAGTGTGTACCGCCAATGGTTTACTGCTGTTGAATGTCTACCGTAGTGATTTGTGGGTCATAATGTGGTGGGCGTTGTTTTGTTGGTTTAACGGTATAGGTGTTCGTATCTACATTTTAACACTGACCTTTGGTCTGGCAGATTTGTGTTTGTGGCAGTATTCTGTCGGTTTAGTGTGTGCGTGTCATAATATGGCGAACTGATGTTTGCCTCCTCGACAGTATGTTGGCAGTCGTCACCGTGGTGGTGTTCGTATCTACACTTGGTGTTCGTATCTACACTTTAACACTGACCTTTGGTCTGGCAGATTTGTGTTTGTGGCAGTATTCTGTCGGTTTAGTGTGTGCGTGTCATAATATGGCGAACTGATGTTTGCCTCCTCGACAGTATGTTGGCAGTCGTCACCGTGGTGGTAAGCGGCATTTACCGCCAGTGTCATAATGACCACCATAGTGTCATCTGTGATTGATATAATTTAGAATTACATGTCCTTCTTACACCATGGACAAAGTCAACTGCGTTCCATCATGTAGTTAGGCTGGACACTACAGATTCTGAAAAACGGCTGCAATCCATGGAAATATATTAACGGTAGTGATTTGTTTGCTGCTTTTAATATATCCAGGGAGCAACAGACAATGGCTGAAAGGGAAGCGATTTTCACCATGCTTCAGATAGAAAAGTTCTAAAAGTGCCTTTCACGGCTGCAGAAAGCCCATCAACAAAATGGCTCATATATGGCATTATAAATCTGCCAATTTTCACTGTTCCTTTTTCGAAATGCTTGAAGCATCTTGCTGTGGGCAGATACGAGCGGCTAGGCGATAGCTGTATTTAAGAAGAGCTGCCCTTTGAATACAAATGTTTGAATGGTGAAACAGAGGTCTTTCTCAGCGGAAGTTAATGTAAGACTACTTTTAGTTATTCAATGATCTACAAACAGATGTCACTTCATGGCCTTTGCAATGCAGGTGTAACAAACTCGGTCTGTTTTTAGAAGGGTACTCCCATCCCTTTGATTCGTCCATCATTTCATATACTTTCAAATCGAAGTTATGTGGTCCTGAACTAACAAAGCTGTTGCGGTATAAGACCAGGAATTGCCTACGCAATTTCAGTCTCTAAGATTGTAACTTGTTGCGGCCATGTTTTATCCCCCCCCACATAGGCGATAAGTGTAGTAGAAATGTTGCCTCACATTGATAACACTAATGTAAATGATGACAAACTAAGCAGACTAAAGGCGCTACTGTTCTAGAAACAAGTTGTGTTAACATCAGCTAGACAGACGTATGTTCTCCAAATAGCAAGATCAGCAGCCGAGATACAATCCCTATTGAATACCAACTTCTCCAAGCACTTTGGAGAACTGGTATCCAGAATATTCAACGCTTTGAAAACTACAGGGACCGTACATTTCTTTAAGGCTGTTGGGATTTGTGTTCATCTTTCAGACTGTCTTCGGAGTCAGTCCTTCAGCCATCCATTCACTCTTTTCCAGTGTGTTTGGCGGCTTTCCTGTGACTTTGGCATTGATCAGCAGGATACTGCTGCTGTTGTTCCTAATATGCAGTGGCTGTGCCTTCCCAGCTAAGCAGATTGATGGAGCTACTACCACCAGCCCAGGCGTGCCATGATCGCATGGTGCATTTCTTTGGTGCTCCGTTGCTGGAAGAATTGGAACATGATTGGTTACTGTCATTCCGACCAGTATTGTGGTATGTGCAACCTGTCTTTCATTGCACCTGGTGCCTTTTCCAACATCTACCTTCGGTGTGCCTTGCTGTTCAGCCAGTGCCTCCTGTGGGCAAAGAACTACTGACGTTCCAGATGAGGGTTCATTCATGGTCGTGCCCCATGAGACTGAGGCTGATTCAAGAGGCCACTTATGAGCCGCCCTTGGTGGACTATGTGGCTCCTTTAGGCACTTGAATGGTGCTGCCCTAGCAGGTAATCCTGCGCTTGAGACTGCTGTGCACTACTGCTCCATGGATTCGTCTGCCAATCGTGTCATCGATCTAACATCTGACAATGTGGTTTCCTTCTTGGATGCCCTTCCTTTCAATGGCTTTGAAGACATTCTTCAAGATCATGACTAATGATAAATACATTTTCAAAGTTTCAAAGTTTTGCCAACATTGCCTTTAACTTTGGCCTGCTGTGCTTGTCATGGTCGACATTTTGTCTCTTTGTATGTTTTAGCTATTTTTAACAAGTTTCAATTCAATTTTAGTTATATTTTATTATGATTTTAGCTTGTTTTAGGCTAGAGCATTTTAGCTTGGGTTCATTCACCCTCTCGGGTGTCGACATTATAGCGTCATAATTCCGGCAATGGGGAGGGTGTAATGGATCCCACTTAGTTTTAATGGGAATCAGGAGTTTAGCTTAGCCTTCTCGCTTGCAAGCCTGTGCCCCGTCACCTAGTGACTTTTAACCTACTTAGCCTGTTCTGTTTTAGCCCTTTTATTTAATTGTTTCTTCGAAGATGGCTGCTATGTATAGTTAGGAAGATGTCTTAATTTCATTTTATGAGTGCAGCTCAGTGAAGCTGTCACTATCAGCGTCAAAGATAAGTGATATACATAGGTATTCACATCATGTACTTTCCCACTTATGTGTGACAATAATATAATTGTTTTTAGGGAATTGTTTATATAATTGCCATCCCAAGCATGCCTTATTATCTATTGATTGGGAACACATGTGAGTCGTGTCCTACAAGATCTATATAAATACTTCTCACATAGACAAGGTTATCAGAGGGATTCCTACCAGATGCCATCAACGCTATCTATGCTGCACACAGCTTTGATGCAGGCTCAGCCTTCGCATCCCCTCGGAGTCTGATCTAGAAACCTCATTTCAAGGTAACAAGGGTTGGGGGCTTTTCTCATGGACATTGTACTGGCAGAGTAGGCTTAACACATCTAGCTCTCTTTAGGTTAGCAATTAGGTTATCCACACTAGGTTTTAGGGATATTTTACGTTGCAAGATGGTGGGGTTCTTTATATTCATGACTCTTGCTTTTACAATTCTGTTCATTATTCTAATCATTGCAGCCCATGCAATTTACAGTAGATTGCAGTCTTGTTAATAAAACCTGGTGAAAACTTTAATGCATTTCCTTCATTACCAGTGTGTGACTGAGACTTGTTGCTCATGCGAGAAAAGGGTAATCTCCGTTTAACCACGATTCCGCTGAGTTGGCACACTCTTGAGTCCATGCGTAAAGGCTGCCACAAATCCCCTTTTACTATTTGGGTTTTTGGTGAGGTACTGCTTGTGAGCCGGGAGGGTTGAGCCGACAGTTGTGACTTGTTGTAGGATTGGCCTAGTCGCCTACAAACAAAAGTGCTGTCATCCCTATTTCAGCAGTCTTGCCAAGAGCAAGAATCCAACTACAACAACTTTGTACTGACAACAAGATCGTGTACAGCCTTGCGCAAGCATAGAGTGAAGATGTTGTGCTAAGAATTGAAAATAATTTCTAGGCAGAGCGAACAACACGTAAAGAAATAGAAACATGGAAAATAAAAATGAAGCCTGAAGTCTAATTGCTCTCAACAAGGGACAGACAGGACTTTTATTAACCATTCTAAAGCATTGATAAAGCCAGTACATGCAGCTTTCTCATAATGGAAATGCATATTCATTATTACGCTGGGTGTAACTCTCAAACCCTATAACGAAATTTGTGTAAAGTTGCTACTAGAAACGTTTCACCTGCCACCGATTTGGGAATCTCTCTATGGGAAAGTATAAAGAAAGTTATTAAAGTTTATTATTCTTGAAAAATAGTTATTAAAAATATTTTACTGTCAAAATAAATGTTAACTCATTAAAAATATTTATTATTGACCTGGGATTAATAAAATAAAATATTACAGTGCATTAACTCATAAAATTAAACATGTATTAAATAACATTATTTCAATATAATATTTTAATGTATAAATTATAATTTGTAAACTTCTTTAAAGAAGTCCACCCTCACTAACATTTTTGATTTTATTATAAATCCAACCTCACTAACATTTTTGGTTTTATTCACTTTTTAGTGAAATTTGTTGAAAGGTATGTGTGTAATTAGTAATCAATTTGTATATTATTTTACATTTTATAGCAACAATTTAAGTTAAAATAATGTTTTAAAGTTTATTAATAACTTTAAAGATAATACACCATTTATTGAATAATTCTATTAAATATTTATCTATTATTTTATCATCTAAGATGTGATCAATCAGTTATCTAAATAGTAAAATTAGTATTGCAGAAATTAAACTCATAGGCCCTCATTAAGAACATGGAGGCAATCACTGTCGACCACCGTGGTGACGGTGAACAGAAGACTGCCATTGGCGGAAGGCTGGACACCGCCGAATTATGATGCAAAAAAGTAAAGCCTCCAAAAATCCTCCAACCTCAACCCACGACCAGGGAATACGACGGCGGAAAGGCAGTATACCCCACCCTGCCACCGTCATGCAGACAAATCCTCCACCCACCAAATAGTGATGCACAAATCAACGTGGCAGATAGTGGATGCTGAATAACCATTGGCAGTACGGACCGCCAAGGCCAGCAATGGGACACAACAAATGCACACATTGGCAACTTTGAAACTGACACACCTGACACACATCATTACACTATAAAACACACACATACACACCCCACAATCCTTTGCATCGCCAATGGCACAACAGATGTTGACAACACAACACGCATACATAGAACACAACATAACAAAGGTCACACGCACAAATAAACCACCAAAACACACGTAAACCCCAAACCCCTCATAAGTCACACACATAACCACACAACAGCACCCTCACCAATACACCACAACACACCGCCCATAACGCACACCATGGCACCCCCTAAGCACTCCTGCTTCACAGATAGGGAGCTAAGGACCATGGTGGATGAAATACTCAGGGTTGAGCCACAACTATTTGGGGCACAGGTGCAGAAGACACCGGTGGCCAGGAAGACGGAGCTATGCAGGCGATTGTCAATAAGGTCAATGCAGTGGGAAACCATCCACGCAAAAGGGAGGACATCCGGAAGAGATGGAACGACCTGCGCGGGAAGGTGAGGTCTAAAGCATCCAGGCACAACATCGCTGTGCAAAAGACTGGTGGAGGACCCCCAACTACACCCCCGACTACACCGACTGGGAGGAGAAGGTACTGGCTATCCTGCACCCAGAGGGTCTCACTGGACTTACTGGAGGACTGGACTCGGGTAAGTCAACTACAATTTCTTTATATCCAACACACCTGTAATGCATGTACCACCCCATCCCCTCACTACCACCAGGACTCCATCCCCGCTCAGTCCACAGCACCCACATCCAATTATCCTGCATGCCCACAATCCCACAAACATCCTGCCCCCTGTGCACAGTCAACCACCCCTGCATGGATTCCCAGTGGCACTACAGCACCCACAATGCACCTTCACCCCCACACAAAAATGCAAAGATAAGTACACAAAAGGGCCCTGCATGCTACAACAGGGGAATAAAATCACAAAATAGGGCAGAGCTGTGCATCAATTACTGAAATAGTTCATGACACATACATGTCCATTCCCCATCACAGGCACCACCACCCATGCCACCCGGACCAACAGGCCAAGGAGTGCCAGCATCGCACACGGAGACAGAGGCCCCACTCAGGAGACTGGAGAGGGATGTATGGAAAGTGAGGAACACCCTGGCCCGCCACACAGCCCTGGACTGTCACCCTCCAGCAGCCCCACCCAGGATACCACTGACAGCCCTAACACCCAGACACCATCATCAGCTTTGGCGAAATGACCCCACACCAGTGTCTCCCGATCACAGACCGATGGACCACATGTACAGAGGTCAGAGTCTCTACCCACCAACAGGCAGGATGATGAAGGCCCCAGTGCAAGTGGGACTGCCAGACCTGTGCTGGGGACACAGGCACAGGGGGCAAGGGACAGTGGGAGGTCATCAGTGGCCCGGGGGGGAGCCAAAGGATGGATGCTGCAGCCCAGGAGGTGATTTTTGAGGTCTGGGAGCATACCACCATACCCAGGACAGGACTGGACAGATCCTGGCCACCTTGGAGCACAATCAGAGGCTGCAGGTAGCACACCACCAAGAGGCCATGGAGCAATAGAAACAGCTAAATGCCACCATGGCCACCATTGCAGCGGTGTTGCAGCACCACTACCCTAGCCAGCCTGAGACCTCCATCCACCTGCAAGGCCACTGCCCTGCCATCTACATCTGCAACAGCTACTGGACTGGTGGCACTGCCAGAGGACACACAGGAAACCAGCACCCCTACCCCTGCAGCCCAGCTCCAGTCACGCAAACGTGCCCTCAGACCCAGATATACCACTGGAACACCTGCCAAGATCAAGGACACCGCCAAGAAGTGACTCTGCCCTGAACTGTCTCCCTTGTGTGCCACTGTGCACCCTTGTTGACTTGCCACTACCAACACTTGATCTACCAATGGACACATGGAACAAAACCTAGTGCCACCAACAGCTGAGCATATGCACCTGAGTATGGATATGCACATGAGCCCACTCCCTATCACTGTCCAATGAAATACGTAATTTGTGTCACTTAATAAAAAAAATCTATGCACTCAAATTGTATGTCCCTCTTCATAATGAGATACCAATTGTGGGTGTGTATGCATTAGGCAGTCAATTCCATATTCATTCCTTCATTGCAGGCGGAGATCCAACGCACTGTACTGTTTGAAGTAAGTCACACTGTACACAATATTGGGTTCCCTGGTACATGCCATTTCAGTCTCCAGTTAACAGTGTCACTGACTATAGACACCACATTACCAATGACATGAGTCAGACTGAAACTGTCCAGTGAAGACAACAGCATCATTGAACAGTACCTTAGGGTCACTGGAAGTATAGGCGGATCAGCTGGGTCCTGGAGTGAAGATCTTCCCCCTCTTCTTCCTCACCATCACTCTCATCCCCTCTCTGACATTGCTGGCCTGGTTGGACAGCACCCTCCTCTTCTAGAAGGGGGATAGCTCTCCTCACAGCCAGCTTGCAGCAGGCCACCACTATCTTACACACCTTGTCAGGGACATAGCACAGGGATCCCCCAGAAAGATTGAGGCCATGAAATATAGCCTTCAGGAGACCTATTGTGCGCTCAATCACCCTCCTAGTACGTCTATGGGCCTCATTATAATTCCTCTCTGCATCTGTCCTGGGATTCCTCACTGGTGTCAGGAACCAATGCAAGTTGGGGTAGCCAGAATCACCTTCAAAAATAGGTGAAACAGGACCTTAAGAAACTGACTTTACATTAATTTCGGCTGGCTGTCACCTATGTACAGAACCGTTGTCATACACACTCACCTATAAGCCATCCTCTGTCCCTTTATAGTTGTCCATCAAGCGTGGTACACTGCTGTTTCTCAGGACAAACATATCATGGACTGAGCCTGGGAACCTGGCATTTACATGTGGTATGTACTGGTCAGCAGTACACAACAATTGTATATTCATGGAGTCGAAGTTCTTCTAATTCCTGTACAGCTGTTCATTCACTCTTGGGGGTATGAGAGCTATGTGGGTTCCATCAATGGCACCTATCACATTGGGGATGTTGGCAAAGGCATACAATTCAGATTTGATGGCAGGAAGTTCAGCCCTTGGGGGGAACTGGACAGATGTCTGCAGGTGTTGGACGAATTCATCCAGGAATTTTGACAGGATGGGGCTAAACAATGGCTGTGAGACCCCTGCACCCATGCCCACTGTCACCTAAAATGAGCTCATAGCCAATAAATGGAGTACAGAGAGCACTTGCAGTTCAGTAGGGATGGCATGCTGATTCTGATTAGCCGGTTTCAGTACAGGATCCAGTAAAGCACAGATGTCATGGATTGTAGCATGACTGAGTCTGTAGGTGACAATGATGTGACGTTTCCAAATCAACCCGAGGTCTGTACAAAGGTGGGGCCCTCCCTTGCCACATGGGTCTGTACCTATGGGGAGGAAAGAACACATATTAAGGGCACACATACACCTGTAATACAAGATGTTATTGTATCAATTAATGTGCGACACATAGGTTACACACACAGTCGCTAGGCATTAAGTACACCGTCAGGCATACGTGTGCAGAGCCAACACTGTTGTAATGGTATCCCAGTTTGGACACATTTCCACAGATGGGTGCATGTGAGGATCAGAAACTCATGTCAGCAAGCAACTAAGGTCGGAGATTAGGAGGCCCTGGATGAGGCCCCTGGCCAGGCTATGTTGACGTGGTGGTTGCAAGAAGGCAGCCTCCTACCATCTACAGTAGGTATGAGGGTGTAGAAGTGACATCATTCCGCTGGCGGTAGTCGTCATGGCGGAAGGAGGTGTTCACCGCTGTGCACCCAATCATAGGATTACCTGGTTGTCAATGGGTAACCTGGGCCTATCATGATCGGCGCCGGCGGTGACAGAGCACACCGCCGCGGAACATACGCCATGTCGTCAGACCCTTGACACTTGACTCCTGATTCCCGTGCAGGGCAGTACTCCACTGCGTGTGTTGCTGTGTCCTGACTCTCGTCCCTGAGATGGCACGGGTCACAGAGGAACGGGCCCGGCCTTCACCACGGAGGAGCTGGAGAAGCTGGTGGACGGGGTCCTACCCATGTAGGCCAAGTTGTATGGGCGACCAGAGGAGCAGGTGAGTTGGCGTTTGTCATCCTTGGATGTGTGTGAATGTGGCCGATGCCTGTATGCATGTGGGTTCAATTTGTGACTGCCCATCCATAGACTGTCTGGCATGTATGTATTTGAGTTGATAAAATGGCTTTCAACAATGGCCGTTCCATAGGGAACGACATGTCCTCTGTATTTGGTGCACACATACTAACCTCTGATTCTTTGCTCTGTGTGTCCCATGCAGGTCAGCGCCCATCAGAAGAGGAGACTGTGGCAAGCCATTGCCAAGGAAGTGTGGACCCTGGGGGTCTACACCGGCGGAGCACCCTCTGCAGGAAGCGGTGGGAGGACCTGCAGCTCTGGGCCAGGAAGACCGGAGAGGCCCAACTGGGGAAGGCCTCCCAATGAGAAAGGGGTGCCCGTCGGACCCTGACTCCCCTAATGGCCGGCATTCTGACGATGGCCTATCCAGGTTTGGATGGGCGCTTGAAAGCAGCACAGCAGCCACAAGGGGGTGAGTAGCAACACTGTTGTGATACCGCTTTGATAGATGTGTTTGGGTGCGGTGGTATGCAAGCTGTCTAGTGTGGACAGGTGTGTCCCTTCAGTCCTGCCCCCTCAAAGACCCAGGGATGGTGTGAGGACATGTTTGGCCGGTCCCAATAGGCCCATGGGGGTCCTCTTTATGTAACCTGGTATGCTTTGTGTGCTCATTGACTAGTAAGTGCATTGGCTGGGCATGGTCTCCAATGGGTGTACGCCACACAGTTTATCAGGTCCGTGTTCCCTGTGGGCAATGTGGTGTATTCTGGGGTAATGTCCACTAGTCAGGGGCACAGTCATGACTAATGTTGTAGGTGCTGTGTGTAGGTGTGTGACCTTGATGGGAGTGTGTGTGAGCCAGGGATGTCCATATATTCAGGTTTTTACAAAGTTCTCCCATGTTTTGTCTCTCCACCCCTGTGCTCTTGTGTCCTTTGTGTACATCAGTATCATCTGGTGAGGCAGCAGTGGCACCGGCGAGTGGGGATGCAGCAGCCCACGGTTCCAAGGAGGCAGAGTCGTTGGTCGCCAAGGGGACCAGTGGGTTGGAGGGCGAGTTGAGTACCACAGGGGAGGCAACTACCACTGGCGGCAGTGACTCTGATACCTTCTCCGATGGCAGCTCCCTGGTGGTAGCGGAACCTACTGGGCACATCCATTCTATGTCATCTTCCGCCACCCCGTGCCATCTCCGCCCTCCCAGTTGCTCCCCACCCAGTTGCCCGTGCCCGCTCACCCAGGAGCGTGGGCTTCTCCTTCGCCCCAGGCACCTCATCCCCTGCCCCAGTCAGCCCTGCTGCCCACACGGAGGAGGCTGTTGACCTCCTGAGAACCATCTCTGTAGGGTACACAACCATTGTTAATGCCAACCAGGGGCTAGCATTTCAGATGCAGCAATGCAATGCATACCTGGAAGACATTCACAGTGCCATGCCTGGCCTACAGAGATCTTTTCAGGCTCTGGCCTCCTTTTTGATGGCAGCCAGTGTCCCTGGTGTTTACGTTCCCCCTCCCATCACCTCTACTCTTTCCAGCACCCCACTCCCTTCACCCATCCAAAGCACACATTCAGACAGCCATGCACACAGATAAACACACAAGAAGCACACTGCCCACCACAGGCAGGCACACACCCAATATACAAAAGCACACACAACAACATCCACATCCCCCACTATGTCAACCTCCCCCACCTTCCTTTCTGTCACCTCACCATGCATACCCACATGCACTGCACCCTCAGTCACTGCTGCTGCCCTCATTCCTGCAGTCACCACAACATCTGACATCTAGACATGCACCCCAGACACCACAGCTGCACTCACCACAACTACATTGACAGACACTTGCAGCACACAAACCAGACCTGCAGACACCCAGACAACATCCATGTACACTGGCAGCCTCTCTTGTCCCACTGTGTCCACCCCCTCCTTCCAAAACACTCAAACATTCGCAGTCATCCACACCACACACATCCACCACACATCAGCATACTTTACAGGCACCTGCATCCACGTCCAGCACACCTACACCTGGTACAAGCACTCCCTCAACCTCCATTTCAGGACCTGCCTCCACATCCCCCCGAACTGCCCTAAGAAGCTTTTCCTCTCCCATATTGACCTGTTCAAACCCACTGGCCCACCCCGTCTCGTCCCTAAACATGCCTATCTCCTTGCCAAGTCCACTCCTTCCACGCCTAAGTCCACCCCAGTCTGCCCATCCCATTCCCGTGCCCCTTTCCCAGGGATGAATAAGCCCTGTGTTGCCCCAGGTCCTTCTGCCACACCCCGGTCCAAGCCCACTCCCCCACCTTCCAAGGGCAAGCCCAAACACCCTCCACCTCCCAAACCTAAGCCCAAGCACCCCCTTCCAGACGTAAGTTCCCACTCCCGCCACCTCCTGCCCCTTTTCCCTGAGGTGCCAGGCTGACGCATTGCTACCCCTTCACAGTGGAGTACCCTGTGCACATGTGGGAGTCAAGTTCAGGCCTATATTGGGACTTCAGCATTTTCACATGGACTGGCTAATAGCCTTATTCGGACAGTATTGTACTTTATTGCTAATAAACTTTGAGTGCCCAGTATTGCTGTTGGCACAAAATAGTGACGTTGTTCAGTGTTTCACTGTGGGGGTGTGGTGTGCACGTATGTACATTAAAGCAGGTCTTTGTTGCCTTGTGTCGGGTAAGTACATCTTGTTCTGGTGTGTATGGTGTGGGAGGGTGGGTGTGTAATTGTGCCCTTTCTTCCCATGTGTACTAGAATGCGGTACTTACCATCGTCGTCTTCGTCGGCGGTCACAGTCGTGGAGGCATATAACAAGGAGCAGCACTGGCATTATTTCCAACTCTCTATGTCTGCGTTGGCATGTTGTGTGTGTCTCCGGTGAGTGTTTCCTTTTATTTTGTTCTGTGGCAGTGGATCCCGCCCCTGAACTGCCTGTGGGTGGCCTCCTCCTTCCTCGTCGGGAGATGGCGGTGTGTGGAAGGACCGCTACTTGTTTCTCATGTGCTTCATTATTTGGCGGGCCTGACCACCAGCCTGTTGGCGGTAGTTACCGCGACCGCTGGCTGGGCAGCATTTACCACCATGTTCATATGGCCACTATAGTGTGTGAATACCAACGTAAATGAACTTGAACTTCAGTGAAGTCACAAGACAGCTCTCATGAACTTTAACTTTTTTTAAATTACAGGAAATTATGACAGTCTCCTCTTCTTCAGACATCCAATGCCTCAAACACTGCTTGCACCTCATCAAGACCCGGAAGTCCAGTGACTACCTGAAACTCAACCTAAATAGGAGAGAATTCTTGTTAGTTGTGAAGAACAAGAATCAATATGCAGTACAAACCTGGTTCAATGACATGAACCTTGATGGCATTGAACCCCAGCTTTCACCGAATAACAAGTCACTTGGATTCAACCTGTACATCAATCTCATTGCCAGCAAAAAAAACTAATTCCACACTCAATGGCCTCCCTGGAACACATTTGAGACATCTTACAAGCCACAACAAGTCTCATCCTGGGCTTGAAGAAATATGAGTGCATCACCCACATCCTGATAGTACTCCATTGACTGCTATTGCTTGGCCCGCATTATCTTCAAAACCAGTTGCATCAAGTAGAAAGCCATAGCGACCAGCATACCTGTTTATTTTGCAGACAAGCTTACCATCTCAGGTGGTACTTAGCACACCTGCAGCCAGGACATCATCAGACTGCAGACTAAGGCATGTAAATTAAAAGGAAAACTAGAAGGCTTTTACATTTATGCTCCTAGGATCTGGAACAATATTCCTGTATCCACCAAGACTGTCCCAATGCTGTACCAATTTAAGAAAGAGTTGAAGATTCACTTCTTTAAATAATACTACATCACAATGCATTACTGTTAGACCTGACAGCCTCAGGGTGGTCACCCCTAACTTTTTGCCTGCCTCCCTCTACTTTTTGGACACTGTTTTTGCTGGTTTTAGGACTCTGCACACTTTACCACTGCTAACCAGTGCTAAAGTGCATATGCTCTCTCCCTTACAACATGGTGACATTGGTTCATACCCAATGGCTTTTTTAATCTACTTGTAAGTCCCCAGTAAAGTGGACTACATGTGCCCAGGGCCTGTAGATTAAATGCTACTAGTGGGCCTGCAACACTGATGGTGCCTCCCACATATGTAGCCCCTTAACCATGCCTCAGGCCTGCCATTGCAAAGCCTGTGTGTGCAGTTTTGCTGCCACTTCGACTTGGCATTTAAAAGTACCTGCAAAGCCTTAGACTTCCCTTTTTCTACATATAAATCACCCCTAAGTTAGGCCCTAGGTAACCATAGGGCAGGGTGCTATGTAGGTAAAAGGCAGGACCTATACCTGTGTAGTTTATATGTCCTGGTAGTGTAGAACTCATACATTTGTTTTTCACTGTTGTGAGGCCTGCTCCTTTCATAGGCTAACATTAGGCTAACCGTTTGAGTGGTAGATTCTGATCTGAAAGGTGTAACAGGGTCATATTTAGTATGTCCAGAATAGTAATACAAAATCCTGCTGACTGGTGAAGTTTAACTTAATATTACTAGTTTAGAAATGCCACTTTTAGAAAGTGAGCATTTCTCTGCACTTAAATGCTTATATGCCTTACAATCCACGTCTGGCTATGTTACTTGACAGCTCCCTTGTGGATTTCACTCAGACAACACCAAACACAGGCTGCTCAGTCGCACCTGCACACCTCTGCATACTGAATAGGTCTTCCTGGGCTGGGAGGGTGGAGGGTCTGACACTTACATTTGAAAGGACAGTGGCCTGCCCTCACACAATGGACAGCCAAATCCCCTACTGGCACCCTGGCAGACAGGATGGAACTGAAAGGAGATCTGGTGCACTTCTAAGCCACTCTTTGAAGTCTCCCCCACTTCAAAGGCACATTTGGGTATTTAAACAGAGCCTCTGACGCTACCAACTCAGAACCTTCTGGACAAGATACCACTGGTGAAGAAACTCTGAAGCCAGACCCTGCAACCTGCCAAGAGGAACTGCCTGGCTGCCCAAAGGACTCACCTGACAGCTTTTCTGTAAATGACTGCTGCCCTGCTGCCTTGATTTCTTCTGGCTCTGCTGAGCAGTGCTCTCCAAGGGCTTGGATAGAGCTTGTCTCATGTTCCTTGAAATCTTAGGGCCGAAAGGATTTCCTCCTGCAAAGAACTCCTTGTGTGGCAATACTTTGACGCACAGCCTGCCAAAAATGACGCACAGCCTGCATTGAGGTGAGAAAATCACTGTATGCCGAACCAGAACGACTCAGCCGGGTCCCGGAGTGGAGATTGATGCAGCATCACCGTTGCGACCAGAACTTCGACGCACGGCCCACTGGATCAATGCATAGCCGAGCCAGAAGGAGGCAGCCCGACTTCCTGTGAGAAGAATCGACACAGCGCCTGCCGTGCCACAGAAATTTCCCCGCATTGCTCACTGGATCAAGGCAGCTCCTGTGACTTCTTCCTGCAAGCACAGGATTTCTCTGCATCATCCCCGTGGCGTCCAAATACCGTCCAACCCAAAGATGATGCAAGTCAGCGCACCGGAAATCAGTGCAAATTTCAGCCTGTGTTATTTTCTTTAGCACTTCTTTCACTACATCACCTGCAAGGTTTTTCAAATATTTGATGATCTTCTTGTCATCTTCTTCCTCTAGTGCATCTATGAAGTCATTGAATGCTTTAATCCAGGCAGCCAATGTAGCACAGATGTTTTGCAGGTGTTGGTTGCTTCAGAAACATGGGTTCATTACATTTCTCGTTCCCTTCTGTCACTATTGAGAGCACATGCTGTCTAAACAGCTTTTCTTGTGTAGTGTGGCGCCGCAAACATCTGCAAACACAACTTGCTGCTGTGGCCTCTACTGCTGTGTATTTCAAACTCCCTTGTTGGTGAGTATATTTTTTGTGTTTTGCACCTTGTTAATGTGACTGTTATTTCTTGGTTCATCAGAATAGTCATTCTATATCTGATGCACAGTGCAGTATCTCTGTCAACCACCTCCTTAGCAGGTTTGATGGGCATTTTGAAATGTGTTCCTTTGCAGGGTCTTTTACCTCCTCTACGGCTATGTACAGGCTGGAGCAGAGCTTTGAACCATATTTGCTAATCGCACATTTGATTTCAGGTACAAGTGGTATGCACAAGCAGTTTGTTGTATTCTTCCAAACTCTCAGGGAGACCAGTCTTGTCTTCTTGGGGCATGAATCCCATCCTCGTCACCAGTTGTAGTGTCTTCCCTAGCTCTGGAGCATACACATGAATGACGCCACATAGGAGCTGAGATCAAACGTTACTTTATTCATCAGCTTACACTGACTTACTGTGTATTGCATCATACATTCTATTAACCACACCTTTTCACCTCCCAACTATTGGGTAGTTCCTGTTCAGAGTCTGCCCAGAGCCACGAGGGTTCTAGTGTGCATACTTTCAAAATGCTCCAACGTAGATGTGCATTATTATGCTAGCCTTCAAAGTGAATGTTTAGTATTTGCTTATGTATAGGCTAAATTAAAGCTAGAGACTATGAAGAAGACATTTGTCAATATCCGGCACCACACCAGGATGTGCATTCCTTATCTGTTGAATATTACAGTAGGAACTAAAGTGAACTCAGCACTTACCAAATTATATTCACCCAAAGTTGCATTTATTTGCTAAATCACAAAGCCTATAACTGTTTGTATATTGGCAGATAGTCTGTGTTAGAAATGGGGTCTATGGTTGGCAGTCAGTTTGCCCTCTGTCCAAGCAGGGACCCTCACTCACAGGACAAGGGAGATACACCCTTAGTTTACCCCTGCTCACCCCTTGGTAGCTTGGCACAAGCAGTCAGGCTTATCTCAAAGGCAATGTGTAAAGTATTTGTACCTACACACACAGTATTACAGTGAAAGCACTACAAATTGGACACCACGCCAATTTAGAAACATAGGCAATATTTATTTCAATCAAACAAGACCAAAATGACAAAAATACAACATACACAAGTCAAGATGAATTTTCAAAAGAATAAGGTGGTCATTACAACCCTGGCGGACGGTGTTAAAGCGGCGGTAAGACCGCCAACAGGCCGGCGGAAACATTTTTGGAATTACGACTGTGGCGGAAACCGCCAACAAAGACAGCCACTTTAACACTCCGACCGTCACGGCGGTACAAACAAAAAGCTCGGCGGTCACCGCCAACAGACAGGCGGAGGACAATGTACCGCCCACACTATTATGACAGGCCAATCCGCCACCTTTTCCGGGACGGATACACTGCGGATAAAAACACGGAGGAAACAGCAATTTCGAAGGGAAAACGCTCACCTCTACACACTCCACGAGGAAGGAGGACACCATGGACCCGGAACTCCAAATTCTCCCTGCGATAGTCTTCCTGCTCCTGTACCAGGAGCACCAACGCCGGCGGCGAAGACCACGGTGAGTACTGCACCTACGACACAGGGGAGGCAAAAAACAGGGACACACACACGCAGCACGCAACACCCCCACCCCCACCCTCACCCAGTACAACACACACACTAATGCATATCTATACATTATAGTTACACCCCCCAGGAAGAACGCAAAGACAAAAGGAAATGAGCGTAACCATTGTAATATATCAAAATTCAGTAAGCAAAAATATACATATATACACTATTAACAAAATATACACCAAGACTAGTAGTCCAGGTATTGCACCATTCATAGTCCGTGGACCACTGGGCCCAAAATGCATGGGCGAGGCCCACACACGATACCAGATCAAAACAGAGAGAACACTGCAGGGGCATCAGATAGAAATACAACAGGCACCTCAGGGGGAAGGGAAGGGGGTGCACCTCAGCTGGATGAGTGCACGACGCCAGATCCACGAGGGGCCTCCATGCCCATTGATGTATCCTGGGGAGTGCAAAGCCACAGTCTCCCAAGTCTCTACAGTGGGTGGTTTGCCCACTGCTGCATCCTGGGGAGTGCAAAGCCAAAGTCTCTCAAGTCTTTAAAGTGGGTGGTTTGCCCACTGCTGCACCCTGGGGAGTGCAAAGCCACAGTCTCTCAAGTCTCTACAGTGGGTGGTTTTCTCACTGCTGCATCCTGGGGAGTGGAAAGCCACAGTCTCTCAAGTCTCTACAGTGGGTGGTTTGCCCACTGCTGCATCCTGGAGAGTGCAAAGCCACAGTCTCTCAAGTGGATAACAATCTCCACTGGTTCTGGAGGGGGACTGGTGCCCAGAGTGCTTAATCCTGGGAAGGACAGACGGAGTGGATGTCTTTCTCCACTGGTTCTGGAGGGGGACTGGTGCCCAGAGTGCTTCATCCTGGGAGGGACAGACGGATTGGATGCATGTCTCCACTGGTTCTGGAGGGGAACTGGTGCCCAGAGTGCTTCATTCTGGGAAGGACAGATGGAGTGGATGTCTTTCTCCACTGGTTCTTGAGGAGGACTGGTGCCCAGAGTGCTTCATCCTGGGAAAGACAGACGGAGTGGATGTCTTTCTCCACTGGTTCTGGAGGGGGACTGGTGCCCAGAGTGCTTCATCCTGGGAAGGACAGACGTAGTGGATGCATTTCTCCACTGGTTCTGGAGGGGGACTGGTGCCCAGAGTGCTTCATCCTGCCAAGGACTGAGGTAGAGGATGCATGTCTCCACTGGTTCTGGAGGGGGACTGGTGCCCAGAGTGCTTCATCCTGCTAAGGACTGAGGTAGAGGATGCATGTCTCCACTGGTTCTGGAGGGGGACTGGTGCCCAGAGTGCTTCGTCCTGGGAAGGACAGACGTAGTGGATGCATGTCTCCACTGGTTCTGGAGGGGGACTGGTGCCCAGAGTACTTCATTCTGCCAAGGACTGAAGTAGTGGATGTCTTTCTCCACTGGTTCTGGAGGGGGACTGGTGCCCAGAGTGCATCACTCACCCGTGACGGTCCCTATTGTGTCAGTGCCCCTGCCGCTCAGGGGCTAGCGGTGCTTGAGCTGGCGGTGCTAGCCCTGTTCAGCGGTGCTTGAGTTGGCGGTCCTTGCCCTGTTCAGCGGTGCTTGCCCTATTCAGCGGTGCTTGAGTTGGCGGTCCTTGCCCTGTTCAGTGGTGCTTGAGTTGGCGGTCCTTGCCCTGTTCAGCGGTGCTTGAGTTGGTGGTCCTTGCCCTGTTCAGCAGTGCTTGAGTTGGCGGTCCTTGCCCTGTTCAGCGGTGCTTGCCCTGTTCAGCGGTGCTTGAGTTGGTGGTCCTTGCCCTGCTCAGCGGTGCTTGCCCTGTTCAGCGGTGCTTGAGTTGGCGGTCCTTGCCCTGTTCAGCGGTGCTTGCCCTGTTCAGCGGTGCTTGAGTTGGCGGTCCTTGCCCTGTTCAGCGGTGCTTGAGTTGGTGGTCCTTGCCCTGTTCAGCGGTGCTTGAGTTGGCGGTTCTTGCCCTGTTCAGCGGTGCTTGAGTTGGCGGTCCTTGCCCTGTTCAGCGGGGCTTGCCCTGTTCTGCGGTACTTCAGTTGGCGGTCATTGCCCTGTTCAGCGGTGCTTGAGTTGGCGGTCCTTGCCCTGTTCAGCGGTGCTTGCCCTGTTCAGCGGTGCTTGAGTTGGTGGTCCTTGCTCTGTTCAGCGGTGCTTGAGTTGGCGGTCCTTGCCCTGTTCAGCGGTGCTTGAGTTGGCGCTTCTTGCCCTGTTCAGCGGTACTTGAGTTGGCGGTCCTTCATTGCCCAGCTGGGCTGAGGCTGGAAGGGCCCTCCTGGGCAGCTGGGCTGTGGCTGGTGGGGCCCTCCTGGGCAGCAGGGCTGTGGCTGTCGGGGCCCTCCTGGGCAGCAACGATGGGGCTGGTGGGGCCCTCCTGGGCAGCGATGATGGGGCTGGCGGTGGCCTCCTGGGCAGCGATGATGGGGTTGTCGTGGCCTCCTGGGCAGCGACGATGGGGCTGGCGGTGGCCTCCTGGGCAGCGACGATGGGGCTGGCAGGGCCCTCCTGGCCAGCGGCGATGATGGCGGTCTTCTCCACCGTGCTGCTCCTCCCAGACTTGCCAGGTTTCTTGTGGCCCTTACCCACCTTGGGAGGAGTCACAGCTGAGTCCACACTCCCACCGGGACCCCTGGGAGCGGCTTGGGTGGCTGGAGTCTTCCCCCTCTCCCGCCGGGCACTGGCCAACTTCTGGTGCTTCACAGGGGGGGGACTGGCTGTGCTGTGGCTCCGTGCCACACTGGGTGTCCTGGTGGCCGGTGCACTCCACATACCTGTGACAACAGGCACCACTGGTCCCGGAGATGTTGTGGCTGAGGTGCTAGTTCGGGACCTATGAGTTGGACGGGGTGGGAAATAGGTTAAGGGTGGACAGGAAAAGTTGTTTGGACACACTGGGACGGGTAGGTGGAGGGGGTTTGGGAGTGGAGGAAGACGTGGTGGTTGTGGGAGGTGTATGTTTTGTGGCTTTGGGTGCAGGTGCATGCGCTGGAGGCTGTTGTGAGGTGGATGTATGTTGGGTGGGTGTGTGCCTGCATTTGTGCATCTTCGGAGGGGGCATCACAGACACACTGGGAGAGGAGACAGGGGACGTGTGAATGGTAGTGGGGTGGTGACTGCACGTGAGCGGGGTGTGGTGGGGGTGTGCTGGTGCGGGACATAGTGGTAATAGAGGTAGTGCATGCAGGTGTGAGTGTAGACGAGACTTGCGGGAGGAGGGAGACGACGACGAGGGGGACACAGTGGAGGCAGTGGATGTTAGTTTGTCTGTATGTGTGTAATGCTTGCGTGAGTGCCTGTGGGATGTGTGGTGCTTATGCTTGCCTAAGCTTCCCTTGTGTGGTGAGGTGTGTGCAGGCTGGTCTGATGGTGTGCTTGGGATAGGCAGATGTACAGGGGATTGGGTCTGGGTGGAGGGAGTTGGAGGGGGGAGGCTAGACACAGGGACAATGGCTGCCATCAGTGCTGAGGCCAGAGTTTGAAAGGCTCGGTGAAGGGCCGCCTGACCAGAATGAATGCCCTCCAGGAATGCATTGGTTTGTTGCAACTGCCTTTCTACACCATGGATGGCATTCAAAATGGTAGACTGCCCAACAGTGAGGGACTTGAGGAGGTCAATGGCCTCCTCACTGAGGGCAGCAGGGGTGACAGGGGCAGGGGCTGAGGTGCCTGGGGCGAAGGTGATGCCCACCCTTATGGGTGAGCGGGCACGGGGCGAAGGCTGAGGGGCTGCTGGGATGGTGGTGCTGGTAGGGGGGGTGGCGGCTGTACCTGTAGAAGTGGGGGGCACAGATGTTGCCACCACCACAAGGGAGCTCCCATCGGAGGACGAGTCTGTGTCGCTGGTTTTAGCTCCTGTCCCCGCCGTGGTGCTCCCCTTGCCCTCCGTCCCACTGGTGTATTCTGAGTCCGTAGTGTGGCCCTCTATGGCCATATGGGATGCAGCTCCCTCGTGCTCCGTTGCCACTGCTCCTCCGCCTGATGATGCTAATGCACACAAGGACAGGGAGACGCAAAAAACAGAAGAAAGACATGTTGAGTGCATGGATTGCCGCTACTATTGGCGGACAAGACAGACAAGGAAGCCCCCTGCACTACATCGCGGTGTTGGGCTCTACAGTGCAATTCCTGGGAAATGGCCTACAAGGCTATGGACGACATATGCACACATAGATGACACAGGTGCATGAATAGCTGTACTTGGCACTCTACAGAGGTCGGTGGGAGGGCCTCAGGGCCATGCCTTACGGAGGGGTCTAGCCTACGGAACTCGCCCTGGCCTAGGGAAACCCACAGCCCTCCTCCCCCACCCAGACCCCTCCACTGTGCGCAAAGTTAGCTGAATGAGAGTGTACTCATCCCATTGTGTCTGCTGTGATGCCCTCAAGCGCCAATCCAACTCCGGGTGGGCCACCGTTAGGATCATGAACATCAGGGGGGTCATGGTTCGACGAGCACCCCTCCTACATTGGGAGGCCATCTCCAGCTGAGCCTCCGCCGTCTTCTTGCTCCAGCGGCGAATGTCCTCCCATCTTTTCCAGCAGTGGGTGCTCCGTCTGTGGTGGACCCCCAGGGTCCGGACGTCCTTGGCAATGGCACGCCAAATATCCTTCTTCTGGTGGGCGCTGACCTGCATGAAATGTACAGGGTAAGAAGAGAAGTCATTACCAACTGCGCCGTCAAAGTGAGTGGCCCCCATCCCTACCCTGGCAATGTGGCACATGCACCCACCGTCTTTCATGCACGCAGAACTCTGCCCCCTTCCTTCTTACAACCAGCCCTCTCCACACAGGCATAGCCCATACAACATGCTCCCTGTGTACTTACCTGTTGGTCTGGAGGACCGTAGAGTAGCGTGTACTGGGGGAGGACCCCATCGACGAGTTTCTCCAACTCCTCCGATGTGAAGGCAGGGGCCCTTTCCTCAGACGCACAAGCCATTGTCTCTTCCAGACCGAGGTCACAGCAGCACTTGCAGTGTAGGCCCTTTCCTGTCGAAGATCAGGTATCGAGTGATTCAACAGATAGAAAATGGCGGTCACATCCGCGGCGGTGCGTACCATCACCGCCGGCGTACATTGTCATTGGCTCCTGGGACCCATAGGGTCCAATGTTAACCAATGCAGCATTGCGCTGCGGTCCTCGACCGCCTACCGTGACGGTGTACAACGCCAGCGCAGTTACCTCACATCCCATTGCCCCACTTTACAGATCAGGCAGCCACCATTTCAGGGGCCCACATGGTCTAATTACCAACTGCGTCACACATACCTAGGCCTAGTCTCAACACAAATATAGGCCAGATTTTGTGTATGAATGGTGTTCTGTGTAGACTGTGGGTACATACCTCTGAGTTGTTTGACTCTGTGCTCGCTGTTGTCCTTCATAGGCACCGTCCGCTGGGACATGTGAGGAGATGGCGGAATCCTCCGGTGTACCGACCGCTGGTGGACCTGTCGACAATGGAGGAAAGAAATTTGATTATCACCTACAGGTTTGACCGTGCCACAATCCAGGAACTGTGTACACAGTTGGAGCCTGACCTGATGTCAGCAATCCGCCATCCCACAGAAATCCGCCCTCAAGTACAGGTGCTATCAGTGCTCCATTTCCTTGCTAGTGGGTCTTTTCAAGCAACTGTGGCCATGGCATCAGGGATGTCCCAGCCTATGTTTTCAAACGTATTGTCCACAGTGTTGTCTGCCCTGATGAAACACATTCCGAGCTACATTGTTTTCCCTCAGGTGGAGGAATTGCCTACAGTGAAAGGTGACTTCTATGCCCTTGGACATATTCCCAACATCATAGGTGCCATTGATGGGACCCATGTGGCTTTGGTCCCCTCCCTACAGGAGTGAACAGGTGTACAGGAACCGGAAGAGTTATCATTCCATGGATGTACAGATGGTATGTTTGGCAGACCAGTACATCTCCCATGTGAATGCCATGTTCCCTGGCTCAGTGCATGATGCCTACATCCTGCAGAATAGCAGCATCCCTTATGTGATGGGTCAACTCCAGAGGCACCGTGTGTGGCTATTAGGTGACTCTGGTTAACTTAACCTGTCATGGCTACTGACCCCAGTGAGGAATCCCAGGACAAGGGCAGAGGAACGCTACAATGAGGCCCATGGTCGAACTAGGAGGGTGATCGAGCCGACCTTCGGCCTCCTGAAGGCCAGGTTCAGGTGTCTGCATATGACAGGTAGATCCTATTCTACTCACCAAAGAAGGTGTGCCAGATCATCGTGGCCTGCTTTATGCTTCACAACTTGGCATTGCGACGACAGGTGCCTTTTCTGCAGGAGGATGGTCCAAATGGTGGTGTTGTGGCAGCTGTGGAGCCTGTGGACAGTGATGAGGAGGAAGCAGAGGAAGAAGACATGCAGAACAGGGACTCAGTCATCCAGCAATATTTCCAGTGAAACTTAGGTGAGGATACATTCCTGCCTACTACATGTACTTTTACACTCCTACCTCTATCCTGTCTGTCGATTTCACCCAGTGTGTGGTCACTGAGTTGTCACTTTCCATTACGGTTTCACAGGTGTAGGTCCCAACGTGTGTCATCTGCTTAGATTCCTCATGGACTAGAGCTGTGTGACATAGGTATGTTGACATTACTATTTCATAAACATTTTGTCACTGTAATTGCAAATACACTATTTCGAAATCACAGACAGACTCCAGATCTTTTTTGTGCTTTAGGTGTGTTTATTTAAATACAAAATATTGGAGGGGGAAGTTAAATGGTGAGGGGTGATGGCGGAGGAGTGTCCATGGCAGAGTCCAGTCTATTAGTCTCACAGATGCATTGCCCATATGGGCATAGGAAGTGGAGCTGGGGCAGTTTCAATATGGACAGGGTGACAAAGTGGGACAGTGGGATGACAATAAGGGTGGTCTCATTTCTTGGTGGGGGTCTTGGCATCGTGCTCTGTCTTGTTCCTGGATCTCAGGGACCGTTTGCGGGGTGGTTCTCCATCTGCAGGGGGTGGGGTGCTGGTGTGGTGGTCCTGTGGCGGTGCCTCCTGTCCACTAGCGCCGGCGGAGGTGGTGGGCAGTTCATCGTCCATGCTAGTGTCAGTGGCCCCTTGTAGTGCCACAGTGCCCCTCCTGGTGTTGAGTACTTCCGTCAGCACCCCTACGATGGTACCCAGGGCGGAGCTGATGGTTCTGAGTTCCTCCCTGAACCCCAAATACTGTTCCTCCTGCATGCGCTGGGTCTCCTGAAACTTGGCCAGTACAGTTGCCATCGTCTCCTGGGAGTGGTGGTAGGCTCCCATGATGGAGGAGAGGGCCTTGTGGAGAGTGGGTTCCCTTGGCCTGTCTGCCCCCTGTCACACAGCAGCCCTCCCAGTTCCCCTGTGTTCCTGGGCCTCCGTCCCCTGGACCATATGCCCACTGCCACTGCCCCCAGGTCCCTGTTGTATTTGGGCAGGTGGGTTATCCTGGGTTGCCTGTAGTGGTGGACACACAGCTGATTGACGTGTCCTGGGGACGGAGGTATGGGCCCGCTGGATAGGTGCTGTGCTGGTGTTTCCAGAGGGGGAAGGTCTGTGGTGGCCTGTGCCTGTGTGAGGGAAACCGACTGTCCAAAGGCCCCCGATGGTCTGGGCTGGTCATCTAGATCCAGGTGGACAGAGGTGCTGTCATCACTGTGGACCTCTTCTGCGGGTGGAGTGGACATGTCTGGACCCTCCTGTCTGGTGACATTGGGTAGTGGTCCTGCAGGAGTGGAAAGGCATGATTATTGCATCTGTGTGTGTCATGGTGTGCAATGGGTGGGTGACTGTGTACCCCAGTGCTGGCATTCCTGTGTGGGAGCTTGTGTGATAATGGTTTAGGGCGGTGTATGGGTATGTGCAGTGGGCATGCTTTAGTGATGGGTGTCCATGCGTTGCTGTTGCATGCAGGGCTTGGTGTTGGGATGTGTGGTTTGTGATATTGGTACATTTGTGAGGAGTTGGGGTGATAGGGGTAGGGGCGAGGGTGGGGGTATGTGATAGCATGCAGGTAGGGTGGGGGACGTAATAGTTAAGATTTGACTTTCCAGAGTCCATTCCTCCACCGACTCCTGCGAGGCCCTCAGGATGCAGAATCACCAAGACCTGCTCCTCCCATGTTGTTAGTTGTGGGGGAGGAGGTAGGGGTCCGCCGCCAGTCCGCTGAACCGCCTGGTGGTGTCTTGAGACCACGGAATGCACCTTCCCCTGTAGGTCGTTCCATCTCTTCCTGATGTCATCCCGATTTCTTGGGTGTTGTCCCACTGCGTTGACCCTGTCGACTATTCTTCACCATAGCTCCATCTTCCTTGCAATTGAGGTGTGCTGCACCTGTGATCCAAATAGCTGTGGCTCTACCCGGATGATTTCCTCCACCATGACCATGAGCTCCTCCTCCGAGAACCTGGGCTGTCTTTGCCGTGCCATGGGGTGGTGTAGGTGATGTGTGGGGTGGTGTGTGTGGTGATAAGTGTGGTGATATGTAGTAGTGTGTGGTGTTTTGTGCGTGGAAGTTGTGTGGGTGATGGTGTTGTGTGCCTGTGGATGCTAGTTTGTTGATGGTGGAGTCTCTCTCTGGCCTTCTCTCTGTAATTGTGGTCGTAGGGGTTTGTGGGTGATGTGGGTGTGTGTTTTATATAGTATTGGGTGTGTGGGAGTGGTGTGTGTATGTGTATCAGGTGTGTGTATTCGAATTGTCCAATGTGGTGGTGTTTTGGAGATGTGTGTGTATTTTGAGAGCGGCAGTGTGTACCGCCAATGGAATACCGCAGTTGAAAGACCGGCGCGTGGATTCGTGTGTCGTGATAGTGTGGGCGTATTTCTGTTGGCGTGACGGTGGAGGTTTGGTTTTTGCCAGTTTATCACTGACCTTTGGTGTGGCGGACTTTTGTGGGTGTCTGAATTTTGTCAGATTCCGAGCTGTGGGTCATAATAGCTGTGGTGGAATTCCACGGCCGCGGCGGTGTGTTAGCGGTCTTCTGCACTGCGGTAAGCGGCTTTTACCGCCAATGTTGTAATGACCCCCTAAGAGTCTTACTCCATTGAGAACAATGGAAACATTGATTTTCCACAAAGTACCAGGTTTGCATAAAAAAAGCAGCATGGGCGAATGTGCCTCGAAAAAGTGCGCTGATTCCTTACTTGCAAATGAGGCCATGCATTGTTTCTTCTCCAGTCGAGTCAGCGATGCGTCATTTTTCTCTCCCGCAAGAGAGCGATGTGTCGATTTCTTGCCAGGCACCTTGGATCCGCGCAGGCTTGCGTTGATTCTTGATGACCAGCGATGATGCATGAGAAGTCCAGTTACACGGTGTCAGAAAACCATGCTGCATAGGCTTTGTGTCGTTATCAGCAGCCGCAAGTGGGTGTTGTGTCATTTCTCCAGCCGCGATGTGTTGATCTCCCAACCGCGATGCGGGTGGAGCGTCGAGTTTAGCCGCGAAGAGGGTGGCGCATTGTTTTTCAGCCGGGTTGCAGATGGTGCATCTACATTTTCTCTGCACAGTGTTCTGTGCATTGATTTCAGTCCTTGTTCTGCCAAGTTCACCTCTCAAGGGCCCAGGGATTGGATAGGGCACCACCTGGCAGGGCTGGAGTCTCAGCAGAGAGTCCAGGTGCTGTCAGGGGAAGTCTTTGATGGCCCTAAGAATTCAAAACAGGAGGCAAGCTCAGTCCAAGCCCTTGGAGATTCTTCACTAGCAGGAATATACCCCACTGTCCAGTCTTTACCCCCTTTCGGGCAGAAGCAGCAACTACAGGCCAACCAGGCAAAGCACAGTCACAGGCAAACGGGCAGTACTCGTACTCCAACTCTTTAGCTCTTCTCCTTGGCAGAGGTTCCTCTTGAATCCAGAAGTAATCTAAAAATCTGGGGGTTGAGTCCACTATATATACCCCTTTCTGCATTTGAGGTAGGCAAACTTCAAAGGAAGGTCTCTGTTGTTCACAAGATCCTTCCTTTCCCAGGCCTGGCCCCAGACACACATCTGGTTGTTGGAGACTGCATTGTGCGAGGGCAGGTACAGACCATTCAGGTGTAAGTGACCACTCCTCCCCCACTCTTGCTCAGATGGCTCATCAAGATATTCAGGCTACACCCCAGCTCCCTTTGTGTCACTGTCTAGAGGGGATTTACAAACAGCCCAACTGTTAGTCTGACCCAGACAGGAAATACACAAGCAGGCAGATTCACAGAATGGTTTAAGCAAGAAAATGCCCACTTTCTAAAAGTGGCATTTTCAAACAGACATTTTAAAAAGCAACTTTATCAAAAGGTGTATTTTCAAATTGTGAATTCAGAGACCCCAAACTCCAAATCTCTATCTGCTCCCACAGGGAAACTGCACTTAAAAGATATTCAAAAGGCAGCCCCCATGTTAACCTATAAGACAGGCCTTACAACAGTGAAAACCAAATTTGGCAGTATTTCACTGTTAGGACATGTAAAACACATCAGTACATGACCCATCTTTAACACTTTAACATACATTGCACCTTGCCCATGGGGATACCTAGGGCCTTACATGTATAAAAAGGGAAGGTTTGGGCCTGGCCGAATTGGCAGTTTACAACTGCACACACAGACATTGCAGTGGCAGGTCTGAGACATGTTTACAGGGCTACTCATGTGGGTAGCACAACCAGTGCTGCAGGCCCACTAGTAGCATTTGCTGTATAGGCTCCAGGCACCTCTAGTGCACTTTAATAGGGACTTGTTAGTAAATCAAATATGCCAATCATAGAAAAGCCAATTACACATACAATTTACACATAGGGAGCACTTGCACTTTAGCACTGGTCAGCAGTAGTAAGGTGCCCAGAGTAACAAAAACAGCAACATCAGAGTCCAGCACACAGCAACAACCTGGGAAGTAGAGGCAAAAAGTTAGGGAAGACCATGCTAAGGATGCCAGGTCTAATAGTCTGCTAGCTTGGCCTCGGTTAATTTCCAAGGCTGCCTGCAGTTAGTGCAGTGAAAAAGACATCTGCATCTGTAATTCTCACCTTCTGAGTTTTGGCATGGACTTTCTTGTTAAGATGGTGGAGAGTGGAACAAAGGTGAAAGGAAGAGCTGTATCTAGGCATCAGGAGGAGGAAAATGTCAGTGAGAATCATTTATGCAGAAAGAGAATAATGAAGAGAAGGACATTTGGTGAAACTGTATTTATTTCAGGTGATAGATAGCGCCGACATAACAAACTTAATAATTTCAAGTGTGATCCTGCCATGACTGTTCCCATTCGTTCTAATGTTACCTAGGTAATTTGCGTCTTTGTGGGTCTATAAATGCAAATGGTTTTAGGCCATTCTCATAAAGATGCGTATTACCGAAAAGGGAGAGTGATCTATGAGTAGATTTTCCCAAGATGAGGATAGTGTTTCCCAAGATCACCCTACTCTATTGAGATTATTCCCCACTTCTCAGCTAGTTAGGAACTGCCTGCACTAAAAGGATGGGCTGCAAAAGAACATCTAAAGAAACTACAGCTTTTTGTACAGCTTTTCCAGAATAAGTTAGAACCTCACTGTCACACTCCTTACCATTGCTTTACTACCAAGCGGACCCATTTCTAGTTTCCCATCAAAAAAGGGAGAGCTCAAGGATAGGTTCCGAAGGTGCTCTCTTCTTCTTCGACAGTGATGATTCTTCTTTATCCATCCTTCCTGGAAGAGGATTTTTTGTGTTACAAATACTGACTAGACGTCATTTAAAGCATGACCCTTCCTGACAATGCCTTTTGTTTGCAACTAGCGCAAACAATGCTTTTGAAGCTGAAAACTGTTCTTAAGGGCAGATTGGCACACATCCTTATATTTGTGCAGTAGCAGCAATATCTTGTGAGTTTTGTGTACTTAACACAGGATTTATGGAAGGCACTGAAAATATGTTTTCTGTAGATGTTCTTGAATGTGCTGGTTCCTGAAAACATCATGGCACTGTTGACAGAAGTTGTTGTATTTGATCAACATTGATTCAGTATTGCACATGGGGATTAAGACGGCACAAAATGCATGTACTGAAATCCCACTTGCCACTGTTCACTGATTTACCACTTCAAGTGTTCTTTAACCCTGAACTGCTGACTCGTGTTGAAGGACCTCAGAATGCATACACTTATAAGTAGCTTTTAAAAGTCAAGTGCAAAGTCTCATGACCTGAGATCCTGCTTCAGGATTCCACAAAAAATTCTAGAAATCTAGAACTGATCAGACCCTCAGAGCTAAATACATGGGTGTTATTTTAGAAACAAAAGAAGTAGTGAATGTTAATCGTGAATGACTGTTTGCTTTTCCCCTTAGGCATGTACGTTAGTTCACCAAAATGCCAGGGGTGGCGGCAGTGACATCACACACCATTTGACCTTAACTTACATATACACACACATTCACTCACATAAATACACTCTTACCTTCACAACACGCACACAACATTAATTTAAAAGCTAATTTTTAGTTAGCTCAACTGCCAGGGAAGGTGCTATTTCAGATAATTGTACTAAATTTTTATTACCATATTAGTGAAAAATGTAATTTTCTTCACTATTAGTATGATAAAAATGTGATAGAAAACAAGGAGAATGGCATCCCATTGGACATCCTCAAGGACGAGTTGATGCTGTATTCAATTCAGGAGCAGTTCCTTTGCAATGGATAAGAGCCATCAGGTGCAGGGAGGATCAGGGCTGGTCAGGGGGTGGGGGGGTGAGTGGAGTCAGTGCACTAAGTGTGCATGTCAGTTTGGATGGCCATCTCAGGCTAGCCAAACTTACATGCGCACTTAGGATTTTATCCAACCCAACTATGTTGCACCACTAAGTTGGAGAAACTGCACGGACTTCCATGCAGTGTCTGAGTGGCAGAACAAGCTACTCTGACCAATCCTGGCACTGCTCTCATGCTAGGCATAGCATGAGAGCAGTGCTAGGTTTGCATGGGGAACCTGTGCTGGTGTCTCAGTGACTGCTGGGACAACAGGAGAGAAGAGGAGCAATGCAGCAGGTGGCATTGTTGGAAAGGTACATTTAAAAAAAAAATATTATGTTTTTCCCTGTTCCCCTTCTCCTACCCTCCCATCTTGCCCCACCACTTGAGATTTGCAGTGGCTGCTGCTGAGTCCAGGCACTGATCTTGCCCACCTGAGGCCAGGAGGCCAGGGGGTCACAAAAGCACTGCCAGGGGTCACCAGGGACAAGCTGGGGATCGCAGATGCGACCGCTGGTGACCCCTAATTGACGTTCATGCCATCAGGTTGCTTTTAACTCCTGGCCGTCGGCAGGCCTAGAGCTACAAACACTGGGCACTGGAACTCTTGACCTTGCAATCCTAGTTGAGGTTGTTGGGGATGTTGCTCTTTATTGATAAAGAAGTGAAAAGTGTAACACTTGTCAGAGCATTGAACTTTTTAAGTTATTTAATTTTTTCCCAAGGCACAGCATAGATTAAAGAACTTAACCCAATATTACGAACTACATTGTTCACAAAATACACAACACAATGAGAAAAGCATATGTACACTGTGAAGCATAAACCTGTAGTATTTTCTTATTAATCTGGTCAACATACTCTCTAAATGATACCTATGTTATTTCCATAGGCTTTTTTACTGAGCAGAAGTGAATAAAATGGGCAGCAATTGGTGAGAGCACAGAGTATGATATGCCATCCATTGAGATACAAATGGCATCCTTTTAAAATGTTCCAGCCTTAAATCACTCTGGCCTATGAGTGCTATAGCTTGCCAATCATTCTCCAAGAACCAACAATGTGTAGCCTCCCAGATTTTTTTGAGGAAATCAGTCAGATGCCGCTTCTCCCCTTGCTTGTGCAATGGTATATACCAGTTCCCTATACCCAAACATTTAGACCTAAAAATTACATGCAGCTCAGGATGCGCATCATGGAAAGGATCCTGGTAATGTCATGCATTTATCCTGTGATGAGAAATGTGCCAACTCCTCCAACTGTGAAGATTCCAGTATCTAACCTGAAAGGAAGGAATTGGCAAGCCTACATACCCAGCCTCTTGAAGTTTCAAAAATACATAGCCTGATGGATATGGTTCAAATTATATAATGCTGCAAATCTGGTGAAGATATGGGCTATATGTATCACCCCTCTTTCCCAAGGCCTTAATCCATAAGGATCAGACTTATGTGTAAAAACGCACATCTGTTTTTTTTCTGTAGTTTCAGGACCTTGATAAAAACTGGAAGCTGGATTTCGGCATCCTGCATCATCACATCTAAAAAAAACAAATAGATTGTCCGTTCCTTAGTGAATGCTCTCACCAGAATATTCAGGAGAGCTGCTTCATAATAAGTCTGAATATGGAAGAGGGGCAGCCCACCCTGTGCAATATAGAGTTGAAGTGCTGAATACCTTACCGTAGATGCCTTCGGATTGCTGACAAACTGTCAAAATATCATATCTAGATAGCTAACGTAGCTCTAGGTGATTTTAGTGGGAATATTTGAAAAGAGAAACAATGATAAAGGGAGAATGGACATTTTGATAAGGGCCACTCTTCTAATCAAAGTCAAGGGAAGAAGAGTCCATCTATCAAGAAGCCCCTTTATCTTATAAAGCAATGGAACATAATTTAGTTGGAAGAGCTGGAAATAGTTGTTTATAACATAGACCTAAGTAGCAAATTAGGGCTTGAGATAGAGCTTGTGACTGGAGGGAAACCGGGATACTACTAATTGGAGTGTTGAAGAGGAGCAGCTCTGTTTTCTTTTGGGCAATTTTGTAGCCCCTTCTACTTTTGAACTGCTCAAATTAGTCCAAGGCTTTCTGGACATTCTCCATGTCAGACTTCAAATAAAGGATGACATCAGCTGAAAACATTTTTTAACTCCACCATTCCAGAAATAGGAGCCTTGATAGCTTTATTGGCCTTATCCTGATCGAGCGAGGCTTTTAAAAGAAGCAAATAAAATGGGGGAAAGTGGGCATCCCTCGAGAGTCCCTCTATTGATGACAACTGATCCTGCCAGCTGGGAGTTCACAAATACCTTGGCTTCGGCTCATTGATAGAGATTTGTGAGTATTTTGACTGAGGAGGAAAGCCACATTTCTTAAGAGAAAAAAGAGCATGTGGCAATTAACCAAATCAAAGGCTTTCTCAGCATCCACCATGACTGTTGCCCTGATGTGGTTAACTGATAAATAGTCCAATGCTTGTACTAAGAAGTTTGTATTTGTGGCCATTACCCAGCCAGCCATAAATCCAGTCTGATCCTTATGGATTAAGACCTTGGGAAAGAGGGGTGACACATATAGCCCATATCTTCACCAACAGCTTGTAATCAGCATTAAGTAAGCCAATAGGGCAATATGAAATTACACCCTTGGGATCCTTACCTTTCTTAAAAAAATTAACTATTGTAGATTTCTTAAAAAGAGGGGAAACTTATTCCCCATTTTTAACACAATTAAACAGGTCAGTGAGAAAAGGTATCAGATCCCTGTCAAAGGTTGTATGCAATTCAGTTGGAAAACCATCATTGCTAGCAGCCTTACCATTCGGCATAGTAGAGAAAGCTTCCTGTACTTTGATTGCGAATATATTAGAAATAAACTTTTCAACTAGAGAGTTTGACAAGCACAGGAAGCTTATTGATTGAAAATAGAAAGGTGTGCCTGTGTGGTCTCATGGCTAGTCTCACACAAATGTTTATAATGCTGCAAAAACAGTTCTGAGACCTTGGCTTTACTTGAGACTATTTAACCTGTAACTGAACTCTCTAATTCCCTGACAAATTAGGCTTTCTGCCTAACCCAAGTGTACCAGGCCAGAAATTCACTGATTTGCTGGTTCTCTTCAAACAGTCTGTGCTGGTATGCCCTCAAACTCTCAATCTCGAGTATACAATAATCCTGCAACATTTGCTTGGCTTTTTCAAGATTTTACTCTGTGGAAGGAGGTGGCAAACTACAATACCCACTACTAGTGTGCAAGGCCTGATCAACTGCTGATTGAAGCAAAGTAATTTGCATTCTGCGACTCCTATATTGTCAGGCCTGGTAAGCAATTATGGGGGTTATTCTAACTTTGGAGGAGTGGTAATCCGTCCCAAAAGTGACGGTAAAGTGACGGATATACCACCAGCCGTATTACGAGTTCCATAGGATATAATGGACTCGTAATACGGCTGGTGGTAAATCCGTCACTTTTCCGTCACTTTTGGGACGGATTAACACCTCCTCCAAAGTTAGAATAACCCCCTATGTGATCCCTTGCTGCTGCCTTAAAAGCCTCCCACACAGAAAAAATCAGGGCCATGCCCATATTTAACAAAAAGTGTTCCTGAATGAATTGGCGCATGTCGACAAGCGGATCATGGTCAGATAACCGAGAGATATCTTGCTACCACCTAGGCCTTTCCCCCCTTAATGTCTCCACCTCAATCACGATGTAAACCAGTGAATGATTGCAAAAGTAATTAGCCCAGATATCTGAATCAAGCCTCCTGATAAAACAAGAGAGTAAAAAATAATTGATATGAGATACAGTGTGATATCACCATGAAATACAGGTATTTTGCAAAATGCCTGCATGATCGTGCCTCCAGGGAGCCACTAAAGCAAAATCCTGCTTTAAGTTTTTTTTTTTTTTTTTTTTGTCAATGCCTTTGTGGTATCCAGGGATAATCCTGAATAAAATTAAAGACCCCTCCCATAATCAAAGGCCCAACAGCACCCATTGCCATATCATACATCTGATTCTGTCTCATCAGACACAAGGAGTGTAGTAGTTAACCAAGCTTAGGGGAACTGCCACCTTTGACCAGAGCCATCTTCCCTGTGGGTCCCTGATTACATTGCTGACCGGCCAGTCCAGCCCCTTTCATAGCAAAATCACCACCCCCCTTACAGCACAACCCACAGAAGCAAAATTAGCTTGTGTATTATTTTTGGGAGTATGGATTTTAGGGGAATTTGTCTTAAGGTGGATTAACTTCCAACCTAAAGACCCCAACCATCTTAACAATCCTCCATGTTTCTATCTATTTGACATACTGTTCACATTACAAGATAAAAATCTAATTTCACATCCCACTGGAGACAGCCTTTTGCAGTTTACCAATAATCCTATAACACTCCTCATTGAGGCAGATTGCTTGTTTCCTCATACATACCTGTGTATTGCTTACTCCCACCAATTAAAAACCATATTCAGCTCTGCTCATTTGAATTATGTGTGGAAATTACCTCCCCTCAGACCTGTCCCAAAACCCCAAAAGTACATCCCCAACCTTGATCCCAGAAGTGAACCAAAAACAAAAAAAACACAAAGAAAAGAAAAAAAAACACGCCAAGCAGGAGGAGAATTGTCCATAATACCCCCTTCAGTGTAGCTGTCTATTCTGGGTGCCATTACTTTGACCCATCTACCCCCTGTGAGCACCTCCCCCCCCACATGCCACAAATATTAAAATGATTACATTTCAAAACATTTCCAGGAACTAACCGGACTAAACAGATGGGCCAAACACACTATCAGGACATAGCTACCTAACACACCTTGATTCCGAAGACCCTTGAATCGCCGCTGGTAGCAGACTGCCATTGACCCACCTATTTAGCCCTTTTATGTTGCACAACAGTCAAACTGGAAATCTCATGCAAAAGCTCCTGATCCTCTGATGCGCTGGTGAAAATATGAAATTGTCCAGAACCTTCAGTTTCAATTGTACATTGCTTGTAGGCCCTGAACTTTGAATAAATGCAAAATTTTTCACAAAGTCTTTCCAACAATGAGCAGCTGAAGCAGTCATATCAGAAAAGATGTGACATTGAGGTATCTCCGGCATGGAAAATTGTTTTCACTTAATAGCCCCAGACAGGACTAGTTCTTTAATCTGACGTTGACCAAAAAAGTGAGTGGAAATTTCAAACTGGAAGGATGTTGTGCCGGAGTACAATGGGCCCATGTTATAGTTAAGTCATTGGAGTAATATGGGCAAAACTGAGACTCAATTAAAGAGTCCACCAGTAGCGGAACATTCTGGCCTTCATATCCATCTGGTACACCCACTATTAACAAATTGGAATGCCAAGAGTGATTTTCAAGCTCCTCTATCTTAACCTGGAGAAATGAATTATATATTATTTAAGCCAGGTGACTTGCTTTTGGGTCAAAGAGATCTAATCTTCCAATTGTGATAATTTGGTCTCTGCCTCCTTCAGCCTTTCAGGAAACTAAGCCACCCTCTCCTCAATTTTGGCAGGCCTAGTGTGAAGAGCTGTTACTTCAGTCGTCTGTAACACCTTAAATTCTCTAATCTCCTCAAGTATTATATTGAGCAAGATTTTGGCATCCATTTGCATAGTTGCTAACTTCGCAGAGGAGGAAACTTACTTCTGCACCACCTGCTGATCACTCCCCCTTACAATAGACTCTAGCGCCGGAAAAGCTATGTCCTGGGGACTGAAGAGAGACACTTGCAAAGAGTCAAGGGTTGAAATACATATGGAATTTGGAGTAGGCAAAGCTCCCCTTGGAACTGACTGTGAAGATTCCAAGGCACCAGGGTCGGTTTTACCTTAAGAAAACAGAGGATACTCCTTGGCTTTATCAAGATTCATTTCCTGACCAAACTCAAGGGAAGAAGACCCAGAGGATAATCCAGCAGCCACACTGGTAGCACCAGACGCTTCAGAGATAGTTGCAATTGTAGAACCCTTCGGTGAGCCTATGAGAGAACCTGCAGGGGAACCAATCCCCTGCTCAGCAACTCCAGATACCTCCCCTACCTCCGAGAGGTCTGATGTCTGAAGGAAATCATCTAAACTTGGAGAATCAGATGCTATTCTGATTTCCTTGCATGGGCGGGGGCTACCATTGGTTCTAGCAACTTGCCCCATACATTTCTTAGCTCTCTGAGCAAGGGCAGAGGCAATCAAATGTCCCACTGAACCCCTGGACTTAAAATGTTTCCTCATACTGTTTCCCTTGCTGATATGTTGTTATTGGTTTTTTTTCTTTCCCTCTCTTTCCGTTCTGTATAGTATTCATATTTGTTGCCATTGAGAATCTTACAAGTGAGCTGTGGGACGATGCACAGAAATGTCAGTCTTCCTACTGCGACCGTGTCCTGCAGGCGACCACATTAATCAAAGGAACGGGGCAGTTGAGGTGGTCCCCTCAGAGACAATGAGATGGGAGCCAGACCCGAGATCCTCATTGGGGGAATAGCAGCAAGCAGCAATAATAAAGGTTTTTTTCCGAAAAAGATTTGCCCAGATAAAGCCACTTTTTTCCCTTCTTCCCAGCTAAGGATTAAAAGATCGCAGGGGGAAAACCAGTGCATGCTGATTGCTTACTTTAAAGGTCCATAGGAGTTGAGTCTGCCATTGCCTCTAGATTATCCAGCGATGACGCCCTTGCCAGTCGTTGTCAAAGCCAGTCTCTCCAGCCTCCAAGCTCCCTCACTTGGTGCGAGTGTGCCGATGTTCGCGGGCAAGCTTAGCCTGATCAGGCAGGACTGCCGTTGTTCCGCCTGCCTCCTTACGCAAGCCTCCTCCCATAAACAGATGTTCTTGGGAAGAACTGAGTAATCTCCATTCCGTGTCTCTCTGTGGCTCTCCTTACACCGCCCTAACTCTGGCCTGGAAGTGAATGCAGCTTGACCTGGGGTGGGCCGAACAGACACCTTAGCAATGGATCATGTGGGATCCACTCGCTGCCACACAGAAAGCAGTAATTCTTCTTTCTCTATGTCACATCTTATTTCCATAGGCTTGTAGAGGCAGTTAATTTCACACTCTGTACTATATTTATGTACTTTTACTCATTCACTACGACTGTGAGTGCTTACCTATGTGTAGTGTGGTATATTCTGCTGGACCTGGCTCCAAGGGATCCCTGCTTTGTGTATATTCTTAAGAAGCAGGGCCAGACTGGCCGTAGCGGACATTGGGTGTTTCCCCAGGAGGGTGGAAAGGTGTGGGCTGGATTTGCAGCAGTAAGGGCCGGTTTTGTTACGGGGGACAGTTTTGCAGCATTGCTGCAATATCGACCACGAGTAACAAAAGCAGCAGTTCTCTCTTGCATGTCCAGCCCCCATGGGCTGGTCTGATAAGGTTGCCAGGGCTGCTTTGCATTCCCAGTCCTGCCCTGTTAAGAAGGGCTGGACAAATCAAAAAGCGATTCCTCACTGGATTAAAATACACTTCGTTCCTTGTTGTACTTATGCATTACCACAGACAGCCATGGAAAGCATTAATCAACCTGATTCCCCAAATAGCAATACAAAGCGTTAATCACACAGGTAGAAAGATAGAATAATCATGGAGTAGGCAAACCTTTTCATAAATGCTGAAGATTCTAAATGATGGCACAAGTACGGTTGCACTACCTATGGAAGAGACATGCCTAGAGAGCCCAAACCTTCTGAAACATGCCCTTTCACCGGATTGATATAGGACATGTAGGACATAGGATTGAAATCTAACCTGTTTGCTCGAGAACAATAGGATATGAAGCACCTGACACTTCTTTTTGATATATGTATTTTCTCAATGTATATGTTCTTTTTGTATTGAGATATGCTTATAGAAATCATACCACAAAATACTCTTCACACAAAAAAGGGACTGACAGAATTTAAAATGGATGTTAGAACATAATTGGTGTTCACCTATATTAAGAAAGCACTGATATAAATTATGAACCAATTGCCAACATGTATGGGGATGACAATGGCCAAGTACAACATAAATCAAGCATAGCCACAAGCTCATCTTATATACCATAAGACATGGCCAAACAGAGCCATAGGGCATTTAAGAACAAAGCACAGTGACTCTTTAAACTATATAACACAATTGAGCACTGCTAAATTAAGGCAAGGGACCAATCACAGAATATTTTTTGACTGGCACTATTTCATGTTCTTGGTGATAACTTAAGACGGTGCTTGTGTTAATGACCTTTTACCATCATATTATGAAAACAGGATTCTGGATGTGTTAATCTGTAACAAAAATGTTTGTACATATCTGCTGTGTGGCATTTTGCTGTGGTGGTGATGTGTTATCTTGTTTTCTTGTGCTGCTGTAGTTTTCTGTTTTGAGTGTTTTGTTGTGATCTGCATTTTTAGGTTTTTAAGTGTGTTGTTATGCTGCTCTAAATATGTTAATATGTTATGTTTTATTGTTCACTTTAGATATAGCTACAAATACTGTAAAATTTCCAGATAAAAGTGTCATGTTTTTAAAATTAGTTTAGTTACAAATAACCACTTACTACTACCAAAATTGATAAATTATTGCTGCTTCAGTCACGCTAAAACTGTGGCAGAGACAGTGTCTTAAATGATCAGTGCTCCCCACCTTACACAGTAGTAAATGGTTGTTAGTCGCTGATATTATATAGGAATGTGCTTTGTTTTGCTGTAAATGAAGCAGTATGTATTGGCATCTCCAATGTCATCAAGGTGCTTAACAGAACACACCTCATTAACATTACATAGCAAAGGGCAAAACACAACAAAACAGTAAAAACATGCATTAACAACTTTAGTAAAACATGACAAAAACAATGCAGTAATGTAAACAAAATACCACAACAGGACTAAAACTAACACAGCACATCACCATCACAACAATATGCCACACAAGAAATGTGCAAATATTCTTGCAACACATCAGCATCACAAATCTGCTTTCATAACACAGTGGGTACAGGGTGTTTGCATACAGCACCGCCTTTCTTATTACTAAGGGCATCTAACAGTGTCAGTCAAAATGTTTTGTGACCTGACCCCTTGATTTTAAAATGCACTTCGATGTTGCATAACATATATATCTGTTTGTGTGTTAAAGCAGTGGAACAAAGTGACAAAGGATTCGATGTACAGTTAGGGTTTTCCTGGCTGTGACAGACAGAAAAAATATCATACATGTGCCCTAAACAGGACAGTAGAGGCTCCTTTAAAAGAATACTTAAGGTCCACCTGCCTCTAAATGAGGAGGGCAGACCCATTGTTTGTCAAACAGGGAACTCTGTAGCGTTTGTGACAGAGTAACCCCTATACCATATTTTAAATTTGTCCCAAAGGTTTGAAAGTGAGCACTTATTCTGTTTACTAACAATAGCTGAGCTATATTTTGGACTATGTATGGTTTATTTATATTCAAGAGAATAATTCACAAACTACAATGAAATAAAACTAACTAATATATAACTGCTCGTATTTGAGATTGCAAATTTATTTAAAGCAGTCTGGAGCATAGAAGAGAATGCTTTTAAAACATGCCCAGTGTATTTCACTGTATTGGAATGACTAAACACTGGGTACTTTCCATGATCATGTACGCCTACACACACAGAAGAAATATGGAGAAGTTGACTTACAGCATATGGGTGCAGCTTGTCACAAAAATATTTTTAGGAAGAACTGATGAATTCAAAAATAGAAAATGTAATGGATGTTCAAAGGAGATCTGCACAAAAAATAAGTAGAAAGTAATTCTAAAACCACTGAGGATTGGTTTCACTTACACTACTGAAAGACAAAGGACATGTTTATGTGTCAATAAAAGAGAACACTATTTTTCAAGATTGAGATTGTAAGTTGATACTTCAAATAACATTTATTTATTTTTTACAATACAATTTGTAAGGGTTAGAACAATGGAGTGAGATTAAAAGAACTCTTCTACACAATTACTATTTAACCCCTTCACTGCCAGGCCTTTTTCCCCTCATGTGCCAAGCCATTTTTTTGCTATTCGGGGTAGTTTGCGCTTAGGCCCTCATAACTTTTTGTCCACATAAGCTACCCATGCCAAATTTGCGTCCTTTTTTTCCAACATTCCACGGATTCTAGAGATAGACCAGGAATTGTACCAAAATACAGTTACATTTTAATTTTTTGTTTTAAATGGAAAAAAAGGGCTGCAGGTGAAAGCATATGTGTTTTTCCCTGAAAATGGCAACAAAGGGTGTGTAGTGCTAAAACCACCATCTTCCCAGCTTTTAGGAACATGCAGACTTGAATCAGAAAAACACATTTGTCAACACAATTTTGGCATTTTACTGGGACATGCACCATTTTTACTATTTATTGTGCTTTCAGCCTCCTTCCAGTTAGTGGCAGAAATGGGTGTGAAACCAGTGCTGGATCCTGGACAGCTAAACATTTCAGAAAAGTAGATGAGATTCTGAATTCACCCAGGTTTTTTTTGTGTAGATCCTTCAAGGTTTTCCTACAGAAATTAACAGCTAAAATAAAAAAATATTGAAATTGAGATGAAAAAGAGCCATTTCTGTCCACATTTTCTTCTATAACTTTTTCCATCTATGGCAGAGTTTTGAAAGCAATTTACATTACGTCTGCAGGACTCCTCTGGTTGTGGGGATATATATGGCTTGTAGGTTCATCAAGAACCCTAGGTGCACAGAGCCAATAAATGAGCTGCACCTTGCAATGGATTTTCATTGTATACCGGGTATACAGCAATTTATTTGGTGAAAAATAAAGGGTGAAAAATAGGAAACCTTTGTATTTCCAAAATGGGCATAAGATGAGGAGTTGAGAAGCTGTGGTTATTTGCACATCTCTGAATTCTGGGGTCCCCATACTAGCATGTGAATTACAGGGCATACCTCAAGTCGATGTCTTTGTTACACACTGTCTTACATTTGGAAGGAAAAGTGTAGAGAAAGACAAGGGGCAATAACACTTGTTCTTGTATTCTGAGTTTCCCCAAGTCTCCCGATACAAATGGTACCTCACTTGTGTGGGTAGGCCCAATGCCTGCAACAGGAAATGCAAGATGGACACATTGCATTTTTACATTGAAATCTGGCGTGTTTTTAGGAAAGTGCCTAGCTGTGGATTTTGGCCTCTAGGGAAACCCGCCAAACCTGTGCGTTTTTGAAAACTAGGCACCTAGGGAAATCCAGGCTAGGGTGACTTGTGGGGCTCTCACCAGGTTCTGTTCCCCAGAATCCTTTGGAAACCTCATAATTTGGCAAAAAAAACCAACACTTTTTCCTCATATTTCGGTAATAGAAAATCCTGGAATCTGAGAGAAACCACACATTTCCTTACACCCAGCATTCCCCCAAGTCTCCTGATAGAAATGGTACCTCACTTGTTTGGGTAGGCCTAGTGGCCGCCACAGGAAATATCCCAAAACACAACATGGATGTATCACATTTTCCGAAAGAAAACTGACCTGTTTTTTGCAAAGTGCCTAGCTGTGGATTTTGGCCTCCAGCTCATCCGGCACCTCGGTAAACCTAGCCAACCTGGACATTTCTGAAAACTAGACACCTAGGGAACCCAGGATGGGGTAACTTGTTGTGCTCTCACCAGGTTCTGTTACCCAGAATCCTTAGCAAACCTCAACATCTGGCAGAAAAACACTTTTTCCTCACATTTCGGTGCTGCAAAGTTCTGGAATCTGAGAGGAGCCACAAACTTCCTTCTACCCAGCATTCCCCCAAAGTTCCTGATAAAAATAGGACCTCACATGTGTGGGTAGGTCTAATGCCTGCAACAGGAAATGCCTCAAAACACTATGTGGACACATCAAAATGATCAAATACAGAACTACCTGTTTTGTGGGGGGAGGGGCTCCTGCGTTTTTGGTCCTGGGCTCAGCAGATAACTTGGGAAACCCACCAAACCCAGACATTTCTGAAAACTAAACAGGCAAGGGAGTACAGGGAGGTGTGACTTGCTTGGATCTCCAGTGTTTTCTTTCCTAGAATCCTCAGAAAACCTCAAATTTAGCTAAAAAAAAATCAAATTTTCCCCACATTTCTGTGTGGGATCACCGAACCGGCACCAATTGTTTACCAACCAACATTCCTCTCAATCTCCCGGTAAAAATACCTGACTTGTATAGGTGGGCCAAGTACCTGTGACAAGGAAGAGCCAAAAACATGTTGAAATTGAAAGGGAACCAAAGCGGGTCCAAAAGGGCAGTTTGAAAAAAACATTTTTAGGCTGACAAGTGGGACAGAATTTTTATCCGTATAGATGCAACAGTGCTGGGTGGTATGAATTTTATGGATTCCTGCAGATTTCGGAGGTTCCATTGCAAAAATGTGGGGAAAATGTGTGATTTCAAGCAAAGTTGGAGGTTTGCAGGGCATTGTGGGTAAGAAAATGGTGCAGGTGCATGTGAAGCACACCACCCTGGACTTGCCCAGATGTTTCGTTTTCAGATGTGTCTAGGTCTCGTAGATTTTTCTACATGGCAGCATCCCAAAGTCCAAAAAGTGCAGCCCTCACCATTCCAAGTGGGACGATTTTGAGAGTTAGACAAGCTCTCATGGCCCAAAGGTAAAACCAAAACCCAAAATAATCAAATTTCCTCATGCTTGCCGTTTGGATAAGATCTTTTACTGTGCGGGGTGGGGAGCTGAAAGACTGTTACCCCATCTAGTAGGCCTTCTGCCCCCACTCTGGGGAGTGTATCGGCCAGATGGTGGAGTGCACCAATTGCCCACAAGTTGGCAGAACAACTTTGTCCCCATTTATTCTGGGGGTTGGCCATACCCCCTACCCTCTTTTTTTGAGAAAACTTCTTCCCTTGTGTCTGGTGGGCCTTCTGTCTCCCTTGGGGGTAGATCGGCATAATTAAAATAGGCCAATCTGCCAAAGGGAGGCAGAAATGGCCTAAAATAAATTAGCCCCCCAGGGGAGCGACCTTTGCCTAAGGCGTGGCTCCCCTTTTCAGAAATTGTCATTAAAAAAATCCCTGGTGTCTAGTGGTTTCTGTCCTCCTCGGGGGCATATTGGCCTCATAACAATAGGCCGATCGCCCCCAAGGGGGGTAGAAATGGCCTAATATACATTTGCCCCCCACCTGTAAAAAAAGTATATATTTTTTTAATCCCTTGTGCCTACTGGCTTCTGCCCCCCTGGGGGCAGATCAGCCTAATTAAAATAGGCTGATCTGCCCCTGGGGGCAGAAAAGGCCTAATAAAAATGCCCCCCTTGGGGATAGGTACTTGCCCAAGGGGCCAGTCCCCTCGTATGTAAACACAACAAAAACAAAATCCCTGGTGTCTAGTGGGCATTCCTGCAGGTCGATCGCTAAGCGATTAGGCTGCAGGAATGCTCAGAAAGACATGAAAGGAAAGGAAAAGCCTTTCCTTTCATGTCTCTCTGACCTCCCCCACCTCCCCCCATTGGAAGAGAAATGCAAGCATAACTCTTCCTGCCGTGCTGGAAGCTGAGTTTCCAGCACAATGGGGGCGAACTCTGATGAGCTCAGCATGCAATGGCACACTGACATCATCAGATGTCACTGGGGGGACCGGGGGGTCGGGGTGGAAGGTGAACCGATTCTCCTTCCATCCCTGGCCTGGAGGGGTGCATGAACGCCCATGGGGGGAGCGCTAGCACTCCTCCCCCATGGGCCAGGTGCCAGGACGTAATGCGCCACTGTGTGTATCCATTACGTCCGAGGCCCCAAAGGGGCTAATCATCATATTATTGCAACATAACTATTAATAACTGATTATTAGCTCCTAAGGTGTATTCTGCATACCTGAAACAAATGGACTATGTAACAGACAGCCATACACAGCATAACTAAAGGATGTAAATACAAAAGTAGAATCTTAGTGCCAGATGTAGTAAAGTAAAGTTTTGCGACTTGAAATTTGCGAGTCTGACCAACTCGCAATTTGCAACTCGCAAAATGGGATGCAGAAAGGTGTCTCAGACCCCTTCTGCGACTCGCTATGGGGTCGCAAAGACCCACCTCATCAATATTCATGAGGTGGGTAGCAGTTTGCGACCCCATAGCGAGTCCCTGCACTCACAGGGATGGTGTCCTGCTGTAGTCAGCAGACCTCCATGTCTGTGACTGCTTTTTCAATAAAGCAGTTTTTTTTTTTCATTTTGCAGCCCGTTTTCCTTAAAGGAAAACGAGTTGCAAAATTAAAACACTTCCGAAACCATTTAGTTTAGTTTTTTTCAGAGTAGGCAGTGGTCCATAGGACCACTGCCTCCTCTGCAAAAAATTTTTTTGGGGCATTCACAAAGAGGAAGGGGTCCCATGGGGACCCCTTCCCTTTTGCGAATGAGTTACCACCAGTGTGACACTGGTGATAACTACGAGTTGGTTTGCGACCGCATTCGCGGTCACAAAGCAACTCAGCATGGCGATGCGGTCGCAAATAGGAAGGGAACACCCCTTCCTATTTGCGAGTTGCATCCCCAAATTGCGAGTCGGTATCGACTTGCAATTTGGGGATGAGCATCGCGTTCGGCCTTTTGCATGCCGCAAACTGCGTTTTTCGCAGTTTGCGACATGCAAAAGGCTTCCTAAATCTGGCCCTTAGTCCTTATATACCTTCAAGGATAGGATTTTAGCCAGCAGTGGTGAAAGACAGTCATCAGTAGATAATTATGACAGCTAGCAAGTTTGCAGAGTGTGGATCACATAGCATATATGTATGCATGTATTATTTCTGTAATACAAACTTAGCCTATAGGCAGGGCAGCGCAGATCAAGGTGAACATAAGCATAAAGCCAACAAGCGATAAGAGCGGTAGTTGGTTTGTGGATGGTCAATACATTGTGATGCAGTGTTCTTTAAAGAGCTGCATCTTCATATCTTTCTTAGATTCGGGAAGATTAGGCTCATATTTATACTTTTTTAGCCCTGCATTTGCGACACATTTTGACGCAAAAACGGATCAAACTTACAAAATACAATTGTATTTTGTAAGTTCGCGCCACTTTTGCTTAAAAAAATTACTCAAATGCGGCGCAAAAAAAGTATAAATATGGCCCTTAGAGAGGTCCTGATAGATACAGCACTGTTGTTCCATCTTCTTTGGAAGAGAGAGCTGGTACCAGGCTGTGTTTGATTTTGTTTTTTCAAAAAGTGTTTCTTGAGGGTGAGACTGGTGTCTACAATGAAGCCAAGTGACAAGGCATTTGATGAACGTTTGGGACAGAAACTGTCAAGATTCATGCAATGTCAGTAGAGTTCGGTATTATCATTAATCATCATCATTAATTATCATCAATGCTATTATCTGTGAATAGAGTACCAAGCAAGCAGAAATATGTCTGCCATTATTTGGGTGCTGAAACAAAGTCCATAGCCAAAAAGAATTTGGGGGGCTAGTGATCACAGGTTTGGACAGTCTGACTAACACATAGCATCACTAGTGACATCCCGGTGGCAGGAAGCCACCAGGAAGCCAAAACAAAGGTGGTAAATGAGCAACTGCAAATAAGGCTGCAGTAATGTCTCAAAACATCACAGTTCTGGAAAGTGTTTAGTCTCTTCAGCCACTTGCTTAATGGCCATATTTCAATGAGTGGAGTCCTTCCTAGTGTGGATGGACTACCACCTAGGGTTGGGAAGGGAACTCCATTTGTCTCTCCAGCACAGATGAGCAAAAACGTAAAAAAAATTACAGTCTCATTTGGCAGCAATAGTTAACAGGTTGAAGATGCTGGGCATGCCAAGCATAGCAGGCTGGGTATGAAGGCAGACTAACTTAGTCCTCCAAACTGAGGAAACGTCAGTTGCAGCCAGGCCAAAGCAGGCATCTGAGGTTCAATTCCACCCACAACAACATTTATCCTGCAGACAGAAGATAAGTGTGGTTTCTGGGACTAAAGGAGGTAAGATTCACTGCAGCATCATTCTGAGTAGCAATTATGCCACGAGTGGCTAAAAAGACCTGGAAACTACCCAGTGTTTCAACCCCCAGGGCTGGAAGGACTGCCATGTAGTAATAAATCATTAAAGAAGGAAAACAGCTTAGACCAAAGCATACCCACTTCACCAAAGAACTACTTTCCGCTGGGAAGTGCCAGTGTGATGTCAGGAAAGTTACTGACAAGGGTAGCCATTTAAGACCTAGCACCCACTCAATTTTCTAACCATGATTGACAGTAAAAGGCCAAGACTCAGCTTATCTTAGCCAGGGTTTAAATTAGTGTGAAACCATCCAAGGGTACAATTCCAGTGAACTACTGATGACCTTCCTTCAAGAAAGAAATCCGAGCATCACCAAAGCTTTAATGGGGTGTCAGAACCCCTTTTAGTGGGCCCAGGGGCATGGAGGGGCTACTGGGCCCAATCGTAGGGGTTGAGTTTGTTTACTCGTAATGCCCTGGGGCCTGGCCTTCTATGTATTCCAAGCAACTGGGTCAAGTATCCCTTCTGCAAATGACTTTCAGTCAAATAAATCAATGTGCAGCCAAATGCTCATTTTAATGAAAAATGGGAAGTATTTTATTTTTACCGCTACCACACAAATGGAAAATACATTAACAAACAATAAGGCAGTTCTCTGTCCCTCTCCCTTCTAATTTAAATGATATTGGTTATTTTCCACTCACTGTTAGCAACATCCAGGGAACGTTCTACTAGTAGTCCGTACCTCAAGAGTCCACTCTGACTCTTAATTTCAAGTCAAACGTGACCTAACACCGCAGTGGTCTCAGCAGCATGTTCCTCCTGGGCAGAAGGCCCGAAACAAGTCTCACCCACTCCGGTGAGTGCGAAGCTTGCAGAATCCTAGAGTGCACCCCAACCGCAGGTGTTCGCAGCTTCTCCAGTCCCGATCAGCTGAGTCAACTGCACGCGGACTCAGCTGCTGCACGCAGCAAGTGCAGTCTCTATATCCCCCCGAGCAGTGCCCCAGCAGCGATTGGAGCTTTTCTTCTCTCATCCTGCAGGATAAGGGTCTCCATGCTCCTGATAGGAGGGTGATTCCAACACTCTGGTCCTCAATCCTGAACTTGGGTGACAATGCTCCACAGCATCCTCACTTGCTTAATAAATTCTGAACATTCACATTCCTTGAACTTGGGTGACAATGCTCCACAGCATCCTCACTTGCTTAATGGAGTCAGAACATTCACAGTCCAGGTGACATACAGGTCACCACTGTTCACAGTCAAAGTTACTGTGCAGGCTTTGGCCCTTAGTCTTTTACACGGTGGCCCCTCCTGGCATACAGCAGCACCGCAATGTTCCCATGCAAGGCTTCCACCCATACCACACTGCAGTCCTTTTCACAGCTATCATAATGGCAGCCCTCTCTTGGCATACGGGGGTCACCGACTCAGCTCTGCACATGGGCAGTAACAAAATCGGTGCATCAGCATTTTCCTCACATTGGAAATCCACTCCACAGGGCTCCTTACCAGACCTTGTCCCCTCCACCTCTCTCCTCATCCTCACAGGACATACTGGTCTCAGCAAGCAGGCAGATGCTGGTGTTCCAGGCTCCAAGGCAGGTAGTCTTGGATTGCCTGGGCAATGTCCCCTCACCCAGCAGGGAGACTAGCAGGCCTTGGCCCCCAGTCATGGTCACAGGCAGACGTTTTTCAGAGCTTCCCCTGATCACACAGCCCATGTAACTGCTTGGCAGATGGCAGTTTTTTGGGGTCTCAATCTCCCCTTTGTCTAATCCATTTCCAGACACCAAATGTGATTTGAGGTCTGAGTCGTTGAAGTTTTATGTTTGGGTTCTGCTTCACTGGAAGTGCATACTCCTCTGCTCTTTCTTCCTCTTGAAGAGCAGTCTGTCACAGCAAGGATGTCTCCGAAGCTAACAGTCCCACAAAACAGGCCATGGGAGTGACTACAATTCACACATGGATGTCAGCCACAGTGAAAAGTGCATCAAAATCTTAGCCCAGGATTCACAATCCTACTCTTTATAATTCTCCTATCACCCCTATTTCCCTGAGAAGTGCCCAGGCCCCTTTCTTGTGACCTCTAACTAAATCAAAAAGCACCCTTTGAAGGGAGGCCTGTTTTTCCCCTCCACAGTTTGTGTCCAACCAGCTTAGAGGAATGCAGCCAGGGGTGGCTTCCTCACAATGGTGAAGGAGGTCACCCCACTGACTAAGAGCTAGCAGCTGAGAAATGAAACAATATTTTACTATTTTTTTTTCAGCTTCTGGCTCAGCCTGCATGTGCAGGGAGGTGCAAGGCTGGGCCATGGGATGGGGAGGAGGAGTGGAGTGACTGCACTAAGTCTTAGGCCGGCCAAACTGACATGCACACTTAGGTTTCTCCAAACTGGCTGTGGTGCACTGTCTGAACAGCAAACCAAGCAGCTAAGTCCAATCCTGACGCTGCTCTCATGCCAAGTATAGCATGAGAGCAGAGCCAGGATTATGTGGGGAGCCTGTGCTGGTGTCCCAGGGACTGCTCAGACACCCTCAGAGATAAGAGGAGTGAGGCGGCCGACGGCGACAGCAGCAGGATTAGGTAAGCTTTATTAAAATTGATTTTATTGTTTCCCCCCTTTGTCCACGTCCCCCCTGCCCCTCCCTTGAGATTTGTGGCAGCTGCCACTGAATGCAGCAAACTACAACTCTGGGTGTATCACTCTACCTGCATTCCATGCATGCAGTCCTGGGTCTTCCAAAATGGAACCCAGGGCCCTCCATGTATTGTACCATCCATAGGCACACATGCACCCAGTACATGCATACACCATACAAATATTGTACAGCACTGTATCCTCCATGTACTGTACAACTCACAGGCACACATACCCCTGGCACATGCACTCATCCTGCACTCACTGCACTGCTAATGTAATGGTCCACAATCAGGTACATATCCACCCAGCACTTGTACTTACCCTTCACACTTCCTGTATTGTACCACTCATGGGTACACATCTACCCAGCACGTTCAATTGTCCTGAACATACTGCACAGCATTACGGGCCAGATGTATGAAAGCATTTTGCACCGTTTGCGAATGCAAAATGCCATTTCAGAATGTATGAAATACATTCTGAACTCAATTTTAAGGAATCGCTAAAATAGCGTTTCCTTAAAATTGCGACCCTGTTTAGAGAGTCGCAAATTGCGACTCTCTGATATAGAAATAGCAAATAAGGATTCCTTATTTGCGATTCCTTAGCACATGCATGAAGCAATTCCTAAATGCGATTTTGGCATTTAGGAATCACTAATTACTACCAAGTTGAACTTGGTGGTAACCATGTGCAAAATGTAAAAATGCATTTAAAATGCATTTTTAAATTGTACATGTAAAGCACACAGGCCCTTTCGGCATGTGTGCACCTTACATGTCCCTAAAAAAATTTATAGGGTGCAGCAGAGGGGGCCTTAGGCCCCCAGCACCCTGGGTTTTGCATTTCCAAAATTGCTATTTCTGGTTCAGAAATCGCAATTTTGGAAATGCAAATAAATCGCAGATATGGGCCAACAGGCCCATAGCACTAATGGGGCCGGTATTGCAATTTGAGAATCGGTAATAGCATTTGCGATTTTTAAGAAATCGCTATTACTGATTCGCAAATGTGATACATGGCACTTTGCGAGTCGGAAATAGCGATTTCTTAAAAATCGCTATTTCCGAATTGCAAATGGCCTTGGTGATACATCTGGCCGTACATCTTTTAGGTACTGCACCACTCTTAGACACATGCACCTCTAGCACATGCATACACCATGCACACTTTACTCAGTACTGAATTACCTCTGTATGGCACCCTCCCCAGGCACACATGCATTCAGCCCAAGTACACCACTTCTGCGCTGTGCAGCACTTCACACCAACCTGATGTAGCCAAGGATTAGTTAAGGAACTCAGCAGTGAAACATTTCAAAAGTGACTGAGCCTGTGGGCCTCATGTCAGTGACACAGGTTAAAAAGGGCGTGTACACTATGGCACCACCAAAGAAAGCCAAGGTTACCCCTCCACCACCAAAGAAAGCCAAGGGGCCCCCTCAACCACCTAAGAAAGCCAAGGAGCCCCCTCCACCAGCAGAGGCACCCAAGGCGCCCTCTCCACCAGCAGAGGCACCCAAGGAGCCCCCTCCACCAGCAGAGGACAAGAAGCCCTGTCTACCAGCAGAGGCACCCACAGAGCCCCCTCCACCAGCTAAGGGCATGTAGCCCACCCTCCAGAGACTGTTGGACAACGACCCCCTCTAGTACTAGTGGGCATGTTACCCACTCCAGAGACTTTTGCCTTTCACTCCCCTCCAGAGACAGTTGGGCAAGGAGCCCCCTCCAGAACCAGTGGGCATGTTACCCACTCCAGAGACTGTGGCCTTTCACTCCCCTCCAGAGACAGTTGGGCAAAGGGTCCCCTCCAGAATCAGTGGGCATGTTACCCACTCCAGAGACTGTGGCCTTTCACCCCCCTCCAGAGACAGTTGGGCAAGGACCCCCTCCAGAACTAGTGGGCATGTTTCCCACTCCAGAGACTTTTGCCTTTCACTCCCCTCCAGAGACAGTTGGGCAAGGAGCCCCCTCAAGAACCAGTGGGCATGTTACCCACTCCAGAGACTGTGGCCTTTCACTCCCCTCCAGAGACAGTTGGGCAAAGGGTCCCCTCCAGAATCAGTGGGCATGTTACCCACTCCAGAGACTGTGGCCTTTCACCCCCTCCAGAGACAGTTGGGTAAGGAGCCCTCTCCAGAACCAGTGGGCATGTTACCCACTCCAGAGACTTTTGCCTTTCACTCCCTCCAGAGACAGTTGGGCAAGGAGCCCCCTCAGGACCAGTGGGCATGTTACCCACTCCAGAGAGTGTAGCCTTACACTCCCCTCCAGAGGCAGTTGGGCAAGGAGCCCCCTCCAGACCCAGTGGGCATGTTACCCACTTCAGCTGAGGTGCCCCCAACCCCCTTCCCCCTGAGGTGCCTGCCCATTTCCAACATGATGCCCCTGAATAGTGGAGTCCGGATCATGTCAGGAGTCAAGTTGGGTCTCGGACTATGCCCTGTGGCCATGTGGCCATTTGGTACTTTGGACTGGCCATTGGCCCAATCTGGACTTTGACGCCTGCATTAACATTTCATGTTTTACTATGGTGGCTGTTGGCAGCAAATTACAGTGTTCACACATCAGAATTGTTGTCATTGCATTATTTTCACGTGGGTCCTGTGACATTCATTCATTTACTTTGCAGCTGGTTCTGTGTATGGTATGTGTGCGAATGGTGTGTGTGTCACTCCACCCTCCCTCCCTTGTGTGCTAGGCGTCTGTACTCACCGTCGTTGTCTTCGTCAGCATTGGTGTTCCAGGAGGACCATGGCGTAGAAGAGCATCCGGAAGACTTGAAGTTCCAGTTTCACGGTGGCGGCCGTCTCCTCGGTGTCACTGATGGTGAGTCTTCCGTTTTGGTGTAGTACATTGGCTGTCTATGGGAGGTATCTCCGTCATGGTCATAATTTGGTGGTAATTACCACCAGCCTGTTGGCAGTATTACCACCACTTTTAACAGTCACCGCCAATTTCATAATGAGGGCCTATGCTATTAAGGGAGTATATTCTGTTGGACAGAGCATTCATGCCATTATCGACAACAGCTAAAGCCTTTTCCAAATTTTATTTATCCATCTGCCTTCAATGCACAGCTGGTTCAATTTGAGAAAGCTTCCAAATCTCATGTGTATGGCATAGATTAATCTTTTAGAGCAAGGCTTTCTGGGACCTAACAAAAAATCTTGTAAGTCTATGTCTTCAGATGGTGTATTAAGGTGTTCTGTAACTGCAGCTAAGGTGTAAGTCTGTAACCATTGTTGGCACAGTTTACCCACACTGTATGTAATAACTATACCTGGCTGTTGAACTGAGACAAAGCAAGGGTGCGGCCGGCTAATCTTGAAAACCCCTGAGGAATTAACAAAATGAGCCTGACACCCATTTGTGTCTAATGGCCACAATAACCACCCGCTGGGACTAGAAAGTGAAGAATTATAGGTACCAGCCTGAACCATTGCATCTAATTCTTCCTTGGTGACCTTTAGGAATGACTGACGGTGTGGGGATACTGGGCGTGTTCATTTTCTTTATTTTTGCTCACCCTAGACAAGGCATAGTAGAGCATTGGGAAGACTTGGAGTTAGAGTTCCATGGTGGCGGGGGAGTCCTCTGTGACCCTGATGGTGAGTCTTTCATTTTCTGTACTGTGTTTCCACCAGACTTTTAATGGCGTTGGTACCCCCCCAGAAACCCTGTGGTTTGCTATGTCATAATATGGTGTGTGGTACCTTGACTTCCGCCTGGCTGTTGATGGCTACTGCTGTGGTCAGTGGTGTTTACGCCCTGGGGGTTTGTGTGGTACATTGGCTGTCTATGGGAGGTATCACCGCCATGGTCATAATTTGGCAGTGTTTACCCCCAGGCTGTTGTCGGTATGACCGCCACTTAAACAGTCACCGCCAGTGTCATAATGAGGGCCTAAATGTTTTCTAGCACATAGAAATCAAAAGCGCCAATCTGTAAATCTGGTCGCACTTGACTGGGGCAAAGTCAAAAGCTCAGGCCAACCACGATGTAGCCCTGCTCGGCTACATTGAGCAAGAGGCCTCAGTCAAAGTTTTACCTTAAGACTTAGAAGAATTTTTTAAAATCTCTCACTGACCAGGACGAAGTCACAAGTTGAGGCCGACCTCACTGGAGCCCTCTTCAGATACGCATCGCAGGAGGCCTCGGTCAAGAGTTCTATGTTCAGACTTAGATGATTTTAAAAGATGGAAATCTTTGTCAGGGACCAAGTCGAAGTTGAAGCTGACCTCTCTGAAGCCCTCCTCGGATACACTGCGTGATAGGCCACAGTCAACTTTTTACCTTCAGACTTAGAAACTTTTTCGGAGCTTTTCTTCCCCGACATCGGACGACCCTCCACAGCAAGCTGATTTCGATGCTACGTCGTTGGATTGCCTTTCCTCGAGCATCTGGTGAAATCCTGAAAATCTGAAGCTGCTGAGCTTTTCAGCGGGACGTACCTGCAAGTCAGGCCAGGTCGTGGTCAATGTTGACCGCCTTGACTCACGATATCGAGTCAGTCTACTTATAGAGTTTTTTCCCAAAGTTGCTCCAAACATCTCCAAACTTCTGGATCTTCTTCCAGAAGTACTTTTAAGGTACTGTAGGTGTACACAACTCACCCCAAGGTTCGAAAAGCTCTGAGTTGCTCCTTGGGAGTTAGGACTTCAACTCCTAGAATGCACCTGGTTCAAATCCAAAAATGACCATTGGTTACTGGCCAGCTGGTCAATTTCTTCAGAGCTCGATGCAGGGAACTCTGGTCAGTTCTTTTCTACCTGTAGCTAATAGGGATTCCTTTTTTGAAGTCAGGCAAAGCCTTATCTTTGTGAAGCTCAAGTGTGCAGCTGGTGCTGTCCTTCTGAGTGCAGTGTCCAGGTGCAGGCCAGGGGTCCAGCAGGGAAGCCCTTCTTCTTCCTGTTGTGTTCTAGTAGGGATCTGAAGTAGGGTGCAGATTTGCCATATTCATGCTTGCTTCTGGGTTGGCAAGTGGGGGCGGTCTGTTCAATCACATGCAGTTGCAGGCCAACATCCTCTTGAGTGACCACTTCCTGGAAAGTGTGACAAAAATCAGTTCCAGGGAGAGACATTCATCCAAAATTTAAGATGGCAAAAATTAAATCTTAGAGTTTAGATCTGGCTGAGTCCATCCTCTGGTGTAGCTAAGTTTCTCCTAACACATCCCTTTCCAAGCCTCTCTTGATCTAATCAGGGGGAACCTGACTGTCTGTGTTTGCAGGAAATGGGCACGGTACAGTTGCTGTCCCAAATGTCCTTCCCTCCTTTGAAGTCCAGTTTGGCTGCTCTCCCTTCCCCATCTGGATCTACTATTCTATGGAAAATAAGACTTTTATTATTTTAAAATAAAGTCTTTCCATGTAAGCCTATGGAGCCCATTCACTACAATGGGAGAGACAAATTAAGCCATTTGTCCCTCAGCAGGACTTATAAAACATTTTTTATAAAGTCCCTGCTTATAGTTACACTGCACCTAACCCTGGGGGCACTTAGGGCATAACCTAGGGGAGACTTATATGTAAAAGTGAGGTAGCTTAGTACGTTGGAAGTAATTTTCATTCCAAATGTTGAATTTGGGGTTAACTTTAATTTAAAAGCAGCCAGCAAGGCATGCCTGACACTGGGCACCACAGCAGTGCACCCATGGGTTTACTATCTATGCTGGGGTCCCTAAACCTGCATGCCCTACCATATACTAGGGACTTATAGGTAGGTTGGCACAGCCAATTATTATTAGCCTAATTTGCATAGTCCATTTTACACAGAGCACTGACGCTGGGACTGGTTAGCAATACCCAGGGCACAGTCAGAGTCAGTAACCACCAGTAACAGTCAAGACATTTGGAGATGACCAGGGCAAAAAAGAAGACTTTCCTACAGGTCTGTATTGTATGGTGTCCAACTATGGGGTAGTTTCAATACTAACAGGTTAGACATTGTTGAACATAGGTTTTTGAGCTCTAGACTAACCTTTCCCCCAAGTACTCCATTCACACCAGTATATTTAAACTGAGCACAGACAAAGATTTTGCACAAAATAGAATGCAGACTTTTTACTTTCTGGCATCGGGTGTGGACTACCCCAGACCTTGAACCATATCTGGAAGGCATAAGTGATCTCATGGCCTCACAGTGTGTAAAGAAAATCCCTTGTTTCTGATCACTGAAATCACTACTGCAGAAACTAGGGCAGGACAACTATTGGTCCTCCCTAGAGTTGATGAGCCTGTTACTCCGAGGTAGAATCAAATGTCACTACTGGGAGTTTGTAGGCATTGAAATTGTGACACTAAGCAAAGGAACACTAACACTAAATTTCATTGATGCAAAACGCTGTGCACACTAAGAGGAGACCATTGATGAAATTGCTCCACCCCTAACTCGTAAGCTATATCTCGAATTTAGATATGGTACCCTTCCCATTAAAGCATTTAATTCTAAATGGCACAAAGAAGGTGAGGTGGATGGCCTGTGCCAATATTGTCATGGGGATATGGAACCACTGGAGCACATTTTATTCTTCTGTCCTTGCTATCACAGCCTCCGGCTCAAGTGGATTGTGCCCCTCTGTACGAACCTAGACACCAGAAGGTATTTAGACACTCTTGAAATTTTACAAATCTAAAATTTCTAATGGCATTAACTTTAAGGCTTAGTAAGTGTGTAGATACAGACGTGGGTGGTTGAGTACTTGTTTTTCATCTATGGCCATTTTTTTATATCATTCCTGAGACAGCAGGAGGAGCAAGATTATCCCATATAGTCGCAAATACTCCAGCCCACAACTAATGCAACTTCTATGTCTGTGCCACACATGTTTTAACTCTACTCTGTGTTAGGGAATGATTACAGAGTTTGAATTTACTGTCTGCAATTTTAACAATTTCTGGAATTAAAAAGCTACATTTTAATATGGTTCTTAATGCTAGAGAAATTCACAATGCACTGTCCACTTTATCCCTAATAAGAAGTACGATCTGTTGTTTATGTACAATTGGCAAGTTATATGAATTGGCTAAGAAGTCTATTATTATGTATATTGCTGGATCCAATTAATTTTTATGTTATAACTGCAATTTTCAAATTCTGTGTTATACAATATTATATTGTTATCTATTTCACCCTAGGTCTTTCAACTAATATGTATTCTTTTATGAATGAGGTGTGCACGTTTATGATCACATTTCTCGAAAATACAGTTATAAAGGTGAAAGGAGAACAGATGTATGCATGGTTATGGTCATTGCATAGTGTGAACCTAGCCCAAAACTCTGTGGAGCGCTGTACATTGCCAAAGGCTAGCATGCAGTCTACAAGTAATGACAGAGGTAGCTGGTTATTTAATTGCTACTGCATTGTAAGGCAATAATCTTTAAAGATGTGCACCTTCAACTCTTTCCCAAACTAAGCAGCATTAGGGTGGCCCTTATAGTTATGAAGGTATTGTTCCAGGTGTTGGGTGCAAAGAATGAAAGGCCTGCTACTGTGTTTTTTGCATTTCTTAATCTCAAATCTGATGCTGGCCTCTTGGTTGTAGTGCTGGTTCGTAGTGTGCACTCGAAGAGTGTAAGCTTTTCATCATGTGGGGAAGATGTTCCTTGTCCAAACAGCAAACAACGCTGCCCTGGGGATTTGGACTCCCCTTACCGCCAGCCTGTCCATGGCGGTAGACACTGTCATGGAAAGGCGGTAAGGGGACTCGAGGTGCCCCTGGGTGACCCTGCACTGCCCATGCACTTGCACTGCCCATACCCTGCACGGCATGGGCAGTGCAGGGACCCCCAGGCATAGCCCCATCGTGCATTTCACTGCCCGAACTTCGGGCAGTGAAATGTGCGATGGGTGCTACTGCACCCGCTGCACATCAGCAGTGCACTGGCTCTATTATGAGCCGGCAGCAATGTTGACGTGACTTTTCCGCTGGGCTAGCGGATGGTAACACTGTTACCGTCCGCTGGCCCAGCAGATAAGTCGAAATAGGGAGCCAGACATACCGCCAGCAATGGCGGTATTCTGGCGCCCCCAGCCTCGGCGGTCTTCCCAGTTGTAATGAGGGCTTATTTCACAAAGATGGGGCATTTTTATACCTATGCCTGATCTGCCCATTCCCCTGACTTTTTTTTACAACATAATTGTCAGCACCGCAGGTTTTGACTACTGAGGTAGGATTCAATTTAATTTCAAAATTAGGATCTGCCATTTGTAAGAAGTTAAGTAGGGAAGTTTTCCTGCCTACCAGTTAACCTCAGACAGAAGGACAGAATGAAAGTTTGAACCAGTGTGTTGAACACCATCTGGGATATCAGGCCTTGGCATGAAAAGAGGATAGGAAAAACAAATTGTTTTTCACAGTTAACATACATTGAGATAGAGCATTTATACATTGGCATGCCATCTTTCTTTTGTACATGTGGTCATTGTCTTAATACTTGAACCATCACTGAACCATAAAAACATCGTACTACCCCTAAGCACTACCCATCCTTGAATACTAAAAAGCCCTTACTACCCTACACACTGCCCATCCGCGAATGCTAAAAATGTATTCTACTACTGATCCCTAAAATACCCTTACTACCCCTACACACTACCCACTCCTGAACCCTTAAGCCTCCATATTAAGCCTAAACACTATCCATCTCTGAACCCTAGAAGCTCATTACTACCTAAGCATTACGGCTCTCTGTACCCTGGAATCTCCTTATTGCCCATAAACACTAGCCTCCCTTAAACCCCAAAACACCCTTACTACTCCTAAACAATCCCTATCCTTGAACCTTAAAAACTCTTTCCCATTCCTGAAATGTACCCTTCCGTGAGCTCCAAGCAGCTCCAAATCACCCCTAAACTCTATTGACCCATAAACTCTAAAATGTCTTTATCCCCATTAAAACCAAAATCTTACATTTAAATATAATATGTTTACAATTTCATGCCATCCACCTGTATTTTAAAGTAAATGTTTTTTTTATAAATAGTGTTAATTTAAAACTAAAATGATTTTTTCCACTTCTATTTCTCTAATACATCTCAATATATTAAATACATTAAACCAACCATATTCATATTAAAAGGTTAAAGTCATGTTATTGTTAGGTATGGTAATAAGATCTTAGCTCACATTGAAAGAAAATCCTGAACATTCAAAGAAAAAAATAAAAGAATAAAGTGACATTATAGTTAGGTGTTGAAATAAAATGAAAACACATTTTTAAAAAACATAAATAAAAAAAATACTTGAAATTCAAAGTTTCTTATTTACTGAGTTAACTATAATTTGCACCCCTGCCACACACTATTTCTGACCCAGCATGCTCCACCACCACCCATAACCCATACACCTTCTTCCCTACAGAGACGCAAACAAAATAAACAATGTGCCACTCTTCACAACTTCTCATTGCCATGTCTATTACATAACAAGGCTACTCTACAAAATAAACACAGCTCAACATCTCACTCTCAGCCACCTTCTCCACCACAAACACACACGGACCCAACAAAATGCCTTCTAAGCCTGCTGGATGAAGAATACGATGTAGATTAACACCACTATTGTGACCCTCATACAGTTAATACTAGCACTAATGACATACCTACTGCAAGTTCAAAATATATTCATTCTTCTACAAAACAAAGTCACACCACCACCAAACACATTCTCTAAATTGCCTACTAACAAATGCTTGATCGCTCTCCAAGAACGAGCACCACGTCTACGACCTACTCACTGACACACAATCTGATTAACGGCCTAATTATGACATTGGCGGTCTGAGAACCGCCAATGCCGTGGTGGCTGTCAGACTGCCACGGTTGTGGTGGTCAAACCGCCAAATTTCCAGGTTAGGGGGCAGACCTGCCAACCTCTCACCATCCCCACCAGGATCTTACATTCCAAATGAGCTGATGACAGTGCAGATTGCAATTAGCCAGCCTTTTAATGGTGGTTTCACTACCATGGAATGCCTGGTGGAGAACATGGGCAGTGCAGAGGTTCCCCTGCCTAGCATCCTTGAAATGTGCAGTGCGCATTTCAAGGGTGCGGGTGCACCCTGCGTGAGGAAGCATTGTTACCAGCTCTATTATGAGCCTACAACATTGCTGCTGTCACGTTCCTGCTGGGTTGATCGATGGGAAAGTCTTAATGGGGCTGAGGGGGAGGCCACCAGCATGGCGGACGGGTGTTATGATCCACCAAATTTGTAATAGGGCCCTTAGTCTTCATAACTGAATCATGGTTGGGAGATGACATGGCTCCAGTGTTACATGAAGCCATTCCTCTAGGCCATCAAACTATCACATAAAATAATAAAGGCAAAATAGGAGGTGGACTAGCTGATATATGCAAGCAAATAATAAATCTCACCAAACCTGATGAATTTTTCATGCAAGGTTGTGAGGCTCTCATCACCAGATGCAACCCTACACCAACTTCCTCTTGTAACTTCCTCCTCCTTTACAGACCACTAACTAGCAATGCAACATTCCCAGACATGTTTCTAGGCACAGTTTCAAACCTTACTACATTACACTCCATCCTATGCCTTGTCACACTGTACCTACATAAGATCAAACACAAAACCACACACAGTGCTTGACACATTCTAAATGTCATTTTTGCAAATCCAGAACCAACCACATGGTCAGACCACCTTTTGATAGCTTTCTGTTAGAAATGTGGTTTCTGTTAGGCTAGGGTATGTACCGAAGCAAGGCAGAACCCACCCCACTCTAGTCAGGGCAAGGGAATTACACATCCAAGATAACCCCTGCTCACACCCTTGGTAGCTTGGGACGAGCAGTCAGGCCTAACTCGGAGGCAATGTGTAAAGCATTTGCACAACACACACAACACATGTGATGCAATAAATATACCCCAAAGGAACACAACACCAAGGGCCAGATGTAGCATTATTGCAAATTGCGACTCGCAAATTGCAAGTCGCAATTTGCAATGCAGAACGGTGTCTCAGACACCGTCTGCGAATCGCTATGGGGTCGCAAAGACCCACCTCATTAATATTAATGAGGTGGGTCGCAAATTGCAGCCCCATAGCGACTATAGGCACTCGCAAACATGGAGGCCTGCTGTAGTCAGCAGACCTCCATGTTCGTGACTGCTTTTAAATAAAGCATTTTTTTTTTTTTAAGTGTAGCCCGTTTTCCTTAAAGGAAAACGACCTGCACGTAAAAAAAAAACGAAACCTTTAGTTTCGGTATTTTTTCAGGGCAGGTAGTGGTCCCTTGAGACAGAAAGGGGGGAGCACAGGGCTGCAAGTCCCAACAACAGGCCAGTACAAAGGTTTGCAGTCAGTGGCAGTTCCTCTTAGTGACCCAGCAGGTCACAGGTCAGCACAGCAGCAGCAGTCCGAGGCAGTTCCTGGTAAGTCCTTACTGCAGCATTCTGTTTCCGCTCAACGTATGTTTCTTGTCTGAATTGTAGGGAAAAATCCCTCGTACTTATACTCAGTTTTGCAAAGCATTTCCAATGAGGAGGAGGGGGGGGTCAACCACTTACTACTGGTTCTAGGAGTGTCCCCCCTCTCCTCCAGCATAGGCTCCAAACATCAGTTGGGGGTAAACAATCCTTTTGTGTGAGGCCAGGACACAGCCTTTATAGATGCATTTGTTCCCCGCCTCCCCCTTCTCTCAACCCAGGAAGACCATTCAATATGTAGTTGCAAATCTGTGACACCTCCACCCTTCCTGTGTACAGGCTGTCTGAGAAGTATGTACAAAGCCCAACTGTCACTCTGCCCAGATGTGGATTGGAGTCAACTGCAAACAAGAGAGTCATAAGCACAGATAAATGCTCACTTTCTAGAATTGGCATTTCTGTAATGATAATATAAAAAAACACCTACACCAGTAAGCAGCATTTCTCACTACCATTACAACTATACCAAATGTGCATATGCTACCCCTCATAAATCAGACAATACCCCCCAGACATAAGGCAGGGCATTTCCAATGGAATCCTATGAGAAGGTAGCACTCACAGCAGTGAGAAACCAAAGACAGGCAACACTACTAGGCACATGTCTTGCCTTCTACATACATAGCACCCTGCCCACAGGGCTACCTAGGACTTACCTTAGGGATGACTTACATGTAGTAAACGGGGAGTTCTGAGCCTGGCAGGTAAACTTAGATTCCAGGTCCCTGTGGCAGAAAAGTGTGCACGCAGGCCCGGCAGTAGCAGGCCTGAAAAAGATTTGAAAGGCTACATCTGTGGGTGGTGCAAGCAGCGCTGCAGGCCCACTAGTAGCATTTAATTTACAGGCCCTGGGTAGAGGGATACCACCGTACAAGGGACTTACAGGTACATTAAATGTGCCAATCAGGTATAAGCCAATCCTACCAAGTTTACAAGGGAGAACACATGCACTATAACCCTGATTAGCAGTGGTAAAGTGCCCTGAGTCACAACGTCAGCCAAAAAGGGTCAGAAAAATTAGGAGGAGAAGGCAAAAAGTTTGGGGAATGACCCTGTAGAATGGGCCAGGTCTAACACTTTCCAACATAAAACACTCCAAATTAACACACACAAGACCACCTTACATGCATCCACCTATCGACAGTGGTACAAACTCTATTTTGAATACTTAGAAAAATAACTAACATCCAACATAGTCCTAGACACAAACAATTCCAATCAAAAACTTTATGAGTGGCTAAAGGAAGCTTTTCATATCCTAATATCACTAAGAACAACAAAAAAGGACAAATAAAACCAAGCATCTTGGAGAAATACAGAACGAAAAAGATAACACAACAAATTAGAAGGCTGCAATGTACCTGGCTCAAAACAAACTGCAATCAAGGCAAACTTTACCTATGCAAGCTCAACAGAATTAGGACTGGATAACTGGATAGAGATCATGGAGTTTCACTCTGTGGAATTCCTGTGAAGTCACTGAAAAACTCAGAGGAATTCTGTGGTGTTCCGCATGCAGGCAAAGTAGTAATCAGTCAACCCTAGCAATCATCACAGAGAACCTGGGCATCCCCTTTCTGCAGAAAACAACCTCCCCAAGTACTGAGTCCGCCCCTCCACAAGGAAGTGTTGAACAATTTTATGAAATTTTTAGGGCAGCCACTATCTGAGATTGGGCTGGCTCAGAGACAGAGCCAGAACAATGTGCCAAAGGCCACAGGAAATCCCAGGCAGTGCCATCAGTGCAAGGCAGCGCGCATCAATATGCCTGTGTAACACCCCCATAAAACTGCAGTCCCTCCATTAGGCACTACAGGCTTAAACAGAGCGTTAATTATTTCTTGCAACACATGTAGTGTTAACCTTGCATGAAGCAACCTTTACTGTTTTGAATTTGTAACATTCTGGAATGATACATATGTACCTTACCTATATTATGCATGGAGATTATATTATGCCATCTGAAGGTTCATGTCCCAGTGTATCATTCTGCTACACAGTGTGGTATTGTTCCGCCCGTGGTTAGGCATGTTCTCAATTCAAAATGTGTTTTCTCCAGAGTATTATGCATTGTGCTGTCTGTCATCAGTAAGCTAGTTATTTATGAGACTTTGGACAGTTACAGAAAAGCTTTGTTGACTGGGCATTTAAGGAGGCATGGTCGATACTGATGTACATGAAAAAAGAGAAAGGATAAGTCTGTCACCACCAAAGGTGTTGAAGAATGATGGAAACCGAAAATGTGTCCCTTTTCTAATTTTATTGCCACATAATGACACTCAAAAGGGATGTAACTTGTAGGGAGGAGCGTGAATGGCACTTGAGCAGAGCAATCAGAGGAACAGTCACTAGAGGGTGGGGCTGCTGGTGGTGTGGTGGAGAAAGGTGTTGTTGTGTTGGGGCCGAGGCAGTTAGGGTCATGTTGTGGGGAAGTTGGTGTTCTGTATTTCTTCGCTGTCCCAGAACAGGAGGTGCATATGTGGTACCATGTTGACGAAAGAGCCGCTGTTAAGCACTTTGAAAGGTGAGAAGGGTGGAGGGTTTACTGGCCCGGAGAGTATCTGAGAGTTGAGGCGTTTCTGTGGTAATCACTAATGGGAGATTGAGCGAGCCAGTAAACTCCATTCCGCCAACACTGTAGGTGGAGTTTTTTGCCAAACCCCATGCTCCAAGCAGAGTGCTGAGTAGCAAAAACTCAGAGAACTCATCAGGCGTAGCGGAGTTTGCTGCCCACCACTAAACAGATTATAGAAATCAAAAACGCAAAAAAATTGTACCATTCAAATAGAATTAAAAATGTTAATTGTGTAAATAAAGAAATACATGAAATTCTCATCGAATTTCGAAAACCTAAATGCACGGAAGGAACTCATCCCATTACTCAAGAATTCTCATACAAGCGGGCAAATCATTACTAACCCAAGCAGACACGTTGGACTCCTATGTAAAACAGAGGAAAACCACCAGCACCAACCCATTTCCAAAAATCCTCTCCAAGAGTATGCTAACACAGCCTCTGGATTCCTTCCAGCAAATATCAAAAAGTTAATTTATGGATGTGGTGAAAGCAAGCAGGCCCTGTGGCTGCCCTTATGACTCTTGTCCACCACAAATTTTCAAGAACATTCTTTTATCTACCTCTGCTGCCACACCGATAGGAAGAATCATCAATACATACACTCATTATTAAAGAAAATAAACCTGGATCCGCATGACCTCAGCAACTACACACCAATTATAAATGGACCTTTCGTGGGCAAACTGATAGAAAGAGCAATATTCGCCCAGATGTCACAATTAATTGAAGAGAACTCCGCACTTGCAGACTACCAAACCAGATTCCTCTCAGCAAGAGGCACATAAACTGCCCTCCTCGCCACCTGGGATGGCAAGGGCTGCTGCTCTACTTCTCGTGGTCCTCTCAGCTGCCTTTGACACAGTTGACCATGACACCGTAATACAAAGACTCTACAAAGCCGACATAGAGGGTACTACTCTTGACTGGATCACTTCCTACCTTCAAAACAGAACAAGTGTCTTCCATACTTCCCCTTTCTCATCCAAACTGTACTTCACACAAGCAAGGGTCCCTCAAGATGATATCATCTCACCCATGCTTTTCAACATCTACATTGAATCATTACCGACAAAGAGCAATGAATTTCAGCTCACATGCTACAACCACACAGATGACACAAAAATACTCCTTAATCTGGAAAGCCCCAAAGACATTGGAAACTCAAACATCTTCAGTTGCCTCAGATTTGCTGTTGGATGCAGGGAGCCATCTCATATTGAATTCTTCCAAAATAGAAATACTCACATGTGGTAATTGGAAAAATTATGACCCACTCTGCACCTGACCTGACAATCTGGGGCTACCTCCTAAAGTATCTAATGAATTATCATGGACTCCGAGTTAACAATGAATGCCCAGGTGGACAAATTAGCAATATCAAGCTTCATCACCATGAAAACTCTCCAACGCATCTTCCCCCAACTATGTTTTCCACACAAGGTTCAGGCTACTATCTCTCTTGTATTGACCAATATTGATTGCACCAATGGCCTCTACCACAGATCGTCTCTATCAACTATGAAAAGACTACAACTGATTCAGAAATCTGCTGGTGGACTACTTCTACATGTAAAACTACAAGCCCACATCTCCCCTGGTTTGAGTGCCCTACCTTGTTCACCCGTTACAAGAAGATCCACCTTCAAGCTGCTTTGTTTAACCCACTAAGCAATACATGGAACAGGACCAATTTTCATCATGAATAAAATCACCAAATACATTCAACAAAGGACACTCCGCTCAGGATTGGTGCCTTGCTTCAAAACCTCACTTTACAAGAAAAGGACCATAAGTGGTGCACCTTTCTCTGTTCCAACAGCCAAACTATGGAATTAAATATCCCAAAATATAAATTCTACAGATAACTATCTTATCTTCAGAAGACTATTCAAGAGTTGGCTGTTTCCTATGTAAGCATCATTTCAAACACTAATGTACAGCATATCCCTCCGTATGTAAACATGTATAACTTGACTACGTGTATTCATCTGGATATGTGTATCAATCAAATACTTTATTGCTCGATTAATAAAAACCATTGCAATGTAAGACATGGCCACAAGCTACAAATAATAAAATTGACACTTAATAGTAAAACAGTTAAAAACTTGGCAACTAAAAGTCAATTATAATCATGAAAAAACTTTTATGCTACTAGTTTATGAATTGTCCTAAAGCAATCTTCCCAAGTCTGCCTCATTCAGTTTCTTATGAAGTAGTTGTAAAACTTTTACTCCCCTATAGCAAAATGGAATTGACTCACCCTTAAGTCAGTTTATTACCGCAGGTCTACATGAGCGGATATTATTAGCTAGAAAATCATGTTTTAACAATTTTCTTCTTTCCAGACCAAGAGCGGGGCAAATGCAAAAGGCATGCAGGCATGATTCCTGGTTGTAGCCACGGAAGCGGCAGTTTAGATCAATATACTGGCCTTTCCAGGATGGACGATCTTCTTTGGTGTCGACAAATCGCATACAATATAACAGGAATTGATGCTTGATGTGAACATAAAAGTGCTCAGCTAAATACCCCTGTGGGGACAACTTTGAGTAAGACCCCAAGCATGCCATCTCTTGGCCAGAATGGCTTTGTCTGTAGTAAACGAGAGTGAGAGAACAGCAATGTTGACTAGTCTATTAAATTTGGACTTCTCCATATTACATTTTCATGCCTCTTCCATTCCCAGGTTGATGATAACCTGGCTTAGGTAGTTTCCCCATGTTACTTTCCTGTTACAGAGTTGTTGCACCTGTACTTCTTGCCAGCAGGAGTAAAGTAAGGAGGAATTCTCTGCCGCTCGTAACTTCCATGATGCTTTAAGAAAGGTACCCTGATGCTGGAAGGTTTAATTTTTTAAGCCCATCTCCAGCACTTTTCGGGATATTAAAAATGGCCTTGTATGTTTTGACTTGACTGTTGTTCAATGCATGGATCTCCCGGCCATTCAATATTTCGGTCCCATAAGAAATTGCTGGAAGCAGCTGTGCTGACATGATTTTGAGTTGATGGGACCAGCTTCCTTTTGAGCAGGTTAAAGCTATATGTTAATGAATTCGCCTTTGCCTTGATCGACTGTAAATGGCGCTTCAATTTCAGGTGAGGTTCAAAATAAACTCCTAGATATTTATACGACTGTACCATCTCTACTTTTTCCTCTCCCAGATAACAATTAAATTGTTTGTAGTTTGTCCCTTCGAACCTTATCAGTTTAGTTTGATCCCAATTGATTTCTAGGCCTTGCTCAGCCATAAAGGTATTGATCACTGTTATACTCCGTTGCAGACCTTGGGGGGTATGACTCAACAGTAAGATGTCGTCTGCATATTGTAAACACCTAATTTTCTCTGAACCCAACGTTGGGGGAAGACTGTATACTTGTTCTAATGTGCCAGCAATATCTGCCAGACATAGGTTAAAGAGGATTGGTGCCAGAAAACAACCTTGCTTTAAGCCAGATTTTGTCGGTATTCTATTTGTTAATCTTGAACCATCTCCAACTTTGATCTGAACCCAGGTATCAGTGTAGACATATATAATGGCCCTCAGTAGGTTGTGAGGGATTCCCCAATTAGCCAGCTTAGCCCACAACCTTTCCCTGGGGACCCGGTCAAAGGCTGATTTAAGATCAATAAAGCATGAGTAGAGGCCCAGCTTCCTATGGCAGGCTTTTTCCACTATAAGGGGGAGAGTGATTAAATTAGATGATGTTCCCATGTCTGCCCTAAAGCCTGTTTGAAACCTCTGGAGTAGCTTGTTTTCATTAACCTAGGTCTGGAAGTGCTGCAACAAACATGAGCCGTAAGGTTTGGCTTCTACATCAGTGAGGGGCTATCAGCCTATAATTTGATGGCAGAGGGGGATTTCTGTTTTTATAGACGGTATGAATTATACTCCTCTCCCTGATTCTGGGATCTGATTGATGTAGGTGATGGATTTGAAGAGCGTCAGAAAATACTGCGCCCAATATACTGGGTCGGCTTTCAAGATTGCATTCGGAAGGCCAATTGGTCCAGCTGCCCCTTCGGACTTCAGCTTCTTGATCAGGCCGACTAGGTGTGCAAGCTCCCAAACTAGATTTTGGTGTTCCTTCTCGGCGATGCTCGAGGGGTTACCCTCGGCTTGGAGATTTGGTGAGTGATTGTTACTCGTAGATGCTTCAGTCACCGTCAGTACTAATGGGAGCCTAGCTCTGCCTTTTGCCAGCCTATTTGTTAGCCCATACAGACTCTCCCACGATCTCCCAGGCGGCTCGGTTGATCCCACAGTTGTGGTGTCTATTCTTCCCCAGTGCCAGATCGTCCACTAACCCCCAAAAGAGTTTACTATTTGGCCTTCAGCTTGGCCTTGAGATCACTAAAGGAACATAAAGGCATTGTATCCTTCCTCAGATGAAAGGCAGATCATCGTGATAATACAACCTTCTAAGAAGACCTCTGATAAAGCAATACCCAAACAGGAGTAATTCTCCACTATAAATGATTTGTGGGATCTGCTCAGTGACTGGAGAGACCAAGGTTTAATTCAAATTGAAGAGTGCTAGTTGTCAAATAATATACACCCTAAGATGCCAATCCTAAGCCTTTTGCTCAAGATCCAAAAAATAATAACCCCCCTTCCCCAAGGGAGAGCAATTGTTTAGTGTAACAACAGCATATAAGAAAACATTTCACATCATAGACCTGTGTCACTTTATTTCTACCCTTCCTTTATGCATAAAATATCATAGAGACTGTTAAACTTGCCATCCTTAGCGTTGTCTCTCCTAACTTTTTGCCTCCGCTTCCCATGTTGTTGATGTGTGCTGGACTCTGTTTTTGCTGCTTTTGATACACTGGGCACTTTACCACTGCTAACCAGTGCTAACGTGCAAGTGGTCCTATGTCAAATATATGTGTAATTGGCTTATCCATGATTGGCATATTTGATTTACTAGTAAGTCCCTAGTAAAGTGCACTAGAGGTGCCCATGGTCTGTAAATGAAATGCTACTAGAGGGCCTGCAGGACGGATTGTGTCTCCCACATGAGAAGCCCTGTAAACATGTCTCAGATCTGCCACCTCAGTGTCTGTGTGCAGTTTTAAACTGCCAATATGACTTGGGAAGTGAACCCACTTTCCAGGCCTAAACCTTCCCTTTTCATACATGTAAGGCACCCCTAATGTAGGCCCTAGGTAGCCCCATGGGCAGGGTGGAGTGTATGTTAAAGGTGGGACATGTACTGATGTGTGTTACATGTCCTAACAGTGAAATACAGCTAAATTCAGTCTTCACTGTTGCAAGGCCTATGTCTCTCATAGGTTAACATGGGGGCTGCCTTTAAATAACGTTAAAGTGCAGATTCCCTTTGAGAGCAGATAGAAATTTGGAGGTTGGGGTCTCTGAACTCGCAATTTAAAAATATATCTTTTAGTGAAGTTGGTTTTTACATTAATAATTTGAAAATGCCACTTTTAGAAAGTAGAGATATTCTTGCTTAAACAATTCGGTGACTCTGCCTGTTTGTGGATTCCCTGAATGGATCAGTTTGACAGTTGGACTGTTTGTGAATCCTCTCTAGACAGTGGGACAAAGGGAGCTGGGGTGTAGCCTGTATATCCTGATGAGCCATCTGTGCTAGAGAGGAAGGGGGAATGGTAGCTTACACCTGAATGGGCTGTGCCTGCCCTCTCACAATGCAGTCTCCAACCCCTGGTGTGTGTCTGGGGCCTGGCCAAGGCAGGATCTGGTGAACAACAGAGACTTTCCTTTGAAGTATGCCTACTTCAAAGGCAGAAAGAGGTGTAAGTATTGGATGCAAAACCCCAAAAAATTAGATCACTTCTGGAACCAAGAGGAACCTGTTCCAAGGAATGTGCTTTGTTGGGCTATCCTGCAGTTGCTGCTTCTGCCTGTGGAAGGGGACAAAGACTGGACTTTGTCGTATATTTCTGCTTGAGAAGTATTTCCAAGGGCTTGGACTGAGCTTGCCTCCTGTTTTGAAGTCTCAGGGCCATCAAAGACTTCCTCTGCCAGCACCTGGACTCTCTTCTGAGACTCCTGCCCTGTCAAGTGGTGCCCTTTCCAGTCCTTGGGGCCCTCAAAAGGTGAAGTTGGCAGAACAAGAGCTGAAAAGACAAGCACAGGATGGCGTGAGGGGAAATTACTGAAACACCATTTGCAAAGCAGCTGATAAACAATGCAGGGCCGGCTTCGTGGCTAAAATCAATGCTCCACCTGCATCGCAGCTGGGAGGGGAGATTGAAGCATTGGGGCCGGAGAAACAACATGCAACACCTGCTTGAGGCTGCTGATAAGGACACAAACCCCACGTAGCGTAGTTTTCTAATACTGTGCAACTGGATTTTCCACGCATCGTCTGTGGGCATCAAAGTCAACCCGACTCTGCCGGATCCGAGGTGCCCCACATCGCTCTCTTGCAAGGGAGAAAAATGCTGCATTGCTGACATGACCAGAGAAAAAACAACACACGCCTCCCTTGTGAGGAAGGAATCAACGTATTGCTGCCTTTTCCGATGCATGCTCGCCCGTGCGGCTTTAGTTTTGACGCTAACCAGGTACTTTGTGAAAAATCAACATTTCCACCCGCCGCAGGTTTCCGCCCGCCGGCCCAGCGGGGATCTCCAAATGGCTGCGGCGGGGGTGCGGCTGCATTGGCGGCCGCATGGCGGTCAGGTCGTAATGACCCCCTAAATGTTACAACTCTGTAAACTAGCATAATACACACTGAAAGTATCCAAGCTTGTAGTTATTTTTTAAGGGCCAGGTCTATTTGTTTTGCCTGCACACTGAAATGTTATTGACTATGATTTTATTGTGTTTTGAAAAAGAAAATCTTCAGATTTGGATTATTTGTGGTACAGCAATGGGCACCTTCTGTGCCTCAGCTATGCAAACTTGTTCCTGGGCTAGGTGGGAGGTGAAGGTGCTCTGGTCTGAACCCTATGTGGAGTTTACTGACCACAAAATTGCTTGGTATAGATATATCAATCACCATTTTATCAAAAGGAAAGGCTCTAGGAGAAGAGTTTGTAGGCTTGTTGTAAAGTTATACTTTTGGTCTAAGTTTAGACTTTTGGTCTAAACTTAAACTTTCGGCCTCAGCTTACCTTCGTGAATTGGGCCCAATGTCATCTGGTCAACAAAAGAGTACATGAGGGAAGCTTACAAACAGCTAGCAGATACAACATATTACAGAAAAGTGAATTAAGCTAATTTTGAAACAGTGAAGATACAATTTGAACAGGTATTAGATGAGTGACGGGAACAAGGATTGAGAAATTCTGAATACAGTTATTTGAGAACTGGTTGTCCTAAATTGCCAGTTTTCTACTGAATTGCCAAAGTGCATAAGGATGCTCAAAAGCCCCAACGTAGGCCCATTATAACTGCACAAGAATGAATCTTTGAAAATTTCTCACGTTACATTGATCATTTTCTGAGACCCTTTGAACAGAGTCTCTCCTCCTATCTCAGGGATATGACTGACGTTCTTAAGAGGATTTTTGACATTGGTTGGGAGAAGGATATGGCATAAAACGTAGTCTTACTCTACACACATATTCATCACACAGACAGATTAAGTGCTACTGGGTATTTTTTAAAGGCTAGGTAATTCAGGTTTTATAAACATAGTAAAATGCTATTGAGCATGATGGAGTGGTGTTTGAGACACACCATTTGTTTTCTTTAACAGTGATATCTATGAGCAACAACAGGGAACAACGATGGGAACCTGCTTCGCCACCATATATTCAAATTTTCACATCAGCTAGTGGGAGAACTAGGTTTTAACATCCATTTACTAGATGTATGGAATACACATATAACCCTGTGGTTAAGTTTTATAGATTACATTTTTGTCATCTGAAGAGGAAACAAAGAAAGTGCCCTCCAGTTTTGTAAGTGGGATTGCTGGAATTTTTTCCTTATGCAGGGTCATCCCCAATCCCTTTGCCTCCTGCCTCCTATTTTTTCTGACCTGTTGCTGTTGGCTTTTGAACTCTGAACACTTTAGCACTGCTAACCAGTGCTAAAGTGCATATGCTCTCTGTGTAAAATTGTATGTAATTGGTTTATCCATGACTGGCATATTTGATTTACTAGTAAGTCCCTAGTAAAGTGCACTAGAGGTGCCAGGGCCTGTAAATCAAATGCTACTAGTGGGCCTGCAGCACTGGTTGTGCCACCCAGATAAGTAGCTCTATAATCATGTCTCAGACCTGCCACTGCAGTGTCTGTGTGTGCAGTTTTAACTGTACATTTGACTTGGGAAGTGTACCCACTTGCCAGCCCTAAACCTTCCCTTTTCTTACATACTAAGACACCCCTAAGGGAGGCCCTAGGTAGCCCTAAGGGCAGGGTGCAGTGTATGGTTACGGTAGGACATATAGGACCTCATTACAACCCTGGCGCTCGGTGTTAAAATGGCAGTAATACTGCAAACAGGCCGTTGGTAACAAAAATTGAATCATGACCACGGCGGAAACCGCCTACATAGACAGCCACTTTAACACTCTGACCGCCATGGCGGTAGCACAAACACCGCAGCAGAAACCACCAACAGCCAGGTGGAAGACAATGTACCGCCTACCCCATGACAACCCACCCATCCACCAGCTTTTCCGGGGCATACCAAAGCCATCAAAATCACGGCGGAAACAGTACTTTGAAGGGAAACCACTCACCTCTCGACACCCAAGGAAAAACCAAGACGCCATGGAGCCCGAACTACAGGTGTTACCCATGCTGGTTCTCATATACCAGGAGTACCAACAGCAGCGGCGATGACCACGGTGAGTACTGCACCTAGCACATAGGGGAGGAGGGGAGGAAAAAGAGAGTGACACACACACGCAACACGCAACACCTCCACCCCCACACTCACCCCAACACCATACACACAAACACATGGAACAACATTACATATACACCCCGTGACCCTCTGGAATAACGCAAGGACAAAAGGAATTGAGTTAAATAAGTGTTATATTAGAAATAGTCAGAAATACATAAATATTTCAAAAACAGTATGTACAAAATATACAATGTGTCCAAAAGGCGGGACAATGTCCAGTCAAAATGTCTGTGTCCAAATGGCCCAAAACACATAGGCCAAGCCCACACTTGACTCCTGCCGCAATACAGAGAGAACGCTGCAGGGGTATCAGGTCAAAAACATACAGACACCTCAGGGGGAAGGGGGAAGGGGAAAGGGAGGGCACCTCAGCCGGAAGATGGTACAATGCCACTGCTCCTGGAGGGGGTTCCATGCCCACTGCTTGGTCCAGGGGAGTACAAAGCCACAGTCTCTCAAGTGGGTGGTTTGCCCACTGCTTAGTCCTGGGGAGTGCAAAGCCACAGTCTCTCAAGTCTCTCATGCGGGTGGTTGGCCCACTGCTTACGCCTGGGGAGTGCAAAGCGACAGTCTCTCAAGTCTCTCAAGTGGGTGGTTTGCCCACTGCTTGCTCCTGGGGAGTGCAAAGCCACAGTCTCTCCAGTCTCTCAAATGGGTGGTTTGCCCACTGCTTGGTCCTGGGGAGTACAAAGCCACAGTCTCTCAAGTGGGTGGTTTGCCCACTGCTTGGTCCTGGGGAGTGCAAAACCACAGTCTCTCAAGTCTCTCAAGTGGGTGATCTGCCCACAACTCGGTCCTGGGGAGTGCAAAGCCACAGTCTCTCAAGTCTCTCAAGTGGGTGGTTTGCCCACTGCTTGGTCCTGGCGAGTGCAAGGCCACAGTCTTTTATGTGGATGGCTTCTCCACTGGTTTTGGAGGGGGCTTTGTGCCCAGTGTGCTTAGTCCTGCCAAGGATAGGGTTAGTGGATGCCTTTCTCCATTGGTTCTGGAGGTGGCTTTGTGCCCAGTGTGCTTCATCCTGCCAAGGATAGGGTGAGTGGATGCCTTTCTCCACGGGTTCTGGAGGGGGTTTTGTGCCCAGGGTGCTTCATCCTGCCAAGGATAGGGTGAGTGGATGCCTTTCTCCACTGGTTCTGGAGGGGGCTTTGTGCCCAGTGAGGCAGCACTTGGGGGTGCCAGAGCCACGAGATTTGTAGTGACCAGGATGCATCATAGTCCACGGAGGCAAGGCTACAGTCCATCCGCCGCCGTCTACGGCTGCACAGTGGTGGTAGTGCCGGTGCTGGTGGGAGGGCTGCCAGTGGTGGGGGGAGGCTCCAGCCTTTCTCCTGCAGCCTCGGACAGCTGCCCACTGGGGCTGCTGCTGCTGGCAGTGGTGCTACTGTCAGCGGTACAGGTGGCAGTGCTTGCAGCTCGGCTTGCGGTGGTGCTTGCGGCGGTGCAGGTGGCGGTGCTGGCAGCGGTGCAGGTGCCGGTGCTGCTAGTGGTAGGGGGAGGCTCCAGCCCTTCTCCTGCAGCCTCGGACGGCTGCCCACTGGGGCTGCTGCTGCCGACAGTAGTGGTGCTTGCGGCGGTGAACGTGGTGATGCAGGTGGCATTGCTTGTAGCGGTGCTGGTAGCCACCAGGCCTTCACCTGCAGGCTCGGACGGCTGAGGTGCCTTGGCTGGTGGTTTGTGCCCCTTTCTGCCCTTGGCAGATGGTGGTGACACCTTGAGTCTGGCAACTGGAGTCTTTGAGGTGGCTTTGCTGGGTGGTTGTGCCTCCTTCCCCTTGCTGGATGCTGTCCCTTTCTTCACCTTGCCAGGTGACGGAATGTTCTTTGCCTTGGCAGGGGTTGGTGCCACACTGGCTGGGCTGACTGGTGCCCCCTTTGAGCCTCTGACAGCTGCAGGAACCACAGCAGAAGTGGACTTGGTGGCTGAGGTGCTGGGCTGGGTTTTGGTCACCCTGGCCCGAGGGGATAGACGGGGGGAGGGGTAGGGAAGAGGTCAATGTTTGCCAGGAAAAGCTTCTTATGGACATTGGGGAGGGAAGAGGGTGAAGGTTTGGGAGTGGAGGAAGAGGGAGTGCTTGTAGGAGGTGTCAATCTGCTGTGTTGGGGTGCAAGTGCAAGGGCTGGATGCTGTTGTGAGGTGGATGGCTGTTGGGTGGGTGTGTGCTTGCATTTGTGTAATTTGGGTGGAGGGGTCACAGACAGGCTAGAGGCAGGGACAATGGCTGGCATCAGTGTTGAGGCCAGAGCCTGAAATGCTCTCTGTTGGGCCGCCACGCCAGAGTGAATGCCCTCCAGGTATGCATGTGTTTGTTGCAAATGCCTCTCGACACCCTGGATGGCATTCAAATGGTTGTCTGCCCAACAGTGAGGGATCTCAGGAGGTCAATAGCCTCCTCACTGAGGGCAGCAGGGCTGACTGGGGCAGGGCCTGAGGTGCCTGGGTCAAAGGAGATGCCCATCCTCCTAGGTGTGCTGGCCCGGGAAACACGCTGAGGGGCTGCTGGGAGGGCGGTGCTGGTAGGGGCAGTGGCGGCTGTACCTGTTGTTGGGGTGGGCACAGAGGTGTCCTCAACTGCCAGGAAGCTTCCATCGGAGGAGGAGTTGCTGTCTGTGGTGTCCCCTCCTGTTCCCATCGTGGTGCTCCCCTTGCCCTCCATCCCACTGGTGCCCTCCCCCTCGCTGGATTCAGCCTCCAGGCCCATGTGGGTTGCAGCTCCCTCCGTCGCCGGTGCCTCTGCTCTTTCGCCAGGTGAGGCTAATGCACACAAGGACAGGGTGACAAAACAAAAAGGTGGGGGAGAGACAAAGGATACACTTGGTCAATGCCAGCAGCAACACTACAGTTGGCGTACACAACACACAGGGAGCAGCCCTATGCACTGGGCCATACACTACCAGTTACAAAGATAGTCACCAGCCCATGTGGGTACATTGCCTAACGCCATTAGCTGCACACCTGAAACACACAGGGCCCTGCCCAGTAGTAGATGCCCACTAACACTATTGGGGCTGGAGTGCTTCAGAGCCTGCCCAACAATGGACCTACCCTGCCATGTTCACCCTGGCCTAGGGGCTCCCACAGCCCACATCCCCCACCCAGGTAAACCTTAATGCGCGCAAAGTCATGATTCTGAATCTGTACTCACCCCCTTGTGGCTGCTGGTATGCCTTCAAGCGTCCATCCAACTCCGGATAGGCTACCGCCAGGATGCGGAACATCAGGGGGGTCAGGGTACGATGGGCACCCCTTCCTCTTTGGGGAGCCAGCCCCAGCTGGGCCTCCGCCGTCTTCCTTGCCCAGCAGTGCAGGTCCTCCCACTGTTTGCGGCAGTGGGTGCTCCACCTGTCAAAGACCCCCAAGGTCTGCACCTCCTTGGCGATGGCATGTCAAATACTCTTTTTCTGATGGGCGCTGACCTGCAGGAAAAATACAGCAGACAAGGGATTACTCATACCGTCCGGACCGTCACACTCATAGCCCACCAGGTCCCTCCCATCCCCTAACACACATACATTGACCACCATGCATGCAGCACTCTGCCCAGGACACCTCAGCCCCACCCTACATGTGGCTTACACACACATTACTCCATACATTCATGGCCCGCGCATCATGCTCATGGTGTACTCACCTGTTTGTCTGGAGGAACATAGAGTACAGTGTACTGGCGTAGGACCCCATCCACCAGTCTCTCCTACTCCTCCGCAGTGAAGGGAGGGGCCTTTTCCCAGACACATGAGCCATTATTGCTACCAGACACAGGTCACAGCAGCACTTGCAGTGTAGGTCCTCTCCTGTTGAGGGTCAGGTAGCAAGTGAGTGAATAGATAGAAAATGGTGGTCACGTCTGCAGCGGTGCATACAGTCACCGCTGGCGTACATCGCCATTGGATCCTGGAACCCATATGGCCCAATGATAACCAATGCGAAGTTGCAAATGGTCATCGACTGCCTACCGTAATGGCGCACAACGCCAGCGGAATTACCTAATTTCCACTTGTCCCTCCTCACAGGTCAGGGAGCCGCCATTTCAGGGGGGCACAGGCCATGGCACCTAACTGCATCACAGCAGACATTGGCACATCAACTGTCTCTCGGATTCACATACTGGTTCTGTAAATGAAGATATGCATAATTATTTCAACAGATGTGTGAATATGACCCTCTGCTCAACATTTTCTTCCCTAGGCTTCAACCACTAAGAATCAATATGAGATGGAGACATCCTCCAGTGTACAGACCCCTGGTGGACCTTGGGACAATGGAGTACAGACACATTACCCTAACCTACAGACTTGATTGGGCCACAATCCAAGAACTGTGTGCCCAATTGGAGCCAGACCTGATGTCAGCTATCCGCCAGCCGACAGGAATCCCCCCTCTATTGCAGGTCCTGTCAGTGCTCCATTTCCTGGCAAGTGGTTCCTTCCAAACAACAGTGGCCATGGCATCAGGGATGTCTAAGCCTATGTTCTCCAACGTGTTGACCAGAGTGTTGTCTGCCCTGCTGAAACACATGCGCATCTACATCGTATTTCCCCAGGTAGAGGATTTGGCCACAGTGAAAGCTGACTTTTATGCCCTCGGACATATCCCCAACATAATTGGTGCCATTGATGGTACACATGTAGCATTTGTTCCCCCCCTGGAGAAATGAACAAGTGTTTAGGAATAGAAAAAGCTATCACTCTCTGAATGTGCAGATCCCTTGTTCTTGGGTGCTGTCCCATGGCATTGATCCTTTCCATGATCCTCTGCCATAACTCCATCTTCCTTGCAATGGACATCTGCTGCACCTGTGATCCGAATAGCTGTGGCTCTACCCAGATGATTTCCTCCACCATGACCCTAAGCTCCTCCTCTGAAAACCTGAGGTGTCTTTGGGGTGCCATGGATGTGGTGTTATAGTATGTGTGAGGGTGTGTAGGTTGATGTGTTGGGATGTGTGCTATGAGGTGCGTGGATTGTGTATGGGTGATGGTGTTTTGTGGCTCAGATTGAGTGGGTGCTCCTGGCTTGTCTCTCTCTCTCTCTGTTAGCAATCTTTTTTTTTTATGAAAGGGTTGTGGGTAATGTGGGTGTGTGTTTTATAGTGGTGTGGGTGTGTGGGTGTGGTGTGTGTAGGGGTGTCAGGTGCGTGTAGTTTGAATTGTCCAATGTGGTATAGTTTTGTAAGTGTGTGTGTATTTTGAGCGTGGCGGTGTATACCGCCAATAGTTTACCGCGGTTGAAAGACCATAGCAGTGATTCATGGGTCCTTATACTGTGGGCGTATTTCTTTTAGCGTAATGGCGTGAGTTTTGGTCCCGCCAGTTTATCACTGACCTTTGGTCTGGCGGACTTGTGTGGGTGTCTGTATAGCGGCGGATTTCTCTGTGTGGGTCATAATACCCGTAGTGGTTTACTGCCGTGGTCACGGTATGTTGGCGGCCGTCAGCACGTAGGTAGGTGGCATTTACCACCAAGGTTCTAATGAGGGCCATAGTAATGTGTTCTATATGTCCTGACAGTGAAATATTGCTAAATTCGTTTTTCATTGTGGCAAAGCCTGTCCCTCTCATAGTTTAACATAGGGGGCTACCTTTAAATCTGATTAAAGTGTAGATTCCCTTTGGGAGTGGATTGACATGTGGAGTTTGGGGTCTCTGAGCTCACAATTTAGAAATGCATCTTTTAGTAAAGTTGATTTTAATATTGTGTGTTTGAAAATGCCACTTTTAGAAAGTGAGCATTTTCTTGCTTATACCATTTCTGTGACTCTGCCTGTTTGTGGATTCCCTGGCTGGGTCAGTCTGACAGTTGGGCTGGTTGCACAAAGGGATCTGGGGTGTAGTCTGCATTTCCTATTGAGCCATCTGTGCTAGGAGGGAGGAGAGGAGTGGTCACTTACACCTGAAAGGGCTGTGCCTGTCCTCACACAATGCAGTCTCCAACCTCCTGGTGAGTGTCTGGGGCCTGGCCTGGGCAAGGCAGGATTTCACGTTCAAGAGAGACTTTGCTTTGAAGTAGGCCTATTTCAAAGGAGAAATTGATTATAAGAAGGGCACCCAAAACCACAGACTTTAGAACACTTCTGGAAACCAAGAGGAACCTCTGCCTGGAGAAGAGCTGAAGAGCTGAGGAAGAAGAGATGCCTTACCTGTGACTGTGCTTTGTGGAGCTATCCTGCAGTTGCTCTTTCTGCCAGAGTAAGAGGGCAAAGACTGGACTTTGTGTGCCTTCCCTCTTGTGAAGATCTCCAAGGGCTTGATTTACAGCTTGCCTCCTGTGGTTTGAAGTCTCAGGGACAACAAAGACTTCTCTCTGCCAGCACCTGAAGTCTCTGGAGAGACTCCTATCTCTGCCCTGTGGGGCCCATCCAGCTCCGGGGACCCTGAAAGGAGAAGCTGGCAGCCTAAGAGAAAGAAATCCACGCACAGAATGCTGTGCAGGGAGAAGATCGACGCAGCTCCGATCTGTGGCTAAAAAATCGACTCACCGCCGGCTTCATGGATAAAAATCAACGCTCACCTGCAACGCAACTGAAGAATCAATGCACGGAGCTGGAGAAACAATGCGCCACATCGGTTACGGAGGCTGGGAGATCGCAACCCGCGCTGCGTGGTTTTCGGATCATCGTGCGGCTGGATTTCCGACGCAAGTACCGCTGGGCATGTAAACACAACGCAGGGCCTGCCTGGACCAGAGGGTGCTGACTGGATCGACGCATCGCTCTCCTGCGGAGAGAAGAAATGATGCGCCCGAACCGCCGAAAGGAGAAACAACGAAAGATCTCGCTTGTGACTGAAACTGACACACCGCAAGCCTTTTTTGACGCACACACGCCTGTGCGGGGTTATTTTTGATGCACCCAAGGTACATTTTCACACTAACAGTGTTAGTGTGTGTTTAAAACTACATGAAGACTCTTTTTGCTTTTTAATTGATAACTTGACTTGTGTATTGTGGATTTTTGTCATTTTGGTCTTGTTTTGTTTAGATAAATATTTCCTATTTTTCTAAACCTGTGTGGTGTAATTTTGTAGTGTTTTCATTAAGTTACTGTGTGTGTTGATATAAATACTTTACACCTAGCACTCTGAAGTTAAGCCTACTGCTCATGCCAGCTACCAAGGGGGTAAGCAGGGGTTAGCTGAGGGTGATTCTCTTTTACCCTGATTAGAGTGAGGGTTCTTGCTTGGACAGGGGGTAACCTGAATGCTAATCAAAGACCCTATTTCTAACATTGGTGATCAGCGGTTGGGATTGGACTTGTATTTGTACTTGACATACAGTGATGAACTGTACACTACTGTTTTGATTTGAGACCACTACATGACCACATAATACTTGTCTTGTGATTTTGCTTTTTCTCTTAAGAACTCTTTTTTTGTTCTACTTTCATGATTTTGTTGATCCATTGACTGATTCTTTTTACTTCATTGGGAACTTGTTTTCTGCCTTTGGAACTTTGCACTTGTTGCCATCATGTCTCAATCTGGAGATGCAACAGCTGGAGCTGTGTTTGAATTAATGAAACTGAAGAGGTACTCTGTTGCTCAATTGAAACAATTCTGTAAAGATCTTGCCTGTCCCGTTAAAAGCTCCACCAGGAAGGGGGAGCTGTAAGAGGCACTAGGGGCCTGGGTGACAGCCAAGGAAGCTGGGGGGCACACAGGGCATATGCATAGGGAAGTGCAGAGTCTACACAGTGGTGTAATAGAGGTACCTGTAACACCTGGGGGGAGGTTCTCCAGGAGAGGTAGCAGTAGGTCCTCTAAGGGTCTGACTCCTAAAGATTTGCAGGACAGACAGGCAGAAAGGGCTCACCGGTTGGAGTCAGAAAGGTTGAGGATGCAAAAGGAGCATGATGAGTGGAAAGGGGTCTTAGGGATAAAAAAGATGATTTTGGCTTATGAGATTAAACTGAAGGAGCTGGAAGTCACGAGGGCTGAGTCCAGCTGGAATGGTGGCAACAACAATTTTACATCCAGTGCTGCTGAAAAAGTACACATGCCCAGAGGCGTGGTGCCCTACTTGAAGGAGGGAGTTGACACACATCAGGAGGTTCAGGGGTATGAGGAAGCTCCAGTAATGCACAGGGTCCCTGAGGTGGATTGGTGAACTGGCATAGGGAGTCATATTCCTAGAGATGGGAGGGACATTGTACTGGCTCTAGGTGAGAATGACAGGGAGATGGGTTCCCCCCAGGTACAAGTCCTGGTTATTAAGTGTGAAGATATCTCAGAAGAGTGTGGGTTGAGTGTCAGGGGCAGTCAGGTACTGTCTCACCATTCTCAGGAGGGTGATGTGGGATGCTTTTTCAAAGCAGAGTCACTGGATGGTTGGGTGAAGAGTACTTTGGTTAATTCATGTGAGGGGCAGAGTGATGTAATTGCTGGAAAGCATATGTCTAGCCCATATTTTCCAGAGCTACGCCAGAACCAGGTGGAGTGTGAGTTCTCTGACCTCAGGGAACTTACACTGGAAGCAGACCTCTCGGTGAGTACCAGAGAGTCTGAAGAGGCATTTGGAGGTGCTCCTGAGAGGAGTGGTCTAGGTATTTCCCAACCAGGTGAGGTAGGAAAGGATTGTAGTGTCCCAAGTATGTCCCAGTGTAGTGGGATGGGTGAGGGACCCCATGTCCAATATCAGAGGAGAGGGAATGGGGATGGGCTGAGGCCCAAGGTGCCCAAGATCTGGTCCCAGGTCCTAGAGGGTTCCATGAGGGAACGCCAGGAGGAAAGCCTAGCCTGTATCATAGGGCTATCAGTTGAGGGAGACCCCACAGTGTCAGGAGAATTTGGGTGGGTTGGCTGTAGCCAGCATCCCACCAGTTCAGGTGTCTGGCAGTGTCACTCCTAGTGAGGGGTTGCAGAAATCCAGACAGAGGGTTGAGAAGGAGTTGCGGACCCCAGTGGAGAACCTGGAGGATCAGTGGTCAGCTCTGCGAGCAGAGCCCCCCAGGAATGACCTTGGTGAGACCATTTCTGGGTTGGGGGGAGGCAAGACTCTGTTAGATGGGCAGAGGTCAGGAGACCTGCGCCAGCCAGACTCTTGTGTGGCCCTTGGGGATGGTGTGTCCCTTGAGGGGGGTAGGTGTGCCCCCCTGGAAGTCCTGGTGTGCCAGGCAATGGTTCAACCGCAGGGTGGTGACTCTGGGATGGATGACCAGGTTCAGAGGGTAAACTCTGACCTGGTGGGGGGTAGGTGCGCCCCCCAGGAAGTCCTGGGTTGCCAGGCAGTGGTCCAGTCTGACGGTACAGTCCCCCGACTGGAGGATCAGGAACAGGGGGTAAACCCTGACCTGAAGGGGGGGAGGTTTACCCAATCAACCTGCCTGGTCTGATTTCAAGCGGTACTCTCCCTGAGGGGGGGTGCCGAACCCTTACAGTAGGGGCAGGGGAGAGAGAGACTTACCCCTGACCCCAGTGCAATCTAAGGGTGCAGACCCCGGATGTGGAAGGCCAGGTTCAGGGTGTGTCCCCTGACCTGGAGGAAGGGGCTACTGCTAACAGTGCCCCTACCTTGTTGTCTTCTGGGGAGGGCACTCGTAGTTGGGGGGTGCAGGACCCCAAAAAGGAGGGCAGTGGGAGGGAAGCCTCACCCCTGGCCGTGGTCCAACCTGAAGGTACAGACCCCAGGTTGGAGGACCAGTTGCAGGTTAACATCCCTGCACTGGTGGAAGAATTGTGCAGGACTGCTTCTACAAGCACCCTGCCAATTGTTGACTCTGGGGGTGCTGCTGCTGTAGGGAGGGTACAGAGCCCCAGAGGGGAGGACCAGGGTCAGGTTGTCATCCCTGACCTGGTGGAAGGGAGAGTGGTCAAAGAGTGGCAGGCGCCTGGGGCTACCGCCCCCCCACTGCCGACAGTCACAGTGGTTGGAGAGGCCTGAGATCGGGCTCTCATCCCTGACAGTTGTCAGAGGTCACTGTGACTTGCTGTCCTGGTGGACAGAGTTGCCCCTGGGCGGGGTGAGAGTCACACCCCTGGGGTGGAGTGGGCAACACCACAGTGTTGGCCCTGGTGGTAGTCTCTGCCCATTGGGATACATCTGTGAGCAAAGTAAAAATAGGTGCTGTACAGATTGTATCTGTAGATGTGGAAAAGGGTCCCCCTTGGTTTAGCTTAGTGGGCCCTGAGAGTATTGACAGAGGTATCCAACTGGAGTCAGGAAGGTGTAGAACTGGAACATGCCCCTGCTGTTGTGGGCCTGGGTCCTGATTCTATCGCCCCAATCAGGGAAGTACATCAAGGTATTGATTGTTCTCCCCTGGCTTTAGGCTGGTAGGGGATTGTGTTGGAATTTGTTCCTTATGCAGGGTCATCCCCAATCTTTTTGCCTCCTGCCTCCTATTTATTCTGACCTGTTGCTGTTGGCTTTTGAACTCTGAGCAGTTTAGCGCTGCTACCCAGTGCTAAAGTGCATATGCTCTCTGTGTAAAATTGTATGTAATTGGTTTATCTATGATTATCATATTTGACTTACTAGTAAGTCCCTAGTAAAGTGCACTAGAGGTGCCAGGGCCTGTAAATCAAATGCTACTAGTGGGTCTGCAGCACTGGTTGTGCCACTCACATAAGTAGCTCTGTAATCATGTCTCAGACCTGCCACTGCAGTGTCTGTGTGTGCAGTTTTAACTGTAAATTCGACTTGGCAAGTGTACCCACTCGCCAGGCCTAAACCTTCCCTTTTCTTACATACTAAGACACCCCTAAGGTCGGTCCTAGGTAGCCCCAAGGACAGGGTGCAGTCTATTCTTAAGGAAGGACATATAGTAATGTGTTCTATATGTCCTGACAATGAAATATTGCTAAAATCGTTTTTCACTGTTACAAGGCCTGTCCCTCTCATAGGTTAACATGGGGGCTACCTTTAAATCTGATTAAAGTGTAGATTCCCTTTGGGAGCAGATGGGCATGTGGAGTTTGGGGTCTCTGAGCTCACAATTTAGAAATACATATTTTAGTAAAGTTGATTTTAAGATTGTGTGTTTGAAAATCCCACTTTTAGAAAGTGAGCATTTTCTTGCTTATACCATTTCTGTGACTCTGCCTGTTTGTGTGGATTCCCTGTCTGGATTAGTTTGACAGTTGGGCTGTTTACACCTCTCTCTAGACAGTGACACAAAGGGAGTTGGGGTGTATCCTGCATATCCCGATGAGCCATCTGTGCTAGGAGGGAGATACGGAGTGGTCACTTACACCTGAAAGGGCTGTGCCTGCCCTCAAACAATGCAGTCTCTGACCCCCTGGTGAGTGTCTGGGGCCTGGCCTGGGCAAGGCAGGATTTCACATTCAAAATAGACTTGACTTTGAAGTAGGCATACTTCAAAGGGGAAATTGGGTATAAGAAGGGCACCCAAAACCACAGACTTTAGATTAAGCTCACTTCTGGACATCAAGAGGAACCTCTGCCTGGAGAAGAGCTGAAGAGCTGAGGAGAAGTGCTGCCCTGCCTGTGCTTTGTGGAGCTGCAGTTGCTGCTTCTGCCAGAGTAAGAGGGCAAAGACTGGACTTTGTGTGTCTTCCATCTTGTGAAGAAATCTCCAAAGGCTTGATTTAGAGCTTGCCTCCTGTTGTTTGAAGTCTCAGGGACAGCAAAGACTTCTCTCTGTCAGCACCGGGAGCCTCTGGAGAGACTCCTACTCTGCCCTGTGGTGCCCATCCAGTTCCTGGGACCCTGAAAGGAGAAGCTGGCAGCCTAAGAGGAAGAATTCCACGCACAGAATGCTGTGTGGGGAGAACATCGCTGCAACTCCGATTTGCAGCTAAAAAATTGACGCGCCGCCAGCTTCGCAGCTGAGAATCGATGCTCACCTGCACTGCGACCAAAGAATTGACGCACAGAGCTGGAGAAATGACGTGCAGCATCGCTCACGGGGGCTGGGAGATCGCAGCCCGCGCTGCATGGTTTTCGGATCATCGTGTGGCCAGATTTCCGACGCAAGTACCGCTGGGCATGTGAAAACAATGCAAGACCTGCCTGGACCTGAGAGTGCTAACCGGATTGACGCATCGCTCTCCTGTAGAGAGAAGAAACAATGCGCCCTAAACCAACGAAAGGAGAAATGACGCAAGGTCTCGCTCGTGAGTGAAATCAACGCTTTGCAAGCCCTTTTTGACGCACACTGGCCCGTGCAGAGCTATTTTTGACGCACCCAAGGTACATTTTCACGCTAACAGTGTTGGTGTGTGTTTAACACTACATGAAGACTCTTTTTGCTTTTTAATTGATAAATTAACTTGTGTATTGTGGATTTTTGTCATTTTGGTCTTTTTTTGTTTAGATAAATATTTCCTATTTTCCTAAACCTGTATGGTGTCATTTTGTAGTGTTTTCATTAAGTTACTGTGTGTGTTGGTACAAATACTTGACACCTAGCACTCTGAAGTTAAGCCTACTGCTCTCTACCAAGGGGGTAAGCAGGGGTTAGCTGAGGGTGATTCTCTTTTACCCTGACTAGAGTGAGGGCTCTTGCTTGGACAGGGGGTAACCTGAATGCCAACCAAAGACCCCATTTCTAACAGGGACCAATCAGAATAATTTGAATTTGAGCTTCACAAATAACATCAGTGATAGTAAGAATGAATTTCCTGATGTTAAGATCTGAGTTGAACAAAGTAGATTGGAAACAACACTTTATAGGAAGCCAAGTGCAGGGAACACAATTTCCACGGTACCAGTATCCATCCAACACCATTAATAGGGAGCATTCCTTATGGGGAGCTCCTCAGAGCAAAAATAATTTTTGTTACCCCATAAAGCTTCACTAATGTAAAAAGTGATATGCTCCAGAGATTTAGAAACAGGGGTTATAAGAGGATTACCCTCATTAATGCATGTAAAAAAGTAGATATGAGGGAAAGAGTGCGTATGTTGTTCAAAAAGTGGAAAGGAAAACATTCACATAGACTACAAGAAAGATTTATAACAACATATAGTAGTGCTCAGTCAGAAGTGAGAGTGGCCCTGTGCAGACACTGGCACTTCCTCCGGAGCGATCCTGTAAGTGGAGAGGAGATGTTGAGGCATCCCCAATTAACATTCCGTAGAAATCTACGAGGAACACACTAGTGAGGAGTGACGTTAGACAAGAAATGAAAAAGATACATGGCTGAATCAAGGTGAAGGTTTTGTGAAGTGTTTGAAGTGTAAAGCGTGCACGAATGGGGAGAGTATCAGAGAAGGGAAAGTTGGAGAGAGAACATTACACAGGATCAAAGGACAACACAATTGCACATTTTTGTGTACATTTATAAGTGTAGCTGCCCTAAAATATGCATTGGTAGGACCGCTTTACAAACCCACAAGTACATTTTGCAGCATTTGACGATAGTAAAAAAGTATGACACAGGCTACCCCAGAGCCAGACACTGTAAGGAGGTACATGGAGGAGAAGCACCTGAAGTATAATGTAATTGGTCGGTTAGTGAAAAATACCAGAGGAGGCTAAAGGGTAAAGAAATGACATATACTAGAATCCAAATATATATTAGTGTTTGACAGTAAGGAACCTAACGGACTGTGGTGAAAGTTACATGTACATCTGTAATGGAAGGAATATAGATATAAAGTGAGATTCCTCAGCAACTGGATTGCAGAAGAAACACTCAAAACAATAAAAAACATAATCATGCTCTTTGATTCGAGAAACTAAATACGGTAAGCTGTTTTTGCTGATTTTAAAAATGTTTTTAGTTTTTCTTACAGAGCTCATGTTGGAGGAAAGGCAGAAGGGTGAGGCAAAGAAGCTATTTATATCTAGCTGAAACCTCGATACAGTGGTAAATGAGGCTGATGCAAATGTTTAGTGGAAGTGTCTGTCTATCTGGTAGGATTAGTTGCCCACAGGGGCTTTATTTCTCTGGGATACCTGAGAATTGGAAACAGGAGTGACACTGGGCATTATACTGTAATGAGAACCCCGGGATCAGACAGTAATAATGAATATGATATACTTATATATTTATTTCACACCAGAGACGGATTTATAGCCCACTAGGGCAAGAGGCATTATGTGGACACATCGCTATCATGAATGTGAACGATGGTTCATAGCCAGCTATCATCATTATGTGATTCATGGGGCAGGTGCTGGTCTGAAAATAAGACTGTTAGACATTGATGATAAGAGTTCCCATAAAGGGGGACTCAAACTAAGTACAACAATTAGGAAAGTATATATCTATATTTGAATCAATCCACTGGGGATATAATATTGAAATACCTAAGACAGGTTCTTGCCATTCCTTGTCATTATGTTCTTTATGGGGCAAGCTGCTTGAAAAGAAGCAAGCACCGTTATCCATGCTTGCTTTAATTGCCCTCTTGGAGTGGGGCAAGTTCCAGGGTAATTTTAACAATACTTTTGGGGGAGGCTGCCCACCCCTTGCTGATCTTGGCCCCAGGGACCACCCCCACAGGGCACAGCCGATATTTAGAAGTTTAGGGAGCCCACATGGCCTTTCTCCCTCAGCCGATTTTGGCCCTGGGGACCACAACTCCTGGGGTTCGGTCTTACTGAATACTTGGAGTGATCACCCAGCCCCCCTCTCTGAGCCATTTATGGCCATGGGAATCCAACCCCCAAGGCCCAGCTGTGTACATAAATCAGGGGGGCATGCGGACCCCATCCCAGAGCCATTAATTGCTCAAAGGACCCCATCACATAGAGCTGTCTCCAGCTATGCCCCAGGGTGCCCAGTTAAGAGCTGACTGGGACTGCCGGGGCATTAGGGCTTCCCCTGCAGCCCCCAACAAAGATGCAGTGCGTATCCTGGGTTGACTCCAGGGCAACCTCCCTTTAATGGAAATAGCCAAGGGGATGGGGTCCTTGGGCCACAATCAGCTTCAGGAGACCTTTCCTCCCCTATTAGTGTTTGACCAGGACTTCAGAGATGGGGTCCCAAGGGCCAATATGGCCCAGGGAGTGGCGGCTGCATGCATAGGCCTGGGGGAACTTGTCTGCCAGATACCGCTTCAGCACTGAAACACTTTTAGCTTTTCTAAGAGAATTGGAGTGGGATCCCTGAGACTTGGACTGCCAGTGGTGGCTAATCTGAATGTTACCTATAGTGAATGGAGAATAATCACTACTGCTAGTGGAAAGGAGGCAGGACTCAGGCAACTGCCTATTAAACGCTAGAACTTTGATTTCAGTATTGTTTGTGTGTGTGCTGTATTAAACTTTTTGTTTGTATATAAATAATAACTTTATCATAAAAGACAGTATTTGGCTGGACAATCATTTATTGCTGATATTGAACATACTTTGAGTTGTGTGCTTGTGTTCACCCCCTCTATATCTGCCACTCCACTCCCAAGATGTCTTGGACTTTTTGACCCACGCTAGCATTAAGAGTCAAGATCCATAGTAGGTCAAGACATGGGGCATCAGGAGTAAAAGTCCTCAACAACAATAGTTGGGCTTAGCAGCTCCTGCTTGCCCCATGGTGCTCTGACAGGTGTTCCGACAATAGGTTGCAAGCAGTGAGACACCTAACATAAAGGAGCCTTGGATACAGGTATGGCATTGGCCATTTCCAGCTTACACCAGTAGTACGGTGCGTCCAGTTTTTATACTCAATCAGCACACATAGACAATGGAGTACACAGTGTTGGGAATATAGTTCAGCACCATGTGCACAGATCAGATAAAAGATTTATGTGGGGACAGACGGTGGATGATTCCCAGAAGTAGAGACAGAGAGACCCTTCCTAGTTTCGTTAGGAATCAGTCTGAGACAATGGTTGAAATGGAAAAATCTGTAATTGACTCTGAGGAGGGAACCACATTCGGAACCTTTGGTTTCTAGAATGTCTCAAGTGTGTACACCACCTTGAATTTCTATTGTACCACTGTCACCAATTCCAAGAGAAAATGCCTTAGGTGGGTTGATTTTAGCAGCAATCCTGAGCTTGAAGTTAGTTCTCCAGAAGACTAAGGCTGAGGAAAAGGAGAAAAGCCAGACAGATTGGGAAGTAGTAGCTGAGGCTAGCAAAGCAGGAACAAGAGGCAAGGAGATGATAGAGACATGATGAATGGACCAAGGAAAAGAAATTGTGAGAGAAGGGAGAGAAACAGAGAGAAAGAGAGGAAAAACAGAGAAAGTAGGAGGAGAAAAGGAAAGAGAGCTTGAGAGAGAAAGGCTACCCTATGAGAGAAATAAACTTAGGATGGTAGCAATGACAACTTCACCTGGGTTAAGTGACTCTATATACAGTTTATGAATTACAGCAAAGAGGTGGCTGTACATGTTCGCACATCCTAAGCACACAAATCGAGTAGTACGGGAAAATGTATATCATCATCTGTACGATACCTCTTTTATTTCCTCATGTATTTTCTACCTACATGATTGGAATTCTCATACAGAAGGCAATATATGCGTTTTTGTACATGTTAGATAATTAAACCTGATTTTTCAGCTTTATACTCCTGGGGGCCTTTCATGTTTCCTAATGAAATTTTTTCATTTTGTTCATGTGTTTTAGGCTTATTATGGCCTTTTCTATCGGGCCCTATTGAACTCTCTCTTTACACAGAGGACAGCATTAAATAGGTATGTCTTTTGACTGTTGTTATTTTTACTCACTTGGTGATTTCTCATTTATACCCCATCGTAATAGGTGTAACTATACATTCGGAAGCCCACTGTCTTCAATTATTTGTTGCCACCTGTTGTGTTTTATACATGGTGATACATTCCACTGAGCATTAAGGATATAACTGGTGTATATGTCACACTGTCAACTGTTAGATATACCGTTTTGACTACCTGGTCTATGTTTTTTGCCTTTCCCCTCAAGAATACTATACCCAATGTGAATCATAATCCCATTACGGATACATCAACATTGAATTTGGTATGTCTTAATTTTATGGTTTCTCTAGGTTAGCATTTGTTAGCTACTCTAGATTAGATTAATATTCACCATGGGGACTGCGGTTGAGTATCCTTTTCTCACATCACTTACTCACTGACTGGCAGTGGTTTCTTATACTGATAGTTGAGATATAACAATCACTTCCTGCTACATGTGTGTGATTATCCCTTCTCTTCATCTCACTTCTCTGTAATCAAACATCACGTATATAAGAAGATAATAATATAACTTTTTTCTTGTTTTTCAATTATTTTAGCCACGGGTTCAGGGGTCACTCACCACATATGGCGGTTTGTAACAAAACTTCCCAAAGTACCACTTCATTTTCCGATACCATGGTTTTACGTATCATTTTTTCTTTTTTTTTTGGTATCGTCTCAAAAAATGACAGTGAACTGTTATTTATCTATATCAACTTTCCATAGCCCTGAAAAAGTCTAAATGATGAAACACATGTCGCCTGTTGTTTTTTTAATCATCATAGCGTGTGAAGAATAAGCTATAACCAACAACAAGACACATCTTGGACTTTCTTTGACTTATTGTACATACTATAAATACCCTGAACTACTTTGGTGTGCCTTGGTTTTTCTGCAAAAAGTCTACATATAGTTTAGGTCAGCTTGTGACAAAGGTTCCAAGATATCTTGTGCATGTCTATGTGAAAGGTCAGGACATCTTGGAATGGTTTGTGAGCTTTGAAGTCACTTGTAAGGTACAGGCCTTGAATGAGGTCACTAGGCAGCTGCCCCAATGTGGTGCATGCCATTAGAAGGGGCAGCCATCACTGGAAGGATGCCTGTGGCAGACCAGATTGTATATGAGCAAATGAAGGAGACCTTTATTAGACAGTTTGCTATGAAGCCAGCTCAATACCTTCAGAGATTCTGGAACTGCAAGAGAGCAAATAGTGTTACATTTAAGACTGAGTGAGCAAGAAGTATGAAGGCCAAGGACTTTGAGTAGTTTAACCAGTTGATGTTGACAAAGCCTCTCAAGGAGGGGTGCTGTACACCACTTAGGCACTTAGGTAATACCCATCTGATCTGACGGAGGAATCCAGAGAAGCTTCCAGTGTCTGCTGATAAGTGGTTAGCTAGCAGGGTTCACAGGGGGTTAGAAGAGCTCAGTTCTAAGATAAGGGGGGGGAACTCTCCACAGACTGGTTCCAAACCAGAAGGGAAGGGCCACAGTAATTTGTATGGAACTTGAGAAGTGCTCATGGGAAACAGGAATGGTGATGGTGTTTTGGGGGAGCATCATCATGGGAAAGTAGGACAGGGAAATTCTTCCAAGCCTAAGGTTGCGACTTGCTACAAGTGCCACCAGGTGGGACACTTCAAAAGGCATTGACCCTGACCCAGCAGCACCCATGATAACAAGCATACTACACATGGGCGAAAGGACCCAAAAGGGCCTGGTTGCTCTCACCCAATTAACTGTGGAGATCTGAGAGAGGAACCCAGATGTTCTGAAGCACATTCACCCTAACACAATTAGGTGTGTGCAGGAAGTTAGTAGAAATGGGAAGGAAATGTCTGTCCTCAGAAATACTGGAAGCTTCTGCACTATGGTTGAGAGGAAGTACCTCAAACCTGAGGATATGCTCCTTGGTATCAAGAATATAGGTTAAGGGGCCAGTGGAGAGTGCATGGAGTATCCACTTCCCAGGGTTGAGATTGTGTCGCCCCGACAGATAGCACAAATACCTAAGGAAGTACCAGAACAGGTACACACCGTGGATGGGTCACTCTTGGCCTCTGGACCTGTACAATATACCACCCCTACCTTCTGTTTACAGTTTGGAAAACACCAAGAAAACCTTTCGTTTGATTTAATTTCATCACCACACCACGTCATGATCCTGGGAATTCCATGGCTCACACAGCACAATCCTTACATCAACTGGGAAACAAAAACCATTTCATTGTCCTCTCACTTTTGCCAACACCACTGCTATCCCGCCGGGGATTATTGGTCCCCAAAAGGTCTCTCCACAGCGCGTTCTAAGGTGGGGGGCTCCATTAACGTTCTACAGGGAGTTCCCAGGCATTATCAGGATTATGCTGATGCATTCCAGAAGCCAGAAAAACCTGAACTGCCACCCCACAGAGAATACGACTGTGCCATTCCTTTAGAACCAGATACAGTGGTTCCTTTTGGGCAGATGTACTCCCTCACTGAACCAGAGAAACAAATTCTGAAAGAGTATCTTGATGAGAACCTACAAAGAGGGTTGATTACTCCCTCTTCTTCACCCGCCGGGGCTCCTCTTTTCTTTGTACCAAAGAAAACTAAAGACTTGCGTCCTTGTATCGACTTCAGAGGATTAAACAGGATCACTATTAAAGATCGGTATCCGTTACCCCTCATAAAGGACATCTTAGAAGCAGTCAGAGGAGCAAAGAGATTCACCAAGCTGGATCTCCGAGGAGCCTACCATCTTCTAAGAATAAGAGAAGGTGATGAGTGGAAGACCGCCTTTAGAACACCTTTTGGTCACTACGAATATAGAGTAATGCCATTCGGGCTCACTAATCTATTCGGTTCATCCAGAGGAACATTCCAAGCACGTTCGCCAAGTCTTAGAGAGACTCCGACAACATAATTTGTTCTGCAAACCTGAAAAATGTGAGTTTGATCAGACAGAAGTAAAATACTTGGGATACTGCATAAACCAAACCGGAGTCGCCATGGATTCAGACAAGGTGCAGGCTATATTGAATTGGCCATCTCCTTCTTCCATCAAGGAGACTCAGTGTTTTTTGGGACTAGCCAACTTCTATCGACAGTTTAAAGCAGACTTTGCCCAGAGAACCAGCTATATTACTCAAACCCTTAAAAAAGAACACCATTAAGAAGGGTTTTTGTTGGACACAAGACGCTGAGTCAGCCTTTCAGGAATTAAAGAAAGCCTTTATTCAAGCCCCTATCCTACGACACCCAGACACCAGCAAGCAATTCATTGTTGTCGCAGACGCCTCAGAAAGGGCCATTGGAGCTGCCTTATTGCAAAGACAAGACGATGATGATTTAGAACACCCTGTATTTTACCTATCACACATTTTATCTGATTCCGAGCAGAACTATTCCATGTTAGAACGTGAATTACTCGCTTTAAAAACTGCGTGCACAGAATGGAGACACTTTTTGATGGGGTCAAAGGAACCTTTTGAAGCCCGGACAGATCACAGAAATCTACAGTGCCTAAAAAACTTTCAGTGTCAAAATAGCCGGCAGGCTCGATGGGCTTTCTTTTTCAGCCAATATGACTTCTATATCACTTACATCCCTGGTTCTCAGAACATCCTGGCGGATGCCTTGTCCCGACGTTATCCTGAATGCAGCGATTCTACTGTTCAGAACTTATTTGACAACGACAAGATCATTGGGGTAGCACAGACTTTCTTAGACCAAGTCAAGTCCGAATATGCCCGCCTAGACGAAGCAGAGCTGAGAAAGTTGCGTCCGCAACTGCATACAGATCATGGCTATTATTATCATGACAAGGCCCTGTTTTTACCCACTAAAGTAGTACAAACTGAAGCTTTACATATGTGCCATGATTCCCCTATCGCAGGTCATCGAGGAATGAAAGCTACCCAAGAACTTTTGCTGCGCTCCTTCTGGTGGCCAACTCTCAAAGCTGATACTGAGACATATGTATCTTCTTGTCCTATATGCGCTCAAGCCAAGACACCCCGTACCAGACCAGTGGGATTACTCCGTCCATTACCAGTTCCCCCCGGCCCATGGCATACCATCTCCACGGATTTTATGTGCGCATTACCTTCCTCAATGGGAAACCACGTAATAATGGTAACCGTGGACTCCTTCACCAAGATCGCTCACTTCACAGCCTTAAGAAAGTTACCAACGGCTAAGGAATTGGGTCAAATCTTTACTCAAGAAATCTTTCGGCTTCATGGGTTACCTCAGGTCATTGTATCAGATAGGGGTCCTCAATATATCTCCCGATTCTGGAGTCAATGTTGTAAGACCTTGGGAATCAAAGTGGCCTTGTCATCCGGGTTCCACCCTCAAACCAACGGACAAACGGAACGACTCAATCAGGGTCTCGAACAGTATTTACGTAGTTTCTGCAATGCTACACAAAGTAATTGGGCTACCTTTTTACCGCTTGCAGAATTCTCCTATAACAACTCCCTACACAGTGCCTCGAAGTTCTCCACGTTCTATGGCTCCTACGGTTTCCATCCCAAGGCTTTTCTGACTCCCATGAGAGATAACTCCAATCTTCCTGCCATCTCCTCCTATGTTCGACAGCTACGGGGTATACAACGAGTTATCCATTCCAACCTTGTGGAAACTAAGTTACGCATGAAAAAGATAGCAGATAGGAGACGTTGTGCGGCTCCTCAATATCAGGTTCATGAAAAGGTCTGGCTCTCCTCTAGATTCCTACCTCTCCGACTCACTCAGAACAAATTCAAACCTCGCTTTTATGGCCCCTTCCTAGTTCTCAAAAAGATCAACCCATTGTCTGTGCGTCTTCGCCTGCCCCGGACGTGGAAGATCCACCCTGTATTTCATGTCTCTCAATTGAAACCTTATCGTCCTGATCCTTTTCACAGACAATTTTCTTGTCCCCCTCCTCTGTTGGTTGATAATGTGCCTGAGTACGAGGTCCAGGAAATCTGTGACTCCCGTTTTTTTCATGGGCGCCTCCAATATCTTATTCATTGGAAAGGTTACCCTATGAGTGAGTGCTCCTGGGAGGATGCCCCTTCAGATCATGCTCCTATTTTGGTCCGTCGCTTTTTTCGACACTTCCCTCACAAACCTGGGGCCTCGGGGGGGGACATACTGTCGCGCCGCGACTGCGCGGCCCCGGCCGCAGGCTCAGGGTGGCGCGGCGCGGCATGCTTTACATGCCGCGGCGTGTGTGAGAGCCGCGGAAGAAGCTGCGGCTTGCACACACGCCGCGGGGGAAGCCGCGGTTTGCGCTCAGGCCGCGGGGAAAGCCGCGGTCAGTGCTCAGACCGCGGCAACCGCCCTAGGTCGAATCAGGGGTTGCGGCACTCGCCGCGCCCCCTTCTTTCTGTTCTGCCGCAAAGGCAGACGCGGCAGGCCTTGAGACCCCGAGTGGGTTTCTGGTCTGACCGCGCTTAGCGCAATTAGTGCGCTTTACATTTCAGCCCACATAAGATTAATCTACTCACCACTTACCTAGGTTTAGAGGCAAAAGCCGAACATTGGCACATGTGGTGTTTTTATGCCTGCCTTTTTCCTTCCCAGCATGCTGTCCACTTCCTTTCTTCCCAGCATGCATTATTTCTATTTGTTTGAACACGTGTACTTTATTCACTACGATGTCTTTTTTCCCAATCCAAGATGGTGGTGTTTCTACTTCCTGTTTCCTACTTCCTGTCTATGGGTATATAAGGGGACTTTAGCTTCTTTCTCATTGCGTTGCAACACTCCTTGGTGGTAGTCACGCTCTGATTGATTTCTTCCTGCGAATCCAGTGTTTCCTGACCTGTCTTTGTTCTCCAGTCTTCCTGATCTTCAGTCCTAATGCCTTGGTGACCTCCTTTTGTTTCTGGGAGTTCCTGTGGAGGTTTTTTACCCTACTGGGGTTTTTCCTCTGGGACTCCTTCTGGAGGGCACGGACTGTAGTGGTTTGCTCTTACCAAACAGCACTGTGGCTACCGGAAGGGGTCGCCCCTACCTCGGCCAGAGCAGAACCTGCCGGAACCGGGGCCGTTCCCCTACGCCTCTCAGCTTCGACGGTAAGCCCATTGAAAACCGTGACAGATTGAGCTTCATGGTGAGGCATCCATGGTTACTGACACTGTAAGAAAAAAGCATGGTGCTGGAAGTGTCTTGGGCAATGATTTGATTCCCACTGGCTTGGAACACATCAGACGTGTTGACCAGAGCACAGGCTTCAAATCAGTCAAAGGTTGGGACTGGGCTAATACCTGATTTGCAACCGACTAAGACACTGTAGTTTGTATTGGAGGACAGACTCCAGGAAGGCTATAAGGGTGGTAGCAAGGGCTCTCCTGGGGATGTTTTCTAGGGCTGAATTTCTGAGAAAGGTAATTTCTGAATTAATTTCATCTCTTCTTATTTGAGAGAGTTGTGAAAGCAAGCTAGTGTAACATACAATTTCTCCACTGCTTACCACCCACAAACGAATGGCTTGGTAGAATGGTTTAACAAGACAATAAAGAGTATGATGGCAACTCTTCCAGAGAACGTTAGGAGGAAGTATAATCTTCTCCTGCCATGTCTCTTGTTTGCTTACCAAGAGATTTCGCAAAAGGGAGTAGGGTTCAGTCCCTATTAACTTCTGTATGGACACATGTCGTGGAGTCCACTCGCCAAAGTCAGAGAAGGTTGAAAGGGACCTCGGGAAGTTTGTAGCTCAATACATGGGTCAAGCAAAGGGAAACCTTCAGGCTAGCCAAGTGCTAGTTATGGTATGACCAGGAGGTATGCTGACTGGGCATCAGGAAGCTCAGAAGGTTTTGATGCTAAAGACTATTTGTCCCAGGGTTTTGGACAACAAATGGAGTGGGCCATACAAGGTAGTTCAGAAGGTTTCTGAAGTTAACTACTTGGTGGACACAGGTGCCACAAGGGAACACAAGACTGTGATCTATGTGAACATTTGGAGCCTTACCTTCAGAAATTATACAGTGAATGTCATGACATTGGCAGAGGAAGGGGAAGAAAACAATGAGCCTCATTCATACTTGGGGCATAGTAACATAGAGGATGGCACTGTGGAAGCAATTCAACTAGCTCTGAGTCACCGCTTGAGCAACAAAGAGAGCATATAAAGGTATTGGTGCTGTTTTCCAGCTTCTTAAAGCCTCAGCTGCAAGGTTGACACCTGTCTGTGTGGATGACATAGTTACAGGAAGAAGTCTTCCAGTGAAGGGCAAGACATGCAGAATGTCTGAACGGGATCAGGGATACATTGAGGAAGAAGTTGCCAAAATGTTGGATTTGGGCATCATTTAAACTTTCTGTGATCCATGGCCTAATCCTATGCTACTTGTACCAAAGCAAGGGTCTACTGACTTGTGGTTGTATGTGGACTAACGAGCATGCAATGATGTAACCAAAACCAGTGCCCATCTAATCCTAAGAGTAGATGTACTTGTGAATGAGTTAGGTCCTGCAAAGTACTTGACCACTCAGCGGGTACTGGCAGATTGCATTAGTACCAGATGCCAAAGAAGCAGTGCATTTTCTATGCCAAAGGGGCTATATCATGTTCAAGGTGATGTCCTTTGGGTTGTAGAATGCTCTTGCCACTTTTCAACGCTTAGTGAATCATGTTCTTGCAGGGCTGAAGGATTTCTGTTTGGCCTACCTGGTTGACGTTACAGTGTTCAGCAGTTCATGGCAGGACCACCTGAGACACTTACAATGGGAGTTGACTAGAATACAGAAGGTAAAACTGAACATCATGGTGACCAAGTGTCATGTGGGGCAGTCCTCTGTGGTCTACCTTGGGCATGAGTTGGGGAACAGAATGATTTGCCCATTGGATACCAAGATTCAGTCTGTGATGGAGTGTGAGTGTCAGGAATAAGGCTGTGCACGGTCCAGGTCCTGCCCTCTTGTTCTAGAAGTGGTTATCAGCGTCGCCTGCCCTGTGGTAAAGCTCATGTAGCTGCAGGGTCAGGACATTGGTGGACAAGATGCACTTACTTATCGGTGCTATTCTATGAATGGACTACAATTCCCAGGTTTCTAGAGGCCTATAAAGCCCAGCCACACCCAAGAATATTGCTCACTATTTTGAAGACTTCGATGCAGTCAGACCTCGTGGGGGTTCCTCTGAAGAAGAGCAGATTTCCTCCATGGCAGATTGACAGCATATCGGAGTATCCTTGTTTCCATGGTGAATTCAGATACGAGTAGGTCGTACTCGTAGCGGTAAGGTCTTGATGAGCCCAATTTTGAAGGGAGTTGTTACTTCCAAAAGCAAAGCGCTTTCAGTCCACATGAGTAAAGTGCCCTTGGCAAGTCAATCAAAGGCGCTTCAGGCCACATGAGTAAAGCGCCCTTGGCACGACAACCAAAAGCATTTCAGGCCACACGAATAAAGCGACCTTGGCACGACGGTCAAAGCGCTTCATGCCACATGAGTAAAGCACCCCTTAGCACAACGAGCAAAGAGCTTCAGGTCACAAGAGTAAAGCGCCCTTGGCACGAAGATCAAAAAGCCTCAGGCCACATGAGTAAAGCGCCCCTTAGCACAACGAGCGTGGCGCTTCAGACAAAGCAAGTAAAAGCGCACTCGGGCATAATGAACAAAGCGCTTCATGTATGATGATCGAAGAGCTTCATTAACAATAAACAAGGCGCTTCTGCCCAATGAACAACGCGCTTTAAGTTCAATGAGTAAAACTTTCAGGCCTTAGTAGTAAATGTGAAAACGTTTTGGAGATAAGCAAATTATAGTTTCATTGTTTTTTGGGAAGCATAATATGTGAGATACATATTTAAGTCTTTGAGAATTTCTAGGCTGAGATCAAGCATTTATGTTATGAATACATAATTGTTACATGATTGATATTCCGAGTATGACCATAGTCCAAAGCTCTTGCCATCTCTAGGTTCAGAGGTTGCAGTTTGTTCTTGTTCCAAGATTCAAAGAAGGGGCTATGCTCAATTCACAAAGGGTCTCAATCTGATACCACGGAGACGCCTTTATTCAAGAGTCTATTGGTGAGTTCATAGTGTTATGAATGAGTATATGCATATTTGATCTAACCGTTTCTTTTCAGGTCTCTCTCCCTGCAGTTCCCTACCCTAATTCCCTTCCCCCTCCTGGCTTCATCATAAGTCTGTGCTCTGATAGCTTTCTGAGTTGGTGACGCCGGGAGGTGGGCTTTTTGTTCAGCAGCTTCCAGATCCCGAGGAAAGGGCACTGTGACAGTGAGGTGCCTTCTACAAAGACTAAGATAAGGGCCTTTTTAGGACTCATCATGTATTACAAGAACATTGTGGTGAACTATGGATGCATAGTTGCCCCATTGACTGATTTGACTTCCAACAAGCAGCCCAGGAAAATGTTATGGACTAAAGAGTGTCAAAAGACATTTGAGGAACTGAAGGAGTCATTATGCACTGCACCTATACTGAAAACACCTGACTATAATCAGTCTTTCATTGTACAGATGGTTGCCTCTGACAAGTGAGTTGGTATTAGCTCAACTGATGACAAGGGAAGAGAAGTGTCTGGTAGCCTTTATTAATAGAACGTTACTTTCCAGAGAGCATAATTAGGCAGCAATTGAGTAAGAGTACTTTGCCATAGTGAAGGGCTTGCAAAAATTCTGCCCTTGTTTTTTGGAATTAGGTTTGTGGTCCAAACAGATCATGTGTCAATTAAATAGTTGATGGCTATGAAGGGAGTGAATCCCAAATTGTTAAGATGCTCTATTTTTGAGCCACAGGAATGCTAAATCTGAAAATACAGTATTACTGGTTTGCTGGTACCTTCCAGCTTTGTATTCCTTGCATATAGGGGATGTCTGACTCTCTTTACAGCACCATTACTGTGGTCCTCTTGACAGCATCCATACTATAGGTACAAAATTGATTTTATTCTTATGTTTATGATTTTATATTTTCCACATTTATTTAACTTCTGTTTTAGTTTCCTAGTAGGACTCAGAGAGAAGGGATTTTCTCTCAGTCAGGAGCAGCTAGACTCCAGTCTGGGTTTTGTTTGCCTTATTTGTTTAGTTACAATATGCAAAGTGAGTGGTCTAACATCCTTGATTCTGAAACTTAACATGCCTATCTCTCGCATGACAGGCTATTTTCTTCATCCACTCACTCATCCATGCATCCATGCAATGGGTACAGGCAGTGTCATGCTGTGGGTCGCAAAGGGACGCTTTGCCTAGGAGGGTTTTCTACTGGGCCACAGGGGGTCATTCCTTGTCTGGCTCGCCAGGTGGGTTTGCAGCGTTCTTCTCCCTGGGGGTCAAACTGAAGGTCACAGAATTCCTAGGAAGGTTTTTTTTCCCCTCTCCATAATGGTGGATCTACAATGCATTTGGCTAGTATTTCCCAATCCATCATAGCATTCTCGCTTCTTTCTACATGTCACTTCCTGTTTTTGAGTACAAAAGGAGCATGACTGCCTTCCTACTTGTGTTGCAACATTCTTCGTTCCTGCTGGTGCTTCAACACTACTGTTGATCTTCCTTCCAGGAATTCTCCAGTTTCTTCTCCAGTGTCTTCCAAATTCCAGCTTGATAAGTTCCACACTGGCCTTGGTCCTTGCGGCAGTCCTGGGTCCTCATCCTCCTGTTCCAGTATTGGGTTCTGGTCCTTGCCTTACAACTTGGAAGTCTCCCATTGCCATCTGAGGTTTTTCCCTTTGCATTTGTTCCTATTGGTGCCTCCTTCTGGAGGGCACTATCTGCCTAGGTTTTAGGGTTGGCAGCATTAGGGCTACCAGAAGGGGCTGCCCTTATGTCTGGCATATGAAGACAATGAAGACTTGTGTACACAGATCTTCCTATCTCTCTAAGTCTGCAGCTAGAAGCCCATCACTTGAGGAACCTGGCAGGCAGTGGGTGCACCAGCGGCTTGTTGAACTTTTACCAAAGACAAGCCCATCTGCTCCCCTCCATGCCTGGACTGTAGACCATAAACCCTGGCTCTTCTACCATCTAACAAACTAGACTGCACATCCTTTACATTGGGGTAATGTCGGCCCTAGGGACAAGGCTTTCTTGGTACCAATCAGTCGCCTCCTTCAACCATTTATTTTGTGATATTTCAGTCAATAAACTCAATGCCTCAATACTTTAGATTTTCTTTTTCCAGTAGTATGTTTATGATTTGGTTTCTATAACTAAGATGATAATCATGTATTATATTTATCGCTTGGTGCACAATTAACGCCCCAATCCTCAATGAATTTTGGACCCGCCTTGACCGTCCATCAGGGAGTTAATAGTTAATGTCCTGTAGACAAAAGAGAAAATAGCAAATCACACTTGCTATATAAATTATTCAAGTGATCATCAAGGTTCAATATTTTATCAACTACAGAATGCAGCTCCATAACTCAGTGCGCAGAGGGGTATATCTACAATAGCACACCAAAGTCACAAATTCCAGATCGAAATAGTTGACACAAGTTTGAAACCCAGTTTAAGAGGGAGTGCTGTGGCTTCACTTTCGATTTCTCTTCTACCATTTAGCCACACTACCACTACACAGTAGAGATTCTATTTTTTCTCACAATTCAGGCAAGTGATGTTTGCAAACCCTGCTATCACCCCTCTTGCTTCACAATCCTATTTCCGCCTGATACACTACATAATCCTATTGGACTACTGACAGCTTTTCTCCCCGAGAGTCGCCGTCTGCTCAAGCATCAATGAGCCCTTGCAGTAGAGTGCAATGCTTTTTTATGAACACTTGATCTCTACCTAGACACCAAGTTCACGTCTTCAATGTCATCTTGTGCAAGTAGCCCAATATACCATTCATCATCGAAACATGACTTAAAGATTCCTCTGCATGTGACATAGACTCCACCATTCCCCAGAGATACTCTACAACTTTGTGCTACTGCCATCTAAAACCAGGGTAAGGTGAATTCATCATTTTTAAATCCTCCTTGTCTTGTTCATCATAGAATCAAACCACCCTTTAACCTGGGGGATTGCCTTATTTCTATCTCAAGGCATGTCCCCACTTACCCTCCCTACAGCCCTAGTCTACTATCCATTGGACCCATCTAAGATGACTTTATCTCTCCCTACATTTCAAAAGCTGCTAACTTCACAATTCTGGGATACCATCATTTCCATCTTGAAAAAAACAAAATGACCCAAACATCGAAGCTCTAATAGACTCTGTTAGCATTCTTGCCCTCATGCAAAAGCTAACCTCACCTACACACTATATGACCACTCTCTTGACCCTATTTTTCTGAATCTTGCTTCTCTAGCAGGGGCCACCATTCTTGCCACTCTCATATGGACTGATCACTTCATAGTCAATAAACTGGCTGGGTTTCTGTCAAATCAAAATCTGGGGCCAGATGTGCAATGCATTTTACTTGTTGCAAATGGCCCAACGTGCCTTTTGCGAGCGGCAAAATGCGTTGTGGCATGTACCAAAGGCAAAATGCAAGCTGGTAACTTGTTACCGACTGACATTTTGCTTTTGCAATTCGGTATTAGGAAGGGGTATGTAAAAGGTGTCCCTTCATAATAGCAAGTTTCACTGGGACATATGAATGTTTTGCAACTGGGAATGCGTTGCAAAACATTCATACTTTACCGACTCCTTGAAGGAGGCGGTAATCCATTTGCAAAAGAGAAGGGGTGCACAAGGGGCACCTTCCTCCTTGTGAATGGGGCGCCACATTTTTTTTCAGAGCAGGCAGTATTCCTATGGACCACTGCCCACTCTAAATAAATTAAAAGAAAACTTTTCATTTTTGATTTTGAAATGCATCCTGTTTTCCTTTAAGAAAAAACGAGCTGCATTAAGACAATGCTTTATTTTAAAACCAGTCACAGACATGGTGGTCTGCTGACCCCAACAGGCCACCATCCCAGTCATTGCCGGCCAGTCTCTATGGGTCGCAAAATGCACCCTGTCTCATGAATATTAATGAGGCAGGTCCTTTGTGACCCATTCAGGATTCGCAAACAGTGTCGTTGACACTGTTTAACTATATTGTTTGTGATTCGCAATTTGTGAGTCGGAAAACAATGGGAATTGCGAGTCACAAACACTGAGGGTCGCACATCTGGCCCCTGGTCTCTTATTTCATCTGTCAAATTTGGTTCTCGTCTTGATTCTTGCCTCCTCACATATTAGCTATTATTACTGACACCTGCATTTCTCCCGTCACTGATCTCCACTATCTCTCATTTACTTTATCTACTAGCCCCACTTATTAGAAACATGCCATCAATTCCCAACTGTCCAAATACGTCGAGGATATCAACCTCCTCATTGAGACCTAATCTGACTTTCTAGCATACCATAACACAAAAACTGCATTCTTAGCTGTACCCGATTATCTACAAATTATTCTGGAAGATTGCAGCTCTGCTACCCTGGTCCTTTTAGTCCTCTCTGGGGATTCTGACATGGCACCCCACTATATACTCATCCATGTTGGCTTTAGTATAGGCAAGTCTGCTTTAACATGGCTCAAATCTTCTCTTTTCTATCAATTACTTCCCCCTTTTGAGTCTTCTACCACATCAGTCATGTGCAGTGTTACTCGGTGATCATCAATCAGCCCACTTTAATTACTATGTTATTGATCCTCTCTTGGTGTTGATCAGATCTTTTGGCTCTGATATCAAGTCCTACACCGATGACACCCAAATTATGGATTCTATCCTGAATTAAACCACTTCTACCTAATATTGTTTCTGCACCCGCAAGTCAGAAGTCGCTGCTTGGATGAACTATAACTATTTAAAACGTAGTAATCCTTAATTCTTACTGTTTGGCTACCAACCTTTTATTTGGTCAACTGCCTGGTGGCCTTCTGAGCTAGTCTACACTCCTACACCAGCTGTCTGCACTACAAATCTGTTTTCCTTTCAGCTCCAATCTTTCTTTTTCCCCTCAGGTTCTTTGCTGAACTAATATCTGTGTTGCCATGCCCAGAATGCTTAGGAAACTTCTCTCCATTTCTTCTCATAAAATGATTTCTCAGACTCTTGTGACACCTTGATTTTAATACAGCAATTCTCACTACTTAGGTTTGCTAAACCGCCTTATATCGTGCCTCCATATTCAAAACACTGCAGCCTGGCTGATTCACAACCTGTAGTGGAGTGCTCTAGTGCTCTCTTATCTATAACTTGTACACTGGGTCCCTATTCACAAACGCTGCTGATTTAAGGCTCTTTGCCCAGTTCACAGATATCTCCATCTTCAGTCCCCACTTACACCAGGAGCAGATTCCTCTTTTATTCTCCTTCTTTTAATCTCTTACCCACTCCCTGCACTCCTCTACAGCTAACCTCATGGTGATTCCTCACATCAAAGGCCCTACCTTTTCCTATCCAGCACCAAAACTCTGTGACTCATTTACTCCCTCTCTCAGAAACATCTCTTCCATAACTACTCATAACGAAAAAGCTGAAAACATGGCTAATTCAATCTACTACGTTTTCATCTGCTGTCGCCTTTTCTCTTTTGGTGCCAGGTCGCCCTTTTAGATAACCAAGCTCTTTACACGCCTTTCATTCATTCAAGATCCAGACAGGAACTCGTATTTGATTCTGGTAAGGTGAACGAAAAAATGCATAGCATTGAGACTCGAATAGTCACTAGTTTTCCTAAGCATGCAGGTGAATGAGAAAAGTTGTTTCCAACAACTATGATGTTTAAAATCTGATAATAGGTAGCCTGGTGAGTACACATCCTAGGCTGATGTACAGGAGAAGTATTTCCTCGAGAGATATATTGGCTAGAAACGCCTATGAGAACACAAATGAAAAGAAGTCAAGCAGCCTAATTGGTTTCATTAAATGGAATAGTAGTACATTTTGTAAATTTGTCACATTCCAAAGTGAAGAGAGTTATCTGAAAATTTACCATATGCAGTTCTGATTATGTATTATATATGCTTTTATGTCCATGTGGTATATATGCAGGAAGTACTATTCATCCCAACAAGAAATGTGTCCTTGAACACACAAGGGAATTTCAAAACATCAACAAACACTACTGTGTAGCCAGACAACTCAGTAAATTGCATGTTGACAGGAATGACTTGCTACAATATACAAAAGCGGGTGCTGCATACATAGGCCCTCATTACGACTTCAGCAGCCTTTTACAAAGACCTTCAATGCTGTGGGTGTCCGAAGACCGCCAGTGCTGGCTGTCTTCCGACCGCCATATTATGAGTACTGAAGGATTTCAGCCACAATTTGGGCAGAAATCCTTGAGCATTTGTGCTGGCAGTCGGCGGCACGGAGGCAGTTCCAGAGCCGTCACTGCCATGCCAAAGGACTGTGCTTGCCATATTATGAGCAGTAATATGGCGTGGTGGTGTCCTGATGGTGGGGCGCTGCCAGCGGTGGAAGCGCCTGGTCTCGTTCCCTGGTGGACGACCTCCTCGTCGGACAAGGTAAGTAAATCGTCTGACAGGGGTTCGGGGGGTGTTAGGGTGGGGGGGGTGTTGTGTGTGTGTGAGTGGGTGTATGTCTACGTGTGAGTATTGTGTGTGTATGAGTGTGTGAATGTGTGTATGTGTGTGTGTATGTGTGTGTGAATGTGTGTGTGTGTATGCATATGCGTATGCATGTGTGATTGTTGAAGTGAGGGTGTGTTGGTATGTTTGTTTGAATTCGTGTCTGTTGGTGCGAGTGAATGAATGTATGTATGCATGTTGGTGAATAATTGTATGAATGAGTGTTGGTGAATGCGTGTATGTATGCATGTTGGTGAATGCAGGCGTGTGTGTGTGTGTATGCGGGGAGAGAGTGCTGTCATGGAAGGTGGGTTGGTGGGTCAAGGAATCGAAGGGGGTTGTGGGGGGAGGCGTCTGCCGGCAACAGGAAAGGAATTTCCTGTCACCAGCAGCCTTTCCACCAAGGTTTTTGTGGAGGTGCTACCTCTGCGGAAACCATGGTGGGAAGGCAACTCGTAATACCGCCAGCAGTCTTCAGTGCTGTTTTCTAGCCCAGCTGTCCTACCTCCACAGAACCCAAACCACCACACTTGTAATGTGGCAGTCTTCAATGCTGGCCCATCGGCGGTGAAACTGCCACCGCATCCCTGGCGTCATAATGAGGGCCTAAGTGTAGTGGTAACAGGGAATTCACTCAAGAGCGGCTTATGGGGAATATTTACAAGAAATGACACATCACTGTGTTGCCTAAGCGATGCGTCAGAAAAACTTGTTCTTTGGTACAGTAGAATCCTTTGACATGTATGCTTGGTTTTTACAATACAGTGCACTATGGCATAAGGATCCTGTCTGTGTCGAAAAAAGATGACGCTTCTGTGTGTGTCATGTCGTAGCAAAATATGACGCTACTGCTCCAAAAGTGTTGCAGGGCTGACTTGCCGCACATGAAGGGATGCAAATCAACCCTGTATCACTTTTGTGTGCAGAATGCATTAAAAAAGTACAAACAATGATGCTCCATAGAAATAAAATGGTACACTTTACCGAAGGCAGCCATGAACCAGGCTGTAGCAACACTGAAAAATCCTAGCACAAGCCTGGATGTCCAGACAGATTCACAGGGGAAGAGGAGGTGTACCTTGAGTGATGAGGAGCATGACATTTTAATCATTGAGGTGACAGAGCACGAACAACACTCTTTGTCTCTTCAAAATTGCCACTAGGGAGGGAAGAGGACATTTGGCAGTCCATTGTGGAGAAAGCCAACATTTTGGGACAAGCAAAGAGGACCGTTGCCGACTGCAAAATGTTCTGGCATGGTTAAAAGTGCTGGACAAAGGACAAACTGGCTAGGAATTTCATGGTTGCAATGCAGACCAGAGAAGGGAACCCAGCACCCCAGGAGTAACTGGATGCCTTGGAGGAGTGGGTGATATCTGTCATCCTAGATGAGTTGGTGGTCGGAGTCTATGGACAAGGCAATGCAGCGCACGAAGAACACCAAAGACACATGGTAAATATCAACAAGGGGCAATGGGGGCAAAAAATGTCATGTTGTGCAGTTCAGCTAACTATGACCCAGTGTCCCACTGTGCTGTCTGCAGGCCTTAAGGCGGGAATCTGGATCATTTCCCATCACATGCCACTGAAATGTCACTCACATTGCCCAGTAATATGTTCCACAGCTCAGTCAGGCTCCTGCACATGTTTCCATTAAATGTGTGAAGTACAGTACCTGTCCAGCCTAACCTGAAAATACTGGCACGTGTTGTGCAATACACAAGAGTCTCCAGAATTACGAGTTACACAATACAAAGTTAAAAACATGGGGCCCAGTCACAAGGTAAGTGGTGCAGGGCAGTGATGCAAGTCACCTTCCTGCACTGTCCTGGACACCTGACTCCTATGAAACCTGAAGACCACCTTGCACCACTATGAGGACAAAGGGGGTTATTCCAACTTTGGAGGAGGTGGTAATCCGTCCCAAATGTGACGGATTTACCACCAGCCGTATTACGAGTTCCATAGGATATAATGGACTCGTAATACGGCTGGTGGTATATCCGTCACTTCACTGTCACTTTTGGGACGGATTACCACTTCCTCCAAAGTTGGAATAACCCCCAAGGTGTCTGATATGGGCCCATAAACATTAATATGTACTGTTACAGCAATCAAGGGCATGTGCTTGTTAAGGAGAATCAGCTCATTTGAGATGGTGGTCGGGTGTGGGTATGTGAGGTATAAACACATAGGAATATACCAAGAGCCTCATATACCTTAACTAGCATGACAATTGACAATACATAGCACACAGCTGCCCTGATGGTCATGGTGAGATCACATAGGTGTCAACTGCTATGTTAGGGACCACCCAAACTCATGCATTGTATTAAATCTTACTGGTCAGAGTAAATGCAACTGATGCACATCAGAGGACCATGTGTGTTGAAACCAAAGATGATCATGGCCCTGGTGGAACCATGGTTGTGCAGTGCATTGTAAGTGATGGCTGAGCATGTGGAACCGCCACTGTTTCTGAATGGGGAGACATTGCACAGCACGGAGGTAAGAATGGATATGTGTTTTGCACAGTTACTTAACCAATACAAATGCAATACTGTGTCTGACAGTTTCACCCAGTATAACAATTGTCACAGTTAGGAAGGGATGGCAGAGTAGAGCCCATTGGGTACAACATCTTACATGTCATGTGGTCCTGAGTGAAGATATAGCATGTGGCAGGGAAATTGATTCAGCTTGCCACATATTTCTCGGTTGGACGACATCAATTAGGGATCTGTCAATGGACATGAAAAACTAATCTGCCAACACAAAGGACAAGAGTCAGCAACGGTTGGAGACTGACGTGGATGTGTCCAGTCATGATGCACAACTGGGTAGATAAATACAACTAATTTACGCACTACTACCATGTGGTGTACAGCATGACCCATAGCCCATAAAAACAGCCAGACATGTCAGTACATTGGACATGGTCACACATATTGTTGCTGTTGTCAATGTATGACCTGGGTTACATCACTGTAGGGCATTAAGGTGTGGCCCTGGGCCTAAATAAGGAGTAGCAGAGGAGCCATGTACAGTTGAGTGGCCTTGAGTTGAAGGTTGCGTCACCCTATGCAGATACTCAAATTTGGTAAGTATCAACAGGGATAAGTGTCAGTGCTAACAAACTACCTATTGTGACTTTTACCATAACTTCAGATTTGGTACATAGTGCCCACTGTCCACAATCAGGGACCCATAAGTGTATTCAATCACTACAAATGAGGAGACAGAAATATTAACTACATGGGAAGTACATGGCCTTACACATTCCTGCTGTTGATCCAATTTCTTCCTGTGTGTAGAGTTGTGTTGGATAAGTGTAACAAAATCAACCCTTAAACTCTAGAATGCACAATCTGCATTTTAGACAGCACAACAAGGTAGAGTGCCATAGTGTACAGTGTGAAACCCAAATGGCAAGATCTCATCACATGCACAGGAGCACTGGGCTGAATACTGGCTCAGGGAAAGCAGCCACCCTGGGGAATAGGTGCAATCTGAACAGTAGTGGGGTCTGCATGTTAAAACACAATCACTATAGTCAACATGACAACCAATGCAAATCACCTTGACTGATGTGGAAATAATCTCATTTCATACATCCAGGAATGGTAACAGTTTTGCAATATGTGCCATCACTCCAAAAGTCTGTCTGGTCACACAGTGGTTACAGTAATAATGCAGAGATACTGCCACATGAAAGGCAATTACAGTGCAACTTAAACTCAAAGACTCAGTGGTAACGGATATCCTATGCATCAATGTTGAACTGAAAGTCAAACATTAGTAAGTCAGATTTTCAAACAGTTTACCCATGTCAACATCTCACAAAGGATACCCTTAATATTGCTCTCTCTCATTGCAGAGGATGTACCTACACCTCCTGAGAAATTGCCTAGTCTCTGTACCTACATGTTAGATATTAATGTCACCTTGATGCACATCAGCACTGGGAGTGTGCATGCATGCTCCACATGTCATCTGTCAAGTTATCTTGTTATGTAATTAGCAATTGTTGTCCAAAGTGTAATCCTGGTGTTGATAAATTTGGAAGACTATGATGGGCAACACAACTAGAAGGTGGATTGGGCAATGGCATGTTGGATGACTATGCTGTGCAGACATGTCTTTATTATGGGGCATTAGACAACATGAGCAAGACCTTCAAATGCATTACCATGTGTGGAATGGTGACATCTGGGGCTGCTACACTTAGTGGCTTATTTACAAGCCTCCTTGTGCCGCTGGAATTTCACTATTCATGACGTCCCTGTGGCGCACTCTGCAGGGCCATAATTGCAAGACCATGTAAAGCCACCCTGTCTGGCTTTTCAGGGCCTTGTAAAGATGGACTGAGCTAATGAAGCGCAAGCTGCAGCGTTACCTAACCCTGCAACGAGGAGGCATGTCATTGGTGGTTAACCATCCCCATCCATTATCACCTATGAATCCACTACCACATATTTTCACAGAATGGTATTTTGGTCATGGCTCCTGGGAAGAGTTGATACCCTGAGATTCATTTTTCCAAAGATTCACTTTAGCATTGATAGAGGAAATATTTAAAATATTCAATGGTGATATGTTCTCTGCTCCCTGGGACTCAATTTTATAATGTTTTGGAATCTGAACTGGGATTATAACCTTGATTGTCTTGTGATTCTTATAGCATTCATGTCGGCCACATTCTCTATTGGTTTGTACCATACTTTTTAAAAAGGCACATTCTTACTTGTGTGATTGTTTCATGCAGAGTGGGGAACCAGTTGTGTGGAAGGCAATCATTGCGAATCCATGGGTAATGGCTCCATTTGAAAATTACATAATATAGGTGATCTATCTTAACAAGTTTATGCAGCAATAGCAATCAAATATATTCCTCTACTTGTCTTGCATCAAGCAGTGCAGGGCAAGCAGTACAGAGAGACATATATGACGATTTGGCAAGTATCTTTTGATATTTATGTATGTATGTTATGCAATGGTGTGCACTCCAGTATACTTCCTAAAACTTTTTGGTCCAGTTACCTCCTTCACATGCCCTCTGCCTCTAACTGTCTTCCACTGTACCTAATTAACTTGCTACTTTGGTTGTTATTACAATGCTTGAGCCCAGTGTACCTATTTGTCCCATAAGATCTGATCAATGCATTGTGTCTAGTAGTGTGAACTGTTCATTGTCTTGTCTCAAAGTTATAGTTTTAGTATTTGTGGAGTGTGATAGGTATTGTTGTCTGTGTGATACATGTGCGGATGCCTCTCCTGTGTTCCTGCTGTGGTCACTGTGGGTGCCCACTGCACATGGGAGTATTAACTGTAGTAGGTATCCTTTCCACATTGCCTTATTCCTGTTTTGTGCAGAGGCAGGGGGTTTGGCAAATGTAGAGGGCTGTCTTTTCTGTCTTCTCTACTGGATCATCAGTGTAGTAGCTGTACTTTTTAACATGCTTGTGCGGATCCATGTTTTGGCAGAAAGTGGTGAAACTGTTCCCCCATTATATACAAACCTAAACAGGACTAAGGTTGTCAATACAACCCTAGCGGACGGTGTTCAAGCGGCGGTAAGACCGCCCACAGGCCGGCGGTAAAAAAATTGGAATTACAACCGTGGAGGAAACCGCCAACAAAGACAGACACTTTAACACTCCGACCGCCACGGCAGTACAGACAAACAGCTTGGTGGTCACCGCCAACAGACAGGCGGAAGTAAAATGTACCGCCCACAGTATCAAAACCTATCAATCCGCCACCTTTTCCGGGGCAGATTCAGCGCGGACAAAAACACGGCGGAAACAGGACTTCGAAGGGAAAACGCTCACCTCTACACACCCCACAAGGAATCCGGACGCCATGGAACCAGAGCTGCAAATTTTTCCAGCCCTCATCTTCTTGCTCCTCTAACCAGGAGTACGAACGCCGGCGGCGAAGACAACGGTGAGTATTGCACCTACGACACAGGGGAGGGGGGAGGGATAAAGCAGGGGCACACACACGCAACACCCCCACCCTCACCCACTACAACACACACACTAATACATATTTATACATTATAGTTACACCCCCAAACCCCCCGGAACAATGCAAAGACAAAAGGAAATGAGTGTAACCATTGTAATATATTAAAATCAAGTACGCAAAAATATATATATACACCATAAACAAAATATACACTAATATTAGTAGTCCAGGTAGTGCTCCAATGAAGTCCGTGGAACACTGGGCCCACACGGTATGGGCGAGGCCCACACAAGATCCCCGACCATGACGGAGAGAACACTGCAGGGGCATCAGAGAGCAAGAAAACAGACACCTCAGGGGGAGGGAAAGGGGGGGCACCTCAGCTGGTTGAGTGCACAACGCCAAATCCACGAGGGAGCCACATGCCCACTGTTCAATCCTGGGGAGTGCAAAGCCACAGTCTCTCAAGTCTCTACAGTGGGTGGCTTGCCCACTGCTACATCCTGGGGAGTGCAAAGCCACAGTCTCTCAAGTCTCTACAGTGGGTGGCTTGCCCACTGCTGCATCCTGGGGAGTGCAAAGCCACAGTCTCTCAAGTCTCTACAGTGGGTGGGTTGCCCACTGTTCCATCCTGGGGAGTGCAAAGCCACAGTCTCTCAAGTCTCTACAGTGGGTGGGTTGCCCACTGTTCCATCCTGGGGAGTGCAAAGCCACAGTCTCTCAAGTCTCTACAGTGGGTGGGTTGCCCACTGCTGCATCCTGGGGAGTGCAAAGCCACAGTCTCTCAAGTGGATAACAGTCTCCACTGGTTCTGGAGCGGGCCTAGTGCCCAGAGTGCTTCACCCTGCTAAGGACAGAGGTAGTGGATGTGATATTCCACTGGTTATGGAGGGGGCCTGGTGCCCAGAGTGCTTCATCCTGCTAAGGACAGAGGTAGTGGATGTGATACTCCACTGGTTCTGGAAGGGGCCTGGTGCCCAGAGTGCTTCATCCTGCTCGTGACTGACTCAGTAGCGTCAGTGTCCTTGGTGCTCATGGGCCAGCGGTGCTTGTGGCGGCGGTGCCCTGTTCAGCGGTGCTTGAGGCGGCGGTGCCCTGTTCAGCGGTGCTTGGAGTGGCGGTGCCCTGTTCAGCAGTGCTTGAGGCGGCGGTGCCCTGTTCAGCGGTGCTTGGAGCGGCGGTGCCCCGTTCAGCGGTGCTTGGAGCGGCGGTGCCCCGTTCAGCGGTGCTTGAGGCGGCAGTGCCCTGTTCAGCGGTGCTTGAGGTGGCGGTGCCCTGTTCAGCGGTGCTTGAGGTGGCGGTGCCCTGTACAACGGTGCTTGAGGCGGCGGTGCCCTGTTCAGCGGTGCTTGAGGCGGTGAGCTCCTTTGCAGCGACTCAGCTGCTGGCGGTCCTCTCTGTCCAAGTGTGGCTTGTGCTGGCGGTTCACTCTGGCCCAGTGGGGCTTGTGCTGGTGGTCTTCTCTGGCCCAGCGGGGCTTGTGCTGGCGGTCCTCTGTGGCCAAGCGGGGCTTGTGCTGGCGGTCCTCTCTAGCCCAGCGGGCCTTGTGCTGGCGGTCCTCTCTAGCCCAGCGGGGCTTGTGTTGGCGGTCCTCTCTAGCCCAGCGGGGCTTGTGCTGGCGGTCCTCTCTAGCGCAGCGGGGCTTGTGCTGGCGGTCCTCTCTAGCCCAGCGGGACTTGTGCTGGCGGTACCCTGTTCAGCGGTGCTTGAGGCGGCGGTGCCCTGTTCAGCGATGCTTGAGGCGGCGGTGCCCTGTTCAGCGGTGCTTGAGGCGGCAGTGCCCTGTTCAGCGGTGCTTGAGGTGGCGAGCTCCTTTGCAGCGACTCAGCTGCTGGCGGTCCTCTCTGTCCCAGCGGGGCTTGTGCTGACGGTTCTCTCTGGCCCAGTGGGGCTTGTGCTGGTGGTCCTCTCTGGCCCAGCGAGGCTTGCGCTGGCGGTCCTCTGTGGCCAAGCGGGGCTCTTGCTGGCGGTTCTCTTTAGCCCAGCGGGGCTTGTGCTGGCGGTCCTCTCTCGCCCAGCGGGGCTTGTGTTGGCGGTCCTCTCTGGCCCAGCGGGGCTTGTGCTGGCGGTCCTCTCTAGCCCAGCGGGGCTTGTGCTGGCGGTCCTCTCTAGCCCAGCGGGGCTTGTGCTGGCGGTCCTCTCTGTCCCAGCGGGGATGATGGCGGTGGCCTCCTCGGCAGGGGGGATGATGGCGGTGGCCTCCTGGGCAGCGGGGATGATGGCGTTGGCCTCCTGGGCAGCGGGGATGACGGTGGTGGCCTCCTGGGCAGCGGGGATGATGGGGGTCTCCTCCGCCGTGCTGCTCTTCCCAGACTTGCCAGGTTTCTTGTGGCCCTTCCCCACCTTTGAAGGTGTCGCAGCTGACTCCACACTCCCACCGGGACCCCTGGGAGCGGCTTTGGTGGCTGGAGTCTTCCCCCCCTCCCACCGGGCACTGGCCAACTTCTGATGCTTGACAGGTGGGGGACTGTCCGTGCTGTGGCTCCGTGCCACACTTGCTACCCTGGTGGCCGGTGCACTCCAGATTCCAGTGACTACAGGCACCACTGGTCCCGGAGATGTTGTGGCTGAGGTGCTAGGTTGGGACCTGGAGAGTCTGGACCTAGGAGACGGACGGGGTGGGGGAGGTGTGGGAAAGAGGTCAAGGTTGGACAGGAAAAGTTTTTGGGAGACACTGGGACGGGTAGCTGGAGGGGGTTTGGGAGTGGAGGAAGAGGTTGTGGTTGTAGGAAGTGTTCGTTTGGTGACTTTGGGTGAAGGTGCATGCGCTGGAGGCTGTCGTGAGGTGGACGGCTGTTGATTGGGTGTGTGCCTGCGTTTTTGTATCTTGGGAGGTGGCGTCACAGACACACTGTGAGAGGACACAGGCGACGTGTGGATGGTAGTGGGGGTGGTGACTGCACGTGAGCGGGGTGTGGTGGTGGGTGTGCTGGTGATGGACGTAGTGGCTGATGATGTAGTGCATGCAGGTGTGAGTGTAGACGAGACTGGGAGGGAGGAGGGAGACGAGGAGGAGGGGGACACAGTGGAGGCAGTGGATGTTGGGGTGTCTGCATGTGTGTGATGCTTGCGTGAGTGCCTGTGGGATGTGTGGTGCTTATGTCTGCCTGAGCTTCCCTTGTGTGTTGAGGTGTGTGCATGCTGGTCTGAAGGTGTGCTTGGGATAGGCTGGGGTATAGGGGATTGGGACTGGGTGGAGGAAGTTGGAGGGGGGAGGCTAGAGACGGGTACAATGGCTGCCATCAGTGCTGAGGCCAGAGTCTGAAAAGCTTGCTGAAGGGCCGCCTGACCAGAATGAATGCCCTCCAGGAATGCATTTGTTTGTTGCAACTGCCTTTCTACACCCTGGATGGCATTCAAAATGGCAGACTGCCTAACAGTGAGGGACCTGAGGAGGTCAATGGCCTCCTCACTGAGGGCAGCAGGGGTGACTGGGGCAGGGCCTGAGGTGCCTGAGGCAAAGGTGATGCCCACCCTCCGGGGTGAGCGGGCATGGGGCAAAGGCTGAGGGGCTGCTGGGAGGGCGGTGCTGGTAGGGGGGGTGGCGGCTATACCTGTAGATGCGGGGGGCACAGATGTTGCCGCCACCACAAGGGAGCTCCCATCAGAGGACGAGTCAGTGTCGCTGGTGTCAGCTCCTGTCCCTGCTGTGGAGCTCCCCTCGCCCTCCGTCCCACTGGTGAACTCCGAGTCTGTAGTTTCGCCTTCCATGGACATGTGGGATGCAGCTCCCTCGTGCTCCGGTGCCACTGCTCCTCCGCCTGATGATGCTAATGCACACAAGAACAGGGAGACCACTAAAAGGGGGGGACGCCAGAAGAAAGACATGTTGAGTGCATGCATTACCGCTACCGTTGGCGGACACAACAGACACAGAAGCCCCCTGCACTATGCTGCTCTCTTGGGCTCCACTGTGCAATCCCTGGGACCAGGCCTACTAGGCTATGGACAACATCTGCACACATGGATGACACAGGGGCATGACTAGGTGTACTTGGCACTCTACAGAGGTGGGGTGGGGTGCCACATGGCCTGCCTTACGGAGGGGCCTTGCCTACTAAACTCGCCCTGGCCTAGGGAAACCCACAGCACCCCTCCCCCACCCAGACACCTCCACTGCGTGCTAACTCTGCAGGATAAGAGTGTACTCACCCCCTTGTGGCTGCTGTGATGCCCTCAAGCGCCCATCCAACTCCGGGTACGCCACCGCCAGGATCCTGAACATCAGGGGGGTCATGGTGCAACGGGCACCCCTCCCAGGTTGGGAGGCCATCCCCAGCTGAGCCTCCGCCGTCTTCTTGCTCCAGCGGCGAATTTCCTCCCATCTTTTCTGGCAGTGGGTGCTCCGTCTGTGGTAGACTCCCAGGATCTGGAAGTCCTTGGTGATGGGACGCCAAATATCTTTTTTCTGGTGGGCGCTGACCTACATGATTTGTAAAGGGGGAAGAGAAACTTATTACCAACTGCACCGTCACAGTCATTGGCCCCCATCCCTACCCTTGGCATGTGGCATATGCACTCACCGTCGTTTCATGCACGCCGCACTCTCCCCCCTTCCTTCTTACATCCAGCCCTCTCCACACAGGCACGGCCCATACAGCATGCTCCCAGTGTACTTACCTGTTTGTCTGGAGGACCTTAGAATAGCATGTACTGGGGGAGGACCCCATCCACGAGTTTCTCCAACTCCTCCGATGTGAAGGCAGGGGCCCTTTCCCCAGACACTCGAGCCATTGTCTCTTCCAGACCGAGGTCACAGCAGCACTTGCAGTGTAGGTCCTCTCCTGTCAGGTAACTAGTGATTGAACAGATAGAAAATGGCGGTCACGTCTGCGGCGGTGCGTACCGTCACCGCTGGCGTACATCGTCATTGGCTCCTGGGACCCATAGGGTCCAATGTTAACCAATGCAGCATTGCGCCGCGGTCTTCGACCGCCTATCGCAACGGTGTACAACGCCAGCACAGTTACCTCACATCCCATTGTCCCACTTTGGAGGTCAGGCAGCTGCCATTTCAGGGGCCCACATGGCTTTATTTGTAACTGTGTCACACATACCTAGGCCTAGACTCTACACACATACAGGCCACTTTTCGGATTATGATTTGTGTTCTGTGTAAGCTGTGGGTACGTACATCTGAGTTGGTTGACTCTGTGCTCGCTGTTCTCCTTCATAGGCACCGTCCGCTGGGACATGTGAGGAGATGGCGGCATCCTCCGGTGTACAGACCGCTGGTGGACCTATCGACAATGGAGGAAAGACATGTGATCATCACATACAGGCTTGACCGTGCCACAATCCATGAACTGTGTACCCAGCTGGAGCCAGACCTGATGTCAGCTATCCGCCATCCCACAGGAATCCCCCCTCAAGTGCAGGTGCTGTCAGTGCTCCATTTCCTTGCAAGTGGGTTATTTCAAACAACAGTGGCCATAGCATCAGGGACGTCCCAGCCTATGATTTCCAACGTGTTGTCCAGAGTGTTGTCTGCCCTGCTGAAACACATGCAGAGCTACATCGTTTTCCCTCAGGTGGAGGATTTGCCTACAGTGAAAGGTGATTTCTATGCCCTAGGACATATCCCCAACATCATAGGTGCCATTGATGGGACACATGTGGCTTTGGTCCCCCCCGCAGGAGTGAACAGGTGTACAGAAACCGGAAGAGTTATCATTCCATGAATGTGCAAAGGTATGTTTGGTTGACCAGTACATCTCCCATGTTAATGCCAAGTTCCCTGGCTCAGTGCATGACGCCTACATCCTGCAGAATAACAGCATCCCTTATGTGATGGGTCAACTCCAGAGGCACCGTGTGTGGCTATTAGGTGAGCACCTGGAAGCAAGTCAGTAGGAATGGTTGTCTGGGGATATCCCTACAGGTTAGTGTGTGTCTAACAGTTGTCCCTCGCCATTTGCAGATGACTCTGGGTACCCCAACCTGTCATGGCTACTGACCCCAGTGAGGAATCCCAGGACAAGGGCAGAAGAACGCTACAATGAGGCCCATGGGCGAACACGGCGGATAATCGAGCCAACCTTCGGCCTCCTGAAGGCCAGGTTCCGGTGCCTCCATATGACAGGTGGATCCCTATTCTACTCACCAAAGAAGGTGTGCCATATCATCATGGCCTGCTGTATGCTTCACAACTTAGCTTTGCGACAACAGGTGCCTTTTCTGCAGGAGGATGGTCCAGATGGTGGTGTTGTTGCAGCTGTGGAGCCTGTGGACAGTGAAGACGAGGAAACAGAAGAAGAGGACATCGACAACAGGGACTCGGTGATCCTGCAATATTTCCAGTAAGACACAGGTAAGAATACAAACCTGCCTACTACATGTACTTTAACATTACTACCTCTCTACTGTCTGTCGTTTTCACCCAGTGTGTGGTCACTGAGTTGTCACTTTCCCTTACGATTTCACAGATGTGGGTCCCACTGTGTGACATCTGCTTTGATTCCTCATGGACTAGACCTGTGTGACATAGGTATGTTGACATTACAAATGTAAGAGCTTTTTGCCACAGTAATTGATAATACACTAATTCGAAATCACAGACTGACTCCAGATTGTTTTGTGCTTCAAGTGTGTTTATTTAAGTGCTCAATATTGGAGGTGGTTGCAAAATGGGGAGGGGTGATGGTTGAGGTATGTCCATGGCAGAGTCCAGTCTATTGGTCTCACAGGTGCATTGCCCAAATGGGCATAGGAAGTGGAGCTGGGGCAGTTTGAGTATGGACAGGGTGACAAAGTGGGACAAAAAGATGACATTCAGGGTGGTCTCATTTCTTGGCGGGGGTCTTGGCATCGTTCTCTGTCCTTGTCCTGGATCTCAGGGACCGTTTACGGGGTGGTTCTCCCTCTGCAGGGGGTGGGGTGCTGGTGTGGTGGTCCTGTGGTGGTGCCTCCTGTCCACTAGCGCCGGCGCCAGGCTAGTGTCAGAGGCCCCTTGTTGTTCCACAGTGTCCCTCCTGGTGTTGAGTACTTCCTTCAGCACCCTTATGATGGTGCCCAGGGTGGAATTGATGGCTCTGAGTTCCTCCCTGAAGCCCAGATACTGTTCCTCCTGCAGCCGCTGGGTCTCCTGAAACTTGGCCAGTACCGTTGCCATTGTCTCCTGGGAGTGGTGGTAGGCTCCCATGATGTTGGAGAGGGCCTTGTGGAGAGTGGGTTCCCTTGGCCTGTCCTCCCCCCGTCGCACAGCAGCCCTCCCAGTTCCCCTGTGTTCCTGTGCCACTGTCCCCTGAACGGTGTGCCCACTGCCACTGCCCCCAGGTCCCTGTTGTTGTTGGGGTGGTGGGTTAGCCTGGGTTCCCTGTAGTGGTGGACACACTGCTGCTTGACGTGTCCTGCGGACAGAGGTATGGGCCTGCTGGGTGGGTGCTGTGCTGGTGTTTCCAGACGGTGGAAGCTCTGTAGTGGCCTGTGGCTGTGTGATGGGAACCGACTGTCCCGAGGTCCCTGATGGGCCGGGCTGGTCATCTAGATCCAGTTGGACAGAGCTGCTGTCATCACTGTGGGCCTCTTCTGTTGGTGGTGTGGACATGTCTGGACCCTCCTGTGTGGTGACGTTGGGTAGGGGTCCTACAGGGGTATACAATCATGATTATTGCATCTGGGTGTGCCATGGTGTGCAATGGGTGGTTGACCGTGTACCCCAGTGCTTGCATTCCTGTGTGGGACCTTGTGTGAGGATGGTTTAGGGGGGTGTATGGGTTTTTGCAGTGGGCATGGTTTGGTGTTGGTTGTCCATGTTTTGTTGTTTCATGCAGGGCTTGGTGTTGGGATGTGTGGTTTGTGATATTGGGACATTTGTGAGGAGTTGGAGTGATGGGGGTGAGGGTGAGGGTGGGGGTATGTGATGGCATGCAGGTTGGGTGGAGGATGAAATAGTGAGAGATTTGACTTACCAGAGTCCATTCCTCCTGCTACTCCTGCGAGGCCCTCAGGATGCAGAATCGCCACGACATGCTCCTCCCATGTTGTTAGTTGTGGGGGAGGAGGTGGGTGTCCGCCGCCAGTCTGCTGAACAGCAAGGTGGTGTCTTGAGACCACGGAACGCACCTTCCCCCGAAGGTCGTTCCACCTCTTCCTGATGTCATCCCTATTTATTGGGTGCTGTCCCACTGCGTTGACCCTGTCCACTATTCTTCGCCATAGCTCCATCTTCCTAGCAATGGAGGTGTGTGGCACCTGTGATCCGAATAGCTGTGTCTCTACCCGGATGATTTCCTCCACCATGACCCTGAGCTCGTCCTCTGAGAACCTGGGGTGTTTTTGCCATGCCATGGGGTAGTGTGGGTGATGTGTGGGGTGGTGTGTGTGGTGATAAGTGTGCTGATATATAGTGGTGTGTAGTGTGAGGTGCGTGGAAGTTATGTGGGTGATGGTGTTGTGTGCCTGTGGATGCTAGTTTGTTGATGGTGGTGTCTTTCTCTGGCCTTCCCTCAGTGATTCTGGTCGTAGGGGTTTGTGGGTGATGTGGGTGTGTGTTTTATATAGTATTTGGTGTGTGGGAGTGCTGTGTGTATGTGTATCAGGTGTGTGTATTTTGATTTGTCCAATGTGGCTGTGTTTTGTAAATGTGTGTGTATTTTGTGCACGGCAGTGTGTACCGCCAATGGAATACCGCAGTTGGAAGACCGCCGCGTGGATTCGTGGGTCGTGATAGTGTGGGCGTATTTCTGTTGGCGTGACGGTGGAGGTTTTGTTTTCGCCAGTTTATCACTGACCTTTGGTGTGGCGGACTTGTGTGGGTGTCTGAATTTTGGCGGATTCCATGCTGTGGGTAATAATGGCTGTGGCGGATTTCCGCGGGCGCGGCGGTGTGTTGGCGGTGTTCTGCATGGCGGTATGCGGCTTTTACCACCAATGTTGTAATAACCGCCTAAGTTAAAATTAATTTCACTATAAGAACAAAGAATAGTAACTTAACAAAATGTATTTATGAGCACAATATCTTTGGTATGTAACACAACATAACTAAATGAACCCTAAATAATCTGTCTGGGGCAAAAGTCACTATAAGAATGAGGAAGGGTTTTTGGAATACTATGGAGGGAATATTGAGTATCACCAATATCATTCCCAAGATATCAAGGACCAAAATGCTGCCAGGTAAGTAATTATATATTTTCGATATCTAACTCCACAAATAAAGATATATCTTGACTAACATGTATAGGCCCTCATTATGACACTGGCAGTAAATCCCGCTTACCGCCACACTGACGGCTGTCAACTTGCCACTGCGGTGGCGGATATCCGTTCACCAGATGATGACACACACACTCCATTCCGACAGAATTCAGCCACATACACAAATCCGCCAGACCAAAAGTCAGTGATAAAATGGCTGTCCCAAAACCCATACGGTTACAACAACAAAAGAACGCCAAATTATGATCCACGAATCACCACGGCGGACATTCAATGGCAGTAAACCATTGGCGATACATACCACTGTGCTTAGAATGGACACCCACTTACAAAACAACACTACATTGGCCAATACGAAAAATACACACCTGACACCCATACACACACCACACACACTCACCCACAGCACTACAAAACACACACCCACATTACCCATAACCCTTTACAAACAACAATTACTGCCAGGAGACTGAGAAGAAGAGCACAGAGACAAATAGACACACACACCAAATACAGCCATACACCCCTCACGCACTCCACATCACACACCCCACCACATTACTCAACACACCCTCACCAACACACATCACACAACACCCATGGCACCACAAAGGCACCCCCGTTTCACTGAGGAGGAGTTAAGGGTCATGGTGGAGGAAATTGTCCGGGCAGAGCCACAACTCTTTGGAGCACAGATACAGCAGATATCTATAGCAAGGATGCTGGAGCTATGGCGGAGAATTGTGGACAGGGTCAATGCTGTGGGACAGCACCCACGAACAAGGGACGACATCAGGAAGAGGTGGAATGACCTATGGGGGAAGGTATGTTCCATTGCAGCAAGGCACCAGCTCGCCATACAGAGGACTAGAGGTGGACCCCCACCTCCACTCCCACAGCTTACAGCATGGGAACAGCAGGTACTGGCAATACTGCATCCTGAGGGACTTTCTGGAGTGGCCGGAGGACTGAACACTGGTAAGTCAACATTTACCACTTATCACCCACCATACCTGCATACCATCATACCCCTCACTCCCATCACTCCACACCATCCCACACACTGCACCTACACATATGACTAACCACAATGCCCAGCCCTGCATACCATACCAATGCATGGACAGCACTCCCAGCCCTGCATGGACACCCATCACTAAAGCATGTACAGCACAGTACATCACCATACACGAGCAAAAGCTGACAGGGCAACACCAACCACAGAGGGGAAGCTACGGAAGTACAAATGTCATACACATGAAGCATAACAAATAATTTACATCCCCACAGGTACCCCAGCCAATGCCATTGGAGAGGAGGTGCCACCGCTATCCAGTCCCCCAACAGAAGAGGCCCCCAGTGATGACAGTAACTCTGGACTTCTGGATCTGGAGGACCTACTTGGCCCATCAGGGACCACTGGACCGCCGGTCACTAAAGCCCACTCACAGACCACCACAGGGCCTCCCCCATCAGGAAACAACACCATAGTACCCACCTAGCGTACCCACACCTCTGTCCCCAGGACAAGTCAATCTGAAGTGTGCCCACCTGTACGTGGACCCCAGGCCACACCTCGCCCACAAGACAATCAGGGACCTGGGGTCAGTGGCAGTGGGCACACCATTCAGGGGACAGGGTCACAGGTCAACAGGGTCACTGGGAGCACTGCTGCATGCCAGGGGGAGGACAGGAGCAGGGAACCGCCTCTCCAGGAGGCACTCTCTGAGATCCTGGGAGCCCACCAGCATTCCCAGGGCACAATGAGCCAGATCCTTGACAACATACAGGAGAACAGGCGGCTCCAGGAGGGACAGTATCAGGGGATCAGGAAGGACTTGCAGGCCATTAACACCACCCTGATCTCCATTGCAGGGGTTCTGGCAGACATGGCCAACATCATAAGGGAGGCAACAGCACACTGGCTGGCCCCTACCACCAGCCAGTCAACTGAACAGCCCTCCATTTATGCTGCCTCTAGTGGCCAGGAGGCCCCACCACAGGACTCACAGTCCACCAGCACCCTTCCCCTGCAGAAGGTGAACCACCCTGCAAATGTTCCCTGCGACCCAGACAGAAGCCAGAGACACTTGCCAAGACCACCGCCAGGAAATTAGACTTTCCTGATTGTCACCCTTGTGTCCCACTCTTTCACCTTGTCCACCTTGAACTGCCATATCTCCCCTTCCTCTGTCCCCTTGGACACTGCACCTGTGCTACAGACTGGAACAATACCCTGGACTTTCCTCCATCATCACCCCATTCCATTGCACTTTCCCCTCAATTTCTAAGCACTACAATAAACACCCTTGGATAAAACTCGACTACTAGTATTTCATGTACTGCAAATTTGCATTGATTGAAACAGCTACATCCATTACAAATGAACTGTACATAGTAAGAGCATAGAATGAATGACCTGTTGCTGGCTGTTGTGATCACATCACAACATTGCTGTCATATCACCAACATCTGTAAAATGGTAATCCATAGGTGACAGTAAGTAGAGGAAACAAGTGGGTAATGCCAGCATGCCAATGCCATACAGAGTGCAATAGTCATAGAAATGTGAAGTTGCACTATCTCACCTGTGTGTCATTGGAAGTACTGATGGATCTCTAATGTTCTGTTGTCTACATCCTCATCCTCTACCTCCTCCTCCTCACTGTCCTCAGGGTCCACTGCTGCCACAGGGGCGTCACCAGTCTTCTCCTCCTACAGAAAAGGTACATGGCGTCTGTGGGCCAGGGTCAGCAACATGCAGCATGCCACTACCATCTGGCAGAACTTCTCGGGTGAGTAGCACAGGGATCCACCTGTCAGATCGAGGCACCTGAACCTGGCCTTCAGGAGGCTGAAGGTCCTCTCAATGATCCTTCTGGTTCGCACATGTGCCTCATTATGTTTTCAGCCCTTGTCCTGGCATTTCTCACAGGGGTCAGCAGCCACAATAGGTTTGGGTAGCCAGAGTCACCTGCAAGTATTGAGTGACAACATTTAGTCACACACTATCTTATTTAACTAACAGTAGAGCCATACACCAACATACACTGGGTGGGGACCAAGGCTTGCCTATAAGCCACACCCTGTGCCTCTATAGTTGGGACATCACATTTGGGATGCTGCTATTACTCAGGACAAAGGCATCATGCATGACCCTGGATATTTAGCATTGACATGGGAGATCTACTGGTCCACCTGGCACACCATCTGCTCATTCATGGAGTGGAAACTCTCCCGATTCCTGAACAACTGTTCATTCTGCCGGATTGGGGGGGGGACAAACACAATATGTGCACCGTCAATCGCCCCAGTAATATTGGGGATATGTCCCATTGCATAAAATCCAGCCTTCACAGTGGCCAAATCTTCCACCTGGGGGAAAGGAATGTAGCTGCACATGTGTTTTACCAGGACGGACAAGACTCTTGCCAGCACGATTAAGAACATTGCCTGTAACATTCCTGCTGCCAAGCCCACTGTCACTTGGAAAGAATCTGTTGCCAGGAAATGGAGCACTGATAAAGCCTGCACTAGAGGGGGGATCCCAGTGGGATGACTGATAGCTGAGATTAGGTCAGGCTCCAACTGGGCACACAGCTTTGTGATTGTGGCCCTGTCCAGTCCATAGGTGAGTATTATGTGCCTGTCTCCAGTGTAGCTAAGTCCACCAGAGGTCTTTACATGGGGGTATGTCTCCATCTCCTATTCATCCGCAGCGATAGGAATCTAAGGGGCACAAGAGTGAGTAGGCTGTCACAATTTGAACTACTATACCACAACAGCAGTGCACATCGTGCAATCATGTTTTGGGACAGTGTAATTTTAAAGTTTGTGCCTATTCATCCTGTGACGCAGAAACTATGGATAGGCCTGTTCACCCCCCCTGAAATGGTGACCGCCTGTCCTGTGTGGAGGGACAGGTGGAATTGAGGTAATTCTGCTGACGTTGTGCACCGTGGCGCTAGACGGTCGTGAACCGCCGTGCAATTTCTCATTGGATTATATTGGGCCCTATGGGGTACAGTGGCCAACGGGGATCTATGCCGGCGGTGACGCTGTACACCGCCGTGGACATGACTGCCATTTTCTATCTCAATCCTCACTTGTTTCCTGACCTTCCACAGGAGAAGACCTACACTGCATGTGCTGCTGTGAACTGTGTCTGGAACCTACCATGGCCCGTGTGACTGGGGAAAGGGCCCCAGCCTTCACTTCGGAGGAGTTGGAGCGACTGGTGGATGGGGTCCTACCCCAGTACGGACTGTTGTATGGGCCTCCAGACCAACAGGTGAGTACACTGTGGGCACGATGCATGTGGGATGACTGCATGGAGATGTGTGTGAAGTCATTGTGTAAGGGTGGGTGGGGGATTGTCTGTTGGCGGTGTACTTGTTGTGAACTGGCCTATGTGTGTTGCAATGGTGATGGGATCGGGTATGGTGGGCTATGTCTGTGACAGCCTGGACTGTTTGGTCAATGGATTTCTCCTGTATGTATTACCTCTGCAGGTCAGCGCCCATCAAAAGAAGGGATTATGGCGTGCCATCGCCAAGGACGTGTTGACCCTGAGGGTCTATGGAAGGCAGAACACCCACTTTCGGAAGCGGTGGGAGGACATGAGATGCTGGGCATGGAAGACTGCAGAGGCCCAGCTAGGGGTGGCCTCCCAACCAGGAAGTGGTGCCCGTTGGACCCTGACTCCTGTGATGGCCCGCATACTGGCAGTGGCCTACCCTGAGCTGGATGGGTGGTTGAGAGAATCACAGCAGCCACAAGGAGGTGAGTACAGTGGGTATCATTACAACTTATGGCTGATGGGGTGGTATCCATGTGGTGGTTGTGTGTTAGTGGGTACCCCTAAGGCCAGACATAACAGCGTAGGTCCTCAGAAGGGTAATGGTTGAATGGCAAATACAGGTAATCTAGATTGTTAATATTCACTTCTAGGCAGGGATGCGTTGATCCCAGGTGTGTTGCAGTCGGCAGTGTGTGCTCCTCCTCATGCCTTGGTGACTAGCCATTTCACTGGTAGTGCAATGCATAGTGTGTACGCCTGTTCCCTGTGTGTGAGGGTGCTGTGTACGCCACCGGTGTTGTTGGTGCAGTCATTGACCCAGTGTATCCTTTGTCTCTCTCCCCCCCTTTCTTGTTTTGTCATCCTATCCTTGTGTGCATTAGCATCATCTGGTGGAGGAGCAGGGGTACTGGCGACAGAGGGAGCTGCATCCCACAGGACCCTGGAGGCAGAGTCCACCGAAACTGAGGGAACAAGTGGGTCGGAGGGTGAGGGGAGCACCACGGCAGAGACTGGAGGGGACAACACAGACTCTGATACCTCATTGGATGGGAGCTCCCTGGTGGTGGCGGACACCTCTGTGACCACCCCAGCTGCAGACACAGCCGCCATCCCCATACGAGCACCACCCTCCCAGTAGCCCCTCAGCGAGTTGCCCATGCCCACTCACCCAGGAGGGTGGGCATCTCCTTCGCCCCATGCACCTCAGGACCTGCCCCAGTGAGACCTGCTGCCCTCAGTGAGGAGGCTATTGACCTCCTGAGATTCATCTCTGTAGGGCAGTCAACCATTGTGAATTACATCCAGGGGCTGACATCCCAGATGCAGCAATGCAATGCATTCCTGGAGGGCATTCATGGTGGATTGGTGGCCCAACAGAGATCGAGTCAGGCTCTGGCCTCTGCTCTGATGGCAGCCATTGTCCCTGTTTCTACCGTCCCCCCTCCAACTTACACTTCCCAGTCCAATTCTCCTCAACCCCAACCCATTCCAAGCATACAGACAGACGAGCATTCACACAATGCAACACATAAGAGTGGCACAGGCTAACACAAGCACCATACCATTGCAGACACGACAACATCCACAGCCTCCACTGTCTCGCCTTCCTCCTTCTCCACCTCCCTACCAGTTACATCCACACTCACACCTGCATGCGCTACATGTACATCTACTATCAGCATCACCACACCAAACAGAACACGCACCACACTGGCAGACACCTCCACAACATCCATGCATGCATCCCCTGTGTCCTCTCCCACCATGTCTGTCCCCCCCAAAGGACACAAAGGAAGCACTCAGACACCCAATAGCCATCCACCTCAAATCAGCATACAGCCCATGCACCTGCACCCAAATCCATCAGACATACACCTACAACAACCACTCCGTCATCTCCCACTCCCATTACTCCTACCTCCTCCGACCCCAACATCCCTAAAAAGCTTTTCCTTGCTGAACTTGACCTCTTCCCTAGCCCTCCCTACCTGTCCTGCATGTATGGGCAGGGTTCCAAGGACACAGCCCTGCACCTCAGCCAAACAGTCCACGCAGACAGTGGTAGCACCACCTACACGTGCTGGTAAGGATAACAGACCTACGACACTGACGGCGAAGGAGCCAGCACCACCAGGGATGAAAGGGAAGAGTCCTGCACCAGCTGTGAGGAAGAGGAAGTGGCCTGCACCAGCTGTGTGGAAGGGGAAGGAGCCAGCACCAGTTGTGAGGAAGGGAAAGGAGCCTGCACCAGATGTGAAGAAGGGGGGCAGGGAGGGGAAGAGCCCTTCCACCCCTGCCAGGAAGGGTAGGGGATCCCTGACCCATGAACAGGAGGAGATGAGGCAATCTACGCCAGCGGAAGCTGTCAGGCAAACACCACCACCACCACCACCACCAGCAGTCACAGGGCCCCCTCCACCAGCTGTGGATGTGCACCCATCAGTGAGTGCAGGGGCTGCCCGGGAACCTCCTTCAACAACCACCACCATGCAGCAATCAGTGAGTGCAGGAGCTGCCCAGGAGCCTCCTCCAACAACCACCAGCATGCAGCCATCAGTGAGTGCAGAGACTGCCCAGGAGCCTGCTCCAACCACCACCACAGTCAGTAATCACTGCCAGCAGAAGCCATGTGGTCCACCCTCCAGGGGCTACTGTGCGGGCTGCCCCCTCCAGAACCAGTGGGGAAGTCACCCACTCCAGAGACTGTGGCCTTGCACTCCTCAGGACAAAGAAATGGGCATGTTGCCCCCTCCAGAACCAGTGGGCTAGTCACCCACTCCAGAGACTGTGGCCTTGCACTCCCCAGGACAAAGCAATGGGCATGTTGCCCCCTCCAGAACCAGTGGGCAAATCACCCACTCCAGAGACTGTGGCCTTGCACTCCCAAGGACAAAGCAATGGGCATGTTGCCCCATCCAGAACCAGTGGGTTTGTTCCCACATCTGGCTGAGGTGCCCCACCCCCCCCTGAGGTGCCTGCCTATTTGCAAACTGATGCCCCTGCAGTGTACTATTCAGATGTGGTCAGGACTCGAGTTGGGCCTTAGACTGTACCCTGTGGCCATGTGGGCCCTTTGAACATTGGACTGGGCAGTGTCCCTTTCTGTACATGTGTACATATCTGTTTCATTGACAAATCGAATTATTAATTTTGATGTTGATCTGATTACAATCACTTTAGTCAATTGTGCTAGGCAGCTGTACTCACCGTCGTCGTCTTCATCTGCATTGGTGTGCCAGGTGGAGCATAACGTAGAGGATCATCGGGAAGACATGTTGTTCAGGTTCCATGGCGGCATGGTTCTTCCCTGTGTCTCCAATGGTGAGTCCTTTCAATTCTGAGCTTTGTTTCCGGCAGGCTTTTGTTGGTGTTGATACTCGCATCCCGTTTATGCATAGTTTTTTCATCAAAAATGTTACTGCAAATATTACATTGATATTATCAATGATGTTATGAAAGATGTCATGAGTGCCATAATTGGCGGGTTAATTTGCAGTGGATGGCGAGGGCATGAGTTGTAGTTACCTTATGGCACGTGTTATAGTTACTTGAGGTAACTTTAAGTATAAATGGTGAATTTCTATGGTTTTGTACATTTAAAATGTGAGCCTAACTATAACATCCCTGTACCCTTTGTTTTTTTTAAGTAAATCTCTATGTTTGTGTTAATTCTATTTCCTAACTATAATGTCCCTGTAACCTTTGGTTTATCAGCAAATGTATATGTTTTTTTTAATGTATAGTAATATTAGTTCACATGGTAATTTTTACATTAATCCAACCACCATCGCTCACAGCAGAAGAACCCTTCACCCAGGCACAGCAAAGGTTGCCCACAAGACCTGGCCTGTAGCCAGACCCTGTGGTCAACACCTCTCACCACATAACTCCATGCAGTGCACTGCCCTTTGGGCCCGCACAACAGGAGTTGGCTGCGCCCTCTCTAGGTGTGAGAATAGAGAATAGGTATGAGAGGTATATCTGGGGGTGAGAGAGCTGTGAGAGTGCCTGTCTGAGTGTGAGGGTGCATACATCAGTGTTTCAGTGGGTGCGTCAGTGTGTGTATGGGTCTGTGAGTGGGTGGGTAACTATCTGATTGGGTCTGTGAGTGGGTTCGTGAGGGTCTGACTGGAGCTGTGAGTGGGTGCATGAGGGTCTGAGTGGGTCTGTGAGTGGGTGTGTGAGTGTCTGAGTGGATCTGTGAGTGGGTACATATGTGTCTGAGTGGGTGTGTGAGTGGAACAAAGATTGAAAGAGAGGGTGAGAGATAGCGTTTTTTTTAGGCTTTGATTAATTATATACTTAGAGTAGGATATTTCTGCACAATTTGAAAAGAAAAATTTATTTGTTGTTTAAAAAGAGTAAGATCACCTTTCAGTGTGAAGCTTAAACATTTTCACTTAAAAAAAGGGGAAATGAGTTTGGCTGGACTCGAACCCTGAATGCTCAGTGTAAAAGTCTGCGATCTTGACACAGTGCTATTCAGTTTTTTTTACATTTCTTTTCAGCATGTTTTTACATGTTTTTTTGTATTTTAGAAAAAACTCTTTACGGGCTATTTTGGGCTGCGGGGGAAGCCTCAAAGCCTCCCCAGAAGTCCCATTACTTCAGCAGCCAACCACGGAGCTACTTTACGAACGTAGAAGCTCTGTTGTTGTTACAAAAATGTCATTTGAGAAATTATAAGTGTTGTTATGAATGCTATGATTTTACATGATATAAGTTATGCAGAATGCAATTGTGTAAACAGTGCATGGAAAAGGCATGAGTTACAGTTAATGCAGTGTGGCGAGTGAGGTGACAAGACTGATCAGAAATGCACAATTTTTATAAATATAAAGGTGGTGCATAAATTATAAATTGCATTCATCATTATAAATTTACAATTTTCAAAGTTTGTGTATTTTAACTTGGATACAGACAGAAGGTATTTCTAATTATAAATTAACCTTTACCTTTTTCATTGTATGTTAATCATTTTTATTTTTTTAATAAAAATGTGTTTCTAATCACAGTGTGGAATGCCATTTATTGGAGTGTCCTGAAGTGGAGTGAAGCACAGTAAAGTGAAGGAGAGTATTATAGAGTCTAGTGGTGTGGAATTGAAAATTGTAGAGTGGAATAGAGTCCAGTCGAGTAGAGTGGAGTAATGTAGTATACAGTGGAGTAAAGTGTTATACAAGGGAGTGGCGTGGTGTGTCGTATCGTGGATTGGAGTATAGTAGAGTGGAGCGTTGTGTTGTACAGTGTAGTGGCATTTTGAACAGTAGAGCTGAGTGTTGTGCAGTGGATTGTCACTGACTAGAGTGTCACAAAATGGAGTGTGGTTGAATAGAGTGTTGTAGAGTGGTACAGAGTGTAGTAGAGTGTTGTACAATCTAGTGGCATCGAATGGAGTTCATTGTAGTAGAGTGTTGTTGATTGTTGTATTGTGCAGTACAGTGGCGGAGAGTCTCGTACAGTGTAGTGGGGTACAGTGGAGTCATTACTCTTAACAGGAGTAAAGTGCCAGAGAGTGGCATACAGTGCAGTACAGTGTTGAAGAGTGGAGTTGCATAAAGCACAGTATTGTGTGTAAACAGTGGAGCTGTGTAGAGAGGGTTGTTGTATAGTAGAGTAGACTGAGGTAAAGTCTGGAGTAGTCAAGTTGAGTGGTGTAACGAAGTGTGGAGTAAAGTACAATAGACTGTATTGATGTATTGTAAAGTGGAGTGGCATGGAGTGGAGTGTACTGGTGTGCATTGATCGTAATATGTTCTAAATTGGAGTGGGATCTTGTACAGTAGAGTAGAGTGCTGTGTCATATAGAAAAGTGTTATATAGTAGAATACTGTGCTCTACATTGGAGTGTACAGGCATAGAGTGAAGTATAGAATAGGACAATGGAGCATACAGGGTGGAGTAGAATGTTATGGAGTGCCATGAAGTGTGGTAGACGTTCATAGAGAGGAGGTATATAGAGTGGAGCAGAGTGTCATACAATAGAGCGGCTTAGAGTGGAGTGGCATATATTGTAGTGGTTTAGAGTTGATTACTGTAAAGTGGAGGAGCATACACTGGAAAAGTGTACAATGGAATACTGTATTGTGCTGTGTAGAAGAGTGAAGTGGCATGGAGTGGAATTGCGTAAATTGGAGTGTGTGCGTTGGCGTGGTCTAGAGTGCAGTAGGGTATAGTGGACTAGAATAGAGGTGGGTGACCTACAAGAGTCAAGGAAACTATTATCATTTGGAGTGGCGTCTCATACAGTACAGTGGAGTGCTCTGTTGTATAGTGTTGGAATCTGTTGTAGAGAGAAGTAGAGTGTTGTACAATGGAGTGCATGGGCATAGAGCAGAGTGCAATTTTGGACAGTGTAGTGCAAGTGTGTCTAATAGAGTGGCACATAGGGGGTCATTCTGACCTCGGCGGTAAAAGGCGCTTACCGCCGGTCAGAAGACCGCCATAACACCGCCGCGGTCGCGGTTAACCGCCACGGTCATTCTGACCCGCCACCTGAAAACCTCCAAAAACCCGACATCCACAAAAGTCCGCCACAGCAAAGGTCAGCGAAAAAATGGCGATGACCAAACCTCCACCGCCACGCCAACAGAAATACGCCCATGCCATTACGACCCACGAATCCACGCGGCGGTCTTACAACCGCGGTATTCCATTGGCGGTACACCCCGCCGCGGTCAAAATACACACACCCTTACAAAACACAACCACATTGGACAATTTGAAATACACACACCTGAGACACATTTACACACCACTCCCACACACCCAATACAATATAAAACACACACCCACATCACCCACAAACCCCTACTACCACAATTGCGAATCAAGGACAGAGAGAGACAGCACTGCTTAGAGTAGACCATCACACAGAGGCAAATCACAACATCACCCACACAATTACCACGCACATAACACCATACTCCACCACACACATTACACTCCACAACACATACAACTTCCCACACCTCATCCACACTACCCCATGGCACCCCAAAGACACCCCAGGTTCTCTGACGCAGAACTCAGGGTCATGGTGGAGGAAATAGTCCAGGTAGAGCCCCAGCTATTCGGGGCACAGGTGCAGCACACCACAATTGCTAGGAAGATGGAGCTATGGCAGAGGATAGTCGACAGGGTCAACGCGGTGGGACAGCTTCCACGCAATCGGGAGGACATCAGGAAGCGATGGAACGACCTACGGGGGAAGGTGCGTTCCATGGTATCAAGGCACAACATTGCGGTGCAGAAAACTGGCGGCAGACCCCCACCTTTTCCCCCCAAATTTACAGCATGGGAGGAGGAAGTCTTGCACATCCTGCATCCTGAGGGCCTCGCAGGAGTATCTGGAGGAATGGACTCTGGTAAGTCAATTCTTAACTACTACGTCCCACCCCCACCCCACCTGCATGCCAGCACATACCCCCACCCTCACCCCCACCCCCATCACACCAACTCCTTGCAAATGTCCCACCATCACAACCCACCCATCCCAAAACTAAGCCCTGCATGCGACCACAAAGCATGGACACCCATCACCAAAGCATGCCCACTGCACACACACATCACCCCCACAAGCCACCCTCACAAAAGCCACCACAAGGGAATGCCTACACTTGGGTACACGGACACCCACCCATCACACGAAATGCCACACACAGAAGCAATAACCATACCCTTATACCCCTGCAGGACCCGAACGCCACCACACCACCACAGAGGGTACAGAGATGTCCATCCCACCCCCAGAAGAGGCCCCCAGCGATGACAGCAGCTCTGTCTCCCTGGACCCAGATGACCAGCCCGGCCCATCGGGGACCTCTGGACAGTCGGTTCCCCACACACAGCCACAGGCTACAGCAGACCTAACCCCCTCTGGGAACACCAGCACAGCTCCCACCCAGCGGGCCCATGCCTCTGTCTCCAGGACACGTCAATCAGCGGTGTGTCCGCCACTACAGGGCACCCAGGTTGACCCACCACCCCAACAACAACAGGGACCTGGGGGAAGTGGTAGTGGGCACACCGTCCAGGGGACAGAGGCCCAGGAACACAGGGGAACTGGGAGGGCTGCTGTGCGACAGGGGGGGGACAGGCCCAGGGAACCCACTCTCCAAGAGGCCCTCACCACCATCATGGGAGCATACCACCTCTCCCAGGAGACGATGGCGACGGTACTGGCCAGGTTCCAGGAGATCCAGGCACAGCAGGAGGAACGGTACATGGGGTTCAGAGAGGAACTGAGGAACATTGGTTCCGCAATAGGGACCATAGTCCTGGCCCTTAACCAGATAGTCACCACATTGCGGGACCATGTGGCACCCCAAAGGGCCCCTGTCACTAGCCTGGACCAGGAACAGCCTACCACCTCCGCCAGCGCTAGTGGACAGGAGGCCCCCACACAACGACAGGCCACCAGAACCCCACCTCCTGCTGAAGAACAACCACCCCGCAAGCGGAACCTGAGATCTCACAAGAAGACAGAGTAGGATTGCAAGACCCCCGCCAGCATAAGATACCCCCTGATGTCTTCCCACTGTCCCACATTGTCACCCTGTCCAACCTTAAACTGCCCCTGCTCCATCCTTCCACAGGCATATGAACAATGCACCTGTGAAACTGAGAACTGGACTCTGCCATGGACATTACTCCACCCCCACCCATCACCGTTTTACAATCCTGTACCTATATGTAGCACTTATTGCACTTACAATAACAGGAGTCTGCTTGTATTTTTCACAAATGTATTACACATAACGGTGCAATAATGTTTAGTTACATTGTGATGACAACATACCAATGTCAATAAGCTCTAGTCCATGGGCAAACAAAGCAGAAGTCACACCAGTGGGTCATACAGCTCTGAAAAGGGAAGGGAAAGTCACAACTCAGTTAAAAGGAACTGGGGGGAAACACAGACAGTAGAGACGCAGGAGGCCTTAAGTAAATGTGAAATGGCGTGGGTGATTCTTACCTGTGTGCTACTGAAAATATTGTTGTATGACTGTCTCCCTGTTGTCCGTGTCGTCCCCGTCGTCTTCCTCCTCTTCACTCTCCACAGGCTCCACAGCTGCTACAACACCACCATCTGGACCATCCTCCTGCAGAAAAGGCACCTGGCGTCGCAAAGCAAGATTGTGAAGCATACAGCAGGCCACGATGATATGGCACACCTTCTTTGGTGAGTACATTAGGGATCCACCTGTCATATGCAGGCACCTAAACCTGGCCTTCAGGAGGCCGAAGGTTCTTTCTATAATCCTCCTAGTTCGCCCATGGGCCTCATTGTACCTTTCCTCTGCCCTGGTCCTGGGATTCCTCACTGGGGTCAGTAGCCACGACAGGTTGGGGTAACCAGAGTCACCTAATAACCACACACGATGTGTCTGTAGCTGTTCCATCACATAAGGGATGCTGCTATTTCGCATAACATACGCGTCATGCACTGACCCAGGGAACTTGGCATTTACATGGGAGATGTACTGGTCAGCCAAACAGACCACCTGGACATTCATCGAATGAAAACTTTTTCTGTTTCTGTACACCTGCTCATTTCCTTTGGGGGGAACCAAAGGCACATGGGTCCCATCAATGGCACCAATGATGTTGGGGATATGTCCAAGGGCATAGAAATCACCCTTCACTGTAGCCAATTCATCCACCTCAGGGAAAACTATGTAGCTCCGCATGTATTTCATCAGGGCAGACAACACTCTGGCCAAAACCTTAGAAAACATTGACTGAGACATCCCTGATGACATGGCCACTGTTGTCTGAAAAGACCCACTTGCCAAAAAATGGAGTACTGACAGAACCTGCACCAGAGGGGGAATCCCTGTGGGTTGGCGGATGGAGGACATCAGGTCTGGCTCCAGCTGGGCACACAGTTCATGTATAGTGGCTCGGTCAAGCCTGTATCTAAGTATAATATGTCGTTCTTCCATTGTCGGCAGGTCCACCAGTGGTCGGTACACTGTAGGATTCATCCTTCTCCTCGCAAGTCCCAGCGGACGGTGCCTAGGAAGGACAACATGGAGCACAGAGTCAAGCAAACCACAGGTTCGTTCACACAGCTTGCACAGTAAAAGAATCGCAATGCATAGAAAGGCTTGTATGAGTGGCAATGCACGGCCTAGGCCTGTGTGACACAGTTGAAATTATGCCATGTGGGCCCTTGAAATGGTGGCTGCCTGACCTGTGAAGTGTGACAGTGGGATGTGAGGTCAATGCGCTGGCGTGGCACACCGTGGCGGTAGGCGGTCGAAGACCGCGGTGCTAAGCCTCATTGGTTAACATTGAAGCCTATGGGTCTCAGGAGCCAATGACAATGTGCGCCGGCGGTCGCGGTACGCACCGCCGCGGTACGCACCACCGCGGCCGTGACCGCCATTTTCTATCTGATCAATCACTCGAGACCTGATCATCCACAAGAGAAGACCTATACTGCAAGTGCTGCTGTGACCTTGGTCTGGGAGATACAATGGCTGCTGCGACTGGGGAAAGGGCCCCTGCCTTCACTTCCGAAGAATTGGAGAAACTTGTTGATGGGGTCCTCCCCCAGTATGCGCTACTCTACGGTCCTCCAGACCAACAGGTTAGTACCCAGGGTGCACGTTGAATGGGCTATGCCTGTGTTGAGTGGGGTGTATGTAAGATGGTGGGGAGGGGAGCGAATGAGGAGTGCAACGCACGAAAGATGAGAGCATGTGCCACATGGCAAGGTTGGGGAGGGGGGGTCACTCACATCGACCATGCAGAAAAGTGATGATATTTCCTTTCCCACCCTGTACATGTCACATAGGTCAGCGCCCATCAGAAGATCGACATTTGGCGTGCCATCGCCAAGGACGTCCGGGCCCTGGGGGTCCACAACAGACGGGGCACCCACTGCCGAAAGAGGTGGGAGGACATCCGCCGCGGGACCAGAAAGACTGCCGAGTCTCTGCTGGGGATGGCCTCCCAACGTAGGAGGGGTGCCAGCTGCCAATTTACCCCCCTGATGTCCCGGATCCTAGCGGTGGCCTACCCCGATTTGGATGGGCGCGTGAGGACATCACAGCAGACACAAGGGGGTGAGTATCTGCACATTCTGCTATCTTTGCGCGCAGTGGAGGTGTCTGGGTTGGGGAGGAGGGCTGTGGGTAACTCTAGGCCAGGGCGCTTTCTGTAGGCTAGTCCCCTCCGTTAGGCATGGCCCTGTGCCCCCGCCCCCCACCTCTGTAGGGTGCCAAGTACAGCTATCCATGGTCCTGCATCACCCATGTGTGCATTTGTCGTCCATAGACCTGTAGGCCTAGTCACAACAACTGAGTAGTGTACCCCGATTGCGTGGCGTAGTGCTGGGGGCTTCTGTGTCTGTCCTCTCCGACAACGGTGTTGCCAATGCATGCACTCAAACTGTCTTTATTTCTCCCCCCCCCATTTTCTTTGTCTTCCTGTTCATGTGTGCATTAGCATCATCAGGCGGAGGAGAAGTGGCATCGGCGCACGAGGGAGCTGCATCTCACATGGCCCCGGAGGGCCATGCAACCGACTCCGAGTTCACCAGTGAGACGGAGGGCGAGGGGAGCTCCACAACGGGGACCCGTGGAGATGTCAGCGACACCGACACGTCCTCAGAAGGGAGCTCCCTTGTGGTGGCGGTAACATCCGTGCCCACCGCCACAACAGGTACAGCCGCCACCCAGCGCACCAGCCCGCCCTCCCAGCAGCCCCTCAGCCTTCGCTCCGTGCCCGCTCGCCCAGGAAGGCGGGCATCTCCTTCGCCCAAGGCACCTCAGGCCCTGCCCCAGTTACCCCTGCTGCCCTCAGTGAGGAGGTCATTGACCTCCTGAGGACCATCATTGTTGGGCAGTCTACCCTTTTGAATGCCATCCAGGGTGTAGAAAGGGAGGTTCATCGGAGCAATGCATACCTGGAGGGCATTCATTCGGGTCAGGCTGCCCATCAGCGATCGTTCAACGCTCTGGCCTCAGCACTGACGGCAGCCATTGTCCCTGTCTCCAGCCTCCCTCTTCTAACTGCCTCCACCCAGTCCCAGTCTCCTGTTCCTCAGCCTATCCCATCCACACCATCAGACCAGCCTGCACACACCTCAACACCCAAGGGCAGCTCATCCAGACATAAGCACCGCAGATCCCACAAGCATTCACCCAAGCAACATCCAGATGCAGACATGGCAACAGTCACTACCACCTCTGTGTCCCCCTCCTCCTCGTCTCCCTCCTCCCTCCCTGTCACGTCTCCACTCACACCTGCATGCACACCACCATCAGCCAGTACTTCCATCACCAGCACACCCTCCAGTACAGTCCGCACACGTGCAGTCACCACCCCCACTGCCATTTACACGTCCCCTGTGTCCTCTCCCGGTGTGTCTGTCACCCCCTCTTCCAAACCACACAAACGCAGGCAGCCACCCACCCAACAGCCATCCACCTCACGACAGCCTCCGTCACAGGCACCTGCACCCAAAGACAGCACACTTGACTCTCCTACAACCACATCCTCTTCCTCCACTCCCATACCCACTGCACCTACCCTTCCCATTGCTCCTAGAAAACTTTTCCTCTCTAAAATTAACCTCTTTGCATCACCTGACCCACCCCCTCCATCTGGTAAGAGTCCAAAGAGCACCTCAGCCACCACCAGCCCTGCATCTAGTATGACCATTGTGCAGGGCTATTGGAGTCCACCAGCTCCTAGGGCAGGGACATCGGCCAGCAGCAAGGGGACAGCTAGCCCACCCCCTGGGAAGAGGACAAAAAAAACTAAGGGCCGGCGCGAGAAGCCTGAGACGGCTGCCACCAAGGACAGTAGCCTTGCCCCGTCACCTGCCACATCATCAAAGGGAGGCAAGGGCCAGAGAGCTTCAGCGAAGGAGGGCAAGGGCAGAAGGGCGGAGAAGTCATGCAGCAGGCGAGCTGACCAGGAGGGCCCCACCAGCCCCATTCCGGGTGTGACGGACGACACCCACGGGCCCAGGACTCCATCACAGGAGGGCCCCGCAACTGCAAGGTCGAGGGGCGACTAAGCGGGGAGTCTTGGCCAGGTCTGGCTCCCTCGAAAGACAGGACAAGCACCGCTGAACAGGACCCGCCGTGAGAAGCACCGCTGAACAGGGCCCCGCCAAGACAGGCACCGCTGAACAGGGCCCCGCCAAGACAGGCACCGCTGAACAGGGCCCCGCCATGAGAAGCACCGCTGAACAGGGCCCTTCCTGTCAAGCACCGCTCCGCTGGGCCCTTCATCTCAAGCACCGCTCCGCTGGGCCCTTCATCTCAAGCACTGCTCCGCTGGGAACCGCCGTCTCAAGCACCGCTCCGCTGGGCCCTTCCTGTCAAGCACCGCTCCGCTGGGCCCTTCCTGTCAAGCACCACTCTGCTGGGCCCTTCATCTCAAGCACCGCTCCGCTGGGCCCTTCATCTCAAGCACCGCTCCGCTTGGCACTGCCGTCTCAAGCACCGCTTGACAGTGCCGGTTCTGTGTCGAGCAGGTGTTCACGAAGCACTCTGGGCACCGTGCCTCCTCCTATACCAGTGGAGTCTGTTATCCATCTGATGGACTGTGGCTTTGCATTCCCCAGGATGGTACAGTGGGCAACCCACCCACTGTAGAGACTTGTGAGACTGTGGCTTTGCACACCCCAGGATGTGACAGTGGGCAAGCCACCCACTGTAGAGACTTGTGAGACTGTGGCTTTGCACTCCCCAGGATGGTACAGTGGGCATGGAGGCCCCTCGTGGATCTGGCGTCGTGGACTCATGTGGCTGAGGTGCCCCCCCTTCCCTTCCCCCTGAGGTGCCTGTAGTTTTATCATCTGATGCCCCTGCAGTGTTCTCTCCAATGGTATCCGGTCTCCTGTGTGGGCTTTGCCCATGTGTTTTACACATTGGCCCACGGACTATGTAAATTTAACTGACTGTGCAGGACTGATTGCCTATGTTTCAAATTTACACTATGTTCATTCGTTATTTTGTATATTTCATATTGCATATTTACCACGACTTAGATGAACCTATTTTATACATAAATTTTATGGATCATTTTAATTATGTCTTTGCATTATTCCGGGGGGTTTGGTGGGTGTCACTCTGACTTGTTGCTCTGCATTGGTGTGTAGGTATTTGGGGGGGGGGGTATGTGTGTGCCCGTAACCTTTCCTCCTCCCCCCTCCCCCGTCCCCTGTGTCGTAGGTGCAGTCCTCACCGTTGTCGTCTGCGCCGGCGTTCGTACTCGTTGTAGATGAGCAGGTAGATAATAGCTGGTAGGATGTTTAATTCGGGTTCCATGTTGTCCTCCTTCCTCGTGGAGTGTGTATAGGTGAGCGTTTTCCCGTTCGTAGTCTGTTTCCGCCGAGTTTTTATCGGCGGGGCTCCCGCCCCGGAAAAGGTGGCGGATTGGTGAGTTGTGATAGGGTGGGCGGTACATTGTCTGCCGCCTGCCTGTTGGCAGTGACCGCCGCGCTGTTTGTCTGTCCCGCCGTGGCAGTAGGAGTGTTAAAGTGGCGGGCTGTGTTGGCGGTTCCCGCCAAGGTCAGAATTCCATTTTTTTGACCGCCTGCCTGTTGGCGGGTTGGCCGCCGCTTTATCACCGACCGCCAGGGTCAGAATGACCCCCATAGTATTGTAAAGTTTTGTAGAGTTATATGGAGTTGAGTACACCACAGTGGTTTAGAGTGAATAAGAATACAGTGGGATGATATAAAGTAGAATAACGTACATGTAGACTGGAGTGGTGTACAGTGGAGTGGCATAGAGTGATATAGTGTAGTAGCTTACAGTGGAGTGGTGTACAGTGAAGTAGTTTAGACTGGAGTGGTGTATTGTGAGGTGGGTTAGAGTACAATAGCATACCGTGGAGTTGGGTAGAGTAGAATACCATGCAGTAGTAGCGAAAGATTGAAGGTGCATATACTGTATTAGCATAGAATGGAATGCTGCTGAGTAGAATAGCATGGAGTGGCATACAGTGGAGTGGGGTAGAATGGAGTAGTATATAGTGGAGTGGGGTAGAGTGAAGTAGCATATAGTGGAGTGGGGTAGAGTGAAGTGGCGTCCAATGGACTAGCATAGAATGGAGTACCATAGAGTTGAGCAGTGTATACACTTTAGCGGCGTAGAGTAGAATAGCGTATAGTGGAGTGGCATACAGTGGAATAGCTTAGAGTGGAGTTTGTATAGTAGAGTGTCATTGACTGGAACAGTATATAGTGGAGTAACATACAGTGCAGTTGCATATAGTGAAGTGGTGTAGACTGGAGTGGAATACACTGGGATGGGATGGAGTGTAATAGCATACAGTGGAGTGGAGCACAGTGAAGAGGCATCCAATAGAATAGCTTAAAATGGAGTAAGGTAGAGTGGAGGGACCGCCACTGGAGTGAAGTAGAGTGAAGTAGCATACACTGGAGCGACAAGCAGTGGAGTGGCATACAGTGGAATTCAATAGGGTGAAATAACATATACTAAAGCAAACAGTGGAGTGGCATACAGTGGAATTAGATGGGGTGGGATAACATATACTAGAGTAGCATACAGTGGAGTGTCATACACTGAAGAGGCATGGAGTGAAATTGCATACAGTGTAATAGCATAGAGTGGAGTTGTGTACAGTGTAGTAGTGTAGAGTGAAGCAGCACAGAGTGGAGTGTTGTACAGTGGAGTGGCGTAGAAAGTAACAGTGTCTAGTGGAGTAGCATATAGTGAAGTGGTGTATAATGAAGTAGTGTCGGCTTTAGAGAAATGCAGTGGCTTGAGGTAGAAAGTAATAGCATATAGCGAAATGGGGTATTCAGGCGTGGTGGCCAATAGAATAGTGTAGAATGAAGTGGAATAGAATTGAGCACCATACACTGAGGTGGAGTAGTGTCTACTGGAGTGAAATACAGTGGAATAGCATAGAGGGGAGTGGCATACAGTTGAATGGTGTAGAATAGAATAGCATATACTGGGGTAGCATCTATCACAGTACCACATACTGGAGTGGCATACACTGAAGAGTCATAGAGTGGGGTCACATACAGTGTAATAGTGTAGTGAAGTAGCGTATAGGGAAGAAGCATATAATGGAGTGCTGTAGACTAAAGTGGCATACAATGGCATGGGGTAGAGTGTAATAGCATACAGTGCAGAGGCACACATTGGAGTGGAGTTCAATTGAATAGCATATAATGAAGTGGCATAGAGTGGAGGGCTATACACTGGAGTGGCATAGAGTGAAGTAGCATCCAGTGGAGTGGCATATAATGGAATAGCGTACAGTGGAGTGTTGTAAAATGGAGTGGCATACAGTGAAATAAAGTAGAGTGGAGTGACATGCAGCAGAATAGTGTAGAGTGGAGCAGTGCATAGTGGAGTAGCATCCAGTAGAGTGGCATTCAGTGGAGAGAAGTAGACTGGAGTACCGTACAGTGATGTTGCACACAGGGTAATAACATAGATTGGAGTGGTGTAATGTGGAGTCTCACACAGTAGAGAGGCTTAGAGTGGAGTGGAGTAGCATAGAGTTGAGTAGCATAGAGTGCAATAGCATATAGTGGAGTGGCTACAGTGGCATGGCATACAGATGTATGTGAAATTTAGCATCAGTGTAGATATTGGTGTGCAGAGTAATGCAACACAGCTAACTGAGCTGCTTGTGTTTCTCCGGATTTGCCAATCCACTGTACCACAGTCCCTTAATACAGCTAGGCCTTAGTTAAATTGTGGGCCATTATATGCCATAATAACTGTGCAGTATACCATGGTATATGGCGTTGACAAGACAGTACATCATTGTCATAGAATGAAGAGGCAGCCATATTGTTTTTACTGCACTTTGGCTGTGTTTAGTGTTAGAGCCTTAGATATATGTAAATAGTAGGTCCCTATCTATTACCCCTGTGGTCATAGGGAGATTTATTTACAATTTGTATATATTTTTAAATAAATTTACAGCCATGCACCGCTATAGTTTCACAAACGTTTGTGAAATTTTGGGAAAGTACTGCAGTGACATATATCAGTAAGTTTTAACGCCTTATAACTTAAGAAAGACTTACCCTACTAAACCGCAGTAGACAAAAAGAATCATCACAGCACCATAATGTATAATCCTGCAAAACTTCATGTAAATCCATTCAGCAATTTTCGCTTTACATCAAATACAATAGTCTATGGAAAATGCATTAGTGGAAAAAAATATTTTGGGACCCTCTTTTATCTTTGCACTTCTTAGAGGATTCGCTAAAAAAATTGAAATCATCTCAAAATGAAGAAAATGCCGTAGGTCAAGAAATTTTGTGGTGATCCGTTAAACAGGTGGAAAGTTATTAGGGAGCTAACATCTCAGGAATTCCTATATTTGGGAATACTAACTAAAACTACAGTGTGGCAATCAGATTTAATGTGATGTCCTTCTTTTTATCTATTATATTTGTTACGTATTTGAATATTGGTTTGCAGAATCACATGATCATTTCACCATCAATGTCACATATATATATATATATATATATATACACAAAACATTTTCACCTCCAGCTGGTTCCCTATCACCGGCCCATAAGGAAGAAAATAATTGCGGCCGCAGCATCTTTGCCAGTAAAACAATTGGTTGTACAGTACAAAAATCACTGGACGCATTTGAGGGACAACGTCTCCGTGGTCACGGCTTAACCATCAGTGAGTATCACATTCATTAAATAACGTGAAAGTGCTCAACATAAAAATTCGAGTTCCAATTTGAAGTAATGTTATACACAGTTAATCAAACCCTTTTTCCATTCTTGGCTGTATTGCAATCGTTGGTTTAAAACCCAGGACTATCTCCATTAGCCACTAACATTTATATGACAGTATAATATTCTCGCATTCCGATTACCATAACAAAAAAAATACCAGAAAAATCATCACAGTGCTCATATTGCTCACCATTGAAAACGAACTGTAAATACCTGAAAGCATTTCATTACAGTTAAAAGCCATTTTTAAGTGGTGTTATAAAAATGAATCTTTGCTTTTTCTTTAACTTTAGTATTATAAATGCGTGGTTTTGGACACAGGGTTATCTGCCTTAACCACTACCTCTGCTTAATGGTTTAACTTTATTCATACTTGCAATTAAAGCAGGATATACCAATTTCCATAGCATTGCCAAACATGTTTACATGGAAGGTATTTACTCTGGTCTTGAGTTTATCGCAGCCTTATGCATTTTAGTTATATTAACAATCATCCACTAAGTTTATTTAATGGTTCACACATATCTAATAAATACCAGTACTTTATCCCACAAGGGGACTACATCACATCATTAAATACAGTATCTAAACCATAATTCTGCATTGGTAACCTCAGATTTATCAGTCAGAAACATTCATCATATTCAGTGCAGTATCTCTTACTGTGACCAAAGACATGTCTAGACTCACAATCAGGGCCAAGTGGGCATGTAGTCAATTAATGGCAGTTAAAATACTCTCTGTCCCATTGGTTGTCTAGTCATATGGTAAAAGAAAATAGCTCTTCTATCGAGTTCCCATTCAAACTGAATGCCAAACCCTAATGTAAAATTTCCAGAAAAGGATACCATAGCTCTTTTGCTGGATCATGAGAACCCATGGTAATTGTGATTGTTCACCCAATGGCCTCGCATGCTTATACCAAAATCCTTAGTCCATTGGCCAAATTAGAAAAATGTGAAAGTGAAGCTAAAATCAATACAAGTACATAAAATGATGGTAATAAACATTCACTAAAAAACAAAAGTTACAGGGGCAATATAACTAGGTCCAAATTTTACATGCACAAAACAATAGAAATTCAGCTGTTATTGTTTTTTCAAGTAACTATTATTCATTCCCCAAGGTAACTATAACTCGTGCCCCCACCATTCACAGATTTCTCATCAATAATTTTACTGAAAATGTACCATCTTTCTTGGCATGTTGCACTTAAGTAACTTATAAGTCACCTATATGTCTATCCTTCACTTGTGGAAGGTTAGGTGCAAAGTTACTAAGTGTGAGGTGCCCCCACATACTTCAGTGCCATTTCCCGGAAATTTGGGAGTGCGGGGATGCCATTACACGTGTGCACTACATATAGGTCAATACCTATATGTAGCATCACAATGGTAACTCCGAAAATGGTCATGTAACATGTCTAAGATCATGGAAATGTCCCCCAATTCAAAATCTGGTATTGGGGAGCCAATTCCATGCATCCTGTGGGCTTCACTATGGACCCCCAGTACTGCCAAACCAGCTCTCTGAGGCTTGCACTGCAGCTACAGCTGCTGCCACCTCACATACAGGGTTCTCCCATCCTGGGGTCTGAGCAGCTCAGTCCCAGGAAGGCAGAACAGAGCACTTCCTATGAGAGCAGGGTGTTACACCCTCTCCCTCACCCTCTCCCTTTGGAAATAGGTGTTACAGGCTGGGGAGAGGTAGCCTCCCCCAGCCTCTCAAAATGGTTTGAAGGGCACAGATGGTGCCCTCCTTGCATAAGCCAGTCTACACCAGTTCAGGAAACCCTTGTCCTCTACTTTGACACAAAACTGGACAAAGGAAAGAGGAGTGACCACTCCCCTGTCAATCACCACCCTAGGGGTGGTGCTCAGAGCTCCTCCAGTGTGTCCTGGACTTCAGCTATCTTGCTTTGCAAGGTGTGGGGGCACTCTGGAGGGCTCTGTGTGGCCAGTGCCAGCAGGTGATGTCAGAGACCCCTCCTGATAGGCCCTTACCTGTTAAGGTAGCCAGTCCCCCTCTCAGGGCTATTTAGGGTCTCTCCTGTGGGTTCTCTTCAGATCCTGCTTGCAAGTTTCCTTCAGGAATCCTCTGCAACTACTACTTCATCCTCTGACCTTGGATCAACCGCAGCCTGCTCCAGGAACCGCTATAACAGCAACAAAGTATCCACAAGGGATACTTTTCTTCTGCAACTTCAGCTCCAGCCCGCAACTGCAACTGTTTCCATGGTGTGCATGCTCTGGGGACTCGCTGTCTTCATCCTGCACCAGAAGGACCGAAGAAATCACCCATGGGGTGACGGAGTCAGTCCCCTGCTCATGCAGGCACCTTCTTAGATGATGACTGGTACCCTTGGACTCCTCTCACAGTGACGAGCATGCTCCTAAGGACAGAGGGTGGACCCCATCGACATAAACTGTCCTGAGGTCCTGCTGACGCAATTTGGAGGAGGTAAGACCTTGCCTTCCCTGAGAGCGACAGTACTCCTGTGTACTGTGTCTTCTTCACCTCCTGAGGCCTCTATTCCTTGATGCACAGCCTGGCCCAGGTCCCCAGCACTCCATCCTGCGAAGCTCAACTCACTGAGTTGTTCTCCGGCGGCGTGGGACCTTCCTTTGTTGTGCTGCACCAACTACATTTTGCACCTCCTTTGTCCCCATATCCTGGGACTCCCGTGGGTGCTGTCTGGCATCCTGAGGGCTCTATACAGTGCTGAGAGCCCCGTCTTCCTCCTCACCCAGAGTGGAGGCCCCAGGTCCCTCCTGGGGCAAGCTAACGCCATTTTGACACAAAATGCATATTTGCCGTATCCAAGGCTTGTTGGTGACTTCCAACACGAAATCATCTCTGCATCCATCTTCACGTCGTGGAACATCTGTTGCATCATGCAGGAACCACTGGCTTCTTCCTAGGGTGCATTCCTGCAGTCTTCGTCCAACCAGGGACTCTTCTTTTGCACCCTCTACTCTGTTGGCAGGGGCTCCTTCCCTTCCTGGAACTTCTTTCAACTTCTGGGCTTGGTCCCCTTCTTTTGCAGGTCTTCAGGTCCAGAAATCCAGCAGTTGTTGTTTGCAGACTTGGTTGGTTACTGCAAAATCCCAACCATGAGGTGTTGTGTGTCCTAAGGAAACTTGCAGTACTTTACTCCTGCTTTTCTGGGCTCTGGGGTGGGGTAATTTACTTACCTTTACTGTATTCTTACTCTCCTAGCGATTCTGCACACACAACACTTGTCTAGGGGGGAATTTGTGATTTGCATTCCATTTTCTTAGTACATGGTTTGTGTTGCCCCAGACCTATTTTCTCCTATTGCATTCTATAGCATTTCCTATTGTTTGCACTATTCTATGTCTAATTACTTGCCTTATTTTGGTCTCTAGTGTATATATTGTGTATAATACTTACCTCCGGAAGGCGTATTGCCTCTAAGATATTTTTTGTACTGTGTCACCCAAATAAACTACCTTTATTTTTGGTAACAATGAGTATTGTCTTTACTTGTGTATAAGTACTGTGTAACTATAAGTGGTATTGCATGAGCTTTGCATGTCTCCTAGTTCAGCCTAAGCTGCTCTGCGATAGCTACCTCTATCAGCCTAAGCTGCTAGAACACTACTACTTCACTAATAAGGGAGCATTGGACCTGGTATAAGGTGTAAGTACCCAAGGTATCCACTACAAACCAGGCCAGCCTCCTACAGATGTCATGGATTATGTAATATAAGGGGTAATTAGCAGTGCATGGCAAGGGTGCAAGTTATAGTTACCTTAGGGAACAAGTTATAGTTACTTGAAATAACTCTTAACTATAAAAGCTGAATTTCTATGGTTTTGTGCGTGTAAAGTCTGAACCTATCTATAACGTCCCTGTAACCTTTGTTTTTTTTATGAATTTCAAAGGTATTTTTCATTCTATTTCCTAAATATAACGTCCCTGTAACGTTTGTTTTTTCAGTTAATTTCTAGAGTTTTTTAATGTTAAGTAAGATGCCTATCACAATGCACGGCGGAGGGGGTTGAATACAGGGCCTGCCATTGCACTGCCCCCACCCAAGCATGCTGCTCCTGCTCCCACTCCTCCTTGCCATCCATTGTCCATGTTCATGCCCCGGCTCCCTCATTATAGCCCTGTGTGGCTGTTGTTCTGCCATTGCTCTTCCCGGCTGCCCTGAATGGTTAGCTTGCTGCACCAGCCACCTTCTCCCTACCCTCTGTTGTCTGAGTCCATGCACCAGCCCCCTCCCTCCTGCCTTGCCTGGTCCAATGTGCTGCTACTGTCCTCCATTTAGCTTGATGTCCCTGCCCACTCCTCCTGCCCTTCATTGTCCAATCCTATGCCCCATCATTGCCCTCCTGCTTAGTCCCTGTGCTTGGCTTGCTGGTCCGCCCTCCTTCCCTTGCCCTCCAATGTCTGTGCGCATGCCCCTGCTGCATCCTTTTTGCCCACCACTTTCATAGACTTGCCAATGCTCCTCCTATCTACTATGAGTGTTCTGTTGGGCTGCCACTGCCCATCCCACCTGCCCACCATGATCAGAAGGCTGACGCCTGTCCCCGTCACCTCTACCCTGCCTATCTCCCATGCCCCTGGCTCCATCCCTCCTGTCCTACATGGTCCAGTTTATTGCCACTCCCTTCTGCCCTCCATGGTCCTTTGTGCATGTCCCTGCCCACTCCCTCTTGCCCACCATGCCTATTGTCCAACCACTACCCATTCTGCTTGCCATGCATGGTCTTCTGTGTTGCTACAGTCCCTCCCACTTGCCCTGTGTGGTCAGCTTGTGGCCCCTGACGCCCGCCTACTTTTCCTCTGTGTCTGCGTGTATGCCATTATAGTCTCACGTTTGCCCTCCTTTTGCTTCCAGAGCCCATCCCGCCTACCCTCCATGGTCAGCTGACTGCTTCTACTCATTTGCCCCCTGCCCTCTGTTTTCCTTGTGCAGGCCCCTATCCCAACCCCTCCTGCCCTGTCTGGTCTGTTATCGTGCCCCTGCCCCCTCTCTCCTGCTCTTCATGGTCCGTTATGCTGCAACTCTCCCTCCTGTCTGTCTGGTATGGTCAGCTTACTGCCCTTGCCTCTGTGCATGGCCCTCGCCCTTCACTATTGCTTTTCATGGTCTGTAGTGCTGCACTGCCAGACTGCTTGCCCTGTGTGGTGTATTGTGCTGCTGCAACATCTGACACCTGCCCTGTAAGGCCAGTTTGGCGCCCATGCCCATCTCCCTCCTGCCCTCTGTTATCCAAGTTTATGTCCCTATCCCATTCCTCCTTCCCCCTGTGATCCAATGTACCATCCTTGCCAACATTTTGAACTTGGTAAGTTCAAAATGAACTCCTTTCCCCTGCCCTCCATGGTCCATTGTGGTGCCAGTGCCCCTCCCGCCTGCCCGTCATGGTCAACTTGTTGCCACTGCACCTCCTCCCTGTCCTCAATTCTCCATGTCCGTGTCCCTGACCTCTGTCTCCCCATAATATTCTAATGAACAACATTCTATATTTATTACAAAAGTGTGGCACACCTGATGTCATCTTGATATAATTAAAACTGTAATACTTAAAGCATTTCCTTTGGAAATTATAAAAATGAGAGGGTCTTAATTCCATAGAAATTATGGCTAGTGCTCCAAAAAACTGAGGACATATTGTCTAAGTTCCCAAACAGTGACAAAGTACTTTTAAAAAAAAAGCTGCAGACTTTGAAACTAAGGGACTGTGTTCGAGTTTCAGCGTCAGGTCAACATTCTAGGCAAATCACTTAATCTCCTCATGCCTAAAGCCCAAAATAAATGTGTCTTTGTGTAATGTAACAGATGCTCATGTAAAGCACTCCTGTACCTTCAGGTGAAGTCTGCGCAATACAAAACTGCAAAACAAAACAAGAAATTAAGGGGCATATTTAGAAGCCCCTTTCGCCTCCTTGCGCTGCCCTTGCGTCATTTTTTTAATGCTAAGGTGGCGTCAAGGAGGCCTTTTCCCCCCACCAGGTTTACAAAGTGGCACAATGCATGCATTGCACAAATTTGTAGCCCCTTGTACCACGTTATAGCTGCGGCCCAGAAAAATGGCACTGTGAAATTTACGAGATTTCACTGCACCATTTTTCCCATCATTTTTTATATCTGCCCAAGGCAGGCATTAAAATGATGCTCCCATTGTTTCCAATGGGCATCCCCACGCATTGGTTGGACTAGCGCCATGATTTTTGGCGGTAGTCAACCAGTATACCACAATAGCGCTAAAAATGTTGATGCTATTATGCTAAAATGCACCATGGTGCACCGTATTGTAAATATGGCGCTACCATGGTGATATTAGGGGGGCACAGGACGACACAATGAAAGTGGAACATCATAGCACACTTATGTCATTGGGCTGTACTTGGGTTATATTTGGGATAGTATTTGTGCTCCATTTGGGCTCTTTTCTGTCTGGTGAACATCTTGGGAGACTTGTTTGTTATGAAGCTTCCTAATCTCCTAATGTACTGCAGTATACTCAGTAGAAAATGCTTTCAGTTTTCAACTTTGATTCCATCAAGATGACGTTCGGATATGTCACACTTTTGGCATAAAGTCAGAATGTTAACACTCTAGTTGCTCATAAGAACATTGTAGTAAAGTCTCTAATCACCAGGGAGTTAACTGGCAGGCTGCTGCTGGTATTGAAAGTGCATGTTTCAGTCTGGATGTCAGAATGTTTTATTGAGATAGAAGAGGGACATACTTGAGAACTCACTTAAAACGTGTCCTAATTTTTCTTTCTACAGCACTAGCCATAATTTCTATGACAATATAAACACCCTCATTTTTATTCCTTTCTAAGTTAAATGATTTAAGTTGTGCCAGTTTGATTCAATCAAGATGGCTTCAGGTGTGCCACACATTTGTCATAAGTAAGACTGTTAGTGCTCTAGTTCTTTAGAACACTGTGAGGCTGCAGAAGAACACAAGGAAATCAACTGACATACTCCTCCTGTTGGAAGTTCATGTTTTACTGAGGTTGTCAGAGTTCATTCTCATATGGCTGAGAAAGATAATTTGAATTTACAGAATATATGCTCTCATTTTAGCTTCTGGAGCACCTTCCATAAACTCTTTCGGAAAATCATGAGAAAACAGTTTTGTCTCAAACATGATTCTTGAAATCCCAGCAGGGTAAAATAACCATCAAACACAAAACATCAGTAGACCCAAAACAACATTAATCAGTAGTATTGTGTCAAACAGGCACTTGTCAGACCAGCACCATCATAAATAAACATAAGGAAAAACATTTCATATTGCATAGATCATACACTCCCCCTGCATGCAATGCAAACCCTGAAAATATGTGTGTTATCCTAGCATGGAAAAACTATATATTCAATCAGGGCATAACATATTTCACCAGTAATGAGGGTATAAAACGCCATAGGATGATGCTTTAGCCAAGGAACTCAACCCTAAAACATCAACTGTATACAGGTGTACATCAAACGTCTCACCCTGAGACAAAGCGCTCCTGCGCTTTTATGCTATGAATTACAGTAATTGTCATGGTCTTTCCTATCCGTGTCTGGCTTCCTCACATAGTAAAGTCGAGCATGCAGTAACCAATGCTTCTGTCAAGGTTACTGCGGTGCTGTCTAAACCAAGGGCCCTCGGTCCCCCCAGGAGCACCTGTAGTCCTATTCTATCAGGGTGGTACCTTTCACAAAATATCTAGCAGGATCGGGGACCTCAATCGAGGTTTCCATCCTATCCTGCCAGCTGCTGATGAGGGTCTCCCCAAAGATATGCCCCTAATTATGGGGAGGTACACACGGTTCCTTCAGTGGAGGGGAGACCCCTCTGGGTCTCCCACGTCTAAAATAGAGAAGCGCCGTAATGGCCGTTGTAGACTCCCCTATTAGGGGAAAGGCGGTGTTTGTGAGGCGAGTCTCCAGCCCTGGGGGCTCACCGACAAGAAGCTTGCTACTGTGCCCAAGGGGAGAAGGGCCGCTGTACTTTCCTCGTTGGAATAATTGTCATGGTCTTTCCTATTCGTGTGTGGCCTCCTCACATAGCAAAGTCGAGCATGCAGTAACTGATGCTTCTGTCGAGGTTACTGCTGCGCTGTCTAAACCAAGGGCCCTCGGTCCCCCCAGGAGCACCTGTAGTCCTATTCTATCAGGATGGTACCTTTCACAAAATATCTAGCAGGATTGGTGACCTCAATCGAGGTTTCCATCCCATCCTGCCAGCTGCTGATGAGGGTCTCCCCAAAGGTATGCCCCTAATTATGGGAGGTACACACGGTTCCTTCAGTGGAGGGGAGACCCCTCTCAGTCTCCCACATCTAGAATAGAGAAGCGCCGTAATGGCTGTTGTGGACTCCCCTACTAGGGGAAAGGCGGCGTTTGTGAGGTGAGCCTCCAGCCCTGGGGGCTCACCGACAAGAAGCTTGCTACTGTGCCCAAGGGGGGAAGGGCCTCTGCACTTTCCTTGTTGGAGGTGAGACCTCTCTTGGTCTTCCCCTATGCAGTGTCTAGCCAGGTGGCAGCCTGCGGTGCGGCCACCACTTGCGCAGAGCAGCTCTCCCGGGCGCAGCTTCCTCCTCCGGAGGAACGGCTGCTCATGAAGTTAGCACAGCTGCTACCTCTTCTCCACACAGCCCGTCTCCCCTTTGGCTCTCCTCAGGGGCAGGGGGTGGGCTGTGGCAGACTCGTCAGCTGGACTGTATCACGCCTGTATCAATAAAAGACGTGCTCCTCATGCGCTCAGGCCACAGCCGTTAAGTGTCTAAAGAGAAGATGTCTGCTTAGGTCCCGGGTGCACCAATTTGTGCATGCTTCATTCACGCTGTCTCACAGCTTCGCTCTGGGCTCCAAACTGCAGGATTGCCTTCCAGCACCAAGTACAGTGCTCTCCAAGCACTACAAAAGAATATCAGAAAACAGGGTGACAGGGGGCACACCACTTAACCCCTGAGGAAACTGTAGCACACAAGTCAGGGGCAGCAGCAGGCCAGCACACCCAGACAGGGGACAGGCAGGGATAGTGGTTCCTCCTTACAAAACAGCAGTGCCTCTGCAGACCAGAACCAGGGAGCAGCTAGCAGCAGGGTAACATACAGAAAAGCAATCCAGTTGAGTCTTTTGGGCCATCCAGCAGACACCAGGCAACAGGACAACAAAAGAAGAGAAGGCCATATGAGTCCTTTGTGCAGTCCAGCGGTCCCTCTGGCAGAGGTTCAGTCCCCATTCCAAAAGTGCTCTCTCAATCAGGCGACAAGAGCCCTCTATTTATACTCAAAAATATATTTGTTCAGGGGTTAACTTCAAAGGAGTACTTTTAAGTCAAGCGTAACACTCTTTTAACCCATCCCTGTCTCCAGACATCAGTATGGTGTAATCAGTCCACTGTGTGATGGCAGGGCACAGCCTATGCACATGTAAGGCGCAAACAACCATCCCTTTCCCCAGCCCAGGAAGACTACCATGCCTCGTCTGTCACACCCAGTCCTCCTACGGATGGCTGTCTGGAATGTATGCACCAAGTGGAGTTTTCATTCTGTTTCAGATGTGGATTGGAGTCAAGCTGCAAAAGCACTAGTGTTACAAGCACAGAGGAATGCCCACTTCCTAAAGAGGCAGTTTCTACCATGGTAATAAATCATCCATCTACACTTATAAGCAAGATTTCTCACTACCATTCCAAACATAGGAAACATGCACATGCTATTCATTATGGAACAGAAACTACCACTGAGCCGTGTGTCAGGGCATTTTCAATGCAATCCTATGAGAGGAGCAGCACTCACAGTAGAGATAAGCTAAATAGGCTGTTTGTCACTACTAGGACATGTAAGACATACAGATATATCCCCTACCTTTTACATGCATAGCACTCTGCCGACAGGGCTTTCTAGGGCCTACCTTAGGGCTGCCTTGGGTATAGCAAAAAGGGAGTTTGGGCCTCAACAAGTAGTAGGACTTACCATATCACTGTGGTAGTAAACAGCGCATGCAGGCCCTGCAGTGGCCAGCCTGAGACATGTTTCAAAGGCTACTTCTGTGGATGGTGCGATCTGCGCTGCAGGCCCACTAGTAGCATTTAATTAACAGGGCCTAGGTTCATGGTATACCACTTTACAAGGTACTTAGAGGTAAAATAAATAAGACAATCAGATGTAAGTCAATTATACCAAGTTTAGAAGGGAAAACACATGCACTTTAGCAGTGATCAGCAAGTTTTAACGTGCATATGTGAGTGTATATATATATATACTCTCTTCACCTCATCACTGATTGTATTTCTTCAGTAGTATGCCGTAACACAAATTCCGAGACAGGCTTCGGAAAAAAGACGGCTGCACAACCAGGTGCATTGTGAGGGTATTTCCAGCTCAATAGTTATATTTGAATTAAACAAAAGTGCAGGAATCGTGTAAGTGCTGATATAAAATGGTAACAAGTTTCGGCACACATGCCTTCTACTGACAACCATGTATAAAAGTGAGATTGAATGTTAAAGAGACTAGGTTATATTACCTTTCCACAACCAACTAGAACAAAAAAGTTAGCACGTACCAACTTGCGACAACATTCATGAAGCAATTCTAATGTCAGAGCCAGTAAATAAGTGTGATAATGCTGAAAGCAAAAATTCATTAATTTTTTTCCACTGAATATCACAATCAAAAGAAGTTAAAAACTCATTTTATCTCATAGCTAATACTGGTTAAGTACACTGTTCATCAATTCTCAAATATCCTTAGTCAAACGTACAGTTTCAAATTTAGAACCACATTTTATAGTACATTCTACATTCCAATAATAAGTCACCCATTTTCTTATATTGGCTTATTACTCTTATTCATTTATATTAATTAGATGTATGTGTTTCACCCAAACTGCTCAACTTCAACATGTCTTTCCTCTGCAATTCAGGTCTTACATCAAATATGTTCTATTGTTTATCATTGTTATGTAGGGCAACTTCCTTGTTATTTGTATTTTTCCATCTTTTAACCACAGCAATATGACATTGCTTGAAGACTTATTTAGAAAAGCAACTTAAGAAAACATGGAGCTCTGCATCAAAGTAATATCACTACCATCCGGTAGGTACAATAAACAGTGATATATCAGATTGAAGTTGAAGTTACAGCAAAGAGATTTTGCATAGGATGCATAGCCCTTCGGCGTGCACGGATAATCAAAATAGAGATACTCCCATTTTTGAAACGTTGAGCACAAAAACATGCCACCCTATACAGGAACGGTGGATATAGGAAGGAGGTGAGAGAAAAATATTTACAATAGTGAGTGAAGATGTAGAGAGCCACCACGTGAATATTAGGTGCAGTGAGGGGTGTGATTATCAGACACAAGGGTAGAAATGATGGTATTGCGCGCATGCTATATACAAGAGTGGGACAAACGGTGCCCGTGGAAAAATTTCACCTCAGAGACTAAAGTGAAGAAGGCCAGTTCTTAGAGTCCTTCTGATAAAAAACCTCAAAAGTGGTTCTATAACTCAGAGAAAGGCCCAAAGGAATGTGGACTAAAATTGTGAAGTCCTATCCAAGAAGTGTATAAACGAGAAACGGGGAGAAGGAAGGCGAATGTAATCCTACCAAAAACTTGGTTACCTAAACCGCCACCAGGCACGTACAGATTTTGTTTATCCGTGCACGCCGAAGGGCTATGCATCCTATGCAAAATCTCTTTGCTGTAACTTCAACTTCAATCTGATATATCACTGTTTATTGTACCTACGGGATGGTAGTGATATTACTTTTAAGAGATCCCATCTGTTTTTGTTTCCAGCCTTGAAAAAGTCCGTGTGGACGAAACACGTGTTGGCTGTTTCTGAACTCTGATATGCCTGTTCTAACATGTGGACATGTCTATCTTTGAGCACTAATTGGATTTCCCAACACAAAGGATTAAAGTATTTCCTGCAACTTTACTCATCTCGGACTTATTGTTTTTCTTGCATTAAATTCACATGTGTTTCATCCACAGAGACAATCTTTACATTTCTGGCATTTCCAAAAGCCCTGTTGTCTGTGCTTCAGCCAATTCAGATCAGTGCTTGGGGCTTTCTGCATGTGACGTACTAGATAATCTCCTAATGAGGCCATTTTATTGTTTGTGTTATATATCTAAAAGATGATTCTTCTATTTCTCTGGATGCTTTCTGTTTTACAGTGAGTAGATTGTCTATCTCTCTTGTAAGTGGCTTTCTTCTGAACAGTTTTTTCTGGCACATAGTAGTTCCCAATATGGGTGCTCCATTTTAGTACCTGTGGGTGTCCACTATTGGTGTGCAGCAGGTTGTTACAGCTGGTTGTCTTCCTATGAATACAAGTACACACCCTCACACCCTCTCCCCCTCAATATACACTGTTATATTCAAATAAGTGATATTGGTTGCAATGATTTGCAGGAAATATATGTTTGCCGTTACAGGTTGATCATTCCCATTATATATTTATATACATATATATATATATATATATATATATATATATATATATATATATATATATACGTATATATATATATATATATATATATATATATATATATATATATATATATAGATATAAAACCTACTGCCAGTCACCCCTAGGTAGTCATAGTTAGGAACTACTTTCCATAGATGAAGTGTTTTTGTTTTGCAAATAACTTTGGTGCCGTTTGATGAATCCTCAGCTGCTGCTTTGAGAGTTTCAGGGTGATTCACCAAGCATGGGCAGAGAAAAAGTGAAATCTCAAAATGAGTTTTCACCATGCATATTTTCCATAGGGATTTTAGATTCGACTGTAGCACTGGATGGAATTACACCAAATTTGGTAGAAAGGTAGATTTTAGTCCAGATAGAGCCCTTTTTGTAATTTGGTGTAAATAAGTTAAGCAGGTTTGGTGTTATTTAAAAAAAGAAATATAGATAGATTGGGAAGCACACGGTCTGTGATCTGATAGATCTGATGATGAGAGCTGATTGACTCCCAACACTTCAACCAGGAAGTGTTAGCAGCCCTCTTGGGACTCAAAAGCAATAAATTCCCAAGAAAAGAGTAAAAAATATAACAGAAGTGGGCAAGGTAGGAAAACCCTGACCCCCTAATCCTTGGTGGTTGGGACCCAGAGAATCCATGATTTCACTGCAAAAAAAAAAAATACACAGTTCAATGTTGCATTCTTTATTTTATCATTTACCCCCTGGGTGGGCCAGGTCCCGGGGGGTGTATGCAGTTATATGATTAGGGGAGAGGGGTGTGTGTGGCCCCTTTCCCCCAGCCAATTTCGGGCAGGGGAACCCTATTCACTGGGTCTGGCCGAGTTTGAAAAGTGGGAGGGGACTACGTGGCTCCCCCCTCCCCAGGCCGTTTTGGGCCCCAGGGACAACCACCTCTCTGGGGCATGGCTGTGCACTTTAGAAGGAGGGGGTCCTTCCTCAACCAATTAATGACCCTGTGGACCACCACCACCAGGGCCAGCTTCTGCTATGTCCTGAGGTGTCCACCCTTAGAGCAGAAGCGATGGCATCTCCCCATGGTGGTGGGGACCTGGCCGGAGTCACGGGGGCACTGGGGCTCCCCTTTCCGGCCTCCAACATAGAGACAATGGATGGTCTGGGTGGTGCCAGGACACTGACCATTAAGCAGCCGGGCCCTAGGGAATGGGTTTCTTTAATGTTAAAGAACCCTAGAAATTTACTGAAAAAGTTACAGGGATGCTATAGTTTGGAAATAGAACTAAAACATTTTTTAGAAATTCACTGAAAAAACAACACACACAAAACCAAAGACCTTCAGCAGTTATAGTTATACTTATCTCAAGAAGTTATAGTTCATGTCCTAAAGTAACCATAACTTGCACTCTCGCCATGCTTTGTTCATTACCACACACATTACATCGCTGATGACATCGTCTATAAAATAATTACTAATATCACTGCAACTGTTTCAGTGAAATTATTGATGAGAAAACTGTGCATGGCGGGGCGCACTCTAGCACTATGCAAATAAACATTGTTATTTTGAACTACTGGTCAGAATGACAGTTGAAAGAGGGTTCTGAATTTGAGCAGAGAGTACTTGAAACCTCACAGGATAAAAATAACCACATCAGCAAGTTAAATAGGTACCACGTTCTCCTCGACAGTAATTTATATGGTGAAAGAAAGGAACATGAAATCAAAAACAGCTGCCTGCGTGAGATAACCATTAGATTTTACTCAATTTATTATTGGATGGCTTCTGCTCTGTAACATAATACACTCTAAAAGAAAAGTATTTTTGAGAAAACTTATGCTTTTAAAGAACAGCTCAAATGCAAACACCAAACGACGATATGTTATACGAAGGATATCTTTCTTCGTTGAGCATGTTTCCTTAGTCACAAAGGATTTTATAAATCGAGAAAAGCACAAATTGAAGATGGCTTACAAAAAATGAACAGCTGACCATAACAACTAATATTTTATTTGGAATCTATGTGAAAAGTTAATGAAGTGATTCAAGAGCAAAATGTGGGAGGAATGTGGAAGAAACGTTCACAATAAATAGAGAAAGATCCAAACAGGGGCACGATAGAAGTTCAGACACAAACACCTAATACAAGTTACGAAGTAAAAACATAACTTTGCTTCACACTTCTGGAGCACATCATCACCCGTGCTAAAGAACAAAAAAATAGACAACTTCACCAGGTGAAGATAAATATCTAAATGCAAGATCAAATGAACATCTGAGTGACGAATGCAAGTCACAAATTGTCAGTGGACCAGTTCAACCTATGCATCACTAAATCATCACACACAATGTATAGGCTGCAAGCGAGATCAGATGAAAGTGGTTGTCAAAAAATGCTAAGGAATTGATAACATATAAAATTAACATTTATGAAACATCCACATAACCGTGTGTAATCAATGCCCCCTTTGTATAATAGCCCCCTTTGTACAGAAAACACTATTGGTCAGGCAACAATTCCACATGAACCAAAATATTCTTGTAGGCCATATCTTGCATGGTTGAGAGCTGGGTCCGCCTTCCTGTGGGAGTCCTGCTGGCTATGCCAGCATTACAATGTGCCTAAGGGGAGGAACATATGTTGAACGCATCTAGAAAGCACCGCAGCAACATTGTCGTTGCCATGGACATGAGCACTATGGAAACAGTGGCAACTGATTTCTGCATCTCTATAGGTTATACAGGATGCCACTACTTTCCAACCCTCCACCATATGCCAGATATGCATGGAGGACTCACCCATGTAGGAACCAACTGCTGTCACTGCTGAATTTCACTTTTGTCAAATATCAAGGCTGTGTAGTTTTAATTCCAACTCGCTCCTCTTGCCACCATCATTTCACGCATACATTTTGTATATATCATGCTTGCGTGTTTTTTTTATCCATACTGTCTCACATTGTGATCATTTTCCCATCTTTCTCTGCCTCCTTCATCTTACATTTCTGCTTCTGTATATCGCGCTCTGGACCAAAGTCTGACGATGAAATAATGAGTGCCAGTGCCAACCACACAAATTAGACAACAACCTACACAAATTAGGCACTAGGGTCAGATTTATGGAAAGTGGCGCCGCACAGAGTGCAGCGCTACTTTCCGTGTGCCCTTTAGCACCCCCTACCGCCACCATGTGTGTGCTGTATTTAATTCAAATATTGGTGCTACTCCTGCAGAGTACATAGGAGCCCAGTCTAAGGAATGGAAGCCCACTTTAACGCCTGCTCTTGAGCAGGCATTAAATGTGCTGTAAAAACTGGTGTAAGGAAATCTCATACATTTCCTTGCGCCATTTTTCCAAATCCCCTAATGAGGGAACATTCCCTTTGCATGCATCATGCGTGGCGCAGGCATAATGTAGAACAAAGTTTTACAGAGTGGTGCAATGCATGCACTACACCACTCTGTAAATACAGCGTGGAGATTTTGGCCCCGTTAGGCCACATTAACTTAAAAATTAATTACGTTAATGTGTCGCAAGGTGGCGCTAGGGCACTTTAAAGATGGCCCTAGGTGACCTTAAATGAAAAAGATGAAAAATGCATAAACCTTTTGTCAGATGCCTTTACAATTGGGAAACCCTCCTCCTGTTAATGTTCCTAATGTATGTGTCTGGATGTTCCTTCATTCATTTATTCATTTACTCTAAAAAGCATCTGAAAGGTAAATCATCCTTATGAGGCCACCTGTAGGAAAGTAACAGTTAAGCAACATTATTTGTCAAACTTTCTGTTCTTTTTTCATATTCCTTCAGACAAGTAACCACACACAGTCTTGCATTTGATTCAAAATAGTTTTTCTATGAGGTTTTTGGAGTCCTCATAATGTAAAAGCAAATTCCGTCAGGGTTGGTAGGCCCTACTTGTAACATCTAAAGCCCTTTCATCTGAAGTCCATCTAAAAGACACCAAACAAAGGGGGAGTGTCAATACGTAAGATATCTGTTTCAGCTAAAGAAAGGTGTTATCGCCCCAACTTACTAAGACCTGTCAAACTATTAACATCCCACAAAGAAGTATATTTCGCTGCTGGTGTAATCAAAACATGCATACTATGCATAAATGTACTAGTAAGTAAATTATGACGGGCAGACGCACTATTTACCAAAGCTGCTATAGCTGACCTATCGACATTCATTGTTTTATAAGAGAGGCCAGAACCAAATAATTCTGCTAAAGAACTGACCACATGAACTATATCTGCTGAAACTGGATTATAATCCATTTGTAGACACCAACAAACCCACTTCTCCAAAGCCAATCTATATGCCTTTCTGGACCCTGATGCCAATGATTTTGATATGAGTCTGAAAGCATCTGCCTAAAATCTCAGCATTTCGCACTGTCTCCAGAAATCCTCCATGAATTCAAATCTAGAAGGCTTTGTTCTACCAGAGTTTGAAACTTTCCTGCTGGCCCCAGAATTACTTCCCTGAGTTTCTGAATCAGGGCAGAAAAATCTGCAGCCATTTCCATCATGAACTGGAAACCATGCCTGTGACTTCCAAACCATAGTTACAATCACTACCATTTCTTTGCATCTGCGTACTTGTAGAAGAACTATTGGTAACATGGCAAACAGAGGGAGAGCATAAGGTGCTAGACCCCTCCAATCTTGGGGGAAGACATCCACTTCCCAAAATTATAGGTCTGGTCGCCAACTGAAAAACCTCTCCAATTGAGTGTTCAACCTGTCTGCAAAATGTCTACACCAAAAGGACCCCATTTCTCCTGAATCCCCAGAAATATGTCTCTGTTCAGTCTCCAGTTGCTTGAGTCTTTGAAATTCCTTGAAAGCCAATCCGCAACATCAAAGACCAGAAATATGTTCAACCACAACTGAAATTCCTTTGCTCAAGCAATGTTCCCAAAATCCTCTCGCCATATCCGCTAAGCCCTTTGATGCACAGCCATCCATCTTTCTGACACATTGTCCATGCTGAGCATTGCACAACATTTCATCATACCCCATGAAAACAACAAATTGCAAAAGAACCTGCCAACAATTCTAAACAAATGATTTGTAACCTCTCTTGAACTGTCCAGCGTTCACCTGTGGATAAGCTCCCATATCTTGTAATCCAACCTTCCAAGCTTGCATCTAATTCTATCACAATCTCCAGGTTCTCCTCGAAAATAGCCCTGCCATTCCATAAGTTTGCATTCCTGGGCCACCACTTTGTTTCCTTACTCAACTCCTGATCCAATAATATAATTTGGGAATAAGACCAACTCATTCGTAAAGCCATCTCTGTATGATTCAACGACACTTCCTTCTCTTGACACATTAAAATATCATCTAGATAAAAGATTAACTTTACTCCCCTCATCCGTAGCCAAGCTGCTACTGGGCAAAGCACCTTTGTAAAGCACAAAGAGGCTGAAGAGCAGATGAAAGGGAGACTTGTGAAGTGTCATAACCTCCCCCTCCATCTGAACTAGAGGAACCTTTGATGTGGTGCCAAGATCAGGATAGTTAAATAGGCATCCTTCAGATCTAGTCTTGTTAACCATTCTCCTTTCCTTAGCACACCCCGTAAAAGATGAGTCCCATAAATCTTGAAGTGTTGGTATACCACCCATTCGTTCAACTCCTTCATTTATCACTGGACTCATTCCTTTGTCTTTTCTCTAGACCACTAAAATATTGCTGATGAATCCTAAGACTCTATTTGTGACTTCCTTTATGGCCTCTTTTGCCAGTAAATCCTCTTCCTCCTGCATAACCAACCTCATATCTTCCTCTGAAAAATGAATTTCCTGAGGTGTACTTGTCTGTACAGGAGTATCTATAAACTCCAGCTTGTATCCCTTTAGAGTCTACAAAGCCCATGGGTATTGGGTCACTAACTCCCAGTTCACACAAAACTGGTCCAACCTGTCAAACACCTTTATTAGGTATCTGAATGAACTTTTGAGGTTCTTACCTGTTGATACTTATCATTGTCTCCTATCACCTCTGGAAGATCTTCCACAAAACCTTTGTTTCTGGGAGTAAAACCCCCTATGGGATCTGAACCTGAACCTGATTGAGAGTACCTTGCTGCACGAGACCGAGGAACTGACCCCCCGTTCTCATGGCCCTATCAAAAACTCTAACTGCAAAAACATTTTTGATATCCTTCTGTGATTTTGATTAAGATAGGCCTCTTCAGCCATCACATCTATCTCAGTAAGGGGAACAATTACATCTAAGAGGCGATTTTGACAAGATTTTAACCCTTTGTCAAGGCCCTTTCTTGGGTCCTTTCCACTATTATTACTGAATGTCACAATATCTGTCTCTAATTCTGGGGTCATAGTGCCTTTGCCTGATAAAGATGGGCTTGGGCATTCAGATCACATTTGAGACCTGACCTCATTTGGTGCTTCCCTTCTTAACCAGAAGGAGATATATTCAGTCACATGTTGAGAAGGCACCCATTCCGATGAAAGAGGGTGTTTGATTAAAACAGGATTGAACATTTTATCTCCCAAATGGTAAACTATGCCCCTTTTCGACCCCACGTGGAACATGTTGCATTTCACATCTCTTGACCTCAATTACCTCTTGGCCGGAGTCAAACCCAGAAGAATATGACAGGTCAATTTCTGGCTCCAATGTTTCATCACTGTCTAATGATACTGGAACAGCCGGGCCTTTACTTCGCCCAGCCACAGTGCCCGCCGCACAGATCATATCATTTGTACCATCATCTATCCATCTCTCTTCGTCTACTTTCACTTTTGTACCTTTACCATGATGTTCATCACCTGCAGTTCTTTTCCTCTGAACCTTACCCAACCAGCCTGAGTAATCTCCTGGCTCCGTACCTTTCTTTTCTGTGGCATCTGAAACAGTGATTTATTTTCTGTTTTTTCATTAGTTCCTCAAACCTACTGTCAATGGTGTAAGATAGTGATCCCATCAACCTACCCACTGCTATATTTAACACACATTCCAATCTCTCCTCTAGATTTCCCTTGGACTGTTTCTGTGACATCTTGCTAAACTAAAATATATTAGAAATAGACTTGAAGCCAAAAATATTTAAAACCTTTCTAAACTTAATATTTATTTAAAAAGTCTGAATTGAAAATAAGGAAGATCTCTTGTCAATTCTCTGAAGCCACCAACTGCTGAACAAATGGACTACAACTGCCAAAATCCCATTGTACAAAGTAATATGTCCCAAACGCACAAAATGGCTACCTCAGCAATGAGGCCTGTGTGTTCCTAAAGTTCAAAAATGGCGGTCAACATGCAGGCAACGTGACAAGCCCAGCGCGTAAAACTGTTCCTAATTGTTTTCCTTTAATTTGGTCATCAATAGAAATAGAGATTTGCAAGTTAAAATGAAAGGTTTCAGAAAGTATCAGTAGGTCCTGTGAATGACTGTCTGTTTTACCTTTTCTCGTCTTAAGTGCCAGGACATCTTTTAATATCAGTGTGCTCAAATAGATCAAAAATAATTTCTGCCTCATGCATAGGCCATACACTTCCGTGCCTGAATCAGCTAGGTTCATCATGGCTGGACTTTGCTCATGAACCTTGAAAATATTATTGATGAAGGGATTATCAACTCCTTCTGCTATTTTGAACACATCTCTGTATTACAAGTTGATGCTGCACGGATCAGCCAGTGTGTCATATGATGGGTCGGAGCTGTATCACCATCTCTGTTCCCATCTATAGCATCCTCATATCTGTGTTTTGTATTTTTTATTATACACTAGCAGCTCTTGAATAACATGCGGATTTCTACAACCTGTGGTCCCTCTCCCCCTATGATTCTGCTCCTCTCCAGGTATAGTATTGAAAAAATATCAGAGCAAAAATATTGAAGACCGGCCTCAAAGGTAGAGGCAAGTAAAAAATGCTTTTTGTATAGAAACTAGGTTCTTACTATAACTACTTGTTGGCGATCACCACTTCACAGAATCTTCACAGAATGTTTACAGAATTTTCACAGAATTTTCTAAAAAAATAGGACGCTTACATCTTCTCCTATCTAGAAAGTTTTGGGGTGATCCTTTAGGCGGAGGCCAAGAAAAAGTGGAGATCCCAAAAGGTGTTTTCTCCATGTTAACTTCCATATGGTTTTGAACAGGAATAGAGGCTGACCGGAATGACATCAAATTTGGCAGAAAGCTGGCTCTTGGTTCAGAAAATGCCCTTTCTGTAATTTGGTGTAAATCCATTCAGTATTTTGTGAAATATGAAAGGAAACAAAAATGTGTATATTTAAAGATGCAAAAGCTCCAAAAATCCTCCAGATCTTGTGCTGAGATCTGATTGCCTGCCAATGCTTCATCAAAGAAAAAAGTTTTAAAGATATGAAAAGGGGCCAGAGTAGGGAGACTCTGACTTCTTAACTCTGGTGCTGGGTTAGCAGAGGGAATCCCAGGAAGAAAAAATACTTAAAAAATAATATTTTGCTGCAAATTCATGACAGGGTTGTGAATCTGCGGCAACATTTTAAGAAAAACAAGTATGGTCTCCCACGCTTGTTTTAAGGAAGCCCCCGGGTGGGCGAAGTCCCAGGGGCATGTTAAAACTAAAGGAGGGGGGTATGGGCCCCCCTTGCGGGCTTATTCATATCTCAGGAATGGGCACCACCGGGGCTGCATTTCAGTAGTATATGGGGGAACTGTGTGGCTCCACATGCCCCAGGGACCGCCACCTCCAGAGGGCAAAGTGTGTAAAATAAATAAGGGGGGTCCTGCAAACCCCCCGCCGTTAAAGGGATCACCACCTCCCCGGGGATAATACTGTATGATATGCAGGGAGCCCTGTGGCCTTCCCGGCAGCCCTGGGGATCGCTACCTCACCAAGGCAAAAATAAAAGAATGAAAAGGGACCGTTTCAGACCCCCCACCCTGGATACCACCACCTCCCCATGGCAAATACAACATTAGAGGGAGACCGTTGGCACCTCTTGTGAAGCCATAGATGACCCTGGGGACTGTCACCCCCAGCACTGGCTCCTGCTATGTTCTGGGGTGCCCACTCTTGGGCCACAGCTGTTTGCTCTGACTTGGCTGGAGCTTTGACAACTCCCACCAAGTCAGAGCAAACACTCCGGTTCTAGCAAGTGAGAACTGTCGAACAGCTCTCGCTTGCTGGAAGGAGAGGTTTCCTCTGTATCCTTGCCCGCAGACAAGCAGGGAAGGAAACAGAAGAAACTATTGCTCTCACAGACAAGGAACAGCATGTTTAGCAGCTCCCTGTCTGTGACAGCAATCACGGCTCCCACAGGAGGTGGGGAGCTGGCTGGGACCACGGGGGCCTTGAGGTTCCCCCTGCAGTCCCGGAAGATGATGGCTTAGTGACCTGAGGGGCACCCAGGACAGATGGCCGGGCCCCAGGGGATGCGGTCCCTGGCTCTGAGATTGGCCGGGGGAGGGGGGCACGAAGCCCTCTAAAAATAAAAATATATTAAGGACGGTCCCAGGGGATGGGGTCCTTTGGCTGAAATCAGCTGGGGGGGGGGGGGGGGGAACACAGCCCACCTCCCCAAACATACAAAAAAAATAATAAGGCTGGGCCCCAGGGGATTGGGTGCCGGCATCAAAACCAGCTGGGGGAGGGGGACTGCATGCCCTCCTCCATTTATTGAAGACCAGGCTTTGGGGGATGGGGTCCCAGGGCTGAGATCGGCCAAGGAAGGGGTTCCGCATGCCCCCCCACACTGCACATTTACCCAATGAGGCAGCACGTACTAACTAACCAGTAGAAAGTGCTCCAGTTGGGTAGACATTTTGTGAAAACTGTAGACTCTTGTTGGATAAAGGAGTAGGTGAGCTTCCGTTCTGGCTATGATGATCATTTCACACATATTAAACCGCAACGGGAAGCACTTACAAATATAAATGTAGCAGATGCCCCAGTTGAAGCACCACTTCTGGAAAAGACAGATGATCCTAACTCCTGGGTATGGCAAAGGCAAAGCAAGTATGTTTAATTCAGAATTCCGTATTGAAAAATGATCTGAAATCCTTTGTGGAGTTGAATGCATCTTTCATCTATTGAAGTGCAATCAGACACTCTCACTTACACTCACACCTACCTGGACCCTCTCAAAGCCAGTATCACACCCACCCAGGCACATAGGCCCTGGGGCCAACTCCTGCTGAGCATGGTCAAAGGGTGTGCACAGCATCTGGTTGGGTGGTTAGGGGGGTCAGCCCCATGGACTGGCTGCAGGCCATGCCTGCAATCAACCCCCGCTGTGCATGGCCAAAGACTGTGTGCGGCAGTGTTTGGATTAACGTATAGTAATAAAAATGACTTTATATTAAAGAAAATAGAAATTCACTTAAAAGCCAAATGTTACTGGGCCATTATAGTTAGGTTCTGAATCTATTCACACAAAACCATAGAAATTGAGCAGTTATAGTTAGAGGTATTTCAAGTAACTAGAGCTCGCGGCCTAGGGTAACTCTAACTTGCGCTCTCGCCATGCTTTGTTAATTACCCCAAATATTACAGCACTCATGACAACTTGTATAACATCAATAGAATTATCAATGAAACAGTACAGAGTAAATTATTGAAGAAAAAACTGTGCATGGTGAGGGCACGAGTTACAGTTACCTTAGGCCTTGAGCTACAGCTACTTAAAATAACTCTAACTATAACTGCTGAATTTCTATGTTTTTGTACGAATAAATTCAGAACCTAACTATAATGTCCCAGTGACCTTTGGTTTTTTAAGTGAATATATATATATAAATATATAACTCCTTAAATGTGTGGGAGAAAAGCGTAGAAGCTCCTTGTTTTCCACACCTGCTTCCTACTGCAGTAGGTGATAGGTATGATGACTGTCCCATGCAAATACAAGCAGCAGAGTACAGATCAACTATACTTTACTCAGAGGACCCGAGATTTCACTAGTATGTTCCCTATATATTTCATCTGCTATTTTAGAGTGACTTGTCTGGCTTATCTTATGCAGTAAACCACATTCTCAAAACAGGGGTGAATATAAAGAATCTGTCAGCAAGAGAGTTTGTTGAAAAGTTCATGAAAAAGATGAAAATCTGGAATATAACCTGATTAATTTGATGGCATGTCAATGTGGTACAAATGAGCATTTGTATTGTCATCATGGCATGCATGAGGAGAACCCTAGCAACACCTACCTGGTTTCTGACACTCAGTTGTGCTGAGTATGCTTGGGATGACCTCCTTGATTTTTTATGAGAAGCAAATTCAAACATAAAATACATCAATTTGAAGACACCAGGAGACCTCTGCTCATTGGACCCAGCAAAAGTTTGCAGATGTTTTAACCACAGATTTCAAGCAATGATGGCTTTCATCTGCAACAAAACATATCCTCCTCTTGGCAAAGTGACTGATTTCTTTTGGTGCAAAGAGTACCAAGCTAGAGGTAGTTTATATATTCACATGCTGTTATGGGTAAAAGATGCCCTGAAGTTTGGAACAGACACTGATGAGACTGGATTGAGACAACAAGTTGTAAGATTTCAAAATCATAGGTGTGGTAAATGCAATAGTCCAAAATATAGATCAAAATCAAAATTTTACACAAGATGTCATTTTGGCTTTCCATGACCTGACATCTCAGAAGGAATAGTGAACAGCTTTTTGCCAGCAGTCAGACACACCCTAACATGGAAATCACCAAAAAATACATACAAGCTCAAAAAGAACAGAAGCATCAAAATATATGAATGACTATAACCCTGTTATTCTGAAGATGTGGAATGAAAATATGAATGTACAATTTGTTGCAGATAAATCCATTGCTGTTGCTCAGTATGTCACTTCTTACATTAAAAAGTCAGAAAAGACAAAGATAAAAGAGGTGTGTAAGGCTATTTCTACAGAAATGACTCTTACCTAGAAATTGTGCAGTTTCAGTTTGAAAATGCTTTCCCACAGGTAAATTGGATCTTATGAATGTGCAGATAGATTCAGCTCTGCAAGTTTGCTCTCAAAGTCGACAGGAAAAGGGTGGGTAAGCCTAGGCCTTGTAAGCAGTTGTAATGGAGTATTAGAGCCTTTCTTAGAAATACAGTTCCTTGCAGAATGTGATCCTGATTGAACAGACATTCTAAAGAAGAACATGCTGGATACACACTACCCAAGAAGGAGTACCCATCTTCAAAAAATGTGTCTCTATGAAGTAATTCTGCATTATACATATAAAACTAATTTAACTGAAAACATAGAAGGAAGGTTTGAAGTCATTGGATGTGACGGTTGTTTGGGAAGACACAACAAAAGAAATCTAATTAAACAGAAAGCTTAGCTGTCAAACTCCACAGAGAAGAGAGTTTCTCTACTTGCCATTTTTGCAACTGTTCAAGCTATGGCGTGTTGAATCAGATTCACTTGAACACTATGACTGTTATGAAGAGTCATTCAATGCTGTAAAAGACAGTATTCAGTGCTCTATGTTTCCACCACACTTACTAATGTTGAAAGATGAGCTTGAACAGGAACAGACAATCACTGCTGAAATAGCCAGGGAGAGTTCACAAAGCAGCCAAAGTTCTGCCGCAGCAAGTCGAGATCCTCTTGGAGAACCAGCAATTCAAAATGAAACAGCTACAGCTATGAATGAGGTGGAGATTGCATTGCAACAGGCAATAAAGGAAATTGGATTTTGAAAACTTAGTGGCACAACTGAAGAATGAACAGAGAGAAATTTACATCTAAGTTAATATAGAGCATGGATTTCTCCATGAGAAGAAACAATGTGAATTTTCTTCCTATAATCCAATATTACTATACATCAGTGGACAAGCAGACACTGGGAAAAGCTTTCTAATTAAAGTTCTCACTGGTTATCTAGAGCAGGATACAGATTTGAATTTGTCATGTGTAGTAACAGCACCAACGGGATTAGCTGCACATTAATTAAAGGAATTACTCTTCATCAACTACTCATGCTACCTTTTAAACATGACAATATATTGGAATAGAAGAAATTATCTGATTAGGCTTGCCACTAGATATCTAGAGTATTGAACAAAATTAAGTTTCTAATCATTGATGATGTGAGGATAGTATTGAACATAATGCCTTTGTACACTAAAGGATGCAGCACATTTTAAGAACAAAGTATGATATACTCTTTGGAGGAAATCATTTAATTGGGTTTGGTGACCTGCTCCAACTTACCCCTGTACAACCTGTCTTTAAAATTGCTTTGCATAATGAAGCAAGACATTCTCTAGGAAGTATTGGCAACATGAATATTTGATTAAACTTTGAAAACAAAGAATTAGTGAAACAAGCACCAAGCATCTGTTATGAAGAATGGAATTTTACTGAAGACATTAGAGTGGGGGTGCTCACAAAAGAGGGAATATGTGTTTTAGAAACCCACCATATCAAGACTCTATTCCAATCTAACATTACAGCACAATAACTTATGTTCAGTTTCCTTAAAGAAGAGAAATCTATAGTTTGTTTAATACCAGCACTTAAAGAGTGTTAAACTTTAATACAAATTACTACAACTGGAGAAAGAGGAGATTTTGGAAATTATATCTATTGATAAAATGGAACATGAAGTAATACTACTAAAAGATAAACTGCAACCAAAATTTGATTCTTTAGAGAAATCAGTATACAAGATAGCCGGATTAGAAAAGATTTAAAAAATGTTGAGTTATCTTACGTCAATATTTAAATGTTGAGAAAGGCTTAGTAAATGGTGCAATGAGTGAAGTCATTGATTTAATTAATTTTCCAAATGAAGATGAGTTAGAATATTTGACGATAAAATTTGATCAGATAGATGCTATGAAGAAGATTGGGGGATGTATTGTATGATTTTTGTTTGTAAAATACTTACATATCCAGTGGCAACAGTTCCCACTATCTCTAGTATATGCTGTAACCATCCATAAATCACAATGTTTAAGTGTAGATGCAGCTTTAGGTAATGTAGAAAGATATGTATTCAAAGGAATGTCATATGTAGCATTGTCGCAAATTAAAACATTGTCCAGTTTGTATTTTATTGACTTGGATGAGAGGAAACTACAATTGGTTCAGAAGTTTATACAATCTTCATTTAGGCCAGAAACCTATTTATGGGAAACAGATAGTCTGTCCAAAGCAGAAGATTACACAACAATTTACAGACCCTCAAGAAAAGAAAGCACAGATGGAAAACAGAGACAGTGATAAGAAGAGAAAATTGGAAAATGAGGGTGAAATTATAGGTTACCAGTTGAAAAACAGTTCAGGTCTCAGCTGCTATGCAAATGTTGTTCTCAATGTACTGTTCCATTTACCAAATGTAGTAAACGAAATTGAACAAAAATCAGATAAGAGACTGTGGCCTTCATTATAACATTGGTGGTAAAAAACGCCTACTGCTGCAGCAACGGCCGTCAAAAGACTGTTGCCGCGGCTACCAGCCATCCGCCAAATTATGACCATAGCCAGGATTCAACCAGAAGGATGGTGGAATTCCATCTGCGGCCATGGCGGCGGATGGTGGTAAGGTGGCGCTGCTGCCAGCAGCAGTGCCACGCCAGTAGACCACCGCAGACCGTATCAAGACACATGATACGGCCTGGGGGTGTTCTGCTGGAATCCCGTCCCGTCTCCTGCCAGAGGACCCCCTGAAATCACGTCAGTCGAGTGCTCCGACAGGGGAGGTGGGTGGGGGGTGCTGTGTGTGGGGCTGGGGGTGAATGTTTTTGTGTGCGTGGATGCAGGTACGTGTTGCATGTTGGATGCAAGTGTGCATGTACGGGTGTGTGAGTGCATGTATGTTGTGTTGTGTGAGTGAGTGTGTGTTTGTATGTATGTAAGTGTGTGTGGGCGTGTGTGTGAATGGATGTAGGCATGTGTGGATGAATGTGGGCATGAGTGTGTGTATGCGTGTGTTCGATGGTGTGTGTATGTTGAGGGGGTCTGGAGTGGGAAGGGGGTGGCGGGGAAACCTGTGGAGGGGAAGGGGGACGGGGAAGACCCCTATGAGTGACAGGTAAGGAATTTGCTGTCACTGATAGTGCCACGAAAAACATGGCGGTAGGGGGGGCATATTAACCGCGAGCCGGCTAGTGACGGCCACCTGGCTGGCAGCTTTTACCACCTTGGCGGACGGAGTGGTACAAGCCAAACCACCAATGTCATATTATGGGTAAAGGTACTTTTCCCCATTTTACCGCCGTCCTCCAGGGTTGTAATGAGGGCACATGTTCTGAACTATATAATTTGCTGCAAAGTTTAATGAGTGACAATTGTACTACATTCTGCTTCAGGGATCCAACATCTTTTGGTTACATGTACTGGATCAATAATGTTTACTCTCAACACTCAACAAGATGCACAATAATTTATTATGGTCATCCTCAGAGCCTTAGAACAAGAAGAAGTAAATGTTGATGGTTTATTTGGCGTCAGTTACAAATGGAACCATGACTGCGAAGACTGCTCTTTTACATCTAGCACTGTGATAAATTCTGAACGATTCTCTACTTCACATTACCAGATTATAAAACTGTGCCTTTTGAAAAAATTTACAGAAAGACTAACCAAAATATTACATGCCTAAATTTCAGATCAGATACTGTATCTACATTGTTTGTACAAACAACAGAAAATTACCTTATTTTACTGCTACAGTGATGAAGAGCAGATGGTTCCAAATTGGAAACTAAGATTGCAAATTTCATAATATCACTTTCAGGAATAACCTTTAGTACTTTGGCTATCATCTTTCATGAAGGAGTTAATACAACCTCCCGACACTATACTATTTAAGGAGTGAAACTGGATGAACAGAATGCAATGACATAAGCATAAAATACAAACCAAATTGTCCATTTTTCAACCAAAGTTCTAGGGAAGAATTCTGGTTAAAGAAGTGGCATACAGTTTATTTGTCTACGGAGTTCACCTCTTTTTTAGACATTATTCAGCCTATTAAGGGTAATGTTTTAAAAACAATCTTCAAAAATCAAGAGTCCTTTTAATGTTCCGGAAAAGAGATAATATAACAATTCAATTTAATACTCTCTAATTAAACTCTGAAACTGGTTGGACATACTCCAATTACAGCAGCCTTAAGTTGAAACCAGAAAATGCCTTCAAAACTAAACAACTGTCTCCTTTTGTTTCTCCAACCAAACTTCTATGTCCTAATAGAGGAAAACACTACTGTGTGGGAGTATGTGTACATGGATCATCAGCAGTTTAGACATCATTTGGTCTACCAGGGATGATGTTTTCAAAACGATATCTAAAATTCAAGAGTGCTTTACATTTATTTGTAATATTGTACCAAATATAATCATATAACAATTCATTTTTTCAGTGATACTGACGGACTGATGGCGGTCCTGGCTGTAATCAGCCAGGACGGCGCTGAACTCAGTGCAGCCCTGCTGATTACAACCTTGTTCTCCGCCAGCCTTTTCATGGCGGTTCCACCATCATGAAAAAGTTGACAGAGAACAAGGGCAGGGGGCCACAGTGGGGCCCCTGCACTGCCCATGCTCAGGAGATGGGCAGTGCAGGGGTCCCCCTGCTGAGCACCCTTGAAATACACACTGTCTGCATTTCAAGAGAACTGGAGCACCCTGCGTGCAGCACCATTGCCACTGGCTCAATTATGAGCCAGGAACAATGCTGCTGTTCCTTTTCCACTGGGCTGATGGGTGGGAACCTTGGTTTCCCCCCGTTAGCCAGTGGGAAAGTTGTAATAGGGCTGGTGAGGAGACTACCACCTCGACAGTGGTCTCCTCACCACAGGACTGGCGGTCGGGTTTCCGATTGTCAAACTCGTAATCAGGCCCTTAATGTTTCTTTTTTAACTTTATTAACATGTACTTACTCTTGCCATATCTTTTTGCTCTTGATTGGGACACCATTGACTAGAATTACAAGTCCTTCTTCCAAATCTCTCTCCACTCCTACAGTTTCAATATTCTGCTTGAAATCTAATGGTAAGTGCACTATTCTTTTCTTTTGACTTTTTCTCCTCATACTCAACACTATGGGGGTCATTACAATCCTGGCGGACGGTGTTAAAGCTGCGGTAATACTGCAAACAGGCTGGCGGTAATAAAAAGGGAATTATGACCGTGGCGGAAACCGCCAACATAGACAGCACTTTAACACACCGACCGCCACGGCGGTACAGACAAGCAGCGCGGCGGTAACCGCCAACAGTCAGGCGGAAGACAAAGTACCGCCCACAGTATTACAACACACCAATCCGCCACCTTTTCCGGGGCGGATTCACCGTGGATAAAAACATGGCGGAAACAGCTTTTGCAATGGGAAAACGCTCACCTGAACACACTCCACGAGGAAGGAGGCCACCATGGAGCACGAACTCCAAATACTCCCTGCGCTTGTCTTCCTGCTCCTCTACGAACACCAGCAACGGTGGCGCCGAAGACAATGGTGAGTACTGCACCTACGACATAGGGGAGGGGGAGGCAAAAGTCAGGGACACACACACGCAGCACCCCCACCCTCAACCTGACCCTCGCACACTACAACACACACACCAATGCATTTCCAAACATCACAGGAACAACCCACAACCCCCCCGGAAGAATGCAAAGACAAAACCAAATTACTTGAACCATTGTAATGTATCCAAATACAGTAAGCTCAGATATACAGAAATATATACACATTCCAAATATATACACCACGATTAGTAGTGCAGGTATGCACATTTCAATGTCCGTGGACCACTGGGCCCACAATGCATGGGCGAGGCCCACACTAGATACCTGTCCACAAACGGAGAGAACACTGCAGGGGCATCAGATAGAAATACAACAGGCACCTCAGAGTGAAGGGAAGGGGGGCACCTCTGCCGGATGAGTGCACCATGCCAGATCCACAACGGGGCTCCATGCCCATTGATGTATCCTGGGGAGTGCAAAGCCACAGTCTCTCAAGTCTCTACAGTGGTTGGTTTGCCCACTGTGCCATCCTGGGGAGTGCAAAGCCACAGTCTCTCAAGTCTCTACAGTGGTTGGTTTGCCCACTGCCTTATCCTGGGGAGTGCAAAGCCACAGTCTCTCAAGTCTCTACAGTGGTTGGTTTGCCCACTGTACCATCCTGGGGAGTGCAAAGCCACAGTCTCTCAAGTCGATGCATGTCTCCACTGGTTCTGGAGGGGGACTGGTGCCCAGAGTGCTTCATCCTGTGAAGGATTCAGGTAGTGGATGCAGTTCTCCACTGGTTCTGGAGGGGGACTGGTGCCCAGAGTGCTTCATCCTGTGAAGGATTCAGGTAGTGGATGCAGTTCTCCACTGGTTCTGGAGGGGGACTGGTGCCCAGAGTGCTTCATCCTGTGAAGGAATCAGGTAGTGGATGCAGTTCTCTACTGGTTCTGGAGGGGGACTGGTGTCCAGAGTGCATCACGCTCCCCGTGACGGTCCCAGTTCCGTCACTGTCCCAGCTGCACATGGGCTAACGATGCTTGAGTTGGCGGTCTTTGCCCTGTTCAGCGGTGCTTTGCCATGGCGGTCTTTGTCCTGTTCAGCGGTGCTTGACTTTGCTGTCTCTGACCTGTTCAGCGGTGCTTGCCATGGCGGTTTTTGCCCTGTTCAGCGGTTCTTGACTTTGCAGTTTCTGACCTGTTCAGCGGTGTTTGCCATGGCGGTCTTTGCCCTGTTCAGCGGTGCTTGCCCTGTTCAGCGGTGCTTGCCATGGCGGTCTTTGCCCTGTTCAGCGGTGCTTGACTTTGCTGTCTCTGACCTGTTCAGCGGTGCTTGCCATGGCGGTCTTTGCCCTGTTCAGCGGTGCTTGCCCTGTTCAGCGGTGCTTGCCATGGCGGTCTTTGCCCTGTTCAGCGGTGCTTGACTTTGCAGTTTCTGACCTGTTCAGCGCACCGCTGAACAGGTCAGAAACTGCAAAGTCAAGCATGGCGTCTTTGCCCTGTTCAGCGGTGCTTGCCCTGTTCAACAGTGCTTGCCATGGCGGTCTTTGCCCTGTTCATTGGTGCTTGACTTTCCTGTCTCTGACCTGTTCAGCGGTGCTTGCCATGGCGGTCTTTGCCCTGTTCAGTGGTGCTTGCCCTGTTCAGCGGTGCTTGCCATGGCGGTCTTTGCCCTGTTCAGCGGTGCTTGACTTTGCAGTTTCTGACCTGTTCAGCGGTGCTTGCCATGGCGGTCTTTGTCCTGTTCAGCGGTGCTTGCCCTGTTCAGCGGTGCTTGACTTTGCTGTCTCTGACCTGTTCAGCGTTGCTTGCCATGGCAGTCTTTGCCCTGTTCAGCGGTGCTTGACTTTGCTGTCTCTGACCTGTGCAGCGGTGTGTGGCATGATGGTCCCTCAGTGCCCAGCGGGGCTGTGGCTGCCGGGGCCCTCCTGGGCACTAACCCTGGCGGTGGTCTCCTGACCAGTGACGATTGTGCTGCCCTCCTGGGCACTGTCTCTAGCGGTGGTCTCCGGACCAGTGACGATTGTGCTGCCCTCCTGGGCACTGACTCTGGCGGTGATCTCCTGACCAGTGACGATTGTGCTGCCCTCCTGGGCACTGACTCTGGCGGTGATCTCCGGACCAGTGACGATTGTGCTGCCCTCCTGGGCACTGACTCTGGTGGTGGTCTCCAGACCAGTGACGATTGTGCTGGCGGTGGCGTCCTGGCCAGCGGGGAGGATAGCGGCCTTCTCCGCTGTGCTGCTCTTCCCAGACTTTGGAGACTTCTTCTTCCCCTTCACCACCTTGTGAGGAGTCACAGCTGACTCGGCATTCCCCCCGGGACCCTTGTGAGCGGCTTTGCCAGCAGGAGTCTTCACCCTCTCCCGTCGGGCACTGTCCAACTTCTGGTGCTTTACAGGGGGTGGACTGGCAGTGCTTTGGCTCCGTGTCACACTGGTTGCCCTGGTGCCCGGTGCACTCCATATACCTCTAACACGTACCACTGGAACCTGACTTTTTTTGGCTGAGGTGCTAGTACGGGACCTATGAATTGGAGGGGGGGGCAGTGGGAAAGAGGTCAACGTTGCTCAGGAAAAGTTTCCCTTTCTACACCCTGGATGGCATTCACAATGGTAGCTGGAGGAGGTCTGGGAGTGGAGGAAGAGGAGGTGGTTGAAGGAGGTGTAACTTTAGATGATTTGGGTGCAGGTGCATGTTCTGGAGGCTGTCGTGAGGTGGATGGATGTTGGGTGTGTGGGTGCCCGCGTTTGTGTACTTTGGGAGGGGCGTCACAGACACACTGGGAGAGGACACAGGGGACGTGTAAATGTTAGTGGGGGTGGTGAGTGCAGGTGAGCGGGGTGTGGTGCTGGGTGTTCTGGTGCGAGTCCTAGTGGCTGTAGATGTAGTGCATGCAGGTGAGAGTGTAGACGACACTGGGAGGGAGGAGGGAGACGACGAGGAGGGGGACACAGTGGAGGCAGTGGATATTGCTGTGTCTGTATGTGGGTGATGCTTGTGTGAGTGCCTGTGGGATGTGTGGTGCCTATGTTTGCCTGAGCTGCCCTTGTGTGTTGACGTGTGTGCATGCTGGTCTGATGGTGTGCTTGGGATAGGCTGGGGTACAGAGGATTGGGTCTGGGTGGAGGAAGTTGGAGGGGGGAGGCTAGAGACAGGGACAATGGCTGCCATCAGTGCTGAGGCCAGAGATTGCAGGGTTCGATCAAGGGCAGCCTGACCAGAATGAATGCCCTCCAGGAATGCATTACTGTGTTGCAACTCCCTTTCTACACCCTGGATGGCATTCACAATGGTAGACTGCCCAACAGTGAGTGACCTGAGGAGGTCAATGGCCTCCTCACTGAGGGCAGCAGGTTTGACAGGGGCTGAGGTGCCTGGGGAGAAGGTGATGCCCACCCTCCTGGGTGAGCGGGCACGGAGCGAAGGCTGAGGGGCTGCTGGGAGGGCGGTGCTGGTAGGGGGGGTGGCGGCTGTACCTGTAGAAATGGGGGGCACAGATGGTGCCGCCACCACAAGGGAGCTCCCATCAGAGGACGAGTCTGTGTCGCTGTCTGCTGATCCGGTGACCGACGTGAAGCTCCCCTCGCCCTCCGTCCTACTGGTGTATTGTCTGTGGTGTGGCCCTCCATGGCCATGTGGGATGCAGCTCCCTCGTGCTCCGGTGCCACTGTACATCCGACTGATGATGCTGATGCACAAAAGAGCACAAAAAGGGGTGGGGAAACAGAGGAAAGACAGGTTGAGTGCATGGCTTACCGCTACCGTTGGCGGACAATACAGACACAGCAGCCCCCTGCACTACGCCGTGCTCTTGGCCTCTACAGATGCAGTTCCTGGGATATGGCCTACATGGCTATGAGTGTCATCTGTCCACATAGATGACACAGGGGCATGTATACCTGTACTTGGCACTCTACAGAGGTGGGGTGGAGTGGCACATGGCCTGCATTCTGGAGGGGCCTAGCCTACGGAACTCGTCCTGGCCTAGGGAAACCCGCAGCCCTCCTTCCCCACCTAGACACCTCCACTGCGCGCAAAGTCATCAGAATGTGAGTGTACTCACCCCCTTGTGTCTGCTGTGATGCCCTCAAGCGCCCATCCAACTCAGGGTAGGCCACCTCCAGGATCTGGAACATCAGGGGGGTCATGGTGTGACGGGCACTCCTCCCACGTTGGGAGGCCATCCCCAGCTGAGCCTCCGCCGTCTTCTTGCTCCAGCGGCGAATGTCCTCCCATCTTTCACGGCAGTGGGTGCTCCATCTCTGGTGGACCCCCAGGGTCCGGACTTCCTTGGCGATGGCACGCCAAATATCCTTCTTCTGGTGGGTGCTGACCTACATGACATGTACATGGGAAGAAGAGAAGTCATTAGCAACAGCACCGTCGAAGTGAGTGGCCCACATCCCTGCCCTTGCCATGTGGCGCATGCATTCACACTCCTTCATGCTCGCATAACTCTGCCCCCTTCCTACTTACATCCAGCCCTCTCCACCCAGGCATAGGCCATACAACTTGCACCCTATGTACTCACCTGTTGGTCTGGAGGACCATAGAGTAGCGTGTTCTGGGGAGGACCCCGTCCACGAGCTTCTCCAACTCCTGTGCAGTGAAGGCAGGGGCCCTTTCCCCAGACGCACGTGCCATTGTCTCTTCCAGACCGAGGTCACAGCAGCACTTGCAGTGTAGGTCCTCTCCTGTCGAAGATCAGGTATCGAGTGATTGAACAGATAGAAAATGGCGGTCACGTCCGCGGCGGTGACGTCCGCGGCGGTGACGTCCGCGGCGGTGCGTATCATCACCACCGACTCACTTCGTCATTGGCTCCTGGGGCCCATAGAGTCCAATGTTAACCAATGCAGCATTGCGCCGCGGTCTTCGACCGCCTACCACGACGGTGTACAACGCCAGCGCAGTTACCTCACATCCAATTGTCCCAGTTTAGAGGTCAGGTAGCCGCCATTTCAGGGGCCCACATGCTTCATTTACAACTGCGTCACACATACCTAGGCCTGGACACAACACACTTACAGACAACTTTTTGGATTATGTTTCGTGTACTGTGTAGCTGTGGGTACATACCACTGAGTTGCTTGACTCTGTGGTCTCTGTTGTCCTTCCTAGGCACCGTCAGCTGGGACATGTGAGGAGATGGCGGAATCCTCCGGTGTACCGACCGCTGGTGGACCTGTTGAAAATGGAGGAGCGACATTTAATCATCACCTACAGGTTTGACCGTGCCACAATCCAGGAACTGTGTACCCAGTTGGAGCCAGATCTGATATCACCAATCCGCCATCCCACAGGAATCCCCCCTCAAGTGCAGGTGCTGTCAGTACTCCATTTTTTTGCAAGTGGGTAATTTCAAACAACAGTGGCCATGGCATCAGGGATGTCCCAGCCTGTTTTCCAACATGTTGTCCAGAGTGTTGTCTGCCCTGCTGAAACACGTGAGGAGCTACATCGTTTTCCCTCAGGTGGAGGATTTGACTACAGTTAAAGGTGACTTCTATGCCCTGGGACATATCCCTAACATCATAGGTGCCATTGATGGGACCCATGTGGCTTTGGTCCCCCCCCACAGGAGTGAACAGGTGTACAGGAACCGGAAGAGTTATCATTCGATGAATGTACAGATTATATGTTTGGCAGACCAGTACATCTCGCAGGTAAATGCTATGTTCCCTGGATCAGTGCATGACGCCTACATCCTGCGGAGTAGCAGCATCCCGTATGTGATGGGTCAACTCCAGAAGCACCGTGTGTGGCTATTAGGGGACTCTGGTTACCCCAACCTGTCATGGCTATTGACCCCAGTGAGGAATCCCAGGACCAGGCCAGAGGAACGCTACAATGAGGCCAATGGGCGGACTAGGAGGGTGATCGAGCGCACCTTTGGCCTCCTGAAGGCCAGGTTCAGGTGCCTCCATATGACAGGTGGTTCCCTATTCTACTCACCAAGGAAGGTGTGCCAGATCATCATCGCCTGCTCTATGCTTCACAATCTTGTTTTGAGACGCCAGGTGCCTTTTCTGCAGGAGGATGGTCCAGATGACGGTGTTGTGGCAGCTGTGGAGCCTGTGGACAGTGATGAGGAGGAAGCAGAGGAAGAAGACATTGATATCAGGGACTCTGTCATACAGCAATATTTCCAGTGACACACAGGTGAGAACAAATTATTTTACTATTACATTTACTTTCACACTTCTACCTCTATCCTGTCTGTCAATTTGAAGCAGTATATGCTAACTGAGTGGTACATTTCCATTACGGTTTCACAGGTGTGGTTACCAACGTGTCATCTGCATGCATGCTTCATGGGCTTTTGATGTGTGACATAGGTATGTTGACATTACATTTTCAAACGGATTTTGTCATTGTCATAGCTAATACACATTTTATAAATCACAGACTGACTCCAGATTGTTTTGTGGTTCAAGGGTGTTTATTGAAGTGCTAATTATTGGAGGTGGTGGCAAAATGGTGATGGTTGATGGTGGAGGAATGTCCATGGCAGAGTCCAGTCTATTAGTCTCACAGGTGCACTGCCCATATGGGCATAGGAAGTGGAGCTGGAACAGTTCCAATCTGGACAGGGTAACAAAGTGGGACAGTGGGATGACAATCAGGGTGGTCTCATTTCCTGGCGGGGGTCTTGCCATCTTGCTCTGTCCTGTTCCTGGATCTCAGGGACCGCTTGCTGGGTGGTTCTCCGTCTGCAGGGGGTGGGGTGCTGGTGTGGTGGTCCTGTGGCGGGGCGTCCTGTCCACTAGCGCCGGCAGATGTGGTGGGCAGTTCATCGTCCAGGCTAGTGTCAGGGGCCCCTTGGAGTGCCACGGTGTCCCTCAGGGTCTTCTGTATATCCTTCAGCACCCCTACTATGGTGCCCAGGGCGGAGCTGATGGTTCTGAGCTCATCCCTGAACTCCAAATACAGTTCGTCCTGCATGCGCTGGGTCTGAAGAAACTTGGCAAGGACTGTCGCCATCGTCTCCTGGGAGTGGTGGTATGCTCCCATGATGGAGGAGAGGGCCTCGTGGAGAGTGGGTTCCCTGGGCCTGTCCGCCCCCTGTCGCACAGCAGCCCTCCCAGTTCCCCTGTGTTCCTGTGCCTCTGTCCCCTGGACCGTGTGCCCACTGCCACTGCCCCCAGGTCCTTGTTGTTGTTGGGGTGGTGGGTTATCCTAGGTTCCCTGTAGTGGTGGACACACAGCTGATTGACGTGTTATGGGAACGGAGGTATGGGCCCGCTGGGTGGGTGCTGTGCTGGTGTTACCAGAGGGTGGAAGGTCAGTGTTGGGCTGTGCCTGTGCGAGGGGAACCGACTGTCCCGAGGCCCACGATGGTCCGGGCTGGTCATCTTGATCCAGTTGGCCAGAGCTGCTGTCATCACTGTGGGCCTCTTCTGTGGGTGGGGTAGGGATGTCTGGACCCTCCTGTCTGGTGACGTTAGGTAGTGGTCCTGCAGGGGTATAAAAGCATGATTATTGTATGTGTGTGTGTCATGGTGTGCAATGGGTGGGTGAGCGTGTACCCCAGTGCTAGCTTTCCTGTGTGGGGGCTTGTGTGATGATTGTTAGGGGTTGTTATGGGTATGTGCAGTGGGCATGCTTTAGTGATGGGTGTCCATGCTTTGTTGTGTCATGCAGGGCTTGGTGTTGGGATGGGTGGTTTGTGTTATTAGTACATTAGTGAGGAGTTGGAGTGATAGGGGAGGGGGTGAGGGTGTGGGTGTGTGATAGCATGCAGGTAGGGTGGGGGATATGATAGTTAAGATTTGACTTACCAGTGTCCATTCCTCCACTGACTCCTCCGAGGCCCTCTGGATGCATAATGGTGAAGACCTGCTCCTCCCATGTTGTTAGTTGTGGGGGAGGAGGTGGGAGTCCGCCGCCAGTCTGCTGAATCGCGATGTTGTGCCTGGAGACCACGGAACGCACCTTCCCCCGTAGGTCATTCCACCTCTTCCTGATGTCCTCCCGATTTCATGGGTGCTGTCCCACTGCATTGACCCTGTCGACGATTCTTCGCCATAGCTCCATCTTCCTAGCTATAGAGGTGTGCTGCACCTGTGATCCAAATAGCTGTGGCTCTACCTGTATGATTTCCTCCACCATAACCCTGAGCTCCTCCTCGGAAAACCTGGGGTGTCTTTGGCTTGCCATGGGGTGGTGTAGGTGATGTGTGGGGTGGTGTATGTGGTGATGAGTGTGGTGATGTGTAGTGGTGTGTGGTGTTTTGTGCGTGGATGTTGTGTGGGTGATGGTGTTGTGTGCCTCTGTGTGGTGGAGTTGTCTATTGCTGTGCTCTCTCTGTCGCCTTTGTCTCTATTTTTTGGTCGTAGGGGTTTGTGGGTGATGTGGGTGTGTGTTTTATATTGTGTTGGGTGTGTGGGAGTGGTGTTTGTATGTGTATCAGGTGTGTGTATTTTGAATTGTCCAATGTTGCGGTGTTTTGGAGATGTGTGTGTATTTTGAGCGCGGCGGTGTGTACCGCCAATAGAATACCGCGGTTGAAAGACCGCCGCGTGGATTCGTGTGTCGTAATAGCATGGGCGTGTTTCTGTTGGCGTGACGGTGGAGGATTTGTTTTCGGCAGTTTATCACTGACCTTTGGTGTGGCGGAGTTGTGTGGGTGTCTGACTTTCGGCAGATTCCGAGATGTGGGTCATAATAGCTGTGGCGGAATTACGCAGTCGCCGCAGTGTGTTGACGGTCTTCTGCACGGCGGTAAGCGGCTTTTACCGCCAATGTTGTAATGACCCCCTATGTGTTCTAGTGTTTTCAATTTGTTTATAAACAAAATAAATAGCTTCCTTTTCAGAGTAAAGGCCTTGTTGACTACACCTTCAACATGTTTCTTTTGTGCGACAGCTTCTCTTCTTCTTTTACACTTCTTCATGTGTCTCATTAGATTCTGAGGGCCATATTTATACTTTTCGACGCACAACTGCGCCAACGCGTTAGCCGGCGGAGCTGCCTTGTGTGCGTCAAAAAAAATGACGTACACCAGGCAGCACCGGCGTAGGGGAATATGGAGCTTGGGCGTCAAAAAATGGGGCAAGTCAGGCTGAGGCAAAATTTTCGCCTCAACCCGATTTGCGCCATTTTTTTTTACTCCCAACCCCCATTGAAATTACTCCTGTCTTAGCAAAGACAGGAGTCATGCCCCCTTGCCCAATGGCCATGCCCAGGTGACATATGTCACCTGGGCATGGTCATTGGGCATAGTGGCATGTAGGGGGGCACAAATCAGGCCCCCCTATGCCACAATTTTTTTTTTTTTTAAATACTTACCTGAACTTACCTTAAGTTCCCTGGGATGGGTCCCTCCATCCTTGGGCGTCCTCCTGGGGTGGGCAAGGGTGACAGGGGGTGTCCCTGGGGGCATGGGAGGGCACCTCTGGGCTCCTTCCGAGCCCACAGGTCCCTTAACGCCTGCCCTGACCAGGCGCTAAAAAACAACGCAAAAGCGGCTGGACGTCATTTTTTTTTACCCGCCCACTCCCGGGCGTCATTTTTGCCCGGGAGTGTAAATACAGTGCACATGCCTCTGAGTCATTTTTTAGACGGGAACACCTACCTTGCATATCATTAACGCAAAGTAGGTGTCCACGCAAAAAAATGACACAAACTCCATGAACTTTGGCGCTAGACGCGTCTAACGCCAGAGTATAAATATGGAGTACGTTTTGCGTCGAATTTGCGTTAAAAAAAACGACGCAATTGCGGCGCAAACAGAGTATAAATATGCCCCTGAATTACTCTGCTACAGAACATTTTAACTCTGCTTTCCTTGAACTGGTGCTGCCTTCTGGTTAAACTCTGTCCTTTATTGTAGTTTTTTTTACTTCTTATATCACATTATTTTACTCCTTTCTTAGTTGATCTCACACTTTTTTTTACTTCTTTTTGCTGCCTATTAAGTTGACCACATACTATTTTAAGACATGTCTTTGTTCTCTTACCAGTAGCTCTTTTCTCCCTCAGTACTTTTTCTACATTTTGCCCCTTTTGTTTCTCATTTGTGAGGCAATAGCATTGTTGTCTCAATTTCTTCCTTCACTCACTTTTTGACTGCATAGTAAGTCTGCAGAGTTAAGTAGAGGTTATATCTGAAAAGTAACAAAAAAGGTAGATGTATGTTTTAATGATATACACATTACATATTTAAATTAGTTAACTAGCAATATAAACAGTTATCTTTTTATAATATTGGTAACATTATTATATTCGTTTTCAAGTTTATTTTTCTGTGTTTGTTTATGTGTCACTGTACGTATTACTCTATCACTGCTATACTACAATATTTATCACTGTGTTCCTATAGATATAAATTTTTAAAGACTACTAGTCTTGATGGGTCAATAGGGTGTGTCAGAACGTGCCTTCATATCCGAATGAGTGTATGTGTCGAGCTATTTAAATAAGTCTGGCAATACATGACTGTCAGTTGTACTAACTGTGTGTCTCTATAAATGGGTATGCAAGTAGGTGAACAAATATCTCAGTACCTGTGTTAGAGAATGCAGGGGTATGTGACAGTTTCTCCAGTTGCTTTTCATACTCTTGCATACATAAATACTTTCTGAGTATGTGAGTGAATGTAGTGTGGCTGGGTGAGAGAGGATCTATGCTTTGGAAACATTTATTTGATTTCCTTTATGAGTGGTATGCTCTATGTAGTGCTTGGCTTAGGGGCCTGCAAGTGCATGAGTAAGTTTCTAAAATTGAGAAGGACATCTTTCATTCACTTAAGCACAAAGCACCATGCTTGATGCCATATCTACAGCATATCACAGAGGTGACTTATTTGTACTAAAACATGGGTTTAAGAATTTCCAAAGAGGTGTTAGAGACAAACTTGAGTGGGCAATGAGAGTGCACACTCATGCTCTGCACTAATTGGCATCACCCATAATTAAAGCAATACTTGTTTCCATACATAACAAGATTATGGACCTCATTACAACCCTGGCGGTCGGTGGTAAAGTTGTGCTACTACTGCCAACAGGCTTGCGGTAACTATTGCCAAATTATGACCATGGCAGTGCGAACTCAGATAGACAGCCACTTTACCACACCGACCGCCAGGGCGGAAACAACAGGCACCACAGCAGTAGCTGCCTACATCCAGGCGGAAGTCAATGTTCCACCCACCATAATAAAACCCAGGAAACCGCCACCTTTTTTGGAGTGGTATCAATGCCATCAAAAGCCTGGTGGAAACAGATCTCAGAAGGAAAAGGACTCACCTTTGGAGACATAGGGAACAACCTCGCCACCATGGAGCTCAAACGTCAGATCTTCCCAATGATTCTCTAAGTCCTGCTCCACCACAAACACCAACAACGGTGAAGACGACCACGGTGAGTACAGCCGCCTAGCACACAGGGGAGGGAGGGAGAAAAAGGGAGTGACACACACAAGCACAACACTCCCACCCCTAACACCATACACACAATCAGATGCAGCAATAAAACATATGGACCCCGTACCCTTCAGGAATAATGGAAGGACAACAGAAATGTGAGAAAGGGAGTGTAATAATATCAATACAGTAGAAATACGAAAATTCAATCTAATGGTCCTCAATGTGTGTGGGCCACAGGGCAAAGTCCAAGGCCCCACTTGTCACCTGCAGCAACACGGAGAGAACACTGCAGGGGCATCATTTGGAAAATAGGCAGGCACCTCAGCCGGCAGATGGAACAACACCACTGGTCCTGGAGGGGGCAACATACCCTGTGCTTGGTCCTGGGAAGTGATAGGGCACAGTCTCTCAAGTGGGTGACTGGCCCACTGGCTCTGGAGGGGGCAACATGCCTTGTGCTTGGTCCTGGGGAGTGCAAGGCCACAGTCTCTCAAGTGAGTGTCTTACCCACTGGTTCTGGAGGGGCCATTGTGCCCTGTGCTTCTGATCCTGGTGAGGATGGGGTAAGTGGGTGTCTTACCCAATGGTTCTGGAAGGGGCATTGTGCCCTGTGCTTCTGATCCTGGGGAGTGCAAGGTCACAGTCTCTCAGCTGGGTGTCATTCCCACAGGATTTGCAGGAGGCAGGCCGCACAGCAGCCCATGGAGGCAGGACTACAGACCGTCCGCCGGCGGTGACGGCTGCTCAGTGGTGGTGCTGCTGATGCTGCTGGTGATGGTGGGGGGGAAGCTCCAGCCCATCCCCTGCAGCCTCGGATGGCTGCCCACTGGTGGTAGTGGTGCTGTTGCTGGTGGGGGGAAGCCCTAGCCCATCCCCTGCAGCCTCAGACGGCTGCCCACTGGTAGTAGTGCTGCTGGTAGTAGGGGGAGGCTCCAGCCCCTCCCCTGCAGCCTCAGACGGCTGCACAACCATGGTTGGTAGTGGGGGCTCTGACTGAGTCCCTGCACCAGGCCCCTTGTCCTTCCTGGCTGATGGTGCAGGCCCTTTGCCCTTCCTGGCAGCAGCTGGGGATGGCTGCTTGCCCTTCCTGGCAACACCTGGGGCAGGCTCCTTGCCCTTCATGGCAGCAGCTGGGGATGGCTTCTTGCTCTTCCTGGCAGCAGCTGGGGATGGCTCCTTGCCCTTCCGGGCAGCACTTGGGGCAGACACCCTTTCCTTGAGGCTGCCTGGGCCCTGGATCCTTTCCCAGCACAAGTGGGTGTGGAGACTACTGAGCCTGTGGACTGTGTGGCTGAGGTGCTTGCCTGGGTTTTTGCCACCCTGGACAGACGTGAAGTGCGGGGGAGGGGTAGGAGAGGAAAAGCTTCTTAGGGACATTGGGGCGGGAAGAGGGAGAAGGTTTGGGAGTGGAGGAAGAGGGAGTGGTTGTGGGAAGAGTCTGTCTGCTGTGTTTCGGTGCAGGTGCATGGATTAGATGCTGTTGTGAGGTGGATGGCTGTTAGGTGTTTGAGTGCTTGCGTTTGTGTACCTTGGCAGGGCGGGACAGACACAGTGGGAGAGGACACAGGGGACGTGTGCATGGCTGTTGTGGTGGTGTCTGCCAGTGAGGTTTGTGTTCTGCTAGGCGTGGTGGTGATGGCGGTAGTGGATGAGGATGTAGTGCATGCAGGTGTGAGTGTAGACGCAACTGGGAAGGGGTGAAGGAGGAGGAGGAGGGGACACAGTGGAGGCAGTGGATGTTGGTATGTCTGCATCTGGATGGTGTTTGTGTGAGCCTGTGCCACTCTTGTGTGTTGTCCTGTGTGCATGCTCGTCTGCCTGTGTGCTTGGGGTAGGTTGGGGTTGAGGGGAATGGGATTGGGAAGTGGAAGTTGGAGGGAGGAGGGTGGAAACAGGGACAATGGCTGCCATCAGAGAGGAGGCCAGAGCCTGGATTGATCTTTGTTGGGCCGCCAAGCCAGTGTGAATGCCCTCCAGGAATGCATTTGTCTGTTGCATTTGGGCTGCCAGTCCCTGGATGGCATTCATAATGGTTGACTGCCCTACAGAGATGGATCGCAGGAGGTCAATAGCCTCCTCACTCAGGGCAGCAGGGCTCACTGGGGCAGGGCCTGAGGTGCCTGGGACAAAAGAGATGCCCACCCTCCTGGGTGAGCGGGCATGGGCAACTCGCTGAGGGGCTGCTGGGAGGGCAGTGCTGGTACAGGGGTGGCAGCTTTACCAGTAGGTGTGGTGGGCACAGAAGTGTCCACCATGACCAGGGAGCTTCCATCGGAGGAGGTATTTGTGTCCGAACTGTCCCCTCCAGTCTCCGCCATGGTGCTCCCCTCGCCCTCCGTCCCATTGGTGCCCTCACCGTCGGTAGACTCCGCCTCCTGGGTCCTGTGGGATTCAGCTCCCTCCGTCGCCGGTGCCTCTGCTCCTCCATCAGATGATACTAATGCACATAAGGACAGGGTGACAAAACAAAAAGGGAGGGAAGAGACAAAGGATACACTGGGTCAATGGCTGCACCAACACCACCGTTGACATACACACCACCATCACACACAGGGAACAGCCCTACGCACTATGCAATGCACTACTAGTAATAATGCTAGCCACCAGGGCATGCGGAGGGGCACCTACTTCCAACTGCAGCACACCTGGGACCCACACAGCCCTGACCAGTAGTGGATGCCTACAAGCTAGGTGGCAGGATTATCACTTCAGAACCCTGGCCAACATAGGACCTACTCTGCAATGTCCAGCCTCGTCAAGGGGCACCCACTGTCTCACATCCCCCACCCGGGTACCCCCCTACCATGCATAAGTTGTAATGACTGGAACTGTACTGACCCCTTTGTGGCTGCAGTGATGCCCTCAAGCGCCCATCCAGTTCTGGATAGGCCACTACCAGTATGCGGGCCATCAGGGGGGTCAGGGTTTGACGGGCATCCCTTCCACGTTGGGAGGCCATCCCCAGTTGGGCAACCGCCATCTTCTGTGCCCAGCGTCTCAGGTCCTCCCACCGTTTCTGACAGTGGGTGCTCCGCCTGCCATAGACCCCCAGGGTCCACACGTCCTTGGCGATGGCACACCATGAACCCTTCTTTTGATGGGCACTGACCTGCAGAGAAATACACAAAGGAAAAGATATCAGTCAGACTGTCCTGCTTGTTACACTTATTGCCCACCATACCCCTTCACATCGCCATTTGCACACACAGGGCCCAGCACACAAGCTGCACGCCGCCCAAGGGACCTCCACCAACCCCTCTTACATGAGGCCTTCACACACACCACTCCATGCATTTATGCCACATGCATCGTGCTCACATTGTACTCACCTGTTGGTCTGGAGGCCCATACTGCAGTCCGCACTGGGGTAAGACCCCATCCACCAGTCGCTCCAACTCTGCCAAGGTGAAGGCAGGGGCCCTTTCCCCAGTCACACGAGCCACAGGTCACAGCAGCACATGCAGTGTAGGTCCTCTCCTGGTGAAGGTCAGTTAGCAAGTGAGTGATCAGATAGAAAATGGAGGTCATGTCCGCAGTGATGCATACTGTCACTACTGACTTACATCACCATTGGCCACAGTACCCCATAGGGCCCTATGTTAACCAATGAGGAGTTGCACGGCGGTTGCCGACCACCTCCCACAACGGCACACAACAACAGCGGAATTACCTCACTTCCACCTGTCCCTCCACATAGGACAGGCTGACACCATTTCCGGGGGTGGGGGGCAGGCCCTGGATATTAACTGCATCACAGTTCAAAATTGGACATGCAGGACAAAGGCCACTTATACATTAAAAATTAACATCATGCATTGTACAGTTGTGGCTACGATGTACATTTTGTGACTGTGTCCTCACTCTTTGCCCCATAGATTACTACCACTGCGGATGAATAGGAGATGGAGACATACCCCTGTGTACAACCCCGTGTGGACTTGGCAACAATGAAGGACAGGCACATTATCCTCTCCTATAGACTTGACAGGGCCACAATCATGGAGCTGTGTGCCCAATTTGAACCTGACCTAATATCTGCTATCCATCACCCCACTGGGATCCTCCCTCTTGTCTAAGTCCTATCTGTGCTCCATTTTTTGGCAAAAGTGACAGTGGGCTTGGCAGCAGGAATGTCACAGCCAATGTTCCCAGTAATGTTAACCAGAGTGTTGTCTGCCTTGATTAAACACATGTGCATCTACATTGTTTTCCCCAGGTGGAGGATTTGGCCACAATGAAAGCTGACTTCTATGCAATGGGACATATCCCCAACATCATTGGGGCAATTGATGGAACACATATTGCATTTGTCCCCCCCCGGCGAAATGAACAGGTGTTCAGAAATCAAAAGAGTTTTCATTCCAGATGGTGTTCTTGGCGGACCAGTACATCTCCCACGTCAATGCTAAGTATCCTGGGTCGGTGCATGATGCCTTCATCCTGAGGAATTGCAGCATCCTAAATGTGATGGCCCAACTACAGAGGCATAGTGTGTGGCTAATAGGTGAACCCTGGTTCCCACCCAGTAGATGTTGGTGTATGGGTATGGTGTGGGCCATATGGGATAGTGTGTGCCTAAATGTTGTCCCTCGATATTTGCAGGTGACTCTGGTTACCCAAACCTATCATGGCTATTGACCCCTGAAAGAAATCCCAGGACAAGGGCAGAAGAAAGTTACAGTGAGGCACATGGGCGAACAAGAAGGATTATCAAATGTACCTTTGGCCTCCTGAAGGCCAGGTTTTGGTGGATCCCTCTGCTGCTCACCCAAGAAGGTCTGCCAGATAATCGTGGTATGCTGCATGTTGCTCAACCTTGCCTTGAGACGCCATGTGCCTTTTCTGCAGGAGGAGGAGGCTGGAGATGGCCATGTGGCAGCAGTGGACCCTGTGGACAGTGAGGATGAGGAGGCAGAGGATGAGGATGAGGACAACAGAACTGCAGTGATTCGACAATACTTCCAATGACACACAGGTAAGCCAGTGTTACTTCAAATTTCATTGTCATTTTTTGGTTTATCTTTGTCACTAGCATGCTGTTATTTCCCACTTCTATGCCCACTCACTGTACCCTTTGGCATCTCATTTTGCAGATGTTGGTGCCCCACTATCGCTCCTGGTGTGATCACTGCAGCCAACTACAGGTCTTTCCTATGTAAACATTACTGTACAGTTGAATTGCAATGTTTGAACTTGGTTTAATGAATACATACTTAAATGATTTGACATATTCCATACTTGTATTCATTCAAAGGGTATTTATTAAAGTGCTAAGAAGGAGAGGGGCAAATGTATTGGGATGGGGTGTTGATGGAGGAAAGTCTAGGGTATTGCTCCAGTCTATTTGTAGTACAGGTGCATTGTACAAGGGGACATAGGAAGGGGAGCAAGGGCAGTTCAAGGTGGACAGGGTGACAGAGTGGGACACAAGGGAGACAATCAGGAGAGTCTAATTTCCTGGCGGGGTCTTGGCAATAGTCTCTGGCGTCTGTCTGGATCGCAGGGAACGTTTGTGGGGTGGTTCTCCTTCTGCAGGGGGAGGGGTGCTGGTGGCCTGTTAGTCCTGTGGCGGGCCTCCTGTCCACTAGTGGCAGCGAAGGTGGAAGGCAGTTCAGATGTCTGGCTAGTGGCAGGGGCCCGCTGTTGTAAGACTGCCTCCCTCATAATGTTGGCCATGCCTGCCAGCACCCCTGCTATGGAGACCAGGGTGGAAGTCCTCACTGAACCCCTGGTACTGTCCCTCCTGCAGCCACCTATTCTCCTGCACGTTGGCAAGGATCTGGCGCAGCATAACCTGGGAATGTTGGTATGCTCCCAGGATCTTGGTGAGTGCCTCCTGGAGAGTCGGTTCCCTGGGCCTGTTCTCCCCCTGGTGCACAGCAGTCCTCCCAGTGTCCCTGTTGTCCTGTGCCTCTGTCCAATGAATGGTGTGCCCACTGCTACTAACCCCAGGTCCCTGATTGTCTTGGGTATGAGGTGTGCCCTGGGGTCCCTGTAGTGGTGGACATACTGCTGATTGAGGTGTCCTGGGGACAGATGTATGGGTACGCTGGGTGGGTGCTGTGGTGGTGTTTCCTGAGGGGGGAGGCTCTGTGGTGGTGTGTGACTGGGCCTGGGTAATCGACTGTTCGGAGTTCCCTGATGGGCCAGGTTGGTCATCCAGATCCAGGCGACCAGAGTTGCTGTCATTACTGTGGGCCTCTTTTGTTAGGGGACTGGACAGTGCTGGCACCTCTTCGCTGCTGACATTGGCTGGGTTATCTGGGGGGTGTAAATGCAGTGTTATTGTTTCTGTGTGTGACATAATGTGCATAGGTAGGTTTCCGTATTTGGTTTTGATAGCCCTGGCAGCTTTCACATTTGTAAGTTGGTATGTGGTGGGATAGCTGATTCTCTCTAGTGTGCATGCTTTGGTGATAGGTGTCCATGAAGGGCTGTGAGTGATGTCCATGTATTGGTGGTGCATGCAGGGTTTGGCATTGGAATGAGTGGGATGTGATGGTGGGGTGTGTGGTAGGTGATGGGGTGATGGGAGTGAGGGTGAGGGTGTGTGATGGCATGCAGGTAGGGGGGTGATAGTAATAGAGAGTTGACTTACCAGAGTCCAGTCCTACTGCTACTCCTGCCAGGCCCTCAGGATGCATGATTGGCAAGACTTGGTCCTCCCATGTTGTTAGTTGTGGGGGAGGGGGTGAGGGTCCACCACCAGTCCTCCGTACAGCGAGTTGGTGTCTTGCTGCAATGGAACGTACCTACCCCTGTAGGTTGTTCCACCTCTTCCTGATGTCATCCTTGGTTCTGGGGTGCTGTCCCACGGCATTGACTCTGTCCATGATCCTCCGCCATAGCTCCATCTTCCTAGCAATGGATATCTGCTGCACATGTGCTCCAAATAACTGTAGCTCTACCCTGATGATTTCCTCCGCCATGACCCTTAGCTCTTCCTCTGAGAATCCGGGGTGTCTTTGTGGTGCCATGGCTGTTGTGTGAGTTGTGTGGGTGAGAGTGTGTAGGGTGATGTGTTGGGGTGTGTGATGTGGGGTGCGTGGGTGGTGTATAGGTGATGGTGGTGTGTGGTTCTGGTCTTGTCTGTGGTCATGGTGTCTGTCTTGTGCCAATGGTTTGTAGTCGTAAAGGGTTGTGGGTAATCTGGGTGTGTGTTTTATAGTGATGTGGCTGTGTGGGTGTGGTGTGTGTATGGGTGTCAGGTGTGTGTTATTTAAATTGACCAATGTAGTGTTGTTTTGTATGTGTGTGTGTATTTTGAGTGCAGCGGTATGTACCGCCAATGGTTTACCACTATTGAATGTCTGCCTTGGTGATTCGTAGGTCATAATGTGGTGGGCGTAGTTCTGTTGGCGTAACAGTGTGGGTTTTGATACCGCCAGTTTATCACTGACCTTTGGTGTGGCGGAATTGGTTATGTGGCTGAATAGTGACGGATTGGTGTGTGTGTGTCATAATATGGTGAACGGATGTCATCCGCGGCGGTGGGATGTTGCCGGCAGTCAGCGTTGCAGTTAGTGGGATTTACCGCCAATGTTATAATGAGGGCCTATGTCACTACTTGCCTGTATTTCTCACAGAATGTAGGATATCACCTACATAAGTGCCATGAGATGTTTTAGTATATGTGCTGGTATGTGACTTTCTCTTTTAGGGCCATATGTACCAAAGCATTTTCCCATTGACATAGAATGGGTAAAACCCTTTGATACATCTGGCCCTTAGTACCTACATAGCTCTCTAAATGGGTATGTTAGTAGCTGAACAAATACCTCAGTACCTATGTTAGAGAATACAGCAGTATGTGGCTGTGTTTCCAGTTGCATTTGATACTGCTGCATACACAACTACTTTCTGAGTATGTGAGTGAATGTTGACATTTCCGTATAGCTCTGTGACGGAATGAGGGAGAGGATCTATGCTTTGAAAACATGTATCTTACTTCCTTTATGAGTGGTATACTCTATGTAGTGTTTGGCTTAGGGGTCTGCAAGTGCATGAGTAAGTTTCTAAAAATGGAAAGGACATCTCTCAATCATTAAGCACAAAGCACCATGTTTCATGGCATACCTACAGCATATTCCAAAGGTGACTTATTTGTACTAAAACATGTGTTTAAGTATTTAATAAGGGGTTTTAGAGACCAACTTGAGTGGGCAGTTAGAGTGCACATACATGCTCTGCAGTAGTATGCCTCATCTATGATTAAAGCAGCACTTGTCTGCATACATAACAAGATTATGTCACTACTTATTTCTCACAGAATGTAGGAAAGCACCTACACAAGTATAATGAGATGTTTCAGTGATTGTGCCGGTATGTGACTTTCTGTTTTAGTGCCATCATGGCTTTCTAAATGGGTATGTAATTGGCTGAACAAATACACTGGTGCCTGTGTCACTGGGAGTAATAGAGGCACTATACTTTTGTAAATATACATATATCTTACTTTATGGGTAGTATAACGTATGTAGTACTTGGTGTAGGGGCCAGCGAGTGCATGAGTTACTTATTTCTTCATTGGTGCTACACTCTATTTAGTACTTGGCATAAGGGCCTGCTGTTGCTTGAATAATTTCTTCATCTCTAAAACAAATCTGTCTTATTTTAAACACAAATGGCCGTAGTTTATGACATACCAGCAGCATATTTCAGAAATAAGCAATGGCTACAAAAACATGAGTTTCATAGCTAATAAACACTGTGTACATGCCATGAGAAGCTGCCTGTATGACACCGTAGACAGGGTCTGCTTTACTAGGGCTCACCCATATACAAACACTGCATATTTAAGTATGCTTACCAGTCTTGTACTGCACATGTAACTCAGTATTCGTTTAAAGAACAAGCCTTATGATCTAAGCATTTAGAATATAATTTACCAACACCTACCCTAAAGAGAATACATTGCTCTCAACTTTCACAGGTTCATGCTTTATATACACCTAGAGAGCATGATTTTCCTGTCAATATTGAGTCTTGTAATCCTCTTTTAATTTTGAAGACTGGAACTCCAGAATTCAAAGAAAAACAATCTTTCCGAACAGTACATCATGTACAGGCATGTAAAACTTTCACATCTATAAATACATTTATTAAGTATAGGTTTAACCCTTGCCTTACAGTTTTTTTAGCAATTAGACCATGCAGTAAAGCAGCAAATGTACAATATGCAGTTCCATGGCAACAGTTTGTGAACCAACCTCTCACACACCTAATCTGCACCTCAGAGAAATTGCATCTTAGTCACTTATTCATAAACATATAAAAACATTCACACTACCACTCATAGATTATCTCAACAATTTTTTATATATTTCACCCTCTTTGAACAATCTCATATAGACAAATGCATTTTTTATTGTTTGTTTCTTCTTAGAATTAAATGTACTCTACATACCTAAAGGTTGAATTTGTTGGTGAAATATATTTTTTGCTCTTATTAGCTACATATAATTGTCTCAACAATTATGAAAACGAAGGGGCATATTTATACTCCGTTTGCGCCGGGATTGCGTCGTTTTTTTTGACACAATTTCGACGCAAAACTAACTCCATATTTATACTTTGGCGTTAGACGCGTCTAGCGCCAAAGTCCATGGAGTTAGCGTTATTTTTTAGCGTGGACACCTACTTTGCGTTAATGAGATGCAAGGTAGGCGTTCCCGTCTAAAAAATCGACTCCAAGGCATGTGCGTCGGATTTATACTCCCGGGCGAAAATCACGCCCGGGAGTGGGCGGGTCAAAAAAAATGACGTACGGCCGCTTTTGTGCCGTTTATTAGTGCCTGCAAAAGGCAGGCGTTAAGGGACCTGTGGGCTCTGAAGGAGCCCAGAGGTGCCCTCCCATGCCCCCAGGGACCCCCCCTGTCACCCTTGCCCACCCCAGGAGGACACCCAAGGCTGGAGGGACCCATCCCAGGGACATTAAGGTAAGTTCAGGTAAGTATTTTTTAATTTTATTTTTTGTGGCATAGGGGGGCCTGATTTGTGCCCCCCTACATGCCACTATGCCCAATGACCATGCCCAGGGGACAGAAGTCCCCTGGGCATGGCCATTGGGCAAGGGGGCATGACTCCTGTCTTTGCTAAGACAGGAGTCATTTCTATGGGGGTTGGGAGTGAAAAAAAAATGGCACAAATCGGGTTGAGGCGCAAAAATTGCCTCAACCTGACTTGCCCCATTTCTTGACGCCCAAGCTCCATTTTCCCCTACGCCGGCGCTGCCTGGTGTACGTCGTTTTTTTTAACGCACACCAGACGGCGCCGGCGGCTAACGCCGGCTAACGTCATTCACTAAATACGGCGCCCGCATGGTGCTTCAGAATGGCGTTAGCCGGCGCAAATTTTTTTGACACAAAACTGCGTTAGCGCAGTTTTGCGTCAAAAAGTATAAATATGGGCCTAAGCATATCACTCTCATGCAAAGAACCATGAATGGCAAACTTTTCAACTTTGCACTGTCTAATACTGTGGAACACAACAAATAAAACATACCTTCCATATTTTAGTTTTGTAAGTCCAGTTCTGAAAAGTTAGTATGTGTTAACCCTTTAGTGCATTTTTCTAAAGAAGTCCAATATGGTGAATGTTTTGTACATATTTGTGTCTTAATTGCCATTGTCGCTACGAATTTGAAAAAAAAAAATGGGTGGGCAAAAGTATAATTTATTAGCAAACCCTCAGTAGGAAATTAAACCCTTATTAAAAATAATGAGTAGAAACACCTTTCATTTTTAAAAGGACAGAACTCTCTCTTTAACACCCTTCTCCCAATACACTTCTAGCACAGTATCCATAGAAACCCACTACAACCAGTAGGTCACAATTTCTCATCACATTCTAAAAGGGGCACACTATTTACAAAATGAGCTGCAGAAGGTGTAGTTTACTGTACAGATTAATAACGTTGTGACTAAATCTTGAATAACACCTTAACTTTTTTTTAAAACTCATGACTACTCACACACCTACTCCTACACCCCTACAGCCTCTTACTGTTGGGCCTGAACACCTGGATGTGCTCCAGTAAAAAACTCTTAAGCCAGACATCTGCCTTTGTAAGCACTAATGTTTGTTGTAAACCCATAAGAATATTTACAGAGACCAATGCTTGTTTACCGAGACCAGACCTTGTTTAGGACATGTGTTGCTCAAGCCTCTAGCATCCCTATGACACAGACTGGGTGTGGCCAGATGCAGCAGGTATTTAAACCACACCCGGCCTGAGTGAATTGCTTGCTGTAAAGGTCACCGGCTGCAGAGGAGTTTCTGCTTCTCCACATTTGATCTTCATGTTCAGTCCTGTATGTTGGATGCCGCTTATAGGGAGGGGAAGAGATCAAGAGAATTAACTACTAAAAAGGAGTAAACGCGCTGCGCGCACTTGAAAGGCATTTATTTGTAAAAACCTGACATCTGCTGACTTGATATTCAACAGTTGGATGTTTCGGAGCGTGGTGTGCCCACGAAGGCACATCATTGGCGTTTAAGGTCACTGGGATATTCGCCGTTTATCGTGTAATAATGCTTATCATTATTACTTGCTATATATTGCAGAAAGGAAATTCTTTTGTGCAATTGTTATAAAAACGATGTACTATGAATACGTTTGTTATCGCTAAGTTTGTCATTGCAATGCTCAACATACACTGTGATGTAACAGTGATAAAACGATCGCTTGATTTTTTTTATATTAATCCTATGTTCCCAGAGTGATGCAAACCTTGTACTGTGATCTTTTGATATTAACGCTATGTTCCCACAATGATGCAAAGATTGCACTGTGATCTTTTAATACTAACCCTGTGTTCCCAGAGTGATGCAAACCTTGCACTGTGATCTTTTGATATTAACCCTATGTTCCCAGGTTGATGCAAAATTTGCACAGTGATCTTTTGATATTAACCCATGTTTTCAGTGTGATAAAAGCACCGTTGTGTTCCTTGGAATTCTAAGTACAATGCGATAACTAACCCATAAATGTCTGCAAACCCTAATTACCAAATAATTTGTTGTTATTATTTGTTATCTATGCAAATGTCTATGAAGTTGAGTGAGTCGGCATCTTGGGATACTCTAGGAGGTTCAAGGTTGTTATTAAACTACAGGTAATCCACATTGTTTCCCAAAACTTCCTAGAGAGAGATGGAGTGCCATCTAAAGTGGGAAAGGGGACACTAACAGGTACACCTAGCTTGCACATAGTAGTTAGAGACAAGTACTTACAAGGATTATGGCTAATGAGTTGTTTGACTGCAATTTATCATGGGAAATTCCAGCTCTTCGAGAAACATCATAATTCGTTTGATCTGGACCTGTAGCTCCAGTATCTCTCTTTATTTTCATCCATCCCCTTTCCCTCAGGACGTTCTGGTGCTGATCATGTGCATTTAAGTGGGAGGCACGTAACGTCTAGGAAGAAGTGGGAATAAGCAATTTGGTCATCATTGTGTCTCTGTGAGACAGACAAGTTAGTGCTTGACATTCACCCACCCACTTACAGACCCACACAGCACTCACAAAACTACCCACACACCCACTCACACACCCACATATACACCCACACAACCACTCACACACCCACTCACCTACACACTTATGGACCCACAAAACTACTCACACACCCACTCACACACTCACACACCCATACAACCATTCACACACCCACTCGCACCCCATACAGCCACTCCCACATTGACTCACAGACCCACAAGATCACTGGTACACCCTCTCACAGACCAACATCGCCACTTGCACACCAATGCACACACTCATACACCCACTTGCCCATCCATAGAACCACTTGTATACTTATACAGACACTCACACACCCATTCACAGACCCAAAAAACCACTCACACAACCACACAGCCACTCGCGTACCTAGTTACACACTCAAATAGGCACCCCAACACCAACTCACAGACCCACACAACCACTCACACACCCACTCACACACACAGGTTAAAGGGACTTTACAGCTAAGAAATAAAATTTTAAAAAAACCTTAGAGGCACACTGACAAAAGCAAAGGTTACAGGGATGTCATAGTGTTGGAAAATGGGTTATTGGTAAGGGCAGGTAAGTACCTACACTTAGCAATAGGCCACTAACCTCCACTTAGGTCTAGTTAGGTCTCAGTAAATTAATCCCAGCTCAACCCTTGGTAGCTTGGCAACGAGCGACAAGGCTCAACTTAGGAGACAGAGTGTAAAGCATTCAATTATCACAAAACAGTAATTAAATAAAACACAGGAACAGTTTAAAAATCCAAAACCAATTTAGAAAAATAGATTATATTTTTATCTTTAAAATGACACAACAACTAATAAAATTGGATAAGGGAAACCGGAAATATGAATTTTTAAAGAATTATTGTTTTTTAGCGCCTAGAAACAAAAAACACCAATCGAGTCATCTGGTTGCACCTCGACCGGGGCAAAGTCAAAGTTTAAGGCCAACCGCGATGGAGCCCTGCTCGGCTACATCTCGCGGGAGGCCTCGGCCAAAAGTTTACCTTCGGACTTAGGTGGTCATTACAACCCTGCCGGACGGTGTTAAAGTGGCGGTAAAACCGCCAATAGGCCGGCGGTAAAAAAATTGCAATTACGATCGTGGCGGAAACCGCCAACAAAGACAGACACTTTAACACTCCGACCGCCACGGCGGTACAAACAAACAGCGCAGCGGTCACCGTCAACAGACAGGCGGGAGACAATGTACCGCCCACAGTATCACAACCTACCAATCCGCCACCTTTTCCGGGGCGGATTCACTGCGGATAAAAACACGGCGGAAACAGGACTTTCGAAGGGAAAACGCTCACCTCTACACACCCCACGAGGAACGAGGACACCATGGACCTGGAACTCCAAATTCTCCCTGCAATAGACTTCCTGCTCCTCTACCAGGAGCACAAACGCCGGCGGCGAAGACCACAGTGAGTACTGCACCTACGACACAGGGGAGGGGGGTGGGAAAAAACAGGTACACACACATGCAACACCCCCACCCTCACCCACTACAACACACACAAATGCAAATCTATACATCACAGTAACACCACCCAAACCTCCCCGGAAGAATGCAAAGACAATAGAAAATTAGTGTAACCATTGTAATGTATTAAAAACAAGTAGGCAGAAATATATATATACACCATGTACAAAATATATACCAAGCATAGTAGTCCAGGTAGTACACTAAGATAGTCCGTGGAACACTGGGACCACACGGTATGGGCGAGGCACACACAAGATCCCCAACCATAACAGAGAGAACACTGCAGGGGCATCAGACAGCAAGAAAACAGGCACCTCAGGGGGAGGGAAAGGGCGGCACCTCTGCCGGTTGAGTGCACAACGCCAAATCCACGAGGGGGCCACATGCCCACTGTTCCATCCTGGGGAGTGCAAAGCCACAGTCTCTCAAGTCTCTACAGTGGGTGGTCTGCCCACTGTTCAATCCTGGGGAGTGCAAAGCCACAGTCTCTCAAGTCTCTACAGTGGTTGGGTTGCCCACTGCCATATCCTGGGGAGTGCAAAGCCACAGTCTCCCAAGTCTCTACAGTGGGTGGGTTGCCCACTGTTCCATCCTGGGGAGTGCAAAGCCACAGTCTCTCAAGTCTCTACAGTGGGTGGGTTGCCCACTGCCATATCCTGGGGAGTGCAAAGCTACAGTCTCACACGTCTCTACAGTGGGTGGATTGCCCACTGTTCCATCCTGGGGAGTGCAAAGCCACAGTCTCTCAAGTGGATAACAGTCTCCACTGGTTCTGGAGGGGGCATGGGGCCCAGAGTGCTTCATCCTGTTAAGGACAGAGGTAGTGGATGTCAGTCTCCACTGGTTCTGGAGGGGGCATGGTACCCAGAGTGCTTCATCCTGTTAAGGACAGAGGTAGTGGATGTCAGTCTCCACTGGTTCTGGAGGGGGCATGGTGCCCAGAGTGGTTCATCCTGTTAAGGACAGAGGTAGTGGATGTCAGTCTCCACTGCTTCTGGAGTGGGCATGGTGCCCAGAGTGCATCATTCACCCCGTGATGGACTCAGTTGCGTCAGTGCCCCTGCCGCTCATGGGCTAGCGGTGCTTCAGATCGGAGATGGCGGTGCCCTGTTCAGCGGTGCTTCAGATGGCGGTGCCCTGTTCAGTGGTGTTTCAGATGGCGGTGCCCTGTTCAGCGGTGCCTCAGATGGCGGTCTCCATTGCAGGGTCTCAGCTGCTGGCGGTCCTTCATGGCCCAGCGGGGCTGGTGGTCCTTCATGGTCCAGCTTGGCTTGTGCTGGAGGTGGCCTCCTGGGCAGCTGGGCTGGTGCTTGCGGTGGCCTCCTGGGCAGCTGGGGTGGTGCTGGCGGTGGCCTCCTGGGCAGCTGGGCTGGTGGTGGCGGTGGCCTCCTGGGCAGCGGGGATGATGGCGGTCTTCTCCGCCGTGCAGCTCTTCCCAGACTTGCCGGGTTTCTTGTGGCCCTTCCCCACCTTGGAAGGTGTCAAAGCTGACTCCACACTCCCAACGGGACCCCTGGGAGCCGCTTTGGTGGCTGGAGTCTTCACCCTCTCCCGCCGGGCACTGGCCAACTTCTGATGCTTCACAGGTGGGAGACTGTCTGTGCTGTGGCTCAGTGCCACACTGGCTGCCCTGGTGACCGGTGCACTCCAGATTCCGGGGACTACAGGCACCACTGGTCCCGGAGATGTTGTGGCTGAGGTGCTAGTTCGGGACCTATGAGAAGGACGGGGTGGGGGTGGTGTGGGAAAGAGGTCAAGGGTGGACAGGAAAAGTTTTTGGGACACAATGGGATGGGTAGCTGGAGGGGGTTTGGGAGTGGAGGAAGAGGTGGTGGTTGTAGGAGGTGTACGTTTGGTGACTTTGGGTGAAGGTGCATGCGCTGGAGGCTGTCGTGGGGTGGATGGCTGTTGGGTGGGTGTGTGCCTGTGTTTGTATATCCTGGGAGGGGGCGTCACAGCCACACTGGGATAGGACACAGGGGAAGTGTGAATGGTAGTGGGGGTGGTGACTGCACATGAGTGGGGTGTGGTTGTGCTAGAGAGGGACGTAGTGGCTGTAGAGCTACTGCATGCAGGTGTGAGTGTAGACGAGACTGGGAGGGAGGAGGGAGACGAGGAGGAGGGGGACACAGTGGAGGCAGTGGATGTTGGTGTGTCTGCATGTGTGTGATGCTTTCGTGAGTGCCTTTGGGATGTGTGGTGCCTATGTTTGCCTGAGCTTCTCTTGTGTGTTGAGGTGTGTGCATGTTGGTCTGTAGCTGTACTTGGGATAGGCTGAGGTACAGGGGATTGGGTCGGGGTGGAGGAAGTTGGAGGGGGGAGGCTAGAGACGGGTACAATGGCTGCCATCAGTGCTGAGGCCAGAGTATGAAAAGATCGGTGAAGGGCCGCCTGACCAGAATGAATGCCCTCCAGGAATGCATTGGTTTGTTGCAACTGCCTCTCTACACCCTGGATGGCATTCAAAATGGTAGACTGCCCAACAGTGAGGGACCTGAGGAGGTCAATGGCCTCCTCACTGAGGGCAGCAGGGGTGACTGGAGCAGGGCCTGAGGTGCCTGGGGCGAAGGTGATGCCCACCCTCCTGGGTGATCGGGCACGGGGCAAAGGCTGAGGGGCTGCTGGGAGGGTGGTGCTGGTAGAGGGGGTGGCGGCTGTACCTGTAGATGCGGGGGGCACAGATGTTGCCGCCACCACAAGGGAGCTCCCATCAGAGGACGAGTCCATGTCGCTGGTGTCACCTCCTGTCCCCGCCGTGAAGCTCTCCTCGCCCTCCGTCCCACTGGTGAATTCAGACTCTGTAGTGTCGCCCTCCAGGGCCATGTGGGATGCAGCTCCCTCGTGCTCTGTTGCCACTGCTCCTCCGCCTGATGATGCTAATGCTCACAAGAACAGGGAGACCACAAAAAGGGGGGAAGACAGAAGAAAGACATGTTGAGTGCATGAATTACCGCTACCGTTGGCGGACACAACAGACACAGAAGCCCTCTGCACTACGCCGCGCTCTTGGGCTCCACTGTTCAATTTCTGGGAAATTGCCTACAAGGCTATGGACGACCTTTGCACACATAGATGACACAGGGCATGACTACCTGTACTTGGAAGTCTACAGAGGTGGGGTGGGGTGCCACATGGCCTGACATACGGTGGGGCCTTGCCTACGGAACTCGCCCTGGCCTAGGGAAACCCACAGCCCTCCTCCCCCACCCAGACACCTCCACTGCGCGTAAAGTCAGCAGAATGAGAGTGTACTCACCCCCTTGTGTCTGCTATGATGCCCTCAAGCGCCCATCCAACTCCGGGTACGCCACCGCCAGGATCCCGAACATCAGGGGGGTCATGGTGCGACGGGCTCCCCTCCCATGTTGGGAGGCCATCCCCAGCTGATCCTCCGCCGTCTTCTTGCTCCAGCGGCGAATGTCCTCCCAACTTTTCTGGCAGTGGGTGCTCCGTCTGTGGTAGACCCCGGGGTCCGGATGTCCTTGGCGATGGCACGCCAAATATCTTTCTTCTGGTGGGCGCTGACCTTCATGAAATGTACAGGGGAAAAAGAGAAGTTATTACCAACTGCACCGTCGAAGTGATTGGCCCCCATCCCTACCCTTGCCATGTGGCACATGTATTCACCGTCATTCATGCACACAGCACTCTCCCCCCTTCCTTCTTACATCCAGCCCTCTCCACACAGGCATAGCCCATACAGCATGCTCCCAGTGTACTTACCTGTTTGTCTGGAGGACCGTAGAGTAGCGTGTACTGGGGGAGGACCCCATCCACGAGTTTCTCCAACTCCTCCGATGTGAAGGCAGGGGCCCTTTCACCAGACACTCGAGCCATTGTCTCTTCCAGACCGAGGCCACAGCAGCACTTGCAGTGTAGGTCCTCTCCTGTCGAAGATCAGGTATTGAGTGATTGAAGTGATAGAAAATGGCGGTCACGACCGCGGCGGTGCGTACCGTCACTGCCGGCGTACATCGCTATAGGCTCCTGGGACCCATAGGGTCCAATCTTAACCAATGCAGCATTGCGCCGCGGTCTTCAACCGCCTACCGCAACGGTGTACAACGCCAGCGCAGTTACCTCACATCCCATTGTCCCACTTTAGAGGTCAGGCAGCCGCCATTTCAGGGGCCCACATGGCCTAATTACCAACTGCGTCACACATACCTAAGCCTAGTCTCACAACACAAATACAGGCCACATTTTTTGTATGAATGGTGTTCTGTGTAGGCTGTGGGTACATACCTCTGAGTTGTTTGACTCTGTGGTCATTGTTGTCCTTCCTAGGCAACGTCCGCTGGGACATGTGAGGAGATGGCGGCATCCTCCGGTGTACCGACCGTTGGTGGACCTGTCGACAATGGAGGAACGACATTTGATTATCACCTACAGGCTTGACCGTGCCACAATCCAGGAACTGTGTACCCAGTTGGAGCCAGACCTGATGTCAGCAAACAGCCATCCCACAGGAATCCCCCCTCAAGTGCAGGTGCTGTCAGTGCTCCATTTCCTTGCAAGTGGTTCCTTTCAGACAACAGTGGCCATGGCATCAGGGATGTCCCAGCCTATGTTTTCCAACGTATTGTCCAGAGTGTTGTCTGCCCTTCTGAAACACATGCGGAGCTACATTGTTTTCCCTCAGGTGTAGGATTTGCCTACAGTGAAAGGTGATTTTTATGCCCTGGGACACATCCCCAACATCATAGGTGCCATTGATGGGACACATGTGGCTTTGGTCCCCCCACAGGATGAACAGGTGTACAGAAACAGGAAGAGTTATCATTCTATGAATGTACAGATGGTATGTTTGGCAGACCAGTACATCTCCCATGTGAATGCCAAGTTCCCTGGCTCAGTGCATGACGCCTACATCCTGCGGAATAGCAGCACCCCTTATGTGATGGGTCAACTCCAGAGGCACCGTGTGTGGCTATTAGGTGAGCACCTGGAAGCAAGTCAGTGGGAATGGTTGTCTGGGTCTGGGGATATCCCTCCAGGTTAGTGTGTGTCTAACAGTTGTCCTTCACCATTTGAAGGTGACTCTGGTTACCCCAACCTGTCATGGCTACTGACCCCAGTGAGGAATCCCAGGACAAGGGCAGAGGAACGCCACAATGAGGCCCATGGGCGAACTAGGAGGGTGATCGAGCGGACCTTCGGCCTCCTGAAGGCCAGGTTCAGGTGCCTCCATATGAGAGGTGGATCCCTATTCTACTCACCAAAGAAGGTGTGCCAGATCATCGTGCCCTGCTGTATGCTTCATAACTTGGCTTTGCGACGACAGGTGCCTTTTCTGCAGGAGGATGGTCCAGATGGCGGTGTTGTTGCAGCTGTGGAGCCTGTGGACAGTGAAGACGAGGAAGCAGAGGAAGAAGACATGCACAACAGGGACTCAGTGATCCAGCAATATTTCCAGTGAGACACAGGTAAGAATACAGAGCTGCCTACTACATGTACTTTAACACTACTACCTCTCTACTGTGTGTCGTTTTCACCCAGTGTAGAGTCGGTGATGGCGGAGGAATGTCCATGGCAGAGTCCAGTCTATTAGTCTCACAGGTGCATTGCCCATATGGGCATAGGAAGTGGAGTTGGGGCAGTTTCAGTATGGACAGGGTGACAAAGTGGGACAGTAGGATGACAATCAGGGTGGTCTCATTTCTTGGCGGTGGTCTTGGCATCATTCTCTGTCTTGTTCCTGGATCTCAGGGACCATTTGCGGCGTGGTTCTCCCTCTGCAGGGGGTGGGGTGCTGTGTGGTGGTCCTGTGGCGGTGCCTCCTGTCCACTAGCGCCGGCGGAGGTGGTGGGCAGTTCATCGTCCATGCTAGTGTCAGGGGCCCCTTGTAGTGCCACAGTGTCCCTCCTGGTGTTCACAAGTTCCTTCAGCACCCCTATGATGGTGCCCAGGGTGGAGCTGATGGTTCTGAGTTTCTCCCTGAAGCCCATATACTGTTCCTCCTGTAGGTGCTGGGTCTCCTGAAACTTGTCCAGTACCATTGCCATCGTCTCCTGGGAGTGGTGGTAGGCTCCCATGATAGAGGAGAGGGCCTCGTGGAGAGTGGGTTCCCTTGGCCTGTCTGCCCCCTGTCGCACAGCAGCCCTCCCAGTTCCCCTGTGTTCCTGGGCCTCCGTCCCCTGGACCGTGTGCCCTTTACCACTGCCCCCAGGTCCCTGTTGTTGTTGGGGTGGTGGGTAATCCTGGGTTCCCTGTAGTAGTGGACACACAGCTGATTGACGTGTCCTGGGGACGGAGGTATGTGCCCACTGGGTGGGTGCTGTGCTGGTGTTACCAGAGGGTGGAAGGTCTGTAGTGGCCTGTGACTGGGTGATGGGAACCGACTGTCCCGATGTCCCCGATGGGCCGGGCTGGTCATCTAGATCCAGTTAGACAGAGGTGCTGTCATCACAGTGGGCCTCTTCTGTTGGTGGTGTGGACATGTGTGGACCCTCCTGTGCGGTGACGTTGGGTAGGGGTCCTGCAGGGGTATAAAAGGATGGTTATTACATCTGTGTGTGTCATGGTGTGCAATGGGTGGGTGACCGTGTACCCAAGTGCTTGCATTCCTGTGTGAGACCTTGTGTGAGGATGGTTTAGGGGGTTGTATGGGTATGTGCTTTAGTGATGGGTGTCCATGCTTTGTTGTTGCATGCAGGGCTTGGTGTTGGGATGGGTGGTTTGTGATATTGGGACATGTGTGAGGAGTTGGGGTGCTGGGGGTGAGGGTGAGGGTGGGGGTATGTGATAGCATGCAGGTAGGGTGGGGGTTGTAATAGTTAAGATTTGACTTACCAGAGTCCATTCCTCCACCTACTCCTGCGAGGCCCTCAGGATGCAGAATCTCCAAGACCTGCTCCTCCCATGTTGTTAGTTGTGGGGGATTTGTGTTTTTTTTTAGCGCGGCGGTGTGTACCACCAATGGAATACCGCTGTTGAAAGACCGCCACGTGGATTCGTGTGTCGTGATAGTGTGGGCGTATTTCTGTTGGCGTGACGTGGAGGTTTTGTTTTCGCCAGTTTATCACTGACCTTTGGTGTGGCGGACTTGTGTGGGTGTCTGAATTTTGGCGGATTCCGAAATGTGGGTCATAATAGCTGTGGCGGAATTCCGCAGCCGCGGCGGTGTGTTGGCAGTCTTCTGCATGGCGGTATGCAACTTTTACCGCCAATGTTGTAATGACCGCCTTAGTCTCTTTTCCGAAGATTTTCTTCAGCGGAATGAACCTGCCAGTCCAATCCGACCTCCTGGAACTCTTCTCCAGACACACGTCGCAGGAATCCTCGGAGGAGATTTTTACCTTCGGACTTAGTTGTTTTTTCGAGGTGAAAAATCCTTCGACAGGGGTAAACCTGGATCTTGATCCGACATTCTTGGAGCCCTCCTCGGATACGCTGACTGGGAGGTCCCGGTCAACTTTTTACCTTCTGACTTAGGGGGTCATTCTGACTCCCGCCAGCCGCGGTATCCGCAGGGCCGGCGGGAGCCGCCAGAATACTGCTGCGCGGTCACAAGACCGCCGCGGGTATTCTGGGTTTCCCGCTGGGCTGGCGGGCGACCGCCAGAAGGCCGCCCGCCAGCCCAGCGGGAAACACCCTTCCACAAGGATGCCGGCTCCGAATGGAGCCGGCGGAGTGGAAGGGGTGCGACGGGTGCAGTTGCACCCGTCGCGATTTTCAGTGTCTGCATGGCAGACACTGAAAATCATGGTGGGGCCCTGTAACGGGGGCCCCTGCAGTGCCCATGCCATTGGCATGGGCACTGCAGGGGCCCCCAGGGGCCCCACGACACCCCATACCGCCATCCTGTTCCTGGCGGCCAAAACCGCCAGGAACAGGATGGGGGTCGGAAACCCCATGGCGGCGCGGCAAGCGGGTCGGTCCCTCTATGGAACTTTTTTTCAAAAGTACTCCAAACGTCACCAAACTTCTGGGGCTTCTCCCAGATGTTCTTCCAAGGTTCTTTGGGGTCCACAGCTCACCCCAATGGTCCAGAAGCTCTGAGATGATCCTTGGGGGGTGCGAACTACAAATCCCAGAATGCACCTGGCACAAACTCCTTTTTGGCCACTGGGCAGTGGTCAGCTGGTTGATTTCTTCAGGAGTTGGTGCAGGGGACTCTGGTTAGCAATTTTTAACCTGTAGCAAACAGGAGGCACCTAGTTGTCTAGGGTTGCAGGATGTAGGGGTGTTGCTGGGTTGCTCCAAATGTCCTTCTCTGCCTATGAAGACCAGTTTGGCAGCTCTCCCCCTTCCTGCCTCACCATCTGCTGAGGGGAGATTCCCTCCCACAGGCACATCTCATTGTGTGAAGCCAGGCCACTTCTCACCTCCTCAAGGCAGCCTGGCCAGGCTGCCAGAGGCTGGCCAATTAGAGCACAGCAGCAAAAACAATGCAGGGCTGAAATTGGCAACTTTTCAGGTAAAGTTTAAAACTCTTTACCTGAACACGGTACAACTGGAAGCCGTGGGATTTATTATAACAATTAATTTGTTACCAAACTCTTGGTATCCATTACTTAAGGGGACTTTTAAAATTAAAATAAAGTCTCCCCATTCTAGCCTTTGGAGGCCATTCACTACAATGAGGGAAAAAACGAATTTGGCTGTTTTTACCTCACCAGGGCTTATAACACTATTTTTATAAGGTCCCTGCTTATAGTTACATGGCACCCAACCATAGGGGTACATAGGGCACACCTTAGGGGTGACTTATATGTAAATATAAGGTAGTTTAAGACTTTGGAACTACTTTTAATTCCAAAGTCGAATTTGCATATAACTTTAATTTAAAAGCAGCCAGCAAGGCAAGCCTGCCTTTAAAATGACACTGGGCACCTCAGCAATGCACCTATGGGTGTACTACCTATGCTGGGGTCCCTAAACCTACATGCCCTACCATATCCTAGGGACTGAGGTAGGTTGACTTGGCCAATTATAATTAGCCTAATTTGTATACTGATTTTTCACAGAGCACAGGCCGTGAGACTGGTTAGCAATACCCAGGGCACCATCAGAGTCAGGAAAACAGCAGCAAAAAATGGAAAATGGGGGCAAAAGTTTAGGGGATCTCTGCAATCAGCATTGTTTTCTCACACATAGCTGGATTCAGATTTTACACACACATAACCACAGAAGCTCAACAGTTATAGTTATAGTGTTACATCAAGGAACTATAACTCATGCCCTAAGATAACTCTAACTCCAGTCCTCACCATGCACTGCTGATTACCCTACATATTACATCACTCATGACATCTTCTATGAGATCATTGATAATATCACTGCAGTTTCTGCAGTGAAATTATTGATGAGAAACTGTGCATAGCTGGTCCTGAGTTATGGTTACCTTAGGGCACAAGTTATATTTACTTGAGATAACTATAATGTCCACGCCCGGTACATAGCTGTTAGCTCTTACTTGAAGGGAGCTTTGACAGCTCCTGTTACATCAGAGCAAACACAATTCTGATCCTAGCAAATGAGAGCTGTCAAATAGCAGAGGTTTCCTCTGTTTCTCTGCCTGCAGAGATGCAGACAGGGAAACAGGGGAAACAATTGCTCTCACAGACAGGAATCATCTGTCTGTTTAGCAGTTCCCTATCCGTGACAGCAATGCCAGCTCCAACAGGAGACAGGGAGCCAGCTGGGACTGTGGGGGCCTTGAAGTTGGAAGGCACCAAGGAGAGATGGCTGGGCCCCAGGGAATGGGGTCCCTGTGGCTAAAACCAGCCCGGGGTTGGGGGGCTGTGTAGCCCCATACTCCATTTGATTAATGCTGAGCCCAGGAGGATGAAGATCGGCCAGGAGAGGGGGGCACTCAGCCCCCCTCCTCCAGTTGGTAGAGGTGGGCCCAGGGGGATGGGGTATCCTGCTCTGAAATAGGCTGGGCAAGGGAGGCCATTGAGCCCCTCTCCCCCATTTGATAGTGGTGGGACCTGGGGCCCAAATCAGCCAGTTGGGCCATGCAGCCCCCTCTGGCACACTGGCCATTCGCCCAAGAAGGTACCATTTACTACTTCACTGGTAGAAAGTAATACAGTTGGATAGACATTTTGTGCAAAACTGTGGACTCTTGTTGGATAATGAGCAGGTGATCTTCCGTTATGGCCATGATGCTGATTTCATAGAATTCGAACCTCAACAGGAAGCACTTACAAATATAAACGTAGCAGACGGCCCAGTTGAAGCTCCACTTCTAAAAAGGACAAATGATCCTAACTCCTGGGCTTGGTGAAGGCAAAACAAGTGTGTTTACTTTGCGATTCCATATTGAAATAGAGGTTAATGCATCTTTCATCTATTGGAGCACAATCAGATACTCTCAAACCCACTCTCACACCCACATAGACCCTCTCACGTCCACTCTCACACTCATACAGACACTATCACCGCCACTCTCACACCCAGAGACACCCTCTCACACCTATTCTCATACCCAGAGAGACAGGCTGTGCAGCCAACTCCCGCCATGCCCGACCAAAGCCATTGTACAGTGTGGGGTTGACTGGTTAGGGCAGTTGGCCACCGAGACTGGCCAACGCCAGGCCCTGTGGCCAACCCCCATGGACCATGGCTGAAGAGCGTGCACGGTATTGGGTAGTTACAGGGGGTTGGCCATAGGTCCTATCGGCAGGCTGTGTGCAGCGGTAGTCAGATTAACGTTTATCAATGAAAATTACTGTGCATTAAAAAAAACATAGAAATTCACAAAAAAAATCAAGGCTACATGGGCATTATAGTTAGGAAATAGAATTAAATAAACCATTGCACTTACAAAAGAAAAGTTACAGAGTTATGATTAGGTTCTGAATTTACTCGCACAAAACCAGAGAAATTCAGCAGTTGTAGCTAGAAGTATTTCAAATAACTAGAACTTGCTGCCTAATGTAACTATAACTTGTGCCTTCGTCATGCACTGCTAATTGCCCCAGATATTACAGCATTCATGCCAACTTTTATAACATTACTAAAAATATCAAGGAGACATTAGTAGTCAAGTTATTGAAGAAAAAATGTGCATGGCAAAGCTGCGAGTTATAGTTACCTTAGGTTTTTTGTTAGTTACTTGAAATAACTCTAACTGCTCAATTTATCTGGTTTTGAGCGAGTAAATTCAGAACCTAACTATTATGTCCCTATAACCCTTGGTCACAGGGACGATATAGTTAGGCTCACATTTTAAATGTACAAAACCATAGCGTTTCACCTGTTACTGTTATAGCTAGAGTTATCTCAAGTAAATATATCTCATGCCCTAAGCTAACTATAACTTGGGCCCTCGCCATGCACAGTTCTTTCATAAATTTTTTTACTGCAAATATTACATTGGTATTATCTATGACGTTATCAAAGATGTCATGAGTGCTGTAATTTGTGGGGTAAATAGCAGTGCATTGGGAGGCCGCAAGTTATATTACCTTAGGCCATGAGTTATAGTTACTTGAGATAATTTTAACTGTAACAGATGAGTATCTATGGTTTTTTACGTTTAAAATGTGTATAATGTCCCTGTAACCTTTGTTTTTAAGTGAATTTCTGTTTTTTTTAAAATTCTATTTCCCAACTATAACATCCCTGTAACCTTTGTTTTTTCAGTGAATTTCTGTTTTTTTAATGTATAATCATTTTCATTACTATACGTTAATTCAACCACTGCCACGCACAGCCTTTGGCCGTGCGCTGTTGCGGTTGGCTGCAGGACCACAAATTGAAAATATATATTTTTTTGTCAATTGAAAAGAGTGAGATCACCTTTTAGTAAGCATTTTAAATATTTTTGGTTGAAAAGAAACTAAAGCAAGAAATGACCACAGACTCACCTAGGCTGGAACCCTTAACTTTCAATGTGCATATCTAAGACCTTAACCACTAAGCCAGAGGTGACTCCTTACTGTGCAATTCTCAGACCTAGCTATGACATTCAACCCACAGATTTTGAGGGTAAAAATACTTCAATGTTATATCACTAGGAATGTTTAACAGTCTAAAAACTGGAAAATTAACAGACACACTGCTATGAGATTCAGTGATTTGAACCTTCAGCCAACTGAGTGACAGTTCAAGAGCTTTACCATTAGTCAGAAGTGACCATGGTCTGCTGTCCATCAAAACATTACTGTAATGTTAGAACCTAGCATCTTGCTGGGTTAGACACTTTGACTTCATTGCATTGAGTGACCATTGCAATAACAATCGCTCTCTCTCTCTTCCATCCCATTATGGGGATGCAGTCCTTCCTGGCTCCTGCCGTCCTGAAGGAGCAGGCATTGCTCCCAAAAGCAGGGAGCTGCTTTAGATAGCAGCTCCCTGCTTGCGGGAGCAATGTTTTCATCTGTTTCCCTGCAATCATATTTGCGTGCAGGGAAACAGATAAAAACTCTGCTTTCTGCAAGTGAGAGCTATCACACAGCTCTCACTTGCAGAAAGTGAAGTGTTTGTGCTGACTTTGCAGGAGCTGTCAAAGCTCCCGCCAAGTCAGAGCAAACAGCTATGTCTCAGGAGTTGGCACCAGGGAACATAGCAGAAGCTGGCCCTGGCGGGTGGCGGTCCGCAGGGCCATTTATGGTTCCTTGCACCCCTCCAATGTAAAATAGCCCCGGGGAGGTAGTAGTACTCGGGGCTCAGGGATCCTCAACGGACCCCATTCATTCTGTTTTGTAGCTCCAGAGAAGTGGTCCCTAGGGATGTGGGGGGTGGCACATAGCCCCTGCATTATATTTGATTAAATCCCTAGGGAGGTGGTGGTCCCCAGGGCTGTGGGGGTCGGTGAGGCCCCTTGGCATTATATTTCATTAAAGCCCTCGGGATGTGGTGGTCCTCAGGACTGCTGGGGTGGGCCCTGTGGACCCCCCGCATTATATTTGATTACAATTCCAGGGAGGTGGTGGTTCTCAGGCCTGTGGGGGGGGGGACACGCAGCTCCTCATGTTATATTTGATCAAATCCCCTGGGAGATGGCAGTCCCTGGAACTGCGGGGGATTGGCTGTGTGGCATCCCTGAATTATATTTGATCAAAGCCCTGGGGAGGTAGCGGACCCTGGGACATCAAAATGCCCTGGAGTAGGGACTTATGCGTCACCTCCTTTATGTCAAAATGCCCCCGGAGTCTGGCCCACCCAGGAGCTTCGTTTTTTTTTAAATTTTTGCTGTGAATGTGCAATGTTGTCGCAAATTTGCTGCAATGTTTTTTTTAAGTGCTTTTTTGCCCTAGTGTGGTCCCTCTGCGACCCCAGCATCAGAGCTAAGAGGTCAGGGTGTCCCTACCTTGGCCCCTTTTCCTTTTTTTCTTTTTCTTTTTGAGGACTCGGCTGAAGCTGAGTCCCAAGATAACTATAACTGCTCAATTTATTTGGTTTTGAGCGAGTAAATTCAGAACCTAACTATTATGTTCCTATAACCCTTGGTTACAGGGACGTTATAGTTAGGCTCACATTTTAAATGTACAAAACCATAGAATTTCACCGGTTATAGCTAGAGTAACTAAGAGGTCAGGGTGTCCCTACCTTGGCCCCTTTTCTTTTTTTTCATTTTATTTCTAGTACTCGGCTGAAGCTGAGTCCCAAGATATATGCCAACACTTCCTGGTTTGAAGTGTTGGCAGCCAATCAGAGCTCTGCATCTCCATGCACGAGCTCTTATTATTTGCAAAGTCGTTGGGGAGGATCCGTGGCCCTAGATGTACAACTTTAGTTTCCCCTTAATATCTCAAAATCTACTGAACAGATATGCGCCAAATTTGCAAAAGTGTAATCTGCTTACCAAAACCTACCTTCCTGCCAAATTTGGTCTAATTCCGTCTGGCAGTTTGGGCTGTAGGTGTGTTCATAACTCCTATTGGAATTAATATGGGTAATGCACATTTTTTGACCCCCCCCCTTTTCTCAGCCCCCACTTGACGGATCACCCCAAAACCTCCCATGTGCAACAGGTATCACCAGCACACTTTCTTTGGAACATTTAGAGAAGATTAGTCAAATGGAATGGACAGGAGGAGTAAACTGTAACACCATCCAAAGGTCCAGGTCGTAAGGGGCTTCTCTTGGAGGTTAGGACTCACTCCAGCAGAGACGAGTAGCACAGTCCAGTGAACTTCCAGTTGGAAATAACCAGCAGGTAAAACAGGAAGATGGCCTCTGGAAGCATATTGTGCAGCACACAGGAGTCAGCTAACTGACCCTTGGAGTCCCTTCTGCAGTTCTATGTTCAAGGGAAACAGGTCCAGTCTTTCTTCAGGCTTCAGGCATCCTGGCAGTCTATCTTCTTGTCTTCACAGTTCCAGGAGTATTCTGATTTCAGGTTCTGGGATAGTCACATGTATGCCCAGTACCAGCCTGTGGCTGGGGGGCAATCCCTAGTCTACTCCTAAACTAGTTCTGGTCAGTTCTTCCTTATTCCCCCTTGTTTTGGTTCCACTATGGGTAATGGGACAAAGACAGGGGCAGGCCTGGTTTTATTAAGCCTTGGTTTACTTCTCTATCCCTTTGTACCTTTTACCAAATGTGGGCCAGATGGTACTGGAACTTTGAGAAGAAAGGTTAATCCTCTGCCCCTTTTCCACTCCTCCCATCTGCTCCCAGCCCTTTCTCACTTCTCCCAAAGCAGCATCATTGTTTGACTCTTGACTCACTGGGCTATTACAATTCCAAACAGCGCCACTTCAAAAAACTCTTCAAATGGCCCTCCTTGGCCTTCCTGTGCCCTCCTTAAACGTTCCAATTATTCCACTTATTCTCTTTGTGGCAATGTACATGCTTGGAATAACAGAAAGCTGAAATTGATTTCAGACTCTCTTGCAAATTGGCAGCCATTTGAGGACAGGTATTATAAATATTTTTCCCAATGCACAAAGTCTTGCTTGACTTTGAGACATCCAACTGAGAGTTCATGCTTCACCGAATTCCCGGTTACCTGCTTTTGGATTCCAGAGTCTTCACTCATTGGCCCTTCAGCTTCCTGGCAAGTTGGTTGTTAGACAACATTTTTGGCTGCCTCCCTCTACTTTTTGACACTGTTTTTACTGGTTTTAGGACTTTGTGCACTTTACCACTGCTAACCAGTGCTAAAGTGCCAATGCTTTCTCTCTTAAAACATGTTAACCTTCTCTCATACCCAATTAGTATATTTAATTTACTTGTAAGTCCCTAGTAAAGTGCACTGCATGTGCCCAGGGCCTGTAAATTAAATGCTACTAGTGGGTCTGCAGCACTGATTGTGCCACCCACATAAGTAGCCCCTTAACCATCTCTCAGGCCTGCCATTAAAATGCCTGTGTGTGCTGTTTCACTGCCACTTCGACTTGGCTTTTAAAAGTACTTGCCAAGCCTTAGACTCCCCTTTTTCTGCACATGTCACCCCTAATGTAGGCCCTAGGTAATCTATAGGGCAGGGTGCTGTGTAGGCAAACGGCAGGACATATACCTGTGTGTTTTATATGTCCTGGTAGTAGAAAACTCCTAAATTTGTTTTCTATTGCTATGAGGCCTGCTCCTTTTATAGGCTAACATTAGGGTTATCATCATATACTGTTTGGTAGATTCTGATCAGAAAGGAGTAGACAGGTCATATTTAATATGGCAGAATGATAATACAAAATCGTGCTGAATGGTGAGGTTGGATTTTATATTACTATTTTAGAAATGCTAGTTTTAGAAAGTGAGCATTTCTCTGCACTTAAAATCCTTCTGTGCCTTACAGCCTGTCTCCAATCCACATCTGGGCTGGACTGGTTGACAGCTCCCTTGTGCATTTCACCCAGAAACCACAAACACAGGATGCTTAGCCAGACCTGCACACATCTGCATACTGAATGGGTCTTCCTGTGCTGGAAGGGTGGAGGGCCTGACACTTACATTTCAAAGGACAGTGGCCTGCTATCACACAATGGACTGCCAAACCCCCTACTGGGACCCTGGAAGACAGGGTTGTACTGAAAGGGGACCTTGTGCACCTCAAAACCACTCTTTGAAGACTCCCCCACTTCAAAGGCACTTTGGGGTATATAAACTGGGACCCTGACCCTACCAAGTTAGAAACTTCCTGGGACAGATACTCTGAACCAGACCCTGCAACCTGCCAAGAGGAGCTGCCTGGCTGCCCAAAGGATTCACCTGGACTGCCTTGCTGTGAAAGACTGCTGCCATGCTGTTGCCCTGCTACCTTGATGGCCTCTGGCTGTGCTGAGAAGTGCTCTCCAAGGGCTTGGATTGAACATGCCTCCTGTTCCTGAAGTCTTAGGGCCAAAAAGACTTCTTCTCTGCAAGGAAACTCCTTGTGCACTGAAACTCAATGCACAGCCTGCTGGTATCGACGCACACCCTGCCCAGCGGTGAAAGAATTACTGCATTGCCGAACCAGAACGACTCAGCCTGGCTCCCTGAGTGGAGATTGATGCAGCGCCAGCGTTGCGACCGGAACTTCCACACATCACCCACCGGATCGACGCAGCACACGTGACTTAGTCCTGCATGCCCAGGATTTCCATGCATCATCCTTGGGTGTGTACTTTTTTACCTTATTTCATCATTATAAACATCTTATATTTTTCTAAACCTGTGTGGTGTATTTTTGTGGTGTCTTCACTGTGTTATTGCATGATTTATTGCACAAATACTTTACACATTGCCTTCTAAGTTAAGCCTGACTGCTCAGTACCAAGCTACCAGAGGGTGGGCACAAGATAATTTGGATTGCGTGTGACTTACTCTGACTAGGATTGTGGTCCCTACATGGACAAGGGTGTATTCCTCTGCCAGCTAGAGACCCCATTTCTAACATTGGCCATCCTGTTACCAGACAACCTTTAGTAGACAAAGAAAGAACATCAGAATACTTTGTCAATGAGAAAGATACTTCACAATCATGCAGGTCAGTGTACTTAACCTAAAAGTTAAAAGTGACAACTCCTTTTGTTTAAAATACTTTTGCAACTCGGTTTACAAGGCCAAGTAGACTATGGTAGACTAGGTTCGAATCAAGGCTCTGAGTAACATTGACTCTACGAATAAGATGGATTATTCTTTAAAAGAAGGGTACAGAGTTGAAATCAAAGTAACAAAAGAATGCTTGAGAAACAGAACTCTTTGTACTGTTGGCACTAGAGCTATAACTAAACTGGTAATTACCTGATGTAGTAATAGGGAGAAGTATTATTTTATAAAGGGTGAGTGTTAATAGATTAGCAGAGGTCGGAAGTGTGCTTGTAAAACAGCTTTAACCTATTTTATCTAATCCATGATTTGTTGTGTATATGCTACCAAAGTATTTCGACCAAGAGTAAATTGAATCTCAAGGTGAATTCTGGAAAACAGATGATTATGTGATTCAACCAGCCTACCAATGTCTGCTGTGTTACCCTATGTCACTCTAACCAACTCTTTTTCCCCCAGGAACTAACCTCTATCAACTGCATGTTTTGGTTTGGTTTTGGAGGGCTAGGGCATAATGTCTTCACTCATGCAGACCCCAGGATCTTCAAGTGAGTAGAGTCTTGTCAAGAGTCATGTTCCATTGTGTGTGCTGGGGTAGGTTCCTTTGAAGTGTAATCAAAGCACAGCACACCTGTCAGGAAATCCCACTCTCTCCTATACCCAGGCCCCTGTGTCTACTTTCTGGCCACAATGCACATTTCCTTGTAGGGGAGCCATGACCAGCCCACGAGCATCTGGCCACTCATTGAAAGGCCTTAAAAACAGTAAATAGGGAAATGCCAAATTTCAAACAGTGGCATTTCCAAAAAGAATACTTTAAAATCTAATTTATTCACTAAAAAGGATTTAAAATCACAATTAAAATGAGCGGAAGAAGTATTTCTCTAACTGTTCCCAAAGTTCATTTAGCAGTTATTAAATGTAAATGTTAGTCCATACGAGGCCAGATTTGCCACAGTGAAAAAACACTTTGGAGGTTTTTCACTGTCAGGGCACGTCACAGATTAAATATATATGTCCTAATTTTTAAATACACTGCACCCTGCCCTTTGGGCCTTTAGGCCTACCTTAGGGGTGACAAAAGTATTGTGCAACTCCAATCTGGCTGTTCACAATAGACCATCGGCAATATTAGGAGCTGCCTTTCCACCAGGGTTTCTGAGGCGGTAGCACCGCCACAAAAACCCTGACGGAAAAGCTACCAGTGTTAGGGAATTTCTTGCCTGTCACAGGTAGATGACTCCCCCTCCCCCCAGCAAGCACTAAGCCTACCCACCCCCCTTCCAGACACAGCATCCCCACCCCATCCAGATACAGCACCCCTTCCTCCACCCCTGTTCCAGACACAGTGCCCCTTCCCCCACCCAACCCCTACCCCGCTCCAGACACAGCACCCCACTCCCCCCAGCTTCACCTCTGCACTCATACACGCATTCAACCATGCATACTCACACTCATTCAACCACACATACTCACTCGCAGACAAACACGCATTCACCACAACACTCATACTCGCATACACACACGCATACACACTTAAATGCACACATGCAGTCAATTCTATATTTAGACACACATACAACCACACATACACACATTCATGCACACACACAGACAACACCCACTCATACACACATGCACAACATCCGCCATCCTCCCACCCCCCTCCCCTGTCGCACGATCAACTTACCTGGTCCGGGGAGGAGGTAGTCCGTCAGGGAACAGGAAAGGACGCTTCCACCTCCGGCAGCGCCCTGCCATCAGGACACCGCCACGCCGTATTACTACACATAATTTGGCGGGCAGGGTCCTCTGGCTGGGCGGGGCCAGTGGTGGAACCGCCCATTCGCCTCCACCCATCAGCAGGACTACTGCTAGATTTCCGCTCAAAGTGTGGCGGAAATCCAGCAGTACCCGTAATATGGTGGGTGGTTTTCTGGCACCCCTGGCTTTGGTAGTCTTCATGAAAGACTGCAAATGTTATAATGACCACCATAGTCATTGAAAATTACTTTATGTTAAACAAAAACCATAGAAATTCACTGAACAAGTAAAAGGTTATAGAAATAAAGTTAGGCTCACATCTTAAATGTACAAAACCATACAAATGTACCTTTTATAGTTAGAGTTATTTCAAGTAACTGCAACTTGTGCCCTAAGGTAACTATAACTTGTGCCCATGCCATGCACTGCTAATTACCCCAGATATTATAGCACTCATGACATCTTTTATAATATAATTGATAATATCACTGTAACATTTGTTGTAAATTATTCATAAAAAATTGTGCCTGGTGGAGGCGCACATTATAGTTACCTTGGGGCACGAGCTATAGTTAATTGCAATAACTCTAACTATAACAGGGGAATTTCTATGGTTTTGTGCGTTTAAAATGTCAGTCTAACTATAGCATGCCTGTAATCTTTATTTTTTCCCTGAAAACTCATTTACATACATATATATATATTCATATAAATACACATGCACATATAAACACACATATATCTATATATAGACAGACACATACACAGGCACAGGCACATATATATATGTCCCCATGTCCTGAGAATTAAAAAACAAAGGTATAAGTGGGTACTGTGACCCCCATGGACCTTGTACAAGGGACCCCCTTCCCCAGGGCAAATAATAAAAAAACAAATTGGCAGTGTTTTTGCAATCTTGCAGGATTCTCACGTGAGTCAGCGGGCTCACCTGCTCTGTAGCATAGGTTCTCATTATCTTAAATTCTGGATTCGGGTGGCAAAATCACTTGTACTGTGGGGGACTGAGTCTGAACCCACCTCAGGTGACACCTGTCAGCCTAATCCAGGTTTTGTTCTGGCTAACTGTCAGTGCCTCATCTCCACTATAGAACAGGGATGATTGGGCAACTGAGTGCATGACACAACTGACTCCTCAGGGAAATCGTGGTCACTTAGATCTCATCCGTTTCTCTCAGTTACATTAGTCTCACATATGCAAGGACAATTGGAGCCAGAGCATAGTTCAATGAGGTTTTATTGAAATTACTGCATCTTAGATAATAAAGCATGTATTGCAATAACTAGGACAATGAAGCGTGAGGGCAAAGAAGCATGGCAGGATTAAAATTGTGACAAGGAGAGTAAAACACAAAAATAACGCTACCATGTTGTCACTAAGATCGTTAGGAATAGCTCCTACTATGTTAGAGCACAGCATATTAAGCTCTAATTCTGCCCTTCAGGTTCCCCTGGGAAGACATCATCCCTCATACCTGAGCAAGAGGCCTGTAGTCTACATAGGCAGCTGCAGCACAGCACTCAGCAATCAGCATACAGTCGTGGTCATCTGTCTGGAATCTCCCTTTAACGTACATGGGTCAAAGTAGTGTTTTATAATGAAACAGCTGATGTTCCAAGAAAGGATCCCCACGTAAGAGTTTGTATGTTTCTGTGACCAGTAGAGACAAAGCGTACCATTTTTGCTGGCAACCTATCTTACTGCAGCCTTGAGAAAAGCACAGAGTGAAAGAAATGTCTTGTTTAAGAACTCAGTGCTGGCCTAGGCCAAGAACAGCTACATATAGAAAATAAAACAAGACCGCAAATGTGACTACTGTTAAAACAATAAAACTAAGCTGAATAAAATATATCTAGGTTAAAGTGCACAGCAGCAGGATTAGTTTGCTAAAATAATGTGTATGGAGCTATAACTAACATGGCTACACAACACCATCCCCTTGGTTGTTCAAAGGTGGTTCAATGCCCAATTATGTATTAAAGCTACTAGAATTCAACCTAAGGCATATATATATATAAGAATGTCAATAATGAGAAGTTAAAAAGAAACTTGAGCATGTATTAGAAGGACAATTTAAAATGTTAAGTGTGGTGTTAGAAAAGCAGAATTTCAAAAGTCAGAGGCATTTTGGAAGTTGCCAATTTAATCCGGGATAATTGAAGACAGGAAATCTTCCACTTCAACAGGTGGTAAGGTAGGAAGTTCATCGCCAAGGAAAACCAAGGAGCATTTGTGTTCCAAAGCCTGAGCTCCAGCCAAAGCAGCAGCATTCCGTGGTGTGCCCAATAATTAGTTTAGAGCTGCATCATCCACAAAGCTCAACTCAAAAGCAGCTTCCCGTAGCAAACGAACCATCAACGCGCATGTCTGGTAATGAGCCCTCAGAGAGAACATCAACAGATCAGTGTCCAATGAAAGCAAGCGCTGCTTAGAAAGACAGACTTTCAGTGCATGTTCGAACGAGCACCAGAGACACCGAAACACAGGCTGCACACAATGCAAAACCGGTCTGAATGACAGAGACCAATCACTCTCTAATTGCTCCAGGAGTGATGCTCAAAAGTACTGCATCATGTGTTCACGACACACAGCTGCACTGGTGGAAGCGCTTTCAGTCCTCCTTGTTGTGACGGGACAGTCATTGCTCAGAAACAGTAGCACTATCAAAATGCCACCTATTACAGCCAAAGTTATCGGAAATCCCCCGAAAATACTGGAGAATATTGAGTGGATGGCTGAAGGTATTAAGCCAAATATAGAGGAGAAGGTGTGAATGAAACCAGAACAAACATCCTCAAAGAAATTTACAATTCTAGTAGTACTGGATGCATTAGAATTCGTACTACGAGCTCACCAAAGTGTCTCAGAAAGTTAATACTTAAAAGGGACTGTATCTCTGCTGATGACCTTGCAACCTGAAGCGCATAGGTCTCTTGTGCAGATGTAAGTGCCACATGTTTTTGAAACAATAAAGCCTTGAGTCTGCTTGACTTGTCAAAATTCACATTTGAAGTAGCGATATGGGGCCAAATCTCAGCTACTTCCCTCTGTCGTGTAGGAGGAAAAAGTATGTTTCAGCAGCATGTAACAATCTTAGAGACAGAGTCGACATAAACTATTCCAGCTCACATCCCACAGCAGTTTTCACTATTGATGAGGACATAGCTGCCATTCAATAGCATCTGGAATGCAGGTCTAATCAAGGGGACTGGGATTCCCTTCAGATAACAAGCCATGTTCTCTGCCAAAGCTTTGCACGCCCCGTGCAAGGACAGCTGTTTACAAACCATTGAATGGCTAACAGAAGTCTCGCATTCACTACTGCTAAGAAAGACCTCTTTCATGACACTGAGACATTTGTACGAGAAGGGTAGCTCCCACACCTCATGGATGTAACTATCTCCTAGCCTTTCATATCTGCCCATTGGAATGTGTTTTAAGCAGGACATGAATTTGAGTGTTTAAATAGGCAGACTGATGACCCCATGTATTAACCACTCAGCAGATGGTATTTCAGGCACTGTAAAAGGCAACTTTTGTAACTTCTCAATTATCTCTTCTTTTTTAGCCATTAGTTGTTGTTGTCGCATTAGATTAAATGTGGAAAATATGTCCCTTGTGCTAACTTGTTGCCAGGGAACGCAAACTGCCTTCAGTGTTTGTAATGTCCAAACTAACTGCATAGTGGACTTTAGTTGATTCTGTCCATGGTATAAAGAGGACATGTCAATTTGTATTATGTCTATTGCAGAAGAAACAATGTTGATGAAGGTGTATTTCCAGTTGGACAGGTATTAATCCCATTATCTACAACAGCTAAAGCCGTCTGTAAGTTTTCCTGATCTCTTTGCTTTAACTGGGCAGCGGCTTCTTGTTGAGAGAGCTTCCAAATTGCATTATAGACTGCATATGAGAAGCACTTTCTGTGTTGTTTTCTGGGGCCTTACAGGAAATCCTGTAAGTCAGTCTTATTAGACAGAAGACTGAGTTTTTCTCTAACAGCATCCAGTGAGGAACCCTTCAACCATTGCTGCCATAGTTTCCCTACACTGTATGTTGTTACTATACCCGCATGTTCAGATGACACACAGCGAGTGTCAGGCCTACTTGTTCTAAGTCCCCTGTGGAGTTTATAAAACATTTATGACACCCGTTGGTATCTATTGGCACAATAACCACCCACCAGAACGTGAAAGTGAAGAATGAAACGTACCATTTTGGACCCATTCATTATGCTGATCTTCAGTTGCATTTACATACTTTTACCATTCATAAAACTTTGCAGGGGCAGGAATACTGGGCGCATTAAAATCCTTAATTTTTGCTAAGCCTAAACAACTTGTCTGTTGTTCAGTTTCATTTAAAAATATCATTTGGACAGGTATCAGGCATGCTCTAAATAAAGCTTCCTTTCCCCTTAGTTGCCAATTTTTGGTTCCCCACGCACTTTTTAAGTCAATTGACTTCAACCAACATTCATAGCCTCTATCGCCAACCGGGAAACAAAGAAATCTGAATAAATGAATTTCGTATCTGTCAATAATATATGTACATTTTCCATCGATGGCAGTTTGAAATATTATGACTCAGCATTTTAAACATTGTGCCCAGAAAAATATGCATATTTTTCAGAACATGTTTTCAAACTTCCTTGTAGTGGAGTCGGACAATGTTCTCATTGTGTGTAATTAGAAATAGTCTTTGGGGTACTTGCTCTGTGAATGAAAGGGTGTCCATAATAATTATAGCAAAACATGTCACCATAATTCTCTTTGGATTGATAAACATCCTTACTTTCAAATACAGTAAAATACTGCAATTCAGTCATCATAGAATCAACTGTTTTCAGTTATCAGATACAACTCCGGGTATTGTTACATCGTTCACAGAAAGTTTAAACACATATGGTACTCGAATGACCTCAGTCAGGCCGTATATATCAAATGTGACTTTATCTCAAACAATCCCATCAGGAATCGGTATGGTGGAAATGTTCATGAAAGACAAGTCGCTGCGGATCTTGTGGGAAGAAAAATGAGGTTTTAGGACCTCATCTACCAGTTCAACTGTTGATCTTTCAGGAAGGTAGTGACCATGTATTATTAGAAAGAAAGTAATAACAAAGCTAATCCAATGGAGGAAAGCTAATATAGTCAAGGAAAGCCACAGATAGTTCCATGGGAAAGTAAAGTAATTTGTTTTAAGCCAATTTATCAGCTTACGTGCTTTTGGTAGTTCAGGTGTAGAAGAGACAAATGAGTCTGAAAAGCTGTCCTTGATGTCGGCAAAGTATCTAGAAGCAGTTAGTGCAAAAACTGGAGCTGTATTTGAAGGAGGAGAACTGGTAGAGGTCTCCCGCGGTGGTTCACTGTAAATTATGCCATCCATCTGTGTAGAAGTTGAATCAAATCGATCAGCAACTTCTGTGTTACTTGTTACAATTGATGTTGGTGGAACTAATGCAAGATCATTTTCCACCCTCCCGAAGCTCGGAGAGGTGTCAGCGTTGCTGCTCAAAACTTGTAGAGGGACTTCTTGACCAGTAGTGAGAGGGATTCCGGTACTACTGGTTGTTCCTCTTAGTCTGCTCTGTAGGATCGTAACTTGACATTGTCGATGGAGACAAAGCGGTTTTCTTTAGCACCAGGCAACAGTGGTAGAAAGACAGTTCAGGTACTGTGTATTCCCAGGACTGGGACCGGTGCACAATAGGAAGGACCGAACTCCTTCTTCACAGCAAACTTTTCACGTACTAGATCCCCAACCTTTTGAATCCAGCTGGTAGGTGTTATTGGTACATCCTTAATTCCCGTGGAGGCAGCATTGGCAGAAACTTTGTTGTCACGCAACTGTTGTAATTTCTGCAAATGTTCATTTATGTCAAAAGATGTTTCTGCCGCCTCCACACCAGGAACATCAAGATCTTGAACATACATTGAAGCTCCAAACAGGCACTCGTATGAAGTACAACCCCCCCAGGGACCTTCTTGGCAGATTATTGAGTGCTCTCTGGACTCCATACACGTGATTAAGCCAACTACGACCTGTACCTAATGCTCTGATTGTTAAGGATTGCTTTGAATCTCAGTTTCATCGCTCCACAACACTATTTCCCTTGGGATGAAATGGAGATGAGTAATGGAGTTGGACCCCTAATGAAGCCACGGCGTCCCTGAATGACCTTTAGGTGAAAGCCGGGCCCTGGTCCGAGTGGAAAGCAGCAACTGCATCTGTGCCGATAAAGACTTGCAAATCTTTTCTAACAGTCTGAGAGTGTCAGCTGAGAGTTGTGGCCACACCCTTAGAAATCTGGAGCAAGAGTCAACAGGGACTATGATGTATTTGTATGCGCTGTCCGGTGTTAGGGGACCACAATGGTCCAAGTACACACATTGTAATGGTTTGTTTGAAATTAGGAGGGGTGTCTGCGGTGGGCATTTGACGGTAGCCCCCTTTATTTGTTGACAGTTATCGTAACAAAGGACATACTGCTTGGTCTGTTTGTATAGACCTGGCCACCAATGACGTGCTTGCAATAATGATATTGAAGCCACCACACCAGCATGGGCGGAAGCAACCCCCTCATGCACTGCTTTAATCAACTCTGGTCTTAGGTCTTTATTGGGAATTACTCGAACTCCCACACCTGGTATTTTTACTCCTGTTTCTAAGAGGCCTCCCATTCGGTAGGAATATTTAGCAGGAAATGCTTTTGGAAAAGGCGTGCCTTCGGCCGTGGCTTTTACGGCAGCCCATATATCATCATCTGGTTTAGTTCTAGAATGAGTTATTGCAGCAACAGAAGCCGTAGCTACTGCTGATTTGGCTGCTTCATCATCCAGTGTATTTCCAGCAACGTGTATTCCAACGCGGGTGTCCAAGTGTATGTACAACATGGACATTTGGTAGCATTTCCTTCAGATCCGCTACTTTCCCCCACAGAAGTCTGTATTTGATGGTGTTACCTTTGGAGTCTCTGAACCCATTCTGGAGCAAGTAATGCAGATATTCATTGAAGGCCTGGACACAATAGTACTAATCACAAACAATCAGTGTCAGCTGTACAGGATCTGTGTGCTACAATGCCATCACCACAGCCTTTAGCTCTGCTAGGTATGCAGTCCAATCCCCTAGGGTTTGCGTGAAAGTATGTTGCGGGTAGAATGTATTATCCTCCATGTAGCCACTTACGACTGCACAAGCAGTGGAGTATTGATGCTTTGTGCCTATTGCAGGTTGTGCTGAGCCATAGGTATATGTGGCTCATTGTTATTGTTCAATAGGCAATGTATTTGCCAGAACTTGGTATTCTAGTTAATACTGCAAAAATTCTTGAGTTTGTAATTTTGGGTCAAAAATCTAGTCAACATCAGTGGCTGTCAGAGACGTTGCCCATTGGATCCAACGTGGATGTAAAGCTTTAGCGTTTGGAACGCTGGCTTTGGTAACAGCCTCAAGGGCTGGGATTAGAGATACAACAATAATGTGTTTCCCCTGGGCTAGTGGTCTCTCTTTAAAGACAGCCATCTGAACAGCAGTGAGAATTTTCTCTGTGGGAGCAAAGCGTTGTTCTGCTGCTGAATACCAATGTGATTTGTATGCAATCGGGACCGTCTCACCCTCATTGAATGTTACATAGATGAAACCAATGGCACCAGCAATTACTCTGATGACCAGATGTTTCTTATTGTCCCTTGTATGTAGGTGTTGTGCTGCATGCATGTCTGTTTGCAAAGCTCTGAGAATGCGTGTGTGTTCGACTGTTCAAAATTTACTGGAAAAGTCAGGACATATTAAGTCGTAGAAGGGTTTTATGCATGATGCGTAATCTGGAATGTAAATTCTGCCAAAATTTTGGAAACCCAATAGGGATTAGAGTTTTTTAATGGTATTTGGAGGTTGTAAATGTGCACATTTTTCCAAGAATTGTGGTGCTAGGCTCATTCCTTCACTTATTAGCTCATATCCCAAAAACAGGACGCTAAAGAAGGCTATTTTTGTTTTTTTTTAATTTAATTTATAGCCGAATTCGGTAAATCCCACAACAATGCAGGCTATTGATCTTAGATGTTGCAGTAGTTCTTCATCCGTGAGATAGATATTATCTACATAGGACAATGCTCAAGGTCAATGTCGTGCAATATTGAAGTTACACGAGCCGTGAACAGTCCTGGACTGTTCTTGTACCCCTGTGGTAAACGACAGAATTTTCCTGGAAGCCTAGAGCGCTGAAACTTGTTAGGTCTCTACTCTCAGGCGCTATATTTTGGCAGAAGAAAGCATTGGATATATCCAGTGTTGTTTTGCATTTTTTTTGCACACTATGTTGTTCATAAGTGCTGTGCTCTGAGAGTTTTGTATAACATATGTTCGTGTATGACTGTTTGAGTGTCTGTAATCTAACACTATTCTGCACGAATGGTCTTGTTTAGCTACAGGGAATAAAGGACTATTCATTGGTGAGACACAGGGTTTGATTACGCCCTGGTACTCCAGTTGTGTGAGGATTTCCCTCACTGGTGCTTTAGTATCATGTTTTATCAGATACTGTGGTTGAGGTTGGGGTTGGTTCTTAATAGGAATTACATGATGGGAGAATCTTTATCCTACCCTAAGTGGTTGCGATATAACGGGGGTGCCTGAGCCAATGCCCAATAGATGGCATAGGATTCTGCGAGCTCATCGAGAACAAAGAGAGAAGAAGGTTTGATAACATTTTCCCCATATGAGCAAGTACGGACAAATTCAGGTGGCCAATCCATTTTGGCCAGTAGAATATCATATGTATTTGTGACGCGGTCCCAAAAGATTGCGTCAATTGTGCATTCAATGTCTCCTTCTAACTGTAACGTTACTTTGTACAACCTATCAGGCATGGAGACATGCATGTCCGCAGTTTCAACTTGTAAGAAGTCATCGGTTGCTTTCACCTCTAGATGCTCTTTAAGATTCAGGTGAACTATTGTGACCTCTGCTATGGTGTCTAGCAGAGCTATCGCCCACGTCTTGTTCTTCAATAGATCCCTCTTCTTGAGTGGCATGACGAATCGCAACTGCTGCCACTTTTTTCATTTCAAATTGAGTTTTATGTTGGGGAAGTTTCTCTTCTTTTTTAACTGAAACCTCTGTAGAGCATTGTGATTCCTATCTCAGTTTCATGTACTCAGTTCTTCACTCTGACTGCCCACCTCTCTCCCTGCGATTCTCCGGTGAGTCCTGAAAGGAACGAGATTGGCGTGTATCAGTATATTGATATCTGTCAGGCGTCTTAATATTATCCCTATTTCCAAGATTGTGTCTATTCTGTGGGGTCTCCGTATGCGGAGATTCTCCCCTTTCTTTTTTAGGTGTTTGTTGTTTCTTATCCCAGCATTTTCTAGATCCCTCAGGAGCTTGATTGATAGAATCTTTATTAGATTTACCCTGAAACTGTGGTTTTGTCGGTCTGGCCCCCAGACTATCTCGACCAATACTAGAGTAGGTCTCCCTGATAATCTTTGGCAGCTCACGTTCTTTATCCTGTGGAGGAACGTCCCAGAGCCAACTGCGCACTACTAGTGCAACTGCTTCCCCTTTAAGGTTACTTAATATAATTGAAGATACAGTGGCAAAACTGCCCATCAGTTGCATCCCAAAGTCCAGGGCTGGGGCAGCCCCGTATTCGTCTTGAATATGTTTTAACACTTCCGGTAGATTGGCAAATGTCAGTGTACTGTGTGCGGTAGTATAGAGCAAGGCAAATACTGTACCCCATGTATTGCATTTATCTACTGTGGGAACCATCTCAAATGGCAAGCACATAGTTAATATTCTGTGCTTATCCTGGGGTCCTGTATGGGAAAATACTGCTTCCAGTGCATTTATTTTTTGAGCTAACCAAAACGGAATCTCTTCTCATTTGGCGGGTACTTTACCCAGGATCGAATGTACAGTCACACAATTAATGCCTGGTGTTACTGCATGTGGTTGCGCCAGGGCAGCACATCCTGGGTTTCTATTTAATGTTTACATTACAAATTGTACTAATCATCTGTATATTGCCGTAAGCTGGGTATATAAGTGATGGACTTCAGCTACCATCAAGGTTGCTGCAGCAGGGTGTGCTGCATATGTGGCCAGTAAAGGCCAGGTAGGACGTTCATTACTTAGAGACCTAATGTGTAGAATTGTATGGGGTAGGGTGCCATCAAGCCAATTATTATGTTCTTGATAAGACAGAGGTATTTATAGATATGCATACGCTCTATATTGTGCAGATATGTTTGCAGGTGTAAAGAGATGAAATGTGTTTGTGTTCCCATCAGCTGCTGGATTAATGTGACCCAAGAATAGAAAATTTATGTTCGATAGGCTGGATGAGCCTCAACAACAAATGTAACTGGAACCCCGCCGGGCTGTTAGGCCAAGTGCAAATAAATGTGAAGTAAGGGGTGGTCGCATATTGACTGCAATTGCTATCTGTTGTGGGTTTGCCATGATGAATGGTACATTTTTGTTCAGGGATAAGCACACCAGATAGGGATTATCCTTTTAGAGTTCAAGCTTGAACAACCTACAGCGTTAGTTAAGTACTCCCTACTTAGCCGAGAACGAAAATCCTAAATACCACGGATTTCTCAGTATATAGTACTGAGGTGTCTTTGCATGTAGTGAGACAGAGATACTCAGGAAGACCCAAAAATGAGTGCCTGACCAAACGTTGGCAGTGCCATGTCGCATAGGTTCTCATTATCCTAACGAGACTACTGGATTCTGGCAGCAGTGTTGCAGTCACACATTTCCTGAATAGGTTGGGGTCAGCATGCCAGTGGTGGAAAGCTGCTTCTTCTTACTGACCACTTTCTTGGTAGCCCATTTTTTGGGGCCATCTTAAAGCTCTCAGTTGTTGGTGGCAGTAAATTGCACAAGCGGAAGAGACTGGAGAAATGGTGTCACATGGTTTTGTACAGGCCTTCTTTTTGGCAGTACTGTCGGTGATGTCTTTTTTCTCTTGTGCACCTAAACAAAAAAGAAATAGTGAAATGTGGCATTGTTGCAGTTTAAATTAGTATATACAAAGCCAATATAATTTAGTGTGGTTGGTTACTTAGGCAATAATTAGCAACAATTTAACCAAACATTTTAAAGTTAAACCACACCACCATACCATAAAATTTAATTTCCAACCATGATTACAGTAACATAAAATACAGATATAGCTCTTTGTTCTATGTGCATCTATTTTAAAGGAGAAACCTGTGATGAAAATGAAGGCTAATGTGCACGTATGGCAGGCAAAGTGGTCTAGGGGGAAATGGAATAATCATTAAAAAATGAATGATGCTTATTGCTAATGTGTCTGCAGTGCACCTACTCTATCAGTGGCAGGGTATCCAAGAGGAAATGGAATCACGCCTAAAAAAGAAGAATGTTGTTGTGTGGCTGTGTGGCTTTGGTGGATAGATCAGGCAAAAAGAAAAGAAGAGTAGAAAAAGCTAAAATTACAAAAATAGGAAATTAAATTAAATACAAAAAATCTAAAAAATTAAAAAAAACATTAGAATAAAAAATTAAAACTATAAAAACTATAAAAATGAAATACAAAAATTAAAATAAACACAATTAAAAATCTAAATGGAAGAATAAAACAACAAAATTCAAATAAAAAATTGAAATAGAAAAATGATAAAGAATTGCTGATATTTGTATGGGAGCATGAGAAATCTATTGTGAGACAAGGTGGTGCAGAATAAAAATGCAGAAAAAGTATGTAATATAAAGCACTGTTCATCATAATCATATCTATAATATGCATTTACTAAAATGATGCTCAATATTTCATTAATCTGATATCACATCCATGCAAGCCTATGACAAAAGCATAATGGTTGGATGCACAAAATGGCTGTCAGCCACATGGTCAAACAACAACAGCAAGCAAGGAGGCATGGAGAACAAGGAACACATGCAAGCCTATGGCAAAAGCACACTGTCTGGATGCACAAAATGGCCACCACCCACTGAGTCAAGCAACAAAAGTGAGCTTGGAGGCATGGAGAACACATAACACATGCAAGCCTATGGCTCTGTACTGTTATGTTTTGAACTCTGCTGTTGTCATTACAGCATCTGTTCTATAGGAATCTGTTGTGAGAATGTTAAAAGAGGACGGTAGAGACACTGAAAGCAGTTGCTTTGATTTGAGCTTAGCAGTGGCTGGAGTGTCTTCCTAAATAAATTATTCTTGAATCTACAACATAGATCCCGCTTTCTGCTTTAAACATCCATCTTCTTCACATTAGCGACGATTGGCCATCTACATGTGTCTTAAATCTGTTTGTCTTCAGAAGAAACTTCAACACAGTGTTAATGTTTGTGAGTAATTCTTGCTCAGCTTTCTCTGCAAGCTATTGGAGGTACCTTCTTCTACTACATTTTTGCTACACTGCTTCAGATTGACTATTTCTATTTTAAAATGTTCTTTAGATTCTTTACCTGCTTTGTTTTTTGGGCATAGTTTATTTTGGCCTTACATGTGACACTGTACACTTATTCAGGTACATTTTTAAACATTTTTGAGGCATCTCACATCAATTATTTTTCCTTGCAATGTGATTTTCATGTTTCTGGGCAATGTAACTCTCTTGGTGCTTTTCCGATTGAGACTGGAATCAACACCAGTACTCAAGCTTGCACCAGCATAGAATGTGGCACGCTCTCTTCATCAACCTCTCCGTGCACTCACCTACTCGGCTTCTGGACGAGAATATAATATAGCAGTGCGCTCACCTTTTCCAGTGCTCTGCTTATTTTCATTGTGTGCCCATCTCATCACGAACTCTCCTTCACACACTGGGAATTCACACGCTGGGAATTTACTCTGCCCTTCCTTGTAGATGTCAGTGTAACCACATTACCACGTTGTCAATGGCTATTCTACTTCAATGTACGTCGACCTGCAAATCCTTCAACATTGCTTTTGCCACAATTGGAAGGAAAAAAGGCCAAGACTTACTATATATCAATACAACTGTAAAGGAACTACTTAATTCTACTTAAAATTATTTTAATCTAAGGACCACAGGACTATATTGATACTTGCATGTTGTACTTACATTTAAGATATAAGGTTTTAACCAATATTTCTTTAAAGGAGGATTTTGGATACAATACAGTGTATCACAGCTTTTATCTTTCTCTTTTCTGTTCTTTTCTTACTTTTGTTTCCTCCTCTTTTCTACTTCATTATCAAATGATTAGATCTTCATTCTTCTCTCTCTCTTTCTTATTTGTTTTCATCACTTTCTTTCTTCCTTAATTTTTTCATTTTCATTGTTCAACTCTTATTGATATATATTTTTCTTTCTCTAATCTTGTTTGTTTTTAGATTCTACAATGCAACATATGTTGCCACACCAATTTTTTTATTTCCTACTGGCGAACAGCCACTACAGTGGTCAAAATGGAGAACAGTTTCCATTAATTATCTCAAAGTATGTGGTTCAAGTCTTTCTGCTGAAAAGAAACATCCCTAGTAATACACTTTTAGAAGCAGAGGGGCAGGAGCTATAGGACAATTTATCTGATTTAGCAGAGGAGAGAGAAGGTGACATGCTAAATGAATTTGAGATAGTGCTTAAAAATTAGATTTGCATTATCTTCCAAATATTTCTATTATTTTACAAAGGTCTTACTTTGGCAAAATAACAGACGAAGGATGAATGAGATGAGGATTATGGGACAGCTCTAAGAAATTAGCTGCACAATGCAATTTTGGTGAAAATACAGTAGAAAGAATCTGAGATCAGTTTATGTTGGAATGCAACAATGATAACGGTAGGGAAGAATTGTGACTTAAAACTGATCCCAGACTCATAAAAGTGCTTGCAATTGCTAAACAAGTGGAACATTCCATGCAGTGTATTTATGATTATAGAAATGTGAAATTGAAACGAGAGGTGATGAGAAAACTGAAGGAAAAAAAGTACAGGCTATATCCACAGCTAAAAGAAAACAACAGTTTTCTTTGAAACATAAGAATAGTTGTTATGGGTGTGACAATGCTAATCATTTTGCTAATTTCAAAGATTGCCCTGCATTTCACACTGTATGCAAAGTTTGTAGTAAAAAAGGACACTGTAAATCTTCTTCAGCCAAAGCAGAATACAAGAGTTGAGTATGGATGAAAAAGAGGTTGTGGTACAGATATATAACGATAATGATTTCAATGGCATGACAAACAGTAATTGTTCTCATCTCTTGGATACTGTTAAGTTAAAGTGAATGGTATCAATGTTGTGATAATAATGGATTCAAGTGCAAAGTTGTCTTTGATTTCTGACAAGGATTATAACTGTGTTCAAAGATAAGTTCAGGTTAAGTGCCAAGGATATTACACCATATAGCTATGGAGGAAAGCCCATAGATTTTATAGGTAACCTTGATGCTGACTTTGAGTTTCAAGGTAACCAAGCGTCAAATAAAGTTTACATACCAGTCAAGGGATATTCTATTTTAAATTGACCAGATCTGAAATTACTGGGGATTTTTCTTGACCCTCATCTAAACCCCCAGGTTCAAGTTCACAAGGTTGATACCTTGGCAGAACAATTCAAACATGAATTTCCACAATTTTTCTCAGGAACAATTGGGTGTGGTAAAGGATATGTTCATTGCATAAACATTAAAGATGGGGCTACTCCTATTTCTTGCAAAGTCAGAAATATACCCTTACATTTGCAAGAGGCAGTAGCATTAGAATGGGGGACTCGAAAAGGAAGGTATTATTGAACCAGTGGAGGCATCATTGTGGGTGGTCCTTGTCGTTTTTGCTTCTAAGGATTCTGGTGATATTCATCTTTGTGTTGACCTCCGTCATCTAAATAAAGAGGTCATGGAGGATAAATGTCCAATGCCCAATATTACAGAAATGGTAACATTAATAGGCAACACTAAGTATTTTACCAAGGTTGATTTGATGTCTGCCTACAATCAGGTTTGTTTGAGTGGATATTCAAAGGACTTAACTGAATTTATTACTCTCTTCGGACTTTACAGTTTCATTAGAATGCTGTTTGGACCCTGTTCAGAGGCATCTGTGTTTCAAAGACTTATGTCCTGTCTGTTGAAAGAGCTGAAAGGGTTTAAATATTTTCAAGATGATGCATTGATCTTTAATGACAATCTTCATGCCCATGGTAATAGAGTCAAGGATGTCCGTCAGATTTTTTCACAGAAGGGGCTAACTCTCAAGTTTGACATATGTAAGTTTGCACAATCTCAAACAACATATCTGGGACATTTAATCATATCTGAAGGGATTAAGCCCAAGAAAGAGCTTGGTACGGCTATTTCAGAGCTGCTCCAACCATCAAAAAAAGAAAGCAAATTTTCTTTGATATGGTGGAGTTCTATTATAGATTTGTGCCAAACTTTGTGAGTCACACCGCTGTGATCATGGGCCAGATGTAGCAATATTGCAAATTGCGAGTTGCAATTTGCGAGTGCTAGCAACTCGCAAAATGCAACTCGCAATTTGCAATACAGAACGGTGTCTCAGACGCCGTCTGCGACTCGCTATGGGGGCGCAAAGACCCACCTCATTAATATTAATGAGGTGGGTCGCAAATTGCGGCCCCATAGCAACTATGGGCACTCGCAGATATGGAGGCCTGCTGTAGTCAGCAGACCTCCATGTCCGTTACTGCTTCTAAATAAAGCAGTTTTTTTTTTTCAAGTGTAGCCCGTTTTCTTTAAAGGAAAACAAGCTGCACTTAAAAAAAAAAATGAAACCTTTTGTTTCAGTATTTTTTCAGGGCAGGTAGTGGTCCCTTGGACCACTACCTGCCCTGAAAAAATATTTTGTGTTCCATTCACAAAGTGGAAGGGGTCCCATGGGGACCCCTTCCAATTTGCGAGTGGGTTACCATCCACTTCAAGTGGATGGTAACTGCGACTCCATTTGCGACCGCATACGTGGTTGCAAATGGAATTGCATACCACTGCGAGTCGCAAATAGGAAGGGAAGACCCCTTCCTATTTGCGAGTCGGAAATGCATTTTGCGAGTCGGTCCCGACTCGCAAAATGCATTTCTGCATAGGAAACTCCGATTTGCGACTCGCAAACGGCAATTTTTGCAGTTTGCGAGTCGCAAATTGTTTCCTACATCTGGCCCTAGGTCTCTTCTTAAAAAGGGAGCTCACTTCGCCTGGTTTAAAGAGTGTCAAGAAGAGTTTGATGATCTTAAAAAAACTCTGTCAACTACGCAATTTCTCAAACGTTTTGTGCAGGAATTCCATGCAGCATGATTACTGATGCTAGTGAGAAAGGGTTGAGGGCTGTGCTTATACAGAATCATGACATGAAGGAGGTTATTATAGCTTTTGCGTTGAGGGCGCTCAGAGTATCTGAAATAAGGTTCTCAACAATTGAGAAGGAAACACTTGCTGCGTAATGGGCAATTGAGAAATGTTGTCAATTTTTGTGGGGTGTGGAGATTTTGATACACACCGACCACAAACCTTTGCAAGAGGTTTTTGAAAAGAGAGGTCTTGACTGCATTTCATCCAGAATATGCAAATTGTTGGTGGTGTTATTTTCTAAAAATTGCTTATATTACAGGGGTCGACAATAAAGTGGCTGATTGCCTATCAAGGCTACTGGTTGATGCTGTAGCTATGAATGATGGTGAGAGTTGGTGGACAGATGATGAAGTCAAGGTATGTCAAGTTATGATGGGATGTGTTACGGGGGAAGAATGGGTTCAGGAGACTGAATGTGATGACGTTTGGAAATCCATGGGTCACTTTATCTTGACTGATAATGATGGGTGCAGAAAAGACAGTACATTTTCAGGTTTAGAGAAAGTTTTTGATGAATTGCCTATTTCAAATGGTATTCTAATGAGGGGGAGCAGACTAATACCTCTACTTGGGATTAGAAAGCATCTTATTCAGTTAATGCATGAGGGATTTCAAGGCATTAGTAAAATAAAAGAAAGGCTCAAATGTACATAATGGTGGCCTCGAATGGACTTCATGAAAGAGAGAATTGTGAGAGAATGTAATGCATGTAAAATGAGTGATAGGAACATGAAAGTAAGAACATCTCCCATCGTCTGTTATGAAATTCCCAACGAAGAGTCGGATAATATTGGTTTTGGCATACTCAGACAGATTCTGGCAGGCAGTAATATTAAGTATTGTGATGGATGTGTTGTCACAGTGGCCAGACGTCGGATTGACTACTGAAATCAATTTTAACGTGGTTATCAAATTCTTGTTAGAAATTTTTGCACATGAAAGTAACCCTAAAACTATTCTCACAGACAATGGATTGCAACTTACATCCAAAGAAATTGAAAAGTTTCTGGCTGCTAGGGGATTATTCATAAAAAATGTGCCTTATTTAATCCAGAAACAAACGGTATGGTAGAAAGTTTTAACTGAACATTGAAAGAAACCATTCAAATTACAAGAGACAGGCTGTGAAACACTGTGCGGAAGAGTATAGATTCACACAACATTCCACCACAGGTGCCAGTCCCTTTCTACTTTTTAAAAAAACACAAGCCTTTCACTGTAATCGAACCTCTGTGGATAAACAACTATTGCAAGGAGTTCATGTAAATCCTGTAACTGTGATGAATATTGTGAAGAATAATGCTCAGGCAAGTGGTGTGTGCCTGCAGAATGAAAAAAAGGAGAGGTTTGATGGTCGTAAAGCAGTCAAACCATTGCGCAAGAAGGTGGGGAGGACTGTTAAAATAAAATTTCCTGATAGGATTAGGGGTTCATCTCAATCCGGTAGAACATGCAGAGTATCAAAAGTGTATTGGGGAGCAGCTAAAATGGTGATGATCGCATCTGGAATTGCAATAGAATTGTTGTAAATAATAATAATTAACTTTACATTTTTTCTAGAGAATGGATCTTCTTGTTAAAAGTGGGGGATGTGTGGTAATCTGTATTCATTTTCTTTGAGGTTATGTTCATTTAATTATTCTGGCCTCTCAGTCCTCTTATGTTTTGAACTCTGTTGTTGTCATGATAGAATATGTTCTATAGGAATCTGTTGTGAGAATGTTAAAAGAGGGAGGTAGAGACACTGAAAGCAGCTGCTTTGTTATGAGCTGAGCAGTGGCTGGAATTTCTTCCAGTATCAATAAATTATTCTTGAAACTATGTCTTGGATCCCGCTTTCTGTTTGAAACATCCATCTTCTTCACACCTATGGTAAAAGCACACTGACCGGATGCATAAAATGAACAGCAGCCACATGGTCAATCAACAACAGCGAGCAAGGTGGCATGGAGAACAAAGAACACATGCAATTCTATTGTAAAAGGACACTGGCTGAGCACACAAAATGCCCACCAGAAACATGGTCAAACAACAACAACAGGCAAGGAGGCATGGAGAACACATTCAGGCCTATGGACACAAGCTACACAAAATGGCTCCTGGCCACATGGCATGGGGAACAAAGACAAATGGTGGCCAATGGCAAACACACACACACACACACACACTGGCCATACAAAGGAGGCATGGTAACACTGAAGATCAAACATGAACTGAGCTACAACATTTTTCCAACAACACATATCCTCCTAGAGCACCCCACATATATACTTTTTGCAGAAAAAACATGAAATACAAACAATAGCCAACATTTTGAATGTAATCCAATGCCATCCCTGCCTTACTGGGCCTACTCGCTGGATGGCCTGTTGGAAGATGAGGCCACATTATAAACTAAATTAATACTGCAAATATAACAAACATGGTGAAAAGGTCCTAAACTGTGCAACATTTTTCCTTTACAAAAGGTGGAAAACGAAATGCAAAAAGGCCCCTACTTAAACTCCAGGCCACCGACCACAACACACTTTAAATTTCAAATAAAAGGACTAAGAAATGCGGTGCATGTCCTACAAAACAAACACACCTTTAATAGTTTTGAACTTACTTGTGTAATGATATCACAAAAACAAAGTCCTTAAATCCAAAGATATATATACAGCAGACATAAAGAGTTATCCTTCCACCTCGAACTTAAAGTGAAAAGAGACCAGGAGATGGACAAAGCACTGGAAGGAGCCTGCTAGACAGGAACAGGAAGCTGGAGTCTCTGGGGCACTTTCTTCCTGTGGGAAAAAAGTAAAAACAAAAAAAAGGCTTCATTCACTAAAAACTAACCTGAAGGGCCCACTGGAGCAGAAAATCCACTCAAAAATGTTTTTTTGAGTAGATTTAACTACTTCTCGAGTATAGAATCTACTCAAGATGTTCTCGCCAGCTATGCTATAATGGTGTTGTCACAGTAGGAAGTCACATGAGCAGGTGCGAAATCTCATGCGCACTTGCTAGCATCCTGAGAATATAATGGCAAGAGCGAGCGCCAAACATAAATCTTTTGCAAGTGAACAGAAAGAAAGAATTCTGCTTCATGGAGGATTGCGGAATTTGGGATCTCTGTGTTACTCCACGTTGCACAGAGTGCCCGAATTCTCAGAAATCTGCTAACGGAGCAGAGTTTACTGCACGGGGCTACTTTCAATGAGATCCAATTGCCAACTAAAGATAAAGGTGGGGGGAAGGGATAAAACAATGTTTAAATTGCTAATAATATCTAGCACCATTTCATAGATCTAAAGACAATTTGAAAGTATTATCTAATATTTTCGGTTTCATGCACATCCTGCAAGAGGAGAACAGTCAAAGGAAGAGATTTCATACTTTTGGTACCTCGTAACAAATGTAAACAAAATTCATCACAACGTTATGTTTAATGTTCTGTTGATATGCCATATTAAGCCCAATGCAGCAATCCCAAGTCACCTGCAGGTATGAATGGGGATGAATAAAGTTAAAAGGTTTGGGGTCAGAAAAACTTTGCTATGCTAAAATGTTTGCCATCAACTGATGGTTTTGAAAAAATCCACTGGTGCGTATGAGTGAAGGCTGTGTGCAGAGCGGGTTGACCACTGGTGAAGGGTTGGGTGCAGGGCCCTGGTCAAAGACCAGACCCTCTGGTCCACCCTAGCAGTACTAGACGTATGGTCATGCACAGCAGAAGTAGCTGCCTGAGTGGTATATTGCTTTTATAGAACTTTGATGTAGGATATCATCACAAAACAGAAATTCAATGGAAAAGTACGATTAAAGGTATGGTTAGATGTGGTCATAACACACGAATAGATGTTTAAAAAACTTCTGAAATTCACTTAAAAAATCACAGTTAAAGTGTAGTTATGGTTACAATATAACCCCAAATAAATCCTAAAATTCTCCAGTTACAGTTAGCACCCCAAAGCACAGCTCAGAAACCTGCCATTCAATCTATACCTTGCAAATCAAATACAACACATATGAAGTGAAAATGTGTCTCAATGGCTTAAGCTTTGTACCTATCAAAGGATGTACTGAGTGTGAGTCTGTAAAGATATGAATGAGAATGTACAAGGAAACGGAAACGCTTATAAATAAAATTCAGTGAAATGTAGATGCTTTGGTAAAAGAACGGCCATGTGAAATTGTACCTTCTGAATTGCCTGTATCAGCTACAGACTTATGTATTTTTGGGTAACTGTGCTGAAGATGCAAAATGCACCATTTTGCCAACATTGTTTCATTCCTGGGGAGTCACAAAGTTACCTGGTGTGATTAGACAAAAATTGGACATTGCAGTGTCAAGACCTCGCGCTTTCTGCTGTAAAATGATATGCTGGACACCATTCTAAACTTTTTAAGAACTTGTAAACCTGGAAATGCGCCAAAACCTTACACCTTCCCAGGGTAGGCACCACAAGGATAAATATCTTTACTTCTCCTCAATTCTTCATCTTTCTATGTGTGCTACATTATGCAGCACACATAGATGGAGGAATATGCCTCCCAGGATTGTTTCTGTGCAGGAAGGTGCCCCTTTTTGCACAAAAACAATCCTACATGTAACACAGGCACCCTTGCACCACTGTACATGGGTACCTGTGTTTACACTAGGCAGCCCATTTTGCATTAAAGCAGGGGTAAAGGACATGGATTTCCCATATGCCTTAAATATGGCACATTCCTGAGCTTGCCCAGTGCCTATGCTGCACTGTACAATTTTGCCATAACCAAGGCTCTAAGTACTGAGTGAGCGCAACTTACAAGAACATGTTTCAAAGTGAAATATTAAATAGTACAAATGATTGAACCCTGGTGTCAAAGTCTGGTAAAAAACAAACATTGATCAGATGGTCGTTCAAGTATATAATCATTGAGACCAGTGGTTTGTTTAATAACTGTAAACATAACTATAAAGCAAAATAGTATAAAATGAGAGCAGGGCACTATAATCTCCCATTTGCCTAATTATAAACATTTCCAGGATACATGCTGTATGTTGGGGTCTTTCATTCTCTGTTTTGAGAACATTTATCTTTACAACTCCCCTTCCATGTCCATGAAAACCCTCGTGTTCAACCAGTACATCAATGAGCAGTCTCTTTCCCACAGTCTCTGCACTTTAAAAGCTGTTCATGAAACTTACAGAATAAATTAGAATACACGATGCAATTCTGACCTAATAATAAAACAAATGTAATTGAGAACAGTTATAGTTTAGATTATATTTGAATGTTTCTTTTGTATTTTTATTTCAAGCTAATGTCAGAACTCTGTGAAGTCTATGCTACAACCCGACCTTTCACAGCCAAGCGTTGATCTTTAGTGGCTGGCGCTTGCATCAGTGCTTAACCTGATAGGTGCGGGCGTCGGCCACTGGCCGACGCCCACACACCCTCCCTGGTGCGGGTCACGACCAGTGGCCGACACCAGGAAGGGTATCAATAAATCCTCGGGTGCGTCGCACCCGAGGATTTATTATTTTTTTTAAACCCCCCCCGGGAGACACGGAAGCTTCCGTGTCTCCCCCCGCCCCCCCACCCGCCCCTTTGTGACGTCAGCGCGCCTCGCGGCGCGCTGACGTTGCAAAGGTGTTTTCCCCATCAAAGCAGGAAGCAGCCTTGCGGCCGCTTCCTGCTTTGATGGGGAAAACGGCCTTTCTCACGTTCGGGAAGGCCTCGTAAGAAAGGGGAGTGTCTCCCCTTTCTTACGAGGCCTTCCTGAAAGTGTTTCCTGGCCCCCCGGTCGCAGCTGTGCTGCGATCGGGGGCCAGGAAACACTTTCAGGTTTCCTGGCCCCCCGATCGCAGCACAGCTGCGATCGGGGGGCCAGGAAACACTTTGAAAAGGCCTCGTAAGAAAGGGGAGACTCTCCCCTTTCTTACGAGGCCTTCTCAAACTGTTTCTGGCCCCCGATCGCAGCTGTGCTGCGATCGGGGGCCAGAAACAGTTTGAGAAGGCCTCGTAAGAAAGGGGGAGAGTCTCTCCTTTCTTACGAGGCCTTCTCAAAGTGTTTCCTGGCCCCCGATCGCAGCACAGCGATCCGGGGGCCAGGAAACACCACTAGACGCCAGGGATTTCACTTTGGGGGGGCGGCCCCCTCGGAAAACGGGCCGCCCCCACCCCCGGGGGCATAATTAATAAAAATAAAAAAAGGTAGGTGCCCCCTGGGGGGGGGGGGGGGGGCGCGATCGCGCCCCCCTCCCCCCAGGGGATTGTTTTTTATTTTTTTTTTTAAATAATGAAAAAAAAAAAAAAAAATGACAGGGGGTCGCCCTATACAACAACTAAAAAAAATAGATCTATATATAGATCTATATTTATATATCTATGTACATAGATATATCTATGTACATGGATATATCTATAGATATATCTATGTACATAGATATATATATATATATAGAGGTAGATCTATATATACCAAAGAGATTTATAAAGTGTGCTACTCACCTGTGAGGGTCTCAAGGCGCTTGGGGGGGGGCGGGGGGAGGGAAAGGGGCTGGGAGGTTCACTGTTCGAAAAGCCAGGTTTTGAGGCCCTTCCTGAAAAGAAGTAGGTTTTGGGTCTTGCGAAGGTGGGTTGTGAGGGCGTTCCAGGTTTTGGGTGCAAGGTAGGAGAAGGATCTGCCCCCGGTGGTGGTGTGTTTGATGCGGGGGACAGAGGCGAGAGAGAGGTCAGCTGAGCGGACGTTTTGTGTGGGGGTGTGGAAGGTGACTCTCGTTGAGGTAGGCAGGGCCTGTGTTGTGGAGTGATTTGTGTGCGAGGATGAGGATCTTGAAGGTGATCCTTTTGTCAATGGGGAGCCAGTGGAGGGATTTGAGGTGTGGAGAGATGTGTTCGTGTCGGCGGAGGACGAGGATGAGTCGTGCTGCTGAGTTCTAGATGCGTGTAGTTTGCGCTTGAGTTTTAGAGTGGTGCCGGCGTAGAGGGCGTTTCCGTAATCAAGCCTGCTGCTGATGTGTGCGTGAGTGACAGTTTTTCTGGTCTCTGTGGGGATCCATTTGAATGTTTTTCAGTATACGGAGTGTGTTGAAGCATGAGGAGGTGAGAGCGTTGATTTGTTGGGTCATCGAGAGGGAGGAGTCTAGGATGATGCTGAGGTTGCGTGCGTGGTTGGCGGGGGTGGGTGCAGGGCCTAGCGTGGTGGGCCACCATGAGGGGTCCCAGGTGTTTTTGTGTGGGCCAAAGAGGATTATTTCGGTTTTGCTTGAGTTGAGTTTCAGGTGATTGGCTGTCATATATATATCACTTTTGTCAATATGTGTGTGGTTTCCCTGGGGGGAAAAGGGTCCGACTTGTCTAGTGGCAGTTTTAGTGCCATAAAGAAGCGCAGAAGGTTTATATGCCTACTGCAAAGAGCAAATCTGTATTTTATGTAAATAGCTGAGTACATTAGCAAAGTCTATGGAGAGATGAAGGGCACTTTTGCTGGGTGGTAATGAGGGAATCCGAGGAGGAGGGAGTGGGAGCACCAATAATGATTGTTGGACTGGGCGCAGGAGGTGCTAAAGACTGTGACGAATGGTATGTGACAAGGTGTTTTTTGAGTGTCTTGAAAGTACGTGCTGATTGAGGGAAGAAGCGCAGGTAAGGTGGCCTCTACTGTTGCACGTATCTCACACACCATCGATTTTGTGACTGTCTACGTAGGCTAGTGTTTTAGAGCAACAGTTTAGCCAATAGCAGAGATGGCATCTTGATGGATGACTGCTGCCTACACTCGGGTTATAGAGGACCGCTCTGACATAGGATCAGAGACTGAGACATCAGATACTGAGACAGCATCTGAGGGATAGGACAATGGCGCAGACTCTGGGAGTGATTTTTCAGTCAGAGGAGTCCCATTCGATAACTCCTCTTCCAGTACATTATGAGGGAGGTGATGAGGACAGTCCTGCTGTCCCTTCGCAAGCTGTTTGTGCAACTGGGTAATAGTGGGTTAGGTCAACCCAGAGAGCAGGTGAATGTGGCGGCAAGCAGAGAGAGAGTGCTCTCTTGGGAGCTCCCCAATTTAGTTCAGCCCCAAATTCCACCACCCAAATCATATTGTGGAGACATCAAAATTATCCATGGCAAAACAAACTGGTTTTGTAAGGCAGGCACCTGTGTTTTTGGTCCTGGATTCGGCGGCCATATAGAGAAACACACTAAACCCAAACATTTCTGGAAACTAGACATTCGGGGGAGTCCACAGAGGTGTGACTTGTGTGGCTTCCCCAAAGTTTTCTTACCCAGAATACCCTGCAAAGCTGAAATGTTGAAAAAAAACTAAATGTTTCTCGCATTTCTGTCACACAAACTACAGGAATATGCTGGGATCCACAATATTCCTACCACCCAGTGACTCCTCACCTGTCCTGATAAAAACACTACCCCACTTGAGTGCCTACACCTAGTGTCTGTGTCAGGAATGGATCACCCCAGGGTCAACAGCTGCCTCACGTAAGGACCAACATTGACCGTTGTGTGATCTATTCCTGTCGCAGGCACCAGGCCTAACCACACAAGTGAGGTATCATTTTTATCGGGAGGCTTGGGGGAACGCTGGGTGGAAGGAAATTTGTGGCTCCTCTCAGATTCCAGAACTTTCTGTCACCGAAATGTGAGGAAAACTTGTTTTTTTAGCCACTTTTTGAGGTTTGCAAAGGATTCTGGGTAACAGAACCTGGTCCGAGCCCCGCGAGTCACCCCATCTTGGATTCCCCTAGGTCTCTAGTTTTCAGAAATGTACAGGTTTGGTAGGTTTCCCTAGGTGCCGGCTGAGCTAGAGGCCAAAATCTACAGGTAGGCACTTTGCAAAAAACAGCTCTGTTTTCTGTGATGTGTCCACGTTGTGTTTTGGGGCATTTCCTGTCGCGTGCGCTAGGCCTACCCACACAAGTGAGGTATCATTTTTATCGGGAGACTTGGGGGGACGCTGCGTGGAAGGAAATTTGAGGCTCCTCTCCGATTCCAGAACTTTCTGTCACCGAAATATGAGGAAAACTTGTTTTTTTAGCCACTTTTTGAGGTTTGCAAAGGATTCTGGGTAACAGAACCTGGTCAGAGCCCCGCGAGTCACCCCATCTTGGATTCCCCTAGGTCTCTAGTTTTAAAAAATGTACAGGTTTGGTAGGTTTCCCTAGGTGCCGGCTGAGCTAGAGGCCAAAATCTACAGGTAGGCACTTTGCAAAAAACAGCTCTGTTTTCTGTGATGTGTCCACGTTGTGTTTTGGGGCATTTCCTGTTGCGGGCGCTAGGCCTACCCACACAAGTGAGGTATCATTTTTATCGGGAGACTTGGGGGGACGCTGGGTGGAAGGAAATTTGAGGCTCCTCTCCGATTCCAGAACTTTCTGTCACCGAAATGTGAGGAAAACTTGTTTTTTTAGCCACTTTTTGAGGTTTGCAAAGGATTCTGGGTAACAGAACCTGGTCAGAGCCCCGCGAGTCACCCCATCTTGGATTCCCCTAGGTCTCTAGTTTTCAAAAATGTACAGGTTTGGTAGGTTTCCCTAGGTGCCGGCTGAGCTAGAGGCCAAAATCTACAGGTAGGCACTTTGCAAAAAACAGCTCTGTTTTCTGTGATGTGTCCACATTGTGTTTTGGGGCATTTCCTGTCGCGGGCGCTAGGCCTACCCACACAAGTGAGGTATCATTTTTATCAGGAGACTTGGGGGGACGCTGGGTGGAAGGAAATTTGAGGCTCCTCTCAGATTCCAGAACTTTCTGTCACCGAAATGTGAGGAAAACTTGTTTTTTTAGCCACTTTTTGAGGTTTGCAAAGGATTCTGGGTAACAGAACCTGGTCAGAGCCCCGCGAGTCACCCCATCTTGGATTCCCCTAGGTCTCTAGTTTTCAAAAATGTACAGGTTTGGTAGGTTTCCCTAGGTGCCGGCTGAGCTAGAGGCCAAAATCTACAGGTAGGCACTTTGCAAAAAACAGCTCTGTTTTCTGTGATGTGTCCACGTTGTGTTTTGGGGCATTTCCTGTCGCGGGCGCTAGGCCTACCCACACAAGTGAGGTATCATTTTTATCGGGACACTTGGGGGGACGCTGGGTGGAAGGAAATTTGAGGCTCCTCTCAGATTCCAGAACTTTCTGTCACCGAAATGTGAGGAAAACTTATTTTTTTAGCCACTTTTTGAGGTTTGCAAAGGATTCTGGGTAACAGAACCTGGTCAGAGCCCCGCGAGTCACCCCATCTTGGATTCCCCTAGGTCTCTAGTTTTCAAAAATGTACAGGTTTGGTAGGTTTCCCTATGTGCCGGCTGAGCTAGAGGCCATAATCCACAGGTAGGCACTTTGCAAAAAAACAGCTCTGTATTTTGTGAAAAAATGGGATGTGTCCACGTTGTGTTTTGGGGCATTTCCTGTCGCGGGCGCTAGGCCTACCCACACAAGTGAGGTATCATTTTTTTCGGGAGACTTGGGGGAACTTAGAATAGCAAAACAAGTGTTATTGCCCCTTATCTTTCTCTACATTTTTTCCTTCCAAATATAAGAGAGTGTGTAAAAAAGACGTCTATTTGAGAAATGCCCTGCAATTCACATGCTAGTATGGGCACCTCGGAATTCAAAGATGTGCAAATAACCACTGCTCCTCAAAACCTTATCTTGATCCCATTTTGGAAATGCAAAGGTTTTCTTGATACCTCTTTTTCACTCCTCATATTTCAGCAAATGAATTGCTGTATACCCAGTATAGAATGAAAACCAACTGCAGGGTGCACCTCATTTATTGGCTCTGGGTACCTAGGGTTCTTGATGAACCTATAAGCCCTTTATATCCCCGCAACCAGAAGAGTCCAGCAGACAAAACGGTATATTGCTTTCAGAAATCTGACATCGCAGGAAAAAGTTACAGAGTAAAACATAAAGAAAAATGGCTGTTGTTTTCAGCTCAATTTCAATATTTTTTTATTTCAGCTGTTATTTTCTGTAGGAAAACCTTGTAGGATCTACACAAATGACCCCTTGCTGAATTCAGAATTTTGTCTAGTTTTCAGAAATGTTTAGCTTTCCGGGATCCAGCATTGGTTTCACACCCATTCCTGTCACTAACTGGAAGGAGGTTGAAAGCACCAAAAATAGTAAAAATGGGGTATGTCCCAGTAAAATGCCAAATTTGTGTTGGAAAATGTGGTTTTCTGATTCAAGTCTGCCCGTTCCTGAAAGGTGGGGAGATAGTGATTTCAGCACCAGAAACCTTTTGTTGATGGCATTTTCAGGGAAAAAACCACAAGCCTTCTTCGGCGGCCCTTTTTTCCAATTTTTTTGGAAAAAACTAAATTTTCACTGTATTTTGGCTATTTTCTTGGTCTCCTCCAGGGTAAACCACAAACTCTGGGTACCATTAGAATCCCTAGGATGTTGGAAAAAAAGGACGCAAATTTGGCGTGGTTAGCTTATGTGGACAAAAAGTTATGAAGCCCTAAGCGCGAACTACCCCAAATAGCCAAAAAAGGGCTCAGCAGTGGGGGGGGAAAAGGCCCAGCAGCTAAGGGGTTAATATGCAAGTAAATACGTACCAGGGCCCTCATCAGGAGGCCAATGCATCTTGCAACACTCATGTCACCTGCCAGCACCGTCAGTGACAGTACTAACTCAAATACTAACCATCAGACCCTACAAGTGTCAACATTTAGACTAGTCTATGACCCCAAAGCATTAAAAATGGCATGGGCTACAGGTGTTGGCCATTTTCAACGTATATTAAATTAATAAGCAGTTATGGTGCTGATCTCAAAATTATATCAACAGTGCCATCATGTGGCAGACTGTCAAAAGAGCTGATGTTGACAATTATGTGCCAGTGCTGAGCACTGGAAACTACCATCTCAAACTAAGTAAGCACTGTCTTGCATACTTCAACACTCCAACAGACTGACTCGAAAGGGGGCAACAAACCAGCTGTCTGAGTTTTTACCCCTTGTTAGAAATGGGGTCTTTGGTTGGTAGTCAGGTTACCCTCCAAGCAAGGACCCTCACTCTAGTCAGGGTAAAGGTGAGTCACCCTCTTTTAACTCCTGCTCACCCCCTTAGTAGTTTGGCACGAGAAGGCAGGCTTAACATCAGAAGTAAGGTGTAAAGTATTTGTACCAACACACACAGTAACTCAGTGAAAACACTACAGAATGGCACAACACAAGTTGCAATTGTTGACGATTGGCCTCAAAATAGTACTGCAAATGTGCACCTTCAAAACTGTAACAGACTCAGGCCCAACTGTTCCTAAAGTATGTGGCACGTACATCTGCGCCTATGAGCAAAGCACCCATGCCTCCTAGATCACAACTCCCTCATTCCAGTGTGGTACTATTTTACTCACACAGTGCTACTGGGAGAATGCATTTAGGTGAGGCCGTTTGAGCCTGTTAAGTACATGACCACACTTCAGTACCTGCTCTAACATTGAGAGCCATAGACACCATTTTTCAAATCTCTGACTGGGAATACCACATGACAAGCGGGACAAAAAGTACTTCCACCAGTACAACTCTGTAGGCAAAGGATAATGCTATACTTCGGACCACTACGGTTGAAAGACCTGCATTGCAACTGGTCATTGAAATTCAGACTGTACTGGAATGTGTCCAGCCAGTTTTCATCTGCAAGTGGTGTCAGTTGGAGTGTGCCCTCAAGCTGTGTCTCACCATGTGACATACACTCACACAGGACCCCGACCTCTTGCTGTTCTTGATGGGAGCCCATTTGCAATCATGCTTGATGAGGGTGCCTCTAGTATGTGAAGCGCAGTATGAGCTGCCATACATTGATCCGGTAGCCATTGGACATCTAATAGACACTTCACAAGCTGCTGGCACCTCAGCCTGGAGCACATGTGGTAGGACATGGGAGTTCCCTGGAGGGAGAGCCTTGGAGATGATTTGGTAACATTACCAGCATCTGACATTGGACAGGTTTTGGCATCCATTCTGCCTGGCATTATGGGTGATTTTACAATTGACACTGACTTCTAAGTCAAGTAGTACCTTGGATGATTGTGCGTGATGGACCACACCCTACCCCAAGGTCTCCAAACAAATCCACGTGTGGTTTGGAATTGAGAATATTGGCGTTCAGTTAACTCATGGCTCAGGTTCAGATGTGTTTTATAAAATAAATATATGTATTCATATCTTTAGCCTCTGTCATACTTTGTCACTGTGAGATATATGTGACTGTGAGACACAGAGGAGTCGTGAGACACAAAACACCACCTATCCACACAACAATGCCACAACTGCTATCACAACACATCAACGACAGGAGAACCATAGGCCACCAACATACCCAATCCCTTCCTACAACACTCATGAAACCACCAGAGTACAATGAAACTGCACACACTGTCCTAAGTGGCCTACCCAATCCAAACATTTCATGTCAGGCAGGAACAACTCCATACTTTGGAAATAAAAGAATTACAATGATAGCTGTCACTAACACGCAACATGTTGCACGTGCGTCATCAGAATGTATGAAATGTCTACCACATCCAACCCATGGTCTCTCCATTTTGACTGTCCTAAATTAACATAGTGCGCAAATGTGTGCCCCATACTTGGCTACTGACTTTCTTATGACCACCACAGGTTGCGGCTTCAATGTGGTGGGCAAGCACTAGACGATCAAGGGGGTGGTGCATTGGTGTGGGAGGAGGATCCATGGTATAGAGCTTGGGAAGGGGGAATCAATTCTCAGCCTTGGTGTAGGTTGCAGACACCTGGGAGGGGTGGGATACTATGCAGTGGGAAGAATATGGGTACTTGCAGGGGGACAGGGTGGTTTTGGAGGTGGAAGGTCCAGATAAATGGAGTGTCACAGATAGAGTGGAGGTGTCTCAGGGTGGGAGTGGATAAAGGAATTGGTTTGTAGTAGCATACAACATTTTCTGTACCACTCATTCTACACAGTTATGGTGCAATGAGGAGGGCAAGGCAGCCACCGGTTTATTGACCACTAGTTCACCTGGATACAAAGGAAGAACGCCACTGTATCCAGACTTATCATCTGAATTGTTGTACAATCAAGGATTTCTGCCAACTGTTGGAACTTGATTTGTCACTTTGTAATCGGAATCGCTACCTCATACCTCCCATTGTGCAAGTGCTGTCAGTACTACATTTCCTGGCTACTGGCTTTTTTCAGAACACAGTGGCTCTAGCTGCAGGGATGTCTCAGCCTATGTTCAGTTGATGTTTGAAGGCTGTACTGTGTGTATTGTTAAAACACCTGGACAGCTATATCAGGTTTCCACTACGAGCGGATTTGGCCCATGTGAAGGCAGAATTTTATGCTATGGGACTCACCCCACATGTGATAGGAGACATAGATGGTACCCATGTAGCTCTGATTCCCCCAGGACCAATGAAGAGGTCTTTTGAAACAGGAAAAACTACCACTCAATCGATGCTCAGATGGTGTGTCTGGCAGACCAATATATCTCTCAAGCAACAGACAAATTTCCAGGGCCTGTCCATGATTCAGTCATCATGCGGAACAGCAATGTGCCACAGTTGATGACACAACTCTACACAGAGAGGGCCTGGCTGGTTTATAAGTAACATTAGTGATGTGTGTAATCAGTGTCGGACTCCTGCCATGACTATGTAGTCAGACCCAACTACATCTTTGTGTTGCTCATCTATTATGCTCACAGACGACTCTAGCTATCCAAAGTGTCCTTGGCTGTTGACACCAGTGAAGAACCCAACCACGCCTGGGGAAGTCGACTACAATGAGGCCCAAAGGAGTACAAGATGTGTGATTGAGAGGACTTTTGGTCCACTGGAGTCAAGATTTAGATCTACAGATTTGACAGGGGGGACACTGATGTACACCCTCAACAAGGTCTGTCAAATCATAGTTGCCTGCTGCATACTCCAAAACCTGGCCTTGAGATGTGGGTTGCCATTGATGCAAGATGAAGAGGAGGCAGCAGGCCATGTAGCTGCAATTGCTGACATGTCTAGTGATGAGGAATCAGAGGAAGAAGGAGGAGGTAACACTAGGGCCGATCTCATCGTACAGTACTTTAACTGACTAATGGGTATGTGAAGGACTACCATAGTTATGCTCACTGTTTTGGCTAAGTGGCATTAAATAAAACGTACACTTGTTGTGTTTGCATTTCTCAACCATGATTGAGCAGCAAAATAAGTTGACATGCATGATGAAGGAGACATTCACAGGACGTGTGTGTCAGTGCAGTTTATTTTGCACATGTGTATAATTTGTGAAAAACAGACATAATAAAACAAAAGTAATGGTTGGAGCAATGGTGGATGAAATCTTCCGGGTAGCAGCTACACCAGTTGGTCACCCAAGTCCAGTGTCCTTGTAGCATAGGGAAATGGAGTCAGGAATGAGAACAGTCAAAAGGGTGTTTCTGTAGCACACAAGGAGGACAAATCAGGACAGGATCACTTCCTGGCAGTGGATTTGGTCTTGACATCAGCTGCAGGAGGATGATTGTATGGACAACCACGTTTACAGGGGGTTCCTTAGCTACAGAGGCAGGGGTGTCTGAGGCTTGACCTTTCCCAGGTAGGGCTACCATCCCACTAGCGGCCGCAGATGTAGATGGGGCAGATGGGAGAGTGCTAGTGGAATGGGCTAGCACTTGGTCACAGAACCTGCCTAGGGTATCATTCATGGCCGTCAGCACCCCTGATATAAAAGTCATGGTGACATTATGTTGTTGTAGGTGCCCCATGACTTCCTGGTGGTTGTCCTTCTGCAATTTGATGAGGTCCCTCAGCATTGTGATCACTGGGCCCATCATGCCTTGGGACTTCTTGTAGGCTCCCAAGACCTGGGAGATGGTGGGCTGGTCAGCCGCTGTCCTTGGTTGGCCCCTCCTCTGGCCCACAACTTCCCTCCAAGGCACCCTACATGCCTGTGCCAACTCCCAGTGGGTGCAGCTCCGTAATTGTCCGAGGTGGTGAGGTGTGACTTCTGTCGCTGCACTATGGGACACACAACTGAGTTGTCCACGGGACACAGGTTAGTGGACCGATGTTTGTTTGAGATGTTGGCACAACCACGCTGGGATAGGCAGATGTGGGCAGGGTGAAGCTGTGGGTGGTTGACTGAGCAGATGGGCCAGGTACATCATTCATGTCCAGACATCAAATTATGTTGTTTTCAATGGGGCCTTCATCTACAGGGAGAGTTTTATTGTCTGGTGTTCTGTCGATGTTGGCTAGAGCAAGTTCCCCTTTGGAGGGAGTGAGACACATATTAGTTTTTGAACTGTGTACATATGGAGTGTAGGGAGATGCAGACAGTGGCATACCAATAATTCACAGCAATGACACTGACAGCTGCTTAAGATCATGCCTATGTTGCACACCCTACCCTATGACTTATACTGTATGTTGCATGTAAAGGGTTCTACAACTCGGTTAATAGTGACAGTACAGCTGATGACATTAGTAGCCGTCTAATTGTAGAGATGGCACTTCACCTCTGTTACCTAGTGCACTGTCTGGCGAGTTAGTTGGCACAATTTGCAACAGAGCGACACACGATTTCATCCTCATTGTCACATAGTATGTGATTTCGATATGGACTTTGGCCTCTCTCTCACTGTTCCACACGTGTATCAATTCAGTGAATGAACTTACCAATCCTGGAGTTACAATTTGTGAGAAGGACTCATTGCACTGTTGCCATGAAACTGGGGCCCTCAGCTATTGCTGTATTATGCTTGGGATGTTTGTGAGAGTGGGGGTTTACATTGCTGTCATTGTCATTTCCTGTTCCACATAGGTAACCAATAGATGGTGTTCACATTGAGTTAGTTATCCATGCTTGGCAAGTGAGAATTTGTGCTACATCTATTTTTCCCGTGAGGGTGACTGTTGCACTTTGGGGGTGGTAGTGATGTGATTGGACAGTGGGACAGGTGCCATTCCCCAGTGCAATGGAGCGCGATGAGTGCAGTGGAGTGGTGACATGCACAAGATGGTTATTAGGTGATTTGGAGGGGGTGTGGTGGGTGAAAAGTTAACTGGGGTGGGTTTGGTGGTGTAGGAGCATGCAGGACAAGACAATATAGTGACATGCATGTTGTGTGTACTTATGAGGCTCAACTCCCCCAGGTATTCCTGTCAGGCACTCAGGATGCAGAATGCTCAAGACCTCCTACTCCCAAGCTGTGGAAGTAAGGAGAGGAGGTGGCGTTCCACCGCCAATCTTGTGGACTGTCAGCTGGTGCCTGGCGGCCATGGAGTGGACCTTCCCTCTGAGGTTGTTGTACCTCTTCCTGAGGCCCTCCCTTGTGCGTGGGTAACTGCCAACAGAATTCACCCTATCGACTATTCTTTGCCACAACTCCATCTTCTTGGCTATCAAGGTTTGCTGGACCTGTGCTCCAAACAGGTGTGGCTCAACCTGTACAATTTCATGACCATGACCCTTAACTCATTGTCAGTAAAGCAGGGGTGTTTTTGATGTGACATGGTGGTGTGAGTGTAAGGGTGTAGTGTTTTGTGTGTCCTGGGGTGTACGGGCTGGACTGTGACTGGGTTGTGGAAGATGGAGGGTCGTGTGTTCAGGTGGTGTGTGATGCATGAGTTATGGGGTGTGTGTTGAGAGTGTGAATAGTTATATGTACCGTTGATGGTGGTCGTTGGGGAACTCGCTGTAGCCATGTGGTTTTTGGTTAGTAAGGAATTGTGGGTTGTGTGGGTGGGTGTTATATAGTGGAGTGAGTATGTGTGTCAGGTATCTGGATTTGTGTCAGGTGCGGGCTGTTCAAAATCTCCAGTGTGGTGTGGCGTTCTGAGTAAAGTGTGTGTCAATCACAGCCGATTGCACAGCCAATGATTTTCCGTCATGGAAGAACCGCTGTTGTGGTTTGCGGATCGTAATCTGGTGGGAGGATTTTTGTCAGGGTGGCGGTGCTGGCAGTGGGACTGCCTCTTTTCAGTTGTCCATTGTCGTGTTGGTTTCAGAAAAATGGCTGTTTTGTGACAATGTGCACTGTGTAGTTCATAATACAGCAGATGTATTTCCGCCATCTTGACGGTAAGTTGACGGGCACCATCAAGGTGGTCTTCTATTTATTCTGTCAAGTTCATATTGACCCGTTTAATGTCTTTTTTTTGGTAGGTGGAGGGAGTATACGCTCTGTGTAGATATCAAATGAATACTTCAATGATCTTGAAATATTTGAAAACAGGAGTGGGACTATAGATGCAAGACTAGCCACAATTCATTTGAGTGCTTCTGGGCTGTGCAGAGTTGTGCTGGCTATGACTTAAATTGTGTCAGATAAGAAAAGAGTCATGTGTTGGCAAAGCCAAAGGGACTGTCTGACTTATACATGAAAGTGAATAAATAAGTGTGTAAATGTGAAAATCAGTCAGGGGTTTTGTGGATGAGTGAATGTGGGAGAGATACATTAGTGAGTGACTGACTATACTAATAATTAGCATGTAAATGCATTGATAGATGATGAATGGTTTAAAAAAGCGAGTGCACTGTTGACTTCATAAATGGATGAATGGGTGAGTGAATGCATGGATGGATACAGACAGGGTACAACAAAACTATAGTCAGGGGCCTCAAATAGTGGTCATGTTAATGTCATAAACCTACCAAGGGTTATCAAAATTATATTATGCAAGTATAACACCAAGGCTTGGCAACACAGTCCCAAGGATGCCTAAAATATATTTTAAAAAATATCACCCTTAAACCAGTGGCAGTAATACAACATGACTGGAGACAACATTTGTAGGAATGACTGAAATATAATAAGAAATACAGTGGTATTCCAGTGTTAGCATAGTGCAAGAGTTAGCACTATCATGACAACAATGCCTACAGTGTCATGAATTACCACGATTATGCATTTTCAGATTCACATAATCAACAAGTAATCCCTAGTGCTCAGTGCTTGTTCAGAATTACACCACTACTCATTAATCCTAGTTCCTAATTTATATTGTACCCATACTCGATAATCCTTAGTGCATGTTCTGATTGGCACCATCACTCACAAAGTGGTCAGATTTGAGCACATAAACCTTAAGTACCAGTCCAAATCTACTCTATCACCTGTAAGCCTTGTCTAAATGGACACATTTGCACCCTCATTTATTAATCCTAGGTCCATCTTTAGGTAGGATCAGCACCATATTAGTATGCTTGTTCAAATTTCCCTCATCACTGAGTAATCATTTTATGTGCTCAGCTTTGCACCGTCACTTACTATTTGCTAGTGCTTACCTTGATTTACACAATCGTTAACTAATCAGAAGTGCATGCTGATATTTGCACCAACGCTCAGAACAATGACTACATGACCAGATTTGGACCACTACTCAGAAATCTTCACTGTCTGTACCATCCTTTTTATTCCTCAATTACAAACACAGGACAACTCTCTATTCCATATGTAATGTGGGTATGAATCATTTAAAAAGTAGGGGTCCTTCATTTAATAAGTGACGATCAGAGGTGTTTTCTCTATCAAAGTACACCTATATATTCTAGAGGGCACATTATCATAAAATGTAAAATAAATTGAAGTAAAAAACAAAGGTAAGTGCACATTGCACAGAGGTCACTGTCAAAGTGGTTACCAAAAAAACTGTGAAAAACTACTAGAGCAACCAAATGTTACACAAGAGCAGAAAACCATTGGTTGTGATGTATACAAGAGTAAAAGCTTCAAATTTGTACATAAAACAGGAGTCCCCGCTCTGGCCTTCAGTCAACATAGCCCTAAGAACGTTTCCTATCTCTGAGGTACCGGGCTAGTTAACAACATTTTACCTTTTTTGATGGACAAATTCAAGCATAATACCGAAAGTCTGGAAATGTCAGATGCCCTTTTTCTTCACCACCTTTTCCAGGCAATACCTGCCCCCCTTCAGGCCCAGATGAAACTATTTACCTTACCCTGTAGCATATCTAGCCATTTCTTCTTGAACAGCAGAGGGATGGTATTAAAGATGCACATAATGTGGGTAGAATACACATTTTAACCACATTAACTCTGTCAAGTATGGTGTTTCCAACTCTTCATAAGCATGCATGATTCACTCATGGTTTAAAAAAATACTTCTGGGAAATCCTTAATATCCTGTGTGATCCTGACACCCAGATGTCTCATTTCTTCCTTAAGTAACTCATTTTGGTATGTTTCAAACCATAACCTCTGTTTTCCCATTACTAACCAAGTATCTTGCAACCTGTCCAAACTCTGTAGTGTGCCAATACTGGTAAAGCACTCTGTAGATCCAACGTGTAAACCATGAGGTCGTCTGCATATAAGGCAAACTTTCTTTGCCAACCAATACAATTGAAAGGAAGAATACCATCCTCTTTTCTGATTTTTCATTTTAGAGGTTTTCTGTACAAATTGCACAGTACGGGGAATAATTAGCATTCCCATTCAAGACTTTGGCACTGGGATTCTGATAAATCATGTGTAACAGAAAAAGCTAAAGCATGGATTGCAAGTATGTTTAATTCACTGTTGAATGCTTTTGTAGCATCCAACATTAACACAGTCAGAGGCATGCTGTATGTCGTAACCAAATCTATTGAACCAATCAGACCATACGTCAACTCACTCAAGGCTTTCCCCTTGAGAAAATATTTGTGCTCACCATGCAAAAGTCCACCAAGCATGCCATTCACCCTTTCATATAAAACCATTGCAAATAATTTGTAGTCTCAATTTAAGAGCAAGATTGGTCTGTATGAGTCACAACTCTTTGGGCACTTCCCTACCTTCACAATTAATGTGACTATTGCCTAATTCTAAGACAGGAGCAAGTGGGTGCCAGTCACAAAGATCTCCCTAATAAACCTAGCCATAACCAGTAGTATGCTGTCACTCTGTGCCCTGCATATTTCAAGCTGGAGACCCTCTGGGCCTCTTGCCTTACCTTCTTTGCTGGTCTTAATTGTCTGCTCAATTTCAGCCCACGTGATTTGACTAATGAGAATAAGGTTCTGTTTGTCTCTTACTGTGCCCCAGTCTTCTCTGTTTGCCCAATTTCTCACCCTCTCCTCAGTTACCACTTAATCTTCCATGTAAAGATCTTTAAAGAACAGGCGGAAATCATTTCCAATGTCTCCGCTGTTCATTAAAGTGGCCCAAGTCTCAGTACGCTTCAGTTCACTAATAGAATTCCTTGCCAGACCTGACTTTATCTTCCAGGCTAATAGGTTCCCACAAGCTTTCCCATACTGAAAGTTGGTTAATCTGCAGGCCTCCCATCTCCTTCTAACTTTGCCTTATACAACTTTCACCATCTTTCCATTTGTTGTTCGAAGTAACACCTTCAGTGACTCTAACACTCTAAGATCTAGCATCTGTTGGGTCAGTTTCCCCACCACCTCCTGAATTCTTTCCTCCAATTCTTAAATCTGCTTGTGTAGGCCTTTCTCTCGAAAAAAACGAGGTTAGGAATTATACCACTTGAAAAGCCGTAAAAGAATCCCAAACCATACCCAAAGATGGTGATCCTACCTTAAGGGGGAAAAACTTCTCTGTTTCTGACTGCAGCTCGTTTACAGCTTCATCGTCTAGCAGAAGCACGTGATCTAATGTATACCTCCACTGTCTGATTTCCCTATCTGGTTTAAGATCAAGACAGATTGCATAGTGGTTGACAAATGGGCTCCAACGTGCTGGATATCTTCAACCTGCTTTCTTAGAATCTGATGGACTACAAAATAATTAATCCTCGACAGATGTCCATACTTTTTGTTCTTATATATATATTGTCAACATTGCCCTGTCCTTTCTCTCCATATAGCACATAGCCTCAGCTGCTTTGATATAGTCTTTAGCAGGGATGACATTTTCTCATTTACTCTTGACTTGCTTTTTGCTGACCTATCTAAGACATTATTCAACACTACATTGAAGTCTCCCTGGAAGATAATAGGGTCTACTTTTGAAAACATTTCTGTTAGAAATGGGGTCTTTGGTTGGCATTCAGGTTACCCCCTGTCCAAGCAAGGACCCTCACTCTAGTCAGGGTAAGTCACACACAATCCAAATTATCCTGTGCCCACCTTCTGGTAGCTTGGCGCTGAGCAGTCAGGCTTAACTTAGAAGGCAATGTGTAAAGTATTTGTGCAATAAATCATGCAATAACACAGTATAGCACCACAAAAATACACCACACAGTGTTTAGAAAAATATATAATATTTAACTGATAAGATGCAGGTCAAAACGATTAAAATGCAATAAGTATATGTTGAGATATCACTGTAAAAGTGATATAAAGTGGTTTTAATCTTTCAAAAGCAATAAATGTCTCTTTCAAGCACAAAGTACCTGGTTCACATTCAAAATCTCCGCAAAGAACGGCAGAGGAGGAGATGCGTGGAAAAACAAGGGGTGCGCGTCGATTTCTCAAGCAGCATACGGCGAAGCATCATTTAGTTTTCACGCAGGGACGGCTTTTGTGTCGATTCCCGGCGCTCGGTTGTGGATCCTCTTCGGGTTGCGGGTTTTTGGACACCCCGGGGATGATGTGTGGATTTCCTACACTGACAGGATGAAGTTACAGGGGCTGCATCGAACCGGTGGGCATTTCATGGAAATTTCTACCGCACGGCAGGCGCTGCGTCAATTCCTCTCTGGAAGTCAGGCTGCGGCTTCTAGTTGGCCGTGCGTCGAATTTCTGGTCACTACGCTGGTGCTGCGTTGATCTTCTCATTGTGAAGTCAGGATGCGTCAATCCGGTTTGGTGTGCGGTGAATTTTTCACTGCGGTACAGGCTGTGCATCGTTTCTGGCAGGCTATGCATCAATTTTCACCGCATGAGGAGTCCTTCTTGTAGAGATTAAGTTTTTTGGTCCTGAGACTTCGGGGAACAGGAGGCAAGCTCTATCCAAGCCCTTGGAGAGCACTTCTCACCAAAGCCAGAGAGCATCAAGGCAGCAGGGCAACAACAAGTCAGCAGTCCTTCACAGAAAGCAGACAGGTGAGTCCTTTGGGCAGCCAGGCAGGTCTTCTTGGCAGGATGCAGGTTCTGGTTCTGTTTAAATACCCAACTATGACTTTGAAGTGGGGGAGACTTCAAAGAGTGGCTTAGAACTGGACAAGGTCCGCTTTCAGTTCAATCCTGTCTGCCAGGGTCCCAGCAGGGGGTGTGGCAGTCCTTTGTGTGAGTGCAGGCTACTGTCCTTTGACATGTAATTGTCAGGCCCTCCACCCTCCCAGCCCAGGAAGACCCATTCAAAATGTAGAGTATGCAAGTCAGGCTGAGTATTGTGTCTTTGGGGAGTGTCTGAGTGAATGCACAAGGGAGCTGTCAACTAAACTCAGCCAGACATGAATTATAAGGCACAGAAGGATTTAAGTGCAGAGAAATGCTCACTTTCTAAAAGTGGCATTTCTAAAATAGTAATATTAAATCCAACTTCACCAGTCAGCAAGATTTTGTATCACCATTCTGGCCATACTAAATATGACCTTCCTACCCCTTTCAGATCAGCAGCTACCACTCAAACAGTATATGAGGGTAGCCCCAATGTTAGCCTATGAAGGGAGCAGGCCTCACAGCAGTGCAAACATGAATTTAGGAGTTTTACACTACCAGGACATGTAAACTACACAGGTACATGTCCTGCCTTTTGCCTACACAGCACCCTGCCCTGTGGATTACCTAGGGCATATCTTAGGGGTGACTTACATGTAGAAAAAGGGGAGTTTTAGGCTTGGCAGGTACTTTTAAATGCCAAGTCGAATTGGCAGTGAAACTGCACATACAGGTCTTGTAATGGCAGGCCTGAGACAAGGTTAAGGAGCTACTTAAGTGTGTCGCGTAGGCTCTCATTATCCTAATGAGACTACTGGATTTTGAGCAGCAAGATCATTCACAGAGTGGGGGACTGAGTCTGACCCACGGTGAAGGACCCTTGTCACTCTAAATCCGGGTTTTGCTCCGGCTAACTAGCAGTGCCTCATCTCTCCCGGAGGGAAGAGACAATTGGGCAGCCGAGCACATGGCATCTTAGTACTTCCCAGGGAAGCTGTGGTCACTCAGGTCACAACCGGTTCTCTCATACTCAGGGCGGTCTCATATATAAATGACAAGGCAGTCTGAGTTTTAAAGATTGGTTTAATAAAACGACTGCATTTTGGATAGCAAAGCGTGAGCTGCAATAACCACAACTACACAACACAGTAGGATAAATATAGTAACGATGAGAGTGAAGCACAAGAATAAGGCTATCATAGTGAAACTAGATTAGGTCCTCTCTAAGTTATATTCTGAGCACAGCATGTAAAGCTCTAAGCCTGCCTTTCAGGTTCCCCTGGGAGGACATCAACCCTCATACCTGAGCAAAGGCCTGTAATCTGCATCAGCATCTGCAATGGGGCAGTCAGCATCTAGTTGTAGGTTCCTGGTCGGAATCTCCCTCTTACGAGTACTAGGACTAGAAAGAGTTTTTATAACCAACACGCAGATGTTCCAAGAAAATGTCCCCACGCAAGGATGCGTTTTTTTCTATGAACACTAGAGACTAAACTTCTATCATGTGTACCGGCAATGTACAAGACTGTAGCCTTGACTGAAGCACAGGGTGAGCAAGAATGCATTGTTTGAGAACACAGTGCTGAACTAAGCTAAACAGTGTAATAGAAAGAAATAAAACAAGACCGTAAAACTGGTCATTATAAAATAACAGTGCGAGGTTGAATAAAATGTAACTAGGGCAAAGTGCAAAAAGGCCTAATATGTTAACCTAACATGCATGAAGCTATATAAAAAAATGGCTACACTACAAGTGGATGGCACAATCAGTGCTGCAGGCCCACTAGTAGCATTTAAACTACAGGCCCTGGCTACATATAGTGCACTTTACTAGGGACTTATAAGTAAATTAAATAATAAAATTGGGTATGATCCAATATTACCATGTTTAAAGGGAGAGATCATATGCACTTTAGCACTGGTTGGCAGTGGTAAAGTGCGCAGAATCTTAAAACCAGAAAAAACAGTATCTAAAAAGTAGAGGGAGGCAGGCAAAAATTTAGGGGTGACTACCCTAAGGCTGTCAGGTCTTACATGTGTCCCCGAGCTGAAAGTGGAGAGAGTTACCCAACCTCCTGGGAGCTCTCATCGTTAAGGCGGAAATATCTGAGAGACCATCAGCGTTGGTGTGGTCAATCCCCGGGTGATGCTCCACCGTAAATTCCATCCCCTGTAGGGAAATGGACACCATCAAGAGTTTAGGCTTCTCACCCCTCATGAGCCATCTGAGGGGCCTGTGGTCTGTCTGAACCCGTAACTGAGTGCCAAACAGGTAGGGTCTCAGCTTCTTCAGTGCCCAGACCACAGCATATGCTTCTTTCTCAATAGCACTCCACCTCTGTTTCTGTGGTAATAGTCTTCTGCTAATAAAGACTACTGGTTGGTCTAGACCCTCTTCATTCAGCTGTGCTAGAACAGCCCCTATGCCATGCTCTGAAGCGTCTGTCTACACAATAAAGTCCTGGTAGTAGTCAGGGGCCTTGAGCACGGGGCTGTGCACATGGCTTCCTTCAGGGAGTCAAAGGCTTTCTGACAAGCTTCTGTACAATTCACTAACCTAGGTTGCTTTTTGGAAGTAAGTTCTGTCAAGGGTGTCACAATGGATCCACAGCCCTTGAAAAACATCTGGTAGTATCCAGTGAGGCCTAAGAAGGCTCTCACTTCTGTCTGTGTTCTAGGTGGTTGCCAGGCCCTGATAGTCTCAATCTTTGCCTGGAGTGGCTGCACCTTGCCACCACCCACTGTTGTGTAGCCATTTTAGTGATAGCTCTATGCACGTTATTTTAGCATACTAAGCCTGCCGCTGTACACTTTAACCTAGATACATTTTATTCAGCTTCATTTTATTATTGTTACATTAGCCACTTTCACGGTCCTGTTTTATTTTCTATATCTAGCTGTTTTTGCCTAGGCCAGCACTCTGTTCTCAAACAAGACATTCTTGCTCACTCTGTGCTTCTTCCAAGGCTGCTGTAAGATAGGTTGCCAATGAACGTGGTATAAAGTTTTGACATTCATAGAAAACACACATCCTTACGGAGGGACATTTTCTGAGAACATCAGCTGTTTTATTATAAAAACACTTCCCTATCACTTACACGTTAGAGGGAGATTCCAGCCTGAGAACCGCAACTGTATGCTGATTGCTGAATGCTTCGCAATAGATGCTAATGAAGACTTCAGGCCTTTGCTCAGGTATGGGGTATGATGTCTTCCCAGGGGACCTGAAGGGCAGAATTAGTAATAGTCTAGGTAGGAATTAGTCCATTGACTGTAGTGATGATATGGCAGCGTTATTTCTATGCTTTACTCTCTTTATGACAATTTTAAACTTGTCATGCTGTATCATCCTGGTTATTGCAGCTCACGCTTTGCTATCTAAGATGCAGTTGCTTCATCAAAAACATTATTGAAACATATATTGCCTCTGTTTGTCATTGTATATATGACACTAATGTAACTGAGAGAAACGGATGAGACCTGAGTGACCAGTTATGTCATGCCCAATCACCTCTCCCTTGGGAAGAGGTGATGCACTGCTAGTTAGCCGGAGCAAAACCCGGATTGGAGCGACAGGTGTCACCTGTAGTGGGCTAGACTCAGTCTCCCACACCGCAGGTGATTATACCACTCGAAATCCAGTAGTCTCATTAGAACAATGAGAGCCTAAGTGACATGGTGCCACCAACGTTTGGTCAGGCTCTAATTTTCAGGTCCTCCTGAGTATCTCTGTCTCAATATATACAAAGACACCTCAGTACTATATACAGAGACGTCCGTGGTTTTGAGGATTTCCTCCGCAGCTAAGTAGGGAACCCTCTCTGAGGCTGGAGGTTGTTCAAGCTTGAACTATAAAAGGAATATACCCATTTGGTATGCCTTACCTGAACAAAATTTACCATTAACTATGGCGAATCCACAACAGGTATCAATTGCAGTCAATATGAGACAACCCCTGACTGCACATTTACTGTTAAATGGCTTAACGGCCCAGGGGGTCCAGTCACATTTGTGGTGGATGCCCATCCAGCTTATAGAACAGAACTTTTCTATTCGTCTGTCACATTTCCAGCAGCTGATGGAAACATAAATACATTTCATCACTATACACTTGCAAACGTACCTGGACAGTACAGGGCATATGCAGATTTAGAAATACCTTTATCTTATCAAGAACATAATAATAATTGGCTTGATGGCACCCTACCTGACACAATTTTACCAGTTAGGTTAGGTCCTCTAGGTAATGATGGTCCTACCTGGCCTTTATTGGCCACTTCTACAGCTCACATTGCAGCAGCAAATTTAGCAATAGCTGAGGATCGTCGCTTATATATTGAGCTGACCGCAATATATAGACGATTAGTACAGTTTGTAATGCAAACATTGAATACACTCCAGCACAACCACAGGCAGAGACGCCAGGCATTAACCCTGCAACTGTACATTCGATCATGGGTAAGGTACCTACCAAATGAGAAGGAATCCCGTTCTGGCTAGCTCAAAAAATAAACGCACTAGAAGCAGTATTTACCCATACCGGACCTCAGGATAAACACAGAATTCTAACAATGTGCTTGCCATTTGGGATGGTCCCTACAGTTGCTAACTGTAACACATGGGGCATGGTATTTGCTGCACTCTACACTACTGCACACGGTACACCGACACTTGCCAACTTACCGGAAGTGTTGAAACAAATTCAAGATGAATATGGGGCCGCCCCAGCCCTAGATTTGGGGATGCAATTAATGGGCAATTTTGCCACAGTATCCTCAATTATTTTAAGTAACCTTAAAGAGGAAGCTGTCACACTTGCAGTGCACATGCGGCTCCAGGATGTTCCTCAACAGGATCAAGAATGCCAGCTGCCAAAGATTATCGCAGAGACCTATTCTAGTATTGGTCGAGATAGTCTAGGGGCCAGACCAACTAAACCACAATTTCAGGGAACATCAAATAAAGATTTTTCAAAGCAAGCTCCTGCGGGTAACAAGAAACGCTGGGATAAAAAACAACAAACTCCAAAAAAGGAGAGGGGAGAATCTCCGCGTATGGAGACCGCACAGAATAGATATATTCTCCGAAATACAGATAATATAAAAACACCTGATAAATATCAATATACTGATACATGCCAATCTCTTTCAGAACTCATCAGAAAAACAGAGTGAGAGAGGTGGGCGATCCGAGAGAAGACGCTCATTGGAGGTTTCTGTTAAAAAAGAAGAGAAACCTCATTGACAAAAACCCCAATTTAAAAAGAAAAAAAACATGCAACTCAAGAAGAGGGTCCTCTTGAAGAACAGGCACTAGCGCTGCTAGACAGCCCGGCAGAGGTCACAATAGTTCGTCGGAGCCTTCTAGAGCATCTGGAGGTGAAAGCAACTGATGACTTTCTACAAGTGGAAACTGCGGACATGGGAGTCTCCACGCCTGATAGGGTATATAAAGTAACGTTACAGTTAGAAGGAGACATTGAACGCACAATAGACACAATCTTTTGGGATCGTGTGGTAAATATATATGATGTTTTGTTGGGCGAACAAGATTGGCCACCTGAATTTGTCCGTACCTGCCCATATGGGGAAAAGGTTACTAAACGTTCTTTCTCGCCCCTTGTTCCGGAAGAACTCGCTAAATCGTACGGCATCGATTGGGCACTGGCGCAGGAACCTTGTTATATCGCAACCACGTAGGATGGGATAAGGATTCCCCCTACCACGTAATCCCTATTAAAATTCAACCCCAACCTCTACCTCAGTATCCAATAAAACATGATGCAAAAGCACCTGTGAGAGAAATTCTCACACAACTAGAGTACCAGGGCGTAATTGAACCCTGTGTCTCCTCAATAAATAATCCTTTATTCCTTGTAGGTAAACCAGACCATTCCTACAGAATAGTCTTAGACTACAGACACTTAGGGGGTGATTCTAACCCTGGCGGTCGGTGATAAAGCGGCGGCCAACCCGCCAACAGGCCGGCGGTCGAAAAAATGGAATTCTGACCCTGGCGGGAACCGCCAACACAGCCCGCCACATTAACACTCCGCCCGCCGCGGCGGTACAGACAAACAGCGCGGCGGTCACCGCCAACAGGCAGGCGGCAGACAATGTACCGCCCACAGTATTACAACTCACCAATCCGCCACCTTTTCCGGGGCGGGAGCCCCGCCGATAAAAACACGGCGGAAACAGACTACGAACGGGAAAACGCACACCAAAACACACTCCACGAGGAAGGAGGACAGCATGGAACCCGAATTAAACATCCTACCTGCTCTCGTCTACCTTCTCATCTACCACGAGTACGAACGCCGGCGCAGACGACAACGGTGAGTACTGCACCTACGACACACGGGAGGGGGGAGGAGGGAAGCGTACGGCACACACATATGCGACCCCCACCCCCCCAAACTATGTACAAACTAATGCAGAGCAACAATGCACAGTGACACCACCCAAACCCCCCTGAAAAATGCAAAGACATAATTAAATTGGGAAGATAATTTTATATAAAAAATAGACTCTGATATGTATCGGTCAACTATGCAAAATATCCATAACAAAATGATACTATATACACTGCCATGGAGAACCGAGGCAATTAGTCCTCTACATCAAAGTTAAATAGAACAGTCCGTGGGCTACAGTGTAGCGACACAAGGGCAAAGCCCACACAGGAGACCTGAGTCCTTTGGAGAGAACACTGCAGGGGCATCTGATGAAAAAACTACAGGCACCTCAGGGGGAAGGGAAGGGGGAGGCACCACAGCCACATGAGTCCACGACGCCAGATCCACGAAGGGGCCACCATGCCCATCGATGTATCCTGGGGAGTGCAAAGCCACAGTCTCTCAAGTCTCTACAGTGGGTGGGTTGCCCACTGTGCCATCCTGGGGAGTGCAAAGCCACAGTCTCTCAAGTCTATACAGTGGGTGGCTTGCCCACTGTGCCATCCTGGGGAGTGCAAAGCCACAGTCTCTCAAGTCTCTCCAGTGGGTGGGTTGCCCACTGTGCCATCCTGGGGAGTGCAAAGCCACAGTCTCTCAAGTCTCTACAGTGGGTGGGTTGCCCACTGTGCCATCCTGGGGAGTGCAAAGCCACAGTCTCTCAAGTCTCTACAGTGGGTGGGTTGCCCACTTTACCATCCTGGGGAGTGCAAAGCCACAGTCCATCAGGTGGATGACAGTCTCCACTGGTCAAGGAGGAGGCATGGTGGGCACAGTGAACCATAAACAGTGCTTGACAGGAAGGGCCCAGCGGAGCGGTGCTTGAGACGGCGGTGCCCAGCGGAGCGGTGCTTGAGATGAAGGGCCCAGCGGAGCGGTGCTTGAGACGGCGGTGCCCAGCGGAGCGGTGCTTGACAGGAAGGGCCCAGCGGAGGGGTGCTTGAGATGAAGGGCCCAGCGGAGCGGTGCTTGAGACGGCGGGGCCCAGCGGAGCGGTGCTTGACAGGAAGGGCCCAGCGGAGCGGTGCTTGAGATGAAGGGCCCAGCGGAGCGGTGCTTGAGACGGCGGGGCCCAGCGGAGCGGTGCTTGAGACGGCGGGGCCCTGTTCAGCGGTGCTCTTCTGCACGGCGGGCCCTGTTCAGCGGTGCTCTTCTGCACGGCGGTCCCTGTTCAGCGGTGCCTATCTTCACGGCGGGGCCCCGTTCAGCGGTGCTCTCCTGCACGGTGGGCCCTGTTCAGCGGTGCTCTTCTGCACGGCGGGCCCTGTTCAGCGGTGCCTATCTTCACGGCGGGGCCCTGTTCAGCGGTGCTCTTCTGCACGGCGGGCCCTGTTCAGCGGTGCTCTTCTGCACGGCGGGCCCTGTTCAGCGGTGCCTATCTTCACGGCGGGGCCCTGTTCAGCGGTGCTCTCCTGCACGGCGGGCCCTGTTCAGCGGTGCTCTTCTGCACAGCGGGCCCTGTTCAGCGGTGCCTATCTTCACGGCGGGGCCCTGTTCAGCGGTGCTCTTCTGCACGGCGGGCCCTGTTCAGCGGTGCTCTTCTGCACAGCGGGCCCTGTTCAGCGGTGCCTATCTTCACGGCGGGGCCCTGTTCAGCAGTGCTCTCCTGCACGGCGGGCCCTGTTCAGCGGTGCTCTTCTGCACGGCGGGCCCTGTTCAGCGGTGCCTATCTTCACTGCGGGGCCCTGTTCAGCGGTGCCTATCTACACGGCGGGGCCCTGTTCAGCGGTGCTCTCCTGCACGGCGGGCCCTGTTCAGCGGTGCTCTTCTGCACGGCGGGCCCTGTTCAGCGGTGCCTATCTTCACGGCGGGGCCCTGTTCAGCGGTGCTCTTCTGCACGGCGGGCCCTGTTCAGCGGTGCTCTTCTGCACGGCGGGCCCTGTTCAGCGGTGCACATCCAGTAGGTCAAGGGAGCCAGACCTGGCCTGGACTCCCTGCTCAGTCGCCCTCCGACCGTGATGTTTCTGGACCCTTCGGGGACGGAGTCCTGGGCCCTTTGGTGTCCTCCTTTACAGCTGGGATGTGGCATGTGGGGCCCACCTGCTCCGCGCTCCTGCTGCCTGACTTCTCCGCCCTGCTGCCCTTACGCTCCTTAGATGGGGCTCTCGGGCCCTTGCCTCCCCTAGATGTTGTGGCTGGTGAAGTGGGCGAACCTTGCTCCTTGGGGGCAGCCGTGTCAGTCCTCGCACGGCGGCCCTTGTGTTTCCTGGTCCTCTTGCCGGGGGGGGGGGCTGGATGTGTCCTTGCTGCTGATTGAGGTGTCACTGCTGGCAAAGGGTGGACTCCAGAACCCATGCACAACAGTGACACCCGAAGCTGGGCTGGTGGTGGCTGTGGTGCTCTTGGGACTCTTTGCAGATGGAGGGGGTAGGTCATCGGAGGGAAAGAGGTCAAGATTAGCCAGGAAAAGTTTTTTAGGGCCAAGGTAAAGGATAGGAGAAGTGGTGATGGGAGTGGAGGAAGAGGATGTGGTTGTAGGAGAGTCAGGTGTGCTGTCATTGGGTGAAGGTGCTGGTGCTGTTGGCTGTCGGGAGGAGGATGTCTGTTGGGTGGGTGGCTGCCTGCGTTTGTGTGTCTTGGAAGGGGGGGTGACAGACACAGTGGGAGAGGACACAGGGGACGTGTAAATGGCAGTGGGGGTGGTGACTGCACGCGTGCGGACTGTACAGGAGGGTGTGGTGGTGATGGAAGCACTGGCTGATGTTGGTGTGCATGCAAGTGTGAGTGTAGACGTCACAGGGAGGGAGGAGGGAGACGAGGAGGAGGGGGACACAGGGGTGGTAGTGACTGTTGGAATGTCTGCATCTGGGTGTTGCTTTGGTGAGTGTTTGTGGGATCTGTGGTGCTTGTGTCTGGATGAGCTGCCCTTGGGTGTTGAGGTGTGTGCAGGCTGGTCAGATGGTGTGGATGGGATAGGCTGAGGAACAGGAGACAGAGACAGGGTGGAGGCAGTCAGAAGAGGGAGGCTGGAAACAGGGACAATGGCTGCCGTCAGTGCTGAGGCCAGAGCAGTGAACGATCGTTGATGGGCAGCCTAACCCGAATGAATGCCCTCCAGGTAGGCATTGCTCCGATGCACCTCTCTTTCTACCCCCTGGATGGCATTCAAAAGGGTAGTCTGCCCAACAATGAGCGTCCTCACAAGGTCAATGAGCTCCGCACTGAGGGCAGCAGGGGTGACAGGGGCAGGGGCTGAGGTGCCTGGGGCGAAGGAGACGCCCGCCTTCCTGGGCGAGCGGGCAGGGAGCGTAGGCTGAGGGGCTGCAGGGAGGGCGGGGCTGGTGCGCTGGGTGGCGGCTGTACCTGTAGAGGCGGGGGGCCCGGATGTTGCCGCCACCGCTAGGGAGCACCCATCCGAGGACGTGTCTGTGTCGCTGCTCTCACCACCGGTCCCCGTTGTGGTGCTCCCCTTGCCCTCCGGATCACTGGTGCCCTCGGTGTCTGTTCCTGGGCCCACCGGGGCCTTGTGACTTGCAGCTCCCTCGTGCTCCGATGCCAAATCTCCTCCGCCTGATGATGCTAATGCACACATGCACAAGAAGATGAAGAAGAAGGGTGGGGGGAGAAAAAAGAAGACCAGGTTGAGTGCATGCAATGTCAACACCGTTGGCGGAGAGGACAGACACAGGAGCCTCATGCACTAAGCCGCGCATTCGGGGTACACTACTCAGTACTTCTGACTAAGACAACAGGTCAAGAGACGACAAACGCGCACATGTGTGAGGCTGGACCATCAATAGCTGTACTTGTCACCCTACAGAGGTGGGGGCCGGGAGCACAGGGCCATGCCTAAGGGAGAGGACTACACTACAGAAAGCGCCCTGGCCTAATGTCACCCACAACCCTCCTCCCCCACCCAGACGCCTCCACTGCGCAGAAAGATAGCAGAATGTGCTGATACTCACCCCCTTGTGTCTGCTGTGATGCTCTCAAGCGCCCATCCAAATCAGGGTAGGCCACCGCCAGGATCCGGGACATCAGGGGGGTCAGGGTACGACTGGCACCCCTCCTAGGTTGGGAGGCCATCCCCAGCAGTGACTCGGCGGTCTTCCTGGTTCCGCGGCGGATGTCCTCCCACCTCTTGCGGCAGTGGGTGCCCCGTCTGACGTGGACCCCCAGGGCCCGGACTTCCTTGGCGATGGCACGCCAAATCTCGACTTTCTGATGGGCGCTGACCTATGTGACATGTACAGGGTGGGAAGGAAACATTCATCAACTTACTGCATGTTAGATGTGATTGGCCCCCCTCCCCAACCTTGCCATATGGCACATGCTCTCATCTGTCGTGCGTTGCACTCCTCATTCGCCCCCCACCCCACCAACTTACATCCACCCCACTCCACACAGGCATTGCCCATTCCATGTGCACCCGGTGTACTTACCTGTTGGTCTGGAGGACCGTAGAGTAACGCATACTGTGGGAGGACCCCATCCACGAGCTTCTCCAACTCTTCAGATGTGAAGGCAGGGGCCCTTTCCCCAGTCGCAGCAGCCATTGTCACTTCCAGACCGAGGTCACAGCAGCACTTGCAGTATAGGTCCTCTCCTGTGGATGATCAGGTCTCGAGTGATTAAGCAGATAGAAAATGGCGGTCACGCCCGCGGCGGTGCGTACCGCTACCGCCGGCGCACATCGTCATTGGCTCCTGAAACCCATAGGCTTCAATGTTAACCAATGCGGCTCCGTATATCGGTCTTCGACCGCCTACCGCCACGGTGTGCTCCGCCAGCGCATTGACCTCACATCCCATTGTCCCACTTCACAGGTCAGGCAGCCGCCATTTCAAGGGCCCACATGGCATAATTTCTACTGCGACACACAGGCCTAGGCCTTGCATTGCCACACATACACGCCTTTCAATACATAGATAACCGTGTGCTATGCAAGCTGTGGTGAACGTACCAGTGATTAGCTTGACTCTGTGCTCCATGTTGTCATTCCTAGGCACCGTCCGCTGGGACTTGCGAGGAGAAGGATGAATCCTTGCGTGTACCGACCGCTGGTGGACCTGTCGACAATGGAAGAACGCCACATCATACTACGATACCGACTTGACCGTGCCACTATCCATGAACTGTGTGCCCAGCTGGAGCCAGCCCTGATGTCCCCCATCCGCCAACCCACAGGAATTCCACCTCTGGTGCAGGTGCTGTCAGTCCTCCATTTTCTTGCAAGTGGCTCATTCCAGACAACAGTGGCCATGTCATCTGGAATGTCTGAGCCTATGTTTTCAAAAGTCTAGAGTGTTGTCTGCCCTGACGAAACACATGCGGAGTTACATTATATTCCCTGAGGAGGTTGATTTGGCCACTGTGAAGGGTGATTTTTATGCCCTTGGACATATTCCCAACATCATTGGTGCCATTGATGGGACCCATGTAGCCTTAGTCCCCCCAAAAGACGATGAGCAGGTGTACAGAAACAGGAAAAGTTACCATTCTATGAACGTCCAGGTGGTCTGTTTGGCTGACCAGTACATCTCCCATGTCAATGCCATGTTCCCTGGTTCAGTGCATGACGCGTATGTGATGCGTAATAGCAGCATCGCTTATGTGATGGAACAGCTACAGAGACAACATGTGTGGCTAATAGGTAACTCTGGTTACCCCAACCTGCCTTGGCTATTGACCCCAGTGAGGAATCCCCGGACCAGGGCTGAGGAACGGTACAATGAGGCCCATGGGTGAACTAGGAGGATCATAGAAATGACCTTTGGCCTCCTGAAGGCCAGGTTTAGGTGCCTGCATATGACAGGGGGATCCCTGATGTACTCACCAAAGAAGGTGTGCCAGATCATCGTGGCCTGCTGTATGCTTCACAATCTGGCATTGCGACGTCAGGTGCCTTTCCTGCAGGAGGAAGGTCCAGATGGTGGTGTTGAAGCAGCTGTGGAGCCTGCGTAGAGTGAAGAGGAGGAAGACTCAGAGGACGACACAGACAACAGGGACAGAGTTATCCTACAGTATTTTCAGTAGCACACAGGTAAGAATCACCCACGCCATTTTACTTTTCCTGAAAGCCTCCTGCTTCTCAACTTTGTCTATGACCCCCCAGTTCTTTTAAACTGATGTTTGATTTTCCCTTCCCTTTTCAGTGCTGTATGACCCACTGCGTGACTTCTGCTTGGTTAGCCCATGGACTAATGCTTATTGATCTCGGTATGTGTTCAGCACAAAGTTAACAGAACATAATTGATCGGTAATGTGTTATACATTTGTAAATAATACAGCCTGACTCCTGATTGATTTCAGTGCATTGAGTGATTTATTTTTTGTGCTAGATAATGGTACATGATATTAACACAGTGATGGGTGGGGGTGGAGTAATGTCCATGGCAGAGTCCAGTTCTCAGTCTCACAGGTGCATTGTCCATATGCCTGTGGAAGGATGGAGCAGGGGAAGTTCAAGGTTGGACAGGGAGGCAATGTGGGACAGTGGGATGACTTCAGGGGGTATCTCATGCTGGCGGGGGTCTTGACATCCTACTCTGTCTATTTTTTGGATCTCAGGCTCCTCTTGCGGGGTGGTTGTTCTTCAGCAGGAGGTGGGGTTCTGGTGGCCTGTCGTTGTGGTGGGGCCTCCTGTCCACTAGCGCCGGCGGAGGTGGTAGGCTGTTCCTGGTCCGGGCTAGTGACAGGGGCCCTGTGTGGTGCCACATGTTCCCGCAACATGTCTTCTATCCGGTTGAGGGCCCGGACTATGCTCCCCATAGCGGAAGAGATGTTGGTGAGTTGATTGCTGAACCCCATGTAGCGTTCCTCCTGCTGTGCCTGGATCTCCTGGAACCTGGCCAGTACCGTCGCCATCGTCTCTTGGGAATAGTGGTAGGCTGCCATGATGGTGGTGAGGGCCTCTTGGAGAGTGGGTTCCCTGGGCCTCTCCTCCCCCCCCTGTCGAACAGCAGCCCTCCGAGTTGCCCTGTTTCCCCCGGCCTCTGTCCCCTGGACGGTGTGCCCACTACCACTGCCCCCAGGTCCCTGTTGTTGTTGGGGTGGTGGGTTAGCCTGGGTGCCCTGTAGTGGCAGACACACCGCTGATTGACCTGTCCTAGAGACAGAGGCATGGGCCCGCTGGGTGGGAGCTGTGCTGTTGGTCCCAGAGGGGGTTGGGTCTGCTGTGGCCTGTGTGTGGGGAACCGACTGTCCAGAGGTCCCCGATGGTCCGGGCTGGTCATCAGGTTCCAGGTCGACAGAGCTGCTGTCATCACTGGGGGCCTCTTCCGGGGGGGGGGGTGGACATTTCTGGACCCTCCTGGCCGGTGTGTTGGCGTTCGGGTCCTGCATGGGGTAAGAGAGTATGGTTATTGTTTCTGTGTGTGCTATTGCGTGCCATTTATGGGTGCCCTTGTCCCCCAGTGCTGTCATTCCCTTGGGGGAGGTGTTGTGGGGGTGTTTTGGGGGGGGGGGGTATGTGCAGTGGTCATGCTTAGGTGATGGGTGTCCATAGTTTGTGGTGGCATGCAGGGGTTGGTGTTGGGTGGGTTGTGCTGGAGAGACATTCTCAGGGAGGATGTGTAATGGGGGTTGGGGGTGAGGGTGGTGGTGGGGGTTAGCATGCTGGGGGGGGTGAAGTAGTTGAGATTGTACTTACCAGAGTCCATTCCTCTGTGTACTCCAGCGAGGCCATCAGGATGCAGGATGTTTAGTACCTCTTGCTCCCATGCTGTGAATTCGGGTGGAGTGGGTGGGGGTCCCCCACCAGTCTTCTGCACTGCTATGTTGTGTCGCGAGACCATCGAGCGCACCTTTCCCCGTAAGTCGTTCCAGCGTTTGCGGATGTCGTCTCGATTTCTGGGATGCTGTCCCACCGCGTTGACCCTGTCCACGATCCGCTGCCATAGCTCCGCCTTCCTGGCTATAGTGGTGTGCTGCACCTGTGAGCCGAAGAGCTGGGGTTCAACTCTTATGATTTCCTCCACCATGACCCGGAGTTCTTGGTCCGAAAAGCGTGGGTGCCTTTGGGGTGCCATGGGGTGTTGTGGATGAGGTGTGGGGTGGTGTATATGGTGATGAGTGTGTTGGTGTGTGGTGCTTTGTGCTTCTATGTGGTGTGTGTGATGGTGTAGTGTGCCTCTGTGTGATGTAGCTCTCTATTCTGTGATGTGTCTCTCTCTCCTTCGTCTCTGATCTTCGGTCGTAGGGGTTTGTGGGTGATGTGGGTGTGTGTTTTATAGTTGATTGGATGTGTGGGAGTGTTGTTTGTATGTGTGTCAGGTGTGTGTATTTCAAATTGTCCAATGTGGCAGTGTTTTGGAGCTGTGTGTGTATTTTGACCGCGGCGGTGTGTACCGCCAATGGAATACCGCGGTTGAAAGACCGCCGCGTGGATTCGTGGGTCAGAATGGCATGGGCGTGTTTGTGTTGGCGTGGCGGTGGAGGTTTGGTCATCTCCAGTTTTCCGCGGCCCGCTGATGAGGCGGCCTTCCTTGGATGTCGGGTTTTTGGCGGATTCACAGTTGGTGGTCAGAATGACCGTGGCGGTTTACCGCGGCCGCGGCGGTAGTATGGCGGAGTTCTGACCGGCGGTATAGGCCTTTTACCGCCGAGGTCAGAATGACCCCCTTAAACAGTCATACACGCACATATGCTATACAAAATTCACATAGCACAGCACTGATGAACAATACAGTGTGTAAAAAATACAAAACAACACTGGATATTTCCAATGGTTTCTTCTGCCAGAATATAGCACCTGAGAGTAGAGACTTAACAAGGTTCAGCCCTCAGAAAAAAAATTCTGTTGTTTACCCCAAGGGTACAAAAACAGTCCAGGACTGTTTGCAGCTCGTGTGACTGCAATTTTGCACAACATTGACCCTGAAGCATTGTTCTATGTAGATAATATCTATCTTACGGATGATGAATTCAACTTCAAAAAAACTATAATAGCCTTCCTCAGCATCCTGTTTCTGGGATATGAGTTATCGAGTGAAGGAAAGAGCCTAGCACCACAATTCTTAGAGAAATGCGCACAACTACAACCACCAAACACGACTGAAAAACCCCAATCTCCAATTTCCTAAATTTTGGCAGAACTTACATTCCTGATTATGCATCACGCATAAAACCTTTGTATGACTTAATATGTCCTGACTTTTCCAGTAAATTTTTACCAGTCGAACACACATGCATGCTCAGAGACCTGCAACAGACATGCTTGCAGCACAACATCTACACACTAGGGACAACAAATCACACTTGGTCATCAGAGTAATTGTTGGTGCCTTTGGTTTCACCTATGTAACCTTTAATGAGGGTAAGACAGTCCCGATTGCATACAAATCACACTTGTACTCAGCAGCAGAACAGCGCTTTGCTCCCACTGAGAAAATTCTCACTGCTGTTCAGATGGCTGTCATTAAAGAAAGACCTCTAGCCCAGGGCAAATGCATTATTGTTGTTTCTCTGATACCAGCCCTAGAGGCAGTTACAAAAGCTGGCATTCCTAACGCTAAAGCACTACATCCACATTGGATACCATGGGCCACGTCTTTGGCAGCCACTAGATTACATTTTTGACCCAGAGTTACAAACTCAAGAATCTTTGCAATACAAAATAGAATACCCAGTTCCAGCAAACACGTTGCCAATTGATCAATATCATAGAGTCATGTACACAGATGGCTCTGCACAACTGGCAATTGGTACAAAGCATCAATACTCCACTTCTTGCCCAGTCATAAGTGGCTACATGGAGGATAATACATTTTGTCCCCAACATACATTCACGCAAACCGTAGGGGATTGAACAGCACAACTAGCAGAGCTGAAAGCTCTGGTGATGGCACTGGAACATACTGATCCCACACAGCACACGCTGATTGTTTGTGACTCATACTATTGTGTCCAGTCCTTCAACAAATACCTGCATTACTGGCGCCAGAATGGGTTCAGAGATTCTAAGGGCAGCACCATTGAACACAGACTTCTGTGGGGGGAAATAGCGGATCTGAAGGAAATGCTACCGAATGTCCATGTTGTACATACACTTGGATACCAGCGCCTTGGAATACACGGGGCTGGGAATACACTGACTGATGAAGCCGCAAAGTCAGCAGTTGCTACGGCCAGTGTTTCTGCAGTAACCCGCTCAGGAGCGAAACCGGACGCAGTCATATGGGCTGCCGTGAATGCTACGGCTGATGGTATGCCCTATCCTAACTCATTTCCTGCTAAGTATTCCGACCAAATGGGAGGCTGCCTAAACACTGAAGTAAAGATACCAGTCGTAAGGGTGCGAGAAATTCCCAGTAAAGATAAAAGACCAGAAATGATTAAAGCAGCGCATAAGGGGGTGGCATCTGCCCATGCTGGTGTGGCCGCTACAAAATCATTGCTACAAGGCCGCTTTTGGTGGCCAGCACTATACAAGGAGGCCAAGCAGTATGTCCTTTGTTGCGAGATCTGCCAACAAATTAAAATTTCCACTGCTAAGCGCCCACCGCAGACACCCCTCTTGATTTCTAATAAACCTTTACAATGTGGGTACTTGGATCATTGTGGACAGTGCATACAAATACATCCTAGCCGCTGTTGACTCTTGCTCCAGATTTCTATGAGTGTGGCCACAATGCTCGGCTAACACTCGGACTGTTATTAAAGATTTGCAAGTCTTTATCGTACATGTGCTGTTGCGGCTTTCCACTCGGACCAGGGTCCTGCTTTTGCCTCAAGGGCATTCAGGGACGGCATGGCTTCTTTGGGATTCCAACTCCAGTACTCGTCTCCATTTCATCCAGAGGGAAATAGTGTTGTGGAGCGATTAAACCATGATTTAAAGCAATCCTTAACAGCCAGAGTCTTAGGTACAGGTCGTAGTTGGCTTAATCACCTGTATGGAGTCCAGAGAGTACTTAATAATCTGCCTAGAAGGTCCCTGGGGGGTCGTACTTCATATGAGTGCCTGTTTGGAACGCAAATGTATGTTCCAGATATTGATGGTCCTGGCGTGGAGGCACCTTTTGACATAAATGAACGTGTCACTGTCTTATAGGAATTGAAACAGTTCTGTGATGACAACTTTTTTGCCAGTGCTGCCTCCATAGGAATGAAGGATGTACCTGTAATGCCTACCGGCTGGATTCCTAAGGTGGAGGATCTAGATTTAGTACGTGAAAAGGTTGCTGTGAGAAAGGAATTTTGTCCTTCTTATCGTGCACCAGTCCCAGTCTTGGGAATACACGTACCAGAACTGTTATTCTACCACCGTTGGCAGGTGCCAAAGAAAATCGTTGTCTCCATCGACAATGTCAAATTACACCATGCGGCTGATCCTGCACAGCCGACCAAAAGGAACAGCCAGCAGTACACAAACCCTCTCACTACTGGTCAAGAAGTTCCTTTACAAGTTGTAAGCAGCAACAGTGATACCTCTCCGAGCTTGGGGAGGGTAGAAAATGATCTTGTATTGGTTCCACTAACAACAAATCATACAGAAATAGTTGATTGATTTGATACAGCTTCAACACAGAAGGATGGTGCTGTTTACTCTGTGCCACTGCAGGACACACCAACTCCACCAACTAACACAGCTCCAGTTTTTGCAAAAACTGCTTCTGGATATTTTGCCGACATCAACGATGATGTCTCGGACTCATTTGCCTCTTCGACACCTGAACTGTCAAAAACATGTAAGCTAAAAAACTGGCTTAAAGTAACATACTTTGTTCTTTCATGGATTTATCTGTGGCTCTCTTTGACTGTACTAGCTTTCCTGTTTTGGGGTTTGTCGTCACTTTCTTTTTGTTAATACATGGTCATTTTCTTCCTGAAAAATCAACAGTTGAACTTGTGGATGAGGACCTAAAACCAAATCTTTCTTCACATAAGGTCCTCAAAGACTTGTCCTTTGTGAACATTTCTCCTATACCAATTACTGATGGGATTGTTTGGGATAAAGTAACATTCAATATATTTGGCCCTACGGTAGTCATTCAAATACCATATGTGTTTAAACTTTAAATGAATTATATAAAAATACCCGGTATTGTTTCTGATGATTGGGATGTGAAAACAGTTGATTCTATGATGACTGAATTGCAATATTATACTGTATTTGAAAACAAAGATGTTTATGAATCCAAAGAAAATTATGGTGATATGTTTTGCTATAATTAATATGGGCACCATTTCATACACAGAGCAAGCAGCCCAAAAACTGTTTTTAATTATACACAATGGGAACATTGTGTAACTCCACCACAAGGGAGTTCCAAAACGTATTCTGAAAAGTTTACATATTTTTCTGGGCATGATGTTAAAAATTCTGAGTCGTATTATTTTAAATTGCCACCTACAGAAAATGTACGCATATTTTTGACGGGTACGAAATTTATATATTCAGATTCCTTTGTTTCCTGGTTGACTATAGAAGGCTATGAATATTGGCTGAAGTCGATTGACTTAAAAAATGTGTGAGGAACTAGACATTAGCAAATAAGTGGGAAGGAAGCTTTATTTAGAGCATGCCTGATACCTATTCAAATGATATTTTTAAATGAAACTGTACAACAAACAAGTTGTTTAGGCTTAGCAAAGATCAAGGAATTAAACGCGCCCAGTATACCTGCCCCTGCAAAATTTTATGAATGGCAAAAAAATATCAATGCAACTGAACATCAGCTCGATGAATGGGTCCAGAATGGCACGTTTAATGTTTCACTGACAAATCCTGGCGGGTGGTTATTGTGGCCAATAGATACCAATTGGTGTCACAAACATTTTATTAACTCTCTCTGGGGTTTTTTAGAACTAGTAGGCCAAACCCTTGCTATATATCGTCCAAACATGCGGGTATAGTAACTACATACAGTGTAGGGAAACTAGGTCAGCAATGGTTAACAACTTCCTCACTAGGGCCCATATTTATACTTTTTGACGCTAAACTGCGCTAACGCAGTTTAGCGTCAAAAAGTTTTGCGCCGTCTAACGCCATTCTGAAGCGCCATGCGGGCGCCGTATTTATGGAATGGCGTTAGACGGCGCAATCAGACCAGCGCTGCCTGGTTTGCGTGGGAAGAAACCACGTAGACCAGACAGCGCCGGCGTAGGGGGAAAATGGCGCATGGGCGTCTTAAAATGGGGCAAGTCAGGTTACGTCGAAAAAATCGTCTTAACCCGACTTGCGCCATTTTTTAACGACGCCCATCCCCCATCAACATGACTCCTATCATTGTAAAGATAGGAGTCATGCCCCCTTGCCCAATGGCCATGCCCAGGGGACTTCTGTCCCCTGGGCATGGTCATTGGGCATAGTGGCATGTAGGGGGGCACAAATAAGGCCCCCCTATGCCACCAAAATAAAATATAAAAAATAAAAAATAAAACTTACCTGAACTTACCTGAATGTCCCTGGGGTGGGTCCCTCCATCCTTGGGGGTCCTCCTGGGGTGGGCAAGGGTGGCAGGGGGGGTCCCTGGGGGCATGGGAGGGCACCTGTGGGCTCATTTTGAGCCCACAGGCCCCTTAACGCCTGCCCTGAGCAGGCGTTAAAAAGTGGCGCAAATGCGCCGTTTTTAGCCACGCCAACTCCCGGGCGTCTCTTTTGCCCGGGAGTATAAATACCACGTAAAGGCCTGGGAGTCATTTTTTAGACGGGAACGCCTCCCTTGCATATCATTAACGCAAGGAAGGGGTTCACGCTAAAAAATGACGCACATTCCGGGAACTTTGGCGCTATTCGCCTCTAACGCCATAGTATAAATATGGCGTTAGTTGGCGTTAGTTTTGCGTCGAAATTGCGTCAAAAAAAACGACGCAATTTCGGCGCAAACGGAGTATAAATATGGCCCTAGATGCGGTTAGAGAACACCTCAGTCTCCTGTCTAATAACACCGATTTACAGGACTTCCTGTTAGGCCCCAGAAAACATCGCAGAAAGTGATTCTTATATGAAGTATATAATGAAATTTGGAAGCTTTCTCAGCAAGAAGCCGCTGCCCGTTTAAGGCAAATAGATCAGGAAAATCTAAAGAAGGCATTAACTGTTGTCGATAATGGGATCAATACCTTGTCCGACCGGATATACACCTTAAATAACATTGGGCCTCATTACAACCTTGGCGTGCTCATTTCGACATCCCCGCTGGGCCGCAACATGTGAGCCAGCTCCAAATGGAGCCGGCGTTGTTGCGGCCGCGCGACGGGTGCAGTTGCACCTGTTGCGCTTTTCACCGTCTGCTGTGCAGACAATGAAAAGCAGTGTGGGGCTGTGCCTGGGGACCCCTGCACTGCCCATGCCAGGTGCATGGGCAGTGCAGGGGCCGCCAGGGGGCCTGCGACTCCCCTTCCCGCCAGCCTTTCCATTGCTGTTCCTACCGCCATGGAAAGGCTGGCGGGAAGGGGACTCATAATCCCATGGGCAGCGCCCGCAAGCAGCGCTCCCCTGGCAGACTAAAACCGCCAGGACCACCGTGGCGGAAAACTGCCGGTCCCGGCGGTGCGACCGCAGCGCTTCCACCACGGTTGAAATAGGCAGAATTGCACCGCCAGCCTGTTGGCGGTGCAATTGCCAAAACAGCCCTGGCGGTCTTTGACCGCCAGGGTTGTAATGAGGGCAATTGTCTCTTCTGCTATAGACATTATACAAACAGATATGTCTTCCTTACTTCATGGACAGAGTCAGCTAAGGTCCATTATGCAGTTTGGTTGGACTCTTCAAACACTGAAGGTGGGTCACGTTCGCTGGCAGCACGTCAGCGCAAGGGAAATATTTTCTTCCTTTAATTTAATGTGACAACAACAACAAATGTCTAAGAAAGAAGCGACTTATGTCATATTAAACATCGAGAAATTATAAAAGTTGCCTTTTACTGTGGCTGAAATACCATCTGCTGAGTGGTTAATACATGGGGTCATTAATCTGCCTATTTCCACCCTTCAATTCACCTCCTGTTTAAAACACATTCCGGTAGGCAGATATGAAAGGCTGGGAGATAGTTACATTCATGAGGTTTGGGAGCTTCCCTTCTCGTACAAATGTCTCAGTGGCATGAAAGAGGTCTTTCTTAGCGGTACTGAACACAAGACTTCTGTCAGCCATTCAATGGTTTCTAAACAGCTGTCCTTGCATGGGGCATGTAACGCGTCTGCAGCGAATTTGGCTTGTTATCTGAAGGGAGTTCCAGTCCCGTTGATTAGACCGACGTTCCAGGTGCTTTCAAATAGCAGCTATGTCCTCCTCAATGGTGAAGACTGTTGTGGGATGCGAGACGGAATAGTTTATGTTGTTTCGATCTCTAAGATTGTTACATGCTGCGGGAACGTACTTTTCCCTCCACTAGAATAAAAGAAGTAGCGGACATCTGGCCTCACATTGCTGCTTCTAATGTGAATTTTGACAAGTTGAGCAGACTCAAGGCTTTATTGTTTCAAAAACATGTGGCTCTTACATATGCACGTGAGGCCTACACAATTCAGGTGGCAAGGTCGTCAGCAGAGATACAGTCCCATTTAGGTACCAACTTTCCGAGACATTTTGGTGAACTCGTGGGACACATATGTAATGCGTCCAGTACTACTAGAATCGCAAATTTCTTTAAGGCTGTTGGTTCTGGTTTTGTTCACACATTCGTTTCCATATTCGGTTTGATACCATCAGCCATCCACTCAATATTCGCCAGTATTTTCAGGGGATTTCCAATAACTTTGGCTATAGTAGTTGCCATTTTGCTGTTGCTATATTTTATGAGCAATGGCTGTCCCTCCGCAACAAGGAGGAATGAAAGCACTCCCATCAGCGCAGCTGTATTGTGATCGCATGATGCAGTATTTTGGAGCAACACTTGTGGGAGCAATTGGAGTGTGACTGGTCTTTGTCATTCAGATTGGCTTTACATTGTGTGCAGCCTGTGTTTTCATGCCACTTGTGCCTTTTCTAACATGCACTGGAAGTTTGTCTTTCTACGCAGCAATTACTTTTATTGGATGCTGACCTGTTGATGTATTCACTGAGGGTTCATTACCAGACATGTGTATTGAGAGTGCGTTTGCTACGGGAAGCTACTTATGAGTTGCCCTTCCTGGACGATGCAGCTTTTAACTCATTATTGGGCACACCACAGAATGCTGAGGCTCCGGCTATGGAACACGAATGCTCATTGGTCCTTCTCGGCGATACCTTTCCAACATTAACACCAGCCAAAGTGGAAGATCTCCTGTCCTCCTGTCAACACACATCCTTATGGAGGGACATTTTCTCAGAACATCAGCTGGTTTATTATCAAAACACTTCCCTGTCCCTTACACATTAGAGGGAGATTCCAGCCAGAGAACCACGACTGTATGCTGATTGCTGAATGCTTTGCTACAGATGCTAATGCAGACTGCAGGCCTTTGCTCAGGTATGGGGATGATGTCTTCCCAGGGGAACCTGAAGGGCAGAATTAGAGCTTAACACACTGTGCTCTATTATAGTCTAGGTAGGAATTAGTTCATTGACTGTATGACGATATGGTAGCGTTATTTCTATGGTTCTCTTTCCTTGTCACAATTTTAAGCTTGTCATGCTGTATCGTCCTGGTTGTTGCAGCTCATGCTTTGCTATCTAAGATGCAGTTGCTTCATTAAAAACATTATTGAAACATATACTGCCTCTGTTTGTCATTGTATATATGAGACTTATGTAAATGAGAGAAACGGATGAGATCTGAGTGACCACGGCTTCCCTGAGAAACCAATTATGTCATGCGCTCGGCTGCCCAATTACCCCTGCACTTGGGTAGAGGTGAGACCCTGACTAGTTAGCCGGAGCGAAACCCAGATTGGAGAGACAGGTGTCACTTGTAGTGAGCCAGACTCAGTCTCCCACACTGTAGGCTATTCTGCATTCAGAATTTTGGGATCTTCATCCACAGCTTCGTGACTTGGAAGCTCGTTTTGGATTATTCCATCCGTGTTTGTTTAAAGTGACATATCAAAATAAGGCAACTTCATACACCTCTCATGCAGCTCTTCGCGATTTCCTAAGAATACATTCTACAAACCCTATGGAAATGGCTGGTCCTTCTACACATTGACTATTTGCATCTCTTAACACATTATGCCCTTGTTCATTACTATTATGATGCAATTGATGGTCTTTCATATGCAGTTTATATATTATATTACATTGATGTGATTATAGGTCTTCTTTGTTAATGTATTGGTTTCTTTCCACAGGTTCCTGGTGCTCTATAGATCATTATTCTTGCTCGTATCATTTGTCTGTTGATGCATTCTGTTTCCTTGCTGTGCCGTCTTCAGTCTGTGCTGTCACCACCCCTGTCCGATTGTCCATTCATCTCAGGTATGTTTTTGCAGTCGTCTTTATTTGACATGTACTGTCTCTCCTTTTTCTCTTGAATATTTTCAATTTTTTATCTTATTGTTCCCCCTTTACTCTTTCCTTCCTTTGTTTTCCTTGCTTTGCTGTTCCTTTGATGTGTTTTCAGTTATTTATGGCACAAGACCTTTTGTATATATATTTATAATCAATCAATCAATCAATCAATCAGTGTATTTGTAAAGCGTGCAACCACCCGCGAGGGTCTGAAGGCGCTGAGGGGGAGGGTGCTGCTACTGCTCAAATAGCCAGGTCTTGAGCCGCTTTCTGAAAGTCAGCAGGTCTTTGGTCTGCCGTGGGGGCAGGGGAAGGTTGTTCCAGGTCTTGGCGGCGAGGTGGGAGAAGGATCTGCCTCCGGTAGTCACTCTTCGGAAGCAGGGGACGGTGGCAAGGGCGAGGTCGGCTGAGCGGAGTTGGCGGGACGGGGTGTAGAAGTTGAGTCGTCTGTTGAGGTAGGCTGGGCCAGTGTTGTGGAGCGCCTTGTGTGGTGGGTGAGGAGCTTGAAGGTTATCCTTTTGTTGACAGGGAACCACTGTAGGTTTCTCAGAAGGGGAGTGATGTGGCTGTGGCGGTGGTCATCGAGGATCAGGCGTGCGGAGGCGTTTTGTATGCGTTGCAGTCGTTTGAGGAGTTTGTCCGGGGCTCCTGCGTAGAGGGCGTTTCGGTAGGCAAGTTTGCTGCTGATGAGGGCTTGGGTGACTGTTCTTCTTGTATCTGTGGGGATCCATCTGTACATCTTGTGGAGCATGCAGAGGGTGTTGAAGCAGGATGAGGAGATGGCGCTGACTTGCTTGGTCAAGGAGAGTGTTGAGTCAAGGATGACGCCCAGGTTGCTTGCTTGGTTGGTGGGTGTTGGGGGTGCCCCTAGAGCAGTCGGCCACCAGGAGTCGTCCCAGGCTGAGGGGCTGGTGCCGAGGATGAGGACCTCTGTCTTATCTGAGTTCATCTTCAGTTTGCTGTTCCTCATCCATTCGGCAATAGCCTTCATTCTATTGTGGAGGTTGGATTTGGCGGTGAGGGGGTCCTTGGTGAGGGAGAGGATCAGTAGGGTGTCGTCGGTGTAGGAGATGATGTTGAGGTTGTGTAGTCGGGTGACGTGGGTGAGCGGGCCATGTAGACATTGAACAATGTAGGGCTGAGGGACAATCCTTGGGGAACGGGCAGATGATCTTGGAGGCTTCGGAGCGGAATGGTGGAGGCGGACGCTCTGGGTTCTGCCAGAGAGGAAGGAGGTGATCCACTCTAGGGCATTGTCTCAGATCCCTGCATTGTGGAGGCGTGTGCGTAGGACGCGGTGGCAGACGGTGTTGAAGGCGGGCGAGAGGTCCAGGAGGATGAGAGCCGCAGTTTCGCCGTGGTCAGGCAGGGCCCTGATGTCGTCGGTGGCGGCAACGAGGGTAGTTTTGGTACTGTATATATATAGTTATGTGATTTAAAAGTTCAGAGTTATTTCTTGGAATGTCAAAGGGTTTATTAACCCAATAAAAAGGAAGAGAATTTTATCCCATGTAGCTAAATATAATCCAGACTTGGTTCTTTTACAAGAGACCCATTTAGCGGATTCTGAAGCACTGAAACTTAAAGGAGGTTGGGTGGTTTTACTTCTCCTACATCCACAAAGAAAAATAGTGTAATTGTGCTTTGCCATAAAAAATTATCAGTTAATGTTATTTCTCAGGACTCGGATTCCGATGTTAGATGGCTCTTTGTGAAGCATTAATGGGATTATAATGATCATTGGTAATATTTATGGTCTTAATCACTCAGATTATCTTTTTTGGCCTAATGTTAGTAAACAATGTTTGCACTATAATGATGATTTTTTTCTTCTTGGAGGGGATTGCAATCAAATTATTGATCCTTTTATAGATAGACAATCTGCAATTACATTTTCTCCCCATAAAAAGCACAAACAATTTAAGGCATTTCTCTCACAATGTAATTAAATTCATTCATGGAGAACCTGTAATCCTGATAGCAGGGATTTCTCATTTTATTCTCCACCTCATGGCTCCTTATCTAGACTTGACCATATTTTTGTTTCAAAATCACTTTCCCAATATCTTATTAATCCCTCCATTGAACCTATGGTAATATCTGATCATGCTCCAGTCATTACGGATTTTGATTTACTCCCGGTGCATCCCAAATCCAGTAGGTGGCGATTCAATACTTTGTTGTTGCTTGATTCTAAATTTTCCACATCCTTTGTTGCCTTTGCGGAGGAATTTTTCTGATTTAATGATGATTCTCATGTTTCCCCACAATTGTTATGGGATTCGTTTAAGGCTGCAGCTTGTGGACATATCATAAATTTTGTCTCTAATAAAAAGAAAACTTTTAATACACATCATCAAACTCTACTTCTAAAAATTAAATGTTTAGAGCATCAATATTATTCCTCCTCTTCTAATTTTAATCTACAAGGATTTATTCAAGCAAAATAGCAATTTAACAAAATCTCGTTGGATAATGCCTCCTCTTTTCTTCTACGTAGTGGCACCCGCTATTAATGGGGCCGAAATAGATCAGGGAAACTTCTTGCTAAATATTTGAAAGTATGAAAGCAACACCACAAAGTGAAGTGTATAATTATGGATAATGGTTTTTAAGGATGACAATATCCTAGCTGAATTTGTTAGTTAATATCAAACACTTTATACTCCTGAGTCAGTCCCGACCTCCTTACGATGATTATTTAAAGAAAGTTCCAAACTCTAATAAGACTTTATTTGATGTCTCTTCTCTTGAACTAGATATTTCTTCATCAGAAATTTTTAACGCCCTTCATTCTCTTAAAAAATGCAAAACTCCTGATCCGGATGGATTCATGGTGGAATTTTTTCTACATTTTTCTGACATTTTACTTCCCAAACTTTTACAGCTTTTTCAATTCTTCACAGGATCTGGCTGTACAGGGGGAACATTTCAAGAAGCCTCGATATGTTTAATCCCAAAGGAAGGTAAGGACCATATTTTTTGTAAAAATTATAGGTCAATTTCTCTGCTCAATACAGATTATAACGTGTTTGCTAAATTGTTAGCCTTACATCTAGATTCCTTTTAACTGTGATGATAAGTAAGGAACAAACTGGTTTTGTCAAAGGTAGACTTGCTTCTGACAAGTCTAGAGCATTCTTCAATGTACTCAGCAAAGTTTCCGCTCTTTCGTACTCCTTAGCAGCAATTTCCATAGATGCTTAGAAAGCGTTTGATCACTTAGACTGGTCTTTTCTATTAAAAGCCTTAGCTTGGCATGGTTTAGGGCCCCAATTCATTTAATTTATCTCTTTGCTTTATCAATCCCCAATGGCATCGACATTGGTGAATGGGAAATTGTTTAGATACTTTTCATTAAGTCGAGGCGTTTGTGAAGGTTGTCCGCTCTCTCCACTCCTATTTATCCTAGCTCTAGAGCCTTTTCTATCCCGTATTAGAAATAATATTAAAATTGAGGGTTTCCAATATGGTGAGAAACACTTAAAATTAACGGCATATGCAGATGATATACTTTTATATATTTCAAACCCTGAACTCTCGATTCCGTTTCAACTTCAGGAGATAGAGGATTTTTCTTTGATTTCGGGTTATAAGATAAATTCTGATAAAACAAAAATCCTTCTCCTAAAATTTTGTTTTAGATCATCATTTGATATCACTGGCTTTCATTGGAATACATCCAAGATTAAATATTTAGCTATTTGGTTCACCTCTTCCATTAAAAAGTCCATTGAAGTAAATATCTCTGATGCTTTAGAGAAGGTTGATAGATCCCTTTTGTTATGGAATCCCTTATTTTTATCTTGGTGGGGTCGTCTTGACTCTATCAAAATCATGATTTCTCCTAACATTTTATATATCTTATCCATGATTTCGATTGACTGTCTAAATTCCTTTGGAACAATAAGAAATCTACAATTTCTCTTAGTCAACTTCATCATTCTAAACAGGAGGGGGGAGCCAACTTTCCTGATTTCCGACTGTATCATAAATCCTTTTGTTTGTGTCAAGCTTCTAGATGGATCTCCTTGTGAAGCTCAGTGTTTACTCCCTTATGGTTGGATATTGAATGTTCTTTTCTTCTACCTATTTCTCCTTGTGAGGTGGTGTCCTTTTCTTATAATATTTTGATTATCTCCTCCCCGCTTCTTAAACATACTTGTGCTCTTCTGCAGTCTCACTATTTATCTCCGCCCATCACTTATTCCTCTTTTCTGAATTCCCCTATTTGACATAATCGTCTCATCACTATCAATAAAAAACCTTTATTTTGGAAATCTTGGAGACAAAGAGGTATAGCGTGGGTCAAAGATGTATTTTCCAATGATACTCCACCTTCATTCTCACAATTCCAAGTTCTATTTCATTGTCCTAATTCCTCATGCCTAAGTATCTCCTTCTTATTAATATTATCATTGATGTACTATTTTCATTGCTTTCTCTTCCTTCTTCTTCGGAATTGCCTTTTTCTTTGTCCGCCTTTCTTACCTCATTTCCTAAGGCATCAAGTATTTATAAACTTTTTCATTCTTTTGTTTTGACACGGCCTAAATGTAAAATTGAATCTCAATGGGAATTGGATTTGGGATGTACCTGGACTATTCCCTTCTGGAATAGGATATGGCATAGATCATATAGAATACCTAGATCAGCTTCTACCACATAGTCACTTTTCTTTCTTTATCACAGACTTTATTTTACCGCCTCTACTATAGTTAAACTTTCTGTATCATCAACTTCAAATTGTTGATCTTGCGATAGCCAAGAGGGAGATCTTATGCATATCCTCTTTGAATGTCCTCCCACTGTCTCTTTTTGGAGAAACGTTTGGCGTCAGCTCACCTCTATTTTTCATTTGTGATCCCAATTAGCTCCCTCAGTGCTTTTTCTAGGTAGTCTCTCTACTGATATTGTTTCAGATGATGATAATTTAAAGTTATTGGATCTCATGTTAGCTTTAGCCTTTCAGCAAATTACTCTCAGTTGGAAAAACTCATCCAACTTTTCCTATAAGGCTTGGTGGTATAATGTTTACCACTATCATAGACTAGATATTGCATTTACTTCTTTATGCTGCCTCTCCATAAATAGAGATCTGTTTTAGTTACCTTTGACTGATTATCCTAATGCTGTTCCTTGCAATCCTATTAATTGTACATTATCTGAGAATTTTAAGCCACCATGAATGGTTTTCTTTCTCTGTTCTTGATTGAATTGAATTTTAATTTCAATATATGCGTTACTGAATATTACTGTTTTTAGTTTTCTAATACACACTGTATCTTTCTTCATTTTATTGGTCTTGATCCTTTTTTATTGTTCCCCCCATATTACATTTTAAAATGTTAAACAGCTTTTACAATTCCTTTCAAATTTATATTATTATCATTGTGCCAGATATCTTGTCTTGTTATTATGAGATCCATATTTATTTGATTTTAATAAAGCTGATTTACCTTTAAAAAGTAAGAGTGGTGGAAAAGTCAAGAGCCCAACAAGTTCTGGGATCTAGAATGCTGTACTATGATTACTATCTGCTTCTTTGGTGCTTCCATGCTGGGCCCAAAAGGCCATGGTACACCGAAACTACAGCAACGCATGCCCTTGGTGGGGGGGCCTTTTCCCCTTTTTCTTTTGAGATCTGAGATAAGGGCGCACTCAGGTAAAGATCTCAGAGGAGGGACCCGAGGTGAATGAGGACAAAAAAAGTATTTAAAAAAAGAACAAACGCTTCATTTATGCAACCTGCAAGTAGGATTCTATTGGTGTTTCAACACTGGGAGAAATCGTATGGAATCTTCCCCTGGATCAATATTTTAGCATACTTTTGGTTGCAACTATTCAACGTTGCATAATGAAGGTTATCCACGATCATCCGTCTAATAATGGGCTTCTATTGGAATCTTTCTAATTAACACGCCCAGAGCAAATCTGTTATTAAGAATACAGCTCCTCTTTTAACTGCCTTGATTTAAATCCAGATGTGCATATACTTATGCGGTAGGTGAGTCCGAGTGGCTTTAATCCTCTAACTCCTCTTCCTTGTTAACTCTCACTACTAAAATCCTCAATGGTAAAGCAAACTTGTACTTACTTTCGTTTGCAACACAATGATTATCATATCTATGTATTTTGAATGTTTTGATCATGTAAACTTTATTTAATGTCTATACTTAAATCCATAACAGACCGTTGCTCATAATTCCTAAGCTAGGCACCTATTATGTTTTGTACACAGAATAGCAAATGTATATCCAAATGTGAGACACAAAAATATGTATAAATATTTTATGGAACATTGATAACTTTCGCTCATTATTCCTTAGTGCATTTTCTAATTTGCCAAATCACTTGGTGGGCATTGGAGGTTGTCAATATTTTCCCCGTTACTCAGTAATCCGTTTCAATATTCACAATCATTCATTAAAATTAAATGCATACTCTGATCTGGAGATGAATCCTTAGAGCATTACGCATTTAAACCAATACTAGTCTCAGTGAACGCCCATGTCATCACTCTATAGTAGCCCATAAAATCTAATATTTCTACCAACCTTAGAAATCTTGACTGTCTGCCCAACGAAGCACTGTCACTGAGAAATCTTTTCTGCGTGCCCAGATTTGCACCATTATCATTTTGTTTAAATCAGTGTACAATTGCCTATCTTCTCACGAGGACCCAGGAAGAAGACAAAGGCAAAATTATGTATTTTAATTGATTTGATTCCCTTGCATATTCTTGAGCAAGAGCTTGAAGTTTACAGCAGTCAACTTAAAAATATTTTCACTTCACCTCTGCTTGGCAAATAGGAAGCCCACAGTGGACTACAGCTGGTGCCTCAGGTGCCTGAAGCACTGTAGTCACTTCAGAGAAAGGAGCCCCTAGCATACCCTGTTTCCACAGAGCAGACATGGCAGACTAGCAGAGAGATTTGGAATGCTGCACTTATTGGGACTTTGGTTGTTGTCATAGCAAGCAACAAAGCCTAACACAGTGATCCAGAATGTGGCAGCCATCTTGACACACTAATGTCACCAATGTAGTTCGTCAATAAAGCAGACTGCTCTACAGGTGTTTGCTCATTTCATTACCTGTCACAGCAACTGAAGATCCCCTTCTTCATGTTAACCAGGCTGGCCCGAATTTGCATTGTCTTGTTTGAAAGACGCTGTTTTGAATGCCATTTGTTTGCGGACCATAACTTATGCATATTTTTATTTTTTCACATTTAACACATGCATTGTGCTTTCCACGCCTTGGTGAAGAGAGGCAAATTTGTATGAAGCTATCATTGTGCACGTAAACAGTGACACATCAAAGCCATGGTACTGAGCTTGGATCACCAAGTTTACCACTTAATAGTCAAGCTAGTTAGCTAGTGATAACGCGTCCAGCCCTTATAAATTATCTGTACCTGGACACGTTGGAGGTCGGTGAACCTTTTAACCGAGTTGTGCTCTCCTCATCCTAGAATAGTCGGATCGATCAAATCAATAATCGATAACAATTGTAATCGATATCCAATACTCTATTTCTAGGTCAGAATAACACATTAGGAATCAATAACTGTTGGTATTTCGACGCATCATGACCTTTCAGTCATGAATAACTACACCAGTTTATTAAAAGTTAGTGAATTTATTTCCCTATATTAACAAAGCTAGCACAATGTATATAAGTCTCAAAACCAAATGATATATGTATACGAACAGCTGTCCATAGCGGCGGAAGAAACGTAATCTACGCAAAATCTGAATTATAATGCATTCAGTTATAGCAATACAAATCACTAATATGAGTAATTGAATTTGACTAATTGCATACATCGGTCAGCATGACAAGATTTCAATTCAACATGGTGCGTCAAGTGCATACCTCGACTAACCTCTAATTAGCATTGGCATGTGGGGCTTCATGCAAAACAAATTTAGTCAACACAAATTTGGAAAACTTCTAGCTTGGGCCCTATCAAAATAGCAGTTGGTACCTAGAAGGAAAAACACAATGCAAAATACAGTTATCCTTTCATAATTACCAAATACAATCAGCATACAAGGAAAGTCTTCATCCTTCAGGTACCGGTTCGATCAGCATGGGGCAGATATCAAAGGGGCAAAATTAAGGGCAAGTTTCCTTGCAGCAGCAAGGAGAATGGGGCAAAGGTACTGCATGGGCAAGACGGGGCAATTTAAAGTTAAAGTCTCTAGGGTGAGAATTCTCAAAGTCTCTTTCTCTGGAATAGAGAAAAGGGCATCAAGATGTCGTCCAAGATGGCGTCGGGCATTTAGCTTCAAAGATGGCATCAAGGAAAATGGCTGACTTCTCTTTGTCCAGTGGGTTTAAGTAAGAAACATTCCAAATACTTCAGGGGCTTCCATTGGAGGGTTCATAGGGTGGCTTCAATTTGACCAATGAATAGTGTCTTTTTCCTAGTACTCATTTATGCATACATTGTCCTTGGAGCCTTGGAACACAAGTTGCAACAAGGTTTGCCAATTATTTCGATATCAGTACTCTTATTGTCCGCACCTGCAGAGACTGACCTTGCTTCAAAGGGGATGAAACTTGCCTAGCATGAAACCTTGGAGATAAGTATGTTAGTCATCCCTACTGGAAAAATACCACCTTAAAGTAAAATATTCATTTTATTAGTTCAAGGAAAAGCCACGCAGTTAGAATTTGAGACCAGGCAACTAGGCCAAAGCCTCTACTAAATTTAAGCTAAACACACACAGTTTCAATAAGAAATCATGGCACACTTTTGCAATTATAACGGATTACTACAATTTTCAATTCTTCATGATTAATAAAGCCCGTTTATAGTATTGGCGAACTACTCCGAGGGCACAATTTCCCACGTACATTATTTTCTTTACTAAAATCACTCTGCATTATACGATTTTGGTTACATGATATATGAATATATGTAGGTCCTTCTTTGTCTGCGTCATCAATCCCTCCTCTGATGACTAATTATGTCATCACAACAAATCTTCCCACAAATTTTATTCCATTAAAATTTTGTTTTAGTAACTTGCCACTTCAGTCAACTCCCTCTTCCTTTTTGTTCCCTTTGATTTTTCTCTGTATAATTCTATCATTTTATTTTGCTGTTTCTCTTCCCTTTTTCTTTTGTTTCTTGTTTTCAATATTTTAATGGCTTTCCATATTCCCCAAATACCTAATAAACAAATTAATATTATTATTATTCCTTTTACTATTTTCAGTAACAATCCGTTCCAAATGTTGCTGAGCCAATTTCCCACAGAAGCAAATCCTTTTCCAACCTTTTCACATACACCCGGTTCTTTCAATTCCTTCAAATCCGTACTTTCGTTAGTTAAATTTGTAAGCATTTTTCTAAATTGCCCGCTGTTGTCCGGAATATAAGTACAACAGTGACGTGTACCAAGCATTTTGCAAACGCCGCCATCCTATGCTAAAAGAATGTCTAAGGCAAGCCGATTTTGAAGAGTCATAGCTCTTTCTGCAGCAAGTTCAGCATCCAGCAGGATTATAGCTCCTGAGAATTTTTATCAGCATGTTATCCACAATAGTAGACAACTTTCGTATTTTAATTTAATTCAATATGACTCCTAGTGACGGAATCACTGCTCCAAATATATCTCCTACCACACCAGAAGCTGTCTCCCTTTTCTGAACATGATGTGATTTAGACAGCTTTGGAAATTTCTTTAAGTCATCCAGTTGATAAATCTTTGGGAATACTATTCCCAAATAGCATCTCCCATACCATCCCTTAGGAAGACGATAATAGGCGTTAAGTCCACAAATATAATATACCCCTGGAATAACTGGGTCTTGTCCATTCAGCATGAACGTCAATTTAGGTTGAAACAAAAACGTATGTTTACATTTGCTCGTTCCCACAAAAACTGTATCATAATATGATTTATGTCTATGTACACAGAACCTTCCTACGTGTAATGTATCTAAAGCTATTTTCCCTTGTGTCTTTATTGCAGCAAAAGCATAGTTATCTACAGATGTCCTCTTGTGTAATTCCCTTTCTATTTTCTCCTTCACCTCTTTTCTCCTATCGTCAGTGCGATCTAAGAAGCTTATCTCCATCGGTGAAAGCAAGCATGTAAGGTTTCCTCTATGTGTGTGAGCTGTGTGAAAAGGTGACAATGGCTCAAAGAAACCCCTCATCAATTTTATATAATAATCTCTTGCTACTTTACTCAGGTACTCGATTATGGGGATATATGCAAATGTAACATCCTGATTGGAATAAAAATAATGAATATACTCCTGGCCATAAAATCTGGTCATTATTAAACTACATGTAATCCCGTACGTAAGAGGCATGCTATGATATGTCACCCCTTCCACTACTGAGGTAGGTATTTGTGTGCATACATAACAATCTTTCGCATCCATTGTCTCAACATACTCACTCAACAAGCGATAGAAAACATTGGACGAAAGTTCCTTCTTGTCATGCAAATGCCTTTCGTCTTGTTCGAGTTTCTTCAAAGGTGTTAGTTCAGTAATAGGTTTAGAAGTAGAAGCATCATTTGTCTCTCTCTCATTCTTTCCATGCATTCCAAGAACTATTGCTACAATGATTAGTACACATGCAGTTATTAGACCTATACACACGTATTTACAACACTTCATTTTATTTCCCTGTGTAGTGTAGCCTGTCATGATCTATATAGAATCAGAAAGTTGAAGACACTTTATCAAATCAGATTTGCAGATATATATAAAGCTGAACGAGTTCAGTGTCCACACGGTTCTTTTTAGCAGCTTAGTCTCTCATTGGTTTAGCAGCGTTGTCTCAAAATCGGTTTCAAAGTCAATCAGGTTAGCAATGTCTTAGTCGGTTCAAAAGTCAATCAGGTTAGCAATGTCTCATTCAGTAATGTTCATGGAATTTCACTTTTCAAGTGCCAAAGTGAAGTTCTGCTTCTTCGTTCTCAAGACTGAGAGATAGGAATTAGTCTGACCAGTTGTTAGTGGCTATGTATGCCCATTCCGGACCAGAATATCTTCTGCTCGGTATTCTTTTCCTTTTCAATTTTGCATCTCCCTTTGATTCTCTCTTGCTGGTACTTTCTTCCTTGGCCGGGTCTTTATCTTCACTTGGTGTTGTTATTGCGACAGACACTTCTTTTCTTTTCTCTTTCAACTTTGGCCCTTCATTTTCATTTGATATTTCTTTAGTCATAAGTTTCACTTGCGAAATGCTTTGCCTCCGTTTCGCACTGATTTCACCTGAGGGACCTGCAACTGGTTCTGGACGAGGTTGAACGATTTCACCCTGTCCCTCCTCTTTTTCTTCCCCTAGGAGGTCAATCAGGTTTTTTTTTTCTTTTCCTGTATCGTCTGCTTCTGGGAAAACCCTCCTCTGATCAGGCTCTCCTGCTTCTTCACCTGTCATAGGCTCTTTGTCACCCTCAGGATCTTCGTCACTTTCTGATGTTTCTCCTCCTTTCTCCTGAAATGGATCAGCTATTTCTTCTTCAGAAAATATCTCTCCCTCCTCTCTTTCTGCTTGTTCACCTCCAGGTTCTCTTTGTTCTGTTTCGGTGCCTGGTACTTTCTTGTCAGTCACTGGCGATTTCAGCGCTACAACTTCCTCTTCTGTGGGGCACGTCACCCTTTTCGTGTGACTGGTGTGAATCCAGTTGGGAACCCCCGCACACTTCACAGCAGTGGTAGTTGTCAGGATCACTTGGAAAGGTCCTTTCCAACGAGGTTTCAAACACGACTTCCTCACGTGCTTCTTTATCACGACCCAGTCACCTGCTTTCAGGGCGTGTCCTGGACCTTGGATCGGTGGCAAGGTGGTTACCTCCACCTGGTGAGAAAAAGAGCGCACCACATCAGCTAGACCTTTGCAGTAGTCCAACACCATATCATCTGTAATATTCAAAAGAGCATTTGCAGGAACTGCTGGAAGCCTCATGGCTCTGCCCATGAGGATCTCATGCGGGGACAGTCCAGTCTTTCTATCAGCGGTGTTTCTCATTGACATTAACACCAAGGGCAATGCGTCCGGCCATTTCAAGTTTGTTGATGCACATATTTTCGCCATCCTCGATTTCAATGTGCCATTCATTTGCTCCACTAGTCCTGATGCTTCAGGGCGGTAGCTACAATGCAACTTTTGCTCAATGTTCAGCGCTGCACACAGTAATATTATTACTTCGTTCTTGAATTGACTTCCCCTATCTGATTCTAGGGAGATCGGGAATCCAAAACGTGGTATTAGTTCTTTTAAGAGTAGTTTTGCAACTGTAAGGCTGTCATTTCTGCGTGAAGGGTATGCTTCAATCCAGTGACTAAAAATGCACACAATCACCAACACATACTTCAAGCCTCCATGCACAGGCATCTCAATAAAATCCATTTGCATCCTGCTGAACGGACCTCGGGCTCTTCCAATGTGGCTCAAATTTACTACTGTCCCCTTCCCTGCGTTCGTTTGTTGGCAAATGACGCAACAATGGCAAACTGCTTCAGCAACTTGACGGAATTTGGGATTAAACCAATCAATTTTGAAAAGCCTAACCATGGCATCCCTTCCAAGATGGGCTTGTCCATGGTACAATCTGGCTAGCTGTGTCAAAAGACTGTTTGGCAGAACCAATCTCCCTTCACTTGAAACCCACAAATCATCTGGTTTCTTTACACATTGTAATTTGCTCCATGAGAGTTTCTCATCTTCACTAACATCGTTCTGTAACGATTTCAATTCATCGATTGTATCTACAACCTTTAGAGCAAAAGCTTCACTTGGTTCAAGTTCTGGCTCATTTATCAAATTCCATTCATCTCTGAGCAATATACAGTTCAATGCGCAAAACCTTGCGACTTGATCTGCATATCCATTTCCCAAAGAAACATTGGGGGTCATTCTGACTCCCGCCGGCCGCGGTAACCGCAGGGCCGGCGGGAGCCGCCAGAATACCGCTGCGCGGTCAGAAGACCGCCGCGGTTATTCTGAGTTTCCCGCTGGGCGGGCGGGCGACCGCCAGAAGGCCGCCCGCCCAGCCCAGCGGGAAACCCCCTTCCACTAAGATGCCGGCTCCGAATGGAGCCGGCGGAGTGGAAAGGGTGCGACGGGTGCAGTTGCACCCGTCGCGATTTTCAGTGACTGCATGGCAGACACTGAAAATCTTGGTGGGGCCCTGTTAGGGGGCCCCTGCAGTGCCCATGCCATTGGCATGGGCACTGCAGGGGACCCCAGGGGCCCCACGACACCCCTTACCGCCATCCTGTTCCTGGCGGCCAAAACCGCCAGGAACAGGATGGCGGTAATGGGGGTCGGAATCCCCATGGCGGCGCAGCTTGGAGGATTCCCCAGGGCAGCGGGAATCCGGCGGTACACTAATTAATTAATTACATTAATGCGGAAAGTTGACAAGCCCTAGTAAGTGCTACCAGTTCTGTTACTTGTGCAGAGTAAACTCCTTGAAGCCAAGATGCTTCCAGAACACCTGTTATTGTACATACAGCATATCCTGCTTTCAATATTCCTAATGCATCTCTTAAATATGAACCATCAACAAAAATAACTTGATCGTTTTCCTCCAATCGGGTCTCTTTCATGTCAGGTCTTGGTTTTGTGCAAAATTCAGTCACCTGAAGACAGTCGTGCTCGATGTCTTCAGCGTTCTCAATTTCAAAATTTTCACTGGGAAACAAGGTTGCTGGATTCAACGTAGTGCACCTTTTCAGCTGCACATTAGGTGAACCCAAAATTACTGTCTTGTACCTTGTAAGCCTAGCACCGTTCATATGCTGTGTTCGGGAACATGTCAAAAGTATCTCGAATTAGTGAGGGACCATGACTGTTAAAGGATGTCCCATCACTATTCCTTCACTCTGATTTAGGCTGTTACCAACTGCTGCTATGGCACGCAAGCACCCTGGCAGTGCTGCTGCGACCGGATCCAAAGTAGCTGAAAAATATGCTACTGGTCTGTTTACGCCACCATGGGCTTGAGTCAAGACAGACAAGGAACATGGATCACGTTCATGACAAAACAATGTAAAAGGCTTTGTGTAATCAGGTATACCTAAAGCTGGAGCCCTGCACATGCATTCCTTCAATTCAATAAAAGCATCCATCTCATCTCTTTTCAGCTCTATTTCATCCAGCACATCTTTCTGGGTCAGTTTCAACAAAGGTTTGGCTATAGTTGAGAAATTGGGAATCCATTGGCGACAGTAGCTCACCATTCCCAAAAACGTTCTCACCTCTCTTCTCGTCTTCGGTGGACTCATTTGAAGTACACTTGTTATTCTCTCTTTCATAATTCTTCTCGACCCTTTCTCTATTTGGTGACCCAAATATTTCACTTTCTTCTGGCAGAACTGTAATTTTGAAGGGGACACTTTGTGTCCGTTCCTTCCCAAATGGTTCAATAGGGTAATGGTATCGGCTGTACAGTCACTTTCTGTCTTGGATGCAATCAGCAAATCGTCAATGTACTGTACCAAGGTTGATTCAAATGGTAATTCCAATGATTCCAAATCTTTCTTTAGAATCTGATTGAAAATTGATGTGACTCCGAAAACCCTTGAGGAATTCGACACCAACTGTAGACTCTGTCTAAGAATTTGAAACAAAAGAGAAATTGGCTGTCCTCATGAAGAGGCACAGAAAAGAACGCTTGTGACAAGTCGATGACTGAGAACCACTCAGCATCACAGGGAACTTGAAATATTATCACAGCTGGATTTGGTACCACGGGACAACATTTGACTATTATGTCATTTATTTTCCTCAAATCCTGAACAATCTGGACCTTTCCACTCGGTTTTATTAGTCCCATGATTGGTGAATTACATGGACTACTTAATACTTCTTTTAGTACTCCCTGTTTTACAAACTCATCAATGAGTTGGGCGACTTTCATGAGGGTGTCTTCTGCCATTTGGTATTGTGGGGTCTGGGGAAAATTTACATTGGGTTTTACAGTCACTTTCACTGGTTCTACTCCTTTGACCAATCCTACTTCTTTCCCTGTCATATCCCACACTTCCTTTCTGTTGGACCTGGCTTTTTGACAGGGACATCCCCAAACTTTTTGCCTCCTTCCTCCTATTTTTTCTGACCTGTTGTTGTTGGCTTTTGACCTCTGGGCACTTTTCCACTGCTAACCAGTGCTAAAGTGCATATGCTCTCTGTGTAAATTGTACTACTGATTGGTTTATCCATGATTGACTATTTAATTTACTTGTAAGTCCCTGGTAGAGTGCACTACATGTGCCTAGGGCAGGTAGATTAAATGCTACTAGTGGGCCTGCAGCACTGGTTGTGCCACCCACCTCAGTAGCCCCTTAACCTTGTCTCAGGCCTGCCATTGCAACTTAGTATAAAACAGGGCCTCTGCCCTACCTCATCAGACACTTGCTGGAGAAGAAACCTGAACCAGAAACTACATCCTGCCAAGAAGAACTGCCTGGCTGCTCAAAGGACTCACCTGTCTGCTTTTCTACAAAGGACTGCTGTCTTGCTGTTGGCCTGCTGCTTTGCTGAACTCTTGTCTGGCTGTAAAAGTGCTCTCCGAGGGCTTGGATAGAGCTTGCCTCCTGTTCCCTGAAGTCTCAGGACCAAAAAGACTTCTCTCTTCCTCTTGGACGCTCCATGCGCCGAACTTTTCGACGCACAGCTTGTTCCGCGGCAAGAAAAACGCCGCACACCGACGCTGATCGACGCGACGTCTTCGGGACGACCGAAACTTTGAAGCACGGCCTCGCAAGGACAACGCCGCCCGACTTCCCGGGAGAAATCGACGCGACGCCTGCCGTGAGATCAAAACTTGACGCACGGCCTCGCTAGGACAACGCCGCCCGACTCCACAGGAGAAATCGACACGTCGCCTGCCGTGAGATCGAAACTTTGACGCACGGCCTCGCAAGGACAACGCCGCCCGACTCCCAGGAGAAATCGACGCGACGCCTGCCGTGAGATCAAAACTTTGACGCACGGCCTCGCAGGACGCCGCCCGACTCCACAGGAGAAATCGACGCAACGCCTGCCGTGAGATCGAAACTTCACCGCCCAGCCCCGCAGAACGACGCGCTGCCGGAAAACAAGCAGGAAAATCCACGCACAGACCCGGGACATCTGGTACTCCCCGCAAACCACAGTAAGAGACTGTCCGCGTGCCGGAAAACTACGTACGACTCCCCGCGTGGAAAATAACGACGCAAGTCCGTGTGTGCTGAGGAGAAATCGACGCACACACCAATTTTCCACCTACCTCTTCTCCTGTGGCCCTCTGAGGAGATTTTCCACCAGAAACCAGGTACTTTGTGCTTGAAAGAGACTTTTGTTTACTTTCTAAAGACTTAAGACACTTTATATCACTTTTCAGTGATATCCTTACAAATTCATATTGCAACTTTGATCGTTTTGACCTGAAGATACCCAGATAAATATTATATATTTTTCTAAACACTGTGTGGTGTATTTTTGTGGTGTTATGCTATGGTGTTGTATGACTTATTGCACAAATGCTTTACACATTGCCTTCTAGGTTAAGCCTGACTGCTCGTGCCAAGCTACCGGAGGGTGAGCACAGGCTGATTTTGGATTGTGTGTGACTTACCCTGACTAGAGTGAGGGTTCTTGCTTGGACAGAGGGCAACCTGACTGCCAACCAAAAACCCCATTTCTAACATTGGTGATCAGCGGTGAGGATAGGACTTGTGTTTGTGCAGTGACATACAATAGCTAAGTATTTCACTACCTACCCACAGTTGAAGGTCAACTTGATTTTTCATCTTTTTTTGGCTTTTGGTTCTCTGATGTCCTCCTGGATATACTATTGATATTTTGGACTTTGGATTTTGGTTTTTGCTGATAAGATCTTATCAGAATGGGATTGTGTACCTACTCATTCTTTGTTCGTACTGACCACCTCACTAAGGCTGACCTAAGGAAGCTTTGCAGAAAATGGGGCCTTCCTGTAGCAAGGAGATCTACTAAAGCGGAGATGCTACATAACTACATAGTCTGGGGGGAGGAAAGATGGGCAGAGAGAGAGGCAGCAAGAAACTAAATGACTAAGTACCCCTCAGATGAGGAGGAGGACTACGCACATGAGGAGGAAGACTGCTCACATGAGGAGGAAGACTACTCAGGTGAGGACAGTGACCCAGAAATAGATGAATGGCTCCGAAGTCAAAGGCGACAGGAGCAACAATTAGAGGAGTATCTTGCAGAGGTTACGGCAAAAAGACTCTTATCCCTGGAAGAAGAAAAGATTGCAGCTCAAGAGCTGAGCTGTAAAGAGCTGAAACTGGAGGCCGGAAGGGCTGAGTCCAGTTCAGATGGTGGCAGCAAAAATCTTGCATCTAGTACTGCTGAAGAAGGGCACAAGCCCAGAGATGTGGTGCCCAACTTGAAGAAGGGAGTTGACACACCCCAGGCCGTTCAAGGGTGTGAGGTAGCTCCCGTTATGCACAGGGTCCCTGAGAAGGATTGTGGAACTGGCACAGGGAGTCATATTCCTACTGGGGGGAGGGACACTTTACTGACTCTAGCAGAGAGTGACAGAGAAAAGGGTTCCCCCCTGGTGGACGTCCTGGATATAGAGTGTAGAGACATCCCAGAAGAGTATGGGTTGAGTGTCAGGGACAGACAGATACTGTCTCACCAGTCTCAGGAGGGTGAGGTAGAGTGCTTTTCCAAGGTTGAGTTACTGGGTGGTTGGGTGAAGGGTACTGTGGTTAATACATGTGAAGGGCAGAGTGATGTAATTGCTGGAGAGCATATGTCTGGTCCTTATTTTCCAGAGCTACGCCAACACCAGAGTGTGAGTTCTCTGACCCCAGGGAACTTACAATGGAGGCAGACTTCTGGGTGAGTACCAGAGAGTCTGAAGAGGCATTTGGGGGTGCTCCTGAAGGGAGTGGTCTAGGTGGTTCCCAACCGAGTGTGGTGGGAAAGGATTGTAGTGTCCCAGGTAGGTCCCAGGTCCTAGAGGGTTCCATGAGGGAAAACCAGGAGGGAAGCCTAGCCTGTACCGTAGGGCCACCTTTTGAGGGAAGCCCCGCAGTGTCAGAAGAACTTGGGGGGGGTGACTGTAGCCAGCATCCCAACAGTTCTGGTGTCTGGCAGTACCCATCCTAGTGAGGGGGTATAGAAGTCCAGACATAGGGTTGAGAGGGGGTTGCAGACCCCAGGGGAGGACCTTGAGAGTCAGGGGACAGCTCTGAGAGCAGAGCCCCCCAGGAATGACCCAGGTGAAACCGTTTCTGGTTTTGGGTAAACCCAGACTCTGCCGGATGGGCAGAGGTCGGGAGACCTGCGCCAACCAGACTCTTGTGTGGCCCTTGGGGACGGTGTGTCCCTTGTGGGGGGTGAGAGTGACCCCCAGGAAGTCCTGGCATGCCAGGTAAAGATTCAACCTCAGGGTGGTGACTCTGGGTTGGATACCCAGGTTCAGAGGTTAAACTCTGACCTGGTGGGAGGTAGATGTGCCTCCCAAGAAGTCCTGCTGTGCCAGGCAATTGTCCAACCTCAGGGTGTTGACTCTGGGTTGGATGACCAGGTTCAGAGGTTAAACTCTGACCTGGTGGGGGGTAGGCGTGCCCCCCAGGAAGTCCTGGCGTGCCAGGCAATTGCCCAACCTCAGGGTGGTGACCCTGGGTTGGGGAACCAGGCTCAAAGGTTAAACTCTGACCTGGTGGGAGGTAGGTGTGCCTCCCTGGAAGTCCTGGCCTGCCAGGCAATGGTTCAACCTCAGGGTGGTGACTCTGGGTTGGCTAACCAGGGTCAGGGGATAAACTCTGACCTGTTGGGGGGTAGGTGTGCCCCCCAGAAAGTCCTGGTGTACCAGGCAGTTGTCCAACCTCAGGGTGCTGACTCTGGGTTGGATAACCGGGTTCAGAGGTTAAACTCTGACCTGGTGGGGGGTAGGTGTGCCCCCCAGAAAGTCCTGGCGTGCCAGGCAATTGTTCAACCTCAGGGTGGTGACCCTGGGTTGGAGAACCAGGTTCAGAGGTTAACCTCTGACCTGGTGGGAGGTAGGCGTGCCTCCCAGAAAGTCCTGGTGTGCCATGCAGTTGCCCAACCTCAGAGTGGTGACTCTGGGTTGGATACCCAGGTTCAGAGGTTAAACTCTGACCTGGTGGGAGGTAGGTGTGCCTCCCAAGAAGTCCTGCTGTGCCAGGCAATTGTCCAACCTCAGGGTGTTGACTCTGGGTTGGATGACCAGGTTCAGAGGTTAAACTCTGACCTGGTGGGGGGTAGGTGTGCCCCCCAGAAAGTCCTGGCGTGCCAGGCAATTGCCCAACCTCAGGGTGGTGACCCTGGGTTGGGGAACCAGGCTCAGAGGTTAAACTCTGACCTGGTGGGAGGTAGGTGTGCCTCCCAGAAAGTCCTGGTGCGCCAGGCAATTGTTCAACTTCAGGGTGGTGACTCTGAGTTGAATGGCCAAGTTCAGAGGTTAAACTCTGACCTGGTGGAGGGTCAGTGTGCCCTCCAGGAAGTCCTGGAGTGCCAGGCAATTGTTCAACTGCAGGGTGGTGACCCTGAGTTGAATGGTCAGGTGCAGAGGTTAAACTCTGACCTGGTGGGGGATAGGTGTGCCTCCCAGAAAGTCTTGGTTTGCCAGGCAGTGATCCAGTCTGAGGGTACAGACCCTGGGCTGGAAGACCAGGTTCAGGGTGTCCCCCCGGACCTGGAGGGAGGGGCTACTGATAACAGTGCCCCTACCATGTTGTCTTCTGAGGAGGCCACTCCTAGTTGTAGGGTGCTGGACCCCAGAAGGGAGGGCAGGGGGAGGGAAGCCTCACCCCGGGCCCTAGTCCAACCTGAAGGTACAGACCCCAGGTTGGAGGGCCAGTTGCAGGTTAACAGCCCTGCACTGGTGGAGGAATGGTACAGGGCGACTTCTGTAAGCACCCTGACCATGTTGGACTCTGGGGGTACCGCTCCAGGAGGGAGGGTACAGAGCCCCAGAGGGGAGGACCAGGTTCAGGCTGTCATCCCTGACCTGGTGGAAGGGAGAGTGGTTAAAGGGTGCCCAGCACCTGGGGCTACCGCCCCCCGCTCTCCACAGCCACAGTGGTTGGAGAGCTTTGAGAGGCCTGGGGCCTGGCTCTCATCCCTGGCAGCTGTCAGTAATCACTGTGGCTTGCTGTCCGGGTGGACAGAGTTATCCCTGGGGAGGGGACAAGTGTCACACCCCGGGGGTAGAGTGGGCAACACCACTGTGTTGGTCATGGTAGTACTATCCTGCTCCTGGGATACATCTGTGAGCAAAGTAAGGTTAGGTGCTGCACAGATGGGATCCGCAGGTAAGGAGAAAGGTTCCCCATGGGTTGCCTTAGTGGGCCCTGAGAGTATGGACAGAGGGATCCAATTGGAGTCAGGAAGGCGAAGAACTGGAGCATGCCCCTGCTGTTGTGGGCCTGGGTCCTTGTTCTGTCACCTCAAACAGGGAAGTACATCAGGATAGTGATTGTTCTCCCCTGGCTTTAGGCTGGTAGGGGGTCATGTTGGACCTGGCTTTTTGACAGGGACATCCCCAAACTTTTTGCCTCCTTCCTCCTATTTTTTCTGACCTGTTGTTGTTGGCTTTTGACCTCTGGGCACTTTTCCACTGCTAACCAGTGCTAAAGTGCATATGCTCTCTGTGTAAATTGTACTACTGATTGGTTTATCCATGATTGATTATTGAATTTACTTGTAAGTCCCTGGTAGAGTGCACTACATGTGCCTAGGGCAGGTAGATTAAATGCTACTAGTGGGCCTGCAGCACTGGTTGTGCCACCCACCTCAGTAGCCCCTTAACCTTGTCTCAGGCCTGCCATTGCAAGACCTGTGTGTGCAGTTTCACTGCCACTTCGACTTGGAATTTAAAGGTACTTGCCAAGCCTAGAACTCCCCTTTTTCTATACATAAGTCACCCCTAATGTGTGCCCTAGGTAACCCCTAGAGCAGGGTGCTGTGTGGGTAAAAGGCAGGACATGTACTTGTGTGGTTATATGTCCTGGTAGTGTAAAACTCCTAAATTCGTTTTTACACTACTGTGAGGCCTGCTCCCTTCATAGGCTAACATTGGGGCTGCTCTCATACATTGTTGAAGTGGCAGCTGCTGACCTGAAAGGAGCAGTCAGGTCATATTTAGTATGGCCAGAATGGTAATATAAAATCCTGCTGACTGGTGAAGTCGGATTTAATATTGCTATTCTAGAAATGCCACTTTTAGAAAGTGAGCATTTCTTTGCACTAAAACCTTGTTGTGCCCTTCAATCCACGTCTGGCTAGGTTTAGTTGACAGCTTCTTGTGCATTCACTCAGACACACCCCAAACACAGGGTACTCAGCCTCACTTGCATACATCTGCATTTTGAATGGGTCTTCCTGGGCTGGGAGGGTGGAGGGCCTGCCCTCACACAAAGGACTGCCACACCCCCTACTGGGACTCTGGCAGACAGGATTGAACTGAAAGGGGGCTTGGTGCATTTCTTAGACACTCTTTGAAGTCACCCCCACTTCAAAGGCACAACTTAGTATAAAACAGGGCCTCTGCCCTACCTCATCAGACACTTGCTGGAGAAGAAACCTGAACCAGAAACTACATCCTGCCAAGAAGAACTGCCTGGCTGCTCAAAGGACTCACATGTCTGCTTTTCTACAAAGGACTGCTGTCTTGCTGTTGGCCTGCTGCCTTGCTGAACTCTTGTCTGGCTGTAAAAGTGCTCTCCAAGGGCTTGGATAGAGCTTGCCTCCTGTTCCCTGAAGTCTCAGGACAAAAAAGACTTCTCTCTTCCTCTTGGACGCTCCATGCGCCGAACTTTTCGACGCACAGCTTGTTCCGCGGCAAGAAAAACGCTGCACACCGACGCTGATCGACGCGACGTCTTCGGGACGACCAAAACTTTGACGCACGGCCTCGCAAGGACAACGCCGCCCGACTTCCCGGGAGAAATCGACGCGACGCCTGCCGTGAGATCAAAACTTGACGCACGGCCTCGCTAGGACAATGCCGCCTGACTCCACAGGAGAAATCGACGCGACGCCTGCCGTGAGATCGAAACTTTGACGCACGGCCTCGCAAGGACAACGCCGCCCGACTCCCAGGAGAAATCGACGTGACGCCTGCCGTGAGATCAAAACTTTGACGCACGGCCTTGCAAGGACGCCGCCCGACTCCACAGGAGAAATCGACGCGACGCCTGCCGTGAGATCGAAACTTCGACGCGCAGCCCCGCAGAACGACGCGCACCCGGAAAACAAGCAGGAAAATCCACGCACAGACCCGGGATATCTGGTACTCCCCGCAAACCACAGTAAGAGACTGTCCGCGCGCCGGAAAACGACGCACGACTCCCCGCGTGGAAAATAACGACGCAAGTCCGTGTGTGCTGAGGAGAAATCGACGCACACACCAGTTTTCCACCTACCTCTTCTCCTGTGACCCTCTGAGGAGATTTTCCACCAGAAACCAGGTACTTTGTGCTTGAAAGAGACTTTTGTTTACTTTCTAAAGACTTAAGACACTTTATATCACTTTTCAGTGATATCCTTACTAATTCATATTTCAACTTTGATCGTTTTGACCTGAAGATACCCAGATAAATATTATATATTTTTCTAAACACTGTGTGGTGTATTTTTGTGGTGTTATGCTATGGTGTTGTATGACTTATTGCACAAATGCTTTACACATTGCCTTCTAGGTTAAGCCTGACTGCTCGTGCCAAGCTACCGGAGGGTGAGCACAGGCTGATTTTGGATTGTGTGTGACTTACCCTGACTAGAGTGAGGGTTCTTGCTTGGACAGAGGGCAACCTGACTACCAACCAAAAACCCCATTTCAAACACTTTCCAACTGTTTCCTGTAACTCAGCAGGAAGATCTGCTTCAGTGAGCATTGAATAAAGAGTAATCAAGGGATACTCTTCATCAACAGTTTCCATTTCGTCCCCTCCTACACTGTCCTCTTCTTCCCCGTCACTGTTTGTCTGAATTTTAATTCCATCATTTGAACACATAATCGAGCATCCCAATTTACACAATAGATCTCTCCCTAATAGTGATATCGGGCTCGAGTCACACAACACAAATCTAAGTGACCCTTGATAGTTACCAATTCTGACTTGCACTGGATCTGTGATTGGGTTTGTCAGGTACCTATTGGCTACTACCACTACTTGGACCGTTCTCCCTGAGAGTGGCAAATGTGGTACTTCAATGCTTCTAACTGTAGAACGTGTAGCTCCGGTGTCAACCAAGAACGAAAAACACGGTGACCCATAACTCTTCCTTCCACATACGGACCCTTTTGATCAACTTCCAAGGATGCTGCAAGCATACAATTTCCCTCCTCATCTGAACTTTCATTCTCCCACGCATCGTTTATTCCATTCTCACTGTGTAACGGGAATTGGTGTACTGTGTCATTTTGGTTCATCCCTTGACCCGCGACCTGTTGAGGAAGCATTACTTGTTGCTGATTCATTGGTGCTAAGGGTATTTGCATTTGCTGATTAGGCACCATAGGAAACTGCTGTTGCATTGGCTGCAATTGTGCCATTTGTGCACGGGGCATTTGCACCTTCTGCGGTTGTATGGGTTGTAAACCCTGCATTTGATTTACATTATTTTGAAAATTTGGATTTGGACCTCTCAATTTTGGTCCTCTCATATTCTGAAATGCATTGACATGATTGTTTTGCTGACCTACACCTTCCTGCACCATCATTGGGCACTCCCGTTTCCAATGCCCGACGATTCCGCACGTGTGACATGGCATCACCTTCTTCATTGCCTGTATACCATTCGGAATCATAACAATATTTAAATCAGGACCATTATTCACAAAACCTCCTCGGCCTCTGCCTCTCATTTGTGGCTGAAACATAACATATCCCTGCTGTTGCTGCTGCGGCAACTGTTGTTGAAAACCTTGTAAACCTTGCAAACCTGTCTGAGCTGCTCTGAGCTGCATCACCATCACTTTTTCTTTCAATCTTTTCTGCTTTGTCTCAATCTCATCACTGCAGTATTTTGCGTAGTTCAACACTTCGTCGATCGATTTTGACTGCCAACAAATCAAATGCATTTTAATCATCTGACTAATCTCGGGTCTCAATCCTTCTACAAGTCTGAACACAAAATGGAGAATGTCCTTTGCCTCAATCGTTTCCGTACCACTGTAATTTTTAAACGCTTTCAACAATCTCTCATAGTATGCATGTATTGACTCTTTAACCTCTTGTGCTGTTCTGTCAATCCTCTGCCAATCCACATTTTTCGACGCAACCTTTGTTTTCAAGTGCTCAATCACCTTGTTGTATAAACTCATTACCGTAGGTGATGGTGCAACTGTGTCCCTATCTCTTTCTGGTTCACTTGTCGGCCAACCTACAGCACTCTTACAATCTTCCCACAAATCTGCCGGAACCACAATTTCGAATAAGGTGTTCAGGTCTTCCCAAAGACATTTTGCGAGTTTCACAAACCTATCTGTTTGTTGATACCATTCAATCAGTTTCTCTCTTAATTTAGGGAAATCATCCGTAAAGGATTGAATATCGCACCTGTGCCAAGGTACATGTACAAGTTTTCCTTCTGCTGTTTCTCTCATCTGCAACATGGTTATCAGATCGTCATTCTGTTGTGCTTTTTCGTTCCGATCTGGGGTACTTTCTTTCTTCTTGTCCTTTTTCTTAACCCATCTACTTTCCCACTTATCTAGACATCTCCAGACCTGCGCGCTCTGCAGTATCTCCTTGAGGTGTGTTTTCATCCCTGCAGATCTCATGTGTTCAAAGTCTTTTGTCTCAAAGTCTAGCCTGTAACTTCTGCTCAAGTGTTTAGTCTTACCTATATCGATCTCGTTTCTGTCTGCAATTTCTTGTAACTTTTTATGTATGCTGCTTACTTCTCTTGTAATCCTAGGGCACATGTATCTCAGCTCTTCTTCTGTGTATGATTCTAACCTGTTCAGACCCATCGTTCCTTCTACTAGTTCATCTGCCTCCATGCCCAATCTTATTTTATTCAGGTATTCTTCTCCCTTCCCGCTGGGTGTACTCTGTGGGGAGTTAAGACTGTTGAACCATTGTGTCAGCTGTTTTGCATTTAGTCCCATCAAAGTAGCACTTACATCAACTGCTACTGATGGTTGCTGTAACGTTTCCGTTTTTGAAGTTAACGGTACCATCAGTGGTGGATTTGACCTTACCACGGTTGATGGAGCACAAATTGGAATTGGGCTAAATTCCAACAAAGACCCAGATCCATTTGGCAGTGTTCCTACCGGAGTCGTTCCTGGAGTGTTTTCTATGCATGTTCTCCCTGTCTCACTTTGTGTCATCACCCCTTGATCGCATACGTTTGGGTTTGCCTGTATATACAATGGCACTGGTGGACCTACAGTGAGAGGCAGAGATATTGCATCTGGATTTTGTCTGTTCCCCGAATTCTGTGGCATGTTAATCCCCACGTTATGGTTCATCATTGCTGGCATACCTAACTGACTCTCTGTTACTCAAGTGTACCTCGGCACTTCTTGTACCTGCTTTTGGGGCATCAACATTTGTGTTGATTCAGCTTGAATCAATGTCGGTCTTTGATAATTCTGTCCTCCCTGCGCCATTAAATCAGAAGTCATTCCCAGATTGTGCTCATCACAGCAGCGCCATTGAACCTGCGGCTGATAATTATCGACAGGATTCAATTTAGGCACGTCAGCATATATTCTCTGAATTTGCGGTATTTGTTGTGCAAAGGGCATATCGGAACTGCTCTTTCTTTGTGATATTCTCAAATTCGGTGTCACATTACCTTGTATTGGTTCTGGAGGGGCAGTACTAATGTTTGAGCCTTTTTCGCTTTCCACGTATGGTGGCGGGCGATCATTTAGCAATTATATAATGAACTCCTCATCGTCTGACTTGTCTGATCTTTTCGAATTTCTATTGTTTTCTCTATCTCTGGACTGACTCCTGCTTGTTTTATAGGTAGCTTTTCTTCCTTCTGTCTCTGCTTCATCAGTAATTGCTGGAAACAATTTAATTCCCTGCAGTACGTCTGATCTCCAAACCTTTTGTGTGCTATCCCATCTAGCATCCTCTAATGTCTTTTCTACTTTTCTTATTCTTGTTTCAAATTTATTTTGTTGTTGGTTTCTAGCTATTAGCTCCCACATTGCTAATGCCTCAAACTGTGCTGGTCTTGGAGGTACTTTCATGTCGTATAGCGCGAATCTTAAATTCTCCAAAACTCTTAGATTAAACGACCCATGGATAGGGAACGCTACACTTCCATGCTTTTCTGTCAATTTGCACAATTGCTTTAGCCAAAGACATGGTGCAACACCCTTTTCTTCAATCACAATGTAAGCTGGTGTACCTTCAGGCGGTGTTTCTTCTCCTACATTTGCTTTAATATATACGTCTCCCCTCAAAGCACTCTTAAATGCTTTGAAAAATTTCATCTTTCCGTCTTTTATTTTTCTAAAATATGTAATCAATAAGTGACTTTAATTCCCGGAATACCCTTCGCTTGCCTTTCCCCACCAATTGCGCTTCACGGACTGCGTCCAATCCGTGCGCGACTCTTCTCACCAACCAACCTATCCCAGTGCGGCTCCTAGTGATGTCACACTCACACACTGCGGCTGACAAAGTCCCGCGGCTTGTCCTCCTTCATTCAGCTTCACTCAAAACTAATTTCCACAATCTATCGCGAGCACTAACCAAAAAGAAGAAAACAAATCTGTCGGTTTACTACAGGAAGGGTAATACAATCGCTTCAGAAACCTTAGGGATTTTTCACTAGCCTCGGCAGTTGTTCCATCTTTCTCGGTTTCCCACTTTCGCAAGCAAAATTTGACCAACAAATTTTACTCTCAACTGATCAATGAACTATTCTAGTGCACCTTAGAATTCGTCAAATCTCAAAGTCGAAAAATTTCCTTTCATTCCTCAATATTCATACTGACTTGTTGACCACGCCCGATCAACCTATTAAACCAAACAAATTACAACATCAATCAAGTGTCTCATACACTTTTCAACATACTCCGGAGTCTCTTGACCTCGCAGGGCCCGTCTCAACATTAACAACCACATGGACAATTTTTCCTGCACAAAGCGCTACACACATTTGAAGTTCGACGACTTCCCTACTCTCACACTTTGGAGTAACACTCCTCTAATCTCTTTTAATTGGAGTTCGTAACCCCCTAAAATCCTCACAAACTTCTCAATTAATCTGCGGCAATAAGCTGTGCAAGCGCAAAACCCTAACTTCTCTCATACCGTCACTAGAAACGCCGGAAACATTTTCACACCTCCATTTCCTCCATTCGCAAGCTCTAAGATTCCGGGAAAGTCATTGGGGATTTAGGGCATCATCATCTCTCCAACTTGTTTTATCAAAGAAAATTCTAACTTAACTCCGTCTATTGTTCGGATGGGGTCCCAAAGGGCCAAACCATCCTCTGCTACCATCTACTGATAACGCGTCCAGCCCTTATAAATTATCTGTACCTGGACACGTTGGAGGTCGGTGAACCTTTTAACCAAGTTGGGCTCTCCTCATTCTAGAATAGTCGAATCGATCAAATCAATAATCGATAACCATTGTAATCGATATCCAATACTCTATTTCTAGGTCAGAATAACACATTAGGAATCAATAACAGTTGGTATTTCGACACAACATGACCTTTCAGTCATGCATAACCACACCAGTTTATTAAAAGTTAGTGAATAGTGTATATAAGTCTCAAAAACAAATGATATATGTATACGAACATTACTAGCTGTCCATAGCGGCGGAAGAAACGTAATCTACGCAGAATTATAATGCATTCAGTTATAGCAATATAAATCACTAATATGAGTAATTGAATTTGACTAATTGCACACATCGGTCAGCATGACAAGATTTCAATTCAACATGGTGCGTCAAGTGCATACCTCGACTAACCTCTAATTAGCATTGGCATGTGGGGCTTCATGCAAAACGAATTTAGTCAACACAAATTTGGAAAACTTCTAGCTTGGGCCCTATCAAAATAGCAGTTGGTACCTAGAAGGAAAAACACAATGCATAATACAGTTATCCTTTCATAATTACCAAATGCAATCAGCATACAAGGAAAGTCTTGGTCCTTCAGGTACCGGTTCGATCAGCATGGGGCAGATATCAAAGGGGCAGAAATAAGGGCAAGTTTCCTTGCAGCAGCAAGGAGAATGGGGTAAAGTTACTGCATGGGCAAGACGGGGCAATTTAAAGTTAAAGTCTCTAGGGTGAGAATTCTCAAAGTCTCTTTCTCTGGAATAGAGAAAAGGGCATCAAGATGTCGTCCAAGATGGCGTCTGGCATTTAGCTTCAAAGATGGCATCAAGGAAAATGGCTGACTTCTCTTTGTCCAGTGGGTTTAAGTAAGAAACATTCCAAATACTTCTGGGTCTTCCATTGGAGGGTTCATAGGGTGGCTTCAATTTGAGCAATGAATAGTGTCTCCTAGTACTCATTTATGCATACATTGTCCTTGAAGCCTTGGAACACAAGTTGCAACAAGGTTTGCCAATTATTTCGATATCAGTACTCTTATTGTCCGCACCTGCAGAGACTGACCTTGCTTCAAAGGGGATGAAACTTGCCTAGCACGAAACCTTGGAGATAAGTATGTTAGTCATCCCTACTGGAAAAATACAACCTTAAAGTAAAATATTCATTTTATTAGTTCAAGGAAAAGCCACGCAGTTAGAATTTGAGACCAGGCAACTAGGCCAAAGTCTCTACTAAATTTAAGCTAAACACACACAGTTTCAATAAGAAATCATGGCACACTTTTGCAATTATTGCCCACAGTTGCAGAGTGGGACCCATGAATTAGATTAGGCACCGAGGCGAGAATTATCTGGTCAAGGGGAATTGAGCCCAAGACCTGCCGAAGCGGGACTTGAACCCTGGTCTTGAGCCAGATCTCTGCTTCAGCGACCCTTGACCCAAGGGTAGGTCGCTCCCCCTGCCTCTGCAGCTCCTCCAGGTTCCTGAGTTCCTGAGACCCACCTCACAGTAAGTACCCCCACCTCCCAGCCCCTCGCTCTGCCCTGCGCTACTCACCCTCTCTCCTGCCTCTTTTCTTCTTTTCTTCTTCTCTGTTCTTCTGTTCTTCCTCCTCGCTCCTCGTCTGTAATCTTCTTCTGTACTCTTCTTTCCCCCGTCTTCACTCTACTTCTCTTCTTCCTCATCTTCTTCTGTGGTCTTCTGCCCTCTGTTCTTCGTTTTCTGTATCTTCTTCTGTATCTTCTTCTGTATCTTCTTCTGTGTTCTTCTGTGTTCTTCCGGTCTTCCTTTCTTCTCTCCTTCCGGTCTTCTGATCTTCCTTTCTTCTCTCCTTCCGGTCTTCTGTTCTTCTGTTCTTCTGTTCTTCTTGTCTTCTGTTCTTCTTGTCTTCTTGTCTTCTGTTCTTCTTGTCTTCTGACTTCGGCTCTTCTGCCCCCTCCGTCCTCTTCTCCTCACGCCTGCCCTCCTGCTCCTGCCTCATCCCCCTCCCCCACTCGCATCCCCCTCTCTATCTCCCCTATCTAACCCGTTCACTATCTACCTCCCCCACTCCTCCTATCTACCTATCTCTCTATCTCTCTATCCCACTATCTAACTCCCTCACTCTTCACCTCCTCCTATCTTCCTATCTCTCTATCTATTTCCCTATCTATCGATTTCCCTATCTATTTTCTCTATCTATTTCTCTATCTCTCCCCCCCTCCCTCACCCCCTCTATTACCTATCTTCCTATCCTCTCACTCTACCTCTCACCCTCACCCACCTCTACAACCCCCCCTCCCCTATCTTCTCAACCCTACTCCTATCTTTCTCCCCTATCTCCTAAACCTCCTAACACTCACCCCCCTCCACCCTTATACCACCCTCCCCCAGCTCTTCTCACTCTACCTGTCCCCCCCTCCCTCGCGCTTTCCCGCCGCGACCTCCTGCACGCCCCGGCCTCCCAGCTCCCATTCGCCCCCAGCTGACCCCTCCCCCCCCTCCTACCTCATATGGCGGCCGCTGTGCTACTGCGCAGCGGGCACGCCTCTGGCGCGCCTGAGGCGCGCCAGAGGCTAGCCCGTCTGCACCCATCCGCGCCTGTCCCGCGCCCAGCGCCACGACCCCTGGTCCCCAGCTCTCCCAAGCCCCGCTGACCCGCTACGACCCCACCACCCTCCACGCCCTCAACCCAGGACGCTCCAACACTTGCTTCCAAGCTCACCCCAAACGCACCCATGGACCCTTCGCCTGCAACTCCTGCAAACGCACCTTCCACCACGCAACAACCATGACCACCAGCCCACGCGCCATCAACCACCTCAAGTGCATCCCAGTCAACGCTCGCTCCGTCCACAAACACGCCGTTGAACTCTGGGACCTCCTGGACTCCATAGCACCAGACGTCGCCTTCATCACAAAGACCTGGATGAACGCCTCCTCGGCCCCTGACATCGCCACTGCCATCCCCGAAGGCTACAAGATCTCCAGAAAAGACCGCACCAACCAGGTAGGAGGAGGTATCGCCATCGTCTTCAAAGACTCCATCAGCGTCACCACCTCCACCGAAGACACCCCTCTCGCCGCTGAACACCTGCATTTTCAGATTCGCACCGATCCGAGGACCACCCTCAGAGGATCCCTCATCTACCGTCCTCCCGGGCCACGCACCCCTTTCAGCGACGCCATCGCCGACTTCATCTCCCTGCACGCCCTCGCCTCGCCGGACTCCATCCTCCTAGGTGACCTCAACTTCCATCTGGAACAAAACAACGACCCCAACACCACCACCATGCTCGACAACCTCGCCAACCTCGGCCTCAAACAACTGGTGAACACCGCCACCCACATCGCCGGACACACGCTTGACCCCATCTTCTCCGCCAGCAAACACGTCTTCTTCAGCCACGCCTCCGCCCTACACTGGACCGACCACAGCTGCGTCCACTTCACATTCCGACGCGAGATCCGCCACCTCCGCACCCAACCCATCCCTCGTCGACAGTGGAACAAGATCCCCGAAGAGCAACTCTTCTCCGCACTCGCCGCCAACCAACCCACCCTCACCACCGACCCCAACGACGCAGCCCTCAACCTCACAAACTGGATCTCCAACTGCGCAGACATCCTTGCTCCCCTCAAACGCACGCATCGACAGACCAACACCAAAAAACCTCTCTGGTTCTCTGACACCCTCAAAGAATCAAAGAAAACTTGTCGCGCCCTTGAGAAAGCCTGGCGCAAGGACCGCACCGCTGACAACATGACCGCCCTCAAGAACGCTACCCGCGAACACCACCACCTGATCCGCGCCGCCAAAAGGAACTTTTTCACCGACAGACTGGACAAAAACAGACACAACAGCAGAGAACTCTTCAGCATCGTCAAGGAGTTCTCCAACCCCAGCGCCAACGCCAACGCCAACGCCGTCACACCCTCACAGGATCTGTGCGAATCCCTCGCCACTTTCTTCCATCGCAAGATTAGCGACCTCCATGACAGCTTCGGACACCAGACCCAACCAAACACCACCGAACCGGCATCCACGGCCATCACCCTCAACAACTGGTCCCACATCAACACAGAAGAAACCAAATCCATCATGAACTCTATCCACTCCGGTGCCCCTTCGGACCCCTGCCCGCACTTCATCTTTAACAAAGCCGACGACATCATCGCCCCGCACCTCCAGACCGTCATCAATTCTTCTTTTTCTTCTGCTACCTTCCCCGAATGCTGGAAACACGCCGAAGTCAACGCCCTACTAAAGAAACCTACGGCTGACCCGAGCGACCTGAAAAACTTCCGCCCCATCTCTCTTCTGCCTTTCCCAGCCAAAGTAATAGAGAAGACCGTCAACAAACAGCTGACCACCTTCCTGGAAGACAACAACCTACTCGACCACTCACAAACCGGATTCCGAACCAACCACAGCACTGAAACCGCCCTCATCTCAGTCACTGACGACATCAGAACCCTGATGGACAACGGTGAAACAGTCGCCCTCATTCTGCTCGACCTCTCGGCTGCCTTTGACACCGTCTGTCACCGCACCCTAATCACCCGCCTCCGCTCCACCGGAATCCAAGGCCAGGCCCTGGACTGGATCGCCTCCTTCCTCTCAAACCGCTCCCAAAGAGTTTACCTCCCTCCGTTTCGCTCAGAACCCACCGAGATCATCTGCGGCGTACCCCAAGGCTCATCACTCAGCCCGACACTCTTCAATGTCTACATGAGCCCCCTCGCCAACATCGTACGCAAGCACGACATCATCATCACCTCCTACGCCGACGACACGCAACTTATACTCTCCCTCACCAAGGACCCCGCCAGCGCCAAGACCAACCTACAAGAGGGTATGAAGGACGTCGCAGATTGGATGAGGCTCAGCCGCCTAAAGCTGAACTCTGAAAAAACGGAAGTCCTCATCCTCGGCAACACCCCGTCCGCCTGGGACGACTCCTGGTGGCCCACGGCCCTCGGCACCGCACCGACCCCCACAGACCACGCCCGCAACCTCGGCTTCATCTTGGACCCTCTTCTCACCATGACCAAGCAAGTCAACGCCGTGTCCTCCGCCTGCTTCCTCACCCTCCGCATGCTCCGCAAGATCTTCCGCTGGATCCCCGCCGACACCAGAAAAACCGTGACCCACGCCCTCGTCACGAGCCGCCTGGACTACGGCAACACCCTCTACGCCGGGACCACAGCCAAACTCCAAAATCGCCTGCAACGCATTCAAAACGCCTCAGCCCGCCTCATCCTAGACATACCCCGCAGCAGCCACATCTCCGCACACCTGAGACACCTGCACTGGCTCCCAGTCAGCAAAAGGATCACCTTCCTACTTCTCACCCACGCACACAAAGCCCTCCACGACAAGGGACCGGAATACCTCAACAGACGCCTCAGCTTCTACGTCCCCACCCACCCCCTCCGCTCCTCTGGCCTCGCACTCGCTGCTGTCCCTCGCATCCGCCGCTCCACGGCGGGTGGGAGATCTTTCTCCTTCCTGGCGGCCAAGACCTGGAACTCCCTCCCCACCAGCCTCAGGACCACCCAGGACCACTCCGCTTTCCGGAGACTCCTAAAGACCTGGCTGTTCGAGCAGCGATAACCCCCCCTTTTCCCCTAGCGCCTTGAGACCCGCACGGGTGAGTAGCGCGCTTTATAAATGTTAATGATTTGATTTGATTTGAATTATAAGGATTACTACAATTTTCAATTCTTCATGATTAATAAAGCCCGTTCATAGTATTGGCGAACTACTCCGAGGGCACAATTTCCCACGTACATTATTTTCTTTACTAAAATCACACTGCATTATACGATTTTGGTTACATGATATATGAATATATGTAGGTCCTTCTTTTTCTGCGTCATCACTAGTACCATAATCGTAGCTTCTGGTATAGTTCATAAACGCACTATCAAGAACTGGCTTTATTTTTGATTCGCTATTTTGTTAAACATATTGGAAGCATAACTGCCTGCTTTGGAGGCTGCTTTAGAATTGTAGGGAACATGGAATGCAACATCTGGAAAACAAAAAAGGAAAAAGATAATTAGGGAAAACCACGGACCTCGTGCAGAGAAAATATTTTGAAATCATGTTGCTGCTTTGCAGGCCAAAGCTGTCATTGTGACCTGCAAAGCTAAACAACCCCTGTACTACTGTAACTGCCTGCCTCCAGTGATCACAGAATTAAACTTGGGGAAGCCATTTACATATCTCTGTAAAGAAGCGTTGGTGGTTGAGAATACTCTGGAATGTAAAGATAGTGCTAGGGATTAAAGATACTGAGAAAAGATGAGTGTCTGTTAAATGCCTTGCAGGATTGATTAGATAATTAAACAAACATCAAATGACTTTCCAGAAACGTATCTGATGCTAATAAAAATGAAAACATTTGGAGCTGATTCCCAAAGGTAAACTTACACTTTTGTGTATGTTTACTACTTTTCAGAATTCGCAAACCACAAGCAGAGTTTTACGATTCCCAACGCTATGAGCTAGGGACAGACACGTATAGGGAGTGTAGAGTCATAAAACTCTAAACATAGTATGTAAATATATAAATATATATAATAATATATAATTACATAAAGTGTAATTTTACCGTTCTGAATCAGGCCCTTGCTTCTCAAGCATCATTGGTACCTGGGGAGAAGCTACATAATTTATTGCATCCTTATTATGGCTCGGTCCCCCACTTTCATTGGCCATGGGAAGAGTAATCTAGTAGTTTTATGAACGTACACCATTAATCACATAATCAAATGCATACACATCGTTAATTTAGTTAAATGTTTCCTCCAAAAAGAGACTTCTTTTGATGGGAGTAAGCAGAGCATACCTTCAATCCATGATTTTCTGTTTGGCATCTATTCCGCGGCATACTCAGCGTGGTCCAGATAAGCTAGCCAGGGAAACATGTATAAACAGGCATCTAAGACTTGGGGGGTATTGAAGACTTCAGTTGCATGTAAAACACAAATGAATGATCATACATAAAAAGACAGAAACAGACCGATGAACTGAATAATTCATATACTAAAATGTAGACTTTAATCTGTGCAGAGCAGAGGTTCCTAATCTTTTTATGTCTATGGACCCCATGGCATTTTCACTTACCATCATGGCAGAACAAAACTACTAGTGGTTAGAGCTATGATACATAGGGAGTATAATTGCAAAGATATATACACATTAACATATAAATATACTCTCTCTATATATATACATATATGTATATATATATACACACATCTTGATTTCTTGATTGGATTCTTCATTCTGTATGTTTGTTGTGCTCATTATCATAAAACAAATTTGTGATCTTTGCTACCCCTTTGTTACATATGGCCTGTACTAGGTGAGTGTATAATAAACCCCTGTAACATATGAACTATGGGCCCAATGAAGAAAAGGGACTTAGGACTCAAAGTTACAAGTGCAGAGTTGCTGCACAACTGCACTCGGGGTGGAATCTCCGGAGACGCACTTTGTGAATTGGGCCCTCTATGTTTTATCTGCGCATGTGTGGCAAGAAGGAGGTGATCCTAATGCGCTTGCTAACTAACCTTTTGTGTCTCAGGCAGCACTGATTAGCCATCCCAAATGTGGCCCTTCCTTCTATATGACATATTGGTGTGTTGCCTGGGACATCTGTCTTTTTTCTTCACACCGGTGGGTATACCATTATATACTGGAGGCCAAGAGAAATGTATTTGATGTGTGATAAAAAAAAACGCTTGTCACACATCAAATTTGTGCACTTTTACAGATTTCCCTTAAATCGATCCAAATCAAAAACTCATCCATAACAGTTAGGTGGCAGTTGTGAGTACTTTATATGCTTGGCAATAATGAGGCATTCAATGCACAAGTACTATATTTACTGCAAAATCGAAGGAGGCTTTTTATTGTTGTGAAGATGACTACTCTTGCTGGGTTGTAATATAGCTTCCACGTTAAACAACTGCGGGTAAACCTAAGTGCACATTCTCCAACAGTTTCTAAGAGCCTTACCCAATAAGCCTCTAAGTTTGCAAAAAGAAATCTTGATTTTTTATTTTATCCTTCTGTTTTAAGGCAACTACCCTGAGAATAGCCTTTCGGTAATTCAAGCCACTGCAAAACCAAACTGCTGTATTGCTTAGAAGCACCTCTTCATCTGTGTAGAAAAGGGCCGGGGCATGAGTCACACCCAATTTGGGAGGGAAGTTGTGGATTTTATTTATTTATTTAATTAGTTTGAGGTTTATTGGTGCTGGGTGCCAGGAGAGGCAAGAATTCCTTAATTTCTTCTCTTTCTGCATGGTCTTCTTTCTTCAAATGTGATCTTCTCAGGTCCAGGAGTGTTCTGTAGAGGATGTGGTGAGGTGCCAGCCTCACCCTATGCTTTACCCAGGAGCTGTAGAATTTCATTCTATTGCTGCTTTCTTTTTCAGCCTTTCCAGAAGCTCTAAATTGTCAGGTGCACACCTCAACAAAGGTGACGTTGATAACGGCTTTTGTTGTTTGGCAGAAACGTGGTGGTTTTGTTATGTGCCTATTTTTCGCCACAGATGTTTGTACAATGTTTGTAATTCTCTTAACTATTTCTTAAAATGACTCATCTTGTTCTATTAAATAAGTGTAATTTCTGGACGTGTATAGTATTCTCTGGATGTAACAGAAGTGAGAGTGTGTGACATAGGGGGTCATTACGACCCTGGCGGCCGGCGGTAAGTTGGCGGTAACACCGCCAACAGGCTGGCGGTGTTCCGCCAGCTATTATGACCGTGGCGCAATAGCCACGGCCATACAGCCGGCCCCTCCACTATACCGCCAGGCTTCTGCCTGGCGGTCATAATCCCCAGGGCAGCGGTGCAAGCACCGCTGCCCTGGCGATTATGAGTCCCCGAACGCCAGCCTGTCCATGGCGGTAAACACCGCCATTGAAAGGCTGGCGGAAAGGGGACTTGGGATGCCCCTGGGGGCCCGTGCACTGCCCATGCACTTGGCATGGGCAGTGCACGGGCCCCCAGGCATAGCCCCGTCGCGCATTTCACTGCCCGAATTTCGGGCAGTGAAATGCGCGGCGGGTGCTACTGCACCCGCTGCACATCAGCATTGCCGCCGGCTCTATTACGAGCCGGCTGCAATGTTGATGTGACATTTCCGCTGGGCCAGTGGACGGTAACACTGTTACCGTCCGCTGGCCCAGCGGAAATGTCATAATAGGGAGACAGGAATACCGCCGGCAACGGCGGTATTCTGTCTCCCGAGGCCTCAGTCTTCTGCAGTTCATCTTAGACGCTTGTTACATTCCAGGCAAGTACTTATCTTTTGATTCTCTTTTTTTTATAATACTCCAGAACACAATCTGGCAGATTTGTTATTTTTTCTTTTCTTACACAACTATCCTTCTTCTGCTACTGAAAAGTACATAAAAGCAGGCAAGGTTTCAGTCTGCCCATATCCACTCTAGACTTTCACCCTCTTTAAATATTTAGTAATAGGAGTAGTGGGGTTAACCTAATTGGGATTTGTGGTCTATCCTACCATCATCGAAGTCTGTATATAATTCCTATAAGATCTGCTAGAACTCAAAAATTTCCAAAACTTTTTTTGCAGGGTTCTGGCTCTCCCTTAGCCACTCCACTATTTAAATGTGGTGTCCTCCCCTCTGTCAGTGTCAAAAACCATGTTTCCGCCTGCTGGGGGTGGAGACAGAATATCTTGGATGGGTCTCGGAAGGAATCGGAGCAGATCCTGCCAGTCCCATTTGGCATCACCACAGAAGATGTGCGCAGGCTGTCCTTTGTCCTGCTAACGGTTCCTGTATCCCTCTCAGATGGCTTATGGATATTTAGCCCAGTCTTTGCCTCTCATCCAGGAACATGTATTGAGCATCAGGAGTGGGACTGAGTGACAAACTGGTTCTGAATAGGTTTTCTCTCAGGTAGCACCAAGTACACGTTTTAAAGGTTACTTTTCCAGTATAGTTATCAAAAATCTACATTTTCAAATGATTTAGATTTTTTTAAAACTAAGTAGACAATAATGTTAAATCATTTTCTTTCTCTATAATTTAGTATAGTAGAGATATCAAATAAGGATTTCATTTACAACTAGGTCAGTCCATGGATCTAGCCTTTCCTACACAATGAAAACAACACATGGGTGATTTCACTGTAGGGGCATATACGTTTTCGTATGTAGTTTTGGCATATTTTTATATATGTTAAGCATCTGGTCCTGTTGGCCAACAAGCCTTACTTTAAAGGTGGCTTTTACAGTGTGTAAAATAGGTGTACTACAAGGTGACAGCACTTTCCCTGTGAGGTGTCACTGAAGTGCTTTTATACATCAATCACACACAGCTGCCAGCCATATATGGATGATGTATGGAGGCACTGCAACACACACATAACATTTAACTTCAATGTCATTGGTGCATTTTCTCTGCCATCTTTCATGGCCTTACAGCAAAGTTAAATAAGCCAATTAGGAAAATCCAATGCATAGTAGTCGTTTTAGGGGAAAGCTCAGGGACCATGTCTATTCCACTGCAAATGGGGGTTCTAGTTGGCAGAGGTATACACCCTTGTCCAAATAGGGACCACAATCCTAGTCAGGGTAAGTCACATACAATCCAAATTATCCTGTGCCCACCCTTTGGTAGCTTGCCACTGAGCTGTCAGGCTTAACGGAGAAGGCAATGTGTAAAGTATTTGTGCAATAAATCATACAACAACACAGTGAAAACACCACAGAAATACACCACACAGGTTTAGAAGAATAGATAATATTTATCTGAATAAAAATAAGGTAAAAACATAAAAGATCCAATAAGTCCAAGTTGAAATATTACTTTGAAAAGGTTTTAAAAGTCTTAATCCTTAGAAATAACCAGTTGTCTTTTTGATACACACAGTACCTGGTGTGCTTCAAAAATAACAATGCGTGGGGACCGCAGAGGAGGAGCTGTGTGGAAAAATAGACTGTTGCATCGAATTAACTGGCTCGACACAGACAATGCGTAATTTCTTTCCACACTGTAAGTGTTTTGCGTCGTTTTTTGGTGCGCAGTCTTTGTTCCTCACTGCAGTGCCGGGATATTTGGACACCCGGGGACGATGCGGGAAAAATCCTTGACGTGCTGGAAGAAGGCACAGGCGCTGCATCAATCCGGTAGGTGATGCGTTTAATTTTCCATCGCAAGGCAGGTGTTGCATAAAATTTCCAGTCGGGGATGCGTGGTTCTGGTCGGCTGGTCGGCTGTACGGCGATTTCTCGGTTGCACTGCAGGCTTTGCGTCGATTTCAGCAGGTGGTGCGTCGATGTTCGATGGGCAAGGAGTTTCCTGAAGAGATAAAGGTGGTCATTTTGACCTCGGCGGTCTTTTACCAAGACTGCCGAGGGACCGCCGTGCGGAAGACCGCCAGTGGTGGCGGTTTGCCGCTCGGCCTATTATGACAGTTGGCAGCTCTCCGTCCTTTTACGGACGGAGAGCCGCCAACAGCCATACTGGCGGGCGGCGAAAAAGTGGAGGTTGCTCCACCTACATCGCCACGCAAACAGAACCCCACCCAGCGAATCACGTCCTGTGATTCGCCGTGGCGGTGTTCTGTTGGCGGTGTGGTGTCAGCGGAGCAGCCCCCATGGCTCCCGTCCCCTCCCGGAGGATCGTCGGACCAGGTATGTCTATCGTCCGTGAGAGGGGTGGGGGGGTGTTGTGTGTTGTGTGTGTGCGTGGGGGTGTGCGTGTGTGTATGTAGAGGGGGTGTGTGAGTGCGTGTATGCTTGCGGGGGTGTTGTGTCTATGGGAATGAGTGCATGTATGTCTGTAGTTATGTCTGTATGGATGTGTGCGTGTATGTTTGAATGTGGATGTGCGTGTCTGACTGTGTGTGTGGATGTTTGCATGTATGGCAGTGTGTGTGCGTGTATGTGTGTTGGTGGTGCCTGCGTGCGTGTCGTGGGTGTATGAGTGTTGTTATTTTGGGGGTCGGGGTAGGGAGGGGGGTCCTGCCACCTTTGTGGGGTGGCAGGGGTGTTGGGGGGATAGGGGAGGGAGTCAGAGTGGGGGTGGGGGGCGGGGGAGACCCCTATCAGTGCCAGTGCAAGGAATTCCCTTGCACTGATAGTGCTTACCGCCATGGATTTCATGGCGGTTTCAAACCGCATGAAATCCATGGAGGTAAGCCGGGTCAAAATACCGGCGGCGGTATAGTGACGGCCTCCGGGCTGGAGACCCTGGTCTCCAGCCCGGCGGGCGGAACAGAGAACCAGCGGATGACCATGGCGGTAACCGCCATGGTCATAATACAAAAAAAAAGACCGCCAGCCTGTTGGCGGTCTTACCGCCGCTTCTCCGCCTTCCGCCAGGGTCATAATGACCCCCAAAGTCTTTTTGGCCCTGAGACTTCAGAAAACAGGAGGCAAGCTCAATCCAAGCCGTTGGGGAGCACTTTTGGGGAAGGCAGAGCCCTTCTCAGCAAAGTCAGAGGCCAGCAGGGTAGCAAGGCAACAGCAGGGCAGCAGTCCTTCTCGGCAAAGCAGTCCAGATAAGTCCTTTGGGCAGCAAGGGAGTTCCTCTTGACAGGATGCAGGTGTAAATCCAGAAGTGTCTGAGTTTGTGGGGTCAGAAACCAAGTTTATATTCCCAAAAATGCCTTTGAAGTGGGGGAGACTTCAAAGAGTAGTTTTGAAGTGAACAAGTTCCCCTTTCAGTTCAGTCCTGTCTGCCAGGGTCCCAGTAGGGGGTTTGGCAGTCCATTGTGTGAGGGCAGGCCACTGGCCTTTGAAATGTAAGTGTCAGGCCCTCCACCCTTCCAGCCTGGGAAGACCCTTTCAATATGCAGATGAGTGCAGGTGTGACTGAGTGACCTGTGTTTGCGGTTGTCTGGGTGAAATGCACAAGGGAACTGTCAACCAGCCCAGCCCAGATGTTGATTGGAGACAGGCTGTAAGGCACAAATGGTCTTTAAGTGCAGATAAATGTTTACTTTCTAAAAGTGGCATTTCTAAAAAAGTAATATATTACCATTCTGGCCATACTAAATAGGGCCTGGTTACCCATTTCCGATCAGAATCTGCCACTCAAAAAGTATAAGAGGAGAGTCCTAATGCAAGCCTATGAAAGGAGCAGCCCTCACAATAGTGGGAGACCAATTTAGGAGTTTTCCAATACCAGGACATATAAAGCACATGTGTGCATGTCCTGCCTTCCACCTACATCACACCCTGCCCTATGAGTTACTTAGGGCCTACTTTAGGGGTGATTTATATGTAGAAAAAGGGGAGTTTAAGGCTTGTCTAGTTCTTTTACATGCCAAGTCGAAGTGGCAGTGAAACTGCACACAGGCCTTGCAATGGCAGGCCTCAGACATGGTTAGGGGCTACTTATGTGGGTGGCACAATCAGTGCTGCAGTCCCACTAGTAGCATTTAATTTACAGGCCCTGGGCACATGTAGTGCACTTTACTAGGGACTTAAAAGTAAATCAAATATGCCAATTCGGGATGAACCAATGTTACCATGTTTAAGGGAGAGAGCATCTGCACTTTAGCACTGGTTAGCAGTGGTAACGTGCAGAGTCCTAAAAGCAGAAAAAACAGAGTCTGAAAAGTGGAGAGAGTCAGGTAAATATTTGGGGGGTGACCACTCTAAGGCTGTCAGGTCTAACATGTGTTCCCCAAGCTGAAAGTGGGGAGAGGTACCCAACCCCCTGGGAGCTCTCATCACGAAGGTTGAAGTATATGGAGAGACCATCAGCATTGGCGTGGTCAGTCCCCGGGCGATGCTCCAACATAAAGTCATCCCCTGTAGGGAAATGGACCACCTCAAGAGTTTAGGACTTTAACTGCTCATCTGCATGAGCCATTTTAGCGGCGTGTGATCTGTCTGAACCCGGAAGTGAGTTCCAAACAGGTATGGTCTCAGCCCCTTCAGTGCCCAGACCACAGCAAATGCTTCTCTTTCAATGGCACTCCACCTCTGTTCCCGTGGCAATAGCCTTCTGCTAATAATGACTACTGGTTGGTCTAGGCCCTCCTCATTCAGCTGTGTTAGAACCACCCCTATGCCATGATCTGAAGCGTCTGTCTGCACAATAAACTCCTTGGAGTAGTCTGGGGCCCTGAGCAAGGGTGCCATGCGCACGGCTTCCTTTAGGGAGTCAAAGGCTTTCTGACAAGCCTCTGTCCAATTCACCAACCTAGGTTACTTTTCGGAAGTTAGTTCTGTTAAGTGGGCCACATGGTGCCACAACCCTTAACAAACCTATGGTAGTACTCAGTGAGGCCTAAAAAAGCTCTCACTTCTGTTTGAGTTCTAGGTGGTTACCAGGCTGTGATTGTCTCAATCTTGGCCTGGAGGGGCTGCACCTTGCCACCACCTACTAGGTGTCCCAAGTTCAGCACGGACCCTGCCCAATATGCTACTTACTGACCTTGATTGTCAGGCCTGCCTGTTGCAGGCCCTGGAGCACCTCTTGGAGGTGGAGCAGGTGTTCTTCCCAGCTGGAACTGTAGATGGCAATGTTGTCTAGATACGCGGCGCAGAACACATCCTTACCAGCCAGGACCCCATTAACCAAATGTTGGAAGGTAGCAGGGGCATTTTTGAAACCAAAGGGCATTACTCTGAACTGGTAAGATCCCTCAGTAGATGAAAAAGCGGATCTCTCTGTGTGTCCCTCAGTCAAGGAGATCTGCCACTAAACTGATGTGAGATCAAAAGCACTGAGGGGTTTGGCAGCGCCTCGCCTGTCTATGAGATCATCAGCCTAGGGGATGGGGTGATCATCAGTTTTAGTGACAGAATTGAGACCCCGGGAGTCCACGCAGAACCTAAGTTCCTGTTTTGGCACCGGGTGTGGCTCAGGGTGCGGCAACCTTGGGTACCAGCACCCCAGGGGTGGACCGGGGACTGCTGGATTTCTCAATTATCCCAAGAGCCAGCATCTTGGCAACTTCCTCCTTGTTGCTGGCCTTTACCCTGTCTGACAACCTGTAAATTTGATTCTTTACGGGGGCTGTCTCCTGTGCCAATATCATGGAAACACAAGTGTGTGAGTCCCGGGGTGAGGGAAAATAGGGAGGAATACTTCTCCAGTAGCTGGTAGCAGTCCCCTTGCTGTTCTAGGGTCAGGGAGTCAGAGAGATTGACACCCTCCACTGACCCATCACCTTCTTAGGCAGAGAGGAGACCAGGGAGAGGTTCACTCTCCTCCTCCACACCCTCATCTGTCACCAGAAGCATGTTGACTTCAGTCCTCTCAAAATGAGGCTTCAGTCAGTTCACATGGAGCTCCGTTAGGGGGATACAAGGGGACTGGAGGTCCACTAAGTAAATTAACTCCCTTTATGCTCCTTTATCTCAAATGGGCCAGTCGAGTGGTCCTGGAGTGCTCTACTGGCCCCATCACTCAAACTTTGTCTCCAGGCTGAAACTCCACTAGTGTGGTCTTCTGGTTGTACCAGCATTTCATAACCTCTTGACTGGCCTCGAAGTTGCTCTTGGATTTTTTCCAGAAGCGTTGCATCAGGTTGCGGAGGGCCAGCATGTAGCTGACCATATCTTGTGGGGATTTCTTTGGAGCTTTCTCCCAACTCTCTTTAACAATGCTTAGGGGTCCTTTGACAGGGTACCCATAGAAAAGCTCAAAGGGACTGAACCCTAACCCCTTCTGGGGTACCTCACTGTAAGCAAAGAGAAGGCATAGCAAGAGGATGTCCCACGTATGCCTCATGGCCTCAGGGAGGCCTGTGAACATGCCCTTCAAGGTCTTGTTGAATCTCTCCACAAGGCCATTGGATTGAGGATGATCGGTAGTGGTGAACTTGTAGGTCACCCCACACACATCCCACATGGACTTCATGTATGCAGACATGAAATTTGTGCCTCTGTCAGACACAATGTCCTTTGGGAATTCCACACAGGTAAAGATCCTCATCAGGGTTCTGGTCACCAGTGGTGCAGTCACCGTCCTCAGAGGGATTGCCTCTGGGTAGCGGTTGGCATAGTCCACCAAAACCAGGATAAACCTGTTGTCTAGGGCAGTTTTGGGATCCAATGGAACAATGACATTGATGCCCACCCTTTCAAAGGGGGTGTCAACGATGGGCAGTGGGATCAGGGGGGCCTTGAGCCTTTTCCCTGTTTTCCCACTGGCCTAGAAGGTAGAATAGCACCTACAGAATGCATCTGAGGCCGTCCACATTCAGGGCCAAAAGAAGTGGGTGACAAGCCTGGCAAAGGTCTTGTCTTGCCCTGATTGTCCTGCCAGGGGAATGTCATGAGCCAGGCCCAGTAGGAAGGCCCGGTAACACTGGGGGACTACCAGCACATGTGCTGCTCCAGCCTCTGATACCATAGGCTCACTGTAAAGGAGATCATTTTCCCAATCAATAAGGTGATCACCAGAGGCTTCACCTGCTGCTTAGGCCTGCTACCTCAAGCCCACAAGAGTAGGACACTCCTTCTGTGAATTGCAGAATTTTTCCCTGGTAGGCCCACCCTCAACTTGCCAGCCAGCAAGCTCAGGTAGGTCACCCAGGGCAGCAATGTCCTCCTGTGTTAGCTCAGGGCCTCCTCCTCCTCAGGGACCCTGTCAACCACCATGGAAACTTCTCTGACCAGTTTCCAACACCCCTTGCCCCTCTCCTTGGCAGCTGTCTGGCCCATTCTTCCAGGCTCCAGATGCCCTTGACTCCATTCCCAAGCAGCCATGGACCTTGTGGTCATACAGACCCACTCAGGCAATCCAAACATCTCCAAGTGAGACCTTAGCTCTACCTCCTTCCAGGACCCACAGCTACTTTCAGAGTACCAGAGACACCTCCCCCACTCAAAAGGGAACCAGTGCTACTGGTCGGTGGCTCTCACTATTGTCAGCAACAATGACTTGGTGGAATGTGTTCAGTAGGACCTGCTCTGCTGACACCAGCTGATCCTTGACAGCAGTCATGCTAGCTCCTGTGTCACGCACAGCCTCTACCCGTTGTCCATGGTGACCCACTGGATATACTTTTAAGTATTAGCAGGCCTGTGGGCTTTTGGTACCATTTCTGCATCTCCCACGGACACTAGAGTCACCTCTGTCTGTTCCCCAAACCTAACTACGACTACCTCCTTCCCGAGCGCTACACTAGCCAACCCAGGTGTCTGCCCTCCAATGGAGGGCTCTGTCTTCTTTGGACATTTGGAGTCGCCCTTAGAGTGAACATACTTATTGCACTCTATACATTGGGGTACAAATCTCCCTATCTTATTGTCAAAGAACCCTTTCTTTTTAAACTCAAACTGGTACTATTTACCACTATTCCCTTGAGAATGTTTTTGGGGGGACTATTGAAAACTCCTTATTTTTAAGTTTTTCTCCCCCCTAGTTCCTCTGTTGAGGATCCAGACCACCTTTGTGGGTGTCCCCCCAGATACCTTTTTGGACACTCTGGTGCTAACCCAGAGGTCCTCCTCCTCAGCAAGCTTCCTGAGATCAGTTAGCTTACTGTCAACTAGGTGCAGGCGCAACTGTGTAAAGCAAATACTGAGCAAATGGTCTCTCAGGATCAAATTGTACAAACCCATGTAATAATTTACTTTACTGCCCGCACCCATTCAGTGCCTTACTGGAAAAATCAATAAAGTCTACCCAGGTTTGGTTGGGGATCTTGCTACTGTCCCTGAATCTTTGGTGATACTTTTTAGGGGTCAGTCCAAATTTGGCAATCAAAATGGTTTCGTAGAGGCATACTTGGTCTGGTCCCCAGCCTCTAGTGTAAGAAGTGTGTCCCTCCCAAGTATTGGCACGTGTTCCACAAGCCCACCCCCCATTGCTCTTCAGGAACCCCATGAGCCCTGAGTGCAACTTCATATGCAGAAAACTATTTATCAATGTCATCTCCCACCACATAACTTGTCACCACATCCTTGGGTATGCAACCTTTTTGTCTCCAGTAGGTCCTGTATGTATGCTGCCACCATCACTGCTGTACCCAGACTGCCTAGCCTTGAGGTCCAGCTCTTTTAGACTCAGTTCACAAGCCAGAAGTAGTTTATTTTCTGCCATGGCTCTCTCAGCTTCCCTCTCAACCTTTCTCTCCTCTGGCTCAATTTTCAATCTTGCCAACCGCAGCCTGAATTCTCTCTCCTCTCTCCTTTCCTCTACGGTCAGGCCGTGACTTGAGACACAGCTCCCTGGTTTAGCAGGGGGTACAAATCCAGGGGAGTCATCCCCCATTGCTGTTGGCAAATCCTCTGGAGAGCCATGCACTTGCTCTCCCAACTCAACATGCTCTTGTGAGCGGGCTTCTGCCCAGGCCCTTAGCGCCTTTTGGTATTCCTCCTTCTTGGAGGCTCCATAGGTAGGTACCCCCCCATCCCTTTGCCGAAACCCTTCAGCTGCTTGACAGTCTAAGTCTCCAGCTTGGCTAGGTCAGACTCTCCAGCTCCACTTGTGGACCAACCCAGAAACATGTTGTATAGGATTAGATTAGAATGTCAAGCAGGGAAATTGCAGCAAAAAGAAAACAAATCAAATTGACCTTTACTATGGATAGGTAGTGTGCACATAGCTTTTGTATGGCACTGCACAAACACAAGTCCTATCCTCACCGCTGATCAACAATATTAGAAATGGGGTCTCTAGTTGGCAGAGGTATACACTCTTGTCCAAGTAGGGAACACAATTCTAGTCAGGGTAGGTCACACAATCAAAATTATCCTATGCCTACCCTTTGAGCAGTCAGATTTAACTTAGAAGGCAATGTGTAAAGTATTTGTGCAATAAATCACACAGTAACACAGTGAAAACCCCACGAAAATACACCACACAGCTTTAGAAAATTATCTGTATAAAAATAAGGTAAACACTACAAAGATCCAATAAGTACAAGTTGAAATATTACTTTTAAATGGTTTAAAAGAGTCTTAGGCCCTCATTATGAACATGGTGGTCAAAACCGCGCCGCCGGCGGTGGTGGTAAAAACCGCCAACAGAGGAGCGGTCAGGACCGCCAAATAATGAACCAACTGAAACACAGGCATCCTGAAAACCATCCACCGCCAGTAGATGAGTGCCGACAACGACACCAGAGTCCGCCCACAGGCCGACGGAAAGGCCCAACCCGCCCATCAAATAATGAACCACTAGACCGCCGTCAGTTCCGGGACGGGAACCACCGCCACGCAAAGTCAGGCAGAAATGAACCCAATATAAGGAAACTCTCACCGGAGGCACTCACAACATGGCGAAGCAGACATGGATAGAGAGCTGCAGATCATGCCAGCCCTGCTCCTTGCCATATACCTTCATGACCGAGACCGCCAACGAAGACAACGACGGTAAGTACTGCAACCTACGAAACAAGGGAGGAAAGGGCACAGATACATACCCATGCAACACTCCCACAACCCTTCACAGCAGCACAACCCATGCACCCCACAGCAAGAGGTACTTACCCGACACAGGGCAAATCCAACCTGACCATAGTACATACAAATGCCCCACACCCACAAACAATGAAACAAGAGACCAGGGTTCAAGAGTGCCGCCAAAACACAGGCCACACATAAACTTTTAATGCAGCTCACAGAGCTAACTATTCACATTAAGGCCAATGGCCAGTCCATAATGCCAGACGTTTTTGGGCTACAATGGCACCAACCTGACTCCCAAAAGTGCTACGGTACTCCACCTTATGGAGCAACAACGAGGCATCCAGGCACCTCAGGGAACAGGGGCAGGGGGTGGTGGGGGTGGGATTTGCGACGGGGTGGGGCTTGGACTTGCATTCGGAAGGTGGAGGGGATTTGGGTTTGGCCTTGGAAGGTGGGGTTGTGTGCTTTGACCGGGTGGAGCCAGATGGAATTGGCTCTGCACAGGGCTTCTTTCTCTCTGGGGAAGGGGCACGGGAATGTGAAGGGCGGACAGGGGCGGGCTGTGAAGTGGAAGGAGTGGAGAGGGCAAGGAGGTGCAATAAGGGGTGTGCCAGTGGGTTGGAAGAGGTCAGCACAGGAGAGGAAATGTTTTTTGGGAGCAATTGGGATGGGCCTGGATGAGGGTGTGGGAGTGGAGGCAGAGGGTGTGGACGTAAGTGGTGTAGGGGTGCGTGTTGTGGGTGCAGGTGACTGGACAGTATGCTGAGGTGTGGTGGATGTGTGATGGGTGGGTGTCTTGGTGCGTTTGTGTTTTTGGAGGAGGGGGTGGACACAGTGGGAGAAGACAGGCTGCCAGTGTCGATGTATGTTGTATGGGTGTCTGCAAGTCTGGTGAGTGTGCAGCATGTGTCAACTACAGTAGTTGTGGTGAGTGCAGGTGTGGTGTCTGGGGTGCTTGTATGGATGCTATTGTTGTGAGTGCAGGAATAGGCTTAGCAACAGTGAATGAAGGTGCAATGCCTGGGGGTGTGCATGTAGAGGGGACAGAGAGGGAGGCGGAAGAGGTGGGCACACTAGGGGAAGTGGATTTTGCTGTGTGTGCATGTGTGTGGGACGGAATGACCAGAGAAACTGGCTGCCGTCAAAGAGGAGGCGAGAGCCTGAAAAGATCTCTGTAGGCCAGACACGGCACCGTGAATGCCATCCAGATTGGCATTGGTCTGCTGCCTCTCTGATGCGAGCCCCTGGATGGCATTGATGATCGTTGTCTGCTCTACAGAGATGGTTCTGAGGAGGTCAATAGCCTCCTCCATGAGGGCAGCAGGGCTTACTGGGGCAGGGGAGGAGGTGCCTGGGGCGAAGGAGACACCCACCCTTCTGGGTGAGCGGGCACAGGCAACTGGGTGGGCAGCAAATGGGAGGGCGGTGATGGCATGGGGGGTGGCAGAAGATGATACTGTAGGGGTGTGCCCACTAGGGTCTGCCACCGCCAGGGAGCCCCCATCGGAGGAGGTATCGGAGTCACTACCTCCAGTGGTCGTTGCCTCCCCCGTGGTACTCCCCTCGCCCTCCAAACCACTGGTCCCTTTGGCGTCGGATCACTCTGCCTGTGGGCTGCTGCATCCCTACTCGCTGGTGCCTCTGCTCCCTCGCCAGATGATGATGATGGAAACAAACAACACAAGAGAACAGGGATGGGGAGACAAAACAGGAGAGACACTTGTAAATAGCTGAAAGGAGGGAACAGGGTGGCCATACATACACCCACCCAGAAGACCCTCCAACAGGCAGCACCTTCCACTAGGCCCATGGCCATGCCCCTGACTAGTGACCAGAACCCTGCTCTACACCAATCCCCTGAACTACCTAAGGACCCGACGTGTAGGAGACCTGACCCAAACACCCCTACACCCTACGGGGGCCATCATGTAGATGGACATCAGTCAGAGTCCCTGCAGCTAAGCAGCATAAACCCTAATGCACACACAGACATCCATCAAGGGTTAAGATTGTGATATGTGTACTCACCCCCTTGTGACTGTTGTGCAGCCTTTAAGCGCCCATCCAGGTCTGGGTAAACCACCACCAGCATGCGTAGCATGAGGGGTCAGTGCCCGACAGGCACCCCTTCCACGTTGGGATGACTTCCCCAGCTGGGCCTCACAGATTTTAGCTTAAATGAGTTCTTATTGATTGTTAGCACTGTGTGGTAGTTGATTGTGTGGGATGGTTGGTGGGCAGATTGTTGCAGACCTGTTTTTGGCAGGGGTTCCAGTCCCATATCTTGGCCTGAGGGTCCGTTTGTGCACCTGCTGTTGACCTAGAGGGGACGACATGGTTGTTCCTTGTGTTTCCTCTGAGGTTAGTTCATGGAATGTTGCTGCTGATGCTGTCATTGCCTGGTGTGTCTCCTGTGCTGTAGTGGGGGCCTCCTGTTCTGTGTGGGTCTCAGACTGGGTTTGTACAAGCTGCAGCAGTGCTCCTGCTATGCTGGCCATTGTGGCGTTGTGCATCCATCCTGTGGCCTCCCCCCTGGGCCACTGAGGCCCTCCCACTGGGCCTAGCTCCCTGTGCCTGTGTCCCCTGCACAGGTCTGGCAGTACCACTTGTACTGGGGCCATCGTCTTCCTGCCTGTTGGTAGGGGATGACTGTGGCCTCTGTACTTGTGTTCCACCAGTCTGTGGCCTGGATACACAGGTGTGGGGATGGTTGCCCTGGGCTGATGTTCTTGCCTGAGTGGTAGGGGTGTCAGTGGTATCCTTGGTGGGGCTGCTGGATGGAGACAGTCCAGGACTGTGTGAGGGGCCAGCCTGCTCATCAGTGTCCAGGGTTCCATCCCCAGTGTCCTGTGAGATGCCTCTGTCTCCTTAGGGGGCACTGCCACTCCTTGTCCTGTCCGTCAGGGTGGCATGGGTGGTGGTGCCTGTTGGGGGCAATGGACATGTCTGTTTCAAATGCATGATCGGATGAGGTTCACAGGGCTGGGCTGTTTTGTGCATGTGTTACACTTTGGGGCCATGCAGGGTGCCTTAGTGGGGTTTGCACTGCATTTTGCTTAGGATGTGGAGTTGCATTGTGGGTGATGTGGTGCCATTGTGAATCCTTGCAGGGGTAGGTGGATGTCAACAGGGAGAGGGATGTGGGCCTGTTAGTGGGTTTGTGAGCATGCAAGGTGACTGGATGTTGTCAATGTGGGCTGGGTGGGGTAGTGGTTCTGGTGGGTGTTGGAGGGGTGCGGTGGTGCATGCATTCCAGGTGTGATGGATATGGAGTAATTGTAGCCACTTACCCGAGTCCATTCCTCCAGTGAGTCCAGTGAGTTCCTCAGGGTGCAGGATGGCCAGTACCTTTTCTTCCCAGTCAGTGTATTAAGGTGGTGTTGGAGGTGGTCCTCCCCCAATCTTCTGGACTGCAATGTGGTGCCTGGATGCCATGGCCCTGACCTTCCCCCCAGGTCGTTCCATCTCTTGCGGTTGTCGTCCCTGGTGCGTGGATGGTGTCCCACTGCATTGACCCTGTTGACAATGGTCTGCCATAGCTCCATCTTCCTGGCGACGGGTGTGTGCTGCACCTGAGCCCCGAATAGTTGTGGCTCCACCTTCAGGGCTCGTCCGCCATGGTCCTTAGCTCCCTTTCTGTGAAGCCTGGATGTTTGAGGGGTGACATGGTGAGTGTGGTGAATGGTGTCTGGGTGGTGCTATTCTGTGGTTCCGTGTGAGTGTCGTGTATAGTTGCGTTCGGTGTCTGCTTCTGGTGATCTCGGTCTTCGTTGGCCTACTTTCATTGCAAATAATTGTGGGGTGTGTCTGTGAGTGTTTTATGGTGTTGTGGATGTGTGTCAGGTGTGAGGATTTCTAGCTTATCCAAAGTGTGCACTTCTTGCGGTTGGGTCTACTTGCCGCCCGTGGCGGTCTGCATCGCCAAAGGTCATTCGGCTTCCACTGACCGCCAAGGTGATTTGTGCATCATTATTTGGAGGGCAGAATGTGCTCGGCGGTGGCGGGGTGGGAAGTCCAGCTTTTCCGCCGACAGGGTCCTGGCGGTGACTGGTGGACTGGTGATTTTTGGCGGGTTCGGGATTTTGGTTCATTATATGGCGGGTTTCTATTCACCGCCAACGGCGGTCTTCTGTTCACCATCGCCACGGCGGTCAACGGTGTTTACTGCTGTGTTCATAATGACCGCCTTAATCTTAGAAGTAACCAGTTGTCTCTTTGATGTACACAGTACCTGGTATGCTTAATAATGACGCACGGGGACCACAGAGGAAGAGATATGGGGAAAAATAGGGTGTTGTATCAAATTAACCGGCGCGACACAGACGATGCATTGTTTCTTTCCGCACAGCAAGTGGTTTGTGTTGTTTTTTGGTACGCAGTCTTGGTTCCTCACTTCGGTGCGGGGATATTTGGACACCCAGGGATGATGCGGAAAGAATCCTTGACGTGCTGGAAGAAGGCATGGGCGCTGCGTCAATCCAGTAGGTGATGCGTAGAATTTTCTGTCGCAAGGCAGGCATTGTGTTGAATTTCCAGTCAGGAAGTCGGGGCTGCGTCGTTTCAGTCGGCTGTGCGGCGACTTCTCAGTCGCAATGCAGGGTTCGCAATGATTTCGGCAGGTGGAGAGTCGATTTTCGATGGGCAAGGAGTTTTCTGAAGAGATAAAGGCCCTCATTATGACATTGGCAGTAAATCCCACTTACCGCCATGCTGACTGCCGCCAACATACCGCCGCGGATATCTGCTTACCATATTATGAGACACACACACCAATCCGTCACTATTCAGCCACAGACACAAATCCGCAACACCAAGGGTCAGTGATAAACTGGCAGTAGCAAAGCCCACACCGTTACGCCAACAGGACTACTCCCACAACATTATGAACCACAAATCACCATGGCGGACATTCAATGGTGGTAAACCATTGGCGGTATATACCGCTGTGCTCAAAATGCACCACACACATACAAAACAACACTACATTGGTCAATTCAAACCACACACAACTGACACACATACACACACCACACCCACACACCCACACCACTATAACATACACACCCACATTACCCACAACCCTTTACGACTACAAATAATTGCCACCAGAGAGAGACAGCAAGACCACAGACAAGACCAGAGACACACACCACTATCACCTATACACCACCCACGTACCTTACATCACACACCCCAACACATCACCCTACACACCCTCACCAACACCAAACACACTACACCCATGGCACCACAAGGACACCCCAGATTCTCTGAGGTGGAGCTAAGGGTCATAGTGGAGGAAATCATCCGGGTAGAACCAAAGCTATTTGGATCATAGGTGCAGCAGATATCCATTGCTAGGAAGATGGAGCTATGGTGGAGGATCGTGGACAGGGTCAATGCCGTGGGACAGCACCCAAGAACAAGGGATGATATCAGGAATCGGTAGAACGACCTACAGGGTAAGGTACATTCCATTGCAGAAAGACACCAACTCGCTGTACAGAGGACTGGCGGTGGACCCCACCTCCTCCCCCACAACTAACAATATGGGAGGAGCAAGTCTTGGCAATCATGCATCCTGAGGGCCTGGCAGGAGTAGGAGGAGGACTGGACTCTGGTAAGTCAACTCTTTACTACTACTACCCCCCTACCTGCATGCCATCACATAGCCCCACTCTCACCATCACTCCACCACCTCCCACGCACCCCACCATCACAACCCACCTACCCCAATTCCAAGCCCTGCATGCAACACCAATGCATGGACACCACTCACAGACCTGCATGGTCACCTATCACTAAAGCATGCACACTAGAGACAATCAACTAGCCCACCAAATAACAACTCACACGAGGCAAAGCTGCCAGGGCAATAACAACCATAGAGGGCAACACACCCATGCACAATATGTCACACACAGAAACAATAACACTGCATTTACATCCCCACAGGTATCCCAGCCAATGTCACCAGAAAAGAGGTGCCAGCAACATCCAGTCCCCTCACAGAAGAGGCCCACAGTGATGACAGCAGCTCTGGTTGCCTGGATCTGGATGACCAACCTGGCCCATCAGGGACCTCCGGACAGTCGGTTACCCAGGCACAGTCTCACACCACCACAGAGCCTCCCCCCCAGGAAACACCACCACAGCACCCACCCAGCAGGCCCATACCTCTGTCCCAACGACATGTCAATCAGCAGTGTGTCCACCACTACAGGGACCCCAGGCCGCCCCACAAACCCACGACAACCAGGGATCTGGGGTCAGTGGGAGACGGGCACACAGTTGCAGGAGACAGGGGCACAGGTCAACAGGGAGGACTGCTGTGCGCCGGGGGAGGACAGGCCCAGGGAACCGACTCTCCAGGAGGCACTCACTGCGATCCTAGGAACATACCAACATTCCCAGGATACGCTAGGCCAGATCGTGGACAAGAAGCAGGAGAACATGCAGCTGCAGGAGGGACAGTACCTGGGGATCAGGGAGGACTTGAAGTCCATTAACACCACCCTTGTCTCCATTGCAAGGGTGCTGGCAGACATGGCCAACAGTATGAGGGAGGCAGTGGCACACCAGCGGGCCCCTGCCGCTAGCCAGACTACTGAACAGCCCTCTATCTCTGCTGTCGCTAGTGGACAGGAGGCCCCGCCACAGGACCAACAGGCCACCAGCACCCCGCCCCTGCAGAAGAAGAACCACCCGCACGTTCTCTGCGATCCAGGCAGAAGCCAGAGACTATTGTCAAGACCCCCGCCAGGAAATGAGACTCTCCTTATTGTCACCCTTGTGTCCCACTCTGTCACCCGGTCCACTTTGAACTGCTATTGGTCCCCTTCCTATGTCTCCTTGGACAATGCACCTGTGCTACCAATAGAATGGAACAATACCCTGGACTTTCCTCCATCATCACCCCATCCCAATGCACTTGCCCCTCTACTTCTACTACACCCTTTGAAAAAACATGTATGGAGAATGTCAAATGTTTTAAGTATGTATTAGTTTAACCAGGTTGAAACATAGCAATTCAACAGTACAGTAATGTTCACATATGAAAGACATGTAGATGGCTGCTGTGATCACACCAGGAGCGATAGTGGGGCACCAACATCTGCAAAATGAGTTTCCAAAGGGTACAGTGAGTGGGCATAGACGTGGGAAATAACAGCATGCCAGTGACAAAGATAAACCATAAAATGCCAAGGAAATATGAAGTAACACTGTCTTTCCTGTGTGTCATTGGAAGTATTGTCGAATCACTGCAGTTCTGTTGTCCTCATCCTCTGCCTCCTCATCCTCACTGTCCACAGGGTCCACTGCTGCCACATGGCCATCTCCAGCCTCCTCCTCCTGCAGAAAAGGCACATGGTTGTGCAACATACAGCATGCCACGATTATCTGGCAGACCTTCGTGTGTGAGTAACACAGGTATCCACCTGTTAGATGGAGACACCGAAACCTGGCCTTCAGTAGGCCAAAGGTACGTTCAATAATCCTTCTTGTTCACCCATGTGCCTCATTGTAACATTCATCTGCCCTTGTCCTGGCATTCCTCAAAGGGGTCAGTAGCCATGATAAGTTTGGGTAACCTGAGTCACCTGCAAATATCGAGGGACAACTGTTAGCCACACACTAACCCTTATGGCCCACACCATGTTCTGCTTTCCCTCTTATCTCATAACCGAGCTTACAGAACCTCTCTGGAATGCACTTCTTAGTTTAAAGAAGACATTTATTGTTATTATGACTTCACCGCAAGGTTCTTGAGAGACGAAATTAGTAGATTGGAAGCACACGTTAAAAAGTAGTCGCAGCAATGAAAGCAAAATATATCAAAGTACTTCTCAGTTACAATGTACACAGCAAAATACATGTGATTATATTATAGCATAACTTCAAAGCAAAGCATAAAAGTCAAAATTCATCACCTTATGGGCAAGGCTGTAGGGCCTATATTCAGCTTCATCTTTCTGGGGTCTGCAAGTTGATGACTCCGGTCAACTGCGAGAAAGAGATTTTCTACCCAAAACGGGAGACTGGCAACTGACGTCTACGTTCCTGTCTGAAGTCAAGCAGATTCAATCTACCCCTGTTGTAGCCCAGAGTCATCCTTAAAAGCAAACTCAGTGTGAGAACCGAAGAAACCTGGAGAGTGGCCAATTCTCCCAAGCTCCTCGTTCTCAGATTGGATTGCGAGGTAAACACAAAATCTACGTGCTCTTTTCAGCTAAGGTCTGGTGTGAAGAAAACAGCTTGGTCCATCTTGTGGAAGCTTGGAAAAACACAGCTCATCTGCAGTGTCTCAACTGCAATGTCTAACCCCACGTTAAAGCCAATAGGCAGGTAACCTAAATATCAAATGTAATGTCTAATGTCATGTCAAAGCCAATAGGCAGCTAAACTGAATACAGAATGTAATGGCTAATGCCATGTCAAAGCCAATAGGCAGCTAAACTGAATACAGAATGTAATGGCTAATGCCATGTCAAAGCCAATAGGCAGCTAAACTGAACAAAACATGTAATGTGCTACTGGTGAACATTGAGCAACTAATATGCGCAGTGGTGAAACACAAAGTCATTGGTCAAACACAATTAATAGCATCACACACCATACCCCTACACCAACATTTACTGGGTTGGAACCAGGGCTCACCTGTTAGCCACACCATGTGCCTCTGTAGTCGGCCCATCACATTTGGGATGCTGCTATTCCTCAGGATAAAAGCATCATGCATGAGCCGGGATACTTAATATTGACATGGGAGATGTACTGGTCCGCCAAACACACAATCTGCACATTCATTGAGTGAAAACTTTTTTGATTTCTGAAGACCTGTTAATTTTGCCGGGGGGGACAAATGCAATATGTGTTCCATAAATCGCCCCAATGATGTTGGGGATATGTCCCATTGCATAGAAGTCAGCCTTCACAGTGGCCAAATCCTCCACCTGGGGGAAAACGATGTAGCTGCACATGTGTTTAATCAGGGAAGACAACACTCTGGTCAGCACTATTGAGAACATTGGCTGTGACATTTCTGCTGCCAAGCCCACTGTCACTTGGAAAGAACCTGTTGCCAAGAAATGGAGCACTGATAGCACTTGCACAAGAGGGGGGTTCCAGTGGGGTGATGGTTAGCAGATATCAGGTCAGGCTCCAATTGGGCACACAGATCTGTGATTGGGGCCCTGTCAATTCTGTAGGTGAGGATGATGTGCCTGTCCTCCATTGTTGCCAAGTACACCAGGGGTCTGTACAATGGGGGATGTCTCCATCTCCTATTCATCTGCAGCGGTTGCAATCTATGGGGCAAAAGAGTGAGCAACTGGTCATAATCTGTACATTGTAACCACTAAAGTTCAATGCATATTGTGACTTTTACAATTTACTGGTGGCATATGTCCAGAATGTGAAATTGTGAACTGTGACGCAGTTAAGATCCATGGCCTGCCCCCCCCTGTATGGAGGGACAGGTGAAAGTGAGGTAATTCTGCTGACATTGTGTGCCATTGCAGGAGGCGGTCGGGAACCGCTGTGCAACTCCTCATTGGTTATCATTGTGCCCTATGGGGTACAGTGGCCAATGGTGATGTACGCTGGCGGTGACGGTATGCACCGCCACAGACGTCACCGCCATTTTCTATCTGTTCACTCACTTGCTATCTGACCTTCAACAGGAGAGGACCTACACTGCATGTGCTGCTGTGAACTGTGTCTGGAACCTACCATGGCTCGTGTGACTGGGGAAAGGGCCCCTGCCTTCATCTTGGCAGAGTTGGAGAGACTGGTGGATGGGGTCCTGCTGTATGGGCCTCCAGCCCAACAGGTGAGTACACTGTGAGTACGATGCATGGGGCATGAATGCATGGAGTGGTGTGTGTGAAGGCCTTGTGTAGGGGGGGTTGGTGGATGGACCCTGGGCAGCATGCAGCATGTAACCTGGGCCACGTCTGTGCAAATGGGAAGGGGTATGGCAGGACGGTCTGATTAATACCTTTCCCTGTGTGTGTTTCCTCTGCAGGTCAGCGCCCATCAAAAGAAGGGTATATGGTGTGCCATCGCATGGACGTGCGGACCCTGGGGGTCTATGGCAGGCGGAGCACCCACTGTGGGAAACGGTGGTAGGACGTGAGACGCTGGGCATGGAAGATGGCTGTGGGAAACGGTGGTAGGACGTGAGACGCTGGGCATGGAAGATGGCAGAGGCCCCGCTGGGGATGGCCTTCCAACGAGGAAGGGGTGCCCGTCGAACCCTGACCCCCCTAATGCCCCGCATATGGCGGTGGCCTATCCGGAGCTGGATGGGTGCTTGGGAGCATCACAGCAGCAACAAGGGGGTGAGCCCTTCATTACTACATATGCCTGGTGGGGTGGTATCCTGGTGGGGGATGTGTGCCTGTGCGTGCCCCTAGGCAGGCCTGACATTGCAGAGTAGGTCCCATGTTGGGCAGGGTTCTGATGTGAAATCCCTCCAACCTAGCTAGTAGGCATCCACTACTGGGCAGGGGTGTGTGGGTCCCAGGTATGCTGCAGTTGGTGGTACGTGTCCCTCCCCATGCCCTGATAACTAGCATTGTAACTGGTAGTGCATTGCCTAGTGTGTAGGGCTGTTCCCTGTGTGTGAGTGTATTGTGTACGCCAACGGTGGTGTTGGTGCCGCCATTGACCTAGTGGATCCTTTGTCTCTCCCCCCCTTTCTTGTTTTGTCACCCTGTCCTTATGTGCATTAGCATCATCTGGTGGAGGAGCAGAGGCACCGGTGACGGAGGGAGCTGCATCCTACAGGACCCAGGAGGCAGAGTCTATCAACGGTGAGGGCACCAGTGGGACAGAGGGCGAGGGGAGCGCCATGGCGGAGACTGGAGGGGACAGTTCAGACTGTGCCCACACCAGCTACTGGTACACCCGTCACCCCCCGTACCAGCACTGCCCTCCCAGCAGCCCCTCAGTGAGTTTCCCATGCCCGCTCACCCAGGAGGGTGGGCATCTCCTTCGCCCCAGGCACCTCAGGCCCTTCTCCAGTTAGCCCTGCTGCCCTGAGTGAGGAGGCTATTGACCTCCTGTGATCCATCTCAAATGCAACAAGTGTGTGTTAAAGCAGCTGTCTGAGCTCTTTCCGCCATGGTCATAATTTGGCGGTATTTACCTCCAGCCTGTTGGCGATATTACCACCACTTCATCCCCAACTGCCAGGGTTTTAATGAGGGCCAAAGTCTTTTTGGCCCTGAGACTTCAGAAAACAGGAGGCAAGCTCAATCCAAGCCATTGGGGAGCACTTTTGGGGAAAGCAGAGTCCTTCCCAACAAAGTCAGAGGCCAGCAAGGTAGCAGGGTAACAGCAAGGAAACACTCCCTCTCAGCAAAGCAGTCCAGATGAATCCTTTGGGCAGCCAGGCAGTTCCTCTTGACAGGATGCAGGTGTAGGTCCAGAAGTGTCTGAGCTGGTGGGGGCCAGAGACCCAGTTTATATACCCCAAAATGCCATTGAAGTGGGGGAGACTTCAAAGAGTAGTTTTGAAGTGCACAAGTTCCCCTTTCAGGTCAGTCCTGTCTGCCAGGGTCCCAGTAGGGGGTTTGGCAATCTATTGTGTGAGGGCAGGCCACTGACCTTTCAAATGTAAGTATCAGGCCCTCCACCCTTCCAGTCCAGGAAGACCCATTCAATATGCAGATGAGTGCAGGTGTGACTGAGTGTCTTGTGTTTGTGGGTGTCTGGGTGAAATGCACAAGGGAACTGTAAACCAGCCCAGCCCAGATGTTGATTGGACACAAGCTGTAAGGCACAGATGGTCTTTCAGTGCAGGGAAATGCTCACTTTCTAAAAGTTGCATTTCTAAAATAGTAATATAAACTCCAACCTCATCAATATACAGGATTTTCTATTACCATCCTGGCCATACTAAATATGACCTGGTTACCTCTTTCAGATTAGAATCTGCCACTCAAAAAGCATATGAGGGGAGTCCTAACGCTAGCCTATGAAAGGAGAAGGCCTCATCGTAGTGGAAAACGCATTTAGGAGTTTTCCACTACCAGGACATATAAAATACATATGTACATACCTGGCTTTCATCTACATAGCACCCTGCCTTATGAGTTACCTAGGGCCGACCTTAGGGATGACGTATATGTAGGAAAAGGGGAGTTTAAGGCATGGTAAGTACTTTTAAATGCCAAGTCGAAGTGGCAGTCAAACTGCTCACACAGGCCTTGCAATGGCAGGCCTGAGACATGGTTAAGGGGCTACTTATGTAGTTGGCACAATAAGTGCTGCAGGCCCACTATTAGCATTTCATTTACAGGACCTTGGCACATGTAGTGCACTTTACTAAGAACTTATAAGTAAATCAAATATGCCAATTGGGGATAAACCAATGTTACCATGTTTAAGGGAGAGAGCATATATACGTTAGCATTCATTAGCAGTGGCAAAGTGTGCAGAATCCTAAAACCAGCAAAAACAGTGTCAGAAACGCGGAGGGAGGCATGCAAAAAGTTGGGGGATGACCACTCTAAGGCTGTCAGGTCTAATACATGTCATTGGTGCATTTTCTCTGCCATCTTTCATGGCGGTACAGCAAAGTTAAATAAGCCTATTAGGTAAATCCAATGATTAATAGTTATTTTAGGGAAAAGCTCAGGGGCCATGTCTATTCCACTGCTTAGCTGTGGCATTACACATACAGCCCTAAAGCCAGTCAAAGTAGACAGGTAGAAATATGGGACACAAAAATAATGTTCTTTCTTAAACCTTTAATATCACCACAACCTACAATATCTCACACACCATTACTAACAATACCACTACCAAAAACATCCAAACCAGCAACCATTATCAGGGCAAATAATACTGGGGTCTCAAACACCAATGCCTAACTGCATCCCTAATAATTCGAAAAACAATACCACCAAGTTACTAATTCTACTAATAGCACCAACATAACACCATCACCACCAATACAAATGCCACCAAAACCACTCCCACTACCACCATTATCACCACCACCAATACCTTTACCAGCACCACTACTGCCCATAGCACTGGCGAAAATGGCCCCAAACCTTTTGCCTTCCTCCTTATCTTTTTTGCTGGATTTTTCAGCTTGATGGCCTTAGAACTCTGTGCACTTTACCATTACTAACCAGTACTAAATTGCTTGTGCTCTCTCCCTCGCCCCAAAACATAGTAAAATTGGTTTATACCCAATTGGCATATTAAATTTACTTGTAAGTGCCTTGCAGAATGGTTTACCATATACCTAGGGCCTGTGAATTTAATGCTACCAGTGGGCCTCCAGCATTTATTGTGTCACCCACTAGCAGTCTAAAACTAGTGTGCTGCATAAATACTTTACACATTGCCTCTAAATTAAGCCTGACTGCTTTTTGTGCAAAGCTACCCAGGGTTAAGAATGTGTTAATTTAGTGACTTTTTGTGGTTCACCCTGCAAGAAAATGTGGATGTTCTTGATCAGGACTCACACACTAGTCAACCAACAACCCAATTTCCCATAACCACTAATACTAATATCACCAAATTACCTATATCACACAAATATAGTACCAAAATCACTACCACCAATACCGCCACAATTACAACCAACTTTATCACCACATCTAGCTCAGCTACACCACTACCAAGGATCAGAAATAGCAATAGGTCTAGCTTTAAAATGCTATTGGATGGAAACATAATATTTGCAGGTCTGTATTTGCAGGCATTGTCACATTAAAATCAGGCCTATTGGTTTTACCAGTGCTTGTTGTGGCTGGGTCTAGTCAGTCCATGTGCTGTGTTTCTGTGTAAGTGTGATATTTGTTTTGGGATACTACCGTGAAGATGGACAGAAGGGGCCCAGGCCACCATGTCCTATTCCTCGCAACCGGAGACAGGCCAGAAAAAATAGAAGACATTATAATGCTCATTATTGATCAATAAACTATAATGCATTGATAAATTGATCTGGCATTTTTAAAAGAGAAGTTTGATACCCTATCCATACATATAAATGTGTTTGAACCCAAGTGCACATAAAATTGAAATGTAGCAACTCAATGTTACAGAAAGAAGCATTTTAACACCATGATAGTAAAGTGATTTAGATACAGGTTCCTACCGCTTTGTTTGTGGTCTAACATGTGCTCTCACGAAAAGGGTTTCTTAGAATCAGGCATGAAAGGGTTGATGGCAATAGATCTCTACCAGTGGGAATCTTCTTACTTCCAGCTGAACTATTGCTTCCCGAACATGGAGAAGTTATTGAAGGATTACCTCAAAAAAATGTTAAGAAACATATGGAAATTGCCAGTTACCTTTGACATTAGTAACAACATTGAAAAGATCTTTGACTTAGAAAAACACTGAAAACATGCAATTTAGATGATTGCTCTTTGATCAGCCCGTGTAGAAGAATCAAAAGTGGTTTGAAAAACGCGTTAACAGGAGAAATTGAAAATATATTTGTGTATTGAAAGGGGCAACGCAACTAAAAAATACGCTATTTAGTAAACCTATGTAAACATACATTAATCAAACCAATGTTTAGTGTTTTAGTTAGTACCTTGCTCTGTCTGAATATGAAAACAACACAAATTTACACATACTCGGCTTGTGATTTTGTTTTTGTTCACTCGCTCCTTTCATAAAAAAACAGCAACGACTCATAAACGGCGTTAAATTATTGACACCTTCCCGGGTTTCTAAAGGAATGAATGAACAAGCTTGTGGCAAGGGCTCCACCACACCGCGGAAGCCAAGCCACTAAATTCAACAAGCCTTTGCAGAGACAAAAGATTTCGCCTATGTAAGCTATTGGCTTTTCCAATGTGTTTTAGCCGTGTTGTTCACCAGCGTGGCTGCTGTTCAGCGTGGCTAAAAGTAAGTGGCATAGAGGGATGGGGCTGAGGTGTTGTAGAGCGGAATAGTGAAGAGTGGAGTAGAGTTTTGTAGAGTGGCAGAGAGTGTCGTGTATTGGAGTGGCATAGTGTGGAGTCGCGTAGAGTTGCATACAGTGTAGTGGCATAGAGTAGAGTGGACTGGTGTAGAGTGAATTAGCGTAGAGTGTTGCTGAGCATATTGGCGTAGAGCACAGTGGCACTGAGTTTCAGTGACATTAAGTGCGGTGGCATTGCATTCAGTGGCATACAATGCAACATTGTATAATGCAGTGACGTAGATTACAGTGGTGCATAGTAGAGAGCAGTGGTGCAGAGTAGAGTGGCACAAATTAGAGTACTGCAGAGCAGAGTAGAATGGTGTAGAATGCAGTGGCATAGAGCAGTGGTTCCCAACCTGTGGGCCGGGGGCCCCTGGGGGTCCACAAAGCCTCCTCAGGGGGTCCGTGGCTGCATAAAACATTGAATAATATTAGGTCCCAGCTATCAGTAATGACTCCTCGGGGGTCCCCGTGTTCCAATAATGATTCAGTGGGGGTCCCCGGGCTCTAGTATTGATAAAATGGGGGTCCACAGAAGTCAAAAGGTTGGGAACCACTGGCATAGAGTATAGTGGTGTAGAGTAGAGTGGCATAGAGCGGTGCAGTGTGGAGTGGCATAGAGTTGAGTGATGCAGAGGTCAGCGGCATAGAGTAGAGATGAGTGGCATAGAGTGCAGTGGCATAGAATGCAAAGTAGAGTCAAGTGGCAAAGAGTAGTTTATACTAAAGTAGCATAGAGTGGTGCAGAGTAAAGTGCAATGTCATAGAATATAGGGCCATATGTACGAACACTTTTTCCCATAGACACAGAATGGGTAAAAACCTTAGCTACATCAGGCCCATAGCGGCATAGAGTGCAGTGGTGTAGAGTTGAGTAGTGCAGAGTAGAGTGGTGTACTGTTCAGTGGAGGAGAGTGAAGTTTTGCAGAGTAGAGTGGCAGAGTGCAGTGGAGGAGAGTGGCATAGAAAGTAGTGGCTTAGAGTACAGTGATGCAGTATAAAGTGCAGTGGCATAGAGGGCAGTGACACAGAGTACAGTTGTGTAAAGAGCATTGGCATAGAATGCAGTGGTTACAAGTAGAGTGGCATAGAGTGCAGTGACAGAGTGGAGTGGTGCAGGGCGGAGTAGAGTGGTGTAGAGTGCATTGGCGTGGAGTAGATTGTTTCAGAGTAGAGTGAAGTGGCACAGAGTGGAGTGGTGCAGGGTAGAGTGCAGTTGCGTAGAGTGGCATAGACTGTAATGGCATAGAGTAAAGTGGTGTTGAGTGCAGAGGAATAGAGTGCAGTGGTGCAGAGTAGATTAGAGTGGCATAAGTGGATTGGCATGAAGTTCAGGAGACCTATAGTGGAGTGTTACAGACTAAAGTGGATTGGCAAAGAGTGTATTGGCATGGAGTGCAGTGGCGAAAAGTGCAGTGCTGCAAAGTGGTGTAGAGTACTATGGAGTAGAGTGAAGTTGTCCAGACTAGATTGGTGTGGCCTTGACTGGAGTGGTGTAGAGTGCAGTGGCAAAGAGTGCATTGGCATAGAGTGGAGTGGTACAGGGTAGAGTAGAGAGGCATAGTGTAAAGTGGCATACATTGCAGTGATGTGGAGTGGAGTGGTGCAGAGTTCAGTGGTGTGCAGTGGTGTGCAACAGAGTGCAGTGCAGTGGTGTTGAGAGGTGCAGAGTAGAGTGGGGTGGTGTAAAGTGGAATATTCATGGTGTGGTAGGACACTACCATTACAGACAACACATTTTCAATTGAAATGACCAATAAATTTGCACAGGCATTCAGTTTTACTAATAAAACTACACAGTGCACAGACAAATATGCTTTCAAATTCCATCTCCTAGTTTAATGATTCATTTTGATCATATAAAAGTATTTGTTTTCAACATACTTCAGAATTAACAAAGAACTGTGCTTCATTTGTGTGTTCATAATTCTGATATATTATGAAATACTTACACAGCTCATTTAAATGTTGTTATGTGCAAGAAAAAACCCTTTCTCTCCCCCAGTATCCAGCACGATTGTCCCATAAATCCTCTCACTTTGAAGTCAGAGAAAGAAAAGTAAGCAAGAGCCCTTGGAGGACAGCTCCAGACATTTGACCTCGCTCTTTGAATGCAAATCAAATGTGATGAGATAAGAACGAGATTAAAAGGCCTGTTAGAAGAAAGTGAGTTTGTGGAAGAATACAAAAAACATGGGTTAGGCAACAGGAGGGACGAAGTGAACCTGGAGAGCCTAAAGCAAAAAAAGCAAGCAAATGGAAAGCTAGAAAGTGTCAGTTACAAAGCCAATGGTAATCAAAAAGTGAAATGCATTTCTAGGTCAACTTCTGAAAGTCCTCAAGATGTCTTTAGCAAACCAAACAGCTCCTCTGTCTGGTAGGCGGCAACCTAAAAAGCTAAAGGTAGATCGGTCATGTCTTGCTGGCATAGTGGAACTGTCATTATGCCACTAAATATCCTTGACATGTTTGCAGTTTTCTTCTAGCAAATGGAGACTATTTAAAATGTTTTCCTTCCCGGGATGCCCTGATTTAACAGGTGCTATTTCTATTGGTACCAGGTCTCCCTAATTTGAAAAACGTATGCTCCGCAATCATCAGTGAAGGACAACAGGCAAATTCTCATATTATTTGTCAAAACAATGGTGCATAGGTGCCGCTGCCTAAAGTGTGCTGTTGGTGTACTTAACTGGATACCCACAAATTCCCTCTGGAATAGTAACATACCAATGTATATGTTTGATAAAACACAATTATTGATCACCATTTAGGGGCCCTTATGTAGAGGAAAAACATACATCCAGTTAGACAAATGAATGAATAGTGATTAAACAAGAGAGAGCAGCACATTAGGGAAGTGTCATCAGTGAAAGTCTTGATCCTGTACGTCTTCACTGATCCAGAAACATGTAAGTAAACTGTAAGATTTGACAGATTGGGGGAGGAAAGCGGTTAATATCTTGCTGATGGACAGAGACTGAATGAAGATCAAGGCAAGGGGAAAATAAGATTGAATACATGAAAAAGGGATGGAACTATAGAACAATTTGAAGAAGACAAGGAAAACGACTACTTGGAAGGGGAGATGCAAAAGTGAGGGTACTAAACACTGAGAGATAAAAAAGTGAAAGGACGTCTAGGAAACTAAGCAACAATCACTAAAGTGAATAGTGAAGGAAGAGGTATTGGATACGATGCAAAATACAAGTAGAAACTTGAGACTATTAGGATGACTTTACTAAATGTGAATTGCATGACTCTTCATGAAGTGCAAAAAATATAAAGCTGTGTGTCAGCAGAGGTGTCAGACAGGCGATGCACATGAGACTGATGGAGGCATACACAGTGAAAACAGAGTAGATGGAGCGATGCTAGCTCACCTAGAGGACAGGAGAACGAACAGACAGCAATACTATTACACCAAAACATTCGTACAACTATGGGGGTCATTCTGACCCTGACGGGCGGCGGAGGCCGCCCGCCAGAGTTCCCCCACCAAAATACTGCTCTGCGGTCGAAAGACCGCTGAGGGTATTTTGGGATTTGCCCTGGGCTGGCGGGCGACCGCCAAAAGGCCGCCCGCCAGCCCAGGGCAAATCATCCTTCCCACGAGGACGCCGGCTCAGAATTGAGCCGGCGGAGTGGGAAGGTGCGACGGGTGCAGTGGCACCCGTCGCGTATTTCAGTGTCTGCATAGCAGACACTGAAATACTAAGTGGGGCCCTCTTGGGGGCCCCTGCAGTGCCCATGCCATTGGCATGGGCACTGCAGGGGCCCCCAGGGGCCCCGCGGCACCCCCTACCGCCATCCTGTTCCTGGCGGGAGACCCGCCAGGAACAGGATGGCGGTAGGGGGTGTCAGAATCCCCATGGCGGCGGAGCGCGGTCCGCCGCCATGGAGGATTCACATGGGCAGCGGAAAACCGGCGGGAGACCGCCGGTTTTCCGCATCTGACCGCGGCCGAACCGCCGCGGTCAGAATGCCCTGCGGGGCACCGCCGGCCTGAATCACCCCCTATGTCTGTAATGAAACTGAATGAATATGGGGTGGCGGTCTTAGGATCCATGAAAGTTTGAGATAACCACTGGGGAAATATTTGACCACTAGCTCAGGCACCAGCATAAGGAGAAGGTACAGAATGAATATTAGTGACCTAAGTGACACATGATAGTAAAAAATATGAGGTCTGTGATCAGAGATGTCACCACAGTCTTCGACCATTAAAAGTATACCCGAGATGCGTAATAAGAATGAAAGCAGATGGGTAAAAAGTATGAAAATGTTTGTCGGACCGGGCGCCACCAGCGCTAAAGCTATGAAGCTTTAAAGCCAATACCGATGGGCAGGTATCTTATGGGAAGGAAAGTTATACAGCAACATTATACAACACTAGAAGGAACACTGCAAGCCCCTGTACTGTGCTTGTATATCATAATCAGCAGGGGCAAAGGTGAGAATATGAAGGGAAATCAACAAACTCTAGGATTGCTTATTGAGTTAACACTTGGGGTGGAAAACGCAGTGATCTGCAGGTCACAAGTTGAATCCTGGTATGGTTGACTCAAATATCCTTCCTTCTAAGTTCAGCGAATTGAAATCTATTAAATTGTTACGAACTTGTTATTTACAGCAGTGAGAAAATGTAGTAGTGCGTTATGAACTAATATATTAAAAAACAAAAAGAGTATTAATACCAACCAAGCAAAAGCAATTAATCGACAGGTAAACACTGCATCTAGAAGCTTGGAACCTACAAGGAACAATAGACAGCATTATGCGTCTCTGTGTCACAGAAAATGCATTAGTATTAGAGAGGTTGTATAAAGAAACATAGATTTATATTTAGTCACTATGTACAAACATCCAAGGTAAAAGTAAACACTTCCACCTGCACATCCTACCATCTACTAGTGAGATCAAACCCCTGCACCCACATCTCCAAAACTGTGGTCTTTTCCAAGGGACTGCTCCAGGATCCACACCAGTATTCCACCTCTTCTCTCCATGTGAGATTTGACAGCCACTGACACATACATGCCAATGTTTGGAAAGAGTGAGATTTCGAAAAAATGGGGGCATTCATTTTCCAGTTGACATCCATCGGAGTGGAGGTAATTTAGATAGAAATCTAGTAAAATCGTTTTCGGCTTAAGAAATCGGTAGTCTACTACTTCATTTGGGAGTGTTGGCATGTATGGTGATGTCCCACCCATCCACAGTAAGGACCATAAATCAATAAGACACATGGGCCCATATTTATACTTTTTGACGCAAAACTGCGCTAACGCAGTTTTGCGTCAAAAAATGTTGCGCCGTCTAACGCCATTTGGATGCGCCGTGCGGGCGTCAAATTTATACTTTGACGTACGGCGGCGCAACCAACAGGTGGGCGTCAGGATATTGTGACGCACACAGCGGCGTCAAGTCGTAAGGAAAAACCACGTAAAGGCGACGCACATCACCGTGGCCCGATTTACGACAGCGCAATCGTGAAAGCGCTGGTTTTTCTCACGCAATTGCGTCAAATTCTAGCGCGAAAACTGCAGTGTTACCAGAGAGCCAACATGGATCCCAGTGGACACAACAGAGCCCAGGATGATGACAGCAGACCAGGAACCAGCCAAGAGGTCCCACAAACAAACCAGGATAACCAAAAAAAGAAAAGAAAGTGTCGCTTCAGTGAAGAGGAGCAGGAAATCCTGGTGAGAGAGGTGACGGAACACCAGCACCAACTTTTCATTACATCCAAATTGCCACTCAGTAGGAGAGAGGCCATATGGAAGCAAATAGTGGACAAGATCAACAGTGTGGCTGAAGAACGCCGCACAGTCACTGAGTGTAAGAAACGCTGGCATGACTGTAAACGCAGGACCAAAGAGAAAATGGCCAGGAACAGGAAGGCAGCAATGCAGACTGGAGGTGGGAGTCCAGCACAACAGGAGGCCCTGGACCACATGGAGGAGATGGTTGCAGCCGCCATGCCCGAGGAGATCGTCACAGGGATTCAAGGGCAGGACAGTGCAGACTACCAAGACACAATGCACATGCAGGGTAAGTCGCATGGGGAATTATAATGCACTAATGTTAACTGCAACCAGGGGGGGAATACCTACTACACAATGCATGTAAGTCAGCATATACATAGAGTGGCATGGGTAAAGGAGCACAGTAGGGGGGCATGCCTAGCACACACTGAAGCTGGGGCACCACCAAACACAGCAACAAGTACAGCCCCATGGGGACATCCTGTAAGTACAACAATAGAGCCAAGGGAAAGCAGCGACAGGTAGGAAGGCCACTACAGCAAACTCACATCCAGGCACTTGTTTTGTAAAATCTATCCTACAGCAACTAGGTCCCTATCAGTAACCCAGTAGGCAAAGCAACAACTGCAATGTAACTGCCACAACACCTTACAATAACGCCTCTCATCTCTGTGCAGCTACAGTACCAAATGGCAGCAACCTCCCCATGGAATATACATACACAAATTAGGGGGTGACATTGACATCCGCAACAAGTCAGTGTAAAAATACAAACGCACCAGTACACTCAAATGCCCAATGTCCATACCTGACACATACATAAGCCAAAGTAAACAGCAATAGGACCCACACAGCACCAACCACACACACATGCTGCATACGTCAGGGTCCCTCACATGCCTGGATAACAAGGCTACATCACTAATGTCATACTGCTCAGACAACACCTGAGGAGGAGACATAGGCAACTGGTCACTCAAACACACCTGCAAAGTCTGACAAACAAATCGGACCTTCATACGATAAACAGGCTTATACAATCAAACACACATGACCCACCTTCATCTTCAAACATCAACAATGTTTACATCCACACCACATCCAAACATGAACATGCATAGGAAATGGCACGGAACATGTACACTGCATGCAATGTGAATCAAAAGTGAATGGGGCAGGTCCTGAGAGGCAAGTGTGTTGGCAGGGCACTCACAACACCCACAGTCAGTCAATGTGTATTCTGGCAAGTGTAATGTATACTTTGCGCATTAGCCTCAGGCTGTAGGCCTTTCTGCACCTTACCCTGAATGTACTCTTACGCATATGCTCACATCTAAGAGCCTCTGAGCACTTTGCACTACATGCTTCTCATTGGCCTTCCTATCAGGAAATATACCAAATAGCCAGTCCTAGGGTGTTGTTAATAAGTCCAATCACACTGTTTTGCCTACATCTGCACTGGAGTGTGCCAGAACAGATACACTCTGTGCCCCAGTCAAGGATACAGTCTGGTACTTTGCGGATAGATGGGGTAGGGGTTCTGATTTGCCATTCCTGCGTAGGGAAACTATCTCATCACCATGACTTATGACTTATAAAATCACTTCATTGTCCCAAGACACACAAGAGGGAGTCTCCAAACAGAGAAACACCAGACGCTGCCTGCCTTGCTGCAGATGCAAAACCAGATCACAGGCCATTGCTCAGATATGACGGATGAAGTCTCCCCAGTGATTCAGACAGGCAGGCTAGAAGCTTAACATGCTGTGCTATAAATAGAACAAGCAGAGGGAGAGTACAAACTGTTAGGCACCATGATAGCTTTCGACCAATGTCTTACTCTCCTGCTGACTATTTCAAGTCTACCATGTTGAAGTATTTGGGTTATTGTGGCTCACACCTAAATATAGACAAGTCAGTTGTTCAAAGAGATCATCATATGAAACAAATACTGTCTTTGACTTTTGTGTATGAGTTCATACTGGAAAAGAGTGAAGATGTTGGGATCTGAGTGACCACAACTTCCCTGAAAAGTTCCAAAGATGTCATGCGCTCGGATGTATAATCATTCCTTTGCTGTGGGAGACATGAGCCAATGCTAGTTAGCTAGAGCAAAATGAAAGAATCAGGGTGACAGAGTCAATTAAAAGTGGGTCAGACTCAGTCCATCACACCATTAGCTATCCTGCTGCCTCGTAAGCAAGTCAGCTCAGGTCGGATAATGAGAACACACCCTCGAAAATGTCTCTACATAAGAATAGTTAATCACGGAGGGACTAGTAGGACACAAAGATGCCTATTCACAAAATGTTACAAAGCAACACCTAGCGGCAATTAGGCAGACAAGTCTGGTAGCTCCACATCACACATGTGACACACAGGTGGGCCATAGGCCTACAACAATGCCCATATGAAGGACAGCAGATACCCAGAAAAAAACAGACACCAAAGATAAGGCATCCAAACGCCTGTAACTGTTTGCAAACTTGTTACAACACAGACACACTAATTGTACCCTGTTTCATTGCAGAGGAACATGGATCTCCTGCCGATATGCCTGACCCTGATTTCCCTGATGACATCGATGACGACCCCATCAACCTCTCCCCACAAACCCTCAACATGGTCTTAGGAAGCCTCCAAACCCCACCTTCAGTCCCAAGGAGGAGCCCAGAAGAAGCAGCCACCCCAGTAGACCCACCTGCCACCCCAAATGTAATACCTGCCAGCTCCAACACAGCTGAGGACTCCGACGACACTGGAACCAGCTTTGAAAGAACCGTCGTTGGGGTCCAGCGGGAGCTGGCCAAGGAGGTGCGGGTGGGGATGCAAACTATGGCAGCCAGGCTTGAGAGGGTGCGTTCGTGCATGATCCCTCCTGCTGATCAGACAGCTGTGATGCAAGCACTAACATCGCACATGCAGGAACTTGTAGAAACACAAAAGCAAATCGCCACAGCTGTCATCCAGTTGACGGAACAACTAAGAATGCAAGCCAGTCAACGGGTGCACGAATGCAACATCGAACCCCTCAGGGCTGACCTGGCTGCCTACCATCGGGATGTGGCTGCCATTCTGAGAAACCAGCAGGCCCTCCTTGCTGCAGTATTGCCCTTCCTAAGTCCACAGGGACTAGCCCCCGGGATGTCTGCCTCCATGTCTTCTAACACTGAGGTGTGTGTTGCCCCTTCACAACCAACAACAACAAGGACAGAGGAGGCAACACACACATCAGAAGAAGAAGACGTGGAACAGATAACCTTCACACGGAGGAGTACCCGGAAGCCCTAGTCCCTGCACCATGGCCTACTCTGACCAAGGTCCTGCGTTTAGTCAAAGCCCAGTTTCTGAACACCTACACTCAATGACTGTTTGGCAATCCACTGTTTGACTTGTCCACATTGCCAGTGAATGTCTCTCTCCTACAATTTGGTAATCCTGTCCCTCTGCACTGACACCTTCTATAGGCTCACCAAGAAATGATGCCCCAGAACGGACTCAGCCAAAATGTTGAATGGACAATTTGCACTACAACACCTGTAAATAAATCGCACTTGCTCACCTATTGTGTCTCTGTGTCATTTCACACTTCAACTGTGCAGTACCTAACTCCAAAGTGGCTGTGTGGCAACCCTGTTGAATCTCTATACTACTGTCCTGATGTCATATATTCAGATCCATCTGTGCATTGGCCAGGATTGCATCATAGCCCTACCATACTGAGGGAAATAACTGAGGAAGGAACTAAGCACACACAATCATGCTGTGTTGGTCAGAATGATGCACCATCTATCGCTATTCCAGAGAGCAAATGGTGGCTGGGAAATGTAGGCTCCATGCAAGACTTAAATAAGAATGGATGCCGCTTAATGTAATGAATCGTGTACAAATCACACTGCATTAACTTCCCTTACAGAGTAGGCTTCCATGAAGGAAATTCATGCTGCTTCAGTACACACATGATGTAGCTCAGCAATGAAAGCAGCAATACATGAGTGTGAACAACTCCTCATCTACAAAGATCTCCCTGAGCTTCACACTGCTGTCCGACCTAACAATTAACCCACATTGACATGTAATGAAGCACTCTTTGTGAAGTTGGACACATATCATAACAAAAGCTTGGTGTACAATGCACACTACCAATGGGGAGTCTCCCAATTTGAGGATACTTAACAAGTGAGCACACGGGTAGATGGGATGTTAAACATCCATTCCCAGGGGATGCTGAGCATAGGACACAAATGTCACACTAAATCATTCTGCAACATGGATGTCAAGGCCATGATAAAGTAGCACCTAACGCATCAAGTAAAGGGTTAACAAAATATTTATTTATATCTAGTACTACAAGAGGCAACTAAGGGAAAGGTACACCTACACTAATCTAACCTGACTACTAATAACCCACAACTGTCCCTATCTAACCTAAGCTAAACTTACTCTACACATGTAACGAAACGATCTAAACATCAACCCCCCACCCACCATTATGAGACAGGACACATGCAGGACAAAACATACTAACCTACACACATACTACACTATCCTAAACAAGCAGATATATATTTTTTTTTTTTTTTTTTTTTTTTTTTTGGTTTTATTAAACATGAATCCCAACATTGCCCCCCACCCACCCACCCACACACAAATATTTGAGAAAAATAACAAGGACCCCCCACCCTCTTCCCTAACACTAACTATGCTACATACCTATCCTAATCCTAATACTAATCCCCAAAGCCCAACTAACAGGAGAAAAAAAGGAAAGAGGTGAGAGGGGAGGGATAAAAGTTTAAGAGGGCAAACGAACTAGACGTTTGCACTCCTTAGTGTGCGCCTGATGTCCCGGACCCGGGTCTTTACATAGTTCATGTCATCAGTCAGGTTGTCCACCTTCCTCAAAAGTTTGTCCACTTTCTGGGACAATGCCTGGAAGGCTGCAGGGTCCACGGGAGGGTCTGTGGGGAGGGTTTGTGTGCCAGCAGAGGTCGAGCTAGTGGCAGCTGTTGGTGGGACATGTGACTGTCCTGCTGCCAGCACACGGCTGGGTCCAGGTCGTGCTGCATGCGGCGGGTCCATGGCAGCCGAAGTAGATGGGACCACTGGGCCAGACCTGGTGGCTGTGTCGTTGGTGGCTGTAGGTGGCACACTTGTTGGAGGCTGTGGTGTGGCCCACCACGCCCCGGAGGCCCTTTCGGAGTGATACCTGCGGCCCATCCGCCGATACCCAGACTGCACCTGCAGGATGTGCCTGTAACGGATGGCACGCCGCTCAAAATGGATGCGATCGGCCGCCCTCATGTTAGCAGCTGTGAATAGAAAAGGCAGATATTTACCTTTGGCTTTGCATTGGGTGGGATAGCACAATGGGTTATTTGTACATTACTAGAAATGTATAGGTTGCAGCAATTGTCACAACATAGTTCACAGAAGGGCTCAGAGGAAGTACATGTGAAGCATGCATACATAAGGGCATATCACACCTAGAATATCCAGGTCTCTACATGATGGATGACATCACCCTACACTACTCATCCTAATCATCCCTATGGTTTTGTACATCATGGCTGCACCTCTTCCGCATACTTACTTCACTACATATGTCACTATATGTGATAACTATCACACTCCTCACTCTAAGCCATCTGGAATTGGTTGTGTGCTAAGATTGAACCAATGGGCTATAACCCAATGTCTACACTAGGGACCAGATGTAGGAAGATGGGAAATGGGACGAACAATCTGCAATGCAGAATGGGGTATCTGACACCGTCTGTGAGTTGCTATGGGGTTGCTAAGAGCCACCTCATTTACATCAATGATGTGGGTTGCAAGTTGCTCCACCTTTGCAACTATGGGCACTCACGGGGAAGGAGGCCTGCTGGGAACAGCAGACCTCCATGTCCGTGACCGCTTGGAAATAACGCAGAACATGTTCCCCAAGTGTAGGCCGTTTACCTCAACGGGAAATGAGCAGCACTTAGAAATAAATTACGACAATTTCAATATTGAATAATTTAAGGCACTTAGGCCCGTATTTATATTTGTTGTTGCACCGCATTTGCGTCACTTGTTGACGCAAAAGCCGCGCAAACTTGCAAATTCCAATTGTAATTTGTAAGTTTGCGCCGTTTTGGCGTCAAAAAGCTGCGCAAATGTGGTGCAAAAAAATTATAAATACGGGCCGCAGTGGTCCCAAGGACCACTGCCTGTTTTGTACAGGATTATTTTGGTACACTCGGAAAGGTGATGGGTTACAATGGGGACCCCTTACAGCTAGCAAGTGGGTTACCATCCACTTAAAGTGGATGATAACTGCGACTCACTTAGCAACCACAAACTCCATTGCAAATGGACTTGCATACTACTGTCAGTTGCAAATAGGACTGGAAAAAGCCTTTATATTTAGGATTAGGAATAAAATCTCCCATATATTTTCATGATCACCTAATACATTTCGGATTAGGAAACTGATGTTTGCAACTCACACACAATAATTATGAGTTTATCAACTTGTACACAGTTTGGCACATCTGGCCCTAGGTTCTGACTCACGACACAAAAGGTGTCAAGTAAGTGTGAGATACTGGTTGCTACAGTCCAAGGTAGCCTGTTTCACATTAACATCCCAGTCGTTGAGGGTGGTGTGGGAAGAACAACCACCAATCCCATGTGAAATGCACACCCAGGAGTGTATTGAACGTTCACCAAGTATGTGCCTTCACACACAAGACCTATGAATGGCTAGCAACACGTTGGACTTAGGCAAACATTGTGACATCCATGGACCACACATGTCACAATGATATGACTTTTGCAAACATGACATACTATCAGTGAGGCATGTTTTACTACACACACAGAGGAGGTGGAACACCCATTCTCATGATTCAACAGAACACATAGGCCATTGCACTCAAGTCACACACACTCCTAGTTCAGCTTGTGTAAGTACATGCCCCCGGAAGATCCAACCTACAGTGTGCACAGTCCATCCTCAACTAGGAAGATGCACTTTTCATCACAGCCATGTGCCTAAGCTATATGGGAGAATGTCAGTCTGATATGCAGACTCAGTTCATGTCAAGTCCCCGACCAAGTCTTACTTTGACCAGTGTATTCTAAGTAACTCATCCCATTCCCCATTGCGGCCCAACTGTAATGTCCTACAGCCCCTCAATCTCAGAGATGGCTAGGTGTTGCTTAACAGAAAGATAAGTCCAATTTGATATCACACTAACACGACAATGGCAATGAACGGCCAGCGCATCACATCATGATTTCTCTTGAACACACAGTAGTCCATTTTGCGTCATTGGCAAATAAATATATCAAATAGCACTCAGGCAACACTCACTGTAGGTATCGGGGTCGTCGAAGTGTGCCACCTCTCCCACGGTGTAAGGCTCTGGTCCACCTGTAAAGCATGACAGGAAGAATGTACTCAGACTGGGTGGACTGACAAAATAATTCTGTTACAATGACACTGTGAGAATATGACATGGTAATGATACACTTTCACACATGCTCATACTGCATGGATGAGTTTGTATTCAACATTAACATTGGATGATTCTCCTGCTACAGTTACACACCCTACTACACACATGCAGTGGCCAGGACAGTCAGGTGTCGTCCAAGTTTACTCACAATAATTATGCCCCGACAATATTGTTATCCAAACATCTCAGCATGTGCATTCCAGAGAGACATCCAGACACTTGTTCCATGAGGACTGCATGACCACTCACAGTCAAACAGCCTATGTGGACATGTTCAACACACAGCAACCACACACACATGTGACATATCTGTGGAAAACATATCTGACTTCATGTGACGTGTATAAAACACACATGTATATCATCCTCATGGGATTCAAATCAGATTTCGAGCGATGGGGTCTACATATGTAGGTATGTTGTTTCGACATGACTTACTCATTGCCCATTATGACATGTAGAGTACAAATAGAGCCATTAACGTGTTGCTTGTCTGACACAAATGCTACACTACATTACATACAGCTACAGCCATCTGGTATGTGTAGAACAACTGAGCCATCTGACTGCTAGCATAGGTCTTCATACACATTCTGCAACACGTACACATTAGGGCACATATGTAAACATTAGTAAGGCAGCATTTGCATCATTGCATCACGCAGAGATGGGCCACACCTGCCAAATACAGATATATGTATTAAGTTTCTGCTGTTTGAGGGAGAAAAAGTGTAGCCAATTTGGGGATATCAATATATATTGACAAGGGCCTAGGTTTCCCTAGCATTACACATAGGCAGCTCCTTATCTAGCAGATTGGGTAACATTCATCACATGTTCACACACAGATTACTATCATGTCCATGTAATTGATTGCTACTCACCAACAGGGCCACCAATCCTGACTCCCAGGTGGTCCAGCAGGTCCTGTTCCCTCGTGATCAGATCGGCCCAGCGGTGTTTCAACTGATGGACATTCCGCATGGTCCCATGGACCCGGACCATGTGATGGCGCACCTTCTCCCAGCGAATTTTCCGGGCCTCCGTGTGATACCCCTGTATCACACGGCCCCCAGCCTCCAGCATCAGCGGGAGGAAATGGCACACTAGCCAGATAAATCCCCCCAATTCATCTTCGCCCATCCTGGACAGGCGAGGCCTCCCTGACATTCTGACTGATGACTAACAGAAAAAATAAAGTAGGAAATGGGGAAAGGTAGAGGTGTGAAGTTAAGAAAAGGAGAAAATAGCCCAACTAACCCCAATAACTACCCTAGCCACAACAGACTCCCACAGACAATACAAACAAATACAGGAATGGACAAAACTAGACTTAACAGACTGAGACAATGATACACAACAATATTAGACTGAACAAAGTACAAAAGACAAGCTACACAGGACAACAAAGCAGTAATTCACAGGACAACACTCTTCACTGAACCACACAGTCTAGAAAAATCTGAGACTGAAAAGTGAAAGTGAAAGTCAACTTCCAATACAGATTTGCCAAACAGGATATCCTATTACATCACTTCCTGCATAAAATGGCCGCCGTTTTTTAATCGCGGTTTGCGTCGTATTTTCACGCATACATAATTTCGCGTCATTTTTTATGACGCATAATATTGCACATGCTGCTGAGTGTAAAAATATGATATGAAGATTAATATTTATTTACTGTACGAGATGTCCAAAAATATGTGCATGTTGCGTCATTTTTTCCGACGCATACATGATGGGCGTCATATTTTATCCACCTACAGGAGTGCTAATGCTGCTGAGTGAAAAAATATGATATGAATATTAATATTCATTTACTGTACGAGATGTCCGAAAATATGTGCATGTTGCGTCATTTTTTCCGACGCATACATGATGGACGTCATATTTTATCCACCTACAGGAGTGCTAATGCTGCTGAGTGAAAAAATATGATATGAATATTAATCTTCATTTACTGTACGAGATGTACGAAAATATGTGCATGTTGCGTCATTTTTTCCGACGCATACATGATGGGCGTCATATTTTTGAAACGTACAGGAATGCACATGCTGCTGAGTCAAATCTGAAATATGATGTAACTTATATTTTGCTGTCTAAATCTGTGAAATTTTTGTATACATTCAGATTTGACTCTGCATTCTGTGCACTCATGTACGTGACCAAAATATGACACCCATGCTGTATGCGTAGAATTATGATCAAATCTTTTTGTTACGTCTTCATGTTTTTAACTTGGGGAAGGTGATTTGTCAGGGTCAAACGGGGCAATGTGATACACATTTGTGTTTGGATATGCCACATGTCCATTGTTGTATGTATGGCAGGCATTCACACAGTAATGGTGTGGATACGTTACATAATGTCTTTTCCATATTTGTCAACATATTTGTGGCAATTGCTGATGGCTGTTTGGAAATGATGGATGGGATACCATGATGTATTCCTTCTCCAAATTTGGTCCACACTTATGATGGTGATGCTTTTATCTGGAGTCATAACAGGGAGTGCAATGGTCACTTACAGTTATTATGGGGCTAACCATGTCCTAGCCTCATTTTGTGTTTGTGCTTTGTGTTCTACTCTTGACATGTAGGCCACACATGTACCTTATGCATGTGTTTGGCTCATAAGTACAGGATTTGTGTATGTTTGTGGGACCGTAGAAGTGGACTTAGGCCCCCAGCACCCTAGGATTTGACCATCCTGATTAGTTACAGTATCCATGGCTTGGCTTAATATTTTATGGGAAACCTGCAGCAGCAGGCTAATGTAAGGCCATATGGTATGTATGACTGTTGAGCATTCATTCATCTCATTAGCCCATTAGAAGTTTGCAGTAATGATGATTTTGAGCTGACATGCCTACCATTTCCCAATGACTATGTTTGGAAGACTCTGAGCGTTCCTGATGTTCTGGGGAATATTCTTTAGTGGGTGTCTGTGTCCCTTTCTGCATTAACTGGTTAAGTGGCATGTCACATTCTTCCTGCTAGGTTCAAACTGGGACCCGACTGTGATGGTCTACTTTCAATAATTTGGTTGATTGTATGACATATGTGTACATGTGTGTTGGTATGTGGATCCACTATCACCTGTCTGGGTGTATGTTGTCACTGTGACATCCAGGTCTCCTCCTGAGTTAGTGGCAGCTAATGTTGTCCCAATTGTGTTTTGCTCATATCACCCACTGGAGAGAAGCCATTGATGACATGGTGACGTACACATGGATGGTCCCACCCTGTCTCTGACCACATGTGATGTGACTTTCACATGATCTACTTTTTTTGTCTGGGTGCAAGACTGTCTCAGGTGTTTTGATGTAGCATGTGGATTTGCCACATTTGTACTCATGTGGGCCTCTGTGTATGGCAATGTATCATGTCACATCCTAACCTCTGTGCATACAATTGAAATGTTCTTTTTTGTTGTGATGATTGTTATGGCATTGTTGGTCAAGGAGACCACATTATTCGTCAGCATTTTATAAGTAAAGGTGCTCAGTAATGCATGGACCAAAGCATGATGTGGTGTTTGATATCTGTGTTTATTTACAATAGTGTAATACAGGTGATTATTATACATTAAGCAAAAAAATTATTTACAAGCTGCTGGCGCCTACGCTGTCCTGCTGCCGTGTTGGGTTGTCCCCCCTCCTGTTGCGGCCCAGCATCCTCCTCTTCGTCATCCTCAGGCATGCCTGGGTCCAGTTCAAGGAGGGGAATGTTCCTCTGGACACATATATTGTGCAATATGGCACAAGTGAGGATGATTTTGCACACCATCTCTGGGGAATAGAGTAGGCTCCCGCCAGTGATGTCAAGGCAGCGGAACCTAGACTTTAGGATCCCAAAGGTCCTCTCCACAATGCTGCGGGTCCTCTTGTGGGCGTCATTGTATGCCCGCTCTGCAGCAGTGATTGGGTTCCCGAATGGTGTCATCACCCAAGGCTGGATGCCATACCCCTGATCAGATGAAAGAGAAAGAGAATGGATTGAATTAGATGTAGGAGGCAGTGTTGTACGGATCTTTGATGGCTGTAGTTGTCTTGTGTTGTCTGTGACTCTTTTGTGTACTAATGTTCCAACCTATGGTTGTTATTGAAAACTTTGCTTTGATATATTTTCCCTTGGCTGAGCAAGTGTTTGTTGGCTAACCGTTTGTCAGAAGGACTGTTTTTGTTGTTGCAGTAGAGTGTTCCCTCCCTAGCATTGTGACTAGTGATACAGTTGTCTGTGTGTCCTCACTGGGGGTGTGATGTTAGTTCCATGCCGAGTTAAAACGTGAAAGTGTATTTGACACCTTCATGTGTATGAGCCCAGGCCATCCCATACCTTTTGACTTATGCATTGTATTAGTGTACAGGTTATTTTGAGACTTCCAATCTGTAAAGTGACATTTGGCCAACCACACTCATTGATGTCTTCACATTAGGCTGTGGATTAAATTCCAATGTGTGACAGGTTAAATGTTGACTTCTGACACATGGCTAGTGATGTGAGTACCTCAGTGTGTTCCTGGCTAGGTGTTGCTATTGTGGTGTATGTGTTGTTTGTCCTAGAGGGTTTGTGTGCGGTGTGTGTATGGGTTTGTTTTTTGTCCTTACCAACAAGTAGTCCATTGCCATAGCGTCCATCCTGGAAGTGTTGGTTGATGGTGGAGTGACGGAAGATGAATGCGTCATGTACACTCCCAGGATATTTGGCCACGATGTTGGTGATCAGTCCTTGGTGATCGACTATGGCCTGCACGTTGATTGAATGTGTGTGCTTCCTGTTGCGGTAGAGGTGTTCTGAATCAGCAGGTGGCACAAGGCGTACGTGTGTGCAGTCAATTGCACCAAGGACGTGCGGGAAGCCACTGATGGCGTAGAACCCCTGTTTAATTTCCTGCTGCTTCTGCAGTGTGTTAGGGAAGCAGATGTGGCGGGGTGTCAGGCGAATGATGGCATCCAGGACTTTAGGCAGGAATGCAGAGAATGATGGTTGGGATATTCCACCAACCAGGGCACCAGTTGTCTGAAAGGAGCCACTTGCCAGCAGGTGTAGTACGGCAAGCAGCTTTGTTTCAGTTGGGATAGTGCGGGGTGTCACTAAAGTGGGGGCCAACTGTTGTTCGATATTTGCCAGCAGCTGCTGAATGGCCTGCCAGTTCAACCGGTACCTCTGGATGATGTCCCGTTCCCTGAGGCCATGCAGGGTTGTTCTTGGGCGGAATATCCTGTCCTGCCTTCTGCGCTGTCTTTGGGGTCCCTGCTGTTGTTGTTGTAGCTGCTGTTGTTGCTGCAGGGCTCTGCGTCTACGTGCACGTTGAAGAAAAAGCACCTCCATAGCTCCCTGTTGCTGCTCTGCTGCTCTGTTGTTTGTTCTGTGTGTTCTGCTTAAGTACAGGTGTGTTTGCCCCATTTTAACGCCTGCCCTGACCCAGGCGTTAAAATGTAACGCTATTCGTGCTTTGCGTCATTTTTTTGCGCCGCCTACGGCCCGGGAGACATTTTTGCCCGGAAGCATAAATACGACGCACCGCTGTATGCGTGGGTTTTTGGACGGGAACGCCTACCCTGCATGTCATTAACGCAGGGCGGGGTGCCGCTTCCAAAAACTCACGCACATAGCGCCATTCCCCTTGTGCGCCGCATCGGGCGTCAGGGTATAAATATGGGGCATCGTTTGCGCTGAATGTGCGTCAAAATTTATGACGCACATTCGGCGCAACCGGAGTATAAATATGGCCCATGGTTGGTAGCAGCAGTTTTTCTTATTTGACAAGCCAAGCTACCCCAAAAATAACAATAAAAAGGAATAATGATTACAATTGTTAACAAAATGCGAACGATGCGTCTACACATGTTTTAATTTTTTATGTTTACAAAAGTATAACTGCTTATGGAGACTTGAGTAATATTAAAATTCATTATGCAATGTTTGCTTTTCTTAATCGCTTTTATTCATGCGTCTTGATAACAGAGGTGGCCAACTCCAATCCATATCTTCCATGGTGGGTATAGTAGGCTCCTTATCATGCTGTCTTTTTTCTAGCTTTGTGAGCTGTATTGCTGGGTACGTGAATCTACAGCATGGTATTGGCACTTCGAAAACTTTAGAGAACACACATTTACACGGTGGTGCAACCGGGAGACACATACGTGTCGTTTTTATTCGTTGGCCTGTGGCAGTTGTTTATTAAGGGCTAGTATGAATGTTGTGGGAGTTTTTTTCGTCTTCATGAGCCAACTTTGGCTGCACGGAAAAGGATAAAGACAAACGATAGTTAAGATAAAAAAAATAGAAGACAAAAATAGTTCTCCCATTCCCCGCAAACCACTGCGGCGAACTACAATCCCTCACCTGCTGGCTTTGACACGTTGCGGTGTTTTTAACACAGTAAGTCAAAACATGTGTGAGTGTGCCCAGGGTAAGGGATAAGTGGTTTATTTAATCAATAACAATGGCAGCAGTTCAAAAGGAAGACAAGGAGCACACCACTGTACAACTGATTTTCCCTTCGTAGGGAATAGAGTGATAGAGGAAATGGAAAGATCAGTGGAATACGGATTAGAAGGGAAACAACATTTACCACGACAGGCATAGCCTTTACAACGACATCGGAACAACGAATGCGTCTTTGCAACGAAAGTCTTTACAACAACTTTTTTTTACCACAAATATGCCTTTACCACGCAAGACATTACAACAAAATTGTAAGTATTTTGCAAGAGTATCTATCTATCTATCTATCTATCTATCTATCTATCTATCTATCTATCTATCTATCTATCTATCTATCTATCTATCTATCTATCTATCTGTCTGTCTGTCTATCTAACAAGGTTACAAGGTAACAGGGACCTTCTAGTTAGGATCAGAAATTGCAGGCACAAAACCATAGAAATTCAGCTGTTATAGTTATTTTGTGCTCTAAGGTAACTATAACTCGCGCCCCTGCCGTGCAGTTTTCAGATGAATAATTTTACTGCAAATGTTGAAATTATGTTATCAATGATGTCATAGAAGATGCAATTACTGATGTAATATACGGAGTAATTAGCAGTGCTTGGTGAGGGTAAGGGTTTTAGTTACCTTTGGGAACGAGTTATAGTTCCTTGAAATAACTTTAACTATAAGAGCTAAATTTCTATGGTTTTGTGCGTGTAAATTATGATCGTAACTATAACGTCCATGTGACCTGTGTTTTCTTTTACCAAATTTCTATGCTTTTTTAACGCAGCATCCCTGCAGCAAACCCCTCGCCAGCATCTAACCCAGGCCACGAGGGAAGACACTCAAAAAATGTGGGAAAAAGTAAGGAGAAAGCAGTGAAAACTAAGAAAAAGCAAGGAGAAGGCACACAAAAATATGACAGAAAAAGCAAGGAGAAAGCAGTGAAAACAAGGGGAAAGCATGGACAAGGCACACAAAGTATAAGGCCAAAGCAAGGAGAAAGCAGTGAGAATGAGGGAAAAGCAAGGAGAAGGCATACCAAAATTTGAGAAAAAAGCAAGGAGAAAGCAGTGAAAATGACGTAAAAGCAAGGAGAACGTACACAAAATATGGTGGGAGAAAGCTTATAGTTAGGCTCACAATACCAAAAAATGGGGGAAAAAGAAAGGATAAAGTAGTGAAAAGCAAGGGAAAAGCAAGAGACGGCACAGAAAAAATCAGGTGTAAAATCAAGGTGAAAGCAGTGAGAATGAGGCACAATCAAGGACAATGCACTCAAAAATGGGTCAAACAGAAAGGAGAAAGAAGTGAGAACAAGGGAAAGCAAAGAGAAGGCACACAGAAAATGTAGGTGAAAGCAAGGAGAAAGTTGTGAACATGAGGGAAGAGCACAAAGAAGGTTGGCACTCAAAAAACAGGGAAAAAGCAAGGACAAAGCAGTGAACATGAGGGAACAGCAAGGACAAGGCACAGAAATAACAATGGAAAAAGCAAGGAAATGAGGGGAAAGCAAGGAGAAGGCACTCACAAAACAGGGGAAACAGCAAGGGGAAAGCAGTGAAAATGAGGGAAAATCAAGGAGAAGGCACACAAAATATGGAGGGAAGCAAGGAGAAAGCAGTGAAAAGAAGAGAAAAGCAAGGAGTGGGCACACAAACAATTGTGGAAAAGCACACAGAACAAAAATTGGTGAAAAAACAAGGTGAAAGCAGTGAGAATGTGTTAAAAGCAAGGAGAAGACAGGAGCAAGAGTGATGCAGCAGCATGAGGACAGCTGGGCCTTTTGATTACAATTTTTGTCACAGGTTTGAGGATCCACTGCAATTTCACAGCAAACATTAAAAAATAAATGCTTTTGGCTCCTGTGCGACCCCACCACCAAGCCCAATGGTTGAAGGTATTCCGACCCTGCCCTTTCTGTTTTTTTTTAGTTTTTCTTTTTAACTTTTTTCTTGAGACTCAGCTGAGTCCTAATTTCAAGATGGCTGCTAGCACTTTCTGTTTGAAGAGCTGAAAGCCAATCAGATCTCAGCATGAGATCTGTCGGATCTGTAGAGGATCTGTGTCCTTAGATATACACATTTATTTTTTCTTTAATAACTCCAAAACTACCTAACAGATTTACACCAAGTTACAAACTGGGCTCTTTCCGGACCAAGAGCTAGCTTTATGCAAAACTTAGTATAATTCCAGCCTGCGGATCAGGCTGTAGTTGTGTCTAAAATCCCTATGAGAAATTGCATGGGAAAATAAGTTTTGGGACCACTCTTTTATTCGGCCCCTGCTTGACAAATCACTCTTTCAATACATAAGATAAAGTGAGTGGCATACTAGAAATTGGTGGACGGGTTACTCCGTCATAACGGTGACGGACATCCCATCCGCCGAAATTTAAATCCCATAGGATAAAATGAAATTTAGATTTCGGGTGGGATATCCGTCACTGCTGTAACAGATTAACGCGTTTGTCAATATGTAAATCGGGTCCTAATTATAACTACTTACTGATGACTGATATATATATAATATATATATATACATATATATATATATATATATATATATATATATATATATATATATATATATATGTATATTAGGCCTGGGTGGTAAACTCCTCTCCGCTGGGGGAGTTCGCAGAGTTTTGCCACTCTACACTCTGGTGGAGCACAGCTTACTGATGCGCTCTAGCCTCTCACCCCAAGCAATACCAAAAAATCATCAGGAAGCAAAGCAGAGGACATATGACCCGCGGAGGGCACCAAAGAAGAACATTCTTAAGTATGACGTGGCCTCACTAGAACTTGATGAGGGCTCTAATACAGCCTATGAGAGTCCTCCGCTGCCTGAAGCCAACACTTATTTCCACTGTAGTGAGTTCTTTCTAGCTCACTGAGATTCACAGGTTTGCAGTTTCCGTTATCCATGCCTGCTCGTCTTGCATCTCCTCTGCTGCTCTGTGTGTCCGCTGTCCATTTGCTGTCCTGTGCCTCCTTGACTCAGCGCCGCAAAAAGAAGGACATTCAAGACTTTAACAATGCATTGTAGACATGGTGCGCTGCTTGAGGAGTGGGAGGTGAGTGAGGAAGAAGAAATCAAATTGAGCTCTGGGGGTAGATAAGAACACAGCTGGCCCACACTTGCTAAACTGGAGCAACTCTGAAAGATTAAAGACACACTGTACAGGTCTTTTCGCAAGGTATGGGAGACTGAATGCATGGCTGCTTGCTGCATGCAATTTTTGTGATCTTGAAATTTCTATAATAAAAACCTGCAAACCAGACCACAGAAAAGGTCCACAAAGAACTAAAATTATTCCACCTGTGAGGCCAGCTCGTTTGGCACTGCCAGATTCTCTTACGCCAGTCTGATCCTAGGAACAAAAGGCTGTGAGAGGGAGAGGAAGGAGGGTGTAAAGAGTAGGGAGTGTAGGGTGAAGAGTGTAGGCCACATGATGGAAACATGCTCTAGTCTTGCAGGTGTAGTAGGGTGAGACACACAGGTAAACAGGGCACTCTGACCCTTACATGGTCCGTACCTTCTAAGAGAGAGTCTTATTTGCAGTCTCTGCTGCATCCTGTAGCACTCTTTTGGGCATGAATGTCATGTCACCCGAGCCTCATATCTGTTATCGCTATATGCACCAGTGAGACTAATTTAATTATTGGGGGGGAAGGAGGGCAGGGAGGGAACCAGTCGTTTCAATTGGGCTATCTCCTCTTGTGGAACTGAACGCTGCAAGCAAGCGTCACAGGTTTTAAAGGAGGTTCATGCTGTACACTGTGGATGAGAGCACAAGAAAGGGAACCCCCAAATGAAGATAAAAGCAAGTGGACTGTGCATCAACTAAGAATGAGAGGGATTGTTAATGAAATGAAGCTGCCCCTGAACCCTATAGGGCCTTTTCACGGTAACGCAACAGTGCTTTCTACTGAGCGCTGCTCTTGTGCCCCAGAGACAAGCAGTAAGACGCAGCACATACAGAGAATGCGGCTGAGGTTTTGCAACCTAGGCAACTGGGGCTGAATCATGGCTTACCTCTACATCACTGTGTGATTACGAGCATACCTACTCTAGTTTACATACTCCGCCCAAGGAACTCAGTGGAGTTTTTTGTTAACTCAGAGGAATTCTGCAGAGTTAAACTCCGCGAGCTCTGCACAGCCCTAATATATTTATCTCTCTACCTATCTGTAGATATATATAGGTTTTTTCTAGGTGCATTTTTAGGGTTTTATGGTGGGTATAGGTTTGTGGGTGAAAAGGGCTTTTTTGGGGTTTGGGCTGGATGTGAGTTTAAGGGTAGCATGGGTATTTGTAGGGTTTAGGGTGGGTGTAGGTGTTTGAGTGGTGAGCAGTTTTTAGACTTTAGGGTGGGTATGGGCTTTTGGGTGGAAAAGATATTTTTAGGTTATAGCGTGGGTATGAGTTTTTGGATGGGAAAGGAATTTTCAGTTTTGATGGTGGATATGGGTTTTTGGGTGAAAAGGGAATTTTTGGGGTATGGGCTGGGTGTGGGTTTTAGGGAGGCAAGGGTATTTTTAGGGTTTAGGGTGGGTATGGAGTTTTGGGAGGCAAGGGTATGTTTAGGGTTTAGGGTGGGTATAGGTTTTTGGTTGGCAAGTGTATTTTTAGGGTTTAGGGTGAGTAACTGTTTAGGGTGGGAAAGGAATTTCAAGAGGGTTTAAGATGGATATGAGTTTTTGGTTGGCAGTTTTAGGGTGGCAATGGTATTTTTAGTTTTTAGGGGGGCATGGGTTTCTGGGTGGCAAGGGCATTTTTAGGGTTTTATGGTGGGTATAGGTTTGTGGGGGAAAAGGGCTTTTTTGGGGTTTGGACTGGATGTGAGTTCAAGGGTGGCAAGGGTATTTGTAGGGTTAAGGGTGGGTGTAGGTATTTGAGTGGTAAGCAGTTTTTAGACTTTAGGGTAGGTATGGGTTTTTGGGTGGCAAAGATATTTTTAGGTTATTGCGTGGGTATGAGATTTTGGGTGGGAAGGGAATTTTCAGTTTTGATGGTGGATATGGGTTTTTGGGTGGGAAGGGAATTTTTAAGGTGGCAAGAGTATTTTTAGGATTTAAGGTGGGTATGGGTTTTTGGATGGCAAGGGTATTGTTAGGGTTTAAGGTGGGTGTTTGGCTAGTAACGGTTTTCAGGATTTAGGGTGGGTATAGGTTTTTGGTGGAAAGTGGAGTTTAAGGGTTTAGAGTGGGAGTGTTTTTTTGGAAGGCAAGGTTACTTTTAGGGTTTAGGGTGAGTATTGCTCTTTTGGTGGCAAGGGTATTTTTAATGTTAAGGGTTGATACAGGGTTTCTGGGTGGCATGAGTATTTTTAGGGTTCAGAGTAGGTATGGATTTTTAGGTGGCAAGGGGTTTATAGAGTTTACGGGGTGTATAGGTTTTTGCGATGAAAGGGAAATTTTAGGGTTTAGGGTGGGCATGTGTTTTTAGGTGGCAAGGATATTTTTAGGGCTTGGAGTCGGTATGGGTTTCAAAGTGGAATGAACATTTTCAAGGTTTAGGGTGGGTATGGGTGTCAATGTTATTTTTAGGGTTCAGAATGGGTATGGGTTTTTGGTTGGAAGGGGTATTTTTAGTGTTTAGGGTAGGAAAGAAATTTTAGGGTTTACGTGGGTATAGGCTTTTGAGTGGCGATGGATTTTTTAGGGTTTAGGGTGGGTATGGGTTTTTGGTGACAAGGGTATTTTTAGTCTTTGGGGTGGGTATGAGTTATTGGATTGCAAGGGTATTTTTAGGGTTTAGAGTGGGTGTGGGTGTTTGAGTGGTAAGGGGTTCTTTGAGTTTAGGGTGGGTATAGGTTTTTGAGTGGGGAGTAAATTTTAAGTGTTTAGATGAGTGTGGGGTTTTGGGTTGGAAGGGTATTTTTAGGATTTAGGGTGGGAATGTGTTTTTGGATGACAAGGTTACTTTTAGGGATTAGGGTGGACATGGGTTTGTTGGTGGCAAGGCTATTTTTAGTGTTTAGGGTGGGTATGGGGTTTTCAGGTGGTAAGGGTATTTTGGGGTTTAGAGTGAGTATGGATTTTCGGGTGTCATGGGTTTTTAGGACTTTGGGTGGGTAAGGTATTTTCGGTGGCAAGAGTGGTTTAGAGTGGCTATGTTTTTTTTGGATGGAAAGGTGTTTTTAGGGTTTAGTGTGGGTATGGGTTCTTGGTTGGCAAGGCTATTTTTAGGGTTTAGGGTGAGTATGAGTTTTTAGGTGGGAAAGGAATTTTAGCGTTTAGGGTGGGTATGGGTTTTGAGTGGGAAGGGACATTTTAGGTTTAGGGTGGATGTGGGTGTGTGGGGGTTAAAGGATCTCTAGAGTTTAGGATGGGTATGAGACACCTTCTTGCAAATAAAATCAATCCTGGGGTGGGGGGCTTTTTCCTCTTTCTATGTGTGCTGCAAAATGACTCTCACCCTGAAGCAAAAAGTTTTGCATATCCCCAGGTTCATCCCCACGTTGTAAATCTGAGTATGAATCAAAATCTATGGGTGTTGCATGGGAACACCCACCATAATGCCCATGGAATGCATCCCTTGTGCAGAGTAAAACAACACAGTGATTTGCGCTGCCTTGTCTCTCTTCATATCTATTAGGCCATTCAAAGCCATGCAAAGTGGCTTTTTGGTGCCTCAAAGATTTGAGTTCTAGGTTTGTGCCACCACTGCATCACAAAATTGACACAACAGCGGCACAAGAGGCTCATAAATGTGCCCCCAAATTGCTGTCTTGAGGCCTGCCTCAAAATGTGAATGGCACTTCTTGTGGTTGAAGGGGATGACCCAAAGTCTTTCTCCTGCATTTTTACCTACATAACATAAGTTTCATAGGACAGCTAAATCACTATTTATGCCAGATTTAATAATGTAAGACAGTGTCAAACCACTCAAAGAGAGCACACTAATTTGACAAGATCCCATATTATTCAGAGGAAGGGCCGAGATAGATTATTAGAAATATGTCTTGACTTTTTTGGAAGTGGGGGAATGACTTAGGGCCTCTTTATGAGTTTGGCAGTGCGATTGACAGACTGCCAAACTCACAGGATGAGGCTGCCACCATACCGGAGGCCTAACCGCAGTCATATTAGGATGTTTCCGCCGGTCTGCCCGGCTGAAACACTGCCACCGGATTGGCCCTGGCTCCCCTAAGGGAGCTGAGGTCCTTGCCATCGCACAACAGCACCCTCACAATGTGCCGAACCAATGCTGGCAGGGAGGCCCCTGCACTGTCTATGCCAGAGTCATGGGCAATGCAGGGGCTCCCCTGTGACCCCTAGCACTGGCTTTCCACCAGGCTTTCCATGGTAGTTAAACCACCATGGAAAGGCTGACAGAAAGTGGACTTGTGATCAGCACAGCAGTGCTGCCATCGGAACCACTGTGACTGACCATGACTCTGACCACTGCCACCCCATCAGGATCAGTGATCCTGGCAGTGGTAGCAGTCCGTCCACCACGGTTGTAATCTGGCGGTTGGACTGCCAGGAGTGTGGGGGTCTAACCTCCACTGCGGATTTGTAATGAGGTCTTATAGACTCGTAATGAAGCCCTGAGTGGCAAGATCACAGAGTTAGAAATTACTAAAACAATTTAAAAAATGACCAGCAATAGGTCATCAAGGAAAAATAAACTACCAATTCAATTCTTAAAGACATGACTAGAAGGTGAGCCCACCATGGAGGAGCTGGGAGAAGAACTTAACAAATGTCTCATTACAGTGATGTCTATACAGAGGAATGACAAGGAATGGGTCAACCATAGGCCATTCTCACTGCTCAACACTAACCTTAAAACAATAGTTAACGTTATGCAAAACAGTTTCAAGGTGAAAATGCGATGTACTGTATGTGTGCCATACTGTAAATAGAATTATGAGACATCCCAAACTCATTCAAGGTCTTTTCCAAGGACATTCTTTCACCATTCATTTTAAATCTCTTTGAACAGATGCACTCTCACCCCTCCTCAAAACAGTGAACACCTCCTTCAGCAAAAAAAAGCCCTTCAGACAAAATAAGCCCAGACCATCTTGCCACCTACCACTTCATCATCTACCTATCCCCCAGAAAACAAATAATTGATAAATCTTCACTACATGCTGAAATATTTGAATATAAATAACTTGCTCTAATGTACTGCACATGATCTAACAACTAATGTCACATATGACATCACAAATGGCACCATCAATTATATTGCTGTCAATGTCATAAATCACCTCACCATTAAAATCATCAGTGACATTACTAAGAACATCCTGCAGCTGTACCAATGGGGAAATGATGCTGATGCAAGAGCCTGTGTTGGCCAGTGGGAACAGGGCCTGGGATGTTGCCCCCTGAACTGCCAACCTCGTGGGGTCTGAAATACTATTAGATAACAAAAATTATTTTTGGTCAAGTGACTAAAAAAGGAACTGAGTCATGGGACAGCAACTAGCATTCAATGTTTCCAAGCTATGCTGCCTGCAGATTATGCACTTAGAAGGAGGTGTATTTCCTGGTACAAGGGGTATCTCACACTAGCCACTTCCCATTATCTGTATTTTAGCTCTGTTTGCTGAGAAAATCAGGAGTTTTACCCCCGCCCTCAATCACCTTGGGGGGATGGAGCTAAACTGTCCTCTAGATACCCAGAACTATTTTTAATCAAGCTTTAGAAAAATAAATTGAACAGTGATCTGGGCTTTCAGTCACATGTAGTCCTACTCTAGCCTCTACAAATCTTCTGTGTGTCTGCTTTCCTGAGAGAACAGATGAGGGATGTTACCCCCATCATCTTCCAACCTCATTTGACCTGCAATAAGCCCTGGAGACAGGGATCATTTTTGGCCAAGTGACAAAAAAGAAGCAGAATGAGGAACTGTACTTCCTGGCCCACTGCATGCCTTGCTCTGGTCTCTACCCTCCAACATATCCCAGCTGCTCACAAGGAGCATATCATGGCAGATACCCCTTTTATGTGAACCTTGGGGCTTGAAACACCCAGTGGTTGAAAGGACCATTTTAGTCAAGTGACAAAAAAGAAACTGTAAGGTAACTGGGTTTCAAGGCACACATATGCCCCCCTCAAGCCTCTACCTACCATCTCCCTACCTTTCAAGATTACTTGAGGCAGACTGGGAGGGGTAGTGCACCAACATGTTTTACCAAATGAGGTACTCAACTCCCAGGGAGGTGAGACGGTGACAGAACATTACCACATAAGGCCTATTTGGTTCCTTGCTGACCTTCTCTTTCTGCTTGGGGGAGATCTTGGAGGAGGTCCTCTGATCTGAAATCCTTGGGGAGGGAAAAGGCTGTTTAGGTCATGAGTCCATAGAAGAGCTGACTACTGAGAAGGTGGAACTACTTCTTCCATTTTGAAAATCCTAGCCATCCAATGGTGCCTTTGCATCCTATGGGAGGAGCAGATGCTAAACACCCTGCAAATCGCACCCCATGAGTAGGCAAAAGCTGATTAAGCATGGGTGATGTGGAGGAATAACTCAGGTGCCAGAGGTGTATACACTATGGGAGTCATTACAACCCTGGCGGTCTTTGACTGCCAGAGCTGTTTTGTCGGAAGCACTGGGAATTCACTGGAAATTACGACCACGGCGAAAGCGCTGCAGTCGCACCGCCGGGACTGGCGGTTTAAATCCCCCAGGGCAACGCTGCTTACAGCGCTGCCCAGGAGATTACAAGTCCCCCTCCCGCCAGCCTTTTCATGGTTTGAACCGCCATGAAAAGGCTGGTGGAAAGGGGCGTCGTGGGGCCCCTGGGAGCCCCTGCACTGCCCACGCCACTGGCATGGGCAGTGCAGGGGCCCCCTGCCACACCCCCATGGAGCTTTTCACTGTCTGCTATGCAGACAGTGAAAAGCGCGACGGGTGCAACTTCCAGCTCCTGTGTTGCGGCCGAGATCCCCTCTGGGCCGGCAGGCGGAAACCAGGTTTCCGCCCACCGGCCCAGCAGGGATCTCCAAATAGGCCCTGCGGGAGTGCGCCCGCATTGGTGGCCGCCCGGCGGTTTCAACTTGCCGGGCGCCACTGGCATGCTATGCAGACAGTGAAAAGCGCGATGGGTGCAACTGCACCCGTCGCACAGCCGCAACACCGCTGGCTCCATTTGGAGCCAGCACCTGTGCTGCGGCCGAAATCCCCTCTGGGCCGGCGGGCGGAAACCAGGTTTCCGCCCGCCGGCCCAGCAGGGATCTCCAAATGGCCCCGCAGGAGTGCGGCCACATTGGCAGCCGCACGCTGCCCACCAAGGTTGAAATGAGGGCCTATGTGTTATCTCCAGAAGGGTGTTTGGACTAAAGATCAGAAAATAAATGTGCTACAGAAATATTGTTGCTGGAATATCATGATGTCCATACATCATGGACATATATCGAAGGTAAGAATATTGATTCAAGTGTTTTTTATTTAATATAGTTGTAAATTATACTGTTATCACAAATATCGTTGTATATATTGTTGTTTTGTTATGTTATGTTATGTTATGTTAAAATTGCTTATATAGCGCCTAAACTGCCCAGAAGCCTCATAGCGCTTATACTGCAACACATACTTGTCACTGTTCATAGTCGTATAGGAATTAAGCTCTAAATAGCCAGGTTTTTAAGGCCTTCCTGAAAGGAATCTCTTGTGAATTTAATCTAATATTAAGAGGAAGGCTATTCCAGAGTATAGCACCTTGATATGACAACGACCTTCTTCCCATCTTGCTTTCGTCACTGTTGGAACTGTGACCAGCATAGCTGAGGAGGATCTGAGAGGTCTGCCCGGAGTGTAAAAAGATGCCAATGTTTTGAGCATTTCAGGGCCTTGATTGAATAAAGCTCTATGAATATGGCATAAAGCCTTCAATTGAATCATTTTGTCTACTGCGAGCCAATGTAAGGAAGAAATTCCGGTCCGTATGGATTGTTGCTTAGGTGTTTTTAGAAGCAGTCGTGCAGCTGCATTTTGCACCCTCTGTAATCTTTGTATCACATATCTTGGTGATCCTACAAACAGGGCATTGCCATAATCAAGACGAGATCCTATCAGTGCCTGAATAACCAATCTTCTGGCAAGAAAAGGCAGGATTGCTAAAACCTTCCTTAAAGTACTAAGCAGGGCAAAGGAGGTTCCAGCTACTCTATTAGCGTGTTGCGACATTGAGAGTTGGGGGTCCAGCCATACCCAAGACTATTAATAAGACGTTTTGTAGGCTAATTTTGCATGGTATTTGTGTTTTTATTGAAAAATGTGGTTTTATATCTATTTCTGGTAAAACAATACTTTTAAGTCATTTTGGTTTGTTGAAAATATATTTGTTTTAATGTTTAGTAAATGTATATTTTTAAAATGTTAAGGGGTAGGATGCTGGGTTTATAGGGGAAAAGGGTGGGGAGGTGTTCAATTTATGTTTGTTTTAATATTTATTTTCATTTTCTGAATAATTAAGAGATGCATAAAGGATTTGTTTTTATTTGTACTGACTTTTTAAGTTTTAAAATTGTATGAAAATGATTTAGGTTTTAATTTATGTAATTTGTATATTTTAACTGTTATGTATTATTATTGATATATGTCTTGTAATGAGTAAATATATTTTTGCGTTAAAATGTTCTGTAATCATTTGTAATTTGAAAAATAATTTATTTTAAAATAATTATAAGATTTTTTTAAGGGTTTTTTGGATTTGTATATAGTTTGTTGAGTTTGATATCTAATTGTTTATAGAATAATTTTCAAATATGGGTGTATTTCTTATTTTTTGAGTTTTATATGTGATATGGGTTGCTATTATTTAAATTAATTATTAAAGATTGAATAACAGTTTGTCTTTGTATTTTGCATATTAACCTTTTTACAATATTTTTATATATTTGTGATGTTATGGTAGAATGGCTATTAATTGTAATATAATATTTTAATAATTTATAGAATCAGTATCTGTAATTTATAAAAAAAAAAAAATATTTTGTGATGCCATTTCAAATATTAATTAGTTTTAAAATACTATGTGTTATTATTTATAATTATTTATAATTTAATTTATTTGTGAAAATAATTTTATTTTGAAAGTTATTTATAGATAAAGAGTAAAACCTATTTGAGGTTACGGTTTTTTAATAGTTATGGTAATTTTTTTAAGTTGGCATAATTAAATAGCAATTTTAATCTTTTTGAAAAAAAAGTTTAAATATATCATTTCTAATTGTGTGGTTTATAATTTATAATTTATTTTAATGATTTTCTATTATTTATCATTTATTTTGTTACATTTTCTTAATGATTTTTTACGTCATTTTATTTCAAATAAAGGATGTTTATAGTCAACTTTGATTTTTAATTATTTTCTGTAAATTCAATTATATCTTAATATGAATGTTAAATATAATTTATCTTGTGTTGAAAATATATTAACATTTTGCTACAATGGAGTGTGAAACAGTAAATCGAACCCCTTTAGGGTCCAAAACATTTGCCTAAATAAAGAGATTGGAGTGGGTATAGTAAATATACCCCCTTTCTTTACCAATACCTTCTCCAAAATAGTTTACATTGGTGTGGGAATAGTAAATATAACCCCTTTAGTGTCCAACACCTTACCCAAGATGGCTTACATTGGAGAGGTAATAGTGAGTTTAAGCACTTTAGGGTCCAACATCTTGTTCACAATTAATTAGATTGGAGTGGAAATAGTCAATATGGCCCCTTTGGTGTCCAATACATTCTGCAAATTGGTTGAGCAGAGTGGGAAATAGTAAATCTGACCTTTTTAGTGTCCAACATCTTCCCCAAAACGGTTTAGATTGGAGAGGGAATAGTAAATCTAACCCCTTTAGTATCCAACACCTCCCCAAAAATGGTTTTAATTGGAGAGAGGATAGCACATCTAACCCCTTTAGTGTGCAACAACTTCTCCAGATTGGTTCAAATTAGAGTAGGTATAGTAAATCTAACAACTTTAGTGTCCAACACCTCCCCCAAAATAATTTAATTTGGAATGGGAAATAGTAAATCAACCCCTGTTTGTGAACTCTCAATTGAAGTGTACTCACCTGGGAGGATACAATTTTCGTAGTGTGTGTAGTAGAAAGAGTGATCCGACTGCAACTTCCATGAGGCCCTGTTTCAGTAACTCCAAACACTAGCCCAGTGTTCACTTGTCCACATATCCCTGTGTGTTAACTCTCAAACGAAGTGCACCCAAAGGGTGTAGTAGTGGAGGGAGGAACCAGACTGCAAATCTCAGTAGGCCCTGTTTCAGTAACTCCAAACACCAGCCCAATGGTCATTAGTCTAAATGCCCCTCTCTTAATTCTCAATTGAAGTCCACTCACCTAGGAGGATATCATTTGTATAGTGTGTGCAGTAGAGGGAGTGATCTGACTGCAACTCCCAGGAGGCCCTGTTTCAGTAACTCCAAACACCAGCCCAGGGTTCACTTGTCAAAATACCCCTGTTTATGAACTCTAAATTAAAGTGTGCTCACCTGGGAGAATACCATTTGTATAGTGTGTGTAATGTAGAGATTGATCTGACTGCAACTCCCAGCAGGCCCTGTCTCAGTAGCTTTAAAGACCAGCCCAGTGTTCACTTTTTCACATACCCCTGTTTCTTAACTCTCAATTGAAGTGTACTCACCTGGGAGGATACCATTTGTATAGTGTGTGTAGTAGAGGTAGTGATCTGACTGCAACTTCCAGGAGGCCCTGTCTCAATAACTCCAAACACTAGCCCAGTGTTCACTTGTTGAAATACCCTTGTTGGCCAACTCTCAATTGATGTTTCTTCACCTGGGAGTGACCAAGATACAGATCAGGCTCAACTCAGAGACATGTCTGTCTACCTAACTCCATCTTCACTTGCTAACCCAAGATGAAACTATTGAGAACAGAGATTACACCTTACCCAGTTCGTACAAATATTCATGGGATCTCAAGATGCATCACCAGATTGGTACTGGAAGCAGACACGTTGACACTACACTGTGCTCATGATGGCTCCAGTCACATATATAACAAAGTCCTGGGTTTGCCTGAATCCCACTCAACTAGGCCTCCAAATGGTCAAAGCATTATGTTGCTGCTCCACTGTCTTGGCTGCACTAGTAGAAAGATGTCATTTTCAGGCCATCTTCCAAAGTGCAACTGAACTGCACATCTCATTAGCTGCTTGACTCAAATCAGTTTGGCATGCTTCACACGTCATGTCAAATCACCCAATACCATGGTTACTTGGCACAATTGGATAAACTACAACTTAACTTTGTCCAAGGTCTCTGCTTACTGTAACACTAAACCTTTGGAGGTAGATGTCACAATTCAACCAGTAGCAATGTATGTTTTTCATCAACAGGTGGATCTTCCACTGGGCACACGGAGACCACTGAACAGAACTCTGAGAATCCAGTTGCACTTGTCGCCGCCTCAAGAAAATCTGGAGAAACACGAAATCCACAGAAGCCCAAAGCAACTTCAGAGCTGCTGCTACCACCACACACCACCAACTCATCAGGATCACCAGAAAGAAAGCTATAGAGGAGAGAATCTCCTCAGACACACACAACAGCAAGGACCTTTTCAGCATCATCAAGGAGAATGCCCAACCCAACAGCGAAACAACCGACATCCCACCCTCACAAGACTTCTGCGACAGACTCAACACCTACTTCCATTACAAAATCAAGACCAGTTATGACAGCTTCAGCGAGGACAACCTACGCGCAGAACCCCTCCACCAAAACCCGACACCAACAAACCAACAATCACCAACTGGGCCCCCCTCACCACCGAAGGCACACTGAAAACAATGAAGTCCATACACTTCGGGGCTCCCACGGATCCATGCCCTCACCACATCTTCAACAGAGCCGCAGACACCTTCGCCGCCAAGCTCTGGCTTACCATCAACTGCTGCCTAGCTGCCGCCTCCTTCCCCGACGACTGGAAACATGCTGAGTTCAACCCCCTCCTCAAGAAACCCTCAGCAGACCTCATCAACCTCAAAAACTTCAGGCCCATCTCCCTACTTCCATTTTCTGCAAAAGCCATCGAAAAAGCCATCAACAGCCAACTCACTGCTTTTATCGAAGACCACAGCATCCTCGACATCTCCAAATCCAGATTCAGGAAAAACCATAGCACCGAAAAGGCCCTACTGGCCGCAACAGAGACATCCGCTCCCTACTGGACAAGGGAGAGACGGTGGCACTCATCGTGCTAGACCTCTCGGCGGCCTTCAACACAATCTCACACCACACCCTGATGCGCAGAATTCACAAAGCCGGCACCAGAGACAAGGCCCTCGACTGGATAGAATCCTTCCTCTCCGGCAGAACTCAACGAGTGAGACTTGCCCCCTTCCTCACAAACCCCACACCTACCACCCGCAGAGTTCCCAGGGATCCTCCCTCAGCCCCACGCTGTTTAAGGTCTACATGGCCCCGCTGGCCACCATCGTCAGAAGCTACGGACTCAACATTTTCTCCTACGCCGACAACACGCAAGTCATCCTCTCCCTCTCCAAAGAACCCAACACAGCCAGGCACAACTTCTGCGAAGGCATGGAAGCAGTCACCAACTGGATGAGAAACAGCTGCCTTCAACTCACCACGAACAAGACAGAAGCACTCATCAATGGCCCTCAACCCAATGCATGGAACGACTCCTGGTGGCCACCCACCCATGGAAACCCACCCACCCCCACAAACTGAGCCTGCAACCTTGGAATCATCTTGGACTTCAAACTCAACATGAACCACCAAATCAACTCAGTCACTTCCACCTGCTTCCACACCCTATGCCTCCTATGCAAGACTTTGAAATGAATCCCCCTTGAACACAGAAAGACCGTCACACACGCCCTCATCACCAGCACACTGGACTACGGCAAAGCACTCTACACCGGAATCAACAAGAATCTCACCCGCAAACTACAGAACATCCAGAACGTCGACGCCAGACTGGACAAGCCTCGACATTGCCACATCTCACAACACTTGCGCACACTACACTGGCTTCCCATAGAGAAAAGAATCACTTTCAAGATCCTCACCCATGCACACAAAGCCCTCCACAACACCGGATCAGCCTACCAGAACAGACGACTCAACTTCCACGCATCCCACAGGGCCCTACGCTCAGCCCAGCTCTCTCTCACTGAAGTACCCCGCATCAGGAAAACCGGAACAGGAGACGCTCCTTTTTCTACCTCGCAGTCACCACCTGGAACGCCCTCCCACTCCACATCAGACAAACGATCCCCCTCCTCAACTTCAGGAAGGAGCTGAAGACATGGCTGTTTTTTTTAAGAACCATCTCACCGATGGACGCTACACGTCCCCCCCAGCGCCTTGAGACCCTTGTGGGTGAGTAGCTGTGCTTTATAAACACTGAATGATTGATTGACTACCAGTACCTCTCTGGATGAAGCCGTCGGTGACAACAACACTCCTGGACTTGTGGATGTGTTGGATGCTCTATGCCAGGACACCATCAGCCACGTCTTGGGGGTCTATCAGGTGTCTCAGGGTGTGATGGGCCATGTTTTGACCAAACTCCGGGAAATCAAGTAGCTACCAATGGGCGTGCATAGGGACGTGCATGAACAGATGGAGGCCCACAATTTTAACATGGTCTCCCTAACAGGGGTGTTGAGGGACATGCACACAATTCTGAGCAGGTCTTTTCAAAACTAATCTTCCCCTTCCTTTGGCTCATCAACAGCAGGCCCATCGACATCGGCACAAGCCATAGGATGGGAGGCCCTGCCAGAGGAACAACCAGCCACAGACACACCTGCATCTGTAGCATCTGATGCCCCCCCCCCAACAACAGGGACATCGAGCAAAAAATCTAGGCAGTGCAGATGGCAACACACCCACTTCTGCCAGCAATAACCCTCTTCCTTAAGGTCCTCATTTGTGTGTTGCACATTCACTCTGTGGACTGATCCTGAACCACCTTCCTTTTCCAATGGAAGGAGAACTATCAATTTTGGAGTTACTATGGTGTGGCATCGACTCCAAAGACTTAATTCACCATGACTGACCCCTTGAAATTTCTTTTTTTGGTTGATTCAAGTCACATATATTTTCTGTTAGTCGTAGCTTCACAATAAAATCACCTATCACTGACTCATTGTCTGCTGATTTTGATTTCATATTTAAACGTGTAGATTTGTCAGACCATGTGAACCATATGACGATGATCCAAGGTACTTTTTCAAGATGGGATATGTTCCATGTACACAGTTTCCAGCTTAGGATCACAACCATCCCACACAAACACATATTTACAAGTGTCTGGTCAAACTAAAAGAATTATTACAGTGCTCAGCACATAGGGGCCAAAATGTCTGAACTACTGAAAATCATAAATGGTCGACTCACACTGAGTAAATGAACATATTTAAAGGTAGAGACAGCCAGACCATGCATGGAAGGTATTTGCCAGACACTGTCCTGTAGAACAGGCAAACATTAAAGTGGTTGATGTCACCAGCTTGAGCCTTATCACATACCACACCAAATTAATCCTACATCACATAATCCAAGATTCAGACAGATGGCTGTTCAAACGTTTCTGACCACAGAGACACTATAATCTAATGTTCATGTATCTAGTGGTATGACAAAAACATATATCAGTGTTTTGGCACAGGCACTGTGGCCTACAATGATGAAACACATCTACAGGTATATACATGTCATACAAAAAGAGTTTAGCCAATGTGAATGGAAACTGACTTGACCGTGACCTAAAACTACATATTTTATGACAACATGATGACACACATGATACATCAGGCCCACCACAGGATGCAACACAAGTCCAATGGGCACTTTTGAGTTTTCATCCAAACACTGTGCAAGCTATCTTGGGATAGGTCTCCTACAACCAAACGATGTGACCTACATTACCTGGAACAATCCATATCTACTTCATATGTCAGAACAGCATCACATACCTGCCAATGACAAAACTCTGAAATGTCCACATGAAGATGTCATGGTGAAGGTAACTGTACAAAGAACAAAACAGGGAATACAGACTTGAGACCATACATATGAAACAAGTCACATAGCAAGCATCTAGAAAACAAAGTACATTTAAATAAATCTGACACAAACAAAGCAACCTCATCAAGTTGGGGATGTGTCAAAAGCTATCTTATCAATTAGCCTTTGGCTGATTTTTACATAGTATCTGCTTCCTAACTGTTTCAGAAACACCAAACTCCACACATTTTCACAACTATGGTTCATTGTACAGTCTCAGTCATGACATCACATGACATACTTACACTCATGAGAAGTAGCTGTGGATGAGATCTTATCATAAGTCAGCTCCTTCCTTTTCACCACTGTCATCTTCAGTTGGAATTTCAGCATCCTCACCTGGTGGCACTGCAGGCTCCTCCTTCTCTGGGATGTACATGGCATTCCTCTGCAGGGTGAATATTGTGGAACATGCAGCATGCCACAGTGATCTGACACACTTTCCCAGGTGAGTAGAGGAGGGCTCCACCAGTCCTCTGCAGACAGTGAAATCTGGCCTTCAGGAGCCCAAAAGCCTGCTCCACTGCCCGCCGTGTTCTTCCATGGGCCTCATTGAGTAGACTTCCCCTGGTGTAGTTGGATTCCTCAGTAGCATCAATAACCAAGGATGGTTTGGATATGCAGAATCTCTTTTTAAGGAATGGGACATAAGTGCAACAATGAGCCACTCACTTCATGATTGTAGCACTTGATATTGTTCACACACAATCAGGACAGGCGTTACTTACCAATCAGCCAGGCTCTCTCTGGTTGCAGTTGTGACATCAGCTGGGGTATGGTGCTGTTCTACATTATAAAGGAATCATGCAATGTTTTTGGTAGATGGGCACTTATATTTGAGATGTAGAGATCCGCCAGACAGACAACTTGCATGTTGATGGAATGAACGTTTTTTCATTTTTTTCTGATAGACTTGTTCAGTGGCTGTGGTGGCACTAAGCCCAACATGTTTGCCATCAATGGTCCCCACCACATTTGGGATGCAGGCAAAATCATAGAAGTCAAGCTTAACATTGGTTAAATCCTCATGTCAGGGGAACCTGAGATAGCTGTCAATGTGTTTTAACATTGCTGAGAGGAAATCTCTCAACACCAGACTGAACATAGGTTGGGACATACCACCAGATAGGGCCACTGTATGTTGAAAGGCCCCTGTGAGCAGGAAGTACAATACTGATATGACTTGAACAATAGGTGGTATGAGCTATGGTTTATTGTTAGCTAGCATCAGATCTAGCTCCAACTGATGGCATAAATCCACTATTGTTTGCCTACTCAGATGATAGAGCTAGATGATGTGGCATTCCTCCATGGTCTGAAGGTCTGGCAATGGACGGAAGACAGGAGGTTGTCCCATCCTCCCTATTCCAGGGTACCTATGTGTGAAAATACATGGTTTGGGGCATAATTCACTGTGTCCACAGCAACATACATGAGGCATGCTAGCCATATCATGTGGCAAAGTATTTCTGACTCGAAATACATTACACCCAGTACACAATCCAGCTGGCAACTACACAAGAGTCAAATGTGACCCTCCTGGTTGTGGACACATGGATTTGGGTACACCCAACTATCTGCTACTCAATTGCCCCTCGACATGTGACAGTCTTTCCCGACCTCCAAAGATACCGTCAGCGATGGTGGACCATGCAATGCCATCATATGCTATCTGTGCCATGCAACACACTACACTAATGGTTGTGTAGTCAGACTTACATAACAAGTCAGATTGAGGGTGTTTGTGATTATCCTAAAAATATATTGTTGTTGTGACACATATAACAGGGCCATATACAGTATTTCAAAATGCCAAACTAGTGGATGCCTGACCTACTCCACTGGACATCAGGAACCGCCCGCGTCCGCTGGCGGAAGCGGTCCCACAGTGGTCGGTATCAACCATGGCGGACACAGCTTTAGGCTAACATTATTGCCTGTGGCGGTTGCAGTCCAATGGCTGGGTCCGTTGGCGGTGATGACCATGTACGTGGTGTACATGTATGCTGCATTGTGAAAATCAGTCATTTGACTCCTGACACTGCTGCAAGCAACACCTCCACCACTTCAGCTGTTGTGTGCCGCCTCTGGGAGCAATCATACCACCCCCAGCAAATTATTGGGTGCCTGCCTTCTCTCCATAGGACCTGGAGAGACTTTTGACCGAGGTCCTTCCCCTGTACAGTCAGCTCTATGGCTCTTCAGAGGAGCAGGTAAATACCTCATGGGCACAATTGACTTTGTTCTATACCATCCTTTCCCTCCTCACAGGCTACAATACGCCCCTGTGTGACAGTTAGGATTTTTGTGTGCCTGTTGTTGCAGATTTTGTGACATGGGATGTATATCTCATTGTGTTTGTGATGTTTTTTGAGGCCCTAGATCTTTCTTGTGTTGGATGCATAAACTAGGCAAGGAGACTTTACTGCCATACAATGATATTTCTTTGTTTACGATGGTTGTGAATGTTAGACAATATGTATGTGCATGACAGCATGAGATGGGTATGCAGTCATTTGAGTATCTTGTAAGCAATGTGTACTGTGCCACATTTCTTTCACCCCAAATCTGGCCTTGTCAAACTTGTCTGGAAGGTATATTATGACTCACTGTGCAGTTCAGGTTGCCACACAAGGCACAAGCCACATTGATGATGGCCACATAATGTACTGTCATGCACGGAAGTGATGGAAATTTGAGTGTCATGTAGGTTTTGAATGCTCACCCTGGGTAGACCAGGGCCTGTCAAATGTAACTCCCAGTATGGGACATAGTTGAGGTTGTGCTAGGTTGTGTGAAAGTCACTGTGGCTATGCAATTCTGGCACTGTGCCCACTCCCTGTACACCTGCAGATCTTATCATGTGGCCAATATGAGGCTTTAGTGGAAAAACCTGCCCTGAATGTCTCAGTCCATTGACTAGATTAGGAATGGATACTGAGGTAATTCTCAGAACTAGTCCAGATGTGCATTTTGCATCATTGTCAATGTGTGTCTTTGACTCATGGCAGGTCCCTTACTCCTACAGCTCTGTTGTCACCTTCACATAAGTCATATTGTCCTATACAGGCTTATTGCACAAATGACAAACCCACAGTACAGACAGTGGGTAGCTTCCTGGGAGGCCATGACATGTGACTCAGTAGCTTGGCTACATAGCAGAAATTGTAAAATACATATCTTTGCATGTTGGATGCCAGCTCTGTTGGTTAGAAATGTATATGTTCACAGGTGTCTTCAGTGGTACAGGTACATACCACAGAAACCCCCCCTTAAGTGACATGAGTATGCAGTTGGTAAGCCACATGTCCCACATGCACAGGGAAGACACGCTCCGTACCTACCATGCTAGCTCTTTCATTGTCACTCAAGTGTGAGGGTGAAGTCTCCACTATGTTAGTTGCCCGTACAGACTGTATGCATTGAGTCAATGCTGCAGAGTGTAAATGTGTTTTTCCAGTCAGGCCTAAGGAATTTACCCTTCAGAAGACACATTAATGTGTAGTGTTTCATTGTGGCTCACATCACAGTACATGTTGCTGGAGCATGGGTTACCTGATGTCAGTAGACTTGCTTAGTCATTGTAGGCCAGGAGCAGGGTAGTGGGTTAACCTGCGGATGACTTCAAAAGTGTATAATCATGTCTCTGTACTTATTGGCATGTGTGCTTTACACTTGTGGTGTGTTCACAAATTACCCATTTTGTGCTGATGTGTGTGGCACAACCACTTGTGCAAAAATTTGTGTTTGTTATCATTAGATTTGTCTCTTGCATTCATAAAGGTCAACGCCCATCAGTAGAAGGAGATTTGGAGAGCCAACACCTGGGAGGTGCAGACTCTTGGGGTCCATAGCCAGTGGAGTGCCCACTGTTGCAAGAGGTGGGAGGACCTGAGACGCTGGGGCACAGACGATCACGGCCGTCCAGCTGGGACTGTCCTCCGAACATGGGCGGGACACATATCTGAGCATAACCTCCCCCCATGGCTCACATTCTGGCGGTGGCGTACCCAGAGCTTGATGGGTGTTTGAGAGGAGCACAGCAGCCACAAGGGGTTGAGTACAGGACACATTCCTGCCTGTCACATAGCCTAGTTAGAGTGTTTGGTTCTGACATCTACCCCTGACGATTGGGGATGGGCAATGTGTGATACACAACATGAGTAACTGTTTGTGTAGGTAAGACATTTGGTACATACTGATGTGCCTTGCCTATTAGCCCAGGGACCTAGCACACAACTGATAACACTCCGCAAAAAATTGCTCTCCAGGGACAACACATGGCTGTGTACATTTATAAATCAAATAAGTTTGTTGTTATTGTAGTGGATCTAAATTCTACACAACAGATCACTACTCCTCAGTGTTACAGCCCAAAGAAAAAGAAATGATGGATCACTGTACTCAGCCATGTGTCTGGATAAGTGAGTAAATTGGCATCTGCACCCCAGAGGCCACTTTTCCTCAGTGTGTGATGAGTGCTGGTGCCTCAGTACTGTCTGTCATGTGAAGGTGGCCAACATACATTTGACAGAGCATAAATTGTTCTTTGGGTGAAGCTACAGATCAATACTTTCCCTGGGTAAGTGGGGAATGTTCATTGACATGATTTATTAACCATCACTGTTGCTAACATTCCTTGTGCCTACATGTTAGCATGTGTCCCTTTCTTGACAAAATGTGTACACTGAAGTTTCATGCATGGTCTACCTGTGTTCATTGGATATGTTTTGTATTCCCTCACATGTGTGTGCATGCCAACCTGTGTTTGGAATTGGACATATGTAATGGGGCTACATTTCATGTGGTGCCACTGACAGGAGTGTGTCACCATTGATTGGTGGCTCACACACACCCTCACCCGTCATTGCATGTCATTTGGCATTTACAACTGCAGTAGCAATGAAGGACATGACAGGTAGGACTACCGTTTTTATCCACAATGTGCATTCCCATGCCATTGTTGTGGCATCATGTGGCAAGGTGCTCTGCACACGTGAAATGGCGAAGGTTAGTTACCTGACTGTTGGCATGCATCATGATGTGACTTGCTATTATATTGGAATCTTATGTGATTGGGTACAACCATTTATCCATGTACATTTAGGTTTACAGGATCACAATGGAGACGGTGATGTAGCTCCCCATCAGTCAACATATTGAGGGTCTTCTACAATTACTTGTGAATCCCTGGGCCTCTCCAACATACAAAGGATTAATGGCTTCTACTGATGCAATCAGAGTATATCATTGTAAGGGGTGCCATAGAGTAGAGGTAATTTCCTTGGGGCTAGCTGATTCATTGTGTTGTGGATTTTAGAGACATATCCAATGACAATTTTCACATTTTGTCTACAGTGTACATTTCCATGCTAAATATGTAGTATATCTGAGCAACATCAGTACTACAGTATAACTCCATTAGGACAATTTACACATGGTGAAGCGTGCATTGTTGATACATTTCCAGTGTGACTTGACTATTTCCGTGTCACGATCTTCAGGCTACTGTACTGCTGTCAGCAACATGGCAGGAGTTTGGAGCATCATTTCTTATTGTGTTATTGTGTATGTGTCAAATAGATGTATGCATGACTTTGTGTAGGATTTCGGGGAATGAACTTGGCATTGGCCACCTATTGTATGACAACAGGTAACTGAGGTATGCTCCATGAGGCAAAACATTAAAGGTGATGAGGTCTCCTACTTGTTCAATGGTTACTGTGTTGCACAACTTCACCCATACAATTGGAGTTGTCTGAGATTCGGATTTTACCTTTGGGCAACTGATGACAGTACATGTAGGAACTGCTTTGATGTAGTTTGTTGCTGGGGCGTACTTGATGTCATGGTAATGTTTGCTAATCACAGCTGTTGTTCAAGTGTGATGAGGCACATGTGGTGACCCTTCTTCTCTTTGTATTTGTAACACCATCCAAGGCAAGTGAAGGAGACAGGGCAGACCCAAGTGGGGAAGCATCTGGGCACGGTAACTTCAGTCATGACACCACCAACACAGAAGGACCAAGTGGCCCAGAGGGTGAGGGGTGTGCCATGGAGTACACAGGATCAACCTCATCATCTTCCGATTCTTCCTCCAGTGGCCACTCCCTAGTGGTGGCGGATCCATCATTGTCTGTACCATCATTGTCTGCCACCACCAGTTCTATTGTCATCTTCCCTGTTGCTTCCCACCCAGATGGTCATGCCCGCTCACCCAAGAGACTGGGCATCTCCTTTGCCCCAGGCACCTCAGCCCCAGCCCCTGTTACCCCTGCTGCCCTGAGAGAGGAGGCCATTGACATCCTAAGGAGTATATCAGTAGGGCAGACTGCTATTTTGAATGCCATCCAGGGGTTGGCAAGCCAACTTCAGCAGACAAATGCTTTCCTGGAAGGCATTTATAATGACATGTTTGGCCTACAGAGATCTTTTCAGGCACTGACCTCCTCACTGATAGCAGCCGTCCACCCCCACCACCTCCCTTTTCCCAATCCAAATACCCTATTCCCCTACCTGTCCCAAGAACACAGACACACCTGTGCACACTCAAGCAGCATACATCAACACAAGCACAAGACATACCAGCACAAAGGCACTCAACATTGACCTACAGACACCACATTAGCCACCATTTCAACAGACTGCCCCACCACACCCATGGACCCATACACCAGAACCACCATACCCACAGACACCACCACAACAGCCGGTGAGACATCCACCACACACACCATACCCCCAGGCAACAGCTCACAACCCACCGACCCAGGGACCCACACACCTCAGACACCATATCCCAGACAACACCCAGAGACACATCCACAAAATCAACCATACCGCCAGACACCACCCCACCAAACACATACACATCTGCCACATCCATCATACCCACAGGTACCACCCCCAACACACACACACATCTACCACTCCGACATCACCCAGCACCTCCACCTCTCAGCCCCCCAAGACATGAAAAGGCCCACACACGCAACAGACAACACACAAACACAAGCATACCTCACACACACCCGAGCCATCAACACCTACAGACAAGACCACCACTCCTTCAACCTCCAAATCCCCAACCCCTTCTGATGACCCTACCTATTTTCCCAAGGAGAGCTTCCTCTTTGAACTTGCCCTTTCCCCTGTTTCCTCCACCACCCTCCCAAACCCAAGAGGCTCCCACCCCCATCCCAACACATCTCTTCTATTTCAGAGTCCTCCCCGATCATACCTGCCCCCCTCCCCGGAAGCACCCATATCCCTCCCCCACTTCCACATCACCCAGCAGCTCCACCTCCCAGCCCCACCAGGACAAATGCCCACTCTCACACACACAACAGACACCACTTAAACACAATCATACCTCCCACATGCAGACACCCAAGGCATCAACACACACAGACAAGACCACCACTCCTTCAACCTCCAAATCCCGAACCCCGTCTGATGACCATACCCGTTTTCTGAAGTAGAGTTTCCTCTTTGACCTTGCCCTTTCCCCGGTTCCATCCAACCCTTCCCAAAACCCAAGAGGCCCCCACCCACATCCCAACCTATCCCTTTCACATCAAAGTCCTCCCCTGTCACACTTGCCCCCCCAGAAGCACCCGCACCCTTCCCCCAAAGAAGAAGCCCATGTTTCCAAAGAAAAAGCTCCCCTCCCAAACCCAAACCCACTCATCCCAAATCCAACCACACCCCATCCAAAGCATGATCCCTGAGGTTGGGGGCTGCCCACTTGATGCCCCTTCCTGTGGAGGTTCCCTGGTAGTGATTAGAGTCAAGGTTGGGCACAGTACTGTGCATGGAATCATATGGACTGGCCAGTGGCCTTTGACCTACATCATGTTGAGTTAATAAACCCAAGTTGTTGTGTTGTTGGGTACATATTTGTCCTACCTTTACTTCTCTACCTTTTTGTTGTTCCTAAGTAACTTGTGTTGTATGCCTACAGTTGTGTGTGTTTCACCCTGTTCGCTGATCCATTTGCTGTTGTTTGCAATATATGACTTTCGTGGCATGCTGGTGTCACCCAAGACAGGGGTAGATGTATGGATATGGGGTTAATCAAATTGGGGTGTCATGGCATTGTTTTATGTTTGCTATGCTAAGTATTTCATGTTGTGTTGGCCAATGTCAGCATGTATGGTGTTAGATTTGTCCCCCTGATATGAATTGCACAATTGTCTCATGTGTGGAAGCTCAACTTTTTTTTAAAGCTGTTTTTGTTGAATTTTTAGGACCAAAATACTAAGAATGATAGAAATAAAGCACTATCCAATAATGATATTCAACACTCACACTTTCCATTTCCTTAAACATTATTACAGCACAAGCACATGTCAGCATTGCAGCAATGTTCATCAGTAATATTACTTTAAAAAGCATATAAGTCCACACCTTTGCCTATATGAAGATGGGGAATGCACATAAATTGTATATGTAAAAGTCGGGTGTAGACGCATCAGCATGTTGTGGTGAAGGGGTTCAGGTGGTAGGTGACACAGCCTATGAATCATGTGGGTTCTTTAACAGGTACTCTCGCAGGGGTTGCCATATATCTTTAGATCTCAATTTGGGGGATTGCAGAGTGGCATAGACTTCACTTGTGGTATCACAGTAAATCAAACTGTTCATCCAAGCCTTTACTGTACGTCGTCTGTTGCTTCCCCAGCAAAAAGCCAATTCTCGTTTGGCCAGTAATAGTGCAATTGCAGTATATCTACATGTCACCACGGACACGTCAGACACATATCCCAGCAGTGCCATCAGGGAAGCGGGGTTAAGTCCACGTCTGTCATTAGTGAGAAGTATGTGTATATATCGCTGCAATATTATTGGACAATGGGGCAACGCCAAGTCATGTGTGCAAATTCTGCATCTGGCCTATCACATTTGCGAACCCTTGATGACCTGGTGGAGCCAAGCTTTGCCAGCATTGCTGAAGTGACATAAACCCGGAGTAGAAACTTAAAAAGTGGAGCATTTTATGGTGGTGGTTTGGGGATATGAGTTTTGTTTGAGCGCAACAGTATTCCCAGACTATTTCAAGGATTGAGCAGCCCAAGTCGGCCTCCCAGCGAGCCTGTGTTTGCCCATCATAGGTGCTCCTCAGGGCCATGAAACTTTTATACAATCTGGCAATGGGGTCCCCCACATCAGCTGTGGATATCAAAGTCATCAATGGGGTGAAATCGGCAGGGCCAGGGGATTAGATGGAATACAGGTCCCGAACGCAGCATGTAAACATCAAAGGAAAAATAGGTTCATTGGTCTGGCTGTGTCGAATCTGTGGTCCCCATTGTGCACCAGGGCATGTCCATTGGGAAAAAAGTCACCAACTGTCATGATATTACATTTTAGGAGGGTGCTCTATACCACCCGTTCCTGGGTAGGTGGAATCCAAGGTTGTTGAGCAGTGGAAGTGCAGGAGAACATAATGAGCCCTTCCTCAGTAATCAGCTGAGCTTCAGCCAAGCCCAGCATGTAGTGGGAAGTGGTTGTATGTCATTAGGGTCTCTCTTGATGTCTTTTGGAAGTAGAAAGGAGAAAGGAATGGTATTGGCATGATCCCTCTCAGGTAGATTGTGGGACACCTTGGCGTCCATGTTGAACAAGTGAGCAACAAATTGGGCCTGTGCAGCAAGATAGTAGATTTGGAAATCAGGCACTCCAACCCCCCATCATCATACGGTAGGGCCAGAGTCGCCCACTTAATATGGGGCCACCGCCTGACCCAGAACAAGTGGGTCAGCAGGCCCCAGGGCTGGGCTAAGAAGACGTTGGTTAGTAGTATGGGAGTGTTTTGAAAAAGGTAGAGAAACTGAGGGAGTACAATCTTTTTGAAAAATTCCATCTGCCCGGCTAGAGACAGTGTTAGCCTTATCCACCTCTCAACCTGTGCTGTTAACTTCTCCATGGCCGGCCCATAGTTCAGACAGATCACCTGCTCCCTGTCCCTGTGTATAACAATACCCAAATACCTGGTTGTGTCCTCACACCACCTGAGCAGGCAGTTGCTTGATTCCATTGTGGTGGCGGGGTGAGCGGAAATAGCTCAGACGTCATCCAGTTAATATGCAACCCAAAAACTCTCCAAAGCACACAATTTCAGAAATGAGGGGGCAGAGGTTGGACTGTGGGTGCAGAATAAATAGTAAGATGTTGTCTACATACATGGTAAGTAGTAGTGGGCCATGTTTGAACCAAAGTCCCCGCTGCATATGCTTGGCTTGCAGGAATCAGACCAAAGCTTCCATAGCTATAATATAAAGCAGGAGCGACAAGAGGTTCCCCCGGCGAACGGGAATGCATCTGTAAGCACCCCATTTACTCTTAAACGGGCAGTCAGGCATGAATAGAGGAGAATGATGAGTGTCATATATCCCTTGGGGAGACCCAATTTCTCCAGCACCGCACGAACAAATGGCCACTCCAATGAGTCAAAAGCCTTCTCTGCATCCAGGAGTGCAACAGCTGCCGGCACAGTGGGAGATATGTGGTTTATGGATGTGTGAGAAAACAGGGCTGATTTCAGAGGCCCCTAACTTTTTGCTCCATTTTTCACTTTTTGCTGGTGTTTGCCTGACTCTGCTAACCAGTCCCAGGGCATGTGCACTGTATAACATAAGTATGCAAATTAGGCTGATTATAATTGGCTATGCCAACCTACCTATTAGTCCCTAGTATATGGTATGGCATGTAGGTTTAGGGACCCCAGCATAGATAGTGCAGCCATAGGTGCACTGCTGAGGTGTCCAGGGTCATTTTAAAGGCAGGTCTGCCTTGCTGACTGCTTTTAAATTAAAATTAAATGCAAATTCGACTTTGGAATTAAAAGTACTTCCAAAGTCTTAAACTACCTTATTTGTACATATAAGTCACCCCTAAGGTGTGTCCTTTGTGCCCCTAGGGCTGGGTGCCATGTAACTATGAGCAGGGACCTCATAAAAATAGTTTTGGTAAGGTAAACAGCCAATATGTTTTTCTCTCATTGTAGTGAATGGCCTCCATAGGCTAGAATGGGGAGACTTTATTTTAATTTATAAAGTCCCTTAAGTGTCAGATACCTCAAATTTGGTATCAAAATAATTGTTATAATAAATCTCAGAACTTACAATTGTTAGATTTAATATAACTTGTTCGGGTAAAGAGTTTTAAGCTCTACCTAAAATGTTGTCAACTTCAGCCCTGTAGTGCTGTGCTCTGCTTGGCCAGCCTCTGGCAGCTTGGCCAGGCTGCATTGATGAGGTGTGAAGTAGCCTGGGCTGAACAACACAAAGGAATGTGCCTGTGGGAGGAGTTCTTCCCTCAGCAGATGGATAAGCAGGAAGGAGGAGGGCTGCCAAACTGGTCTTCAAAGGCAGGGAAGGGCATTTGGAGTAGCCCAGCACCTTCCTCCATCCTGCAAACCCAGACAATTGGGTGCCCCCCTGATTAGATTAGAAGAGGGCAGGAAAAGGGTGTGTTTCAGATTTTTAGCCACACCACTGGGTGGGCTCAGCCAGATGTAACCTCCAAAAATCACTTTCAGCCATAATGCATTTTTGAGGAATGTTCCCTGGGATTGATTTTTGCCACACTTCCCAGGAAGTGGTCATCACAGGGGGGATGATCCTGCGCCTGATAGGAGAACCAGGACCCCCCTGTTTTTCAGCAAGGAGCAATGATAAATATGGCAGAGCTGCACCCACACCTCAGTTCCCTACCAGATCCCAACAAGGAAGAACGTCAGAAGAAGAGGGACTGCCCTGCTGGACCCCTGACCCACACCTGGACACTGCACTCTGAAGGACTGCACCAGCTGCACACTTGGACTTCACCATAAAAGGACTTTGCCTGTCTTCTACTGCTTCAAGAAGGACCTTCCTGTTTGCTACAGGTACAAAGGAGCTCCCCATAGTCCCCTTCATCAAGTCCTGAAACCAGAGTGCAGCTGACCAGCGTCCAGTGGCCATTTGAGTATTCTGACCAGGTGCATTCTGGGAATTGTAATCCTAACTCCCAAGGAGCAGTTCAGAATTTCTGGAACCTTGGATCAAGTTGTGGACACTGCAAGGACCCGAAAAGGACCTCTGGGAGAAGATCCAGAAGTCTGGAGACGTCTGGAGCAACTTTATAAGTTGATGAGGTACATTGTGGGAGTTGTAGTCCCAGACCCCAAGAGCCAAACCAGAGCTTCTGAACACTTGGCTGGAGCTGTTGACCACTTTCCTGAATCAAGAAACACTTCTGAAAGTAAGTGTGAAAGTGTTACCTCGTGGGTGACCTGAACTCTGGACTTTTTTAAACCCTTTGAGCGCGAGTTGCTTCCATGTGCTAGAAAAGCATTAATTCTTTAAAAATTCATATCTCCAGTTCCCCTCGTTTTAGTGTCATTTTAAAGATAAAATATAATCTATTTTTATAAATTGGTGTTGGATTTTTATTGTTTTGTGTTTTACTTATTTACTGTTTTGTGATTTTAAAATGCTTTGCACATTTGTCTCCTAAATTAAGCCTTGTCGCTCATTGCCAAGCTACCAACGGTTGAGCTGGGTTTAATTTATTGAGACCTAACTGGACCTAAGTGGCGGTTACTGCCCTTACCGATAACCCATTTTCTAACAGGATGCGAAGACTGTGCAAAGATTCAAGACTATGGATTTGTGGGTGGCAAAACCCATTTGCACTGGGCAAATAATCTTGTCAATAAGCAAGGCCTGCCGTGTTGAAATGACTTTAGCTAGAATCCTATTATCGGAGTTTCAGAGAGAGAGAGGCCTATAGGATGTGCACTGCTTAGGGTCTTTATGTGGGTTTAACAGAAGTGTGAGTATCGCTTCTCGTACGGTAGGCAAAAGTTCTCCATGGTCAAGAGCCTCAGCATACATCTCTAAAAGATGCGGGATTAGTATAGATGTATATGCTTTGTAAAAAGCACCTGTGAGGCCATCCAGGTCTGGAGCCTTGCTCCCATCCAACGCATCTATGGCCTGCCTGATCTTTTCAGCCGAAATTGGCTTTCTGAGGAATTGGCACTGAGCATCATCCACCCACACCATTGCCACCTCCTGTAGATATGCTGCTCTAACCATGCCATCCCCAGAGAGAGTGGTGGAGTAGAGTCTACCGTAATACTGCAACAGCGTCATAAGAATGCTCTTATTATCTGTGGCTCCAGGGCATCAGGAGTGTAAAGCTCTGTTATCTATGTGGAATGTCGCATTGGGTATACAAAGTTGGCCAAGGTTTGCCCAGGGCATTCCCCTGCTCCATAGTGGCGAGCCCTTGCATGCCTCCTCAAATAAGCAACCTCACGCTCTGTCAATGAACGAAAGTCCTCCAGTAGTTTTGAACATTTGCCAAGTAATAGCTCCGCATCCTGTGTCACCTCTGGATTATCTAGTTCTGCAAGACACTCCTCTACCCGCTTGATACTATGATGGATGCCTCTGAGTAGTACAGCATGTTTGGAGATGAACATTACCCGGATTTATGCCTTAAAGGCCTCCCAGAGAGTGGCCTGGCGGTCCACCAATCCTGTATTTAACCTAAAATATTCTGGAATTGCTTCCGAAAGCTTTGAATGAAACACTGTGTCAAGCAGGGCAGAGCTGGGGAACATCTGAAGCTCGAGTTTGGTTTGTTCACACATGGAAGATGTTCAATTGTGCTACCTTCCTTTGCATTTGACTGACCATGTGTCCATTTTGATGTGTGTACCTTGCAGCTACTTCATCTAGATGTATGACTCATGCTGTTGTATTTGCTTTCTTCTTTTATGCAGGTGGGCATGTCACTTGGTTCTCCTATTGTTTGTCCCTGAGATACATGAATGGCCAGTTCCTGCGCAAATGGTATTTTAGGGCATGTGCAAAGTAAAATGTGCCCCCGTGGCAGCATCCTTTCATGAGCGCTCCTGATGCCCCCATCCCTCTTGTGCAGGTATTGTTTGCATAGTGAGCTTTGGATATTTGCCTCTCAAAATATTATGCATCCCATTGACCTTCCATTGAGTTGCAATGTAGGTGATGTGTGGGTCCATTACAGGGATGTTTCATGGGAGGTGTATTTGTGTTCCATGGCACATCCATACGTATGTGACTTCAATCTGACGACAGTCCATGGCATGTGAGTAATGTGAGGGTGTCAGTTGAATTAGTACATGTTATGTTGCTGTGGTGCTGCTGTTGTGTGACACAATGTTCTGTACACTTCACTGTCCCTGTGCCAAAGATGAGAAATCATGTGTTATTGTGAATTGTGTTGGTGCAGTGTCAGTGACCTGCCCAAAGGGGGCATTTAATAGCTGTGTATGTGTATTTATGAATGACTCCAACCCGAGACACAATGTCAAGTGTACTTGGTGCCTGTAGCGTAGGCCCAATATCATGTGGATGACGGCAGGACGATCTGTTGTTAAGCTTCATGACACAGGTAGGTGAGTGCTCATATTGTTGGTTGCCTCCAGAGCGGCATGGATTATGAGCTTCATCTATGAGCAACAGCAGCGGCAGGACATGTGTGATGGGCTCCATGGCAGGATGTGTAACACTGCCTGCAGGTGAGTTGCTTCCTCTATGCTCTCTGTTTCTGCCTGCTGGGGTGTGGTGGTTGGACCACCATGGCCACGTTGGTGGTAGACAACATCATAATGTGTCTGGAGGAAATACTGGCTCCGTCGGTCTGTTTGGCCTGCATCGCCACTGCAGCAGTCTGCACTGCCTGGCAGTGCCGGCGGGACCATGGCGATCTTTCCTCTATGGGACCACATGCATCGTAATGAGGTGGTCCATCTGCCAACCCGAAGGCGGTCAGACCCCCACTGCCGGACTGCCGCAGTGGCAGTCCATTCACCGCCAAACTCGTAATCAGGCCCATAGTTGTCTTTGGACTCTAAAGATGAAGCTGTGAGAGAACCTACTCTAGATTGCTCTACAAGGGACTCATGTGAGTGCTGCCATTATGTACCCTTTATCATTGCTTTCAATATGTTTAAATTTATTTTAACATATATACTTTTTTAATTAAAATACATTAAAAGGCATTTTATTGTTATAGTAGCACAACATTTATTAAAATTTTTGTAAATTAAGGCACAAAATGTATTTTTAAACAATTTTAACATATTTGCATTTGTAAACATTTTTACAAAATGTATTCATAATTATTTTTAACATGCAGATTTATTACAAATACAAGTTTATATTTGACAGCATTAATATACTTTTTTGTATGTAATAAATAGTACTATGATATGTTAGTTTATGTTTTATAATACTAATTAACTTATATTGTACATACTCATTTATATTTTGTTAATATATTTTTGGATATTTCCATCCATTTTTATAACATTGCTATATACATTGTTTCACATATTAGAATGATTTTGAGTTATATTTCTATTGTTTTCTATAATCTTTTATTAATTTCCATTTAGTGGCCATTGGTTTTACCCCTACCCTTGTAGTCTGTTATTGTCATTTTGAGGTGAATTTCGAGGGAACAAGTCACAGTTTCCTGCTGCTGTTGGGCAGACAGGATAAGATAATTTTTTTTAAGTTTTTCTTTATGATATTAGGTGTAGGGGGTGTGGCAATTTGTACTTAGTCTGGGTTATAGTCTTAGGTTTGTTTTCAAGGTTGTTTTGTGCTACTTTGGGTTACATTTTCTAGTGTTATAAATTAGTTCTAGTTATATTTCTTACTGCTATTGTGTTACACATTGATATTGTGATACCACATCTTCTGTTTGTATAGTTCTAATGTTAAGTTTATGTTGCATTTCAGGGTGGTGTTTTATGAGGGTGGGTATGTTATGTGTTCATACAAGTTTACAGATCGGAGGGCATTGTATAGACCTTTTATTAATGTGCTTTTAAATATCACCTATTTCCAGGTTTCCTTGTATGATTCTTATTTTTCATTGTTTGTGCTTTTCATAGTTCCTGATGACTACGGATTACATTGAGGGGTTTACTTTGGACATTTTCATCTTTGCATTTTTTGGTTCTTTTGAAGTGGATGAATATTTACTGCTGCACAGCTGTTAGTATGATATTTCTATTTAATTTTTGTGTTAGAAACAACTTATTTTGTAATGTATATGTATTTTGCTCTCACTGCAATGTAAAGAGTTTATTTTCTATGTGTGTGATTTAATTGATTTCATGTTGTGTTTTTTCTACTATTGTGCTTTGTTGTTGTTGAAGTAGATTTATAACTAAGTAATAACATAATTTGTTTTTATTATCAGTCTCCTTTTCTATTTCAATATTATATTTTTTGGATTTATTTATAAAAATAAATTGTTTAATATGCATGAAAAGATTTATGGTGGTGTTCTATTTTCTTGAGCTTTACCAGTAAGTACATAGGTAGGTAGATGATTTATAATAGGGCTTTTGTTATTACTTCTAAGTTGTCACTATCCTTAGTTGTTTGCAGCTTTGTTCTTTTTGAATGGCTTCCATGAATTGTGTTGGTTGGGTTCTTTATAGCGTGGCTTGAAAGGCATTCTGCCATCCTTCTATTGCGTTATTGGCTGTGGCTTGTTGAGCCATGGTGCTGTCACAGGAATTCCACCATCACATCTTGAATAAGGGGTTGGCATCTGTGTCCAGAGTGGTGGAGTCTGTCAACGGAAGTGTCTTCAAAATACTCCACTAGGGGACTATATATCTGGAGATGCCTCCAAATGTTTTTGGTAAAGTGAGTTGTAATAGCAGCCTTGTATGGATGGATGTAGATATAGCTTAATCAATGTTTATATCATTGCCTGTTCAAAGTCAATTACAATTTTATGTGTGGAGGAGTAGTTTTTATTTTGATGTGATTTAATAGTTCATAGTAAGTACAGCTTTGTTTGTTAGGCAGCAGTGCATAAATGAGAGTATGCTAGTGTTTTTATATCCCCCATGTATGATATATGGCTGTGTGAACGGTCTAGGGCACATTTTTAAAATTCTGTCCATCATCCATGTTTCATATGGGGTTATTCTTAATAGATCATCTGCCATAGCAAATATAATTATTTTTTTGTCATCATTGTGGTTGTCATGTAGGAATAGAGGTTTATCCTTAGGTATAGCGGTTAAGTGTTCAGACATTTTAATGTATTGGTGGGGGAGCCCACATCACCCTTTAGAGCCTGGGCTATCAAGACAAAAAACAAAAAGAAAGGCTCTAGTGGAACAAATTTATCACAGCTTTCCATAAATAATAATACTCCAATTGTTATTGGATATGTTTCAACAATTTTACATGCAATGATTAGGTGCTTATAAATTGATATGGCCTACTGAACACCTCATAAAATTGAAATAGCTAATGTGATTAGAACAAATAATTAATTATAATTTTATTTTGCATCCTTGAAAATAACAAACATATCTCAAAGACATTTGGAGAAGATTATACACCATTGTTGCATATAGTATGTAGTTGCATCAAAAGACGGTCATTAAATGATTTCCCATTGTGATCCATCTGGAAATAGTCCACTCAAACTGTGACTTTAAAATTAGCTTGTGTTTGAGGCATCTGGTTGAATTTAAAAGTTGGTCCTCAAGTAAATTGCAATTTATAATTTTCCCAGCGGACTGGCCTAACTGACACTTTTAGGCCTAACAATTTGTGGCCTCATCAGGACAATACAAGCGTGTGTAAAACAGTGAAACTGCAAAATAACAGTAGAATATTTAAAAATAAGTATGGCCTAACTGACACGTTTAGGCCTAAGAATTCGTGGCCTCATCAGGACAATACAAAGCTGTGTAAAACAGTGAAACTGCAAAATAACAGTAGAATATTAAGAAAGTAGTATCTTCTAGGGGCAGCAGGAGTTTCCCTGGTGGCTTTCTTAGTATGTGCTCTTAGGTGTTTTAAAAGTGGGGATTGCTGGTAGCTGACCTGTGATGTGTTCAGGTACTTCAGGTGATATATGTTATAGTATTTTAGTACTGGGCTCTTGAGAGGTAGAGCTTACCTCTTTTAAAATTTGAAACATGCGTTACTCCTAGTTTGGTTACATTTATGGATAGTTTTGATCGCTCATGTTAATAACAACATCCCTTCCATAACAAGCATTAGAATAGCATTTCACATATTTCGAATTTATATTCTCAGTGCTTGTACTTTCCTGAATGTAATTGTATCCCATGTGCGAGAACAATTGTTTGGCTTTCTGTGATATTGTATATCATTCTCTTTCTGCCATTCAGTGTGAAATTGTTTATTAATACAATTAAATATTGTATTATAAATGTAACTTTACTGTGCTAATGTAGAGAAAACCTCATTTGAATTACAATACATTTTATACTTACATATGTGTTCTACTATGTAATTGCAGATCTTTTTCGGATTTCAATTGAAGCTGTTGAGATATGGCTCAGGTAGGTTGTTTTAGATTGGAGGAAAGTTTGTTTCAGTAACAATTCTGGTTTGTTTGTAGGGGTTGTGGGGCTTCCGTTAAATGTTTACGTATAAAGGTTCCTTGACTTTCATACAATTCTTAATTTTACTTTTTTTAATATGCCTTTGTTCAGGTGTTCAGGTGTGGAACCTATTTAATCATTGTGCAGTGTTTTGATTTTGCTGCAGTTTAAAATTGGTATCTAAAGACTGATGGAAAAATTAAAACAGAGACTTTGTTTACTTATTTATATAGTTGTGTTTTTAAATTAAGTTAGGTTACATTGAGTTAGTTTAATTTTTAACTGACTTGTTAAAGTAGTTGCTAATTTTTTGCAGTGTTGATTTTTGTCTTTGTTTTTGGAATATGGCAGTGTTATTCTCTTGCCAGTTTTGTATTTCATCTGTGAGAAGTAGTGCGTTTTCCAGTACATTTTATTTTTTGTTAAGTAACTTAAAATCTTTAGTGGTTAGTTTGATTTACAGCATATTTACTCAGTTATTTTATATTTAGCTTGAATTTCTTTTCGGTTATTGCCTCTTTTGGTGAATGCTAATTAGTGTTTCTGTTATAAAATGAAATGTATGTTTTTGTTGTATTGCATTTCTTTATGAATATATTTATAATTTTCAGTGTGATATTTTAAAGATTATTTTATATTACTTATTTCATTATGCTTATAGCCCTTAAATGATTATTGTTTCAAGGTAAATTATTTTTAAATACGTGTTTAATGTTAATTTTGATGTATTCAATCAATCCAGCAATAAGCTTTATTATTTTATTTCAACACAATCATAAAACCACAGATATAAAACCAGTGCATGACATATCTGGAAAATAAAAACAGATACCAATATTTAAAAATTGTGTGAGATAGGTAGACGAACAGCTCTATCTAAAAAGCTCCCAACCACAAATCACACTAAGGGGCGAGACAGGACACATAAAACATAAAGTACAGATTGTGCTGATACAACCATGTGATTTAGAAATTGTTAATAAAACCCTGTATTCAAAAGGCACAAAGGATTAACAAAAGAAGATAAAATTAATCAAAGTTGTGGCAGAAACCTGATCACAAGGGCATTTTAAAATGGATGCTGTGTCATACTGACTAAGAGGAATGAGTGAGTGGCATCTAACAGTGCCCAACCACATTTTAGTAACAGAGACCTTTTCCAAACATTCTTTACAAGATGTAGATTGTGTTCCATCTCATTGCAAGTTTGAATCATGACATAGTCCCTAACACTGGGCTTTTTCAGTTCATCTGCTTCTTGGTTCACCCAAGAGCACATCATAAATAGTTTTCCTACTGATGCTCCATCACCCTTAACAATCAAAGGGGAGAAGTACACAGATCAGTTCTGCCTAAAGATTTTGTAATTTCCTTAATATATCTTAGTCACTGGATTTCATAGCCTGATCACATGGCAGTCAGTAATGGTCATGCAATTCAGATGAGCCTGATTATTTCCCTATTATGAAATCCAAAGGAGGGGAGTCCATTTTATGTGGTCCTCAATGTAATGAAGCCCCAGCTCCTCATTTGTACAAAAATGCATGCTCGATGGCAGGAGACCTAGCAATCACCTACAAAGTGATTGATTTCCTGCTGTAGCTCTAAGCAGTTTCAGGAAACCCAAATAGCGGCCTGGTATGTCATGACTGGGATGCACTTACATTGATAGATTTCTAAGATAGGTGACATAGATTTATTCCCCACCTTTCTATCTAACTGAAAGACAGCACTCACTGACTAATTAAAACAGAGACATCTTTGTAAAATGCAGGGTAACCAGGAGCTCCGGCCAACAAAGATCACTACCAAATATGAAAAATCATTTACTCTCATAATGGGCTTTTTCTTGATGGTGATGGGTAGAACTGTGGACTGCTGATCACCACAGACCATATAATGTGTTTTAAAAATGGTGGCCTCAAAATCCAAGTTATCCATAAACTTAACAAAAGACCATTAGGGGTACACACAATAAAAATGCTGTCACCTGCATAAAGCAGTGTGGGAACAAACATGGAAAGGGTGATTGTTATCATTTGCAATAAGAAAATTATTTAAACCATAAAGATACAAAACAAATAAATTGGAGGCAAGGATACAGTCTTGACAAACCACTCTGAATAAGCTGAAGGATCCAGTAAATTACCCCTCCGGGACTTTACCTCAGAGAGACAGTCACCCTACAATGTAGGTAACATAGAAAGTACACAATAGAATCAGGTAGACCCATCTGCAGCAGAATGTCACACAGCTTTGATAGTTTTACCCGATCAGAAGCATTGCTAAGGTCCATAAAGGAAAGGTAAATGGGTCCCCTTTTTGCTGTTGTGAACTTTTCAATAGTTAAATATTAATTCAGACGCTGTTCTTGGGTTTCAAGTCCCTTCGTAAAGCCATACTGCACCACGTAAATCACATTATTCTCTTTGGCCCAATCCTCAGTCCTATGGAGAATGATACATACAACAATCGTGGCCACTGAGTCTATTACGTAGATGGGCCTATAGTTTGAATCTTGTTTAATCCCCATCTTGTAAATTCGAACAATGGTGGTCGCCTGCAATGAGGTTGTTATGCTAGCATTGATAGCCGCACTCTAGACATTGATTATTATAGGCCCCACAGATTTTCATATTTCGTTTGCACAAATCCATTGCACAAATCCACACATCCAGGTTCTGGGGCCTTATGAGATCGACTACTAGAGATGACATCCACAACCTCTTCAAGTGACAAATTAATATTTAGTGGGAATATTGGAAGGGCCTCCTGCACAGCATCAGCACAATCTGCACCAAAAGAATAAATGTAACTAAAATGCTCAGCCCAGCTTTCAGCACTTACAATGGCACTGAAGGCGTCTAATATATCACACTTGTTTTTGTTGCCATTCATACTTTTCCAGAGGGTTCTTGGATCTCGGCCTGTTCACGCCTTAACCAGTTTTACTAAGTTTCATCCTTAGTACCAGCCTTTGTTTTCCTAATGGCTACCTTATACACGGCTCGGGCACTGGGGATGCTGGCTTGATTTCTGTGGATGCGTATTAAGGCACAGAGTAACCTATTGCTGGCTAACCTACAGTCATTGCTAGACCAACCTGGTTGAGAGCTCTTCCTAATAGAAACTGGGCTTAAAAGGGATGACTTGATGAATATAGTGAGCTTTAAGAAAGTCTCCTTAACAGAAAGAAAAGATTGATTAAAAGTCAACAGGCAGTCATTGATTAAGTCTAAATTAGCACTAATTTTGGAGGGTAAATGGGTCAGGAACTAAACAGCCCTTCATCTCAGCCTTAAACCTTTATCAGCACTCTCTGAGTCCTTGATCATTTTTTCAGAAGGCAATCCTAAGCTTGATGGTAAGTAGAGTGAAAGATTATTTGGGTTATGGTCACTTTTGTAACGTTTGAGTGCCACCCCGAAATAGATTAACTCATTCATGCACTCTGATACAAAGATATAATCCATAACAATGACCTGTCCCCAGACTTCCCCCAACATTTTGGCCTTATTCAGGAGACTAAATTCTAACAAATATCTAAATAAGTTAATTTCCATACTGTCTGCTCATGGATATTTGACATCTTGTCCCAAATTAGGTAAGGGTCACAGCAGGTTACAATAGTTGTAGTCCCTTCCCAAAATAACATTAAATTCATTATAAATGAGAGGGACCTCTTCTGTAAAATAGTTAAAACTTGAAAAAGGAAATTGCTATTGCCCTCCTTATTTAACACATTATGGTGGTCATTACAACCTCAGCGGTCTTTTTGCAAGACCGTTGAGGGACAGCCGTGCTGAAGACCGCCAGTGCAGGCGGTTTCCGCTCAGTGAATTATGACTGCTGGCAGCCCTCCATCCTTTTCCGGACGGAGAGCTGCCAGCAGCCATACTGGCGGTCGGCGGGGAAGTGGAGGTTGCTCCACTTCCACTGCCCCATCAACAGAACACCGCCCACCGAATCACATTCTGTGATTCGGCCTGGTGGTGTTCTGTTGAAGGGGTGATGGCAGCGGAGCAGCCCCCATGGATCCTGTCCCCTCCCGGAGGATCAACGGACCAGGTAAGTTGATCGTCCATTAGGGGCGGGGTGGGGGGGTGTTGTGTGTTGTGTGCGAGCATGGAGGTGTGCGTGTGAGTAGGTAGAGGGGGTGTGTGAGTGCGTGTATGCATGCAGGGGTGTGTTGTGTTTGGAAATGTGTGCGTGTCTGTCTGTATGTATGTCTGAATGGATGTGTGCGTGTATGTCTGTGTGTGTAGCTGTTGGCATGTTTGTTGATATGTGTGCGGGTATGTGTGTTGGTGGTGCATGCGTGTACGGTGTGTGTCTGGGTTCCGCTGTTGGGGGTAGGGGTGGGGAGGACGGTCCTGCCACCTGTGGGGGGTGGCAGGGGGGTGGGGAGTGTGGGGGGAGGGCTCAGGGGGGTGGGGGAGACCCCTATCATTGCCAGGGAAGGAATTTCCTGGCACTGATAGTGCTTACCGCCATGGATTTCATGGCGGTTCCCAACCCCATGAAATCCATGGCGGTCAGCCGGGTCGTGATACCGCCGGCGGTCTTGTGACGGCCACTGGGCTGGAGACCCAAGTCTCCAGCCCAGCGGTCGCCTCCGCCCTGGCGGTCGGAACGGAGAAGTGGCGGATGACCATGGCGGTAACCGCCATGGTCATAATTCCATTCTTTTTACCGCCAGCCTGTTGGCGGTAAGACCACCACTTCTCCGCCAACCGCCAGGGTCGTAATGACGGCCTATGTGTCTTGTTTAGTATCTGTTGGCCTGAACTGATATCACCGCTTGGTCTTGTGGGCATGTGACAAACATTGCTTCTGGATCATTCTGGTGGCCATTTTGACTTCGCCCCATAAGCACTTACTTTTTCCTTCGCTCTATACATCATCACAAAATAGTTCTCTTTCCCACAGCCTTTGCATATCTGTCCAATTGTAGGACACTTTCCTTTGTACGGAAATGAAAATCTGCAACTGAAACACAACTTCATTTTCCATGTAGACTTTACTTTGTGTTCTTCAGTCTTTTGTTCTGTATTTCTTTTCACACTCATGACTGACTCGCTCGGAGCGCCTCCAGCCTCCATGTCAGCAGGTTGTTTCTCAGCATGTTCCTCAGCTCTGGAAGCCATCAACCCTTGCTCCAGGCTAAGAGTTTCTCTCAGATTTCATCTGAATAAATCAGACAAGCATCCATCAATAAATCGAAGCCGCTCCTTCATCATTAAGTTAATTGAACTTACAGTGTCTGATGAGTCTGTCGAGTCTTTCCACAAATTCTTCAAATGTTTCACCAACTCTTTGACATTCTTGACTAAAAACATATTGTTCATAATCAACATATGGTACTGGATTAAATTGAGATTCAACAAACTCTTAACCTGATGGTATGTGATTTCTTTGTCAGTTGTCAGCATCTTCTTTATGACTTCTTTAACACCATCACCAGCAACATCTTTGAGATATTTGACAATCTTTCTGCTATCTGCCTCTTCAAATGCATCAATGAAGTCTTCAAATGTCTCTATCCAGGCAGTCCATCTATTGCCAATATTTTGCTTTTTGGCGGTATCAAAGGTGATGGTGATTTCAAGAAGGTGGCAGCATGGTAACTGTTGACGGGAGTGGCTGAAATTGAGCATGGATCTCTGTCAAATGCTGTCGGCTGTTCCTGAGAATCTGCATTATTACTGAGGCCCGACGATGGTTCAGCCTCTGGGTCATACAGGACAGCCTTTGAAGATTTGACCTTCTTCTTGGTCTACATCGGAGCGCTGTCACTCATTGAGATCTCTGGAGTTGTTCTGAGCTGCCACCTGGCAGCTTTGATGGTGTGCCACTTGTGCCATTTCATGTATTGGACAGCCGCTTCAGGTATTGGAAAGCTCAGTAAGCACAACCCCAGTGGTTCTTCCGGTGCTGAAATCAAAATGCTTCACTTATCGAGACTCCGGTAAGGGTAATAGCAGTATGCTTCCTTTTTACTTGTTATGCCGGCCAGAGCTATTATTCTTATTAATCTACAGCAAATTATAATTGTCTTAAACTGCACTTCATAAGCCTGCCTGTATCTGCATTCAGCGTTAACACTCCATACAATATATAACTTTATTTTGCATGGTTACGCATTACCTTTTGATATGATCTTTGTCGTAGCTTCTTGACCAATGATGTGTAGACTTCTTAGTGAAGCTCCCTTTCCATTTCTATGCTTCACACCGGCTGGAGTTGCACTTTGACTCCACATACTCCAACCGTCAACTCAGCACTTCGATGAAGGCACGCATAGCAGGCACAAGCAGTTTGCTTGGAACATGGCAAGCTCTCAAAGACAGCACTTTTTTCTTTGGGTTACTTATTCCCTATCTCGTCACTGGTTATAGCGTCTTTCATATCCTGGGTACCCACCAATCACTACGCCACACACAGAGCTGCACCTGTGAACTCCAACATTCAAAACTAACTTTCATTACATTCTATTCTAGCGATTACATCACACTGATATGGAGTTCACTTGGAGTCAGAAAGGCTCCATTTTAAATCATAAAACTAGAGACCTGAGGACACACCTGACCCTGACCACCAAAATCCAAAACACAAACAAGTACACGCCTCAGTCTGGCCTCAAAATACCCAGCAGAACCAAGTATGAATGGGAGCCTGATCGCCATAAATCCACATACAACTGAATACATATCTGAGAACGGTACTCTCTAATATCTGTATGTGGAACCAAGCAAAAAGTTGTTACTGTTTTCAGAAAAATATTACAATTTAATAAACCCAACCCAGGTGCATTTTTTCACTGGCAATTAAAGCAGCATTAAATTATACCGGAATATTGTATCACCTGTCAAGACTGCACTACAAAAACGATATGAACATTTTCAGGCAGTTGGGTTTTAAAAGACAGGTTGTGCTCCAAACCAACATGACAACTCTACATGCAATGTGTCTCTGCCAACCTTGGTCTGAAAATACATCCTAAGTACCAAGCTCTAGGGCCAGGACCATGTGTCATTTAGTCAATCAACAACCATCAACTGCCCGGAAAATTTTTAACACCTTTTTGTTTTTGTGGCTTCAATGCTACCTGCTTCTACGGTCATTATATGTCCTAAGATAATAGAATCCCTAGTGCTGTCACGTTTAGAACTACTTTTTTGCATTCCATAAGCATCCATCCTCTATATTTTGTTCTCTTGTCTCAATTATATTCATTTGTAGAATGTATTCATCATTCTTACACCAGATATCAAGAGCTAAGGTTCTTATAAGTGGTAATTTGAACAGTGCTTTATATCTTGGTGGCTGCTTTTAAGTATGTTTGGCAGTGGCTGAGGCCCAGGTTGTTTCTTTTTCAAGAAAGCATGGTCAGAGGGAACACTAACCTACTTTTCCCTAATCAGAATGTTTCTTGTCATGTGTTATCATTCATCCTGCCTAAACTAAGCATGTGTGATTTACCTTTTAATCTCTTTTTTTCTTATCCTCCAAACTAGTAGAGTTGCTAGCTCCACTGCTACAGGACTTCAGTATATCATACCACAACACAAATTTATAACTGAGGAGCTGTCAGTATCTCTATTCCAGCAACAGACTTGTCTAGACAGTCAACAAAGTAAGGGCTTTGGGCCAGATGTATCATTTATCTGGATATCGATGACCTAATTGTGATTTTCTGTGAATCGCAATTAGGTAATCGTTATTAGAATGTATGAAACTCCAGGAGTTTCCTTTAGCGATTCCCAATGGCTCGCAAATCGACCTACTTTATTAATATTCATGAGGTAGGTCGCAATTTATGACCTATTGTGAATGGCTACAATCACAGGGATGGTGGCCTGCTGGGCTCAGCAGATGACCATGTCTGTGATTGCTTTTAAATAAAGCAATCTTTTTTTTTTAATGCATCACGTTTTCCCTAAAGGAAAACGGAATGCTTTTAAAAAAGAAAAATGAAAAGCTTTTTTTTTTCTTTTTTTTAAGAGCAAGCAGTGGTCCATGTGACCATTCACAAAGGAGAAGGGCTCACTTAGAGACCCCTTCCCATTTGCAAATGGGTTACCACCTACTTAAAGTAGGTGGTAAAATACGAATGTTGTGCAACCGCATTTCGGTCACAAAACATTCCTGTATACCGCTGCAATTCATTATTAGGAAGGGACGCCCTTAACATGCCCCTTCCTAATGCCGAATTGGTATGTAGTGGCAATTCCAAATTGCAATTCGGTAACAAGTTACCGAATCACAATTTGGGATTCATACATACCAAAATGCGACCGCAAAAATTGATTCTACATCTGGCCCTTTGTCCTTACATGAAATAGATCTGTATCTTTTAAGGTGGGTGCAGAAATGTCCCTGTCTACAGCTCGTACCAACTGTCTGAGTTAGTGAATGAGCTGCAGGCAGCACGCCTCGGAACCATGGAGTCTGAGTTGCTGTTCTGCTTTTCCGAGCTATTAATAAATCAGTTTCTTTATGAGTCAATTGTTTGGGCCTTGTGAGAGCTCAATCTTACATCACAACTGTTACCACTCAGAGGTCAAACCATTCTTAATCTCTACAGTTACACACTAATCTTGTATTTCCCAGTTTGCGAATAAGTAATCAGTTCTGTGGGTTGATGAACGGTGAGGGAATATTTGTTGACAGCATGAAGTTCTGGAACGTTTCCTCCCACTCTCCTTACTCTCTCTTGAGGATGAGCAGGCCTGTTAACGAGTGGGGAGTTGTACAATCTGCTAGTAAGTACTCTTTGGGCTGATCGATAGTCACCCTCCAGTGCTTGGACACTACCTTAAAATAAAACCGTGTGACAGATCAAGGGTTAGAAGTGGTATGTACAGTGGTACACTGCCACTTTCTAAATTTCATCTGAAATCTCTGTAACAAGTCAGTAAAAGTGCTTGTTAAGTACAGTAATAAAAATGTCAGCGCTGCTTCCAAATTAAGCAGACCTCCTTTCCTTGTTAACTTAGCTACAAAAATGTAATACTCAGAATTTACTACTTCTGATCGCTAAAACTGCTAGCACCTTTTTCCTTTTTTAAGTGTCTTACTTTTTTGTTTTATTTTGCATATTTGGAGATTGCCATAATATGATGTATTACTATTACTACTCTTCTGACTGTTTTTTTTATTAAATGAATGTTACCACCTGGCATTTCCTAATGCAAAACCCAAGCTATATGCCTTCCCCTGGCATAAATGTAGGATTCAACAAATACAGAAACCCACTTTTTTTTTTTTTTCACAAAGCGTTTCTGCTCTTGACCTCTTCAAATTGTCACCGCAGTAAACTAGGTGCCAAGTCCAAACTCTGGAATCCCTATCTTTAATTGAAACCAGCTGCAGTCTTTCTGACTAATAATCATTGCTGATAATGAATTGAAAGTGTTGTAAATTCACATGCTCCAATTGTTTTAAATCGGAGACCTCGTGCAGATTTCTTTGAAAGGAACCCTTAATCTTTAGTGCTGACTTATCAAATATCACAGTCACCTGTTTGTCGTCAGTTTCATGAGCTGATAACATGTTTATTACAGCTATAAAGTGCAGGTGTGAGTGTAAAGGTCTTGCTTGGTTGAAATTACACCTGATTTAAATGTATGAGAAAGTTTGAGGAGTCGATGGTGTGGCAATAATGTTGCATAGCCCAACAGAAAGAACACACACACTGAAGCATACCGTAGTGTATTTTGTACACGAGCACTCGTTCAGTTCCACTAGAAGTTGTCCAGAAATGACATGTCCCAGTGGTTCCCAACCTGTTTTCCGGGGACCCCTAAGGGTCCGCAAAGCCTTCTCAGGGGGTCCGCGACTGCTTCAAAAATTAAATAATAAATTATATTAATAAACATTTTTTTTTTTAAAGTAAATCTGAACATTTTAAAATGTTCTATAGCTGTGAAGGAGTTTAAAACTGGAGGATAACAATTAAGTAAATGTCCTCATTTAGATTAGTGGAAACAGTGCAAGTGCATCAAACAGAATGTAGTATGGCTGACTGTTGGCCTCAATTGAATTAAGAAAAGGTCCAACCTTCCCGTTAAAATTTTGTTTTTTAAATATTTATTTTTGAATTAAATAAATAATTACATATTGTGTGCATCTGTTTGGTAAATCTTGGTTCTTTATTTTTGGGTCTTGTTCAAACCATCGCAAATTCTTAGGCTGAGGTCTCACGCCTTAAGTGATGACTCAGTGGGGGGTCCCCAGGTTCCAATATTGGTTCATTCGGCGTCCAGTAATGGTTAAGTGGGGGCCACAAGAGTCAAAAGGTTAAGAACCACTGGCATATTTTTGGGTCATTTATCGACCTAGCTCTTGGCACCCAAAGGTCTTGGTGTCCCCTCTCCCCGAAAGGAAAAGCAGTTCACTCTGCAGTCAGATAGCTTGAAAAATAAAGTGGCCTGGCATGTGGTTAAATACATTCTCAGTTTCATTACGCAGTCTAAGTTAGTGGTCATGTGATCTATTATTTGCTTGACACAAGAAGCACAACATCAAAAACAGGAATCAATGTTGCAATTAAAAGAAAGTTTTTGTGCTTGCTGAAACAGCAGGTTTAAAATGTGTGTTAACATATCTAACACGTGACCTGAAATATTTATTTAACCTAGACTACGTACCTGTAACAGGAGGACTTATAACTATTAAATTATCAGATCTCGTGCTACGAAACGAGACTTTGCATCATCAAATGTTCTTTGTCCAGAAACCGTGATCACGGATTACCATGAGGAGTTTTGAAAAAGGCTGCAACGTAATTAAAATAACATACTTGTATACCATTAATGCCGTTGCACGCTTAAAAAAACTATAAAATAACTTAGGACAACACTACTGTCCATGGTCCTCCTAAAATAAAATTCATTATAAACCGAGGGCTTTCTGGATGCATACCCACAAGCAACACTTTTTCTAACAGTAAACCCATACCCCTAAACAAGCTTTTAAAATTAACTTGGCTGTAATTATCACTGTTGATTTCTCCAATTTGTGTATCTCACTTTTACTGCAGTTATGTTGTTCATGATTGTAAACAATTTAAGGCACGATTTCTGGCGAAGGTTTTAAATTTCAGATTAGCTTCCTAACTCTAGCAAATAGCGTACCAATATATAATTAGTGCATCCATGCTCGTCCTCGTTCATCATGCATTGGGGACAAAAGAAGCTGAACCCATAAAATATGAACAGATTGAACAAAAAATAACAAGTATTGGCAAAGCCAAGAAGTCCTCTCTACATAAGCTATTGGCTTTGGGAATGTTTTCTTAGCCGTGCTGCTGTGCAGCATGGATGAAAATAAGAAAATAGTGCTATGACTGGGCCAGCGCTTGCTGGCTTTTTGATGTAATTGCTGGAGAGGATGGAGGGCGAGGCATAAGGGAAGACGAAGGAAGGGTTTGGTGGGGGGTAACACTGACAAAAAAGTTTAAATCAAAATGCACCTTGCCAGTGCTGGCTGAGTGTATATTGCATGACAGGAGACAACGCGAAGCAAGAGAGGTGGAAGGCAACACAGAGTGAGGGAGAGGGTGCAGGAGGCAACATCGAGAGAGAGAGAGAGAGAGAGAGAGAGAGAGAGAGACAGAGAGAGAGAGAGAGAGAGAGAGAGAGAGATGGTGTGTGGGTAGGGGTGGGAGCAGCAAACAAACACATCCATTCACTCTGAGTGCTTCAACAAAAATAAAAATGTAGCCCCACAATGCACGTATTTGAAGGACACAAGCACTTAGTCCATGCTCCACGGGAGCGTCAAAGACAAGATGAGGATGTGAATCCTGGGGTTAACAAATCTAAAGCAAGCAAATGAGAGTAACAAAGATGCCAACCAATAGTAAACAGTAGGCGAGCTCTAGGCCTACTTAAGCTAACAAAATGTCTCCAAGAAACAGCACAGTGTCTCAAACGAGACCTACAAACTTGCTTTGGTCAACAATCCTTTATACTAGCTAGTTTCTGCAACCTATCCGAAGCTCTGTATTCCTTTATACTTATCACACCTCCTTTACCTATCACCACCCATCAGGAATCCTAAATTAAGTAAGGAATATTATCACAAACACCTAGAAGGATAAAGATCAAAACGAGGTCAATTTAAGAACGACCATGAAAAGGTCATCCAGAAAAGTGTACCAGCTGAAGAAACAACTGATTTAAACAAGGTCAAAAGCCGCATAGGTTGAAGTAGTACATACAAACACTTTGCATAAATAATTCAAGACTCTCAACTGTTTCCCTTAACAGAGACAGTAATAGTTTAGAAAACATGAACAGTATTTATAAATTACATTTCTTCAGTCACTTTGAAAATTCATTTAGCCATTGCATCTCAATTTAAGTATGGAATGTGCTATTAAGATGAGCCGTTGAATATACATCACACTCATATCATGGGTGCCTTCTGTTTTATAAGCTTGATGACAATACCTTTCTTAGTTCTTCAGCCATCCTTGCTAAGACATGAAAGCCATATTAGTTCTGTCAAACCACTGGGTGAGTAGATGATCCATATCATTTATTTTACTGTAAAATAATTTTATTTCTAAGCATCTCAAAATTATCTTCGAACGTGCAACTGCTAGGTGTTTCTCATTTTCCATTTGCAGTTATTTGCTAATTTCGTTTGCTTATAAAAACAGATGCATTCACTACTGCTACCCTTTGAAAGATCGTTTACATTAAATATTTTAATTTAGCACACATAAAGTTAGAAAGGAATTTGCATTTAACATTTGAGTATCCCTTTTACAATGATCAGCAGTGAAAAAAATATCCTTCCAATTAGGAGATTACTTATGTTTTCGTCACACCTGCCACTATTTGTCTTTACTGATTATTATTATGTATACACTAACAGAAACATCAAATATCCCGAGCTAACATTTTATCTGTGTGAAGTCTGTAAATATGTATTGATTTAAATACATTTGGTGTGTACGAAAGTGGATCAATAATTGGGATAGGTGTGTCTACCACCAGGATTAAATCCACACAGTTCTTAGGTTCAGCACACAGTTATGATCATTTAAACCCTGACTCGACTTCTAGTAGCAATGCCAGAGAGCGACAGACTTGACTAAGGAAAGGTTTGTGAATTATTTAGCAGCACCAAAACAATTAAAAAGTCAAAACACAACACAATAAAAGGCCAACAACCAATTTCAACAATTTCAAGGAAAATATAATAAGAAATAAAATGACACAATCATAGCTTCCAGGACCTAGGCACAAGTTGAGGTGACCATGTGGTACCCAAGACCTGCTAGGCCTAACAGGGGTACCTGGTCAACAAATGTACTTTCTGACTTTGTCTGTTTTCTGAAAATTGCAAATGTCCAGTGGGACAAATCTGATACTTGTAGATGAATCCTTCTTTCAGCTTTTTTCATGAATCAAAAAAAAAACTCCACGTAGGATGAATCTGATTTTATTGCTTCCTGAGGTCATGTTTTAGGTGGATAGTCTTGGGTGGCTAATCCCAGTCCTCCGGAGGCAGAAGATTTTCTTAGTGTCATCTTTTTCTTCTTTTTGGAGTAGTCCCTTTTGATCACTTCCAAGTCTCCCTTGCTTCACGGATGGTACTTAAAATGCAGGATCAACACCAGCAGAGATCACCACAGCAGTCCAGCTGGGGTTCGCTTGCCACCTGTCAAATGGTCACTCTAGGAAAAGGTCTCTTACAGCATTTGTTGCCCCTGAAGCCACACAGAAGATCAGCCAGCTGACAGTTGGGGTCCAATAATCAGTTCTGGGTCCAAGTGGGAGCAGATTCAGCACATCAGGTCTTCATACAAGCCACAGGCAGCAGGTTTCTTCTTCTGTTCTTCCACAGGTCCAGATGTGTTCTGAGGAGTTGGGGAAAGAGCCACTTTTGTACAATTCCCTAGCCAGTCAGTGAGAGTGACTCATAAACACTCCCTAACAAATGGGCATAAAGTTCCGCTCCCTCTTTTGCAGAATATCCTTTTTCACTTTATGTAAACGTTCAGCATTTCTAATGCAAGCCAACATGGCAGAAGTGGGGATAGGAGTTGGTGTCTTTATCTTCACACATTCCATGTCCCACTTATATATTTGTTTCCCTTTATTCCTTCATAAAACAGTGGATATTATATTGCTTCTCAATAACAGTTTATTAGGCTTCTTCTTGGTCACTCACCTGTGTTCAGTACTTCTATTTGTCCAGTGCAATTTATTCAGATATCTGTGCATTTGCAGGGAGCACCACCTAGAACTACTTTCCCACTGAATAGGGGAAGGGACTTGGCAATGCTTTACTTAATTTTCCATTTCTTAGGGTAAGAATCCACCTCTAATCTTCTCAGCTGGTGGCACTCACTAACTTGTGAACAGGTCACCTACTCAGGTTGCCAAACTGCCTTAGACCTTTCACCCCAATTAAGCAGTAATAGGTATTAGTGCTATGAAAGCAACATTGCAAGTCACAACGTTGTCTAAAATGTGAATTTACTAAACACAGTCTAGCGGGCACAGAAGAGGACAAGGAAGATGCCCATTGCCAGTCCAACACTTTAAAGCTCTCAGTTTTGAGTTATTACTAATTGTTACACAAACATACAGACACAAATGATTGGTTTCCATCTCTATATCAGTGTTTAAAAAGGGAAAAATGTAGAAATGTGATCTTGTTTTCAGATTGCAAATACTGATAATTATAATCAGCAAGCCAATCGTTGGTCATATTGACATCACATGGAATTGAAAAAAGCAGTCAGATTTCCTATGTAGCTGGAATAGCTGCAGATATGTCCATGTGGAGGTAGTACAACAAGTTGTATGTGCTCATAACATTATCAGTAAAATAACAGTAGATATATTCTAATTGCAACTTAGCTTTTGCAGGTACGTTTTGTATCCAGTTTGTAACCCTTCCCACGATCACCAGTGCTAAAGAGTCCAAAGGCTACCAGGAACAGTCTTTCTCACACTAGTTCTTCCTAATTCTAACTTTAGCAGTAACAAAACAGGGAAACCAGCCTCAAGTTTCTATTACTAAATAGCTAAACAAAAGTGATTTGACAAAACCAGAACACAATTTAATTTAGTAAATCATATATGCTAAACCTGTGGCAAAACACTGCTGGTTTATGTTTTTGATCTAATTTCCAGACGGTAGGGCAGACCATGGAACAGAACTAATATGGCATGATGCACATTCATTTGTGCCTTCATCCTGAAAGTATTACATATATGCTAATTAAGTGCAAGCACTTTGAGTCTATGAACCCAACATTATATTCTGTGCAGGTTTCAACCCCAAAATAATCATGTCAGTGCCTCAACCAGCATTTCACGACATCTAACGAGCCCCTCTGTGGGAATCAGGAACCACTGATATCCCTCAGCATGAGAGTCATTTTAGGTATCACAATTTACTTTGGACTTCATACCTAGCACAATCCTACTAAAAGGTGAAAGAAAGCCCAGACAATAAAGTAGACTGCATATATAAAGTTTCAGAATTACTACACAAACAACTCAAAGACACATTTAAGCTTTCATGTTTATACAAAAAATAAACAATAAAATAGATAAAAAGAAAGAAATCATATCTGATTACCACCCTGTAGGTATAGTTAGTATTCCCAAAGATAGGAATTACTTCGATATTACCTCCCTAAGAACATTTTACTTTTCTGATGAATCACCACAAAACTTTCCAGACCTACAGCATTTACTTCATTTTGTAAAGATGTACATTTTTGTTGTGAAAGGGGGTGCAAAGATAAAAGGGGATCTCAAAATCCCAATACATTTTCCATAGACTATTGTATTTGATGTTGTGTGAAAATGGCTGAATGGACTTACATGAACTTTTTCAGGATTACACATTATGGTGCAGAGACAATGCTTTTTGGGTACTGAAGAAAGGTTAACATTTTTCAGGTTTTAAGGCATTTAAACTTACTCACATCTGTCACCGTGGTACTTTCATGGAATTTTACTAACCTTTGGAAAATTACTGTGGCACATGGCCATAAACTGATTTAAAAATGTATATATAGATTTCCCTACCTTTTACCACTTTAGTAAAGTGGTAATAGGTAGTGACATAGTACTTCTAATACCTCTATTATATCTAAGGCCCTAACACTGAACACAGCCATAGTGTAGTAAAAACAAAATGGCTGACTTTTCACTCTGAAGAAACAGCCATTACTTAAAAATATACTGGCATGTCATCACCTTATACCTCAGTATACTGCAAAGTTATCACAATGTACCATGGACCAAAATATGACTTAGGCCTGGTTGTATTATTGGATACAACGGGTACGCTTGCGTTACTCATAGTGCCACATGGGCAATGCAATTCTTAAGTCAGATTCATGAAGTAATGCAAGGCCTCCATGCGTGGACCTTCTTTGATTGTAAGTCTGGAGAAACGCAAGGTGGCACAATTCACTATTTTGCAGTACTCTGCATACCATAATCTACATTGCTGCTAAATTTCACATATGTCTGTATGCCACACCAATGTAGCCACTCCTCTTTACACTATTCCATTCTACACTACTCTACGCCTCCCCGCTATACAAGACTCTACTCTACACCACTCCACTCTACGCTATGACACTATATGCAAAGCTACTGTATGCCCCTCCACTCTACAAAACTCCACTGTATGGTGTTCCTCTATATGCCACTCCACTGTATGCTACTCCAATCTACACAAATCCATTATATGTCACTGCACTGTATGCTACTCCACTATATACTATTACACTCTTCCCTGCTCCACTGTGCAATACTCTGCTCCACACAACTCCACTCTACGCTTTTGCACTGTACACAACTCCACTCTATGCCAGTCCACTCTATACTATTAAACTGCACTCTACACCTCTTCAGTGTACACCACTACACTGTATGCTTCTCCGATATACGCTACAACAGTATTTGCTATTCCACTCTGTTCCTTTCCACTGAATGCCACTCTAGTGTATGCTACTCCACTCTATACAACTGTACACCACTCCAGTGTATGCACTCCACTCTAGACCACCTCATTCTACACTATTCAATTGGACCCCACTCCAATGTATGACACTCCACTGTATGCTATTACTCTCTACCCCATGCCACTGTACACCACTCTAGTCTGAACTACTCCATAATACACCACTGCACTGTATGCAACTCCACTGTATGCTATTACACTTTATCCCATTCTAAACCACTTCACTGTAAGCCACTCCACAGTACGTTATTATACTATATGATACCATACTTTAAGCCAGTCCACTGTGCACTCCTACACTACAAACTATTACACTCTACATCACTGCACTGTACACCACTCAAGTCTACACTACTCCACTCTATGGAATTCCACTTTATGCCACTGCACTTAATGCTACTCCACTCTACACCACTTAAGTGTACTTTCCTGCACACTATATAATGCCACTTTACAAAACTCTACTACACTCAATGTCACTCTACCAGACTCTTCTTCACTCTGTCCTGCACCTTTCCAAGTTTGCACTCAACTCTATGCCTATACTCTCTACTCCACTCTACAACAGTTTCCAACACTGTACGACACAGTACTCCACTCTACTGTATGAGACACCACTCAACTTTATACCATTTTCCTTGACTCTACGCAACACCACTTCAATGAATGCCACCCTACTCTTCGCTGATCCACTGTACCCTACTCCACTCTATGTCACTCCACTTAATACCTCTCCACTCTCCACTATTCTACTCTATGCCACACCACTCTTCTACACTCCACTGTACAGTATTTTACTGTATGCTATTCTTCTTTATGCTACTCCACTCTACGCCACTACAGTGTACGCCACTCCACTCTAATCCATTCCATTGTATGACACTTTCCTGCACTCCATTAAACTCAACTCTATGAAAGTCTACCACATTTCATTGCACTCTATGGCATTTTTCTCCACTCTATCTCTGTACACTCAACTGTCCAACTCTATACTCCACTTTATGTCTGTACATTCAAATATACAGAACTCTATTCCACTATCCTATACTTTTCTTTATGACACAGCTCCACTTTGCTGTACGAGACCCCACTGCAATTAATAACAGTTTACTACCTACGCCATGCCAGTACACTCCACTCCATGCCAGTCTACTCTAGGATACACCAATAGACTCTATTGTACTTTACTCCACACTATGTTACACCAATCCACTTGACTGTTCTCTACTGTACAAGACTTTACCACACTCTATGCTACTATACAACAATCCACTCTATGCAACCTCATTGTTTTACATACTATTGTAATGTATGCATCTCCACTCTACAACACTCTACTACACTGTATGGCACTCTCTGACACTGTACTCCTGTCTAAACTGCTTCACTCTTCTGTACAACACTGTACGATACTGTATGCTACTGTACAACTCTCTACTCCACTGAACTCTACTGTTGTGTAGCCATTTTAGTTAACGCTCCATGCACGTTATTTTAGCAAAACCAAGCCTGCCGCTGTTCACTTTAACCTAGATATATTTTATTCAGCTTTGTTTATTATTTTAACAATAGCCACATTTGCGGTCTTGTTTTATTTCTCTCTGTCTAGCTGTTCTTTGCCTAGGCCAGCACTGCGTTCTTAAACAAGACATTTCTTTCACTCTGTGCTTCTCTCAAGGCACAAGGTAAGATAAGTTGCCAGTGAATGTGGTAACACTTTGTATCTGGTATTCATAGAAAAATACACATTCTTACGTAGGGACATTTTCTCAGCACATCAGCTGTTTTATTATAAAATAACTTCCCCGTCCCATGCACTTTAGAGGGAAATTCCAGCTAGATGACCACGACTGTATGCTGATTGCTGAATGCTTCGCTACAGCTGCTTATGCAACCTTCAGGACTTTGCTCAGGTATGGGGGATGATGTTTTCCCAGGGGAACCTGAAGTGCAGAAATAGAGCTTAACAGGCTGTGCTCTAATATAGCCTAGGTAGGAATTAGTTTATTGACTCTAGTGACAATGTGGTAGAGTTATTTTTATGCTTCACTCTCCTTATCACCATTTTAATCCTGTCATGCTTTATCATCCTGGTTATCGCAGTACATGCTTTATTATCTAAGATGCAGTTGCTTCATTAAAAACCTTATTGAAACATATACTGCCTCTGATAGTCCTTGTATGCATGAGACTAATGTAACTGAAAGAAACGGATGAGATCTGAGTGACTACGATTTCCCTGAGGAGTAAATTGTGTAATGTGCTCTGCTGCCCAATCATTCCTGCTCTTGGGAAGGGATGAGGCACCTCTAGTTAGCCTGAGCAAAACCAAGATTAGGCCAACAGGTGTTACCTGTAGTGGGCTAGACTCAGTCTCCCACCCCGCAGGTGAATCTGCCGTTCAAATCCAGTAGTCTCATTAGAGTAATGAGAGCCTACGCGACACTACAATACTCTAGTTCACTACACAACAGTGTACCCAACTCTTTGTATGCCACTGCACCCCACATTACTCAAATTTACTCTGACACAGTACTCCACTCTACTCCACTACTCCACTCTAGGACATTCCACTCTACATCACTCAATGTCACTGTACTCTATAATTCTGTATGCAAAGCCATTATATCATACTCCATAACACTGTGCTGTACTGTACACCACTGCACTCAATAAAAAAGCACCTAGACTGTATGCCACTCTGCTCTACTGTAGGCTACATCATTTTCCACTACTGTACAACACCCAAATACACTCTACTGTACAACATAGTACTCTAATTTATGAAACTTCTCTCAACTGTATGCTACACCACTCCACTCTACTGCACTCTGAACCACTATAGTCTATGACGTGTCACTCCATTCTAAGACACTTTACTCCACTCTACACTACCCCACTCCAGTGTACTCCACTACATTATACTCCACTCTACTACACTTTATCCCACCCTACACCACTGTACTCCCCTATTCGCCACTCCGCTGTCAGACACTCTACTCCACTGTATGCAATTCCACTTCACAACACTGTACTACGCTCTATGCCAATCTATGACACTCTACTCCACTCTATGTCCATCCACTCTCTGCAATTGTACTACACTGAATGACGCTTAACAACACACATTCAACTTCTCTCTATGATACACCAATCCACTATTATCACACAGCACTCCACTCTATGACACTCTCCACCACTGCACTCAATGGCACTCCACTTGATGATACTCCACTCTATGACACTCTACTTCACCCTACTCCGCTCTATGACAGTCTACTACACCCCACACTACTGTTCGACATGTCATTCCACCGCAACACTTGCTGTTCTAGTCTATGATACTTGACTTCACTGCATGAGACACCATGCCTCTACTCTACATATCACTTTACTACACTGTACAGCATGTTACTACAATCTAGCCCACTCAATTCCAATCTACAATACTCCAATCTATGACAATAGATTTTAAAACACTCTCCTCCCCTGTACTGTGAGACACTCCACATAACAACTATCCACTTGCGACATTGGACTCTAGTATTTGAAGCACATTTTCATTAAATACCAAAGTTTAAAGCTATAGTTAGGAAAACATATTTTCCCCATACAAACCAAGTTTAAACTATACAAACTTTAGAAATTCTAAAGTTATAGTTATGACTATCATTTACAATGTATCCACCACCTTCAGATTAATGTTAGTAGCCGACCTTGTTACGCACTTTGTTTAAATATTTACATAATTGGGGGAAGAGGGCAAGGGGCATGCCCAGAGGTAACTATAACTCACACCCTCGCCATGTGCTCCTAATTTCCTCACATATTACATCACTCATGATACTTTCAATTACATTATTGATAACATTACTGCAACATTTGAAAAACACCTTTGAAGAGAAGACTGTGTATGGCGAGTGCATGAGTTATAGTTAGTAGGGATAACCATGACTAGTGAATTTCAGTGTTTTTTCAGTTTAAAATGTTATACTGGCACAGAAATTTTCACCTAACTATAACATTACTTTAACATTTGAGATAGAAAGATAGAAAGATAGAAAGATAGATAGATAGATAGATAGATAGATAGATAGATAGATAGATAGATAGATAGATAGATAGATAGATAGATAGATAGATAGATAGATAGATAGATAGATGGATAGATAGATAATTTGCCAGCGTAGACTCAGCGTTTCTCTCCCTCTCAGGACGGTCACTACATGTGGGGAGCAGCAAAGCCTTCTGTATATCTCAAAACACTTGTCCCCTTCACTGTGGAAATGAAAACATCACAGACCAGGATTGATATACTTCATGTGCTCTTCTCCATGGTGAAGGGGACAAGTGTTTTGTGGCATTAATACCAGTAGATGTGGACTTAAGGATATTAAATTCATACTGAAAAACATATACCTACTTTCACAATATTTTGGTTGCCAATATTTTGCTGCAATAGTCTAGAAGTACAATATGTCAGTAGTTGATTTCTCTTTTGACCTGCAGTGCTCCTGGTGAGGGTGAGGATTTGATACAGCACTATGGCCTTTAAAACATGTATGTGAAAAATACACTTCCAATGCGTTATTTAAACCTAGCCTTTAAAAAAAAAAAAACTGTCCTCATGGTGGGACGACTGGAATTCCCTTTGAGTAGTCTTTCTCGTTCCCTCACTTGAACTGCTTGCTGAAATTCAAAACATTGATTTCACCTAAATTCTCTACAAGATCAAAATCCACCATGACTAACCTACACTGTGCGGTTTTAGCAGCCTACCACTGAAGGCACTCCCCATTTCCCCTGTGCCAGCAGTGGGTGGTGGTGAGTAGCAGCTTCCCAAGAAAAATGTAAAACTTTGGGATATTATTTAGTTACTTATTTACAAACTAAGTACAGTGCTAATGTTGGAAGGCATTGTTTAATTGTAGCATAATGCACTGAGATTATATGTAGAGGAGGGCAATATATAAACATTTATTCACAAAATCCAGGCCCAAAGTGTTTCTTGTGTATTAAACAGCCTCCTGCTTATTTAAATATTTATCCTTAGCAATGTATAAAGTGGCATGCTTTGTTAATCGTTTCACTGAAAAGGTTGTTTGAATCAATCAAAAGACACGTGTCCTAATTTAGAGGCTGTCGGGCAGCCCACCAGTTCAGCAGAAGGTGAGCCTTTTCTTATCTGGTGGAGAATTGCCTACCATATTAAAAGCTACTTAACAGTCTGGCATGGGTCTCTGCACCGTCAGTGGAACAGAAGATATGGCGGCTCCATTGAAGGCAATAATCCTTTGCCAAGATGGTATCATCCTGGATGCCCTCCTTCAGCAAGTACTTTGTTCTGCAAACTCCAAAAGCTAGACATTGTTCTTCCAGAACAAAATAACAATTATGATGACTGACACGCAGGGAGATTTGTTCCTGCGTGTTAAGGACATTGTATGATTTTCCTGCCTGGGGCCACAGTGCCTCACATTGATGGTTGTCTTGGTCTAAATAGGGTGAGGGCTGTCTCTGTGATCTCATGGCTCACTAGCGGGCAGACCACCTCATTAAGGGTTTTCTCTGGTGGAAATTTATGAGGCACCATCAAAAGAAACCGAGGAGTTCTCAACCACTGTGTTGTGGGCTGTGAGTTCTAAACTCTGAATAACCTTAGATTGTGTGAAGTAATAGTGACTATCTATGTTCCCTTTAGGCTGTGTACGTGCACGTGCATGCAGCCTTGCCTCTCCATGAGCCCAGGCTGTCTCTGGGAGTGCCCTGGTCACTCCCAGGACCAAAAGGGATAATAAAAATACATTTCTTCGAAGGTGCAGCAGGTGTGAAAAATCCTCTTTTGTGTGTGGCAGGCTGCACTGTAGGAGGCCAGGACACGCACAAAAGACAAAGGGGCAGCTCCTTCCATTAATTCAATAATGGAGCATTTCAGGTGGCTGATCCAGGGCAGTGTGAAATAAATGCCTTGAACTTGATTATTTTGTTTAAAGACTTGGCAATTACTTTTTTTTTACCAAGTCTCCTTTTAATTTATTATCGCATACCAGAGCTCCTTCAAATAGGTGAGTTCAGGATGCTTATCGCACAGGGCTGGTTTTGGGGTTGTGCTGTGTTTTCAACACTTTTCAGGCACCAGTAAAAGTGCTAAGATAACTGGTGATCAATGTGCCTGCTAGAGAGAGATCAGAGTTTTGTCTAGAGGCAGTTTTGACATCTAAGTTAGCGCCAAGGGTTAATATGCCTGCTGAAAAAAAAGTGCACCATGCAAACAGTAACTGTATTTATGTGGATAGCTAAGTGAGTTACTGATTTTGTCACAAAGATCCTTTCATTACTTGCAATTCATAAGTTACTATCCTAATATAGCACAGTGACCTATGAATTGTTATCAAAGCTGTTTGTAAACTGCTAGGTTACCCCTTTCTCCCACAGCCAGCAGAATCTCGCTCATCCACTATCTTCCCTCCGCTCATCCGAGTCTGGCATACTTATGGACATCATAGAGGGGGCAGGGAGAGGATACATGTGTGCCGTATAGGGAAGAGTTTCACTGTCTTGTGTCAGCACCAGACCCACAGAGGGCAGGTTAAAGAGAGCTCTATTCTTGGAATACTGAGCCTGGGAAGGCCCAGTGAAGGAACATTAGCAGAATTGGATAGAGTTAGAGCTCTGTGAAGGGGGGAGGGCTCAGCACATGCCTTTTGAAGGCTGATTTGCACTCCTGCACGTGTTCCATCTGGTGAAAGGCAGGGCATGCATATGCGCACAGTGAGGGTTACTTGGCCGTAGGTACCTTCTGAGGACTTGCACAGGCTGAGGTTACCCACAGATGCATTGTGGCAATGGGAGCCGTCTTGCAACTTAGGCCCCATATACCAACAATGGTTGGAGGTCGGCAAACTGGGGTCAGGAGGTGTAAGAGTCTGGCACATGCCGCATAAAAGCCAGAGCCTACTCAGAATGGGGGAGGTCATCAGTGACAAGGGTTCTCACCTCGAGTGCATAGGCCAGACATTCATTCACAGGGGTTTTGGAGAAGCTTGCCATGAGGAAGAAAAAAAATAGGACAAGGGGACAGAGTGAAAGTTGATAGATAAATGCAAGGGAAATGAAGAAAAATTGACGGTTGGAATGCAGAAGAACTATGGAGGACTGATATTGAGGAAGAAAATAAAGGAGGGACACAGAAGGGTACAGTGAGAATGGGATAATGAGTAGAGAGAATAAAAACAGGAAAGTCCAAGCGTTGGAAAATGGACAAAGAATGTTGGGAGGACAGAATGATGATAAAGATGGAAGTGTAAAGAAAAGGAGACGGGGACTAGAAAGAAAGAAAAGGTGCAGGATAGGAAAGCTGAAGAATAGGAAGGACATACATAAAAGAAAGATGGGGAGGGAAGAAGATTTGGAGGAGAGGATGAGGGAAACAGGGATTTGAATGTAGAGACAAAAGGGGGCATGTGTGGAGAGGATGACCTATGGGATTGAGATAGTAAAAAGGAAGATGTGAATAAGCAAGAATTGCTGAGAAAAAGAAAGGGCTGTGAAACATAGCATTAAGAGAAAAAGGAAAAAAGAAGGAAGGATGATAAGAACAAACAAAAGGTGATAAGTAACCAGAGGGGAAGCAAAAGATTGAAAGAGGCATTTAGAAGGCTATCAGTGCAACACCAGTGCACTAGTTTGATATGTTAACCTCATAGGTAACAACATTTGTTATTTCAGTAGTTAAGTAGTTTTGCACATGGTTGCTGCCTAGGAGCGTTTTATAGTTGTGTTCTTCTAATGTAACAAATTGAAAACTTGAATAAAACAGATTTTCAAAAAAGGAGATAGGTAGACAAATATGACAACCAAGGGCATCAGAGAGTTTGGGGAAGAGAGAATGGTAGGATGTAGACTGGAAGAGAGAGGAGGCAGGCTGAGAGAGAATTAGAGGCGAGTGAAAAGGGAGAAAGAAAAGTGGGGAAGATAAGGAGGCGCAAGGAGACAAGACAAAAACTTTAGAAAAAGAGAGAAACAAGGTAAGGACAAGTGAGAGAAGTGGATAGAGATAAGAAAAGATAAGAAAAGGTGTGAGGAGGAGTTGAGATTCATGATAATAGCGAAGAGACAAGAATGGCTCGTAGAATGATTAGGGTCACAAGATTCAGTACCACTGGTGCTCAGAGGTGCAAGGAGCTCTCTGTGACCCTGTAATGGGTCTCTTTTACTACCAAGCCAAAGGTGAGGGGAGGTCAATTTTTGTCTGGTTTAAATTAAGGCCAATGCTACTCTTGCTGTGCCACTGAATTTGGTAGCTTGCACGCTGCACATGCTTGCATATTACGTTGTTGCTTGTCTTCAGTGCACACTGCCTTGACTGTAGTGCACGAAGCACCTTTATTGCCGCACATAAAGGAAAAAAATTAGAGGGAACATTGGTGACTATGTTCAGGTAACTGTCCCAAAAGTATTGTAAGGAAAGTTTGGACTTTTCCTGTAAAATCAGATGATGTCAGCAACTTTTTCCCCTTGCAAAGAAATGCAAAATATGCTGACTTCAATCTTCTTCACCCAAAACAAAGTTTAGTCCACCTACCACACCTAGGTTGAATAACGTTCTGTTGCAGGATGGCCTGCATACGAAGACTGGAACTTCCTGTGGCAAAATATATTTTGCCGATCGAACTGCCACATCAGTCTGGTGCTTTAAAGGGAGGTGGACTGTGGAGAGAATTCCGAGTATATACCATTGAATAGCCCCCTACACACCTTCGAAGGTGCAGGAACCACTTTCCACTATGCGAAGGGTTGCTGCAGATGCCTCCTAAACAATGTATGCAAAGGGTGAAGGACTTGTAGCATGTGCCCAGTGATGCAACTGGAGCGCAGCGGCGACCATCTGCACCGGACAGTAGAGGGGTGTCTGACCCCAGAGCCTGCGCCACACCTTCCCTTGCCCTGCTTACTTGGGCAAATCCATGTACGAGGTGCAAGAGCTAAGAAATAGGTGTGTGCTAGCAGGAGGGCAGTTGGCTACAGAGAGTCAGAGTGGAATGCCCTGTCTGCAGCCCTCCATAAAAATAATTATAGAGTCCTTTGTCATTTGTTAAGTGCGGCGCGTGCAGTGAAGTATTGAGTCCCATACGACTCTACAGTACTAATGAGCCGACTTTGCAGCACCGGACACCCATACCCAAAAGTTCTTTCACATAAAACGCAGTGCTTTACATACAAAAATATTAACCTTTAGGAAGCTATTCGGTGGCATGATTTCCTTCTCATTTATTGGAAAGTATTACGAGGGCCAAGTGAGTATTAAAATGTGAAACTCAAATGAATGTGTACGTAGTCTTCCCAGCCCAAGGAACTGAACTAGTTTTCGTGTTTAAACCATATGTGGCATCAACTTATTTTTCTTTGGTCCATGTAATTTAATAAAATAAAGCTTCTTTAAACATAAAGCAAGCATTATAATGCAGAGGAATCAACCTCTTAAGAGCACTTTCAGTTGTTATACAGCCAGTGTCATCAAACATACAAATAAAATAGGAAGCTCGACTGATAAAGAAAAGAAACCAATAAACTTTGGCCTCCCAATAGGATGGTGCTCTTGGATGAAACGGTTCACAGCTTCTGCTTTATATTAAAGGAAAGGACACTTTAAGGTCTCCAGACTATAAAAATGCTGGTCCGAGATTTTTTTTTTTTTTTTAAGGTGCTGCAAACGGACCGGTACTCAACTCCTGTATCACATGCACTATGTATGTGTCTCTACTGCCTTTATTACACAGAGTATTCACATTTTTTTCAAACAAATATTTATTCACTGTGCATCTGTCATTATCATCTCGTCACATATTATGGAAAACTAAAATGATATCAATCACGTCCAACTTAATTCCAAAAACGCATCGCAATACTTCATTAAATGTATTAACATGAATACTAACTGTTTTATTTACCCTCATCAAATGATATTTTTAATAACCTGTTACCCGAATATCTGAATAAACTATGATCACCTTAAAAAATAATGGTAAAATTGTATAATAACTAGTCCTACCATTTGAACAGAGAATCTACTTTGGGCAAGTCGAAAAATTAATCATGTAAGCAGATGACCCGATTACTCTGTACCTAATTAGTTTTGCTCTACGATTGATAAATACTTACTTGACCGCGGAAAAATGAAGCTGCTAAGATGAAAGCAAAACATTTGCATAAAATCCCTCTTGCAAAATATTATCACAGTCCTCCAGAACCGGCGTATTGGAAACTATTTCGCATTTCTTTGCATTAAAGTACATGTGTTGTGCTCTAAATTGTCACTTCAAAGCTCCCTGTAACACATTTCAGAAATTATTAACACATGCTAATCCTGTCTATATATCTCATTTCCCAAAGTAAGGGAAATCAAATCATTCCTGCACGTACTGTTTCTGTCATGGACTAGTAGTGTATTTATATACATATCCTTAGGGTCATCACCGACAGGGAACATTTTGTAAGTGGAATTAGACCGTTATTTTGTACTTAGCTATGTAGACAAAAATTGTTGCGAATTTTATATCCAGGTTGAAAAGTGACGATGCAGAATAAATAAAATTGTCATGCTCTATTTGCGAGTCTTACAGCACCATTGTGCTTAGTTAGCAAGAATATACACATACATAATATTTACAGTAGATATGCCACTAAGTGCATGTATCTTGTGTTTTCTCTTTTAGGTGGTGGCCCCCCTTGCTTATTATTGGATGGCTTTGTTCTCTGTCTCCGTTGTCTGCTCTTTATTCAATTGCTTTCGTCCCTATTTTTGTTTTGTCCCACTCTAGAGTATTTCGTTCTCACAGTGTTATGACCATATGGGTTTGTAACCTGCATACTTGAGGGGGCGCTCTTTTTTTATTAAGTTTGATTTGAGGATTTAATGGGAGTGCATATGTTTTCTTGCTCTCTGGGCCTACCTAAAACACCCTACATACTCCCCCAAAATGCTTCAGCCCCCCTCCATCGCATGCAGGAATTACAATGTATTTATTTATTTTACGAGGTTCAAGCTGGTGTGATAACGCGTCCCGCCCTAGGTAATGTACTTACTCTGGGACTCGTTTTAGGCCAATTAATCTTTTAGGCCAATGAATCTTTTGACCCTGATTGGAGACGCCTTAAGACGAGATAACTAATCAGCATATCAATCAATAGATCAATAGTCTCATCAATATTCACAACAGCAAATCAATCAAATTGGTTAATCACATCAATATGAATTTGAAACGCAACATGACCTTTCAGCCCTGAATAACCACAAAAATTTAGTGAGTTTTATGATATTTATTCCCTATTGGTTACACTCTACTAGCAAGTTTATTAGTCTCAACACCAGAAAACACATCAACAGTGTTATAATGTGGCAACTCGAATAAGATTTGAACAGAGCAAAGATTATAAACATTAGAACAAAACAGGGCGTCAACATGTATCTATTTAGCAGATTATCATTAGCTCATCTATTCAACACACCAAAGATTCAGTCATTTTGTCTTTTTACACCCAATATTAGTGAACTCCTTGACTAACCTCGAATTATCATCAGCATGTTGGGCTTCATGCAAAACAATTTAGTATCATATTTTGGAAAACATCTAACTATGGTCTCTGTCAAAAGCAGTTGGTATCTGGAAAGAAAAGGCAAACAGACAATTACAATTTCATTATCATATAGTTACCCTCCGTAATCGTCCTCAGGACAGTAGTCGATTCGCCATCTGCCAGGATAGAACAGCAAAGTCACAGAAACTAGGGCAGAAAGTACTTCCCTCTTAAGGAGGTGAAGTAAATGTTGGGTAAAGGGATGGTTCAAAGTAGGAAAAAGTCTCTCAAAGTAATGATAAGGTAATGGCTGGAAGGAACGTCAAAGGATGGCAAAAGAGTGGACGATTTCTCCTTGTGGCATATCATTATAATAAATCCGTCGAACAAACCCTTAATTTCCAATTGGGCAAAATCTGGCGCACCACTATCTCTGTCCAATAGTTGAGTGGTCACCTTACCAGAATTTTCACCTAAGACAGTTCTTATGCAGTTCATTTGCTCCTGTGATTTACGTCTTCATTGGGTGAGATGGCAGATAGGAAAAGTTACACGCACAACTTCAGTTAGTAGCTTCGTTGTCTTTACCAGTTCAGGCGACCTTGCACCTGTTGCGAATTACACTGTTGCATTCAGCAAGACTGTCTCCTTTAGCAAGTCGAGTCCCATGAGAAAGAATTTACTGCGGTTACACACATCTCTAGTTTCTAGAAAAATACAGCTGTAGGACGTTGGCTCTGTATGTACTATTTCAAAGTAAGAAATAGCATGCACAGAGTCCAAGGGTTCCCCTTAGAGGTAAGCTAGTGGCAAAAAGAGATAATTCTAATGCTCTATTTTGTGGTAGTGTGGTCGAACAGTAGGCTTATCAGAGGGTAGTGTTAAGCATTTGTTGTACATACACACAGGCAATAAATGAGGAACACACACTCAAAGACAATTCCAGGCCAATAGGTTTTTATATAGAAAAATATATTTGCTTAGTTTATTTTAAGAACCACAGGTTCAAGATTTACAAACAATACTTTAAATGAAAGGTATTTCACTTAGGAACTTTAGGAACTTTGAATTAGCAAAATAGCATATACAGTTTTCACACAAATGGCAATAAGCTATTTTAAAACTAGACACTGCAATTTTCAAGAGTTCCTGGGGGAGGTAAGTGTTTGTTAGTTTTGCAGGTAAGTAAACCACCTACAGGGTTCAAAGTTGGGTCCAAGGTAACCCACCATTGGGGGTTCAGGGCAACCCCAAAGTTACCACACCAGCAGCTCAGGGCCGGTCAGGTGCAGAGGTCAAAGTGGTACCCAAAACGCAGAGGCTTCCATGGAGAAGGGGGTGCCCTGGTTCCAGTCTGCCAGCAGGTAGGTACCTGCGACTTCGGAGGGCAGACCAGGGGGTTTTGTAGGGCACCGGGGGGGACACATGTCAGCACAAAAAGTACACCCTCAGCGGCACGGGGGCAGCCGGGTGCAGAGTGCAAACAGGCGTCAGGTTTGCAATGGAGTTCAATGGGAGACCCAGGGGTCTCTTCAGCGAAGCAGGCAGGCAAGGGGGGGGCTCCTCGGGGTAGTCACCACCTGGGCAAGGGAGAGGGCCACCTAGGGGTCGCTTCTGCACTGGAGGTCGGACCCTTCAGGTCCTGGGGGCTGCGGGTGCTGTGTCTTTACCAGGCGTTGGGTTCTTAGAAGCAGGCAGTCGCGGTCAGGGGAGCCTCTGGATTCCCTCTGCAGGGGTCGCTGGGGGGGTTAGGGGGGTCAACTCTGGCTACTCACAGGGTTGCAGTCGCCGGGGAGTCCTCCCTGTAGTGTTGTTTCTCCGCGGGTCGAGCCGGGGGCGTCGGGTGCAGAGTGCAAAGTCTCACCCTTCCGGCGGGAAACGTGTGGTCTTTAAAAGTTGCTTCTTTGTTGCAAAGATGTTTCTTCTTTGGAGCAGAGCCACTGTCCTCGGGAATGCTTGGTCCTTTTAGATGCAGGGTAGTTCTCTGAGGCTTCAGAGGTCCCTGGACCCTGTGGAACGCGTCGCTGTTGCAGTTTTTCTTGAAGTGGGGAGACAGGCCGGTGGAGCTGGGGCCAAAGCAGTTGGTGTCTCCGTCTTCTCTGCAGGGCTTTCAGGTCAGCAGTCCTTCTTCGTCTTAGGTTGCAGGAATCTATCTTGCTAGGTTCTGTGAGCCCCTAAATACTCAATTTAGGGGGGTGTTTAGGTCTGGGTTGTTATTAGCCAATGGCTACTAGTCCTCAGGGTGGCTACACCCTCTTTGTGCCTCGTCCCTGGGGGGAGGGGGGCACATCCCTCATCCTATTGGGGAATCCTCCATCTGCAAGATGGAGGATTTCTAAAAGTCAGAGTCACCTCAGCTCAGGACACCTTAGGGGCTGCCCTGACTGGCCAGTGACTCCTCCTTGTTTTTCTCATTATCTCCTCCGGCCTCGCCGCCAAAAGTGGGGCCATGGCCGGAGGGGGCAGGCATCTCCACTAGCTGGAGTGCCCTGGGGCGCTTTAACAAAGGGGGTGAGCCTTTGAGGCTCACCGCCAGGTGTTACAGTTCCTGCAGGGGGAGGTGAGAAGCACCTCCACCCAGTACAGGCTTTGTTACTAGCCACAGAGTGACAAAGGCACTCTCCCCATATGGCCAGCAACATGTCTGGTGTGTGGCAGGCTGGTAAAACGAGTCAGCCCACACTGGAAGTCGGGTATGTTTTCAGGGGGCATCTCTAAGATGCCCTCTGGGTGTATTTCACAATAAAATGTAGACTGGCATCAGTGTGCATTTATTGTGCTGAGAAGTTTGATACCAAACTTCCCAGTTTTCAGTGTAGCCATTATGGTGCTGTGGAGTTCGTGTATAACAGACTCCCAGACCATATACTCTTATGGCTACCCTGCACTTACAATGTCTAAGGTTTTGCTTAGACACTATAGGGGCATAGTGCTCATGCACCTATGCCCTCACCTATGGTATAGTGCACCCTGCCTTAGGGCTGTAAGGCCTGCTAGAGGGGTGACTTATCTATGCCATAGGCAGTGTGAGGTTGGCATGGCACCCTGAGGGGAGTGCCATGTCGACTTAGTCATTTTCTCCCCACCAGCACACACAAGCTGGCAAGCAGTGTGTCTGTGCTGAGTGAGGGGTCTCCAGGGTGGCATAAGACATGCTGCAGCCCTTAGAGACCTTCCCTGGCATCAGGGCCCTTGGTACCAGGGGTACCAGTTACAAGGGACTTACCTGGATGCCAGGGTGTGCCAATTGTGGAAACAAAGGTACAGGTTAAGGAAAGAACACTGGTGCTGGGGCCTGGTTAGCAGGCCTCAGCACACTTTCAAATCATAACTTGGCATCAGCAAAGGCAAAAAGTCAGGGGGTAACCATGCCAAGGAGGCATTTCCTTACAACAGCTTTATGTCCTTCAGGAAGACAGCACAGTGCACGTTGGAAAAACAAATTTAATATGAGACCAGGCAGCTAGGCCCAGACTCTTGCTAACTAAGGCCTAATGATTTATTCAACAAATCTTAACATATAACTCTTAATGCCAAAACCGAATCATACATTAGTACATTAATAATTCATTATTAGTCAATTTCATTAATCATCGTATACATTGATGGCCACTCCCCGTGGGCACCTTTCAAATATGTACATTAATTTTAGTCTGCCACATTTTTTATGCAGCTCCTTTACACATTAATTTGCAAGCAGTTCATGTTAAATTTTGATTATAAAAGCTACACTCCAACAATCCCTCCTCTGATTACTTTTGTCATCACACAAATCCTTCCTTTAATGACTTTGTCACTTCTTGATCTCTTTCATCTCATTTTCTTCCTTTTGTTTTGCCTTTTCATATTTTGCTCTGAACATTTTCTCCCTTTTCTTTTCTTCCCTCCTCGCTTTATGTTTTGCCAATTTTGCTTTAATCCTTTTGCTAATTTTGCATGATAACCATAGTCCAAACAAACAAGCCAGAATAATCACTATTCCCTGTATTAATTTTCCCAATATCCCATGCCAAAGACTCCTAAACCAACCTCCCACACTAGCAAGTCCTTTTCCAACCTTTTCCCAAACTCCTGGTTCCTTCAGTTCCTTCAAGTCTGCACTATCTCTTGTTAGGTTAGTAAGCATACTTCTAATTTCATTACTATTGTCAGGAATGTAGGCACAGCAGTGATGCTCATTAAGCATCTTACAGACCCCGCCACTTTTCGCTAAAAGAATGTCTAAAGCAAGCCTGTTTTGAAGAGTCATAGCCCTCTCCGCAGCAAGTTCAGTATCCATCAGGAGTATAGCCCCTGTGAAGTTTGTCAACATGTTATTCACATTAGTAGACAACTTTCGGATCTTTACGGAGTTTAAGACAACCCCTACTGAAGGAATTATCACTCCAAATATGTCTCCTACTACACCAGCAGCAGTTTCTCTCTTTTGTCTAGCACAAAGTAATTCAGTCACTTTCGAGAATTTCTTTAAATCTTCCAGCTGGTAAATCTTTGGGAAAACTATCCCCAAGTAACATGTTTGGAACATCCCTTTGGAAGACGGTAATAAGCATTAAGTCCACAAATATAGTAAACCCCTGGGATCGATTGATCCGTTCCATTTAGCATGAAGGTCTATTTATTATGAAACAAAAACACATGCTTACACTCACTTGTTCCCACAAACATTGTCATAATATGACTTCGGCCGGGTTATGCAAAGCCTACCTACATGTTTCGCATCTAAAGCTAGCTTCCCCTGTTCCCTAATCCCATTGAAATTACCATTATTAAGAAATGATTGTTGCTGCAAGCCTTTTTCTAATTTCCCTTTTAAAACCCTCCTTAAATCTTCAGTGTGATCCACAATGCTTTTCTCTACAGGTGTAAGCAATCATGTCAAATTATTGCGGTGTGCATATGATGTACTAATTGTTACTCTAGGTTCAAAGAACCCTTTAATCAATTTTATGGCATAATATTTAGCTACACTATTCAGATCTTCTTTGATAGGCACATAAGAGAATACAAGGTCATAGTTAGAGTAAAAATATTGCACTTCTTCTTGGTTTTAGAAACGCGTTAGTAACAGACTACAACTAATCCCATAGGTTACTGGCAAACTGTGATATGTAACTCCCTCTTGAACTGAAAGAGGAATTTGTGTACACACATAACAAGCCTTTGCATCCATAGTGTTAACATACTCACTCAGCAATTGATAGAAAACATTAGTAGACAGTTCCCCTTTTGCATTAGTTTCATCATGCAGATACTTTGTATCTTGCTCAAACTTCTCCCAAGGTGTTAGTGTAGCAGTCTCAGAAACTGTAGCATTGTTAGCTTCATTCGCATCAACCCAACGCATTTCCACAAATAAAACTATAATGAATATCACACACACAACACCCAAAGCAAAACCCAAATATTTACAACGCTTACTCCCCTCACCATCATCTCCCGTACTAGGCATGATCTGTAAAGAATCAGAAGTGAAGTACTACAAATGCAAACGACAATCAACAGGGGATAACCAAAAGCTTTTTTTTCTCCTTTTTTTATTTTTATGGCAAGGCTAAGCAAAATCTGTCTTTAGCAGGTATGTACAGCTCTCTCATTGACTCCCAGGGTCCTTCGTCAATCCAGTTAGCAGCTTGTCACAATCAGTTTTCAAAAGTCAATTCAGGCTAACAGTGACACATCCGGTAATTTATCAGTCTCTTTCCTCAGGTTTCTCAACTTGATTCCAACTTAACACAGTCTCATTCCCTTGTGGCCACCTCAGGTACCATAGTATTAATCTGGGACTTCTCGATCAAAGCAGAATGCTAGGAACTCTTGTTGCCACTCAGCTGACATTGCATAAGCCCATTCAGGACCTGCGTATCTTCGGTTTGCTATTCTCTTTCTTTTCAATTTGCGGTAACCTTGCAATTCTCCTTCGCTCAGGTCCTCTTTTTTGTTGTATCTATTGCCTCCTCGATTGTCTCATCAATGACCACTTTTCCTTTTGCTACTCGTGACTCTGGCCACTTGTCTCCTTTCAGTGTCCCTTTATCGTTCGGCCTTTCTGGTTGCTGTTCAATGCCCTCCTCTTGTGCTATAGTGTTTTCTCTTGCTGGACCTGCAAGTGGCTCAGGAGAAGTCTGGATACTCGGACTTCCTTCTGTCTCAACTCCTTCGCCTTCTCGATCTGTCAAGGGTTCGACTTCAAACCCGTATCTGTCTACTTCTGGGAGAACCTCTCTCTGGGTCGGTTCTCCTGGTGCCTCAGTTGAGATAGGCCCACCGTCACCGCTCTGGATCTCGTTTACTGTTTGAGTGACCAGGCCGTCCTCAACGGGCTCTCCTCCAGTCTCAGTTCCCCGTTGATTACTCTCCGGCCCTGAGACTTCCTTTTCTGTAGCAGTTCTTTCAATTTCCTCATCAGTTGGACACGTCACCTTCTTTGTGTGTCTGGCATGGATCCAATTTGGAATTACCGCACACTTCACAGCAGTGGTAGTTGTTAGTATCACTTGATATGGCCCCTTCCAACATGGCTCCAAACACGACTTCCTCACATGTTTCTTGAAAACAACCCAGTCACCATCTTTCAGGTTGTGACCTGGATCATTTATCGGTGGAAGTGTGGTTGCTTCCACCTGGTGAGAGAAAGAGTAGACCACGTCAGCCAGACCCTTGCAGTAGTCCAACACCATATCATTTGTGATATTCGCAAGAGCATTTGCAGGTACTGCAGGCAATCGCATAGCTCGGCCCATGAGAATTTCATGAGGAGACAGTCCTGTTTTCTTGTTGGGTGCGTTTCTCATTGACGTCAACACTAAGGGCAATGCATTCGGCCATTTCAAATTTGTAGTGGCACACATTTTTGCCATTCTAGACTTCAGAGTACCATTCATTTGTTCCACTAGTCCTGATGCTTCAGGGCAGTAACTGCAATGCAACTTCTGTTCAATATTCAGTGTGGCACACAAGAGCTTAACCACCTAATTGTTGAAGTGACTTTCTCTGTCTGATTCTAAAGAGATCAGAAACCCGAAATGTGGTATCAATTTCCTAAGCAGCAACTTCACTACTGTGAGACTGTCATTCCTACGTGTAGGGTAAGTTTCAATCCAGTGACTAAAGATGCACACAATCACCAACACATATCTCAGACCTCCACACACAGGCATCTCGATTAAATCCAATTGCATCCTGCTAAATGGACCTCCATCTCTCCCAATGTGGCTCAAATTCACCACTGTCCCTTTCTCCTCATTCATCTGCTGACAGATGATGCAGCTGTGACAGATCACTTCTGCGGCTTGTCTGAATTTCGGATTGAAAAAATCAATTTTGAACAGTCTGATCATGGCGTCACTTCCAATATGCGCTTGACCACGGTAAAATCTTGCAAACTGAGACAAAAGACTGTTTGGCAAGACCATTTTCCCCTCATCTGCAACCCACAAATCATCAGGTCTTTGTAAACACTGCATTTTAAGCCAAGAGTGTTTCTCTTCTCTGCTGGCACGACCCTGCAACAATTTTAATTCTTCCATCGTGTCAACCACCCTCAGTGCGTAACCTGTGCATGTCTCATTCTCATTTTCAGGTAGCAATTCCCACTGATCCTTGAACGATATACAATTCAGTGCGCAAAACCTTGCGACTTGATCTCCATATCCATTTTCCATTGACACAAAATCTTGCGATTTCACATGAGCATTGCATTTCACCATGGCAATTTCAAGATATAACTGAATCGCATGTAACAATTCCTTAATTCTTTCACCATTTTACACTGGAGAGCCAGAAGAGGTCATGAAACCCCTCTGGGACTATAGCTGGCCAAAATCATGGACAATCCTTAATCCGTATCTGCTATCTGTATAGATAGTCACTTTCAATTTGTCAGCGGCATCACATGCCCTAGTAAGAGCTATCAATTCAGCCACTTGAGCAGAGTATACCCTTTCAAGCCAAGATGCTTCTAGGATACCCAAGATTGTACATACAGCATATACGGCTCTCAGTACTCCTACCGAGTCTCTCAGACAAGAACCATCAACAAAGATAATGTAGTAATTTTCTTCCAATTAAGTGTCCTTAATGTCAGGTCTTGGTTTGGTGCACGGTTCTTTTACCTCAAGAAAATCATGTTCTACCTCTTCAGCATCATCAACATCTGTATTTTCAGTGGGAAGCAGAGTTGCCGGGTTTAATACAGTACAACTTTTCAGTGACACATTTGGTGACCCCAATATAATTGTCTCGTACTTGGTCAATCTAGCATTTGTCATGTGCTGGGTCTTAGTTTGGGTCAATAGTATTTCAACTGAATGTGGGACCATTACTGTTAAGGGATGCCCCATCACTATGCCTTCGCATTGAGTGAGGCTTTGACCAACTGTTGCGACTGCACGCAGACAACCCGGTAAGGCTGCTGCAACTGGGTCCAATAGCTGAAAAATATACTACTGGTCTGTTTGCACCTCCATGGACCTGGGTCAGGACAGACAAAGAGCAAGCATCACGTTCATGACAAAACAGGACAAAAGGCTTTGTGTAATCAGGCATACCTAAAGCTGGAGCCCTGCACATACACTCCCTCAACTCAATGAATGCCCTTATCTCTTTCTCGGACATAGTTAGGGTATCTGGGCCATCAATAACCTTCTTAGCTGTCAGTCTCACCAAGGGCTTGGAGATAATGGAGAAATTCGGGATCCACTGACGACAGTAGCCCACCATTCCCAGAAACATCCCGACATCTCTCCTGGATGTCGGTGGATTCATCTGTAAAAAGGCAGTCACTCTTTCCTTCGATATCTTCCTCGACCCTTTCTCAATCAAATGGCCTAGATATTTCACCTCTTTCTGACAGTACTGCAGCTTCTTCGGGGACACCTTATGCCCATTCTTTCCCAAGTGATTCAATAGGGCAATAGTATTGAATTTGCAATCATCTCTTGTTTTGGAGGCAATCAACAAGTCGTCAACGTACTGTACTAAAGTTGATTGGAAAGGCAGTTCCAATGACTCCAAATCTTTCTTCAGAATTTGGTTGAAGATAGATGGTGACTCCGAAAACCCCTGAGGGATTCGATACCAACTGTAGGCCTTGTCCAGGAATTTGAAACTGAAGAGAAATTGTCTGTCCTCATGAAGAGGCACAGAAAAGAACGATTGGGACAAGTCAATGACTGAGAATCATTCTGCGTTGCATGGAACTTGAAACATGATCACAGCTGGATTTGGCACTGTAGGGCAACACTTCACCACTATGTCATTGATCTTTCTCAAGTCTTGAACAATTCAGACTTTCCCACAGGGCTTTCTTAGGCCCATTATAGGTGAGTTACATGGGCTGCTCATTACCTCCTTCAATACTCCCTGTTTCATGAAGTCTGCAATTATCTGCGTCACCTGTATGAGGACATCCTGTGCCATGTGGTACTGCGGTACATGGGGAAACACAGCATTCGGCTTCACATCAACTTTGACTGGTTCTACTCCTCTTATCAATCCCACTTCCTTTCCTGTCAAATCCCACACTTTTTCTGTGACTGTCCCCTGCAGGTCGGCGGGCAAATCAGTCATTGTGAACATCGGGAAGAAGCTTATCAAGGGGTACTCTTCATCTGTAGTCTCTGTTTCTGGCTCTGAGATCTGACCCTCATCCCCTTCATCATCACTGTTCACCTGCACCTCTATTCCCTCATTCGAATAGGTGATAGAACACCTCGTCTTACACAGTAAGTCTCTTCCCATTAGGGACATGTGACTTGAATCACAGACTACAAACCTGAGCAATCCCTGAAAGGTACCAATTTTGACTTGAACCGGATCTGTGATTGGGTTGGTCAGGAGCCGGTTTGCCACTCCCACTACTTTTATTGTACTTCCTGAAAGGGGCAATTTCTGAACCTCTGCACTCCTGACTGTAGAACGTGTGGCTCCTGGGTCAACCAAAAATGAGACCTTGTGACCCATCACCTTCCCTTGCACATAGGGTCCCTTCTGATCTACTTATAGGGACGCTGCAAGCCTGCACTCCTCACTATCTGAACTGTCATCCGACCATTCATCGTTTATTCCATTCTCACCACGCAATGGGAACTGTTGTACTGTGTTATTTTGACCCATTCCTTGACTTGTGACCTGTTGAGGAAGTATCACCTATTGCTGTCCCATTGGTGCTAAGGGCAACTGCATTTGCTGTCTAGGTACCACTGGAATCTGCTGTTGCACTTGCTGCATCTGCACTGGTTGCATACGTGGCATCTGCATCTGTTGCATGGGTTGGAGACCCTGCATTTGAACCGTGCTATTCTGAAAATTCGGATTAGGACCCCTCCTTCTTGGTCCTTTAACATTTTGAAATGCACTGACATCATTGCTTTGTTGAACCGTACCCTCCTGCACCATCATCGGGCACTCCAGCTTCCAATGTCCCACGCCCCTGCACGCATGGCATGGTAACACCTTCTTCATCCTTTGCACGTCATTTTGTACCATAACGGTATTCAAATCTGGACCATGGTGGACAAAACCTCCTCGACCTCTGCCTCTCGTTTGCGTCGGAATCATTCAGTTTCCTTGCGGCTGTTGTACCATCTGTTGCACTCCGTTTCCCTGCATCCCTGCTTGCGCTGCCTTAATTTGCATCACCATCACTTTCTCCTTTAACTTTCTCTGCTTCAATTCGATTTCATAACTACAGTATTTTGCATGCTGCAATACCTCATCAATCGGCTTCGCGTGCCAGAAAATTAAATGATTCTTAATCATCTGGCTAATTTATGGTCTCAGCCCTTCAACGAACCTGAACACAAGGTGATTCATGTCTTTCAGCTCTATGACTTCCATGCCACTGTAATGCTTGAATGCTTTCAACAACCTCTCATAATAAGCATGTACCGACTCTTTGCCCTCTTGTGCTGTTCGATCAATCTTTTGCCAATCAATATTCTGCGGCAACACTTTCTGCTTCAAAAACTCAATTACCTTATAGTAATGCTTCATGACCTCCGGAGAGGGTGCTCCGGTAACCCAAAACCCTTGCTGGTTCTGCAGTCGGCCAGTCAACACTTCTCTTGCACTCGAGCCACAAATCGGTAGGAACTATGATCTCAAACAATGTATTCAAGTCTTCCCAAAGACACTCTGTCTGTCTGCTGATACCACTCTATCGGCTTTTCCCTCAGCCTGGGGAAGTCGTTTGTGAAGGACAGAATTTCACCTCTGGACCATGGTACGTGCAAGAACCCCTCCAGCTGTCTCTCTCATGGGTAGCATCTTTATGGTACCGTTATCCGGCACTGGTTTTGCCTGCTGCTGCTCTAAGCAGTCACTTTTCCTTTTATCTCTCTTCTTTGCCCATCTGTCTTCCCACTTCTCTAAGGCTCCCCAAACCTGCGAGCTCTGTAAAGTTTCTTTAAGGTGTGCTTTCATCCAGTAGACCTCATGTGGTCAAAATCTTTGAGTCCGAAGTCCAATCTGTAACTCCTCTTTAGATGCTTAGTATTGTCTAAGCCTATGCCATATTTATCTGCTAGATTCGCCAACCTTTTGTGCACCTTGCTCACTTATTTGGTTATTTTTGGACACAGATACCTCAATTCTGCTTCAGTGTATGACTCTAGCCCATTCACTCCCATGTTCCCTTCAACTAATTCAGCTGCTTCCACGCCCAACCTCACAAAATTCAGGTATTCCTCTCTCTCTGACCACTCTGCTGTAGCAGGGGTAGTCTGTGGTGAACTCAGCTTGTCTAGCCATTCATTCAGTTGTTGCTCAGTCAGACCTTGCAACAAAATATTTCCAGCCTGCATCATTGGTGGTTGCGACATGTTCGTACTGGGTATCTGTGGAGTTAGTAGTCCCAATCCAGCCTGTCTCATTGTCTCTAGAGGAACCCCAATTGGACTGAAATCCACCAAGGACCTAGATATCTCTGCTATCTGTTCTCCCAGTGTCCTCCCTTGGGAACTTCCTGCAAACCCTCCTCTTAGCATCACTTGAGTCAATATCCCTTGGTCACATACACTAGACTTTGCCTGTGTATACAAAGGTACGGGTGCACCGACTGTAATCAGCAAAGATGTAGCAGCTGGCGCATGCCTGTCTCCCAGACCCTGGGGAGCATTAACTCCCGTAGGCTGATTCATTACAGGTGCTGGGACTGAAGCGTAATTCAGAACCATCTGTTGCTGCAGCTGGGGCAGCAGAAGTGGAGTTGGCTCCATATGGCACCATCAAATTCGTAGTGGTCTGTAATACTGGAACATCAGGGTAGAGCCTCCGAACCAGTGGTGACTGTAACTGTGTCTGCATCGCTGACGTAGTAGATACGCTGACACTCTTCTGCACTGGAGCTGGTGTCGCAACTGTATTTGCCTGAGCGGTATGCGCTGTTCCCTGATTCTGCGTTGAATTTACAGGACTTGCACTAGTACTTGGTCTGTTGTCATTCACGGCATATGGCGGTGGACGATCATGTAACAACTGATTTAGGAACTCATCGTCATCTGAGTCATCTGCATCTGCCCAAGACCTGTTATTCTCCTTCCCTCTACTAGAACCCTTGTCTGTTTTACAAGTGGCCTTTCTTCCTTGTGTGTCGGCTTCTTGAGTGATTGCCGGAAACATCCTGACTCCATCTATTATTTCTCTTCTCCACATCCTAGTCTCACTATCCCACCTAGCCTCCGCTAGCGTCTTTTCTGCTTTTCTCATTCTCCTCTCAAACTTTTGCTGCCTTTGTCGTGTGGCCATTAATTCCCAAATTGCTAACACCTCAAACTGTGCTGGCCTTGGAGGTGGCTTCTGCTCATTTAACGCCTTCCGCAAATTCTCTAGAACCCCTATGTTGAACGTCCCATTCTCTGGAAACGCCAAACAACCATCTTTCTCTGTTAATTTGCACCATTACTTTAGCCAAAGACATGGCGCGACTCCCTTCTCCTCCATTACAGCATAAGCCGGAGTATCCTCTGACGGTGTAGGCTCCCCCACACTCGAGGTAATGTACACATCTCCCCTCAAAGCGCTCTTTAGAGCCTTGAAGAACTTCATTTTTTTTTGCGTCTATTATTTTGTTTATAACTGAATCAGGAAGTGACTTTAATTCCCAGAACACCCTTTACCTGCCTCTCCAACAAATTGCCTCTCACGGACGGCTGCCAATCTGTGCGCGACCCTTCTCACTAATGGACCTATGGCAGCGCAGCTCCAATGACGTCACACTCACACACAATGCGGCTGACAAACTCTTGCGGTTTGTCTTCCTCACTCTCTATTCATGCAAAACTAATGCAATATATTGCGAGCACTTTAACAACAAAACGCAAATTTGCCGGTTTACTACAGGAAGGGTAACAAAATCGCTTCAGAACTTTACAGAGATTTCACTTGAAGCCTCAGCCGTGACTCTCTCCTTCTCAGACCCCGCACTCGCAAGCAAAATTTGACCCGCAAATTTCACTCTTGACTTGTCAATGGCTTGTCCTAGTGCACTTTAGAACTTACCAAATCTCCATTGAAGGTTTTCACTCACACACTCTGACTCAAACTCGACTTGTCAATCACGCCCGATTGACCTATTAAACCGTGCAAATTGCAACATAAACCAAGTGTCTCATACACTTTTCAGTACACTCCGGAGTCTTAGACCACGCAGGTTCCGTACATCACCAACAACCACGTGGACAATTTTTTAGCACAAAGCGCCACACTCATGAAGTTGGCCGACATCCATACTCTCATACTGCGGTGTACGCCCACTCCTACTAAAACATCACCTGGCCTAAAATTCTCACAGACTTCACAATTCACCTGCGGTATGCATAAGCTGTGCAAGCGCAAATCCTACTTCACTCACACCATCACTAGAACGCCAAGAACATACCCAACTCACTTTGGCTCGCTCCGGGGTCCTGTGAAAGTCATTTGGGGCTTAGGGGATTTGCAATTTCTCCAATTTGCATCATTTCAAAAGAATTCTAAACAATGGACCCTCGTCTTAGGGTCCCAAAGGGCCGAAACCGTCCTCTGCTACCAGAACTGATAACGCGTCCTGCCCTAGGTGACTTTGCTGTTCTATCCTGGCGGATGGCGAATCGACTACTGTCCTGAGGATGAAGACTGACTCTGTATGCTGCCCCATTACGGAGGGTAACTATATGATAATGAAATTGTAATTGTCTGTTTGCCTTTTCTTTCTAGGTACCAACTGCTTTTGACAGAGACCATAGTTAGATGTTTCCAAAATATGTTACTAAATTCTTTTGCATGAAGCCTAACATGCTGATGATAATTCGAGGTTAGTCAAGGAGTTCACTAAAATTGGGCGCAAAAAGACAAAATGACTGAATCTTTGCTGTGTTGAATAGATGCGCTAATGACACTCTGCTAAATAGATACATGTTGACGCCGTGTTTTGTTCTAATGTTTATAAACTTTGCTCTGCTCAAATCTTATTTGAGTTGCCACATTATAACACTGTTGATGTGTTTTCTGGTGTTGCACCCCGCACCATTTTCATACCCAAAATGCCCTGCAAACCTCCAACTTGGCTGGAAATCACACATTTTTCCCATGTTTTTAGGAGGAAACCTTCCGGAATCTGCAGGAATCCACAAAATTCCTAGCACCCAGCATTGTCTCATCTATACCGATAAAAATTCTGCTGCACTTGTCAGCCTAAAAATGTTTTTTTGCAAACTGCCCTTTTGGACCCCCTTTGGGCCCCCCTTCAATATCAACATGTTTTGGCTCTTCCCTTTCACAAGCACTTGGCCCACCTATACAAATGAGGTATCATTTTTACCGGGAGACTGAGGGAAAGTTGAGTGGTATGAAATTTGACCCAGTGCAGTAATCCCACACAGAAATGTTGGAAAAATGTGATTTTTTAAACTAAATTGGAGGTTTGCTGAGGATTCTGGGTAAGAAAACATTGGGGTACCCATGCAATTCACACCTCCCTGGACTCCCTCGGGTGTCTAGTTTTCAGAAATGTCTGGGTTTGGTAGGTTTCCCTAGATGGCTGCTGAGCCCAGGACCAAAAATGCAGGTGCCCCCCGCAAAAACAGGTAGTTTTGTTTTTGATAATTTTGATGTGTCCAGATGGTGTTTTGGGGCATTTTCTTTCGTGGCAGTAGGCCTACCCACAAAAGTGAGGTACCATTTTTATCAGCAGACTTGGGGGAATGCTGGGTGGGAGGAACTTTGTGGCTCCTCTTTGATTCCAGAACATTCTGTCACCGAAATGAGAGGAAAACGTGTTTTTTTGGCCAAATTTTGAGGTTTGCAAAGGATTCTGGGTAACAGAACCTAGTCAGAGCCCCACAAGTCACCCCATCTTGGAATCCCCTAGGTGTCTGGTTTAAAAAAATGCATGGGTTTGCTTGGTTTCCCCAGGTGCCGGCTGAGCTAGAGGCCAAAATCCACAGGTAGGCACTTTGTAAAAAACACCTTTGTTTTCTGTGGAAAAATGTGATGTGCCCGCGTTGTGGTTTGGGCCTATTCCTTTCGCGGGCGCTAGGCCTACCTACACAATTGAGGTACCATTTTTATTGGGAGACTTGGGGAAATGCTGGGTGGAAGGAAATTTTTGGCTCCTCTCAGATTCCAGAACTTTCTGTCACCGAAATGAGAGGAAAAAGTGTTTTTTTGGCCACATTTTGAGGTTTGCAAAGGATTCTGGGTAACAGAAGCTTTCCAGAGCACCACAAGTCACCCCATCTTGGATTCCCGTAGTTGGCTAGTTTTCATAAATGCACAGGTTTGCTAGGTTTCCCCAGGTGCCGGCTGAGCTAGAGGCCAAAATCCACAGGTAGGCACTTTGTAAAAAACAGCTCTGTTTTCTTTGTGATAATGTGATGTGTCCACGTTGTGTTTTGGGGCATTTCCTTTTGGAGGCGCTGGGCCTACCCACACAAGTGAGGTACCATTTTTATCGGGAGACATAGGGGAACACAGAATAGCAAAACAAGTGCTATTGCCCCTTGTCTTTCTCCACATTTTTTCCTTCCAAATGTAAGACAGTGTGTAAAAAAGAGGTCTATTTGAGAAATGCCCTGTAATTCACATGCTAGTATGGCACCCTGAAATTCAGAGATGTGCAAATAACCAGTGCTTCTCAACACCTTATCTTGTGGCTGTTTTGGAAATACAAAGGTTTTCTTGATACCTAATTTTCACTTTTTATATTTCAGCAAATGAATTGCTGTATACCAGATATAGAATGAAAACCCATTGCAAGGTGCAGCTCATTTATTGTCTCTGGGTACCTAGGGTTCTTGATGAACCTACAAGCCCTATATAGCTCCGCAACCAGAAGAGTCCAGCAGACGTAACAGTATATTGCTTTCAAAAATCTGACATCGCAGTAAATAGTTACAGAGTAAACCATGGAGCAAAAATTGCTGTTTTTTCACCTCAATTTCAATATTTTTTTATTTCAGCTGTTATTTTCTGTAGGAAACACTTTTAGGATCTACACAAATGACCCCTTGCTGAATTCAGAATGTTGTCTACTTTTCAGAAGTGTTTAGCTTTCTAGGATCCAGCATTGGTTTCTCACCCATTTCGGCCACTAACTGGAAGGAGGCTGAAAGCACAAAAAATAGTAAAAATAGGGTTTTCTAATTCAAGTCTGCCTGTTCATAAAAGCTGGGAAGATGGTGATCTTACCACCATAAACCCTTTGTAGATGCCATTTTCAGGGAAAAAAACACGAGCTGCCTTCTGCAGCACTTTTTTCAATTTTTTGGGGAAAAAACAACATTTTCGCTGTATTTTGGCTAATTTCTAGGTCTCCTGCAGGGGAACCCACAAAGTCTGGGTACATCTAGTATCCCTAGGATGTTGGAAAAAAAGGACGAAAATTTGGCGTGGGTAGCTTATGTGAATAAAAAGTTATGAGGGCCTAAGCGAGAACTGCCCTAAATAGACACAAAAAAAAAAGGCTCGGCACAGGAGGGGAAAAGGCCTGGCAGCGAAGGGGTTCATAAATAAACTGGGCCGTTAGCCTTTAGTATGCCTCCCTTTCCAAATGGTTTCTATGTTTCTCTTTTCCACCTGAATATAAGTTTTAATATTTTATTTTCCAAGCTCCCTCTTCTGATGTACGTATTCATTGGATCTTTGCTCATGCTATTTCCTGTCACCTTCAAAGGAAGCAATTGGATGTGTCAGCATGGGTATCAGAGCTCCGTAATGTTCCCACTGTCTCCACCCTTGACCCACTTACGCAGGTTCTCCTTTGCCTATAAAGGGAGAAAGTAAAGGCTTTAGGATCGGGATCAGGGCTCCAATGTGTTCTACTCAACCTGGAAGTTAGAGTGTTACATGAGAAAATAATGGATCCTCTGAGCTCCTAACTTCTGCTCCCAGGACTATGACTGGTTGGTGGTATGTCTAGCACCACCCTAAACACTTCTATATGTCTCTATTGGATGATTGCAAACTACAGCAATGCCCCTCTTCAAACAATAGGCTCCACTCCTCCTGTCATAGCGCTGGCCAGTATGGCGACCATTTGGTACCATGAATCATGGGATTCTGCCACACCTGTGGCAGGTTGTCTACAGACACTTTTCCACAATGTTGCAGAGAAGAGTACAGCAATTCCTGCATCACAAAGTTGTTCTTGATGCCTTTGATGGAGGGTTTACTTTAAGTTGGCTTTATACACAGCCATTTGCTGACATAAGATAACAAATTCCTGTTACACTGTTTTGGAAAGGTGGCCTTCTCATTATCTTGCGTCATTCTACTATGCAGAAAGATCAACTCTGGTATGAGGCAGTTTCCAGGGTCAAATGATGTGGATGACCTATACTGGCATGTAGAAAGTCTTGCAGTGGTGTTGCGGGTGAGTTCGGTTCCATTGGATCACAGTGCACACAGATGGGGTGTAAACCGGATACTATTAAAGTTCACTGCCATCAGCAAATTTGCTTCTATGCATTCCAATCATAGTTAAAATAAATATTTTAGTTAAAATTATACATCATTCACAAATAAATAATAGAAGTAACAAAGATTCTTTAAAAAAAACCACAGTACATAAACCATGTATTAAAATGATGAGTCTTTAATACAATAACTATAATCACAGTTTAATAAATCTAGGTTTTGATTGAGCTTAACCCTAGGCTACTCATTAATTACTTCTGTGTTACTCTATGGTTCTAATGATCAAGCAATTTAGTAACTGCACTGTCATCATTGCTACAACATTGGAGGCATATTAAAGTAAGTAAAACAGAGTGAAACAACATTTCTTGAATAGTAGAAGAGAGCAAACTTAATTTATTATACCAATTTTTATTAGCTTATTGGAAGCATAAACTAAAAATACCTCTCACTTTTTTGAGTCCATACTCTTGATAAAGTGTGATTGAGTTTTCAGTTGTAAATAAATTGGTAGTTAAGCAAACTTTAGACATAGTAGCTTGTTGATCATTGTCTGCAAATATAGATTGCTTCTAATGTTTCTTAAATAGTGAATTTAGCATGGTAATCTGCCACAATATTGACTCTGAGATATGATCTCACCACAATATCATGGTCAATATGTCATGAATAAAAAAATATCAGGGTAAAAAATGTTGAGCATATGTACAATTTGTTACAATAACATCAAGGTTTGTTGCAGTAACATCAAAGTATAAAAATAGTTTACGATAATATATTTATTTATGATGATGTTTTTGCACATTGCATTATGCTTGTGTTTCTTTAACTATTACTTGATGATATTTAGTTTTAATAATTTGTCTTTAAACCCTAGTAGTATTTAATTTTGTTTGGATTGTTGCATTAATTGGGGGAAGGAGTGCGCTTCTTTCATAATATTTATTTATTCAATTAATTAATATTAATTGATTAACATGTTCATTATATAATTGTTTACATCATTATTTATTACATTACATTTTTAAATATTTTTCAATTTTTTAAGTGTATTTAATTTTCAAGTTATTGAGCTTACTGGTGATTTGATGGATAACTTTTCTAATAAAGTTTTTAAAGTTGTTATTAATTTGGGTTAATTGTTTAATTTGTTATTTACTTGTTTACACATTTAAATATTTTAGGTAATTTTACTTTTTGCTTGTGAGGTTTAGTGGGTGATTGAATGGGCACCAATTTATTTCACATATATAATAATTGATTATTAAAGTATGTTAATTTATAGATTAGTAATTATTTAAAGGTTTATATTTAGTTTTTTTTGGGTTGTGTGGTTTATTGTGAGGTAAATTAATATTTTTAAACTACTTTTTGTAAATTTAGTAATATATTTGTTTGGTTATGTCATTAATTCTGAATTAATTCTAGAAGTAAATCTGACCCCCCCACACATTCCAAATATATGCACTTTTCCCAATGTTACTAGGAGTGGAGCTAGAATAGTAAATCTGATTCGCCCCTCCTTCAATATATGCATTTTAACTAATGTTTGTTGGATTGGGGTTAGAATAGCCAATCTGATACCCCCAAATGTATCCCCTTACCCCAGTGCTAGTAGTACTGGGATAATAATAGTAAAAGTTATAGTTAAATTACAAATTTACAACAGAAGATTCACAGTGGCCCGAACTGTGACGATACTGGCCCTTTCGAAAAATGCTTCTCACAGCTAGTAGATATTCTGGATCCAATTTTAATTGCTGGAGACTTTAATGTTGTGCTAGATAACAAACTCGATAGATCCGAGAAGAGCAGGTCACTAGGGATTGCAAAATCTGAATGCTTTTTGAGAGGAATGATGAAAGAGTGGGGGTTAAGGGATTTATGGTGGCAGAGAAAGAGAGATCTAAGGAAATTCTCATTCTACAATAAAAAAATATAAGCATGCCTCTCGTATAGATTATTTTCTTATTGACTTGAGGCTCGAGGGCTTGGTAGGCAATATTACTTATCTGCCCGCCCACCTCTCAGATCATGCAGCGGTGGCATTAGACTTAAGGGTGGTTGGAGGGTCGGGTGTTAGTAGATGGATGTTTGACCATATGCTACTGCAAAAGATTTGGAGGCCCTAGATCAGTTACGAACAGAGACAGAGGTCTTTTTTAAAGCTAATTTGGGCTCGGCTTCCTTTGCAATGGTATGGGATACCTTTAAACAGTTATGAGAGTATGGCCAGTTGGAACAGGAAATGCTTGAAGTATGGAGTCAACTACTGGGGAATACTAAGAAGGAGGAGGGTGAGGTCCTGGAGAACAAGTTGAAGGAGTTGAGATTTCAGTTGGAGGAGGTGTTACAAGCCAGGGTCGTCAAAAGAGTAGAGGCTAGTAAACTAGCTCACTTTGAATACGGTGAGAATGCAGGGAATATAAGCGAGATTTAGTGAGGGATTATATTAAGGAAGTAGAGATAAATCAAGCAGGTGAGAGATAATCAAATAGCGAGGAAATGGAGACAGCTTTTCAGTCTTCCTTTTCTGAATTGTATAAAGAAGAGGCTGTGGTAAGAGAGGAGGACATTGGTAAATGGTTGATGGATGATATACTCCCAACTATCTCACAAGAAGAGCAAGTTGTTTTGAATAGCCCAATCTCTGCTGGGGAAATTAGGAAGGTGTTGATGAGTAGTAAGGTTGGCAAGGCACCTGGGCCAGGTGGCATCACTATGAAATTTTATAAAACAATGGCTGAGTTAATAATTCCAGTCTTGGTAGAATTATTTGAAGCAATCTTTGAAGATAGGTCCCCTATCCCGGGTTCATGGAATGAGGCTACGATTGCCTTAATTCTGAAATCGGGTAAGAGTCCGTTTAAGTATCAGTCCTATATGCCTAACTCCTTGCTGTTTGCGATTACATGATATTTGCTAAAATTCTTGCTGATAGACTCAGCAGAGTGGTGGGCCAATTAAGCCATCCTGATCAGAAAGAATTTATTAAGGGTAGGTTTCTACATGAATTGCCGTATAATTTGGTGGGGGCAATAGACATGGCCACATCTTTTGAAATGCCTTTGGCTGTGGTTACCCTGGATGCAATGAAGGCCTTTGATAGGGTGAACTGGAAATACTTAGCTTTCATTTTGAGATCAGTTGGTCTAGGAGAAAATCTGTGTGGAGCAATAGGTCTTATATATAGAGACCCCATTGCCAGAGTCTTAGTAAACGGCAATCTTACTGAGTCTTTGAAGATCTTGAGGGGTACTAGGCAGGGATGCCCTCTTTCCCCGCTGTAGTTTGACTTGTATATAGCGCCACTGGCTAGGAAAATAAGAGTGAATTCAGTTATTGTACCCTTCAAGTGTAATGGATGGGTGAAAAAGGTGGCCCTGTATGCTGACGACCTTTTAGTATGTACGGCAGACTTGTTATCCGCCTTGCCCATGCTGTTGACCATAGCTGAAGACTTTGATAAGGTTTCAGGTGAATACGGAGAAAACAGAGGCTATGGCTTGGAATCATATGTCGGTGGGACAAATACAACTGAAGAGAGAAATTAGATATTTAGGGTTTTCATTCACTCAAGACATTGATCAGCTTGCAATGATGAATCTAAAACCAGTGGTATAGGAATGGTGAAGATCTCTTCAGAGCTGGATGTATCTCCCCCTGACATCGGTAGGGAGAGTTAATTTGGTAAAAATGATGATGCTGCCTAAACTTAATTTTTTGGATAGCTCTATACCTTTACTAATGCATAAGCAGTATTTGTGAAAGCTTCAACAGGCTATTACTTCCTTTATTTTGGCATCAAAAGGCTCTAGGATCTCATGGAAAAAATTGAGGAGAAAGAGAGAAAAAGGGGGGTTGGTGCTTCCGGATTTAAACTATTATGCTTGGGCATTCCAATTGAACCCTGTAAAAATGCTGTTTTCCATTCCTGACTCCTCGGCTATTGGTGTAATGTTTAAAGCTATGTTGGGCACTGTCAAGGGAGCCTCTAAGGGATATCTTTACAAGTTTGGAGATCCAAAATTCTTCATAAAAATCAAATTGAAAATCCTCCACGATCTTGCGGCAAGTTGGTACGATTTGAGGGTGGCGGCGGGAGTCAGCTGTTACAGCCCCTATGCTCCAGTTTGGGATTCCCCAGGTACTCCTGAATGCTTAAAGTACATCTCAGCACTGCCACTGAAGAACGCAGGTATAGTGTCTTGGGGGGATCTATTTAGCAAAGGAGTGGTAATCTCTCTGGAGGATCTTGAGGTTAAGCAAGGGGGTGCTTTTTCTAGACTTAAGTATGCTCAAATAATCGTCTGGTTATGGGAATCTGGAGTATTATGGGGGCTGCCGGCTTTTTGGAGGAGTGTATGTTAGCAGAGTTCCCCAGACTCAAGTGGGTTTCAAATTGGTATTGGTATTGGGAGATATCAGAAGGATTGGATGGGGAATTTACATTGCCCGTCTCCCTCTGGGGGAAGGTTATGCTGCAAGGAAAAGTTGTGCAGTGGTGGAAATCTTCTATGTTAACTTTGTTTAGGATAGTAAAGCCGGCAGCTTTGCGGCGGAATCATTTGTTTAAGATACATAGAGCATACCTATCCCCAGGAAGGCTCTCTAAAATAGGCAGTAACAAGGCAATTAATTGTCCTAAATGTGACTTACAGCTTGCTTCTGATGTTCATATGTTTTATGAGTGTCCAGTGGTGGAGCTCTTCTGGAAAGATCTATGTAAATCTCTCTCTCGCATGTTGGGACGTTTCGGTAACTCTCCCTCTGAATATCTTTGGGCAGACACAAGGAGTAGGATTGCAAGACCCCCGCCAGCAAACGATACCCCCTGATGTCATCCTACTGTCCCACATTGTCACCCTGTCCAACCTTGAACTGCCCCTGCTCCATCCTTCCACAGGCATATGGACAATGCACCTGTGCGACTGAGAACTGGACTCTGCCATGGACATTACTCCACCATCCCCGTTTTACAATCATGTTCCATAAATTTAGCCCTTGAATTAAATCACTTTTTGCACTAAAAAAATCTGGAGTCTGCTTGTAATTTGAACAAATGTATTAGACATAACAGTGCCAAAATGTTCAGTTACATTGTGATGACAACATACCACTGTCACACAGCTGTAGTCCATGGGCAAACAAAGCAGAGGTCACGCAGTGGGGCCCACAGCTCTGAAAACGGAAGGGAAAGTCACAACTCAGTTAACAGGAACTGGGGTGGAACTCAGACAGTAGAGAGGCAGGAGACTTTAAGTAAATGTAAAATGGCGTGGTTGATTCGTACCTGTGTGCTACTGAAAATACTGTTGTATCACTGTGTCCCTGTTGTCTGTGTCGTCCCCGTCGTACTCCTCCTCTTCACTCTCCACAGGCTCCACAGCTGCTACAACACCACCATCTGGACCATCCTCCTGCAGGAAAGGCACCTGGCGTCGCAAAGCCAGGTTGTGAAGCATACAGCAGGCCACGATGATAACACCTTCTTTGGTGAGTACATTAGGGATCCCCCTGTCATATGCAGGCTCCTAAACCTGGCCTTCAGGAGGCCGAAGGTTCTTTCTATAATCCTCCTAGTTCGCCCATGGGACTCATTGTAGCGTTCCTCTGCCCTTGTCCTGGGATTCCTCACTGGGGTAAGTGGCCACAAAAGGTTGGGGTAACCAGAGTCACCTATTAGCCACACACGGTGTCTCTGTAGCTGTTCCATCACATAAGGGATGCTGCTATTTCGCATGATGTACGCGTCATGCACTGATCCAGGGAACTTGGCATTTACATGGGAGATGTACTGGTCAGCCAAACAGACCACCTAGACATTCATAGAATGATAACTTTTTCTGTTCCTGTACACCTGCTCACTGCCACTGGGGGGAACCAAGGCCACATGGGTCCCATCAATGGCACCAATGATGTTGGGGATATGTCCAAGGGCATAGAAATCACCCTTCACTGTAGCCAAATCGGCCACCTCAGGGAAAACAATGTAGCTCCGCATGTGTTTCAGCAGGGCAGACAACACTCTGGACAAAACCTTAGAAAACATAGGCTGAGACATCCCTGATGATATGGCCACTGTTGTTTGGAATGATCCACTTGCCAAAAAATGGAGTACTGACAGAACCTGCACCAGAGGGGGGATCCCTGTGGGTTGGCGAATGGGGGACATCAGGTCTGGCTCCAGCTGGGCACACAGTTCCTGTAAAGTGGCTCGGTCAAGTCTGTATGTAAGTATGACATGTCTTTCTTCCATTGTCGACAGGTCCACCAGCGGTCTGTACACGGGAGGATTCCTCCATCTCCTCGCAAGTCCCAGCGGACGGTGCCTAGGAAGGACAACATGGAGCACAGAGTCAAGCAACCCACAGGTACGTAACCACAGCTTGCACAGTACACGATTCGCTATGCATTGAATGGCTTGTATGAGTGGCAATGCAAGGCCTAGGCCTGTGTGACGCCGTAGAAATTCAGCCATGTGGGCCCTTGAAATGGCGGCTGCCTGACCTGTGAAGTGTGACAATGGGATGTGAGGTCAATGCGCTGGCGTGGCACACCGTGGCGGTAGGCGGTCGAAGACCGCGGCGCAAAGCAGCATTGGTTAACATAGAACCCTATGGGTCTCAAGAGCCAATGACAATGTGCGCCGGCGGTCGCGGTACGCACCGCCGCGGTACGCACCGCCGCGGGCGTGACCGCCATTTTCTAACTGCTTAATCACTCGAGACCTGATCATCCACAGGAGAGGACCTATACTGCAAGTGCTGCTGTGAACTCAGTCTGGAAGAGACAATGGCTGCTGCGACTGGGGAAAGGGCCCCTGCCTTCACATCTGAGGAATTGGATAAACTCGTTGATGGGGTCCTCCCCCAGTATGCGCTACTCTACGGTCCTCCAGACCAACAGGTAAGTACACTGGGAGCACGTAGTATGGGCTATGCATGTGTTGAGTGGGGTGGATGTAAGATGGTGGGGAGGGGAGCGTATGAGGATAGCAACGCACGACAGATGAGAGCATGTGCCACATGGCAAGGTTGGGGAGGGGGGGCCACTCACATCGACCATGCAGAAAAGTGATGATATTTCTTTTTCCACCCTGTCCATGTCACATAGTTCAGCGCCCATCAGAAGATCGACATTTGGCGTGCCATCGCCAAGGACGTCCGGGCCCTGGGGGTCCACAACAGATGGGGCACCCACTGCCGCAAGAGGTGGGAGGACATCCGCCGCGGGAGCAGAAAGACCGCCGAGGCTCTGCTGGGGATGGCCTCCCAACATAGGAGGGGTGCCAGTCGTCAATTGACCCCCCTGATGTCCCGGATCCTGGCGGTGGCTTACCCCGATTTGGATGGGCGCGTGAGGACATCACAGCAGACACAAGGGGGTGAGTATCACCACATTCTGCTATATTAGCGCACAGTGGAGGCGTCTGGGTGGGGGAGGAGGGCTGTGGCTATCTCTAGGCCAGGGCGGTTTCTGTAGGCTAGGCCCCTCCGTTAGACATGGCCCTGTGCCCCCGTCCCCCACCTCTGTAGGGTGCTAAGTACAGCTATCCATGGCCCGGGCTCACCTATGTGTGCATTTGTCGTCCATGGACTTGTGGGCCAAGTCACAATAATTGAGTAGTGTACCCCGAGTGCGCGGCGTAGTGCAGGGGGCTTCTGTGTCTGTCCTCTCCGCCAACGGTGCCGCCAATGCATACACTCAACATGTCTTTCTTTCTTCTCTCCCCCCCTTTTTTTGGGTTTTCCTGCTCATGTGTGCATTAGCATCATCAGGCGGAGGAGAAGTGGCATCGGCGCATGAGGGAGCTGCATCTCACATGGGCCCGGAGGGCCCTGCAACCGACTCGGACTTAACCAGTGAGACGGAGGGCGAGGGGGGCTCCACAACGGGGACCCGTGGAGACGTCAGCGAAACCGACACGTCCTCGGAAGGGAGCTCCCTTGTGGTGGCGGCACCATCCGTGCCCACCGCAAAAACAGGTACAGCCGCCACCCAGCGCACCAGCTCCGCCCTCCCAGCAGCCCCTCAGCTTTCGCCCCGTGCCCGCTCGCCCAGGAAGCCGGCCATCTCCTTCGCCCCTGGCACCTCAGGTCCTGACCCAGTTACCCCTGCTGCCCTCAGTGAGGAGGTCATTGACCTCCTCCGGACGCTCATTTTTGGGCAGTCTACCCTTTTGAATGCCATCCAGGGGGTGGAAAGGGAGGTGCATCGGAGCAATGCATACCTGGAGGGCATTCATTCGGGTCAGGCTGCCCATCAGCGATCGTTCAACGCTCTGGCCTCAGCACTGACGGCAGCAATTGTCCCTGTGTCTAGCCTCCCCCCTCCAACTTCCTCAACCCAGTCCCACTCCCCTGTTCCTCTGCCTATCCCAGACACACCTACAGACCAGCCTGCACACACATCAACACCCAAGGGCAGCTCATCCAGACATAAACACCACACATCACACAAGCATTCACCCAAGCAACATCCACATGCATACACAGTAACACCCACTGCCTCCACTGTGTCCCCCTCCTCCTCGTCTCCCTCCTCCCTCCCTATGACGTCTCCACTCACACCTGCATGCACACCACCATCAGCCAGTACGTCCATCACCACCACACCCACCAGAACAGTCCGCACACGTGCAGTCACCACCCCCACTACCATTTACACGTCCCCTGTGTCCTCTCCCAGTGTGTCTGTCACCCCCTCTTCCAAACCACACAAACGCAGGCAGCCACCCACCCAACAGCCATCCACCTCACGACAGCCTCCGTCACAAGCACCTGCACCCAAAGACAGCACACTTGACTCTCCTACAACCACATCCTCTTCCTCCACTCCCATACCCACTACAACTACCCGTCCCTGTCTTTCTAAATTGATTTTCCTTTCCAACCTTGACCTCTTTCCAACAACTGACCCACCCCCTCCATCTCGTAAGAGTCCAACCAGCACCTCAGCCACCACAAGCCCTGCACCTACTAGGACCATCGTTCAGGGCTATTGGAGTCCACCAGCTCCTAGGGCAGGAACATCGGCCAGCAGCAAGGGTACAGCCAGCCCACCCCCTGGGAAAAGAAGCAAAAAAGTGAAGGGCCGGCGCCACAGGCCTGAGACGGCTGCCCCCAAGGACACCAGCCTTGCACCGTCACCTGGCCCATCCACCAAGGGAGGCAAGGGCCCCAGAGATACTTCCAAGGGAGGCAAGGGCCCCAGAGATTCGTCCAAGGAGGGCAAGGGCCCCAGAGATACTTCCAAGGGAGGCAAGGGCCCCAGAGATTCGTCCAAGGAGGGCAAGGGCAGCAGGGCGAAGAAGTCCGGCAGCAGGCGAGCTGCCCAGGAGGGCCCCACCAGCCCCATTTGGGGTGTGACGGAGGACACCCACGGGCCCAGGAGTCCAGCACAGGAGGGCCCCGCAAGCGATAAGTCGGATGGCGACTGAGCGGGAATGATTGCCCAGATCTGGTTCCCTAGGAACACAAGACAAGCACCGCTGAACAGGGCCCCGCCGTGAGAAGCACCGCTGAACAGGGCCCCGCCCTGAGAAGAACCGCTGAACAGGGCCCCGCCTTGAGAAGCACCGCTGAACAGTGCCCCGCCGTGAGAAGCACCGCTCCGCTGGGCCCCGCCGTGAGAAGAACCGCTGAACAGGGCCCCACTGTGAGAAGAACCGCTGAACAGGGCCCCGCCGTGAGAAGCACCGCTGAACAGGGCCCCGCCGTGAGAAGCACCGCTCCGCTGGGCCCCGCCGTGAGAAGAACCGCTGAACAGGGCCCGCCGTGAGAAGCACCGCTGAACAGGGCCCCGCCGCGAGAAGCAGCGCTCCGCTGGGCCCCGCTGTGAGAAGAACCGCTGAACAGGGCCCCACTGTGAGAAGAACCGCTGAACAGGGCCCCGCTGTGAGAAGCACCGCTGAACAGGGCCCCGCCGTGAGAAGCACCGCTCCGCTGGGCCCCGCCGTGAGAAGAACCGCTGAACAGGGCCCGCCGTGAGAAGCACCGCTGAACAGGGCCCCGCCGTGAGAAGCACCGCTCCGCTGGGCCCCGCTGTGAGAAGAACCGCTGAACAGGGCCCCACTGTGAGAAGCACCGCTGAACAGGGCCCCGCCATGAGAAGCACCGCTCCGCTGGGCCCGCTGTCTCTGCACCGCTCCGCTGGGCCCTTCATCTCAAGCACCGCTCCGCTGGGCCCCGCCGTCTCTGCACCGCTCCGCTGGGCCCTTCCTCTCAAGCACCGCTCCGCTGGTCCCCGCCGTCTCTGCACCGCTCCGCTGGGCCCTTCCTCTCAAGCACCGCTCCGCTGGGCCCTTCCTCTCAAGCACCGCTCCGCTGGGCCCTTCATCTCAAGCACCGCTCCGCTGGGCCCTTCATCTCAAGCACCGCTCTGCTGGGCTTTTCCTCTCAAGCACCGCTCCGCTGGGCCCCGCCGTCTCTGCACCGCTCCGCTGGGCCCTTCATCTCAAGCACCGCTCCGCTGGGCCCTTCATCTCAAGCACTGCTCCGCTGGGCCCTTCATCTCAAGCACCGCTCCGCTGGGCCCTTCCTCTCAAGCACCGCTCCGCTGGGCCCTTCATCTCAAGCACCGCTCCGCTGGGCCCTTCATCTCAAGCACCGCTCTGCTGGGCCCTTCCTCTCAAGCACCGCTCCGCTGGGCCCCGCCGTCTCTGCACCGCTCCGCTGGGCCCTTCCTCTCAAGCACCGCTCCGCTGGGCCCTTCATCTCAAGCACCGCTCCGCTGGGCCCTTCATCTCAAGCACCGCTCCGCTGGGCCCTTCCTCTCAAGCACCGCTCCGCTGGGCCCCGCCATCTCTGCACCGCTCCGCTGGGCCCTTCCTCTCAAGCACCGCTCCGCTGGGGCCTTCATCTCAAGCACCGCTGGCCCATTGGCAGGGCCGGATCTGTGTCGGGCAGGGCTTCACGAAGCACTCTGGGCACCATGCCTCCTCCATAACCAGTGGAGTCTGTAATCCACCAGATGGACTGTGGGTTTGCACTCCCCAGGATGGTACAGTGGGCAATCCACCCACTGAAAAGACTTGTGAGACTGTGGCTTTGCACTCCCCAGGATGGTACAGTGGGCAATCCACCCACTGTAGAGACTTGTGAGACTGTGGCTTTGCACTCCCCAGGATGGTACAGTGGGCAATCCACCCACTGAAAAGACTTGTGAGACTGTGGCTTTGCACTCCCCAGGATGGCACAGTGGGCAATCCACCCACTGTAGAGACTTGTGAGACTGTGGCTTTGCACTCCCCAGGATGGTACAGTGGGCAATCCACCCACTGAAAAGACTTGTGAGACTGTGGCTTTGCACTCCCCAGGATGGTACAGTGGGCAATCCACCCACTGTAGAAACTTGTGAGACTGTGGCTTTGCACTCCCCAGGATGGTACAGTGGGCATGGAGGCCCCTCGTGGATCTGGTGTCGTGGACTCATGTGGCTGAGGTGCCCCCCCTTCCCTTCCCCCTGAGGTGCCTGTGGTTTTATTATCTGATGCCCCAGCAGTGTTCTCTCCAATGGAATCGGGTCTCGTGTGTGGGCTTTGCCCATGTGTTTATGCACATTGGCCCACGGACAATGGCATGTAGCCAATATGTGCCGGACTTTTGGACTATGTTCATATTCTTCAAGTTGTGATTTATTTGTTTTAATAATCTGATATTTCACTTAAGTTCAAATATGCTTTAATATACTTCTATTTTAATGATCATTTTATTTTGTCTTTGAATTATTCCGGGGGGTTTTGGGGGTGTAAATCTGACTTGTTGCTCTGCATTGGTGTGTGGGGATTTGGGGGAGGGGGGGTGTCGCGTATGTGTGTGCCCGTAATCTTTTCTCCTCCCCCCTCCCCTGTGTCGTAGGTGCAGTACTCACCGTTGTCTCCTGCGGCGGCGTTCGTACTCCTGGTAGAGGAGCAGATAGACAATCGCTGGTAGGATGTTTAATTCGGGTTCCATGCTGTCCTGATTCCTCATGGAGTGTATAGAGGTGAGCGTTTTCCCGTTCGTGATCTGTTTCCGCCGTGTTTTTATCGGCGGGGCTCCCGCCCCGGAAAAGGTGGCGGATTGGTGGGTCGTGATAGGGTGGGCGGTACATTGTCTGCCGCCTGTCTGTTGGCGGTGACCGCCGCACTGTTTGTTTGCCCCGCCGTGGCGGTCGGAGTGTTAAAGTGGCGGGCTGTGTTGGCGGTTCCCGCCAGGGTCAGAATTCAATTTTTTGGACCGCCTGCCTGTTGGAGGGTTGGCCGCCGCTTTAACACCGACCGCCAGGGTTGGAATGACCCCCTTAATTTTTTATTCTACTATGGTGGCCAGGAGGGAAATATGTCAAAAATGGATGGTGAATACCCCTCCTCTGCTCAAGGATTGGCTGCAAGCCCTCAATGTTTATTTCAATAATTTTTATTGGATTATCGTAGTATATAGTAGATTATAGTAGTGTGTTCTGAAAAGCAGCACCCAAAGCGTGTCTCTGCACACGTTTTGGTCACAGAAACCCTGTTGCTACATGTTCGCTGCCCCACTAGATGTTCAGCGAGCTTGTTGGTGTTCATATTGCATATAGCAGCAGTTGGCGCATAAAATGCCATGCTGGGAGACAAATGTCAAACTTGGACACCTTCTTTGCTTCCCATGCAAAGGCCATGGTTTCGAGATTGTTGGCATGTTCAAGCCTTCCAAATGTTGATCAGTCCAAAGAATGTTGCTTGACTGTTCCAGACCAAAATGAAGTGTGATATCAATTCCCTTTAGACTATATAAAAGGAGGACATTTCAACTGAAAGACATATACTTATTACTCCCTGTGCAGAACACTCAGAATTGTTAATTTAAGCATCCATGACCTGACAATTGGGAAGTGGCTATGAAGTTCTGAATATACCCATTCTTTACTTTACTCTGAGTTCAGTATCAATGAACACTAATTTTCCATGCTCATGTTTTTAGTCAGCTTAAAGGTAGATGGCTGTTCTTGTCCACTCTTCTCTCCCACATTCCATAACTAGCAGACGGTAATATGTATTTAAGTTTACCTTCCCTCCTACCTGGAGGCCACGACTATTAATCTCTTCCAGGAAAGGCAGTTGACATCTCACCTAATAGTTGCTGCCACTGGAGAATGAGGAGCTGGTTTTAAAAGTATGCCCGTGCTTTAAAGCCAAAAATAGCATGTTTGAATAAAATCATATTTGTGATATATTTAACATTTGAATTTGATTTTTGATACCCTTTCCATAGCTATTTTCCAACTAAGTTTGAGGAAATTGACACTTTCATTCACATGTGGGATTTCAATAAGATAGCTTTTACAGCCTAATGCAGTGAAAATGTTGTATCCTGTCTCTGATGGGACATATCAATCTCAATATCAGCCATCCTCCACTTTTTCACATTTTACTCCCAGGTCTTGCAGGCTTCATCGCACTGCTTAGAGGTCATTTAGCTAATTTTAAAAGTAGGATTTAAATATGTCAAAAGTGATTTCCTTCGATGAGTCATTGCTGCAGCTTTGGTGACAGCAGTTCTAGGCTGTCCTGGAAGACATGAAGTTCTGTTCTGAAGTTATTCTTGTGAATGGTGTACATTGCAATTCTCATGCTGCATTTTTTACTTTCATGACATACTGTGTTTCCTACACTGTATAAATTTGGCCTTACTTAGGCTTTAAAATGCCAATGCCAAAATGCCAATTAGGATTACCCAATCTTTACCATGTTTAGGTGTCAGAGACCATGGACTGGACACTGCTTAACCGTTTTCCAGTGCCCAATGACAATATGAGGAAGTATATCCAGGCTCATAAAAACAACAAATCTAAGGAGATAACACAAAAGGTACAAATCCCTGAATCCCTGAATCCAAGTAAAGTTCACAGTTACTTCCTTCCCACAGTTCCTATGTTCAATCTTAGCTTGAGTGTTTTAAGTCTCTAAATGAAGGCACTGTGAATTGTGATTGAGAATTCAGGTGTATCCTTCCACTAATAAGCTGATGACAACCAGATCCCCGTGGGGTCTCTTTGCTACAAGATAAATACACACCAATGGTCTACCTGCAGGAAATATAAAGCTGGGTGTCTACTAACCTCCCTAAATTGAAGATGGAGAAAACAGAATACCTTGTGACCAGACGTCATCATGACTCAAAAATGAGTGCAGAGGTCGCATTTTGAACTCTGCAGTATTGGTTTTCCTTCCATATTGGCCAAGGAGAGGACATCTCTGAGAATCTGGATTGATACACATCTCTCCTGTTTGTCAGATAGAATGCACCTGAAGTCTGAACTAGCATGCATGCTGTTAAGATGTTCAAATTGTACACAAGCCAGAAGACTATAGACATGTTGTAATAACAGTTGTTCTAGCCAAATTTGATTAAGCGCAGTCCATCCCAGGTGTCATTTCTTCTTCTGTTTTAACTACCATCAAAAGTTATTAACTTCACTGGCAGATTTATCTTCCCTCCATAAAATATAATTCTATCGCCACGTACTCTAAAAACTTTCATTGGCTCTTGATGAAAGCAAAAACAAAGTAAGTTGAAGCTCTTAGGCATTAAATACAAAGCTTTACACTGCGATGTTCTCTGACATCAAAAGGCTCGAGCTTAACAAGAACCTGAGGCGCATACAGAAAGTTACATTGGAATGAAAAATATTTAACATGCAGAGCAGCTGCATAAACCTTTTTCAGGTCTACTACCTCAGATACGAAACTCTGTCCTGTAAGGTTCATGATATCCACAGGCGTAGCAGCTATCAATGATGCAGCAGGTGCTGCGTCGACCAGGGGGTCATACGGGTGTAGTTCACGCCAAAGAATGGCTAATTTTGTATACACATAAATGGGAGGGAGCATTGCCCTTGCTTGCATAAGGGCCCAGACACTATTGCTACGCCAGTCAGACAGACCAAATGTTTGCTGTTTTTTTCCAAAGAAAACTTAATGCTTTCCTGTTTGACCTGAACCTGGGCCTATAGCTCTTTGAGTATCTTCCTTAATAGTCTAGAAAATACAACTTGATTCACCTTCCTCCTGCACCTTTCTTCTAATTCCTTGCTCGTTCCTCTCTCTACTCTTTTGTCCCCTCCCCTTGTTTTTTTCCTTAACCCTGTAAGATGTGACACTGCCCATCTTCACATGCTTATCTAATTTGTTTATTCCAATCTCTCTCCTACCTGAATTACCCTCCTCTTTTCATATCTGGAAGTAATTATTTGTTTTTTTTCTCAATTTATTCTAGTTCCCTGTAAATTGAACTCTGACTTCACTCAGCTTTATGTATAGCACTGAGATATTCTCAGGCTGAATGCACTTTATAAAAACCTATTAAAACATTTGTGTATTGTTTGCAGGGTGATCATTCCTAAATCAGTTGTCCACAGAAGAACATTTTAAATAGGGCACTTGTCGGTTTAGAATTCCAAATGCCATGATATGTTGTCAGAGGAATACCCAGAGATTATTGAGAATTTGAGAATAATTGTCACTGTGCTCTACACCGCTCATATATGTGTTGAAAGTCACTTGTCTTTGCAATCACCTCAATGCAATAAGCATTTATCAATACGTACAAACTAAATTTGCAAGCAATAGTGTTTCCTTTTCACTGAGGGTGGACATACCTTACATACAACTAAACAAAATCTATTTTAGGCCACTAGTACAAAAAAGTAGTGATTAACACTAGTTCAGCATCAGAGATTATAATTTACCCCATGCCCATTCACTATCTTTCCAAGTGTTATTAGCACTCTTATTAGTCTACCCCACAATATCCTTATTTATGACTCTAACATCTACCATGACAAATTCATCAAAGGAAAGTAAAGAAGATGCCAAGCCTCTACCATGCAAAGTCAGTCACTTAAGACTAAACTGTTCTACATTCTTGCCCTGCATAAGCCTGGCTATACCTGATACATTCCAAGACACCAGTGTTATAGTCCTAGTAGACCCTATCTTGCAACTTCATTTGTCTGGGGCGACCATTCCTTTGCATTTTCTAGTGATTGAAATACTTAAAAATATTTCTATCCAGTTTCACAAGTCAACAATCTCCTACCCTGTAATTTCAGAGCAATCAAACTTTGAAAATTGGCATTTTACAATTATACTCTCTCTCTATTGTGATTGCAAAAAATAATATTGAACTTAAGTTAATTTACTCTTTAACACTATTTGCCCAACTTTTCATGTAAAGACCTTCTCGTTTTATGTATTATTTGGTACTGTAGTCTGATGATAGAATTTAAAACTGTTACAGGAAGTACCAATTTAGGATACGCTAAATTCAAATTCAAATTCAGTTGACCTTTATACCCATTTGTTAGAAATTAGGGGCGTTTTAGAATACTTGCTGAACATCCTCTGTTTAAAGAATTAATTCAATTTGCTCTAGTCTTAGTGTTAAGTATATTGAACTAATGAGGGGGGATGTCCATTTAACAACATTTTTAAACATTGTAGCATCTAGCCACGGAGTCACCATATTGATCATTGAGTTGTAAGACTGTATCCCATTAAATGTAAGCTTATCTTAAACAGGTAATTGGTCATAATGTTCACTGTCGACAAAATTCAAGTGTGAATAAGAGTAATAGTAGAAACCCAAGCTAGGATTATTACATTTTGGGACATTGGGCAGCTGCATGTGCTAATTCGTTTTTTTTTCAATCCTTCTATTGCACAATTCTTTGTGTCTGTGAGATCTATTAATCTAATCAAAGAAGGTATTTTCCCAACTTTTTCTAGTTGTCCTGTTGAAACAGGTTCACTAGTTTTACTCGTAAGTCTAATAATTAAAGGGTTAACCCCTAAGACGTTTCCAAATTGGTTACTATTGAGGTTGATTGATGTAAAATGAAGCAAGGCCAAAAGACGTACTTACATTACTCATTGTCCTATTTGTGGGGAAGAAGACTCAGTTAAATCCTTCTGTAATACAGTGCTAAATGAGATAGTGAATGGATATTGCAAATTTATGTTGATTCAGAGAATTACAAACTGTGATGTTTTATTCAGTAAATCTGTATTCTCTTTTATTGCCTCTGTGACATAATCAATGTTAACCATACGTGAAGATATTCCTTCCAATACAGAAATGTGCAGCTGTAGTATTGTAAATGTAGTAGACATGGTAGATGACATAATATGAAGTAGGAAAGTAATATTATATCCTGACTAGTCCATTCCATTGTTACTATTTATTGAATTCCATTCCTTATTTTGCATTTTACATTAGACACATTCTAAACATGTAACCCTATGTCTGTTAATATGGGACATTCAATTCATGTGCTAACATTCAATTCATGTGCTACAACTATTGCTCCCCACTTCATTCTGAGAAAACATTAGTTGTTTAAGATGCAACAATATCAATGGCAGATGGAAGTGATGGTAATTGATGATTATTTTTTAAAACTGGTGCGCAGAATTCACAAACCTGGTTCCTTCAAGTTCCTTGCAGTCATGTTCTACTTCTGCCTCTGCCACTGTGAATAATTTGCGAAGGGTCATAGTTTGTCTTCTTTTGTTTGTTGACTTGTTGAGCACCTAGCTTGAATCCAACTGAAGATAGCATAAGAACAACCTCTCAGTCCACCGGTACTCGGTCCTCCAGTCCAAAAGCTGAACAGTCTTTTCTCCATGTTTGTTACTCTTTGCACTTTTAATGCCCTGCATTGGCATCCTGCTTATCAGATAGGTGGGGTGAACCCGCCATTACTATGAATACCATATTGTTATATCAGACCAGTAATAGATTAATCAGGAAACTTTGCACTCCAATCTTCTGGGCATGGATGGAAAATCCTCACAGTGAATGGCAAGTATCTTGTATCAGATATTTAGAAAAGAGGTTGGCGCTTGTTATGTTGTTGCAAGAAAGGTGCTTCTCACCCAGCACTGGTTCAAGGCTGTCACGGAGGAGGTACATTGGTGAGTAGGTATTTCTGGAAATAGGTGTGCTACATAATCTTTAAAAGCATGGATTGCATACCCTCATGCACTCCAAGGATCATAAATTGTGTAGCAACATGTATAAAAAAAATAGCATGGAAGCTGTTTGGAGTATAACACTCTGCATGCACCACAAGGACTTTAATTAATATTATCCCCAGATGTCTGCATTCTCAGTGCAGTTGTGAAATCTGTTTTTCAAATTGCGGTAAATAAAACACGGGTAAATGAGTTTTCATTAATTTAGGCCAACTTTGTCCTGCCATCCAGTATGGCTGCAATGTCGTAGAGTACCACGTAATCCTCGTTGTTCATATTATTTGCTGTATGAAAGGATTTTAGGCTTTCAATCAAGTCACTAATACTTTCCCAGCTGAAGTGAACAAAGTGCATGTTCTCGAGGGCATTCAAACTCTCGCAGACTGACTAATGTACAAAGAAGTCATGTCATATTTACAGACACTGGGAAGTCTAATGTAGTAGTGTGGGTGAGAGAATCCCTGAATGTATTCTGTAGTAAATGTTTCTTTTTGTTTATTTCTTATTGACTACGAACTGCGTTCTTATGTAGCGAATGTATACAATCCCAAACCTATAAAACGATTAGATGCCTCCACTGTACGAAGACACTGATTCCCTTTCTTTAAGGGCAAATCCATGCTGGATTTTCAGTAGAAATGTACTCAGTTCTTCTTTGTATTTTTAGCTGCTTAGCCTACTAATTGAATGATGGTGAAGCTTATACATTTCTGTACTTTAATTCTTTAAGTAAATCTTAAAGTAAAGATCTTTGTCAGTTATTAAGTCAGAAATACCCTAATACTAAGGGCCGTATTTATACTTTTTGACGCTAAACTGCGCTAACGCAGTTTAGCGTCAAAAAATTTTGCGACGGCTAACGCCATTCTGAAGCGCCATGCGGGCGCCGTATTTATTGAATGGCGTTAGCCGGCGCAAGCAGACCGGCGCTGCCTGGTGTGCGTTGAAAAAAACCACGTACACCAGGCAGCGCCGGCATAGGGAAAAATGGCGTTAGGGCGTCTTAAAAATGGCGCAAGTCAGGTTGACGCAAAAAAAAACGTCTTAACCCGATTTGCGCCATTTTAAACGACGCCCAGACGCCATTTACATGACTCCTGTCTTAGTAAAGACAGGAGTCATGCCCCCTTGCCCAATGGCCATGCCCAGGGGACTTCTGTCCCCTGGGCATGGTCATTGGGCATTGTGGCATGTAGGGGGGCACAAATCAGGCCCCCCTATGCCAAAAAAAAATAAAAAAAAATAAAAAAATTATACTTACCTGAACTTACCTGAATGTCCCTGGGATGGGTCCCTCCATCCTTGGGTGTCCTCCTGGGGTGGGCAAGGGTGGCAGGGGGGGTCCCTGGGGGCATGGGAGGGCAACTGTGGGCTCATTTTGAGCCCACAGGTCCCTTAACGCCTGCCCTGACCCAGGCGTTAAAAAGTGGCGCAAATGCGGGGTTTTTTGCCCCGCCAACTCCCGGGCGTGATTTTTGCCCGGGAGTATAAATACGACGCATTTGCGGCGCAGTCATTTTTTTGGACGGGAACGCCTACCTTGCATCTCATTAACGCAAGGAAGGCGTTCACGCTAAAAAATGACGCTCTTTACTCATACTTTGGCGCTAGACGCGTCTAGCGCCAAAGTATAAATATGGCGTTAGTTTTGCGCCGAATTTGCGTCGAAAAAAACGACGCTAATTCGGCGCAAACGGAGTATAAATATGCCCCTAAATATGTAAGATTTTAACAACGAGAGACGAGTTCAACGGGGAGCACCAAAGTCTGGTAGGGACCTCTCTGTTCCTGGTCCAGTGCTAGTGCACAAGAAAGAAATTTGTGTACACGTTTGGGCACAGACACCATGCTAGGTTTCCCTTTCTCTACTGTCAACCTTTATTATTCCATCATGAATAATAGAAGAAAAGGTTGTCTTGCTCTTGATCTGACAATCCTAAGTCGACCTGGACTCCTTAGGTTGAAAAACAAATAGTGCTTCAGTTCCACTTTCAATACCAGGATGAATGCTACATAAATGTAATTCATATTTATTATGTTCTATAAGTAAGTGTATTACCTTGGCTATTTTGGATTTGTTAAGCACTATTAGGAATGGCAAAATACATTACCACATTATTGATAAGTGCAAAGTAGTTCACAATAATCACTGTCCACACCATGACTTGACTATCTAGCATGCTATTTATTTAGGTTAAAACTAAATACACTTTCATTCTCATTTAATTCATTTTAAAATTAATATTTAGAAATTAGATGACACTTTAGATTGTCATTAAATCCTTCCTATATATCTAGTTTGAGAAAATAAATATTCCCCTGTAATTACTGGCATTATAATGGTACAGGAGGTTTTCCCACAGTGTTGGCAGTTCATTTAGCCTTGTGCAATGTTGACACAATAAAACCACTGGGCTGGAGTAGCTTATGCAAAATGTGATTATTTGTGATATTGTATTTGACTTCTTTTTATTTATCTAAGTCAGACCTTAACTAACATTAAATGTTCACTGAAATATATTTTCAGCTCACACAAAGGACTGAAATACTTAACATTACCTTAACCATGACACAGGTATAAATTACAGTCAACAGAAAATACAACAACTCTGCATGAGTCTAAATTTATATTTTGGATTAACTGATTCAAATGTGATGTCTACTAGAAGACCTGTAATAAATTACCGGAATAGTGAACAGTTGGAAAAATATCACTGTCAACAATATAACTTTAATTTTTCTTTCCGTATCACTAAGGACAAGCAAAAGGTTATAATAGGATTTATAGTAAAATATCCCCTTTAACAACACAATGAAGGCTTTTCACGCACTCTGGTGAAACTCAACTCGTCTGGGTTATCCACTAAATTCCACACTGACTAACTACTTTGCATACTCTGCTTTCAGTAAAAACCAGCCCAACATTCCATACTGACATCAGGGACACTCTGCTGTTCTACCTGTCATGCAAATATACTTTGCAATTAAAACATGCACAACATTCACTAAGGCAATATCCAAATAATAAGACATCAAGACCCTGATTTATACTTTTTTATGCTACTCTGCGCTAACGAAGTTTAGCTTCAAAAAGTATACCGCTGGCTAGCACCATCCCAAGATGCCAGCCGGGTGTCATATTTATGGGATGACGATAACCAGCTGTAAGACCTGGTTAGCTTCAAAATAGTTGATGCTAACCGGCGGGGGGGGGAGGTGTAGGGAAAACTGGAGGTTGTGCGTCAAAGAATGTCGCTAGTCAGGTTAGAGTCAAGAAAATGACTCCAACCTGATTAGCGCCATATTTCGGCACACAACCCCCATGGACATGACTCCTGTCTAAGTAAAGTTAGCACCCCCCCATGGCACTTAAGTTTCTTTTTTTAATAAACTCACCTCTACTTACCTGGGATGGGGTTCCCCCATCCTTAGGTGTCTTCCTGGTGTAGGTGGGGGAGGGTGGGGTATCCCTGGGGCCATGGTCTCTGATGCCTAATGCCTGCCCATACCCAGGCGTTAAATAATGGCGCTAAGCAAGCTTAGCACCATTGCTTAAGGCACCCATCCCCCATGCATGATTTTAGCACAAGGATAAATATGGCGCAAGGGCCATAGAGTTGTTTTCTGCACGGGAACACCAACTTGCATCTCATTAATCTCATTTACGCAGAAAATTATGTTAACTCCACAACTTTGGCTTGTCTAGCGCCAAATTATAAATTTGGAGTTAGGTTTGCACTGAAGTAGCATAAAAATGACACTAATTTGGTGCAAACCGAGTACAAATATGACCCCAAATTTGAAGTCTCAGTTTTAGCCGCAACATAACCCTCCCACTACCAAGAAGTTCTCAAACACTGTAATCCTGATTTTAGACCTTGCAGGTGCTACATTTCCATCCAGCAATTGAACACATATAGACATATAATTTTAACTTTGTTTTCACTACGAAAATCATTGTTAAAAGATAAAAATGATGACTCTTTACATGAACATCACTTGTGATGCTATAATATTAATAACTAGTAAGTAATTAGATGGCCTCTATTTTAAAGCATTAATCACAGAACCCCTCTATTTTAAAATATCTATCCATGTTCACACTTTGAAGCAATCTAAAAAAAGAAGCCTTGTAATGTTACTAAGACTCCTACATCCCAATTATCTTTGCAGAATGCATCCCACAATTTGCAGGCTACCTAATAAGGAAGCAGGATTTGCAACTTCCCCAAAGGTATTCTCTATACAGAGTAAATGGGGAGCCAAAACTTCTCTTCTTAATAATATGTAGAAACTAGGAATTTTCCATCTTCTGTGGAAAAACAAAATACTCTGTGATTATAGTGCATCATCCACCCACAAACAGGTACTGTGTTCATACACACTGCTGTGTGTATACAGAAATTATGGAAACGTGCTCTGAGTGTTTTATGGTTGAGCACTTTTCAAGAAGGATCTTGCATGCCTATTGTATCCACAATGCACTAACCAACTTGATTCAATATTACTAAGCATAACACAGAAAGAACCAGATAACTCATTCATGATCATAGTATTCACATAAGTAGAATCAAAATTCTAGTGAGCATAAGCTGTAAGTTCATCTTAGAAGCACATTAAAGGAAAAATGCTGATATGTTTCCAGGACAATTATTCTTGCTGATAGCTACCTCTCAACTGTTGGGCAATAAGTTAAAATTCCTAACTTACTTTCAATTTCCTTCCTTTCCAAAAAGAAATAAAATCCTGTAAGAGTTAATGTTGACACTTTCTATGAATTACCAAACCTATTGACATGTTTCACTGTTTCACGCTCAGTCCAATAAAAATAAAATATAGCATCCCTCAACCAGTGAAACTAGATTTCCCAATCACTTAAAAATTGGGAACCAGTAATTCTTTAGAGAACGTGAAAATTAAATATTGATCAATTGTGTTCTCACCTGTACCCAGACTCATCAACCCAAACAAACCTTATTTTGACTCACCAGCCCCATGGTAATCTAGGAACACCATAATAATAAACATAACACTAGAAATCTGACATTTAATAAATGCATTTGCATTTCTCATATACGTTAGAAAAGTGCATACATCAAAAAAAATTATAACTATGTTTTGATTTTTTTTGTCTATGAAAGCAAGTTAAAGTCTTACCAGTCAATTCAAATTGTTCTTGATTAATTTCACATACGCTTTGATTTTGAAAACATAAAATGAAATTATCAACAAATGAAGAGTAACACTATGAAAATGTAGAATGAGGAAAAACATAGGGGATCATAAAAAGCATGACTTCCCAGCATGTTCTCTTTGGCCATGCCGTTTACATTGCTAACATTTTTTACGCTTATAATATGTAGAATTTGCCCTTGTCAGTTACACTACAAACATATTGTTTATAAACATCAATATAACAGGCTCGGGCTATGTAATAATTCACTAAACCTTGTGATATATGTTAAAATTTTAAAAGGAGCTGGCCTTTCTGATATGACACCACCATACTATGGATTTGTTTTTCAAGTTTTCTTCACACACTTTTCTGTGAAGTAGAAAAACTCCCTATATAAGCAATATTGACTAACATTTCTAATTGCATGCTTATAAATGGTTCTCCAGGATTCCAGGTTCCTAATTCAAATTGTTCTTGATTAATTTCACATATGCTTTGATTTTGAAAACATAAAATGAAATTATCAACAAATGAAGAGTAACACTATGAAAATGTAGAATGAGGAAAAACATAGGGGATCATAAAAAGCATGACTTCCCAGCATGTTCTCTTTGGCCATGCCGTTTACATTGCTAACATTTTTTACACTTATAATATGTAGAATTTGCCCTTGTCAGTTACACTACAAACATATTGTTTATAAACATCAATATAACAGGCTCGGGCTATGTAATAATTCACTAAACCTTGTGATATATGTTAAAATTTTAAAAGGAGCTGGCCTTTCTGATATGACACCACCATACTATGGATTTGTTTTTCAAGTTTTCTTCACACACTTTTCTGTGAAGTAGAAAAACTCCCTATATAAGCAATATTGACTAACATTTCTAATTGCATGCTTATAAATGGTTCTCCAGTATTCCAGGTTCCTAGTGGTAAAGGTAAATTAACATTTGTAATGGGCAGAGGTAGTTAAAGCCAAGCAAAATTTTGCTCTCTCAGTTGATGAATCAAATACATGAGCTGCATAGCAAGATTACGCTCCACAATGTTGAACACATAGGAAGAAATACATGGCAAATAAAAAAAAGATCAGACACCCTTCGTGTATATCATGCATGTAGCTCAGGATAGTCTCAGCTGTTTGGTTGTCATTTGGGTCTACAGACTAGACAGAAGCCAGCAATAAAGCCTGCTTTCAAAGGCTTCCAGGTAACTGCTCCTTTTCCTACCAATCCTTCTGTATCTCCAAGGGTTCCCTGACTCTGCAATCATGATTGAATGATTCCTATGCTGTACTTCTTTAGGCATTTGAAGCTCCTTAACATCCACATTTTGAAAGTTGTATTTTGACTTTAAGTAATGCATGTGTTTTAAGTCTTAAAATAGAAATGTTAGGATGAGAAAATTAAGATTAAAATGTTTCTACTTAAAGTTAACCAAAATCATCAATGGCAAATTATTACATAGAGAATTCAGAGATACTTATGCATTCACACCAAAAGTATAAAATACAAATGTAGATATTATTGAGCATCAAACCTTAAAGAACTAAGGGCCAGATGTAGCAAAGTTTTGCGAGTCACAAATGTCCTGATTCGCAATTTGTGACTCTGCAACATCGGAAATGGGATGCAAAAATCCAATTTCCGAAGTGCAAATTGCGAGGTGAGCCATTACCGCAAAGAGGAAGTCTCAATTTGCGAGTCGCAAACCATATGAAAAATCCACTCGCAAATTGCGACTAGTCGCAAAAAGCCCATTTTGCACACCCAAATTACCACTAAGTCAGAGCAGGTGGTAACCAGAACCAAAGTATAAAAGGAGACCCAGAAGGCATCTGGGTTACTCAAAATGACTGAACTGTATGTGATAGCAAGGAGGAGGAGAGTCCACGCCACCCAGCAGAGGAGGAGGAGGAGCCAGAGACAGGAGAGAATATACAGAACCAGGCAGACACTTTTCCAACAAACTGAGGAGGAGATTTATGACAAATACAGACTCAGCAGTGCAGCAATATTAGACTTAATTGAACTACTCAATCTGCAGCTTCAACGCCAGACAATGCGCGGCAGCGCCATCCCTACACATGTGCAAGTGCTATGCTCACTGCACCTCTTGGCCTCGGGTAGCTATCAGGGGGTTATTGCAGTGGCAGGTGGGGTATCCCAAAGTGCACTCTCACGATTCTTCAGATGTTTCCTAGATGCCATACTCACACACATGTCCAGATACATATACCTACCCAGGAATGAAGCAGAAATTAACAGCACCAAGTTGGACTTCTACAAATTGCCAACTTCCCTCATGTAATAGGGTGTGTGGACGTGACACATATACAAATCTGTCCTCCTGCAAATCTGTAATATGTGTTCCGCAATAGGAAGTGTACCCACTCACTAAACATCCAGGTGGTATGCGACGCCCATAATGTCATCACTGACATTGTAGCCAAATTTCCAGGGAGTACACATGACTCATACATTTTCAGGCACAGTGGGGTACACCAACGCCTAGAACGTGGGGAGTTTGGAGACGGATATCTATTAGGTATTGCTGACTACACCCTGAAGCCATACACACAGGTCACTGTAGAAACCATCCATGCCCTGCTAACATTGCTTATTTTTGCCAAACAGGAGACAGTGCATATGCACTAAGACCATGGATACCTACCACGTACCTAACACCTGGCAATGAGAATGAGAGACGATGTAACAGTGCACATCGGCAGACCAGAACTGTCATTGAGAGGACCTTTGGACTGTTGAAGGCAAGATTCCAATGCCTCCACAGAAGTGGAGGTGCGCTCCAGTATGCCCCAGTAACAGCATTCAAGATCGTTGGTGAATGCACGATCCTACACAACATTGCCACCAGACGTGGGCTACATCTCACCCCTGAAGACACAGATTTGGAGGATGAGGAGCAAGAGCTACCACATCACCAGACTGGGGTTAGAAGCATTGCAAATCAAGGCAGACAGAGACAGGACCAAATTGCAACCCAATACTTTGGCAGGTATGTGGCAACTGTCACCACACTCACTGATGTCACACAAACTGAGCCCAGTTGTGTAGTGGAACAAACAAAACCTTTTTATTTGTGAACTAAATGTTGAAAGAAAAATGCTGTCCATAAGGGGCTGTACATGTCCAAATTTTATGAGGACACATTGACTTCATGTGCATCATGAGTCATGCTGTCTTATGGCCTACACCCTCCTTGTTCGCCCAGCATGGCTCATCCCAGGTGGGTCTGCTGACCCGTGCCGTGCACTTCCACTCCTCAGCACACGTGAGTCACTTGCAGACACACTGCTGATTGTGGACCCCTCCTCACTGTCCTGAGGGGTCTCACCTGTGCCCCTTGCCACCTGCCTGGCTTCCAACATGTCCACTGTGTGGCTGATGTGGCCGAGCCCCTGTGCCACATCCCCAGCAAAGTGGCCAAGTTCGACCTGCAGACTCACGGTCCGTCTTGACAGGCCAGTAGTGTTCGTAGCAAGACGCCCAATGGACGCTGCCATGCGGTCAAAGCGTGTGACTAGGTGGCACTCCCTGCGCCTTGCGCTGCGTCTAACAGCCACCAGTTCCGTCACTAGTTGGTGGATGGACTGGGAGAGTTCGGAAACATTATCATTGAGTCTTGTGAACTGCCAGTTCACATCAGCCAGGCCATGGGTCATGTTATTTTCAAGACTGTGCAAAGCACTTGATATTGACCGCAATTGTCTTGTTTGCAGGCGCTGACCGGTAAGGAGGGATGCCTCTACTACAGACATTGCTGCTTCCCCTATCTCCTCCTGGGTCACCGCCTAAACTTGGCATCTGCGTCTGCGACGTGGTTGTGCTGCTGGCTCTGGACGTCTTACTGTGGGGCTGGGACCAGGGGTCGTGTGTGCTTCCACCATGTCCTGCACTTGTTCTGGAGGGGACTGTGGTGGTGTCTTGCTGGGCCTTGGAATATCTGCTGCAGCCTCCTGCACTGCCTCTGGCCTGTTGTCTCCTCCCTGGATGGTGTGGCTGCTGGGGGTGTCATGTGGGAGACCTGTGGGACATAGGGAACACACTGTCAGTCTCTCACATCTGTTTTATGCCTCATGATAAACATTTGCCTATATGCTGACTACTGTACTACATTGCCCATAATGCACCATTCTAGTGGTTGCTAGTCTGGAATGGAGCTAGTCTGGTTGTGCCTGCTGCTGTGTACTGGGAGAGTGTGGATACTGTATTTGTAGGTGCGAATGCATATTTCATGGTACTCACTTTTGGATGTCCCTGGCGCAGAACTGTCCAATGCTCCCATTCCTGACATGGCCTCAGGCTCCAGGATCTGCACCACCATTTCTTCCATGGCTGTGGGTGGTGGGACGGTGGATGGGCCTCCTCCTGTGCCCCTCATTTCCCTGAGCTGCTCTGCCATCCTCTCCTTTGTTATGGAGCGCAGGTCATACCACCTTTTTTTATTTCATCCAGGGTGCGGTGGCTCACCCAAATGGCATTGATCTGGTCCTGGATTTGCAGCCAGATCTTCTTTTTCTCAGTGTCTGGGACACTCAGGGCTGCCTTGCAAAAAAGTTGGTCAATGTGCTGGCAGCACTCCTCAGTTAGCACCTCAAGCTCTTTCTCAGAAAACTTAAGTTTTCTTTTTCTCCCTACACTGCCTGTGTCCTCCATGGTAGCAGCAGCTCCTCTCTCCTGGGTGTTGCACAGCAGTTTGGAAAGGGTGTGGTCCTCCCTCCTCCCAGGTGTATTTGATGACTTCCTGGTTCTGATGTCATCAGCAAGAGCCAGGAAGTGTATTTCCCAACTGTTATGCTGCACCTGCATGCAATTTGCGGGCCAGTCGCAATTTGCGACACCCGACTCGCAAATTGCGAGTTCGCTTTTAGCGAGGTCGCAAAAAGTGACCTCGCTAAAAGGGAACTCGCAAACTGCGGTGCAACATCGTTTGCGAGTTGCAAATTGGTGTCGCTTTTTTTTCTTGGATCCCGTTTTCCGAGTCGGAAATTGCGATTCGCATTGAATTGCAATTTCCGACTCGCAATTATTTTCCTACCTACATCTGGCCCTTAATATTTTGAGATTTTCACCAAACTATTCAAAAGGAAATCTAACATGAAATGGTGCAATGGCCATCTCAAAATTGACAATGACTTATGATCTTGAGATTTAGATGACAGATCAAATTGGGGCAAGTATCATCATTAACTTAATAAAACTCCTAAAGGAAGTGCATAAGCAAATATGTGAAAGGGATAATTGGGTACAAAAGTAAAAGGGGTGGAGAAAAAGCATGCATTAACTCCAAAACAAGACAATTAGAGCTAGCATCTTCAATACCTATGATGATCTTCGTTACTTGGCAGCAGCTAAACATAAAGATATGTGTAAACCTCATGAAAGACAAATATTATCTGATATTAACTCATTGTTGCTATTTGTAGGTATTTTTAGCATGTTACACAGCTGAGTTGAGGAAGTACTTTATATAGGGTTTTGAAACATGCTTAGTGAAAAAACTCTTGCTTCCCTCCAAAAACATAATAACATACAAATTCCTGCCAGAGATGTGATCATATTTTCTCCTGATAAAAACTCCTTGTACACCTCCATAAAGATGTCATGGGGACGCAATGAGGATATATTAGTATAACAATATGAAAGATAGGCAAATAACTACAATTACTTCAGGTTCAGTGGCATGCATTATACCTTTCTGGGACAGCGAAACCCATCATGGGCCAACACCTTCACAAAGGAACAAATACTAGGCACTCAATACATTCACATTTCTAGAAAAAGAGTCAAAGATGATTTCTTGTGAACTGTGTGGCTCAGTGAATTACATGAAATTAATTCTTTAAAACGTTGAATGAGACTGATGACAACATTCATATTTGAACTAACTATAAGTAATCCAGGAGTGTACTTTTTTTATGATAACTTTTAGAATGGAGAACAAATAATTAATTTTAAATACTTTGTGAGAGAACAGGCCTGATTGCAGAGGCCCCCTAACTTTTGCCCCCATGTTCCACTTTTTGCTGGTGTTTTCCTGACTCTGATGGTGCCCTGTGTACTGCTAACCAGTCCCAGGGCCTGTGCTTTGTGTAAAATCAGTATGCAAATTAGGCTAATTATAATTGGCTAAGTCAACCTACCTATAAGCCCCTAGTATATGGTAGGGCATGTAGGTTTAGGGACCCCAGCATAGGTAGTGCACCCCTAGGTGCACTGCTGAGGTGCCCAGTGTCATTTTAAAGGCAGGCCTGCCTTGCTGGCTGCTTTTAAATTAAAGTTATATGCAAATTCGACTTTGGAATTAAAAGTAGTTCCAAAGTCTTAAACTACCTTATTTTTACATATAAGTCACCCCTAAAGTGTGCCCTATGTGCCCCTAGGGCTGGGTGCCATGTAACTATAAGCAGTGACCTTATAAAATAGTTTTAGAAGCCCTGGTGAGGTAAAAACAGTCACATTCGTTTTTTCCTCATTGTAGTGAATGGCCTTCATAGGCTAGAATGGGGAGACTTTATTTTAATTTTAAAAGTCCCCTTAAGTGACAGATACAAAGAGTTTGGTATCAAATTAATTGTTATAATAAATCCCACAACTTCTAGTTGTGGGATTTAATATAACTTGTTCAGGTAGAGTTTTAAACTTTACCTGAAAAGTTGCCAATTTCAGCCCTGCATTGATTTTGCTGCTGTGCTCTGATTGGCCAGCCTCTGGCAGCCTGGCCAGGCTGCCTTGATAAGGTGTGAAGTGGCCTGCTTCACACACAGAGATGTGCCTGTGGGAGGAGATCTCCCCTCAGCAGATGGTGAGGCAGGAAGGGGAAGGGCTGCCAAACTAGCCGTCAAAGGCAGAGAAGGAAATTTGGAGCAACCCAGCAACACCCCCACATCCTGCAAACCCAGACAACTAGGTGCCCCCTTGATTAGATTAGGAGAAGGCAGGAGAGGGGTGTGTTTAGGATTTTTAGCCACACCAGTGGGTGGGCTCAGCCAGATGTAACCTCCAAAAATCACTTTCAGCCATGATGGATTTTTGAGAAATGTTGCCTCCTGGGATTGATTTTTGCCACACTTCCCAGGAAGTGGTCATCACAGGGGGAAGGACCCTGCAACTGATTGGAGAACCAGGACCCCCCTGTTTTTCACCCAGGAGCAAGGATAAAACTGGCAGACCTGCACCCACACCTCAGATCCCCATCAGATTCCAACAAGGAAGAACCAAAGGAGAAGAAGGACTGCCCTGCTGGACCCCTGGCCTGCACCTGGACCCTGCACTCTGAATGACTGCAGCAGCTGCACACTTGGGCTTCACCACAAGAAGGACTTTGCCTGGCTTCAACTGGTTCAAGGAGGGACTCCCTGTTTGCTACAGGTGAAAAATTGCTAACCAGAGTCCCCTGCACCAACTTCTGAAGAAATCAACCAGCTGAACACTGTCCAGTGGCCAAAAAGGAGTTTGCGCAAGGTGCATTCTGGGAGTTATAGTCCACACCCCCAAGGATCATCTCAGAGCTTCTGGAGCCTTGGGATGAACTGTGGACCCCAAAAGAACCTTAAAAGAACATCTGGGAGAAGATCCAGAAGGTTGGAGAAGTTTGGACTCTAGCCGGCTTGCCTCAATCGCGACCCGGCCTGATTTGCAGGTTCGTCCCGGTTAAAAAAATCTCCAAAAAGAGACTAAGGGCCAGATGTAGCAACCCGTTTGCGAGTCGCAAACGGCAAAAATCGCAAACGTGGGTTTGGCATGCAGAAATGCATATTGCGAGTCGTTACCGACTCGCAATATGCATTTCCGACTCGCAAATAGGAAGGGGTGTTCCCTTCCTATTTGCGAGTCGCTGTGGGATGCAATACCATATGCGACCGCGTATGCGGTCGCATATGGCATCGCAGTTACCATCCACTTCAAGTGGATGGTAACCCACTCGCAAATTGGAAGGGGTCCCCATGGGACCCCTTCCAGTTTGTGACTGGACCCCAAAATATTTTTTCAGGGCAGGGAGTGGTCCAAGGGACCACTCCCTGCCCTGAAAATATACCGAAACAAAAGGTTTCGTTTTTTTTTGCAGTGCAGCTCGTTTTCCTGTCAGGAAAACGGGCTACACTTCAAAAAAAAAAAACTGCTTTATTTAAAAGCAGGTCGCGAACATGGAGGTCTGCTGACGTCAGCAGGCCTCCATGTTAGCGAGTGCCCATACTCGCTATGGGGCCGCAATTTGCGACCCACCTCATGAATATTCATGAGGTGGGTCATTGCGACCCCATATCGAGTTGCAGTCGGTGTCTGAGACACCGTACTGCATTGGGAATTGCGACTTGCAATTTGCGAGTCGCTCCGACTCGCAAATTGCAAGTCGCAATTCCCAACTTTCGTACATCTGGCCCTAAGTCCGAACATAGAAAGATGACCAGGACCTCCCAGTCAGCGTAACTGAGGAGGGCTCCAAGGACGTCGGATCAAGATCCAGGTTTACCCCGGTCGAAGGATTTTCACCTAGAAAAAACAACTAAGTCAGAAGGTAAAAATCTCCACAAGGACTCCTGTGACGCATATCCAGAGAAGAGTTCCAGGAGGTCAGATTGGACTGGCAGGTTCGTCCCGCTGAAGAAAATCTTCAGAAAAGCGACTAAGTGCGAAGGTAAACTTTTGACCGAGGCCTCCCGCGGGCTGTAGCCGAGCCGGGCTCCATCGCGGTCGGCCTTAAACTTTGACTTTGCCCCGGTCGAGGTGCGACCAGATGACCAGATTGGCACTTTTTGTTTCTAGGTGCTAGAAAACAATAATTCATTAAAAATTCATATCTCCGGTTCCCCTTATCCGTTTTTATTTGTTTTTGTGTCATTTTAAAGATAAAAATATAACCTTTTTTATAAATTAGTTTTGGATTTTTTAACTGTTTCCTGTGTTTTATTTAATTACTGTTTTGTGATATTTGAATGCTTTACACTCCTAAATTAAGCCTTGTCGCTCATTCCCAATCTACCAAGGGTTGAGCTGGGTTTAATTTACTGAGACCTAACTGGACCTAAGTGGAGGTTAGTGGCCTATTGCTAAGTGTAGGTACTTACCTGCCCTTACCAATAACCCATTTTCCAACATACTTATAAAAAACAACGGACCAGAATGAAGTTACATTCCTGACAAGTTTCCATTAACTGAGGGGCATATTTAAGAATGGGTTGCACCATGCTTGCACCATGCTTGCACCACACAACATGGTACATGCCTCGCGCAAAGCACTAAGTCATATTTTTGAAGTCACACAAAGCCACTTTGCATGACTTTGAATGGCTTCAAAAATATGGAGTAAGGCAATGCAGCACAAATCGCTGTGTTGTTCTACCTGGGTAGGAGTCCCATCGGCATTAAGGTGAGTGTTTCCACGCAACTCTCATTGATTTCTGTTTTGCATTCCCAGATTTACAAGAACTTGTAAAACTGGGAATGTGCCAAATCTTAAGCCTTCCCGGACCCAGAAGAGGCCTAATAAGGAGAAATATCTTTATTGCCCCTCGTTTTTTTCTTTTTTCTAAGTGTGCTGCATTGTGCAGAACACAAAGACAGACAAAAATGCTTGTAATGAATGTTTTGTGCAGAAAAGTGTCCTTTCCTACACAAAACCAAAGTCTGCATGCAATGGTGCACCATGGTGCAAGGGTGCCTGTGTTGGTGCTAGGGAGCCAAAATGGAAAGGACAGGAATGCCCCATTTTGGATAAATACGGCACATTCCTGGCCTTTCCCTGCACCGCCAGACACATAAATATGCCACTAAATATACAAATTGGGTTAGTTTACAGCCAGGTCCTCTGATAAAAGTTATTCTTATCAGCTGATGGAATCTATCAAATAGAACAACACACTCAAATTGACAAGTTTTAAAGACCAATTGTAAGATATGACTAAACAATGACAAATTAAAACTCCACCCAAAAATAAATTTAGTTTATCTCTGTGATATCACCTGTCATATACACAGTCAATGTCTTTGTGGACTCCGATATGTGGGACAGCCCAAGCAAAAAGCAAACACAAGATGCCAACAGTTAAAATTCGACATCCACATCATCTATACCAAAATACTTCAATCAAAGGGGACACTCCGCAGCCTCAACTGCATTTCAAATTACCATTATTATCGATGGGGGGACAGAAGCATTGCGGATAGAGAAAGACATATTTCAGGCCGACATGTTAGAGAACTTGACACTAAACATTTTCAATGAAAAGGAAGATTGGTCTGTCTTATTTGCAAATTATTATTTATTTACCAAGTATGAAGTGTGGTCTCTTGGTAATTACTTTTCTAGAAATAGGATAACATGATTAACAAAGCATGCAAGAACCTGTGAGAATAGGATGAAATGATCTTCCAGAATTAGTTGGACGCAAAGAAGAAAACACACTGGATTAACACTACAACAGCTAAAGAGGAATTATATGAAGGTCGAGTTGAGTGTAAGTATGTGTAGAAAGGATGCCTTGTAATTATAAATACACAAGGCACTGGTGTCTTCAAAAACAAACAAGAAAAATGGCTTGTGAAAAACTGAAAGAACTCATGCATTAACCAAGCGTTTGAGTGATTGAACAAATATGTAATTCACATTAATTAGTAGTTCAAATTATATCTTGTTTGTAAATGTTGTGAATTGCGAAGTATCAACCCGTTTAAACATTTTTGATTCAAAAGTATGTAAACAACTTGATGTGCATAGCATTTGTATTGAAAGGATGGAGGTCAGCTTGATTGATATTAAGTTATCCTTGATTTCACCAAACATATAATTGGGGAAAGCTCTGATGAAGGAACAGCATGGCTCTGAAAGGCATTCACAAGAAATCTTCAGAAGGATGCTTCATAGTAAATAAAGAAAATAATGAATATATGTTGGAAACATTTTTCACAAACCATTATAGTCATAATCATTAAGAAAATAGATACTTAAGACCTATGCCAAGATACTTCTACCCTAATCAATATCCGATTTCTTCACCACCTGCCTATAACCTTGTACCTCTATTCCACCCTTATCAAACCCTAGAAACTCTACCTCTGTACCCTTAGGCATACCATAGAACCACACCCCCTACCTATACTATTGAGAGAGCGTAGCTTATATAATCTATATCAACATGAAATGTTTATGAACTAATGTATAGTAATGTTGCATAGAAACTGTATTAACGTGTTTTGCTAAAACGTGCACTTGAAATGTGCCCACGGGGAGTGGCCGCCAATGTACATGGGGACTAATAAAAATAACTAATGTTGATGAATTATTATAATTAAGGATGGTTTTACACTAATCATTAATGATTATGTTATTAAAGTTTTGACAATAAGTTTTCTAGGCCTTAGTTAGCATGAGTCGAGGCCTAGCTGCCTGACTCTCATATTAAATTTATTTCTCTAACGTGCAGTCTGCTGACTTGCTAAAGGACAGGAACTCTTGTTTTTTTCCAAAAGTAAGAAGCAGAATGTAACTGTAGTAGATTCGTTCTCATGAAATTCATCCTGCCTGTGGTAACATTTTTAGTTGAATGCAACAGTGTAGATTAACATTATGTACAAGGTCGCCTAAACAGGTACGGACAATGGAGACACTGACCGAAGATGTGCAAAGGACCACAAGATGATGAAATCATACCGGACATTCCACCCGCTAAAGACGTGAATCATAAGGACCAATAAAATGCCTGAGAACTGTTATGGGGTGATAAATTCAATGATCTAATGTAAAGTTAATTGGTTAAAGATAGTGGGGTGCAACCCCTTGTCCAATTAGATTTTAGGAGAATGTACCACGAAAAGGGGATAAAAACCCTTGACACCAGAACTGAGGGAGAATTAGGGAGTAGGAGACTGTGAGAGGGGAGATGCTGATGCGATTTATAATGATCCAGAGACTTTGTCACTTTGCTTGGTGACTTGCTGATTTTATTTAGAACCATCCTTGTCCTTTGATTGCCCATTTACACGTTACCTCCTTATGAGGGAAGTGCCCCTTTTACCTGAGCCAAGTTCCAGACTGATGGCGAACCAACTGATGTCCTGAAGACGAGGACCGAACCTGAGTGCTGACCCAAACTTGGAGGGTAGCTATATGACAATGAAATTGTGATTGTCTTGTTGCTTTTCCTTTCTAGGTACCAAATGCTTTTCTTTTGACAGAGATCTTAGTTAGATGTTTTCCAAATTGATGTTACTAAATTGTTTTGCATGAAGCCCAATATGCAAATGCTAATTAGAGGTTAGTTGAGATGGGTTCACTAAACGGACGCAAATAGACAAATGACTGAATCTATGCTTTGTTGAACAACGCGCTAATATACTCTGCTAAGGATAGTCTATGTTCACGCTGTGCTATATTCTAATGTTTGTGATTTTTGCTTTGATGAAATCTTAACAGAGTTGCCATATTGTGACTATGCTATTGTGCTTCTTGGTTTTGAGATTAATAAAGTTGCTAGTAGTATTGTAACCAATAGGGAATAAATATCATAAAATTCATACTAAATTGGTGTGGTTATTCATGACTGAAAGGTCATGATGGTGTCTTGAGTTTAACTAAATGTCATTGACTAAGGTGAAATGCATTGTGGTAATAAATATTGATGATATTATTGATGTATTGATTGACATGTTGATTAGCTATCTCGTCCTAAGGTGTCTTTCAACTGTGTAAAAAGATTAATTGGCCTAAAACGAGTCCGAAGGTGTCTTTCAACTGGGTCAAAAGATTAATTGGCCTAAAACAAGTCCCAATGTGTAATAATTAATCATAAAGGGGCGCGTTATAAGTTCAATACCTTCACTTCCACATATAACCCTTTTTTCCACTACTTCTGTAACCCTTTATTCTCACCTATATCCTAGTACTTCAGTGTCTGCCTGTGAATTAATTTCTCTTTCAATAAAATCATGGAAAACACTTTTGTTGAGCATGATGTTCTGTGTACATGTTTTGTCGACAATCTGTTCACTTTTTTAGTGCTAAGGACCAAACAGTTCCATCCTCAGCCATGGAAAAGAGCATGCGGAGGACGGAGCTGCTCCGTCCTCTGCACATGACCACAAAATCCATCTGCTGTTAATAGCAAAGGAATTTCCTTTTTTGTTTTTTAACCTGTGAAGATGGAGAAGTGCTAGGGAAGAGCTTCCCCAGCTGCCAGAGGCATTGTTTTTCAATGTAATGAGGATCGTGTGAATGCCACATGGACCTCGTGACACTGAAACTGAAACTGAAAAAAGCAGATGGGTTCACTTCAATTTCCCTGCTTCAGTGCTTGTGAGGCCATCTCAGCCACCGAGTACCAAAACACACAGGAGAGGTATCGTTGGAAAGGGGAGAATCTCCCATTTCCAATGGTACAATTCCCAAGTGGATCCCTGCTTGGGGATGAGCCAAGGAGGGATACCTGCAAGGAGGGACCCACCACATTAGACACCAAGGATTTATTTTTGTGAAAGGGAGTGGCCCCATAGACAAGGGCCGCTTCCCTTATTTGGGAAATATTTAGGTCATTTTCTGCCCTTTCCCAGGGGGCAGATTGGCCTGATTTTTAGGCCACTCTTCCCCCCACGGGGGGAATCCCAACAGACATTGGGCAAGGGTCACTCTCCATTATGAGGGAATTATTTTGGTCAATTTCCGCACCACTTAGGTGCAGATTGGTCCAATTTTAGGGTCAATCTGCCCTGAGGGGCAGAGGACCACTAGACTCCAAGACCTCTTATATAACATGTCAGGGAGAGGACCCTTGGGCAAAGGTCAGTCCCCATTATGAGGGTAACATTATGGCCGTTGTCTGCCCCTGGGGGCAGATCAGCCGTAATTTCAGTCCCAAGCCATATTTTTAGTCCCCAAGGGAGGCAAAAAACTACTAGACTTCTGGGATTACTTTTTTCCTTTTTATTTTTAGCCACACAAGTTGTGCAGCATTTTTATGAGCACAAGTGGGGCAATTCTGTGTAGCAAGAAATATGTGGATTCCTGCAGATTCTGGAAGTTTCCATCACAGACATTTATGGAAAATGTGTGATTTCAGGCAAAGTTTGAGGTTTGCAGAGCATTGGGTAAAAAAACCCTCAAGGGATCATGCAAGTCACACCATCCTGGATTCCCCTTTGTGTCTAGTTTTGACAAACGTACAGGTTTGTGGCTCTGTGCAGATTCCGGAACTCCGTCACAGAAATATGAGATACATTTATTTAGTCAAAATTTGAGGTTTGCATGTAATTCTAGGTAACACAAGATACCCCATCATGAACTTCCTTAGATGTCTACTTTTCAAAAATGTACAGGTTTACTAGGTTTCCCTTAGTGCCAGCTGAGCTAGAGCCCAAAAACCCAGCTGCCCACTTTGCAAAAAATGGGTCCTTTTTTTGTGGAAACATTTGATGTATCCATGTTGCATTTTGGGCCATTTCCTGTGCAGTGTGGTTCTAAAAATTCTGGACCCATGTAATCTGCTTTGCCACAGCAGTATGATTTTAGTATCAAAAGACCGATAATGACTAGTACACTAAGCATGAGCATTTTCGCTCAATTCCAGCAGCGTTTTCACCTCGAAATCGCCATTTTCGTCCTGCACTCGTGGCTCCCATTTTATACACGACAGCCATTTTAAAAGTTGCCCTCACATAGGCTTATAATACAGTCAGATTTGATTCCAAGGACACGTACACCTTGATTGACTTTTCTCTGACCTGGGCAAGCTGGAACCATTGCCTCAGGCCAAACCTGTTTGGTCAGTCCCTCTCCCAGTGGCCGAATCAGATAGCATCAAGGCACACCAGGCCATAAAACCCTTATTATCGCTCACACACCCTGCCTAACTTGCTCACACCTGCACCTGCTCTTTTCTTCTTCTTACTTTACGAGGGGGAGGTGCCCGTTTTTATTGGGGGTCCACACTTATCTGATGTGAAATTCTAGGCCTTGCCGGGTAATTTATTATGGGTTGGATGACATGAAATATGAGGTTTCATCATGACACTGTTTTTTCCTTTGTAGTGAAAACATGTGAATGACCAACCAAAATGTCAAGAATGTTTGCCTGAAGCTTAAAAAACTGTATATAAGGAAACCTGATTTTGCATTGACACACAGACTCCTGAGAACATACAAATCGTGCTGTTGTACTTCTAGGACACTTGTCAATTGGTTGCAGCCAATAAATTCGATCTTTGACTTCACCTAGAAGACTCTGAGTTTCTGTAGTCTGAATCAGGAAAGTACCCGAGGTCTTTGGGTGTACCCTGGCACCGCTGGGTTACCGGATCAGTACCGGTTCTGAAAAACCCAGTACCTCAGCAGGGCACTAGGCCTACCCATTCAAGTGAGGCACCATTGTGATTGGGAGACCTAGGGAAACACAGAATAGTAGAAGTGTTATTACCAATTGTATTTATCTGCATTTTCACCTTCCAAATGTAAGACAATGTAAGACAATGTGTGAGAAAGAAGATATGTTGTGAAAATACCCACCAATTCACATGCTAGTATGGGTACCCACAAATTCAGAGATGTGCAAATAACCCCTGCTTCTAAACTCCATATCATATGTTCATTTTGGAAATACATAGACTACCTTGATACCTAATTTTTATTATTGATATTTTACCATATGAATTGCTCTATACCCAGTACACAATGAAAAAACATTGCATGGTGCGGCTCACTTATTTGCTCTGGGTACCTTCAGTTCTTGGATACCCCACAAACATGATATAGCCCCACAACCAGAAGGGTCTAGCAGAGGTAATGGTATGTAGCATTTCTGAATCTGCCATCGTAATGAGAAGTTACATTTGAAACCGTTGCCACAAATAGTTGTTTTTTCCTACTAATTTTCAATGTTTTTTTATTTTCATTTCAGCACTTGGTTTCTTTAGGAAACCCTTAAAGGATCTACACAAATGAACACTTGCTGCATTCAGAATTATGTCTAGTTTTCAGAAATGTATAGCCTTCCAGGATCCACCATGGGTTTCACACCTGTTTCCACCTCAAACTGGAAGGCAGTTGAAAGCACAAAAAATATGAACTATGGGCTATTTACCAAGTGAAATGCCAAAACTGTGTTAGAAAATTTGATTTTCTGAGCCAAGTCTGCCTATTCCTGAAAGCTGGGAAGATGGTGATTTTTGCACCGCACACCTTTTGTTGATGCCATTTGTAGGAAAAAAACAAAAGATTCTCCTACAGCACTTTTTCATATTTTTCCCCCAGAAACAAAATTTAGATACATTTTGGCTAATTTCTTGGTTCCCTCCAGGAGAATCCACAACCCCTGGGTACCATTAGAGTCCTTAGGATGTTTGAAAAAAAGAATGAAAATTTAGCGTGGATAGTTTATGTGGAATAAAAGTTATAGAGGCCAAAGCGAGAACTACCCAAAATAGCCAAAAAAAAGGCTTAGCACTAGGGGGTGGGGAGAGGCCTAGCAGCAGAGGGGCTAATACAGAACAGGAGTTCCCTGAACCCAGCAAACTTGAGATAGACATGAACAAAACCACAGGCCTTGTTGTAGGTAAAAATATTTAAAAACACAGAAACTTACCATAACCAAAACAACTGACTATAAATACTTGTGTGTCATCATTATTTCGTGAAGATCTCCCAAAACCCAATAATGAGAAGAAAAAAAAAGGCTGGTGTATTAACTATAGCCTTTCTGACCCTAAGTGGTGCAATAGTTTACACTATTTTAAAAATCATGAGTTCAAAATTGCTCCCGTTTATCACCTACAGCAGTAAAATCCAGAGAGGCCCTGACGCAAACCTTCTCAACACAATAATAGCTTAAACATACAGAATCATATTTGAACTGACCAAGCAATCTTCACAAAAGTAAGAGTCCGGAATTTGGACTGATGAATTAAGCCTTGGCAAGTCAGAGATTATTTCTGAAAGCATGCCACTGACTTAGGCTTGGAAGAGAAGACTCTCTGGACAACCCCATATGGCTTGAAATAATCAAAAGTCAAAACAAGCAAGCAAAATACAAACAGTTTTAGTGGAGTCCATGAAAAAACTCCAGGCAAGTGATCTGTGGGCTTTACCAATCTCGTCATAAGAACTTAAACATTCTTTATAGCTCAATATGCAAGTTATCCATACTAGAGGACCAAAATATTCTAAGCCTCTGACCTCTCGCATGGATGGTTAAGAACTCCTACAAACGGCTAACTCCAAAATCCTACATGGTGTTGTATTAGTGCTTTATAGGGCACCGTTATGTGGTAGTGTGTGTGGCACAATAGTGGCCCAGGGATAAATACTCACACAACAGTATAGTTTTGAAGCTGGAAGTCTGCCCAAGTTGGTCATCTTACATATCTTCCTGATCATGCCTGGCAACCTCCAGAATTTATTAAGGGTGACCCACATGGTTAATTTATTTCTGGACATGGCAAAGAGGGAAAAACACAAATCTCCGGCTCCTGGATAACTTATCCATTGGTATGGTGCTCCAGTTGCATCACTGAAGCAACACCACATTCCTCCTCAAAATAAAACAAACAAAAACAGAAAAAAAACAAGTAACCAATAAAAAAAAACAGGGGGCCAGAGTGGGCTGATACACACACACACTCACGATCTTGTCTGTAACTGACAAGGTGAAAACAGTGAATACATGTCTAATGTCTTCATACCTGGAGACTGAACATTTACCTGCCATTTGAAGAACATAGTCCTCGCACCAGGTAATCTTTAAGCCTCGTGGATGGCATAGGGTTGCCTCGCAGTTCATTCCTGATGTGGGTGGTGTGATTTGCACATTGATCTGACTGCCGAACCCCAGGGTATCCAGTGTGGATTTCCATAGAAGTGATAGGTCCAGATCCCAGGTCACCAGCTCTTGGCAAGACAGGAGTAACACTCCCTGCTTCTGACAATGAGTCTAGTTCATCTCCTTGAAACTCAATGTCATGCAGATTCCTGGGATGATTGGAGCTGGATTCAAATCTCTTGAAAATCAATATGTTCCTTGTGACTTCCTTTGTCCCACGACAAGCAATGATCTTGGCACCTTGATGACTTACGATGGTCCAGGGGCGGCGTTAAAGTGGCAATCTGAACTTACTTCCTGGGGATCTATCTTTAATGTGGACTAAATTACCAGCCTTAAAAGTGAATACCTTGGCACGCCAACAGCAACTGGCTCTGTCATTGGACTTCTTTCTTTTCTTGTATACCTGTCAGTCATCAACAGACTCTAGGACCCAGAGATGGTGATGAGTGATAGAATCTACGACTACTCTGCCATGGAAGGATGTCCTGGTGCGCTCCCAGTGGTTGAGTGTAGTAGTCACACAGGAATGAACAAATGGCCAGCTTAGGAGCTTGCTGACTCGCAGAGGCAATCCTGAAGACTTTATGAATAGTCCTCATTAAGCTCTCTACCTCCCTGTTAGCTTGGGGTCAGCAGGGAGTGATCTTTTTGTGAAAGATGCCAAGCAAGCTTAGATATGAAGCCATCCCTTAGCCTTGGGAGGTGAGCCATTGTCTGTCCTTAGAACCTTAATCAACCCATGGGTAGCATTAATTTTCTCAATTTTGGGGATTACTTCACTGGCACTTAGAGAGGAGAGTATTTCCACTTCTGGGTATTTTGAAATAGTTGTCTGTCAGGACCATGGTGTGTCTTCCATTAGGGATGCTCCTAAAATCAAGACTGGCACACACCTACGGCTGTTGTGGCGTCTTTTCCGTCACCACCAGAGCTGGGGATTGGCTTCACTAGACACTTGGCACCAGGGGCAGGACCTTACCAACTCCTCAAATTAATCCAACATCAAGGGGAACCATACTTTAGTCTACAGCCACGTTTTGTCTTGGCCATGCCTTGGTGGCCAGCATGGACAAGCTGGAGAGATGGAAATGGCGACATCCCCAGTGAACGGCAATTGCCTCATTTTAATTTTGAGAGTATCCCTGTTCCATTGCTGTGAGAGACTAACTCGCATACACTACTGGGGTCAATTCTTAATCAGTTTCTTGTTGCATCAGCACATCACCCAGCCCTTTTGGACCCGTGTTTGCTGCTATGGTGGTATCCTTTCAGGGATCAAAGTAGACTGGAGTCATGCCCGCTGAAAGTGAATCTTTAGTACCTTGGAAAGCTGTTCCTTGCTCGGGCCCCAGTACTAGGGTACTCCAGACTTGGTTAGGTCTTGTACCTTGTAAGGGTCAGGGGCCACTCCCTCTGATGAGAATACACATCCAAAAAAGTAGAGCTTCTGCTTCACAAATTCACACTTTCTGTAATGATGAGTGGGGCCAGAGTCCTGAATTCTTTGAAGCACCTTAATTAGCCTCAGATTGTGGTCTGGTATGGTCATGGCATATATCAGAATGTTGTCTCTAACATTGACTGTCAAGCCTGTTACATTTTGCAGGAGTGAAATGGACATAATGTAATTTCCAAACTTCCCTGCAACCTAAATGGACCAATTCTAGTGTCTTCGTTTCTCCTGGATGCCCTGCCAGTATATAATTATGACACCAGTACATTGCCTGCTGCTGTAAGACTAAAGTGGGAACAAATAAACCATTCTGTACATAATAGATATTGTTTATAACCTTGTTGGATTTCTTTTGCTTCTCTGCTCTGCTGTGCTGCAGCTACATCTGTGAAAAATGATTTTTCAGCCATCACAGCCCCTAGGATATGGCAGGAGGGTATAATTTGAGGACTTTCAAAGTCTCTTCTTTCTATCTCATGTCCTAAATGTGACAAGACATCTGCTTTTCCATTCTGTCTACCACCTTGGAATTGGATTACAAAATCATTGGCAGTAAAGAATTGGGTCCAGCGTAACTGTCTCATGGATAAAGCCTTAGCTTGTCATCATTCCTCAAAGGCTTTCATTGTGACTAGAAGTTCTTTGTTACTGATAGAATAATTTACTTTGGCTGGACTCAGCTTCTGAGAGAAATTAGCTACTGGATGGAGCTCCCCTGTCTCCTTATTTTTGTGTGATAATATCCCCCAAACTGCCACCTGAAATGTATCTGCCTCAACAATAAATGGTTGTGTAATGTCAGGATGTTGCAGAATGAGGGAATTAATAAAGGCCTTTTTTAAATGCTGGAAAGCTTGTTGTGCTGCCTCAGTCCATTTGAAAACTACTCCTTTTTTTAGTAACTGAGTAATGGAGGATACCAATGCGGAAAAATGGTATATAAACTGCAAGTTAAAGTTGGTAAATCTGAGAAAGCTCTGTACTTCTTTCAATCAATCAATCAATCAATCATTATATTTATAAAGTGCGCTATGTACCCGTTAGGGTTTCAAGGCGCTGAGGAGGGGGGGCAGCTGCTATCGGTCGAAGAGCCATGTCTTGAGGAGTCTCCTGAAGGTGAGGAGGTCCTGGGTCTGGCGCAGGGAGGTCGGGAGGGAGTTCCAGGTCTTGGCGGCGAGGTAGGAGAAGGATCTGCCGCCGGAGGTCTTGCATTGGATTCGGGGAACGATGGCGAGGGAGAGGTTGGCAGAGCGGAGTTGGCGGGAGGGGACGTAGAAGTTGAGTCTGTTGTTCAGGTAGGCGGGTCCGGCGTTGTGTAGTGCTTTGTGCGCGTGGGTGAGAAGTTTAAAGGTGATCCTCTTGTCCAGGGGGAGCCAGTGGAGGTCCTTCAGGTGGTGGGAGATGTGGCATCGGCGGGGTATGTCGAGGATCAGGCGGGCGGATGCGTTCTGGATGCGTTGGAGTCGTTGGATGTCTTTTGCTGGGATGCCTGTGTAGAGTGCGTTGCCGTAGTCAAGTCTGCTACTGACGAGGGCCTGGGTCACCGTTTTTCTGGTTCCCGTCGTGATCCACTTGTAGATTCTACGGAGCATGCGGAGGGTGTTGAAGCAGGAGGAGGAGACTGCGTTGACCTGTTTGGACATGGTGAGAGCGGAGTCGAGGATGAAGCCGAGGTTGCATGCGTGGTTGGCTGGAGTAGGTGGGGGTCCCAGCGCGGTGGGCCACCAGGAGTCGTCCCAGGCCGAGGGGGAGCGTCCGAGGATGAGGACTTCCGTCTTATCGGAGTTTAATTTCAGGCGGCTGTTTCTCATCCACTCGGCGATGGATTTCAATCCCTCGTGGAGGTTGGCTTTGGCGGTGTGTGGATCTTTAGTAAGGGAGAGGATGAGCTGGGTGTCGTCGGCGTAGGAGAGGATGCTGAGGTTGTGCTGACGGGCCAGTTGTGCGAGGGGTGCCATGTAGACGTTGAACAGCGTTGGGCTTAGCAAGGAGCCTTGTGGGACGCCGCAGATGAGGTTGGTGGCTTCGGAGCGGAAGGGTGAAAGTCGGACTCTCTGGGTTCTTTCATTGTTCTAGGTGATTTCTATTGCAAAATAGCTGTCACCTTTGCAGGTCCATGTTAACACCTTGTGAAGAGAGCACATACCCCAGAAAAGAAACTTCAGAAGTATGGAATTCACAATTCTCAAATTTAACAAACAGCTTAATGTCTTGTAACCGTTGCATTATAGCTCTGACATGTTTCCCATGTTCAGTGTATATTATAGTATATTAAGATGTCATCAAGATAAGCCACCACACACATTTCCAAAAACGCCCTCAATACTTTGTTTATGAAGAACTGGAAAACAGTAGGGGTGTTACATAAACCGAACAGCATTACTAGGTATTAATAAAATCCAATCTTTGTATGAAATGCAGTTTTCCACTCATTCCACCCTCTCTCACTCTCACCAGATGGTAGCCCCTCTTAAATCACATTTGGTAAAAACGCAAGCATTCTTTGCCTGTTCTAGTCGGTTGGGATAGAGAGGCAGACGATATTGGTTCTTAACAGCGACTTCATTGAGGGCTCTGTAGTCTCTCCCCTTCTTTTTGGGTACAAAGAATAATGAGGAAGAGGCTGGAGAATGGGAAGGTCTGATAAACCCTATCTTTAACATTTCATCTAGAAACTCCCAAAGATGGATATTTTCTTTCTCTGTGAGTGCATAGATTCTAATACATGGTATGCAGGCCCCTGAAACCAGATTAATTTGGCAGTCATGTGGGTGATGAGGTGGAAGTGTAGTAGCCTGCTGTTTATCAAAAACGTCTGCTAAGCCTTGATAGCAGGAAGGAATCTGAGGACTTGCTACATGTTGAGCTAATGTTGCAAATATCTTTTGAATACTATCTAGGAGGTTTTTGGATACACTGTTCCTTACAATAGGAAGAACAAAAGGTAATGATTTTTCCAATCAATAACTTGATTATGGGTCTCTAACCATGGAATTCCCCAAATAGCCTGAAACTGTGGTGTTGTAGTTTCTCAGTGTGAGTTTCCTGAATAGTAAGCCACAAGCCAGTAGTAGCATGTGTAATGGGACTATATGGAATGCCATATAGTAACAAAAGAGTACAGTCCATGAAATTCCCTGTGGTTGCTGAGTCAAACAGTAACTGGAGAGTAATTGAACCTCCATCCCAAGATAAGTAAGCAAATACATAAAAATGATGGTGTTGTTGAATGCAAGCTGTTTGGGCTAGGGTTCTTGAAGCTAGATCAGTTAGTATACCCAGAACAGTCACCTCACTAAGGGCCAGATGTAGCAAAGGGTTTTTCCCATTCTATGTCAATGGGAAAATGTGTTCGTACATATGGCCCTAAGTTCCTTGTGTCCTAGTTTTCTGCCTTTTCTTTTTGCTTAGGTTTTACTGGGCAGTCACACAAGAAATGCCCTTTGTTTCCACAATACAGACACAGTTTTAACGTTCATCGTCTTTGCCTTTATTTATCACTTAATGATCTTCTTAGCCTCCCTATCTGCATTTGCTCTGGTTCATCTGTTTTATACAGATCCAATCTTTTTTCTTCACCACCACTATCTTAGTTTCAGGTCTGTCTTTATATCATCTATGCTCAGTAAAACGATGGTCCAGTTTCACAACTAAATCTATTTCAGTTGTCTGGAGGTAGAACCACATGGACCAGCACATACCTTTTAATTAATCATGCAACCCTTTATAGACCATTATAGAACAGGGAACTTGTTTTGCTCTCTGGCCACCCAGATTCTTCCACTAATTCATTGAACTTGTTATGTCTGCCAAAGATATCTTTGTTACCTCATTGTAATTTAAATGGTTTCATTTCAACAGATTGTATGAACGTGTGTCAATCAAATGATTTTTTCAACTCAGTCTTAAAGGCAGGATTATTATAGAATAGTGGGTTGTCTCTTTCTACTATTGGAATCAACCACGTTGCCACTATACCCCCAAATAAGACAATACAAATGCCACCTTAGACTGATCATTAGGAAAACAATCCGGTTTGCAAATAAAATGTAATTGGCACTATTGTATAAATGTGGGAAATTTTGTGGGATTGCCAGGAAAACGCTCAGGAGGGGCCAAAGGAATTGCTGGTGGAATGGTCACTTGAATTATGGGTGCACCTGCACCCAGACTGGTTCCTGCTGTGCCATACTGCATAAAAGTTCCTTCTTGGGGCTTCCACTCTTGACTCAAATTAGAAGCAGTGGACATAGTACTGGCTCCCCCTTGTAAGACAACGACTCCCTGTACTAGTGCCTTAGTCTTTTCTTGCAAATTGCTGATCATATGAGCTAGATCAGCCAGAGGGACCTCACATGTCTCCATTTAACTCGGGCGCACACTTTACGTTGACTCGTCGCTCTGTCAAGCCTGTTACCTTTCACCGGAAAGAGATCGACACAATGTGATTTCCAAACTTCTCTGCGAACCAAACAGACCAATGATTGGTCCCACTTGATTCACCAGGATAAAGGGACAAAGCTTGGCAAACACCAAATTCCACCTTGCGACGTCAGTTATAGTCTTCAGCTTGTAAAACATAAATACAGGACTTTATAACTGAGGACATGTACAGTGTGAAGAATTTCTATAATTTGTGCCCACCTTCTGCTTTACCTAATGTCCCTTCTCCCTTTAACAGAAGTCAGCTCTTGGTGGACTGGAAGTCAATAGACACAAACTCTAGAAGACAGAACTCAAGAGTATTACAAGAGAAGAATGCCCACAAATTACATATATGAAAATATTCAGTGCCTTCTACCACCTACCTTGAGTGTTTAGATTCTCTGATTCCAAACAACAATAGCAATAAATAATATGCTCATAATAGTTCATAGGCTTAATCAGCGTTCATATCCTGGACGGATAAAGATTTGTTAGTTCATTATTGACCTTACTATAAATCTCCTGTGAGTAATCAATGTCTTGTGAAATAATGATAACCTTAATATGAGGAACTTCTTAATAGTCTCTGATTTCAGATTAGTTCATTCACAACTCAATAGTTACTGTTTATGGATTATTTCCCACTGGAACAAAAAACAATAGTTTCCTTTTTTTCTTACAGAAACAACAAAAGAAATCAGATGATTAACTTCACCAGTCCTTTCAAGAAGAATCCATGAGATAAGTAATTCCTTTATCATCGTTTTGATCTTAATTTTAAATTATACCAGAGGAGATTGCTGCTTAATTGTTGCTACTTGTTTTCTTTTGCAGTTGGTCGGTATCTCTTGAGGAAGCAGCTAGATTGCCTGAACAACCCGACGAGAAGAGCGAACCCACCGCAGTTCTAGAAGAAATTCAGAGTGCTCGGTCAATGGGGCGAAAAACAATGCCAGAAGATGACGATGACATGGTCAGCAGAGAAATGCGAAAAACAACAGGTGAGTCCAGGACGGGGAAGGAACACTAATGACAAGCAGTCGTCAAGGGGCAACCTTAAAGGGACCGGCACTCAGAGCACCGCTTAAATGAAGCAGCACGACTGACATTGAGGACCCCTAGGTCAGCTAGGAGCTCGTGTATGACATTCTGGAAGACTTCAACGGCACTTGAGATCCCAAAACATAATCTCTTGTAATGCCATAGACCCGCATGCATCAAAAAAATTGTGATGTAAGGGGGCTCTTCTGCAAGGATGAGCTTGTGGTAGCCTGACCGCAAATCCAGCTTGAAGAACCAGCTGACCCAACTCAGTTCGCCATTCAAATCATCTATAGTGAGATTTAGGTGCTACTCCTTCTTTATGGTGACATTGGGCAAACCCATGTCACTGTATATTTGCACCTCATCAGGCGGTTTGGGCTTCCTAGCCACCAAATTTGGATACCCCCAAGGGGTGGGCCTTGTTACCCTCTCAATTATACCAGTGACTTCGAGTTTGTTGAGCTCTTTTTCTACTTGAGGCCTCAAATGAAAGGGATACATCTGTGCCAGGGGGCTACGGGTTGTACATACTGGTCTATCTCCTTGTCTCTCAGGCAGCCGATGCCCTCAAACACTGTTGGGAATTCTTTGAGTATGTAGGTTATGGCTTCTTGGTATACTCCAAAGGCAAAAACCACTATGCCAAGTCCTTCTGTGGCTCGGCAATCTAGTAGCGTGCCATGGCCATCCCTGTTGACATAGATTCGAGCATCCCCTTATTGAGATCCATATGTTATGGTGGTCCTGAGATTCACTCACATGGCGAGTGGTTTATCTTGGCTGTATGCAAATACTTTGATTTTAGCTGGGTTTAGACATGAGGGTGACTGCATAGTGTGGTAAGCTTCAGAAGAAATTATGTTGATGGATGCAATGTGTCCACAACTGCTAGAGGTTGATAATTTCCTACTCTTATCTGGAACTGAGGCAGACAACGTGTTATCCATGCTGTTGTACAGATGGGGAAAATGGAGTGAATTATGTGTTCTTCACTGTCGTCATCATCCATGTCACTGCCTCTTTCTTGCATTTCAGGACCCACATTCATGGTAGTATACGGGATGCGCCCTTGGCTTGATGAGCAAACCCTCATGAAGTGGTTGAGTTTTCCACATGTGGCACACCTCTTCTCTCTTGTTAGGCACTCTGCAGGATGGTGTGTCGGTGCTTCACATTAGCTGCATGTTCTGGGAATCCCACCAATCTTCCAGGGTTTTTTCTGCTAGACATCAGACCCACAATGATTACTGGTTTGACTTTTATCGGTTTGTGCAGGGCGGCTCCCATGTGGGAAGTGAGCTTTAGATAGTTATTTTGTGTGCCTCATCGTTATGATATCAGCTAAGACCTTCCTGAGCCCTCTAGGATGCATTTGCGCAGTTTAGTTGGCGTACATCCTAGGATTATTTGTCCCCTTATCACTTCAGTTTTGTTTGCAAAAGCTCACATGCTGGCAAACTCCTTCAAGCATGTAGAAAGTGTCAATCAATTTCTCTGCTTCTGCATGGCTTGGCAAAACACAAATCTTTCACAGTCTTTGTTCACCATCAGCTTAAAATGGGCATTAAGAGCTGTGATGAGGGTGGGATGTATTTTGGGAGCAGCTTCCATGATCATCCTTGAAATCCTGTGAATGTCCTTGCCCCCTAAAGGTAGGATCATGGCTCTTTTCTGGGCATTTTCTACTTTGGTGGCCTCAAAGAACAGCAGTACCCTCTCAACCCAGTGTTTCCATTTGGGTGCTTGTGTTGACAAAGCACCTTCAATTATGAAAGGCTCTATTGATGGTATGGTGGCCATGGTACTGTGACTTGGATAGTGTCAAACCTAACTCCTTATTATGGTGGGCAATGGGTTACTTAGGATGTTATGCTTTACACCCGCTGCTCTTGTTTTGGTAGTTGAGCGGGATGCATGGTTGGGGCTTCAAATCTTCGCAGCTTTACTTTTCTTTTTTTAAACTAGCAGCACCAGCACCTTTCAAAATGAATGTGTCCACAACTCTTCTCCCACCTGGCTTATTGTAAAAATGCACATGCTAACAGTGAGGTCACTGTTCAATTTTCTGTTCTCTCCCTGGCAACATGTGGCTTACACACGAGCAGTATGAGAGTTAACCACAAGGGGACGCTCCCATTAGCTTTCCTGTTGTATACTGCTGGGCGCTAATAATCGTTCATGCCCATAATTCCAGCTTCTGGGGGTGTGATGACTCACCATGCTTCACAGAGTGAAAGCGGTCCTCAGGCTCCTCTCATCTTGCCGCACACGGAGATCAGGTGGGTTCCGATCATGGCCAGGGTGCACCAAGTGGTGAAAGGCACATTCTGGTTGCACATAGCACGGTGCACCTGCAGGGGGCACGCAGCCGCCACAGCACACTGGGGAACAGCTAAGGGACACCATCATCTTCAATGTTGTATTGGCACCACAGGTGTATGCGCTTTATAGGGCGCCGTTATGTGGTAGTGTGTGCTGTACTATAGTGGCCTATGAATTAATGCTCAAACAACAGTATAATTTTGTAGCTGGTGGTCTGCCAGGTTGGCCTTTGTACGTATCTTCTGGACCACACATGGCAGCCTCCAGTAGTTAACAAAGGTGACCCACGTTGTCACTGGGTCAATCCTTTTCCGGGCATGTCAAAGGGGGAACAACACAAATCCCATGTTCCTGAATAACTTATCCCTTGGTTTGGCACTCCACTTGTGTCATTGAAGCAACACTACACATGACAATTAGGTGCTCCAAGCACCTAAAAGCAACATTCATGGAGTATCACTTTGGAGTAATCCCCCAGACGTGATTATCTTCCCAATGGTCCAATCCAGTGCTGTAGCCCATCTGCAGCCTCTGCATTGGGTGCAAAGGGGGGGTCAGTTTTATTAAAGGAGCTCACAGCCCTGCTGCTTATCATTTTTAGTCAACTTGAATTTTGATCTTGTAGTCAAGCCATATTAGCAGACCTGAACCCAAAGAATTCAACAAGAAATAAACATTTCATTAAGTTCATGGATCAATTTAAAAGAGCCTTGAGGAGTGCATAGTGTGGGAAAATTATGCATTGCTAGGTTTTATCCCTCCCAAAAAAGAACTGAGACAATCACAGCACTCTTTTGATACCTACTCTATTATGTCTAAATGTCTAAATATTGACAAATACTTGCTATTGTGGTATGCTTCTCCCACACAATGAGGCCATGGACCATTTTAATTCATTTTTATTAGTGTATGTACCATCAATAAATTGTTTTTGTTTTAATCCTGTGTAAACAGCAAAGAATTGTAAAGATATGAATTAATCTAATATGTTTTTGTTTTAATCCTGTGTAAACAGCAAAGAATTGTAAAGATATGAATTAATCTAATAATAAACATTGACTTTTCCTAAATATTTCCATTTAACATTCTCCTTTTTCTCCTTACCTCTTTTCTTGTGTCATTTACTTGTGCCTAATGTGTCATTTTCTTGTGCCTAATGCTTCTTTCTCCTGATCCATATTTTAATTTCATTTCTTCAATAATTTCACACACAAAAAAATCCTCATATTTTTAATTTGACATAAATAGCATTTCACCAACCTGGGTTAGCCACTTGTGATTTTATTATGAATTTTCTCTGAAAAGAACTGGTGTGCATGATTTCATTCCAGTGGTGTGCATTCCAATGAAATCATGCACACCAGCTGTTCAAAACCTGAGGTTTGATGCTCTAGGACACCTCCCTTAGTTTCTTTGATTTGCTGCTTTTCTTCTCTCTTGGTTATTCCACAATACTGATTAAAACTTTGCTAAAGTGCTGCAGATCAAAATTCATTCACTTGAACTTATTTATTTACTTTTATTTAAAAAATAGCATGGTTTTCCATGCATTTGTTTGAAAAGGAGTCAGGAAAACACACTGTCATTTGGGAACCATTGTGATTATCACCTTGTGGCTGTGTAATGAAATATTTCTGCTTCCCTCTCCTTTAGAAAAACAGGTAAATCAGGGACACTTAAAAAAAGGGTCTCAGCTCATTTTATTTATCCAAGAAAGAAGTGAAAGATGGACTCACAGATAGATAGATAGATAGATAGATAGATAGATAGATAGATAGATAGATAGATAGATAGATAGATTAGAATACACTAAAAATAAACATGTTACAGGACCATTATAATTAGGAAAAATAATTTTAAAAAGTTTAGAAATTCACTGAAAAAGCCAAAGGTCACAGGGACGTTATAGTTAGGCTAAAATTTGAAATGTGCAAAACCACAGAAATTCAGCAGTTATAGTTATCTCAAATAACTATAACTTGTGCTGTAATGTAACCATAACTTGTGCACCCGCCATGCCCAGTTTTCCCCTCAATAATTTTATTGCAAATGTTACAGTGATATTATCAATGAATAGTCATAGAGGATGTCACCAGAGATGTAATATCTGGGGTAATTAACAGTGCATGGCGATTACACAAGTTATGGTTACCTTGGGGCATGATTTATAGTTATTTGAGATACCCATAACTGCTGAATTTCTATGGTTTTGTGCAAGTAAAAATGTGAACATAACTCTAACGTCCGTGTAACATTTGGTTGAATTTCTATGTTTTTTTATTCTATTTCCTAACTATGATGTCCCTGTAACCTTTGTTTTTTTCAGTGAATTTCTATAGTCTTTTAACATTAAGCAATATTTAATTACATTATGTTAATCCAACCACCCCCAGGCCCTGCACCCAACCCCCTTATAAGCATCCAACTGCTGCGGCCAGGCCCTGCGGCCAACGCCCTCAAGGGCAACCCTTCCTGCTGGATTTTGGCTGTAGCGCTCCATCATCCAGGGCCTGGCCAATTATTGAAAGTGGGAGGTGGGATCGTGAGGCCCTCTTCAACGGGCCGATTTTGACCCTGAGGGCCCCATCCCTGGGGCCTGGCCAATTATTATCAGAAGAGGGAGCTGATTTTTCAGCCCCAGGGACCCTATCCCCTGGGGTTTGGCCAATTCTTAAAATGGGGAGGGGTCCACACAGCCCCCCCCCCCCCGGCCAGTTTTGTTTTTGGGTCCCAATCCCTCGGGCACCAACTAATAACTAAAAGGGGGTTGGGGCCACGCTGCACCCTCCCCGGGCCGATTTCAGCCCCAGGGAACCCTTCCCCTGGGGCCCAGTCACACCCAGGGCACCCACTATGCAATGATGGGGACTGTGGGCGCTGAAGTCCCTGCCGGAGCCTGCATTTCTGCTGCATGCAAGGAGCTGAAAGAAATGCAGCTTCATGCATGTAGGAGCAATCATTCAGCTGTTTCCCTGCCTGCATGATAGTGGGCAGGGAAACAGGTTAAAACTCTGCTCTCAGCGAGGAGGAGCAGTTTTACAGCTCCCACTTGCTGGGAGCGGAGTTAGTGTTTGCTTTCGCTTGGCAAGGGCTGTCACAGCTCCCGCCAACAGAAAGCAAACTGCTGTCTCCCAAGGGTGGGCACTTCGAGAGATAGCAGGAGCTGGCCCTGAAAGATGGCAGCCCCCAGGGCGATTTATGGCACCAGGAGAAGGGCCACCTGGCCCCCCTCCTTTAATTTGTAAGGGTCTGGCTCCGGGGAGGTGGTGGTCCCCGGTGCCATATATGGCTCAGGAGGGTGCCGCATGGCCTCCCTCCCAGTTTTAATTATCTTTCTGGCCACAGAAAGGTAGTGGCCTAGGGGCTCCCTGCCCAATTTTAAATTTTGACCCAGGAAGGTGGTGTTCCCTGGGGCATGTTTAAGCCCCAAAAGGGGGGTCCTTGCTGCCCTCGCCTTTTTTTAAATAAAGTCTCATGGAGGTAATGGTCCCTGGGGCTCCAATGAGCCCTAGCACGGGGCCTCATGTACCACCCCATTTTTAGGGTCGAGTGTAAAGCATTCCATCCCTGGTGTAATCTCTGTGTGGGATTTTAACCACACCCATGTCACGCCTGTCACTTTCATTGGTTCGTGGGCTTGCCTTTTAAAATTCGCTTGATCTCATTGGTGAAACGCATGCCTAGGTCATGCCTTTTCTGGTGTTTAGCCTGCCTCGAGCGCACCGGCCAATACTGAAAACATACGAGGCTCCATGTTTTCCGTATGGTTTCTGGACTACTTTTTCTCTTTATTTCGTAGACAGCGCGATCTCGTTGGGCAGTAGTAGAGCACTTTGCATGACATCAACCCTGTTACATGGCTAATTGCACTTTTGTCGGTAACATGGATAATTGCACTTTTGCCAATACATTTCACTGCGAGCAAACTTCTATTTACTTTTGTGTGTCTCTATCACAATTCATAGTGGCCGTGGGCTCGCTTATGTGAAATTGTTTTACTTTTTAGCACTTAAAAACACATAGCGCTTTTTTGTGGGCAATTGGCGGTTTCAAAGTGCTGCGAATGCAATCTTTTTTGTTGCTTCCTTTTTTACTACACCTTAATAATTCTTCTTTTGTTATCTGCCCCGGGAAGATGGTAAGTGGAATTAAGTCACCCGGGATTCCCTAACTTTGATACATCCCTATTTCAAGCCCTTGAGTTCATACCCAGGCAGCTGGGTGCCCAGAGGCAGAGCACACTGCTGGCTAGTCCTGGGAGTGCTGTAGGCAGGAGGTGCAGCAGTCGCAGGCACATGTGAGAGAGCAGGATGCCAGACGGTGTGGTTCAAGGTTACACATGCCCACACTGACCTCACAGCCAGCAGACACACAAGAACAAGCAAGATGCTTGCTTCTATGCTGAGTGGCAGCCCCTAAACTTTCCTGTGTTACAATTCTTGAGCAGATTTTGGCTTTTCTTTTACCGAAAGTGCCTAATCGGGAATTTGGGCACACTAAGTCCCACCTCAGGTAATTTTCACTCTGATTGATCTTGGACACAAGTGACAAGTGATTGAACGTTCTTGTCAGGGGACTAGAGGGCCATACATTAATTGACTGGTCCCTCACACAGTGTGTGATTTTCAACAGGTCACTGCATGCCAGTAGATCAGTTACATGTAGCCCACCAACCCCTCCCATCCTTGTCCTCATCTAAACTCTACCACAGTTATACTGAAATGCATATCTGGAGGCCTTCGAAGCTAGCTCCGGGAGACAAGACCAACAGTCCTTACCTAGGGTCCGCAGACGTCCGGGGCTGCTCGAGGCCTACTCTGGGGGTCCAGGTTTATAAATTATGCACACATTAAGAAGCGAAATTCGAACATTTAAAACACTTTATAAATGTGAAGGAAGTTGACATTGAAGGCTAAAAATTAAGAAAGTTCCCTTTCCTTGATTGGCAGAAACAGCAAAAGATCATGGAACTGATGATTGGTGGCCTCGACTGAAGCACTGGTGTGCACCCACAAAAAGAACATTTATTGGGTCAAAAACCACCCTCATTACAACCCTAGCGGTAAATGCCGCCTACTGCCGTGCTGATGGCCGCCAACATACCGTGACCGCGGCAGTATTCCGCTACGGGCATTATGACCCACACTGAGAAATCCACCACTATACAGACACCAACACAAGTCCCCCACACCAAAGGTCAGTAATAAATTGGCGGTACCAAAACCCACACCGTTACGCCAACAGGAATATTCCCACAGTATCAGGACCCATGAATCACCATAGCGGTCTTTCAACCGCAGTAAACCATTGGCGGTACACACCACTGCGCTCAAATTACACACACTTACAAAACTACACCACATTGGACAAATTAAACTACACACACCTGACACTCATACACACACCACACCCACTCACCCAATCCACTATAAAAAACACAAACCCACATTACTCACAACCCCTTACAATACAAAAAAGTTAGCTAACAGAGAGACAAGCCAGGAGCACCCACTCAATCAGAGCCAGAAAACACCATCATCCATACACCATCCATGCACCTCACACCACACACCCCAACACATCACCCCACACACCCTCACACATACCACTCACACCACATCCATGGCACCCCAAAGACACCCCAGGTTTTCAGAGGAAGAGCTAAGGCTCATGGTGGAGGAAATCATCCGGGTAGAGCCACAGCTATTCAGATCACATGTGCAGCAGACGTCCATTGCAAGGATGATGGAGCTATGGTGGAGAATCATGGACAGGGTCGTTCCGTGGTTGCAAGACACCAGGTAGCAGTACAGAGGACTGGCGGTGGACCCGCACCTACTCCCCCACAAATACCAACATGGGAGGAGCAAGTCTTGGTGATTATGCATCCTGAGGGCCTCGCAGGAGTAGCAGGAGGACTGGACTTTAGTAAGTCAAATCTTTACTACTATCACCTCCCAACCCGCATGCCATCACATACCCCCACCCTCACCCTCACTCCTATCACTCCACCACCTCACACATACCCCACTATCACAACCCACCCACCCCAATACCAAGATCTGCATGCCAAAACAATCCATGGACCCCCATCACAGACCTGCATGGACACCCATCTCCACAGCATGCCCAGTAGAGAGAATCACCTAGCACACAAAATCACAACGCACACAAGGCAAAGCTGACAGGGAAATCACAACCATAGAGGGCAACACACCCATGCAGAAGATGGCACACACAGATATAATAACACCGCATTTGCATCCCCACAGGACCCCTACTCAACGTCACCGGAGAGGAGTTGCCAGCAACATTCAGTCCCCCCCCCAGAAGAGGCCCACAGTGACAACAGCAGCTCTGCACGCCTGGATCATGATGACTAACCTGGCCCATCAGGGACCTCTGGACAGTCGGTTACCCCACCACAGAGCCTCCCCCTCAGGAAACACCAGCACAGCACCCACCCAGCAGGCCCATGCCACTGTCCCCAGAACACGTCAATCAGCAGTGTGTTCACAACTACATGGACCCCAGGGAACCCCACAAACCCAGGACAATCAGGGACCTTGGGTCAGTGGCAGTGGGTACATGGTTCAGAGGACAGAGGCACAGGACAACAGGGAAGCTGGGAGGACTGCTGTGTGACAGGGGGAGGACAGGCCCAGGGAACCCACATTCCAGGAGGCACTCACCAACATCCTGAGAGCATACCACCATTCCCAGGAGACAATGGGCCAGATACTGTCCAAGTTGCAGGAGACCCAACTGCTTCAGGAGGGACAGTACCTGGGGATCAGGGAGGACCTCAAACACATCTACACCATCCTAGTCACCATTGCAGGGGTGCTGGCAGACATGGCTAACACCATGAGGGAGGCAGTGGCACACCAACAGGCCACTGTCTCTAGCCACACTGATGAACAGCACTGCACCTCCGCCGGTGCTAGTGGACAGGAGGCCCCACCTCAGGAACAACAGGCCACCAGCACCCCACCCCCTGCAGAAGGAGAACCTCCCCGCAAACAGTCCCTGCGATCCAGGCAGAAGCCAGAGACTATTGCCAAGACCACCACCAGGAAATAAGACTCTCCTGATTGACACCCTTCTGTCCCACTCAGTCACACTGTACACCTTAAACTGCCATTGCCCCCTTCCTATGCCCCCTTGGACAATTCACCTGTGATATCAAAAGACTGGACTCTAACTGGACATTCCTCCACCATCACCCCAGCCCATTGCACATCCCCCTCTACTTATGAGCACTTAAATAAACACCCTTGGAACAATTACAAATCTAGAGTCTGTCCTTCAAATATGTATTAGTACAAAATTATCAAAGCATTGCAAGTCATATGTACAGTTACATTTACATTTGAATGACCTTTAGTGGGAAGCAGTAAACATACCAGGAGCCAGAGTGGGCCACAGAGATCTGAAAATAGAGATGCCAAAGGGTACAGTAAGTGGCCATGGACATAGGGAAATCATGCTGCCATGTACAATGTCCAACAGAAAACTGAAATGTAAAGTGAAGTTACAGTGTCTCACCTGTGTCACAATTCATGGTGGCCGTGGGCTCGCTTATGTGAAACTGTTTTACTTTTCAGCACTTAAAAACACATAGCGCTTTTTTCTGAGCAACTGGCGGTTTCGAAGTGCTGCGAATGCAATCTTTTTTGTTGCTTCCTTTTTTACTACACCTTAATAATTCTTCTTTTGGGATCTGCCCCGGGAAGCTGAAAAGTGGAATTAAGTCATCCGGGATTCCCTAACTTTGATAGATCCCTATTTCGAGCCCTTGAGTTCATACCTAGGCAGCTGAGTACCCAAAGGTAGAACACACTGCTGCCTAGTCCAGATAGAGCTGCAGGCGGAGGTGCAACAGTCGCAGTACATGTGAGAGAGCAGGACGCCAGACGGCATGGTTCAAGGTTACACATGCCTTACACATGCCCACACTGACCTCACAGCCAGCAGACACATGAGAGCAAGCAAGATGCTTGCTTCTATGCTGAGTGGCAGCCCCTAAACTTTCCTGTGTTACAATTCTTGAGCAGATTTTGCCTTTTCTTTTACCGAAAGTGCCTAATCGGGAATTTGGGCACACTAAGTCCCACCTCAGGTAATTTTCACACTGATTGATCTTGGACACAAGTGACAAGTGATTGAATGTTTTTGTCAGGGGACTTAAGGGCCATACATTAATTGACTGGTCCCTTACACAGTGTGTGATTTTCAACAGGTCACTGCATGCCAGTACCTCAGTTACATGTAGCTCACCAACCCCTCCCATCCTTGTCCTCATCTAAACTCTACCACAGTTATACTGAAATGCATATCTGGAGGCTTTCGAAGCTAGCTCCGGGAGGCAAGACCAGCAGTCCTTATCTAAGGTCCGCAGACTTCCGGGGCTCCTCGAGGCCTACTCTGGGGGTCCAGGTTTATAAATTATGCACACATTAAGAAGCTAAATTCGAACATTTAAAACACTTTATAAATGTGAAAGAAGTTGACATTGAAGGCTAAAAATTAAGAAAGTTCCCTTTTCTTGATTGGCAGAAACAGCAAAAGATCATGGAACTTATGATTGGTGGCATCGACTGAAGCACTGGTGTGCACCCACAAAAAGAACATGTATTGGGTAAAAAAACACAAAGGCCCTCATTACAACCCTAGCGGTAAATGCCACCTACTGCCATGCTGACGGCCGCCAACATACCGTGAACGTGACCGCGGCAGTATTCCTCTACGGGCATTATGACCCACACTGAGAAATCCACCACTATACAGACACCCACACAAGTCCCCCACACCAAAGGTCAGTGATAAATTGGCGGTACCAAAACCCACACTGTTACGGCAACAGGAATATTCCCACAGTATCAGGACCCATGAATCACCACAGCGGTCTTTCAACCGCAGTAAACCATTGGCGGTACACACTGCTGCGCACAAAATACACACACACTTACAAAACTACACCACATTGGACAATTTAAACTACACACACCTGACACACATACACACACCACACACACTCACCCAATCCAATATAAAACACACACCCACATTACTCACAACCCCTTACAATACAAAAAAAGTTAGCTAACAGAGAGAGGCAAGCCAGGAGCACACACTCAATCAGAGCCAGGAAACACCATCACCCATACACCATCCACGCACCTCACACCACACACCCCAACACATCACCCCACACACCCTCATACATACAACTCACACCACATCCATGGCACCCCAAAGACACCCCAGGTTTTTGGAGGAGGAGCTCAGGGTCATGGTGGAGGAAATCATCCAGGTAGAGCCACAGCTATTCGGATCACAGGTGCAGCTGACGTCCATTGCAAGGGTGATGGAGCTATGGTGAAGAATCGTGGACAGGGTCTCTCCGTGGTTGCAAGACACCAGGTAGCAGTACAGAGGACTGGCGGGTGGATCCCCACAAATAACAACATGGGAGGAGCAAGTCTTGACGATTATGCATCCTGAGGGCCTCGCAGGAGTAGCAGGAGGACTGGACTCTGGTAAGTCAAATCTTTACTACTATCACCCCCCAACCCGCATGCCATCACATACTCCCACCCTCACCCTCACTCCCATCACTCCACCACCTCACACATATCCCACTATCACAACCTACCCACCCCAATACCAAGCCCTGCATGCCAAAACAATCCATGGACCCCCATAACAGACCTGCATGGACACCCATCTCCACAGCATGCCCATAGACATAAGGAAATCATGCTGCCATGTACAATGTCCAACAGAAAACTGAAATGTCAAGTGAAGTTACAGTGTCTCACCTGTGTATCACTGGAAATACTGCTGTATTATATTACTTCTGTTGTCCACATCTTCTTCTTCTGCCTCCTCTTATTCACTGTCCACAGGCTTCACCGCTGCCACAAGACCATCTCCAGGCTCATCCTCCTGCAGAAAAGGCACCTGGCATCTCAAGGCCAGGTTGTGCAACATGCAACATGCAACGATGATCTGGCACACCTTCTTGGGTGAGTAGTACAGGGATCCACCTTTCAGAAGGAGGCGCCGGAAGGCTCTTTTAATTATCCTCCTTGTTCACCGATGTGCCTCATTGTAATGTTTGTCTGCCCTTGTCCTGGCATTCCTCAATGGGGTCAGTAGCCATGAGAGGTTGGGGTAACCAGAGTCACCTGCAAATATTGAGGGATACCTGTTAGACACACACTAACCCTTAGGGACAACCCCATACCCAGACACCAAATTATACTGGGTGGGGACCTTGGGTTCACCTATTAGCATCACCCAGTGCCTCTGGAGTTGGCCTATCACATATGGGATGCTGCTATTCCTCAAGATAAAAGTGTCATGCACAAAGCCAGGATACTTGGCATTCACATGGGAGATGTACTGGTCCGCCAAACACACCATCTGCACATTCAGAGAGTGATAGCTTTTTCGATTCCTGAAAACTTGTTCATTTCTCCGGGGGGGGGGGACAAATGCCACAAGTGTACCATCAATGGCACCAATGATGTTGGGGATATGTCCCAGGGCATAAAAGTCAGCTTTCACTGTGGCCAAATCCTCCATCTGGGGAAGACGATGTAGCTGCGCATGTGTTTCAGCAGGGCTGACAACAGTCTGGTCAACACTTTGGAGAACTTTGGCTGAGACATCCCTGATGCAATGGCCACTGTTGTTTGGAAGGAACCACTTGTCAGGAAATGGAGCACTGACATGCCCTGCACTAGAGGGGGATACCTGTGGGCTGGCGGATAGCTGACATCAGGTCTGGCTCCAATTGGGCACACAGTTCTTGAATTGTGGCCCGATCAAGTCTGTATGTTAGGATAATGTGTCTGTCCTCCATTGTCTCATGGTCTACCAGGAATCTGTACACCGGAGGATGTCACCATCTCATATGCATCCTCAGCGATTGAAGCCTATGGAGGAAACCAGTAAGCAGAAGGTCATATTCACACATCAATTGAAATAATGATGCATCTTTTCCTTTACAGAACCTGTATGTGAATCCGCGAGTCAGTTGCTGTGCCAATGTCTACTGTGACGCAGTTAGGTGCCATGCCATGTGCGCCCCTGGAATGGTTGCTGCCTGACCTCTGAGGAAGGACAAGTGGAAATTAGATAATTCCGCTGGCATTGTGCGCCATTGCGGTAGGCGGCCGACGACTGTCGCGCAACTTCACATTGGTTTTCATTGGGACCTGTGGATTCCAGGAGCCAATGACAATGTACGCCAGCGGAGTTGGTACGCACAGCAGCAGACGTGACCACATTTCCTATCTATTCACTTGCTATCTGAACTTCAACAGGAGAGGACCTACACTGCAACTGCTGCTGTGACCTGTGTCTGGAAGCGAAAATGGCTCATGTATAAGGGGAAAGGGCCCCTGCCTTCACTGCGGAGGAGTTGAAGAAACTGGTGGATGGGGTCCTACCCCAGTACTCGTTACTCTACAGTCCTCCAGACAAACAGGTAAGTGCACTGTGAGCATGATGCGTGGGCCGTGAATGTATGGATTGCTGTGTGTGTAAGACACATGTAGGGGGGGCTGAGGCGTCCTGGCCAGAGTGCTGCATGTATGGTGGTCAATGTATGTGCATCAGGCGATGGGAGGGATCTGGTGGGCCATGAGTGTGATGGTCCGGACAGTTAACTAACTCCCTTTTCTGCTGTCTTTTCCTTGCAGGTCAGTGCCCATCAAAAAAAGGGTATTTGGCATGCCATCGCATAGGAGGTGCGGACCCTTGGGGTCTTTGACAGACGGAGCATCCACAGCCGCAAACGGTGGGAGGACCTGCGCCACTGGGCAAAGAAGACGGCAGAGGCCCAGCTGGGGCTGGCCTCCAAACGAGGAAGGGGTGCCCATCGTACCCTGAACCCCCTGATGTTCCGCATTCTTGCGGTGGCCTATCCGGAGTTGGATGGGCGCTTGAAGGCATCACAGCAGCCACAAGGAGGTGAGTGCAGATTCAGATTCCTGACTGTGCGCGCATTAAGGTTTACCTAGGTGGGGGATGTGGGCTGTGGGTGCCCTTAGGACAGAGCGAACATGGCATGGTAGGTCCCTTGTTGGTCAGGCTCTGAAGCACTCCTACCCCAATAGTGTTAGTGGGCATCTACTACTGGGCAGGGTCCTGTGGGTTTCAGATGTGCAACTAATGGTGTTAGGCATTGTAACCCATGGGCTGGTGACTATCTTAGTAACTGGTAGTGCATGGCCTAGTGCATAGGGCTGCTCCCTGTGTGTTGTGTACGCCAACGGTAGTGGTGTTGCTGGCATTGACCAAGTGTATCCTCTGCCTCTCCCCCTTTTTGTTTTGTCACCCTGTCCTTGTGTGCATTAGCTTCATCTGGTGGAGGAGCTGAGGCACCGGCGACGGTGGGAGATGCATCCCACATGGGCCTGGAGCCTAAATCCACGGACAGTGAGGGCACCAGTGGGATGGAGGGTGAGAGGAGCACCACGATGGGGACAGGAGGGGACAATACAATCAGCGACTCCTCCTCTGTGGAAGCTCCCTGGCGGTGGCGGACACCTCTGTGCCCACCCCAACAACAGGTACAGCCGCCACCCCCCCTACGAGCACTACCAGCACCGCCATCCCAGCAGCACCTCAGCGTGATTCCCGTGCCCGCTCACCCAGGAGGGTGGGCATCTCCTTCGCCCCAGGCACCTCAGACCTGAGCAGCCCCAGTCAGCCCTGCTGCTCTCAGTGAGGAGGCTATTGACCTCCTGAGATCCCTCACTGTTGGGCAGTCAACCATTCTGAATCCCATCCAGGGTGTCAAGAGGCATTTGAAACAAACAAATGCATACCTGGAGGGCATTCACTCTGGTGTGGCGGCCCAACAGAGAGCATTTCAGTCTCTGGCCTCAGCACTGATGGCAGCCCTTGTCCCTGTCTCTAGCCTCCCCCCCAACTTCCTCTACCCAGTCCCAATCCACTCAACCCCAGCCTATCCCAAGCACACCTTCAGACCAGCATTCACCCAAATCAACACACAGAAGTGGCTCAAACACAAGCACCACACTTCATCTCACAGGCACTCACACAAGTACCATCCCCATGCAGACACACCAATATCCACTGCCTCCACTGTATCCCCCTCCTCCTCGCCATCCACCTCCCTCCCACTAGCGTCTCCACTCACACCTGCATGCACTACATCCTCATCCATTACCTCTATCACCAGTACGCCCATCACTACACACCCCTCACTGGCAGTCACCACCCCCACATCAATGCACACATCCCCTGTGTCCTCTCCCACTGTGCCTGTGACCCCTCCTCCCAAAGTACACAAACACAAGCACCCACCCACCCAACAGCCATCCACCTCACATCAGCATCCAGCCCATGCACCTGCACCCAAACTCAGCAGACAGACACCTCCTACAACCACTCCCTCTTCCTCCACTCCCAAACCCTCTCCCTCTTCCCGCCCCAGTGTCTCTAAGAAGCTTTTCCTGGCAAACATTGACCTCTTCCCTACCCCTATCCCCGTCCTTCCCCTCAGACGAGGGTGGCCAGAACCCAACCCAGCACCTCAGCCACCAAGTCGACATCCTCTGTGGTTCCTGCAGGTATCGAGGCTGAAAGGGGGCACCTGTCAGCCCAGCCACTGTGCCACCAACCCTTACCAAGGCCAAAACCATTCTGCCACCTGGCAAGGTGACAAGGGGGACAAGATCCAGCAGGGGGAAGGAGCCACAACCACCCAGCAAGGCCACCTCAAGGACTCCAGCTGCCAGGCCGAAGGTGACACCACCATCTGCCAAGGTGAGGATGGGGCACAAAACAACAGGCAAGGCACTTCAGCCATCCGAGGCTGCAGTTGAAGGGCTGGTGGCTCCCAGCGCAACTGCCAGCACCGCACCCTGCACTGAGGCCAGCACCGCCGAAAGCACCACTACTGTCAGCAGCAGCAGCCCCAGTTGGCAGCCGTCCGAGGCTGCAGGAGAAGGGCTGGGGCCTCCCACCACCACTGGCAGCACCGGCACCTGCACCACGGCCAGCACCACCACCTGCACCGCTGCTAGCACCGCCATAGGCACCGCCACCTGCACCGCTGACAGTAGCACCACTACCAGCAGCAGCCCCAGTGGGCAGCCGTCTGAGGCTGCAGGAGAAGGACTGGAGCCTCCCTCCAACACTGACAGCACCCCCACCAGTTTGCAGCCGTAAACGCCGCCGGATGGAGCCTAGCCCTGCCTCCATGGACTATAATGGCAGGATGAAGCACACTGGGCACAAAGCCCCCTCCAGAACCAATGGAAGAAGGCATCCTCTCACCCTTTCCTTGGCAGGATGAAGCACACTGGGCACAAAGCCCCCTCTAGAACCAGTGGAAGGAGACAAATACTTGAGAGACTGTAGCTTTGCACTCCCCAGGGTCCAAGCATTGGGCAAACCACCCACTTGAGAGACTGTAGCTTTGCACTCCCCAGGACCAAGTAGTGGGCAAACCACCAACTTGAGAGACTGTGGCTTTGCATTCCCCAGGACCCAAGCAGTGGACAAACCACCCACTTGAGAGACTGTGGCTTTGCACTCCCCAGGACCCAAGCAGTGGGCAAACCACCCACTTGAGAGACTGTGGCTTTACACTCCCCAGAACCCAAGCAGTGGCCAAACCATCAACTTGAGAGACTTTAGCTTTGCACTCCCCAGGACATCGCTGTGGGCATGGAACCCCCTCGAGGAGCAGTGTGTTATTCCATCTTCAGGCTGAGGTGTCCCCCCCTTCCCTGTCCCCCTGAGGTGCCTGTGTGTTTTCGACCTGATGCCCCTGCAGTGTTCTCTCCGTATTGAGGCAGGAGTTGAGTGTAGGCTTGGCCTATGAGTTTTGGCCCAGTGGCCCACGGACATTTTGAGTGGACAATGTACCGCCTTATGTACATATTGTATACTTTTGTAAATACTGTTTTTCAAATTATTATGTATATCTGACTATTTCTAATATATCACTGATTTGACTCTATTCCTTTTGTCCTTGCGTTCTTCCAGGGGGTTACGGGGTGTAAATGTAATGTTGTTACATGTGCTTGTGTGTATGGTGTTGTGGGTGAGGGTGGGGTTGGGAGTGTTGCGTGTGTGTGTCACTCTCTTTTTCCTCCTCCCTCCCTCCCCTGTGTACTAGGTGCAGTACTCACCGTGGTCGTCGCTGCCGCCATTCATACTCCTGGTAGATGAGGAGGTAGACCAGCATGGGCAGGACCTGCAGCTCGGACTCCATGGCGTCCTTGTTCTTAGTTGAGTGTCAATAGGTGAGTGGTTTCCCTTTCAAGTCCTGTTTCCGCTGGGCTTTGTATGGTGTTGGTACTGCCCCAGAAAAGTTGGCAGATGGGCGGTTTGTGATGGGGTGCGCGGTACATTGACTTCCGCCTGTCTGTTGGCGGTTACCGCGGCGGTGTTTGTTGCTACCGCCTTGGTGGTCAGAGTGTTAAAGTGGCTGTCTGTGTTGGCGGTTTCCACCGTAATCGTGATCACTTTTTTTTACCGCCGGCCTGTTGGTGGTATTAACGCCACTTTAACACCGACCGCCAGGGTTGTAATGAGGGCCAAAGTGATGTACTGGAGTATAGCATACCAGTCCCTCTTTAAGATAAGAAATTACATTTTGAAAACCTCTAACTATGCCATTAAAATTATAATTTCGATTTCGGCATACTTTTTGTGAATTAAATAAAACATCTCATATCATTTTTGTTATATATTTGTTTCAGTATCTTTGTGAATTGCTTTCAAGTTCAGCAGCGATTCGCTTGAAGGGCCACAAGGTTAAAAACTGATGGTCTAGACGCTATACATGGAATTCCTATTCTTGTTTTTACAAAAGAGACAAGGAGTGATGCTGCATTGCTTCCTGCACATCCAGAAAGTTTCTGTGCAGGAAATGCTGACACACAAATCTCAATATACAGAACCAGTACTAAGGCCGTGCTTCCGACAGGGGTAGAGGGTTGAACCCTCAGAGCAGTATAAGGGTGCTATGCTGTGTCCACTGTACTCAGACATTTTGTATTTACACAGTTTCTGAATTTACCTGATTTAGAGGGTATAGCCTACCTTGAAATTATTTTCACCCTCACAAAGGGGGTCACTGTACTTGTCAAGCTATCCCCCATACAAAAATTGATTTACTCCAAAAATAAGTAACTTCACTCTGGGGATACAACCGGTTGACAGGTATACAGCAAACCATTGCATTCAGGGAGTGGTAGTCCTGGTTCATATCAACGAACACATTGGACTTCAGTGATGACTTACAGTGGTTTGATGGAAGGAAAAGCTGAACTGAAATCTCAGGTATTTGAAGCCACTGAGGCAGTCAGTAGCCTCAAATCTGATGTTTTAGACTTTCGTCTTCCTCAAGAAGCTTGAACTTTTGAAAGTGCCAGGCTTTATTAGGACAAAACAAAAGTGCAACATGGTAACATAAATTGCCAATGGCAGCCACAAACACCAGTTGTGAAGGAGAGCTGCTACGGAGTGAGTGACAGCCAGGATTGGACTGTCCAATAGGGCACTCAGGCAGTGCCTGACGGGCTAGTCAGACAGTCCAGTGTGTGGGCCCATTTGTAGGTCGACGTAGCAGTGCGCATGCCCTGCATTTCTGACTTGTTGGTATGTATCTGGGCTTTTAACCCAGCCCACCTCAGGCCCACTATAGGCTACAAACCACACTCTCATCTTTCTCCTGCTAAATGGGTGTGCCTCATTTGCTACACTTATTCTTACTGTGATGCTTGGAGTTTTTTACAATCTCTATGACTTCAGTGAGGAAAGATTGGTGGCAGCAACCCCGCTCTCACCCAGGTCTGGAGACAGGGCAGGAAGGGAGGACATCTGTGCACTTCAAAAACCCCTCTTTGAAGTCACCCCCACTTCAAGGGTTCAACTGCGTATAAGAACGGGACATCTGTCATCTGACCCTACCAAATGAGTACACTTCTGGACCTGTGAAGAACTCTGCCAGGAAGAAGGACTGTTGTGTTACTACAAGGACTGTCACTTTGGACTGCTGCTCTGAAAGTATTGCTTTTCTGCTGTGCTCCCCTGCTGCCTGCAGCCCTTTGCCATGCTGAGGAAGGACTGGATCCATCTCACTTGAACCCAGAGTGACTCCAAAGGCTTGCTGGCTTGCCTCCTATTCTTCTGAAGTCTCAAGGACACAAAAGACTTCCAACACAACCCGCAACAGCACCTGGACTTTGCCTGCTGCAAGTCTTGCCCTGCTGGTTAAGTGGTGCCAATCCAGTCCTGGACCTTTAGAAGTGGAGGAAAGTGCTGCAACTATGGAAATGTATGCATTGCTGTCATTGCTCTGTTCAGAACCAATTTTGCGGTTTGGAACCAACACATTGCCTACATCTCCAGGATCAACGACAACACATCGACTCAGCTGCTCTTCTCATCACTCCTCGCATCTTTCTTCAGCACTGATGCAACCCAGAACCAAGATTTCAGCGGGCCAGAACTGTTCTCCCTGTGTCAGACCCATACCCCATCGCAGTCAGACAATCTTTTTCAGAACTGACCCGATCTTCCGTGACCAGATAGCTTGAGATGGCTCTTTATGTTTCTAAGTGCTACAAGTTCATTTATTCTTTTACAAATCATATCTTGACTTCTACTTATTGGTTTTTGTCGTTTTGGTATTGTTTTGTTCATAAAATTAAGATCTGTTTTCTAACGAGGCGTGGTATCTTTTTGTGGGGTGTTTTCACAGTTTTACTGTTTTAAGTGTTGCACAAATACTTTACACTTTGCCTCGTACCTTAAACCTGGCAGCTTTGTGTCAATCTACCACAGGCTGAGCACAGGTTAATTTATGGTGTGTACCTGACATACCCTGACTAGGACTGTGGTTCCTGCTTGGATAGGATGCATACCTCTGCCATTTCTAACATCTTGCTACTTACAATGGCTTGGTGCATCAAAAGAGTTCATACACCAGTGGCCCAGCAGCAGATTGTAAGAAGCCTCTGTGTGCGCTAAAGCACAGCAGCAGCCCAGCAGCAGTTGATAGGAAGACTTCAGGTACATAGACATACAGCAGCAGATCACAATATGCCACCAGGTACTAAATCATAGCATCAGGCCTTTAGCAGCTAAAAGGAAGCTGCTGGGCATACTGTGACAGTGCAGCAGCCTGGTGGAAGATCACAATACATATCTAAGTGTGCTACCAAGAAAGGAGCGGCCTGATAGCATGTGAAAAGGCAGCTGCCAGGTATGATTAACAACATAGCAGCACAGCAGCAGATCACAAGAAGTCATTGAGTAGGACAGAGCTCCTGGTCTACCTTCCCAGTATCTACCCCAGCTAAGCAATGCTGACACGGCTACCAGGTTCCCAACAAGAAGCTGGGTGGCTCGTACCAGGGCCTGAGATCTGGTGTGAGGTAAGACTGCAGCATCACCTGAAGGTGTTGAAGTCTATCAGCCTCTTACATTTAAGGACCATGTTGAGACTGACACTTTCCACGCTGGCCTTCGTGATAATTAATACCAATGACTGTCTTTATGTTGCTCCTCCTTTGTTTCTATAATTAACACCAGTGTGTGTATGCACATTATTTTTCCTTATCACCGCGTCCATGTCCAGCTGCAGAAAAATGTGCACATCTGCAAAAATGCATTGGAGCTTCAATGGTTGAGAAGGTGGGGGGATGCCTCAAATTCATTTTCTGTATATTCTGTGTTTGTGGTGTTTTGTGTAGTGGTGACCTGAAGCCTTGCAAGGGAGTTAAAGCTGCCTGTAGCAAACCCAAAAATGACATCACAGATCATGATATGACATAACATTGAGGTGCAGCCCTAAAGAATGGCAGTGACATTCACTTAATGAAAGGATCTGCCCTTCTAAAAACGTAACCTGTGGTCTGTATAATATAGCATTGGTTTGCATCCTTCCCTTCACTAGATACGATTTAATTCATGTTATGTATGTGATCCCTTAACTAGGTTTTACTTAATGGCTAGCTTGTCCTTTATCCTACAGAGGCTGATGTTTTTACCAGTCTTTATTTAGCCAATAATGATGCTATTATTTATAGCGCTTAAAAACTGAAGATGTTTGGATAGAAGCACTATAAAAAAGCAAGCAATGTAAACATGTTATTCTTAGTGATGATGCATAAGTGCATTCTTCGTGTATCGCCCGCAAATTATGACTATTCTGAAAGCCCTTGATGAATATATGATGAAATATATTTGGAATTTGTACAATTCAGTATTTTTGATCTTCTTGATGTCTTTATATGCTTTATATAAACGAACAATACATTATTAATTTAAAAGAACAATGCATTATTTAAGGTGGTACGATAAATGCCATCATGCTGGCCAACCAATAAACAACACTTATACTGTTTTCCAGATGGATGCAGCACAGTGTTATAATAACAGATTCGATGTGTGATGGTATTTATAAATAGCGAAATGAGCATACCAATAAAAAGATAATTGTCTGCTTTCACAGTATTCAACCTTCGATATATTTATTGACAGTAAAATTCTCAGCTTTGCTTCGTGTTAATTGCACGTCAATTAAATATTTATATCACGTTGCTTTGCTAGTGCTTTCATTGTTCACTTATGACAGTGCAACCCCCTCCTTACTGTTTATTTATCTGCATGCAGGCCCCATATCACATTACTGTTTGTTCTTTAGAGGAAGAAGGTTTACATTCATCAACCATTGACAGCTATTGGTCTATCAACAATGTCACTCCTAAATTGTAGTATGTCTTTCCTTTAATGCTGTATATTATTTTGTATATTGTTTGATTATTCAAGCCTTAAAAGAAAAGAAAATTCGTTTAAAAGATGTTCACTTACAACAGGGATGAAATATAGTTTAAAATTAATTGAAATAAACAACATCACAAATTAAATGTAGGAATGCTTTTTCTGCATTGGCGAAAGTATTAGGAACAACGACTCAATAGTAAAAACAATGATGGGTAAATTTAGGGTTAGATGGAAACTATAAATTCGTCTATTTATGGAAACAGGACGTCCTCCTGTGAAGGAGTCTTTACAGAGAATTTGTTGGCTCTGTTACTTTCATCTTCTTCACCATATTAGTCCATGCTGATTGTGGAAGAAATGTGGACAATGGCAGTGCAGACGCTTTCAACTCTTGCTTTCCCACTTCCCAGGCAAATCTGTGGATGTACAGTTATCACCTGTCTCAAAACCAGTCCCAATGAATCATTAGCCCAAATCAAACCTCTGTCAAACCTGAGGAAGAATTTGAGCTCGTAAACTGTATTGGAAAACAGTATCCGCTGGCAGCTGTCCCTTGTGAGATCCCCCACCTCAACATGGCTCCTCTCCTGCCCCTCGCTCGTGTCCCTTTCCTTCCCTACTCACCGACCCTAGCCCCCACACATTCCGAGTCCTTAACCCCTGCATCATCAACTGCCCCTCTGCCCCTCATCCTGGATTTCCCCCGCTGCAGGATGCCCTGTTCAGGAATGAATAGCTTGCGGGCCACAGACTTGAAAACATTGTGTCAGCCAAGTCAGAGAAATGTAACCGGTTTCGCTGTCGCAAAGATTCCGAGTTAGCATGACTTCGCAGGGTAAATTTTATACTGTCATCGAATGTGTCGAAAACGAGTATATGTAGTATTCCATATCACATATCACTGATACTAGATATATGGCAACCTCCTTTTGTCCCCTTTCTTGCATCGTAATTGTAAACAATGTACAGTGTTAATCGGATGCCATAAGTGGGGAGTAGTTACTAAATATATTTCAGCAACTGTGATAGCTACATAACTGTTATTGTTCAATATACTTTATTCTGCCTCATAGATATGTGCATGCGAATAAGTAGTTAGCACAGTTTTGGCCTTGGATTTATTCACCTGCTATGTTCAAATGGGTACCAATTTCCTCTGAATTAATCATTTACACATTTTATGTTGAACTGCAAGAAAGCAAATTGCTATGTAATCGTTCAGTAACGCTTTGGCAAAAGCACTAATTGATTAATGCGTGTCGATGATAATCAGTCAGACTGTGTACTACCCTCAATGATCTCATCTTGTGCATTAGACTGATTGACTGATTACCAGCTATCATTATCGTTTTAAATCATTCATAGGTTTTGTAAGAGAAAACTGATTTTGGCTTCACATTTCAGATGGATTCTAAATGATGCGTGTTCAGAAATATAGTTCTCTTTATCCTTGTTTCCTCTGACGAGATCTCTCTCTAATTTAGGGATCAACGTGGGTTGTAAGGGTGTCGCTGTCATTAATGACAACTACCTAGAAAGAACACAAAGATAGAAATGTAAAGCATACAAACCCCTCGCGTGGGTGCAGAAGCTTTCCTCCATCTGCAACAAAGATGACTCACTCTACAAGTCTGACAATTAAATTGACACTGTGGCGCCATCTCAAAGGTCCTGCTCTATTGAAAACAGGTCCATCGCTCACCAACCCCTGCATTTGCTGTTATCTGTGCCTCCAAATGGCCTCCACATTTCCGATACATGCTTTCTTGAGAGTTTTCCTAACACTCTTGAAAACATGACTTATTCTCTGACCGGGGTTATCACTTGTAACCCTACTAACCTCATGTGTACTTTCTCTGAAAACATGGTGTTTTGAATGGAATGTGGGTTTCTACATAGTGCAGATTATGGGTTTCTAAAACATGAACAGAGTAGCCCTAAAAGTGAAGTTATTAGAGCAAAATCTAAATCTTCAAGCAAAAAGGGTTACTTGGACAAGCCCAGCATGACATGAGGAAGAATCAGAGAACTGATATGTAAATGTAGATTTATATAGTGCGGCTTATCGCCCATGAGGGTCTCAAGGACCTGTCCATGGGCACACGGAGATTAAGGCCCATATTTATACTTTTTGACGCTAAACTGCGCTAACGCAGTTTAGCGTCAAAAAGTTTTGCGCCGTCTAACGCCATTCTGAAGCGCCATGCGGGCGCCGTATTTATGGAATGGCGTTAGACGGCGCAATCAGACCGGCGCTGCCTGGTTTGCGTGGGAAAAAACCACGTAGACCAGACAGCGCCGGCGTAGGGGGAAAATGGCGCTTGGGCGTCTTAAAATGGGGCAAGTCAGGTTACGTCGTAAAAATCGTCTTAACCCGACTTGCGCCATTTTTTAACGACGCCCATCCCCCATCAACATGACTCCTATCATTGTAAAGATAGGAGTCATGCCCCCTTGCCCAATGGCCATGCCCAGGGGACTTCTGTCCCCTGGGCATGGTCATTGGGCATAGTGGCATGTAGGGGGGCACAAATAAGGCCCCCCTATGCCACCAAAAAAAAATATAAAAAATAAAAAATTATACTTACCTGAACTTACCTGAATGTCCCTGGGGTGGGTCCCTCCATCCTTGGGGGTCCTCCTGGGGTGGGCAAGGGTGGCAGGGGGGGGTCCCTGGGGGCATGGGAGGGCACCTGTGGGCTCATTTTGAGCCCACAGGCCCCTTAACGCCTGCCCTGAGCAGGCGTTAAAAAGTGGCGCAAATGCGCCGTTTTTAGCCACGCCAACTCCCGGGCGTCTCTTTTGCCCGGGAGTATAAATACCACGTAAAGGCCTGGGAGTCATTTTTTAGACGGGAACGCCTCCCTTGCATATCATTAACGCAAGGAAGGGGTTCACGCTAAAAAATGACGCACATTCCGGGAACTTTGGCGCTATTCGCCTCTAACGCCATAGTATAAATATGGCGTTAGTTGGCGTTAGTTTTGCGTCGAAATTGCGTCAAAAAAAACGACGCAATTTCGGCGCAAACGGAGTATAAATATGGCCCTAAGTGATTTGCCCAGAATCACAGGATGTAGCGCCGACGCGGAGGATCGAACCCGACCTCTAGGGTCCGAGGAGAGTGCTCTAACCACTGTGCTACATCCTCTCCCTTCCAGAATTATGTCTAGAAAAGGTGAAACACACAGCCTGCTAGTGAAACCAAGAAGAACCTCATTAATATCAAATCAAACTATGTATTTGATTTGAGAAACTCATTACATAACATTGTGTGTGTTTGTTGTGCTAACATGTACGAGAATAGTCACGCAGCCTTGATCTCAGTGTAGAAGGCAGTGTGGAAGGACATGAGTGTTCACAGTTTAGCTTCATGTGTATGCATGTAAGTAAAAATCATCCAAAATATACATTGGCTCATAATATGCTCGAACCTCCACCTAGTTATCCGAGTGCAGGAACCTACATTCTGTGCATATACTCCAATAAAGGCTCACTTTCCCCGCTCTACGGATCCTTTGCCATCGATGGGACATGTAGAAAAAACTCATTGGCTATAGGGGACGTTGATTTAACTAATTAGAGCGCACATTACGGCTCTCTAGAAGGCCGAGCCAATAAGAAGGACACATCATCCAGGGAATTTTTTTTGTCTCTTTTACACACTAAGGTATCTCCCAGATGTCTCTGTTCCTTGGTTTGAAAATGGGAAAACCTTCACTCTCACGACGAGTACCTAAGGAGTGTCTTCCCCCTTCTATGGAGATAGCAAACAATAAACTGTGAGGCTAAATAGAGACGTGTCAGCAGGTTTGAGAGTCTTTTCTCATTACCATCTCTAATGGTCTACCAAAAGGGTTGCAAACAATCTGCGGTAGAAACATCAGTGACTTTTACTTAGCTGAGTGCCAAGTATGAAGCAGGGCCCACTGCTTGGACAATGGAGTGGGGTCCCATCTGTTTTTTGTCTTACCCATCGACATTCATAGCCCTTCTTTGTGGTAACTTACAGTGAGTCTCTGCACAGTTCCTCTCCATCCTCCACATTTCTGTGGCTGGTGAAGACAGTCAGGAATCAAAAGAGCCCTAGCAAATATATCCACTAGCATCACAACTAGTTACTCAGCCCTTGGGGCCCTAGGACTCCAGAAGATACTCATGACTGTTTGCACTGTTGCTCAGGAAATAGTCCTTTCTTTGCCCCATTCCAGGGCACAGCATCAGAGTCCCACGTGGATGTCCTGCTGGCACTACGCCTGCAGGCTATTCTGCTCTGAATGGAAGATTAAAAAGTATCTTCCAGTACACTCTCATCTCTCATCATCTCAGACAATTCATGCAGGTCGACATCCAACTGAGCACCTACAGGCGATATCACACATTGACACTAGAACTCAGAATAACCTGTGACTTCATTAATTATTTCCTGAGAAGCAGCATACGCTGTCTCCCCCAGTATGTGGACGCACTAGTTGTAGCAGTCATAGAAAGAGTCTTCAAGTGCAATTATTTGCCCTCCATACATATGCTGGCATGAGATCTAGTCTTCAGGTTCACTCAATGCACACACCCTTTCAACTTTGGGAAGAGGCCCCTACATTTGCAGTAGGTTTCATTTGATGGTAAAGTTCTGAGGAAGGGCATAAAGATTGTGACTACTGTGTAGTCTGACAACCTCTGGTAGGAACAAACACTGACAAAATCCTTTGGTCTAATTAGTTAACAAATGCAAACACTGTTTCTTCATGCCCTTATTGGCCTTATTAGGAATTATAGTAGTTGTGGCAGTGATGGTTCGTGGTGATAATAATGCTGTTGGGGTGGAGGTGGTAACGATGCTTGCTAATGGTGAAGCTGGTAATGGTGCTCGCAATAATCGTTGTAGGGGCAGTGGTGATGGTTGAAGTAATAATTGTGGTGATAAAACTTCTGGTTAATATGGTTGGGATAACAATGGGTGTTGTGATAACAGTGGTGGTGGTACTGGCGTGGGAATTAGCGGTTGTGGTAATGGTGGTGGGGTGGTGGTAATGATGGGGCTAATAATAATGATGGTCGTGGAAATGGCAGTAGTGGTAGCGATAAAGTAATGGTGTTAATGAAGGTGGTGGTGATGGTGGTGACAGTAGCAATGCTGGTGCTGGTAATGTGGTACTGGTCATATAAAGGTAGTGGTGATGTAGTGGGTACAGCAGTGGTGGTAGTAATGGAGGTGGTCACAGTGGTCTGGTAATTCCGATTGTAATAGTGGTGTCAAATGAAAGCCCTGGGATTCTAATACAAAAGTATCCACTCAAAGCCCTCATCTTGGTGCAGGCGTTGTGAGCCAAACTCACCAAAAGATGGGGAGGGATTAGTGAAGGGACAACAAGAAGTAGATCCTGGTGAGAGGGGAATCCAGTCACTCTTTGGTTTTTGTTTACAGCAGCATGTAAACTTGCCTGGCTATACCTGCATTCTGATGGAGTTCACCATGCTAAGGAGGAACACTATGGGCAGTTCGAGATAGATTGCAGGAATGATGGATAGACTTGTTATTGAGCACCAGTCTCTTATACTAGGAGCAGTGAGTCTTGTTCCAGTATCATAGCCTCACAGTGTCCTAAAAACAATGTGTGCTTGTTATTGCACTGAAATCTTCCTAAAACACAAAAAGGGCAAGTCCTCACTGCCTCACTGGTTCTTGTTCAAGGGTATCAGAGTCTGGCATTTGCCATGTATGAAATCATCTATGGAAAAAAGCACAAATTATCTTTTGGCAAACCTAGTTTTGCCTCTCTTAAACTGTAGTGACGAGCCATTTTTTCTACCAAAGATCTGCCACTTCACACTCAAAATAGTCTTTCCTGAATAATGTGAAATGAATGGTAAGAACATGACTTTGTCATTAGTCCACAGTCATTTGAGTAACAATGTTAAATGCAGTGCGTTTCATAAAAGCACAGTTGCTTGGATAATGTTGCACTGCTTCTGAGATGTGCATCAACTAAAAGTAGAGGTGGTGAACAGGCTGGGGTATAGGAACAGCATTAACTTGATTCTGTATTCTGAGATCTACGAGCTACTGCACTGTGAAACTGTTGTTGACTAGCAGTGCTGAAAGGCACAGACCTATTTTTGCAGGGCCACCACCCCAAATTGGCCACTAAATCACGCTAGAGCACAGTTCATGCTCTTGCAAAAACCAATATATTGACCTGCCCTTTCGAGAATGAGTTGTCACAGGAACAGGTGGCCAAGACAGCACTGAGGCAGTCATCTGAAGGGCAGCGGTGGACAAGGCCTTTTGGCAAGGGCCAAAATGACTCAAGCCACAACAGGGACAGCCACACAACTGGAGTTCACTGGACGCCACTAGGGTGTGAGAAAGCCCTGAATAAACTGTGAATAAACAATAGGAAGAGGACAGAGAGAAGCCCTTAAAGGGTGGTGGTAATGGTAGTGGGGGTTGTGGTAGTAATGGTGGTTGAGGTAATGATACAAATCATTATGATAATGTTAATGATATTGGTGGTGGTGGCGATACTAATGGTGGTGGTAATGGTGGCCCTGGTAATAACAGAGGTGGTAATTCTGGTGGTGGTTATAGGAGTACTGTTAATGTGGAGGTGGTAAAGGCAATTGTGGTGGTGATGGTAGTAATGACAATGGGGGTGGTCTGGATTTTCATAAGCGTGAAGGAGCAAGAATGGGGGCAGAGCATGAGAACAAGTAGGAGTGCCATGCAGTAGGAGAGTTGCCCGGCCTCAGCCACAGTTCAGCAGTTTTCCAAGAGCTTCTGAGTGCAAGTGGGTGAAACGACAGCCGTGGTTTGTTTATAAGTGGACATCAGGAACTCAATGGGGGAACATAATTCAGTTGTATCACGGCTGCTACCATGAGCACTGAAAGTATACGTGGTGCCCAGCAACAGAAAATCCATGTCAAAAATGTCCGTGAAGTAGAACTGGAGCTGCACACAGCACAGCCATATTTGGCTAAGCCCATTCCGACCTGTGAAAATGAATGGTAACTAGGTGGCCATCATAAGGTCAGACTTGCAGACATGATCTGACAAAAATATTAAACAAAGGATTACCACAGTTAAAAAAAAACAATCATTGGTGAAGGCAGAAGTACTGTTTAATGTGAAAATGTCAAAACATAGGCATACAAAAATTTATGTTTCCCTGTGTTAGGACGCAAAAACCATAACTATTGGTTTTGCCAATCCTTGCTAGTGATGTTTGTGGTACTGGCGTTGGTGGTATTAGTTGTAATACAGTTGTCTGCATACTGGTGGTGGTAGTATTGATTGTATTGGTAGTGGTGGTGGTATTATGGAAGTGGTACTCTATGTGATTCATACTGATGGTATTGGCAGTGGCTGCTGCAGTAAAACATATTGGGCCAGATGTAGCAACATTTAGAATTGCGACCCGCAAATTGCGAGTCAGAGTGACTCGCAATTTGCAAGTCACAATTCTGAATGTTGGATGGTGTCCCTGACACCATCTGCGATTCGCAAGGGGGTCGCAAATGCACACCTCATGAATAATCATGAGGTGGGTCGCAATTTGTGACCCCCTTGCGAATGTCGGCCCTCACAAGGATGGTGGCCTGCTGCGGACAGCAGACCACCATGTCTGTGACTGCTTTTTAATAAAGCAGTTTTTTTTTGTAATGCAGTCCGTTTTCCTTAAAGGAAAACGAGATGCATTACAAAAACGAAAAATGAAACATTTTTGTTTCATTTTTTCAGAGCAGGCAGTGATCCATTGGACCACTGCCTTGCTGAAAAAATGTTTGTAGTGCCATTCACAACGAGGAAGGGGTCCCATGGGGACCCCTTCCCTTTTGCGAATGGGTTACCACCCATTTGACATGGGTGCAAAATGTGATTGGTTTGCGACCGTGTTCACGGTCACAAAGCAATCCTGCATTGCACTGCGACTCGCAATTAGGAAGGGAACACCCCTTCCTAATTGCGACTCGCAAACCCATTTTGCGATTCGGTAACCAGGTTACCGAATCGCAAAACGAGGTTTGTGCATTGTGATGTGCTTTTTGCACGTCGCAAACAGCGAAATTCGCTGTTTGTGACGTGCAAAAAGCTTTCTACATCTTGACCATTGTTTTCTGCACAAATTGCATACATTAAGTAAAGACTTGAATTTGTCAAAAAAGGTAATGGTTTGGTGGACTTTTTAAAGGTAAAATAGTCTTCATGCAAGTCCTCATCATTTCATAGGAGTTGGAATGGTACACCAAACAGCTAATGTCATAAGGTGAAAGATAAATATTCCATTGGTTTAATCTAAAATGTGACTGACAATGTCTCTAGCTAATGGCTGAAAGAGAGTGATCCAAATAGGCTTGAAAGAGGCTTGCCCAGACCGCACTATCAGTATATGTGAAGCAAGAGTTCTGAAATACAGCTCTAGTGTCAACCCAAACTTATAAAGAATTGCTTTCTGTATACAATGCATGTGTACGATGAAGAACTGAATGTGAGATAACTCAATGTATTTTTCAGGTGTAAAGTGATGTCTCATTTATTGTAACACGTGCAGTCCAGAGGAGGTGAAATGATACATGAAACAGCCAGCAGCATAAGATGAGAAAGCTCACTGTGTGAATACTTTAATACATTGATAACGATGTGTTCTACTGACAGCCATACTGTCAGATCAGCTCTACAAATATCTTAAATTACTTGCTGGGTCGCAGTTATGTATTAACTAAAACATGTGTGGTGTTACCCGGCTTACTGACAAAATAAAAACCTTTCTCTCTTTGTGGCTTGGGCAGAATGTAATAATATGTTAGTGTGAATAAAGCAAAGAAATTTGCCTGATAGCAAACATTTAAAATCAGTCTACATCACCTGTAAAGAACTATACGTAAGTATAGATGTTTCAATCATTACGGTAATAGGCATTTGGGAGCTCACTGACACAGGTTAATGAAAGCCCATTTATGCATGTTTCAGTCAGGGTTATGAATCGCAAAAAGGCATTTGTGCTGAAAAACATCATAGTAATGATCCAACAGGTTTTAGGTTATTTGCAATTGCACACTTTATAGAACCTCACAGTGGAGACAGCAAAGTAAAGGCGTTGAGATAAAGAGCTGCATGATGGATTTTTAGGTTGCAGTCTGCTGATTGTGATTGTGTCAATCAGTGCACTGTCTGTCAATCACATATTTCTTAAGTAAAAGGAGAAATAACATAACACATGGACGAGTGGAGATGACACGTCTTCTTTCTGACAGTAAAATTATCAAGTTGGAGGTGGGAGATAATTATCATTATGTCAGTGCAGTCATGCACACAGCGCATTCATTGTTCGCTATTTTAAGTGTTCACATTTTTCATCATATACCTCTTCTACTTAATTTAATTTGAAGAATATCACATAATAAGTATATAATTGGTGAAAGAAGACATATTCATGTCCACAAACAAGGGATTACCCTCTCCTTAACTGCAAAAGAATAACTGTGAAAAATGTTGACCTGACCATGGGCACAGGTCCAAAAACGCCTGAAATAAAATCTGGAGAATACCCAAACGTAATGGAAAGACGTGCTCTCGTCTGAGGGCTGGATTCTGGCTGCTTAAACGACCATGTTTTGTTCAGAAGTGATCGCAATTATTTCACGCAATTAAAATGTAAAACGAACTGTTTATTGTTAAGTAAAGTAGTAAAGCCAGCCACCTTGGTTCAATAAAAAGTAGAACCAATAATGTCTCACCTTCTAATGTATCAAACGGAATCCTTCTCCCCCTCAGTGTGCCTGACCTGATCAAGATGCCAGACGGTTCAATGCTCTTTGAGGAACCAGGATGGGGATGAGAGAAAGAAAGCCTGGATGATCTGAGGGGTGAACCCTCTCGTTGCCTGCGGGAAGCACTGTAATTTGTGCTCGTTGGTTGAAGAGTCAGTGAATGGGGAATGATATGTCATTTGCAGATTTTGTACCACATTAGGGAAATTATTGAAATCAGGTGTACTGCCCCTTGAAAGACACTAAAATTGTAAATTAGGATCAATACATCCCTGATACTTCTCGAGTTAAAGAGCGGTTCCAATGAAACTTAAATTATTAACTGCTAGTGAGCAGCCTACTGATGCTGAAAAGGCAAAACATTTTTAAAACAGCATACTTTGTATCCTCCACCTCTCTTGATCAGCTCAATCAGTACCCAAAAAGGAGCATCCATTAGCAGCCATGAGGGGCACAGAGGTAGCTGACAGTGATGTCAAAAGATGGATGAAGTGTGAGGATGCTAGAAATGAATTGCCAAGTCATAGCTTGCAAAAGATTATGGCCAATGCTAGTGCGGGTGTCTTTAATAAAGTTTATTAATAAGTGTTTATGTATTTTGAATAATGATTTATGTAGAAAATTAAATAACGTAGAAAAATAATGCACGCATTTGAAAATGTGATCTCGAAGAATGGACAACAATGTTCACGAAATGTACTAATTAATGATTAATACATATGAAATGTTGAAAAATAATAGATAAATGCAGTAATATGTCATATTAAGGGTTATGAGGTATGCTTTAGCTTATTAATTGTAGGCCTTAGCTTAACGAGTATCTTGACCTATTTTGCCATGCCTGATGCAGAAGCTGTATTTCTTAGCGGTTAATGAAAATGCTAACAGAGTGAATTAAACTGTGAAATGTCCATTGTCTTGTTAAAAGTTCTTAACAGAAGCTTTTTATGTGTAATGTGTGTGAGACTGACTTTCCCAGGACAAGAACAATGAAGATACTGACTGGAGTGGAAGCTGCAACAACATTGTTACCTTACGAGCTGGATGATGAGAACAACGTAAAGTGGACCAATCAACTGTATGTGAATGATGAAATATTAGAATTCGTAGATTTGACATAGAAATATTATTGGACAAAGTATGAACATACGATAAACTGACCAAAAGGGAATTAGGGGATAGTTTAGGTGACTTTGATATAACAACGTCACAGAGAGAAGAGACTTCAGACTTGATAGGAGAAGAAGACTCTTTAAGAGAGGGAGAGATTCGAGATTTAGGAGAGAGACATACATTCTGACATTAGGCTCATATCTGACCGAGAGCCTGATGCCTTGCTGATTGACTGATGACCTGAGGACAAAGACTTTTTCTGCTTTCCTGACCTGTACCGAGGATGGGTATACATTGAAATGTTATTATTATGCATTCCTGCTTTTTCTTTCTGGGTACCAACTGTGCTGTTTTGATAAATCCATAGTTAGATGTTTTTCCAAATTTGTGTTACTAAATTGTTTTGCATGAAGCCCAACATGCCGATGCTAATCTGGCTTTAGTCAAGGATTCAGATTTATGATGGAAAAGACACATGTTTGATGGATTTCTCTGCTCAACTACACGCATTTCATTTCATTATTGCAGCTGATTCTGCTATTGATTTGCACTGTAACTTTAGAATGTGTCTTAATCCAAGCTTTGATTAGATTGCGTTTGTTCTGCCGCTTTGGACAACCAGTGCTGTTTTTTTATGTGTTCTATTTGACTTTGAGATTAATCTACATGACCTTAGCATTGGTAATACAGGGAAATAAACTTACTAAACTTTTACTAAAGGTGTGGTTATTCATGACTGAAAGGTCATGGTGCGTGACAATTACTGACTCCATTGATTATTGATTTTATTGATTATTAATGGATGATTATTGTGTATCGATTATTGATTATGTAATGGAGCTATGGTAAGAACTTCTTAATTGCGAGTCAAAAGGTTCATTGACCTATTTGCATCCCCTTGTAAGTATACTTATTAAGGTCTGACGCGCTAACACCAATACTCCCACGCTTGACAGCAGATTAAAGTATGAGCTCTTTCAGTATTGGAGCACACAGAACATTTAGACTGTGAAGTCTAGCACTGAAGTACGCATAGGTAGAAAGGCAGAATCATAAGGGCGTTCAGGGTGCCTCTTGTGAAGAAGGACGTTTAGCAAGCATGCATTCAGACGTGCTGATGAAAAATAGGTAATTATGCATGCAGACAATGTGCTTACCATGGAAATGTGTTAGCCCAATCTTATTAAAAGCGATGAGATTACTTTGGCAGAAATCTTTTGAACTCAAACTTTTCAGGAATTAGACAGCTAAATTGCGCCCTGTTCCTAGCTCTGGGAGGGGTGCATCAGATTACGAAAGAGGATTAAAATTGGCTATTGGTTATCAAGTGACGTTCACAGGAAACGTGTGCCAAGATTAAAAACAAGACTAAGTACCACCAAGAGGAACAATGCACGTTGGGCAATGCCTTATCTGCTTCTACGAGTCAACAGCAATTCAACAGGACCTTGTGTACGTGTGCATAATCTACCCTAGGAATTCATTTTAGTGTGTGCAATCAGATATTCCCATGTTCTGTTGTCACAACTCTGGCGATAGACCCGTCGATAGCACACCCTGGAATCGAGCAGATAGGTTGTGAACAACACCTCTCTGCACTGTAATTTGTAGCTCGAGAAGTGGCTCCATGGCACTATACAGGGCCCATCAACTTTTAGCAATGTGCCTGACAGGTTATTCGTCTTCATTGTGAGACACTCAATGATTTACATTTTGTGTTTAAGTTTTACACACTATCAGCAGAGTTTGATGACACTAACAATATGGAAGGCTAAAAAAATCAGCGGTTTTTGTGCAACGGCTACAATACAAGGCCTCATTGACTAACTTGATTCTTAAGGGCTTCCCTATTCTAGCAACAGCATTCTAGAATCAATATTTCTAGAATACAGTCATACCCTATGTTTTTCTTTGGGTAACTGATTTCCCATAATCGTCAGTTTTATTGAAGGTCAAGAGCAAACGGCTATGAATAAGAACGGAACGGAATGCAGAAAACATAATGCCTTCTCTTGAATAAACTCTTTAGAAATAATAGATCGATATGTAATTCCCTGCTTTGCACTTGTCTGGACTCTCAGAAAACACAAATAATGTCCATATTGTAATAACATAGCAGGACACTTGCCCAGAACAAAGGGGTGGGGCTGTCAGATCCGTGAAACATCCCCGCACAATTCCGATCAGGTATGCAACGTGTAACTTCTTCTCTTTAATTGTGGCACCCTTGTAAATTATTTAATACTAACAATAAATGTCACAAATGTGGGGGGATGGACCTTGGAAGGGTTAAGTGGAAAGTTGATCATAAGAAGGCAGTGAAATTACTTTCATAATATTATAATTATATAAATGAAAACATAGCATTATTCCGATGTTTTATCTTCTTACCTGAAAAGTGCAAGACTATATTTTAGTCTCGCACTTTCATAGTCAAAGTACTTATTGTAAAAACAAAATAAAATAAACTTTAGTTATCATTTTCACCACAAGACAAAGTTTGCCCAACTGGGCATAAAGTTATTTTCACCTGCTCCACTTTTGTTAGACCCACCTTTCGATAAAAGATTTTTAACCGTTCCTACAAAATAGAGCCTAAAGGTTCTTGGAGTGGAAGTAGTTAATTTAGCCTTCTGCCAAGCACCTACACAGCATATATCAAAACTGGCAATAATTTGTTCTTAGGGTTATTTCAAACATGTCCATAAGGTTACCCCCTTCTTATACCTTGGATGTTTTCCTTTTTCATATGTCCTCTATCAAACAGGCGGCGAAAATGCTGGACTGGGAAACTGAGAATGGCGAGATCACACACCACCGATACATGCCAACAAATGCCATAACTCGAAGCACAAACTTAAGTTGACCAACATGACTAGGCAAAGTTTCCAAGAGGAGAAAAATATGGCAGTATAATGGCTCATTAGTAAGTGGCAATCTTGTTCACTCATATAACACTGAACTATGAGTGTGCGTGCAAAGTAAATTTCATTGTTCACATATTAGTTGAATATTCTGTACCACAGATTCTTTACCAACACTAGGGCCCTCATTATGAGTTGGGTGGTCTTTTCGAAAGACTACCATGGTGATGGCCGCCAAAAGTCCACCAGTGATGGCGGTATCCCATCCGCTGTATATACGCCAGGCCGACAGAGTGCAAGAGAGTGGTGGTCCCACACCAGCACCGCCGCACCAACAACATCTGGCCCTCCATATAATGACCTACAAATCAGCACACTATTGGCGGTGCAAACCGCCGTGCTCAAATTACCACCACCACCAGAACCCAACACCACATTGGACAGTATGATACATATTGCCACACTACACACACCACACACACCACTATAAAAGACACCTACATACAACCCACAATCCTTTGTAACTACAACCAAACACAGAGAGGAGCCACAAACCACTCACCTACCACTTATACTCCATAGGCACATATACACTACATATGCAGCACACATCACACAACTGCACCATCAACAACATACACACATCACAACTGCACATAAACATCACAACACACCAGCACACACAACTAAGCACCCCTCACACCCCACCAATCCCCAAACACCCCACCCCTGCACACAACACCCCCTTCACCAAACCACATCACAACCACCATGTCCCCTCAAAAGCATCCACAATTCACAAAAGAAGAGTTGAGGGTCATGGTAGATGAAATCATCAGGGTAGAGCCACCGCTGTTGGGAGCACAAGTCCAGCAAACATCCATAGCCAGGAAAACTGAGGATAGTTGACAGGGTCAACTCAGTGTGCACCTATCCATGCACCAGGGAGGACATTAGGAAGAGGTGAAACAACCTTAGGGGGAAGATGTGTTTTATGGCATTACAACACTAAATTGCCATCAACAAGACTGGCTGTGAACCCCCACCTCCTCCTCCACAGTTTACATCGTGGGGGAAGAAGGTCTTGAAAATCATGCACTCAGAGGGTGTGACTGGAATACCCGGAGGACTGGATTCTGGTACATCAACAGCACTCCCCTGGTACCAACGACTCCTGTATAGCATGTGTCACCGCCTCCCTATCACTACCGATTTCACCCCATCTCACATTTCTGCCCCATCACCTAATGCTCCTCTACTGCATGCCACACCATCACACTGCCACTATCCCCACACAGTCCCTCCCTTGTGCACGGATAGCGCTCACAATGGCAAGCACCACAACTCCCACACTGCATTACTCCACACACATGAAAAGCTGCTAGTCCCACTTAGGAAGTATTGTTAGGATCAACTCTGTTCTAGTGTCAGCTGCATCCTCATCATCTGCCTCCTCATCACTATCTATGTCAACATCATCAGCCACTAGTCCAGCTGCCACCTCCTCAACATCCATTAATGGGATGTGACGTCTCACGGCAAGATTGTGTAGCAGGCAGCAGGCAACAACAATCTGGCAGACCTTTAGTGGTCTGTAGTGCAGGGCACCTCCTAAGATGTGTAGACACCGGAATCTGGCCTACAGTAGCCCAAAGGTCCTCTCGGTGACACACCTCATCCTGCCGTGGGCCTCATTGAAACTGTCTTCCCCATCTGTGGCCGGGTTTCTCACTGATGTCAGCCACCATGCCAGGTTATGATAGCCAGAGTCACCTGTACGCATAAAGATTTGACACATCATAATACTGGCAGTGACAGAGGGCAGTATGTGAAGAGAGGTGATATAACAATACACACATACAATTGGAGACATACCAATGAACCAGGTCCTCTCTCTCTGTAGTTGTGCCATCATGTGTGGGACATTGCTTGGGAGATATACTGGTCAGCAAGACACATCACCTGGACATTTATGGAATAAATGTTTTTCCTCTTCCTGTATACTTGTTCATTGGCCCTGGGAGGTACCAAAGCAATGTGGGTGCCATCTATGGCCCCTATCACATGAGGGATATGTGCCATATCAAAGAAGTCAGCTTTAACAGTGGGTAAATCTGCACGTTAGGGGAACCTGATGTAGCTGTCCAGATGTTTGAGTAAAGCACACAGTACATCCTTCAACACATGACTGAACATGGGAGTGACATCCCTGCTGCCAAGTCCACTGTGATCTGGAACGAGGCAAGATAGTGTAGCACAGACAACACCTGCATTGTTGGAGGTATGGCATAGGGACGATGTATGGCAGACAAGAGATCTGGCATCAACTGGTTACACAGTTCCATGATGGTCTGATGGTTCAGCTGATAGTTTTGGATGATGTGTCTTTCTTCCAGGGTAGCAAGATTGACAACGGTCCGGGACACAGATGTATGTCTCATTCTCACCATTGTATGGAATCTAGGAATGGGAGAGAGGAATTGCCACAAGTTGATGTTGTCAGTTCACAAGCCACTAAACACAATACACGTAGCACATAATAGTGTGGACATAACACTGACGTACACTGAACCCACATGTATCGTAGGTGAATGATAAGTGTGAACCCATATGGCCATGTTGAGTGACCCTGTATGCCATCATTGATGACTATTCCAGGCCCAGACAGACAGTTTGCCACCACAATACATTTGACACTTCCATGAAAGAACACCCTGTTACCGAAGGTAAAGAGGTGTATTTCAAACTTGAACATTTAGATATGGTTACCCATCTATGAGGCAGCAAGTGATTGCACATGTTGTGTCATAGTTATCTGTCCATCCAACAACACTATGCATGAATATCAAATGTGTGTACCATGTTGTCATGTGTGAACACAGGTCATCTGTGCACATCTCACTAAAATCATCCATGACACACTTATCATTCACCTACAATACACAACATACATGTAAAATCGCAGCCGCCTGTCCTGCAAGCACAGGATAGATGGAAGTGACCTAATTCTGATGGTGTTAGTTGTCATGGCAGAAGGCGATCTCAACCGCAGGTTAACTCCTCATTGGCTAACATTGTTGCCTATGGGAGACTGTGCCAATGATGATCACCCCCAGCGGTAACAGTCATGTTCGCAGTGGATGTGACGGCCATTTATTGTTGCGTAGTTCACTTGACTCCTGACACTCGTGCAAGACCTCCACTGCATGTGCTGCTGTGTTCTGACTCTGGAAGCCACTATGCCATGTCCAGCAGGAGAAATGCCCCTGCCTTCACCCAGGAGGTGCTGGAGAAACTAGTAGATTTGGTCCTACCCCTGTATGGACAGTTGTATGAGGTACCAGAGCAGCAGGTGAGTCAAATGTTTCTGTCCTGTCTGCTTGTGATGTGTGTGGGTGTGAAAGGTGGTGTGACGATGGACACCGAGTGGATGCACGCAGATAGCAAAGGATTAGACTGCATTAGTGGCGTGCGTGTAAGTTTGTGTGGTCATTATATGTGTCTGTGTGGAATTTACTGCTGTTGCTGTGATGCCACTCTACATGACTTTCTCCTTCTGTTTGTGTCACACATGCAGGTCAGCGCCCATCAGAAGAAGGGGATTCGGCATGCCATTGTCAAGCATGTGCAGACTCCGGGGGTCCATGCCTGGTGGAGCACCCACTGCAGAAAGCGGTGGGAGGACCTGAGATGCTGGGCCCGGAAGGCCACTGAGACCTAGCTGGGCATGTCCTCCCAACAAGGGAGGGGTGGCCGTCGGACCCTGACCCCCTTAATGACCCGCTTTTTGGCGGTGGCCTACCCTGAGGTGGATGGGTGCTTGAGGGCAGCACAGCAGTCACAAGGGGGGAAATACACACTCACAACTGGCTAATGGTAGGCATGTATGGTTTAGGGTAGCCAACTAGTGGGAAGATGTTGTGTGGATAATTGGTACTTGCACATTAGCTATGGGTATGAGCCATCCTGGCAGGATGATGCCTGCCAATGCCATGCTAACAGTGACTCATGAGGGGGCTTACTCCCATGTTTGAGTTTGTCAGGACACATTACACATCTTTTGAGTGAGCAGATCCTTCCATCAACAACAGTATACCTGAAGTGTCAGGGCATTGCCATCAGTAATAGTCTGCCACTATGACAGAGGAAATTGGTGAGTTCTCAGTCAGCTGCCTCATACTGTAGATGTAGATGGCTGCAGGGGGCCAAAATATTACTGTATACATTGTGAAAGAATTTCTTGGCTTGTTATCTTACCATGCAAAATTCGTATGAGTAAGGAGTACAGGGTATGTCTATGTAAACAAGCATGGTAGTGTGGCAAGTATTGTGCTACTGTCCATTGTAGGACCCTTCATCAAGTCAAAGTGTGCCATATGTTTCCACATCAGAAGGTTTCACTACATAGCTTCAGTTTGTTCTATGATTTCAGCCAGATAGGCAGGTCAGTTCAAAGGTATGAAATGGCATGGCATATCTGCAGATTTTGAGGTTGTTACTCTGTGTGAATGATGGTGAGGTATTGACCAATTGCAACCTTTCTTTCCCTCCAACCCTCCCTCCCTCTCCTCCTCTGGCTTTGTGTGCATCAGAATCATCAGGTGAAGTAGAAGGGGCACCGGCAAGTGGGGAAGCTGCAGTCCACGGGACCCAGGAGGCTGAGACCGGTGGAGCCGAGGGGACCAGTGGGACAGAGGGTGAGGGGAGTGCCATGTGGAGATGGATCAATAACATCATCTACATATTCCTCGTCCAAAGGATGCTCCCTGGAAGGGGTGGACACATCTGGGACCAGCCCAGCAGCACCATCCTTGTCGCCACCCCCCTTACCAGCACTGCCCTCTCTGTAGTTCCCCACCCAGTTGCCCGTGTCCGCTCACCCAGGAGGGTGGACGTCTTCTTCGCAACAGGCACCTCTGCCCCTGCCCAAGCCATCCCTGCTGCCCTCAATGAGGAAGCTTTTGACCTCCTGAGGTCCATCTCTGTGGGACAGTCAATCATCATGAATGCCATCAGGGACTGTCATCACACATGCAGCAGACGAATGCCTACCTGGAAGGCATGCGCGGTGCCCTGAATGGCCTGCAGAGATCCCTTCAGGCTCTGGCCTCCTTGTTGACAGCAGCCAGTGTACCTTTGTCTTCCGTCTCCCCTCCAACTACCTGTGCCCAATCCCACACCCCTCTCCCCACACCCATCCAAGCACACTGTCAGACCACCATTCATCCACCTCAACAGACACGGTTTCTCAAAGACAAACACAGGCACCACAAGTCACACCACTGCCATGCACACAGACAACAGACACATGCAGACACAACAACATCCACAGACACTACACCACTCAAACTTGCTATCACCACATCAACACTCCCAGATAGAGACACCAGTCCCCTCATGCCCACCATCATCCCAATAGCAGACACCCACACATCCACCCCATACACCACGTACACACTCACCACGACTACAAACACCCCCACATGCAGTACATCCACTTTACCTGCAGACATCACCCCAACAGACAACCTGTCAAGGAGACCAGATCCTCGGGGCTTGCGCATGTTCCCAACATGTCCACCTCTTGGCAGCTCCAAACTCCACTAGTTATATAGAACAGAGTTAAAGAATGGCCAAGTGGGGGAATGGGTTTTGGGTTGGGAACAGCGGGGAAGGAGACCTGTGGAAGCAAGAGTTAAACAACACAATTGTAAGATTAATCACAATGACTTTCAATACGTTTTTGTTTCAAATAAACACATGCTGAAAACATGAATGGCCTAAGGCTTCACTATAACTAGGCCACAAGAATCTAGGTACCTGAAAATCAAGAAAGGTTATGCAAGATTTTCTTATGAAAATTCCAGAATTAACATATTATATTTTGAACAATAAACTTTCTCCAAATACTTCTTAGAATAATCTCTGCATTGTAGCAAGAATCAAAGAGGACATGGTTTTTTCTCTACATGAATGAACTGTACTAGAACCATGAATAACACTGGTACGTCACTCTCTGATTAAGAGTTTCAAGACTCAAATGCTCAGGGAATATTGTGCACCTTAATCAAACTGCACATCTAGAGTTCAATGTCTAGAAATGATCGCGCACTCTGCTGATCTGTATTTCAAAAGTTAAACAACAGGAATGAATTGCGCACCTTGCTGCCGATTCGAACATCGAAATTCACTTGCAATGAAACGATCACACACAACGCCGATCTGTGATTCAAGAGTTTAATGCCTGGAAATAATCGCGCAGACTGTTGCTGATTCTAATATCAAGAACCAAATGCCATGAAATGATCGCGCGCACTGCCGATCTGAATGTCAAGAAATAAATGCCTGGAGTGAATCGCGCACACTGTTGCTGATTCGGAATTCACAATACGAATGCCATGAAATGATTGCGCGCACTGCCGATCTGAATGTCAAGAAACAAATGCCTGGAGTGAATCGCGCACACTGTTGCCGATTTGGAATTCACGATACAAATGCCATGAAATGATCGCACGCACTGCCGATCTGAATGTCAAGAAATAAATGCCTGGAGTGAATCGCGCACACTGTTGCCGATTTGGAATTCACGATACAAATGCCATGAAATGATCGCGCGCACTGCCGATCTCAATGCCAAGAAATAAATGCCTGGAGTGAATCACCTTACCGCCCTGCTTGAAGATCACCAAATAAACGAGGGCAGGCCTGGAAATGACTCGATATGCCTCCGGGACAGGAGCTCTGGAAAATGCTGTTGCTCTGCACCGGGACCTCTGAATAGTGAGCACGTGGAGCTAGGCTGGCTCCCTTATATAGAGCCAAGCCCCGCCCACGAGCCACACCCAACCATGCTGCAAGAAAGGATTCTAGAAAGTCTTAGAATAAAGGACCACACCCTGTAGTCCTGTAAACAAGCCTTGCAAATGAACAATGAAGTACAAACAGCATTAATGACTTTTCAAGGTAAATGCTCTGCAATACAAAAGGTTAACATACTGCACAGAAACACAATGCATGAAATATGACTTTGCATAAGGACTGGGTTTTTGCATTTAAGTCGCCTGTAGAGCGCGCACTGTCCTGATGTTGACACAACCACACATACAACCTCGCATCTCCCAGCTTCTCCTCCCCCCTCCTTCCAGTACACCAAAATGCCTGCACACACCCACCCAACAGACACCCAGCACACACATGACATCCACCCATACACCAGCACCCAAGGCACATACCCATATACACCTTTCAAGCACGCCTTCTCCCTTCACTCCCAAATGTTTTTCCCATAACCACCCTTGTGTTGTCAAAAAAAGATTTTTATATGAGTTTGCCCTATTCCCTCCCACTGACCCAGTCCCTGTTTCCCCTAAAAGCCCTGCTACCCTCCCCAAACCCAGTCCTTCCACCTCCCATTCCTCCCATGGACCCACTGGTACTGCCAATGTCCCTACCACACCAAAAACTTCAACTCCCGCACACTCTCCCTAAGTGAAAGCCTAAGGCCAATCCCCCTCCAAGCTTAAACCAAAGAACCCCCTCCCAAGCCCCCATCTCACTCCCCCATCGCCTCTGAGGTGCCTGCTTGCCCCATTGATGCCCCTGCCATGTGGAGGCCACTTTGCAGTCAGGAGTCAAGTTGGGCCAAAAGATATTGCCCAGTGTGCCAGGGGCACTGTGGACTATTGGACTGGGCAGTTGGTCCATTTTCTAGTTATATATTAATCTATTTATATATTTTAATATAGCTGCACTACTTCACCCTTCGTAACGATGGTTACAAACTTGTCCTGACGTTACTTCAACACGTATGTATTGTACAAGTGTGATTTGGTGTGTTTCTTCTGTGTATGTGATGTGTTTGTGTAGCAGCATGAGTTGTGTGGGTGAGTTCTGCTATGGACTTGTTGTGCTGTGCTGTGTTGTGTTACATGTTGTGTGGCATTGTGTGGTAGTGGTGTGTGTGTTGTGATGCATCTGTGATGTACTTTGTGCGCTGGATGGACGTGGCTGTGCTCAGACACATTGTTTGGCACTGTTATTGCTTCTATTGGTTGTGTGTTGTTGTTATGTGTTGCTGCCAGTATGTGTTTTCCTGTAGGGCTGTGTGGTGTGGCTTTCTGCCAATGCGCCTGTGTGGTTACAATGGTGTTGTTGTTGTGTGACTCGGTGGTGTTGTGTAGATGTGTTTGACAGTGGTGGTTGTGTTTGTGTTCGGTGTGTGTATGGCACGTGTATGTTGGACGTGGTGTGTGTTGTTTGTGTGTGGGTGTGTGTAAAGTAGATGTGTTTGTGTGTTGGGACAGGTGTATGTTTGCGTGTGTGTGTGGCCGTGATTAGTTGTACTGGGGTTGTGTGTTTTGTATGGGTGTGTAACAATGGCCTTCCCTCCAGTGTGTGATAGGTGGGTGTACTTGCAGTTGTAGTCTTTGTCGCCGTTGCAGTTTCTGGAGTAGTATAGGAAGCAGGAGCAGTGGGAAGACTTCAAGTTTGTGTTCCATGAAGGCTTCGGACGTGTCGGTGTTCCTGCAAGTGAGTATCTCCTTTTCTGTTGTTCGTTTCCGCCAGGCTTTTCGTGGCGGTGTGCAATCTCATGATATGGTCGGTGGAAATATGGTTTCTGCCAGCCGCAGCGGTCCATCCGCTCTAGCGGTACTGGCGGTGTATTGGCTGTGTTCTGTAGGGAACACCGCCATGCTCATAATATGGTGTCTTCTCCGCCGGGCTGCCGGCGGTGCAACCGTCATCACCACGATGGCGGTCATGCGACCGCCAAACACGTAATGAGGGCCTAGGTCTTTCCATGTCCAACATGAGCATCATCCAGTTGCAAAAACGGCCACCCAAAATTATGTAGAGTGGAGAACAATTTCTCAATTGGGAAATAAGGCATACTTTGGTTTCAAACATGCAATAGATGATGGTCGATTGTGGGTGTCTACTGGGTTGATTTCATGTGTGACAATGACACTTTGATAACTGAGTACTACTTCCTGTCCTTTCTTGTCAAATGTTTTATATAGAAATCTGTGTGCATGCTTTCCAATATGTTCCCAGTACAAGCTCTTGCTCAGCTCTGTCTGAGACATTATGGCCCTTATTATGTCCCTGGTGGTCTACTGCCATGGCGGTATGAGCCACCAGGCCGGAGATGTCTATCTCCAGCCCGGCGACCGACAGAGTACCGCCCATGGCATTATGAGCCGGCCTCCCACCATGATTTTCGTGGCATTAGCAATGCCACAAAAACCATGGCGGTAGGCCCTACCGGTGACAGGGAATTCCTTCCCTGTCACTGGTAGGCAGCTCCCACAACTCTCCAACACTCATCTGACACCCCCCCACCCAAACTCACCCCATCCCCCCACACACTCATTAACCTCCCACCGCCTAGATAAAGACACTAACCCCCTCTGATCCACTCACTCACACCATACCCCCACCAATACATTCACACACACCTCCACACCCCATACACACACACACACCCGCAGACACACACACAGACACCCACACACACCACACATACACCCATTCACTTACACTGGCATACAACCATGCATACAACACAACACACACAGACGCATTCACACAAATACTCACACATTCATGCACACACTCAGACATACACACACAACACCCCCCACTCTCCCACTCCCCTCCCCTGTCGGATGCCCGACTTACCTTGCCCGGCGAGGAGGTCATCCGGCAGGAACGGGAAGGGGCACTGCTACCACCAGCCACACCCAGCCAGCAGAACACTGCCAGGCTGTATTACTGGTCATAATACAGCTGGCGACATTCTACTGGTGTGGCGGTGCTGATGTTAGCAGTGCCAGATTACCACCTTCTGCCACTATGAACACTGCAGGATTTCCACCCTTATTGTGGCAGAAGTCAGGCAGTGCTCCTAATATGGCAGATGGATGGTAGCCACCGTGGCGGTATGTTGGTGGCCGTCACTGCTGCGGTAGGCGGTATTTACAGCCATTGTTATAATGACAGCCTATGTGCTGCTCTAATGCACAGATAAAACTATCTACTGCCTAATCTTCTATGACAATCTTAATGTTCTCTGTTTGCTCTTTTGTTCCTGGAAATCAACAACTACATATAAATAGTAAGAATACTATTTGTTGAACACGGGATTCCTGCCACACAAGACTGAGTCAATAACTCTTCTAGTAAGACATATAAATATGATCACTGTTTGCTCTCAGACACATGTGTAGCACTGAATATTGGCACAACAACTCCAAATATGTGACTGAGACTCAAAGCATAAACTTTTACATGACAAAATGACTATACTTTTTCCATATATTCACATGTATATGAAATAAACTACAAGGTTCGGCATTAGGTGATGGTATGGAGAGGGTCTAAGTTCAATGTACAGTTCTGTTGAAAAGCCAAAAAGGCAAAATCTTTCTTGTTTAGTTCCATCTTGAGTTGTATTTTATTTTTCCATCATTGCAAGAATCAGCTCCAGTAGCAAACTAAAACAAACGGATTGATGTGCAAACTGGAAAAACGTTCATGTTAAGTTAAAAATGACTTCTAAATCGCTATTTCACCACAAAAACAGATGGTACGTGAAGAGGCTACTCAGTAAAAGAAAGTTTTTATTTTTTTCTGAAAAAGAAAGTGGGAAGAGGTTCATTTAATGTCTTGTAGCTCTCTGTTCCATAATTTAGTGGCTAGAGGAGAAAGTGTGACCCCCCCTAATGAGGCTCTGTGTAAAAAGACTCTGAGAGGAAACTGTTGATCTGATTGTATAGTTTGAGAGGGATGCAGTTAGTGTAGTTTAAACAACAAAAATGCATGAATAGACAAGAGAGAGTCATACACTGGACTGTTGCATGAACTGGAAGCCAGATAATGACAAATTTGGCTGGCTGAGGCAAAGCCCAGAGAGAAAATCACCCGCTCTGCCCCCAGCGGTGGCCACTGCAAATCTTGAGGGGGGGGCAGGAGGGGTGAGATGTGGGGGAATAAAAAATAGCTTTAAAAAAAACGTGCCTCTTCTCATTGCACCCATCTGCTGCCTCAATCCTCTTCTGGTGGCCCAGCATTTACTGGGACACAAGCACAGGCTCCCTAGCAAACCAGGTGCTGCATTCATGCTAAGTCGAGCATAAAAGCACAGTCAGGATTCATTGGTCTGAGTTACTTGGACTTTCGCTCAGACACAAACCTGGGATTTGTGCAGTTTTTCCAGCCCAGCTGTGTTGAACAGCTGGGCTGGAGAAACCTAAGTGTGCATGTGTGTTTGGCTGGCCTGAGACAGCCGGCCAAACACACATGTACACTTAGGTGCACTCTCTCCTCCTCCTCCCCCTCCCACCTCCCGAGGCCCAGCCCACCCCTCCCTTCACATGCTGCTGGCTGAGCCAGCAGCTGAAAGATATGACGATAAAGAAATATAATTTTATCTTTCATCTCCTGGCTTAGCTAGGGGGACGATGCTCCTTCGCCATTGCGATAGAGCCACCCCTGTGTGCTACCTGATTTCGTGTCACCTACAATCAGTGAAGTAGTGACTTATTGAATCCTACATACAGGACATTACAATAATCCATTTTCAAGCTAACCCATGACGTGATGGCTGCCTTCTGCCTTATGGTGTGAAAAAAGGGACGATTGAATTTGATTTTATGTATTTGACGGGTGCACGCAGACACAACATAGAAACCTAATCAGTCATTTTGAGCACAGCATCTACTTTAACTGCTAGACTTTCAACAGTGTTTGATGGAAAAGTACCCCAAGCATCAGGCCAACTTTGTGCCGACCATTTTAAAGAAATTCTACTTATTACGATGATTTATATTTTTTCAAGATTGATGCCTGTTTCAATCCATCCTTAATATTTAATATTAAACACTTCAAAAGAGAACGATTACATTGGTCTTCAGACTACCTAAAAATCAGTTGAGTGTTTGTGTGTTGCTATGTAGTATGTTTCTACACAGAATATAGTAACGTGTACTCTGAGTTCTTAGAGTGGTAGTATTTTAGGAGGATTCTAGAAATGGCAGTTAATTACCAGTGGTCAAAGATTGCAGCTGAGGGCTGTCTCCAAGAAACTTATTTGTTCTTCCAAACAAGAATTAAGGGGGTCATTCTGACCCCGGCGGGCGGCGGGAACCGCCGGCCTGGAGGGAACCGCCAGAATACCGCTGCGCGGTCAAAAGACCGCCGCGGGTATTCTGGGTTTCCCACTGGGCTGGCGGGCGACCGCCAAAAGGCCGCCCGCCAGCCCAGTGGGAAACACCCCTCCATGAGGATGCCGGCTCCGAATGGAGCCGGCGGAGTGGAGGATGTGCGACGGGTGCAGTAGCACCCTTCGCGAATTTCAGTGTCTGCTAAGCAGACACTGAAATTCAGGGTGGGGCCCTCTTACGGGGGCCCCACGACACCCCATACCGCCATCCTGTTCCTGGCGGCCGAAGCCGCTAGGAACAGGATGGCGGTATAGGGGTCAGAATCCCCATGGCGGCGCAGCAAGCTGCGCCGCCATGGAGGATTCTACAGGGCAGCGGAAAACCGGCGGGAGACCGCCGGTTTTCCCTTTCTGGCCGCGGCTGAACCGCCGTGGTCAGAATACCCTGGGGAGCACCGCCAGCCTGTTGGCGGTGCTCCCGCCGACCGCGGCCCCGGCGGTCCTTGACCGCCGGGGTCGGAATCAGGCCCTAAATCTCCTTTACAATTTGGTGGCAAGTTGTCGAACAATGCCTCAGATCTTTGTGGCACACATCGTGCGCAGGAGGTGTTTCGTCCCATTCAACATGCGTATTCTGCTCTGGGCTTTACTGGCTTCCCTCCTGGTTTCCCTCTTTCCACTGAGCATTCAGCAACCTGTCCTGTTCAGCATGCATAGTCTGCTCTACGCTTTCCTGGCTTCATTTTTCTCATGTTACTTGTTGTTAAAGACCTCCTCTTGGGCATGAAACCTTCCTTGGGCCATGCCCTGCCACACCTTTGGGTGTGGTCCTTGAAAGACCTCACCCTTCTGCCTGGAATATGCCTTGGGCTACTTCCTGCGATGCCCTTGGGTGTGGTCCTATAAAGACCTCACCCTTATGCCGATCCATTGCTAGGCTTTCTGACTCCCAAGGAGAGAGCATCTCTTCCTCCTAGCTCCTGAAAACGGTTACACATAAGATCTTACCTCTTGATCCTGTGCCCGGTTCAGGAGATGCAACGCCTTCTTCTGCTCCATCAACCCCTTCAAACTCCCTGCTCAGCTAGCTTCTGCTCCAGATTCCCTGTAAAATGACAAAAACAAAGTACAGAACTCTTCTGAACTTCAGTAAGGTAGATTACCTCTATTTTGTGCAAAGACATTCATAAAAGATATTTGAGGTTAGGGCACTAACCAATAAGGATTGAAATACCTTTTACTAAGGTACAAGGATTGAAAATGGAAGTGAATGCATCCATAATGAACAATGGACAATATGCACAAAGTTACTTGAAAAGCTTTGTTGTTTTGTGAACTGTGCATGTGTAATAGGCTGTGATACGAATAGTGTGAAAGTACAATGTGTCAAGAAGTGTAATGGGTGTTCTTGTCACACACTGTGGTATTATCCTATGCTTGATCATGAATTTTCAGAGGTGCAAATAAGGGTAGTGTGCATGAAAATATCCAGAAGCAAGATGTTGTTTATGCAATAACATCCTTGTAACAATGCATCTCATATGTATTTGGTTTTTTTTTTAGTAGAAAATCTCACAGGGACATATTGAGTGCAAAGAGTGTCAACTGAAGGCGTGCGGCTTACCATGGGCAAGCAGAAAGGTATATCAACTACTGAAACATACACAAAAAAGTAAGGGAGAATTCAAAATTATACATTGTATTTATGCTCTTTCCCCTTCACTTTCCCCAAAACACATCTGGCCGAGAGCCTTCAAACTCCCCTTTAGAACTGTGGGAAGAGAAGTCATGTGCAGAAGAGGAGGAAACATCTTCTCTCTCTTTCTTTTTTCTCATCCCAGCCCTCCTGATCCTGAGGTCTGTTGCCATCACACAGTCACAACACTTTTGTGTAGGTATTCAGGAAACAGGAGCACTGTGGCTTACTCTTTGTTTGTGCAGACTTCTGCCATTGTTCAGGTGAGTGGATGCTGGCCTCTTGATAAGAAGCATCAGCTGGTTCTGCCATAGAATGTGTTACATGTTGTGTGGCATTGTGTGGTAGTGGTGTGTGTGTTGTGATGCATCTGTGATGTACTTTGTGCGCTGGATGGACGTGGCTGTGCTCAGACACATTGTTTGGCACTGTTATTGCTTCTATTGGTTGTGTGTTGTTGTTATGTGTTGCTGCCAGTATGTGTTTTCCTGTAGGGCTGTGTGGTGTGGCTTTCTGCCAATGCGCCTGTGTGGTTACAATGGTGTTGTTGTTGTGTGACTCGGTGGTGTTGTGTAGATGTGTTTGACAGTGGTGGTTGTGTTTGTGTTCGGTGTGTGTATGGCACGTGTATGTTGGACGTGGTGTGTGTTGTTTGTGTGTGGGTGTGTGTAAAGTAGATGTGTTTGTGTGTTGGGACAGGTGTATGTTTGCGTGTGTGTGTGGCCGTGATTAGTTGTACTGGGGTTGTGTGTTTTGTATGGGTGTGTAACAATGGCCTTCCCTCCAGTGTGTGATAGGTGGGTGTACTTGCAGTTGTAGTCTTTGTCGCCGTTGCAGTTTCTGGAGTAGTATAGGAAGCAGGAGCAGTGGGAAGACTTCAAGTTTGTGTTCCATGAAGGCTTCGGACGTGTCGGTGTTCCTGCAAGTGAGTATCTCCTTTTCTGTTGTTCGTTTCCGCCAGGCTTTTCGTGGCGGTGTGCAATCTCATGATATGGTCGGTGGAAATATGGTTTCTGCCAGCCGCAGCGGTCCGTCCGCTCTAGCGGTACTGGCGGTGTATTGGCTGTGTTCTGTAGGGAACACCGCCATGCTCATAATATGGTGGTCTTCTCCGCCGGGCTGCCGGCGGTGCAACCGTCATCACCACGATGGCGGTCATGCGACCGCCAAACACGTAATGAGGGCCTAGGTCTTTCCATGTCCAACATGAGCATCATCCAGTTGCAAAAACGGCCACCCAAAATTATGTAGAGTGGAGAACAATTTCTCAATTGGGAAATAAGGCATACTTTGGTTTCAAACATGCAATAGATGATGGTCCATTGTGGGTGTCTACTGGGTTGATTTCATGTGTGACAATGACACTTTGATAACTGAGTACTACTTCCTGTCCTTTCTTGTCAAATGTTTTATATAGAAATCTGTGTGCATGCTTTCCAATATGTTCCCAGTACAAGCTCTTGCTCAGCTCTGTCTGAGACATTATGGCCCTTATTATGTCCCTGGTGGTCTACTGCCATGGCGGTATGAGCCACCAGGCCGGAGATGTCTATCTCCAGCCCGGCGACCGACAGAGTACCGCCCATGGCATTATGAGCCGGCCTCCCACCATGATTTTCGTGGCATTAGCAATGCCACAAAAACCATGGCGGTAGGCCCTACCGGTGACAGGGAATTCCTTCCCTGTCACTGGTAGGCAGCTCCCACAACTCCCCAACACTCATCTGACACCCCCCCACCCAAACTCACCCCATCCCCCCACACACTCATTAACCTCCCACCGCCTAGATAAAGACACTAACCCCCTCTGATCCACTCACTCACACCATACCCCCACCAATACATTCACACACACCTCCACACCCCATACACACACACACACCCGCAGACACACACACAGACACCCACACACACCACACATACACCCATTCACTTACACTGGCATACAAACATGCATACAACACAACACACACAGACGCATTCACACAAATACTCACACATTCATGCACACACTCAGACATACACACACAACACCCCCCACTCTCCCACTCCCCTCCCCTGTCGGATGCCCGACTTACCTTGCCCGGCGAGGAGGTCATCCGGCAGGAACGGGAAGGGGCACTGCTACCACCAGCCACACCCAGCCAGCAGAACACTGCCAGGCTGTATTACTGGTCATAATACAGCTGGCGACATTCTACTGGTGTGGCAGTGCTGATGTTAGCAGTGCCAGATTACCACCTTCTGCCACTATGAACACTGCAGGATTTCCACCCTTATTGTGGCAGAAGTCAGGCAGTGCTCCTAATATGGCAGATGGATGGTAGCCACCGTGGCGGTATGTTGGTGGCCGTCACTGCTGCGGTAGGCGGTATTTACAGCCATTGTTATAATGACAGCCTATGTGCTGCTCTAATGCACAGATAAAACTATCTACTGCCTAATCTTCTATGACAATCTTAATGTTCTCTGTTTGCTCTTTTGTTCCTGGAAATCAACAACTACATATAAATAGTAAGAATACTATTTGTTGAACACGGGATTCCTGCCACATAAGACTGAGTCAATAACTCTTCTAGTAAGACATATAAATATGATCACTGTTTGCTCTCAGACACATGTGTAGCACTGAATATTGGCACAACAACTCCAAATATGTGACTGAGACTCAAAGCATAAACTTTTACATGACAAAATGACTATACTTTTTCCATATATTCACATGTATATGAAATAAACTACAAGGTTCGGCATTAGGTGATGGTATGGAGAGGGTCTAAGTTCAATGTACAGTTCTGTTGAAAAGCCAAAAAGGCAAAATCTTTCTTGTTTAGTTCCATCTTGAGTTGTATTTTATTTTTCCATCATTGCAAGAATCAGCTCCAGTAGCAAACTAAAACAAACGGATTGATGTGCAAACTGGAAAAACGTTCATGTTAAGTTAAAAATGACTTCTAAATCGCTATTTCACCACAAAAACAGATGGTACGTGAAGAGGCTACTCAGTAAAAGAAAGTTTTTATTTTTTTCTGAAAAAGAAAGTGGGAAGAGGTTCATTTAATGTCTTGTAGCTCTCTGTTCCATAATTTAGTGGCTAGAGGAGAAAGTGTGACCCCCCCTAATGAGGCTCTGTGTAAAAAGACTCTGAGAGGAAACTGTTGATCTGATTGTATAGTTTGAGAGGGATGCAGTTAGTGTAGTTTAAACAACAAAAATGCATGAATAGACAAGAGAGAGTCATACACTGGACTGTTGCATGAACTGGAAGCCAGATAATGACAAATTTGGCTGGCTGAGGCAAAGCCCAGAGAGAAAATCACCCGCTCTGCCCCCAGCGGTGGCCACTGCAAATCTTGAGGGGGGGGCAGGAGGGGTGAGATGTGGGGGAATAAAAAATAGCTTTAAAAAAAACGTGCCTCTTCTCATTGCACCCATCTGCTGCCTCAATCCTCTTCTGGTGGCCCAGCATTTACTGGGACACAAGCACAGGCTCCCTAGCAAACCAGGTGCTGCATTCATGCTAAGTCGAGCATAAAAGCACAGTCAGGATTCATTGGTCTGAGTTACTTGGACTTTCGCTCAGACACAAACCTGGGATTTGTGCAGTTTTTCCAGCCCAGCTGTGTTGAACAGCTGGGCTGGAGAAACCTAAGTGTGCATGTGTGTTTGGCTGGCCTGAGACAGCCGGCCAAACACACATGTACACTTAGGTGCACTCTCTCCTCCTCCTCCCCCTCCCACCTCCCGAGGCCCAGCCCACCCCTCCCTTCACATGCTGCTGGCTGAGCCAGCAGCTGAAAGATATGACGATAAAGAAATATAATTTTATCTTTCATCTCCTGGCTTAGCTAGGGGGACGATGCTCCTTCGCCATTGCGATAGAGCCACCCCTGTGTGCTACCTGATTTCGTGTCACCTACAATCAGTGAAGTAGTGACTTATTGAATCCTACATACAGGACATTACAATAATCCATTTTCAAGCTAACCCATGACGTGATGGCTGCCTTCTGCCTTATGGTGTGAAAAAAGGGACGATTGAATTTGATTTTATGTATTTGACGGGTGCACGCAGACACAACATAGAAACCTAATCAGTCATTTTGAGCACAGCATCTACTTTAACTGCTAGACTTTCAACAGTGTTTGATGGAAAAGTACCCCAAGCATCAGGCCAACTTTGTGCAGACCATTTTAAAGAAATTCTACTTACTACGATGATTTATATTTTTTCAAGATTGATGCCTGTTTCAATCCATCCTTAATATTTAATATTAAACACTTCAAAAGAGAACGATTACATTGGTCTTCAGACTACCTAAAAATCAGTTGAGTGTTTGTGTGTTGCTATGTAGTATGTTTCTACACAGAATATAGTAACGTGTACTCTGAGTTCTTAGAGTGGTAGTATTTTAGGAGGATTCTAGAAATGGCAGTTAATTACCAGTGGTCAAAGATTGCAGCTGAGGGCTGTCTCCAAGAAACTTATTTGTTCTTCCAAACAAGAATTAAGGGGGTCATTCTGACCCCGGCGGGCGGTGGGAACCGCCGGCCTGGAGGGAACCGCCAGAATACCGCTGCGCGGTAAAAAGACCGCCGCGGGTATTCTGGGTTTCCCACTGGGCTGGCGGGCGACCGCCAAAAGGCCGCCCGCCAGCCCAGTGGGAAACACCCCTCCATGAGGATGCCGGCTCCGAATGGAGCCGGCGGAGTGGAGGATGTGCGACGGGTGCAGTAGCACCCTTCGCGAATTTCAGTGTCTGCTAAGCAGACACTGAAATTCAGGGTGGGGCCCTCTTACGGGGGCCCCACGACACCCCATACCGCCATCCTGTTCCTGGCGGCCGAAGCCGCTAGGAACAGGATGGCGGTATAGGGGTCAGAATCCCCATGGCGGCGCAGCAAGCTGCGCCGCCATGGAGGATTCTACAGGGCAGCGGAAAACCGGCGGGAGACCGCCGGTTTTCCCTTTCTGGCCGCGGCTGAACCGCCGTGGTCAGAATACCCTGGGGAGCACCGCCAGCCTGTTGGCGGTGCTCCCGCCGACCGCGGCCCCGGCGGTCCTTGACCGCCGGGGTCGGAATCAGGCCCTAAATCTCCTTTACAATTTGGTGGCAAGTTGTCGAACAATGCCTCAGATCTTTGTGGCACACATCGTGCGCAGGAGGTGTTTCGTCCCATTCAACATGCGTATCCTGCTCTGGGCTTTACTGGCTTCCCTCCTGGTTTCCCTCTTTCCACTGAGCATTCAGCAACCTGTCTTGTTCAGCATGCATAGTCTGCTCTACGCTTTCCTGGCTTCATTTTTCTCATGTTACTTGTTGTTAAAGACCTCCTCTTGGGCATGAAACCTTCCTTGGGCCATGCCCTGCCACACCTTTGGGTGTGGTCCTTGAAAGACCTCACCCTTCTGCCTGGAATATGCCTTGGGCTACTTCCTGCGATGCCCTTGGGTGTGGTCCTATAAAGACCTCACCCTTATGCCGATCCATTGCTAGGCTTTCTGACTCCCAAGGAGAGAGCATCTCTTCCTCCTAGCTCCTGAAAACGGTTACACATAAGATCTTACCTCTTGATCCTGTGCCCGGTTCAGGAGATGCAACGCCTTCTTCTGCTCCATCAACCCCTTCAAACTCCCTGCTCAGCTAGCTTCTGCTCCAGATTCCCTGTAAAATGACAAAAACAAAGTACAGAACTCTTCTGAACTTCAGTAAGGTAGATTACCTCTATTTTGTGCAAAGACATTCATAAAAGATATTTGAGGTTAGGGCACTAACCAATAAGGATTGAAATACCTTTTACTAAGGTACAAGGATTGAAAATGGAAGTGAATGCATCCATAATGAACAATGGACAATATGCACAAAGTTACTTGAAAAGCTTTGTTGTTTTGTGAACTGTGCATGTGTAATAGGCTGTGATACGAATAGTGTGAAAGTACAATGTGTCAAGAAGTGTAATGGGTGTTCTTGTCACACACTGTGGTATTATCCTATGCTTGATCATGAATTTTCAGAGGTGCAAATAAGGGTAGTGTGCATGAAAATATCCAGAAGCAAGATGTTGTTTATGCAATAACATCCTTGTAACAAAGCATCTCATATGTATTTGTTTTTTTTTTTAGTAGAAAATCTCACAGGGACATATTGAGTGCAAAGAGTGTCAACTGAAGGCGTGCGGCTTACCATGGGCAAGCAGAAAGGTATATCAACTACTGAAACATACACAAAAAAGTAAGGGAGAATTCAAAATTATACATTGTATTTATGCTCTTTCCCCTTCACTTTCCCCAAAACACATCTGGCCGAGAGCCTTCAAACTCCCCTTTAGAACTGTGGGAAGAGAAGTCATGTGCAGAAGAGGAGGAAACATCTTCTCTCTCTTTCTTTTTTCTCATCCCAGCCCTCCTGATCCTGAGGTCTGTTGCCATCACACAGTCACAACACTTTTGTGTAGGTATTCAGGAAACAGGAGCACTGTGGCTTACTCTTTGTTTGTGCAGACTTCTGCCATTGTTCAGGTGAGTGGATGCTGGCCTCTTGATAAGAAGCATCAGCTGGTTCTGCCATAGAATGTGTTGGCAGATTCAACATTGAGTACATCATTCAATTGATTCCAGGGATTTTATGGACACTGCAGCAAACACAAGTTAGCAGAGATGTTAACAGTGAGTTCATAGTTAAAACAAATGTACTTGAAATATGTGCACACGCACTCTAAAGCATCTGCCACAAGTATTGGGCTGGCTCATTCTCTTTTAAGCTCGCATTCTTGTGCTGCTATGAGTGACTCCATGCAGCTGACAAATGGCCAAGACACACCTATGTGATAGCAACATGCTGTGCACCGCCATTTTGCAGAGGGCGGATTCATAGGATTTGTATGGAGCTCTGTGTCCATGCATTTCTTCATGCTGTTTGACGCCATTTTACATGAAGCAGTTTTACCACTCTAAAGCGAATAGTGCAGTAACTCTTTCTATACGTTGTATGCACAAGAGGGAGTTAAATTGTTGCCTTCGTATTAACAGCATATCACACATTATATGCACTCTGACAACAAAAGCACCATTCAACTTTGACTAGTGTACATTTCTACCTGCTGTGTGTGTGTGTGTGTGTATGTGTGTGTATTTATATATATATATATATATATGTATATATATATATATATATATATATATATATATATATACACACACACATAGCAGCTGCTCTTCTTTTAATTTGGTCTGTGCACACAATTTTTCTAGCGGTTATTTAGAATGTGCACTCCTCCTTCATTCTCCTTGACTCCACTACAAGCATTTCTTCCGGCACTAGGTGAACCGGTTATGAAATGGCAGGAGTGGGGAGAATCAAGAGGTACTTACTCCCTTCAGGAAGAAAAGAATACTACCACACACATTAGGTCTTGAAGGTCTACGCATATGCAATCAAATGGAAAGAAAATCAGAGCAATTGATGAAAGCTTTGTTTATAAGAAGGCTCGGAAAGACTTATTTTTCACCCACAGTCTGCGTAGCAATTGACCATTACAGTTTCTTCCAAAGAAACCAAAATAAACAAAAATCAGTTGAATATTATGTGTCATCCTTAAAGAAATTGCCAAATTTGTGCACATTTGGAACTCTTCATGATCAAGGAATGAGACTCTAAAATATTATTCACTTCAATAATCCATGTATTCTGGAAATATGATGGATTTACAGTGGCTCTCTACATAAAGATGTAATTGCATTTGCTAAACACTGGAACTTTTAAGAAGATCTACATAGGTAGCCAATATTAACAACAAAGACCAAGAACAAGTTTGTGACATCTCCAACAAAACACAATTTTTATATAGAAAGAAGAATGAAAAGAACATCAACACGGAAATAACAAATTACAACAAGGAAATAAGTAGGATTACTAAATCCCGTTTAAAAAACAAAGAATGTTATTAACGTGGCAGTAAGGAACATCTCAATCAAAGTACAAATTGCCCATTATGCCAAAATGTGCAGAAAGAAAACATCTTCAACAAAAGTAAATACAAATAGGAAGATTCAGAATCAGAGTCCTCTGTTGAAGACAAGAAGAATTCAAGTGACTGCATTTTGAGTAAGGGTGGCGGAATTTGCGAAGTTTCACTCCACATAATGCTGAGGAGCTTCATAAAAACTCTGCAAGATTCTGTAGAGTTCCACCAATGGGTGGAAAATATGCAACTCGAGCTGCAATTTAGCTCCAGCAGCACGAGCAGCACTGAAGATCAGCGCAAATTTCACCATATATTGCATAAGAGCCTGCAGTCATTTGAGTTGATTTTGCTGCTGCTCGAGTAGAAAATGTACTTGAGCTGCAGCAAATTGACTCAAATGGCAGTGCTTTGACTGTGCTTACCCGCGTTAGAAAATCTAGCTAGGGGATGCCAAATATTAGTCTTGCTCACTGCCTTTCCTTTTCTGGAGCCTTGCATGAGAAAAATTCTGCCATGCTGATAGTGACAGAATTTGGTCAGAACTTTGTGTTAAAGAGTAACGCAGAATGACCAAAATTCTGACATTTCTGTAGGCAGAACAAAACAGTCTTGCGAGTGAAATGAATTATGATAGAGTAATCATAAACATTGTTGCTGATTCAGGCTCATCATATACTATTGTCAACAAAGGACTTTGGGTAGAAAGGTTCATTAACACAATAGACATTAGAACCAAAATTATTTTCCACTGATAATCATCCTCAAAGTTTCACAGGTGAATACACTCGAATGGTGGGGTATGTGCTATTAATATTTGAATCTAAAGGAAGAAGAGTCTCTGGAATTTTTTTATGTTGGGTTGGATCATCAATGGGCTTATGATTTCATATTTGATCCAAACACTTAACAGTTTGAGATGTGAGTTTCCTAAAGTGTTCTCTGCTAAGGCAAATTAAATAATAATTTTCGATCACAGCATTGTAAAGATAATGCTGCACTAGTTTCGCACAAAATCAGGAACATTGCCATTACAGTTAAAAAGAGGTTCAGGCAGAATTGAACAAATTAGAAGAAGTTAAAGTAACTGAACCTATTGAAACATCTGACTGAAGGGCACACTCAGTAGTAGCTAGATGTCAGAATGGAAAAATCAGGATCTGCATTCATTTGTGTGACCTTAACTGTAGTATTTTAATTGATAAACCTCCATTGCCCAGAAGTGGCAAATGGTCTTGTTCATTACCTTGGTCTTTAAGTCTGCATCCGAACAGGTACTATTTAATTCTGAAAGCAGCTGTTCAACACCGTTTATACCACATTTTAGTAGTTATCAGTTTCATCACATGCCCTTTCTCTTATCCTTGACTGCGGCAATATTCCTTCGCCTCATGCACAACATCCTCAAGGGCCAGAAAGGGACAATTTTCTAACAGGATTACATTCTAGTCATGGGGAAGAGTAGTAATGAACATTACGTAAGAATGAGAAATATGTTAAAAGTGCTTTAGGAGAAGAAGCTGAATGCAGAATGTCCAACATGCAAATTTGCAGTGAAGTCTATTACATACTTAAGGCATTTTATTTGCGACAAAGGTATTCTACCAAAATGTGTGTTAGTGGAAGCTATTACCATTTCTCCTGCTCTCCTACTAATACAGGCAATGATAGATCATTTCTTGGGCGAGCGGAATTCTATGCAAAGTTTGTGCTGAAGTTTGCTGCAGAACTAATAAAATGTCTCAACTGTTTAGGAAAGATGCAAACTTCACGCAAATCACAGTTTGCAACATAATTTACACACCATTCAAAGTTGAGATAAATAGGACAATACCCTTAAGCGGTTTTGATACGTCCCTTAAAGTAGTGGTCACAACTGACACCAGGATCAAGGATTAGGGCTGTGTTGTCTCAAGTGGACACTATTAGTAAAGAAGTCAGTCACCATTGCACATGTATCCAGATCACTCACAAGGTCAAAAGAATAATATTCAGTCATGGAAAAAGAAATGTTGGCATTGTGTGGGGGTAAATTATTTCCAACAATTACTACGGGTAAAGAATTCGCTTTAAGAACAGATCCTAAACCACTCACCAAACTTCCCATGACAGGTGGTCTATCAAGAGCCATGCTCTGCATCTGAAGATTGTCACTACGGTTGTTGATCTACAGTTATGTAGTAGCTCACATACCTGGTGTTAAGAATAGTGTTGCAGACTTCTTGAGCAGAGCTCATTTGTCGTCATGCAGTCATCAGCATGATGAGTGGATTGATTATTGTGTGGTAAACATAGTATCCAAAATCACTATTATATCTACAGAAGAATGGTGTGGGAAGGGAAAGGCAGTTTTAATAAAATGTTTAAGACATTTTGGGAAATGAGAAATGAACTGTCCACTCATGAAGCAGGTTATGTGCTAAAAGGCTATCAAATTATTCTTCCAATTACATTGAGTAAAATAATTCTTGAAATTAACTATGATGGGCACTTTGGCACCATAAAACAAAGTGAAGGCTCAAGTAACAATATTGATGGCCACATATTGGTGTTGATATTGAGAAATGTGTCCATTATTGTGTAAATTGTTCTGACTCTGATAAGTCACAGATCGCTCTCAAGCCACTGTTGTGGAGTAACTGTTCCAAATACTCCATGGGAGACACTAAGCATAGATATTTTGAGCTCTATATACGGGTCTGATGGTAATTTCAAGTATGTTCTTGTATATATTTTTAATCAACTAAAGTTTGATGCAGTTGTAATGGAACAATTTATGGATCAAGTTTGTTTTTTAAGAGAAGGATTGCTAAGAGAATAATCATGGTCAATGGTCCACAATTTTGTTCCAAAGATGTAAAAACTTTCTAGGCAGGAATGGTGTTAAGCACAATTTTACATATATTTCCCACCCTACAACTAACAGCGGTGTGGAAAGTCTCAACCAAGGTATTATGAGCAGTGTGCATTTATCTGTCAACAAAGTTGTTGTGGGAACATGACTTACATTAGATAATATGGGCTTATCCCACTACATTTACTTTTAAGGACTTGAGTCCTGTGAAAAATTTGAGGGGAAGAGAATTATATACTAAAAGCAACTTGTGTTGGATGTCAACTGAGAAATATAGAAATTGGTCACCCACTAGAGTCAAATTTAAGATTAACAAAGCATAAGAAATAATATGATCACAAGCATGAAGTGTTTGAAGTAAAGTTAAATGTTGGTGACTTGGGAAGGTCAAAGTTCCTGTAATATTGTATAAGGGAAAATGGAAATAATCAGAACCCTTACAAGTTTTGGAATTATTCACCAATTCTGCTGAAGTAAATGATGGGGAACGTGTGGTATATCAGCAGATTGTTCAGGTGTGCAGGAGGTAAATGTGATTTTGGGAATGTTTCTGAGGATTTATAAATGTTGCGTCGCACACAGGTGGCTTCAATGGGGTGATGGCTGGGATGTGGGTCTTTGGAGTGGACTTGATCCACAAAGCAGCAGCAATGTGTCAGTAATGCTCAGGGTTGTGCCGCCTGGCAGAGAAGATGCATCAATTCCGCTGGATTTATTGGGGCTAGAAGAGCACATTAGGGCCACTTCCAAGGGTCCAGGATTGGGCGGGTCCCACTTAGCAGAGAAGATTCACAGATGGCAGAGTCCAGGTGCTGGGTTCAAGGTTGTTGGAGCTTTCTGTCTTGAGGCTTGTAGGCGGGTATCTTCCACCACGCCTACGGACTCCTCCGACTGGCACAGCTCGCGCGCGTCAGAGGTAGGCATTTTCCATCCCCATGGTAACGTGGGGGCGGCACCGGACGCCTGGGACTTGGATTTCCGGGTCCCGGGTATAGAAAAGGGCGACGACGGACTCGGGCGGTCGGAGGAGTCCTCTGAGGCAACGGCCTCAAGAGGAGTGAACCGAACATCGGGAGACGCAACGCCCGTCACAGAGGGAGCCAGGATTGAGAAGCCGGAGTTTCTCAACAGGAGAAGAAGACGCGAGGAGAAAACCAACCCGCAGGAGACGAGCACGTTCCGCCACGTCCCAGGAGGGGCGTGGTTAAACAAGGTACTGTCCTTGCTTAAAGGACAAGCCGGCCCGTATAAACAGGGGGCTGGGGAGGAGAGAGCGGGAAGGGAGGAGGAGGTGGGGAAGAGGGGATTAAAAGGGGAAGCCACTGTTGCTAAGTAGAGAAATAGACAGCCTATAACCCTTGGATCTTATTTATAGCAAGAGCTACCGGGGAGCACTAAGAGTGTTGGAGTGTAACACCCGTATTTCTGCCTCAAACACACTACCGGGTCTCTCTCTTTTTCTCTCTCTCTCTCTCGCTCTCTCTCTCGCTCCCTCATTTTACCATTTTCTCTATCCCATTCCTACGTTCGTGTTAAAGATATATATACGCCCGACTTACCTTCCATCCCGCTCCTTTGTTTTTCGGTACACCGGGAGCCCACGTCAAGTCGGCGCCAGTCAAGACAGGGCCTATGAAGAACCCCAAAAGAGAAGGACATTAAAGAAGACATCGCACGAAAATCTAAAACCCCAAGTTTGCACAAGACTCTTAAATAAATATCACCTTCACTTACAATACGTCTCTGAGTCCTCCATACCACCCTCGCGCCCTGTAACAAGGCTCTAGTCAGGAGGCCAGCCAACTAGCCCTTGGAATCACTTTGGGGTCCTGAGACCAACAGTTGCAGGTCCAGTTCTTCTGAACCAGGCAGGAGGTCAGCATGTCAGCACAGAAGGGCTTCAGAACAGCAGTTCAGCCGATTGGCAGTCTTCCTGGCAGAGTATCAAGAGGACCAGATGTGGTGTCTGAGGTCGAATATTTATACTCAGTTGTGCCTTTGAAGTGGGGAGAAGATTCTAGAGGCATGCCTTTGAAGTGATGTAGGCAGGGTTATTTTTGTGCAGGAAGTGCCGCCTTCCTGTGCGAAAAACACCTTCAGAGGATTTTCCTCTTTGTACGTGTGTTGTAGATTGAGCAGAAAGGAGTTACTTGTACCCTGTTATTCGTAATCCCTGAGGTGAAGTTTTATTTGGATTGAACTGTGGTGGGAGGGCATTACAGGGTGCGAAGGGACGGGGGTGTTCAAAAAAATAAATATATATTTTTTTAAAAACACTTACCTTTGAGGGGAGATGTGTTCTTCTCCCCTCTGCCCTCTTCCTCTTCCCAGCTAGACAGGCTCCCAGCCAATCACAATGTTGCTGAAAGCTGACAGTAATTTTGTGATTGGTCTGAGTGGCCTCCTTCATCACTCAGACTGGGAATGGGAGCCTGGCACAGTGCACATGTCCTTTTGGTCGGCCAAACAGACATGCACACTTTGTATAGCCCTCCTCCGCCCCCCCCCCCACTCCAGCCCATCCCCACCCCGCACTACAAGGAAAAATAAAATGCTAATAAAGTAATGTACGTTATTATCATTTTATTTTTCCTTTTTGGAAAAACCAGTGGGGCGACGCTCCTTCTCCTTAGCGGAGGAGCTGCCCCTGGGTTTACCGCCAAACTCCTATGATGGAGCTATCCTAACAAATGATCACCTACATATGAAGTATAAACTCTGCTCACAGTATACCTGTTCTTCATTGCAATACAAGCATCAAAGTACCTCAATATTTTGATTGGGACAGTCCCGTAGCCACCTGGTTAGATATCTATTTTAATCAATCTCTTGTTGCTCAAGAAGTTGTTGACGAAAGTTACTAAAAATGAAGGGCCTGATTTAGAGTTTGGCAGAGGGGCTACTCCATCACAAACATGACAGATATCCCATCCGTTCTATTAAAATTCCATTAAAGCCTTTGGAAATTGTAATACGGGGATGGGATGTCCGTCACATTTGTGATGGAGTAACTTCTCTGCCAAACTTTAAATCAGGCCCATAATCTTAAAATGACAACAAGAGTCAAACTTTGCATGTGAATTGTTAACCCATACATAATCACTGTTTCAGGGGGATAGGTTTTACACTTGCTGTTCCTTTGAAGAATAACTTCTTGACATATTTCCAAAATCTTACTCTTCATGTATTTTTGATCACTTTTGCTGAAATTAGCTTTTCTACCACAATTGTCAAATGCCGTGCACCATGTAGGACACTCCTTGCCAATGGCTTTATGTCCCACACATCCAAATCTAAAATGTGACCTGTGAACTATAACGTGTGTTTTTACACACACAATACACACTGATTCTTTATTTAATTTTTTTCTTTCTCCTCCTCATCCACATCTCTTTGCTGATTTTGTTACTGTTGCACCTTAATATAAATTGGTCTCTGTTCCTCTTATCTGTTTACCCCCTCCCCCCCAAACTTACAGCTCAATGACAACTTCCGTAGACTGGTGACAAAATCTGCTGATACATCTTATTCCTGACTTCTTAAACCAAAATGTTAATACTCTAATATTGTGGTAGTTTTGGGAAGATGATATAAATCAAACTTTCTGACATCAATTTTGGTATTCATTTAGTGTTCTTCGTTCCTCTACACTGAATTCCAGCAAGTTTTAGGAACTCGTGCCCTTCCACTCCTAGACAGTACAGTACAATAACAAGACATGTTTCCTTTCTGAACTTAAATTGGCTTCACATACTCAAAACGCTTATCTTCTTGTTCCACTTTAGAACTGGTTCTCTAGCAGAAGGTGAAAAACCCAGATTTGCTTCTGCATAGTTTACTAACTGTTTATGGATAGTTTACTAACTGTTTATGATACTCAGTAAATGTTAAATCGCCCTTCAAATACTGTCAGATCTAAAGTGATCTTGTTAACACACTCACTCAGTGGCTAGTTACATCGTGTACTACTCATCTATGTTATATGTATTCTTCTCTTCACATAAACATGTTGCAACAATCGTGTTTACTTAAGCCATAACATTTTGGGGAAAGCAAATTAGCACTCAGTTTATTGCTTTGCTTAGCTTTCCTCTTTATTAGTTATGTATTTTAAACAACAGTCTTGAGTTTGTGCTGTAGCATCCAGCACTGCAGACAGAAATGTCCTGACAGCAGAAGTCAATATTAGCTTGCTGATAGCACTACACACACATATGTTGAAAACAAGAATTATTCCACAAAAATAAACTGCCTGCCAAAAGGCCTTAAGGTTGCCAGAGATTGGTAGACTGCTAATTTCAAGGTGAATAAATAAATTCCCCAAAAGCTAATTAAAGTACCTCCGCCCGCATACCTCAATGACCTGTCTGATCAACTGCAAAATGCATCTTGAGTGAATCATCACGTGATTGTTGAGATTGTCTTCTCTGCTTGGATCACAATGCACATGCACTCTAGAGAAATTCACGCAGAACTTCCCAATCATCAAATATGTCTGACATGTTGAATGACATAGGGGGTTATTACAACTTTGGAGGAGGTGTTAATCCGTCCCAAAAGTGACGGTAAAGTGACGGATATACCACCAGCCGTATTACGAGTCCATTATATCCTATGGAACTCGTAATACGGCTGGTGGTATATCCGTCACATTTGGGACGGATTAACACCTCCTCCAAAGTTGTAATAACCCCCATAATGTCTTGTACATCTGTTTCATTTAGGAAGTTGGCCTTGTTTCCCAAAGAAAGGCTCTCAATCTATCAAAATGGGAGCTGCAAATATCCAACCATTCTGCATGTATGCAGAAACAATGCCAACTACTTCACTTGCCACACTGTTGCCACAACCCTCCAAATGAGAGTGCCCAAGAGGGATCATACTGGTTGAGTTTGTCAGCGGGATCCATTCTCTCCAGACTGTCGGCAAGTGTCAGTGATGCTTCCATCATGCTTGGTGATGATTGCTCACAATGAAAGGGGAAAAGCTCATACCTGACTCTCGCTCCTTCCGTGGTAAAGTGTCGGCAAAGTCATCATCTCATCCAGCTCATTGTCAATGTGAAGGGCAGGGTGCCATACTCCAAATGAAGCAAATCCACATATTGAGGTAAGTTGTAGAGCTATTTCAGCACCTCACCAACCATCAACTGCCACTGGTGTCCCCTGGATCTATCCTACCCACATATTTGCATTATAGAACATTCTGCAAGTGACACCAGAACCCAGTATATGCAACACAATGTTTTTGCTGGTTTATCTTTTTTGCCTGTGCAAATATTTTTTCTGATTTACAAAACTTTCCCTACAGTTTGCATTCTAATCACATCCAGACACTTTGGAAAACATATGCAGATTGATTTTGGTCATCTACCTTGTTTGATGCTTTTCAAGGCTCTGGGCTACTTATACTTAATGGGGTGGTGCAGAAAAATAACTCTATGGCTCCTTTTCTGAATAGGGTGGAATAGGGGTGGTATTTACTGCATCCAAAAACTATTGATACCACATAATGGGATGTTTACAGAGTGCAGTAATGACCTCCTATCCCATTTAAAAAAAAAATGAGAATGGAGTATAACGTGTGGAAATGGTATGTACCACACAAAATCCCATGATTTTTCTTTTTTCCAGACCTATACCTCCAATACAGTTTATCAATTTTTGGGGGGTGAAATCTGTCAGAGGAAAAGTACAGAGTGTATCAATTTACCTATTAGCACAGGGATCAGAATAATACTCTACAGAGATAACTGGAGTTGCAGCCATATACATGTTACTACTTGGCATATGTATTGATGGCATTTGAGAATGAAATGAGATTTCTAGGTGTACTCAGTGCTGGACTGGACTTTTAATAAATTGTCCATTTCCCCAATAGACTAGAGCCACTGGAGTCATTTTTTAACGCCCAAGGCCGCAGCTGGTGCCTCTGTGGTGCCCCTGTTTAAATCTTTAAAAGTACAATCTTTCATTTAAAGCATTTAAAAGATCGATGGTTTCACTAAATTGCATGATGTAGCACAACAGACTGTCTTTGAAATTGAGGTTTTATTGTGATTACGTGACATTTAGGGCCTGATTTAGAGTTTGGTAGATGGGATTACTCCATCACAAACGTGACAGATATCCCATCCACCATATTACAATTCCATTACATCCTATGGACATTGTAATAAGGCGGACAGGATATTCGTCACCTTTGTGATGGAGTAACCCATCCACAAAATTCTAAATCAGGCCTTTAGCTTCAAGTAAAGTAGGAGATATTACATATGTTGTTATAAATATTAGGATGAGCTTTTTCTTCAAAAATATTTTCATTGGTCTAAAGATATATGTGTGTTAACCACTGTGAAGTAGGCTGGGTATTGACATGGGATAAATTCATACATCCTAACTTCACATATCTGGTTGCCCGATGTCAGGTCTGAGTAATTCTTCAAGTAAATTTTTAGGTCTTATCTACCAAACAGCATTAATTGTGTGTTTGCTAAAAGACATATTGTCAGTTTACAGAGAGCTTAGAGCCCGCACATTGAATACTGTTGGTGGCTTTAATGTCACTCTCATTTGCTTGCTTTTTATTCATTAGCTTGTGTTGGCCTTCCTTTCTATTGCTCCCATTTGCCCTTCCCCTAGAGAATGGCCTTGTTACTTATGTCTTTCCACTGTTTAATTGTAAAGCACTCATTTTTTCTTTTGCTTCAATGAGGCCCTCATTAGGAGCTTGGCAGTTGGAAAAGGCTGCCCGGCAAACTCTCACAGTTCAGGAGACTGCCAGTGTGGTCTCCTTCCCGCTGACCCTGTTATGAGTTTCCCACTGGCCCACTGGCCCTCTTCCACAAGTCTTCAGGTCCAGGAATCCATCAATGGTGTCTTGCAGTCTCTTCTGGTTCTTGCATTATCTTCTATCACATCTTCTAGTGTGTTTTAGGAAACTTGCTGTGTTTTACTCCTACAGCAGAACACATTGTTCTCTTTCTGTGTCGTGAACTTCTCCTATGCCCTCTGTGTTGCTTCCACTACCCTCTGTGTTGGTTCTTCTTCCCATATCCTCTGTATCACTTCCCAAATCCATTCCCTTCCTGTTACTTGCACCCATTGGTCACCTAACCAGTAAAGCACCTATCAGGAGGGGTCTCTGATGTCACCTGCTGCCACTGGCCACTCAGATGCACCAGGGTGCCCCACCGACTTGGAATCTAAGATGGCAAAACCCAGGGACACTTTGGAAGAGCTCTTGGCAGCACCCCTTGGGTGGTGATGGACAGGAGAGTGGTCACTTTCCTGTACTTTGGCCAGTTTTGCGCCAGAGCAGGGACTGGGGGTCCCTGAACTGGTGTAGACTGGATTATTCAAGAAGGGCACCATCTGTGCCCTTCAAAGCATTTCCAGAGGCTCAGGGAGGATGCCCATCCCATGCATGTAACACCTATTTCCAAAGGGAGAGGGTGTAACACCCCTCTCCTAAAGGAAATGCATTGTTCTGCCTTCCTGGGATTGAGCTTCTCAACCCCCAGGAGGGCAGAAGCCTGTCTGTGAGGTGGCAGCAGCTGGGGCTGCAGTGAAAACCTCAGAAGACTGGTATGGCAGTACTGGGGGGGCATGGCGGAGCCTCCAGAGTGCATGGGATTCTGCAAACAATACTAGAATCAGTATTGGGGTACAATTCCCAGTTGTTAGACACCTTACATGGCCACATTCAGAGTTACCATTGTGAAGCTACATATAGGTATTGACCTATATGTGGTGCACACTTATAATGGCGTCCCCGCACTCATGAAGTCTGGGAAAATGGGCCTGGACCACGTGGGGGCACCTCTGCTTGTGCAGGGGTGCCCTCACACACAGGTACTATGCACCTAGCCTTCAGGGTCTGAAGGTTAGACATATAGGTGACTTATAAATGACCTGGTGCAGTGAAAATGGCTGTGAAATAGTGTCTACACTATTTCACTCAGGCTGCAATGGCAGTCCTGAAGAAGTCTTTGTATGAGCTCCTTAGGGGTGGCAAAAGAAATGCTGCATCCCATAAGGATATACTGGGGACTTATAAGGGGGGTCCAGTATACCAATTTGGAGTGGACTCCTTGGCTACCAGTATATAAGTACAAATTTGGAATCAGAGAGCATAAGCACTGGAGTTCTGGTTAGCAGGACTCCAGCGACACAGTTAAGCATACTGACAAAAACAGTGAAACAGACTGACATGTAGGCCACAACCTATGATCACTGGGGTCCTGACTAGCAGGATCCCATTGACACAGTTAAAACACACTGACAAGCATTGACAAACAGGCCAAAAATGGTTGGTAACCATGCTAGAAAGAGGGTACTTTCTCACACTCACGCACCCACTCACAGACCCACTCAGACTCTCATGCAACCATTCCCAGCCACACTCAGACCCTCATGCAATCACTCACAGACCAACTCACACACCCACTCACAGACCCACTTACACCCTCATGCAACCACTCACAGACCTGCGCAGGCAATGACGCACCCACTAAGACAGTGATGCATGCACTCTCACCCCAGACTTTGACTCTCACAGACACTTTCATCCCCAGATACACCTTCTTACACCTATTCTCACACTGAGAGAGACAGGCTGTGGCCAACTCCCACCACGCACAGCCAGGGGGTGGGGTTTTCTACCTACATCTTTCTCTTTCAATCTCTCCTTATCTTTCCTTCTGGCTACTCCACCTTCATCTGTTTCCTTTACTTCCCTCGCTACCTGAAATTTATTTCTACTTAATCTCTATATGTACCCCTTTTCCCTGTACTTCACGTCTCTCGCTATACTGCTCTGCTTATGTCTCTATCCATCTCTTGTATCCTACCCTGTGCCATTTCCCTTACTCACTAAGGTCACACGTAACTGTCTAGCCAGAGAAGTGCACATATTTGAAGAGGAAAAGAAGGGCAATTCAAGGGAATTAAAATCAGGAGGAAGGTATTAGATGTTAACCAATGAATTGGGGAAAATCCTCAAAACAGCACTTTGATTTCAACTGCTGCAGAAGAACACTAGTTTTTCAAGGGGGGTATATCTGTGACTGAAAACATCTGGCAACTAAAGCAATACTTTCAAGCAGAGAAAGCTCAAGGTTGACCGCAGCGTACTGGAAGCTAAGGACTGGAAGAACTGCCACACACAGCAAACACTTTATCTTTTTTATTGTTGTTTTCAGCATGAAACAGTCAAAAGTATGTCCACAGCTCTGCAAACAAAACAAGCGAATGAGGAAATTCATTCTTGGTCATTCTCTGACAAAACCTGAGAAGTACTGCATCTGAATCAGTATCAGCCCTCTAATAGGTTAACTGCAGTCAGTAAAAGACAGACACCTGCCCCTCTTCTAAACAGTCGCCCATTTAAGGCACAGCAGATCTCAAATTTAGCTCAACACTTCAAAACATTTCTCTGTATTGCAATTCTTTGTGGTTCAGGCCGCTTCTGGCTCACTGCATAGCATAGAAACATGGCTTGCACCCCGCACAAGTGCGCTGGTAAGAGGGAAGTTTGCCTGTAAACCAATGGGTGTGTGTGGAGTTACCACTCAGACCCTCATTGTGGGTGGCTGATAAATAGGGCAGACATATTTGATGATTGGGAAGTTCTGCGTGAATTTCTCTAGTGTGCATGTGCATTGTGAACCAAGCAGAGAAGACAATCTCAACAATCATGTGATGATTCACTCAAGATGTATTTTGCAGTTGATCAGACAGGTCATTGAGGTATGTGGGCGGAGGTACTTTAATTAGCTTTTGGGGTATTTTTTTTATTCACCTTGAAATTAGCAGTCTATCAATCCCTGGCAACATTAAGGCCTTTTGACAGGCAGTTTATTTTTGTGGAAAAATTATTGTTTTCAACATATGTGTGTGTGGAGCAAGCTAATATTGACTTCTGCTGTCAGGACATTTCTGTCTGCAGTGCTGGATGCTACAGCACAAACTCCACACTGTTGTTTAAAATACATAACTAATAAAGAGGAAAGCTAAGCAAAGCAATAAACTGAGTGCTAATTTGCTTCCCCCAAAATGTTGAGGCTTAAGTAAACACGATTGTTGCAACATGTTTATGTGAAGAGAAGAATACATATAGCACAGATGAGTAGTACACGATCTAACTAGCCACTGAGTGTGTTAACAAGATCACTTTAGATCTGACAGCATTTGAAGGGCGATTTAACATTTACTGAGTATCATAAACAGTTAGTAAACTATCCATAAACAGTTAGTAAACTATGCAGAAGAAAATCTGGGTTTTTCACCTTCTCCTAGAGAACCAGTTCTAAAGTGGAACAAGAGGATAAGCGTTTTGAGTATGTGAAGCCAATTTAAGTTCAGAAAGGAAACATGTCTTGTTATTGTACTGTCTAGGAGTGGAAGGGCAAGAGTTCCTAAAACTTGCTGGAATTCAGCATTGAGGAAGCAAGAACACTAAATGAATACCAGAATTGCTGTCAGAAAGTTTGATCTATATCATCTTCCCAAAACTACCACAATATTAGAGTACTAACATTTTGGTTTAAGAAGTCAGGAATAAGATGTATCAGCAGATTTTGTCACCAGTCTACGGAAGTTGTCATTGAGCTGTAAGTTTGGGGGGGGGGTAAACAGATGAGAGGAACAGAGACCAATTTATATTAAGGTGCAACAGTAACAAAATCAGCAAAGAAATGTGGATGAGGAGGAGAAAGAAAAAAATAAAATAAAGAATCAGTGTGTATTGTGCGTGTAAAAAACAGGTTATAGTTCACAGGCTCACATTTTAGGTTTGGATGTGTGGGACATAAAGCCAATGGCAAGGCGTGTCCTACATGGTGCATGGCATTTGACAAATGTGGTAGAAAAGCTAATTTCAGCAAAAGTTGTAAAACCAGTGATCAAAAATACATGAAGAGTAAGATTTTGGAAATATGTCAAGAAGTTATTCTTCAAAGGAACAGCAAGTTAAAAACCTATCCCCCTGAAACAGTGATTATTTAGGGTTAACAATTCACATGCAAAGTTTTACTCTTGTTCTCATGTTAAGATTATGGGCCTGATTTAAAGTTTGGCAGAGAAGTTACTCCATCACAAATGTGACGGACATCCCCTCCCCGTATTACAATTTCCATAGGCTTTAATGGAATTTTAATAGAACGGACGAGATATCCATCATGTTTGCGATGGAGTAGCCCCTCTGCCAAACTCTAAATCAGGCCCTACATTTTTTGTCACTTTCGTCAACAACTTCTTGAGCAACAAGAGATTGATTAAAATAGATATCTAACCAGGCGGCTACGGGACTGTCCAAATCAAAATATTGAGGTACTTTGATGCTTGTATTGCAATGAAGAACAGGTATACTGTGAGCAGAGTTTATACTTTATATGTAGGTGATAATTTGTTAGGGTAGCTCCATCATAGGAGTTTGGCGGTAAACCCAGGGGCAGCTCCTCCGCTAAGGCGAAGGAGCGTCGCCCCACTGGTTTTTCCAAAAAGGAAAAATAAAATGATAATAACGTACATTACATTATTAGCATTTTATTTTTCCTTGTAGTGCGGACGGGGATGGGCTGGAGGGAGAGAGGGGGCCAGAGGAGGGCTATACAAAGTGTGCAGGTCTGTTTTGGCCGACCAAAAGGACATGTTCACTTTGCCAGGCTCCCATTCCCAGAGTGATGAAGGAGGCCACTCAGACCAATCACAAAATTACTGTCAGCTTTGAGCAACATTATGATTGGCTGGGAGCCTGTCTAGCTGGGAAGAGGAAGAGGGCAGAGGGGAGACGAACAAATGTCCCCTCAAAGGTGAGTGATTTTAAAAAATATATATTCATTTTTTTAACACCCCTGTCCCTTCGCACCCTGTAATGCCCTCCCACCACTGTTCAATCCAAATAAAACTCCACAGATACAAGATGTGGTTAGATGTAATAATGGATTTTTTAAGCGTTTCAAAACTTGTTTATAGAAAACCTTATTAACCTGTTCTGTGCCTTGGACGAGATGATCTCGTCCAAGGCTACAGTTCCCCTGTGCCTTGGACGAGATCATCTCGTCCATGGCACAGGGGAACTTGGGGGAGCGCTAGCGCGCCCCCGTGCACCCCCCCCCAAGCCGGGGATGGAAGGGGAAGACCTTCCCCTTCCACCCCCGACCCCCCCCCCCTGTGACGTCAGCGCGCGAGCGCGCGCTGATTAGTCACAGGGGCCTCACCCATCGCGCCTTGGGCAAGGGTCGCTCCCAGGGGGGGGGCATGTTTTCAGGAAGGCCTTTGGGGGCCCTGGGGGCAGAAACCTCTAGGCATCGGGAATAAAAATAAAAAAAAAACTTTTTTTTTTTTTTTTTTATGTGGGGAGCGACCCCTTAGGCAAGGGTCGCTCCCCTTGGGGGAAAATTATATTTAGGCCATTTCTGCCCCCCTTGGGAGCAGATTGGCCTATTTTGATGAGGCCAATCTGCCCCCAAGGGGGGTAGAAACCACTAGACACCAGGGAGTTTTTTCTTTGCGTGAATTTCACACAAGGGGAGCGACCCCTTAGGCAAGGTCGCTCCCTGGGGGGGGGGCAATTTATTTTAGGCCATTTCTGCCTCCCCCTTGGGGCAGATCGGCCTATTATTAGGCTGATCTGCCCCCGGGGGGGCAGAAACCCCTAGGCGCCAGGGCACATTTTTTTTTTGTGTTTTTTTTTGTTTTTGTTTCTTTTTTTAGAGTTGGGGAGCGACCCATCAGGCAAGGGTCGCTCCCCTGGGGGACAAATTGTATTTAGACCATTTCTGCCCCCCTGGGGGCAGATTGGCCAATTTTAGGTCAATCGGCCCCCAAGGGGGCAGAAACCACTAGGCACCTGGGATTTGTTTTTTGGCGCCAATGTCACGCAGGGGGAGCGACCCCGTAGGCAAGGGTTGCTCCCGGGGGGGGGGGGAATTTATTTTAGGCCATTTCTGCCCCCCCTATTATTGTTTGTTTTTTTAGAGATGGGGAGCGACCCATCAGGCAAGGGTCGCTCCCCTGGGGGGCAAATTATATTTAGGCCATTTCTGCCCCCCTTGGGGGCAGATTGGCCGATTTTAGGTCAATCTGCCCCCAAGAGGGCAGAAACCACTAGGCACCGGGGATTTGTTTTTTGGCACCAATGTCACGCAGGGGGAGCGACCCCGTAGGCAAGGGTTGTTCCCGGGCAGGAGGGGTTTGGGGGGGATCAAATTTATTTTAGGGCATTTCTGCCCCCCCCCTCCCTGGGCCGGCTGAGCTAGAGGCCAAACTCCACAGGTAGGCACTTTGCAAAAAACACCTCTGTTTTCTGTGAAAAAATATGTTGTGTCCACGTTGTGTTTTGGGCCATTTCCTTTCGTGGGCGCTAGGCCTACCCACAGAAGTGAGGTACCATTTTTATCGAGAGATTTAGGGGAACGCTGGGTGGAAGGAAATTTGTGGCTCCTCTCAGATTCCAGAACTTTCTGCCACAGAAGTGTGAGGAACATGTGTTTTTTTTGCCAAATTTTGAGGTTTGCAAAGGATTCTGGGTAACAGAGCCTGGTCCGAGCCCCGCAAGTCACCCCTCCTTGGATTCCCCTAGGTCTCTAGTTTTCAGAAATGCACAGGTTTGGTAGGTTTCCCTAGGTGCCGGCTGAGCTAGAGGCCAAAATCTACAGGTAGGCACTTCGCAAAAAACACCTCTGTTTTCTTTCAAAAATTTGGATGTGTCCACGTTGCGCTTTGGGGCGTTTCCTGTCGCGGGCGCTAGGCCTACCCACACAAGTGAGGTATCATTTTTATCGGGAGACTTGGGGGAACGCTGGGTGGAAGGAAATTTGTGGCTCCTCTCAGATTCCAGAACTTTCAGCCACAGAAATGTGAGGAACATGTGTTTTTTTAGCCAAATTTTGAGGTTTGCAAAGGATTCTGGGTAACAGAACCTGGTTCGAGCCCCGCAAGTCACCCCATCTTGGATTCCCCTAGGTCTCTAGTTTTCAGAAATGCACAGGTTTGGTAGGTTTCCCTAGGTGCCGGCTGAGCTAGAGGCCAAAATCTACAGGTAGGCACTTCGCAAAAAACACCTCTGTTTTCTTCCAAAAATTTGGATGTGTCCACATTGCGCTTTGGGGCGTTTCCTGTCGCAGGCGCTAGGCCTACCCACACAAGTGAGGTATCATTTTTATCGGGAGACTTGGGGGAACGCTGGGCGGAAGGAAATTTGGGGCTCCTCTCAGATATCAGAACTTTCTGCCACAGAAATGTGAGGAACATGTGTTTTTTTAGCCACATTTTGAGGTTTGCAAAGGATTCTGGGTAACAGAACCTGGTCCGAGCCCCGCAAGTCACCCCATCTTGGATTCCCCTAAGGTCTCTAGTTTTCAGAAATGCACAGGTTTGGGAGGTTTCCCTAGGTGCCAGCTGAGCTAGAGGCCAAGATCTACAGGTAGGCACTTCGCAAAAAACACCTCTGTTTTCTTCCAAAATTTGGATGTGTCCAAATTGCGCTTTGGGGCGTTCCTGTCGCGGGCGCTAGGCCTACCCACACAAGTGAGGTATCATTTTTATCGGGAGACTTGGGGGAACGCTGGGTGGAAGGAAATTTGTGGCTCCTCTCAGATTCCAGAACTTTCTGCCACAGAAATGTGAGGAACATGTGTTTTTTTAGCCAAATTTTGAGGTTTGCAAAGGATTCTGGGTAACAGAACCTGGTCCGAGCCCCGCAAGTCACCCCATCTTGGATTCCCCTAGGTCTCTAGTTTTCAGAAATGCACAGGTTTGGTAGGTTTCCCTAGGTGCCGGCTGAGCTAGAGGCCAAAATCTACAGGTAGGCACTTCGCAAAAAACACCTCTGTTTTCTTCCAAAAATTTGGATGTGTTCACGTTGCGCTTTGGGGCGTTTCCTGTCGCGGGCGCTAGGTCTACCCACACAAGTGAGGTATCATTTTTATTGGGAGACTTGGGGGAACGCTGGGTGGAAGGAAATTTGTGGCTCCTCTCAGATTCCAGAACTTTCTGCCACAGAAATGTGAGGAACATGTGTTTTTTTAGCCAAATTTTGAGGTTTGTAAAGGATTCTGGGTAACAGAACCTGGTCCGAGCCCCGCAAGTCACCCCATCTTGGATTCCCCTAGGTCTCTAGTTTTCAGAAATGCACAGGTTTGGTAGGTTTCCCTAGGTGCCGGCTGAGCTAGAGGGCAAAATCTACAGGTAGGCACTTCGCAAAAAACACCTCTGTTTTCTTTCAAAAATGTGGATGTGTCCACGTTGCGCTTTGGGGCGTTTCCTGTCGCGGGCGCTAGGCCTACCCACACAAGTGAGGTATCATTTTTATCGGGAGACTTGGGGGAACGCTGGGTGGAAGGAAATTTGTGGCTCCTCTCAGATTCCAGAACTTTCTGCCACAGAAATGTGAGGAAAATGTGTTTTTTTAGCCAAATTTTGAGGTTTGCAAAGGATTCTGGGTAACAGAACCTGGTCCGAGCCCCTCAAGTCACCCCTCCTTGGATTCCCCTAGGTCTCTAGTTTTCAGAAATGCACAGGTTTGGTAGGTTTCCGTAGGTGCCAGCTGAGCTAGAGGCCAAGATCTACAGGTAGGCACTTCGCAAAAAACACCTCTGTTTTCTTCCAAAATTTGGATGTGTCCACATTGCGATTTGGGGCGTTTCCTGTCGCGGGCGCTAGGCCTACCCACACAAGTGAGGTATCATTTTTATCGGGAGACTTGCGGGAACGCTGGGTGGAAGGAAATTTGTGGCTCCTCTCAGATTCCAGAACTTTCTGCTACAGAAATGTGAGGAACATGTGTTTTTTTAGCCAAATTTTGAGGTTTGCAAAGGATTCTGGGTAACAGATCCTGGTCCGAGCCCCGCAAGTCACTCCATCTTGGATTCCCCTAGGTCTCTAGTTTTCAGAAATGCACCGGTTTGGTAGGTTTCCCTAGGTGCCGGCTGAGCTAGAGGCCAAAATCTACAGGTAGGCACTTCGCAAAAAACACCTCTGTTTTCTTTAAAAAATTTGGATGTGTCCACGTTGCGATTTGGGGCGTTTCCTGGCCTACCCACACAAGTGAGGTATCATTTTTATCAGGAGACTTGGGGGAACGCTGGGTGGAAGGAAATTTGTGGCTCCTCTCAGATTCCAGAACTTTCTGCCACAGAAATGTGAGGAACATGTGTTTTTTTAGCCACATTTTGAGGTTTGCAAAGGATTCTGGGTAACAGAACCTAGTCCGAGCCCCGCAAGTCACCCCATCTTGGATTCCCCTAGGTCTCTAGTTTTTAGAAATGCACAGGTTTGGTAGGTTTCCCTAGGTGCCGGCTGAGCTAGAGGCCAAAATCTACAGGTAGGCACTTCGCAAAAAACACCTCTGTTTTCTTCCAAAAATGTGGATGTGTCCACGTTGCGCTTTGGGGCGTTTCCTGTCGCGGGCGCTAGGCCTACCCACACAAGTGAGGTATCATTTCTTTCGGGAGACTTGGGGGAACGCTGGGTGGAAGGAAATGTGTGGCTCCTCTCAGATTCCAGAACTTTCTGCCACAGAAATGTGAGGAACATGTGTTTTTTTAGCCAAATTTTGAGGTTTGCAAAGGATTCTGGGTAACAGAACCTGGTCCGAGCCCCGCAAGTCACCCCATCTTGGATTCCCCTAGGTCTCTAGTTTTCAGAAATGCACAGGTTTGGTAGGTTTCCCTAGGTGCCGGCTGAGCTAGAGGCCAAAATCTACAGGTAGGCACTTCGCAAAAAACACCTCTGTTTTCTTCCAAAAATTTGGATGTGTCCATGTTGCGCTTTGGGGCGTTTCCTGTCGCGGGCGCTAGGCCTACCCACACAAGTGAGGTATCATTTTTATCGGGAGACTTGGGGGAACGCTGGGTGGAAGGAAATGTGTGGCTCCTCTCAGATTCCAGAACTTCCTGCCACAGAAATGTGAGGAACATGTGTTTTTTTAGCCAAATTTTGAGGTTTGCAAAGGATTCTGGGTAACAGAACCTGGTCCGAGCCCCGCAAGTCACCCCATCTTGGATTCCCCTAGGTCTCTAGTTTTCAGAAATGCACAGGTTTGGTAGGTTTCCCTAGGTGCCGGCTGAGCGAGAGGCCAAAATCTACAGGTAGGCACTTCGCAAAAAATACCTCTGTTTTCTTTCAAAAATGTGGATGTGTCCACGTTGCGCTTTGGGGTGTTTCCTGTCGCGGGCGCTAGGCCTACCCACACAAGTGAGGTATCATTTTTATCGGGAGACTTGGGGGAACATAGATTAGCAAAACAAGTGTTATTGCCCCTTGTCCTTCTCTCCATTTTTTCCTTCCAAATATAGGAGAGTGTGTAAAAAAGACATCTATTCGAGAAATGCCCTGTAATTCACATGCTAGTATGGTCACCCCGGAATTCAGAGATGTGCAAATAACCACTGCTCCTCAACACCTTATCTTGTGCCCTTTTTGGAAATACAAAGGTTTTCTTGATAGCAATTTTTTACTCTTTATATTTCAGCAAATGAATTGCTGTATACCCGGTATAGAATGAAAACGCACTGCAGGGTGCAGCTCATTTATTGGCTCTGGGTTCCTTGGGTTCTTGATGAACCTACAAGCCCTATATATCCCCGCAACCAGAGGAGTCCAGCAGACGTAACAGTATATTGCTTTCGATAATCTGACATTGCAGGGAAAAGTTACAGAGTAAAACGTAAAGAAACATTTATGTTTTTTTCACCTCAATTTCAATATTTTTCTTTTTCAGTTGTTATTTTCTGTAGGAAACCCTTGTAGGATCTACACAAATGACCCCTTGCTGAATTCAGAATTTTGTCTACTTTTCAGAATCGTTTAGGTTTCTGGGATCCAGCATTGGTTTCATGCCCATTTCTGTCACTGACTGGAAGGAGGCTGAAAGCACAAAAAATTGCAAAAATTGGATATGTCCCAGTAATATGCCAAAATTGTGTTAAAAATTGGGTTTTCTGATTCAAGTCTGCCTGTTCCTGAAAGCTGGGAAGCTGCTGAGTTTAGCACCGCAAACCATTTGTTGATGCCATTTTCAGGGGGAAAACCACAAGCCTTCTTCTGCAGCCACTTTTTCTCATTTTTGTAAAAAAAACTAAATTTTTACTGTATTTTGACTAATTTCTTGGCCTCCTTCAGGGGATTCCACAAAGTCTGGATACCTCTAGAATCCCTAGGATGTTGGAAAAAAAGGTTGGTTAGCTTATGTGGACAAAAAGTTATGAGGGCCTAAGCGCGAACTACCCCAAATAGGCAAAAAAAGGCCTGGCACAGGAGGGGGAAAAGGCCTGGCAGCGAAGGGGTTAAGCACAATGTTTATAAACACAAGATTAGATTGAGAAAAGTAAATATCCCTGTGGGGCTAATGTGAGACTGATTCCAGTCAGCATTCAAGATGCTGTTAGGGTTTGGAAAAAAGTGTGGTCTTTTGGAGTCATTGAGGCAACAGAGTGGTAAGCCCCCATAGCAGTGGCATGTAAGAGGACTGGGGATATCCTTCTCTACATCAATCTTCATGCACTCAACAAGGAGGTGGCAACAGACAGATTCCTGATACCTAACGTTTATGAGATGATCACATCATTTTCCAAGGCTAAATCTGGATTTTGCATCAGCATACATTTAAATGAGGAGTCACAAAAAATGATTGCATTTATTTCTCCCATCGGTGTGTTTAAGTTGGAATAAACGGTCGTAAGTTTAAGCTGGGCTGTGGCCATGCCCAAATACCCATCAAATTATGTATTTTCAAGGGTATTCCTGGGCTTAAATGTTATCAGGATGATTTACTGATACATGGATCGACTGGAGAGGAGCATAATGCGAGGGTATGGGAAGTGATTACAAGAGTCAGGTCTCATATTGAAAGCAGAAAAGTGTGTGTTTAGTACTAGTGAAGTTAACTATCTAGGTTATGAGATCAGAAGTGAAGATATTTATCCTAAAAAAGAGTCAGTGGATGTGACAATTCTTTAAAAGATCCAATGACCAAATAATAATTGCTATATTTTCTGGGGATGATTGAGTTCTATGATAAATTTGTGAAGGACTTTCCTAACAAAACATCCCAGATGAGGAAACTGATGAGATCTGAGGTGGAGGGTGTGTGGAATGCAGAGTGCAAAAGGGAATTCTCTAAAGTCCAAGAGGAGCTGCACAAAGCATTATACTTACAAGCGTTTGTTTTGGGTGACGTTATCAAAATGGTTTGTGATGCTAGTGCCAAGGATTAGAGCAATTTTAGTGCAGCAGAGTGGCAGAGATGAAAAACCCATTGCATGTGCATCAAAAGCATGAAGGGTTTCTAAATGTAACTATTCAGTCATCAAACGTGTATTTTGGGCACTTAGTAAATTTGTGTGGGGCATAAAATGTTACAAGGCAGATCACAAAACTTTAATTGAGTTGTTCACAAAGAAGAGTCTTGATGGCATCTCTTCTTGCATATGTAGATGAGTGATTGTACTACAAGAATTTTCACTTCAATTGTAGTACATTCCAGGAGAAAGTAACTTTTCTGCAGACCGTCTATCAAGGTTATAGTGAAGAGTGAGGACAATGTGGGAGGTATTGCTTATGAGTGGAAAAAAGAGGGCATTTGCGTGGGAAATCAGACAAGGAGCTATTAAAGAAGAAGAGTGGAAATGAGGTTCAAAGTTTAGGTTCAAAATCAATCTTTTGTTCAGCCATAGGCCTAAAAACATAGTAGGTATCAGCTAAAATAAACATTATAAATCATTTCATAAAACACATTACACAATCTTAAAACTATATCTCAGAGTAAGAGTAAACTAACCAAAGTATTCATAATTTCTCACAATTCTTAAAGGGACCAGCTAAAAGTCATCATAAAGTGCAAATCAGAAGGATTCCCAGGGCACCAACCTACTGACCCTCCTATTCCTTATAATTTACCTGGGAGCACATTTAGGGACCCCACACTTTATTTAAAAATCAGCCTATAGCCCATACCACATTAAGAAATCTCATATTTACCAACAAGCTAATAGCTTGATCCAGATTGGTAATATTATATTGTATAAAAACTGGTTTTAAAAACGTTTTCCATTCTTCTAAAAACCACAAATAGTCCAGTAAAATATGTTGGCCACTACATTTTACCTTCAGGCCACAAGTGCAGAGGCCCTGGACATCTCTCATTGCTGCTCTCAATTTCATATCTACATAACACTGATTTAAGACAAAACAATAGGCAACACTGAATAATCAAAGAATGCACATTCCTACAATTTTATACATGTAATACTAATTCCAGGTGCTCATACACTAAAGTACATCGTTGCCATAACGCACATACTGGAATTCCACAAAGGAAAACCAGCACTATAAACAAAAAACAAAGGGAATAGTGGAGCACACTAATTATGATTCGCTTAAACGTATTTTGATTCAATTCCAACTTCGAAGAAGCCTAATACATTTCTACCCATCTATAATTCTAACGCACACATACATAACAGAGGTGTTGGTTCTATTGTAACATACAAAACAATTATTTTATACATGACAAAATGTTATTGGAGACAACAAATACAATCTAAAACAATACAAAGACAAGTGCATCACAAAATTGTATCTACCACTGAAAAACAATGTATATCCTTTCTAAGGTGATCCAATCTTGAAGAAAGGGGGCCACAAAATGTGAGTTTCAGCCCATATGGAGCTTTGGCCATCACATGTTTCGTCCAAATATGGACGTCTTCATGGCTTACTCAATTATAATCTCATAAGTCCAACAATAGTATCTATAGCTTACTGCAAACAAAAATATTCATAAGGAGTCTTCTCAATGGGACCCAATTCTGCTTCTTTATTCAATTATACTTGATATTTCCGATCCTGTATAGTTATGTTCCGAGAGCCGTAAAGTTCACATCCCACTCGTCTCACTCCGAAAATTGAATTGTCAAAAACAATAACAATGATTTAGCCCGACCCTGAATTTTAGCACTGCATTCCTAAGGTTTTGGCTTCACAGAGACTTTGGCCCTCATTACAACCTTGGCGGGTGGCGGAGGCCGCCCGCCAAGGTTGGACCGCCGAGCGGCCACCTATGCGGCCGCAATCCCGCTGGCCGCATTACGACATCCCGCTGGGCCGGCGGGCGGAAACAGAGTTTCCGCCAGCCCAGCGGGGATGTCGGCTGTAACATTGGAGCCGGCTGGCGGTGTTGCGCCGTGGGACGGGTGCAGCTGCACCCATCGTGCTTTTCACTGTCTGCTGTGCAGACAGTGAAATGCAGGGTGGGGCTATGCCTGGGGGCCCCTGCACTGACCATTCCAAGTGCATGGGCAGTGCAGGGGCCCCGTGACTCCCCTTCCCACCAGCCTGTCCATGGCGGTCTCTACCGCCATGGACAGGCTAGCGGGAAGGGGAGTCGTAATCCCCTGGGCAGCGCTGCAAGCAGCTCTGCCCTGGCGAATTAAAACCACCGGGACAACCATGGCAAGAAACCGCCGGTCCCGGCGGTGCGACCGTGGCGCTACCGCAGTGGTCATAATACAGCAGATTGTACCGCCAGCCTGTTGGCTGTACAATCGCCAAAACAAAGACCGGCAGGGTTGTAATGAGGCCCTTAATGTAAGGAAACATATATTCATTCTTCCAGCCTTTGACCAGAAACTGGGTGGATAATTTACCTTCCAGGTAGTGTAAGTCCTCTCTCGCACGTTTATTTACAGTGTCACGCAACTTCTGCTTAGGGATCTGTCATTATGACCTGCACTGGTCAGCAGCTAGAGATAGTGGAACACCAATGTTGTCTAGCATACCTCTCCCTTGGGAGGCTCAATTCAGATCATTTTCCTCCATTTCACTTTTACAGAGGTGTGCATTTTTGGGGTTATCCTCTCCATTTAACATCAGCCAAACATTCAATGTTGCTTGCATCCCCAAATAACTCCACACTGTCCTTTGGCATTCAGCCCTTACAGCCTGGATCATACTTGAAGTGGGAAGTGTAAGTAACCGTTTCAAGCATTTACCCTCTTCCATGTTCCAATTCAACTTCCCGGCAAAGGTTAATTCTTCCACCCCATACTGGAATTGTGGGCGCACCATAGCATTGAAGGCAGACAGTATGGGGTGGAGGGACGTCCCTCCATACTTTAGACTAAACTGTTTTAGGCCCCATACTGACAATAATGCAAAAGATTTTAATGACTCAGTATGTTCTCTCCAACTCAATTTGGTATCAAACCACATGGCCAAATATTTATATTTATCCACCACTTCTACTTTCTCCCCTCCCAAGTACCAGTTGAATGCCCCCTTTCTTTTCCTCAACACCATTATTTTCATTTTGCCAAATTAACTGCAAGTATTTTCCTTGAACAATTATTATGGAAAATATCCAATTTCTGTTACAATCTCAGCTCACTCATATCGATTATCACTAGATCATAGCCATACAATAAGCAATAGATGTGGATCTCATCCATTTTTGGGCTCAGACCACGAATTCCATTTAATGTTTGTGGCAGGTCAGACAGGAATAGGGAAAACTGTAAGGGGGCTAATACACAACCCTGATGTAGGCTGTTCTTTATTTGGATTCTCTTTGATGAAGTCCCACATGTGTTTAAGGTCACTCGGGCCCAAGTTTACCTATGTAGGTCCTGGAGAAATGAGAGTAGAGCCATGCCTCAGCATACCCCAAAACAGATTCCGGTCAACCAGATTGAAAGCCGCCCATAAATCAACAAAGCAACACAATGAGCAACCTCACAATTCAATTGACTTCTTTGCCAATACCATAAACTGAAGCATAAACTAAAGCAGTGATCTAAAGTACAATGGCCTTCCTTGCTCTGCAGGGATTAAGGGCTACATGTAAGAAAGATTGGATTTGCGACTCGCAAATTGCGAGTCAGAGTGACTTGCAATTTGCGAGTCAGAGTGACTCGCAATTTGCGAGTCGCAAAACCTTATGTTGAACAGTGTCAATGACACTGTTTGTGATTCACAAGGGGGTCGAAAATGCCATACCTCATAAATGTTCATGAGGTAGGTTGCAATTTGCGACCCCCTTGGGAATGCCCACCCTCACAGGGATGGTGACCTGCTGGAGAAAGCAGACCACCAGGTCTGTGACTGCTTTTAATTAAAGCAGTTTTATTTTATTTTCTATGACAAGTTTTCTTTTCATTTTCTCAGAGCTGGCAATGGTCCACTGCCTGCTCTGAAGCAATGTTTTTACTGCCATTCCCATGGGGACCCCTTCCCGTTTGCGAATGGGTTAGCACCAGTTTGACACTGGTGCTAACTGCAATTGTTTTGCGACCGCATTTGCGGTCACAATACAATCATACATGGGACTGCAACTCGCAATTAGGAAGGGAACACCCCTTCCTAATTGTGACTCACAAACCCTTTTTGCGAATCGGTAAATAGTTTCCCGAATCGCAAAAATGGGTCTGAACATACCAAAGTGCATTTTGCACGTCGCAAACGGCCCAATTCACTGTTTGCGATGTGCAAAATTCTACGTACATGTGGCCCAAAATTATTTGATTCTACCCAAGACATCATTAGGACTAAGAGCACTTTAGTGAATACTTTCTCTCCCACGTCCAGCAAACTGATTAGGTGATAATTCTTAGGCTGCATAGCATTGTCCTTCTTATAAATTGGCCTAATTATTGCCCCTTTCCAGCGCTCAGGAAAACACCCAGAATCAATAATTTTTTGAAAGGTGATATAGAGAAGGCTTGCCCACCAGTCAACATTATTGTTTATTATGAGCGCCGGGAGATTGTCTGGGCCAGATGCTTTGGTTAATTTAGGAGACACAATGGGTTTTCTTATCTTCTGATGGGCGAAATATGACCTAATATGAGCATCTACCTCAACTATATTCTCCAAGTTTACCACGTCATCCTTTCCCCCAGACAAAATACCCAAATGCTTAATCCAATTGTCTTCTCCTACTAGGCACAGCATTTCCTTAGGTACATTCCTCTCCCGCACCAACTGCCAGAGCTTCCTAACATTATTAGTTTCTATCACATCTAGCATAGTTTGCCAATTACTTTTTATATACTCCATTTTACTTTTCCTCAACATATTCTTATTCTCTTGTTTAGCTGATCGAAGAATCCCTTTGGTTCCCTTATCACACCTTTTCCTAAATACCCTTTACAATTTCTGTACCTTTAATTTCAAGTTCCTAAAATCATGATTAAACCAACTATTTCTATTATCCCCTCTAACTTGATCCTTTTCATTATTTACTGGTGCTAGTTTAAGTTTTACTTTCAGACAACATAACACTTGTTAAATCACCCTATCGTATCCTATGAGCACGTTATTCTGGTCATCAGCCAGGCTGAGTAATTTAGGTAGTTTATCATCAGGTCGTTAAGCTGCCTTAAGCTGACCTCAGTGATACAAGCAGTTATACGATGAGGGAACTCTACATGCAGACCAACCGCTCTGTCTCTTAGATCTCTATTTGCAGCCCTAAGTCTTAACTGTAGGAGCCTATGATCACTGCCCTCCAAGTGCAACAATTCAAACCTATTTACCTCATCAAATTGCCAAGCATTTACAAAAACATAATCAATTGGGCAAACTTGATTAGTTATGCGGAAGGTCTGGCTGACAGGGCGGTGTGTATCCACCCGTCCATTACCGCAAAACAGCCCTATGGAGCCTAGGATTTTTACTAAAGCCTCGTCATAGGCCGTAATTTCTGAGCTATGAAAAATAGTCTGCAGTACCTGTGTAGCGGCCATCAATTCTTTATTCATTTTATCACTAACAGTTGGATCTAATTTGCAGTTGGAATCTCCTAAAAGTATTACCTACCAATCTGCTTTATGCATGCAGATTGTTTGCAGATTTTCTTCTAACATTTCAGGCTAGGGATTATAATCTATGATCTTCCCTGGTCGAATATTTATATTAATTACACTGATCTGTCTCATTACTTTTTTTATACTCCATTTATCTTTTCCTCAAAATAGTTTTTATACTCTTGTTCAGCTGATCGAAGATTCCCTTTGGTTTCCTTATCACGCCTTTTCCCTAAATACCCTTTCCAATTTCCGTAACTTTAATTTCAGGTTCCTACAATCATGATTAAACCAGCTATTTCTCTTGTCCCCTCTAACCTGATCCTGTTAATTATTTACTGGTGCTAATTTAAGTTTTTCTTTCAGAAAATATACCACTTGTTTGATCACCCTATCTTATCCTATAACCATGTTATTCTGGTCGTCAGCCAAGCTGAGTAACTTATATAGTCTATCATCAGGTCATTGAGCTGCCTTAAACTGACCTCAGTGATACAAGGTCATCTTATTCCCCTCTTTTAACGATCTCAGCCCCGATTTACTAAATGAATGGGAACAACTTCTCAATGCATCATCATTTGGTATGATGGACATTCTCATTCGTGATGCCAAGGCCAAGAGGGACAAATTACTACAGGATATTGCATTATTAGAAAAAGACATCAACAGCATAGACTCACCAGAGACCAAAGTAAAAAACTTTAACATTCTCAAGGAGGTTCTTTAAAAACATCAAATATACATAAAAGACAAAAAACTTTGTAAACTTAGGAGAGATGATAATGATTATAAAAATGGGAGGGTATTTACTTTTGCACGGAAATATGACAATGCCATATTGGACACTAGGAGGGAACTTACAAGAAAAGATCTCCCCCCTACCAACACCACGAGTAGTGATACGGATTTATCCAGCATCTCTAGCAGTACTAGCGAAGATATGAGGGAACAAGTATCACTCCCCTGTTCCTCCCATAGGTCACTGAAAGGGCCAAAAACAACTGCAGAGGAGGGAGAAGGTACCCGTAAGACCATCAGGTGGGGTAAACACAAACCCAAACGTAAGCAGAAGATTGGAGGGAGTCACCACACGCTCAACAACTCGCAACTCACAACAGTGACAGGGGAGCCTGTCCCTTTGATGCATACCCCCAATTCAATCTCAATTGTGAATATCTCATCCGTCATTCTAAATCCTAAACAAATGAATATCCTTAAAAAAGGCTTAGGGTTTGTACCTACTGCATCACCTGACTTTACGCAACTTCATATTAGTTTATTTAAGTTTATACGTAAATGCAAACTTTACGAATTTTTCCAAGGCAATAATACCCCACCTCGAATTGTAACTGCTCTCTGTAACACCTCTAGTTCTATGTCCATTAAAGATGTTAAGGATGCCCAAACCCTGTTATCCATTGAACATGAGGAGGGTCCTCTTCCATCACTTTCAGAGATTTTTTCTGATCTGAACATAGCCCCGAACACCAGGGCACCCATAGGCTTGAAAACCACCTCGAAAATTTACACCTGTCATACCCAGGGACTATGCAATTGATTCCTTCTACAACAAAGTAACTAATGACCTCTATTCTAAGGAGGAACAATACCTTCTAGGACAAAAGACGATCTCCCTGCACAATATCACTAAAGCAGAAAAACGGGCTGTACATTCTCTGAGTACATGTAAAGACATTGTAATTAAGGAAGCCGACAAGGGAGGGAACATTGTCATTATGGACAAAGTAGACTACATCTCTGAGTTGGATCGCCAACTTTCTGATAGTACCGCATATCAGAAACTCAACCACAACCCCATGATGGGGGTAAATAGTTGCATACAACAAAAACTACAAACATGGCTGAATCTTGATCTCATCTCTGATATGTAGTTCAAATATCTGTGTAACACTACACCCACTTCGCCTTGCATTTACATATTACCTAAGATACATAAACCAGGCACCTTCCCCCCAGGCAGACCCATCATTTCGGGCATTGGTTCCCCCACGGAGAAATTATCGGAATATATCGATATTTTTCTTCAGCCCTTTGTCCATAATCTACCTTCATATATCAGGGATACCAAGGATCTACTCTGTAAGGTCGCAGATTTTGAATGGATGGAGGGACATTATTTGGTCACCTTTGATGTCACTTCTTTGTACACTAGCATTCCCAAAGCAGAGGGCTTGCGAGCCATTCAACAGTATCTTGTTACTAGAGACGCCTCTCTACTGGAACACACAAACATGTTGCTGGATCTTATAGGCACGGTCTTAGATAATAGCATCTTCATGCATGATGGCTGTTGGTATCGGCAAATACAAGGAGTGGCCATGGGGGCTAAAGTTTCTCCATCCTATGCTAACTGGTATATGGGATACTTGGAAAAAACACATGTATGGCAATTCTGTCCTCCCACTTTGACACAACACATCTTGTATTGGGGAAGGTACATTGATGATATTTTGGTTTTCTGGTCAGGAGATGCACAGACATTGGGTCTTTTCATCCAACATCTCAATGCCAATAATTTTAACATCAAGTTTACACATGAGGCCAGTCAGTCTTCCATAAATTTTCAAAACTGTACGTAAACATTGGCCGCTTCTATTAAAAGATGACACACTGAAGAGCGGTTTGACAGCAGGACCTAGCATTATTTATAAGAGAGGTCTTACCCTACGTGACCACCTATGCCACAGTTTTATTCCATCTGGTAATAATGACACCTGGTTGCCTAAACCCCCACCAGGCACATATAAATGTGGCCACTGTAATATTTGCAGTTACATCAAGGACAAAATAGTGTTTTTCCAATATAACACACATATCACACAGAATCAAGCATTTCATCAATTGTAATACGAATTTTGTTGTGTATTGTATTGTTTGTACCTGTGGTCTCATCTATGTTGGAAGCACCATCCGGCCTCTGAAGGAAAGAATACAGGAACATTTGAGAGCCATCCGGTCTTCTAATACTAGCTATCCATTTGTGACACACTACAACGAGGTACATGGACAAAGAGAAGTCTTGGATATTACGATACATGGAATCGACTCAATAAAAAAACCACCGAGAGGTGGCAACAGAACATTGGCCTTAAGACGCCTTGAGAGCAGGTGGATCATAAAACTAAGGGCTGTGGAAAAGGGCCTGAATATTCATAAGGACCTACATATGTTCCTATAATGCTGTGTATCCTGTCTCCCTACTTTGTGATCCTTGGTCTCCTTTGCATGTATTTGTTCTCAATGGATATGCCCGAAAACAGGTGTATTTATATCCACATTATTTCAAGTACCAATACCTAAATGTCACAATACATAGGACTGATTAAGCGCTTTGTGGCGTATGTTTTGTATATATCGCTGTCACAATGGTGCATAAATAAGGCCTGCTCCCACCACTGGCTAGCTACTATACGCCATGTGTTACAATAGATGATGACAAGTCGGTCTGTTCCTGCATACATATGGCTGCACTCTAATTTTTTCTAAGCCACCCATTCTTAACTGTGTGTGCACTTACATATACATCCCTTTCTGCCTTTCCCTTACTGTACACATACAGTTTTCATTTCGGCCGAACCCAATTTGCATGTGGTTTCCCTTTGTTTATCTTTATCTTTATATCTGGCTTCCAACCTTCTACCTCCTCATACCAATGCTAAGACTAAATCTCCTGTTTAATTACAATACCTATTACATTTCCACATTAGGATTTATAAAGCAACATCTGCTTTGTTATTTGTTGATAGGTCAATGTTGTTTTCTAACTGTCCATTTTATCCTCCTTGAATGTTACTAATCTACTTTTCACTTTGGCTCCTATACTAACTATGCCTTGCATTGAGATAATAGCACCAATTAGATCGACAAAGATGGCCCCCTTGGTTTTTCAAGGTTCCGTTTACTCTCTTTCCCCCTTTTTCACCTAGTCCGCTTTTTATTTTTAGCTTCCCACGTTATATGTGGTTACATGGCGCCGTGTCATTTCACTTAGACACCGCGCGCACGCCATTTGTTGTGTCTCCTGACTCTCGGACCGTGAGAGTACAGGTAAGGGCCGTTTTATCATTCGGCAGTTGCCTATATGGCACGTTTCATTCTGCCCGCTTTTTAGGATTTGGGGAGCTTATATTTATACATATGATGAAGCTTGTAGGGGCATCACGCCTGTATTGCTTACAGGAACGGCACTTTGTTGGTTCACTTCCAGTAGATTTTATCTGGGGTGAGTTATGTTTAGACTTAGTTCTCAGATACTTATTCTTTTTATTTTTATTTTTATTTTTATTCTTCTTATATATCTTTCTTCCAAATCACCATACCATTATACATGTAGCCCTGTTGCTACATAGCGTGTTGGACCCTCCCACTGGATAGACTTTTATCTATAATAAAGTCATGTTGTAGCAGATCCAATACTTAGGATCTCCCCTTGAAACAGAGATATCGGTGTCTTGGGGTTTGAATATTTTTTTGTAAATCGCGGAACGGAGTTCCACTTACGTTTTTACTTATTTTCACTCTGCATATTGGTATATATATATATATATATATTATTCTTTTTGGGTTAGACGTTTTTCCCTTTTATGTTGCGGTTCCCTGTGCTCGTCTTGTGGAGGATATCCGCCCATGGTGATTCCTTTTGTGATGTATTTTTTTGTTTCTTGTTCTTATTCATTTCTTGTTCCATAGGTGTCTGGGCTTATCAGGGCCCTGCCACGTACAATTCTTAACACCTCGGATGTTTTGGCTTATACAGCTTGTTCATCATACAGGACCTACGATTTTCTTTTGAATAGAGACATCTTTTGGACTCAGTATCTCATCCAGTTATATGGTAGGCTTGGGGGACCCATTTCTTGCTACAATTCTTTGCTATGTTTGTACAACATACCTGTGTCCATCTAAATGTTGGATGACTGTCTTGTTAGCCCCGTCCTTAGCATCCTGCCTATGTACTTATTCCCCTTTGGGTGTCTTCTTGGTGCTTTCCTGACATTTGTCCGCTCACTGTATGGTCTGCCTATTTACTGCACTTAGTTTCTTTTGGGTAACCTACTATTGTCCACGGCGTTCAACATAGAATGGCCCACTCTTTCTTTCTTATTCACATAACTACTAATCAGCTGGTTCACATTCTGGGCTTTTATTTACAAATGCACCTCTCTTATTTTCGTCTTACACCACTTTTGACAACCCGCAGGGGTTATTTATCTCATACCTAGCATGAGAGTATCTTTATTCCAGGATCTTCTGTAGCTTTCTATGTTTTTGAAATCTTGGAATGCACCACATATATTTTCACTTATGAAAACTATTTTTCTTGTCTTTATACACAGATTGTGTTTTGTGTGAACTGTCCAATATATATTCGCCATGTGTCTGTAAAGAGATTTCATCTTTTTCTTGTTACAGCCTTGAAAAAGTCCGGTTGGACGAAACACGTGTTGGCTGTCTCTGAAAATTGATGTGCTCATTCTTTCCTACATAAGGAATTAAATACTTTTTGGACTCTTGCATACAGTGGACTTTTTCATTTGGAGTGCCCTGGTACTTTCTGCTTTCAAAAGTGATACATGTGGTTATACAACAAGGGAACTCTACATACAGAGCAACCACTCTGTTTCTTAGATCTTTATTCACAACCCTAAGTCTTAACTGTAGGAGCCAATGATCACTGCTCTCCAAGTGCATCAATTCAAACCCATATATCTCATGAAAGTGCCAAGTGTTTACAAAAACACAATCAATTGGGGAAACCTGATTACCTATGCAGAAGGTCTATCTTGCAGGGCGGTCTGTATCCACCCGTCCATTAATGCAAAACAGCCCTATGGAGCTAAAGTCACATCATAAGCTGAAATTTCTGAGCTGGGAAAAATAGCCTGCGGTACCTGTGCAGCGACCATCAAATCTTTATTAATTTGATCACTAACAGTTGCATCTAATTTGTGGTTAAAATGTCTATAAAATCATGACCAACCGATCTGCTTTATGTGTGGAGATTGTTTCCAGAACTTCTTCTAACAATTAAGGCTGGGTATTATAATCTACGATCTTCCCTGGTCGAATATATATATTAATTACAATGATCTGTCTCAATCCTCTAATGCCATTACAAATTTCTATTGGGCCGACCAGTAGCCATTGATGTTTCATTTTTATCATGATGAGTTTATTGGCAATTCTAGTCATAACTAAGGTGATGAAGCCACCCAAAGGACGACCAGGGCCAGGACGCATCCAAGGGACACGGGAACTTGGGGGAGCGCTAGCGCGCCCCCACTGTGCACTCCCCTCCCCCCCAAGGCGGGGATGAATGGGAAGACCTTCCCCTTCCGCCCCCGACCCCCCCACGCCCCCTGTGACGTCAGCACGCGAGAGCGCGCTGATTTGTCACAGGGGCCTCCCCCTTCGCGCTGGAAGCTCTGCGATTGAAAGAGAAATGCAAAGCATTTCTCTTTCAATCACTGGGAGAGGCCCGGAGGGGCTTCAAAGGAAGGAAATGTATTTCCTTCCCTTTGAAGTCTCTCCCAGGGTATCAAAAGCCGGTTTGCTTGCAATCCGGCTTTTGAAACCACACTGGACACCAGGGATTTTTTTTTTTTTTCATAAAGTGGGCAAGGGTCGCTCCGGGGGGGGGGGGGCATTTTTTGTGAAGGCCTTTTCTGCCCCCCCTGGGGGCAGATCGGCCTATTATTAGGCCGATCTGCCCCCAGGGGGGGGGCAGAAACCTCTAGGCACCAGGGATCATTTTTTTTTTAATGGTTTTTTTTTTTTTTTTAGGTGGGGAGCGACCCCTTAGGCAAGGGTCGCTCCCCTAGGGGGCAAATTATATTTAGGCCATTTCTGCCCCCTTGGGGGCAGATTGGCCTATTTTGATGAGGCCAATCTGAAACCACTAGACACCAGGGAGTTTTTTTTCTTTGCGTGAATTTCACGCAAGGGGAGCGACCCCTTAGGCAAGGGTCGCTCCCGGGGGGGGGAAATATTTTAGGCCATTTCTGCCCCCCCGGGGGCCGATCGGCCTATTATTAGGCCGATCTGCCCCAGGGGGGTCAGAAACCTCTAGGCGCCAGGGCAAAAAAATGTTTGTGTTTTTTTTTTGGGTTTGTTTGTTTTTTTAGAGATGGGGAGCGACCCATCAGGCAAGGGTCGCTGCCCTGGGGGGCAAATTGTATTCTGCCCCCAAAGGGGCAGAAACCACTAGGCACCGGGGATTTGTTTTTTGGCGCCAATGTCACGCAGGGGGAGCGACCCCGTAGGCAAGGGTCACTCCCGGGCAGGGAGGGTTTTGGAGGGGGGGTGTCAAATTTATTTTAGGGCATTTCTGCCCCCCCCTGGGGCCAGCTGAGCTAGAGGCCAAAATCCACAGGTAGGCACTTTGCAAAAAACACCTCTGTTTTCTGTGAAAAAATATGTTGTGTCCACGTTGTGTTTTGGGCCATTTTCTTTCGTGGGCGCTAGGCCTACCCACAGAAGTGAGATACCATTTTTATCGAGAGACTTAGGGGAACGCTGGGTGGAAGGAAATTTGTGGCTCCTCTCAGATTCCAGAACTTTCTGTCACCAAAATGTGAGGAAAATGTGTTTTTTTAGCCAAATTTTGAGGTTTGCAAAGGATACTGGGTAACAAAACCTGGTCAGAGCCCCACAAGTCACCCCATCTTGGATTCCCCTGGGTTTCTAGTTTTCAAAAATGCGCTGGTTTGCTAGGTTTCCCCAGGTGCCGGCTGAGCTACAGGCCAAAATCCACAGGTAGGCACTGTTTTCTATGAAAAAATGTGATGTGTCCACGTTGTGTTTTGGGCCATTTCCTTTTGTGGGCGCTAGGCCTACCCACACAAGTGAGGTATCATTTTTATCGGGAGACTTGGGGAAACATAGATTAGCAAAACAAGTGTTATTGCCCCTTGTCTTTCTCTACATTTTTTCCTTCCAAATATAGGAGAGTGTGTAAAAAAGACATCTATTTGAGAAATGCCCTTGGGGGAACGCTGGGAGGAAGGAAATGTGTGCCTCCTCTCAGATTCCAGAACTTTCTGCCACAGAAATGTGAGGAACATGTGTTTTTTTAGCCAAATCTTGAGGTTTACAAAGGATTCTGGGTAACAGAACCTGGTCAGAGCCCCACAAGTCACCCCATCTTGGATTCCCCTAGGTCTCTAGTTTTCAGAAATGCACAGGTTTGGTAGGTTTCCCTAGGTGCCGGCTGAGCTAGAGGCCAAAATCTACAGGTAGGCACTTTGCAAAATACAGCTCTGTTTTCTGTCAAAAAATGGGATGTGTCCACGTTGTGCTTTGGGGCATTTCCTGTCGCGGGCGCTAGGCCTACCCACACAAATGAGGTATCATTTTTATCGGGAGACTTGGGGGAACGCTGGGTGGAAGGAAATTTGTGCCTCCTCTCAGATTCCAGAACTTTCTGCCACAGAAATGTGAGGAACATGTGTTTTTTTAGCCAAATTTTGAGGTTTGCAAAGGATTCTGGGTAACAGAACCTGGTCAGAGCCCCACAAGTCACCCCATCTTGCATTCCCCTAGGTCTCTAGTTTTCAGAAATGCACAGGTTTGGTAGGTTTCCCTAGGTGCCGGCTGAGCTAGAGGCCAAAATCTACAGGTAGGCACTTTGCAAAAAACACCTCTGTTTTCTTTCCAAAAATTGGATGTGTCCACGTTGCGCTTTGGGGCATTTGCTGTCGCGGGCGCTAGGCCTACCCACACAAGTGAGGTATCATTTTTATCGGGAGACTTGGGGAAACATAGATTAGCAAAACAAGTGTTATTGCCCCTTGTCTTTCTCTACATTTTTTCCTTCCAAATATAGGAGAGTGTGTAAAAAAGACATCTATTTGAGAAATGCCCTGTAATTTACATGCTAGTATGGTCACCCCGGAATTCAGAGATGTGCAAATAACCACTGCTCCTCAACATCTTATTTTGTGGCCTTTTTGGAAATACAAAGGTTTTCTTGATAGCTATTTTTTACTCTTTATATTTCAGCAAATGAATGGCTGTATACCCGGTAGAGAATGAAAACGTACTGCAGGGTGCAGCTCATTTATTGGCTCTGGGTACCTAGGGTTCTTGATGAACCTACAAGCCCTATATATCCCCGCAACCAGAGGAGTCCACCAGAAGTAACGGTATATTGCTCACGATAATCTGACATTGCAGGGAAAAGTTACAGAGTAAAACGTAGAGAAAAATTGATGTTTTTTTCACCTCAATTTCAAAAGTTTTCTTTTTCAGTTGTTATTTTCTGTAGGAAACCCTTGTAGGATCTACATAAATGACCCCTTGCTAAATTCAGAATTTTGTCTACCTTTCAGAAATGTTTAGGTTTCTGGGATCCAGCATTGGTTTCATGCCCATTTCTGTCACTGACTGGAAGGAGGCTGAAAGCACAAAAAATTGCAAAAATGGGGTATGTCCCAGTAAAATGCCAACATTGTGTTGAAAAATTGGGTTTTCTGATTCAAGTCTGCCTGTTCCTGAAAGCTGGGAAGCTGCTGAGTTTAGCACCGCAAACCATTTGTTGATGCCATTTTCAGGGGGAAAACCACAAGCCTTCTTCTGCAGCCACTTTTTCTCATTTTTGTAAAAAAAACTAAATTTTTACTGTATTTTGACTAATTTCTTGGCCTCCTTCAAGGGAACCCACAAAGTGTGGGTACCTCTAGAATCCCTAGGATGTTGGAAAAAAAGAACGCAAATTTGGCTTGGTTAGCTTATGTGGACAAAAAGTTATGAGGGCCTAAGCGCGAACTGCCCCAAATAGGCAAAAAAAGGCCTGGCACAGGAGGGGGAAAAGGCCTGGCAGCGAAGGGGTTAATCATCTGAAGAAAGAACTCTACTATGCTTCCTTGGCAGTGTCCACATGTCAAGTCACGAATGGCATTCTGGCCTCTCTTTACTTCAGTCCAAGAGGAACATTGCAATGTGAAGTCACCCGTGAACAGAATCCTTATTGAGAAGGAGTTGCTATTAGTATGCATCTTCCATGAGATCCAGCTTCTTGGAAAGGGGGCGTGCAACATTAAGAATTCAGTCTTTGGACATCTTGAGACTCTTATTCTTGCCTAAGCTAATCATGCCTTGATTTTCCTACAACTGTGATTACATTAGGATCTAACGAAGGAAAGATAAGAGCAAATATTTGGTATTGGTTCTGCACAGCTATACTTCATGTTACATAACATGTAGTTGGGAGCAATAATCACTCTTACCCAAGAGTCAAAGAGTGGATGGCCTGGTAGTCTTCAAAAGAGATTGTCTAGGGTGGTAGTCCTCCATTAGCATTCTCTTTGACAGTAGCCCCCAATTTGAAAACCTATTTACCAAGAGGAGTTATCAATTATATGATATTCATATCAGAATGAAGACCCTACAAAGAAAGGTTAATATTGTTTTCGCCAGGCAGTTAATCTGATTACAGCATGAGACCTGCTTTCAGGATCAATACAATTATGATTCATACTAATGTGACCACTGCAGCATCTAGTAGGAAGGTGGCTACACTGTGAAGCACCCTCTTTGGGAAAATGGCAGGTCCTGAGACACAAATGTGATGTCTTTTTAGCGGGCTTATTAGTATATGAATCCATGATAAGTTTTTCTCTTTAGTAACATGACCAGCTTCTATAAGGATTGTGGGCGGGGGTTGTCAATAGTCTTCCTAGCCTTGCAGAATGGGTTTCAACACTGTAATGGAATAAGGGACTTATAGCACTGGGTACAAACCTGAGAGTGCACGCTCAGAATCCTCTGCACTAGTGCATCCGTTTCACCTTCATTTAGTTTTATGTTATATTATTTTAATATGGGAAAAAATATACAGAGAATTGTTATGGTTACTGTTGGTAATGATCCTTTTTGCGGGGTCACTCGAAACTGTTTGTCTTCCTCCTCCTCGTTTTTGTTGGCTGAAAGACTCTGGGCACTTTACTACTGCTAACCAGTGCTAAAGTGCATGTGCTCTCTCCCTAAAACATGGTAACACTGTCTCATACCAATTGGCATATTTAATTTACTTTTTAGTTACTAGTAAAGTGCACCACATGTGCTTAGGGCTGTTATTGAAATGCTACTATTGGGCCTACAGCTCTGCTTGTGCTACCCACCCAAGTAGCCCTCTAACCATATCTCAGGCTTGCCACTGCATTCAATACAACTTGGCATTGAATACTACTTGCCAAACCTTAAACTCCCTTTTATTACACATACGTCACCCCTAAGGTAGGCCCTAGGTAGCCCGATGGGCAGGGTGTTGTATAAGTAAAAGGTAGGACATGTACTTTTATGTTGTGCATGCCCTGAAAAGGACAGACAGACTATTTCATTTTTCACTACTGCGAGCTCTTTTCCTCTCTTAGGTTAACATTGGGAAATCCCTTATACAATCTTAAGTGGTAATTCCTCATCAGAAAGGAGTAGCTTTATCATTTCTGATATGTTTAGAATGGCTGTTTTAGAAATGCCACTTTTGATAGTGGGCATTTCTCAGTGCTTATAACTCTGTGTGATTTGCAGACTGTCTCCAATACACACCTGGGTTTGGGTGACAGCTGCAATTTGTGCATTCTCTCTAGACAGCCACCACACAGGGCTGGGTGTGTTAGGCGATTCCTCTGCATGCTGATAGACTTCCTGGCCAGGGAGAGGTGGTTCACAATTACACATGAATGGGTTGTCCCCTGCCCTCACACAAAGGACGGATTTACCACCTACCAATATTCTGGAGCCAGGGCTGGGCTGAAAGGGATCTTTGTGCACTTCAGAGGGCTCCTTTGTAGCCACCCCCTACATCAAAGGCACTTTTTGGAATAAGTACTGGGGCTCTTACTCCATCTACTCAGACACTGTGTGGGACTTATAACCACATGCTCCTGGCTATACATCTGCACATTGCCAGAAGGCTGTTGTGCTGCCAGGAGAAACCACCATTCCTGCTTCCTGCTTTGCTGTGTTGGCCTGCTGCCTGCTGATTGGTGGGCTGAAGGAGGGACTGCCACTTTGCAACTTATCTGGATGAACCGGCCAGCTGTCTGTTACCTGTTTCTGTGCCCCAAATGTTCTCCAAGGGCTTGATGACTTGACCCCCTGTTTTGAGATCTCAGGGCCATCAAAGATCTCGCCTACACAACGCTGCTGCGGGACTCTGTCAATCATGAGTCTGGCAGCAGTGTGTTCTGACTAGGAACGGGATCGATCATTCCTTGCTTTCCATTCCACAACCACCGTGCGTTGAGTGCTTCATATTTCCCCAAGGTTACAAGGATCAGTGTGTGGGGCACTTGTGATGCACCAGCACATGTTGAGCGCTATATATCCTGCAAAAACAGTGTGTGTTAAGCTCTCCATTCTGCCTGAACCTGAATTGCGGGTGCTTTTGTCAGGACCGAGTGTCCTGGGTTGTGCGTCTGGCACTGCAGGGCTGAGGAAAACCATGTAGGTGGAGCTGACACTGCACACTGACAGTGAACACAGAATCCTACTGCCTGGATTCCCTTTCTGTTGTAACGGACTATCGCTTTTGCTGCCCATACCTACCCAAGGGGTTTGTCACCTCCCACTTTCCAGCAAGAAGAGCACTTTGTCCTGTCCCCAATGTGTTAAGGGAGGTTCTGCCTTGCGGAAACAGGACCTGTGTGACCTCCATGTTTTGTTTTCACTAATGACCGACCTGACAAAAATCTCTGGAATGCACTTCTTAGTTTAAAGAAGACATTTATTATGACTTCACCACAAGGTTCCAAAAAAATGAAGGAGATTAGTAGGTCAAAAGCACACATTTAAAATTAATCACAGAAATGTAAGGAAAATATATCAAAATGATTCTCAATTGCAATGTACACAGTGAATATCTGTTATTATAGCATAGCATAATTGCAAAGCAAAGGACAAAGTAAACATTAATCACCGTAGGGCCTGCCAGATGCTTTATCTTTCTCATGCCAGCAAGAAGATGGCCCCTGTTCAACTGCAAGAAAGAGATATCCACCCTCACGGGACAAGTGTCTGTGTCAGGCATTTGATGTCTAATACTGACCAAGGTCATGGAAATTCCCTCGCTACTGAGCAGGGCTACCTCTTTTATAGTTTAAACAACCACGGAAAGAGCCTTCTGAAAGGTCCTCCCCTCTCAGATGGAAATATTCAAACATGCTGGCTACTGTAGGTCAGAGTTGGAAGAAAAACATTGAAAACTGGCCAGCCTTTCAAGGCTCTCCTTCCAAGGCCGCACCTTTCCATGCACTGAAGAAAACAAAACTTGAATCAATAACGCAATATGCGAAAAATGGATCCATAAGTTTTGTACTTTAAAAGCAGCAGGAGCGTTGCACAAAGGTTATCAATCAGGCTCAGGTTGGAGGTGCGGTCCCTCCCCTGACCCCACACGCAAATGCCCAAAGGGAGACCACACAGCACACTCATGGTCAGTGGCAAGTCGTAGTAGGATCTGTAAAAGAAACAAGTATGACTTTTCTTGCAAATAACATTTGTCATCTGAAATGCGCTCTCCTTTTTCCTTTCCTTGTTTTATAATCAGCAGGACATTATTGGGGCCCTTTGCTATAATTGCTGCAGGTTCTGGAGGGCCATTTGGGGATTCAACCCACACTTTAGCACCAGGGTTTTTATCTGCTGAACTCCCCTTTCCTTGCACTGTCAGAAGGGCCGGGGCAGTCCCCTTCCTTGCCAAACCTTCATACACTGCACTTACGACAAGTTGGGCAATTCTGTCTCCAATTTGTATGCATGAATCAGCTTCTCCACTATTTAACAGAATAACTTTGATTTCTCCTTGGTAATCTGCATCAATCACTCCCCCTCAAACCTGAATACCTTTAAGGGCCAACCCAGATCGGAAAGCAATCAATCCAAAATGCTCTGGGGAATCTGTATTCCAACACCTGTTTCACACAACGCTATGTCTAGGGATTTTAGTTTGTAAGCTTGTAAAGCATGTAAGTCAAGACCTGCAAAGTCAGGTACGGCTCTGTAAGGAGCTAACGCTCCAGGGGGCATATTTATACTCCGTTTGCGCCGAATTTGCATCGTTTTTTTCGACGCAAATTCGACGCAAAACTAACTCCATATTTATACTTTGGCGTTAGACGCGTCTAGCGCCAAAGTTCATGGAGTTAGCGTCATTTTTTTGCGTGAACACCTTCCTTGCATTAATGATATGCAAGGTAGGCGTTCCCGTCTTAAAAAATGACTGCGATGCATATGCGTCGTATTTATACTCCCGGGCAAAAATGACGCCAGGGAGTGGGCGGGACTAAAAAACCCGTATTTGCGCCGGATTTTAGCGCCTGGGTCAGGGCAGGCATTAAGGGACCTGTGGGCTCAGAATGAGCCCAGAGGTGCCCTCCCCTGCCCCCAGGGACACCCCCTGCCACCCTTGCCCACCCCAGGAGGACACCCAAGGATGGAGGGACCCACCCCAGGGACATTAAGGTAAGTCCAGGTAAGTATTTTTATTTTTATTTTTTGGGTGGCATAGGGGGGCCTGATTTGTGCCCCCCTACATGCCACTATGCCCAATGACCATGCCCAGGGGACAGAAGTCCCCTGGTCATGGCCATTGGGCAAGGGGGCATGACTCCTGTCTTTGCTAAGACAGGAGTCATTTCAATGGGGGATGGGCGTCGTAATAAAATGGCGCAAATCGGGTTATGGCGAATTTTTTGCCTCAGCCTGACTTGCACCATTTCTGGATGCCCATACGCCATTTTCCCCCTACGCTGGCGCTGCCTGGTGTACGTCGTTTTTTTTAACGCACACCAGACAGCGCCGGCGGCTAACGCCGGCTAACGTCATTCAATAAATACGGCGCCCGCATGGTGCTTCAGAATGGCGTTAGCCGGCGCTAATTTTTTTGACGCAAAACTGCGTTGGCGCAGTTTTGCGTCAAAAAGTATAAATATGGGCCCAGGTTTTATTTCCCAGAATGTGATGGTATTGGTGGCCACATGTGGTTGTATTTGCAAAGCTGGAGTTAACATTTGCATCAAAGGTGTTTCAGCATTTGTTAATGGTCTATTGTTCAGAATCTGGAGGGCTTCATTTAAATGCTCTCTCCAGTTTTTCAAAGTTCCATCAGATAATGTTCGCAATTGAGATTTCAGTAAACCATTCATTCTCTTAATCAGTCCTGAGGCCTGTGGATAATAAGGGATATGATATATTCACTCAATATTGTGCTGAGAACAGTAGTCCTGTACCAATTTGCCCTTGAAGTGTGACCCATTGTCACTCTGGATATGGAGTGGTACTCCATAGTATAACATTAACAAGTACAGAGTTCTCATAGTATTGTGCTGAGTAGCACGTTTGCAAGGGACAGCAATCAATTATCCAGAATAAGTGTCAACTACGGTGCATGCATATTGACACCCGCCACTAATCTGTAGTGGTCCAATGTAATAAATTTGCCATATCTGTCCTGGTAACTTTCCTCTCCCCAACTGACCCTTGACTGTTTGTTGGACAGATCTCTGTTGTGTGTGCTGACAAATAGAACATTGCAAAATCATAGTTTTTATCAAATCTAGGAGAATGTGCATCTCTCTAACCTCTGCCCACCTGTAAGTGGCTTTTTCTCCCAGGTGTCCACATTTCTGGTGCGCCCACTTAGCCATCCCCACCAAGTCAGAATTCTGGGTTGACACTTCTGCCTCTGAACTTTTGTCTTTGACATCTGTAAGGAAATTGAACCAGCATCCTAGTGAGTCAATGGGACAATGAGCATCTGTGACTTTACTCTGTTCTAACATTTCACAAATTTCCTGCCACAACTCTTTGCTCCACATCTCCTTTGAATGAATGAACCAGTTATGTGCATGCCATGTGGAAAGCCAAACGACTAATCCATTGGCAGTGAACCAAGAATCAGTGTAAAAATGACACATTCCAGGCAGCTCTTGCTTTAGAGTCTCACACACAGTGTACAACTCTGTATGTTGGCTACTTTTTCCTTCTCCTGTGGTAAACAACTTTTCAGTAACTGGATCGTATAACACAGCTTTCCAATGTCTTTTAGTACCCACGTATTTCAATGAATTATTAGTAAAACTAGCGTGCTTTCTATCCTCAGGGGACAAGAATTCAAATGGTGCACTCCATTTCACTTGTGACTTTTTTACCTGTGGTACCTCCTTCACTCTTGCCTCATCCTGTACAGGGGCTTGTGACACCTGTTCATGTGGGGCTGCAGTGCCTGCCAGTCCTACTCGAGCCCTGTCTTGAATGTACCAGATCCGATGTGTGATACTAGCCTCTTGTGCATGTCCTACACGGTGAGATTTAAGTGAACTTATCACCCACTGCATGATTGGTAGTTCAGATTTCAGAATTCCATTATAATTTAGTGTGATTTGCTCAGTATCCACTAGAGCCCAAAAACAAGTCAAAAGCTGTTTTTCAAAAGGAGTATAGCGCTCCCCAGATGTAGGAAAGTCCTCCTTTTTGCCCTGGTCACCCCCACACTTTTTGGACAGGTACTGGTGGTTACTGACTCTCGGCTGTGCCCTGGGTACTGCTTACCAGACCCAGGACCAGTGCTCTGTGTAAAATGGATATGCAAATTAGGCTAATTATAATTGGCTAAGTTAACCTACATATAAGTCCCTAGTATATGGTAGGGCATGTAGGTTTAGGGACCACAGCATAGGTAGTGCACCCATAGGTGCACTGCTGAGGTGCCCAGTGTCATTTTAAAGGCAGGCCTGCCTTGCTGGCTGCTTTTAAATTAAAGTTATATGCAAATTCGACTTTGGAATTAAAAGTAGTTCCAAAGTCTCAAACTGCCTTATTTTTACATATAAGTCACCCCTAAGATGTGCCCTATGTGCCCATAGGGCTGGGTGCCATGTAACTATAAGCAGGGACTTTATAAAAATAGTTTTATAAGCCCTGGTGAGGTAAAAACAGCCAAATTCGTTTTTCCCTCATTGTAGTAAATGGCCTTCATGAGCTAGAATGGGGAGACTTTATTTAAATTTTTAAAGTCTCCTTAAATGATGCATACCAAGAATTTGGTATCAAATTAATTGTTGTAATAAATCCCACAACTTCCAGTTGTGGGATTTAATATAACTTGTTCAGGTAAAGAGTTTTAAACTTTACCTGAAAAGTTGCCCATTTCAGCCCTGCATTGTTTTTGCTGCTGTGCTCTGATTGGCCAGCTCTAGTAGCTTGGCCAAGCTGCCTTGATGAGGTGTGAAATGGCCTGGCTTCACACAAAGGAATGTGCCTGTGGGAGGGAATCTCCCCTCAGCAGATGGTGAGGCAGGAAGGGGGAGGGCTGCCAAACTGGTCTTCAAAGGCAGAGAAGGACATTTGGAGCAACCAGCAACACCCCCACATCCTGCAACCCCAGACAACTAGGTGCCCCCTTGATTAGATTAGGAGAGGGCAGGAGAGGGGTGTGTTTATGATTTTTAGCCACACCAGTGGGGGGGATCAGCCAGATGTAACCTCCAAAAATCAGATTCAGCCATGATGGATTTTTAGAGAATGTTGCCTCCTGGGATTGATTTTTGCCACACTTCCCAGGAAGTGGTCATCACAGGGGGAAGGACCCTGCACCTGATTGGAGAACCAGGACCCCCCTGCTTTTCACCCAGGAGCAAGGATAAAACTGGCAGACCTGCACCCACACCTCAGATCCCCATCAGATTCCAACAAGGAAGAACCAAAGGAGAAGAAGGACTGCCCTGCTGGACCCCTGGCCTGCACCTGGAACCTGCACTCAGAAGGACTGCACCAGCTGCACACTTGGGCTTCACCACAAGAAGGACTTTGCCTGGCTTCAACTGGTTCAAGGAGGGACTCCCTGTTTGCTACAGGTGAAAAATTGCTATCCAGAGTCCCCTGCACCAACTCCTGAAGAAAGCGACCAGCTGACCACTGTCCAGTGGCCAAAAAGGAGTTTGCGCCAGGTGCATTCTGGGAGTTGTAGTCCGCACCCCCCACGGACCATCTCAGAACTTCTGGACCCTTGGGGTGAGCTCTGGACCCCAAAAGAACCTTAAAAGGACATCTGGGAGAAGCCCCAGAAGTTTGGAGAAGTTTGGACAACTTTTGAAAAAAAGCTCCATAGAGGGACCGACCCGCCGCGGCAACTCTAGCCGGCTTGCCTCAACTGCGACCCGGCCTGATTTGCTGGTTCGTCCCGGTAAAGAAAAATCTCCGAAAAAGAGACTAAGTCCGAAGGTAAAAAGTTGACCGGGACCTCCCAGCCAGCGTATCCGAGGAGGGCTCCATGGACGTCGGATCAAGATCCAGGTTTACCCCGGTCGAAGGATTTTCACCTCGAAAAAACAACTAAGTCCGAAGGTAAAAATCTCCACCGAGGATTCCAGCATCGCGTATCCGGAGAAGGGCTCCAGGAGGTCGGATTGGACTGGCAGGTTCGTCCCGCTGAAGAAAATCTTCGAAAAAAAAGACTAAGTGTGAAGGTAAACTTTCAACCGAGGCCTCCCTCACCCTGTAGCCGAGCAGGGCTCCATCGCGGTCGGCCTTAAACTTTGACTTTGCCCCGGTCGAGGTGCAACCAGATGACCCGATTGGCGCTTTTTGTTTCTAGGCGCTAAGAAAATAATAATTCTTTAAAAATTCATATCTCCGGTTCCCCTTATCCGATTTTATTCGTTTTGGTGTCATTTTAAAGATAAAAATATAATCTATTTTTATAAATTGGTTTTGGATTTTTAAACTGTTTCCTGTGTTTTATTTATTTGCTGTTTTGTGATATTTGAATGCTTTACACTCTGTCTCCTAAGTTAAGACTTGACGCTCGTTGCCAAGCTACCAAGGGTTGAGCTGGGTTTAATTTACTGAGACCTAACTGGACCTTAGTGGAGGTTAGTGGCCTATTGCTAAGTGTAGGTACCCACCTGCCCTTACCAATAACCCATTTTCCAACACCAGAGTCAGATAGTTTTCTAATCCAAAGCCCCAGGGGCACCCCTGTCCTCCCCTGTTGTTTCTGTCACATATTCCAATTTGCATATTGTCCCTGAACAGTTACATGTAACTCAATGTTTCCCTCTTGCACTGTACACAAGTCTAAAGTCTGTTGGATTATTTCATTTGCCAAATCAAAAGCACACAGCTGCTCTTCACTCCATTCAAACTCCTGTTTTTTCCTAGTTACTTTGTACCAAAGCATTAAGATTTTGCTCAGATGAGGGCTATTCTGTTTCCAAAAATCAAACAATCTCATGAAACTCTGAGTCTCTTGCTTAGGACAAATAGTAGCAAACCCCAAAATCTTTTGTTTTACCTGTAACAACATCTCTCTATGTTCTGGATTCAACTGAATTCCCAGAAATTGCATATTTTGCGACAGTACCTGTGTCTTGTCTGAATTAATTATACACACCTACTCTGCAAAAGTGATCTGAATATACGGGTAACATCGTCAACTTCTTGCTCAGTGTAATCTTTTAAAGAATGCATTTCAACTCCTGCCAAAAACTGTGGGCTGCTCTGCGCACGAAGAACTATGCTCTGCTCATGAGGCTCACACTGGCCCCCACCTTTTTTAACGTCCTCATTACTGGAATGTAAAAAACTAGATTCTCCTGTAACAACTTGGTAGATTTCAGTTTTATCTTGTAATAATTTGTTCCGGCTAATTTGCTCACGTAAATTCTTATTTTCATATTCTAACTGTTTACATCTCTCATGCATTTTTCTGTAAGCAGACAAAAGTATCCAAACCCTCCTGTCAAGAACAAAAGGGACTTCATTCTGTTCAAAAAGCACCTTTTCTAAATACGAAAACACTTTAGTTTTATCCAAGCACCCATCCCAACACTTAGAAAGTCCTGATAAACAAAAAAACATGTTTGTCACAACATCATAAGGAAGTTTAATTTCACATTCATTTTCAAACATGGTTTCTGGTGCTTCCTTTAATTTTCTAAACAAAAAAAAAATATTTACACTTTTAAATCGTACACTTCCAACCTCCAAACCCTTTTTTTTTTTTTTAGACTGACGATCTACGCCAAAATGTTTTGCTTTCACTAATGACCGAGCTGACAAAAATATCTGGAATGCAATTCTTAGTTTAAAGAAGACATTTATTATTACTTCACCAAAAAGTACCAAAAAAAGATTGGTAGGTCCAAAGCACACGTTTAAAAATAGTCACAGTAATGAAAGGAAAATATATCAAAATGATTCTCAATTGCAATATACACAGCAAATATATGTGATTATATTATAGCATAATTGCAAAGCAAAGAATAAAGTAAAAATTCATCACCGTACGATCTGCCAGATGCTTCATCTTTCTCATGCTAGCAAGAAGACGACCCCTGTCCAACTGCGAGAAAGAGATATCCACCCTCACGGGACAAGTGTCTGTGTCAGGCATTCAACGTCTAATCCTGACCGAGGTCATGGAAATTCCTTTGCTACTGAGCAGGACCACCGCTTTTATAGCTTAAACAACCATGGAAAGAGCCTTCTGAAAGGCCCTCCCCTCTCAGATGGAAATATTCAAACATGCTGGGTACAGTAGGTCAGAGTTGGATGAAAATGTTGAAAACTGGCCAGCCTTTCAGGGCTCTCCTTCCAAGGCCGCACCTTTCCCTGCACCAAAGAAAAAAAATATGTGCTCTCTTATCATGAACTGTTCGTGTTCGGTTTGAGAAAATACGAAGAAACAAGCTTAGTTTACCATGTGGAAAAACACAGCTCAACTGTAAAGTCTCAACTGCAATGTCTAATGCCACGATAAAGCCAATAGGAAGCTAAACTGAATACAAAATGTAATCTGCAACTGGTGAACACTGAACAACTAATATGCACAGTGATGCAACACAAAGTCAGTGGTCAAACCTACCTATTTTCAATACATCCCATCAGCCAACCTGCATGCTCACATTTCCTCTCAGGAGATCTGTGGGACCAGTTGATCAAGTGCTGTTATAGACCCCCATACCTAATGGATCAGAAGGGCCGTCATAACAAGGTATCTTGTTGGGATCAGTGCATTGATGTCCCCACGTGGGGAGATTTCATCTGTCTGCTTTCAAACCTACAGTAAGGAAGCTAAAAGCAGCTACTATATTTTGAGCACTGTGATTTCCTCTATGCATTCACTCTGATACTTATATTTGATGTTGTTTTAATTTACACGTATCAGATAATCCTGCTTTATTATTTGTAATACTGTGTGGAGTCTCCTTTGTGGTGTGCCCATTGTGTTACTATGTAAGTGTGTTACACAAACACTTTACACATTGCCTCGATAGATAAGCCTGACTGCTCTGCACCAAACCACCAACGGTTGAGCACAGGTTATCTTTGCTGTGTATCTGACTTACCCTGACTAGAGTGAAGGGTTCTGCCTGGCTTGGGTGCATACCTTAGCCAACCAGAAACCACATTTCTAACAGTTACAGTATACATACCAGCTACTGTGACACTGTGCTAGGATAAACAATGAAAATGGTAAAAGATAAAAGATGTTAATTTTCTCATTAAAGGAGTTGCCAAATGATGCAAAGGTGTGACCAGCATTGAGGAGATGGGTGTGTCTTTCTAAAAATAATGGCACAGGAGTAGCCATGGTGGAGGTAAGCCAGGAAGAGTTGGGGGCAAATGGTGCACTTGTAAACACGTTAAGGCCTTTACATTGGCTGAAGTTATAGGGTTTTAAGTCAACTTTAGAGTGCAATGGATGTTAAATTCCTGTAAATTCCTTGAGAACATCTGGAGGCCAATGGCATATATTTTAGTACATTCAGCCAGTAATATTGGTCAAAGCTTGCTATGATTGAAGGACAATTCATAAAAGGGACAAAAACAACTACATCTATTCTGCTACTTCTACATTTATAAAATATTCATATCATTGCCACCAACAACGCAGGCTCAGAGCCTTTGGGCCGTGGTCTAGCATGCCAGAAAAGGAAAACAAATTCATTAGCATGACCAGCTAGTAGTACACACAGAAAATAAAATGTGAGCTAGAGAATGCAGCAATGCACATGCATTAATGCAGGACTGAAAATGTCATGGTCTCATGTTAGTTTAGAGGCACACCATCTCCCTGCTTTTTCTAGCTACACTACTGGTGTCAGAAGCATGTTCAGAGGGTCACAGGGCAAGTAGGAGTTACAGGGCACAACCGTAGAGGTTTGGGCCTTTTGTTCCTGATTTTCTGGGGCTTGCCCTACTATGGATTTCAAGCAATTGTGCCAAGAACCTCTTCAGCACTTGATACAAGTCTTCTTTGAGGAGACGGTGGATACAGGAGGTGGAAAGTGGCTCACAAATCTAAATGCATTCAGTAGCAGCACTAACTTATTGTCCAGCAAAATACTTACCACTTCTAACACAAAAAGAAATATGACATTCACAAACAACTAGACAGTCCCCATGACCTAGGGGGATCTAGTGTTTCATAGGTAGTTTTGTGTGCCCCACTCTAGCAATAATTGCTTTTCCCCTTCCCTGTAGGCAACATCTAGCGGAAGCCTCATTAGAAGTGCAAGTCTCACGAGTCCACTCCGACTCTATTTTAAAGTAAAAAGTGTTCCAGTGCTGGAGCACAATCTAGCAAGAAAGTTCCCCCAGGGCCAAAAGGCCCAAATTTGGCCTAATCTGCACCTGCAGGATTGGGGGGTCAGTAGTTCTTGAGCACTATGTGGGTGCCAGAGTGGCAGCAGCTGGTTCAAGTAAGATTTCTGCATACAGCCCCAGTGGTACACTTTCGATGTTCCTCAGATTCCTCACACTTTGGTACATCCCACAGGGGAGGATAGGTGGTCCGAATTTCCTGATGCTGATCCCTGCTCCTGGTGTAGGTCATAGGGCTTCATTCCTTTGATGGCCTCATTCCTCCAGCATTGGTCCTGGTCAGGTCACACTTCTTGCTAGTTCTGGTGACTTCCTCTGGCATACAGGGTGTCAGAACCCCTTTCAGAAGGCCACGGGCAAGCATGGCTACTGGGCTCAACCGTGGGGGTTGAAGTGATTTACTTCTGATGTTCTGTGGTAGACATGAACAAGCAGTCCAAGGCTCCCTCGGGGGGAGGTGTAGCTAGAGATTAGTGGACGTGGGCGCACAACTCAAAGAGCGTGCAGCAGCCACAATAAATCAATGTCCAGACAAATACTCATTTTATAAAAAAGAGAAGAATTTTATTTCGAGATCTACTCATTCAAAGGAAGAATACTACATTCAAAAACAATACCACAGTTCCCCTTAAGATCGGGCTTCAGTGTTTCAATGGCTATTCCCAGTCTCGCTTTTCCTCACAGTGTGATAGGGGTTATTCCCTATTCACTGTGGGCCACATCCATGGAATGCTCAATTAGCCATCTGTATCTCAAGAGTTCATTGTGACTCTTACAGTAATGTCAAAAGTGTGTTGGTGCTGTAGTGCTTTTAGCAGTGAGTCCACCCATGGCCAACAGATCAAAGCAAGCCTTACCCATTGTGGTTGGAGTGAAGTGTGCAGGGTCTTGGAGTCCCCCCCCCCTCTGCATGTGCTCAGAACAACTCTAGTCCTGATCAGGTTAGTCAGCTGCTTGCAGACACATGGGCTGTCCTTTGAAGAATCAGGCTGTCACTCTCTTCCTCGTGGTCAAGCCCCATCAGCGATTGAATGTTTTCCTTCACTCGTCCTAATAGGTGAGATTCCACGCTCCTGAAAGGAGGGAGAGGTGATTCCAATATTCCAATCCTTGATTCTAAGCTGAGGTGGTGATGCTCTCACAGCATCCTCACTCGTTCTATGGGGTCAGGTCAGTCACAGTCCTCATTGTTCCTGTACCTATGGGTCACCACTGCTCAGAGTTTACAGTCTCCTGCCTGATCAACACTGAACAAGTACCCCTGGCAGTCCCTCCTGGCAAGAGGGGTCACCCCAGCAGTGTTGTGCTGGCTTCTGCTCTTCTCTGCATGGCAGCCTTTTCCAAAGCGGTCCTTCTTGGCTCACAGGTTTGCTGCAATGGTACCACACAGGCTTTTGCCTTTACTGGACGGAAATCTTTAACTTCGCGGCAGCCCTCTTCTGGCACACAGGGGTCACTGTCTCAGTTCTGTAGTGGCACTATCGGTGCAGCAGCCACTTCCTCACACCTTGTACTTGAAGCCCACTCGACAGGACTCCTCACTGGACCTTATTTCTTCTAATGCTCTCCCTTCCTCCCAAGGTACACTTATTTTGGCAAACAAACTGGTGCTCCAGGGCAGGTTAGCCTGGGTGATGTTCTCTCATTCAGCAGATAGACTATCGGGCGTTGGACCCCAGTCCTTGTCCAAGCAAAAGTCCTGCAGAGCTTCCACACCTCACACAGCCCATCTGATTGCTTGGAAGGTGATAATTTTGGGTTCGCAAACTCCTATTTCATAAGCCATTTCCAGGGACCAAATGTGATCTAGGGTCTAGGTCTTTGAAGTTTTACGTTAGGGTTCTGCTTCCTTTGAAGTAAATACTTCTCCACTCCACGGTTCTCTTGAAATGCTTTCTGTTACAGGATGACAGACTCCGAAGCTATTAGTCCCACAACACAGGCCATGGGAGTGATTTGAGTTCACACTTGGATGTCAGCTATAATGACATGTGCATCAAATGGTTGATCCCGCACTCCCAGACCTACTCTTTATGATTTCCTTATCAATGCAGTTCCTTCCTGGGATGTGTGCTGGCCCCTTCCTTATGATCTTTCACTGAATCAAAGAGCACAGTTTGAGATGTACAGGGGGAGTCTCGCTTTCTCCTCTCCAGTTTGTCCTAGTCAGCTCACAGGAGTGGAGCAATATACACAATTGTCTGGGGGGTTTCCCTCTACTGCCCCATGTCTTCATCATGAATGCCTGGGTCTCCCACAATTGAACATCTAAGTAATGTACCATTACAGGCAACCTTGCACCCAATGCATGTATATCACACACACACTATCCAGCAGTGTTACCTTCAAGTATTGTGCCACCACAGGCACAAATACACACAGCACACACATTCTCTTTGTGCTCATTGCCCCGCACTGTAGTCTTTCTGTATTGTACCACTTAGAGGCACACATATACCCAGCACACACATTCACCATGTGCATGTTACACAACACTACATCCTTCATGGACTGTACTCCTCAGAGGTACACATACACCCAGTACATGCACTCATCATGCATGCAGCACACAGCGCTTCATCCTTCATGTACTGTTCTCCTCTCAAGTACACATATACCTAGTACATGCACTCACCATACACACATTGTACAGCACTGCCTTATCTCTGTATAGTACCCTTCCCAGGCACACATGTATACAGCGCAGAGTCACTACACCTGCACTGCACAACAATTCACATCCAACCAATGAAGTTGTAGTACACAGCCACAGAACTTTAAAAGGTGAGTGAGCCTGTAGGCCTCCCTCCCATGACACAGGTTAAAAAGGTCCTGTTCATTCCTATTAATCACTACGTTGTATGCTGCCACCACTGCGCTAAGGCAACTTAACCCCATCCACAGTTGCTGATCCTCAATCAGCTCAGCACAGCAATGAATACAGTTCACTTGACCATGGCCCCTCCCGGCATACGGGGTCTTTGACACCTCATTGCACATGAGCTCCAGCCACATCAACACTGAGATATCCACAGCTCACTTCACGGTGGCTCTTCTCTCAATCAATCAATTCTGCTTTATTTTGGTAAAAATATGCCATAAAAGCACAGTACAAATAGTTAAGAGTAATAAAACACAAAAAACAATATCATTAAAATATAGCATTAAAAGGACAATGTAAATAAAAAAAATAAAAAAAAAAGGTGCCAAAAAGGAAGGCATATTAAGTTAAAGTAATGTACAATAGTGCCCGAATGCATATGGTAACTGCTGAGCGACAATGCAACCCACGGTTATCTACTACAAATTGTACATTAAATATAAATATTAGAAATAATCATTTACCGTCCCCCCTATGAATAATATGCAACATTAAAATTTATCATTTAAAATTCTATATCAAAAATGCCAGCTGGCTTCTAGAAACTTTGATAAAGAGCATGCCATTGTCACATTTGGATCTGAAGTCAAAGTCCTAAAGCCCATGGAATTACATAGCGGCACAATCCAACGAACCCTCTGTTTAGAATACGCGGGCATTGGAAAAGAACATGGGCAACAGATTAATTGGTCCCACAGCCCATTGAACATAATTTAGAATGGTTGTCAGGCCTAGACCATTTGTACGTTAAAGTGCCTAGGGGAAGGGAACCTAGTCTAAATCTAATATAAAGTGCTCGTGCAAATGGAGTAAGTATTTCATCCATATAATGCTCAAACTCATAGTGGCATTTGATTTGCAAAAAACTATTGGTCATAGTAGAAGTGGAAACTTCTGCTAATTTGGTTGTTTGGACATTTAGCCAAAGGGCATCCTTCACGATCTGAATGGCGTTTTTCGGAAGGTGGGAAGGATCTAGCCAATAATTTCCCAACCCAAGATTAGTAATAGTTTTTTACACATAGGTGCACCACCTAATTTTATTAGTAGCACTAGCACTCACCAAATTGCTCAGCCAGTCATGATACGGGCTAAGAATATCTAATGACCAGATCCGAACCAATTTAACAACGGTCTTAAGGCGGCGATGTGTGCAATGGAATAGAGATTTAAGTCCATCCGAATTGTCAAGGTAGGAGTGCTACTAGGTACTCTTAGCAGCATCTTAAGGAAAGAGTTTTCAACTCTTTCTAGATCCTCCAGGTTGCAGTATCCCCACAGCTCTGCCCCATACAGGACTCCCCCCTTGCTTGGGTTTTGTATATTTTCATGGCGGGGGTGATGGCAAATCTGGGCGATCTGGATACATATCTCACAATACCACAAGATTGTTGTTTTAAACTCATGGAAGATTTCGACAAATGGGCGGGCCATTTATGATAATCCTTCAATTTAATCCTCAAGTAATCGAAGTTGCTAACTCTTTCCAATGTAACACCCTCCAAGTGTATGCATCTCTTAATTTTGTGTCCCCAAATACCATATACTTGGTTTTAGTAGAATTGATTTCCAAGCCGTGGTCTTTACCACAACATATGGGGATCTCCGTTATTAACTCACCTTTTGGCCCCCATCGAGTTCTGGCATAATTGTCAGAGTACAGGTCTTTGATTATGTTCAGCATGGGACCCGGCACCCCCACTTTGCTCATGACCTCACAAAGCTCACAGCGTGGAACAAAATCTAAAGCAGACTTCAAGTCTACAAATGCCACAAAGAGCTTCCTTTCATCCACATCCACCGTTTTCCATTTAATGGTAAGGAAACAAAATGCCTGATCAATTGTGCTTATTTCGTTTCTGAAACCCGCCTGAAGATGGCTAAGTACTTGGTTGTCTTCAGTCCATTCTTTTAGCCTACTTAATATCTCGTGACAAAAGATCTTTTGTAAATTGTCCAGCAGGCTGATGGGTCTATAGTTCCCCGGTATGCCTCTCTCCCCTTTTTTATATATGGGGACAATGATTGCACCATTCCAGGACCGAGGATAAATTCTGGTTGCCAAAACGGCATTTGAAAGCCTATTGGCATAGAGGCCCCAGTGAATCAGATCCGATTTAAACATGTCTTCCCTAACTTTTTGGGCCTGAATGGCAAGCTCTGTTTCTTTCAGAGTGAAGGGTATCAGAGTGCCAGAGGTCAGATGAGGATATAGTAATTTGCCACAATTTACAATGGCGCAATCAAGGACAGAATCTTACAGCTCAGCAAAATAACTAGACCAGGTTTCTTGGAGAATGTGACACTCCGGCCTTAAAGCTTGGTTACGACCATTACTGGCCACTAGGGACCAGAAGCATTTAGAGTCTGAGTCCTTGGCAGCCTGAGCTAGTTCTTTCCATGATGTCTCTTCCCAATTATTTTTGCTTGATTTAAGTGTGGAAGCATAATTTCGCCTAGCCAGAATTATCTTGTCTCTATCTTTAGATCTCAATGCTTCTGTCAAGGCGCACTTAGCCTTCCTACATCCTTTGTCAAACCATCTATGAGTAGCGTGAGCTTCTGGATGAGTATTCTCCCTAGTAGTTATAAAGAATAGCTCTTTGAGAGTGGAAAAAAAGATCAAAATGCAAGTTTATGACCTCAAGTGGAGTATACAAGGAGGGACCAGCAAATAGCTGATGGGGGGAGACTAAAGCACAGAGTTTGTCCCACAATTTATGTGAGTTTTAAAAAGATTCCTGTCTCACCACACGCTTACTGGTTGACACCTCCAGAACATCAGGAACTACATAATCAAAAGGGGATTCAGTGCTTTAAAAGAGCTGTCTATCATGTAGTACAAAAAGGGGAGCATGATCGCTAGTATATTGATTTCCCACCCTCACATCTTTTATAAGGTGCCACATCCTTATAAGAATAGGTCCAAGATACTGCTATATGACCCTCTAAAAAAAGCAGGGTTGTCAGAGGGAAAACGCCCATTACCTGGACGGAGACCATGCAATAACATAAGATCCATAATCTGTAGAGCCCTATTACTAATTTTAGGGTGCTTCGTCTGAGAAGATTGGGGGGGGATATTCCATATCAGGTCTTCTGGCTGCGTAGCCACAGAAAAGGCTAGATTGGGCTTGATGGACGCATTGAAGTCCCCTGCTATAAAAATGTAGTGCGTTAGATGAAAATCCAATATGAGAGAATTCAGTGTCTGAACACTGGGGGACAACTGATTAGGAAGGTCTGGTATATTACAAAGGTTGATGCACAAGACAGAAGGACCTTAATTAGACTGGATAGCTATAGCTAGAATGTCAGGAGAATCCACGTATATTTCTCTTGCTCCAACCACCTCAGTCATTCTTATCCAAGTAATGAGTCCCCCTGCTGCTGTACCGGCAGGAGATCATTTGGCTTCTTTACAAAAAGAGCAGAACCCCTGTCGATACACATTATAAGTGGCCCAAGTTTCCTGGAACATGTAGATATTAAAGTTATCTATACACGCCCCCCACTCATCATCAACTAGTTTACTGCAAATTCCAGCCATATTCCAGGACAGAAGGTTCATCGCTGTAGATTCAGTAAGGTGAACATCTTTGTAGGGATTAGCAGAAAAATTAGGATCAGTGAGGAGCTCCTCGGAATTGACAGCTGTTGTGATGGCGTTAAAGAACAGTGGCTTCTTTCTTGGACCTGTGGCTTCAAAGATTTGGGGAACGCTAGAAAGAGATGGGGCCAATAACAGAGGACTGTTTCCACCCTTAGAGGATATAAGAGGATTCAGTCAATCAATGCCAGATGTAGTCACCAAATGATCAGGGTCACATAAGTTGAATTTCTCGGAAGCAAGTGCAGGTTTCTCCATCACGGATGCACAAGACATTTCTTCATTGAAGGCTGGATGCCCAGTGACCTCACTCGGCGTCATAGGCTTCAGGGCAGACAAGGTATTCGGCCCCAAGGTGCTAATAACAGGCCAGCTATCACTAAGAAAGATAGCAGTTCACTTCCGTGAGCGGTTGCGTGCTTCCATGGAAAGCAAGCCCTTTGCCAAGTGGGTACTGGCAAGTGTGAAATTTATAACGTCCCAGCAGCCTAAATTGCTGCTGTGAATTTTATAACATCCCATAGCCTAAATTGCTGCTGAATCGATCAGCTGACAGTATTTCTGAGTGGATGATGGAACCACATTGTCTAGTATAGCGTACCCAATGTGAGACTCTTCTCTCATATAAAAGGGTCGCTGGCTTTTCCAGCACACAGGCCGCAACCCGATCAGTGCAGCAGACATTTCCTCACACCTCACTCAGGGAATCCACTTGATAGGATTCCCCACTTGACCTCGCCCCCTACAACAACCTCCTCTTTTTCACAGAGCATACTGGTCCTGGCAAGCAAGCAGGTGCTGATGCTCCAGGCGCTCTCTGAATCAAAGAGCACTCTTGGAAGTGAACGGTGGCCGCCTGGTGCTCCCCTCTCCAGTGTATCACACCTAATTCACAGGAATGCAACAATGAACAGGTCTGTCTGGAAGGGATTCCTGTACCTTTGCTCTCCAAAGTGGAACCCATAGCCTGCCATGTATGGTACCATTCAAAGGTACACATACACCCAGCACATACATTTAACATACATACGCTGCACAGCTCTGTATACTGCATGTACTTTATCACTCACAGGCACACATACACCTAGCACATGCACTTAATATGCATGCACTGAATAGCACTATATGATTCATGCAGAGGCCCACTCGCAGGCCCACTACCCATACACACCCAGTACATGCATTCAGCATGCACACACTACATACTACTCCATTATCCCTGTATTTACTCTTCCCAGCACGCATATACCCAGCACTGATACATCACTCATATGCTGCACAGGACTCAACATCAAACTGATGTAGGCCAAGGGGTGAGTTAAGCTCTCAACAGAGGAACTTTGAATGAGTGAGCATGTAAGCCTCGCTCCAGGGACACAGGTTAAAGAAGACCTATTCTCTCCTACTGATCACTACATGAAATGCTGCCACCACCACACTTGTGCTGCTTAACTTCTGGTAAAGGCACCATTTTCACCTTCCAGTCCAACAAGAAAGGAATCCAGGAGACAGATCTATGCCATGTTGCACACATATGATCTGTGTTTGCCTATGACAACAAAAATCTCCATTAGGGTTCCAGACATAAGTGCAGTTGAGGCATTCAGAACAGGGGTGCACGTCTGTTTTCATCCAAGGACATTTCCACAACAAACAGCTGGCAAGTAGAAAACAGTATCACCACAATGGTTCCAAAAAATAGATCAGTGATCAAGAGACTTATCCAGCACCAATAATGCAAGAGAAAGAATATATTTAAATACCAACAGTATCATTGGTAGTCTAAGTCTATTAATGCTGGCATTTTGTAAAGCATTCAACAGTGTTCATCACAGCCTGTGTTCTTCAAGTCACACCAAATGGCGGCTTTGCACTGCGTGACTTTGAGATATTTCTTTTGGCTGGAAAAACACAATTTAATGGAAGAACCAATTGCTACCGTAAATAAACTTTGCATCAGGAGGAATAGGGTGGCATAGAACTAACTCTTGAAAATACAAATTAGTCTAAAAAAAAGAGAAAGGGTTGAATACCTTCCATGTAAGAAAACAGGGTTTTCATTCATGGATTACTGGGACAGGGCAAGGAAGAACTGCATGCTTTCATTACAGACACAATTTTTATCTGCTGTCAGGGGTTTTTAACTTGGAAGGATGGAAACTCTACTAACTTACATAATCCACTCTTGTTAAGTCAAAACACAATTCAGAAAAAAAATGTTTTGCTCAAGCCCTGTTAGCTATACCACAAGCAGCTGGAAATCCTCTGCCCCCTATCCTTTACACAACTTGCATTCGTTCTTCTTATGGGCATGCCTTCCAAGGCCACCTTTTTCTCCTCAAGCGGAAGGCTGCTGCTGCTTGCATCTCCTAAGTAGATTAAAAAAATGCCAAAACTGAGGTAGAAAATTAGGTTCATTTATTCAGCTCTGCATGTTCCAAAAAGCTGGGAAGATGGTGACTTTAGCACAGCAAACTATTCATTGATGCCATTTTTAGGAAAAAAACAGACACTTTAATCAAGAGAACTTTTTATCTATTTTTCTTGAAAAACTCAAAATGTAGCTGTATTTTGCCTATTTTCTTTGTCCTCACCAGGGGAATCCACAAATCCCAGGTACTTTTACAATCCCCATGATGTTGGAAAAAAGGACACACATTTGGCATGAATACCTCATTAGGGAACAAAGTTATAGAGCCATAAGTGCAAACTACCCCAAATAGCCAATAAAGGGCTCAGCACTGGAGGGGTTTCCCACCAGCAGTTAAGGGGTTAATAAAGGCCTAAAACAAGGATGTGTCTAGTCACCCCTCCTCTTTAAGTTATATCTCTTGGAAATTGCTCAAGCCATAGTAAACCATAGTGCCTGCTCCCAAAAATACCCCATCATCCGATTTTCTTGATGCAATATGCAGACAATACTGTTCTGCTGGACTTCTCCAGGCTAGGTTTACCACACATTGCAAATGCTCTTGAAACAAATTGTCAACTAAGTATGTTGGAAATCAATCACAGCAAATCAAAGGTAGTTGCACTAGTAACAGCGTCAGCTTCTCGTAGACTTTGGAGGATTAAAAATTGTTACTAACTAAAGTCTACAAGTATTTGGAAGTCTACGTTGGAGTCCAAGGAGCCATAAAAGGTCATCTGACATACATGGCAAATATTATCCTGCAACTAATACATACATTCAGGAAAATATCAAAATATCTTTTCTTACCACTGTTGCAACTTCCGAAAGTGAAATTCATGCCAGCTTTAACATAAAGCCTGGAAGTATATCCTGTGTCATTTTGCACTTGACTGAACAGCGTACAATGAAATGTGCTCAGCCTCCCAAAACCTCCCAAAACCAAATCTGCGTCAAATTCACCTTGTTGGATCAATTTCTTGCACAGAATGCAGTCGTTGTTACATTCTGGTTTAGAGTAGAATCAATAAAAGAAAATAATTCAGAGGAATACTGAAACAAGAACTGGATCCCATAATGTTTAATAATAGAACCCCATGTCATGAAGCCAAAACATTGCTTGTTCAGAAATGACATTAGCTACTATTACGGGAGCGAGGTATTAGGTATAGCTGCTTTGAGAGCATTCTAAAGAAGAATTTGAAAAGTGTCTCCTGTTTTAACTATCAACATCTATTTAAGAGGAGAGCACATAGAGCTTTCATAAACGTCAGGTGCAAGATTGTTCGCATACGGGCTTATCACGTTCTACCTTTAACCTGAGAAACCAAAATCCAATATCTCCAATTAAGAATGTGTTTATTTGATAGAGGAGAAATTTGCCAATCTCGGAAGTATAACAAGAAATTACTAAATGCTCTTTCTGTAACAATAAATGTAAAATCTAGTGCACGTTATTTGTTGTTTTCCCGTCTTCACAACCAACCGTAAAACTTGTATTTGTATCATTATCTAGAGTTGGTTTCTGCTCCTGTAGAAAAGTAGTTGTGTTTTAACAGTAAGGATGGAGGCCTTTTATGAGGCTTTTTACAATTTATGAAGGTCTTGTAACAGGTCCAAATATGTGATGTCACGATGTGTTTCAAAAGACCCCATTTTTATGCCATGAACATGGCAAAAGCAATATTTCTTTGTGAAGTGATAAATAATGCCTATTATAGGCATTGCAGAATGGATAAATTTCAATGTTTTAGAACTCTGTCATCAAGGTCTTTTCCCCCATCTGGTGGACAGAAAATGTTTTGATGCTTATTTATTCTTGTAGAAAACTGATATGGTTTTAATTAATTGCACAATAACATTTATATTACAGTTCTGAGTCAATCTCTGAGCCTGGTAGCTAAGGCAAGAGCCGGAGGTAATCCTAGCAAACTGTGGGGGTCATTACGACCCTGGCGGCTGGCGGTAAGTTGGCGGTAACACCGCCAACAGGCTGGCGTTGTTCCGCCAGCAATTATGACCGTAGCGGAAAAGCCACGGCCATACCGCCGGCCCCTCCACTTTCCCGCCAGGATTGCGCCTGGCGGTCATAATCCCCAGGGCAGCGGTGCATGCACCGCTGCCCTGGGATTATTAGTCCCCGACCGCCAGCCTGTCCGTGGCGGTACACACCGCCATTGAAAGGCTGGCAGTAAGGGGACTTGGGGTGCCCCTGGGGGCCCCTGCACTGCCCATGCACTTGGGCACAATTTCGGGCAGTGAAATGCGCAACGGGTGCTACTGCACCCGCTGCACATCAGCATTGCCGCCGGCTCTCTTATGAGCCGGCAGCAATGTTGATGTGACATTTCCGCTGGGCCAGCGGATGGTAACACTGTTACCGTCCGCTGGCCCAGCGGAAATGTCATAATAGGGAGCCAGGAATACCACCGGCAATGGCGGTATTCTGTCTCCCGCGGCCTCGGCGGGGAGGTCGTAATGACCCCCTGTGTGTTTAATTCAAGCATTACGAACAATTTCAAAGTATAAGAAAATAACACAAGAAACATAGAGATAATTTAATGAAAAAAAGACAACTAAAATAGGTTTAGGGGAATATGATCTTTTACATTTTCAGGGTAAAATGAACATAGAAAAAGCATTGCATCAAACAAAAGTCACTGTTTGTTGACCAGGACATGTCCAGGAACATTCTGAGGAAGTGGTGGTTGAGATGACAGATTTTTCTGTGCACTAACCAGTGATTTGAAAACCTCCTCCATGCAGGCCGAACTATTTTCTTGCATTACCCTCACTTCTTTTTGCAGCACTTTCACTTTGCCTTACCTGAAATTATGCAGGTACCCTGTTAAAAGATGACAGCATCCAGCTGCAAAGAGGCAGGTCTATCCTCAGCTCCTTAGTTGCTCCACAAATTAGATGACTTTTCCTCTCAAGTGACAGGGTAAAGCATGTTTTCTTTCCTAGTGTAGGTGGAGTCTGGCTGTCCGGGTTGGGCCTAGGTAATGAATAGGAGAAGCCCTTCTTAGCATCTCCAACTCAAAAGAGGTTGTGATAAAGCTGCTTTTTGTTCTGTCAACTGCTCATGTCCATTCTCCGATAAATAATCCCTGTTAAGTGGTCAGCAGTTAACTAGCTCTTCCTGGGTTCAGTGGTAGGCTACTTTCCCCTGACCAAGAGTCATTAACTTTCTTCACTATGGATGTGTATTTCAGCCTTAGTGGTGTGATGAGTGTTAAAACTGGTTTTAAGCCAGGTCTGGTCAGGAAGCCTCAAGTACGTTTTTACACAGTTACTTTTCACTTGTTATCAAAAATCCAAGTTCACAATTAAATCAGGTTCTGAAAATTAAATGGTAAATAACTTTGCATTTTCACAGGCTGAGATAGGAAATAAAGATTTTAACTTTACCAAGTCTTGAAAAGCCTACACAGTGAAATAGATTTTGAGCTTTATCTCAATATGAAAGTGCACTAACCCAAATATATAGCATGTACTATTTCCATGTATCTGTATTGCCACACTCCCTTGTGTATTTACATGGCACAGTCTGTAGGGATCCACATGTGTTTTTGACCTAGGAACCCCAAACCAGATTCTGATGTTATACTCTATTCTGGCTGTAATAACCCACAATAACCGAATTTAAATACAGAGATTTCAAGAGGAAAAGGTAACTGGCCATTTCTGTAACTAAATCCGGTTGACTTGTAATCATGCCTATAATCCAGTAAGGCAGCTTGTAGTGGGCCTTATTTAGAGTTTGGGGATTCGGTACTCCAACACGCAAGGGTGTCAGGTATCCTGTCCGACGTATTAAAAGTGTCAGGGGACATAATGCACTTGTAATTCAGACAGGATAGCTCTCACATTTGTGATGGGGTTACTCGTTCACCAAAGTCTAAATCAGACCGAATGACTGAAATGTGTTACTTATGAATCAGTTATTGACTTGTTATGCCTGCAAGTTTTATATGCGATTGATACGGCTAGGGCATGGTGTAAATTTCTAAATGACTTTCAGTGGGAGGTAGAAGTAGAAGGTGTGATCACTGCGGGGTTTAGGCAGTATTTCTGGATCAGGTCTTTTGCTTCATACCATTGTAATACCAAAAGGTAAAATGGTTAAAAATGCATTCGCAGTGGCATCTGACTCACACAAATTTCAAAGTTATCATACAACTTTTAGTCACCGCGTGATCGTTATAGCGTCTCCTCTACCCCTTTACTTGTCAAATGTTGCCCAGAGCATTAACACCACGACGTAAACAAAAGCTTTAACAGTATGCATTTGCTGCTTCTATAGCTTAAATCATACAAATCAATTTAAGACCTTCTGTTTTCCATTATAAGCGCAATGCATTATTGGATGCCCTTCCACGATTATCATGTTGCAGCAATCCATTACTCTCACTATTATTGCTTTTATAGTGGCAATCACTGAAATGTTAAGAGTTAGATAAATATATATGCCTGTACATATATTAATATAGAGAGATAAATATGTCTATAGACATATGAGTATATCATTGTAAGTCAGAAAATAAGACCCGCATTTATGACGTTATACCGTTTAAACATAGATGTGTTTTGTACTTTATGTGCTGTGTCTCTCCAGACCACAATAAACGAAATTAAAAAATACGTAAGTAATCAAACTTTGGATACCCATATCATAATACAGTTTTAATTTGTTTTAGCTAAGAATCATCCACGAGCATTATGTTATTAACTGAAATCTGCAAAGTGCATTGGACAAACCACAGGGAACAGCAAAGCAAGAAAAAGAAATGCTGCCAGAACAAAAAATAGCAAACAGTGTTTTAAAAATGGAAAAAGAGCATACTGCTAAAAAGATTATCACATGGAACTTTAACCTATTCAGCCAGAGCTTGCTCATACACACATAAACCTTGCAGTGTTTACAGGAGTGATAATTCAATAAGGATGACATCATTCCGTGCTGCGTTCGCAGTCATATGCACCTGGGTACACACACGTAGAACACAAGCGGTTACGGTTACGCTCGACGAATTACTGTTCATGAGCAAACAATTTGTGGAAAGATATAGATGCTAATTTTTTTATCTGCATTTCTTGCTCTGACTTTGCTGTTTGCAGTGTGTAATATCTTAAAGAATAGGTACGGGCCCAAAGATTTGATCACAAGCCCGCAGCCTATTGAATGTTGATGCTCCGAATATCAAGGTTGTCAGTCTAGATTATATCTCATCCTCTTTAATCCACGACCAGCTACTCCATGGCCCCTTTATCGAGCTCTTGCACGTTCCTGTTTTCCTCCATTTGTATCGTTTTTCCGTCTTTCTCTCCTCCTTCTTTGTGTGTTTTTCCGTCTCGCGTTATGGGTGAAAGTCTAATGATTAAAAATAAGTGTCATCCCCAAAAAGAGTGCCAGAGAAACCCTCCCCCGACCCCCCACCACCACCCCTCGGGGGCAACCACTGGCCCAGGCTAAGCACAAATGTTCGATTCTAAATTACATTTTGGTGCTTCTGTTCTTAGATAATGTACCTATCTTTAAAACGTCTGCAACAAGTGGCTGAGTTAATGGTGAAGCCAAGAGTGGCATTCCCCATGATTGACTTCATTGCTCCAAGTGCAGTGGGACGCCGGACAACCTGTCTCTGTGTATGTATTTCACAATTTACTTTCAAATAAAAGCAGTAATCGGGTCCCAAGCACCACTCTGAGTGGCAGTCATTTTGCAAATAAATTGCTGATACTTAGAAAGAAATTGCCATTATTTCACACAATGCTGCATTGTGTGAAAGAGATAAAACAGGGCAGCTACATATCTACGGTTCGAATGCAACTAGGTTGCCTTGCACCACGCAGACCCTTTGCACCACAGTACAAATGTGTGTGTGTAACGCCTAGCCTTGGTTTTGTGTGGGAAGGGTATGCTTCTGGTGTAAATACTAGGCTCAAAACTTTCCCCACTTTGTATGCGTATTGTACAGTGAAGCACACATGCAAAGATTGAAAGGTTGTGCAGAAAAATACCCCCTTTTCTCCTACTTTGCGCCTGCCTCAAAGAGGCATATTTCTTTAGCATAAACGCTTAAGTACGAATAGTAGTAGAAAGGGTTTGCTCCTGGATATTCCTCTGAGATACGTTAATTGACTACAAATACACTGGGATAAGCTGATGAATTGCAAATCAAGCAATGTCATCTACTTGATAAACTGTCTTTGTAACCTGTAAAACGTGGGAATGACAATGCGTAAGGTGCGTACACAGATAACAGAACATAGGAGCACAATAAGGTGCAAAAGAGACAACACTAAACTAACCAGACATTACAGTGAGTGTAATCACACTGCGGATGACACTGTATGGTGTGTAATTGGCAAACATGGTAAAAGAAGCAGAAATATGAACATATGGCTCTTAAAGTATGAGCAGCGCTGGGTAGTCAGGCTACATACAGATACCTGGGGCCTCAACTACAATATTCCTTGGGGGGCCCTGGGCTACTAGTTGGTTCTAAACTATTACTGTAAAGGGATAATAGTGAGGGTCAGTCGGTGTGCTTCTCACCATTCTGTTGTATCCTCATGGGCCAAGGATAAAGGACCAAAGGTGTTCCTTTAAAAGGTTTATACACTTCTGTTAAACAGCGTACCCAATAGTTCTGTGGGTTATCACCTTTATTACTTACATGAAGATGGTGGGCAAATTTAGATGAGCCCATCTCAATAATCTAAGAGACTTGTGGGCTCTTTGTTACCAGCACGGACCCACTGGTAACTTCATATCCCAGCATCCCGGTTAGCCCTGCGTAGTTCCCAAGGCTAATTCCCTATTGGCCATTATTGGAAACTACATCTCCCAATGCCCTTGGGAGCCCTGAGTATTTCCCAGGTGGATAGTGCTTCTTACAAATGAGCACTAAAGATCAGCTTATTTCAGTTATTCAAGTCTCATACGTGCAAAGACAAACAGAGGCAGAATCTTTGTTCAGTAGGTATTATTGAAGCAACAACACTATTACAGCTGTGACCAGGAAAGTGAAACACAGGAAGAGTCCCACTATATTGTCACACTACTGTCCCTAATATCCCTACCTACACTACTAAGTTTCTACATGACAGCAATAGCAGCGGTAGCCCTAAAGCGCCTTTCTGGTTCCAGGACGGAAGCCCAATCCCCATACCTGTGTTAGAGGTTTTAAGGAGGTCTGTTAGTCGTCTGGGAGTACTTCCACGTAGACAAAGAGGAAGCTTGAGCTTTCAACAGAAACTGTAACATGAGCTAGCAAGCTGGCTGAAATGTCCCCTCTAAGTTAGTGGGGCAGCATGTTGTTTTATAATAAAGGAATATCAATTCTGTGTGGAAGAGCAGCTGATATAAAATAATAAAACATTGCCACTAAAATGAAACCTTGCTAAAATAATAAGAGGAATAAAATGCTAAGTGACTAGATGAAAGGGCACAGACCTCAGATCTCAGCTAAAATAAATGTGCATACATAAACACTAAAATAACCTCACAACACTAGCACTTGCTGCCATCAGCTGCTTACCACTCATTGCATTTGGTAGGCAATAGAAACCAGTACCAACCAAAGAATTATGTAACCAATTAGTTACAGCCCTCCTCTTTCACCATCAATGTAAACAGAAAGTCATACCTCGGCTACCCAAAAGTTCTACAATATCATTTAATGGCAGATTGTGCCCTATCAAAGTGGCATTTAAAAATAATAACATCATAAACCAACCATACCTCCTTTTGAAATTACTGAAGTTCACTAAAAAATGTTAATATTTTTAAAGATGACTGTAGATTGTTGCATGATTGGTATTTAGGAAAAGTACATTATGGGCCTGATTACAACTTTGGAGGAGGTGTTAATCTGTCCCAAAAGTGACGGTAAAGTGACGGATATACCACCAGCCGTATTACGAGTCCATTATATCCTATGGAACTCGTAATACGGCTGGTGGTATATCCGTCACATTTGGGACGGATTAACACCTCCTCCAAAGTTGTAATCAGGCCCTATGTTTACAAAAAATGTAAGAATTCTAATATTTAATGTTTATACAGCAGTTGTTGCAAGCTGAATGGTTTCAGTTTACTATAGGTAGGGTACTAGAATATTATTGTCAAAATTTTGTTTGACATAAATATTGGGCCATAAATATTGTTCACAAAAATATCGCCAATTGGAGCTAATGATAGAACAACTGCACCCAATGAGACAATATTTTTGTAAGCCATATTTAGGACATGATGTTCATTTATGATATACAACCCTTACAATTTGGATGTCATACATACAGTGCTTACATATTGTATGTCATAGCCACACTAATATGTGTGCAATATACAGATTTCAAAATGATGAATCCTTAATGAATTAAAAGTAATTTAATTATATTCTAGTTAGCCCCTTCCCCGCCTAGGACGTAATGGTTATGTCCGGTGGCGCAGCGCTAAGACGCCACAGACGTAACCATTATGTCCTGGGACCGGCCCTCAGGGGAAGCGCTAGCGCTCCCCCCCCCAGGGCATCCCTTCCACCCCCCACCACCCCTTCTGCCCCGACCTCTCCCCCCTCTAATGACGTCAGCGTGCATTGGCACGCTGACATCATCAGAGGGTGCCCAACGCACTGGAAGCCATTTGCTTCCAGTGCCTCGTTGAAAGACAACGTAAGTTTCTCCTCGGGCCGGGGGGGAGGGTTGCTAGAAAAGAGGCATCAGGGGAAGGGAAAGTGTTTTCCTTTCCCTCAATGTCTCTTTCAGCATTCCAGGGATTTGTTTATGTGTGTGTGTGTTTATTGTGTCGGGGAGTGACCCCTTGGTCAAGGGTCGTTCCCCTTTGGGGGGGGCAGTGTATGTTTCACCGAGATCAGCCTATGAAATTTAGCCATAGAAGCCAGGGACTGTTTTTTTGGGGAGGGGTCAGGCCCTTGGCAAGGGCCAAGCCCCACAGGGGACAAAGCACTATTGGGCAGTTCTGCACCCCTTGGGGACAGATTGGTCTATTTTCTTTAGGTGTATCTGCCTTCAAGGGGGGGCTGAATCCACTTAGCGCCAGGGATCTTGTGTGTGCTTGTGTGTGCTTTGTGTTTGGAGGCATTATTTAACTCTGCCATTTCTGCCACCCCTCGGGGCAGACAGGCCTATTGTCTTTAGGCCCAGCTGCCCCCAGGGGGGGAGCAGAAGCCACAAAGATGGCAGGGATTTATTTTTCTGTCCTTTGTTTTTTTTGTGTTGGGGTACTCCCTTAGGTAAGGGTCGCCCTCCAGAGGGGGCAAAGCACTGTTGGGCACTTCTGCCCCCCCTTGGGGCATATCAGCCTGTTTTTCTAGGCCCATCTTCCACCTAGGGGAGCAGAAACTATTTAGCGCTGGAGATCTTGTGTGTGCTTTGTGTGGGGGGTTGCCCCTTGGGCAAGTGTCGCCCCCCCAAATGGGGCAATATATTCTATGCCATTTGTGCCCCCTTGGGGGCAGATTGCCCTATTTTTTAGGCCTATCTGTGCCTGGGGGTGCAGAAGCCACCAAGACCCCAGAGAGTTTTTGTTTTCTTTACTTTGTTTTTTTGTGTTGGGGGGTGCCCATTTGGCAAGGGTCACCCCCCAAAGGGGGCAAAGCACTGTTGGGCTGTTCTGCCCCCAAGAGGATAGAATCCACTTAGCGCCAGGGATCTTATATGTCTGTGCTTTATGTCCTTGATCATTTTGTAGATCGTTTTTCAGAGATCTATGTTCCAGTCAAAGAAATATCTGTAGATGAGTCTTTGGTCCTGTTCAGGGGTCGTTTGGTTTTTAGACAGTACATTCCTAGCAAGAGGGCACGGTATGGAATTAAATTGTGTATGCTGTCTGAAAATAGTACAGGATATGTTTATAATTTCCAGGTCTACACTGGTAGGGATTCCAGTATTGACCCTCCTGGTTGTCCACCCACTTTTGGAGTTACCGAGAAAATTGTGTGGGAACTTGGTAGACGACTGTTTAACAAAGGTCACCATTTGTACGTAGATCATTTCTACACTTCAGTGTGGTTGTTCAAGGAATTGTTCAGAGTGGACACTGTTGTTTATGGCACAATCCGCTGTTACTGGAAAGGCTATCCAAGAGACCATGAGGGTCATTCTGACCCTGGCGGCCGGTGGCCGCCAGGGCCACCGACCACGGGAGCACCGCCAACAGGCTGGCGGTGCTCCAACGAGCATTCTGATCGCGGCGGTTCAGCCGCGGTCAGAAGCGGAAAGTCAGCGGTCTCCTGCCGACTTTCCGCTGCTCGTGTGAATCCTCCATGGCTGCGGAGCGCGCTCCGCAGCCATGAGGATTCCGACCCCCCCTACCGCCATCCTGTTCATGGCGGGAAAGCCGCCATGAACAGGATGGCGGTAGGGGGGGTCGCGGGGCCCCTGGGCAGGGGCCCCCGTAAGAGGGCCCCGCAAAGTATTTCAGTGTCTGCCTTGCAGACACTGAAATACGCGACGGGTGCCACTGCACCCGTCGCACCTTCCCACTCCGCCGGCTCGATTACGAGCCGGCATCCTCGTGGGAAGGTCGTTTTCCCCTGGGCTGGCGGGCGGTTTTTCAGCAACCGCCCGCCAGCCCAGGGGAAAACTTGTAATACCCGCCGCGGTCAAAAGACCGCAGCGCGGTATTTCGGAGGGGGGAATTCTGGCGGGCGGCCTCCGCCGCCCGCCAACATTGGAATGACCCCCCTTGTCTGTAAAAAACTTGAGAAGGGACAGTGCAGTGCCTTCCAGAATGATGAGCTGCTAGCTCTGAAATTTGTAGACAGGAGCAAAGTGTACATCCTAACAACCATCCATGATGAGAGTACTTCACCTGTGGCTGTTTGGGGTCAAGTTGCTGAAGTGCGCAACCATGTGTAAATTTTAGATTACAATAAGCACATGGGTGGTGTTGATAGAGTAGGTCAGAGGTTGGAACCTTACACTTCTGCTCGTAAGGCTTATGTTTGGTATAAGAAATTAGCGGTTCACCTGTTCCACTTGGCAACTTTTAATGCTTTTGTTGTGTTCAAGAATAGTTCTCCAGAGTCAAGGATGACATTTGTGACATTTCAGGAGTCCGTCATAGCGAGCCTTGTTGTGCTGGAACAGGTAAGAGTTCCTAGAGAAGCAGTGGTGGAGAATGTGGCTGGATTGAAAGATTATCAATTTGATGAGCACATTCCTCCCATGGCCAAAAAAAGACTTTCCTGCTAAGAGATTCAGAGTCTGTGCTCAAAGAGGTACCCGGAAGGAGACTAGGATGTACTGCCCTGATTGTCCTTCAAAGCCTGGGCTGTGTGTGGGTGGCTGTTTCAGGAGTTACCACACACAGAAGAATACCTGGGAACTGCCGTGAGCATAAACTGCCGTTTTATATTTTCATATGTTCAGTTTCACGGTTGGCATTACTGTCATGTTTGTAGTTTTGTACTTATTTATAATTAGTTAGTGGTTTCTTTGTTGTTTAAAAACCAAAAAAAGGTATGGCGGTGTGCATTGAGTGGCACTTGGCTGGCGGTGTGCGTGGGGTGGTGCTTGGCTGGCGGTGTGCGTGGATTCTCACATGGCTGGCAGTGTGCGTGGAGTGGTGCTTGGCTGGCAGTGTGCATGGAGTGGCGCTTGGCCTACATTGTGCGTGGGGTGGCGCTTGGCTGGTGGTGTGCGTGGAGTGACGCTTGGCTGATGGTGCCAGCCAAACACCAGTCCACACAGTCCCATCAGCTATTGTGATTGCTGTATCAGACATGTGGGCGTGTGAAAGTGATGGGCCCTTGAATGGCGCTGTCTGTTGATGCAAGTGTTGTAATATGCTGGACCTGCGGCTGGCGGCGTGAATGGTCTTGTGCATGTTATGTATGAAAAGTGTGTGAATGGACTGCAAAGCAGTTGGTGCCCTGACACAGCTTTGCAGCTCATGAGCTGTGAGTCATTGGTTCAGTTTTTTGGCCTTTCAGTTATTAACAGTGCATTTCATTTTTGTGAAATCTCTTGTTCATACAATTTGATCTACTGAACCATCCTTCACCCTCATGCCAAGTCCAACATAAGTGTTTAAAAATGACAAAACCTGCTCTGCTGCCATCAGGAGTCGCAGCACACCGTGACATGCTAGGTGTCTCGGGTAGAACCCCGATGATGAAGCATGCCACCAACTTGGTTGGTGGGTGAGGGGTCTTTTTAACATAACCTAAGTGCATTTTTTTTCACAATTTTAGTGTTTGGAACATCACAGAAGGATGTGGATACATCATATTACAAAACTACTTTTTATTCCGGGGGGGGGTGGCACCTGCGTTTGGTCCCCGGTACACCAGTCATTTAGGGAAACCTACAAAACCCAGACATTTTTTAAAACTCCGGAGGAGTCCAGGAATGTGTGCCTTGCGTGCATCCCCCAACATTTTCTTACCCAGTCTCCTCTGCAAACCTCAAAATTTGCTTAAAAAAGCATATTTTCCTTACTTTTCTTTGTAGGATCACCGCGCCGGCACAAATGTCCTACCACCCAGCGTTCCCCTCAGTCTCCCAAGTAAAATCATATCTCACTTGTGTGGGTCCCCAAAGCAGAGTCAGCCTAAAAATGTATAAAAGAAAAAATTGTGCTTATCAACTCACTGTGCTATCCCCTCAATCTCTACATGTTTTTGGCTTTTTTCTGTTGCAGGCCCCTGGGTCACCCACACAAGTGATGTATTATTTCTATTGGCAGACCGAGGGGAACATTGGGTGGTAGGAAATTTGTACAGGCATAGGGTTCCTATAAAGAAAAGTGTGGAAAATGTGATTTTTTTAGCTATATTTGAGGTTTGCAGAGGAGTCTAGGTAAGAAAATATTGGGGGATCCTCGCAAGCCACACCTCCCTGCGCTCCTCCGGATGTCTAGTTAAAAAAATGTCTGGGTTTGGTAGGTGTCCCTAGTTGACCGCCGTACCTCGGACCATAAACACAGGTGCCCTCCTCCCCTGCAAAAAACAGGTAGTTTGGCAATAGATCATTTTGCTGTGTCGTGGGTACTAGGAATACCCACACAAGTGAGGTAACATTTTTATCACAAGACTTGGGGGACCGCTGGGTGGAAGGAAAATTGTGGATCCTCTCAGATTCCAGGACTTTCTATCACCGAAATGTGAGGAAAAAGTGGTTTTGTTGGCCAAATTTAGAGGTTTGCAAAGGATTTTGGGTAACAGAACCTGGTGAGAACCCCACAAGTCACACCCCTCTTGGATTCCCCTAAGTGTCTAGTTTTCAAACATGCACAGGTTTGGTAGGTTTCCCTAGGTGCCAGCTGAGCTAGAGGCCAAAATCCACAACTAGGCACTTTGCAAAAAACAGCTCTGTTTTCTTTGGCAAAATGGGATATGTCCACGTTATGTTTTGGGACATTTCCTGTCGCGGGCACTAGGCCTACCCACACAAGTGAGGTACCATTTTTATTGAGAGAGTTAGAGGAACGCTGGGTGGAAGGAAAGTTGTGGATCCTCTCAGATTCCAGAACTTTCTGTCACCAAAATGTGAGGGAAAAGTGTATTTGTGGCTAACTTTTGAGGTTTACAAAGGATTCTGGGTAACAGAACTTGGTGAGAGCCCCACAAGTCACCCCACCTTGGATTCCCCTAGGTGTCTAGTTTTCAAAATGCATAGGTTTGGTAGATTTCCTGAGGTGCTGGTTGAGCTAGAGGCCAAAATCCACAGGTAGGCACTTTGCAAATAACAGCTCTGTTTTCTTTTCAGAAAATGTGATGTGTCCATGTTGCGTTTTGGGGCATTTCCTGTTGCAGGCACTAGACCTACCCACATAAGTGAGGTACCATTTTTATCGGGAGGCTTGGGGGAATGCTTGGTGGAAGGAAAATTGTGGCTCCTCTCATATTACAAAACTTTCTGTCATCAAAATGTGAGGAAAAAGTGTTTTTTGGCCAAATTTTGAGGTTTGCAAAGGATTCTGGGTAACAGAACCTGGTGAGACCCTTACAAGTCACACCATCTTGGATTCCCCTAGGTGTCTAGTTTTCAGAAATGCACAGGTTTGGTAGGTTTCCCTAGGTGCCGCCTGAGCTAGAGGCCAAAAAACAGCTCTGTTTTCTTTGGGAAAATGTGATGTGTCTACGTTGTGTTTTTGGGCATTTCCTGTTGCGGGAACTAGGCCTACCCACACAAGTGAGGTACCATTTTTATCTGAAGACTTGGGGGAACACCAGGTGGAAGGAAAGTTGTGGCTCCTCTCAGATTCCAGAACTTCCTGTCACCGAAATGTGAGGAAAAAGTGCTTTTTTGGCCAGATTTTGAGGTTTGCCTAGGATTCTGGGTAGCAGAACCTGGTGAGAGCCCCACAAGTCACCCCATATTGGATTCCCCTAGGCGTCTAGTTTTTAAAAATGCACATGTTTGGTAGGTTTCCCTGGGTGCCGGCTGAGCTAGAGCTCAAAATCCACAGCTAGGTATTTCCCAAAAACATCTCAGATTTCAATGTAAAAATGTAATGTGTCAATGTTGCGCTTCCTGTCGTGGGCATTTGGCCTACGCACACAAGTGAGGTATTATTTTTATTGGGAGACTTGGGGGAACACAAAATAGCAGAACACGTATTATTGCCCCTTGTCTTTCTCTACATTTTTTCCTAAGAGCTGGGACGATGATGATTGTAGCACCGCAAACCCTTTGCTGATGCCATTTTCAGGGAAAAAATCACAAGCCTTCTTCTGCAGCACTTTTCTCTCATTTTTTTAAAAAAACGACATTTTCGCTGTAGTTTGGCTAATTTCTTGGTCTCCATCAGGGAACCCACAAACTCTGGGTACCTCTAGAATCCCTAGGATGTTGGCAAAAAAGGACATAAATTTGGCGTGGGTAGCTTATGTGGAGAAAAAGTTATGAGGGCCTAAGCTCAAACTGCCCCAAATAGCCACAAAAAGGCCTGCCACCTGAGGGAAAAAAGGCCTGGCAGCAAAGGGGTTAAAACAAAATGTCATATTGATGTTTAAATTTAAAAAAGGTGTTAAAATATTTTATAAGTAAATAATAAATATGTACTATTTATAGATTATTTTGTAACATTAAATGACACATATTTATATTTGTAACTATTTGAAAGAATCAATTTTAATTTAACATTATTTCCAATAGGGGTTTATTTAATATCACCATTTCCAATATTTTCTGTGAAAAGATGTTGTATTACCAGTGGTTGGCTATGTATAGTACAGGATATACTACTGTTTTGCAGAAGTGCTATTTGTGAACAGCATTTTGAAGTATGTTTTAGTACTAATGTAGTGTCACAGAAGTACTACAGAATGCAGTTTGTGATTCAGGCCCTCTGCGCAAAACGGCATAACTCTGTAACTCAGCAATTTAATGCATCCACAGTATTTTTTAAAAACTAGAGCTTAGGTTGTGTTTTTTAGGTGCAACCATGGGGTCTGTGCTGCTCGAGGAACTCGGGGTCCATGCTATCTTGATGGCTTGCTTCAGCAGGATATTCCTCCTGGCCTGAGTTAGCCACTAGTGCCCCTCCTATAGCCTCCAATCTTGCTTGCTGACCTGGAGGGGCATGCGGGCAGTACTGAAAATAATGCTGTCCTTAGAGTGGTTTGATGATCTCTTTTGCCATGAATTACTTGAGTAGAATAAACCTGCCACAGTCATTCCACATGCTTTGTATCTTTCAGGGGCAGTAAGTATTGTAAGGACCTCCAGCAAGCTGCTAATTTTGGAATGATCAGGTTAGAGAGAAGGGAGTGGGAGAAAGGAAGATGACTAAGAGCTCATGTTGCACTGTGTCAGCAGAGAGTTGCTCATAGTCCTGCTATTACATCTTTGTTTATGGTATGTTTTGTGAACACACTTTCTTCCCAGACAGTGTATGGCGCTGCTTTATTTGCAAGAATAAAATGACCACATGTTCAGATATTATTGTCACCTCCTTTAAGGAATCCCTTTCCTACACAGATGGGTTAATGAAAAATGCACCTATGCAACATTTATCATGCCGAGAGGTGTACGATATTTGGCACCTCTATTTCACTGATGACTTTTTGTATTAAGCTCCTAAATAATTAACTACATAAAGGAAATGTGACTTCAAATTGCCCTGGAAGTAACAACGAGGGCTCATTTGAAGCATCAAGCCCAGGCAGGGTTCCAGGTGGTTGGGTAAATTTGCTTGAATGTCCCCCTCCAGGTTAGTAAGGAGAAAATGTGTCACTTGCATTTCATTTGGTTGAACTCCTCATTGGTGCACTGAGTGCATGCAACCAGGTCACCAGCTTCTACTCCTGGCTGTTGTCAGGAAAACTATTGCCAGTGTTGTTAAGTTCTTCCCTCAGCAAAAACGAGTCCCCTTTTCCTTGTACCCACGTTGGTTGCAGCAACGTCCTCACTCCCGGTGGCTCTTGCGTAGGCTGTTCTTAGAACTACCTTCAACTGTCATCCTGAGGAGAATGAGCAGTGTTCGTGAGGAGTCTCATTTCATAGAGAATTCTTCCAGTTTTGAGTAATTCATTCTTTTTCTTGGTACGGTGTGCACACCAGCTACTTTTTCCCTTCTGGAGAAGCTGAATTTCTTCCTTCTTCCAACAGCTGGCTATTGGCTTTCTGAGGAGAATTGTTTTGGCTTAACAGTGTCGCGTAGGCTCTCATTATTCTAATGAGACTACTGGATCTTGAGTGGCAGAATCGCCCGTGGTGTGGGAGACTAATTCTTACCCACTGCGGGTGGCACCGGTCACTCCAATCCGGGTTTTGCTCCGGCCAACTAGCAGTGCCTCATCTCCCCCCAAGGATAGTGATGACTGGGAAGCCGAGCGCATGACATACTTGGCTTCTCAGGGAAGTCGTGGTCACTCAGGTCTCATCTGTTTCTCTCATTTACAATTTAGTCTCATATATAAATGACAACCAGAAGCAGTATATGTTTCAATAATGAGTTTAATAAAATGACTGCATCTTAGATAGCAAAGCGTGAGCTGCAATAACCAGGACGACACAACATGATAGTATTAAAAGTGTGATGAGAAGAGTGAAGCATAAAAACAACGCCATCATATTGTCACTATAATTGATTGACTAATTCCTACCTAGGTTATGATTGAGCACAGCATGTTAAGCTCTAGTTCTGCCCTTCAGGTTCCTCTGAGAAGACATCAACCCCCATACCTGAGCAAAGACCTGCAGTCTATGTTAGCATCTGTAGCGAAGCATTCAGCAATCAGCATACAGTTGTGGTTCACTGGCTGGAATATCCCTCTAACCTATAAGGGAAAAGGAAGTGTTTTTATAGCAACACAGCTGACGTTCTGAGAAAATGTCCCTACGTAAGGATGTTTTTTTTCTATGAATGTTGGAGACTAAACTTCTACCACGTTCACCGGCAATGTACTGTGCTGTAGCCTTGGAAGAAACGCAGAGTGATCAAGAATGTCTTGTTTGAGGACAGAGTGCTGGCCTAGGCGAAAACAGTTAGATATACGGAAAATAAAACAAGACCGTAAAAATGGGTATTGTTGCAATAAGAAGAAGAAGCCGAATAAAATATATCTAGGTTAAAGTGCACAGCGGCCTAGTGTGTTAAAATAACGTGCGTGGAGCTATAATTAAAATGGCTACACAACAACAGAACTTCAAGCAACTGCAGTAAGGAATCATTTTGTATGATTTCCAGACTTTCCAATATATATATGTGCATATATATTAAAAAACTCTTCATCTTGCAGACTTGCCAGTCATAGAGAAAAACCTCAGTGCTCAGACTAATTCCTAGAGACTTTGACTGAGAAAACTGAACCTTGAGAAGAAGTTTTCGTTTCCTGTAAAAGTCATAAGTAGATTGTATATTTGTGAACCTTTGAACTGTTCTCCAGAGAACTTTAGATACCTCTGACTCCTGGAGAAAAGAAGTTAACATTGTTCTCTTAGAGAGAGGCTAGTCTCTCAAAAGATCCAGGTTAGAAGAACGATAGAATTGGATGAATGTGAAAGGCTATACAGTTGAATGCGCAGTAGGAATGTGCTTATTATGCTCATCACCCGACTGCAGGTCCTTCCTTTAAAGAAATCCCAATGAGAAGAAAGGTTTAAGTTACAGAAGCACACACTGAATATCCTATCTTCAAGTGGGAAACACAGGCTGGAACTGGATCTGGAGACGGTCTCTCTTTTTCTATTCCCATTCCCCTTTCCCCCTAGCAGATGCAAGGTTCAGATAATCAGTAAAGTCTGAGCACACATCTGTTGGAGGGAGTTGGGAAAAAGGCATCTGCTCCTGTGGAAGTTTGATTTAATGGGTAATCTCCTGACAGCTGTTTGGAAAAGCTCTGACTGGTTCCCAGAACAGTGCTTCATCAGACCTTGGAGTGTGGTCCCTTGAACCTGGGCTCCTTTCAATCTTCTGCTGTGTCACAAGGGGCCCAGACTGTGGTTTGGCAGGCCCAGTCTCTGGTACATTAGGCCACAGGGTGGCTGGGATGGAGTTTTGCAGGCCCAGGGAGGATTCCCTTGTTTATTTGGGGCATGAAGCTTTGAATGAGCCCCTGGATCAGGGCTCTGTTGGGCCTGGGGTGGGGGATGTACCCAAGCTTCATTCTCTAGCCCACTGTGGAGCAAAGTGCCCAAGATGTGGCTTCACATGCTGGGTGTAGCTTCCCTTGTTTCAGAGAGGCAGAAAGTTCTGACCAGGTTTTTGGGTTACAGCTACTGTGGGCCCAGGTTTCACTTGCTGGCCTGCTCTGCATCAAAGGGCCCAAAGCTGGGTTCTGCAGACCTCATCAAGGCTCCCTCTCCTGCTCTGGGGAACAAAGTGGTAAACCAGACACAGTTAGATCTCTGTATGGGTACCCCATTCCTGACCGGGCGTGAGCTCACCAGAGCAGTCTCATCCAAGTTCAAAGGCAGAGTGTAACCAAGTGAATTTCTTCTGAGCCCAGATGTCTGGTCACTCCAAGCCTGGCCATCTGGTTGAGCATCAGAGGAAATGCATGATATGCCCAGATGGCCCGAGTGCCCTGAAAGTTATAGTGAAGGTTCAGTAGAAACTTCAACTGCTGCCAGGGTTCCAGAAGGTTGGAAACATTTAACTAAACCATCCTCCTCTGCCATCCAGTGTGCATGGATTACAGGAAAGGCTTAGAGGGGTTCTTCCTTATTAGTAGGGAGAGGGTATATATGACCTGCTTTTCAGCTGGTTGTCACTTCAGTTGGTGCAAGGTCCCTGTCCTCCCTGCAAAAGTGACCAGATGGCCAGTTTCTGCTTTGCTGGGGTATTAAGTTCTGACCAGGCCCCACTTTGTCTAGACAGATTGCTAGACCCTCTGATACTAAGGACTTGGTCATTGTGTCAGTCAAAGGTATACTGGACTGCACCCACCCTGCAACTTGCTGAGCAATATCTGAATGAACGGAGCGTTTCAGGTAATGATTCAGCCTATTAGATTTCACAGGGATAATTAGTGGACTTCAAACCCTTTTTCATCATGGAAAGACACACTCAAAACACTAGACTAAACCAGAGATACGTGTTTAAAGGTTTATTTTAAACGTTAAGCTCCATCCTATTGTGTATAGTATGAATAGTAACTATTATGAATAAAACAAGATGGTAACAGCAAAACCCACCAGAGGTATGAATGGCAAATAGTATTATAACATATTGGTAAAACCACAAAGCTATACTTATGTAAATATTTACCATCACACCATTGTCTCTGTGGCAAGCTAAACTGCTCCTAGCACTAAAGAAATGATCTAATTGTAGTTTCAAACATGGTTCACAGCTGACCGGCTTGATTGAAAAATAGAACTAATGTGTAGCAAAATAGCAGCATTTGCCATTGTCATCTGAATCGGCAGGCAGGTAAGGGTGCCAAACGAAGGCTAAATGTTCCTCCCATTAGCGTTCGGTATAGGAAGGTGATGAGGTTCTGTATAATTTTTGGCCCCAGTATGAAGTTCTTCTCTATCTCTCACACTCTGTTCTTACCTTGTGTAATATATCTGATAATTGTTGAACTTTTTAGAAAAGGCCTTTGCACCCTTTCACTCACTTGTATTCCATGCTCTTTATTTGAAAAAAATAAACGAGAAGCAAAATTGTTAGCTTCCATGAAGCTTTGTTCAGTATTGAATATTTAAATAGTCACAGGAACAGAGAATTCAAATATATTCAAGTAGACTTAACCTTCATGTTGAAATGAATAATGACATGATTAACTGTACTCTGTATATTTTAACAGTTATATCTGAATAACCAATATATATAATTCAAGAATGGGATACCTAAAAGGTAAAAATATAATACCTATTAGAAGGTCAGAGCTTCACCAGGCCTGGAGGTGTGGTCTCTTGGATCCGTGCTCCATTTCTCTGCAGGCTGTAGTTCCCTTGCTTTGCCCAGGTGGAAAGCTCTTACTGTGTCCTGGGCCAGGCCTGATGGTATGTTCCCTTGGGCCCAGTATTTCTTTTTCTATATTGTAAATTACCCAGTTTGGGGTGGGTTCTGCAAGCCCCGGGAGACTTCCCTTGCTCTGGTGGGGTGGAAAGATCTGACTGGGCTCCTGGTTCAGAGCTCCATTGGATCCAGTGTGCAGGCAGTGGGTCTAAGCTTAATTGGTCAGCTCACCATGTTCCAAAATGCCTGGGCTAGGGGTTTCTGAGGTTTGGTGAAGTTTTGGTTGCTTTCCTTGCTGTGGAGGTGCAGACCACTCTGTCCGGTGCCTAGTTCAGAGCTGTGGTGTACCCAGGGTGAAGGTCCCAGAGCCCGAGCTCCATTTGATGGCCTGATGTGTCCCAAAGCTACTGGAACATGGTTCTGCAGGCACTGGGAGGCTACCTTTGCTTTGGGGGTTTGTGAAGCTCTGCCTATGACCTGGGTAGGAGCTCCAATGGGCCAAAGGCCTGTGTGTAGTCCCCATTCCCTAACCTACTATGTCACAAACTGCCCATAATGAGGTTCCACAAGCCAAAGAAGTCTTCCCTTGGTTTGGCAGTCTGAAGCTCAAACCAAGTCCCTGGTTCAGTGCTCCAGCGGGCCCAAGGTGCAGGCCCTGGGCCCTAGATTCACTGGAAAGCCTACAGTGTTCTACACCTCCCAGAATGGGGCACATAGGCCCAAGGAGGCTTCTTTTGCTTCAGTGGTGTGTGTAACCTCAACTAGGACCCTGTTACAGAGCTCTGGCAGATCCAAGGAGCTGGCCCTTGGGCTCAAGTTCAATAGAATGGGCCACTGTGTCCTAAAGTGCCCAGGAATTGTCTCTGCAGGTCCAGGAAGGCATTCCTTGCTTCAGCAGAGTGGGGAGGTCTGAACGGTCTCCTGTTTCTGAGTTACTGCAGGCCTGGGGTGCAGATCCCAGTGTACAAGTTCCATTGGATTGCCCACTGTGTCCCAAAGTGCCTAGAATGGGATTCTGTGTTCAAGGGGGGCTTCCCTTGCTTCGCTGTGCCTGAAGAGCTGACCGGGCCCTGGGATCAGAAATCTGTTGGGCCAAAGGCACAAGGTGCCTGGATCGGGGCTCAATACCCTGGCACACTAAGCCACAAAGTTCCCAGGACAACAGTTCGACGAGCCCAGGGAGATCCCTCTTGCTTTGGTGCAGTGGGAATCTTTGACCGGGCCCCTGGTTGAATCCTCGAGAAGGCCCTGGGTGCAGGCCCCTGAGTTCCATTGAACCGGCCACTGTTTCCTAAAGCACCCTAGACAGGGCTCCTCATGCTTGCCTTGCTTCCTGAAGGCGTGAAGCTCTGACTGGCCCCCAGGGTTAGATCTCTGTTGGATCTGGGGAGGGTGGTGATGTCGAGCCTAGAGAAATGGTAACCACATCCAAAGAAGGAAGCAAGCAAGCAAATTAGCCACTCCCGACTCAGGAAAAATAACAATTTTCCTACGCAGTGGAAAAGAAACTAACCAGCCTTTCCTTTACATTCAAGACATACACTCAGGACATAAGCTACGGGTACAAAGTCTAATTGGGTTCCCAAGCGTTTCCATCTTACATATTAACAGACACAAATCTATTCTCTTCCCACTCAAAAAACATTTAGAGATTTATAGATTTAAAGGCAACAATAGGAAATTAGAAAGCTAATAGTGTTCTGTGAGTTCTCTGACATCAGAACAGAATATGGCATATACAATTACCAATTCTTGATGAATACATTTTTGACCACCGAGGCTAAATCTACATAGGAATGCCAATCTCTTAAAACTGACACAAATGCGTTAATCCACGCATTGCTCACACTAGGGTGTCCACAAGATTGATTCAGAGACACAATCAATTATGATTTAAGAGACTTGAGGACTGAGCGGAAGCTCAGCTTAGGCTGTGATTTATCTGATAGCTATTGAGAGGTAGTTTGAGGGGCACTGTGAAGTTGTCAAGCAAATTGAAATTCAAACTTTTACAGGGTAACTGCCTGCACTGCACATACTTGCTGTCAAAACAAGTGCATGCCATGTAACCTCTGGATCCTCACTCAGGTCCTAGATATGGTGAGGAAAGGGCTGCCTTTTTCCATATGGTTTGGGCCTACACTATATAGCAATCATTCTTGATATGGGTATTAGAGCAATTGTGGACCCTGAGTGGTGGGGAAAGTCTCTTGCAGCCTAAAGGTGTATCTCTTTAGCTTGATGTTGTATTCCAAGGCAGATAAGTCTAATGACAAATTCACCAACTTGGCCTTGTTGCTAGCCAAGAAGGCCATAGCTATGAGTTGGCCAACAACCTCTACACCAAGCCTGCGGAGATTGAGAATGGAGATAAATGAGTTAGTTACTACTGAAAATGATACAAATCTTGCACAGAAATGTAAGATGGGTGGAAGTGCAGTTGGAGACAATGTGCACATGAGCTTACTTAATTTTGCATCTGTAGTTTAACTTTCTACTTAATTGTTAACTGCCGTTCTTAAGGGAAAATTGGGTGTGGAATCCCTAGCTTGCTCTGAAACCCAGTGTCAGTTATCCAGAGCGTTTCCCTACTGTTCCTTCCAGGTGATAGTCTGATCGCTATTTACGTATGTTTTTCATGCTGAGTGTCTTAGTACTATTCGACTAGTTTACATTCTTTATTTACTGCAATTCTACTGCATGTGTTTATTCTACTGTTGAATTTCTCAATTGATATGCATATATGCAAGTTATAACGATGTACAATCTTTATTGTGCTGCAATCATACTGCATGTGTTTATTTTGCTGTTGTATCTGTCAATTGAGACGCATATGTGCAAAAGTTGTAAAGACGGGTTTAAAAAAAATAGTTATTCTGCACTTGCTTAGTTTAGTTCAGCTTCTTCAAAGTGTTGGTACAAATCTGGGGTAAAATGAATTAATTTTGCAAAGAATAGCCAGAGGGTGATCTAACAGACAATTTATTGAGTTCATAGCACACACACACAATATTCACAGGAGTTCTTGTGGGTGTGCGATCTTCAATGGTCACGATTATCACTGGTTTCCATGTGGCTGGACATAGATGACAAACAGCCTGTGAGAGAAGGAGCTTCTCACATAGGGAAAAACTCTTCCCCTTTTAGTCATTTCACCTCCACATTTATGTACTCTGATAGGCATTGGTTTTGTTTTAGGTTGGCGGGGGCGAGGCTTACAGGGAGATTTGCCTTCCTTCCTTCTCCCGTTCCCAGCATGGGCAGAGCCAGGGTCTGAACCAGGAAACTGGCATTTGTCAGAAAGTTTTCCTTTAAGTAAAGCACTGACAAGGTGTTGTTCCCACCTCCCTCCTTGTTACCCAAGAGACCTGTTCTACTGATGCCTGTCACTTGCAGTCCCAGAGACTGCACAGTTTGGCCACTTGGGTCCCGCAGGTCTGTCATGTCGCAATGATGACCTTCAAGTTCCTGATGGGAAACAGTAATAAGGGCCCTGGGTGCAATCTGTGAAAAGCCCTGTGAGCCAGCTGGGAGTACTAGGCAAGGTAGTCTGTTAGAAAATATGGATTGCTTAAAGAACGCTGTTACAGAACTTTGTTGTCCCTTACATCCAAAATCACGGGCAACCTTATGTGAATGCACTGTGACGCTAAAGCATTCTAATAAGGTGCCTTCTGTTGCAACAGGATATCATTTTAGAGTTATTCTTGGCTTAATATTTGGAAGCTGACTTAAATGTGGTAAGAGTGGTCTGCTAATAACCTATCAGAGTAAGGGACATTCTGATGTCAGTACTTAATGAAACAGGTAAGATTTTAAATTAAAAAACAGCTACTTGCTTTGGTTCTGGAGACGCTTCACACAATTCAACACGTTTTTAAATTTAACACGAAAACTTCTTAATTGATCTTTTACTCTAGCAGGATGTAAAGAAGCATTGGATACTTTTCAGTCTATTGCTAACATAAGTTCCAAAGTGTGCTTCCCCTGTGACCAAACTATGTGGCCAATGGAAGAAATCCCAGGCCATCCACAACAGCGATGGAATAAATCAATGAGTAAAACTACATCTTTCCATTGTTTCATATCTGTTCTAAATTCAGAACTACCGCATCTCTCCGATAATGCCACATAATTACTAACTGGTTAACTGGATGACCCTGCTATCCTAGATTATTGAAGGCTGGACTCTACCTTTATTTACTCTCTGATAATTAAAGAAACGGAGCAGCCAAATCCATTGTGCTCTAATTGCAGGTTTTGTGTTTTTTTCAATTGGCTATAATTATTACTGACATTTGGCCTTATCAGTGTTCGCGATTTGTTTTTATATGCTTGGCAGCATCATTTTGAAACAGATGCTTAACAATTATTTTTTTCATGGCATTGATGCTTAATTGGAAGAGGTGTTTGCAGGGTTCATCCTCAAACTCCTCTCACATCGCCTGGACTTCAATAATGTGCGTTCGTTATTTTTCTTGAACCAATGTTATGATTTTTTTTTGTATTACCAACCTAACAAATGAAAGGCACATTCCATTTCAGGATCACAACATCAGTATATGGGTATTATCCTGTGTACTCACAAAGGTATTGAAGAATGCAAACGAGACATCAGGTGACATATACATTCCCACGTATATGAACATACTTCTGATATCTTATTTACAGTTCTCAAAAGTGCTTGCGTTCATGATTGCAATCCTGGTCAGATAGTTGTCGGATATTTGCATATTTTGCATGTAAAATTACTGTTACGCAGCCTTACTAATCAAAAGAGAGAATCACACTTTTTTATTTCAAGAATTGCTCAGCAACGGGGAAATTCTGTTTGGCAAGAAAAGGGGCAGTGTTGTTAGTGGCTCACAAGGCTTCAAAACACACTCAAGCAGGACAAGGCAAGGGCTCGACCTGCCATCGGATTGTTAGAGTCCAAGTGGACCATGCTAGCACTATTACTTCGGTATATTTCTCACTGAACCATTCAGCAATCCATTGCAAGCTGGCTGGTCTGGCACTGACATTGACCCCAGGCAAAAAAACAGTAGCTCTCGTGGTGACCTACAGCAAGCAAATATCCTGTCCAGTCATGGTTTTTCACTGAATTCTGAAACATTTCCTTTCCATTATAAATGCACAACTTCAAAAGCTACAAAAGCAGAAGTAAAGAAAAATAGGCCTGGACTGTTTTCTCCTCAATCAGCAACATCACAGTCAGCAATCCAGAAACTATGACTTGGAGAGACCACGACTTTGACAGCTTCAGCATACCCATTCCACACCACCACAGATTTACCACCACTGGCCTCAACCGCCGCAGCTGGAAAAATACATCACAGAAGAGGACTGGACTTCCGCCCTTAGAGTGCACTGGCCCAGGCTCACCAGCAACTTGCCAAAAGCCGTTAAGAACTTCAACAGCAGGATCACTGCATGTGCCCCCACACTGGCTACCCACAAATTCACCCTATGCCACTCTGAAAGGAGCCAATGTAAACGAGGCTCATGAAACTCCCTGTAGCCTATCTGTAGTTCTATTCCCAGTATCCATGGGTGCTTCAGCATCATAAAGGGTCAGATATGCGCTTCTGGTGCCAGTCCACACCTCCATATCCACTGCAAATGAGACAACGCATCAACAGTACTGTTGCTCAGTTCCAGAACATGCCTGGCAGGCAGTTCCAATTTCAGCTTCAAGCATCTCTTACCTACTTACTCAGCCATTTCTCTCTCACTGGTAATCTGTATACATGATAATGTGTTCAACACATACACGACCTTTCTGTTGCTAATTGTGAGAAATTGGATTGTTGGATGAGGGGGTATGAGCCCTTTTAAAGCAACAGCCACAATCTCTGTCAGGGTGAACCACAAACAGTCACTAAATTAACCTGTGCTTAAACCTCTGGTAGTTCAGCACAAAAGCAGACAGGCTCAACTTAGAGGCAATGTGTAAGTGTTTATGCAGCCCCAAACTGTAATAAAGTAAAAATGTAACACAAGAAAAATCCTAAACACATTTCTAACAATAGGGTAACATTTAAAAGATTATTTGACACCAAAACTGCAAAAAAACATTCAGCAGAAACAGACATCTGCAATTTTAAAGATTTATGGGTAGTATAGTGGCTAAAAGCACAAAGGGCCACTCAATGTTATCCAGTCATGCAAGATCCGGTGAAAGTCATAGGTTTAGGCTGACCATAGTGGAGTACAGGCCTGATACAGGGACTAGGTTAGTCTCACTGAAAAGGTTACATTCTGAAGTCCAGTGCAAAGAGTTCTGTTTGAGGTGGAGGAGGCCGCGAGGAGCAGGAAGAGCGCTACAGATGATTGTTTCTGTAGCAGTAAGAGTAGGCTGGGCATCACGGATGGTTTTCTCTGTAGTTCGAAGATCATGTCAGGTGTTGTGGATAGTCACTACTGGAAACTCGCATTGGCAGTCACCACGGGCTGTCAAGGCTGTAGCACAAAGTGCAGATATTGCATTGCCAGTTATCACTGGCATTCGCTATATCACGAAGAGTTGGGCTCACAGAAGCATCCTGTTGGTGGTCAGCATGAGCAGCATGATCTTGATTCAAACCGTTCTTGGTTGCAAAGAGCCTAAGACCTCAGGATTTCTTTAAGAAAGAGCTCAGGACCTGGATCCGGGACCTGGATCCGGGACCTGGAAGGCACCTCTTGAGATCAGGAACTCACTCCAGCAGATTTCAGCAGGGCTCGGGGACATCAAATTGCAGGTCCTGCAGGTCCAGTGCAGCAGGTTCACATGGGCAGTTGCAGGGAGGCTTTTGGAGCTTGCTATGTTTCTGTAGTTCTAAACAAGAAGTAACTCAACTGACCCTTGCAGTTCCTTTAGTGAGCCTGTGATGAAGGGAACAGGTGAAGTCTTTCTCCTCAGGAAACAGGGCAGGCCTCAAGCAGCAGGGCAACAGGACATCCTTTTTCTGTAGTGTCCACAAATGCAGGAGTGGGTCCCCTTTTTATACTTGGTGCCCACTTTTAAGTGGGACAAGCTTCTGGAGTTGCCCCCTGCAGAGACATCTGAAATTTTCTGCCTCCCTGCCCTGGTCCTAATCTGTCAGGGGGCACAATAGGCTAGATGGAACTCCTTTGTGCATGTGTTTAAGCAGCCCCACTAAAATGCAAGTGCAATAACTGACAGCTCCTCCCCCATCCTGCTGGAGATAGCCCATCCTGCTACCACCAAGTCCCTCTATTCTCATGGTGTCGGTGACGAATACACAAATGCCAACTGCTAACTATACCTAGTCATGTGACCCAGGAATAGGCTGCAGGCATCAAATGGTTAGGACAGGAAAATGCCAACTTTCTATAGGTGTCCTTTTCAGAATTGTGACTTAAAATCCGATTTTACCAGTAAATAGAATTTTAAATTACAGTTCTTCAGACACCAAACATGGCTTTCCTACCAGCTCCCCCCAAAAAGCAGAGTTGAATCCTATCTCCCTCTGCCTCTCCATCTGGATCCATCTGGATCTCTGTACCCTATGTTTGGGAGTTTTACACTGGAAACCTGAGCTTTCAGAGAGCCCTTGGCCACCAGCCCTCCCACTCTAGCACTGGTAGTAACTCATTTCACAGAATGCAGTCAATGGGTTTCTGGGGACTAACTATGATCCTCCTCTGAGTTACCTCCCTTCCCCGCTCCAGGGATACCTGAACCATAGGGTGTAAAAAGTCCAGCCTCTGGGCCTGAAGTACGCTACAATCCTGTCCAGTGTACTGCTGAGAAACCAGCCTTTGCACTCACCTTGTCTGGGTGGCCCCGGTGTCCCTCAGAGCAGTGATCCCATTCACTTTGATCTGGTGGAAGTGACGTCTCCAATCCTCAGGAGTCATCAGCTCACCCTCTGAGTCTACTTCCCAACTAAAGGGTTTTAGGGCCTGTTATAACACTTATCTTTACGGGGTACCTACTCCTAAGGTCATATTGGCCAAACCTGTAGAGTTCCCACTAATGGTTGGTTTCTTCGGACAGAAAGAGTTCCCCTGCTTGTGTCCTAGCTCCAAACAATCAAAGCACTGAGGTTGGGAATAAGGCTTTCTGGGTCACCGCTCACCAGAACCTCTGCCCTTTTTTCTCAGAAGGAGCATTGGAACCCTTCCCCCCCGCCCTATTCTGGGACTAGTCTGCATCTCTCTAGACCTCCGTCTCACTCTGCTGGGAGAACCTGAGCCACCCTTCTTGGGGTTACTTCCAGGTACCTCCTTAGGCAATCTGGTACTAATCTAGAGGTCTGCAACCTTAGCAATCTCCCTGGAAACAGAGAGCTTGCTATCAACAAAGTTTTTGGTGCAGCTCTGTGAAACAGGAAACTAGCCTTTACCTCGCATGCTTTACAACACAAGCATCATTAACACGAATAGCCTTTACCACGCATACCATTACAACAAATTATTTTATAATGGTATGCATTGTAAGGGCTATGTGTAGTAATGATAGTAAAGGCTATCAGCATCTTTGGAGGAAACGTGGGGATCCTTCTGTTTCCGCAGATTGACCTGTACCACGCTTTGGGAGTAAGGTAAAGAGAATTGGGCCTAGGTATGGGGGGCACTGTTTTAGGGACGGGGAGGGGGACCATGGTGATAGGCGGCAGTCAGCTTCTTGGATGAGCTGAAGGTAGCTGCCAACTAGGGACCCGGTGAGGTGCTTAAATACTGAAGGAGAGAGCTGGCCCACTCAAGTCTGGCGCTTAGTTGGGGAAGGGAGCAAAGCAAGAAACAGTGAGGGTGGAAAGGAAAGGGAGGCACAGGTGATCGTCTCATCGGTGCATTTACATTTTTTTTCCTCATTAAAGAGAGAGGGCGATGGCTCTCCCTAACATGGGACACTTTCTCACATCTTTACTTTGCATAACCCATGTTGTGCTTGACTTGTCCTTGCCTCATTGAAACTGAAAGACAAGCGCCTGTGAGGGACCAGAAACGCCTGTAGTTCATGACGGAACTCGTAGTTGACATACAGGGCAAGGCGGTAGGCATTTTGAGGGTTCTCCTCCTTTCATTTGCAGAGACCTTCTGTCCTGTAAAGTCTTAAATATTTTCTGATATCCCCAAATTATTAGCTTAGGTGCTTTCGCTGTTGGGTGGGCTGTTGCAAGTTGTAAAATAACTTGTGTGAGGAAAGAGAAGAAATGAGGAGTCAATCATTCTGTCAGATGCAAAGTACTGTGAGACTGTAGACGCCAGATGAAAGGGCTATTCACGAGGACGCTTTATGATATTTTTCTGCGAGTGGTGGTTCTGGTTTTCTGGAGAACAGTAATAGTGTGTGTGTGTTTTTTGTTTTTCTTTTTTTGTTTACCAAGTGCAAACATGAGATGATTAAATTCCACCTCGTGCTTACAAGATCAATAGTCGGGAACATGTATTTCATTGTCACCAGCTGCTGCTATTGTTCACAATAGAGCCTTATGGAGCTGGTCTCGGGCTTGGGGCAGGGTGACGACTTTAGGACTCAAGGCAGCGGTGGGGAGGTACTGTTTTAGGGTTCAGGGCAGTTGAGTTTTTTTTAGAAGGGCAGGGGGTGTCGCAATGCAGTCTTTACCACACAGATTACTTTAACATACATGCTTTTGCAACATAATTTGTTGTAAAGGCATATGTGATAAAGGTTATGCGTGGCAATGGCATTCTCATTGTAACGTATGCATGGTAACGGTGTGTGTTGCAATGGAATGCGTTGTTCCATCATACAAACCTGTAAAACAGATATTGAGCATGGGCTTTCTCTGTATCAGATTAAACAACACAGTGAAATCATCAACTTTGCTGCCCTCACCAATCCATTCAGTGCCTTGTTGGATTAGTCCAAGAACTCTACCCAAGACTGGTTTGGGTGCTCGTGGGTGTCCCTGAACCTAAAGCGGTACCTTACAGAGATCTGTCTAAACTTGACAAGTAAGATGGCATTTATGGGAGGATAGTGTTATAAGGGTGTCCTTTCCCACTATAAGCATGTGTTTCCACAAGCTTGTTTCCTAGCGCCCCTCTTCTCAGAGCTACCTCATAATTTGAATACCAATTATCTATGTCATCTCCCACCACATAACTGGGCACCAGGTCTTGTTTTTTGCGAGCACAGAGGGAACAGAGATTATGCTGCCACCACTGTTTCTGGATGCTGCTTGCCTGGGTTTGAGTTTCAGCTCTTTTAGGGTCCTCTCATGAGCCAGTCGCTCTAGAGCCAGCTTTTCCTCCATCGATAATGTATTTTCCTCCATTTATAGTTTTGCCGTCTGCAGCTGAAATTCACACCCAGCTCCCCTGTCCGCCAGCTATTCGGGGGGCAGGTCATGGGAGGACACAATGCTCGTTGCCCTGGCAGTGAGCTACCTTCCTTGAGGCAAGTTGTCCTCCTCCTCTGTGTGTGCACAGGTCTGCTTCATGCTCCATCATGCTCCCTCATGCCCCCTTCCTTCTCCTGGTCTTCTGTTGTTGCCAGTAACTGGTGAGCCTCCGTCCAGGCCCTCAGATGATTCTTGAGGTCCAACTTCTTGGTGCTCTTCTTGGCTGGAAGACCAATTTCCTTACAGAACACCTTGAGCTCAGCCATTGTGTAGCTCTCCAGATTGATGAGCTCAAATTAAATTCTTGCAAGTATAGTCACGGACAGTCAGGTAGAATGAGAGTAAGGAGAATTTTTTAAAACTCAAATTGATATCAAATTATTTATATGGGATTATAATGTTAAACAAAATCACTCAATGGCACTACACAAACACAAGTATTGAATCCCACCACTGAACACACATTGGTTTTCTGGTTGAAACCCTAATCAAAGAGCAACCACAAACTCAGTCAGGGTAAAGCGTAAGCAAACTTCAAATTAAACCATGCTTAACACTTCGGTGACTTGGCACAATGCAGGCTGCATTAGCAGGTCTGAGACATGGTTACAGGGCTACTGAAGGGGGTGGGACAATGAGTGCTGCAGGTCCACTAGTAACATTTAATTTACAAGCTCTGGGTACATGTAGTACTACTTTACTATGAACATAGAAGTAAATTAAATATGCCAATTGGGTTTAAGCTAGGTTTATAATGTTTAAAGGAGAGAGCCCAATCACTTTAGCACTGGTAAGAAGTGGCAAGTGTCCAGGTTCCAGAGACCAGAGTGTAAAATCCAATACAACCTGGTAAGAAAACTGGGGGGCTAAGGCAAAATATTGCCTCATGAACATCCCCTTATGATCAGAACACTGCGCGCCTCCATAGTGCAATGTGTGTGATAATTGCATTCCCACTCGTTTTGTGCCCTATTACCAAAGGTCTTGTGGGTGTCATCAACTGTAACCAGGTGGCACTGTTCAACACACCTCATACATTTTAAAAAGCTACAGTTCAATTTTATGTCAAGACCGGAGGCTCATATCATGCTTCTCTAACTTGCTTTATTCAAACAGCAGCGGTCAAGAAACTACAATTCCCATGAGGCTTAAGGAACAAAAAAAGCCAGTGGGAATTAAAAACGTATTGGCGTATGCACCAATAGGAACACCAAGAATAGTATAATCACTACGCTTGACTGCGACCAGCCCTCTTTCTTGCTGCTCGCAGTCAAGATAAGTGACTATTTATTCCTTCATTATATTGTTACGCGATAATGTTTAATGTATTGTTCATACTCGCTTTTAATGTTTTAATTCATTTTCTCTTTGCGCTTCAGTCCTTGCACTTTTCCTGAGCGCTCACGTGCTTCCATTGTGCTTGAAACAGCCAACAGCCATTTCTGTCAGCATAACGGTCTTCGCCTCGCCTCATTCCTCACGCTTTCTTTGAAGGCTCCAGTCTTCGCCGCATCTTCTCTAATGCGCGTTGGACCTCCTCCTCATTGTTGTTCTTTCAAGTTCTCCAATTTCCGCCCTTTCAAAGTCAATCACGTCCCGTTGGGCGTGTGCTTTTTCTTCAACTTGTTTTTTCCTGTCAGGAGTTAACCCCTTCACTGCCAGGAATTATTTTGTTGTGATTTTTCCTCGTTTTTCAAGATGCAATGGAGCGACAAGGCTCTTTTGAACATTTAAATAATGCTGATGATATTTGGGCTTTTAATAATGAAGCTGTGTCCATAGTTGTTTCAGCCACAATGAATAAGACAACAAAACAAATTGAATCTTCTGTCCAGAACATGGTTTTCAAATCCTTATTGGCCCCTTCTGCAGGGGATAGCAGTAAATGTAAACTTAAGGATTTGTCTTCACAAATAGCCCTCCCCAAAGTCACATCGGATGGCGCTTCTTTGACTGGTGAAGTTTCTTCACCCAAGATTGAGGACGAGTCTCCTCCCAGGCCTCCTTCAAAAGAGGGGAATTCTAAGGTTTCTCACGAAAAATGTAAATAAAAAACTAAACATACTGCTTAGGCAACGCGAATGCCACCATTACCCACGAGAGAAGGAAGGGTCTTCTTTTGAAGCTAGATCCCAAGTTAGCTAATCTAGCCTCTATGTATCCTAGCATCAAGGTGGATGGTTTCCTCTTTGGCGATTATTTTATTAAAGACTTGGGCAAGTTTGTTTCTACTTTTGGCTCCATATGCAAGGCTCAACAATCCATTAAAAAAGTGTTCAATCAGTGGGTTTTTGCAAGGGCCGGTACAGACAGGGGCCGCTCTACCGGCCGTTCCTTTCGCCCGCAAGGATATAGAGGCTCCTTCAACTCCTCTTATGGATCTCAATCCTTCAAACCCCAGTTCTACCCTCAATGAGGTAGAGGCTACCGGGGTCGTGGACAGCATGGCTTCAGGAACAACAATTCACAAGGTTAGCCTTACTTCTGGCCTTCCTCCAGTAGGTGGTTGTCTTCATTGCTTTATTAAAAAATGGCGCACTATAACAGCAGATCCATGGGTTCTGAATACAATTCAAGGTTATTTGATAGAATTTTATTTGATTCCTCACCAATCATTTTTTCCTCCCCCTCTGAGTTTTTCGACAGAAATGTCCTCTCTCATCTTGGAAGAAATTCGATCTCTTCTGTCAAAACAGGCCATTCAACCCTCTCTTCCAGACCCCTCAGGCTTTCCCAGCACTCTCTTTTTGGTTCAGAAGAAAAACAAAAAGATGAGACCAGACATCAATCTCAGAGCTTTCAATCGGTTTGTCATCTACCGACATTTCAAAATGGAAACCATTCCCCATTTAAAGGACATTCTTCTTCCCTTTGATTTCATGGTCCGTCTGGACCTTCAGTACACGCATCTTTCCGTTCCCATTAATGTGAATCACAGAAAATACCTCCAGTTCCAGTGGCAGGGACAAACTTACCACTTTTCTTCCCTTCCGTTCGGCCTTTCGTCAGCAGCTTGGTGCTTCACGAAACTAATGAAACCGGTAACAGCTCATCTCAGGTCCTCAGGCATCAGATTGTTAATTTATCTGGACGACATTCTCTTCACAGTTTCCAAATTTCTTTAAGAACCTTAGCCAGGATAGTGGGCCTCCTCTCTTCCCCGATTCGGGCTATCTTTCCCGGTCTACTTCATTACGGTTAAAGATTCGTCACCTCAGAAAAGGTCTCTGGTACTCAGAAATGATCAACTTAGACCAAGATTCTCGCTCGGAGCTTCAGTGGTGGATAGACCATTTAGATGCCTGGAACGGCAGGACTATCTCTGCATCAGCCCCAGGTCTTGTGTTAGAATCAGATGCAAGCCTGATGGGTTGGGGCGCCCGTTGTGGTCCAATCTCGACTGGAGGTTCATGGTCTTTAGAGGGGTCCACATTGCATATCAATTATTTAGAGATGCTTGCGGGCTCCTTTGCAATTAAGAGCTTAGCAAAAGACAAAGTTCAGTGTACCATCCTCCTCCGGATGGACAATGTATCGGCTGTCCGTTACATAAACCATTTAGGGGGCACCAGATCAAAACCCTTAGCGGATCTAGCGAAAAGCTTATGGGAATTTTGTCTACTCAATGAGAATTTGCTCTCAGCAGAATATCTTCCAGGGTCCCTCAACGGAATTCCAGTGATTAGAGGCTCCACTCTTCAGTATTCCAATCTCTTCTCCGCAAACGGGGTCCCTTCAGCATAGACCTCTTTGCCTCTCACCTCAATACGCAGTTACCTCTGTTTTTCAGCTGGCGTCCGGATCCTTCGGCGTTAGCCTCAGACGATTTTCTACAGGATTGGACCCGTTCAGTCAATTATGCGTTCCTACCTTTTCTAATGATTACCAGAGTTCTCGCCCTAGTCAGGCGTCAGAAAGCGTTTTTGCCATTCACAAGTATGGTTTCCCACTCTCCTGGAGTTAGCAATCGACTTCCCAGTCCTGCACCCTCTCTTCCCTTCCCTTCTTTTAGATCCTCTAGGGAATCCGCACTCCCTGGTACTCAACAGTTTTCTCACTCTTTCTGCTTGGAAGGTGTCGGGTCTTCCCATCCTTCCATCCCTATTTCAGCAGAGGCTTCAGACTTCATCAACAAACTTGGGCACCCGGCACCAGAAAAGCTTACAGTTCCGCCTGGTCTCTTTGGTGAACCTGGTGTATGGGAAGGGATCTCTATCCAATTTCAGCCAATATAAATTATGTAATTAATTTTCTAGCTGCCCAGACTAGTGCAGGTAAGTCCTAGAGAACGATCAACTTATACAGATCAGCCATTTCTATGCATCACACTTACATCAATGGAAAACCCGTGGGAGAACATCCTCTTCTTTGCCGCCTTTTAAACAGAGTAAAATTTTCTATTCCTCAGTTACCCAAATGTTCAAAACTATGGGATGTCAATGTTGTGTTAAATTTGTTCTTATCTTGGCAAGATAATTCAGATCTATCGTTAAAAATGCTTTCTGCCAAGCTTACTATGTCACTCTGTGTGGTTTGCATTAACCGTTTGTCTGATGTTAGAGCCTTAGACATTTCTTCTTGCCAATTCGCCCCTACAGGAGTGTTGTTTTCTATTAACAAACACACTAAGACCAATTTACGTTCAGTTTTTTATCCATATTTTCCTAACCAACCCAAATTGTGTGTGGGACAGTGTCTCAAGTGTTATGAAGAGCGCACGGCCAATCTCAGAACGTCTTCTCTTTCCCAACTCCCTATTTCTTTCCGTAAACCTCACAAACCCATGGCTTCCGCTACTCTGGCCAGATGGGTTCGTTGGGTCATGTCCCTTGCTGGTATCGACACATCTGTTTGCGGGGCTCATTCTTCTAGGGAAGCTATAGCTTCCAAGGCTTTCTGGGTGGGTTCCAGATTGGAAGACATTCTGGGATCGGCCAACTGGCCTAACAATAATGTTTTTAGAAATTTTTATTGTAAACCAGTTCATACTGCAACTTCTGTGGTTATTAACATGCTTCATAAAAAGCATAACATGAGCCTCCCGTCTTGACATAAAATGTAGATATTCCTAGTATTTTGTTTGTTGTTGTTAGCAGTTTCCATTGTTCTAGCTATTTTTCCTGTTTTCTCGCACTGATTAGCCTTCTCGCACCAAGAAAGAGGGCTGATTGCAGTCAAGCGTAGTGATGTTACTATTCCTGGTGTTCCTATTGGTGCCTACGCCGATACGTTTTTCATTCCCATTGGCTTTTTTTGTTCCTTAAGTCTCATGGGAACTGTAGTTTCTTGACTGCTGCTGTTTGAATAAAGCAAGTTAGTTAAGCATAATACTCGCCTCCGTGTCTTTAATAAAATTAAGACTTTCTGTCATAAAATACTAGGAAAATCTACATTTTCAGTCATGACAGGCACCTTCTAAATTCCCCAGTTCTCCCCTTCTAAACTTCATCAGGAGTAATTTCTCTGTGTAGTTAGATAGAGATGTTCACATACTTTCTTGCCCATATTTTCTCTTCCCTAGTCATCATCAGGTGTAAACCTGAATGTTTTGTTAAACTGGTGTAAGCTGGTGTAAGATTCCCCACAATGCCCTAAATTCCTTTACACTTATGGAGGTGTCTTCTTCCCTCTCATCACCATCCTCACCCATCACCTCCATCTCCTTTACTTCCACTTTCTCTCTTCTCAGCTACCCCTCGTTGTCTCCAACTCCTCTTATCTATGCCCATATTTTCCTTTGTCATTTTCTTGTATGTCATCCCTGGTATGGCCTTGCATTTGCTACCTTTAAACCCTCTCAGCCAGTTATCTCCCTCATGTATGTCTTTCAAGATTTCTTCCACATGTTTTGAAACCAGGCTTCATTCAAGTCCTTCTCTACAACTCTTCCAGAACTTGCACCATCTACCTAACAAACTGTCAATTTGCTTCCAACTATCTTGACAAACCCTCTCCATTACCCCCTCATTCTATACTCCTCCTGCAGTCACCTCCTTCCATGTCACTCAACCCGGTCAAACCCTTCCTGATCACTCTCATCACTTCTCACATGTTTTACCAACTTACCCCTCTTGACACCTCTCCTATTATTTGACACTGGCCTATGTTCGTTACCCTGATCTCTCCTGAGGTTACTCCACCATTCTACAGCCTCTCTTCTGTCCTCTGATCTTGGTCATCCCCATGATATTTCCTAACTTCTTCCTCTCTCTACCACTCTAGTCTCAGATAATCATTTCTGAATAAAAGCTTCATCGATTAGAACCTGTACAAGGGCAGTTCTGAGCTTGTCACCAAAAGTCTTCCTTCTCATCCTCTTTCTTACCAGCCCTCATCATGGTGCCCAGCTGCGATCTCTCGAACTCTTACCTGAACCTTCAGGATCATCAGTGTCTCCACCATCTTCTGCAGAACTGATCCTTGCACTCCACTCTACTCCACCCATTCTCCAGTGCTCCAGTCACCTGCAGTGCAGCTACCATTTTCTCCAGCTCTGCAAATTTCTTATGCCTTTGGATCTGCTCTACTGCACGCATTCCCTTTTCTTCTCTCTTTTGAGTTGTCTGCAATCAACTTCCACTCTCTTGCATTGCATTGCTGTATCAACTTCCAGGTTAATTGAAAGCTGGAAGCCTGGAGCTTGGTGCTCTTTTCCCCTCTTTCAGCTTCCTTATGTTGTGAAAACTACAAAAAACACCCCAGCTGCCCTTTTCCTTTTATCTCTTGTCTGCCTAATGGACGGCCCAGAACGTGCATGAGCATTTCCTGTCTGTGTGCCTCCCAATCTATTTCGCTTAGGTCATTCTTGACCTCCTCTAAAGCTCGTGGACCCTGTAGGATGGGTTGTCTCATATCCAAAATTCCCCCTTCTAAAGTAACAGTTCAAATAATGTATTTCTAATAACGTTTATTTCATGTGGCTGTACAACTGAACATAACAGAATGTTGGAAATGTGCTAAAATACCATTATGCATCTGTTTGTGAGACTTGTTGGGTTTAAAAGAGCAAACATAGTTTCTATTTAGTGTACCATCCCAAGGGAGGTTAAAGGCACCACCCACAATGAGTCTGCATTGAGGGGGCAGGAGCAACAGTTTTTTGCTGAGTTGTGTCCAAAAAGTTGGATGATCACTGTTGGGTGCATAGATATTCACAACTATAAGATCTGTACCATCCTTCTGGAGTTTGGTGATGAGCCAGCCATTTTTCTTGTTGGAGGCTGGAGCACAGGATAGATCACCCACCCAGGTTTTGTTTAGGAGAAGAGCTTCTTTTAATGAGACTTTCATCTCTTGTAGGAGAACGAGGTCACCCTTGAGCTTATGGGTGCATAGGTTGTTTTGGTATTTCTTTGGGTGGTTTAACCCCTTAAGGTTAAGAGATAGTATCCTTAAGTTAAATACTTAGAGATGCGCTATGAGTCATGTCAGAATGGTCCCATGTAGATTGCTTGGGGGAGTAGGTTGGAAGGGAGGGGAGGTGGATGGGGAAGGGTGGAAATGGAGGGAGAGAGATGGGAACTGGGCATGGGAATTTATGGGCAGTGTTAGAAATGGGGTCTCTAGTTGGGAGTGGTTTGCACCCGGTCCAAGTAGGAACCCTCACTCTAGTCAGGGTGAAGATGCCACACAACTAAGATAACCCCTGCTCAGCCCCTTTGTAGCTTGGCACGAGCAGTCAGGCTTATCTCAGAGGCAATGTGTAAAGCATTTCTACACACATACAGTAACACCACAAAAGTATTCCACATCAGTTTAGAAAAATAGCAATTATTTATCTGAGTAAAACAAGACCAAAACAACAGAAATCCATCATAAACAAATAAGAAATCACTTTTAAAAATTTGCAAAGAGTCTTAATTCAGAGAAGTCAAGGGTTGTCTCTTTTTAACACACAGTATCTGGGATGCATGAAAAACAAAGATGGTGTGGGCTGCAGAAGAAGTGAGGCACCGGTTCCTTTCTGCGCAGAGGAGGTGATGCATTGGTTCCTGACTGGCAGGGGAGGCAAGGCGTTGATTCTCTCCTCACGGGAGAGGAGATGCATTGGTTCCTAACTGGCTGGTGAGGTGATGTGTTGGGTCCTTATTGGCAGGGGCGTTGATGTGCCGTTTCCCCCCCCGCAGGAGAGGCGATTCGTCAGTTTCCAGGCATGCAGTCTTGGGTCCCTGCTGGGGTGTGGGGTCTATCTGAAAGTGACGCCAGGGACAATGAGGGGGAAAATCCAGATGCACTGTGGTAATACAGCCACTGTGGGACAAGTGCTGCATCGGGCCTATAGGCACTGCGTTGATTCTTCCACATGTATTGATTCTTCGGGCATAAGGGGGACTCTGCCTTGGTTCTTGTGCTGCAAGCCAGGCATAGCTTCAATTTTCAGTAGCGGTGCTTCAATGTGTCAATTTTGAAGTATTTGATGTCCCTAAGACTTCTAACAGGAGGCAAGTCCAGTTCAAGCTCTTGGAGAACCTTGGAAAGCAGAATGTAAAAAGCAAAGTCCAGTCCTTTCACTCCCATGACAGAAGCAGCAGGCCAGCAAAACAAAGCAGCAGGCAGAGAGGCAGTCACTCCTATCGCATCCAGCTCTTCTGCCTGGCAGAATGTCCTCAGTCTAGAAGTGTTCTGAAGTAGTGGTCTCAGAGGTCCAAATACTAATTTCTACCTTTGAAGTAGGAACTCCTCAAAGTAAAGTCTTTGTAGTGCACAAGACCCTGCCTTTCCTGCCCTGGCCCCAACCACACTCCAGGGGGTTGGACACTGCTGTGTAAGGAGAGGCACAGCCCTATTTCGGTGCAAGTGTCAGCTCTTCACACCACTCTAGCCCAGGAAGTCCCATCAAAATCTGCAAGGCACACCTCAGCTCCCTTTCTGTGACTGTCTAGAGTGAATTCACAAACAGCCAACTGTCATCCTGACCCAGACGTGTATTCCACAGCCAGGCAGAGGCACAGAATGGTTAAGCAAGAAAAGGACCATTTTCTAAAAGTGGCATTTTCAAATTTACAATGTATTTTTAAATTGTGAGTTTAGAGACCCCAAACTCCATTTCTCTATCTGCTCCCAATGGGATGTTACACTTAAAAGATATTTCAAGGCAATCCCCATGTTCTCCTGTGGGAGATATAGGGCCAGATGTAGGAAACGTTTAGCGAGTCGCAAACGGCAAAAATTGCCGTTTGCGACTCGCTAAACGCGTTTCCCAATGCAGAAATGCATATTGCGAGTCGGTACCAACTCGCAATATGCATTTCAGAATCGCAAATAGGAAGGGATGTTCCCTTCCTATTTGCGAGTCTGAGTGGTATGCAATACCATTTGCGACCGCGTACGCGGTCGCAAATGGTATCGCAGTTACCATCCACTGCAAGTGGATGGTAACCCACTCGCAAATTGGAAGGGGTCCCCATGGGACCCCTTCCACTTTGTGAATGGACCCAAAAATATTTTTTCCAGGGCAGGGAGTGGTCCCAGGGACCACTCCCTGCCCTGAAAAAATACCGAAACTAAAGGTTTCGTTTTTTTTTTTAAGTGCAGCTCGTTTTCCTTTAAGGAAAACAGGCTACACTTAAAAACAAAAAAACTGCTTTATTGAAAGCAGTCACGAACATGGAGGTCTGCTGACGACAGCAGGCCTCCATGTTTGCGAGTGCCTATACTCGCTATGGGGCCGCAATTTGCGACCCACCTGCAAATTTTTAAGTTGCTACATCTGGCCCTTAGTCCTTGCAATAGTGAAAAACGAATTTAGCTGTATTTCACAATCAGGACATGTAAAACACACAAGTACACATCCTACCTTTTAAATACACTGCACTCTGCCCATGGGCTGCCTGGGGCCCACCTTAGGGGTGACTTACATGTAGTAAAAGGGAAGGTTTTGGCCTGGCAAGTGGGTACACTTGCCAATATGAAATGGCAGTTAAACATTGCACAAACAGAGACTGCAGTGGCAGGTCCGAGACATGTTTACACAGCTACTGATGTGGCTGACACAGTCACTGCTGCAGGTCTACTAGTAGCATTTGATTTACAGGCCCTGGGCACACATAGTGCACTTTACTAGGGTCTTACTAGTAAATCACATATTCCAATCATGGATAAACCAATCACCAGTACATTTTAGACAGAGAGCATTTGCACTTTAGCAGTGGTTAGCAGTGGTAAAGTGCCCAGAGTCCTAAAGCCAACAAATATAGGTCAGAAAAAATAGGAGGAAGAAGGAAAAAGGTTTGGGTTTAACCCAGAAAAAAAGGCCAGGTCCAACCGTCAGAAATAAGCAAAACCATCTTGCAAAATTGAAACTTAAAACTGGACACCTAACCTAACCTCCATTGCCTTGGGATGCTTCCCCCCGATACGTACTCTATGCAAAACAAAGGAGATCATCTTTTATGGGGTATACTTATCTCAACTAGCCTTAAAGCCATTCTCTCTCAAAAGAATAACCTTTCCAAACTTTTATCCCGCACTTGGTGGGAACAGGTAAAATTCAACAGAGGGGCAGATAACTCCTTAAACACATACCTGAAGACAACCTCAAGAAAAAAAGATAAAATCTGGTCTAAGTTAGATGATTTGATTCTTAACACATCTCCACAATAGTTGCCATTCCCTCTTCTTCCCTTCCCTTCCCTTCACCTCACCCCCATACGACCTCCCTCCGTCACATACCTACCTAGCCCTACTCCCCTAACCCATATCTCTGCTCTTACTCTCCTCTTGCTTGCCCTATCACCTTTCTATCCTTTGCTCTCTTTTTCCATCTACGCTACGATATCAGGTGGGTAACCCATATCAGAACTCCACTAATCATCTCCTCGCTTCTCTCCATACAATCATCAGTAGGCCCTTCAACATAACCCTCTTACACTTACAACTATACCCATCCACTAGTTGTTTCTCTCAACAAAGCCCACAATTCAATTGTACCTCTGATACACACTGGGAACTTGTGTTTTCTTTGTATATCTACTATAGCTGTACTCTTTTGCTCATATGAAATCTTAATAAAAAAGACTTTGAAATGGAGAAAAACATTATGCATCATTCTGTCATTAGAAACGAATACTGCAACAGTACACGTGGGTGATGTTCCATGCCTGTTATTTGTTCACATTCTGACAAGAGCTAGGGCTTGTTTTTTCTGTGTTGGGGTCCATACAATAACAAAAATGCTGGCAGAAGGCTGTTTGAAGGTGCTGAGTGGCGTCAACAAAACATCGACTTGTGTTTTTGCCTTGTTTGCGGGCCGGTGGTTCTGTAACTCTGCAGTATCTACAACAAGATAATTTGGGCTATTGTGATTTATCATTTGGCCCATTGACCTCATCGTTCAAATTTCCAAAAGTCTCTTCGTGCACATAAGTCATTTTTCCCTTAAATGCTCTTAGAGAGTGTTCTTTCAACTTTTAACATAGACGTGTGTCACAAATGCTGATTTTTACGCACGTTCTAGGCACTTTATATCAGTCTAGGGTTTTCTACTTAGGCCTGGAAAGTCATATCAATATCTATGTTTATTTTCACGCAGCTCTAAAATAAAATGTGGGTAAACTCCTATGTAGGAGGCTTGCCTGGCTTATAGTGGGTACCTGATGGTACTTACACCTTGTGTCAGGTCCAGTTATCCCTTATTAGTAGATTAGTAGTGTTCTAGAAGCTTAGGTTGAAAGAGGTAGCCATAGAAGAGCAGCTTAGGCTGAATTAGGAGACATGCAAAGCTCCTACTATACCACTTATATCATATAGCACTATATCATAAGAATCACAATACTCAGAGTTACTAAAAATAAAGGTACTTTATTTTAATGACAATGTGCCAAAAATATCTCAGAGGATATACTCCCTTAGGAGGTAAGTAAAATACACAAAATATACACACATAGCAAAATCAGGTAAGTAAACAGTTAGAAAAGTAGGGCAAACACTGTAGAATACAATAGGACACAATAGGCATGGGGCAACACAAACTATATACTAAGAAAGTGGAATGCAAACAACTTAGAAACCCCTGGCCTAATGTAGTGTGTAGAGGGTCGCTGGGAGTGTAAGAAAACACTAAGGGTGTCCAAGATACCCTACCCCAAGACCCTGAAGAGTAGGAGTAAAGTGATACTACTGTCTCAGAAACACACTAAAGTTGTGATAGGAGATTCTGCAAAGATCATAACAGGCTGCAAAGCACAGAAGATGGATTCCTGGACATGAGGACCTGTAAAGGAAGGGGACCAAGACCAAGAGTCACAAAAGTGTCCAGGAGGGGCAGGAGCCCACTAAACCCCGGATGAAGGTGCAAAATGGCTGCCTCCAGATGGAAGAAGCTAAAGATTCTGCAACAACGAAAGGTGCCAGGAAATTCTCCTTTGTGCAGAAGATGTCCTACAGAGTGCTGGAGGATGCAGAGCTGTTTCTTTGGAGAAAGACTGCAAACAAGCCTTGCTAGCTGCAAAGGTTGCAGGTAAAGAAAAGGGGTTCTGCCCGGGTCCCAGGAAGGACCAGGAGTTTGCCACTTGCAAGAGGAGATAGAGGGGGCCCTCGGAAACACAGAGAGCTCAAGCACAAGAAGGAGGAACCCGCAGAAGAAATTGAACATGGGTTCAAGAAAAGTGAGCACAGTGGTCATCTCAACACTACAAAAGAGGGTCCCACGAAGCCGGTGGTCAACTCAGCGAGTTGAGCAATGCAGGACAGAGTGCTGGGGACCTGCTCTAGGCTGTGCATGAAGGATTCCTTGAAAAGTGCACAGAAGCCCTAGCAGCTGCAGTTCACACAATACACAGGATTACTGTCTGGCGAGAGGAGACAAGGACTTACCTCCTCCAAATTTGGACAGTTGGACCACTGGACAGTCTGGGTCACTTGGGTCCACCACCTGTGTTCCAGGGGCCACGCTCATCTGGATGAGAGGGGTCCCAGAGTGCCGGTGACGCTGAAGTTTGGTGCCTGCTGGAGCAGGGGGAAGATTCTGTCGACCCACCGGAGATTTCATCTTGGCTTCCAGTGCAGGATGAAGGCAGAGAGCCCCCAGAGCATGCACCACCAGGAAACAGTTGAGGAAGCCAGCAGGATTAGGCGCTACAATGTCACGGGTAGTCTTCTTGCTACCTTGTCGCAGTTTTGCAGGCGTCCTGGAGCAGTCAGCGGTCGATCCTCGGCAGAAGTCAAAGAGGGAGATGCAGAGGAACTCTGGTGAATTCTTGCAAATCGTTATCTGAGGAAAACCCCAAAGGAGAGACCCTAAATAGCCCTCAGAGGAGGATTGGCCACCCAGAGAGGTAACCACCTATAAGGAGGGGTCTCTGACATCACCTGCTGGCACTGGCCACTCAGAGGCCTCCATTGTGCCCTCACACATCTGGATTCAAGATGGCAAAGGTCTGGGACACACTGGAGGAGCTCTGGACACCACCCCTGGGGTGGTGATGGACAGGGGAGTGGTCACTACTCTTTCCTTTGTCCAGTTTCGTGCCAGAGCAGGGACTGGGGAGGTTCCCTGAACCGGTGTAGACTGGCTTATGCAAGGAGGGCACCATCTGTGCCCTTCAAAGCATTTCCAGAGGCTGGGGGAGGCTACTCCTCCCCAGCCCTTAACACCTATTTCCAAAGGGAGAGGGTGTAACACCCTCTCTCAGAGGACATTTTTTGTTCTGCCTTCCTGGGACTGGGCTGCCCAGACCCCAGGAGGGCAGAACCCTGTCTGTGGTTTGGCAGCAGTGGTAACTGCAGAGAAAACCCTGGAGAGCTGGTTTGGCAGTACTCGGGGTCCATAGTGGAGCCCCCGGGATGCATGGGATTGGCACCCCAACATGTTACATGGCCATATTCTGAGTTACCATTGTGAAGCTACATATAGGTATTGATCTCCCGCACTCACAAAGTCCAGGGAAATTGCCCTGAACTATGTGGGGGCACCTTTGCTAGTGCCAGGGTGCCCTCACACTTAGTAACTTGGCACCTAACCTTCACTAAGTGAAGGTTAGACATATAGGTGACTTATAAGTTACTTAAGTGCAGTGTACAATGGCTGTGAGATAACGTGGACATTATTTCACTCAGCATGCAGTGGCAGTCCTGTGTAAGATTTGTCTGAGCTCCCTATGGGTGGCAAAAGAAATGCTGCAGCACGTAGGGATCTCTTGGAACCCCAATACCTATGTACCATATACTAGGGAATTATAAGGGTGTTCCAGTGTGCCAATTAGAATTGGTGAAAATGGTCACTAGACTATAGTGACAATTTTAAAGGCAGAGAGAGCATAAGCACTGAGGTTCTGGTTAGTCGCTGCAAAGGGACACACATTCAGGCCACAAACTATGAGCACTGGGGTCCTGGCTAGCAGGATCCCAGTAAGACAGGCAAAAACAAACTGACATACAAGTAAAAATGTGGATAATATGCCAGGCAAGATGGTACTTTCCTACATCCTACAGCGCAGTCGGAATAGCGAGAAATTAGAAAGCTTTCACAGCACGTCTAATTTAGTTAGTGCTTTAACTTACTTTGGAAAAACTTAAAGAATGTTCATACACAAATATAATGAAAAAAATACAGTAAATTGGAAAATTCACAACCTGAGTGGATATTGGCGGCGTGTGCTCGAAAAGCCATTTAAATGACGGATTAAAGTGAAACCAAAAGAAGAAATCGGCTGCTATATGGAATTCATTTTGCTCAAAGCAAGGGACTTTTTAGGGTCGAGCCTGCGTCGCATGCGCTTGCGCATGCGTATCGCTAGCGAGACGCTGTAGGGATTGGAAAATGGCTCGGAGCCCTGTCAACGTCACGTCAGTGTCTTTCATTGGCAAGTTGGCTTGCCTGTTAGAATCCGCATCTTTTGATTAGTGGAAGGCACGCATACATCATGCCTTTTCCGGTGGTTAGCCCTCCTCGAGTGCAGCGACCAAGTACAGAAAACATGCAAGGCTCGCTGGGTTTGTGGACTACTTTTTCTCTGTTGTCGCAGCGCGATCTCGCTGGGCAGAAGTCCAGCGCTTCACATACTATCGACCTTGTTACTCAGGTAATTGCACTTTTGTCGCCAATACTTTTATTAGTGTGAACTGTAGCAGTTCTGTGGGTTTTTTTACGCATGCAGATCATCTCTGGCATTAATGCCTTCCCTCCTTTATTGATCGTCATTGGCTCCCAGGAGAGCGGCAGCAAGACCTTGTGGCTGGAGTCAGACTGCCGTGGAGTTAAGTCTCAGCCTGACATCGAATTCGCACCCCTCAGCTACCTGGCACCTCTACGCCCCCACCAGCAGCGACAAGAATATTTTCCCTGATGTACACAAGCGCCCCTGCGCTCTGACCTGCTTATTAGCCTTTAGATGTGAAGATATGTGTGCCGCGTGCGCCCAAACTTTTTTTAAACATTTTAAAACAGCTTCTATAAAAGCCAAAAACATTCATTTTGTATAATTCAAACTTTTGTCTGCAAATACTCCAGCAGCCAGTTCACACGTGCACTCTCAACCGGTCTCATTTACTCACTACTATGTGGTGACCATGCTTGGAGTTTTTTTTTTATTCCATAACAAGAACAATAGAAGATTGCCTCCGCAGCAACCACAAACGCTTTTCAAATTGGAAATGCTATTCTTATTTCGCACATTCATGTGCAGGCATTTAGAAGCCACTGACACCATTTTTAGTAACAACGTGTGTGTAAGTAGGTCACACTCTGTCTCTCTCACGCTCTCTTTGTTCCCCTCTTTGTCACCCGGCTGACTCTTTCTCTCTCTATGCCCGTTCTCTTTCTCCATCTCCCCTGTCTCTCTCTCTCTCTCTCCGTCTCTCTCACATTCACTCTCTGTATGTCTCTCATCTCTCTCTCAGCCATTTCTCTTTCTCCATCTCCCCTCTCTCTCTCTCTTCGTCTCTCCCCCTCTCTCTCATTCACTCTCTGTATGTCTCTCATCTCTCTCTCAGCCATTTCTCTCTCGTTCCCCCCCTCTCTCACCCTCTGTATGTCTCCTCTCTCTCAGGCCTTTCTCTCTCTCCCCCCCAACCCTTTCCCTCTGTTCTCCTCTTTGTCACCCCACTCGCTCTTCACCTCCCTCTCTGTGTCTCTCTCTCCTCCCCTCGCACTTCTCTTGTTTCTCTCTCTGTCTGTTTCTCTCTCCTACGTTATCTCTCTCTCTCACCCTGTCGTTTTGTCTTGCACTCTCTTTCCCTCTCACTGCCTCTTTCTTTCTTCCTCGGTTATATTTTGCCACACCAAATTCACACGCTAATAACGACAAATCACTTGTCTATAGGCATTTATTGCTGTCATTGTTAAAGACATGAACATGGAGTTAAAGAATAGATAAAAACAAACCAGGAATTAATACCACAGCAACAAAAAGAATATGACCCGCAAAACAAACAGTATATAGAAAAGCACATTATATTATATTAGTAGCATAATGGAAGCACCAGTACACAAGAGAAGCGTCCCAACAGAAGCAATGTGGTTTCGTTGGTGGGAGGGGATACCTGGGAGTTGATTGGGGCCTAAGAGAAGGGGGAATGGGAGCCAGGGCAAACAACAACAGCTGTTTCCAAGACAGATGACACACGTTGAAGAAAAAGAAGTCCGGGAAACCCAAATGTAAAGTTGTTGGATGGTCACAAAGCAAAAGCATATGAAAAGGATAGCGTAACTGGTGTAACAAGAATGAATAAACACAAATCACCACACAACCATACAGGTGCAATTCCTAATATCACAGTGCTGACAGCTGTGCACTTTATATTTAAGAAAGGGAGCAGAGATGTTTGCACTGCACCACAGTTACTAGTACAGTCAAGTTTTTTAGGGTTGAGCACAAAGCGCTTTGTCCCATGCTAGAATCTCGCTTTGGGCTTCTAACCATGCCCATGTCACGTCAGTCACTTTCATTGGTTTGTGGGCTAGCCTTTTAAAATCCGCTTGCTTTCATTTGTGAAAGGCATGCATATGTCATGCCTTTTCCGGTGTTTAGCCCTCCTACACAGTACCAGTAAACTACTAAAAACATACGAGCCTCCATGTTTTCCGCATGGGTCCGGACTACTTTATCAATTTATTGTTTTTTTTCTGTACAACGCCAATAGCTCTAACTCGAACAAATGCGAGACCCGTTGCATTGAAAATGCTTGTAAAATTTTTGGAAGGTCCACCAAACTTCTTTCACCTAGGAAGGCAAGGTGCGCAAATGAGTCTGAATTATTGATTTCATATGCGCTAAGGGCCCTTTTTGGTGAGAAGTTATACAAAAGTAAAAGGCTAGTGAGCACTGAATTACTGAGGTTGCCAGACCAAAGGCTACTTTTGTGCTGTAAATTATTGCTCCCACACTTCCAGAAGTAAAGGGAGGAACAAGATGATGCATGTATTTATGTTGTCTCTTTGTTCTTTTTCAGTAGAGCGCTGCGTGCAGCTAGTGATCTTATAGGAGCTCTTTTAAAATACTTTCAAAAACTGAACAGCAAATTCGAAAGAGTTATCAGTACTCTATCTCTTTCACATAATAACATTTCTGTTATGTAGTGCTTAAATTCACAATGCTGCCATTTCTTTGCAGTGTAAATAACAAAAAGTACAATGTTTACGTGTGCACTGTCCAACAAAGGTGCATTTATCATTACTGCAGCAAGTGCAGTGGCACCGCGGCCCTGGAGCATCAAGGGACCAGTGCATCCGATCACGACTCTTTCTCTATGCTGAATGAAAGAGCCACACACATTCTTTGCAATTCTTTCTTTTGTTGTTCCTGGTCTGCATTTATGTATTTGTTGAGGTTTGTATTGTGGTACGCGTTACCTTTCAGTAACCTGTGTATCCAGATGTTTGATTTGCAGCTGCCTGCATTTTACTTGGTGCTATACGTGGATTCAATTTGCATTTGCAAAACCAATAGCTCTGACCTCCATTTGTTAATGCTAGTAAAGGCAGGCATACAGAAATGCTGTTCACATCTATTCGCACATTAAAGTCATGCTAATTACTTTAATTACTTTGCTAATGTTCGTCCTCTACTTACCATTATTGGCCACATCAGAATTAAGAGGTCACCCGTAATGAGGTGCAGAATGGCAGAGCAGAGCACCATGGCGAAGTGCTTGTTAAAGGAGTTCTGCTGACAGTTAACACCTGTAACAGTGATGGGGCACCTCAAGTACTGGAAGCAATAATAGTGTATAATCTAATGAAAGACTGACCTATGGGAATCTGGCTAACACCCCCATATAAACAGTATGGAAAACAGGATCAAAAATGGAGGCATTTGATCTAATCAATATACTGCTGGCTTCGGTACTAGCAAACAAGGCAAAAATAGTGCAAATTGTCCTCAGTACGTGTATATGCATGAACAAGACCTGACCCTGTGAAGCAGGGTCCAGACTTCACCTATGCACTTGTCACGTTTTCTGCAAAAAAATATGTTTTGCAAAAAAAAAATCTGAATTGAGCTTCAATTGATCCCAAATGAGCTCTACAATTCTACATTTTATTAGGCAATGTAAAAACCGTGATGCACAAAAAGGACAAATCCATCTTTCCATCCAGTAAAAAGCTCAGTTTACAGGGATTTCAGATAATTCTAGATTTGGCAAAATGCCTTGGAGCCTCGCTATCATCAGGTGTGTAATTTGAAAGACAAACACGCCAACAGTGGCATCCGTCAGTGTTGTACAAGACAGAGCCCCCCTCTATCTAGCTAACAGTATGTAACAGCTTTTGCTATGTACTCAAAAATAGATATATTTTGCTTCAGAAGCTCCTCTCCCGCAGCTGAATCCAAAACACCGCTAAATATAGTGATTGCTTGGGCGTGTTTGAGGAGAGCCGCACGCCAAGGTCACGTTGTTGTTTCCGCTCCTGCCTAGAAGTTAAGTTGTAATGTATCAATTAACAGCAGAGATTCCCTAGGCAAATTATGCGATGCGTTGCTGTGCAGAGAAGGGGAGCCTTCATTCCAGGTATCAACAGCATGACAGAAGACCTAAATAGCTTCGACATAACATCGTTACAGATCTTGATCCCTCTTGTCTCAGACATATCCTATGGCAGGCTGCAAGCACTGTAACTCGTCCCCCTTGAATTCTGGTCCATTTTTTAACAAACAACGTTTAGCATCTAGGTAAGCCTCAGTGTCAATGTTGAACAGAGCTCCAGTGCTTCCCTCACAAGGGCCCAAGAAGGAGGAGCTCGCGCACAGAAGTAGAGATTGTGACAAGACTGCGTTTACAGCAAAGCAGTGTTATTCAAACTTTACTAACAATTCTGTATGATGACAGGTTATAATGTTCAACCTTCGCCCCTCATAAAACAGCGAATGAAAGGGAGATCATTTATGATATAGACATCAAGGTCAGCTGAAGGAGCCAAGGCAAATACAAGTAGCCGCCTCTAATGTGAGTGAATTAAAGCAGCAATTTAATGCAAGTATTGTCAGTTTCAGGCTGCCTCGGCATGGTTAATTCTTCTTCACACGAGGTTTATTATTTATTTTACTACTTACTGCATCTGTAGCTAAACTAGAAAATTATGGCTCCGTTCTATCAATAAAAATGATTTTAGTAACGGCAGCCCTTTAACAGAAGAACACCATTTTATAACGTGCTAATATGATTACATTTTCTACTACATTAAATCAGATATTTTGTTACCACTCAACTCTGAATTGCTCCGATCACTCTTTGCTATTGAATAAAAAAATGTTTCATGTTCTATTCTAAAACCAATACATTACTCATTTGTATTATTTATCCAATATTAGCAGTCATACAATACACGTAATGGTGTGAAATTGCATTTGGTCACATATATGTTTTGTTCAGTTGATCTGAATACTAAGAGAGATTATGCCTTCAAAGTATCTACTTTGTAAAATTAGTGTCTAACTAAAACTGTGCACTTTTGTACCCGTTACAGCTTTTGCACCACAATTATACTAGTGGTGAATGGAACACGGTTATGAGAAAACCTTCACCATGAGATCAAACTACCTTGTCATGGCATCACTGGCCGACATACCTTCTACCTGCCCCACTGCTATACTAACCTTCTAAGAAAACATCAAAAAACATATTCTAGATCTGGTGCATTAGGACTTTTCATTTTCCATACAAGGTAACATGAAAATCATATAAGGTACATTTGTTTGAGATTTTTGTATTGCTACAGCAGCAGTCAGAGCAGGACAGTTCCTGCTGACTATCAAAATGTCTTAGAATTATAAGTAGACCCTCAGGAGCACACATCTGCTGGCTTGCCTACAATAATAAAAATATTAGAAGCAGGCCAGTACCTGCTGTATCCCCTTGACTCCACCTTTAGACACACTGGTAATGTAAAACACACACAAGGTGAATAGAGGAATGCTTGCAACTTGTCTAACCACTGGCAATCATTCGGGGTAGAATTACAGCCCATCACTTTTTTGACCAACATTCCACTTCATACAAGACTCAGTCATATACAATTCAGCCTTGGTCCTGCTTCAATAGGAGTAGATCCTGTTCGATCTGCTAAGCCAGGTCTTTTCCAATGATGAACAAAACAATCTAGGTTTTGGCCTAGTTGGCTTGCTTAATTGGATGCAATTCCAGTGGCACAGTTAGTATTATTTAGAATTTCACTAGTTTTAAAAGCAGCTATGAGAGAATAAATTTTTTTCGAACACATCAAGAATTTTCAATTTTATTAAGAATACGGAGAAGAGAATCATGCATCTCCTTCTTTGCTGTTTATTAAACTTCAAAACCACAGCAGCCAATAAAAATAAAACTTGTATACAAACGAAATTTCCCATAACAGTGTGACATCATGTTCTTTGCACCAATCACAACACAAATCCTCCTCTATAATTTGGCGCCATCATACGCCCTCTTTCTTTGTCTGTCTGTTGAGCAACTTTGTAATCTCAGTGGGAACGCTCAGCCACACTTTCTGTAGAAATCACTGCAGAACCATGCAGGGTTTGAACCTGAAGGCATCGAAGAACCAACAGGGTCCTGAACATGATGGTTTGGTGAAACTTGTGCTTTATTCACCCATTCTTCTGGTCTGAGTCTAACAGGAGAGAAAAAAGTGCATTGTAATACCCAGGCCTCCTGGGCAAGAAGCATTAACAGCCATTACAAGTAAGACAGGGGGAAGCAACAGCAACATAATCACATACAATATAGATGCATAAGGTTTGTATGCTGCACAGTGAAAGGGTGGGATATTCCTCGCCTCCGTGTCCTTATTAGAGTTGAAAATTCATGCTGTGTTAGCTAGAAAGGTTTTTATTCTATGTTAGGACCGGGGACTTCGGATAATGCTTGTTTAATCGTTTTGAAGTACCATGGAAGCCACATCTATAATCGGCTTGTAGTAGGATGTTTTAAAAGTAGAATCAACAAACAAATCCACTGCTCTGTTATGTCCTGAAGTTGGAACCCTAAGCTAAGGGACTTAGACACCATGGCACTCCTCACTGAATGGGCTCTGAATTTGAAGGTGTCTATGCCTGCTTCTAAGAGAATCCATTTCACCCAGAGGGCCAGATTGGGAGATTCCACAGGATGAAACTGTTTCTGAAGAGCAAAAGTTGACCCCCATCAGACTGACAGAACTTGCTGGTACGGTCTTCATATTCTTTCAAACGCTTAACAATGGACAATTGTTTATTGTCTGGAAAACTGGGATACGTAATTTGTCTCGAAAAAGTCTTAGTTCTCCTTGATTAAAAAAAAGGTGACGCCATTCGGTGATTACACTCTGCCCGAAATGTCTAAGGCTTTGACATCTGACACCCTTGTACATGACATTAAACACATTAGGATAATCAAATTAGCTGACAGTTGTTTCCTGTATAAGTCAGGATTGGTAGGCCCTCTTTGAAGAAATTTTAAAATGATGTTGACATCCCATAGGTTAGAGTATTTTGGGAGAGGAGGATTAGACAGAAAATTGCCTCTCATGACTCTACGTACTAAAGGATGTTCACCAATCGATTTTCCTTCAATAGACAATGACCCACAGAAATTGTAGATCTGAAGTTATTGACAGAAAAGTATCCTAAATTACTGAATGCCATTTCCGATAGGAAGTTAATGACAGAGGTAACGGCGGCCCCCAGGAGATCCAAACCCCGTGCGCTACATCAACCCAGCCATTTTCACCAGATGGAGACATAGCGTTTATAGGTAGAGTCAGACCAGGATGCTGCAATGAATGTAAGAGACTGTTACAAAAAGTGTTTCACAAGCCAGTGTGTCCTGAAATGCTCCAAGTCATGAGCTGGAGTTTGTCCCGAAGAAGAAGAGGATGGGTCAGGCACACCAGGTCCATCAGGAGATCTGGAATCTGGATTGGAAAGTCTTGAGACATCTCCAACAGAATTGGGAGCCAGGGCTAAGCTCTCTAAAGAAGCATAAACAGGATTAGCTCTACTCATTGATGGAGAGTCTGAGAAGCAACCCTCTGGATCATGAGGAAAGGAGGAAAGGCATAATGAAGGAGATCCCTCCAGTGTTGAAGAAATGCATCAGTGGCGAGAACTATGGGATCTGGTCTCCAGGAGTAAAGGTGATTCAGCTGGTGGGACACACGGGACGCAAAAAGATCTGTATGACAACACCACACTGATTCTGAAGAGTCTGGAGACTGCATGATGGATCTTCCACCCACTGGCATCCCAGAGAAACCTCGAGTTTCAATCAGCAACTACATTGTATAAACCTGGGAGGTATTCTGCTGTCACCAAAATTTGGTTCTGGAAACAATAATGCCAGAATGCCTTTGAGATCTCTGCTAGAATTCAAGATTTTGTACCTTCTAACTTGTTTATGTAACAAACTGCTGAAATGTTGTCCATTTGCAGCAGCATGCAACAACTGGAGGTTGGAGGTAAGGCCCGTATTGCGAAAGACCCAGCTAAGAGTTCTAAGCAGTTATGTGCAGGCAGGTTTCTTCTTGGGACCAGCGTCCTCCAGTGGAAATCGCACCACATCTGGCACTCCAACCCCACCAACAGATGTCGATTCCAAGACTGTGTTCACACGGGAGCTGAATATGGCTCTGCCGTTTCAGGCCAACATGTCATCTAACCCCCTTTGCAGTTCTTTCCTGGTCTCAGGAGTGAGGGCTATGGACTCTGAGTATGCCACCCCCTTCTGAAGATTATGTATTTATAGATGTTGAAGAGCTCTTTAGTGGAAAGGAGCCGGGAAAAACACCTGACTAGAGGGGGCCAACAGGCCTACTAACCTGGCGAGGACTCTCAGAGATAGAGTGTTCTTGAGGAGAATCAACTGGATCTCCTGCTGGATTGAGCATAATTTCTGGACAGGAAGGGATCGAAGAGAAGAAAAAGAGATGATCTGGAATCCGAAAATTTCCATACAATGGGAGGAAGACAGAGTAGCCTTTCTCGCATTGATCATGAAGCCTAGATCTTACAGGAGTTGGATGGTCCAATCTAGATGCAGAAGAAGTTTTATGTACATCCTGGGCCATGAAAAGAATGTCGTCTAGATAGATGATCAGGCATACTTTCCTGCAACAGAGGTTCTACACCACTGAGGCATGACTTTGGTGAAACATAATGGAGCCAAGGCAAGTCCGAAAGGGAGACTTTTTAAATGGAACCTTTGGCCATTCCAGACAAACTGAAGAAATTTCTGATGTGGAGAAAATATCGGAATCAAAAGACAGATATCTTATAAGTTGAAGCGAACTATCTGCTCAAAAGATGTCCCTGAGGAAATGAATCCCCTCCATTTTGAAATGTTAGTGTAGGATCCAACTGTCGAATCCCTCAAATTGATTACTAAGCGGTAACTACCTACTCCTTTGGTCACCACAGAGCTGTTGCTGCAGAAACCTGAAGGGTGGGGATGACAAGGGCCTATTGCATTCTTGGCCAGGAGTTGGTCTATTTCGTGTTGATTAAAAGACCAATCAGTTAGGAAAAATGGATAGGAGCTGGGAGAAACATTTGTTGAGGAACCCAAATGAACTCTAATTTGAACCCTAAAATTGTGTCAACACTCAAAGGTCGGGGGTCAGAGTGGACCAGTTGATCAGAAAGAATTGGGGTTTGCCCCCAGCACAACTGAGGAAGGTTGAATCAGACTTACATTGGGCGTTAGATCCTGCGGTGTAATTGCTCTGGGAGCGGACAGATCCCCTGCCATGGCAGCTTCAGCCACCCTGTGACCTGGTAGGGTACAAGGTGTATCTATTTTTCAAGAAGTACCCTCGGCCTCGGGGAGTTGCAATGGGGCTACTGGAAGAGGCTTGGACAGACAGGCACCTTTGATACTGACCGGCCATGGCAAAAAGGTGCTGTTGAAAGGCTTTACTGACAGAGGATTGGGCCTTTCCTAGGGCCATAAATGTGTGAACAAATTTCCCTAGGTCCTTTACAAATTTGTCTTCGAAGAATAATCCATTGGCCAAATGGCCTGGTTCTGCATATGCTAACTCAGTGGGCTTGGGGTCAATGTGCAGCAGGGTTAAGCGCTGCCCCACTACCATTATTGCACAATTGGCATTGCCCAGTTGGCATAATGTGCATTGCGCCTACCCAGCCAAGGTATCTGGAACAATCAGTGAATCAATTGTTTTGGGAGGAGACCACCATGTCTAAAATCTTGCAAAGTGGGCCAGCGAAGTCGAGAAGCTTATCCTGTCAGGATCTCTAGGACTGGACGATTCCTCATTTGGGATCCTTAGAAGACCTTTTAAGGAAAGTGGCAAGGTTAGGGTCATGCTCTGTGGTCATAGCTCCCTTGTCTGGGATGTCTTGTTTGGGACATTCAGAGCAGAGGTGGTACTGGACATCTTTATTTAAGGTGTTCTGGAGCCAGTCATGAGCATAATCAGAGAGTGAGAGAAGAGAGGCCCAGTCCAAAGAACGGGGGTTGGCAATATTGTGGAGATCAGAAGTCAATGTGGAGAGTGCGTCAGAGAAGTAACCAGGCAGTGCAGAGGTGACATGGTTGCGGTTGCCAGTGCAACACCTTTTGGGCTGGGGAGTGGAGTTCGAGGGGGTGGAATGGGAATTATCAGTGACCGTCTGGAGGAACACTAGAGCTAGTGGGGCGCTAATAGATGGGTGAACCACAGAATAGCCATGGTCAGTGGACAGGGTCTGGGACAATCAGGCCATTGTCAATGAGCTGGGCCAGATAGGAGGCTGGGAGGTACTGTTGTCACATTGTGCGGTGCGCCACCGGGGAGGGTTTAGACCATAGGAGGAGTCAAACAGGGTGTACCTTTTTAGCTGTTGAGTGATTGGCTGAAGGGCCATTGCGAGAGCCCTGTTGACATATTGACTGACTGAGGTGTCCAGGGAGAGGGCGATATCCCATGCCAGGAGGAGGTCCTCTTGGTTTTGACCATAGGGCAAAGGATTTTGGTCATGTGGTTCTGCAATGGTCTCAGAAAGCAAGTAAATAGAACAAAGAAAGAGATTATGGATGTACCTGGGGGACAGTCCAAGGTAAATGCTGTGTGGGAGTACACAAGGAATGTTTGTAACCACAGTGGTAGATAAAGTGCTCAAAGAGAAGGTTCTAGCCCCTCAGGATAACCTGTATAGCCACTACTTCTTGCCCAAACAGGTGTGGGAAAAGGAGACGCTTTAAGCTCTACCATCAAGAGAAATGTCAAAGCCGACTCAACGTGTCAAGTCCAAGTGTGCGCTCGCAGCCCTGATACAGGTCGGAAGAGAGCCCGTGGTTCATAGGATGCACACGCGGGAATCGAGCGACAGAGAAGACTAAGGTCCTTGCGCTACCGCACTCTGTCTACCTGCTTCCCGGGACCCCTGTCAGGTGGAGAAGTGGAAAGGAAATGGCCACCAAAGTGAGAAGTCGCTTGCTGAGCAAACAACAGTCAGGCAGATATATAGAGCACAATAACCACAATTATGATGAATATAAGCAAAAACACATCTGAGTACTTATGTGTTCCAAAAATAGCAAAGAAAGAGGACGTATGATGGCACAGACAAGTTACATACGAGGAATTGTGTTGTGTTTGGGGCAAAGGACATGATGTCACACTATTTGCTATGTGAAATGTAGTTTCCATAAAAGTTTCATTTTCATTGGCTACTGTGGTTTTGAAATTTAATAAACAACAAAGAAAGAGAAGCATAATCCAAAGCCTTCAGTCCTGACATACTGTAGAATGAAGTTTGCTGATCAAGGCATGTTTGTTTATCCAAGGGTGTTGCTTTCATTGATGCAGCTGACGCAGTGGCACTTGGGCTCTGAGATGAAGAGGCCCAACATTTGGCCATTCCACCATTGCAGTTGAACTATGTGTCTGGGTGGTGCAGTTGTGAATACACTCAGGCCTGCCTCTTGGATTCCTACCCTACTATCAGCTATTTAATGAAACCCTCCTCATCCGTCTTCTTGAGAGCCATTCATGAACAGCTTTCTGTGTGATTTATCCCTTCACCACCATCAGCACAGCTTAATGTTCAGGGAAACATTATTTCATAACAAACTACCTGTAAAACTGTTGCACATTCCTACTACTGCACATGTCCATATTGTGAATGTCTTTACTGATATGTTTCTGATTAAAGCAGTGCAAGTAGGAAAAGATGGTCAACAAAATAAACTATGAGCATTAGGGCATTGTTTGATATGCAGACCCTGGTGTGATAAGAGAGCCCTCTGTTTGCACCAACAGCACTAGTGATAACTGTTTTATAGTCACACAGTGGGGCTCACTGTTTAAACTATGAAGTTAACTTTGCCAGGCAGAGCACAGCCATCAGTGGGCTGTCAGGTTGCAGAATTTCTCTTTAGCTAGTGAGTTCATATGATTCCAGTTCAACTTTCTGGGTCAAGGTAACTTTGTGATTAGTTACAAATTTAATTTTAACACCTTTAAATCTCATGTCTTTACAACAGGAATACCCTTACATTGCATGTCTTTAAATCTGCAGGCCTTTACTTTGCAGGGAAGTAGGTAAGTATTACTTTTAGCCCATTTGTATTAAAGTTTTATATATTAATCGTAATGTATAATGTATATGTAACTTAATTAATATTTATATATGTACCATATATATGTAGATATAATTATTTACATTTCACGAAATGTAATATATTTTTCAAATCATAATTCAATTCATTATTTAATGTTAGTAGTTTTAAATAAATATATTTTTCAATTCATTTATAGTCATTAGAAAACAACACCTACACATTTTAAGTTCCTTACTACACTTTTATACTACCCATCCCTGAAGCCTGACACCTTCTTACCGCATCGATACACTATCTATCACTGAACTCTATAAATCCCTTGATAGCTCTACAAACATATCCATACCTGAATTTAAAAAAGGTCCTTACTATCCCATACACTACCCTCTAAATTGCCTATAATTCCTTTACCTTACCCATCCCTGATCTCTAAAAATGTTTACTACCCCTATTTATTACCCACTCATGAACCTGGAAGCCTCCTTACTACTCATACAATGCCCAATTGTGAACTCTTAAAACATCACACTAGCTCCAAACACAACCCATGCCTGAACCTAAAAGCACCTTATTACTACTACCCCTACCTTTCCCTGAACACTAAAACTTCAAACATTATTTAAGTGTATTTTTATCTATCTATCTATCTATCTATCTATCTATCTATCTATCTATCTATCTATCTATCTATCTATCTATCTATCTATCTATCTATCTATCTATCTATCTATCTATCTATCTAACCCTCCTGATATACTTATCTATGATGCAACAACCCATTGAAACAATTCGTACGAAACAAGTTTATCATGCCATTTTTCTGTAGCAGGCACATTTTTCGTTGACACATTCACAAATTACCTCTGTGGAGAAAACACATTGATACAAGTTTCTCATCATAACTCCATGCAAAATATTTAATTGACGTCAAACTATTTGAAAATTTGTGAAGTAAAATGATCTTCTGAATGATGTAAAAGAGGACAGAGCAAATGACAATGAAAGAGAGAAGTGGGGAGAGCAAGTACTAGCAGCAAAATAAAAAACAGAAGCAAACTCAATTGAAGGAAATTGCAGAAAAGTAACTCCAATAAGAAGAGGGCAGAAATTAAAAGAAAGAAATACTAGACAACATGACAAGGTGAGTGATGAAAGGAGAGAGAACAAATAAAACACATGGAAAAGTTAGAAAAATGGGAAAGGACGAAAGGAAAAGAATTAAGGAGAGAGATCTGCAAAAATAATCCAGTTGAGAAAACACAATTGGTTCATACCTCTACCTTTCAGGGAACAGGATGGAAGTATTGCTTATGGTTTAGAACTTGACAAGCTCTGGAAAGTGTCAATGCAAGCCCACTCAACACTGAATCTTTCCTAGGGAAGGAAAGGCTAGTGGTCCCTGTTGAGTGTCTGCAATGTCAGTCTTTAGGTTTTGCATGAACAGAAAAGCCTTGCATGGCAGTGCCATGAACCCTTACATAGTATGGAGACACGGTGGGCATCTTGGATATCTGAGTATAAGTTCCCTCACAACCCACAGTGTCTTTGGTAGGCAAGTATGGTACAATGTTGCTGGAGCCGGGAATTTGCTAAACAGATCTATGACTTCCTTTGCAAAAGACCATGTGCTTCCTTTTGGATTTGTATTGAAAGTCATCAGGAATACATGGAAGAATTTCTGAAAGTTATGTTGTTTGGTTGAAGTGAACTTTAAACTGCTTTAAACAGTTAATATAAAATCTTCTCAGATTGTGCAATGTTGCATTCTACTTACGCCAAAACCAATGAGAGGGGAGGGAAACATTTATGTGGAAAAAGGGACATTTGAACAAGTCGTGATCAAGGAGGTAAAAAAGACTAATGTCTACAAGAAAAACAGTTCCAGAACTTGACCAGAGATGAAAACGCAACACTAGAGTCCTTGAATAAAGACAACAACATTGTCATAAACCAGCAGACAGAGAGGGAGTGGTGGTGATTCTGAACCTCAATGATTGCAACATACAATGACTACATCTGCAGGAAGATAAAAGCAATTACGAGATTTTGGTGATTTTGGCGATGGGTGTAGTGTCTCCCATTTGCCATAGAAGAGCATAGAATTGGAACTGGGAGTAGCACACAAGTGGTTACAGAAGGTACACACCAATTGCAACACCACAACTGTAGTGTATCCGATCACATGCCTGTGTAATGAGAAATGTGTGAGCATTCCATTGTGAGCATAGGAGTAATCTCCAATGCAGAAGAGCAACCACCAACACCACATTGCATAAATAAAAACTACACTCCCAAAGATTTTCATTGAATTGTTATAGAACACAAGAACACATACAGCCTCACAAACCAATACTGACTTGAGCAAACTACTTCCACACATCCACAGTTTGAACAATGGCATTCTGTGGACTCAGTTGAACTAACACACAGGGGTTTCTATGTAAGGAGTCACTATATGATTCACCCATGGCTCACATTAGGACATAACGATAAATCATGAATTACAGTGTACACACTTGTAGAGTGCTAGAAGGACATATCGGAGACACATGCACACTCCATTGGAACATGGGATCACATTCTCAATTTTATTTTTTAACTTTTTCCTTGGGACACAATGAGTTAGCATCCCCTGCATGAGCTTATGTCCATCTATTTTAGATGAGAGGAAAGTATTGATAATCTTCTAAATGGCTAGTGTGCTTCTTCCAAAAATTACATTAACAATATTGCACTGAGCAGTATTAGATGCCACTCTGAGAATTTCAAGACGGCCACCACTTTCCCACGTTTCAGGGTAGATTAGTTCCAACAGCATTCCAGTCTGGCATGGGCTTATGCAGCTCCAGTGAGAATTTCAAGATGGCCACTGCTTCGCTGCTCATTAGGATGGTACAGCGAACACAGCAGTCTAGCCTCAGCACATGCCTTGTTGTTTACATGTATACCTGTGGCTTTCTCCTCCGCATTTTGCAAATCCATATTATTGATTATGTCTCTGGGTCAAGCGTGGAAGGATCGGGCAATACATTTTATCTATCAATAGCAATTAATGTCATCCCTGGATGTGAGAATAGGGCTAGAAACATGAGTATATTTTACAGTTAAACCTATTATAGGATGTTTCCATGTTGATTGGGAGCCATTTTTCTTGAAAGACTCCAGGTGTAACTCATCATCAGAGCACACATTGCAATTTTTAGGACTAGCTTAAGCTGCCTCTCCACCACATTTGGGAGATGTGGTCCACTGAGGTAGGTTGGGACGTCCCCCTGAGCATTGGTGCACTAAGTAATGCCCCTGACCTCTGGGTCATTTTTTGATATATTCTTCTTTGCTAGTAATCTAGGGTTATCTGCCGCATATTTTCACAGTGTGTGGCCTTTGATCTGTTACCATGTATGTCCCCCACTTAAAACACTAGGAGCCTGATGGCTTACGTTCATATATTTACTCTCCTCTGTGTGTGGATATGTGAGTCACAGTGTAAACACACTTGCATAATGAGATGACTGCATGATATTTTGAACACTATCTGTTACAAATATTTCAAGTCACATTGGGTTACTAACCCTGGCTTATAGATGCTGGTATCTAAGGTGTGAGATCTCACCATTTTAGAGTGTGTAGTGCAGTTCATAGGTATCATAGTTTAAACTACCCATATTCTTGTACAGACATATTTTCATTTCTGTGTAAATTCTCCTACTTTTGGATTCTTGATGTGGATAATCTCCAGTTTTCAATCACCTCACCCTGTATAAAATGTTTGGGTAACTATCACTTGATCTTGCATGGAAGGCATGCTGATGCATAATCCCTGCTCAGTGTAGGTTAGGAGAACAAGGGCAGAAGCAGATGAAAAATGTTGACCTAGAATAGACACACTGGCTCAGTGAATGTCTCTTTGTGTCATTTTATGTTTTTAACAATTTGACAGGGCCCCTCTTATTAAAAAATTGTGTTACGCTTCCCTGGAGATATTTTTAGCGTTTTCTATCCTAAGATCCGCTCAGTACATATAGAATATCTAAGTGCTCCCTTCCATTGCAACTTGAGCCCCCCTGTCACCAGATGAGAGCCCTATGATGAAGCATGACACAGGACTAGTATGTGCATGAGGGTTCCACAAGAGCACATGTACTGTGGCTGGTGAGCACTAAGGAGCAAGGTATAGTGACTGCTTGTTTTGGGAGACACCCTCCACTTTTGTGTAATGCATTTCACTTCAGGGCTATCCTGTGACAGAGCAGGAGGGAATCTTAATTCAAGCCTAGATTGCTCATGCTATACATGAAGGTCTAAGCCACAATGTATTAGAGCTCTAGTATGTTAACACAATTTTCTAAAACAAGAAATAGCATAATATTGACGTTTATTGACTACTTTGCAGTGCTGCAAGGGTCAAGTTGAAATTACAGCTCGCCTTCTGCAGAGAGTATGTTGAGACGAAGCTCTATACAGTTATTCAAGTTATAGGAAGAAGTGTAATGAACATATATTTGAGGTGCCAATAATTTGTATGTTTAGTTTCTCAAATTACAAATTCTGCATCAAAATACAGAGAGTTCCATAGATATTGCTAAGGTATATCCATTCACTGTTACAGTTTAGTTCAGAGCCTTCATAAAAAATGACTAAAGATATCTATTTGCCTCTTGATATTCATTAAATACTACATATATCATTAGGCAGAATAAGTGCTGAGTCAGAGTAGTGGAGGCCAGTGGCCAGGGTTCTTTTGCCAGGTCAACATAGCAGCGTTAAACTGCACATGCAGGCTCTGCAAGGGCAGGCCTAAGTCATGGTTAGAGAGCTACTTAAGTGGGTGACACAGTCAGTGCTGCAGACCCACTAGCAGCATTTATTTTAAAGGCCCTAGATACGTTTAGCACCACTTTATTAGGGACTTATAAGTAAATTAAATATGCCATTTGGGGATGAACCAATATTACCACATTTAGGGAATAGAGCACAAGTACCTTAGCAATGATTAGCAGTGGTAAAAAGCACAGAGTCCTAATACCAGCAAAACGAGGTCAGAAAAGTGGAGGATGTAGGCAGAAAGTTGGGGGCAAGATCACCCAAAGGATGTCGGGTGTAACAGCCTACATATCTCCTGTGACCTTCTGTGGTGGCTGATGCCCATCTTGAACTGACCTCTGACAGCACTTCCCTGTATCAAGCATAAAAGGTGACATTTTAGGGTTTCAATTAACTTTCGGTGGAGCTCAGGGTTTCGCATTTATCAGTTACTGGAATGATTGTGTGACTCTGTACTGGTGTTGCTGTATTCCTATTATATATGCATCTTGTGATTATCTTGCTGCAGTCTCGTGTCTCTTCCTTTCAGAGGAGTGAATATCAACAGTACTCTGTCGGTAGTTTTGCCTCCCTGATCCCTGTGGCTTGCTCAGCCGCTCTTCCCTTGTGGTGGAGAGTTTTCTCTCATCCAAATTTGTTTTTCCTGGTTGTACCTCTGGTCCTTATATACCTGTGTACGTGGTCACTGGTGGAGGATCGAGACTGAGGTCTCCGTAAGTCCCATTGTATTTCGAGGTCACAAGGTTAGCACATACTGACATTAATGCAGAAACGGGTGTGCTCAAGATATCAATCATAGGCTAAATCAAAGAACAGTGCAATACTCTGCACTCTAGACATTTAACAAATAATTGCATTAGTGCATCATTATAATGGTTTACTAAAATGTTCATCACTGTAGCATTATGAATACTGAGAAGTTTTGTTGAAATTGGATAAATATGTGCATTGTATGCATGCGAGATTATGGTGGAGATGCTCATGGTCTGTGGTCACTGGCACAGATTATTTAACAGACGTGCAGCGATTAAATATGTCAGGTCACATTAAGCTTGTACACAGGATGCAATAGGATAGAAGCCCTTTTCAGTCTCTCTACACCCCACCAAAACACATGATTGTCAATATGAGTATTCGTGATAGAAGCAGGGAAAGGGGGATGCAGTCTGCCAATGAAGTGAACACCTGCCTAAAAAGTTCATTCACTCTTCCAAAGTTTAGATGGTTCTGTTTTAGGTTAGTGCTCTATGTGTTCCTGCGTCTGGACCTCTAGTTGCCTGGATAACTGCCCACAAGTTTCTGACATGTGAAAGCACTTTAACAATGCAGGTTAAAAGAAGTTAGAGCTTATATAAAAGGGGGGGGGGGTGTGGGTGCATGCAGGTGTGTGCGTACCCATATTCAGCGAGTAACAGGGCCTTCCTTTCATTAAACCTTGTGGATCCTACCTGGAGCTAGTATAGTTCTTTCAAGCATTATCCCACATCATTGTACGCAACTTGGCTGTCTGGCTTTCTAGCCTCTTTCATTTGCTATTAAGATTGTCTCTGAACCTTATGTGTGTGAGTGGATGTGCACAAATGTTAAACATGTAGGAATGAATAAGAGGATCCCTATGGGTCTGTGCAAGGCGCATTTTGCATAAATAAATCCTTTAGCCTGCTCTACACTTGATGGCTTCATTGACGCACAAGGGAGCAGATCAGCTCTTAGGGCTTGAAGGACAGCACTACCATGTCTTTTCAGGAAGTATCACAGCCCACGGTCACACGCTGCTCTGAGCTCTTGGAGCATCCTGGTTGGTTGCTTGCCCTGATGTGAAATGTGATGAAGAAGTCTACCTAAAAACTTTCCAACACGTGTCTGTTCCCCTCATTGGCCAAAAGGCCACTTGTAGGAGGTGGTTATATTAACTTATCAAACTGAGTTTCAATCAATGTTGACACACTATCTTTTATGTACGATACAGCCTTAGAATAATGTTCCTCGCTGTTAGTCGTACACTGGTTTGTCTACTTACACAGCACAACAATACAAAATCAATCAACTCGCAGGGCAAACCTTCCTAAATACATCATGTATAAGATTGCTGAGCAAAACCTCCAGTCATTAAGCTGTATTTAATTGCGAAGGCAACTGCCGCTCCCAAATTTCTCATTCCTGCAGTATGTAATGAGTCGAAGTCTTCAACTTGTATTCTTCTCTCACTGCGCCATTTTTGTAGCTAGCTATGTGGCACCTAGGGAAATTGCATTTATAATCAGTACTCAAACCGTTCATCAAGATTACACAATGCTGTAAATGAGTGCCGCTTACTGATAAGTAGAGAGATGTGTTTTTCTGGCGAACTTCAGGTACCTTATCATCTATGGTTCTCAGTGCATTTAACTCTTTCTAACATCTTTTGCAAAAAACGCAGTGTAGATGTAAATAACTAAAACAGATTCGAATGGAGTTTGAAAAAAGGTGGCATCATTTTGCCAAACCACGGATCCCTCTCATTGATTCACTCCGAGTTCGGGCTAATCTTCCCTTCGTTATAACATCAGGCTTGTTTTTGCTTTGACATTATTTTCTGCAGAACTTCCTTGATTAAGTTCCGATTTTTTCATAAGATATAAATCATGGACAACGGACTGACTGGACTAGAAGTGTTCCTGCAAACAGTCGAATAGAAATAGTTAAACTGGCTCGCTCGTAACCCTTTCTTTTGCAAAAAGGTGCTAGCAGCTGGCTGAGTTCCGATGCAATACCAACATTACATTTGTATATATTTACTGATCTTAATACCGTTCACAATATTTCCGATTGGAACTTTGCTCTAGATAAATATATTTACGAGAGGTACATGAATATGCTGCATCCTCAACTAGCTCGAACGTCATTATATTTAAGTGGAAAGCTAGGCTACACAAAGTGCCTAGTGATGCTAATTTGCTTCAGGATGCTCTTCTAGCCCAATGTTATAGTGCTGCAGGCATTATTTTTTTAAATGATTATGCTTATGCCCTTTTTCTCGGCTCTTCAGTACCTGCACTAGGGCCTACCAAAGCTGCTCTATATTCTGCCGCTAGACTGATATCCGGCACAAAAGGAAATAGATTCGCATTACATCAATTCTTAAAGATCTTTGTTAATTCGACGCCAGGGAACAAAATCAAATTGAAGGTTATAGTCTACAAATACCTATATCTGCACCGACCTAGATATCCGCACAATGTGCTAAAGACTGCAGGAACTGTCAGAAAACTCAGAAGCATGAAGGCCTTATCTCTAAAAATGATGAGTTTGCTATAGATTAAGAGGAACTGCAATGCAAATATTCTCAGTACTATATCCAGCATTATGGAAAACTCTTCCTGTCATTATCACAAATCTGCAAGAAATTGAAACCTACTTCTTTAAACTTCATCTGCAGTAACAAAATATATCATACTGTCAGGACCATTTCTTCTCGCACCTCCCTCTAACATATATTTCAAGCTCTAATTTAGCGTTATAGAACAGTCTCCTGGTTGAATCGGGATGTGACTTTTTCATGAACTCTTTTCTTCTCACCCCCCCTCTAAGATATACCTTGATGATCTCACAGATATAGCTCTGGTTTCTTTTCAATCTCTCTTGCCAGCCTTTCACTGCAGCTTTACTATTGTGATACAAAATATCCCAGGTGTCATTCAGTTTATTATGAAATGATCTGTATTTAAATTGTTTGTTGTTTAACTGTACAGCGCGGTGATTGCTGAGTCCACAGATCTCATGCACTTTAAAGTAATGCTGAATAAATATTATAGATTGTAATGTTGTGGTAATTTTCTCTATTTTCGTTTCTGGCAGTCATTTCTGCTTTTGTCCAGTAGAATAAATTAATTTTGTCTTCGTAGCACAATTAATTCTTGAATTCCCCAGCTCTTGTACACAGCCTAACTCAGACTACACCTTCCAAAGCAGGCGGAAGGGGGCTGAGTAAGCTACAAGGGTAAAGGAATCGAGACTGCTAACAGCATAATTCTGTTATTCACTCCACTGGAAGGAACCAGTTTACCACAAATAGCATATATTATAGTAAGGAATACTACAATCCATTACCGAGACAACCACTCAAGGAAACCATAAATAAAAAACCCTGTGCTTTGGCAAAATTCACAGTAGCCTGGCCAGGTCACCTTTAATGCTTGGCAAGGCCAGAAGGTGGGAGAAGAAACACAGACCAAATCTCCTAAGCATCCACCCAACATAGGTTCCCTGGAGTTGTTGTGCAAGTTGCCACCTAAATTAACCTCCCAGCAATGATGTTGACCCTGAGATAGCTGAACTCATCTTCAAACAGACCGTGGTTTTATCTTTAACAAACCAGTCCTGGTCCGAGGTACAGGGAGGCTTTCATGTGGTGAGCATTTTATGTCCCCACCCTAGCTGACAGAGGAAGACAGTAAAATTACACAGTGATGCAGCACCACGCAAGCGAGAGAAGACCACATATTACTGAGCACAACCATATTCTTATTAAGAAAGATACAGTAGGTTTCCTATCAGAATAAATTCCATATCTAACATCATGTAACATTCTACATTTGCGTTATGGTCATGTTACACATATTTATATAGCATGCATTCTGCCATTACCCTTTCCCTGTTCCAATGTGACAACCATGGATTCAGAGGTAAGTTGGGAGCACTCTAAGAGTCACATACGTAGAAAAACATGTGAATCAGTCCTCATTTTTATTTGGTTCATGTAGATAACTTGTGAACACATATTTTTGTTACCACAAAACAACACTGACAACTGTAAAAGAATATTGATCTAAACAGCACACCCTTATATGGAGGTAAATACAGTAGAACACCAGGGTGCATTCGTTTATTTAATCTGGTAACTAAATGGTGCATTAAACCATTATAATCAGTAGTAGCAGATAACCTGTCTGTGGACAAATACCTGTAAAGTAGTAAGTTCTGATAAACATAGCTCCTTAACATCAATGACAGTAAGACTAGCTACAAGCATCTTCAGCTCTATGGTTCAAGTAGATGTGGCTACAGTTTTTATGGATTTGCTCTTGCCGAAAGTTTAGGTGTGGTGTAGTACATATAGCTACACAATCAATTTAAAACATATTGGTAGGATGGAGTTGGAGTTGGGGAAGTGATGGGAGAGACTTGTAACATAGGATAAACAATCAATAGTGGGCCAGAGGGGATTCTAGAAGTAGTAGTTGATGTACATCAGATACGTTAGTGGAATAAGCACATTGACAAAATACATGCAGTCAAGGATCTGGACTGGGCCCAGCAATTGCAAGGCTAGTTGGACATGGGTGAACATTGACAAGTTGGAAGAAGCGCCACTTGCCATAGAGCGTACGAACTGGGGGCCTGCTGGTATCAGACATATTATTATAATTTTGATAATCAGATATGATGGAACACCATCTGGTGGTCATGTAGGTTCACTAGCAAGTAAAGTGTAAAAGGCACTTTAAAAATGAAATGAGTGCCGTTAGACTTCAGCAAATGAGAGAAGATGGATTATAGAAAGTAATTTGTTTGAAATTGGGTCTCTAGTCGGCAGAGGTATGCACTCTGTCCAAGTTGGGACCACAGGGTAAACCACAACACAACTTAAATTACCCTGTGCTCACCCTCATGGATTTGGATCTTCTGGAGACAACTTTTGTCTTCCAGTGACTCCACCCACAATAAGACCAGCTAAATAATGATCTTGTCATGAAATTTCAGTACTAATTCTGTTAACTCTGTTTTCCTTTGAGGATTTTAGATCATATCTATCAATTGCATCTTAGAGAGCAGAAAGTGTGCTGACAACAGTTGCCAGAGTGCCCACATCTGTCTTCTGAGTAGATACTGGAAAGCATTATGGGGCATATTTATACTCCGTTTGCGCCGAATTAGCGTAGTTTTTTTCGACGCAAATTCGGCGCAAAACTAACGCCATATTTATACTTTGGCGTTAGACGCGTCTAGCGCCAAAGTATGAGGAAAGAGCGTCATTTTTTTGCGTGAACGCCTTCCTTGCGTTAATGAGATGCAAGGTAGGCGTTCCCGTCTAAAAAAATGACTGCGCCGCAAATGCGTCGTATTTATACTCCCGGGCAAAAATGACGCCCGGGAGTGGGCGGGGCAAAAAACCCCGCATTTGCGCCGGATTTTAGCGCCTGGGTCAGGGCAGGCGTTAAGGGACCTGTGGGCTCAAAATGAGCCCACAGCTGCCCTCCCATGCCCCCAGGGACCCCCCCTGCCACCCTTGCCCACCCCAGGAGGACACCCAAGGATGGAGGGACCCACCCCAGGGACATTCAGGTAAGTTCAGGCAAGTATAATTTTTTTTTTTTTCTAAAAAAAATTTTTGGCATAGGGGGGCCTGATTTGTGCCCCCCTACATGCCTCAATGCCCAATGACCATGCCCAGGGGACAGAAGTCCCCTGGGCATGGCCATTGGGCAAGGGGGCATGACTCCTGTCTTTACTAAGACAGGAGTCATGTAAATGGCGTCTGGGCGTCGTTAAAAATGGCGCAAATCGGGTGGAGGCGATTTTTTGCGTCAACCTGACTTGCACCATTTTTAAGACGCCCTAGCGCCATTTTTCCCAACGCCGGCGCTGCCTGGTGTACGTGGTTTTTTTCCACGCACACCAGGCAGCGCCGGTCGGCTTGCGCCGGCTAACGCCATTCAATAAATACGGCGCCCGCATGGCGCTTCAGAATGGCGTTAGCCGGCGCAAAACATTTTGACGCTAAACTGCGTTAGCGCAGTTTAGCGTCAAAAAGTATAAATACGGGCCTATGTGACTTAACAGTAATTCCAGATTTGACGTGTGTGGAGTGCAATTCATTGCTGCTCTCATGAAGCAAAACACTATGCTTTTCTATGGGAAAACTAGCCCTACTTGGTAGGAAAATGCCTAGACCCTTTGTCTTTGTTTATGTGCCATTGATGTGAGTTCATCCGCATCTTCGTCCTTGCTATTGTGTCTTTGGTCCTGGCATTTCCAAGGAACATATCTTATGATGCTACCATTAATTTCCTTTCAGTCATGTCACTGCCTGTTATTGCCATCTGTCAGATATGTGATTATTCCAGACATTCTAGAATTGTGGCATGGGAGGATTTTAATTGCCAAATTTAAATGTGAAATTCAATAATGCTTTGCTCTTTATTTAGATGACATTTTCATTTTTGTGGGTTCAGATGTTTATATGGCGGTCCTGTCAGGTCTGTCTGCAATGGCCATAACAGCCCTGTGCCAGAGCAGGGGACTGTGGCAGGCTATACGGTATAAACCAGACTGACACGACGTAATCGTGGTGAGTATATAGAATATTTATTTTTATCTCAAGGTCTCTGGTCTCTTTATTGACAAGTCTCTCACAATGGTACGTGTTTCTAGATATGGTTCTTCACGTCTGGTCGTTCTCCGGACCTTCTCGTATCAGGCGTTCATTCCCTCGGTGTCTGGTTGGCTCTCGGAGAATACCGGAAAAATAAACAAAACCCTAGGTTACGTCCTTGGACTCCGAGGGGTTTTCCCGTGTCACCCAAACAGAGGGGAAAGGTGAAGGTATAGGACAGTGTGCGCAACACCCGTGTACCGTGCACTAACCAACTGTGGAACTATTCTGCTATTAAATAGTGCTCCCAAACTTGAGGAATTAGATCTGCCCTCTCCCCAAACAGGGCTGTTTCTGTTTCCTCCCCTCCTCCTGCTGCCACTCCTCCCTCCCAGCACCCTTCCCCGTATTTACTCCCCTTATTGCCTCTGTTCCTTTAAAAAGGAACCGTACCTTGCTAAGCCACGACCCTCCAGGGTCGTGGCTGGCTTGAGGGCTCCTCGTCAGGGTCTCCTGGGCAGTCCTCTCCTTCTCGTCGCTCTCCTGGTTCTCCTTCTCGCCGCTCTCCTGGCTCTCCTCCACGCCGCTCTCCTGTCTCTCCTCCACGCCGCTCTCCTGTCTCTCCTCCACGCCGCTCTCCTGTCTCTCCTCCACGCCGCTCTCCTGGCTCTCCTCCACGCCGCTCCTTTTCTCTTCCTGCCGTGTCCGGAAAGCGTTGTCCATTTCCCTGACAACAGGGAAACGCCTCCAGGACGCCGCGATCGTTTCCCGGGAAACGGGGAGACGCGGAACTGACGTCTCGGCGTGCTCCGACACGTCAGCTGCTGCTCCGTCCATGTAAGTAAGCCCGGGCGCCCCATCACACCCCCCCTCCCAAGAACGATCCTGGTCGAGGATTGAGGAGGAGAGGGGAAACCGTGAAAGATAGTCCGCAGGGCCTTGGCAGGAGCCTGGTATATGCCGAACCTGGAAGGAGAAAGGCTGGAGTTCAAGGAACCAGCGAAGGATTCTAGCATTGGAATCTTTATGAGAGGCCAGCCAGGTAAGAGGAGCATGATCCGTATAGAGAACAAAAGGCCTACCTAAAAGATAATATTGCAGATTTTCTATTGCCCACTTAATGGCCAAACACTCTTTCTCAATGATGGGGTAATGACATTCTCGAGGAAGTAATTTCCTACTGATAAAAACAATCGGATGATCTCTCCCGTCCTGATCTGGCGGGGCAAGGACCCCTCCCAGACCCACATTGGAGGCATCAGTATAGAGGTGAAAGGGTTTGGAGAAGTCAGGACATTGTAACACCGGTTCCGTGGTAAGAATGGACCGCAATGTATCAAGACTAGCCCGCTGAATCTCCGAGAAGGGGGCCAATATATTGGGATGCGATTTTGCCAAGAGGTCTGTAAGAGGGGCTGCGAGAGTGGAGTAGGCAGGTATGAATCGACGGTAGTACCCCACTAAACCCAGAAAGGAACGAAGGTCTTTCTTTGTTTTGGGGTTTGGCGCGTTACTAATGGCTTCAATTTTTGACATTTGTGGTTGTAGTTTCCCATCACCAATGATATAGCCTAAATAGGAAATGTCAGTTTTCCCTAACATGCACTTCTTAGGATTAGCGGTCAGTCCTGCTGTTGCCAGGGTGTCACAAACCTGACTTAGATGCTCAAGATGTTCTTTCCAGGTGTTGCTAAAAATAACGACATCGTCCAGATACGCAGCTGCGAATTTAGAAAAAGGTTTGAGTAAGTGATCCATCAACCTTTGGAAGGTGGCCGGGGCTCCATGTAGGCCAAACGGTAATACTGTGAACTGGTAAAGGCCAGATTGAGTGGAAAAGGCTGTCTTCTCCTTATCTTCAGGGAAAAGAGGAATCTGCCAATAACCTTTTGTGAGATCTAGAGTGGACATGTACTTAGCTCTCCCTATCTTTTCCAGAACATCATCCACTCGGGGAATCGGGTAGGTGTCAAACAGGGATATGGAGTTAAGTTTTCGAAAATCGATACAGAAGCGGACTGATCCATCCGGCTTGGGAACCAGGACCACCGGGGAACACCAGGGGCTAACGGAAGGTTCAATTACTCCTAATTCTATCATTTTCCGTATTTCCTCCTCTATAATATGCCTTCTCGCCTCAGGGACCCGATAAGGTCTTAGGCGGATAGTTTGTCCTGGAGGTGTTCTAATTCGGTGATGGACTAAGGATGTTTTACCCGGGACATCGGAGAAGAGTCGGACGTTTTGGTTTAGCAGAGTGTGTAATTGTTGTTTTTCGGATATAGATAGGGAAGGGTTAATATTAGGTCTTATCTCTTGTTGTGAATCCTCGCCTGGACATAAAGCGATATCTAATGTCTTGTAGGGAGACAGGAAACGCCCCATCTCAACGGTCTCCTGGTCCTCATCTATGGGTTCCCATTTCTTTAGAAGGTTCACATGATAAATCTGTGTTTTCCTTGGATTACTACTGATTTCTAGGAGGTAGGTGACAGGGGAGACAGCTCTAATCACTTTAAACGGTCCTTGCCACCTAGCCAGTAGTTTCTGTTCGGAGGTAGGCCTCATAATTAAGACTTGGTCGTTTGGAAGAAATGTACGCAATTTACTCCCCTTATCATAGTAGTGTTTTTGTATTTCTTGGGCCTTCTCTAAATGTTGGCGTACATCTTCCCAAAGGCCCTGTAAATGGGTTTTCAGTTTATTTACATATTCTAACAGGGGTCGCCCTTCTACTTCTTCGTTCTCCCAGGTCTCGATAGCCATATCCAATAGTGACCGAGGTTGTCTGCCAAATACTAATTCGAACGGGCTGTGACCGGTGGACGCTTGTTCGTGGGTTCTAATGGCATAGAGAGCTAGGGGCAATTTGATGTCCCAATCCCTCCCAGTCTCATCGACTATTTTTTTTAACAGTGACTTAATAGTTTTGTTATAGCGCTCCACTAGTCCATCTGTTTGGGGATGATAGACTGCCGTTTTGATCTGAGTAATTCCCAGTACCTTACAGATTTGTTTCATCAAAGAGGACATAAAGGGGGTACCCTGGTCAGTAAGTATTTCACGGGGAAATCCAGTGCGGCTGAATACCGTTATCATAGCTTGCGCCACGGATTTGGTGGTTATGCTGGTCAGAGGCAGGGCCTCGGGGTAACGGGTAGCATAGTCTACGATTACCAGGATGTAGGTATGGCCTTTTGAGGATGGAAGCAGGGGCCCTACTAGGTCCATTCCCACCCGGCTAAATGGAACCTCAATGATGGGAAGGGGCATGAGAGGGGCTTTTCTGGGTCGGCTAGGATCTGTAAGCTGACATCTAGGGCACTGTATACAATACTTTCTAATATGGGCAAAAACACCCGGCCAATAGAATTTCCTGAGGAGGTATTCTTCTGTTTTCTCCCTACCGAAATGTCCTCCCCCTGGCTGACTATGTGCGAGGAAGAGAACCTGATCCCGATAGCTCTCGGGGACTACCAACTGTCGTTTACGTTCTCCTGCCCTTGTAGTGCTTACTCTATATAATAGGTTATTGTGTATCAAAAAGTAGGGACCCACCTCATCGGTCTCCTCAACCTTTGCGTCTCTCCAGGCATTCACTAGGGACGGGTCTTCCCTCTGACTGTGACGGAAACTGATAGGGACAACTTCGGTTTCTGCTATAACCCTGATGGGTAGGTCAGTAACTTGGTCTGCCCTGTATTTGGTTCTTCCATCTCTTTTCTCGCGTCGAGAGAGTTTTTTTCGGTATGGAGGACACTCAATACTACTATTGGAAAAGGGAGCCTCGTTTAGCCATTTAGACCTTTCTTTCTGAATCTGGACCTCATGTAACAGTTGTTGAAAATGGATATAGTCAGTGCCTATAATACATTCTTCAATCAGGTGGTTCATTATACCCATCGGAAGCCAGTCTCGATGCTTCTCCCACTCTACGGTTACGGTAACCAGGGGGTACTGTTCCTTGTCTCCGTGTATACAGCAGATGGTTACCCATCGATGGGTATTCGGATCAATTGGCTCTACCAAGTCCCGTCGTATAACAGATTGACTACACCCCGAGTCTATCAGGGCAGAAAGAGAACGGCCATTGACTGTTATAGAGTGTTTGAATTTAGTGTCGCCCCCTCCTGTACAAAGAACTCGGTGTCGCGTTATTCCTATCTCCATCGGTTCTACTCCCTCGGTTTTCCTGGGACAAATCCGGGCTATATGCCCCCATTCCCCACAGTTAAAACATTGAGGGCCTTGCAGGGGAGGTGTTTCCGCCCGTCTGCGTTGGAAAGAGTCATCTACAGGAAGTCTCGGACCGGGTTTTGGGACTGGAGGGAGGGTTTTTACCGGAAGACGCGGTTGCAAGGCTCTCCCCTCGGTGGACCTGTGAAATGCACATGCTAAGTCGATAGCCAGTTCCGTGTCTACCTTAGGGTGTTGTCTTATCCAGTTTTTCGTACTGGGGGGAAGGGAGTCTAAATACTGCTCAAGGATGACTGTTTTTATGACATCGTCTCTGTTAGATCCTATCGGACCTAACCATTTCATTGCCAGATCTTGTACCCTAAAATAGAAGGTACGAGGGTCCTCATGTAGTCCCCACTTTACTTTGCGGAATTTAACTCGGTAGTATTCCGTGTCGTGTCCCACTCGTTCCAGAATGCTTCTTTTAATGTCCTGGTACGAGGTGGTACCCCCAGGATTGGCTGCCTGATATGCGGTTTGCATGAATCCGGTAAGTAGGGGAGCAATATATTGTCCCCATCTCTCTTCCGGCCATTGAGCTGAAGATGCCACTCTTTCGAAGTTAGTAAAAAAGGGATCCGGGTCTTCACCGTCCTGATATTTTTGGAGGACCGAACTGGGAACATTCGGGTGGACTTTGCTGGAAGCGATTGTCTCAGTCAACCGCTTCATCGCGGTTTCATGTACTAGTTGATTGTTTGCAAGGATAGTGGCCTGGCTTTTCAATGCCGACTGTAGGGCCTCCCTATCCTCTTTGGCTTCTCGTTGATGGGCTTCCCACACCAACTGTAAATGCCGTTGGCCTTCAGCCAACTGTTGGATCATGTTTTCCAAAGACGGGGCCTCGCTCATGGTGTATACCGTTTTATAGCCTTCCCGGGGACCACAATCCCACTTCTGACACCACTGTGGCAGGCTATACGGTATAAACCAGACTGACACGACGTAATCGTGGTGAGTATATAGAATATTTATTTTTATCTCAAGGTCTCTGGTCTCTTTATTGACAAGTCTCTCACAATGGTACGTGTTTCTAGATATGGTTCTTCACGTCTGGTCGTTCTCCGGACCTTCTCGTATCAGGCGTTCATTCCCTCGGTGTCTGGTTGGCTCTCGGAGAATACCGGAAAAATAAACAAAACCCTAGGTTACGTCCTTGGACTCCGAGGGGTTTTCCCGTGTCACCCAAACAGAGGGGAAAGGTGAAGGTATAGGACAGTGTGCGCAACACCCGTGTACCGTGCACTAACCAACTGTGGAACTATTCTGCTATTAAATAGTGCTCCCAAACTTGAGGAATTAGATCTGCCCTCTCCCCAAACAGGGCTGTTTCTGTTTCCTCCCCTCCTCCTGCTGCCACTCCTCCCTCCCAGCACCCTTCCCCGTATTTTCTCCCCTTATTGCCTCTGTTCCTTTAAAAAGGAACCGTACCTTGCTAAGCCACGACCCTCCAGGGTCGTGGCTGGCTTGAGGGCTCCTCGTCAGGGTCTCCTGGGCAGTCCTCTCCTTCTCGTCGCTCTCCTGGTTCTCCTTCTCGCCGCTCTCCTGGCTCTCCTCCACGCCGCTCTCCTGTCTCTCCTCCACGCCGCTCTCCTGTCTCTCCTCCACGCCGCTCTCCTGTCTCTCCTCCACGCCGCTCTCCTGGCTCTCCTCCACGCCGCTCCTTTTCTCTTCCTGCCGTGTCCGGAAAGCGTTGTCCATTTCCCTGACAACAGGGAAACGCCTCCAGGACGCCGCGATCGTTTCCCGGGAAACGGGGAGACGCGGAACTGACGTCTCGGCGTGCTCCGACACGTCAGCTGCTGCTCCGTCCGTGTAAGTAAGCCCGGGCGCCCCATCACAGGGACTTTAGTTGGGTAATCAAGAAAGACTGAGTTGAAGCAGACATCTAGAGCCTGAGAGGAACAGAGGCTGGTGAACATCACTCCAGAGGAGAAAAACAGGAGCTTGAGGGTGCAGAGGAAGAACTCCTGCAGCATTATTCTTCCCCTAAACCGTCCAGAGCAATAAGGAGTATTTCTGGCTACAGTGCAAGTTCCAGTGAATAGAAAAGCCATAACGGGGTATTAAGAATACAGAAAGATAGCAAGGGAGTTGAACACCTGAACTGACTGGCTTTGGAGGAGAGGAAGCCAGTCTTAACAGAAAGAAAAACTGCATTGGCTCTTGAGCAGAATGTATACACAATGGAGTTTAATGTAAGATGGACCCCAGCACCCAATGCACACAATAGGAGTGAGGTTTGGTGAGTGGAACATAGCAATGGTGAAACCAAAATATTACTTAACAAAAGAGGTTGTACTTAAAGATGTGTTTGGCAATTTTGTGATTTTCCATGCACCAGGTACTGGAAAAATACTGAGGAACTTTTAGAACAGCTTGCCTTCAAGGGAGAGGGTTGTCATTCTCACTCTTGACAGCCTACAGCACATGCAGTAAACAAACATAAAAAAGTTCTATTGAGGAGGTTTGTGTTGACCCCCAAAAAGTAATTCAAGGGATGAGGGAAAACCTCAAAAACTCTCAAAAGGCCTGGGAAGAGGTGGTGGCTGCCTCATTAAAGTCACCAGAGGACTGCATAATAGATATTAATGTGTCAAAAACACTTTTTACAATAACCGCCCTCCAGATGTGAGTCATCAACTGGTAGACTCCAGTTTCATGACCCCAGTCAGTTTTGGAGGAAGGCAAACAAGTGGTTCAGCTAAAGAACATCCAGAAAGTTCCAAAGGAAGTCACCTCACAGGGGATCAGGACCCTTACAGACCACCACAATATGGATGAGAAAAATCAAACCTATTTCAAGGAGGCTGACTACCAACAGGGGAAGGAGATCTTTGGCACCTCTTGAGTAAAGAGCGTTGACTGCATGCACCAAGGGAACCTGTCGGGGGACACTTTCTGCACTTCAAAGTCCCCCAGAGGTGATGAGATCTTGTGGCTAGCCAGTGTAGTAATGTGGGAACGAAGTTGCTTATAGGGGAAGGTGAAATTCTCCATAGCTTTAGTGAGCAGGGAAAAGGGGTCTGTGGATAGATGTGCGACCGGAGAGAGCTGAAAAGTACTGTTAGGAGGCATCAGTGAATGGAATCGCTTTGACTGCACTACAGGATGATTGTATCAGCTGGACCCAGGTAGTGCTAAGTCAATAGGTTGTCTAAATCTTATCACCTTAGAAAAATGAACTACCAGAATAAGTAATTTACATCTCTCTGGCTTTCATCTGGGGGTAATGGGACATAATGAAATCAACCTTCATGTTGTATCTCCTCTCAATGTTTCTGATGTTTTGGATATTAGACATCTGCCATTTTTTTTATCACTGTTCAGTTTGTACCTGCAAACAGGGCTTAAAACATGCACACTTCAATAAACAAGGAAATCATTCTTTTACACTTAATGTGACATGGCTGTCTTTCTTCAAAGCCAGTTGTAATGTGTACACAAACAATGCAATCATCTGAAAGGTTAACTTCTAAATGTGAGCTAGCAGCCAAACTTTTTGCTACTCATATTTAGAACAATCTCAGAGAAAATATTTCAACCCCTTGGTTGCCCTATTGAAATATATGCATATCATGAAAGGGTGTCTTCAGAATGCCCTAATGATGTGTATACTTTGAGGCTGCCAATGAGGTTGACCCGATGGGTACGAGATCCTTCTTATTGTGAGTAAGAAGGGACAGGGTTTGTATGTGCTTGGCCCCTTCTGAACAAATGAAGCATTGGTTGTTAGAAATGGGGTCCCTAGTAGGCAGTGGTTTGCACCCTGTCCAAGTAGAGGCCCTCACTCTAGTCAGGGTAAGGGAGTCACACAGCTAAGATAACCCCTGCTCACCCCCTTGATAGCTTGGCACAAGCAGTCAGGCTTGTCTCAGAAGCAATGTGTAAAGAATTTTGACACACACACAGTAACAAAGTAAAAACACCCAAAAAATACTCCACACCAATTTAGAAAATTGCCTTTATTCATCTGAGTAAAACAAGACCAAAACGACAAAAACCCAACATACACAAGCAAAGATACAATTTGTTAAAGATTAAATCTCAGTAAACCACATAGAAACACAATAATTCCAACTGAGGCTATCACAACGTCTTGACAGAGTCATTCCCAACAGTCCGATGCCACTTGCGAGGGAGTGCAGGCCGGTCATGGAGTCACAGAGACCCCAGGCACAGTACCCTTGGAAATGATAAGTGAACAAAGACATTGTTTGAAGTTGGGAAGGTGAGGCATCGCTGGAGCTAATGCAGCGTTGATTCCTTCCTGCTACCGAGGAGGTAAGACTTCGGTTCCTTACTGTGAGGCAGGAGAGGTGAGGCATTGTTTTTTTATGATTGCTGGTGAAGGGATGCAACATTGGTGGTGAGGTGTCGGTTCCTTACGATCTGGCAGGGTAGATTAATCCAGTAGGCCAAGAAGTGAGGCTTCAACTTCACGGTGTTGCAATCACACCCAAAGGCCACAGGTGCTGTGGCAGGGTCGGAGTCGGGTGTCCAGAGGTCTGGGACATGACACTCAGGACTTACACTGTGGCAAGACTCCAGGTGCACTGCAGCAGCATCGGGCCTGTGACATCGGTCGTGGTTGTTGCACTCAGGAGGGACCATGGCTCCGGTGCAGGCAGCAGCGCAGAGACGGATAGCGACACTGGTTTCAAAGTCACTTTGGAGTCGATGTACTTGCTTTTTCTAGGCTACACCAGAACTCACTCCCAAGGGCTGAGGAGCTGGATTTGGCACCACTTGGGAGTCAGGACCCTGAGCAAGAGAGCCCAGGTGTTGGCAGATGAAGTCTTCAATGTCCCTGAGACTTCTAACAGGGGGTAAGCTCAGTCCAAGCCCTTGGAGAACCTTTGGAAGCAGGTTGTAGGAAGCAAAGTCCAGTACTATCACTTCCAGTACAGAAGCAGCAGGCCAGCACAGCAAATCAACAGGCAGAATGGCAGTCCCTCCTACAGCATCTAGCTCTTCTTTCTAGCAGAATGTCCTCTGTTCAGAAGGATTACAAAGTTGTGGTCTCAAAGGTCCAATACTTATGCTCATTTCTACCATTAAATTAGACAAACTTCAAAGGAAAGTCTTTGTTGTGAACAAGACCAGTCTGCCTTGGGCCTTTCTTGCCCTGGCCCAAGACACACTCCAGGGGGTGTAGACTGCTATGTGTAAGGACAGGCACAGCCCTATTCAGGTGCAAGTGTCAGCTCCTCCCACCACTCTAGCCCATGAAGATCCAACAGGACATGCAGGGTACACCTCTGCTCTCTTTGTGTGACTGTCTAGAGTGAATTCACAAACAGCCAAATTGTCATCCTGACCCAGACATCTATGCCCACTTTCTAAAAATTGTATTTTCAAACTTACAATTTAAAAACCAACTTCACCAAAAGATGTATTTTCGCATTGTGAGTTCTGATAGCCTAAACTCTACATTTCTATCTGCTCCCATTGGGAAAATATACTTAAAAGATATTTCAAGGCAATCCACATGTTACCCTGTGGGAGACATAGGCCTTGCAATAGTGAAAAACAAATTTAGCAGCATTTCAGGGCAATGAGCATGTCCTACCTTTTAAATACACTGCACCCTGTCAATGGGGCTACCTTAGGCCTAATTTAGGGGTGACCTACATGTAAAAAAGGCAAGGTTTGGGTCTCGCAAGGCGTGCACTTGCCAGGTCTACGTGACACTCAAAACTGCACACACAGACACTGCGGTGGCAGGTCTGAAACATGTTTGCAGGGCTACTCTTGCAGCTGGCACAATCAGTGCTGCAGGCCCACTAGTATCATTTGATTTACAGGACCTGGGCACACACACTGCATGTTACTAGGGACTTACTAGTAAATTAAACATGCCAGTCATGAGTAAACCAATCACCAATACCATTTAGACAGAGAGCACTTGCACTTTAGCACTGGTCAGCAGTGGTAAAGTGTCCAGAGTCCTAAACTCAGCAAAAATGAAGTTCAGCACAGGATAAACAAAACAGGAGGTCAGAAGCCACAACTGCAGGGGAAACCCTGCAGAAAAGGGCATTTCCAACACTGGTTAAAGAATAATTTACACTTTTCCACTGATGAGAAGTTCAGGAAACAGTTCAGTAATCATCAAAACACCCTCCACCCAGTGTTTCTACACCTTTCACAATAAAACTGTGTTGATGGGTTAATCACAATCAACAGAAGCATACCAAATATGTGACAGTATGGAGTCAATATAGTCTCAATGTGGTCTTCACGTAGTGACAATTCTGACCTATTCCTGTTTTACCCATATGGAGTGCTGTTTTTCTTAGAAGTGTAGGAAAATCACATACATGTTTTTTTAAACTCCCCATGCCCGGTCTCTGGTCAGCTGTTGTCCTTGGAATTCAAGAAGGACAGCAAGGAAAGCCACTCACAAGAAGCAAAATCTCAGGTATTTTTCTGCTTTTAAAAATAAATCCAGACAAGAAACATTGTTTTCTGTGTGGTTTATCTGTAAAAATCAGTAAGAACTGAAAATTGGGCATTTAGGTAATAACACCTTTCCTTTCTAGCTTGAAAAAATGTTTGGGGATGCTAGGTTCCTCTTGCTGTGGCTAGTCCCATGCTGAAATACCACAGACATCCACCATGGAATCTCCCCCAATGAAAAACATTCCCTGGTGTCTAGTTTTTGAATCACTGCTCAGTCCCGTGGTTGATAAACAAACATCTGACACATGCGCACTCAGAATATCTAGGGGAACGCAGATTTGGTTTAACACTTGGAATGGGTATGCTTCTGTGTGAGAAAGACTGAAGGAAACTACCATATTTTTGGGGAAAATGTTGAAAAAACTGACAAACATCTTGCTCATTATGTTATCCAGATTAGACAATTGGAGGGAGGCAGTCTGGATCCCAGTGATATCTAAATGTTGAAAATATATGGTTGTGATAGGTTTCATACAGAAGTGAGACCTAAGGCCAAAAGACAGATACCCTGAACTAGCATTTCATTTGCAGATGCTTTTTTAATTTACATCATCAATTGCACCCAATTTATTGTCTGTGGGAAACGTGAATATATAGCAAGCCCTACATCTCTGGTACCCCCATGGTCAGAAGACCAAGAGAAATAAAGTTGTATGTCAAACCTTTGCTGTGGTTTCTACTATGATGGAGACTGCTAGGAAAAACCATGTTTTTAAAAACAAATGTTAAAATACTGACTAATGTCATATTCGGCTCAATATCCTAGCCAGCCAATCAGGGCCAGGGAGGTCTGCCACCTATTGATAGAAACAGTATAATGAGTAGATGTTAAAAGTATATAGTAGCGGTATGTTTCCATGGAATCCAGAGGCAATACCTGTGACAGACAGGTAGCCTAAGCTGGCATTTCATTTAAAGTTACTTTTCAGAATTTCAAAATGCTCTACACCCACTTTAATGCATATGGGCACCCTGAACAGTTAGAAAACTCACACGTCTTTCACCACTATTTTCAGGAGACGCAGAGGAACATAGTTGTGGGCAACCCTTGGCAGGGATATGTTCCTGCTCAAGGATAACTAGAGAGAATTACAATGTTTTGAAAAAAAATGGTAAAAATCTGCCAAAGTTTACATCGGTGCAATCTCCCAGACAGACAATCAGACTGAGTGAAGTCTGGCCTGAAAGAAACCTTAGGATAGATGGTTGTGGTATGTTTCTGTACAGCCTGGGAGTGATAGCTGAAATATCTTCCTGTATGAGAGAGACCGAAGAAAGTCACCATGTTTTGGAAAAAATGTCAAAAATCTAACAAAGATATTTCCTGCAATCTCCTCATCAGTCAACTAGGGTGAGAAGTCTGGCAAACAGTGAAAGAAACCTTAGGATATGAAGATGTATATAATATACAGCTCCGGGGTGTGACATGTGACTAAAATACAGGTAGCTTAATCCCCCATCTCATGTGCTGTTGCTTTCCAAATTTTCAAAATGCACTACACCCATGGGAGTCAAAGGAATTGTGGATTGAAGCTGTGAAAGCTACGGAATGATGAATAGAGTTTAACATTTAGAAGAGTTGAGGAGGCAAGTTGTGAAATGTATGGAATGAATAATGGAGCAGGAAAAATAAGGTCGAAGGGTGTTAGTGTAGATGAAACAAAATACAGACATGACCAAGAGTTCTGCAGATTTTCTTCCAACTTCAAACAATGGAATGGTGTCTCAGGAACCTGTTCTCAAGGTTTTGAGACATTTTGTGTCAAGAAAACAAAGGCACCAACCTGGTCCTGGTGACACAATCTAACCTCAATGGCTTTATCTTGTAATTTTTTCAGGCTCAACGCTTTTCAGAGGGAAGTTCACAACCAGTGCAGGACTACTCAACAAATTAATCTTACCTCCTGTAATCTTCTCAGCTTCATTTTTAAGCTCTGCCTTGCTGAAGATCTTCAGCTTCCAAAAAATGTTCTAGGTTTAAATGTAAAACGTTTGGCTACGGAAAACAGCAACATTTACCTGACTACAGTCCACTTTAAGTCAACAGCAAAGGGTGCTAGATTCCCTATTACTGTATATTAGAGAAGTTTTAACTGATTTTCTTTTTGCTACAACATGTGATTCTATTATCTTTTTTTCATTTTTGTTATATTTCACTTAATAAATAATAACATTTGAACACGTTTTTTAACTGTATTTTTTGGTTTGTTGTTGCACAGGTAATGCATATATTTTGCAAGGAAAGCTTTGCTGCTTTAGCATAGCAATTGTTTGCCCTTTTTGAAGTCAGAATGCTTGGACCATGTACAAGCTCAGCTTCAGCTCACACCAAGCTTCAACTGCTCATCTTCCTTGTCATGTCTTATTTCTTCATCTGGATTTTGGCTTTTCTATTGCAGGCTCTTCTTGCTATTTACACACATTCTTTACCCCTTTTCTCCATTATGATGCAGGGAAAAATGTCAACCTAGGGTGAAGAGTGGGTGTATAAATCTTGGCTGCAGCATGCTCGTGCAGAGGGACATTTTTGGAAGGACACTAGCCAACAAACATTGGCAATGCCAATAGGTCTAACTTATGACTGCACTGTCAAGACAGACCTAAACATCCATGTGCACTGACTGCCCTCCTACCATGTGTGCTGCTGCCTGAAAGAACCACTTTAAATGATTTAGTTATCTAAGAAAGTTTAATAGCTTTGCATTGGCATGCTTGGCATGCGTGTTCCCTTAAAGTTCAAGTTCAGCTGGATAAATAAACAAAATGATAATCGCTGTGTGAAGGGCAAGCACTTCTTTGTGGAAGCACACAACTGCTTCCCAATCCAGGCTCCCAATATGTGAGTGAAGCCAAAGCCCCTCTCCTGGTGATACTCACATAATTGTCTGGTGGCAGCTGTGCTATTGTGCCAGACCATAAAAATGACATTAGCTCTTCAGCATCCTCCACCGCAGCACAATCTTCAGTGCCCTCCTTAACAACCAAGGCTCAATTGCATACTGAAATAACCAGTGGGGTGCAACACAGCATGACACTTTCACAATGCTCACTCTATGCAATCCTTTTATCCAAATCACTCCTAACCCAAATTCCCGAGAAACATGTTTTCCTTTTCACCAAAGGGTTGATAATATTGAGTGTAACGTCAAGTTCATTACTGAGAGCTAAACAGGCATTTTGTAGTATATGATCGAACTCATAGAATAAAGGTATGTATGTTTACGGTTTTACACAGCCAGCTAATAGAGTAGAGGTTACAAAGAGGTGTGGCGGTGCAAAATATTGATGTCACCAATTTCACCCTAGAGCCAAAGTGCTCATGTTTTAAGGTACTTTCAAATTAACAGCATACATTGAAGATGACATATATCGTGATAGTTATGTCGGTTCTTCTCAACCAAGTGTACGGTTCACTTCATCCAGTCAGTTTTTCTGTTGAGGGTGAGAGAGCCTAGTTTAAATAATATATACTAAAATAAAATGCTTAACGATGCTACATAAAAAACAACAGTAATAGCGTTTTTTGCTTAAACGTGCACTTGAATTGTGACCACGGTGTGTGGCCACCAATGTATACGCAAACTAATCATGATGAGTAAAATTGTTTATGTTATGATTAATCAAGTTTATATTAACATTTATGTTACTGCATTTATATTGAAAATCTTATAGGCCATAAGTTAACGTGAGCTGTGGGTTTTTAGCTGCCTAGCTCTCATATTAAATGCATTTTTCTGTTTTTCCAGTGTGCTGACTCGCAAAGGGCCATGACCCTGCAAATGTTCTTTTTCTTCAACTTGGAAGATTAATGTATCTATGCTGATTCCGTTCCCAAGCGCATATTTGGTGCCTTGGTTTAAGATTTGTATACAAATTGAAACAAATGTACATGAATGTAATGTACAAGGTCATTTAAACCGATGGATAATGGATCTGCTGACCCAAAAGGACGTGCCAAAGTGTGAAGTAATACCGGACATGCCACCTCCGAAGATGTCAATTATGAAGACCAATCAAAGTGTTATGAATAAATGTGGGGTAACAATTGGGATTACCTAATGTTTAATTTGATAGGTTAAAGATAGTGGGGTATAGTAAATGTCCAATAGAATTTTGGGATAATGTACTAAGAAAAAGGGATAAAAACCCATGTCACAGAAGGGTCATTAGAACTAGGTAGGGAATGCTATTGATTTTATCCAGAAACTCTGTCACTCTGTTCGGTGACTTTGAGACTTATTAAAGCCATCCTCACCCATAGACTGCCCATTTTACCCTTCTCCTCCTTAGGAGGGAAGTGTCCCTATGCCCTTTAGTTGAGCTTAGACTGATGGCGTTTTGACTGATGTCCTGAAGACGAAGACTGATCCTGTGTGCTGACCTAATCCTTGGAGGGTAAATATGACAATGCAATCTGTAATTTGTCTGTTTGCTTTTCCTTTCTAGGTACCAACTGATCATTTTGATAGAGACCATAGTTAGATGTTTTCCAAATTGGTGTTCTAAATTGTTTGCATGAAGCCCAACATGCTAATGCTAATCAGTGGTTAGGACAGCGGTTCACTTAAACTGACGCAAATAGACAAACGACTGGCATTATGCTATGCTAAACTGATGCGTATTTGATACCTGCTGTATTCTGATCTCTGTTTACGCTGTGCTATGTTCTAATATTTGTGATTCTTGCGTTAATGAAATCTTATCACAGTTGCCACATTGTGACTATGCTAGTATGTTTCTTGGTATTAAGATTAACTCTTTTGCTCGTAGATTGTAATCAATAGGGAATAAAGGGCCAATGTAGGTAGCCTTTTGCGCCTCGCAAACGGTGAAAAACGCCGTTTGCGAGGCGCAAAAGGCCTCACGCGATGCAGAAACACATTTTGCAAGTCGGTACCGACTCGCAAAATGTGTTTCCGACTCGCAAATAGGAAGGGGTGTTCCCTTCCTATTTGCGACCTCATCGCGATGTAGAGTTGATTTGTGATCTCGAAAGCGGTTGCAAATCAACTCGCAGTTACCATCCACTTGAAGTGGATGGTAACTCATTCGCAAACGGGAAGGGGTCCCCATGGGACCCCTTCCCCTTTGTGAATGCTCACAAAAATATTTTCAGTATTTTTTTCTATTTGCAGCTTGTTTTCCTTTAAGGAAAATGGGCTGCAAAGAGAAAAAAAAACTGCTTTATTTAAAAGCAGTCACGGACATGGTGGTCTGCTGTCTCCAGCAGGCCACCGTCCCTGTGACTGCCTAGACTCGCTATGGGGTCGCAAATCGCGACCCACCTCATAAATATTTATGAGGTGGGTCTTTGCGACCCCATAGCGAGTCGCAGAAGGTGTCTGAGACACCTTTCTGCATACCAGTTTGCGAGTTGCAAATTGTGAGTCGGAAGGACTCGCAATTTGCAAGTCGCAAATTGGTTTGTACCTACATCTGGCCCAAAATTCATAAAATTCTATTAAAGGTGTGGTTATTCATGGCTGAAAGGTCATGGTTGCGTCGACAAATTGATTAATGTCTTTAACCAACGTAAAGTGCATTGTTGTGATAAATATTGATGACATTATTGATATATTGCTTGACATATTGATTAGCTATCTCGTCCTACGGTGTCTCTCGACTGGGTCACAAGATTAATTGGCCTAAAACGAGTCCTAATGTGTAATAAATTAATATAAAAGGATGCGTTACCAGTTCTGGTAGCAGAGCGACGGTTTTGGCCCTTGGGGGCCCTAGGACGGAGAATCATTGTTTAATTTGTTTTTCTGTGATAATGCAAATTGGAGGTATGATGGGTTTCTAAGTTCACCATGACTTTCCCGGGATCTCGGAGCCTGCCTAAGTGAGTTGGGGATGTTCTCGGCATCATAATGTGTGTGGTATAGGATTTTTGCGCTTGCTCAGTTTACGCCTTTTGCAGGTGATTGTGAAATCTGTGTGTATCTAGGTCAGGTAAATGTTGTCTTAGTAGGAGCGGGCGTACTCCGCAGTATGAGAGTAGGGAAGTCGGCGTACTTCATATGAGTGTGGCGCTTGGTGCTCAAAATTATCCACGTGGTTGGTTGTTCATGTACGGACCTGTCGTGGTCTAAGACTCCGGAGTATGTTGACAAGTGTAGGAGACACTTGGGTTTATGTTGTAATCTGAGCGGTTTAATAGGTCAATCGGGCGTGGTTGACAAGTCAAGTTTGAGTCAAAACGTATGTGTGAGACCTTCGATGGCGATTTGGCAAATTCTAAAGTGCACTAGGACGAGTCATTGACAAGTCGAGAGTAGAATTTGCAGGTCGAATTCTGCTTGCGTATGCGGGAGCTGATAAGGAGAAAGTAGAGGCTGAGGCTTCAAGTGAAATCTCTGTAAACTTCTGAAGCGAATGTGTTACCCTTCCTGTAGTAAACCGGCAGATTTGTGTTGTCATTTAAGGTGCTCGCAATAATTTGCATTAGTTTGTGCGGATTCAGTGAGGGGCAGACGAGCCGCAAGACTTTGTCAGCTGCAGTGTGTGAGTGTGGCGTCAGTAGTGCCGCGCTGAGATAGGTCAGTCGTCGAGAGGGGTCGTGCACGGATTGGCTGCCGTCCGAGAGACGCAATAGGTTGAGAAAGGTGGGTGAAGAGTGTCCTGGGAACTAAGTCACTTTCTGATTAAATACAAATGAAAGAATATCGCAAAATGAATTTTGTCAAGGCATTCAAGAGCGCTCTGAAGGGAGACGCATATATTATGGCAACTGATGGGGAGCCTACACCGCCCGAGGGTACTCCAGCTTACATGGTTATGGAAGAGAAAGGTGTTGCGCCTTGTTTATGGATGAAACAGTGGCGCAAATTAACAGAGAAGGAGGGATGTTTAGCGTTCCCAGAGCATGGGACATTCAATCCAAAGGTGCTGGAGAACTTAAGGTGGATGTTAAGTACACAAAAACCACCTCCGAGGCCAGCTCAATATGAGGCTTTAGCGATTTGGGACTTGATGGCTCTTAAACATAGACAACAAAGGTTTCAGAGAAGACTGAAAAGGGCAGAAAAATCCTATGCAGAGGCTAGGTGGGATAACGAGAACAAAATGTGGAGACGGGGAATTGTAGATGGATTAAAATTGTTCCCAGCGATAGCACAGGGAGAAGAGACACAGGGAAAGAAAGCTTCCTGTAAAACAGATAAAGACTCTAATAAATCTAAAGAGATAAAAGACCTTGGGAAGAGGAAGATGATTCAGATGATGAGGAATTCATGGACAGATTATTACATGATCGCCCGACACCCTATGCGGTGAGCGATAGTGCTCCAAGCACTAGCATGGATCCTGGGAACCAGACGCAGGAGAAGGGAGTTGCTGATACGGTACAGACTAGTGATACAGAATGGTGTCAGTGTATCCACTGCACCAGACATGCCGATACAGTTGCAACCTCCACCGCAGATACAGAGAATCTACCCAGACATTCCAGTACTTGAGACTACTACAAATCTGATAGTGCCGCCAGACCCGATATATACGAAATGAAAATTAGTGCAAATTGAGTCAACTCTGAAAATTGCTGTCCCAGCCGCAACCACAACTGATACCAGGGTATAACCCAGTAGCTGGTCCTCCATTAGTGCCTGTCCCGGGTACTTTGGAACAGACCTATGGAGTTACTGCTCCACGGAGTTTGGGACCAGGTCAGACACCTGCCGCCATATTGTTGCCCATTACTGTCGGTCCACCAGTGCCATTAAACTTAAAACTATGTACTGTATTGAACCCGGCAACTTTACTTCCTGCTGAGAATACTGAAATTAACAATGAGGAAGAATTCGAACATGACTGTCTTGAGGTAACGGAATTATGTACCAAACCACGACCAGATATTCAGGACACACAGCTGAAAGAAAATGACTGTATCATGTTTGTCGATGGGTCCTGTTTAAGAGATTCTGTTGGAACACTGAGAGCTGGTTATGCTGTATGTACCATAGCTGGTATCATTGAAGCTTCCTGGCTCGAGAGAGTGTTTTTCGCACTAGTGGCAGAATTAATTGCCCTTACTAAGGCATGCCACGCAGCTGTGAATCTGAGAGTCACTATCTACACTGACAGCAGATATGGATTCAGGATTGTACATGATTTTGGCCAACTATGGTCACAGAGAGGTTTCATGACCTCTTCCGGTTCTTCTGTGAAAAATGGTGAACAAATGAAGGATTTGTTACATGCAATTCAGTTACCTCTTGAAATTGCTGTGGTGAAATGCAATACTCATGTTAGGTCACAAGACTTTGTGTCCATGGGAAACGGTTATGCAGATCAAGTCGCAAGGTTTTGCGCATTGAACTGTATATCGTTCAAGGAACAGTGGGAATTGTTACCGCAATCTGAAAATTACACATGTTTGAACCTCGCATTAAGGGTGGTCGATACCCTAGATGAGTTAAAAACATTACAAGGTCGTGCTAGCAAAGAGGAAAAATGATCCTGGATAAGAATGCAATGTGTACAGAGGGCTGATGATTTGTGGGTCTCAGAAGAGGGGAAATTAGTCTTGCCAAATAGCCTTCTGTCCCAGTTTGCCAGGCTATACCACGGACAGGCTCACCTTGGGAGAGATGCAATGATCAGGTCATTTAAAATCGATTGGTTTAACCCAAAATTCAGACATGCTGCAGAGGTTACCTGTCACAGGTGCATCATCTGTCAACAGATGAATGCTGGAAAAGGAACTGTGGTAACTTTGAGCCACATTGGGAGAGCTGGTGGTCCATTCAGCAAAAGGCAAATGGACTTAATTGAAATGCCTGTTTGTGGAGGATTGAAATACGTGTTAGTGATTGTGTGATTGTGTGTGTTTTCAGTCACTGGATTGAAGCCTACCCCACACGTAGGAATGACAGTCTCACAGTTGCAAAGCTGCTACTTAGGGAACTAATACCAAGGTTCGGGTTTCCGGTCTCTATAGAATCAGATAGGGGCAGACACTTCGACAATGAGGTGATTAAACTCCTGTGTGCCACACTAGACATCGAACAAAAGCTGCATTGTAGCTACTGCCCTGAAGCATCAGGACTAGTAGAGCAAATGAATGGTACTCTGAAATCGAGAATGGCAAAAATGTGCGCAGCTACCAATATGAAATGGCCAGATGCGTTGCCCTTAGTGCTGATATCAATGAGGAACACCCCTGCCAAGAAAACAGGACTGTCCCCCCATGAGATCCTCATGGGCAGAGCTATGAGGTTGCCAGCAGTACCTGCGAATGCTCTAGTGAATATCACAGATGATATGGTGTTGGACTACTGCAAAGGTTTGGCTGATGTGATTCGCTCTTTCTCTCACCAGGTAGAAGCTAACACATTGCCACTGATTGGAGATCCAGGCCACACCCTACAAGCCGGTGACTGGGTGGTTGTCAAGAAGTACGTGAGAAAGTCGTGTTTGGAGCCACGCTGGAAAGGGCCGTATCAAGTAATCTTGACAACAACCACTGCCATGAAGTGTGCAGGAGTTCCAAACTGGATACATGCCAGTCACACAAAGAAGGTAACGTGTCCAGCTGATGAGGAACTTGAAGTTTCCGGCACAACAGTTCCAGGAAGAGAAGTGTCAGGGCCAGAAAACAGCCAAGAAGGAACTGAGACTGCAGGAGAGCCCACTTAGAACAGCCTCGTCCCTCAACAGTGAATGAGTTCGGGAGAGGTGACAGAGTGCCTATCTCAGTAGAGGCAGCAGGAGAACTAAGTCAAGGAGAGGTTCTCCCAGAAGTAGACGGATACGGGTTAGAACTTGAACCCGTTACAGATCAAGAAGAAGAAGTAGAAGGAGAAATAATAGAAAGAGATCAGAGTGTGCCAGCATCCCCTGAGCCAGTTGCAGGTCCATCAAGTGAAAATACCATATCACAAGAGGAGGGTGCTGTCCAACGTCCTGAAAAGACACATCGAAAGAAGACGCATAAGGGTGATAACTGGCCAGCGAAACCACTCTTAAGAATAAGAAGCATACCAGATGAAACAATAATAGAGGAGACCGATACATCCCGAGTGGAAGACCTAAGTGAAGGAGAACAGCAAGGTGAACGAAGGTTGAAAAGAAAAAGAGTTGCGAACAGAAAATATACAGGTCCTGAATGGGTGTATGCTACAACATCCAAATGGCAACAAGAATTCCTAGCATTCTGTTTTGATCGAGAAGTACCAGGCCAATATTACGGTACCTGAACTAATTCAAAGGAAAGACTTGGTTAAAATCGAAAAATTGGCAACTGAGAAAAGAGACTTATAAATTACCAAATGTGACATTAGAACCGGATTCGACTTTGAGAAACCTGATTATGATAAGCTGCTAACCTGATTTGACAAAGGGGTCCTGGTGCGAGTGAAAACGCTGTAAATACACGCAAAGAGCAAGAGAAAAATTCTAAACCATCCTAAAGTTGATTGTTATTCTGCTATCTGATTCTATACAGACATGGCTTATAATAGAGGTAGTAACAAGGGGAGTAAGGTGTGTGGTTGGTTGAGCCTTATAATAGGTATTGTGTGTGCGATAATAATTGTGGGAGTGATTGTGGGAATGCCGTGGTTGGAGAAAAAGACTATTAACGCTACTTCAAAACCTGAAACTACAACACTAACACTGTGGGAAAGATTTGAGCAGGATGCAAGACACTTGCATGAGGGAACTAATTCAAAGGGGGAACTTTCTACTAATGTCTTCTATCGCTTGCTGAATGAGTATGTGGAGACCATGGATGCAAAAGACTGTTATGTGTGCACCAAGATTCCTTCATCTGTGCAAGAAGGGGTTACCTACAATAGCCTTCCTTTAACCTACAGGATTAGCTGTAGTTTACTACTAACCAGATTCTATAATCAAGAGCATGTGCAATACTTTTATTCAAATCTGGATGTTGTGTTTTCTTTTGTGCCTGTGATTGAATTCCTGAACAAGTTAGCTAAGGAACATGATATAAAAATAGTTAGAGGATTCTTTGAGCCGACGCTTACATTTGGAACTGCTTATACACATCGCAACAATCTGACCTGCTTACTGTCACCTGTAGAGAAAAGCTTTTTAAATCACACTGATGATAGACGCAAAGCATTGAAAGAAAGATTAGAAAAAGGATTAGAGAAACATACATATGCAAATGATTATGCTTACACCGCAATCAAAACAAAAGGTAAACTAGCTATAGATGCATTACATGTAGGCAGGCTTTGTATATATAGGCCAAAATCTGAGCAGGACAATTTGTTTGTGGGAACGAGTGAATGCAGACATGTGTTTTTGTTTCAGAGTAAGTGGACATTTATGTTGAATGGACGAGATCCAGCGATCCCTGGGATCTATTACATCTGTGGACTTAATGCTTATTACCGTCTCCCTAGGGGATGGTATGGGACATGTTATTTGGGAATAGTTTTCCCAAAGATTTACCAGATTGATGACTTAAAACAAATACCTAAAACGTCTGAATTACAACATGCTAGGCAAAAACGAGAATCAGTTGCTGCTGTCATTGGTGACATATTTGGAGCTATAATCCCTTCAGTAGGGGTTATGTTGAATTCTATGAAGATTCAAAAGTTGTCTACTATTGTGGATAACATGCTGACAAATTTCACAGGGGCTATACTCCTGATGGATACTGAACTTGCTGCAGAAAGAGCTATGACTCTTCAAAATCGGCTTGCTTTAGACATTCTTTTAGCAAAGAGTGGAGGGGTCTGCAAGATGCTCAACGAGCGCCATTGTTGCTCGTTCATTCCGGACAATAGTAAAAAGATTAGAGGCATGCTTATTAACCTAACTAGAGATAGTGCAGATTTGAAGGATTTGAAGGAACCTGGAGTTTGGGAAAAATTTGGAAAAGGAATTGCCAGAGTAGGGAGATGGTTTACCAATATTTGGAATGGGGTAGTTGCAAAAATACTAATGGGTCTATTAATTGTTCTGGCCTGTCTATTAGGATTATGAGGGGCATGCAAAATCAATGATAAAATTAAGAGAAATTGGACCAAAAGGACCAGAAGAAATGAAGAAAGTGAAAGAGAGAAAATGTTCAATGAAATCTGGGAGAGTTCACATAAGGGACAAGATGTAGAAATGCGCATTATGCGTAAAGTGAAAAATAAAAAAAATGAAAGGTGGAAAGGAAAGGTTTGTGTGATGACGAGCGTCATCAGAGGAGGGACTGAGAGAGCGTAGTTTAAATAATATATACTAAAATAAAATGCTTAACAATGCTACATAGAAACCAACAATAATAGCGGTTTTTGCTTAAACGTGCACTTGAATTGTGACCATGGTGTGTGGCCACCAATGTATACGCAAACTAATAATGATGAGTAAAATTGTTTATGTTATGATTAATCAAGTTTATATTAACATTTATGTTACTGCATTTATATTGAAAATCTTATAGGCCTTAAGTTAACGTGAGCTGTGAGTTTTTAGCTGCCTAGCTCTCATATTAAATGCATTTTTCTGTTTTTCCAGTGTGCTGACTCGCAAAGGGCCATGACCCTGCAAATGTTCTTTTTCTTCAACTTGGAAGATGAATGTATCTATGCTGATTCCGTTCCCAAGCGCATATTTGGTGCCTTGGTTTAAGATTTGTATACAAATTGAATGTAATGTACAAGGTCATTTAAACCGATGGACAATTGATCTGCTGACCCGAAAGGACGTGCCAAAGTGTGAAGTAATACCGGACGTGCCACCTCCGAAGACGTCAATTATGAAGACCAATCAAAGTGTTATGAATAAATGTGGGGTGATAATTGGGATTACCTAATGTTTAATTTGATAGGTTAAAGATAGTGGGGTATAGTAAATGTCCAATAGAATTTTGGGGGAATGTACTACGAAAAAGGGATAAAAACCCATGTCACAGAAGGGTCATTAGAACTAGGTAGGGAATGCTATTGATTTTATCCAGACACTTTGTCACTCTGTTCGGTGACTTTGAGACTTATTAAAACCATCCTCACCCATAGACTGCCCATTTTACCCTTCTCCTCCTTAGGAGGGAAGTGTCCCTATGCCCTTTAGTTGAGCTTAGACTGATGGTGTTTTGACTGATGTCCTGAAGACGAAGACTGATCCTGTGTGCTGACCTAATCCTTGGAGGGTCATTATGACAATGCAATCTGTAATTTGTCTGTTTGCTTTTCCTTTCTAGGTACCAACTGCTCATTTTGATAGAGACCATAGTTAGATGTTTTCCAAATTGGTGTTCTAAATTGTTTGCATGAAGCCCAACATGCTAATGCTAATCAGTGGTTAGAACAGGGGTTCACTTAAACTGACGCAAATAGACAAACGACTGACATTATGCTATGCTAAACTGATGCGTATTTGATACCTGCTGTATTCTGATCTATGTTTACGCCGTGCTATGTTCTAATATTTGTGATTCTTGCGTTAATGAAATCTTATCACAGTTGCCACATTGTGACTATGCTATTATGTTTCTTGGTATTAAGATTAACTCTTTTGCTCGTAGATTGTAATCAATAGGGAATAAAATTCATAACATTCTATTAAAGGTGTGGTTATTCATGGCTGAAAGGTCATGGTTGCGTCGACAAATTGATTAATGTCTTTAACCAAAGTAAAGTGCATTGTTGTGATACATATTGATGACATTATTGATATATTGCTTGACATATTGATTAGCTAGCTCGTCCTACGGTGTCTCTCGACTGGGTCACAAGATTCATTGGCCTAAAACGAGTCCTAATGTGTAATAAATTAACATAAAAGGACGCGTTACCAAGGGCACAATATTCTGTTAAGCACATACATCACTTGCAGCTGCAGGGACGTCATGCTCCTTTGTTAGAACGTAAAATATATTATGATTTCTCTTGGCTTTTCATAGAAAAGATTTTGAAAGTAATGTTACAAAATGCCTAATTGGCCCTGTTTTTAATCTTTCATTCCCTTTTTACATATTATTTCTGGGCATGCTCGCTAAATCTCTCTACCTCTGTGAACATGCAAAGATTCCTTAAAGTTGACAGGTCTCAATAAGGTAGCAAATAGCAGCGGGCACAGGTTTCAGGGAGTTCCTGGGCTGAACTCTAATAGAACTTGTGATTCTATCATATTTCAGGATTTTAGTGATATGAGAAGCCCAAAGAATCCACTTACTTACTGCATAAGAAAGTACAGGATTCTGATGGTATGCTGTTGAGTTGCAATGAACTTGCGTTGGCCCATTCTGGGAGCTGTAGCTCACAATGTACATAGGCTCTGGCATAGATGCGGCCTGTATGTGTGACACCCCCAGCCTAGCTAGTGTTGGAGTATATTTTCTTTGCCCCCTCAACCCACCCAGGCAGAGTCAGAAACCATGGTCTGCAACTGATGAATTGCTCATTTTATGTTAAGGTGGTCAGAGGAAAGAAGCTCAAGCTTCCCGACCAATGCACTTTTTTCTATCTTGTAGATCATATCTACAGACCCTCTCAGGCAAATAGATTTCAACTGATGGAGATAAAGTAGCTATGAGAGCAAATGTAAACTTCCACCCCCAAAAATATTAAAGTTTTCATTTTAACTTATACTGGAAATACTGAATGCTCATAAACGAACCCCTAACTGGGTCTTTCTGTTTTAAGCTTTAAGTGTGGTGTAAACCTGACCAACAATTTTCCAATTACACTATTCTAATTCTACTGGCATACTAACAAACACTGCTGGTTTTATAAAGGGATAAACAAGGCACAAGTCCAAAATACAATAAAAAACCTGGACTGAAGAAAGTAAACGCTCATGAATGTGGGAAAGTTAGCATGACTGGCATTCTGATTCCGTAACACGTACACATTTATATTGCAACTGATAAGTGAGCAGTTCATTAACTTGCTAGGCAACTTTAAAGATCTGAAATGAATATCTTCTACGTAAATGTTAGATACAGACATCTCCTACCAAAGTCTCTCCATGCAGTCCGTTAAACTTCCAAGCCTATGGGTCCAGCATCTCTGTGCTCTAACTAATTACACAATTACACTGTTAATTCGCAGCACCACCGAAGAGCTTACTTTTTTTTAACAAAAAAATGTTAAGCTATTATAATTTGGTTTCAGATTAAAGCAGCTGCCTATGTTCTACAATGATCCATTGTAGTTTCTGATTCATGTGACATTCTTGGAGGCTGCATGGCATATTCATTAAACTTCTAACAATCCATTTGTGTAACTATCGAGTGGGCCCACGAGAAGTACAGAAGCATGTCATCATCTATTCTGGTGCTGTGATCCTTGGTACAAAATGCCTTCTAGACTGCTTTAGCTTACTGTACTTATATTTTAGCTTCATACAATTGAGTTTGATTAACATGGATGAAAGAATTGAAATGCTGAGAAGATGAACTAGAATACGATATCAATATCAGCATTAATCCATTCTCGTTTAAAAAGACTTGTTAATAATCTAAACGCCGGAAATGCTTCATACAAAATTGCAGTGGCGGCCCGTCCTTTAGGGTGAAGGGGCCACGCCCCCCCACCCCATGAAGAGTGTCTGTCAGGCTGAACAAAGGTCAGCCTGACAGACACTCTTCATATTCAGGTCAGGCAGCCAGGAGCAGACATGCGCGATTTGCGCAGACTCCTGGCTGCCTGAGCTGAACTTTGCTGGGCTGAGGAGATCACAGCTCCTATGGGCGTGACCTCCTCGGCCCATCAAAGGTGCCTCGAGGCCCTCCCCTGGGTGACGAGGAAAGCGTCACCAATTGACACTCTCCCTGGGCGCTTGAGTTTAAGCACTGAAGCGCCCAGGGCGAGTGTCAATCAGTGACACTTCGTCACAGAGTGGGGTGGGGTCAGCAGTCTCACTGACCCCATCCCACTCTGTGACGAGGCTGGGACTGCTGCCTTCCCTCATTAGCTGACCTCAGGTCAGCCAATGAGGGAAGGCAGCAGTCCCAACCCTCCTGGGACCTGGAGGCTAAAGGTGAGTGTGTGTGTGTGTGTGTGTGTGTATGTGTGTTATGTTTAACATTGAATGTTTGGTGCACGCGTGCATGTTTGAGTGTTATGAGTTTTGTTAATGGATGTGCGTGCATGCGTGTGTGAAAGAATGAATGTGTGTGATCTTGTAAAATGAATGTTTGGTGCGTGTGTGCATGTTTGAATGGAATGAGTGTTGTTAATGGATGTGCGTGCGTGTGTTTGTGTGAAAGAATGAATGTGTGTGATATTGTAAAATGAATGTTTGGTGCGTGCGTGCATGTTTGAATAGAATGAGTGTTAATGGATGTGCGTGCATGCGTGTGTGTGTGTGAAAGAATTAATGTGTGTGATCTTGTAAAATGAATGTTTGGTGCGTGTGTGCATGTTTGAATGGAATGAGTGTTGTTAATGGATGAGCGTGCGTGCGTGCGTGTCTGTTTGTGAAAGAATGAGTCTTTGTGTGTGTGTGTTTGTGTGTGTGTGTGTGTGTGTGCACCCCGCCCGCCCCCCTCCCAAAGCTGCCAGCCGCCACTGCAAAATTGTATGCGATATAAAAAATCCTTTTAGTTTTACATTAGTGTTTGCATTATCTCTAACAGGGATCCGGTATTCTCATTCTTTGAAGTACTATGAAATTTTGTGTTTTGGAAATAAGGCACAGGTAAGTCTGGAGTAAGACATGGCTGCTCACAAAAATGATTTGGAAAGTGGACCCATAACGCAGAATGTAAGAAATGAGCTTGTTAGTGCCCCACAAAAGCTCATTAGCATATTATTAAATATCAGTGGAAAATGCGCGCCATAATGGTCCTGCAGAGACTGTGCTGTATAAGTAGCACGCTTTCATTTCTACGATTCTTTGGACAATAACCAAACACAAGTGAGGCTACTAGACTACTCCACATCACCACTAGGAGCTTACATACCAATGCAGATTTTCCTTTCACTTGTCATTGTAATCTAGAATGTTGCTTCAGTTGGCTTGATCACCACCAACAAGAAAGGTAGTTCCAAAAACAGTGCTTAAATGAAATTGTTGGGCTACGAGCGTGTCCTTACTGAGACTGAGCTAAACTGGTAACCTTAAACTTACGATTCCACAAGATTAACAATTTCTTTATGACCCTTAATGTAGTTCCAAAAGTGAGTGTCCCATACTGTTTGGATTATAGAGCAGCTGATTGTGACCAATGATATGTGACTACAGATAGATCCATTCCAACTAATGAACTGCTTTGTTTTTCCTCTTGTGGACTCAGTGAGCAGTGGGCATCGTTACTGGAAGCAGAAAGCTAGAGCAGAATGCAGCCGGCGGAACCGTGTGGAGAGGCAAGGGGAGAGAGGAGTGCGAGGAGTGTGAGCGGGGGAACGTTCTTACGGCTGGTGGTGCAGCTGGTGTTAACCGGTGCTGGGGTGTCTGGAGTTTGGAAGTTGGCACTTGCATCTGCTCCTGGGCATACACTGGCCCACTATAACCCCGCCACTCTCTCCATTACCACTCCTGGGTGCACTGTGGTACTTGCAGTACGCCACTCTCCTCTCCCCCTGCACCCACAGTAGAGTGGTGCAGCTTGTGGGTGGGGGTTAATAGCCTCCTGGTAAGGCCTTTAATAGATCAGGATGGGCATTTGAGAATGTGTGAAGGAGTGCGAGTGGATAATCATTAGGTAGCAGTTCTCACATCGGCAGTGCAGAAGCGGGCAGCAATAGGCTGGTACGGTTTGCTCAGTGTTGAGTCACCCACTTGTCATTACTTGCCAATGCCATTCAAGTTGCTATTGCCATTGCTACTGAGATTTTTATTATATTTCTTATGCCACTTTTATGGCATTTTTATGGCATAACAAGTTATTTGTTTTAATTGCGATGTGTCCCCCCAAAACTCTATCTACTTGTTCAGTTCTCTACATGATATTTGCTCAGTCAATCAGGCCATTACTGGCTAACTTTTTTGTCTTCCCTACTTGGTGTAATTAGAGATTGAGAGATTGAGATTGAGACTGAGACTGAGAGACTGAGCTCACCCACACTCCACAGCCCATAGTACACAGTACACTAGTGGTGGCCTTATTGGTTTGAGTTTGGTCTCACGGGGATGCTACCGCTAGGATGGGGTGTGGTCTGAGAGCATGATTCACACTAGGTTCCGCTGCTGCTATCTATAATTGACTAACTAGAAGCAATTCTCTAGTCCACTGCAATTGTTCTTCACCTTGGATGCCACAATAAGAAGCAATAAGTTATAATACGGTACAATAAGATGTCTGTTATGTGTTTACGCTCTGGCCGTCTAGTTTCTTCCATCGATCCAGTTGCCACTTCCCCCAGTTCCCCTAAACGTTTAAAGAGTATCCAGTGTAAAATACCACAGTCTCATCTGTCCCTCCAGAAGTTTCACCCTACTATTCTGTTTATGTTTTTAAAGGGTGGTAGCACGGAAGGGAATTAGGACTTGGAGCCAGTTATGGTATAAAGCAAGTAGTTACCACGATCTTGGATATGGCATCACCTCAGGACAACCTTTTTTGCCAGACTAGTGAATTAGGCCATTTGTCATCTACGGTTGTTCCTTCAAATTTGTCTAATGGCCTTGTTTGGTCTAGGGTAGAAAAGGAAGCAGGAGCCGCACCTATGTGAAATATTGCAGGTTTTTTGTCTGAACCTGAGAACTGGCCCAAAGGCCCTATGGCTTCCTATTCTAGTCAAGATGCTTGACAAGATGTGATCCCTGCTCCTGAAAATCTGTTACACAAGGAAATTCCCTTAAAGTCCTATGGGTGTTCCAGTAAGATATTGTGTGAAGAGGACCCTGGTATGCCTGAGGACTATTCCCTGCCAGACATTGTTACTCCTTTGGAGAAGAATCAGATAGGGGAGGCTAATTTGAGTCAACCTATTGCTTTGTGGATGGGTTTGGATATAGACTTGGAAACAGACTTGAGCCTACTTTCACAATGTTTACCCAGTCACCCATCATTACTGGCCCTGTACAGTAGTATACCTTCTTTCAAGGGCCTCGCTGATGGACACTATGAATACTACAATTTGTGATTCATCTGTGCTCATTTTGGGACATGTTATTGTGCAATCATCCAATATGAAAGGGGAAAGGGTGGGAGGTGGAAGGTCTCTTCTGATATACTGCTGTTTATTGATTGAGAGGGTTCTATCTTCGATTTTGCATCTAATTTTAGTTGGAGTGCAGCACCTTACCTCCTTCGGTCGTGGCTTAAGAAAGGAAGGAATGGGTGAAGAGGTAAAGTCCCAGGCCTCTTAAACTAATAATGTGGAGAAAAGTGGGGTGAAAGAAATTGGAATTCAGGTGTGTGACCTAGATGATGCTAGGGTTATAACTTCTCTGGAATCTAATTGTAAAGTTGAGGCTACTCAGAAGAATGATGAGATACCTTCTACGTGTATTATACATTTGTCTGAGGTATGGCGTTAAAAGGTCTAAAGTTCTAATGAAATTAAGTCTGAGAATCCCATTCCCATTCCCATTTTTTTTTTTTTTTTTTAAAAGGGGTTCCTCCCCCATCCCTCTAGGTGTTCCCCTAATATCAAATGATTGTGCCTGTGTTTGTTTATTGGGAATTCCACAAATATAGCTGTCTCTGTGAAGGAAGCCCTCCTGGGAAGTCCTAGGGTAAAACCCCTGAAGGGTAAAAAGAGAGGAACTCGGTGTACTGCGAAATGTAAGTCCAAAAAACATTGGTTTCCAAATGTTCTGAAAGAGTCTGCGCCCACCATTCAGCCTCTTATTGCTGAAAAACCAAAGAATGTGCCCTTATCCCAAGACCTGGAACCTGATTTGTCTGAAATAATTAGATTACACTCTTCCCCAACTATATCAGAAAGTAAATATCGAAATTGCCATTGCCAGGGGTAGCCCTTGACATAGGGGTATTTGTTCATAAAAATCTGGGTGGCATTAAAGTGGAAAATGGGAAAAAGGACATTGGGTGTGTGGTTCTGAAGGTGAAAATGCTGAGCACTGAAGAGAAATGGAGTGGGATCCCCCGAGAGGGTTGGAAGGTTCCTGAGGGGTTAATATCAGTTGCCCTTTGTGAGGAACTGCGTCAATGTGTTGCTCCTAAGTTAACGGGAGCTCTTAATGGTGAGGCTCTCCCTTATTTTCCCACTGCACAGCTGCCTTATTTAGGGGCTGGAATAAAACATAATAATAATCACATGAGGGGTCTCAATGTCGGTAATATTTCTAATTCTTTTTCTAATACTTTGAAGTTTGTTTCCCTGTTCAATAGTGAACGTGGCCCTCTGAATAGATGCTTTATTTTACAGCTTTTACTGGAAATCAAGGCATTATGCCTGGTAACAAGTAGAGATATTGACCGTGTGTACTTGGATATTATTGCTTCTCTGCCAAGCTCTAGGATTACATTTAACTCTGGGATAGTTGCAATGTTGATCTTGGGCAATGTGGATCACTTTCGGAAATTAGGTATTGATGTTTTACCCATTAAAAGTGATTGCTGACCCTAAGTCAAAAAGTCCAAGTCTGGACTTTTGAGGAAATTCGATTTTTAATACGATCGTATCGACCCGCCATTTTGTGGCCCGCCGCCATTTTATGTTGCCTTCACTCAGGCAGCACAGCGAACGAAGTCCATTCTGCCTTTTCTGCTTATTCTGCAACATGGTGTTCAAAACAGCCTTCTGCCTCTATCTTTACAAGGCTGGTATTAAGGTCTGACCGAGTACACTAATCCCTGTCTGGTTTTCTAATCCTTGTTTCAACTATCTGTAGGCTCACACTATTCTCCGCCGATCTTATCTTATCGTCTGGCCTTCGCTGTCCTTTGCTAGTATTCTCTCATTTCACAACTGTCCTCCAAACGCACACAAACTTATCGCACCACATGCAACTTCGTTGTGGATCGGTTAATGAATTAGTTCAAGGGAGGGGTGACAAACACAGCTGGAGGGGAGGCAACCTTAAGTCACTTGATACTTTGTTTTCCAATTCCTTCTATTGGTGCTGTCTTGTTTTCCGACATTTCTATTGGCTCTGTTCTATCTTTACATTATTCTTACTGGCTCCTTTCTATGTGTTCTGGGAGTGTATGTAGTTAATAAATGGTTTTTATACGGTATATAAGATTGTGCGCCACAAAGTAAAGTGGCAGTCTCCTGAGAACATACCTTGTGTACTTCTTGGACAACTGTACTAGCTGCAGCTAATAAAATCTGATCTTTTACGCCTGACAGAGTGTCCCGTGTCTCTGTTAGTTGAGGCAGGTGAATCCAAGGAGATTTCAGGCGTACCCTGCGCCGCCAGGCCCATAAGGTTCTGGTTCTTCAACTGGCGCCCAACGTGGGGCGGCTTCAGCGGTACCGGTTCTGCCTGAAGGTCGTGAGGAACCCCGCAAGAAAATTCTGGAGGAATCGCGAGCCACGTCAAGCGACCCCTGTATGTCGAAGTGGTCCGAAGGTCTTTTTCAGCACGGTTACTCCTTCCTGACGGCTACTGACGACTGCTGCCCTGACTGCCGCCCTGCCTTGGCCCTTTCTTTGATGATGTATGGTAAAGCGAGACGATAGACGGGCCTCTGTTGGTGTAAGAAGACATCCTTAGTTAAGTATTTGGTGGGTCGCGCCCACAAATTTTGGTCTTTGTTTTGTCCTTAGGTCCTTAGATTTGGCCATTGCAGTGGCCAAAGCCGAGGGGTAAGTGCATTTGTGCTGTGTAAACTGAAAGTTTTACCCCCTTGATGTTTGTGAACAGCCAGTAAAAATCGTGAGATGTCTGGTCTGACTAAGTTTGGAAAACTTTGTTGCTTTGGTTGTAATAGGGACTCCCAGCTTGAGGACTCCTGTCCAATTCCTTCGGTTGGAACTCCCACATATGAGCTCTATTCTAAACATGGTGTTGGTCCTATTGCCTTTAATAAGACATGGACCCGATATACAAAGAAAGATGGTGTTTTAAAATGGCCAGAAAATGGTAGTTTCGAAACTGATGTGCTAGATAATTTAGAAGCAACGTTATTTAAAAGAAAAGCCCGGCCGGCAATGTTTGACTCTTTTCGCCTTTGGCGTAAGGAAGCCAAACAGAGAGAAATTAAACAAGCGAAACGAGATAGGAAAACACAGGGAATGACGATTATACAGGCTGCTCAGCAATTCAAAGATGATGAAATAGATAATGCAATGGAAATTTCAGACAGACAGCATCGAATGGCAATAGATAAATGCTATCCGACGTTGCCTATCTCTTCCCTTGATAAGAGAAAAGATTTTGAGGAAGATCCCTTAATGTCCCACTTATTGAAATTGCCTCCGCCCTATGTACAAGGTGCTAATGCACCCCCGATGTTACAGCCTGTTCAGCCGCCAGTTGTGCTTCCGCCTGCTCCAGCTTTTCCACATTTGCCTCCTCAAGTATTGCCTATGCCAGCTTTGCCTTTAACTCCTTTGCCTTCTGCTCCTTTGGCAATTCCTAATGCTCCTTTAGTTAATTCACCTAATACCTTGTCCCCTATCCTTATGTCAAATTCTCCATCTATGCGTAAGCGATTTGCAGATACTGTCTCTGGTCTCTTATCACCTTTCTTTGAAGCTTTAAATGTGTCTCCAGCTTTTTCTCGAAGACAGTCTCGTAGTCAATTCCCAGACTCCGAAGAGCGAGAAAAATTGGACTCACTTGCTTGTAGATGGATCAAGAAGGGTCCCCAATATAGTACGTCTGATATTATGTCCACCTTTCTGCAATGGAATGCACCTACGCAGAGATATGTTTTTAAAGTTATGTGCGATACTCTCGCTAAAGAATGGGAGGATATGAATTTGGGTTCGGTCCCACAGGATCTGTTAGATGTTCAGGCTGACTTTGACAAAGGACTTATTGTGGGTCCTAAGGTTGAAAACGCTGTCAGAACACTTATTTCTTTCAGATCCCTATTGTTCTCACAGACTTTTCCTGATTCTGATCCTTCAGTTAGGACAGCACTGAAAAACTATCCCATGAGAGAGGTTTCTCCAATATGGAAGGAAGAAGTTGCAGCAGCAGGTGCTAATCCAGCTATTCTTGCGCATTTTCAGCGCATATGGGTACATGTCCCCTGGAAAAGGTCTGAAGTTTTAGCACTTAAACAGTCACTACCAGATCCACGCAAAAATCCTGCTGGTTACTATAAAGAGTTGTCGCAAACAGTTGATGCATGTACTATGAATCTAGCAGATATTGACATGTTGATGGGAAATGTAGTTCCACAGACAATATGGGCTAAAATTCGTAGAGAGGATCACGCTCAAGAATTAGGCGGCGATTGGAACGCTATTATTGCCGCAGATAGAGGTCAAGTAGGTGGTGCAAAGCCCGACGCTTTGATCTCAGAACTCCCTGGTAGGATTATTACATTAATGAAAACAATGATGCCTGCTTTGAGAGTTAATTGGGATAAGCTAGCAGCATGTAAACAAAAGAAAGATGAAAGTGTTTCCGATTTCTTTACCCGATTCGAGGAGATATTCATTGATCACAGTGGTCAAGATATGGCTACAGAAGGGGGACAGCGATTATTTGTGGATAAGTTCGTATATAACTTGCTTCCTGAACTATCACACAAGCTAAAAGACTCCGAGAGTTCATGGGCAGTTTCTTCTTCCGCCCAGATATTGGCTACTGCACAATATTATGAAAATAGAGACAAAGAAGAAAGGGAAAAACAAGAGAAAAAGACGAAAGAATTAAAAACTAAAGTTCTCTTGCAACAGGCTTATCCTCCTCGTTATGTTCAGCCTCAGTTTCAACAGCCTCCGCAGTTTCAGAGGTTGTATCAAAAGCCTGAACCATTCATTCCAAGACCTTTGCTAGGTCCCAATCAATGTGCTTATTGTAGGGAGGAAGGTCATTTTAAGAACAGTTGTCCGGCATTGTTGCAGCGTAATGGAGCAACATCTGCTTCACGAGGCCGTGGTGGTCCTCAGTCAGCAAATAGAGGTAGAGGTCGAGGTGTGTTAACCCAAGAGCAGCGTTCTTTTGTTCCTCCAAATTCCGGAAATTACTTTGACCAGCAAAATGTTAGGTCTACACAGTATTACAGTGAGGATCAGTATATTGAAGGAGGGAATGAAAGTCTTCATTTTGAATAGGACAGCCATGGACAAAGTAAGGGGGTTACGTCAATTCCAGTGGATCAGAATGGACCTTATGTTAATGTCACTACAATGGGTGTTTCAGAGCCATTTCTTTTAGATACTGGTGCCATGAGAAGCTCTATCATTCATTCTAAACTCCCTGGCGCACCTTTGTCTGGCTTAACGAATGTATCTGTAGGATTTTCTGGCGCCCCTGTTCGCAATCCAGTTTCTTGCCCTTTGCCTGTTTCAATAGGTCCTTATGATTTAGAAGCTCCGCTTCTTCTGACGAATGGTTGTGGTGAAAATCTGTTGGGTTTAGATCTATTAAAAAGAATGCATGCTACGATATATTGTTCACCTTCTGGTGTATACCTCACTCTAGAACAGAAAATGACTAGTCCAATGTACTTATCAAAAGATCAATTCCCACCTGAATTGCTTTCTCTTCCCGAAACGCTTTGGGCTACGGGTCCGAATGACGTTGGTTGTCTTGAGATCCCACCTTATGTTGTTACTCTCAAGCCCAATGCTGAAATGCCACGTATTCCGCAATACAGAATCTCTACTGAAGGTGAGAAAGCACTTCTGGAAATTGTCCATGATTTGATTCAGAAGGGTGTGGTTGAGGAAACGAGAGGAAATACATGTAACAGTCCTGTTCTTCCGGTTCTTAAACGCACTGATCCTTCTCAGCCTCCTGTTTATCGTTTTGTAATTGATCTTCGGGAGGTAAACAAGATTGTCGTACCGCAGTTTCCTGTAGTCCCAGATATCACTGCTCTGTTGACGATGATACCTTCTACAGCGACTTGGTTTTCAGTTATTGATCTAAAGAATGCTTTCTTTAGTATTCCCATCGCCGAAGAGAGTAGAGATATTTTTGGTTTTTCCCTCGGAGGCCGAAGCTTCCGGTTTAAACGCGCACCTCAAGGTTATTGTGAAAGTCCCTCTATTTACAGTCAAGCTCTAAAATGTCATCTTGATGCCTTTTCCTTACCGTCCGGTGCCGCTCTCATTCAGTACATGGATGACTTATTAGTTGCCGCTGATTCAGAGGAGATTTGCAAAAACGTGACCGTTGCACTGTTGCGTCATTTGTTTGATCTGAATCACAAGGTTTCTCCTTCTAAATTACAATATGTCTGTCGCGAGGTGACTTATTTGGGTCATCTCTTGTCAAAGGAGGGACGACGATTGACCCCCGAACGAATTCAGGCAATTGCACAAATGTCAGTGCCATCCACACAAAGAGAGGTACGTGCCTTTTTGGGCATTACTTCTTATTGTAGACAGTGGATTCCGAGTTTCTCTTTATTGGCTAAACCGCTGTTGGCGCTAACTTTAAAAGATGCGCCTCAGCCTCTTCCGTGGACTGACGAATGTCAGAAGAGTTTTACTGATTTGCGTATTGCTTTGTGTTCTGCTCCTGTATTGGGTACTCCTGATTACAGTAAGCCCTTTACGCTCTATGTCCACGAAAGAGAGGGTTGTGCATTGTCAGTCTTAACGCAGCGTTTTGGAGATCAACAGCGACCATGCGCATATTTCTCAGCTACGTTAGATCCAGTAGCTAAAGCATTGCCTAGTTGTCTTAAGGCGACAGCGGCAGCAGCAATTTCTATTCGACAGTCTGCTGGAGTAGTGCTAGATAATACTCTCATTGTTATGGTGCCACATGCAGTGGATACTTTACTAAATAGGACAAAAACGCAGCATCTTACGAGTGCTCAGTTGTCCGGATATGAGCTGACGCTTTTGGCTAGTCACATACACATCAAACGATGTAATACCCTGAATCCAGCTACTTTGTTGCCTCTTCCAGAAGAGAGAGATGTCTCTGAACAGCATGATTGTTTTCTCCGTACTGAAGAAGAGACTAAGGGTAGAATTGACCTAAAAGACACGCCATTAGTGAATCCAGATGGAACACTATGGGTAGATGGTTCTTGTTTCAAGCTCCCGAATGGAGATACAGTTTCAGCCTACGCTATTACTACTTTGCATACGATTGTGGAGACAGCACGCATTAGACATAATTCAGCTCAGGCAGCTGAAATGATAGCCTTAACTAGAGCGTGTGTGTTATCCAAAGGAAAAAGAGTAAACGTGTACACTGATAGCCAATACGCTTTTGGTGTAGCGTTTAACTTTGGGCGCTTATGGAAGGAAAGAGGATTCTTTACTTCCCATGGTACTAAGATACAACATGGTCAATTAGTGACTGAACTTCTTGAGTCACTTACAATGCCTACTCAGATAGCGATCGTGAAGTGTAGTGCACACAAAAAGATTGTGGACGATGTTGGTCGAGGAAATGCATTTGCAGATGAGGTAGCGAAAAAGACAGCCAGAGACGACACAAGTCGAATGTATGTTGCAGGTCCCGCAAACTGCGTAAGAGAAAAGGGAATGTGTGAAGATACAGTAGAGAGTGTGAAATCAATTCAAGGAGAGGCTACGGAGAATGAGTTGAGAAAGTGGAAGGAAAGTACAGGAATGTTAGATGAGATGGGATGTTGGGTTGAATTATCAGAACATCAACGTTGGCTGTTACCAGATGCTTATGTACTACCTGTAGTTACTATGGCACATGGTCCAGCTCACCTAAGTGCAAAAGGAATATGTAAACTTCTGGCTCCAGTGTGGCAAAATGAGGGGATCCCAAAGTGTGCAAATAATGTAGTAAAACATTGTATTGTTTGCTTGATGTACAATCCGGGAAAGGGAACCCCAACTCCAGCAGGTCATTTTGCTCCTCCAACATATCCATTTGAGGTGTTGCAGATCGATTATATTCACATGGAACGATGCAACAACCTCAAATATGTTCTGGTGGTAGTATGTGCTTTTTCTAGATGGGTAGAAGCCTACCCTCTGAAGGACAATACTGCTTTATCAACTGCCAAAATACTTTTGAAAGAATTCTTCCCTAGGTTTGGTTTGCCGCGCATTGTCTGGAGTGACAATGGGAGCGAATTTGTGGGTCAAGTCATGCAAAAAGTTTGTGCAGGTCTTGGCATAAAACAGAAGTTCCACGCGGCGAATCACCCACAGTCGGCTGGTTTAGTAGAATGCTACAATGGAACCTTGAAGCTTAAAATTGCTAAGGTGCAAGCTAGCACAGGACTTAATTGGCCTGATGCTTTACCATTGGCTCTTCTGTCCACCAGAACAGCAGTACACTCTCGTTTGGGGCTTAGCCCTTACGAAGTGATATTTGGTCGCCCAGCTAATGTATGGGGAGTTCCTCGCCCTAAGAAATACTCAGACTTGCCATACCCGATGTTGATTGACTACTTGCATGACCTTACAACTAAATTGCGTGTTCTTCATCAACAGGTTCAGAGTGCTCTACCAGAGGCTTCCACAGACCCAGGTCATTCCATCCGACCAGGTGACTGGGTCTGCACGAAAAATTTCCAACGACAGAGAAATTTGGAGCCCAGATGGAGAGAGCCACGCCTGGTTCTTTTGACCACAAGAACAGCAGTTAAAGTCGAAGGAAAGAAAAACTGGGTGCATGCCGTGCACTGCAAGAAAGTGCCTTTGCCCTTGCCTTTCGATCAGTGGGTCCGTAGAGGCATCAGTGACTCTGAAAGTGAGAAAGTTCCGCAATTTGTACCATTCAGTGATGCGCGTCTAATTGGAACACTTTCTGAGAAAGAGGACGACGACATCCTTCAAGAAGCAATACCATCGCATCGTCGCTTGAACACGACAAATCCAGGAACATTGTTTCAAAACCAGACTGCCTCTGGACAGGAACGCTATAATTTGAGACCAAGACCAAAGAACTTGTAAATTTCTCTCCTATGTAGTACTCTATCCCGGTTGCAGGGTCACGGTAGGAGTCTTAGTTACGACCTGAGTAAGTGGCAATAGGCCTGCAGGACCTCACAGTGTCATAGGACGGTAGATAATCGTGACTACAGTGATTGAGGAAGATTGCCGTGAGCATCCACTTAGAAAGATGGAGGCTACATTAGATAAAAGAGAAAGTAAAAATGTAAAGAATAATTGTAAAGAAATATGTAGTCGTTGTAGTATTGCTCTATGCGTCATTATATTGTCGTGTATTCTTTTGGCATCTGTAAACTGGATCATTATTACTCTGCAGCAAAAAGTTGTCTCTTCTCCTACCTCTACATCTTCTTCTACTATCTCTCCGCACCTATTTCACACTCTTCCCCAGCATGAACTCATCAGAAGAACTGAATACTTTAACAATTCCTTCGTCCAGTTGTTACATCAACATCAGTTAGTGATCAATACAACTGACTGTTGGGTGTGTGGACTCATACCACATACGGTAGAAAAAGGAATGCCATATTTAGTTCTTCCATTCTCCTATGAAGGTTCCGCTTGGGCTTATTTTGTCATTTTCAATAATGCATATCAAAGTAAAATTAAACAACCTGTCAGTTCACATAGTGTTGGTTCAGATTTCAGTCATAGTTTATTGATAAAGGGAATGGTAGCTATGGCTAAAATCATGGAAAAAAGTGAAGCTTCCATAGATGAAAGAAAAGCATATACCAATTGGAACATAACTAATTACATTTCCAGCCTCAATGATAAGGTTAAGCAAGGAAAATCTCCTCCGATACGGGTCATACCCCAACAAGGAAATTTCTGTCTGCAAATAAATGGTAGAACTCCAAACACCGGACAAAGAGAAAGTTTATGTTCCCATACATATGTTTATTCAGCCCTGAATTCACTGCCGTTAGTACCATCTCAAGGTACATACTTCGTTTGCCACGATAGGGCTTATACATGGTTGCCAGCTGATTTCTCTGGTACTTGTTATATAGCCTTTCTTCTTCCCCCTACATACACCGCTCCTGCGAACCATCATAAAAATAGATATGGCAGAGGGATTGTGGATTCGAAAGACACAGCAGGACAAGAGGGAGGAGATTTCCTCAAAGGATTTCTTCCCTTCTGGGGTCCAATGGCCAACAGCAGAAATATAAGGCAATTGGTTCGTGTCGTAGAAACCACCATAGACATCACTGTAGGAGCTTTAAGTAACATTACAGCTGAACTACAGGCTGATCGTCTTATGACCTTGCAGAACCGTGTTGCCTTAGACTTTGTTCTTGCGGACCGTGGTGGAGTATGCAAATTGATCGGATCAAGTTGCTGTATTTTCATACCTAATGACGCTCCGACAGTATACCAAGCTATCTCTAAGTTACACATAATCTCCGAGTCGATTCATCAGGACGAAGGAGATTGGTCCTTTTCAGAGTGGTTTTGGGGATTACTGTCCAAATGGGGTTGGAAGGTATTGACATTCTTTGGAGTAATTTTAGCTTTTATATTCTCTTGTTGTCTTTGTATGCACTGCGGTCCTGCCATCTGCAACCTATGTGCTACTGCATGTATTCCCAAACCCAAGTCACAAAGAGCAGAGAATATCAAAATGATGGTACAGCAACAGCTTGATGACCTCATGGCCATAGACATCGACTCAGATTAACATGAGTTTGTGTATCTTGCCTGAGTTCTGGCAAAAGGAGGGTCTGAGGAAATTCGATTTTTAATACGATCATATTGACCCGCCATTTTGTGGCCCGCCGCCATTTTATGTTGCCTTCACTCAGGCAGCACAGCGAACGAAGTCCATTCTGCCTTTTCTGCTTATTCTGCAACATGGTGTTCAAAACAGCCTTCTGCCTCTATCTTTACAAGGCTGGTATTAAGGTCTGACCGAGTACACTAATCCCTGTCTGGTTTTCTAATCCTTGTTTCAACTATCTGTAGGCTCACACTATTCTCCGCCGATCTTATCTTATCGTCTGGCCTTCGCTGTCCTTTGCTAGTATTCTCTCATTTCACAACTGTCCTCCAAACGCACACAAACTTATCGCACCACATGCAACTTCGTTGTGGATCGGTTAATGAATTAGTTCAAGGGAGGGGTGACAAACACAGCTGGAGGGGAGGCAACCTTAAGTCACTTGATACTTTGTTTTCCAATTCCTTCTATTGGTGCTGTCTTGTTTTCCGACATTTCTATTGGCTCCAGCTTTTCCACATTTGCCTCCTCAAGTATTGCCTATGCCAGCTTTGCCTTTAACTCCTTTGCCTTCTGCTCCTTTGGCAATTCCTAATGCTCCTTTAGTTAATTCACCTAATACCTTGTCCCCTATCCAAAAGGTCCCTCAGGAGCTTGATTGTGGAAAGGGGAATGTAAAGTTAAAGGATATCACAATTTATATTGGCAGGGACACTGGGTGAAGAGTGATAAATATTGTGGAATATGAGGACTCGTGTACTAGGGAGGTTGAGATGGGAGAAGAGTCAGCACACTGGGGCTGGGTAGCGAGTGTGTTGAATGCCCAAAAAGCAAAGCAAAACTCATTATACAGTAGAGGTAGCCCTTTGGGCAAAATTCTTTCATAGAATATGGTGGGCCTGAGATAGACTAATTCTAAAATAAACTTTATAAAGCATCTCAATCCGTTGATTGTTTGCTTGCAGAAAACTTGGAGATGGTCGATTTTAAGTATGAGCATTATTTTGTTTATTCCTGTGCAGAAAACCCACTGGTAAAAAGCGATGCCAGTGGAGGTATTGCTATTTTACTGATAAGCAACACATTGAAACGCTAAGTTGTTTGTCCATCCCTTAAAATTATGTCTTGGCTTCAAGTTAGTTCTGTCCAGTGTGACAGGCTGTATTCAGCTTTTCTGTTGGTAAATGTTTGTATCCCACCAGGGAGGTCTTACGATGCCCTAGTTCCTTTTATGTTCTCTTTATACACAGTATAAGTATTTCAGAAGATTGTTCTTTGATTATTATCATAGGGGACATTAATGCAAACATTTCGTAGGCTGCTTCTGCGCCCTTTGGTAATTCTGAGCTGGAAGAAACATGTTGCATCCCTGAGGCTACTTGTCCTGGAAAAATTAAATCTGATAACATGGGTGAATGTTTTTTTGGGATCCTGAGATTAAATGAATTTATTACACTGAATGACAGGTTCCCTGAGGATTCTCCAGCTTCCTTTACTTTCTATTCCTCTCAAGGGCATTCACTAATTGATTATATGGTGGCCTCTTATTAAATGTTTAGAGTCTGTACCCAGTTTGAGGTATTGCACACCTACCAAAGTGGTCACGGTATTCTCTCAGTGGTCATGGATTTAGAGTTCAAGGTGCTTGATACCTGGAATCTCACTAAGGAAACTGTAGCTTATAAACAAATGGGCATACCTTTTGGTCCAGTAATAATGTACTGAATTTGGATACTTGTATAAAAACAGTGAGTTTAGGCTTGTTCAATCCTTCCACAGATAATCCAATCCCTTAGTTTGAAAAGCCGTTGTCCTTTTTTCATACCTTTGGGACTAAAGTTGGAAGTATTAGAGCTAAGCCACTAGAGGCTATCCCTTGGAATGTAAAAAAGCTGAATCATGATATTAATTTATTTTGTAAGGAAACAGTTTAACTAGATTGAAGGTGTCCAACCATAGAAAGGAGGAGGACCAGAAATGGATTACTTTGAGAGATGCTGCGTATTCTTACAATTCACGCAGATACTGGACTCTAAGAGCCCAATACTGTGATTCTAGAGTTAAGTCTGAGGCTATTCCCATTTCTGATGAAGTGTGGACTCAGTATGTTTTGCAATTATATGCTAGCTGTAACGCTCAGCTGGAGTGGAACATTGAAACTGATTCATTGAATATATACGGTCTGCCCTCCTGCAACGAGATGGAGGGTATGATTAAGGGTGCAAGGTCCTCAAGGGAAATGGGCCCAGATGAGCTCCCAATATCTCTTATTAAGCAAGAAACCTCTGCATGGGCTCTTTTTCTGTGTCCTGTGTTTCAGTATTGCTAACAGACTGGGGTCATTCTGTCCCCTTGAAAGATAAGTGTTGTTGTACCCTTATATAAAAAAGGCCCCCAAACCTCTCTTGCCAGTTATAGGCAGATTGCCTTATTGTATGCGACTGAGAAACTGTTTGCCAAAAGTATTCTTGTTCATGTCCAGGAATGGGCCTTTGGTAACAGCATCATTCCCGCTCAGCAGGCTGGTTTTTGTAAGAACTGTGGAACCTTAGATAATATCTCAGCTCTCCAAACACTGGTTGAAAAATAGCCAGTGGGGAACGGCATGCCCATATATACTGCCTTTAGTGATTTCTCCACAGTGTTTCATAGGGTTGGCAGTGGGACGCTGTGGAGAAAGTTGTCTGTAGTGGGGATTCCCGCTCATCTCCTGAGGCTCATTATTGCCTTGCACCCTTCTACCTGGACTCAGGTTCGTAGGGAGATAATCATCGTTTGTCTAGTGAAGTGGAGACACATAATAGTCTTAAGCAGGAACCCCTACTTTTCACTTTCTATATCAATGATTTACCCTGCAGAGTTGGACATGTGAAAGGGGATCCGCCTAAATTGGGATTAATGCATGTTGTTTATTCTATGCTGATGACATTGCCATTTTGATTTTAACCCTGATAGGATTAACAAAGGTGTCTTGCTGTGTTGGAAAATTATACTGATGAGCGCTTCTTAAAAATAAATATCTCTAAGAGCAAAGTCATGGTTTTTAGGTCTCGTGAGTGTAGTGTCAGGAAAGGTCTTCTTTGGTTTTTAGGAAATAATAGGCTGGATGTGGTGAAATGTTACCCAAACCTTGGTAGAATTTTCTTTAGTAATTGTTTAAATAATGATCATATTAGTCAGAGGAGAAGTAAGGCATTGTCCCAGGCCTCAGCTATTTGTAGACTGTTTAAGTGCTGTGGGCAAAGGCAATTCGCTATTTGTTCTTGCAGTCTATGAGATTAAAATACCACCTTCATTGGGCTATGCATTTGAAGAAATGGAGGAGCAGTATTGGTCCTTTTGTGATAAGGTTGAAGGGCATACTTGGTGCCAAATTTGTCATTTGAATCATCTGACTGCCTCTTTCCCCCTTTGGCTTGAGTTTGGCCTTCTGTCTACAACTGTGTTTGTTATGGCAGCTGTTTTGGGGTGGGGGGAACAACTAACTGAACAGTGACTCTGGTTCCATCCGTACAGCATTATGACACAAAATAGTCCACAACCTAAAGGAAAAGAGTGCTCTCTTCCCAAATTATTTGAAAGCTTTAGATATGTTTGATATTGGACAGAATTAAAAAACGCTTCTGCCCAAATGTCTTTAAAGAATTTGATTAAAAAATCCATTAATGAAGTGAGATGGAAAGGGAATAGTTTGCTCTGCGCTCAGCGTGCATGGAATGGAATCGTAGCTGAGAGTAGTATTTGTAAAACAACTCAACCTTATTAAGTATCGTATTTTCCCCATGATGTGTGCAGAATAATTCTACTATCAAGGTTGAATTTGCTCCGCTGCAAGTTGTTATTGGAGCTTAGGATGATATACAGTACTTAGAGATGAGAGGCTTTGTGATTTTTGTTTGAGTTTGGTCCAAGATTTAAATCATGTGATATTTGTGTGCCCCTTTCTTTACTCATTGCTCTGTCAACTGTTAATATAGCTGCTTATAAAAAATAACATAACTTCGGTGGAGGAAACTCACCAATGCTTGTTTGCCCGCACTGAAATAGATTGTCCAAAAATGGTAAAATTTTAAACATATTTTTAAACATCTTTAAATGTGCTCATATATTTTAAAATGTATTTTGCTTATATTGCTTTGTGGGTTTATATCTGTCTGGTGATTGTAGCACAGGCTTCTTGTATCAGTATGTTCATATGTTGTGTATCAGGTTAGATTATGGAATACATGACAGAAGTATTGTATAAGTATTTTTCCAAAAACTTTAAATTGACTTTGCTGTCTATCTTGGCATTGTAATAACAATACATAATCTAGTGTACTATTTAAGTTCTGTACTGCTTATTTGAATTGAAATGTTTTTCATTTTACACTTTACTTACATTCAGGATTTTACAATAAAGCATGGTACTAGTGAGCATGCCCCTCTCAGTATTTTATAACGTGTATTATTTTTACTCCAAGTGTTTTTGTACAATCTGAGTGTATTTACATGGTCCTTTTCGGAGTGCCAAAACATAATAACATTTTGACCTTTTACTTTTTTAACCAATGGTATGTGAAGCCCTAGAAGGAAACCCCCTTTCATAAATAGATCCTAGACACCATGATGAGGTCTGCACAGATTACTGATGTGTAGAGACACCAAAACCCACAGTGAAAGTCGTATTGTTTTATAACATGTGCTAGCACTTACTACCCCTATCTGGGCATACCCATATGGGTAGCATGCTACACCATGTGGGTGTATGGTTGGAAGTATGTTGTCTTTGATTTGAGCCTATGTGGGAAGAATTTCCATGTTGTGTGTAATGTCCACTGAAACCTGGTTATCCATAATTTCAGGGAACATCAGGAACATAAAACAATACATTTCACAGAAGTTATAAAGCAAGCAAGACCATAGAACTGACTGAATTGTGTACTATTAAACCAGCAATGAAGGTCACGTCTGAGTTCTGTGGTGCACAGGCAGGATGGGGAAAGACAAGTTAGTGTTGATCACTGGAACTCACATGCAGTATAATTTGCAATCTGGAAACACAAGTAGGACTAAAGCTTCACTCATGTTAAGGTAACAGAATGTCATTATTTTACACACAGTAAAAACATTATATTTGCGGCTCTCTACTAACAGCTAAATCAATGAATTATTAACAGGGTCATTTGCACCCATAGTCCCCCCCTTCTAATGATAAAACATAACCACAAATCCACATTATAAAATTACTTCTTAATTTGTACGCTGCTTCTTCCTTCCTGAAATCCCCAGTGCACACAACTAGTTAAAAACATAAGCCTGACATCTTCTAGCTCATATTCAGACCTCTTTCTCTATTTACCAGTTGACATTCTAATTTCTTCAATCAATCAATCAACCATTGGATTTGTAAAGCACGGCTTATCACCCCAATGGGTATCCAGATGCTCAGGGTTGTTGCTGTGCAGCAGACTTACTCCTCAATGAGCCATGTCTTGCGCTTTTTTTCCTGAAGTTGAGGAGAGTAGTTGAATGGAGTTTCATGGTTGGCTGGTGGAAGGAGAGTCAGTGGTTGATTAGATTGGGTCAGATTTTGTAGAGGACTTTGTAATCGATGGTGAGAACCTTCGGTTTGCATCTCTTGTGTACAGGTAAACCTCTGAGGTGGGGGTGATGAGAGTCCTTCTGGGGAGGTCTAAGATGAGTCTCACTGCTGCATTCTGGATGGTCTGGAGGCAGTGGAGAAGCTTAGGGGGGGAGTCTGAGTTAGAGAGCATTTTTGTAGTCTAGTCTGCTGGTGATGATGGCTTGGGTGACCGTCATCCTGGTTTTACTGGGGATACATTTGAAAATCTTCTGTATCATATAGAGGTTGTGTTAGCTGGGGGAGGCCACTGTTTATCCGCTGTTTGAAGGTGAGTTTGCTGTTGATGATGATGCTTAGATTAAGGACGTGATCAGCTGGGATCGAAGCATAGAAGGCCACCATGAGACATCCCAAGGGGATCCCATCTTTTCAGCCAGTTAAAAAAAATCAAGTTCACCCACACAACGGAGCTCACATGGACCAACCACCACCTGGCACAGTTCGCCATAACCAGCAGACCGGAGCCATCCACCACAACCCCACCTCCCCCTCTATGCAGAAGGGGAAAAGTCACAGGAACCCAATGGACTACTGCCCTCCAGTTCAGCCAACCCATCCTCTCCCGTAACCTTGAACAAGACACCTGCAATCTTTCTGAATGAATCCTCAACAGTGCCAACAAAGTTGCCCCCGCAAGGAGCTTCTCCACAAGAAGATCCAGCAAGCCTGCAAGGTGGTTCACCCCCGAACTAGGCACATGCAAAAGAGAATGCAAAAGGCTAAAAAGACAGTGGTGTTGTAGCAGGGACCTTGCAGACCACACCACTTTCAAAGATGCGCTGAACAAATATCATCTCCTCCTCATAGAAGCAAAAAAGGGTGGCCTAGTCAGTGCTGAAAGGAACTTTTCAAGATCAAAGAGTACACCTGACAGCAGCCATAGAAAACACAATCCAACCCACCCAGACCCTCTGTGACTCACTAGCCAACTACTTCCACAACAAAATCACAGCCACCTCCAGAAACTTTCACCCCTAACCCAGCAGCATCAAACACCTACTGACCCCGTCTGAGGAATCCCCTAACCACCTCATCACGGAATGGAAGCCACTATCCATCCAGGAAACAGAAGCCCTCATGACTTCAACCCACTCTGGCTCACCCAACAACACTTGCCCACATTACATCTTCAACCTGGGCCAAAAGGAAATCAGCAGCATCCTCTCTCCTAATCCCATCAGGACTGCCACCATCCCCAAAGCATGGAAACAAGCAGAGGTCAAGCTGCTCCTGAAGAAACCTTCTGCTGACCACAGCAAACTCAAAACTTAATCCCCCATCTCTCTGCTCCCCTTCCATCCAAGCTTCTAAAAAAAGCCATCACCAAGCAACTCTCCAAACACCTGGAAAGACAAAACCTATATGACTCAACCCAATGCAGTTTACACTCCAACCACAGCACCAAGACCATTCTTATCACCGCAACGGATGACATCAGGGCCCTTCTTGACCACGGAGAGAAAGCAGCCCTTATCCTCCTAGACCTCTCCACCACGTTCGACACTATCTCCCACTTCAGCCTCACCTCCAGACTCCACCACATCGGGATCCGAAGTAACGCACTCAAATGGATCCACACTTTCATCACATGCCGCACTCAGAGGGTCAACTCCCACCCTTTACCTCAGAACCTAAGAGCATCATATGCAGTACCCCCCTAGGGATCCTCTCTCAGCCCCACCCTTTTCTACATCTACATGACACCATTGGCACAAGTTGTCTGTTTCCATGGACGGAACATCATCTTTTACTCCGACGACACCCAATAAATACTCTCCCTTTTTAGAAGACCACGCCAGGCCCATAGACAACTTCAACAATGCCATGACACATGTCGCTGAATGGATGAAATCCAACTCCTTGAAACTGAACATGGACAAAACGGAGATGATCATCTTCGGAAGCAACCCCCTTTCTTTGACTCTATTAAATGAATTTCTACAACACATTGCCATAAAGGACTAAATGATAAAAAGCTAAGATATAAGCCTAATATAGAAAAATATAATTAGTGGTATTAATATGTTCCTTATCGTACCACCCTAACATCATGAAACCATTCTCCAACCTTTGAAATTTCATATCCAATTACATTAAAGCATGAAGCAACTGTTTTTCATATACCAACTTTTTCAAGGACATTTGCCTCATGTGAAATGTTAATAATGTTTGAAATATACAGATTATTATTATCAGGAACATAAGGACAGCATTTGTCATACACTGGCCTCCTTCAGAAGACAAATATCCAAAGCTAACATAGTCAGCAATTCACCAAGGTCAATAACTTCTTAATATTCGCATCATTGAAAGTAGCACCAATAAAAAGAAATCAACATAGCAAAAATATCATTAAGGTCTTGTCCAAAGCCAAGTTGACTCTTTTGAGTCCACTTTCATTAATTTCACCCACATGGCACACTTGAAGAAATACTACAGCAAAGTAGCAACTACCCACCTAATTTTGTGGTGGATTGAAATAAGCTGTTTTAACACACATATTAAGGGGGTCATTCTGACCCCGGCGGGCAGCGGGAGCCGCCCGCCTGGAGGGAACCGCCAGAATACCGCTGCGCGGTCAAAAGACCGCCGCGGGTATTCTGGGTTTCCCACTGGGCTGGCGGGCGACCGCCAAAAGGCCGCCCGCCAGCCCAGTGGGAAACACCCCTCCATGAGGATGCCGGCTCCGAATGGAGCCGGCGGAGTGGAGGATGTGCGACGGGTGCAGTAGCACCCGTCGCGAATTTCAGTGTCTGCTGAGCAGACACTGAAATTCAAAGTGGGGCCCTCTTACGGGGGCCCCTGCAGTGCCCATGCCATTGGCATGGGCACTGCAGGGGCCCCCAGGGGCCCCACGACACCCCTCACCGCCATCCTGTTCCTGGCAGGCGGAACCGCCAGGAACAGGATGGCGGTGAGGGGGTCGGAATCCCCATGGCGGCGCAGCAAGCTGCGCCGCCATGGCGGATTCCCATTGGCAGCGGAAAGTCGGCGGTACACCGCCGACTTTCCGCTTCTGGCCGCGGCTGTACCGCCGTGCTCAGAATGCCCGGCGGAGCACCGCCAGCCTGTTGGCGGTGCTACCGCCGACCCCGCCGCCGGTGTCAGAATGACCCCCTAAATCTCTCCATAAATAAGTTCTTCACCCTTCATCAAGTCACCATCAACCACAAAACTATAATTACAAATATAATTTCAATAATTTATTATGACTCCAAGCCATTAGCATTCTCAAGCATCATACACACAACCCCTTTTCTCTCTCATTTCATTTTAAGCCTGCCATGAGCACTGATTGTTATTTCAGTGAAAACTACAAACATCCTCAGGAGCCGGGAAAGCTCTTTCCCAGCTCCCATTGCTGTTTAAAAAAAAAACAGCAGCGGGAGTTGGTGGTTGTGTGTAGAGGACATAATGGTGACGTCCTCAGCACACGACCACCGGATCTATTTTGAATTTCCAAATTACTCTTCAGACTCATACTGCAGCTCATCTCTCTAGCATCATTTGCATTTTGAATAATTTTTTGACTCATTTCTCATTAAATGCTGTAAGAGATTTTCAAACAACACAACTCAATTTCAACTCACTCTTTTTAATTTTTAGTATCAGTTGTGCTAATAGAATCATTCACTTTTATATAATCTGAAATAGAACCCAAAACCCCAGTATCAGGTAATTCATCAAAATGTATGTCTACATCTACACTATACAGATCAAGAAATCCTTGTTCTAGAAGAATCAATGTGAGTATGCTACAGAAAAGCCTGTAGGTGGGTGGCAACTGATTGCATATTACCCCCCTGAAATAGAAACAAGTAAATATGCACATACAAAAAAATATGCATTCATAATTAGTAAATACTCCTTCAACAGACTAGGATGTACATTTTGAGAATGTTCATAATAAGCATTTAATTATTACTAAATCCATTATCCTTGGAGGCCTTAGTACTAGTATATTATTTAATTTCAGAGGTGTGTGAAGTGATTTCAACTGAATAATAGAAGCCAAGCAAGAAACCTCTTAAATTATTAACAGGAAAACTACAGAAAATATTTTCATAGCTAGATAACAGCCTCTGTTAATTTTGACAATGCCTTTTTTCTATAAAAATCAAACAAAAGCTTAAACTAAAATTAAAGTTTCTATTCTATATATGGACTATACTTGGTGCAAGCCTCTTCTCAAATCAATTTCCTACTGTTAAGTAGATTCAGTTCAGACAATGTCCATAGCAAACCTACCATCATTGACTGCACACCTAAAGTAATGTACCAAATGGATATTATTACAAGTAAAGAATCAAACTTTGTGAAAGAGTTAATGTATGCACCGTTTAACATTTAAAAAAAACTCAATGGCTACTTTAATGATCTGTCAATCAAATCTGACTCTGTTTGCTCTAACTCTTGCTCTGTCTCTTCTTTATTTGTTTCAAGACTACAAGTCTCCTTTGATGTTCTCAAGTTGTCAGACCAAAAGTCTTGGAAGCAGTTTTTGTCTCCAGAATAATTTGTGACAATGGCTGCACCTTCTTCCCCACTTGTCACTTGGTTTGTGAAGTCTATGACTGTGACAGCTCGATCTTCTATGGGGAATTTTAAAATTCACACTTTTGTCTGCACTCTTGCTGACTGATTGTGCTCAGTTTGCTGTCATGCTCTCTGTGTTTCTGCCTCTTTTGCTTCTTTTCTTTTTTGTCCCTCCGCTGGATCTACATAATGAACTTAGTTTTGACACTGTGAATCAGTGGTTGGTATCACCACTTCTTCATTTACTCTCTTGCTTTGAGATACCTCCAGTGAGGTAAGCCTGCACGCTTCACAGCAGAATTCATTACAAGTATACCTTGATGGGTTCTGTGCCCCCTTTGCCTCAAGGGAGCTCTTTCTCACATGCTTCTTCATCACAACCTAGTCACCAGGTACTAGGTCACAACATGGTCCCTCACTTGATGATGGCATTGTTAACTTCACCTGATGAGAGATGGAGCATACCACAACAGCTAGAGAATGACAATAATCTAGCACAATAGTATCACACATATTTACAAGTGCTGCAAAAGGAAAACTATGAACTCACATCATTCCCCCATGGGAGCTTCATATGGTGAAAGTCCAGTCATCTTATTAGGAGTGCTTCTTAGACTCATCAATATCAACAACAAAGCATCTGGCCATTTTTTAGATGTTGAATTACAAATTTTGGTATCTTTACTGTTTACTTTCTCAACTACTCCAGATGCTTCTGGCCATTAACTACAATGGATCTTCTGATCTATTTACAATATGGAGCACAAACCATTCTTGAAGTTTGCACCTTTACCTGATTCTAAAGAAGCCGGAAAACCAAATCTAGACATCAAGGCCCATATTTATACTTTTTGACGCAAAACTGCCCTAACGCAGTTTTGCGCCAAAGAAATTAGCGCCGGCTAACGCCATTCTGAAGCGCCATGCGGGCGCCGTATTTATTGAATGGCGTTAGCCGGCGTTAGCCGACCAGCGCTGGCTGGTGTGCGTGAAAAAAAAACACGTACACCAGGCAGCGCCGGCGTAGGGAAAAATGGCGTTTGGGCGTCTAAAAATGGGGCAAGTCAGGCTGAGGCAAAAAAATCGTCTTAACCCGATTTGCGCCATTTTTTTACGAAGCCCATCCCCCATTGAAATGACTCCTGTCTTAGCAAAGACAGGAGTCATGCCCCCATGCCCAATGGCCATGCCCAGGGGACTTCTGTCCCCTGGGCATGGTCATTGGGCATAGTGGCATGTAGGGGGGCACAAATCAGGCCCCCCTATGCCAAATTTTTTTGTAAAAAAAATACTTACCTGGATTTACCTTAATGTCCCTGGGGTGGGTCCCTCCATCCTTGGGTGTCCTCCTGGGGTGGGCAAGGGTGGCAGGGGGTGTCCCTGGGGGCAGGGGAGGGCACCTCTGGGCTCATTCTGAGCCCACAGGTCCCTTAACGCCTGCCCTGACCCAGGCGCTAAAATCCGGTGCAAATGCGGGTTTTTTAGACCCGCCCACTCCCGGGCGTCATTTTTGGCCGGGAGTATAAATCTGACGCAATAGCATTGGAGTCATTTTTTAAGACGGGAACGCCTACCTTGCATATCATTAACGCAAGGAAGGTGTTCACGCAAAAAAATGACGCTAATTCCAGGAACTTTGGCGCTAGACGCGTCTAACGCCAAAGTATAAATATGGAGTTCGTTTTGCGTCGAATTTGCGTCGAAAAAAACGACGCAAATTCGGCGCAAACGGAGTATAAATATGCCCCCAAGTGCCTTAACAAGAGCTTAGCTATGGTTAAGCTGTCACATGTTCTAGTCAGAAAGGCATCTACCCATATTAAAACAGGCAGACAAATAGAAAGTAATATAAAACGGTAAACCTAGCCATTTCAATGTATTCAATCTGCATTCTGGTAGAGAGGCCATGTGACTGTTCAACATGAATCAAAGTAACTGAAGTCCTTTTGCTACCATTTAACTGCTAATAAGTAGCACAACACTGACAAAAGTCTTCAGCTACAAAATCTAAAATGAGGGTTCTGCCAGCACTTTTTGAAAATTTGTATCATGGCTTCACATTCAACATTTGGAGGACCCTGAAAAACCCGAACCATGTGACTCACAATGCAATCTGGCAATATAGAAGAGTGATCTGATGGTTTCCAAACACCACCTTCATCCATAACACAACCCTCTGAAATCAATTTTCACCCCTGATATCATCCAGTATATTATTCTGTAAAACATTTAGGCCCCCATTATGACATTGGCGGTAAAAGCCGCTTACCGCCGTGCAGAAGACCGCCGCCACACCGCCGCGGCCACGGAATTCCGCCACAGCTATTATGACCCACAGTTCGGAATCCGCCAAAATTCAGACACCCACACAAGTACGCCACACCAAAGGTCAGTGATAAACTGGCAAAAACAAAACCTCCACCGTCACACCAACAGAAATACGCCCACACTATCATGACACACGAATCCACACGGTGGTCTTTCAACCGTGGTATTCCATTGGCGGTACACATCGCCGCGCTCAAAATACACACACACATACAAAACACAGCCACATTGGACAATTCAAAATACACACACCTGATACACATACACACACCACTCCCACACACCCAATACAATATAAAACACACACACACATCACCCACAAACCCTTACGACAACAAATCACGAATGAAGGCCAGAGAGAGACATCACCAGAAACAACACTAGTATCCACGGGCACACAACACCATCACCCACAGAACTTCCATGCCCCGCACACTACACACCACTACATATCAGCACACTTGCACACTTATCACCCCATACCCCACCCCACACATCACTTACACCACCCCATGGCACGGCAAAGACACCCCAAGTTCTCGGAGGAGGAGCTCAGAGTCATGGTGGAGGAAATCGTTTGGGTAGAGCCACAGCTATTCGGATCAAAGGTGCAGCACACCTCAATTGCAAGGAAGATGGAGCTATGGTGAAGAATAGTGGACATGGTCAACACAGTGGGACAGCACCCAAGAAATTGGGATGACATCAGGAAGAGGTGGAACGACCTACGGGGAAGGTGCGTTCTGTGGTCTCAAGACACCACCTGGCGGTTCAGCAGACTGGCGGCGGACCCCCACCTCCTTCCCCCAACTAACAACATGGGAGCAGCAGTTCTTGGCGATTATGCATCCTGAGGGCCTCGTAGGAGTAGGTGGAGGAATGGGCTCTGGTAAGTCAAATCTTAACTATTACATCCCCACCCTACCTGCATGCCAACACATACCCCCACCCTCATCCTCACACCCATCACTCCAACTCCTCACAAATGTCCCAACATCACAAACCACACATCCTAACACCAAACCCTAGATGCAACAACAAAGCATGGACACCCATCACTAAAGCATGCCCACTGCACATACCCATACACCCCCCTAAACCATCATCACACGAGGTCCCACACAGGAATGCAAGCACTGGGGTACACGGTCATCCACCCATTGCACACCATGACACACACAGATGTAATAACCATCCTTTTATACCCCTGCAGGACCCCTACCCAACGTCACCAGACAGGAGGGTCCACACATGTCCACACCACCAACAGAAGAGGCCTACAGTGATGACAGCAGCTCTGTCCAACTGGATCTAGATGACCAGCCCGGCCCATCGGGGACCTCTGGACAGTCAGTTCCCCTGACACAGTAACAGGCCACTACAGAGCTTCCCCCCTCTCGAAACACCAGCACAGCACCCACCCAGCGGGCCCATACCTCCGTCCCCAGGACACGTCAATCAGCTGTGTGTCCACCACTACAGGGAACCTAGGCTAACCCACCACCCGAACAACAACAGGGACCTGGGGGCAGTGGTAGTGGGCACACGGTCCAGGGGACGGAGGCCCAGGAACACAGGGGAACTGGGAGGGCTGCTGTGCGACAGGGGGCGGACAGGCCAAGGGAACCCACTCTCCACGAGGCCCTCTCCTCCATCATGGGAGCCTACCACCACTCCCAGGAGAAGATGGCAACGGTACTGGCCAAGCTTCAGGAGACCCAGCGCCTGCAGGAGGAACAGTATATGGGCTTCAGGGAGGAACTCAGAACCATCAACTCCACCCTGGGCACCATCGTAGGGGTGCTGACGGAACTCGTGAACACCAGGAGGGACACTGTGGCACTACAAGGTGCCCCTGACACTAGCCTGGACAATGAACTGCCCACCACCTCCGCCGGCGCTAGTGGATAGGATGCCCCGCCACAGGACCACCACACCAGCACCCCACCCCCTGCAGAGGGAGAACCATCTCGCAAACGGTCCCTGAGATCCAGGAACAAGACAGAGAACGATGCCAAGACCCCCTCCAAGAAATGAGACCACCCTGATTGTCATCCTACTGTCCCACTTTGTCACCCTGTCCATCCTTAAATTGCCCCAGCTCCACTTCCTATGCCCATATGGGAAATGCACCTGTGAGACTAATAGACTGGACTCTGCCATGGACATTCCTCCGCCATCACCCCTCACCATTTTACTACCTCCTCCAATATTGAGCACTTAAATAAACACCCTTAAAGCACAAAACAATCTGGAGTCTGTCTGTGATTTCAGAATACTGTATTAGCAATAACTGTGTCAAAAAGCTTTTTTCATTGGTAATGTCAACATACCTATGTCACACAGCTCTAGTCCATGAGGAATCAAAGCATATGTCACACAGTGGGACCCACATCTCTGAAATCGTAAGGGAAAGTGACAACTCAGTGACCATACACTGGGTTAAAACGACAGACAGTAGAGAGGCAGTACTGTTTAAGTACATGTAGTAGGCAGGTCTGTACTCTTACCTGTGTCTCACTGGAAATATTGATGGAACAGGGCTTCTTCCTCTGCTTCCTCGTCTTCACTGTCCACAGGCTCCACAGCTGCAACAACACCGCCATCTGGACCATCCTCCTGCAGAAAAGGCACCTGGCATCGCAAAGCCAAGTTGTGAAGCATACAGCAGGCTACGATGATCTGGCACACCTTCTTTGGTGAGTAGAGTAGCGATCCACCTGTCATATGGAGGCACCTGAACCTGGCCTTCAGAAGGCCGAAGGTCCGCTGATCACCCTCCTAGTTCGCACTTGGGCCTCATTGTAGCATTCCTCTGCCCTTGTCCTGGGATTCCTCACTGGGGTCAGTAGCCATGACAGGTTGGGGTAACCAGAGACACCTGCAAATGGTGAGGGACAACTGTTAGACACACACTAACCTGGAGGGATATCCCCAAACGCAGACAACCATTCCCACTGACTGGCTTCCAGGTGCTCTCCTAATAGCCAAACACGGTGCCTCTGGAGTTGACCCATCACATAAGGGATGCTGCTATTCCGCAGGATGTAGGCGTCATGCACTGAGCCAGGGAACATGGCATTCACATGGGAGATGTACTGGTCTGCCAAACATACCATCTGTACATTCATCGAATTATAACTCTTCCGGTTTCTGTACACCTGTTCACTCCTGTGGGGGGAGACCAAAGCCACATGAGTCCCATCAATGGCACCTATGATGTTGGGGATATGTCCCAGGGCATAGAACTCACCTTTCACTGTTGGCAAATCCTCCACCTGAGGGAAAACGATGTAGCTCCGCATGTGTTTCAGCAGGGCAGACAACACTCTGGACAACACGTTGGAAAACATAGGCTGGGACATCCATGATGCTATGGCCACTGTTGTTTGAAATTACCCACTTGCAAGGAAATGGAGCATTCACAGCACCTGCACTTGAGGGGGGATTCCTGTGGGATGGCGGATAGCTGACATCAGGTCTGGCTCCAGCTGGGTACACAGTTCCTGGATTGTGGCACGGTCAAGCCTGTAGGTGATGATCACATGTCTTTCCTCCATTGTCGACAGGTCCACCAACGGTCGGTACACCGGAGGATGCCGCCATCTCCTCACATGTCCTAGCGGACAGTGCCTATGAAGGACAACAGCGAGCACAGAGTCAAACAACTCAGAGGTACGTACCCACAGCTTACACAGAACACCATTCATACTCAAAAAGTGGCCTGTATGTCTAGGCCTAGGTATGTGTGACGTAGTTGAAAATGAAGCCACGTGGGCCCCTGAAATGGCGGCTGCCTGACCTCTTAAGTGGGACAATGGGATGTGAGGTAACTGCGCTGGCGTTGTACACCGTCGAGGTAGGTGGTCGAAGACCGCAGCACAATGCTGCATTGGTTAACATTGGACCCTATGGGTCCCAGGAGCCAATGACGATGTACGCCGGCGGTGACGGTACGCACCGCCGTGGACATGACCTCCATTTTCTATCTGTTCAATCACTCGATACCTGATCTTGACAGGAGAGGACCTACACTGCAAGTGCTGCTGTGACCTCGGTCTGGAAGAGACAATGGCTGAAGTGTCTGGGGAAAGGGCCCCTGCCTTCACATCGGAGGAGTTGGAGAAACTCGTGGACGGGGTCCTCCCCCAGTAGACGCTACTCTACGGTCCTCCAGACAAACAGGTAAGTACATAGGAAGCATGATGTATGGGCTAAGCCTGTGTGGAGAGGGGTGAATGTAAGAAGGAAGGGGAAAGACTGTGGCGTGCATGAAATTACGGTGAATGCATGTGCCACATGGCAAGGGTAGGGATGGGGGCCAATCACTTTGACGGTGCAGTTGGTAATAACTTTCTCTTCCCCCTGTACAAATCATGTAGGTCAGCGCCCACCAGAAAAAACATAGTTGGCGTGCCATCGCCAAGGACGTCCGGACCCTGGGGGTCTACCACAGACGGAGCACCCACTGCCGGAAAAGATGGGAGGACATTCGCCGCTTGAGCAAGAAGACGGCGGAGGCTCAGCTGGGGATTGCCTCCCAACGTGGGAGGGGTGCCTGTCGCACCATGACCCCCCTGATGTTCAGGATCCTGGCGGTGGCGTACCCAGAGTTGGATGGGCGCTTGAGGGTATCACAGCAGCCACAAGGGGGTGAGTACCCTCGCATTCTGCTGACTTTGTGTGCAGTGGAGGGGTCTGAGTGGGGGAGGTGGGCTGTTGGTTTTCCTAGGCCAGGGCTAGTTCCGTAGGCAAGGTCCCTCCGTCAGGCAGGCCATGTGGCACCCCACCCCACCTCTGTAGAGTAACAACTACACCTAGTCATGCCCCTGTGTCATCTATGTGTGCAGATGTCGTCCATAGCCTTGTAGGCTATTTCCCAAGAATTGAACAGTGGAGCCCAAGAGCGCGGCGTAGTGCAGGGGGCTTCTGTGTCTGTTGTGTCCGCCAACGGTAGCGGTAATGCATGCACTCAACATGTCTTTCTTCTGTCGTCCCCCACCCCCTTTTTGTGGTCTCCCTGTTCTTGTGTGCATTAGCATCATCAGGCGGAGGAGCAGTGTCACCGGAGCACCAGGGGGCTGCATCCCACATGGCCATGGAGGGCCACACTACGGAATCGGACTTCACCAGTGGGACGGAGGGCGAGAGGTGCTCCATGGCGGGGACAGGAGCTGAGACCAGTGACACAGACTCGTCCTCTAATGGGAGCTCCCTTGTGGTGGTGGCAACATCTGTGCCACTCCCATCTACAGGTACAGCCGCCACCCCTCTTTCCAGCACCGCCCTCCCAGCAGCCTCTCAGCCTTCGCCCCGTACCTGCTCACCCGGGAGGGTGGGTATCACCTTCGCCCCAGGCACCTCAGGCCCTGCCCCAGTCACGCCCTTCTGCCCTCAGTGAGGAGGCCATTGACCTCCTCAGGTCCCTCAGTGTTGGGCAGTCTACCATTTTGAATGCCATCCAGGGTGTGTAAGGCAGTTGCAACAAACCAATGCATTCCTGGAGGTCATTCATTCTGGTCAGGCGGCCCTTCAGCGAGCTTTTCAGACTCTGGCCTCAGCACTGATGGCAGCCATTGTCCCTGTGTCTAGCCTCCCCCCTCCAACTTCCTCCACCCTGGCCCAATCCCCTGTACCTCTGCCTATCCCAAGCACACCTACAGACCAGCATGCACACACGTCAACACACAACGGGAAGCTCAGGCAAACATAAGCACCACACATCCCACAGGCACTCACGCAAGCATCACACACATGCAGACACACCAACATCCACTGCCTCCACTGTGTCCCCCTCCTCCTCGTCTCCCTCCTCCCTCCCTGTCTCGTCTACACTCACACCTGCATGCACTACCTCTACAGCCACTACGTCCCTCTCCAGCACACCCACCACCACACCTCGCTCACGTGCAGTCACCACCCCCACTACCATTCACACATCCCCTGTGTCCTCTCCCAGTGTGTCTGTGATGCCCCCTCCGAAGATACACAAACTCAGACACACACCCCCCCAACAGCCATCCACCTCACGACAGCCTCCAGTGCATGCACCTTCACCCAAAGTCAGCAAACGAGCACCTCCTACAACCACAACCTCTTCCTCCACTCCCAAACCCCCTCCAGCTACCCGTCCCTGTGTGTCAAAAAAACATTTCCTGTCCAACCTTGACCTCTTTCCCACACCTCCCCCACCCCGTCCGTCTCCTAGGTTCCGAACTAGCACCTCAGCCACACCATCTCCGGGACCAGTGGTGTCTGTAGTCACCGGAATCTGGAGTGCACTGGCCACCAGGGCAGCCAGTGTGGCACGGAGCTACAGCACAGACAGTCCCCCACCTGTGAAGCATCAGAAGTTGGCCAGTGCCCAGGCGGGAGAGGGGGAAGACTCCAGCCACCAAAGCCGCTCCCAGGGGTCCCGGTGGGAGTGTGGAGTCAGCTGTGACGCCTTCCAAGATGGGGAAGGGCCACAAGAAACCCGGCAAGTCTGGGAAGAGCAGCACGGCGGAGAAGACCGCCATCATCCCCGCTGCCCAGGAGGCCACCGCCAGCACCAGCCCAGCTGCCCAGGAGGCCACTGCCAGCACCAGCCCAGCTGCCTAGGAGGCCACCTCCAGCACAAGCCCAGCTGCCCAGGAGGCCACCGCCAGCACAAGCCCAGCCGCCCAGGAGGCCACCACCAGCACCAGCCCAGCTGCCCAGGAGGCCACCTCCAGCACAAGCCCAGCTGCCCAGGAGGGCACCGCCAGCACAAGCCCAGCTGCCCAGGAGGCCACCGCCAGTACCAGCCCAGCTGTCCAGCAGGCCACCGCCAGCACAAGCCCAGCTGCCCAAGAGGCCACCGCCAGCACCAGCCCCGCTGGGCCACGAAGGACCGCCAGCAAAAGCCCCACTGGGCCATGAAGGACCGCCAGCAAAAGCCACTCTGGGCCATAAAGGACCGCCAGCAAAAGCCACGCTGGGCCATGAAGGACCACCAGCAAAAGCCACGCTGGGCTATGAAGGTGCGCCAGAAGCTGAGTCCCTGCAATGGAGACCGCCGTCTCAAGCACCGCTGAACAGGGCACCGCCGTCTCAAGCACCGCTGAACAGGGCACCGCCGCCCCAAGCACTGCTGAACAGGGCACCGCCGCCATCAAGCACCGCTGAACAGGGCACCAACGCCTCAAGCACCGCTGAACAGGGCACCGCCGCCTCAAGCACCGCTGAACAGGGCACCGCCGCCTCAAGCACCGCTGAACAGGGCACCGCCGTCTCAAGCACCACTGAACAGGGCACCGCCGTCTTAAGCATCACTGAACAGGGCACCACCACCTCAAGCACCAATGAACAGGGCACAGCCGTCTCAAGGAACGCTGAACAGGGCACCGCCGCCTCAAGTATCGCTGAACAGGGCACTGCCGTCTCAAGCACCGCTGGCACATGATTGCCAAGGGCACTGACGCTACTGAGTCCGTCACGGGGAGAAAGAAGCACTCTGGGTACCATGCCCCCTCCAGAACCAGTGGAGAGATCCATCCACTACCTCTGTCCTTAGCTGGATGAAGCACTCTGAGCACCATGCCCCCTCCAGAACCAGTGGAGAGATCCATCCACTACCTCTGTCCTTAGCAGCATGAAGCACTATGGTCACCATGCCCCCTCCAGAACCAGTGGAGAGATCCATCCACTACCTATGTCCTTAGCAGGATGAAGCACTCTGGGCACCATGCCACCCTCCAGAACTAGTGGAGACTGTCATCCACTACCTCTGTCCTTAGCAGGATGAAGCACTCTAGGCACCTTGCCCCCTCCAGAACCAGTGGAGACTGTCATCCACTACCTCTGTCCTTAGCTAGATGAAGCACTCTAGGCACCATGCCCCCTCTAGAACCAGTGGAGACTGTCATCCACTTGAGAGACTGTGGCTTTGCACTCCCCAGGATTGAATAGTGGGCAAACCACCCACTGTATAGACTTGAGAGACTGTGGCTTTTGCACTCCCCAGGATGGAACAGTGGGCAACCCACCCACTGTATAGACTTGAGAGACTGTGGCTTTGCACTCCCCAGGATGGAACAGTGGGCAACCCACCCACTGTATAGACTTGAGAGACTGTAGCTTTGCACTCCCCAGGATTGAACAATGGGCAAACCACCCACTGTATAGACTTGAGAGACTGTGGCTTTGCACTCCCCAGGATGGAACAGTGGGCAACCCACCCAATGTAGAGACTTGAGAGACTGTGGCTTTACACTCCCCAGGATTGAACAGTGGGCATGTGGCACCCTCGTGGATTTGGCGTCATGCACTCAACTGGCTGAGGTGCCCCCCCTTTCCCTCCCCCTGAGGTGCCTGTTTTCTTGCTCTCTGATGCCCCTGCAGTGTTCTCTCCATCATGGTCGGGGATCTTGTGTGGGCCTCGCCCATACCGTGTGGGCCCAGTGTTCCACGGACTTAATTGGAGCACTACCTGGACTACTATGCTTGGTGTATATTTTGTTAATGGTGTATATATATATTTTTGCTTACTTGCTTTTAATATATTACAATGATTACACTCATTTTCTTTGGTCTTTGCATTCTTCCAGGGGGTTTGGGGGGTGTAACTGTGATGTATCAATATGTATTAGTGTGTGTGTTGTAGTGGGTGAGGGTGGGGGTGGGGGTGTTGCGTGTGTGTGTCCCTGTTTTTTGCTTCCCCCCTCCCCTGTGTCGTAGGTGCAGTACTCACCGTGGTCTTCGCCGCCGGCGTTCGTGCTCCTGGTAAAGGAGCAGGAAGACTATCGCAGGGAGAATTTGGAGTTCCGGATCCATGGTGTCCTCGTTCCTAGTGGGGTGTGTAGAGGTGAGCGTTTTCCCTTCAGAATCCTGTTTCCGCTGTATTTTTATCCACGGTGAATCCGCCCCGGAAAAGGTGGCGGATTGGTAGGTTGTGATACTGTGGGCGGTACTTTGTCTCCTGCCTGTCTGTTGGCGGTGACCACCGTGCTGTTTGTTTGTACCGCCGTGGCGGTCGGAGTGTTAAAGTGGCTGTCTTTGTTGGCGGTTTCCGCCACAGTTGTATTTGCAAAATTTTTACCGCCGGCCTGTTGGCAGTCTTACCGCCGCTTTAACACCGTCCGCCAGGCTTGTAATGACCACCCTAGTCTGTCTAGTGTGCTCCACTGAGACTACCTGGGGCTGCCGCCTTCATCTCCTTTGTTGTCACACGCAGGTCTTTTGAAGTGATGCTTCGCTGGATAAATACACCTGGACTACTAGTGGGGGTCTTAGTTCTGTTCACCTGTTAGTTTTTGGTGGCAGGATCATTTCCAGTGCACCCCAGTTCTGGGTCCTGGCATTTTCATTTAACTTGTCTTATGTGCATTCCTTTAGATGTTTAAAATGTACATGGACTTTGGTGTAGACAGATTATTTCATAGTTATCTAGTTATCACGTGTCAAACCTATCTACTCCGTCTGCTTAACAACAATAACCAATGAATGTATAGCCCCGGCTTAGTGTATCTGTGCACCTAAATAAGAGGTTCTCCTTGCACCAAAATCAGTTTTCCACTACCATATTAGAGGTAGGGTTGAGGGGGCAGTCTCACATCATGTGTATTCCGGTGAGGCCTCCCTAGTACTACAAAGTGTCAATGAATCAATTCACTTGGCTATGGGTTTCAGCATGCTGCCCTTTGAAAAGGAGCACATCCACACACAAAGTAGTCCCCATCAGTGTCAGGGATTACTATGGTAATGTATACTTTTGGAGACCAAAATAAAATATTTGCTTTTAATATTAGATGAGGTCCTGGCAGCTTCTTGAACAATAAAACTTTGCAAAAACCACATCACAATAAACAAGATTTGCAAAAAGGCTGGTAGCCAAGCCAGACCTGTTGGATGTGACAATATTTGTTGTCATTTGAAATGCATAAACAAACTATAATTTTCACGTATTAATTGCTTTCTTCCTGTGTTGGTGCAACCAGTACAGTATACAAAGACATTGCCAGGTGAGGTCTAGCGATTTATCCATGAAAGTGATTGTGACACTGTCAGTAAAAAGGAAATGATGCTCCAAATTACAAATCTCTGTAAGACAGGAATTCTTGTCTAGACGGTGACTGTTACCATTTTGTTGCCTACATTTTCTCTCTTTTCATTTGATATTTTCTATATGATGAAAGTGGTGTGAGTTACATGTTGGACATGTGTCAGTATACATCTCTGTGTTTTTGAAACAGACATAGATCTAGTGATGTGCTGGACAATCTTGACGTTGTCAGAGGCAATACTTTTTGAGGCACTATTCTATGTTTTCAAACATATATTCATGGCAGTTAGTCTGTTGAATAGATAAAACACAAGTACCACTTGTGCACAGACTTAAAAGTAAAGACTTCTACATTATCTCATTTCTTCTCATCCTTCAATCTTGAGTCTCAGTCAGTGTTGGAGTGTGTGCGTGCATATCAGACATCAACCTTATATAGTGAGACCACAATCACATTGTGTACCATATATGCTCTGTAGAACAATACATCACCAGAGAATCTTTTCATCATCATTTGAGGTTTAGTGTATTTTGATTCAGAGATTGCTGGTATCCTTTTGGTTTTCCGCTTCTGGTCGTACAGCCACAGAAAGCTTACACTTTTTGAAGTACCATTCTGGTACAAGTAGAAGAAAGGCACAGAGGCAAAAAAGAACAACCAAACACTGTAGTTTGTTACTCCCGGATTTTCACACTATAGAGGAATAGTTACTGTCAGCATATTTCAAGAATGATTTTCAAGTACCATAAAGTGATACAATTGCAAGGAATATTAGAAATGTCTAGAAAGCTGAGCTTGAGGACTAACACAAGGGTGACTATATATATATATATGTATATATATGTATATATATACATTATATATATATATATAGATATGCATCAGGAAGAGGTCAGGAAAAAAATGAATTGAGGCTAGAATATTTGTCATTCAAAGCAATTTTCCATACTAGGAGAGCAAGCACTTGGTGGGCCAGGCTGGTCTGAGTAGGACATGGTATGGAAAAAAGAGCAACATTGAAGAGTTGCCGATGGGGATGTTATAGGACCAGTTGGGAGGTGCATTTGGAGATATGTTTATTGGAATCAATCAAAGGAATACTAAAGGCAGTAGGAATGCAGATGGACAGTTGCAACAAAAGATAATAGAAGACCTGAGAGGGAAAAGGTTGCAGAAAACTATAAAGATGTAAAGTCCAAAAGGAAATTAACCCCACCTTCTTTTCTGTACCACGTAGCCTTTCTTGAACTCTGTTAGGTCATCCTTCATCTTTTTATTCTTGCAAACTCACTCTACTCCCAGATGTTCAGACTAGATTGGGTAATCTCTCCTATTATCACAAATTCAATCTACTTCCAACTTTAATTCAACTAATACCACATAGCATCACACCATAGCCTCTAGGTATTATTGGTTCCAGAAGGAAATCCCAGAAATGGCAAGAACTCTGTAGACCTGAACAGGTAGGAGCTGGTGAACAGTTTCTCTCTCTACATTCAGCAACACTGTTTATGTTCCTTACATCACTGGCATCTTTCCTGCACTTCTGATCTTAGTATGCAGTGAGGATTTTCTGTGGGAGCACAGAAGGTTTTAGACCAAAGGAAGGTGAGGAGGCAGAAGTTGAAGCAAACATGAAGAATGAGACAAACCAGGGTTCCTAAGAGTGGTCTCCTTTAACTACTCACACATCTCATTAAGTAACTTGAACCCCACATCCCTTTAAAAGTGAGCATCCTACAAACAGATACCATAGATTAAATGAAAGAAGTGACCTGAGCTCCTACATCTGCACTGAGTCATCTTATAGCCCATAATAGCCCATAAATTAAAGGGGATTCTCCCTCAGCAACCACACACCCTCCTTCTATACACAAGTACAAATGGTCAATCACAGGAAGCAGACACTGGACAAAGCACTTACACCCATAGGCAGACAACATAACACACAAAGTGTTTCCAAAGCAACATTTTGTGGGTGTTATTTAAAAAAAACATATTAGGCCGCTGCAGGGGTCGGTGGTTCTTTTACATCCCCCAGTCCCTGGCTAAATCTTTTTTAAATCTATCCCAATGATTGTGGACATTGGGAGACATTTAAAAGTGTATTCTGATGAGTTAATATAAATACCGACAAAGGATGAGCAGAGCAACTCAATTGTAGACCTACCTTGCCTGGCCTTGCCTTTCCCAAGGGAGGATGAAAAATGTGCTCTTGCTTTAAAGTGTAGGTTTGCAAATTACCTACCCCAACCATACCCATGGGGGAGGGTAGTATATATTTCAAGCCCCCCTGCACTTATTCAATGGAGGGAAGAGGCTTATTTTTTTATGAAAGTGGATGGCAGATTACTGGTCTCTCATGGCAAATGCAATGTTGCTAGCCACAGATAAAAAGCCTAGCTAGCATCTGCCCCTGCACCCTGTTCCCAATTGGTGAATAGGTGACCTGCTCCTCTGTTGTCCAAACAATATTGCCAGCCATAGACAAGTGGGTGATCTGTCACCTGTGTCCTCTTCCCAATAGGGAATAGGGAGCAGGGACATTTAGCAGGAACCCAGCTCCTAACTGGTACACAAAACATTGCAGCCACTGCAGAGGAGGAGTGTTTCAGGTGACACCCATTACTCTAGTCTGTTCTCAAATGTAATCAAGAGATAAGTGCGGGTAACAGACGGTGCCCTCCTCTATGGCCTGCACAATAAAAATGACATGTGGCAGATCACCCATTTTTTATCCCATTGCCATTAGGTGAGTGGGGAGGGGGTTATTTCTCCCATCCTTGGGCTAGGTTCAGGGACATGGAGACATAATTTTCTTGAAGAAAGGGAAATGTTTGTAATTCCCCTATTTAATATTGTGTGTGGGGGGAAGGTAAAGGACCCAGCCAGACCATGATCCCCAAACCACTGCCCCAGAGACCCATCAATCAGAGTGTGCCCCATAGTACAGAGGCCAGAGTCAAGGGCACACACCAAGGCCCTGCTGCTACTGGGAGTGGGCACACTGTGTCATGAGCACAGGCACAGGGGGGCACTGGCAGGACAGCCACACCAACTGTCTGCCCAGGAGGGCCTAAACCGAGTCCAGTGTGTATACCAGCACACCCAGGACACAGTGGCCCAAATCCTCAATACTGTGCAAGAGACCTAGTGGCTGTAGGGGTAATACCACCAGGAGGCCATGAAGCAGTGGCAGGCCCAGCACACCACCATGGCCTCTGTAGTAGGTGTGCTCAGGGACCTGACCACTGTCATACGTGCATCCACCACCCACCAGGAGGCCCCTACTACTAGCCACAACCCATCACAGCCCTCCACGTCAGTGGCAGCCAGTGGGATAGAGGCCCCACCACAGGACTTGCAGGCCACCAGCTCCCGACCCCTGTAGCTGAGGAACCCCCACACAAGCGAGGACATCCAACTAGGCATACCGCCGGACTTAATGGCCAGACCACGACCACCGCCAGGAAGAGAACCTTACCTGAACATTCTCCCTTGTATGTGACTGTGACACCCTGTTCACTGTCCACTCCCAAACCTCTCTCAACCCATAGCCGGCACACTGGACCCAGGCTACTTACAACTGGACTCACACTGTTGCCAATGGCGATCGCTGCCGGTGGTGATAGTGATGTCCGCGGTGGTTGTGACCACCATTTCATGTGCTCATGCTCACTTGACTTCTAACCTCGTGCACTGAAGACCTCCACTGTGTGTGCTGCTGTGTACTGACTCTGGTATCCAAGATGTTGCATCCTGCAGGTGACAGGGCCCCAGCCTTCCCCTAGGAAGAGTTGGAGCGTCTTGCGGACGGGGTCCTGCCCCTGTATGACAGTTGTATGGGACACCAGAGCAGCAGGTGAGCCCATTGGCATTGTCCTGTATTTGAGTTGTGCGCATGGGAATGAGGGCCTTGGTATGTGGCAGTGTGAATGGAGCATGGACATGGGTGAGGGGCTGAGGGCTACATTGGCTGACGATGCGTGGGTATGAACGTGTGATGTTTGCTGTCCACTACTGTGCCAGGGATGCCACCCTACATGATTGTGTTCTTCTGTGTTTTTCACACATGCAGGTCAGCGCCCACCAGAAGAAGGGGATTTGGCATGCCATCGCCAAGCAAGTGCGGACCCTGGGGGTCCATCCCCGGCAGTGCACTCACTGCAGAAAGCGGTGGGAGGACCTGAGACGCTGGGCCCAGAATACCCTGGAGGCCCAGCTGGGGACGTCCTCCCAATGAGGGAGGGGTGCCTGTCAGACCCTGACCCCCCTAAAGGACCCCATCTTGGCAAGGCCTACCCTAAGGTGGATGGGCGCTTGAGGGAAGCACAGCAGCCACATGGGGGTGAGTACTCCCTCTCACTTGTGACATGTGTTGGCATGGTGGCTCTGGGTGGGCACCATTGGGTGGCTGTGACGAGGATGCTAGGTACGAAGATGTACACTAGGGTTGTGTCCATCTGGACAGGATTTACATCACAGGTGTAAGTAATGCCATGCAGACAGTGGTAGTGGTAGTATTGCAGACTCCTCCAATGATTAACTGTGTGGCCACCTACTTGCTAGATCTGCTTGCCAGCACATGGCAACAGGACCTTCAGAAGTGGGGTGTCAGGGCATTGTCATAGCTCACGACCAAACACTGTTCCAGGGGTGTATCCATGACCTCAATCAGCTGGCAGGCACTGCATGGATGATGGGGTGGGTGCACCAAGTGGTGACTGTGCTTCTTGACAATAGCCATGGGGGGGCCTCGCAACTAGGCTGGCAGGATCCTTTTGGGTGTGCAGTCCTTTGCATGCTTGTCTCACCAGCCATGAGTAGTGGGCAGGTACTGGACAGGTGTAGCGGGTATGACACACCTCATGTACATTTTAGTATCAGTCAGACCATCAGCGGTTGACATGTACATTGTTGTGGTTACCCAAATGGTGTGCCCAAGTTGTAGGATGTTTGTAGATGGGCTTAAGGTATTATGGCATGGCATCAAATGCTGATGTTCTACCTTGTGTAACTGTTGTACTGGAATTGACCAATTACACCATGTCTCTCTCTCTCTCTCTTCCTCCCTGTCTTCCTCTGTCTTTGTGTGCATCAGCATCATCTGGTGAAGGAGAAGGGGCACCGGCGAGTGGGGAAGCTGCAGCCCACGGGACCCAGGAGGCTGACATGGAGGATGAGGGGAATGCTACGGGGGAGACTGGATCGACCACTACATTCCACAGATTCCTCCTCCGATGGGGGCTCCTTCATGGTGGTGGACCCATCTGGGACCACCCCAGCACCATCCTTGTCTGCCACCCCCCTACCAGCATCACCCTCCCTGTAGCTCCCCACCCAGTTGCCCATGCCCGCTCACCGAAGAGGGTGGGCATCTACTTCACCGCAGGCACCTCTTCCTTTGCCCCAGTCAGCCCTGCTGCCCTCAGTGAGGAGGCTATTGACCTCCTAAGGTCCATCTCTGTGGGGCAGACATCTATCATGAATGCCATCCAGGGACTGGCATCCCAGATGCAACAGTGCAATGTGTTCCTGGAAGGCAATCACAATGTCTTCACTGGCCTACAGAGATCGTCACTTCTTCTCCTTTCCCCTCTCCAGCTACCTGTTTCCAATCCCTCTCCCCTCACCCATCCAAGGCACACCTACTGACCCACATGCATCCACATCAACATACATGGTATGGAAGGACAGACATAAGCACCACTGATGCCACCACCGCCATGCACACACTCAACACATGCATGCAGACATGACAACATCCACACCCAGCACTGACTCCCCTACCACCTCCCCCTCACAGTCGACGCACCACTCACACCTGCAGTCAGCATCACATCAGTCACTGTTCCTAACACATGTGCCCTCACTGCCACCATCACCACATCTTCAGACCCCCATTCATGCACCCCATACACCACTGGTTCATACACCATAACTCTCAACATACCCACATGCAGTAAATCCACCATACCTGCAGACACCACTCCAAAATTCACTCACACTACCCCCCTACCATCTCCCTGCATCTCCTTCCCACCTCCTCCCAGTACATCTTATCGCACACACTCACTCACCCAACAGTCCCCCAGTACACACATTTCATCCACCCATGCACCTGCACCCATGGCAATCCACTTACACACCTCACAACCATACCCACTCCCAAATGTCTTTCCAGTGACCTCCCATGTGTACCCCAAAAATTTTTCCTGCACAGGTTTTCCCTGTTCCCCATCACCGACCCAGTCCCTGTTCACCTCAGGTGCCCTGCTACCCTTCCTGTGCCCCTACCTTCCGTATCCCAGTCTGCTGCTTCCCCTGTCCCTCCAACACCTGCCACTTCTGGCCTGTCACATCCAGTGCTCCTGCTGCCAAATTGAAACCCAAGCCCACTCCCTCCTCTTCCAAGGCCAGGCCCACTCCCTTCTTTTCCCAGGCCAAGGCCACTCCCTCCATTTCCAAGGCCAAGCCCACACCTCCCATTTCCAAGGCCAAGCCCAACCCCACCCCCCTTGCTATGCCCCCACCATCCAAGGGCAAGCCCAGGGTCCTCATCTGAAGGCACACCCAAGGGGCCCCCTCCAGTCCCAGATGGAAGGAACCCCCTCCAAGCCCAGGGACCCCCCACCTCAGCCCACCCCTAAGATGCCTGTACTCCCCATTGATGCCCCTGCCCTGTGGAGGCCTGCACTTTGCAGTCAGGAGTCAAGTTGGGGTGTCGTTTTTTGCCCAGTGTGCTCGGGCACTATGGATTTTGAATTGGTTCTTGGGCCTGTGTGTACAATGGTTAGTGCACATTTTGCAATTTATTGTATTTAAGCGGCACTACACTGCTGGTGTCATTGTTAACTACCTAGTCCTGGCTTTCATTCACCATGGATATGTGGTGGTTGTGTGTATTGGTGTGTATGTGTCTGTGTGTTGGTACGGATTTCTGTTTTGTTGGTGTGTGTGTGTGGGTATGGCTTCCCATGTCATGTGTGTGTTGTGCGTGTCTGTACTAATGTATTTCCCTCCACTGTGTGCTAGGCTGGTGTACTTATGGTTGGTGTTGTGGTCACCGTCGCTGGTCCGGGAGTTGCAGGGCCAGGTACAGGATTGGAAGTATTTGCAATTTGCGTGCCATGGTGCCTTGCGGATGTGCCGGTGTTCCCTTTTATATTGTTCGTTTCCACCAGGCTTATGGCGGTGGTAGTTCTGTCCTGGAAATCCTGGTGGTGAGCAACCTGACAATATGGTCGTGGGATGCTGTCTGACCGCCAGGCTGGAGATGGCTGGCGCGCCAGCCTTTCCTCTGTGGTGGCCCAAATGGTGTCTTGGCTGTGTTCTGCAGGTACCTTTTAAGGACTTGCGATATGGCGGATTTCACCGTCGGTGGTGCAGCCGCCAACTCCATTAAGGCAGTCTGCTGAACGCCAGACTCGTAATGAGGGCCATAGTTTGACATGCAAAACGGTGCAGTTCAGTTTTCAGAAGAATGGCACCTGGCCTAAAGGTGTGGCTGAAAACAGCACTGTGGCCTGCTTTTGATCTTCTAAAATTATTTGAGTGCTTTCAAAATGATTTGTGTGGGAATGTAAATTATGAATAGACCCTAATTAGCTAGCAGGTTTTTCTTTTTCTTAGTGCATCACTCTAAGTGTGACGGATACATCCAAACATGGGTCCCGTGCTTACGGCATCAGCTGAAACTCGCTGATGAGGCCTAGAGCTCTCTGGGAATGCTTCTTTTCCATACAAGGGAACATGTGTGAGGTTGCTGCTTTTTCATTCAGAAAGTACCAGGCCTGGTAATCTAGGCTGGACTGTTCTTGTTGGGTGCGACCAAGTCTAACTTGCATGAGGGTATTAGCTGTCAAAAGTGGTAAAAACATTAGTTGAGATCAATTTAAGCATTCCACCCATCATCATTTGTTTGTCTTGAGAACGTAATTGTGTAGGATGGTTAAGGTTAGCTGTGCTGATCTTTCACTGCTGACAAAATCTGTTGTTCTGGAGGTCAAAAGTTACAATTCCAGTAAAGCAGAATCATCCTTGCGAGTTAGGTAAACAGAGAACCATACATCGGGCAATAGTAATACCTGTTGTTTACATCTTCCAGAAACAGCAGAAATACACTAATGAAGCAAGTTTATTAACTGCGCCTAAAGCACTGCTCTTTCTCTGCTTAATGTATTTCTGTATTTATGCATAGAGCTTTGCAGGATAATTAGGCACTTCAGTGTCTGTCAAACATTTGTCACTAATTTAGGGTGATCTGGGGCAGGGTATACAGCTGAACAGTAGTCTATGTATTATGTTCAAGCTGTACTCTTATCAAATTTATTTAAACTGTTGAATGCCAAACTATTGTTAGAAAAAATATTGTTCGATAGAAACATTGTCCCCTAAATATATTTTTTAAAGTTTTTGCCCCATTAGGTGTAGAATTTGATTAATCTATGGGACAATATATTTGGAAATTATATATAGGACACAATATTTCTGTCACATCTAATTTTGGTAAAGGGATTCTGTTTCTATAGTATTTACATCAAATGTCCAGGTTGTACATTGACTGATTTTGAACCCAGGTTATGTGTCACACAACACTGTTATTTTTCAGTTAACAAAGGCATATTATGTTTTGTGCAGATAGATACTAGTAGCAGGGGACCATTTAAAGTTTGGTGGAGAGGGAGCCCAATCAAATTCAAGGTACCCTCATCCCATTTGGGGGAGGGAGAGAACTGCAGGGGTTTCAGATGGTAGCATTTTAGATGGATGCATAATCTGAAACCTCTGACCTAATGCCCCATCCATCACAGGACTGTTAAGTCATAATAACAATCAACTGCCCAATTTAGGGTAAGGAAAAGTGTTATGTAGAACATTTATGGTAGAACGTTTAAGTTAGTTATTAGAGGTATTAGGATCGAATGTGGAATGTGAGAGGTGCGTGCATGAGTGAGAATGAAGGAGAGAGCGATTGGAGTGATTGGTGACAGTTGAGGAGAAGCAGGGTTTTGACGCTATGCACGCTGTACCAGTCTGCTTTTATTTATATTTTAAATAAACCTATGAACACCGGACCCTGTGATTTTCGATGTTTACTTAACAAAAAGGTGGCTAGATTTTCCAGCCCAGGAACTCCGTGCAATATATGGCTGTCACAGACAGGGAGATAAAACCAACGACCCCAAGCACTGTGAGAAAACTCCCTGCTTGTTATGGCCATTGTTACCTTTAGTTTCTCAAGAAATAAACACTTACTTTGGGAGTTTGTTTCTTCAAAAAAAAAAAACTTTGTTAAGTGAGCATAACAAAAATGGTATCCACTCATTAACGATCTATGGCTTCAGTGGAACTGCTGTACTGGTGGCTCAGATGATGACACAAAGTTGCCCGCCTGCCCGGTGGGGATGTCTTAATCTGACAGACACTTCTTCACCAGGGGAGCAGAGACCATATCATCCACTAACCTGGGTGACAAGTGGGCACTCTGTATGGTCTAAATAGCCGTGATAAGCTATAGCTGGAGCACAGGTGCTGCAGACTAGTTCTTAGAAAGGGAAAACTATGACTTCTTGTAGGTATAAACGTTCTTCCACAGGAGAAGGATTGTAGAAAGGGTGAATGTAAGAAACAGCGAAAAGGAAGAATGGTGAATAGAAGGAAGAGTGGGATAGAAGAAGGGAAGGGGAAAGAAGGAAATGTGAAAGGAAAGAAGAGAAAAAGGATAAGGGTGGAAGGAAGACTGAAAGGAATGAAATGATGGGATGGCAGGGCGAAAAGATGGGAAGAAGGAAGGAAAGCACAAGAGAAATGTTAAAGGAAGGCAGGGTGAAAGGAGGGAAGTGTTAGAGAGAGGATGGGTGAAACGAAGGATGGAATAAATGAAGGAAGGGTGAAGGAACATAACGAATGGTGGAGGGAATGGTGAATGGAAACATGAAAGGGAGAAATAAAGAGCATATGATATAAGGATGAAAACTGAGGGATGGATGGATTGATGGTGCGATTGATGGAGTGACTGATGAAATAATGAGTTGATTGAAGGGTGAAAAATGCACTGGAGGGTGTTGGGAAGTGCAAAAGGATGGATGACAGGAAAAGTGAAATGATGGATGCATTGATGCATGAACGAATGAATGGTGGGTGAGTCAAAGGAAAGAAGAGATTGTGGCTGAATGGAGCAATGGATGGATAGATGAAAAGATGAATGGGTGGGTGGATAGAGAGATAGAAGAGTGAACTTATACATGAGTGAATAAAAGGATGGATGATATTTTGATAGAAAATTTAAAGGATGATAGTTAACAAAAGAATAATGGTTGGAAAGATGGCTGGAGAGGAAATATGAGTGTCTCGGTGGACTGTAACATCGATGAAAGTTTGAGAGGAAGGAAAGATTGATGGAAGAAGGGATAGAAGTTTGAAATTAGCTATTCAAGACAGGATTGGGCTTGCTCACTTCAGTTAGTGATGTCAGATGTATGGCTCAAAGCGTGTTCATTAAATTTTCTGGCTACTGCGTAGTTGCCTAGTTTGGCCCGAGTTGTTGATAGAAACTACTATAATGACCTAGAAAAAAGCCATCTGCTGTTTCTTTGAAATCAGTGCATTCAGACCTTGCTTGAAATCAAACAAATCATTTTAGAAACCAGGGAGTTTCCAGTTCTGAACTGGATACTAGTCATGTGTACATACCGCGTTTGTTTTTGTTGTAACTTCATATGACCTGATGAAACATGGGGCCTCATTACGAATTTGGAGCTCCGACCGTCGGACATGACATGGTCGTGGGAATTGCAGGGGCCACCCTGTGGGCCCCAGGACTGGCTTTCTGCCAGCCTTTCAATGGCAGTGAAGTGAAAGTGAATTCGAGATCAGCATGGTGGTGCTGCCATGAGCTCTGCCATGGTTGATGACGACTTTAACTGCTGCCACCATGTCGGGATCGGTGATTTCTGGCGGTGGGGGCAGTCTCCTGGTGGTCGGACAGCCGGATCGGACCACTAGGAGTACAGCGGTCCGACCGCCACCGCGAGTTTGGTGGTCTGAAGATCACTAAACTCGTTATGCGGCCCATAATCAGACTGTCTTTTTAGATTATGTTAAAACTCATATTCTAGGGGGACAATAGCACACGTGATGCAAGATGACCGTGTGCTCTAGTCTTCGCATCATTCCTGCCAAATGACGACATTTCTGCCAATGATGGAAGGTTTTGTGACTTTTGTTTAGTAGGGAATTGAATCCCTATTCCCAAATCAGTATGTGGTGAGGTTTTTGGTGTTATTCAAAGAGCCACAAGAAGCAAGGGCTCTTCTGATACTTTCTCCTCACCTCTGCTCCATGTACAGCCTGCTTTCCTGAGGGAGCAATGAGATGGACTTCTCAGCACGACTACCTACCTCCTCTCAGCTGATGATCTCCCTCTTAAAGGGATTTCTGAATAGTGTTACTTTTTGGAGACACTTTTCCATTCAACATATTTAAGGTGCTTTTAATTTCAAACAGGAACTGTTGCAGCTGTCCTGTTTATAATATTCAGTTTTATAACTAATACTAATTATCTTCTTTATTACCACAAAAACAATACTACAATGCATCTGTTTTGGGCATTTCTATGGCTCACTATATATTTATATATATATATTTATATATATATATATATATATATATATATATATATATATATATATATATAGTAGTTTTATTAAATTTAGAATACAAACAAAATCAATAGCTTCCCATTCTGGACACAAGCTGCCTCACCAACACCCATTCAATCCAAAGTTGCTGCAGACTCACAGGAAACCCTAAATACGCTTCTGGAAGAATTTCAGGCTATTCATATAAATAGAGATTCCATTTTCTTGGACATTAAACGGATTCAACAAGACATTGGTGGTCATTATGACCCTGGCGGTATTACAACGCCAGGGCCAAAACAACGGGAGCACCGCCAACAGGCTGGCGGTGCCTCCCGGTGTATTTTGACCGCAGCGGTAGTGCCGCGGTCGCACCGCTGGGGGCGGCGGTTTTCCGCCACAATGGCCCTGGCGGTTATAATCCGCCAGGGCAGCGCTGCTTGCACCGCCAGGAAAAGGCTGGCGTTACGGGGAGTGGTGGGGCCCCCTGACAGGGCCCCATGCGAAAAGCGCGACGGGTGCAGTCGCACGCCGCAACACCGCCGGCTCCATTTGGAGCCGGCTCCCATGTTGCGGCCCACATCCCCGCTGGGCCGGCGGACGGAAACTTGGTTTCGGATGTCCAAATGGGCACCGCGGGAGTGCACCCGCCAATGTTGTAATGAGGCCCATTATCTTCCTTTCAATAAAGGTAGCAGATGATAAGGTCATTCATAATCTGTGATAATACTGAAGCTATTTCAGCTATGACTCTAATTGTACATCAGATTCATATCTTTCAAACTATGCTACTTGATTTAAGAAAATCAATTTAAAAATCAGGGACCGCCAATACAATTTATGAATGTTTAATGTTCCTGAAAAGGTTTATGAATAGAGCTGTTGTCTCTTCTTGGAATGCACATTAACTAAGCAGAATAATCTAAGTTTCCAGAAAAGTTTAAAGTTGATAAAGCTCACTGTATTCCTTCTCACAGAAAGCCTCATCAAACAAAACTCAGACAGATTATTTTTGAAGTACGAAGACATCATCATGTTCTTCTAATCAAAAAGGCTGTGTGAGAAATTACAATCTGTTTCTTGAAGGTAATAAGATATTCACCCATCTGGATTTTGCAAAGGAGATAGTGAAAATACATTGACAATTCTCAAACTTATGACTGAGGCTGACAGAAGCAGGATGTGGCCTTTTTGACCCTTCTGTAAAGCATATTTGTAAAATTGATATCTCTAAGTCTTTCTCTCCCTCAGATCTGAGGCAATTTTTAGACCAACATGATCTTATTGTCATTGAATCACAAACTTCAGATTTTGCTGGCTAATTTTTATTCCCCCATTATACGTCATATAATTAACATTGCAGGTGCATACAGTGGGTTCAGTCTTGTCTCATACCTCTGTCTCTACATTACCAGTTGATACGAGGTCTTGGTCTGTGACCTTCATTTATGTTGTTTGTGTTGTTTGCCTTGTTTACATGGGCTACTTTATTTACATTATCATTCAATGTCTCATGTTACTTATCTCTCTTTCTTTACCTATGGCTCATCAGTAAAAACTGACTGTTGTTTCTCTTAATGCTAAAGGTTTAAAGCATCAGTCAACAGACATAAAACTATGGAATATTTAAGAGAAGTTTAATGCTGATATTTGATTTTTACATTAAACCCATATTAATGATACGATTTTATATTCCATGTCTAAGCGATGGGTAGGAGACATTGCTTAATCTGCTGCCATGGAATGCAAAAACAGGAGTGGCTCTTCTTTTTTTTACATAAATCCCACCCACAATTATTAAATGAACATCATGATTCTGATGGTAGATATGTCTATGCCCAAGTTAAATTGGACAGACACATTGTGAACCTTGTTAAGATATATTCTGCCGCATTAGATGACCCTTCTTTTTGGAAAAATATTACTGCTGCAATAGTTAAATTAGATAATGTTCACCTTATCATGGGGGGAGATGTTAACCTTATTCATCTCTCATTATTAGAGCTCTCCTCTACATTCAGGATTAGACCCATTAAATCTTTCCACCTTTTAAAATTATTTTTTTTACCCCTAAATTGATTGATTGCTGAAGACTAGCACATCCTACAGATAAAGAATTTACTTTATTTTCTAATACACTTTGCACTTTCTCTAGGATTGATTACCTACTGTAGGTCCTACTGTAGAACCTATCAGAATTTATGACCATGTTTTAATCTCCTTTTCTTTGGCCCTAACCGAGTCCTGGCCTTCTAAACATAGATGGCAAATGAACACTGACATAGTTTTCAACCTAATTAATTTGAGGAAATTGGCTACTGCCATAAACAAATAATTTTGAATGATAATCCTGAGGACACTTCTAAAATGATCTATTGGGATGCATTCAATTCATATATCCGAGGTGACACTGTATCTTTTTTAAAATAGACTGTGTTAAAAGTTTCTTCTTATGCTGATGATTTGTGTTAAATGTAAACGGCAGTGTGATTTCTCTACCTATTCTTCTTCTTCATATCATTCATCAATATGCGGGAACCTCTGGCTACCCTTTTAACATTAATAAAACAGATTTTTTTTCCATTAAATATTTTAGACAATTCTACAATGATAGCAAATTCAAACATTTTATGATCTCCAACGACACTAAATTAATTAGGCTGTTAATTTTGCTAATTCTATCAAAATTACAAATTAAAATCAACTACTTCAAATGCTGCATACCACAAAAGATAAATTAGATATATGGTCAACTATGCACCTAAATATTGCCCAAAAGATTCTCTACAATGTATACATGTTACAATTATGTATACATTCTATATTTTTTACTAAACTATATAAAGTAATTGGTAAGTTTATCCGGAACAATATGTCAGCATGCATTAGCGTTAAAACCCTAAACATTCGGAAAAAGAGGGTGGTGCTGACTCACTTGATTTCAACAAATATCATAAATCTTTTCTTATTGCACAAAACTTGTTATGGTTTCAGAATTTTGGCCCTTTCAAGTCTCCCAAATGTCTGTTATTAGAACAAAATGTGTTACAACATTTTCCTTTACCTGCCTTTTTGACAATGGCTAACATCAAGATTGATAAAATGTAATCCATTCTTGCCACCTTCAAACTTGCTCTCCTATCGTTTGAGGAAAAACGTATTATTAAAATTAAATCATCTAACAAAGTTTCACTTTGATTTAACCTCAACCTTTAACTCAATATTTGTATTACTTTATGGAATTCATGGATTAATGCTGGTATTTTCTTATATTAGCGATATTTGTCAAGGGAATATGTTCTATTCATTTAATTTGCTAAGCTCCAAGTACTACCTTCCTCAATCTAAATTTCCAAAACATGAATTACTATGTAATACCCTTCTAAATACTTATTCTATTTCCCTATCGTCTGCTAAAATGCCTAACATGGAGTTTTGTCTCTGTCTTTTTCGCTGGTCAGGATGTATCGCATCTAAAGTGAATAAAAAACACTCAACACTAATCCTTCCCATTTTACAGCTTTGGCTGAAAGATGGACTTCGGACCGCATTATACAATCATCTCCTGAGGACTGGAAATCTATTTGGTCATCTATTATTGCTAGTTATCTCCCAGCTACTCCCATACAAACTATTTTTTACCTTTTATACCAATGATATTGGTCCCCAGTTAAATTGTTCAAAACAAATTTGTTGGACACACCAAATTGTTGGCATTGTAAATCTACTCCAGGAAGTTCACAACATATACTGTATGGCTGCCCTATGGTTTTTGAATTTCGGACTGATGTTAGGAATGCTATCATTCAGCTTTTTAACATCCAAACACCTTCATCATTTAATGTTCTGATCTACAAATCTCAAGCTTTTAAAACTGTAATATCTCCTTCTGATTGTAAACTTTTTGATTTCCTTATTTCTACTGCTGTTAAATCAATCACTTCACACTGGAAAGATGCAACCTTATTATTGGGTAATGCTTGGTTGGAATTGATTATTTTCCTTAGACATGGACAGTCCTTATTAGTTTGTACTAGTAAAGACTGTCCTATACTTATATCTAACATATGTTATCCTCTTGACTCATATATTGCCACTTGTAATTTATTATAAGACATCTACTGTTTTATTTATATTTCTATAGTAGCCCATCTTTTTTTACATGTTTTAGTTAATTAACACTATGGCTGTTTATATATGCTAATGTAAGTTATTGATCACATATTTCTAATGTAATTCTTCTTCCATTTTAATTCCTTACAGTTTTGGTAATATGTTTTGTATGGTTACAATCAATAAATATTCTTAAACATAAAAAACCCATGTTATACCTAAATTAAACAATAGTTTGCCTGGCAGGTTATTGTTGCTTTGTTCTCGTTCTTCCTATAGTCACCTTTTCCTTTGCAAGTTGTATCTAGTTGATTTGAGATTCTTATGCATGTTACTTAATAATAAATTGATGTACATGGAAAACAATTACAGGTGCAATATTCTAATAGAATCCCACTGCCCCTATACACTGAACACAATGTCACATCTTTAAATGTTTTCCTATTGGTATCCTGTATGTATTGGTATTTAAATACTTACTTCAATGAGTAACACAATTAATAGAATTATATTATGTAATGGTTTAATTGTAAAGTTTTATATACATGTTTTCAATATTTTGTAGAAAAAATTGAATGAGGAGTTAGTTATCCATATTTATTGTACAGTCATTTCATTTTAGTACATTGCTGATTTCCCCTGGAGAACAATAGGAACAATATAGTAACGTCCCAATACATCTGACATTACTGTTTGATTTGTTTTTCAAACTATCACAATCATTATTATTTTGTGTAAACAATATGTCACATGTACGATATACATCATCCTCTTTGGGACATTTTTTGATCTTTGAGTTTGAGCCTGCTATAGATTACTTGCAGCATCCATGGAAGATGTTGTATACTATGGATGTCCTGGGATCAGAGCTACTATTCAATTACAACTGAACAAATAAGTTACTTAAAAAAATTCTAACATAGCCAATGTTATCCAATTGTGAAACGTTCAGCATCATGCTCTTGTGTGTGAACCCTTGGGTTTATAAGGGGCTATATTTACAATGCTCACTCAGTGGAATAAGATGCTCAACAGAATGCTACAATATGTAAAGCTTGTTGTAATACACCTGCTTGCTAGCCTAATTTCTGACCCAAACCCAGCAATCCACAACCCAAAAGGATCAAGGGTCTAAACAAAGCATAAGGTGACAATTCTGGCTGCAAAAGGACTAGTCAACAAAGTCTTAATAGCAAGCTTACAGTGCAACTGAGAATCCAGAGTGTTAAAGAATTAGTCTCTTTCTAGGCATGCTGCAAAATGCATCACACTTTGCAATTCACCTTGTTCCACCTCCACTGGGAAGGCTTAATATTTTGATGCACTCCCAGGCTACAAGTCTTGGGAAATTTAGGTAGGTGACCTTGCATTGCTTGGCAAATCTGAATTAAGTACTGTGTTGTCCTTGTGACTCCATGTGTGACGCATGGACAATGCAATACAATGATGAATCTGGCCCTTGGTTTTAATTTTGTATTGTGGATTAGGTTTTGTAGGGCAAATTGGTAGTACAACACAGGCATAATTGTATCCCATCTATGAGTCGTGTCTGGATGTTAAAACATATCGACCCTCTCACACTACTCAGAGAACCTTTGTCAAGGCTGAGGTGGATCTGAGGACCACAGATTATATATAGATTTGTTTGTTTTGTATGATAATATTTATCAATATTTGTATGTAATACGGAGTTTATTTCTAGCAGGCCTGAAAGACCTAATTCTGGTCCACTTGGTATAAGAGGATATTTCTCCTCCTTATATTACCTTTGCATTGATAATTATTCCTAAAATGTGTATCCCTACAGTGGGGGTAATTAATCAGAGGTTTTTCTATAATAGGAGGCACTTCTTCCATAAACCAGAGGCCCTAAACCTGAATTGTTGTTGACTCTTTCTGAACAAAAAGTTTACTCAGCACAGGCAAACTAGAACTCTCTTAACAACTTCCAATATATTGTACATCTGTGCGTGAGTTCAAAAAGACCCAGAATGGGGCCATGTATTTTATGTCCAATCAGGTCACCTATAAAACACTTTATACGAGACCTTCAAATTTATCAATGAACATTATGCATTTCTACATGCTCTTAAAGATTTTGTATTTTTCACCTTCAACCATGTTAGTTATGTGTGTTTGTGTTACGCCGCCGGCCTCCGTGGCCCGGGCGGGAGAGCCGGCCCAGGCCGCGGTTGGGGCCGCAGTCCGTTTTCCGGGCCGTGGGGCTTGCCTCGACCCTTTTTTTGGGCCTCATGTCACCTGAGGCCCTGGATTAGACATCGGGCCTCAGAAAGTTCAGGCGCGGCACGCCCTCAAGTTTAGGAGTGGGCACCCCCTCACTTACCTGGTGACTGGCCTTTCTTTTTAGCTTCTTTCCTCTTTCTTCTTTCTCTTCTTTCCTTTCTTCTAGTAGGGGCCATATTCTTCTTTCTCCCAGCATGCCTTTCTTCTTATCTTCTTCCCTACATGCGTCTGGTTCCCTTACTAAAATGGTGTCCTCATCTATCTCATTCTATAGTCTTATCCCAATCCAACATGGCGTCCTTGCTTTTCCTGTGTGTCACTTCCTGTTCAGGAGTATTTAAGAAGTTGCATTCTTGCTCTCCTTGCACTGCAACACTTCCTTTGGTGGTGATCACGCTCCGGTTGTTTTCTTCTGATTCCAGCCTTTTTTCCCGGATTGTTCTAGCTTCCTTCCACTTATTTTTCTTGATTGGAAGTCTGACATTTTTCTTGTGTTTTTTCTTCTGTTCCAGGGAGTTCCTGTCATCAAGGTTTTTATCCCTCTGGGGTTTTTCCTCTTGGACTCCTTCTGGAAAGCACGGACTGCCTTTTGATGTACAATTGCAGCAGCTCTGTGGCTACCAGAAAGGGCCGCCCTTACCTTGGCCAGAGCAGTACCTACAATAATCGAGGTCATCCTTCAGTTCCAGCTGACCAAGAACGTAAGCAACGGGTAGACCGTGACAGTTTGTGCAAGAGGTTAACAACTGTCTTAATTCCCGAGATGGTACCCTGGTGGAGATTGCTCACGCCAGAAAATAATCTGGAAAATAACATGACAAATGGTATAACAGAAGACGTTATCCAGAAAACGTTATCTAGCTCAGTGTCTCTAAGTTCAGATTTGTTTTAGCAAGCAAGTATGCAACTGTAGGACAATGTAAGCCAAGCTAATGGTCTTCACAATAGGTAGTAGGTCATTACAGCCTTTTCACCTTCCATGTCCAGTGCGAGATATGACATTGCATTCCTCTGTATGATCATAACCATTTCCGTGCTGTTTCTCAATAGGAAATGGTGTACTATTTCAACGTCTCCCATCACGTTGAAGGCACACACTCACAGCATTCCAATTTATGACATAAGTACTGCTGCATTTAGTTTACGATACCGGTGATACAAGCCACAATGTTTTTTCTGGCCAAGATTCAGACACAGATTGCAGCAAATGCCTGGTCTGCTTTTTATTTCATTCCTAATAATGTACAGATGTTTGCAATACGTGAATGTGAAAAACATTCCAATATTTACAAATGCGAATAGCAGAACAGATCATAGGAAAAGGAAATCTGGCGCAAGAGTTTTTGTAGTAACTGTGATTAATTATATCAATTGCTTTTTGTGATGTTCCAAATACAGAGAGACATAATGGACTCTGGGAGGGTAACAGGGCATCTCTACATAACCTCCATAGACTGATGACCAAACCATGAGGTAGGCAGAGGTCCCCAAACTTGCTGTCCCCTATTACGTCACAACAATGAGGTATTAGTTTTCTGTGCCCTAGTATACAGCCCACTGGGCAGCCAGGTGGCGAAGGTCATAGCCTCCACCACCTTGGTGGCAGAGGACTAACCATCCTAATGAGAGATCCCCAGCTGCCTGGCAGAGATCTCTGTGCTGCAAAGGGAGCCAGTGTTGAGTTGAAAACCCTAAAGGTTAGTTAAGTGGGTACCACCCAAGGTCAGACTGGCCTATGGGGTAATCTGACAGCGCCAGAAAGGCTTGTCTGACAGGTCAGTGTGTGGGCTATTTTTTTGGATGTTTGTGGGCCGGTTTTATGGTATAGTGGGCAGGTTTTTCTCATGATTTCCCTAACATTACTACAAACATTCCTTGCAGCAAGCCCATATGCAAGCAGTCGTCAATACCTTCCAAAACACATATACAGCATCTTTATACAATACAAAAGCTGCCCAGTTTGCAGAATCAAGGCTACAATTTTAGCTTTCTGTTTTTCTAATGGGGGCCACTTTTATTTTGCTAATCTGGCCCATTATCTGTCCCAGTCTGACCCTAGTGCCGCTTTATGCCCACTCAGCAAAATCTTTTGTTTTGAGAAAGTTAACTTCCCAAGTGGTAGTTTATGTTATCAATGCATCAAATAAATGTCCGGATTTGCAGAAACTTTTCTCTTTGCATGAAGGAGCCATTTTCCGGTTCCCATACCCATGTCTGCTATGCCTTCAAAGGCATCTCCAGGCAGGGAAAGTAATTGATGATCACTTTTGCCTTTGGTGGGCAGGACCAAAAATTACAATGGCAAGAACAGTGTAGGTTGTGTCACTGTCAGCCGTGGCTCGCGGGGATTCCTGGGGGCGGGACAGGGTGGGCCATGGGGGGGATTATTGGCAGGGGCACGGAGGAATTAATAATAAAATTAAGTTACATTTTTAAAAACTTACCTCTGCTACTGTGCCGCACAGTGAGCCGCTCCTCTCCTCGCCTTCCTCCGGATGCTGTAGGCACAGGCTTCCAGCCTGCCCTGCGGACAATCCTGATGCTGCTCAAAGTAGCTGCAGGATTGGCTCAGAGTACCCAGCAAGGGTGCTCCCAACTGTGTTGCCGGGCTTAAGAGAGCCTACTGTGCATGTATGATTGGCCGGCCTGAGATGGCTGGCCAAACATACATGCGCAGTGAGGGGGAGTCAGTGCAGGTCACCCCCGTGGCCCCACCCCTTTCAAAGAAAAGGATCATAAACATAGTTTATTATCTTTTTCTTTGAAAGGCTTTTCAGCTGCCGTTGCTGGCAGAGGGGTGACACTCCTCCCCCCTTATGGAAGAGCCGCCCCTGGCGGGTCAGGAACAGTGCTGATTTACCGTGGTGCTTGTACTACACTAAACTCTAAATGAGGCACTTGATATTCACATTGAACAGCATAATGTTCTATGGGTGTGGAAAATCTGCACTGGCTATCATCTTATGTGCTTACTTATTGCCCTATGTACTCACTGCCCTGCTCCTGTTATGCAGCCTGAGAATTAGAAAGGCTGGAACGGGTGAGCAATTGCATTGCTGTTTGGTACTTGAAAGGAAATGGGTTATTAGTTGGGGAGGAGGTGAGTCCTTACCATTTTATTAGCACCCAAATTCTGTCAGATTAAGCTAGCATTTTCAGTAATTTAAATTTGGGCTTTATTTCTGGTAGTTATGGCAGAGAGCAGAAAAGCATACCCTAGTAAAAGTGTGTGAAGTATTTAGCAATACCTAAACAATTAAATAGTCAAACTCAGCATTATTTGATTTTTATTGTTCCCCCTGTTATTCCGTCACTGCCGTAGCCAAACCGAAAGTCAATCCAAATTTAAATCAGGAGGGCGGACCTTCATGTTGGCGGTATGTATACTTCGTTGCGATGGACTATACATACCACCAGCATTTAAATTGGGGCCTAAGTCTCATACTGCATCTATTAGCTTAAATGCCAGCCCCATCTGGCACTGACAACTGACTTCTGCAATTTAATTGTTCATTATGTTAATTCCTTACATATGATGTGTTGTGTATTTTGACTGATTTTGAGACTAAACTTATTTTTCCTTCTGTGATTTCTATCTTTACTTGTCCCAAGAGGGCTTATTTAATTGGCTTTGTTACTTGATAGGTTGACTAAAATCTAATCTTGAAAGGGCTCATTTCCTCATACGTCCTCTAAGACAACAACTTCCTGATCCTGTCTGTGTATGTACTTTATCTTTAAATTATATGATACACAGCATTATCAAGGAGAACTTGAGATATGATTTTTTTCAAACGTTTTAGGGTAAAAGGTGCCAAGAAAAAGTAAAGAGCCAATCAGAAGTCACTGTTCATGGTGGACAGGGACCTTACATGATTTCAGGCCAACCTTAATGGTACAGAGGTCTGATACACTTAGTGGACTATCTATGACAAAGTTTTTACCTTCTAACGAGGTGCTAGATTTTCAACATTTCCATTTGGAAGAAAACGGTTGCAAATTGAACATCAATGTTTTGCGAGACAAAATTATTTTTGCATATCAACTTATGTAGTAATAGTCCAGTTCATAAAATTCTGAATCATAGTTAGTCCCTGTTAGACCTGTCAGCCTTAGGGTGGTCTTTCACCAAACATTTGACCTTCCCCCACCCCTTTTGCTGATCTTATTTTTGTTGACCTTTGGACTCTAGACACTTTACCATTGCTAACCAGTGCTAATGGGCATTTGGTCACCCCTTTAAATCCCTTCAAACATGGTAAAATTGGTTTATCCCCAATTGCAATATTTAATTTACCCTTAAGTCCCCAGTAAAGTGGTACTATATGTACGTAGGGCCTGTAAATTAAATGGTAAAAGTGGGTTTGCAGCACTTACTGTGCCACCCACTTAGGTAGCCCTTTAAACATGTTTGAGGCCTGCCATTGCAGCATGGGTGTGCAGCTTTAAGCTGTCATTTAAACCTGGCAAAATGAACCGTCTTTTTCAATACACTTGAGTCACCACTAGGGTAGGCCTCAGACAGCCCATAAGACAGAGTGCAGTGTACTTAATGAAGCAGCACTTGAAATTTTCAGTTTTACATGTCCTGGTAGTGAAAAACTCTTCAATTCATTTTTCAGTACTGCAAGTCATACCTCTCCAGTTTGATAACAGAGTTCCCTTATTACATTTAATGAGCTGTAATTTCCAAATGGGAGCAGGTATTCAATTATATATTTGGTGTCTTTGGAACTGTAACAAAAGATCCCCATGGTAGGGTCAACTTCAAAATTAAAATTTTGGAAATGCTACTTTTGGAGAGTTTGAGTTTTTCTGCCTCAGCCATTTAGTGCCTGTAGCCTATCTCTGGGACACATGACTGGGTGGAGATGACAGTTGGGCTTTGTGTATTCCTCCTAGACAACCACACACAATAGAGAGCTGTGGTGGGCCTGGATGGGCCATCACTGGCAGGGAGAGAGAGCGGAGCTGAGCCCACCTACTTACACTTAAATAGACTGAGCCCTGCCTCCACACAAAGGGCTGCATACTACCTGCAGTTAGCCTGGAGCCATGACATGAAAGACAGAATGCCTGGGGACTTCTAATGGAAATCTCTAGAGGCCTCTCCCACCTCTCAGAGGGAGGACATCAGTTACAAAATAATATTGGACCTCAGTCACCACCTTTTTAGCACACTTATGGACCTATGGATACTCTTCCAGTAGGAAGGACTGCTATGCTGCTCAAATGACTGACACTCTGCTGTACTGCTGCACTGAAGGGCTCCTCCCCTACTGTGCTGACCTGTAGTTCTCTTGCCTGGGTGAGAAGGACTGGACCTGAATCTATTGAATCCAGGACCCCAAAGTGACCTCAACTGCTAGTTGACTAGCCTCCTGGCTAGAGTCTCAGGGACAGAAGGTTCCAACAACCTTGAACCTAGCACCTGGACTCTGCCATTTGTTTGTATACCTTGCCAAGGGGTACCACCCAATCCCTTGCAAGTGGGAATGAGGTGCTCTGCCAGCCTCTGTGGATCCACAAAACTGACGCATCCCCTCTGTTGCGCAATACAACCTGAGCAGCACAGATGCATTCCAGCTGCTATATGGATAGAATCATTACAAAGGCCTGTACTGCATTGCAGCCAACACCTCATCTGAACTGATGTACAAACCCAACCAGGCAATGCACCCTTGATACCGGATATCACATTGCAAGCCCTCTAGACTGCTCCTAAATGATGATGCAGGACCTTACACCACAGCCTCGCCGTATATTGGAACCCAACACATCTTTGATATGCACCTGCACAATGCTCCACAAACCAGGACTTAGGGTACTTTGTTCAGCAGGCCTAACTGAGTCCCTATAGCAGGCCTGTGCTCCATCATTGTTGGCCTGAACTTGTGACTTTGTCCCAATGTGGCACAACTAGATATCCACAGTATTTTCAGTGAAATATTTAAACCTGCATATCCCTTGCTTTACTGTTTAGATTTTTTGTTGTTTTGGTCTTGTTTTATTTATTAAAATTAACTATATTTTTCTGAATTGGTATGGGATCACTTTGTGATGTGTTTTCACTGTGTTTCTGTTTAAATTTAAAGTGCTGCACCAATACTTTACACAGTGTCTTTGCGTTAAGCCTAAATGCTCTGTGTCAAGCTTCCCAGGGATTGAGCACAGGTTAATTTAGGGTTTGCTTATAACGTTACCCCAATGAAAATTGTGGTTGCTGTTTGAGAAGGCCCCTCCCCCACCAGTGACCCAATTTCTTACTCTGGTATTCAGCTGTGAGGATTTGGACTTGTGTTTGTGCTGTGCCGTACAGTAATTTTTATTACACTACCAGCCCCACCTAAATAATTTAAGAAGAATTTGAGTTTTTTAAATTCTCCCTGATTGTCTTCTTTTTGTGTTTCCTAATCTACCCTCATTCCTACTACTGGACTGCTTAAAACCATACCTGCAGTAATGGAGTTTGACCTGGCCAACTTGAAACGTTACACAGTGGCTGGTTGTAAACAGTTTTTCAAGGAAAGGGGAATATAGATGAAGAAGGGCACCAAAAAAGTTGGAGCTGCAGAAAGCTCTGAGGGTCTGGCCAGAGGTCCACCAATTGACAACAGCTACAGAAGAGTAGGATATTGAGGATCATGGGGTTGAGCAGGATCAGGACCTGGACATCAGCCCTGAAATGCAGCCTTCAGTGGAGGAGGATGAATCAGTTCCTTAGTTATAACTCCCTGCCAGAGCAGGAAGCAGTGTGTCCTCACAATGCCTGACCCAGAGGAACCTGCAGACAGAAAGGCAGATGTGGAGTTCAGGCTCCAGATAGCACAACTCAAGATGGAGGAAAGCAAATTGGCTCTAGAACAGAAAAAGTGGGCTGAGGTAGAACTTATGTAAAATCAATCAGATTCCAGCAATGGAGGCAACATATGCCCAGTGTCTGAAGGAGACAAGAAGATATGGAACCCCAAAGACCTGGTACACAGTTCTGTGGTGGGAGATGGCTTTGATGAATGTTTTTCAGCTAACAAGTTGACCCTGCAAGTAAACAAAATCCCTGAGGAGAACTGAGAGGATGGTCTGTTGAAGCATCTCCCTCCAGTGGGGAGGGGCACTCTTTTCACCCTAGAGGTAGAAGATCACACCCCTGTGAAAGCCATTCTTCTAGCCAAACTTGGGCTGACCCCTGAGATGTATCACCAGAGGTTCAGGGACAGCCACAGGCTCCCCAATCAGTCTTGGGTAGATTTCCTGGACTACTCTAACAAGGCACTGAATGGCTAGGTGAGGAGCAGGAAAGTTGATGGTTACAATGCGCTGTACAACTTGACTCTCAGGAAGCACATGCTGAATATGTGTTTTACAGAGCTGTGCCAGCACCTAGTGGACATCAGACCTGCTGACCTCAGGCAGTTTACACAGGAGGCAGATCTCTAGGTCACTGGGTCAGCACCAGAGTGCCCAAAAAGTCATCTGGGGGATTGCCAAAAGAGTGGTCAGGGGTCTCACCAGAAGAAAGAGAGGGGAGAAAAGCTTTAAAGTAATGAGTTATCAAGGCCTTGGGGACTGCTTCATATGGATCAGAAATTAGCATTTACTTAAATTGTGATATCCTATCTGTAACTGAGAATATATTTTTCAGATCTCTTTTAGCACTTTCACAGAATACCCCACTTGCTCCACTATACTTAGATTTAGGACACAATTGTATTGCAATGAGTGTCCATAGTCATTCAGTTTTATATTGGCATCGCCTTTGGTCAGCTGATGAGGTCCCACCTTATAGAGGTGCCCTAAGTGAACTTCTCGGTTGTACTGATACCCTGGTTGACCTATAAATCCATGTTGATTAGAATGGGATTAGAACGATTTTGGTTACATCTTGAAGAGTTAGTTCAATTACCAGGTCATCCATGAAAGAAAAGTATTTGACCCTTGTGAAGAAGAAAGGTTTACAGAACTGTAACGGTGTAGGCATTGTAGGTGTTTTTTTTAATTTTATGATGTCATCCCAGTTTGAACCTTTTATGGACTATCCTCTTCCTCCTTGGACCAAGAAACACTGTCTCCAATTTAGATGTGATACAGTATGGAATACTGGGAGCTTTTGCAATAGCTGGAGACATCAGACTGAAAGCTCTGACAAAAGCCCCACTTGTACTTGTGAGATGGAGATAGTAGCACTTTTAAGCCTTTTCTGTAAATACTATGTTCCTCAAAGGAAAAATGAATAATTTCACTCTGTAGGAGTTTTGATTTTAGAAGAAATCATGCTACATTAAGAATTCTTAGAGTGGACATGAGCACTTAAACTGCATATTGTATATCGTACTATCTGCAATCAATATGGCTGCTTAGAGCAAGGATTTTAATGAAACAATGAATTATCTTAGAAACATATGCTGTGACGTTTTATTTTAGCACTGATTTAAAACCCAACAATTTGTGAATTGGGTTTTATAATATATTGTATGGATTTAGTTTATAATTATGAACTGACTTATGTAGTGCTGTTGTTTTTAAGGAAAGAATGCTTCGAAATGAATTATTTTGATGAAAAGTAAAGAGTTCTCAAAAGCCCCCCAAAATAATTCCCAAGGGAACAGTAGTAACCAGTCCCAATCTGAATGAAAGAAGGGTCTCTTTGACAAACAGATAGGGAGGTTTGTCCCCAGTGCACAAAGCGTGACAAGTATGGGTACTCCAGTGGAGACACCAAATGTCCCAAGAGGGCAAAGCCCACTGGTGGGCAGACACCTAGGTAAGTGAGTATGGCATTTGGGGGGGAAGTAGTGCCAGGTGGTGCATCACCATCAATAGGCAATGGGTTGAGTCTTTGAAGGACACAGCATTCAGCATGACTGCTGTAAGGTGTTAGCTGATATCCCCAGAGCAGGTCCTCCCTACTACATTCCATCAAGTCATAGTTGCAGACAACCGTGAGAGTCATCTACCAGTGGCTCTGGTTCTCTTTGAGTGGGGGGGTGTCTGGTTCTCTAAAAGTAGCTGTGAGCCCTGCCTGCAGATTGTCAACTACCTGGAGCACAATACCTGGAGGAAGCTAGCACTGAGTTCACATTAGGAGATGTTGGGAATTGCCTGAATGGGTCTGTATGACCACAAGGGCCATGGCTACCTTGGATGGGAGTCAAGGGTATCTGCCACTTGGAACAGTGGCCCAGGCAGCTGCCAAGAATAGTAAGGGCAAGAGGAGTGGCGAACCAGCCTTGTGGCCCAGGTTGATGGGGCACCTAAAAAGGATGCTCATGAACATATGTGGCAGGACATTGCACCCTTGGTGACCTGCCTGAGCTTGCTGGATGGTGAGTTGAGTGTAAGCCCACCAGGGAGGAATGCTGCAAAGTGCAGAAACAGGACCACACTCTAGAGGGCTTGAGGTGGCAACCTGAGGCCTGGGCATGAGGGGATACCTGTGGAGAATGAATTCCTATACAGTGAGCCTAAGGTTCGTGGGGGAACCCATTTGCTGATGGTTTCGCTGTGTTACAGAACCTTCCTACTGCAGCTCGCTTATGATATCCCCCTGGCAGGACAACTGGGGCAAGACAAGAGATTCACCAAGCATGTTGCCCACTTCTATTGGGCCCTGAAGAAGACTGCCTCAGATATATTCTGTAGGTCCTATCCCACCTGCTAGGCTAGTAAGAAGTCAGAGGAAAAGCTCAAGGCTCCTCTGACCCAATTACCTGTTGATAGCCTTCCCTTAGAAAGGGTGGACATCCAGATTGTTGAAACCTTGAACCTCAAGACAGCCTTAGGTAACAGGTTCTCCCTGGTCTTGGTGGACCACAGCACTCACTACCCAAAGGCCATCCCTCTGAGATTGGTCACTGCAAGTGCAGAAGCTAGGGTCCTGATAGGGATTTTTAACCAAGTGGGGTTCCCCAAGGAAGTAGTGCCTGACAGAGGCACTATCTTAATGTCAGCATACATGAGATCCATGTGGGATGAGTGCGGAGTAACTTATAAGTTCTCCACATCCTATCACCCCCAGGCCAACAGGCCTGTGGAAGATTAAACAACACACTCAAGGGAATGATAATGGGCCTACCTTAGCCCATGGGGTATAAGTGGAACTCCTTCTGCCATGCCTTCTGTTTGCCTACAGGGAGGTGCCACAAAAGGTAATGGGGTTTAACCCCATTTAACTCCTCTGGGGCCACCCTGTTAGGGCCTCTTAGCCTTGTATGGGAGTGATGGGAGCAAACTTCCAGAAAACACTCGTAGGATGTGGTCAGCCACATGCTGGCCCTCTGCAACTAGATGCATATGAAACTGGTATGGCCAGAAGGCCACGCTGATAGAGTTCCAACCTGGCCAAAAGGTGTGGGTTATAGAGCCTGTGTTCTGATGACTGGTGGTGTGCTGCCACTTTCGAGGAAATCACTAGTCAGTGGGTGGGGATGACTCATGACCACTCACTGACTAATGAATACAAGTTTCAAAGGGAAAATCTCCCCCCTTTTTCTGCATATCTTGTTTGCCTTACTACAAATAATACTACTGTCTACTACTCTTATGAGACGTTCAACATGGCAGAACCCTCCTTCTCTATGAGGAAGCTGATGTCTAGTAAAATGAGCAGTCCTTTCCTCCTCAATCACAGCAAGCTGGTTCTGCTCCCACTCCTACAGGAATGGAGGCATCCTGACTACAGTTGACCCTGGGATCAAAGCACCCCTCTTTCTTGAATGGGCACGTTTCTCCCTGGTCATTTTCAGGTTAATGAAGTTCCTGAAGTCTCCTTAACTGCCTTTCTTAAAAGGCATATCATGTTGATGGTTGTAACAAATCCTTCCTTTTTTTCCGCTGCATGTACCTGGACAACTTAGTAGGGTTTACATCCATTCTAGGTGCTGAGATGAACATTAGAGGGGAATGCAATTGTGCCCCCTAGGGCTGGTGTTTTGCAGTACGAAAGAAAGAGGTGGGGTCCAAATACTTTCCAACGGTGCTACTTTATCACAAAGTTAGGCCATCAATTTTTCCATGGCATAAAGGTTCCAAAGGTTCTAGGACCACAATAGATTCAAAGTCAGGATGTCAGGGGCCTTTAAATTCTAGACAACTGGCAATCTGGCTACCAGTAAAAATTGAGACATACACGTACAGACTGGTCAACTCCAGGTATAACCCTTCACCACCCCCCTCTCACAACAGGACCACAAGAAAATGTATTGGGAGCTGTACATTGGTGATGCCCTCGATGTTCTACACTACTTCCTTTCAGAATACCTGGATGCATGTATGCTCTGGACCTCAGCACCTCTAGTGAGAAGTTGAGACAGCTATGTGTAACAATATGGGCAACAAAGTAATTTTTATCACTATTTGTCTGACTGATCTATGATATTTCAAGCCTCCTCCACCTGTATACATCTTTGTTTGAAAAGTGTGTCTAAATGGGGAGTACATTGATGGGGAAACTCCATTCATAGGTATTCACATAGGTTCATTCCAATTTCTGTCCTCTGGATGTGTGGTCACTCTCTCCATCTTGCCTCCTGACATCCATTCTGATGGGATTACTATAGTTAACTTTAAACTGACACAATATATAAAATGTTTCCAATTCCTCTAGAAATAGGGGCAATGAGCCTGAGGAGCTTGAAAGGAAGCAGAAAGTGGTGCACACAAAAAGAACAACCACAATCTGCTTCCCTTCCACTGATATTCCTGTGATTTTGATTGATATTGAAGTCACTTTATTGATCAATGGGGTCCATTGATAACATGAACTAGATGGCAACAACATACATCCCTGTCTTACGCCCCTAGTTAAAGTTATAGGAGCTGAAAGTTGAAATCTTGCCGGCATTGGTTGAAGGATTTGGAGAACGTAATGTTAGAAAGGTTTGAAATTTGGTTCCCAAGTCAGTTTTAGACAGGCGCACCCATTAGAATGCCCAGCATACCATGGCAAAAACCCTTCTCTGCATCAAGCATGAAAAGGACTAATTGTGTTTTTTGCCTGGAGGCTTTATCAAACTTTCGTACCACAACGAGGAGTGAGACTGCCACGGAGGCTGGCAAACCCACTCTGCTTGAGAGGCAGAGAGGTATGCGCTACTCAGTTCTAGTTGGATGGTAGGATTGCCTCAGTTTCTGTCCAAGCTCTTCAGGTGCAGCAGCTCCTTTTAGCAAAAGGGAGCAGGACGTCTATGGAATCCTTTTATGGGAGTCACTTCCTTAGGTAAAGTGAGGTCACTCATTTCCTTTCCCAACACAAGACAGATGATGTCAAGATTTCCTCTGGATTAGACAATTCACACATGGCACAACTTCCTGTATCTGCCTGAATCATAGAAAAGGGGCTATTTTGTGACACACACACAGCGATGCAATGAAAATGGAGTTTCACGCTATTATAAACTTTTCCAGTTTTCTCCCTGATCTTATCTCTTTCTTCTCTTTTCTTAAACCCTTCTTCTGTTAGAGATTCTACTTTTCTGCTCATGGGAGGTTTTTTATGCCATCAGGCTTTTTCTTGTGATTTTTATAGCAGTCACCAACTCTTTACATGAGATTCTATAGAGTGAAGGGACCGTGGCTACTGGAAGGAGTCGCCTATACCTCGTCACTGCTTGAACTCAAGACCACCAGAGTAACTCCATGGGCTAGTTGGCTGGCATTCTGATGAGAGCCTGAGGGACAAAAAAGGCTCTAACCATCTTGAACCCTGTACCTGCTGTGAGTCCTCACTCCCCAAGTGGACTGTTGGGAGGAGGATTAAAGGTGCTCTGCCAACCCAGCAGTGGTCCCCACCAGCACCAATGCAGTGCAGCACAACCCGACACAGGACCTCCTTGCATGGTGGCACTCACAGTTGCTCATCATAACTGGTGCAGTGCAGCACAACTCTACATGGACCTCACCCTGCAGTTCCTCAATGGATCCAACGCAGTAATATGCAACCCGGTGCAGAACCCTTCATCACTCATCAGAACAGACCCTGCCAAACACATCTTGACAAAGGACCCCGCATCACACGTCATAACAGCCTTTATACAGCATATCAAGAACATAAGAGAGCACAGCAGAGAGCCTTCCATCAGTGCCAGCACTCCTAAGTTTTCTAGTGATCTGGATGAATTGAAGGAATTTTTTCCACTGCCTAAAAATTCAAATTGCTCTTTGCCCTGACCATTTGTTTAATATTTCCTGCAAAGTGAGGTAGTTTGCTGGATCTCGAACAGGGGTAGTGCTGGCTTGGGTGGCTCCTTTAGTTGGAAGTGATCCTACTCTACATAATTATGCAAGCTTTTTGGCACTGTTAAAAAAGATGAGAGACCTGACTAAGAGATTTCCACGGAATAAGTTCAATGTAACATCTCCTAAGGAAATTGGGATGTAATTACTATTGTTGTACTTGGTCATCTCTGAAGGGTCACCCCTCCCCAACCCTTTTGCCTTCAACTCTATTTTTTGGCTGAATGTATGTGTTGGCCCTAGGATTCTAAGCACTTTACCATTGCTAACCAGTTCTAAAGAGGTTGTTTTCACTCTCTAAAACATGGTAAAATATGGTAACATTGGCTTACACCTAATTGGCATACTAAATTTGCTTTTAAGTCCCTAGTAAAGTGTTATACCATATACCCAGGCACTTATTGTACCACTAACTTAAGGAGCCTTGCAAAACATGTCTCAGGCCTGCCATTGTAGCCTACCTGCAGTTTTAAACTGCCAATTCGACTTGGCAAAACAACCCCTTTTCTAAGCATAAAACTCCCTTATTGATACATATGCCACCCCTAAGGTAGGTCCTTAACTGCCCACAGAGCAGGGTTTATTGTAATTAACATGTTGGACATGTACGCTGGGGTTTTAGATTTCTTGGTAGTGAAAAACTTACAAATTTGTTTTTCAGTACTGTGAGACCCACTCCTCCCATAGGATTACATGGGTTTAACATTTGACTCAAGAAGCTTCTTAACTTCAAAGTGGGCACCAGGAATAAATATTGGACCTTCATACACATTCTTCTGATCATTTATGGACCTGAGGAATACTCAGAAGAAGGACCTGACCTGCTGCTCTGCTGCAAGAAGGACTGCCCCGCTGCTCTGCTACAACAAGACTGCTTGAACTCAAGACCAACAGAGTAACTTCATGGGCTAGTTGGCTGGCATTCTGATCAGAGCCTGAGGGACAAAAAAGGCTCTAACCATCTTGAACCCTGTACATGCTGTGAAACCTCACTCCCCAAGTGGACTGTTGGGAGGGGGATTAAAGGTGCTCTGCCAACCCAGCAGTGGTCCCCACCAGCACAAATGCAGGGCAGCACAACCCGACACAGGACCTCCTTGGATGGTGGCATTTGCAGTCGCTCATCATAACTGGTGCAGTGCAGCGCAACTCTACACGGACCTCACCCTGCAGCTCATCGTTGGATCCAACGCAGTAATATGCAACCCGGCGCAGAACCCTTCATCACTCATCAGAACAGACCCTGCCAAACGCATCTCGACACAGGACCCCGCATAACATGTGTCTTATCCAGGTGTCTGGTTGACACCTGTTCGGTATAAGTCAATAAGGACGCTCAATGAAGGACCACACGCCAATTATAAATACAATTTAGCTTTACTAGAATTGCAGGTAAAATGTAGGCATTTAGCACATTAACAATAGTAGAATAAGAATAGCAATAAAAAGCATCTATTTATATATATAAAAGCAAATAATTAATTGACAGATATAAGTTTTGATTAACTGTATACTAAAATGCATCGCACTACGATATTCAGGAAGCAGAATATAAATGAGTTGAATACTTCCGATAAGCTTTGATTTACTGCACACCAAAATGCATTTTTCAATTACTGCAGCAGGCTCTCACTACGATGTTCAGGAAGCAAAATATAAACAAACTGGATACTTCATTTAAGCTTTGATTTACTGTGCACCAAAATGCATGTTTCAATTACTGCAGCAGGCTCTCACTATGATGTTCAGGAAGCAAAATATAAACAAACTGAATACTTCATTTAAGCTTTGATTTACTGTGCACCAAAATGCATGTTTCAGTTATGGTAGCAGTTCACACTAATAGGTTTAGAAAGCAAAATATAAACGAGCTGAATACTTCAGGTTATAAACACAGTGCAGGCATAAATAATCAGTCATAATAATAGAGCAGAGAAACAAAGGTATTTTATCCCTGTGTGGAAACTTAACTTAATCCACGACATGCTAGGGAGCCCTCTACCGCCTGCTTGGACCTCTCTCCCCCTCAAGCACCACGAGCAAACAGGGAGGCAGGGCTGGGCCATGGCAGCTTCCACAATTCCATCTGCGAGCTTCCAAATCCCTCACACACAGTTCAGTGCTTAAATAACTCGAAGCTTGGATTCTATCTCATTCTGGCATTTTCTACCTATGTTATCAGTACTTGGCTGCTCTGCCTTTCTCCAGCCTTTGTTTTCATTCCATCTTCTCCCTGTACTCTCGTTCTCAAGGTTGAGACGGAGTCTTCTACACAAACAAGTTTGAAAATAATATCATGAACTTTTCCACGATGTTTGGGAGGGGGTTTCAACAGGCATTACACTCATCTACACTGCTCAAGCTAATTAACCCTTCGCGTTACAATGTCTTCCGCATCTTTCCCTAATACTGCACAACATGTCAGAAGAGCCTTTATACAGCATATCAAGAACATAAGGTACAATTCTGAGCAGGTCTAACTTGGTCCCTCTATCCAGTCTGAGTCCCATCATAGTTGGCCTGAACTTGTGACTTTGAACAAGGTGAGAGGATGTGAAGTCAGACTACATTATTTTGGCTATGGATGTTATATATCCACGAAAAAGGTACCTGCCCCAGAATGATGTCTCACTGGGGTTTTGTTGATGTCTTCATCTGAATGACTTGACACATTCACAGTTCTTGGAAACATAGACACAGGCGATATATGTGTCAAAGGCAGAGGTTGAGGATTCTGCATAATGTGGGGGAAAATTGCAGCCTCCATTGTCAAAGATGGCATCTTCCATTACGTAGGACAGATGCGGGGACAAAGGTAAACCACATGGACAGGCTAATTAAAATGGAAACTATAGCTTAAAATGGAACCTGTCCTGCATGTGTTTCAGAATCTAAAACTAAAATAAAGATTGGAGGGAAACTGTCATAAGATTTATGACATTGATGGAAACACTTCTAAGCAAAATAGTTGCTAAATTATCTCATTTTTGATTGATATTGCTTAGCAGAGATATTCATTATACATTTACAGAATAAAAACCATATGCCAGAAATGGATATTTGATGAGATAACAATTAATCACTTGATACATGTTCAATAACACGTCTTCAAAATTAAATGATAAAGGGGTCTCTGCGAAGGAAGGCATGATCCTTACAACAATAAGCATTGCAACAATTACAGCAATAAGCATCACAAGAACGGCGAACAGGCCTGTTTGTCTTAATTTTCCACAATTTGTCTTCTATGTGATCTATATTCCAAGATCTCAGAATCTTATAGCATATGTAATCTTGTAATCTTCGTACTTGTATAGCGCACTTTTACCCTGTGAGTCGGGCATCTTGGCGCTGTACGCATACCGCTGTGGAACCCTTCCTGGCTTTCCCTGTGAAGTTCCCACTCCTGGGCACCCCCAAGGTGAGGCCAGGCATCCCAGCACTGTTGGAGCCGTTGTGGAGATTAAGCACGCTATTGCCCAGAGTTACAGAGTGGGACCCATGATTAGATTGGCACCGAGGCAAGAGTTATCAGGTCCGAGGAAAATTGAGCCCAAGACCTGCTGAGGCAGGATTTGAACCCTGGTCCCGGCCAGACATCTGCATCAGGGTCTGCTGCTCTAATCATTGAGCCACACTTCTCCACTACCTGCCTTACCTTGTCAGAATTTAACTGATTCAGTCCATAAGGAGCCTCTGCTACCTCTGCCCAATTGTGCCTTTTTCAGCCATTTCTTCACAAGATCTGTGCAGTACAGACAAATTTGGATCAACAGAACCAACAAGAACTACAACTTAAGATACCTCTCATTCATCATCAGGATCTTTAATTTCAACAACAAGCCTCATCTGTATAATTTAGTGAACTGAAGAGAGAAGTATTTCAAATTGTTACGTCACTAGATAGATTGGAAAAAGGAATTTGTGGTGCCTCTGTACGCTATAGGGTCTATCTTGTGAGATACATTCAGGCTCTCTTCCCTCCCCGTGGAAAAATAGATATGAGCCAAAAATGTTAAATTGGTGAGCATGAAATTATGTATTAATGAGAATATTTATTTTTTCAGCTCTCCCATTAGGAGGGGGGATGTCTGCTTTTGTAGCTGTCTCATCTGACAGCTCTATATTGTTTGAAGAGTCTTTGGTGCTGAGCCCCTAAGCCGATTGCCTCTGGGCTCCTACAAGGTATTTAATGGTTGATAATGTCTGCTGACAACCTTAACCCCTTGCAAAGTTGCCCACATGTTCCCGTTGGTAGTTGTCAGAAGGTGACTAGTCGCTAGTAAGCGTTTTTCACATGTGCCTTATCAACCGTAGATTGCAGCAAACTTTCTGTGAGAGTGCTTTGTTTCCCCCTGATACCCTCTCCGCTCTTCTATTGGTCCTAATTGCTACTGTGTCAGGTTATTTCAATATCTAGGTTATCTCCTTCTGTGCCGTAGAAGGTCCACCCACCAGGTCTGCCCTGAATCCCGCCTGGACTCTGTCAATCCCCAACTACACTGTTCTCTTTCTTGTTTAGGGGGGCTGAGCCTGTTTCATTCACCACATCCACTGATGCAGAAGCTGTCTCAAGGTCTGCATGATGGACCCAAATGTACCTTTCCCTGAAACCCGGCCAAGCAACAGGAGCTTTCTGTTGTTGTGCTGGCTTCCACATTCTGCTCTTTCTCTTGGTGTGTCCCTGGAGATCTAATAATGATCTCCCTTTAAACCACACAAACTGAGGATGTTACTCATTTCAGACTATACAACTTGGGTCAGGTTTCTTTAAGCAATTTGGGTGCAATCTTGGATTTCGCTCTCAGGTCTCAGAACCCTACACTTTTAGACTAAATCTCCCATGTGGTCTGCAAAAGTTTGTTTCCTTGGATGATCTGCTTTTTAATCTCACCAAGAAGGTAGCTCCTGCCCCCCCGGCTCACCTCTAATTCATGTATACTGGGGCGAAGGTGCCACACCCCTAGTCTAATGTTCTAAAAGTTACATTTCCTATATATGTATCAAAATCCAAATTTACCATTGAACTGAATTTTTGATGAATGAATGTTGCAGTTTTCTCCAAATTTCTCCAAACTAAAATTACCACAAATAGTATTTGAAATATAATGTCATTTTCCCATAAAAACAGCAACAAACCGATACAATAACATTATATTTTGGTGGCTAGTCATTGTAGGAACACCTTAAACTTAAATTTGTACATGTTCCACTTTAATACTGCCACCATATCTTGATGGCTACAATGTCTTCTTAATATTTAAAAGTAGTATTCCTTCCTATCAGAAATCGTTATCTTTACATATTATCATACATATTTCAAGGCTTCAGCAGTCAAGGCACACTTGAAGACCTGAAGCTCTTTTTTCCTTTACATCTTAGTGTATAGCAGAACAGCTGCTTTAGTCCATGGAAGACATTCAACTTCCATGCCATTTGTGTACTTCTGGCACCATATATTATGACCTTACTGGCAACGTAAATATGCTTATGGGGATTATGCAATGCTATACACTGCAGACTTCCCCAGTTTTCAGAGTTCAAGCAGAGTAAAAAAACAGCAATACCAATCAGCAACAAATGGTGTTGAGCACATAAAAAGAGAGGTTTTCTCAAAGTACTGAAGGTTTGTTGATGCCTGAACCTAGAGCTAAAAAGATTTGAAAACCATACACCCTTTAGAAAATCCCTGAAAAATGTTCTTGTTTGTTTAACTTTTGTTGCATCTGTATGTGTAGGCTTTAACCACAGCCACACATGAGCTTTATAGAAAAATAATTCCATGCTCCTTAAGGGAAAAAAATATCTATAAGATGTAAATGTGTCTACTTTTTATGTTCATGTTTCTACTGTTTAAAGTTCTGTAAATATTTGTGGCATATTTGCTAACAGCTATGTGGGTGTGGACATATGGGAGGCAGAATTGTACATAATTCTGACAGTCTGTGAATGTTTCTTTTTTTCTGACCACTGTATGCATTAGGTATTACGCATCCAAAATCAAGCTACAGCAGCAGGTGGTGGAACCAAGTGGGATCTATTTGAGCTGTAGTAAACCTTTAAGGAGATGGTGGGTCAAAAATAAATCTTCAGAGGGACAGGTTTTCCACATGGATGGAGAGTCAATATGTGACCAGCTATGATCAACTGAGGATCTGAGGGCAGTGTCAGCGTCTGTGGGAGGAAACCCAACTGAAAGCTGACATAGTTGGGGTCAGCTGTTGATTCTGGTAAATAAGGCTACCCGCTAAACCAGCTGTAGATTGAGATATTATAACCAGTCACACAGTACCCAAGGCAGGCTATGTTTTGTCTGCTGGGAGGAAAAAACACGGGTTCAAGTTGTCAGCAGCAAAAGAAACATTGGCTATAGATCAGCCTGCTCAAAATGAAAGAAAACTCTGAAGAAATGCCCACAAATACCATTAAACAATCCATGGCAGGATCACCCCTCCTTAACATGGATACAAATTGAAGTGCAGCCTTATGAGGAAGTGGTACATTAGGGTTTGTTGAAAGATGAAAGCACTCTTTCGGCCTCATTTGGATAAAAATGCATGGTAAATTTGACAAAATGGAAAAGTTGATGGCATCCTTTAAAGTCAAGGGAGAGAAAATAAAAATCACTACCAAAGACAGAAATGAATATGCATGGATAAATTCATTGAAAAGTGTCATTAACCTTGGAGTGAATGAAGGAAGGAGTAGCACAGACTATAGAGTTTCAGAAATGTGTCCTACCTGCGACAGCACGCCTCAAATGCAAACAGTGATCATCTGGAGAATGCGCGTAGCTTGAATTACCTGAGAATTTTGATCTGCCTTGCTTTGGAGAAATCTCTAGACCTAAAGATGGTGATCAAAACATTTTTATAGAAGGAAATGAACTCTGGCATTGGTTAAAAATCTCTGATTCTGGAAGAGAAAGTGAGGGTGCCCACAAGGGGTCAAAAGGCAGGGGTGAAAGAGCAGGTTGGGGTGTTGACTATACTAAGGAAGAGGGTCTGAGAGAGGTAGTTCTAGGACAAACAGCAATGAAAGACAATTGTTCTACAAGGGGACAGGGATGTTGCTTGACCTCTTTCTAAATATTTGGAGTGGAGGAAAAGGATGCCAGGGTTACACAAAGAATTAATGTAAATTGAGGTCCGGGCTACAGCCCTGTCTCGGTGTCTCATACCAAGGAAGACTATGAGTTATCGCATAGATATTATAAAGTCCAATTATGATGAAGTGCTTTTTGAAAAACAATTTCTTTTAATGTTAGGATGTACTCTGGAGCCGTAGCACACTACTCATGCTACACGCAGTGCCACCTAGGTGACTCCTGTATGAAATACATGAAATGAATATGAAATGCCTTAGTATGTTGTATGTAGAAAAGTGTATTCAAGGTCTAAATTGGTTTTACTGTATTAACCAAAAAATAAATAAACAATAAAACCAACAGCAATCATTAGATCCTTTTCAGGAAATGGTTTTGAAGTTTAGCTAGTGTATGATACCACTTCAGTGCTGGTAACTTTTCTGTAGGGCACAACTGAGAGATAGTGGAAGCTGAACAACCAAGGTCTGCCAGCTGGAGCAAGTATGGGTGGCACTCAACTATAGGTTATGGCAATGCATTTGTATAAAGAATTCTAAATTGAACATTGAAGAAAAACAGTACTGTTGATAGTGGTATGAACATATCTTAACAGATGTTTCTCCCTTCAAGAATGTCATTTTTATGCATGCACTAGCCTGTCAACAAAATACTAAGGACTATAGATAGTTCCACTGAGGCCTTCATACCTAACACAGCAAAGCCCTTTCCTAGCAATTGTATCCAGGGAAAGGAGTGCCTCCCAGAGTTCCCTGCTTCCTTTCCTGAAAGGTTAGGGTCTTGAGTTATACTGTGTGCTCCCTTGTGTCTGGTCAAACCTGTGCCTCTCTGAAAAGCTCTAATCCGAGTGGAAGGTGTGTCAGGGGTTGCTTTTATTCATAGCAGGTTGGCTTGAATTGTATTTTACCAATTCAATTCTGTAATACTGTGCCTCGAGTGGTAAAAGGCTTTTGTAATTTTTTAGCTTGATGTGGTGGCAGTATACTAATCCTAAAATAGCAAAATGTTTTGCCACTTTCTAACTCAGTGTGGATGGCACAGTGCTAATCATATGCTTTGAAACTCTGCTAGAAAAACAGACATTTGAGGTGAGCAGATTCACTATTATAGGGTGCTCCATATAAAGAAGCTGCTCTCCACCTAAACTTGGGAACTATTCACTGTTTCCTGCTTCCTTTTGTTGCATAATTTATGCAGTACTCCAAGCCTGAAAGGGTATTGTTTTGTCTTATACTGGGTGCTCCGTTGTGTCTGGACAAAAATGGGCTTCTTTGAAGACCTCTAACTGGAGCCAAACACGTATCAGGGGTTGTTTTTATTCATTCCAGATTGACTTGAATGCTATTTTACCAATCCAAACCTGTAATACTGTGCCTGGAGTGGTACAATGCTTTAGTCATTTTGAACTCAGCTTTGACAAGACTATGCTAATCGTGTGCTTAAAGACTTTGCTGTAAAAATGACAGAAGGACTTGTCCCTTTCTAGCTCTGAATGGATGGTACCGTGCTAATGACATGCTAGGAAAACAGACACTTGAAGTGAGAAGGTTCAGAGTGTTGCTGGTGTTGTAGGGCACTCCATATAAAGGAGCTCCTCTTCGCCTAAACTTAGGAACTACCCAGAGCTCCCTGCTTCATTTTTGTTTTTACATAATTTGTGCAGCACTCTAAGGCACAGATTCTCAAAGGTTTAGCATCAGGTTTGCGTTACTTCTGTAATGCTAAACTGATGCTAAATGTTTTTAGGGATTCACAAGATTCATATTTGTGTTGGTCTGTGTGGCAAAGTAACGCAAAGCAGTATGAAACCCTGCTTTGCATTAATTTGTGTCAAAGGGGCATTACATAAGTGGTACATTGGAGTATCCTAGCTACCAACATGCTTTTTGGTGCTAAAACATCACTAGTAAGGGTTTAGCGTCAAACATTAATGCAGCTGAAAAGCAGGCGTTAAAGGGAAAAATGTTTTCATTTCTCCATGCTGTTCCAACTTTGCCTGTGTGCTGCACTGTACACCACACATACAAAGTAGGAAAAGCATTTCCAACTGTCTAGGCATAGTATTTTGTACAGGAAGGATACCCTTTCTATACAAAACCTTTTCTAGACTCAGGCACACACCCTAGCCCTATGGCGCTAAGGTGCGTGTGTGGTGCATGCCAGCTGAAATCAACACTGGCACTAGGGAGAGGGGAGAAGAGTGCCATTTCTACATGAGTATGGCACTCTCCTGATGTCTCTTTTTGGCTTCTGCACTGCGTTGGGTGACAGGTTTCAAAATCCTGGCCTAATACCGAAAGGGTATTGTCTTGAGATATATAAGTATATATGTATCTCAAGACAATACCTTTCAGACTTAGGCCCAGATATTTCTATCCAAGCGAAAATCTTCAATTGCTGAAGAAATGCAGGTGCACTCCTGGTGAAGCATAAATTCCAAGAAGTTTATTTCAGGCAACGCACCCAACACGTTTTGACTCCACATGTGTCTTATTCATGAGTAATTGGTTAATAGTAAAAAAACACTTTTAAAGGAGCGGCATAGCATAGCAAAAGTAGACAAAGGACTGCGGAACCGTAATCACACTCAGTGCCATCTTTGAATAGAGTAAATTGTTCAACTTACTATAATGGTCAATACAAAGAAAATACTGGATTAATGCATAAGGATATGAGAAAAAATATTGTGAAACATTACATTTGCAGAACCTGCAAGGCATGCAGGAATAGCCCCGGCCTGGGTACACATTAGCTTGCACAACAGTGAATACATGTACAATACTACAATACAAAGGACAGTAACCCTAACAAACAAACCAATCTATTTCTGCCTGATGGCTCGGACAGATATTCCATGCTCCCCAAGCGGGCATGGGAGTCAACATACTGTATATAACGTATATATATAAATATATATTTATTTATTTTTTTCCAACAAAAAATGATAGCAACTCACTCCATTCAGACTCCAAAAACAATGAGTTTTATTCAGTGCAATGATGAACAACGCGTTTCGACTAAACAGAGTCTTCTTGGTTACATAATCCTTCCTCTATCACCCCTTTTATACTTCTTTGGTCTGAAAACCAATACAATGCATTCTGGGTATGATTTATTGATGACCTTTGAATCATCTGGCATGGGTTACATGATGGTTTTCTAGTGTACTTTGACAAATTAAATAGGAATGATATAGGGCTGCAATTTACGTGTGAAGCAAGTAGATCTTCAATAAATATTTTGGACATTAATATTTATGTTGAGAATAACAGATTAGAGACAACAGTTTTTCGTAAGGAAACTTCGACCAATAGTATTTTACATGGTAAAAGTTTTCATCCTAAACCTCTCCTGAAGAGTATACCATATGGGGAGCTAATTAGAATGCCCAGGAATTGTTCCAATGAGAAGGAAGTGCAGTTAAAGTACAAGGAGACCATACAAAGGTTTAAACAAAGAGGCTACAACCACAAAATTCTGCACAAGAACTTAGAAAGAATTAAAATGATTACCCGTGATGAGGTATTAGTTCCCAAACAATCTAATACAAGACAGCTGAAATTAGATGAAAACAATGTCAGAATGGTAATGGATTATACTAAGGAAAGTGGCATAATAAGGAATATCTTGTGTAAACATTGGCATGTCATACGGAGAGATCCGGATTTATGTCCTAAGTTAGGTTCTGTCAACACCAGGGCAGTGCGCGCTCTATTAGCGACTAGAATGCAAAAACCCAGCACTCTCAAAACAACGTAATTTATGCATTGTGCTGATATGTTGTTGTTTAACCTTTTGCATTGCAGAGTTCAATCCTGAAGACTTATTTTTAATGTGCTTACAAATGCTGTTCATTTCCAATGTATTGCGGCAGGCTTTCAGAGTGTGTTAGGGTGTGGTCCATTTCCAGGGCCTTCTAGAGACTTTTTCTGCAACATGCCTGGGTGTGGTTGTGGGCTGGGCCAAGACTCTATAAAAAGGAGACAGCCCAGCTCCAAGTGCTCACCATTCAGAGGTCCCGATGCAGAGCAGCAGCTTCTTCCTGAGCTCCTGTCCTGGTGGCCTATTTGATCTTCCTGACATCTGACATTCATTCTTCATTTGGAGATCCTTGTTCTGGTCGGTAAGACGGTGGTTGGGCTGGCCTCCCGACCCCGTTATCGAGAACTCTCATGTTCTTGGGCCTAATTCTTTTATGATTTGACAGAGTACTTTGCGCGTGTGAAATATGCGCTTGAGAGTTTGTGACATTTGCATGGTGGCTTAAGAATCGGCAAAACGCGCAATTTTTTATGGTGTTTTAACTTTGTTATTCATTGTGCGCTACCATTTCTTGACATTTACATAGTGGCTTAAGAATCGGCAAGATGCGCGATTCGTTTTATGGTGTTTTAACTTTGTTGTTCACTGCCCGCTACCATTTCTTGACATTTACATGGTGGCTTAAGAATCGGCAAAAGACGCGTGATTCGTTTCATTGTACTTTGATCTTGTTATTCATTGTGAGCTGTTATTTCTTGCCATTTACATCGTGGTTTACGAATCAGCAAGACGAGCGATTCGTTTAATGATGATTTGACTTTGATATTCATTGCGTACTACCATTTCTTGGCTTTTTACATGGTGACACTCAAATCGGCAAGACGCACGATTCTCTCCTCGAGTTTAATTCAAGTTGTTTACTCTATGTCACTATTCTAAGATATTTATCATGTAATATTCGAGTTGACAAGTTATGTGATTCGTTTTTCCAGAATACATATTGTGTTATTCATGGTGCACAATCCTTTTATGGTGTTTACTATATATATATATATATATATAAAACTCTACAATATGTGCAATTTGTGTTGAAACATTTTAAGAGTACACAGAAGATCAGAGTTTCTAGATGCAATATTGTATGGTCCTAGAATGCATTCTAAAAAAAAAAGGATTTATATGACTGGTTTAAAATTTAGTCAGAATGTTTTTCTGATTCTCATGTAAAGGAAAGTACTTGAATAAGAAAGTTTTCATTTAATCCATCTTGATTCCCTAACAGGTATTCGGCCATCTTGAAACTTAGTCATTTTAAACTTAATTCTTAGATTGTTCATGTTTTCAGAATGACTATGCTTAGAATCATAGTCTAGTATTGATTTCAGGAGATATAATTTTCATATTGTGTGTTCTAACCTTTTTCTTACTACAGGTCTCCTTCCCGGCTGTTTCCCTTCCTCATCCCCTCTTCCCCTCTTGAACTCTCTTAGCCTCTGTGATTTATCTATCAGAGTCTTGGAGTTGTTCAGTAGTGGACGTGTTGGGAACGTGCGCAGACCCCGAGGATCTGGTGACTCTGACAGGTTCAGGGTCACTGATTACATATCGGAAAATGACGTCAATAAAGGATTATATTGTAAGAAGTAATTTCTCTTTAAAAAGCCAACAAAATTGGCTAACAGAACAACAACTTGGATTTGTTAAATGTATTAGCTGTAAAGCTTGCAAAATTGGTAAATCAACGAAAGTAGTGAAATTATTCAATGAAGTGGAAATGAATATCGAACACCAAATAACTTGTAATACTAGATTTACAGTTTATGTAATTGAATGCCACTGTGGCTTAAAATATTTTGGCAGTACAATCTGCATGTTGAAAAAAAAGAATTCTGGAACATATCAGAGCAATTTTAAATAACGACCTCCTGTATGCTATAGCCAAACACTTTCTACAGCATGAAACGAGCAGTTGGAAAATGTTAAGATATTTTGGAATAGACCATATTACTGAACATGAAAGAGGGGGTGATAGAGTTAAAAAATTGAGACAACTTGAGTCTAGATATATCACTTTAATGAGAACAAAGATTCCTCTTGGATTGAATAATGATGAGGAACTTTTTGTCCATTTATAATTAAACAAACAAGTGAGTGATGAATACATAGAGGATTTCATTTGCATCAATTTTAAAGCCTTGATTTAACTATGACAATAATTGAATTGTGTAAATCAATGGATGTGTTGGGGAAAATAGTATGAAAATGTATGAATGGTTTAGTCAATGTGATCACAGTCAATATGTACAATATTTTCCATTTTCAAGTCAAGATATTGATTATTAATAATTCATTATTAATTACCATCATGTCCTCCTCCATGTTTGATTTTTGTTCAAAATGATTATCATGTAATGAGACATATACAAATTTAATTTGAATCTTTGAATTATGTTAAATTATAAATCAGTGTATATTATTTATAAGGTACTACAATGACCAGAATGCATTGTATTGGTTTTCAGACCAAAGAAGTATAAAAGGGGGGATAGAGGAAGGACTATGTAACCAAGAAGAAGACTGTTTAGTCAAAACGCGTTGTTCATCATTGCACTGAATAAAACTCCATAATTGTTTTTGGAGTCTCAACGGAGTGTATTGCTATAATTTTTTTGTTGGAAATTATTATCGTGGGTTTGGTCAGCCAACTTGCTTCGCACCAGCTGTTGAGCGCGTCGTCATCTTTGACCGCATGTGTTGTGGATATATATATATGTGTATATATATATACATTTCTATTTTGATAAACATTAAATGAAATATATTTATAATTGCTAGATAATTTGTGTCAAAAATCATTTATCTGGTATATGTAAAAGCAATACAGGTTAAGAAAGGAATTTCTGCTTTTGAATTGTATTTCTTACATCTCTCATGAACCTAGAAATAATTTTTTCGAGGTCTATATAACATCTCTAAGGATGAAGGAAGCAAGAAGCTGAAGTAAGGTGCTTTGTCAGCTCAGTCGCAGAAGCAGCAGAGCAGTGTTAAACAAGTGAAAAGCTCTAACAGTGTATTAAAGTCAAGCCCAGTTGGGATATTTGAACCTAATTCTGAAACTATAATGCCTGATTGAAGCTAAGTTCCGTCACTCCATATCCATATTGAACTTTGCTTTCTTCGGGTATGCAATAGGTTCATGGGAAAGATGTGCTTTTTTCTGAAAAAGCAATGTGAATGCACTTGAAACCCCTCCCACGAGAGAAAAATAAGGTAATTTAATTTTCTGATTTGAAAGGTATATCAAAATTGAATTAATATAGGTATATATTAATTAGCTGAATCTCATCAGCTGCCACCTAAACGGGAATAATAATTTAATGCAATTATATAAAAACACTCAGATGAACTCCAGTGATTCCTTTTATTGGTTCACACAATCTTCAAAATCAGTTACGTCAGGTTCTAAGCTTGCTTATCTGGCTGACAAGCTCACCTTCTGCAGTGCTTCTCAGTGACACAGGCAGGACATCATCAGTCTGGAGATGAAGAATTTGAAAAAAGTAAAACCAAGACAACAGGCCTGCTCAATCTATGTTCCAAGGATCTGTACCAACATTTTTGTATCCATCAAAACCACCCCATCCGACGTCCAACTTAGGAAAGAAGTGAAACAAACAGCTCCTTAGTCTAGACTTTACCACCATGTGAACAATTGTTTTCCAAGTGTTTATTAGAACAAAAAGTTGCGAGATTTGAGCTTCGCAAAGAAAACAGCAGCCACTTGTTGGATTTGTGATGAACAGACAGATTTGAATAGATTGTAATTTCCAAGTTATGAGCAGTAGAGGTGGGGGAAGAATTAAATTCCCCCAGCCACTACTCGCAGCACTTTGATCCAAAGAGAAAGATTTCATCTTTTTCAGAATTTAATTTAAGAAAATTGGCGCTCATCCACTCTGCAACTCCCTGCAGGCACTGAAAGAAGAAAGGAGTCAACGTAAAAAAAAAATAAGACCCTCAATGTTCCCTACTTCCATCAATGTGGTGAATGAGCCCACAAATGAAGCCATAAGTATTGTGGCAATGCCACCTCCCATTTTGAATGGTAGCTCCCATGCCGGAATGCTAGCTTTACATGTATATGTTTGAATGGGCTGTTATTCTTCACCCTTGGATCTTATAAAATGTCACCAAGTCTAGAGTTTTTTGTTGAGGGCTGGTGCATATAAGGAGGAATAAAATAAATGTGTATACTGGAAGCTTCTGCTGATTTTCTCAGAAGAGGATGTTCCTGATAGCGTGAGAGATGCATTGGTGTGCATTCACACCAAATGGTTCTATCACCATTAATGTCTTTTTTAAAGGCACTTGTCTTGAGGTTTCTTCTTTTGCAGCACAGCTGACTGAAAGTACAGGTTACTTTCCTAGATGCAGGTCATCAAGAAGGGGAGTCAGGAAAAAAGATACATATTTTCTTAAGTAAGGTTCAAACAGTGAGAAGGGTTGTTGCTTGGCAGATGTACAGACCGACTATGCGTGTTTTCAGAAGAACCATTAATGTTTACTGCTTTGGGACCATTTCTCAACGTTCTCAAATGTTAGCGGCAACAGAGTGTGAAAATAACTGTATTTCTTTAGGGACAAGCGAGGTTAACGTGTGAAACGAACACCATACAGGTCGTCACTCCTCTGTAGCATGCTGTCTTAAACGCCCTGACCTCTCACAACGTCACCCCCTATTGTGGCCTCTCCGATTGTCTAGCAGAGAGACCTGGCGCCCTAATACACCTGTGCGCCCTCACGAGAATGCACAGCTGCGCCAGGTGACTCTCAACCGTACTTTGTAACACGACACGACTCTTCTTCTTTTGAAACAACTTCATCTGTTCCCACAGAGGCCAGCTGTCAACAACACGGTTTCACTGTTAATTATTGAAATGAAGGATGAGAACTGAGTTGATAACTCGTGATCCACACGTCTGAATATGTTCACAGTTCAGGCTTCCTGCCCTAGGCTTGTATGTGGTCGCTTGTCGACACCCGACTTACCAAGAATGTTGGGTTTACGTTCGTGCTACGGTGGAATGTAGGATATTTCATGGGCTGGTTTTTCACAGTTGACAGCTACTGCTCCTTGGCTAAAAATATAACGCTGACTTAAAACAGCATATGTAGACATCTATTTGTTGAATTTAGTGTGGTTCTAATGGCTCTTTTGAGGGTAATAGCAAAAAAATGTTATTAGAACGCACAAGTCCCTAAAAAAATGGGGGTGGAGGGAACGAACCAACTTAGGCAGTATTCAACTTACATCATGCCATGTGCCATCACAGCCCATTACATTATGGTGCATGACTTTGCATGTGGCATCAAAGAAAGTGACCTTACACCTCATGAACTCACAGTAAGTGACATCACAAGAAGTGGCATCTGCTGGAGCAGAGATCCGAAATACATAATTTTGGTTTGCAGTGTCAATCTTATTAAAGTCATCTGGAAACAAATCCCCAGCTCGAATTACTGGGCCCATGGGTGATGCTTTCTTGAGGTAAGTAGGAATTAATCAGAGGCTGCAAATCATAATACATTTACATTTCAATCTTTAGAGTCATTAATGAGAGTTGGTGTGAGTTTTAAAGCTTTATTAAAGTCTCAAAGTGTTGAACCTTTATTGGCAGGATCAATTAAGTATCATTGGTTCAGTTATGTTCGTCAAAGTCATTATAAATGATCAATAAGAGAACATAACATTTAAGAGCTTTCCATAAAGTAAAATTCCTGTCCTAAACTAAGGAGAATGAGAGAAAAATGCTAGTCAGAGCCCATAAAGAGCTCTACATTTGAAATGTAAAAGCATAAAGCTTTTAGCACAGATTTCAGATCCTAAGCAGAACTTCCCATAAAGAGAGGTTCAAGAACACTCAGTTGAGTCTCAGAGCAGCATAAATTCAGGTCAGGGAAATAAAGAGGTTCCCAGAATGAACATGAGAAGCATCAGCAAAGAGTCTGGGTCAGACTGCGTCTGAAGTGAAGGCTCTCAAGAGAAGTCTCTCTCTACTCTAGAAACACATGTTTATTACATTTCATTTCAGTAGTTCACTTCAACTTGTTGCCATCTCTCAGCAGCTCGTCCAATCAGACAATGGTGTCATCATGGGAACAAGACCGCTTCCTTTGTCTAAGCAATCTAAAGATAATGACTTACAACATTAACAGACATTTCAAAAACATTTAGAGCGTGTGGATGTTGTTACTCCATCACAAACATGATGGATATCACATCCCCCATATTACGATTCCACAAAATCCAATTGATGTCATAATATGGCAGACAGGATATCCATCATGTTTGTGACAAACTGTCCGCCAAACTCTAAATCAGACCCTTAGCTGGATTGCATTTCCCACTTTTAGCTTACTACAAGACAAACACAGGTCATGGTTAGGTCTCTACTTTACAATGTGAGATCTTGCACTTTCTCACCTGTTCTAAATGAATATTTTATTGTTAATATGACACAATCTACAGAACCCACCTAAACATTTTATTGCATTATTATATCTTATAAAACTATGCCTATGGGAAAGGGAAGAATAACAATTTCTTGTAGATCATGTCTTTCTCAGCACATTTGTGGTATTGAAAAGTTCAACATTCACATTCCCGACCTAGGTCAGGATACAAGAAAGAAAATGCATTGTAAAGTTATCCTTAAATAAATGCACATAGCTATAAGAGCTTACTGCTCACAACTGTGTTCAAAATACATATTTTTGTCTGAGGCCTACTCGTTTTATTTCTACATGTTAATTGCATCGATTTTCAATATGTAAAATGTTCCTGCACTTCAGCTCTTTATTGGCTTACATATCTATTCAGAAGGTCTATCATGATTACATTTGAGCGCAATACAAGATTTAACAAATGAGATTTTGAGTTAGGGATGTACCAAAAAAGTGACGCAACCTGATGCAAAATCCAGGCCTCAATTTGACATTTATTTTTTTAAACTCCACCATAAACAAATTGTCAACAAGGAGAAATGTGCAGTAAATCTGTGCTGCTTAATTGGTTGCAAAGCCAGCATTTTAAATTATCTAACAGGGTTGAGGCATCTGCTGCAGAGATCTTGGTATGCCCAATCAATCTCATGGAATAATAACGGTAAAATAACGAGGTTAACTTATTTGCTGTAGACATCTGTGTTTTTCCAGTCCTGTTTTGTTAATGAAAGTAACATAGAGAATTAATGTCTCTCCTGAAAAACACATCATGTAACATGCAATTGACAGTTTTTTAATTTATGCAGATAAGTAAGTGGGTTAATGCTTTTAACACAGATACTTTTGTTGTTTGCAGGACATAAATTGGAATCCTTCTAATAGATGACAGTGAGCTATGAAGGATAAGTGTTTAATGCACGCTGTGAACCTCACTGTTTCATGCAGGCTCACTGGTTTTATGTCACTCTGCAGCCATTGCATAGTAATGGATTTACCCATTTGCCACTTAATCCATTATCTGCTGCATAATTTGCAGATTTTAACCAAAGTAAATTTGTTTCTAGCTCAAATGGATCAAAAGTTATTAATGTGGTGACTTGTGTCACTGCGCAGCGAAAGGCACTTTGCAAAGGTTGCAGTATCCAAGTTTCTTAGAATCCCGGCCGATGTCAGGGCAACCTTGGAAAAGAGCCTTCAAGAACTAGGAACACTCCTTAGGTCTTGTCCAGTCCCTGCTGCTCGTCTGTCTGACCAGCGAAATTTGGGTCTAAGAATTAAAATAAACAATGATACCAGATAAGAATCACATATGCTGGTTCTTACCACACCTCAATCAAATATTGTTCCAGTTTTGACTACCCTCCAGGTAATTATATAACCTGGACCCAGCAGCTGGCAGATGTGGAAGGAATACCACATGTCAAAACAAGATTTCTTCTATAGGACAAGGGCACATCTCACTGCGCAAACATTGTGCAGGGGAACTTGATCAGTTGGAATACTGCGTGTTTACAATCTAAATTTGGGGACAAATATCAGTTTTATCAAATCTCTCACACTATGCTGCTTTCACGAGACCCGGGCACTTGATGAAATTACCCTTGAGGGGTTCACTGTTCATTCACTATATGTAAATAAATGCAAGGTGGGAAGGCTGAAAGGCAGATTAACAGTTTGGGTCTCATTAAGCCTCCAAGACTCGGTGCATGCAGAAAGCTTATTGGGGAATGGAACCCATCTGCAACATCTGGAAATTAGCCACATTGCTTGGGTCCTAGATTTATTCAATGTTTACATCCCTTCAGAGAACATGAATGATTACCTAGCAATGTTAAAACCCTCATGTGCCTATCTTACCGATGCTAGCTGAGGGAACAACTTTCAGTCAATTAATATCAAGAAGATGCAACCCTCTCATTCTGTTTTAATATGTGGGATTTTAATACCAAACAAGATATATCAATGCTCAATCAAGAGGAGCTGGAAGCCTGGATGTCCCTTGTCTTGCCTTGGTTCCCAACATTAGGATCTTCTAGAAGTGGATGGGATTTTAATACTTTCTTACTACAGAGCAAAGTTTTCTCACTTAATGGCCTCACTTTTTCAGACCACCCCGCAAAATGCACTTTCAGGTCTTGTAATCAAAATACCTTAATAGTCTTATTAGTCTATATATTACTCAACCAGGATTCACTGAGCCAAATTATCGACATGACAATAACTAAGAGAATCACCAGCAAGACTGATACATTAACTGTTACTTTTATGTCAAATATCAATGAGCATATTTGGAGCTGAAGTTTGGGGGCACAAAAGCCCAAAGGAACTTGGTAATGTGGAAAATAGATGATTAAGCCATTTTATCTGTCTGGGGCCTGGGACCCCAATGGATGCTCTCCGGCTCGAACTGGGCATAAAGCCAATCAAATCACTCTTGGCTTTTAAATACATTTTATACTAGGTGTAAATCTGGAAAAACCTGCACCAAAGAGTGTTTACCATGCATTACACAAAGAACCACTCATTTACACTACCAAAATAGTGAATAATGATTAGCCTAGATATGGACGTGAAAGTTGCTCATTTGTACTAGCTAAACGTGATGGGCGCTGCCCAAGTATTTCCAACATTCTTCTTAATTAGTAATTTAGGTCCTCATTATGACATTGGCGGGAAATCCCACTTACCGCCATGCTGACTGCTGCCAAAATACCGCCGCTGCCGTGGATATCTGTTCACCATATTATGACACATATACACCAATCCGCCAGTATTCAACCACATACACAAATCCGACACACCAAAGGTCAGTGATAAACTGGTGGTATCAAAACCCACACCATTACGCCAACAGAACAACGGCCACCACATTATGACCTACGAATCACCACGGCGGACATTCAATGGCAGTAAACCATTGGCGGTACATACCGTCGCACTCAAAATACACACAAACAAAACAACAACACATTGGAAAATTCAAACAACACACACCCACAGTACCCACAACCCTTTACCATTACAAACAATTGCCACCAGAGAGAGACAGCAAGACCACAGACACAACCAGAGCCACACACTACTCACACCTATACACCACTCACGCACCCACCATCGCACACCCCAACACATTACCCAAAACACCCTCACATACACACCTCACACAACAACCATTTCACCACAAAGACACTCTTGATTCACTGAGGAGAAGCTACAGGTCATGGTGGAGGAAATCATCAGGGTAGAGCCTCAGCTATTACGAGCACGGGTGCAGCAGATATCGATAGCTAGGAAGGTGGAGCTATGGTGGAGAATTGTAGACAGGGTCAACGCCTTGGGACGGCACCTAAAATCTAGGGATGACATCAGGAAGAGGTGGCATGACCTACTGGGGAAGGTATGCTCCATAGCAGCAAGACATTGACTCGCAATCCAGAGGACTGGTGGTGGACCCCTACAACTCACAGCATGGGAGGAGCAAATCTTGACAATCCTGCATCCTGAGGGCCTGGCCAGAATAGGAGGAGGACTGGACTCTGTTAAGTCAACTCTCCACTATTACCATCCCCTCTACCTGCATGCCATCACATATCCCCACCCTGCTTCACCAATGCATGGACACCCCTCACAGCCCTGCATGGACACTCATCACTAAAGCATGCACCGACGTACACAAGTGAAAGTTGCCAGGGCTAATACAACTAAAGAGGGCAAGTCACGTATGCACAATATGTCAGACACAGAAACTATAACACATCATTTACATCCCCAGCCAATGTTACCGGAGAGGAGGTGCCAGCACCATCCAGTCCCCCAACTGAAGGGGCCCACAGTGATGACAGCAACTCTGGTTTTCAGGATCTGGATGACTAACCTGGCCCATCAGGGACCTCTGGACAGTCTGTTACCCAGGCCCAGTCCCACACCACCACAGAACCTCCCCCATTAGGAAACACCAACACAGCTCCCACCCAGCAAACCCATACCTCTGTCCCCAGGACACATCAATCAGCAGTGTGTCCACCTCTATAGGGACCGCAGGGCACACCTCAAACCCATGACAATTAGGTACTGGGGTCAGTGGCAGTGGGCACACGGTTCAGGGGACAGAGGCACAGGCCAACAGGGACACTGGGAGGACTGATGTGCACCAGAGGGAGGACAGACCCAGGGAACCGACTCTCCAGTAGGCACCTGCAGAGATCCTGAGAGCATATCAACATTCCCAGGACACAATGGGCCAGATCCTGGACAATGTGCAGGAGAACAGGTGGCTGCAGGAGGGACAGAACCAGGGGATCAGGGAGGACTTGAAGGCCATCAACAATACCCTGCTCTCCATATCAGGGGGCTGGCAGACATGGCCAATATTATGAGGGAGGCAGTCACACAACAGTGGGCCCCTGCCTCTGGCCATGCATCTGAACAGCCTTCCACCTCTGCTGCCGCTAGTGGACAGAAGGCTCCACCACAGGACTCACAGGCCACCAGGACCCCTCCCCCTGCAGAAGGAGACCTACCCCACAAACGTTCCCTGCGACCCATATAGAAGCCAGAGACTAATGTCAAGACCTTCCCCAGGAAATGAGACTCTCCTGATTGTCACCCTTGTGCACCACCCTGTCACCCTGTCCCTCTTGAACTGCCATTGCTCTCCTTCCTATCTCCCCTTGGACAAAGCATTTGTGCTACAAATAGACTGGAACAATACTCTAGACTTTCTTCCATCATCACCCCCACTCCATTGTACTTGCCCCTCAAAATTATAACACTTCAATAAACACCCTTGCAAAAAAAAAGAATTTTAGACTATGTCAAATGTTTCAAGTATGTATTCATTTAAACAGGTACACACATTGCAATTCAACTGTACAGAAAATGAGCATAGATTAATGCAAAATGAATTACCAAAGGGTACAGTAAGTGGGCTTAGAAGTGGGAAATAGCAGCATGCCAGTGCCACAGAAATTTCAACAAATACAATAGAAATGTGAAGTAACACTGTCTTACCAGTGTTATTGAATGTATTGTCTGATCACTGATATTCTGGTGTCCTGATCCTCATCCTCAGCCTCCTCATCCTCACTGCCCACAGGGTCCACTGCTGCCACACGAGCATCCCCAGCCTCCTCCTCCTACAGAAAAGGCACATGGTGTCTCAAGGCAAGGTTGTGAAACATGCAGCATGCCACTACTATCTTGCAGACCTTCTCGGGTGAGTAGCACAGGGATCCACCTGTCAGATGGAGGCATCTGAACCTGGCCTTCAGGAGGCCAAAGATCCTTTCTATTATCCTTCTGGTTCATCCGTGAGCCTCATTATAATGTTCTTCTGCCCTTGTCCTGGCATTCCTCACAGGGGTCAGCAGCCCTGATAGGTTGTGGTAACCAGAGTCACCTGCAAATATTGAGGGACAACATTTAGCCACACATTATCCTATATGCCCAACCCCATACCGATACACCAACATATACTGGGTGGGAACCATGGCTCACCTATTAGCTACACCCTGTGCCCCTGAAGTTGGCCCATCATATTCCTCAGGACAAATGCATCATGCACTGACACAGGATACTTAGCATTGACGTGGAAGATGTACTGGTCCGCCAAGCACACCATCTGCACATTCATTGAATGAAAAACTCTTCCAATTTCTGAACACCTGTTCATTCAGACGGGGGGGACAAATGCAATATGTGTTCCATCAATCACCCCAATTATGTTGGGGATATGTCCCATTGCATATAATTCAGCCTTCACTGCGGCCAAATCTTCAACCTGGGGATATACAATGTAGCTGCACATGTGTTTAATCAGGGCAGACAACACTCTTGTTAGCTCTATTGAGAGCATTGGCTGTGACATTCCTGCTGCCAAGCGAACTGTCACTTGGAAAGAACCAGTTGCCAGGAAATGGAGCACTGATAGAACTTGCACAAGAGTGAGGATCCCAGTGGGCTGACGGATATCAGGTCAGGCTCCAAGTGGGCACACAGCTCTGTGATTGTGGACCTATCAGGTCTATATGTGAGGATAATGTGCCTGCCCTCCATTGTATCCAAGTCCACTAGAGGTCTGTACACGGGGTATGTCTCCATCTCCTGTTCATCCACAGCGGTAGCAATATATGGGGCAACAGAGTGAGGAGCCAGTCACAAACTGAACAATGGGGCTACAACAGAACACTGCATGCTGTTAACTTGTAATGGGAAAGTGTGATTTGCACAGTATGCCCAAATCACCAGTGATGCAGCAAATATCCAGGGCCTGCCCTTGCCTTCCCCCTGAAATGACACCTGCCTGTCCTGTGTGGAGGGACAGGTGGAAGTGAGGTAATTCCGCTGACGTTGTGTGCCTTTGCGGAAGGCAGTTGGGAACCATTGTGCAACTCATTGGATAACATTGGGCCCTGTGGGTTACAGTGGCCAATGATGATCTATGCCGGCGGTGATGGTATGCATCGCCGCGGACGTGACTGCCATTTTCTATCTGATGCCTTACTTGCTACCTGATCTTCAACACGAGAGGACCTACACTGCATGTGCTTCTGTGACCTGTGTCTGGAACCTACCATGGCTCGTGTGACTGGGGAACGGGCCCCAGCCTTCACGTCGGCTGAGTTGGAGAGACTGGTGGATGGGGTCCTACCCCAGTACAGACTACTGTATGGGCCTCCAGACCAACAGGTGAGTACACTGTGAGCACGATGCTTGTGGAATGAATGCTTGGAGTGCTGTGTGTAAAGGCCTCGTTTAAGAGGGGTGGGTGGATGTCTTCTGGGCGGCATATTGGTTGTGAGCTGGGCCATGTGTGTGCAAATGGTGATGTGAAGGGGTGTGGTGGGCCATAAGTGTAACAGGCAGGACTGTTTGACTAATTCTATTTTCCTGTGTGTATTTCCTCTGCAGGTCAACACCCATCAAAACAAGGGTATATGGTGTGCCAATGCCAAGGACGTGCGGACCCTGGGGCTCTACGACAGGTGGATCACCCACTGTTGGAAACGGTGGGAGGACCTGAGATGCTGGGCACGGAAGACGGCAGAGGCCCAGCTGGGGATGGCCTCTCAACGAGGAAGAGTTCCCTATCGAACCCTGACCACCCGATGGCCTGAATACTGGCGGTGGCCTATCCAGAGCTGGATAGGCACCTGGGGGCATCACAGCAGCCACAAGGGGGTGGGTCCAGTGCCTATCATTACCACTTAAGCATGGTAGGGTGGTATGCATGTGGGGGATGTTTGTCAGTGGTTGCCCATACTCCAGGTCTGACATTGCAGCATAGGTCCCCTGGTGGCTAGGGTTCTTGTTGCCTAGCTCATAGGCATCCACTACTGGCCAGGGCTGGGTGGTTCCCAGGTGTGCTGCATTTGGCGGTGTGTGCCCCTCCCCATGTCTTGGCTGCTAACTGTTTCTCTGGTAGTGCTATGGCATATTGCGTAGGGCTGTTCCCTGTGTGTGAGGATGCTATGTACGCCAATGGTGGTGTTGGTGCAGCCACTGACCAAATGTATCCTTTGTATCTTTCCCTCTTTTTGTTTTGTCACCCGGTCCTTTTGTGCTTTAGCATCATCTGGCAGAGGAGCAGAGGCACCGACAACAGAGGGAGCTGCATCCCAAAGGCCCAGGAGGTAGAGTCCACTGACGCTGAGAGCACCAGTGGGATGAAGGGCGAGGGAAGAACCACGGCAGAGACTAGAGGGGACAGTTCTGACACAGATACCTCTTCCGATGGAAGCTACCTGGTGGTGGCGGACACCTCTCTGACCACCCAAGCTACAGGTACAGCTGCCACCCCCTGTACCAGCACCGCCCTCCTAGCAGCTCCTCAGTGAGTTGCCCTTGCCCACTCACACAGGAGGGTGGGCATTTCCTTCGCCCCAGGCACCTCAGGCCCTGCCCCATTGAGCCCTGCTACCCTGAGTGAGGAGGCTATTGACCTCCTGAGATCCATCTCTGCAGGGCAGTCAACCATTGTGAATGTCATCCAGGGGCTGGCAGCCCTGATGCAACAGACTAATGCATTTCTGGAGGGCATTCACAATGGATTGGCAGCCCAACAGATATCGATTCAGGCTCTTGCCTCCTCTCTGATGGCAGCCATTGTCCGTGTTTCTACCCTCTCCCCTCCAACTTCCTCTTCCCAGTCCCATTCTCCTCAACCCCAACCCTTCCCAAACACATAGGCAGGTAAGCATGCACACAAGAGTGGTACAGGTAAACATAAGCACCACACTTCATCCCACAGGCACTCACACAAACACCATCCAGATGCAGACACACCAACATCCACTATTTCCACTGTCTCCCACTCCTCTTCCTCCTCCACCTCCACCTCCCTCCCAGTTCCGTCTACACTCACACCTGCATGCACTACATCATCATCCACTACCAGCATCATCACCACACCAAGCAGAACACACACCTCACTGGCAGACACCTCCACAAACAGCCTTGCACACGTCCCCTGTGTCCTCTCCCACTGTGTCTGTCCCCCACCTCCTAAGGTACACAAACGCAAGCACTCAGACAACCAACAGCCAGCCACCTCACCACAGCATTCAGGCCATGCACCTGCACCCAAAATCAGCAGACAGACACTTTCAACAACCACTCCCTCTTCCTCCACTACCATTCCTTCTCCCCTCCCCCAATGTCCCTATAAAACTGTTGCTATCCACCATTGACCTCGTCCTAACCACTCACCCCCATCCTGCACATATGGCGAGGGTGGGAAGAACCCAGCCAAGCACTTCAGCCACCAAGTCCACAGGCCCAGTCGTTACCACACCCATTCATGGTGGAAAAGGAACCAGGCCACATGTCCTGAAGGTGAAAGGGTCTGCACCAGGCAGCCTCAAGGGAAAGGAGACTGTCCCAGCTGCCAGAAAGACCAAGGCGCCTGCCACAGCAGGCAAGAAGGTAAAGGAGCCTGCCCCAGCTGCCAGAAAGAGCAAGGAGCCGGCCCCAGCTGCTGCTAAGACGGTAAAGGAGCCTGCCACAGCTGCCAGAAAAAGCAAGGAGCCTGCCCCAGCAGCTGCTAAGAAGGTAAAGGAGCCTGCCACAGCTGCCAGGAAGAGCAAGGATCCTGCACTAGCAGCCAGGAAGAACAAGGGGCCTGTGGCAGGAACTATGACGGAGCCCCCCCCCCACCAACAATGGTTGTGCAGCCATCAGAGGCTGCAGGGGATGGCCAGGAGCCTCCCCTCACCAGCAGCACCACCACCTCCAGTGGGCAGCCGTCAGAGGCTTCAGGGGATGGGCAGGAGCCTCCCCTCACCAGCAGCAGCACCCCCACTGAGCAACTGTCACCGCCGGAGGATGGTATGTAATCCTGCTTCCATGGGCTGCTGTGCAGCCTGCTCCCTGTAAATCCAGTGGTTATTACACCCACCTGAGAGACTGTGACCTTGCACTCCCCAGGATCAAAAGCACAGGGCGCTAGACCCCATCCAGAACCAGTGGGTAAGACACATACATAGCCAAGATACCCTAGGATCAAGAGCACAGGCCACGAGACCCCCTCTAGAACCAGTGTGTAAGACCCCCACATAGCCAAGATACCCCAGGATCAAGAGCACATGGCACGAGGCCTCCTCCCGAACCAGTGGGTAAGACACCCACATAGCCGAGATACCCCAAGATCAAGAGCACAGCGCATGAGACCCCTTACAGAACCAGTGGGTAAGACACCCACATAGCCAAGATACCCCAGGATCAAGAGCACAGGACATGAGACCCCCTCCAGAACCAGCGGGCAAGTCACCCACTCAAGAGACTGTGGACTTGCACTCCCCAGGACCAAGCACAGGGCATGTTGTCCCCTCCAGAACCAGTGGGCAAGTCACCCACTCAAGAGACTGTGACCTTCCATTCCCCAGGACCAAGCACAGGGCATTTTGCCCCATCCAGAGCACATAGGCAAGTCACCCACTCAAGAGACTGTGACCTTGCACTCCCCAGGACCAAGCACAGGGCATGTTGCCCCCTCCAGAGCAAGTGGGAAAGTCACCCACTCAAGAGAGTGTGGCCTTGCACTCCCCAGGACTAAGCACAGGGCATGTTGCCCCCTTCAGAGAAAGTAGGCAAGTCACCCACTCAAGAGACTGTGACCTTGCACTCCCCAAGACCAAGAACAGGGCATGTTGCCCTCTCCAGAGCAAGTGGGCAAGTCACCAACTCAAGGGACTGTGGCCTTGCACTCCCAAGGACCAAGCACAGGGCATGTTGCCCCCTCCAGAACCAGTGGTGTTGTTTCATCTCCCATCTGATGTGCCCCCGTCCCCTTGAGATGCCTGCCTATTTACCAACTGATGCCCTTGCAGTGACCTCTCCATGTTGATGCAGGTGGCATGTGTGGCCTTTGACTTTAGCCTGTGGCCATTTGGCCTAAGAACATTGTGGACTGGGCTGTGTCCCTTTTTATGTACCTGTGTATATATCTATTCTCTTGCCTAAATTATTTTTCTAGATGTGTTGCTCTCATTACATTCACTTTTTCAAATTTGTTTTGTCTTTGCATTATTCATTGAGTTGCGGACTAAAATGTTTTAATAATGCAGCTGATTGTGTGTATGGTGTTTGGGGGGGTGTTGAGTGTGTGTGTCACTGTCGTTTTCCTCTCCCCCTTCTTTGTGTGCTAGGCGGCTGCACTCACCTTTATCGTCTTCACTGGCGTTGATGTTCATGGTGGAGCAGCACGTAGAAGAACAAGGGGAAGACATGCAGCTCAGGCTCTATGGCGGCGTGGTTCTTCCCTCTGTCTCCAATGGTGAGTCCTTTCCCTTCTGAGCTCAGTTTCCGCGAGGCTTTTGATGTCGTTGGTACCTCCTCAGAAAAGGTGTTGGTTTCCATGGTCTTAATATGGTGGGCGCATTGACTTCAGCCTGGCTGTAGGCGGCCACCGCCGTGGTGGCTGTTGTTTCCACCCTGGCGGTCGGTGTGGTACATTGGCTGTCTATTGGAGATCTTTCCGCCATGGTCATAATTTGGTAGTATTTACCACCGGCCTGTTGGCGGTAATACTGCCCCTTTAACACCAACCATCAGGGTTGTAATGAGGGCCTTAGTCTATTGGTGTTGGGGTTATTTATCACATCTCAAGACATATTTCTTACCTAATCACCCAACCGTAATGTTTTTAGTTTTGAAGGCTGTTGTTAGCGGGGCATCTTTTGGGTATATTCAGCCATACCTCTTCATCAGCCCCAACTCCAGCCTTTGTGTATTTGAGTTATAAAAACTGTGCATGGTGCATAATTGTTTAGTGAGATGAAAATCATATCAAGATAGGGTTTGAGTTCATAGTGGCATTTAGCTAATAATAAACTATCAGTTAAACTAAAGGGCGGAACTGAGGACAGCTGTGCGACTGTCCGATTCATCCAATATGTGCCCCTCAAAGTTTGAGTAGCACTCTTTGGAAGGTGTAAAGGATCTGTCCAAAAAGATCCTAACCCCAGGGTATAAAAGGCCTTTTTCACATATCTTCACCAGAGAATTTTTTCATTATGCGGGGCAGCTAGCACCACTCGTAACCAAATTCTGTATGGTTCTAAAATGTCTATTGTGCATAGTTTTATCCAGTGCTGCAATGGTCTCATGGCGGCTATATCGGCTAGAGAATGTAAATTCAAATCCATTCGGATAGGAAGTGTGGGGGAGCTCAAAGGGATTTTTTGCAAGGCCTTGAGAAAAAAGTTCTCCGCTCTCTCTAAATCTAGTAAATTACCATGACCCCACAGCTTGGAACCATAAAGTACTCCTCCTCTAGCTTGGCTTTCACACATCTCCATTGCTCATGTGATAGAGAAGCTAGGGGATCTACCAGCAAATCTCAGGATGCCTCCTGCTTTTTGTTTTAAAGACAGAATACTTTTTAACGATTGGGCTTCCCACTTGTGCGAGTCCTCCAACTTAATTCCCAGATAGTCTAGAACTCTTTCTGAAATAATACCATCCAGTGATATCCCTTAATTTACTCTGCATTTAGGGTCACCAAACACTATGTATTTGGTTTTGGTGGCATTAATTTGTATGCCAAAGTCCCTACAAAACCCCGAAAATCTCTCAAGGAGTCTGTTAAGGCCGTAAGCAATTTGGGAAAGGAGGAGGGTGTTGTCTGCAAACCGGAGACATGGGGTCTTTACACCATTCAGTTTTGGAGCATCATTTTCACAGTCATAGAGATAGGGGATGCAAACATTTATAAAAAGTAGAAAAAGTGTAGGAGCTAGCACACATCCCTGTCTCACCCCCTTCTGTAACGGAATTTCCCGCGTCAATTCAATTCACCATTCATGCCCCACCTTACTCTGGCAAAACTATCAGAATGTAATTCCTAGATCAAGTTAATCAAAGGGCTCGGGATACCAGCCCTATCCAAGATCTCCCATAGCATATCTCGTGGAACCAAATCAAAAGCAGACTTAAGGTCCACAAAAGTGACCAAAAGTCTTCCATTTAATTGAGAGAAAGCAGAAGACCTGATCTACTATACCCGTCTTCAGCCTAAAACCCGCCTGAAGGTGGGATAAAATGTCATTTTCCTCCAGCCAATCCTGGAGTCTACATAAAACTTCATAAGAAAATGTTTTCTGCAAATTGTCTAAAAGACTTTTAGGTCTGTAATTTCCCGGGCTTGATCTATCCCCTTTTTATAAATTGGAACAATTATTGCACCCTTCCAGGAGCGAGGGGGAATTCAGCCTGCCACAACTGCATTAGACACATTATTTATATAAGGTCCCCAAAAACTTAGGTCGGACTTATACAAATCTGATGGAATTCCATCTAGGCTAGGCGCCTTACCTGATTTTTACGCTCTAATAGCTGACACAGTCTCTTCCAGGATTAACGGGATAAGCGTATCAGCGCCCGGGCTAGCAATCTTTGGTATGCTCATTAAGCTTTGGGAAGGCACAAACTCCTTTATATAAAGAACAGTAAAATAATGCAACCAAACATCAGCAAGAATATGGCAGCCAGGTTTGGGGTTTACATTCCATCTTTCACGAGCAATCAATGCCCAGAACCACTTAGAGTTGTTTTGGTTAGCTGCTAATAATAATTCCTGCCAGGTTTACTTTGCCCATTTATTCTTACTAGGCTTTATCATAAGAGTGTACTCACGCCTTGTAGGAATGATCCTTTCTTTTGTCTTTTGAGCGTATTGCATCCAAGAGTCTACACTTAGCCATTCTACATGCTTTATTAAACCGTTTACAGTTACCTATCATTCTGACCCTGGCGGTCCTAAACTGCAAGCAGCGCCGCCATGGAGATTCCGACCCCCTTCCCGCCACCCTGTTTCTGGCGGTTTTTACCGCCAGGAACAGGATGGCGGGAAAGGGGGTTTTGGGGCCCCTGGGGGCCCCTGCACTGCCCATGCCACTGGCCCATGCATGGGCAGTGCAGGGGCCCCCTAACAGGGCCCCAGCATGATTTTCACTGTCTGCTTAGCAGACAGTGAAAATCGCGACGGGTGCAACTGCACCCGTCGCACCCCTGCAACACCGCCGGCTCCATTCGGAGCAGGCCTCTGTGTTGCAGGGCCTTTCTCGCTGGGCCGGCGGGCGCTCCTTTGGCGGGCGCCCGCCGGCCCAGCGGGAAAGCCAGAATGGCCTCCGCGGACTTTTGACCGCAGAGCGGCCAAATGGCGGTGACCGCCAGGCGGGCGGCGTCCGCCGCCCGCCACGGTCAGAATGACCCCCATAGTCATTAAAGCTGCTATATGACCCTCTAAAAAAAGTAGGTTTTGCAGGGGAATCGGAGGAAAAACAATCATTACCTGGCCGGAGACTCTGCATTATCATAAGGTCGATGAATTGGAGGGCCCTGGTGCTAACTTTAGGATGCTTGCTAAATGATGAAAAGGTTGGAATTCCCCACATGAGGTCCTTTGTCTAGGTTAACTCAGAGAAGAGGGAATTTGGCTCCAGGGGCACGTTTAGATCCCCTGCTATGATGATAAAGTGTGTAGGAGAGAATTTCGAGACCAAGGCATTCAATGCACTAATAGTATAAGATGATTGGCTTGGGGCACCCGGTTCATTATAAATGTTGACACATAAAAGCCTAGGAGCATGATTAAGCCTAATTGCGACTACCAATATATCGAGTGAGTCAACAAATATTTCTTCCAGTTCACCCGCCAGGGAAATGTTTTCCAGGTGAGAAGGCCCCCACCTGCTCGCCCTGATACAGATGGACTAGCCTTCTTACAAAATTAGGTAAACCCCCTGTCTGTGGACATTTGTAGTGGCCCATGTTTCCTGAAAAAGACAAATGGTAAAATCATCTATAAAATACACCCACTCCTCATCGATAAGCTTCTTATGTATTCCAGCTACGTTCCAGGATTCATAGGCCTTAATGTCCCAGACTCTCTTGAAAGTGGCTTAAAATTAGAGATTGAATTTGATTGCTCGCAACTACCAGCCAAGTTTCGATCCTTTGCAAGGGGAGAGGACATAAAGGGAAACAATCCTGTGCACATTAGGGATTCTTTCAAAGATGTGTCCCCATTGGGATACAAGTTAGTAATGCAAAAACTAGTAAAAGGGCACAGTCAGTCAATATCAGAAAGTCCAGCTGATTGAAAAGTTCTTAAAGAGTTCTGTGTCCTCACCAAGTCTGTGCAATCAGTACCATTTCATAGGTAGTTTACTTAAAAATATGTTAATATATTAATTACATTTTATTAAGTATTCAAATTATAATAATATTGTAACTTTTTTAACACTTTAAATGACTAATAATTTTTTTTAAATAAATAACATTTATACACAATTTATTTAGTAAAGTTGCTAATTCATCATATTTTTCATTGTAATTTATTTTAAAACGTTTGAATGGTAAATAATGTTATTTATGCAATGTCATGATTTACTAATAAATGCATTATAAATATAAATATTTAACATTAAGCTTGTATATAAATGTTAAACATTTTAAATATATTTTTAACTTTTTTTACTGTTATTAAACATTTCCAATATATTTCCCATTGCTTTCCATGGGGGAAATAGCCTTTTTTTAGATCAATTTGGCAGCCATATTCTTTAGCGCTACCTTGTATTTTGCAGTCTATTCGTGTGGTTTTGGGTCTTTTTTCCAGGAACCGAGTCGCAGTTAGGTGCTGCTGTGCATCTGAACTGGTAAATACTTTTTAAGGATTGTTTTAGGGTTTTGAGAGTTGGGGGGGGATTCAGGATGGGTGTTTAAAAGATGGGTATGGTGTTGTTTTGTAGTTAAAAGTATACTTAGAAGTGAATTTAATAGTGTTTTGTATTATTGGGTTGTACAGCGTTTTTTACTAATGTTTTACATTCATTAAGAGTTTGGAGGTTGGACTGCCAGACCAACATGTTGACGGTCCTAAAAAGACTGCCACGTTGGCAGCCATTCAGATCACCCTTTTACGAGTCATAGAGGAAGGACCACCAACCTTCAACCAATAAAGGCAGACCACCGGCGGTGCGGCAGCCTGGAAACAAGAGGGCCGAACTTCAGTGCCATCAGCACTGCAACCAACCACTGACCTTAATCCAAGCACTTAGCCGGCATGGCAGACCCCCACGACTGTCAGGCAATGGTGGGCCAAACCACAACGGTACGTGTTTAACAAAGTCATATACAACAGCACATTGGATGAATTTAAAAACAACACAGCTGACACACATTGCCACAAAGGACACACCTGCAAAGGGCACTATAAAACACACCCCTTCACACACCACAATCCTTTGCATTTACAACCTGAGCCAAAGAACCACCACCAGCACCTATCTATTATTACACAGATCAGACACCCCTTGTTTCCCCATCCCATTGAACACCCAGCACGCGCTTTTGCTCATTCATGCCCTATTGCACATCCCCTGTTAGGTAAGTCACTGTCACATTGTTTTTTGCTTCACTATGTGATGTTCCAAAAATCCCAGTTTTTCTGAGGTTGAGTTAAGAGTCATGGTGGATGAAATCATAAGAGAAGAGCCATAATTCTTTGGAGCACAAGTCCAGTACATGGAAATTTGGGACAGGATCATTGACAGATTGAATGCTGTAAGCACCACCCTGCGCACAAGGGAGGACATCAGGAAGAGGTGGAACGACCTCAGGGGCAAAGTCCATTCTCTGGTCTCCAGGCACCAGCTGCAGGACAAGAAGACGGACAGCAGCCCTCCCAGTGCCCCATTACATCTCTCTTTCCTTTGGAGGAGAATGTTTTGGCCATCCTGAGGGCTTGACACTTGGGGGAGTGTAACCTGATAAGTAACACCACTAACAATGTCACCACCAAAATGTTATGTCATGCATGCCCACAGCTCGCTTTTGGCCACTTTTACTGTCACTCCACTGACGAGCCCAGTGTACACCTGTCCAAAGACCTCTATTTGGCAACTCACAATTGAAGTGTACTCACTTTGGGAGATGATGTTTTAGTAGAGTGTCTAATGATTCCGACTTCCAGCAGGCACTGTTCTACAACTCCAAACACGAGGCCAGTGGTCACTTGTGCACATACCCCTGTCTGGCAAATCACAAATGAACTTCACTCACCTGGGTGTTTGCCATTTGTCAAGTGTGTGACTGCAGCTCCCAAGAGGCACTACTCCTGAAGCTATAAATAATATCACATCGGTCACATGCTACAATACACCGGTTAGTGATCTTTCAATTGTAGTAGACACTACCCTGTGCCCTCCCTGGGTGGAGGACATTCGTCAAGTGTATGTAGTAGAGAGACTCACCTGACTGCAACTCCCCGAAGGCACTTTTCCTGTAACTACAAACACTATCACAGTGTTAACTAGTCTAAAAACTCCTGTCTGGCAACTCACAATTTAAGTTTACTCAACTGGGAGGATACCATTTGTCAAATGTGGGATTTAGAGGTTGTGATACGACTACAAAGGCCAGGAAGGCCCTGTATCTATAAAACCAAACACCAGCCCAGTGCTCTCTTATCTGAATACCATTGTTTGGTAACTCCCAATTGAGGTGTACTCACATGGGATCACAACATTTGTATAGTGTGTGTAGTACAGGGAGTTCCATGACTGTAACTAGCTGAAGGCTCTGTTACTGTCGCTCCAACCACCAGTCCAATGTCCCCATTCTCAAAAGAGTCCTGTTTGGTAACTCACACATCAAGTGTACTCACCTGACGGGATAATATTTGTATTGTGTGCCTACTAGATAGAGTGAACTGACTGCAAATCCAAGCATGCCCTGTATCTGTAACTCCAAACACCAGCACAGTGGTCACTTCCCCATATACCCCTGTTTGTCAACTCTCAAATTAAGTATGCTCACCTGGGGGATAACACTAGAAAAGTGTGTGAACTAGATGGAATAACCTGACTGCAATGCACAGGAGGCACTGTTTCAGCAACTGAAAATACCAGAACAGTGTTCATTCGTTAAAAGGCCCCTGTTTAGCAACTCTCAATGTAAGTTAATTCAGCTGGGAGAATATCATTTGTATAGTGTGTGTAGTAGAAGGACTGACATACCTCCTAATGCAGAACGATCCGTCATTGTTACTTCACTCAACAACCCAGTGTCCTCAATTCCAAAGACTCCTGTTTGGTAGCTCACAAACTAAGTGTATTCACCCGAATGGATAACATTTGTATAGTGTGTGTACTCCAACTCCCAGCAGGCCCTGTTTCAGTAACTTCAAACACTAGCCCAGTATACTCTTGTCCAAAGACCCCTGTGTCTTAACTCTCAATTGAAGTGTACTCACCTGGGAGGATAATATTTCTACAGTGGATGTAGTATAGGGAGTTACATGACTGCAACTCCCAAGAGGCACTGTTTCACTAAATAAAAACACCACTCCAGTGTTCAATTCTCAAAATACCCTTCATTGGAAACTCACAAATGAAGTGTATTCACTGTGGGGCTGACATCTATTAAGTGTATGAAGCAGAGGGAGTGACATGACTTCTAATGCCAGGAGGCTCTGTCTCTCCCACTCCAAACACAAGCCCATTGTTGTCATGCCCAAATACCGCTGTGTCTTAACTTAAGACATTTAGTCATCTGGGAGGATAACATTTGTATGGTGGACGGAAGTAGAGGGAGTGACCGGAATGCAACCCCAATAGGCCCTGTGCCTCTAGCTCCAACCACAAAAACAATGTTCACTTGCCCAAATCCATGTAATTACGAACACTCTATTGAAGTTTACTCACATAGGAGGATATCAAGTGTGTGTAGTATGGAGAGTGACATGACTGCAACTCCCAGGAGGCACTGTTTCAGTAACTCCAAACACCAGAACCATGGTTACTTGTCCAAATAGCCTTGCCTGCCAACTCTCTATTGAAGTTTACTCATCTGGAAGTGACAAAGATACAGATCGTGCTGAACTCTGATATGTGTCTAGACACCTAGCTCCATCTTGACCTTCTAACCCAAGATTAAACTATTGAGGACAGGAAGGACACCTTACCCAGTGTGCAAATCAGTGACACCAAAGGCCTCAAAATGCATAACCATAATGGTATTGGTAGCAGACACATTCCCAATGCACTGACCACATGATGACTCCAGTCACATACACAACAAACTCCTCGGCCCACCTGTATCACAAGCAACCAGGCCTCAAAATGGCCAAAGACATATCTAGCCTAGCCACTGTTTTGCCTGCACTGGTGGCATTTTCAGGCCATCCTCCAAGTGCTAATGATCTGCACATTACAGCAGCTGCTTGGCGTAGATGGTATTGGCATGCTTCACAAATATCAGCTCAATACAACCAATACCAGGGGTACTTGCCACAGTAGGATTAACAGTACATTAACTTTGTACAAGGTCTATGCTTAATGTAACAAAAAATTGTTGGAGGTAGATGCCACAATTCAACCACTAATGTTGTATCTTTCACGTCAACAGGTTGAGTTGCTACTGGGCACACAGAGGCTACGGAAGAGACTGACACTACACCCCTGGATGAAGCCCTCAGTGAAGAAGACACTCCTGGACGTCTAAACATGAAAGATGGTTCTGGCCCATATGTGTAAACTGGTCAGACATCAACCGTGAGTATCACTGTGTCTACATCAACACCTCCCATCCCCGATGTCTCAACATCAGAGGCAACCATTTGCCCCCAACTTGTTTACCAAAAATAATATCTACCACGTCATGCCCTCAGTCCTGGATCCTGAGTTGCAGTGCAATACTTTGGACAATGAGGCTCAGAGAACCAGTGGGAAAGGGCACCCAGTGGCAAGGGCACAGGCCCATGGAACAAGGGTACATGAGGGTAATGCTCTGGGCCAGTAGGGTGAGGCCACTGGGGCTGCTCCTGACCAGGACACCATTAGCCATGTCTTGGAGGTCTATCAGGAGTCCCAATGTGTGATGGTAGGGGAAGTACCAAACTCTGGGAAATGAAGCAGCTATTGAGGGACTTGTATGGAGACATGTTAGAACAGTGGAAGGCCCACAATACCAACAGGTCCTCCCTAACAGGGTTGCTGAGCGACAGTCACACAGAGCATGGCCTATATAAACCAATGTACCCCTTTCTCTGGCTCATCACCACCAGGCCCATCTACATCGGTGCCAGCCACTGGAAGGAAGGCCGTACCAGTGGAAGAACCTGCCCCAGACACCCCTGCCTCTGTAACAGCAGATTCCCCCCACTACACAAGTGGGGATATCCAATGAAGAATACAGGAGGTGCGGATGACAAGACACCCACCACTGCAAGTAAGCGACCCATTCCTAAAGGAACTCCTTTGTGTGCTACACATTCACTCTGCCAGCTCCAATGGGAGGAGTACTCTGGACTTTGGACTCCCAATGGTGTGACATCTACTCCAATGATTTCATTCACCATGACTGACACCTTCACTTTATTTTGTTTCTTCTACAAATTGTATTTACCGCATCAGCTTTGTAATAAATTAACCCATCACAAACCCATTGTCTGCTACTTAGAGATGTAAGACCATGTGAACCATATTATGAAGACATAACTGTGTGTAAGGAGGGATATTTTCCAGGTGCACTGTGTCCTGCTTAGGATTACAACTAATTTAGACAAACACATACTTACAAGTGTCTGGTCACACCAAACATTTTACTCTATTGTACAGCACATTGGCTGTCCAAATGTCTGGACATTGTATGACACAAGAATGTGTGACTAATGCTGAGTCACAGTACATATTCCAGGGTACAGCCCCCCAGAACACTGAAAGGAGGGATTTGTCAGGCACTGTCCTGTAGAATAGGCAAACATTAAAGTAGATGATGTCACTAGCCTAAGCCTTATGACACCACACCAAAGTAATCCAACAACACAAAATCCAGCATACAGACAGATGGCAGTACAACAGTCCCTGATCACAGGCCCATCATAATCCAATATGATGCATCTAGTGGGATGGCACAAACATTTGTCAGTGTTGTAGCACAGGCATAGTGGCCTGCAGTGATGAAACACATCTACAGCTACACACAGGTCATTCAAGAATACTGGTTAGCCATTGTGAAGGGTGGATGACTAGGTCACAATCTATGACTACATATTCCAAGGGCACATGACAACTTAATGATGCAACACAGCACACAAAACAAGTCCAAAGTGCACTTCTGACTTTGCACTCAAACACGGTGCAAGCTATCTTGGCACAGGTCTCATACACCCCAAATCTGTGACTTACATTACCTGGAACAATCCATGTCCACTTTGTATATCAGTGTCACAACTCTGAAATGCCCAAATCAGGATGTTATGGGAAAGGTGCCTGCACAAAGACAAAACAAGGAGTATCAGCTTGAAAACATACCTATTACACAAATTACATAGCAATCAACTAGAAATGTAATTACATTGCAGGGGAACTGACATAAACAAAGCAACGTCATCAAGGTGGGGATATGTCAAAGGGTAACTCCTAAAGCAGCCTTTGGCTGAATATTACAGAGTATCAGCTCCCTAGTTGTGGTTAAAACACTCAACTCCACACATCCTCACAACTACAGTTCATTGTACAGTGACAGTCATTACATCACATGGCATACTTACACTCATGAGAAGTAACTGTTGAAGAGATCTTCCCACAGGTTAGCTCCTTCCTGTCCACCACTGTCATCTTCACTTGGCATTTCAGGAGTCTCACCGGGTGGAACTGCAGGCCCCCCTCCTCTGGGATGTGTGGGATATTTCTCCTTAGGGCGATGTTGTGGAGCAAGCAGCATGCCACAGTGATCTAACACACTTTTCTGGTTGGGTAAGGAAAGGCTCCAACAGTCCTGTCCAGACACTTAAATATGGCCCTCAGGAGCGCAAAAGCCAGCGCCATTAACCGCTGCATTCTTCCATGGGCCTCATTGAAGCGGGCTTCCCCTCACATAATTGGATTCCTTTGTGGTGTCAACAACCAAGGATGGTTTGCACATGCGGAGTCTCCTGTTAAGGAATGGGACAAATGTGCAACAATGAGTCACTCTGTTCATGATTGTAGCACCTGACATTGCATACACACAAATAGGACAGATGTGACTTACCAACCAGTCTGGCCCTCTCTGGATACAGTAGTGCCATCAGCTGGGGTATGGTGCTGTTCTGCATTATGAAGGAATCATGGACTGAACCCAAATAATGGGCACAGGCATGTGAAATGTAGAGATCAGCCAAACAGACAGCTTGCACATTGATTGAATAGAAATTCTTTCTGTTGTCATAAACTTGTTCCATAGCCTGCAGTGGGACCACGCCAACATGGGTGCCATCAATGGGCTCCACCACTTGTGGAATGTATGCAAAACCATAAAATCAGCCTTCACATGTCCTAAATCCTCACGTCAGGGAAACCGGATATAGCTGTCAATGTGTTTCAACATTGCTACAAGGAAATACTTCAACACCAGACTGAACATAGGTTGGGACATGACAGCAGAAAAGGCCACTGTCTCTTGGTGCAATACCGGCATGACTTGTACAATGGGTGGTAGGCTGGTTGGATAACTAATAGCTGGTATCAGATCTGGCTCCAACTAATGGCACATGTCCACTATTGTTTGCCTATCCGGGCGGTAATATGTTCATATGTGCCTTTTCTCCTTGGTCTGAAGGGCTGGCAGTTAATGGTAGACAGTAGGTTGTTACACCCTGCTTCTTCTTGGATACCTATGTATGACAAGACATGATGTCTAACAGTCAGTGTGTCCAAGCAACATACATGATGCATGTCAATGATATCATGCGACAAGGCATTTCTGACTGGATCGACATTGCACACAGTACACATCACAGCTGTAAATACCACAAGGGTCACGTGTACTCCCCATGGTTTTCCACACATGTCCACAATATGGATATGGAACAAACTCAGAGATGTGCAATACAATTGCCCCTCAAAAGGTGTATATGCCAAATGCCAAAATGACCATCGGCGGCGGTGGACTGTGTACCACTGCTAAATGCCATCTGTGCCCTGCAACATACTACAATGGTGTTTGAGTAGCAGGGCCTACATGACAAGACAGGATAAGGATGTTCGTGAGGTCACAAATCCTTTTTTGCAGGTGTGATGCAGTATTAAAAACACAATACAGCATTTTGGGACACCAAAATTGTGACTGCCTGACCTACTCCACTGGACATTGGGAACCACCCGTGACCACCAGTGGAGGTCATCATGGCGGTAGGCAGTTGCAACTGTGTTGGACACAGCCATAGGCTTACTTTGTTGCTAGCGGTGGTTGCAGGTCAATGGCTAAGTCTGCCGGCGGTGACGACCATGTATGTGGCGGACGTGGCCTCCAGGTTCTGCAGAATCACTCACTTTACTCCTGATACTGTGAGCTGCATCTGGGAACAATCTGCCATATCCAGCAGGTGATAGGACCCCTGCCTTCTCACTAGAGGAGCTGGAGAGGCTGGTGACTGAGGTCCTACCCCTGTATGAACAGAAATGCATCTAATAATCTCATGTGCACAATATTCTCTGTACATCACCATCCTTTCCCTCCTTACAGGCTAGAATGTGCCCCTGTGTGCCAGTTAGACTTCTTGTGTGCCTGCTTTTGCAGTCTGTGTGGCATTAATGGGATGGACTATGTGCAGGTATTGGTGGGCAATGCCATATGTTAAGTTCAGTCACATTGTGCTGTGTGAGGTTTTGATTGTTGTAAATGTCAGACAACATGTATGTGCATGACAGCATGAGCTGTATATGCACATTGTATGAGTCATTTGAGAGTCAAGTGAACACTGTGTAAAGTGCCACAAATCTATCAAACTACATCTGGCCTTGCTAAACTGTTGTGTGGGAGGCATATCATGAGTCACTCTGTTCTTCAGGTTGCCACACAAGCCACATGACAAATTGTTATTGGCTACATGATGTACTGTCATGCATGGAAGTGATGGTAATGCAGTGTCACATAGGTTCTGTATGTTCAGCCTGTAAAGACCAGGGCCTGTCAAATGTATCTCCCAGTATGGGACCTATTCCACGGCTGTGGGAGAGTCATTGTGGTTATTCAACTGTGGTACTGTGTCCACCCCCAGTACCCCAGCAAATCCTGTCATGTAGCCAATATGATGCACTAGTGGCAAAACCTGCCCTGAATGCCTCATTCATTTGATTAGATTAGGAATGGGAAGAAAGGAAAATCATTAATCTAGTCCTTATTTTCATTTTGCATCATTGTCAATGTGTGTCTCAGGCTCATGACATGCCCCTTACTCTCACAGCTCTGTTATCACCTTCACAGAGGTCATATTTGTCCTATACAGGCATATTGCCTAACTGACAGTACCACAGTGCAGATGGTGTGTTGATTCCTAGGAGGTCATGATATGTGACTCAGTAGCGTTGTCACATAGGACAAACTGTACAATTCATTCTTCTGCATGTTGGATGCCACATCTGTAGGATAGACACATATGTCCAAAGGGGTGATCTGTGGTACAGGTACATACCACAGAACCCCATCCCCTGAGGTAGTATGAGTCAGCATTTGTTATTCAACATGTCCACAAATGGACAAGGAAGACACCTTCTGTATCCACAGTGACAGTCCCTAGATTGTTACTCATATGTAATGTTGAAGTTTGTACTCAGGCAGCTGCATGTAGGGACTTTATGCAGTGAGTCATTCTCACAGAGTGTGAATGCGTTGGTCCATTAATTCCTAAGGAGTTTACCCTTCAGAAACCACATGGGTGTGTAGTCTTTCATTGTGGCTCACATCACAGTACAGGTTGCTAGAGCATTGGCTTTCTGGTGTCATTATGCTGGCTTAGTCATTGTAGGCCATGAGCAGGGTAGTGGGTGAGTCCGCAGATGCAAGTGCAGGTCCCAGTACTAATTGGCTTGTGTGTTTCATGTTTGGGAGAATTAACAAATAGAAGAGTCCTAGCATGGTGTTACTGACATTTATGTTTCTATACTATTTGTGATCAAACTTGTGATTGTAATCTTTTGATTTGTCAATGCAGATCAACACCTATCACAAAAAGAAACTATGGTGAGCCATCGCCAAGAAGGTGCAGACCCTGGAGATCCAGAGCCAGCGGTGCTCCCACTGTCAGAAGAGGTGGAAGAACCTCAGACTCTGGGCCATGAAAATTGCAGAGCTCCAGCTAGGGATGGCCTCCCAAAGTGGGCGGGTGCCCCACAGACCATGACCCTCAGTAATGGCCCGCATTCTGAAGATGACTTTCCCTGACCTTGATGGGCGTTTGAGGACAGCACAGTAGCAACGAGGGGGTGAGTACAGGATATATGCATGCCTGTCACATTGCCAAGTGAATGTATCAGGTTCTGACCGCTCCCCCTGCTGATTAAGGACTGAGCCATTTGTAACACAGTAGATGAGTGATCCTTTGTGCAGATATGTCATGTGTTATATACTGATGTGCCTTCCCTACTGGCCCAGGGACCTAGGACACAACTGTGTACAATCCACAACCAACTTGCTCTCTAGAGACAACATATGGCTGTGTTCAGTGATCAATCAAGTATTGTTTGTTGTTGTAGTGGCTGTAAATTATATGCAACTGACCACTTCTCCTCGATGCTACAAGCCAAAGGTAAAGAAGTGATGGATCACTGTCGTCAGCCATGTTTCTGGTGAACTTATTATTTTTTGCATCTGCCACCTAGAGGGTAGGGGTCAGATGTACGAAGCATTTTTCTAGTCATAAAGGGGCCGATTCGCAGAATCGGCCCGTTTGTGACTAGAAAAATGATTTTTGGGATGTAGAAAGCCCAAACTGCGATTTGGTAACTTGTTGCCGAATCGCAGTTTGAGTTTTGCGATTCGGTATTAGGAAGGAGCGTGTCAAGGGCATCCCTTTCTAACCCCGAATCTAAATGGTATGTATGATTTTTTTGTGACTGCAAGGGGCCCCTTCTCCTTTTTGAATGCATGTGAAAACATTTTTTCAGAGCAGGCAGTGGTTCTACGGACCACTGCCTGCTCTGAAAAAATGAAAAGAAAACTTTTCATTTTTTTTCGAAATGCATGCCGAAAACGGGCTGCATTTAAAAATAAAATGCTGCTTTATTTAAAAGCAGTCACAGCCATGGTGGTCTGCTAACACCAGCAGGCCACCATCCCTGTGAGTGCTGCCATTCCCAATGGGGTCGCAAATTATTACCTACCTCATGAATACTCATGAGTTAGGTCATTTGCGACCCCATTGCGAATCGCAGACAGTGTCATTGACACTGTTGTACATCCTGTTTTACGACTCACTAATTTTGAGTCGCTAAGACTCGCAGTTTTTTCGAGTCACAAAACCGAATCTTCGTACATGTGGCTCTTGTTGTCTTCAGAGTATAATGATTCTGGTGCCTCACTACAGTATGTAATGTGAAGATGGCCATCATACCTGTGACAGAGCATATATTATTTTTTGGGTGTAGCTACTAAACAAAACATTCCCTTGGTAAGTGGGGAATGTCCATTGATATGATTTATATGCTGTCACTGTCGCCAACATTCCTGGTGCTTACATGTCACCATGTGCCCTTTCTCTTTAGCAAAACATTTGTGTGCAGCTGTTTCATGCATGGTCTACCTGTGTTGATCGGATGAGGTCTGTATTCCCTCACATCTATGTGCATTGCAATAAGACATAATAAGACATTTACAATGGGGTACATTTCATGTTGTACCACATGCAAGAGTGTGTCACCATTGTTTATTGGCTGACACATATCCTCATGTGTCATAGAATGCTATTTGGCATGTACAACTGCAGTAGCAATGAGGGACATGACAGGTAGGCCTAGAGGTTTTAGCCACAGTGTGCATTTGTATGCCATTGATGTAAAATCATTTAGCAAAATGCTTTGCACATGTCAAATGAGTAAGGTTTGTAACCTGACTGTTGGCATGCATCGTGGAGTGACTTACGGATTTGCTGAAATCACTTGTGTTTGGGTATAAGCATTGATTCACAGACATCTGGGTTTGCATGGCCATAATGGAAATAATGATGTGGCTTTCAATAGAGCAACATGTTGATGGCCTTCAACAAGTACTTTCAGATCTCTGGGCCGCTCCAACATCCAAGGGACTAATTATGTCTACCAATGCACTCAGAGTATGTCATTGTAAGGGGTGCCAGACATTAGTGGTGATTTCCCTGGGGCTTGCAGATTTATTTTGCTGTGGAGTTTAGAGACATATTTCCCTGATGTATTGCACATGATGTCTATAGTATCCATTTCCATGACAAATGCGTGGCCTACCTGGGCAACATTAGTACTACCTCCATGACTCCACTGGGACAAATATCACTTGGTGACGTGTGCATTGTGGAACTACTTCCAGTGTGACATGAGTATTTCCATGTCACCTTCTCCAGACTATTGTATTTTTGTCAGCAACATGGCAGGATTTTGGAGCATCATTTCTTAATTTTGGGTCATTATGTATTTGACAAATAATGTGTGCCTGACTTTGTTTGGGATCTGTGGGAATAATATTGACATTGGCCTACTATTGTATGACAACAGGTAACTGAGTTATGCTTCATGGGGCAAAGCATTGAGGATAATGAGGTCTCCTAATAGTTGAATGGTTATTGTAATTGCACAATTGTATCCATTCAATTGTAGTTGTCTGAGATCATAAATTTCCTGTGGGCAACTGTTGACAGTTTAGATGGCATGCATGCATATGGCATGGCACATGTATGGGCCACTTAGGTGGAGTTTGTTGCTGGGGCCTACTTGACATCATGGTAATGTTTGCTAACCAGAACTTTTGTCCAAGTGTGCACCTGCACATGTGATGACCCTATTTCTATTTGCATTTGCAGCATCAACCCAGGGAAGCAAAGTAGACAAGGTACAGCCAAGTGAGGATGCATTTGGCCACAGGATCTTGAGTCAAGACACCACTGACACAGAGGGACCCAGTGGCCCAGAGGGAGAGGGAAGTGCCACGAGGGAGTCTAGAACAAAATCATCTTTATCGTCAGATTCTTCCTCCCGAGGATACTCCCTGGTGGTGGTGGACCCAACAGGGTGCATCCCTGTACCATCTTTGTCTGCCATCTCCTGTTCTATCACCATCCTTCCTGTAGCTCCAGAAAGTGGGTGTCTCCTTTGCGACAGGCACCTCCGCCCCACCCCTTGTTACCCCTGTTGCTCTCTATGAGGAGGCTACTGACCTCCTGAGAAGTATTGCTTCGTGTCAGACAATTATTGTGAATGCTGTCCAGGGTTTGGCAACCCAACTTCAGCAGACCAATACATTCCTGGAAGGCATTCATGTGCAATGTCTGACCTACAGAGATCTTTTTAGGCTTTGGCTGCCACAATGATGGAGCCAGTCACCCCCATCTTCAAATACCCATACCCCTACCTGCACCAAGCACATAGATCTAGCCATACACACCCACCTCAACATACAAAAGGAGAACACATAGACACAAGCACTACAAAACACACTGACATGCAAGCAAAAAAACGGACACCCACATACATCAATCACCACTTCCCTAGACACCCCTCCATCGTAACACACATGATATCAAGCATACCTACAGGCACAACCACAGCAGTCAGTACCACACTCAGCATATCTGCAGCCACCACCCAAACAGACACACAGACATCTATGACAACCACCATACTTGCAGACACCAGCCCAACAGACACAGAGATATTCACCACTGCCAACATACCTCAGACACCACCCCCACAGGCACACACATCCACCACTCCCACATCACCCATCACCTCCATCTCCCAGCCTCTCAAAACATGCAAACACACAAACTCACCCATGAAACAGACACCACCCACACACAAGCATACCTCCTACAAGCACACACCCATGACATCCACCCCGACAGAGGAGACAACCACTCCCTTGATCTCCAAATCCCCACCCCTTTCTGCTGACCATCACCATGTTCTTAAGAAAGTTTTTTTGTTTGACCGTAAACTTTTTCCCTGTTCCCTCCACCCATCCCAAATCCAAGAGGCCCCAACCCAACTCTTAACTCATCCCTTCCATCTCCAAGTCATCCCCTGTTACACCTGCCCCCACCTGAAGCACCCATACCCCTCCCCCCAAGAAGAAGCCCACCCATCCTAAGAAGCAGTCCACTCCTTCCAAACCCAAACCCACCCATCCCAAATTCACCCCACTAAAGATGATCCCTGGGGTGCCTCCTGTCCACTTGATGCCCCTTCCTGTGGAGGTTCCCTTGCAGTTAGGAATCAAGTGACAGCACAGTGATGTGCCTGGATATTTCATAACGGACTGACCAATGGTCTTGGACTTTTAATGTTTGGAGATTAATATACCCAAACAGTTGTTTTTTTGGGTACTCATTTGTCCTGCAATTCCTTTTCTACCTTTATGTTGCTTCTGAGTAATTTGTGCTGTCTGCCTACAATTGTGTTTGTTTCAGCCTGCTTGCTGATCAATTTGCTATTGTTTGTGGTATCTGACTTTGTGGGCAAAGCTGGTGTCCCCCAAGACAAGGGTATATGTTGACTGTATGGATATGTGGGTTCAAATGCAATGGTGGTGTCATAGCATTGTGTACTCTTTGGTATTGTAAGTATTTTGATTTGTGTTGTCCAATGTGAGCATTCATGGTGTTACACTTGTCCCTCTGATATGGATTATGGACTCATCTAATGTGTGGCTGCTTGAGTTTAAGGTTTTGCAGACATGGAGTGTTTTCAATTGTGCTGCTACCTTTGTTTGCATTTGACTGTTCATGTGTCCATTTAGCTGTGTGTACCTTGCAGCTTCTTCATGTAGATGTATGTCCCATGCAGTTGGAATTGTATGTGTTTTGTTGACTTGCACTTCAGCATTGTACAGATAGGCATGTCATTTAGGTCTAGTGTTGTTTGCTCCCAAGATACATGTAGGACCGATTCCTGTGCAATAGTTGTTTTAGGACCATGTGCAAAGTGATATGTGTCACAGTGCAGTCTTCTTCCCTGAGTGCTCCTGGTGCCCCATTCCTATTGTGCAGGTATTGTTTGCATAGTGATCTCTGTATATTTGTTTCTGGCTATTGTGCATTCCATTGTTCTTTCATTGTGTTGCAATGAGGGTGATGTGTATGTTCATTGCAGGGTTGTTTATTGGTAGTGTTGTTTGTGTTCCATGCCACATCCATACATATCTGTGTTGAATGTGGCGACAGTCCATGACATGTGTGCAATGTAAGTGTGTAAGTTGCATTTGTAAATGTGATGTTGCTGTGTTGTTGGTGTTGTAAGAGACAATGTTGTGTGTACTTCACTGTCCCTGTGCCTGAGATGAGTAGACGTGTGTTTTCTGTAGTGTAGTGGTGAAGTGTATGGACTGTCCAAAGGGGGCATATTGTAACTGTGAAAGTGTCCTTATTGGTGTCTAATTCTGACCCGGGACACAATGACAAGAGTACAGCGTGCCTGTAGTGTGACCCCAATACGATGTGGCTGATGGCGCGGCGATCTATTTTTAAGCATAATGAGACATGTAGATATTTGTACTTACGTCGGTTGTGTGCACGACAGCATGGATTTTGTGCACCTTCAATGATCAGCAGCAGCAGCAGGACGTGTGTGATGGGCTAAATGGTGGCGCCAGACGTGTAAGTTTGCCTGCAGGTGAGCATCTCCCTTTATACTCCACCTGCTGAGAAGTGGTGGTTGGTCTGTCATGATCACATTGGCGGTGTGCAACCTCATAATGTGGCGGCAGAAACACAGACTCCCCCGGCCTGTTTGTGCAACCTCATGGCTGCAGTGGTCTTCACTGCCTGGTGGTGCTGGCGGGACCACAGTGGTCTTTGCTCCATTGTTCAGCATATTGCGGCCTGACCACCAACCCACTGGTGGTTGGACCGCCACCATGACGGACCGCCAAACTCATAATTAGGCCCCATACTGTGTTAAAATATGTAATGTCACTTATTTTTAATTATTAAGTGTTATGTATGTGTGTATTTGCTAATGGGATGTACTGTACAGGTGGGTGGTTAATGATTTTTGTTACAGGTTTTTACCTTCGAATAAATTTGATGGGGAGTCTGAGTTAACACATTTTTTTTAAGGAAATCTATTTTGTTTTATTGTAAATCATGTATTTTTAATTAGATTTCATTTTTGGGGGGTTTCTGGAGCAGAGCTATTTTTAAGATACTTTTCAGGTTTTTTATAGAACTTACACACTTTGAAATAATTTGAGGGATTTTGAATAGATTGTTTCCATGTTTATTTTTGAGGGTCTTTTTGGAATCATTATCTTCTGTTTTTAATTGGATTATTGTTGTTTTTTCTGGGGAGGTGGAGTAAGATTTACAACTACAAAACAGTAAGTTTTATATTTATATTTTATTGAGGGTGGGGAATGTTACATATTGTTTATGTTGCATTTAATTTATTATTATATGGAGTTGTTTGGATTATGTGTTGTATTTATTTCATGTGATGGATTGAAATTGTTTTTCAGTTGGTTAGATGCTTAGTAATTTGTTTTATAAAGTATTAATATGTATATTTTTTATTATATCAGTGTTTATTTATTTTTTGATTGTACATAATTATTTCACAGATATCATAAAATATGCATAGATTTATGATAAAATACCATTTGGAACCTTGGCTCCCGCTGGTCAACCCAGTGGGAAAGTCGTAAAATGGCTGGTGGGGAGACCACCACCTCAACAGTGGTCTCCTCACCAGGGGTCTGGTGGTCCGCAAAATTGACCACCAAACTTGTAATCAGGCCCTAAGTGTAGACATTTGTAGGTGTTGCCTTATACTCTGGTGAAAGTGGTAGTAACAGCCTTGTATGGCTGTTTGGGAGTATGTTTTTAATATTAATTGAATAATAGCTTGTTTAAAGTCTATGATTATGTTTGGGGGTAGAAGTTATTTGTTTGTTGTTTTATACAATTTAGGAGTTTTGAATAGGTACTGCTTAGTTTATTTGGGAGTGAAGCATATAGAGAAGGGAAATTGGTATGCTGCTATTCAATATGTATGGTGTATATTTGAATGAATGGTTGATGACATGTCTTAAATGTTTCGTCCATCATCCAGGTTTGGCATTGGTTGAGTTTCATTAAGTTGCTTGCAGTTTAATAGATTAGGATTCTTTTTTCAATATTTAGATTATCAGGTAAAAGGAAGGGTTCCTAATTATGTTTAATTATCAAATGGTCTGGTATTTCTAAGTCTTGAGATATTCTAGGAGGAGTTGAGGTATCACTGGTGTGCAAACAGACATTTTATGTTAGGGAGAGATGGTAGTTGGCCTGATAAATGTTCAGGGACTTTGGGTATAATACCTTTAGGTATTTTGCTTGTGGGATCTTGAGAACTAGTGCGTGCCACTCTTATGTCATGAGAAATGTCTCTGACTTCACTTTCAGCTACATTTGAGGGGTGGTTGTGCTCTCTAATATTAATTACAACAATTTCTTCCGTAGTTGCCTTTCAATAACATGCATCAAAGAAATATTTAGTGCATTTCCCGTTTATTGTTGAGATTATACATTTGGCACCTTCTGTCATTTTATCTGTAAGTAGTTTAAAAAAATAAAAATATATTATAGTTTAGGTTTTACATGTTAATTGTTTAATAATTTGAAAATGCAGTTACATTTATTTTGTTATTTACTTTTATGGAGCTGTTTTGCACAGTTTTGCAGATTTCTTTTAAGTTTCTTTTAATGTGGAGCAGATGTTGATTTTCTGTTGAAAGAGAAAAAAAGTTGAGTTAATTAATATGGTGTGCTTGTAGCTAGTTTGTAGGTGTTTAGGGAGCTAAGCTGTTTAGGTAGCTGTTTGGATATTTTCTGATTTATTAATTTTGTATACTTACTTCTAATATGCTCTTGCTGCTCTGTTTTTTTTTGTTTTTCTGGCACTGTCTAGAATTTGAAGATTTGGTTTCTTTTAGGTAGTCTTTGAAAAATGATAAAAGTTACAGAATATGTAATTGTTTTAAATTAGTGACAGTTACTTTATTATTTAATTATGATTTTTACTTACTTGAATATTTATTTGTGGAGATTTATATTTTCTTCTAGGTTCTTTTTGGTGAGAATCCAGCAGAGTTTCCCCCTCTTGCAACATTTGTTGTTTTTGGAGTTTTTGTTTGTTTAATTAGTGTGTCTTTTATATTGTTTGATTAATTGTGTGATTTTATTTCTTAATGGTCTTTATTGTTTCATTTTATGGGTTGGTTTAGTTAAAAAAACATTTGAGCAGTTCAGACCTTCTTTAGTGGATGCTGATTTATATTATTTAGCATTATTTATAGTTGTTCTAATTAAGTAGTAGTAGTAGTAGTAGTAGTAGTTCATTGTACAGCTAATAAAATACAATACAAATAAGCAAAGCAAAAAACTATAAAAAATAGTAAAATACCCTCAGAGACTGAGTTCAAACTAAAAGCACACCAAGAATTACGCATGCGACATATTAAAAAAACATTTCTCCCAAAAAGGAATAAAAAAATAGAATACAAACCACCGACCCGGAGCCCCACATAAAACACAAGGCAATATACATAGGACACAGCCCTAAAGTGCATGGTGCATAAGGTAGTAATTGCACTAAACATCGTCATAACTGTTAAATCTCCTCATCCTAACCAATAACGGGCAAAATGGCAAGAGCACAGAAGAATTCCATCTAAAGTGTTCATTGCTCATAGTGCTATTAAATTTAGATCGAGCAATTTTGATAAATTTGGTCAGTAACACATTTAATATTGGATTGCCTGGGTCCAGAAGCTGAATAATAGCCTGTCGACAGGAGCGGATTCCCAATTCGTTCCATTTGCTCCGGAGCAAGAGTCTACGCTCCTTTAAAAAAGCTGGACACACGCAAACTACATGGTCAATGGTTTCCTCCGCGTTGCTGCAGCCTCTACATGTCACTCTGTCCCCAGGGAGTAGCTGTCATTGGGGCAGATGTTTAGAAAAAAAACAATCACCCATCCTTAGGGCCAAAAAGGCCTTTTTTAACCAAAACCCATATGTGCAAGAGAAAAAACTGGAGGACATACCTGGCTTAAAGGAGCCAATTACTGCCCAGGCATGCTTCCGATGGGCAAGAATGGAACAGTCAGAGTGATAAGAATACAGTTGAATAAGCCTTTTAAAATCTGATTTAAACAAGGAGTAGGGGGGATTGCTTTCCCAAGGATCACCGGTATCCAATCGCCGTTTACATTCAACCAAAAAGTGGGAATAGGTGCACTTCGGTTTCAACTCACTAATTTCTTACCACAGGACTGCCTCCAGGTGGCCATCAGAGGCCTGACGTAGTTTATAACACAGCTTCAAGAAAGCTCCCCCGTGTACACTGCCACCAAATCCAGAAGCCCGAACTCCAACTGTACCTGCGCGAGTGAAGCCAGGTGCGGAACATGAAAGACTCTCTTATAGATTTTATTAACCAACCTATTTAATAGGCAAGAGACTTTTCCCAACAGAATTTCTTGACCATAGGCCAATGAAGGGGTGATCTTTGCTCCCATGAACTCCATTAGGGGAAGAAGGGACGGCCCCTTTAAAACTTTAGCTAATTTGGAAAAGGTCACCTGCAAGGCCACAGCTGTAAGTAAAATTTCCTTCTTATGTTTAACAAAACTACCCCTGGAGTCAAAATGTACCCCCAGATATTTGTAGGACTGTTCGGAGACAAGTTTACGATTCTTATAGTACCAGCTGAAACCCGAATGTTTTTTCCTCCCAAAGGGGACCACTTTAGTTTTAAACAGGTGAACTTCTAGTTGATTTGCGGAGGTGTACGTCTCAAGTTGTTTATGCAAGCTTTGAAGACCGATCTTAGTACAGCTGAACAAAGCAAGATCATCGGCATAAAGCAGGTGACTAAGCCTGAGGCCACCAATCTTAGGGGGATGAGAGTTGACGGCGTCAAGAGATGTTGACAAATCTGCAATAAACAGGTTAAAAAGAAGAGGAGCAAGTACACAACCCTGTTTCACACCGCGGGTGGTAGGAATTCTCCTAGATAGGGAGTACCCGTCACTAAGCTTAATACGGACCCAGGTGTTAGTATGGAGTTCTATAATAGCACCCAAGTGTACTGGGGGGATACCCCAGCTTTGTAATTTGGCCCAAAGGGAACTCCGGGGGATCCGATCGAATACTGCCTTTAAGTCTACAAAACAGCAATTCAATATCAAGCCTGACAAGATCGCCCTGTCAATCAAAATAGAAAGTGCTAGTAAATTGGTTGAAGTGCCTGAGCCAGCAGAGAACCCCGTTTGAACTATAGGAATTAAGGCCTTCGATTCAACCCAGGCACGGAGATCCTACAACAAGAGGCTGGCATAGAACTTAGCCTCGTTGTCCAGCAGGATCTGGTCCTTGAGCCATTTTTATATAAGGGATGGAGGATGGCACCACGCCAGGACTCAGGTATTGTTGAAGTTAAGAGGCAATGTTCGAACAAATGTGCAAAATGATTGGCCCAAAGGAGAGGGTCCTGTTTGAATAATGCCTGTGCAAGATCATTAGGACTGGGGGCTCCAAATTGCTTAACCCTCGAGATAATATGGGGGAGGACTCCCTTACTCCCTGCAAGGGGATTGGAGACCCTGTGAATGAGGGACACATTTTAAACGAAGCAGGAGTAGGACTATGGGCGCCCTCATCCAACAATTCCCCATCATATTTGCTGTCAGAAAAATGGGTGGTCAAGTAAGACGCCCACGCTCCTTCTAAAATGTCAGCAACGCCCGTGCCCATTTGATTACTATTTATATTATTAATACGGGACCAACATTTCGTAGAGTTAACATTTTTGCTTGTGCTTAAAAGTTTAGACCAAAACTGACTGAGATAGGTCTGATAGTCGTCATAAACAGCCTTCCTATAATCTTTCCTCAGTTGTTTATGTAGTTAAGTATATATTTGTTTATTTTTATAGTTAAAATATAATTTTGTTTGTGTGTTAATGTTGATTTATTTATTTTGTGTTAATCAAGTATATGATTTTTTTGTACTGAATGTATTTTTTTGTTTGTTTGTTTAATACATTTTATTTAAGTTATAGATGTTAATAATAAGTGTAGGATGTATTTGAAGTAATTGTTTTATGTTAAAATTGGTATTTGGTGTTTAATTTATATATTCATTAGTGATTTAGACAATAATTAGGTAGTCAATATTATAGCCCTCATTACAACCCTGGCGCTCAGTGATAAAATGGCGGTAATACCGCCAACAGGCTGGAGGTAACTACCGCCAAATTATGACCATGGCGGAAAGAGCTCAGACAGACAGCCACTTTACCACACCGACCACCAGGGCGGAAACAATAGGCACCACGGCGGTATCCACCTACAGCCAGGCGGAAGTCATTGTTCCGCCCACCATATTAAAACCCTGGAAACCATCACCTTTTCCGGGGCGGTAGCAACGACATCAAAAGCCTGGCGGAAACACTGCACGGAAGGGAAACAACTCACCTGTGGAGACTCAGGGAAGAACCACGCCGCCATGGAGCCTGAGCTGCATATATTCCCAATGCTGTTCTACGTCCTGCTCCACCACGAAAACCAACAACGGCGAAGATGACCACTGTGAGTACAGCCGCCTAGCACACAGGGGAGGGAGGGAGGAAAAAGAGAGTGACACACACTGTAGTGTGGTTAGTTTTACGTATTCTTTGTGCATTAGCTTCAGGCTTTAGGCCTTTGTGCACTTTGCCCTGAATATATTTTATTCATTTGCTGATAGCTTAGAGCCTCTGTGCACTTTGCTCTACATGCTTTTTATCAGGCTTCGTACTGTTATTTTTCAAATAGCCAGTTCTACAGTGTTGTTTTTTTATTCATATAACACTGTTTTGCTTACTTCAGCACTGGAGTTCTCCATAACATATTTACTCTGTGCTTCAGTCAAGGATACAGTCTGGTACATTGCCGATAGACGTGGTAGGAGTTTAGACTTGGCATTCCTGCGTAGGGACATTTTGTGATCACGATGACATGTTAGTTATAAAATCACTTCCTTATCCCAATACACGCAAGAGGGAGATTCCGACCACAACTAGACGCTGACTGCCTCGTTGCAGATGCTGAACCAAGATCACAGGTCTTTGCTCAGGTATGAGGGCTGATGTCTCCCCAGTGATTCTGAAAGGCAAGGTAGAAGCTTAACATGCTGTGCTCTAAATAGAACAAGCAGAGGGAGAGTAGAAACTGTTAGACAATATGATAGCTTTGTTCTTATGTTTTACTCTCCTGGTGACTATTTCAATCCTACTGTGTTGTATTGTTCAGGTTATTGCGGCTCACGCCTTAATATCTAAAATAAAGTCATTTTATTAAAACATTATATATAACTTATACTGTCTTTGTCATTTGTATATGAGATCATATTGGAAATCAGAGAGTTGGTTTGGATCTGAGTGACCTCGACTTCCCTGGGAAGTTCCAAAGATGTCATGCGCTCGGCTGCCGAATCATTTCTTCCTCATGGGAGAAATGAGGCACTGCTAGTTAGCCGGAGCAAAAAACGTATTTAGGGTGACAGAGTTCTTTACACGTGGGTCAGACTCAGTCCCCCACACCGTTATCGATCCTGCTGCCTAGAAATCCAGTAGTCTCATTTAGGATAATGAGAGCCCACGCCACATGGCGCCGCCAACGTTTGGTCTGGCTCTAATGTTTAGGTCCGACTGACTCTCTTGGTCTCATATATATTTTGACTCCTCGGTTCCGTATGCGGAGACGTCCGTGGGGCTGAGGGTTTCCGCCGCCACGCGATAGGTGCTTCCTATTGCTTAGTGGTTGGTTGTTCAAGCTTGAACTTTAAAAGGAAGACCCCGATATTGGTGTGCCTTCTCTGACCTAGTGCTATTTTTTACAAATGGCGAATCCTAATGTAGTGAATATAGCAATCAATATGCATCACCCGCTCACAGGACATCTGTTAGCACATGGACGGTCCAGGGGGGTCCAGTCACTTTTGTGGTGGACGCCCATGCAGCCTATAGAACAGAACTTTTTTATTCTTGGGTCGTATTTCCAGCGGTTGATGGGGGTACAAATACTTTTCACGAATACACTGTTGCGAATGTCCCTGGACAGTACAGGGCTTACGCATACTTAGAGATACCTTTATCTTATCAAGAACACCATAATTGGCTTGAAGGCGCCCTCCCACACACAGTAGCACAAGTTAGGTTAGGTCCGCTGAGTAATGATGGTCCTACCTGGACTTTATTGACTACATATACACCTCATCCTGCGGCTGCTCAATTGGCAGTGGTTGAAGTTCGTCGTTTATATACAGACTTAACGGCTACATATAGACGATTAGTTTAGTTTGTCATGCAGACACTAAATACAAACGCAGCGCATGCTGCTCCGGCGCACCCACAGGCAGTGGTTCCGGGTATTAATCCGGCCACTGTACACTCAGTTATGGGTAAGGTACCGGCTAAACGAGAGGAGACTCCATTTTGGCTGCCGCAGAAAATTAATACGCTGGAAGCAGTATTTCCCCATACGGGACCTCAGGATAAACATAGAATTTTGACGATGTGTTTGCCGTATGGGATGGTTCCTCCGGTGGACCTTTGTAATACCTGGGGCACGGTGTTTGCCGTGCTCTACACTATGGCACACGGTACGCCGACATTAGCTAATTTACCGGACGTGCTTAAACAAATTCAAGATGAATATGGGGCTGCCCCTGCCTTAGATTTGGGCATGCAGTTGCTGGGCAATTTTGCCACAGTTTCTTCTATTAGTTTGAGCAATCTCAAAGGAGAGGCAGTAGCACTAGCAGTGCGAATGCGTATTCGGGATGTTCCGCAGATTAATCAGGAGCGGGAACTTCCGAGAATAATAGCAGAAACATATTCTAGTATTGATCGAGATAGCCTAGGGGCTAGACCACAAAAACCCCAAATACAGGGTAAAAATAATAAAGATAATGCTAAACAGCAACAACCTGAGGGTTCAAAAAAGCGCTGGGAAAAGAAACAGCAAACACCTAAAAAAGATGGTGGGCAGTCTCTGCAACCGGAGACCCCACAGAATAAGTATAATCTCAGGAATAGGGATACTTTGAAGACGCCTGATAGATGTCAATATACTGATACATGCCAATCTCGTTCCTTTCAGGACTCCTCGGAAAAGAGAAGTGAGAGAGGTGGGCGGTCAGAGCAGACGACGGAGTACGTGAAACCGAGACAGGATTCACAACGCTCGGCGGAGGTTTCTATTAAACAAGAAGAGAAACCGCTGCAACTAAATCAGCAATTTAAAAAGAAGAAAGTGGCAGCAGTCTCAGTGAGACATGCCGCTCAAGAAGAGAGTTCTCTTGACGAACAAGACATGGGCGTTAGCACTGTTAGACAGCGCGGCAGAGGTCACAATAGTTCGCCGGAGTCTTCTAGAGCATCTGGTGGTGAAAGCAACTGATGACTTCATCCAAGTCGAAACAGCGGATATGCGAGTCTCTGATCCTGAAAGAGTATATCAAGTGACTCTGCGATTGGAAGGGGACATTGACCGTATTGTACACGCCATTTTTGAGGACCATGTGGTAAAATCATATGATGTTCTGCTGGCCGAACAGGATTGGCCACCTGACTTTGTTCGCGACTGTCCGGTTGGGGAGGAGGTTATTACACCTTCCTTCTCACCACTTGTTCCGAGAGAACTAGCGGAGTCCTATAGTAAATCATGGGCTCTAGCACAGGCTCCCGCCCTGTATAGAAATAACGTGGGGTGGGATAGACAATCACCTTATCATGTAATTCCAATAAAGGTCGAACCTCAGCCACAACCGCAGTATCCTATCAAATTTGAGGCAAGGGCATCGGTTAGGAAAATTCTTACGCAATTGGAGTACCAGGGAGTGATTGAGCCCTGTGTCTCGTCGATGAATAATCCCTTATTTCCGGTTGCTAAACCGGACCATTCATATAGGATAGTGGTGGATTACAGACATTTGAATAGTCATACACGCACATATGCAATACAGAATTCACATAGCGCAGCGCTTATGAATAATATCGTACGTAAGAAGTACAAAACAACATTAGATATCTCGAATGGATTTTTCTGCCAAAATATAGCACCCGAAAGTCGGGACTATACCAGTTTCAGTGCGTTTGGCTCTCAGAAAATTTTTTGTTGTTTGCCTCAGGGGTATAAGAATAGCCCAGGACTGTTTTCGCCTCGTGTGACTGAAATGCTGCACGAGTTCAACCCTGAAGCGTTATCATATGTTGATGACATATATCTGACAGACGATGAGATTCTGCAACATTTAAGGGGTGTTTCGCGCATTGTTGTGGGGTTTGCTGATATTGGCTATAAGTTTAATTTTAAGAAATCAAAGATTGTCTTCCTCAGCGTCATTTTCCTGGGATATGAGTTGTCGAGTGAGGGCAAGAGCTTAGCGCCACATTTTTTGGAGAAATGTGCTTTATTGCAGCCTCCTAATACGGTTCGGAAGCTCCAGTCAGAGTTAGGGTTTCTGAATTTTGGCAGAACTTACATTCCTGATTATGCGACGCGTATAAAACCCTTATACGAGTTGATTCGCCCGAATTTTTCGAGTAGATTTTGGACGATTGAACATACACACATTCTACGAGAGTTACAAACTGATCTCTTAGCAGTTAAACACTTACACACACGGGACAATAAGACACATTTAGTCATCAGGGTGATACCTGGGGCTGTTGGGTTTACGTATGTCACCTTTAATGAGGGGGAGACAGTCCCGATTGCATACAAATCTCACTTGTATTCTGCTGCAGAACAACGATTTGCACAGACTGAGAAAATACTCACTGCAGTACAGATGGCTGTTATTAAAGAAAGACCGCTTGCCCAGGGCCAACGCATCATTGTCGTTTCCCCGATTCCGGCCTTAGAGGCAGTTACGAAAGCGAGTGTTCCTAATTCGAAAGCTTTACACCCGCGATGGATACAATGGGCTATGTCTTTGACAGCCACTGATGTAGATTACATATTTGACCCTAAACTGCAGACTCAAGAATTTCTTCAATATGAGATGGAGTACACTGTTCCTGCTGGTACGTTGCCTATTGACCAATATCAGGTGGTCATGTATACTGATGGCTCTGCGCAACCAGCGGTTGGGACTAAACAACAGTATTCTGCTGCATGTGTGGTGGTGAGCGGCACTATGGAGGGGAAATGTTCTGCCCCCGATATACTTACACTAAAACCTTGGGAGATTGCACAGCACAGCTGGCTGAGCTCAAAGCTCTATTGTTAGCGTGGAGCACGCGGATCCGGCGATTTTGACCTTGCTGGTCTGTGACTCCTACTACTGTGTACAGTCTTTCAATGAATATCTACACTATTGGAAGATGAATGGGTTCAGAGATTCTAAAGGCAACACCATTAAACATAAAGGGGGTCATTCTCGCCGGGGCCAGGGTCGGCGGGAGCACCGCCAACAGGCTGGCGGTGCCCCGCAGGGCATTCTGACCGCGGCGGTTTGGCCGCGGTCAGAAAGGGAAAACCGGCGGTCTCCCGCCGGTTTTCCGCTGCCCTGCTGAATCCTCCATGGCGGCGCAGCTTGCTGCGCCGCCATTGGGATTCAGACACCCCATACCGCCATCCTGTTCCTGGCGGTTCGCCCGCCAGGAACAGGATGGCGGTATGGGGTGTCGTGGGGCCCCTGGGGGCCCCTGCAGTGCCCATGCCTATGGCATGGGCACTGCAGGGGCCCCCGTAAGAGGGCCCCACAAAGAATTTCAGTGTCTGCTCAGCAGACACTGAAATTCGCGACGGGTGCAACTGCAATCGTCGCACCTTCCCACTCCGCCGGCTCCATTCGGAGCCGGCTTCCTTGTGGGAAGGGGTTTCCCACTGGGCTGGCGGGCGGCCTCCTGGCGGTCACCCGCCAGCCCAGCGGGAAACACAGAATAACTGCAGCGATCTTCTGACCGCGGTGCGGTATTCTGGAGGGGGGGAACTCTGGCAGGCGGCCTCCGCCGCCCGCCAGAGTTAGAATGACCCCCAAAATGTTGTGGGGTAAGGTTGCGGATCTGAAGGAAACGCTTCCTAACGTCCATGTTGTGCATACACTTGGGCACCAGCGCGTTGGAATACACATTGCTGGGAATACTTTGGCTGATGAAGCCGCGAAATCAGCAGTGGCTGTTGCCACTGTGGCCGCAGTGACTCGTTCGAGTTCCAAACCAGACACAGAAATTTCGGCTGCGATAAAGGCTACGGCTGATGGCACGCCCTTTCCTAAAGGATTTCCTTCTAAATATAGTTACTGCTTGAATAGTGCGCTGAATGCTACTGTTACAATTCCAGGCATTGGTGAACGTGAACTAGCCAATAAAATTGAGAGACCTCGATTAATCTCTGCAGAGCATGAGGGGGCGGCATCTGCACATGCTGGTGTGGCTGCCACGATTTCACTTTTACAGGCTCGTTACTGGTGGCCTGGTCTCTATAAGGAGACAAAGCAATATGTCCTTTGTTGTGACGTTTGTCAACAAATTAAAGCGTCGTCGGCTAGACGCCCGCAGCAGACGCCCCTTCTGATTTCAAATAAACCTTTACAGTGTGTGTACTTGGATCATTGTGGTCCGCTGACACCAGATAGTGCATACAAATATATATTGGTTGCTGTAGATTCGTGCTCCAGATTTGTGTGGGTATGGCCACAACGCTCGGCTGCCGCTCGAACTGTTATTAAAGATTTGCGCATCTTTGTCGATACATTTGCAGTTGCGGCTTTTCATTCGGACCAGGGCCCTGCTTTTGCCTCTAAGGCATTCAGGGACACCATGGCTTCGTTGGGAGTCCAACTCCAATTCTCGTCTCCATTTCATCCCGAGGGAAATTCTGTCGTGGAGCATTTAAATCGTGATTTAAAGCAATCCTTAACGGCCAGGGTTATAGGTACGGGTCGTGGTTGGCTAGCCCACCTGTATGGAGTACAGAGAGCAATTAATAACTTGCCTAGAAGGTCACTGGGGGGTCGTACTTCATATGAGTGCCTGTTTGGAACACAAATGTATGTTCCTGATCTAGATGGTCCTGGTGTGGAGGCGGCAGATACGCCCTTTGACATGAATGATTGTGTCACTGTTTTGCAGGATTTACGACAATTCCGTGAAGATAACTCTTCTGCCAGTGCTGCCTCCTCAGGAATTAAGGATGAGCCAGTAACGCCTACTGGTTGGATACCCAGGATTGGGGATCTAGTGCGTGAAAAGGTCGCAGTTAAAAAAGAATTTGGTCCTTCTTATCGAGCACCTGTCCCTGTGTTGGGGGTAAGCGGCACGAGAACTGTGATTTTACCGCCGCTGCGAGGGGCCAAAGGAAATCGCTTTGTTTCCATTGATAATGTCAAGTTACAACATGTGGCCGATTCTGCACAGCAGACCAAGAGGGACACCCAGTAGTTCCGGAATCCCTCTCACTACTGGGGAAGAAGTCCCGCTGCAGGTGATTTTCACCGACACTGTTTCCTCTCCGAGCTTGGGGAGGGTGGATGGTGATCTTGCGATTGTTCCACCGACAACGATTAATATGGAATCTTTTGATCAAGTTGCTGTACGTTCTACTGATGTTTCTGAACATGTGGTTTATAGCGTGCCAAGGCGAGAGCCTCCATCTGCTTCTTTGTTCACAGTTGCACCTTTTGCTAGAACTGCCTCTGGCTGCTTCAACGACACTGATAATGATGTGTCCGGCTCCTCGTCCTCGATGTCTTCTGTCCACAGTCCACGACGGATGCTGGGTTGGCTTAAACGCACATATTTTGTTTTTCCTTGGAACTATTTGTGGCTGTTTTTAGCCGTGATGACTCTTTTATTATGGTTGGGATTTGAGGTTACTTTTTTTCTGATAATACATGGTCATTTTCTTCCTGATCGATCTGACATTGAGCACGTGGAGACTGTGTTAAAACCGCATTTTTCATCTCATATGGTTCGAAGAGACTTGTCCACTGTAAACATTTCTGCAATACCAATTCCGGATGGGATTGTGTGGGATAAAGTAATGTTTGATATATATGGCCCCACTGAATTGATTCAAATTCCGTATGTCCTCAAGTTATCAATGAATGATATTGTTATACCTGGCATTGTTTCTGATGATTGGGATGTGAAGACAGTAGATTCTATGCTAACAGATTTGCAATATTATACTGTCTATGATGATGAAGATGCTTACCAATTTAGAGATAATCATGGTGACATGTTTTGCTATAACTATTATGGACACCTCTTTATTCATAAAGCTAGTAGCCCTAAGTCCATATTTAATTATGTGCAATGGGAACATTGCTCGACTCCTCCACAAGGGAGTTCGAAAACGTATTATGATAAATTTGCATATTTTTCTGGGCATGATCAACAAAATGCTAAGTCTTACTATTTTAAAGTTGCACCGTATTCTAATAAGCAAATGTTATTGACCGATACTAAATTACTGTATTCAAATTTGTTTGTATCTAAACTTTCGGTCGAGGGGTATGAATACTGGTTTAAGACTGTTGACTTGAAAAGTGTTTGGGGTACGAAAAATTGGCAGATGCAAGGCAGGGACACGTTATTTAGAGCATGTATTATCCCTGTGCAGATGATTTTCCTCAATGACACAGTACAACAGACTAGCTGTTTGGGCTTGGCGACAATTAGGGAGTTGAATTTGCCTAGTATAGCTGTCCCTTCCAAATTAAAAAACTGGCAGCACTATGTGAATGCTACTTATAGTGAATTTACACATTGGGTCCAGAATGGTACGCTTAACACTTCATCGATACATCCGGGCGGGTGGTTATTATGGCCTGTAGACACTAATAAATGTCATCAACGTTTTGTCACCTCTTCAGGGGGGTTCAGGACTAGTAGGGCAGACCCTCGTTACATTTCACCAGAACATGCTGATATTATAACTACATACAGCGTGGGGAAGCTTTGTCAGCAATGGTTGAAGTCGTCCACGCTGGATGCAGTTAAGTCACATCTCACGTTACTGTCTAATGATACTGATTTACAAGATTTTTTGTCAGGTCCCAAAGTACCACAGAAGAAAAGGTTCTTATACGAAGTTTATAATGAGATTTGGAAGCTTTCACAACAAGAGGCTGCAGCCCGGTTGAGGCAGATTGATCAGGAAAACCTGATGCAGACTTTGGGGGTCATTCGGACCCCGGCGGGCGGTGGGCACCGCCCGCCGGGTGGAAACCGCCCAAACACCGCCCCGCGGTCAAATGACCGCGGGGAGCATTCTAACTGTCCCGCTGGGCCGGCGGGCTATCTTCAAAAGATCGCCCGCCGGCCCAGCAGGAAAGCCCCAGCAAAGATGAAGCCGGCTCCGAATGGAGCCGGTGGATTTGCTGGGGTGCGACGGGTGCAGTTGCACCCGTCGTGATTTTCAGTGTCTGCCAAGCAGACACTGAAAATCTTAATGGGGCCCTGTTAGGGGGCCCCTGCACTGCCCATGCCATTGGCATGGGCAGTGCAGGGGCCCCCAGGGGCCCCACGACACCCGTTCCCGCCAGCACCGCCAGGAACAGGCTGGCGGGAAGGGGGTCGGAATCCCCATGGCGGCACTGCCTGCAGTGCCGCCATGGAGGATTCCTTTGGCCAGCGGAAAACCGTCGGGAAACCGCCGGTTTCCCTTTTCTGACCGCGGCTTTACTGCCGCGGTCAGAATTGGCCAGGAAGCACCGCCAGCCTGTTGGCAGTGCTTCCGTGGTCGTTGGCCGCCAGGGTCAGAATGACCCCCTTTGTCTGTTGTTGATAATGGCATGCATACCCTTTCTGACCGTGTTTACACGATTGACAGTATTGTTTCCTCTGCCATTGACATTATTAAATCGGACATGTCTTCTTTATATCATGGGCAGAGTCAGACGCGGTCCATCATGCAGCTGGGTTGGACTCTTCAGACCTTGAAGGCAGGTCGCGTTCCATGGCAGCACATTCATGCCAGAGAGATCTTTATCTCCTTTAATTTGACTCATCAACAACAACTGATGGCTAAAAAGGAAGCAACATTTGTTATGTTGAATATTGAGAAATTGGAGAAACTGCCTTTCACGGTGGCTGAGATTCCGTCAGCTGAGTGGTTGATTCATGGGGTTATTAATTTGCCTATCTCCACTCTGCAATTTACTTCTTGTTTGAAGCACATTCCGGTGGGTAGATATGAACTATTGGGAGACAGTTACATACACGAGGTGTGGGAGCTTCCCTTTCAATACAGATGTGTTAATGGTTTGAGGGAGGTTTTTCTTAGCGGCAGCGAATGTGAAGCTTCTGTCAGCCATTCCATGGTTTGTAAACAGCTGTCCTTGCACGGAGCGTGTAACGCTTCGATTGCTAACTTAGCTTGTTATCTGAAGGGAGTTCCAGTCCCGGTTATTAAGAACACTTTCCAGGTGCTTTCTAACGGCAGTTACATTGTTCTTAACAGCGAACGCTGCTGTGGCATGCGTGCCGGAATAGTTTACGTTGTCGTTGTCAACAAGGCCGTTACGTGCTGCGGGAATGTGTTGTTTCCCCCCACTCAAATTAGGGAGGTAGCGGACATCTGGCCTCATATTGCTACTTCCAAGGTTAATTTCGACAAGTTGAGTCGGCTAAAAGCTTTATTGTATCAAAAGCATGTGGCCCTTACATCTGCTAGCGAGACCTACGCACTTCAGGTGGCAAGGTCATCGGTGGAGATACAGTCCCTTTTGAATACTAACTTTCCAAGTCACTTCGGTGAACTTGTGGGATGTATATTTAATGCATCCAGCACTGCTGGTATTGCACATTTTTTCAAAGCCGTTGGTGTTGGTTTTGCTCACACCTTCTCTTCCATATTCGGTTTGATACCTTCGGCTATACATTCTATTTTCGGAAGCATTTTTGGGAGTTTCCCGATAACTTTGGCTTTATTTGCTGGAGTCTTGCTGTTGTTGCTATTTTTTCGCAATGGCTGTCCCGTCACGACGAGATCCTGTATTGCTGCTCCCGTCGGCGCAGCTGTGTCGTGAACGCATGATGTAGCATTTTGGAGCGACACTTCTGGGTAATTTGGAGTGTGACTGGTCTCTGTCATTCAGACCGGTTTTGGATTGTGTGCAACCCGTGTTTCGATGCCTTTGGTGCTCGTTTGAACATGCACTGGCTCTCTGTCTCTCACTGCAGCACCCTCCAATGGTCGATACTGATCTGTTGATGTTCCCGATTAGGGCTCATTCCCAGACTTGTGCACTACGGATGCGCTTGCTTCATGAGGCGGTTTATGAGATTCCCTTCCTGGAGGAAGATGGTATTGTCTCTTTCATAGGCCCTGCACGGGGTGCCTCCCTGAATGGTTTTGGGGCTTTGGACCACACCTGCTCCATCGTACTTTGTGGCGTGGATCTTCCGATATTGACATATATCGAAGGGGAGGAACTCATGCGTTCTGTTGCTTCTGTCTGACGATTGGATTTTTTCTCTCCTACGAAATTGACACTATATTGAATTTGGCTTTATGGTCACATGTTTCCTAAATTTATTTATTTTTTACTGTCTTCTCACCTTGTCGAAATATATGATTTTATATATTGTTTATATTTGGGGCATCCTTTTATATTATTGGAACCACTTGCTACCGACAAGGGGAGGGTGTAGTGTGGTTAGTTTTACGTATTCTTTGCGCATTAGCTTCAGGCTTTAGGCCTTTGTGCACTTTGCCCTGAATATATTTTATTCATTTGCTGACAGCTTAGAGCCTCTGTGCACTTTGCTCTACATGCTTTTTATTAGGCTTCGTACTGTTATTTTTCAAATAGCCAGTTCTACGGTGTTGTTTTTTTATTCATATCACACTGTTTTGCCTACTTCAGCACTGGAGTTCTCCATAACATATTTACTCTGTGCTTCAGTCAAGGATACAGTCTGGTACATTGCCGATAGACGTGGTAGGAGTTTAGACTTGGCATTCCTGCGTAGGGACATTTTGTGATCACGATGACATGTTAGTTATAAAATCACTTCCTTATCCCAATACACGCAAGAGGGAGATTCCGACCACAACTAGACGCTGACTGCCTCGTTGCAGATGCTGAACCAAGATCACAGGTCTTTGCTCAGGTATGAGGGCTGATGTCTCCCCAGTGATTCTGAAAGGCAAGGTAGAAGCTTAACATGCTGTGCTCTAAATAGAACAAGCAGAGGGAGAGTAGAAACTGTTAGACAATATGATAGCTTTGTTCTTATGTTTTACTCTCCTGGTGACTATTTCAATCCTACTGTGTTGTATTGTTCTGGTTATTGCGGCTCACGCCTTAATATCTAAAATACAGTCGTTTTATTAAAACATTATATAAAACTTATACTGTCTTTGTCATTTGTATATGAGATCATATTGTAAATAAGAGAGTTGGTTTGGATCTGAGTGACCACGACTTCCCTGAGAAGTTCCAAAGATGTCATGTTCGGCTGCCGAATCATTTCTTCCTCATGGGAGAAATGAGGCACTGCTAATTAGCCGGAGCAAAAAACGGATTTAGGGTGTCAGAGTTCTTTACACGTGGGTCAGACTCAGTCCCCCACACCGTTATCGATCCTGCTGCCTAGAAATCCAGTAGTCTCATTTAGGATAATGAGAGCCCACGCGACAACACAAGCACAACACACACCCCACACACACACACCATACGCACAAGCAGATGCAGTAATAAAACATATACACCCCGTACCCCTCTGGAAAAATGCAAGGACAACACGAATAGATAAAAGTGAGTGTAATAAGACAAATAACACCAGAAACACCTCCCCAAAGATACCCCCCTGATTGGCTGTTGTAAATTGCAATTACCCTGATTTTTTAGGGAAGAACGTGGATATGGCACTTACTGCTGCAAATTCTGCATGTGCATCAGGGAAACAGCCATTACAACGTGGTTATAACCATGCATGACCATTACCACGAATCCTTTACAACGCATATGCTTTTACCACACAGGATTTTACAATGAAAATGCCTTTACCAAGCATCCCTTTACAACGAATTTTGTTCTAAAGGCATGAATGCTAAAGTGTTTTATTTTTTAAAAGCATGAATGGTTTAGGCATATATACGTAGTAAACGTTCTAATGATAAGTATTAAGTGTTTTATATATATATATATATATATACATATATATCTATATATATATATGTACATATATATATATATATATATATGCACACACACACATATATATGTATATATATACATACATATATCTAAATATATCTCAATATATATATGTATATATACATATATATACATAATATAATATTATTGCTAATAACTTTGGCACCGTTTGATGAATCTTCACAACTTTAAAAAAACATTTTTTTTAAAACACTAACTTCATTATCTGTCTTGAAGGTTTAGGGGTGATACCTCAAGCGGGGTGACAAAAAGGGATGGGGTCCCAAAATGCTTTTTCTCCATGCATTTTTCCATAGGGATTTTGAATAGGAATAGTGCCTGAAGCACTGGACGGAATTACACCAAATTTGGCAGAAAGGTAGCTCTTGTCCAGAAAGTGCCCCCAGAGTGAATGTCTAATCAAATGCAGGGGCACCCGGCCCCCCGCAGCTCCAGGGACCGCCACCTCCCCGGGGCAAAGTAGATTAGGAATGTGGGGGGACGTACTGCCCTCCTTCAGCCTTGGCAACCACCACCTCCCCAGGGCAAAACACAATCTGCATGTGGAGGGCTGTGCACCCCATCCATTTCCCCAGGCATCACCACCTCCCCAGGGCTAAGTTATAAAGGATGTGGGGAACCCCACGGGCCTCCCCGCAGCCCCAGTGACTGCCACCTCCCTGAGGTGAAGGTCCAGTTAAATGCAGGGGACACCCATCCCCCTTGCAGCTCTGGAGACCATCACATCCCAAGGGCTAATATGTAGTTAAATGTGGGGTGGCTAACACAGCCCCCCCCACAGCCTCGGGGACCACCACCTCCCTGTGGCGAACATCTAATTAAATGTGGGGGGGCTATCCAGCCCCCTCACAGCCCAGAGGACCACCACCTTCCCAGGGCTAAGTACATTAAGAATGTGGGGGGCAGGGTGCCTTCCCCCCACCACAGCCCGGGGGACTGCCACCTCCCCAAGGCAAAATACAATTTGTATGTGGGGGGCTGCGCATCCCCACCCCTGCAGCCCGTGGCACTGCCACCACTGAGGGGCTAAGTGATTAAAAATGCAGGGGTCCGTGCGGCCCCACAGCAGCACCACAGACTGCCACCTCCCTGGGGATCAGTAGATTAAGAATGTGGGGGTACCTCCTTGGGGCTAAATAGGTTGAAGGGGGGCAACACAGACCCCCTTGAGGAGCCTTAGATGGCCCTGGGTACCACAACCCCCACGGGCTGGCTCCTGCTATGTCCCAGGGTGCCAGTCCCGGGGACATAGCTATTTGCTCTGACTTGGTGGGGGCTAAACGCTCCTGCCAAGTAGAGCAAACACTTTGGTTCCAGCAAGTGATAGTTGTCAAACATCTCTCACTTGCTGGAAGCGGAGGTTTCTTCTCTTTCCCTGTCTGCATACATGCAGGCAAGGAAACAGAAAAAACTATTGCTCTCCCCAATAGGAAGCTGAATCTTTAGCAGCTCCCTCTCTGTGACAGTAATGCTGTCTCTCACAGGAGGCTGGAAGACACCTGGGACCCCAGGGGCCTTCAGGCTCCCCTGCAGTCCCTATTGGTAGTCACTGGGTGCCTTGGGGGCTCACCTAGGTGACATGGACGGGCCCCAGGATGGTGTCCCCAGAGAGGAGATTGGCCTGGGAGGGGAGCAATGTGCACCTGCAGCCAACTCCTGCTGCACATGACGAAAGGCCATGCGAAGTGTGGGACTGGGTGGTTAGGGGCTGGCCACAGGTCAGGCCCTGTGGCCAACCCCAACATGCACTGCAGAAGGCCATGCGCAACCCAAGGTTGGGTGGTTATATGGGGTTGTCCACAGGGCCAGGTGGCAAAGCCCTGCGGCCAACCATCGCCTCCCTTGGCCAAATGCAGTGCATGGCGGTGGTTGGATTAACGTACAGTAATGACAATTACTTTAAGTTTTAAAAAATCATAGAAATTCACTGAAAAAAACAAAGGTTACAGGGACACAATATAGTTACGGAATATAATTGAAAAAAGCACAGAAATTCACTTACAAAACCAAAGGTTACAGGGATGTTATAGTTAAGCTTACATTTTAAACATACAAAACATCAGAAATTCATCTGGTATAGTTATAGTTATCTCACGTAATTATAACTCGTACCCCACAAATTATGGCACTCATGACCTTTGCTGACATCATTGATAATATCAATGTAATATATGCTGTAAAATTTGTGATGGAAAAACTGTGCATGGCGAGGGTGCGAGTTACAATTACCTTAGAACACGGGTTATAGTTGCTTGAGAAAACTCTAACAGTTACATTTCTATGGTTTTGTACGTTTAAAATGTGAGCCTAACTCTAATGTCTTTGTAACCTTTGTTTTTTAAGTGAATTTCTATGTATTTTTATTCTATTCTCTAACTATAACATCCCTGTAACCTTAGTTTTTTTCAGTGAAAAATAATAAAAAAATATATATATATATATATATATATGTGTGTGTGTTAAACTCACCACTTAAATTTTTAGCAAACATATGCCTTTACAAGCATGCCTTTACGATGAAAAGTTTGCTTTGAAGGCATGTGTGGTAAACGCATAAACGTGGTAAAGGTTTTCGTGGTGAAGGTATGAGTGGTAAAGATGCATGTGTCGCAATGTCGGCGTTGTAAAGGCATGCATAGTAATTGCATACAACCTGCCAATCAGTACCGGGGCTTTTTCGCTTGTTACATTTTTCCACATTTGACTTACCATAATATAACGATGGTCCGAACATTATTGCACCCTATAATAGACTGGCAGTGTTGGACTGGCCTGTCAGGCTCTGTGGTACTACCAGTGAGTTGGCTGTTTCTTTTGACTCCGTCATAGATGATGCAAACCTAAAGCCGCCTACACACTGGCCCTTTCAAGCCAGCCCACGTGGCAGTGTCAGAGTGCCCGACACTCCAGTCAAACACCGATTACCTGCTGTAATAAACATTGCATCATTGATATCGGCAATTGCTATGCAATAAGGTGTTCGCACAAAGATCGTAATTTAACAAGGCAGTTGCATTTAGTCCCGAAGTGTCAACCATCCACTTCGGTTGTAAAATGTATAGTCTAAGAGTTCAAGTTAGTAGAAAATACCCAAGTCTTGTTTGTACAGACTGAAAGTTAGGTGAGAGGCCAGAATGAAGCAAATAAAGAAGGAAAGTAAAGTGTAAACACAGTTAGAATTCCTACCGCGAGGCAAGCTGTTAGAAAGAGGGCGGTAGAATGTCCCGAGCATCAAAATATGTATGGTTTTTCAAAAAAGCACTCTAGCAGAATAGATCCGGTAGTGGTCGCCTTCGCGGTGTATACTGACTGCAGAACATGGACAACAACGGCTTCCTATTACCATAATTAATACATACCCAACATACGCCAGAAGAGTATGGAGATGATAATTAGTTTAAAGAGGTGTTTGAAAATTGATAGAGGAAGAATTTTAACCACCCCAAAGAACATGATACAGCTATAGACCAGTGGCATTTGCAGGACAATTAGACCGGAAATTAGACTGGCAGGAAGAACTAGCATTCAATGCTTGCTGCACTAAAGGTCCTCAAACTTCTCCAGTCAGATGTGCACAGAAACAGGCAAGGACCTGGTATAATGCGAAGCGAAACAGAATGTAAGGTAGACTTTTGACACCAGTGTAATGACTAGACCGCTTTGTTTAATCATTAATCACAGAGCAAAGGTAAAAATGGTGTTTCTACAGTTTCATCTTCATTACACGCTTATCCTTCAATTTGAAGGCTTATTAAGCTTTATCCCGAAGAATGAGAGGCAATGACAACTTTGCTGAATATATGAATCAAATATCTCTGGCAAGTGTTCCGTGGCCAGTGTTCAGAGAGGCAGGCTGTTAAGACTATGGGGGTCATTCTGACCCTGGCGGTCATGAACCGCCAGGGCCAACGACCGCGGAAGCACCGCCAACAGGCTGGCGGTCCTTCTGGGGCCATTCTGACTGCAGCGGAACAGCCGCGGTCAGAAAAGGGAAACCGACGGTTTCCCGCGGCCCCAGGGAATCCTCCACGGCGGCGCTGCAAGCAGCACCGCCATGGGGATTCCGACCCCCTTCCTGCCATCCTGTTTCTGGCGGTTTTCACCGCCAGAAACAGGATGGCGGGAACGGGTGTTGTGGGGCCCCTGGGGGCCCCTGCATTGCCCATGCGACCGGCATGGGCACTGCAGGGGCCCCCTAACAGGGCCCCATTCAGATTTTCAGTGTCTGCTTGGCAGACACTGAAAATCGCGACGGGTGCAACTGCACCCGTCGCACACCAGCAATTCCGCCGGCTCCATTCGGAGCCGGCATCCTCGTTGCTGGTGCTTTCCCACTGGGGGGGCGGCCTTTTGGCAGTCGCCCGCCAGCCCAGCGGGAAAGCCAGAATGACCGCCGCAGTCTTTTGACCGCGGTGCGGTCTTCTGGCGGGGGAACTTTGGCGGGCGGCCTCCGCCGCCCGCCGAAGTTGGAATGACCCCCTATATCTAAAGACATAGGTGGTCATTCCAACCTTGGCGGTAAAAGGCGCTTACCGCCGTGCAGAAGACCGCCAGAACACCGCCGCAGTAAACCGCCACGGTCATTCTGACCCACAACAGGCAAACCGCCAAAATACAGACATCCACAAAAGTCCGCCACACCAAAGGCCAGCGAGAAACTGGCGATGACCAAACCTCCACCGCCACGCCAACAGAAATACGCCCACACTATCACGACACACGAATCCTCGTGGCGGTCTTTCAACCGCGGTATTCTATTGGCGGTACACATTGCCGCGTTCAAAATACACACACTTCAACAAAACACCGCCACATTGGACAATTACAAATACACACACCTGATACACATACACACACCACTCCCACACACCCAATACAATATAAAACACACACCCACATCACCCACAAACCTCCACTCCTAGAGAATCGGGACCACGCACTGAGAAAAGACATCCGAGCACCCAGACGCGCATCACCACACTTAGCACCACACAATCCACCCCACACATCACCCACACCACCCCATTGCACCGCAAAGACACCCCAGGTTTTCTGACGATGAACTCAGGGTCATGGTGGAGGAAATTGTACGGGTAGAGCCACAGCTCTTCGGGACACAGGTGCAGCACACCACCATTGCCAGGAAGATGGAGCTATGGAGCAGAATAGTCGACAGGGTCAACGCTGTGGGACAGCACCCAAGAAATAGGGACGACATCAGGAAGAGGTGGAACGACCTACTGGGGAAGGTGCGTTCCATGGTATCCAGGCACAACATCGCAGTGCAGCGGACTGGCGGCGGACCCCCACCTCCTCCCCCAGAATTTACAACATGGGAGGAGCAAGTCTTGGCGATCCTGCATCCTGAGGGCCTCGCAGGAGTATCTGGAGGAATGGACTCTGGTAAGTCTCATCTTCACTACTTCATCCCCCCCACCCCACCAGCATGCCAACTCATACCCCCACCCTCACCCTCACCTCATCACATTCTGCTCCTTGCAAATGTCTCACCATCACAAGCCACCCATCCCAACACCAATCCCTGCATGCGACCACAAAGCATGGACACCCATCACCAAAGCATGCCCACTGCATATACCCATTCCCCCCCAAATCACCGTCACTAAAGCCCCCACACGGGAATGCCAGCACTGGGCTACAAGGGCACCCACCCATTACACGCTATGGCACACACAAACGCAATAACCATACTTTTATACCCCTGCAGGACCCGAACGCCATGTCACCGTGCAGGAGGGTCCACAAATGTCCACTCCACCCCCAGAAGAGGCCCACAGTGAGGACAGCACCTCTGTCGACCTGGATCTAGATGACCAGCCCAGCCCATCGGGGACCTCGGGACAGTCGAATCCCCTCAGACAACCACAGGCCATAGCAGACCTTCCCCCCTCTGGGAACACCAGCACAGCACCCACCCAGCGGGCCCATCCCTCAGTCCCCAGGACACGTCAATCAGCGGTGTGTCCATCACTACAGGGAACCCAGGTTAACCCACCACCCCAACAACAACAGGGACCTGGGGGCAGTGGTAGTGGGCACACGGTCCAGGGTACAGAGGCCCCGGGAAACAGGGAAACTGGGAGGGCTGCTGTGCAACAGGGGGGGACAGGCCCAGGGAACCCACTCTCCACAAGGCCCTCTCCTCCATCATGGGAGCATACCACCACTCCCAGGAGACGATGGCGACGGTCCTGGCCAGGTTTCAGGAGATCCAGCTTCTGCAGGAGGAACAGTATGTGGGGTTCAGGGAGGAACTTCGAAACATCAGTTCCGCCCTGGCCACCATTGTAGGGGCTCTGAATCAGGTAGTCACCACATTGCGGGACACTGTGGCAGGACAAAGGGCCCCTGACACTAGCATGGACCAAGAACTGCCTACCACCTCTGCCGGCGCTAGTGGACAGGACGCCCCGCCACAGGCCAAACAGGCCACCAGCACCCCACCCCCTGCAGAAGGAGAACCACCCCGCAAGCAGGCCCTGAGATCCAGGAAGAAGACAGAGTAAGATGCCAAGACCCCCGCCAGGAAAGGATACCTCCCTGATTGTCATCCCACTGTCCCACATTGACACCCTGTCCATCCTTATACTGCCCATGCTCCACTTTCCACAGGCATTTGGACATTGCACCTGTGAAACTAATAGTTTGAACTCTGCCATGGACAATCCTCCACCATCACCCCTCACCGATTTTCAACCACCCACCAATATGTAGCACTGAAATAAACACAGTTATTGCACAAAACATTCAGGAGTCTGGCTGTGATTTTGTACAAATGTATTAGACATTACCGTCCCAAAATGCATATTTACATTGTGATGCCAACATACCACTGTCACACAGCTGTAGTCCATGGGGAAACAAAGCAGATGTCACACAGTATGGCCCACATCTCTGAAATTGGAAGGGAAAGTCACAACTCAGTTACCAGGGGGGAAAGATGAGACAGTAGAGAGATAGTAGGGGTTAAGTATATGTAATATGCCGGGTTGGAATCTTACCTGTGTGTCATTGAAAATACTGCTGTATTACTGTGTTCCTGTTGTCTATGTCGTCCTCTTCTGCTTCCTCGTCTTCACTCTCCACAGGCTCCACAGCTGCTACAACACCACCATCTGGACCATCCTCCTGCTGAAAAGGCACCTGGCGTCGCAAAGCCAGGTTGTAAAGCATACAGCAGGCCACGATGATCTGGCACACCTTCTTTGGTGAGTACAATAGGGATCCACCTGTCATATGGAGGCACCTGAACCTGGCCTTCAGAAGGCCGAAGGTCCGCTCGATCACCCTCCTAGTTCTCCCATGGGCCTCATTGTACCGTTCCTCTGTCCTTGTCCGGGGATTCCTCACTGGGGTCAGTAGCCATGACAGGTTGGGATAACCAGCGTCCCCTAATAGCCACACCCGGTGCCTCTGGAGTTGACCCATCACGTAAGGGATGCTGCTATTCCGCAGGATGTAGGCGTCATGCACTGAGCCAGGGAACTTGGCATTCACATGAGAGATGTACTGGTCAGCCAAACACACCATCTGTACATTCATGGAATGATAACTCTTCCTGTTCCTGTACACCTGTTCACTCCTGCTGGGGGGGACCAAAGCAACATGTGTCCCATCAATGGCACCTATGATGTTGGGGATATGTCCAAGGGCATAGAAATCACCCTTCACTGTAGGCAAATCCCCCACCTCAGGGAAAATGATGTAGCTGCGCATGTGTTTCAGCAGGGCAGACAACACTCTGGACAACACCTTGGAAAACATAGGTTGAGACATCCCTGATGATATGGCCACTGTTGTTTGAAATGACCCACTTGCTAAGAAATGGAGTACTGACAGCACCTGCACTAGAGGGGGGATCCCTGTGGGTTGGCGGATTGGTGACATCAGGTCTGCCTCGAGCTGGGCACACAGTTCATGAATAGTGGCTCGGTCAAGCCTGTATGTCAGTATGACATGTCTTTCCTCCATTGTCGACAGGTCCACCAGCGGTCTGTACACGGGAAGATTTCTCCATCTCCTCGCATGTCCCAGCGGACGGTGCCTATGAAGGACAACAGCGAGTACGGAGTCAATCAACCCACAGGTACGTTCCCACAGCTTGCACATAACACGATTCCCAATGCATTGAATGGCTTGTATGAGTATCGATGCAAGGCCTAGGAATGTGTGACACAGTAGAAAGTAAGCCATGTGGGCCCTTGAAATGGTGGCTGCCTGACCTGTGAAGTGCGACAATGGGATGTGAGGTCAATGCGCTGGCGTGGCACACCGTGGCGGTAGGTGGTCGAAGACCGCTGCGCAAAGCAGCATTGGTTAACATTGAACCCTATGGGTCTCAGGAGCCAATGACGATGTGCGCCGGCGGTCGCGGTACGCACCGCCGCGGGCGTGACCGCCATTTTCTATCTGCTTAATCACTCGATACCTGATCTTCCACAGGAGAGGACCTACACTGCAAGTGCTGCTGTGACCTCGGTCTGGAAGAGACAATGGCTCATGCGACTGGGGAAAGGGCCCCTGCCTTTACTGCTCAGGAATTGGAGAAATTTGTGGATGGGGTCCTCCCCCAGTATGCGCTACTCTACGGTCCTCCAGACCAACAGGTAAGTACACTGGGACCATGCTTTGTGGGCAATGCCTGTGTTGAGTGGGGTGGATGAAAGATGGTGGAGAGGGGAGCGATTGAGGCATGCATCAAACGACAGATGAGAGCATGTGCCACATGGCAAGGGTGGGGATGGGGGGCCACTCACATCGAGCATGCAGAAGGTGATGAATATTTTTCTCTCCCTGTACATGTCACATAGGTCAGCGCCCACCAGAAAATCGAAATTTGGCGTGCCATCGCCAAGGACGTCCGGACCCTGGGGGTCCACCACAGACGGGGCACCCACTGCCGGAAGAGATGGGAGGACATCCGACGCTGGAGCAGGAAGACGGCGGAGGCTCAGCTGGGGATGGCCTCCCAACGTGGGAGGGGTGCCAGTCGGACTTTGACCCCCCTGATGTCCCGGATCCTGGTGGTGGCCTACCCCGATTTGGATGGGCATGTGAGGACATCACAGCAGACACAAGGGGGTGAGTACATTCTCATTCTGCTGACTTTGCGTGCAGTGGAGGTGTCTGGGTGGGGGAGGAGGGCTGTGGGTATCCCTAGGCCAGGGCGATTTCTGTAGGCTAGGCCCCTCCGTAAGGCATGGCCCTGTCCCCCCGCCCCCCACCTCTGTGCCAAGTACGGCTATTCATTGCCCTGTGTCATCTATGTGTGCAGATGTCGCTCATAGGCTGGTAGGCCATGTCCCACGGATTTCGTAGTCGACGCCAAGTGCGCGGCGTAGTGCAGGGGGCTTCTGTGTCTGTCCTGTCCGCCAACGGTGTCGCCAATGCATGCACTCAACATGTCTTTATTTTCTCCCCCCCCCTTTTTTGTGGTCTTCCTGTTCATGTGTGCATTAGCATCATCAGGCGGAGGAGAAGTGCCATCGGGGCACGAGGGAGCTGCATCTCACATGGCCATGGCGGGCCATGCAACGGATTCGGAATTCACCAGTGAGACGGAGGGCGCGGGGACTCGTGCTGATGTCAGTGACAGCGACTCTTCCTCTGAAGGGAGCTCCCTTGTGGTGGCGGCAACATCTGTGCCCCCGCAACAACAGGTACAGCCGCCACCCAGTGCACCAGCACCGCCCTCCCAGCAGCCCCTCAGCGTTTGGCCTGTGCCCGCTCACCCAGGAAGGTGGGCATCTCCTTCGCCCCAGGCACCTCAGGCCCTGCCCCTGTCACCCCTGCTGCCCTCAGTGAGGAGGTCATTGACCTCCTGAGGAAGCTCACTGTTGGGCAGTCTACCATTTTGAATGCCATCCAGGGTGTAGAAAGGGAGGTGCACCAGAGTAATGCATACCTGGAGGTCATTCGTTCTGGTCAGGCTGCCCTTCAGCGATCGTTCAACACTCTGGCCTCAGCACTGATGGCAGCCATTGTCCCTGTCTCTAGCCTTCCCCCTCCAACTTCCTCCACCAATACCCAATCCCCTGTACCTATGCCTATCCCATACACACCATCAGACCAGCCTGCACACACCTCAACACCCAAGGGAAGCTCAGGCAAACATAAGCACCACACATCACACAAGCATTCACACAAGCAACATCCACATGCAGATATACCAACACCCACTGCCTCCACTGTGTCCCCCTCCTCCTCGTCTCCCTCCTCCCTCCCTGTCACGTCTCCACTCATACCTGCATGCACAACATCTTCAGCCACTACGTCCATCACCAGCACACCCACCAGAACCCCCCGCACACGTGCAGTCACCACCCCCACTACCATTTACACGTCCCCTGTGTCCTCTCCCACTGTGTCTGTGACCCCCTCTTCCAAGCTACAAAAACGCAGGCAGCCACCCACCCAACAGCCATCCTCCTCACGACAGCCTCCAGCCCAAGCACCTGCACCCAAAGACACCAGACTGAAAACTCCTACAACCACAACCTCTTCCTCCACTCCCATACCCACTACACCTACCCGTCCCTCTGTTCCTAAAATGCTTTTCCTTTCCAAACTTGACCTCTTTCCAACAACTCCCCCACCCCGTCCATCTCATAGGACTCCAGTCAGCACCTCAGCCACCACAAAAGCGGGACCTGTAATGACAGTCTGCCATGGACTGTGGAGTCCCCCTCCCTCAAGGGCAGCCAGTTCAGTAAGGAGCCAAGGCACGGCCAGCCCACCTCCGGTAAAACATCCGAAGATTGTCAGTGGCCGGCGCGAGAGGCCGAAGACACCAGGGACCAAAATCCCTACCATGGCTCCGGCAGGAAGTGTGGTGCCACCTGGCACACCGCCAAAGGTGGGGAAGTGCCACAGGCGAACAGGGAAGGCTGGGAAGGGTAGCACGCCCAACAAGACCGCCAGCAGCCCAGCTGGCCAGGAGGGCCCCTCCTGCCCCATCCCAGGTGGGCAGGAGGACACCAACAGGCCCGGTACTGCAGCCTAGGAGGGCCCCGCAAGCCCCATCCCAGGTGGGCAGGAGGACACCAACAGGCCCGGTACTGCAGCCCAGGAGGGCCCCGCAAGCCACACGACAGATGGGCAGGAAGGCACCGCCAGCCACAGGTCAGGTGGCGAATGACCTCCACGCCATGGGCGGATCCGCTGAGCTGGACACTCATCCGATGCACCGCTGCACTGGGCACCGCCGTCTCAAGCACCGCTGAACAGGGCACCGCCGTCTCAAGCACCGCTGAACAGGGCACCGCCGTCTCAAGCACCGCTGAACTGGGCCCTTCATCTCAAGCACCGCTGAACAGGGCACCGCCGTCTCAAGCACCGCTGAACTGGGCCCTTCATCTCAAGCACCGCTGAACAGGGCACCGCCGTCTCAAGCACCGCTGAACTGGGCCCTTCATCTCAAGCACCGCTGAACAGGGCACCGCCGTCTCAAGCACCGCTGAACAGGGCACCGCCGTCTCAAGCACCGCTGCACTGGGCACCGCCGTCTCAAGCACCGCTGAACAGGGCACCGCCGTCTCAAGCACCGCTGAACTGGGCCCTTCATCTCAAGCACCGCTGCACTGGGGACCGCCATCTCAAGCACCGCTGAACAGGGCACCGCCGTCTCAAGCACCGCTGCACTGGGCACCGCCGTCTCAAGCACCGCTGAACAGGGCACCGCCGTCTCAAGCACCGCTGAACAGGGCACCGCCGTCTCAAGCACCGCTGAACAGGGCACCGCCGTCTCAAGCACCGCTGAACTGGGCCCTTCATCTCAAGCACCGCTGAACAGGGCACCGCCGTCTCAAGTACCGATGGGCCATTGGCGGAAGGGGCAGGCCCGCATCTGTGTCAGGCAGGGCTGCACGAAGCACTCTGGGCACCAGTCCCCCTCCAGAACCAGTGGAGACTGTTATCCACTTGTGAGACTGTGGCTTTGCACTCCCCAGGATGTAACAGTGGGCAAGCCACCCACTGTAGAGACTTGAGAGACTGTGGCTTTGCACTCCCCAGGATGTAACAGTGGGCAAGCCACCCACTGTAGAGACTTGAGAGACTGTGGCTTTGCACTCCCCAGGATGGAACAGTGGGCAAGCCACCCACTGTAGAGACTTGAGAGACTGTGGCTTTGCACTCCCCAGGATGGAACAGTGGCCATGGAGGCCCCTCGTGGATCTGGCGTCGTGGACTCATCTGGCTGAGGTGCCCCCCCTTCCCTTCCCCCTGAGGTGCCTGTAGTTTTGCTATCTGATGCCCCTGCAGTGTTCTCTCCGTTGGAGTCAGGTATCCTGTGTGGGCTTTGCCCATGTGATTTGGGCCCAGTGGTCCACGGACAATGCCTGATACAATGATCGGACTTTAAAATTTATGTATATAAAGGTTTTAGATGTGTGATATATCTTTAAGCCAGTGATACAATATATTCCAATGTTTAGAATCATTTCCTTTTGTCTTTGCATTCTTCCGGGGGGCTTGGGGGGTGTAACTCTGAGTTGTTGCTATGCATTAATGTGTGTGTTGTTGTGGGTGAGGGTATGGGTGGGTGTGTCGCGTATGTGTGTCCCCGTAATTTTTTCCCTCCCCCCTCCCCTTGTCGTAGGTGCAGTACTCACCGTTGTCTTCTGCGCCGGCGTTCGTGCTCCTGGTAGAGGAGCAGGAAGACAATCGCTGGGAGGATGTGGAGTTCGGATTCCATGCTGTCCAGATTCCTCGTGGGGTGTATGGAGGTGAGCGTTTTCCGTTCGAAATGGCTGTTTCCGCCGTGTTTTTATCGGCGGGGCTACCGCCCCGGAAAAGGTGGCGGATTGGAAGGTTGTTATAGGGTGGGCGGTACATTGACTCTCGCCTGTCTGTTGGTGGTGACCGCGGCGCTGTTTGTTTGTCCCGCCGTGGCGGGCGGTGTGTTGAAGTGGCGGTCTCTGTTGGCGGTTTCCGCCAGGGTCGGAATTCCATATTTTTTTCCGCCAGACTGTTGGTGGTTTAGCCGCCGCTTTAACACGACCGCCAGGGTTGGAATGACCCCCATAGTGCTATGTTTCAAAGAACAAAGCAAAGGACTAGTGAGCAGGATCCTTATATACTTAAATTCAGTCATTTTACAAATATGAATCTTCCAATAACTTTCTAGGTTTTTAGACTCGGTAAAGATATGTGGTAGGCTGCTATACGAGCGGATCAAGTAGAGTCAGAGAAGGGGTGTATGCGTTTTAGGCTTGAAGTTTTATTCTCTGTTTTATTCACAAGATATTCACTTATTCAATGTTTATAGATATTTGGTAAGCCTCGGGTTTTCTGCTCTTCTCAATTTCTTTCTTTCTCTCTTTCTTAGGTTTCCTCTCCCTCTGGTCTATCCCGGTTGTGAAGGATGTGGGCGTCTCTCTCGGATTCCGGGCATGAAGAGAAAAGAAAGGAACAGGTAAGTCCTTCTGCGGGAACGGGCTGTTTATTGTGCTCGTGAGGGAAAGGGTAGCAAGCAGGGTAGGTCCGTGAGGGGGTGGTCAGAGGTGGGGTTTAGGGCTCCTGGTGTTCGTATAGTGCCTGGTTCCCTTCCTTCCCCTTCCCTTGTGACTTATTCACCCTCCCCGTCCTTCCTCCCGCCTCCCTGAGGACTTTTCCCAGTGCCCGTGATTCCCCGTAACCCTCCTGTCCCTAGGAGGGACCGTACCTTGTTAAGCCACGACCCTCTGGGGTCGTGGCGGCATTCTCGCGTCTCCGGCGTCTCTCCTTTCGCCGTTTCCCGCGTTTCTTCACTTCTTCTGCGGTCTGATTCCTGCTTCCTCGATGGGGTTGCTGGTGACTCTGTTCTCCCGGTCGGCGTTCTCTCCGTCTCGTTCTGCTTCTCCGTCGCATTCTCTCTCTTCCCAGGATCGTTGTCCTTTTTCTTTTCTTCTGCCGGAACCCGGAAGTCGTCGTAGCTGTTACGGCATGGCGTCCCCTCATTGCCAGGGGAACGCAACGTCGTCTCCGGGGAGCCTGCTGAGTAATGGCGGATTCGGGGTAAGTAAGACGCGGTCTCCGCGACCCGTCTACAGTCCCCTACCCATGATCGGGACTGCTCGAGGACCGAGGAGGACGAAGGAGGAAACCGGGAGAGGTAGTCGGCAGGACCTTGTTGGGAACCAGGGATGTGGCGTACCTGGAACGTAAATGGTTGCAGTTCTAGGAACCATCTCAAGATTCTGGAGTTAGTGTCTTTGTGAGAGGCAAGCCAGGTGAGAGGGGCATGGTCAGTAAATAAAACGAAGGACCTGCCTAAAAGATAATACTGCAAGGAGTCCACAGCCCATTTGATGGCGAGACATTCTTTTTCGATAGTTGGGTAATGGGTCTCTCGCGGAAACAGTTTTCTACTTAGAAAAACCACAGGGTGGTCAAAACCCTCTCCATCGGGCTGGGTGAGTACAGCTCCGAGACCGACGTCCGAAGCATCAGTATATAAGTGAAAACTGTTTGAGAAATTGGGACATTTTAGTATTGGGTCTGTGGTAAGGGAATGTTTTAATCGATCAAAACTACTCTGTTGGGAGTTGGTAAATGGGGCCAGTTTCGTGGGGTTTTGTTTAGTCAGGAGGTCAGTCAGAGGGGCAGCAATGGTAGAATAATTGGGGATAAATCAGCGGTCGTATCCTACTAAGCCTAGGAATGATCGTAGGTCTTTCTTCGTTCTTGGTTTAGCTGCTTGGAGTATGGCCTCAACTTTGCTTTTCTGCGGTTGTAGAGTGCCGCTCCCTATGACATAACCTAGATATGAGACTTCAGTGCTTCCTAGTAAACATTTCTTAGGGTTGGCAGTTAAACCGGCCTCAGTTAAGGCGGAGAAGATTGTATGCAGATGCAATAAGTGATCTTGCCAGGTTTCACTAAAGATGACAATGTCGTCTAGGTAGGCTGCTGTAAAGGTCTGGAAGGGTTTTAAGATTCGATCCATCAGGCGCTGGAAAGTCGCGGGAGCGCCGTGAAGACCAAAAGGTAAAACCGTGAATTGATAAAGACCGGAGGTGGTTGAAAAGGCTGTTTTTTCTTTGGCATCGGGGTGGAGGGGTATCTGCCAATACCCCTTGGTTAAGTCAAGGGTGGATAAGTAACGAGCCTTCCCTAATTTCTCTAAGATGTCATCCACTCTGGGGATAGGGTAGGTGTCGAACAGGGAGATCTCATTAAGTTTGCGAAAATCAATACAAAATCTAATCAATCCGTCTGGTTTAGGAACCAACACTACCGGGGAATTCCAGGGACTGTTAGAGGGTTCAATGACCCCTAACGCTAACATTGTTTCGACTTCGGTTTCAATGATGGGTTTTCGTGCTTCAGGGATGCGATAAGGACGAAGACGTACTACATGTCCTTCAGGTGTTTTAATGTGATGATATATCAATGAAGTTTTTCCCGGTATTTCTGAGAAGAAATGGGGATGTTGTTCGATTAGGGTGTATAATTAGGTTTTTTCAGTTTCGGTTAGCTCCTTATTAATACTGGGTTTCTCTTCTGGATGTGTTATTCTTAAAGGGCATAGATCTAGTTCCCGTTCTTTGGTAGAGGAGACAAAACAACCGGTGTCTGTTTGTTCCTCAGTCTCTTCTGAAGGTCTCCATTGTTTTAATAAATTTATATGGTAAATTTGGTTTTTCCTCGGGCAGATGTTTATCTCTAATAGGTAATTAACAGGAGAGACTGCTCTAATAACCCTATAGGGTCCTTGCCATTTAGCAATCAGTTTATGATCAGATGTAGGTCGCATGATGAGGACCTGATCATTGGGGAGAAAAGAATGTATTTTGCTTCCCTTGTCATAGTATGATTTTTGTTGTTTTTGAGCCGTGACTAAATGACTATGGACGTCGTCCCAGAGGGTCTGTAACTGACTTTTGAGTTGGTGGATATATTCAATCAGGGGTTTCCCTTCTTCCTGTTCTTCCTCCCACGTCTCGGCGGCCATATCCAGGAGACAACGAGGTTGTCTCCAGAAAACCAATTCAAAGGGACTGTGTCCAGTAGAAGACTGTTCGTGGGTTTGTATGGCATACAGGACCAAGGGAAGCTTCTGATCCCAGTTGCGACCGGACTGGTCCACAGTTTTCTGCAGCAATGTCTTTATAGTGCGGTTATATCGTTCTACCAACCCGTCTGTCTGGGGGTGATAGACCGAGGTCCGTAGTTGGGTGATCCCTAATATCTGACAAATCTGTTTCATCAGTTTTGACATAAAGGGTGTACCTTGATCTGTCAGTATTTCCTGGGGAAAACCTATTCGGGAGAACACTGTTATCATGGCTTGTGCTATTGTTTTGGTTGTCATGCTGGAGAGGGGTATGGCTTCGGGGTATCTAGTTGCATAGTCAGCTATGACTAAAATGTAAGTATGTCCTTTAGAAGAGGGAAGTAGGGGCCCTACGAGGTCCATACCCACCCGTTTAAAAGGGATATCAATAATGGGTAAAGGGTATAGTGGTGCTTTCCGGGGCATTCCTGGTTCAGTTAATTGACATCTAGGACATTGGGAACAGTATCTGCGTATCTGAGCATACACTCCGGGCCAATAGAATTTTCGCATAAGATATTCTTCTGTTTTTTCCCGACCATAATGACCTCCTCCTGGTTGATTATGGGCTAAAAACAGTACTTGGGCTCGAAATGGTTCAGGGACTACTAATTGTTGCTTGGTTTCTCCCGTAACAGTTATAGTTATTCGGTATAGGAGGTTTTTCTTGACAAGAAAATAGGGACCCACCTCATTGGTGATCTCTGTTTTAGCCGAGCTCCAGGCGTGGGAAAGGGTAGGATCTTCTCTGTGGCTGGTTTGGAAGGAGATGGGCCTGCTGCTAATTTCTGCTACTAGTTTAGGAACTTCCTTCATCTTTCGGGCTTCCTGATATTGTTTTCTCTCAAGTCTTTTCTCATTTCGTGTGAGTTTCTTTCAGTGGGGTGGAACTTCAATGGAGGAATCGGAAAAAGGGGCTTTGGTCCACCACTCGGGAGTCACAGTGGGTCCGCGGACTTGGTCTAATAGGTCATAGAATCGAGTATAATCAGTCCCTATAATGCAGTCCTCGATTAATCGATCCATAACCCCTATCGAAACCATATCCTGAAAGGGACCCCATTCAATTTTAACCATTGTGAGGGGATAACTTCCTTTGTCTCCATGTATACAACAGATGGAGACCCAGCTGTCGGTAACGGAAGTATCAAGATGGATTAGACCCTTTCGGATTACAGATTGGCTGCATCCTGAATCAATTAATGCCGAAATGACCTGTCCATTTATGGTGACAGCGTATCTAAATTTCTCATTCCCTTTTCCTGTACATAGAACTCTACGTTGTGTGACCCCAATTTCCATGGGTTCCGGTCCTTCAGCTTTCCTTGGACATATTCTTGCAATATGGCCCCACTCTCCACAGTGGAAACATTGTGGGGACTGCATAGGGTGATGTTCTATGGGTTTAGGGAACCGGGTTTCTTCTGGGAAATACCTGGGAACTGTTTTTGATGGAGGGGTGGGAGGTTTTTGGAAAGGTCTTGGAGACAAGGGTTTAATTTCTGCGGAACGATGGAAAGCACAAGCCAAATCAATAGCAACCTCAGTGTCCACCTTTGGGTGTTGACGGATCCAGTTCTTAGTACTAGGGGGCAGGGAATCTAAATACTGTTCTAAAATAATTGTCTTAATGACATCTTCCCGGTTTGTCCCTATGGGTCCCAACCATTTTAGAGCCAAGTCTTTCACCCGAAAGTAGAAGGAGCGAGGATCTTCGTTCGTACTCCACTTTATTTTTCTAAATTTTAAACGATAATATTCCGTATCATGTCCGACTCGCCCCAGGATACTTTTTTTTATATCTTTGTAAGGGGTAGTACCGTCAGGGTTGGCGGACTGGTATGCAGTCTGTAGGAATCCAGTAAGCAGGGGTGCCACATACTGACCCCAGCGGTCCTCTGGCCATTGAGCAGACGAGGCTACCCTCTCAAAGTTAGTAAAAAACAAGTCTGGGTATTCCCCCTCCTGATACTTTTGAGGACCGAACTGGGAACGTTTGGATGCACCTTACTGGTCGCTATTGTATCGGTTAACTTTTGTAATGCGGTCTCATGTACTAGTTGGTTATTGGCTAAGATTGTAGCCTGACTTTTTAAGGCCGATTGTAAGGCCTCCCGGTCTTCCTTGGCCTCTCTTTGGTGTGCTTCCCACACCAACTGCAGATGTCTTTGTCCTTCTGCCAGTTGCTTAATCATATCCTCGAGGGATGGGGATTCACTCATGATGAAGCACGCTCGTAAGCCCACCTGGGAATTAAATCCCACTTCTGACACCACTGTGGTAGGCTGCTATACGAGCGGATCAAGTAGAGTCAGAGAAGGGGTATATGTGTTTTAGGCTTGAAGTTTTATTCTCTGTTTTATTCACAAGATATTCACTTATTCAATGTTTATAGATATTTGGTAAGCCTCGGGTTTTCTGCTCTTCTCAATTTCTTTCTTTCTCTCTTTCTTAGGTTTCCTCTCCCTCTGGTCTATCCCGGTTGTGAAGGATGTGGGCGTCTCTCTCGGATTCCGGGCATGAAGAGAAAAGAAAGGAACAGGTAAGTCCTTCTGCGGGAACGGGCTGTTTATTGTGCTCATGAGGGAAAGGGTAGCAAGCAGGGTAGGTCCATGAGGGGGTGGTCAGAGGTGGGGTTTAGGGCTCCTGGTGTTCGTATAGTACCTGGTTCCCTTCCTTCCCCTTCCCTTGTGACTTATTCACCCTCCCCGTCCCTCCTCCCGCCACCCTGAGGCTTTTTCCCAGTGCCCGTGATTCCCCGTAACCCTCCTGTCCCTAGGAGGGACCGTACCTTGTTAAGCCACGACCCTCCGGGGTCGTGGCGGCATTCTTGCATCTCCGGCGTCTCTCTTTTGTTTCGCCGTTTCCCGAGTTTCTTCACTTCTTCTGCGGTCTGATTCCTGCTTCCTCGATGGGGTTGCTGGTGGCTCTGTTCTCCCGGTCGGCGTTCTCTCCGTCTCGTTCTGCTTTTCCGTCGCGTTCTCTCTCTTCCCAGGATCGTTGTCCTTTTACTTTTCTTCTGCCGGAACCCGGAAGTCGTCGTAGCTGTCACGGCGTGGCGTCCCCTCGTTGCCAGGGGAACGCAACGTCGTCTCCGTGGAGCCTGCCGAGTAATGGCGGATTCGGGGTAAGTAAGACGCGGTCTCCGCGACCCGTCTACAAGATACTAAGAGTATTCCTTACAGGAAGGATCACATGCTCAGGATAGAAAAAATGTTTTAGTCTGTTGGAACTAGCATGTCCCATGCTGGATAAATGAGCAAATAGCTCAGCTCTGCAGGACCAACAATGCAGAAGATTAATGTGACCATACAAAGATGTCCAGTGAGCCTGCTTTACGAATCCTGACCCAAACAACGCTGCAGTTACGTCCTGTGAAAAAAGCACCGAGACGTAAGGATAGAAGAGTGTAACAAGTCCATCGTACAGCAATGCAACCAAGAGAAGATCAACATGGCACTTAGCCTCCGCACAGGGATAAAGTCTAAGCATGCAGGCAAAACCACTGCACCACTTGAGACTCTTTAACAAAGGGTTGAAAAAGACATTGAACCAAGTTGCTCTGCTAATGGGTGAGACTGCTTTCAGTATTCTGTACCTGTACCTAATCATTGCCTACTCCATCTAGCGTTGGGGACATAAGAGACAGAGGGGGTCATTCTGACTTTGGCGGGCGGCGGAGGCCGCCCGCCAAAGTAACCCCGTCGGAAGACGGCTCCGCGGTCAAGAGACCGCGGGAGTCATTCCGACTTTCACGCTGGGCCGGCGGGCGACCGCCAAAAGGGCGCCCGCCGACCCAGCGGGAAAGACCCTGCAACAAGGAAGCCGGCTCCGAATGGAGCCGGCGGAGTTGCAGGGGTGCGACGGGTGCAGTGGCACCTGTCGCGATTTTCACTGTCTGCAAAGCAGACAGTGAAAATACTGCTGGGGCCCTGTTAGGGGGCCCCTGCACTGCCCGTGCCAGTGGCATGGGCAGCGCAGGGGCCCCCAGGGGCCCCACGACACCCGTTCCCGGCATCCTGTTTCTGGCAGTGAAAACTGCCAGAAACAGGCTGGCGGGAAGGGGGTCGGAATCCCCATGGGAAACCGCCGGACCCGGCTGGGAGACCGCGGCTTTACAGCTGCGGTCTGAATGCCATATGAAGCACCGCCAGCCTGTTGGCGGTGCTTCCGGCAGGGTTGGAATGAGGCCCAGAATCTCAACCATTGTTCAAAAAAGAGGGGTGCTAGGGTGAACACTGTGTAGCACTTCACTATTGCAATTGATTGCAACCCTGTATTATGCAGTCGTTGTGTTTTGGAGCATTTATTTTTGCTGTGTGATTAAAGTACTTTTTTTTTCATTTTTCCATGAAATGGTAGCACTGGCCTGGACATTATATTATTGTGTCTGTTCGTGGGCTGTAGAGTTCAAAGCACTTGAGCCTCACACTCCCTCTCTGAGAAGCCCTGTGATTGCTCTGTCTTGCTACTCTTGGAGATGAGTGTGAAAATGGCTGTACTTGTCCCTGTTCATTGAGACATAGTGAGATGAAGCCCAAGGACACAATTGACAAATTACCTCAACCACAACAGTTGTGGCCCACTAGCCATTGTCTGCCCTTTGCCCCCTTCCCAAATTGTGTCTGACAATTGACAGAAAGTGGTTGAGGTCTGGAAGTGCAAGTTATGATTGTAATACCAGTTACAACTGTCTTGAAAACAGCATTGCCTAAACAGTACACTAGCAGATGCAAGGTTGATGAGAGTACACCTTGATAACCTGTACTTAGATCAGTCGAGCTGGTGTGTTGAAAAAGAGGATGGAGGAGGAACAAGGACAGGGAGATCTTTGTGGGATGTGTTAAGGACCAAATAGAGAAACTGAGAGGCTGGGGTAAAAACTGTGTTGTACTCGAGGAAGTTGTGGGGTGGGGTCAGGGAGAAGGGGTACCATATTAGGAAAACAGGAAAGGATGTGCTGCAGTGTCAGGCCTTCATGACCACATTGCACTGTTTTTCCAAAGACACATTCAGAGTGTATCCCCACATTCTCCAAGAGCTATTGCCTTGGGAAGGTTAAGTATGACTGAGACCCTGAACTTGCAGTTGGCCCTCCAGAAGGCTAAAGCTGAGGAAAAGGAGAAGGACTTGCAGTTTGAGAAGGAGAAGTTTGAGATTAGTTCCAGGAGCAAGAGAAAAGTAGGCAGGGCAGACAGGAGGAATGGGCTTGAAGAAAAAGTTAGAGCGGTAAGTGAAAAAGAAAGGTATGATAGAGAGAATTGTAGCGAGCGGATAACCTTAGAGAAGGAAAAGCTCAGGATGGGAAGAGATACATCTAATGATTCCATCTACAACTCTGCAGTAGTACCAGAATAGCTTGTATGCATGCAGAAGGTTAGGATATTTTCGGTTGTTTTTTGAGTTTTGAGATCGCTTGCTTTGAATGGTTTGTCATGGGCAGCTACTTTAATGAGACAATTGCCCATAGGCGTACAGCAGTTATTCAGAGAATGCCTGTAGCTGGTGAGATTAACTTGGAGCGAATGAAGAAAGCTTTGGTTAGATGGTTTGAGCAAAAGCAAGTTTAGTACCTTCAGAGATTCAAGGAAAGCAAAAGAGCAGATGGCATTTGAAACATCATGGTGTGTTGTGTGGTTGGAATGAATAAATGAAAGTAATGGAGGCCAAGGATTTCCATATTCTTAACCAGCTAATGATGACAGAGAAACTCAAAGAGGAGTGCTTTAGCACAGTTAACCAATCTCTCTCTAAATTTGCAGACTAGAATTAGGACAAACTTCGAGTGCTGGGTGGCAAGTGGTTATTTAACAGGATTAACAAAGAGCTGGAAAAACACGCCTTTGAGCCAAAGGAAGAGAGGATCTCTTAGTAAAGTTCCTGGTGTGTAAGAGGCAGGGCAATTCTTTATGGTCTAAAGGAAGACTCAAGCAAAAAAAAGGGAATTCAGTTACAATTCAAGAACTCAAAGAAAAAGGAGGAGAGGACAGTTCTTCCAGGCTCAAGATGATTACTTATTGCATGAGTCACAAGGAGTATTGTAAAACAGACTATCAAGTGAAAGACACTCAATCAGCTGCACCCATTATACACAAGTGTGTTCACTACAGGTGGAGGGACCAAAGCGAGCCATGTTGCACTCTACATAATAGCAATGGCCATTTGGGTAAAGTGCCAGATGCTCTAAAAAACAGCCATGCAAAAAACCATGGATGTGTGTGGGAGGTTAGTGTCGATGGGAGGAAGGTTTCTGCCCTGAGAAATACATGTGTTATGGCTGAGCAGAAGTATCTAAAACCAGAGGAGACCATCACATGCTTGGCTGCCAATTGGGATGGCATGGAGTACCCGATTGTTTGAGCCAGGTAGAAATCAATCGCAAACTGGGCACAGTCGATGAAGGGGTGAGAGAGAAGCAAGTTGCCTGATATCTCTGGGGCACCGTCTGGATTACCCCTGGTTGAGTTCCAGGGCTAGAAGCTTAGATAGCTACAACCATGTCCTCTGTATCTCAGGCTCAAGAAGAATAGAAAGGACCATCCCAGATTTTCAAAGACCAGAGAAAGGTACTGAGGATATCAGAGCAGACGTAGAGAAGACAGACTGCAGCACTCTGCTCCCCACTCAAGCAGAAGAGGAGGACCTAGCTGAGAGGAATTATGCCAGGCACAAATGGAGCACCTTACAGGTATTGTAATTCAGAAACATGCCCAGGAAAAGGTCTGCAGGGGATTGTTTGGAAGAAAATATGTTGAATGCAAGGATCGATTGCTACATGGTGAATGAACCATTCCAAATCCTGGGAGATAGCAAGAAGCTACTGGTTCCCATACTAACATAAATTTACAGTAATCAATGGTCCATATGGAGCCCTTAGCAGTATATTTTGTCATAAAAAAGACCTAAGAAAAAAAAGGCTCTTTGTTCTACTGCCCAGGAATGCACAGAGACACGGAGAGGTACTTGAACAAATAGAATGGCGAGTGAGGAGGTAAGACCAAGGTACCATTAGTACGACAACCATTAGAAGGTATTTTATTTCAGCCGGTGAGCGTTGACACTGTTGGTCCATTCAGTCTCTCCTCCCCTTCAGCATCATGCAACAAGTATATCTTGATTGAGGTTTTGTCCAGGTATCCAGATGTAGTAACCTTAATGAGCCCAGCTGCAAAGGTAGTAGCTAGGGCAATCCTGGAGATCTTTTGAATGGTTGGATGTACATGTTAGAGGTATGGGAGCAAGCTAGTGTGAACAACTAATTCCCCTCTACATGTCCCCACTAGACAATGAGTCAGTGCAAAAATGTATCATGAACCTTAAGAGTGTGAAAGAAACTCTGCCAGAGAACCTGAAGAGGAACTGGGACTTTCTCCATCAATGCCTCTACTTTGCCCACAGAGAGATTTAACAGAAGAGAGCTGGGGTCTGTCCCTTTGAATATCTGTTTAAGCTCCCAGTGTGTTATGCAATTACCGAAGGGTGTAATATCAATGATGAAAAAACAGAGCAACTCACCTGGGATGAATCAAAGTGATCCCACAATGTGGGTCCTGGGTGCTACATGCGACCGGAAAAGAAAAGAAACTACATGAAAAACATCCAGTGGGAGTGGGAGAAGGAAGGGCAGTGACCACGTGATGAAGGACAGGAAAAACTAAAGACTAACTTCTTACGGCAGGAGAATGGCAGAGTAATGGAAAGAAAAGGCTAGAAGGAGGAAGAGTTGGAGGCAGGGGAAGAGAGTCGAGACATAGGAACAGAGGTGAAGAAGCAGAGTCAGAAGGAAGGATCAAGTGCAGAGAGTTGTCTGGATCTCTAATGATGATTGTTTGTCACAGGTGAACATGGATCATGTGTGTATGCCATGACATAGGCCCAACTCATGGACTGAGGTCCTTTTGGACCAGGAGAGGTGCCCAAAACGCTACCCTCATACTGGTGGAAGGATACTGCATCCGTCAGGAGTTAAGCAGCACAAGTGCGGTGGAATGAACAGGATCTTTTTAACCTGTGTCACTGGGGCGAGGTCTACAGGCTCACTCACCTTTGTGAAATTTCTGCTTGTGGCCTACATCAGGCCGATGTGTGGTACTGCATAGTGCAGGGGTAGTGTTTCTGAGTTGGGTGTTTGTGTGCCTGGGAAGGGTAAAGTACAGGGACAGAGCAGTATAATTTAGTGTGTGTGTGGATAATACATGTACCAAGTGTATGCATGCCTGAGAGGAATACATAATATGAGAGATGCGGTGCTGTGCTATGCCGTGCATGCCCAGGGACTACATGTGCTGGGTGTATGTGTGCTAGTGTGAAGTGCAATACATGAAGGGTGAAGAGTTGTATGTGCACACATAATGGGTGTGTGTGCTGGCAGTGTGTGCTCTGAAATAACACACCCGGGTTAAAGATAGAAAAGCTTCAGTGCTGAACAAAACGTGCAAATGAGTTTGTTTCCTGAATGAAAGTTGCATGTGTACATGGGAGGGTACAATAAATAGAGGTGCTGAACAGAAAGTATGCTATGAATGTACATTGAGTGAGTGTGCCCACAATAGTACAGTGTATGGAAGACCCTGGGTTCCATTTTGGGAAACCCAGGTCTGTCTGGTCAAGACGTGAAGAGAGGAATCCCCCTGACAGCTTGTGTACTGCTGCATTCCTGTGAACTGGGTGAGGACACACTGGAAAAAAATGAAAATACTCCTTTCCATCTCAAAAGACTGCTCTTAGATTCAGTGATAGATCTCCAGGAAGGGTCCTGAATACATCTCAGGAAGGGAGATGGGACTGATAAGAGAAACATAAAGAGTACGACTGGGGGTCTGGAATTAATACTCCAATGAACATATTACTGTGGATGATATCCAGGTGTGAACGCTGGCCACTACCATGAATTACATTGTGTGCAATCAGCTTCTGAGTCATGCTTTCTGTGACAGAACTCATTCATGAAGGAAGATGAAAAGGAGAAGTGCCCATTTCAAAAGAAACAAAACCCCAATATAAAACAAAAAAGGCCCAGACCTGAAATTACATTTGGTATCTGTAAAAGGTTTTTACGAAGGGGAGGGTGGGTCTCCAAAAAATGTGCCATCTGTCAAGCAGCCATATGGGTTGCATGAGGAGGGAAAGCATTGCAAGACATCTGCCAGGGTCCAGGACTGGTGTACTGCTAGTCTTCCTGCTGGGTGAGGGGACATTACCCAGAAACACCAAGACCATCTGACCTAGAGCCTGGAGCATCAACACCTGCCTGCTAGCCAAGACCATTGAGTGCCCTATGAGGAAGAGGACAGTGTTGGGGGCAATGAGGTTCAATGGGGAGACCTGCCAAGAGGAATCCCTGAACGAGATGTGAGGAGAGTGGCTGTGCACAGATCTGGTCATTGCTCAAGCGAGGTAAAATGTTGACAACCCCCATATACCAGAAGAGGGCCGGCGTGATCTCAACCATGTGAAGGGCGCCAGACGGGAAGCATCAGGCCCACACTGCTGTGCCACAGGACACCATATTCCAGAAGGGACCATGGGTGAACTTGATTGGGCTGTAGCATGAGACTTTATGTGTGACTGCCCTGAAGAGTTTGTGCCCAATAGCGAGCCACACAGTAACCTCATATGTCAAAGAGGGCTGCCAGTATCGCTGGGGCCAACACTTTGGGCTAATTACTGCAGTGCCCTGTGGGTCTAGCCCACCTACTGCATTTGACTGTTACCATGAATATCGCTGGAGGCCACTGAGGAAGTCACACCCTTTTCAGAGCTTGCCCCCTCCCCCTTTGCTGGGGAAGCACAACTTAGCTTTTGTATCTGATGAGCGGGAGCAGCTCAGATCACTGGAAACCCACCACCAGTGATGCTTGACAAGAAGGCATGACTGTATACTTGAATAAACCAAATTTGGTTCAGAAGGCTATTTTCCACTGATTGCCTTCTTTTACACAGATGAGGTGGTATGAGCCTATCAGATCAAATTTAGTGTACACCGTGGACTTCCGAACCTGATTGATTAAGACTGGTATCAGGGGCAATGGAAATCTGTTTTTAACTGTAACCTTACTCAAGGCCCTATCGCATACACATGCCCTTAACTCACCATTCTTCTTTGGTATGAAAATGAGTGATGAAGAGGCAGAGGTGGTGAAATGACGGATGAATCCCAGGGCTAATAACTCATCCAGGTACTTTGTTCTTAGGTATTTTGTATCTGGTTCTGAGAGAGCATAGACATGACTGCAAGGAAGCTCTGCACCTGGAATTAAATCTATGTGGCAATCATATTCCTTGTGAAAAGGTAACTGAGTAGCCTTTTGTTGATCAAAAACATCATTCAAGTCCTGATATTTTATGGGAATTTGAGTCATGTGCTCTTGTGTTACTGCTGCGCACATCACAGGAGATAACATTTCCTGAAAATCTATATAACAATGGTTTCAACAAAAATGGGAATCCAGGGTAAAAAAGGCCCCAGGACCAATCAATGAATGGATTGTGAAGCCAAAGCCAGGCGACTCCCAAGGTAAAGCCAAAACTGGGTGTGTCAATGAGATCAAAAGTCAAGGTCTTAGTATGCCCATTCTCGCATGCAAGTGTAATAGGAATAGTCTCATAATTAATCATTCCAGAAGCGAGCTCAGAACCATCCACAGCTGTAGATGGTTCCGGCTCCTTTTTTGTAACATGACTTATATGCAATGACCTGGCTATGGCCAGATCAAAAAAGTTTCCTGTAGCCCCAGAATCTAAAAGTATAGGTAATGTCTTCCTCAGTTGATAAGAAAGTATTTGAGTGACAAATATAGTAAAATGTTGTGGGACCTTAAGTGAAGTGTGTGCCAAAAGGTGGGAGGTCTGCACTAAGACCGCACCCCACTGGTTGACCACTATGTCAGCCGGGCTCTATAGTTTTCCTGCATCGAGCTGGACATTACAGCAACAATCTTTTGAATTTCTTTAAGTTTGACACAACACTCATGGGCAAAGTGGCCTGCCTTACCACATAGAAACATAGATTTAGCTTTCTTCTTCAATCCTTTTCTTCTGGTGTTAATGGACCACATAAACGCCCATATCTACATGGGTTAAACACTATCCTGATTTTTAGTCTCTATCTCTTTACATCCTGGATATTTTACTAATAGTCTTGGTCCAGTCAGCCGATGATCTAACCAAAAAAACAAGTCAATAAACTCAGAACAGTCCATAGGGAGATTCACAATGTGGGCTTAAGAATCCTTCAAGTCATCTCTGGCACCTCTATAAAAAAATGAAGGTTTGCTTCCCCTCTGACCATTGGGTTTCTGCACCAGTCTACAGAAGGTGTTGATATAAGTCAGCAGATACTTACTGTCCTGACCTAAATTCAATAACTCATTATCGCTAGCCTGAACAAAGGTGTGTTTAGGGAAGTAATGTTGTATCTCCTCTTTAAATCTTCCAAAATCATGTAAGACTGGGTCATTATTCAAAATGAGCGGAATCGCCCAGTTAGCAGCTGTGCTTCTGTGGTAGGATATAATAAAAGCTATCTTAGCTATGTTTGGAAGGAAAGGCTCTGGGTGTAACCACAAACTTGCAATTGCAACTGGGACTGGCTCTAAAAGGTATAAGGAGTGAAAGTAGCTACAGTGACATGTACAGGATTAGCATTACCAATGGAAGGTGTACTAGTGGTGTTTTTTGATTCACCAAAGTGTGCTGGTTGTCTTTAGGAATTGCCCCAGCCCCTGCATCAGCTAACCTGGGTAGCTGGTGAGGGTGATATCTAACTAACTCATCCTTAAGTGACAAGTTTTCCTGTCACAAGGACTGAACCTCACTTTGTACGTCAGATAATACCTGAGTTAGATTGTCTACCTGTAATTGGTTGTCCATATTGTCAGAGCGGTAGAAGGTGCAAGGCTTGGCCTTCTGTCACACACTCATCTGGTTCCAACCGAGGGGGAGATGCTGGACCTCCAATACCACTCAAGATAGGGACTGAACAAAGGGGAATCTACCTTAGTTCACCCCCTGCCTCCAGATGGAAGGCGGGTAAGGGATAATGCATAAAAAAGATAATCTTGTGTCACTGAGGAACTGTTCGACTGTCTTGTGCACTGCCTAGTAGGGTCAGAACTTACCATACCTCACATCTTCAATGCAGGTGTAATGCCCTTAAACAACAAGAGACAATGTTACTCATAAGTTCCCACTTACAAATGATCTATCTAGTATTTACACTATTTGAACACTCACAGACTTTGTCATAACTGTGGCATGAAAGTGGGCAGAAAACAAGGTAAAAAATAAACTGGAAATTTTCTGGAACATAGCGATTCCAACTAGAAACTCAAATACAACTTCAAACTCAAAACATTTCTCTCAAAGGTATTTGGTAAATCTTTGTCAAGAAAACACAGAAGCAACTTTCAATTCAGGTACAATAGAGTTCAGAGCACTGCAATGAAAGAGTCAAGAGCGCTGGGCTTTAAGGGGGGGTAAACACTCAAATAATGTTCAAATTGCAAACACATGCCCACAAATATAAACGCAGTAGTCGTTGTTAACAAAGCTTAATCTATAGATTAGTCCACACTAACCTGAGGGGAAGGTACTTAGGCAAAACAGTGCTAGAACAGGAATCTGAAGACAACAGAAAACTCAGTACAATAGACTCATTGGAAGCAGACGCGCAGCTTCACGAAGAAAGACAATGGACGTGCCACAGATACCTGGATCACAGAATCATCAGAAGGACCTGGAAGACTAGAGCGCTGAAAATTCAGGTGGCTCAAAAGTATGAGTGCAAGGACGAAGCTTGTGCTGGACAGGAACTCAGGAAGATCATGGGGGATTCGAGAGATGAGCGTAGGGACGTTGCTTGAGCAGGACCGAGGCGAGGCCAAGCGCTGATGCGGGTTCAGAGAAGGTTAAGTTTAGAGGGAGCAAAGAGGGTTCCAGAAAGGCATGTGAACCACGTGATTGCATGGAATATTCCAATGAACCTATGGAAAATCATGTGTTACATGCAACAGATATGAGGCCTAGCAGTTGGCAGGTGAAGATGGTTATTGAAAACAAAAAAAACAAAAAAGTACAACAGACCTACAAGTGCATGATGGTACAATTCTATGGTTCACAGTAGAAATATAGCTAGCCTAGATAGACATGTTATATCTGCAGGTTCAAACCAGCCTCAACTTGCAAAACAATGGAAAAGGAGGGTCAAGGGTTTAGGCTTTCTCAGAGGGACTTCATGGGAGATCAAGACTTTAAGGCACCACTAGGAAGGCAGGACTGGAAGTGCTTAGGAAAGGAGGGAAGGGCGACATGAGCCCGGTGAGTAAAGCACATAGACAGAGTTGGGACACTTTTCATATAAAAGCAGGAATTTGGCTGGACATTGATTATTTGCTCCTCCGTTTGCACTTTGACTTATGAGCCAAGGGAGCCATCACTGCTCAACCACTGATACCACTAAGAGTGAATTACAGAAGAGATTCAGTTGAGGAAGATCCATAACAGGTCAGGCCCTGGGACATCAGGAGTAAAAGGCCTCAACCCCCATGGTTAGGCCCAGCCCAGGTGCCTGCCTCGTGGCACTCTGCAAAGGGTTTTGACACCTTTGACATTCAAATTGATGGCACAGATATGTAATCAATTATGGATAAAACAAATTAGTGTAGCTGCATGTCATCCTCAAACAGACGGCCTTGTTGAGTGATACAATTCAACTCTGAAGCTTATACTGAAAACATTGTTAGGACTGGAAGCTAGGCCATGGGACCAGATGCCCCCTCTGGCCTTATTTTCTATTCAATGTAAGGCAGAGAGTACCACAGGCCACTCACCATTTGAATTGCTGTTTGAAAGAAAACCCCAAACATTGCTGGACATGCCTAAGGAAACTTAGGAAAGTGAGTCAGATGAGACTAAAACCTTGCTGGAGCATGAAGGCCTGTTGAAATCCGGTACAGGGGTAGTAATGGAAAATTGAGTGACACAAACTAGAAAAACACCAACAGATCCAAAAAGAACAATATGACATAAAATCAAACCTAAGAGAGTTTCTGCCAGGTGAATATGTGTTACTCTTACGTTACACTTCTGAGAATAAAATATTAGTTGGATGGCAAGTGCCTTATAAGGTAATAAAGAAGGTAACCCTCGTAACTTATAAAATCAAGGTTAACAAGGCACAGAAGAAACCCAAGTGGATCTCATTTGCCTTCTTAAAAAATGGAAAAGTCCTGACTCAGGGGGTCATTCTGACCCCGGCGGGCGGCAACGGCGGGAACCGCCATTCGGCCGCCCCACGGTCAAAAGACCGCAGGGGCCATTCTAACTTTCCCGCTGGGCCGGCGGGCGCTACCTAAGGTAGCGCCCGCCGGCCAAGCGGGAAAAGGGGCCTGCAACACAGAAGCTGGCTCCGAATGGAGCCGGCGGTGTTGCAGGTGTGCGACGGGTGCAGTTGCACCCGTCGCGCTTTTCACTGTCTGCATAGCAGACAGCAGACAGTGAAAAGCAGGCTGGGGCCCTGTTAGGGGGCCCAGGACACCCGTTCCCGCCATCCTGTTCCTGGCGGTAAAAACCGCCAGAAACAGGGTGGCGGGAAGGGGGTCAGAATCCCCATGCAGCGCCGCCAAGGAGGATTCGCCCAGCCGCGGTCGGAATGGGCAATGAAGCACCGCCAGCCTGTTGGCGGTGCTTCCGTTGCCCGCGGCCCAGGCGGTCAAATGAGGGCCTAAGTATTAAGGGTAGACTTTCTTGACAGACATATATGAGAATTTTGTTGTATAAATGACATTTTAGATATCCAGAAACAACAGGAGTTGTACAGCAGCCTATCCTATTGCTCAGAGATATTTTCAGCGAGTCCCAGACAAACAAATATAATACCACAAAATATACAAACCAAACCGGGGAAAATTCTGCGATTGAAACCCTTTTGTATCATAGAAGTCTGAAGCATAAGTGATTGAAGAGGAAGTGCAGACAATGTTAGACTTAGTAGTTATCAACCTTCCTCAAGTGAGTGGAACTCCCCAGTGGTTTTAGAACCTAAACATGATGGGTCCCTGAGATTTTGCATAGATTTCGGAGTAGTGAATAAGATATCAAAATATGATTATTATTTAATTCCCAATGTAGATGAAATGATAGAGCGATTGGGCCCAGAACAATTTATCAGTACCCTTGATCCTTGCAAAGGCTACTGGCAGATTCCCTTAAATCCCATGTACAAGGAAAATGTTTTTTTCCACCCTGGGAGATCTTTTCCAATTCACAGTACTGCCTTTTGGATTACATGAGGCTCCTGCTACCTTTCAACGAATGATGAATACCCTATCGAAACCATACACAAAATATGCACCACCCCATATTGATGATATTGTGATTCATAGTACGACTTCAGAAGAAGATTTGTGTCACCTTCTGGCTGTCTTACAAATGCTAGAAAGGGCTGGTTTGAAAGTACCTAAAAAAGTCATTTAGTTTGTGAACAAGTGAAATACTTAGGTTATTTAATTGATACATGACCTCAAGAGGAGAAAGTGGCAGCCTTTCTGCAGGTTCCATTTCCAAAAACCCAAAGAGATTTAAGGGCCTTTATAGACTTTGTTTAGTATTACCAGCAGATTATTCCTGGGTTTTCACATTGGGCCACTCTTCTAACTAATTTATTAAGAAAGATGAAGGTGACAGAGAAAGAGTTGAAAAACTCTTCACCAGTAGTGTTATTGCCTGTGTTTTTAGATGGTTCTGGGATTACACCCTTTTAAATTTGTTACCTATCACTGAAGAGACAAAGAACAAACCAATGTAGATTTTCTCTAGAGACCCCAAAGTACATTTCTTTCGGAGAAAAAAGTAACAGAGAGAAGATATGAAAGATCAAAGGTAAAATAGCAGCAGAACTGACCTGGGATGAATCAAAGTGATGCTACAGTGCGGGACTCTGGTGTACAGGTGACCTGGAAAGAAAAAAAAAGTATGTGAAAAGAGAGTGGGAGGAGGAAGGACGGAGACATTAGGAGGAAGAAATAGGAAACCTAAAGATGGATTTCTTATGGCAGGAGGAGGGTGGAGCAATGGAAAGAAATGGCCAGAAGGAGGAAGAGTCAGGAGAAGAGGAAGAGTCATGATAGAGAAACAGGATTGAAGGAGCTGAGTCAGAAAGAGGGATCAAGAGAGATGATGGGATGCTTTTGACATCTCTTTTTACTGACTTGAGGGTAGACACCTATCTGACCACATACCGCAGACAAAGTGGATAGCTTGCAAGGTTTACAGAATGTCTCAACAAGTCCAGGACTACATCAAGGAAGAAGCTGGCAAGATGCTGGACTTTTGGTTGAATGAGCATCCCTGTGGTCCTCAGACCAATCCAGTGTTGTTGGAGTGCAAACAAGGATCCAAAGACTGGTATTTTATTTGCTTACTACCATGTTTACTATCAGATTCTCAGTGAGGTGACCAAGACCAATGCACACAGGATTCCCAGATCTGGTGAGCTAGTGGAACAGCTTGGTGAAGCGTGGCACTTAAGCACTTCTTATGTTATTGGAGGCTACTTGCCGATAGTGACAAGGAAAATACTGCATTTACAAGTCCAGAGGAGAGGAATTGTACCCGTTGAGAATCAGGCCTTTGAGCTCAATAATGCTCCTACCACATTTCAGCACTTGGTGAACCCTGTTCATTTAGAATATAAGGGTTTTCCCTTGCAACACCTGCACCGCGGTCTAGCGTGGGTTAAGCAGAACTCAACACAGATTCTCCTTCCTGATGCCTTCCTCTGCACCTCTTTAAACCAGCTCTCCTGGATGTGCCAACATCCTGGAGCAGAACTATCTTGTCTTTCTCTGATGCGTGTTAGCACGCACAGTGACCTATGGGGCAATCTCTCACTGTGTTAGCTTTCTGATGCTGTATGAAGGAAGGATCTATTCCACAGTATCTAGCATAATTTTGATGACTTCATTGCTGGTATTTACAACATCTAAAAAGGTGTAAAAACCTCTGTACTATACTTTTGTAGAGAAACAATGCATGGAATTTGTGAGATGGCCAGAAGAAATTGTTTTTTTTAAAAGAGGGCCAGCATTAACTGAATTTTAGAATCCTACACTATCTTAAATTAGCACTTGCTTCTCTTACCTATATGGTCCTAGTAGTGTAACACTCCTTCCCTCTATTAATATCCCTAAAACGTATGTCACTTTACCTGTGTATGCACTATAGACTAACATATAGCCACTAACCATTTTTATTGTAGCTAAATAATTCATTGTTTTAACATTTTTGATTTTGCAAAAATTACATACATACTTTAACTGGTAGTAGCTTTGCTATTTTATTCTTGAGCAAGTTCATCCCACATACAATAGATTATCCTAATTAGTAATTTGATTTTTACTAAGGAGTTCAAATCAAATCCTGAGGTCTAAAATATTGCAACAAAAGTGCATTTTATATACTCCTTTCATAATACCTAAGTGGATAGTTATATGTGTTACACATTCCGATTTTTCGCCAGTGGTCAATTATTGCACTGATTCTTACCCAATTGTTTGCTATTAATTAGTCAATTGAAACTTCAGTACCCAGATTTGTATCAGTATTCCTTGTCTAATGTACTTCTATCACTGGTTACGTATACCCCCATATAAAGTAGCACAATGAGGAATATATATATATATATAAATATATATATATATATATGTATACTGTGTATCCTAATCCTAGTCCTTTCTCAAACTCTATTACACCAGAATTCTCTCTTTATCAAGTCCTTTCACTTAACTCTTGTGTTATAGAAGCAAGGAGCCTTGAAGCTGTTTGTGCCACACAATAGGAAAGCGTTAACTCCTTATGTTCGCAAGTCTGTCTTTCTTTTTTGTCTATCCTTATACAAATCTTACTATGTGGCAACTTCTTATGTAAGCTACATCAGATGTTCATTGATGTTGGCAGTCTAGTCATCCAACCTCATTCCTGCACCTGTAAAGCTGATGCCATCATGAGTACACCCATATTTTTCGATTAACATGTGTCTCAGTGTTTAGCAGGCTTCTTGGTGCTATTTTGAGTACACCCATCTTTTTACTACTATCAAAACAAATCAAAACACTTTACTTGGTGATGTGCAAATGACAAATATTTTCTGAAACTGATTTCCTGACATTATTATTTATGCTCTCTACAATTTTATTTGTTTTTATTATATCAGTGGCCATTAAGTGGAGAATGTCCTGTCTGTAAATAATGAGCTACCACATCATGATTTAGAAATATATTTCCAAGTGTTTGCTCCAAAAGACACCAGGCTAAATACTACACTTCTTCCATACCCCCCATTCTCCTGCTGAATGGGCGCAGATCACTTGTTACACTTGTTCTTTGTGTGATGCTTGGATTTTGCATAATTCCTGTGAGTTCATTGATGTAACATCGATGTCAGCACCACCACTCTGAAAATTGTTGCAGCACCACTGCTCGACTCGGTCTCCTCACCTATTCAACCTTTAATAAATGTCTTCTCACCCCCACCTAATCAACTAGAGGGGGGCTTTGTTTACAGTCTATACAGTCTATACAGATGACAATTGGCTTCTAGTTGCTCTAAGTAACAACACCAACAAGTCCATTAGATGGCATACTGGCAATCAAACACTGAATAAATAGCAGCAGTTTCTGCCTAAACAGCGGTAAAATGCTGATCCTGATTGTAAACCAGGACCAGTAGAATTATGTGGTACTGTAACTGTGGCGTTCTCTGCTTATTCAGGATTTACCATAATTCCCACATAGTTGATCATTTTCTGCATCATTTTTTATTATCTCAAGCAGAGCAAAACTTACTAAACATGCTACCACACAGCACAGTGGCAGGCCTTTTGTCTCGCAGAAGCATGCCACCTTTCAGCTCTTGATTGCTGTATTTGTATGTTAAATTGATATCAAAGTGATTAAACAATGGCACATACAGAGCTAACTTGTTTAAAAAATATAAAATAGTGACGTAATACTGCTTCACCATGTGAAACATTACGCTGGATATTTTCCCCTTTCTTGACACCTAATTCAGTCAATCTTGACTCATAGGGGGTCATTCCGACCTCCGCGGGCAGCAGAAGCCGCCCGCCTGGCGGGAACCGCCAGAAGACCGTACCGCGGTTGAAAGACCGCGGCGGTCATTCTGAGTTTCCCGCTGGGCTGGCGGACGACCGCCAGAAGGCCGCCCGCCAGCCCAGCGGGAAACCCCCTTCCATGAGGATGCCGGCTCCGAATGGAGCCGGCGGAGTGGAAGGGGTGCGACGGGTGCAGTTGCACCCGTCGCGATTTTCAGTGTCTGCTTGGCAGACACTGAAAATCTTGGTGCCCCTGCAGTGCCCATGCCATTGGCATGGGCACTACAGGGGCCCCCAGGGGCCCCACGACACCCGCTCCCGCCAGCCAGGTTCTGGCGGTCAAAACCGCCAGAGCCAGGCTGGCGGTAAGGGGGTCGGAATCCCCATGGCGGCGCTGCCTGCAGCGCCGCCATGGAGGATTCCCTTGGGCAGCGGGAAACCGGCGGGACACCGCCGGTTTCCCGTTTCTGACCGCGGCGGTACCGCCGCGGTCAGAATGCCCATGGGAGCACCAACAGCCTGTTGGCGGTGCTCCCGCGGTCGTTGGCCCTGGCGGTCCATGACCGCCAGGGTCAGAATGACCCCCATAATGTTCTATTATTTACTGGTAATCTTCATTACTCCTGGTTCTGTTGTCCTCATCTCATTCATCACTACATGGAGATAACTATCTTCACAACAGAAAAAAGAACATGAGAAATGCTGGGACACCCATGCCCTCCCTCTGGTAGTATACAAACTGTACTCACCCAGCATTCCACCTGTACTTCCAAGCCCTAAACAGAAGGCCGGCAGTACGGGAGGAAGGAAAGGAGGGGCATGATGAATGGGATGAGGACAACAGGACCAGGAGTAATAAAGATAACCAATAAATAATAGAAAATCCCCCCAGGTCGCTCCAGTCCTCATCCAGTCCTCATCTCCACTTAATGATGATTCATCATTATTTGGAGAGCACCCAAGCAGCCAGAAAGCAGCCTTCTGAAAACTGGACAGAACTGAGAAGAAACCACAATAAGGGAGACCGGGCAACCAATGCAGTAACCCAAAACCGTGATTTATTTGCAGAATCAAAATATAACTCAAGAACAGACTGCCGTCAGAACCCCCAGGACAAAGTTAGCATCAGAGCACAAAAAATTCTGCAACTGATAATGCCTGACAAAAGTATTAGAGGAAGCTCAGGTAGCAGCGCAACAGATTTAATGAAGGGGCACCCCTCTAAGCTCAGCCCAAAAAGCCAGCTCCCCCCCCGGGTTAGACCTGCCCTGGACCCCCGCTGGAGGAGGAACCCCAGAAACAGAATAGGCCAGTGCAATAGTCTTCTTAATCCACCTGCCAATAGAAACAGCTGAGGCCTTCTCACTCTGAGAGGCAGACCCAAAATACGCAAAGAGGGATGTTGACCGCCAAAAAACCTGGGTGTGAGCCAAATACAACCTCAAAGCCCTTTTCACATCTAGCAAAGAATAGTCTAACCTCGAGGCATCCCCGCCCTCAGAACCAGAGGCAGGCAAGACTTCCTGTGAACAGTAAAACTGGGGAGGGGCCTTAGGAACAAAGGAGGAATCAAGAAGCAAAACCACCTCAGTATCGTAAAAAGACAAAAAGGGTTCCCTGGCCATAAGTGTACTCAGTTTGAGCCGAAGTGATGTCCACAAAAAAGACCACCTTAAAGGTGGCAAACTTAAAATCAGCCATCTCCAGGGGCTCAAAAGGAGCTGAAACCCAAGCCCTCAGAATGAAAGGTAAGTCCCAGAAAGAAAAAAGGTTTAGACACTGGGTGATCCAGAGAAAAACTCTGGAACAAACGTACCACAATATCATCTGCATCCTGCAGGTTACCCTAAGGACACTGGAAAGCTTTAATTGCAGCCCACTGTGCACGCAAAGTGGACACTGCCAATTTCTTCTCGAAACCCTTGCACAAAAACTGAAGGATCATGGGCAGAAAACAGTCCAAAGGAGAGACCTCCACAGGCTCACACCATTTCTGAAAATGACCCCAGTGGCAATTGTAGGATTGAAGAGTAGCAGGTTTCCTAGAGCATTGCACAGTTGCGGCCAGGTGCCTTGGCAAGCCCCTGCTCTGGAAACCCAGTTTCCCAACTTCCAAACCGACAACTGCAGCCTCTGCAAATCCAGTGAGGGAGGTGACCGGAGAGGAAACTGACAAGATGGAATCAACCAGGGTCCCTCGACAGCCAATCTCCTGAGAATGGAAAACCACAACCTCCTTGGCCAGAAGCGAACCACCAAAATCACAACCCAGGACTCCCTCCATAAGCGAGTCAGAAACTTGGCAACTAGCGCTACTGGAGGGAAGGAGTACAGCAGGCGATCGGGCCAGGAGATTGACAGGTTTTCCCCCTGCAGGTCCCCTCCTGACGAGACTTGTTACAAAAGAGGGCAACCTGAGCATCGAGGTGGAAAACAAAGAGATCCAGATAGGGAACACCAAACTTCCTGCACACCTTCTCGAATACTGCCACTGAGAGAGCCAGTTTGTGAAAAGAAGGAAAAACCCAGATGAGGGCTTCTGCCACCCAGTTGTCCACTCCTCAAACATGTAACGCCCTGAGAGAGAGAAGATGTAATTCCCCCAAATTACAGCATTGAGGATCCAGGAATGAATACCCCCTTGATTGTTTAAATAAGCCACTGTCACCAAGTTGTCGGACCACACCACCAGTTGACGACCCTCCAGAAAGTGACAGAATGGCCTGACAACCTGGACCACAGCCATCAATTCCTTCCAGCTGGAACACCTGTGGCCCTCCTGAAAAGACCAGCGGGCTTGAATGGAGATACAGCAACCCTCGCCTTGAAATCCATAGAGCAAGGATCCCAGTGAGACAGCAGATAGACCCACAAAGGGTAAAGATGAAAACGAGCTCATGGCACCATAAAGACTGTTGCCACCATGAAACCCAAGAGACAAAGCCAAGTCCAAACTGAGACTGTAAGAGTGGCCAACAGGACCCTGGCCAAGGAACCCAGAGCCCGAGTCATGTGAGGAGGCAAGAACACCTTGTTGAGATCCGTCCGAAACCGGGTCCCAATAAAAGTCAGATCCTGAGATAGGAACAATTGACACTTGGCCCAATTGAGCAGAAAACCATGAGCCTGAAGCACAGTACATATCGAATGAAGGTCTTGCCAAAGATCCACCTGTGACAGAGAATGGAGGACCCAATCGTACAAATAAGGGTAAAGAAGACACCCCTGAAGATGGAGGGCCACCAGGGGCGCCACAACCTTGGTGAACACACATGGTGCAGAGCAGAGACCGGAAGGAAGCAATGTAAGCTCATAATGTACCCTCCTCAGACAGAATCGCAGAAACAGTAGAGACGATGGATGCACCGGTACATGATAGCAAGCATCCTGTAATCCAGTGTGCACGTGTAATAGCCCTGCATCATAAGAGTAATGATTTGCTGCAAAGTCTCCATTTTGAAAGGAATATGGCGGACAAACTTGTTCAGAGCCTTCAAGTCCAACACGAGGCGGAAACACCCTGTTACCTTGGGCACCAGGAAAATAATGGAGTAGAACCCCAGACCCTGTTTCAGAGGGGTCACCACCCGCACAGCTTGTTTCTGTAGTAGGGAAGGAATACCCTGCCGAAGGGCCCACTGTTTGTCCAAGAGGGACGGCCATGGAGTAAGATGCATCCCAAAAACAGGAGGAATTTCCCCAAACTCTATCTTGTAGCTGTGTTGAACCACCTCTATCCAGGCCAGGGCAAACAACCAAAGACGGCCCCCTACCACCGGCACCTGCTCTCACATATAGTCAGGAATGCTGCTGAGATGACAGAGTCTTGGATTTCTGCTCCCTTGCCCTGTGGGCATGAAACCAACACTGAGCCCTCACAAATTGGTGCCTGGGACCGTGACGGGAGGAGACTTACCTCTGGAGAATGGCCTGACTCCCTCCCCTTCACAAGTTCTTAAGGGAAGATGAATGCTTCTTCTCCTTGAATCCTTGAAATGTTTATGAAGGTGAGACACTAATTCAGAACCAAACAAAACAGTACCCTGAAAAGGGAGCTGTAAAGCAGAAGATGTTTGGCCAGCATCTGTCTCCCAATCTCTTAGAACCAGATTGTGATGTACAGTCACCAATGCACCCTCGGAGAGTGCAGAAACACGACCACATCAAAAGAAATGTCTGATTAAAACTCCATCTGATGTTCAATCATGTCCAAAGCCTCTGAAATATCAGAGGACTCATCCAAAGCCCTAAATAGAGTCTTAAAGTCTGAGATAAGGGTCTGCACCCCATAAGTCCCATAGATCCCAGCCTGAAGAGCCAGATGACTCCCTAAGAACATGTTCTTGTTAGACCCATCCGCCTTCTTGTCATTGGGATTATGAAGAATGGCCTCCTCAGCCAAAGAGGTACTCCCCATCAGACTGGCCACCAGGATAGCATCAGAAAAGTCAGACTGCATGTTATGCAAGGGATAAGGTTTTGCAATAAAGTGAGGCATTGAAATCTTATCTGGATCATGCCATTCCCTATGGAGTACCTCACAAATTCAGGAATGGATGGGGACATCAACAGGAGTGGAACTCTGAAATTGGCGCAGCAAAGATGATGAAGCGGATTCTGGAGCCTCACCCTCCTGAAAGCCCATATTAATATGATGCACAAGTGCAGGCAACTGGTCCTTAGAAATGTATTTCCCCCTTAGAACCTCAGGACCTAGACCCTCCTCCTCAGATGAAGACAGAGACAGAGCAGCAGAAACAACAGGACGCTTTCCTGCAGCCCCCATCTCCAACAGTGTCTCTAATAAGCGTTTAATGCCGACCTCCTCCTACCCACATCTGTCCAGCTGGGAAGGAGATTGAGAACAGGGCAGAGAAGAAGAGGAAGAAGATGAGGAAGACAACACCAGGTGATTCCTCTTGTGAGAATATTTCCCCACGCCACTTTGCAGCACAGCCCAACAAACAACAACCAAAAATGCATCAGGATACGAAAAACACCACAATGCACCAAGCGGTACACACCCCAGGGGCCCTGGTCTTTAAATACACACGGAGCATGAACTGGAGCAAAACAGCATCAGCTGGGCTGAAAAGGCACCTCACGCACATACCCAGACATCACTGAGTCCCAAAGAGGAAGACAGGAAAGCCCAGCTGGTCGGGAGATGCAGAAACGAAGGAAGTCAGCCTCAAGAAAACATAAAAATGGCCTGACCAGCAGCCACCTCGAGGCTCCTAGCAGCATAGGCCCAGCTAGCCCAGCTATGACACTCTCATGTCCTTGTATGTCAGGAGACAGAAAAAAGAACAGGCGCAGAATGCTGGGTTAGTACAGCTTATGTACTACCAGAGGGACGGGATGGGAGGTGTCCCAGCATTCCTCATGGTTTTTTTTTCTGTCATGGAGATAGTTATCTCCACAGAGTGATGAATGGAACGAGGACTAGAGGGACCTGGGGGTAATTCAGTCCTCCGCTGCAGCATCATTCCAGAGGCACTGATCATAACATAAACATTCCTCTAGTCTTTTGCTGGCTTTCTCAATTACATTTATTGAAATTAAGTCGTCCTCCATGACTCTCTTTCAATGTACAGATTTAGTCTACCATTAAATCAGTTAACTTTTACTTAGATACTCTCTAGAAGATTGTAATTGAATTCAAATAGCACTCACTACCCTTGAGTAATTGAAATACTTTATGTCAGGCAACTCACTGCAAGGTTAGTGGCAAGTCCAGTTTGAACATCTCCGTGGTATCTATCCTACACCATAAATTGCTAGCCCTGGGAGTTCTAATGGCCAGACTGTGAAAATGTGTGTCTATTTATATATATAAATACATATATATCACTCTCACAGGGAAAGCTATCCACAAACTCCAGCAAGCTGCTTAACACAGAGTCATCTAGATCATATTTGAAATGAAAAAGAATGTTCATCTACTAACAGGAAGGTCCTAACTTTATTGGCTAACCAGAGAGCTCCAGATGCAATGCCCCCTGCCTAAATTGGAGGGCAACCAGTGCAAAGGCACCCAACTACTCATCAGGCCTATTCGTAATTCACCAACCTCCCACTTTGGAACAATATAACACCAACTGCAAACTTATTCCATGAAGGTGTCAGTCTAGGTTTGAAGGCAAATCACAGAAACTAGCAGAAGCAGAATTAAGTAACAGTCTCTCCTTGGATATAAACTGACCAGTCCCCTTTCCAGTTTAGAGCAAAAGTTAAAACAATTTCTTCTGGATCTGAAAGCATGATTGTCGTCAGAACTACTTTGCCAAATCTCCCTTATCCTCTTGCTACCTTATTTCACAAACTCCTTTCCCAACACTTCTTTCCCTTTCCTGTATAATGCCACCGCCTCTTCTCCTTATTACCTTCTTTCCCCTGACCTAAACGTAATTTAACAAGATTCTGATTGCTATGTTGTTTCTCTCTAAGTCATCCCTGCACTTTCCACCCACCCCAATACAGTCAATGCTTACGAACACAACTACTTAGTCTAGCTCTGTGCTTTTTATGGGCGAGGGCAAAGCGCTCCACCATTCTGTAATCTCTCTTTGGGCTTCTAACCACGCCCATGCCACGTCAGTCACTTACATTGGTTGGTGGGCTTGCCTTTTAAAATCCGCTTGCTTTCATTTGTGAAAGGCATGCATACGTTGTGCTTTTTCCAGTGTTTAGCCCACCTACACAGCACCGGTAAACTACTAAAAACATACGAGGTTCGATGCTTTCAGCCTAGGGTCCAGACTACTTTATTTGTTAATTTTCCACGCATCGCCATGGTGCTGCATTTTACATAGCGCGATCGCGCTGCATATTTTTTTCTTTACAACGCTAATAGCTCTAACATGAGCAAATGCGAGAACCGTTGCATTGAAAATGCTTGTTTATTGTGCATTGTATCTAGAAGCTGGCCTGTGGCACTGCTCATTACAAATCATAGGCAATTACAATTAGGGATATAATAATTTGACAAGACAGGGTGAAAAGGATTATTTTATTGATATTCGGATTACAGTGGTAGTACTACCGCCTGGCCTGTTTGGGCGGAGATAGAGGAGGAGTGAGGTCGAAGAAGTGCAAACACTGTTTTGCTGCACTGGCACTGCCAGGCTGATTAAATTATGACGGTCGGAGGGTAGCAGAGAAGTGCACAAGCACTGTGATTGTGAGAGTATGGCATCCTATGTGTCAAACTCACATACAGTGAATTTATGTGCTTGTGTATCATGTCCGTCTCTCTGTCTCTGTCCGTCTGAGGGCAGAGTGCACCGCCAAAAACAATAGTTTCATCCTCCCTTCAAGGACTAGTAAAAGCTGGGCTGCCTGAGTTCCCCGACTCCACGTTTCATTATTTGAGCTCCTCTGAGTCTCAATGAGAGGGGAGAGTGAAGCCCTGTGAGGGATAGTACAGAGTGGTTTACCTAAATATGGACTTTAATCAAAGGGTGGAGAGTGTCAAATGAATTTATACAGACACAAGTCGAAGTAACAACAGTGCTTAATTTGAGCCGGTGTTTTTCGGTGTTTTTTTTGCATCAGGCATTTACTGCGAGCAAAAGACACTAGTGGGAAAGACGAGGGAGAGAAAGAGGGAAAAGCGTCACAAAGGGCGAAAGCAGAAAACTCCAACAGTGAGCTGAAGGGGCAAGGAGTGGATATAAATGGATTAAGCCGGGATAGGGAGTGTTTAGGATTTCGCTGCCTCAGTATTCTGTGCTTGCACATTTAATTGCAACAGCCGCATTTTTCAGAGGGACGTTTTGGGAACCAGCTCCTTTTTATTTACAAACTACCCACCGAGTAAGGAAAATATACTATATGAATAATAAAATATATTTTCTTTACGGAAATATATTAGTTTGAAATCTACGACATTTGGGAAGGTTTGCTTGAATAAATAAACTCCGTACAGGTAAAAAAAAAAGTAACATAGGGGACAAAGGGAGTGCCTTGGTTTATCCTTGATGATGTGGTATGAAATCATGAATTGCACAGCGCAAGTATCGGAAAACTATGGCCCATATTTATACTTTTTGACGCTAAACTGCACTAACGCAGTTTAGCGTCAAAAAATTTAGCGCCGGCTAACGCCATTCTGAAGCGCCATGCGGGCGCCGTATTTATTGAATGGCGTTAGCCGGCGCAAGCAGACCGGCGCTGCCTGGTTTGCGTGGAAAAAAACCACGTAGACCAGGCAGCGCCGGCGTTGGGAAAAAATGACGTTAGGGCGTCTTAAAATGGGGCAAGTCAGGTTGAGGCAAAAAAATCGCCTCAACCCGATTTGCGCCATTTTTTTTTACGACGCCCAGACGCCATTTCATGACTCCTGTCTTAGTAAAGACAGGAGTCATGCCCCCTTGCCCAATGGCCATGCCCAGGGGACTTATGTCCCCTGGGCATGGTCATTGGGCATAGTGGCATGTAGGGGGGCACAAAAAAGGCCCCCCTATGCCACCAAAAAAAATTAAAAAATAAAAAAAATTATACTTACGTGAACTTACCTGAATGTCCCTGGGGTGGGTCCCTCCATCCTTGGGTGTCCTCCTGGGGTGGGCAGGGGTGGCAGGGGGGGTCCCTGGGGGCAGGGGAGGGCACCTGTGGGCTCATTTTGAGCCCACAGGCCCCTTAACGCCTACCCTGACCCAGGCGTTAAAAAGTGGCGCAAATGCGGGGTTTTTTGACCCGCCACCTCCCGGGCGTGATTTTTGCCCGGGAGTATAAATACGACGCATTTGCGTCGCCGTCATTTTTTTAGACGGGAACGCCTTCCTTGCATCTCATTAACGCAAGGAAGGCGTTCACGCTAAAAAATGACGCTCTTTGCCCATACTTTGGCGCTAGACGCGTCTAACGCCAAAGTATAAATATGGCGTTAGTATTGCGCCGAATTTGCGTCGAAAAAAACGACGCAAATTCGGCGCAAACGGAGTATAAATACGGGCCTATATCTGATAGTATACACGAGTGAAACCACGTCGACAAAAACTTCAGTGGCAGCCTGGGAAGTTGGGGATGGCTTTGCTATTGTAATTCATTTGTAGTAGCAAATAGCTGAACTATTTATACTGTGCGGGGTGGGGAACCTTGAAATTAATCAGAAATCTGTACCCTAGCCTCCAGAGACAGTTTTAAGTAGCTCTTACCGCTATGTCATTCAGGAAACATTAATTCAGAGCGGCGCAATGTGTTTTTTCTGCACTAGATGAAGTGACACTTTGCTCCCTAACCATTCCCTATTAGAACAGTTGCACTCAGAATTGCCTTAAGGGGGCAATCTGACACCCTCCTGCGGTGCCTACTTGCCTAGTCTTGCCTAATCCTAAAACCGACTTTGACTGCTTTAGGTAATAAATTACTATAGTACTGGTAGTCATAAAAGCAATATGTCCACAAACATACTAAATACACTTTTCATGCCATGTAATCAATATATAGACTTTCCCCATCCTGGGACGCTGGTGCAGGTAGACAATCACTGACTCTATCGAAAGAAAACAGTTTGCCTACGTGTGATAACACAATTTGTCATTTCTTACTTCCCTTTTCTTTTGGTAGGCACTTTCGCCCCACCAGCCGAGAAAAGCATGAGCCGCAGAATCAGGGTGGAAGTGGGTTAAACAAATAGACACTGGCACCAAAATCAAAGTGACCCCCATTAGAGCAGCAAATAACGAAACCATTGGTAATATCAGGGAAATCAAAAGAAAAAAACGACTCAAATTGCCATAAAACTAGCCTACAACTGTTAAAGATAACAGCCCAACACACTGATTGTCCGGCACTGTCTGATTGTCCCATAGGCCGTTCCGACCCTGGTCAGAGTGCTGCCTGCACAAAGCTAATTATAGGCCTTCATTGTGAGCTATGACGTCTCCTATTGCTGATTTACATAGGGGAGAGTGTGGATAATGGTGCGAGCAGCTGGACAAAAAGGAAGAAACGTTCTAATGTGACAAGTCCCCTGGAGCACAAAAATAAAGGAATTTGAGTCTGGCTATTTGCCAGTCTTTCGGCTGCATAGTGCAAACCCTGAGGGGGAGTGGAAGAAAAATGTGTCAATCTTGCCTCGAAAGCAAAAGAGTTGTTCACACACCTGTTCATATATGTGTCGATGCATTCTTCCCATGCCTGTTTCTTTTCAAAAGCTCCACTAGAAACTAGATCGCACACCTGCAAGAAAGGTCCTTAAGCTACTAAAAACTGATCCATTTCTACCAGCCGAAGTTTGAGAATTCTATAAGTTGAATTAAAAATAAATCAATCACAAATATATAATACATAATGTTTGATCTTATAAAGTCTTTATTTTGGTCAGTACTTTTCATGCTTTGGTACAAGTAATTTCTTTTGTATATCTAGTACTGCGAGAAAATGGATTACTATATGGGGTGGGTGGAACAACCGGTTTAAGTTATGGTAATAAGTAAAGTATTTATGCAGTGACAAAACTAATAAGAAAAGTAGAGCAAAATGTTATTTAATAAAGAACATGAGACCAAAATGACAAAAATCCAATTAAATAAACATAGCACCAAGTACTAAGTACCAATGATAGTCTATAGTAGTGGCAAACTGGGATCTAGGTGCAATTTCAGTCTGACTGAGATGGCGTTTAGGGTTGATACACTAAGCGGTTTCGTCTCAGCCAAAGATTTTACCTTATGACTTGGTCTTTTTTGTGGAGCTCACAATTCTTCAATAAGGCAAGTCTAAAACTGTATTTGAAAAAGGAGCATTGAAATAAGACACCCTTGCAGCAAGGTTAACTTGATGTCTCTGGAGGTCTTGAAAGTCTGAAACATTTCTGACGCCCAACCTCTCAATGTGTCTGAAGCAGCTCCTTTTGGTCACTTCTAAGGCTCACACGACCTCAGGAACAGCACTTAGGGGCCATGACTTAATCCAGCAGAGGCCACCAACAAGGTCCACTTCAGGTCCAGTTGATACTGGTTAACTGGTCACATCAGGAAAAAGGCTCTTGCAAATAGTTTTGTCCTTGTAGTCACACAGGAGGTTAGCCAACTGATCAGTGGGGTCTCCTATTTTCTACTGGTTACAAGAAGGAGCAGGTATAGTCCTTCTCAGATTACACAGAAATATACAAAGTAGTATACAAAAAGTAATGGGTGGGATTCTTTAATTAATCTCAGGCACTGGTAATTCTGTGCTGAATCCTAGTCTAATGTTTTTTTGCCCAAAGAGCCTCCTCAGATTAGACCCAGTCATAAACAAACTAGCCATGATCCTGCTTTAACAGGAGCAGTCTAATCAAACTGCCAAGCCAGGTCCTCTTTGAATGGAACACAAGCAACCCAAGACTGTTTTCATCCTAATTTGGGACTCATCAGTTGAGTGGAGCTTGGTTCCAATGGCAAAGTGAGCATATAACCAATGTCTGAATTTACAACAAGCAGGGTCCTGTCTTCCTCTGATCTTTCTCAAGCCCAGAAATTGTTGTGAGGAGGATACTTTGGGGTAGCACATGTATGGGTGGCACCTGCTAGTGGGTGGAAGTGATTCCTGGTTCCTCCCTAGCTAATGGGGTAAAAGTTTTCAGGGACAACCCTACCCACTTTTGCAGCAGTACCTGCTGATCTTACAGCAAGTTATACCACAGTGCACTTTACGCCTATAATTCAAGATGGAGATTCCTTCCTCACTTGTGCATTGCTGTGTGTACAGCCCGAGTGTGGCCACAAAAAGAGCATTTCCCTCAGCTGTGATCACTTAAAACCGGTTAATTTTTCACATTTTCCGCTATAAAATATCAGAGACCCTACCTCGTGGGCAAAAATGTGTACCTAGCGGTGGCATAAATATTTAAAAGCAGGGTTCCCTGTCTGTCAAAAAGGGTTATTTTGACAAATCTATAGCGCAGGTTTTAGATTGCAGCAGTCAGGAGACACAGGGTAGGCTTGAAGTCAATCTTTCTCTATCACTGTAGTAGATGGCACAATTGGTGCTGCAGTCCACAAGTGACATTTATCTTTCCATGCTATGGATGTATTCCTGTACCATGTATTATGGCCTTATAGCGATATTACATGTAGCAATTAGGGTTAAGCCAATGCTACCATGTTTAAAGGGGGAGACCAGGCACTTTGCTCCAAGTTAGCAGGGGTAATGTGCATAGAGGTATAAATCCAGAAAAGCAGCTAGGGCAAAAATGGTGGGGGTGACCACACAAAAGGTGCTTATTTCCTACATGTGCTGTTAGTCTAAACTCACATGGCAAATTATTTGTACTTTCTGTTTTTCTGTTTTCATTTTTTTCTCTTGCTCAATTCAAAATCAACAGTTATCCAATTGGTCCATGACAGCATCTGCTAGCTTTGGGCCTGTGCACACTACATACCCAAGACAAAGAAATGGCAACTGGCCAGCATGGACACATAACAGAAAGGCAAGTCAATGAGGTCTGTGCTAATGAGATCCAAATACATTGAGGGCCTGCTCCCTGAACAAACAAACATTGGCAAAGCCAATACGTCTTGCCTATACAAGAGCTATTGGCTTTGGCATGGCAGTGTGTTTTGTCATGTTATACACCAGTGTGGCTGCTGTTAAGCATTGCTAAAAGTTATTGGTATGGATTGCCAGAGTGGAGTAGGAGGAGTCGAGTGTCGTAGAGTTGAATAGAAGGGAGTAGAGTTCAGTGGTTCAGTGGCAGAAAGTTTCTTAGAATGAAGTGGGGTGGAATGGATTACAGTGGATTGAGGTAGTGGGTTCGAGTGTATTGAGACACTGGGGTCGATTGGATTGGACTAAAATGGATTGGAATGAGTGGAGTGGGGTGGATTGCAGTGGGGTTGATTGAAATGGGGTGAGTTGAATTGCATTGGGTGTATTTGAATGGAGTGGATTAGATTGGATTGGGGAGGGTGGTTTGGATTGGAATGATAGGGTTAGGGTGGAAGGACTGTAGGTGGAGTGGACTGGATTGAGTGGGGTGGATTAAACTGGAGTGGACTGGGATGGATTGGGCAGGGGTGGGTTGAATTGGAGTAGGGTGGGGTAGGGCTGATTTGAATGAGTTGGATTGGAGTGGAGTGGGGTAGATTTGAATGTGTTGGATTGGATTGGGTGGGGTGAGGTGGGGTGTACTGGATGTATTGGAGTGGGGTGGGGTGAGTTGAACTGGGATGGGGTGTGGTGGATTGGATTGGGTTAGAGTGGGTAGATTGGAGTAAAGTATGGTGGAGTGGAGTGAGGTTTGGAGTGGGATGGGGTGGATTAGATTGGAGTGCGGTGGGATGGAATAAAATGTGGTGGGGTGGGATGGGCTGCAGTGGGATGGACTGGAGTGGTTTGGGATGGATTGGATTGGGGTGGGGTGTGTTGGATTGGATTGGGGTGGATTGGAGTGGGGTAGATTACATTGAGGTGGGGTAGATTGGAGTGTAGTGGGGAGGATGGATTAGATTAAAATGGGATTGACTGAACTGGGCAGGGGTGGGGTGGATCGATGTGTGATGGATTAGAGTGGATTAGATTGGATTGGGGTGGACTGGAGTGGAGTAGGCTGGATGGATGGATTAGATTGGAGTGTGGTGGACTGAACTGGGATGGTGTGGGTGAATTGGGGTAGCGTGGGGTGGATTGGAGTGGAGTGCAGTAGATGGAGTGGCGTTGGGTGGAGTGGATTAAAATGGGGTGGACTGAAGGGGTGGATTTGATTGTGGTGGGTTGGATTCGGGCAGATTGCACTGAGGTGAGGTGGACTGGATTGGTGTGGGGTGCATTGGGCTGGAGTGGGTTGGACTGGAGTGGGATAGATGGGATTGTGGTGGGGTGGAGTTGTGTGGATTGGAGTGAGGTGGATTGGATTGGGTGGGGTGGATTAGGGTTGAGTGGATTGTGTTGAGTGTGGTGAATTGAATTGTGGTGGAGTGGATCAGGGTGGAGTGGATAAGAGTGGGGTGAATTGGAGTGTAGTGAGGTTAATTGGACTGATGCAGGGTGGATTAGCTTGGTGGGGGTTGGTTAATTGCAGAGGGGAGCACTGGATTGAAGTTGGGTAGATTAAGGTGGTTTAGAGTGGTTTAGATTGACTGGCATAGGGTAGTTTAATTTGTGGTGGATTGGACTGGAGTGGAATGGATTAAAGTGGCTTGTATTGGAGTGGGGTGGATTGTATTGGAGTGAGGTGGACTGGGTAGCAATGGAATTGATTGGAGTGGATTGAATTACGATAGGTTGATTGGAGTAGAGTGGGTTGGATTGGAGTGGAATGGGGTGGGGTGGATTGAAGTGGGATAGGATGGATTGGAGCAGGGTAGCTTGGAGTGGGGTGTATTGTACTATGGTGGGGTGGGGTGAGTTGGATTGGGGTGGGTTGGATTGGATTGGGGTGGATTGCACTAAAGTGTGGTAGACTGGATTGGCATGGGGTGAATTGGACTAAAGTGAGGTGGACTGGAGTGGGGTGGATCGAATTGCAGTGTATCAGATTGGGGTGAGGTGGATTTGAGTGGAATGGAGTGAGATGGATTGGACTGAGTGGGGTAGATTAGAGAGGGTGGAATGGATTGACTGTGGAGGATTGGATTGGGGTGCAGTAGATTGGATTTGGGTGAGGGAATTGGAGTGGAGTGGATTATGGTGGATTGGACTGGTCTGGTGTGGACTGGTGTGGGGAGGATTTTATTGGTTGGGGGTGAGTTTATTGGAGAGGGGTGATTTGGATTGAGGTGGGGTAGAATAAGATGGTTTGGAGTGGGGTGGATTGGACTGGAGTAGGGTGGATTAATGTGGACTGGACTGGAGTGGGATGGATTAAAGTGGATTATATTCCAATTACTTCCAAGTAATTTGACATATCTCTAATGATTATATGAGGTCATGTTAATTAGAGTGACCTAAAACAAAGTCTAATTAGTCAACCGTCTTTCAGAAATGCCTCACAGCGTTATAATGTTATATATTAATGTAAGTGTTTCGTTTTAGGGTCGAGTCTGTGAGTGCATGCCTAAATAGTGGATTGGGGCGGGGTGGATTGGACTGGGGTGAGGTGTATTGGATTGAAGTGGGGTAGATTAAACTGGGCTGGATTGGGGTGGATTGGATTGGTGTTGCTTGAATAGGTCGTCATCTTTAAGAAGAGCACCCACAAGCAAAAACAGAAGAAAACATGAGTGTAAAGTGAGAAAAGGAGACTTGTCAAAATAAAAGAAAGTTAGCTTTAAAAAATAGAACTATACATTTGTGTTTGTCCGCCTGGGTACGTATTTGCCAGTCACAAGCCTTCTGTTTGCAGGGAACGAGAAGTATAAAAGAACAAAATAGTTCCTCGTGGAGTGGGGCAGATTATTTTGGATTGATGCTAGGCAGATTGGACAGGGCAAATTTGAGTGAGACAGATGTTTCGGATTGAAGTGGAGCAAATGGGATTTTGTGGATTTGATTGTTGTAGATTGTTTTGGATCAAAGTGGGGCAGATTGGAGTGAGGTGGACTAGAGTGGGGCAGATTGTTTGGTATTGTAATGGGGCTGATTGTTTTTGGATTGCAGTGGTGCAGCTTATTTTGGATTGGTGTGCAGCAGATTGCAGTGGGGTAGATTGCTTTGGAATGGGGCAGATTGGAGTGTGGCAGATTGTTTTGGATTGGAGTGGGGCAGCTTGTTTTGGATTGGAGTGGGGCAGTTTGGAGTAGGATAGATGGGAGTGGGGCATATTATTTTGGATTGGAGTGGGCAGATTGTTTTGGATTGGAGTGAGGCAGTTTGAACTAGGGTGCATAGGAATGGGGTGGATTGTAGTGGGGCAGACTGGAGTGGGTGGATTGACACCTGCACAATTATGTGTTGAATCATCTTTTCAGAAATTACACATAATAAACAAACAATGTCACTTGAAGAAGTGGTTATATTTTGGAAGAGCACCCACAAACAAAAGCAGAAGAAAACATCAGTGGAAAGTGAGAAAAAGCGACTTGTCAAAATAAAAGAAAGTTAGGTGTAAAAAAAAAAACTTTGCAATTTTGTTGGTCCTGCTTGGCATGTTTTTGCCAGTCACAAGCCTTCTGTTTGCAGGGCACAGAGGTTGTAAAAAAACAAAATAATACCTTGATCACATGGGGAGCAGTGGACGGCCACTAATTAATTTGAATCGATCAGTGGTTGTTCCCTGCTCCACATCAAGGATTGGAAATGATGCCAGGCCTGCTTTGACTAATTACAAGGCTGCAAAGAAGAGTGCCATGCAGGCCAACAAATGGTGAGCAACAGTTGGGCTCCAGGCCCTTAACTGTGCACACCAGAGTCTCGCAAGGAAGACACATGCACTTAGGCATGCACTCGCAGGCTCGACCCTAAAATGAAACACTGACATTAATACAGTAGTAAGAGTACAATCACAACTGGAGAGAAATAGGTTTTCCATCAGCAACGCATTTCTGAAGGACGGTTGACTAATTAGACTTTGTTTTAGGTCACTCTAATTAACATGACCTCATACAATCATTAGAGATATGCCAAATTACTTGGAAGTAATTGGAATGATTGGATAGCCAAGCTGGATGCCATTCTGGAAGAGTTAGCGAGTGTGATGTCTGCAGCTTCAACCCCGCAATCTTAATTGGCATGCTCTGGGTTCTGAACCAGGGAGGTGTAGCAGAGGCCAGGGCCTTCTTGATCCAAAAGCTTGAGAACAATGTTACACTTAGCTTGTGTCTTGAATGACATATTTATTCATCATAGTTCCAGTTGTCACGCAATAACCATTGTACACTCTTGCAAATGCAATGGAGACTTTGGGCTAGATGTAGGTAAATCCGATTTTGTGACTCTCAAATTGCGAGTCTGAGCGACTCGCAATTTGAGAGTCACAAACCTGATGCTGGATGGTGTCCATGACACCATCTGCGAATCGGAAGGGGGTCACAAAGACCCACCTCATTAATATTAATGAGGTGGGTCGCAATTTGCGACCCCCTTCCGATTCATAGCACTCACAGGGATGGTGGCCTGCTGGAGACAGCAGACCACCATGTCTGTGACTGCTTTTTAATAAAGCAGTTTTTTTTTGTATTGCAGCCCGTTTTCCTTAAAGGAAAACGAGTTGCAATACACACGAAAAAATGAAACGTTTTTGTTTAATTTTTTCTGAGCAGGCAGTGGTCCATAGGACCATTGCCTGATCTCAAAAAATGTTTTCAGAGCCATTCACAAAGGGGAAGGGGTCTCATGGGGACCCCTTCCCTTTTACAAATGGGTTAGCACCCATTTGAAATGGGTGCTAACTGCAAATTGCTTTGCCACCGCGTTCACGGTCACAAAGCAATTCTACATTGCGATGCCAATCGCAAATAGGAAGGGGAACACCCCTTCCTATTTGCGAGTCGCATTCCCATTTTGAGAGTCGGTAACCAGGTTACCGACTCACAAAATGGGAATGAGCATCGCGATGTGCGTTTTGCATGGCGCAAACAGCTAAATTTGCTGTTTGCACCATGCAAAACGCTTGCTACATCTGGCCCTAAATTACCAACTCAGTGAAAGGCAATGTTTCTACAACTGGTGCTTTTTTCCTAACCGAACATTTGAAAATGGGCTTCATTTAGCTTGAAATTATCACCATGGATAAATATTTGAGAAAGTAACATGTATATGTTCACAGAAAGCAGAAGCGTTCTGCTAAATAAATAAAGGTAAATGTGACTATGCTTCAATTCTGATTCGGTTAATCTGGCAGTTTACATAGCACATGATTACTGCTTATTCTTATAATACACGACTAAACTGTGATGGGATAGCATATCTGGCACTACATTTGTTGCGCTAACTGTAGGTGATGTCTTTGGAAGGGATTTTTCAAACTGACAGACACTGGACGTATGTGGGATAGGTAAGAGACGTTATTGCCTATAATATTATACTCTTTAAGGTAATACATATTGCTAAAATATGAATATTAAGTTACTAATAAAGAGTTGGGTGTTCGGTCTCTTTTTTCTCTAGGGCCATTAATGGTCAAATCCCCCACATAATGAAAGGACTATAGACTCAACATCTGAAGAGACTCAACACAGAATAAAATCACCCTTTATCACAGCTAATAAATTCCGAGCGAGAATGAAAATTTTGTACTACACTTTATACATAAAGATAAAAAATAGGTTCATTTAAATATTTTAATTATACTTGAGGTGGAGTCTTCTAATTGAAAACAGGGCCCCCTAGATCCTTTCCTGACTAAATATAAAATACATTTTCTTTTGTGTAATATACTACTTTTGCATATGAGTCTGTCCAGTTCGTGGGTCCATGTAAATTGCGGGCCCATGACATTTCTAGGTCCCATGTAGGACTGTTCTAAAATGTGCACAATTGATGCTATGTATAACTTAAGAGATAGTATGCTAAAACAAATGCTGCATGATCCTTGAAGAACAGTGTACATGATAAATCGATCTTTCTCCTGCAGTGGTCTTTGTAAATTAGGGCGTTTTCATATGAAAAATCCTTTTGTTTTATTTTAATTATATGATGAGTTAAAAATGTTGTATATATTCTATGTGTTTTGTAGTCCTCAAGGAGTCCCTTGGGGATGTAATACATGGACTATGGCTACAGTGTAGGGAAGTTTTTAAAGAAGAATATGAATAAAGAAAATAGTTTTTAAATCATTCAGACTAGTCTACGCTTCATGTGGTTTTGTTTGAATTAATTTGGAACTTATTAAATGAATTATGTATATGTGGCCCATATAACCTTGTTACAAGTTGAGTGAGGAGTCATCTTAGTTATAAATGTCATTATGGACTTTTGGCATGATTTAGATCTTGGCGGAGCGGAATAGCCTGTCACAAACCCAACATCTATCCCATCCGCCATACTACAATCCAATTATATCCTATGGGAATCACAATATGGCTGGCGGGATATCTGTCACGTTTGTGATGGAGTATTCCATCCACCAAGATCTAAATCATGCACTTTGTATTGGAGGGAATGTTAAGATGACTTATCTTCCAGACTTGTGCACCTCTTCTTAATTATTGTCAAAACATATCCCAAATATAGTAATAGGTGCAATAGATTTTTTAGGAAAGTTTCCTTTTTTGACATGGTTACCCCTACTTTTGGCCTGCTGTCAGTGCGTTTTGACTGTGTTAAATGGGATCCTACTAACCAGGATCCCAGTGACTGGTTTCTCTCCCTCTAAATTTTGTTGCTTAGGGTTTAGCACAACCCACAATTGGCATATGGGTGCTCCCATATTAGTCTCCATATAAGTCCCTACTATGTGCTACTTAGTTACCAAGGGCATTGGGCACCAGGGGTTTCCCATGGGCTGCAGCATGTATTGTGCCACTCATAGGAGCCCATGCAAAATGTGTTTGCAGGCCTGCCATTGCAGCCTTTGTGACTACAGGTCACGGCACCAGGTCACTGTAAGTCACCCCTATGGTAGGCCCCCCTAGCCCAGAGGCAGGGTGCAGGTATATGTGTGTGAGGGCATACCTGCATGAGCAGATGTGCCCCTTTGAACTCCAGCTTCATTTCAATTAACTTTATAAGTGTGGGGAAGCCATTTTACCCGTGTACTGGACACAGGTCCAGCTACATAATGGTAACTCCGAACCTGGGCATGTTTGGTATCAAACATGTCAGAATCATTCCCTAATACTGTTGTCAGTATTGGTTGTATAATTCCATGCACTCTGGGGGTTCCTTAGAGGACCCCCGGAATTGCTCCTAGTAGTCTTCTGGGGTTTTCCAGGCAGTCCGCATTGCTGCCACCTCTCAGATAGGTTTCTGCCCACCTGCTGCTTGACCAGCTAAGGCAGGGGAAAGCAGAGCAAAGGATTTCCTGTGGGAGAGGGAGGTAACACTATCTCCCTTGGAAATAGGTGTGATATGGCTTGAGAAGGGTAGCCCCTGGTCCCTGCTCTTGGGTGAAACTGGACAATGGAAAGGAGAGTGACCACTCCCCAGTCTATCACCATGACTCTTGCAGTTACCAAGGATTGTTTGTTCCTACCTGCTGCTCCAGCGACGTGGGACTCCTCTTCAGGTGTGCTAAATGGGCCTCACTGTGACTCCTGTGTCCATGGGTTGCCTGTGGGGGCTGCTTCCTCTTATTGCAACTCTCCCAACTGCTGAGGGTCACCTCTGACTTTATTCTCTGGGTCGAGTCTCCTGGACCTCGCTGCTCCTCTTCAGCCTTCCAAAACCTTCTTCTCCAACTCTTGCATTTGCCATGGCTTGTTGGTGGTTTTCCAGCATCACAGGCTATCTGCATCATGACTGTGAACATGAGACATAATTTGCATCACTTCTGGAACTCCTCTTTTGCTCCTGTGCTGCATTGCTGACTTTCTTCCTCTACCATCGACCTGATCGTGCATCTACAGAAGGGTGGGTAGTGGGTCCTGCCACAGTCGGACACTCCAAATTGAACGGGACTTGGTCCCCTTACTTTGCAGGTCCTCTTCTGTCAGAATCCACCTTTGGTTTCGTCCAGTCTTGTCTGGGTATTGCACAGTCCTTTTTCAAAGTCCTCTTGTTGGTTTTGAGGAAAACCAGGTACTTACCTCTTCTTTCCTGGGTGCTGAGGGGAATCCTGGTACACACCTCTTGGGGTTCCTAGTTCCTCCAGCTCCCATCTACTGATTCCACTTCCTTAGGTGGGGGACTGCCTTTCACATTTCACTCTTTTAGTATATGGTTTGTCCCTCGCCTAGGGCCCTCACTGTTTGCCATTGCTTTTTCAAATGCCTATTGCTTTCTGTGCTATTTCCTGATTGCTAATGTGTATATAATAGTGTGTTTACTTACCTCCAGTTGGGCTATTGCCTATACAGTATGTTAGTAGTTTTGTTATCATAATAAAGTACCTTTCTTTTTGTCACACTGTGTGGTTCTTTCATGTGTGTAAGTGCTGTGTGACTCTATTGGTATTGCATAAGCTTTGCATGTCTCCTAGATAAGCCTTGGCTACTCATCCACAGCTACCACTAGAAAGTCCTGGCTTCCTAGACACTGCCTACACTTCACTAATAGGGGATATCTGGACCTGGTATAAGTTGATGACACCATAGGTGCTTACCACACACCAGGCCAGCTTCCTACAGTTATTGCCTCAGTCTATTTAAGTGTTTGAGGTTTCCAGGGCTTTGTGGGTAAAAAAACATCATGAGATTCACACAATGAACACCACCCTGGAATCCCCTAGGTGTCTACTTAAAAAAAATGTCTGTGGTTGGTAGGTTTTTATTGGTGGCGGACGAGCAAGGACCCAAATCCTACAGCTACCCCTATTGCTGATCTCTCCATGGACAACTTTAGGTCCTTTTGTGTCACGGTGTCTGGGCCCATCCACACTGGTGAGGTACCATTTGTATCAGGAGACTTGGGAAAATGCTGTGTGGTGAGAAATGTGTGTCTCCCCACAGATTCAAAAAGTTCTCAAAGAAATGTAAGGAAAATTAATGTTTTTAGTCAATGGTTGAGGTTTGCAGGGCATTGTGTGTAAGAAAATGGTGTGGGATGCATACAAAGCATACCACCCTGGACTCCCTCAGATGGCTAGTTTATAGAACTGTCTTTTTACCATTGGGAGTGGGATGATACCAGGATTTAAACAAACTCTCCTGACCCTTATATAAAGTCAACACCAAAAAAAAACAAATGTCGTCTTGCTCACCATTAGGATGGAATGCTTTAGTCTGAAGTAGAACAGAAAGAGTGCTTTTAGGGCAGAGGGTGGGGCCTTATGTTAGGGTGGGAAACACCCACCCCATTATTTTATAAAAAATATAAATTAAAGCCATGTGGTGGGATTTCTGCATCCCCAGGGGGCAGATTAGGGGTAATAACCCCATCTGCCCTGGGGGCACAAAGACTGCTGCCCCATTTACTTGGGGGGACATGGGTAAGGCCATGCTGGGCAGCTCCCGAGCCCATATTTAAATAAACAATTCCCTGGTGTCTTGTGGTCTTTAGTTCCCCGGGGGTGAGGGAGCAGTTAAGGGATAATTACCTCAATCTACCCCTGTGTCAAGAAAGACTGTTGCCCCATTCAGTTGGGATGGGGCAAACCATGCCCATTATGGGCAGCACTCGCCCCTCTATTTTGTTTTAATCCGTGGCATCTAGTGGGCTTTCTGTCTTTTTGGGGGGCAGATTGGGGGTAATAACTACCATCTGCCCACCAGTGGGGCAGAAAGACTGCGTCCTCATTTAGTTGGCATGGAGGCATGGCCATGCTCATGGTCGGTAGTCCCCATCCATCTTTTTAAAAAAAAGCTCTCCCTGCTGTCTAGTGAACTTTCTGCCTCCCCCGCTATGCAGATTAGGAGAAATTACACCCATTTGTCTCCCAGGAGAGCAGAAAGACTGTGTTCTCATTTATTTGGAGAGGGTTTTGTCCCCCCGTAGGGGGGGCAGATCAGGGATAATAAATCCCATTTCCCCCCGGGGGCAGAAAGACTATGGCCCTCATTACAACCCTGATGGTAAATCCCACTTACTGTCGTGCAGAAGACCGCCAACACACCGCTGCGGCGGCGGAATTCCGCTACAGCTATTACGACCCACAGCTCGGAATCCGCCATAATCCAAACACCCACACAAGTCCGCCACACCAAAGGTCAGTGATAAACTGGCAATAACAAAACCTCCACCGTCACGCCAACAAGAATACGCCCACACTATCACAACCCACGAATCCACGTGGTGGTCTTTCAACCGCAGAATTCCATTGGGGGTGCACACCGCCGCGCTCAAAATACACACACATCTCCCAAACACAACCACATTGGACAATTCGAAATACACACACCTGATACACATACACACACCACACCCACATACCCAATCAAATATAAAACACACACCCACATCTCCCAAAAACCTTTACAACCAAAATTCTGAAAGAAGGCCAGAGAGAGAGACTACCTAACACAACACCAGCATCCACAGACACACAACATCATCACTCACACAACATCCATGCACCACAAAAAACACACAACAACACATCCCCTCACACATCTAAACACACACCACCTCACACATCACCCACACCACATCATGGCACCTCAACAACACCCCAGGTTCTCTGAGGAGGAGCTCAGGGTCATGGTGGAGGAAATCGTCCGGGTAGAGCCACAGATATTTGGATCACAGGTGCAGCACACCTCCATTGCTAGGAAGATGGAGCTATGGCGCAGAATCGTCGACAGGGTCAATGCAGTGGGACAGCATCCAAGAACTAGGGATGACATCCGGAAGAGGTGGAATGACCTACGGGAGGAAGGTGCGTTCAGTGGTCTCCAGACACCAGATTGCTGTACAGAGGGCTGGCGGTGGACCCCCACCTCCTCCCCCACAACTAACAACATGGGAGGAGCAAGTCTTGGCTATACTGCATCCTGAGGGCCTCGCAGGAGTAGGAGGAGGACTGGACTCTGGTAAGGCAAATCTTTACTACCTTATCCCCCACCCCACCTGCATGCCATCACATACTCTCACCCTTACCCTCACACCCATCACCCCAACAACCCAGTGATATCCCACCCATCACCCCACAACCCACACATCCCAAAACCAAGCCCTGCATGTAACTTCGATGCATGGACACCTATCACCCAAGCATGTCCACTACAGATACCCACACAGATCCCAAACCAATTATCACACAAGGACCTAGACAAGAATGCAAGCACTGGAGTACAGGGTCACTTACCCATTGCACACGATGGCACGCACAGATGCAATAATCATGCCTTTACACCCCTGCAGGACCCCTACCCAACGTCACTGTACAGGAGGTACCAGACATATACAGTCCCCCCACAGAAGAGACCCACAGTGATGACAGCAGCTCTGCACAACTGGATCAAGATGACCACCCCGGCCCATCAGGGACCTCGGGACAGTCGGTTCCACTGACACTGGCACAAGCAACCACAGAGCCTCCCCCCTCAGGAAACACCAGCCCAGCACCCACCCTGTGGGCCCATCCCTCTGTCCCCAGGACACGTCAATCAGCAGTGTGTCCACCACTACAGGGATCCCGGGCAAACCCACCAACCCAAGACAATCAGGGACCTGGGGGCAGTGGGCACATGGTTCAGGGGACAGAGGAAAAGGAAAACAGGGGAACTGGGAGGACTGCTGTGCGACAGGGGGAGGACAGGCCCAGGGAACCCACTCTCCACGAGGCCCTCTCCAACATCATGGGAGCGTACCATCATTCCCAGGAGACAATGGCAACGGTACTGGCCAAGTTTCAGGAGACCCAGCGGCTGCAGGAGGAACAATATCTGGGGATCAGGGAGGAACTGAAGTCCATTAACACCACCCTGGTCACCATTGCAGGGGTGCTGCAAGACCTTGTCAACACCAGGAGGGACACTGTGGCACAACAAGGGGCCCCTGACACTAGCCTGGATGATGAACAACCCTCCACCTCTGCTGGCGCTAGTGGACAGGAGGCACCACCACAGGAACACGACACCAGCACCCCACCACCTGCAGATGGAGAGCCACCTCGCAAACGATCCCTGAGATCCAGGAACAAGACAGAGAACATTGCCAAGACCCCCGCCAGGAAATGAGACCCCCCTGAATGTCACCCTGTCCATCCATCAACTGCCCTTGCTCTACTTCCTATGCCCCTTTGGGCAATGCACCTGTAAAACAAATAGACTGGACTCTGCCATGGACATTCCTCCACCATCACCCCTGCCCATTCTACAACCCCATCCACTTATTTATACAGAAATAAACACACTTCAATCACAAAACAATCTGGAGTCAGTCTGTGCTTTCACAAATGTGTAATTGCAATAACTACGGAATATAGCAATGTCAATTTAATTGTTCACATACCGATGAAACACAGCTGTAGGGCTGGAGGAAATATAGCAGAGAGCACAAAGTGGGACCCACATCTGTTAAATGGAAAGGCAAAGTGACAAGTCAGGGTCCATACACTGAGTGAAAATGACAGACTTATGCTAGCTCCAACAATAGTATGAGATGTGTGAGGCAGTGACATCTTCTTACCTGTGTCTCACTGGAAGTATTGCTGGATAATGTTGTTTCTGTTGACGATTTCCTCTTCTTCTGCCTCCTCTTCTTCACTGTCCACATGCTCCACAGCTGCCACAAGACCACCAGCTGGACCATCCTCCTGCAGGAAAGGCACCTGCCGTTGCAACGCCAGGTTGTGCAGCATACAGCAGGCCACGATGATCTGGCATTCCTTCTTTGGTGAGTAGTAGAGAGAACCACCTGTCATATGGAGGCACCGGAACCTGGCCTTCAGGAGGCCGAAGGTCCGTTCAATCACCCTCCTAGTTCACCCATGTGCCTCAATGTAGCGTTCCTCTGCCGTGTCCTGGGATTTTTCACTGGGGTCAGTAGACATGACAGGTTGGGGTAACCAGAGTCACCTGCAAATGTCGAGGGACAACTGTTAGACACACACTAACCCGTAGGGACAACCCCAGATCCAGACAACTATTCACACTGTATAGGGTCCTTGTCCTCACCTATTAGTCATAGACTGTGCCTCTGGAGTTGCCCCATCACATAAGGGATACTGCTATTCCTCAGAATGTGAGCATCATGCACTGAGCCAGGAAATTTGGCATTCACATGGGAGATGTACTGGTCGGCCAAACACACCATCTGCACATTCATCGAATGGTAGCTCTTCCAGTTTCTGTACACCTGTTCACTCCTGCGGGGGGTACCAAGGCCACATGTGTCCCATCAATGGCACCTATGATGTTGGGGATATGTCCCAGGGCATAAAAGTCACTTTTCACTGTGGGCAAATCCACCACCTGAGGGAACATGGTGTAGCTGCGCATGTGTTTCAGCAGGGCAGACAACACTCTGAACAACACGTTAGAGAACATTGGCTGGGACATCCCTGATGCAATGGCCACTGTTGTTTGAAAGGAACCACTTGCCAGGAAATGGAGTACTGACAGGACCTGCACTAGAGGGGGGATCCCTGTGGAATGGCTGATAGCTGACATCAGGTCTGGCTCCAACTGGGCACACAGTTCATGGACTGTAGCACAATCAAGTCTGTAGGTGACTATTACGTGTCTCTCTTCCATTGTCGACAGGTCCACCAGTGGTCTGTACAATGGAGGATGCCGCCATATCATCACCTGCCCCAGCGGATGTGCCCTATGGATGAGAACAGCGAGCAGAGAGTCAGCCAACACTGAGGTATCACAAAATGTCATTTGCACACAGTTATTAATCCGCAATGTGCCTGTTACTGTGTGTATGCAAGGCCTACATTGGTGTGACGCAGTTAAAATTAATGCCATGTGGCCCCCTGAAATGGCGGCTGCCTGACCTGTAAGGTGGGACAAGGGGATATGAGGTAACTGCTCTGGCATTGTACACCGTCGCAGTAGGCGGTCGAAGACCGTGGCGCAATCTTGCATTGGTCAACATTGGACCCTATGGGTCCCAGGAGCCAATGACGATGTACGCCAGTGGTGACGGTACGCACCACCGCGGACGTGACCGCTATTTTCTGTCTGTTCCCTCACTTGATACCTGACCTTCAACAGGAGAGGACCTACACTGCAAGTGCTGCTGTGACCTCAGTCTGGAAGTGCCGATGGCTCATGTGTCTGGGGAAAGGGCCCCTGCCTTCACTTCGGAGGAGTTGGAGAAACTAGTGGATGGGGTCCTCCCCCAGCACACACAACTGTACGGTCCTCCAGACAAACAGGTGAGTACACTGTGATCATGCTGCATGGCCAATGCCTGTTTGGAGTGGTATGGATGGATGAAAAATGGGGTGGGACTGAGGCCTGCATGTGCGGACGGTGAGTGTATGTGTGTCAGGGCAAGGGTGGGAATGTGGGCCAAAGAGGATGACGGTCCGGACGGGTAAAGATTTTCCTTTTCCCCTGTACTATTCCTCTAGGTCAGCGCCCACCAGGAGAAGGATATTTGGCGTGCCATCGCCAAGGACGTCCAGACCCTGTGGGTTCACCACAGACGGAGCATCCACTGTCGGAAAAGATGGGAGGACCTTCGGCTGGAACAAGAAGACGGCGGAGGCCCAGCTGGGGGTGGCTTCCCAACGTGGGAGGGGTGCCCATCGCACCATGACCCCCTGATGTTCCAGATCCCGGCGGTGGCGTATCCAGAGCTGTATGGGCACTTGAGGGCATCAAAGCAGCCACAAGGGGGTGAGTACACTATCATTCTGCTGACTTTGCGTGCATTACAAAGTGTCTGGGTGGGGGAGGTGGGCAGTGGGTTCCCCTAGGCCAGGGCGAGCTTTGTAGGCAAGGTCCCTTGTGAGGCAGGCTATGTGGCACCCCAACCCCACTAGTGGTTAGTGCCATCTACACATAGTCAGGCTCCTGTGACTTCCATGTGTGCAGCAATCCGGCTTAGGCATTGTACCCCATGGGCATGTGATAAATCTAGGAACTATAAGTGCATGGCGTAGTGCAGAGGGCTGCTGTGTCTGTTGTGTCCGCCAACGGTAGTGGTGTTGCATGCACTAAACATGTCTTTCTTCTGTCTCCCCCACCCCTTTTTTGTGGTCTCCCTGTTCTTGTGTGCAATAGCATCATCAGGCGGAGGAGCAGTGGCACTGGAGCAGGAGGGAGCTGCATCCCACTTGGCCCTGGAGGGTGAAACAACAGAGTCTGAAGCCGCCAGTGGGACGGAGGGCAAGGGAAACTCCACGGCGCGGACAGGAGCAGACAGCAGTGACAGCGACTCCTCCTCTGATGGGAGCTCCCTTGCAGTGGCGGGCCCCTCTGTGCCCCCTGCATCAACAGGTACATCCGCCACCCCCCCTACCAGCACCGCTCTCCCAGCAGCCCATCAGCGTGTGTCCCGTGCCCGCTCACCAAGGAGGGTGGGCATCTCCTTCACCCCAGGCACCTCAGGCCCTGCCCCAGTCAGCCCTGCTGCCCTCAGTGAGGAGGCTATTGACCTCCAAAGATCCCTCACTGTTGGGCAGTCTACCATTCTGAATGCCATCCAGGGTGTTGAGAGGCATTTGCAACAAACAAATGCATATCTGGAGGGCATTCAATCTGGGCAGGCAGCCCAACAGAGAGCATTTCAGGCTCTGGCCTCAGCACTGATGGCAGCCATTGTCCCTATGTCCAGCCTCCCCCCTCCAACTTCCTCCACCCACACCCAATCCCCTGTACCTCAGCCTATCCCAAGCACACCATCAGACCAGCATGCACACACGTCAACACACAAGAGTAGCTAAGGCAAACATAAGCACCACACATCCCACAGGCACTCACACAAGCATAATACCAATGCAGACATACCAACATCCACTGCCTCCACTGTGTCTCCCTCCTCCATGTCTCCCTCCTCCCTCCCAGTCTCAACTCCACTCACACCTTCATGCACTACATCCTCAGCCACTTCCTCCAGCACGCCCATCACCACACACCGCTCACATGCACTCACCACCCCCACTACCATTCACACATCCCCAGGCTCCTCTCCCAGTGTGTCTGTGAGCCCTCCTCCCAAAGTACACAAACGCAGGCACACACCCACCCAACAGCCATCCACCTCACAACAGCCTCCAGCCCATGCACCTTCACCCAAATTCAGCAGACGTGCACCTCCTACAAACACTACCTCTACCTCCACTCCCAAACCCCCTCCATCTACCCGTCCCAGTGTGTCTAAAAAACTTTTCCTAGCTAATATTGACCTCTTCCCTACACCTCGCCCCCCGTCCTCTCCCTAGGGCCAGGCTTTCAAGGTCCCAGCCCAGCACCTCAGCCACCACATCCCCAGGCACAGTGGTGCTAGCATCTGCGGGGTCATGAAGTGCGCCAACCATCAGTGCTGCCAGTGTGCCACGGAGCGTGGGCAAGGACATTCAGCCACCTGCCAAGGTGAAAAAGGTGCCCACATCCCAGACGGAGATGCCGAAAACACCTGCCACCAAGGGGTCTGGGAAAACGAAAGGGGATAGTGGCAAGACAGCTGCGCCACCATCAAAGGAGGGGAAGGGCCAGAAATTGAAGGGCAGGTCAGGAGAGGGACCAGTGTCACACCTTCTGTCCACGTCGACGCCAACCTGTACGGCGGAGAAGACCGCCACCTGCAGCACCAACTGCACCGCCCCAGAGCCCGCCGCCAGCACCGCCGCCACATAGACCGCCGCAAGCACCGCTGCCACAGAGCCCGCCACCAGCACCGCTGCCATAGAGCCCGCCGCCAGCACCTCTGCCACAGAGCCCGCCGTCAGCACCGCCGCCACAGAGCCCGCTGCCAGAACCGCCACCACAGAGCCCGCTGCAAGCACCGCTGCCACAGAGCCCGCCGCCAGCACCGCTGCCACAGAGCCCACCGCCAGCACCGCTGCCACAGAGCCCGCTGCCAGCACCGCTGCCACAGAGCCCGCCGCCAGTACCGCCGTCACAGACCCCGCAGCCAGTACCACCGCCACAGAGCCCACCGCAAGCACCGCTGCCACAGAGCCCGCAGCAAGCACCGCCGCCACAGACCTCGCCGCAAACACCGCTGCCACAGACCCCGCAGCCTGCACCGCCGTCATAGACCCTGCAGCCAGCACCGCCGCCACAGAGCCCACTGCAAGCACCACTGCGACTGACACCGCCGCAAGCACCGCCAGCGGCCCCGCGACATCCTGAGCCAGTGGCACCACCGCAGACATGGCTGCCATTCCCAGTGGTCAGTCGTTTGAGGCTGGTGGTGAGTTCCAGGAGCCTGGGCAGCTTCCATGAAGCATCACTGTCATCATAGTTGTCACCTGCATATGGAATGCAAAGCCGCTGCTGTGTGGGGTATGTCTCTGCCTCCATGGCGTATCAACCTACCTGTACCTCGGCAATCTTGTGGCACACACACCCAGACGAGTGTATTGTTGCGGCCAGAAAGCACGTGGAGCACTCTGAGCACCATGCCCCCTCCAGAACCAGTGGAGTATCACATCCACTACCTCAGTCCTGGGCAGGATGAAGCACTCTGGGCACAAAGCCCCCTCCAGAACCAGTGGATTATCACATTCACTACCTCAGTACTTGGCAGGATGAAGCACTCTGGGCACAAAGCCCCCTCCAGAACCAGTGCAGTATCTCATCCACTACCTCAGTCCTTGGTAGGATGAAGCACTCTGGGCACAAAGCCCCCTCCAGAACCAGTGGAGTATCACATCCACTACCTCAGTCCTTGGCAGGGTGAAGCACTCTGGGCACAAAGCCCCCTCCAGAACCAGTGGAGACTGTTATCCACTTTAGAGACTGTGGCTTTGCACTCCCCAGAATAAAGCAGTGGGCAAACCACCCACTGGAAAGACTCGAGAGACTGTGGCTTTGCACTCCCCAGGATAAAGCAGTGGGCAAACCACCCACTGGAGAGAATTGAGAGACTGTGGCTTTGCACTCCCCCGGATAAAGCAATGGGCAAACCACCCACCGGAGAGTCTTGAGAGACTGTGGCTTTGCACTCCCCAGGATAAAGCAGTGGGCAAACCACCCACCGAAAGACTTGAGAGACTGTGGCTTTGCACTCCCCAGGATAAAGCAGTGAGCACACCACTCACCGGAAAGACTTGAGAGACTGTGGCTTTGCACTCCCCAGGAGAAAGCAGTGGGCAACTCACCCACTGGAGAGACTTGAGAGACTGTGGCTTTGCACTCCCCAGGATACATAAATGGGCATGGAGCCCCCTCGTTGAGCAGTGGCGTCGTGAGTTCATCTGGCTGAGGTGCCCTCCCTCCCTCTCCCCATGAGGTGCCTGTTTCTTTTCGATCTGATGCCCCAGCAGTGTTCTCTCCATTTCCAGTCAGCTATCTAGTGTAGGCCTCGCCCATGCATTTTGGGTCCAGTGGTCCACGGACAATGATTGGTGCACTATCTTGACTTGTGTAGTTGGTGTACATAATTGTATATACCGGATTTTGAGTTTTGACTAAAGGATTTTTTTTATTACAATCGTTACAATCATTTCCTTTTGTCCTTGCGTTATTCAACGGGGGTGGGGGGTGTATGTGTAATGTTGCAGCATGTGTTTGTGTGTATGGTGCTGTGGGTGAGGGTGGGGGTGTTGCGTGTTGTGTGTGTGTGTCATTCTCTTTTCCCTCCCCCTCCCCTGTTTTGTAGGTGCAGTACTCACCGTGGTCGTCGCCGCCGTTGTTGGAGCTCCTGATAGAGGAGCAGGAAGACCATCACCGGTAGGATCTGCAGTTCGGACTCCATGGTGTCCTGGTTCCTCTTGGGGTGTGGAGAGGTGAGTGTTTTCCCTTCTGTGTACCGTTTCCTCTGTGTTTTTATTCGCATTGGTTCCGCCCCGGAAAAGGTGGCGGATAGCCTTGTTGTGATAGGGTGGGCGGTACATTATCTTCCGCCTGTCTGTTGGCGGTGTCCGCCGCGCTGTTTGTTTGTACTGACGTGGCGGTCGGAGTGTTAAAGTAGCTTTCTATGTTGGCGGTTTCCGCCACGATCGTAATCCCATTTTTTTTTTCCGCCGGCCTGTTTCCGGTATTATCGCCGCTTTAACACCGACCGCCAGGGTTGGAATGAGGGCCTATATCTCCATTTATTTGGGGTGGGGGCATTGCCATGCCCATAGTGGGCAGCCCCTGCCACGCTCTATTTAAAAAAGATAATACCTTGGTGTCTAGTGGGCTTTCTTCCCCTCCAGAGGTGCAGATTGGGGGTAATAATCTCATCTGGCCCCCAGGGGTGAGCAGAAAGGATGTGTCTTCATTTTTTATGGGTGGGGGCATTGCCATGCCCATGCTAAGCTGTCCCTGCCCTTATAATTTAATGCAAAAAATGATCCCTGGTGTCTAGTGGGCTTTCTGTCCCCTCCGGAGTGGGGGGGGGGCAGATTGGTGTTTATTGACCACATCAGCCCCCAGGGGGCAGAAAGACTTAAATAACAACCTAATCAAGGGGGAGCATAAGCCCTTTCACAAGAAGTTGTTCCCCATATCTCTGGTGTCTAGTGGATGGATCACTGCTTGGGGATCGTACTTCTGTGGCCATCCACAAGCAGAGATCTGCTCGCCAGAGGTATCATTGGAAAGGGGAGATTCTTCCCTATCCAACAATACCTCCCCCTTAACAATCAGTCCTCAGGGGCTGAGATATACTCCCTGAACAATGATTCAGTGAAATTGAAACAAGCCCCTACACACTGATCGTCATTACAAAAAAAAAAAAAGAATGCTCTGAAAGCTCTTCCCCAGCAACCTTAGCCTCAGGGGAATAAAAAGAAACCGTCTCATTCAGAAGGCTCTTTCTAAACCTTCCCAGTGTCATCCAATGGCCGACAACTGCACTGGGAGGGTGTGCAGGTGTCAGCCATTGACCGACACTCACAGCAAATAGGTTAAAGATCTTCCATTTCATAATGAACGTTATCCTTCAAAGTCATGTACCCATGATATACATCACACGCATTTGGTTTATCACAGACATTAATCTTATAGCAATACATTTACTCTCAGAGCTGAGTCGCACTTTAAATGTGGCAGTTTGATTTTGATTTTCTTAAAAAGTACATTTTCCTTGTTTTAAGCTTTCTATTTGGTCTCTTGAGCAATCATTTTCAGTCCATTTGTTATCAATGTACCAATTCTGCTGATCTACCTAGGCAGAGAAACTGCACCAGAAAACTCATTAACTGAAATACAAATATCATCAAGCACTTGCTCCAGGTTCAACTGATCTTAATTTTAAACAAACCAGACCCACGTCAGATTTTGACAGACGTCAACACAAGCATAACTAAAGTTTGAAACCAAATTGCTCGAAAAGAGCAGTTTTTGTTCAAGCTAAAATGGAAAGCTGGTAAACAGTTGATATCAGACAGTCGAACTCAACGTTCAGCAATTCCTGATCAAGCATAGTATAAGACCAACCTAGACCAGTACTTGTGCTTAGAAATCTTATGTTTACAGGACGTTAAGCAGCCTTTACTTTCTCAGATTAAAATGGATTCAAAAAGTTGATTCTCCCCGGTGATAATTCTAAGAATATTGTTCTGTTTTTGCTCTTTTTCTCCCAAGGTCAAGTTTAGAAATATGTTTATTTTGCCACTGATCCTTTATTGCAATCTGGCATACCTAGGTCTCCCAAGTCCTATGTTAACCAGACCCAACGTGAAGATACTCATATTCTCCTAGACTGAAGGCTTAGAGACCACATTCAACCTGCTCTGGAATCTGTGCATGGACTTTCTTTTGAGGAAAAGCTTAAGCTCAAAGTCCCTGTTCAATCCAGAAGGCACTTTGGGGCAGTAAATCATGCGTTCGAATGCAAACTAATCTTTTGCACCAGTGAGTGAAAGCTATTTTTCTGAAATACATTATATCCGACTGTCCCAAGGAATACATTGTATCTAACTTTCCCACAGTGTAACATGCTCAGCAAGGTGGTGAATCCTCTTTAGTTCTAGATCCCTCTTTGTGGAACACTGTTTCAGACAATACCAGAATGCAAACAGACATACAGACATATATAACCTGGCTGTAACTACATCAAAGGTGGTGTAGGTGTGTGTAATGTCCAACATTTCTGGCTCCAAGGCTCATTCATGAAAACATTATGCTTAAAAGTATAATATTCTAATAAAATGAAAATAGAGATTCAGACACTTTTTTGGATGTACGTGTTAGATTGGCATCCATGGTGTGGTCTCCCCTAACTTTTTGCCTCTCTTTCTCAGGTTTTCGATGTGTGTTGGATTCTGTTTTTACTGTTTTTTTACTCTGGGCACTTTACCACTGCTATCCAGTGCTAAAGTGCAAGTGCTCCTATGTAAAATGTATGTGTAATTGGATTTCCATGATTGCCATATTTGATTTACTAGTAAGTCCCTAGTACAGTGCACTAGAGGTACCCAGGGCCTGTAAATCAAATGCTACTAGTGGGCCTGCATCACTTGTCTTGTCACCCACATTAGTACCCCTGTAAACATGGCTCAGACCTGCCACTGCAGTGTCTGTGTGTGCAGTTTTAAACTGCCAATTCGACTTGGCAAGTGTACCCACTTGCCAGGCCTAAACCTTCCCTTTTCTTACATGTAAGACACCCCTAAGGTAGGCCCTAGGTAGCCCCATGGGCAGGATGCAGTGTATGTTTAAGGGAGGGAATATACTAATGTGTTTTATGTGTCCTGATAGTGAAATTCTGCCAAATTTGTTTTTCACTGTTGCAAGGCCTATCTCTCTCATAGGTTAACATGGGGGCTACCTTTAAACATGATTAAAGCATAGATTCCCTTTGGGAGCAGATAGACATGTGGAGTTTGGGGACTCTGAGCTTACAATTTTAAAATACGTATTTTAGTAAAGTTGGTTTTGAGATTGTGTGTTTGCAAATGCCACTTTTAGAAAGTAGGTATTTTCTTGCTTAAACCATTCTGTGACTCTGCCTGTTTGTGGATTCCCTGTCTGGGTTAGTTTGACATTTGGGCTGTTTGCACCTCTCTCTAGACAGTGACACAAAAGGAGCTGGGGTGTAGCCTGCATATCCTGATGAGCATCTGTGCTAGGAGGGAGAGAAGGAGTGGTCACTCACACCTGAAAGGGCTGTGCCTGCCCTCACACAATGGCGTCTCCAACCCCCTGGTGTGTGTCTGGGGCCTGGCCTGGGCAAGGCAGGATTTCACAAACAAGAGAGACTTTCATTTGAACTAGGCCTACTTCAAAGGCCAAAATTGGTATAAGAAGAGCACCCAATCCCCTGAAAAATTAGATCACTTCCCGAAATCAAGAGGAACCTCTGCCTGGAGAAGAGCTGAAGAGCTGAGGAGAAGTGCTGCCCTGCCTGTGACTGTGCTTTGTGGAGCTATGCTGCAGTTGCTGCTTCTGTCTGTGCAAAGGGACAAAGACTGGACTTTGTTGTGCATTCCTGCTTGCGAAGAAGTCTCCAAGGGCTTGTCCTGAGCTTGCCTCCTGTTGTTGAAGTCTCAGGGCCATCAAAGACTTCCCCTGCCAGAACCTGGACTCTCTGCTGAGACTCCTGCCCTGCCAGGTGGTGCCCTATCCAGTTCCTGGGCCCTTGAAAGGTAAAGCTGGCAGACCAAGACTGAAAATCCACGCACAGATTGCTGTGCGGGGAAATTTTCAACGCACCTTTCGAGATACAGCTGAGAAACAACGCACCGCCGGATTCGCGGCTGAAATCTACGCTCCATGTGCATCGCAACTGGAAGATCGTTGTACGCGGCTGGAAAAACAACACACAACACCCGCTGACGGAGTCTGATAACGTCACAACCCACATAGCCCAATTTTGCTGATACCGTGCGTCAGGATTTTCAACGCAAACCTCGCTCGGCATGGAAATACAAAGCAAAGCCTGCCTGGACACGAGGGTGCTAGTCCAGATCGACGCATTGCTACTGCAAAGAGAAGAAACGATGCACGCCGACCCGACCGGAGGAGGAGGAATGATGCACGGTCTCCCTTGCGGGTGAGAAATCGACACATCGCTGCCCTTTTTCGACGCACACTCGCCTGTAAGGTGTTATTTTGATGCTACCCAGGTACTTTTGAACACTAACAGTGTTATTACTGTTTTCTCAAGGATTTAAGACTCTTGTTGCTTTTTAATTCATAACTTGACTTGTGTATGATAGATTTTTGTCGCTTTGTCTTGTTTTGTTTAGATAAATATTACATATTTTTTCTAAACCTGTGTTGTGTCATTTTGTAGTGTTTTTACTGAGTTACTCTGTGTGTTGGTACAAATACTTTACACCTAGACTCTGAAGTTAATCCTGCCTACTTGTGCCAATCTTCCAAGGGGGTAAGCGGGGTTAACTGTGGGTGATTCTCCTTTACTCTGACTAGAGTGAGGATCCTTGCTTGGACGGGGGTAACCTGACTACCAACCAAAGACCCCATTTCTAACAGTAAGTATAGAATGTTAAACATGAAATACCTTCAGTGGTGTCAAGCTGTCAGGCATGAATGCAACTTCAGACCAACTCAGAGATGGAAGACGAATGTGGTTTATGAAAGTATTTGTGTACAGTACACTAGAAAAGGCCCAATTTCTGTAGAGAGGTGAGATGAACAACAGAAACACTACATAGTCATTACTATCTGTGAAGGCAACACTAGGGGGTTTATAAAAAGACACTCATCCTAAAGCTATGTGTGGTTTGCTTCATCATTGAGTACCTCATCCAGAATAAGATTGCATCTGAATGAGCTCAACCTTTCTGAGGAAGCTCTTGATATTCATAAGGTCAGATGTAATTTCCTATGGAAAATCCTTATATATTTTTGTTCATGGATTTCCCTGATAAGATTAAAAAGAAAGAAAGTGACACAAGGAGACAATCAGTACATCACTGCCATGGGGTCTACATGTTGCGGCCATTCATTGCTTCGGAAGTCAGTCATCCTTCATCAGGACCAAGCAATCCCTATCAATTTTAAATCAATTGATTCAGTCATAATTAATGATTTATAGTGGTAATGAATGAGCATGCACAAAATCATGCATGCATGCACATGTTCCATTTCTGCAGAGGTGAAGGAAAGGACACAGGTGAACCAGAGAGCTGCTACCTTTGAAGCAATTGTGTTCACATGGACAGCCCAACCAGGGACAATGACCTGGTTAGCATAGAGTGAAACGTATATATGTATGCATGATGTTCCATTTCCACTGTAAATCATGAATCACGACTGAATTGATAGGGATCTTTTGGTGTTGCTGAATGCCGGCTGACCTAGGAGACAACAAACAGCCTTACCATGTGTACATCATTTCCTATGACCTCTATCTTATTTATTCCATAAAAAACTATTTATGTCATAGTCAAATTAGCTTTTGGCCTTTTTTATTATTACAAGTATCCATCATTTAATTGCAGGGGAATGTTCTGTTCTCGAGCAGAGACTCGAAAGATGGAACAGGTGAAATACACAAAGAGTTATGAATACAATAAATGTTAAGGAGTCCCTTTTATGTCTTAGAAATGGGTCCCCATGCAAGCTGCATGTCAGTAGAGAGATACCAGTGCTTACTGGAGATCAGGGATGAGGTTTAATGTGAGAGCTCAGGTCTCCTATCAGTATTAAAAAGGCATTGTAAGGTATTGTTTGGATCAATTTGCATTATGTAATTGCATTTGATTTCCCAATGCATGAGATAGCAGTGCATGGTGCAAAACAGAAAAGATTTGTGTTGCAAGACCTCTGTGGAAACCTCCACACTGTGAGAGATTTGAATACAGTAGGTTTGGAATAATATGCAATCTCGGGGGAACTGCTGTTGTTGCAGCATTAGGATAGCACTCAACGTTCATGAAAGATTAAAGGCCTGTTGTGAAAGGTCCATGAATGTTTCAGTACTGACCATCAGATAGCACTGTAGGTCACCTCAAATGTGCATTTTTGTGAGGACTACTAGTGAAATCTGCAGTTCTCGGGCAACCAGGTGACTGCGCCATCAGGGCAACACTTTCCCAGATTTCTTCTCTCATTTTACACTTCATTGTTTTCAGGTTTGGAAAGCCACCCAAACTGAAGCAAGACTACAGCTCCCAGAATGCAATATTCTTTAAATGAAAGGTCAGCTGTGATGCTGACATAGAGTCACCCCGTAACACCGTGGAACGCCGGACAGTTGTGGGTTTTGGGAACTCTAGATGTTTCTGTTCTGCAAAATTGGGACAGATAAATATAGAGATGCTGTCCAAAATCTCAATGCTTGTGCAGTGTTGGTAGATTATTGCAAGCCCAGGTATGAATATAGGTTCGTTGTGAGAGCCTAACAGCAGAGGGAATAAAACATCCATTCAATACTATGTAAACATACTGTGCAGAAACTCTACCCTCGTAACCACTCGTAAATCTCTTTGTGAATAGAAAACAATTGAAAACCTGTATGAAAGTGTAAGTTTATCTTTGTGAATCAAGCCCACAATATTTAAATTACTTTAATTCAAATATTTGCTAATATTTGTAAGCTATCAACTGTCTCCTGCAATTAGAAATGGCATGTGCGGTTTGCCCACCTCAGTATATGATCATCTTCTCGTGGGGAATTACAAAGCAATACATTTTTGTTACAGCTATCGGTTCTTTAACATGAAAAGGTGACTTTCAAAATGTAATTTAGGGGTGGCCAAAAGCAGAGATCTTTCAAAGTGCCGACGTTTCCCATTTGCAAAGATTAATTACAACTGACCCCATATGACCGAATCCTCCAACATTTCAACTCAAGTCGTCCCCATTTCACAACAAGGATACAGCAAGGCGTCATGACGAGAAAAAGTAAATTAACGCAAAGCTTTTGAACAATTCCTGTCCAACATCTGGTCCTCCCTGCAGGCGTACTTGTCCTTCTTCATCAGAGAATTTCTCAATAAAGGATAGGTCAGGGCCCGTCCACCTCACTTGACCGGGGGCCAATAGGTCAATTGAGCAATGCTGGTGCCTGTAGGACCAACAAAAAGAAATCACAAGCCAACATTAAGCGTTATTTTCTTTGACTACTCCCTTGTCAAATACTGCTTAATGGCCTCTCTGACACATTTTGTCGTTTACAAACTGCCACCGTAAATTTACAGATTAGCGCAGCTAATAAACCACCAGGGAAGCAATTTTCAAAAGTATTAACTGTGGTTGCTCCTGCTTTGCTAAGTGTTCAGGCCCATCTGAACGTTGACCAGAATATTGTTTAGGCAGTTTGGAGCGTGGAACGGTGATCTGGTATGGCGGGCTGTCATCAAGCCGGCACAGGTTTCTTCCTTGTTATTTCTGTAGCTTACATTTCGTAAGGCCGTTTTGAAGCAAATTGCCACTTTTAATGTTTCATGGCAGTGGCGTATCGCTCTCTTTTCCGCGGTGACACTAGCTCCCGTGAATAATCATGAAATAAAAAAGAGATAATTAATATTTAACTTTGCCAGAGGGAAGTACTTGCAAGGATCCATCTTTTAGTAAGCAGCAGCTGATATTTGTCAGCTGCAGGGCAGCGCTAATTAGATGCATCATGCAGTGGTGACACGAGCGTGGAAACAGCTTGTCATCTTTGAATTGACCTCTTGCAAATGATTAAATATAAAATGTTTTGTTCCATGCTCACTCGCTCTCACGCGCAGGTGTGCTTCTTGTTTTCCACATACCTCCCATTCCTTTTGTTCATGCAAAGCACTCACAGCTGAACAGGTGTCGATCAGATTTGTTGCTCGTCGTCGTTTTCAGATTAAGGCATGCTGTACACAGATTCATCTTCTCTGCTCAGTTCACTGAAAATGGTGGGCGACCGCCTTTCACTTTAGGCCAGTGAGGAATTCAAACCGAGGCGTGGTAACGTGGCACCCATAGCTAACAATCGCCCTCGAGTCGCCTTCAGCTCGTTTTATGTATCTGCAAGCTGAGAGCACGATGTCTGCTGCAGTTTGTTGGCCCTTGGAGAACGAAAGTACTAGACTCAAAAACCAAACTGAGAAAGAAAGAGGCGCATGTGTATGTAAAGCAAATTAGCAAATTATAAAAGGACTATGAAACAGTTCTGCGTGCATCATTGTCAAGAATAAGGTTCATGTTCTGTTCCTCTGTCCCTCCACAGTTAGAAGAATATCTGAGCTTGGGATGATCTGTTCCGTCAGAGGGAGAACCTAAGCTGTTTCCGGGTCTGCTGGCCATACTTGCCAAGCGGCCCCTCGGAATGCGTGACATTTTCACCGAGATGACACCTTAGCAAACAACACTTTGCATTATTTCACCTTCAGGGGGGACACCTGTTGTAGTACTAGTTATAGAGTGGATTGTAAAGCTGTCAACTGGCCCGATGCCATGAGGGTGACTTTACACTAGCCCTGTGTGTTCTTTTTTAGCTAAAAGCACTAAAGGATGTTAGGAGTTTTAACGGAAAAGTACAATTAAATGTTCAAGCAGGAGTTTTGCTGGTGACTTAAAAAGGACTGTCTCCACAGCACTCTTAGAGAGTGGGACTAGTTAAGAGGAGTGCATTGGTCTAATGTAATAATCAAGGTAAGGCAATGTTAACTGGCCTGTCTTTGTTGTTCCAACACATGTAAACACAGGAATTCACAAATGCCATTCGATACAAAGTAAGACAAATCATAGCGAATAACACTGAACTTTATTAAACATTGACAATCAGGGAGACAGCCTGCCAGCCAGCTGCTTAGTGCAAAATTTCCAACACATTCCAGCCTCAGGTTGTATGCGAATGCTTCCATAACATTCTTTGCTCCAAAAGAGCAAGATGTTGCACTTCTTCTTCCCTTAGGGAAAACACAAATACATAGTATATGCATACCTACACTCACAATAACAGATATTGGAAAAAAACAAATTGTATTGCAGAACCCATCCATCCATTCCTGGACCGCACCCAGGACCAGGAACCCTGGTACTCCCCTCTCCCACCACTGACATTCTGCAACCCTCTGTGCCATGCAACCTGGCTGCCTGTCCACACTTGCTGCCTCGCCGCATCAGAAACCCCAATGGAGCATTCTCCTGCACATCCTGCAAGTTTTCATGCACTTACAGACACACAAAACACTCACCACTCCCACACCGACAGCACCTACCACCCCATTCTCTCACACAGTCCTGTAGCCTTCACCCTAAAGAGACCATCAGGACTGCACACCAATTTCACCATTGTGGAATTCATCATATTACTCACTCTCAACACTAGCAATTACATCCTATTTAGAGACCTGAACTTCCACCTGAAAGACCATGCAAACCCCAACTCAAAAGTACTCTTTGAAGGTCTTGGAAGCCTGGGCCTCACAGAATGAGTAAAGAGACATATCCATGTCGCTTGACACATCCTGGACCCTATTTGCACCACCTTTGACCATATCAGAGTCAAAAAGTCAACACCAGTCTCCTAGACAGACCACACATTTGGCAATTTCAACATCCCCCTCCCAAAGCACATGCACTACCATCAGACTAGACCACCAAATCTGGAACAGCATTACTGAAAAGGAATGGAACACTGCTCTCAATGCTCACTGATCCAACAACAGCAATAGCCTCCCCAAAGTAATCAAGAATTTCAACAAATGGATCAACTACTGGACTAACTCCTTGGACTCCCTCAAACAGAGCAATACAACAAAATTCAGACATCAGGCCATTTGGTACATGGAGGAATTCAGACTAATGAAACGCCACTGCAAATAACTGGAGTGCAAATGGAGAATGAGCAAGGATAATGCAGACATGAGCACTATCAAATCCATCCTGAGACGCTACCAATCAAATACCTCTCTGGCAGACCGCATCAGTGCCAGCACCAGCAGAAGCAAAGAAATCTTCATCATTATGAACAATTTCCCATAGCCAGCTGCTACCGCCAACTTGATCACCTCCTTACAGGACCTCTGCAACAATCTCTTTAAATTCTTCAGCAACAAAATCACTGCCTTTCGAAGCAACTTCAGCCCACATCTGGACTCGACCGATCTCACCAAACACCACCCTACCCTACCCAAAGAACCAATGTATACCACATGGCCTGTCATCACCTCAGAAGAAACTGCTGCCATCACGAAGGCGCGCCATCCAGGGGCCCGATTGGACACTTACCCCCACCACACCCACTCCAGTAGACTGCAACCCATCAATGCCTTGCTCACACCCCTTCTAAATTCCTCCACCTCTTCAGAGACCTTCTCAGACACTTTTAAACACACAACTGTCACTGAAGAAGCCCTCCACAGACCCTTCAATGCTTGCCAATTACTGAACGATCCCCCTGCTACCATTTTTAAAGAAAATCATCAACAGGCTCCTTATTAAATACCTCAATGACCACCAACTCCTCAACACAACTCAGTGAGGTGTCAGACCCAACCACAGCATAGAGACAGTCTTAATTGCTGCCACAGATGAAATCCACTTCACACTGGATGGAGGAGACATGGCAGCCCTCATCCTCCTGGGCCTCTGCAGCATTTGACACATTCTCTGATCCAATCCAACACCTACGTGGCATAGGAATCCAAGGATATGCACTCTAATGTATCTTCTCCTTCCTGACTGAAAGAACCCAGTTAGTCAACCTGACACCATACACCTTGGATGCCAGAAACCTCATCTACAGAGTTCCTCTAGGATCCTTCTTGAGCCCAACCCTTTTCAAAGCTTACATGAATCCTCTACCCAGCATCATCTGCTCTCATGACATAAACATCCTCTCGTACACTGACAACACACAATTCATTCTCTCCCTCACAGACAAGACACCCAGTATCTCGTTCAAGTTGAAATCCTGTATGACTTAAATTGCCCACTAGATGAAGGCCAGCTGTCTGAAGCTGAATCTCCGCAAGATGGACATCTTTATCTTCAGGATAAGTACTTCACCATTGAGCTCTACCTGGTGGTCAACAGAGCTGGGTCTAAAAAGTACCCCTACCACCCATGCCTAGAACTTTGGGTTTTCATCAACAGCAAACTTGACCTGAGTGCCCAAGTCAACGCTAGACCATTCAGAAATCAGGGGCCAGAATCACTCTCAACCTTCCATGCTGCATTCACACCACACCACACCTAAAGGAGCTCCACTAACACCCCACAACCAAAGTAGCACAATTTAAACTCCTCACCCACATTTTCAAGGCACTACATAACAGGGGCTAGCATACTCCAAAAATCACATCTGCTTTCACAAATCTTTCACACATCCCTGCTTGTCCAGATTCCCTTCCCACTCACATGGAAAACTAGATCCAGTGGTTGAGATTTCACCTACATAGCTCCTAAAGCAAGGAACAATGAAGGTGGAGCCTAGCCAGGCAGCAAGATGGCAGCTTGATAAAGGGCTCTGCTGGACAATTGCACAATCCACCTATTATCCGATCACAGCTGGATTCCACATGACCCACTCCACCGTGGCGATCTTCTGGAGGGGCTGGTGAGACTGCCCATGTGTCTATTGGGAGCCACTGATGCCTGAAGGACTGCACCACTGCAGACCATGACTTGGATTGTCTGGAGACCTCGTGAGGCCTACAGAGTGTGGCCCGGAATGGTAGTCTCCCCCTGAGCCTGGAGGCTGCCACCTGGATGTTGCTCTGCCTTGGGGTCTACAGGCACAGCTGTTGAGACTTTTTTTTATTGTTTAAAACATGCTTTTATTGATTTTTCCAAGAAAACAAAACATTGTGCTACATATATGTGTTATCAATGACAGGATATTGATGGTTTAAGTAATTCTTGTAGATTTGCACAAATTAAAGTAAACAAACAACTAAGAACACCTCGTACACTTCCAGATCCGGACAATCTAATCAGTATGTTTAAGTTATTGCCTGCGCCGACGACTGGTGCATTCTAGTGTGGAGGGGTCCCGCAGTCGCCCAGGGTGGGGTCTTATCTTCTGCGTGGGGGGGAAGGGAGAGGGAGGGGGGATGCGCGAACTGTTGGAGTGCTAGTGTCTGGTGGTTGGGCGTATTGGCCCGTGAGCGCTGCCTAAGGTATGTACTCGTGGGGTTTTAGTGTATTGACGGTGGGGGTGAGGTGTTGTTAATGGGGGTGTATGCATCCCCTAACGGAGTGCTAACGGATTGTGGGCGAGTCTGTGCGTGTGGCCGCCTAGGTGTTCACGGCAATTCACAGTTCACGGGGGTCTCTCGTCGTTTTTTGCCTCTAGCTTAGACACTAACGTGTTCCAAATTTCGTAACCCGCGTGGCGCAATCCCCCTCGCGCCAGGATCGTTAGCACCTGGTACTCAGCACGGGCCCATCGCAGTGTGAGGGGCAGCCAGGCTTTCAAGTCGGGTGCGTTGGGGGCTTTCCAGTTCATGGCTATTAGTCTTTTGTACATTACATAAGCCAGATCCTCAAACCTGTGAATGTGTTTGTGTTTTTTCGCCCTTGTCCTGAGGCCAAGTAGGCAGGACTTGGGACTCACGTCCAGGTCAAGACCCGTCATTTCTACTAATGTTTTAACCACCCCAGCCCGTTCTTTTTGTATCTGTGGGCATTCCCAGACCATGTGGTAGAACTGTGCCACTGGTGTTTTGCATCTGGGGCAGACAGGGTCCGTCCCAGGGAACATGCGTTTGATCCTGGCCGGTGCTAAATATGTTTGATGTATGTAGTTAAACTGTGTGTATCGGAATCTGGGGTTCCTTGAGACCTCGCGAGTGTGGCTCATGGCTTTTGGCCATTCTGCCCCAGAGATCGGGACAGGCAGTACGGCATTCCACCTCTCCCAGGCTTTTAGCAAATTGGGTTCCGGGGGCTTATTCAGGAGTTTATACGTGTTTGAGACTGCTTTTGCTTGGGTGTCACAGCACAGCATATGGTGCAGTGTAGGGGAGGTGTCTGGTTCTAGTTCTCCAGCCGCACATGCTTTTCTGATTGCGTGACATATAGCATGATAGGCCAGGAATTGTCCCGGGCCCACTGCTGTGAGGGCTTGCATGGAGTCGAAAGACCTTAATTTCCCCTCCTCAAAGCAGTCTCCCACTGTATGTATGCCCGCGTCTGTCCAGGTTGCAGGCGAATATGATCCAGCCTCAGCCCACCCGGGAAGCCGTTCTAGCGGGAGAAGCGGTGAGTAGGGAAGTTCTTTTGCGTTTCTTTGGATATACCTCTTCCAACATGCGTGAGCTGCCACCATCAATGGATTTTCGCGTGCGCTTTTGATTTGCTTATTTGTGAGCCATACGAGCAGGGGGACTCCCTGAAGTCTGGACTTGAGCCAAATGTATTCCGCCGAACTGGGCCTGTGGATCCAGTTCAGAATCCACTGTAACTGCACGGCCGTGAAATAAAGCTAAAAATTTGGGGCGCCCAACCCTCCCGCTGTTACCGGGTGGTGTAGCGTGGTGAGTGCGACCCGCCTTCTGCCCTCTCCCCACACAAGTTGCAGTAGGATAGCGTTCAGACTGTTGAAGAAACTTTTGGGAATAATAAGTGGCAGGGCCGCAAAGTGATATAACAATCTGGGTAGTATCAGCATGTTTGCTAAGGCCACCTTGCCCAGTGGTGAGAGTGGTAATTTATTCCAGAATCGCATTGAGCCTTTCATGGAGGTCACCGCTCTCCCCAAATTACCATCCCTGAAGTCCTCTGTTCTGTGGTAAATGTTAACCCCAAAGTATTTAAATGTATCGAAGCACCATTTTAGGTGGCCTGGTGGGGCATTCTCACGTTTCGTTGAGGGCCAGTTGGTTAGTGGGAATACTGTATACAGGATTTTCCCCAGTTAACTATTAGGCCGGAGATCCCTCCAAATTCAGATAGTAGCGACATCACAGAGGATAACACCTCTTCCCCTCTTCGTATGTATATCAAGGCATCGTCTGCGTATAGCGATATGGCGTGGTGGGTCCCGCCCCTGACTACACCCCACCTTTCTTTTTTTGCACAAATGCGTGCGGCCAGCTGTTCCATTGCCAAGGCGAACAACAGGGCGGACAGGGGGCATCCCTGTCTTGTGCCCCTATTAATCGGGAAGCTCCCTGATATGACCCCACTTGTTTTCACCCTAGCCTGTGGATCAGTATACAATATACGTACCCAGCGTGTGAATTTTGGGCCAATACCCATGTGCTGCATAGTGGCAAACAAAAAGTCCCATTCTAGTGTATCAAACGCTTTCTCAATATCGAGTGAGATCACCGCTTCCTCAGGTGAGTTCGGGAGAGTGTCGCCCATTATGCTCAGCAGCCTGCGGACATTAAGAAAAGTGTTGCGTTTTGGGATGAACCCATTTTGATCCTCGTGTACCAGGGTGTGCATTGGGGGAGCTAACCTGTTGGCCAGAATTTTACCAAGTATTTTATAGTCTAGATTTAGTAGTGATAAAGGTCGGTAGGATTTAACGTCTGTGGGGTCGCGTCCTTGTTTGGGGAGGACCACTATCATTGCCTCCCTCAGTGTGGGGGGTAGAGTCCTGCTGGCCCATGCCTCTTCGAATACTTCCAGGAGGTGTGTATTAAGGTGTGTCGCAAAGGTGGAGTAGTATTCTGATGGAAGGCCGTCTGCACCTGGTGCTTTATTCCGAGGTAATTGCTCAAGGGCCATATTGAGTTCTCCTAGTGTCAGGGGGGCCTCTAGTGTCTCTCTATCTGTCTGTGTAAGTTGGGGGAGGGGTGAGTCCGCCAGAAAAGACCTAAGTTGTTGGGTGGTGCATGATGTACGTTTGGCGTATAATTTTGTATAATATTCCCTGAACGCGTCGTTTATTTCTTCCTGCGTGATTGCCAGTGTACCTGCGCCTGTCTCTATTGCCCCAATAGGGGGGCGCTGCCGGTCTTCACGCAGGAGCCACGCGAGTAGCCTACCCGATCTGTCGCCTTCAATTTGAAGTCGGGTCAAGTGGTATTTGTAATCATGAAGGCAGAGTGTGGTGTCGGTGGCGGCGTATTCTGTGCGCGCATCCTTTAATGTCGTGTATGGTGTTTCGTTGCGAGCTACTGCGTTTTCTAGTGTTCTTAGTTTTTTTTCCAATTTGCTGACCTCTGCGTGGAGTGTACGTCTCACCCCCCATGCAGTTGAGATACAGTACCTGCGGACCACTACTTTATGCGTGTCCCACTCCACCGCTCTTAGGTTTGTGGTGCCAGCGTTTAATTCCCATTACTGTTTTAGCGCTGTATTCAATGTGTCTGTGAATGCTGGGTCATGGAGGGCTTCCACCTGAAGTCTCCAAGTTGGGATCACCTGGCGCTTCCTGCCCAGCCCAAAGTTACTAGGAGCGGCGAGTGGTCCGATAGTGTTTTAGCTAAGTATTCTGTCCTGCTGGCGATTGTGCAGATTTCCTGAGTGCCCCACAGTGTGTCTATCCTGGTGTGTACTTTATGTGGTATTGAATAGAATGAGTATTCCCTTTGTAATGGATGCTTCACGCGCCATATGTCATGGAGGCCCATATCGCTGGCCCATGTTTGCAGTGGGCGTCTGGTGTGTCTATTGGCTATCGTTTGTGTGGGGGGGTTTGACCTGTCCAGCGCTGGGTCCGGTATACAATTAAAGTCCCCACCCCATATGGCGGGTGCTTCAGGGTTCACCAGTAATGCTGGGGTGAGCGTACTCAGGAACTCGGGTAACGCGTTGTTGGGGGCATATAACCCTATTAGTGATAGTTGTTTGCCGTCGAGTCTACCCTCCACTACCACATACCTGCCTCCCTGGTCTATCCTGTGCGATGTTTGGAGGAAGGGGACGCTCCCTGCTATCCAGATAAGAACCCCTCTCGCGAAGGTTGAGTAAGATGTGCCTATTATCTGTCCCCCCCATTTACTCCGCAGTTCTTGCAGGTCCGGATCCCGCAGGTGAGTCTCTTGTAGGATTGCGATGTGTATGCCCTGGCGTTTAAGTCGTGCGTGCACCCAGGACCTTTTGCTCAGGGTCCCTAGTACCCTGACATTCCAGGTGACTATATCATATTTGTGCGTACTATGAGCTATAGGTTGGGCCATGTTTTATTTTGTGATGGTGCATCTGGCACTCTTCCTGCCAGTGGGACCCAGTCAGATCCCCTCGTTCCCATCCCACCGGCAGTCGGCCACCCCACTCTTGGCAATATTCCCTGTGTTGTGGATGGACCTGTAGTGTACAAACTAGCTATTACCCTCTTTCCCTCCCCAACTGGATCCCTTCCCCAACTGTGAACTAGCAACAAACTGCACACCCCGTTGGGGTGCGAACAAAACTGTGTCCATGTGGATATCTGTGGGGGAGCAATTTTACTATCCGGATGCGGCTCGTTATGGGGCTCGCATCCTTCTGCAGACCCGGTCTGCAGATGATTTGGGGCGCTCCGGGGGGTGAGCTGATCCCCTCCCCTCTAGTTTGCCATCGCCGCCAGCCGCGCGCAGTTTGGATGTGGAAGCAGTTTTAAAGAATAAAGAAAAGATACGTAAGTTCAGGTATGGTAATTGCCCACTTACAGTGGGGTACGCTAAGTTCCGTTCTGTTCCTCAGTTGCGGCGGGCGGTTCCGGCGGGGGTTGGGTCAGCGATACTCGTTCAGAGTGCATCTGCGGTCCTGGGGGTAAGCTCCGGTCCCTTTAGCACATCTGTTAATGTGGAGTCCGAGCTGATCGAGTCCGACTCCGAGCCTTCCTCCGGGTGCGTCCTGAGAGTCTCAAAGGAGTTCTGTGTCAGTAGGGGGGTTTCTTTCAGGACCTTAGCTCTCTCTTCTGCGGCCTGTTGCTCCGTGGGTTGTCCCCTGGTGCGCCTCTTGGAGCGTTTCCCCGATGAGGTCACTGACCAGTCCTCGTCAGTGCCATCCGCCTCTCGGAGGTGGACGAGCCCCTTGGCATAGATCCACGTCCAAGCGTCTTCCGGTGAGGTGAACACATGGGTGCGTTCGTCTGTTGATACTCTTAGTTTGGCAGGGAATAGTAGAGCATACTTTATGCCATGTTCTCGGAGGCGCTGCTTTATTTTGACATAGGAGTTGCGTTGTTTTTGCACCTCTTGAGTGAAGTCTGGATCGGCGTTGACAACTGAGTCCTCATTCTTAAATGGGCCTTTGTTGCGAAACTGCTGGAGTATAGCATCACGGTCTCTGAAGTTCAGGAATCTGGCAATTAACGGTCTTGGGGGTTGGCCAGGGACCGGGGGCCGCCCAGGGATCCTGTGCGCTCTTTCTACGGAAAAGAACTTCGATGGGGCTCCATTCAGTACCTCTTTGATTAGCCAGTGTTCCAGCAAGAGTTCTGAGTTTTGATCCAGTGATTTTTCAGGGAATCCCAGAAACCGTACGTTTTTACGGCGGGATCTGCCCTCTGCCTCTTCTGCTCTTCTCAGCAACGTCTTTACTTCTGCGTCCAGGCGGTGAATTTGTTTTTGGTTATCCGCTACTATGGGGGCCAGTTCACTTAGCGCCTCTTCCGTTGACTTCACCTTTTCGGATAATTTGCGATGGTCTACTCTGAGGATGTTCAGATCTTGCGACACCGTGTCTATCCTGCTCTCCAATGAGGATTTAGTGTCCATGATTGCCTGTAGCACTTTCTCAAATTGTGAGGAGTGGGCCTGGAGTGTGCTTTCCAATGACTGCAGGGTAGGTATGAGTTGTTGATCGCCGGTTTCTGGTCCGTGCGTGTTCCGGTCTTGGCTTTTCGCCGATTTGGACTTCCCGGCCATTCTGCCTTATTTGTAAATGTCCTTTGGGTGGATGTACCTCTCCACCGGGTGCAGCCAGGCAGATGACTTCGCTGGTAGGACGCCCACGCCTCTCTGTTGTGTATCCTCGTTTCGTGAGCACTCACGCGGTCACCCACGGTCCCCGGGCTGGTCAGGCGGGGGAGGGGCTGCACGACCTCGCGGGCCACCACCGATATGCACTCCACGTTCTAAGATTTCGGCCCTCCTGTTGGTCTCTTGAGGTAGGTTCTGACTCGGATGGGTGGGGGCTCCTCGCCGCTGGGTCCGCCGAACAGCGTGGGCAGGAGATAAATGGGGGGCAAGACCCTCGTGCCCCTACCGATTCCCCCTTTGACGACAGCTCCTAGGCCCTGGATCCTCTGATTAGATGGGGGGGGAAGGATCCCTCCCGCAGGCGAGCGTTGAGCGAGCTCCCAGCGGGGTCAGGCGCACTCGCAGTGAGGCGGCGCTGCACGCCGTCCGCCCGGTCCAGGCCTGGTCCAACCGCACGCGTGTCCCGCAAGCCCCGGTAGTGAGTGCTTCTTGCGGCCCCCGGGTCTTCTCTGGGGGGGCGCGCCTCGCTAGTGGATGTTGAAGGGGGGGCACTTCCAGAGGGCCCAGGCAGCCAGGCAGCCAGGCATCCAGGCACCAGCCTCCGCCGCCGCCCCGTCCAAGCTGGGGGGACCTATGGTGAGGAGGGGTGGGAGCGAAGGGGGAGCAGGGCCCAGGTATGGGCTCACTACTCCCCAATACGAGCCCCTACCGCCGCCGCACACCCACCTTATTGTTGGGCACTCCGGCCGGAGCTTGGAGCACCCCGGCTGTTCCTCGCCTCCCGGAGGCGGCAGTCGCTCCGACAAGTCCTCTCGTCCGCGCCACACAGCACCTCCCTCCTGGTACAGATGCAGCGCGGTCCTGGATTCCTGGCAATGAGGCTCCGGAGGCCGGGCACCCGGCAGACCAGGCCCTCGCCACGCCTCGGATAAAATGGTGGCCGCGGCTCTCTCTGAGCTTACAATTCTCCGGCGGCCGAGCCCCGCGGCCGCTCGACTTCGATCGGCCCCGTTGATGTGGAACGGGATTCCTCGGAGCGGATCCCGTCTCCGCTTCTAGTAAATGGCACACCGGGAGCGCCCTGCAGTTATTTGTTAGGCGAACCCGAGACGGATCGCTTGATTAAGCGTCCCTCTCAGTCGCCATCTTGGCTCCGCCTCACAGCTGGTGAGACTTGCTTTTGCCAGGCAGTGCGATCACCGGGCCTAGCGTTCGGCCACTGAGGCTGTGGGCTGGCTTGTACGCCATGCTGTAGGCGTGGTTGTGCACTTTGGTGATTGCCGCCCCCCTGTCTTGACCTCGGGGCCCCCCTACCGGGGCCCAGTACTCCAATCGATGATATGGGATGCCCAGGCTACAGACCTGAAGACCCAGGATACTCTCACTGGCAGTGAGTGTGCAGCAATTGCTTATTATTGTACTCTGGACTGGCACAACCCTGTGTTGTACTCCGAGTGCCTCGTCACTCTGAGGTCGGCCCTGCAGGCTCTACCCAACACATAAAGATGCCAGGATAAAAGACACCTTGTGGCTTTGTACCTCTCCACACTGCTACATCATCCCTCCCATGAAGATTGTTCACCTTCACTATACTCGCACTAATACTGCCCAATCCCTCCTTATCTTATCTTGGCCTTTACTTGTACCACTGCTTCAGGGCCCGACCTTTCTCCACGGCCAATATGGGCAAGCATCATGTGAGCCAACAGAAGCTCACCTTTGAAGGCAAGCACCACACTCACCAACTGAGCAGGAAACCTGCCAGAGGACTCCTCCAACTGTTCACGGCGACCGACAGCTGGATACTGACCTATTTGTTGAGGAGAAGACCAGCCTCAAAGCCAATAATGTAAAGTTGGACATCCTCAATACTCACCTATACCATACGAAACAAGGATAGACAACCGCAAGAATTGACTTGATCATTTAGAGAACCGGGTTTTTGATGCAGACAATGCCTAAGCTGACTCCAGAGAACACCTTTTGCGGATGGACAAGATCCTTGACCACATTAAAGTAAAAAATGAAGATTTGGAAGTGAGATTGCGACCAAACAACTCCAGGATCACCGGAATCCCCAAATCCACTGCCATCAACAAAATGGAATACTTTGTTGAGTCCCTGCTCCATGAGCTCTTTGGTGAGACCCTTTACCCAGTTTTCGTAGTTGAGTGGGCACAACGCTGCCTGGGCCTGCAACCCCTCCTGGTGCTCCAGCTCATCCTATGGTCGCACAACTATTAAACTACAGGGATAAAGATACCGTTTTGTGACTTGCCTGTGAGCACTGGACAATCAACTATCAAGGGAATGATATTTCATTCTATCCAGACTTTACTCAGTCCGTACAAGCCGCAAGACAAGAATTCTTGTCAGCTAAGAGACTCCTTCAAAATGTGGATTTGCACACTTTTGTACATGGCTAAATTGTGCATCCCCCAATAAGGGAAACCCCACTTTTTCACTGTTGTCAAATCCACTTTGGAATTTGCCAAGCATATCACCACAAATAAGTTATTGGCTAGGGGCTCGTTTCACAGCCATTACAGAAACCCCTTCAGTGACAATGATTGATTTACTGTCAACCGGCGCTTGCTGAGGGGCTACACCTGTGGCTCAGATTTGACCAAAATGAGGAAGCTGGTTCCAAACTCTCCTGACTACAGACTTCGGCTGGCATTGGTCGCTCTCTATGCTGAGACCTCAACTCTATACATCAGTCCTTATGAGTCTGCTAGCTCAATGCCCAAAGGAAAGCTTGCTTAATGCATGCATACCTCACCAGTCACAATGTAGACGTTTGCTTCCTTCAAGAGCTACACTTAACTCACCCCTCTGCACCAGGGCTACACGCACAATGGCATGGAGAGTCCTACACCTCCTTCTATTACAATTACACCAGGGGCATAGCCATACTACTGCGTAAAGGCCTAAAGTGTCAATTAAAGCATGCACTATGTGATGAGAACAGCCAATATGTTTTCCTCACCATTACTCTCCACAGGAAACCTGTCATACTGCCTGCTGTCGACAGCCCAACACCAATGACTCAAGTTCTTATTAGAAATATGGAGGGTGATAACAAGCTTTAGCCCTTGGGCAATACTGTGGGGAGGTGACTTTAATGTGATCTTAGAGGATCGGCTGGACCGATCGGTGATATCTAGATGCCCACAATGAAATGAAGCACTGGTACTCAACACTACCATCCAAGACAACTACCTACAAGATATCTGTCAATACGCACATGCCACTCATACTGAGGGTACCTGTGTCACAGCTTTCCACAATGCATGGTCCAGGATAGACTAGTGACTGATCTCTCGAGTTGAACAGACTTGGGTTACAAAAGTAACACACCTCCCTTGCACCCTTTTTGATCATGCCCCTGTTCTGCTGGAGCTATTAATCCCTCACTAGGCCCCTCGCACCTTCACCTGTCGAATGTCCCCTAGGGCACTGAGGTAAGCAGCATTAGGCAAAGAGAGCCGTAAAGAGATCTCTAAATACTTTGCTCATAACGAGGGCTCCGTAAGTTCTCCTTCCACACTTTGGGAAGCCTTCAAAATTGTTATCCTCAGTGTGTGTATTGCAAAACAGTCAAGGGTCCTGCAAGCTTTACAGTTGAGGCTCACCCTGTTAGAAAGAGATCATCAAGCCATCAAATTGGATTACTTTTGCTCAAAAAGCACACCCACGATGGCTGCAATTCAGGATAAATTGACTGAATTTTCTGAAGAAGCTACTTGGGAAATTAATTACTTGGATTGTGATGCATAGGCCCGCAGATTCACGAAGGATGACCACCCAGGTAGAACTCTTGAAGGGCTGCTTCACAAGTCCCTGGCTTCCACCTATGTAGTGGAACTACTTGGCAACCACAAGGTCCTCCAATCCACTCCTAAGGAGCTCTTGGAAACAATGACCACCTTCTATGTTAAATTATATACTGCAACTCTGGATCATTCTAATGATGAACTACAAGCACATCTGGATAACATCTAACTCATATGGCTAGTCTGAGCCCATCTGGCCTATCTTGATTCACCCATTACAAGAGAATAACTCATACAGGTCATTCACAGTCTTTCATGAGATAAAGCACCTGGCACCGAAGGCCTAACCAACACCTTCTACAAAGAATGTGTGCCCACTCTCGCTCCCCATATGGGGGCAATGCCTGAGGAATCTGTTCACAAAGGTTCCCTATCTCCATCCCTTAGAGAGGTGGTCTTTCTGACGCATCCAAGGCTGACAAACCTGCATCTCACTGTGATTTCTACCAACCACTTTCCATGTTTAACATTGATAATTAGATCTTTGCTAAAATCCTGGCGAATAACCTTCTTTCCCTACTACCTATAATTATGAGGCCTGATCACTCTGGGTAAATTCCTGGTCGCTCTAAGTCACAAAACCTCTGCACCATCTTTGCTGTTATGAATCATTTGGACGCCCAGTTCCCAGTGGTGGCCACCTTACTGATGCCACCGAAGCATTCAGTTCTCTTGAGTGGTCATATCTTTTCCCACTCATTGCACGCCTGGGTCTAAGCTCTCACTTCCTCTGCCAGACACAACTCCTTTATACCCTACCCACAGCCCGCATTAAACTCAACAGTATGATGTCAGACCCATTTATGGTCACAGAGGAACACACCAGGGGTGTCCACTATCGTCCATTCTTTTTGCTATAGCAAAGAAGCAAAATCACCCGTATCAATTTATTGGTTTTACAGCCGGGGGTTTGTCTTTTTACTGTATGCAGATGATGTCACCCTTTACATTTGTGAGCCCCAAGAAAACCTTGACCCTATAATCCAGGCGGTCATAAGATTTGGTGGACTTTTAGGCATACAGGTCAACTGGTCCAAGTCCATATTATTTCGTTTCACAACTGGAACTCATCCCTTTACAAAAGATTACCCATTCCAGCGGGCCTCTGAACCAGTTTGATACTTATGTATTTGGCTTGGACGAGTTCTGGATGGCCACTTATGGCCGTGCCATTTCGTGGCTGGAAGATAAAATACCACTCTGGTCTTGGCTACCACTGTCCATCTATGGAGGGATAACAATAGCAAAAATGTCCATCCTACCAAAGTTTTTATGTCTTTTTCTCAACATCTAATTTTTTGTGTTGTTTGTGATCTAACCTCGTATTACTGACCTGGTCCGGCAAACAGCCCCAAATCAAGTGGGAACTCCTCATCCTACAACTTGCTCAGGGAGGTCTGGGCCCGCATGTGCTGAGCTGCAATACCTGCACTTTTGGCTATACTCAACGCCTTTTCAGCCATACATGGCCTTGAAGCTAACCATGCAGCACCAATAACAACTCTTTACTTGTCCCACAACGCACCAAGGACAGATATAGATATGGTAAGGTGCCTGTGCTGGGAATGGGATAGCATGAAAAGAGATGTTCCACACTCCCCTGCCTCTAAGCCCCCCACTGTTAGGGTTTGTACACAGCAAAGAGCATGTCCCCTCTCACTGCACTAGTGGGTTCTGTAATAGCTCCCTTTTAAACTTACTATTGAAAGCCTTTCTTGTTATCTCACCTTCCCCCCCCCAGGCTTCTGTGTATGTTGTTTAATGTGCTGTTTTGTTTACACATTGGGCCTTGCTTTTACCAAGGTTTCTTTAAAATACTCCTCCCTAGGCCATGTGTTAATCCAACTCATTTGCATAATAACTGAAACTCTGCACACCTTTCAAGAACATGTGCAGCATGTGAGGACCACACCCAGCTCTTCAAACCACACCCAGCTCTGCACACCTTCCAAGAACATGTGCAGCATGTGTTTCCGGTTCCTCCTTGCTTCAGCCTCTCTCCTATGAGTAACCTGCAAAAGAGAAAGAAGACAAGGTTAGACTGATCAGTATCTCTTGCCAGCAACAAGTAAGTGCAAAACCTTTTATTACCTGAAAGAACTTTGACAACAATTTCTGGATTTGTGTACAGAACTTTGTGAAGCAAACATTGTTTTTTCTCATGGAACTTTTAAGAATCGAACAGTGGAAACCATTAACAGCAAGGCAAACAGTAAATCAAGGACTTGCACAAATTACATGCTGTATTTTGATGTAAAAGTACAGTATTTGTTTTATAAAAGATTCTGGAAATATGGGAAAAGTGAGTCTGCTATTGGGAATTTAGGCTTTAGTTATATTATGATGAATGTTTGATATTGGTAATTCTGATAACGGTATTTGTTTAATGTTTTAGAAGCTTTACAGTAATAGAAAACACATCCCAGAGCAGTAACACATTCCAAACCTGGAAACTAGAGACCAGGATCCAAGAGGTACTTTTAGAAGAGAATTTCTAATAAATAAAGGGATAGTCAGGAACCCATTTAGGAATAGGTTGCACTTATCTGTTCTTTGTTTATGTTTCATTAGGCACCAGTTTCTACAGAAGTCAGAAAGGGCCGCAGATTTGTGCAGCACTTCAACAGTGGAAACGCAAGAACGGTGTTGTCTCTCTTTTTTATTTTATCCACTTCCCCCCCTTCCCTTGAGCTTCTGTTCTTAGTGCACTGTTTTAAAAACTAGTGTGCTGGAACAAGCAGTTTCAGGGTAGGGTCGGATTGTCTTCAACCTCCATCAGAACTGAACAAGAACTCAGGTGAGCTGGGCTTTGACACCCACTTCATCCCACTCAGATACAACTCTCAGGTGCCCCACCTGCTAGACTCAGGTACCAGAGTGAGGGCCTGTGGGCACCACCTCTTGACCTTCTCTGACTTGTACTCAGAAGACCATTTTACACCACTGTTCGAGGCCTCTGCAACTTCACGCCCCACAACACAAGACACTATTGTATCATCAACTCAGGACTGCTTGTTGTGCACTACATAACACCTAGCCTGCTCACCCCCACACTTCAAGCTCTAGAGCACATGCTTACCAACTTCTCGTCACGTAAGCTTGTTACCCAATTGTATACCATTATGCAGACTGCCACACCAATCACAACACCAGCGGCTTACACAGCCTGGTAAATGGATACAGAGCCTCCTTCATGGAACACCTAAAGGTCCCACTGATGTGGTCAGACAGAAATCCTTTCACCCAACTACAGATGGCAATCAATACATGTCAAATTTATGTATCGACTATACCACACCCAGCACAACTTTTTAAAATTGGGCTAATGATGAAGGCCCTCTGCCTGAGAGGTACCTCTCCACAGGACACCTTCATACATTTTGATTGGGATTGTCCAGGGATGGCATGGATCTCAATCAAACATACAATTACTGGCCACTGTTAGAAATGGGGTCTTTGGTTGGCAGTCAGGTTACCCCTTGTCCAGGCAAGGACCCTCACTCTAGTCAGGGTAAGTCACACACAATCCAAATTATCCTGTGCCCATCCTCTGGTAGCTTAGCACTGAGCAGTCAAGCTTAACTTAGAAGGCAATGTGTAAAGTGTTTGTGCAATAAATCATGCAATAACACAGTGCAACACTACAGAAAGACACCACACGGGTTTAGAAAAATATAAGAAATGTATCTGATAAAAAACAGGTCAAAACAATCAATATGTGATAAGTATATGTTGAAATATCACTGTTAAAATGATAAGTAGAGTCTTTAGTTCTAAAAAAGCAGTAAGTGTTTCTTGCAAGCACAGGTACCTGGTATGCATCTAAATTATCCGCACGAGACTGCAGAGGAGGAGATGCGTGGAAAATAGGGAGGTGTGCATCGGTTTCTCCGGGCGCACACAGACGATGTGTTGATGCTTTTCCACACAGCCAGGTTTTTGAGTCGATTTCTAGCACGCAGGCTTGGATCCTCTTCAGGTTGCGGGGTATTTGGACGTCCCGGGGACAATGCAGAGAAATCCTGGGCATGCAGAACATAGTAACAGGACCTGCGTCGATCCGATGGGCAATGCAGGGAAGTTTCTGTCGCACAGCAGGAGCTGTGTCGATTCCTCTCGCAGGAACAATACAAGAAGAGTGGCCAGGGCACAGCAGTGTAGTAGATCCAGAAAATGTTCAAGAATTGATTAGATGTCTGGTCTGGGAAGATGATGTATAGAAATTTATTATAGATGCAAGTAGGTAGTTGGAGTTCCAATCACAAAGATTGCGTTGCACAAAATGTCCATGTATTCAGAACAGCCAGACGGTGATAAATGGTCAGAGTTACAATAGGGTAATCAAATGTAACAATAAGTCCATACAGCAAAAACAGCCACTGTACAACTGCAACTTTGCTGTATGGACTTATTGTTACTGTGGGCCGTGCGTCAATGTTCCGGTCGCAATGCTGGCGCTGCATCGATCACCACTCAGGGAGCTGGGCTGTGTCGTTCCAGTTTGGCGATGTGGTGAATCCGGCAGGCTGTGCATCAATGTTCTCCGCACAAGAAGTTCTTTGCAGAGGTGAAGTGTTTTTGGTCTCCTGCGACTTCAAAAAACAGGAGGCAAGCTTAATCCAAGCTCTTGGAGAGCACTTGTCAGCAGAGCCAGAGGCCAGCCAGGCAGCAGGGCAACAGCAAGGCAGCAATCGTTCACAGCAAAGCGTCAGGTGAGTCCTTTGGGCAGCCAGGCAGATTCTCTTTGCAGGTTGCAGGTTCTGGTGGTTTTCTTTCCCAGGAAGAGTCCGAGTTGGTAGGGTCAGGGACCCAGTTTAAATATCCAAATGCCTTTGAAGTGGGGGAGACTTCAAAGAGTGGCCTAGAAGTGCACAAGGTCCTCTTTCAGTTCCATCCTGTCTGCCAGGGTTCCAGTAGGGGGTTTGGCAGTCCATTGTGTGAGGGCAGGCCACTCTCCTTTGACATGTAAGTGTCAGGCCCTCCAACCTCCCAGCCCAGGAAGACCAATTCAGTATGCAGATATGTGCAGGTGGGAATGAGCATCCTGTGTTTGGGGTTTTCTTAGTGAAATGCGCAAGGGAGCTGTCAACTAACCCAGCCAGACATGGATTGGAAGCCACAGAAGGATTTTAGTGCAGAGAAATGCTCACTTTCTAAATGTGGCATTTCTAAACTAGTAATACTAAATCCAACTTCACCAGTCAGCAGGATTTTGTATTAACATTCTGGCCATATGAAATATTACATTTTTACTCTATTCATATCAGAATCTACCACTTAAACAGTATATGAGGGTAGCCCCAATGCTAGCCTATGAAAGGAGCTGGCCTCACAGCAGTGTAAAATGAATTTATGAGTTTTACACTACCAGGACACATTGAACACACATGTTCATGTCCTGCCTTTTACTTACATAGCACCCTGTCCCATGGGTTATCTAGGGCCTACCTTAGGGGTGACCTATATGTAGAAAAGGGGGAGTTTAAGGCTTGGCAAGTGCTTTTAAATGTCAAGTCGAATTGGCAGTGAAACTGCACACACAGGCCTTGCAATGGCAGGCCTGAGACATGGTTAAAAAGCTACTTACATGGGTGGCACAATCAGTGCAGCAGGCCCACTAGTAGCATTTAATCTACAAGCCCTGGGCACATGTAGTGCCCTTTACTAGAGACTTACAAGTAAATAAAATAAGCCAATTGGGTATGAGCCAATGTCACCATGTTTTAAGGGAGAAGCCATATGCTCTTTAGCATTGGTTAGCAGTGGTAAAGTGTGCAGAGTCCTGAAACCAGCAAAAAAAGTGTCCACAAGTGGAGGGAGACAGGCACAATGTTGATGGTGATCACCCTAGGGCTGTCAGGTCTAACAGCCACCCTCTACTGCATATTGCCCTAGTGAGCCTCTTGGGTTAAGTTAAGAATGCACTGGCTTCCGACCGCCTACTCCTTGCAATGCTTCTTCTTCAGGCTAAATGCAGAGTGACCATACACTGGGACCAACAACCTACTCCCCTGTTACAGCTTGGTTGTGAGATGTAACATACTGTCAGGAGCAGCTGTTCACTTTTTGGGAACTAATGCCAATACGGCCCGCCCCACAGATATCTGGGAGCTTTTTCTATTCTTCCAATGCCAAAGGGACTCCTCCAAATCCTCACCAGAGGTGGTCAACCTGGGAGATAACCTCTCGCCCTCTAGATCTCCAACACTCCCTTAGCTGGCTACAGAGAGATAACGAGATGCTCTACTCTCACATTTGCTGTTATACATATTTGGAACTCTGATGCCAACTGTTCTTCTACTTACATGCCTTACTTAGTTGTCTAATTGGGGATGGGCAATGTTAGACCTATCAGTTCTTGGTGTGGTTTCCCCTGTCTTTTTGCTTCTGATCTGGTTTTTAGATTCTGAGCTGAATTTTGTTTTTGCTGGCTTCAGGACTCTGGCACAGCTAACCGGTGCTAAAGTGCAAGTGCTCCATGTGCAAATGTTACTGGTGATTGGTTACTCCATGATTGACACATTTGATTTACTAGTAAGTCCCTACTACAGTGCACCAGAAATGCTTTGGTCCTGTAAACCAAATGCTACTAGTGGGCCTGCAGCACTGATTTTGCAACCCACATGAGTAGCCCTGCAAACAAGTCTTAAGCCTGCCATTGCAGTGTCTCTGTATGCAGCTTTAAATTGCCTGATTGACCGGGCAAATGCACCCACTTGCCAGACCCAGGCCTTCCCTTCTACTATATGTAAGTCACCCCTAAGGTAGGCCCAATGGAGCCCCAAAGGCAGGGTGCAGTGTATTTAAAAGGTAGGACATGTACTGGTTTGTTTTTACATGTCCTGATTGTGAAACACTGCTAAATTCTTTTTTACTATTGCAAGGCCTATCTTTCCCATAGGGTAACATGGGAATTACCTTGAAATATATTTGAAGTGTAATTTTTCATTGGGAGCAGACAGGGAGGTCTCTGAACTCACAATTTAAAACTATGGGCCTGATTACAACTTCGGAAGAGGTGTTAATCCGTCCCAAAAGTGACATTAAAGTGACAGATATACCACCAGCCATATTACGAGTCCTTGATATCCTATGGAACTCGTAATACGGCTGGTGGTATATCCGTCACATTTGGGACGGATTAACACCTCCTCCAAAGTTGTAATCAGGCCCTATATCTTTTGGTGAAGTTATTTTTTGAATTGTGAGTTTGAAAATGCCTCTTTCAGAAAGTGGGAATTTTTTTGCTTATCCATTCTGTGCCTCTGCCTGTCTGCTGAATACATGCCTGGGTCAGGAGGACAATTGGGCTGTTTGCGCATTCACTGTAGACGGTCACACACAGAGGGGCTGAGGTGTGCCCTGCATACCCGGATAGCCCATCACCAAGCTGATGGGTCTTACTGAGCTAAAGTGGTGGGAGGAGCTGACACTTGCACCTGAACAGGAGTGCCTGTCCTCACACAAAGCAGTCCCCAACCCCCTGGAGTGTGTCTGGGGCTAGGGCAATAAAAGGCAGGATTTTGTGCACTACAAACGCTTTCCTTTGAAATTTGCCTACTTCAAAGATAGAAATGGTTATAAGTACTGGACCTCTGACACCATATAGCTAGAATTCTCTGGACTGAGGAAATTCTGCCAAGTAGAAGAGATGGATGCAGCTTGGCCTGCTGCTTGTTGCTTCTGACCTGGGAGTGAAAGGACTGGACTTGATTTTCTACATCCTGCTTCCAAAGGTTCTCCAAGGGCTTGGACTGAGCTTGCCTCCTGTTATGAAGTCTCAGGGATTTCAAAGACTTCACCTGCCAGCACCTGGGCTCTCTTGCTGAGAGTCCTGACTTATCAAGTGGTGCCAAATCCCGTTCCTGGGCCCTTGGGAGAGAGTTCTGGTGCAACAAGGAAGAAACTAGTGCATCGACATCCAGAATGACTTCTGAACTAGCACCTCTGTCTGACCCCGATCCACTGCCTGCACCGGAACCGTGGTGCCCTCTGAGCGCAATGACCGCAACCTACAATTCAGGTCTGATGCCACCCCAGTGCCTCTGAAGTCCTGCCACAGCGTGAGTCCAGAGTGCCATGTCACTGACATTGGTGGCACCTGACTATGACTCCACCACAACACCATTGGCCCCGTGGTGTAATCGTAACACCGCAAAGTCGATGCCTTGCATCTTGACCTGCTGGATTCATCAACCCCTTCTTGTTGTAAGGAACTGACACCTCGCCGCCAATGCCGCATCACCTCCTCTGCAACCATAAGGAACCGAAGCCTCACCTCCCCTGCCTAGCAGTATGGAATTGACACCTGACCTCCCTGGTGGCAGTAAGAAACCAACGGCACACCCGCTCTAGTGACGTCTCACCTCCCTGACTCCGTGCAACATCTTTGTTTCCTCATCAATTTCCAAGGTACTGTAAGCGGGATCTATATGACTCCATTGCCATCCGCGCTCCCTCATGGGTGGCGCCAAATTATTGGAAATTACTCTGTCAAACCATTTTGGTAGCCCCAGTTTGAGCTGTTGTGTTTCTAAGCGCCATGCTACATTTAGGCCCTCATTACGAACATGGCGTTTCAGACCGCCATGCCGGCGGTGGCGGAAAATACCACCACCGGCATGGCAGTCTGAACCACCATATTATGAACATAGGGAGAGCCACCTTTGGCGGCCTGCTGCCACTGCCAGGCTACTGCCAACAGGCAGCGTGATGATGGTGGAATACTTTATCCGCGAGGGCAGCGCTGCAAGCAGCGCTGCCCTGTGGATAAAGAACCCTTGTTCCTCCAGCCTTTCCCTGGAGGGTTACCCCACCAGAAAAAAGCTGGCAGAAGGGGTGCTCTGGGGGGCTCCTGGGGACCTTGCACTGCCCATGCACTTGGCATGGGCAGTGCAGGGGCCACCGTGCAGTGCCCCATCGCGCAGGACACTGCCCGATTTACGGGCAGTGATCTGTGCGACGGGTGCTGCTGCACCTGCAGCACAGCGGCATTGACAACGGCTCAATGTGGAGCCGTCAGCAATGTCCCGGCCCTGCATTCTGCTGGGCCAGCGGACGAAAACACAGATTTTGCCCGCTGGCCCAGCAGAATGTATATTATACGGCTGGCTGGGTCTCAAGGGGGCTGTCAGTCTGTGAAAAGATCGCCAGCATGAACACGGCAGGGTTTCCAGCTGTGTTCATAATGACCCCCTTAATCTTTGAAAATGTTTTTCTTTACTTGTGTATGTTGGATTTTTGTTGCTTGGGTCTTGTATTACTCAGATAAACATTGGCTATTTTTCTAAACTAGTGTGGAGTAATTTTGTGGTGTTTTTCACTGGGTTATTGTGTGTGTGTGCAAATACTTTATACATTGCCTCTGAGATAAGTGGGACTGTTCATGTCAAGCTTCCAAAGGAGTAAGCAGGCATTATATTAGCTGTGTGACTCCCTTACCCTGACTAGAGTGGGGGGTCCCTACTTGGACAGGGTGCAAACCACTTCCAAATAGAGACTACATTCCTAACATGCAAACTCTGCTGGAATCTATTAGACTTGGGTGATGCATGGACAGGGTATTTTCTATTACTGTCATTACACCCTGTACCAGTGTAAAACTGTGTATTTTCTCTTTCTTCCATCTACCCCCTTCTCTCCCCTGCTCTTCCCACTTCACCTCCTTTTCCCCTCCCCCTTTTTTGTTGAAGCAGATGTACTGTTTTTCTTTTTGTCTTAAATGCCAATAAAAATAAATTTAAAACAAACCATGGAACATCCTGCTGCTGCACATAAGAGCCTCCTCTCCACCTCTTAGACAGTGAAAGAAGCTGAACACCTGGCTTTTCAAGTAGTTCTGCTGGGCCCTATGTTTGACTAGACTCACACTTCCTCAGCACCAGGTATTCCCCTGGGTGACAATGTGCTCTATGTATAACATAACACACACACTGCATTTCAAAACACAATATTCTGCAAAGTGTTCATTTATACAACATTTACAAAAGTGAACAAAATTCAAAGTCCTCAAACCACTGTAGTGTCTTCCTTGCTCTTTCTGGACCCAGCAATGGCTTCCCATCTGATTTTACCACCTTGTCATTACCCTTTCCTTCTATCAAACACTTGGGAACTATCACCACTTTCTCCTAGTTTTATACATTTCAATCACTCAACAATTTAGGTCAACTCTTTTTCTTGAAGAGGCTGGGAAAACATGAATGCACACTTATGTATCCTTTGACCCCTTTTCACTCAAATCCAATCTCTGACTTTCACCTCTATATGATCGCTCCTTGGCAGCACAATGGGATAGATGTAGAATGTTTTCCAATAGCAATTACCAAATTATGATTTTATGAGAATTGCATTTAAGTAATGGCTATTGGAATGTATGAAACTCCCAGAGTTTCATATATCGATTCGCAAAGGCTCGCAACTTGACCTACCTCATTAATATTCATGAGGTAGGTCGCTATTTGTGACCCATGGGCTCAGCAGACCACCATGTCTGTGATTGCTTTTCAATAAAGAAGTCCTTTTTTTAAATTTTTTATTTTAAATGCATCCCTTTTTCCTGAAAGGAAAATGGGATGTAAGTAAAAAAGAACAATGAAAAGTTTTCTTTCATTTTTTAAGAGTAGGCAGTGGTCAGTGGGACCACTGCCTGCTCTTAAAATATGTTTTCGCATGCATTCACAAATGGAAAAGGGTACCTTGGGGACCCCTTCCCCTTTGCGAATGGGTTATCACCAATTTGAAATTGGTGGTAACTGCAATTGTTCTGCAACCACATCCACGGTCACAAAACAATCATACATACCTCTGCGATTCGGTATTAGGAAGGGATGCCCCTGACACGCCCCTTCCTAATACCAAATCGATATGTAGTTGCAAATCCAATTTGTGATTCGGTAACAGTTACTGAATAGCAAATTGGATTTGATACATACCAAAATGCAGTTTTAGCTATCGCAAAACTGTTCGATACATCTGGCCCAATATCTTCATTCTACTCTCATTTCCTTGCAACACTTTTGGACAATAATGCTCTGGGCTTCCTACTCCTCATACTCGCAGAGTGTCTTTCCTGTTGTGCGGTTAGGTATTTTCCGATATGACCATACCAGTTTGTTGCAGCACTCCTCAATTGAGCTCCATTACACAAAGCCAATTTCAACCTCTCCTTAAGGGTTCTAGTCTACCTTGCGACCAAACTATTACTCTACAGGTTGTAAACAGATGATTTCACTTGTTCAATACCTCTCACAGCCACAACATCTCTCATTGTGTGCAACACAAATGAATACTTTTGTCAGTTACTCTGGACTCAGTCATACCTTCTCTTTCTCACAACTTTTCCAGAAATGTGAATACCAACTTTGCAGTGACGTGTTTAGTGAATTTAACCTTCAGCCACCAAGAATGATCACAATAACATACTTCAGATTATTTCCTAACATTATATGATCCAGAGAGATCCAATCAATTTTTGACCATGAAGTGTATTTTGTCTGTTACTGCCAGGGGATATTTCTGTGATTTCTCTCTCTACACACCTCTACACAATTCCTAATGCTCTGTTCTGCATCATGGTCAAGCTCAAGTGACCAGTCTTCTGTTCTAACATGATGTTTGGTGGTGCTCATCCTTATATGACCTCATGTGCGAACCTCAGAATTTGTTCTCTCAGAGCTTCAGGAACAACTAGCAGCTCTCCTCTCAACATAACCTCTTCAGGAAATGAAAGTTCTATTTTCATATCTACTCTGCCTGAAGCACGACCCTTCGCCGGCCACTTTTTCAACATGTACTTCTTGAATTCCTGGACATGCACTTCCTGCAACACCACATCTTATGTGAAATGTGTCTCTCTGCAGTCTCATTCACTGTCTCCCCCCTTCTCCTCCTCCTCCACCTCCCACCCAGATACGTCTACACTCACACCTGCATGCACTACGTCAATATCCACTACCAGCATCATCACCACACCAAGCAGAACACACACCTCAGTGGCACACACCTCCACAACATCCATGCACGCACCCCCTGTGTCCTCGCTCAACGTGCCTGTCCCCCCCATAAAGGACACAAACGCAAGCACTCAGATAGCCGTCAGCCATCCACTTCACAATCTCAGACAGCCCATACACCTGTACCCAAATCCAGCAGACAAACACCTCCAACAACCACTCCCTCATTCTCCACTCCCAATACTCCTCTCTCTTCCCACCCCAACGTCCCTAAAAAGCTGTTCCTTTCCACGATTGACCTCTTCCCTACCCCTCATCTCCCATCCTGCACATATGGGCAGGGTAGCAAGGACCCAGCCAATCACCTCAGCCAAACAGTCCACAGGCCCAGTGGTAGCACCACCTACTCGTGTTGGTAGGGATTCCAGGCCAACAATAATGATGAGGAAGGTGTCTGCACCAGCTGCACAGAAGGGGAAGGAGCCTGCACCAGCTGGTATGAAGGGCAAGGAGCCTGCACCAGCTGGAAAGAAGGGGAAGAGCCTGCACCAGCTGGTATGAAGAGGAAGGAGCTTTCACCATCTGGTTAGAAGGGGAAGGAGCCTGCACCAGCAGACAGAGGGGGAAAGAGCCCATCCACCCCTGCCAGGAAGGGTAAGGGATCCCCAACCCATGACCAGGAGGAGAGGAGGCAATCTGCCCCAGCGGAAGCTGCCAGCCAAACACCCCCACCACCACCAGCTGTCACAGTGCCCCAACTGCAGGCCATGGTTGTGCAGCCATCAGAGTGCACAGGAGATGAGCAGGAACCTCCCCAACCACCACTACAGTGCAGCCATCGGAGGGTGCATTGGCTGAGCAGGAGCCTCCCCCAACCACCACCACTGTGCAGCCATCAGAGGGTGCAGGGGCTGAGCAGGAGACTCCCACAACCACCACCACAGTGCAGTCATCATCGTCGGTGGACGCCATATAGTCCAGCCTCCAAGGGCTGCTGTGCGGCCTGTTCCCACCAGAACCAGTGGGGTATTTACCCACTCGAGAGATTGTGGCCTTGCACTCCCCAAGACAAAGAGCAATGGGCATGGTGCCCCCTCCAGAACCAGTGGGGAAGACACCCACTCGAGAGTCTGTGGCCTTGCACTCCCCAGGACAAAGAGCAATGGGCATGTTGCCCCTTCCAGAAGCAGTGGGGTATTCACCCAGTCGACAGAATGTAGTCTTGCACTCCCCAGGACAAAGAGCAATGGGCATGTTGCCCCCTCCAGAACCAGTGGGGAAGACACCCACTCGAGAGGCTGTGGCCTCGCACTCCCCAGGACAAAGAGCAACGGACATGTTGCCCCCTCCAGTACCAGTGGGGAAGACACCCACTCGAGAGACTGTGACCTTGCACTCCCCAGGACAAAGAGCAATGGGCATGTTGCCCATCCAGAACCAGTGGGGAAGACACCCACATGAGAGACTGTGGCCTTGCACTCCCCAGGACAAAGAACAATGCGCACGTCGCCTCCTCCAGAACCAGTGGGGAAGACACCCACTCGAGAGACTGTGGCTTTACACTCCCCAGGACAAAGAGCAATGGGCACGTTGCCCCCTCCAGAACCAGTGGGGAAGACACCCACTTGAGAGACTGTGGCCTTGCACTCCCCAGGACAAAGAGCAATGGGCATGTTGCACCCTCCAGAACCAGTGGAGAAGACACCCACTCGAGAGACTGTGGCCTTGCACTCCCCAGGACAAAGAGCAATGGACATGTTGCCCCTTCCAGAACCAGTGGGCTTGTTCCTGCATCTGCCTGAGGTGCCCCCCTCCCCCTGAGGTGCCTGCCTATTTGACAACTGATGCCCCTGCAGTGTTCTACCCGGATTGGTGCAGGATTCGAGTGGGGCCCTGGACTGTGCCCTGTGGCTATGTGGGCCCTTTGAACTATGAACCCAGTAGTGTTTCTTTTTTAGACAACATATCTGTTTCATGGCCAAATTGGATTGTTGATTTTATTGTTGGGCTGATTACAATCACTTTCGTCAATTCCTGTTGTCTTTGCATTATTCTGCTGATTTTCGTGGTCATATTGTTTTTGTAATGCATATTGTTGTGTGTATGTCGGGTGTGTGTAGTGCATGTGTGTGACACTCTCATTTTCCTCCCATCCTCCCTTGTGTGCTAGGCAGATGTACTCACCGTCGTCGTCTTCGCCGGTGTTGGTGTTCCAGGTGGAGCATAACGTAGAAGATCATCAAGAAAACTTGCAGTTCAGGTTTCATGGCAGCGTGGTTCTTTCCTGTGTCACCAATGGTGAGTCCTTTGACTTTTGTGCTCTGTTTCTGCCAGGCTTTTGATGGCATTGGTACCACCCCGGAAAAGGTGGTGGATTTGTGTGTCAAAATATGGTGGGTGGTACTTTGTCTTCCGCCTGGCTGTAGGTGGCTACCGCTGTGGTGACCGTTGTTTCTGCCCTGGCAGTCAGTGTAGTATATTGGCTGTCTATGGGAGATATCACTGCCATGGTCATAATTTGGCGGTAATTACCACCAGCCTATTGGCGGTGGTATTACCGCCACTTTATCACCAACTGCCAGGGTCGTAATGAGGGCCTATGTGCAATATTCCAAATTCTCTATTCTGGGAGATTCTAAGTTACATATTTACAATTAAAATAACACACTATTGCAGGCACTGACTGATACATTATCTGGTTTCAATCACCCACAGTTAATTACTTCCCCTGCACACTTAGCTGATCATACTTTAGACCTTATTTCTCTAACCAGCAGTCCATTACAGTTCATCTGCCTATGACTGTTGTATGGTCAGACCATTCACTCACTACTTTCAGTTGATCTGATGATAAATGTATGCTGCAGGAGAGGTCTGTAGCTAAAAACAAAATCTGCCAGTGGAGTAAGATTGAAGATCAGGATCTAGTAAATGTCTTGGCAGACTCGGCCTCTATATTGAAAGACTCTATTGGGATGGATGTTGAGCAAGTTAATGGATGGCTAACTTCAGCTGTGGAACAATTAGCTCCTTTATCACAGAATCACTGCCCTTCTGCTTTCTGGTATTCCTCAGCTTTAATAAAGGTAAAGAACATGTGTAAAAACCTGGAAAGGCAATGGTGCAAAGACTTCCCTCTGGAGGATAAAGAGGCATATAAAGTGTCACTCAAATTTTATCGTAAGGCAATTAAGACAACCCAAGCAGAGATCTTTGCAACAAAAATTGCTGAAGGCAAGAAAGCACCACAGGAAAACTTTCAAATAACTAAATTATTACTCCAATCTAAAGCATGAAATATTGAGGTAATACCCTTTGTAGAGCTCTGTGAAGATTGAAACAATTTCTGCAGAATTTACTGATCCAATTCTTGATGGGACAAAGAGGGAACTACCAGAAGTCTCTTTTTTAAATGTGAATAGGTGTTCTCTGAGTTCAAGCAAATTACTCTAGAGCATTCACGCAATCACTCTAGAAACATTCTTAGCTGTAGATCAGGATCTCCAGACAAACCATATCCATCAGGTGTGCTAGTCAAAGCACTTCAAGTAATTGATCCAGTTATTTATATCTTATTTAACTTCTATTCTGATTCAGATTTGATTCTGGGAGTTTGGAACAAGCAAAGGACAAACCCCTGTTCAAGAAACCTTTAGTGGACTATGCTCTCTTATCCAAATTTAGACCTATTTCTCTCCTTCCAGCACTCTCTAAAATGTTGGTAAACCTTATTACCACTGTCAGAATATCTTTTTTAAACACTTTTTGTATTGAAAAGAAGAAAAAAAAAGCAAAAAACAACATAGAGTTCTTTAGATTCTAACAGTGATCTCCTGCATCCAGAAGAAGGTATGGGCCTTCATATGGAACAACAAACTTCCTAGGATTGCTAAAGTATCTATTTACCGTGGGAGGGTGGTCTGCGAGTTTCTAGTGTATCCCATTATATTCTTGCAGCCCACATTCCTCAAGCATTGGATTGAGTCTGGAGCCTATTAAACTGTGGGTTTGTTTGGAACAACTTCCCTGCAGGATTCCCCTTATATATCTACTATGGCTTCCACAATGAATCCTTACAACTAAAGGTCACCTGCAATCCTTTAACCTCTTCTGTGCCTTGGACGAGATGATCTCGTCCAAGGCTACAGTTCCCCTGTGCCTTGGACGAGATCATCTCGTCCTAGGCACAGGGGAACTTGGGGGCGTGCTAGCGCGCCCCCCCGTGCACCCCCCTCCCCCCCCCAGGCGGGGATGGAAGGGGAAGACCTTTCCCTTCCACCCCCGCCCCCCCCCCACGGCAATCCGATGACGTCAGCGCGCGCACAGCGCGCTGACGTCATCTAGTGTTGCCGGGCGCGCTGGAAGCCATTTGCTTCCAGCGCGTCTACCGAGGAGGACACGAAAGGTGAGTCCTCTTCGTTTTTGGGGGTCGGGGGTGGTGGGAAACAGACACGGGGGGAAAGGAAAGGGTTTTTACTTTCCCCCGGTGCCTGTTTTCATTAGATTCCTGCTCCACGATCGCGGGCAGAGCCCGCGATCGTGGAGCAGGAATCTCCACTAGCCACCAGGGATTTATTTTTTTCAATATTTTGGGGGCGAAAACCACTAGACACCAGGGATAGTGTTATTTTGCCATAATTTTGGGGGCGACCCCTTGGGCAAGGGTCGCCCCCCCCCCGGGGGCAATTTTTTTTTGTATTTCGCCCCCCCCTGGGGGCAGATCTGCCGATTTTTCGGCGGATCTGCCCCCAGGGGGGGGGGCGAAAACCACTAGACACCAGGGAAAATGTATTATATTTATTATTTTGGGGGCGACCCCTTGGGCAAGGGTCGCCCTCCCCCGGGGGCATTTTTTTATTGTATTTAGCCCCCCCCCCCGGGGGGCAGATCCGCAGATTTTTTGGCAGATCTGCCCCCGAGGGGGGTTGAAAACCACTAGACACCAGGGATTTATTTTTATTGTAAAGTTTTTTTTGGGGGGGCGACCCTTTGGGCAAGGGGCGTCCCACTGGGGGACACATTTTTTAGTATTTGCCTCCCCCCCTCCCCCCCCCCGGGGGCAGATTGCCAATTTTTGGGCTGATCTGCCGCCGGGGGGGCAAAATCCACTAGACACCAGGGATTTTGTTTTTGTTGTTTATTTTGAGGGCAACCCCTTGGGCAAGGGTCTCTCCCCTGGGGAGTTTTTTTTTTCTGTTTCGGCCCCCCGATGGCAGACCAGTCATTTTTTGGATGATCTGGCCCCGGGGGGGTGGAAGCACACTAGGCGCCAGGGATTGTGTGGTGTGTGTGTAATTTTGTAGGCCCATCTGCCCCCAAGGAGGGCAGAAACCACCAATACGGCAGGGATTTTTTTGTTTTGTGCTGGGGGTGCCCCCTTTGGGAAGGGTTGCCCCCTAAAAGGGGGCACAGAGGTGTTGCCCATTTCGGCTAATTTTTTTACGCCCATCTACCCCCGATGGGGGGCAGGATCCACTTAGGTACCAGGGACAACTTCTAAGTTCTTTGTGGTGGGGTGTTTGTCAACAGGCAAAGTATTTGTATTTGTGATTATAACAATTTATTTCTTCTTTTTCTTCTAGTTCAACGCTTTTGCTTCCTTTGCTGTGGATCTTAGCGGTTTTGGCAGTAGTTGTCCAGTGGTTTGCATAGCTGCATGTTTTAGGTAAGTGAAAGCAATTTACTCCAAAGGAGTATTGTTGACATGCATGAATGACATGTTTGTAGGTGGTGTACTAAATGCAGTATTGTGTGTTTGACATTGTCCTTAGATTTGAGCACAGTGATGTTTGTGTTGTCATATGTCTAATTTGCTTTTTTCTTTTTTCTTTTTAGTGGGATATCATTGGTGATTGCTGTGTCTGTGCAGAGTAGTTGCTTGGTGAGTAGCTATTTCAGGCAACTGAGTGGTATAGTTTTTTGTAGTACATAACTCTTTGTGATAAAGCTACACTTTGTTTATTACTTATTTTAGTGCTAGTTGTTGTTGGCAATCCATTTGTTGTTAGGATCATGGCTAGCCGCAAAGTGACCGCTCAGCAGGTTGTTCGCATGCTCTTTGAGTCGTCTTCAGACCATGATTACGACACTGACTCTGCATCTGAGGCAGAGGAGGAAGCAGGAGATTCTGGAAGTGAGTTTTCTGTCCAAGAGTATTCTTCTGATGAGGAAGCTACTCTCAGTGCAGATGAAGGGCCTGAGTTAGAGGAGGACATTGATGTGCCAAGAGTGCAGCAGCCTGGGGCTGAAGGGTTTCCCATTAGAAGACCTGACACCTGGATTGCCCCAAACATGGAGCAGCCACAGTTACCTGCATTTACTAGTCTCCCAGGGTGTAGAGTTAATACGGAAAACTTTCTGCCTGTCCATTTCTTTCACTTGTTTATGGACGATGTATTTTTGGAAGAGATTGTGGAGCAGACAAATGTGTATGCAGAGCAATATTTGCGGGACAACACTGCCAGACTTAAGCCTCAGTCTAGAGCTACTCATTGGGTTCCCACATATCTGGAAGAGATGAAAAGGTTTTTAGGTTTGTCTTTTTTGATGGGGCTAGGCCTACCCACACAAGTGAGGTATCATTTTTATCGGGAGACGTGGGGGAACGCTGGGTGGAAGGAAATTTGTGTCTCCTCTCAGATTCCAGAACTTTCTGCCACAGAAATGTGAGGAACATGTGTTTTTTTAGCCAAATTTTGAGGTTTGCAAAGGATTCTGGGTAACAGAACCTGGTCCGAGCCACACAAGTCACCCCTCCTTGGATTCCCCTAGGTCTCTAGTTTTCAGAAATGCACAGGTTTGGTAGGTTTCCCTAGGTGCCCGCTGAGCTACAGGCCAAAATCCACAGGTAGGCACTGTTTTCTTCCAAAATTTTGGTTGTGTCCACGTTGCGCTTTGGGGCGTTTCCTGTCGCGGCCGCTAGGCCTACCCACGCAAGTGAGGTATCATTTTTATCGGGAGACGTGGGGGAACGCTGGGTGGAAGGAAATTTGTGGCTCCTCTCAGATTCCAGAACTTTCTGCCACAGAAATGTGAGGAACATGTGTTTTTTTAGCCAAATTTTGAGGTTTGCAAAGGATTCTGGGTAACAGAACCTGGTCCGAGCCCGGCAAGTCACCCCTCCTTGGATTCCCCTAGGTCTCTAGTTTTCAGAAATGCACAGGTTTGGTAGGTTTCCCTAGGTGGCGGCTGAGCTAGAGGCCAAAATCTACAGGTAGTCACTTTGCTAAAAACAGCTCTGTTTTCTGTGATATGTCCACGTTGTGTTTTGGGGCATATCCTGTCGCGGGCGCTAGGCCTACCCACACAAGTGAGGTATCATTTTTATCGGGAGACGTGGGGGAACGCTGGGTGGAAGGAAATTTGTGGCTCCTCTCAGATTCCAGAACTTTCTGCCACAGAAATGTGAGGAACATGTGTTTTTTTAGCCAAATTTTGAGGTTTGCAAAGGATTCTGGGTAACAGAACCTGGTCCGAGCCACACAAGTCACCCCTCCTTGGATTCCCCTAGGTCTCTAGTTTTCAGAAATGCACAGGTTTGGTAGGTTTCCCTAGGTGGTGGCTGAGCTAGAGGCCAAAATCTACAGGTAGTCACTTTGCTAAAAACAGCTCTGTTTTCTGTGATATGTCCACATTGTGTTTTGGGGCATATCCTGTCGCGGGCGCTAGGCCTACCCACACAAGTGAGGTATCATTTTTATCGGGAGACGTGGGGGAACGCTGGGTGGAAGGAAATTTGTGTCTCCTCTCAGATTCCAGAACTTTCTGCCACAGAAATGTGAGGAACATGTGTTTTTTTAGCCAAATTTTGAGGTTTGCAAAGGATTCTGGGTAACAGAACCTGGTCCGAGCCACACAAGTCACCCCTCCTTGGATTCCCCTAGGTCTCTAGTTTATAGAAATGCACAGGTTTGGTAGGTTTCCCTAGGTGGCGGCTGAGCTAGAGGCCAAAATCTACAGGTAGTCCCTTTGCTAAAAACAGCTCTGTTTTCTGTGATATGTCCACGTTGTGTTTTGGGGCATATCCTGTCGCGGGCGCTAGGCCTACCCACACAAGTGAGGTATCATTTTTATCGGGAGACGTGGGGGAACGCTGGGTGGAAGGAAATTTGTGGCTCCTCTCAGATTCCAGAACTTTCTGCCACACAAATATGAGGAACATGTGTTTTTTTAGCCAAATTTTGAGGTTTGCAAAGGATTCTGGGTAACAGAACCTGGTCCGAGCCACACAAGTCACCCCTCCTTGGATTCCCCTAGGTCTCTAGTTTTCAGAAATGCACAGGTTTGGTAGGTTTCCCTAGGTGGCGGCTGAGCTAGAGGCCAAAATCTACAGGTAGTCACTTTGCTAAAAACAGCTCTGTTTTCTGTGATATGTCCACGTTGTGTTTTGGGGCATCTCCTGTCGCAGGCGCTAGGCCTACCCACACAAGTGAGGTATCATTTTTATCGGGAGACGTGGGGGAACGCTGGGTGGAAGGAAATTTGTGGCTCCTCTCAGATTCCAGAACTTTCTGCCACAGAAATGTGAGGAACATGTGTTTTTTTAGCCAAATTTTGAGGTTTGCAAAGGATTCTGGGTAACAGAACCTGGTCCGAGCCACACAAGTCACCCCTCCTTGGATTCCCCTAGGTATCTAGTTTTCAGAAATGCATAGGTTTGGTAGGTTTCCCTAGGTGGCGGCTGAGCTAGAGGCCAAAATCTACAGGTAGTCACTTTGCTAAAAACAGCTCTGTTGTCTGTGATATGTCCACATTGTGTTTTGGGGCATATCCTGTCGCGGGCGCTAGGCCTACCCACACAAGTGAGGTATCATTTTTATCGGGAGACGTGGGGGAACGCTGGGTGGAAGGAAATTTGTGTCTCCTCTCAGATTCCAGAACTTTCTGCCACAGAAATGTGAGGAACATGTGTTTTTTTAGCCAAATTTTGAGGTTTGCAAAGGATTCTGGGTAACAGAACCTGGTCCGAGCCACACAAGTCACCCCTCCTTGGATTCCCCTAGGTATCTAGTTTTCAGAAATGCATAGGTTTGGTAGGTTTCCCTAGGTGGCGGCTGAGCTAGAGGCCAAAATCTACAGGTAGTCTCTTTGCTAAAAACAGCTCTGTTTTCTGTGATATGTCCACGTTGTGTTTTGGGGCATATCCTGTCGCGGGCGCTAGGCCTACCCACACAAGTGAGGTATCATTTTTATCGGGAGACGTGGGGGAACGCTGGGTGGAAGGAAATTTGTGTCTCCTCTCAGATTCCAGAACTTTCTGCCACAGAAATGTGAGGAACATGTGTTTTTTTAGCCAAATTTTGAGGTTTGCAAAGGATTCTGGGTAACAGAACCTGGTCCGAGCCACACAAGTCACCCCTCCTTGGATTCCCCTAGGTCTCTAGTTTTCAGAAATGCATAGGTTTGGTAGGTTTCCCTAGGTGGCGGCTGAGCTAGAGGCCAAAATCTACAGGTAGTCACTTTGCTAAAAACAGCTCTGTTTTCTGTGATATGTCCACGTTGTGTTTTGGGGCATATCCTGTCGCGGGCGCTAGGCCTACCCACACAAGTGAGGTATCATTTTTATCGGGAGACATGGGGGAACGCTGGGTGGAAGGAAATTTGTGGCTCCTCTCAGATTCCAGAACTTTCTGCCACAGAAATGTGAGGAACATGTGTTTTTTTAGCCAAATTTTGAGGTTTGCAAAGGATTCTGGGTAACAGAACCTGGTCCGAGCCACACAAGTCACCCCTCCTTGGATTCCCCTAGGTCTCTAGTTTTCAGAAATGCATAGGTTTGGTAGGTTTCCCTAGGTGGCGGCTGAGCTAGAGGCCAAAATCTACAGGTAGTCACTTTGCTAAAAACAGCTCTGTTTTCTGTGATATGTCCACGTTGTGTTTTGGGGCATATCCTGTCGCGGGCGCTAGGCCTACCCACACAAGTGAGGTATCATTTTTATCGGGAGACGTGGGGGAACGCTGGGTGGAAGGAAATTTGTGGCTCCTCTCAGATTCCAGAACTTTCTGCCACAGAAATGTGAGGAACATGTGTTTTTTTAGCCAAATTTTGAGGTTTGCAAAGGATTCTGGGTAACAGAACCTGGTCCCAGCCCCGCAAGTCACCCCTCCTTGGATCCCCCTAGGTCTCTAGTTTTCAGAAATGCACAGGTTTGGTAGGTTTCCCTAGGTGGCGGCTGAGCTAGAGGCCAAAATCTACAGGTAGTCACTTTGCTAAAAACAGCTCTGTTTTCTGTGATATGTCCACGTTGTGTTTTGGGGCATATCCTGTCGCGGGCGCTAGGCCTACCCACACAAGTGAGGTATCATTTTTATCGGGAGACGTGGGGGAACGCTGGGTGGAAGGAAATTTGTGGCTCCTCTCAGATTCCAGAACTTTCTGCCACAGAAATGTGAGGAACATGTGTTTTTTTAGCCAAATTTTGAGGTTTGCAAAGGATTCTGGGTAACAGAACCTGGTCCCTGCCCCGCAAGTCACCCCTCCTTGGATCCCCCTAGGTCTCTAGTTTTCAGAAATGCACAGGTTTGGTAGGTTTCCCTAGGTGGCGGCTGAGCTAGAGGCCAAAATCTACAGGTAGTCACTTTGCTAAAAACAGCTCTGTTTTCTGTGATATGTCCACGTTGTGTTTTGGGGCATATCCTGTCGCGGGCGCTAGGCCTACCCACACAAGTGAGGTATCATTTTTATCGGGAGACGTGGGGGAACGCTAGGTGGAAGGAAATTTGTGGCTCCTCTCAGATTCCAGAACTTTCTGCCACAGAAATGTGAGGAACATGTGTTTTTTTAGCCAAATTTTGAGGTTTGCAAAGGATTCTGGGTAACCGAACCTGGTCCGAGCCACACAAGTTACCCCTCCTTGGATTCCCCTAGGTCTCTAGTTTTCAGAAATGCACAGGTTTGGTAGGTTTCCCTAGGTGGCGGCTGAGCTACAGGCCAAAATCTACAGGTAGTCACTTTGCTAAAAACAGCTCTGTTTTCTGTGATGTGTCCAGGTTGTGTTTTGGGGCATATCCTGTCGCGGGCGCTAGGCCTACCCACACAAGTGAGGTATCATTTTTATCGGGAGACGTGGGGGAATGCTGGGTGGAAGGAAATTTGTCACTCCTCTCAGATTCCAGAACTTTCTGCCACAGAAATGTGAGGAACATGTGTTTTTTTAGCCAAATTTTGAGGTTTGCAAAGGATTCTGGGTAACAGAACCTGGTCCGAGCCACACAAGTCACCCCTCCTTGGATTCCCCTAGGTCTCTAGTTTTCAGAAATGCACAGGTTTGGTAGGTTTCCCTAGGTGGCGGCTGAGCTAGAGGCCAAAATCTACAGGTAGTCACTTTGCTAAAAACAGCTCTGTTTTCTGTGATGTGTCCACGTTGTGTTTTGGGGCATATCCTGTCGCGAGCGCTAGGCCTAGCCACACAAGTGAGGTATCATTTTTATCGGGAGACTTGGGGGAACATAGAATAGCAAAACAAGTGTTATTGCCCCTTGTCTTTCTCTACATTTATTCCTTCCAAATATAGGGGTGTGTGTAAAAAAGACATCTATTTGAGAAATTCCATGTAATTCACGTGCTACTATGGTCACCCCGGAATTCAGAGATTTGCAAATAACCACTGCTCCTCAACACCTTATCTTGTGCCCTTTTTGGAAATGCAAAGGTTTTCTTGATAGCTATTTTTTACTCCTTATATTTCAGCAAATGAATTACTGTATACCCGGTATAGAATGAAAACGCACTGCAGGGTGCAGCTCATTTATTGGCTCTGGGTTCCTCGGGTTCTTGATGAACCTACAAACCCTATATATCCCCACAACCAGAGGAGTCCAGCAGACGTAACGCTATATTGCTTTCGATAATCTGACATTGCAGGGAAAAGTTACAGAGTAAAAAGTAGAGAAAAATTGATGTTTTTTTCACCTCAATTTCAATATTTTTCTTTTTCAGCTGTTATTTTCTGTAGGAAACCCTTGTAGGATCTACACAAATGACCCCTTGCTGAATTCAGAATTTTGTCTACTTTTCAGAAATGTTTAGGTTTCTGGGATCCAGCATTGGTTTCATGACCATTCCTGTCACTGACTGGAAGGAGGCTGAAAGCACAAAAAATTGCACAAATGGGTTATGCTCCAGTAAAATGCCAAAATTGTGTTGAAAAATTGGGTTTTCGGATTCAAGTCTGCCTGTTCCTGAAAGCTGGGAAGCTGCTGAGTTTAGCACCGTAGACCCTTTGTTGATGCCATTTTCAGGGGAAAAACCACAAGCCTTCTTCTGCAGCCCCTTTTTTCAATTTTTTTGAAAAAAACGAAATTTTCACTGTATTTTGGCCAATTTCTTGACCTCCTTCAGGGGAACCCACAAAGTCTGGGTACCTTTAGAATCCCTAGGATGTTGGAAAAAAAGGACGCAAATTTGGCTTGGTTAGCTTATGTGGACAAAAAGTTATGAGGGCCTAAGCGCGAACTGCCCCAAATAGGCAAAAAAAGGCCTGGCACAGGAGGGGGAAAAGGCCTGGCAGCGAAGGGGTTAACCTGACTACCTTGTACCATTGAAGGAAAGTGGCACCCACCTGACATTAAACTATGTCCCTCAACATATAGCCCGATTATAGGTAATCCAGACTTCCATCCAAGCATATTGGATAGGAAGTTCCTACAATGGAATGGGGGGGCAGACATTACCCTTAGAGATTTGTATTTTGATGGGGCCTCCAAACCCAATGTGCAACTGACTTCTCTCTTCACCAAATGATCTACAAAGCATTAACATCTTGGTTGGAATTCAAGTAGCCGCACTCCACATGTGTGATTCATCAAATATAATTCCTTGTTATTACCTTCCTCAATTTTATACACCAAAACTTTATTGGCTTTGTTCCCTTTCTCATAATAGAGTTGTTTAGTTTCCAATGACTTGTAAACTGTGACTTTGTTTAACAGGAATTCCAGCTCTCCTCTCACTTTATGAAGCAGTCTGTACATGGACCTATAGATGCCTACTTATGCTTCATAACCAATGTAATTATTTCTTCTATCAATTCTATTTGATTAGGTTTGCATAGTCTAAAAAAGATGGTAGTGTGGGCTATAAACTCCCCTCTCATAACCTCTTTGGTCACATCCAAGGTCGTAGCCCAAGAGGCACCCCCACTTATATTATCAGTTAAATAATGCTCAAGTGCATTTTAAATATTAGCTTGAAGAACTGAGTCACAAAAAGCGATCTTATTCATCTTTTGAAGTGGTATAATTGAGTTTGCGGAGGGTATGGTAGATAATGTTAAAGTTGTGGGTGCGTGGTCGGATAAAACTTGAATCTTGAGTCCCAATTGTGGCATCTTCCACCATGGAAAGAAAGTTGGCTGAAACCCAAAAAATTATTTTGGGAGTAGGATTTGTGCACACTGATAAAAAATAAGTCGTTGTGATCACAGGAGTGGAAATGTCACTAGATAGACAGTAGATTGGGATCAGCAATACTTTGGATTAAAGATTGGGGTGGGGTGCTGCCCCTCACGAAGAGGCTCAGTGGTCTAATGTGACATCAAGGGTCACATTATAATTCCCACCCAGTATCATATGATGAGTGGAAACGGTGGCAACCGCTGGGAGTATGTCAGCAAAGAAAGGGACCTATTGGTCATTGGGTCCATAAATGGAGGCTATAGTGTAAGAAGTGGTAGTGTCAGAGGCCTGAATCATGACCCATCTCTCCCCCTTGTCCTTATGTGAGGCCGACACCTGGAGTGGGACATTCATCCATGTAGGAATAGCCACTTCCTTGATTTAATTTGAAGTGAAAGAGTGGCAATTGGGAGCAACAAGTGCACTTTGGAGCACCATAGTAAAGCCAATTGATGAGGGCCTTCCACTTGCAATTGTATTTTCTTATGATATTGTGCATATGACACTAAGTGGTACTGTAGGAGCTTCACTCATCTCCTAGTTCAGCCTAAGCTGCTCTGCTAAGCTACCATTATCTATCAGCCTATGCTGCTAGACACCCTATACACTAATAAGGGATAACTGGGCCTGGTGCAAGGTGCAAGTACCCCTAGGGACTCACTACAAGCCAGTCCAGCCTCCTAATTGGTTGTGCAGCGGTGGGATAAGTGCTTTGAGACTACTTACCACTCTTGTCATTGTACTTTTCATAAGAGAAAAATATACAAAACAAGTTCACTGTATGTACACATAACTAAAAAGTTTTGCATTTCCTCTTTTCACTCTTTTCTAAAGTGCTGAAAAGTACTTCTAAACTTTCTAAAAGTTCTTAAAAGTTTAAAAAGTTTTTTTTTTCTGTCTTTCTAAAAGCTCTAAAAACTTTTTTATCACTTTTTCTATCACTTAAACTCTTTCTAAAAATGTCTGGCACAGGCCAAAATGTTGATCTGTCCAAACTTGCATATGACCACCTTAGCTGGAAAGGAGCAAGGAGTCTCAGTGTAGAAAGAGGTTTGAGTGTATGGAAGAATCCTTCCTTGGAATTATTGCTTAACATGCTTAGTGAACAAGATAAGGCCACAAGGGCCCCATCTGTTGAAAAAGTTGCTAATGGTTCCCAATCTGATCCAGGGACTCCCCTAGAAAAAGATTCAGGAAAGAAAATTCCTAGCCTGCCCATTACTAGACAGTCTAGCATAGTTGGTACTGATGTTGAGTCACACCATACAGATAGTGTTGTCTCACATCATAGCAAGAGCATTCATTCTCACCACAGTAGATGGTTCTGTTAATCAAGCTGTTAGGGTGCCCTCTGTAAGGGACAGGTCTCCTTCTGTCCATTCTCACTATACTTCTGTTTCAAGACATGTCCCTCCCACCCACCCTGATGACAGATTGTTAGAAAGGGAGCTCAATAGATTGAGAGTGGAACAAACCAGACTGAAGCTCAAGAAGCAACAGCTGGATTTGGATAGACAGTCCTTAGAAGTAGAGAAGGAGAGACAGAAACTGGGTTTAGAAACCCATGGTGGCAGCAGCAATATTCCCAATAGTCATCCTGCAAAAGAGCATGATTCTAGGAATCTGCACAAGATAGTTCCCCCTTATAAGGAGGGGGATGACATTAACAAGTGGTTTGCTGCACTTGAGAGGGCCTGTGTTGTACAGGATGTCCCTCAAAGGCAGTGGGCTGCTATCCTATGGCTATCATTTAGTGGAAAGGGTAGGGATAGGCTCCTTACTGTGAAAGAAAGTGATGCCAATAATTTTACAGTTCTTAAGAATGCACTCCTGGATGGTTATGGCTTAACCACTGAACAATACAGGATAAAGTTCAGAGAGACCAAAAAGGAGTCTTCACAAGACTGGGTTGATTTCATTGACCATTCAGTGAAGGCCTTGGAGGGGTGGTTACATGGCAGTAAAGTTACTGATTATGACAGCCTGTATAACTTGATCCTGAGAGAGCATATTCTTAATAATTGTGTGTCTGATTTGTTGCACCAGTACTTGGTGGACTCTGATCTGACCTCTCCCCAAGAATTGGGAAAGAAGGCAGACAAATGGGTCAGAACAAGGGTGAACAGAAAAGTTCATACAGGGGGTGACAAAGATGGCAACAAGAAGAAGGATGGTAAGTCTTCTGACAAGGGTGGGGACAAATCTAAAAATGAGTCTTCATCAGGCCCACAAAAACACTCTGGTGGGGGTGGTGGGCCCAAATCCTCTTCAAATCAAAACAAAGAAAAGAAACCATGGTGCTATTTATGTAAAATAAAAGGCCATTGGACAACAGATCCCAGTTGTCCAAAGAAAAGCACCAAGCCTCCTACCACTACAACCCCTACTGCTACACCTAGTGTCCCTACTAATAGAAGTGGTGGTGGGAGCAAACCTACTAATAGCCAATCCAAGGGAGTAGCTGGGCTCACTTTTGGTAACTTAGTTGGGGTTGGTCTGATTAGGGAGACCACAGAGGCTGTGTTAGTCTCTGAGGGGGCTATTGATTTAGCCACCTTGGTTGCTTGTCCCCTTAACATGGATAAGTACAAGCAACTACCCCTAATAAATGGTGTTGAGGTTCAGGCCTACAGGGACACTGGAGCCAGTATGACTAGGGTCATAGAGAAACTGGTCCACCCTGAACAACACCTACTTGGTCACCAGTACCAAGTAACCGATGCTCACAACAACACACTTAGCCACCCCATGGCTGTTGTTAATCTCAACTGGGGGGGGGTTACTGGTCCAAAGAAAGTTGTGGTAGCTTCAGATTTACCTGTAGACTGTCTATTAGGGAATGATTTGGAGACATCAGCTTGGTCAGATGTGGAGTTGGAGGCCCATGCAGCAATGCTGGGCATCCCAGGGCATATTTTTGCTTTAACAAGGGCTCAGGCCAAAAAGCAAAAAGGACAGGGAAGCTTGGATCCTGGAACAATGGACCAAGTGCTCCCTAAAGCTAGGGCTAGTAGAAGTAAAACACTTCCTACTATCCCTCCCTCTACAGTGGATTCTACTTCTGAGGAAGAAGAATTTCCACCCTGTGCAGAACCTACACCAGAGGAGCTTGAAGCAGACACTGCTGAGCTTTTGGGTGAAGGGGGGCCTGCCAGGGAGGAGCTGAGTGTGGCACAGCAAACCTGTCCCACACTAGAGGGTCTAAGACAGCAAGCTGTCAAACAGGCTAATGGGGATGTCAGTGACTCTCACAGAGTTTACTGGGAGGACAACCTCTTGTACACTGAAGCAAGGGATCCTAAACCTGGAACTGCCAGGAGGTTAGTGATTCCTCAGGAGTACAGAAAGTTCCTCCTAACTCTAGCCCACAACATTCCCCTAGCTGGGCATCTAGGACAAATGAAAACTTGGGACAGGCTTGTTCCCTTGTTTCATTGGCCTAGAATGTCTGAGGACACAAAAGAGTTTTGTAAGTCCTGTGAAACCTGTCAAGCCAGTGGCAAGACAGGTGGCACTCCAAAGGCACCCCTTATTCCACTGCCTGTGGTTGGGGTTCCCTTTGAAAGGGTAGGGGTTGACATAGTTGGCCCCCTTGACTCTCCTACTGCTTCAGGCAATAGGTTTATCTTGGTGGTAGTGGACCATGCCACAAGATATCCTGAAGCAATTCCTTTAAGGACCACTACAGCACCTGCAGTGGCAAAGGCCCTCCTGGGAATATTTTCCATGGTGGGCTTTCCAAAGGAAGTAGTATCAGACAGGGGAAGCAATTTCATGTCTGCTTACTTAAAGGCCATGTGGAAGGAGTGTGGTGTGACTTACAAGTTCACTACACCCTATCATCCACAAACAAATGGACTGGTGGAGAGATTTAACAAAACTCTCAAAGGCATGATTATGGGTCTCCCTGAAAAACTCCGCAGGAGATGGGATATCCTTTTACCATGCCTCCTTTTTGCCTACAGGGAGGTACCCCAGAAAGGAGTGGGCTTCAGCCCCTTTGAACTCCTCTTTGGACACCCTGTTAGGGGTCCACCAACACTTGTCAAGGAGGGTTGGGAACAACCTTTAAAAGCTCCAAAACAAGATATTGTGGATTATGTACTTGGCCTCAGATCAAGGATGGCTGAGTATATGAAAAAGGCCAGTAAAAACCTTCAGGCCAGCCAAGAGCTCCAGAAGCAATGGCATGATCAGAAGGCTGTTTTGGTTCAGTACCAACCAGGGCAAAAAGTGTGGGTCTTGGAGCCTGTGGCCCCAAGAGCACTCCAAGATAAATGGAGTGGACCCCACATAATTGTTGAAAAGAAGGGTGAAGTCACCTACTTAGTTGACTTAGGCACTGCCAGGAGTCCCCTTAGGGTGCTCCATGTCAATCGCCTGAAACCCTACTATGACAGGGCTGATCTCACCCTGCTCATGGCAACTGATGAGGGACAGGAAGAAGACAGTGATCCTCTACCTGATCTCTTCTCTTCCACAGAACAAGATGCTCTAGTGGAAGGTGTAGATTTGGCTGATTGTCTTACTGCTGAACAGAAAGACCATTGCCTAAATCTCCTGGGTCAGTTTTCTGAACTCTTCTCTACTGTGCCAGGTACCACTTCTTGGTGTGAGCACACTATAGATACTGGAGACAGCTTGCCTGTCAAAAGTAAAATCTATAGGCAGCCTGACCATGTCAGAGACTGCATAAAGCAAGAGGTGCAGAAAATGTTAGAACTGGGAGTGGTTGAGCACTCTGAAAGTCCACTCTGAAAGTCCAATGTAGGAGGCTGGACTGGCTTGTAGTGAGTCCCTAGGGGTACTTGCACCTTGCACCAGGCCCAGTTATCCCTTATTAGTGTATAGGGTGTCTAGCAGCATAGGCTGATAGATAATGGTAGCTTAGCAGAGCAGCTTAGGCTGAACTAGGAGACGAGTGAAGCTCCTACAGTACCACTTAGTGTCATATGCACAATATCATAAGAAAACACAATACACAGATATACTAAAAATAAAGGTACTGGAGTTAGGGGGTTTTCGGTTTTGGCGTGGGGTTGGGGCGTTTTTGGTTTTGGGGAGGGGGTGGGGGGTCAGGGGGTTTTAGGTTTTGGGGTGGGGTTGGGGGGTGGGGTGTTTTTGGTTTTGGGGAGGGGGTGGGGGGTTTGGGGGTTTTAGGTTTTTGGGTGGGTTGGGGGGTGGGGTGAGGGATGTAGGGTGAATGGTGATTATTAGTAATGCTTTTATTAAGAATGCTTTTACAATGAAATATTGTTGTTAAGGCATTTGTGGTAAAATTATTAGTAGTAAGAACAAGGTTGGTGTTCTCCTCCCCTGCCTTCACACCATTTTCCAAAGGGAGAGGGTGTAACACCCTCTCTCAGAGGAAGTCCTTTGTTCTGCCATCCTGGGCCAGGCCTGGCTGGACCCCAGGAGGGCAGATGCCTGTCTGAGGGGTTGGCAGCAGCAGCAGCTGCAGTGAAACCCCGGGAAAGGCAGTTTGGCAGTACCAGGGTCTGTGCTACAGACCACTGGGATCATGGGATTGTGCCAACTATGCCAGGATGGTATAGAGGGGGCAATTCCATGATCATAGACACATTACATGGCCATATTCGGAGTTACCATTGTGAAGCTACATATAGGTAGTGACCTATATGTAGTGCACGCGTGTAATGGTGTCCCCGCACTCACAAAGTCCGGGGAATTGGCCCTGAACAATGTGGGGGCACCTTGGCTAGTGCCAGGGTGCCCACACACTAAGTAACTTAGCACCCAACCTTTACCAGGTAAAGGTTAGACATATAGGTGACTTATAAGTTACTTAAGTGCAGTGTAAAATGGCTGTGAAATAACGTGGACGTTATTTCACTCAGGCTGCAGTCGCAGGCCTGTGTAAGAATTGTCAGAGCTCCCTATGGGTGGCAAAAGAAATGCTGCAGCCCATAGGGATCTCCTGGAACCCAAATACCCTGGGTACCTCAGTACCATATACTAGGGAATTATTAGGGTGTTCCAGTATGCCAATGTAAATTGGTAAAATTGGTCACTAGCCTGTTAGTGACAATTTGGAAAGAAATGAGAGAGCATAACCACTGAGGTTCTGATTAGCAGAGCCTCAGTGAGACAGTTAGTCATAACACAGGTAACACATACAGGGCACACTTATGAGCACTGGGGCCCTGGCTGGCAGGGTCCCAGTGACACATACAACTAAAACAACATATATACAGTGAAATATGGGGGTAACATGCCAGGCAAGATGGTACTTTCCTACAGGTACCAGCTGTTGCTGCGGCTGAGGCAGCATTTGCGGAGTTGGCTCAATCTGCACTAGCTTTGATCTTGTGTATATCGGATCAGGCGGCACCATCAGACTCGTATTTGTCTCTAGTACTGGGACGTCTGGATAGAGCCTCTGTATCGGCGGAGGTTGCAACTGTATCTGCGTGTCTTGTGCAGTGGGTACACTGACACCATTCTGTATCAAAACTGTATCACTTGTCTGCACTGAATGTGTAATTCCCTTACCCGGTCCGGATCCTTAGGACCATCACTAGTGCTCGGAGCAGTGTCATTTATTGCATATGGTGGCGGGAGATCATGTAACAACTGATTAAGAAACTCTTCAGCATCTGAATCATCTTCATTTACCCAAGATCTCTGAGTCTCCTTTGGCTAGCTAGAGCCCTTGTCTGTCTTACAGGTGGCTTTCTTTCCCTGTGACTCATCCTCCTGCGTTATAGCCGGAAACAATTTAAGTCCGTCAACTATTCCCCTTCTCCATATTCTGCTCTCATTGTCCCATCTAGCCTCCGCTAGAGTCTTTTCTGCCCTTTTCATTCTCCTTTCAAGTCTTTGCTGTCTTTGTCGTATGGCCATTAAATCCCAGACTGCTAATGCCTCATACTGAGCTGGTCTTGGTGGTGGCTTTTGCACACTTAACATCCACCTTAGATTCTCTAAAATTCTTGTATTGAATGTTCAATGCTCTGGAAACGCTAAACAACCCTCCTTTTCTGTTAATTTGCGCCACTGCTTCATCCAAAGACACGGCGCTACTCCCTTTTCCTCCATCACAATATAAGCTGGAGTACCCTCAGGCTCCCCTTCACTCGCCAGAATATATGTGTCTCCCTTTAAAGCACTCCTCAAAGCCTTGAAAAAACTTCATTTTTGCGTCTTTTATTTTGTTTAGAATCTAATCAGGAAGTGACTTTAATTCCCAGAACTCTCTTCACCCACCTTTCTCAACCTATTGCCTCTCACGGACGGCTGCCAATCTGTGCGCAACCCCTCTCGGCAACTGACCTATCCCTGCACTGCACCACTGACGTCACACTCACACACACTACGGCTGACAAAGTCTTGCGGCTTGTCCTCCTCACACAAAACTAATGCAATATATTGCGAGCACCTTTAACAACAAAAACCCAAATTTGCCGGTTTACTACAGGAAGGGTCACACATTCGCTTCAGAACTTTACAGAGATTTAATTTGAAGCCTCGGCCGCTACTCTCTCCTTCTCAGCTCCTGCACCCGCAAGCAGAATTCGACCCGCAAATCCTACTCTCGACTTGTCAATGGTTCTTTCTAGTGCACTTTAGAACTTGCCAAATCTCCATCGAAGGTTTCACTCACACAATTTGACTCAAACTCGACTTGTCAACCACACCCGATTGACCTATTAAATCGCACAAATTAGAACATAAACCCAAGTGTCTCCTACACTTGTCAATATACTCCGGAGTCTTAGACCACGACGGGTCCGTACATCACCAACAACCACGTAGATAATTTTCTAGCACAAAGCGTCACACTCACATGAAGTTCGCCGACTTCCCGACTCTCATGCTGCAGAGTACGCCCACTCCTACTAAAACAACATTACCTGACCTCAACCCACACAAACTTCACAAATCACCTGCAATATGCATAAGCATGAGCAAGCGCAAATTCTACACCACACATGCTAAAGTCCTAGTCCTGCCTTTACTTCAGCCTGATCCTGTTCCCAGTTCTTGCCTCTGCCTCTTTGTTTGTTCCCTTCTGTTTCTGTTTCTTCTTGGTTCTTTGTGTCTGGTAAGTGTTCTATCAGTCTTCACCAGTGTATAAGTGTCCTCCTTTGTACTGGGGTTGGCTCCTGGTTTCCAGGAGGCAATTCCAGCCCCCATCCTTGTCTAGTGTTATACGTTGTCTTTCGTGTCTAACAGTGACAGTGTGCTATTGCTGTTTTCTCAGGAATCGCCACTGTGTTTCCAGCTGGACCCACAAGAGCGTGTCCTGTGTATGTAAGTACTATCCTTGTTTGTGCTCTAGGGTCCAGAGACAGAATCACTTCTGCTGCCTCCTTTCTATGGGGCTGGCAGGGTGACTATCTGTAAGAGCAAACTGCACAGAGGCATTGAGATTCCCTGTCACTGTGGGAGGTTCTGCGCCTTAGTCTGTGTACAACCCCAGCGTGTTTGTCCACTAGTGATCCGTTTCCTATTTGTTCACACAAGGGTTGCTCTGCTTTTACTTTCCTGTTTCCTGTGTCTGTCCATAGCTGTCCTTTCCATATATGCCTTTAGCTGCTCTTCTGCCCCAGTACACTACCTCTTTAGGATATTCGGTGCCCTCAAGAGGTGTCCCAACCAGAGTCCTGATCAGACCCACCCGAAACCGTGACATTTTAGGAGCGCTCTAAAAGGAGACGCATACATTATGGCGAGTGAGCGGGAGCCTGAGAGTACTCCAGCTTATATAGTAATGGAGGAGAAGGGAGTAGCGCCTTGCTTATGGATGAAACAGTGGCACAAATGAACAGAGAAGGAGGGATGTTTGGCGTTTCTGGAGCATGGAACGTTCAATACGAGGATTCTAGAAAATTTGAGGTGGATGTTAAGTGTACAGAAACCACCTCTGAGGCCAGCTCAGTATGAGGCATTAGCAGTCTGGGATTTAATGGCTATTAAACAAAGACAGCAGAAATTCGAGAGGAGAATGAGAAGAGTAGAGAAGACTTTATCTGAGGCTAGATGGGACAAAGAGAGCAAAATGTGGAGAAGGGGGATAGTTGACGGACTCAAATTGTTTCCAGCAATAACACAGGGAGACGAAACACAGGAAAAGAAAGGCACCTGTAAGACAGACAAGGACTCTAATAAGCCTAAAGAGACTAAGAGGTCTTGGATAGAAGAAGATGACTCAGACGATGAAGAATTTCTTAATCAATTGTTGCATGATCGCCCGCCACCTTATGCAGTAGATGACAATGCCCCGAGCACTGGTGCGGGTCCTGGGAACCAGACGCAGGATAAGGAAGTTACAGATACAGTGCAGACTAGTGATACGGTTTTGACACAAAGTGGCATCAGTGTACCCACTGCGCCAGACATGCAGATACAGTTGCAACCTCCACCGCAGATATAGAGAATCTAGCCATACGTTCCAGTATTAGAGACTACTACGAATTTAATGGTGCCGCCTGATCCGATATATACAAAATCGAGGTTAGTGCAGATTGAGCCAACTCCGCAATTGCTGCCTCATCCACAGCAACAGCTGATTCCAGGGTATAGTCCAGCAGCAGGACCACCGTTTGTACCTGTACCAGCCACCTTGACCAAGCCTTAGGAGGTACTGCTCCGTGGGGTTTGGGACCAGGTCAGACACCGGCTGCTATATCATTACCAATTACTGTCGGTCCACCGGTGCCATTATATGCGCATGGTAAGCCTGAGATGAGTGATCAAGGGTCGGGGATCCAGGAAATGATAAGAGGAGGGTTCACAGGAACCCCTCGATCAATATCACCAAGATCGCAAACAGCCGAACACCTCAGGTCTCTATTAGATCTTAGTCCGATTGGGGCTCCTTTGGCGGCAATGAGACAAGTGGGGTTAAGTGTGCTAGCCCCACAGACAATAAGTGTGATGCAGTCAGGAAACATCTCGTTGCAGGGCTTTTCCGTGCAGCAGCTAAATGAGTGGCTAGGAAATAACAAAACCTCCCAACCCGCTGTAGTGATTACAGAGAAAACTGAAAGGGATGATTACCTAAACTTTGTGAGACTGGGTATAGAAGCTACTGAACTGGTGGATGGGATAATAGGGGTGAACAGATTAGACTCATACACAGAAGCAGAATTGAGATACTGGTGCCCTAAAATCACTAAAGAAGTGGGCAAGGTGCATCAGAGGTTGGCGAACCTGGCAGACAAATACAATATTAATATTGAGAATACTAAACATTTGAAAAGAAGTTACAGATTAGACTTCGGCTCTAAAGACTTTGACCACATGAGATCGGCCGGAATAAAAGCGCATCTTAAAGAAATATTGCAGAGTGCGCAGATCTGGGGAGCCTTAGAAAAGTGGGAAGGCAGATGGGCAAAGAAAAGAGATAAGGAGAAAGGTGACAGTCTGGGATCAAGCCAGACTAAAACTTCACCGGACACTGAGACAGTAAAAATATTACCAATGAGAGAAACAGCTGGAGGGGATCTAGTTCATGTACCATGGTCCAGGGGAGACATTCTGTCCTTCATGAATTATTATCCCATGTTGAGGGAGAAACCGATAGAGTGGTATCAGCAGACAGATAGGTTTGTGAAACTTGCGAAGTGTCTCTGGGGGGACTTGAATACCCTGTTTGAGATCATTGTTCCACCTGACTTATGGCTTGAGTGCAAGAGAGGTGTGGACTGGCCGACACAGGAGCCGGCAAGGGATAAGGTGACCAGAGCACCATCTGAGGAGGTGATGAAGTACTATCATAAGGTGATTGAGTTTTTGAAGCAGAAAGTGTCGCCGAAAGTGACTGATTGGCAGAAAATCGACCGGACCTCACAGGAGGTTAAAGAGTCCATCCATGCTTATTATGAGAGGTTGTTGAAAGCGTTCAAGCATTACAGTGGTACTTAGACTATTGAGCCGAAAGACATGAATCATCTTGTGTTCAGATTTGTTGAAGGGCTGAGACCAGAGGTTAGCCAGATGATTAAGAATCATTTGATCTGTTGGCAAGTGAAGCCGATTGATAAGGTGTTACAGTATGCAAAATACTGTAGTGACGAGATTGAATTGAAGCAGAGAAATTTGAAGGAGAAAGTGATGGTGATGCAGATAAGGGCAGCGCAGGCAGGTATGCAAGGGAATGGAATCCAGCAGATGGTACAACAGCAACCGCAAGGGAATGGCGTGTTTCAGGCACTACCGAGAGGACAAGGTCGAGGTTTTGTGAATCGCGGTCCAGATTTGAATACTGTTGTGGTTCAAAATGATGCGCAAGGGATGAAAAAGATGTCACCATGTCACGCGTGCGGGGGCGTGGGGCATTGGAAGCGGGAATGCCCAAATGCGGTGCATGATGGTGTCGTTCAACAAAGCACTGATGTCGGTACATTTCAAAATGTGAGGGGTCCAAAATTGAGAGGTCAAAATCAAAACTTCCAGAATAACATGATTCAGAAGCAGGGGTTACAGCCCATGCAGCAAATGCAAATACTGCGTGTTCAACCAGCACAAATGCAGCAAGTACAACAGCAAGTTCCCATGGTACCTAGACAACAAATCAACATTAGCTCCAATGAGACAGCAACAGGTGATGATTCTTCCTCAGCAGGTCACACGTCAAATGGTGAATCAAAATAATACAGTGCAGCAGTTCCCATTGCGTGGTGAAGATGGAATGAATGATGAATGGTCGGATGACAGCTCAGACAGTGAGGAGTGCAGGCTTGCAGCGTCCCTAGAAGTAGATCATAGGGGACCCTATGTAGAGGGAAAGGTGATAGGTCACAAAGTCTCATACTTAGTCGATACAGGAGCTACACTCTCTACAGTCAGAAGTGCAGAGGTCCCAAAATTGCCACTTTCAGGGCGTACCATAAGAGTGGTAGGAGTAGCAAACCAGTACTTGACAAATCCAATTACTGATCCAGTTCAAGTTGAGATTGGCAACTTTCAGGGACTGCATAAGTTTGTAGTCTGCGATTCTAGTCCTGTATCCCTACTGGGAAGAGACTTACTGTGCAAGATGAAATGTTCGATTACCTGTTCTAATGATGGAATTGAGGTGCAGACAAACAGTGATGATGAGGGGGATGATGGGCAATTTACAGAATCAGAAACAGAGACCTCAAATGAAGATTACCATTTGATAACCCTATTCCTGATGCTTACAGTAACTGACTTGCCAGCCGAGTTGCAAGGAACAGTGACAGAGAAAGTGTGGGACCTGACCGGAAAGGAAGTGGGATTCATAAAAGGAGTTGAACCAGTTAAAGTACAGGTGAAGCCAAATGCAGTATTTCCACAGGTGTCGAAGTACCACATGGCACAAGATGTCCTTATTCAGGTGTCGCAGATAATTGCAGACTTTGTAAAGCAAGGAGTTCTGAAGGAGGTCTTGAGCAGCCCATGTAATTCACCAATAATTGGTTTGAAAAAGCCTTGTGGGAAAGTCTGAATTGTGCAGGATTTGAGGAAAATAAATGAGATTGTGGTAAAATGTTGCCCCATAGTGCCGAACCCAGCAGTGATTATGTTCCAGGTTCCGTGTGATGCAGAATGGTTCACAGATGTGCATTTGTCACAAGCGTTCTTTTTGGTGCCTCTTCATGAGGACAGCCAGTTTTTATTCAGTTTCAAATTCCTGGACAAGGTGTACAGTTGGTGCAGAATTCCTCAAGGGTTTTCTGAGTCACCATCCATCTTCAATCAGATATTGAAGAAAGACTTGGAGTCGCTAGAATTGCCTTTTAGTTCGACTCTGGTACAATACATTGATGATTTGCTGATCGCATCCAGAACAAGGGACGACTGTAGGTATGACACGATTGACTTACTGAACCATTTGGGAAAGAATGGACATAAAGTGTCCCCAAAGAAGCTACAGTACTGTCAGAAAGAGGTGAAATACTTAGGGCACTTGATTGAAAAGGGGTCCAGGAGAATATCAAAAGAAAGGGTGACGGCCATACTGCAGATGAACCCCCCGACAACAAAGAGAGATGTCAGGATGTTTTTGGGAATGGTGGGCTACTGTCGTCAGTGGATTCCCAACTTTTCGATTATCTCTAAACCATTGATAAAGCTGACAGGCAAAGAAACTAAGGATGAACCGTATACCATAGCTTTGTCTAAGGAAGAGCTTGAGTCATTTATGGAACTGAGAGAGTGCATGTGTTGGGCACCAGCCTTAGGTATGCCTGATTACACAAAGCCTTTTCTACTGTTTTGTCATGAACGTGAGGCTTGTTCTTTGTCTGTCTTAACACACGGTCCATGGAGGTGCAAATCGCCCTGTAGCATATTTTTCAGCTACCTTGGACCCAGTCGCAGCAGCCTTACCGGGTAGTTTGCGCGCAGTTGCAGCAGTTGGTCAGAGCCTCACACAGTGTGGAGGCATAGTGATGGGACATCCCTTAACAGTAATGGTTCCGCATTCAGTTGAAATTCTGTTGACCCAAACTAAGACTCAGCACATGACAAATGCCGGACTTACCCGATATGAGACAATTATTTTGGGGTCACCTAATGTCTCCTTAAAGTGATGTACTGTATTGAACCCGGCAACTCTACTTCCTGTTGAAAACACTGAGATTAGTAATTCGGAGGAGGTGGAGCATGACTGTCTTGAGGTAACAGAACTATGCACCAAACCCAGACCTGATTTTAAAGATACGCAGTTAAAGGAAAATGACTGCATCATGTTTGTTGATGAATCATGTTTGAGAGATTCAGTCGGAATACTGAGAGCCGGATATGCTGTGTGTACAATCACTGGCATTATAGAAGCCTCCTGGCTCGAAAGAGTGTATTCCGCACAAGTGGCTGAATTAATTGCCCTTACTAAAGCATGCCACGCAGCTGAAAATCTGAAAGTTACTATCTATGCTGACAGCAGATACGGATTTGGCATCGTACATGATTTTGGCCAATTGTGGTCAAAGAGGGGTTTCATGACCTCTTCTGGTTCACCGGTGAAAAATGGCAAACAGATTAAGGATTTGTTGCCTGCGATTCAGCTACCTCTTGAAATTGCCATGGGGAAATGCAATGCTCATGTTAAGTCGCAGGACTTTGTGTCAATGGGAAAAGGTTATGCAGATCAAGTCGCAAGGTTTTGCGCATTGAACTGTATATCGTTCAGGGATCAGTGGGAATTGTTACCCCAAACTGAAAATGAGACATGTTTGAACTTTGCATTAAGAGTTGTTGACACTTTAGATGAGCTAAAATCACTGCAGGGTCGTGCAAACAGGGAAGAAAAACGCTCCTGGCAAAGAATGCAATGTGTACAAAGAGCTGATGACTTGTGGGTCTCAGAGGAGGGGAAACTAGTTTTGCCAAACAGTCTTTTATCACAGTTTGCAAGACTTTACCATGGTCAGGCACACCTTGGGAGAGACGCAATGATCAGATTGTTCAAAGTTGATTGGTTCAATCCATAATTCAGACAAGCCGCAGAGGTTACCTGTCACAGATTCATCATCTGTCAACAGATGAATGCAGGAAAGGGAACTGTAGTGACTTTGAGCCACACAGGGAGAGCTGGAGGTCCGTTTAGCAAGATGCAGATGGATTTCACTGAGATGCCTGTATGTGGAGGCTTGAAGTACGTGTTGGTGATTGTGTGTGTTTTCAGTCACTGGATTGAAGCCTACCCTACACGTAGGAATGACAGTCTCACAGTAGCAAAGCTGTTGCTCAGAGTTAATACCAAGGTTCGGTTTTCCAGTCTCTTTAGAATCAGATAGAATAACTTCGACAATGAGGTGATAAAGCTCTTGTGTGCTGCATTAGACATTGAACAGAAGCTGCATTGTAGCTACCGCCCGAAGCATAAGGACTTGTAGAACAGATGAATGGCACCTTGAAGTCTAGGATGGCAAAAATGTGTGCAGCTACCAATATGAAATGGCCAGATGCATTGCCTTTAGTGCTGATATCAATGAGAAACACACCTGATAAGAAGACAGGACTATCACCCCATGAGATCTTGATGGGGAGAGCTATGAGGTTGCCCGCAGTACCTGCAAATGCTCTTGTGAATATCACAGATGATATGGCGTTGGACTACTGCAAAGGTTTGGCTGATGTGGTTCGCTCTTTCTCCCACCAGGTGGAGGCCAACACATTACCACCGATCAGTGATTCAGGTCACAACCTGCAAACCGGTAACTGGGTGGTTGTCAAGAAGCACGTAAGGAAGTCGTGTTTGGAGCCGCGCTGGAAGGGGCCATATCAAGTAATACTGACAACAACCACTACTGTGAAATGTGCAGGCGTTCCAAACTGGATACATGCCAGTCACACAAAGAAGGTGACATGTCCGACTGATGAGGAACTTGAAGTTTCCAACTCAACAATTCCAGAGAAGGAAGTCTCAGGGCCGGAGAACAGCCAAAGGGGAACTGAGACTGCAGGAAAGCCCACTGAGGACGGCCCAGTCCCTCAAATAGCAAACGAGTTCGAGAGAGGTGACGGTGAGCCTATCTCAGTAGAGGCAGCAGGAGAACTAAGTCAAGGAGAGGTTCTCACAGAAGTAGATGGATACGGGTTAGAACCCGTTACAAACCCAGAGGAAGAAGGGGAAATAATAGAGGAAGGTCAAAGCACACCAGCATCTCCCGAGCTAGTTGCAGGTCCGTCAAGAGAAAACGTCATAGCACAAGAGGAGGATTGCTGTTCAGCGTCCTGAAAGGCCAAGCAGGAAGAAAACGCATAAAGGTGATAATTGGCCAAAGAAACAAGTTTCAGGGGAAAAGATCATCCCAGGAGACACAATAGAGGAAAAAATCGATATAACCAGAAAAGAGGATCTAAGTGAAGGAGAGCTGCAGAGTGAACGCAAGCTGAAAAGAAAGAGAGTCGCAAACAGAAGGTACGCAGGTCCTGAATGGGCATATGCAACAACATCTGAATGGCAACAAGAATTCTTAGCATTCTGCTTTGATCAAGAAGTACCAGGCCAATACTACGGTACCTGAATTCAACAGGAAAAGAGACTGTGCTAAAATCGAGAAATTGAAATTAAAATTAAAAGCTGAAAGCTGAGAAAAAGAGACTAATAAATTACCGGATGTGACATTTTAAACCTGAATTGACTTTGAAGAAAAAAAACGATTATGACAAGCTGCTAACCTGATTTGACAAAAGGGTCCTGGGGTGAGTGAAACGCTGAAAATACACGCAGAGAGAAAGAGAGACTTTGAAAAAAAAAAAAAAGAGCTTTTAAATCGTCCTCAAGTTCATGGTTTGTTTGGGTTATTGAGTTATTCTGCTATCCGATTCTTTACAGACAATGGCTTACAATAGAGGTAATAGCAAAAAGGGTAAAGTGTGTGGTTGGTTAAGTGTTATATTGGGTATTGTGTGGGCAATAATAATTGTAGGTGTGATTGTGGGAATGCTGTGGTTGGATAAGAAAGCGACTAATAATGCTTCAAAACCTGAGACTGCTACACTAACACTGTGGGAAAAGTTTGAGCAGGATACACAACACTTGCATGAGGGAACTAATTCAAAGGAACTTTCCACTAATGTCTTCTATCGCTTGCTGAACGAGTATGTTGATACCATGGATGCGAGAAACTGTTATGTGTGTACAAAGATTCCTTCATCAGTACAAGAGGGGGTCAACTACCGTAGTCTTCCTTTAACTTACGGGATAAGCTGTAGTCTGCTACTAACAAGATGCTATCACCAGGAACATGTGGAATATTTTTATTCGAATTTGGATGTAGTGGTTTTTTTTGTGCCTGTGATTGAGTTTCTGAATAAGTTAGCTAAAGAGCATAGTATAAAATTAGTTAGAGGTTTCTTTGAGCCGACACTGACATTTGGGACAGCTTATGCACACCGCAACAATTTGACCTGCTTATTAACACCTGTAGAGAAAAGCTTTTTAGATCACACTGATGATAGACGCAAGGCACTGAAAGAAAGATTAGAAAAGGGATTAGAGAAACGCACATATGCAAATGATTATGCTTACACCACAATAAAGACGCAAGGCAAATTAGCTATAGATGCATTACATGTAGGAAGGCTTTTTATATATAGGCCAAAATCTGATCATGACACTTTATTTGTGGGAACGAGTGAATGCAGGCATCTGTTTTTGTTTCAGAGTAAATGGACATTCATGTTAAATGGACAGGATCCAGCAATCCCTGGGATCTATTATATCTGTGGACTTAATGCTTATTACCGTCTCCCTAAGGGATGGTATGGGACATGTTATTTGGGAATAGTTTTCCCAAAGATCTACCAGATTGATGACTTAAAGCAAATACCTAAAATGTCTGAATTACAACATGCTAGACAAAAAACGAGAGACAGCGGCTGCTGTCGTTGGTGACATATTTGGAGACATAGGGCCTGATTCTAACTTTGGAGGACGGTGTTAAACCGTCCCAAAAGTGGCGGATATACCACCTACCATATTACGAGTCCATTATATCCTATGGAACTCGTAATACGGTAGGTGGTATATCCGCCACTTTTGGGACGGTTTAACACCGTCCTCCAAAGTTAGAATCAGGCCCATAATTCCTTCAGTGGGGGTTATCTTAAACTCCATAAAGATTCGAAAGTTGTCTACTATTGTGGATAACATGCTGACAAACTTCACAGGGGCTATACTCCTGATGGATACTGAACTTGCTGCGGAAAGAACTATGGTGGTCATTCTGACCCTGGCGGTCTTTGACCGCCAGGGCGGAGGACCGCGGGAGCACCGCCGACAGGCCGGCGGTGCTCCAATGGGGATTCCGACCGCGGCGGTAAAGCCGCGGTCGGACCGGCACCACTGGCGGGGTCCCGCCAGTGTACCGCCGCCCCATTGAATCCTCCGCGGCGGCGCAGCTTGCTGCACCGCCGCGGGGATTCCGACCCCCCCTACCGCCATCCAGATCCCGGCGGTCGGACCGCCGGGATCCGGATGGCGGTAGGGGGGGTCGCGGGGCCCCTGGGGGCCCCTGCATTGCCCATGCCACTGGCATGGGCATTGCAGGGGCCCCCGTAAGAGGGCCCCTACATGTATTTCACTGTCTGCTGCGCAGACAGTGAAATACGCGACGGGTGCAACTGCACCCGTCGCACAGCTTCCACTCCGCCGGCTCGATTCCGAGCCGGCTTCATCGTGGAAGCCTCTTTCCCGCTGGGCTGGCGGGCGGTCTGAAGGCGACCGCCCGCCAGCCCAGCGGGAAAGTCAGAATTACCGCCGCGGTCTTTCGACCGCGGAACGGTAATCTGACGGCGGGACTTTGGCGGGCGGCCTCCGCCGCCCGCCAAGGTCAGAATGAGGGCCTATGACTCTTCAAAATTGGCTTGCTTTAGACATTCTTTTAGCAAAGGGTGGCGGAGTCTGCAAGATGCTCAACGAGCGTCATTGTTGCTTATTTATTCCGGACAATAGTAAAAAGATTTGAGGTATGCTTGCTAACTTGACTAGAGATAGTACAGATTTGAAAGATTTGAAGGAACCTGTAGTTTGGGAGAAGGTTGGGAAAGAAATTGCCAGAGTAGGGAGCTGGTTTAGTAATATTTGGAACGGGGTTCTTGCAAAAATATTAGGGGGTCTATTAATTGTCTTCGTTTTTTAATTGGGTTTATGGGGAGCATGCAAAATTAATGAAAGAATTAGAAGGAATTGGACCAACCGTAACAAAAGGAATGAAGAAAATGAAAGGGAGAAAATGTTTAATGAAATCTGGGAGAGCTCACACAAAGGCCAAGATGTTGAAATGCGCATTATGCACAAAGTGAAAAATTGAAAGTGAAAGGTTAAAAGGGAAAGGTTTGTGTGAAGACGAACGTCATCAGAGGAGGGACTGAGAGAGTTTAGTTTATATAATCTATATTAACATGAAATGTTTATGAACTAGTTTGAACTAGTATGTGATAATGCTGCATAGAAATTGTATTAATGTATTTTGCTTAAACGTGCACTTGAAATGTGACCACGGGGAGTGGCCGGCAATGTATACGGGGACTAATAAAAATGACTAATGATTGATAAAATATGATATTAAAGAATGGTTTTATACTAATTATTAATGATCATGTTATTAAAGTTTGTTAATAAATCTTGTAGGCCTTAGTTAGCATGAGTCGAGGCCTAGCTGCCTGGCTCTCATATTATATGTGTTTTTCTGACATGCAGTGTGCTGACTTGCAAAAGGACATGAACTCTTGTTTTCCTTCAAACTAGGAGCTGAATGTAACTATAGTAGATCCGTTCTCATGAAATTCATCTTGCTTGTAGAAATGTTTAGTTAAAATGCAACAGTGTAGATTAATATAATTTACAAGGTTGTTTAACCCCTTCGCTGCCAGGCCTTTTCCCCCTCCTGTGCCGAGCCTTTTTTTGGCTATTTGGAGCAGTTCGCGCTTAGGCCCTCATAACTTTTTGTTCACATAAGCTACCCACGCCAAATTTGCGTCCTTTTTTTCCAACATCCTAGGGATTCTAGAGGTACCCAGCCATTGTGGGTTCCCCAGAAGGAGGCCAAGAAATTAGCCAAAAAAGAGTGAAAATTTTGTTTTTTTCAAAAAAATTGGGAAAATGGGCTGCAGAAGAAGGCTTGTGGTTTTTTCCCTGAAAAGGGCATCAACAAAGGGTTTGCGGTGATAAAATCACCAGCTTCCCAGCTTTCAGGAACAGGCAGCCTTGAATCAGAAAACCCAATTTTTCAACACAATTTTGGCATTTTACTGGGACATACCCCATGTTTACGATTTTTTGTGCTTTCAGCCTCCTTCCAGTCAGTGACAGAAATGGGCATGAAACCAACGCTGGATCCCAGAAACCGCAACATTTTTGAAAAGTAGACAAAAATCTAAATTCAGCAAGGGGTCATTTGTGTAGATCCTACAAGGGTTTCCTACAGAAAATAACAACTGAAAAAGAAAAATATTGAAATTGAGGTGAAAAAAACATCAATTTTTCTCTACGTTTTACTCTGTAACTTTTTCCAGCAATGTCAGATTTTCGAAAGCAATATACCGTTACGTCTGCTGGACTCTTCTGGTTGCTGGGATATATAGGGCTTATAGTTTCATCAAGAACTCTAGCTACCCAGAGCCAATAAATGACCTGCACCCTGCAGTGGGTTTTCAATCTATGCCGGGTATACAGCAATTCATTTGCTGAAATATAGAGAGTAAAAAATAGCTATCAAGAAAACCTTTGTATTTCCAAAATGGGCACAAGATAAGGTGTTGAGAAGCAGTGGTTATTTGCACATCTCTGAATTCCGGGGTGCCCATACTAGCATGTGAATTACAGGGCATTTCTCAAATAGACGTGTTTTTTACACACTGTCTTACATTTGGAAGGAAAAAATGTAGAGAAAGACAAGGGGCAATAACACTTGTTTTGCTATTCCATGTTCCCCCAAGTCTCCCGATAAGAATGATACCTCACTTGTGTGGGTAGGCCTAGCGCCCGCGACAGGATATACCCCAAAACACAACGTGGACACATCACAGAAAACAGAGGTGTTTTTTGCAAAGTGCCTACCTGTAGATTTTGGCCTGTAGCTCAGCCGCCACCTAGGGAAACCTACCAAACCTTTGCATTTCTGAAAACTAGAGACCTAGGGGAATCCAAGATGGGGTGACTTGTGTGGCTCGGACCAGGTTCTGTTACCCAGAATCCTTTGCAAACCTCCAAATGTGGCTAAAAAAACACATGTTCCTTACATTTCTGTGGCAGAAAGTTCTGGAATCTGAGAGGAGCCACGAATTTCCTTCCCCCCAGCATTCCCCTACGTCTCCCGATAAAAATGATACCTCACTTGTGTGGGTAGGCCTAGCGCCCGCGACAGGAAACGCCCCAAAGCGCAACGTGGACACAGCCAAATTGGTGAAGGAAAACAGAGGTGTTTTTTGCAAAGTGCCTACCTGTAGATTTTGGCCTGTAGCTCAGCCGCCACCTAGGGAAACCTACCAAACCTGTGCATTTCTGAAAACTAGAGACCTAGGGGAATCCAAGATGGGGTGACTTGTGTGGCTCGGACCAGGTTCTGTTACCCAGAATCCTTTGCAAACCTCAAAATTTGGCTAAAAAAACACATGTTCCTCACATTTCTGTGGCAGAAAGTTCTGGAATCTGAGAGGAGCCACGAATTTCCTTCCACCCAGCGTTCCCCCACGTCTCCCGATAAAAATGATACCTCACTTGTGTGGGTAGGCCTAGCGCCCGCGACAGGAAACGCCCCAAAGCGCAACGTGGACACAGCCAAATTGGTGAAGGAAAACAGAGGTGTTTGTTGCAAAGTGCCTACCTGTAGATTTTGGCCTGTAGCTCAGCCGCCACCTAGGGAAACTTACCAAACCTTTGCATTTCTGAAAACTAGAGACCTAGGGGAATCCAAGATGGGGTGACTTGTGTGGCTCGGACCAGGTTCTGTTACCCAGAATCCTTTGCAAACCTCCAAATGTGGCTAAAAAAACACATGTTCCTCACATTTCTGTGGCAGAAAGTTCTGGAATCTGAGAGGAGCCACGAATTTCCTTCCCCCCAGCATTCCCCTACGTCTCCCGATAAAAATGATACCTCACTTGTGTGGGTAGGCCTAGCGCCCGCGACAGGAAACGCCCCAAAGCGCAACGTGGACACAGCCAAATTGGTGAAGGAAAACAGAGGTGTTTTTTGCAAAGTGCCTACCTGTAGATTTTGGCCTGTAGCTCAGCCGCCACCTAGGGAAACCTACCAAACCTGTGCATTTCTGAAAACTAGAGACCTAGGGGAATCCAAGATGGGGTGACTTGTGTGGCTCGGACCAGGTTCTGTTACCCAGAATCCTTTGCAAACCTCAAAATTTGGCTAAAAAAACACATGTTCCTCACATTTCTGTGGCAGAAATTTCTGGAATCTGAGAGGAGCCACGAATTTCCTTCCACCCAGCGTTCCCCCACGTCTCCCGATAAAAATGATACCTCACTTGTGTGGGTAGGCCTAGCGCCCGCGACAGGAAACGCCCCAAAGCGCAACGTGGACACAGCCAAATTGGTGAAGGAAAACAGAGGTGTTTTTTGCAAAGTGCCTACCTGTAGATTGTGGCCTGTAGCTCATCCGCCACCTAGGGAAACCTACCAAACCTGTGCATTTCTGAAAACTAGAGACCTAGGAGAATCCAAGATGGGGTGACTTGTGTGGCTCGGACCAGGTTCTGTTACCCAGAATCCTTTGCAAACCTCAAAATTTGGCTAAAAAAACACATGTTCCTCACATTTCTGTGGCAGAAAGTTCTGGAATCTGAGAGGAGCCACGAATTTCCTTCCACCCAGTGTTCCCCCACGTCTCCCGATAAAAATGATACCTCACTTGTGTGGGTAGGCCTAGCGCCTGCGACAGGAAACGCCCCAAAGCGCAACGTGGACACAGCCAAATTGGTGAAGGAAAACAGAGGTGTTTTTTGCAAAGTGCCTACCTCTAGATTTTGGCCTGTAGCTCAGCCGCCACCTAGGGAAACCTACCAAACCTGTGCATTTCTGAAAACTAGAGACCTAGGGGAATCCAAGATGGGGTGACTTGTGTGGCTCGGACCAGGTTCTGTTACCCAGAATCCTTTGCAAACCTCAAAATGTGGCTAAAAAAACACATGTTCCTCACATTTCTGTGGCAGAAAGTTCTGGAATCTGAGAGGAGCCACGAATTTCCTTCCACCCAGCGTTCCCCCACGTCTCCCGATAAAAATGATACCTCACTTGTGTGGGTAGGCCTTGCGCCCGCGACATGAAACGCCCCAAAGCGCAACGTGGACACAGCCAAATTGGTGAAGGAAAACAGAGGTGTTTTTTGCAAAGTGCCTACCTTTAGATTTTGGCCTGTAGCTCAGCCGCCACCTAGGGAAACCTACCAAACCTGTGCATTTCTGAAAACTAGAGACCTAGGGGAATCCAAGATGGGGTGACTTGTGTGGCTCGGACCAGGTTCTGTTACCCAGAATCCTTTGCAAACCTCAAAATTTGGCAAAAAAAACACATGTTCCTCACATTTCTGTGGCAGAAAGTTCTGGAATCTGAGAGGAGCCACGAATTTCCTTCCCCCCAGCGTTCCCCTACGTCTCCCGATAAAAATGATACCTCACTTGTGTGGGTAGGCCTAGCGCCCGCGACAGGAAACGCCCCAAAGCGCAACGTGGACACAGCCAAATTGGGGAAGGAAAACAGAGGTGTTTTTTGCAAAGTGCCTACCTGTAGATTTTGGCCTGTAGCTCAGCCGCCACCTAGGGAAACATACCAAACCTGTGCATTTCTGAAAACTAGAGACCTAGGGGAATCCAAGATGGGGTGACTTGTGTGGCTCGGACCAGGTTCTGTTACCCAGAATCCTTTGCAAACCTCAAAATTTGGCTAAAAAAACACATGTTCCTCACATTTCTGTGGCAGAAAGTTCTGGAATCTGAGAGGAGCCACGAATTTCCTTCCACCCAGCGTTCCCCCACGTCTCCCGATAAAAATGATATCTCACTTGTGTGGGTAGGCCTAGCGCCCGTGACAGGAAACGCCCCAAAGCGCAACGTGGACACATCACATTTTTTCATTGAAAACAGTGCCTACCTGTAGATTTTGGCCTCTAGCTCAGCCGGCACCTAGGGTAACTTACCAACCCTGTGCATTTCTGAAAACTAGAGACCTAGGGGAATCCAAGATGGGGTGAATTGTGTGGCTCGGACCAGGTTATGTTACCCAGAATCCTTTGCAAACCTCAAATTCTGTCTAAAAAAACACATTCTCCACACATTTCGGTGACAGAAAGTTCTGGAATCTGAGTGGAGCCACAAATTTCCTTCCACCCAGCGTTCCCCCAAGTCTCCCAATAAAAATGATACCTCACTTGTGTGGGTGGGCCAGGTGCCTGCAACAGAATAAGGCCCAAAACTTGTAGAGATAGAGGGGATAGCACAGCAAGTTTATAAGGACATATTCTTTTATACATCTTTAGACTGACTCTGCTTTGGGGACCCACATAAGTGAGGTGTCATTTTACTTGGGAGGCTGAGGGGAACACTGGGGAGTAGGAATTTTGTGCTGGAGTGGTGATCCTACGAAGAAAAGTCAGGAAAATATGCTTTTTTTAAGCACATTGAGGTTTACAGAGGAGTCTGGGTAAGAAAATGTTGGGGGAACCACGCAAGCCACACCTCCCTGGACTCCTTGGGGTGTCTAGTTTTATAAAATGTCTGGGTTTGGTAGGTTTCCCTAGATGAAGGCCGCACACAGGACCAAAAACATAGGTGCCCTCTCCCCCCCAAACACAGGTAGTTTTGTAATATATCGTTTTGATGTGCCCACATACGTCTGTGATGTGCCAAACACTAAAATTTTGAAAAGAAACACAGTTAGGTTATGTGAAAAAGACCCCTCACCCACCAACAAAGTTGGTGGCATGCTTCATCATCGGGGTCCCACCTGAGGCACCTAGCGTGTCACAGGTGTGCTGCGACGCCTGATTACAGCGGAGCAGGTTTTGTCATTTTTACCACACATACTGGTTGGATTTGGCACGAGGGTGAGTGATGGTTCAGTGGATCAAATTTTACTAACTAGAGCTTTCACAAAAATGAAATGCACTGTTAGTAACTGAAAGGCAAAAAACTGAACCAATGACTCACAGCTCGTGAGCTGTAAAGCCGCGACAAGGCACCAACCGCTTTACAGTCCATTCACACAACTTTCATACATGACACACACAAGGCCATTCACACCGCCAGCCACGGGCCCAGCACATTACAACACTCACATCGACAGACAGCGCCACTCAAGGGCCCATCACTTACATACGCCCACGTGCCTGATACAACAATCACACCAGCTGATGGGAGTGTGTGGACTGGTGTTTGGCTGGCAGTGTGTTGCAGTAGCCAACAGCAAGTCAATATGTACACTCTCAGCCAAGCCCCACTCCACCCACAATGGCATCATTTTTTTTTTTTTAACAGAGGAACCCCTAACTAAGTAGAAAGAATTACAAAACTACAAACACAAAAGCTCTAACTAAGAACATGACAGAAATGCTAACCATGAAACTAAACACATGAAAATACAAAACAGACATGAGTTTACACTCATGGTTGTTCCCAGAAATTCTTCTGGGTGTGGTAATTCTTAAAACAAGCACCGACACACAGCCCAGGCTTGGAAGGACAATCCGGGCAGTACATTCGAGACTCCCTCCGGATACCTCTTCGAAAACACACTCTACATTTCTTAGCTGGAAAGTCCTTTTTGGGTGTGGGAGGAATGTGCTCAGCAAAGTGGCGATCTTTCAATCTAGCCACATCCTCCACCACTGCTTCTCTAGGAACTCTGGCCTGTTCCACCACAATAAGGCTCTCTATCACTGACTCCTGAAATTTCACAAAAGTAATCTTTGACTCTGGAGACCTATCCCTAAACACAATAAAAGCATTGAAGGTTGCTAAGTGGAAGAGGTGAAGTGCTAACTTCTTATACCAAACGTAAGACTTACGAATAGCAGTATAAGGTTCCAACCTCTGGTCAACTCTATCTACACCTCCCATGTGCTTATTATAATCTAAAATGCACACAGGTTTGCGCACTTCAGCAACCTGGCCCCAAACAGTCACAGGGGAAGTACTCTCATCATGGATGGTGCTTAGCATGTAGACATCCCTCTTATCTGAAAATTTCAAAGCTAGCAGCTCCTCGTTCCGCAAGGCACAGCACTGTCCTCTCTCAAGTTTTTTACAGACAAGCTCCCTTGGATAGCCTTTCCGGTTAGAACGGATTGTGCCACAAGCAACTGTGTCCACTCTAAACAATTCCTTGAACAATTGCACACCAGTGTAGAAGTTATCTACATACAAATGGTGACCTTTGTTGAACAGTCGTCTACCAAGATCCCACACAATTTTCTCAGTAACTCCAAAAGTGGGAGGACAACCAGGGGGGTCAATATTGGAATCCCTACCAGTGTACACACGGAAACTATACACATATCCTGTCCTAATTTCAGACAGCATATACAATTTAATTCCATATCGTGCCCTTTTGCTAGGAATGTACTGCCTAAAAACCAAACGACCCTTGAAGAGGACCAAAGACTCGTCCACACTTAACTCTTTGCCTGGAACATAGACCTCCGAAAACCGATCTACAAAATGATCAAGGACAGGCCTAATCTTAAAAAGACGGTCAGAATCTGGGTGATCTCGTGGCAAGGCTAATGCATTGTCAACAAAATGCAGCATCCTAAGAAGAAGCAAATACCGATTACGACTCATGGTCGCTGGAAATATAGCTGTTGCCATCAAGGGACTAGTAGACCAATAAGAAGCCAGTGACGGCTTCCTTATCAACCCCATCAAAAAAGTCAAACCCAAAAACTTTTTTAACTCCTCCAAATTAGTGGGAATCCACTGGGCAGCTCTAGAGTGTGGCCTAAGTCTAGCAGCGTTGTCCCTCAAATGCTGCTCCGCATACAAATTAGTCTGCTCAACAATCTCTTCCAAAAACACATCATCCATGAATAACTCAAAGAAATTGATAGGCATAAAGTTCTCTGTATTGGCGTTACACCCCGGGAGACCAGTAAAGGCAGGCAACTCTGGCTGCTGCATGTTTGGGGCAACCCAGACATCAGGTCTTATAACGGGAAACCTTTCAGCCCCAGGTTGCTGCACTATTGGCACATCAATGTCCTCCTCTACAACAGGCCCTTCATCTGCACTGAGTGTGGCTTCATCATCAGAAGATTCCCCTCCAAGAGAAACATCACTGCCAGAATCTCTGACTTTCTCCTCTGCCTCAGATGCAGAGTCTGTCTCATAGTCATGATCAGACTGTGACTCAAAAAGCATACCAACCACCTGCTGAGCGGTCATCCTGCGGCTAGCCATGATATCTCCTGCTAAAATTAACTGGACAAATTCACCACCAACAACCAGCACTGTGTAAGACAAGTGACAAAGTGTAGCTTTGTTAGTAAGAGTTGTAAACTCAAAAACTATACCGCTCACTTGCCTGAAAAAGCTTGATTCACCAGCAACTACACAGCAATCACCAATGATATCCCACTAAAAATAAAGAAAGAAAGGCAAATTAGAAATAAGACAAAACAAATATCATTGTGCACAAACCTAAGGACAATTTCACACACAATCGTGCATTTAGTACACCCCCTACAAACATGTCATTCATGCATGGCAACAATACTCCTTTGGAGTAAATTGTTTTTACTTACCTAAAACATGCAACTGTGCAAACTGCAGGTCAACCACCGCCAAAACCGCAAGGAGCCACAGCAAATAAAGCAAAAGTTTTGAACTAGAACAAAAAGGAGGAAAACATTTTTTATCACAAATGCAAAGACTTCTTCAGTTGACAAACACCCCACCATCAAACATTTAGAAATTGGTGCCTAAGTGGATTCTGCCATGGGGCAGATGGGCCTACTAATAAAATAGACCTGTCTACCCCAAGGAAGCCAGAAAATACCTTTAGTAGTGTGTCCCCATGGAGAGCGACCCTTGCCAAAGGGGACAGCCCTCAAAAAAAAAAGCAACAAAAAAAAAAAAACACACACAACACTATCCCTGGTGCCTAAGTGGCTTCTGCCCCCCTTGGGGGCAGGTGGGCCTAAGAAAATAGGCCCATCTGCCCCCAGGGGGTGTAGAAATGGGCAACAGGTCAATGCCCCCCTTGGGGGGGCGCCCCGTGACCAAGGGGACGCCCTCCCCACAAAAATAAACAAATAAAAAAAAATCCCTGGCGTTCTAGTAGTTTCTGCCCCCCTTGGGGGCAGACCAGCCTAAAAATAATAGGCTGATCTGTCTCCAAGGGGTGCAGAAATGGCCTGGGTACATGTGCCCCCAAAGTGGGGGGCGACCCTTGCCCAAGGCCCCACCCATCCACTAACACACACACACACACACACACACTATCCCTGGTGTCTAAGTGGCTTCTGCCCCCCTTGGGGGCAGGTGGGCCTAAGAAAATAGGCCCATCTGCCCCCAGGGGGTGTAGAAATGGGCAACAGGTCAATGCCCCCCTTGGGGGGGCGCCCCGTGACCAAGGGGACACCCCCCCACAAAAATAAACAAATAAAAAAAAATCCCTGGCGTTCTAGTAGTTTCTGCCCCCCTTGGGGGCAGACCAGCCTAAAAATAATAGGCTGATCTGTCTCCAAGGGGTGCAGAAATGGCCTGGGTACATGTGCCCCCAAAGTGGGGGGCGACCCTTGCCCAAGGCCCCACCCATCCACTAACACACACACACACACTATCCCTGGTGTCTAAGTGGCTTCTGCCCCCCTTGGGGGCAGGTGGGCCTAAGAAAATAGGCCCATCTGCCCCCAGGGGGTGTAGAAATGGGCAACAGGTCAATGCCCCCCTTGGGGGGGCGCCCCGTGACCAAGGGGACGCCCCCCCACAAAAATAAACAAATAAAAAAAAATCCCTGGCGTTCTAGTAGTTTCTTCCCCCCTTGGGGGCAGACCAGCCTAAAAATAATAGGCTGATCTGTCTCCAAGGGGTGCAGAAATGGCCTGGGTACATGGGCCCCCATAGTGGGGGGCGACCCTTGCCCAAGGCCCCACCCATCCACTAACACACACACACACACACTATCCCTGGTGTCTAAGTGGCTTCTGCCCCCCTTGGGGGCAGGTGGGCCTAAGAAAATAGGCCCATCTGCCCCCAGGGGGTGTAGAAATGGGCAACAAGGTCAATGCCCCCCTTGGGGGGGCGCCCCGTGACCAAGGGGACGCCCCCCCACAAAAATAAACAAATACAAAAAAATCCCTGGCGTTCTAGTAGTTTCTGCCCCCCTTGGGGGCAGACCAGCCTAAAAATAATAGGCTGATCTGTCTCCAAGGGGTGCAGAAATGGCCTGGGTACATGTGCCCCCAAAGTGGGGGGCGACCCTTGCCCAAGGCCCCACCCATCCACTAACACACACACACACACACACACACACTATTCCTGGTATCTAAGTGGCTTCTGCCCCCCTTGGGGGCAGGTGGGCCTAAGAAAATAGGCCCATCTGCCCCCAGGGGGTGTAGAAATGGGCAACAGGTCAATGTCCCCCTTGGGGGGCACCCCGTGACCAAGGGGACGCCCCCCCACAAAAATAAACAAATAAAAAAAAAATCCCTGCTGTTCTAGTAGTTTCTGCCCCCCTTGGGGGCAGACCAGCCTAAAAATAATAGGCTGATCTGTCTCCAAGGGGTGCAGAAATGGCCTGGGTACATGTGCCCCCAAAGTGGGGGGCGACCCTTGCCCAAGGCCCCACCCATCCACTAACACACACACACACACACACACACACACTATCCCTGGTGTCTAAGTGGCTTCTGCCCCCCTTGGGGGCAGGTGGGCCTAAGAAAATAGGCCCATCTGCCCCCAGGGGGTGTAGAAATGGGCAACAGGTCAATGCCCCCCTTGGGGGGGCGCCCCGTGACCAAGGGGACGCCCCCCCCACAAAAATAAACAAATAAAAAAAATCCCTGGCGTTCTAGTAGTTTCTGCCCCCCTTGGGGGCAGACCAGCCTAAAAATAATAGGCTGATCTGTCTCCAAGGGGTGCAGAAATGGCCTGGGTACATGTGCCCCCAAAGTGGGGGGCGACCCTTGCCCAAGGCCCCACCCATCCACTAACACACTCACACACACACACACTATCCCTGGTGTCTAAGTGGCTTCTGCCCCCCTTGGGGGCAGGTGGGCCTAAGAAAATAGGCCCATCTGCCCCCAGGGGGTGTAGAAATGGGCAACAGGTCAATGCCCCCCTTGGGGGGGCGCCCCGTGACCAAGGGGACGCCCCCCCACAAAAATAAACAAATAAAAAAAAATCCCTGGCGTTCTAGTAGTTTCTGCCCCCCTTGGGGTCAGAGCAGCCTAAAAATAATAGGCTGATCTGTCTCCAAGGGGTGCAGAAATGGCCTGGGTACATGTGCCCCCAAAGTGGGGGGCGACCCTTGCCCAAGGCCCCACCCATCCACTAACACACACACACACACACACACACACACACACACTATCCCAGGTGTCTAAGTGGCTTCTGCCCCCCTTGGGGGCAGGTGGGCCTAAGAAAATAGGCCCATCTGCCCCCAGGGGGTGTAGAAATGGGCAACAGGTCAATGTCCCCCTTGGGGGGCGCCCCGTGACCAAGGGGACGCCCCCCCACAAAAATAAACAAATAAAAAAAAAATCCCTGCTGTTCTAGTAGTTTCTGCCCCCCTTGGGGGCAGACCAGCCTAAAAATAATAGGCTGATCTGTCTCCAAGGGGTGCAGAAATGGCCTGGGTACATGTGCCCCCAAAGTGGGGGGCGACCCTTGCCCAAGGCCCCACCCATCCACTAACACACACACACACACACACACACACACTATCCCTGGTGTCTAAGTGGCTTCTGCCCCCCTTGGGGGCAGGTGGGCCTAAGAAAATAGGCCCATCTGCCCCCAGGGGGTGTAGAAATGGGCAACAGGTCAATGCCCCCCTTGGGGGGGCGCCCCGTGACCAAGGGGACGCCCCCCCACAAAAATAAACAAATAAAAAAAAATCCCTGGCGTTCTAGTAGTTTCTGCCCCCCTTGGGGTCAGAGCAGCCTAAAAATAATAGGCTGATCTGTCTCCAAGGGGTGCAGAAATGGCCTGGGTACATGTGCCCCCAAAGTGGGGGGCGACCCTTGCCCAAGGCCCCACCCATCCACTAACACACACACACACACACACACACACACTATCCCTGGTGTCTAAGTGGCTTCTGCCCCCCTTGGGGGCAGGTGGGCCTAAGAAAATAGGCCCATCTGCCCCCAGAGGGTGTAGAAATGGGCAACAGGTCAATGCCCCCCTTGGGGGGGGTGCCCCGTGACCAAGGGGACGCCCCCCACAAAAATAAACAAATAAAAAAAAAATCCCTGGCGTTCTAGTAGTTTCTGCCCCCCTTGGGGGCAGACCAGCCTAAAAATAATAGGCTGATCTGTCTCCAAGGGGTGCAGAAATGGCCTGGTTACATGTGCCCCCAAAGTGGGGGGCGACCCTTGCCCAAGGCCCCACCCATCCACTAACACACACACACACACACACACACTATCCCTGGTGTCTAAGTGGCTTCTGCCCCCCCTGGGGGCAGGTGGGCCTAAGAAAATAGGCCCATCTGCCCCCAGGGGGTGTAGAAATGGGCAACAGGTCAATGCCCCCCTTGGGGGGGCGCCCCGTGACCAAGGGGACGCCCCCCCACAAAAATAAACAAATAAAAAGAAATCCCTGGCGTTCTAGTAGTTTCTGCCCCCCTTGGGGGCAGACCAGCCTAAAAATAATAGGCTGATCTGCCCTCAAGGGGGGCAGAAATGGCCCTAAAAGACATGCCCCCCAAAGGGGAGCGACCCTTGCCCAAGGGGGCGCCCCCCCCTCCACTACACACACAATCCCTTGTGCCTAAGTGGCTTCTGCCCCCCTTGGGGGCAGATGGACCTAAAAAAAATAGGCCGATTTGCCTCCAAGGGGGGCAGGAAAGGCCAACAGTTCTCTGCCCCCTTGGGGGGGGGGGGCGCCCCTTGCCCAAGGGGGCACCGCCCCCCACATAAATACACATAAAAATAAAAAACCCTGGTGATCTAGTGTTTTCTGCCGGGGGCAGATCTGGCTAAAAAGTAGCCAATCTGCCCTCAAGGGGGGCAGAAATGGCCCGAAAAGACATGCCCCCCAAAGGGGAGCGACCCTTGCCCAAGGGGGCGCCCCCCCATCCACTACACACACAATCCCTGGTGCCTAAGTGGCTTCTGCCCCCCTTGGGGGCAGATGGACCTAAAAAAAATAGGCCGATCTGCCCCCAAGGGGGGCAGAAAAGGCCAACAGTTCTCTGCCCCCTTGGGGGGGGCGCCCCTTGCCCAAGGGGGCACCCCCAACACATAAATGCAAAAAAAAATAATAATCCCTGGTGATCTAGTGTTTTCTGCCCCCCTTGGGGGCAGATCTGGCTGAAAAGTAGCCAATCGAAATGGCCGTAGTAATTGCCCCCCTAAAGGGGAGCGACCCTTGCCCAAGGGGCCGCTCCCCGCGTGCCAAAAACCGTAAAAAACAATGAAGAAAACAAATCCCTGGTGTCTAATGGGCATTCCTGCTGCCCGATCGCATTGCGATCGGGCAGCAGGAATGCTCAAAGAGACACCGGGGAAAAGGAAAAGCCTTTCCTTTTCCCCGGTGCCTCTTTAGCCCCAACCCCCCACCCACCGGGAAGAGGAACTCACCTCTTCTCTCGTCGCCGCACAGGAAGCAAATGGCTTCCTGTGCGGCGAGGAACCCATAATGAAGTCAGCGCGCGATCGCGCGCTGACGTCATTATGGGGGGTTGGGGGGGTCGGGGGTGGAAGGGGAAGGGCTTCCCCTTCCATCCCCGACTTTGGGGGGTGGGAGGGAAGCACACAGAGGGAGCGAGAGCGCTCCCTCTGGGCTGTGTGCCGAGGACGTAGTGGTTACGTCCTCGGCACAGCAGCACTGTGCCGCGGGACGTAACCACTACGTCCGCGGCACAGAAGGGGTTAAACCGGTGAAGACAATGGAGCTACTGACCAAAAGATGTGCAAAGAATTACAGAAGGATGAAATCATACCGGACGTGCTACCTCTGAAGACGTTAATCATATGGACCAATAAAATGTCTGTAAAATAATATGGGGTGAAAGATTATTGACATAATCTGTTTTCTAATTGGGTAAAGATAGTGGAGTATAACAATGGACCAATGAAGTTTTAGGGGAATGTACTATGAAAAGGGATAAAAACCCATGACACGGGGAGCCATTTAGGTGGGTTAGGGAATGCTATTGATTTTATCCAGAAACTTTGTCACTCTGTGTGGTGACTTATTAGTTTATTTAAAACCATCCTCTTCTTTAGATTGTCCATTTTACACTTTGCCTCCTTATGAGGGAAGTGCCCCTTTTCGCCCCAGAGCTGAGTTTTGACAGATGGCGAAACGACTGATGTCCTGAAGACGAAGACTGAACCGGAGTGCTGACCCAAACCTTGGAGGGTAACTATGACAATGAAATTGTGATTTGTCTGTTTGCTTTTCCTTTCTAGGTACCAACTGCTTAATTTTGACAGAGACCGTAGCTAGATGTTTTCCAAATTGGTGTTCTAAATTGTTTTGCATGAAGCCCAACATGCCAATGCTAATCAGTGGTTAGGACAGGTACTCACTAAACTGACGCAAATAGACAAACGACTGAATCTATGCTTGTTGAACTGACGTGCTGATGACACTCTGCTAAAGTTGATCTATGTACACACTGTGTTATGTTCTGATGTTCGCGATTTTTGCCTTAATGAAATCTTATCAGAGTTGCCATATCGTGACTATGCTGTTTTGTTTCTTTGTTTTGAGATTGACACATCTACTTTTTGAATTGTAACTAATAGGGAATAAAACTCATAGAATTCTACTAAACTGGTGTGGTTATTCATGACTGCAAGGTCATGGTGGTATCTTGAGTTGATTAATGTCTTTGACTAAAGTTAAATGCATTGTGGTAATAAATATTGATGACATTATTGATGTATTGATTGACATATTGATTAGCTATCTCGTCCTAAGGTGTCTCTCAACTGGGTCAAAAGATTCATTGGCCTAAAAAAAGTCCTAATGTGTAGTAAATTATCATAGAGGGATGCGTTAGCACCTTCATTCGCCAAAACTAGAGTTTACAAACAAGTGTTGCTCAAGCGAGGAGGGATGCTTCCAGGTCTGAGAGTGCGGTGGGATGGGCCAATACTGCTAACATTGCTTCATGACATGCAAGTCCTATGATAGAATTCAGCCTTTCATCCTTCTTGAGTTGATAAAATGAGTTAACACTACCTTGTATTATCCTCGTTGTTTGATGTGCCCTGTATGACATGTTGCTTATACCCAGGCAACGGCTGTATCACTACCTGAGTAGCTGGTTGAATAAGAGGAACCCCACGTTCTAATCCCCGCTTCCCTATTTCGAATGTGTGATCGTGGGCAAATCACATTCTCTACTTTGCCTCCGCTTCCGAATACTCACGAAAACGTGCACAATAGAAACAGGCCAACGTACTTAGCATTATACAAAAACTGAACAGGAAATTAAAAAAATCTACAGAATGATTCGAAGATGCGTAAGGCCCTATTCTGAGGGGAAAGCTGTGCAGGGGAACATATGGCTCATGGGTGCAAAGTAGTGTGGGGTTTTGAAACACAGACCTCTCAGCGGGTAAATGCAGAAGCAGCAACAATCTGTCTGCAGCATATACGCCATTGGCCACAATGGTTGTTAAGACACTATTTTTAAGTTCATTGATAAGTCCTGGGTTATGCGCATGACTTAACCACTCATCTGGTTGATGCACCTGCTGCTGACGTTTCCTACTGAAAGCAGATCAGGGGTTTCCAACATTGTTAAAACAGCCCAAACTGCTAGTGTCCCATGTTGGCATTCTAACTCATTGGGCTAATTCACTGCCTACAGCAGAGCTCTGTGTGCAACTTGACAATTGTTGGTCTAGCCCCAAGTAGGCAGGTCCGCAGGCAAAGGCACTTGCTGCAGAGATCTATGCACATCCTGCAGTTTATGGGCCCTGGCCCTGGCAACAGAGCTGAACGCGTTGATATAAAACTCCCTGCACATCTCTAGGTAAGTCCTGCAAGTCACAGGTTTCGGTCACAGCTGGGGTGGCTCAGCAGGTGAATGCACGACCAGCTCCAGTGCTCTGTAGACAGACAATCACAGTGAAAATTCCATTAAGGTTTATTAGTGAGAAGCTCAACAGCTGTAGATATCAGGGACTATCTATTCCAAGTCTCATACTCTAATGCCATTAAAATACATCAGTGGATTAGTGCACCTGCTGGGTATATCTGTGCATAACCTGCAGGGAACGGGCTCACTTGCCTGGAAGATGACTCAGCCTTTCATCCTTTCGATGTTAATAACAGGAGTACCATTCAGCTGAATAAACATATTTCTAAACTCACCTACTTTATCTAAAGAGCAGAGAAGTAGTTCGACATGGGTTCGTCTTTTACTGATGAAGCTTGTAAGCTTGTTCATTTGATTTTAAATCGTGATTTTTCCAGCATGGGAGAACGTGTTAGTATAAAAGAGTAGATTTTCTCGAATGCATTTTCTTCTCGGCAGTCCCTGACTCCTGCATGTTCTCTTAATATAGAAAACAGATCCTGCGGGTTTTCACATCATGCTTTTTGGGAGGATCTGAGATTTAAATCTTATGCCCTGATGACGTAGAAGGGTGAGAGCAGGTGTATTTTAGTGACGCGGGGGAAGGGTTCACTAACTGAGTGATGAAATTGTGTAAAAAACAGAAAGGGCCCCTTCTTAGAAACTCTCTTTGATACGGTCACTTCCCTGAAGCACCGGGTGCGCTGAGGACCTCTCCCCAACCCCATCAGTCACACCCAATTCATAGATAGGTCAGAGACCAGAAGTTGCTCGAAGACTGAGAGGGACACAGTTAATGTGTATTTTTTTCTGGTTTGAAATAACAAATACTAAAATATATTGAAGCTCCAACCGTTTTCTTACCTGTCATTTTTCAAGAGGAGGGGCTAACAATAATGAATTCTTTCAGTTCAAGGAGGAAGAAAAAGGGGGCCGGGGAGGGAATTAATTATTTATGATTATATCACCAAGGTTGGCTTATAACTTGAATGGCTGAAGAGCTCTCTCCAGCAGAAGTCTTGAACCAGCAGCGAAAAAGGAAGAAGCGGGGAGGCCAGGAAGGAGGGATGGTTGTAAAGAGCAGGGCTGCGCCATCTCTCCTGCTGCTGCTGCCTGGCTGGTTCGGTTAATTTCTTTACTTTTGCACACTTTATTCTGGTGCCAGTCTTTTTTTAATCCTTGCTCCATTTTTACGTCGAACGCAAGAGTGCTCTGACGCGTTGTAATCTATCTGTGGGCTTTTAACCACACCCACCGCACGCCCATAACTATCACTCATTCACGGGCTTGCCTTTCAAAAATCCTTTGTTATCATTGGTAAATGCTTTACGTTTGTCCCTCCTTGGGGTGGTTTTATTACCGTCTTGGAAACCGACCTGTTACATAGATTATTGCACGTTTGTCGATAAGTTTAACTGCAAGCAAAGCTCTTTTTTCTTTTATGTCACTCCTTTGCGAACACGCTCATGGAGGCGTGGCACTTTGAATTGGCTTCCTTATGTCAACTGTTTTACTTTTCATTTTCAATTTATGTGGCAACAAAAGTCCAGTTAGAAATTTACAATGCTAATAGCTCGGGCAAACGTGAGACCCATTGTATTGCAAATGCCTGTTTCTATTATATTTAATTACCATAAGTAAATCCAACCCCCTGCTCTGTACCGGGAGTTGGCAGCAGGGTTTGTCCTGGAGCCAACCCCACACTGAGCACATCCTTTGGCCGTGCACAGTTGGGGGGGGGGTTCACTAACACCCTTGTAAAGGCAGACAACCCCACACTGCACAGAGCGTTCGGTCCTCCACCTTACTGATTTTGGACTCTGGGATTCCATCCATTGGGACCCAGTGTGATTTTAAAGGGCGAGGTGTCATGCTGCCCCCCTCACCAAGCACAGGGGACCGCATCAAAAGGGGCCCTTAAAGGTGGGTACTCTAGTTGGGGGCTGTGTGGGAACTCCCAGGCCCCCTGCGGCCCCAGCCGGATCATCACATACACTGGGAGCAGGCATTCATCCCATCACAAGGAGCAGCATCTAATGTTGCTCCCTGCAGGAAGGAGCAATCTTTAGATCTCTTTTTCTGCCCATATCAGTTGGGATAGGGAAGCAAATCTAAAGTCCACTCCCAGAAGGTGGGAGCATTTCTTAAGCTCCCCCGTGCTGGGAGCAGGCTTGGTGTTTGTTCCTGCTTGGTGGGAGTTTTCAAAATGCTCCCACCAAGTGCAAGCAAATGCAGGTTTCCCTGCCCACACCACTGTGGGCAGAGAAACAGCTATGTCCCTGGGTGTGTTCCACAGGACATAGCTTGTGAGCCGGCCCTGGGTGATGGAGTCCCTGGGGTCATGAATGGCTCAGGAAGGGTAGCAGCTCAGCACACCTCCATTTCACTTTAGATTTGCAGCGTAGGAGGGTCCTTTAGAGGCTTGGGGAGAGAAGCTGCATGTGCCCCCTCCTCTACAAATAAGTGTTTCACCTTAAGGAATATGCTGTCCCCCGGGAATGGGATCCCTGGGGCCAAAAGCAGCCTGGGAGGAGGCCATGTGCCCCTTCTTCCTCCAAAACACACTGGGCCCCACGGAATTAGGTCTCTGGGGCCAGAAATGGCCCACAGAGTGGGCTGTGTGCCCCTCTCCTCTTAAAAAATGCACCGGGCCACAAGGGATAGAGTCCCGAAATTGGCCTGGGGAGAGGGGCCATGAGTGCCCCCCAAAATAAACGTTTTGCCCCCCCCAGGCCCTGGTCCACCCTGGGGAGTTTTGAAAAACAAGCGTGAGAGCCCGTACTTGTTCTTTTTTTTTATTTTTTTTTTAATTTGCTCTAGATTCATGGCCCCACTGCGAACTTGTGGAAAAGAAAAGAAAAAAAAATGTCATCCCCAGACGGGCTCAGTCTGAGACCCCACCACCAGGCCTAGTGGGTCAGGGTATTCCTATACTTTCCCCTTGTGTCTTTTTTGTTTCATTTTGTTTAGGACTGAAGAGTCCTGAGTCCTAAGATGGGTGCCATCCCTTCCTGGTTGAGTCGGTTCCAGCCAATCAGATTTCAGCTTAAGATGTCAGGATCCGTGGAGTCTCCATGTCCCTAAATATACAAAGTTTTGGGGCATTACTTTCTCAAAAGCGACTGAATGGATTTAAACGAAATTCCAAAAAACACTCTTTCTGGAACTGGCTATAGCTTTCTATCAAACATGGTCCAAATCCATTTAGCGGTTTAGGCTGTAGCTGTGTCTAAAGTTCTTAAGGTAAATGAGTGGGGAAAACATGTTTTGGGACCCCCTCCCGTTTTTCTCAGACTCCGCTTGATGAATCACCTTTAACCCTTCCATGCACAAATTAGTCAAAAAGTAACACTGTTTTGGAAGGTTTTGTGGAGATTCGTCAAACGGTGCCAAAGTTATTTTAAAAAAATGCATTTCCTATGGAAACACAATCCTAAATATATATATAATTTGTGGAGAAGTGATCACCTCCAACTCAGGGAAGATGGTTACTTTATAATGTTTTACAAGATCACAGCTGCCACTGTCAGAACTCCATGCAAATTATTTAAGGATACAGATGATAATAGATTGATCTATATTGCTTATAAACTCTAATGGCAAAATGCTGGCAAAGATACATGCTTTGAGACTTCTAAAGGTAATTCCCCCTCAATTAAAGGTGGGCTTCTTTTCCGGGAGAACTTCCAAACACCACTTAAAGATACTTTAGCATCTAACGTTTGAAGTACACATCCATGAAGAAGACAAAGTGGCCCTCTCTCCTAAAGAGGAAGTTTTCAGAAGAGTTTGGCTTGCTCAGACTGATTGAGAGCTGGCATGGGCCCACATTTCATCAAGAAGGTGCAATAGGTATACCAAGCACCAATGTCATCTGTACTTTATAAACTGCCCTTGTTCAGACGTCTTTACCATCAGCAAAGTCACACAATAAGGCTGCCTACTTTTAACTCTCTTCTTCTTGCTAGCATTGATCGTTTGGCAGTGGCCATTAGATGATGAGTGGAAGGGAGGGGCATAATCTCCCCAAAAGGTGGATTTAAACTTTTTCTTTATGCAGTTAATATTTGTTGATATTGTCAGAATCCAAAACTTCATACTATTCTACTTCACCATGTCTCACTATGTTTCAGTTCCTCAGGGTATAAAATAAACTAGGAAGGTAATATATCTGACAACTGCCACCACGGAACACTCACTTAATGGTCCTCCATTATGATGTCTCCTCAAAGATTTGAGCTATTTGGGAACCTTGTTAAGTCTGAACTTCTCTGATCTTGACCCTGACAATGTCTCAATGTTACTGGACAAGACATTACAAGACTTAGCTAAATGGAAAAAAGTTACAACTGGTTCTCTGGGGAAAGGTGGCCTCTGTTTTTAGCACCTATCTGCAATACTTAGAAACATTTAATAAAAACTGACAAAGAAAAAAGACTTTTGTCTGGGATGGCAAATCTGAGGTTGAAAATGCCGAAGTGATAGGCTGAGACGGAATCCAGAGCACTGCACCTCCCACACACACCGTATTACTTTAAGGCACAAAAGTTGCCACTTTTGGCCTATCATGTCTCACAGAATCTTGAAACGCTGGACTGGGTTTTTATTGAATGCCCTATGATGACTGGCCGAACTCGGTCAGTAATTTAGTGCTGAGTAAATAATTTATGTACCAAATTCGGAAGGAAGTGGATAGAGTATGGGTCTTGGCTCATAAACAACTAAAGATGAATAGCTTCCTGCATTGTGAAGCACCATTCTGGAATAATACAGAGGTTCTGAACAAAGGCTTTTTCATTCACTGTACAGAATGGTCAGATTGGGATATCATGGCCATATAACACCTAGTGGAAGATGAGGCTTTCAAGCCTTTCGATTTGTTATGAGAAGAGTTTGGCCATCCCTGTTGCCAATGATGAAAATACCTCGAACTAAGACATTGCATCTTGTGCCACCACCGCATGAGACTGCTCAGTTCCCAAGCCTCCATAATCTATGTCTGTTTGAAAAGGTGAAATTAGTTTAAAGGAATCATATCTGGAATCAATGGTGTCCTGATCGAACCTGATCAAAGAATTGTATTCTTCACCCTTAAGGTGCAGTCGCCTGGACAAAAAGCAAGTCTGACTAACAAAACAACACAGAGAAGTTGAATGGTTAGAGACTCTAGGAATCACATTTGACACATGCCCTATGGAAACACTTCTAAAGTTTGGTCTTTTTAACTTTCGACAAGATTAGGCTATGTATAAGTGGCAGAAAGTGAACCAATGCCTGGATTATTTCTGATGGACATCTGAGGAACCTGATGTACATATTGCACATTATTTTGTGGTCATGCAAGCTATTGGACACAATCTAAAGCAAAAATGGTCCTTTTCCCACCATCTTCACTGGGACTTGTAATATTTCCTAGAAGTGGCTGGAATGAACAATGCCAAAAAAAATAGCTCAATACAAGCCTCTAGGTGGCAAATACATATATACTGTGCCTCTGGAAAACACGAATCCTATATGCAATGAATGGCACAAGAACGGATGGCAATCCCTTCCTACAAACTAATCATTTACAAGTTAAATGACTAGTTTCAAGTGTTGGAGAAAATCTAGGGTCCTTTTTTTTTTTACTCAAATAGACTCACTGCCAAATGCTCCCTTGCATGAAGCAGTTAAGTAGCCCGGCTGATCTCTCTGATTAAATTGCCTGTTTATCATTTCTTAAAAACCTAATACTAGCTTTTCTCTCTTGAATGATTCATTAAAGTTGTTTACTACCGATCACCATGGAATATTCAATAAAGACCTGATATTAAAAAAGTACAGAGTGTGAGTGTAACTTCCCTGATAATTCATTTTAATCATTGCCAAGGGGAGCATGGTTTGCTATACAGTGACTACAGGGACAGCACAGTAACATATGGTACTTTTAGCCGGTTCTAACTTTTAATGTAGGAGCACTATCTATGTTTAGAACGAATGCCTGTAATTGCCACACCAGTAAATAGACAATATCAAACAGTGAGCAGCAAGTGAGCAGGAAACCATTACAAAGAGTGGATTTCCAGCTTGTATTTGAAGACTCTGCCCTTCTGAAATCTATTACGGATTTCACAACATCCCTCAAAAATACATGGGAGGTGGATTCAGAAGCCTCTTTGTTTTTTTGTTGTTTTTTTGCAGGTCCTTTCCCTCCAAAGTTCATTCACAGGAGCTCAGGCTGTGATGGCCTGAAAGCCCCTTCTGAAGCCACTTCTCCTCTCTCACAAAGTGGCAAATGTTTCCAAGATGGCAGGCCTGATTTACGCCGAGAAAAGTGAAACTACTAGTCCTAGATCGCAAAGTGCCTTTGGTACTGCGTCTGACCCTAATAAGCAAACTTACAAGGGGATGCGAATAGGTTGATGAACCTTTTGACTGGCTATTGAGATGTCCTTACCATAGCTCCAGTACGTAATCAATAATCAATACACAATAGTCAATGGAATCAATAATTGTCACACACCATGACCTTTCAGTCATGAATAACCACACCTTTAGTAAAAGCTAGAATATTTATTTCCCTTAATTAACAATGCTAAAGTCATGTAGATTAATCTCAAAATCAGATAAAACACATACAGAAACAATACTGGTTGTCCAAAGTGGCGGAAGAAACTTAATCTAATCAGAGCTTGAACTACAACGCATTCTAAGGTTATGGTGCAAATCAATAACAAAGTCAACTGCACCAAAGGAACTACATACATTAAGTGTAGCAGAGAAATTCATCAAGCATTAATTCCTACTAACCTGATTTCATTAATAAGGATCCTTAACTAACACCAGGTTAGCATCAGCATGTTAGGCTTCATGGAAAAGTTTTAATAACACAAATTTGGAAAAAAATCTAACTATGGCTCTAGCAACACAATGCAGTTGGTACCTAGAAAGAAAAAGCAAATATGCATAATAATCACAGTCTATTGCATTATACCTATCCTCGGTGTGGATCAGCATGCAGAGTCAGTCTTGGTCCTCGGGTCATCAGTCGATCAGCCAAGCATCAGGATTCAGCATCAAGGTTCAGAAAACGCAAAGTTTCTAAGCATTTAAGTTAAGCATGTCTCTGGTCAAGCCCACAATGGGCAAAAATGTGCTGTCTTCTCACAGTGTAATTCCGTTAAATCAAAACTGCTAAAACTACCCCCCCAAATCCCTATTGGTCAGTCGATCGTATGTTCACACCGTGTCCAATAAAACTAAAATCCCAAATCTATGAATTCTAATATTACTCCGTTCATATGTCATTGAATGACATTCAATGACATATGACATTGACATATGACATTGTTTGTCTTGCAATGTCCTCATCGTCCGGCTTTTCAGGTAACAATATTGTAGCAGCTTCCACTCTAGTCAGTATCTTCATTGTTCTTGTCATGAGAAAGTCAGCCTCACACACATTACCCACAAAATGTTACATTAATGAGATCATCATCTTCTAGCAGTCGGTTCTCATGAGAAAGTCGTCCGTTATAAGCACATTTAAACAATACAATAGAAATCGCAGTTTAACTCTCTAGGACAGCCATTTTATTAAACATTAAGAAATACAGCTTTTACATGAGGCCTGGCAAGTAGGCCAAGACACTCACTAAGTTAAGGCCTACAATTAATAAAGCTAAAGCTTATTGCATAAACCTTAATATGATGCACTACTACATTAATCTAACAGACGCTCAATATTTCATATTAGCAAATCATTGATTAGTACATTTTGTTAATATTGGTGTCCATTCTTCGTAATCACATTTTCAAATGCGTGCATTATTTTTCTATGTTATTTAGTTTTTTAAACAAACTTATTATTTAAAATACATAAACACTCATTAATAATTTTTATTAAAACACCTGTGCTAGCGCCGTTGAGTAAGAAGCTGGCATTGGTTGAAGCTATCACATGTGATAAAGTGCCTCCCAGGAGCATAGAAATTAATACTCCAGCGGCTGTGGGGCCTGTTATTATAGTTAACGGTTATTGCACAACCAGGGGACTTTGCTTGCATTATGGCCCAGAGCACTCTTCCTATGATACTGGGTCTCCTGGTAGCTATGTAGCCTACAATTAGGGTTGCCACCGGATTGGGATTTTATTAGCATGGCCCTGGTCTGTATTTTCAACTAAGGGGGGGGCAATAAATTCCGCCCACCCAGCCAAGATGGTGGAGTTTTACCCACTCCCTGTTATGCTTGTAATGCAGAGGTCTAGCAAAACAGCACCAACCGCCACATGGCAGAAGTTTTTCTTGCACACGGCTAGCCAACATTAAGTTGAGGACCAAGAATTGGAATTGGTGTTCCTTAGCGTAATTTTGGGGCAACAGGATGTCACCTGATGAGATTTTTTCAACCTGGGCGGTCACGGCCAATCACAACCATTACAGTGAGAAAGTGGCCCCTCAAGTCGAATTTCAACTTGAGCGGCGGCAAAGAAGCAGAGCCCTGTGGCACGCTGTGTGGTGCAGGTGACGCTGATTTTGCAGCACGGAGCACGTTTCTGGTCTAAAAATCTGTGCACGGTGCTGATTCCGCCTGCTTGCGGAACTCCGTAGAATCTCACCGAGTTATTATGTAACCCAAGTGGAATTCCGCAGAATAAAACTCCACAAGTCCCTCACACTTCTATTTTCAAGTACAGTCCAAAAAAAATTTGGAAAAGTGAATTTCAATATTTTTACCTCTGAAACATAAGCCAAAAACAGATAAAGAAATAAGTAGAAAAGTATCTCAGAGCTGTCTAAATCGTTGCAGAATAAATAATTCTTTAGAGCAAATAAAGGAATAATTGGCATTTTATAAAATAATTTACACAAGTTATCTTTCACCTATGAGCTCCTGGGTGTTTCAGAATAGCAAAATGTAAACAAACCGACGGGATTAATTTTCAAAGAAAGAAGGGTGGCAAGTTTACAAACAGCGAGGTAGAATATGCAGGGAGGTGAGATAGGGAAAAGAGAGAATATAACACAAGAAACGTTACGTCATAAAAATACTCAAATTACTGAATAAACATTAATGGGCCACGCCGAACACTGAGAATATGCGAGTATAAATCTAGCGAAAGGCTAAAACAATTTAAACTATAATAAGTAACATATGAACACCTGAACTTCAGATGCCCTAGAAGCTTAAGGCAAATCGAACCAAAATGTTTCGTTTTCAAACCATTCAATAAAAAGGGAAAAATATCAGTGTGTAATATTTCTTAAAGAGTCTGCCGCAGTCTGTGAAGTTTATGGGGCTAAACCTCCCCTGATCCCCCATCCGCCCCCAAATAATAATAAAAAATAGCTGGAAAACAAACAGAAAAAATATGTGCTAGCCTCCGGGTTACCACTCTGCAAGCATGCTGGCAAAGGTAAAGACTGCAACGCAGCTGCAGTGATTTTCGGTAGACATGGACCTTGCTGCTAACATCTCTTTTATGCAGAGATGAATTCGAACTCGTCGCTCCATAGTCATTTAAATGGATTCACTTTGGGAAACTTTACCTCACAAACCCACTCACAATAGGAAAAGACTCCTTACAAAAACTGCGACACCAACGCCCTTGTCTGGGAACTGTAGACCGGACGGTGCGCGTGCAGAGGTAAGGTGTGATCCGGTGTCAGCGAACCTGAGGAGCAGAGGCTGCAATTTCACTTCTGAGGCACGAAAACAACCACTACAGGTGATTCCCCTCCAGCCTATGTACTCTTCACAAAGAACAAACTATCAGATCTGCCTTTGGGGACAAAGGGAGAGAAAAACATCTTGAAATTGAAACACCTGCTTTCTGCACAGACCCATGTGGATTGCATCTTATTTATGACATGAAAAGCGTGATTCTTTGATAAGCGCACCGGCGTTTTTTTTCTTCCTACAAACCCGTAATGCCAGGCAGAGATGCTTCATTGTCAACTGCTGTTCTCTATTTAAACAAAAAAGCCGAACCTATTGCATTGCTTGCAATCCCATTTTTATAATTTGGCAAAAATGATGTTTTTCTTTCGAAAACACTTTCAAATACGAGGCCTTGTTTTATATCAGAAAAGACAATGGTAGGCACACACCTGCACTCCATTCATTATACCGCCGAACACTTGAGTGCAGTTTCATAATTGGTTCAAATGAATGAGCGTTTCGCACAAAAGAGCTTTAAATATGATGTTGTGTATTAGCCATGTGAAGAGAAGCATTGTAGTACCTACCATATGAAACCCACGTGTGTATTTGTAAGGCCCCCAAACATTTGTCTTTGAAATTTACGTTTTAAATCCTACAAACCGTTGGGCAGCGGAGTTAACAGAGGAGTCAGTCAAAAAGTAGCGCCTACTGCTATTTTTAAAGAAAATTATTTCTGTGCTAGTTTCAAATAAACCCATGCAGTGACGGGATGTGGAGTTTGACTTTTCCACTTATAAAGGTTGCCCTACAAATCCCATGATGCACTCTGTGGGTGAAAAACAAGGACTGGTAGAAGGCACCTTACTAACACTGGCTCTGGCTACTGTGAAGGCACCTTAATCACGCAGGCTACTGGGATACGGCCGGAAACTGTTATGAATGTTAATAATTATATATATATATATATATATATATATATATATATATATATATATATATATATATATATATTTTTTTTTTTTATATTGTGACCATTTTGTCCTTTGTTGAAAGCCTCACTGACTCGTATATTATGCAGAAGGGAGGGTATAACTCAGAGTCTGAGTTGTCTGCACTGCCAAAAAAGTTTAGATTTATCAAGTGATTCAATTAGGTGTGAGATGTACTGCAAATCATATCATATTTCAGTCTTGCATTAGTCAAGACCTTTGGACTATTTATTTATTTATTTATTTATTTATGCGCAGAGGTGACTCAACCTCACTAATACATTTACCATTCTGACAACACCCCCCCCTTAAAAATTACCAGAGGTCTTAAACATTCCCAGAAACAACTCCCCATAACACCAAAAACTCAGTCTCCTTTCATTCATAACCCTTCCTTCGCATTCCCTAATCTAGCTCTCTCACACTCAAGGCTGGATTAACTTTTAAGCAAAAAAAGCAAATGCTTATGGCATCAAGGGAAGGGGGCACAACATAATTTTCCATTGTAGGATTTATCATGGACCATATGTTGCAAAATTGCAAATGGGGCAGCTGAATCAGCTTCCACACAAAGGGGCACCCACAATAAATGAAACAATGATATATTCAGGGGCGGCTCCCCCCTTGCCATCATCAGCAGCTGCTGCAAAACTGTTATAGTAGAAACATAATAAACTCTGTTTATTATGTTTCTACTACAAAAGGGGTGGAGTCACGGGCGTGACAGAAACAGGGGGAGATGCACAGCACTACCCCTCAGAGTTCATGTGTATTTGGCCAGCGGCAGCGCAACAAAAAGGTAAGTTTTATTTTTTTAATTATAAATTTTTGTTTTTGTTTGTTCCCCCTTGCCATGCACCACATTGTGCCACCCTGCCCCTTTTTCCTCCTGCCAGCTGTGCCTGGATATATATATATATATATATATATATATATATATATATATATATATATATATAAATCTATAATGTAAAAATAGTAATAATAGAGGTTAATGATATAAATTAATCTTGGGAATACAAAATAATTAGAATCTGGTAACTGCCACATTATGTGAACCTAAAAACATGTGCATTTCGGTATGGATCATTAGCTGACCAACTGTGCAGTCACAAGATGAACTTGAAAGATATAAAGTAGCTACAAAGGAAATGCTACCAGATGTTGATTACAAGGCAGCTCAAACTTGCAAATGTATCAGATAAAAGCTACCCAATGACAGAGATGCACCAGAAGTATATCTGAATGCCATAGATACATTTCCTTTTACACAATTGTTGACAAACTTGAAACTGAGATGAGAAGAAAAAGAGAGTTATACAAAAAAATGGGGGAGTGATGTGCCACATAATGTCACTTCATCATCTACTGGAATTGAAAGATATTCTCAGTGTTGTTAAAAGCTGACTGATGCTTACCCAGAGGACTTAAACACTAATTTCTCAGCTTCCTCAGTTTCAATCATATGTGTATCATAAGTTCAGTTCAACAGAAATGCAAAAACAAGATTCAGTCATGCTGAACTTTATAAAATAATTGTAGAGGACAATATTGAGTGTATCTTTCCAAATTTAGACATTTTCTTCCTTATATTTTTAACATTAATGGTAACACATTGCCCAGCTGACAATTAATTTTCTCAGTTTCATTTAAAAAAATAACATTTTATTTTAAGGTTTATTATTATTTATATTCTGAATTAGATATGTATGGGGGTCCCAACATTTTTTAAGTGTTCAGGGCCTCTAAAGGTCTTAACTCACACTCCATCAACCATTTCCAAGTGAACAGCTCTAGTCCTGCTCCAAAGCCCCAACCTTAATCTTGCTCCACCTGACTCTCCATCACCCCCAAACTAAATATCACTGTCACCTTGTCCCCACCCCCTGTCTCCAACCTGTCACCTATCCATATTCTTGTGGCTCATGGCACTTGCATAATGTCGCTCTGGCCTTGCCCCCCCCCCCCCCCAGGGACCCACATTCCCATTTTCTTCCACCCACTGCAACGTGCGGCATGAGGCAGTGTGAGAAATTGGGTTGTTCGTTTACTGGGGTGTGAACCCCAGTCAAGCAATAGCCACAATCCCTTACAGTATGAACCACAAAAAGTCACTAAATTAACCTGTGTTTAAGCTTGGGTAGCTGGGCACAAAAAGCAGTCAGCCTAAACTAAGAGGCAGTGTGTTAAGCATTTATGCAGTACACCAACAGCAAAACAGTGAAAGCACAACACAATAAAAATTCCAAACCAATTTAGGAAAATAGATAAAAGTTCTATACATTATTTGACACCAAAACCATGAAAATCCAATTAGTAGAACCAGAGTTCTGAATTTCTAAAGTTTAAGAGTCAAAATAGCAAGTCCTCAGTTTTAGAAAATGGCCACCTGGGCACATTTAGCACCACAACTAAGAGATCAGGAGTGGAGAAAGACCTCTTGGGGGTGGAAGACTCACTCAGGCTGGCTCCAGGAACATGTTTAAGATCCTGTTATGTCCCTGTTGCTCAAAACAGGAGAACAGATGGACTAGCCCTTAGAGCCATTTCTGGGTCCTGTGTGTAGGTGTTGATGCAGGGCTCTGCAGAAGGGCTGGTGTCTGAAGGTCCCAAACAGTCTCCTGGTAGCAAAGCAGTCCTTCCAGGTACAGCAGTGATCTGGCAGAGTGCACAATAGGTCACAGCAGCAGCCAGTCCTCTGAGAGTCCTTCTACAGGACCAGTAGTCAACTGAGGGGCACGTCTGAGAGTGTCCTTTCTATACCCTGGTGCCCTGTTCCTTGAAGTTGGGATAAGTTTTCAGAAGGGTTCTCTGAAGTTCTGGGAATTTCCTGCCTCCCCTGCCCTGGCTCCTAGCTGGTTGCACTGACAATACAGGGCCGTTAAGCCTATTGTCTTTGTGGCAGAGCCTAGCCTATTTAGTTGCAAGTGGTACTGTGCTTAGCTCTGCCCCCTATCAAGTCAGTTAATAAGTTAATTGTCTATTTAGTCTCTGCTAATCCCCCCTTTTTAAAAGTGGCATTTTTAAACTTGAGATGATAAATCTGACTTTACCATTAAAGAAGGTTTATCATTACATGTTCATAGGTGCCAAATATGATGTATCTATCACCTATGGTTTAGGAATCAGAACTTATTAATTTTAATAAGGAACACAAATGTCACCCTGTGGGAGGGGTTGGTCTCTCAGTAGTGGGAAAACAAATTTGGGAGTTTTTCACTACTAGGATATGTAAAACCAAAACATATGTGTCCTACCTTTCAATTACACATCACCCTGCCCTATGAGCTACTTAGAGCCTACCTTAGGGGTGACTTATCTGTAATAAAAGGGGAGTTTGAGGCATGGCAAGGAGTTTTGAATGCCAAGTCGACATGGCGTGGTGCACTGCTTTCAGGCTTCAATGTCAGACCTTGAACAGGTTTTAAGGTGCCACTTAGGAGCTGCAGGCCCACTGGTAGCATTTATTTGACAGGCATTGGGTATATGGTATACCACTCTACAAAGAACTTACATGTAAATTAAAAATGCCAATCATGTATATACATATCAAACCATGTTTAGGGGAGTGAGCACATGCATTTCACCATTGGTTAGATGTGATAATGTGCACAGAGTCCTAAGGCCAACAGAGCAAAAATACAGACAAAATGGGGGCAATCAGAGTTTGGGGAAGACAACCCTACGACTGACTGGTCTAACAGGCAATATCTAACTTCACTGTAAGTGAGGGTATTTTACCTTTCACTAGGAGTATGTCCACACTCAAATTATTTCCCTTTAATGCCAGTGGCTACTATGGCAATGTGTGTATTTGGAAATAAGAAATATACATCTTTGCTTTTAGGCTATGTTCTGTGTTTTTTTCTCATTCCACATCAATGGGGGTCAGGCAGCTTCCCTAACAATAACGTTTTGAAAAAATAAAATAAGCATTGACAAAGACAAAAGGCTGGCAGCTAATGCCAGACCCATTGGTTTTGCAATACTTGTTTAGAGTCCTGTGGCACACACAGATCTGTATTTACAATGGGAAACTAGTTAATTCTAAGTAGTGGGTTAAGAATCAACAACTGATTTATATCTGGTGCAGAACACTGGATTATTTGATATATTTGATTCAAAGTCAAGAAGCTAATTATTTATTTTGCCCTTCATTCCAAGAACAGCATTTTATGTTGTCACCATTTATAAGTGAATGTGAAGAAAGAAAGCAATTTTCCCTATGTAGCTCAAACTGTAAAACTGAAGTTAGCCTGAAAGCAACCTAAGACTATAAGCACAGTTCTCCAAACCCCAGACCACCACTGCTGTGATGTAGATCTAACTGGATTCCCCATTAGTATTTCCAGGTCGACTTGCTCAGGTTCCATTGAACACCTTAAAGGTTTATTATAATTTTGACTTCTTCTGAGAATATGCTGAATATAGCCTGTGCTTTGTAAGCTGTGTGCTGTTCTGTCAAATCACTAATGTACTTGGATTGCAGGTCTTGAAAAACCAGGAGGACCCCAAAATTCACTTACTGATAACAAAATAGTTTCGTATGAACATTACAAAGCACTGTCTACATGAGGGTTGGTCATCATACGTTCTGGAGAAACAGGTAGGGCCCGATTCACAAAGGTAAACCTAGTAATCTTTTATCCTGATACACCTGTGTCAATGTCTACCATCTCCCCACCCAGCTGAAACTCCTTAGCCCAACAGCCAATCCCAGCCTTGCTTCACACATAAAAGAAGCGCTGGCACAAACAAACCCATTCAGACCTTTCAACATGTCGCTTAATGTGTTTGTTGGTTTGCTCCTTGCTATGCAACAGGAGGGTTTGAGGAGGAGGAGAAGGAGGAGAATAGAGAGGATTTTCAGACAAAGGATAAACCTGTCCAGCCAAACTGTCATGGTCGTTTTCCCCCAATGTCACCTTGGAGATGGTTTGTGAATGAAAGCAGAATCTGGACTCTTTGTCCTGCCACTCCCACGCCATCCCAGCGTATGTCAATATCCAAGCAGCCCTCCATTTTTTGCTTACGGGGTAATTCCAGAGAGTGTCCGGTGACCTTGTGCGCATCTCTCAGGCAACCCAGTCCATATGCTTGCATCAGGTACTGAGCTGCATCAATAGGAGAGCCCATCTTCACATATGAATGCCCCATGCACTGGCCAGAAGGCAAAGGGTAGCTAAGGATTTTTACCTCTTTTCCTGCTTCCCACACGTGCTAGGTGCCATTAATTGCACTCATTTGACTCTTCAGCCACCTCACCACAATGCATACATCTACTGCAAAAGACACAGCTGGCACTCTATCAATGTGTCAATCTGTGATGCCAGTGGTAGCTTTATTGATGTGCATGTAGTGTTTCCAGGCAGTGCTTATGACAGCTATGTATTCCGCAGGTCACCTCTTGCCCAGCGGATGGCAGCAGGATAATTTGGCAACATGTGGCTACTGGGAAGAACCAAGCAGCAAACAAGTATGATATGTATAATTGCTTTTTAATATACACAACCAGTATATAACACTAATCCTCATGCTGCACACATGGCACCAACAGACACAGCATGCACCATTTCATACATCATGTAGTGTACAGATGTTAGAGGGACACGTATAAATATTAATTAATTTTCCTCCCCAGGTGATGCTGCATATGCACTATCCCATCATCTCCTCACACCATATAGATATGACTCCACTGTACCTCAGCGGATGTAAAATAGGGCACACATACGTACATGAGCCATTGTTGAGTGCAGTTTTGGTCTTCTGAAGTCAAAATTCACCCTTTGGGTGGAGAGGCCCATTAGAGGGGGAGTTTCGGTAGTCAAGCCAGAATCGCTGCATTGAGATTTCACAGTGCGGCAATCCTGCCCCAAAAGCAGACTCCCCCAGAACTGGGGGGCCTCCACCATGGGACAGATGCCCTTTGTGAATCAGGCGCCTTGTATGTGTGTGTGCTGCAAATCATGTGGTAGTGTGGCTATATGTCTGTTATATGTACACCATGGTACAAGTGGACCAGTGTAAAGGCATGGATAGTCCATGCTCATAGCTGCCATGTTTGGCAGTTGCTCATGCTGTGTACCACCCCAGGCCTGTGGTTAATTATAGTGGAATCTGGGACTTCTGTGTTCCTAGTTTCACTATGGAATGAAAATGACTACATGTTCCAGAATTCATCTAGGTCACCCGACCTGGATCAGCACATCATAAATGGACCTGGAAAACTTGTCAGGGCTGTGTGATTAGGAACGGACTTCCTCATGAAGCAGACTACTGGTCCCGTTCAAAAATGTCTAGGCAGTTTGTAATGTGTGTAATTCAGAATGCATCCCACATGAAAGTCTAATTTACACCTGTGATGATATGACACTGTCTCATGTCAACAGGTACCTTGCGAGATAAATGGTGAGTAGCTGTCAATGTCTTAGCAGGTATAGTGTACTTAAACACACACCCTGCCCTAATGGCACATCTAGGCCCATCACAGGTACAAAGACACACTAACCTGCAGCACACAGTGAATAAACTCCATTGGTCGTATTCTACAAAGTGCCCCAGGTGTGCAAGGGGAATTTGCACCCACTCTGCATACCCCCAGGGCACTTCTGTATTACAGAAAGGTCCGCAGATGCTTGTGCAGCCATTTCTGTAATACAGATAGTGCTGGCGTACATGTAGTGCCTGCACTATCACCAGTGGGTGTCCACTCATTTGCATGGGGGCTTAGCCCCCATGCAAATGAGGGAATTATTTTGCCTCTGTACCCATGCCTTATATTAGATGCGGGCTCAGAGGCAAAGAAGGAGGTGCACCCCTGATGGTAGGCCTCTGAAAGAGAGAATGGTGGACCTATGGATCCCTCAGATATCTCCTTGCAGGCGGGTGTAGTCATTCACTGGACTTGCCTGCAAGGGCATTTCTAATCCCCCTTGACACCTGCACAGTGCTGCACAGAGCAGCTGCTTTAAGGCTGCTCCAATTTTCACTTGACTGTGCTGCCCCAGCGTAGCATGAGCTTGTGGCTGCCTGGGGGCAGCGCATTCAATGTGACAGGATGCACGTCCTCTGTGTCCACATGGTGCACCTGTTTTAATCTCCGCCGTGGCACAAACAGAGAAAATGCATCCTATGTGTAATAAGGCCCCAGATCATATTGTTTGCAGCATGACTCATCTGTTCCTCTAGGCCCACATAATGCAGAGACAACCTATCAAGCACCCCCTCAATTAGTATGTTAATTTCAGTATCACATAATGCCTTGTCCTCAGGTCCCTCAGCCATATTGCGTGAGGTGGGTTCAAAAGTGCAGCTCGATGGCAGAGGATCCTACTTGAGGTGAGTCTGACTCAGATTGACCATAAAATAGATGTCTGCCCCTCCATGTATTGAAGGGGGTTCAGAGTACTGCTCCATAATGATGAAGGATGAAATCCAGAAACACATATATGGGCCTGATTCACAATGGATCCCCTTGCTTAGAATTCTTATTGTGGAGATTCTGCCCTGTGTACAGTGACTCCCCCACGACTGAGGGGCCTCCACCACTAGTGTGGAGGCCATTTACAAATCTGGTCCTATGTGTCTAGGAATAAACAGCACTACTTGCTCCAACTTTGGTGAAACACTACAGTCTACTTTGATGTAAGTGCCAACTGTGGACCGCATGTACCATGATGCAAAGGGGCAAATTGTGCTGGAATGTAATGTAGTGTGTACCTAAACATTCTTTCCTTACTGAATTGGACTTCCAGCCTTTCTTTCACATGTTTTCAGATTCTACACTTACTAAATATTGTTTTCTGTCCTGAGTGCAGAATCTCCACACGAGTGCAGAGTCTACGCCTCGGTTAAGGAGAGCACGCCCAAGATGTGGAAAATCCACACTTGTGGTGGAGATTCCAAAAACGGGCCAGAACCCAATGTTTTCATACAGAAAATGACAAAGAGGAAATACAAAGCAGGAAGTTCAGGAAAGAAAGTTGCAGGCAGCCAATTTATGGTCATTCAGAGTCATTGTCGCCTCCAAATAAGATCCTCTGCCATCCTGCTACTCCTTTTTTCCAAGCTGCCCCCAGCATGGCTGAGAGACCTGATGAGAAGGCATCCCCCTTAAGTGAAGCTGAATTGGACTTATTAGCAGGGGATGTGTGCTTGAAAAGTGCTCTTAGCTTTATGGGGGTCCTGAGGACCAGTTGAGCAATGCAGTGCATTCCCGGTTCTGGGCCAACATTGTGGACCGCTGCAGTGTAGTGGATGTGTACCACTGGCAGGCTAGAACATTCCACAGGCACTGGGAGTAACTGAAATGCTGGGCCTGTCTGAAAGCCCAGGAATTATTGGTCCAGTCCTCCCAGCCCCATGGGCACAGGCCCCACCTTACACCACTGTACCAGAGGGTCCTTAGGGCAGCCTGGCCAACCGTGCATACCCCGCTGGAGGAGTTTGAGCAGCAGAGACCAGGTAAGGGCATGGTCTGCATTATGTGTCTTGTAGTATGATGGGTGGTGACAGAGCTATAACTTCATGCATCTTTGAACACTACTGATAGCTACACAATGGAAATAACTAGAGTGACCTGCACCGCCTACCTTTGGACACACCTTAATTTTTAGGGGTATCATGCATCATAAGTGTGATGTGGTCTCTTCAAATTTCCAACAGAGTTTTCCACAACATGCAGAGCTGTTTCACCTTTGCACCTCAGGTCATGTCAGTGCATTGCAGAGTACAATTTTGATATGCAGAATTATCAACCAAGTTTATGATAACATTCATTCTTATATCCTCCACCTGGGACAAAATTGCTCATTGTGGAGAAGACCATGTTTTCTCTGCTGTTTTTTGCTTGCCTGTGTTCCCGTTGTATGAACAACATTGTTAGAAATGGGGTCTGTAGATGGCAGTTGGTTTGCACCCTGTCCAAGTAGGGACCCTCACTCTAGTCAGGATAAGGGAGATACACGCTCAGATAAACCCTGCTCACCCCCTTGGTAGCTTGGCACGAGCAGTCAGGCTTATCTCAGAAGTAATGTGTAAAACATTTGCACCTAACACACAGTAATAAGTTAAGACACTACAAAAGGACACCACACCAGTTTTAGAAAATAGCCAATATTTATCTATATAAAACAAGACCAAATACGATAAGAATCCAACATACAGTAAGAAAAATATGAATTATTAAAGATTTACTCAAAACTACAGTTCCTTGAAGTCTATAGCTACACCTGGGACTATCACGGCATCGTGATCAACAAAACCAACAGTTTAGGCCGGCCGCAGTGTTGCGGGGCAGCTACGGTGTCGAGAAGACCCGCAAACAGTACCTTGGATTTGCAGGGCGTCATGATCCTCGCGGTGAGCTCCGCAAGGCGGTGTCACTGACGTCGCGATATCGGGTCCGGAGTCAGTGCAGGAGTCTTTGGGCCCTTGAGGTCACACGCGTTGCAGATCGAACTCCGGGCTGATGAAGTCAGGGGCGCCGGCGTGGATGGCGTCAGGGATGCAGTGTGAAGTGGGACGATGCGATGTGCGGTGCCCACAGGTCACGGTGCAAGAAGCAGCTCAGTGACGGCATCCAGCGGCGTCAGTGAGACCAGGGCTGTGGTGTGAAGCAGGGCAGTGAGACGTGCGGTGTCCACAGGTCACGGTGCAGGCAGCAGCGTTGTTGTTGCTGAAGCGCTGTTGTCGGTAGGCCCAAGCCAGCGTTGCAGGACGGGACGGTGCTTCGTGCCCCTCACGAGCGGTGTCCACAGGTCATGGAGCAGGCAGGATGTCTGGGGACGACACAGGAGTCGATGGTGCTGGTGTAAGTGGACCGGGGCTGCGGTGTGGGATGGGACGGTGCTTCGTGTACCTCACAAGCGGTGTCCACAGGCCATGGTGCAGGTAGAGGCGCCGGTGTCAGCAGGAGCGTCGTCTTCGGTGATGCCCAGGCTGCGGTGTGAGCAGGTGATGCCGGAGTGCGGGGCCCACAGGTCACGGTGCGAGCAGCAACTCGGTGAAGTCGTCCAATGACGGCATCGGTGAGACCAGGGTCGCGGTGCGAAGCGGGGCAATGCGACTCCGTGTGGCGTCGGCAGGTCACAGTGCAGGCCAGCGGCATCGTTGGCGGTGTCCCAGTGGTTTCTCATATTGAACAGCACAAAACACACAGTTCCCAGTGCTGCAGGTCGAGGAAACTGAAGTCTTTGGTGTGCCTGAGACTTCCAACAGGAGGCAAGCCCTACTCCAAGTCCTTGGAGAATTTTCTCAAGGAGGACACACAGCAAAGTTCACCCTTTGCACTCTTTTCAGGTAGAAGCAGCAACTGCAGGCCAGTCCATCAAAGCAACACAGCAAAGGGACAGTACTCCTTCTTCAGCTCTTCAGCTCTTCTCCTGGGCAGAGGTTCCTCTTGATCCCAGAAAGATTCTCAAAGTCTGGGGTTTTGGGTCTTCTTCTTATACCCAGTTCTGCCTTTGAAGTTGGCAAACTTCAAAGCAAAGTCTCAAGTGTTTGCAAGATCTTTCCTTGTTCAGACCAGGCCCCAGACGCACACCAGGGGGTCGGAGACTGCATTGTGTGAGGGCAGGCACAGTCCTTTCAGGTGTGAACGACCACTCCTCCCTCCTCTCTAGCTCAGATGGCTCATCAGGATATGCAGGCTACACCCCCTCCCCCTTTTGTTTCACTGTCTAGAGGAGAGGTGTGAGCATCCCAACTGTCAAACTGACCCAGACAGACAATCCACAAACAGGCAGAGTCACAAAATGGTATAAGCAAGAAAATGCCTACTTTCTAAAAGTGGTATTTTCAAACAGACAATTTAAAAACCAACTTCACTAAAAGCTGTATTTTTAAATTGTGAGTTCAGAGACCCTAAACTCCACATTTTTATCTACTCTCAAAGGGAATCTGCGCTTTAAGGATATTTAAAGGCAGCCCCCATGTTAACCTATGAGAGATATAGGCCTTGCACAGTGAAAAATGAATTTGGCAGTATTTCACTGTTAGGACATATAAAACACACTAGTATATGTCCTACCTTAAACATACACTGCACCATTCCCGTAGGGCTACCTAGGGCCTAACTTAGGGGTGCCTTACATGTAGTAAAAGGGAAGGCTGAGGCCTGGCAAGTGGGTACACTTGCCAAGTCGAATTGGCATTTTGAAACTGCACACCCAGACACTGCAATGGCAGGTCTGAGTCATGTGTACAGGGCTACTAATGTGGGAGGCACAACCAGTGCTGCAGGCCCACTAGTAGCATTTGATTTACAGGCCCTGGGCACCTCTAGTGCACTTTACTAGTAAATCAAATATGCCAATCATGGATAAACCAATCAATAGTACAATTTCTATAGGGAGCACTTGCACGTTAGCACTAATTAGCAGTGGTAAAGTGCGCAGGGACAATAAACCAGCAAAAACAGACCTAAAAAAATAGGAGGAAGAAGGCAAAAACTTTACTGGTTTCACGTTGTGCAGTTCAACCACCAGATGTATATGCTTGACCTCCTCTACACCCACCTTACCAGCCCAAGCCCCCTCCCCAACCGTAAGACTGCTGGCATCAGTGCGCCCCTCATCCACGTCCATTACTATATATTTTGGACCCTGGCATTTTGTCAGCGAGCATTCATGCCATGGACTTTCACCAGTTGTGGCTACTCCTCTCCATGAGAGACTTGGGGGCATATTTATGGGCCCCTTGAGCCACAGGAGCATCACTTTTTGTACAGCTCTGTATGCGTATACTTCAAATCATATCTATGAGGCCGCACCAAGCCACTTTGCATGGCTTTGAATGGCCTCCTAGCAATGGAGTAAGGCCAATCACTGTGTCGCTTTACTCTGCATTTGGGTGTCATTCCAAGGGCGTGGGGGGGGTGTTTCCACATAGAGCCCATGGATTTTGGCACTTCCCCAGAATTACAAAACCATGTAAACCTGTGAATGTGCCAAAATCTTACTCCTCATGAGGTGAGGCGTAATGTCTTATAATTTGAATACTTGCTGCACTGCCCTATGCCAAATCTACATTTTTTAGGGACAATATGAGCGCTTAGGTACGTAATGCACACGTACACTTCGAGTCAACCTTTCATTAGCCAACATGTTATGAAGTGGTATACTGTTGTGAGAAATATATGAGCATATGGAGATGAGTGACAACGGTGATATTAGACAAACACAACATACTGCTGACATTATACTACAGTTTAGGAACATGAATCTTTGGTAAAGTCATTTTTAGGTATACTTACCAGTGCCCCACGTCCCCCCAGTGCGTGGTGCCTGACCAGATGTCACACCCATACATATAGCAAAATCACTGCTGGCTGCATATTTCTGGACAACATCACAGGGCCTTCAATGATATGTGTGCTTTCTGTTTACATTCTAGATGACACATTCACACTCCTAGTTCATTTCACAGGTTTGGGTCTGTTTATGGATTCTAATTAATATATATCTATGAGTTGACTGATCACAATGTAGGAGTTAGGACCCTCTCCTGGCCATATTTACGTACCAGTTTGTGCTGGCGGTATGGGTTGGTGTGCTCCATGATGTTGCCTCCCTGACCTCTGCTCCAGTGTGTGACTGTACTCTGGCTGGATGTGGCTATAAAAGGGAAATGTCACCAGACTTAACCAAGATCTGATTAATATGTTGCAACTTGTCACATATGAACACTATTGCATCTACATGCCAGCAGTAATGGTAAGTTAATGAGGGGCATTATCCTTTGTGATTTACCCATGTGAAGTTGATGAAGCAGCAGTGATGGCCACTGTTTGAAACTGAGGAACTGGAATTTGCCATGTCCATCACAAAGCATTCTGGGACTTGTAGTGCAATAGACTAAATGAGATACATGAGGGCCTGACTCACCTTGCAAATTGTACATACTTGGGACAACAGTCATGGTCACATTTGTAGTGTATCACAGAAATTGATCATTTAGTATCATTGTTAGGATCATCACATATTACCTGGCACCACATTGAGGTCATCACTCACAGACAGCCCATGGTGCAGGTGGGAGTCTATGGTGGAAAGGACTTCCCTTTCAAGTGGGATGAGTTGGAGGCGGGTTCTAGTGTCTCCACCTTCACTCTCCTTCTCATCTGCCACATCTTAATAACTGTTACTGTACTATGTCCTCCCCCCAATGCAGTGACCGCCATGGCCAACTGCTGCCGTAGAGCTGCCTCCTGTGAGGCACTGCTGCTGTACGGGGGAGACCATGCAGCCTTTTGTAATGTCTCACTATAAATTTGAGTATCATAGTGGTCTCCTCCTCTGTATAATTTTACTTCCTCCTGAGGGGTAGCATGTCTTCAGTTTCTTCAAGCAGGCAGGCGCAGTGTTGGTGTGGGAAGACCAGAGTTGTGAATGTGTGCTACTTTCATCTGTTTTTTGGTGCACGGTTGCAGGTGTTACTAATAGAGGGCAGGTATGTATAATTACAATCACTCCGCCCGAGTGCGGAGACTCTATCCCAAGTGCTTAGACTCTGGCCTGAGTGCGGAGATTCCGCCCCAAGTGCAGAGAATCTGCCCGAGTGCGTACATAAAGATACTACTCGTAACTTACCTTTATGAATACTAACAAGTCGTAAACCTAGACGTTTGGTCTAAACTAGACCAAAAGTCTAAGTTTATCTTTGTGATTTGGGCCCTTAGACCGGCCATAGGAACAATTGTGCAATGCCTATTTACCCAGTGACTATCCAGTCAAGGAGTCTTTTTTTTGTCCCAATCACTTTCTGTAACCAGGGCCACTGGAATTATGCAGATCTGCGGCTGCGGTGATGTTTGCATAATTATGAATTTGCCACACCATCCATCATCTGCTACATAATCTGCAGATTTTAATAAAAATACATGTTTCTATCTTAAACCAATCAAACTTTACAAAAATATGGTGACTCAGGTTCCTTTCCACCTAAATACCTTGCACAAAGGTTGACTGGTCATCTTTCAATAGTTTATTGCTGTATTTGGATGTTAACTTAGTACTAACAAGGTGATCTTTTTTCCAGACACCTTTGACTTTTTCTTTTGCATAATTTAGTCGACCCAGACACATCATTTGGTCCTCCTCTGCTGCTTCATTCCAGTGCCCCTGTCTATAATATAAAACTATCAACGTGCATACTGATAGTTTTTTGCAGAATGGAACGGCCTACACCACAATATGCAGGTGATGCGGTCTTAAGTGAGGAAAGCACATAGTGGTACAGCTCATTTTCATTCAAAGAATGATAGGCAGCCATTCAGGGTGGCCTTACCATCACTGGCATCTTTAGAGAGTGGCCTGTTAGGGCCAGTGCCCCAGCTTGGTTTGTCCTGCCTCCTTTGGACACATCAGTACAATTGTTGAATGTACTAGGAGGCAGCAGAGAACTGCACCTTGCCGGAGACATTCATTTTTCCAAATACCTATCACTGCAAACCAGTGTTGGTTTGCTTAGAGTGTTTAAATCGGACTTTGTATAGTACCTACTTGCAGTCGCCAGTAGGTAGTTCTAGTTAGGACCTAGTTTCCATAGGAAAAAAATGTTTTAACTTGGCTATATATTTGGCACCGTTTAACGAATCTTCATGAAATGTTCCACAAACAGTTGGGTCTTTTTGTGCATGGAAAGTTTTGAGGTAATCTATCAAGTAGGGGCTGAAAAAAAGTAAAGGAATTCCAAGTCTATATATCTCTGGTCGCTACGCATAAAAGAAAAGGGGGTAGGGTATATGAAGCCCCGGGACCACCACCTCCCTGGTATGCCAGTAGTCATTTCCTTGTTTAATTTTTTTTAACTATCAATAGTTGAAGTTGATGCTGAAAGGTGATCTCACTCTATTTATGTGACAAATGCATTTTTCTTTTCAATTTCCATGATAATATTTAATTCTAAGTATATTATACTTCAAAGCCTAAAAACACTATCTCTCTCTCTCAATTTATCTCTGTCAATCTCATTATCTACATGTCTCATACTTTCTCAATTTCTCACTTTCTCTCTGTCTCTTCCATCTCATTTTAGTGGGTTTCAGTGCTTAAATGGGGTCGCCACGGTCATTATGACCCAAAGCCCGGAATCCGCCAAAATCTAGACACCCACACAAGTCCGCCACACCAAAGGTCAGTGATAAACTGGCGATAACAAAATCTCCACCGTCACCCCAACAGGAATACGCCCACACTATCACGACCCACGAATCCACGCGGCGGTCTTTCAACTGCGGCATTCCATTGGCATTACACACCGCCGCGCTCAAAATACACACACATTTACAAAATACAGCCACATTGGACAAATCGAAATACACACACCTGATACACATACACACACCACTCCCACACATCCAATACAATATAAAACACACACCCACATCACCCACAAACCCCTACGACAAGAATTGAGAAAGAAGCACAGAGAGAGACACCACCATCTACAAACGAGCATCCACAGGCACTCAACACCATCACTCACATAACATCCACGCACCTCACACAACACACCTCTAAATAACACTGCACACATCACAACACACACCACTCCACACATCACCCACACCACCCCATGGCACCGCAAAGACACCCCAGGTTCTCTGAGGAGGAGCTCAGGGTCATGGTGGAGAAAGTCATCCGGATAGAGCCACAGCTATTCGGATCACAGGTGCAGCACACCTCCATAGCTAGGAAGATGGAGCTATGTCGAAGAATAGTGGACAGGGTCAATGCAGTGGGACAGCACCCAAGAACTAGGGATGACATCAGGAAGAGGTGGAACGACCTACGGGGGAAAGTGCATTCCGTGGTCTCAAGACACCACATCGCGGTACAGAGGACTGGCGGCTGACTCCCCACCTCCTCCCCCACAACTAACAACATGAGAGGAGCTCTCTTGGCTATTCTGCATCCTGACTGCCTCGCAGGAGTAGCTGGAGGAATGGACTCTGGTAAGTCAATTCATTCATTATTTCATCCCCCACCCACCTGCATGCTATCACATACCCCCACCCTCGCCCTCACCCCCATCACTCCAACTCCTCACACATGTCCCAATATCACAAACCACATATCCCAAGCCCTGCATGCAACACCAAAGCATGGACACCCATCACCAAAGCATGGCCACTGCACATACCCATACACCCCCCTAAACCATCATCACACAAGGTCCTACACAGGAATGCAAGCACTGGGGTACACGGTCACCAACCCATTGCACACCATGGCATACACAGATCCAATAAACATGCTTTTACACCCCTGCAGGACCCCTACCCAACGTCACCGGACAGGAGGGTCCAGATATGTCCACTACACCCACAGAAGAGGCCCACAGTGATGACAGCAGCTCTGTCCAACTGGCCCATCTGGGACCTCGGGACAGTCGGTTCCCCTCACACTGGCACAAGCCACTACAGAACTTGCCCCCTCTGGAAACACCAGCACAGCACCCACCCAGCAGGCCCATACCTCTGTCCCCAGGACACGTCAAGCAGCAGTGTGTCCACCACTACAGGGAACCCAGGCTAACCCACCACCCCAACAACACCAGGGACCTGGGGGCAGTGGCAGTGGGCACAGAGGAGCAGGAACACAGGGGAACTGGGAGGGCTGCTGTGCGACAGGGGGAGGACAGGCCCAGGGAACCCACTCTCCACAAGGCCTTCTCCAACATCATGGGAGCCTACCACCATTCCCAGGAGACGATGGCAATGGTACTGGCCAAGTTCCAGGAGACCCAGCGGCTACAGGAGGAACAGTATTTGGTCTTCAGGGAGGAACTCAAATCCATCAATTCCACCCTGGGCACCATTGTAGGGATGCTGAAGGAACTCGTGAACACCAGGAGGGACACTGTGGCACAACAAGGGGCCCCTGACACTAGCCCGGATGATGAACTGCCCACCACCTCCGCCTGCGCTTGTGGACAGGAGGCACCGCCACAGGACCACCACACCAGCACCCCACTCCCTGCAGAGGTAGAACCACCCCTCAAACAGTCCCTGAGATCCAGGACAAAGACAGAGAACGGTGCCAAGACCCCCGCCAAGAAATGAGACCACCCTGATTGTCATCCTTTTGTCCCACCTTGTCACCCTGTCCATCCTTAAACTGCCCCAGCTCCACTTCCTAAGCCCCTTTTGACAATGCACCTGTGAGACTAATAGACTGGACTCTGCCATGGACATTCCTCCAGCATCACCCCTCACCATTTTACAACCCCCTCCAATATTGAGCACTTAAATAAACACCCTTAAAGCACAAAACAATCAGGACTCTGTCTGTGATTTCGAAATAGTGTATTAGTTATTACAGTGGCAAAATGCTCTTTCAAATGTAATGTCAACATACCTATGTCACACAGCTCTAGTCCATGAGGAAACAAAGCAGATGTCACACAGTGGGACCCACATCTGTGAAATCGTAAGGGAAAGTGATAACTCAGTGGCCATACACTGGGTGAAAATGACAGACAGTAGAGAGGTAGTAGATTAAAATCAGATGTAGCACGCAGTGTTGTCCTCTTACCTGTGTCCCACTGGAAGTATTGCAGGATCACGATGTCCTCTTCTTCTGCTTCCTCGTCTTCACTGTCCACAGAGTCCACAGCTGCCACAACACCTCCATCTGGACCATCCTCCTGCAGAAAAGGCACCTGTCGTCGCAAAGCCAAGTTGTGAAGCATACAGCAGGCCACAATGACCTGGCATACCTTCTTTGGTGAGTAGAATAGGGAACCACCTGTCATATGGAGGCACCGGAACCTGGCCTTCAGGAGGCCGAAGGTCCACTCTATAATCCTCTTAGTTCGCCCATGGGCCTCATTGTGGCGTTCCTCTGCCCTTGTCCTGGGATTCCTTACTGGAGTCAGTAGCCATGACAGGTTGGGGTAACCATAGTCACCTGCACATGGCGAGGGACAACTGTTAGTCACACACTAACTCATAGGGACATCCACAGACCCAGACAACTATTCCCACTGTATTGGGTCCATGTCCTCACCTAATAGCCACACCCGATGCCTCTGGAGTTGGCCCATCACATAAGGGATGCTGCTATTCCGCAAGATGTAAGCGTCATGCACTGAGCCAGGGAATTTTGCATTTACATGGGAGATGTACGGGTCTGCCAAACACACCATCTGCACATTCATGGAATGGTAACTCTTCCGATTTCTGTACACCTGTTCACTCCTGCGGGGGCTACCAAGGCCACATGTGTCCCATCAATGGCACCTATGATTTTGGGGATATGTCCCAGGGCATAGAAATCACCTTTCACTGTAGGCAAATCCTCCACCTGAGGGAAAACGATGTAGCTCCGCATGTGTTTCAGCAGGGCAGACAACACTCTGGACAACACGTTGGAAAACATTGGCTGGGACATCCCTGATGCTATGACCACGGTTGTTTGAAAAGACCCACTTGCTAGGAAATGGAGTACTGATAGCACCTGCACTTGAGGGGGGATTCCTGTGGGATGGCGGATAGCTGACATCAGGTCTGGCTCCAACTGGGCACACAGTTCCGGGATTGTGGCACGATCAAGCCTGTAGATGATGATCACATGTCGCTCCTCCATTGTCGACAGGTCCACCAGCTGTCTGTACACCGGAGGATGCCGCCATCTCCTCACATGCCCCAGCGGACGGTGCCTATGGAGGAGAACAGCGAGCAGAGAGTCAACCAACTCTGAGGTACGTAAAAACAGCTTACTCTGAAAATATTAGCAAATCGAAATATGCCTTTATGAGTGTTTAGGCAAGGCCTAGATATGTGTGACTCAGTCCAAAATAATGCCATGTGGGGCCCTGAAATGGCAGCTGCCTGACCTGTAAAGTGGGACAGGGGGTATAAGGTAACTGCGCTGGCATTGTACACCATCGCGGTAGGCGGTCAAAGACCACGGCGCAATCCTGCATTGGTTAACATTGGACCCTATGGGTCCCAGGAGCCAATGACGATGTACGCCGGTGGTGACGGTACGCTCCGCCGCAGACGTGACCGCCATTTTCTATCTGTTCAATCACTTGATATCTGATCTTTGACAGGAGAGGACCTACACTGCAAGTGCTGCTGTGACCTCAGTCTGGAAGAGACAATGGCCCGTGTGTCTGGGGAAAGGACCCCTGCCTTCAGCACGGAGGAGTTGGAGAAACCCGTGGATGGGGTCCTCCCCCAGTACACGCTTCTCTACGGTCCTCCAGACAAACAGGTAAGTACACTGTGAGCGTGCTGTATGGGCAATATCTGTGTGGAGTTGGGTGGATTAAAGATGTGGGGGTGAGAACTAGGCATGCATGAAACAATGGTGAGTGCATGTGCGTCATGGCAAGGGTAGGAATGCGGGCCAATGACTGTGACGGTGCAGATGGTAATAACTTCTCTTTTTCCCCTGTACAATTCCTGTAGGTCAGCGCCCACCAGAAGAAGGACATTTGGCGTGCCATCACCAAGGAAGTCCGGACCCTGGGGGTCTACCACAGACGGAGCACCCACTGCCAGAAAAGATGGGAGGACATTCGCTGCTGGAGCAAGAAGACGGCGGAGGCCCAGCTAGGGATGGTCTCCCAACGTGGCAGGGGTGCCTGTCGCACCATGACCCCCCTGATGTTCAGGATCCTGGCAGTGGCGTAACTGGAGTTGGATGGGCGCTTGAGGGCATCACAGCAGACACAAGGGGGTGAATACACTCTCATTCTGCTGATTGAGCGTGCATTGGTTGTGTCTGGGTCTGGAGGTGGGCTGTGGGTTCCCCTAGGCCAGGGCGAGTTTAGTATGCAAGGACCCTTCTTGAGGCAGGCCCTGTGGCACCCCAACTCACCTGTGTACAGTGCCAACTACACCTAGTCAGGCTCCTGTGACACACATGTGTGCAGAAATCGAGCATAGCCTTGTGTCCCATGTCCCTGGGAGTGAATAGTGGACTCCAAGTGCGCAGTGTAGTGCAGGGGGCTTCAGTGTCTGTCGTGTCCACCAACGGTAAGGTTATTGCATGCACTCAACATGTCTTTCTTCTGTCTTCCACCCCCCTTTTTGTGGTCTCCCTGTTCTTGTGTGCATTAGCATCATCAGGCGGAGGAGCAGTGGCACCGGAGCAGGAGGGATCTGCATCCCACATGGCCCTGGAGGGCGACACTACAGAGTCTGAATACACCAGTGGGACGGAGGGCGAGGGGAGCTCCAGGGCGGGGACAGGAGCTGACACCAGCGATACGGACTCCTCCTCTGATGGGAGCTCCCTTGCAGTTGCGGGCCCATCTGTGCCTACCGCACCTACAGGTACAGCCGCCACCCCCCCTACCAGCACCTCCGTCCCAGCAGCCCCTCAGCGTTTGCCCCGTGCCTGCTCACCCAGGAGGGTGGGCATCACCTTTGCCGCAGGCACCTCAGGCCCTACCCCAGTCACCCCTGCTGCCCTCAGTGAGGAGGTCATTGACCTCCTCAGGTCCCTCACTGTTGGGCAGTCTACCATTTTTAATGCCATCCAGGGTGTAGAGAGGCAGTTGCAACAAACCAATGCATACCTGGAGGGCATTCATTCTGGTCAGGCAGCCGTTCAGTGAGCGTTTCAGACTCTGGCCTCAGCACTGATGGCAGCCATTGTCCCTGTCTCTAGCCTCCCCCCTTCAACTTCCTCCATCCAGACCCACACCACTGGTACCTCAGCCTATCCCAAGCACACCATCAGACCAGCATGCACACACCTCAACACACAAGGGAAGCTCTGGCAAACATAAGCACCACACATCCCACAGGCACTCACGCAAGCATCACACACATGCAGACACACCAACATCCACTGCCTCCACTGTGTCCCCCTCCTCCTCGTCTCCCTCCTCCCTCCCTGTCTCATCTCCACTCACACCTGCATGCACTACATCCTCAGCCACTACGTCCATCACCAGCACACCCACCAGCACACCCCGCTCACGTGCAGGTACCACCCCCACTACCATTCACACGTCCCCTGTGTCCTCTCCCAGTGTGTCTGTGAGGCCACCTCCCAAGGTACATAAACGCAGCCACACACCCACCCAACAGCCATCCACCTCACAACAGCCTCCACCCAATGAACCTTCACCCAAATTCAGCAAACATACAACTCCTACAACCACTACCTCTTCCTCCACTCCCAAACCCCCTCCAGCTACCCGTCCCATTGTTCCTAAGAAACATTACCTGGCCAACCTTGACCTCTTTCCCTCACCTCCCCCACCCCTTCAGTCTCCTAGGGCCCGACTCTCCAGGTCCCAACATTGAACCTCAGCCACAACATCGGCGGGACCAGTGGTGCCAGTAGTCACCGGATTCTGGAGTGCACCAGGCAGCAGGGCAGCCAGTGTGGCAAGGAGCCAGAGCACGGACAGTTCCCCACCTGTCAAGCATAAAAAGTGGGCCAGTGCCCGGCGGGAGAGGGGAAAGAAATCAGCCACCAAAGCCGCTCCCAGGGGTACAGTTGGGAGTATGGAGACAGCTGCAACACCATCCAAGGTGGGGAAGGAGCACAGTAAAACTGGCAAGTCTGGGAAGATCAGCACAGCGGACAAGACCGCCAGCAGCCCCGCTGCCCAGGACAAGACCGCCAGCAGCAGCCCCGCTGCCCAGGACAAGACCGCCAGCAGCAGCCTCGCTGTCTGGGAGAAGACCATCAGCAGCCCTACTGCCCAGGGCAAGACTGCCAGCAGCAGCCTCGCTGCCCAGGACAAGACCACCAGCAGCAGCCCCGCTGCCCAGGACAAGACCACCAGCACCACCGCAGGACAGTGAGCGCCAATGATTACAACGCTACTGAGGCCGCCACGGGCAGGATGAAGCACTCTGGGCACCAAGCCCCCTCCAGAACCAGTGGAGATTCACATCCACTACCTCTGTCCTTGGCAGGATGAAGCACTCTGGGCACCAAGCCCACTCCAGAACCAGTGGAGACTGTTATCCATGTGAGAGACTTTGGCTTTGCACTCCCCAGGATTGAACAGTGGGCAACCCACCCACTGTATAGACTTGAGAGACTGTGGCTTTGCACTCCCCAGGATTGAACAGTGGGCAACCCACCCACTTTAGAGACTTGAGAGACTGTGGCTTTGCACTCCCCAGGATTGAACAGTGGGCATGGAGCCCCCTCGTGGATCAGGCATTGTGCACTCATCCGGCTGAGGTGCCCCCCCTTCCCTGCCCCAGCAGTGTTCTCTCCGTCTTGTTCGGGTATTGAGTGTGGGCCTCGCCCATGCCTTTTGGGCCCAGTGGTCCACGGACTATGAGGGTGGAATCCCTTGGACTTGTGTTCTTGGTGTATATAATTGTTTATAGTGTAAATGTATATATATGTAAATATTTTTGATTAATGTAATTGAATATATAACAATTATTCGACTCATTTCCTTTTGTCCTTGCATTCTTCCAGGTGGGGTTGGGGGTGTAACTGTAATGTATCATGCTGTATTAGTGTGTGTGTTGTTGTGGGTGAGGGTGGGGGTGATTGGTGTTGCGTATTGCGTGTGTGTGTCACTCTCTTTTCCCTCCCCCCTCCCCTGTGTCGTAGGTGCAGTACTCACGTGGAAGATAAAGGCTGGGAGTATCTGAAGTTCCGGTTCCATGGCGTCCTGATTCCTCGCGGCATGTGTAGAGGTGAGCGTTTTCCCTTACAAGTCCTGTTTCCGCCGCGTTTTTGTTCACGGGGAATCCACCCCGGAAAAGGTGGCGGATTGGACTGTTGTAGTAGTGTGGGCGGTACATTGTCTTCCGCCTCTCTGTTGGCGGTTACCGCCGCGTTGTTTGTTTGTACTGCCGTGGCAGTCGGAGTGTTAAAGTGGCTATGTTGGCGGTTTCCGCCACGGTCGTAATTCCATTTTTTTACCGCCGGCCTGTTGGCGGTATTACCGCCACTTTAACACTGACCATCAGGGTTGTAATGACCACCATAGTGTTTAGACCACAGGGACTGGCCACAGGCCAGGCAGAGTGGCCAAATCCCACACATGGCATGGAGTTTAGTGTTTATAGGTTTTGGATACAGAGCCAGGCCACAGGCAAAGACCAGCGGCCAACCTTCGCTGCGCCAAATGCCAGAGGAAGCGGTAGTTGTAGTAAAATAAAGTAATTCAAATTACTTTACATTTATAGGTGAACAGGACATTATAGTTAGATAATAGAATTAAAAAAAAAAAGAAATCACTTAAAAAAAAAAGGTTACAGGGACATTATAGTTAAGTGTTAAGTTCTGAATTTACTCGAACAAAACCATAGAAATTCGGCATTTATATTGTTAGACCTATAAGCCTTAGGGTGGTCTTCCCCCAAACATTTTTGCCTGCTTTCCTCCATCTTGTCTGGATTTCTGCTCTGTTGGCCTTAGGACTCCGTGCTCTTTACCACTGCTAACCAGTGCTAAAGTGCATGTACTCACACCCTTAAACATGGTTTGATTGGCATATACCTGATTGGCATATTTAATTTACATGTAAGTCCCTTGTAGAGGGGTATACCATATACCCACGGCCTATAAAGTAAATACTGCCAGTGGGCCTGCAGCATGTATAGTGCCACTCACTTAAGTAGGCCTTCCATTGCAGCCTAAGGGCAGTGTCCTACTGCCATGTCGACCTGACATTTAAAACCCTTTGCCAAGCCCTAAACTCCCCTTTTATTACTTATGTCACCCCAAGGTAGGTCCTAGGTAGCTCATAGGGCTGGGTGCTGTGTAATTAATGTACATGTTTGTTTTACATGTCTTAGTAGCGAAAAAACCCTAAATTTGTTTTCTCACTACCTCTCCCATAGGGTAGCAATGGGGATTCCTTATTAAAATTTATAAGGTGTAATTCCCAAACCAGAAGTGGTAGATATATCATGTTTGGTATCTATGAACTTGTAATAATAAACCCTGATTAATGGTACAGTCTGATTTATTATTACAAGTTTGTAAAAGCCACTTTCATAAAGTTGGCATTTTCCTGCCCTCTGTGTCTGCAGCCTGCCTAGGTTGACTGTATGTAACTGACATTCAGGACTTTCTGGATTCACTCCTGACAGTCACACAATAGCGGAATGAGGAGGGCCTGCAAGGCCTTTCCACTGGCAGGATGGGGGAAGGTAGAGTGGAGCACAGCCCCACTCACATCTGACAACCCTGCATTGTCAGTGCAGCCAGCAAGGAGTCGGGGCAGGGCATGCAGGAAATTCCTGGAACTTCAAAGAACTCTTTCAGAAACCTCTCCCAATTTCTAGGAGCAGGGCACCAGGGAATACAAATAGGGCTCTCAGTCCTGCTCCTCAGTTCACTACTGGACCTACGGAAGGAATCTCAGGGAACTGCCTACCGCTGGGACTTGCTTTGCACTCTGCCAGATTGCTACTATACCTGGAAAGACCGCTTTGCTGCCTGGAGCCTGCTTGGAACATTCAGAGGCCAGACCTGCTACACAGCCCTGCATTACCACATGCACCCAAGACTTCAGAAGTGACTTCAAGGGCTACTTCAGCTGTTCTCCTATTCCGAGTCACAGGGATATAACAGGCTCCCACCTTTTTTAACCTGGGCCCACCCTCTGTGTGTCCTGAAACCCTAGGAGTTCTGCACCCACTCCTGGACCACAGATACTACAGCACCCATTACATCTTCTAATGCATCATTAATAATATCAACACAGCATTAGCAATCAAATTATTGATGAGATAACTGTGCATTGCAGATGTGCGAGTTATAGTTGTGCTAGGACACAAGTAATACTAAATACTAGCTATCTCATACTGATTATACTTATTATGTGCAGCTCCATGAGGATCACACATTGAAACTGTCATTATATGCACTGTTTTTCTACTAATTTTGCCTAAGTGAGCCTATTCAAAAACTTCAATCATGTGATAAGTTATAATGTTACTTCCATGATTCTAAGGTCAAACTTCAATGAAAAAATAAACAAGAGCAGACTGAGCTGTCAAATATCTCCATGGTAAAGTCTGGGAGTGTAGTAGCATGTACAAAACATTCAAATAGAAATAATGAAATGCAACTGTAAGATGTTTGAAGAACATAGAAAGTAAAACAGGTTCTATTCTAAACCCCTTCGCTGCCAGGCCTTTTCCCTCCCAGGTGCAAGGCCTTTTGTTGGCTATTTGGGGCAGTTTGTGCTTAGACTCTCAAAACATTTTGTCCACAGAAGCTACCCATGCCAAATTTGTGTCCTTTTTTCCCAACAACCTAGGAATTCTAGAGGTACCCAGAGTTTGTGGGTAACCCTGGAGGAGACAAAGAAATTAGCCAAAATACAGTGAAAATTTCTTTTTTTTTTAAATAAATGGGAAAAAAAGGGCTGCAGAAGAAGGCTTGTGGTTTCTTCCCTGAAGATTGTATCAACAAATGGTTTATGGTGCTAAAATCACCATCTTCCCAGTCTTCAGGAACAGGCAGACTTGAATCAGAAAACAAAATTTTCAACACAATTTTGTCATTTTACTGGGACATAGCCCATTTTTACTATTTTTTGTGCTTTTAGCCTCCTTCCAGTAAGTGACAGAAATGGGTGCAAAAACAATGCTGGACCACAGAAAGCTAAACATTTCCTACAAGGTTTTGTTACAGAACATAACAGCTAAAATAACAAAAATATTGAAATTGAGCTAACAAAACAGCCATTTCTCTCCATGTTTTACTCTGTAACTTTTTTCTGCCATGTCAGATTTTCAAAAGCAATATACTGTTACGTCTGCTGGACTCTTCTGGTTGCGGGGCTATATAGGGCTTGTAGGTTCATCAAGACACCTAGGTACACAGATCCAATAAAGGAGCTGCACAGTGCAGTGGGTTTTCGTTGTATACCGGGTTCAGAACAATTCATTTGGTAAAATATAAAGAGTGAAAAATAGGTATCAAGGAAACCTTTGTATTTCCACAATGGGCACAAGATAAGGTGTCGAGAAGCAGTGGTTATTTGCACATCTCTGAATTCCAGTGTCCCCTTACTGGGATGTGAATTACAGGGCATTTCTCAAATAGACATCTTTTTTACTCACTTTCTTACATTTGGAATGAAAAACTGTAGAGAAAGACAATAAGATTTGTTCTTCTATCCTGTGTTCTCCCAAGCATCCCGATAAAAACGGTACCTCACTTGCGTGGGTAGGCCTAATGCCTGCAACAGGAAACGCAGCATGAACACACAACATTTTTCCATTTAAATCTGACATGTTTTTTGCAAAGTGCCTACATGTGGATTTTGGCCTCTAGCTCAGCTGGCACCTAGGGAAACCTACCAAACCAGTGCATTTGTTAAAACTAGATACCTAGAGGAATCCAGGATAGGGTGACGTGTGGGGTTGTCAACAGGTTATGTTACCCAGAATCCTTTGCAAACCTCAAAATGTGGCCAAAAAAACACTTTTTTCCTCACATTTTGGTGACATAAATTTCTGGAATCTGAGAGGAGCCACAAATGACCTTCCTCCCAGCGTTCCCCCAAGTCTCCCGATAAAAATGGTAGGTCTAGTGACTGTTAAAGGAAATGCCCCAAAACACTATGGGGGTCATTCTGACCCTGGCGGCCGGTGGCCGCTAGGGCCACCGACCACGGGAGCACCGCCAACAGGCTGGCGGTGCTCCCACGAGCATTCTGACCGCGGCTGTTCAGCCGCGGTCAGAAGCGGAAAGTCGACGGTCTCCCGCCGACTTTCCGCTGCTCGGGGGAATCCTCCATGGCGGCAGAGCGCGCTCCGCCGCCATGAGGATTCAGACACCCCCTACCGCCATCCTGTTCATGGCGGGAAACCCGCCATGAACAGGATGGCGGTAGGGGGTGCCGTGGGGCCCCTGGGCGCCCCTGCAGTGCCCATGCCAATCGCATGGGCACTGCAGGGGTCCCCGTAAGAGGGCCCCAAAAAGTATTTCAGTGTCTGCTTTGCAGACACTGAAATACGCGACGGGTGCAACTGCACCCGTCGCACCCCTGCAACTACGCCGGCTCAATTCTGAGCCGGCGTCCTCGTTGCAGAGGCATTTCCTCTGGGCCGGCGGGCGCTCTTTTGGAGAGCGCCCGCCGGCCCAGAGGAAATGTGTGAATGGCCGCCGCGGTCTTTTGACCGCGGTGCGGTCTTTTGGCGGCGGGACTATGGCGGACGGCCTCCGCCGTCCGCCATAGTCAGAATCAGGCCCTATGTGGACACATCAAAATTATCAAACACAAAACTATCTGTTTTTGCGCGGGCACCTGCGTTTTGGTCCTGGGCTCAGCAGCCTTAAAGGTACACCTACCAAACCCAAACATTTCTGAAAACTAGACACCTGAGGGAATCCAGGGAGGTGTGACTTGCATGGATACCCCAGTGTTGTCTTACACAGAATCCTCAGCAAACCTTAAATTTAGCTAAAAAATCAAATTTTTCAAACTTTTCTGTGTGGGATCACTGCACCGGGACAAATTTCCTACCACCCAACGTTCCCCTCAGTCTTCTGGTAGAAATGATACCTCACTTGTGTAGGTGGGTCAATTTCCTGTGACAGGGAAGAGCCAAAAATATGTCAAAATTGAGGGGGAAACAAAGTGGGTCCAAAAGGGCGGGTTGAAAAAAAACATTTTTAGGCTGACAAGAGGGATAGGGTTTTTATCGTTATAGATGAGACAATGCTGGGTGGTAGGAATTTTGTGGATTCCTGCAGATTCCGGAAGGTTCCATCACAAAAGTGTGGGGAAAATGTGTGATTTCCGGCAAAGTTGGAGGTTTTCAGGGCATTGTGAGTAAGAAAGTGGTGCGGGTGCATGTAAAGCACACCACCCTGGACTTACCCAGATATTTAGTTTTCAGATGTGTCTAGGTTTTTTCTCCATGGCAGCGTCCCAAAGTCCAAAAAGTGCAGCCCTCACCGTTCCAAGTGGGAGATTTTGAGAATTAGACAAGCTCTCATGGCCCAAATGTAAAACCAAAACCCAAAATAATAAAATGTCCTCTTACTTGCCATGGGATAAGATGTTTTAGTGTGCGCGAGGAGAGCTGAAAGACTGTTACCCCCTTCAGTTGTGGTGGGGGTATATCCATGCCCATACTGGTTGGTAGCCATCACCCCACTATTTATTTTTTAATTCCCTGGAATCTAGTATATTTTCTGCTCTCCAGGGAGTGAATTTGGGTTCATTGCCCATCTGCCCACCGGGCAGAACAACTTTGGACCCATTTATTTGGGGAGGGGGTATGGCCATACCCCCACTCTTTTTTTTTTTTTTTTAAATCTTCTCTGGTGAGCTTAGGGTCTTCCAAAAATAGGCAGATCTTCCCCCAAGGGCCGACAGTAATGTGCCCCCATGGGGCGTGACCCTTGCCCATGGGGCTGTCCCCCCAAACAAAACACACACACCAATCCCTGGTACCTCAGCGGGTTCTGCCCCGTCTGGGGGCTGATCGGCCTAAAATAAATTTGCCCCCCTGGGGAAGCGACTCTTGCCTAAGGGGTTGCTCCCCTTGGGTGAAATTGGCACCAAAAAAAATAATCCCTGGTGCCTAGTGGTTTCTGCCCCCCTTGGGGGCAGATCAGCCAAATTAAAATAGGCTTAAGCGGGGCAGAAATGGCCTAAAATAAATTAGCCCCCCAGGGGAGTGACCCTTGCCTAAGGGGTCACTCTCCTTGGGTGAAATTGGCGCAAACAAAAATCCCTGGTGTCTGGTGGTTTCTGCCCCCCATGATTGATCGAAAAAAATAAGTTGATCTGGGGGGCGGAAATGGCATAAAATAAAATTGCCCCCCCCCAGGGGAGCGATCCTTTCCAAAGGGGTCGCTCCCATCTGTAAAAAATTAAAAAAGAATAAAAATCCCTGGTGCCTAGTGGTTTCTGCCCCCTTTGAGAGCATATTGGCCACATTAAAATAGGCTGAAGAGGGGCAGAAATGGCCTAAAATAAATTTGCCCCCCAGGGGATCGGCCAAATTAAAATAGGCTGAAGGGGGGCAGAAATGGCCTATGTTTATTAGGCCAAAACTGACAAAAAAAGCGATTCCCCTTTCATCCCTGCCCAGGGGAGGGAGGTGCTTGGCCATCGGGTAGGGCCCATAGCAGGACGTAACAGTAACGTCCTCGGCACCCAAGCTGTGCAAATGAGGACGTAACCATTACGTCCTCAACACCCGAGGGGTTAATTTAAGTATTACTTAGGAATGTACCTGTTTAGGTAGTTGGGTAGGGCAGGATAGGTATTGTTAGTAGTCGTTGTATCTATGGTAGGTAGGTATGATAGGTTAGATAAGTTAGTTACGGTAGATAGGTATGTCCAGTATAATACAGGTCAAATTTGGAGTAGTTAAAAGCCATAGAATAGTATTAATAATGTTATCCCAATAATATTGAACTGTAAGCCACTTCTATAGAAAAACAAATCACTGAACACAGCTAAAATGTATACTCGCCCAGCTCCTTCATTACTGCCATTAACAGACATGGATAGCATTAAAATACTGCATTTTTTATTTCAATAAGCTATAAAAAGACCATATGTCATGAAACACCTCTTTTGCTTCGTGTTCTATTTTCAAAGCACTGCTCTTTAAATGAAAATGACTATGATTCATATTTAAGAGAGTCTACATGTATTTTGCTGAACGAAAATGCTATAAATCCAACAACATGTCATGTATATTTGTAAAGTACACTTTACCTCTGAGGGTATCCTGGTACCTAGCAGGTGGGTCTGCCTAGTCCTGTCAAAGGTAAGTTGGTTAATTGAAAAGCAGGTCTTCAGCTTCTTAGGAAATTCAAGAAGTTAGGATGAGGCTCTGTTGTGGAGTGGGATGTCATTCTATGTTTTAGGAGCAATGTAAGAGAACTCCTGATCTCCTAAACTGGTTTTGTGTGTATATATGAGATGTGTGTGAATAGGAGTCCTGCTCAGTGGAGCTGCCTGGTTAGTTATTCGATGGGGGTGTGACTCTTCAAGTAGATGTTGTGCAGTGCCATTAATGTTTGTGTGAGGAGATTGGAATGAGTATATTTGTGTATCAGAAGACAGTGGAGTTCACTGAGATGTTATGTGAGGTGTGTTCTAGATGGTTTGTAGTCTGCTGGTGAGATGCTTGGCAATTCCAGTATAGAGGATGTTCCAATAATCCAACTTGCTGCTGACTAGGATGTGAGTGACCGCTTTTCTGATGCTGCATGGGAGGCAGTTGAAGATCTTCCTCAGCATCTTCAAGGTGTAGGAGTAGGATGCAGTGATTGCGTGGACTTATGGGGTCATGTTTTGCTGTTGATGATTTTCCTAAGCTCCCAGCATGGGCGTGGTTCTGAGTTCGGGTGGACACGATTTGAAGCTCCATTGTGAGATGTTCTTATGTAAGATCACTACTTCTGTCTTGTCAGTGTTGAGCTGGAGAGAGTTGGGTTTCCCCTAGATAGCAACCTCAATCATGCAGGCAGTGAACCTGTTACTTGTACTGGGGGTCTTGTCTGAAAAGTAGAGTATCAGTTGCATGTCACTGGAATAGGAGAGAATGTTGAAGTTGTGTGTGTGGTGGATGTTGGCCTTCATGGGTTGAAGAGGGTGCGGCTGAGGAATGAACCTAGAGGCACACAGCGGATGAGGTTCCTGGCTTCCGTGGACTAAGGAGCCAGGTTGACAGACTGTGTTCTCTTCATTAAGAAGGAGTACATCCAGTGCAAAACAGGTCCTTGGAATCCTACGTCGTGCATGTGGCTAAAAAGGATGGGATGTGGAACTGTTGTTAAAATGCTGCAGAGGGTTCCATGAGAATCAGGGCTGTTGTGTCTCCTCAGTTAAGCATCATGCATATTTCATCTGGGGCGTCAATGAGTGCAGTTTTTGTACTGTGATTGGGCTGAATCTGGACTGTGTGGTGTTGAAAAGCCAGTGGTTTAGAGGTGTTCAGTCAAGCATTGGTTGATTAGTTTTTCTAAGTCCTTTGCTCAATGCAGTAGAGAGAAGGGTTTGAAGATGGAAGCTGGCTCAACAGATGGTTCTTGATTATGGGCATGAAGGTGTATTTCCAAGTGTCCAAGAATGTGACTGAAGTGATGGAGGCATTGAGGATGGGTGTCAGTGATTCACTGATTGATAGGAGTCTTTGGGTAAAGATGTAGTGGGGCAAGGGTCAGATGGGATTCCCTTGTGAATGGCTTTAATGGTAGCAGCAGTCTCCACAGTGTTGATGGTAGGGTTTCTTCTTCGGCTGTGATGGGAAGTTGAGTTACAACTGTGATGGGGTCTGGTTGAGTGTTGATGTTGCTATATATGGAGCTGATTTTGTTGCAGGAAACGTTTGTGAGCTTGTTACAAAGGTTTTATGAGGAGGTGATGCTGACTCTACCAACAGGAGGTATGGTGAAATCTTTGATGATGAAGATTTCCTTGCTGTTGGTGTGCTCTGCAAGAGCTGTGCCCTTAGTGCTCCATATCTGCTGTTGGAGGTACCTTAGGGCAGATTTTAAGATGTCTTCATATGTGGTATCATGGCTTGTTCTCCATTTGTTCTCTACTTGCTTGCAGTAGTGTTTCACAGCACGAGTTTCCCTGTGTACCAGCTTGGCTGTGGTCAGACTTTTGCCATTGTGTTATACCTGAGGGGAGCCAGTGTGTAGGTGCAAGCAGTGATCTAGCTGATGAGGTTCTTGATGGCAATCAGTAAGCTGAGGGTGCACGGAGAGGGTGGAAACCCAGTTCTTTTTTTTGTGATGCTTTTCCAGCTGTGGCGGAATGGCCTCGTAGTGGTAGGTCTGTGGTGGTGTGAAATGGGTATGCTGAAACCGACAAGGGCGTGGTCTGCCCAGGTCATAGTTGCTGTCATGCTGCTAATTAAGGAGAAAATCATGTCCAATAGGAGTGTGGTGGTATGGGTGAGTTTGGTAATTTGCTTGGTGAGGCTGAGGTTTCAGGGATTTTATAACTGGGCTGGTGGGTTTGGGTCTGTGGAGTCTTTTAGGTGAAAGTTAAGGTCTCTGAGGACGATGAAGGTGCTGGTGATGATAAGGTCCACAGTGTCGCTGGCAAAATTGGTGTGAGGTCTTAGTGGTCTTTATACAAGGGTTCTGTGGAGGGAAAAGTTGACTTTAATGTGCATCTTGAATGTGAGGTGTTCCATGTACCTGGTGGAGGTGTCCATGCAGGTTGTGCAGCTGATGGTATCTTTGAATATGATGGCGACTCCGCCTCTTAGTTTGTGCTGATGGTCTTGCCTGGCAATCTTGCAGCCAGGGGTGGCTGTAATGATGTCCAGTGCAGAGGATTGGCTTAGCCATGTTTCAGTGAGGAAGAGCAGGTCCAGAGAATGGCCGTGGCGATCCCATATCTCTGTGGCATTTTTGGTGAGCGAGCACGGGTTGAGGAGTATGCACGCAAGTGCGACATGTTGCATTGGTGGTGGTTGATCTGCGTGAGCATGAGTGGTTGGTTGATTTGTGGGAGTGTAAGGGAGTGGGGTGCTGGGTGCTGTTGATGCAGGAGGGGTCAGTGTAGGGTTTGGGGGAGTGCTTGAAAACTTCCAGGAGGCACATGTGAACACTCCTTCCATGTTGTGTGTTGTGGTGTAATACCAGTGAGGTGAGTGTGGGCCAGGGGTGGGAGTGCGAAGGAGCACATCAAGGTAACTGTAGGTAGGGGGAGTGACAGAGTTCCTAACGCTGGGTGCAGTCCAGGCATAGATGGGTGCAGATGGGCTTGCCTTTGGCGCACCAGTGGCACAGCTCTCATTAAATAAACCCTGAGAGGTGGGAGGTGCCGCAGGAGGTGATGGAGGATGTGCAGATAATTGAAATGAAGTTCTCTTGCTTGGCTGCTTCTTTTAAAGATGATTTTGGTGTGAAAGTTTTTAGGTTGTGTGCTCCGTCACCTGCTTAAACCTTAAAATTATCAGTCTTCCTACCCCCTTGGAGGGCAGAGAAGAGTAATTACTATCAATCTGTCCCATGGAGGGGCGGGGGGGAGAAAACCCACTAGACACCAGGGACTTACTCTTTTTTTTTTGTTTACAAATATAGGAGAGGACGGTGCCTACCAGGGCATGGCCATGCCCCCACCCCAATGGATATGGCAACAGTTATTCTGGCCCCCCCTCCTAGGGGTGCAGATAGGGGTGAGTACCCCCATAGTCTCAGTCCCTGGTTGGAGACAAAAAGCCCACTGGTGATTTTTTCTTTTTTAGAAAAATATAGGGGTGTGGGCTCCCCACCAGTGCATGCCAGCCCCCTCCCCAAATGCATATTTTAAACATTTGTTTTGGAAATATAGGATAGGTCGCTACCTACCAGGGCATGGCCATGCCCCCACCCCAGTGGATATGGCAACAGTAATTCTGCCCCCCCTCCTGGGGGTGCAGATGGGGGTGAGTATCCCCAGTCCCATCCCTGATTGGAGACAAAAAGCCCACTAGGAATTTTGTATTTTTTAGAAAAATATAGGGGTGTGGGCTGCCCATCACGGCATGCCCATGCTACACCCCAAACACATATTTTAAGAGTCTTTCTCCCCCGCCTGGGTGGCAGATCAGGGCTGTCACCCTGACCTGCCACCTCGGGGCTGAAAGTCCACTAGAAACTAGGGATTTCTTTTTTTCTTAAATAAAAATACAGCGATGAGGGAAGTACAGGAATCTGTGCAGAGCCTTACAAATTAGAAATTGCTGATTTCAACAGTCTATAATGAAAAATAGGGGTTTGTTTTGGGAAATGATTTTCAGGAAGATTTGTAAGCCTTATTGGTATGACTTTTAGATTACAAGCATAGCTGGGGCAGTAGGCTATGACAGTCTTAAATCAAAAGGCACTGGTAAATATTTATACAATACCCATGTTTAAGTCACACAACAAAACATCATCCGATGTGCAACTCTTTGGAAAGGGGCACTATTATACAAAATTGTTACATTTATGAAATTACACTTCCACCTACCTAATATGAGGGAGCACGACTATGCATGCCCAACCTTGACCAATATCCTGCCTCCCCACGTGGGCTCAGTCAGGAAACCAGTGGCAGATGGTATGCCTTGAGTGCCTCCATTGCCTTTATACTGTCCTCCACCTACAGTTGAGAACACATTTCCATTTCAATTCCAGTATTACACATACAATAAAGGCAACAACAATTAGCAAGTGTCATGCATGGGGTTATTAATTTTTAAAGGGGAAACCTCTAGCGTCAGGAATGGGGTTATTAATCTAGGAGAATGGTGCCCCTGCAATCTTAATAAATCCACTCTGGTTAGGTCAAAATACATTTTTGAGAAAATCTTAGTTCAATTCCTAGTAGCTCCGGCCCAAACAGCAGGAGTCCCCAGAGTAGTTTGTGTTAAGTACCCTCTGCTACTAAGTAATGAATAATTAAATACAGAAAACTTCTCATGACAATTTAGAAAAATAGAGAAAATATCAAAGAGCAAAAAGACCCCAAATCATTAAAAGAGGATAAGAAGAACAAGAAATATGAATTTGAGGGCACAATATTAACCAATACTGCAATTGACTGGCAACTATATGTAATTAAAAGAAGCGGAGGCTGGGTGCACCAGGCAGGTTTGCCAAGCTACAGATTTTTCCATAGAACTTCTGAAATGGAAGTCAAAAACTTTTGGTGAGCAAGGTCCATGACTGCCCCTGGCGAGGGTCCCTCAAAGTCCGAATAGTCAGTATTGCGGTCCTGCTGATGCCATGTATCTGGCACCAAAAGCTCAGAGTGGCACACTTGTGGCTTCTGGGAGTTCTTCACCAGTCGGATAGATTTGCTCCCTCACCCCACTCCAAAAACAACTATTTTCTTGCAGTCCCCATCTCTTTTTGCAACACTTAATTTCTGCCTTACTCTCAAATTATTCATGATGCCTTGCTTTACTATGGAAGAACCCTTCTGCCATCAGGCATGCCGGTCTTCACCTTCTTAGCCACTCCACAATTTAAATGGTCACTCCTCTCACCTGAGAGGGTGAAAATTGACTCTGTCCTCCATCGTAAGTGGAGTCAGGCTGCCTAGAAGAGTACTGGGAATGAATATGAGAAACCTTCCTTGTCATCTCCATGTCAAAAGAGGTAATAATAAAGCTTTCCACTGTTCTTCCAATTGTTTCTGTCCACTCCCAGATAGCTAATTCCTGCTAAATGGTCAACAGGTAGCACCCATCTGCTCTTCATAGGCTCAGAGGCAGGCTATGGTCCTCAGAGTCAAGAACCTTGTATTCAAGCTGTGCAGGGACTGTGCCGCAAAAGTTGTTTTAGGCCAGTATTGTCTTAGGCAGTGCAATATGCAAACTTTTCCACTTAAGTTATCAAAAATCTAATTTCATCATTAAATCAGGTTTTGAAAAATAGGTAAGAAATAAAATAGAAATGAATCCGGAAACCAGTGAAAGTCTGACCACAGTTTAATAGCAAAAACAGCAAAGCAGGAAGATTATTCGAAGTCAGATTTCTGGCTCAGATGGATCAGAGGTCCACTTGTAAAGCAATCATTGGGGCACATAGTCAACAAGTACAGCTTTCACTGTGTTTTTTAGAGGTTTTTGTTACTTTAGTGGAAGTGAAAGCAAAATGCAAGATTGAAAACTGATACAGTTATACATATCCCTGGTACAAAGAAGCTCTTTCTTGTGAGGAACCAGCTGTGTATCCTTGACATGTTTCAAAATATGGGCGGCAAGTACCGGTTTCAGCTAAATTATTAGGTGCCCTGAAGCTATCCTCGTCTGAAAACAAAGTTGTGCTTCTGCACAGTGAGTCTTAACGTGCAGCACCTAAACATGGGAGACAAACAAACTTCACAATTTTAAAAACATGTAAGATACAAGTTAAAATGTGTTTTTATGTCATATTAGTAGAAGTGAAAAGTGTTATTTCACAATCTCCTCCCTTTTTTGTCCTTTTGGCAAAAACTCTAAAGTACATTTATTACATCCAACCTTAAATGTCTTATTGTAATGCAGAATCACATGTGGTTTCTATCTCATTGCAGCTGTCCTTTTCATTAGTTTGTAAAACAAGTAGTGGGCAGAGTCTTTTGTCCTTATAGTATGGGTAGTGCAAGAACACAGATGAAGGAGAAGATGGAGGAAAGAAGAATCACAATAACAGCAATACAGGTTTTATTCCTCAGCCCAAAGATGTCTGTGAGCCAAGAGCAGATTCCCCCCACACAAAAAATAATAATTATTCTGTACATTGTGTAGTTTACTAGAACTATTCAGCATATTGCCCCTATGTTCTGCTAAAATCTAGTCTAAAACTATTGTATTTTGGATCAGTACCTTGGCATGAGTGTCTAATTGATCTACCACTAATCCTAAAGCCAGTGCTGCGGCGTTAGCAATTTTCTCCATTGTTTCTGCATTTCATTTAGCTGAATCTAAGGAAACAGTTATACCATACACTGAATTGAAGCAGAAAAGAGTCAAATTGTAGTCAAAGTAGTCAAAGTAGCCCCCGACCCCACCTCCGCTTCAAAGGATGGTCACCAAAGTGCAGGAAGGATATAACTGGGATAACAGGTCCCAGTATAGCCTGAGAGCAGACATGGATAGGTTTAGGATCCACAAATAAAATATGCATACCCCTTGCTAATGATGTTTATAAAATACCTTCCCAGTTGTCAGGCAGAACTCAAAAGTGGAATATTTAAAAGGAACGTTCTCTACAGCAAGGTCACATTTGCTCTTTCCAACAAAAACACTGGAGATGTTTTCTACACAAGACTCACAGTTAACTCCTGGCTTACTCACACCTGGCCCACTTCAACCCAAAAGATTGTTAAAATTTTCAAGGCTCTGAGAAGAAGTGTGAGATATTCCAATACACAATGGAAATTGGCTCCTGCATGATGATTGCAAAGATCAAGGCAAGTGGCATTATGACTGACCCGAACACTAATCAAAGGGGTAGAACCCCACATCAACAGACAATTGCATACAAATCTAGCAAGAAAGAATATTCAATGTTTTTTCTATACTTATCTAGCAAGGCTATCTAGGACTTTTTAAAGTAGGCGGAAAGCCAGCCTGGGTGGAAGGGTTGAGGAGTAGAGTCCAAGTGATTTCCCGACCAGGAAGAGATACAAGATGGACAACCATACCACGAGACCAAAGAAAAACCTCAGAAGCCAAATGTACAATAGTATGAAGTACTTGGCAGCCCACCATTCGCCATGGATGGAGGCTGTAGTAGTGACAAGGAATAGAGGATGCATCCTGCCTGGGCTACAGTGGCAGAGTTGGAGAAGGAGAATAAAGGTGGGTATCCCCTCCTGAGATGGTGATGCAGACCGGCCTGGTCCAAATGGTCCAGGAAGCAGGTGCGGCAGGTACATGTCTTGGAGTCGCTGAAGGGTTGATCCATTCAAGTAGACCATCATCTGGAGGCAGGCTAGCATAATTGTAATATGAGGAGTGGATCCAGGATGTCGGACCACAACACTTCAGGGCTGTGTTATTGATGAGTAGGGCCTGCTATGGTGCCTTCCAGAGAGACTACAGGGAAGATTTTCTCTTTAGGTATCACATGGACAGCAACTCCCCAGGTTGGAGTGAATGGCAGACCTCCAAATGACAGTCAAGTGAGGCAGCTTGAACCTGAGAACACAAACCACATAGATATCGAATCAACTATCTGCAGTATTGTAGAACAGCATTGCCATTCATTTGCAACTTCAGTTTGGAATTAGACACAGGTTGGTCTTCTGAAGGCAACAGTATAGGCCAGCCCATGATTTTATATTGACTTAAGTTCTTTAGGAGGGAATAGCTCTGATTGACCATACAGCTAGAGGCAGAGCATCAGCCTATTTCAACTGGGGCTCCTGAGCAAACATATTCTCTCTTAGTCTCCTACTATGGCATTGTACCTCTATACACTTCCTGTCCATTTTAGGTGGTAAGCACAGTGGAAGTATTGGATAATCCCTAAAACATATCTCCTGTACTACTACTGAAGTTAAGTTTGACCCTCAGTTGTTGCCAATTCTGAACTCAGGGTTAAAACCCTAAACTGATTGGCTGTTGTCATGTGCCTCCTTTGACACAGGGATAGGCTTCCACACAACTTAAAAACATTCACACAGTAATCAAAACATATGGACAGGAAGTGCATTTGTGCAGCTGGATTAATGCAACTGCAGGGAAACTACTGGGCCCCAGGGGTGGATGGGCTGTGAAGGTGTTCCTAATACCCTTACGTATACTGTAGGATTGGCAGGTAGCAAAGGAATGGCAATTATCCCGGGCTATAGAAGAAAAGAAGCATGCATACCAATGGGTTACAGCAGCAGATAGCATACCCATCCAAATAGGCAACTCCCTTATGCAACCTGATGAGATTTGGGAGCAAGAATTTCAGAGTGACCACTCTCCCCTTGCCATTTCTACACACACCCTCGAAGTACCTTCTAAATCCCTTTTATTCCAATTCTTGTTTATGGATTCAGATGCTTTCTCCTGCAGAAGAGACAATCATTAAAAGTAGGTACAGGAAATACATCAGTTTGCATCAGATACATAGTAAATTCTCTGATAGGATGCAAAGCAGCTTTCTTTGTAGTCCCAAGTGATGTCATCGACAACAGCATAGTGGACTACACACTTGACCACTGCGGGCTGCTTAGGTAGCATTAAAGCACTGAGCAAACAATGTTCACAGTGCCCATTTTACATGGGGTTCTTGCCGATGTAAGAAAATCATTTTGCACGTACAAAAGCCCAAACTCATGTACAACTGCAAAGGCATGCTTTGTACCTCAGCTAGAATGGTCACAGTTTCTTTAAAATGCAGGCTTGAGTAAAGGCAAGTTGATCTACCTGCGGAAGTTTACGGTTTCTGATGGCCTGAGACAAAGTGCATACAGCATACCCAGCAACCAGTTCATCCACATAACTCTGGAGATACGATCCATTAGCAATGAACACAATATCACAGTTTGCAATGGGCAGGTCAATCAAATCTATCTGGGGTCTATGACAGTCACCACAAAACACTCTTCTCTTCTGGTTCCCCTTCCTGGCCCGTGGGCATGAGGAAAGTGGAATTTAAATTTGGACACCAGACAAGAGTAACGTGCACTGTAAAAAACAACAGGGTTTCAAAGTAAAACAAACAGGCAGTGGAAACGTCTTTGGTGTTGATGGTGAGGCAAAGTGCTACAAAAGAGTTGAATACAGCTTCAACACTTTGTTTTCAGAGTACTCAACCAAATAGGCTGCTGACGCAATTGAAATCAAACAAGGCAATAGCCCTGCTGTGATGGGGTTTATTGTGCCAGAATAATAAGTAATTGATTTTTTCTGATCACCATAATCTGACATTACCACATCTAAAATAAGCTCATTTTGTTCATGACAGTATAGTGTAAATGGTTTTAATGCTGGTCTGTTTAATGAGGTTTATTTGATTTTTACAAAAGGTGATTCTGCTTTCTCAGACCACTGCACATGCTCTTGGGTATCTTTGTGTGCATAATCATGTAAATGGCGAACTATGACATCATACCTTACTATCCATTGTCTACAATACCCCACGATACCCACGAATATACGTAGGGGAGAAACGGTAACAGGTTGTGGTAACTACAGATAGTGTTGATCTAATAATAATCCACTATGTGGACTGATGACACACAACACAGTAATTTCACTACCAAAGTATTTCAAACTGGGTAGGGAAAACAGTAGTTTTTCAGGTGAGGCCTTGTGGCATTTGTCTGCCAGCTGAGTCAGTAAACCAAGTCAATCTTGCAGGTGTCTAAGGAGGCATAAGCAAAAAAGAAGGACATCAACATACTGAACCTAAGTGAACCTACCAGTGAAGATGAAAGGGCCTAAGGCTAAGGGCTTGGAAGAAAATTGAGCGACTGCAAACCCTTGTGGTGGCAGGATCTACGAAAGTTGCCTTCCCTTCCAAGAATGAGAATGCAAAAAGAAAGTGATTTTCTTCAGCAATCAGAGCCAAACAAAAGGCTGAGACCACGTTCCTCCTCCATACACTACTGGGCAGAAATTGGGATGCAAGGTAAGAAGGTGGCTGGGTTGGATACCACACGGAAACTGTGAATGAAAAATGTAATCACACTGAAAACATGTTATTCATTGGATTTCCCCGGGTACAGGACAGGCAAAATCAGAAGTTACATTAGCTCACGAAGGGCACTAGAATCCCCTTTTTAAGCAAATCCGTTATAACAGGGTGTCAAAAACAAAACAGAGCAGATCAAAACGTCTAAAGTCCAGCTAGCATTTAATGCAAAAAAGCGAGCAGCACAGTAAAATGGCAAAATACAATTATTATTTTTTATTGTCCTTGGGCCGTATTGCACAATGTAGTGGATTTGTGTTGTTTGCAGCGAGAGCACCTTTCAAAAGGTGCGCCTTGCACAAATCTGAACAGTGCGCCGTACTACAATGAAAGTGCTGTCCCAAGTGCCACTGGAAACTCATGCTGCCCAGAGGGTAGTGCTTTCAAGTGAAATACAGAGCAGCTTTGAAACAGCCACTCCATGTTTCACTGTGCAGGTGGCAACCTGCCTGCACTTTTATTAGGGTTGGGAGATCCCCTTGCAGGTAGGAACAGTTAATGACTGCACCCGCCTGCAAGGGGAAGTATAAGAGGTCCATAGGACCACTTCACCCCCTCCAGAGAGCTGCCATCAGTGGGTGCACTGACAGTTTACCACCTTTTTCTGCTGATGTGTAATTGCACCTCCTGATGCCTTTTTTGCCTTTGGGTCTGTGTCTATAATTAGGTGATATTTTCACATTTAGGCCCTCATTTTAACATTGGCGGAAAAAAAGTGTGTGCGGATGTTTGTGTGAATGGATGTATGCATGCGTGTAAGCATGTGGGAATGGGTGTGTGTATGCGTGTGTGTGTGTGAAGGGGGCGTGAATGTGAGGAGGTGGGGGGCTGGAGATGTTGAGAGATGGGGAGTAACTGGAGAGGAAGGGGGGAGAACCCTATCAGTGACAGGGAAGGAATTCCCTGTCACTTATATGGCCTACCACCATGGTTTTTGTGGCGTTATGAACGCCACGAAAACATGGCGGTAGGCGGGATCATAATCCCGCAGGTGGTACAATGGTGGCCTCCAGGCTGGAGATGGACATCTCCAGCCCGGCAGATGTTACTGCCTTGGCAGTCGGAGTGGTACATTGGCGGGTTGGCTTCAACCAACGTGCCAATTTCATAATATGGAGGTAATTACCGCCAGCCTGTCGGCGGTACTTACCGTCACATTAACGCCGATGGCCAGGGTCCTAACGACCCCCTTATATTGGTTAAATGTTTGGGCAAGCATTTCATGTGATTTTTCCTTATTTTATGTATATGTTTTATCCAGGTTTTCATTCTTTGAGAAACTGCACAGAAACCTAGTTTGTACAGGCACATCACATTTCTACAGTGGTTCACGATCTGCTCGGAGAGTTTGTATTGCAGACACATCAGGTCTACAATGACTTCTGTAGTAGGGGGCTCCTTTTCATTCATGTTTTTTCTTTCTTAGTACCATCAGTAAGTTACATACTTTGATCAGTACTTGTTTGATGGTTTATGTACCCCTAATGCAAAACCTGCACCGATTTCATTGATTTTTTAAGGGGTTACAGGTATTAGATGAATCCCACACCTAATTACAATATAATTATGCTTTTTGCCAACCATGCATTCCAGTTTGCAATTTATGTATTTTTTTAATTTAGATTTGGAAATCAGTCCACTGTTATTTTATCAACAGATCAATTTTGGAATGTACCAATTGACATTCACTAGATGAGTACTACTGAATGTGTAGGTTATTTTCCTTCCATCAAATAATAATTTTTCAATATATATGATTTATCACAAACCAACTGACATGTGGTTCCTTCTCTATCGGTGTTTTTTCCATCCTTTGTCCTGATGATGACCCTGTACAAATAACCCTAGAGGGTCGAAACTTTGACAGGTTAATAATGTACTCTGTTTATGTGATATAGGAGCCTGCAACTCTATGTTAGAGTGCACATCAAACATCTGCGCATCCTCTCCAGTCACTATGTTAAGTATATATTGCATAGCACTAGCACACTTTTTACTCACATCTCAATTTCACTGCACCGTTGCATCATTTGGGAACACCAGTTCAATTTAAAATTTCCAAAACAATTGAAATTAATGAGTTCTTCTTTTTATGATTTGGAATGTTAAACAGTTGAATAAAAAATTATTTTTTCCAGTAAAACCTACCCACCAATGGTTATTCGCTGGCTACCATGAAGTTGAGGTTTACACTTCCCCTTCAGAGACCATTGTTTCCCTTATCACAGTAATACCCAGGTCTCAGGGCTACTGCTTTGCTCCTTGTTTTACCAATACATGTCTGTAATACGGCGCAGAAGCAGAGGCAAAGAGATGCCCTCAATTGCATGGGCCATGCCCCCATGCAAATGAGGGAATGCCCTCTAATGATTGTGCTGGCCCTATATGTGCACCAGCGCTTTCTGTATTACAGAAGGGCTGCACAAGTGTCTGCGGCCCCTTCTAGAAAACCAACGTTCCCTGGAGGTGCGCAAAGTGGGAGCAAATGCCTGTTTCACCCCGTGGCACAGTGTGTAATGTGGCCCCAGGGCCCTGGCTAAAAAACAGTCAGTTTGAGCAAAGAAATAAAAATTTGAATTCATAGGAAATCAACCAACTGCGTTTATATATGTATGTATGTGTATCAAAAAATATATATATATATTACCTATTGGTGGTCGCCAGCAATGTTCCCTCTAATTTTTTTCCACTGTGTGCGGCAGTGTGAGGTCTCTGTGCGCTGCAGCCAAGGATACGTGTGCCAAGAAATTGACCATTCACGCGAACGCAGCGCATAACTACCAAGATCTTTGGCATTAGCCTCTCCATACCACTCAAGCAAAAAAGGGATATTTGTATAAACATTACTCCATGCAATAGGGCATTAAGGCAGTTTAGTGACCTGGTAGCGCACCCCAAGGACATTACCTGTTAAGTGCCACCTACACCCCAGTTAGAGAAAACAGAAATCAGGAGGTTGAACCATTATGAAACTTTAATGAATACTCTCAGAGTGCTGGAGAGGGCCCTGCACATCAAATACAGCCAGTTGTATAATTAGTTAACATTTACAATTTGATAAGCACACTGCTGATAAATTCTATGATGCCCCTGCCAAGATACAGGCTGAGAAATGTTCCTACTCCACCCACACATGGACTGTAGGAGGAGCTGCATCATGGTTTACACAAGTCAGGTGCCAACATTAGATGTGTGACATGTTTGTTTTTCTCGCCGGTCCTTGCCATTCTTCCAGTGCTGATAAACTCGGTCTAAGTCAACTTTCCCATTTGAGAGGTAAGCCTTTGTCCTCATCAGCATATCTAGGTGACTCTCCTCTAGTCTGTTTCTTAATTTGGACTTGATTGAGTTCATGAGGCTGAATCCTCGTTCGCAGTCTGCACTTGAAGCCTGGAAAGTTGCACAGACATCAACAAGCTGAGATACAACACTATATTGTGCAGCATTACGCAGAGTGAAATTCACCATGTCTTAGAAGGTCCTAAACAATCCGTTTTTTATATGCTCTGCCACCACATATTTATAATCTCTGTACTGCCGAACAACATCATCAGAGGTGTCACAATCACCCAGGACCAAGACCTTCTTATACTTTTCAACAAGTCTTTGTACATTCTCAGTCCCAAAATCAAACTGTGATTGTCTTGTTACTGTATGGAAATCAAAGCTTGTCCATTCCTTCAATTCATCTTCTGGGAACCTTCTTTCCATGTGCTCACAAAGAAATTTAATGAAAGATAACATTGGCTCACTATCATACTCTCGGTCCTCTCTGCACAAAGCCATCAGATCTCTTACTGTGTTGCTCCAAAAGACAGTGTCGCCCAAGTACTGTTCCTTTATTTGGGTAATTTTTGCTCTTGCGTACTGCACAGCTTCAATGGTGGTCAAAGAGCTTTTCTGAAACAACTTGCACAAAGATGCAAGTTCACCCAGAATGTCATTTAGTGCTGCAAAGAAAATGTGGAAGTTTGAGTCAGATAGTTTTTTGTAGCAATATTTAGCAATTGGGTCATTCTCCTCAACTCTTTCATGATCAAAATATTTGAGAGCAACCTTGTAATTACGCAAGAGTGCACCAACAGCGAAATGCCTTGAAAGCCACCGCACCTCATTGAGTGGCCGAAAGGAGACTGCTTCACATTCAGTGACCAAAGCAATTTCATCCAGCTTGGACTTCCTTAACGGAGAGCGGGAGAACACAGTGTAGACAGTCCTCAGTAATGTTTCCATTTCCCTGATCATCGGCACTTTTTTCCAGGCATCATCAACTCCCAAATCTTCTCTGTGCGCAACACAGTGCTGCTCAACTAGATGGGGAATGGATTGTTTGAGGCGGGTAGCAACACCATTGTTCTTTCCCAGCATCACTGATGCACCATCTGATGTGAACATGACCATTTTCATAAGATCCAGCTTATTGGCAGTGTAGAAGTCTTTTACAGCTATAGTGATAGCCTCCGCATTGCATGCACTCAGAGTTACAATTCCCCCAAACACTGTTTTGTGCTCTGTTGATGTTACAGATCGGAACTTGAAGTATAGGATGAGCATTTTTGTAACTGAAATATCTGTGCTCTCATCAATTATCAATGTGTGATACCGAGCACCGCGAAGTTCTGCCATGAAGTCAGAGCGTATCACACTGTTGATGGCCTCTAAAAACTCAAAGGCATAGTTCTTGCTCCTCCAGCTGTCTGGTATCTTCACATACAATGCAACATGGTCATGGATGTCTTGAACAGATAACATTGACGTGTTCATTTTGACTGCTAGCAACACATTGTTGATGAGAATCTTTATCTCCTCAGGCTGGGATCTTTGCCGTTCAACCACTTCTAGTCTGTTTGCTCTGTCACTGGCGGTTTCCGTTAGCATGGTGCACACTACAAAACCCAGCCTGGCAGCAGCACTTTTATTTCTCAGTGTCACCAAAGCAGATTCATGAACTTTGCTACATAGATGGCGTTTCAAGTAGTCCAGCTTCCAGCCATCACTCCATTTCTTCCCAGTAGAAAAGTCCCCTGCAATCTTTGCTTCTGCACATACTTTGCAGATCAGGCCTACTTCTGGATTGTATAGAAATAGCTCTCCCAGTTGTATGCGAACCTTGCTCCGGGACTTCTGTGTCTCAGTCTCCATAATTTCTTTCAGCCATTCTTCTTTGAACACAAGACAGCATTTCTTCCTTTGTGGTGAAGCACTGCTCTCTGCAGAAGTCATTGCTTTGCGCTTGAACAGTTTGGTAGTCATTTTGGTTGACAGTAGTCAGTCTGAGCCTTCTGTGCCGCAAAACCTGCAAAAAAAGAGGGACATTATTTAAAGTGAGGAACATTACTTAAAGTTGTTTTTTATGATATTGAATGCAGTCTTCCAGACAAGACTGAGCTATCTCTTGGAAAATGTTGCAACTAGCGATAGTAGCGACTAGCGAGTAATTACCTGGGGTTTTCTCTTTGATCTCACACCTGCCTGTATATGTAACACTGTCTAAGATCCCTGCAATAGAAGAACAAAATGGTTACAGAACATGCTTGTGTTCCAGTATTTCAGATGTACTACAAGGACAAACTACTAAATAATTACCTGGTCTTTCTGCTTGTAGTCACGTCTGCCTTTTCCAACCAATGTTAGCACTGTCTGAGATGCCTGCAGCAAAAGAAAAGATGGTTAACAGTTGGTTACAACATGTTGTCATATTATAATGTGCCAGGTGACCCAGATGGGGTACCTACCAAATAATTACCTGGTCCTTATGCTTCTACACATGTCGGTCCATTCAAATCTATAACTTGCTCGGTCCCACAAACCTGTAATAGAAGCAAAGATGTGGATTATGAACGTGATTTATGTAGAGACTCTTAATCCCACCTGGAACGTCTACAGAATTACCTGGTCTTCCTTGGTACTCACGCCTGCCTGTTCAAATCCAAATGTTGGCCGGCTGTAATTGGAAAGAAGATATTTAGTATAGGTTATAGGAGTTGCAAAAACATTATGCATGACAGTTTCAGAGCAAGTGAGTAGTTACCTTGGCTTTCAGTTTAGATGAACTCTGGTTCCATATTATCATCCATTTGGAAACCTACATCACACGTTAGACATTCGATGATGCAGCCTTTACAGGCCTCAAGTTATCTTCTTGGCCACTCGCTATGACTAATCGGATTTTTAAGGGTGAGACATTTTTAGGCCTACTGGCTCGTTCTGGCAAGCTGACAAAAGAAAAGTGTTCTGTTCATTCGGACAGTGAATGAGCAATGAAGGTGCCTTTAAGTCTTGTTGTCTTGTCACGTTTGCTGTGGGTTCAACGACAAAAGTCCAGTGCCAGCTTATGTCTCCTTACAATTTGCTGCTTATTTTATCCTGAAGATTAATGGTTACTTTTATGCTCTGACTGCAAAGTTAGAGGATTTAATAAAGTGTGCTGTGGAGTTCAGTTTGCAAGGGGGCAAATTAGGCAGAGCATTACACCATAAAAAGGACTGTAAAACTATTCCTGTAGATAGCTTTTGAATGCATCAACATGTTAATACTATGTGTAAAACAGTTTTCCTGCTTTCCATTTGCTGGTTGTTTTAGGCTGTCCACTTGCAGTTTGTACCCTCCCCAAACCTTATTTGAATCAACCTTCTGAGTCCTTTCTGTAAACAGACCGGTAGATCGTGTTCTTATCGCATCACATTTGCTGTGCAATGAATGGTCTTTCAAGGATGCTTGTTTACTTCTCTCTTTGGCTTCAAAGTGAGGATTTACACTGCCAATCTTGCTAGATAGTTGCATACAAAAGGTTTTTTTAGCACAGCAACTTTTAAAATGAACCATGCAAGTATTTTACAATACTTGCATTAGGAACACAAATGTAGCACATGGTTATTTCTGAAGTGCAGTGAAAACACTTGATCAAAACAAGGCATTATACTGGGTGAGGCAGGTTACACTTCACTGTGAAGATTTAAAAAATTGGCTAATAGACTGAAAGCATATTGACTATTGGCGCTTCACACCACTGCACTCAAGTGCACACCACTACATGCTACACCTGTGCCAATGCTCTCTTCACCACTACATCAGTCCCGGCCACACAACTCTGCACAACTCCACTACACCCCTGCATTATACACCATTCCACTGTGCTCCACTCTAATATACTGACACTGAATTCTACAACACTGCATTGTACTCCACTTAATTCAACACCATACTCTGCAATAATGCACTATGCCACTCCAATATACAACACTGCCACTCAATTCCACAATGCCAACTTTCTAGCCACGCTGAAATGCAGCCATGCTAGTGCACATGAGTAAAACATTGTCAGAGCCAATCGATTTTGCATATGTACAACCTACTGGCTTTGCCAATGGGTGGTAGGCTGATGGTGTTTCACATTTCAGAGGCACATTGTGTATGGCTAAGCATTTAGTACCTTCACATCAGATGCTCCCTCAGTATTACGCAATTTATTTGTTTGTGTTCAAAGCCATAACTTAAAATTTTCCAGTTCAAAAACTGACTTTGGTCACACACCAGCCCCCATTAAAGCAAAATAAGCTAGTCAAGGAATAAGATGACAGCATGCCATTTACAGTATTGGACACTGCTTGCTTTAACCGTGCCTACAGGGAGGCTGACTGTGCCTTGCCTTCCCAACATGGGAAATCTGGTTGCTTATCAGTGCAGAGGGCGCAATCACTTAGGCAGTGGACTCGACATGATATGCACAGTCAGCTTTCGGATCGTGGCAATCAAAAAATGTGGTCTTAACAGCCTACATCTAATATCTCCATCATTCACTCTGGCTTTGCACCCGGTAGCAGTCACTATATAAACCAGTTTCCCGCCAGGCACATTTTTGCCAGCAAGCAACAGGAAGGCCACATATGTCCCCATCTAGAAAGAGACAGCTGCAACTGGCATTTGAGTGCTTAACCTAAATAAACAATTTGCAATCCGATAGGTCTTCATTTGTGAGTTAGCTACTGGTGTTGTACACGCATAATTGGACTTGTCACAAATTGGTCAACTCTGCCTCTTAAGTTGGTACTTTCCCACCACATAATTCCAGGGACCCTGCATATAACTAAATCACTTACATTTGACTTCCTTAATCTGCAGGACAAATTAAAATGTCCCCATTTAGCATCCTAAATGAAGCCTTCCATGTTATTTCTGAGAAAATTCCACTTTTACCACCCCACCAGTAGAGTTGCTGGCTAACAATTCCCAAAAAGACAAGCCCGAACAGAATTGAGAAATATACTAGAAAGGTCACCCCAAAGTGTTCAGTGTAATTAGGATGTTATGTTGGCCTGAATTGCATAAAGGAAAGATTACCAGATACACCCCACTCCAAGCAGGACACTTCTTATCATTTGCCATGTGACCCACTACACCACACCTGAAGCATTTTTCTGTAATTTTTTTAACTCATCCCTTGGAATGGCTTCACCCTTGTTTTCACTTATACTGTGAACGTGGTTCTCTCTCTTAATCCCTCAGCCCCTCCTCCTACCCTACGTCCTGTAATAATGTATTTTGGAAGCAGTAGGCTGGGGGAAACTGGGATAGCATGTTAGTAAATAAGAACATTGTGTTTTCAGGAGTCTACATATGTAGGTACTTTGCAGAGGGTTTTACCCATTCTATGTCTATGGGAAAATGTGTTCGTACATATGGCCCTAAGATACATATATATATATATTTTTTTTTGTACTTAAAAGAAGTGGCATGGTGGGCAAAACAACAATGGATGGGGATGCGACCCGAGTGATTGCCAGTGGTTGAGATTAATTCAAGCATTTCACCCATCACCTTGTGGTTTTTGCAGCAGTTCAAATGCCACATGAGTCCATCTGACCCAATCGTAAGGCTCTCTTAACTTGGGTTTCAAATGAAATACATAAACACAAATAAGGGATACATATATATATATATATATATAAAAATAATAAAATGAGAGACCCATGTTGGTGTAAGTGACAGTGCAAATTGAGGCAGGGCACAAAGTTCAAACTATAACTGGCCATCACTGCAAGTTAACCTGATGTATAGAGGTATACTGCCACCCAAAACATTATTTTCATCAGTGATGCAGAGTGGTATTATGAAAATAGATAACTAGAATGTAGGGTCTTTCCTGAGCTGCTGGATGAAACATGAGCAGAAAGACGACAGTTTCAACTAACTTGTGTAGGAGTTTCACATAAAAAACTCATATCAGATACCTAAAGGCGGTCAAAGTAACAAGATTTCAGTGACTTTTCAAGGGGCATATTTTTTAGTTTAGAAATGTTGGGGCACATGAAGTGCAATGATTTGACATAAACAGCAGCTGTAATGAGAGAGGACAAAACCTACTCTTTTTCTGCTTATCAGTTGACAATGTGAGTTGTTAAATCAAGACTTTTAACAAACCCAAGTATAAAAAGGTTGATTATGGCAATGACAATAGTCTCCTGGGTACATATAGGAATATGGGGAACATGGAAAGTCAGGAAACAGGATATCACCACTATGCCCTTGTAAGGTGCCATTAAATGTGCTCATTCAACTTTTTTGCAAGAGTTTGAGCACTGGATGTGTGACCAAAGCAACTGGCTAAAATGAAGATGATCATTCCAAATGTGGGGTCTTTGAATCATCATTTCCATTTAGTTGAAGTTAAGTGTCATAGAATTCTAATTCATTCAAACTTGTATACTTGTCATGCAATTCGCAAAGTCAAGAAGACCTGGGAACTGTTTTCACTTATACTGTGAACGTGGTTCTCTCTCTTAATCCCTCAGCCCCTCCTCCTACCCTACGTCCTGTAATAATGTATTTTGGAAGCAGCTGCCCACGATACCCTGGTGGCATGGTGGTGGTCTTGTCAACAAGTTATTTTTTTCTGAAGACAGCACCGTAAAGCATAGTCCTTCTTCAGAAAATTAGCAAAGATTAACCTTGATGAGCTGGGATTATTTTCCAGGTTCGAGCTGGACTAATTGAAAGTTTCAGATCAGGGGAAATGGTTTGCGCAAAGCGTAATGGTCTCCTGAGCTCTGGATCCCTTCGTCACTCATCGCCCGCCCAGCATGGACTGGAAGCATTATATTGGGCTCAGGAAGGATCGGCACACTTCGCTTTCTTATCCGTGGTACCATAGGGCCTTAACACTATAGGCTGCAGGAGCATTTTTGCTGCCTCGGACCCAGCTGTATCTGCATATGCAGCGGCCCTAAAATGCTGGCTAACCTCAATATCTCTGTTATGCAGTCTGCCTGACAAAAAGAGCATGTAAGAGGACATCACACACATAAGTCGCAGATAAGGGAGATCGGGTCTGACTGAAACGGATTGCCGATATCTGAGGTGGGTGTACATGCAGTACTGTTTTCTGATAAGTCAGGACTCCTTCCCAACGGCTCCTTTGTCCCAAATTGCCATGTGAACATCACTTTTGACCCCCTGCATCTACCCACACGTTGCACCGTACTCTCTCCTTTGCCTATGCATAGTTGAGGCTACAAAAGGTGCGGCAACTTCGCACACAGAAATACAGCCCCTGGGGGAAAAAACACCTCGCAGTACAACAGATTCCGGCATATCTCAAAAATCAAAGAAAATACACGTACCTGTTGAATGGAAGAAGCCAGTTGTTTCCGTCCTGCTAGCGAAGTGACCCTGTTTTCACGCTGCTTCAGTTTTTTAAACGCAGCGCTGACGTCCTCTCCCGCATATGCAGGCAGCGACGTAACGTTGCATAAACGTTGCATAAACGTGCGCGCTTTAAAAAGCGGCCTGCGTGGTGGGGGAATGAAGGGTGCGCGCGCGCCCGCGCGCGCACCTTATGGGGAACATTGGTCGCCAGTAGGTACTTATAGTTTGGACCTAGTTTCCAGATGAAAGTGTTTTTTGACTTGGCTACATCTTTAATGCATGAATCATCAAGACATTTTCCAATAAAAATGTCTTGTAGGGTCTTGTTGTGCTTGGAAATTCTCTGGGCTGATCCGTCAATCGGGAGCAGAGAAAAAGAGGGGGTCAAAAAGTGTGTTTCCCATATTAATTCCAGTAGAGATTTTAGACACTGATGCAGCCCGAACCGCTGAATGGAATTACATCAAATTTAGGAAGGTAGATCTTGGTTCAGAAGGCAAGGTTTTCGTTTGTTGTAAATCCTTTCAGTCATTTTTGAGTTATTAAAGGAAAAAGAAATTTGTAGATCTGGGCTAAGCCTAAGCACAGATCTCATGGTGAGATCTGATTGGATATTAGCACTTCAATCAGAAAGTGATGGCAGCCATTTTTGGACTAATATACATGTTAGCACCCCATTGAAATGCATTGTAGTGAATATCAGGTTTTGAGGATCACAAACAAGTGAATGTGTAAAGAGCGATAACAGATTTTAGTTTGTTGAGAAAGGTGATTTTACCCTATGGAAAAGCCTTCTGCTGAAATTTCATGAATCATGTTGGAGAGAAATTTCTTTTCTCATGATTTTCCCATAGAAGTTATGGAGGGTGCTCCAGGAGATAAAACAAGAGCATATTTTCTGTAAATTCACACTGTCTTTCTTGGTCAAATAAGAATGAAGTCTGACATTCTCAGTAAAACATATACTTCCAAAAGGAGCAGCTAGTCAATTGATTCCCTTGTGTTCTACTGTAGCCTACCAGAGTGCTTTAAAGAACAACTTGAATGGTAACAGTCTTACTTATGACAAAAGTATGGCACAGCTGAAGCCATCTTGATTGAATCTGGTAAAACTTCAAAAATGTAATTTAACCTTTTCTGTACCGGGGACGTAATGGTTACGTCTGCTGGCACAGTGCTCTTTTGCTGAGGACGTAACCAGTACGTCCTGGCACCTGAGCTCAGAGGGCGCGCTAGCGCTCCCTCCGTAGGATTCCCTCCCACCCCCCTAGGGCAGGTTTGGAAGGCGAAGCCCTTCTCCTTTCAACCCCGCTCCCTCCCAGTGACATCTGATGATGGCAGTGCGCGCGATCGCTCGCTGACCTCATCAGAGGTCACCTCCCATCACTCTGGAAGCTCAGCTTCCAGCACAATCGGAAGTGAAATGCTTTGCATTTCTCTACTGTTAGAAATGGGGTCTCTGGTTGACAGTCAGGTTACCCCCTGTTCAAGCAAGGACCCTCACTCTAGTTAGGATAAAAGAGAATCACCCTCAGCTAACCCCTGCTTACCCCCTTGGTAGCTTGGCAGAGCAGTAGGCTTAACCTCAGAGTGCTGGGCGTAAAGTATTTGTACCAACACACACAGTAACTTAATGAAAACACTACAAAATGACACAACACCAGTTTAGAAAAATAGGAAATATTTATCTAGACAAAACAAGACCAAAACGACAAAAATCCAACATACACAAGTCAGGTTATGATTTTTTAAAGGTTTAAAAATAAAAAGAGTCTTTAGGTAGTTGTAACACCACACTAGCGCTGCTAGCGTGAAAATGTACCTGGTTTGCGTCAAAAATAACCCCGCACGGGCGGTGTGCGTCGAAAATAACCCTGCACGGTTATATGCGTCGAAAACAACTCGGCACGGCGATGCGCGTCGAAAAAGCCAGCCACGCGACGGTCCGAAATTCCCGCGGCGCAGGTTGCGATCTCTCAGCTTTCGTCAGCGATGCTGCGCGTCGTTTCTCCTGCTCCGGGCGTCGATTCTCCGGTCGCGTTTCCTGCGGCGTCGTTTCTCAGCTGCGGAGCCGGCGTCGCGTCGTTTTCTCAGCCGCGATCGGATTCGCGTCGATCTTTTCTCCGCACGGCGCTCGGTGCGTGTATTTTTGTCCTTAGGCTGCCAGCCTCTCCTTCCAGGGTCCCAGGAACTGGAAGGGCACCACAGAGCAGAGTAGGGGTCTCTCCAGAGACTCCAGGTGCTGGCAGGAAGAAGTCTTTGCTATCCCTGAGACTTCAACAACAGGAGGCAAGCTCTACATCAAGCCCTTGGAGATTTCTTCTTCAAGATGGAAGGCACACAAAGTCCAGTCTTTGCCCTCTTACTCTGGCAGAAGCAGCACTGCAGGAAAGCTCCACAAAGCACAGTCACAGGCAGGGCAACACGTTTTCCTCAGCTATCAGCTCTTCTCCAGGCAGAGGTTCCTCTTGGTTCCAGAAGTGTTTCTAAAGTTTGTAAGTTTGGGTGCCCTTCTTATACCCATTTTAGTCTTTGAAGTCACCTTTCTTCAAAGGGGACTCACACCTTCTTGTGAAATCCTGCCTTGCCCAGGCAAGGCCTCAGACACACACCAGGGGGCTGGAGACAGCATTGTCAGAGGCAGGCACAGTCCTTTCAGATGAGAGTGACCACTCCACCCCTCCCTCCTAGCAGAGATGGCTAATCAGGAAATGCAGATTACACCCCAGCTCCCTTTGTGTCACTGTCTGGTGTGAGGGGAAAAACAACCCAACTGTCAAACTGACCCAGACAGGGAATCCACAAACAAGGCAGAGTCACAGAATGGTTTAAGCAAGAAAATGCTCACTTTCTAAAAGTGGCATTCCCAACCTCACAATCTTAAAATCAACTTTACTAAAAGATGTATCTTTAAATTGTGAGTTCAGGGATCCCAAACTCCACATGTCCATCTACTCTCTAGGGGAATCTACACTTTAATCATATTTAAAGGTAGCCCCCATATTATCCTATGAGAGAGAGACAGACCTTGCAACAGTGAAAACGAAATTGGCAGTATTTCACTGTTAGGACATATAAACCACATTACTATATGTCCTACCTTATCCATACACTGCACCCTGCCCTTGGGGCTACCTAGGGCCTACCTTAGGGGTGCCTTACATGTAAGAAAAGGGAAGGTTTAGGCCTGGCAAGTGGGTACACTTGCCAAGTCGAATTTACAGTGTAAAAATACACATACAGACACTGCAGGGGCAGGTCTGAGACATGATTACAGAGCTACTTATGTGGGTGGCACAACCAGTGCTGCAGGCCCATTAGTAGCATTTGATTTACAGGCCCTGGCACCTCTAGTGCACCTTACTAGGGACTTACTAGTAAATCAAATATGCCAATCATGGATAAACCACGTACATACAATTTAAACAGGAGAGCATATGCACTTTAGCACTGGTTAGCAGTGGTAAAGTGCTCAGAGTTGAAAAGCCAACAGCGACAGGTCAGAAAAAAATAGGAGGCAGGAGGCAAAAAAGTCTGGGGATGACCCTGCATAAGCAAAAGTCCAACACGACCCCCTACCAGCCTAAAGCCAGGGGAGAACAATCAATACCTTGATGTACTTCCCTGATTGGGGCGATAGAACAAGGACCCAGGCCCACAACAGCAGGGGCATGTTCCAGTTCTACGCCTTCCTGACTCCAGTTGGATCCCTCTGTCCATACTCTCAGGGCCCACTAAGCTAACCCATGGGGAACCCTTCTCCACATCTACAGACACCATCTGTGCAACACCTAACTTTACTTTGCTCACAGATGTACTGCAATGGGCAGATAGTACCACCAGGGCCAACACAGTGGTGTTGCCCACTCCACCCCCGGGGTGTGACTCTCGTCCTCCCCCCCCCAGGGGCAACTCTGTCCACCAGGACAGCAAGCCACAGTGGCCCCAGACAACTGTCAGGGATGAGAGCCCGACCTCAGGCCTCTCTAACCACTGTGACTGTGGAGAGTGGGGGGTGGTAGCCCCAGGTGCCTGGCACCCTTTGACCACTCTCTCTTCCACCAGGTCAGGGATGACAACCTGACCCTGGTCCTCCCCTCTGGGGCTCTGTACCCTCCCTGCAGAAGCGGCACCCCCAGAGTCAAAAACTGTCAGGGTGCTTGTAGAAGCAGTCCTGCACAATTCTTCCATCAGTGCAGGGATGTTAACCTGCAACTGATCCTCCAACCTGGGGTCTGTACCTTCAGGTTGGACCAGGGCCAGGGGTGAGGCTTCCCTCCCCCTGCCCTCTCTTCTGGGGTCCTGAACCACCCAACTAGGAGCGGCCCCCCCAGAAGACAACATGGTAGGGGTACTGTTAGCAGTAGCCCCTTCCTCCAGGTCAGGGGGGACACCCTTAACCTGGCCTCCCAATCCAGGGTCTGTACCCACAGACTGGATCACCGCCTGGTAACCCTGGACTTCCTGGGGGGCATACCTACCCCCTACCAGGTCAGAGTTTACCCTCTGAACCTGGTCATCCAACCCAGGGTCACCACCCTGCGGTTGAACCACTGCCTGGCACACCAGGACTTCCTTGGGAGCACATTTACCCCCCATCAGGTCAGAGTTTACCCCCTGAACCTGATCATTCAACCCAGAGTCACCACCCTGCGGTTGAACCATTGCCTGGCACACCAGGACTTCCAGGGGGGCACACTTACCCCCCTCAAGGGACACACGGTCCCGAAGGGCCACACAAGAGTCTGGCTGGCGCAGGTCTCCTGACCTCTGCCCATCTGACAGAGTCTGGATTCCCCCCAACCCAGAAATGGTCTCACCAAGGTCATTCATGGGGGGCTCTGCTCTCAGAGCTGACCCCTGACCCTCCAGGTTCTCCACTGGGGTCCGCAACCCCCTCTCAACCCTCTGTCTGGACTTCTGCAACCCCTCACTAGGAGTGGTACTGCCAGACACCAGAACTGGTGGGACGCTGGCTACAGCCGCCCCCCCAAGTTCTCCTGACACTGTGGGGTCTCCCTCAACAGATGGCCCTATGGTACAGGCTAGGCTCCCCTCCTGGGGTTCCCGCAGGGAACCCTCCAGGACCTGGGACCGGATCTCGGGCACCTTGGGCCTCAACCCATCCCCATTCCCTCTCCTCTGAGACTGGACATGGGGTCCCTCACCCATCCCACTACACTGGGACCTACCTGGGACACTACAATCCTTCCCTACCTCACCTGGTTGGGAACTACCTAGACCACTCCTCTCAGGAGCACCCCCAAATGCCTCTTCAGACTCTCTGGTACTCACCCAGAAGTCTGCCTCCATTGTAAGCTCCCTGGGGTCAGAGAACTCACACGCCACCTGGTGTTGGCATAGCTCTGGAAAATAAGGACTAGACATATGCTCTCCAGCAATTACATCACTCAGCCCCTCACATGAATTAACAAAAGTACCCTTCACCCAACCATCCAGTGACTCTGCTTTGACAAAGCACCCCACATCACCCTCCTGAGACTGGTGAGACAGTACCTGACTGTCCCTGACACTCAACCCACACTCTTCTGGGATGTCTTCACACTCCATAACCAGGACTTCTACCTGGGGGGAACCCCTCTCCCTGTCACTCTCACTTAGAGTCAGTAGAGTGTCCCTCCCACCAGTAGGAATATGACTCCCCATGCCAGTTCCCCAATCCACCTCAGGGACCCTGTGCATCACTGGAGCTACCTCATACCCCTGAACCTCCTGGCGTGTGTTAACTCCCTCCTTCAAGTAGGGCACCACATCTCTGGGCATGTGCACTTCTTCAGCAGTACTGGATACAAGATTTTTGCTGCCACCATCTGAACTGGACTCAGCCCTCATGGCCTCCAGCTTCAGCTCTTCACAGCTCAGCTCTTGAGCTGCAATCCTTTCTTTTTCCAGGACTAAGGCTCTCTCCTCCTCAGCCCTCTCAAGCTCTGCATCTAGCTCTTCCAGACTCCGGATTCGAGCTAGGAGCCACTCATCTCTTTCTGTTTCCTCCTCCTCAGAGTAGTTATCCTCCTCCTCAGAGTAGTTATCCTCCTCAGACTCATTTGGTGGTGTTGCCTGACAACGTTTCAATTCATACTGAAACAGGGCTGACTCAAGATCCTCCCTTCTGGATTTCTTGTTCACAGCCAGTCCCCTTTCCATGCAAAATGCTTTAAGCTGCCACTTTTTATACATAAATAGGTGCCAGAAATTGACTTCCATTCTGCAAAGGCTTCACAACCAAAAACCAAAGTCCAAAAATATTATCAATACTTCCAGGAGGACATCAGAGAACAAAAAGCAGAATCACAAGACAAGTAGTATGTGGTCACGTAGTGGTCTGAGATCAAAACAGTAGTGTACACTTAATTACTGTATGTCAAGTACAAATACAAGTCCAATCCCGACCGCTGGTCACCAATGTTAGAAATGGGGTCTCTGGTTGACAGTCAGGTTACCCCCTGTTCAAGCAAGGACCCTCACTCTAGTTAGGATAAAAGAGAATCACCCTCAGCTAACCCCTGCTTACCCCCTTGGTAGCTTGGCAGAGCAGTAGGCTTAACCTCAGAGTGCTGGGCGTAAAGTATTTGTACCAACACACACAGTAACTTAATGAAAACACTACAAAATGACACAACACCAGTTTAGAAAAATAGGAAATATTTATCTAGACAAAACAAGACCAAAACGACAAAAATCCAACATACACAAGTCAGGTTATGATTTTTTAAAGGTTTAAAAATAAAAAGAGTCTTTAGGTAGTTGTAACACCACACTAGCGCTGCTAGCGTGAAAATGTACCTGGTTTGCGTCAAAAATAACCCCGCACGGGCGGTGTGCGTCGAAAATAACCCTGCACGGTTATATGCGTCGAAAACAACTCGGCACGGCGATGCGCGTCGAAAAAGCCAGCCACGCGACGGTCCAAAATTCCCGCGGCGCAGGTTGCGATCTCTCAGCTTTCGTCAGCGATGCTGCGCGTCGTTTCTCCTGCTCCGGGCGTCGATTCTCCGGTCGCGTTTCCTGCGGCGTCGTTTCTCAGCTGCGGAGCCGGCGTCGCGTCGTTTTCTCAGCCGCGATCGGATTCGCGTCGATCTTTTCTCCGCACGGCGCTCGGTGCGTGTATTTTTGTCCTTAGGCTGCCAGCCTCTCCTTCCAGGGTCCCAGGAACTGGAAGGGCACCACAGAGCAGAGTAGGGGTCTCTCCAGAGACTCCAGGTGCTGGCAGGAAGAAGTCTTTGCTATCCCTGAGACTTCAACAACAGGAGGCAAGCTCTACATCAAGCCCTTGGAGATTTCTTCTTCAAGATGGAAGGCACACAAAGTCCAGTCTTTGCCCTCTTACTCTGGCAGAAGCAGCACTGCAGGAAAGCTCCACAAAGCACAGTCACAGGCAGGGCAACACGTTTTCCTCAGCTATCAGCTCTTCTCCAGGCAGAGGTTCCTCTTGGTTCCAGAAGTGTTTCTAAAGTTTGTAAGTTTGGGTGCCCTTCTTATACCCATTTTAGTCTTTGAAGTCACCTTTCTTCAAAGGGGACTCACACCTTCTTGTGAAATCCTGCCTTGCCCAGGCAAGGCCTCAGACACACCAGGGGGCTGGAGACAGCATTGTCAGAGGCAGGCACAGTCCTTTCAGATGAGAGTGACCACTCCACCCCTCCCTCCTAGCAGAGATGGCTAATCAGGAAATGCAGATTACACCCCAGCTCCCTTTGTGTCACTGTCTGGTGTGAGGGGAAAAACAACCCAACTGTCAAACTGACCCAGACAGGGAATCCACAAACAAGGCAGAGTCACAGAATGGTTTAAGCAAGAAAATGCTCACTTTCTAAAAGTGGCATTCCCAACCTCACAATCTTAAAATCAACTTTACTAAAAGATGTATCTTTAAATTGTGAGTTCAGGGATCCCAAACTCCACATGTCCATCTACTCTCTAGGGGAATCTACACTTTAATCATATTTAAAGGTAGCCCCCATATTATCCTATGAGAGAGAGACAGACCTTGCAACAGTGAAAACGAAATTGGCAGTATTTCACTGTTAGGACATATAAACCACATTACTATATGTCCTACCTTATCCATACACTGCACCCTGCCCTTGGGGCTACCTAGGGCCTACCTTAGGGGTGCCTTACATGTAAGAAAAGGGAAGGTTTAGGCCTGGCAAGTGGGTACACTTGCCAAGTCGAATTTACAGTGTAAAAATACACATACAGACACTGCAGGGGCAGGTCTGAGACATGATTACAGAGCTACTTATGTGGGTGGCACAACCAGTGCTGCAGGCCCATTAGTAGCATTTGATTTACAGGCCCTGGCACCTCTAGTGCACCTTACTAGGGACTTACTAGTAAATCAAATATGCCAATCATGGATAAACCACGTACATACAATTTAAACAGGAGAGCATATGCACTTTAGCACTGGTTAGCAGTGGTAAAGTGCTCAGAGTTGAAAAGCCAACAGCGACAGGTCAGAAAAAAATAGGAGGCAGGAGGCAAAAAAGTCTGGGGATGACCCTGCATAAGCAAAAGTCCAACACGACCCCCTACCAGCCTAAAGCCAGGGGAGAACAATCAATACCTTGATGTACTTCCCTGATTGGGGCGATAGAACAAGGACCCAGGCCCACAACAGCAGGGGCATGTTCCAGTTCTACGCCTTCCTGACTCCAGTTGGATCCCTCTGTCCATACTCTCAGGGCCCACTAAGCTAACCCATGGGGAACCCTTCTCCACATCTACAGACACCATCTGTGCAACACCTAACTTTACTTTGCTCACAGATGTATTGCAATGGGCAGATAGTACCACCAGGGCCAACACAGTGGTGTTGCCCACTCCACCCCCGGGGTGTGACTCTCGTCCTCCCCCCCCCAGGGGCAACTCTGTCCACCAGGACAGCAAGCCACAGTGGCCCCAGACAACTGTCAGGGATGAGAGCCCGACCTCAGGCCTCTCTAACCACTGTGACTGTGGAGAGTGGGGGGTGGTAGCCCCAGGTGCCTGGCACCCTTTGACCACTCTCTCTTCCACCAGGTCAGGGATGACAACCTGACCCTGGTCCTCCCCTCTGGGGCTCTGTACCCTCCCTGCAGAAGCGGCACCCCCAGAGTCAAAAACTGTCAGGGTGCTTGTAGAAGCAGTCCTGCACAATTCTTCCATCAGTGCAGGGATGTTAACCTGCAACTGATCCTCCAACCTGGGGTCTGTACCTTCAGGTTGGACCAGGGCCAGGGGTGAGGCTTCCCTCCCCCTGCCCTCTCTTCTGGGGTCCTGAACCACCCAACTAGGAGCGGCCCCCCCAGAAGACAACATGGTAGGGGTACTGTTAGCAGTAGCCCCTTCCTCCAGGTCAGGGGGGACACCCTTAACCTGGCCTCCCAATCCAGGGTCTGTACCCACAGACTGGATCACTGCCTGGCAACCCAGGACTTCCTGGGGGGCATACCTACCCCCTACCAGGTCAGAGTTTACCCTCTGAACCTGGTCATCCAACCCAGGGTCACCACCCTGCGGTTGAACCACTGCCTGGCACACCAGGACTTCCTTGGGAGCACATTTACCCCCCATCAGGTCAGAGTTTACCCCCTGAACCTGATCATTCAACCCAGAGTCACCACCCTGCGGTTGAACCATTGCCTGGCACACCAGGACTTCCTTGGGAGCACACTTACCCCCCATCAGGTCAGAGTTTACCCCCTGAACCTGATCATTCAACCCAGAGTCACCACCCTGCGGTTGAACCATTGCCTGGCACACCAGGACTTCCAGGGGGGCACACTTACCCCCCTCAAGGGACACACGGTCCCGAAGGGCCACACAAGAGTCTGGCTGGCGCAGGTCTCCTGACCTCTGCCCATCTGACAGAGTCTGGATTCCCCCCAACCCAGAAATGGTCTCACCAAGGTCATTCATGGGGGGCTCTGCTCTCAGAGCTGACCCCTGACCCTCCAGGTTCTCCACTGGGGTCCGCAACCCCCTCTCAACCCTCTGTCTGGACTTCTGCAACCCCTCACTAGGAGTGGTACTGCCAGACACCAGAACTGGTGGGACGCTGGCTACAGCCGCCCCCCCAAGTTCTCCTGACACTGTGGGGTCTCCCTCAACAGATGGCCCTATGGTACAGGCTAGGCTCCCCTCCTGGGGTTCCCGCAGGGAACCCTCCAGGACCTGGGACCGGATCTCGGGCACCTTGGGCCTCAACCCATCCCCATTCCCTCTCCTCTGAGACTGGACATGGGGTCCCTCACCCATCCCACTACACTGGGACCTACCTGGGACACTACAATCCTTCCCTACCTCACCTGGTTGGGAACTACCTAGACCACTCCTCTCAGGAGCACCCCCAAATGCCTCTTCAGACTCTCTGGTACTCACCCAGAAGTCTGCCTCCATTGTAAGCTCCCTGGGGTCAGAGAACTCACACGCCACCTGGTGTTGGCATAGCTCTGGAAAATAAGGACTAGACATATGCTCTCCAGCAATTACATCACTCAGCCCCTCACATGAATTAACCAAAGTACCCTTCACCCAACCATCCAGTGACTCTGCTTTGACAAAGCACCCCACATCACCCTCCTGAGACTGGTGAGACAGTACCTGACTGTCCCTGACACTCAACCCACACTCTTCTGGGATGTCTTCACACTCCATAACCAGGACTTCTACCTGGGGGGAACCCCTCTCCCTGTCACTCTCACTTAGAGTCAGTAGAGTGTCCCTCCCACCAGTAGGAATATGACTCCCCATGCCAGTTCCCCAATCCACCTCAGGGACCCTGTGCATCACTGGAGCTACCTCATACCCCTGAACCTCCTGGCGTGTGTTAACTCCCTCCTTCAAGTAGGGCACCACATCTCTGGGCATGTGCACTTCTTCAGCAGTACTGGATACAAGATTTTTGCTGCCACCATCTGAACTGGACTCAGCCCTCATGGCCTCCAGCTTCAGCTCTTCACAGCTCAGCTCTTGAGCTGCAATCCTTTCTTTTTCCAGGACTAAGGCTCTCTCCTCCTCAGCCCTCTCAAGCTCTGCATCTAGCTCTTCCAGACTCCGGATTCGAGCTAGGAGCCACTCATCTCTTTCTGTTTCCTCCTCCTCAGAGTAGTTATCCTCCTCCTCAGAGTAGTTATCCTCCTCAGACTCATTTGGTGGTGTTGCCTGACAACGTTTCAATTCATACTGAAACAGGGCTGACTCAAGATCCTCCCTTCTGGATTTCTTGTTCACAGCCAGTCCCCTTTCCATGCAAAATGCTTTAAGCTGCCACTTTTTATACATAAATAGGTGCCAGAAATTGACTTCCATTCTGCAAAGGCTTCACAACCAAAAACCAAAGTCCAAAAATATTATCAATACTTCCAGGAGGACATCAGAGAACAAAAAGCAGAATCACAAGACAAGTAGTATGTGGTCACGTAGTGGTCTGAGATCAAAACAGTAGTGTACACTTAATTACTGTATGTCAAGTACAAATACAAGTCCAATCCCGACCGCTGGTCACCAATGTTAGAAATGGGGTCTCTGGTTGACAGTCAGGTTACCCCCTGTTCAAGCAAGGACCCTCACTCTAGTTAGGATAAAAGAGAATCACCCTCAGCTAACCCCTGCTTACCCCCTTGGTAGCTTGGCAGAGCAGTAGGCTTAACCTCAGAGTGCTGGGCGTAAAGTATTTGTACCAACACACACAGTAACTTAATGAAAACACTACAAAATGACACAACACCAGTTTAGAAAAATAGGAAATATTTATCTAGACAAAACAAGACCAAAACGACAAAAATCCAACATACACAAGTCAGGTTATGATTTTTTAAAGGTTTAAAAATAAAAAGAGTCTTTAGGTAGTTGTAACACCACACTAGCGCTGCTAGCGTGAAAATGTACCTGGTTTGCGTCAAAAATAACCCCGCACGGGCGGTGTGCGTCGAAAATAACCCTGCACGGTTATATGCGTCGAAAACAACTCGGCACGGCGATGCGCGTCGAAAAAGCCAGCCACGCGACGGTCCAAAATTCCCGCGGCGCAGGTTGCGATCTCTCAGCTTTCGTCAGCGATGCTGCGCGTCGTTTCTCCTGCTCCGGGCGTCGATTCTCCGGTCGCGTTTCCTGCGGCGTCGTTTCTCAGCTGCGGAGCCGGCGTCGCGTCGTTTTCTCAGCCGCGATCGGATTCGCGTCGATCTTTTCTCCGCACGGCGCTCGGTGCGTGTATTTTTGTCCTTAGGCTGCCAGCCTCTCCTTCCAGGGTCCCAGGAACTGGAAGGGCACCACAGAGCAGAGTAGGGGTCTCTCCAGAGACTCCAGGTGCTGGCAGGAAGAAGTCTTTGCTATCCCTGAGACTTCAACAACAGGAGGCAAGCTCTACATCAAGCCCTTGGAGATTTCTTCTTCAAGATGGAAGGCACACAAAGTCCAGTCTTTGCCCTCTTACTCTGGCAGAAGCAGCACTGCAGGAAAGCTCCACAAAGCACAGTCACAGGCAGGGCAACACGTTTTCCTCAGCTATCAGCTCTTCTCCAGGCAGAGGTTCCTCTTGGTTCCAGAAGTGTTTCTAAAGTTTGTAAGTTTGGGTGCCCTTCTTATACCCATTTTAGTCTTTGAAGTCACCTTTCTTCAAAGGGGACTCACACCTTCTTGTGAAATCCTGCCTTGCCCAGGCAAGGCCTCAGACACACACCAGGGGGCTGGAGACAGCATTGTCAGAGGCAGGCACAGTCCTTTCAGATGAGAGTGACCACTCCACCCCTCCCTCCTAGCAGAGATGGCTAATCAGGAAATGCAGATTACACCCCAGCTCCCTTTGTGTCACTGTCTGGTGTGAGGGGAAAAACAACCCAACTGTCAAACTGACCCAGACAGGGAATCCACAAACAAGGCAGAGTCACAGAATGGTTTAAGCAAGAAAATGCTCACTTTCTAAAAGTGGCATTCCCAACCTCACAATCTTAAAATCAACTTTACTAAAAGATGTATCTTTAAATTGTGAGTTCAGGGATCCCAAACTCCACATGTCCATCTACTCTCTAGGGGAATCTACACTTTAATCATATTTAAAGGTAGCCCCCATATTATCCTATGAGAGAGAGACAGACCTTGCAACAGTGAAAACGAAATTGGCAGTATTTCACTGTTAGGACATATAAACCACATTACTATATGTCCTACCTTATCCATACACTGCACCCTGCCCTTGGGGCTACCTAGGGCCTACCTTAGGGGTGCCTTACATGTAAGAAAAGGGAAGGTTTAGGCCTGGCAAGTGGGTACACTTGCCAAGTCGAATTTACAGTGTAAAAATACACATACAGACACTGCAGGGGCAGGTCTGAGACATGATTACAGAGCTACTTATGTGGGTGGCACAACCAGTGCTGCAGGCCCATTAGTAGCATTTGATTTACAGGCCCTGGCACCTCTAGTGCACCTTACTAGGGACTTACTAGTAAATCAAATATGCCAATCATGGATAAACCACGTACATACAATTTAAACAGGAGAGCATATGCACTTTAGCACTGGTTAGCAGTGGTAAAGTGCTCAGAGTTGAAAAGCCAACAGCGACAGGTCAGAAAAAAATAGGAGGCAGGAGGCAAAAAAGTCTGGGGATGACCCTGCATAAGCAAAAGTCCAACATCTACCGATCATGTGATGGGGGCCTGAGAGGCTTCAAAGGTAAGGAAAGGAATTTCCTTCTCTTTGAAGTCTCTCAGAGCATTTCAGCAGCCAGATCTTGAAGCGATCTGGCTGCTGAAATGCCCACTAGCCACCAGGTATTATTTCCAAAAAGGAAACTGGCATAAGGGGAGCGACCCCTTGGCCAAGGGTCGCTCCCCAGGGGGGTAATTATTTTCAAGGCCTTTTCTGCCAGCCCTGCAGGGCAGATCGGCTTATTGTCATTAAGCCAATCTGCCCCCAAGGGGGGCAGAAACCATTAGACACCAGGGAGGTTTTTTTTAGGTGAATTTTACGCAAGGGGGCGAACCCTTAGTCAAGGGTTGCCACTGTTCATTTTTTTTTGTTTTTGTTTTTTAGAGGTTGGGAGCAACGCCTTAGGCAGCAGTTGCTCCCCTAGGGGGCAAATTATATTTAGGCCATTTCTGCCCCCCTTCAGGTCAGATCAGCTTATTTTTATTGTGCCAATTTGCCCCCAAGGGGGGCAGAAACCACTAGACACTAAGGAGTTTTTTTTTTTTAAAGGTAAATTTCATTCAAGGGGAGCGACCCCTTCGGCAAGGGTCACTCCCCAGGGTGCCAATTTATTTTAGACCATTTCTGTCCCCTTTGGGGGCAGATCAGCCTATTTTAATTAGGCCGATCTGCCCCCAAGGGTGACAGAAACCATTAGGCACCTCAGATATCTTTTTTTTAGATGGGGAGCGACCCCTTAGGCAAGGTTCGCTCCCTGAGGGGCAAATTGTATTTAGGCCATTTCTGCCCTACTTGGGGGCGGATCGGCCTATTTTTATTAGGCTCATCTGCCCCCAAGGTAGGCAGAAACCACGAGACATCAGGGACTTTCTTTTTTTTTTATACTTGCGCATAAGGGGTCCTGCCCCTCGGGCAAGGACCGCTCTCCAGGGGGGCAAAATATTTTTAGGCCTTTTCTGCCCTCCCGGGGGCAGGTCCGCCTATTAAAATTAGGCCAACCTTACCCCTAGACACCATGGATATATTTTTGTTTACGTTTGTTTTTTATATAGGGCAAATTGTATTTAGACCATTTCTGCCCCCCTTGGGGGCAGATCGGTCTATTTTTGTTTAGGCCAATCTGCCCCCAAGGGGGACAGAAACCACTGGACACCAGGGATCTTTATTTTTTTGTGTCAATTTCATGCAAGGGGAGCGACCCCGTAGGCAAGGGTTGTTCCCGGGGGGGGGGGCAAATTTATTTTAGCCTATTTTTATTAGGTCGATCTGCCCTCAAGGGAGGCAGAAACTACTAGGCACTGGGGATTTTATTTTTGCGCCAATTTCACGCAAGGGGAGTGACCCCTTAGGCAAGGGTCGCTCTCCTGGCGTGGCAAATTTATTTTAGGCCATTTCTGCTCCCCTTGGGGGAAGATCGGCCTATTTCTATTAGGTTGATCAGCCCCGGGGAGGGGGGGTGCAGAAACCACTTAGGCACCAGGGATTGGTGTGTGTTTATGTGTGTGTTTGGTTTGGGGGGGCAGCCCCTTGGGCAAAGGTCGTTCCCCATGACCATAGGGGCACATTACTGTTGGCGATATATGTGCCCCCCCAAGGGGGGCAGAAAGCCTACCAGACACGAGGAAATATTTGTTTTCAAAATAAGAGGGTGGGGGTATGGCCATACCCCCACCCCAAATAAATGGGCCCAAAGTTGTTCTGCCCACCAGTGGGCAGATGAGGCAATTATCCATGATCCACACACCGGGGGGCAGAAAGTCTACTAGACGCCATGGAATTTGAAATAATAGTGGGGTGGTGGCTGCCACCCAGTATGGGCCTGGTTATGCCCCCACCCCAACTGAAGGGGTAACGATTTTTCAGCTCTCCCCCGCACAGTAAAACATCTTATCCCACGGCAATCAAGAGGACATTTAAATATTTTGGGTTTGGGTTTACATTTGGGCCTTCAGAGCTTGGCTAACTCTCAAAATCGTCCCACTTGGAATGGTGAGGGCTGCACTTTATGGACCTTGGGATGCTGCCATGTAGAAAAATCCACAAGATCTAGACACATCTGAAAACTAAACTTCTGGGTGATTCCAGGGTGTTCAAATTATAGCAGCACACGCTGAAATCTCTAATCAACACAAGTATAACAGTACGTACAACAGAACAAGGTAAAGTATTAAGATTCTATGTAAAAAGTCCTCATCCAATCAGTTCCGTTAGCAAATTCTTATTTAATTCTTCATGTGCTTGTTCCCAATTCCGTCAGATGTTTACATAATGTTCCAATTTACATCAAAGGATCATCACAGTGTCGTTTTCCAAATTTTCATTAGTTAGGTCCATACCACAATATTCAATCTGTTATGCCATCACTTATCATAATCATCACCACTTGTCACTTGTCCCACTTGTCACTGGTCTGACAACACATGTTTCATCTAGGGAGTGCCCATTGACTTCTTCAGGACTTCCTATAATGGCATTTCCATTAAATATAAATTATTATTCATTATTAATTACTGCATTGTCTTCCCACAATCCCTATGGTGAATATTACAAATTGCATGCTCTTCATGTGGAAGCCGTGAGATTTAAATCCAAACATTCCAAGTAAATGTGCCCAAATTGATAAAAAATTATAGATTTTGCATTATCTCTGCCCATAATCATTATTTGTTGACTGAAATCACCTTTTTTAGTCCCAAAATCATATTCTGTTTAAAATGCCCAAAGTATAATGTTAGCAAAAAGTGTTCACCGAATTTGTAATAACACCAGCACTAAAGTGTGATAAGAATCCCTAAGTGCACCTGTGCACAAGCCACAGCGTCTGAAGGTATACCTGTACTCAGTATCCAAACTCACACTACTGCCTCCTGAGTTTCTGATACACCGATCAATAGTTTTAAATTAGTTATTGGATCCTATGAATAGATCAGAACTTTTAGTGCACACTCGTTATTGATGAGTCCGAAAAACTGCACAAATAAAGTAATATATTATAAGCTTCCCGCTACTTCGAGTCTTACCTTAATTTGAAACAAAGTACTACCGCGAGTACGCCCGACACTATTGAAAAAACACCATTGTTTCCCTCAGCGTTTATGTGTTTGAAAACCAACGAAATAGACAACGGACTACCCAACCCATAAAAATAGAAAACAGACTCATTTTTTCATATTCCTCTGACGTTGTGTGCTCGGCTAAATCATAGAAACTATAAATCGATTGCCCCCAATCTATTGGTTACGAAAACAGACTCATCTTTTACATTTTCTTATTTTTCATTTTTTCAAAATAATTGAGATTATATGTGCGAACAAAATCCCCGAGGTGGGAATAGAGAATTGACTTTACGCAGAAGGGAATCAATCTGGATAATGTGACTAGGGGCAGTGGAACAAGGCCTGAATTCAGACTACGAAATTGAGTATTTCCTTTGTGACGGATAGGTAAGAATTTACCACAATGTAGTCATGAATAGAATTAGGCAAGATTTTACATATATTTTGTGACTAGCATCATGACTTATAAAATTTCTGTAAGATTGCACATCATATAATGTGCCCTGACTAAGATTAATACTTTTGTATATTCAAATTTAATCAAAAGATATGTAGATCGAGGGTATAAAAGAGATATCCCAGATAATATTCTTTTAGACACACAGTTTTGATAATTAATACCCTTTGGGTGGCTCATAATTTACTATATTTCAATTTAGAAAGTTTTACTTTAATTTATAATCTCAATTATGCCAAAAGACCTGATTCAGTCAGGAGGCTCCTGATCTTTTTAAGCCCAAAAGGGCTACATTTTATCTGTCACTTACCTAAAATCTCCTTTTTTCCAGTGTAAGTCAATGGGGAAAAACAATTTCTCGGTTTGTCTTAAAATTCTCAATCTTACCAAGTTCACAATTTTGGCAAGTATGGTAAATTGAGGGCAGGAGGAATGGGGCAGGGACATGGACTCGTATAACAGAGGACAGGGACACCAAACTGACATTACAAGGTAAGTGTCAGGGGTTGCACTGAACAATACACCACACAGTGCAAGTGGGGCGGCAGTGCAGGACAATAGACCAGGGGAAGCAATAAGGAGGGGGCTGGGCCATGCACATAGACAACAGAGAGAAGAGGGGAAGATGCAAGGGCAGCAAGCTAACCGTACAGGACAGACAGGAGGGAGAGTTACAGCATAACAGACCATGAAGGGCAGGAGGGAGGGGACAGGGGTACGACAATGGACCAGACAAGCCAAAAGCAAGGGGATATGGGTCTGCACATGGGAAATGGAGGGCAGGGGAAAGGGGCAGGGCAGGAGCAGCAAGCTGACCATGGAAGACAGTCAGGGTGGGCACTAGAAACACAACACACTAGGGAGGGAAACAGTGAGACTATAATAGCATACACACAGACAATGGAGGGAAGATGGGAGGAGGTCAGGGGCAGCAAGCTGACCATACAAGGCAAGAAGGAGGGGCTGTGGCAGCACAGAAGGCCATGCATGGCAAGTGGAAGGGTTAGTGGCAGCACAACAGTCATGGTGGGCTTTGAGGGAGGGGGCAGGGGCACGCACAAAGGACCATGGAGGTCAGAAGAGGTGGGTAGGGGCTGGACACAGACAAGAAAGGGCAGGGGAAGAGTCTTCACAACAGAGTATGTAGGGTAGGAAGAAGGAGCAGTCGCAGTACAACAGAGCATGGAGGGCAGAAGGGAGTGGCAGCAAAATGGGCCAAAGACAGGAGAGAGGGAATAGAGACATGGAACTTGGACAGACTCGTGCCCTAAGGTAACTATAACTCAGGCCCTCATCATGTACTGCTATTTACCCTAGATATTACGTCACTCATGACACCTTCTGTGACATCACTGATAATATCTTGGCAACATTTGCAGTAAAAGTTTTGATGAGAAAACTGTGCATAGAGGGGCACAAGTTATAGTTATTGTACGAATGAGATGTAGAGGGTCTTACAACCCTAGCGTTTGATGATAAAGTGACGGTAATACCGCCAACAGGCTGCCAGTAAATACTGCCAAATTATGACCATGGTGGAAACAACTCAGACAGACAGCCACTTTAACACACCGACCCCAAGGGGGGAATCAACAGCCACCACTGCTGTAACCACCTACAGTCAGACGGAAGCCAATGTTCTGCCCACTGTATTAAGACACACCAATCCGCCACCTTTTCTGGGGCGGTACCAATGACATCAAAAGCCTGGCAGAAAAACTGCACAGAAGGGAAACAACTCACCTGTGGAGACTCAGGGAACAACCATGCCACCATGGAGCCCGAGCTTCATGTCTTCCCTATGCTCTTCTACATGCTACTCCACTATGAACACCAACGACGGCGAAGAAGATGACGGTGAGTACAGCCACCTAGCACACAGGGGAGGGAGTGAGGAAAAAGAGATTGACACACACACGCAACACCCCCACTCCAAGACCATACACACAAGCAGATGCAGCCACATAACTTATTTACCCCGTACCCCTCAGGAATAATGCAAGGACAACTACAATAGAGTAAAAAGAGTGTAATAAGATAAAATAGTAGCAATACGTGCATCTAAATAAAAAAGTATATGCATATATACAACTGTAGGGATACTGCCCAGTCCTCAATGTTCGTGGGACACAGGGCCACATTACAAAGTCCAAGGCCCCACTTTACTCCTACAACAACGTGGAGAAAACACTGAAGGGGCATCAGTTAGAAAATAGGCAGGCACCTCAGGGGGACAGGAAACGGGGGAAACCTCAGCTGGAAGATGGTACAACGTCACTGGTCCTGGAGGGGGCAAAATGCCCATTACTCTGTCCTGGGGAGTTCAAGGCCACAGTCTCTCAAGTGGGTGACTTGCCCACTGGTTCTGGAGGGGGCATCGTGCCTTGTGAGCTTCATCCTGGGGATGATGGGGTGAGTGGATGGCATCTACACTGGTTCTGGAGGGGGCATCGTGCCTTGTGAGTGTCATCCCGGGGAGGATGGGGTGAGTGGATGGCATTTCCACTGGTTCTTGAGGGGGCATCGTGCCCTGTGATGCAGATCTTGGCAAGTGCAAGGTCACAGTCTCTCAGGTGGTTGTCTTACCCACTGGATTTGCAGTGGGCAGGCTGCACAACAGCCCATGGACACAGGTCTACAGAATGTCCGCCGGCGGTTATGGCTGTTCAGTGGTGGCAGTGGTGCTGCTGCTGGTGGGGGGGAGGCTCCAGCCCATCTCCTGCAGCCTCAGACGGCTGATCATTGGTGCTGGGGGAAGCTCCAGCCCATCCCCTGCATTCTCGGACGCCTGCCCACTGGTCCTAGTGGTGGTGCTGGTGGTGGGGGGAAGCTCCAGACCATCCCCTGCAGCCTCGGACAGCTGCCCACTGGTGCTGGTGGTGGTGGTGGTGCTGGTGGTGGTGGGGGGAGGCTACAGCCCATCCCCTGCAGCCTTGGACAGCTGATCACTGGTGCTGGTGCTCATGGTGGGGGAAAGCTCCAGCCCATCCGCTGCAGCCTCGGACGGCTGCCCACTGGTGCTGGTGGTGGGGGGAAGCTCCAGCCCATCCCCTGCAGCCTCAGATGGCTGCCCACTGGTGCTGCTGGTGCTGGTGGCGGTGCTACTGGTGGAGCTGGTGGTGGCAGCTCCAGCCCATCCCCTGCAGCTTTGGACGGCTGTCCACTGGTGCTAGTGGTGCTGCTGCTGGTGGTGGTGGGGAGAAGCTCCAGCCCATCCCCTGCAGCCTCAGACGGCTGCACCACCATGGTTGGTGGTGGGGTCTCTGAATGAGTCCCAGCACTAGGCCCCTTGTCCTTACTGCCTGCTGGTGTAGGCCCCTTGCCCTTCCTGCTAGTAGCTGGGGATGGCTCCTTGCCCTTCCTTGCTGCAGCACTTGGGGCTGGCTCCTTGCCCTTCCTTCCAGCAGCACTTGGGGCTGGCTCCTTGCCCTTCCTTCCTGCAGGACTTGGGGTTGGTTCCTTGACCTTCCTTCCTGCAGCACTTGGGGCAGGCACCCTTTCCGTCTTGCTGGCTGGTAGCCGGGATCCTTTCCCACCTGGAGTTGCTGGGGACACTACTGTGCCCATGGACTGGGTGGCTGATGTGGTTGTCTGGGTTTTGACCACCCTGGCCTGACGTGAAGGAAGGGGGGGAGGAGTAGGGAAGAGGTCAATGGTGGAGAGGAAAAGCTTCTTAGGGACATTGGGGTGGGAAGAGGGGGATGGTTTGCGAGTGGAGGAAGAGAGAGTGGTTGTAGAAGGTCTCAGTCTGCTGTGTTTGGGTGCATGTGCATGGGCTGGATCCTGTTGCGAGGTGGATAGCTGCTGGATGTCTGAGTGCTAGCGTTTGTGTACTTTGGGAGAAGGGGGCACAGACACAGTGGGAGAGGACACAGGGGACGTAAGCATGGATGTGGGGGTGGTGACTGCCAGTGAGGTGTGTGTTCTGATAGGTATGCTGTTGATGGGGTTAGTGGAAGAGGATGTAGTGAATGCAGGTGTGATTGGAGACGCAACTGGGAGGAAGGTGGACGAGGAGGAGGAGTGGGCCACAGTGGAGGCAGTGGATGTTGATATGTCTGCATCAGGATGATGTTTGTGTGAGTGCCTGTGGAATGAAGTGTGGTGCTTGTGTTTGCCATGTCCACTCTTGTGTATTGTCCTGTGTGCATGCTCGTCCGCTGCCTGTGTGCTTGGGATAGGTTGGGGTTGAGGGGAATGGGATTGGGTAGAGGAAGTTGGAGGGGTGAGGAGGGAAACAGGGACAATGGCTGCCATCAGAGAGGAGGCCAGAGCCTGGATTGATCTTTGTCGGGCCGCCAAGCCAGTGTGAATGTCCTCCAGAAATGCATTGGACTGCTGAATGCCCTCCAGAAATGCATTGGACTGATGCATTTGGGCTGCCAGCCCCTGGATGGCATTCACAATGATTGACTGCCCAACAGAGATGGATCGCAGGAGGTCAGTAGCCTCCTCACTCAGGGCAGCAGGGCTAACTGGGGCAGGGCCTGGGGTGCCTGGGGCAAAGGAGACGCCCACCCTTCTGGGTGAGAAGGTACAGGAAAATTATCTGAGGGGCTACTGGGAGGGTGGTGCTTGTAAGGGGAGTGGCAGTTGTACCTGTAGCTGGGGTGGGCACAGCGGTGGCCACCACCACCAAGGAGCTTCCATCGGAGGAGGTACCCATATCTGAACTGTCCCTTACAGTCTCTGCCATGATGCTCCCCTCGCCCTCTGTCCCACTGGTGCCCTCACCGTCAGTGGACTCGGCCTCCTGGTCCTGTGGGATGCAGCTCCCTCCGTCGCCGGTGCCTCTGCTCCTCCGCTAGATGATGCTAATGCACATAAGGACAGGATGACAAAACAAAAAGGGGAGGAGAGAGACAAAGGACACATTTGGTCAATGGCAGCATCAACACCACCGTTGGTGTACACAACACACTCACACACAGGGAGCAGCCCTACACTCTAGGCTATGCACTACCAGTTACAATGATAGTCACCAGGCCATGGGTAGGGACACATATCACCAACTGCAGCATACCTGAGACCCACACACTCCTGCCCAGTAGTGGATGCCTACGAGCTAGGTTGGAGGAATTTCACATCAGAACCCTACCCAACATGGGACCTACTCTGCAATGTCAGGCCTGGCCTAGGGGCACCCACAGGCACACATCCCGCACCCGGATACCACCCCACCAGGCATAAGTAGTAATGAAGGGCACTGTACTCACCCCCTTGTTGCTACTGTGATGCCCCCAGGCGCCCATCCAGCTCTGGATAGGCCACCGCCAGTATTCAGGCCATCGGGGGTCAGGGTTCGATGGGGACCACTTCCTCGTTGGGAGGCCATCTCCAGCTGGGCCTCTGCTGTCTTCTGTGCCGAGCGTCTCAGGTCCTCCCACCGTTTCCAACAGTGGGTGCTCTGCCTGCCGTAGATCCCCAGGGTCTGCACGTCCTTGGTTTTGGCACTCCATATACCCTTGTTGTGATGGGCGCTAACCTGCAGAGAAATACACACAGGGAAAGGTATTAGTCAAACCATCCTGCCTGTTACACTCATGGCCCACCATGCCCCTTCCCATCCCCTTACCACAGACATGGCCCTGCATACATGCTGTAGGCTGCGCAGGGGACATCCACCAACCCTCAACCTACACAAGGCCTTCACACACACCACTCCATGCATTCATACCCCATGCATTGTGCTCACAGTGTACTCACCTGTTGGCCTGGAGGTCCATACAGCAGTCGGTACTGGGGTAGGACCCCATCCACCAGTCGCTCCAACTCCACTGATGTGAATGTAAGGGCCTTTTCCCCAGTCACATGTACCATGGTAGGTTCCAGACACAGGTCACAGAAGCACATGAAGTGTGTTGAAGGTCAGGTAGCAAGTGAGTGAACAGATAGAAAATAGCAGTCACGTCCGCAGCGGTGCTTACCGTCACTACCGGCGTACATCACCATTGACCACTGTACCCCAGAGGGCCCAATGATAACCAATGAGGATTTGTACGCCGGTTCTCAACCGCCTCCCACAACGGCGCACAACGTCAGTGAAATTACCTCATTTACACCTGTCCCTCCATACTGGACAGGTCGATGCCATTTAAGAGGGTGGGGGCAGGCCATGGATCCTAAATGCATCACAGTTCACAATTTCACATTCTAGACATACACTACCAAAATATTGTCACAATCACAATATGTATTGAACAGTAGTGGTTACAATGTACAGATAATGACCAGCTACTCACTCTTTTACCCCACAGAATGCAACCGCTGCGGATGAATAGGAGATGGAGACATCCCACTGTGTACAGACTTGGCAACAATGGAGGACAGGCACATTATCCTCACCCATAGACCTGACAGGGCCACAATCACAGAGCTGGGTGCCCAATAGGAGCCTGACTTGATATCTGCTATCCGTCACCCCACTGGGATCCCCCCTCTTGATCAAGTCCTATCTGTGCTCCATTTCTTGGCAACTGGTTCTTTCCAAGTGACAGGGGGCTTGGCAGCAGGAATGTCACGGCCTATGTTCTCAATTATGCTGACCAGGTTGTTGTCTGCCCTGATTAAACACATGTGCAGCTACATCGTTTTTCTCAAGGTGGAGGATTTGGCCATAGTGAAGGCTGACATATCCCCAACATCATTGGTGCGATTGATGGGGCACATATTGCATTTGTCCGCCCCCCCCGGCAAAATGAACAGGTCTTCAGAAATCGTAAAAGTGATCACTCGCTGAATGTGCAGATGGTGTGCTTGGCGGACCAGTACATCTCCCTTGTCAATGGTAAGTATCCTGGGTCGGTGCATGATGCTTTTGTCCTGCAGAATAGCTGCATCCCATATGTGGTAGCCCAATTACAGAGGCACAGGGTGTGGCTAATAGGTGAGCCCTGGTTCTCACCCAGTGGATGTTGGTGTATGGGTATGGTGTGGGCCATACAGGATAGTGTGTGGCTAACAGATGTCCCTCAATATGTGCAGATGGCTCTGGTTACCCCAACCTCTCATGGCTACTGACCTCTGGGAGGAATCCCAGGACAAGGGCAGAGGAACGTTACAATGAGGCACATGGGCGAACAAGAAGGATTATAGAAAGGACCTTCGGCCTCCTAAAGGCCAGGTTTAGTTGTCTCCATCTAACAGGTGGATCCCTGTGCTACTCACCCAAGAAGGTCTGCCAGATAATCGTGGCATGCTGTATGTTGCACAAACTTGCCTTGTGACGCCATGTGCCTTTTCTGCAGGAAGAGGAGGCTGTAGATGGCCATGTGGCAGCAGTGGACCCTGTGGACGTGAAGATTAGGAGGCAGTGGATGAGGACAACAGAAGTGCAGTCATTCGTCAATACTTCCAATGACACACAGCTAAGACAGTGTTATTTCACATTTCATTGACAGTTTGATGTGTGACATTGTCACTGGCAGGCTGTGAATTCCTACTTCTATGCCCACTCACTGTACCCATTGGCATCTCTTTTTGCAGATGTTGGTGCCCCACTATTGCTTCTGGTGTGTTTACTGCAGCCAACTACAGATCTTTCCTATGTAAACAATATTGTACATTTTGTTAATAACACATTTAAATTGCAATGTTTGAACCTTGTTAAACAAATACATTTTTAAATCATTTGTCATACTCCATACTTGTATTTTTTCAAAGTGTGTTTACTGCAGTGCTCTGACAAAAAGAGGGAAGTGCAATGGGTTAGGGTGATGATAGAGGAAAGTCCAGGTTAGAGTCCAGCCTATTCATAGCACAGGTGCAATGTCCAAGGGGGCATAGGAAGGGGAGCAATGGCAGTTCAAGGTGGACAGGGTGGCAGAGTGGGACACAAGGGTGACAATCAGGAGACTCTTATTTCCTGGTGGGGGTCTTGGAAATAGTCTCTGGCTTCTGCCTGGATCGCAGGGAACATTTGCTGGGTGGTTCTCCTTCAGCAGGGCGAGGGGTGCTGGTGGCCTGTTGGTCCTGTGGCGGGGCCTCCTGTCCACTAGCGGCAGCCGAGGTGTAGGGCTTTCATTAGTCTGGCTAGTGTCAGGGGCCCACTGTTGTGCCACTGCCTCCCTCATACTGTTGGCATGTCTGCCAGCACCCCTGCAATGGAGACCAGGGTGGTGTTAATGGACTTCAAGTCCTCCCTGATCCCCAGGTACTGTCCCTCCTGCAGCCGCATGTTCTCCTGCATCTTGTCCAGGATCTGGCCCAGCATATCCTGGGAATGTTGGTATGCTCCCAGAATCGCTGTGAGTGCCTCCTGGAGAGCCGGTTCCCTGGGCCTGTCCTTCCCCGGCACTCAGCAGTCCTCCCAGCTTCCCTGTTGTCCTGTGGCTCTGTCCCCTGAACCGTGTGCCCACTGCTACTGACCACAGGTCCCTGATTGTCCTGGGTTTTTGGGGTGGCCAGGGGTACCTGTAGTGGTGGACACACTGTTGATTGACGTGTCCTGGGTACAGAGGTATGGGCCCGCTGGGTGGGTGCTGTTGTGTTGTTTCCTGAGGTGGGAGGCTCTGTGGTGGTGTGAGACTGTGCCTGGGTAACCGACTGTCCGGAGGTCCCTGATGGGCCAGGTTGGTCATTCAGATCCAGGCGACCAGAGCTGCTGTCATCACTGTGTGCCTCTTCTGTGGGGGGACAGGATGTTGCCGGCACTTCTTCTCCGGTGGCATTGGCTGGGGTGTAGGAAAGTACCAACTTGCCTGGCATGTTACCCCCATTTTTACATGTATGTAAGTTTGTTTTTGCCTGTCTCACTGGGATCATGCTAGCCAGGACCCCAGTGCTCATAGTTTGTGGCCTGAATGTGTGTACCTGTGTAGTGACTAACTGTGTCACTGAGGCTCTGCTAACCAGAACCTCAGTGCTTCTGCTCTCTCTGCCTTTAAAATTGTCACTATAGCCTAGTGACCATTTTCACCAATTCTAATTGGCACACTGGAACACACTTATAATTCCCTAGTATATGGTACCTAGGTACTGAGGGTATTGGGGTTCCAGAAGACCCCTATGGGCTGCAGCATTTCTTTTGCCACCCATGGAGCTCGGACAAATCTTACACAGGACTGCCACTGCAGCCTGAGTGAAATAAAGCACACATTATTTCACAGCCATTTTACACTGCACTTATAAGTCACCTATATGTCTAGCCTTCATTTAGTGAAGGTTAGGTGCAAAGTTACTAAGTTTGAGGGCACCCTGGCACTAGCCAAGGTTCCCCCACATAGTTCAGGGCAATTTCCCCAGACTTTGTGAGTGCGGGGACACCATTACACGCGTGCACTACATATAGGTCAATACTTATATCTAGCTTCACAATGGTAACTCCGAATATGGCCATGTAAAATGTCTAAGATCATGGAATTGTCCCCTATGCCAAATCTGGTATTGGGGTGCCAATCCCCATGCATCCCCGGGGCTCCACTGTGGACCCCAGGTACTGCCAAACCAGCTCTCAGGTCTTTTCTCTGCAGTTACCAATGTTGCCACCCCACAGACACGGTTTTGCCCTCATGGGTCTGGGCAGCCCAGTCCCAGGGAGGCAGAACAAAGAATGTCCTCTTAGAGAGGGTGTTACATCCTCTCCCTTTGGAAATAGGTGTTAAGGGCTGGGGAGGAGTAGCCTCCCCCAGCCTCTGGAAATGCTTTGAAGGGCACAGATGGTGCCCTCCTTGCATAAGCCAGTCCACACCGGTTCAGGAAACCCACAATCCGTGCTCTGGCATGAAACTGGACAAAGGAAAGATGAGTGACCAATCCCTTGTCCATCACAACCCCAGGGGTGGTGCCCAGAGCTCCTCCAGTGGGTCCCAGACCTCTGCCATCTTGAACCTTGAGGTGGGAGGGCACAATGGAGGCATTTGAGTGGACAGTGCCCGCAGGTGACATCAGAGACCCCTCCTGATAGGTGCTTACCTCGTTAGGTGGCCAATCCTCCTCTGAGGGCTATTTAGGGTCTCTCCTGTGGGCTTTTCCTCAGATAACGACTTGCAAGAGTTCACCAGAGTTCCTCTGCACCTCTCTCTTCGACTTCTGCCAAGGATCGATCGCTGACTGCTCCAGGACGCCTGCAAAACTGCAACAAAGTAGCAAGAAGTCTACCAGTGACATTGTAGCGCCTAATCCTGCCAGCTTTCTTTACTGTTTCCTGGTGGTGCATGCTCTGAGGGCTGTCTGCCTTCACCCTGCACTGGAAGCCATGAAGAAATCTCCCATGGGTTGACGGAATCTTCACCCTGCTCCAGCAGGCACCAAAATTCAGCATCACCGGTACTCTGGGACCCCTTTCATCCTGATGAGCATGGTCCCTAGAACACAGGTAGTGGACTCAAGTGACCCAGACTGTCCAGTGGTCCAACTGTCCAAATTTGGAGGAGGTAAGTCCTTGTCTCCCCTCTCCAGACAGTAATCATGTGCACCGCATGAACTGCTGCAGCTGCCGGGGCTTCTGTGCGCTTTTGCAAGGAATCCTTCATGCACAGCCTAGCCCAGGTCCCCAGCACTCTATCCTGCATTGCTCAACTCGCTGAGTTGACCACTGGTTTCATGGGACCCTCTTTTGTAGTGTTGAGATGACTGCCGTGCTCAGTTTTCTTGAACCCGTGTTCAAGTACTTGTGCGGGTGCTGCCTTCTTGTGCATAGGCTCTCTGTGGTGCTGAGGAATGTATGTCAGAACGACGCCTGCCAGAACAATGAATGCCTGAACAATGAGGTCGGAACAATTACCTCGTTGTTACCACTAATGCCTTTACCACGAATTCCTTAACAACGATTTTTCGTTGTAAAGGCATTCCTGGTAAAGGCATTTGTGATAGGCATGCATTGTTCCTGCATGTGCCCCCTCCACAACCCCACACCCCCAAAACCACACCAACCCCCTACCCTTGCCGCTAAAACTACCCCAACCCCCACCTCCTCCCTAAAATTACCCGACCCCCCAACCCACCCCTAAAACCTAAAACCACCCCAACCCTCACCCCTAAAACAACCTCAACCCCCACCCCATCCCTAAAACCTAAAGTACCCCAACCCCTACCCCTAAAACAACCCCAACCCCCACCCCTCCACAAAACTAAAAATACCCCAACCCCCCACCCCTACCCCTAAAACTAAACCCCAAACCCCCACCCGCCCCTAAAACTGAAAATACCCCGGTCCCCGACCTCGCCCCTAAAACTAAAACCCCAACCCCCCACCCCGCCCCTAAAATAGAAAATACCCCGAGCCCCCACCCCCGCCCCTAAAACTAAAACCCCAATCCCCCACCCCGCCCCTAAAACTGAAAATACCCCGACCCCCAACCTGCCCCTAAAACTAAAACCCCGACACCCTACCCCACCCCTAAAACTGAAAATACCCTGACCCCCCACCCCTAAAACTAAAACCCTGACCCCCCCACACCTAAAACTGAAAATACCCTGACCCCCACCCCTGCCCCTAAAACTAAAACCCCGCCCCCCACCCGCCCCTAAAACTAAAACCCCGACCCCACCCCTAAAACTGAAAATACCCCGACCCCCCACCCGGGCCCTAAAACTAAAACCCTGACTCCCCACCCCCGCCCCTCGCCCCTAAAACTGAAAATACGCTGACCCTGTGCCTAAAACTAAAACCCCGACCCCCCAACCCGCCCGCCCCTAAAACTGAAAATACCCCGACCCCCCACCCCCGCCGCAAAAACTAAAACCCCAACCCCCCCGCCCCGCCCCACTTACCGGAGTTGTCGCCTCATCGCGTCATCGTCCTCAGCCAACTCCCTTGTTTGTGCTTTAACCATGCATGTGCGTTGTTCAGCACATGCGTGGTTAAGGCACAAAACAACAAAGTCGGGGTTAAGGAAAGCGTAGTTCCGCTTTCGTTGCCCACGACTTCGTTGTTCCGGAGTCAACCTTCAGGGCGTTTCCCGTTGCTGAGGGTCCCCTCTGTCTCCTCTCTCAAGTGACAACATCCTGGTCCTTCCTGGGCCCAGGCAGCACCCTTTTTCTTCACCCGCAACCTTTGCAGCTAGCAAGGCTTGTTTGCTGTCGTTGTCCAAAGATACAACTTTGCATCCTCCAGCACTCCGTGGGACATCTTCTGCACAAAGGAGAAGATCCTAGCACCTTTCGTTGTTGTAGAATCTTCAGCTTCTTCCATCCGGAGGCAGCCATTTTGCACCTTCATCCGCGGTTTAGTGGGCTCCTGCCCTCCCTGGACACTTTCATGAATCTTGGACTTGGTCCCTTTCCTTTGCAGGTCCTCAGGTCCAGGAATCAGTCTTCACTGCTTTGCAGTCTGTTGTGGTCTTTGCAGAATCCTCTATCACGAGTATTGTGTGTTTCTGGGGAAGTAGTATCACTTTACTCCTACTTTTCTGGGTCTTGGGGTGGGGTATCTTGGACACCTTTAGTGTTTTCTTACACTCCAAGCGTCCTTCTACACACTACACCAGCCTAGGTGTCCATTTGTGGTTCACATTCCACTTTCAGAGTATATGGCTTGTGTTGCCTCTAGGCCTAGTGCATCCTACTGTATTCTATAGTGTTTGCACTACTTTCCTAACTGTTTACTTAACTGATTTTGGTTTGTGTGTATATTTTGTGTATTTTACTTACCTCCTAAGGGAGTATATCCTCTGAGATATTTTTGGCACGTTGTCACTAAAATGAAGTAGCTTTATTTTTAGTAACTCTGGGTATTGTGTTTCTTATCATATAGGTGGTCATTCTGACCCTGGCGGTCTTTGACCGCCAGGGCGGAGGACCGCGGGAGCACCGCCGACAGGCCGGCGGTGCTCCAATGGGGATTCCGACCGCGGCGGTAAAGCCGCGGTCGGACCGGCACCACTGGCGGGGTCCCGCCAGTGTACCGCCGCCCCATTGAATCCTCCGCGGCGGCGCAGCTTGCTGCACCGCCGCGGGGATTCTGACCCCCCCTACCGCCATCCAGATCCCGGCGGTCGGACCGCCGGGATCCGGATGGCGGTAGGGGGGGGTCGCGGGGCCCCTGGGGGCCCCTGCAGTGCCCATGCCACTGGCATGGGCATTGCAGGGGCCCCCGTAAGAGGGCCCCTACATGTATTTCACTGTCTGCTGCGCAGACAGTGAAATACGCGACGGGTGCAACTGCACCCGTCGCACAGCTTCCACTCCGCCGGCTCGATTCCGAGCCGGCTTCATCGTGGAAGCCTCTTTCCCGCTGGGCTGGCGGGCGGTCTGAAGGCGACCGCCCGCCAGCCCAGCGGGAAAGTCAGAATTACCGCCGCGGTCTTTCGACCGCTGAACGGTAATCTGACGGCGGGACTTTGGCGGGCGGCCTCCGCCGCCCGCCAAGGTCAGAATGAGGGCCATAGTTCCTACATGATATAAGTGGTATAGTAGGAGCTTTGCATGTCTCCTAGTTCAGCCTAAGCTGCTCTGCTAAAGCTATCTCTATCAGCCTAAACTGCTAGAACACTGGTGTAAGTACTATCAGGTACCCACTATAAGCCGGGCCAGCCTCCTATACGAGGTACCTGTGGGGATGTAAATGCTTTGCCTTGTGTGAGTTGTTATTTGGTGGGATAGGTGATTCTCCCTAGTGTGCATGCTGTAGTGACAGGTGTCCATTCAGGTCTGTGAGTGGTGTCCATGCATTGGTAGGGCATGCAGGGCTTGGCATTGGGATGAGTGGGTTGTGATGTTGGGGTGTGTGGGAGGTGGTGGAGTGATGGGAGTGAGGGTGGGGTATGCAATGGCATGCAGATGGGGGGGTGATGGCAATAGAGAATTGACTTACCAAAGTCCAGTCTTCCTGCTACTCCTGCCGGGCCGTCTGGTGGGGGAGGAGATGGGGGTCCACTGCCAGTCCTCTGTACTGCAAGCTGGTGTCTTGCTGCTATGGAATGTATCTTCCCCCGTAGGTTGTTCCACCTCTTCCTGATGTCATCCCTTGTTCTGGGGTGCTGTCCCACGGCGTTGACCCTGTCCACGATTCTCCGCCATAGCTCCATCTTCCTAGCAATGGATATCTGCTGCACCTGTGATCCAAATAGCTGTGGCTCTACTGGGATGATTTACTCCACCATGACCCTTAGCTCCTCCTCAGAGAATCTGGGGTGTCATTGTGGTGCCTTGGGTGTAGCGTGAGTGGTGTGTGTAGGGTAATGTGTTGGGGTTTGTGATGTGAGGTGCGTGGTTGGTGTATAGGTGATGGTGTTATGTGGCTCTGATTGTGTCAGTGTTCTTGCTGTCTCTCTCTGCTGGCAATTATTTGTAGTCGTAAGTGGTTGTGGGTAGTGTGGGTGTGTGTTTTATAGTGGTGTGGGTGTGTGGGTGTGGTGTGTGTATGTGTGTCAGGTGTGTGTACTTTGAATTGACCAAAGTGGTGTTGTTTTGTATGTGGGTGTCCATTGTGAGCGCAGCGGTATATACTGCCAATGGTTTACCGCCATTATATGTCCGCCGTGGTGATACATGGGTTATAATGTTGTGGGCGTAGTTCTGTTGGCGTAACGGTGTGGGTTTTGATACCGCCAGTTTATCACAGACCTTTGGGTTGGCAGATTTGTGTGTGTGGCTGAATAGTGACAGATTGGTGTGTGTGTGTCATAATATGGTTAGCGGATATCCGCCACAGGCGGAGGTATGTTGGCAGCAATCAGCATGGCGGTAAGTGGGATTTACCGCCATTGTCATAATGAGGGTCATAGTTACTTGAATAGATTCTAACTATAACAGCTGAATTTATATGGTTTTCTGCATGTAAAATCTGAACCTATCTATACTGCCCAAACCTTAGGTTTGTATATATATATATATATATATATATATATTGCAAACTAACAAAGCGGCTCAAATCATGGCTCCGCGCTCCTGAAACCGGTGCTCAGACCGAGGGCAAGCCGAACACTCGATTAATTAATTAATGGAAAAGATAAAGTCGGTCGAGCACTCCACCAAGGGTGTTTATATCCTTAGATTTATTAGAGTGACTGTGACAAACCAAAGAACAACGCGTTTCGACCAACACGATCTTTATCGAGTTCTGAAATTCACAAATCCATTTGTGTCTTATTTATAGCTACTTTCACTGCTAACCAAAATGGTGCATGCTGGAACTGATAGTACTACACGCAAAAAGAGAGAAATAATAAAAAATACTATGACCAACCTCTCTATATTAATCTTAATGATTATACTAAGAAAGACTGTGTAAATATACATATTTAAGAACTATGTTCATAACAAATATGAATCAATGAGGAAAAATTATTATTAAATTAAACAAAAAAACATATACAATTAATTAATCATAATTATCATAATATCCAAAATAAGAGTTTCAACTACAAATTTTCACTCACTTCCAAAGTATATTAGTCATTAACATAATAATCACCAATTTAAATAAATGTATATCCCATAGAATTGGGTTCACTCCTTACCCTTTTTATTTTAACATGGTATTAAATATCCACATATGTCTCTCATGTATAATATAAGATCACCTGTACATCAAGTTCGTGAAAATTGTTACTATTTCAATTTACAAGTGGACATAAAGTTGCTCATCATAATTCATCCCATAAGGGGCCCTCGTTCGCATTTGAATTATGTATCTAGACTCTAGTTGACGCAATTTCTTAATTTGGTTGCCCCCTCTTTCCTGGTCTGGGATGTGATCTATCCTACAGTATCTTAAACCTTTCCAATCACTTGATGTATGTGTTTGCAAGTATTTAGCAGTAGCATATGTGAAATCTTTATGGGTTATTGCTCTAATATGCTCTAGTATCCTTCTCTTTAGCATGCAAATAGTACTCCTCATATATTTAAGGCCGCAATGGCATTCAATAATATAGATTACAAATTTTGTGTTGCAAGTGATTTTATGTTTAATTACCATCACGTGCCCATTCGGGAATGATACCCTCTTCACTGACTTCCCTATTTTGCACGCTTTGCAACTATTACACTTAGAAAAACCCTTTTGTTCTTCTTCCAACCAGTTAGAATCTTTTCTTAAGGTAAAGTGACTTCTCACCAACATATCTGTAATGCTCGGTGCTTTTCTATATGAAAACTGGGGTTTGGAACCTACCAACGGCCCCAAGTCTGAATCCTTCTCAATTATTTTCCAATGTTTCTCAATTATGTTCCTTATACACCCACTTTCTTTCGTATATCTCATAATCATTCTGACTGGTTCATTCAAATTTAATTCTCTTTTCTTCAATAAGATTTCTTCTCGTTTTCTTGATTTAATCAAAGTCATATTTTTCTTTAACAAATTTTCGTTATATCCTCGATTTCTGAATCTTTCATAGGTTTCTGAGCATTTTAAATGTAATTCCTTATCAGTAGAGCAAATTCTTCTCATCCTAATAAATTCCCCCAAAGGTATACTCCTGATCAAAGATTTAGGGTGGAAACTATGTCCGTGTAACACACTGTTACAAGCTGTGTCTTTCCGATATACTGTTGTTTCTAATTTATTATTCTCAATATAAATGGTAATGTCTAGAAAATTAATCGATGTTGTGCTGGTTTCACATGTGAACTTAGGACCTATTTGATTATTATTGAGAATAGTAAAGTATTGCATAAATTCATCTGCGAACGAGGGCCCCTTATGGGATGAATTATGATGAGGAACTTTATGTCCACTTGTAAATTGAAATAGTAACAATTTTCACGAACTTGATGTACAGCTGATCTTATATTATACATGAGAGACATATGTGGATATTTAATACCATGTTAAAATCAAAAGGGTAAGGAGTAAACCCAATTCCATGGGATATACATTTATTTAAATTGGTGATTATTATGTTAATGACTAATATACTTTGGAAGTGAGTGAACATTTGTAGTTGAAACTCTTATTTTGGATATTATGATAATTATGATTAATTAATTGTATATGTTTTTTTTGTTTAATTTAATTTAATATTAATTTTTCCTCATTGATTCATATTTGTTATGAACATAGTTCATAAATATGTATATTTACACAGTCTTTATTAGTATAATCATTAAGATTAATATAGAGAGGTTGGTCATAGTATTTTTTATTATTTCTCTCTTTTTGCGTGTAGTACTATCAGTTCCAGCATGCACCATTTTAGTTAGCAGTGAAAGTAGCTATAAATAAGACACAAATGGATTTGTGAATTTCAGAACTCGATAAAGACCGTGTTGGTCGAAAAGCGTTGTTCTTTGGTTTGTCACAGTCACTCTAATAAATCTAAGGATATAAACACCCTTGGTGGAGTGCTCAACCGACTTTGGGCCTGATTACAACTTTGGAGGAGGTGTTAATCCGTCCCAAAAGTGACGGTAAAGTGACGGATATACCACCAGCCGTATTACGAGTCCATTATATTCTATGGAACTCGTAATACGGCTGGTGGTATATCCGTCACTTTACCGTCACTTTTGGGACAGATTAACACCTCCTCCAAAGTTGTAATCAGGCCCTTTATCTTTTCCATATATATATATATATATATATATTTTTATATATATATATATTTTTTTTTGTGTGTAGTATTTCAAGCAACTATAAATTGTGACTATGGATCATCTGAGCATAGATCATCTGCAGCATAATTTATATCTACATCTTGAACCCAAACTACTGAACAGATTTACACCAAACATGTTCAGCCAGATGTCCCCTTTTTCTCAGCGCCCGTGGATCACCCCAAAACTTTCCAGGAAGGAGCTGACGTGGATGAGACTTTTTTGGATAGTTCCAGGGAGATTTGTTACAAAGGACCAAAGTTATTAGGTGTTGGTAGCCACTCTCTAGTTATAGTTGGGGTTACCAGAGATAAGAGTTCCTCTGATTTTCTGCCCCTCAATAACTTTGAGCACGTTTGACAAAACTTCACAAATTATTCGAGACCTAGTGTTCCTTCTACATTGGTGGATGATGGAATGTTTTGTGGCGATTGGTCAAAAGGCCACGAAGAAAAAAATGGGTTCCCAAAACAAGTTTTGTCCCCAGTGCATTTTCCATAGACTTTTTATATTCGAGATACTGGCCATACAGCCTGTCAGATTTGGTTGACATTTGGCAATATTAGAGATTATGGTATGCAGACTGCCCTTTTTATAGGTAGAGGTAAGTAGGGTAAATCGTTTGTAAGGGTATAAAACTTAGTGAGATCTGTTGTTGCGGTATTTTTGCTGCACGTTCGTGACACAACTGTGGTACATGCCAATGACAAGGTATTATATGATTGGCTAATGACTGCCTTTACAAAAGTCAAAGGCAGTCATATTGTTTTTTTGTGCAATGTGGCTATGTCCTGGGTTATGGCATAAAAAACAGGTTTTATAATTTTTCCCTAACTATTATCACTTAACCTAGTAATAGGTAGGGAAAAATAATTATAATGTTTTATACTTTTCAAAACAGTATTACAGAGTACCGTGGTACTGCCTTGGGAGTACCGCAGTACCAAAAAAACGAAAAATATAGAAATATGTTTAAAAAATAAAAATGCACTGTTATATACTATCTTTTCTATATGTTACTAATGGTGTACTGAAGTGTATTTTCTAAATTTTACTTATTTAAAAAAATAAAGAAATATTACTGTATAGAGGGTAAATTCTGTTTAAATATAGCACAGGTCAAACAATTAAAGAAAATTGGCAAATTTGTTAAAAAAACTAAACCATTACTTACTGTCAACTAGTGTGCTACACCATAAAAGTTAAAAAAATATATGGAAAAATAAAAAATATTTTCTGCACCTCTTAACCCTTTATTATGGTGTTAATAGATAGGGATAGTTAAGAAAACCCACTAGTTACCGATATATAAGGCCCTACCCCAAAATACAGCCAAAGTGTCTGAAAAATGATACACTGCCTACCCGTTGGCATGTACCACAATATACCACAAAAGTACCATGCTACACAGTGGCAAATATATCACTCAATCAATCAATCAATCACAGTATTTGTAGAGCGCGCTACGTACCCGTTAGGGTTTCAAGGTGCTGAGGGGGGGGCTGCTGCTACTGGTCGAAGAGCCAGTTCTTGAGGAGTCTCCTGAAGGTGAGAAGGTCCTGGGTCTGTCGCAGGGCGGTCGGGAGGGCGTTCCAGGTCTTGGCGGTGAGATAGGAGAAGGATCTGCCACCGGAGGTCTTGCGTTGGAAGCGGGGAACGATGGTGAGGGCGAGGTTGGCGGAGCGGAGTTGGCGGAGGGGACGTAGAAGTTGAGTCTGTAGTTCAGGTAGGCTGGTCCAGCGTTGTGGAGTGCATTGTGTGCGTAGCTGAGGAGCTTGAAGGTGATCCTCTTGTCCACGGGGAGCCAGTGGAGGTCCTTCAGGTGGTAGGAGATGTGGCATCGGCGGGGTACGTCGAAGACCAGTCAGGCGGAGGTGTTTTGGATGCGTTGGATGTCTTTAGCTGGGATGCCTGTGTATAGTGCGTTGCCGTAGTCCAGTCTACTGCTGACGAGGGCCTGGGTCACTGCTTTTCTGGTTTCCGTTGGGATCCATTTGTAGATTCTACGTAGCATGCGGAGGGTGTTGTAGCAGGAGGAGGAAGAAACTGCGTTGACCTGCTTGGACATAGCGAGGGCGGAGTCTAGGACGAAGCCCAAGTTGCGTGCGTGGTTGGTTGGTGTTGGAGGAGGTCCCAGTGCGGTGGGCCACCAGGAGTTGTCCCAGGCCAAGAGGGTGCGTCTGAGGATGAGGCACTCCGTCTTGTCGGAGTTCAGTTTCAGGCGGCTTTTTCTCATCCATTCGGCGATGGACTTCATTCCTTCATGGAGGTTGGCTTTGGCGGTGTATGGGTCTTTGGTGAGGGAGAGGATGAGCTGGGTGTCATCGTCGTAGGAGAGAATGTTGAGGTTGTGCTGACAGGCTAGTTGTGCAAGGGGGTCCATGTAGACATTGAACAGCGTCGGGCTTAGGGAGGAGCCTTGGGGTACGCCGCAGATGATGTTGGTGGCTTCGGAGCGGAAGGGAGGGAGTCAGACTCTCTGGGTTCTGCCGGAGAGTAAGGAGGAGGTCCAGTTGAGGGCTTTTTCTTGCATTCCGGCTTCGTGGAGGCGTGTTAGTAGGGTGTGGTGGCAGACCGTGTCGAAGGCTGCAGAGAGGTCCAGGAGGATGAGGACTGATGTTTCGCCGTTGTCCATGTGCTGTCTGATGTCATCTGTGGCGGCGAGGAGAGCAGTTTCGGTGCTGTGGTTGCGTCTGAAACCGGACTGGGAGGGGTCCAGGATGGAGTAGTCCTCGAGGTGGTGGGTGAGCTGAGCGTTGACGATCTTCTCGATGACCTTCGCCGGGAAGGGGAGGAGGGAGATCGGGCGGACGTTTTTGAGGTCGTTGGGGTCTACCTTGGGTTTCTTGAGGAGGGCGTGGATTTCGGCGTGCTTCCAGCTTTCCGGAAAGGTTGCGGTTTCAAGGGATATGTTGATGATCTTTCGAAGTTGGGAGGCGATGGTAGAGTCGGCTTTGTTGTAGACGTGGTGGGGGCATGGGTCTGAGGGGGATCCTGAGTGGATGGAGTTCATGATCTTGCAGGTTTCCGAGTCGTCTACGTGGGTCCAGGCGGTTAGGCGGTTGGTGTAGGTGGAGCTGTTGGAGGTGGTGTCTGGCGGAGGCGTGGTGTTGAGGCTGTCGTGGATGTCGGCAATCTTCTGATAGAAGAAGGTGGACAGGGCGTCGCAGAGTTCTTGGGAGGGTGGGATGTCATTGGCGCTGGGGTTGGATAGCTCTTTTACGATGCAGAAGAGTTCCTTGCTGTCGTGTGCATTGTTGTTCAGGGGTTCTGTGAAGTGGGAGCGTTTGGCGAGTTGGATTAGCTGGTGGTGCTTGCGGGTGACAGCTGTCAGGCTGTCTGGTGTGCGCTCGAGGAGCCAATTCTTCTTTAGTTTCTGGCAGGTGCGTTTGGAGGTGATGAGTTCGTCCGTGAACCAGGTGGCTTTTTTCTTCCTTGGTTGTCGGTGGGCTTTTTGAGAGGTGCGAGGGTGTTGGCGCAGTCGTTGATCCACCGTCGTAGGTTGATGGCGGTGGTGTCTGGGTCGGTGGGGTCAGTAGGCGGGTTCTGGGTGAGGGTGCTGGTCAGTTGGTCTTTGGTGACTTTGCTCCAGCGGTGTTGAGGTGGTAGTTGGGTGCGGTGGTGTTCGGTGTGCTTCTTGAATGTGAAGTGGACGCAGTGGGGGTCGGTCCAGTGGAGTTCGGTGGTGTGGCTGAAGGTGACGTGGTTGCTTGCGGAGAAGATTGGGTCGAGCGTGTGGCCGGCAATGTGGGTGGGTGTGTTGATCAGTTGTCTGAGGCTGAGGTTGGAGAGGTTGTCGATCAGCGATGTGGTGTTGGCATCGTTGTTGTTCTCCAGGTGGAAATTGAGGTCTCCAAGGAGGATGTAGTCCGTAGAGGCGAGGGCGTGGGTGCTCGTGAGGTCGGCGATAGAGTCGCTGAAGGGAGCTCGTGGTCCTGGGGGTCGGTAGATGAGCGTCCCCCTGAGGGTGGTGTTGGGGTCAGTGTGGATCCGGAAGTGCAGGTGTTCGGTGGTCTTGAGGGTGTCATCCGTATGGGTGTGGATTTTGAGGGTGGATTTGTGGGCGATGGCTATTCCTCCTCCGATTCCGTTGGGGCGATTTCTTCTGGTGATCTTGTAGCCGTCCGGGATGGCTATGGCGATGTCAGGTGCTGAGGAGTCGTTCCACCAGGTTTCGGTCAGGAAGGCTACGTCTGGGGCGGTGGTGTCGAGCAGGTCCCAGAGCTTGATGGCGTGCTTTCGTGTGGAGCGTGTGTTGAGGAGAATGCATTGGAGGTGGTTTGTGCTGGTTGTTGCAGGTTTCCTTGTCCTGTTGCAGGTGAAGTTGCAGGCGCGGCAGGAGAAGGGTCCTTTGGTGTTCTTCAGTGTGGCCTGGAAGCAAGTTGTGGAGGGGCCGGGGTTGAGGGCGGTGAGTTCGCTGGCCGAGTAGCGACGTCTGGTGGTGCGGGGGCGTGCGGACCAGGGGGGGTGGCGCTGGGCGCGGTCCAGACGCGGACGGGCGCATACGGGCTTGCCTCTGGCGTGCCAGTGGCGCGGACGCGCAGCGCCAGCCATTAAGAAGGGAGGGGGGAGGGGGGAGAGAGGAGCAGCTGGGAGGCGGGAGGGAGCGGCGAATGGGGGCATGAGGGGGGCGGGGCTGCAGGGAGGCAGCGGCAGGGAAAAGCGGCAAGGGTGAGCGCACAAGGGGCGAAAAAAGCGGAAAACAGCAAAAAGGAACAATTGGAAGAAAAAGCACAAAGGCACAAAAGCAAGTCACAGAATACGGAATACAGTCACAAATACGGTGAAACAGCACAATGCACAAGTGGATTACAGCAATCTAGAAAAGGCACAAATGGGGGCAAAAAAGCGCAGGGAAGCATGGCGCAGAAAACAGAATACAGTCACAAATACGGCGAAAACGGCACAATGCACATGAGTCTAGCGACGCTTACCAGAAGCCCACTAGACACCAGGGATGAGGCGCAGGAGGATGCCTGCGGGTGGAGGAGTGCCTCGAACACGCTAGCAGCAGCGTGGGTGGGGGTCAGGAACACGGACACAGTAAGGTGGTGCTGCGGACGTGGGGGGGCGAGCTCTTGACCGAAAACAGGTCAGAGGTCGCTCACCCTCGATGCGCAGCGCCAGCCATTAAGAAGGGAGGGGGGAGGGAGGAGCAGCTGGGAGGCGGGAGGGGGGAGGGAATGGCGAATGGGGGCACGATGCGGGGCGGGCCGCAGGGAGGCAGCGGCAGGGAAAAGCGGCAAGGGGGAGCGCACATGGGGCGAAAAAAGCAGAAAACAGCAAAAAGGCACAATTGGAAGAAAAAGCACAAAGGCACAAAAGGCACTAACACCAAGATTTATAATTGTATTGGGTTACCCTTGCATCATACGTGGTGTCACATGTCCAATGCAATACTTAAGAGAGGTTTACAAAGCATCACAAAATCACCATGTTTGGCCCTCTATTGGTTGGTGTATCTGAATAAACACAAGGCAGCGCAATTCACTATCTTACTTTACTTTTCACATCATATCCCACATACCTACCTAATTTCACCTGCATCCATGAACACTCTATCCCTCTCCACTCCACTCTGTGCTATCCCACTGTATGCTACTCCTCTGCATACCACTGCACTCTACAGCTCTCCATCTCTACACCACTATATTAAATACTAATCCACTCTATTCACTTTATCCTGCTCTACCCTACTGTATCATACTTCGCACAATGCCACTCCATTGTCTGATACTCTACTCCACTGTATGCAGCTCCACTCTATAAGACTTGACTACACTCTATAACACTCTACTCCACCCTATACCCATCCACTGTATGCCACTGTAGCCACTCCACTCCTCTCTATGACACCACATTCTACTATATGACACCTACTCCACTGTATGACACTTTCCTCCAGTGTATTCTACAACACTCCTTTCAATGATACTCCACTGTCGACACTCTACTCCACTCAATGCCATGCTTCTCTACAACACTTTACTCTGGCAGTCTACAACATCCAGCTCTACTACAGGACACACCATGAGCAACCTCACTGATCTAGTCAGTGAACTGCTCTGCCACCTCGTAGCTCCGCCGGCAATTGAAGATTGAAGCACTTCTGTCCTCTGAACCCTGACCTCTGTAAGGAGTCTGAGGCCCTCCTCCACCTGCAGGCTTCTGCCTGCGTCTCATCCCTGGTGTCTAGTGAGAGACCTCTGCTCTTCTGCTAGGCTGCCCTCTGTCTTCTTGTCACTTTTTTCCTATTTTCCCTCTTTTTTCTGTGTGCTGTTCCTTTTGTCCTCTGTTTCCTTTTGTGCTCCTCTTGTGTCTCCGACTTTCTGCTTTTACTCTCTTCCTCATTTTTCTCCCCTCACTCCACTCTCTCTCACTACTCTCGCTCTCCCCCGCTGCTGCTACCCCTGTGGCCCTGGCCCCTCCTTTCTCTCACACTCCATCCCTGCCGCTTCTGCCCCCAGCGGCCCTGCCCCCTTTTTTCATGCCCTTTTCTTCTCCCACCACCCAGCTGTCCTCTCCTTCCCCTCTCCCTTCTTAATGGAGCCCGCTGCGCGGTACAACGTGCAACCTCACTGACCTAGTCAGTGAATTGCTCTGCCACCTGTAGCTTCACTGGCAAGTGAAGCCTTTCTGTCCTCTGAACCCTGACCTCTGTCACGAGTTTGAGGCCCTCCTCCACCCGTAGGCTTCTGCCTGAGCCTCATCCCTGGTCTCTGGTGGGAGAGCTCTGCTCTTCTGCTAGGCTTCCCTCTGCCTTCTTTTCACTTTTTCCTCTTTTGCCTCTTTTTTCTGTGTGCTGTTCATTTTGTCCTATGTTTCCTTTTGTGCTCCTCTTGTGTCTCTCGCTTTCTGCTTTTACTCTCTTCCTCATTTTTCTCCCTCACTCCACTCTCTCTCTACACTCTCGCTTTCCTTGATGCTGCTGCCTCTGCAGCCCCACTCCCTCCTCTCTCTCACGCTCCATCCCCGCCACTGCTGCCCCCACTACCCGCCCCCTTTCTTTGTGCCATTTTCCGCTCCCGCCTTCCAACTGTCCTCTCCCCCCCACTTAATGGCAGCTGTGTGCAGTGGATGTTCCGATGGCGCTCCAAAGGCACACCTAAGGCAAGCTTGTCTGCACCCATCCGGGACCTGAACGCGACCAGTACCAGGATTCCTGGCCCGGCCACCTGCCGCTTCTACATTGCAGCTGAACTCATCGCACTCAACCCAGGATGCAACAACAACTGCAAGCAACCAGCTCCAGGCAACACCATTGGTCCCATCAGCTGCTTCCACTGCCATCAAACCTGCACCACCACCAAGACCCGGGACCCAGCACAACCCACCAGCAACAACTCACCGAACCAGAAACCCCTGAAGTGCATCCTCCTCAATGTCCACTCCCTCCATAAACACGCCACCAAAATCTGGGACCTCCTCGACAGCACCACCCCAGATGTCACATTCCTCACCGAGACCTAGAGCAACAACACCGCAGGCCCAGACATCACCATCCCCTTCCCCAGGGGAAGATCGCCCGGAAAGCTCACCCAGCCTCCCTGGCCGATGGCCCACAGGTCCAACTTCCAACTGAAGACACAATCTGAAGACTCCAAAGAAGCCACTAACCTGATGGAACACATCCACTTCAAACTACACACCAGCCCAACATCCATCATCAGGGGAACCATCACTTACCGCCCTCCCAGACCTCGCACACATTTCAATTACTCTATCACGGACTTCATCTCTGCACAAGCCAACGCAACCACCAACTACACCCTGCTGGGAGACCTCAACTTCTACCTTGAGAAACCACAAGACCCCAACACCTCATCCCTCCTAGACAACCTCCACAACATAGGACTTCGACAAATCGTGACAGAGCCAACACACTCTGCAGGACACACCCTTGATCCCACCACAGAACTCCCATGGACAGATCAGTGATGCATCCACTTCACCTTCAACACACCCACCATCACCAGACCCCCAACTTCATAGAAACTGGACAAGAATAACCGACAATCAGCTCACCGCCGCCCTCACCATTACCGCCACTACCATCACACGCAACGATGACCCAAACACCGCAGCACGCATCTTCCACAACTGGATCACCGACTGCGCCAACACCATAGCCCCCCTCAAAAAGAACAACAACACCAATGCAGAGTGAGCCAGCTGGTTCACCCCTGAACTCCGGGAATTAAGATGCACCTGTCGCCGCCTAGAGAAAATCTGGAGAAACACCAAATCCCCAGAAGCCCACAGCAACTTCAAAACCACCACTACCGCACACCACCAACTCATCAGAAACACCAGAAAAAAGGCTATCCAAGACAGGATCTCCTCACAAGCACACAAGGAGTTCGCCCAACCCAACAGTGTAACAACGGACATCCCACCCTCACACGACCTATGCAGCAAACTCAACACCTACTTCCACCACAAAATCAAGACCATCTATGACAGTTTCAACAAGGACAACCCACATGCAGAACCCCCCCTCCAACCACTGACACCAACAAACTCACAATCTCCACCTGGACACCCCTCTCCACCAAAGATACATTGAAAACCATGAAGTCCATTCACTCCGGAGCCCCCACGGACCCATACCCCCATCACGTCTTCAACAGAACTGCAGACACCATTGCCCCCAAGCTCCACCTCACCATCAACTGCTCATTGGCTGCCACCACCTTCCCTGATGACTGAAAACACACTGAGATCAACCCCCTCCTCGAGAAACCATCAGCTGACCCCACAGACCTCAAAAATTTCAGGCCCGTCTTCCTACTTTCATTTCCTGCAAAAGTAATAGAAAAAGCAGTCAACAGCCAACTCACCATGTTTTTAGAAAGCCACAACGTCCTCGACATCTGCCAATCTGGATTCAGGTCAAACCACAGCACCCAAATGGCCCTCCTGTCCGCAACAGACGACATCTGCTCCCTACTGGACAAAGGAGAGACGGTGGCACTCATCCTACTTGACCTCTCTGTAGCTTTCGACACAGTCTCCCATCACACCCTGATAAGAAGACTCCACGAAACCGGTATCAGAGACAAGTCCCTCCAGTGAACCAGACAAGGCCTGACACAACTTCCACAAGAGCATGAAAGCAGTCGCGAACTGGATGAGAGGCAGCTGCCTTCAACTCAACACAAACAAGACTGAAGTACTCATCCTGGGCCCTCAACCCAATGCAGGGAGCGACTTCCGGTGGCCACCCAGCCTCGGAAACCCGGCCACCCGCTCCAGCCAAGCCCTGCAACCTTGGAATCATCCTGGACCCTGACCTCAGCATGAACCATCAGTTCAACTCAGTCACCTCGACCTGCTTCTGCACCCTCCGCCTCCTATGCAAGAACTTCAAATGAATCCTCCTCGAGCATAGAAAGACCGTCACACGCGGCCTCATCACCAGCAGACTGGACTACGGCAACGCACTCTACCCCAGAATCAACAAAAAACTCGCCCACAAATTGTAAAACATCCAGAACTCTGCCTCCAGATTGATCTTCGACCTACCCCATCACTGCCACATCTCACAACACCTACACACACTGCACTGGCTCCCCATAGAGAAAAGAATCACTTTCAAAACCCTCACCTATGCACACAAAGCCCTCCACAACACCGGACCTGCCTACCTTAACTAGCGACTCAACTTCCACGTACCCTACAGGACCCTATGCTTAGCCCAGCTCTCTCTAGCAGAAGTACCCCGCATCAGAAAACCCAGAACAGGAGGACGATCCTTCTCCTACCTCACCACCACCGCCTTGAATGCCCTACCTATCCACATCAGACAAACCACCTCCCTCCCCAGCTTCACGAAGGAACTGAAGACATGTTTTTTTTAATCCACCTCTGGTATACGCTCCACCCCCCCAGCGCCTTGAGACCCTAACAGGTGAGTAGCTGCGCTTTATAAACAATGATTGATTGATTGTGAAACACATTGTTTCACTCTGTGATATCCCCTCGACTATATGACACACCATGCCACTCCACTAAATGAGACTTTACTTCACTGCACACCACCCCACTCCACTCTACTCCTCTGTACTCTATTCCATTCTACAATATTCCACTCTACAACACAACACTATACAATACTCTCCTCCATTCCACTGCACAACACCCTAATAAATGACTTTAAACACTACTATTTGAAACACATTTTTATTAAAAAAAATAACAACCACTGGAATTCAAAGATGACACCAAAGATTAGGGATAAGTTATAGTTAGGAAAACTATATTTATTTATGTTATATAACCCATCTTAATTAGACAAACATTAGAAATTATCAAATAAAGCTTTTAATTTAAATTTAAAATGTATGCACCACCTTCAAATTAGTATGTCATGCACCTCAATATCGAGTATTGTCAACTCACTAGTCACACTACGTTAACTATAGCTCGCATCTTCCCTATGCGCTGGTTGTGCCCTTCCATATTATATTACTCATACCACGTGAAAATGTGAAATCACCGCATTCATAACAACACTTATGACATCTCAACTAACATCATTTGTGAAAACAGAGTGAGATATATATATATATATATACATATATATATATATATATATATATATATATATATATATATATATATATATATATAATCCGAAGACCCACCTGGGGCTGCTCATATCCACCTGTCACATTGGCTCTCATTATGCTAACGAGACTGCTGGATTTGGGGGGCAGCATCACCTGAATTGTGGGGAACTGTGCCCACTCCCACACCATGTGACAACTGTCAGCCTATTCAGTTTTCAGCCAGCTAGCACCACCTCATCTCTGTGCAGGAGCAGGGATAATTTATAGCAACCAGGCGCATGACATGATGACTTCTCAGGGAAGAGGGCAGCTTAGCAGAAGATCTCATCCTTTTTTCTCAGTTACATTAGTCTCAAACATGCAGGCAGGGAATGGTTCTATAAGATTTATTGAATCAGCTGTGTTTTAGATGAACTGGCATGAAATTCAGTAATGAGAATGATGAAACATACTAGAAGCAAAATGGTGACAAGAAAAGTAAAACCATACTCTCACTATGTGCAATATTATGTAATTCCTACCTTAGCTATGTTAGAGCACAGTAGGATAAGCCCTAATCTACCCCTGCAGGATTCCCCCCCCGGGAAGACATCATCCCCCATACCTGAATATGACAATGGTGAAGATGCCTGTTATCTATAGAGACAACATCCCCATGTAGGACAGAGAACCGGTGGTCTCAGCAAGCAGCTGTAATGAAGTCAGGCAGTATGCAGTTGTGGTCATCTGGCTGAAAACACCCTCCAACGTGTATGGGACAGAGAAGTATTTTTATAATAAAACAACTGATGTTCTGAGAAAATGTCCCCACGTAAAAATATGTTTGTTTTTGTGAATTGTAGCGATGCAGTGTATTAGTTGTGCTGACAATCCTATCTCCCTGCAGCCTTGAGGAAAGCACAAAGTGAAAAGAATGTTGTGCTAAGAAATGTAATGCTTTCTTGGTGAACGAACAACTTGATAAAGAAAATAAAACACCACCATGAACGTGGCCGATTCTAAAATAATAAAATGAAGCAGAATAAGATGTAACTAGGGTAAAGGTGCAAGCAGCAGGCCTAGTTGCCAAAATAACGTGCCCAAAGACATCACTTAAATGGCTATACAACACCCTCCCCTTGTTGTTTCAGTAGTGGTAAGCAGTCTAGTTACTAATTAAAAAGCAATTAAAAATGCAATACTTTAAAACATATGTACATATATGTCAAATGTGACAAGTTAAAACACACTAGAGCATGTGAAATGCTAGAAAAGGTCAATTTAGAAGTAAAGCAGTGGCACCAATGAAACTAAATTTAAAAGTCATTGCCATTTTTAAAATCTCTGATTACAGCCGGGACAATTGAAGCAAGAAAAAATTCCACTTCTGCAGGTGGAAATGTGACCAAATCGGTCCCAAAGAAAATCAAAGAGCACTCGTGTTCCAAAGCATGAGATCCAGCCGGGGCCACAGCATTCCATGTTGTGCCTAATGTTAAGTCAAGAACTGAAAGATCCACAAAGGGCATCTCATAGATGGCTTTCTGCAGCAAACGCATCCTCAATGCTCATGTCTAGTACCGAGCCCTCAGTGGGAACATCAAAAAATCAGAGTTCAATGAAAGTAAGTGCCATGTAGTAAAGCACACTTTCAGTGCACATATGAAAAGGCACCAGAGGCATTGAAGCACGGGTTGCACGCAATCCACAACTGGTCTGAATGACAGAGACCAGTTGCACTCCATTTCTTCGAGGAGTGGTGCTCTGAAATACTGCATCACGCATTTACGACCCAGTTGCTCTGGTGGAGACGCTTTCAGTCCTCCTTGTTGCAAAGGGACAACAATTGCGAATAAAAAACAGCAGCATCAAGATGCCACTTATTATATACAAAGTAATCAGAAATCACCGAAAATACTTGAAAATTACTGAAGGTATTAATCCAAATATAGAGGAGAAGGTGTAAACAAAACCAGAACCAACAGCAATGATGATCAATGTACAATCTCAGTAATATTAGACACATTAACAATTTGTCCCACAAGCTCACCAAAGTGTCTCGGAAAGTTTGTATTTAAGTGGGACTGTATTTCTGCAGATGACTTTGCCACGTGAAGCGCATAGGTCTCACGTGCAGATGTCAGCGCCACATGTTTTTGAAACAATAAACCCTTTAGTCTGCTCAACTTGTCAAAATTCATATTTGAAGTAGCAATGTGAGGCCAAATATCTGCTACTTTTGTCTTTTATGTATGAGGAAAAAGAACATTCCCGCACCAGGTGACAATTTGGGAGACCAAAACGACGGAAGAAATGTTGGCTTGTATTCCACAACAGCTCTCACTGTTAAGAAGAACTTAGCTTCCATTAGAGAGCACCTGGAATCCAGGTCCAATCAAGGGAGACTGAAACTCCCTTCAGATATCAAGCTAAATTTGCTGCTGAAGGGTTACACGCCCTGTCCAAGGACAGCTGCCTACAAACCATCAAATGGCTAACAGAAGTGTTGCATTCCCTGCCGCTAAGAAAGACCACTTTCTTGGCAATGAGACATTTGTGCGAAAAGGGAAGCAAGCTCCAATACCTCATAAATATAACTATCTCCTAGCCTTTCATATCTGCCTACTGGAATGTGTTTCAAGCAGGACGTGAATTACAGTGTTCAAATAGGCAGATTAATAACCCCGTCTAGTAACCACTCAGCAGATGGTATTTTAGCCACAGTAAAAAGCAGTGTTTAACATAACATAAGTCGCTTCCTTCTTAGTCATTATCAGTTCTTGTTGCATCAAATTAAATGCAGAAAGTATATCCCTCGTAGGAGAGTGAGGGGAGCACCATGGCAGGGACAGGAGTTGACAACACTGACTCTGAAACCTCTTCCAATGGGAGCTCCCTGTTGGTGGTGGACACCTCTGGAACCACCCAAGCTACAGATACAACCACCACCCCACGTACCAGCACAGCCCTCCCAGTAGCCCCCCACCAAAGTGCCTGTGCCCGCTCACCCAGGTGGGTGGACATCTCCTTTGCCCTAGGCACCTCAGGCCCAGCCCAGTGAGCCTTGCTGCCCTCATTAAGGAGGCTATTGAGCTCCTGAGTTCCATCTCTGTAGGGTAGTCCACCATAGTGAATGCCATCCAGGGGCTGGCATCCCAAATGCAGCAATGCAATGCTTTCCTGGAGGGCATTCACGGTAGCTTGGTGGCCCTACAGAGATCGTTTCAGGCTCTGGCCTCCTCTCTGATGGCTGCTAGTGTTGCAGTCCTACCGTCCCCCCCTCCAATTACCACTTCCTATTCTCCTCAACCACCAACCCATCCCATGCACACATACAGACAAGCATGCACACAAAACATCACACAAGAGTGTCACAGACAAACACAGGCACCACACTTCAAGCCACAAGCACTCACACAAACAACAGACGGTTGCACACACAACACTATCCACTACCTCCACTGCCTCCCACTTCTCATCCTCCTCCCTCACAGTCACATCTGCACTCACACCTGCATGCAGTGCATCAACAGTCCCAGACCCTCCCACCTGTACACCCTTGCCCACAGACACCACAAGAGCAGACCCACACACCATATGCGCAGTCACCAACACCACCACCATCACCACCTCATGCAGCACACCCACCTCACTTGCAGACACCACCACAACATCCACCTACATGTCCTGTTTGTCCATTCCCACCCTGTCTGCTCCTCCAATGATATACAGATGCTTCCACTCAGACACCCAACAGCCATCCACCTCACAAATGCACACTGTCCATGCACCTGCACTCAAGTTCAGCACAAGTGCTCCTCCTACTACCACTCTCTCTACCTCCACTCCCATTCCTCCTCTCACATCCCACCCTAAAGTCCCTAATAAGGTTTTCCTTGCCCATCTTGATGTCTTTCCTACCCCTGTCCTGCCTGTAAGTGCAAGATCCTAACCACCCAGCCCAGCACCTCAGCCAACCAGTCTGCCACTGCCACAGTCTGCCACTGCTCCCACCCAAAAATCTGCTGTTGTCACTAAGGAGCCCCTGAGTGGGACGGAAGCCACTCCCAGAAAGGACACAACTCTGTCTCAAAAACAGAGGTCTAGGGTGGCGGAACCTACTAGACAGAGGACGGGGTCAGTGGAGGCACCTCCCAAACCTGGAGACAAGGACATAAGTCACATGACAAGGGACAAGGGGGGCCCTCACAGGAATGAACCCAAGGATCTCCATCCACCACCTAAGGGCAAAGATCCCCCTCCAAAACCAGAGGCCATGTAGCCCCCCTATCTCCAGAGACTGTGGCCTGAGACTGCCCAGAGACTGTGGCCTAAGACTCCCCTCCAGTGACAGTGCACATGGAACACCCCTCCAGAACCAGTGGGCTTGATACCCACTCGAGAGACTGTGGCCTAAAACTCCCCTCCAGGGACAGTGGGCAAGAAGCCCTCTCAAGAACCAGTGGTCAAGGAGCCCCTCCAGGGACAGTGGGCAAGGAGCCCCCTACAGAACCAGTGGGCATGATACCCACTCCAGCTGAGGTGCCCCCACCTCCCTTCCTCCTGAGGTGCCTGCCCATTTCCAACATGATGCCCCTGAACAGTGGAGTCTGGATGATGTCAGGAATCAAGTTGGGGCTTGGGCGATGGCCTATGACCATGTGGCCCTTTAGTACTTTGGACTGGCCATTTGCCCAATCTGTACATTGATGTGTATATAGTTATTTATGTATTCATCATGGTGGCTGTTGGCAGCAAATTATAGTGGTTATACTACAGGTAGGTGTCCTTGCATTCTTTGCTCCTGGGTCCTGTAACTATCAGTGTACTCTGCTGCTGGTTGTGTGTGTGTGTATGGTGTGTGTTGTGCATGTGTGTGTCACTCTCCTTTTCCTCCCTTCCTCCTTTGTGTGCTAGGTTGTCTTCATCAGCGTTGGTGTTCCAGGATAGCCATGGCATGGTGGAGCATTGAGAAGACTTGGAGTTCAGGCTCCATGGCGCCCGCGGAGTCCTCTGTGTCCTTGAAAGTGAGTCTTTCCTTTTCTGTAATATGTTTCTGCCAGGCTTTTGATGGTGTTGCCAACACCCTGGAGATCCTGGCGGTTTTCTATGTCATAATATGGTGGGCGGTATCTTGACTTCTGCCTGGCTGTAGGTGGCTACCGCTGTAGTTGGTGGTGTTAACACCCTGGCAGTTAGTGTGGTACATTGGCTGTCTATGGGAGGTCTCACCGCCATGGTCATAATTTGGCGGTAATTACGCCACCCTGTTGGCGGTATTACTGCCACTTTAACAGTGGCAGTCAGTACACCACCAATGTCATAATGAGGGCCATAGTGAGGGTCTGTTCATTCTAAAACCCCTTGTGGAGTTAACAAAACATGCATTATAACCATATGGGTCTACTGGCCACAATAACCACCCACCAGGACTTGAAAGTGATGTGTTAAATGTTCCATTTTGGACCCACCCATCGAGCTGATCTTCAGTTGCATTAATATATTTTTACCATTTATAAACATTAGCAGGGGCAGGGATACTGGGCACATTCAAATCCTTAATTCTTGTCAAACCTAGACAACTTGTCTTGTATACAGTTTTATTTAGAAATTTGGGGCCAGATGTAGCAATATCCGAATTTGCGATTTGGAAATTGCGAGTTGGTGTGACTCGCAATTTCCGAATCGCAAATTCGGAAGCAGAACTGTGTCTCAGACACCGTCTGCGAATCGCTATGGGGTCGCAAAAACCCACCTCATTACTATTATTGAGGTGGTCACATTTTGCGACCCCATAGTGATTCCCTGCAATCACGGGGATGGTGGCCTGCTGGAGACAGCCGACCTCCATGTCTGTGACTGCTTTTTAAATAAGGCAGTTTTTTTTATTGCAGCCCGTTTTCCTTAAAGGAAAACGAGCTGCAATACAAAAAAAATAACAAAACCATTTGCTCTGACAAAAACATTTTTGGCAACATTCACATGGGGACCCCTTCCCTTTTGCGAATGGGTTGCCACCAGTGTGACACTGGTGGTAACTGCTAATTGCTTTGTGACCATGTTCGCGGTCACAAAGCAATTTAGCATTGCGGTGCGAGTTGCAAATAGGAAGGGGGCACCCCTTCCTATTTGCGAGTCGCATTCACATTTTGCGAGTCGGTACCGACTAGCAAAATGTGAATGAGCATCGCGGTGCGCATTTTGCATGGCGCAAACTGCGATTTTCGCAGTTTGCACCATACAAAATGCTACGTACATCTGGCCCATAATTTGAACAGTTATGAGGCATGTTCTAAATAAAGCTTAATTTCCCCTTATTTGCTGACTTTTAGTTTCCCATACACTTTTTTAAATCAATCGACGTCAGCTGATAATCATAGCTTTCTATAGCCAACCGGGAAACAAAGGGATCCGAATAAATCAATTTTGTATCATTCAATAACATATTGTGCATTTTAATTATAGGCAATTTAAATAATATGACTTAGCATTTTTAACATTGTGCAAAGAAAAATATGCAAACTTTTCCGAGTTTGTTTTCAAACTCCCCATTGGTGGAGTTGGACTATGTTCCCATTGTGTGTAATTAAAAATAGTATTTGGGTACTTGCTCTCTGAATGTAATGATGTCCATAATAATTATAACAGAGGACATAGCTCCATAATTTTCTTTTGATAGATATATCTTCACTTTCAAACACAGTAAACTATTCTGATTCAGATCACATAGAATCAACTGTTTTTACATCCCAATTATCAGAAACAACTCCAGATGCTATTACATCATTCATTGCAAGTTCAAATACATATGGAATTTGAATAACCTCCGTCGGGCCATATATATCAAAAGATACTTTATCCCAAACAATCCCATCAGGAATTGGTATAGCTAAAATGTTCACCAGGGACAAATCTCTGAGAACCGTATGGGAAGAAAAATCTGGTTTTAGGACCTCATCCACCAGTTCAACTGTAGAGTGTTCAGGAAGGTAATGACCATGTATTAATAAGAAAAAGACAATGATAAACCCATTTCAAAGAAGGAAGGCAAGTACAGTTAATAAGAGCCACAGATAGTTCCATGGAAGAATGAAATAGTTAATTTTGAGCCAATTAATCAGCTTACATGCTCTTGACAGTCTTGTTGCAGAAGAGGCAGATGAGCCGGAAAAAGTGTTAGTGATGTCGGCACAATATCCTGAAGCAATTTGTGCAAAAACTGGAGCATGTTTGGAAGAGGAAAGCTGACAGAAGGCTCCCTTGGTAGTTCATAGTAGACTATTCCATCCATTTGAGTTGAATTTGAGGAAATTCGATCAATATTGTTGACATTGCTTGTTGTAGAAGAAGTTAGCTGGACTAATGCACAAATCATTTTCCACCCTCCCCAAGCATGGAGAGGTGACAGCGTTGCTGCTCAAAACTTCTGGAAGAACATCCTGGTCTGTATGGAGAGGGAGTCAGAGACTACCCAGGAGTCCTCTAGGTCTGCTGTGCAGAATCATCCATATGGTGTAGCTCGGAAATTTCCATCTAAAATTGTGAAGTGGAAAATTATAATGTTACAAACATTAGACCCATGCAAAGTGAGGAAATATTCTAATTTACAAGGAAACTTATTGGCTTGTGTATCGAGGAAAATGTGCAAATGTACAGTTCATCATTTTTGAATGTTGGATGTTCATCATTGAAATATGCATACTTAAGCTAGAAGACTTTACTTTGTAAAACGTTCTGCATTGTGTTTGGGAGAAATGAACAAAGTACTTCTGTATGGTACAGTATCATAGGTTGAACATTTTTGTAACAATATTCATTTACATTTCTTTGCTCCTGAAGTGCAGTCTAACCAAAATGAGGAGTTGGTATGTTCTGGTGTAGACAAAAAAATAAAGATATTAGTACTGAACACTTTAGATGAGAAGTAGCAATATTTAATGCAGTTTCAACAGAGAAACCAAACTAAGGGCCTGATTTAGATTTTGGCAGTAACGGTCATGCTGTTGATTTTTCATTGGATTTCCCATCAGCTGCCTTGGCAGTCTGCCTGCTCTATTTATATGTTGGGGGGTCCATAGACGAAAGATCACTGACGAACCACCATCACTAGTATGAACCACCGTCTTCGTCAACGGCGCCATACGCAAAAGCGACTGGCAGGTAAACTCCAGCCAGTTTTACAGCAATCACAATATGCATTCCCGCTGACGCAACTGTGTCAGCTAAACCTCCAAACCTGAGTTGGCGGATTGAGAGGGATAAAAGGATGAAACTCACTTTTTCCAAGTTTCCTCATTTGCTGCCGCCATGAACCCAGTCATTCAAGTACTGATGTTGTTGCAGCTGCTCCTCGATCAAGACGAAGATCAACCCCATCACCGCCGGAACAGAAGATAAGTCACTGTATTACCTGTCATCCTCAGAATTGTCGGTGTACATTAGCATAGGATTTGTGCATTTTTAACAAATACTTGCAATGCATATGTCTGTAACATCGTAGTTAGAAAAATGCCTAAAAACACACATCAATATATCAGAAACTCTCACCAATATGTTACTAACTGCCTTCATGGCAATGGACACCTACACAAAAAGCCACATCAATCCTAACTCCAAATGTGTCCAAACAGGTGTGTGCAATAATTTTGCCTAAACTATCATATCAAATGCATAAACAGTATACCCAATATGAACTACGTAAATCCATGATGATGTAGCAATTGCACTACAAAATGCTAGAAGTGAGTATACATAGAATGTGCAACCAATGTTAACTCGAAACTGCAAACATGTCAGAGATGTATGATGGTCACATGTCCCCTTGCTTTGTGCAATTTATGACAAACATTAGATGTCATTTAACTTTAAAATGTCAGGTTCCCCGTGTAATGCACATGTCTATATGATAGTCACATCATGTTAAAATAAACATGCATGCCTTCTCCAGTCATAAAAACAGAAGCACATAATTTTAGTGTAAGTGTCCAGAAACATGATGGATGCTTGCACCAAAAGGACCATGCCCATTACAAATGTACAGCACTAGTGTATGCAGTCCAAAGATATCTCAAAATGAAAACCTGTGCTTGTTACACATTAGCAGAAATAACATAATCAGCAAACAATTAGAAACAATCCCCCAAAAAAGGGCCAGGACAAAGGTATTGTCAAACAAAAATATTTAAAATGAAAATGAGAGGATTCTCTCAAAATTCGTTACCAAAATACACTGTACAAAAAAGGATCAGCCTCTTATTTACACTTCCACAATCAACCTCCTCATGAAGGGGCATCTATTAGACAGAGAGCAGGCACCTCAATGATCTTGCTTTGGGGGGTCCTTGGGTTTGGGAGGGGTGGGTTTGGATTTGGGAGGGGTGGGTTGAGATGTGGAAGTGTTGGGCTGGGGTATGGAAGGGGTGGAAAGACATTTGGGAGGGGTGGTTTTGGATGTGGAAGGGGTAAGAAGCAGGACATAACAAAGGTCTTCTTTAGGAAAATGGGTAGGTTGGTTGGCAGAGAGTTTGAGTTGGGGGTAGAGGGAGTGGTAGTGTCTGATGTGCATGTGTCTGGTGATGTTGTTGGTGCCTGTGGGTCAGGGGTATGTGGTGTATGTGTTGGTTTGTGTCTCTTACTAGGTGTCTGTTGCATGGATAAGGGTGGGCATTTGTGTACAGTGTGCGTAATGTATAATGTATTTGTGTGTGGATGGATGTGATGTGGAGGTGTTGTGTGTGGTACCTGGGATGTGCTGGTGCGTGCATGTAGTGGTTGGTGTGTATGTTTGTGTTGTCGTGGGTGTTGTATTTTCAGGTGTGGTGGTGGTGGGTGTGAATGTTTGTGTCATGTGTGTCATGTCTGTGGGTATGTTTCTGGTGGTTGTGGAGCATGTGGTCTGTATGTTTGTGTGTTTGTCCATGTTTCTCACTGTGTTTGTGTTTGTGTGTGGTTGTGCTGTCTGTGTGTGTTTGAGTCGGTGCATGCACATATGTATGTGCATTTGCTTTGGATACGGCTGGGAAGAGGGATTTGGGATGGGGCAGGTGTGTGAGTTGGGGCAGGAGGATGGGATGGGTGGGAGGCTGCGGTCAATGAGGAAGCCAGACTGTTGAATGCCCTCTGTGGGACAGATATGGTACTTTGAATGCCATGTAGGTAAGCTAGCATATGTGTCTTCTGCCCACTAAGCCCCTGGATGGCATTCAGTAGTACAGTCTGGCCTACAGATAGTCCACAGTAAATCAATAGCCTCCTCACATAGTGCAGCCTGGGAGACAGGAGAAGGGAGAGGTGCCTGCTGCAAATGTGACACCACCCCTTTTAGGGGGGTGGCTACGGCCAACTAGGGAGAGCAAGAGGGAGGGTAGAAATGGTAACATGGGTGGCAGGCAATGATACATGTGGAATTAATGCACTAGGGTACACCACCACTAAGGACTGGTCTTCTGTGGAGGCCTCCAAAGATGATGTTGAGTCGCTGGTATCCTCCGTGCCAGTCCCTTCACCCGCCATGGCACTGGGTCCCTCGGTATTGGTAGTGTCCACACCGGTACCACAGTGCCCAGCTTCTTCCCTGCCAACATAGCCGATGTCACCTTCTTCTTGTGCAGAAGATGTTGAAAACACAGATACAACGATTTGAGTGTATCTGTGTAAATAGAATGGAACATAAACTTTGCTCACAAAACATTTGCCTAGTCTACATAATAAACTAGCTTCAAAGCTCTCAAACTTGCCTTCTTTGTCATTAGTATCTCATTCATGTAGGGAAGACTTCCACTAACCATTTGCTCACAGTCTAGAAATACCCCACACTAGCTTCCACATCATGTATGCCCTTTGAGTCTAATCCACTTTTATTTCTTTGCATGACAAATGGATTTGACATCATGAGTAAATACATAGGCCTGGATACATTCCTAACCAACTTTATTACAGAGCAAAAACATATCCACATTTCCAAAAGAGTCATGTTTTGGGCCTGATATTGACTTATCCAGATGGGATACTCCAACATCTGTGTGATGTAACCTTCCATCTGCAAATGTCCTTTTGAAAATCACTTTTCTCACCATCATTGATTTCTCATCTGGACATAACTAAGGACACTTAAATGTCATTTGGGGTACACGTAACACTGTCATCAATGTGGACACATTCATGTCTGTCTCAATCAATACAGTTTGGCATAAGAATTCATGTTGGTTGACAGACTGGCTTACAAGCACATTTGTGAAGGACTAAGGCTTCATGACAATCTGCTGCAGTCTACACAAACTGACTTGAATCTTGCTGTCAAAACATATTTCTCACATATTTCAGATAAGGAACATGCACTGAAACGTTTCCAATACTTTTGGAGCAGATGCTGATGATCATGTTGTCATTGTACCAACTTGACAATGTAAAGTCTGAAACATCAACTGTGTCATAAATGTATACTATGCCATGTCAGCAGTACTAGGGCCTACATTACCTACTCGCCTTTGTGATGGAGCATCACACCTGACCCAATCCTCAAATGGGGGATTTTTGGTAGAAATGTCTGTCATAAAATGGAGAAAATGCAGACATGTGTCTGCTCGAAACAATATTTGGTTTGTGATGAGGATGATAGTAAAACAGTTAGCACAAAACAATACACCAAACACAGCATCAGATACAATCTGAAAAAATTACAGCTTCAGAAATCCTTGACTGCCTTGGATGTATGTCAACCCTCATGTCGATGACAAACAACATTACTGTAAATTGAAAAGGTTAAAAAACAAGAATAGCGACATACAATAATTTACCCCCTTGATGCTGCTGTTGGGCACTCAACTGCCTATTAAGCTCCTGGTAGGCCACCACAAGATGCGGGCAATTATGGAGGTCAGGGTGCGACACAAACTCTTGCCTTATTATGAGGATTGGCAGAGCTGGACTTGGGCAAGCTGTACCGCTTATGGACCTCCTGGGACTGCACCTTCTTTGTAATGGTTTTCCATATGTTCGAATTTTGATGGGCAAAGCCTGTATGGATGAGAAAAAACCAACAAGTGGTTTTGAGTGATTTTGATTGCCTGTAGTGGTGTGACAAGCTTTTGTTGCATCTCTCACATGCATTCCCAAAATAGTCAGTACAGATTTTTTCAAACATTTAATGTGACATTACTATTGTTGTTAGCGATACAATGTGCTGTGAATACGGTTATTATCTCTGAGTTCAAAGTGGCATTTGCATTATTTCAAATTGTTGCTGGAGATGCGGAACAGGCTGTGTTTAGCTCATAAACAAAGCTGTAGATTATCTTTGCCATGCTCAAAATGACATTGTGATGTAACAGTGATAAGCGGTTGTTCATGAAGTTGAACGCTATTGATTAACCCTATGTTTTCATAGTAATCTACCGTGAACCATAATCATTGATATTACCCCTACGTATTCATTGTGATTTAAACACTGAATTGTGTTTCTCGCAATACTAGTACAGTACAGTGATTAACCCATGAATATCTGGAGAATCTAATTTCCTGAGAGTTTTTTTTTTATTATTGCTGCCTATGTAAATGTGAGTCGAGTGAGTCAGCATCCTGGGAAATCTCATCAAGGTGAAACACGCAAGATATCCACTAAACATCGAGGAACATCTAGGTAGGCTTAATTGAGGTCATGAGGGACTAATCTGGGGTCACAGTGGGAGTAGTTATAACAGTATAGGAGGTTTAAGGCTCCTATTTAACTACAGATAATCACATTGTTTCCAAAAATTCCTACAGAGAGGGAGATCCATGGAAAGCGGGAAAGGGGCCCCTACAGGAACATCTAGTTTGCACATTATAGTTTACCAGTAGGGTATACATGGGTTATGAGATATTAGTTATTTGACTGATGTATAATCTATAATAGGAAAGACCGGCTCTTCAAGAACTATCACTAGAAGTTCAGATCCAGCCCTGCAACTCTAGTGTCTCTCTCTTTCTCTCATCTATCCCCTTTCCCCGGGGGCATTGCACTGCCGATCATGTGAGGTACGCAATGTATAGGTGCAATTGGGAACAAGCAGCTTGGTCAACATTTTATCTCCATGGGATGAACAGGTTAATGCTCGACAGTGTGTGGCTCTAGAAGGTGTATTTTGTCCTGAAGTTGAAGGACCACAGACAACACATGTGATGATAAATGTCAAACATCACTCCAGTCAAGGAGCACACACTGGAGTTGTGGTTATGTAGCTCAAGAATGTGCTTCCTCTGAACCTGCTTAAGGTCCTGGATCTCTGATAGGACCTGGCCTATCACATTGTGGAACTGTTGTAGTACTCCCAAGACTTGGTCAATGGTGGTCTGGAGGATAATGATGCCAGTGACTTCACTTTACTGCCCCACTAAGTTCCTCCCACAACCCCTACCCCCACTATCATGTGCCTTTGAGGCCGTGTGGCCCATCCCACTGGATCCTGGCACAACTGGAACTGGAGGTGATGGTGGTTGCTCAACAGTAGCCAGGACTGGGGTGGCACAAAATGGGAGTTGTGTTCCTCTGGACATAGGAAGTAGAGGTATCCATAGGCCGAATTGTTGTAGCAGCTGTGGTGGAAGGTGGAAGTGTGGTCCAAGTGTGACTCACTGGGGCTGTCTTCCCAGAGAGACCAAATGGATTAGGCATCTCTTCATCATCTGCACTTGCAGGAGTGGTGTCCTCACTGAAGGCTTGATCCTGGCCTAGAGTGGAGGTGTTTTGAATTGCAAATGATAGTCCCCTGGCCCTGGGTGTTAGTCCTAATATGAATTTAAAAAAGACATTAAGGGTCTGTATTTTACCTCAAATGTGTCTACAGCCACAGATGAGGCAACCTAAAAAAATAAAACACCATGACTGATAGAATATTTAGGACTTTGTGTGATTATTAACATTTTACTCATGCAGGTTAATATACACCAATGTATACCTGAGTACTAATGATAGAGAGATGTCCTGAAATGTAAAATGTTATTTAGAAATTGTACATTACATGTACCAGACAGGCAACTCAACACGGTAGAGAGGAGATTTGAGAGCTGAGCGATTTCACCGTCTAGAAGCGGCAGAAACAAACCATGGTACAACTTATTGGATTGGCATTTGTCATCATATAAACACTGCAAAGTAAATTGTGTATCAATACTACTTCTCATCAGTATGCCACAGAGCATGATTTGAAACATTTGAATGCACAAACTATGATTTATGCAAACAAATAGAACAGTTCAATGGAGTAGCAAGAAAGTGACAACATACTAGATCAACACAGCAGATGAAATGTTGATACATACCATGAAATGGTGAATAACAACTATGTGAAGCTTTGATGTTTGTGCATATGTGGAAGGAAAGGGATGTTGGGCAACATCACATTGCACTATTGTTTTGCAGGAATAAAAGCAAGGCATCATGTAGTTGTAGTCATATGTAAATACTATTGCCAATACTTGTGGAAAAGTGAGTAACACATACCTTTATACATGAATACAGTGAAAATAAACACATGTAAAACATGTACACACATATCTGTATAACGTGAATAGGTTAAGATGGCACTTACAAGCACTATACCTTCATGTGCATATGAATGGAGTTTAGAACCTGTTTTTTGAAGTACGACAACCTACACTGAGATACAACAAAGGACTAGGAAACTGCAAGTGTTAATCCACGGAGAAGAACACACAATCTGACAATACATATTGGTCATTGTTAAATAGATTGTAAAAACCATGATGCTACTGATTTGGATAACACAAGGTATTTTAGAAAATTAAGTTTCAATATATATGTTTTGATAGGTGTCTGGAAACATTCTGAACAGCTAAGTTAAGAGCCAGGACTCTATTTGTGATAAGTGAGACATACATAGGCGTAACTTACCCATCTTCACTCCACCACAGATTCCTGTCAAGCCTTCAGGATGTAGAATCTGTAAGACCTTCTCCCAGGGAAAGAGTTGTAATGGGGGCTGGGAGAACCACCACCAGTCCCCTGGGCCTCCAGGTGACTCTTGGTGGCCATATGAGATATGATAGTATTTTATACTTGTGCTGCAAATATTGTGGTTCTACTCTAAAAATGTTATCAACCATGAAAGTCAATTCCCCTTCTGTAAAACATGGGTTCCTCCTCCCTGCCATAGTGATAATAAATATATCTTACTACCCCTACAATGATTTGAAAAATAATGAAAAAATGAAACAGTGAAAAACCAGAGGGAGAATAGAAATAAAGATAACCTGGGTGTTCAGTTACAAGGTTGTCCTCAGAGTAGTGGTCCGCAGTGGAATGGCAAAAGATCATGGTCTGACATGGAGTGTGTTTTATAGTGTGTTTTGCAGGTGTTCACAATTGTCCAATATACATAAGGTGTGGGCTGCTAATATCCAACCAATAGCCATAGTCACAGTACAATCCTGAAGGGGTCCCACAACAGACTCCCACTGTCATGGGACTGCCGCTGGTATACGGCCAGCTCAACTGTGCCCTGACAGTGACAGATTGCTACTCGCCAGCATTGAAGTCCACCGTGTTAGCTGTGGGATACAGCTAGCGTCACAGAGTAAACGCTGTTGATGCGGACGGCAGTTGAACAGCCACAGACCTAAATATGGAGATCAAAACACCATCAGCTTGTCAGAGTGCTTGGGACTGCCACCACAGCGGATTGGCAGTAATACCACCAAGATCAAAATCAGGCCCTAAGTTTGTATGTGTTGTCGTCACACCCATTTCAAAGACCAAATTAGAAATTTTCATTTGTGCTAAAAACTGAAAAGGACTAGAATTTTCAGTGTATATATTTTTGGAGGAGCATTTTGATTTGTCAATAGCTAGATCATGTGAAAGAATTGCTATGAAAAGTTAGAGGACAGCAAAATGCATGCCAGAGCAGCACACAATAAGTTTGAAGTAGTTGGCATTCCAGAGAAATTACTACATCTGAATCTTAATGAAACAATATTTATATAATCCATACACCCTTTTAAAAGAATAATTTATTTGGAACGAAAGACTGGGAAACTACCACTCATTGAGCTTCAGAAAGGGCACAACAGGTGGAGTTGTATATTTACCTTAACAACTTGTTATTCTAGCGAATGGTGTGACCAGAAAAAATAAAAACATCTTGCAGGAACTAGTGAATTTAAATAAGGTGAAAAAAGCTACATTTTATCTGAATGAGAAGATTATGTATTACAAAGATGTAGATATTGTCACACATGCAAGTTGCATGGAGGGAGAAATGTTACTTTCAACTGGACAGCTTGAACAAGTGGACAGTAGTAGATCTGAAGAAATATGTGAGCACTACAGTATCCATCCACTGCATTCAAAAGAGGTTATGGGGGATGCTATTGAACTGTATCAGATGAAACAAACTAGAGGAGCTCCAATGAGTGTGTGTGAGAATGCTTTAGAAGCTTGATGTTTTCCTCAATTATTTCCAACTGGAGTAGGCGGATGGCATGATGACTGCCCTGTGCAAATACCTGCAGCTAAGTACAGATTATATCCAGAGGACTCTAGATTTTAACAAAGTATTCCATATGCATTCCATCTTTAGTTGAAAGTGATTGGTCTGGCCTGTCATATGATGTTAAGCATATTCTTATGACAGGAATTAATGTATACTACATATGTCTGCAAAATACTTTGTTCAAAAAATGAATGGAAAAGATGGGAAGCTCAAGCACAATTTGACACAGTTGATGGCGTGCCAGTGTGGGACTAATGAATATTGGTATCATCATCATGCTGAGCTCAAGTGTATGTTGCGAAATTTAGGTGCATCAACTTGTTTTGTAACACTGAGTTCTGCAGAGTATGAATGTTATGATATACATGAGTTTTTGAGAGAAGCAAACTCTAACATTAAAGGCATCGAACTGAAGACGCCAGGAGAACTCTTTGGATCCTACAAATGTTTGCAGGTGCTGTAACCACAGATTTCAAGCTATGCTGCCCTTCATCTGCAATCAAAATCTACCTCTTGGAGAAATTACTGATTTCTTTTGTCGAAAATTGTACCATGCAGCAGATGCTCCTCATATTCATATGCTGTTGTGAATAAAAGATGCACCTAAATTTGGAACACACACAGATGAGTCTGTACTTTCTTTCATGGAACAGGATATTACATCTAGCATTCCAATAGACACTGAGGAAAGACCCAAAACAACAAGTACTGCGTTTCTAATCACATACATGTGGGAAGTACTGTCAGCTCAAATACAGAGCAAAAGGAAAGTTTTACACAAAATTATTTTGGGGGATTTCCATGACCTATTATTTCTAAAGGAAGAGTGACAGTTTTATGTCTGCGGTAAGACATACAGTTCCTGGTAACTCATCAAAAACACCTATAACCTCAGGAGAACAGAGGATTTGAAATATATTTCTGACTACAATCCTGTAATTTTGAAATATAGAATGCCAATATTGATATTCAATTTGTGGCAAAGAACCCTATAGCTGTTTCTATTTGTATTACTACATACATAACAAGTTACAAGTGCAACTTTATTTCAATCATTCCTATCATAAAAGCACAATATAAAAACATCATAAATGGACATATACAACTAAAACGCAAACCTTAAACACAAAGACATCTGGAAAGGGCATGGCAAACTCATATAAACACATATTAATTAAATACATATCAATATTAATATTGTACTAGTTAAAATACAATTTTTAAAAATCACACGAATTTCGATATATAACACAATATCACACACTAATTCATCACTTTCCAGGGTAGTTCACAGTAAAGTGCATTTTTCGAGTAATGGATCAATACCCGAGGGATTTTGATAATTAAAGGACCTATGACACTATGTCAATAGCAATTACTAAGGATGTGCACGTAGCCTTATTCTCCACATCGCTAGGAGAAACCGAGAAACAGCTAAGGTTAAATAACAATTAACATCAGTTTTCAGTATTCAAAGGGCATTTTGACACACAGGGAGAATGCACATTTTCCTACACATAGCATAGGTCGGGCAAAAAAACAAGATATGTTCTACTGTCTCCTTAGCTGCGCCACACAAAGCACAAGATAATAAAATGAGTCCCTTCTTGGGACCCAGTCGCTGGTAAAAATAGCAATTGGCAGTGTACTGTACCTGAACTGCATGTTTCCTTGCCAGGGGAGGTTCCATTTCATTCAAGAACTGTTCCTGCCAAAATACATCCTTGGTCTGAAGAAAGGAGTATGACAGCACACCACTCGAGGAGTGTGCAAAAACTTGACCCATTATAAATTCCCAATACCTCTTTTTCAACAGTATCTTCCCAATACGTAGAGCAGACTCAGAAGTCGACCATAGGTATCTACAACCTACTTCATAAAGAGCATCTCTAACATATTTAAACCAGGGGAGAAATTTAGAGCCGGGAAGACTTAATACATCCCTAACTGCTTCTCAATATGGGGATGTGACTCAGGAGTTGCCCAGAGTCTTGCCAAAATAGTAAGGGCCTAAACCCCATTCCCACTTTAATAGGGTTAATGCACAGATCAACCCTAAGTGATAATAGAGGGGTACTAACAGGAAGTTCCATTAACTGGTGGAAGAAGCACTTCCCAGTACCGTGTTTACTAACATCCTGGTGCCCCCATAATTCAGCCCCATAGAGAGCAGTCATCAAAGCCTGTGATCTATAAATTTGTATCGGAAGATCTAAGGGGTGAAAAGAAGAGGCTCAGTGGGCTCCCAAAATGGCCCCCACACACTGCACTTTTTTCAATCTTCTCTTTTCAATGTGGGCCTTCCATTCTAGGTGCTCTTTCAAGGTCAGGCCCAGATAGTCAAACACATGAACCCTTTCTAAGAGGACCACTGCCAGTTAAAGGGTTGGTCTAGATACCCAATCTGGGTTTTTTATCATGTAATTGGTCTCCTCAACATAACTTTCTAAGCCCCTCTGTGCACAGAAACGTTCAAAATAAGCTAAAATGTTTTGGAATCCCATAGGCGATTTAGATAGTAGAAGGGTATTATCCATGAACAACAACACAGGAATTTTGAGACTCTCCAACCTGGAACCTGGGAGTATCCTCATTACAAAGATATAAATGATCAATAAGCCCATTTATGTATAGGGATGAAAGTGTAGGGGCCAGAACACACCCCAGTCTGACTCCACGGTCCACCAAAAATGGGTCAGTCAGCTCTCCTGACGGGCCGTGCCACACTTGAGCATAATTGTTACTGTGCAGCCAACAAGTCCAGGGGTACTCACATTTTTTCTAGGGTCTCCCATAACTTAGGTCAGGGAACAAAGTTGAATGCAGTGCATAGATCGATAAAGACAATATATAGTCGCCCACCCCACCCAAGACCTCTGCTTTCCAATAGATCAACAGGAGTCTAAAGACCTGGTACACCGTGAAACCTCCGTCTAGGAACCCCACTTGAAGATCAGTCATAATATCATAACAACATCCAAGAAAACAGAGATAAAAGGTGTGTGAAAAGACATTCCTGCTGAAATGTCTCTAACAAAAAAATGTTCAACTTCAGTTTGAAGATGCTTTTGCACTGAGAAATTAGCTCCTAGGAATGCTGTAATAAGTTGAGTTCTGCTAGTTTGTATTCTAAGTCGAAAAGAAATATGTGGGTGAGCCTGGGCCTAGCATCAACTCAAAACAGAGTTTTGTAATCTTTTCCAGAAATTCAATATCTTGCGGAATTTGAGCCAAGTTGTACAGGCATTGTAAAAACAAACATGTTGGACACTTAGGCCCATATTTATACTTTTTGATGCAAACCAGCACCGCCGCTGGTTTGCATCAAAAAATGTACCGCCGGCTAACGTCAGTCCTACGCACCAGACGGGCACCTTATTTATGGATTGGTGGTAGCCGGCGCTGCAGGCTGGTTAGAATAAAAAAATGGCTCTAACCGGGCAGCGCAGGTGTAGGAAAGAATGGGGGTTGTGCATCAAACAATGGTGCAAGTCAGGTTAGAGTAAAAAATCATGGCTCTAACTGGACTTTTTTGATGCACAAACCCCATTGAAATGACTCCTGTCTCAGGAAAAGCAGGAGTCATGCCCCACTGCCCAATGGCCATGCCCAGGGGACTTCTATCCCGTGGGCATGGCCATTGGGCACAGTGGCATGTAGGGGGCCCAAATTAGGCCCTCCTATGCCACTTAAAAAAATAAAATACTTACCTCAACTTACCTGTACTTACCTGGGATGGGTCCCCCATCCATGGGCGTTCTCCAGGGGTGGGCAAGGGTGGCAGGGGGTGTCCTTGGGGTCAGGGTAGGGCATCTGTGGACTGCTTCCACCGTGGAAATGAGGCCATAGGTCCCTCAATGCCTGCCCTCACCCAGGCGTTGCAAATCAGGCTGTGCAAATTTTTTTAAGGCCCACCCCTCCTGTTGTTCAAAACGACGTGGGAGTATAAATAAGGCGCACATGCCTTAAAGTAATTTTTTGGATGGGAACGCCTACCTTGCATGTCATTAACGCAAGGCTGTTTTCCACATCCAGAAAATGATGCACATTGCAGAATTTTTACGTTCGCTGGGTCGGGCGTCAAAGTATAAATATGGTGTTAGGTTTGTGCTGAATTTGTGCCAAAAATGTTAATGCAATATCAGCACAGAGTATAAATATGCCCCTTACTATCCAAAAAGGAGTGTACATCTTGAAAATGCTTGTCTCTTTGAAGTCCTCCAGTAGTACACATATCAAAACAATGTGACAGAAAATGTAGATGAAGGTAAATTTGCAGAGGTTGGTTGCAATGGGTGTTTGGTGTGATGTAGCAAAGGCATCCTAATTAACCATAGGAAACTGAGTTGCCAGATTGCTGAAAAAAGAGAATCTTTCTATTTGGCACTTTTTCCTGTTGTTTAAACCTTGGCGTTGTGAAACAGAATTACTAGGAGAGTTTGACTGCTATGAAGACTCTTTGAATGCTACAAAAGAGAACATTGAGTGCTCAATATTTGCAAACTACTTGAAAACGTTGAAAAATGAAATTGAACAGGAAGCACACAATCGCTCTATGGTGGCTAAGGAGAATTTGAAAGGCACCCAAACCTTAGGTCCTCAAAGTCAATGCCCACTTGGACAGCCAATAGGTGCAAATGAGACTGCTGTTGCAATGAAGGAGGTTAAGACTATAATGGAGCAGGCAAGACAGGAAACAAGTGATTTGGCAGATTTAGTTGCACAGCTAAATGATGAGCAATTGGTCATATATATGAAGGTGAAAGCTGCAGTTCAACATGGATTGCTTCCATGCAAGAAAGAGCGTGCATTCAACATGTTTTATGTCAGCAGTCAGGCTGGTACTGGCAAAAGTTTCTTAAAACAAGTTTTTACTGATTTGCTACAGAAGACTACAGACTGTAATTTATCATGTTTGGTTACATCAACTAATGGATTAGCTGCACACAATATTAAAGGTAATACTTTACATCAACTTTTGATGATGCCTGTGGAAGATAACAACAAACTGGAATACCACACATTATCTAGTGAAACTTGTCATGAAGTCTCAAAAGTGTTAAAAAGGTTGAAACTTTTTATCATTGTTGAGGTGAGCACAGTCTCAAACGTAATGCTTGCCTTTGTACATTTGAGAATGCAAGTGGTTCTGAGAATGTATTATAATGTCCTATTTGGAGGAAACATTTGATTGGTTTTGGAGATCTACTGCAACTTACGCCTGCGTTCAAAACACTGCTGCATGATGAAACTATGAATTTGTGAGATGCATTGGAAATGTGAATATTTGGTAACATTTTGAATGCAAAGAATTAATCAAGAACATGAGACAAGCATCTGACATTGAATACGGTAATATTTTGAAAGACGTTAGAGTAGATTTTCTTTCAAAAGAGGCAAGGTGTGTTCTAGAAAGTCATCTTCTTGAAAACCTTTAACAAACAATGAAGACAGCAGCAGAACTAATGTTCATTATTATACAAGAAGTTAAACATATTGGGGGTCATTATGACTTTGGCGGACAGAAAAGCCTGTCTGCCAGGGATGTTGCCACCAGTGCGTCTGCCTCCCCACCAGCCCCATTATGAGTTTCCCGCTGGATCAGCAAGTGCAAACACAGTTTCTGCCCACTGGCCCAGTGGGAAATGGGCTACAGCAATGTTACCAGCTTGTAATAGAACAGGCGGCAATGCTGTAGTGCGTAGGGTGCACCAGCAACTGTCGCAAAGTTCACTGTTTGCAAAGCAGACAGTGAACTTTGCAGTGCACACGGCAGTAAGATGTGCTGGGGTACAAAATAATGTTAGGGTGGTGGGAGGGCTAGATGAGTCATGGCAGGAGGGGGTACAGGAGATGGGGAAGAGGATGAATCACAGGGCAGCAGGGCAGAGAGGAAAGAAACATGAGGGCTGGGGAGTTACAGGAGACAGTGCAATGGAGGTAGGGAGGTCTGGGGAGACATATAGATAGGGAAGGAGGAGAGTGACACAGTGTGTGGAGTTCGAAGCACAGGGATGAGGTTCATGGGAATCCAGAGTCCACAAAGGGTGCAATAAAATGTGTGAGGGGGCAGAAGGCTAATTGCATATAAGGTGGCTCCATGTATTTACAAGGCAGCTGATGGAGGAGGTCAACACCTGTGCTGCATGCTGGCCTGCTGCTTGTCCTCATTTTATTAGCTCTGCATGTCTGCAGCAGCACAGAGCAAATATAGAGAGGCTCAGTCACATTTCTTTTTAAATTTCAATTTTTGCAGGCACAGGCGTATTACAAAAGTTCCCATTTTGTGGAGTTTTTTCACATCACAAAATCACAGTTTCCAGTGAGTCTGTGTAGTTGTGTTCAGTTGAAGACAGACTTCTTTAGAAATATGCACCTGGCTAAAGGATGATGAAAATGAGATTTCGTTGTGACAATACTGTCCCAAGTGCCAAAGAAGAAACATCCCATTATAAGTAAAAGGCAGCTGAGGTTTGAGTGTTTTAGTTGGGGCATTGGCTTGAATGCTACTTGAGAATCATAAAAGCTTCTTCTTGTTCTTTCATTAGGAGCAATGGTTTATTCTTACAAGTTGACTTGAAGGGAGGACAAATAATTGTGGAATAATCTGGTGTAGCATGGAGATAAAAGGATTCCTAGAGTTTTCCAATATCTATTTGCTTGATTGAAGTTGTGTATGGCTTTTCTAACACCACTGTGGCCTTAAATAGATCCATACTGATGCCATGACTAGAAATCTGGTAGCCATGAAAGCAATTTGTGTTGCCTAAAACACATATTTTTCAGCCATAGCATGTAGTGAGTAAAGCCTGAAACGTTAAAGTATTTATTGCATATATGTTATCAATGTTGCACTATGGCAGGACAGTATACCAAGATATTATCTAAGCATACAATGATGTAGATATGAAGAAGGTCTCTTAAGATGGTGTTTGCAAAGTGTTGAAAAGCTGCCAGAGCATTACACAGCCTGAATGGCATAAGTGGCCAGTCAAAATAGCCATACCTGATGCTTAATGTTGTTTTCCATTCTCCTCCTTGTCTGGTTCTCACCAGATTGTATACTCCTCTTAGATCTGACTTATGGACTATCTGGCGGACCTTTATTTGGTCAAGTAAAATGGAAATCAGAGGATGGGGATACCTGTTATGGATAGTAATTGTGTTAATCTTGCATTATTTAATGCAGAGACAATATTCTTCATGGGGCTTCTGAATGTAAAAATAGGGGCATTTGATGGTGAGGCTCCCTCCAAGGCTCTTTCTCCTCCTCCATTTTTCCCTTCCGCATCATCCATCAACATGAATCTACTGCATCTTTGTTCCTTTTCATCACTACCTTCCCACCTCTTTCAAACCTCAATTTGTTTTGGAATTGAACACCACTTTGCTTTTTTTCCATCTCCGCACATTCATGACCTTCTTACACTTCCAGTGGATTAGAAAATGTGCTTACTCCATCTCTCTTTCTTCCCAATTTGACTTTTACATAATCCCTTTCTTCTATCCTTCTTTTATTCCAACAGACACTCCACTTTCCCTCAATCACTGAGGCGATAACGTTCTTGCTTCTCTTCCTCTCATTCTCACAATAGGTCACCAACCTGTGGTGTCATTTTCCTAGTATTGTACGCCCACACCACTTTTCCACAGCACTTCCTACATACTTTCTAACACTCACAGCCATCGGTATGATACATTTGACATGCTCCACCATGCATTTTCTTTGGGGATTATATAATGAAGCATGCACATGCTTGATTCTATGGTTTATAAATAAATTATGGATTACAGTGGGTGTAAGCTGTTACCAAGATTCCAGGATACCCGTTTATTCCAATATTTTATTAGGACTTTCAGAAATTATATTCCTTATAAATTCCACCATCACCCATCTCAAAAACATATTTATTTACCATTATCACTACATACTTTCCAGACTCATCCAAATAATCCATGGGACCAAATGAAGTCCAAACACACTTTCATCCAAGCACTTCCTCTATCACTCAATTAACCCATGCCTTCCAATCGCATCTTCAAAAGTTTCTCACTCCCTCTACACAAAACATATTGTTCAACCCATTCCTTCACATCACTGTCTATTTCTGGCCACCAAAACGTCTACTTTAAGTGTTTCTTTGTAAGCGACAGTCCCAAAACAGACTTCATGCATCAACAGCATCAATGTCTTTTTTACCCCTCCAGAGGTACATACTTTTCACCTCTCATCACCAATGCTTCTGTTAGCCCTCTGCTTAATTCTCTTTGTATCTTCAAAATCTGCATACAGAAGTTCTTTTATCGCCTTCATATTTCCAACCTTCCTGAATGCTCCTCACCAGATCCTTAAAAACGTCATCATGTCATACAACTGCTTTCCATTATTCACGCTTGACTGACTCGAAATATCCTGCCAATGTATCCTCTACACTTGCTACTACACACACTATCTCATTTTTTTTACTTCACTATCTTCTAAACTCATTTGTAATGTTGAAAAACAATCCTCTTGTGCAGATTTCCTCCAAGCAACATACACCAGTTCATATAGATACTCTTATAATCTTGACGCAAACCATGCCAATCTGAGCAAGACTTTATCATTACGTCTGGGTTGCAACACCCTCACTAATGGCTTGTGATCTGTCCATAATGTAAAAAGCATTCCCCACAGATACATGCAGAAATATTCAACGCTCCATGCAGCTGCCAAAGCTTCTCTCTCCATCGCTGCATAATTACATTCTGTTTGACTTGGAGATTATGATGCAAAAGCCACCAGTTTGTCCAAACCACTCCTATGCTGTTACAAACCTGCCCCAATCCCATAAGTCCTGGCATCAACTGTTAGAATACTCCTGTTTTTTGGATCAAATGGGGTCGAAATTTCAGAGTTGGCTATCTCCCCTTTGACATTTACAAACACTTGCCCTTTTCTTTCTCCCACATGAACTCTTTTCCTTTTCTCTGTAACTCTCTCAATGCCTGTTTTTTTCTGAAAAATTCTCCATGAATTTTGCATACTATTTTACCAAACCTATGAAAGAACAAAACTGATCCTTTTCCTGTGGGATTGGTGCTAATCTAATAGATTTCATCAGGTCTTCTGTCGGTCTGACCCATTGTTCAGAAATGGGATAACCCAAGAACTCTATTTCTTTTAATAGGAACCCACACTTTACTTTTCGAAGTGTCAAACCTGCTTCACTCAGCATTTTTAACACTTTAACTAGATCCCTGTTGTGATTGTCAGTCATAGTACCAGAAACCAATATGTAGTCCTTGAAGAAACGCACAGTGGCTGCATCTCCAAACAACTTACTCATCATGAATTAAAAAATACTCGAATCTGATGCCAACCCAAAAGGAAGCCTAGTAAATTGAAACAACCCCTCCATCGTAATGAAAGCTGTGTAATTCTTGGACTTGTGATGTAACTGAATGTGGTAATACGCAGATTTCATGACCATTCTGGTGAACTACTCAGTGCTACTGAGCAGCAACACCATTTCTGATGTACTTGAAAGAGGGAAATTATCCATCACAATGTGCTGGTTTAGTGATCTTGAGTCCACACAAACCTTTAAGTGGCCATCTCCTTTCTTTGTGATCACTACAAGAGAAAGCCATTTCTGATGCTTCCACTGGTCCGATAATTCCCTCCCTTTGCATGACACCCAACATTTTCTTCACTTCACTGTGAGCTGCTATGGGAGTTTTTGGCACATCATGTCTAACTGGTCTGGTGCCCTCTTTTAATTTTATTTTGGGTATATAACCAGTCGACGTTACCACTCGATTCTTGAAGACCTCTGAGAATTTTTCCAATATAACTTTCAATCCCTCCTCATTTTAAATTACTAAAACTTGCTCCAAGGATCTGGGGTTTAAAACAATATGCAGATCATATTGCTGCACCCAGCCTAGTATTGTAGAACCCCCCTCATAATATATGTACCTTTCCTGCTGCCCTCTTTCCTTTAAACTCAAAAATAGATTCCACAAAACCTACAATGTGTATGTTTTCTCCACCACACCCCTTGGGTTGAGTGTCACTAGGTTGTAGCATTGCACCAGGCCATTTTTCAAGTACTCCCTTAGGAACAATCATATACATTGACCCTGGATCTACATTTATTCAATTGAAGTATCATTCACTACAAATTCAGCTCTTGCCTTGTACTCTTACTCCTTCCTTACTTTCAATACAAAGTACTATTACAGGAGCACTGTCTTCTTCCTTTACATATGCCACTTTATTTTTTGTCATGTCTCTGCACACCTTTACCAAATGTCCTTTCTTTCCACACTTGTGACTGTGCAAAACAACTCTTGTAATCTTGAGCGTGTCCCATATTTCCTCATCTATAACATCCTTTACGCCCTGCCTTATTGCCACTCTGTTTGCCCTCTCCTTTGTCTTTTCCACACCCTGTTTTTCTTTTACGTCCAAATCCTCAGACAACTTTATAGATTCTTCCCTTTTGGTCGCTACATTGACTTTCTCCTCATGTCTAGCTTCAATCTGTTTCATTTCCCTCATGTACGAGTCTCTGACTCCTCTACAAATTTCACAATTACAATTGCTTCTTGAAATATTCGATTCCTTGCAGCCCACAACCTCTCCTGCAGTCTTTTGTACTGCACAATAAATTGATTTCTGACCAAAATCAAATTTAAGAGCTAACTCTCTTAGACTTGTTACAAAGTGATCTATTGATTCATGAGGCTTTTGTGGCTGCACATAGAACTTATTCCATTACAAGACTATGGACTATGTCATCTGTTTTCCAAAGTATGTATCTAGTCATTTTTTTGCTTCAATATAACAATTGTCTATTTCTTTGCCATTTGCTCCCATAATTACAGGCAAAAATGTGAAAATATGTTGCCATTTTTTACCTAATGCATTTATCAATAACACTGTTTTCCTTGAAGGTTGGAATCTTAAACCATCTATGGCCTTCAAATAATTTTCAAAAATTGCAAACCCACTCCTCCCATCCAATAGAGGGTGAACCAGAATGTGGTAAAACATTGGGGAAGCCGCTACTTCCTGTGATGAATGACCTTCCATTTCTGATTTCCAACGTATTCATATTGACTAAATAACAGTGTGTGAACCTGAATATTAGTAAGCTCTTCTGGTCGTCTTTACTTAATCATCTGTTGTTCTTTACAATTTCGTCTTCTTTCTGCTGAAAATCAGCCTTTGGAGGAGCAGTTCTCAGAGCGCCGTCCCTTTTTCTGCATACATCTCCTATTTGCTGTGCTACCAAACAGAACACTGCCCCCAATTCTGCTATCTCCAAGTAAGTTGGTCCACTCAAGAATGTCACGTGTACATGAGATACTCACTACCAGTCCTTTCAGTAAAGAGTGAGCACATACTTGCCACTGATCTGCCTACACATGTTGATCTTTGTTCCGTGTGCTGCTCTCTCTTGCTTGTGTGTGCCGACAACAATGTCCTTTCACCCCCCCCCCCACTTGGTTTGAATGATGCATAGGAGTGCACAGTGTCAGTGTTGGGGCAACACCAGGGTAATGACAGTCTTGGACATTTACTCATAGCTTGTCTTGATGACACATCTGATCTGCTGAACTAATCATCTGCTGGTACTCCGATATTCCTGGTAATAGGCCTTGAATCTCCCAACACCTGCTACGCTGGGTCTGTCTCAACTGTGGCAGGTTGAAGCATAGAACAGGTGCTTGTCGCCAAATTGAAGTAAATCTGTGATACTGCTTCAATGTGGGGTTCAAGGTGTTCATCCCCAAACACATAGGTGAAGCTCCCTTGCTTGCTCTAGCGTAACTGCCTCTATAGCTGCCCACAGGTTCTAGTGCCTCATCAGATTTTAGGGCACCATGGCAACCTACACTGAGCACTCTGGCAGCTCCCATTAAAACACAAGGTTACAAACCACCCATCTATTCTGTTAATAAAGAGGATCTAAACAAAATATATAAAATCAAAACTTAAAAAAACAATAGATGGGAAAGAATAAATCTGAATTTGAATTCCTATTTACATTAGGAAGTGAACGTTTGAAACAATATTAAAATCCCCAAAATCTGGAATTTCGTTTTTCATTCTCACTTTTTAATAGCTTTGCACCTTTTCTCTGTGGAACATTTGAGTGCCATTCTTTTTTGGTTTTATTCGCAGTTGTCATTTTTTACTTCCTGCTTCTGCACTTTGTGATGTCATCTTGCATTTATAATGTCTGTTACGATGACTGTTAGACTTTTCATCATTTGCGTGGTTTCCCCTAACTTTTTGCATCTGTTTCCCAGGTTGTTGATGTGTGCTGGACTCTGTTTTTGCTGTTTTTGTTGCTCGGGGCACTTTACCCCTGCTATCCAGTGCTAAAGTGCAAGTGCTCCTGTAACAAAATGTGTATGTAATTGGTTATCCATGATTGGCATTTTGATTTACTAGTATGTCCCTAGTAAAGTGCACTAGAGGTGCCCAGGGCCTGTAAATCAAATGCTACTAGTGGGCCTGCAGCACTGGTTGTGCCACCCACATAAGTAGCCCTGTAATCATGTCTTAGACCTGCCACTGCAGTGTCTGTGTGTGCAGTTTATAACTTCCAATTCAACTTGGCAAGTGTACCCACTTGCCGGGCCTAAACCTTCCCTTTGTTTACATATAAGACACCCCTAAGGTAGGCGCTAGGTAGCCCCATGGGCAGGGTGCAGTGTATGTTTAAGGTAGGACATATACTAATGTGTTTTATATGTCCTGACAGTGAAATACTGCTAACTTCGGTTTTCAATGTTGCAAGGCCTATCCCTCTAATAGGTTAACATGGGGACTACCTCTAAAAATGACTAAAGAGTAGATTTCCTTTGGGAGCAGATAGACATGTGATGATTAAAGAGTAGATTCCCTTTGGGAGCAGAGAGACATGTGGAGTTTGGGGTCTCTGAGCTCACTATTTTAAAATACATCTTTTAGTAAAGTTGGTTTTAAGGTTGTGTGTTTGAAAATGCCACTTTTAGAAAGTGGGCCTTTTCTTGATTAAACCATTTCCGTGACTCTGCCTGTTTGTGGATTCTCTGTCTCGGTCAGTTTGACAGTTGGGCTGTTTGCACCTCTCTAGACAGTGACGCAAAGGCAGCTGGGGTGTAGTCTACATTTCCTGATGAGCCATCTGTGCTAGGAGGGAGGGGAGGAGTGGTCACTTACACCTGAAAGGGCTGTGCATGCCCTCACACATAGCAGCCTCCAACATCCTTGTGTGTGACTGGGGCCTGGCCTAGGCAAGGCAGAATTTCACAAACAAGAGAGACTTTTCTTTGAAGTAAGCCTACTTCAAAGGGCACAATGGTTATAAGAAGGGCACCAAAAACCACAGACTTTAGATAACTTCTGGACATCAAGAGGAACCTTTTCCTAGAGAAGAGCTGGAGAGCTGAGGAAGAGTGCTGCCCTGCCTGAGACTGTGCTTTGTGGAGCCATCCTGCAGTTGCTGATTCTGCCTGTGCAAGAGGACAAAGACTGAACTTTGTGTGCCTTCCTGCTTGTGAAGAAATCTCCAAGGGCTTGAAATAGAACTTGCCTCTTGTTGTTGAAGTCTCAGGGACAGCAAAGACTTTTCTCTGCCAGCACCTGTAGCCTCTGCTGAGACTCCTACCCTGCCAAGTGGTGCACATCCAGTTCCTGGGAACCCGAAAGGAGAAGCTGGCAGAACAAGAGTAAGAAAATCGATGCACAGACCGCCGTGCAGGGAAAAATTCAACGCACCTCTCGAGGCACGGCTTAAAAACAAAGCGCCTCCAGATTCGCATGAGAAATCGACGCTCCACTGGCATCGTGGCTGGAAAATTGAAGCAACGGAGCTGGAAGAACAACGCTCACACCCGCTGATGGAGGCTGTTAATGTTGCAACCCATATTGCGCGGTTTTGTTGAGACTGTGCAGCAGGATTTTCAACGCAAACCTTGCTGGGGAACATAAAAACGATGCAACACCTACCCAGATCCGAGTGCTGCCCGGATCGATATATCGCTCCCGTGCGGGGAGGAAAAACAATGCACGCCGGCCCAACCGATGACCTTATTCGACGCACACTAAGTACCACAAATGCAAAGGACTGCAGAAGACCTTGCACTGTCCACATTATCTTATGGGAAACCTACTTCCTGTCGAGAGTCACGTATGAGCTGCAGTGCTGCTAATAAGGGCTCCCAGAGAGAGAGAGAACTCCAACTCCCACCTGTGAGGAGAAGAGATCCTTCTGCCAGAAAAGGGCTTCCTATGGATGGAGCACAGCTTCATATTGACAGCCACATGCCTATCACAGAATTGGAGAGGTGTGAGACACTGTGTTCCTTGCTGCCTTTCATGTTTAAACTCCTGGACATTTTCCACCCTTTTAAATCCAGTGCTGAACAACTCACACATACGAGAAGAGACCACTATTAGCAAACGACAATATTGTCAGGTGTTTCCTACATGGATGGAGGGCCATGCTATCCTTGCCATGCATTGCATGGTATAAGCCCACAAGGGCCGCTCCGCAGGGAGCTCCCACAAATATCACAGTGATTCTCATAAAGGCTAGCGCTTGACTCAAAACTGACTAAACCCAGAAGAAAATCCCATTTATATATTCTAATGTATGTAAGGTTGGCCAATCTGGCAACAGTTCTTCCCCAGGCAAACAAGAACACATCTCCTCATCAGCTCTTGCATCATCCTTCTTAGAAGATGTTGTATATTAGATTTCTCCCAGGCTTCCAAGCATGTGGTGTACCTAGTGATTAGCAAATTAGAAAAATGCTTGGGTCCCTTAGGGTATGTGCAAGCACACACACACACACACACACATACACACACATTAAACAGCACACACTAAACAGCACACATATCACACACCAAACTGTTCAGCACACTAAACATTACACACTTTGCACACTACAGATTACATGGCACAAACACACACACTCGCCATACACATCCATTTACACTCATATCCACCTATAGGTGTGCTGTAAAGTATAACATTGTAAAGCTGACTCTTTAGCTCTTTTGATTCCTTTCCCTCTAGTCAAACTCTTTCATAACTGAACTTACGTTAGCTATATTAATGTTTGCTCTATCCTCATATGTTGCTTTTGCAGGAGCACTTAACATGCTACCATTAGCGGTGTCTGGGTAAGAGACTTGGATTAGAAAATGCATGATATACAAATAGTGTAAGTAATAGGCACAACGAATATGTTTGCAAAACTAAAAGTCTTTTTCTTGGGAAATGTTTGACCATTCCTTTTGCATGAAGGTGATCTCAGGATATTCATACATTGATGTAGTGTATAGTCCAATGGAAACCCATTCAGTTGATTAAAACCTGAATTTAATACTGGTATTCTTCGCATTGTCATGAGGACAAGGCAACCAGTATGGCAATCATGATATTGGACCTCCAAGGTTTTGTAAACATTGTTGATGTGCACAGGCGAGTAGTCTTGAATTCTCCCAGGCTGCAGTTGGGGTGCCTTTGAGTGGGCCACTGAAGCGTCAGGGGATAGACCCTGTTCCTTGAAAGAAACACAGTGGGGTATGATTCACAATTACCAGAGACTAAAAGCCCTGTAGAGACACTGATGAGGGTGTCATCTAGGTCCCAGGAATGCAATATTCATTCTTTAGGAGAATCATTCATTCTCTAACTCTGTAAGCAGAATGTATTCAAATACAACTGCACCTATCTACCTGGAACATATAAGACATTAACGGCCCCTGCACAAGTAGACGGTGAGCAGGAGTCGCCAAATTGTCTGCAGCTAGAGGTGTCTAGCATGAGAACTCAAAAATATAAGGAACGTCCTGGTCCCATCATGAAATGCAATATTTTACCTCATCAGTGCCATTTGAAGAACCTAATACAGCAATAAACAATATTTGTGAAGGGCCTTCCACTGCACAGGAGCATACATCACCACTTTTCTAGTAACATTGGATTGGATTGAGCTAGAAACTTTTTTTTTAAATCTAAGGATTATTCAGCAGATGATGGATAATGTGGTAATTGTAGCAAATGTTACGAAAAAGGGGTGGAGCTGGGAAAATAATATGGTCCAGTGCACAGTCACCCAGAATAGTATAAATCTATGAATCAAGGTACACGTTTCTGATATACAGGGCTCCTCACTCCTAATTAGGATGGGAGTCCAGGGTTCCCACAAGCATTTGCCCTTAGGAACAATAACCCTCACTCACCATTGCTCCTTCTCAGGCTGGCACTGCAATGCCTGAGGGTCCCTTCAAGAGGGATCTTTGCCAGAAATCTTTTAGAAATAATTGGCGGTGTATGTGAGGAACTGGAACAAGTATGTTAAAATTGACTATAGGTTTCACAACGACAATCTGTACTATAGTCTGACACCGATGTCAAGATTAAAAACAAAAGAAAGGGAAATCAACAGATTATAATTACCTGGTTCCCTGAAATGTGAAAGTGTGTATAGCTATCACCTTGATTGTAGGTGTATGTAAAAGAAAGACTGTGTGTGGGTATTAACTACACTACACAACAATGAGTCAACATGTTTCTGGCCTGTCTAGCTGCTAAGGATCTATTGGCAATTCATCAGCATCTACAACACAATACCTAATCCTCACTAAGAGATACTCCTTGTCAACTAAATACATGAAACCTATTATTTCTTAATAGGATGACACTCAGAGTGTGGGAACCCACCTACATTCAGGCATGGGCCCCTTGGGGATATCATGGATGCTTTCTGCTTCTTAAACTAAGTAATTAGACTTGTGGCCACAGCGGTCGACTTGACCTACCCACCCTCCATGGACCCCGGAAGTTAGTAAATGCAGCAAATCCATAATTATGCAGAAAATGTCAGGGCTGCAGGAAAGCATAATTCCAGTGGCCATCACGAAATGTGGACCAGAGCCCACACTGTCATCAGGGACTTCGAATTTTCTGAAGCCTCTGACTGGGATATCAGCCAGGGGATAGATCTTTAAAGGCCATTACTGTAATCTGAGGATAGTCTGTGTAATTCTGACTTTCTTCTTTCCATTTTAGTATTGTATTTTCTGTTAATCCAAGATACCAACAAATGTGGAGGTGTTTTTTTTTGTTTGTTTTTACAAAGGACTAATATAGCATTATAATTATGTTTTTTCCACACACTTCCTTCTTGGGAGCACATGCCCATCCTCCGCCACCCTTCCTACCATCGTGCACATCACCCATGTAGCGGCAATACCGATGAACACCACACATGAGATAGAAATATCTTACTTTCCTGCGGCTATGCCTCTTCTTTCTAAGTCATAAATATCATGTCCCTCTTGCGTCATCGTCTAGTTGCATCGCAAAATGTGACAAGACCTATTTGTACTTGTTTGTGCCAGGCAGGACTGAATAAGAGATGAGGCACTGCTCAATTTTTGTTAATGTGTACAGTTGTCTTTATTATGCATTGCAACGTATGTTTGACATCATAACTGCTTGTCGGTGTAAGGTTTTTGGTCGAATGTCTACTCTTGTTGATATTTTATGGCACCTCTGCAGGTGAATGCTACATTGAGCAATCTTTTACATCCTCATTTTGTTTCGACTCTTCAATAAACATTTGGTTTATAGGATGCTAGTGCAGTTTCAATTGAATTCCCATTTACCATGGATTTGTTGCACACCTAGACCTGGATGCCCTCCTTTTAACTCCCACACCGTTGCCTTGACATATTTTAGACCCTCTAAACTTTACTCTCCTAGCATCCATGGGGTAGGTGTGTTGTTGATCTGCTCTTCCAAACTCTTTGGATTATGTACCCTGCACTACGAATCCCTTTGTCACATGCTTCTACAACTAACATTCCCACTTTTGCAAAGTATATACCATCTTCCTTGTGATTGTCTATCAATCTCATTTACTGATTTCATCCTTTTATGCTGATCCTGCCTGTGTACCCTAGGTTTTATATTCTACTATTTCAACCTAGTTTTCACCTATCCGGGAGAAATGTTCGTTTTACATAATTGTAACACGACACACAAATATCTAGGTAGGGTATAGTGCCTCTGCAACTAGCCTTACTGTCTTTCAGGTGTATGCCTAAAGGGTTTAACAATGTGTTGTGTGTGTGTATATTGTAATGACAATAAGACCAAGACTAATACAATGTTTTTTCACAGCGAAATGCTTGCGTAACATAACCATTTTAATTTTGAGTATTGCCACCATGCAATTAGCTAACACATTTCAAATTGTGCTTCTGCACCACAAGTTTGTTAAAAGTAGGTCCGGCCTGGCAAATATTTCACCTCATGAGTAACGGTCTGACAACGAAATACAGTAATAAATAACCGAAAGGTCAACCTTTGTGAAGAGCCTTGCATTGCAGGTGAACACGTTGTAGTGTCCTGCTGGACACGTTCTAGTGTTTGGCCAGCCTCTCTGCTGAGGGCTGGCCTCCCACATACACCCCACACCCACCCAACACAGGCGTCACCGGTCAGGTGACCCTGGCAATAAAAAGGCCCGGGCGCACGTGCCCAGGGCCAGTTCCAGATACCACCAAACTGTGTCCGTGTCGACTTTATTTCAGTAGCATGGGGGCCTAGGGCCCCAACACTACATTGGCGACGAGAGTGGGTCCGATCCCACGTGGCCGCAAAGAGCATCTTCTATGATGTGCCTGGGGGAAAAGCAGGACGTCGTAGCTCCAGCCCCGCCCGTGCACATAAAGTGGTAGGTGCCAGAAAACTACTATGTGGCTACAGAGCGTTCCGCAGCACTACCAAAACGGCTGCGGTCCCTGAAAATTAAGAAAAGCGCAACGGTGCTAAACAAGCACCCACCGAGCGGTGCGGCGACCACAGCACTACCAAGACGGCTGTGATGGCCGTGAACAGGACGGTGCTGATGCGCACCGAAAGAAGTGAGGTAATGCCCAAGGCCGCCCCCCTATTTGAAAATGCTAAGGTCAAAAGCGCGACCCGCAGCGTGTGAGCAGGCTGCCGGGCCTCGCAGAATGTCTGAAGAAGTGAGGGGCACGAAGCAATGCCGGGGCCAGTCGCCCCTGCCCCCAAGAAAAGAATGCGGTCGGCACCTTGTGCCAAGCTACGGCCGCACCACACAAGAAAATGCCCAGGGGCTGCCCCCATCATCCCTGCAATAACGAAGGCAAGAGGTGCTCCCACGCACCACAAAAAGAACGAAAATGCCCAGGGGCTGCCCCCCCTCTGTTCCGGCAGTAATGAAAGCATGAGGTGCAGACACGCACCAAAACCAAGTTTGAAATAAAATGGTGCATCCACGCACCAAAGCACCAGGTGCCCAGGGCCGCGCCCCCACCTCCAACAAAGGACTAAAGAAGTTAGGTGCTCACACGCACCTAGATTGAAAAAACTGTGCCCGCAGCCCTCACTTCACTAACGTTTATGCCATCTGCATGCCTCTTCAAACGAGGCTGTGAAAAAAAAAATACTTTTACAAAAAGAAAAGAAGGAAAACAGCACTTACCTGCCTCTCCAGACTCCAGCAAGGGCCCCCAGCAGCCTGAACAGCTCCTCAGCAGCATGTCTTCGCAGCATGGTTTCACCGGCATCTGCTTCAAAACAAACGAGGCCGGTAGGAGGAAGACTGTCCTTCAAGTTGGAAAAGAAGTGCGCTACTGGCATCCAGTGGCCAAAGTTGGTACTGCACCCTAGAGCTGTGTTAAAGGGAAACAAGCTTGGATGAAGGCAAGTTTACAGCAGCACTTTCAGAAAGAGACTGCTCCAGACCAAGAGTGCCCCCCTGGACGGAAACAGCGCACAATACGGAAACGGCGAAGAAGAAGGAAGCGACGCGGACGACGCTGCAAAAGGGAAGAAGAAGACTGCAGCTGTCCCAGCCAAGCTGCAACGACGAGAAATGGACGCAAGTGCCACGCGACGCACGAGGAGAGCACGCATGAACTGCGCAGCCCCTGCCAGCCGTCCACCACCACCGCCGAAAGCACACCACATGCCCCAGCAGTGATGGACATCACCGCAGGACAAGAAAGGGACATGCCAGGCAATATCAAAGGACGCCCATAAAAAAGAGACTGTCACGTGTGCAGAGAGCTGCACCAGAGAACGTGACAACACGGAAAAACACCTGCAAAATTGGAGAGAGCACCCGAGAGCGTGACGTAACACACGGGACAAAAGGCCGTGCAAGCCGGCCTTTCAGCAACACAAGACGGCCACCGTTGGCCCATCACACAGAAGGTCATCAGAAGCGACCAACCCTGCAAAGCACGCGCAGGTTCAAGCAAGACTCAGTGCCAAGAAAGCACTGCCTTGAGGCGCAAGCACTGCGCCCTCAAGTGAAGAGGAAGCGGAAAAGAAAGTGACCCTATGTCACTGCCCTGCAACGGGCCAGAGACTCAGCAAGGAGTGTCCTCCCCCACACTGCCTCAAGACGGAGTCGGCAGTGACCCACAACAGGCAAGAGGAGAGTCGCACACCCCAAGTGGCATGATGCCACCCAGCAACACTGAGAAATGCCTAGTCCTTGGACAGGACAGGACCTTCTAAAGGTCCACACAACAAAGGAGAAGAAAGCGTGGCGCAGCACCACGCTATGAAGAAGGAAGAAAAGAGACTGTGTGACATCACCTGTCACACTGAAACACCTGACGACCACAGAAGAACAAGAACGGAAGATCAACAGGGTGGAGAGATGGAGGACTCCCACAACAAAGGAAGAGTGCACCCACAGACAAGACAGCCACCGGGGTGCGATGACGTCACTGGAGACAGCTCGGCGGGAGTGCCAAATGTAAGACGCCATGCGCGAACCGCGTACTTACCCCACACGTCAAAGGTGACCATCCAAGCCTCCTGTCATCGGCTGCTTGAAGCAGATGGCACCACTGCTAGCTAAAGGAAGACTGCACTCGCTGTGACAAAGTTACTCCAATCACCCTTACTCCAGCAACATCACTTGTCGTTTAGGTCTTCCAACGGCAAATGTCATCATTGCCATGTGCATCACGGTATCCATCAAAAGAGCAGTTAAACAACCATAATGGAGTCCTACACCTCTGCTTTAATGCTCTGAAGAACTAGTCAACCAATGACCAACTGCTCGCCCTATCGGTATCCTGCTCTCGGTGACAAGAGCAAGTCGTGAGCCAGATCCATCTACCCCTGTAATTGCACGAGCGACTAGGCAGTGGCTCCTAGGAGGTCTTGCAGCTGCCCTATGTGGCACACAAGCAGCCCCAGCGCAGATCACAAGCAGTCCCGTGACAACCCAGACAAGGGTCCTCTCAAGCTTGAGAGAGGACTGGACATTGCCCCACCGATGAAGTCAAAGAGACAAACAGGGCTGTGCAATGGAGACTCCCAACAGGTCACAGCACACCAAGACTGTCTCCAGTGAATTAACATGACACCAACTAGACACCCTCCTGGCAACGTGATAGATAATTGCCCTGAGTCTGTCTGAGAGCCCGCATGCACCTGATCCATGTCGGCAAGCGCCCTGACCACGGAACATCCACCCTGGTGGTTGCACGAATGATTTGACCATGGCTCCTGTCGGAGAGCCTGCAGTGGCCGGCAGATGGCCCACACGCAGCCCAGCACAGTCCATGCCAATTCAGTGGCAAACCCATCGAAAAGGCCTCGAGGAAGTTCCATAGTGAAGAATCCAAAACCAAGAGGTGGCCTGGAAGCAGCTCTGCCATCAGAGGGTCAGAACATACAAAGGCTTCAGAGGAGGACCTCACAACATCCAAGATGTCATCCGTCTTCAAGGGATTGGCCTTCGTGAAGCCAGGATGTCTTGGCAAGCAGATTCACAGTGGACTCCACCAACGCTCGTGATGCACCCAATTCGAATGATACGCCCTATTTGAACAAATTGAACTGTAAACACCACCAGCCTCGCCACGAGTGCCCACAGGACTGAAGCACAGTGCATCAGTGGACCCTTGTCCAATCATCTGACTGTCAGAGTCCGGATTTCTTCCACACTGTGTTTGTGCCCGGCTGTGACTGGTTAAATCATGAACTCGTGCAGAAGGATCCGGGTGCTCCCAGCTGCACCTGCCCACGGTAATCCTGCTGCCTGCCTTCTCGAGGCCGAGAGACTGATGGTGGTGTTTTTGTTACTGTGTTTTTCTCTTTCAGGCTGGACTTTGTTTTTTGTTCCTCAAAGTTTTGGAGGAATGTAGTGTCCTGCTGGACACGTTCTAGTGTTTGGCCAGCCTCTCTGCTGAGGGCTGGCCTCCCACATACACCCCACACCCACCCAACACAGGCGTCACCGGTCAGGTGACCCTGGCAATAAAAAGGCCCGGGCGCACGTGCCCAGGGCCAGTTCCAGATACCACCAAACTGTGTCCGTGTCGACTTTATTTCAGTAGCATGGGGGCCTAGGGCCCCAACACTACACACGTGTCACCAGTTTCTCATTACATTGGACTGAGCTAGTAACAACCTTTCTTTTTTTTTATCTGAAGTTTGTGCTGCAGATGATGGATAAAGTTGCAGATGCGGCAAATCCATAAGTACGCAGAAAATGCCAGGACCGAAGAATAGCATAATTCCAGTGGCCCTCGGCATCAGAGGGACGTTTTACATAGCTCGCAGATCTAAGAATAAACTTAGGCTAATATTCTCACTGATGACTTATAATGTTTGGTGCTTTTGTATTAATCTCTCTAATTTTGCTTGCCATTACTGCTACTTGAATTATGATCACGGGAGCTCGGATCCATAATGGTTACAAGAGGTTGGGATGTGATAAACTACCCTTTAATATTATTTACTGTGTGCGTACTGACCTGCAAGCGGTCTTGGAATGGAGTACGCCCCTCATATTTTGTGTGACCTTTCTGGAGGTCAAGTGCCCCAAAAACGTTTCTCTGCCAAATGTGTGAAGTCCTCTGGGAGGAATCTGAGACACCTGTTATTTTGCCATGCACAGAGATTTCAATTTCCAACTCTAACTCTCGAGGATAGGAAAATCTTACCAGATGCATACCAGAAATACAGGCTATATGTCACTATTGCATCTTTAGTCCTTCTCGGAGGTTTCATTATTCGTGGTTTTTTCTTCCTATTATCTCCTCTTATGATCTAAACTTGCTGCCTTCTCCAACTACTCACAATAAGGAGGACATGCTTCATTTCATATGTATATTGTCACATACCCTTTAGCTTAATCCTCTGGAAACTATACGTGTTGTCCTGCTGAACTCAGCTTGGTTCACTTACCTTTTCCCTGTCTTTGGTGTAATAGTATCTTTTGATTTATCATGTCTTCAATGTGATCTGTATCTTCTACTATATCATCCTTACTTCTTTCAATTTCACATTTTGTTAGCTATATTGATTCAGCTACGAACGTATTTTTTGCAGTGCTCAAAACTTTAAGTTCTCTTCTCCCACGTTTAGCACTTAAAGTAACAAGTAAACTTCTTCCTTTGCGGCTAACTACCTCCATTTTCCTGTAACATAATTTGCTTCAGTGGTGGCGTGGTGCTGGCACAAGCATAATTCTTCAAATAACATTCAATCTTTCTTTCAATCCCATTCCACCTAAAAAACACCAAGAACAAATGATTCTGTTCTTTTATCACTCTTAAATCCTTGTTGCTCGTTTCTTTATTTTCCTTTCAAAATGATCCTTGTTCATTCTTCGTTGTTTTTATATACATACACAACATACAGGCCTACTAAACCAGACATTTTGGAAACTTTGGGGTTGTCACACTGAAACCAAGTACTACGGGTTCTAAATGTTCCCTAGTTTCTGATCATAGCATTGACCATTTGTTTCAATGACTAACCTGACTTTCTTACCATCTACTCTTGTTGGTTCTACTTAATAAAAACAAAAACATCAAAGTTGTTAATACTTTTAACCTCTCATTACCCTCTTTTACTTTCCCTTTTAAATCCTTTAAAACCTGTCATTCCTTACTGAAAAAAGAATCACTCCACAGTTAATTGTCTTTCTGCTCTTAATTTACCACCGTCGTTTGGTTTTCTTTGTTTCCTTGATTATTCCACAGAGACTGCTCTACTTACTATGTCAAATTATATTCTTTCATTTACACATGCTGTCTTCTATCCTGAGCCTTTTTGGATGTTTTCTTCTATACACTGTCCATCTTTCGGTATTTAGGGATCACTTTTTCCAGCATCTCTTCCTTATTCCCTGATTGTTGTCTGTGTCCTGTCCTGGCACGACCTTTTGTTTTCTTTTTATACTATTCTTTTATCACATGTCATCTTCTCCTCTGGATTTCAATGACATTATTATGCTGATGACTCCCAAATCGATTTCTCACAGATTCTGTAGCGCTCAATGTTTTTCTGTTTTTTTTGCACTTAAATCCTGGAGGGTCGCCGAAAGTTTTTTTAAATCTAGCTAAAAGTGAAATATAATTCTTCTCTGCTCCGGATTCAGTTTCTACCCCTCCATCTATTTCTTTTCCACCTTCTGTCACAATCATTCTACTTTTACCCATACCTTCAGTAAAACTGAAATGTCCTCTATCTTTTCATTAATAGTTCTCCTTATTTCCGTGCATGTTGATTTTAGTACTATAACATAACTGCTTTTCTGCTGCAAAAACTCTTGTTCAACGTTTAGTCATATCATATTTGGATTACAGCTGTTCGTTATATGTTGGTCTTCCACATGATTCCGTTATCTTCTTCAACCTGTTTCTTATTCCTCTGATTGCATATTCTTTATTTTAATCATTCAGGTCATGTTAGGTCATATCTGTTTTCAGTTAACACTGCCACCGATTCCAATTCTACTTCAGTTCTATAAAGCGTGCACAATTTACAGATGTTTGATGTACGTTTTTCTCTTAAGGTGCTTGTAATCTCTGCTCACCCGCTGAAGTCATTTTAGCTGCCACCATCCTCCTTGTGCCCTCTCTTGGTTTTGGTCTCTTAATTTCCTTGTCTTAGGCTCAGAATGGATTACTTACAGATATTTATTTATCGCCATCCTGGTCAGTGTTAAAAAATCATCATAAATCTTATATACATGCTTTAACTTTCCCACTTCAGTCAAATCGCAATGTTCTTTACTGTTTCTTTTTCTGTGTTACCTACGTTTGTGCCATGATGATAAAATTGATATACCAATAATTGTACAGTAATGTTTTTGTACTGAAACTTTGAGTAGTAGTGCTGTATTACTTCAAATAAAAAATTACTAAGGGCCTGAGTTTGATAGACAGGTTGCTATGTCACAAATGTCACAAATGTGACGGATCTCCCATTTGCTGTATTAAGATGTCCATAGGATATAATGGAATCATAATATGATAGACGGGATAGCCATATTATGTCTGATTAGCCCTTTTGACAGGCCATCCATTACATAGAAGATGCATCACCTTTCTTAAACATTAAGTATTTGTGTGCTTTATGTTTATATAGCCACTGAAGGAAGTATGCAGAGGGCAGAATAAGGAAGTAGGAGTGAAGGGCATCATATGCATTGCCTTTAAATATTCACGAGCTTTAAAAGATCAGCTAAGCATCACACATTTTGTGAGGCACACAAAGTTGATAACCAGTGTTTATTTATTCATGAAATCACGCACAATGAAATTCATGCAATGTGCAAAATAGAGCATGTGAAAGTATGTGACATCTACCAGAGTGTAAAAAAATGTTGCCATCTCTGTCAATTGAAACAAAACCAGTGCCCAAACTCTTCCACCGAAGTCATCTGAACACTTTTGTATGGAACTTCATCAGTATATTTTCAGCTGTGTGAATTACTTGCCTTCTGAACATTGTGATGTTTACAAGATAATGTTCTCCATTCATGGCAGTCCTGTGCCTTGAAGATAGTCTATTGGGTAGTGATGAGCACGTAGCCTGTAGCCTTCCACAATTGTCTTGGAATTGGTGTTCACTTCTGTATTCATTAGTGTGTTTGGAACTAATGCTGGCGCTGGCATGCACATCTTTGAAATAGTGGTATTGAAATATGTTAGGCTTCAAACCTTACACTTTGGACTGAAGGCATCTATATATTCTAAGAACCCCTTTCATCACCTCAAAAACATTTGCAGGGATAAAACAGCACCATTTGTGCCATATTCACTTGGTAAAACAGCCCATTGGATGGGTTTCATGATACATTTGTTTACAGCTGAACAAAGCCTTGATAGTGGTTTGATTTTTAGCTCTTGCTACTATTGGCTTCCATTATGTGCAGTGTCTGGAAGTTCTTCTGCGACTGACCATGAAAGTACATAGGCACTCTCCCTGTGTATGTACTTACATATAAGGGATAGGATGGGTGTCATAAAATCTGGATATCAAGATCTGGTGTGCAGCCTTGTGCACCAGCATCATGAAATATACTAACCAAAGACGTTGTGGCTACAGAAGGTGAACAAACAGCCATCCCAGTTTCCTGATTCTTTAAGTAAGCTTTCTTTCAACTATGTTGATGATTTCCTTTCTGGCTACTCTCTTGGCCCTCAGTGCCAAGGTGTTTTCCCAGCTTCCCAGAGTGCAATTTGGTGTTGCAGATAGTGTGGACTGCAATGTGAGTAGGGTCATTATAAGGAACAAAAAATATCTGAGCAGCGATATGTTCATTCTCATAGTCTTAAGTGAAACGAGTACTTTCTGGCAGAGCCATGAGTCATGGGCTTGTGTGATGTTTGGTGGTTCTGTGCCTACAGGTGTTTTTGTAATTCAGCATTTAAATTTTCTTTCTCTGGCAAGACAGTATAGCTCTATGGGCTGATGTAGCGGAAACATTAGTACTTTCCCTCATGTCACAGTAATCATCTATACGTGACAATCTAATCTATGCATTATGTTTATCAAAGTACTACTAGTTTGACTTTAGAGTGATGCACTGAGAATCCATTTTAGTGTGCATTTGATTTGACGAATGATTTAAACCTATGTGGCATTGAAGTTTAATTGAACTGACGTTATGTTATAGTTTGGAGTCTAAACTAATAGTCTGTATTGAAATGCTAATAAAATTCTTATAATGCAGGATTTAAACGTGCAAAAAAATGAGAAGTGCAGATCTGTGCCACGCTGACTGAAATGTATTAAGAAAGCTGTTTTGTTTAAAGTTACTGTAGCATGAATATTAATGAAGATGTATCAATGCAGAATGTATAGTTTGCATATTAAAATATGTTTTATTTGATTGTACTGATATGCTGTTTTAATTCACTTGTATTAGCCCAAATGAGGTCTGCAAGGCCCGGTACTTTGTGACTGTGCAAAGAAAATCAAGTCATCTTGTTAATGTGTACTTTTTTTCAGACTTCGATCCCATGAGAAGATTAGATTGGCAACAGATGTCTATTGATTTACACATAGAGAGTTGTGAGAAACTGACCTTGGATGTAGAACATCCTTGACTGTGGACTAGCAATTTAAATATTTGTTTCAACCTTGCAGGGAAGTATATGAATGGTCGCTGTTCTCCTGATAAATCTGGGAAAACATGAAGATATTTCAAGTTGGAGTCGTATGATTTGATTTCTATTGGATGAACTGTTGCTGCTTTGATGAATCAGATTGCTGGATGAACATTAATATGTCAATGCACAGCGGGATTTAGATCAGATCCCAACGAGATCCCTTCAGAAACCTTGCAGAATCCCTTGAGCTCAAAAAAAGTCCTTTTGCCCCTCATGCTGTGCCCCTTGGAGAGTTATTTGCCGATCTGCTTTTGCCCCATTGAAATGCCTTGCTGAGACTTAGAGCTGTTCGGCAGATGTATCAAAAAAACGAATTGCATTTCTTAAATAGCGAATTTTGAAAAAACGCTATTTAAGAAAAGCAAAATGGTATGTATGAATTTTGTGATTCGGTTATAGCGATTTCTTAAAATTCGCAAATGTTATTACTGAATCGCAAATATAGAATCTGACCCCATTCGCACCTATGAGCTAGTAGGCCCAGAGTTGCAAATGTCTTTGCATTTCCCAAATTAGGAAATGCAAATCCCGTGCTGCGCGGGGCCTAAGGCCCCCTCTGCTGCACCCCAATAAAATGTTAATGAAACGTGAACCACACACATGCCTTAGGGGCATGTGTACTCTACATGTCAATTTTAAAAATGTATTTATACTGAATTTTTAAAATGTGCACATGGTTACCACCAAATTTTAGTTTGTGGTAATTACATTTCCTAAATGCCTAATTCGTATTTAGGAAATGCTTGATGCATGTGCTTTGGAAATCACAAATAGGAATTATTTTTTTGTGATTTCCAATTTAGAGAATCGCAATTTGAGATTCTCTGAATGGGGTCGCAATTTTAGCGATTCCTTAATATTGCACAGCGAATTCCTTTCATACATTCGCAAACAGCCGAATTTTGCAATTTGCACCGTTTTTGAATGCAAAAAAGCTTGATACATCTGACCCATTGTCCCTAATCTTTACAGAAGACTCTTGAGCAAGCTTCTGATATGCTGACGCTTTCTCTTTTTACCTACTTTTAGCCCACCTTAATTAGTAACCTGTTGCCCAAGATTACCTTTTTCCAAATTATTTTTGTCCTTTTTGTTCTTTTTTTAAAATTTATTTCTTTTTTCTTTTTTTGTCCTCATCTCACTAACCCGTGCCAATAACGAGAGGATCCATTTCTGTTTACCCCAGGTATCTAGCCCCCTAATATCAACGGGCCATTCCACCTGGCGCTCTTTTCTACGGATCCTCTTATAACCTTGGCAAATCCTTCCCATATCCGCCCAATATCCTGAATGGACAGTAGGACTAGATGTACCGAGGGGCGGATCAGATATAATCATTGGACTTCGTAACCAAACTAATGAATCAAGTAAGAGTTTGACAAATATTTTCCCATCCCACCCAAAAAACATCTCTTTTACTGATTGGCCCGGCTCTGTCCAGTTTATATAATCGATCTATCGAGTTCAGCCACTTCTGCACTGTAGGAGGTTGTGGTCGTATCCAGTTATGGCAAATTTGCTGCCGGGGAATAAGCATCAAAACAAACAAAAATCGTTGCTGTGATTGGTCTCTCAGCTCCCAAACTCCAAATAACACTAAAGCAGAATTCAATGTTATTTCTTCCCCAAATATCCTATTTAAGACATTCTGCTCATCTACCCAATAGTTAGCTAAGCCAGGACAATCCAAGAACATATGAATATCGTCCGCATCAGTGACTTCACATCGTGGACATTTTTTCTGGATTCTACTTATGCGGGATAACCTTGCTGGGGTCCAATACACTCTGTGCAATGTAAACAAATGATTCCTCCTCATTGCCGCTGATTTAACCGTATTCCAAAGAATTGAGCATGATTTTTGCCACATCGATATTATATCTATATTTGGGAACACCTCTCCCCATTTCTGGAACGTGAGGGGGGGATCCTCCTCAACTGCCTCCATCAAGGCTTGATACCAGAACGCAATTTCAGGTAGAGGTCTCTGAATTAATTTCTCTTCCCAACAAGATCCACCAATTTCTCCTTCTTGTAAGGATTTAATCCAGCTAGCCAACTGAAAGTACTTAAATTTAGAGATGGACCCTCCCGCTCTCTCCAGAAATGTGGCCCATGGTATCAAGTTCGCACCCTCTATAATCTGTCCCCATCATAGTACCCCACTCGCTTTCAGTGGATTTGATAATTTATCTTGAAGACATACCGGGGTGCCAGGTGAGTCCCATATTGGAGCTGAACCAGAATAATACGCTATCCGCAATAGGTTGCAATTCTGTAGCCAGATTTTACAAGCCTGCCGTAAAATCTTAAGTCTAACTTTTTTGAAAAACCTTGGGTGGCCAAATTTATACAGGAAAAACTCAGCCCCTTCCTCCACATATGCAGTCAACGCTGCCCACATTGGGGTATATTCTGACTTTTTATTTAAAAGAATTCTACTATTCTTAAATTGAAAAGCCAAATAATACTTATAAAAATCAGGTGTTGCTAACCCCCCACGATCCTTCCTCTTACATAACTTTTTCCAAGATATCCTTATTCCCTTTTGTGCCCAGACAAACGAGGGCATGTCTCCCTGCAATTTTATGAACCACTTGCTCTTAAATTCCAACGTGATAGTATTAAATAAAAAGGTGAATTTTGGCAGAACTATAATTTTCAAAATGTTAGATCTGCCTATTAAAGACAGCGGGAGAGCCGCCCAGGTTCTAAGGAGTTTCTTGACCTCAAAATGTAATTTCTCAAAATTTACCCTTGCCAAATCCCCCAAATCTTTTGTGATCTGGACTCCTAAATATCTAATTTCCTGTTTAACTAGCGGGGATTCATGTGACATATTCCAACACATAATCTCTGTCTTCTCAGCATTAACATTATGACCTGACATTCTACCAAAACCTTCTATCGCCAATTTTATTGAGGGAAGTGAAAAAGAAAGATCCCTAGTGTAAATCATGAGATCATCCGCATATAATGCAACCTTCTTCTCCCAGCTCTTACTCTGAAAAGGAAGAATTTCCCCGTTGTTTCTAAGCAGTATTGCTAGCGGCTCAATATATAAATCAAATAACAAAGGGGACAAGGGGCAGCCCTGACGCGTTCTTCTGAGAATGGCTACTTCTTGTGAGAGCACATCATTAATCAGAATTCTCACTGTTGGTGACCTGTATAGTTCATTAACTGCTCTAATAAAAGTAGTCCCTAATCCAAACCTTTCCATAACCACCTGCAAAAATAGCCAGTTTACCTGATCAAATGCCTTGGCTGTGTCAAAAGTTATTATTGCTAGAGGAAGCCTCTCTGCTAAAGCCAAATCTATTGCCGCCAACAAATCATGAACTAGTTCCTGTAGCTGTCTACCTTTAATGAATCCTTTCTGATCTGGATGGACTAATCCCGGCATAACCTTCCCCAGCCTTTTAGATAACAAACTTGTATAAATTTTATAATCTGAGTTCAGTAGTGAAATAGGCTGATAAGAAGAGCACTGTGTTGGATCCTTACGAGGCTTCAAAATCAAACAGATTACCTCCTCCGTCCAAGAGCTTGGTGCATGCCCCCCTTCCAAGAACATGTGGTTAAACAGTTTCAATAAAACCGGGATTAGTTCTTCCCTCAGTACCATGTATAGCTTGTTTGGGAGATCGTCTGGGCCCGATGCCTTTCCTTTCTTCAGACCCTTAAAAATTTCAATTAATTCAGACCCGGTTAACTCTCCTTCTAAAAGATGTAGTACTGAGCTCTCTAGACATGGCAGCCTAACCGTAGCCAAGAAATCCCTAACCTGTTCCTCAGAGTTCCGCAACTCATCTGAATACAGGTTTTGGAAAAAGGAAACAAAAGCAGCTTCTATTTCTGATCTTTCTACACAAATCTGGCCAGTAACCTTAGACCTAATTGAAGAGATATGTTTCTTTGAATGGTCAGATTTTACCTTCCAAGCTAGTAATTTACTGCACCCTTCCCCGTATACATAATGCGCATACTGACTAGCTTCCCATTTCTTTCTTTCTTGAGCTTCTAATAATCACTCTAATTTCAAGTAGGCTTCCTCATGTTGTTGCTCGAGTAACATTAATTGATCCTTATTCCCCCTTTCCTGTGCGGTCTGTATAGAATCCTGCAAAATCGCTACTCTGGTCTCGACATTACATAATTTCTCTCTCTCCTCCCTGTGCCTAAATACAGCCAAATTAATCAACCTCCCCCTTATATAGGCTTTACATGCATCCCAAACTATTTGCAAACTATCAGACCCCTGATTCACTTAAAAAAACTCTATTGTATCTTTTCTTAATGTCTCGATAATCAGGTCATCCAATAATAGTGAACGACTTATTGTACATCGGAGCCTAGGAAGTTGCGCCATGAAGGAGAGATACAACTTAACAGCCGCATGGTCTGATAAATGTGCCGGAGCATGTGCTATTGAGGAAACATTTCCTATCAGGCTATTCTGCAAAAACAAAAATCTATTCTGGACTTATGCCCATACTTCTTGTTATGAAAGGTAAATCTGGGTCCTACACCTCCCTTAACCTGCCACACATCCACCAAGCCCAGGTCGATTATCGCCTGTTTAACCAATAACCTACATCTAGGGGAATTAGCTGTCACCCGGGTAGTGGATTTGTCCAAAACCAAATTCAACAATATATTAAAGTCCCCACCTAACACAACCGGGTGTTTAGTTTTCAGAAGAAGGTTATACAGTTCTATAAATGAAGTAGAATCATCCGTATTGGGACCATAATAACCTGCGATCGTAAGCCATAAACCAAAGAAACAAACCTCGGCCACCACCCATCTACCCTTTGAGTCAACGTGCACCACCCCTATGCATAATCCCTTCGCTAATTTTTCTTTAAAAAGAATAGCAACGCCTTTCATCGGGCACAACTGATTGGTCACTATCCCCGCGATATACACCGTGTGTTTTTAAACACATTTTCCCATTCTTCTCTTGAGAGATGTTTCTCTTGTAATATAATCACATCTTCCTCCGCCTGCCTAAGAAACTCTAAAATCTTCCTTCTTCTACGCTTGACCCTGAGCCCGTTGATATTCCATGATCATATTTTTAATAGAAAGCCCTCCTGCTTACCCATCCTCTAAAAAGGAAAAGAAATAACATTTATTGGATCCTCCCCCTCTTAATTTGTGAAAAACCCATTTTGAGGACATTTATATTTTTTTACTTTTTTCCCCCTATGCTCCCACACCCAAAACAATACATTCCCCAAACCCCACCAAATCCCCTTGTACCCCTACCCCAACCACCCGTGGGAACCCTCCCTACTTTTAATAGGACAACCATTGTTATCCCATAGAGCCCTCCGCACACCGGGCAATATTCAGTCATACCAATACATTTACATTATTGCGACGACTTTATCTGTTCTATAAAGGCCCTAACCTCCTCTGGCTCTCTTATATTATGAGTTTTATTCTGCCACATAATCCGCAGGGCCGCCGGAAACCTTAACTGCACCGTTGCCCCCAGGGAGTGAAGCTCTTGCATTAATTTCCCCAGCTCCCACTGTCTGTCCAAAGTCACTCTGGAGACATCTGACCGTATTCTGAAGGACCAATCATCCTTAACAAAGTTTCCCACCTCCAAAGCCTCAGACAAAGGGGGTGATTCTAACCCTGGCGGTCGGTGATAAAGCGGCGGCCAACCCGCCAACAGGCCGGCGGTCCAAAAAATGGAATTCTGACCCTGGCGGGAACCGCCAACACAGCCCGCCAACTTAACACTCCGACCGCCACGGCGGGACCGACAAACAGCGCGGCGGTCACCGCCAACAGCCAGGCGGCAGACAATGTTCCGCCCACACTATCATGACCGTCCAATCCGCCACCTTTTCCGGGGCGGGAGCACCACCGATAAAAACACAGCGGAAACAGACTACGAACGGGAAAACGCGCACCTCTACGCACTCCACGAGGAAGGAGGACAGCATGAAACCCGAATTAAACATCCTACCTGCTCTCGTCTACCTGCTCATCTACCACGAGTACGAACGCCGGCGCAGACGACAACGGTGAGTACTGCACCTACGACACAGGGGAGGGGGGAGGACGAAAGGTCACGTGCACACACATACGCGATACACCCACCCCCCCAAACCATGTACACACCAATGCAGAGCAACAAGTCACAGTGAAACCACCCAAACCCCCGTAAAGAAAACAAGGACATAATTAAATAGTGACTCGAAATTTATGGGAAATAAAAACCACTGATAAGTCACGGTCAAATAGCAATAACAACTCAAAAATCCAAAATCAATATCCAGTGCATACGAAAAACCGAGGCAATAAGTCCTGCACAACTAACGAGATTCAAAGTGTCCGTGGGCCAAAGTGTAGCAACACAAGGGCAAAGCCCACACAGGAGACCTGAGTCCTTTGGAGAGAACACTGCAGGGGCATCTGATGAAAAAACTACAGGCACCTCAGGGGGAAGGGAAGGGGGGGGGGCACCACAGCCACATGATTCCACGACACCAGATCCACGAAGGGGCCACCATGCCCACTCGGCCATCCTGGGGAGTGCAAAGCCACAGTCTCTCAAGTCTCTACAGTGGGTGGGATGTCCACTCGGCCATCCTGGGGAGTGCAAAGCCACAGTCTCTCAAGTCTCTACAGTGGGTGGCTTGCCCACTCTGCCATCCTGGGGAGTGCAAAGCCACAGTCTCTCAAGTGGATAACAGTCTCCACTGGTCAAGGAGGAGGCATGGTGGGCACAGTGAACCGTTAACAGTGCATGACAGGAAGGGCCCAGCGGAGCGGTGCTTGAGATGGCGGGGCACAGCGGAGCGGTGCTTGAGATGGCGGGGCCCAGCGGAGCAGTGCTTGAGATGGCGGGGCCCAGCGGAGCGGTGCTTGAGATGAAGGGCCCAGCGGAGCGGTGCTTGAGACGGCGGTGCCCAGCGGAGAGGTTCTTGAGATGAAGGGCCCAGCGGAGCGGTGCTTGAGATGAAGGGCCCAGCGGAGCGGTGCTTGAGACGGCGGTGCCCAGCGGAGCGGTGCTTGAGATGAAGGGCCCAGCGGAGCGGTGCTTGAGACGGCGGGGCCCAGCGGAGCGGTGCTTGAGATGAAGGGCCCAGCGGAGCGGTGCTTGAGACAGCGGGGCCCAGCGGAGCGGTGCTTGAGATGAAGGGCCCAGCGGAGCGGTGCTTGAGACGGCGGTGCCCAGCGGAGCGGTGCTTGAGATGAAGGGCCCAGCGGAGCGGTGCTTGAGACAGCGGGGCCCAGAGGAGCGGTGCTTGAGATGAAGGGCCCAGCGGAGCGGTGCTTGAGACGGCGGTGCCCAGCGGAGCGGTGCTTGAGATGGCGGGGCCCAGCGGAGCGGTGCTTGAGATGAAGGGCCCAGCGGAGCGGTGCTTGAGACGGCGGTGCCCAGCGGAGCGGTGCTTGAGATGGCGGGGCCCAGCGGAGCGGTGCTTGAGATGAAGGGCCCAGCGGAGCGGTGCTTGAGATGGCAGTGCTCAGCGGAGCGGTGCTTGAGATGAAGGGCCCAGCGGAGCTGTGCTTGAGATGAAGGGCCCAGCGGAGCGGTGCTTGAGACGGCGGTGCTCAGCGGAGCGGTGCTTGAGATGAAGGGCCCAGCGGAGCGGTGCTTGTTATGGCGGGGCCCAGCGGAGCGGTGCTTAAGATGGCGGGGCCCAGCGGAGCGGTGCTTGAGATGAAGGGCCCAGCGGAGCGGTGCTTGAGACGGCGGTGCCCAGCGGAGCGGTGCTTGAGATGAAGGGCGCAGCGGAGCGGTGCTTGAGATGAAGGGCCCAGCGGAGCGGTGCTTGAGACGGCGGTGCCCAGCGGAGCGGTGCTTGAGATGAAGGGCCCAGCGGAGCGGTGCTCGAGACAGCGGGGCCCAGCGGAGCGGTGCTTGAGATGAAGGGCCCAGCGGAGCGGTGCTGGAGACGGCGGTGCCCAGCGGAGCGGTGCTTGAGATGAAGGGCCCAGCGGAGCGGTGCTTGAGACGGCGGTGCCCAGCGGAGCGGTGCTTGAGATGAAGGGCCCAGCGGAGCGGTGCTTGAGACGGCGGGGCCCAGCGGAGCGGTGCTTGAGATGAAGGGCCCAGCGGAGCGGTGCTTGAGACGGCGGTGCCCAGCGGAGCGGTGCTTGAGATGGCGGGGCCCAGCGGAGCGGTGCTTGAGATGAACGGCCCAGCGGAGCGGTGCTTGAGACGGCGGTGCCCAGCGGAGCGGTGCTTGAGATGAAGGGCCCAGCGGAGCGGTGCTTGAGATGAAGGGCCCAGCGGAGCGGTGCTTGAGATGGCGGTGCCCAGCGGAGCGGTGCTTGAGATGAAGGGCCCAGCGGAGCGGTGCTTGAGATGGCGGGGCCCAGCGGAGCGGTGCTTGAGATGAAGGGCCCAGCGGAGCGGTGCTTGAGACGGCGGTGCCCAGCGGAGCGGTGCTTGAGATGGCGGGGCCCAGCGGAGCGGTGCTTGAGATGAAGGGCCCAGCGGAGCGGTGCTTGAGACGGCGGTGCCCAGCGGAGCGGTGCTTGAGATGAAGGGCCCAGCGGAGCGGTGCTTGAGACGGCGGTGCCCAGCGGAGCGGTGCTTGAGATGGCGGTGCCCAGCGGAGCGGTGCTTGAGATGAAGGGCCCAGCGGAGCGGTGCTTGAGACGGCGGGGCCCAGCGGAGCGGTGCTTGAGATGAAGGGCCCAGCGGAGCGGTGCTTGAGATGAAGGGCCCAGCGGAGCGGTGCTTGGGATGAAGGGCCCAGCGGAGTGGGGCTTGAGATGGCGGGGCCCTGTTCGGCGGTGCTCTTCTGCACGGCGGGGCCTTCTGCACGGCGGGGCCCTGTTCAGTGGTGCTCTTCTGCACGGCGGGGCCCTGTTCATCGGTGCTCTTCTGCACGGCGGGGCCCTGTTCAGCGGTGCTCTTCTGCGCGGTGGGGCCCTGTTCAGCGGTGCTCTTCTGCACGGCGGGGCCTTCTGCACGGCGGGGCCCTCTTCAGCGGTGCTCTTCTGCACGGCGGGGCCCTGTTCAGCGGTGCTCTTCTGCACAGCGGGGCCCTCTTCAGCGGTGCTCGTCCAGTAGGTCAAGGGAGCCAGACCTGGCCTGGACTCCCTGCTCACTCGCCCTCCGACTGTGCTGTTGCTGGACCCTTCGGTGACAGAGTCCTGGGCCCTTTGGTGTCCTTCCTAACACCCGGGATGGGGCTTGTGGGCCCCTCCTGCTCCGCGCTCCTGCTGGCTGACTTTTCCGCCCTGCTGCCCTTTCGCTCCTTAGATGGGGCTCTCGGGCCCTTGCCTCCCCTAGCTGTTGTGGCTGGTGATGTGGGAGAACTTGGCTCCTTGGGGGCAGCCGTGTCAGTCCTCTCACAGCGGCCCTTTACCTTCCTGGTCTTCTTGCCTGGTGGGGGGCTGGCTGTCCCCTTGCTGCTGATTGAGGTGTCACTGCTGGCAAAGGGTGGGCTCCAGAACCCATGCACCTCAGTGACACTCGAAGCTGGGCTGGTGGTGGCTGAGGTGCTCTTGGGACTCTTTGCAGATGGAGGGGGTGGGTCAGTGGAGGGAAAGAGGTCAAGATTAGCAAGGAAAACTTTCTTAGGACCAAGGTAAAAGGTAGGAGAAGTGGAGATGGAAGTGGAGGAAGAGGATGTGGTTGTAGGAGAGTCAGGTGTGCTGTCTTTGGGTGCAGGTGCATGTGCTGGAGGCTGTCGTGAGGTGGATGGCTGTTGAGTGGGTGGCTGCCTGCGTTTGTGTGTCTTGGAAGAGGGGGTGACAGACACAGTGGGAGAGGACACAGGGGACGTGTAAATGGTAGTGGGGGTGGTGACTGCACGTGTGCGGACTGGACTGGAGGGTGTGCTGGTGATGGAAGCACTGGCTGATGGTGGTGTGCATGCAGGTGTGAGTGTAGACGTCACAGGGAGGGAGGAGGGAGACGAGGAGGAGGGGGACACAGAGGTGGTAGTGACTGTTGGAATGTCTGCATCTGGGTGTTACTTGTGTGAATGCTTGTGGCTTCTGTTGTGCTTGTGTCTGGATGAGCTGCCCTTGGGTGTTGAGGTGTGTGCAGGCTGGTCTGATAGTGTGGATGGGATAGGCTGAGGAACAGGAGACAGAGACAGGCTGGAGGCAGTCAGAAGAGGGAGGCTGGAAACAGGGACAATGGCTGCCGTCAGTGCTGGGGCCAGAGCATTGAACGATCGTTGATGGGCAGCCTGACCCGAATGAATGCCCTCCAGGTAGGCATTGCTCCGATGCACCTCCCTTTCTACCCCCTGGATGGCATTCAAAAGGGTAGTCTGCCCAACAATGAGTGTCCTGAGGAGATCAATGACCTCCTCACTGAGGGCAGCAGGGGTAACAGGGGCAGGGGCTGAGGTGACTGGGGCGAAGGAGACGCCCGCCATCCTGGGCGAGTGGGCACGGAGCATAGGCTGAGGGGCTGCTGGGAGGGCGGGGCTGGTGCGCTGGGTGGCGGCTGTACCTGTAGAGGCGGGGGGCCCGGATGTTGCTGCCACCGCTAGGGAGCTCCCATCCGAGGACGTGTCGCTGGTGTCACCACCGGTCCCCGTTGTGGTGCTCCCCTCGCCCTCCGGATCACTGGTGCCCTCGGTGTCTGTTCCTGGTCCCACCGGGGCCTTGTGACTTGCAGCTCCCTCGTGCTCCGATGCCAATTCTCCTCCGCCTGATGATGCTAATGCACAGATGCACAAGAAGACGAAGAAGAAGGGTGGGGGGAGAAAAACGAAGACCAGGTTGAGTGCATGCAATGTCAACACCGTTGGCGGAGAGGACAGACACAGGAGCCTCATGCACTAAGCCGCGCATTCGGGGTACACTACTCAGTACTTCTGACTAGGACTACAGGTCTAGAGACGACAAAGGCGCACATGTGTGATGCTGGACCATCGATAGCTGTACTTGTCACCCTACAGAGGTGGGGTCCGGGAGCACAGGGCCATGCCTAAAGGAGCGGACTACACAACAGAAAGCGCCCTGGCCTACTGTCACCCCCAACCCTCCTCCCCCACCCAGACGCCTCCACTGCGCAGAGAGATAGCAGAATGTGCTGATACTCACCCCCTTGTGTCTGCTGTGATGTCCTCAAGCACCCATCCAAATCAGGGTAGGCCACCGCCAGGATCCGGGACATCAGGGGGGTCAGGGTACGACTGGCACCCCTCCTAGGTTGGGAGGCCAACCCCAGCAGTGACTCGGCGGTCTTCCTGGTCCCACGGCGGATGTCCTCCCACCTCTTGCGGCAGTGGGTGCCCCGTCTGACGTGGACCCCCAGGGCCCGGACTTCCTTGGCGATGGCACGCCATATGTCCACTTTCTGATGGGCGCTGACCTATTTGACATGTACAGGGTGGGAAGGAGAAATCATCATATTCCTGCATGTAAGATGTGATTGGCCCCCCCTCCCCAACCTTGCCATATGGCACATGCTCTCATCTGTCGTGCGTTGCACTCCTCATTCGCCCCCCACCCCACCAACTTAGCATCCACCCCACTCCACACAGGCAAAGCCCATTCAATGTGCACCCAGTGTACTTACCTGTTGGTCTGGAGGACCGTAGAGTAACGCATACTGGGGTAGGACCCCGTCCACGAGCTTCTCCAACTCTTCGGAACTGAAGGCAGGGGCCCTTTCCCCAGTCGCAGCAGCCATTGTCACTTCCAGACCGAGGTCACAGCAGCACTTGCAGTATAGGTCCTCTCCTGTGGAAGATCAAGTCTCGAGTGATTAAGCAGATAGAAAATGGCGGTCACGGCCGCGGCGGTGCGTACCGCGGCGGTGCATACCGCGGCGGTGCGTACCGCGACCGCCGGCGCACCTCATTATTGGCTCCTGAAACCCATAGGCTTCAATGTTAGCCAATGCGGCTTCGTATAGCGGTCTTCGACCGCCTACCGCCACGGTGTGCCACGCCAGCGCATTGACCTCACATCCCATTGTCCCACTTCACAGGTCAGGCAGCCGCCATTTCAAGGGCCCACATGGCATTATTTGTACTGCGTCACACAGGCCTAGGCCTTGCATTGCCACGCATACACGCCTTTCAATACATAGATAATCGTGTGCTATGCATGCAGTGGTGAACGTACCTGTGACTTGCTTGACTCTGTGCTCCATGTTGTCCTTCCTAGGCACCGTCCGCTGGGACTTGCGAGGAGAAGGATGAATCCTCGCGTGTACCGACCGCTGGTGGACCTGTCGACAATGGAAGAACGCCACATCATACTACGATACCGACTTGACCGAGCAACTATACATGAACTGTGTGCCCAGCTGGAGCCAGCCCTGATGTCCCCCATCCGCCAACCCACAGGAATTCCCCCTGTAGTGCAGGTTCTGTCAGTCCTCCATTTTCTGGCAAGTGGCTCATTCCAGACAACAGTGGCCATGTCATCTGGAATGTCTCAGCCTATGTTTTCAAAAATCTTGTCTAGAGTGTTGTCTGCCCTGACGAAACACATGCGGCGCTACATTGTATTCCCTGAGGAGGTAGATTTGGCCACTGTGAAGGGTGATTTTTATGCCCTTGGACATATACCCAACATAATTGGTGCCATTGATGGGACCCATGTGGCTTTAGTACCCCCAAAAGACGATGAGCAGGTGTACAGAAACAGGAAAAGTTACCATTCGATGAACGTTCAGGTGGTCTGTTTGGCTGACCAGTACATCTCCCTTGTGAATGCCATGTTCCCTGGGTCAGTGCATGACGCGTATGTCATGCGAAATAGCAGCATCCCTTATGTGATGGAACAGCTACAGAGACAACGTGTGTGGCTAATTGGTGACTCTGGTTACCCCAACCTGCCTTGGCTATTGACCCCAGTGAGGAATCCCCGGACCAGGGCAGAGGAACGCTACAATGAGGCACATGGGCGAACTAGGAGGGTCATTGAAAGAACCTTTGGCCTCCTGAAGGCCAGGTTTAGGTGCCTACATATGACAGGGGGATCCCTGATGTACTCACCAAAGAAGGTGTGCCAGATCATCGTGGCCTGCTGTATGCTTCACAATCTGGCATTGCGACGTCAGGTGCCCTTCCTGCAGGAGGATGGTCCAGATGGTGGGGTTGAAGCAGCTGTGGAGCCTGCGGAGAGTGAAGAGAAGGAAGACGAAGAGGACGACCCAGACAACAGGGACAGAGTTATCCAAAAGTATTTTCAGTAGCACACAGGTAGGAATCACCCACGCCATTTAACATTTACTGAATGCCCCCTGCATCTTTACTTTGTGTATTTCCCCCCAGTTCTTTTAAACTGAAGTTTACTTTTCCCTTCCCTTTTCAGTGCTGTATGACCCACTGCGTGACTTCTGCTTGGTTAGCCCATGGACTAATGCTTCTTGACATCGGTATGTTGTCCACACATAAATAACAGAACATTATTGATAAGTAATGTGTTATACATTTGTAATTAATACAGGCTGACTCCAGAATGATTTATGTGCAATGAGTGATTTATTTTTAGTGCTATATTTTGGTACATGATATAAAAACGGTGAAGGGTGAGGGTGGAGTTATGTCCATGGCAGAGTCCAGTTCTCGGTTGCACAGGTGCATTGTTCATATGGCTGTGGAAGGATGGAGCAGGGGCAGTTCAAGGTTGGACAGGGTGACACTGTGGGACAGTGGAATGACATCCGGGGGGATATTAGGCTGGCGGGGGTCTTGGCATCCTACTCTGTCTTCCTTTGAGATCTCAGGTTCCTCTTGCGGGGTGGTTGTTCTTCAGCAGGAGGTGGGGTTCTGGTGGCCCGTCGTTCTGTGGGGGCCTCCTGACCACTAGCGCCGGCGGAGGTGGTAGGCTGTTCCTGGCTAGTGACAGGGGCCCTTTGCGGTGCCACATGGTCCCACAATGTGGTTTCTATCCGGTTGAGGGCCTGGACTATGGTCCCCATTGCGGTAGCGATGTCCCGGAGTTCATTGCTGAACCCCATGTACCGTTCCTCCTGCTGTGCCTGGATCTCGGTGAACCTGGCCAGTACCGTCGCCATCGTCTCCTGGGAGTGATGGTATGCTCCCATGATGGTGGTGAGGGCCTCTTGGAGAGTCGGTTCCCTGGGCCTGTCCTCCCCCCCTGTCGCACAGCAGCCCTCCCAGTTGCCCTGTTTCCCCGGGCCTCTGTCCCCTGGACGGTGTGCCCACTACCACTGCCCCCAGGTCCCTGTTGTTGTTGGGGTGTTGGGTCAGCCTGGGTGCCCTGTAGTGGCGGACACACCGCTGATTGACGCGTCCGCGAGACAGAGGCATGGGCCCGCTGGTTGGGAGCTGTGCTGGTGTTCCCAGAGGGGTTTGGGTCTGCTGTGGCCTGTGTCTGTGTATGGGGAACCGACTGTCCAGAGGTCCCCGATGGTCTGGGCTGGTCGACAGGTTCTAGGTCGACAGAGCTGCTGTCCTCGCTGGGGGCCTGTTCTGGGGGTGGGATGGACATCTCTGGACCCTCCGTGGCGGTGTGTTGCCGTTCGGGCCCTGCAGGGGTGAAGGAGTATGGTTATTGTTTCTGTGTGTGCCATGGCGTGCATTTTGGGTGCCCTTGTCCCCCAGTGCTGGCATTCCCTTGTGGGAGGTGTTGTGAGGGTTTGGGGGGGGGGTGTATGGGTATGTGCAATGGTCATGCTTTGGTGGTGGCTGTCTATGGTTTGTGTTGGCATTCAGGGGTTGGTGTTGTTTAGGGTGGGTTGTGCTGGTGAGACATTGGCAGGGAGGTTATGTGCTGGGGGGTGATATTGGGGGTGGGGGGGGTTGGCATGCTGGTGGTTGGGGGGGGTGAAGTAGTTGAGATTCGACTTACCAGAGTCCATTCCTCCGTGTACTCCAGCGAGGCCATCAGGATGCAGGATGTTTACCACCTCTTGCTCCCATGCTGTGAATTGGGGTGGGGTGGGTGGGGGTCCGCCGCCAGTCTTCTGCACAGCGATGTTGTGCCTGGAGATCATCGAGCGCACCTTCCCCCGTAGGTCGTTCCATCGCTTTCTGATATCTTCCCGATTTCTGGGATGCTGTCCCACAGCGTTGACCCTGTCTACGATCCTTTGCCATAGCTCAGCCTTCCTTGCTATGGTGGTGTGCTGCACCTGTGTGCCGAAGAGCTGGGGCTCAACCCTCATGATTTCCTCCACCATGACCCGGAGTTCTTGGTCAGAAAACCTTGGGTGTCTTTGGGGTGCCATGGGGTGGTGTAGATGAGGTGTGGGGTGGTGTTTGTGGTGATGTGCGTGGTGATATGTGGTGATGTGTGCGTAGATGTGGTGTGGGTGATGAAGTTGTGTTCCTGTGTGTGTTGGGGTTTTCTATTGCTGTGCTCGCTATCTCTATCTCTCTCACTCTCGCCTTCGCTCCGATTTCCAACTAGTGGGGGTTTGTGGGTGATGTGGGTGTGTGTTTTATAGTTGATTGGATGTGTGGGAGCGTTGTTTGTATGTGTCTCAGGTGTGCGTATTTTAAAATGTCCAATGTGGCAGTGTTTTGGAGCTGTGTGTGTATTTTGACCGCGGCGGTGTGTACCGCCAATGGAATACCGCGGTTGAAAGACCGCCGCGTGGATTCGTGGGTCAGAATGGCATGGGCGTGTTTGTGCTGGCGTGACGGTGGAGGTTTGGTCATCTCCAGTTTTCCGCGGCCCGCTGATGTGGCGGCCTTCCTTGGATGTCGGATTTTTGGCGGTTTCACAGTTGGTGGTCAGAATGACCGCGGCGGTAGAATGGCGGACTTCTGACCGGCGGTAAGGGCCTTTTACCGCCGAAGTCAGAATGACCCCCAAAATCTTCTCTTTTATTGAGTAAGTGGCAACGTTCACTAGGATTCTTCTAGGGGATTTCCTTCCCGCGTTCTTTTTGAACGGGTCTCGGTGTATCCTTTGAATGTCGTCCTCCAGTTTCAGGTGTGCTAAACCCAGCATTGTGTCTTTTATCAGTGAAACCAAATAACCCTTGAGGTCCACTCCTTCCACCCCCTCCGGTACTCCAAGAACTCTAATATTGTTTCTTCTCATGTTGTTCTCCAAAAACTCTAGTTTATCCTGTAGAGCCTTCTCCCCACGCTTAAGATACGAAATATCTTGAGAGTTGGCCAGCACCTGGCTTTTCTGCTGCTCCATGGCCTCCTCCACCTTGCCAACACGATCTGTTAACTGATTGATCTTCGTCTCCAAAATCATGCACGCTTCCTGTATCTTAGCCTGATTGTTTTCAGAGATCTCAAACTTCTCCCGAATCTCCTTCGTAAGGGAAAGTAAAAGCTCATACACTCCCCCCTCACTGGGCTCCATAGAGGCTGAGGCATTAGGCTCCATGAGGGGGCCCTGTACGGACAAGGAATCTTCCTTGCTGCTTAAAGAGCTACCCCCTATTGTAGTTAACTGGGCCATCTGTGCCTCCTGCTGCTCCAGGGAGTCCAGTTCCAGTACCGCTGAGCCCCCTGAGGCTGATTGTGATTCTGTAGGGGCCGGAGAAATCTCACTTATTTCCTCCACGCCTGGCTGGAAGCATTTAGTTATAGACCCTGGGGTAACACTTTTCCCCCCTGAGCCTCCTCCCGTATTGTTCTCCAATTCCCCCGGACTCCCCTTTGCTCGAGATTGACCTCTCCTTTTAGTTGAACATATATTGTCCGTGGTTATATTGCACTCCAGCCCTTGAGATCCCAGCTTCCATTTCCGTATTGTCCCCAACTTACCAGTACCAACCTGAGGACCTTTCAAATAGTGCTTAATCGGTGACATTAATGCTGGAGCAGTTGTCTCTCCCCCTTGCTTCTTTACTTCTGTTAAGACCGCTCCAGTAGGTGTTCTTGGACCTCGAAGACTGCACCTAGCGGTGTAGCGTCTCTCCTGACGCACGCCCCTTATTGCCTCACTCCACACACCTGAGGCTGAACAAAACCTCCTACGCCTCTCTTGCGCCTTTTCCTGCCGCGACTGCGGCCCAATCAAAGATATGGGCCAGATTTAAATATGGTGAGTACACCCTCTCACTGTCTATCTAGCAGGGAGGGAAGGAGAAAAGGTTTTCCAGAACCCCCCACCCCCTGCAGAGGCTAGACTCACCTTGGGTCACCTTGGGTCTTCCACCTGCTTAGGGAGACGATAATCTTCCAGTCTATGGCCCTCATTCTGACCCTGGCGGTCGGCGGAGAGGCGGCGGTCGGACCGCGAACAGACCGGCGGTCAGAAAAATGGCATTCTGACCGCGGCGGTCACCGCCGCGATCGCCCGCCACTTCCCCACTCCGACCGCCACGGCGGTCATGACCGCCGGGCTGGAGTTTGCGCACTCCGGCCCGGCGGTCGTCCCAAGACCGCCAACGGTATCATGACCCTGCCTACCGCTGCGGTTTCTTGCGGTCGGGAACCGCCATGCAAACCATGGCGGTAAGCACTATCGGGGCCAGGGAATTCCTTCCCTGGCACTGATAGGGGTCTCCCCCACCCCCCACTACCCACCCAAGTCCTCCCCCCACACCCTCCACCCCCCTGCCACCCCCCAGAGGTGGTACGAACCCCCTCCCCACCCCCACCCCGACATGCACATACATGCACCCCGACATGCACACACCCCCAACATGCACATATACACACCCCCTACACACACATACACAACGGGGACACATACCCGCACACATACATGCAGACATGCGCACCTGCCGAACAGCACACATTACCCATAGACACAGCAGCACCCCCCGCCCGCATACACGCACTCACACACCCCCTCTACACACTCACACGCACACCCCCATGCACGCCCACATCACACAACACCCCCCCTCCCCCTCCCCTCACGGACGGTCAACTTACCTTGTGCGTTGGTCCTCCGGGAGGCGACGGAGCCATGGGGAGGTGACCGCCAACAGAACACCGCCAACAGAAGACCGCCACACAGATATGTGGGTCGTAATTCTGTGGGCGGTGTTCTGCTGGCGTGGCGGTGGAGGTTGACCAGTCTCCACTTTTCCGCCGACCGCCAGTGTGGCTGCTGGCGGTTTCCCGGCGGAACGCTCCCAGCGGTCGGAATGCGCACAGCGGCATACCGCCGCGGTCGGCGGTCTTCACCGCGGCGGTAACTCGGCGGTCTCGCGAAAAGACCGCCAAGGTCAGAATGAGGGCCTATGTCTCCTAAGAAGAAGTCTTACCTCCAGGATGTCAAATACTGCCCAGAGAAATAAACCTTCTGTGAAGTTCCAAGTCCAGGAGCCAAACAAAAAAAAACCTCTGATCAGAATTCCTGAGAGGTAGGGGTTTAATAAAAAGATTATCCAGGGGTAGGGGTTTAACAAAAAGAATATCCGTAAGGCAGAAAAGCGTGTTTACAGCGCTCACAAACAATTATCCCCGAGCTCCAGAGCCGCCGGCACAAGCGCTGCCTCAGCGCGCCCGGCGAGCCCCTCCTCTTCCTCCTACGTCGGGTCGTATCAATTCTCCCGGTGCCCGAGGACTCGCGGCTCAGCTACCTAGCTGGCCGCCATGTTCCCCGTCAATCCCTGTTCCCCCTCTGCTGCACCCCAAAAAAATGTTAATGACACGTGAACCACACTCATGCCTTAGGGGCATGTGTACTCTACATGTCAATTTTAAAAATGCATTTATACTGCATTTTTAAAATGTGCACATGGTTACCACCAAATTTTAATTTATGGTAATTGCATTTCCTAAATGCCTTATTCGTATTTAGGAAATGCTTGATGCATGTGCTTTGGAAATCACAAATAGGAATTATTTATTTGTGATTTCCAATTTAGAGAATCGCAATTTGAGATTCTCTGAATGGGGTCGCAATTTTAAGGAATCGCTATTTTAGCGATTCCTTAATATTGCACAGCGAATGCCTTTCATACATTCGCAAACAGCCAAATTTTGCAATTTGCACCGTTTTTTAATGCAAAAAAGCTTGATACATCTGGCCCATTGTCCCTAATCTTTACAGAAGACTCTTGACCGAGCTTCTGATATGCTGACGCTTTCTCTTTTTACCTACTTTTAGCCCACCTTAATTAGTAACCTGTTGCCCAAGATTACCCTTTTCCAAATTCTTTTTGTCCTTTTTGTTCTTTGTGTCTTTTGTTTTCCGCCCCACACATGTTTTCCCTTAATTGCCTAAACTGCAGGGTTTGCCTGTGCCCAGTCGAATTGAACTTGATTATTTAAATTGCCTTAATGCTTGTTAAAACTGAGCAATGTTTGTTTTCTATACATCAAATTATCTTATTGATGTTTTGTATTGTCTTTTTTGAGTGCCTAGTTCTCTTAATGTTTGTTCGCCTGAGCTTATTTAGTCGTCTTGGTCAGCCCTTTCCTGTGATTTTATAACTTTGTCTTGTGAATTGCCTACATCACTCTGAGTTTGAGTTTGTAATAAACACCTTAACTTTATTCATGATAGGAGTTTTTTTTTTGTATGGCCACATGGGTCATGCTGTGTAATTTAAGTGATTTGTATTGAAATATTATGTCTGTTTCTTCCACATCCTATGCAGGTGCAGATGATCTTTTGACTTGGTCGAGCATTGAGTCCTGCCAAGGATGGAAAATACTCCAGTAGAGCCAACAGTTTGCACTGGCATGCCTTGCCTGTTCTCAGTGTCTCTGGAGAAAAATCGCCATCATCACTGTCGTTACTGGCATACACATCTGTAAACCCCTATTTTCAATTTTTCCCATGGCAGTCAGGGGCCAGTCCTTGTCACTGCCATTATCTAAGGAGTTTGAAGAACATGGGGTCTTCTTTTTTGAGGGTGTGGGGAAGACAATGGAGAAGAATGAGTGCCATTTACCATTTTGATCACAGCCACCTCTCTCAGAAGCAAGTTCTGTTCTGCTACTGGGGGTGGAGTATAACAACTTGTTCAGGTAACACTGTTTTCTGAGATTCTCCTGAATGACCTATCATTTTGTTTACCACAAATAGCATTTAAATGCACCATCTATGCCACACTATGGTGGTCATTACAACCCTGGCGGTCGGTGCTAAAGCGGCGGCAAAACCGGCAACAGGCCGGCGGTAAAAAAAATTGAATCACGACCGTGGCGGAAACTGCCAACATAGACAGCCACTTTAACACTCCGACCGCCAAGGTGGTACAAACAAACACCGCAGCGGTAACCGCCAACAGACAGGCGGAAGACAATGTACCGCCCACATTATTACAAGCCACCAATGCTCCACCTTTTCCGGGGCGGATTCACCGCGAACAAAAACACGGCGGAAACAGGACTTGGAAGGGAAAACGCTCACCTCTGCACACCCCACGAGGAACCAGGACACCATGGAACCCGAGCTCCAGATTCTTCCAGCCTTTATCTTCCTGCTCCTCTACCAGGAACAACAAAGACGGTGGAGAAGACCACAGTGAATACTGCACCTACGACCCGGGGGGGATGGAAAAAACTGTGACACACACATGCAACACGCAACACCCCCACCCTCACCCACTATAACACACACACAAGTACATGTTGATACATTACATAAACAACCCCCAACCTCCCCTGGAAGAATGCAAGGACAAAAGGAAATGATTTGAACGGTTGTAATATTTTCAAATACATTAATCAAAAATATATAGATATATAAAGATATTCACACTCTAAACTAATATGTACACCAAGAACACAAGTCCAAGGTATTCCACCATCATAGTCCCTGGACCACTAGGCCCAAAATACATTGGCGAGGCCCACACTCAATACCCGAACAAGACAGAGAGAATACTGCTGGGGCATCAGATCGAAATAAAACAGGCACCTCAGGTGGAAGGGAAGGTGGGGACACCTCAACCGGATGAGTGCACGACGCCAGATCCACGAGGGGGCTCCATGCCCATTGAAGTATCCTGGGGAGTGCAAAGCCACAGTTTCTCAAGTCTCTCCAGTGGGTGGTTTGCCCACTGCATTATCCTGGGGAGCGCAAATCCACAGTCTCTCAAGTCTCTCCAGTGGGTGGTTTGCTCACTGCATTATCCTGGGGAGTGCAAAGCCACAGTCTCTCAAGTCTCTCCAGTGGGTGGTTTGCCCACTGCTTTATCCTGGGGAGTGCAAAGCCACAGTCTCTCAAGTCTCTCCAGTGGGTGGTTTGCCCACTGCATTATCCTGGGGAGTGCAAAGCACAATCTCTCAAGTCTCTCCAGTGGGTTGTTTGTCCACTGCTTTATCCTGGGGAGTGCAAAGCCACAGTCTCTCAAGTCTCTCCAGTGGGTGGTTTACCCACTCCATTATCCTGGGGAGTGCATAGCCACATTCTCTCAATTCTCTCCAGTGGGTGGTTTGCCCACTGCATTATCCTGGGGAGTGCAAAGCCACAGTTTCTCAAGTCTCTCCAGTGGGTGGTTGCCCACTGCATTATCCTGGGGAGTGCAAAGCCACAGTCTCTCAAGTCTCTCCAGTGAGTGGTTTGCCCACTGCTTTATCCTGGGGAGTGCAAAGCCACAGTCTCTCAAGTGGATAACAGTCTCCACTGGTTCTGGAGGGGGCTTTGTGCCCAGAGTGCTTCATCCTGCCAAAGACTGAGGTAGTGGATGTGAATCTCCACTGGTTCTGGAGGGGGCTTTGTGCCCAGAGTGCTTCATCCTGCCAAGGACTGAGGTAGTGGAAGCCTTTCTCCACTGGTTCTGGAGGGGGCTTTGTGCCCAGAGTGCTTCATCCTGCCATGGACTGAGGTAGTGGATGTGAATCTCCACTGGTTCTGGAGGGGGCTTTGTACCCAGAGTGCTTCATCCTGCTCGTGGCGGCCTCAGTAGCGTCGGAATCTTTGGTGCTCATTGGCCTGCGGTGCTTGTTGCGGCGGTGTCCGTGGCAGCGGTGCTGGTGGCGGCGGTGTCCTGTTGAGCGGTGCTGGTTGTGGCGGTGTCCTGTTCAGCGGTGCTGGTGGCGGCGGTGTCCTGTTCAGCGGTGCTGGTGGCGGTGGTGTCCTTGGCAGCGGTGCTGGTGGCGGCGATGTCCTGTTCAGCGGTGCTGGTGGCGGCGGTGTCCTTGGCCGCGGTGCTTGTGGCTGCGGTGTCCTTGGCAGCAGTGCTTGTTGCGGCGGTGTCCTTGGCAGCGGTGCTTGTTGCGGTCTTGTCTGCCGTGCAGGTTCTCCCAGACTTGCCTGTTTTACTCTGCCCCTTCCCCACCTTCGATGGTGGCGCAGCTGGCTCCACATTCCCAACTGTACCCCTGGGAGCGGCTTTGGTAGAAGATTATTTTCCTCACCGGGCACTGGCCAACTTTTTGTGCTTTTAAGGTGGGGGACTGCCCGTGCTCTGGCTCCTTGGCACACTGTCTGCCCTGCTGCCTGGCGCACTCCAGAAGCCAGTTACTACTGGCACCACTGTTCCCGCTGATGTTGTGGCTGAGGCGCTGGGTTGGGACCTGGAGAGGCGGGCCCTAGGAGACTGAATGGGTGGGGGAGGTGAGGGGAAGAGGTCAAGGTTGGACAGGAAAAGTTTTTGGGACACATTGGGACGGGTAGATGGAGGGGGTTTGGGAGTGGAGGAAGAGGTAGTGGTTGTAGGAGGTGTACGTTTGCTGAGTTTGGGTGAAGGTGCATGGGCTGGAGGCCGTCGTGAGGTGAATGGCTGTTGGGTGGGTGTGTGTCTGCATTTGTGTACCTTGGGAGGTGGGCTCACAGACACACTGGGAGAGGGCACGGGGATGTGTGAATTGTAGTGGGGGTGGTGAGTGCAAGTGAGCAGGGTGTGGTGGTGGGTGTGCTGGTGATGGAGGTAGTGGCTGACGATGTAGTGCATGCAGGTGTGAGTGGAGACGAGATTGGGAGGGAGCAGGGAGACGAGGAGGAGGGGGACACAGTGGAGGCAGTGGCTGTTGGTATGTCTGCATTTGTATGATGCTTGCGTGAGTGCCTGTGGGATGTGTGGTGCTTATGTTTGCCTGAGCTTCCCTTGTGTGTGGACGTGTGTGCATGCTGGTCTGATGGTGTGCTTGGGATAGGCTGAGGTACAGGGGTTTGGGCCTGGGTGGAGGAAGTTGGAGGGGGAGGCTAGAGACAGGGACAATGGCAGCCATCAGTGCTGACGCCAGAGTCTGAAAAGCTCACTGATGGGCTGCCTAGCCAGAATGAATGCCCTCCAGGTATGCATTGGTCTGTTGCAACTGCCTCTCTACACCCTGATTGGCATTCAAAATGGTAGACTGCCCAACAGTGAGGGACCTGAGGAGGTCAATGGCCTCCTCACTGAGGGCAGCAGGGGTAACAGGGGCAGGGGCTGGGGTGCCTGGGGTGAAGGAGATGCCCACCATCCTGTGTGAGCGGCCACGGGGCAAACGCTGAGGGACTGCTGGGAGGGCGGTGCTGGTAGGGGGGGTGGCGGCTGTACCTGTAGATGCAGTGGGCACAGAGTGGCCCGCCACCGCAAGGGAGCTTCCATCAGAGGAGGAGTCAGATCCGCTGGTGTCTGCTCCTGTCCCCGCCGTGGAGCTCCCCTCGCCCTCCGTCCCACTGGTGGCTTCAGACTCCGTTGTGTCACCCTGCAGGGCCATGTGGGATGCAGCGCCCTCCTGCTCCGGTGCACTGCTCCTCCGCCTGATGATGCTAATGCACACAAGCACAGAGAGACCACAAAAAGGGGGGGGAAGACAGAAGAAAGACATGTTGACTGCATGCAATACCACTACCGTTGGTGGACACTACAGACACAGAAGCCCCCTGCACTACGCCGTGCACTTGGAGTTCCCTAATCAATCACAGGGACATGGATTTCAAGGCTATGGCCGATTGCTGCACACATGGAAGTCACAGGAGCCTGACTAGGTGCAGTTGGTTTTGTACACAGGTGGGGTGGGGTGCCACAGGGCCTGCCTTAAGAAGGGACCTTGCCTACTAAACTCGCCCTGGCCTAGGGAAACCCACAGCCCACCTCCCCCACCCAGACACCTACAATGCACGCTGAATCAGCTGAATGAGAGTGTACTCACCCCCTTGTGGCTGCTGTGATGCCCTCAAGCGCCCATCCAACTCCGAGTATGCCACTGCCAGGATCCGGAACATCAGGGGGGTCATGGTGCGACAGGCACCCCTCCCACGTTGGGAGGCCATCCCCAGCTGGGCCTCCACCATATTCTTGCTCCAGCGGCGAATGTCCTCCCATCTTTTCTGGCAGTGGGTGCTCCGTCTGTGGTAGAACCCCCAGGGTCCGGACTTCCTTGGCGATGGCACGCCAAATAACCTTCTTCTGGTGGGCGCTGACCTACAGGAATAGTACAGGGGAAAAGGAGAAGATATAACCATCCACTACATCACAGTCATTGGCCCGCATCCCTACCCTTGCCATGACGCACATGCACTCACCGTCGTTTCATGCACACCTCATTCTCCCCCCATCTGTAAGCCACACCACTCCAAGCAGCCATTGCCCATACAGCATGCTCACAGTGTACTCACCTGTTTGTCTGGAGGACTGTAGAGTAGTGTGTACTGGGGGAGGACCCCATCCACTAGTTTCTCCAACTCCTCCGTGCTGAAGGCAGGGGCCCTTTCCCAGACACACAAGCCATTGTCTCTTCCAGACTGAGGTCACATGAGCACTTGCAGTGTAGGTCCTCTCCTGTCGAAGATCAGGTATCAAGTGAGTGAACAGAGAGAAAATGGCGGTGACGTCCATGGCAGTGCGTACCGTCACCGCCGGCGTACATCGTCATTGGCTCCTGGGACCCATAGGGTCCAATGTTAACCAATGCAGGATTGTGCTGCGGTCTTCGACCGCGACGGTGCACAATGCAAGCGCAGTTACCTCATATCCCCTTGTCCCACATTACAGGTCAGGCAGACGCCATTTCAGGGGGCCACATGGCATTAATTTTGACTGCGTCACACATGTCTAGGCCTTGCTTTAACACTAATCCAGCCATATGTCGATTTGAAAACATTTTACGATTAAGTTGTGTTTACGTACCTCAGAGTTCGTTGACTCTCTGCTCGCTGTTCTCCTCCATAGAGCATGTCTGCTGGGGCAGGTGAGGAGATGGCGGCATCCTCTGGGTACAGACCGCTGGTGGACCTGTCGACAATGGAGGAGCGACATGTAATTATCACCTACAGACTTGATCGTACCACAGTCCTGGAACTGTGTGCCAGTTGGAACCAGACCTGATGTCAGCTATCCGCCATCCCACAGGAATCCCCCCTCAAGTGCAGGTGCTGTCAGTACTCTATTTCCTTGCAAGTGGGTCATTTCAAACAACAGTGGCCATAGCATCAGGGATGTCCCAGCCTATGTTTTCCAACATGTTGTCCAGAGTGTTGTCTGCCCTGCTGAAACACATGCGGAGCTACATTGTTTTCCCTCAGGTGGAGGATTTGCCTACAGTGAAAGATGACTTCTATGCCCTGGGACATATCCCCAACATCATAGGTGCCATTGATGGGACACATGTGGCCTTGGTCCCCCCCGCAGGAGTGAACACGTGTACAGAAACCGGAAGAGCTACCATTCTATGAATGTGCAGATGGTGTGTTTGGCAGACCAGTACATCTCCCATGTGAATGCCAAATTTCCTGGCTCAGTACATGACGCTTACATTCTGAGGAACAGCAGCATCCCTTATGTGATGGGGCAACTCCAGAGGCACCATGTGTGGCTATTAGGTGAGGACATGGACCCAATACAGTGTGACTAGGTGTCTCGGTCTGGGGATGTCACTAAGAGTTAGTGTGTGTCTAACAGTTGTCCCTCGCCATTTGCAGGTGACTCTGGTTACCCCAACCTGTCATGGCTACTGACCCTAGTGAGGAATCCCAGGACAAGGGCAGAGGGACGCTACAAGGAGGCCCATGGGCGAACTAGGAGGGTTATAGAGAGGACCTTTTGCCTCCTGAAGGCCAGGTTCCGGTGCCTCTATATGACAGGTGGATCCCTATTCTACTCACCAAAGAAGGTGTGCCAGATCATCGTGGCCTGCTGTATACTTCACAACTTGGCTTTGCAACGACAGGTGCCTTTTCTGCAGGAGGATGGTCCAGGTGGAGGTGTTGTGGCAGCTGTGGAGCCTGTGGACAGTGAAGACAAGGAAGCAGAAGAAGAGGACATAGACAACAGGAACACAGTGATCCAACAGTACTTCCAGTGAGACACAGGTAAGAAGACAACACTGCCTGCTTCATCTGATCTAATTGTTCTAACTCTCATCTGTCTGTCACTTTCACCCACTGTATGGACCCTGAGTTGTCATTTTCCCTTTCAATTTCACAGATGTGTGACCTCTGCTATGTTACCTCATGGACTAGAGCTGTGTGACATAGGTATGTTGACAATAGAATGGACATTGCTATTTTCCTCAGTTATTGCAAATACACATTTGTGAAAGCACAGACTGACTCCAGATTGTTTTGTGATTCAAGGGTGTTTATTTAAGTGCTAACTATTGGAGGGGGTTGTAAAATGGTCAGGGGTGATGGTGGAGGAATGTCCATGGCAGAGTCTAGTCTATTAGTCTTACAGGTGCATTGTCCAAAGGGGCATAGGAAGTGGAGGTGGGGCAGTTTAAGTATGGACAGGGTGACAAAGTGGGACAAAAGGATGACAATCAGGGTGGTCTCATTTCTTGGCGGGAGTCTTGGCATTGTTCTCTGTCTTTGTCCTGGACCTCAGGGACCGTTTGCGGGGTGGTTCTCCATCTGCAGGGGGTGGGGTGCTGGTGTCGTGGTCCTGTGGCTGTGCCTCCTGTCCACTAGCGCCGGCGGAGGTGGTGGACAGTTCATCGTCCAGGCTAATGTCAGGGGCCCCTTGTGGTGCCACAGTGTCCCTCCTGGTGTTGACGAGTTCCTTCAGCACCCCTACAATGGTGCCCAGGGTGGAATTGATGGATTTAAGTTCCTCCCTGAACCCCAAATACTGTTCCTCCTGCAGCCGCTGGGTCTCCTGAAACTTGGCCAGTACCATTGCCATCGTCTCCTGGGAATGGTGGTATGCTCCCATGATGTTGGAGAGGGCCTCGTGGAGAGTGGGTTCATTGGGCCTGACCTCCCCCTGTCGCACAGCAGCCCTCCCAGTTCCCCTGTTTCCCTGGGCCTCTGTCCCCTGAACCGTGTGCCCACTACCACTGCCCCCAGGTCCCTGGTGTTGTTAGGGTGGTGGGTTAGCCTGGGTTCCCTGTAGTGGTGGACACACTGCTGCTTGACGTGTCCTGGGGACAGATGTATGGGCCCGCTGGGTGGGTGCTGTGCTGGTGTTTCCAGAGGGGGGAAGCTCTGTAGTGGCCTGTGCCAGTGTGAGGGGAACCGACTGTCCCGAGGTCCCAGATGGGCCGGGCTGGTCATCTAGATCCAGTTGGACAGAGCTGCTGTCATCACTGTGGGTCTCTTCTGTGGGTGGAGTGGACATGTCTGGACCCTCCTGTCCGGTGATGTTGGATAGGGGTCCTGCAGGGGTGTAAAAGCATGATTATTGCATCTGTGTGTGCCATGGTGTGCAATGGGTGGGTGACCCTGTAGCCCAGTGCTTGCATTCTTAAGTGGGACCTTGTGTGATAATGGTTTAGGGGGGTGTATGGGTATGTGCAGTGGACATGCTTTGGTGATGGGTGTCCATGCTTTGGTGTTACATGCAAGGCTTAGGTTTGGGATGTGTGGTTTGTGATATTGGGACATAGGTGAGGAGTTGGAATGATGGGGGTGAGGGCGAGGGTGGGGGTAAGTGATAGCATGCAGGTAGGGTGGGGGATGTAATAGTTAAGATTTGACTTACCAGAGTCCATTCCTCCAGATACTCCTGTGAGGCCCTCAGGATGCAGTATAGCCAAGACCTGCTCCTCCCATGTTGTGAGTTCTGGGGGAGGAGGTGCGGGTCCGCCGCCAGTCCTCTGAACCACAATCTGGTGTCTTGAGACCACGGAACGCACCTTCCCCCGTAGGTCGTTCCACCTCTTCCTGATGTCATCCCTAGTTCTTGGGTGCTGTCCCACTGTGTTGACCCCGTCCACGATTCTCCGCCATAGCTTCATCTTCCTAGCTATGGTTGTTGCGCCGCGTGGTGCGGCGCGAGCCGAGCATTCGGCTCGCGCCGCGCAGCGCGTTCTCAGGACGCGGCGCGCCCCGAGTCTTCTTTGTACAGCGCGAGGCCCCAGATATTATTTTGGGCCTCGCTCTGTCTTCTGTGGTGTCCCTGTTCTCCCCTGACCCCTCCTTACCTGTTTCTTTTTCTTTCTTCTTCTTCTTTTTCTTCTTTACTTTTTCGAGGCATTTTCTGTCCTTTCTTTATGTCTTTCCCCCTTCCCATGTTACCTTTTTCTTCCCAGCATTCCTTGGTCCCTATTTTCTATGGTTCCTGTTCTATTCTATCCTATGTACTTTTTCCCTATCTAAAATGGTGTCTTTTTACTTCCTGTTGGTCACTTCCTGTTTCTTGGTATATAAGGGCTCTGTTTTCTCCCTTTCCTTGCGCTGCTTCACTTTCTGCTCAGATTGTGTCTTCGCTCCTGATTCTTAGCCTTCGGTTCTGAATCTTTTCAATTTTGCATTTACCTGCATTTTGTTCCTGTTTGATTCCTGGTTTTGTTTTCGTTTCAGCAATCCATTTTTTGGAGGTTTTTTCCCCTTTATTGGGGTTTTTTCCCTCTGGCACTAATTCTAAAGGGCACGGTCTGTTCTTGGCGTTTCCACTGCCTGCAGCACCGTGGCTACTAGAAAGAGTCGCCCCTTTCTGGGCCAAAGCCGAACCCTCAAGACCTACGCCACTAGATCTGCGGTTTCCAGGCGCCAGCAGCACGTGAGTCGTGACAGAAAGCAGCGCCGAACCATTCCGACATCTTCTGATACTATGGATGACACAGTGGCGGCGGCTGCAGATCCTGATTCATCTTTTTTGACTACTATTCAGCAACAAGCTCAGGAATTGCAACAATTGCGCAACGAGAATGCGGTCTTACGACAGGCTTTGGCCCTCCGCAGTGGCGATGTTCCGACTATCTCCGCCTCAACGCCTCGCTTCTCTGGTGAACCAACTAAACTGCGTGAATTCCTGGATGCATTAACGGTTTACTTCGCCTTCAGACCTAGCCAATTCTCTCATGACAGGACAAAGGTGGGATATCTTATTAGTGCATTATACGGTCCTGCCTTGGCCTGGGCAACCCCGATGGTGTCATCCAACGATCCAGTATTGTCGGACTATTCTGCCTTCGTGACCCGCTTCAAACAAATGTTTAGTCGCCCAGGATTGGAAGCCTCGGCAGAGGAAGCATTATGTGATATCCAGCAAGGTTCCCAGGATGTCCTCCGATATATTACACGTTTCCGTCAATTAGCAGCAGAGACCACTTGGGTGGAGCGTACCCTGGTAACTTTGTTTCGCAGAGGACTTAAGGAAGAAATTAAGGATGAATTAGTACATTCCACCAGAGTTGAAGATCTTCGTGGCCTCATGGATCAAGCACTTTCCATCGAGTATCGTCTTCAAGAATGACGAATGGAGAAGAGAAGGAGTAGAGGAGCGTCTCAGCCAAGCTCTTCACGGATGTATCCACCTCATCCTGAGGAATCTCGTCCTCCTGCTAAAGATATAGAAGGGGAACCCATGCAAGTGGATACTGCTCGAGGGCCACTCTCTGCTAGTGAGAAGGAAGACAGACGGAAGAAGGGATTGTGCCTCTACTGTGGTTCTGCTGGTCACCTGCTTCGTACATGTCCTGTACGTCCACCTAGACCCTTGGGAAACGTCACCTCCCGTCCTATGTAAGAAGGGAGGGGACGGGATCATCGGCTATACCTTCTATCAGCTCATTCAACGACAATACAACTTACTTGTTCGTGTTACCAGTCATATTACAACTACCTGATGGCCGCCAAGAAAGAACTATGGCATTATTGGATTGTGGTGCTAGTGGTATATACATGGATAAGACATGGGCCACTAATCTGCAAATTCCCACTCAACCCAAAGACATTCCTGAACAAGTACACACCGTGGATGGATCTTTAATATCCTCAGGTCCAGTCGATACTACGACCTTGATGTTAAATTTACAGTTTGGTAATCATCAAGAACACCTCTCTTTTGATCTCATTTCATCTCCCAACCATACCATTATTCTCGGAATTCCATGGTTTACTAGACATAACCCATATGTGAACTGGGTAACCCGGACAATTTCTTTATCCTCACAGTTTTGTCAAGAAAATTGCTTTGCTTCCGATAAATATTGGTCACCAAACAGATTAACACCTATGAAGAGTACTACGGAGTATTCCATCAACACTGTCCAAGGGGTTCCTGAACATTATTTAGAGTTCCAAGACGTGTTTCAAAAACCATCCAGACCTGTATTACCTCCACATCGAGAGTACGATTGTGCTATTCCTTTGGAACCTGGAACAGTCGTTCCCTTTGGGAGGATGTATTCTCTCACGGAACCTGAAAAGGAAGTTCTTAAGGAGTATCTGGAGGAAAATGTACAGGGTGGTCTCATTGTTCCATCATCTTCTCCAGCAGGGGCTCCTCTATTTTTTGTACCTAAGAAGACCAAAGATCTTCGTCCTTGCATAGACTTTCGAGGCCTAAACAAGATAACTATAAAGGATCGTTATCCTTTGCCCCTCATTAAGGATATTTTAGAGGCAGTCAGAGGGGCTCAACGTTTTACCAAGTTGGATCTTCGGGGAGCTTACCACCTTTTACGTATAAAAGAAGGAGACGAGTGGAAAACAGCATTCAGGACACCGTTCGGTCATTTTGAATATAAAGTCATGCCCTTTGGTCTTACGAACGCTCCTGCTATATTTCAAAGGTTTATGGACTCAATATTTTCCGATCTCTTGAACCAGACACTCGTAATCTACTTGGACGACATCCTTATTTTTTCCAGACACCCCGAACTCCATTCTTCTCATGTGAAACAAGTCCTTCACAGACTCCGAGCACATCAACTATTCTGTAAACCCGAAAAGTGTGAGTTCGATAAGACGGAAGTCAAATATCTGGGTTATCATTTAAGTTCCACCGGCATAGCTATGGACCTAGAAAAGGTACAAGCAATTCTAGAGTGGCCTTCTCCCTCTTCTATCAAAGAAACACAATGTTTCCTAGGATTAGCAAATTTTTACCGACAGTTCATTCAAGACTTTGCTAAACAGACCAGCCATATAACCCATACCTTAAAGAAGGAAAATCTAAAACAGGGGTTTGTCTGGACCAAGGCGGCTGAAACAGCTTTTCAAGAATTAAAGAAGGCATTCACTCAAGCTCCCATCTTGAGACATCCAGATACCAATAAACAGTTTATCGTAGTTACCGATGCTTCCGAAAAAGCTATTGGAGCAGTCTTGCTTCAACTTCAAGAAGATGATGGTCTTGAACATCCTGTTTTCTATTTGTCCCATATTCTCTCTTCAGCTGAACAACATTACTCTGTACTAGAAAGAGAGTTGTTAGCTCTGAAGACAGCCTGCATCGAATGGAGACAGTTTCTGATGGGATCCAAGGAGCCTTTCGAGGCGAGAACAGATCACCGTAATCTGCAATGTCTACGTAATTTTGTATGCCAAAATAGTCGCCAGGCGCGTTGGGCCTTTTTCTTTAGTCAGTATGACTTTTACATCACCTATATTCCTGGATCTCAAAACATTCTGGCTGATGCTCTGTCTCGACGCTATCCAGATTGTACTCCTTCCCCATCTCAGTTTCTACTGGAGCCTAGTAAGATCATTGGAGTTGTTCAATCTTTTCTGGATGAGGTACAACTGGAGTATTCCAGCCTGTCTAATAGCGAAATAGAGAAAATAAGAACCTTTTTATGCAAGAAAGAAGGATTCTTTTTTCATCAGAAGCTGTTATTCCTCCCTACTAACAGAGTGCGAGACAAAGCATTACAGATGTGCCATGATTCACCGGTTGCTGGACATAGAGGTATTAAGGCCACACAAGAACTTCTTTCGCGATCTTTCTGGTGGCCTACCTGGAAATCAGATGTCGAAAGATATGTTCAGGCTTGTCCCATATGTGCCCAAGTCAAGATTCCCCGTAGCAGACCTGCAGGATTACTACAGCCTTTGCCAGTTCCACCAACGCCATGGCATACTATTTCCACTGACTTTATGTGTTCACTTCCGCCATCAGCTGGAAACCAGGTTATCATGGTCACTGTTGATTCTTTCACTAAGATGGCCCACTTTACTGCTCTAAAGAAATTACCAACATCCCAAGAATTGAGCCAGATATTTATCGACCATATTTTCCGTCTCCATGGACTTCCACATACCATTGTGTCTGACAGGGGTCCCCAGTATATTTCCCGGTTTTGGAAACATTTTTGCAAGACACTGAGGCCCGCATTTATACTCCGTTTGCGCCGAATTAGCGTCGTTTTTTTCGACGCAAATTTGGCGCAAAACTATCGCCATATTTATACTTTGGCGTTAGGCGCGTCTAGCGCCAAAGTATGAAGAAAGAGCGTCATTTTTTAGCGTGAACGCCTTCCTTGCGTTAATGAGATGCAAGGAAGGCGTTCCCGTCTAAAAAAATGACGGCGACGCAAATGCGTCGTATTTATACTCCCGGGCAAAAATCACGCCCGGGAGGTGGCGGGTCAAAAAAACCCGCATTTGCGCCTGAATTTAACGCCTGGGTCAGGGTAGGCGTTAAGGGACCTGTGGGCTCAGAATGAGCCCACAGGTGCCCTCCCCTGCCCCCAAGGACCCCCCCTGCCACCCCTGCCCACCCCAGGAGCACACCCAAGGATGGAGGGACCCATCCCAGTGAAGTACAGGTAAGTATAATTTTTTTTTATTTTTTATTTTTTTTGTGGCATAGGGAGGCCTTATTTGTGCCCCCCTACATGCCACTATGCCCAATGACCATGCCCAGGGGACACAAGTCCCCTGGGCATGGCCATTGGGCAAGGGGGCATGACTCCTGTCTTTACTAAGACAGGAGTTATGAAATGGCGTCTGGGCGTCGAAAAAATGGCGCAAATCGGGTTAAGACGATTTTTTAGCGTCAACCTGACTTGCGCCATTTTAAGACGCCCTAACGTCATTTTTTCCCAACGCCGGAGCTGCCTGGTCTACGTGGTTTTTTTCCACGCACACCAGGCAGCGCCGGTCTGATTGCGCCGTCTAACGCCATTCCATAAATACGGCGCCCACATGGCGCTTCAGAATGGCGTTAGACGGCGCAAAATTTTTTGACGCTAAACTGCGTTAGCGCAGTTTAGCGTCAAAAAGTATAAATATGGGCCTGAATATCAATATAGCACTATCATCCGGTTTCCATCCTCAGACCAATGGACAAACTGAGCGTTTGAATCAAGGACTAGAACAATACCTTCGTTGTTTTTGTAATTCCACCCAAAGCAACTGGAACACTTATCTTCCTATTGCTGAATATTCCTACAACAATTCTGTCCATAGTGCCTCCAAGGTCACTCCTTTTTTCTGTTCCTATGGCTATCATCCGACCTCTTTTCCTACTGCTCCTCAATCTACCTCTCCTCTGCCTGCCATTACATCTTTTTCCAAACGTCTCCTGCAACTCCATAAGCTAATTAGATCTAATTTATTGCACACTAAGAGATATATGAAGAAGATCGCTGATAAGAAACGTGGACCCACTCCTGATTATCACCCTCAGGATAAAGTCTGGCTTTCTTCCAAATTCTTGCCCTCTCGTCTTTCTCTGAATAAGTTCACGCCTCGCTATTATGGGCCTTTTCGTATTCTTCAGTTGCTCAATCCTGTCACTGTTCGTCTTCGCTTGCCTCATACTTGGAAAATTCATCCGGTCTTTCATGTATCCCAACTCAAACCTTATGTCCCTGATCCTTTCTCTCGTCAGTTTCCTTGTCCTCCTCCTGTGTTGGTGAATGATGTCCCTGAATATGAGGTTCAAGAAATTTGTGACTCTCGCCTTTTTCACCGGCGTCTTCAGTATTTGATTCACTGGAAGGGTTATCCTCTTAGTGAATGCTCTTGGGAAGATGCTTCTTCTGTTCACGCCCCTCTTTTGATTTCTCGTTTTCATCGTTTGTTTCCCTTCAAACCTAGACCTTCGGGGGGGGGGACCTACTGTTGCGCCGCGCAGCGCGTTCTCAGGACGCGGCGCGCCCCGAGTCTTCTTTGTACAGAGCGAGGCCCCAGATATTATTTTGGGCCTCGCTCTGTCTTCTGTGGTGTCCCTGTTCTCCCCTGACCCCTCCTTACCTGTTTCTTTTTCTTTCTTCTTCTTCTTTTTCTTCTTTACTTTTTCGAGGCATTTTCTGTCCTTTCTTTATGTCTTTCCCCCTTCCCATGTTACCTTTTTCTTCCCAGCATTCCTTGGTCCCTATTTTCTATGGTTCCTGTTCTATTCTATCCTATGTACTTTTTCCCTATCTAAAATGGTGTCTTTTTACTTCCTGTTGGTCACTTCCTGTTTCTTGGTATATAAGGGCTCTGTTTTCTCCCTTTCCTTGCGCTGCTTCACTTTCTGCTCAGATTGTGTCTTCGCTCCTGATTCTTAGCCTTCGGTTCTGAATCTTTTCAATTTTGCATTTACCTGCATTTTGTTCCTGTTTGATTCCTGGTTTTGTTTTCGTTTCAGCAATCCATTTTTTGGAGGTTTTTTCCCCTTTATTGGGGTTTTTTCCCTCTGGCACTAATTCTAAAGGGCACGGTCTGTTCTTGGCGTTTCCACTGCCTGCAGCACCGTGGCTACTAGAAAGAGTCGCCCCTTTCTGGGCCAAAGCCGAACCCTCAAGACCTACGCCACTAGATCTGCGGTTTCCAGGCGCCAGCAGCACGTGAGTCGTGACAATGGTGGTGTGCTGCACCTGTGATCCGAATAGCTGTGGCTCTACCCGGATGATTTCCTCCACCATGACCCTGAGCTCCTCCTCAGAAAACCTGGGGTGTCTTTGCGGTGCCATGGGGTGGTGTGGGTGATGTGTGGGTTGGTGTGTGTTGTGATGTGTGGGGTGATGTTTAGAGGTGTGTTGTGTGAGGTGCATGAATGTTGTGTGAGTGATGGTGTTGAGTGCCTGTGGATGCTATTGTTCTTTCTGGTGGTGTCTCTCTCTGGCCTTCAGTCGCAATTGTTGTCGTAAGGGTTTGTGGGTGATGTGGGTGTGTGTTTTACATTGTATTGGATGTGTGGGAGTGGTGTGTGTATGTGTATCAGGTGTGTGTATTTGGAATTGTCCAATGTGGATATGTTTTGTAAGAGTGTGTCTATTTTGTGCTAGGCGGTGTGTACCGCCAATGGAATACCGCAGTTGAAAGACCACCACGTGGATTCATGGGTCGTGATAGTGTGGGTGTATTCCTGTTGGCGTGACGGTGTCGGTTTTGTTATCACCTGTTTATCCCTGACCTTTGGTGTGACGGACTTGTGTAGGTGTCTACATTTTGGCGGATTCCGAGCTGTGGGTCATAATGGCAGTGTCGGTATTCCGCAGCCGCGGCTGTGTGTTGGCGGTCTTCTGCATGGCAGTAAGCGGCTTTTACCGCCAATGTTGTAATGACCCCCTATGTTCCTCTTCCAATTAATACAGAAGCTGTTATCCCAATTTATGACACATTGGTAATCTTGGAGGTGGTGTCACTGGCTTCTTTCTTTGAGGCTCTAGATTTTTATGTGACATGGTCAGTTGGACAAAGTCTGCTAATAAATGAGAAGTTAATTAATATACTATATGTAGTGTTGTGGGTTATAAGATAATAAGGCAGGTACACTCAAAATTTTGACAGATGATTTGTCTTTATATAACTTGTCCGAGGTAGGGAATAGAAAGTTCATAAACTGTTTTCCTACCTTATGTCCCTTTTAGGTCGTATCCTGTTTCTTCGCCCTTCCTGATAGGCTTTCGTGACAAGAGATATTTCACTCCTGGTCAAGATCTTGTCTGGTCTCCTTCGGAAAAAAGAAACATGGACTTGTCTCACGTAAGTTGTTCTAATTGCTTCAGTAACAGGTTTAGGTCACCGGGGAGGTGCTCATGGAGGTAAGTCAGTATGAACTTAAATAGTGTTCAGGGGGTGATTTATCATGCAAACACAAAAAGTGCTCTCTATAGTTACTCTGCCACCAACAGTACCGATAATTCTATGTTGCTTTTCCCCCTGTCTGACCCCTTATCCTCCCTCCCCCTCCCCTATTACGCATAAACAAGGGCCTCTTTCTCTCCCAATACAGCTGTACCTGGTTTAGCCACGTTCCTCCAGGAACGTGGTCCAGCTGTAGCATGGCGTCTCTCTCTCCTTGTTGGTTTGAACTGCTTTCTGGCTTTGTCTCTCTGCTTTGCTCTGCCCCTGGCAGTTGTGGTGGCTCCGGTTTGTCCTCAGTAAATTCCACAGTTCCTGCTCAGGTGTCACGTTTTCTCTCTCATCACTCTCCTGGCTCCACGCCCCCTTCCACGTCCTTCTCCTTTCTTTTACCCTCTTCTGGGGTCACGTCCCGGAACCACTCCTCTTCTTGGTGTGGGTTACTCTGTGTCGTGCCCCCGGGGAGCGGGTATCCCTGTGTCGTGCCCCCAGGATACCATATAGAGTGCTCCTCTTCGGTCACGTCATGGCCCTGCTCTAGATTCATAACGTAGCTTCCGTTAAATGTAGGTAACATATTTTCATTCTATATGCAAGCAAGAGGAATGAAGAAATAGGGCAGTCTGTCAGATTTGTGCATTACCAAAGAAAAACCTAAAACTTAGACATATTCCAGAATTAGTCTTATATCTGTTTCATTCTGAATACTGCCTGTCCTGGATGCTAATCATAACAGGAGACATTTGGGTACTCAGCCAGGGCAGTCTGGCAAAGAGAGCTATGTATCCTCTAATTAGTAGCAGATGACTGCAACTCCAGCAAAAAGGTGCAGGAATCTCTTCCAAAGGGCCAGAAGCTCAGCGCAACAATGGTACATAAGGCCCAAATAATCAAGGAAAAAGTGTGATCATCCCACATGCCGCAGACTCACAGCATGGACAGCAATAAAAGCTCAGACGTTTGAGGAACAATCTTGGGGCTTTCCACAACTTACACATAGGTGGTTATTATAAGGTTGGCAGTCTCTTGACCGCCAGACTCGCTGTGTCATTCAGACCACCGCCGATGCAACAGTCCAAACACAACATTATGATCACAGCGACCGTGCAGCGGTCAGATCGCCAGAACCGTCAGGATTAGCTATCCCGTTGGTCTGGCAGTTGTGGAGGTCCTAATCCACCAGGGCAGCACTGCAAGCAGCACTGCCCTGGGGGTTACGACCTCGTTCTCCACCAGTGATTACATGGCGGTAACACCGCCATGAAAAGGCTGGCAGGGAACGGGTGCCCCAAGGGGGGGCCTGCATTGCCCATGCACTTGGATGGGCAGTGCAGGGACCCCGTGGCTAGCACCCTCGCAATGTTCACTGTCTGCAGACAGTGAACACTGTGAGGGTGCTGGTGCACCCTGCATCCTACAGCATTGCCGCCGACTCGATTATGAGCCAGAGGCAATGTTGTAGGGTGTTTCCCGCTAGACCAGCGGGCGGAAACTTAGATTTCCACCTGTCGACCTAGTAGGAATTTTGTAATGAGCCCGGTGGGGATGTAGTCACTATGACGGCAACATCCCCATCGGAAGATTGGTGGACCGGCAAAACCATCCTTCGAACTCGTAATCAGGCCCAATGATAAGAAGGTACACAATGGCAGCCAGGTGTAATAGCCTGGTCATGCAAAAACAGACACCATACATTCAATGGAAATGTGGTTGAATTCACCACTCTTACAGTAGTTCAAGATCTATAGCACACAGAGCATGAAGCTAAGATGGCATGGGGACATTGCACATCTTTCCAAGGATACCCAAATGTGTACCACCAATCTCAAAAAAAGCCCAAGATATGTGATGATAAATCCAGGTATTGATGAAAAGTCATCCTACAAGCCCTCAGACTGCTAGAGCACCCAGAGCAAAATATTTAGGACTACAGCCATCAGCACTCCTACAACTACTGTGAATGAAGAGTGGTAAAACTCAGAGCCTCCAAGTAAATGCAAATACAGCACAGCAGAAAACTCTCCTTTCAGTTTGAGCAGGATGAGTATGAGCCTGCAATGCAAACTTCCAGCCCCTCCTCCAACAACACTTAAAGTAAGTTAGGTAGCAGTAATAAAATAGGTGCTTCTGAAGTCCTGTGGGCTTCAACTGTAAGCCCACACAAAAAAATCTTGTTCAGAAAATAGGAAAAATGGAATGAGGGTCGCAAACAAAGGTTTTGGATAATTCTGTAATGTTTAGTTTTCAAGTGTCTCTGAGCCTTTTACTGTATCATTTGCCACAATTGAAGTCAGCAAAGAGAGGTTTGCAATAGTGCCTCATCATAATTTTAGCAACAATAAAGTTTGAATTAAAAATTAACATTTGAAAGGAAAGTTATCACACATCCAACACGTTTCACTAAAGTTGTAAAGAAAATGCTTGCACATTTTTTTAATCACTTTGACCTTACATCAACTGCATACAAAATGTTTACAGTGAGGTAGTTTAACGTTAGAATCATGCATAATGTGATACCAACATGAAACTTTGCACAGGGCTTAATAATAAGGTACAAATTAGTGATGATATAGAGCCCCAAAATTTTATGGCTACTTTGCCCGTATAACCTCATAAAAGAAAATGGCCACTGCTATTATTTGTATTGCGATTATGAACCTAATGTTAGGCATCCATCATATAATTTCACATGTTTTTCTGGTTGGGAATGCCAAAAGTGGTACTAATTCTGCATTTCAGTTCACCCTTGATGAGGTATGAGACATTTTTTATGGATCCAGTAAGTAAAGACCTTATGATGTAAATAAAAAAGTATGTTGTACAGCCCTTGCAAACACATTTTTGTTGTTGTTGTGGATTTCTGAAATTGTGAAAAGATTATTCGCTGTCAATAGGTAAAGATGTCTACCAAAAAAGATGTGAATTTGTAAATATTAATGAAGAGTTTATATCTATTACACAAAATTTTGGAACTGAGATTGATTGAAATCTGTGTGTATTGTGTCAACAATATTTACCAGACGTTTTAATGCGTCCAGCTAATAGTAAAAGTCTGATAAAGGAATTGGGTACTAACGTTTGCTTGATGATCTGCTAGCTTTTGACAAAATAAAAGGACTTTCATCAATCATCAAGATAAAATTATAAAAAAATCATGTTGTAGTTGAACAACTGTTAAATGAAAATAGTAGATTCCATAAAACATGTAGAAAAAAATGTGACAAACACAAACTTGCAAGATTGTCAAAAAAAACTAAACTAGTCAAGACAGTTTTCAAGAGAGTACTGCAACGTGATTGTATGCTTCATTTATAGTTGGTGAATTGAAAGATACATGTTTCTTCTGTGAAGAATAGTCGGGCAGAGTTCATAAATGTGTGTACAGTTGAATTGAGTAATCGAATTTGAGATGCTGCAGTTGCAATAAGTGACTCAAAAGTACTCGCCAAGTTAAGTGGTGGTGATATGGTAGTGAGCGAAGCGAAGTACCACAAAAAGTCTCTTGTTAATTTTTATAACTGGGTTTGGCAAATACAGAACAAAGAAAAAAGTAAAGATAGCAAATTGACCTTAATCTATGGCATGGTATTAGGTGAAATTGTATACTATCTTGAAGGCCCACTTCAAAATTCTGAAGCATCACCAGTATTACTTCATCTAACATCAAATCACTCGTAGTTCATCGTATGGGAGATTGGATGTAGAAAATGCAGACAAATATGTACACAGCACATGATAAAAAGAAAAGATTCTTGCGTTTCTACTAGAACTTACAGCTGAACCAAAAGGTAGAGATATTCTTCTAATACACACAAACAATATAGGAGAAAATATATTCAGTATCTGTAAACAAAATGTTGTTCAGGGTGGTGTCTGTCTGGCCAGTGCAGCTGCTATTATTCAAAAATAAATGTTTCAACCTGAAGTAGATGGATTTAGTGCACAGTTTGAGCAAAATTGCCAAGAAAAGTCAGTAGGGACTGTATTACTTAATCTAATACGAATTACTTTGGAAGGTTGTAACATTTCAAATGACAGCACAGTAAATGAAAAGAGGAGTGCAGCTTTTTCAGTCTCACAGTTTTTTGGGTATCATACCAGTAAGTGTAAGAAGGCAAATCCTAAAGGAAATAATCGCCACAAAAAAGATAACGAAACTCCACTATCTCTTCATATTGGACTAATGGTGCATGCTAAAACATGAAAAACGGGAATTAGTCGACAAACTGAACAAATTGGGTGTATGTATGTCGTATTGGTATGTTTGAGAAGTGTCAGCAACAATAACTAATAAACAATGTAATCAATTCTGCAATGACAGGGTTGTGTGTCCAGCAGGCCTTCAACTCTCCAATTTCACCTGTGCTGCAATAGACAATATTGACCAGAGTCCCTTGTCATCTTCATACACTCAGTCATTCCATGGAATAGTCATATCTCAGGTACAGAGAAAATCAGATGCACAGGGTATATCATCCTCCTTAAAAATTGAAGAAAATGAGTGGATCAAGATATGTACTTCATCCCTACCAGAGTGGTATTTGCATTTACCATGTACAATGACAAAAGAACAGCCAAATGTACCTGTAAGTAAGTCAATGCCTTCCAGCCTCCTCCAAATCATAATGAACATATGTCAGACGAATGGCTGCAGATGATTCAAACTCTTGATCTCCATAATGTAACCAATATAAGCCACACTAGTTGGGCTGCTTTCCACTCCAACTGGTGTGGTTCTGTCTCAAAAAGTCATAGTGTATTGCTACCTTTATTAAATGAGTCAATACATTCTCCTTCTATGGTACACCACTGCTTTGATATACTAAAGCGTACACTGGCCACATTAAATCCTAATCAGACTACAACAATTACAGTGGTTACTTCCAGAAATGTACAGAGAAGACAAAATGCTAATCATGATGGGAGCACTACACATTGAAATGTAATTCCTTGCAGTTTTAGGAGATTGGCTTGATGGTAGTGGCTGTACCGATATTTTAGTTGAAGCCAATGTTACCAGTGAGGGCAAAGTTGGACAATGTCAATGACGATTCTGCTACACACACAAAATTAGTGTTGCATCACTGTAAATACTTTTGAAGAAGGCTTATGATGTATCTACTGATGGGCAAATAGCCATGAAAGAATGGTTTACACAAACAGTTGCAGAGTATTTTCATTTTAAATATTTGAATATTATACTCCAACTTAAATTACTTTTATCCCAATGTCTTGATATCATTCGATCAGCAAATTTTTGGAAGTTTATTCTAACCTTGCAAATGATCTGTCCTTGGATGTTTGCTATTGACCACACCTGCTATGCCAGATGAATGCCAGTGTTCATTAAAATGCTTGTCAAGCTGAAAACAAGAATTCCAGATGTTTATGAGGAATTTTCAAACGGATAGTTTGTTGCTTGTAAAAGTGGTAGACCTTTTTCCTGTATGTCTCATGATCAGAGGACGTATCAAGTATATAAAATCAGATAAATGCGCAGTTGGTATTCTTGATAATCCTAGTCCATTGATGAAACAGATGGTTTCTGGACCTGTAATTGCCAACTTACTGGGACGATTCGATGAAGAAATGGGGTTCAGTGAAAACGAAAATAACCATATTCAACATGAAGACAGCATCTCTTGCAACCCCCGATTTGTAAATTATGTTAAGGAATTTACACAAGTGTTTTCGCATGATCACAGAAATCCATATGCCAGTGTATTGGCAAAAACCTTATGACTATTGCATCAAACTTAATCGTGAGTGATAATGCACATAAATCCATGTGCATTGCTGACGACGTGGGGAGAACTTGATATGGAACATTTGCTCAACAACACATGGTACATTGAAACAATTAATTTTAGAACCTATTCCTAGTATCAAGCTATGTTTATTTCATAAGGTAGTCCCAAAATCAATGAACCACAAAGTATCCCTCTCAAAAAGCGACTGCTCACTTTTTACTAGACTGTATTTTGCTTTGCCAAGATAGAGAAGGAGATTTACATGTATTTCTTAGCCATGAGAATCTTGATTATCCCCCATCACGTTCTGAGGGAGGATTGCTAAGAAAAGGGACAAAGTCTGACATCATCTCTCTTTGGAAAAGCTTAATGTTGCTGTACATAACATGAATAACTTTCCAGACTCTGCAAGTTGTGTTATTATGGATGGATCAGCAATAATCCAGTTCTTAAAACCCAACAGGTTACGCAATTTTTAGGACTACAGCACCTATATATTACAGCCTTATGCACTGAACATACTTGGCAAATAAAAACGAGTAGACATAGTATTTGACCATTACTTTGAAGGGTATCTGAAAAAGGAAGAAAGAAATAGGTGAGGCTTTGGTCCACACTATTGTATAAAGTTTCAACAAAGATAACAAAAAAACTGGGCGACTTTTCTACAAAGTGAAGATAACAAAATGATTTGTTCCATATCTTGGCTTCTAAGCTTTTGAGTCTTGAGATACCAGAGGGAAAAATAGTAGTACTGACAAAGGATGATAACGGGGTGAATGTTCCCAAAAATCTGTATGTATCTGAACTCAGACCATGTTACCAAGAAGAAGCTGAAACCAGAAAACTATAGCATGCAAAAGATGCTAGTGAAAGTGACCAGAAGTATTGTTGATTCTGATGAGGCAGTTATTGCTCTTTATGCATTTAGCAGCCTAAATCTTTCAAATTTGTGGATTGATTTTGGCATTGGGAAACATCAAAGGCTACTGCCTATCCATGAGTATGCTAATAAAGTTGGCAAAAGTGTTTGTGATGGTATTTTATTTGTCCACGCATTTTCAGGTTGCAAAACTGTATCTGCATTTGCAGGTTGTGGCAACAAAACAGGTAAGGAAGCGTAGCACAACTTTCAGGCTGTCACAGAAAAATGTATTGAGCTCTCTCATTTCCCACCAGTTATTTCAAATGACAGTTTCAGTCAGCTTCAGCTATTTGTAATTAGATTATACAACAAGAACATTAAAACAGATTCTGTAAATGAGTGTTGAAGAATGATGGTGACCCAAATTAATCGCTCTCCAGAAAATCTGCCACCAAGTGAGGCTGCTCTTTTACAGCACAGCAAGAGAGCTATGTTCCAAGCGGGTTATGTTTGGTCTCAGTGGTGGAATGTGTATCCTGACATACCTGATCCAGCTCAATGGGGATGGCAGATGAACGATTCTGGATATGAAGCTTTGTGGTGACTTTTGCCTGATGCTTCAAAATGCTGCAAGGAACTTGTTAAGTGTGGGTGTAAAACATTGTGTACCCATGCTTGCAAATGTAAACAATTGTCTCTTCCATGTACTAGTCTTTGTGTTTGTGATGGACAATGCAATCAGGAGGACATGTTTTAGATGACTGACCAAATTATAACTTTAAAAAAAACTGTTGACTAAAATAACAATAAACATTAATAACAATATAATTTATATCTTCAAACTTTCTCAATAAAAATGTTTAATGTTAGTTGTTACAAAATCCATTTTTGATTTCATAACACAAAATATAGGAACAATATGAATGGTGTCATTTAAAATTTTGTAATAGACTTTTGGTACACCCTGTATATGGGGCCCAAGTGCCCCTCAAATAGTAACAACATAGACATTTTTTGATGAACCATGATTTTTGTTTGAAATTTTTACATTTAGCCATTCAAAAGTAAAGGGGGGGTGACCATGTTATGTGGAACACCCTGTATCTCTACCATATATCTACATACTTATCATACTGTACTATGAGTCAATTAAATTGCAACATTTTTTAAATACTTGGCTAAAAAAAATTACAATTATGTGCTGGAAGCCTAATATTACATTTATGATATTTAACTGGCACTTTCGGGCGGTCATTTTGTATTATGACATCACACGCCTAAAATTACAAGTCAGATTTTTTGGATCTATATCAAACATTGATGTTCATATGACTACCTAACACTGTGCAAAGTGTCATATTAGTATCACATTTAGCACAATTCTGGTCGCTTTTGACTCCAAGCTACCTCACCAGTACTGGTTTTAGTGGAAAACACATTCTGAAAATATAGTCAGGAGGAAAATATTTATTTGCAAATCGACTTTTGGTGGATACTGTTTTTACCAAGTTCTTCCGTGAATTGGAAATCAAGCAGCCCAGGACCAATTTCACCTTTAGGAGGGCCTATCAGCAGTCCATAGCTTTTTCCCAGTGGCACAGAATGCACAGGACCCACGTCTGGGCATACCCGTCCCACTTAGGGCGTCACACTGATGTATACAAAAAAGTGATAGCTAAAATCCTCAATCCATCACAGCTACTGTGCCAATGGACCCCAGCTATGCCTGTCTGATGAGCCCTATTAAGGGGGTACCTGTCCTGGGTTGCTTGTGTTCCGGGTCAGGGTGGACTTGGCTTGGACTGATTTGCATATGACTGAATCCAGACAGAGGGGGCATGGTGTTGGAAAGTGGCGATGGGCTGGTATGCGGCTGGGATGCAGCCTGAGTGATTACCAGTGGCTGAGATTAATTGTATCCAGCACTTTTTTTTATACTTCAGTGTTTCACCATGTGTGGGATGGATGTGCCCAGACGTGGGCCCTGTGCACACAGTGCCATTAGAGCCAAGCTATGACTGGTTGATGAGCCCTAGTAAGGGGTGGAACTGGTCCTATGTTACTTGTGTTCCAGTTCAGGGTGAACCAACCCTGGTGGTTCGGGCTGGACTATTATCCTTGGAGCAGAGTTAAGACTTATTTGTCTATGGCTGAGTCCAAACTGAGGTGGTGTGGTATACAATTAGCGATGGGCTGGGATGCGGTCTAAGTGGATACCAGTAGCTGAAATTAATTCTAGCGTTTCGTCCATCATTTCTTTGTTACTTTAGTGTGTAGCCCTGGGTAGGACGGGTGTAATGTGTGAGAAAGTTGGTTACTGTTATTGTTGTGAAAGTTGAGCATGAAGTGAAGGTCAAAGTTCTCTGGAACATAGAAATGTTGATCAGCATGTTGAAGACATTAATATACTGTATTGAGCTGAAACAGTCACATAGTGTTTCATAACATTAAGAGGGTATCAAGGGTGAACAAATAATTCATTAATTCCATCAAACACAGGAAGGTAAAGTGTGGGATATAAAATATGTTTCAGTGCGTAGGTTTGAACGGAAGAACCTGCGGAATCTCATTGTTCCACATTGCTTTCACTGAAGCAATATGTTATTGAGACACGATAAGAACTTCTTTTGTTTCCTTATTGTCAATAAAAAGGAAAATGTGTTGGACTGAGTATGTGTGCATGTGTGATGGTACATGTGGGAGTGTTTAGAATGTGAAAGTGTGGAACAGTGGAATTTTAGGTTCTGTTGAAGACATTTGATGGAATGTTTAGCTTAACTGAGGTGAACTGTGAGGGTGAAAGTTGAATAACAGTATGTTGGTGTTTATGGCGTTTCTACCACTGATGTTTGCTACCCACTATGAGACAATGAAGGTGAATTTGTTTACAACCATTTGTGCTGCCATATTTCCTATCCTATTGTACGTGAAGAAGAACTTTTACACTTTTTCTTTGGCACTAACTTCTCATACGGGCGGAAACAGTCAGTCTTGCGCCATCCTACAGCCCTGTCTGTGAATGGGTGCTTTCTCAGAGCAATTGGCCACATAACTAGTTGTGAGAATCACACCAGGGCAACCATTGGATATTTTGCTACTGCATGGTGGAGAAGACATTACATTGCTCACACACTGAGACCTTTTGTAACACTAGAACGTCCATCTACATCACGAAAATGATGATTGATCCTGCACCAGCACCGCCAGCCTCTCTTCTGTTAAAAGGTAAATAGTAGTACCCTATAAAACAAAAACTTCACGTACATGTGCATTTCACTGCCCATCTCGCTACCTAAATTTTAGATGGTTTACATAATTCTAATACTTCACTCATATGTATGGTTCTTGTTTGAGCTACCGTACAGACTTTATAGAAAAGAAGTTAATATAACGCACAATTATTAAACATACATCTGCATGAAGCGTATGATTGGAAAAAACTCAGCTAATAGCCATTGCATTCAAAAACATTCTACACCTACAGCTTCTTCGAACAGCAAATGTGTTTCTCCTGAAGCCTCTGAAGCGTTTTTGCCCCTTTTTTTAATCCTGCTGGTGAGCTCTGATTGGAGAGAAATGTTCTCCTTCTGTAGAAGATATCTGGGAAAATATCATGCTTCATTATTAGCTACGAAGTACCACGGAAAGGCTTTGTGTTATCAGCAGCTAACAGGCTTTAGAGGAAATACGTTATAGCAAATCCAATACTACCAGAAACCTAGTACTAGGCCAGCTTATGGCGTGTTTTAATTAAAGCGCATCTTTCTGTAATGATAAGCCTGCAGCATTTTGCTACCTAATTACATTGAGAAAAGGATGCCAGTCCTGCAGACACCAAACCATCCTCCTAATTAGGGCTAACAGAGATGACCACTGCATTCGCATTTGTCAGTCTGATGAGTTCTCACCAGACGCATGTGGCTCACACATCTAAATCACCTACTGGGCAGAAACAACATCAACAGAGAGGTCCCGACCAAGTACAGATATTCCCACACAAAGGCTTGGCTACCTGAATAATCGTTCTGCAGATATGATAGTATAAATCAGTGAACAGCTGAAATATAAACTTGCATTTTTCACACTGCTGAAAGCATCTGCTCAACAGCTATGATTACAGCAGGCAGAAGTCCACTTGGGTAGTACACTCTGCTTTGGCCTGAGCCAAATGAAATTGAATTTAGAAATAATGAATTTTGTTAAAAAGGCTGCTGGTTTTATGCACTCCTTACCATCTATTCTCTCCAACACTAGCTTCAATGGGAACTTTGCTGCACACACAGGTTAAGAATGAGTATCTGCCCTTTCATAAAAGAGAAAAATGCAATTGGCAGAGAGTGTGACGAAAGATAGAGCCAGATATTAACAAATGTAAATTATAATGTGCCTTCATATGTGTATGCACATACAAATGCAGATATGAGGGGCAAAGTCGTGACCCACGTGTCTCATCCAAGCTATCTGATACTCAACAACACATCAGATTGGAGTAAAAACAGATCCCGGTGAATACAACCTTTTCAGCCAGCACCTCCATTGCGAGTGAAACAATGACACTTTGAAAGGATGAACAAACACTTCAGGAGAGAAGATGGAAGTGGAGCGGCGTGATTGTGGCTGGACCCCTACATGTTACAGAAGTAGCATAAAAATGTCATATAACCAGTGTGCCTTAACATTATTAATGTAAAGTGAAGCATCAAATTGTATTATTGAAGATGCATTTGCTGTAGAAAATAGAGTTTTCATACATACGTATCCGTTGTAATGTTTAGCCTTAACGTGAAGATTTCTCATTCACATTTACACTTATGCTTTGAAATGTTGCATATATTGAAAAGCACATTGCATATGTAATCACAAATTCATTGTTTCACATTTTGCATTTATTCTGACATGATGTTTGCACCCGTAATGGTGTATTAAAAGTGCATCTTGACTATGCTTTCTAAAGTCGGCCTAAGAAGGCGCCTCGTTTTAACATGAGGTGAATTTTTTCATGCTCTTCTTGTTTTTCTTTTGCAGGTATGCATTCAAGATTTCTTTGCTAGAGAAAGGTGTATTGTGTATTAGAGATGGAGAGACTTGAGAAAAAGAATATTAGCATAGACTGGACAATTTCATGAGCAGAAGAAGCCTCCTTTTCATTGCATATCTGAAGTGAAAACATTCAAGGTTAACCTTGTTATTGGATCTCTGTGGGATAGGAGATTCATTTGCTATTGCAAATGTGTTTCTTAGGAAGAGAAATAATTGGGTTTCTGGTTACATATTGGGAGATACGATAGTGCTGCAACTTTCCACTTTTAGATAATATTTCCATTTGTAGAGTTATGTCAGATTCCTTTAGATTTGGAGAGCCACAGACCTCTGAGCACCCCTTCGACCTTACAGTGTATAGATTCATGCTAGCAATGGTTGTTTTATTTCTAGAGACTTCTACTGGAGTATGTTATGATGCTGATACTTGCCTTGCTTCATTAACGAATCCCTAGAGACCTTTAACTGAATTTTTCATTTTAGTTAGCACCTAATTAGTTGTCCTTAATTCTGTTTATTCTGTTAAGGAATAATCTGAATTCCTTTGAGGAAGTAAATTCTTGTTTCTTAATAGCTATATTATAGTTTCTGTATGCCTTATGTTATTGAGATTTAATCTATTCGGGTGTTTCGGCTTGCCAGTTCTGATTCTGTACCTTTATAATTTGATTTTGATTTCTGCATATATTGGATGGATTATTAGTTAGGAAAAAATATACTAAACCTTCAATACTGATTCCTAGTCCTCATTGTGTGGAATAATGGGCTTCATGTCTTGAAAATTGTGAATTTATTGCTTGTTCTGTCGCCTCCCAGAACCCTGAAAGATCCATCAAGTGGAGACCACCATCCACTTCCATTGTGCACTCTCACAGAAGCATATTTAGTGCATACTCCGGGGGGACAGATAAAACATATGCAGACTTATCTACATGGATAGTGGTCACAAGAAGTCAAAAACTGATGAAGCAATGGAATGGCATCTTGTATGCTTCAACAGAGGTCACAGCACTGCCATCACTAGCGTCCTATCCCATGACAAACGTCCACAATACTGTTGCTGTTGCCACACAACCTTTCTGATTGGAGGTGCTGCTAATAAAAATAGAAGAATCAGAATAAGAGGTAACAGAGCAACATGCAAATAGTATCCTACAATGAGAATCTAAAATATATGAATTTGAAATTTATCTGTATACCGATTTATAAAATGGCCTACTAGTGGTTCAGAAGGCAACAAATTTGCAGCATTGGGCTTTATGGTTCGCTTTGAAAGATCTAAACGGTTCTGTGGAACAAATGCGGACAGGGTTGCCCTCTAAACACTGAAACCTCAGATCCTCTAACATCAGTGGTAATTGGTGCCAATTCAGCCAGCTCTACAGAGAACACAAGCAAAAGGCAACAGGGAGACAAAAAGATGCTTCTTCTTTGAAGACCCTGAAAAATTGATCAAGGATCATAGCATGGAATTGAGACAACTTTGTAGCTCTATGTCGACCTTATTCTATTGGCTGATTTGTGAGTACTGCTAAAAGAACCTACACAAAGAACAAAATATCATTGAAATCACACATCATATTTGTATAGTCTTACCCAAGACTGATTCTAGACACAATTATTCTCTGCTGTTCATTTTAATTAATGCTGCTTTTAGCCAGGCAAACCTGTGGGTGGATATCTAATGCCATACCACTCACACTGCCAACAAGACAGATGGTGACAACCCTAAAGGAGCAATGAGTTACTGGTATGACAATTCAATGCTTTTTAATGCTTCTTACTCCATCAAAATATATTGTGCCTGGCACTGTATCCTGACACCATACTAAATGACAGTGTTATGTTTTCTCAGCCTCAGAGGAGTACAGTTGGTGTCTCGCTTGATCCAGACAGGGGCCTGTGCATCACATGTATGCATGCATCTAACGTTAGGAAACGTCCTGCAGAACAGGAGCTGTCTTTCCAGGGAAGAGCACCTGAAGTCCAGAATAGCCAACTAACATATTTTGGTGGGTGGTCATTGGGTTATTCAAAAGTGACCCAAAAAGAAGCAATACGACTACAGATGTAATCACCAAACTAATCCCATTGATACCCCCTCTCTAGAATATTCAGTCTAAAATTGTAACATATTTGTAAAACATTTTCCAGATAAAATATATGCCATATGTAAAGATCTAAACCCAAAACTGATAAACACAAATCAACCCACCAAATCATCCCTAAGACCAGTTGGGCTTATTTTAATCACAATTACAATTGGAAAATGTAATCAACACACCGAAGCCTACATTCTACATTGATGGTCACATACCAGCATAATTTAGTAAACCAATTCCAAAGATCTTCTCAAAAAGGTAATGCCCCATTATCAAATGTTTCACTTATTGAAATTCTAATTTTGTTGATGCTCTGGAACTGGGACATATTTCTCCTCTACAAAAAAAAACAGAACCAGACCAAAACTCGTTAGTCAACTATGAATTAATGAAAGATCTGCCACAGCTTATCAAAATGATAAAGAAAATATATAGCAAACCAACTAAATGAGTATGTGCAGTAAGATAATCATCTAAAGAGCTATTAATTGGGTTTCCACAAAGGTTGAAGTAGAAACCACTAGAGTCAACATTAAAACATCCATCACATGTGTGACCAGGGGGACATTGACTATTGATCCTGCTAATCCTTTTGGTGGCAGTGGACACAATCAACCCTTCAGAGACTTGTCAAGACCCTTAAAACATGCATAGGGCTTTGCAGAGACTGTTCTTTAGTGGTTTGTGTCACACCTGAAAAATAGAAAACAATTAGCAAAAATTGGAGACTTTTGCTCTGATAGTCTCCCAATCCCTTATGATGTTCCATTGATGTTCTATCCTCACTCCTACACTATTCAAACTTTCTATAGAACCACTTGGTTACCAGGTGGAAGTATTTGAAGTATTCATTCACCAATATGTGGGTGAAACACAACTATACATGAAAATACAAACTTCAGCAAAGCTATGTCCATTTAAAAATACCCATCAATAATTAAAATAATGAATATTAGGAAAATTGCTGAAAAAACTACTTTTATTAAAGAATCACTCAAAATAACAGTGCAGCAGCATATTGCACAAAATATTGCTTATCATATGACATGGATAACAGTTTTTGGTCAAACACCGCAGATAACTGGACACTGTACAGTCTGTTCCCTGTCACGCAATGTATTTTCTCATAGGACCCACGGGGACTTGAATACCAGTTCCGGACGCCCGCTGCTCCCCTATATTTATAGGTCTCAATAGTTGTTCCATCAACCCCAGACCTTTTCCCATTTGTTCGGGCAGCCCCCACTGAGGTACACAACATGTTCAGCCCTTTGGCACCATCCAAGGTCTGTTTCCCATTCAGCCACCTGCGGTAGAAGGGGAGATCCCCAAACCTTCACTACATTGCGCTTGACCACATCCATCTGACATCTGGGCCATTGTACCTTCCCAGTAATGTTAAGGAGGATCTATTTAGACTCCAAAGGAATATCCACTGTCTCTCTCCTCAAGCAAGGATTACATTTAAACTCACCTACCTGACCTTCAAAGCCTGACAAGTTGGCCAGCGATCCCATTTTTTTCTCTGCTGAGGAATGAACATTGAGAGAATGTAAGAAATTTAAATTCCAACAAACTGCACACAGATCCTTCATCATTGCTCTCCATCACTCTAGAACACTTTCCTGGTTGAAGTTAGATACAATAAAGATTAGTCTGCTTTCAGTAAAAATAAAAATAATTATTTTCAAACAAAATGTAAATCTTCACCTTCTTCAATTGCCTAAATGAATGTTAGTTCTCAATATCAGTATCATACATTTGCTACTCCCCATTCTCTTCCCCCTTGTTCACCTGTCCTACATTCATTAAATCTCAGAGTTCAAATCCCTCAAATTGATTTAACTACTATGGCTCTTGTAGCAGAATTGTTCTTCATGAAGTATTCTAACACCTTGTGGGTAGAGTACTTTTGCAAATGAATTTAAAATATATGCCAATCAATGCACAATGGGAAAGATAAATGAATATATATGTTAGGAGGGCTAGAATGAAAATCCCATCTATGAAGTAACATCGTGGGCTGAAACAGTATGGAAGCTGGGAGTAGGACCCCTTTGTTTAACAGGCTGCATTAACAGTGTTTAGTTGTACCCTCCAAGAAGAGTGTTATGAATGAATTCAGAATATATTAGCTTTGTAAGTGATGAACTTAAAATGCATACACATCAAAAGATAGAAAAGCAAAATAAGCTGTTAGCCCAACAACATTTTGTTATGACAGCAAAGTAAAACAAATCAACTTGTCCTGAATTTCACTCTGTCTTTATGACACTATGGGGCATCCAAACAGAACGCATCCTACACAAAACACATAAAAAAAGAATGAAAATGTAAATATATCTTCAAAGTCAATCCATAAAAGAGTACAACTGTCTTTGATTTTACAAGACTACTTAATGTCCCTTCATCAAACTCTAATACGACCATAAATGGGATCCTGTAGCTATTCACAAAATGCCATGACCCTGATAGACAGCCCATCTGAGCAAGGGCAAGCACTGCAAAACACAATAAAATCAAACACTGAAGAAGGATCATTGTTCTCTGTAATATTTTTGTACATTTTGAAGAATTGGTAATGTAAGGTTTTTGGGAACATCTAAATCTGTTTCTTGCCAGACCTAAACGTTGGAGGGGGAGAAATGTCATACAGCATTAGAAAAGCATTAGTGCATCATACATCCATTTTGGAATTTCGAAAGAGGACACTGAAATGTGGGTATACCATACACACCCAAGCTTATCAGTATGCTGTACAATAAACAACATTGAGGCAGAGACCCTATACAAAGCACTTCAGTTCTGAATAGTTTACAAGAATAATCAATGTCAAATAAGAACAGCATAGTAGAGCAAGAAAAGAGAAAATCAGAGAGCAAATGGACTGGTGGATTTAAGAATCTCAAGCAAGGGTGGAAGACATTGAAGGGGGTAAACATCTGTGAGTGGGTAGAGAAAGACATGAGAACTAAGAGAAGTATGTTTCACATATGAAAGAGAAAGCAATGACCAGAACAAATAGATCCAGAAAAAAGAGATTTATGGTTAGGATTAAGATAAAGAACCAAGCAGAAGTCAACTATCATTACTGGATCAGGACATAAGATTAATTTAGAAATTGGTTCAATATGTAGATTTTGAAATGATCTCAGAACAGTATAGATGGGCAGAGAGGGAGTTCCAAAGTTATCTACAATTGTCACCACAAGTGTGTAAGAGACACAATAATTCCTCATATATGTAATACTAGAAACTATGGGCCAGATGTATGAAAAAAAACCTTTGCGAATCGCAAATAGCGATTTTTAAGAAATCGCTATTTCTGAGTCGCAAAATGCATTGTAACATAATTGCGATTCGGAAATAGAGATTTCTTAAAAATCGCTAATGCAATTTCCTAGGCCCAAACACCGAATCGCAAAAAAATTTGCGATTCGGTATTTGAAAATCGCAAATTGAGAAAACGCACACCTGGCAGAGCCTGATGACATCACAAGCAGGAAGTGAGTCATCCCAGGCTGTTTCCAGGTGCCACACCCAAAGGAGCAGTGAGAGAGACACGACCCAGCCCCAGGGAGCAAGTCTGTGAGCAAGGCAGGACTTCACATCAGCATGGCCAATTCTGCTAATGGAAAGGAGAAGGGAGATAGGAAGAGAAAACTGAAGTTTAGTGAGCAGGAACTGGAGGTGCTCACTGAGGAGGTGGTAAGGAGCCATGACCGGCTGTTTGGGAAGAGCTCACTCCATGTCCTAGAGAGTGAGAAGCGCAAACTCTGGGCGGACATACAGACCAAAACCTGCGCAGTGGGGGTTGCGCAGCGCTCAGTGGAGGAGATTAGAAAGAGGTGGTACGACCTGCGTTCCCGTGCCAAGGAGAGGGTGGCCAGCAGACTACAGGAGGCAAGGAGCACAGGAGGCGGACCATCCACCCAGACACCCTCCACCCCCATGGAAGACCTAGTGGAGTCAACACTGCTCCCAGAAGCTGTCAGTGGGGTCACTGACGTAGACACGTCCGGCACACCAAGCACCAGTAAAGGTAAGTGCAGCAATGAAATGTAACTCCATATGTGTATGTACAAATGCCCCTTTGGAATTAGCAATTAGTGCAAAGCATAGTGAAAAGTAGTCCATTCCACATCTTAGAAGCAGCACAACAATGTCTTATGGGAGTGGTAGTCCACAACCCAGAGCTGAAAGTAGCACATAGAATGTAATTAAGTAGAGCGATACCCAGAAGAACACAACACCCATTACATAGTGATATGATATAACTGTACATTTATTACCATTGTGCAACATTTGGTGATACATACATAAATGACATGCTGCACATTGTCGTTGCAGATGGCCCAGGCCCAGCAGCATCAGCATGTGCCATTGTGAGGGATGCTGAGACACAGCCTCCAGCAGACTCTAACACCAGCGAGTCAGTGAGTATTGCGCCAATCAGACGCAGGGCAAGGGCTGTACCTCTCCCAGATTTGAGCCAGGACTCGTATGACATGCGGGATGAAAGCCACACTCCAACCCCAGAAGCCAGATCCACCGTAAGGCAGGAGTCCCATCCCCAGCGTCACTCAACACCCCGCAGGAGGCCTCAGGATGCAGGCACACAGCACGTGGAAGTAGGTGAGGGCCCATCATTCTTCAGTGGCCTGGAATCCTCTATGCTTAAAGTGCAGTGCCTGCAAAATAAGAAGATGACGGCAATGCACAGGCAGATGCAGGCACACAATGCCAACATGGGGGGGAGCTGCATAACAGTTAGAGTGCCTTAACTCAAACATCTGCAAGCTGCATGAGGGACAGATCACAGCTGTGGAGAACACCAGGGAACTGACCAATGCAGTGAAGGAACTCTGTACAGAGATAAGGCATGAGAGAGTCAGCCACCGCAGGCATGCGAGGCGATTCATGGGGATGTTTAGTGGATTTTGTAGATCTGTCAATCGCCTTGCAACATCTACTGCCCTCATATCGTGGCAGGCTGTGGCCGCACAGGTGGAGGCATCACACAGCAGTCGGGATGTAGCCCAGGGACTGGTCCAGATTACAAGTGTTCTGGATACTATGCTGGGCAACTGCAGTGCTACACCCAGTGAACTTGGACTAGGGGAGATTGAGGAGTCATCTAGCCTCAGCAGCCTTGCAGTGCCCACGACAGATCCTAGGCGTCGCAGTGCCAGGCAGAGCACTGCCACTGAGGCAGATACCAGAGGTGCCGGCAAGGCCACTGCTCACTCAAGTGGATTGCATGGCCGTAAAAAGTGACTTTGATGGCCACAGGGGACTGACTGCATATTTTGTTTTACAGTGAACTATGAAGACAATAGTGAGACACTGTAAATGGTTCTTTTATGACACATGTGTTTATTATTTTTTTCTAGTGACACTTATGTTACCGGAAGTTGAGGTAATAAAGGTACCAACTACCAGAACACATGTCAGTGAAGTTGTGTTGTTATTACTTACATCTGAAATGGTTGTGCGTGATGTCAGCACGCCTTTGCCTGCCCTCTGCTGCACTGGTCCTGTCTGCTGGCTGTAGGGGTGGTATGGGATCCTCATCCTCATCTGAGTCTGGATCAGATATTTCCACAGGTATGCCCCTGGTGGTAGCTATATTGTGCAGGATTGCACATGTGGCCACTATTCTACAGGTCATGTCCGGGCTGTACTGTAGTGCCCCTCCACTTTTGTTGTTGCACCGGAAGCGACTCTTCAGCAGGCCAAAGGTGCGCTCCACCACATTGCGGGTTGCCCTGTGTGCTGAATTGTATCTCCGTTCAGCTGGTGTTGTAGGATTTAGGTAGGGCGTCATCATGTAGGAGCACACTGCGTAGGCACTGTCTCCTGGAAGGAACAGAGGGTATAATGAGTATCTGAGCCATCTGACGTCACACTGCCATCAATGCACCAGTGTACAGAGGTACCTAGTAGATATCCTTCACCAAACTCCCCAGCTAGCAGTCTTGTGTGAATCCCGCTGTGGCGAAAGATGTACAAATCATGTGTGCTCCCTGGATACCTGGCCACGAGATCAGTTATGATGTAGGAGGCATTGAATATCACCTGTATATTCATGGAATATTGGTATTTACGATTGCGGTACACATACTCTGTGGCCCATGGTGGACAGATTGCCACATGTGTCCCATCTATGGCACCTAGGACGTGGGGGAACTGTGCTATCTGGTAGAAATCGATTTTTGTCTGCTGTATTTCCTGTGGGGTGTGGGGGAATCTGATGTACTGGTGTATCCTACTCAGCATGGCGTTAAGAAATGCCTTGAAAAATCTAGAGAGGGCACTCTGTGATACTCCTCCAGCTCCTGCTATGACTCCTTGATAGCTCCCTGAGACAAGTAGGTGCAGGGAGCATAATACCTGCACATGGGTGCGTATGCTATTAGTCCTATGTGTTGTGCGCTGCAGTATGGATTGTAGCTCAGCTATCAGGTCAAGTATCATGGCTGAGTTCAACCTGTACTTATCATATATCTCCTCCTCAGTCTGGTCAAAAAGGGTAATGCGCTCTCTGAAAATGCGCTCCTGTCTCCTCCTCCCTCTCCTCAGTCCTGCCAAGATCCTCATTCTCCTCGCCATGACGTAGAGTGCAGCCATTGTGGAAAAGAGTCTGAGGCATTCTGGGCCTCTTTATATATGTTGCACCTGGTTACCACCTGGTTTCACTCTGTGGTAATTTGCATGTGCAAAAGGCCATTCTGCGAAAATGTGCAATTTGCGAATTTTTGATGCATCGAATTGCGACATGGTTTTGTGTGTCGCATTTTGTGTCTCGCAATTTCCGACGTGAAATACCGAATCTGTATTTGCGAGTCGCTATTCCGACTCGCAGTTTGCAAAATGCTAATAGTGATTCGGTATTTCATGTCGCAAATTGCGAGACGCAAAATGCGAGACGCAAAACCATGTCGCTTCGCAAAAAAATCTCAATTTTTGCTATTCCTTGTTTTTGGCCTGCGAATGCCTTTCATGCATCACAGACCACGTTTTTGCATTCGCAAATTGCCAAATTCTGCGATTCACACCGTTTGCGAATGCAAAATGGTTTGATACATCTGGCCCTATAATCTCTCTCCAAAACACTTCTAAATACAAATTATCACACTGAAAAAGAACAAAAAAAGACCCTGTGCCCTACAAAATCATCCATATTCAAACCATAATTTATTGCCTCCAGTACTAAAGGCCTCATTATGAGTCGTTTTGTAATTCAAATTTGGTCCACCAGAATTAAAACTATTAATTGTATGGAAACGCTTCACCTCAAGGTCTTTTCACAATACACATTTCTCAAGAACAAAACTAAGGAGATGTATGCAGGCAAAAAGGACACGAAATGGAGTGAAGTGTGGTAATCAGTTAAGAATCCTTAATTCCCTGTCCATTCCCCCTTCCCTCAGGATACTACTGTTATAATCCTGGGTGCCAGATTACCAATATGGTGTCATTGCGCATTAACTCTAAAATGGTGCGTAGAATTGCAAACATGCCTTGCGTACACATCGACAGGCTTAGAGCAAACATAGCATCAAATTTAGATAAAAACATTCAAAACAAGTTTACTACAATAAATCTAATGACATAAGATGATTGCCACATGAAAACCAAAGGTCCCTAAGCCTAGCAATCCATTTATACTGAAATCTGCCTTCACATGCTGATCACAAAAACAATTTACATAATTAATGCACCGTACAGATTATTTTGCCAGGCAAACCAATGCCTGTGCCAGCACATACATAATATCATTGTGCCAGAAGTTATCATCACTTATTTAATTAATTTTATGTACAAGGCCTGCACCAGTCAGCTAAAAGAAATCATGGTTACTCCTCTTCTGGAAGGTTCCAATCTACCCCCGTATAGCCAATCAAACAGATGTATATTTCCAACATGATGTTCCACATCAAAGTACTGTAAAAACAACTACATTCCCAGTTAGGATGCAACCACTACAACACAGTCTTCAATAAGAATACTGCCCTGGAATGATCTTACTCACAACAGCGGAAATCTGTTAAGCCACTTAGAGCAAGGAGCCACTAATCATATTCAGTATACCTGCCCTGAACATTTTGTAACACAATTGACTAATTAAACGGAGTTAATGTGTTGGACCTTGCCCTTTCTGGCGGGTCACCCTAGATTTCTGCCTTCCCTTGCGTTACTTTATGGAACCCGTTTATGTTGGTTTTCAGTACTCTGTGAACTTCATTCCTGCTAACCAGTGGTAAAGTGTTTGTGCTTTCCCTCCAAAACATGGTACAGGTAGCCTTCACATGATTGGTGCATTGAATTTACTTATAAGTCCCTAGTATAGTGCACTACATGTACCCAAGGCCTATAAATTAGGTGCTTTAATGAGCTGCAGCAATCATTGTGCCATCCACTAAGATATCCATGTAAAACATGTCTCAGGCCTGCCACTGCAGCCTGTAGCACAGTTTCAAACTGTCATATGAAACTGGCGGAATAAACCTTTTGGTAGGCCTAAGTCTTCAACATTACCCTTAAGGTAGACCCCAAAGGCTCATAGGGCAGGGTGCATAGTATTTAAAAAGTAGGATACATGTACATTTTACACGTTTTGGCAGTGACAAACTCCTAGAGATTTGTTTTCACTTTTGTAAGCCCATGGATTAACATTGGGTTCCCTTATTATGCTTAGTAAACAATAACTTAAGTTTGGGAACAGGCAGAGAAATGCTTCTTCCACTCAAATGAATTGTAATTTAAATTCCCCTTTAATTGGCAATTGCTACTTTTAAAAAGTTGGCATTTTTTGATCAACTGTGCCTTTCTGCCAGTGTCCTGGGTCACATGACCGAGAATGGCTCTCCTGTGGTGTTTTCGTGTATTCCTTCCAGACATGGAAACCAAAGAGGCCTGGTGTGGAGGGAGACGGTATTCCTGACAGGATGGCTGCAGAAGAGTTGTGCCCTCCCCTGAGTACATTTCAACGGACCCTGACTGGGACACACACAAAGGAACCTGAACCAGACCTGCCCTTGCCTTTGTCACCCTAAACAATCTTAAGCCAAACTTAGGGGAAGGCAAAGAACTGACCGGTATTAGTTTGGGGAGAAACCTAGGGAGTTTCCCTACACAAAGGCTGTCCTGTTATAAAAGCAGGGAAGAAGGACTGCCCTGCTGTCTGAAGAAGGAGGACTCAATCTGCTTGCCTCAAACCCAGGCTTCTAAGACGTGACTCCAAAGGTCAGTTGGCTGATGGCCTGTTTGAGTATAGAGGCACAAAAAGCTTCCAGAGGCCTTCCTGCAACTGCCCAGCCAATCAGCACCAACTGGACCTGCCAAAGCCTGCTGCTAGTGTCTGCAGTCCTGGTCCCAGCTCCTGGACCCTTGGTTGGTATCAGAGTGTACTCCTCCTTAAGTCAAGGTGAAGCTACAGAAGTTTTGGACTCCATGAGACCATGAAGTGGCCTCTTTGTGCCAAGAAATGACTGTCCACGATGACCGACAATGCTTAACCTATTGCGAGACCTGTACTTCGTGCTTACAGTGATAGCCTGTGCTGACCTCCAATGTGAAGCTACAGTGACAGCTGACTCTTTGTGCCAAAACAGCAACCATCCGCGATGCCCGACCTGCTCTTTACCCCCACCAACACGAACAACAGATCCTGACGAACTTGAGATGGTAACTCATCCTTCAGGGTGAACCTGTTTCTACATCCGACCCGTGCTCCATCACTGTCAGCCTAAAACATATGACTTTACCCTAGTCCAGGGTGCTGCAAGAGAACCATATATTGTGCTTTGTGCTTTTTGGCACTATTTTCACCTGAAACATCTAAAAACTCATATCTCCGGTTCCAGTGGTTGGATGTTTGTTGCTTGGTATCATTTTATGGATTAATATATTTTTTATTTTTCTAAATGAGCTTGGGATTTATTTTTGTGTGTGTTTTCACTTTATTATTTTATTATTTATTATTTTTATTATTGTTTGAGTGTACTTGCATGATTGCTTTGCGCCAAGTTGCCAGAGGATTAAGCTCAGGTTTATTCAGTGACTTTTTTGGTTCATCCAGAGAAGAACTGTGTTCATTTTTAGGTGGGGCTTCCACCCCTCTCAACTAATAACCTAATTTGTTGCACAGGGAATACTGGATGTCATCAAGACTTCCCAGTGTTCCAGTATAACAAGTTCCAGTATTTCTTACCTGATTACATTTTATTAGAAGATAATCCATCCTCCACTGCAGCAGTTGTCCAAGTCTCTATACACTTACCATCTTTGTTCAATGTCTTGGTAAAACTACTGCACAACATGTTAGCTCACAAAAACTTGAAATTCTACTTCTACAAAGGTAATAGCACAATTCATCATGTGGCACACCAGCACTCATCATTAATGCACATAACTCAATGTCAATGTGAATAGCATCAACACATACATGACTGCAAATGTCATGACCCTAAACAGACACTATAATAGATTTATTTGATTGGGGGCAAGAACCATCACACAAAGATTTTCTGTGACCATGATTCATTGGTGAAACATATCAGAGCAATAGAAGTGAAGGATGCCTGAGGCCATTCCCTCTACAAAACAAGAATTGGATACCTTTAAAGGCCACCAACTTTAAATTATGAAATACTGACAGGTGGCATGACAGCATGTAGCAGTAACCATTAAAACATTTATTGAAAAAAGCATGAAAGTGGCATGACAGTATGTAGCAGTAACCAATTAAAACATTCATTGAAAAAAAACAGGAAATGGTCCTACAGCTCTAAGCCAAGATGTATGTAGCAAGTATTTCTAAAAACACTTGGCTGCAATTGCTTATAACATGGTTAGTACAAAGCTATACTTCTCTAAAAAGGGTTTGGCAGATGTACCAAAGACACTAAGGCCCATATTTAAGAAAAATGATGCACAACTGCAACCTAATGCCATCTGTATGTCATATTTATTTCATATTTATAAAATGATGCACAATGGTGCTAAGGAATGGTTAGCATTACAAAATTATGCTAACCACTGTGACATGCCGTAAGTAAAAATGATGCTAATGCAAAAGTGGTGTTGGAACGTTTTGTGGCAAACTTTTTTATGTAAAATGGGATAGCACCATGTTGAACAGCATTAGCACAAAAAAAAAAGCACAAGCAAGAAAAAAACATTTGGGAAGACAAGATGGGAGAATGGAGAGGCCAGGAGGGTCTCCAGGGAGATCCTAATCAGCCAAGTACAAGCAGGGAGGGTCAAGCAAAGTCCTAGGAGAAGGAGAAGAGGAAGCGGAAGTGTAGTTTTAGTGAGGAGAAGAATGACATCTTAGTCAGAGAGGTGAGAGAGCATCAACACCAGCTGTTTATCACCTCCAAATTGCCAATAAGTACAAGAAAGGCTATAAGGTAGGCAGTAGTAGATAAAGTCAATAGCGTGGCAGAGTTGAAGAGGACTGTCACTTATTACAAGAAGCACTGGCATGATTGCAAGTGCAGAACTAGGGAGAAACCTGCCAGGAACTGAAATGCAGCACTGCAGACTGGAGGTGGAAGTCCTGCACACCAGGAGGACCTAGAAAGGCTGAAGGAGATGGTGACAGCTGTCATCCCAGAGGAGCTGGTCACTGGAATCGCAGGACAGCGCAGAGTACCAAGAACTACTAAAAATGCAGGGTAAGTTGCAGGGGGTGACTATCTGGAATCTTACAAATGGCACATGGAGGAGTCACATAGGACACACTTAATGCATGCAAAAGGGTCACATCAAGACACAAAGGGCCAGAATCAAAAGTCCCCATTGCCGCCCAAGCCTCACTTGTAAATACGGCCCCTACACACGGAGCACTTCGCCTAGAAGGGGCATATAATCAGTGTGGCATTGTATATTGTTGTTGCCCCAGATCCAAGACAACATGTTCACCAGAGGCTGTGACTAAAGTGAGCACCACCCGAGGGGTGGTGTCAGGATGGCACAACAAGGCAAAATGCTTCCCGTCCTCCTAGGGTCATTGCCCTTCTCATGTGTGCTGCATCCTGCATCACACAGAGAAATTACACAGTGCCATAATAGATTGTTTGTGTGCAGGAAGGGACACATTTCTGCATGCAAACAATCTATCCCTTCAAAGTAGGCCCCCTTGCACAATGGTGCAAGGTGTCCTGCGTTGGTGCAGGGTGAACTAATCTGGGCAGGCACTAGGGAAAAGGCAGGGGTGAGCCGTAACATGGCGCATCCCTACGCTTCAAAAATGGCACAGCGCAGTGCAACTATTATTGCTGCTGCACCGAGCTGCACAACTTAAGTCAAAATCAGGGCCTCAGTGTGCAACATGTGGAACACAACCTGCTCAGGATGGGCCAACAACAACTCTTACACACCTCCATGCACCATTTGGGAATGAGCACAAAAGTGAACTCATACAAAATATGGGGCATGTCTGTGATCATCATTTGTGCTACAGTACAAGTAGCTTCACTTTCGCCATTTATCAAGGTCGTCTGTGTTGTGTGAATGGTTGGTGTTGTGCATAAAAGGACACCTTCATGCGTAAGAACAGGCACAAGTGGCAACAATGTTGCACTATGGACACAATGTCACTAGCCTGTAATGCAACTGTACCATCATACAAATAGTTGTCCATGTGGATCCAAGCTGCCTATTCCCCTAGTGCCACATTAACAAAGTCTCAAAATGCATGTATTGATCCACATTGTACATCCTTACACCAACATATGCTTGTGGAAGATGTGCTGTATGCAAGGAAATGTCCCTACTGTAGGGAGGGATGAACTAATGCGGCTGACAGCCCATAATGGTTGCACTGTGCCATACTAAATGCAGATGGCAAAGTAACACAAGCATTGTAAGCAATGAACCTCCCCCTGCATTGCTGCACTAGTGCCATCATTCATGGTGCCAATGCAGTAAAGCACCAAAAGAGTGAAAACACTCATAACACTAGTGTGGGAATGTCCACTATGGTGAATAGGAAGGTGCTACTATGGTGGCTGGGGAAAGGGGCCTGCAAGCAATATGGTGGTATGGAATCAATGCACAAAATGCCTTGAAAGGTTGCCCCATGTGTGATGCACAGTGCAACACATAATTAACAACTACAACCTGGGGTCTGTAACATGTCACTGAGCCTACAGTAGCAAGCAAATGATGAGTCATGTCAACAGTCACTACAGTCAAAGATTGACATTTCACTATCTCATTGCAGAGGATGATGTCTTACCTCCTGCCGACCTGCCTGTCCTGGATTTTACAGATGACATGGATGACCAGCTGCTGGCCATCAATGAATAGAGACTTTCTAGGATGTCTTAGGTTCCCTCCAGACACCACCTCCAGTCACATGGAGGAAACGCAGAGTTGCAGGGTCTCCATATGAACCACCCAGCTACCAACACACAACACCAACCAGTCCTGCCACAGCCCTGGACTCCGAGGACTCAGACATCACCTTTCAGAAGAAAGTGGTAGAAGTCCAGCGCGAGCTGGCCAAGCAGGTCTGGGTGCGAATGGAGACCACAGCAGGAAGCCTAGGGGAGTGCAGCAGTGCCTCAGTCCAAATAAGGACAACTGAGTTGCCATCAGAGGCACCCACTCCCCACTATGTGGACTCCAGCAGTCCCTGGCCAACATAGCTGTTGTCATGAGGCAGAGGCTTCAACAATTGCCCTCCCAAAGTGGCAGCATCCTGATAGATAGGCTAGGGACAAAACAATATACCCTAGAGTACATACAGTGGGAAGTGGCCTCCCTCAGGGAAAACATGGCTGCCTACCACCGTAATGTTTCTGCGGTGTTCAGAAATCGGCAGTTCCTCGTTGCTGCAGTGATGCCTTATGTGTTCCCACAAATGGCAGCTGCTGGGACCTTTGATTCCATATCTCTATTCCCTGATGTGTGTGTGACCCTCTCAACTTCAACAACAGCACAACCCATGGCACAGGAGGCACCACACACATCAGAGGATGAAGAGTGGAAGGAACAACATTCACATGGGAAACTACCCAGTATCACCAGTCTGTGCCACATGGACAGTATCTCCTTAGTTCTGTGCTTAAGATCATGCCAGTGTTGTGATGTGCCCTCTTCACTGACTGCCATTATCTCAACCTATTGTCAATTTTAGGCACCCCCTCACTAATGCACACCTGTCCTACCCATGTCTCATGATATGTCCCTCACCCTTGGACTCTCAATATACAGCAAATGACTCAGGACATCTCATGGGGTTTGTGAACTGGAGTTTGTATTGCACTGGAAAATATACTTGCACATGTAAATAAATCTTCATATTCACATGTATCATGTCAACTTTTACTGTGATCCACCAGCTAATCCAAATGTATGCATTGTGTGAATCTATGTCAATGAGAACAGAATATAATTCCATGAGTGGCTTACTGTCAGACACAAAGCCACACACTAGGACTCTAACATGAAAAAGGTGACTGATGGTGTTGTGGGCTACAACCAACTTACAGAGCCTCAGGTATTGAACAGATATGCATGCAAGTTGACATATGGCGTGTATGGGCCAGAACCCAGTGTCTAGAAATGTTCCCTGAAGAGAGCACCAGTACAACTAAGATGTGTGGAACAGAGAAGGCACATTTGTTCAGTGACGGGCAGCTGTCAGTGTGCCAGGATACATACCCCAAATACATTTAAGTAATATGTGCCATACTTTATAAGATTATTTCTGATAGACCTAATCGATGACAGTTGAAGTTCCATACTTACCTGTCAATGATTCCGTATACATACACAATGTGAATGTCAGGAACTGGGGATGACAAATGTTTTGAGTAGCTGATGTCATATTTCAGCCAGTCTGACAGCTCCTTGGTCATAGGGGATACACATAGTCATACATATAAATCAATACAGAAAGCATACCCTAAGGCATTTCTCTAACTTGGCCAGTACACACATGAGAACACCCAGACACTCAATCAACATGGTCACCTAATTGTCTAAACCTAACAAAATTTATTGAAACATTAAAACAACACCTTAATAAAACCTAACCTAGACACTATCCTACACTAAAATAAGCAACACTAACTTATCTAAACGTACCCCTTAAAGCAATCTATCCTAATCCAAACTTATCTTAAACATTTAACGCCACACACTGATCATTGTACCCCCACACCCCTTAAGAGACAAGATATGAGTAGGAACACATAAAATAAGCCTACACATGTACTAACTTAACCTACATACTAAACAAATATATATATATTTCTTAATTGTTTTTCCTATATTTTTTGTTTTTTTGTTTTTTCATATTTTATAAATATAGAACCCCATACATAACGCCCCACCCAAACCCCCAAAACAAAAAACAATACTAAAACCCATTCCCAACTATACTTACTCTATTCTACAACTAACCTAATCTACTTAACTAACCTATCACTACCCACCTAAAAAACACTAAAACTGATAACAGTATACAAGAGGATAAGGGAAGGAGCTGGGGGCTGTGCATCAAAATGTTTAGAGCTTCTTCACCTTTTTCTTACAAAACTTCAGCAACTTGTAATTCCTTCCATTGTCCTTCTCAAGCTGGTCCAACCTTGCCATTATGGCTGCCGTGTCCCTCCTCATGGCCGCCTCAAAGTTTGAGGATGTGGCTGCTGCATGTGGCTGTTGCAGTGGCTGAGTAGGCACAGGTGATGATGCGGAGGGGGTTAGACCTGCTGAGGCCCCCCTGGACCTAGATGTTGTGTCTGATGTGCCCTGCCCAGTTGCAGCCTGTTTTAGAGGTCCCTTATGTTGAAAGGCAAGCCAAGTCCCCGAAGGTTTTTCATACCAATACTTACTGGCAATCTTCGGGTACCCTGCCTGTACCTCCATGATGTGGCGGAAACGCTGTGCCCTCTTCTCAAAAACACACTTCTGTGCTGTGGTCAGAGTGGCAGCTAAAACTTGTGAAGAACACAACATCAAATACTGCATTGGGTAGAGGTAAAACAAACACACATGTACACAGAATCCTCAGATGACACATGCTTTCCACCAGATATTCCACAACAATGTCTATCTCCAATTCAAGAGTAAACTTCCTACCAGCCATCTACGGCCATCTGCAGCCATCTACTGTATCATGTGCATGTTACTGGGTTAATGGCTATCCATTGTTGACGATTAGGGCCCGGAGGTAAGTGGACTACTGCCTCCTTGTGCAACATTTGAGCCATCATACTGGTGAGCATCAAGTGGCCAAACAAGTCTCAAATCCCTGTGCCATAGTCACAAAGTGGAGCAATGCATGCATTCCACCACTTTGTCACCCCTTGTGCTACATCAAGCATTGGCCAGGCATCATGGATCATAGGTGGGGGTTTATCCGGTAGGGGGCCAGGAAAAATGGCACTGGGAATTCAAAGGAGTGCCAATGCATCATTCATGTTTCTTTGGGTTTACACCTGCTCAGAGCAGGCATTACAAGAGGGCACACCATTGCTTACAATGGGCGGGTACAATTCAGGTTTAGTGCCCATATAGTTTCCCTAAGCCTGAACATCACATCAATGTTGTCTACAGATTTTGTACCTAATTCCCACTTCCCTGTGGTGTGGTGTACAAAAAATGTTATGCAGCGCACACATGGTGGCTGTATGGTTGCCCTAAGGGGCACAGGAAGAGTGGCACTGCACTGGGTGCAGCTGCAGTTCTCCTTCTTATTGAACTACCTGTGCCCATGCATGTTGATCATCTCCTAAGTACCACGTATTCACTCAGCATCCACATTCTATACACATGTGATGTGATCAAGCTCACTCATAATTATAATGATGGGTAGACCATATTTGTCGCGCTGCTGCGTGCAGCACGAGCCGAACCTTCGGCTCGGGCCGCAGCACGCGTTTATCTGATGCGACACGCCCTCAGTCTGCTGTGTGCTTACAGAGGCCCCAAATTGGGCATGGGGCCTCGTTCTTTTGCTGTTCACCGCGTTGTCAGGTATGTCTGACCCCCCCCCACTCACCTGTTCTTTTCTTCTTTTCTTCTTTTCTTCTTTTCTTGGACATCTGGTTGTGCCTTCCTTTATGTTTTTTACTCCTTCCCATGTTTCCTTTCTCGTCCCAGCATTCCTTGTTCCCTATTCTCTATGGTTCCTAGTCCATTCTGTTCTATGTGCTTTTCCCTAGCTAAGATGGTGTCCTTTTACTTCCTGTTGGTCGTTTCCTGTTTGTTGGTATTTAAGGGCTGTGATTCTTTCTCTCCTTGCGCTGCAACACTTTCTGTTTGGATGGTGTCTTCGCTCCTGCTGCCTCGTATTCCAGTGCTGGTTCTCGACAGTTCAGAATACTTTTTCCTGTATTTGCTCTTGCTGATATTCTCTTCGTTTTTGTTCCTGTTTTAGGAACATTCTTTGTGGAGGTTTTTTCCCCTTTCAGGGTTTTTTTCCCTCTGGTGCTACTTCTGAGGGGCACGGCCTGCTCTTGGCGTACCCATTGCCTGCAGCACCGTGGCTACCAGAAAGAGTCACCCCTACTTGTGCCAAGGCCGAACCTTCAAGAACAGGATCCACGCCACTCGCTCTGCGGCCTCCAGGGTAAAGCAGCACGTAAGTCGTGACAGATTGCAGCGCCAAATACTCCTGACGTCATCTAACATCATGGATGATACAGTGGCGGCTGCTGCAGATCCTGATCAATCTCTTTTGGCAACCATTCAGCAACAGGCTCAGGAACTGCAACAATTACGCAATGAGAATGTTACTTTACGACAACTTTGGCCTTTCGCAGTGCGGATGTTCTTGCCGTCTCCACCTCTACTCCTCGTTTCTCCAGTGAACCAACTAAGCTGCAAGAGTTTCTCGATGCATTAACTGTATTTCGCCTTCCGACCCACCCAATTCTCCAACAACAAGACAAAGGTGGGATATCTTATCAGTGCCTTATCCGGTCCTGCCTTGGCCTGGGCAATCCCGATGGTATCCTCCAATGACCCAGTATTATCTGACTATCCTGCCTTCGTGAGTCGGTTAAACAGATGTTCAGTCGTCCAGGATTGGAGGCCTCTGCGGAAGAAGCCTAATGTGACATCCAACAAGGCTCACAAGATGTCCTCCAATATATTACCCACTTTCGACAGCCAGCGGCTGAGACCACTTGGGTGGAACTAACTCTGGTGACTTTATTCCATCGAGGACTTAAAGAAGAAATCAAAGACGAGTTGGTACACTCCACCCGAATTGAAGTCCTTCGTGGTCTGATGGATCAGGCTCTTTCCATCGAATACCGTCCCCAAGAGCGACGTATGGAGAAGAGAAAGAGTAGAGGACCATCTCAGCCAAGCACTTCCCGTGTCTTTATGCATCGTCCCGAGGAACCTCGTCCTCCCACCAGAGACGCCGAAGGCGAACCTATGCAGGTGGATACCACTCGAGGACCACTTTCCGTTAGCGAGCGGGAAGACAGACGTTGGAGGGGATTATGCCTGTATTGTGGTGCTGCCAGTCACATGCTCCGGACCTGCCCCGTTCGTCCTCAAAGGCCATCGGGAAATGCCACTTCCCGTCCTCTGTAAGAAGGGAGGGGATGGGATCATCAGCTACACCTTCCATCAGTTCTTTCAAGGACAATGCCATTACTTTGTATATGTTACCTGTGACGTTACATTTACCGGACGGTCGTCAAGAGAGAACACTGGCTTTACTTGATTGTGGTGCCAGTGGCATATATATGGATAAGACTTGGGCCACGACTCAACAAATACCAACACGACCCAAAGAAACCCTAGAACAAGTTCACACAGTGGATGGGTCTTTAATATCCTCTGGTCCAGTCGATACCACCACCAGACACTGAGTTTACAATTTGGGAATCATCAAGAAAACATCTCTTTTGATCTAATATCATCCCCCAGTCATACTATCATTTTGGGAATTCCGTGGTTCATAAGACATAACCCTTATGTAAATTGGGAAACCCGGACTATTTCCCTGTCCTCCCAGTTTTGTCATGAGAACTGCTTTGCGTCTGACACTTATTGGTCACCCAAGAGGTTGATGCCTACTGAAAGTATTACTGGATGTTCCATCAATACTGTTCAAGGAGTTCCTGATCACTATCTAGAATTTCAAGACGTCTTCCAAAAACCAATCAGACCTGTTTTACCCCCACATCGAGATTACGATATTGCTATTCCCTTGGAACCCGGAGCTATCGTTCCCTTTGGGAGGATGTATTCACTCACTGAACCTGAAAGAGAAGTGCTAAAAGAATATCTGCAAGAAAACTTACATAGCGGTCTTATTACACCATCATCCTCTCCGGCTGGGGCACCTCTCTTTTTTGTACCCGAGAAAACGAAGGATCTTCGTCCCTGCCTGGATTTTCGTGGACTAAATAAAATAACTATAAAGGACCGTTATCCTTTGCCTCTCATTAAGGATATCCTAGAGGCAGTCAGAGGGGCTCAACCATTTACCAAACTGGATCTTCGTGGAGCCTACCACCTTTTACGTATTAAAGAAGGAGATGAGTGGAAGACTGCTTTCCAGACCCCATTTGGTCATTATGAGTACAGAGTTATGCCTTTTGGTCTTACTAATGCCCCCTCCATTTTCCAGAGATTTATGGATTCAGTATTCTCTGATCTCTTGAACCATACGGTTGTCATCTATTTAGACGATATCCTTATTTATTCTAAATGTCCTGAACTTCATTCCTCTCATGTTAAACAGGTCCTCCAAAGACTCTGGGAACATCAACTGTCCTGTAAACCCGAAAAGTGTGAGTTTGATAAGACCGAAGTCAAATATTTGGGATATCACCTGAGTACCACTGGCATAGCTATGGACCAAGAAAAGGTACAAGCCATTCTAGATTGGCCTTCTCCTTCCTCTATTAAGGAAACACAATGGGGGTCATTCCAACCCTGGCGGTCTTTGACCGCCAGGGTGGATGACCATGGAAGCACCGCCAACAGGCTGGCGGTGCTTCCCTGCCGATTCTGACCGCGGCGGTAAAGCCGCGGTCAGAAAAGGGAATCCGGCGGTTTCCCGCCGGATTTCCCCTGTCTGGGCTGAATCTCCATGGCGGCGCTGCAAGCAGCGCCGCCATGGAGATTCCGACCCCCTTCCCGCCACCCTGTTTCTGGCGGTTTTTACAGCCAGGAACAGGATGGCGGGAACAGGTGTTGTGGGGCCCCTGGGGGCCCCTGCACTGCCCATGCCACTGCCATGGGCAGTGCAGGGGCCCCCTAACAGGGCCCCAGCATGCTTTTCACTGTCTGCATAGCAGACAGTGAAAATCGCGACGGGTGCAACTGCACCCGTCGCACCCCTGCAACACCGCCGGCTCCATTCGGAGCCGGCTTCTATGTTGCAGGGCCTTTCCCGCTGGGCCGGCGGGCCCTCCTTTGGCAGGCGCCCGCCGGCCCAGCGGGAAGGCCAGAATGGCCTCCGCGGTCTTTTGACCGCGGAGCGGCCAAATGGCGGTGACCGCATGGCAGGCGGCTACCGCCGCCCGCCACGGTCAGAATGACCGCCAATGTTTTTTAGCATTGGCTAATTTTTATCAGCAGTTTATCTTGGACTTTGCAGAACAAACCCGCCACATAACTCAAACATTAAAAAAGGAAAATCTAAAGAAAGGCTTCGTCTGGACCAAGGCGGCTGAACAAGCTTTACAGAGTCTAAAAAAGGCCTTCACTCAGGCCCCGATATTGAGGCACCCAGATACAAACAAACAATTTATTGTTGTTACAGATGCTTCCGAAAGAGCCATCGGAGCTGCCTTACTCCAACAGCAAGAAGATGACGGTCTTGAACATCCTGTGTTCTATTTGTCCCATGTACTCTCTGCGTCGGAACAACATTACTCAGTACTTGAAAGGGAGTTGTTAGCCCTAAAAACAGCCTGCCTTGAGTGGAGACAGTTTCTTATGGGTTCCAAAGAGCCCTTCGAGGTACGAACAGACCATCGCAATCTACAATGTTTGCGTAACTTTTTATGCCAGAACAGTCGTCAGGCTCGTTGGGCCTTCTTCTTCAGTCAGTATGACTTTTATGTCACTTATATTCCTGGATCCCAAAACATTCTGGCTGATGCCCTATCTCGCCGTTATCCAGATTGTACTTCTACCCCATCACAGTATCTTCTTGAGCCCGGTAAAATCATCGGAGTAGCTCAGTCTTTCCTGGATGAGGTACAACTGGAATACTCCAATTTGACTGATCAAGAAATAAAGAAACTGAACATATGTAAGATGCAAGGATATTATTATTATTATAAGAACTTGTTGTTTCTCCCTACTAATGGAGTCAGAGAAAAGGCACTACAAATGTGCCATGATTCACCAGTTGCTGGTCATAGAGGCATTAAAGCCACACAAGAATTACTCTCGCGATCTTTCTGGTGGCCTACCTGGAAATCAGATCCCGAAAGATACGTTCAGGCTTGTCCCATATGTGCTCAAGTAAAGATTCCCCGTACCAGACCTGCAGGATTACTACAACCATTACCTGTTCCACCGGCTCCCTGGCACACCATTTCTACTGATTTTATGTGTTCATTACCTCCATCAGCAGGAAACAGGGTTATCCTGGTCACCATAGACTCCTTTACTAAGATGGCTCCCTTCACTACTCTGAAAAAACTACCTAATTCCCAAGAACTAAGTCAGATATTTATCCATCATATTTTCCGTCTCCATGGACTTCCACACAACATTATATCTGACAGGGGACCTCAGTACATCTCCCGGTTTTGGAAACATTTTTGTAGGACACTGAATATCAACATAACACTCTCATCGGGTTTCCATCCTCAAACCAATGGACAAACTGAGCGTCTCAAACCAAGGATTGTAACAGTACCTTCGCTGCTTTTGTAATTCTACTCAGAGCAACTGGAACACTTACCTCCCTATCGCTGAATTCTCCTACAATAACTCTGTCCATAGTGCCTCCAAGGTCACTCCGTTTTTCTGTTCATATGGCTATCATCCTACCTCTTTTCCTACTACTCCTCAGTCTACCTCCTCTCTTCCTGCTGTTACTTCATTCTCCAGACGACTTTTACAGATTCATAGATTGATTCGCTCTAACTTGTTGAACACCAAGAGATACATGAAGAGAACAGCGGACAAGAAACGGAGAGATGCTCCAGAATATCACCTTCAGGATAAAGTCTGGCTTTCATCAAAATTTCTACCTTTACGCCTTTCTCAGAATAAGTTCACACCTCATTACTATGGTCCTTTCCGAATCCTTCAGCTGATCAATCCCGTCACTGTCCGTCTTCACTTGCCTCTTACCTGGAGGATTCACCCGGTATTTCATGTTTCTCAGCTAAAACCCTATGAACCTGATCCTTACTCTCGTCAGTTTCCCTGTCCTCCTCCTGTGTTAGTGGATGATGTACCTGAATATGAGGTACAGGAGATTTGTGACTCTTGTATCTTTCACAAATGTCTTCAGTACTTCATTCATTGGAAGGGTTACCCTCTCAGTGAATGCTCTTGGGAAGATGCATCTTCTGTTCACGCACCTCTTCTGATTAATCGTTTTCACCGCTTGTTTCCGCACAAACCTGGGCCTTTGGGGGGGGGGGACCTACTGTCGCGCCGCAGCACGCATTTATCTGACGCGACGTGCCCCCAGTCTACTGTGTGCTTACAGAGGCCGCAAATTGGGCATGGGGCCTCGTTCTTTTGCTGTTCACCGCGTTGTCAGGTATGTCTGACCCCCCCACTCACCTCTTCTTTTCTTCTTTTCTTCTTTTCTTGGACATCTGGTTGTGCCTTCCTTTATGTTTTTTACTCCTTACCATGTTTCCTTTCTCTTCCCAACATTCCTTGTTCCCTATTCTCTATGGTTCCTAGTCCATTCTGTTCTATCTAGATGGTGTCCTTTTACTTCCTGTTGGTCGTTTCCTGTTTGTTGGTATTTAAGGGCTGTGATTCTTTCTCTCCTTGCACTGCAACACTTTCTGTTTGGATGGTGCCTTCGCTCCTGCTTCCTCGTATTCCTGTGCTGGTTCTCATCAGTTCAGAATACTTTTTCCTGTATTTGCTCTTGCTGATATTCTCTTCGTTTTTGTTCCTGTTTTAGGAACATTCTTTGTGGAGGTTTTTTCCCCTTTCAGGGTTTTTTTCCCTCTGGCGCTACTTCTGAGGGGCACGGCCTGCTCTTGGAGTACCCATTGCCTGCAGCACTGTGGCTACCAGAAAGAGTCTCCCCTACTTGTGCCAAGGCCGAACCTTCAAGAACAGGATCCACGCCACTCGCTCTGCGGCCTCCAGGGTAAAGCAGCAGGTAAGTCGTGACAATATTGGTAAATCTGCACACATCTGGAGCAGAATTGTATTCACATTGTGTACTCTACTCCTGCATGAGCCCCTAGAGACCTCAACACATGTACATCATCTGTACCATTTCCTGAGTAATGTAAAGCAATATGTGGCACATAGTGCTGTATTAGGTGCTGTGACAAATAGGTTAGCAACAGGCATATTAATCAGAGAAACAGCACCTCTGACACATATCTACATATCTTGACTGACATCACTGTTTATGTGGGCATGCTTTCCGTTTCCTAACATCCACATTTTCATAGCAGCACAGGTTGGCACTTGTGCAACAATCAACTTAATCTACATCCTCAACTTTACATCAGACATGCTGTCTATATCTTAACTAAGATGATGTCATCTCATTGGTCACAAATGCCATTTCAACATTGTATTGCACATATCATACCCTCTCACACAAAACCGTGGAGTGATACATGTGACGCACAAGGTGACACTTACTGGCTGCATCGGGGTCTTGAAATTGGGACACCTGTCCAATTGTGTAGGTGGAGGCCCACCTGGAAGACATTACAGGAACACATAACGTAGTGATTTTTGAACATTCATGTGCATGGAAAACTGTTACATATTCAACTTGTTAAGCTGAGTTAGCAAGTCAACTCTGTTTTAGGACTGAACAACTGACAAACATTACAATTCTGTCTGTAAGACAAAGTGCCAGATAATAGAGGCCCTGGCACCACCAGAGCATTACTTTCCCTGACGCTCCTGTGGTGCTTTTCACTGCACCATATGTACAAGGATCTTTTTTGCATCTTTTTTGTAGCGTATGCCTCCATGTACATATGGGGCCGCATGACTCAGTATTCTGCATCAGAGGGGCATGCAATGGTTCTTGCAGTGACCGTCCAATAGTAACAACCATTGCTTTTGATGCTGCCCCAGCTGTTGAAGACATCTTACTTGTTGTCAGCGTCAAAAGACTAACAACAGCCCAGGGATTGTGTGAGCATAGCAAAGTGATGAGAAATGCACTGATACATCCTTGTTTCTTGCTTCTTATATGTGTGTGCCATGTGAAGGCACACACTGTAGAGGTAAAATGCCATGGATGTTTGCTTATGTGCACATAGGTGTCCCTTCCTGCACATTAACAAAATTACATTACGGACGTCTTGGCACTACTATGTTGGCTGCATTCTGCAGCACACATAGAAGTGGCAGATCTGCATTGTAGACTGTTTATCTCTAGGAAGGGATACCTCCCTGCACATAGACACTCTCCTCAACACAGACACACTTGTACTATGGTACACATATGCCTGCGTTGGCTCAGGCTGCTGACTTTTGTGCAGCTGCAAGCACAGGCGCAGATGCAGTCCTGTCCCGTACTTCTGGTAATGTGGGACAGGCCTGTGTTACAAATTCAGCGCACTGCAATGCTGCTGATGTCAGCACAGCACTGTGCTGCACCTGTTTCACACATATGTGGCTCATACTAATCACACAAGAACATGCACAGATTTGGGTGGCAGACCTATCAACATGTTTCAGATACAGATAAACAGGGGGACAGGATACTGGCCACTGGCTAAAATATTGATTCCTGTAGTTGATCTGTGTGAAGAAGTAGCCAACCACTCAGAAGCTTGCCTGTTTTCATTCACATAGCGCCAACACATACCTCCATCACGTGCCTGCCACATGTAACATATGGCACACCGTGGTGTATGTCAGGACACTGATTTTGGGAATCCTGTCAGTATGGTTGCACTTGCCATGTTTGCCACCATACATGAATATGCTCCACATGCAAAGTGGAAATTGGCTTCTTGATGTCAAGGGAACAGTCATGTAATTAACCAGCCTTAGTTAGATATATAAGTTGACTCCAATGAGGAAACAGTGTAACCACGCTGATGTTGAGGCTAAATGTTTTGGATACCACCTACAGCAGGAATACACAGCTTCCATTCCTCAGGCCTGGCTCTGCCGTCATGTGGCACCAGCCTTTCATACTGCCACAATGCTTGCACTTGTAAAATATTTTACATATGGTTATGTAGTAGTTGTCTCCATTGGCATCATTACCTATAACAAAACTTAAAAATAGATGTAGCATCATGAGGTGATCACTCCTGCTTACACATGTGTAAATGTTATGTCACTCTGCACATACATGACTCTCGGCACACACACCATGACTGACAATACTTCTGCATCATGTTTCCCATAGCTTCAACTTTACCTACCCCATTTACACAGCTGTAATGACCATGAGAGACGTGTACTTTAGTGCTTATGAAGCATGTACCCTTGCACCATTGCACATGTGTGTCTGATATTTGACACTTTATGGGGTATATGTGATACACACTGTACACAAAGAGGAATGTGCAAGTAGTCTGTACCCGGGGCATAGCTAAGCTCTCTTAAATGATATTTTCTTTAGACATAAAACTTTCTGTCCTAACCCTTGACAAAACATGCAGCAGTCAACCTTATGCCCCCCTGTCATGCACATGTAAATGAGGATGTTGCAATGCAAAAGGGCTACTTACCAACTGGTCCACCAATCTGAATCACCAGGTGATCCAGTAGATCTTGCTCTCGTGCACTGAGGTCTGCTCAATGGTGCTTTATTTGATGGGCTGCGTGCACAACTCCAAAGATCCGGCATAGGTGTTGGAGCACATTACCCCGCCGCAGCTTCCATACCTCTGTTGGGTAGCCCTGGATGACCAGGCCACCTATATTTAACATCATGAGGAGGTAGTGTTCGACCAGCCAGATGAACCCTCCCAGTTTATCTCCACTAATCCTTTGTGCTTTCCCCCTCCCCGACATATCGCAGTTTCCCTCCACTGCACTCCAAACACTAAAACACCACCACTCCTCAACCAGCACCAGCTCCACACACCCTCTCACAATCATAATAAAACATTACCCCAACAGACTACCCCAAGACAGACACCGACAATACAATTACTATGACAGGACAAAAACACTACACAAGACTCAGCTAAAACACAAAATGCACAGGACAGCAACAGGACACAGCACAAAACTCTCAAAAACCACCACTCCTCGACCGGCACTAGCTCCACACACCCTCTCACAATCATAGAGAAAAAAAGACTGTAAAATAAAAGTGAAAGTGAAATCACTGTTCCATGTATGCAGCAAGGAAGTCCTGTTTCATCACTTTCTGGGCGTGTGGGTCACATTTTCTGAAATGCGTCGTTTTTTTGACACATTCGTGTTTTTCCCCATTAAGGCGGACAACGCCTGTCTACTTGTGATTGACGCACAGGGCCAGGCATAATTGTTTTGAATAGCGTAGTATGGAGTATTGCCGTTTGCATTGAAAAATTTGACACATGACGGTCATGCATGGTATTACTTCCCACAATGGTTGACAAGGCCTGTCGACTTGCGATTGACGCATAAGAGCCAGGCAGCATTTTTTTTAATGCAGTCTTGCCGTTTGTGTCAAAAAATTTGACACATAATGGGAATGCGTGGATTTTGTTGGAAAGGGTGTCAGTGCACCCAGATTCACACACCTTGATACACGGGCTATACATGGATGTAGTGAGAATGGTATGGCTATGTGTATGTGCATGTGCATTCACATTGTAATGGTAACATCGGAATGTGTTACAATATGTTTGTATGTATGTGTGATGCATGCGATGACTGATACCATTTGTATATGTGCATGTGTTAGTATACCTTTTCCACACACATGTTACCACATGTGTACTGGGAATGTACATATGTGATGTAACACATAATTGTGGGTCTACCACATTGTCATGTCTAACTTCCAAATGTACATTTGTCAACACCACTTCAGATATGATAGGCATGTTTATGCATCTGATACCCTTGACAAATCGTACTCAGAGGATGCAGTGGACTACGGCTGGGTTGATTTCATGTAACCCGTGGCAATGTGAGTACATGTTTGTCCGCACTGTGATGTGTTGTATGGGTCAAGGTTCATTATGCTGTGTTAAATGTGTAACATATAGTTCCCCATGCATCTATGTTGCAGGAGATGGTGTACTCACATGTGTCAATGAAGGTTGGTATGTGACGTGTGTGTGGAAAGACATGTGTAGTATAATATGTTTAATGAATGCCAAATCTATCTTCCAGCATAGACATATGTCAGCCATAGTTTCATGGCTGTGTAGTCATATCAGTGCAACCTAAGTTTCCCTATATGGGCACATTTCTGAAGGTCATTTAAGTCTATGTATATTCATGTGGTACAAACACATTTTCATTAGTTTGTGCATACACCAATACACAATACCAGGCCTGTACCATTGAGGTGGTACATGGGTGCTGAGAATTCAGACATATGTGTGCAAGGCACAAAGTTAGTACATACAATCCACCACAGCATGTTTGTTATGACTGTTACATACAATGGCATACAACTATGTAGCAGGGTTGCAGTCAGGCAATGATGGCACCCTAGTCATCATTTCTCCTGTGGGACTTTGTGTGCCCACACAGACCCATGGTTGCATGTTTTGACGCAGGTTGGTGGTGCTCCACTCAGCTCAGTCCACCGTGCACATGCATCAGGACCCTGACTGTGTCAAGAGTCAATGTAGCCTTAGCATGGGAGTTAGAGGGTATTGGGAGGGGATACACTCTCATCATGATAGCTCCTCAGCAGCACAACATGCATACAGACACCTGCACAAATGTGATCCCATGCCCTGGCATTTTTTTTTCTTTGGAGTACTTAATGTCAGGCTTGCCCTATCATGTACAGGGGACTGACTGCTTGTTTGTGTAGGAGATGTCTCGTCATTTGGCATGGTCTGACACAAATGGTTAAACATTGTTTACATTTTCCATATGCAGCTTGGTTAGAGCCTGGATCTCTAGTGTAACTTGTTTATGTTTTCCGACCTAGGGGACAGATAATGTCATCTGTCACTGCCTTCTGTCAGAACAGTATGCGATGGGCAACAACATCATTGTTGTTGTTGCAAACATGAACGGGTTATGTACTGACCTAGACACCCTTTGTGAATATATGTCAGTGATCACATGGTAACATTGTTGTGTTGCACAGTCAGTATTGGCCCATATATGTACCTTCTCCAACAGTACTGGCATATATTGTTTGAAATAGATTTGGTCCTACATTACTTGCATTCTCTAGGCTGCTTACCCTTTGTACACATCTTCTACTGCAACTTTGTCCAGTCACCCATAGACAGGATGCTACGCGTGACTTGGGTAATTTGAAGATGTACACATCTTTTTCTACTGGCTATGTGATAGATTCCCTCCCATTCCAGGCTTTGCTAGATTACATGACTTTCACACACATAAGACAGTACACGAGCCTCTGCACTTATGTAGTGTCCAAGTGACCTCCCCATGTTGTATCTCCAAGTGTATGAGGGAGTCTCTCAGCAGTTCTTCCACTTCCTTTGGTGTACACAGGCATTCACTCACATCTGCATTCCACACTCTATGTCATTTTCACCATGAGTGTATCTTGTTACTGTGTGAAGTCATCTCAGCTATCATTATTAGATTTGCCACATACAACATTTCTGTCTCCTTCATCACACCACACAATTTAGGATGGGTCTGTGACATTTTTGGACATTGCTAAACTTACATGCACATCCCACACCTGATTGGCATGTGGGAGACCTAGACATTTTTGGGTATTGGTCCCAGTAGGTCACTTTCTCTTGGTCAGGCATGTGAATGGCAATGAGAGGTGTGTTTTCATATGTGGTGTGTGATGGTAACATATATTCTATACTGGGTTACCTTGTAGACACATATCAACCATTGTAGGTAATTTCTAACCCTTTCCTACCTAGGCCATACCCCGGTACATCAGCCTTCACATGTATTTCCAGATTAGATGCAGGCATATGTCAAGACAACACAATTGTGTGACGTGTAAGAGTGTACATTGGAAGTGCTACACACTCTGCCATCATTCCACCCACACTTCAAGTGGTGGTGCATACTCCAATTTTATTGATCATTCCTGGCTATGGGGCATATATGTGAAGAGTGGATCAGCACCCATTGCTGCTCCGCTTGTCTTGCTACCCTTAGCGCACTCCACAGCCAATATATGTGTGCTATATTTGTGAGACAGCACACCATGTGGCAGGGTTGGGGCCAATAGCGCTCACGATACGTAACACCATTGATATGTGGTGCAGGGTTATGGTAACCTTACCCTCACCAGTCTATGATGGTCTCTTGATACCAATGGTGTTTCCCCTTGTCACACCTGCTGAGTGCATGAGTTACAGTTACCCGCCTGAGATGTGACACAGTTTAGTTTCCTAAACCAGGACTGCTGATCTCAGCAAGCCAAGAAAAAACCTGGACCTAATGAGCCTCCAACGTTATTCAAACCTCTGTGTTTTACTCATGGTAAAGGCGGGGCCAGGCTAGAACGTCTGTAGCGCACAAGGGCATGCCTCTAGGCGCTAGCAGTGCTTTGGCCAGGCTTAGAGCAGGGACACAGGAACTATGCGGCTGGGTTGACTAAATTATGCTACAAGAAAAGACAAGTTATGCAGCCTAATGCGATGTAGGTGTGTTAGCATTTACTAATTATTTTGTCATTTGTACATGTTATTAGCACTTCCTGGGTAAAAGCTTCTCTTGATACGGATGACTGACCTACAAATACAGAAATGAGCAACAGAAAGGTGACCCACCAGCTTTTGCCAAGGGCCTCCCACTGCGCGGCAACCCTTACTGCCAAGTTTGTGGTAACTTTTGATTTCTTTCAGGTAGAAATACATGATCTATTTTTTAAATCCACAGATTATGCTGCAGGTTCTGGAACATGTGGAAAATCAATAAATATTCTGAAAACACTGTAGCCGCACAATCGCATAATTCCTGTGGTCTTGACAGAGTGAGAGTGAGGTAGCATTTGAGGGGGTCACTTCTGGGTGAAGTGTGGAGCCCTTGGCCTGTGAGCCCACCATAACTTCTGGTGCCCTCTGAAGCATAGCTGGCACTGGGGGCATTAACAACAGCCTCTGGTGCGCGTTCTTCATTACCTCCTCACACGCCCTTCCTTGCGGTCTTTCGCTTGTGGGCATAACTGCCCCAGGCGGGGCAAGACACAGACCTGCTCAGCGCAGGATACCCTCCCGAGTGATAGTACACTCTACAAATACACATAACTGCTCCAGGCCAGGCAAGACACACACCTGCTCAGCTCCAGGATACCCTTGCGAGTGATCGTGTGTCTACAAATACACATAACTGCCCCAGGCGGGGCAAGAGACACACCTGCTCAGCTCCAGGATACCCTCACGAGTGATGGTGCGTTCTACCAATACACATAACTGCCCCAGGTGGGGCAAGACACACACCTGCTCAGCTCCAGGATACCAATACACATAATTGCCCCAGGTGGGGCAAGACACACACCTGCTCAGCTCCAGGATACAAATGCACATAACTGTCCCGGGGGGCAAGACGTGCACACCTGCTCAGCATCAGGATATCCTCGCGAGTGATAGTGCACTCTACAAATACACATAACTGCCCCAGGCCAGGCAAGACACACACCTGCTCAGCTCCAGGATACCATTGCGAGTGATGGTGCATTCCACCAAAACACATAACTGCCCCAGGCGGAGCAAGACACACACCTGCGCAGCTCCAGGATACAAATACACATAACAGCCCCAGGCGAGGCAAGACACACACCTGCCCAGCTCCAGGATACCCTCGCGATTGATGGTGCATTCTACAAATATACATAACTGCCCCAGGCAGGGCAAGACACACACCTGCTCAGCTCCAGGATACAAATACACTAAACTCCCCAAGGCAGGGCAAGACACACACCTGCTCAGATACAGGATACCCTCGTGAGTGATGGTGCGTTCTACAAATACACATAACTGCCCCAGGCGGGGCAAGACACACACCTGCTCAGCACCAGGATACCCTCGCGAGTGATGGTGCATTCTACAAATACACAGAACTGCCCCAGGATGGTCAAAACACACACCTGCCCAGCTCCAGAATACCCTCACGAGTGATAGTGCGTTCTACAAATACACATAACTGCCCCAAACGGGGCTGGGCGCACACACCTTCTCTGCACCAGGATACCCTCACGAGTGATAGTACATTCTACAAGTACACAGAACTGTCCCAGGCTGGGCACACATACCTGCCCAGCACCAGAATACCCTCATGGGTGATAGTGCGTTCTACAAATACACAGAACTGCCCCAGGTAGGGCTGGGCACACACACCTGCTCAGTGCCAGGATACCCTCACAAGTGATGGTGCGTTCTACAAATACACATAACTGCCCTAGGCGTGGCTTACACAACTGCTCAGCACCAGGACACCCTCATGGGTGATAGTGCGTTCTACAAATACACAGAACTGCCCCAGGTGGGGCTGGGCACACATACCTGCTCAGCACCAGGATACCCTCGCGAGTGATAGTGCGCTCTACAAATACACAGAACTGCCCCAGGTAGGGCTGGGCACACACACCTGCTCAGCACCAGGATACCCTCACGGGTGACAGTGCATTCTACAAATACACAAAACTTCCCCAGGATGGATACACACACCTGCTCAGTGCCAGGAGACCCTCACAAGTGATTGTGCGTTCTACGAATACACATAACTGCCCCAGGCGGAACACACATACCTGCTCAGCATCAGGATACCCTCAGGAGTGATAGTGCACTCTACAAATACACATAACTACCCCAAGCAGGGCTGGGCACACACACCTGCTCAGCACCAGGATACCCTCACTAGTGATAGTACACTCTACAAATACACATAACTGCCCTAAGCAGGGCTGGACCCACATGCCTGCTCAGCACCAGGATACCTTTGTGAGTGAAAGTGCACTCTTCAAACACACATTTCCCAAGTGCACTCCTGGTGAGATGCTCCAGTACAGTGGTTTTGTCCCCTTGAAATAAATAGGACTACAACTACAGCTGGAGAGAGGATGATGGGCAGCTGCTGAAGAGTGATCCAAGCCGGAAAGAGGAGGGTGAGGCGAGGGGTGAGTAGGGTGTGAGGAGAAGTAGACAGCAACGAGGGACAGTAAGGGGCGGGGAGAGGTAGAGGAGGGTACTGCCCTGAGAGGTGCACTCCAGCAGTGAGAAAGGTGAAAGAGGAAGGGCATAGCTGTACAGTGACCTCATGTTCAGTGTGACCCCTTGGGCCAGGCTCGCCCTTCTAGCCAACAGCATGGTTCTGCTCATAAGAGCAGGGGCCTCTCTGGTGCTTGGCACTTACATGCAGTGAGTCTAGGTGCACCATACCTCGAATGGCATGAGACAGTATGCCTTGCACATGGGTGCAACAGTCTCCATGAGCATGGTGGAGGGGGGAATGAAGCACACACCAGAGACAGCTGTTAAACACATGCTCTCTCGAGCAGTTCTTAAAAACCAAAAAAAACTAGCAGCTGAACAAGAGAGCAGTTGAGGAACACAGTAATGCATGACTGAGAACCTATGGTAATATATGGGCGGACACTAGGCCTACTATGGGTAGCAGAACATCTCCCGCCTCCTCAGTTGCTGCCCAGCCCTCTCCAGAGTGTCATGAGCCCTAGTGTAGGGAGGGAAATGGGCCACCCTGCTGCTGTTTGACTGGGAGATCCAGGAATAAGTTTGGGTTTAGTGGGCCCTCTGGGCCCTGGTGCCACTACACCTGCTGCACCAGTTGAAGCAAAGCCACTGCATGAACGTGCTTGTAGTTCTATACAAGAGGCTACATTGCTACCTGTTAATGGTAAATCAACCAAGGTTGCTGCTTGTAGTCCAACATTTTGCAGATTGGCTTTGACATGTTTAAAATGTATATTACATTTACTGTAAATTTAAATTGTTATGGAACCATTTATGTGGTGTACAGTGCAGTTGTGCATACATCTGGGGAGAGATTGCACCTTGTGACTCTTTTTCCATTGTTGTGCGCAGGCCAGCCCAAACACCCTTGTAATTTGCATTTTCATGCTGGGTTCATTTGTATGTTATTTATTATGACTCTTAGAAAACCACCATACAAGAAAAAGGCTATAGGTGGTACATCCTTCTCCGTTCAAGCAGCCAAACTATGGAATTAATTACCCCCAACTATAAGAGCCACAGATAACTTTCTTGTCTTCAGAAAACGACTCAAGAGTTGTCTCTTTCCTTCATAACCACCATATTCAAACAACTATGGACTGCATATGCCTATGTTGATTCATATTTATTTCTGATTATGTGTATATTCTAGGTATGTATAGTTCCTTAGAAAATATGTATTGCTACTATGTCTTAACAATAAACTACACACACACTCTTTAAACCTGTTTAACTAGGTATATTTACTCATGGTTTTAAATATGTATATGTATGTACATATATGTGTGCATATGTGTGTGTATTAATGTGTGTATGTATGTGTGTTTGTGTGTATATATACATGTATATATGTATGTATGTGTGTATGTTGTTCTGTGCTTGGCATGTTCGTGGGTCATTGCATGGCTCCTGGGTGGGTTGTTATACTAGATATCTATGAATCCCTGCTCTCATCTTATATCACACTTATCTATCCATCACCATATGTCATGTCTCTATCAATCTATCCTCCATTCCCACTCTGACTCATCCCAAATCCATTCTACTACTTTCATCTCCTAAATAACTCTGCCTACGCTCTTCCCTTCGCTTCCACATCTAACTCACCTCACCTCCCTTTACTACCATGACCTCCCAAACAACCCTACTAAATTCACCCTCATTTATCTCACCCTGCTACTATGATCTCCCTAACCCTTTCCACAGACTCTTCCCTCCTCCATCCCCCTTTACTCATCCTGTTGTGTAGCCATTTTAGTTATAGCTCCATGCACGTTAGTTTAACACACTAGGCTGCTGTGCACTTTGACCTAGATATATTATATTGGCTTTGCATTGTTATTTTTTATAACGCATTTTACGGTCTTGTTTTATTTTCATCTATCTAACTGTTTTTGCTTAGACCAGCACTGTGTTCTAAAACAAGACATTGCGGATCACTTTGTGCTTCAGTCAAGGCAACAGTTTGGTACATTGCCAGTGAACGTGGTAGAAGTTTAGTATCCAACATTCGTAGAACCTACACATCCTTATGTAGGGACATTTTCTTAGAGCAGCAGCTGTGTTATTATAAAAACACTTCTTAGTCCCATTACACGTTAAGAGAAAGACTGCTGCCAGGGAACCACGACTGTATGCTGATTGCTGAATGCTTCGCTGCAGATGCTAACGCAGACTACAGGCCTTTGCTCAGGTATGAGGGTTGATGTCCTCCCGGGGGAACCTAAAAGGCAGAATTAGAGCGTAACATGCTGTGTTCAGATTATGACTTAGATAGGAAATAGTCCATAAATCCTAGTGGCAACATGATAGCATTATTCGTGTGCTTCACTCTTCTCGTCACCATATTAATATTGTCATGCTTTGCTATCTAAAATGCATTTGTTTTATTAAACCAGTCATTAAAACTCATACTGCTTCTTATTGTCATTTATATATGAGACCGAATTGTGAATGAGAGAACCGGATGTGACCTGAGTGACCACGACTTCCCTGAGAAGCCTAATATGTCATGCGCTCGGCTGCCTAATCATCCCTATCTTCTGGTAGAGATGAGGCACTGCTAGTTAGCCGGAGCAAAACCCGGATTTAGAGCAGCAGGTGTCACCCGCAGTGGGTCAGACTCAGTCTCCCATACCGTGGACGATCTTGCTGCTCAAAATCCAGTAGTCTAAGTAGAATAATGAGAGCCTACGTGAAAATCCAAAGCCTAAATCATCTTACCATAAACTCCCAATGAACACTTCTGGATTCTTTCCTCCTCCACCCCTCCATTCCTACAGTCAATCTAACTAACAAACTCTCATATCCGCGGCTCAGATTAACTCATAATAATACTAAAACTGTACTCATATTTCCCTATACTAATCCACCACTAATTCTTGTTGGCTTCCGGAGTAGCGTGCTACTTGCCGAAAAGCACTTCGACGCCTCGTCAGGGGTAGTAAGTGCTAAATAAATACTATTACAATACAATATAATAAAAATTTTAAGTACACCATTTTGATACAGCCCCTACCATATGTACTCCTCCCTTGCATACATCTTGCCTGGCGTAGTCATGACGTGGTGCAAGGGGTCGGAATTAGAGCTGTGCCAAAATTACACCTCTTTTATTTCTAGTGCATGGATCTAGGCCTTCGGGAGTCACATGAGCGTGAGTTAGGTGACACTGATGTGCGGCATGGATATGCTAGACCCTCTTACATCACAACCTATGTTCTAACATTCTTTGTAACTGTTGGGGTTTTTTTCTGCTCTCTGAGGTATGAGCACCTTTCCAATGGTATATGTAGCAGAGAATGAGTACATCATGGACAATCAGGTGCAAAGTGATTTAATGGTGATATTTACGGGGTGATTTTACAGTATCTATATGTAGAAGTTCAGTACAATTTGTTGTCTCCTGCGAACTCCTGCTGCAGCATTTTGTTGTTCCCCCTCCACCTGTGCTGCACCATTGTCATCCTCCTCCTCATTGGGGACATCTACTAGTTCCTCCCATTGGACATTAGTCTGAATACATATGTTATGCAAGATTGCACATACAAAAATCATCTTTCATACCATGGTTGGTGCATACAACAGGATTCCTCCTGTCAGGGCCAGACACCTGAACCTTGACTTCAGGAGCCCATATGTCCTCTCCACCACATGTTGTGTCCTTCTGTGCTCTCCATTGTATGCCAGCTCTTTCTCCATTGTCGAGTTGCCAAAAGAAGAGAAGTCATCATCCATGGCTGAATGACGTAATCTTGGTAGGCTTCAAAGGAATGTGAGAACATGTGTCTGTCATGCATATTTGTTGTGTCATTTATGCCATTGCAGATGCTAGCTTTAGGTAGAGTGATGACTCAGACTTGTTTCTGGTATTGTGTGCGTTCCTGTTTAGCTGAATGGTTGAATTGGTGTGTGGTGGTGGACATTACTATCATGAGTTGTGGCTCAGGAACCTGGTGATTGTCACATTAAATCTTGACTGACAGTTGGACCATGCACATTATGTGTTGTGTTCTCCATATTTGAGGCGGTGTCCTAATGTCAGTGGAACGTACCACCTCCTTGCACCACAATAGTGTCATTTGTATTGCCACTATGGTAACCCTACATGGCCAAACTCAGGCCACCATGTTACCATGTGGCACTCACTACGGATGCAGGTGCAACACTTAGTGAACCTTTGTAGCAGATTATGCCTGTGCCAGCCAGCATGTGCACAAGTGTAAGATTCACACAATAGGATGGCTAGTAAAATTGGTGCAGAGGATTCTCCAAGGTTCCTAGACATGATTTATCATGTTAGGTAGGGGCAGGTGTTAGGTAGGGGCACACCTTATTTTTGAATGGATCCCTATGTACTGTGCATGAAATGGTCAGGTATGTTCTCAATACTCCTACACAGTTTTTATGGCATCCGTTATCTTGACACTATTGCACCTACTCTGCACCATAGTGAGCCATTTATTGTATATGGGGACCACATGGTGGCAGTAGGGTGCAGCAAAGGGGCACACTTACAGTGGCACTGATTTTGATGCTGCGCCACTTTCCTCACATGTGACACTCAATCCCTTCACTTTAGACCTGCAGGTGAGTGATGTACTGGGACTTTGAACCTATTTAGTATGTTGTGTGCCATGACACAGGTGTTGTGCTTTGTTTGTAGCATATGATTCCCATCCTTTTCCCTTGGAAAAGCTCTTTTACACACAGTTTTGTTGTTGGCAATTGTTGGCTGCCATACATATCTGCATGTGGTTCATGAGCACCATGTGCCACCACTGTATGGTTTGCTTAGTGATGTATGCATGCGTTTTCAGACACCTGTGTCACAGGAGAGGTAATGATGTGTTTTTCTGCAATGCTCCGTATCGCATGACCAGTCCTTCTAAGTCCCATGTCTCCTCATTCACATGTATCTCTGGCCTCTCTCAGTACAATATCAGTAGAACAGCTCCCACAGTGCCCTGTTGGTACCCTGGTATCATGTTATGGAGCTGTGGAATTACCAGTTATGATTTAGGAGTGCTGTGAGGTATCCATCCCTACACATGGCCTTTCATGGCTGGTGGTGTTGTATTCCTATGTGTGCCACACAATGCACCAGACCGGTGAAGCTGGATACAATGGGAACATCTGGTATGTTTAGGTGATATATAGTTGGTGACGGCAACACTTGAATGGCATTTACTATTGTTGCTGCTGGAGGCTTATATACCATTACAAATATGGGGCTGTGCCTATATGTGACTTTCTTGATGTTTACATGGCCAGTGCCATTCACTTCACTGAGCTATTCGTTGTTAGGTGTAATGTGTGTGGGATATGTATTTATTTGTCAACCAGAGGACACTTGTAGAGGTTTGGGCCCAGCTACTGGACATAGCTCCACCTGTCCTTCACATGGTGTGCCAGTCAGGTTGTGGCTGTATTATGTTCATATGAGTGTATGTGATGTACATTGAATACAGTGTAGTGTGGCATGTGGTATATGTATTGTTGTCTGTACATCTGTGTTTCCCTGTCCATGTGTGTTTAGTTTGGTGTATGTATTGTTTGTTCTACAAGGTTGGTGTGTTGTCTGTGTAATGATTGGTATGGTGGCTCACCTACGAGTAGGCCATTGCCATACTGTCCATCCTGGAATTGCTCATTGATGGTGGAGTGCCAGAATATGTAGGCATCATGGACGCTGTCGTGATATTTGGCTAGATTGCTTGTGAAGAGCGCATGGTGGCCCACTATGGCCTGCACATTTATAGAATAGGTGTGTTTGTGGCTCCTGTAGAGGTGTTCCGTTGCAGCAACTGGCACAAGTTGGACATAAATGCTGTTCATTGCACCCAGCACATGAGGGAACCCAGCAATTTGGAAGAAACCTTGCTTGATCTCCTGCTGCAGTTGCTGGGTGCTGGGGAAGCATATGTGGTGGGGTGTGAGGCAGATGATTGAGCCCAGAACCTTTGGAAGGAAGGCCGAGAAGGATGGCTAGGAGGTAACACCCACTTGTGTGCCAATTCTCTAGAACGATCTTGATGCCAGCATATGGAGGACAGCCAGGAGTTTGGTCATGGGTGGAATATTTGTTGGAGTTTCCACCCTTGCATTGATGTCTGGCACAATGTGGTGCATCAGGCATACAATGGCCTACTGCTTCAGACAATAGGTCCTGATGACATCTTGTTCCCTGAGTGCAAGGACGGTTGTGCACTGTATAAATACCTGTTCCAACCCTCTGTGCTGCCTTTGTGGCTGCTGTGGTGGTGTTTGTGGTTGCTTCAGTGGTGCTGGTAGGACCTGTTGTACTTGCTGCTTGACGCTAATCAGACTTTGTGTCATTTTTTGGGACCAGTTCCTTACTGTGTGTCGCTTTTGCGTCAGGCAGTAAATATGGCTCTGGAGAGCTAGTGTCATTTTTGGGAAGGGAACACCTACCTTACATATCATTGTCGCTAAACGACGTAAGGTGGGGTGGCCCTCCCAAAACACGACACAAACTCTGATATTTTGTTGCTAGACAGGACTAGCGAAAGGAATATAAATAAAGTGCTAGGTTAGCACCGCTTTTGCATCAAAATAAATGGGGTAAAGATGGCACTAGGTTTTCTCAAATATGGACCTGAGTGTCTATGAGTGAAAATGTTAAAACAGCAATGCCCCACTCATCACCTACTCCAAGGTCAGAAAACACATGCTCTGAGATCTATTACTTACCTTTTGATTTTAATATATGTACCATGTCCAAGTAAAATTTGTGGATTTTCTGGCTTTGATGTACTTTGAGTCGTATCTGTAAAGAGTGTATCACAATAAATGGTTAAAGTTAATTTGTTTTTAGACAGGGAGAATATCTAAAAGAGTTGTAGGTGCACCACTTTGAAGAGCACTATATCATAATGTAGTAACAGTACACTTCTGCTCCAAGAATCAAGCCACCTCTCCAATCAGTCATTAACAGTATGCTTGCTTTGACCCTGTACAGAGCTTCATTGCCTGCTGTGTATGTATTGACTGAAAAAAAGAAAGGTTTAAAGGGTGTTATAGTTAGTTGGAAATGTCAGTTAAAATATACAGTTTTAAAGAAATAACTAGACTACAATTTACCAGGTTATAGTTATCTCAAGTAACACTAACTCATAACCTAAGGTAACTGTAACTTGTGCTCCTACCATGCACAGTTTTCTCATCAATAATTTCATTGCAACTGTTGCAGTGATATTATCAGTGATGTCATACAACATTTCAAGAGTGATAGAATATCTGGAGTAATTAGCAGTGGATGGCAAGGGTGCGAAATATAGTTAGCTTGGGGCACAGGAATTTCTAGGGTTGTTTTTTGTGTAAAACACCCACCCCGATGCTGTGCATGGCCTTCACCCATGCACAGTGGATCTTGGACGCAGGGCCAGGCAACAACCAACCACAAGGAGATGTGGGGGCTCTCCTGCCAGCCCCTATTCTAGGTACCAATGGGAACTGGCAATTCTTTTCATTTTTTTAATTGCAGGATGGGAGCATGTGGGTTCCCTCCCCAAGCCTTTCAGGCCCTGGGGACCCCATTCCCATTTTTTGGGAAAAGGTGTGGGTCCTTCCCCCTAGCCTTTTTAAGGGGGGGTGCTTGGCCCTTCTCCCTGACCCTTTAGGGCTCAAGGGACAATATCCCGGGCTATATTTTAAAAGTGGAGGGGGACCCACAGTCCCATTACCCAAGCCTCTAGGGCCCTGGGTGTCCCCCTAGACCGGGGCCAATTACATTAATTGAGAGGAAGAGGCCCTGTGCCCTCCTCCCTAAGCCTTTAGGGCCCCAGGGACCTCATCCCCTGAGGGGCCTTATTTTTTATAAAGGGGAGGGGGGAGAGGGGAGCGTGACTCCCTTCCATGAGCCACTATGGTCCCCAGGGACCCCTATCTCGCACAGCCTTTCTCATTTATTAAAGAGAGGGGGCACCTGGCACTCTTTCCAAGCTGTAGTGGCCACAGGGACACCATCCCCCAAAGCCTTAGGAAGGTGCCCTGGTGACCTCCTTTGGGTACCCAGAAAACACTATGTTGGGGACCGTGGAGGGGGACATATCCGGGGTGCACTGGGACAGGTATTACTCATGCCCAGCCAGAGCAGCCATTTTTGAATGCTTCTGTTGGAAGGAAGCTAAATTTCCCTACCTGCTGTGGTGCAGGCATGGAGACATATGTCTGCTCCTACCTGGCAGGAGCAACTTTAAAACTCCCACCCGGTGGGAGGACATGTGTTTTTTTGCCTGTGCTCTAGCAGGCAGGGAAAGTATTGTGTACTGAGGTGGGATCCCGGGGACACAATGAGTGAACAGGCCTTGGGGAATAGGGTCCTTGGGACCTATTGAGACTTGGGTAGGGGGGTTGTGTGCTCCCTCCACTTTTTTACAAGTTGCCCCCGGGAGATGGGGTATCTGAGTCCTTTTCAGGCTCAGGGAGGGGGGCTGTGCCCCCTCCTCTTTATTTTTTAAATCGGCACCATGGCTTAGGGGTCCATGGGGCCTTTTCAGGCTCAGGGAGGGGGAGACATGCTCCTCCCACTTTAACTGAAGTTTAACCAAGGAGGACGGAGTCCCTGGGGCCTCTGAGAGGCTTGCGAAAAGAGTGCCACTTGACGCACGGCCAGTGGTTGATTAATGTATGGTAATGAAAATTATTTTACGTGAAAAAAACATAAAAATTCCTTGAAAAAAAAAAAGGTTACAGGGACATTATAGTTAGGAAATAGAATTTAAAAAAAATCAAAATTCACTTGTGGCCTAAGGTAACTCTAACTCATGCTCTCGCCATGCACTGCTAATTACTCTACATATTATGGCACTCATGACATCTTTGATAACATCATTGATAATATGAATGTAATGTTTGCAGTAAACACTTTTGAAAACAAAAACGTGCGTCGCAGTGGAGTTATAGTTACCTCAGGGACCGAGTTATAATTACTTGAGACAACTCTAACTATAACAGGTGAATTTCCATGGTTTTGGATGTTTAAAATGTGAGCCTAACTATAACGTCCTTGTAACCTTTGGTTTTTAAGTGACTTTCTATGTTATAGTAAACTCTGGGGGTTATTCTAACTTTGGAGGAGGTGTTAATCCGTCCCAAAACTGACGGAAAAGTGACGGATTTACCACCAGCCGTATTACGAGTCCATTATATCCTATGGAACTCGAAATACGGCTGGTGGTATATCCGTGACTTTACCGTCACTTTTGGGACGGATTAACACTCCTCCAAAGTTAGAATAACCCCCTCTATTTCCTCACTATAGCATCCCCGTAGCCTCTGTTTTTTCATATTTCCAGTGCATACACATGCACACACACACAAACATATATTCTGTAGTTATAATTAGGTTTACCAGAGGTAGGCATTCCTCAGTTTTTCACTCTCAATAACTTTGCGTTGTTTGATAAATCTCCACAGAACTCTGTAAACCTATTCCACTTTCTACATTGGGGGAGTATGCAACGTTTTGTGAAGATTCATCAAGGGAGTGCAAAGAATACAAGCATTTGCAATGCAATGGGTGTCACGTTTGCTCGAGTTAGACTTTTCTTGAAACATCCATTGAAAATTAAAAGTAATACAGTATTACCTAAGTGAGCCGATTTAAAGTGCCACACCATGAGCATGAACGTGAAGGAGCATACAAAAGGAAACAAAAGTTTGCTTGCAGTCAAATTTATCGGCTGTTATGCAATTATCCATGTAACAGGGTCAATGTCATTCAAGATCATGCTGCGTAGGAAATAAAAAGAAGTCCAGAAGCCATGCGGAAAACATGGAGCCTCATATGTTTTCAGTAGTTGGCCGGTGCGCTTGAAAAGGGATAAACACTGGAAAAGGCATGGCGTATCAATGCCTTTCACAAATGAAATCATGCAATTTTTAAAAGGCAAGCCCACACACCAATGAAATTGATGGGCATGCGGTGGGCGTGGTTAAAAGCCCACAGAGAGATTAGAACTGGCTAGAGCGCTTGCTTTTTCTATTTGTGCAGAATGCAGCATACATAGAAAAATAAAAAATGATAAGAAATAAAATGATTTCTCCTCCTTGCTCCATGCTAAAGCCACCCATGGGGTGACATTATTTTTTAGAGCTGTATTAGGTTCACGATTTTGCATAAATCTGGGGCAGCATAAAAATGCAATAGGGTGTTGCTGTGGAACACTCACAGCAACACCCATTGCAGGCCCCTTTCACGTTAAGTGATGTGTGTAATGGGGCCTTTTTTACAAGGTGGCATTAAGCCACAAAAAGTGGCTTAATATTTCCTTGTAAATATGACGCAGAGCATTGTGCCACCAGAGCATCGCTAAAAGTGACACACTAGTGGCTCAAGGGACTTGTAAATAAGCTTCTTAGTAATTACAATGTTTTTATTTCTGATAGGAACAGCTAACTAGTCCTGCCTTGGAACACATAAAAATGTGCCTTACTCTGTTTTCAGTCTATCTGACCTGAAAACTAGGATACAAGCCAAATTTGCAGAAATCTGTCAGGACAGATGGTGAAAAATTGGAACTGTCTTTGAAAATACCGGACGCCTGGCCACCTTACCATAAAAGGATGACATTCTGTTTGCATGCTATGCCATTTTTAGAAAAGGTGTCTTAAGTCTCAGGACACATGTGGATAAATGCACACCTCATGAAACTGCATTGTAGGCTTTTCCAAATAACTACAACACACTGCTCTTAACCAAGATGTTGTGTTGGACATCATACTGTGGAATGTACTACCTGTACATTGTTGGGCAGTGCGATATGAAGTTGTGCAAACCCCCAAAACAACAGGTTTTAGTTTTCACACAAATAATATTCCAAAAGAACAGGTGTGTTTTTTTGTTAAGGTTTTCACAGTTTGCCAGAATGAGCGTAGACTTTGAATGCTGAAGCTGCTTTGCACTACATATGACGCTGAAAAAATGCATACTGGGACAAAATAAAATGACACCAATCTTTTACTTCTGCAGTTTTATATAGAGCGGGCTGGTCCCAAAGGCACTGGAACACTTTATGTAAGCACCAAACTACACTAGGCAAAGGCAAATATATATTCAGATTTTCAATATTACGCTGACACCAGAACTCAAACCAGTTTCTCAACACCCAGATTCAGCAGCTCTGGCCGTAATGCCACATCTTCTCACTGAACAAAGTAAAAGAAATAAAAAATATAATTTTTGTTAGTTATAAGTAACGGTTACATCCTTTTCTGCAGCGCTGCTGTGCCAAGGACGTAACTATTATGTCCTTCACATTACAATTGGCCATTGAGGGCAGATTGGTCTATTTGTATTAGGCCCTTCTGCCCCCAAGGGGGGCAGAAACCACTTAGGCACCATGGATTGGTGTGTGTGTATTTTGCTTGGGGGAGCAGCCCCTTGGGGACCGATCAGCCTATTTTTATAAGGCCCATCTGCCTGCAAAGGAGGCAGAAACCAACTAGGCACCAGGGATTGGTGTGTGTGTTTTCTTTAGGGGGTGGCCCCTTGGGCAAGTTTGGATCCCTATGGTGGAACTTTATTGATGACCATTTCTGCCCCTGGGGGGCAAATCAGCCTAATTCTGTAAGGCTCATCTGTTCCCAAATGGGGCAGAAAGCCCACTAGACACCAGGGAAGATTTTTTTTTTAAAAAGAGAATGGGTTTATGGTTGCACCCCCACCCCAGATAAATGGGGATAAAGTTGTTTTGCTCAACGGTGGGCAGATTGGTTAATTACCTCTGATCCACTAGCTGGGGGGGGGCAGAAAGCCTACTAGAAGCCAATGAATAAAAAAAAATAGAGGGGTGGGAGCTGCCAACCAGTATGGGCATGGTTAGGCTCCTCACCCCAACTGAAGGGGGTAACAGCCTTCAGCCACACTGCAAACTAAAGGATCTTATCCCAACAGCAAGCAAGAGGCCATTTGATTATTTGGGGTTTTGATTTTACACTTGGGCCAAGACAGCTTGGCTAACTTCTAATATAATCCCACTTGAAATGGTGAGGGCTGCACTTTTTGGACTTTGGACACTGCCACCTAGAAAAATCTACCACACCAAGACCCATCTGAAAACTAAACATCTGGGTGAGTCCATGGTATTGTGCTTCACATGTACCTCACACCATTTTCCTACCCACAATGCCCTGCAAACCTCCAACTTTGATTAAAATCATGCATTTTCCCTACATTTTTGTGATGTAACCTTCCAGAATCCACAGGAATCCACAAAATTCCTAGCAGCCATCATTGTTGCATCTAGACCAATGAAAATTCTGCCCCACTTGTCAGTCTAAAACTGTTTTTTTTAAACTGCCCTTTTGGCCCCGCTTTGGTTTTGACATGTTTATGGCCTGTCCCTGTCACAGGCACTCGACACACCTACACAAGTGAGGTATCATTTTTATCGGGGGACCGAAGGGAACATTGGGTGGTACGAAATTTGTGCTGGTGTTGTGATCGCAGACAGAAATGTGAGGAAAATGTGTTTTTTTAGCTAAATTTGAGGTTTGCTGAGGATTCTGGGTAAGAAAACAGTGGGGGATCCACACAAGTCACACCTCCCTAAATTCCCTCGGGTGTCTGGTTTTCAGAAATGTCTGGGTTTGGTAAGTTTTTTACATGGCGGCTGAGTCCAGGACCAAAAACGCAGGTGCCCCCCTTGCTAAAACAGGTAGTATTGTAATAGATAATTATGTGTCCATGTTGTTTTTTTACCCTTCCCTGTCGCGGGCAGTAGGCCTACCCACACAAGTGAGTTACCATTTTTATTGGGGGCTGTAGGGGAATGCTGGGAGGAAGAAAGTTTGTGGCTCCTCACAGATTTCAGAACTTTTCAGCACCAAAATGTGAGGATAATGTGTTTTTGCCAACATTTTGAGGTTTGCAAAGGATTCTGTGTAACTGAACCCAGTGAGAGCCCCACAAGTAACCCCATCCTGGATTGCCCTATGTGTCTAGTTTTTAAAAAATGCACAGGTTTGCTAGGTTTCCTTAGGTGCCAGCTGAGCTAGAATCCAAAATCCACAGCTACGGTCTTTGCAAAAAACAGTTCTGTTTTCATTAGAAAAATGTGATGTGTCCATGTTGTGTTTTGGGGTATTTCCTGTTGTGGACACTAGGCCTAGCTACACAAGAGAAGTTCCATTTGTATCTAGAGACTTGGGGGGATGCTGGATGGAAGAAATGTTGTGGATCCCCTTAGATTTCAGAACTTTCCGTCACTGAAATGTAAGGAAAAAGTATTTTTTTTTCCCCAATTTTGAGGTTTGCAAAGTATTCTGGGTAACAGAACCTGGTGAGAGCCCCACAAGTCACCACATCCTAGATTCTCCTACATGCGCTAGTCATGCTAGGCCAGTCACCTTAATTATTTACCCTACACTTCTTACTTAGTCGAAGTGCACCGTTTCAGCACAGATCATTTGAAATTCTGAATAAAGATAAGTCAATAAAGTTGATCTAATCAGAATTTAGCCCAGATGCTGCTGTCCGGTCTTTGCACTATTCTGATTTGCATAGAAATGTATTTCGAAGAGCTGGATGCACATCAAAAGCTTAAATGTAAAACTCACACTATATTACTGAGAGCCTGTCGAAGCAATGCGATTCCTAATCACCACGCCATGAGCATGAGTGTGAAGGAGCACACAAAAGGAAACAGAAGTTCGCTCGCAGTCAGATCTATCAGCATTTATGCAATTACCCATGTAACAAGGTCGGTGTCATGCAAAAACGCTCGACTATTGCCACAACTAATTAGAAATTCTGAAAAAAGATAAGTCAATAAGGTTATTCTAATCAGAATTTTGCCCAGATACTGCTGCCCGGTATGCGCACTACTCTGAAATATATAGAAATGTATTTCGAAGAGCTGGACGCATGTCAAAAGCTGAAATGTAAAACTTACACTATATAAGTGAGAGCCTGTTGAAGCAATGCTATTCCGAAGAGCACGCCATGAACATGAAGGAGCACACAAAAGGAAACAGAAGTTTGTTTGCAGTCAAATGTATCAGCAGTTATGTAATTATCCATATAACAGGGTCGATGTCATGCAAAGCGCTCGACTACTGCCCAACAAGATCACGCTGCATAAGAAAGAAAAAGAAAAAGTAGTCCACAAGCAATGCAGAAAACATGGAGCCTTGTATGTTTTCAGTAGTTGGCCAGTGTGCGAGAGGAGGGCTAAACACCGGAAAAGGCATGACGTATGCATCCCTTTCACAAATGAAATCAAGCGATTTTTAAAAGGCAAGCCCACAAACCAATGAAACTGATGGGTGTGCGGTGGGCGTGGTTAAAAGCCCACAGAGAGATTACAGCAGGCTAGATCGCTTGTGTGCTCGACCCAAAAAAGTGGGGTTCCAAAACGCATTTGGACACTAATGCTTTTCCTATTGACTTCGTGCTCTTGTGTAGCGTGAAAACAGCTGGATGGATTTGAATGAAATTCAGCATGATTACACATTATGGTGTGCAGATGATCCTTTTGGATACTACAGGTACTTAGGGTAAGTATTTTTTAGGTTTTAAGGCATTTTACTTTAGTGACATTTGTGGTTGCAGTATTTTATGCTATTTTACAGGAGTACCTTGGGACTTAGGAATGACAAGTCATTATGAGATTGGCTAATGATTACCTTTGCAAACGTTAAAGGGAGCCATGTTATTTTAGGTACACTTTGGCTGTGTTCTGCTTTGCGCCTTCAGATATAGGTAAGTATTAGATTTAATATTTTCCCTACCTATTACCACATTCTTAAAGTAGTACTAGACAGTGAAAAATATTTGAAAGTTTCTATATATATACAGAACACCACATTACTGCTACAGGAATACTGCGGTGCTTAAAATATATTTTTTTTAAAGTTCAAACATTAAACATACACAGTGGTGCACTATATTTTACAAATATAGGCCATCATTTTGACATCAGTGGTAAATTCCACTTACCGCCATGCCGACTGCCGCAAACATATTGCTGCCACGGCGAATATCCGCTAACCATATTATGACACACATGCCAATCTGTCACTTTTCAGCCACCTACACACAAATCCGCCACACCAAAGGTCAGTGATAAACTGGCGGTAGCAAAACACACACCATTATGGCAACAGAACTATGCCCACAACATTATGACCCACGAATCACCACGGCGGACATTCAATGGTGGTAAACCATTGGCGATACATACCTCTGTGCTCAAAATACACACACACAAACAAAGCAGCACCACATTGGACAATTCAAACTACACACACCTGACACGAATACACGCACCACACCCACACAGCCACACAACTATAAAACACACACCCACATTACCCACAACCCTTCACAAACAACAATTACTGGCAGGAGATTGACACTATGACCACCGACAAGACCAGAGACACACACCACCATCACCTATACACCACCCACGCACCTTACATCACACACCCCAACACACCACCCTACACACCCTCACCCACACCATTCACATTACACTCATGGCACCACAATGACACCCCAGGTTCTCTGAGAAGGAGCTAAGGGTCATGGGGGAGAAAATCATCCGGGTAGAGCCACAGCTATTTGGATCACAGGTGCGGCAGATATCCATTGCTAGAAAGATGGAGCTATGGGGGAAGCTCGTGGACAGGGTCAACCCGTGGGACAGCATCCCAGAACAAGGGATGACATCAGGAAGAGGTGGAACGACCTACGGGGGAAGATGCGTTCCATTGCAGCAAGACACTAGCTCGCAGTACAGAGGACTGGCGGTGGACCCCCACCGCCTCCCCCACAACTAACAACATGGGAGGAGTACGTTTTGTCATTCATGCATCCTGAGGGCCTGACAGGAGTAGGAGGAGGACTGGACTCTGGTAAGTCAACTCTTTACTACTATCACCCCCCTACCTCCATGCCATCACATACCCTCACCCTCACTCCCATCACCCCACCACCTCCCACACATCCCACATCACATATCACTCATCCCAATGCCAAGCTCTGCATGCACTACCAATGCATGGACACCACTCACAGACCTGCATAGACACCTATCACTACAGCATGCACACTAGAGAGAATCACCTAGCCCACCAAATAACAACTCACACAAGACAAAGCTGCCAGGACAACAACAACCATAGAGGGCAACACACCCATGCACAATATGTCACACACAGAAACAATAACACTGCATTTACTTCCCCACAGGTACCCCAGCCAATGTCACCGGAGAAGAGGTGCCAGCAACATTCAAAGGCCCACAGTGATGACAGCAGCTTTGTTCGCCTGGATCTGGATGACCAACCTGGTCCATCAGGAACCTCGGGACAGTTGGTTACCCAGGCACACTCTCACACCACCACAGAACCTTCCCCCTCAGGAAACACCAGCACAGCACCCACCCAGCGGGCCCATACCTCTGTCCCCAGGACACGTCAATCAGCAGTGTGTCCACCACTACAGAGACCCCAGGGCACACCACAATCCCAGGACAATCAGAGACCTGGTGTCAGTGGCAGTGGGCACACAGTTCAGGGGACAGAGGCGCAGGACAACTGGGAAGCTGGGAGGACTGCTGTGCGACAAGGGGAGGACAGGCCCAGAGAACCAACCTTCCAGGAGGCACTCACCACGATCCTGGGAGCATACCAACCTTCCCAGGATACGCTGGGCCATATACTGGACAAGATGCAGGAGAACATGCGGCTGCAGGAGGGACAGTACCTGGGGATCAGGGAGGACTTGAAGGCCAATAACACCACCCTGGTCTCCATGGCAGGGGTGCTGGCAGACATAGCCAACAGTATGAGGGAGGCAGTGGCACACCAGCGGGCCCCTAACACTAGCCAAACTACTGAACAGCCCTCCACCTCCGCTGCCGCTAGTGGACAGGAGGCCCTGCCACAGGACATAACAGGCCACCAGCACCCCTCCCCTGCAGAAGGATAACCACCCCGCAAACATTCTAGGCAGAAGCCAGAGGCTATTGCCAAGACCCCCCACAGGAAATAAGACTCTACTGATTGTCACCCTTGTTTCCCACTCTGTCACCCTGTCCACCTTGAACTGCCATTGCTCCCCTTCCTATGCCCCCTTGGACACTGCACCTGTGATACAAATAGACTGGACTCTAACCCAGACTTTCCTCCATCATCACCTCAGCCCATTGCACTACCCCCTCTTCTTCAGAGCACCTCAATAAACACACTTTGATAAAATACAAGTATGGTGTATATCAAATGATTTCAAAATGTATTAGTTTAATAAAGTTCAAACATTGCAATTCAACTGTACAGTAATGTTTACTTAGGAGAGACCTCTAGTTGGCTGCAGTGAACACACCAGGAGCAATGGTGGGGCACCAACATCTGCAAAAAGAGATGCCAAAGGATATTGTGAGTGGGCGTCGAAAGTAGGAATTCACAGCCTGACAGTGGCAATTTCACACATCAAACTGTAAATGAAATGTGAAATAACACTGTCTTACCTGTGTCTCATTGGAAGTATTGATGAATTACTGCACTTCTGTTGTCCTCATCCTCATCCTCTGCCTCCTCATCTTCACTATCCACAGGGTCCACTGCTGCCACACGGCCGTCTCCAGCCTCCTCCTCCTGCAGAAAAGGAGCGCAAATCAAGGTTGTGCAACATACAGCATGCCACGATGATCTGGCAGACCTTTTTGGGTGAGTAGCACAGGGATCCACCAGTTAGGCAATGATCCTGGACTTTAGGAGGCTGAAGGTCCTTTCTATTATCCTTCTTGTTCACTCATGTGCCTCATTGTAATGTTCCTCTGTCCTTGTCCTGGGATTCCTCACAGGGATCAGTAGCCATGAGAGGTTGGGGTAACCAGTGTCACCTGCAAATATCGAGGGACAACTGTTACCCACACACTCACCCTCGGACCCACAACATACCCATACACCAACATCCACTGGGTGGGAACCAGGGCTCACCTATTAGCCACACCCTGTGCCTCTGTAGTTGGTCCATTCCATTTGGGATGCTGTTATTTCTCAGGATAAAGGCATCATGCGCAGACCCAGGATACTTAGCATTGACATGGGAGATGTACTGGTCCGCCAGGCACACCATCTGGACATTCATGGAGTGAAAACTCTTTTGATTTCTGAACACCTGGCCGGGGACAAATGCAATATGTGTTCCATCAATTGCCCCAATGATGGTGGGGATATGTCCCATTGCATAGAAGTCAGCTTTCACTGTGGCCAAATCCTCCACCTGGGGAAAACGATGTAGCTGCACATGTGTTTAATCAAGGCAGCCAACATTCTGGTCAGCACTATTGAGAACATTGGCTGTGACATTCCTGCTGCCAGGCCCACTGTCACTTGGAAAGAACCAGTGGCCAGGAAATAGAGCACGGATAGGACTTGCACAAGAGGGGGGATCCCGGTGGGGTGACGGATAGCAGATATTAGGTCAGGCTCCAATTGGGCACACAGCTCCGTGATTGTGGCCCTGTCAAGTCTATAGGTGAGGATAATGTGCCTGTCCTCCATTGTTGCCAAGTCCACCAGGGGTCTGTACAAAGGGGGATCTCTCCATATCCTATTCATCTGCAGCGGTTGCAATTTATGGGGCAAAAGAGTGATCCGCTGGACACTTTCTGTACATTGTAACCACTACAGTTCAATGCATATTGTGATTGTTACATTATTTTGGTGGGATATGTCTAAAATTTGAATTTGTGTACTGTGACGCAGTTAGGATCCATGGCCTGCATCCCCCCTGAAATGGGGTCCGCCTGTCCAGTATGGAAGGACAGGTGGAAATGAAGTAATTCCGCTGACGTTGTGCGCTGTTGCAGGAGGCGTTCGAGAACCGCCGTGCAACTCCTCATGGGTTATCATTGGGCCCTATGGGGTACAGTAGCCAATGGTGATGTACGCCGGTGGTGACGGTACGCACCGCCGTGGACGTGACTGGCATTTTCTATCTGTTCACTCACTTACTACCTGACCTTCAACAGGAGAGGACTTACACTGCATGTGCTGCTGTGAACTATGTCTGGAACCGACCATGGCTCGTGTTACCGGGGAAAGGGCCCCTGCCTTCACCTCAGTGGAGTTGGAGCGACTGGTGGATGGGGTCCTACCCCAGTACCGACTGCTGTATGGGCCTCCAGACCAGCAGGTGAGTACACTGTGAGTACGATGCATGGGGCATGAATGCATTGAGTTCTGTGTGTGAGGTTGGTGGATGGGCCCTGGGCAGCGTGCAGCATGTAAGCTAGGCAATGTCTGTTCTAATGGGGATGGGAAGGGGCATGGTGGGCCATAAGTGTAACAGGGAGGTGGGTCGGACTAATACCTTTCCCTGTGTGTATTTCCCTGCAGGTCAGCACCCATCAAAAGAAGGGTATATGGCGTGCCATTGCCAAGGACTGCAGACCCTGGGGGTCTACGGCAGGCAGAGTACCCTCTGTCAGAAACAGTGGGAGAACCTGAGACACTGAGCACGCAAGACGGTGGAGGCCCAGCTGGAGATGGCCTCCTAACGAGAAAGGGGTGCCCATCGACTCCTGACCCCCCTCATGGCCCACATACTGGCGGTGGCCTATCCAGAGCTAGATGGGCACTTGGGAGCATCACAGCAGCAACAAGGGGATGAGACCAGTTTCCTTCATTACAATGTACGCCTGGTGGGGAGGTATCTGGGTGGGGGATGTGGGTCTTGTGGGTGCCCCAAGGCCAGGCCTGGCATTGCAGAGTAGGCCCCATGTTGGGCAGGGTTCTGATGTGAAAGTCCTCTAACCAAGCTAGTAGACATCCACTATTGGGCGGGGGTCTGTGGGTCTCAAGTATGCTGCAATTGGCGTTAGGTGGCCCTATCCATGGGCTGGTGACTAGCATTGTGACTGGTAGTGCATTGCCTAGTGCGTAAGGCTGTTCCCTGTGTGTGAGTGGGTTGTGTAAACCAACGGTGGTGTTGGTGCTGCCATTGACCAAGTGTATCCTTTGTCTCTTCCCCCCCTTTTTGTTTTGTCACCTTGTCCTTATGTTCATTAGCATAATTTGGCGGAGGAGCAGAGGCACCAGCGACGGAGGGAGTTGCATCCAATAGGACTCAGGGGGCCGAATCCACCGACAGTGAGGGCACCAGTGGGCCGGAGGGCGAGGGGAGCACCACAGCAGAGAGTGAAGGGGACAGTTTGGACATGTATACCTCCTTCCATGGAAGCTCCCTGGTGGTGGCGGACACCTCCGCGACCACCCCAGCTACAGGTACAGCTGCCACCCCTGTACCAGCACCGCCCTCCCAGCAGCCCCTCAGAGAGTTTCCCGTGCCCGCTAACCCAGGAGGCTGGGCATCTCCTTCAATCCAGGCACCTCAGTCCCTGCCCCAGTTAGCCCTGCTGCCCTGAGTGAAGAGGCTATTGACCTCCTGCAATCCATCTCTGTTGGGCAGTCAACCATTGTGAATGCCATCCAGGAGCTGGCAGCCCAAATGCAACAGACCAATGCATTTCTGGAGGGCATTCGCACTGGCTTGGCGGCCCAACAGAGATCATTCCAGGCTCTGGCCTCCTCTCTGATGGCAGCCATTGTCCCTGTTTCCACCCTTCCCCCTCCAACTTCCTCCACCCAATCCCATTCCCCTCAACCCCAACCTATCCCAAGCACACAGGCAGACGAGCAGACACCCAGGTCAACACACAAGAGAGGACATGGCAAACACAAGCACCACACTTCATCCCACAGGCACTCACACAAACACCATCCAGATGCAAACATACCAACATCCACTGCCTCCACTGTGGCCCCCTCCTCCTCCTCGTCCACCTCCCTCCTAGTAGTGTCTCCACTCACACCTGCATGCACTCCATCCTCATCCACTACCACCATCACCAGCACACCTATGAGTACACACCCCTCACTGGCAGTCACCACCCCCACATCCATGCACACGTCCCCTATGTCCTCTCCCACTGTGTCTGTGCCCCCTCCTCCCAAAGTACATAAATGCAAGCACTCAGTCACCCAACAGAATTCCACCTCACAACAGCATCCAGCCCATGCACCCAAACACAGCAGACTGACACCTCCTACAACCACCCCCTCTTTCTCCACTCCCAAACCATCTCCCTCTTCCCACCCCAATGTCCCTAAGAAGCTTTTCCTCTCCACCATTGCCCTCTTCCCTACCCCCCTTAGTCCTTCACATCAGCCCAGGGTGGTCAAAACCCAGGCAAGCACCTCGGCCACCCAGTCCACGGGCACAGTAGTGTCCCCAGCAACTCAAGGTGACAAAGGATCCCGGCCACAATATAGCCAGACGGAAAGGGTGCCTGGTCCAAGTGCTGCAGGAAAGGCCAAGGAGTCATCCCCAAGTGCAGCAGGAAAGAAGGGCAAGGAGCCAGCCCGAAGTGCTGCAGGAAGGAAGGGCAAGTCACCCACTTGAAAGACTGTGGCTTGCACTTCCCAGGACCAAGCACAGGGCATGTTTCCCCCTCCAGAGTATGTGGGCAAGTCACCCACTTGAGAGACTGTGGCTTGCACTCCCCAGGACAGAGTAATGGGCATGTTGCCCTCTCCAGGACCAGTGGTGTTGTACCATCTTCCGGCTGAGGAACCACTCTTCCCCATCCCCCTGTGGTGCCTGGCTATTTTCGACCTGTTGCCCCTGCAGTGTTCTCTCCATGTTGTTGCAGGAGTGAGGTGGGGCCTTGGACTTTGTGATGTGGCCCTGTGGCCCACAAACATTGAGGACTGGGCAGTGTTCCTTGATTTGTAAATGTGTATATACTTTTTGATTTGGATGCATGTATTACTACCATATTTATCTTATTACACTCTTTTTACTCTATTGTAGTTGTCCTTGCATTATTCCTGAGGGTTACGGGGTCAATATGTTATGTTACTGCATCTGCTTGCATGTATGGTGTTGGGGGTGTGGCGTGTTGTGTGTGCGTGTCACTCTCTTTTTCTTCCCCCACTCCCCTGTGTGCAAGGCGACTGTACTCACTGTGGTCGTCTTCGCCTTTGTTGGTGTTCGGAGTGGAGCAACACATAGAAGAGCATTGGGAAGACATGCAACTCGGGCTCCATGGCGACGTGGTTGTTCCCTGGGTCTCCATAGGTGAGTTGTTTCCCTGTGCAGTGTTGCTGCCAGGCTTTTGATGTTGTTTTTACCGCCGCGGAAAAGGTGCCGGATTGTACCGTCTTAATACAGTGGATGCAACATTGTCTTCCACCTGGCTGTAGGCGGTTACCGCTGTGGTGCCTGTTGATTCAGCCCTGGCAGTCGGTGTGTTAAAATGGCTGTCTGTCTGAGCTGTTTCCGCTGTGGTCATAATTTGGCGGTAATTACCACCGGCCTGTTGGCGGTATTACCGCCACTTCATCACGGCCACCAGGGTTGTAATGAGGGCCCTACTATGCTACAGTCTATTTGCAATTTTTAAGATATTAAAATATGCACAAAAGGTTCACAGATGTAGGAAAGCACACTACTTGGCATGATTAGCAGCCACTTCTTTTTTGGTATATAATGTAATTTCGACAGAAAGTGCACTGGGTTGCTGCTAACCAGGTCCCTAGTGTCAGATCTCTTTCCCCCAACTGCACAGTCATTTACCCCAATTGGCAAAACCTTTAGCACCCTCTTTAAAAGGTACCCCTGGTGGGTACCTAGGGCCTGGGGTACTAAAGAGGGTCCCTTAAGGGATGCAGCACGAATTGTGCCACCCTAAGGGACCCCTCGCCATGCACATGGCATGCTGCCATTGCAAGCTGCGTCCTGGTGCAGACAAAAATGAAAACATGACATAGCACACAGCCTGTATGTCATGCCCCCTAAAACTGCATGCAATATATGTAAGTTACCCTTTAGGAGGTCTTACAGCTCTAAGGCAGGGTGCATTATATTACATGTGAGGACATATCTGCACAAGCAAATATGCCCCTGCTATCTCTTTGTCGATTCTCAGACATAGTAAGTAATACGGGAAGCCATTTTAAAAACATGTGTTGGACACTAGTCACAATGAGTTCCCCAAACACATAGTGGCATCACTGAAGATGGGAAGTTTTGGTATCAAACACCTCATATTAGTAAACCCACGCTGATTCCAGTGTTGGCTTCACTAATTCATATACCCAGAGGGCACCTTGGAGGTGTCCACTGAAAACCTACCAACGACTAGTGTGTAATTGATTGGTCCTGACCAGTTCAGCCACCTTAACCACGTTTCTGACCCCCCAAGGTGAGAGCCAGCGCTCTCTGGGTGGAGAGACAAAAGCCTGCACTGGGTGGGGGTGTTGACACCCCCTCCAGGCAGGATGAGAATTCCAGGGTGGGAAGCTTCAACCTTTGTAATGCAATCCACATCTCTCCAAATGGAGGGGAAGGCCAACCCCTCGGTCCTGACCCCACTTCTGGTGATAAGACAGGCAGTAAAATTAGGTAGATTAGGAGGTGTGCTCGCTTCATGCCAGTCCCACCCCTAAGGTGGACGAACTAAAGTGGACACCACTTTTTAAATTCCTCCATCTTGGTTTGGAAAGAATTAGTCCATTAGGGTCAGGGCTGTGCCTACTTTCCAATGGGGGTGGTCATAGAAAGGGTGTAGTCACCCTAAAGGTGGGTGATCCATCGGCTTCCACCTGGAACTCCCTGTAAGACTTCTAAATTGAGTACTTAGGTGGCATCCCTGAATCCCAGAATTCAGAACCTGATGGTCTAAGAAAAGGACATAGAAGAAGCACACCTGCAGAAGAGGAGAAGAAGAAGCAGATGACCTGGTGCCAATCCCACTGGCCTGTCTGCACTCCTCAACAGACTCTGCACCAGAGGATGCCTCATCCTGTAGCTGAACCTCCAGGAACCTGGGAGGAATGCCTGCCTTTGAAAAAGACTCATGTCTCTAGTAATCAGTGGACGTATTCTCTAACCAACTCTAAGGAAATTAATCTGTAGCCACTGGAATCACAAAACCCTGACACCTGAGGTCACCACTGCACCCACTGGCACACACCCAAGTGGGTTTTCACCTTCAGTGCCAGCAAGATCCCCCAGCTGTCCAGAGTCTGGGTCCATTGTGGTTTCACCCCTGCTGGACTCCCTGAAGTTACTTGCAGGCCCCCTTTCCCACAGCCTCCGAGGTGAGAGAAACCTGACACCTAAAGGAACCACTGCAGCTGTTGATGATGGCCCGAGTTCAAGTGGACCCCTGGTGTCAACAACATCCTCCAGTTGTCCCTAGCTTGAGTCCACTGTAGTTTCGCTCCTCCTGAACTCCATGACAATGCCTACGGCCTCAGACTACAGGACCTCCAACCATGAGAGCTCCTGGACAAGGAAACCCAATGCCAAAGAACACCCCTGCATCCATAGCCCCTGGGCCCCGGTGAGGAGGATGAGTGGTGTACCTACATCCCCGAGTATCCTAAGGTTACAACTTCCCTGTTGGTTGTCTCTGGCTGCCGGCCCAAAAGCCAGAGCCTACAGCCGAAACCCACAGGCACCAATCCCGATTGGAATGGAATACATTGGGCACCCAATACTGTACTGCACCTCTGTACCCAGCCGCCCCAGTGCTGCCCTGAGTGACCAGTTGGTGTGGTCCTGACTCTTGCCCTGTATACTCACTTTAAATCTACAAGATTGGTCCAGTGAGCTATTGTAAATTGCTTGTTTGCTGAATGTGTTTTCCTTCTATAGGCTAATATTGAAGAACTCTGAAATGTGGATTTTTGCAAGTGAAAAGTATTTAAGCTTAAAAACATACTTACCTTATAACAAAGTTCTTTGGTTTAAAGTATATATAAGAAGAAGTGATATATTTCTAAATTGGTCTCGGATTTATTGTTTGAGTGTGTGCCTCATTTATTGCCCCTGTGAGTGCAACAAATGCTTAGCACTACCCTCTGATATGCCTAACTGCTCGCCCACCCTACCACAGAATTTAGCATTATTCCTATCTTCTTTTGCCTCTGCAAACTAATTGGGAATCAACTGGACTCTCTGCACAGTGTACTTCTTTTTAGTACGCCTTATAGAGTCAGCTTCCTACAATGAATTCCCACAGTAATACCTACAAGTTATCATGCTACCTACAAAAAAAATTAAAAAGTGCAGTTCTCAGATGATGTGGTTTCTGACCTTGGAGTAGGTGATATATAAAAATGTATAAATACATTTCTCTACCTATTACAAATGGCAATGGGTAGTGAATAACAATAAAACCTACTACTTAACTATATCTAAGACAATAACCCAGAACACAGCAAAACGCAGAGCGCAACCAAACTGTGCCAAAAAGTACATGGCTGCCTTTCACCATTAGCCAACCGCATACTGATTTGTCATCTGCATGTACCGCAGTATTCCACAAACTTACCACACAATATATAACTAGGTTTTTTAATCTTATACTTTTAACACTACTTACACGTTACACTACACACATACTACAAAAAATTTCCATTTGCACCTCATTATGTATATTTCTGAAACATTACATCTACATCTGTTCACTCTTTCCCGCTATGTCTGTTTCAATTATCACACTCCACTGAACTCCACTCGACTTTATGCCATTAGACTGTATACCACCACACTCTGTGCCACTACATCCTATGCTATTACACGCTACGCCACTCCACTCTACATCACTCCACTACATGCCATTCCACTCCGCACTAATCTACTGTATGCCACTTCACTGTACTCCACCCCACTCTACATCACTCCACTTTACGGTATTAAACCGTATGCCACTCCATTCTATGACACGCCATAGGCCACATCACCATGCAATGTGTTTGCAGAAATTGTGCCCCAGACAAGATAAGCACTGGGTAAGCTCGGCTATATATTTAGGAATAGAACATTCGCTAAAGATGGAAGAAATAATCAAGTGCAATTTTGGTTTTCTTGAGGATGCCACAGATCTTTATCAAGTGGAACAGACTACATATGGGGCCAATTGGAAAGTGCAACCTCATTAAAATGATCATATTGCCACAATATCTATATCTTTTCAGATGTCTACCTCTCTGCCTGTCTAAAGCTTTTTTGTCATCAGATTGAGGCCCCTTTCCAAAAATGTATATGGGGTTATAAAAAGCCCACATCCAGTGCACGTCTTCTTCAGATGCCTCAAGAGAAGGGAGGTCTGTCCTTATCAGATTTAAGAGTCTATTATTTAGCCACATTTATGGCGTGTCTAGCCAAGTTCTTGGGCACTGAACCGTGGGAGCTTGGCTGTATGTTACCAGAATATCTACCTTGGGGGGCAGATATAATTCCGCTAAGTGGTATAATCGACACAGGATGCTTCAAAAGGACGCAGTTCAAGATTCTGAGGATTTTTCTTTCCATATGGGTGTGTCTTTAAAAGAGGTTAACAGACATTACTCTTTGTTATGGTTACACATATTTGGGGTTTCATTCTAATATTGCACTGCAGGTTCACGAGAGCTTCCAGGAGTGCTGGGAGGGCTTTAGGCTTTTAACTTTGGGACACCTCCATGAAGGTGATACCATTCCCTCGTATGAAATCCTATCTCAAAAATTATCTCTCTTCCCTGCCGGATTCTTTCATTTTCTTCAGCCCTGACATATCCTTAGGTGTTTGAAGAAGGAGGATGTAGGTTGCTCTTCTAAGAATGTCATCAGTTTGGCCCTGTAAAATTATTTTCATTGCCGAAGTTGGACAGCGGGCTGACCCTTTTTGTCGTGGGGCAGATAAATGGAGTTGCAATTTGGTGTGGAAGCAACTGTTGATGATGACATAAGGCGCCCTAAAGTGTTTGCACATAGCGTTTTAAATATGTCTAGGTTAAGGCCCATCAGCTCAAATTTATTAACACTTTTTATTATAGTCCCTAACACCCCTTTTTTATTAATCTAAAGCAGGATGCTAAATGCTTTCGATGTTTGGCAGGTCACGTGGATGCTGTTCATAACATCGCCGTCTGCACTGCTAATGCTCATTAGTGGCAGACAGGCTTTGGGTAACTTAACTGGTTTTGTCAGACCAGCGTGCTCAGTGACCCTAAATTAATTGAATGTGGTCATTCACCGTGCCTCCCAGATCACCTAGGTGGAATTCCTTTTTTGTAATTGCTCAGGCACGATTGATCTTGGCATTTCATTGGCTACTTGTTCAGGCCCCTATTCCTATGCTTTGGTAGCATGAATTTCTAAACACGGGCCTTCTTGAAATTCTGCTAGTCTATAATAATGAGCGGATAAATAGACTATGGAGAATTTGAGACCCATTGAGGGGACTGCTGATTATATCTCTGGCTGGCCATGACTTAACACCATTATAGCGGGCTTAATTATTTTTTCTTGTTCTGTGCTGGTCTCTCTTGAAATTATTGCATACTATTGTAGTTGTCTTTCATTTCAGTAAATAATGATGGTATTTTCCTTCTTATTTCCTTCTTCTTATTATTTGTGGCATATGAGGCAACAAGACTCAGTGCGTATGTACACGACCTGCAGTAATTTGAAGGTGGTGTGTAAATTCAAAATTTAAGTTATATCTGATGGTACAAAGTTCTAAATTTAACTTTAAACTGGTGGTCCGTAAATACTAAGGGGGTCATTCTGACCCCCGTGGGCGGCGGAAGCCGCCTGCCTGGCGGGAACCGCCAGAAGACCGTACCGCGGTCAAAAGACCGCGGCGGTCATTCTGACTTTCCCGCTGGGCTGGCGGGCGACTGCCAAAATGCCGCCCGCCCAACGGGAAAGCCCCAGCAACGAGGAAGCCGGCTCCGAATGGAGCCGGTGGAGTTGCTGGTGTGCGACGGGTGCAGTTGCACCCGTCGCGATTTTCAGTGTCTGCCAAGCAGACACTGAAAATCTTGATGGGGCCCTGTTAGGGGGCCCCTGCAGTGCCCATGCCAGTGCCCCCAGGGGCCCCACGACACCCGTTCCCGCCATCCTGTTTCTGGCGGTGAAAACCGCCAGAAACAGGATGGCGGGAAGGGGGTCGGAATCCTCATGGCGGCGCTGCTTGCAGCGCCGCCGTGGAGGATTCCCTGGGGCCACGGGAAACCGGCGTGAAACCGGCGCCCTTTTCTGACCGCGACTGTACCGCCGCGGTCAGAATGGCACCAGAAGCACCACCAGCCTGTTGGCGGTGCTTCCGCGGTCGTTGGCCCTGGCGGTCCATGACTGCCAGGGTCAGAATGACCCCCTAAATGTCATTTATGACTATAAATTTAGAATTTCTAATGTTTGTATTGTTTAAGTTGGGTTTTCTAATTATAACTTATCGTTAACCTTTGTTTTTCATTGAATATATGTGTGTGTGTGTGTTTGTGTATGAAAGGGGACTTTTATGTTATGTTTGATGCCCAACTTTGATTAAAGAACAGATCTACAACAAAGTCGTCTTGTGAAACCTGTTAGAAGAATTTCCTCATACTTATCAATTTACAATAGAGAATAGGTATAAGTGGTTACTACCGTAGACTATTTCCGTCTGGTCTATGGTAAAAATAGTCTGTATCCGACCTTCTGTGCCTGATTTTCAGATAGACTGTGAATTACTGGCTGCTCCTTTCCCGACATCTTCCCAATAAAGCCCCTTATTGACTTTTGCTGGTTTCTTCCTACACAAATAGGGCTACACAGTGACATTTGAGCACCCTGAAAACATTTTTTCTGATTTAGTCACACCATCTCATGGAGGGCAGAGCAAGCCATCTGTAACATGGTTTTGAGGTTCATGATTTAAGTGTTGACCTGGATTTTAGTGTTTTTTAAAGAGAATTTAGCATAAGTTATATCTTTTTTTCATCACCTGTTCAGACGTTAGTGGCAAAATTATTTCACAATTGTGGTGGACCAGGAATGTTTCCTGGGAAACCCGAGTATGTTTTTTTTTTTTTTTAAACTTCTCTACCTCTGCTTTGTAATTCCTTAAGGCCACTAACTCATGTAGAGTCTCCACCTCCTCTTCAAAGGAACCAAGCAATAAAATGTTTGCATACCAAGACTTACCAGTATTACATATCTCAGCATGAATAACCTTAATGGGGAATTCTAATATGTTCATCCTAAAGCTTAAATATATCCAATCAATTCCAGCTATGCGCACTCTCAATTGAGGTTTTGAATAAATGGTGTTCCATCAGATGCAGAAGATATGAGTTTGGTTTGCCTCGTCTCCAGTCATCATCCACAGTAACAGGAGCAATTTATTATAACACATGGACATATCAAAGGCATTTCCACCCAAGGGTATGAAACCAATCAAAATTGAAAACATACATTGAAGTGTAACTTTGGTGACCACGAGCTGTTCATCTTGCATAGGTCTTACGAACAGAAGAAAAAGCATGAGATTATTGCAACGCATTTATATTTGAAACCTTGTAAGAATAATTATTGCTTGCAAAATGTCTTAATTTGTTGCAGGAAATAGAATAGCTTGAAATAAAGTGAGCAGTTTCTAATCGTTGGAGAACTGAATTCACGAATAATTGATGCAGTCAATGAAGGTATGGTGGAATATCATTAAGTTCCCAGGGACTTACTGTAGTATTAATAAACACCATATTTGGGGAATAATTTAACGTACATAGCCCAATAGGATTGGACGCTGTGAACTTGATTGGCAGATGTCAAAATGATTTACTTCCAAGACCAACACTTGAGAGAAAGGCAGGGGCTCCAGTTGATTACCTTCGTATTGATCGATAGTCGTTTCCAGACTGCCGTAGGAGTGATGTGTTTACTCGGTTCAGAAGTGATTACTCATCTCCAGGAATGAACTAACGCTCAATGTGCGCGCACTCATCAAATTGGTATCAGGATTAATTTATTTATCAATTGCTGTGTATTGAGATAAATCGGTTCATAAGTAGAATGAACAACAGTACTTGTACACCTACACCTATTAACTATAATAATACACTATGTCAAAATGTATGCGCTTTTCTATCAGTCATTTGTAAGTTGTGAACCTGTAAATATATTGATGAATGGTTCGATGTTGAAGGTCTAATAGCGTGCAGGAAATTGAGAAAGCAGTTGCGACAATGCTTTCCTTTGAAGATAATTACTCCTTTGGACAGTACAAATGTGCTTTGTGCGCTTATAAAATGCTGATTATCTTTAAGAAAGAATGCCTTTAGTAGTGCCAGGGAGTGTCTGGATGTAGCTCTGCTCTTTGGGTACTTCCTTGCATTTTGGTCCATGATTACGCAAGGGTATGTGTATGGTAATTTGGGGGGGTATCTTGTCATTGCTAAAGAATTAGGGCCCAATTTCTGATTGGCCTATATTGGGCCTTGATAACTGCTGCTATTGTATAGAGCAGATTTACTAGAGATCCTAAAAATATGAAGAGTTTAACAGCCCCTAAATTGTCTCTTACTATTCGTTCGCTTAAGAACAGCTGTGCAGAGCAGATGTACTACACAGAATCCCAAATCTAGTTGTAAAAAAAGATGCTTAGTTTTGGTCAGCTAGTTATTTACCTTTATTTCAATACGTGGCTTTCACTTGCAACTTACCCAATAAAACGAGGGTTTCTCTTATTAAGCCCTTAACTGGAAAAGCAGCTAGAAAACATGATTATTTTGTGTATACAAGACATGGATGAGCTAAATATTTAAATGCACGATGGAAGAATGCACTTTTTAGGTTAATGAATTCCATGGAGGCACAAGGATACATCCAAATAATTTATAGGCAAGTGAGACTAAAATACTCCTGCCTGGTGATCAAAGACGTGATTGAAAGTGTCTCAGGCTATTGCCTGATAATTCCAATGGAAAGAAGCCAATTGCTGAAAGAGGCTGAACCGGAGCCATGACTATGGAAGACCATTGAATGAATAAATTAAATATAGTAGTTACTCCATTGATGTGTCCTGGCACTAGGATGAATCAAGAGGACTGTCATGGCGAGACCAGATAGAAAAGGCAGAGGAAAAAAGCCAAGGCTTCAGTGTCATTTAAAAGCAAGCTGTTCCAAGTTTTGACTCTAATAAATAAAACAAATAAAAAGGATATCCTTCCTAATCTAGCTCTTCTAATGCAAGGATGTAGGAGACGACTAGAAGAAGCAGAGAGCAAAGGTCCAGAAGTTAATTTTACTTTTTTTCATTGAATATGTCCCTAACACGGTAACTGATGTCTAGATATGGGGCTAAGTCTTGATCTGTCTATCTAGTATTCACAGATGAATTGATTCATATATTGTCACAGGACTCTTACCTTGGGGGTAAGACTGTATTTTTAGGGTGACAGTGTCACCTTCATTGAATGTGACATATGTGAATCTGGTGGCTCCTGAGATGACACGGATTGCCAAATTTGTTTTGTTTTAACGTGTGTGCAAATGTTTTGCTTCTAATCAGTCTGCAATGATCTGAGAATCTGTGTGTGTTGTGGTGCCCAATGTTTGCTTGAAAATAAGGACAAATTAAATCGTAAAGTGGTTTAATGCACTGTGCGTAGTCTGGAATGTATGTTCTGCCAAAATTAAAGAAACCAAGCAATGACTGCACATTCCTGATAGTGTTTGGTGGTTGTAATTGTGCACATCTCTCTAGGAATTGTGGTGCCAGGCTTCTTCTCTCATTTGACAGTTCACATCCTAAGAAAAGCAATTTTTGTTTCTTGAAGTTGAATTTGAAGCCTTGTGCAATGAATCCAAAAACAATGCGCTCCACCCTGGCTAAATGTGTGTTAAGTTAACCATTTGTCTGATAGATCTTATCCACATAGAACAACACCTCAGGATCAATATCATGCAATATCGATGTTACATGGGCAGAGAACAGAACAGTCCTAGTTCTCATACCCTTGAGGGAGATGGCATAATCTGCACTGTGAACCCAATGCAGAAAATTAGCTGACACAGTTAGGTGCTAGATTTTGGCAAAAAAAACTATTGGAAATATCCAAGGTTGTATTTTTTTGTGCACTATGTTTATTAGTGCTGTACTGTGAGAGGTTTGTATGGCAATTGTGCATGTGTGACTGTTTAAATGTCTGTAATCTAAAACTGTTCTATAGGAATGATCCGGCTTAGCTTAGGGAAACAGAAGGTTATTCATAGGAGATACACAGGGTTCAATTACTCCCTTGTACTAAAATTGTGAAGGAATTTGCCTCACTGGCGCTTTAGCTTCATGTTTAATAGGATATTAAGGTTGTACTTGGGGGTCGGACCGTATTGGTTTAACATGGTAAGGGGAACCCCTATCCTAACCCACATCGTTGCCATAGAGTGCTGCTGTCTGCGCCAGGGCCCAGTCTTAGGCATAGGCTTCTTTTACTGTATCAGGAACTAGGACTGAGAAAGAAGGCAAAATGACATCTTCCCCTGTGGGAGCGTTCAGAGAAATACTGGTGACCAATCCCTTTCTGCCAATAGAATGTCATAACTCAGTGTTAATCTTTCCCAGAAGATTACTTTAATGGTGCGCTCAATGTCTTCCTCAACTTGAATTTTTAATTTATAAACCCTGGCGGGTGGAGGGACGTGCCTGTCCACTGTTTCAACTTCAAGGATGTCATAAGTTGCTGTGACATCCAGATGCTTTTGAAGATTCTGCTGAACCGCTGTGACCTCTGCCACACTGTCTAGCAGAGTCACTGCCTGCAACATATGCTTCAGTAATGTTCTCCGTATGTGTGGCATATTTGGCTGAAATTGCTGCAACCTTTTTCTTTTTGGATTGGGGTTTTTGTTGTAGAAGTTTCTCTTCCTTCTTAATTGTGATTTCCCAAGTGCATTGTGAGTCCTTTTTCAGTTTCATTTACTTGTTTCGGTGTTCTGACCATCATCCTCTATCACTTGATTTGTTGGCAGAGTCCTGAAAGGAGTGAGATGGGTGTGTATCGGCAAACACTGGCGTATTGCCAAAGCTACTGCTTCCCCTTTAATACTGCTTAATATTATTGAGGATACTGCAGCAAAATTGTCCATTAATTGCATCCCAAAATCCAGGACAGAGGCTGCCCCAAGTTCATCCTGAATTTTGTAACACTTCTGGAAGGTTTGAAAGTGTTGGTGTACCATGTGTGGTAGTGTACATGCAGCAAATACTTTCCCCCAAGTGGCACAGTAATCTATAGAGGGAACCATCATAAAGGGCAAGCACATTGTCAGTATTCTATATTTATCTTGGGGGTCCATGTATGGGAAAACACTGCTTCCAGCACATTAATTTTTTGTGCTATCTGAGATGGAATTTTTTCAAGATTGGTCGACCCATTATTGAATACATGGTCGCCGGGTTTCTCCTGGTTGTGGGCAAATGTGGTGCTGGTGGTGCAGCCCTCTCTGGGGCAGTTTTTAAGGTCCGCATTATGAATTTAATTTAGCGTCTATATATATATGTATATATATATATATATATATATAAAGAAAGAGAGAGAGAGAAAGAGAGAGACAGAGAGATAGATATAGATACTAGATTATGATTATAGACGCAGCTTATATCTGCTACCGGCATATTTTGTACATTGGTTTGTGGTATGTATGTGGCCAATTCTGGCCATGTAGGTCTGCCATTACTTAGGGGACCTTATCTAATGTTTTGATTTATGTGTGGGAGGCACCTTCAAACCAATTCTGGTGTTCTTGATAAGAAACAGGTATTTCTAAGTACTCATATGTTCTATATTGTGGAGGTCTGTTTGCTATTGTGCAGTTATAAAAATGGTTTGTGTGGCTCTACCACGAACGTTACACCCCCACCCTCATTAGTGAGCCCATGATTTAAAATATGTTGTGTGAGAAGTCATCTCATATTTAATGGAATTGCCACCTGTTAAAGGTTCAAGCTTTTCTCTTGGTCACACAAATTCTCACACATGCCACGGCAAACAAAGCAATACAAAAGTGGTTTTAATATATTTATTGAGATGATTGCCGTCGACTACAAAATGTGTGTTGCGATGATTAGGCAGATGAAGCATAATACAGTGATTATGGTTATCAGTAAAGTAAAGAAAATGGACAATCATAGCATCCTGATTATAAAATCTAATGATTCCTACCTAAAGCTCTGATGCCTAAGACCTGAGAACATTATGTTTTTTTACCCCTCTGTCTATCCCGGTCTGTGGAAGGACCCCCAACCCCATACTTGAAAGATGGGCAAGGGTCTGCTGGCAAGCCACCCAGTTGGCTGACATGTCAGGACTAAGATTAGTGAAGTTGTCAATGGAATGGAGTACGTCCTCTGACGGTCATAAATGGAATGCCCTCTACCCTCCTTAGACCTAAATGGTGTTTATATAATAAAACATGCTGATGCTGTGTTCTAGGAAGAGGCCTGACATGTAAATGTGTCTATACATGAGGGTTGACTCCAAAACTCTTGCAGCAACAATACTAGGTAGGTTATCCTGTACAGAACATGACAGCCTGGAGCAGGGCAAATAGTGAAATGCGTGCAGCCGCTGATAAGAATGTGCTAACTGAACAATCATGCTTTCTAAGAAAAGCAACTGATTGCAATATAAAAACAACAAACTGAAAAGCGAGTGGTGCTAAAATAAAATAAAAGGATTAAGATGAATAAAATGTGTATGTATGTGAAAGGGCACAGGCTATAGGCCTACAGCTAAAACAAGGGTTCCCAACCTAGATCCTAGAAGAACCCACAACAGTATCATGCACAAAACCAATCTTTTTTGAAAAAAACATACTTAACACAGAGTCTGGTTATACTTTATTGAATTTTTTATGAATCTACATTTCACCTGGAGATGTTATTTTTTTTTTATTATTAGAGGGCGTACTGTAGAAACTCTCTTAAAGGTTCATAATCAATGACATTATTCCACATGCTATATTTTATGTGCCTTTTTTCATTCTAGATTATTCCCCAAATTTAAAAATGAAAACGTGGAGGGGGAATGTTTATAGAATGCTCTCCAACTTCCAAAGTGCTCAGTGGTAAAATGTGTCTGGAAGCCAGGGAAGTTTAAAATCTATCACTCAGAATTAGGGGTGAGGTTGGTATGTTGTTAATTAATAAGCACTAGCATATTTGGCATTTATGGCATTGAGAGAATTTTTTCAAAGTAAATATCTTATGTCTTAGCCAAGAAACCTCTGCAATGGAATGGCAAAATATAAGCACCGGTCTTTATTACTTTCTAAGATGCTGGGAAATTAGGAATATCTGCTGATCTGTGTAAAACATTGTGTGAAGTGATTTCAGAAGTTGTTTCTTTTAAACTTTGTTTTATTTGGTCTAATGTGAAACATGTATAACAGTATCAGCATATTTGACTTTTGTAATGAATCAATTAGGTGTTTATTGCAGACGAGGAGGCTCGTCCAAACAATTATGGTTTGGTGGATTTTACCAATGCTACCTGCCAATATAAATTTGTAAACATTGATGTCTTATTTTATTTTATAATGAGATCCATTGAGATGGGATCCTGAGACCGGATTGACGCAATTCCTGTGCCTGCTTCCAGAATGTCAAGGATTTCCCCACATCGTCCCTGGGTGTCAAAAAGATTTCTGCATCACAGTGAGGAACCAAGACTGCATGCCAAAAAACGATACAAGCCCCTTGCAGAGTGGAAAGAAACAACCCAACGTCTGTGCTGTGTCGGAGAATCAGATGCACACCTTATTTTTCCACGCTCCTCCTCTACAGTCTCCATGCGTGTTATTTTTTTTTTTAGAATTTTTTTTATTGGTTTTATTGAAAGAAAGGGAAAGAGAGGAAAGAAAGGAAGAAAGAAAAATGTACAGGTAGGGCCTGGTACAGCCAGCTTAGAGTCATTTTCATTGTGACAGTATACATTGACAATAAGACATTTCAACAGTACCGTTATGCAACACAGAACACACAGTCGTTGTTGGTCATGGAAGAAGACCCAACCGTTTCCCCCATACTTTTGCATGTTTATGAGGGAAGCCCCTCACCTTATAGACTAATTCTGTGTGTGTTATTTTTGATGTACACCAGGTACTTTGTGTAATCAAGAGACAACTTTTGATTTCTAAGATTTGAGACTCTTTAAACTTGCAAAAGTGATATTTCAACTTGTGCTCATTGAACCTTTATTTTTTTGACCTTATTTTATTCGGATAAATTTTATCTATTTTTCTAATGCGGTGTGGTGTATTTCTGTGGTGTTTTCACTGTGTTACTGTATGATTTATTGCACAAATAATTTATACATTGCCTTCTAAGTTAAGCCTGACTGCTCCGTGCCAGGCTACCAGAGGGTGGGCAGAGGATAATTTAGATTGTGTGTTACTTACCCTGATTAGGATTGTGGACAGTGGTGTATGCCTCTGCCAATTTGAGAACCCATTTCTAACATCCCCCAAATAAATAATGTACTTGTAAAAGTTGAGTTTCCTATTATGTAGAAGTTTTTAATTATACACTAAAATTGGGGTCTTATATATTTTTAAACTGTCTTCATTTGATTTAGCAATTTAGTTTGGTCTGCTCTCGGGGAATGTAATTACCTATGATGATGAAATTACCTTATAAACTATTTTATAAACAATTTTACTTGGTGAATGACAGGGTGGCAATCAAACACATATATGTAGCCTTGCCAAAAGTGCAGTGTCCTTAACTAGACTATATGGCAGATGAATGGAATACACTGGCAAATGATGAATGGTTGAAGATATTGTCCTATCCACACAAAAAGGTTTTTATAATGTCTACTACAGATTGGTGGATTTCAACTATGTCTTATGATACTGTGTCCACTTACACCAGCCTCGTTCTCTTTTTCCCAGGCAATGGTGGTAATATCACAGTTCTTGATCCTTTTTATTCCCAGCACTGTCACAGAATCTCAATGAAAATGTTTTAAATGAACGTTGCATCTCCTGCATGCAGAATGATGTGTCACATATTATTAAGGTGGGAAGTGATTGATTATTTTTTTACTATGCTAAAATTAGTTCATTTAATTATGCAGTTTGTGCAGTTGCAAATCCTAAGGTCTTCACATGAATATTTTTTATTTTAAATTCAGAACCATTAATTCTTACTTGCACAGCTGCACTTGTTTGTTAGTACCATTGCTTGATGCATATTGTAAGCCGTGCAGATCCATCAGTATGAAAAAACAACACGATACTCATGAAATTGCTTTGCAAATGGAGCCTGTCAAATTACCTGTCCATATTGCAGGAAAGTGTCATTGTCAAATTGCATATTACTTGCCCAGTTTGTGGCCCACTGTACCAAACCGCAATGCTTATGAATTTGGGATGTTGCCTTAGTGGCAACGTCCATTATAGTATAGGTGCTCCTTTAATCGCCCTCACTGAGGGTTGGCAATTCTTTCATAATTGAAGTCTGTACAGCAGTAAATATTTTTTCTAGCGGAGCAAATCACTCCTCTGCAAAAGTGCAGAAATGTGACGCATATGCAAAAGGTATGGCCTACATTGCACACAATATGTGTATATCCTGTTTGACTAGGTACTATTGTAATCTAATCAATAAATGAGTGTGTTATGCAATGTCTACAAATGTGATATGGCAATGTGTCTCTCTGTAAGTCTTTGGGTATTTGTGTAGGTCCCCTCTTCCAGTCTGTTCCGAAAGATGTGGGTGAAATCAGCCGATGTAGGATTATTATCCTTTCAGCATATTGTGGCGAACCCATCAGCGCTTATAATTCCCTTGGAGAATTAGGGTGCTCAACAGGCACACATTTCTCCAAGGGAGTGTCCTTACCCTTCACTGAATAATTCTTATCCTAGAAAAATTTAATTTAAAGAACATATTTTGGATTTCTTGAAATTCAATTTGCTACCTGCTTCTCCTAGTCCCCATATGGCAAATATCCTTCCAAATCATTATCCATTATGTATGTCACAGATACAGGGGACTGTATCACTTAAACTGCACTGCAATATCTCAATTATTCTTGCCAAAAACGCCTCTGGGCTCATTCTATACCCTCTGAAGAAGTTGTGTGAAGTCAAATTGAATTTCTCCCAGGCTAATATGATTCAGGTGCCAAACATAGTGTAAAAACTCCATTTGCTATGTCTAATGATGACTTTTATAGTGTGTTAATGTCATTATTAGTCCTGTGCTGTGCGCATTTTGTACTGCAGAAGTTTTGCAGTGTGAATTCAAATTGCAATAATCTAAAACAATTGCTTAAGACTTATTTAGCTTTAAGATTGAATAAATGGGAATTTTAATTACTGATAGATAAAGAACTGCTGCTCCGCGGTATTTTAATTCACCCATATTTTGTTTAAGATGCTTCTGGGCCTCTGCTATTATTGGATATTGTTTTCAAACCTGTGGTTCATCTCTTGAAGGAATTACATGAGGTACTGCACATTTATCCCACTGGGAAACCAGCGAGAAAAATACTCCCATCATACCTACCTTCCCCAGTGGTGCCAATCCCCTTCCACTAGTGAAATATCATAGGAATCAATTAGGTGAGTCCAAAATATTATAGATTGTTCCCTCAATATCCCCTGCACTTTGTATTCAAACGTTGTGCATTAAATCTGGTTCTTTTAAATACCCATCCTTTGTATCACTAATCTCCTCCACAATCAAGTGAGGTTTGAGTTTCTGATGGACTATAGTTATTTCCCACGCACTATCTGGTATGGATACTGCCCAGGTTCTGTTATTCAGTAACAGTGTTTCTGTGAGCCAACTTATTTCCTTGCCGCAGCTACTCTTTTCTTCTGAAAAAGTGATTTTAAGGCTCCTGGCCCTCAGCTTTCTCCTCCACCCTGCTGAAAATGTCGGTCCTTTGCCAGGTCCTGGGAAGAACTGCCACATTTACTAGGCACTGCTTTCTTATCTACATGATCCTGCGATACATAAAAAAAATGTTCATCAGAGGATTGAAATCTATTTGGAGCCCTTATTTACCTTATATCTCTCAGGTTTTATCTTCTCTGCTCTTCATCTTTATAATAAAAATGTGGACTCCCTTTTGAAATCCACACCAGAATATAACACTTTCCCATCGGGATCGTCGCTGATCCGGCTTCATTTCTTTCTGAATATTTTTATTCACTGCCCTTGTTTTTAACTGGGGTCTCTGCGGCCTCACCCCTAATATATCTCTCCCTATGAAGACACAGACTTCCATCTGATCTGGTAGTGTTGCAGTACATATTTGGGGAATGTACAATAATGATGCTTCACTGTTAATATCACCTAAAATTATCTCAGCTACTGTGTCTGTGTTCCCTGCAATATTCATCCCAAAATTCACTGCAAGTGTAGCGCTCTGCTGCTCCTGAATCTGTTTCAACACTTCTGGAAACTACAATTGAAGGCATGCCGTGTGTAGTCATGAATAGGGAAGTGAACACAATTCTCCATGTCTAGCACTGTTGTATATGTGGTACCACTCCCATTTCCAAACACATATTTAATGTTCGATGTTAATCCTATGAAGCAGAATAAGGAACATTATTTCTACCTGGTTGTTTTTTTTGCTAACCATAATTGTATTCTCTTCTGTTTGATGGGGGAACACTTCATTATTGTATTTATTGTTGGTGGCGTAATAGCCATAGCTTGTATTTGTGTTTGGTGTTTGTACAATCACCATCATTTGGGTACTTCAGTGTTGTAATACATACCGGCTTAATTGCTTGTATGTATTTTTAATCTCAATGAGCATTTCCCTAGGTCTCGTCCTGGATACAATGTGTATGTAGCTAGTACCTGCCATGTTTGCCCTGGCATGGAAGTGGTCCTTAAAGTACTCTTTGCGCTACATAGGGGAGTTTCCCTGAAACGTTTCATTTTCAATTTATGTCAAAGGCACATCCATGTACACAAATGAGTCATATTGAGATGGAGATTCAATCTTAACATAGCTTGTGGGTAGCTTTCCTGCACCAACACCTTCTAATTCAATCCAGGACAAAAATACCTCTATAGATTATTCTAAGTATGATCTGACCACTAATTCTACTTCATTTCTAATTGATGGGAATCTCCTAGCTGTCAGATAGGCAGGAAAGGCGTGTGGTTCATTTTCTGGAATCTCTACCTTCTTTAACTCAACCGCCTCCAGTGCTCCAGCTAATCCGTTGTGTCTGTTAAATGCCTAAGAAATCTCAGTGGAAGTGGACCACACCTCTTTTAACTTTGAAAAGGATCATAAAACACTTCAACAGTGGATGCCATTTGTTAAATCCTTTGTGGGTAACCTACTTCTGGGTCACAGATCTGTAAACAGTCCCCAAGGTTTAAGCCACATAGACAAGCACCGTGATGTGAACTACCTTAAATTAGGCATTCACATCCCAGACATGTGATTTCGGGCATTTCTCTCAAGACTGAAAAATGTAAACAAGAATTGAAATGTATAGACATTCACTAATACTGACCAAGTGCAGAATTTCCATAGTGTGAAAGTCAACAACTGTCTCAAGTACAATTACTTGAACAAGAGTTTTGAGATCCCCACAAATCAAATGGTACAACCAAAACGATGTCCTCAACTCCAATGGGGTCTTGCTTATCACACCTGTTTCAAGAAGAAGAAAATTGATAGTGTCTCTTATTCTCTATGACAAGTTCGGCCCATCTAGATATGGAAAGCTGTGAGTAAGACAGCCCTGCAATCAAAATTCATAGCTGTAGGGGTTATTTGTAGATGCGCAGACCTGTGTCTGGATCCCTGAAACAGTGAAAACACATCAGTTGGTGTTTTATAGTCACTGATTAGTTTTTCTGTATATTGTGATATTGTGATTCAGAAGGTGAACATTTTATTGTCAGAAGCTATAATATGGAATGAGATGAACATTTAAAAAAACTCAAAGCATTTCATATCACATATCCCTGCTATCTGTAATAATTAGTATAAACTTTACCTGATGGCTATATTATTTTCAGCCTCATACTTATGGTGTTGGCTGAATGATTAGTATTTTTCATCGCTACCATATGCCAAGCCATGTATCATCCCTGTTTACCTTTGGAAAACTCCCAAACCAGCAGTCCGATATTGGTTCTCTGGCATTTCCCCCAGGTCACCTAGTCTTTGTGTTGGCCCTCCCAAATTCATAGATATCTTTATACCCTTCTCTCCAGTGATTCTTTACCGAATTAGGTGGTGGTGAGGAGGAGTTACTGTGCAGTCTCTTGCATCTGCATCACTGTGTAAACAATGCCTCAGTTAGAGACATATCAGAAAGGCAAACAGTTGTATCCAACTGTTCCTTTCACATTAGTCCAGTGCAGGTCCAGATGGATTTGTAATATAGCTTACAACATGTAAACCTCTCAACAGCAGGACCCATGTTCTAGGACCCAGCCTACTAAGGGCTGTGAGTGTCATGGTAACTCAGAAGACCTCTAAAAGGGGGTGTCCTAATTTTGCACCACCCTCACTTGCTTACAACGTGGATCTCTAGAGTAAGGGCATGGAGGTAGCACCATGTGACAAGCTCGCAATGTGGCAAAATGAACCCTTAATCAGTGTGTATTCTGTTTTAGGACTGGTTAATGATTTATTAGCTGGTTCATAAGTTATATGCCATATGCCATGCCACAGTGTAAATATGGTCATTGGCATGCTTTCAAAGCACTTCCATCTCCAGAATCATCTAGAAATGTCTAGAAACTTGGATTACAGATCTGCAAAGAACATCCAGAATCTCCAGCCTGCTCGACAATCAGCAAGGAAAAAGCTAGCAATTACTGTTCTATCGAGCTTACCCAAAATTCTTTTGTCTTTCTGCAGTGATCACCTCAACCTCCTGGTTGTCATCAAGGACTTTCAGCTCACCTTCTATCACATATTCCCCTGAAGCTGCAAAATAAAAGAAGAGAGAAGAGGAATATTCATGACCTAATCAGATGAGTGCTACCATGCGCGCATAGCTAAGTAATTATCTCAAACCTATGAGCGCAATACTATTGCTGGATGTTGGTCAGACTTTGATTACAGGATTGTGTTGCTCAAACTCTATTTAGAAGTCACTTATTTTGATATCAGCTACCAAGTTCTTTTAAACAGGTCTTTATTAGTATTTGACACAAAAGATACATGGGACAGCTCGGGCAATGATGAACCACACAGGGCATCAACGTGCTCAGTACTCCATACAGGATTGATTTAGAGGTATTACGTACTCACATACATGTTGTATACCATGCCAAAGACAATACAATACAGTCAATACATATACTTCAAAACATTAAATAAACTGCAGCAAAAAGCAGCTTGAGGCAGCTATTCCAAAAGGGGTATGATTGCCTCCAAGCCATCCACCCAACCACAGCCCATGCAGGTGAAGGAAATGTTTGCCAGGATGCACAATTGGGACCATGGACAGGGGTGGGGGGGTCGGTGTGGGGCAGTAGAGAATCAATCCTTAAAAAGGTGGAGGAGGGTGTGTGCACAACCAGCCCCCAACCACCCAGGTTTCTACCCCACAATCATACCACCTCAATCCCAGAACGCAACTGCTTATCCGGGCCCCAACTCCGATCCAGTGTGTGAGTTCCTCATGCAGGATGTCCCTAGCTCTCAATTTCCGAAACTGCCGGAGGGAGTATGGGTCAGCTCATCTACCTCAGACAGGTCTGTTAGCATATCCGCCCTCATTTCCAGATCTCGCTCAGAGTTTTCATCTGTGCGTATAGCTCTGAGCCATCTCTCCTCTGCCTCGCCCCATTCCTGCATGTCCACCAGCCATCTACTGCTCATCGGGCTGCTGGCTGTGTCCAATGTATGGCCACCGTCATCCTGGCAAACACCAGCCCAACTGTGCAAACCTGTGATGTATGCAAGTCCCACATTTATGCATCAGGAGTACTCCCAATAAGCAATGTTCAACAGAGACCTCCACCAAGACCTGTGTGGTTCCACACAGTGCCCTCCGGACCCATTCCCAGTATCCTCTTAGCTTGGCACAGTCCCAGGACATATGGAGAAAGGATGCTGGGGTCCACCCACATTGGGGACAGGCTGCCGAGTGACCCCCATTCATCTTGTGCAGCCACTGTGGGATCAGGTAGGCCTGTTGTAAGTAGTAAAACTGTGGAAGTTTAAACCTCGCATTGCTTGCCACTTTCTTCACTTGGGCAAACGCTCTCCTCCAGGCTCCATCTGCAAGTGGCATGGTCTTCACGTTAACATGCCAATCCTTTAAAAGCCTTGTATATACGTGAGGTAAATCCACAAGTCGACCCAGGGTCCTGCAGAAGCTGCAGAGTTCAAGACTCCGGTGGCTCAGTGAGAAAGATCAGCCATATCCCGCAGATCGTGCAGGATACTTTGGTATGTTAGAGGAACTAGCCTCTGCCAGCGTGAGGAACCCACCGTTAGATTATAGGTCCCCAACCGCGGTACAGCCGCCGCTGTACATCTGCCATCAAACCATTGTGTCAGGTCCATCACTGATCAGATTGCCTGAATGGGTTTCAAACAGCATAGTGGCAGAAGTCTAGCATAGGGGGCCTGGAGCAGCACCTGTGTGGCCGCACACTCCCAGGCTGCAGCCACCTGTCTAACAACAAAGGCATGATTGACTATGATTCTCCTCCCCATCATAAGGCAGTGCCCGAGGTCTGCTGCATTACCGCATGCCCCCAGTAGGTTTTTTTCCCAATCAGGTCCATCTGAATATCACTGAGTGGCATACTGCAGCATGCTCATGTACTAGGACATTCTCAGGTCTGGCAGGCCTAGCCCACCTTGTTGAGCAGATTATTAAGCCTGGAGAATGTGGACTGCAGAATGTCCTGCATGGCATTTTGTAGGGCACAGAGACAGTGAGCCATCTTGCTCAGTGATATCCTGCCCATTACCAACAGTGATAGGTAGACCAAAAAGCAGATGGACTCCTTTAGGTCATTAAGGACTCTACCCAGATTGAGTTCATATCTTGCTATCGGGTTGTTTGCTATCTGGATCCCCAGATATAAAAAATGGTCACTTTCCCACTGAAGCCCAGTTACTGGGATCTCGGCCGGCTGTAACCGGGCCAGTGCGGCCAATGGGAAACAATGTTTTCTGTCTATGGATATGGAGTCCAGACACTGCACTGAATTCAGACATGATTTGCTAGAGTCGCCACTGACCACTCATGGCAGGAAATAAACATTAACGTGCTGTCTGCACATAGCGAGACAACATGTGTGATGCCTTCCACCTAGACCCCCCACTCGGCCATGTCACAACGAAGTTGCATGGCCATCAGCTCCATCGCCAAGGCAAATAGGAGTGGTGACAGAGGGCAACCCTGTCTGGTACCCCTTTTGATAAGGAAACAATCTGATACTACAGAGCCTATCTGAACCTGGGCGACCCGTCCGGCATAGAGCAGCTTCACCCTGGACAGAAATACAGGTCTGAACCCCATTCTCTGAAGGACCTCCAGTAGGTACTCCCAATCAAGTGGGTTGAATGCTTTTTCGACATTCATAGCAATTAAGGCTGCTTCCATCTTGCTATCAGCGACTCAGTGCATCACTTTAGAATCTCAACAGATTCATCTAGATCCTTCATCCTGGCATAAAGCCATATTGGTCCTTGTGAACCAGGTTGGTGACTATGCAGTGCAGTCTAGTGGCAAACACCTTCACCAGAATCTTGACATCGTCCCCCAGCATGGTCCGTGGCATAATACCATGGTCCCGTCCTTTGTGAAATGTTTCTAGTAAACAGAGAAGAAGTAACGCAGAGAGCATGTGGTAGTATGCCACCGGGAGCCCAACAGGTCCCGGTGGCTTTCCTAGTGCCATTCCCTGGACTGCCTCTCCCATCTCATCAACTGAGAGGTGCCACTGGAGGGTCTTGGAATTTTCAACTGTGAGTTGAGGAAGTGACAACTGATCCAAGAATCCAAGCGTTTCCTCCAGGTGGCCACCCCCTGTTATGTTGTAAACAGATGCAAGGTGATCCCTCATAAGGAGATTGATTTCAGCCTGAGACTACACCAAGGGCCAACGCAGTGCCTCAGAAAAAGAATTACCTGGGGTGGGCGTTCCCTTTTAAGTAGCCATGCCAGTAGACACCCAGAATTGTCGCCCTCACAGTGGAGTACCTGGTGATATTCACTTCAAAGCAAACGGCCCAACCTATCCCAAGTCTCTCCCACTGCACACTGGGCCGTCAATAGCAAATCTTTTTGAGTCCTTCATGGAGAAGTAGCTTTTCAAAGGTTCAACAATTTATTTTCCTCCTTCAGTAGTTGAGCCTCCAAGTGTCGCCTGGAGTCACTAATATGTGACAGACACGCCCCTTACGTCACAGCCTTCATGCATTCCATTCTATGGTCCTCTGCGACACCGTTGACCAATTAGAGTTGAAATAATCAGTGGTCACTCCTCTGAGCTCTTCAAGAAACAGTGAGTCCTTGAGTGCCTCTGGTCTAACCCACCACAGGGAGAGTAAGGATGGTCGCCTCTCACTCCCCACTGCAAAAGTATTAGTGCATGGTCGAAAGGAACCTACCTAATATTTGCATCTGCAGCACTTTGGTGGCGAGATCCGCTGTGACTAAGAATCTGTTTACGTGACTATATGTTTCATGTGTTGGGGCATAACAAGTGTATTCCCTGACATCTGGGTGTGTTGTACGCCAGACATCTGGGCAGCTCACCCATTCCATTACTGCACTCAGTGCGGCCACCATATTGGGCCTGGTACCCAACCTGGGAGGGTGGCAATTCCTCATACCATCTAGCATACAGTTAAAGTCTCCTGCCCAGAGCAGGGGGTCTCAAAGTAGGGGAGGAGCTCCCACTTCAGGTCCAGATAGTGTGCTTCATGATTGGTTTTGGGTGCATAATCATTCAACAAGCACACCTCACGTCCATCCAACACGCAACACAATAGAAGGTATCTGCCCTCAATATCTGTTTTAAAGCTTCCCATTTGGAATGGCACCTGGGGGCCACCAACATGGAGACACCTTGAGCATAACTGTAATATGTAGTGGAGTAAAAATTCCCCCTCTATTTCCTTTACACCTTCTGGGCCTCTCTCTCCAGATGGGGTGTCTCCTACTGCAGAGTTACATGTACCTTTTGAGGTATAAATGAACTCTGTATCTGTTCATAGGAGTTTAGACCCCACACGTTCTATGTTGCCACATTTATTTGTGTAGCCATAAAAGCCTGCAGATCATTCTGCCCAAACCAGCCCACCACATCCCGCCATCCATCCATGTGACAGTGCTGCAACTCAATAACATGTTAAACAAATAGAACAACCCATCCCACCCACCAGGTAAATACTCCAGAACAATGTGTGCCTACCCAACCATTGCTAACTTGTGAAATCCCCCTATCAAACTCACTCCACTATACATACACGTTTCCCTAGTTACACACTACTTCTATGACCTCTCAAATACAAGCTCACCCACTCACTATTCTCACGTCCATACTTCCATTTATACTGCTCCTATAGGTAATTTAAAGACAGACTATAGCAGGGGGACACAATCCCCCAAAGTAAAGTAACAGAGAGAGGAAGATAAAGAAGAAAAAAGGGGGAAGTGTATGAGCTTGGCTCAACCCATTGAACCAGATACTAATGAAACTCCAGCCACATCCAACTTACTATCCTGCAGATGTAATAACTGTATAGGCTCCTTCCTCTCATTTCCCCAGGGGTGGCCCAGGCAGGGGGATGTAGCAGCAAAGCTTGCTCAACCACAAAACAGGCAGACAATTGACCTGAGGGTATCATTGCCACTACCCAACACTAGTGAAAGAGTTCCGAAGTCTGGCCCTCTACACCCATCTAAAAGCCAACAAAACAGAGGTTACAATGGTGGGAGCGGCCCTCCGCATCTTCAGTTTTTGCCTCCATTGTGATTGTTTTAGCCGGCAGGGTCTCTTATGCAGACCACTGTTAGGCCACCTTCCCCTTCAGCTCCACAACATCCAGCTCAGTAGATAGGGAGCATTCCACTACTTGTGAGAAAGTATTGATTTTTGCCTCAACAGCCACACTTGAGGCCTGGATTGTGGCCAGTAGTTGAGCACTGTTTGGACCATGCAGCCCCAAGACGCGTTCTGAGGTGTATGCACAGTACTGGTCCCCAGAGCAGTGAATTGGTCTATTTTGGTCTTTTGAACCACTCTCTGCGGTCTAATTTTCCCCATGATGGGCAGTAGTAGGCCATGCGAGTGAGTCTGTTGACCTCACGGGACGATGGGCGGCACCAACTGAAGAGACCGGGTCCGCTTGGGCTCCCAGGTTCCCAATGGGACCCCAGCACAAGCAACCCCTGCAGCTGTTAGAGATGGTCTCCCACCGGAGCACCTATGTCCGGCCAAAGAATCCTAACATGTCGAGACCTCCCACGGCTCAGCCGTCAGGCCCTTCTCTGTCGTGACAGCAGTAGGTCCACACGTAAACCCAAGGGACATGGGGGGTCATTTTGACCCTGGCGGTATGAGACCGCCAGGGCTAAAATGATGGAAGCACCGCCAACAGGCTGGTGGTGCTTCCTGGGTCATTACGACCGCGGCAGAAGCGCTGCGGTCGCACCGCCGGGGCCGGTGGTTTTCCGCCACAATGGCCCCAGCGGTAGTAATCCGCCAGGGCAGTGCTGCTAGCAGCACTGCCCAGGGGATTACGAGTCCCCGACCGCCAGCTTTTTCCTGGTGGTTTGAACCGCCAGGAAAATGCTGGCGGTATGGGGAGTTGCTGGGCCCCCTGACAGGGCCCCATGCGGCTTTTCACTGTCTGCTATGCAGACAGTGAAAAGCGCGACGGGTGCAACTGCACCCGTCGCACGGCTGCAACACCGCCGGCTCCATTTGGAGCCGGCTCCCATGTTGCGGCCCAGCGGGGATATCAAAATGGGCACCGCGGGAGTGCGCCCGCATTGGCGGCCACCCGGCGGTTACAAGCGCCGCCCACCAATGTTGTAATGAGGCCCATAGTGCCTAGTCAGGCAGAGAGGCCAGGGCCCATCTGACCTAGGATTTGGAGTATCGAGGCACAGGGAAGCCCTCTCAACTCCCCACTATTTATCTGGCACATCCAGGCATAAGGCCCCTCCCTCTGGGAAGGTAAGTCTGCAAAAGCTGTTGAGAGGAGCACCTCAAAGACATTAAGGGACAGATTTGCAAGGCACCACCAGAGCATCACTTTTAGTGATGCGCCCATGGCGCTGTACAGTGCACCCCATTTACAAGGTGGTGCTAAGCCACTTATTGTGGCTTAACACCACCTTGTAAATGTGGCCCCATCCGTTGCAGTTTTCTGCGTCAGAAGTGCATACAATGGGTATTGCTGTGAGCATTCCACTGCAATACCCATTGCTTTTGAAGGCTGCCACAGATTTACTAGAAGGCATAAATCTGTGGCAGTGCCACAAACGAATGCCACCCCAGGGATGGCATTAGCATGGCACAACAAGGAGGAATACTTTTATTCCTCCTCATGTTTTAATTTTTCCATGTGTGCTGCATTCTGCAGCACACATAGAAAGAGCAAAATGCCATGAATGGTTGTTTTTGTGTAGGAATGGTTGTTTATGTGCACCTTCCTGCACATAAACAATCACTCCCCTTAACGCAAACACTCTTGCACTATGGTGCAAGGATTCTTGCGTTGGCACAGGCTGCTTAATTTAGCGCTGCTGCAGGTGGAAACTCAGGGTCTGTTGCAGCAGGCACTGCTATTTTTGGTGCAGCACCACACTGCACCAGTTTCTTCTAGATCTAGCTTTAAGTGTGGGAAGGTCCAGACTCTGGGCCCACAGCAGTTCCAAACACACTTGCATCCACAAGGTCAAGCACTGTGCAGGGACAGCTCATGACTATCCAGAGGCCCTGTCCACAGTGGCGTTCTGCAGGCCACGCCCCAGTGAGGCTCCCAGGCTGGGACGTACATTCAGCTGTGGTGCAGTCTCTCAAGCACAGGAGGGACAGCAAGGCACCACCTCACTGGAGATAATGGGCTTCCAGGGGGGGCAGACAGCAGGTTAGTTCATAGGTCCATAGGTCAAAGCCCCCCCAGCTCCTCTTCTCAGAGCCAACACACAATACCCACAGTGGCCAAGCAGGGCAGCAGCACCAGACTCCCAAGAGTCCTCAGCGCACTGGGCCAGGTCACTCCTCCGCGGAGTGAGCAATCCAGATGGTTCAGTTACCAGTAGTTCCAGGGGTCAAAACAATATCTGGGCAGACCGCACCAGGTCTGTATACACCCCAGTGCCGACAACACTCACCAACCTGCACCGGTCATCTAACAAGTGGTCCTAGGCTGTGGCACCACCCCCGAGCATTCGCAGCCACAGGCCCAAGCAGCATGGCAGGCTCCCTCCTGGGTCCAGGGGAAGCACTGCAGCAGCAGCTGAGGAGGCGGACACTTCCAAATCCTCCAGAGACCCTCCCTGCAGCTCTGGCTTGGCGGGTGCACATCCCTTGCACTAGAACAGTCCGGTGGCCGGCAGAGCAGATCACAGGCCCTCACTGCCAGTGGAACCCCACCACTGCAACTGTACTAACACGGCAGCGCTGCTTCACCAGGTCAGGCCAAGCAGCTCGGCACACCGCAGGTAGCATTCATGCAGCTGGTGACAAGCCTCATTGTCGGATGGGCAGGAGAAATAAAGGATAAAAGATGGGCCGAGCTCGGAGCTCGCAAACTAGTATTCGATGCGGTCGCCATGCTGGCCATGGCCCTGCTGTCAAGTTAAAGACCAGGCCCTGGGACAACCTTGAACCTTGTTTGAACTGTTTTGACAATAAACATTATATCCCAGGATAATAGGAGTCACTATTGACAACTTATTTTCTTTAGAAAAAACATCACCGAAGGTAACCTTTAGGTGCCCATCCGAGTCTTTATCAAGATGGTCTGTGAGACATGCCTAGGTCATGGCAGACATGAATGATCGATGTTCGTCCCTGACCAACAAATCATTACCAAACATCCAGATATTACTGCAGCTGGGACACTCTATGCAGGGGTACACGCCCATTATAATGTGATAGATTTTTCCGTCACAATATTGTTTAACTGTTTGCTACTTAACTCACTCCAGTTATTCTTGCAGCCTTCTTGCAGCCTTAGGAGTAGGTTACAGTTTCTAGGTTCCGCATGGTTTTAGTGGCCTTCAAGTCTACTTATAGTAAGTGTATCTGCTTTTGGGTTACTTTGAATAACGCTGAGTGTTTATCGTGGAATTATTGAATTCTTTACTTTACAAGAAATTGCTCCTAATTTACCAGAACTGCTGCCTGTAACATCATTGTATTACTATTTACAAATTGGTTGAATGGGTTTGTGGTTTTAGAGTTTGAGTCTACTCTAATCCCTTCTGACAAACTGTGATAATTCAACCTGTAATCGACAGTTTGGTACATGTAAATGTTTTAAGCAGAATAGACCAAAAATATAACTAGTTCTGCAACCAATGTATAAATGCAGTCTGGGATCCCCAATGGGGCATTTGGATTACGCCCAGGAGCTTGTTTTAAACAAGTTTGGTGATAATACTGTAGTCGATAGACAATACTCAAAGTGTGTGCCCTTCCTAATGTCCCAATTCAAAGCTTTCTGTATGAGAATGTTAGCTCCTCTGTCCTTCTATACAGAAATGTGGTTAAAAAAGGGGAAAACAAGAAAAATAAAATAAAATGCTGATGAAAATTGAAAACATTTAAAGAAGCTACTAAAGTGCATTATGAACAATTGGGAGTTATGTTACAACTTTTTTTACTTGGTAATCCTAGTGTTATTTCACTTCAGCAACCACCATACACGTGTTTCCCATGTACTTCAGATGATGTGAAATACATAATTCTCTCACTGCATTTAGTGAAGCAATTGTGAATACAGGATGGCATTAACCTCCAAGGGGCACATTTAAGAGCTCCTCACACCACCTTAGCTTAATTTTCCCCACTCCATATGCATGCATTGCCCCATTTTGTAACCCCTTGCGCCACATTATGCCTGCGCCAGGCATAATGTATGAAAGTGGGGAGATCCAGCGCTAGGAGACCCGGAAACATAATGCTGAGAAATATAACAGATGTCACTGCTCCATGTTTGGCGTCATTTTTAACACCTGCTCAGAACATGCATTAAAATCACGCACTCATAGATACCTACGGGCCTCCTTGCACTTTGCTACACTAGAGTCCAGAAATTTTACGCTAGTGTAGCAATGCACCACAATAGCATAAACAATTTTGACGCTATTGTGCTACCGACCCCCATGGTGTGCCATATTATACATACAGCGCAACCATGGTGTTGTTAGGTGCCGGTATGGGGGGTTGCAGAAAAAGCGGCACATCAGCTCTGATGCGCCACTTTTTCATAAATATGGGCCCAAGTTTTTCAGGTTGGAGAGTATCATCCCATAAATTCTTGCCCATAACAATGTCTTACTCTGATGCAATGACATGGAATCTAAGTTTCCTTACATTGTTTCACATTACCCTAAGTGCCTAGCCATAGAATCCTTATAGGATCATATCCAAGTTCCTTGGAACAATGAATCATGATTTATTCAGGGAATGGGGCTCATTGAATGATACCCACTTTGGCCTCACTTCCGTATCATACTCACTTTTAAATAAATACTATGGTCCATACACTATTGCTTAGATTAGACAACCCAATACTGAATCAATCTCTAAATTCATTCGCCCTCCTTGTAAATAACAGTGCATTGAAATCATTATCAGAATTGTGGCTGTTTACACTAATGAGAGGTTTAAAAGTAATTAGAACTGTGATTGTACCACCCATGATCTGGACAAGGCAATGATGGCCCTCTGCTTATGTCTATGGTTTATTCATATAAACTTTATTTAACATTACACCAAGGGGCATTTTTAAGAGTCCCTAGCCCCATTCTAAAACACATTAGCATAATAATTTTTACTCTAATGTGGCATTAGGCCGAAAACACTGCACCATCTTTACAAAGTGGCACCATGCATGCATTGTAACTCTTTGTCCTCCATTATGCCTGCGCCAGGTATAATGTCTGAAAAGGGGGCGTTCCCCCGTTAGCGGGGGCAAACAAATGGCACAAAGAAATCGAAGAGATTTCTTTGCGTCATTTTTTCAGCCTTTTTAATGCCTGCTCAGAGCAGCTGAACTAGCGGAAAAAATTCTGACGCTAGTTCCCTAACTACCACCATGGTGCACTGTATATTAAATACGGCGGAACACATGGTGGCGTTCGGGGGGCGCTAAGGGGTGCTAGAAAAGTGGCGCTGCACAAGGTGCAGCACCCCATTTCATAAATATGCCCCCAAGTGTTTATTGAAGACTTTCATTGTGTATTTATTCCCTTCGCTGCCAGGCCTTTTCCCCCTCAGGTGCCAGGCCTTTTTTTGGCTATTTGGGGCAGTTCACACTTAGGCACTCATAACTTTTTGTCCACATAAGCTAACCATGCCAAATTTGCGTCCTTTTTTTCAAACATCCTAGAGGTGCTAGAGGTACCCAGAGTTTGTGGGTTCCCCTGGAGGAGACCAAGAAATTAGCCAAAACACAGCAAAAACATTGTTTTTTAAAACAAAATGGGAAAAAAGGGCTGCAGAAGAACGCTTGTGTTTTTTTCCTTGTAAACGGCATCAACAAAGGGTTTGCGGTGCTAAAATCACCATCTTCCCAGCTTTCAGGAACAGGCAGACCTGAATCAGAAAAACTAATTTTTCGACATAATTTTGGCATTTTACTGGGACATAACCTATTTCTACAATACATTTTGTGCTTTTAGCCTCCTTCAAGTTAGTGATAGAAATGGGTGTGAAACCAATGCTGGATCCTAGACAGCTAAACATTTCTTAAAAGTAGACAAAATTTCGAATTCAACAAGGGGTCATTTGTGTAAATCCTACAAGGTTTTTCTACAGAAAATAACAGCTGAGATAAAAACATATTGAAATTAAAGTGACAAAAAACAGCCATTTTTCTCCACGTTTTACTCTGTAACTTTTTCCTGTGATGTCAGATTTTGCAAAGCAATATAACGTTACATCCGATGGACTCTTCTGGTTGCGGGGATATAAAGGGCTTGTAGGCTCATTGGGTACCCAGAGCCAATAAATGAGGTGCACCTTGCAATGGGATTTAATTGTAAACCGGGTATACAGGAATTCATTTGCTGAAATATAAAGTGTCAAAAATAGGTATCAAGAAAACCTTTGTATTTCCAAGTGGGCACAAGATAAGGTGTTGAGAAGCAGTGGTTATTTGCACATCTCTGAATTCTGGGGCCCCCATATTAGCATGTGAATTACAGTGCATTTCTCAAATAGACGTCTTTTTACACAGTGTCTTACATTTGGAAGGAAAAATATAGAGAAAGACAAGGGACAAGAACACTTGTTGTTCTATTGTGTGTTCCCCCAAGTCTCCTGATAAAAATGGTACCTCACTTGTGTGGGTAGGCCTAGTGCCTGCGACAGGAAACGCAACATGGGCATATCACATTTTTACATTGAAATCTGACGTGTTTTTTGCAAAGTGCCTAGGTGTGGATTTTGGCCTCTAGTTCAGCCGGCACCTCGGGAAACCTACCAAGCTTGTGCATTTTTTAAAACTAGGCACCTAGGGTAATCCAGGATGGGGTGACTTGTGGGGCTCTCACCATGTTCTGTTACCCAGAATCCTTTGCAAACCTCAAACTTTGGCCAAAGAAATACTTTTTCCTCATATTTAGGAGACAGAAAGTTCTGGAATCTACGAGGAGCCACAAATTTCCTTCCACCCAGCATTCCTCCAATTCTCCCAATAAAAATGGTACCTCACTTGTGTGGGTAGGCCTAGTGTCCGCAAAAGGAAATGCCCCAAAACACTATGTGGACACATCAAAATTATCAAATACAAATCTACCTGTTTCTGCGGGGGTTCCTGCATTTTGGGTCCTGGGCTCAGCAACCATGTAGGGAAACCTACCAAACCCAAACATTCCTGAAAACTAGACACCCAAGGGGGTCCAGGGAGGTGGGACTTGTGAGGATCCCCCAGTGTTTTCTTACCCAGAATCGTCAGCAAACCTCAAATTTAGCTAAAAAAATCAAATTTTTCTCACATTTCTGTGTGGGATCATTGCACCGGGACAAATTTCCTACCACCTAACGTTCCCCTTAGTCTCCCGGAAAAAATTATACCTCACTTTTGTAGGTGGGCCAAATGCCTGTGACAGGGAAGAGCCAAAAACATGTAGAAATTGAAGGGGAACCAATGCGGGTCCAAAAGGGCAGTTTGGAAAAAAAAATTTAGGCTGACAAGTGGGGCAGAATTTTTATTGGTATAGATGTGACAATGCTGGGTGGTAGGAATTTTGTGGATTCCTGCAGATTCCGGAAGGTTCCGTCACAAAAATGTGGGAAAAATGTGTGATTTCCAGCAAAGTTGGAGTTTTGCAGGGCATTGTTGGTAAGAAAATGGTGCGGGTCCATGTGAGGCACACCACCCTGGACTCACCTAGATATTTAGGGCCATATTTATACTTTTTGACGCAAAACTGCGCTAACGCAGTTTTGCGTCAAAAAAATTAGCGCCGGCTAACGCCATTCTGAAGCACCATGCGGGCGCCGTATTTAATCAATGACATTAGCCGGCGTTAGCCGCCGGCGCTGCCTGGTGTGCGTGGAAAAAAATGACGTACACCAGGCAGCGCCGGCGTAAGGGAATATGGAGCTTGGGCGTCAAAAAATGGGGCAAGTCAGGCTGAGGCAAATTTTTCGCCTCAACCCGATTTGCGCCATTTTTTTCGACTCCCAAACCCCATAGAAATGACTCCTGTCTTAGCAAAGACAGGAGTCATGCCCCCTTGCCCAATGGCCATGCCCAGGGGACTTCTGTCCCCTGGGCATGGTCATTGGGCATAGTGGCATGTAGGGGGGCACAAATCAGGCCCCCCTATGCCACAAAAAAAAAAAAAAAAAAAACCTACCTGAACTTACCTTAATGTCCCTGGGATGGGTCCCTCCAGCCTTGGGTGTCCTCCTGGGGTGGGCAAGGGTGACAGGGGGTGTCCCTGGGGGCATGGGAGGGCACCTCTGAGCTCCTTCCGAGCCCACATGTCCCTTAACGCCTGCCTTTTCCAGGCGCTAAAAAACGGCGCAAAAGCGGCCGTATGTCATTTTTTTGACCCGCCCACTCCCGGGCGTGAATTTTGCCCGGGAGTGTAAATACGGCGCACATGCCTCGGAGTCAATTTTTTAGACAGGAACACCTACCTTGCATCTCATTAACGCAAAGTAGGTGTCCACGCTAAAAAATGACGCAAACTCCATGGACTTTGGCGCTAGACGCATCTAACGCCAAAGTATAAATATGGAGTTAGTTTTGCGTCGGAATTGCGTCAAAAAAAACGACGCAATTCCGGCGCAAACAGAGAATAAATATGCCCCTTAGTTTTTCAAATGTGTCTAAGTTTTGTGGATTTTTCTACATGACAGTGTCCCAAAGTCCAAAAAAGTGCAGCCCTCACCATTCTCCATAAGGGACAATTTTGAGAGTTAGACAAGCAATGTAAAACCAAAACCCAAAATAATCAAACGTCCTCTTTCTTGCCATGGGATAACATGCTTTAGTGTGCAGGGGAGAGCTGAAAGACTGTTACCCCCTTCAGTTGGGGTGGGGGCCTAACCATGCCCATACTGATTGGTAGCCACCACCCTACCATTTAAAAAAAATTCCTTGGCAATCTAGGTTTTCTTCCCCCCCCCCCGGGGAGTGGGTCGAGGGCAATTACACCATCTGCCCACCGGTAGGCAGAACAACTTTGGCCCCATTTATTTGGGGTGGGAGTATGACCATACCCCCACCCTCTTTTTTTGAAAAAAAAAATATTTCCTGGTCTCTGGTGGGCAGATAGGCCTTCCAAAAATAGGCTGATTTGTCCCCAAGGGGGACAGTTATGGCCAACAGTAATGTGCCCCCAGCCCAAGGGGCTGACCCCCAAACAAAACGCACACATGCACACACACCAATCCATGGTGCCTAAGTGCTGTGTGGCCCCTGGGGACAGATCAACCTAATAGAAATAGGCCAATCTGACGCCAAGGGGGAAAGAACTGGCCTAAAATAAATTAGCCCCCAAAGGAACAACCCTTGTCTAAGTGGTCGCTCCCTTGGCGTGAAATTGACGCAAAAAAATAAAAAAGTCCCTGGTTTCTATGGCCTAGTAAAATAGGTGATCTGCCCCCAAGGGGGTAGAAATGCCCTAAAATAAAATTGTCCACCAGGGGAGCCACCCTTGCCTAAGGGGTCGCTCCCCATGTCCAAAAAAAAAAAAAAAATTATCCCTGGTGTTTGGAGGTCTCTGCCCCCCCCCCCCGGGGTCATATAGGCCTAATTACAATAGGCCGATCTGCCCTAAAACAAATCCCCCCCCCAGGGGAGCAACCCTTGCCTAAGGGATCGCTTCCATTGAGTGAAATTGACAGAAAATAAAATTGCTGGTGTCTGATGGTTTCTGCCCCCCTTGGGGCATATTGGCTTAATAAAAATAGACTGACCTGCCCCCAAGGGGGGCAGAAAAGGCCTAAAGTTAGTTTTTCACCCAGAGGAGCGACCCTTGCCTCAGGGGTCAATCTCCACATCTAAAAAACATAAAAGAAAAAAAAAAAAAATCCCTGGTGTCTAGTGGTTTCTGCCCCCCCTGGGGGCATATTGGCCTAATTAGAAAAGGCCGACCTGCCCCCAGGTGGGCAGAAATGGGTGTCAAATAATTTGCTCCTCTGGGGAGCGGCCCTTGCCCAAGGGGCCGTTCCCCTTATTGCATAATTTTTTTTTTATCATCCCTGGTGCTTAGTGGGAATTTCTGCTGCCCGATTGCATTCTGATCGAGCAGCAGAAATGCTGAGAGAGACATCAAAGGAAATGAAAGGTCTTTCCTTTCCTTTGATGCCTCTCTCGTCCCCTCCACATGATCAGAGGCGAAATGCTTTTGTATTTCTCCTCCGATCCGTGCTGGAAGCTGAGCTTCTGTGTCAGTGTACGATCGCACGCTGATGTCATCGGACACCATGGAGAGGTTAAAGGGGGGTGTGGGGATAAAGGGGAATCGATTCCCCTTCCATCCCTGCCCAGAGGAGGGGGGTGCCAGGCCCTCAGAAAGAGGGCTAGAGCTCCCCGAGGGACCATAGCAGGATGAGGTGGTCATGTCCTCTGCACACGATGACCGGAGACCAGCTTGTCCAGGGCACCCGAGCGGATAAAGTGGGTGGCGGACAGATTTGGAATTCATATTTTTAGTTAAGCAAGTTTCTGCTATCACTACTGCTTGCACCTCTAAATCAACTTAATATCCTTGGTTGTGAACTTTATGCCATAGCAGGATAAGTGACTGAAGAGCTGGTATTGAACCAAGGATAGAAACACTGCTCTATGGTATGGTTCAAGTCACCCCCATCCCCTCTAGTACTATTGTGATAATGAGTTTCTTGTTTTATAGACAACTTCCATGCCGTCAGTTCTTTGTTACCCATTCAGATACAGCCAAAACAAACCCCAGTGGACTCAAAAATAAAACTAGTTGGTTCTTAAGTTGTCCTCTAGGGGCAACCAGTCACAACAGCTTGTTCCCTACATTAAATGACGTGTCCCTGCTGAAACACCACGCATCACTCGTATCTCTCACTGCAACTATTAATAGATTGCATTTATTTTCCCTAAATTTGACATATTTTAAATTCCTTTGAGACATCTATTTGTTGAGCCAACTTCTACCACTACACATAAAATGTGTAGTATTGCTTTTTAATGTCTACCCATTACAGCCATAGGATGACAAGCAACCGGTTTGATATATATATATATATATTTATATATATATATATATATATATATATATATATAACTTGTGAACTAAACAAGCACTGGCAAAACCAATAGCTTTCATATTTGAGACAGACTAGCTTTGACATAGCCTTTTGGAGATGCTGTGAAAAATGACCAAAAAAACAAAAAAACACAAACATGCAAGCAAACAAAGGCACAATGACACAGCTGCATTAGTTTGTAAGAACATGCCTACCATTTTGAAATGGATCCGTAGGTTGATCGGCCCCAAGAAAATAAATAAACCATTTAAAAAAAGACAGTGAGAGTGTCGGGCAAGGAATAGCTCGTGGAGGGAAGCAACAAGGAGTTGTTGGAGTGGGGGAGGGGAAAAACAGCACACAAATGAGAACAACACAGGAGTTAGGAGATAAGCACACAAGCTAGAAATCAGCATAAACGAGGGAATTTTGCACAGGAGAAGTACACAAGGGAGATTGCAGCACAAGGGAGCAGCAACATGGCACATGGGGGGAGAGAAGCACACAAGGGAGGAAGTTGGAAAATGCATGCACTCTCATGGAGTTTTATAAGCAAAACAGAAAAAGTAGTTCCCTAAAGTGAGTAGTGGAAGGACAGAAGCCAGCCAATCAGAAAAATGGTAGAGAAGCTCTGCTTCAGGAGAGGGGCAAACACAAGATGGGCAAGATGGAACAAGGAACGCCGTTGCGTATGAAGCAACCACATGAGAGTGACAATAAGGCCAATGAAAGGTAAGAAACATGGGGGTTGTATGCCCCTGTAAGTTCTTAGTAAGCCCTAAATAGCTCTTTTGCAACCCCAGCCAGCTTGAGCTGTCTGGGAATCTCAATCTAAAAAGCAAGGTACTTCCTCACTTAGGTAATCAGATTAAGAATAACATACAGTAAACAGGAAGTCCAGAATTGGTAAAAGTGATCTTAAGTCACAAAACGTTTTGTGCACCTTATTTAAGCTTATATAGGTGCTGGACATTGAAGGATCCTGATTCACATACTTCAATCATAAGGTACATTATTAACCTATATGTCCTGTTTTGGGGATGGCCCTTTTTGCAGGTTTTTTCAGTTTTGTTTTGCTGATTTATTGTCTCTGAGCACTTTACCATTGCAGATCAGTGACAAAGTGCAAGTGATCCCTGTTAAATTGTATTGGTGATTGGTTTATCCTTGATTGTCATATTTGATTTACTAGTAAGTCCCTAGTAAAGTGCACTATGTGTGCCCAGGGCCTGTAAATCAAATGCTACCAGTGGACCTGCAGCACTGACTGTGCCACCCACAGAAGTAGCCCTGCCAACATGTCTCAGACCTGCCACTGTGTGTGTGTAGTTTTGCACTGCCAATTCGACCTGGCAAGTGTACCCACATGCCAGGCTAAACCATCCCTTTTACTACATCTAAGTCACCCCTAGATTAGGCCATGGGAAGCCCCACGTGCAGGGTGCTGTGTATTTAAAAGGTAAGACATGTACTGGTGTGTTCTGCATGTCCAGATAGTGAAATATGCCACATTCGGATTTCACTATTGCAAGGCCTACCTCTCCCATAGGTTAGCATGGGGATTGCATTTAAATTCCTTTTGAGTGTAATGTCCTATTGGGAGCAGATCGAGATGTGGAGTTTGGGGTCTCTGAACTCCCAATTTAAAAATACATCATTTGGTAGAGTTGATTTTCAGATTGTTTAATTGAAATGCCACTTTTCGAAAGTGGGCATTGTTTTGTTTAACCATTCTGTGCCTTTGCCTGCCTTTAGAATCCACATCTGGGTCAGAATGACAGTTGGGCTGTTTGTGAATTCCCTCTAGACAGTGACACAAAGAGAGCTGAGGTGTCTCCTGTATATCCTGATGAGTCTCCTGGGCTAGAGTGGGGAAGAGGAGCTGACACCTGCACCTGAAAGGGCTGTGCCTGTCCTCCCACAATTCAACCTCCAACCCCCAGGATTGTGTCTGGGGCCAGGCCTGGGCAAAGCAGGATCTTGGGAACAACAGAGACTTTTCTTTGATGTTTGCCTACTTCAAAGGCAGAAATGAGGATCTTTTGAACAACAGAGACTTTCCTTTGAAGTTTGCCTACTTCAAAGGCAGAAATGGAACTAAGTAGTGGTCCCAAAATTCCAGACTTTTAGAACACTTCTGGATCCAGAGGAACCTCTGCCAAAGAAGAAGAGCTAAAGAGCTGGAAGAGGAGTATTGCCCCTTTGCTGGCTGTGCTTTGCTGGGTTAGCCTGCAGATCCTGCTTCTGCCTTATAGAGGACAAAGACAGGACTTTGCTGTGTATCCTGCTCCTGAAGTTTCTCCAAGGGCTTGAAGTACAGCTTGCCTCCTGTTGGAAGTTTCAGGGATAGTAAAGACTTCAAGTACAGCTGCCTACAGCACTGGGAACTGTGTGTTTTGTGCTACAACAGAAGAAAAACCATCATGACGCCATCAACAATGCACCATAACCCTAGCCTCACTGACAATGCCACCTGACACCATCTCTGAGCCGCTGCTTGCATTGTGACCTGTGGACTCCGCACTCTGCATCCCCTTTCTCACACTGCAGCCTTGTTATCCTTGACAACACCACCCTATGCTGACACCGATGCCGCTGCCTGCATCGTGCCCCGAGAACACCACTCATGAGGTACACAACACCAGTTCTATCAAGTGCCGCATTGTCAACAGACACCCCTCTCTGCACCACGACCTGTGGCCGCCTCACAGAGCCTGCCCCGCATTGTACCACCGCCTTGGGCCTACCAACAACAGTGCTTCAGCAACAACATCACCGCTGCCTGCACTGTGACCTAGAGACACTGCACATCGCACAGATCCACTTCACATGGAAGCCCTGGTCTCAACGACACCACAGGATGCTGTCACCGAGCCGCTGCCTGCACCGTGACCTGTGGGCACCACACGTCACATTGTCCCGATTTGCACCGCAGCCTGATGCAATCAACACCAGTGCACCTGACTTTCTCATCAACTCATAGTTTGATCTGCAACATGTGTGACTTCAAGGGCCCGACAACTTCTGCGTCGTCCTCTGGAACCGACACCAGCGATGCTGCGAGGATCATGATGCCCTACATTTCCAAGGTACTGTTTGCATGTCTTTCCAACACCGTAGCTTGCCTGCGACCCAGCAGTCACCTGAACTGTTGGTTTTGTTGTTGACGATGCTGTGATGCCCCCCGATGGACCTACTGACTTCAAGGAACTTTATTTTTAAGTAATTCTTGCAAAATTCATAACTTTATTATTGTATTTTGGATTTTTCTCATTTTGGTCTTGTTTTACACAGATAAATATTGGCTATGTTTCTAACGTGGTGTCCTTTTCTAGTGTTGTCACTGTATTACTGTGTGTTAAGTGCAAATGCTTTACACACTGCTTGTGAGATCAGCCTGACTGCTCGTACCAAGGTACCAAGGGGAAGAGCAGGGGTTATCTGAGCTGGGAGTCTCCCTTACCCTGACTAGAGTGAGGGTCCCTACTTGGACGAGGTGTAAACTGACTACCAACTAAAGACCCTATTTCTAACACTGTGTTTTTACAGCATCTACAAAGTGCTCAACCAATTCTTTGTGCTGTACAGATGTGTCAGATGAGGAAAAATCAAAGAGGTAGGTGACAAGAATGCAAAGTAATGCTGCTTAATCAATATTGGGTTTCACTTCACAAATACGTGTCACCAGCTTTAAATGAAGAGATGCAGAGATGAAAGACTGCAGGTGATGGCAGACCACCAATTCTTCAAATGTGTTCACAAAGTGCCAGTGGTTGTAATGTTATAAAAGTGGCACTTTCCAAAACAGACTTCCTAGAAAGTATGCAGCTATCGAAGGGACTTTTTTCTGCTTCCACTGATGTCCACACCTGTCATCCACACCATAGATGCTGTCCTTAATGAACAGTTTCCACTCTGGGAATGGTTACTGTATGACAGGGGTTGTAGATTTCCTTTCTTTGAGGTGTCACCTCTGGGACAGTCACAAACCATTGGTACAGTTCCTTCTGAATGACATAAAAAGGAGAAGCACCTTTTTGGAGCTCCTTTTGCCTTGTAATTAAAAACAACTAGGGACTCATTACGAGTTTGGCAGTGGGACCACCAGACCGCCATGTCGGTGGTTCCAAAAAGGCCACCATGTTAGCTATCTTACAGACCACCACATTACAAGTTACACAGACAGGACTGCCAACCATCAACCAAAAAAGGCAGACCGCCAGTGGTGTAGAGGCCCTGAAATAGCTGGTCCGAACTCCAGCCCTGATAACACAGCCACGAACACTTACCATATTACAAGCCCGAATTGGCAGTGGCAGGCACCCATAGAGGTCAGCCAATGGCTATCTGAACAACCGCAGGTCACCAAAATAATACACAGTGGCACACAATCCTTTGCAATTTCACATCAAGACCAAGCAAGACAGAGCAACTTTTTCCCACACTGAACAGATACTTCGCACCTTTTTTTTCACCAACCCATACAACACCCTGCACACACTTTTGTCTAGTCACACCCTTTTGCACTATCCTTCTTTAGTAAGTCACTCTTCTAAAAATTGTTTTTTTTCTCCACCATGTCATGTTAAAAGAATCCTGGTTTCAGAGATGAAGAGTTAAGAGATGAAATCATAACTGTAGAGCCACAATTGATTGGAGGACAAGTCCAGCACACTCCTCTGGGAAAATGGAAATGTGGGACATGATAGTTGACAGAATTTTGTAGGCACCACCTTGTGCCCAAGGGAGGACATCAGGAAGAGGTGGATCGATCTCAGGGGAAAGGTTTGCTCCATGGTCTCCAGGCACCAGCTGCAGGACAAGAAGACTGGCAGTGAACCCTCTCACCTCCCCCCTTACAGCTCTATCCCTGGGAGGTGAAGGTCTTGGACATCCTGCACCCTGAGAGCTTGACAGGAATACTTAGGGGAGTGGAGTCTGGTAAGTCACAATTCTAAAATGTTACCAAAATGCTGTGTCATGCATGCTCACTGCTCACCTTTTGCCACCTTCACTGTCATGCCACTCACGAGCCAAGTGTCCACCTGTCCAAAGACCACAGACTGGCATCCGGCAAGTGAAGTGTACTCACCTGCGGGGATAACATCTGTGTGTAGTGTGTGTATTACAAGGAGTTACATGACTAAAACTCCCAGGAGGCACTGTTCTACAACTTCAAAAACCAGACCAGTGTTTCCTTCTCCAAATACCATTTTTTGAAACTCATAATTGAAGTGTACCCTCCTAGGAGGATAACATTTGTCAAGAGTGTATTTCAGGGACTGAAATGACTTTAAACCCCCAGCAGGTACTGTTACTGTTACTCAAACCACCAGCACAATGTCACCTTCTTCAAATACCCTTGTTTGTTAACTCCCAATTGTAGTGTACTCACCTGGGAGGATAACATATGAATAGTGTGTGTAGTACAGGAACTGAAGTGGCTGCTAAGGCCAGGAGGCTGTTACTGTTACTCCACTCAGCCAGCCCTGTGTCCTCTTCTCCAAATATCCTTGTTTGTTAGCTCCTAATTGTAGTGTATACACCTGGGAGGATAACATTTGTATAGTGTGTGTACTAGAGAGAGTGACATGACTGCAACTTCCAGCAGGCCCAGTTTCAGTAACTCCAACCACCAGCACAGTGTTCTGTTCTCCAAGGACCCCTGTGATTCACCATTTGTCCAGTGTGTGCTGTACACAGAGTTACATTACTCCAACTCACAGGAGGCACTCTTACTGTCACTCCAACCACCAGTCCAGGGGTTCTTTTACATGTTTTGGAACTCACACATGAAGTGTTCTCACCTGGGGGGATGACATTTCTCAAGTGTATAAAGTAGAGAGAGTGACATGACTGCCAAGGCCAGGAGGCTCTGTCTCTCCACCTCCAAGCACAAGCCCAGTGTTTACTTGTCCAAATACCCTTGTTTGTTAATGGAAGTGTACTCACCTTGGAGAATAATATTTGTATACTTTGTGTAGCACAGGGACTGACATTACTGTAACTCCCAGGAGGGCCTGTTCCTGTAACTCCAATCACCAACCCAGTGTCCACTGTCACAATGAATCTGTTCGTGAACTCTTAAATGAAGTTAACTCACCTGGGAGGATACTAATTGTCAAGTGTTGGGAAGTAGTGAGAGTAACCAGACTGCAACTCCCAGGAGGCACTGTTCAAGCGACTCCAAACAGCAGAACAGTGGTCGCTTGTCCAAAATCCCTTGCCTGTCAACTCTGAATTTAAGTTTACTCAACTCGTAGGGACCAAGATACAGATCTTGCTCAACTCAGAGACATGTCTTGCTACCTAGCTCCATCTTGACATGCTGACCCAAGATGAACATATTGAGAACAGGAAGGACACCTTATCCTGTGTGCAAAACAAGGATCCCAAAGGGCTCAAGGTGCATCACCAGAATGTTATTGGCAGCAGATACATTCATAAGGCGCTGCCCACATGATGACTCTAATCACATATACAAGAAACTCCTGGGTCTGCCTGCATGACAATCAGCTAGGCCTCAAAATGGTCAATACCACACGGTGCTCAGCCACTGATGTGCCTGCACTGGTGGAAAGATGTAATTCTCAGCCCATCCTCTCAAGTGCTAATGATCTACACAATTCAGCTGCTGCTTGACCTATATAGAATTGGCATGATTCACAAAAGTCAGGTCAATACTACCCATATCATGAGTACCTGTCACAATAGGATAACCTGCAAATCGACTATGTACAAGGGCTTTGCAAAATGCACTGTAAACCTTTGTAGGTAGATGTCACAATACAACCAGTAACAATTTATGTATCACATCAACAGGTCGACCTACCACTGGGTACACAGAGGCTACTAAAGGGACTGCCACTAACCCAGTGGATGAAGCCCTCAGTGAAGAAGACACTCCTGGAAGTCTGGACGTGAATGACGGTTCAGGCCCATCCAGACAACCTGGTCATTCCGGTTGCCTCACTTCACAGGCAGCCGTTTGCCACCCAACCTGTGTCTCTAGGACAGTATATACCACCCCAATCCAGGATCCTGACTCATAGCACAGCACCTTGGATAATGATGGTGCTGGAACTAGTGGGAGAGGGCACCAGGTGGCAACATGTCGATGGGGTACAGTGCATTGGCGGGATGCTGTGGGCCAGCAGGGTGAGGCCACTGGGGATGTTCCGGGCCAGGACCCCATCAGCCACGTCTTGGGGGTCTATCAGGAGTCCCAAGGCGTAATGGACTTGGTACTTGTAGAACTCCAGGAGATCAAGCAGCTGCAAATGGACATTCATAGGGATATGCGTGAGCAGTGGGAGGCCCACAATACAAACATGACCTCCCTAACAAGGGTGTTGAGGGACATTAAAAGTACCCTGTTCAGGGATCGTCAACAACAATCTACCCCTTCCTTTGGCGCAGCAACACAAGGCCCTTCATTGTTGCCAGCCACTGGAAGGGAGGCCCTGTCAGGGGAAGAACAGGATAAGCATGTTTGTGAGCTCAAAACAACATTTTCAGAGGAGTGACACAGTTTTGAAGCCCAATACCGCATTTCAGGCCTCTAAAATGGCAGCTGCCTGACCTACTTCACTGGACATTAGGAACCACCGGTGACCGCCGGTGACCGCCGGAGGAAGTATTCATGGTGGTAGGCAGTCGCAACTGGGGCGGACTCAGCCATAGGCTAACGTTGTTGTCAGTGGCGGTTGAGGGGCACTGGCTGTGTCCACCGGTGTTGACGACCACATATGTGGCAGGCGTGACTGCCATGTTCTGCAGTATCCCTCACTTGACTTCTTACACTGCTGCCAGCAAGACCTCCACTACCTGAGCTGCTGGGTAGCGACTCTGGGAGAAATAATGCCATGTCCAGCAGGTGATACGTCCCCTGCCTTCTCTCCAGAGGAACTGGAGAGGCTAGTGGACGAGGTCCTACCCCTGCATGAATAGCTCTTTGGTATACCAGAGGAGCTGGTAAGTACCTCAGGTACACAATTTTCTCAGTACTTCACCATCCTGTTCCTCCTCACAGGCTAGAATGTGGCCATGGTGCCAGGTAGACTACTTATGTGCCTGTAGGTGTAGTCTGTGTGGCATTAATGGGAGGTTCAATGTGCAGGTTTTGTTGGCCAGTGCCATATGTTAAGTTCATTCATATTGTATTGTGTAGGATTTTTGGGTTCATAGATCCTCCTTGTGTTGGATGTACATAACTAGGTGAGATTTCTTTACACATCTACCCTTGCTAAACTGTTGCTTGGAAGGCATTTCATGACTATCTCTGCCCTTCAGGTTGCCACACACACCACATGCCAATTTGCTGTTGGGTACATGATGTACTGGCATGCATTGAAGTGATGGGAATGTAGTGTCATGTAGGTTCTATCTGCTCAGCCTGCAGAGACCAGGGTCTCTCACATGTATCTCCCAGTATGGGACCTAGTCTAGGCTGGGGTGGAGTCACTGTGGCTATACAACTGTAGAACTGTGCCCACTCCCTGTTCCCCGGTAGATCCTGTCATGTGGGCAATATGAGGTTTTCGTGTACAATCATGCCCAGAATGCCTCATTCCTTTGATTAGATTATGAATGGGTCTAGCGATAAGTTACTAATCTAGTCCACATGTGCACTTAGCATCATTGTCAATGTGTGTCTTTGACTCAAGACAGGTCCCTTATACCTACAGCCCTGTTGTCATCTTCACACAGGTCATATGTGTCATGTACAGGTTTATGGCATAAATGACAGTCCCACAGTGCAGACAGTGTGTTGATTCCTGGGAGGCCATGATATGTGACTCAGTAGCTTGGTCACATAGAGGAAACTGGACAACACTTGCCTTTGTTTGTCGGATGCCATCTCTGTAGGATGGGTACATATGTCTAAAAGCATGTTCTGTGGTACAGGTACATAACAAAGAACCCCACCACCTGAAGTGGCATGAGTCTGCATTTGTTAGACCACATGTCCATACATGGACAGGGTAGACACTTTCTGTACCCACTATGCCAGTCCTTTCATTCTTACCCATGAGTAATGTTTGAGTTTGTACTCTAGCAGTTGCCTGCAGGGACTGTATGCAGAGAGGCATTCTCATATAGTGTGGATGTGTTGGTCCATTCATGCCTAAGGATTTCTCCCTTCAGAAGCCACAGAGTTGTGATGTATCTCAAAGTGGCTCACATCTCAGTCAGGTTGCTAGTGCATGGCCCACATGATGTCAGCAAGCTTGCTTAGTCATTGTAGGGCCTGAGAAAGGGGTGGGTTGGTCTACGGGTTGGTCTATAGATTGAAAAACTTATGTCTGTAGTCATGTCCCTGTACTTATTGGCTTGTATGTGTCGCCCATCAAAAGAAGGGAATACGGAAAGCAATTGCCAAGAAGGTGCTCAGCCTGGGGGTCCACAGCTGGCTAAGCGCCTAATGCAGAAAAGGGTGGGAGGACCTGTGACGCTGGGCCGGTAAAATTGTGGAGGCCCAGCTGGGGCTGTCCTTCTAATATGGGTAGAGTGGCTGTTAGATCATGACCCCCCTAATGGCTAGCATTCTGAAAGTGGCTTATCCGGAGCTTGATGGGCGTTTGAGGGAAGCACAGAAGCCACAAGAGGTGAGTACAGGGCATATTCCTGCCCCTCCCTTGGTAATTGTGTTAGATTCTGACAGCCCCCCCTTGACAATTAGGGTTGAGCCTTGTGCCACACAGTAGATGAGTGATTGTTTGTGTAGGTATGTCATGTGTTGCATACTGATATGTCTTGCCTATTATCCCAGGGACCTAGGGCACAACTGGGTGGAATCCACAAACCACTTGCAAGGACAACATATGGCTATGTTCATTGATCAATCAAGGACTGTTTGTTGTTGTAATGGGTATAATTTCTATGCAACATACAACAACTCACAAAATGTTCCAGGCCAAAGGTAAGTATGTGATGGATCACTGTCCTCTGCCCTGTTTCTGGGTAATTGTGTATATAGGCATCTGCCACCCAGAAGCTAGTTGTATTCAGTATCTGATGGGTGCTGGTGCCTCACTGCAGTCTGTAATGTGAAGATACCTAAAATATATGTGACAGGGCTTACATTGTTCTTTGAATGCAGCAATAGAACACTACTTTCCCTTGGTAAGTGGGGAAGGTCTATTGACATGATGTATGTGCCATCACTGTTGCCAACATTCCTTGTGCCTACATGCCAGAAGGTGTCCCTTTCTCTTTATGAAACACTTGTGAGCTGCAGTTTCATGCATGGTCTACGTTTGTTGATGGGATGTTGTCTGTATTCCCTCACATATATGTGCATGGCACACTGTTTGTGGAATAGGACATTTACAATGGGGATACATTTCATGTTGTGCAACATACAGGAGTGTGTCACCATTGTTTATTGGCTGACACATATCATCACCCATCATAGCATGTCATTTGGCATGTACAACTGCAGTAGCAATGAAGGACATGACAGGTAGACCTTGGGTTTAGAGCCACAATCTGAATATCTATGCCCTTGATGCGGAACCAGGTGTAAAATGCACTGCACATGTGTAATGGGTAAGGTTTGTGCCCCCACTGTTGACATGCATGGTAGAGTGACTTACAGTTATGTAGAATCCACATGTATTTGAGTACAGGAATTCATTCACAGACATACATCTGAGTTTGCACTATCAAAATGTGGAGAATGATGCAGCTTCCAATTGCGCAACATGTTGAGGGCCTTCAACAAGTACTTGCAAGTCTCAGGGCCTCTCCAACATTCGAGGGACTAACGGCTTATGCTGAGACACTGTGAGTATGTCATAGTAAAGGGGGCCAGACATTAGTGGTGATTACGCTGGGACTTCCTAATTTATTGTCTGTGAATTTTGGGGACATATTGCACGTGATGTCTACAGTGTCCATGGCACATGTGTGGCCTATCTCAGCAACATTAGTACTACCTCTGTGACTCTATTTGGACAAATTGCACTTGGTGAAGTGTACATTGCTGATATGTTTCCATTACGACATGGGTATTTCCATGTCACCTTCCCCAAAATATTGTACTATTGTCATCAACATGACATGACTTTGTATCATCATTTCTCATTGTTGGGTCATCATGTATGTCACAAATAGATATGTGCATGACCTTGTGTGGCATCTGTGGAAATGTATTTTTCATTAGCCTACTATTGTATGCCAACAGTTGACTGTGGTCTGCTCCATGGGGCAAAGCTCTGATGGTGATGGTGTCTCCTAATGGTTGAATGGTCATTGTGACTGCACAACTTTAGCCATACAATTGTAGTTGTCCGAGATCCTGATTCTCCTATGGGCAACTTTTGACAGTTTAGATGGCATGCATGCATATGGCATGGTACATGTATGGGTCACTCAGGTGGAGTTTGTTGCTGGGGCCTTCTTGACATAATGATACTGTATGCTACTCTGAGCTGGTGTTCAAGTGTGATCATGGACATTTGATGACCCTATTTCTCTTTGTATTTTCAGCATCAGCACTGGCAAGCGATGGAGATGGGGGCAACTCTGAGTGGGGAAGCATCTGGCCATGGGACTTTGGGTCAAGACACAGCTAACACAGAGGGACCCAGTGGGCTGGAGGGCGAGGAGAGTGGCATGGGGGAGACCATGACACCATCATCATTATCCTATTCTTCCTCCAGTGGGCACTACCGAATAGTGGAGGACCCATCAGGGCATCCCCCTGTACAATCCTTGTCCACGACCCCATGTTCTACCACCGACCTCCCTGTTGCTCTTCACCAAGTTGGCCGTGCCCATTCGTCCAAGAGAGTGGGCATCTCCTTTGTCACAGCCACCTCTGCCCCAGCCCCTGTTAAACCTAATGGCCTCAGTGAGAAGGCTACTGGCCTCCTGAGAACTATCTCTGTGAGTCAGACAGCCATTGTGAATGCCATCCAGAGATTAACCACTTCGCTGCCAGGCCTTTTCCCACTCCTGTGCCGAGCATTTTTTGGGCTATTTGGAGCAGTTTGCGCTTAGGCCCTCATAACTTTTTGTTAACATAAGCTACCCACGCCAAATTTGTGTCCTTTTTTTCCAACATCCTAGGGATTCTAGAGGTACCCAGACTTTGTGGGTTCCCCAGAAGGAGGCCAAGAAATTAGCCAAAAAACAGTGAAAATTTCGTTTTTTTCAAAAAAATGGGAAAAATGGACTGCAGAAGAAGGCTTGTGGTTTTTTCCCTGAAAAGGGCATCAACAAAGGGTTTGCAGTGATAAAATAACCTGCTTCCCAGCTTTCAGGAACAGGCAGACTTGAATCAGACAACCCAATTTTTCAACACATTTTTTTCATTTTACTGGGACATACCCCATTTTTACGATTTTTTGTGCTTTCAGCCTCCTTCCAGTCAGTGACAGAAATGGGCATGAAACCAACGCTGGATCCCAGAAACCGCAACATTTTTGAAAAGTAGACAAAAATCTGAATTCAGCAAGGGGTAATTTGTGTAGATCCTACAAGGGTTTCCTACAGAAAATAACAACTGAAAAAGAAAAATATTGAAATTGAGGTGAAAAAAACATCAATTTTCTCTACGTTTTACTCTGTAACTTTTTCCAGCAATGTCAGATTTTCGAAAGCAATATACTGTTACGTCTGCTGGACTCTTCTGGTTGCGGGGATATATAGGGCTTATAGGTTCATAAAGAACTCTAGGTACCCAGAGCCAATAAATGACCTGCACCCTGCAGTGGGTTTTCAATCTATGCCGGGTATACAGCAATTCATTTGCTGAAATATAAAGAGTAAAAAATAGCTATCAAGAAAACCTTTGTATTTCCGAAATGGGCACAAGATAAGGTGTTGAGAAGCAGTGGTTATTTGCACATCTCTAAATTCCGGGGTGCCCATACTAGCATGTGAATTACAGGGCATTTCTCAAATAGATGTCTTTTTTACACACTGTCTTACATTTGGAAGGAAAAAATGTAGAGAAAGACAAGGGGCAATAACACTTGTTTTGATATTCTATGTTCCCCCAAGTCTCCCGATAAAAATGATACCTCACTTGTGTGGGTAGGCCTAGCGCCCGCGACAGGATATGCCCCAAAACACAACGTGGACACATCACAGAAAACAGAGCTGTTTTTAGCAAAGTGCCTACCTGTAGATTTTGGCCTCTAGCTCAGCCGCCACCTAGGGAAACCTACCAAACCTGTGCATTTCTGAAAACTAGAGACCTAGGGGAATCCAAGATGGGGTGACTTGTGTGGCTCGGACCAGGTTCTGTTACCCAGAATCCTTTGCAAACCTCAAAATTTGGCTAAAAAATCACATGTTCCTCATATTTCTGTGGCAGAAAGTTCTGGAATCTGAGAGAAGCCCCAAATTTCCTTCCACCCAGCGTTCCCCCACGTCTCCCGATAAAAATGATACCTCACTTGTGTGGGTATGCCTAGCTCCCGCGACAGAAAACGCCCCAAAGCGCAATGTGGACATATCCAAATTTGTGAAGGAAAACAGAGGTGTTTTTTGCAAAGTGCCTACCTGTAGATTTTGGCTTGTAGCTCAGCCGCCACCTGGGGAAACCTACCAAACCTGTGCATTTCTGAAAACTAGAGACCTAGGGGAATCCAAGATGGGGTGACTTGTGTGGCTCGGACCAGGTTCTGTTACCCAGAATCCTTTGCAAACCTCAAAATATGGCTAAAAAAACACATGTTCCTCACATTTCTGTGGCAGAAAGTTCTGGAATCTGAGAGGAGCCACGAATTTCCTTCCACCCAGCGTTCCCCCACGTCTCCCGATAAAAATGATACCTCACTTGTGTGGGTAGGCCTAGCGCCCGCGACAGGAAACGCCCCAAAGTGCAACATAGACACAGCCAAATTTTTGAAGGAAAACAGAGGTGTTTTTTGCAAAGTGCCTACCTGTAGATTTTGGCTTGTAGCTCAGCCGCCACCTAGGGAAACCTACCAAACCTGTGCATTTCTGAAAACTAGAGACCTAGGGGAATCCAAGATGGGGTGACTTGTGTGGCTCGGACCAGGTTCTGTTACCCAGAATCCTTTGCAAACCTCAAAATTTGGCTAAAAAAACACATGTCCTCACATTTCTGTGGCAGAAAGTTCTGGAATCTGAGAGGAGCGACAAATTTCCTTCCACCCAGCGTTCCCCCACGTCTCCCGATAAAAATGATACCTCACTTGTGTGGGTAGGCCTAGCGCCCGCGACAGGAAACGCCCCAAAGTGCAACATAGACACAGCCAAATTTTTGAAGGAAAACAGAGGTGTTTTTTGCAAAGTGCCTACCTGTAAATTTTGGCCTGTAGCTCAGCCGCCACCTAGGGAAACCTACCAAACCTGTGCATTTCGGAAACTAGAGACGTAGGGGAATCCAAGATGTGGTGACTTGTGTGGCTCGGACCAGGTTCTGTTACCCAGAATCCTTTGCAAACCTCAAAATTTGGCTAAAAAAACACATGTTCCTAACATTTCTGTGGCAGAAAGTTCTGGAATCTGAGAGGAGCCACAAATTTCCTTCCGCCCAGCGTTCCCCCACGTCTCCCGATAAAAATGATACCTCACTTGTGTGGGTAGGCCTAGCGCCCGCGACAGAAAACGCCCCAAAGCGCAACGTGGACACATCCAAATTTGTGAAGGAAAACAGAGGTGTTTTTTGCAAAGTGCCTACCTGTAGATTTTGGCTTGTAGCTCAGCCGCCACCTAGGGAAACCTACCAAACCTGTGCATTTCTGAAAACTAGAGACCTAGGGGAATCCAAGATGGGGTGACTTGTGTGGCTCGGACCAGGTTCTGTTACCCAGAATCCTTTGCAAACCTCAAAATTTGGCTAAAAAAACACATGTTTCTCACATTTCTGTGGCAGAAAGTTCTGGAATCTGAGAGGAGCCACGAATTTCCTTCCACCCAGCGTTCCCCCACATCTCCCTATAAAAATTATACCTCACTTGTGTGGGTAGGCCTAGCGCCCGTGACAGGAAATGCCCCAAAGCGCAACGTGGACACATCCAAATTTGTGAAGGAAAACAGAGGTGTTTTTTGCAAAGTGCCTACCTGTAGATTTTGGCTTGTAGCTCAGCCGCCACCTAGGGAAACCTACCAAACCTGTGCATTTCTGAAAACTAGAGACCTAGGGGAATCCAAGATGGGGTGACTTGTGTGGCTCGGACCAGGTTCTGTTACCCAGAATCCTTTGCAAACCTCAAAATTTGGATAAAAAAACACATGTTCCTAACATTTCTGTGGCAGAAAGTTCTAGAATCTGAGAGGAGCCACAAATTTCCTTCCACCCAGCGTTCCCCCACGTCTCCCGATAAAAATTATACCTCACTTGTGTGGGTAGGCCTAGCGCCCGCGACAGAAAACGCCCCAAAGCGCAACGTGGACACATCCAAATTTGTGAAGGAAAACAGAGGTGTTTTTTGCAAAGTGCCTACCTGTAGATTTTGGCTTGTTGCTCAGCCGCCACCTAGGGAAACCTACCAAACCTGTGCATTTCTGAAAACTAGAGACCTAGGGGAATCCAAGATGGGGTGACTTGTGTGGCTCGGCCAGGTTCTGTTACCCAGAATCCTTTGCAAAACTCAAAATTTGGCTAAAAAAACATATGTTCCTCACATTTCTGTGGCAGAAAGTTCTAGAATCTGAGAGGAGCCACGAATTTTCTTCCACCCAGCGTTCCCCCACGTCTCCTGATAAAAATGATACCTCACTTGTGTGGGTAGGCCTAGCGCCCGCGACAGGAAACGCCCCAAAGTGCAACATAGACACAGCCAAATTTTTGAAGGAAAACAGAGGTGTTTTTTGCAAAGTGCCTACCTGTAAATTTTGGCCTGTAGCTCAGCCGCCACCTAGGGAAACCTACCAAACCTGTGCATTTCGGAAACTAGAGACCTAGGGGAATCCAAGATGTGGTGACTTGTGTGGCTCGGACCAGGTTCTGTTACCCAGAATCCTTTGCAAACCTCAAAATTTGGCTAAAAAAACACATGTTCGTAACATTTCTGTGGCAGAAAGTTCTGGAATCTGAGAGGAGCCACAAATTTCCTTCCGCCCAGCGTTCCCCCACGTCTCCCGATAAAAATGATACCTCACTTGTGTGGGTAGGCCTAGCGCCCGCGACAGAAAACGCCCCAAAGCGCAACGTGGACACATCCAAATTTGTGAAGGAAAACAGAGGTGTTTTTTGCAAAGTGCCTACCTGTAGATTTTGGCTTGTAGCTCAGCCGCCACCTAGGGAAACCTACCAAACCTGTGCATTTCTGAAAACTAGAGACCTAGGGGAATCCAAGATGGGGTGACTTGTGTGGCTCGGACCAGGTTCTGTTACCCAGAATCCTTTGCAAACCTCAAAATTTGGCTAAAAAAACACATGTTCCTCACATTTCTGTGGCAGAAAGTTCTGGAATCTGAGAGGAGCCACGAATTTCCTTCCACCCAGCGTTCCCCCACATCTCCCTATAAAAATGATACCTCACTTGTGTGGGTAGGCCTAGCGCCCGTGACAGGAAATGCCCCAAAGCGCAACGTGGACACATCCAAATTTGTGAAGGAAAACAGAGGTGTTTTTTGCAAAGTGCCTACCTGTAGATTTTGGCTTGTAGCTCAGCCGCCACCTAGGGAAACCTACCAAACCTGTGCATTTCTGAAAACTAGAGACCTAGGGGAATCCAAGATGGGGTGACTTGTGTGGCTCGGACCAGGTTCTGTTACCCAGAATCCTTTTCAAACCTCAAAATTTGGATTAAAAAACACATGTTCCTAACATTTCTGTGGCAGAAAGTTCTGGAATCTGAGAGGAGCCACAAATTTCCTTCCACCCAGCGTTCCCCCACGTCTCCCGATAAAAATGATACCTCACTTGTGTGGGTAGGCCTAGCGCCCGCGACAGAAAACGCCCCAAAGCGCAACGTGGACACATCCAAATTTGTGAAGGAAAACAGAGGTGTTTTTTGCAAAGTGCCTACCTGTAGATTTTGGCTTGTTGCTCAGCCGCCACCTAGGGAAACCTACCAAACCTGTGCATTTCTGAAAACTAGAGACCTAGGGGAATCCAAGATGGGGTGACTTGTGTGGCTCGGCCAGGTTCTGTTACCCAGAATCCTTTGCAAAACTCAAAATTTGGCTAAAAAAACAGATGTTCCTCACATTTCTGTGGCAGAAAGTTCTAGAATCTGAGAGGAGCCACGAATTTTGTTCCACCCAGCGTTCCCCCACGTCTCCTGATAAAAATGATACCTCACTTGTGTGGGTAGGCCTAGCGCCCGCGACAGGAAACGCCCCAAAGCGCAACGTGGACACATCCAAATTTGTGAAGGAAAACAGAGGTGTTTTTTGCAAAGTGCCTACCTGTAGATTTTGGCTTGTAGCTCAGCCGCCACCTAGGGAAACCTACCAAACCTGTGCATTTCTGAAAACTAGAGACCTAGGGGAATCCAAGATGGGGTGACTTGTGTGGCTCGGACCAGGTTCTGTTACCCAGAATCCTTTGCAAACCTCAAAATTTGGCTAAAAAAACACATGTTCCTCACATTTCTGTGGCAGAAAGTTCTGGAATCTGAGAGGAGCCACGAATTTCCTTCCACCCAGCGTTCCCCCACGTCTCCTGATAAAAATGATACCTCACTTGTGTGGGTAGGCCTAGCGCCCGCGACAGGAAACGCCCCAAAGCGCAACGTAGACACAGCCAAATTTTTGAAGGAAAACAGAGGTGTTTTTTGCAAAGTGCCTACCTGTAGATTTTGGCCTGTAGCTCAGTCGCCACCTAGGGAAACCTACCAAACCTGTGCATTTCTGAAAACTAGACCTAGGGGAATCCAAGATGGGGTGACTTGTGTGGCTCGGACCAGGTTCTGTTACCCAGAATCCATTGCAAACCTCAAAATTTGGCTAAAAAAACACATGTTCCTCACATTTCTGTGGCAGAAAGTTCTGGAATCTGAGAGGAGCCACACATTTCCTTCCACCCAGCGTTCCCCCACGTCTCCCGATAAAAATGATACCTCACTTGTGTGGGTAGGCCTAGCGCCCGCGACAGGAAACGCCGCAAAGCTCAACGTAGACACAGCCAAATTTTTTAAGGAAAACAGAGGTGTTTTTTGCAAAGTGCCTACCTGTAGATTTTGGCCTGTAGCTCAGCCGCCACCTAGGGAAACCTACCAAACCTGTGCATTTCTGAAAACTAGAGACCTAGGGGAATCCAAGATGGGGTGACTTGTGTGGCTCGGACCAGGTTCTGTTACCCAGAATCCATTGCAAACCTCAAAATTTGGCTAAAAAAACACATGTTCCTCACATTTCTGTGGCAGAAAGTTCTGGAATCTGAGAGGAGCCACAAATTTCCTTCCACCCAACGTTCCCCCACGTCTCCCGATAAAAATGATACCTCACTTGTGTGGGTAGGCCTAGCGCCCGCCACAGGAAACGCCCCAAAGCGCAACGTAGACACAGCCAAATTTTTGAAGGAAAACAGAGGTGTTTTTTGCAAAGTGCCTACCTGTAGATTTTGGCTTGTAGCTCAGCCGCCACCTAGGGAAACTTACCAAACCTGTGCATTTCTGAAAACTAGTGACCTAGGGGAATCCAAGATGGGGTGACTTGTGTGGCTCGGACCAGGTTCTGTTACCCAGAATCCTTTGCAAACCTTAAAATATGGCTAAAAAAACACATGTTCCTAACATTTCTGTGGCAGAAAGTTCTGGAATCTGAGAGGAGCCACAAATTTCCTTCCACCCAGCGTTCCCCCACGTCTCCCGATAAAAATTATACCTCACTTGTGTGGGTAGGCCTAGCGCCCGCGACAGGAAACGCCCCAAAGCGCAACGTAGACACAGCCAAATTTTTTAAGGAAAACAGAGGTGTTTTTTGCAAAGTGCCTACCTGTAGATTTTGGCCTGTAGCTCAGCCGCCACCTAGGGAAACCTACCAAACCTGTGCATTTCTGAAAACTAGAGACCTAGGGGAATCCAAGATGGGGTGACTTGGGTGGCTCGGACCAGGTTCTGTTACCCAGAATCCATTGCAAACCTCAAAATCTGGCTAAAAAAACACATGTTCCTCACATTTCTGTGGCAGAAAGTTCTGGAATCTGAGAGGAGCCACAAATTTCCTTCCACCCAGCGTTCCCCCACGTCTCCCGATAAAAATGATACCTCACTTGTGTGGGTAGGCCTAGAACCCGCGACAGAAAACGCCCCAAAGCGCAACGTGGACACATCCAAATTTGTGAAGGAAAACAGAGGTGTTTTTTGCAAAGTGCCTACCTGTAGATTTTGGCTTGTAGCTCAGCCGCCACCTAGGGAAACCTACCAAACCTGTGCATTTCTGAAAACTAGAGACCTAGGGGAATCCAAGATGGGGTGACTTGTGTGGCTCAGACCAGGTTCTGTTACCCAGAATCCTTTGCAAACCTCAAAATATGGCTAAAAAAACACATGTTCCTCACATTTCTGTGGCAGAAAGTTCTGGAATCTGAGAGGAGCCACAAATTTCCTTCCACCCAGCGTTCCCCCACGTCTCCCGATAAAAATGATACCTCACTTGTGTGGGTAGGCCTAGCGCCCGCGACAGGAAACGCCCCAAAGCGCAACGTGGACACATCCAAATTTGTGAAGGAAAACAGAGGTGTTTTTTGCAAAGTGCCTAACTGTAGATTTTGGCTTGTAGCTCAGCCGCCACCTAGGGAAACCTACCAAACCTGTGCATTTCTGAAAACTAGAGACCTAGGGGAATCCAAGATGGGGTGACTTGTGTGGCTCGGACCAGGTTCTGTTACCCAGAATCCTTTGCAAACCTCAAAATTTGGATAAAAAAACACATGTTCCTAACATTTCTGTGGCAGAAAGTTCTGGAATCTGAGAGGAGCCACAGATTTCCTTCCACCCAGCGTTCCCCCACGTCTCCCGATAAAAATGATACCTCACTTGTGTGGGTAGGTAGGCCTAGCGCCCGCGACAGAAAACACCCCAAAGCGCAACGTGGACACATCCAAATTTGTGAAGGAAAACAGAGGTGTTTTTTGCAAAGTGCCTACCTGTAGATTTTGGCTTGTTGCTCAGCCGCCACCTAGGGAAACCTACCAAACCTGTGCATTTCTGAAAACTAGAGACCTAGGGGAATCCAAGATGGGGTGACTTGTGTGGCTCGGCCAGGTTCTGTTACCCAGAATCCTTTGCAAAACTCAAAATTTGGCTAAAAAAACACATGTTCCTCACATTTCTGTGGCAGAAAGTTCTAGAACCTGAGAGGAGCCACGAATTTCCTTCCACCCAGCGTTCCCCCACGTCTCCTGATAAAAATGATACCTACTTGTGTGGGTAGGCCTAGCGCCCGCGACAGGAAACGCCCCAAAGCGCAACGTGGACACATCCAAATTTGTGAAGGAAAACAGAGGTGTTTTTTGCAAAGTGCCTACCTGTAGATTTTGGCTTGTAGCTCAGCCGCCACCTAGGGAAACCTACCAAACCTGTGCATTTCTGAAAACTAGAGACCTAGGGGAATCCAAGATGGGGTGACTTGTGTGGCTCGGACCAGGTTCTGTTACCCAGAATCCTTTGCAAAACTAAAAATTTGGCTAAAAAAACACATGTTCCTCACATTTCTGTGGCAGAAAGTTCTGGAATCTGAGAGGAGCCACGAATTTCCTTCCACCCAGCGTTCCCCCACGTCTCCTGATAAAAATGATACCTCACTTGTGTGGGTAGGCCTAGCGCCCGCGACAGGAAACGCCCCAAAGCGCAACGTAGACACAGCCAAATGTTTGAAGGAAAACAGAGGTGTTTTTTGCAAAGTGCCTACCTGTAGATTTTGGCCTGTAGCTCAGCCGCCACCTAGGGAAACCTACCAAACCTGTGCATTTCTGAAAACTAGACCTAGGGGAATCCAAGATGGGGTGACTTGTGTGGCTCGGACCAGGTTCTGTTACCCAGAATCCATTGCAAACCTCAAAATTTGGCTAAAAAAACACATGTTCCTCACATTTCTGTGGCAGAAAGTTCTGGAATCTGAGAGGAGCCACAAATTTCCTTCCACCCAGCGTACCCCCACGTCTCCCGATAAAAATGATACCTCACTTGTGTGGCTAGGCCTAGCGCCCGCGACAGGAAACGCCCCAAAGCTCAACGTAGACACAGCCAAATTTTTTAAGGAAAACAGAGGTGTTTTTTGCAAAGTGCCTACCTGTAGATTTTGGCCTGTAGCTCAGCCGCCACCTAGGGAAACCTACCAAACCTGTGCATTTCTGAAAACTAGAGACCTAGGGGAATCCAAGATGGGGTGACTTGTGTTGCTCGGACCAGGTTCTGTTACCCAGAATCCATTGCAAACCTCAAAATTTGGCTAAAAAAACACATGTTCCTCACATTTCTGTGGCAGAAAGTTCTGGAATCTGAGAGGAGCCACAAATTTCCTTCCACCCAGCGTTCCCCCACGTCTCCCGATAAAAATGATACCTCACTTGTGTGGGTAGGCCTAGCGCCCGCCACAGGAAACGCCCCAAAGCGCAACGTAGACACAGCCAAATTTTTGAAGGAAAACAGAGGTGTTTTTTGCAAAGTGCCTACCTGTAGATTTTGGCTTGTAGCTCAGCCGCCACCTAGGGAAATCTACCAAACCTGTGCATTTATGAAAACTAGTGACCTAGGGGAATCCAAGATGGGGTGATTTGTGTGGCTCGGACCAGGTTCTGTTACCCAGAATCCTTTGCAAACCTTAAAATATGGCTAAAAAAACACATGTTCCTAACATTTCTGTGGCAGAAAGTTCTGGAATCTGAGAGGAGCCACAAATTTCCTTCCACCCAGCGTTCCCCCACGTCTCCCGATAAAAATTATACCTCACTTGTGTGGGTAGGCCTAGCGCCCGTGACAGAAAACCCCCCAAAGCGCAACATGGACACATCCAAATTTGTGAAGGAAAACAGAGGTGTTTTTTGCAAAGTGCCTACCTGTAGATTTTGGCTTGTAGCTCAGCCGCCACCTAGGGAAACCTACCAAACCTGTGCATTTCTGAAAACTAGAGACCTAGGGGAATCCAAGATGCGGTGACTTGTGTGGCTCGGACCAGGTTCTGTTACCCAGAATCCATTGCAAACCTCAAAATTTGGCTAAAAAAACACATGTTCCTCACATTTCTGTGGCAGAAAGTTCTGGAATCTGATAGGAGCCACAAATTTCCTTCCACCCAGCGTTCCCCCACGTCTCCCGATAAAAATGATACCTCACTTGTGTGGGTAGACCTAGCGCCCGCGACAGGAAACGCCCCAAAGCGCAACGTGGACACAGCCAAATTTTTGAAGGAAAACAGAGGTGTTTTTTGCAAAGTGCCTACCTGTAGATTTTGGCCTGTAGCTCAGCCGCCACCTAGGGAAACCTACCAAACCTGTGCATTTCTGAAAACTAGAGACCTAGGGGAATCCAAGATGGGGTGACTTGTGTGGCTCGGACCAGGTTCTGTTACCCAGAATCCATTGCAAACCTCAAAATCTGGCTAAAAAAACACATGTTCCTCACATTTCTGTGGCAGAAAGTTCTGGAATCTGAGAGGAGCCACAAATTTCCTTCCACCCAGCGTTCCCCCACGTCTCCCGTTAAAAATGATACCTCACTTGTGTGGGTAGGCCTAGAACCCGCGACAGAAAACGCCCCAAAGCGCAACGTGGACACATCCAAATTTGTGAAGGAAAACAGAGCTGTTTTTTGCAAAGTGCCTACCTGTAGATTTTGGCTTGTAGCTCAGCCGCCACCTAGGGAAACCTACCAAACCTGTGCATTTCTGAAAACTAGAGACCTAGGGGAATCCAAGATGGGGTGACTTGTGTGGCTCGGACCAGGTTCTGTTACCCAGAATCCATTGCAAACCTCAAAATTTGGCTAAAAAAACACATGTTCCTCACATTTCTGTGGCAGAAAGTTCTGGAATCTGAGAGGAGCCACAAATTTCCTTCCACCCAACGTTCCCCCACGTCTCCCGATAAAAATGATACCTCACTTGTGTGGGTAGGCCTAGCGTCCGCGACAGGAAACGCCCCAAAGCGCAACGTAGACACAGCCAAATTTTTGAAGGAAAACAGAGGTGTTTTTTGCAAAGTGCCTACCTGTAGATTTTGGCCTGTAGCTCAGCCGCCACCTAGGGAAACCTACCAAACCTGTGCATTTCTGAAAACTAGAGACCTAGGGGAATCCAAGATGGGGTGACTTGTGTTGCTCGGACCAGGTTCTGTTACCCAGGATCCATTGCAAACCTCAAAATTTGGCTAAAAAAACACATGTTCCTCACATTTCTGTGGCAGAAAGTTCTGGAATCTGAGAGGAGCCACAAATTTCCTTCCACCCAGCGTTCCCCCACATCTCCCCATAAAAATGATACCTCACTTGTGTGGGTAGGCCTAGCGCCCGCCACAGGAAACGCCCCAAAGCGCAACGTAGACACAGCCAAATTTTTGAAGGAAAACAGAGGTGTTTTTTGCAAAGTGCCTACCTGTAGATTTTGGCTTGTAGCTCAGCCGCCACCTAGGGAAACCTACCAAACCTGTGCATTTCTGAAAACTAGTGACCTTGGGGAATCCAAGATGGGGTGACTTGTGTGGCTCGGACCAGGTTCTGTTACCCAGAATCCTTTGCAAACCTTAACATATGGCTAAAAAAACACATGTTCCTAACATTTCAGTGGCAGAAAGTTCTGGAATCTGAGAGGAGCCACAAATTTCCTTCCACCCAGCGTTCCCCCACGTCTCCCGATAAAAATTATACCTCACTTGTGTGGGTAGGCCTAGCGCCCGTGACAGAAAACCCCCCAAAGCGCAACATGGACACATCCAAATTTGTGAAGGAAAACAGAGGTGTTTTTTGCAAAGTGCCTACCTGTAGATTTTGGCTTGTAGCTCAGCCGCCACCTAGGGAAACCTACCAAACCTGTGCATTTCTGAAAACTAGAGACCTAGGGGAATCCAAGATGCGGTGACTTGTGTGGCTCGGACCAGGTTCTGTTACCCAGAATCCATTGCAAACCTCAAAATTTGGCTAAAAAAACACATGTTCCTCACATTTCTGTGGCAGAAAGTTCTGGAATCTGATAGGAGCCACAAATTTCCTTCCACCCAGCGTTCCCCCACGTCTCCCGATAAAAATGATACCTCACTTGTGTGGGTAGGCCTAGCGCCCGCGACAGGAAATGCCCCAAAGCGCAACGTAGACACAGCCAAATTTTTGAAGGAAAACAGAGGTGTTTTTTGCAAAGTGCCTACCTGTAGATTTTGGCCTGTAGCTCAGCCGCCACCTAGGGAAACCTACCAAACCTGTGCATTTCTGAAAACTAGAGACCTAGGGGAATCCAAGATGGGGTGACTTGTGTGGCTCGGACCAGGTTCTGTTACCCAGAATCCATTGCAAACCTCAAAATTTGGCTAAAAAAACACATGTTCCTCACATTTCTGTGGCAGAAAGTTCTGGAATCTGAGAGGAGCCACAAATTTCCTTCCACCCAACGTTCCCCCACGTCTCCCGATAAAAATGATACCTCACTTGTGTGGGTAGGCCTAGCGCCCGCCACAGGAAACGCCCCAAAGCGCAACGTAGACACAGCCAAATTTTTGAAGGAAAACAGAGGTGTTTTTTGCAAAGTGCCTACCTGTAGATTTTGGCTTGTAGCTCAGCCGCCACCTAGGGAAACTTACCAAACCTGTGCATTTCTGAAAACTAGTGACCTAGGGGAATCCAAGATGGGGTGACTTGTGTGGCTCGGACCAGGTTCTGTTACCCAGAATCCTTTGCAAACCTTAAAATATGGCTAAAAAAACACATGTTCCTAACATTTCTGTGGCAGAAAGTTCTGGAATCTGAGAGGAGCCACAAATTTCCTTCCACCCAGCGTTCCCCCACGTCTCCCGATAAAAATTATACCTCACTTGTGTGGGTAGGCCTAGCGCCCGCGACAGGAAACGCCCCAAAGCGCAACGTAGACACAGCCAAATTTTTTAAGGAAAACAGAGGTGTTTTTTGCAAAGTGCCTACCTGTAGATTTTGGCCTGTAGCTCAGCCGCCACCTAGGGAAACCTACCAAACCTGTGCATTTCTGAAAACTAGAGACCTAGGGGAATCCAAGATGGGGTGACTTGGGTGGCTCGGACCAGGTTCTGTTACCCAGAATCCATTGCAAACCTCAAAATCTGGCTAAAAAAACACATGTTCCTCACATTTCTGTGGCAGAAAGTTCTGGAATCTGAGAGGAGCCACAAATTTCCTTCCACCCAGCGTTCCCCCACGTCTCCCGATAAAAATGATACCTCACTTGTGTGGGTAGGCCTAGAACCCGCGACAGAAAACGCCCCAAAGCGCAACGTGGACACATCCAAATTTGTGAAGGAAAACAGAGGTGTTTTTTGCAAAGTGCCTACCTGTAGATTTTGGCTTGTAGCTCAGCCGCCACCTAGGGAAACCTACCAAACCTGTGCATTTCTGAAAACTAGAGACCTAGGGGAATCCAAGATGGGGTGACTTGTGTGGCTCAGACCAGGTTCTGTTACCCAGAATCCTTTGCAAACCTCAAAATATGGCTAAAAAAACACATGTTCCTCACATTTCTGTGGCAGAAAGTTCTGGAATCTGAGAGGAGCCACAAATTTCCTTCCACCCAGCGTTCCCCCACGTCTCCCGATAAAAATGATACCTCACTTGTGTGGGTAGGCCTAGCGCCCGCGACAGGAAACGCCCCAAAGCGCAACGTGGACACATCCAAATTTGTGAAGGAAAACAGAGGTGTTTTTTGCAAAGTGCCTAACTGTAGATTTTGGCTTGTAGCTCAGCCGCCACCTAGGGAAACCTACCAAACCTGTGCATTTCTGAAAACTAGAGACCTAGGGGAATCCAAGATGGGGTGACTTGTGTGGCTCGGACCAGGTTCTGTTACCCAGAATCCTTTGCAAACCTCAAAATTTGGATAAAAAAACACATGTTCCTAACATTTCTGTGGCAGAAAGTTCTGGAATCTGAGAGGAGCCACAGATTTCCTTCCACCCAGCGTTCCCCCACGTCTCCCGATAAAAATGATACCTCACTTGTGTGGGTAGGTAGGCCTAGCGCCCGCGACAGAAAACACCCCAAAGCGCAACGTGGACACATCCAAATTTGTGAAGGAAAACAGAGGTGTTTTTTGCAAAGTGCCTACCTGTAGATTTTGGCTTGTTGCTCAGCCGCCACCTAGGGAAACCTACCAAACCTGTGCATTTCTGAAAACTAGAGACCTAGGGGAATCCAAGATGGGGTGACTTGTGTGGCTCGGCCAGGTTCTGTTACCCAGAATCCTTTGCAAAACTCAAAATTTGGCTAAAAAAACACATGTTCCTCACATTTCTGTGGCAGAAAGTTCTAGAACCTGAGAGGAGCCACGAATTTCCTTCCACCCAGCGTTCCCCCACGTCTCCTGATAAAAATGATACCTACTTGTGTGGGTAGGCCTAGCGCCCGCGACAGGAAACGCCCCAAAGCGCAACGTGGACACATCCAAATTTGTGAAGGAAAACAGAGGTGTTTTTTGCAAAGTGCCTACCTGTAGATTTTGGCTTGTAGCTCAGCCGCCACCTAGGGAAACCTACCAAACCTGTGCATTTCTGAAAACTAGAGACCTAGGGGAATCCAAGATGGGGTGACTTGTGTGGCTCGGACCAGGTTCTGTTACCCAGAATCCTTTGCAAAACTAAAAATTTGGCTAAAAAAACACATGTTCCTCACATTTCTGTGGCAGAAAGTTCTGGAATCTGAGAGGAGCCACGAATTTCCTTCCACCCAGCGTTCCCCCACGTCTCCTGATAAAAATGATACCTCACTTGTGTGGGTAGGCCTAGCGCCCGCGACAGGAAACGCCCCAAAGCGCAACGTAGACACAGCCAAATGTTTGAAGGAAAACAGAGGTGTTTTTTGCAAAGTGCCTACCTGTAGATTTTGGCCTGTAGCTCAGCCGCCACCTAGGGAAACCTACCAAACCTGTGCATTTCTGAAAACTAGACCTAGGGGAATCCAAGATGGGGTGACTTGTGTGGCTCGGACCAGGTTCTGTTACCCAGAATCCATTGCAAACCTCAAAATTTGGCTAAAAAAACACATGTTCCTCACATTTCTGTGGCAGAAAGTTCTGGAATCTGAGAGGAGCCACAAATTTCCTTCCACCCAGCGTACCCCCACGTCTCCCGATAAAAATGATACCTCACTTGTGTGGCTAGGCCTAGCGCCCGCGACAGGAAACGCCCCAAAGCTCAACGTAGACACAGCCAAATTTTTTAAGGAAAACAGAGGTGTTTTTTGCAAAGTGCCTACCTGTAGATTTTGGCCTGTAGCTCAGCCGCCACCTAGGGAAACCTACCAAACCTGTGCATTTCTGAAAACTAGAGACCTAGGGGAATCCAAGATGGGGTGACTTGTGTTGCTCGGACCAGGTTCTGTTACCCAGAATCCATTGCAAACCTCAAAATTTGGCTAAAAAAACACATGTTCCTCACATTTCTGTGGCAGAAAGTTCTGGAATCTGAGAGGAGCCACAAATTTCCTTCCACCCAGCGTTCCCCCACGTCTCCCGATAAAAATGATACCTCACTTGTGTGGGTAGGCCTAGCGCCCGCCACAGGAAACGCCCCAAAGCGCAACGTAGACACAGCCAAATTTTTGAAGGAAAACAGAGGTGTTTTTTGCAAAGTGCCTACCTGTAGATTTTGGCTTGTAGCTCAGCCGCCACCTAGGGAAACCTACCAAACCTGTGCATTTATGAAAACTAGTGACCTAGGGGAATCCAAGATGGGGTGACTTGTGTGGCTCGGACCAGGTTCTGTTACCCAGAATCCTTTGCAAACCTTAAAATATGGCTAAAAAAACACATGTTCCTAACATTTCTGTGGCAGAAAGTTCTGGAATCTGAGAGGAGCCACAAATTTCCTTCCACCCAGCGTTCCCCCACGTCTCCCGATAAAAATTATACCTCACTTGTGTGGGTAGGCCTAGCGCCCGTGACAGAAAACCCCCCAAAGCGCAACATGGACACATCCAAATTTGTGAAGGAAAACAGAGGTGTTTTTTGCAAAGTGCCTACCTGTAGATTTTGGCTTGTAGCTCAGCCGCCACCTAGGGAAACCTACCAAACCTGTGCATTTCTGAAAACTAGAGACCTAGGGGAATCCAAGATGCGGTGACTTGTGTGGCTCGGACCAGGTTCTGTTACCCAGAATCCATTGCAAACCTCAAAATTTGGCTAAAAAAACACATGTTCCTCACATTTCTGTGGCAGAAAGTTCTGGAATCTGATAGGAGCCACAAATTTCCTTCCACCCAGCGTTCCCCCACGTCTCCCGATAAAAATGATACCTCACTTGTGTGGGTAGGCCTAGCGCCCGCGACAGGAAACGCCCCAAAGCGCAACGTGGACACAGCCAAATTTTTGAAGGAAAACAGAGGTGTTTTTTGCAAAGTGCCTACCTGTAGATTTTGGCCTGTAGCTCAGCCGCCACCTAGGGAAACCTACCAAACCTGTGCATTTCTGAAAACTAGAGACCTAGGGGAATCCAAGATGGGGTGACTTGTGTGGCTCGGACCAGGTTCTGTTACCCAGAATCCATTGCAAACCTCAAAATCTGGCTAAAAAAACACATGTTCCTCACATTTCTGTGGCAGAAAGTTCTGGAATCTGAGAGGAGCCACAAATTTCCTTCCACCCAGCGTTCCCCCACGTCTCCCGTTAAAAATGATACCTCACTTGTGTGGGTAGGCCTAGAACCCGCGACAGAAAACGCCCCAAAGCGCAACGTGGACACATCCAAATTTGTGAAGGAAAACAGAGCTGTTTTTTGCAAAGTGCCTACCTGTAGATTTTGGCTTGTAGCTCAGCCGCCACCTAGGGAAACCTACCAAACCTGTGCATTTCTGAAAACTAGAGACCTAGGGGAATCCAAGATGGGGTGACTTGTGTGGCTCGGACCAGGTTCTGTTACCCAGAATCCATTGCAAACCTCAAAATTTGGCTAAAAAAACACATGTTCCTCACATTTCTGTGGCAGAAAGTTCTGGAATCTGAGAGGAGCCACAAATTTCCTTCCACCCAACGTTCCCCCACGTCTCCCGATAAAAATGATACCTCACTTGTGTGGGTAGGCCTAGCGTCCGCGACAGGAAACGCCCCAAAGCGCAACGTAGACACAGCCAAATTTTTGAAGGAAAACAGAGGTGTTTTTTGCAAAGTGCCTACCTGTAGATTTTGGCCTGTAGCTCAGCCGCCACCTAGGGAAACCTACCAAACCTGTGCATTTCTGAAAACTAGAGACCTAGGGGAATCCAAGATGGGGTGACTTGTGTTGCTCGGACCAGGTTCTGTTACCCAGGATCCATTGCAAACCTCAAAATTTGGCTAAAAAAACACATGTTCCTCACATTTCTGTGGCAGAAAGTTCTGGAATCTGAGAGGAGCCACAAATTTCCTTCCACCCAGCGTTCCCCCACATCTCCCCATAAAAATGATACCTCACTTGTGTGGGTAGGCCTAGCGCCCGCCACAGGAAACGCCCCAAAGCGCAACGTAGACACAGCCAAATTTTTGAAGGAAAACAGAGGTGTTTTTTGCAAAGTGCCTACCTGTAGATTTTGGCTTGTAGCTCAGCCGCCACCTAGGGAAACCTACCAAACCTGTGCATTTCTGAAAACTAGTGACCTTGGGGAATCCAAGATGGGGTGACTTGTGTGGCTCGGACCAGGTTCTGTTACCCAGAATCCTTTGCAAACCTTAACATATGGCTAAAAAAACACATGTTCCTAACATTTCAGTGGCAGAAAGTTCTGGAATCTGAGAGGAGCCACAAATTTCCTTCCACCCAGCGTTCCCCCACGTCTCCCGATAAAAATTATACCTCACTTGTGTGGGTAGGCCTAGCGCCCGTGACAGAAAACCCCCCAAAGCGCAACATGGACACATCCAAATTTGTGAAGGAAAACAGAGGTGTTTTTTGCAAAGTGCCTACCTGTAGATTTTGGCTTGTAGCTCAGCCGCCACCTAGGGAAACCTACCAAACCTGTGCATTTCTGAAAACTAGAGACCTAGGGGAATCCAAGATGCGGTGACTTGTGTGGCTCGGACCAGGTTCTGTTACCCAGAATCCATTGCAAACCTCAAAATTTGGCTAAAAAAACACATGTTCCTCACATTTCTGTGGCAGAAAGTTCTGGAATCTGATAGGAGCCACAAATTTCCTTCCACCCAGCGTTCCCCCACGTCTCCCGATAAAAATGATACCTCACTTGTGTGGGTAGGCCTAGCGCCCGCGACAGGAAATGCCCCAAAGCGCAACGTAGACACAGCCAAATTTTTGAAGGAAAACAGAGGTGTTTTTTGCAAAGTGCCTACCTGTAGATTTTGGCCTGTAGCTCAGCCGCCACCTAGGGAAACCTACCAAACCTGTGCATTTCTGAAAACTAGAGACCTAGGGGAATCCAAGATGGGGTGACTTGTGTGGCTCGGACCAGGTTCTGTTACCCAGAATCCATTGCAAACCTCAAAATCTGGCTAAAAAAACACATGTTCCTCACATTTCTGTGGCAGAAAGTTCTGGAATCTGAGAGGAGCCACAAATTTCCTTCCACCCAGCGTTCCCCCACGTCTCCCGTTAAAAATGATACCTCACTTGTGTGGGTAGGCCTAGAACCCGCGACAGAAAACGCCCCAAAGCGCAACGTGGACACATCCAAATTTGTGCAGGAAAACAGAGCTGTTTTTTGCAAAGTGCCTACCTGTAGATTTTGGCTTGTAGCTCAGCCGCCACCTAGGGAAACCTACCAAACCTGTGCATTTCTGAAAACTAGAGACCTAGGGGAATCCAAGATGGGGTGACTTGTGTGGCTCGGACCAGGTTCTGTTACCCAGAATCCTTTGCAAACCTCAAAATATGGCTAAAAAAACACATGTTCCTCACATTTCTGTGGCAGAAAGTTCTGGAATCTGAGAGGAGCCACAAATTTCCTTCCACCCAGCGTTCCCCCACGTCTCCCGATAAAAATGATACCTCACTTGTGTGGGTAGGCCTAGCGTCCGCGACAGGAAACGCCCCAAAGCGCAACGTAGACACAGCCAAATTTTTGAAGGAAAACAGAGGTGTTTGTTGCAAAGTGCCTACCTGTAGATTTTGGCCTGTAGCTCAGCCGCCACCTAGGGAAACCTACTAAACCTGTGCATTTCTGAAAACTAGAGACCTAGGGGAATCCAAGATGGGGTGACTTGTGTGGCTCGGACCAGGTTCTGTTACCAAGAATCCTTTGCAAACCTCAAATTCTGTCTAAAAAAACGCATTTTCCACACATTTCGGTGATAGAAAGTTCTGGAATCTGAGTGGAGATACAAATTTCCTTCCACCCAGCGTTCCTCCATGTCTCCCGCTAAAAATGATACCTCACTTGTGTGGGTAGGCCTAGCGCCCGTGACAGGAGACACCCCAAAACGCAACGTGGACACATCACATTTTTTCATTGAAAACAGTGCCTACCTGTAGATTTTGGCCTCTAGCTCAGCCGCCACCTAGGGAAACCTACCAAACCTGTGCATTTCTGAAAACTAGAGACCTAGGGGAATCCAAGCTGGGGTGACTTGTGTGGCTCGGACTAGGTTCTGTTACCCAGAATCCATTGCAAACCTCAAAATATGGCTAAAAAAACACAAGTTCCTCACATTTCTGTGGCAGAAAGTTCTGGAATCTGAGAGGAGCCACAAATTTCCTTCCACTCAGCGTTCCCCCACGTCTCCCGATAAAAATGATACCTCACTTGTGTGGGTAGGCCTAGCGCCCGCGACAGGAAATGCCCCAAAGCGCAACGTAGACACAGCCAAATTTTTGAAGGAAAACAGAGGTGTTTGTTGCAAAGTGCCTACCTGTAGATTTTAGCCTGTAGCTCAGCTGCCACCTAGGGAAACCTACTAAACCTGTGCATTTCTGAAAACTAGAGACCTAGGGGAATCCAAGATGGGGTGACTTGTGTGGCTCGGACCAGGTTCTGTTACCCAGAATCCTTTGCAAACCTCAAATTCTGTCTAAAAAAATGCATTTTCCACACATTTCGGTGACAGAAAGTTCTGGAATCTGAGTGGAGCCACAAATTTCCTTCCACCCAGCGTTCCTCCACGTCTCCCGATAAAAAAGATACCTCACTTGTGTGGGTAGGCCTAGCGCCCGCGACAGGAGACACCCCAAAACGCAACGTGGACACATCACATTTTTTCATTGAAAACAGTGCCTACCTGTAGATTTTGGCCTCTAGCTCAGCCGGCACATAGGGAAACCTACCAAACCTGTGCATTTTTGAAAACTAGAGACCTAGGGGAATCCAAGATGGGGTGACTTGCGGGGCTCTGACCAGGTTCTGTTACCCAGAATCCTTTGCAAACCTCAAATTCTGTCTAAAAAAACACATTTTCCACACATTTCGGTGACAGAAAGTTCTGGAATCTGAGTGGAGCCACAATTTTCCTTCCACCCAGCGTTCCCCCAAGTCTCCCGATAAAAATGATACCTCACTTGTGTGGGTGGGCCAGGTGCCTGCAACAGAATAAGGCCCAAAACTTGTAGAGATAGAGGGGATAGCACAGCAAGTTTATAAGGACATATTCTTTTATACATCTTTAGACTGACTCTGCTTTGGGGACCCACATAAGTGAGGTGTTATTTTACTTGGGAGACTGAGGGGAACACTGGGGAGTAGGAATTTTGTGCTGGAGTGGTGATCCTACGAAGAAAAGTAAGGAAAATATGCTTTTTTAAGCACATTTTTTGGTTTACAGAGGAGTCTGGGTAAGAAAATGTTGGGGGATCCACGCAAGCCACACCTCCCTGGACTCCTTGGGGTGTCTAGTTTTAAAAAATGTCTGGGTTTGGTAGGTTTCCCTAGATGAAGGCCGCACACAGGACCAAAAACATAGGTGCCCTCTCCCCCCCAAACACAGGTAGTTTTGTAATATAGCGTTTTGGTGTGCCCACATACGTCCGTGATGTGCCAAACACTAAAATTTTGAAAAGAAACACACTTAGGTTATGTGAAAAAGACCCCTCACCCACCAACCAAGTTGGTGGCATGCTTCATCATCGGGGTCCCACCTGAGGCACCTAGCGTGTCACAGGTGTGCTGCGACGCCTGATTACAGCGGAGCAGGTTTTGTCATTTTTACCACACATACTGGTTGGATTTGGCACGAGGGTGAGTGATGGTTCAGTGGATCAAATTTTACTAACAAGAGCTTTCACAAAAATGAAATGCACTGTTAGTAACTGAAAGGCAAAAAACTGAACCAATGACTCACAGCTCGTGAGCTGTAAAGCCGCGACAAGGCACCAACCGCTTTACAGTCCATTCACACAACTTTCATACATGACACACACAAGGCCATTCACACCGCCAGCCACGGGCCCAGCACATTACAACACTCACATCGACAGACGGCGCCACTCAAGGGCCCATCACTTACATACGCCCACATGCCTGATACAACAATCACACCAGCTGATGGGAGTGTGTGGACTGGTGTTTGGCTGGCAGGGTGTTGCAGTAGCCAACAGCAAGTCAATATGTACACTCTGAGCCAAGCCCCACTCCACACACGCATCAATTTTATTTTATTTTTTTAACAGAGGAACCCCTAACTAAGTAGAAAGAATTACAAAACTACAAACACAAAAGCTCTAACTAAGAACATGACAGAAATGCTAACCATGAAACTAAACACATGAAAATACAAAACAGACATGAGTTTACACTCATGGTTGTTCCCAGAAATTCTTCTGGGTGTGGTAATTCTTAAAACAAGCACCGACACACAGCCCAGGCTTTGAAGGACAATCTGGGCAGTACATTCGAGTCTCCCTCCGGATACCTCTTCGAAAACACACTCTACATTTCTTAGCTGGAAAGTCTTTTTTGGGTGTGGGAGGAATGTGCTCAGCAAAGTGCGATCTTTCAATCTAGCCACATCCTCCACCACTGCTTCTCTAGGAACTCTGGCCTGTTCCACCACAATAAGGCTCTCTATCACTGACTCCTGAAATTTCACAAATGTCATCTTTGACTCTGGAGACCTATCCCTAAACACAATAAAAGCATTGAAGGTTGCTAAGTGGAAGAGGTGAAGTGCTAACTTCTTATACCAAACGTAAGACTTACGAAAAGCAGTATAAGGTTCCAATCTCTGGTCAACTCTATCTACACCTCCCATGTGCTTATTATAATCTAAAATGCACACAGGTTTGCGCACTTCAGCAACCTGGCCCCAAACAGTCACAGGGGAAGTACTCTCATCATGGATGGTACTTAGCATGTAGACATCCCTCTTGTCTGAAAATTTCAAAGCTAGCAGCTCCTCATTCCGCAAGGCATAGCACTGTCCTCTCTCAAGTTTTTTACAGACAAGCTCCCTTGGATAGCCTTTCCGGTTAGAACGGATTGTGCCACAAGCAACTGTGTCCACTCTAAACAATTCCTTGAACAATTGCACACCAGTGTAGAAGTTATCTACATACAAATGGTGACCTTTATTGAACAGTCGTCTACCAAGATCCCACACAATTTTCTCAGTAACTCCAAAAGTGGGAGGACAACCAGGGGTGTCAATATTGGAATCCCTACCAGTGTACACACGGAAACTATACACATATCCTGTCCTACTTTCAGACACCATATACAATTTAATACCATATCGTGCCCTTTTGCTAGGAATGTACTGCCTAAAAACCAAACGACCCTTGAAGAGGACCAAAGACTCGTCCACACTTAACTCTTTGCCTGGAACATAGACCTCCGAAAACCGATCTACAAAATGATCAAGCACAGGCCTAATCTTAAAAAGACGGTCAGAATCTGGGTGATCTCGTGGCAAGGCTAATGCATTGTCAACAAAATGCAGCATCCTAAGAAGAAGCAAATACCGATTACGACTCATGGTCGCTGGAAATATAGCTGTTGCCATCAAGGGACTAGTAGACCAATAAGAAGCCAGTGACGGCTTCCTTATCAACCCCATCAAAAAAGTCAAACCCAAAAACTTTTTTAACTCCTCCAAATTTGTGGGAATCCACTGGGCAGCTCTAGAGTGTGGCCTAAGTCTAGCAGCGTTGTCCCTCAAATGCTGCTCCGCATACAAATTAGTCTGCTCAACAATCTCTTCCAAAAACATATCATCCATGAATAACTCAAAGAAATTGATAGGCATAAAGTTCTCTGTATTGGCGTTACACCCCGGGAGACCAGTAAAGGCAGGCAACTCTGGCTGCTCCATGTTTGGGGCAACCCAGACATCAGGTCTTATAACGGGAAACCTTTCGGCCCCAGGTTGCTGCACTATTGGCACATCAATGTCCTCCTCTAAAACAGGCCCTTCATCTGCACTGAGTGTGGCTTCATCATCAGAAGATTCCCCTCCAACAGAAACATCACTGCCAGAATCTCTGACTTCCTCCTCTGCCTCAGATGCAGAGTCCGTCTCATAGTCATGATCAGACTGTGACTCAAAAAGCATACCAACCACCTGCTGAGCGGTCATCCTGCGGCTAGCCATGATCTCTCCTGCTAAAATTAACTGGACAAATTCACCACCAACAACCAGCACTGTGTAAGACAAGTAACAAAGTGTAGCTTTGTTAGTAAGAGTTATAAACTCAAAAACTATACCGCTCACTTGCCTGAAAAAGCTTGATTCACCAGCAACTACACAGCAATCACCAATGATATCCCACTAAAAATAAAGAAAGAAAGGCAAATTAGAAATAAGACAAAACAAATATCATTGTGCACAAACCTAAGGACAATTTCACACACAATCCTGCATTTAGTACACCCCCTACAAACATGTCATTCATGCATGGCAACAATACTCCTTTGGAGTAAATTGTTTTTACTTACCTAAAACATGCAACTGTGCAAACTGCAGGTCAACCACCGCCAAAACCGCAAGGAGCCACAGCAAATAAAGCAAAAGCTTTGAACTAGAACAAAAAGGAGGAAAACATTTTTTATCACAAATGGAAAGACTTCTTCAGTTGACAAACACCCCACCATCAAACATTTAGAAATTGGTGCCTAAGTGGATTCTGCCATAGGGGCAGATGGGCCTACTAAAAAAATAGGCCTGTCTGCCCCAAGGAAGCCAGAAAATACCTTTAGTAGTGTGTCCCCATGGAGAGCGACCCTTGCCAAAGGGGACAGCCCTCAAACAAAAAAAACAAAAAAACACACACACAACACTATCCCTGGTGCCTAAGTGGCTTCTGCCCCCCTTGGGGGCAGGTGGGCCTAAGAAAATAGGCCCATCTGCCCCCAGGGGGTGTAGAAATGGCCAACAGGTCAATGCCCCCCTTGGGGGGGCGCCCCGTGACCAAGGGGACGCCCCCCCACAAAAATAAACAAATAAAAAAAAATCCCTGGCGTTCTAGTGGTTTCTGCCCCCCTTGGGGGCAGACCAGCCTAAAAATAATAGGCTGATCTGTCTCTAAGGGGTGCAGAAATGGCCTGGGTATATGTGCCCCCAAAGTGGGGGCGACCCTTGCCCAAGGCCCCCCCCCATCCACTAACACACACACACACACACACACACTATCCCTGGTGTCTAAGTGGCTTCTGCCCCCCTTGGGGGCAGGTGGGCCTAACAAAATAGGCCCATCTGCCCCCAGGGGGTGTAGAAATGGCCAACAGGTCAATGCCCCCCTTGGGGGGGCGCCCGTGACCAAGGGGACGCCCTCCCACAAAAATAAACAAATAAAAAAAAATCCCTGGCGTTCTAGTGGTTTCTGCCCCCCTTGGGGGCAGACAAGCCTAAAAATAATAGGCTGATCTGTCTCCAAGGGGTGCAGAAATGGCCTGGGTACATGTGCCCCCAAAGTGGGGGGCGACCCTTGCCCAAGGCCCCCCCCCTATCCACTAACACACACACACACACACTATCCCTGGTGTCTAAGTGGCTTCTGCCCCCCTTGGGGGCAGGTGGGCCTAACAAAATAGGCCCATCTGCCCCCAGGGGGTGTAGAAATGGCCAACAGGTCAATGCCCCCTTTGGGGGGGCGCCCCGTGACCAAGGGGACGCCCCCCCACACACAATTTTTTTTTTTTTAAACCCTGGCGTTCTAGTGGTTTCTGCCCACCTTGGAGGCAGACCAGCCAAAAAATAATAGGCTGATCTGTCTCCAAGGGGTGCAGAAATGGCCTGGGTACATGTGCCCCCAAAGTGGGGGGCGACCCTTGCCCAAAGCCCCCCCCCATCCACTAACACACACACACACACACACACACTATCCCTGGTGTCTAAGTGGCTTCTGCCCCCCTTGGAGGCAGGTGGGCCTAACAAAATAGGCCCATCTGCCCCCAGGGGGTGTAGAAATGGCCAACAGGTCTATTCCCCCATTGGGGGGGGCGCCCCGTGACCAAGGGGACGCCCCCCCCCAAAAAAAACCAATAAAAAAAAAACCCTGGCGTTCTAGTGGTTTCTGCCCACCTTGGGGGCAGACCAGCCAAAAAATAATAGGCTGATCTGTCTCCAAGGGGTGCAGAAATGGCCTGGGTACATGTGCCCCCAAAGTGGGGGGCGACCCTTGCCCAAGGCCCCCCCCATCCACTAACACACACACACACACACTATCCCTGGTGTCTAAGTGGCTTCAGCCCCCCTTGGGGGCAGGTGGGTCTACAAAAATAGGCCCATCTGCCCCCAGGGGGTGTAGAAATGGCCAACAGGTCAATGCCCCCCTTGGGGGGGCGCCCCGTGACCAAGGGGACGCCCCCCACAAAAATTAAACAAATAAAAAAAAATCCCTGGCGTTCTAATGGTTTCTGCCCCCCTTGGGGGCAGACCAGCCTAAAAATAATAGGCTGATCTGTCTCCAAGGGGTGCAGAAATGGCCTGGGTACATGTGCCCCCAAAGTGGGGGGCGACCCTTGCCCAAGGCCCCCCCATCCAATAACACACACACACACACACACACACACACACACACACTATCCCTGGTGTCTAAGTGGCTTCTGCCCCCCTTGGGGGCAGGTGGGCCTAACAAAATAGGCCCATCTGCCCCCAGGGTGTGTAGAAATGGCCAACAGGTCAATGCCCCCCTTGGGGGGGCGCCCCGTGACCAAGGGGACGCCCCCCCCACAAAAATAAACAAATAAAAAAAAAAAAACTGGCGTTCTAGTGGTTTCTGCCCCCCTTGGGGGCAGACCAGCCTAAAAATAATAGGCTGATCTGTCTCCAAGGGGTGCAGAAATGGCCTGGGTACATGTGCCCCCAAAGTGGGGGGCGACCCTTGCCCAAGGCCCCCCCCCTATCCACTAACACACACACACACACACTATCCCTGGTGTCTAAGTCGCTTCTGCCCCCCTTGGGGGCAGGTGGGCCTAACAAAATAGGCCCATCTGCCCCCAGGGGGTGTAGAAATGGCCAACAGGTCAATGCCCCCTTTGGGGGGGCGCCCTGTGACCAAGGGGACGCCCCCCCACACACAATTTTTTTTTTTTTAAACCCTGGCGTTCTAGTGGTTTCTGCCCACCTTGGAGGCAGACCAGCCAAAAAATAATAGGCTGATCTGTCTCCAAGGGGTGCAGAAATGGCCTGGGTACATGTGCCCCCAAAGTGGGGGGCGACCCTTGCCCAAAGCCCCCCCCCATCCACTAACACACACACACACACACTATCCCTGGTGTCTAAGTGGCTTCTGCCCCCCTTGGAGGCAGGTGGGCCTAACAAAATAGGCCCATCTGCCCCCAGGGGGTGTAGAAATGGCCAACAGGTCAATTCCCCCATTGGGGGGGGCGCCCCGTGACCAAGGGGACGCCCCCCCCCCAAAAAAACAAATAAAAAAAAAACCCTGGCGTTCTAGTGGTTTCTGCCCACCTTGGGGGCAGACCAGCCAAAAAATAATAGGCTGATCTGTCTCCAAGGGGTGCAGAAATGGCCTGGGTACATGTGCCCCCAAAGTGGGGGGCGACCCTTGCCCAAGGCCCCCCCCATCCAATAACACACACACACACACACTATCCCTGGTGTCTAAGTGGCTTCTGCCCCCCTTGGGGGCAGGTGGGTCTACAAAAATAGGTCCATCTGCCCCCAGGGGGTGTAGAAATGGCCAACAGGTCAATGCCCCCCTTGGGGGGGCGCCCCGTGACCAAGGGGACGCCCCCCACAAAAATTAAACAAATAAAAAAAAATCCCTGGCGTTCTAATGGTTTCTGCCCCCCTTGGGGGCAGACCAGCCTAAAAATAATAGGCTGATCTGTCTCCAAGGGGTGCAGAAATGGCCTGGGTACATGTGCCCCCAAAGTGGGGGGCGACCCTTGCCCAAGGCCCCCCCATCCAATAACACACACACACACACACACACACACACTATCCCTGGTGTCTAAGTGGCTTCTGCCCCCCTTGGGGGCAGGTGGGCCTAACAAAATAGGCCCATCTGCCCCCAGGGTGTGTAGAAATGGCCAACAGGTCAATGCCCCCCTTGGGGGGGCGCCCCGTGACCAAGGGGACGCCCCCCCCCCACAAAAATAAACAAATAAAAAAAAAAAACTGGCGTTCTAGTGGTTTCTGCCCCCCTTGGGGGCAGACCAGCCTAAAAATAATAGGCTGATCTGTCTCCAAGGAGTGCAGAAATGGCCTGGGTACATGTGCCCCCAAAGTGGGGGGCGACCCATGCCGAAGGCCCCCCCCCATCCACTAACACACACACACACACTACCCTTGGTGTCTAAGTGGCTTCTGCCCCCCTTGGGGGCAGGTGGGCCTAACAAAATAGGCCCATCTGCCCCCAGGGGGTGTAGAAATGGCCAACAGGTCAATGCCCCCCTTGGGGGGGCGCCCCGTGACCAAGGGGATGCCCCCCCCACAAAAATAAACAAATAAAAAAAAATCCCTGGCATTCTAGTGGTTTCTGCCCCCCTTGGGGGCAGACCAGCCTAAAAATAATAGGCTGATCTGTCTCCAAGGAGTGCAGAAATGGCCTTGGTACATGTGCCCCCAAAGTGGGGGGCGACCCTTGCCCAAGGCCCTCCCCCCATCCACTAACACACACACACACACACACTATCCCTGGTGTCTAAGTGGCTTCTGCCCCCCTTGGGGGCAGGTGGGCCTACAAAAATAGGCCCGGGGCAGAAATGGCCAACAGGTCAATGCCCCCCTTGGGGGGGCGCCCCGTGCCCAAGGGGACGCCCCCCCACAGAAATAAACACTTAAAAAAAAATCCCTGGCGTTCTAGTGGTTTTGCCCCCCGTGGGGCAGATCAGCCTAAAAATAATAGGCTGATCTGCCCTCAAGGGGGGCAGAAATGGCCCTAAAAGACATGCCCTCCAAAGGGGAGCGACCCTTGCCCAAGGGGGCGCCCCCCCATCCACTACACACACAATCCCTGGTGCCTAAGTGGCTTCTGCCCCCCTTGGGGGCAGATGGACCTAAAACAAATAGGCCGATTTGCCCCCAAGGGGGGCAGAAAAGGCCAACAGTTCTCTGCCCCCTGGGAGGGGGCGCCCCTTGCCCAAGGGGGCATCCCCCCCCCACATAAATACACATAAAAATAAAAAACCCTTGTGATCTAGTGTTTTCTGCCCCCCTTGGGGGCAGATCTGGCTAAAAAGTAGCCAATCTGCCCCCAAGGGGGGCAGAAATGGCCGTAACTAATTGCCCCCCAAAGGGGAGCGACCCTTGCCCAAGGGGCCGCTCCCGGCCAACAAGAAACAGGAAAGTAAACAAAAAAAAGGAAATCCCTGGTGTCTAGTGGGCATTCCTGCTGCCCGATCGTAATGCGATCGGGCAGCAGGAATGCTCAAAGAGACACCGGGGGAAAGGAAAAGCCTTTCCTTTCCCCCGGTGCCTCTTTAGACCAAACCCCCCACCCACCGGGAAGAGGAACTCACCTCTTCACTCCACGCCGCACAGGAAGCAAATGGCTTCCTGTGCGGCGATATCCCCATAATGAAGTCAGCGCGCGATCGCGCGCTGACGTCATTATGGGGGGTTGGGGGGTCGGGGGTGGAAGGGGAAGGGCTTCCCCTTCCATCCCTGACTTTGGGGGGTGGGGGGAAGCACACAGAGGGAGCGAGAGCGCTCCCTCTGGGCTGTGTGCCGAGGACGTAGTGGTTACGTCCTCGGCACAGCAGCACTGTGCCGCAGGACGTAACCACTACGTCCGCGGCACAGAACGGGTTAACAAGTCAGCTACTACAGACCAATGCATTAATGGAAGGCATTCATGGTGCAATGTCTGACCTACAGGAATCTTTTCAGACTCTGGCCTCCACAATGATGGTAGCTACTCACCCCTTAACTTCTGTTCCCCCTCCACCTACCTCTTCCCACTCCAAATCCCCACTTCCACCACCTAGCTAAAACACACAGACAGATCCATATGCGTCCACATCAACACACAAGAGGAGCACACACAAAAACATGCACCACAAAACACACCAGCATGCAAACAAACAGTAGCCACCCATAGACACAACAACAGTCATAACTTCCCTTGACACACCCACCACCCACAGCATTACATACACAACATCCAGCATACCCACAGGCACCACACCAACAATCAGTTACACACCCACCACACCCATTATACCCACAGACACTACTCCAGTAGAACCCCAGAAATGCACCACAATCCCCACACCCGCAGACCCCACAACTACAGACACACAGATATCCACCACAACAAGCATCCCTGCAGTCACCACCCCAACAGTCACTCACACATCCACCACTCCATCTCCCAGCACCTCTACCTCCCAGACCCCCAAGACACAGAAGTGCACTCACTCACCCACCCAACAGACACCCACGAAACACAAACATGCCTCCCAGATGAACACACCCACAACATCCACACCAATACAGCAGACAACCACTCCCTCGACCTTCAAATCCAGACCCCCTTCTGATGACCATTCCTGGGTCCCTCAGAAAGTTGTTTTGTTTGACCTTAACCTTTCCCCTGTTCCCTACACTCCGGTCTTACACCCAAGAGCACCCCACCTCCCAGCCCCTCCCTTCTACCTCCAAGGCCTCCCCTACCACGCTGCAAGCACCCATATCTCTCCCCTCAAAGAAAAAGCACACCCGTCCCATAAAGACCACTCCCTCCCAAGACCAATTCAAAACCTACTTCCAAATCCAACCCCCCCAAAAATGATCCCGGAGGTGCCTATCTGCCCCTTGATGCCCCTTCCTGCGGAGTTTCCCTGGCAGTTGGGAGTCAAGTGTTAGCACAACTCTGTGCTATTGTTGTAAGTAAAATGAACTGACTAATGGTCTTGAACTCTTCAGCTCCACTATTTAATAAACTCACAGAGTTGTTTTGTTTTGGGTACATGATGGGTACTCATTTGTCCTGCAATTCCTTTTCTATCTTAATGTTTTTCTGAGTAACTTATGTGTGCCTACAGTTGTGTGTGTTTCACCCTGCTTGCTGATCCATTTGCTATTGTTTGGAGTGGCTGACTTTGTGGGCAGTGCTGGTGTCCCCCAAGACAAAGCTATGAGTTGGATGAATGGATATATGGGTGTGAATGGAATGATGGTGTCATAGCATTGTGTACTGTTTGTTATGGTACATATTGCATCTTGTGTTGTCCAATGTGAGCAGGTATGGGGTTAGACTTGCCGCCTGATAAGAATTATGGCTTCATCTAATGTGTATCAGCTTGAGTTTTGTTTCTGCCGATATGTAGTGTGTTCAGTTGTGCTAGCTTTGTTTGTATTAGACTGTGTATGTGTCCATGTAGCAGTGTGTACCTTGCAGCTACTTCCTGTAGATGTATGTCCCATGCAGTTGGAGTTGTATGTGCTTTGTTGACATGCACTTCCACATTGTGCATATAGGCATGTCACATGGGTCTAGTTCTATTTGACTCTGTGACACATGTAGTGCCATTTCCTGTCCAATAAGTTTTAGAGGTGTCTGCAAAGTGATATTTGTCCCAGTGCTGCCTCCTTCCCTGAGTGCTCCTGATACCACCATCCCTATTGTGCAGGTATTGTTAGCATAGTGCTCTTTGTCTATTTGTCTCTCTGCCTATTGTGCATGCAATTGTCCTTCCATTGCACTGTGATGTAGGTGATGTGTGTGTCTATTTCAGGGCTGTTTACGGGAAGTGGTGTTTGTGTTTCATGCATCATCCATGCCTATGTTTGTGGTATGTGGCAACAGTCCATGCCCTGTGAGGGATGTGACTATGAGAGTTGTATTTGTATATGTGATGTTGTTGTGTTGTTGGTGATGTTTGAGGCAAAGTTGTGTATCCTTCACTATCCCTGTGCATGAGATGTGTGAACCTGTGTGTTTGTGTTGTGTTGCTGTGTAGTGTGAGTGACCTGCCAAAAGGGGGCATATTGTGACTGTGAACATGTCCGTCTTTATGTATGATTTAGACTGTGTACACAATGAGTTATGTACTTAGTGCCCATAGCATGACGCCCATATGATGTGGACGATGGCCACAACGAGCAGTAGTTACGATTAATAAAGCAGGTAGGTGTGTGTACTTACGGTCAGTTGCACCCATGACAGCATGGATTTTGTGCTCATGATAAACAACAGCTGCAGGACGTGCATCATGGCAGCAGTGGACATGTGAAGCTGCCTGTAAGTGAGAGTTTCCCTTTGTACTCCCTGTTTCCAACTGCTGAGATGTGGTGGTTGGACCAGAATGGTCACATTGGTGGTATGCAACCTTGTAAGGTGTCCGGCAGAAACATTGGGGGTCATTACAACCCTGGTGGACGGTGTTAAAGTGGCGGTAAGACCGCCAACAGGCCGACGGCAAAAAATTTGCAATTACGACCATGGCGGAAACCTCCAACAAAGACAGCCACTTTAACACTCCGACCGCTACGGCGGTACAGACAAACAGCGTGGCGGTCATCGCCAACAGACAGGCGGGAGACAATGTACCGCCCACACTATTATGACAGGCCAATCTGCCACCTTTTCCGGGGCGGATTCACTGCAGATAAAAACACGGCGGAAACAGGCATTTCGAATGAAAAAACGCTCACCTCTACACACTCCAAGAGGAAGGAGGACAGTATGGAGCCGGAACTTCATATTCTCTCAGCGCTAGTCTTCCTGCTCCTCTACGAGGAGCATTAACGCCGGCGGCGAAGACCACGGTGAGTACTGCACCTACGACATAGGGGACGGGGAGGCAAAAAACAGGGACACACACACTCAACACCCCATCCCCCACCCTCACCCACTACAACACACACACCAATGCATATCTATACATTACAGTAACACCCCCCGACCCCCCCGGAAGAATGCAAAGACAAAAGGAAATGAGTGTAACTATTGTAATATATCAAAAATCAGTAAGAAAAAAAAAATATATATATATACACTATAAACAAAATATACACCACGATTAGTAGTCCAGGTTTTTCACCATTCATAGTCCGTGGACTACTGGGCCGAAAATGCATGGGCTAGGACCACACAAGATACCCGAACATGACGGAGAGAACACTGCAGGGGCATCAGATAGAAATACAACAGGCACCTCAGGGGGAAGGGAAGGGGGGGCACCTCAGCTGGATGAGTGCACGACGCCAGATCCACGAGGGGGCACCATGCCCATTGATGTATCCTGGGGAGTGCAAAGCCACAGTCTCTCAAGTCTATACAGTGGGTGGGTTGCCCACTGATCAATCCTGGGGAGTGCAAAGCCACAGTCTCTCAAGTCTCTACAGTGGGTGGGTTGCCCACTGTTCCATCCTGGGGAGTGCAAAGCCACAGTCTCTCAAGTCTCTACAGTGGGTGGGTTGCCCACTGGTCCATCCTGGGGAGTGCAAAGCCACAGTCTCTCAGGTCTCTACAGTGGGTGGGTTGCCCACTGTTGAATCCTGGGGAGTGCAAAGCCACAGTCTCTCAAGTCTCCACAGTGGGTGGGTTGCCCACTGTTCCATCCTGGGGAGTGCAAAGCCACAGTCTCTTAAGTCTCTACAGTGGGTGGGTTGCCCACTGATCAATCCTGGGGAGTGCAAAGCCACAGTCTCTCAAGTGGATGCATGTCTCCACTGGTTCTGGAGGGGGACTGGTGCCCAGAGTGCTTCATCCTGTGAAGGACAGACGGAGTGGATGGTGTTCTCCACTGGTTCTGGAGGGGGACTGGTGCCCAGAGTGCTTCATCCTGTGCAGGACAGATGGAGTGGATGCATGTCTCCACTGGTTCTGGAGGGGGACTGGTGCCCAGAGTGCTTCATCCTGTGCAGGACAGATGGAGTGGATGCATGTCTCCACTGGTTCTGGAGGGGGACTGCTGCTCAGAGTGCAGCACTCACCCCGTGACAGTCCCAGTTGCGTCACTGCCCCTGCCGCTAATGGGCTAGCGGTGCTCGCCTTGGCGGTCTTTGCCCTGTTCGGTGGTCCTTGCCCTGTTCAGCGGTGCTTGCTATGGCGGTCTTTGCCCTGTTCGGCGGTCCTTGCCCTGTTCAGCGGTCCTTGCCCTGTTCAGCGGTGCTTGAGTTGGCAGTCTCTGACCTGTTCAGCGGTGCTTGCCATGGCGGTCTTTGCCCTGTTCGTCGGTCCTTGCCCTGTTCAGCAGTCCTTGCCCTGTTCAGCGGTGCTTGAGTTGGCGGTCTCTGACCTGTTCAGCTGTGCTTGCCATGGCGGTCTTTGCCCTGTTCAGTGGTCCTTGCCCTGTTCAGCGGTGCTTGCTCTGTTCAGCGGTGCTTGCCATGGCAGTCTTTGCCCTGTTCAGCGGTGCTTGCCCTGTTCAGCGGTGTTTGCCCTGTTCAGCAGTGCTTGCCCTGGCGGTCTGTCATTGTTCAGCTGGGCTGTGGCTGGCGGCCCTCCTGGGCAGCTGGGCTGTGGCTTGCGGGGCCCTCCTGGGCAGCTGGGCTGTGGCTTGCGGGGCCCTCCTGGGCAGCTGGGGTGTGGCTGGCGGTGGCCTCCTGGACAGCTGGGCTGTGGCTTGCGGTGGCCTCCTGGGCAGCGACGGTGGGGCTGGCGGTGGCCTCCTGGACAGCTGGGCTGTGGCTGGCGGTGGCTTACTGGGCAGCGACTATGGGACTGGCGGCCTCCTGGGCAGCGACGATGGGGCTGGCGGTGGCCTCCTGGGCAGCAACTATGGGGCTGGCGGTGGCCTCCTGGGCAGCGACTATGGGGCTGGCGGGGTCCTCCTGGCCAGCGGGGATGATGGCGGTCTTCTCCGCCGTGCTGCTCCTCCCAGACTTTGCAGGTTTCTTCTGCCCCTTCCCCACCTTGGGAGGAGTCACAGCTGAGTCTACACTCCCACCGGGACCCCTGTGAGCGGCTTGGCTGGCTGGAGTCTTCCCCCTCTCCCGCCGGGCACTGGCCAACTTCTGGTGCTTCACAGGGGGGGACTGGCTGTGCTGTGGCTCCGTGACAGACTGGCTGGCCTGGTGGCCGGTGCACTCCACATACCTGTGACAACAGGGACCACTGGTCCCGGAGATTTTTTGGCTGAGGTGCTAGTACGGGACCTATGAGTTGGATGGGAGGGGTGGTGGGAAATAGGTTAAGGGGGGACAGGAAAAGTTGTTTGGAGACACTGGGACGGGTAGCTGGAGGGGGTTTGGGAGTGGAGGAAGAGGTGGTGGTTGTAGGAGGTGTACGTTTTGTGGCTTTGGGTGCAGGTGCATGCGCTGCAGGCTGTTGTGAGGTGGATGTATGTTGGGTGGGTGTGTGCCTGCGTTTGTGTATCTTTGGAGTGGGCGTCACAGACACACTGGGAGAGGACAGAGGGGACGTGTAAATGGTAGTGGGGTGGTGAGTGCACATGAGTGGGGTATGGTGGTGGCTGTGCTGGTGCGGGACGTAGTGGCTGTAGTGGTAGTGCATGCAGGTGTGAGTGTAGATGAGACTGGGAGGGAGGAGGGAGCCGAGGAGAAGGGGGACACAGTGGAGGCAGTGGATGTTGGTGTGTCTGTATGTGTGTGATGCTTGCATGAGTGCCTGTCGGATGTGTGGTGCTTATGTTTGCCTGAGCTTCCCTTGTGTGGTGAGGTGTGTGCAGGCTGGTCTGATGGTGTGCTTGAGATAGACAGAGGTACAGGGGATTGGGTCTGGGTGGAGGAAGTTGGAGGGGGGAGGCTAGAGACAGGGACAATGGCTGCCATCAGTGCTGAGGCCAGAGTTTGAACGGTTCGATGAAGGGCAGCCTGACCAGAATGAATGCCCTCCAGGAATGCATTTGTGAGTTGCAACTCCCTTTCTACACCCTGGATGGCATTTAAAATGGTAGACTGCCCAACAGTGAGGGACCTGAGGAGGTCAATGGCCTCCTCACTGAGGGCAGCAGAGGTGACAGGGGCAGGGGCTGAGGTGCCTGGGGCGAAGGTGATGCCCACCCTCCTGGGTGAGCGGGCACGGGGCGAAGGCTGAGGGGCTGCTGGGAGGGCGGTGCTGGTAGGGGGGTGGCGGCTGTACCTGTTGAAGTGGGGGGCACAGATGTTGCCGCCACCACAAGGGAGCTCCCATCGGAGGACGAGTCTGTGTCGCTGGTTGCAGATCCTGTGACCGCCATGGTGCTCCCCTCGCCCTCTGTCCCATAGTGTATTCAGAGTCCGTAGTGTGGGCCGCCATGCCCATGTGGGATGCAGCTCCCTCGTGCTCCGGTGCCACTGCACCTCCGCCTGATGATGCAAATGCACACAAGAACAGGGAGACCACAAAAAAAGGGGGGGGGACAGAAGAAAGACAGGTTGAGTGCATGGCTTACCGCTACCGTTGGTGGACGAGACAGACACAGCAGCCCCCTGCACTACGTCGCACTGTTGGGCTCTACAGTGCAATTCCTGGGAAATGGCCTACAAGGCTATGGACGACATCTGCAGACATAGAGGACACAGGGGCATGAATAGCTGTACTTGGCACTCTACAGAGGTGGGGGGCCACAGGGCCATGCCTTACGAAGGGGCCTAGCCTACGGAACTCTCCCTGGCCTAGGGAAACCCACATCCCTTCTCCCCCACCCAGACACCTCCACTGCATCCTTGTGTCTGCTGTGATGCCCTCAAGCGCCCATCCAACTCAGGGTAGGCCACTGCCAGGATCCGGAACATCAGGGGGTCATGGTTCGACGGGCACCCCTCCCACGTTGGGAGGCCATCCCCAGATGAGCCTCCGCCGTCTTCTTGCTCCAGCGGCTAATGTCCTCCCATCTCTTCCGGCAGTTGGTGCTCCGTCTGTGGTGGACCCCCAGGGTCCGGACGTCCTTGGCAATGGCACGCCAAATATCCTTCTTCGGGTGGGCGCTGACCTACATGAAATGTACAGGGGAAGAAGAGAAGTGATTACCAACTGCACCGTCAAAGTGAGTGGCCCCCATCCCTACCCTTGCCATGTGGCACATGCCCCCACCGTCTTTCATGCACGCATAACTCTGCCCCCTTCCTTTTTAGAACCAGCCCTTCCCACACAGGCAGAGCCCATACAACATGCTCCCTGTGTACTTACCTGTTGGTCTGGAGGACCGTAGAGTAGCGTGTACTGGGGGAGGACCCTGTCGACGAGCTTCTCCAACTCCTCTGCAGTGAAGGCAGGGGCCCTTCCCCCAGACGCATGAGCCATTGTCTCTTCCAGACCGAGGTCACAGCAGCACTTGCAGTGTAGGTCCTCTCTTGTCGAAGATCAGGTATCGAGTGAATCAACAGTTAGAAAATGGCGGTCAAGTCCGCGTTGGTGCATACCATCACCGCCGGCGTACATCGCCATTGGCTCCTGGGACCCATAGGGTCCACTGTTAACCAATGCAGCATTGCGCCGCGGTCTTTGACCGCCTACCGTGACGGTGTACAACGCCAGTGCAGTTACCTCGCAACCCATTGTCCCGCATTAGAGGTCAGGCAGCTGCCATTTCAGGGGCCCACATGGCTTGATTACCAACTGCGTCACACATACCTAGGCCTACTCTCAACACACATACAGGCCAGATTTTGTGTATGATTGGTGTTCTGTGTAGACTGTGGGTACATACCTCTGAGTTGTTTGACTCTGTGCTCGCTGTTGTCCTTCATAGACACCGTCCGCTGGGACATGTGAGGAGATGGCAGAATCCTCCAGTGTACCGACCGCTGGTGGACCGTGCCACAATCCAGGAACTGTGTACCCAGTTGGAGCCAGACCTGATGTCAGCAATCCGCCATCCCACTGGAATCCTCCCTCAAGTGCAGGTGCTATCAGTGCTCCATTTCCTTGCAAGTGGGTCTTTTCAAACAACTGTGGCCATAGCATCAGGGATGTCCCAGCCTATGTTTTCCAACGTGTTGTCCAGAGTATTGTCTGCCCTGCAGAAACACATGCGGAGCTACATCGTTTTCCCTCAGGTGGAGGACTTGCCTACAGAGAAAGGTGACTTCTATGCCATTGGACATATCCCCAACATCATAGGTGCCATTGATTGGACCTATGTGGCTTTGGTCCTCCCCCACAGGAGTGAACAGGTGTACAGGAACCAGAAGAGTTATCATTCGATGAATGTACAGATGGTATGTTTGGCAGACCAATACATCTCCCATGTGAATGCCATGTTCCCTGGCTCAGTGCATGACGCCTACATCATGCGGAAAAGCAGCATCCCTTATGTGATGGGTCAACTGCAGAGGCACCGGGTGTGGCTATTTGGTGACTCTGGTTACCCCAACCTGTCATGGCTACTGACCCCAGTGAGTAATCCCAGGACCAGGGCAGAGGAACGCTACAATGAGGCCCATAGGCGGACTAGAAGGGTGATCGAACGCACCTTCGGCCTCCTGAAGGGCAGGTTTAGGTGCCTCCATATGACAGGTGGATCCCTATTCTACTCACCAGAGAAGGTGTGTCAGATCATCGTGGCCTACTGTATGCTTCATAACTTGGCTTTGAACGACAGGTGCTTTTTCTGCAGGAGGATGGTCCAGATGGCGGTGATGTGGCAGCTGTGGAGCCTGTGGGCAGTGATGAGGAGGAAGCAGAGGAAGAAGACATTGACAACAGGGACTCAGTCATCCAGCAATATTTCCAGTGAAACACAGGTGAGAATACATTCCTGCCTACTACAAGTACTTTTACACTTCTACCTCTATCCTGTCTGTTGATTTCACCCAGTGTATGGTCACTGAGTTGTCACTTTCCCTTACGGTTTCCCAGGTGTGGGTTCCAACATGTGTCATCTGCTTAGATTCCTCATGTACTAGAGCTGTGTGACATAGGTATGTTGACATTACTATTTCCTGGAAATTTTGTCACTGTAATTGAAAATACACTATTTCAAAATCACAGACAGACTCCAGATCTTTTGGTGCTTTAGGTGTGTTTATTTACATACAGAATATTGGAGGGGGAAGTTAAATGGTGAGGGGTGATGGCGGAGGAGTGTCCATGGCAGAGTCCAGTCTATTTGTCTCATAGGTGCATTGCCCATATGGGCATAGGAAGTGGAGTTGGGGCAGTTCCAATATGGACAGGGTGACAAAGTGGGACAGTGGGTTGACAATCAGGGTGGTCTCATTTCTTGGCGGGGGTCTTGGCATCGTGCTCTGTCTTGTTCCTGGATCTCAGGGACCGCTTGCGGGTGGTTCTCCATCTGCAGGGGGGGGGGTGCTGGTGTGGTGGTCTTGTGGCGGTGCCTCCTGTCCACTAGCGCCGGCGGAGGTGGTAGGCAGTTCATCATCCATTCTAGTGTCAGGGGCCCCTTGAAGTGCCACAGTGTCCTTCCTGGTGTTGAGTATTTCCTTCAGCACCCCTACGATGGTGCCCAGGGCGGAGCTCATGGTTCTGAGTTCCTCCCTGAACCCCAAGTACTGTTCCTCCTGCATGCGATGGGTGTCCTGAATCTTGGCCAGGACCATTGCCATCGTCTCCTGGGAGTGGTGGTATGCTCCCATGATGAAGGAGAGGGCCTTGTGGAGAGTGGGTTCCCTTGGCCTGTCCGCCCCCTGTCGCACAGCAGCCCTCCCAGTTCCCCTGTGTTCCTGGGCCTCTGTCCCCTGGACCATGTGCCCACTGCCACTGCCCCCAGGTCCCTGTTGTTGTTGGGGTGGTGGGTTATCCTGGGTTCCCTGTAGTGGTGGACACACAGCTGATTGGCGTGTCCTGTGGACGGAGGTATCGGCCCGCTGGGTGGGTGCTGTGCTGGTGTTACCAGAGGGTGGAAGGTCTGTGGTGGCCTGTGCCTGTGTGAGGGGAACCGACTGTCCCGAGGCCCACGATGGTCCAGGCTGGTCATCTAGACCCAGTTGGACAGAGCTGCTGTCATCACTGTGGGCCTCTTCTGTGGGTGGGGTGGACATGTCTGGACCCTCCTGTCTGGTGACGTTGGGTAGTGGTCCTGCAGGGGTGTAAAAGCATAATTATTGCATCTGTGTGTGTCATGGTGTGCAATGGGTGGGTGACCGTGTACCCCAGTGCTTTTATTCCTATGTGGGGACTTGTGTGATGCTGGTTTAGGGGGGTGTATGGGTATGTGCAGTGGGCATGCTTTAGTGATGGGTGTCCATGAGTTGGTGTTGCATGCAGGGCTTGGTGTTGGGATGTGTGGTTTGTGATATTGGTACATTTGTGAGGAGTTGGAGTGATAGGGGAGGGGGCGAGGGTGGGGGTATGTGATAGCATGCAGGAAGGGTGGGGGATATGGTAGTTAAAGGTTTGACTTACCAGAGTCCATTCCTCCAGCTACTCCTGCAAGGCCCTCTGGATGCAGAATCGCCAAGACCTGCTCCTCCCATGTTGTTAGTTGTGGGGGAGGAGGTGGGGGTCCGGCGCCAGTCCGCTGAACCGCCAGGTGGTGTCTGGAGTCCACAGAACGCACCTTCCCCCGTAGGTCGTTCCACCTCTTCCTGATGTCATCCCGATTTCTTGGGTGTTGTCCCACTGCGTTGACCCTGTCGACTATTCTTCGCCATAGCTCCATATTCCTTGCAATGGAGGTGTGCTGCACCTGTGCTCCAAATAGCTGTGGCTCTACCCGGATGATTTCCTCCACCATGACCCTGAGCTCCTCCTCCCAGAACCTGGGGTGTCTTTGCCGTGCCATGGGGTGGTGTAGGTGATGTGTGGGGTGGTGTGTGTGGTGATACGTGTGGTGATATGTAGTGGTGTGTGGTCTTTTGTGCGTGGAAGTTGTGTGGGTGATGGTGTTGAGTACCTGTGGATGCTAGTTTGTGGATGGTGTTGTCTCTCTCTGGTCTTCTCTTGGTAATTGTGGTCGTAGGGGTTTGTGGGTGATGTGGGTGTGTGTTTTATATTGTATTGGGTGTGTGGGAGTGGTGTGTGTATGTGTATCAGGTGTTTTTATTTGGAATTGTCCAATGTGTTGGAGTTTTGTAGAAGTGTGTGTATTTTGAGCGCGGCGGTGTGTACCGCCAATGGAATACCGTGGTTGAAAGACCGCTGCGTGGATTCGTGGGTCGTGATAGCGTGGGCGTATTTCTGTTGGCGTGACGGTGGGGGTTTTGTTTTCGCCAGTTTATCACTGACCTTTGGTGTGGCGGACTTGTGTGGGTGTCTGAATTTTGTTGGATTTCGAGATGTGGGTCATAATAGCTGTGGCGGAATTCCGCGGCCGCAGCGGTATGTTGGCGGTCTTCTACACGGCGGTAAGCGGCTTTTACCGCCAATGTTGTAATGACCACCATTGTCTCCACCAGCCTGTTTGTGCTGCCTTGTGACCGCATTGGTCTGTGCTGCCTGGTTGTGCCAGCAGGGCTTTGCTCCACAGGCCAGCATGACTCATAATACAGTGGTCCGACCGCCATCTCTACAGCAGTCGGACCACCAAAATCACCATGGTGGTCGACGGACTGTCAAACTCGTAATGCGGTCCTTAGTGTGGACAACACAAGTCACAAATACATTGTACTTCAAATGCCACTGCAATATAGTGTTTTTGGTTTTTTATCTTTATAAAGCATGATGCTTTTTGTGCAAGAGTGAAACATTGGATTCCAGGGTCAGTGGATATTTACAAGTGCTGATTGAATTTACACTGTGGAAAATCTGCAAAGTGACTTGAGTTTTCCACAGTTATGATATGGCCCAAATAGAAAAAAATAAAATCCAAATGCTAATTAATAATGTCAGAATGCATTGCTAGGCCCAGAAACTGTTGTTTTAATGTTTAAAACCATGCTCTCGACTTTATGTAACCCATGCTGCATGATTTGCTGAACTTGCTAGGCTGGCACATATTTCTATTAAATGTTTCTTCTATAACCTCTTTTTGATTTGAAAGATGCTACAAATCTGTCTTAAGACGACAGAACCAACATTAACTACATCCTTTCCCACCTTCTAAACTGCTTTGGTATGCACTGAGGTGTATTTAGAAAATAACAAATCACTCATATGATAGAAAACTTAACATTATGTGAATAGTGGAAATTGAGTTGGCGTTACACTTACGTATGTAAAAATTGCTCTCGCAGAACTGAAGGAAGTACAAGTATCAAATCCCTGCTGTTTGTCAAAAGAAGCATTGTTGAACTGCACAACATCTCACAAAATGTATACTTTGGTTAATAAATGTTATAACTAAAGTAATTATAAAAGGTGTCCTATGGAAAAAGCAAGGAAGGTTCAGGCTTCTGCTTTGGGCTTCTACTTCTTCTGTCCCTGCTGCTGTCGGAGCTGAGAGCCACAGATGACCAGAGAGTATTATAATGCAACTGAGCTGTAGAATGACTGAGAAATTATTCTAGTGACTGCACTAATCTGATTGCACTAGCTAAGGAGAGCAGGTTTGAGTGTAGAGAACTTTGTGAGAGCCATCCAGTTTCAGAGCTATTGGTACAACAGAGTTATTCATTCCACTGCAGATATTGAATGGAGGCTGAGAGAGAGTCAATAAATTGTTTCTGAACAGTATGATAGCCGGAGGCACATGAGACAGATAAGCATGGGAATTAGAGGTAATGTGGCAGACTGAACTTTCTTTTCGAACTTTCTCAGACTATGAGACAGTATCATTTTGACTTTATTGCATTGTGTAGGACAGAGACGGACTGAGTAGGGACAGATTAAGGACACACTTCATGTGTGTTTCTCTTGCCTTTTGCCTTGATAATTGAGAAATATAATAATTAATTTAAATAAATAAAATCTACTAACACTTCCTTTATTGACTAGAAAATTGACTTACTAGACACGTTGATATTTTGAAAATATTGTTTGCAGCTCATTAAAGTTTCAACAGACACTCTCAGATAAAGATCCATAAGCACAATAAACCAAAAAATATGACTTGTTCTGCAATCAATGTATAAATGCAATTTGAGATTTCCACTGGGGCATTTGAATTATGCCCAGGGGCTTGTTTTAAACATGTAGCAGCTGCTGAGTCAAAGAAGATTTTCAACAGATGCAAGTATCAATAGGGTTGTTGTGTCAATTCATGTGAAAATTATTGGATGTTTTCTTCCTTACCACTTAATAACTTTGAAAAGAATGAATAGAAGTCTTTGGACTAAGAAGTAGTCTAAGATCCCGGGATAGATAAGAAAATTGCCTGCTAAGATGAAGTGTAAATCATGAGACGTCGTCGTTACACAAAATTAGGGAATTAATATATCTTTGTGTGATTGAACTAACAGAAATTGGTGATTCGAGAACCTAATGTGAAAAGGTGACTCATCGCTAATTGGGTGATTCCCCACAGGTCGAGAACTCACTCGAATGAATTGTGGATTGAGGATTCGGTATATCTTTTAAAAAGGACCTTACCCTGACAGGTTGAGAGACTATCTTCTGATTCCTTTAGGAGAATCAGACGATGACTTAGTAAACCTTGTATTTTTTAGAGGTTTTCTATTGAGAATAGGGAGAAGTGTGAAGGGGAATGCTACAGAGAGTAAGTTGGGATGAAATAGAGTGCTACGCTGTTATTGGTCAGTTGGTGAATGTTTTCTCAGTGATTGGTGAAAGTTTGGCAAAAGCGACCTTTCATTCTGATCGTTGTAATTGACCCAAGCTTTGACAATAATCAAGATTTTAGAAGCAATAAGAAGATTGGAAAGAGGGTATGTGGTAATTCCAGTTAGCGAGGGAGAAGAAACTCCTCTAGAAGGAAGACCACTCTTGGTAGAGTGAGGATTAAATACATGTCTTTGGCTTTGAGAATGGAGTAGAATTACAGAAAAAGAGGGTGATTTGAGCTTTCCAAGATAGGGAACATTTAATTTAGCAATATTCAGACAATTGAGGGACATGCTGTGTGATTTAAAGCCTCCCACTAGACCCACCCAGTTTGAAGCACTATGTGACTGGGAGAGAATGACTCTACAGTACAAAAGGGAGAGATATGTCATAAGAACTAAAAGAGCAATGAGGAATTATGCAGATGCAATTTGGGATCAAAAAGCACAAGTATGGAGAAAGAGGTTAGCTGAAGGGACAAGACTATACTGTATGCTTGTGAAGGAAGAACAGAAAAGACCAAAAGACCAAAAGATGATGAAAGACCACTTAGAAAAAGGTTTAAGGGGGAAATCAAGGTACAGGTACAACAAAATACAGACACTGACACTGATTCAGGGGATGACATATTGGAGGAAATGTTATCAATGGGTTCTCCACCTTATGTTGAATCTTCTATGGTAAATGCTGGAAGTAATTTGACAAATGCCACTGCTTCCATAGATCATGTAGTCTCACAGCTTATTAGGCAAATGCAGACATTGATACCTGTAAATATTACACCTGTTAGACAACCAATGCAATCACAAATAATAATAGCCCAACAAATTACTCCACAGCTTGTTGTCATGCAGCCCTTGACACAGCAAGCTGTATTCAGTACTCCTGCTCACATTGGGACCTCCCAATTGAAACCTCCAGCGTAGGTGCCAGTAGGTCAGGTTACAGTTACTAAGGCAACTGGACTAGTTACACAGCAGACAGGATCTATACAGTTTATACCAGCTGTAGAGATTCAACAAGCTTCAGGGGACATTCTGGTGAACAGGTTTGTCCCGACTTTACAGAATTTACAAATTGTGGTTTGGACACCACTGCAAAATGTTATGACTTTGGGGGAGAGAATCAGTTTGTCTTTATGACCTACCCAGACAGAAGAATCTACAAGGGGAGGATGGGTCCCACAACGGATACAGGAAGTCATTAAAATGTATGGAAAGATAGAAGAGGTAAATAAAATACAGTACTGTAGTTAGTGCTGACACTAGTCCAGAAACCCAAAATGAAGGGCTAATAAAAATCCCATCATTGAAACTAGACCTGGAGGAAATCTTAAAAAGGTACTTAAATCTTGCACACATTGAACAATATCAAGAAAAAGAATTGGTGCATTTATGTAAAGAAATTACCCGGAGAGAAGCAATGGTACATGATCAGTTCAGTAAAATAGCAAATAAATACGATATAGACCTTTCAAAGAGCATAACTCTGCAGGGAAACTTTAGGGTACAGCTAGATGACAAATCTATTGAAAGCATGCGCACACCAGGGTTGCGCACACATCTTACCAAATTGGTCAAATGTGTACACAAATGGAGTGAGATGGAGAAGTACAGAAATAAGTGGACACAAAAATAGGAAAAGAAAAAGAAGTTAGCTGAGGAACTGAGGAGAAAAAGAAAAAGAAAGAACAGCCTGAAAAGAAAGAAACCACTACCACGTATCCCTTGAGAGAAACACCAAGCGGAACATGTTTTCATGTGCCATAGAGCAGAGGGAATCTTTTGTCATTTACTAACAATTTCCCCAAATTAGGAGACAGCCAAATACAATGGTATACTCAGGTTGAAAGGTTTGTAAAATTGTCAAAGGTTTTGTGGGTTGATTTAGATACCTTTTGCAACATTGTGATGCCAAGTGATTAGTGGGCTGAAGGTAAGGCCACAGTTCAATGGCCAACCTCAGAGCAGCAAAGGGAAGTTGGCACAAGTGCACCATCCCCTGTAGTGATGACTAAATATAATAAAGCAATCGAGTTCTTAAAGAGGATTCCTCTCAAGAATCTGAATGATTTAAAGTTAAACAGAATGCCTCAAGAGGTTATAGAGACAGTGCATGAATTTTATGAATGGTTGATGAAAGCTTTTCAGCAGCATACAGGACAGACACATTTAGATCCAGGACATATGGGTTTCTTTTTTCTGACTTTTGTGCTTGGATTGCGACCTGGGATTTGTCAGCATATACAATGAAGGCGATATGTTGGCAGGCAAAGTCTTTAGGTGAGATTTTGAAGTATGCACAGTATTGTAGTGATGAACAGGAAATAAAACAGCAAAGGGTTAAGAAGAAATTCATGTTAGCCCAGACAAAGTTGGAAAAACAAGTTGTACAAAACCCTACAGGTACTGACAATGCCGCAGCTATTTAGAGGATGAAAGGAGTGATGCCAGAGCAGGATGCAAATGAGAATTCAGGCTTTATCAAGAAGAGGAAGTAGAGGTTTTGATATTGCAAAGTTAAAGAAAATAACCACTTGTCATGTGCAATAAGGTGGGGCATTGGAAGCGCAAATGTAGATTTAATCAAGCTAAGATTCAAATAATTAAATATAAACGATGAAGCAGGTTCAACTATCAAATGTTCCCATGAGATAGATGCAAGCCCCTGTACAGAAACAGAATCAAATTATGCCCATGCCACAACCTGTAATCCAGCCTATTGTAAAAGGTTCAAAACCCTGAGTTGATACCACAATTCCCGATGTTTGATGAAGGTGAAGTGTTGATTTCTGGCACGTCACAAAGGCGGTGCCTGAGAAGGGATGCAGATTGCATGCCTGGTGCAATCTTAGCGATAGACTACAGTGGACCATATTTAGGTGGAATTATAAATGGCCACTCAGTAGTGTTTTTAATAGACACTGGGGCTACCCGCTTCACGTGGCAGAACAGCGGAGGTACCAGACCTACCCCTATTGGGAAAAATAATACAAGTATTAGGTGTTGCAAATAAGTTGATTACTAATCCAATTTCAGAAGAGGTTCTGGTAAGGATAGGATGTTTCAGAAACAAACATCAATTTGTGTTTTGTGATTCAAGTCCTGTCAACCTGTTGGGAGGGGGTTTATTGTGCAAGTTAAATTGCACCATTAGTTGTTCTCTGGACAGAGTTATTTTTCAGATACATGATGACGAATATGTGGGAGATTCACACCAGGCTTGAGAGAAACTGCTGATTTTTCCAAATGTTGGATTAAAATAATTTGCCCAGAGAGCTAATTGAAAAGGTGAAGGAAGATTATCAGGACGTTACTGGAACAGATATTGGAATAATTAAAGACGGAAACACCCGGAACAACGAGTCCTTAACCACGAAGTTGTGGAAAATGAAAGCAAAACAACACTTTGGTTTTCCACAGCTTCCTTGTTTTAGGGCCTTAATCACGCATGTGTGAACCACGTACATGCGTGGTTAAGGCACAGTAGAAGGGAGTCGACGCAATGAAGGAGGTAAGTTGGGCTGGGACTGGGGCTTTTTTTGGGGGGTGGGGAGGGGTCTCGGGTGATTAGGGTTTAGGGGCAGGGGGGTCAGGGTTTAGGTTTTAGGGGTGGGTTGGGGGTTTGGGGTGCTTTAGGTTTTAGGGGTGGGATGGGGACTCAGGGTATTTTTAGTTTTTGGGGGTAGGGTGGGGGGATCGGGGTGATTAGGGTTTAGGGGCAGGGAGGGGGGTCAGGGTTTAGGTTTTAGGGGTGGGTTGGGGAGGGTTGGCAGAGGGGACGCATGCTGATCACTAATGCCTTTACCAGGAATGCCTTTACAACGGAAACTCGTTGTTAAGGCATTCGTGGTAAAGGCATTAGTGACTACAACAAAGTCGTTGTTCCGACCTCGTTGTTCAGGCTTGGGTGATTGAAGCACTCGTTGTTTCAACATATAACCAATTAAAGGAGTTGCACCAGTACGAGTAAAAGTTAAGCCAGATGCGATTTTTGCAAGAACACCCCCTAACCCAATGACACCAGAAACAACAGCAGGAATTATACCCGTGATAAATGAAATGTTAGAAAGGAATGTTAAAAGAACTGATTGGGAGTCCGTGCTTCTCTCCAATCATGGGATTATATAAACCAAATGGCAACTACAGAATAATGTAGGATTTGAGAAAAATGTATGAAAATGTAATCCCTTGCTCTCTAGTAATACCGAATCCAGACACCATATTTTATTAGAAACCCTGTACAACTGAGGTTACAAAAGACCAATTGCATACTTCTTTGTGACTCTTGATTCTATGGGGGCCGCTTTGCATGGGTGTTTAAAAGAGGTGGCTGCGGTGAGTGCCAGTCTTGAGAAGTGTGAAAATATTGTGATGGGATTTGCTTTGACTGTTATGGTCTGGCATTTGGCTGAGGTGTTACTAACCAAAACTAAAACTCAGCACCTCACAAATTCGTGACTCAACAAATATGAGCAACAAATATTATATAAAAACAATGTGACGTTAAAGGGATTCCATGTTTTAAATCGTAGCACTCTGTTGCCAATAACTGAAGAAATTGAGTCTGATCATTATGAAAATGATTGCCTTGATGTCATGCATTTGTGCACCAAACTAAGAACAGATATAAGAGATGAGCCTTTAATCAATCTAGAGTATGTGCTTTTTGTGCATGGTTTATGTTTAGGAAAAAATGAGGGATGCTTGAAAGCAGCATATGTGGTATGAACTATTCAAGAAATTGTTGAAGCATCACGGCAGCAAGGAATTACATCAGCTCAAGTTGCAAAACTGAGTGCTCTTACTAGAGCCCACAAACAAACCAATGGAGTAAAAGTGACAATTTTTACAGACAGTCAATATAGGTTTGGTGTTGACCATGTCTATGGGCAATTGTGGTCACAGTGAGGTTTCGTGACCTCTACTGGAATGCCTTTAAGAAATTGGCAAGAGGTGAAAGATCTATTTGAGGCTTTACAAAAACCCACAGAAATAGCTGTTGTAAAATGTGTAGCACATAGGAGCGACTGTAGCTATGTCACAATCGGCAACAGGTATGCTGATGAAATGTCATGTTACTGTGTGACTATGCCATGCACCTGCAATGGATCATACATGACTGGGAGTCAAGAAGGGAGCCACTTTGCAATGATTTTGAAATCTGCAGACAATTGGGAAATATTGAGATGCATGCAAGAAGATGCACCGTTTGAGGAACAACAAGGTTGGATCAAGGCAGAATGTGTGATTGATGACAATAACATTTGGGGTTCATTGAAGGGACAGCCAATATTACCTGACGGCCTACTTATCCCAATGACACAGCATCTACCTTTGGGTAGGAATGCCATGATTCAAACAGTCACACAGTATTAGTACAACCCAAGGTTTAGGGCACAGGCACAAGACGTTTGTATCAGATGTGTTGAATTTCAGCAAATGAATAAGGGAAAAAGAACACATGTTACACTGAGTTCTGTTGGCTGACCAGGAGCACCCTTCAACAGGATGCAGATGGATTTCATTGAAATGCCACCTTGCAATGGGCTAAGGTACATCTTGGTGATTGTTTGCATCTTTTCCAGGTTTATGGGGGCATAACCAACAAGAATAAATGACAGTTTCACTGTGGCTAAGTTACTACCAAGAGAACTGATACCAAGGTAGAGTGTGCCTGTGTCTCTGGAATCAGATTGAGGTACACACTTAAATAGTGAGATTCTAAACATGTTATGTGCAGCATTGAGAATCAATCAGAAATGTCATTGTAGCTACTGTTCAGAAGCCTCCAGAATAGTGGAGCAAATGAACAGCACTATTAAATAAAGATTGGCCAAAGTCTGTGCATCAACATTATTAAAATGGCCAGATAATTTACCATTAGTCCTAATGAATTTGTGAAACACATCAGATCGGAGAACTTCACCTTTACGAAGACCACCACACGCCACCACTGCCCCTGCCCTCCAGGCAGAAACTGAAGCAAAGTCACCGAAACCCAGCTCACCGATGCCCTCAGCCACTCCCCCCCACCGGACCCCACAAACACCAATGACTCAGCATGCAACCTGCACCGCTGGATTACAGAATGCACCAACACCATAGCCCCTCTCAACAAACCAGCTGGAAACCAGCACTGGAAAAAAATGAACTGGTTCATGATAGGACTCCCAGAATCCATGTTCAACTGCAGATGACTGGAACAAAAATGGAGGACCAGCAAAGCAATCACAGATCTCACATCCTACAAAGACGCAGTCACCATGCACCACCAGGGCTTCAGTGCCTCCAAGAAAGCTGCCATTTAAGAACGTATCCCTACCAATGCACACAACAGCAAGGAGCTATTCACAATAGTCAAGGAATTCATAAACCAGATCAGACACCTCAGACACCCCCCCCTGAAGACCTCTGCAACAACCTTGCCTCCTTTTTTCATTGGAAAATCCAGGCCATTTATGAAGAATTTAAAAACCAAACCCCGCTCCCCACCGCCCACCAGCATCACCAAAGACCCGCTACGAAGACCCTGAACCTCTCGATCCCGATCTCCCCAGAAGACACCTGGAAACTCATGAGCTCTATCCGTTCAGGGGCACCCTCGGACCCCTGGCCACATCACATCTACAACCTGGCCATTGCACCAGAGCTCTGCCGAACTATCAGCAGGTCCATTGAAACTGCCAATTTCCCATCTGACTGGAAACATGCAGAAATCAACCAACTCCTGAAGAAACCCTCTGCCGACCCAAGGGAGTTGGAAAACTACAGACCCATCTCTCTGCTCCCCTTCCCAGCCAAGGTAACAGAAAAGGCCGTCAACATGCAACTGACAGAGTTTCTTGAATCACACTACATTCTGGACCCCTCCCAGTCCAGATTCAGGAGCAACAGCAGCACTGCGACAGTCCTCCTCTCAATCACAGACGACATCCGCGCCATACTGAACCATGGAGACATGGCCGCCCTCATCCTCCTCGACCTCTCCACAGCATTCAACACAGTCTCCAACTCCAATCTCTGCACCAGACTCCACAACGCCGGCATCCATGGCAAAGCAATGGAATGGATTTGACCCTTCCTGATGTGAATAACCCAGAGTGTCAGACTCCCACTGTACATTTCGGTGCCCAAAGAAACATGCAGCGGAGTACCCCAGGGATCCTCATTAATCCCAACCCTATTAAACATCTACATGGCCCCACTTACTAAGATCATCAGACAGCATGGACTAAACATCATCTCCTATGATGACGACTCCCAGATGATCCTCTCCCTGACCGATGACCCATCAAAAGCCAAAAGAAATTTCTACAAGGGTATGAAAGCAGTCGCCACCAAGATGGAAGCCTGTTGCCCAGGCTCAACTCGGACAAGACAGAGATCCTCATACTCTGCTTCACCCCCTCCACCTGGGACTACTCCTGGTGGCCAGCCACCCTAGGAAACAGCCCCACCGACCATGCACACATCCTGGATATCATCCTGGACTCAATGCTCTCCATAACCTGTCAAGTCAACACTGTCTCTTACACCTGCTTCCACACCTTGAGGCTCCTTCAAAAGATCTTCAAGTTGGTCGCCACTGAGACTAGAAGGACGGTCACCCACGCCCTGGTCAGCACCAAATTGGACTACAGCAACGCACTCTATGCCAGCATCACAAAGAAACTACATGCAAGACTACAGAGAATCCAGGACGCAGCAGCCAGATTCATCCTGGACATTCCCCACCAAAGCCACATCTCCGCCAACCTCAGAGATCTCCACTGGCTCCCGGTCGACAAATGCATCACCTTCAAGCTATTGACTAACACCTATAAGGCACTACACAACATCAGACCAGACTACCTCAACCTCCCCCCGACCTTCTGCACCCCAGCCAGGCAACTCCGATCTGCCACCATCCCCAAAATCAAGAAAAGCACAGCTGGGGGAGGATCCCTCTCCTACTTCGCAGCCCGGACGTGGAACACACTACCTCTCAACCGCAGACAGTCTGCATCACTGAAGCAATTCAGAAAAGATCTCAAGACCTGGCTCTTCGAATGATCAGCATGCCCACTGCAGCGCCTTGAGATCCCAGGGGTGATAAGTCACGCTTAACAGGTACTACTTGATTGATTGAACATTATGTGAATAATGGGAATTGCGTTGGCATTACACTTATGTATGTAAAAATTGTTCTTGTAAAAGTTAAGTAATTCATGTAAAAGGAAGTAGAAATATCCATTCTTTGTTGTTTGTCAAGAGAAGCATTGTTTAACTCTGCAACATCTCAAGAAATGCATACTCTTATTAATACAGGTAACGTAATTATAAAAGGTGTTCTATTTAAAGAGCCAAGGGTCTTCTGGCTTCTGCTTTGGGATTCTACTTCTTCCGCTGATGCTGCTGTCGGAGCTGAGAGCCACAGATTACCAGAGAGAGTATTATACTGCAACTGAGCTATAAAATGACTGAGACAGTGCTCTAGAGTGACCTCAATGAGCTGACTACACTTGCTAAGGAGAGCAGATTTGAGTGTAGACGACTTCATGAGAGCCATCCGGCTTTAGAGCTATTGGGTACAACAGAGTTATTAATTCTGCTGCAGCTATTGAAGAACAGTATTATAGCTGTAAGCACATGAGAGATAAACGTGAGAATTAGAATTAGTGTAGCAGACTAAGGGGGTCATTATGGCCACGGCGGTCGGAGCTAATGTGGCGGTAGTGCGGCCAACTGGCTGGTGGTACTTACCGCCACATTATGATATTGGCGGGTTGGCTGAAGCCAATCCGCCAATGTACCACTCCGACCGCCATGTCGGTAGCAGCCGCCGGGCTGGAGATAAGAATCTCCAGGCTGGCGGTCGCCATTGTGCCACCGGTGGTATCATGACCCTGCCTACCACCATGGTGTTTGTGGCATTCGTAATGCGCGAAAACCATGGCGGTAGGCCCCATCAGTGACAGGGAACTCCTTCCCTGTCACTGATAGGAGGTCCCCTTCCCCCCAAACCTCCCCAGACAACTCCCAACCCCCCTACATCCACGCCCCAATACATACAACCACACTCAGACACACATTCATCCACACATACATACATGCATGCATTCATTCATTCACACACACATCTGCACACACATCAAAAAATACATGCAGACACACATTCACATTTCCATACATAGACGTACTCACACACATTCATACATGCACTCACACACATTCATACACACACACACATTCATACATGCACGCAAACAACACTAAACTCACACTCGCATTCACGCACACATTCACAAATACATGAACACACCCCCACACACAACACCTCCCACCCCCATCACCTGTCAGAAACCCGACATACCCAGATCCAGGGGGTCTTCTGGCTGGGGACGGGACGCACCCGTAGCACAACACCGCCAGACCGTATTATTTTTCATAATACGGCTGGCGGCGGTCTACAGGTGTGGCGCTGCTGGTGGTAGCAGCACCACCTTACCGCCATCCGTCAGTATGGCCACAGCCGGATTTCCGCCCTTCTTGTCATATTATGGCAGATGGATGGTAGCCACGGCGACGGTCTTTTGGCGGCCGTCACTGCGGAAGTAGGCGGTTTTTACCTCCATTGTCATAATGGGGGCCTAAATTTTCTTTTCTAACTTTCCCTGACTGTGAGACAGTATTATTTCGACTTTATTGCATTGTGTAAGACAGAGACAGGCAGAGTAGGGACGGATTCAGGACACACTTCCTGCGTGTTTCTGGAACCTTTTTCCTTGATAATTAAAAAATATATTAATTAATTTAAATAAATACTTCAAATCTACTAAAACTCTCTTTATTGACTCTAGAATATTGACTTACTAGATAAGTTTGTATTTTGAAAATATTGTTTGCAGCTTAATACATTTCTCACGGCCACTCTCAAATAAAAATCCATACCTAGGGTCCAGACAAAGAGAAAGTGGAGGCAGGGAAAAAGAGCAATTGTTTAATTAAACTGTGATGGTGTATTTAGTAAGGGAGCAGTGCACCCAGCAGTTTCAAGTTTGGTTAATTAAGCAAAAAGAGGAGATCTCTGGTGGGGGGCTTGGGATGGTGACTTGGTATGTGGGGGCCACCCACAGAGTCAATAGTTTTTCCCACCTTATAAGCATGGCTAAACTTACTCCGAAATAGGTTGGATTACAGGTCATTTAGGGCTGATGCACCCCCATTTAGGGCCTATATGCCCCTATTTTTAGGAGATGTAAAAGAAGGGATTCCTCCTCTTTTAAATGTGTTTTCTTTGCAGGGAGGGAATGGGGACAAATAATAAATTTGCACATTTCCCCTAAGTTTAAACCTGCTTATATTCTGTGCCCATGACATTCTGCAGGACTGCAAAGGACCAATGGCCAGTAGGGGTACTGAGTGAAAAAGAATACATTTTTCTTTGGGGCGGAAGACTGGGAAGAACACACTACGGGGAGTGCCTACTCTGGAGCCAGGAGGTTGTACAAATTGCCTTTGGTCTTAGGCTGGAGGAAGGAGGGTCCGTCACTGTGTTTGTGCTAAAAGAGAGCCGGAAGAGTCAATAAAATCCGAGATGATCCATGCACTGTGGAGGGATTGATGGTAGGGAGGAAGAACTGGGGCTGGCTCTAAGGGCTCTTTGATCAGGAACAGATTTCTACTGTGCTCTCTATGCATGAACCCAAAACGCAAAAGTGACAAGGGAGCTTGAGGCCATATGTATCTCAAGTTAAAAACTCTGTGCTGTGGTAGCATGTTAGTGTCAGAGAAGTACCCAGTGTTGGCTCCTCCACTAGGGCGGAGGAGCGTCACCCCCCCCACCAACAACAACCGCTGCAAATCCTCTCACAAGGAAAGGATAATAAACCATGTTTATTGTCCTTTCCTTGTGAAAGGGGGGGCCTTGTGGGATGACCTGGACGAGGGGAGTGACTGTGCACTCTCCTCAGAGCACATGTGTGTTTGGCCAGCCATCTCGGGCCGGCCAAACACACATGCACAATAGGCTATCTCCAGCCCAACAACTGTGTTACTGGGCTGGAGAGAGCCTGCACAGGGTCCCAGTCTGCCTGGGAGTGCCCTGGCTGGGTGCTCACAGCCAATCCTGACGTTGCTCTAAGCAGTGTCAGGATTGTCGCAGGGCAGGCTGGGAGCCTGTTCCTGCAGCAACATCAAGGGAGAGGAGCCGTGTGTCGCAGCAACGGAGGAGGTAAGTGTAAATATTTTGTATTTTTGTTTTATTTTATAAATTCCCCACCCCCCTCTGCGCCGTCCCGCCCCCAGTTACACCCACAGCCACGACTGGAAGTACCACTGCACAAAAACAGCAAACAGAGTAACAGTGTACCATAGTGAGCAATCTGAAAGTGAAATGTGGACAACTTAATTTAAAAGGGCCATCCAGTGTAAAGACAATTAGACTGTTCCCCTTGCCCAGCCCCGCATCTCTGACGACCAAGAGCAGTAATCATTCCAGAATGTTTGTTTGATGATGTCAGCCAGGCTTTTGAGCTCTGTTGTGAGAACATTCACCGGATGGTCCCTTAAAATACTGTGCCTCGGGTCGTAGTGAGGGTTATCACGACCATTCAGGCAGTGACTATGTATGACTCTGTGGCTGTAGTAAGAGAGACAACGTCGCATGTGATGAAAAGCTCAATGATTCTTTGTTCTGATGCTGGGTTTGCAGTGTACTCAGTGACATAGCAGGAGCGGCCTAGTAGGAAAGGGAGAGGCGGCTTCTTGCTACCCAGTTAGGAAGTATGTGATAACCACTCACTCATCTGTGTCCTGTTGTCAAAGCACCTAATCCCCTATGGTAGCTACGCCCCTGGGTGCAAGAAGGGAGGTGCCACAGACTGCTTTCATCTAGTTGGCAGAAGGTTCCCCTTTCTAAAAGTATGTGGCTGTGGAGCAAAGGCTGTAGGTCTATGACCAGCCTTGGGGCTCATCTGTGCCGTACTCAGAGCCTTAGCTGCCGAGCTAATCATTCAGTTGTACAGTCTCATAACTTACTAAGAGAGATAGTGACGATGAGAGGTGTGAGCGTCATTGCGACCTGCTTTACACTTACATCCACGTAAAACTGGTAAAAATTATTCCTCTCTTCTTAATTCTCTATTGAAATAATAGCCTGTTGACCAGATGCCTACATCAGCTTTAGGTGAATTCTGTAGAATTGCCAATCGCATTACTAAAAATGCAATTTTTCTCAGTTTTCATAGTTGACTAGAAATATCGCAAACAGAAAACCATTGTCACCAGAAGATTGCATGTGATTAAATAATGAAAAGAAAGCATGCCTAAAACATTCTTCTCAATATAATCTCATGATAATTTTAATTGCGGTAGTTTGAGTATAGTTTATTTCCGCCTGGAGAGTTCTGTGACTCACATGGTTAGCTGATATTACACAGGCGACCATTGACAAAATGTGGCTGTTTACAGTGACATAACTATTCTGGTAAGCATGTGAAAAGATCATTTTCATACTTAGTGGCATGCAAAAAAAATAGATGAAAGAAATGAGCCATGTACCTTCGGATCACAAAAGGTTAATTATCGCCAGTGGTCCTCGGCCTATCTGACTGAGCTCGCTAAAAGACCAGTAGCAGCTGGCAGGAAATGGGTAGGGAAGCTGACCACAGATAAACTGTAGGAAGCTGCAACGCAGCAGGAGATATACTCTGGGACAGGAAGTCGAGCTGTCAGGCCACAGAAGTGTGCAGCCTCCCCTCGTGCTGCTATTGAAGAATGTGGCCGTCGATAATGGTCAGGGGACACAGCTGTCAGTGTGCGATGAAGTAACTCCAAGGAAGCCTTGGGCCCATTGTGGTGGCGCGGCGGATGTTTCTGCGCTGTGGGATAAAGACAGACTCTCACACCAGGGCTCTGATACAGAATTTCGTCTGTGATTAAACACACGTCCAGCCCTTTCGCAATGCCAAAGTAAATTTCAATAAACGTCAAGAACAGAAAACGGCTTCACAGTGCAGCTTCCCCTTGCCACCCCCATTACGCCACATTATAAACAGCATCCTGGCGGACGTATGTACCTTGGGCGGGAACCTTCGAAATGCCAGCCAGCTAACCTGTACGGAACCGCATAGGTAGCCCACCATGAGCGCGATATACCACACCACATGGCTCGCAATAACATCACCTTTATTGTTCCTAGAAACCCGCAAGTGGGCGCAGCACAGTGTGGGCGACTGTGTGTCATCGTACAGCAAACACATCTTTCACCAAACTGGTGCTTGGTTGTTTTAAAGAGTAAGCCTGTTTTGTATACAGGGGCATATTTATACTCTGTTTGCACCGAATTAGTGTCATTTTTTTTTACTCTAATTCGGTGCAAAACTAACTCCATATTTATACTTTAGTGCTAGACCCCTCTAGCACCAAATTTATGGAGTTAAAGTCATTTTTTGAAAGTGGAAACCTACTTTGCCTTAATGAGATGCAAGGTAGGCGTTCCCGTGCAAAAAATGACTCTATGGCCTTAACACCATATTTATACTCCCATGTAAAAATGGTGCAAAGGAGGGAGGAGGGGTCAAAAAATGGGGCAAAGCTTGCTTTGCCCCATTTTTTAAGACCTGGGTCAGGGCAGGTGTTAGGGGACCTGTAACCACCCCGCAAATGGTCCCTGAGATCCAGGAACAAGACAGAGAACGATGCAAAGACCCCCGCCAAGAAATGAGACCACCCTGATTGTCCTCCTACTGTCCCACTTTGTCACCCTGTCCATAATTAAACTGCCCCAGCTCCACTTCCTACGCCCATATGAGCAATGCACCTGTGAGACTAATTGACTGGACTCTGCCATGGGCACTCCTCCGCCATCACCCCTCACCATTTAACTTCCCCCTCCAATATTTTGCATTTAAATAAACACACCTAAAGCACAAAATGATCTGGAGTCTGTCTGTGATTTCGAAATAGTGTATTTGCAATTACAGTGACAAAATGTTTTTGAAATAGTAATGTCAACATACCTATGTCACACAGCTCTAGTCCATGAGGAATTTAAGCAGATGTCACACAGTGGGACCCACATCTGTGAAACCGTAAGGAAAAGTGACAACTCAGTGACCATACACTGGGTGAAAACGACAGACAGGAGTGAGGTAGTAGTGTAAAAGTACATGTAGTAGGCAGGATTGTATTCTTACCTGTGTTTCACTGGAAATATTGCTGGATCACTGAGTCCCTGTTCTGCATGTCTTATTCCTCTGCTTCATCCTCATCACTGTCCACAGGTTCCACAGCTGCCACAACACCGCCATCTGGACCTTCCTCCTGCAGAAAAGGCACCTGTCGTCGCATAGCCAAGTTGTGAAGCATACAGCAGGCCATGATGATCTGGCACACCTTCTATGGTGAGCAGAATAGGGATCCACCTGTCATGTGGAGGCACCTGAACCTGGCCTTCAGGAGGCCGAAGGTCCGCTCGATCACCCTCCTAGTTCGCCCATGGGCCTCATTGTAGCGTTCCTCTGCCCTGGTCCTGGGATTCCTCACTGGGGTCAGTAGCCATGACAGGCTGGGGTAACCAGAGTCACCTGCAAATGGCGAGGGACAACTGTTAGACACACACTAACCTGTAGGGATATCCCCAGACCCAACCATTCCCACTGTCTTGCTTCCAGGTGCTCACCTAATAGCCACACACGGTGCCTCTGGAGTTGACCCAACACATAAGGGATGCTGCTATTCCGCAGGATGTAGGCATCATGCACTGAGCCAGGGAACATGGCATTCACATGGGAGATGTACTGGTCTGCCAAACATACCATCTGTAGAATGATAACTCTTCTGGTTTCTGTACACCTGTTCACTCCTGTGGGGGGGTACCAAAGCCACATGGGTCCCATCAATGGCACCTATGATGTTGGGATATGTCCCAGGGCATAGAAATCACCTTTCACTATAGGCAAATCCTCCACCTGAGGGAAAACGATGTAGCTCCGCATGTGTTTCAGAAGGGCAGACAACACTCTGGACAATACGTTGGAAAACATAGGTTGGGACATCCCTGATGCCATGGCCACAGTTTTTTGAAAAGACCCACTTGCAAGGAAATGGAGCACTGACAGCACCTGCACTTGAGGGGGGATTCCTGTGGGATGGCGGATTGCTGACATCAGGTCTGGTTCCAACTGGGTACACAGTTCCTGGATTGTGGCACGGTCAAACCTGTGGGTGATTATCAAATGTCGCTCCTCCATTGTCAACAGGTCCACCAACGGTCGGTACACCGGAGGATGCCGCCATCTCCTCACATGTCCCAGCAGATGGTGCCTATGAAGGACAACAGCAAGCACAGAGTCAAACAACTCAGAGGTACGTACCCACAGTTAACACAGAACACCAATTATACACAAAAGGTGGCCTGTATGTGTGTTGAGACTAGGCCTAGGTATGTGTGACGCAGTTGAAAATGAGGCCATGTGGGCCCCTGAAATGGCGGCTGCCTGACCTCTAAAGTGAGACAATGGGATGTGAGGTAACTGTGCTGGCGTTGTACACCTTTGCGGTAGGCGGTCGGAGACCGCGGCACAATGCTGCATTGGTTAACATTGGACCCTATGGGTCCCAGGAGCCAATGACGATGTACGCCGGCGGTGATGGTACGCACCGCCGCGGACGTGACCACCGAGGACGTGACCGCCATTTTCTATCTGTTCAATCACTCGATACCTGATCTTCGACAGGAGAGGACCTACACTGCAAGTGCTGCTGTGACCTCGGTCTGGAAGAGACAATGGCTCGTGCGTCTGGGGAAAGGGCCCCTGCCTTCACATCGGAGGAGTTGGAGAAGCTCGTGGATGGGGTCCTCTCCCAGTACACGCTACTCTACGGTCCTCCAGACAAACAGGTAAGTACACAGGGAGTATGTTGTATGGGCTATGCCTGTGTGGAGAGGGCTGGATGTAAGAAGGAAGGGGGCAGAATGCTGCGTGCATGAAAGACGATGAATGCATGTGCCACATGGCAAGGGTAGGGATGGGGGCCAATCACTTTGACGGTGCAGTTGGTAATGACTTCTCTTCTTCCCCTGTACATTTCATGTAGGTCAGCGCCCACCAGAAGAAAGATATATGGCGTGCCATCGCCAAGGACGTCCGGACCATGGGGGTCTACCACAGACGGAGCACCCACTGCCAGAAAAGATGGGAGGACATTCGCCGCTGGAGCAAGAAGACGGCGGAGGCTCAGCTGGGGATGGCCTCCCAACGTGGGAGGGGTGCCCGTTGCACCATGACCCCCATGATGTTCCGGATCCTGGCGGTGGCCTAACCAGAGTTGGATGGGCGCTTGAGGGCATCACAGCAGACACAAGGGGGTGAGTACACTCTCATTCTGCTGACTTTGTGCGCAGTGGAGATGTCTGGGTGGGAGAGGAGGGCTGTGGGTTTCCCTAGGCCAGGGCGAGTTCTGTAGGCAAGGCCCCTCCGTAAGGCAGGCCATGTGGCACCCCAGCCCCCTCTGTAGAATGCCAAGTACAGCTATTCATGCCCCTGTGTCATCTATGTGTGCAGATGTCGTCCATAGGCTTGTAGGCCATTTCCCAGTAATTGAACAGTGGAGCCCAAGAGCGCGGCGTAGTTCAGGGGGCTACCGTGTCTGTCTTGTCCGCCAACTGTAGCGTTAATCCATGCACTCAACATGTCTTTCTTTTGTTGCCCCCCCCCTTTTTGTGTTCTCCCTGTTCTTGTGTGCATTAGCATCATCAGGCGGAGGAGCAGTGGCACCGGAGCACGAGGGAGCTGCATCCCACATGGCCCTGGAGGGCGAGACTACGGACTCGGAATTCACCAGTGGGATGGAGGGCGAGGGGAGCTTCATGGCAGGGACAGAAGCTGACACCAGCAACATGGACACGTCCTCTGATGGGAGCTCCCTTGTGGTGGTGGCAACATCTGTGTCCCCCGCATCTACAAGTACAGCCTCCACCCCCCCTACCAGTACCGCCCTTCCAGCAGCCCCTCAGCCTTCGCCCCGTGCCCGCTCACCCAGGAGGGTGGGCATCACCTTCGCCCCAGGCACCTCTGCCCCTGCCCCTGTCACCCCTGCTGCCCTCAGTGAGGAGGCCATTGACCTCCTCAGGTCCCTCACTGTTGGGCAGTCTACCATTTTGAATGCCATCCAGGGTGTAGAAAGGCAGTTGCAACAAACTAATGCGTTCCTGGAGGGCATTCATTCTGGTCAGGCGGCCCTTCACCGAGCTTTTCAAACTCTGGCCTCAGCACTGATGGCAGCCATTGTCCCCGTCTCTAGCCTCCCCCCTCCAACTTCCTCCACCCCGACCCAATCCCCTGTACCTCTGCCTATCCCAAGCACACTATCAGACCAGCCTTCACACACCTCACCACACAAGGGAAGCTCAGGCAAACATAAGCACCACACATCCCACAGGCACTCACAAAAGAAACACCCACATACAGACACACCAACATCCACTGCCTTCTCTGTGTCCCCCTCCTCGTCATCTCCCTCCTCCCTCCCAGTCTCGTCTACACTCACACCTGCATGCACTACCTCTACAGCCACTATGTCCCTCACCAGCACACCCACCAGCACACCCCGCTCAAGTGCAGTCACCACCCCAGTACCATTCACACGTCCCCTGTGTCCTCTCCCAGTGTGTCTGTGACGCCCCCTCCCAAGGTACACAAACGCAGCCACACACCCACCCAACAGCCATCCACCTCACGTCAGCCTCCAGCACATGCACCTGCACCCAAAGTCGCCAAACGTACACCTCCTACTACCACCACCTCTTCCTCCACTCCCAAACCCCCTCCAGATACCCATCCCAGTGTGTCCAAGAAACTTTTCCTGTCCACCCTTGACCTCTTTCCCACACCTCCCCCACCTGTCCATCTCATAGGTCCTGAAGTAGCACCTCAGCCACAACATCTCCGGGACCAGTGGTGCCTGTAGTCACCGGTATGTGGAGTGCACCAGCCACCAGGACAGCCAGTGTGGCACGGAGCCACAGCACAGCCAGTCCCCCACCTGTGAAGCATCAGAAGTTGGCCAGTGCCCAGCGGGAGAGGGGGAAGACTCCAGCCACCAAAGCCACTCCCAGGGGTCCCGGTGGTAGTCAGCTGTGACACCTCCCAAGGTGGGGAAGCTGCACGGCGGAGAAGACCGCCGTCATCCCTGCTATCCAGGAGGCCACTGCCAGCCCTAGCCCAGCTGCCCAGGAGGCCACTGCCAGCCCCAGCCCAGCTGCCCAGGAGGCCACCACCAGCCCCAGTCCAGCTGTCCACGATGGCACCGCCAGCCCCAGCCCAGCTGCCCAGCAGGCCACTGCCAGCCCCAGCCCCAGCCCAGCTGCCCAGGAGGCCACCGCCAGCCCCAGCCCAGCTGCCCAGGAGGCCACTGCCAGCCCAGCTGCCCAGGAGGCCACTGCCAGCCCTGCTGCCCAGGAGGGCACCGCCAGCCCCAGCCCAGCTTCCCAGGAGGCCACCGCCAGCCCCAGCCCAGCTGATCCGTGAAGGACCACCAGCCCAAGCCCCGCTGGGCCATGAAGGACCGCCAACTCAAGCACCGCTGAACAGGGCACCGCCAGCACAAGCACCGCTGGGCCATGAAGGACCGCCAACTCAAGCACCGCTGAACAGGGCACTGCCAGCACAAGCACCGCTGAACAGGGCACCGCCAGCACAAGCACCGCTGGGTCATGAAGGACCGCCAACTCAAGCACCGCTGCGCCATGAAGGACCGCCAACTCAAGCACCACTGAACAGGGCACCGCCAGCACAAGCACCGCTGAACAGGGTACCGCCAACACAAGCACCGCTGAACAGGGCACCGCCAGCACAAGCACCGCTGGGCCATGAAGGACCGCCAACTCAAGCACCGCTGAACAGGGCACCGCCAGCACATGCACCGCTGAACAGGGCACTGCCAGCACAAGCACCGCTGGGCCATGAAGGATCGCCAGCACAAGCAGCGCTGGGCCATGAAGGACCGCAAACTCAAGCACTGCTGAACAGGGCACCGCCAGCACAAGCACCGCTGAACAGGGCACCGCCAGCACAAGCACCGCTGAACATGGCACTGCCAGCACAAGCACCGCTGAACAGGGCACCGCCAGCACAAGCACCGCTGAACAGGGCACAGCCAGCACAAGCATCGCTGAGCCATGAAGGACCGCCAGCACAAGCACCGCTGGGCCATGAAGGACCGCCAACTCAAGCACCGCTAGCCCATGAGCGGCAGGGGCACTGACGCAACTGGGTCCGTCACGGGGTGAGTGATGCACTCTGGGCACCAGTCCCCTTCCAGAACCAGTGGAGAGATCCATCCACTACCTCTGTCCTTCACAGGATGAAGCACTCTGGGCACCAGTCCCCCTCCAGAACCAGTGGAGACTGTTATCCACTTGAGAGACTGTGGCTTTGCACTCCCCAGGATTGAACAGTGGGCAAACCACCCACTCTAGAGACTTGAGAGACTGTGGCTTTGCACTCCCCAGGATATGGCAGTGAGCAACCCACCCACTGTAGAGACTTGAGTGGCTGTGGCTTTGCACTCCCCAGGATTGAACAGTGGGCAAACCACCCACCGTAGAGACTTGAGAGACTGTGGCTTTGCACTCCTCAGGATTGAACAGTGGGCATTGAGCCCCCTCGTGGATCTGGCGTCGTACACTCATCCGGCTGAGGTGCCCCCCTTCCCTTCCCCCTGAGGTGCCTGTTGTATTTCTATCTGATGCCCCTGCAGTGTTCTCTCTGTTTTGATCGGGTATCTAGTGTGGGCCTCGCCCATGCATTTTGGGCCCTGTGGTCCACGGACTATAAATGGTGCAATACCTGGACTTGTATTATTGGTGCATATATTTGTTTATTTTGTATATATATTTTGGAGTACTGGATTTTAATAGATTACAATTGTTACAATCATTTCCTTTTGTCTTTGCATTCTTCTGGGGGGGTTGGGGGTGTAACTGTAATGTATCAACATGTATTAGTGTGTGTGTTGTAGTGGGTGGGGGTGTTGCGTGTGTGTGTGTGTCTGTTTTTTGCCTCCCCTGTGTCGTAGGTGCAGTACTCACCGTGGTCTTTGCCGCCAGCGTTCGTGCTCCTGGTAGAGGAGCAGGAAGACTATCGCAGGTAGAATTTGGAGTTCCGGTTTCATGGTGTCCTCGTTCCTCGTGGGGTATGTAGAGGTGAGTGTTTTTCCTTCGGGATTCCTGTTTCCGCCGTGCTTTTATTCGCAGTGAATCCACCCCGGAAAAGGTGGCGGATTGGCCTGTCATAATAGTGTGGGCGGTACTTTGTGTCCCGCTTGTCTGTTGGCAGTGACCGCCGCGCTGTTTGTTTGTACCGCAGTGGCGGTCGGAGTGTTAAAGTGGCTGTCTTTGTTGGCGGTTTCCGCCACGGTCGTAATTGCAATTTTTTTGCCGCTGGCCTGTTGGCAGTCTTACCGCCGCTTTAACACCGTCCGCCAGGGTTGTAATAACCACCTATATGTTAAAAGTGCATGCTCAGAAAAACACAATGTCAGGATTTCTAACATATCAGTAGACATGGTTGTCAGTGCCTTATTGCTACCCAATGGAGCCCTTTTCAGCAACCTTACAATAATAGATTGATAAAAAAATAAGATTCTAAACCCATGCCTTGCAATTCCTTGATGCTGCTTCTTAAGGCACTGTGATATATTAGGATTGCAACTTTTGAACTGCAAGCAATACAAGGATCTCTGTGTCAAAAGCAAGAAAAAGCAGCACGGGTGTTGGCCACTGGCTGACTCTTGGAAGGGTTAAAAGGCCCCTCCCGGGTGCTTTGTACCAGAGAGTTTCCTTTTAATCCCCAAGGCTCAGGCTGCTCCGGAAGAGCTTCCTAAGCAGCCTGTGCTTTTTGAAATGTAATGTAGAGCAGCGCACACCACACAGACATCACTACATACAAAAGTGAAAGTAAAATGAGCCGAAGGGCTTGTTTCACTTTGAATAAGTCAGTGATCTGTGGGATATCTCAGCCCCCAAGCACTGATTGTTATGGGAGAGGTATTATTGAAAAGAGGAGAATCTCTACTTCCCCGTGGATCCCTGCCTGGGGATTGCTGCACGAGAGTGAACCCTAAGCAGGGATCCACCCACTAGACACCAGGGAGAGGGGGAACGGCCCCTTGGTCAAGTGCTTGTGCTCCCTCTCAGTCTTCCTGCCCCCTTGGGGACAGATAGGGGCATTTACCCCCGATCTGCCTTACAGGGAGAGCAGGAAGTCCACTAGATGCCAGGGATTCTTTTTTTAAAACAAAAGAGGGGTGGGGGCTGCCCACTTTGTGTATGGCTATGCCCCCACTCCAAATAAATGGGAATACAGTCCTTCTGCCCCCCCGGAGGGTGGATGGGGGTAATTACCAATCTGCCCACCCAGGGGGTGCAGAAAGCCCACTCGACGTTGCAATTTTGTTTGTTTTTTAAATGGTGGGGCTTCCTACCATGGGCATGGCCATGCCCCTACTGCAAATAAATGCTGACACAGTCATTGTGCCCCTCTTGGGAGGAGATGGGGTAATTATTGAAGTTCTACCCTTCAGGCAGAACTTTACATCACAGCAATATGAAGAAAATGTGTTTTTTAGTCAATGTTCGAGATTTTCAAGGGATTCTGAGTAAAACAAGCTGGTTAAAGCCATGCAAGTCACACCGTCCTTGATTACCCTAAGTGTTTCGTTTTTTAAAATGTACAGGTTTGCTATATTTGCCAAGGTGCTGGCTGAGCTAGTGCTCAAGATCTACAGCTTCCTACTTTGCAAAAAACAGGTCAGTTTAGGGATGAAATATGGGATGTATCAATGTTGTGTTTTGGGCCGTTTTTCTGCTGCGGGCACTAGGGCTACCCACACAAATGAGGTACCATTTTTATCAGAAAACTTAGGGGAATGCTCGGTGAAAGGAAGTTTGTGGCTCTCATCCGATTCCTGAACTTTCCATCACAGTAATTTGAGGAACATGTGTGTTTTAGTCAAAGTTTGAGGTTTGCAGATGATTCTTGGTAGAACAATCTGTTGAGAGTCAAGGAAGTCACCACATCCTGGATTTCCCTGAGTTCCTAGTTTTCCCAAAAGTAGAAGTTTGCTAGGTTTTCTAGGTGCCGGCTGAGCAAGGGCCCAAAATCCACAGCTCCCTACTTTGCAAAAAACTGGTCAGTTACGAGTGGAAAAATGTGATGTATCCATGCTGCATTTTGGGCCGTTTCCTGTCACTGGCACTAGACCTATCCACATAAGTGAGGTACCATTTTTATTGGAACAGTTAGGGGAATGCTGGGTGGAAGGAAGTTTGTGCTGGCTCCCTGCAGATTCCAGAACTTTCTATCACAGAAATATTAGGACTATGTGTTATTTTAGTCAATGTTTAAGGATTGCAAGGGATTCTGGTTAAAACAAGCTATTGTGAACCAAGCAAGTCACCCTCTCCTTGATTCCCATATGTGTCTAGTTTTCACAAATGTACAGTTTTGCTAGGTTTCCCAAGGTTCTGGTTGAGCTATGCCCAAAATCCAGAGCTACCAACTTTGCAAAAAACAGGTAGGTTTTGAGTGGAACCATGTGATGTATACATGTTGCATTTTGGGCTTCCCTGTCACAGACTCTAGACCAACCCACACAAGTGAGGTACCGTTTATATCATAAGACACTTTGGAGTATAGAATAGTAGGCTATTTGCTATTACCAATTGGATTTCGCTGCATTTGTGCCTTTGAAATGTAAGCCAGTGTGTAAGAAGGAAGCCCTTTTTGCAGGGTCATCCCAAGACTTTTTGCCTTCTTCCTCCTATTTTGTCTGGCCTGTTTTTGTTGGCTTTAGGACTCTGGACACTTTACCACTGCTAATCAGTGCTAAGGTCTGTATGCTCTAATTGTATTAGTGATTGGTTTCTCCATGATTGGCCTATTTGATTTACTAGTAAGTCCCTAGTAAAGTGCACTTGAGGTGCCCAGAACCTATAAATCAAATGCTACTAGTGGACCTGCAGGAGTGATTGTGTCACCCACATGAGTAGCCCTGTAAACATGTCTCAGACCTACTACTGCAGTGTCTGTGTGTGAACTGGCAATTTAACCTGGCAAGTGTACCCACTTGCCTGGCCCAAACCTTCCCCTTTACTACATGCAAATCACCCCTAAGGAAGGGCCAAAGGTAGCCCCATGGTCAGGGTGCAGTGTATTTAAAATGTAGGGCATGTACTGGTGTGTTTTACATGGCCTAATAGTGAAATATTACTACATTCATTTTGTCATTATTGCAAGGTCTATCTCTCCCGCAGGATAGCATGGGGATTACCTGAAGATGTCTTTTAAGTGCAGTTTCCTCCTCATCATCATCAGCTTTATTCGATCAATTGACCATAACAGCAACAAAAGCAATAAATAGTAGATAAAATGAATAATCACTTTTAAATACAACATCTATAACATCTATAAATTGGTATAAAATCATTAAAGCATATGATAAGATCAAGTTTACACAGAAAACTCTAAAAACGTATCTAAATCGATTGTATGGGACCTTATATTACTTTTGGGAAACGGCAAAGTATGCGCCATGCTGCCACTAAGTACTTGCTTACTGCAAGAGTTACATCAGCTGAATTATGACTTTTTAAAACCCGTATAGCCGAGGAACAGATTTTAAATCCCATAGCCCTACAAGTATTGTGGATCCATTTTGATAGCGGAATCACATATGCTGGACAGAAGAACATGAAGTGTTTGACGGTTTCAGAAGTACCACCACAAGCAGGGCATATGTCAGGGAGACTAATCTGCCCCTAGCTAGTGCAGTTTCCTATTTAGAGCAGATTCAGATCTAGAGTTTGGGGTCTCTAAACTTACAATTTAATGATACAAATTTTGATGAAGGTGTTTTTTAGTTGTACGTTTGTAAATGCCCCTTTTAGAAAGTGACCATTTTCTTGCTCAACCATTCTGTGCCCCTGTCTGGCTGTGGAATACATGTCTGGGTCAAACTGACAGTGGGCTGTTTGTGAATTCACTCTAGATAGTCACACAAAGGGAGCTGAGGTGTGTCCTGCATATCCTGATGAGTCTTCCTGGGATAGAGTGGAGGGAGGAGCTGACATTTGCACCTGAATAGGGCTGTGCCTGTCCTTACACAAAGCAGTCCCCAACCCTCTAGAGTGTGTCTGGGGCAAGGATAAGGAAAGGCAGGGTCGTGTGCACTACAAAGACAGTCCTTTGAAGTTTGTACTTCAAAGGCAGAAATGAGAATAAGTATTGAACCTCTGATCCCAGAACTTTGGAACATTCCTGTAAAGAGGGCATTCTGCCACGGAGAAGAGCTGGATGCTTGATGAGGACTTGTCACTCTGCCTGTTGCTTTGCTGTGCTGGTCTACTGCTGCTGCTTCTTCCCTGGAAGTTAAAGGACTAGACTTTGCTTTCTATATCCAGCTTTCTAAGGGCTTGAACTAAGCTTTCCTCCTGTGGTGAAGTCTCAGAGACATCAAAGGCTTCACCTGCCAGTGCTTGGGCTCGTCTGACTTGCTAGAAGGCGCCAAATCAAGTCCCTGGGCCCCTAGAAGTGGAAGCTTGTAACCTGCGGGGGAAAATCCACCCGCCGCTGTGAGCACTTCAGAAAAATTGATGCAGCGCCTGTCCTATGACTGAAAATTTGACACAGCGAATGGAGAATCAACGCAATGCCTGTTCTCAACGTGGACCCTTTGCACAGCGCATTGGAACTTTTCATGCATTGACCCTGGGTGTAAAAACTTCAGAATCACAGCACAGACCCGAGGCTGTTTGTCCAGAAAGCAACGCATCCCTTCCCCGCAAGGAAAGAATCAATGCACTGCCTCACTTGCGAGTAAGGAATCGATGCACTACTTGCCTTTCCGATGCATCACCTTCCTTGTGGCATTAATTTTGATACTTACCATGTGCTTTATGCTAAAACAATGCAACCATTGACTTTTACGAATTAAGGCTCTTTTAATTTTAAACACTGATATCTTTACTTGTGCATGATGGATTTCTGTAGTTTTGGTCTTGTTTGATTGAGATAAATATTGGCTGTTTTTCTAAACTGGTGCGGAGTCCTTTTGTGCTGTTTTCAGTGTGCTACTGTGTGTGCCTGTACCAATACTTAACACATTGCCTCTGAGATAAGCCTGACTCCTTGTGCCAAGCTGCTAAGGGGGGAAGTAGGGGTTTTATTAGGTGTGTGACTCCCTTACCCTGATGAGAGTGAGGGAACCTCCTTGGACAGAGTGTAAACGGACTGTCAACTAGAGACCCCATTCCTAACAGTACCAACAAATTCAGAGATTTACAAACAACCACTACTCCTAAATCCCATATCTTGTGCCCATTTCAGAAATACATGTTATCTTGATACCTATTTTTCACTCTACATATTTTACCATATGAATTGATCTATACTCAGTACACAATGGAAAATTATTGTACGGTGCAGCTCAGTTGTTAGCTGCATGAGCAGATATGCCCCTCTGATGTCCAATCTGATTTCTGAACATTGCAAGTGAACAGGAAAGCCATCTTCAGATATGTGCTGGACACTTGTCAACATGAGAGACCCAGTCACATAATCGCTTCACTGAACCTTATTGTGTTTGGCATCAAACACCTCATGCTAATAAATCCAGGTTGATGCCAGCCTCGGATGTGTTATGACATGCAATCAGAGGGCACCTTACAGGTGCCCCCTAAACCCCACAAGTCTCTTGGTGTGTGGAATGACTAGTTTGCGACCAGTCTGCCACCACCAGACATGTTTCTGACCTCCTAGATGTGAGAGCCCAGACTCTCTGAGGTCAGAAACAATGCCTGCTCCGAAGGGGGGTGTTACCACCCACTCCAGCAGGGTGGCTAGCAGATCTGCATACTAAGGCCAGGGTCTTCCAAGACCCTGCTGCCTTTTGAATGCAAATCCCCTGGTTTCTCCATACCTGGGTATTCTCACTCCATTGGCACCATGACAGGTGGGAAAATTAGATAGTCAGTAGGCATGTTCCACCATCTTGTGTTTAGTTGGAACTAGGCCTTCTGGGATAGGAATAAGCTTATGTCCCACAGGAAGTGGTCATATAGGGGTGTAGGTACCCAATGGTAAGTAGACCATTGGCTACTACCCTATACACCCCTAAACACCCCTAGATTAAGTGTTTAGCTACCTCCCCAGCCCCAGAAGACAGAGTCTGAGGCAATGAAATCTGGCCTTCAGAAGGCCGAAGGTGCGCTCTATAATCCTCCTAGTCCACCCAGGTGCCTCATTGTAGCGTTCCTCTGCCCTTGTCCTGGGATTCCTCACTGGGGTCAGTAGCCATGACAGGTTGGGGTAACCAGAGTCAACTGCAAATGTCGAGGGACAATTGTTAGACACACACTAACCCTTAGGGACAACCTCATACCCAGACACCTATGTCAACTGTGTTGGGACCTTGGCCTCACCTATTAGCCAGACACAGTGCCTCTGAAGTTGGCCCATCACATAAGGGATGCTGCTATTCCTCAAAATGGAAGCATCATGCACTGAGCCAGGATACTTGGCAATTCACATGGGAGATGTACTGGTCTGCCAAAGACACCATCTGCACATTCATCGAATGGTAGCTTTTCCGGTTTCTGTACACCTGTTCATTCCTGCAGGCGGGGACAAATGCCACATGTGTACCATCAATTGCACCAATGAAGTAGGGGATATGTCCCAGGGCATAGAAGTCACCTTTCACTGTGGGCAAATCCTCCACCTGAGGGAAAACAATGTAGCTGCGCATGTGTTTCAGCAGGGCAGATAACACTCTGGACAACATGTTAGAGAACATTGGCTGGGACATCCCTGATGCCATGGCCACTGTTGTTTGAAAAGACCCACTGGCTAGGAAATGGAGTATAGACAGAACCTGCACTAGAGGGGGGATTCCTGTGGGATGGCGGATTGCTGAAATCAGGTCTGGTTCCAACTGGGCACACAGTTCCAGGATTGTTGCACAATCAAATCTGTATGTGATTATTATGTATCTCTCTTCCATTGTTGACAGGTCCACCAGGGGTCTGTACTCCAGAGGATGCTGCGATCTCATCACCTGCCCCTGCAGACATGCCCTATGGAGGAGAACAGCGAGCAGAGGGTCATCCAACACAGAGGTATCACAATGTGTTATTTGCTGAAACATTGGTAATTCGCAATGTGCCGATATCTGTCTGTATTCCCGGCCTAGGTAGGTGTGACGCAGTTTTTTTCCATCCCATGTGGCCCCCTGAAATGGCGGCTTCCTGACCTGTAAGGTGGGACAAGGGGAAATGAGGTAACTGCGCTGGTCGAAGACCGCAGCGCAATTCAGCATTGTTTAACTTTGGGCCCTATGGGTCCCAGGAGTCAACGACGATGTACGTGACTGCCATTTTCTATCTGTTCCCTCACTTGATACCTGACCTTCAACAGGAGAGGACCTACACTGCAAGTGCTGCTGTGACCTGTGTCTGGAAGCGACGATGGCTACAGTGTCTGGGGAAAGGGCCCCTGCCTTCATTTCGGAGGAGATGGAGAAACTAGTGGATGGGGTCCTCCCCAGTACACGCAACTGTACAGTCCTCCAGACAAACAGGTGAGTACACTGTGAGCATGCTGCGTGGGCAATGCCTGTTTTGAGTGGTGTGGATGGAAGATACATGGGAGGGGATGAGGCATCCATGTGCGGATGGTGAGTGTATGTGCGACAGGGCATGGGTGGGAACTGGTGGGCAATGAGTATGACGGTCCGGGCAGGTGAGTAATTTCCTTTCCTCCTGTACCTTTCCTCTAGGTCAGCGCCCACCAGAAGAAGGGTATTTGGTGTGCCATCGCCAGGGACGTCCAGACCCTGGGGGTCTACTGCAGACGGAGCACCCACTGCCGTAAAAGATGGGAGGACCTGCACCGCTGGAGCAAGAAGACGGCGAAGGCCCAGCTGGGGATGGCCTCCCAATGTGGAAGGGGTGCTCGTCGCACCATGACCCCCCGATGTACCGGATCCTGGCGGTGGCCTATCCAGAGTTGGATGGGCGCTTCAGGGCATCACAGCAGACCCAAGGGGGGTGAGTACACTCTCATTCAGCTAACTCAGCATGCATTATGAGGTGTCTGGGTTGGGGAGGTGGGCAGTGGGTTCCCCTAGGCCAGGGCGGACTTGGTAGGCAAGGTCCCTTGTTAGGCAGGCTCTGTGGCACCCCAACCCCACTAGTGGTAATATCCATCTACACCTAGTCAGGCTCCTGTGACTTCCAGGTGTGCAACAATTGGGCTTAGGTCTCGTACCCAATGGGCATGTGAATTTGCCAGGAACTGTTAGTGCATTGCGTAGTGGAGAGGGCTGCTCTCTCTGTGTTGTGTCCGCCAACGGTAGTTGTGTGGCATGCACTGAACATGTTTTTCTTCTGTCTTCCCCCCCCCCTTTTTGTTTTGTCTCCCTGTTCTTGTGTGCAATAGCATCATCTGGCGGAGGAGCAGTGGCACTGGAGCAGGAGGGAGCTGCAACCCACTTGGCCCTGGGCGGTGAAGCCACGGAGTCTGAAGCCACCAGTGGGAAGGAGGGCGAGGGGAGCTCCACGACGGGGACAGGAGCATACACCAGTGACAGCGACTCCTCCTCTGATGGGAGCTTCCTTGCGGTGGCGGGCACCTCTGTGCCCACTGCATCAACAGGTACAGCCGCCACCCCCCCTACCAACACCGCCGTCTCAGCAGCCCATCAGCGTGTGTCCCGTGCCCGCTCACCCAGGAGGGTGGGCATCTCCTTCACCCTAGGCACCTCAGGCCCTGCCCCAGTCAGCCCTGCTCCCCTCAGTGAGGAGGCTATTGACCTCCTGAGATCCCTCACTCTTGGGCAATCTACCATTTGGAATGCCATCCAGGGTGTTGATGGGCATTTGCAACAAACAAATGCATACCTGGAGGGCATTCATTCTGGGCAGGCAGCCCAACAGAGAGCATTTCAGGCTCTGGCCTCAGCACTGACGGCAGCCATTGTCCCTGTGTCCAGCCTCACACCTTCAACTCCCTCCACCCAGACCGAATCCCCTGTACCTCAGCCTATCCCGAGCACACCATCAGACCAGCATGCACACTCATCAACACACAAGAGTGGACATGGCAAACATAAGCACCACACATACCACAAGCACTCACACAAGCACCATTCCCATGCAGACACAGCAACATCCACTGCCTCCACTGTGTCCACCTCCTCCACGTCTTCCTCCTCCCTCCCTGTCTCGTCTCCACTCACACCTGCATGTGCTACATCCTCAGCCACTACCTCCATCACTAGCACGCCCATCACCACACACCGCTCACCTGCAATCACCACCCCCACTACCATGCACACATCCCCAGTGTCCTCTCCCAGTGTGTCTGTGAGCCCTCCTCCCAAAGTACACAAACTCAGGCACACACCCACCCAACAGCCATCCACCTCACAACAGCCTCCGGCCCATGCACCAAATTCAGAAAACGTACACCTCCTAAAACCACTACCTCTTCCTCCACTCCCAAACCGCCTTCATCTTCCAGTCCCAGTATGTCTAAAAAACTTTTCCTGGCATACCTTGACCTCTTCACTTCTCCTCCCCCCCGTCCTTCACCTAGGGCCAGGCTTTCCAGGTCCCAGCCCAGCAACTCAGCCACCAAATCCCCAGGCACAGTGGTGCCAGCAACTGTGGGGTCATCGAGTGCGCCACCTATCAGGACTGCCAGTGTGCCACGTAGCGAGGGCAAGGACATTCTGCCACCTGCCAAGGTGAAGAAGGTGCCCACATCCCAGAGGGAGAAGCCGCACCTACTAGCCACCAAGGGCTTCGCCAAAACAAAAGGGGACAGTGGCAAGACACCTGCGGCACCATCAAAGGTGGGGAAGGGACAAAAGCAGAAGAGCAGGTCAGGACAAGGCACAGTGGCACCGAGTGAGGGACTAGTGTCACCCCTTCTGTCCACGACTCCACCAACCTGTACGGCAGCGAACACCGCAACCTGCCCGCCACCAGCACCGCCACCTGCACTGCCACCTGCACAACCACCTGCACAGCCACCGGCACGTCTGCAGCCTCAGCAACAGTCCCCAGCATCTTCCCCAGTGGGCAGCTGTCCGAGGCTGCAGGTGACATCCTGCTGTGTCCCTCAACAGGTGCTGACCCATGCACCACCACAGACACAGCCACAAGCACCGCCACCAGCCCTCCGACGTGCTCGGATAGTGGCACCACCGCTGACATAGCTACCATCCCCAGTCGTCAGTCGTCCGAGGCTGGAGGAAACTTCCTGGACCCTGCCCAGCTTCCATGAGGCATGACTTCCATCACTGTTTGCACCTGCAGGTGGAAGGCGTAGCCGCAGCAGTGTGGATAGGTCTCTGCCTCCATGGCGCATCATGCTACTTGTTCCTAGGCAATCTTGTGGCACACACACCCAGGTGAGGGAATGGGACCGGCCACACTGCATGTGGAGCACTCTGGGCACCATGCCCCCTCCAGAAACAGTAGAGATTGACAAGATCGACATCCACTACCTCAGTCCTTGGCAGCATGAAGCACTCTGGGCACCATGCCCCCTCCAGAACCAGTTGAAATTTACATCCACTACCTCAGTCCTTTGCAGGATGAAGCACTGTGGGCACCAGGCCCCCTCCAGAACCAGTGGAGAAATACATCCACTACCTCAGTCCTTGGCAGGATGAAGAACTCTGGGCACCAAGCCCCCTCCAGAACCAGTGGATATTGACATCCACTACCTCAGTCCTTGGCAGGATGAAGCACTCTGGGCACCATGCCCCCTCCAGAACCAGTGGAGAAATACATCCACTACTTCAGTCCTTGGCAGGATGAAGCACTCTGGGCACCAGGCCCCCTCCAGAACCAGTGGAGATTGACATCCACTACCTCTGTCCTTGGCAGGATGAAGCACTCTGGGCAGCAGGCCCCCTCCAGAACCGGTGGAGGAATACATCCACTACCTCAATCCTTGGCAGGATCAAGCACTCTGGGCACCAGGCCCCCTCCAGAACCAGTGGAGACTGTCATCCACTTGAGACACTGTGGATTTGCACTCCCCAGGATAAAGCAGTGGGCAAACCACCCACTGTAAAGACTTGAGAGACTGTGGTTTTGCACTCCCCAGGAGAAAGCAGTGGGCATACCACCCACTGTAAAGACTTGAGAGACTGTGGCTTTGCACTCCTCAGGATAAAGCAGTGGGCAAACCAGCCACTGGAAAGACTTGAGAGACTATGGCTTTGCACTTCCCAGGATACAGCAATGGGCATGGAGCCCCCTTGTGCAGCAGTGGCGTTGTGTGTTCATCCAGCTGAGGTGCCCCCCCTTCCCTTCCCCCTGGGGGTGCCTGTTTATTTTCGATCAGATGCCCCAGCAGTGTACTCTCCGTTTTGAGTCAGGTATCGTGTGTGGGCTTCGCCCATGCATTTTGGGACCACTGGTCCACGGACAATGATTGGTACACAACCGGACTTGTGTAGTTGGTGTACACATTTGTATATACTGAATTTTGAACTTTCACTATCAGATTTTTCATGATTACAATCGTTACAATCATTTCCTTTTGTCCTTGCGTTCTTCCAGGGGACGGGGGGTGTATATGTAATGTTGCTGCATGTATGTGTGTGTATGTTGTTGTGGGTGAGGGAGGGGGTGGTGTGGGGGTATTGCGTGTTGCATGTGTGTGTGACTCTCTTTTCCCTCCCCCCCTTGTGTTGTAGGTGCAGTACTCACCGTGGTCGTCGATGGCATCTGTCCTGCTCCTGATAGAGCAGGAGGAAGACCAGCATTGGTAACACCTGTAGTTTGGGCTCCATGGCATCCTGGTTCCTCGTTGGGTGTCGAGAGGTGAGTGTTTTCCCTTCTGTGTACTGTTTCCACCGTGCTTTTGAGAGCGTTGGTTCTGCCCCGGAAAAGGTGGCGGATAGGCCTGTTGTGATACGGTGGGTGGTACTTTGTCTTCCGCCTGTCTGTTGGCGGTTACCGCCGCAGTGTTTGTTTCTACCGCTGTGGCGGTCGGAGTGTTAAAGTGGCGGTCTATATTGGCGGTCTCCGCCATGGTCGTGATTCTATTTTTTTCCGCTGGCCTGTTGGCGGTTTTACCGCCGCTTTAACACCGACCGCCAGGGTTGTAATGAGGGCCTATGTGTTAAGTCCCCCCAACTGCATTAGAAGTTTTGTAAAACGTTTTTAGTTAGTTAGGCCCATATAAACTGCTCAGTGTACTCTTTTTAAAGCACTAAAAAGGTGCCAACTACTTTCAAAAAGATGTCTAGCACAAAGTATAGAGTTGTGAAGCTCAACCTGACCCCTTATCTACAGCTATCCATGTAGCTTTCCTAGGAATGTCTGTGAGGCCAGAAAAATCAAAACAGACTCAAACCCTACCACGGCCAAGCTCCAAGAGCTCCTTGCAGAGTTTGATGCCCTTCACTTAGGTGAAGATCCTAGCACCACCCAAAGGGTGAGATGGACATTGATCATGAGAGGAGGGCTAACTCCCCAGACTTGAATAGGGAAGGTGATGATGTACCCCCTCACTTGTACCCTAAGACTGTGCCCAGTGTGCCTCCTCCAAGTGAGGATAGGGCAGGCTCCTCCAGGCACAGAGAGGAGCTACGTGATGAGAAGGTCATCTTCAAGATACTAGCCAAAAGACAGCCCTTAAAGCCAAAATCTTGGCTATAGAGAAAGAAAGGCTCAGGTGGGGTTAGAACCCGTGAGTGGTGGCAGCAAAATAACTAGGGAGAAAGAGGAAACTTTTGATCCCAAAATCCCCAAAGGGATTGTTCCCAACTATGGCAAGGGAGATGATATTACAAAATGGTTTACAGCTTTTGAGAGGGCTTGTGAAATGCGTAGGATCCCTCAAAGGCACTGGGGCTCCCTACTTTGGAAGCAGTTAGGAAAGTGCAGGTATAGACTCTTGACACTGAGTGAGGAAGAAGTTGAGTCTTGTGAACTCATGAGAGATACCCTGATCGAGGGCTTCTGGCTCACAACTGAGCAATACAGGCTTGAATTCAGGGAGAGTCACTAAACCTTGAGTCAGTCCTGGGTGGATTTTGTGGACTTTTCAGTTAAGATACTGGGAGGCTGGTTAAAGGGAAGTAAGGTACATGACTATGAAGGACTCTACAATTTGATTATGAAGGAACATCTGCTGAGTAACTGTACCTTAGAAATCTTACACCAGTACCTAGTGTACGTAGGGCTGCTCTCTCCCCAAGAGCTGAGGAAGAAGGCAGATCACTGTGTCAAAACAAGGGTGTCCAGAAAGACCTATGGTGGGGGTGACCAAATGAAAGGGGTTGATAATACATCCCAGGGAAAAGACAATGGGCAAAAAAGGGGAAACACTCAAAGAGTCTTCCAAAGGCCCCCAAAAAGGAGGGTGGGCCAGAGACTCTTCCCAATCAAAGGGTGGGTACCAGGATAAATACTGGGAGCCCAAAAAGGCTTGGTGTTTCAATTGTAAGGCCAATAGACACCAAAATGGGGACTGTTTGTGTCCCAGAAATGCCCCCTCTAGTGCACCCTCAGCTACTGCTGGGATGGTGAGTCTCCAGATGTGGACTCTGACAGGGTCAGGGAAACCACAGAAGCAACCTGAGCCTCAGAGTGTGGGGTGGATGTAGCTACATTGGCGGTCCCGTCCAATAACCTGGAGAAGTAGAGACAAAGGCCACACATCAATGGGGTTGAGGTTGAAGCACTGAGGAATACAGGTCAGTTGTCACCATGTTGACTGAAAAACTGGTATCACCAGACCAAAAGATTGCTGGAAATACGTACCCAGTTATCAACACTGGCAACATTGTCAAAGTCCATCCCACGGCTATAGTGGCCATGGAGTGGGGAGGATTTACTGGCCAGAAGACAATGGTGGTGTCCTGTGCAATTCCAGTTGAATGTCTTTTGTGGAATGACCTGGAGACCTCAACATGGGCTGAGGTAGAGATGAAAACCCATGCAGCCATGCTGGGAATACTTGTGTGGGTGTCAAAAACAGAGCACAGAGCAGAGCCAAGGGTGAAAAATAGATGGTGGAGCCTGGAATAATGGCCCAACCCTCAAGAGAAAAGGCAAGAAGTCTCTTAAACCAACTTCAAAGGAGACACAAGCTAAGGTGCACTCTCTTCAGGAATAAGGTCTGTCAGTCCTTGAGGGTACTGGGCCACATGAACTTAGGCTTTACACAGCAGAGCTCGTAGGCCTAGGAGGACCCTCTAGAGAAGATCTTTGTGAGGGACAGAGGACCTCTCCCACTCTCGAAAGCCTGAGACAGTAAGTTGCTGATCAGGAAAATGGGAGATGTCAGTGGATCCCACAGAATCTATTGGGAGGATGGGCTCCTTTACACTGAGGCCCGCTACCCCAAACCTGTGTTACTAGGAGAGTAGTACTGCCTCTGCAGTACAAGGAGTTGTTACTTACATTGGCCCATGACATTCCCTAGCTTGGCATCTTGGCCAGGCCAAAACCTTGAGTAGGTTGGTGAACCACTTCTACTGGCTAGGAATGTCCCAGAAAGTAAAGGGGTTTTGCAACCCCTGTGTCACCTGTCAGACCAGTGACAAGACAGGTGGCAAACCAAAGGACCCCATAATCCCACTGCCAGTGGTTCGGGTGCCCTTTGAACGGGTAGGGATCAACATTATACGCTGTCTGGACCCTCCAGCAGCATCAGGGAACAGATTTATACTGGTGGTAGTCGATCATGCCACCAAGTACCCTGAATTAACCCTGAAGCAATTCCCCTTAGGACTGCCACTGCACAGGCAGTTGCCAGGGCCAACATCAGTATCTTTACTAGAGTGGGCTTCCCTAAGAAAGTGGTTCAGACAGAGGTATAAGCTTTATGTCTGCTTACCTTATAGCACTGTGGAAGGAATGTGGTGTTACATATACGTTCACATACCCATAGAATTCCCAAACAAATGGTTTTTTTGAAAGGTTCAACAAAATCATGAAAGGTGTGATCATGAGGCTCCCTGAAAAACTTAGAGGGAGTTGGGATGTCCTCTTGCCATGTCTGTGTTTTGCCGACAGGGAGGTGCCTCAAAAGAGGGGTGGGCTTTAGTCCTTTCAAACTTTTGTTTGGCCATTCTGTTAGGGGATCACTGAGTCTAGTGAGGGAAGGCTAGGAGATACCTGTCAAAGAACCCAAACAAGACATAGTGGACTATGTGCTCGGCCTACATAATAGAATGGCTGAGTACATGGGAAAAGCTAACAAAAACCTTGAGGCAAGCCATGAGCTCCAGAAGCAGTGGTTTGATGAAGGCCAGGGTAACAGCTATGGAGGTTCTATGAGGGCTAGGCCCCTCTTTATTTCTGGGTGCCCCCCCTAAAGTGACAGGCTTCATGTTGTTCAATTTTAAAAACGGGACAAACTAGACAAATAAGGTGAATGTCTGGCATCAAAGCCAGTTTCAGCCCCTTTCCTGCCACCCACAGATTCTCTGATCCAACCACTTAAAATATTGAAGCAGGGCTCTGCTTTTATCAGAACTTGGCTGCAGCATTTTAAATGTAGTCATTTCAGTAATGTCTACCTGCTTCAAATGCGCACGTGCAGCATGTTTACTAGAAGCAGCCCAGCGTGATTCAAGATTGTGCCTGCCTTTTGAGAACCTGCACTACTGTGGGGAATGGGCCTCAGAAGAGCTGGAAAGTGATTAGATTTGAATCTGAAGACAAACTGCAACATGACGATGTGTGCTGCTGTATGGATTGTGGTTGAAATGCAAGCCTGATACCCTGGTCAGCAGAGATCTCTCTGAGACAACACAGAGACAGTGAGTTGTTTTGCCTTTTGTTTGGCCTGAGGGGTAGACCAAGCCTTGCAATAGTTGGTGGTGTGAGGTCCACAAACAAAGGTAAAGAAATATTTTTGATTTATTTTAAACACTCAGATGTTCTTTGAGTTTTATTTTTGATTCAGGAAATCCTTCATCAGATTTAAACTTAAAATATTCAGCAGCCCCGCATTACGAATGAAGCAGCATGCTGGGTATGAACAGCTTTTCCTTACTTGGAAAATTGTGTGAATACTGCTGAGAAAAGACAAGAAAACTCCCTAAGTAGATAATTTGTTGGTGTGCTTTAATGTATTTAAACATTATTTGATGCAAATACACAATAATGAAAATATTGTGGGAAAAGCTGAATAAGGCATCTTTTTTTCTCAGCAGTGTACAGTAAAGTACTCAATTCTGCTTTGAATAGTTCTATTTTATCAATATGTCCACATTTTATTAAAATGTATGGCTGGTGCATCATGTCAATCCTGTAATACAGTTTTTGTTACTGAGTTTTGCTAATTGCTACTTGTTTGTTTCCTGACAGAAATGGTGAAGGTGAAGTTTAATTTAATAAAACTTGATTTGTGTTGTGTTTATACGTTTATTTTGAAGTAACTCCCCTACACTGTTACTTCCCTGAAACTTTAGAATGGTACAGTTTTTTTTTTGTAATTAAACTGATAGCAACCTGTATTGTAGTCTTAACATATTTCAGATAACCAGTTTAATTTAATGTGGACATGCTTGAAAGATCACTCAGTGAGTTATAAAACTTTACGTGAAAACAGTGTTAAACAAAGCCTCTATTTGTACTATGTTTTCAAAACTGTCTTAGGATCGAAACATCCTCATACCCACCACTGGAAATAAGGCTTTCTCTCAATACAAACTTCATGGTCTTATTCAGGGCTGATGTTTATCTTCCCACTGCTTGGAGGTGAATTCCCAAATAAACTGGAAAGCACTGGGAGACCTGCTGTGTTCACTTCCTTTTGGTATCAGAATTAATACCAAAGCTGCTTGTAGCCCTCAGTCCCACATTGCCTGCTTCTGCTGGAGGCTACAGTGTGGGATTATATAATGTGTGTCACATCAGCCAGTAGCCTAGGTGTGGAAAAAGCACACTTTAGGCAGAAAAAGACTGACAAGAGAGTGAGGCAGAGTGATAAGGAAAGTGTGTGTGTAAGAAATGGGGTCTCTGTTTGGTAGTCCGTTTGCACTCTGTCCAAGAAAGGAAACTCACTCTAGTCAGGGTAAAGGAGATACACACTTGGATGACCCCTGCTTGCCCCCTTGGCAGCTTGGCACAAGCAGTCAGGCTTATCCCAAAGGCAGTGTGTAAATTATTTGTACCAACACTCACAGTGATACAGTGAAAACACTACAAAATGGACACCACACCAGTTTAGAATAATAACCAATATTTATCTTAATTAAAACTAGACCAAAATTACAAAAATCTAACATACACAAGTAAAGTTATGCATTTTTTAAATAATAGAATCCTACTCAATAGAAAACAATGGAAATGCTGTTGTTAAAACAAAGTACCTGGTTTGTGACAAAGATAAAGCTGCAAAGGCGAGCGTGCGTCGACAAAGTCAGTGATTTGTCGTTTTTTTCTCCTGATGCATCGATCTCAAGACAGGTCATATCAGGTCTGCCCGGGTTCACATGGATTTTAATGCCCAGCAATGATGCATGTGAAATCAGGCCGCACAGTGATGGAAAATCACGCTGCGTGGGGGGTTGTATCATTTTCAGCAGCCGCAAGCGGCTGTTGCATCGTTTCTCCAGCCGCAGTGCTGGTGCTGTATCGATTTCCCAGCCACAATGCAGGTGGTGCATTGATTTCAGCCGGGAGGTGCGTTGTTTTTACAGCTGCATTGCAGGTGGTGCATCAAACTTTTCCCTTAGGGTTCCTGTGCGTAGATTTTCATCTTGATTGCACTAGCTTCTCCTTTCAAGGGCCCAGGGACTGGATAGGGCACCACTTTGCAGGGTAGGAGTCTCAGCAGAGGGTCCAGATGCTGGCAGAGGAAGTCTTTGATGGCCCTGAGACTTCAAACTAGAAGGCAAGCTCAGTCTAAGCCCTTGGAGACACTTCATAAGCAGTAATATACCACAAAGTCTAGTCTTCTTCCTCTTTCAGGCAGAAGCAGCAACTGTGGGCCAACCTAGCAAAGCCCGGTCAGGGGCAAAGGGGCAGTACTCCTCCTCCAGCTCTTCAGCTCTTCTCCTTGGCAGAGGTTCCTCTTGAATCTTGAAGTAATCTAACAATCTGGGCTTTTGGGTCCACTACTTATACCATTTCTACCTTTGAAGTTGGAAAACTTCAAAGGAAAGTCTCTGTTGTTATCAAGATCATGCCTTGCTGAGGCGTTGCTCCAGATTCACACCAGGGGATTGGAGACTGCATTGTGTGAGGGAAGGCACCTCCCTTTCAGATGTAAGTGACCACTCCTCCCTCCACTCTAGCCCATATTGCACTTCAGGGTATGCAGGCTACACCCCAGCACCCTTTGTGTCACTGCCTAGTGGAGATTTACAAATGTCAGGCTGACCCAGACAGGCTACATCCAAGCTCCCTTTATCTCACTGTCTAGAGAGGATCCACAAACAGCCCAACTGTCAGTCTGACCGAGATAGCGAATCCACAAGCAGGCAGAGTGACAGAATGGTTTAAGCAAGAAAATGCCCACTTTCTACCTGACCAAGTCACATATTGGCTTCACTTAACCTTATGGTGTTTGGCATCAAACACCTCTTGTTAATAAATCCAGGCTGATGCTTTCCATGGAGGTAATATGACATGCACCCGGTGGGCTCCTTGGAGGTGCCCCCTTTGCTCCACTAATCTCTTGATGTGTGGACTGACTAGTTTTGACCTGTCTGCCACCACCAGACAGGTTTCTGACCCCCTGGAGGTGAGAGCCTGTGCTTTCGGAGGTTAGAAACAAAGTTTGCTCCAGAGAAAGGTGTTACCACCCACTCCTGCAGGCCTGCAGGATGGCTAGCAGATCCGCAAACCAAGGCCATGATCTTCAAAGACCCTGCTGTCTTTGGAATGCTAAACCCCCGTCTTTCCCAGGCCAGGGTGTAGCCACCCCCTGCCCTGAGACCCATTGTCTCCAGGACAGGTGGGAAAATTAGAAAGTCATCAGGCGTCTACCAACTCTACACCCCTAGAGTGGGCTACCGAGGTGGACATGCGAAAGGGTTCCACCATCTTGTTTTTGTTTGGAACTATGCCTTCTGAGATAAGAATATGCCCACTCCCCATAGGAAGTGGTCATATAGGGGGTGTGGGCACCCCAAAGGTAAGTAGCCCATTGACTATCACCCTACACACCCCTAATGCCCCTAAATTCCATATTTAGGTACCTCCGCAACACCAGAAGGCAGATTCTCTGGACTCAAGAAGAAAAAGGACACCGAAGAGCCACTCAAAGCAAGAACCCGGAAGCAGCTACTGACTTGGCCCTGACCCCACCAGACTGCCCACAGTCCTCGACAATTGTGTCAAAGTTGTCTCACCCTGCAGCTGCTCTGCCTACCAGAAGCCTGGGTGGACTGCCTGCACTTGTAAAAGCACCAGGATCTCCCGTGGAGTAGTGGAGCTACTTCCCTGCACCTTGCAAGCACTAAAAAATACCGCTGAGGACTCCACACCACCAAAAACCTGACACTGGACAACAGCACTGCACCCGTGACCCCTAACCCAAGTTGATGTGGGCCAACGGTGCCAGCATGGTCCCCCATCCCACTAGGCAATGAGCACACTGTGAGTGTCTCAACAGACTCTGCCTGCAGTCTCTTTGTGCAGGCCCCCCTCTACCATGACCACCTCCGATGACTGACTCCTGATTGTCTAGCACACATCTGCACCTGGCTGCCCCAGACTGAAGAGAAGAGGACCAAAGGTGTCCCTACAGCCCTGAGCCTTGTGAGACCTGAGCCCACTTGTTGGTTCGGTCAGACTGGTTCCCCAGGCAACACCTGCAGCCTCTCTGCAGACCACCCCTCTACCGTGATTGCCTCTGGTGAAGGAAGCCCGGCGGTCCATGGGATCTCTGCACCTGGCCACCCGGGACAGAGGAGAAGAGGACCACTGGTGTCCCCATATCCCTGAGCATTGTAAGACTTGAGCCCCCCTATTGGCTGACTGGGACTGGCCCGTCAATCCTCATCTGCAGCTTTGTTTCCCAGGACAATTCCTCATTGTAACCAACTTGGGACTCAACTTTGCAAATAACCTCTGCACCGAGACACCATGGAGCCCCTCCAGCTGACCTGTTGGTGCTGCCATGGACAGTGCCCTGTACTTACTGTAACTCCTAGGAACTGGTCTTGTAAGTCGCTGTTGAATGCCCGTATGCATTACTTGTATTTTTCTCCACAGGTTTACATGAGTGCTCAAGAGACACTTCAAGTATTTTGCTATTTCTCTTCGAACTCATCAGTATTTATTCTTGCGACAGTATTCTGGTGTTGAAACATAGTATAAACAAAATATCTATTCGTCCACACGACCACAAAATTGAGCTTTTGGGATTGTCATGCATAACGCTGTAAACCAATAAGGGTCGCTTGGACTATCTGCATAGTGCCCCCGTTACTGGTGCCCTACACATATAGCCAGAAAACTACAGTTGACTACCAGAAATTTCATGATTTTGCCCCTGTGATTCCAACCCTTTTCCGCTGGCACACCTTGACCACCATAGCTGTAAAAATGCTGTCAACGCGTGTGAAAAAGAAAATGCACTGTTTACAAGTAGAGAGAGAGTGAGCTGTCTCTGTGGTACGATGTGGAGTGGAGGAGATGTAAGGGAGAATTCTCGCCACCTAATCTTAGAGAAGAACCACTTAAAAATGTTCAAAAACACCCTTATAAATCACCCTTTTCAAATGATGCCAATATAAATTAGCTTCGATGGATAACTTCATAGGCCCTGCTTTACATTTCAGGCTATGCTTTCCATTCATATTGAATTCAGTGCCTGAAACCCCTCGCTGCCGGTGGCTTGTTCAGTGCGTGAATTCGCCAGGATGGGAGCACTATTTGAACGTATAACTAATCACGCGGCACATGAGCAGTTGTGTGTACGGCACCGTCTCCTCTGGGAATCACCTTGCCATGATTACATACAGCAACATGCCGTGTTTGCTAACATTGTCGGAGTCACGGGAGTAAAGGCCCGGGTGGAATAGAGGCGTCCGTACAGAGAGCTGTGCAGCTTACTGTAATTACACCACTGCGAAAACAACAATCAGGGAGAGTGTTTCGCAAATAAAGAGCAACAGTTCACTTGCAAATACATCTGTCGTGTTAAGATGACCATTGTGCTTAGCATGCATTCTGAGGACTGGTCGGGGGGTCTGTAGTTTAACCACCTGCATCTGAGAGAAATGGGGAGGAGAAAGTCCTCGCTGTTTGTGAGTCTGCCAAGCCCGGTCATCAGAATGGTTCTGTTTGCGCAATCTGTTTATACGAAGCTACTGCAAGTAAGAGGGCGAGCGAAGCCTCGCACCTGCAAGCCCCGTCGTGCATTCCTCTCCGGCGTGCAGGATATCGGGGTTAACAGCCTGAGTACAGCTGGGCCACTGACTCACGGCTTGTTCCTGGAACCGTGCGAGGGGAGAGAGGATGCTGTGGGCAGGCGCTAACTGTATCATCTGGGCAGGGGCCGGCAGCAGATGGCCCTCGGAATCATGCTTCCACGTGCTTTGAAAATAGAAACAGCACCCACAGTCAGCTGGAGGGAGAATGGCCAGACTGTCATCTTCTGATGCCTCATCACAGGTTGTGGCTCGAAGGAAATGAAACTTTTAATCGGAGCCCTCTTTTTTCCATCATTTTTTAGTAAATGTTGAACTGTCTTTTCGTCCAGCTCTTTTTCTTTCTGTGTCCAGTCCAAATTAGAATCCCAAGCATCGGGGTTTGTGCTTGGTGCCATGTCTGGACTGGGTGTGTATCCACTTTTAAAATAAAATAAAAGCATCCTCCTGCACTCATAGTAAGAAGCAAATGCTCCGAGCTAATCCTACGATTTGCAAGTTGCTTAAATACACTTTCCTTACCCTACAATGCAACCGAGGTCAGAGCATGCATGGCAAGAAAGCCCTCTGTGAGTTACGTTGTAGCCACAACTAAATACCGTGCTTTCTAGTGTAACGTTAGGCTGTGTGTTGGCAGCGTGAGTGCCACCCATAGAGTTAAAGAGGCGGCAACAGGAAAGTGATCAGCAGCTGGTTCCAAGATTTGTGTTTGGCAGCTTTGTGAAGAATGTGCAGTGAACAGTACTGGATGTCTACAGCTACGGTAAGGCATACCAGGCATCCTGACCTGCAACTTTTCGCAGCTGATCCGCCGCCTCAAAATGCCAAAGAATAAATCAATCGTTTCTCTGGACATTGTGGAGATGTTCTCAGAGCATAAGCAAATACAATCTTTTGTACCTATTTCCAGCCAAACGGGGCATTTTTATCAAGAGGCATATCTTTTCATTGTGATGTGCAAACTACATTCTGTAGTTTTTTTTATTCGTAGTAGTGATACTAACGCACTACAAAATGCTTTTCACAACATTTTCAAATACCCAGGTATTATTAATTTAGTTTTCACATTGATTCTCCCTGCCCTCTAGCGCCTTTCACCAGGCTGCATGACCTCTATGGGGTTATTCCTGGGGTAATTCGTCTCACAGTTTTCTGTCTTTGAGATTCAGATGACCAAATATTCTTCCAATAGTGGAAACCTTTAGTAGGCGTCCAGAGGATTCAGAGGCGCAGTTCAGTGTCAACAAAGCATTCTCAGTTATAATCGAGGGGAAGAACCAGGGGCCTTGTTTCCAAGAAAGTGCCACATCACTAGTGATGCACCACTTTTCCTGTGGCCCCCTTGCGTCCCCTAACGCCACCGTGGTAGCACCATATTTACAATATGATGCACTATGGTGCATGTTAGGGACAACAACGTCATTTTTTACGCTATTGTAACGTTATACTGGATGAGCATACAAAAATTACGCTAATCCAGTAGAGTGTTAAGAGGTCCATTGAAATCAAAGGGAGCCTCATTTTAATGCTTGCTTTAGGTAGGTGTTAAAAATTACGCTGGAAATGGCGCAATGGGATCTTGTAGATTCCATTGTGGCACTTTCAGTGGCCCTCTAACGAGGGAACACCCCTTTTGCATACATCATGCATCTATTATGCATGATGTGGCGCAAAGGGTTTACAAGGTGGTGCAAACCCAGTTTGCTTTACCTTGTGAAGTGGCGCTACGGTAGTGGCCCGTTAGTGTCACATTTGCAGCAAAACTTTTGCCGCAAATGTAGCACTAAGGGATGCAAGGGCCTTGTAAATCTGTCCCTAGATGTCTCTCTTTACCCCTCTATTCCCAGGTTACCCATTCATTATCATCAGCTGTTTTACCATCTTACAGAAGAGACCCACAACTACTCACAGCATTTGTCGTGGCTGGTTTCAGTATCATGTGGAGAATGAAGAGGATACATTAATAGAGGTGTGGAAGCTTAAATTTAGGACTTGAAACTGATACAAGTGCTTGCTAAATACAACAGTATACCGAAAAATAATTATTCTCTTATTATGTATGGGTAACCCTTTAGTAAACTGGCAGCTTCCAAGGCCAATTGTCAGGCGCCTGTGAACAGACCATGAAATAATCCATAGAATTAATTTCTCACAGAAGATAACCTTTCAATTATGTTACAGCTCAAACAGGTGCATGTGGGACTTATGATTGAAGAAGATGTATGGCTGGTCGTTATAGAAAGGGCATCACAGCTAACAGGAAGTGGCATGGTCCTGGAGGCTGATGGGTGGTGATATATTGATGGAGGTAATATGATAGTGGCATGAGCACATCTTAGTCTTTGATTTGGGGCAGGGAGCTGCATTGGGTAGTATACCATCACATGTGAAGATTTGTAGTGCTGTTGCATTCTGTGGCAATGGTGTTGTGAAACATGCGTAGGGCAGTGAGTGGTGATACAGTATTGGTATGCTGTGATGAGGGATTGTGCTCTATGATGTGGCGCTAACTAGTTGGTGTGGGTTCATTTGTTGGGTATTTTGGAAATATTTAATTGGTGTATTTTGTGGAAATTGTTGATATGAGTAGATCTGATAAGCAATGGTATGTTGCATCTGCTTGTGTGTTTGTAACATGACATTGTATTAATTTGTTTTGTGCTGTGAAGTAAACATTTTATTTAGAAAGTGGTTTTATCGGCTGTGGGAAGTTATACTGAGTAGTGTGATGTTATATAGCATGGTTTATCTTTCACAATATAGTGCAATATATTGTTTTGTAGTGGCATTTGATGATGGTTACTGTATTGTAGTATGCTGGTTTGCATTGAGGCACAATGTGAATTGAGAGTGAGTTAGGCCCCATTGTGTGGTATGTAGAGATGTGGGTGGTGAGTTATTGTTTCTGGAATCATGCTGTCAGGTGTGGTAAAATTAGGGGTGGGCAAAACATTTCTCTCCGCCAGCGGAGTTATTGGAGTTTTATCCACTCTGCACTTCACTTCGAGTGCGGAGTTCTGGCAAAACTCTGTCAACCGTGCATGGTGAAGTTTTTTCTTGTGTGCAGCTCACCAATGTTAACTTGGCAAGTGAGAATTTACATTCTCTTGCTCAATTTTTTTTTTGTATGCAGGAATGCTTCCAATGAGATTTCTCAACCTGGGCGATCGCAGCAGGTTGAAACTGTTCGTTTTGAGAAAGCTGCTGCTTGATTAAAAGGTCTACTCGAGTGGCAGAAAGAAGTAGAACCCTATGGCACACCACATGGTGCTATTCGCACTGATGTTACAGTGTGGAAGAAGCTTCCAGTGCTGAAAATCAGCTCAAGCAGCGTGATGTGCCCGATTCCTCCCACTCGCAGAACTCAGCAGAATCTTGCAGAGTTTTGTGTAACTCCACAGAATTCTACAGAGTGAAACTCCACGAGCTCTACCCAGGCCTAGGTAAAATGTGTTAGGGTGTAATATGTTGATTGCAGGTTGTAGCATTGTGTTATTTGCTATTGGTATAGTGAGAATGGTATTCTCTGCACTGCTGAGTTGTGGTATTATATGGTGCTGAATAACACAATGATTTTATATGGTGTAGACAAATGTTCAGTGATGTGAATAGTTTTGGTCAGGTACAGCATCTCATGAAAGCTTGTGAACCTCTTGGATGTTGAGTGGCGTGATTAGGTATGGTGGCTTGTCTTATACTGTTGCCACAAGACATTTTGATTAGGATAGTGTTGTACTTTTGGTTTGATTTAAAATCGTGTAATAATGAGGTGTATTGAGGTAGTGTGAGCCATGGAAAGTTGTGAATATTTGTTGAGGGTTTCTATTGATGGAGTGTGAAGATGTGCTGAGATGGGTTGTTGTGTAGTGTTGAACAGTTTAATGCAGCGTTGATTGGTGCAAAGGAGTGTGGCAAGTGTGGAGTGATGGGTTGTTGCAGGAGGATGAGATAATATACAACATGGTGATGGGAAGACAGGAAGAAAGAACAATGGGAATAGGGCAGAATGGGGAACAAGAGGTGGGAAAAGGGGAATAAAAAGGAGAATAGGGAATATGAAAAATGGTAGAGAAGAGTAGGGAGTTTGGAGAGAGAAATAGGTTAAAAAAAAGGGTGCAGGAGAGAAGGTGAGACAGTGGAAAGGTTGAGAAATTAGGAGACAAGAGAATAGAAAAGTAGAAGAGTGAAAAAGCTTGAGAGGGTGGCATTGGAAAAAAGATAAAGAAAGTGGTAAGAGGGAAAGGAAAGAAACAGGATAGAAGACAGAGGTAGAGAGATGAAAAAGGGGATGGGAAATGTGAAGGAGAAAGGGGAGAACACAAAGGGGTGAAAGGATAATAATAAAGAAATGGTGAGAAGGGAACAGGCAAAAACAATGTAGGTGGGAGAAAATTGAGAGAGATAAGTGGGATGGAAAATAAAAGAAGTGAGGACATATGACTAGATGAGAAATCAAGTGGAGGAATGCCTGCGTTGAGTAGAGATGAGATGAAATGGGGTGAGTGCAGGGAATAGCTTTGAGTGTAACATTTGAGGAAATCATTAAATTGCTATATATTTAGGGCCAGATGTATGAAGCATTTTTATGATGACATAAGGCCTGGTTTGTTGAATAAGACTGGTTACATTTGCAAAAATACATTTTCTTATGTACAGACCCCAAATTGTCATTCAGTAACTTGTTACCAAATCGCAATTTGAGTTTGTGACCCAACACCGAATTTGTATTGGGAAAGGGGTGTGTCTATGGTGTCCCTTCTAAATGCTGAATCTGATTGGTGTGTACTAACTGCAAACAAATTCCAGGCTCAAAACATTAATCTTTTACCACCTCTTGAAAGGGGGTGAAATACAATTTTCTATGGAAAAGGGGTTCCCCGGGACCCCTTCTCCTTTGTGAATATTGTCAAAACATTTTTTTAAGAGTAAGCAGTGGTCCATGGACCACTGCCTCTTCTTAAAATTGAATATTTCTTTTTTAAACTCTTCTTTCAAGAAAAACATGTTTTATATCAAAATAAAAATAATCAGAAACATGCTGGCATGCTGACCTCAGCAGGCCACTGTCTCTTTAATGGCTGAGATTCCTACTGGTCTCAATTTGTGACCTATCTAATTAATATTGATTGGGTAGGTCAAGTTGAGACCCCTAGTAATCAGTAATTTGCAAACTGACCCATTAATACATATATCGCTTCACAAATTACCACAATGGTCGGAAAAATACTGTTCACAAATTGTAGTTTCTCTCGCCCATAGTGCTGATGTTAGTGATACTGTGTTTTGGTGAGTTTGTTTGTGGTATTAGGTAGAGGCAAGTGTGCTGTTTGATGTTTTATGATGTAGGGATGGGTGGTGACTGGATATTTGGTAAAGACAGTCATGATGTAGCTATGTGGTAAATAGGGTGAGCGGAGTGATGTTGGATTGGTCGGAAGGACAGGTTGAAGATCTGTTTAGGTGAGATGTGATATGGGGTATTGTGGTGGGTTGTATGTCACTGTATAATATACAGAAATATTTTCTGACATAAATATAATGTCCTAAATAAACAAAAATATTGTCCCTTTGGGTGTAGATTTTCCCTCATTATCTCCAGAGGAAAATCGTTTTGTAGATGATCCTTTTGACACAATATTTATGTCATACAATATTCTGACAATATTCTGTATCCATAATATGGAGTGGTTATGGCTTGGTATAGCATTATCTAGTAATGGTAAGTGCAGTGGTGTTTGGTGAGGCATAGCAGTGGGCTATTCTGATGTGCTAGGAGTGTACTGGTGGAGATAAATGTGGCGAGTTGTGGTATTATATGGTGCCGAACTACACAATGATTTTATGTGGTGTGGTGTTAAATGACGTGATGTCATGGGCCATGTATAGTAGTAAGGGTGGTGTGTAGAGGCCTTTACGGAGTGCACTATTGAGGGTGGGGTGTTGTTTTGTGCAATGGTCATGAGTAGAATATAGCGGCTCTTCAATACAGTGTTGTAGTGTTCGGTGATTTTGTTGTGATAGAAGTATTATGAAAGAAAGCTATGAAATTCTATATTATTGCTAACTGCTACTTTCCTCTATACCATCATTTCACAACTTCCATGCAGAGATTATGGCCACTCTTTGCCATGGCAATACAGGCCACGCATGGATCATTGGCTTGAGACTGAACTGCACCATGTGAATTCTTGTTGATAATATACATTAGGCAAGCAAACAACAATTTTCCATCCCATTTCCCAACTTGAATAGTGCAGTGCAAACATGAGGGCATACTAAGACCTAATACTGGACCACCCCTTCTTGATCCAATGAGCTGTCTCAGGGATTAAATACTCTTTGTAGATATCTTTTGTGATCTGCAGGTCACAAGTTTGAATCTATGGAAGGCCAACTCAGCCTTTTATGATTCCAAGGTCATAAACCGAGTACCTTTAAATTGGGTCCGATTAATAGTTGCTATTCACAGTACTTAGACAGATGTGTAGTATGAAGCATTATGTAAAAACAAGCTCCTGTTGTTAATGAACACACAGTCGAAACCCATCTCCCTCAGTTGCCCTCGAAGTCAAATTTGTCAATAATTCCAGAGTCCTTCACTGCTTCTAGGTATATGTTGTGGAAGGCATGACACCACGCGATTACACATTGTTCTTTCATTGTGTCTGCTGAATAGAAAATAGTATTTCAGGGAAGTAGAATATGAACTGGCCAACATGTTATCTGTGAAACATGGTTTTTCACGATACCTACCTTGTCAGCACAATCTTCGAAATAGAAATGATGACAATCCCCACCCAAAGCCATGCAGTGTTGAGAGAGGGTAGGACAGCCTGCTTTCAGGAAGAAATATGCAAATATGAATTTCTCCAGCTATGTCTGCATTTTTCAAATGTCAGCCTGTTTTCTCCATAGTAACTAGAGTCATTTCTCCAATAACTATGTCTTGTCATTTAACGAGTTAATGAGCCATGTTTCACCCAAAAACCAAACTGATGACCATATTGTAATAAATACCTTACATTCCCTTGCCCACGTTTCTTTCGTAATCCCTCCTCAGTCATCTCTCCCATATCAATGACCGTAAGGAAATAACAGGATAGCAAGCAAACATGGAAGTTAAGGTATAACCATCGATGCATTATGGTTAAGCATTTAAAACACCTACATTAAGGTAGACATTGGCGAGTGAAAGGTACTGTAAAAAACCTTTAACCATGAGGAACATGATGTGGAATGTCTAACCGTTACAAACCTCTTGTACCGAAGGAAAGTGGACAATGCTGTTTTCTCAGGGTTAATACATAGTGTCAATCTTTACGAGGAGTGTAAGTCCTGCTGTTCTGTTGTCCAACTGACCAAAAGACCTGTCTTATTCTGAAAGCCTCAGATTCAATTAGAAGGACTCTTGAATAAGATAGTAGTTGGCTAACAAAGGATGCTTTGAAACAAAAAAGGTTCAGTTTGCAGTCACTGAACTAGGATATTTTTAGGCATTTGTAGCTACTTGAATGGTGTGTGTGTCTAGTTTATGGGTGCATCAATTGTAAGTCTCTAAAATGTACCAAAATAAACATAGGTGCAGGGAGACAAATCTGTAGTATGCAAAACATGTCTTAAAGTAACTGGTGTTGACTTCTTTTCAGTGCTGACAAGACCAATCTCCACAAAAGTAGCAGAGAGACAGTACCTCAGCTTGTGCTGGCTCCAGAATAGTTAGCACAGTCTCTAAAAGTGTCTGGGGGCAGAGGCTAGCAAGTGCTCTTGAGGAAGGAGATCTTCCTGAGAATAGATGGTAGATCACTATGCCTTCTTGCTCATCACTGAATTTGTAACCTACATCAGCATGCAAAAAAATAATGTGATTTTGTGCTATTTCTCTCTGGATGCAGAGTTTAGAGTTTATTTCTAGGTGCTTTTCGTAAACAGAATCTGAATAAGGCAGACGCATAATTACATCACAACCAGAAAAAAAAAAAAACATAATTTAAAACTACAAACTTAAGGTTTGCCTTTGAATGCATAATTTGCCAGGACCATGTAATCTAGGCATGTGACATGCAAAGTAGCACAGCCTATTAGTCTAAATATATTGAGGGGCGATGCTGATGGGGATACATTGAGTTATTCAGACTTATTTCTCAAGTTATCTTTCAACTCTTTTCTTCTGGACTCTCAAAATGTAACTAGGTATCCCCCCACCTCTCCAGGTACTTCCTCAGAGATGTTGTTTTAATGCAAAAAAAATGTTTTCATCATCATATTCAAGTTGTGCTTTTTCTAAAATATGTCTGATATTGCTTCCGTTTGAAGTTGCCACAGTAGGTAACTTAACTTTTCCCTTAGGTCTCAACTTTTGGCCTGTCTGGTTATCTCATCAGAGATATCACTTAGAAGGGAGAAGATGTAATCATCATCATATTCAGGGTGTTCTTTAAGAAGGACATATCTGATGGTGGTCCTACTGATGTAACCATAGAGAACGCACCTTAACAGAAAATCTGCGGTCTTCAGTTTTACTACAAAAACAGTTGGCAGTGGGAGATTGTTTTCTGTTTCCTAGCAGATAGTTCAAAAGAAGTGTGCTGCTTTTAGCATGTGTAAATGGTCTACTCTCTCTGTGATTCTTGTGTTCAACCAGATATTGTTGTGTGTATGGTGAAATATCAAACAATCTAGCTTGCCCTGCTGGGCGAAGGTTCTCCAGATTTTTATGTTTTTTTTGTCTATTTACAGGGTAGTAAACTGTTTGTGATCAGTCCAGTTTTTTCTGTGTGTCATCATAAGCTTTAGTGAAGGGCTATTTGGCGAATAACTAGACTGAGACAATGCACTTTTTTCTCCCAAAGGCAATGACATATTTTCAGCAGAGTTTGAGGTGTTATTTCCAGGCTTTGTCTATCAAATATGTTTCAAATGATTTGATTGTTTTAGGTGGCACTTTGTTTGAGCCATTTGACATCCTTTTAGGATGCAGGTATAGCTAACATGTGCCTCTACTGCAACACAAGGAAGGCCTGTTGGTAGCATTGGTAGACTTTCCTGAAATTCCTTTTGAGACATCCTATTTTGGATTCTTTTTTTTATCAGGACCCCAAAGTGTGGCTCCGTTGGTAATTTGACTTCCAGCCTTTGCCTGGACCATTAAATGTGTTCTAAGAGTTTTTCGCCCTGCATGCAAGGAATTCTAAGGATTGCATTAAAAAAAGTTCAGATTTCTTTCTCACCTTTTTAAAGTGCGGGCCCCGCTGGACGTTGTTTGAGATATTTAGGCCAAGATAGGTGAAGGATTTTACTTAAGCTAACTTTGTGTTATTGATGTAAAAGGATTTGGTGTATTTTTGCTTCTTTCTGAAAGCCAGGAATGTTGTTCTCTTCAGGCCATTCACTTTGCGGTATGCTACCATCACTGCAGTGAATGAAGGGTGAATCAGTTAAGAATAACCAAGATGACATTTGACATTGCATCTTGTCTGGAATTGGAATAACGGTGAACTTGGTGCTGAGCTGCTAGTGCCGGAAGTGCTGTGCTGTGCTGTGATGCTGTGACGCTGCAGGCAGGCAGGCAGGCAGGCAGGCAGGAGGAGGGGAAGGAGCAGGGCGCAAGTCTGAGGCACCTCACTGGCACCCTGCCTTATTGGTGTCAGCTTCTGTATCGGTGCCAGTGCCCCAGGGCGGTCAAGTATGGCAACGACCTGACACGACCCGACCTGCGGAGGAGGAGGTGGAGGAGGTGGAGAGAAGAGGAGAGGTGAGGTCATAGATTCGCACAATCGCCAAGTGAGCCATCTGACACCACCCAAGCAGGAAAGCGGAGAGCAGCTCTGCCCCCCTCCGGCCCCTGCTCTATAATGCCTTCCCTCTGTACCCTCTTCTGTGGCTTGGCATGGTTGCCCCTGGAGGCAAGCAGGGGCAAGCGGGGCTGGACCCCCGGATCAACCAATCAATCAACTTGAATGTTACAGAGGGGGACTGCTGGTGAGGTTCGGAGAGTGTAAACTTGGAGCCGGTCGAATCCAAGGGCCAACTGCAGGCAGGCAGGCTCAGAGCTTCGGGCTGCGGTGCACAGCAGAAGCGGACAGTGATAGGTTGGTGCGGCTTGCTGTGTCCTGTCAGTCTGTCCACCGCTTATCCACTACAGAGACAATTTTAGAGGTTACTCAGTAAAAACCTGATCTTCCATGATGTATGGAACAAGGGGGAGCTCAAGGAGAGATATGGAGGCACAGGCACAGGAACATGTAAAAGGCCAGCTACAAAATCACCAGGAGGAGGTGTCGGAGGTGGATCGTGGAAAGGTGCCAATAATCTCAAGGCTTGCAAAGTGAATAGAGCCCAATGCGTGGGGTTCCACACTCAGAAGCCTGTGCAAAGAGGACAAGGGTGAGACTGGGGAGCCTGGTCTAACCTCCTGCCTCCCAGGCCTCCCTACCACTGCTGTCAGGGGGAATGGGAAAACCCCAATCACAGAAGATGAGCAGGGCAAAGGAGACAGCACTGAGGTCATAGAAGCATTGAGGAGAGACAAAGAGGGAAGAGACACAAGCCAGGGCGACTCCATAAGTGCAACAAAGAGACATTTATGGGAAAAAACCTGGAAGAGGAAAGAATTAAGGGCTTCAGAAAACTCAATCAAGCACTGCATAATCAGGGCCCAAGGGCCTCTTCACCCCCAATTGATAAACAGAAACACTGGGTAAATACCATAACACATTATTACAATTAACTTAATGTGAACGCTGAACAGAAACAGATGCTGTATTTCATGTTACATGCCGACCCGGAGCAAGTGCAGGGGAATAGTGGTGTTATTAAATCAGAGAAGGCCAAAACAGTAGCCTGGCAGCCAGAATCATCTACATCACCCAAACCATCTTGCAGGTATGCTACCATTGCTGTGAGTTGAGCCTGCAACCCTTTCGGGGGCTGGGTGATCAAGATCAAGTCATTGGCATATAGAAGTTGAAGAACTCGAAAGTGATTTATTGTTTGTATGTCTGGGGTTGCTTTCAGCACATCCCTATATCAGTCATTTGTATAAAGAGAAAATAGTAGGGAGGTAGTTGTCTGCCTTGTTTCACTCTTTCAGGGGAAGCAAATAATTTGCTGAGAATCTCTTTTTGGTTTAGCCTGATTTGTGAGGTGGTGACAATGTAAATCATTCTTATCAGCAACAACAGTACTGAATCCAGGCACATGTTTTGCACCTTTGTAAGCCTGGGTACCAAGTCAAAGGCCACCTTGAAATCCAGAAAAGCTACATAGAGTGGCATTTTTTTTTGCTGTACTGTAATTATGAACTGTGTCCGAAAAGATGAATATCTGATCTATGGAAGGGAGGCCTTCTTTGAAGTCTTTTTGAATTTGATTTATGATGTTTCCTTTTTAAATCCCATCCTCAACGGAAGAAGATTTTGCAGTCAATGTCTATCAGCCTTTAGGATCTTTGGTGACTTTTTATACAAAAGTATGATTGTACAGTTTTACCCGAAAAAGGAGCAAACATTTGTAAAGGAGCACTCAACAAAAGTTGGCATTAGATTTTCTTGCCACCTTGCCACCATTCTGTGGAGTATTTAAATATCTCCACCAGTATCATGTTGCGTACCAGTGCTTTACCCTTTGTCAATTCTCTTAAAGATGTCTGTACAAAAATGCCTTCCAGAAACGCTTTCTGACTGTTAGATCCACCTCAGTCATAGTTTGAGTCCAATAACAGCTGAAAGCATGCTCTCGAATCATGCTCAGATGGTTGACTCCAGAGGCTTGGAGGGCACATCAGCACGCTACGTGTCTGACATGCGAGAGTGTGTCTGAGATGAGTGGAATTGGTCGGCATAGCAGCCTATGCAGCTTGCATGCTCTATGCTTTCCCACCTATGGTTGCCACCTACAATTACCACCAGCCTGTTGTTCCGGTTGGTGGGGGTCTGCATGATCTGGTATGTGCAGCCCATTCTGGCAACTTCAGGCAGCATTGGTTGACTAGACTTGTGAGGCTGCTGCGACACTAAACCATAGCCACGCAATTCCTATCTCCAACAGCACCAAAGTTCCAAATGTTGCCATCCACATGTGACCCTACAGGGAGGGTCTGGCTGCAGCCTTACAGCCTGAAAGTCCCTCCACAGGACCCATGGCCACAGAGAAGGTAAATGGTACTGGCAACATCACGCCAGAATCCAGGCACTTAATCCTGCATTCTGCTTCTCCTGTGACCCTGCACTTAACAATGCATCAAGGGAAGTGGGCAAGGTGAGTGACTGCAGTGTGAACCTTGGTTTGTTACCAACCTCATTACCCACTTCACACTCCCCAGAGGGCAACTGAGAGGGGTATGGAGCAAACATATGAGGGGCTAGGGTTCTTGGTTTCTGGGTATGACAAGTAAGAGTTGTGGTGCTGTATGATGATTGTATGACAATTGCATCACCTGTGAAGCAAAATCTTAAAGAGGGAAGGAGCCTAGGATGGCAGGAGATGGTCACAGGAGTGGAGGCCAAATCCTTTCACCACTTAAGTAAAGGAGAATTCAGATCTCCCCAGACAAAATGCACCAGTGTTCAGGCTTCTTTCAGTACTCCAGACCCCAATAGTTTAGTAAGCAGCACCAATAGAAACTGATGTTGACCCAAAATGGAAAGCGAACATGATACCTTAGAGTAGCAAGCACTAAGGACAAATCACCAGAGCCATACACATCATCATCTTGGAAAACACCTATGAAAACATCACAAGTGCCAATCCAAACACATGATCTACAATACTCATCAATGTGCATAAGCGCTGTTAAAATTAATTAAGAGATGCCCAGCTTTACTATACACTGATCCTGACTACATCAGGACATTAGCGAATAGCAAGTGGTTGTAGTGTTGTGAGATCATGTGTGCTAGGACCCTTGTGGTTCTAGGGCAGACACAACAGAGAAATGACATAATCAGAGTGCAGTGTGTGATTTATGCTGAGGAATAAAGACGTCTGGTATAGAGCTCCTTGTGTGGCATATCCATTTACATGCTCCTGGGCTGGAGAGGACACTACAACTGGTGATGAGGATGATGTGTGCCCTGAAGAAACAAGACTGTTCTCCCTGGGATTCGGCGACAACACAGCAAACTGACTGTGCGTGTCTCCTACACTCAAATTGATGAGGAGCAGTTTGATGTTAGCGTATGTGGAGTCGAAGCCCTGCTCCAGCCAATATACGGCCGGCCCTCGAAGAGGTTGAAGTCCGTGAGGAGGAGAGCATTCAAAAAGCCTATCAGAATCCATTGTTAAGCCTGAAGGAAGAAATACCATGTTGTGCCATAACACAGGACCATCATCAATGCAAAGCAAACGCTAAAGGCAGTGATAACCAGGTCCGAAAGTACAAACATCCTTACCAGCACGAGCGAGTGAAGTGCCACACCAACTCAAATCGGGCATGATGACTTGGGCCCGGTTGAGAGGCCTATATGTGCACAGCGGTGAGTGGCATCCGGTGCACTGAAAGCCACCAGAATAGTGATTATTTTCAATGGCTGCACAAAAGAGCACAAAGTACGATGCAGCCATGTTTCTGAAGTCACTAGCACCACCTTTTGAAATTGCCAAGAAGCAGAATATTGATGCTAGGTGGACAGCATGGTTTGAGACGTTAGATGACTTAATAGATATCCTAGAAGAAGTACACAATAAGAACCTCATTAAGTATTCAAAGGACTTTGCCAATGACGGAGTACAAGAAGTACTGAAGAAAAGTTTGCAGAGTGATGCAATATCGTACAAGCAGATCAAAATAGCTTGCTCCAGCACCAAGTTCAATCCAATGCTGAATGTCAATTATGAAAGGTACATTTTCAATCAAGTGAGACAGCAAGCTGGTGAAACGATGGATGAGTCTGTTGAAAGACTTGATGTGCTTATCAAACACTGTAAGTTTAGTGAACTTAATGTTTAAGAAGCCAACGATGGTTGTCTTTCAGACTCTTTCAGAAGACACATGTTGAGAGAGACACTCATGTTAGAAAAAAATACTAATGGCTGCATGAGCCGATGATAAAACAGACTGACAAGCTGCTGATATGGAATCTGGAACAGTGAAAAAAGAATCAGTGTTGGTCGCTAACCACCGTCTTCAAAGAAGGAAAACGTGTTTCTGATATGGGTTTACATTTCCCCATGAAGGTAAATGCCCACCCATAAGACAGACATGAAAAGGCCGCAGGAAAGAAAACCACTTCATAATGGGTTATAAAGTGAAAGAGAAACCAAATAAATCACAGCTAGAAGAGAAAATGGATGCCTGAAGGTTCCAGAAGCATTCTTGCCAAGCCCACAAGGCTAAAAAGCAACATCATTTACTACAAGTAGAAACCAGACAAAGCTGATCGTCATCAAGCTCATCCTACAAAGGCTCTTCAATGTCATTATCAAGTGCCAGTGAAGAAGATGGATGTTCGATGATGGTATTGACCAAGGAACGACAGGCACATGTTGGTTTGGCTGATTGCAGGGAAAAATAAAAGACAAAGACTAAACATCAAACAAAGCAACCTAATTCCTTTGGATACTGCCCCAAGAGTACAATAAAAATCAAAAGTTGCCCCATAATCTTTATCATAGACAGTGGTGCATCAATTAACATCATGCCAGTAGAGAAGTTCAATAGTCTGCTTCTTGTGCCTCACACTGTCAAACACAAAGATATACATGTAGGCTGCTTCTAAACTTTTGCAAAGTCAAGGGTCATTCACAGCAAGGATGTGATACAAAATCGTGTCCATGCAAGTACCAATTCACACTCTTCAAGGAAATTTGACCAGTGCATGCCTACTCAGTTTTGCCACTGCTGTTCACATGGGACTGATGTCTCTCAATTACAACCTCCACACACAATCTGAAATTGTGAGTCAGTTTCTATTGTTGTTTTATTGTCTAGGAGGACTCAAGGCAATAATAGTGTGACTTCACATTAATAAGGATATTCACCCTGTTGCCCAGTGGCATCGCAGAGTTGCTTTTCACTAGCAAGAAGCCATTGAGAAAGAACTGAAAAAGCTGTTGAAGCATGACATTATTGAGTGCTCCACCAGTCAAACGCCATGGGTTTCCACCCTTAGTGTTGGTATCAACAAAGGATAGTGGATGTGCAGTGGGCATCTGTGTTGATATGTGCCAGGCCAACAAAGCAGAGAGTTACAGACATCCTGGTCCATTCATAGCGGACATGATCATGATCGTACAGTGCCAAGGATTTGTCCTGTCTTGACCTGAACAAGGGAGTGTGAGTTTCACAAGACCAAACTTAAGTTCTTTGGATACATATTCTCTTATGAGAGAATGACTCATGACCCAGATAAAGTGCAAACACTGTCAGCTACTTGCCCCTCACAAGGTATCGCCATGCTGTGATCCTTTTTCTGAATGGCCAGGTATTGCTAAAGGTACATTTGTGACTTTGCTACAGTAAGTACCCCATTGAGAGGACTTGACAAAATGAAATGGCCCTTTCCTGTGGTGTGCTGAATAAGATCAGCTTCAAATTAATAAAACATGAGATTGAAAATGCAACAGAGATGTCCTGTTTTGACCCCAAGTTACATACTGAGATCACAGTAGATGTGAGCCCAGTGGGGCTGGGGGCAATCCTTGCTCAAAACAATGATCATCCGAATGCTCAGAGACACATTGTGGCTTATGCCAGTCAAAGCCTGACCATCAAGTGCTGCTCACTATTTTTGGAAAACCCAAAAGCAAAGATGCCCACTTGCATTCCAGCACAAAAACAATTCATGGAGGCATTTTCCTCGTTCTATGTGTGCTGCAGATTGCAGCACATATAAAAAGAAGAAAAAACAAGGAGAAATAAACCATTTCTCCTTGTTACATCTGCTCTGGGGAGATGTAAGGTTTTTGTGCTGCCCCAGGTTTACGTGATTTTGTAAATCATGGGAAGCATCAACATCCATGGGTGTTGTTTGGGAACACACACCGAAACATGCACAGAAGGTCTCCTTGACGCAGAGTAAGGCAAGGCAGCACTTTGCGCTGCCTTGCCTTACTCCATATCTATGAGGACATGAAAAGCCAGGCAGGGTGGCTTTGCATCACCTCACAGATATGGCAGAGAGGCCTACAACATCTAAAAAAAGTGACTCTCCAGCGCCATAGGACTCTTGTAAATAATCTCCTAAATGTCAAACATCAAAACAGTACACCTGTGTCGCCCCAAACCAATGGCATTGTGGGACTATTCATAGGTCCCCTCAAATCGGTAATTCAACAAGCATCGATGGAGGGGTTGAGCTAAACCAAGCCCTGTGTCAAGCCTTCCATACTCATCTTTCAACTCCTCACTTCACAACTGGTGAGGGTCGGATAAGGCTTGCGTCACAGACAGTTTTCTGAAGTGCAGAAAGAAAACATATGCCTGATTGGTGTCGACAAGCTCAATAAACAGCCTTTGTTGAAGGTGACTGGGTCCTGGTCAAGAGAAATAAAAGCAGAAAACAGACAATCCATTTGCTGTTGATCCTCTGAGGGTGGTGACATGCACAGGACACATTATGATGGTGCATCATCACAGAAAGTCAATCACACGGGGCTCATCACGCTTTAAACACCTACCTCGATGTTCATCAGTTCCTACAATTGTGAAAGAGGTGACCCTGTCTAACAGTCCAGATCAAGCATCAGAACCTGTACTGCTGCTGCCCAACCAGAGTGCATCTCAACTACCTCATACGACTCAATCCAGCCAATTGCTGCGAGTGTCTCCACGACTTATTGAAGAAATATAATGTAACTGTTGTTTATACTTTTTCTTTAACTCAAGGGGAGACGTAATGTTGTGAGACCATGTGCGCTAGGACCCTTGGGTTCTACGAGGAATCAACAGAGAAATTATACAACTTGCTGGGAGGTGTTATGGTATGGTTATTAATGGTTATAGATATTCAGAGTGGTGTGTGTGATTGTATGTGAAGGAATAAATGCGTCTGTTTTAGAGCTCTGTGTGTAGTGTCTTCATTAATATGCTGCTGGGCTAGGGAGGATGTTATTGTGGGCATTCCAAACAATAAAGACGTTAAAGAATACCATATACTCAAAAAGCAAGGTACAATAGTTTGACTCAAAGAGTGGAAGACATCTAAAACACTTAGCAAAGAAACAACTCTTCAAAATAGCTTCTGTATCCCACCAACAACGGGTGTACCTTTGCAAATAAGTCACCCAATAATGTAAAAATATTACCTTATTGGTTTTCACATAAAATGTGCTCAAGTGTTTCATAAATCATGAGCAACAAAAAAATTATAATGGCCTCAAATCTTCATGCTTCCCTAAGACACCGACAAAGGGAAATAAAATGAAAATGATTGAGAATTAATTATAGCCAAACGCCTAATATCAGAATGATCTCCACGACTAATCTAAAGGTTCAGAGCCCCAAATACTAGGGATTCCTATTAATCAAGAGCTCCCGATTTACAAATACCACATAAAACATACCACCTACACATATATATATATATATATATATATATATATATATATATATATATATATATATATATATATATATATATATATATATATATACCAGTGACGTTATCAAACATTTATATAGAAGAGCTAAGTGTACTACACTAGTTACATGCTAAGCAGCATAGTTCCCAGGATAGATGACATTGATGCACAGGAACTTTGTGGGGCACTCATTCCAAGAGTGCTAAGGATGTGGGCCCGCACAAGGCGGAAAAACATTTTCCAAGTGTGGGACAGTGGCTAGGATGCGGTTTTTATACCAAAACCATAACCAAGATGTCCACTGGCTCCTTACACGAAGGAAAAAACAAATAAAAAACAGCGAAGCTTTATGAACACAACAGGCAGCGTCAGATCAATATGTTTATTTTGTACACACTACAATGCGAATTACAAAGGTTACCCTAGTCTGATAAGCAGAAAGCGGTCGAGATCCTGTCCTAAATTCTATCCTCCCTGGCTTGGGGTCAGAAGTACCTTCACTTTTTGATTGCCCTTAGATACATATTAGATACAGGTGTAAACACTGTCACATATTGCAATAAGAAAGCTCATTAGTCAAAATATACTCAGATTACTTGGTGGAGATTTAAACTCTGAATTTAGCTCATTCATGATTTTTCTATGAAAGGAGCCTGCCTAGAGACAAAATCAATTCATAAATGGTTAATTGCTAAATTATTCTGGTGGGTGGGTATATTTTCTGTAATAGCAAGCTGTCAGGATTAAATACACCGAGACGCCTATTTCCTTTCCTACAAACTCAGTACTTCCCTTTGTCAGATAAAGGAATTGCCAATATTGTCAGTATCCTACGTACTGAATCGAACAGTGTAACTGCATTCTGGAAGCTACCTCTACAGAAACAGCCATGCTTATCTCTAATGAAATACGAAAGAGGATGGAAATAAGACAAGAAAAACCCAGATCAGCATAGTTATGGGCACAAACATTGATTTGTTATTGGGACAAGAATATCAGTAAAATATACTTGAAATATTATAAGGGAGACTTTGCACTACTATTTGCTAATGGTGTGTCGGCATTGACCACCGAAGTAACATAAGAAAGCACTTGTAATTAGGCAGGCAGCAGCCTTGTACTTAAAGATGGAAAGCCTGGCAGACACAAGTCCACTGAAGGTTAGGGAACTGTCTCTAAAGTGAAAAGATACTTAAAAGTCTTTAAGGACTAGTGTTATTTTTTATTTTGCATAGGCCCCAACAAGATTTAGCAGGTTATTTCAAAATGAGGTTCTCCAGTAGCGACCAAGAGACAGCTGCTCACAACAGCAAAATATCAAAGTTACAAGCCAAAGAAAATGCCCAAATATTTCTCTTGTATAAGGACTGGACAGAATGTTCTTTGAAAAGACTGTGCCTGGGCTGAAAGTATGAGGTCTACAATCCCCAATGTCCTCAGCATGTTCTCTTTAATGATTATATTACTTCAGTATCATAAAACAACATCCATATTGGCAGTCCCGCACACAGTCTTCATGAAAATTAAATACTATTTAATTATTAACATGTACTCTGACCATTACAGCGTAGTGTACCATTGAACACATGAACCAGACAATGCTTTAAGGATCCCCTTAGCATATTCTTGTAACTATAGCAAAAGAAATACCCTCTAGGTAAATATAGGCAAGGCACTGATTAGCATGTCTGCAGGGAATGGACTGTTCATTAGTTCTGCCATTTGTGACTTCCAAGGCTGATGTTAAAATATCCTGAAAGTGGGGGGTGCAGAAATCACCTGACAAAGTCACGCTGTCCTCTGCTGAGTTTAACAAGTTGTTCTCTGTCACATTCATCGTTTATTATTTTTCATTTAGTTTTCCCAGTCATTAGACTTGCAAAAAGTGATGTTTTTTACAGTATCTGTTGTTGAGCCTATAGAGTTGATGCCAACTTCTAGCAATTTCTGTGTTTCTGGCACAGCACCTACAGGCTGTGTCTAATAACATCTTGGAGGTTTGCTGCTGGTCCATATCAAGATTGAGCAGGAAAATCCTTCTTTCCTCATGATTAGAGGGGCTGGGGAACCACAACTACCGAGCACTACTCTTCAGAGTTTCATGGCCCTGGGTTTCCAGCAGCAGGGCAGTAATATGCCCCCATATATGAAGCAGAGGGATTTCATTATTCCCACTGATTTGTCAGATACAAACAGTGCTGTTCTAAAAGCATACTTCACTAGTACAAAGGGGTTGATGTGTGGCATAGCCCAAGTGAAGTGATGAACAAGGTGGCATCCTAAATACAAATCCCTACACTCGAGTAGTGGGAATTCTAGTTTCTAGTGAGACCTATTAGATCCTCTTTTAAATGTACCAAGCTCACATACGGAGGCAATTCAATAACATGCATTCCCTTTTTCTGAGACCGCATGTTCACTTCCTTTCATGCACCAAGACTACAGGATTATTTTTTTTTCTTAAAAAATGTTGCACTAATATTTATTTATTTTTGACCGCAGGGAAAATTATGTTGAAACCCAGGCCTTACTGGATGATCAGTTTTCACCCTTTTGCTCTTTTTACAGTGCTTGCAAGGTGTCTGAGTCAATAGCTAAATAACAATCTTGAACATGGAAACCAAAGACATAGGCACTAGTATACATACAACGTGAATCCTGACATTAGTGGGCCTGTAAGCATGTTACATGCATGACTTTCTGGGGAAAAAAGCCTTGCAGGAAACCGTTATTGAATGTAGTCGATAAGATATTCAATCACTCACGAAATTCCTCTTTTTTGTTAGATAGGTCAATTTTTACTTTTCGAAAATATTGTTGAACTTTCAAAAAAACAACACAAGTTGGGTTATGGGAGATTAGTTGACATGTGTTTCACTCATGCAGGAGGTTGGCTCATGAGCGTCCTCCTTCAATTCCACAAAGTCTGATTTTGTGTGAATCAAAGTGTCTTCACAGTAAGGTCAGTGCCAAATCCGGTCCAATAAACAGCAGTAAATATAGGCATCAGGCAGACTAAGGAAAGCGGTCCAATCATCTTGGTTTCCCAGGAATTTGCTTGATTCACCTCTTTTGTATGTTTAGACAACGTCTCTTTGCTTTTCAAATATTACTTTTCAAAACATATTGGCTTCTGTGGACTACGAATTGGTAGAATGCCATCGGTGGGATAAAGATTTCTTTCTACTTGAAATTGTTGGCTTTTTGAGGAGCATAGAAGTCATAGACAGAGGTTGGTAAATCCCAAGTGAAAATACATGTGTAATAATTGTAACTCCATTTTAACATCTGCATAGATGTTTGCATAATGCTGTGCCACAAACATTAGTCCTTCTAAGCTAATTTGTGGGCTGAGAATGGTCTTCCATATCAAGTAGTCAGGGGCCATGGTCCACTGAAAAGTTTAGTTTTATTCCCTTTTTTCGAAGCTTGTACAATCTGTATATATTGGCCTATGAGTTTGTTTGAATCACTCATTGTAGATGTAGTAATTGATTGTAGTAATTGGATCTTCTTCTAGTAGTTATTCATGGATGGGAGGTTATAAAAAAATAAGAGTACTTTTTACTTCCAATGTGTTAAGGAAACAGAGGACAGACTAATTTTTTAAAATTAGTAAACTGAAGCCCCTCACTGATAACACACTGTGCATGCTAGATGAAAGTGTGCATGAAAGCTCAATGGTCCACTTTCTGATATTACCAGGGGACAACCTTTGAAATGTTTCCAGTGAAAAAACTGTGCTGCAAGTGGTGCATTTCTGGGTGTCCCTTTTCTAGAGAATCACGTCCTCTCCATGTGCTAGATACAAAACAGACAAATTAATTGGCCAAAGTCACAATCTGAAGGTGTCTTGCCCAGTTGCAGCTCGCTATGACAAACAAGGGGCAGGGCGGGTGCAGCGCAAGGGGGGGTGCGGAGGGGAGGGGTACATTTATTAAATAAAAAATAAATTTAATAAACATACCTGATCGTCTGACCTGCACCGCGCCGCTCATCTTTCCATCTTCGCTGCATGAACAGGCTTGCAGCATAGCCTGCTCTGCAGCCAATCCTGATGCTGCCCTTGGTTAATAGGTACCTGCTTTCTCTAATTGGAGGATCATATATTGTCTTCCTGGATCAGTAGCCCATGCACTGTCTCAGACATAACCCTCATACTTTCAGCCTGGTCTCTGTGGCCTCTACCTAAGGAAGAAGAGGGAACAGGCCACCCCTGCAAAAACAGCGGCATCTAGCAAACCATTTTGAATTTGGTAAATTCAGATGATGCTGAGACCAGACCTCTATACTCCTCCCTGCAAGGGAAGCAATGGTTCAAGATATCTTGGAGCTGTGGCTTAAGATGTAGATTGGCGCTCAGCCCATCAGGGTATATAGAAGCAATTCCAGATTAACCATGAGCTGCTCCTTAGCCAATGTTCACTGGTTCTCTGGAAAGTCAGCACTATATTGCCACCAGCCACTGAAGATGTAACAACCCCCATCCTAGAACGGCCTGCAGTGACTCTCCAAGGATGTCTTCTGCCATGATTTTCCATTCATGGTTAAGATGCCTTGCGTTAAATACCACAATATATTCTCTAGCTTCTGGTTCTTTAGATGTAGGAAGAGAAAATATTAGATAATTAACCCACATTACCAGAATCCCGCTGTAGTATAAAAGGTGCATCCATAGAGTTAATACTCCAGTGAAACAGAAATCTGAAGTGGGAATGTGGACCACCCAAATCCAAGAGGAAAAACTGCTGGTTTGAGAAATGTATGGGGACATGAAAAAAGATGTCCCAAACATCTTTTCGTATAATGCAGTCACCTGATAGTAGTATGGCTTGTCATGCCACTTTTTTAAAAAGCAGATGAAAAATGTAGTAGCACACAGTCTCATCTATTTTAGCAATGCAAAGTAAGGATGTGCTATAATGAGATCTTGAGTAACTAAGATGAGCTTGAAGTTATTTGCAGAGTGAGAAGAAGAAAATCCTACTTGTTAACTAGTTTTAACTATGTCCCAGGCGCATAGACCAGACATTGTGGGTTTTGATTTTCAAAGGTAAAGTGACAGACAACTGCCAGATTATAGAAACACTTATTACTAGCCAATGGTGGGTAAAGAAAAGCAGAGGTTAAGGCCAAATCCCTTGGTGAGGGGGGTCTCAACCTCAGCCTCCTATCCAAGTGGAATACTTTTTACAGGGATTTGCATCCACAGCAAAAGTACAGCTTGGAAGAAATGGGGGCCTTTTCTGGGGTCATCACTATCCACTCTACATTGAATATTTGATCAAGTTGGCCTCAAAACATTTTAGCCCAGGTTAAAGGGATACTAAGCAACATAGGGGGTCATTTCGACCTCGGCGGTCTTTTCACAAGACCGCCGAGGGACCGCCGTGCTGAAGACCGCCAGTGGTGGCGGTTTTCCGCTCGGCGTATTATGACTGCTGGCAGCCCTCTGTCCTTTTCCGGACAGAGAGCCGCCAGCAGCCATACTGGCGGGCGGCGGGGAAGTGGAGGTTGCTCCACCTCCACTGCCACGTCAACAGAACACCGCCCACCGAATCACGTTCTGTGATTCGGCGTGGCGGTGTTCTGTTGACGGTGTGCTGGTGGCGGAGCAGCCCCCATGGATCCCATCCCCTCCCGGAAGATCAACGGACAAGGTAAGTTGATCGTCCGTTAGGGGAGGGAGTTGGGGGGGTGTTGTGTGATGTGTGGGTGCATGGGGGTGTGCGTGTGAGTATGTAGAGGGGGTGTGTGAGTGCGTGTATGCATGCGGGGTGTAGTGTGAATGGAAATGTGTGCATGTCTGTCTGTATGTATGTCTTTATGGATGTGTGCGTGTATGTCTGAATGAGGGTGTGCGTGTATGACTGTGTGTGTGTCTGTTGGCATGTTTGTTCGTGTGTGTGCGGGAATGTGTGTTGGTGGTGTCTGCATACGCGTCGGGTGTGTGTCAGTGTTGTGATGTCAGGGTAGGGGTGGGGAGGGGTGTCCTGCCACCTTTGGGGGTTGCAGGGGGGTGGGGGGTGTTGGGGACGGACTCGGGGGAGGGGGTGACGGAGACCCCTATCAGTGCCAGGGAAGGAATTTCCTGGCACTGATAGTGCTTACCGCCATGGATTTCATGGCGGTTCCAAACCCCATGAAATCCATGGCAGTAAGCCGGGTCATGATACCGCCGGCGGTCTTGTGACGGCCGCCGGGCTGGAGACCCAAGTCTCCAGCCCAGCGGTCGTCTCCGCCATGGCGGTCTGATCGGAGAAGTGGCGGATGACCATGGCGGTAACCGCCATGGTCATAATTCAATTTTTTTTACCGCCAGCCTGTTGCCGGTAAAACCGCCACTTCTCCATCAACCGCCAGGGTCGTAATGACCCCCATAATGTTTTGAGCTTTATCATTCTTTAAACCTCATGTTAGCTTTTGATATCACTGCTATTACAAAGGACAAACAAGATGTTCAGTAGAGATTCAAATTTGATGCCCCATGAGCCTCAATAGTTACAGTCTTCTCTGATTCAGCTAGGCCTGGAGGATCTTGACTAGGGTTTGATCTATATGAATGCCATAAGTACTTCACTGAATGGCAAAAGTCATCACCTTAAAAATACTTAATAGCATATTGTATCAACAGGATGTGGTAGAGTATTTCATTCATAGATGTAGATGGTCATGCACTAGGAAGACCTGGGATCACACACACACTTTGACCAGTGGTCGAAATTCTTCTTCAAACCCCTCCAATGGTTGATTTCTGACAAGAAAACAAATTTGGTTGGGTCCAAATGGAGGTGGAATGGTGCACAAAATAGTCATGGACTGAGACATGGACATGAGTAGCTATCAGTTGCTCAGATTAATTCCAGCATTCCTTCCATCCTTTTTTGTGTGTACTTCAGTGCAAAGCCCTAAGTAGGACAGGTATACTCAGACTTGGGTCCAATGCACACTGTGTCAGCGGAACCAAGCTATACCCAGCTAATGGCGTGGTAATAAGGGTAAAATCAGTCTTGGGTTGCCTGTTTTCTGGTTCAGGGAGGACCTCACCTGTCAGTTCAGACTGAACTGTTGCTATTGGAACAGGGTCAAGACTGATTTGCACAAGACGGAGTGCAAATTGTGGTGGCATGATGGGCGAGATAGCTATTGACTGAGATGCAGCCCAAGTAATTGCAAGTGGTGGAGATTAATTCAAGCATGCCATCCATCACATTTTTGTATACTTGAGAAAGCAAATCAAGGTCTACTTTTCTACATCCTTTCATCCCTTGTAAGCCTATTCTAAATGCCTCTATTTATTTTTTTCTAAAGTTTGTTATAGCATTGTGACATGGTAACATTATAGTTGAGACTGTAAGATGTGATGAAGCAGAAGTTAGAATTAAATTGCTGTCCCTTGAGTCCCAATTTTATATTCTTCAAGCGATACCCCTGTTTGCGTGGAGATGATTTACAGGTTCTCAACAGTTCACCTTTTTACACCTTTTCTGAAACACATTTAGGGGGTCATTCCGACCCTGGCGGTCATAGACCGCCAGGGCCGGGGACCGCGGATGCACCGCCAACAGGCTGGCGGTGCATCCAGGCCAATTCTGACCGTGGCGGTAAAGCCGCGGTCAGAAAAGGGAAACCGGCGGTTTCCTGCCGGTTTTCCCCTGGCCTGAGGAATCCTCCATGGCGGCGCTGCAGGCAGCGCCGCCATGGGGATTCCGACCCCCTTCCCGCCAGCCTGGTTCTGGTGGTTTTGACCGCCAGAACCTTGCTGGCGGGAACAGGTGTCGTGGGGGCCCTGGGGGCCCCTGCAGTGCCAATGGCAATGGGCACTGCAGGGGCCCCCTAACAGGGCCCCACAAAGATTTTCAGTGTCTGCATTGCAGACACTGAAAATCGCGACGGGTGCAACTGCACCCGTCGCACCCTTTCCACTCCGCCGGCTCCTCGTGGAAGGGGGTTTCCCGCTGGGCGGGCGGGCGGCCTTCTGGCTGTCGCCCGCCAGCCCAGCAGGAAACTCAGAATGACCGCCGCGGTCATTTGACCGCAGTGCGGTCATTCGGCGGCTCCCGCCAGGCGTGCGGTTACCGCCGGCGGCGGGAGTCAGAATGACCCCCTTAATTTGGTTCTACTTTTGGGCTTGAAGTTAGTGAGTTCTACAGACTAGGCCCATTGACTCCCCATTTATCTTCTGCCATTCCTTAGCCATTTGAAAGTTAATTGGGTAGTGATATTTGCCATTTTTGAGAAAGTGGATTATCAGTTAGGGTGATTGTGAGGCATCACTGTTAGACATGACAGCTTTAGGGTGGTCATCCCCCAAATTTTTGCCTGCCTGCCTCCACTTTTCTGATACTGTATTTGCTGGTTTAAGGACTCTGCACATTTTACCACTGCTAAACAGTGATAAAGTGCATATGCTCTCTCCCTTAAAACATGGTAACATTGGTTCATACCCAACTCGCATATCTGATCTACTTGTAAGTCCCTAGAAAAGTGCACTACATGTGCCCAGGACCTTTAGATTGAATGATACTAGTGGGTCTGCAGCACTGGTTGTGCCACTGATATAAGTAGCCCCTTAACCATGTCTCAGGCCTGCCATTGCAAGGCCTGTGTGTGCAGTTACACTGCCATTTCGACTTGGCATTTAAACATACTTGCTAAGCCCTAAACTTCCCTTTTTCTACATATATGTCACCCCTAAGGTAGGCCCTTGGTAACCCATAGGGCAGGGTGCTGTGTAGGTAAAAGGCAGGACATATACCTGTGTGTTTTATATGTCCTGGTAGTGTTAAACTCCTAAATTAGTTTTCCACTGCTGTGAGGCCTGCTCCTTTCATAGGCAAACATTAGGGCTACCCTCATCGACTAATTGAGTGGTAGATTCTAATCAGAAAGGAATAAACAGGTCATATTTAGTATGGCCAGAATGGTAATACAAAGTCCTGCTTACTGGTGAGGTTGGTTTTTATATCACTATTTAAGAAATGTCACTTTTAGAAAGTAATCAATTCTCTGCTCTCAAAATCCATCTGTGCCTTACAGCCTGTCTCCAATCTACATCTGGGCTGGGCTGGGCTGGGTAACAGCTCCCTTGTGCATTTCACCCAGACAACCACAAGCACAAGATGCTCAGTCATACCTGCACTCATCTGCATACTGAATGGGTCTTCCTGGGCTGGAAGGGTGAAGGGGCCTGACACTTTCATTTCAAAGGCTAGTGGCCTGCCCTCACACAATGGACTGCCAAACCCCCTACTAGGACCCTGGCAGACAGACCTGTACTGAAAGGGGACTTAGTGCACTTCAAAACCACTCTATGAAGTGTCCCCCACTTCAAAGGCTCTTTTGGGTATAGAAACTGGGTCCGTGACCCCACCAACTCAGACAGGTTCTGGGATGGACACTCTGAAAAAGATCCTGCAACCTGCCAAGAGGAGCTGCCTGGCTGCCCAAAGGACTCACCTGGACTGCTCTGCTGTGAAGGACTGCTGCCTTGCTGTTGCCCTGCTGCCTTGCTGGCCTCTGACTCTGCTGAGAAGTGCTCTCCAAGGGCATGGATTGAGCTTGCCTCCTGTTCCAGAAGTCTCAGGGCAAAAATGACATCTACTCTTCAAGGAAACGCCTTGTGTGGCGAAAAGTGCTGCACAGCCTGCCAGAATCAACGCACAGCCTGCCGTAAGTGAAAGAATCACCACATCGCCGAACAGGAACGACAACGCCCGGCTGGCCGAGTGGAGAATGACGCAGCACCTGCATTGCGACCGGAAGTTTGATGCACAGCCGTGCCGGATCAACATATCACCAAGCTGGAACAACGCAGCCCGACTTCCTGCCTGAGGAATCGACACAGCACGTGCTGTGCGACAGAAACTCTGACGCATCACCACACAGGATCGATGCAGCAACTGTGACTTCGTCCTGCATGCCCAGGATTTCCACGCAAAAGACCCCACATCACAGTGAGGTTCCAAGACTGCGCGCTGGAAATCGATGCAAAGCCCTTGCAGCGTGGGTAGAATCTACGCATCGTCTGTGCGCCTCCTGAACTCTGATGCACACCTTCCTTTTTCCACGCATCTCCTCCTCTGCAGTGTCCGTGCATGTAATTTTGACGCATACCAGGAACTTTGTGCCCAAAAGAGACATTTGTTGATTAATAAAGACTTAAGACTCTTCTTATCATGACAAAAGTGATATTTCAACTGGTGCTTATCAAATCTTGATCATTGTGACCTTAATTTACTCAGATAAATATCTTATATTTTTGTAAATCTGTGTAGTGTATTTTTGTGGTGTTTTCACTGTGTTACTGCATAATTTAGTGCACAAATACTTTTCACATCGCCTTCTAAGTTAAGCCTAACTGATCAGTGCCGATCTACCAGAGGTTGGGCACAGGATAATTTGTATTGTGTGTGACTTACCCTGACTAGGATTGTGGTCCCTACTTGGACAAGGGTGTATACCTCTGCCAACTAGAGACCCCATTTGTAACAATCACCAAGTATTAATGTCACTATTCTGTACTGGGTCCTTTAGGTTACTTTAATTTAACCGTTAGCTCAGTCCTGGGTAGCTGTGGTGCAGAGTAGTCAGGCTTAGTTCAAAAGAAACATATAAAAAGCATTTATCATTACCAAAATAGTTTATAAGTTGAAAAACACAACACAATCACAATCCCATTCCAATTTATAAAAATAATATCAGTTTTAATTAGTAGAAAGACACCAAAATGACAAAATTCAGGTCAAGGGAACCGAAGGTATGTTTTTTTGAGTTTGCTAGCACCTATAAGCTCAGAACGCCAACTGTGGGTATCTAGTCATTAAACCAGGTCAAAAGTTAAGGCTGACCACTGTGGAGCATAGGTCCGCTACAGAGACCAGGTTCATCCTGGTAAAAAGTTCACCTTCTTACTTGATCTTTTTTCTGGATGAAGTTTCTCAATGACGAGGTGGTCTGCCTGCTGGATCCAATAGAGGTTCAATGATGGTGGGGTGCTACTCAGTGTTGGTGTAGGCAAAATCCTCAGTGTTGAGATTTGGAAAGTTTTCTGGATGTCAAGCTGCTTTCAGCGGGGCAAACCAGCAAGTTTAATTCGACTGGTGATGCGGGACAGCAACTGTGGTACAGCTCCAGTCCCATTGTAGCCTCTGGTCTTTTGTGAAAAAATTCAAAAAAAGTGTTCACATTTGCAATCTTTAAACTTTAGGGAGAGAGTTACACTCCAACACCAGCCAAGGATCCAATGCATTTTGGGAGCCACTTAGTGATTCAAGAATCAATTTTCCAGAAGCTACCAGGAGGGCCCAGGCAAAATCCAGTTGGAACTGGTATGCTGGGTTTTGTTGCAGGCTTCTTGGCACGAGCACTTCAGAAGAACTGCGTTAAGTATTTGTACCAACACACGTAGTAACTCAGTGAAAACACTACAAGATGACACAACACAGGTTTAGAAAAATAGGTAATATTTATCTAAACAAAAGAAGACCAAAACAACAAACATCCGACATACACAAGTCAAGATATGAATTTTAAAAAGGAATAAGAGTCTTAAATCCTTGGAGAACAGTGAGAACACTGTTGTCGCACAAATGTACCTGGGTAGCGTCAAAATAAAGCCACATGGGCAAGTGTGCATCAAAAAAGGCCAACGATGTGTCGATTTCTTGCTCGGAAGTGAGACTGTGTGTCATTCTTTCTCCGATCCGGTCGGCCTGCATCTTTTTTTCTCTCCCGCAAGAGCACGATGCGTCGATCCCAGACGGGCATCGTGGGTCTGGGCAGGCCTTGCGTTGATTTTCTGCACCCAGACATGTTGCGTTGGAATCCGGTTGCATGGTGCCAAGAAACCGCACTGCGCGGGGGCTTGCATCATTAATAGCAGCCGCTGCAGGTGTTGCATGTCATTTCTCCAGCCGCGTTGCTTCGATCTCCCAGCCGCGATTGCAGGGGGAACATCGATTTTAGCTGTGAGGCCGGCAGCGAGTCGTTTAGCAGCCACGGGGCGGGTGGTGCATCGACAATTTCCCCACATGGCAGTCTTCGCATGGATTTCTGTCCTTTTCCACCAGCTGCACCTTTAAAGGGCCCAGAAACAGGTTAGGGCAGCACTTGGCAGGCAGGTCTCTCAGCAGAAAGCCCAATTGCTGGCAGAGAGAAGTCTTTGTTGTCCTTGAGACGTCAACAACAGGAGGCAAGCTCAGTTCAAGCCCTTGGAGATTTTTCACCATTGGGAAGTCTTTGTCCTCTCCCAGGCAGAAGCAGCTACTGCAGGCCAACCACGCAAAGCACCGTCACATCAAATGGGCAGTACTCTTCCTCCAGATTCTCCAGATCTTCTCCCGGGCAGAGGTTCCTCTTGATTCCAGAAGTAATCTGATTTTCAGGGGTTTTGGGTCCTCTTCTTATGCCCCTTTCTGCTTTTGAAGTAGGCCTACTTCAAAGAGAAGTTTCTGTTGTTTTCAAGTTCCTGCCTTGGCCATGACAGGCCCCAGACACACACCAGGGGATTGAGATTGCACTGTGTGAGAGCAGACACAGCCCTTTCAGGTGTAAATGTCCACTTGTCCCCTCCCCTCCAGCCGAGATGGCCCATCAGGATATGCAGGCTACAACCTAGCTCCCTTTGTGTCACTGTCTAGAGGAGAGGTGCAAACAGCCCAACTGTCAAACTGACCTAGACAGGGAATCCACAAACAGGCAGACACACAGAATGGTTTAAGCACGAAAATGCCTACTTTTTAAAAGTGACATTTACAAACACACAATCTAAAAAACAACTTCACTAAAAGATGTATTTTTAAATAGTGAGTTCAGAGACCCTGAATTCCATATTTCTATCTGCTCCAGAAGGGAATCTGCAATTTAATATTTAAAGACAGCCCCCATGCTAACCAATGAGAGAGATAGGCCTTGCAACAGTGAAAACCGAATTCAGCGGTATTTCACAGTCACGGTATGTAAAACACATAAGTACATGTCCCAGCTTCAACATACACTGCACTCTGCCCATGGAGCTACCTAGGGCCTACCTTGGGGTGCCTCATATGTATAAAAAGGGAAGGTTTAGGCCTAGCAAGTGGTTGCGAATTGGCAGTTTAAACTGCACACACACACTGATGTGGCAGGTCTGAGACTTGTTAACAGGGCTGCTAATGTGGGTGGCACAACTAGTGCTGCAGGCCCACTAGTAGCATTTGATTTACAGGCCCTAGGCACCTCTAGTGCACTTTACTAGGGCCTTACTACTAAATCAAATATGGCAATCATGGTAAAGTCAATCGACAATACAATTTACACAGAGAGCATATGCACACTAGCATTGGTTAGCAGTAGTAAAGTGCCCAGAGTCCTAAAGCCAACAAAAACAGGTCATAAAAAATAGGAGGAAGGAGGCAAAAAGATTTGGGGTGACCCTGCAAAAAGGGTCAAGTTCAACTGTAGCAGGTGCCTTTTATACCTGGTACTAGTTTGTGGATGTGGGTGACTCTCTACCAAATAAGGAAAGAAATCCCAGGAGCAATCTTACCCACATTGACCTTATTTCCAGGGAGAACTGACACTAAGCAATCCCACAGAAAACTTTACTGTCCAAATCCAGGATGTCAGAAACTTCCTGCCCTAGGTCGGAGCTACAGCACAACCTTGAAGTGTGTCTAAGGAACTCCTCTGTAAATCCCATTCTGCGATGGATTTTAAACCCCCACTAGGCTTGGTGACACTCTGGCTACTAAGAAAATGGTAGGGGCACACCTCAGGGTGCCTTACATCTTCCTGTGACAGGGACTGGCTCTTTGAAGCTTGCATAGTTGGTGACCACATTCCCCCAGGCCATCCTGTCAGGAGGAGGCCACACTTCCTTCCAGCCAAGTACTTTTAGTATCTTTTCTGAGAGCAATTCACACTTCCCAACAGGTTGGTAGGTGACAGTTGGGGATTATCTCAAAAAGGGATACTAGAGGCTTCAGGTAGGAAAATGCCAACTTTTTAAAAGTGGCATTTTCAAAATACAATTTAGAGGCGGACTTTACATGAGCTTGGATTTTAAATTCCTATTAATTTGAGTCCTTGTATCATAGGTCTGGCAATTTCCAAAATGAAGTCATGCATTATATTATATTGTAACCCAGTGCCTGCCTGACCACAGTGAAAAGCACTTTGTGGACTTTTCATTGTCAGGACAAGTAAAACTGAAGTACACATGTCCAATTTTTAAATCCATGCATCCGGCCCTATGGGCACTCAGGACCTACCTTAGTGGTCACTTACCAGTACTAAAAAGAAAGGTTTGGTCTGACAAAAGGTTTATTTTGCCAGGTCAAATTTGCAATTTTAAAATTGCCATGCTAGGCTGCGGTGGCAGGCCTATGGGCCCGCATTACAACCATGGCAGTCCGTGATAAAGCGGCAGTAATGAAAATGGTAATATAAATGAAATTATGACCACTGCGGCAACCGCTCAGATAGACAGCCACTTTAATGCACCGACCACCAGGGCGGAAGCAACAAGCACCATGGCGGTAACCGCCAACAGGCAGGCGGAAGACAATGTTCCACCCACTGTATTATGACCGGCCTATCCGCCGCCTTTTCCGGGACGGTACCAACTACCTCAAAAGCATAGCGGAAACAGACCTCAGAAGGGAAACGACTCACCTCTGGAGGCTCAGGGAACAACCACAACGCTATGGAGCCCAAGCTGCATGTCTTCCCCATGTTCGTCTACCTTCTGCTTCATTATGAACACCAACGCCAGTGAAGAAACCACGGTGAGTACTGTAGCCTAGCACACAAGGGAGGGGGGTAGGAAAAAGAGAGTGACACCCACACGCAACACACACACCCCCAACAGCATACGCACAAGCAGATGCAGTAACATTACATATTCACCCCGCACCCCTCAGGAATAATGCAAGGACAAAATGATTTGAAGAAAGTGAGTTTAATACGCAAAAATACTATGAATAAGTCCATCAAAATCCAAATGTATATACATATTTACAAATGTAGTGATACTGCCCAGGCCTCAATGTCCATGGGCCACAGGGCCACAACACATAGGCCAAGGCCCCACCTCACTCCTGCAACAACACGGAGAGAACACTGCACGGGCATAAGGTCGAAAGCAGACAGACACCTCAGGTGGACAGGGAATGGGGGGGCACCGCAGCCGGAAGATGGTACAACACCACTGGTCGTGGAGGGGGCTACATGCCCACTGCTTGCACAGTCTCTCAAGTGGGTGGTTTGCCCACTGCCTGGTCCTGGGGAGTGCAAAGCCACAGTCTCTCAAGTGGGTGGTTTTCCCACTGCTTGGTCCTGGGAGTGCAAAGCCAGTCTCCCAAATGAGTGTCTACTTCCACTAGTTCTGGAGGAGGCATTGTGGCCACTGTTCTTCATCCTGTGGAGGATGGGGTGAGTGGATGGCTTCTCCACTGGTTCTGGAGGGGGCATTGTGCCCAGTGAGCTTCATCCTGTGGAAGAAGGGGTGAATGGATGGCTTCTTCCACTGGTTCAGGAGGGGGCATTATGCCCAGCAAGCTTCATCCTGTGAATGATGGGGTGAGTGGATGGCTTCTTCCACTGGTTCTGGAGGGGGCATTGTGCCCAGTGTTCTTCATCCTGTGGAGGATGGGATGAGTGGATGGCTTCTTCCACTGGTTCTGGAGGGGGCATTGTGCCCAGTGATGCAGACCTTGGGGAGTGCAAGGTCACAGTCTCTCACCTGGGTGTCACACCCACAGGATTTGCTGCAGCCAGGCCGCACAACAGCCCATGGATGCAGGACTACACATTGTCCGCCAGGGGTGACAGCTGTTCAGTGGTGGCAGTGGTGGTGCTGCTGGTTGAGCTGGCGTGGTGGGGGGAGGCTCCAGCCCTTCCCCTGCAGCCTCGGACAGCTGCCCACTGGGGCTGCTGCTGCTGGCATTGGTGCTGGTGGAGGTGCTAGCACTGGTGGGGGGAGGCTCCAGCCCATCACCTGCAGCCTCGGACGGGTGCCCACTGGGGCTGCTGCTGCTGGCAGTGGTGCTACTGGTGGTGCAGGTGGTGGTGGGGGGAGGCTACAGCCCATTCCCTACAGCCTCGGACAGCTGCCCACTGGGGCTGCTGCTGCTGGTAGTGGTGCTACAGGTGGTGCTGGTGGCGGTGGGGGGAGGTTTCAGCCCATCCCCTGCAGCCTCGAACAGCTGCTCACTGTGGCAGCTGCTGCTGGCAGTGGTGCTGGTGGCGGTGCTGGTGGCAGTGCTGGTGGTGGTGGGGTGAGGCTCAAGCCCACCCCCTGCAGCCTCGGACGGCTGCCCACTGGGGCTGCTGCTGGCAGTGGTGCTGGTGCTGGGGGTGGTGCTAGTGACGGTGCTGGAAGTGGTGGGGGGAGGTTCAGCCCTTCCCTTGCAGCCTCGGACGGCTGAACCACCATGGTTGGTGGTGGGGGCTCCGAATGAATCCCAGCACCATGCCTCCTTTCCTTCCTGCCTGCAGGTGCAGGCCCCTTGCCCTTCCCTGTAGCATCTGGGGGTGCCTCCTTGCCCTTCTTTGAAGCAGCTGGGGGTGTCTCCTTGCCCTTCCTTGAGGTGGCTGAGGGTCCCTCCTTGCCCTTCCCTGTAGCAGCTGGGGTTGCCTCGTTGCCCTTCCTCGAGGCAGCTGGTGGTGCCTCTTTGGCCTTCCTTGCCGCACTTAGTGCAGGCATCCTTTCAGTGTCGCTGCCTGGTGCCCGGTATCCTCTCCCACCTGGAGTAGCTGTCGACCCTACAGTGGCAGTGGACTGGGTGGCTGAGGTGCTCATCTGGGTTCTGACCAACCTGGCCCGACGTGGAGGACGGGGGGGTGGAGTGGTAGGGAAGAGGTAAACGGTGGAGAGGAAAAGCTTCTTAGGGACATTGGGGCAGGAAGAGGAGGTTTGGGAGTGAAAGAAGAGGAAGTGGTTGTAGGAGGTGTCTGTTTGCTGTGTTTGGGTGCAGGTGCATGGGCTGGATGCTGTTGTGATGTGGATGGCTGTTGGGTGTCTGAGTGCTTGTGTTTGTGTACTTTGGGAGGAGGGGGCACAGACACAGTGGGAGAGGACACAGGGGATGTGTGCATGGATGTGGGGGTGGTGACTGCCAGTGAGGGGTGTGTAGTGATAGGCATGCTGGTGATGGTGGTAGTGGATGAGGATGTAGTGCATGCAGGTGTGAGTGGAGACACAACTGGGAGGGAGGTGGACAAGGAGGAGGAGGGGGGCGGCACAGTGGAGGCAGTGGATGTTGGTATGTCTGATTCTGGATGGTGTTTGTGTGAGTGTCTGTGGGATGATGTGTGGTGCTTGTGTTTGCCTGAGCCACTCCTGTGTGTTGGCTTGTGTGCATGCTGGTCTTCCTGTGTGCTTGGGATAGGTTGGGGTTGAGGGGAATGGGATTGGGTAGAGGAAGTTAGAGGGGGAGGGTAGAACCAGGGACAATGGCTGCCATCAGGAATGAGGCCAGAGCCTGGATTGATCTCTGTTGGGCCGCCATGCCAGTGTGAATGCCCTCCAGGAATGGATTTGTCTGTTGAATTTGGACTGCCAGTCCCTGGATGGCATTCACAATGGTTGACTGCCCAACAAAGATGGATCGCATGAGGTCAATAGCCTCCTCACTCAGGGCAGCAGGGCTAACTGGAGCAGGGCCTGAGGTGCCTGGGGCGAAGGAGATGGGAAACTCTCTGAGGGGCTTTTGGGAGGGCGGTGCTGGTATGGGAGTGGCGGCTGTACCTGTAGTTGGGATGGGCACAGAGATATCCGCCACCACTAGGGAGCTTCCATCAAAGGAGGAATCACTGTCAGACCTGTCCCCTCCAGTCTATGCCGTGGTGCTCCCCTGGCCTTCTGTCCCACTGGTGCCCTCACCATCGGTGGATTCGGCATCCTGGGTCCTGTGGGATGCAGCTCCCTCCGTCGCTGGTGCCTCTGCTCCTCCACCAGATGATGTTAATGCACAGGACAGGATGACAAAACAAAAAGGGGGGGAAGAGACAAAGGATACACTTGGTCAATGGCGCATCAACACCACCGTTGGAGTACACAACACATTTACACACAGGGAACAGTCCTAAGCACTAGGCAATGCACTACCAGTCACAATGTTTGTCACCAGCCCATGAACAGGGACACCTAGGGGGTCATTCTGACTCCCGCCGGCGGTAACCGCACGCCTGGCGGGAGCCGCCGAATGACCGCACCGTGGTCAAATGACCGCGGCGGTCATTCTGAGTTTCCCGCTGGGCTGGCGGGTGACCGCCAGAAGGCCGCCCGCCCACCCAGCGGGAAACCCCCTTCCACGAGGATGCCGGCTCCGAATGGAGCCAGCGGAGTGGAAAGGGTGCGACGGGTGCAGTTGCACCCGTCGCGATTTTCAGTGTCTGCTATGCAGACACTGAAAATCTTTGTGGGGCCCTGTTAGGGGGCCCCTGCAGTGCCCATGCCATTGGCATGGGCACTGCAGGGGCCCCCAGGGGCCCCACGACACCCGTTCCCGCCAGCAAGGTTCTGGCGGTCAAAACCACCAGAACCAGGCTGGCGGGAAGGGGGTCGGAATCCCCATGGCGGCGCTGCCTGCAGTGCCGCCATGGAGGATTCCTCAGGCCAGGGGAAAACCGGCGGGAAACCGCCGGTTTCCCTTTTCTGACCGCGGCTTTACCGCCGCGGTCAGAATTGGCCTGGATGCACCGCCAGCCTGTTGGCGGTGCATCCGCGGCCCCCGGCCCTGGCGGTCTATGACAGCCAGGGTCGGAATGACCCCCCTAATGCCAATTGCATTATACCTGAGACCCACAGACCCCTGCCCAGTAGTGGATACCTACTAGCTTTGTTGGAGGAAGTTTACATCAGACCCTGCCCAACATGGGACCTACCCTGCAGTGTCTGGCCTCGCCTAGAGGCACCCACAGGCCCACATCCCCCACCGGGATACCACCCCACCATGCGCAAGTAGTGTATTGGGGCACTGTACTCATCCCCTTGTGGCTGCTGTGCTGTCCCCAAGCGCCCATCGAGCTCTGGATAGGCCACCGTCAATATGCGGACCATCAGGGGGGTCAGGGTTGTATGGGCACCCCTTCCTCATTGGGAGGTCATCCCCAGCTGGGCCTCCGCCGTCTTCCATGCCCAGCATATCCGGTCCTCCCACTGTTTCCGACAGTGGGTGCTCCTCCTACAGTAGACTCCCAGTGTCCACACATCCTTGGCGATGGCACAACATATACCCTTTTTCTGATGGGTGCTGACCTGCAGAGAAATACACATAGGAGAAGGTATCAGTCAGACTGTCCTGCATGTTACACTCATGGCCCTTCACATCCCCTTATGCACAGACATGGCCCAGCATACATTCTGCACAATGCCCAGGGCCCATCCACCAACACCCCTCCCACACGAAGCCTTCACACACACCATTCCATGCATTCATGCCCCATGCATCGTGCTCACAGTGATCTCACCTGTTGGTCTGGAGGCCCATACAGCATTTGGTACTGGGGTAGGACCCCATCCACCAGTCTCTCCAACTCCACCGAGGTGAAGGCAGGGCCCCTTTCCCCAGTGACAAGAGACATGGTTGGTTCCAGACACAGGTCACAGCAGCACATGCAGTTAGATCCTCTTGTGTTGAAGGTCACGTAGCAAGTGAGTGAACAGATAGAAAATGGCCGTTACGTCCGCAGCGGTGCGTACAATCACCGCCGGCGTACATCACCATTGGCCACTGTACTCTATAGGTGCCAATAATAACCAATGAGGAGTTGCATGGCAGTTCTCGACCTCCTCCCACAGCGGCGCACAACGTCAGTGGAATTACCTCATTTCCACATGTCCCTCCACTCAGGACAGGCGGACACCATTTCAGGGGGGATAACAGGCCATGGATGCTAACTGCGTCACAGTACACATAAGCACCATTTGGACTTCTCCAACAATATACTGTTACAATCACAACATGCGATGAAGTGTAGTGGTTGGAAGTATGAGATTCTGACCATCTGCTCACCACTTTTCCCCATAGAATGAAACCGCTGCGGATGATTAGGAGATGTAGACATCCCCTGTGTACAGACCCCTGGTGGACTTGGCAACAATGGAGGACAGGCACATCATCCTCACCTATTGACTTGACAGGGCCACAATCACAGTGCCCAGTTGGAGCCTGACCTGATATCTGCTATCTGTCACCCCACTGGGATCCCCCCTCTTGTGCAAGTCCTATCTGTGCTCTATTTCCTGGCAACTGGCTCCTTCCAAGTGACAGTGGGCTTGGTAGCAGGAATGTCTCAGCCAATGTTCTCAATAGTGCTGACTAGAGTGTTGGCTGCCCTGATTAAACACATGCGCAGCTACATCGTTTTCCCCCAATTGGAGGATTTGGCCACAACAATTTCTATGCAATGGGACATATCCCCAACATCATTGGGGCAATTGATGGTACACATATTGCATTTGTCCCCCACAAAGAAATGAACAGGTGTTCAGAAATCGAAAGAGCTTTCACTCAATGGATGTGCAGATAGTGTGCCTGGCGGACCAGTACATCTCCCATGTCAATGCAAAGTATCCTGGGTCTGTGTATGATGCCTTTATCCTGAGGAATAGCAGCATCCCATATGTGATGGCTCAACTCCAGAGGCACAGGGTGTGCCAATAGTGGAGCCATGGTTCCCACCCAGTGGATGTTGGTGTATGGGTATGGTGTGGGCCATCTGGGTTAGTGTGTGGCTAACAGTTATCCCTCGATATTTGTAGGTGACACTGGTTACCCCAACCTCTCATGGCTACTGACCCTTGTGAGGAATCCCAGGACAAGGGCAGAGGAACGTTACAATGAGGCACATAGGCGATCAAGAAGAATTATAGAGAGGACATTCGACCTCCTGAAGGCTAGGTTTTGTTGCCTCCATCTAACAGGTGGATCCCGGTGCGACTCACCCAAGAAGGTCTGCCAGATCATCGTGGCATGCTGTATTTTGCACAACCTTGCCTTACCTCGCCAGGTGCCTTTTCTGCAGGAGGATGAGGCTGGAGATGGCCCTGTGGCAGCAGTGGCCCCTGTGGACAGTGAGAAAGAGGAGGTAGAGGATGAGGATGAGGACAACAGAAGTGCAATCATACGTCAATACTTCCAATGACACACAGGTAAGACAGTGTAACTTAAGATTTAATTGACAGTTTTGTGTTTGACATTGTCACTGGCAGGCTGATTTTCCCACTTCTATGGCCACTCACTGTATCCTTTGGCATCTCTATTTGCAGATATTTGTGCCCCACTCTCGCTCCTGGTGTGTTGACTGGAGCCAACTACAGGTCTTTCCTATGTATTACTGTACAGTTGAATTGCAATGCTTAAACCTTGTTAAACGAATTCATACTGAAATCATTTGACATACTCCATAATTTTTTCAAAGGGTGTTTATTTAAGTGCTAAGAAGTAGAGGGGGATGTGCAATGGGCTTAGGTGATGCTGGAGGAAAGGGGTACAATGGCAGTTCAAGGTGGGACACAAGGGTGACATTCAGGAGAGTCTTATTTCCTGGCAGGGGTCTTGGCAATAGTCTCTGGCTTCTGCCTGGATCACAGGGGATGTTTGCGGGGTGGTTCTCCTTCTGCAGGGGGAGGGATGCAGATGGCCTGTTGGTCCTGTGGCGGGGCCTCCTGTCCACTAGCGGCAGCGGAGGTGGAGAGCTGTTCATCAGTTTGGCTAGTGGTAGGGTCCTGGTGTTGTGCCACTGCCTCCCTCGTAGTGTTGGCCATGTCTGCCAGCACCCCTGCAATGGTGACCAGAGTGGTGTTGATGTCCTTCATGTCCTCCCTGATCCCCAGGACCTGTCCCTCCTGCAGCTGCTGGTTCTCCTGCAACTTGTCCAGTATCTAGCCTAGCGTATCCTGGGAATGCAATGAGTACCTCCTGGAGAGTCGGTTCCCTGGGCCTGTCCTCCCCCTGTCGCACAGCAGTCCTCCCAGCTTCCCTGTTGTCCTGTGCCTCTGTCCCCTGGACCGTGTACCCACTGCCACTGACCCAGGTCCCTGATTGTCCTGTGTTTGTGGGGTGGCCTGGGGTCCCTGTAGTGGTGGACACACTGCTGATTGATGTGTCCTGGGGACATCGGTATGGGCCTGCTGGGTGGGTGTTGTGCTGATGTTTTCTGAGGGGGGGAGGCTCTGTGGTGGTATGGGACTGTGCCTGGGTAACCGACTGTCCAAAGATCCCTGATGGGCCAGATTGGTCATCCAGATCCAGGTGACCAGAGCTGCTGTCATGACTGTGGGCCTCCTCTGTGGGAGGACTGGATGTTGCTGGCACCTTTTCTCCGGTGACGTGGGCTAAGGGACCTTTGGGGATATAAATGCAGTGTTATTGTTTCTGCGTGTGACATATTGTGCATGGGTGTGTTGCCCTGTATGGTTGTTATTGCCCTGGCAGCTTTGCCTTGTGTGAGTTGTTATTTGGTGGGTTAGGTGATTCTCTCTAGTGTGCATGCAGTGGTGATAGTTGTCCATGCAGGTCTGTGATGGGTGTCCATGTATTGGTGTTGCATGCAGGGCTTGGCATTGGGATGAGTGGGTTGTGATGGTGGGGTGTGTGGGAGATGGGGAAGTGATGGGAGTGAGGGTGGGGGTATGTGATGGCATGCAGGCAGGGGGTTGATAGTAATAGAGATTTGACTTACCAGAGTCCAGTCCCCCTGCTACTCCTGCCAGGGCCTCAGGATGCATGATTGCCAAGACTTGTTCCTCCTATGTTGTTAGTTGTGGGAGAGGAGGTGGAGGTCCACAGCCAGTCCTTTGTACAGCTATTTGGTGTCTTGCTGCCACGGAGCACACCTTCCCCCGTAGGTCGTTCCACCTTTTCCTGATGTCATCCCTTGTTCTGGGGTGGTGTTCCATGGCATTGACCCTTTCCACGATTCTCCGCCATAGCTCCATCTTCCTAACAATGGATATCTGCTGCACCTGTGATCTGAATGGCTGTGGCTCTACCCGTATGATTTCATCCACCATGAACCTTAGCTCCTGCTCTGAGAACCTGGGTTATCATTGTGGTGCCATGAGTGTAGTGTGAGTGGTGTGGGTGAGGGTGTGTACGGTGGTGTGTTTGGGCGTGTGATGTAAGGTGCGTGGATGGTGTATGGGTGATGGTGTTAAGTGGGTCTGGCTGTGTGGGTGCTCTTGCTGAATCTCTCTCTGGTGGCAATTCTTTCTAGTCGTAAAGGGTTTTGGGTAATGTGGGTGTGTGTTTTATGGTGGTGTGGGTGTGGTGTGTGTCAGGTGTGTGTTATTTAAATTGTCCAATGTGGTGGTGTTCTGTATGTGTGTGTGTATTTTGAGTGCGGCGGTATATACCACCAATGGTTTAGCGCCATTGAATGTCTGCCGCGGTGATTCGAGGGTCATAATATTGTGGGTGTAGTTATGTTGGCGTACCAGTGTGGGTTTGGATACCGCCAGTTTATCACCCACCTTTGGGCTGGCGGACTTTTGTGTGTGGCTGTACTGTGACGGATTGCTATGTGTGTGTCATAATATGGGTAGCAGTAATCCGCTGCACCGGTGGTATGTTGGCCGCAGTTGGCATGGCGGTAAGCGGAACTTACTGCCAATGTCATCATGAGGGCCATACTCTTGTCTTCACTTTGTCACTGTGGTGGTGGTACTATCAGTACTGAAGTCTTCTAGTGACATTTAATTTACAGGCCCTGGTATACAGGGTACCATAGACTAGAGGCTTATTAGTAAATTAAATATGTCAATCAGGTATTAGCCAATTGCAGATATACCTTAGGACTCAGAATATGTACACTGGATGCTGGTCCTCACCACCCCAGTGTTCAGAGTGAGTAAACCATCACTAAACCTAGCAAAAAGTAGGAGTGATACTACTGAAAAGGATCTTTCTTCACACCATTGTAGAGTGTGTTAGCGCAATTTTATTTAATAGCAAATAATGTTTGATTTTTAATGTGTTTTAGCTAGCATAACAAGCTAGTATTTGATATGACTAGGTTTAAGTAAGTTTGCATTGACATCCATTTTGCAGTGAAATAAAGAGACTGTGCTTTTAGAATTATATGAATGAGGGCCAGATTATGCATGACAGACAACACCTGTACTATTGGAGGGATAGCATGGGGATTCCTTAAGGCTGGCAGGAGGTCTGGCTGCAACTGGGCAACCAGTTCCCTGATGGTCAAACGGTTCAGTCGATAGGTCATCATAATGTGCCTCTCTTCCATGGTTTCCAGGTCTACTAGGGGCCGGGAGACTGGTGCATTCCTCATCTCTCTTATTTAGCAGCAGGGGGACAAACAGTACTCAGTACATTTCTTACTGTGTTGTGAGTGATAAATATCACAGGACAATCGGAAAGGATTGATCCTGTAAGTTGTCAGGCATGTTGCAGATGGAAACATTTACCCACACACCATTCCTACCCAGACTTTATGGCAGTACCTCATATTGTCACACTTGTGACAGAGGGACGTGTACAGGAAATGAAGTCATAAATAAACAAAAGCTTCCTGCATGTTCCACAGTACAGAATGTTCTTACATGGATATGAACATACACCTGAAATATTGCCAGTTGACACTTGCATATGAAGTGGGATCACATAAAATTCATTTAAAATTGTAAAATGGCACCCGTCTGGCCTGCGTGCAGAGGACGGATGGATGTGACCTAATACACCTGTGGGAGCCATCATGGCGGAAGCCTGTTGGGACCTCCGTGCAACCCCTCATTGGTTAACATTGATGGCTATGGGGTACTGGGGCCAATGACGATCACCGCCGGTGGTGACGGTCATGACTGCAACAGCTGTAACTGCCGTTTTGTATAGCCCAGCTCCTGACGCTCGAGCAAGCAAGACCGCCACTGCGTGAGCTGCTGTGTTCTGTATCTGGGAGCCACAATGGCACGTACTTCTGGCGATAGGGCCCCAGCCTTCACTCCAGACGAACTGGAAAAATTGGTGGAAGGGGTCCTACCCCTGTATGAACAGTTGTATGTTCTCCAGATAAACATGTCAGTACAACATTTGATTTTTTACATCTCGGGTGGTGTTTGACGACAATAGTGTGTGCACATTGAAATGGGATGTCTGAAAGGTGGAATAGTATGCTAATTGTGTATGTGGTGTATGTGCATATGCTGTGTATGCTGTATGTTGAAAAATGCTGATGATGTTTTGAATCATCTATATATTATTCTCCCTTTTTCTATGTCTCCCATGCAGGTCAGCGCCCATCGGAAGAAAGGGTTATTGATAGTCATTGCCAACCAAGTGTGGACCCTGGGGGTCCATAGCTGGCAGAGTACCCACAGCAGGAAGTGGTGGTAGGACCTGAGATGCTGGGCCCGGAAGGCCGCAGAGGCCCAGTTTAGAATGGTTCTCAATGAGGAAGGGGTGCCCATCAGGCCCTGACCCCCTAATGGCCCGCATACTGGCAGTAGCCTACCCCAAGTTGGATGGGCTCTTGAAGGCAGCTCAGCAGCCACAAGGGGGTAAGTGCAGACTGTTAGGTGACAGTTGTGTGGTTTTCTACTGTGTCCCTTACTGGACTTAGGTATTGACAAGGTCTAATGGAATTAGAGGAGTATACAGTCATGGTTGTCACTCCAATTGTGTTGCAGTGAAGTACGTTAGCTTTGTAAAGCCATGCAACCATTGATATGGTGGTGCTGTACCAAATTGTCAACTGCAATTAAGACAAACTTCAATGTTGAGGCATTCTACAACCTTCATTCTCTATCCCTGATTTTACTTTACTCAGCCAAAGTTATTTTGTTAGCTCTGTATTTGGGTTATGACGTGTGCGTAGTGTACATTGAAAGAGGATTCATTGCAATATAAAAGGACCTCTGTATAAAATGTATTCCACACATACTTGTCATATCGTCTATGTATACTTTACCTCTCAAGTTTTTTTCGTTTCATTGTGTTATGATTGACATGTAGGTAAGTATGCTCTTGGAGTAAATTAATACTGCTCCCTACATCTCTTCCCCTCCTCCCAAGAAACACAAATGCCCTCACTCACCCACCCAACATACACCCACCACACTCAAGCACACATTGCATACACCTGTATCCACATCCAGCACACCAACACCTCATACAACCACTCCTAAAGCTTTTTTCATATGACCATTCCCATGTCCCTAAGAAAGTCTTCCTTGCCTCCCTTGACTTGTTCCCTACTCCTGTCCCACCGCATGTTGCCCCTAAACACAATGTCCCCCTGTTCCTACCCAGCCCTTACACCTCCCAGCCCTCCCATGGCCCCCCTACTAGTGCCCATGCCCCTCCCCCTACTAAACACCCAACCCCAACCCAAATCTAATATCCCTACTCCTACCCCGAAGTCCAAACACCCTCCCATGCCCTCCAGACTAAAGCCTTAAGTCCCACCCCCTCCAAACCCAAACCCAACTACCCCCTTCCAAACCCAAGATCCCACCCACCCATGAAGTGCCTGCCTGCCCAATTGATGCCCTTTCACGTTGAGGCCTATTTGCAGTCAGGAGTCAAGTTGGGCCTATGGCAAATTTGGACAGTGGACTGGCCAGTAGGCCCATTTTTTAAATAGTTATTTATTTTTCTTAAAGTTGAATACATCTGCCCACAGAAATGTGGATGTCAAGGTGAAGTCCTGGTTTCCTTCTACATGGTTGTGCGATAGCTGTGTGGTGCTGCATCTGTGAATTCCTTTGTATGTTGGTTGTACGTGACATCTCTCCTCTGTCATTGTTTGAATGTCTGTTCGGTGATATTGATTGTGTGTTTTTGCTATGTACAGCTTTTTGTCTGTGTGGTTGTGTGGTGTTTCTCAACTCGCCTGTCTTTGACTGCGTTTGTGTGTTTGTGATGTAGTTGTGTGATTGTGGGGTGTTGTGTATGGATGTGTATGATTGTGTTGGTAGTGTGCAAGTGCGTTGTGCTGTGTGTGTATGGCACATGTTTGTTTGGCATGGTGTGTGGATTTTGCATTTGCGTTTGTGGATTTTGTGTGTGTGTGTGTATATATGTGTAATGCTGCCTTTCCCTCCAGTGTGTGCAAGGCGGGGGTACTTACAGTTGTTGTCTTTGTCATCATCGCTGGTCCTGAAGTTGTATGGCGAGATACAATGCTGGGAAGACTTTCAGTTCATTTGTGTCTGTGTACCTGGAGGTGAGTGTCTCCTTTCATACCGCCATTTTCTGCCAGGCTTTTTGTGGCTGTGGCACCGCCCCGGAAATCCTGGTGGTCTGCTGTCTCGTAATATGGTGGGTGGTGAATTGGTCCCCGGCGACCTGGAGATGGCCACCGCCATTGGCGGTGGACCAAACGCACTGGTGGTACTGGCAGTGTCTTGGCTGTGTTGCGGTTGGATCACTGCTATGGTCGTAATATGCCAGCGTGGCAATCTGGTGACCGCCAAACTCATAACGAGGGCCTAAGTGAATTAGAATTAATTTTGTGGGGTTTTTATTTGTTTAGCTGAAATGTATTCATTTGTGTTCTTGGAGAAGAGAGCCATGTGCAGAACGTTCCTGTGTTTGCAACAAACTCAAGGATCTTTACCCCATCCTGCTCCAAGCATTTGTACAGTCTATTCTTTTTTATTTGTTTGGCAAATGTCATGTTATAGCCATCATTTCCTATATGTGCCTTTTAATAATTATGTATAAAGGTAGATGTTCCAAAACTGTTTTTTATTGGATGTAGCATATTTTTTTGAAAATTATTGATCCGTTATAAATTACTTCAATATTACAGCCCCATGATGTATGATCTCACTGTGTCAGCAGTGTAGTTCTCAGTGTCTAAAGCCTTTCAAAGGTGTCCTTTTTGAGATATGTGCCAGACTTTTTGTGCTTTTCAAACTTGGCAGTTTCTATGCAATTCTGCTTGGTGATTTATGTTTGGACTTTCCTTGACTTTTGAGCTGAGCAGATTTATGTTAGTGCTTTTGTTGAACTATACTTTTTGTCTGGCTATTTACTTGCTTTGGTGGTTGAAGATACGTTGATTCCTCGCACATTTGCATTATTTGATGGATTTTTTATGCTGATTTGAATTTGATTAACTACTTCTTGCTTTCTGTAATGATTCTTAAATTTGGATAACTCTTAATGGTTTTGACTGTGGAAGGTTTTTGTAGCTGTTTAAGGTCACAGTCCATTGAGATGTCCATGAGTCTGATCCTGTGTCTGAACATTTTTAATTTATTATTTAAAAAGTGGTGATAAGTGCATGGTTCAGTTGGGAGGCATGGCAGGTTGAGGGTTTTTTAGTAATTCCAGTCCTTTGTCCAGTGGGATCAGAGGCCCTTGAATTGCATATTCAAGCTCACTGGAACCTAATGAAGAGCCTTTAAGCCTGGTTTGATATTTGTGTCTTCCTGAATTCAGGAATGTTTATTCTGTGTGATTTTGGAATCTTTGCAACCTGTTAGTGAGTTTTTTTTAAGTGCATTGTAAACAAAGTTGTATTAGCTTAAGTAAGCACCCGTTTATTGATTTTGAGGATTTTCTATAGAATTGAGAGCAATAAGTTTATGTAATTGGCCGTTGCACTTTGGATTTAGTGGACAAAAGACATTAGAAAATGGAATATTATTTGTGATGTATGGTAGTACACACAGGCTGGGATGTCATTTGAATGAGATTGAGTTGGATTTTATTGAGTTAGCAGCAGGATCTTGTTTTTCACTCAGTTCAAACATTTAAAACTATTTTCATCATGTGGGAAATGTACTTCAAACAGGAAGTGTTGTTAGCTTGATTTACTACTTTGTTTCCTAGATGGGCATTCATTTCTGTCCATCAGCATAGACCTAGAAATTCACTTCATGTTGCTCAACGAGCTGTACTAAAGGTCATAAATAGACATTAAAGATCAGACCTCTAATTACATCCAATTTTAAATCTGATCAGAAGAATGTTGTGCTTTTTGGTGATGTAGGTTGTTGTCAAAGATTATGACAGCAGAGCTTCTGTTATTGTCAAGAGAGCTGGAGTCCTTCTCTCGTGTCAGCCAGTGCAGTATGGCTGTCCCAGTCCAACATGAGCCTGGGATGTTAGTCTGGCAGAAAGTGATTTAGTTTCAGGTGCTCTTTCAGCAGTTTTTCAAGCTCATTTCCATTATCCGGTTGAATACAGTAAATTGAAAACTGGGCAATAATTGATCATAATATTTGAATCTGCTGAAGGATTTTTCATTAGAGGTGTCATGATGGCATGGCTTAGAGGGTTGTATGACTGAACCACGCATAGTAGAACCACGTGTGGCTGAACAACACGGTCTGTACCACAATTGCTTCTTTACCATACATGCCTTTACCATGCATGCCTTTACGTCGAATTTCATTGTAAAAGCATAGCTAGTAATGGTGTGTGTGGTAAACATATGCATGGTTCAGCCATAAAACCCTACCCCCTTAACTTAAAAAATTACCCCGGTGAGGCCTAGAACTACACCACCCCTAAAAACCTCCACCCTCAAACCAAAGCCTGAGCCCTTCCCCACTCTAAGCCCTAAAACCCTGCCCCTGCAACAAAAACGAATCCCGACCCCTCCCTAAAAATGTGGGCAGTGTTGAAAAAAAGAACTACCCTGAACTCCCCCACCTGCCCTGAGGCCTAAAATCTTCCCCCCACACTTAAAACAAAATAACCCCTCCACCCGCCCTAAGCCCTGAACATTCCCCCCACTACAAAAAACTTCACCCTCAAAACCCAGCCCCAGACCCTACCCATCCTGAGACCTAAAACCTTACCCATCCCTAAAACCGAAAGTACCCTGACCACACCTGCCCTGAAGGCTAAAACTGCCCCTTCCCCACCTGCCCTCAGTCCTCCAACTCCACCCTTCCCTAAAACTACTCTGGCCTCCCCTCAACTAGAGCCCCAACACTGACCCCCCCAAAAAAAACAAAAAAGAAACCGTGCCCCCTACCCAAAACTGGCCCTTTCCCCCAGCCCTCTGACATCACCTTGTCATTAAAACCCTCCCACCCTCTAACCTGCCCAGGCCTCACTTACCCAGTTGTGCGTTCCTCTCCCCTCTGAGTGCCTGAACAAGCATTTGCATGGTTCAGGCACATGCATGGTTCAGGGCAAGTGTAGTAATGCTTGTGTGGTTACAGTCTGTGTGACTCCGTCTGCATAGTAAAGGCTGGTTCCCATTTTAGAGCACTAGCAATGATCACACAGAGAAGTAAAACATTTATCATGTATGCGATGTCTGTCTCAAGTAAAGATAGCATGTGCTTCATGAATGTGGTTGTGCAGGTCTCTGCAAGTTGGCTGAATGCCTTTAGGAAAGTCTACCAACTCTGGTCTTGTCTATGAGAGAGTAGAAGTAATAGTCATGGTTTAAAACTGCAGCCAGAGCGTGAAAGTTAAAGCTGTCCCTCACGAATTGAAGAATCTTAGCCTGATCTGCTTCCTGAATAAATCTGATTCAGAGATTTGGTTCCTCCTCGAGATCTAGAAGAACTTCCTTTTCATTCTCATGCATCCAAGGATGTTTTCTTGGGGGCAGCCACTCTGTATCCCGTAATACAGTGACTGTTTTTGTGTCAGTTGTCTACTCTAACAATTCCTACAAGATAGGCTACAGTGCTGGAGCAAGACCATCATGTCAGGCATGCCCATCATCCTGTGTCTGCTCTGAAGAAGATGGCTTTTATGTGCACTTTTACTCACCACTGTGTTTAATACGGACATACAGCAGGAGCAAATCTGTTCAAAATTCCTTTCTATGCACTAGTTATGACTTTGCCAGTGGCCCTGGCAAACACCCACCTAGACTGAACAAAGATCCTGGCAAATTACCCCCATTAGTGATCCAGGTGCGCTCTGTGAAATGTTCCTGCAGGCACAGAGAAGACATTCCCAAAATCAGGGCAATCAATCGCTCATCTAGGAGTGACCACCACAGCCTTTCACAGCAAACACCATACTTGTATTGAGGATTTCCATAGCTATTAACTTGCTGCAGCAACAAGAGAGGGGGACAGAACAGATAGGAGAGGTATGGTACCAGAAAGAGGGGTGCAATTGCAGGTCTCCTGACGTTTCTCTCAGAGCCCCTTTCCCAAATAAGTAAGTTATGACTAAGATGAGAATCAAACTAAAGAAAAAAAACACTCTTTTTTAAACGGGTAACTCAGGAGAGAATACTGCCCTTATACGACCATCCTATGTTTTTTTCAGAGTCTTCTCCTCAATATTTCAACATTATTGAATGCTGAAAGGGAAATTACTCTGAGTTATGACAAAAATGAACACTACATAATATCTAGAGCAGTATGTGAATATTTTGCTGCTAGCAATACGTAGCTTGCACAAACTCTAACAATTAATTTCTGCATTGATTATAAATTGTGTTGTGTGGAATTCGGCTCCGGACTCCTATAAGGGTCAAATAATCCACAGTGGGAACACGAGACCTGATTTTACCAGCGAAAAATGTTGGCTGGTAAAACTGCATACAGAAAGGGCTGCAGTTGAGCCTGGTAAGGTTTTTGCAGCCCCTGCTTAGACCCCCAGTGATGCCACAAGGTTAGGCTCTGCCTGTCAAGTGATGCCATTCCATTCTCTTCTGCCCTCTTAACCCCTGCATCCAGCACAGGAATCCCAGGAGATGGGGCAGGAGATGTCTGCATCAAACCCTTTCAAAATAGGGAATGTCATTCAAAATTCTACTCTGTAGCAGCACAGTTATTCCCCATTTCATGTTTTGAAAGACTTCATTCGTAATTGCAGGAATACTTCGCAGAGGTTCCAACCAATAATGACATTTCCGGCCAATTGGAATCTCTGCATGATATTCTCATATACTGAAAATTGTGGCCTAAATGGCAGCAGAGAGGGTGAAGGGTGCAGGGATAAACTTTTTAAGATAAAAGGCAACAGAGTCATTGTGGTAACCCAATAGGACATATTTGCGAGCAGTGGAAGGTATGTTTACAGCTTACATGGCCAAGTTCCCATTTGTCCCAGCTGAGAAAAAGGTAGCTTCTCAGGGTCAGCAAACTGTTCAGTATTCTGTTAGTTGTGATGAGATTGTAATGTAATGAAGCTATGCTGAAAGAATAAAAGCAGAGTATAAATAAATTAAGGTAAATATTACATTTTTGAATTAAAAAGAACCAAAGAAATCAAAGATGGGTGGATCATATAAAGGATAAATGATTCCTTGTTTAATAAGGAATGAAGAGGTGAACATAAAGATGTTCACCCCTGCATATCTAGACATTATGAGTGATGCCCTTGGTCGCGTGACCAGGGTAATAAAGGCGAGACCCGAAGGGGCGGTGAGGCACTTGCGGCCCGCCGGAATCGCTCCATAACCGTTTCACACGTGTCTGTGTCTTTCGTAGGCCTGCAGCCTGGCAAGAAATAACACGCGTCCTACTTCAGCGCCCCAGGGTCATCCGTAAACATGCCAGAGCTGAAACCTGTGCCCCAGCGCTGCCCGACACCACAAATTGGCGACGAGGGCAGACTGGCGGCTAACACTGTGGACCATGTGTGCACCGCCGTGAAGAGACGAGGGACGGTTTCAGAGCACACACGGAGTACGCACGTGATCACTCCAACACGAGCCAGTGGGCATAAAAAAAAAGGTAGGCCACTGCTCCTGGAGATATCCAATTAAATAAATTCAGCAATTACTCCTATGCACTAGCAAGAAGACACTGGACCGTGGCCAGAGGAAAAGGGTATGCAGCCAGATAGGTCACTACCCCACAGTGTAATCCAAATACAACAGTGAGAAACAGTATCACAAAGGAAGGAGAGAGGAGCAGAGGGGAGACAATCACGCAATAGACTTACCAAGAAGCACCAGCTGGGGAGAGATCATGTCCAATATACTCCCTGTAGAGCTGTTCATTTTTGAAGGGGCCCCATCTGCACAAGCCTCCAGATGGCGGGACTGGGTAGAGAGAGTGACCCTCTACTTTGAGGTACTAAAGATAGAGAATGACAGGAAGAGAGCCATGATCCTACACCTTGGTGGGAAAGAATTGCATTGAATCTCTAAAACGCTCCCAGAAGCAGACTCCAGAACACATGCAGCCCTGATCCCCTCACTCAATGCTTATTTTGCGCCCATGGTAAACAGAGACTGCGAACGATTTATATTCTGACAAGCCAGACAGCAAGAGAGTGAGTCCCTGGACACACAACTCAAAGATCTAGCAAGCACCTGTGGCTTCACAGACAAGAGTGAAGCAATAAGAGGCTAGATCATCTAGGGCTGTGCTTCAGCCAAACTTAAAGAACGCATATTGGAGGAACCAGGCAAATTCCTTATTGACATCCTAACAATGGGGAGGAACAAGGAACTCTCCAAAGTCAGACCTTCTCACATTGAAGCAGCCCTCTACAAGCCCATCAAGGTAGAGCCCTTAAATGCCATCATGGCAGACAACCCCTGGTGAAAGTCCCCGGAGAGGTCCACGAAAGCAGAGACATCACAGAAGTTGTAGTGGTACTGCAGAGGTCCACCTCACTGCATGTCAGCTTGCCCCATGGAAGGAAAGAAGTGTGTAGTGTGTGGCCGATACAATCATTTTGCCAAGGTATGCCGATCGAGTGACAAGGGGGCCACCTCAACTCATGTCAACACCTTAGTAGAACAATCGAGGGACATGGACAATGACGAGTCTGAACACACTATCTTTGCGGTGTTCACCATTATCATGAGGAAGAGAGAACATTCACACCTACCTCAGTGTCACATACGGGTGGGTACCCAGAAGGTGCTAGCCAACATGGTCACAGGGGCATCCATCAACCTGCTGTCAAGAGAAGCATATGACAACTTATGCCCCCCTCTGCACCTTCACCAGGCGCAGGTGAAAGTTTTCACATATGGCTAAAGCCAGCCGCCACATATCCATGGGAAGTTCCATGCTCCCATTACCCATGGATCGAATGTATGCAACTCAACCATATATGTCAGCAGTGAAGGACATAGAATGATGCTAGGATTTCAAACAGCTGAGGCCCTGAGAATAGTCACGTTTTCCCTGGGGGTCCATCAAGAAACAGTCATGTACATTCTTGTGGAATTTCAAGATGTGTTAACAGGAATCGGGTGCTTAAAGGGCAAGGAAATAACACTTCACATCGACCCAACTGTCACACCAGTAGCCCTGAGGCACCACCAGATTGCCTTCTACCTGAGACCCCAAGACGAAAAGGAACTCACCAAACTGTAAGATGAAGGCATTATTGAAAGAGTAGTAGGGCCCACCCTGTGGGTTTCCCCCATAGCAGTGACAAGGAAACCAAAACAGCCAGGACAGGTCCGCATATGTGTCGATATGCGACTGCCCAATGTTGCTATTAAATGAGAACAACATCTCACACCCACGGTGGATGACCTCCTCTCGGAGTTGAACAGCGCATGCTGGTTCTCCAAAGTAGATCTCCACTCAGGATATCACCAGCTCACTCTAGCTGAGAAATCAAGGTATAGCACTACCTTTTCAACACATCTAGGGCTCCGGGGATATTGCCATTTGAACTTTGGTATCTCAAGCGCTGCTGAACTTTTTCAGAAAAAAATTTGGGAGATCTTAGGAGGACTGCCTGGCGCTATCAACGTCAGTAATGATATCCTGATTTATGCCAAATCCATTCCGGAACATAATACTGTAGTAGACTTTGCGGAGTACTCCAGCGTCTACAGGAATCTGGTCTCACCCTGCACCGGAACAAGTGCGAGGTTTTGATGCAGCAGATTAGTTTCTTTGGGTACACCTTCTCCGCTGAAGAGATTGCTCTGGACCCTGAGAAAGTTTGGGACATTAAAGAGGCTGCGGCGCCTACCACTGTATCCGAGATCCGTAGTTTCCTGGGAATGGTGAACTACTGTGGGCAGTTCATCCCACATCTGACCACTCTAATGCAACCACTATGTGAGCTAACCAAGGCCGTTTCCTTGTGGCACTGGGGTACCGCCCAAGAGCAGGTGTTTGAAACAACTAAAGCAGCCCTCTCAGCAGACACCACCTTGCTATACTATGACCCGCAGAAGGAAACTACACTCGCTGTGGACGCAGGACCAAAAGGACTCACGCCTTGTTGATGCAACGACCAACCAACGGTGACTGGGCACCAGTGGCATTTGCGAGCTGCTCTCCCACAAACACCAAGCAGAGGTACTCTCAGATTGACAAAAAGGCAATAGCAGTCCACTGAGAGTGCCAGCATTTTCACCTCTATGTTTATTTCCGACCGTATGTGGTCACTACTGATCACAAGCCCCTGATACCGCTCTTTCGAGTGACAGCATCAAAACCACCGAACAGAAAAATGGCTGCTGCAATTGCAGGAATATGATTGTCAGGTGGAGTATAGACCAGGCTCCAGCAACCCAGCTGACTACTTATCCAGACACCCCCGAATGGCCACACCGGCAGAAGAAGAAGAGGCTCAGGAGACAGAGGAACACGTTTGCAATGTGGTGAACCGGTCTCGACCCCTTCCTCTTTTGTTAGATCAGATCCAACACACTACAGCTCAAGATGAGTGCCTGCAGCAGGAGCTGAAGGCCATAGAGACCAATCAGTGGCACAAATTCAAGGCCCGCTGGACCCAGAAAACACCAGAATCTGAAGGATTCTAGAAAGCTTATATCATGTCTGTCAAGAGTTATTAGCTGATCGCAGGGGATGCCTTCTGTGAGGTCATCGGCTAGTCATCCCTTCAGGTCTCCACTCACAGGTAATCCAGCTAGCCCATGCCAGTCACTGAGGCATGGTGAAGCGGAAAACTGGTTGAGGACTAAAGTGTGGTTTCCCCTGATGGATGAACAGGTTGAGGCTCTCATTCGAATGTGCCCCTGGTGTTAAGCCACAGTAGCACCGTCCCGTCCAGATCCCGTCGTGACCGAAGAAGGGCCAGGGCTACCATGGGTGTGAGCCAGTCTTGATTTTGGTAGCCTTCCTGATGGGAGACACACCATGGTGGTCATTGACGATTACTTCAGATATCCTGAGGTCGAGATACTGACCCTGTTGACCGCTCAGGAAGTTTTACCCAAACGTGAGAAAATATTGGCCACACATGGACTGATCAAAGAACTCCGAACTGACAATGGGTCTCCTTTTCACAGTCATGAGATGGCTGAATATTTAAAGTCATGGAATATTCAACACAAGCATATCACTCCTTGCTGGCCGCAAGCCAATTGAGAAGTGTAAAGATTTATGTGCACCATCAATCAGGTAATCTGGATCGCTCACGCCAATCTCCAACCTTATGATTGGGCCATTTATGCCTTCCTACGAGAATACAGGTAGACACCTTGTTCCACCACTGATCAAGCCTCTGGGCATATGCTAATGGGCCGAGTGGTACATGATTCTATTCCTCACCATCCTGACTGGACTACAACACCTGTGGACCCCAAGAGATCATTTGCCCAGAGCCAGAAGTCCAATCTCCGGGCGAGCCGCCAACAAAAAGCCCGACCTCCAGGTAGGGGATTTTGTTCTCTTGAAGAGCCAGAGTACCGGCAGCAAATTTCAACTACCATTTGAATGGTCCCCATGGACCTCAAAGTGACTGCTAAATGAGGAGAAGAAGAGGTGTCCCGGAAAGTGTCCACTTCACGAGGTTTCATGCATCCCTGCCTTTCATCCCTGAGTCGGCAGGGTGAAGATCTGGGCGGTGACTCAGAAGATTTGGCATCACCCCCTGATGCCGATGTGGGAGCCAGACTATGTATGGAAGATGCTGGTCACAAGAGAAACACTGAATCTACAGGACCCCCACCAGCCGGAGGAGATACCACTCCCATATTGACTGAGGGAAGAAGTGGAGAGACCCGCTATAACCTGAGGGCCAACCCGGCACCGTCATTCTTTGCTACAGGATCACGTAACGTATGAGTGACACTAGTGGGGTGACTGGAGATGGTAACCTCAGAGTTGATGCAAGACTTTGTAAATTGTTTTTAATTGTTATTAAAATTAAGGAGGAATGGAGGGTCGCGTATCGTGACGTAATGAACGCGCACTATGTGGGAGGAAGCATTATGTGTTTCACGGCAGGGATGCAGTGCCCTCCACCCCGGTGTATCTAGACATTATGAGTGATGCCTCTGGTCATGTGACCAGGGTAATAAAGGTGAGACCCGAAGCGGCAGTGAGGCACTTGCAGCCCGCTGGAATTACACCATAACCGTTCCAGATGTGTCTGTCTTTCGTAGGTCTCCGACCCGGCAATAAATAACGTGTGCCCTGTTGCAGCGCCCCAGGGTAATCCGGTAACATGCCAGTGCTGAAACCTGCGACCCCATGCATCTCCAACACCACACAAAGATTCCCCGGGGGCAAGAGCAGAGAATGATTGCAACCACCTGCAAGGGAATGTTCGCAGGGGGGTCCATCGGACCCCACAGCCCTTTTATGTGGCCCTTTGAATGGCAGTTGTTGATATTGTTTTATACATGTGGGCGCAGAGCCCCTTTGCCACGTCTATAATACGATACAGATGCAAAGGCAAAGTGTTCCTTTATTTGCATGGGGCAACACCCCCATGCAAGTGAGGGAATGCCGCTTGCGCTTTCACCAGCACACATGTAGCACCAGCATGATCTGTATTACAGAATGGGCCACACCAGCATCTGCACGCTCCCTTGTAATATGAAATACAGCGTGGACTCATAAAGTGGGAACACAGGCCTATTGAGCCCCCAGGGCACTCACTAAAATATGCCCCCTGGTTCAAAGGCCCACTGAATATGTCTGGATTGAGGAATCCTGTTGAATCTAGATCTCTCAGGTTTTGTGACAAAGACCCTGCTCAGAAGCAACACAAAAAAATATTTCAGTCTTTGTGAATGAACAAGAGAATGTCTACATGCTGGTTGATATCTAGCAGGAGAATGGAAGGTGTTTTTTCAGGACTGAATCTCCCCAGGGTGATATTGGGAAAGAATCCCACATGATGGAGAAATTGTGTGCCTTTCACATAACGCCTTTGTGTATGTTCTTGCCACAGCTGCACACTGCTGTTTAAAATACTACAGAAAATTTGGAGGGTAGAGCCCTTTGGGTGCAGGTTGGCTGTCTCTCCCAGTTAGCCAAATCAATACCATATCAGTTTCATGTATATTCGAACATTTTTATTAAAGTTCAAAGATTCAGAGACTCTTCCCCACTACCTGTCTCTGTCAGACAATACTTTTTAAAAGACCTGTTTTCCTTCACATGAGCTTGTTTGACTTGCTTTCCCCTCTCCAGGTTCCTTTTTTCACCACTGGACGCAGGACACGCTAAGGCTTCCTCCACTACCAAGATCCCTTGGAAACAATGGCTTCATGTAGGTACTATATTATAACTTTTAAAGTTGTTTCCCACATTTCTCCTTCTCTCCTACCCTCACATATTTTTGCATTCCTTGTTTCCCTTCTTTACTGTCATTCTCTTTGTATTCTCCTCCTCCTTGGGGTATAGTTGCAGGTTCAGTGATAATTAAAGTTACGGGTTTTCTTCTCTAGTTTTATCTTCTTATTGAGTGACTTCCTTGTTGAGACCCTCGCCCACTTTGTTGTCGACTCTTCCCATCCTGTGTCTCTCCTTTGATACAGAAAGCTAGTTTGAATGACAAATCTGGTTTTATTTGAGGCCTCTCTGAAAAACAAAAGAGAAAGGGAGAAAAATTGTGCAAGTTCTCCTCACCACCCATCTGGTTAGCATGATTCTTCTCCTGAATCATGGCGTAAGTCCCAGCAACAAGTGGAAAGGATGGCATTCCCCCATTGGCTTCTTCTTTTTTCCAGGGTCTATAGTTAACTAGAAGATTCTGTCTGCTCTCTGGGTTTGGGGTATATGTGCGATCTCATCCTCCTGCCTGGAACACTGGTTCTTAAGATGTCCCTCAGGGTCCTCCTGGAGTCACCTCTGGCATGCAGAGTGTCATTAAGGAACAACGTTTCTGGGTGGTAGAGTCCTTTATTGTATATCTATAATCTTGGCTTTTCATTAGTCCTTATTGTTCCATTCTCTTCTCCTAAAGGGCTCATCTTCACTTTCTACTGTTTGTCCATGGCTTTCGTTTCTTACTAATCTTTTATTCCTCTTCTGTTTTCCAGGCTCCCGTTGACCTGCCGGCTGACCTAGACATCATGGGAGTATCTCATCACATCCGGGCAAGTGGTTCCTTAGTCTGAATCCTTCTCAACAGCCTTGGTCGCTCTGTGGGCAGAGAAGCATTGATTCAGTTTGGAGCACAAAAAACAAGGAAGAATAAAATGTCCTCAACATCATATCTCTGTTGGGAATTGGTGACTTGCAGTACCCTCACTTTAGTCAGCTGGGCAGAGCATCACTACAAAAATGAAGAACCACAGCAGGAAATGTAGTTCCATTGTCTTGCCTCTGATGCCTTCTACATCCTGGTGTCTCGCAACGGGAGGAAGTTAAAGTAAATTATTACAAAAACCGAAGAGACAACAGATCCTGTGTTATACTCTCTGCCACTCTGCTTAGAGGGGTGGATTAGAATTGCTGTACTTTCTATACTCAATTCTTCAATGATCTAGCACTTGTCAATGTCTGTCACATGTGCACTAGCCCAGTGGGATTTGTCAGACCCACTATATCACTACTATATTGCTACCCGTCCTTTGTGAGTGCATGGTATGACTGTGAGTGTCCGCTCTTTTCCTTGATGAGGATGGACATGAGTAGACCTACAAAGCTCACATGCTACATTGTGACCTGACGTGCTCCTATGAGGTCAAGAGAAGGCCCGCACATGAAGAATTGTTCCACGGGACAGGGCATGAAGGGGTTTTGAAGATTTCACTATTTCTTACTGTATGGTGTTTGTTTTTTTAACGCTGTTCGTAAAAAACAGGTGTCAATGATATTACATATTGTTAGACTTGGAATCCTTGGCGTGGTCGCCCCTAACTTTTTGCCTCTGTTTCCCAGGTTGTTGATGTGTGCTGGACTCTGCTTTCCAGTGCTAAAGTGCAAGTGCTCCTATGTAAAATGTATGTGTAATTGGATTTCCATGATTGGCATATTTAGTTTACTGGTAAGTCCCTAGTACAGTGCACTAGAGGTGCCCAGGGCCTGTAAATCAAATGCTACTAGTGGGCCTGCAGCACTGGATTTGGCGACCCACATTAGTAGCCCTGTAAACATGACTCAGACCTGCCACTGCAGTGTCTGTGAGTACAGTTTTAACTGCCCATTCGACTTGACAAGTGTACTCACTTGCCAGGCCTAAACCGTTCCTTTTCTGACATGTAAGACACCCCTAATGTAGGCCCTAGGTAGCCACATGGGCAGGGCACAGTGTATGTTTAAGGTAGGACATATACTAATGTGTTTTATATGGCCTGACAGTGAAATACTGCAAATTTGGTTTTCACTGTTGCAAGGCCTATCTCTCTCATAGGTTAACATGGGGGCTGCCTTTAAAAATTATTAAAGCATAAATTCCCTTTGCAAGCACATAGACATGTGGAGTTTGGGGTCTCTGAAATCACAATTTAGAAATACATCTTTTAGTAAAGTTGGTTTTGAGATTGTGTGTTTGAAAATGCCACGTTTAGAAAGTGGGCATTTTCTTGCTTAAACCATTCTGTGACTCTCCCTGTTTGTGGATTCCCTGTCTGGGTCAGATTGAGAGTTGGGCTGTTTGCACCTCTCTCTAGACAGTGACACAAAGGGAGCTGGGGTGGAGCCTGCATATCCTGATGAACCATCTGTGCTAGGAGGGAGGGGAGGAGTGGTCACCTTCACCTGAAAGGGCTTTGCCTGCCCTCACACAATGCAGTCTCCAACCCCCTGGTGCGTGTCTGGGGCCTGGCCTGGGCAAGGCAGGATTTCACAAACAAGAGAGACTTTCCTTTAAAGTAGACCTACTTCAAAGGCCAAAATGGGTATAAGAAGAGCACCCAAACCACTGCAAAATTAGATCACGTCTGGACATCAAAAGGAACCTCTGCCTGGAGAAGAGCTGAGGAGAAGTGCTACCCTGCCTGTGATTGTGCTTTGTGGAGCTATCCTGCAGTTTCTGCTTCTGCCTGTGCAAGGGGACAAAGACTGGACTTTGTTATGCATTCCTGCTTGCGAAGAAATCTCCAAGGGCTTGTCCTGAGCTTGCCTCCTGTTGTTGAAGTCTCAGGGCCATCAAAGACTTCCCCTACCAGCACGTGGACTCTCTGCTGAGACTCCTACCCTAACAAGTGGTGCCCTATCCAGTTCCTGGGGCCTTGGAAGGTGAAGCTGGCAGACCAAGACTGAAAATCCACGCACAGACCGCGTGCAGGGAAAATTGGTGCACCTTCCAAGACGTGGCGGAAAAACGTCGCACCACCGGCTTCACTGCAGAAATCAACGCTCCACCGGCATTGCGGCTGGGAGATTGATGCACGCAGCTGGGAAAATGACCCACGGATGGAGACTGATAACGTCGCAACCCACATAATGAGGTTTTGCTGATACTGTGTGGCAGGATTTTCGACGCAAACCTTGCTGGGTGTGGAAAAATGACGCATAGCCTGCCCAGACCCGAGTGCTTGCCCATATTGATGCATTGCTCTCCTGCGGAGAGGAAAAACAATGCACGCCGACCTGACCGGAGGAGGAGAACAACGCTTGCGGGTGAGAAATCGATGCATTGCTAGCCTTTTCCGACGCACACTCACCCATGCGTGTTATTTTGACATTACATAGGTACTTTTCAACGCTAACTGTGTTTTTACTGTTTTCTCAAGGATTTAAGACTCTTTTGCTTTTAAAATTAATAACTTGGCTTGTGTATGTTGGATTTTTGTCATTTTGGTCTTGTATTGATTAGACAAATATTTCCTATTTTTCTGAACCTGCGTTGCGTCATTTTTTAGTATTTTCAGTGAGTTACTGTTTGTATTGGTACAAATACTTTACACCTAGACTCTGAAGTTATGCCTGTCTGCTCATGCCAAGCTACCAAGGGGGAGAGCGGGGTTAGCTGAGGGTGATTCTCCTTTACTCTGACTAGAGTGAGGGTCCTGGCTTGGACAGGGGGTAACCTGACTGCCAACCAAAGACCCCATTTCTAACACATGAATTACTTTGACAATAATGTTAAAAATACACTTAATGAAATATAAGAATGTTACCAGTTGTGAATCAAACATGCCTAAATACAACTGTAAGGAAAGGAAAATCAAACACAATTAGCTATGAAAGGCGACTATATTCTACAATGTAGGAATGAGTTAGGAGCATAATATATTTTAGTGTCAGCATATTAAAGCATCTGGTAGCTGTGTTGGAGTTGGAGTCTGGATGGGATGAAGCCAGTAAGATTAAAAACAGATAGTTACAGCAACATACAACATGAAGCCTGAGAGTGTGTAAGCTATTACAAGAACTGACTGGACTAATACACCACCTTGCTGAGGCGTTTACTTCTATTGAGGGCAGACAGGATGGCCTGAGGCAGTATCAAAGGTTTAGAAAGCATGCAAGTGTCAAAGTTAAGCACTTGTTATAGATAGGAAAAGAAAAGGTGAACAAGCATAGAAAGGGTTTAAAAATCATTATAGAATGATTATTGTCATTGCAGCAACATTCGTTAAGTGTTAAGCGTCTTAGGCTTTGGAAGTGTATGTTTTATTTCCAAGAACATACCGTCAAAAAACACTAAGGTGTGTATGTGTGCTGTGCAAGAGCTACACTGAAATAGGGAAGAGAGAAGTGCAAGAAGAGATTTAGATTTAGGCCCTGATGTAGAGTTCGGGCGGATGTGTTACTCCATCACAAACATGACGAATATCCTGTCCACCTTATTAGAAGTGCATTAAATCCAATGACACGTGGCGGACAGGGTATCTGTCATGTTTGTGACAGAGTAACCCATCCACCAAGCTCTATATTGGGCCCTTAGTATCATTAAGTTATGTTTTTGATGATTTAAAAAAATGTAGGCAAAGAATTATTTTATAGGCTTTATTTAAGTAAATGAGAGACAAGTGTGGTGTAATTATGCAAGTAATTATGCTCCAGATGATGTGTTTTTTATTTGTTCAATGGCTTATCAAAACTGTCAATGAGATTCAAGGGGCCCCTGTAACACACCTCTGATGATAGCTGATTAGAGGTTTATCTCAAAGGAAAACCTAATGGCAGTGCTTAATTTGTAAATAAAAACGTGCTGGTGCTCAAAGCTTTCCTCTGAAACACACGGCTACTGCATTTAAATATGTGAGCACAGAATACTGATGCAGCATAATCCTGACGCCATCTCGGGCCTCTTTCATCCATTTAGTGACATTCCCTGCCACTTCAGCTCACTCTTGCAGCTTTGTTCTTTCTCCTTTCCTGACGCTTTTTCAGTTTTATCGTCCTCCGTCTTTCCGGTGTGTCTTTTACTCGCAGTAGATGCTTGAGACTGAAAAATAAGTGCTGGTGCCCTGCACCGGAAACCCCTGGCTCAAATTAAGCACTGCCTAATGGTAAGAAAACAGCTATAATGCATGTGAGAAAAGAGAAAAATGCATTTTTATATGGTGGTAAATCAGAGAGTTCGTCCTCCTGACTTACATGGGGAATACTGAAAATATGGCTTAAGCCAAAGTTACCATTAAAGACTGCACTTTGGAAGTGTAGGATGTTTCCAAATCGCTGAAGCCTGGAACGGGTTGAAAGAAGAGTGACTAAGGGTTTTAAAGTGTTAGTAGACCTGATGCAAAGGAGATACCTCAGAAACATCGAGCACCTAAAAAATGAAAACGATCTGATTAACCAAGGCTAATTATGATATCAAGCCCTACCGTCCCGAGACAAGTGGCAGTAGGTTCCAAAGGCTAGTGCAACTCTAATTTTTAAACAGAACATAGTACTTCAGAGAAATAATCAACAAGATCCGATCGAAAGCAATACATGCCTAAGAGGCAGGGTGTTTAATGGGTAACTTCCTCAACACACTATGGTCGAATGTAGACATTAAAGGGATATGAGTGGAAACGCTAAATTTCACAGTATATGAGGTGAAGAGTGCGAGCGCCCATTGTCAGAAACTGATAGGAATTGAGATGGGCAAAGAAATAGTACTATAAGTTCTCAAAGATGTTGAGTGATTAAAGATCTTGTTTTGAGTTTTGGGAGAAGGGCATCTGTCAATATATGGCGGATGTTCCATTCGGCGTATTTAGAGTTCCATTTACTTGAATGCAGTCTTAAAATTGCAGATGGATAGCTACCACTTTGTGGGTGCTATCCCGTTGCACCATGCTCTATTTAAGACCCATTGTCACCCACCATCCAACCAACTCTAAATAAGCCCATAAGATCTGTGAAAAACATACAAGGCCCAATCAGATGCCCCTCTTCTCCAAGGCACCCGTGTCTTCTCTCTTCATAATGGCAATAAGAGGATGTAATTATGGAATTGACCAATGCATAGAATACTGGGTCATATGTAACTGTATCTCTCATTTTATTTAAAGGGCTGGTAATATGACTAATGAATGAGGTGTTACATTAATCAGCTCTGGAGATATACTAATGACAATTTCCAGTCCTTTGTGTCTTTTATTTTATTTAGTAATAGTTGCATCTTTCACTTCTTATTTTCAACGACAACAATGCTAACAACCGAGTTGACTCTTGTTTCGTTGAAGAACTTTCTTAAGCCATAATTCATGTAACAACTAAAAGATGGAAGCTGGGACTGTATGAATGAAAGAAAATGCTAAAAAAACTAAAGATAATTGTAGGTATTGTTATTTCTCCATAATTGAGGACTTCATCGTATATTATGTGTGAGCAGCCTTAATCCTTTGACAGTGGCCAAGGGCCTTTTTGGTTGTAGGAGGACACCCGCGAGTAGCAAAGTGTGCAAATTGAGCACCATCACATTGCTAGATAGAATGAATGATGCAGTGCTTTATTGTCTTGATTATCTAGCTTAGGCTACTCGCGGGTCGAGTCAAGGGTTGTGCTTTGTGAAAGTGCATTGCTGCTCCTTTTTTTGCAAAATAAATGCTGAATGTCATTTTCACAATGTGATTAGCTCAAAACACGCGTTGATTGATGCAATGCTGAGCACGGTTTGTAATCTATTTCCCAGAAAAAGATAAAAGACCAATTCTATGTTCGAATATCAATGGAAGTGTCTCTATGACATGTTGAAAAGTGCCAAGGCAACTACTTTACATAAGCTATCGAGTACTCAGTAAGAATAGAAGTATATTGTAACGCCTTTTATTCCAGTGTCACTTCATAAGTCATTTGATGTGCCCTTGTGGTATAACATGTACATTGTATTTAACTTTATATTTTGTCAGTGGGCAACGTAAATATTTTTGTATTGCCACTCAGATTGCTTTCATATTTTCATCACCTATCCTGACCTACTAATACTATTTTGTATTTGTGCAGGTATCACTGTCACAATCAACCAATATATCCTTTGTACAGCACTCTGGCACCGGAAGGTATTGATCATGCCACATAAACTGATAATGAAGATAACTAAACTGAGTACGAAATGTAAACTAGGGTAAATCAGATGGGTCATGTTGTTGAAAGGGGAAAAGCAATAGACATGTGTGCCCTCGTAAAGCACGCACACACACACACACACAAAGCCCTCCACCACAGGTTCAGCCAGGGTTTGCCCATTCTATGATGTCAGCCAGGGTTTGCCCATTCTATGAGGACCGTTCCAGTCCTCACAGCGTGGGTTATACATGCCCCTCCTCCCCCACACACACATAGGCGTATCTATATCTTTCTTAAAAAGAGGTCATATAAGGTGCTTAAAATTATCTCTATTTCCTGACTTATAGAACAAATGCTAGGCATTATGGCAATTTCAGAAGTGCATTTCATCTGGTGCCAAATAATATACAGTGTCTGCTATTCATTTAGGTATTCTAAATGCAATCCTGTGTGTTTTAGCCAGGTAATTTGCACACCATATGTTGTAAAACTTCAAGCAAGCTGAAAGAATTTCATCCTGCAATATCTCATTTTTAGCATCTACTTAAGGAAAAAAAAGTTACAGAAATGAAACTCGCGAGCTAAAAGAAATGAAGTGCATTTTGCCCTAACATTTGTTTGCTCGGAGGAACATATTGAGACATCTCTATCTTGTCCTGGAGGTCCAGAGGCAATTCTGGCTGAGCAGATGTTACATTGCAGAAACAACAGACACCGCGTAGATTTACAGTGCTCTTCGAGGTGCGTGATGCATTATGTGTAATGTGAAGCCCACTCATCTGAACACAAAAAAGAAATCATAAAACTGTAAACGTGGATGGAAAAGTTATGACAATGTGTTATATGGGAATGCACAACGGAATGTGTCATCATAGATCAGAGACGCTGTAGCAGAGCTCCCCAGGCCACAGGTGGCCCCGAGAGATGGCCTATTGTTTTGGGACAGAGTGTTACTTAATGGAGAAAAATGAGCAAAATTGTTGTACTTTCCACGCAAATCCTTAGGATTTTCATATACATTGTTTGTCGTCAAAAGAATGATTAACTCCTGATTACCAATTGCTAGCACAGTGAGTAAAAATGATCCCCGATATTGTCAAAATATTGACTTCAAGTATTTTCATGGGTCGACTTTATTTTCCTGCTGTTCGTATCTTCTAAAGCATCTAGAGAGGCGTCTGTTTTTCAAAGTGTATTTCAATATATGGAAATTCTAAAAAAAGAGAGCGATTCCTGCTTATCTGTACCTCAAAAACAGCTGTACTCTCGTGATGAGATGTGTTGAAACCGATAAAAGCGTCAACTTCGTGTTTACTAATCACAAGGTGGAAACTGCCTAGCATGTTGAACTCTTAGGCTCCACTGGTGAAGTATGGCGGAGTACCCTTTCCACCAACCAAAAGGTCTGCCCGCCTCTTTTAGAGTCAGGCAGACCTTCAAAAAACGTGGCTGGAAGGGGCAGTGAAAACTTTTAAAATGATCCCCACACCTCGGGAGTAAGCATTCCATGGTTAGGGGTTGGTCATTGTTTTTTTTCCAAAAAGAAAATCCCGCTTTGAGATTTTCTTATTGAAAATAAAAAAAATGTAAGTTTGACAGAAGGCATAGGCATGTTGACAGAGCCTTCTGTCAATCTTACAGTGTGTTTCCAGGGACTGCTGGGACGGCAGTGCCTTAAAGGAGATGCCCCCAAGAACAGCACACATCTCTAAATATGGCTGGTGGAGTACCCTCACCTTGGCAGGAGCAAAGTACTTCACCATGGCAACAGTAATTTTTTCATCCACAAACATATAAATGAGCCCTTCAGGCCAGAAGATGGAGCTACAGTTTGTTGTATTGTTTATCCCCTAGTTGCCACACTGCCATCTGTAATGCAGTCTGTCACACAATCATTTAAATAAAGTTGTCATAAACTGTCATGCAATCTGTTATGCTTTACATTTCGATGTAGTTGTTCAATCAGCCACACAGGAGATCCTGCATGCAGTGGGTAGATTTATGTAAAAACATTTAATTTCATACCAGCCATCATAGACTTTGCCACGTTGAGAGTCAGGTCAGCGTAATAGTTTATCGCGTGTTCTATGGGGTCATTCATGGTACTATTCATTTGAACGCTAACCATTTGGTCTAGTTAGTGCCAGGCCTTTGGACTATATTTCAATCACCCTCAGAGCTGCTCATTGCACGACCATTGCATGTGATGTGACTTGTATCTGGTACTTATCTGCAGCATCATCCATTCCTTAGTGATTTGATGATTTTAGTACAGTTGCAGCAAGTGTGTTGCATATTGTAGCCAGTAGAGATACCAGGCACTATTGTTTTTAGGTCGAGCATAGCAGCGCACAAGCGCTTTTTTTCCGACGTGTTAGTATGTATCTGGGCTTTTCACCACGCCCATCTCACGCCCATCACTATAACTCATTCATGGGCTTGCCCTTCAAAAATCCTTTGATGACGTTGGTAAATGGTTTACCTTTGTCCTTCCTTGGGGAGGTTTTGTTACAACCTTGGCCATCGCCCTTGTTAAATGGCTAATTGCACTTTTGACGATAACATTGTCTGCGAGCGAGCTTCTTTTTTCTTTTGTGTGTCTTGTCACGCTGATGCTCATGGTGGCCCTGGCACTGTGAATCGACTCGCTTATGTGAAACTGTTTTACTTTTATTTTTCGATTTATGTGGCAACAAAAATCAGATTAGGAGTTTACAACGCTAATAGCTCTAACTCGAGCAAAAGCAAGACCCAATGAATTGCAAATGCTTGTTTTTCATTAATGTAAGCTTTTGGATAAATTGCGTTGAGGCTCAGTTTTGGAGGCATCCAGGGTAGAGCTAGGTCTTCACTGTTCTCCTGAAATCCACTAGGTTGGTAGTAGTTCTTATCCTAGCCAGACGTGAGTTCCAGAGTTTAGCAGTATGAACAGACAAAGAGGTGCCACCTATCTGTTTCTTGCTGATAGGCAGGATGGTTAGCTTTCGGGTCTGTCAAGGCTGCCTTGTGTTCTTAATAAAGGTATAATTTGATTCACTTCTAAGAAAACTAGACCTTTACCATTGGCAGCTTTATGTCTAATGCAGGCCATCTTGAATGTAGATCTCCTGACAACAGGAAGCAAGCGAAGAGCTGTTACAGCTATAAAATGTGGCCCTGCGGATTTATGACTAGGAGTTGTATCACTACTAATAAACAGAAAAGCAAACATTCCCATCAAAGAGCTAACATGGGCAAAATAACAATATGGATGGGATTTCCCTTCTCGTCATGAAACACGAGGTATTGCTTTGGTTTCCGATTTTGTATTTCCCTGCTTTTGCACGTGTACATGTTGCAATGAACTTACCAAGCCGAAACAGATCCATGTCGAAAGATAATGAAATGGGGCCCGTCGAAACTGCATTTCACGGGAAGGTTTGCGGTCCGACAGCTGGATGTGGCAGAGTTAGACTTCCTGTTTATTGATCTTTGGAGCACAGAAAAAACATTGCTTTAAATAGAGGACCATGTAGACGTGAGCTTCCCTTCTATTGAAGGTTCCATCGTGCAAATATAAATTACGGTCTCCGCACAGTGTAATTAGAGGAGGTAACAGACTGTAAATGTTTCCCAAATCCATACAAAGTGTGGCTTTGCCCAGGAATGTGGAGTTTCAGAATTTCTCACTATAAAAGGCATTTTCTTTTAGAAGAGGCAGTACATGAAAAGGCATGATTGCAGAAATGTTTTATTGTTTCACTGTCAAGCAGTTGAGCAAAGTAAGAAAATTAAGAAACTGTGTGCTGGAAGCTTGGTACTCTCCGGCTTTGCCATATTCATCCGCTGTGTCAAAACTCCTCTGTACCCCACAGTCAGCCAGGTAAAATAGGAAAGTAAGTGTGACTCAAGCATTTAGCAAAGGGTGGGTAGGGTAAGGCAGGGGAAAGAGCAAAGCACTACAAAGATAAAGTAGGAAGCGTGTGCAGAACATTTCCCCATTAAATTACCAAGAAAGGATGAACTTTGGCGGCACTAGGTGAAGAATCATATTAAAACAGATGGCACCAAGGGAGGCTCCTTGGTAATGGCGAAGGAGCGTCGCCCCCCTGGCCAAGAGGCTGGGTAATGGCAGGTGGGAGGAGGAGAGAGTGTACCTAAGTGTGCATGTGTGTTTGGCCTGCCGTCTCAACACAGCTGGGCTGGAGAAACTGCACAGACCCCAGGACTGTGTCTAAACGGCAGTCCAGGCCGCTCAGACCAATCCTGGTGCTGCTTGCATGCTAGGTTTAGCATAAAAGAAAAGCCAGGATTGCTGGGGAGCCTGTGCTGGTGTCCCAGTGAATGCTGAGACACCACATCGAGGGAAGAGGAGCGAGGCAGCAGGAGATGGTGAGAGATGGCAGCATCGAGATAAGTTTATTTTATTTTTATTTTTATTTTTTTTACCTTTGTTTCCATCCCCCTCCCCTTGAGGTTTGCGGCAGTCACCGCTGAATGGCACCGATTTCACAGCTATCTGGGAAGGAGAGCGCTTGAAGGCAAGAGTTGAGCTGTCATTAATGCAGGTGCAGTGCACATGTGCCCAGATTCATTATTTCTGTTTTTAACCACTTGCTAATGGCAAATGGGGACCCAAGTTTCGTGCTTGCATTACTGCCCATGGCACCTTTGCTACACCACTACTAAATGGTTAGTTATTTTGTTTATATTTATTTTGTTCTCCATGTTAATTGCATAGCTCTGAAGGTTCCTGAATGTCACCTCAAAGAGCTGTCGAGAGTAAGAAAACACTAAACAAGTAACAATCAGTTGAGATAACATCAGATAAAAGTTGGACTCCAAAGTCCGACTTTCAGTAGTGGAGCTAGCCAAGGGCTTATTGAAACATTTGAGTTTGCAGGTATTTTCCGAAACTCTGGATGCCATGTTCACTGAGTGATGAAGGAAGTTCCAGAGAGAGCAACATTTAGTGTGATAGGATCTGGCACTAGATTCTGTGTTTCTTGCTGAATGCTTGGAAACTGCTTTTGGGTGTGCCCACCCTTAGCCATCTGGCCAGTCTAAGGCAGCAGCAATTTGGACAATGGAGCTTCGCCATGGTGAAAGGACTTATATACAAGGAATAGGATCTTGAGCTCAAAACTTTAATCGTGAACCAACGAGAGATGCAGTGGTGTCATGGTGGTAGCCAAGCCACCAAGTCACCAGGAATCTGCCATTCAAGTCAACCCAAAACCTTCAAAGTGCTCTCTCTTTCATTCTTGTCCATCTCTTTCTCTCTTAAACTCTTCCTTGCTCATGGAATGGCATGTTTGGCAAGGACACTTTGGGCTCGATTCACTGCAACTTTTTGCATGCGTGCTAATTCACTCCCAAATTTGTGAATGCGTAAACTGCACTGCGCCAAAAAAGATATTTAAAAATCTCGTACTTCTATTCATCCTCTTACCTACAATAATTAAGGCAGTTCTACTTGGCTTCCCCAGACCCTTAGCAGAATTGGCGTCCCCTCTGCTTTGCTGGCTATGTACGTCTTAAACAGTAAAGTATTTTGAGATACGATTCTCACTCTAAAAGGGTTTTTAGGATCTCTACATGTAAATATGTGGCCATGGAGATGAAGGGACAGGACCATGCTGGTATCAACAGGCCACGACCTTCCATTCACGTGAGGCCCTTCATCGTAAAATTGCATGCATGTGCCTTTTGCTCTAGTTGGCAAGGAGGGCCTTGGCGGTAAAAGCAGGTGCAGGATATTTGCTCACTGACTGCCACCATGCCGGGGGTACTGTTTCTGACTCAGGACCTGTGGACTAAATACGTGCACATGCTCATATGGAAAGGATCCCTTTGCCACGTGTAAATATTCAAACAATTCTCTCTGAATCAAGCACTACGCATTCTTTCTCAGTTTCCCATATCTAATAATATGCTGCCATTGCAAATCATAATTGATACTTCCTCTCAGATAGATACACTTACCATGGTTCCCAGAAACGAAGCGCTTGCGGGAACTGTTCACGTGTTGACAGTTTATACAATAATTTAGACTGCTTCCCACACATTAATATATAAGACTGTTAAGAGAAACTGCCATTTGATTTGGAATGGGCCGTTAAACTCATATCTAAACTGTTTTTTTTTTTTTTAACCTGGCCTTTTGGCAGCTAACAAATCGTCATAGCGCAGTTTAAACTGGTTCTGTAACAAACTCAACCAATCATAACAAGGATCTCTTCCTAACTATTGATGTATAGTGACACCGATTTCATTAGTTATCCATTGCCATCCGCTCCGATCCCATCCCCATGCATAGGTTATTGCCAGACATCTGCCACTAAAGATGAGCCAGCAGATAACGGCGTGCTCTTGATCTCATAGGTTGCGGCGTTGCGTCATCCGTTCCCCCACTGGGACGACAAATCAAAATTCCACCTCCAAACCTGAGTCACGAGATGCGATGATGGAAGATAGGAGCCACCTAATACATTAGTCAAACGAGACAACTGTGTGACTTGGAAGCAATTGCTTTTCAGGGACATCACTTGTATAAAAATAAGTGCACACTAAACTGAAGCCAAAACACACATATTTAATGCGTAGGATTCTACACTTTGGACATGATGTCCATGCTGCTAGGTTTATTAAATAGGTCTCATCTGTTAGATAATCAGTGTCATGAAAATCATTGAATTAGCAGAGTGTTTACTCGTACATTTACCAAAGCTATCGAAAACGTTGTGTTACTGGCTGTACTTATAACAATTTACACAACAGTGTTTACCTGTTGCCAAATTTTCCATTTAACGCACGAATTATGCATGTATCATGAAAAGCATACATTTTTAAATTAGTGACAAAAGCTCACTTTCGTTTCACCTGCAGCTCCCTAGATTGTCTCATCAGGAGGGTAAGATAAGCGGCTAATACACTATTTCATGCGCCAGCGAATTCAGGCCTGGGCCCTGGTTTCATTTACTCTGGTATCTTAATACGCCTCATCTGTGGAGAGCGCAGATGCAAGCTGTGATTTCTGGTTGCCTACACCAGCGACAGGCCGCAGTGTTCCTGAGCAAATCGGAACACATTTCAAGGTCAAGGAGCCAGTGCACACCTCAAATCAGAAATTTTCTCAAGAGATGTTTGTGCAATCCGGGACGCCATTAGGACTAAAGTGAAAAGCGTTTTATTGGTGAGTTGGCACAAGGCGAATGATTGAAGTAAATAAATACATATTTAAAAGAATAGAAAAAACATCTGCTTGGACTCTAGGGATGTACTGAAAACGACTGAAAAACAGAACACGTAAGGACAATGTCTTCAAGGCGCCAAATATAGTGCAATCTAATTTAAACATCTATGCAGTATTCAATAAAAAAACAGTGTAGTATATATATATATATATATGTACATCTGTGTGGTATGAAAAGCAGCATTGTTAAATATACAGGCCCGTATTTATACTTTTGTTAGCGCCGCATTTGTGCCGCTTTTTGACGCAAAACGGCGCAAACCTACAAAATACAATGGTATTTTGCAAGTTTGCGCCGTTTTTGCGTCAAAAAACGACGCAAATGCGGCGCTAAAAAAGTATAAATACGGGCCACAGATTGTATCTCATCAAGTGCATATACGTGTTTGGCTTTCAAAATTAAGGACCAGATTGATCATTCTTTCAAGCAATGCGGCAGCAGACCATGCTGCACTGCATGAAAGGGATAGAGCAGTAATGCTTCATATTTAACATTATATGGCGCATTCCTGTCCTCTCCCTGCACTGGCGCACAGTGTACTGCCTTGCACTGATGGAGGCACTCTTGCACCATGGTGCAAGGACGATTGTGTTGTAGGCAGGATTGTTTTTGTGCAGGAAGGGGAACCTTCTTGCACAAAAAAATTATCAGAGACACTGTCCTCTTTCTACATGTGCTGCATTGTGCAGCACACGTAGAAAGACGAACTGATCAGGGAAGATAAAGATTTTTCTCCTCACTGCACCTCCCCTAGAAAGACTAAGCATTTTGACTGATTCCCAGGTTTAACTGTCATGGTAAGTCTGGGGCTGCATCAAAATCCATTTATGGATGTGTGGGAACACCCACACTTCAACCATCTGAACCAGCATTTGTAATGTGCAAATGACTCACTCCTGAAGGAGTATCTCAGCGCTAGGCGGACAAAAGCAGAAGGTGGCTGCTCTTCAAAAGAGAGATGTTTTCAGCAATTATTTTTACATTTCCAAAATCAGAACAGGAGCAAATATGGTATGGTAGGCTGTTTCAGTGGTGTGGGCCAGATAAGAAAAAGAGCGACACCGTACCTAGAGGTGCAAAAGGGGTAAGGTCTTTGAAAGGCTATATCTATGGACCTCAGGTTTCTGCTGGGCTGATACCAAGAAAGCTTGGAGGCAGGACAGGCCATTTCCCATAAGAGATTTATGGGTGAAAAACAAAAATGTAAACACTGAACGTTTCTTGACAGGGAGCCAGTGCAAAGTTCTGAGAGTAGGAGTTGAAGGGGCACCAGCAGGAAGCCTGCAGACTAGGCGGGCTGCAGTGTTATGAACCATCTGAAGTTTGGAAAGGAGTACCTCATTGGCAGGTACAAGAAGTGCATTGCCATATTCCAGACAGCTGGTGATATGGGCCTGGTGATATTGTTCTCCTAGAGCTCAAAGGAAGCAACAAGAAAACATATTAAAGTGGCTGTAACATGTTAAAACAGGTGCCACAGATAGGGATGACGTGATCTTTCAAGGATAAGTTGTTATTTACCAAAATGCCCAGGTTTTTTACCACTCTCTTAGAGCACCACCAGGCCCTAGCTCTGTGGGGCACCGGTCATCTGACCAAGGTGTCTGTGCTTTGTCAAATAAGAGAATGTAGGTCTTTTCTCCTTTCATTTGAAGACAGTTAATGGTCATCCAAGCGGCCACCTTATGTATCCAGTCGATAAATCTAACTTTAGTTGACTTTAAAACCTCCCCAAAGGAGATTATCAACTGGCTGTTATTAGCATACAATATGATTTCAGAGCCTCAAGCACAAACTTGGCATGTGGGGCCACATCAATGTTAAAAGATTGGGGCTAAGGGAAGACTCTTGAGGAACCCCTTTGCCTATGGTCATAGATCTGGAAGTGAAAGATGAAGATGGACCAATTGGGTTCTATCTCCCAAGACATTCTTAAGCCAATTCAGGGCCTTCCCATCAAGGCCTATCTCATACAGTCTCTGAATAAGAATGGAATGTGAGACTGTATCAAATGCTCCTGGCAAATCAGGTAAAACGGGCAGAGGTGGAGCGCCCTCGTCCAACAGTAATCGGATAGATTATATCACTGCTCTGAGGGCAGACTTAGTACTATAAGAGGCCCTAAAACCTGATTGAGAAGTGTCCAGTATACCATTGTCCTTCAAATTCTTGGATAGTTGTATATTGATGAGGTCTTCCAGAATTTTGCTGAGAAAAGGCAGAAGGGAAATGGGCCTATAATTCGCAAGGTCAGAAGGATCTGCATTAGATTTAAAAACATAGGGATGACTTGAGCTGACTTTGAAGCAATTGTTAGCCATGTCTAAAGATAAATTAAGTAGGTCTGTGATACAAGGAATAATCAAGGACCAGAGAGAGGAGTCTATATAGTTTGGGCAGGGGTCAGAAGGAGAACCAGATGTAACCTTGCTCAGCATATCCTGCACCTGTTTTTGAGAAATAGTCTCAAAATGATTCAACTAAGCAGGGGCCAAATGAGAAAGAGGATTCTGATTGCACAAATCTGCAAGTCTGCTGGTCCCACTGTGGCTACTGGAAAGTTCTGTACGATCTTGTCTTCAAAATGGTTGGCAAGTGCATCACAGAACTTTTGGGAAGACAGTATTTCTAGCTTGGAGGCTGCTGGTTTGGTGAATTCCTCGAGAACTCAAAATAACTATTATGGAGAATTGCCTGCCTGATCAATTCTTCTAATGATGTTGGGTTTTCTCTAATCATTCTATGATGGATTTGAAGGGAATGTTTGTATGCCCATTTATCAGGGGACGCTTTTCTACTGTGTCATTTCCTTTCCAGTCTTTTACTGGTAGATTTCTACGTTCTTAACTCATCTGAGTACCACAGGGCTTGAAGTATAAAATGTCTGCTATTAACACCCTTAATAGGAGCCACCACATCGAAAGATTTGTTGAGAGAATTATTGTAACTAGTTACTGCATTGCTGACAATATTAAAAATGTGTAAGTTTGGGGGCAAAAAGCAGAATGGAAATTCTGAGGATTCGTTTGTTTCCATGGTCTACTAGTGCCTCTACCAACCCTTGGAATGGCTTCCCAGGGCAGAGAATAACAAGGCAGAGGCTTGCATTGCCTTGTGTTACTCCAGATTCACCAAGCCATGCAGAGCCCTGCAAGGTGGCTTGGTAAATCCCATTCTAGGGTTTGCGTTGCCTTGCGTGGCATGAGAGCAAAGCAAATCCTTGTTAAACATTTTTTGCAATTTATTCTACTGAGTAGTAGATGGCATGCCTGTACGGAGAGGTATGATGGGGAAAATATTCCTACGGATCTGTCAATCCCTTCTATTATTGTGGTTTCTACTTATTCAGACTAGGGTCTATGTAAACACAATGATTTCAAATATTATTGTATGAAAACTAGAAACTTAAAATAGCAAATATTATATGTATTGAGCTTCAATGTCAATGACATAAATAACAAATCAAAGGTTTCTTATTTTTCAATATGTTTCCTTTTTATTCCAATTTTGTATTGGCTAAGGGCATCACACAGCACCCCCGCCCCTTGCTTTCTGTTTTTTACTGTATACCTTTCTGGGTCCAAGTATACCTCCCATGATTACCGACTGGCCTGACAGTTAAGTGGACGCAAACACTGCCCTTCCTGCCGATCATATATGCATGTATTGCACTATGGGGTAGATCCCAGAAAAATGTTTAATGAGACCGAAGAGTAAAGGATAGCCTGTCTCTTCTGTTTTCCAGAGACCAGCTGACCAGCTGCGGTTTTGAAAATTAGAATTCATTATTTGTTGATATACCTCACTGGATGCTGTCACAAAATGTAATCTATAGCTGAAATAAACACTAATGAATTTGAAGTAAGCTACAAATCTCTATAATGTATGTCAAGACCAGGAGTCTCCAACCTTTTTATAGTAAGAGCGACTTATGTTTAATGAAAACCATCATGAGCTATAAATAGTATTAGTATTGTAGGGTTGTAATAGTGACCATATCCGACAAGATTATATTAGTGGCCACCCCTTGCAAGATTAATATCAGTTAGCACCTCAGCACACCAGGCATGGTTGCCAGCAGTTACATAAAAAAGGATTTGTCAATTTGGAATGCCTTTACTTGAGTAACACCTAACAGTCATAGCAACAACATCCCTGGCACCAAGGTAACATAATTGAATTTAGTTCATTTTAATATTTCTGTTGATTTAAAGTTTTAAAATAAGGGTTTTTGTAATTTGTGTACTTTTATACATTGCTATTTTTAAAAGTGTGTCATGTAATTTTATAATTTGAAAAATGTTAATATATTAATGATTTTTTATTAATGCTACATTTTTAAATTCATTATAGCTATTACTTTGAAATGTATAGTACATATTTGTTATTTTTTTTAACGTGTGGAAGTACTCTCAGTTTATTTTTTTATGGTGTGTGTTTTACATTTTAGAGATAATGAAAATTAATTTCTGGAAATTATTCTTTTTAGTGTAAAGTCTATTATAATTTTGTTGTACTGGGTAATTTTGAAAACTAAACGTGCAGCACTTTCCCTAATGTTGTTAAGTTTGGAGTGGGAACAATTTATTATAACCCACCTCGTCCCCAAAGTCCAACACTTTCCACAATGTTAAGTTTGATGTTGGAATAGTAAATCACACTTCCCCGTGTGTCATTAAGTTTGCAGTTGGAATAATTACTCCTAAAGCCTTATAGTCCCATTAATGCAATAAAGTGGTTCGATTTGGAGTTGGTATAGAAAATTTCCCCCCCATCCCAAAGTCCAGCACATTCCCCAGTGTGTTTAAGTTTAGCTTTGAAGTAGTGAATCTGAACCCCTCAAACTCCAACACATTCCCCAATGTGGTTAGGTTTGGAGTTGGAATAGTGAATCTTAAGCCCCAAAAGTCCAACACTTTCCCCAATGTGGTTAAATTTGGAACCGGAATAGTAAATTAGATCCCCAGCACCCAACATCCAACACTTTCATTAATGTGGTTAAATTTGATGTTGGGATAATAAATATGAACCTGCAAATCTAACACTTTCCCCAGTGGACTATAGTACAAATTGCTTGTTTGTTTATTAATATAGTTTTTTTATAAAGTATTATTATTTACATTTATAGATATATACATTTTCTAAAGATCTCTTTTAATTTATTCCTTTTTTCATGTGAATTTATTTTTAATAGTTGCAGCATGTTTTGTAAAATATTTTTTTTATTTCCGAGAAAAAAACAGTTTTTACTTACTGAATAATTAGAATTACATAGATCATACAGTTGTAGTCCGCATACATTTTTATATGGAGTTATACAATTTCTTTTAAACAGGCCACACAATTATTTTTTAATAAATATGTATTGTTTTACATTATTTATGTTTTCAACACTATAAAACCTATTTAAAAAGCACCCAAAATGATTTTATATTTTTATCAGTATTCAGTGATATATGTTTATGCACAAAACATTTTCTAATTTTTTTTTAAAGGGCGAATTCTTTTAGCATTTTTGCAGTGTTTATAATTTTATAAACTGTAACATATAAAATAAATGTTTTAACCCTATTTGTTGTGTGATGGATGCCTTGTTTAAAATTTTAATTTGTCTTACATTTTTTCCAGTTTCTTTCATTCTGTAGTGTTTTTCATCATTTTGGGCTATTAATGGAGTTTTCAGTTGTTGGTTTCCTTTGTTTGGTGTCCAGTTCAGGTAAGACTATTTCCAAAACTATTTTCTAAGGGGTCTACTGGTAGGGAGTGGTACATAGACTTAGGACAATCTTTGTAATTGGATGTTAGCTGTTTTACAGTATTGCAACAGGGCTTATTGTGAACTGTAATATTTATTTGTATTTTATACATGTATTCTATGTGTTTAACATTGATTTTAATTATGTTGCTTTACTGTACTTTGTTTTATTCTAGGGTTGTAAATGTTTTTGGTGGGTTTATATTTCTTTTTCTTTTGCATGTTTTTATTTTTGGATGTCAACCTTTATTTGTAATCTTGATGCATTCCATTTACTTTCGAGGGGAAAAACTGTTATTTTTTCTAACCAAAATTACCTTTTAGTTTTTCCTTTATGTTTGGCATTTATGGATTATTGATATTGTTCTAGCTATACAGGTTTTGGATGGAGTTTCTGGATTATTGGGCTCTTAGTGGATGTTTTATTTTTCTGTAGTTTATTTTTGTATTATATGGGCTCCATTTTATTGATTTGTTGGTGGGATTGTATGTTTTCAATCGTCATTTCACTGACTAGGACTTCAGGTATGAAATTGTAAGTGCTATTTTATTTTACTTCCAATGCTCGCTCTATAGGAGACCAGGGCACCACTCTTCAACCCTTCTGCTGCTGTCCTGACACCAGCATTGCTGACTGATATGGCCTGAGGAGCTCTGGGACACCAGCAAGATTCTGGCTACAAGATTACTAGGAAGTCTTTTTAATCCAATTATACTAAACAGACTCTCTCAGTAGGATTCCTGTTGCCCCTCCTCCCTTTCCACAGCTCCTGTTGGGCATGTCTTATTGAAATACGTGCAAGCCAAAGCTGGCAAGGCTTGGGGTTCCCCCACGAGGGGTCACCTGGATTCTTGGATAGAGACCTTTTTAGTAGCAGAAACAGAAAAATGTGTCACAATCCTAGAGGTGTAAACCCTTATAGCTAAGTTTGATGCAATAGCTATAGACATCAGCCTGCTAGAGCATGACCGCAAGAAACTGTCAGAATGTGTCACCCAGTAAGAGATAAAGGCCCTTACAAGACTTGTAGCCCCAGACCTCTCACCTACAGCAGCAAGTTAAAGATCTTCACCAAGCAAATATGATTACTCAATGGCAGGGCTGAGGACATTGAGGGTTGTTTACAATAAAGCAACATTAGTGAGGCTGGCATACCTAAGAGCTCCAAGGGGCAGAATGCTGCTGCCTTTCTTGAAACATGGATAAAAAGATTTTTGGCAGCCTATAGACTCTGCCCTTTCCTTTTTTAATATTGAGAGAGCCCACAAGGTCCAGACCCACCACTCCGACTTGGTGCTTTGTTGAGGTCAATAGTGATTATACTTCTCCGCTACAAAGATCACACCAAAATTCTACATGCAGCTCAGCAGGCGAGGCGCCTCAAACTCAACAACCACCAACTTCCATTTTTCCAGGTTATATGTTTGGCTGTGCAGCATCAAAGAGACTCATTCCTGGAAGTCAAGAGGAAATTTAGAGAAATGAGGCGAAAATGCTAATTATTGTTTCCTGCCAAACCCATGATAATATCCCACCAGGAGATCTTCTCAATCTAGGTCACCTTGGACTAGGCCGAGAATCAGGGAGCCTCCTCTCAGGTAAATGCAACCTACAAAAGGGAACTCAGCTGCCTACACGTTGGCAATGACGCCCTAAGTTGAGACTCAGGGCAACCCTGTCCCCAACAGTGGCTCCGTTGCAGGGGCAGGCCCAGTATAGTAGATGATCCATGCGAGAAGTGGCACCCTCCTTCTGAAAAATGACTGAAGAATTGACTACTACCTCCTATGAGGCCTCTCAGGAAGATATTCTTTTTGGCTCCATTCCTGGAACAGGAGCCCCCAGTGGTGATCCCACAAACAGGCAATGTCATTAACTGATAGAGGATGCCCCTTAGCTAACTATAACACATCCTTACTAATCCCTCTTACTCCTCTTTTATGATAGACTGCATGATTCCCAACCTCCCACGACTGCTACATTCCCACGTCCCGTGCATCAAGCGGCCTGCTGGTTCTGCTCCATGACAGGCTTCACCTGCTGGTCCTTTTGTCCTTTCCTCTCTCTAAATGTGATTTTCTCACCTGGCACCAGTATTGACCCTAAATCATTGTGGATCTGCACTTACTCGCACTATGTCAGTGGAACCGGACTGACTTGTCCCTGGCAAGGGTCCTCGGGCACTACCACTTAAAACTCTCAGGAGTGCTGGGCTGGGCACCCCAAATTTTAGAATGGCCCTATAGCATGCTTCCTAAAAAGAATACTTTTCCTTTTGATGTTTCTGGACATTGGGTCATTTGCTTTCCATTCTTAAAGGTGTGGTTCAGTTTTTTGTTATTTTGTTCTCTTGTGTCAGGAACTTCACAATCATATCTGTTTACTACAAGGTAGGTGGGGGGGGCATACTGCATGCCCACCACTCATTATGAGAGTGTCAACAGAGTGAGCAGGCCAGTTATCACATCTTTTTCCGTGGCACCCTTTAAAGGGCTCTGATTAGTAAGCTGGATTATTAGGGATGTACGTGATATGCAAACAGTATAGACGAAGGTTTCTTCTGAAGTGTCTAGGGGTTCACATAGACTCGCTCCAAAAGTCGCATATCACACAAGCAGAGGGAGGAAGCCAAACTACAAATATGCCGGTGAGGTCAGGTGTTCACTTTTAATAAGAAGGGGAAGGTTCCCTGGTACTCCTTAAACTCACTTGATGAGTAGGTGGTGATTAAGTGCTGTGGAGAGTCGTGTAGTGATGATGGGGGGTGTTTCCTTTACGGACTAGGTGGTCTCACACACTATATAGTGTCATGCTTCATCATTTGGCCACCTGCACGTCTTGATCACCCTGCACATCTTGTCAGGAGAGCAAATAAAAGAGCACGGAATAACAATAGAGACCAGCTGTTACAACCCCGTGAAAACAAACCCAAGATGGAACAGATAGTGTGTGTGACTACGTTCAACCCACTATCTAATAAGATCCAGAAAATTATCAGAGATGACTGGAAAATCCTGACATCCGGTGGCCTCCCCTTTCAGCAACCACTACATGCCTTCACAAGATCCACCAATATACACGATACGGTGGTACCCACAAGACCTACCATGAACCCTCCAAAGAAACAGACAACACTTTGGCATCTACCACCTCCAACAGGCCACCACCCGTGTGGCAAATGTAGCATGTGCAGGCTCACACAGAAATCTACCACGGTAGACCTTAATTTAAAAACGCAGTGGGTACTGAAATCACTTACAAATTGTAACAGAAAGAATGTAATCTATATGATCAAGTGCCCCTGGCAGTTTAAATATATTGGAATGACAATGAGAAAGGTCGGCACCTGCATTTGTGAGCACAGGAGCGCTATCCGGTGCAAACGTGACACCACAAAACTCACAAGCCACTTTATTACAAATAACCGCTCCTCAGACGAATTGAAATGGACTGTTCTAGAGCAACTGCCTTCCATGAAAAAATGTATTTCGTTCCCAGTAGAAACATGTCCCTGAATAAAACGAGGCTATACAAATTAATGGAAGTGGCCCTGCCAATGTGGCCATATCTGCCTGCCTGGTCCTTGACCTAGAGAAGCCACTTGATACCCTGAAATGGGATTACCTGTTTGATGTACTGGTCAGGTTTAGTGTTGGGAGCTGAGCCATACAGATGCTCATCTAACTTCACACAGACCTCACAGGCACAGTTTGAATGGGTAGATTAATATTGCTCCCTTAAAGCTTGGCAAAGGGGTCCACTAGGGATGCCCTCTGCTATTTCTGCTCTTTGTGTTTCAAGGTTTAGACAGGAAGGACGTATCATGGGGCAGCCCCCATGCCAACCGGACACATTCCATGTCACTGAATGCCAATTACATCTTACTACGAGTCAAGGATATCAAAGGGGACCTGACTAATACTGCTCAGACACTCAGAGAGTTTGGTGCTGTGTCTCTATTGTAATTCAAGTGGCAATATTCCTGTATATTCCCACTATGTCCCATCACCACTCTAACATGGCTTCATTTGGGTTACGGCCCATTAAATGAGAAACAGTCTTATTTCGCTACCTGGATATCCAAATATACACTCTGACAAAGAGCTACTAGGTGGGAACCTCATTAAACAGTGACTTCTCTCAGGACACAAGCTACTTTTTGAAAAAACACTCTTGCTTGTTATGACCTGCCCCCTGTTGTAAACATGGATACTACCTATGCCCCTCTATTATTTCACTAATTTTCCAAAATTATTTGAAAGGACAACTTATCTGGCATAATGGATGGCACAGGGAGGTGATGTCCAACCTGAAACTCCCAACAAAGAGAGGTGGGCTTGGGGCTCTGAACTTTGAGTACTACTCCAGTGGCTTGCTCGCTAACTGGCAGGTTTTTCCCTTGAGGAGATTTGTACCAACAGCACATTACTATGCCTGGAAGGACTACACAGACTCTTGCAGTCAAGTACTAGACCTGGGTTGGGGGGTACCCCATTTAGTATGTACTGCATTTAGATGCTACTCTGTCATCAAAAGCAGTATACCCTATTCCCAAATGGCAGCCTGCTTGCTAGACCTTACCTTACCTAAGTGGGTGATTATGATGTGTTGGAAGGTTATACAACTCCACACCACTACCTTTGAAAGTTGGAGCCAAGTCATCATAAAATGGGCTGAGGCAGGATGCAGGACCTTACATAAATAAGAGGTCAGAGGCCTACAGAGGCCCCAATTGCCAGTAAATGGGATGACCTGCTACAGATCCTCAAAGATGTCCCTAATAATGATACTCTACTACCATGAAACACAGGGATCTACTGTGATTTATTCAGGTCCAGACCTGAATACACAATCTATACTACATCAGTCCTTCTTTCATCACATTCTGCCGTCAAGCACTTTCACCCCCTCCCAAAACTGCATATTCTTTATTTATTGTACTCACTGTGATACATCACATTGACCTAACAACTAACTGGCCAAACCTCTCCCTTTTCTTACGGATAGATTCTCAACCTTCGGTTGAACATGTTCTGGTTATTATTCCTTCTATCATTCCCTATTACCAATCACAAAAGGTACACCACACTTGCATCCAATTTCACAAAAAATTTATACTGTAGCTGGTATAGCAATTAGAGCCCACTCTTACTGTCTGAATGGACCCTCCCTTGAGATTAGATTCATGTAATTCCTTCAGGAATACCCTAGTAATGGTTTTAATACATGCTGCTTGAATACATATCAAAATGCTTATAAAGATATTTCTTGACCTCTCAGCTGCGTTTGACACAACATCTAACCACATCCTCATCAAAAGGCTTCATCACATTGGAATCCAAGGAGAAACCCTCAAATGTATTTCATCCTTCATTATCGGAAGAACCCAGAGAGTCTGCCTACTTCCCTTCACCTCAGAACCCAAGAACACCATCTGCAACGTCCCTCAATGTTCTTCCCTCAGCCTTTCTCTGTTCAACATCTACATGGCAACGTAGGCCAATGTTGTCAGACCACATTGACTAAAAATCATATTCTAGGCAGACAACACCCAGCTCATCCTTTCAGATGACCCCTCTGCCACACTGACCAACGTCCGCAGGTGCATGACGAGCGTCGCCAACTGAATAAAACCTGCCTAAAACTCAACACAGACAAGGTAGAAGTGCTGATCTTTTGGGAACAACACCTCCCTGTGGAACGACTCCCGGTGGCCTCCCAAACTAGGACCCTCACCCAGACTGCCCACAACCCTGGCATTATCATGGACAGTAAGCTCATCATGAAAAGACAGGTCAACGCAGTCTCATTTGCCTGCTTCCTCATCCCTTGCATGCTCCGCAAGAACTTTAAGTAGCTCTCCATCAACACCAGACAGACCGTCACCCACAGCCTTGTCACCAGCCAACTGGACATTGGCAATGCACTCTATGCAGTAATCACCTTGCACCACCTCAAGAGACTGCAGAACCTACAGAATGCAGTGCTCAGACTCATTGTAGACCTCGCAAAGCTGATCCACATCACCCCAACCTCAAGACGCTCCACTGTCTCCTCATTATTCAGAAGAGATGTCAGTTCAAGATGCTGATCCACGCTTTCAAAGCCATACACAACCAAGGACCAGCATACATTAACCACTGCCTAAACGTCCATCGTCCTTCCAGACACCTGCACTCCACTTCTCTCTTGCTCACTCACACCCCCTCATCTGCTGCAGCAACAGTGGAGGTCGCATCTTCTCCCACCTTGCCGCCAAGTCCAGGAATGACTTGTAGGCATGGGGAGATTAAAGACTTCATTACGAGTGTGGCAGTCCAAGGACCGCCACACTTGTGGTGACAATCGAACCACTGCACTCCAGGCGGTCCAACTGCCACATTACAATCCTGGTGGGCGGACCCACAAGGGGACCACCATCACCACCAGGAGCATCGTTCTGAGACCCTAAGTGATTCGCCCAGAATCACAAGATGTTGAGCCAAAAAGAGGTCTTAAGGTTATCTCCTGACCTTGTGGATTATAAAGTAAACACTAGGGGACAAGCACATCTTGTAGACATTAAAACATTTAAAATTGTTGAGGTTTGTTGATTTTGGAAAAGACATTAGCTCTCTTAGTTGAGGTTTGAATTTTGGGCTCTGTTTTGTATCCTATATTAACGTTCTCTACAACAACCTGCAGATAGTGATTTATGGAAATCACAGAATTTTACTGGGAGTCATCCAAACTACGAGAGAATTGGTGCATGCCATTGTTGGTACCAGTGTGCAAGAACAATACTGTGACCAGCTAGCAGACTAAACTAACTATTGACACTACTGAGTTCAAATACCTCGACATCCAGATTGCCCCTGATGGGAAACAGTGTTGCGAGCTCAATTTGACACCGTTATAGGAGGGCACAAGCAAGGATAATCAGGGCTGCAATAGACTCCTAATGACTACTTCGGGCAGGGTAGTATTGTAAAAAATTCTTCTGCCCCCCAGAATTCTTTACATTTTCCAAAACTATGTATCTACCAATAGTTCTTTGACTGGGTGTGAGTCTGTGCACAGGGTTTTCTATGAGCTGAGAAATAGCAGGTTGATATGCGATGGTGGGCTTAGAATGGTCAACATGTACCTTTATTATTGGGCCGACCCGCTTGGTCATGGTGAGTGACTGGCTCTGTGTGTACAGCTTGGGCCTGGTCTTCTGTCTTGACTGAGATCTTCTTGGTGGTGTAGAAATGCTGGGTTTCATCTATGGAGCTCTTATTCTATGGACATTTCCTCTCATGACCAGAGTTGTTTTGGAGTGTTGGCACAGATCCCTTCTATGGACAAATTGATGATCATAAGGCAGTGGATGACCTTGGGGGCTCAAGAGGAGAGCAGGCACCATCAGGAATAGGCAAATCCCCTCGGCTAAGAGGGGGAATGCAAAACATTGGAAATCTGAATCAGCCCCATCACAGAATGAGTGGCTTAATTGGAGCAGTCAACTTAATTTATTTGACCAGAGGTTAGTCCCACAAATATGAGAATATTACCACTGCCTAATGTAACACTGCTCATGCTCCACTCACTGGGAGGGACAAGAGATGGACATGTAACGGACATATGAGAATGTGACTCTGTTTTTCTAGATTCCCTAGTGCTGAAGTGTAAATCATGTACTTCTATTGTATGTACAAAAAACCTATAAAAATATATTTTAAAAGTTTCAAATTAGATTTCTTAATGGAAGGATTAAAGGAAGCATCCCTTCGCCACCCACTTGGTTTTATGGATGCACACACTTAGGGCCATATGTACGAACACATTTTCCCATAGACACAGAATGGGCAAAACTGCTTGCTATATCTGGTCCTTAGTCCCTCATTATGAGTTTGGTGGTCTTTTGGCCAGACCGCCACAGTCTGGCCAATCCGTATTAAGAGTCCACAATTAAGACTGCCAAAAAACAGCCACAAATCTGACACCGCCAGGACACTGGCAGGCGAAAAAGATGCAGTTCCACCACCAGCACCGCCACACCAACAACCTTACAGCCCACCATATTATGATCCACAAATCAGCACAGCGGTCCTTCCATGGCGGAAAACCATTTGCGGCTGAACCGCCACGGAGAGAACACACTCCTGTCAGAACAAACCACCACTAATGACAGTTCAAAGACCCTACACGTGACACACATACACACACCAGACACACACACTCACAGCACTATATAACACACCCACACACAACCTACAAAAAACACTGATCGAGAGATGAGAGCAGCCACAATCACTAAGCTAGCACCTACACGCTAGAGGCACACATATACTTCCCACTCACCACACACCACACAACTGCACCGCCAATACAACATACACATCACAACTACACACAAACAGCACAACCTACCAGCATTCACAAACAAACACCCCCACACCACCAAGCCCCCTACTCTGTAACCTATACACACAACACCTACCCCACCCACAGCACAACCAACATGTCACGTCAAAAGCACCCACGCTTCACTGATAACGAGTTGAGGGTAATGGTGGATGAAATCATCAAGAGAGAGCCACAACTCTTAGGAGCACAGGAACAGCAAGCCTCCAAAGCCAGGAAAATAGAGTTATGGCAGAGAATAGTTGACAGGGTCAACTCAGTGGGCAACCATTAATGCACAAGGGAGGACATCAGGAAGATGTGGAACAACCTACAGGGAAGGTGCGTTCATGTGCGTCCAGGCACCAGCTGGCGGTACTGAAGACTTCCTACCCCAGAGTTCGCATCATGGGAGGAGCAGGTTTTGGACATCCTGCATCCTGAGGGCCTGACTGCAATACCCAGAGGACTGGACTCTGGTGAGTAACGAACACTCCCCTGCCACTAATTCGTCCCATCAAACATGCTTCCTCACCACCCAAAAACTCCCCAAGTCAGCCGATCTCCCATCACTCCTCCCACAGAGTCACCTAATACCCCTCTCCTGCCCCTCCTGCCCCCCTACTGCATGCCACACCACCACTTACCCACAATGCTCACACACTCCCTGCCAAGTGCACAGATAGCACTGCCAAGTACAATCACTACGACTCCCACAATGCACTAGCCGATCCACAACAAAACCTTCAATGTTCATGTCACATCACACCTTTTGCATGTATGACTATTGCACTAGCTACAACAACTGGATGCTCTGACTGAGGACCACTACATGGCAATGAGAGCAATGCAATGGCACTACACAATGCCAAACTAGACCAAACACAGACACAGCACTGTCGCCAATCCAAAGGGTCACTAATGCAGGCCTACTATCCTGAAATGGACTATTCCTGACCTTTAACGTAAGAGGGTATACTCCATGCACAAAAGGCACAGAAAGGACAAACAACCTTGCACACAGATACCCCCTCCCAGTTGGACACTATGCTGCAATGTGTAGCCATTCCCACTCACATATACCAAGACAGAATGCCCACCAGCTAACAGGGCAAACCTGTCATGTAAACCATCACACAGAAACAGAACTCACCACCCAGCTAAAGTAACCAATCCTGATTCCCAGCAACCCAAAGGAGCATGGTACACATATCACTATTCACCATCCACAAAAAGTATTAGCTGTGCTGCACCTGTCAATGCCATTGCTGGAAATCAAGTCAAGTCACTGTATTCATCTGACCAGCAGACAACCATACATACCTTCAAAATGGTATTCTCTCTCACTCCATTCACAGGTACCCCTGCAACAGCCACCACGGAGGGGTTACCAGGGACAGCCACCCCTTCTCAGGATGAAGGCCCCTGCTGGATGTCTGGACACTGATGACCTGCCTGGCCCATATGGGACCCCTGGTCAGTCTACCACTCCCTGCCTCACCCTTCCCACATCAGACGCCCAGCACCATGTGGCAACAACATCTCAGCCAACCCTTTGTCCCCAAACCTGTGCCCCAAGGACAGTTCAATCAATTGTGTGCCCCACAGTACAGGGACCTGAGTCGACTCCTCACACCCAAGACAATGAAGGTCCTGGTGAAACCAGGAGAGGGCACACCGTGACAGGGATATAGGCACATGGGGGCAGAGGGCGTGGGAGGGAGCCTGTGGGCCAGAGGGCAGGGCATCGAAGGGAGGCCTCTGACCAGGAAGCCATCTCCCAAGTCCTGGGAGCATATCTACTATCCCAGGACAGGATGGGCCAGATCGTTAACCTGTTGGGGGAAAATGAGAGGCTGCAGAGGGAATACCACCAGGAGGTCATGCAGCAGTGGCAGGCCCACAGTGCCACCATGGCCTCCATTGCAGGGGTGCTCAGGAACCTTATCCCCATCATGACTGCTTCCTCCACCCACCAGCAGGCCCCTTCCACTAGCCACATCTCACCGGAGCCATCTACAACTGCGGCTGCTAATGGAATACAGGCCCTGCCAGGGGAACCACAGGCCTCAGACACCCCTCCATCTGTAGCTGAGGACCCCCGCAAACGTGGATATCCATCCAGACATCCAGCTACAGCAGATGCCAAGAGAAAACCTACCGCCAGGAAGTGACCCTCTCCTGATTACTCTCCCTTGTGTGCTTCTGAGACACCCTGTTGACTGTTCACTGACATTACTCCATTTTCCAATGGCCCATGGACACTGGACCTGTGCTGCCTACAGCTGTGCAACCTACTCTGAGGACTCCATCTACCATGACCCAACTCATCACCTGTGTGCCACTCTATTCACAATAAACATTATAGATCACAGCTACTGCCTATGTGTCTTTATTTATACATGTACAAATGTATTGGTCTGCAAAATGTCATGTTAGAATGGTGCCATAATCCAACAGGCAGTGCAATGGACTGCAGAGGGAGGCAGAACAACAGATATGTCCCAGGGTAGATGCAAGGGAGTCACTAGTACAGCTACACACCGGAGCACATTCAAATATACAACCTGAAAAAAAACATGGCAGAGACTACCATTAGGATTGTAGGCATGGCACCACACAGAGCACATATGCAGTCCCTAGTTGTCATGTCCATTGTAGATAGCCATCTAAACAGGCCACAACAGATGTGACAAGAGAACAGGAGAATGCAGGACATATACCACAATACAGGTCTGTCCATAGGAGATGTGATTTGAGATACATTCAGTCACCCCGACAACACACATAGAGATAGGTACACTTTAAACCACCACTGATAAATCGAATCAGGAGGACCATTGACAGCAAAGTATTTTAAAATAGTACACATGCAAAAACACACACAACATACCTGTACGTTACTGGAAGTACTGATTGATGAGCTCTGCCCTGGATTCAGCTGCACCTTCCCTATCTGCCTCCTCATTACTTTCCACTTCTGCATCACCAGCCACAGGTCCTGCTGACTCCTCCTCATCGCATAGTAAGAGTATTTGACGTCTCAGGGCCAGATTGTGGACCATTCAGCAAGCAACTATGATCTGGCACACCTTCTGGGGACTGTAAAGGACGACCACTCCAGCGATGTGCAGGCACCTGAATCTGGCCTCCAGGTGGCCAAATGTACTTTCTATTACACGCCTCATCCTGCCATGGGCCTCATTGAAACTGAGTTCCCCTTCAGTGGCAGGGTACCTCACTGATGTTAACAGCCAGGGAAGGTTAGGATTGCCTGAGTCACCTGTGTGCACAGAGGTAGGACCTGTTACAATACAGGTACAGACACAAGGAAGAATGAGATGACAGGTGCCATAACAGAGACACACATCCAAAAGTATACATACCAATGACCCAAGCCCTTTCTCTCTGTAGTTGTGCCATCATGTGGCGGACATTACTGTTCTTCAGAATGTAGGAGTTGTGCACTGATTCAGGAAACCTTGCTGTCCCTTGGGAGATGTATTGGTCTGCCACACACCCCACCTGCACATTGATGGAGTGGTAGGTTTTGCAGTTCCACTTCACCTGTTCATTGCCACTGGGAGGACCAAGGCTATATGGGTGCCATCTATTGCCCCTATCACATGAGGGTTGTGTCCCACATCATAGAAATCTACCTTCACAGAGGCCATGGATGTAGCTGTCCAGGTGTTTCATGAAAGCACACAGTACATCCTTCAACACAAGACTGAACATGGGCTGTGCCATTCCTGCTGCCAAGCCCACTGCAATCTGAAAGGATCCGGTGGCAAGAAAGTGTAGCACTGACAGGAGTTGAACTGTGGGAGGGATGGCATAAGGATTACCAATAGCAGGCAATAGATCTGGCTCCAACTGAGTACATAAAACCACCATGGTCTGACAATTCAGACAATAGGTCTGAATTATGTGCCTCTCCTCCAGGTTTGCAAGGTCCACTGCTGCAAGTCTCAATATCCTCAAGACAGGGTATCTAGGATACAGAGGAAAGAATGTACAATGTGATATGGACACCACACATGTTAGCAGAATATATCATAACAACACACACCTAACTCTATAGACATACAGCACGCTGCTGACACATAATATATTGGGCATGCTGAAGCACAATGGACACCACCCTTGATGCACATTGCTGCCCCTGATCTATTGTTTCTGACATACATCACATGAGTGAGGCTGAATGGCGTACGTGTACCTGTCAGGGAGTACATGCATGCAGTTTAGGCATGAGAACCGTGAGGTGAGTATGTGTGAGCATATGATGGGTCTGCTGTTAAGAGCATTGCTGTTGGTATGGGCCAGTGTACATGACTTTCTCCTTATGTCTGTGTCACCCATGCAGGTCAATGCCCATCAGAAGAAGGGGATTTGGCATGCCACCCTGGGGGTCCATTCCTGTTGGAGCACCCATTGTAAGCTTGCAATCAGTGGGAGTACCTGAGACGCTGGGCCCGGAAGACCAGGGAGGCCTAGCTGGGGATGTCCTCCCAATGTGGAAGGGACACCCATCGGACCCTGACCCCCCTAATGGCCTGCATTTTGGCACTTGCCTACCCTGGGATGGATGGTCATTTGAGGGCAGCACAGCAGTCACAACAGGGTGAGTACTGACTGGATCCTGGGACTTGCCTGGCCTTAATTGGGATTGGGTGCCTAAATGCTGGAAAAGTGCCACTGCAGTTAATACTACATGTGCATCAACATTTGGAAATTGGCAATAGGCACCCTGGCAGAGTGTATTTTGTAGATACGTCCTCATGCTCTACTGTCAGTGGATTAACATCTCCCTGTTCCATACTTGTCCAAATCTTTTATGTGGAGAAGCACAATTGACGTGTGACTCCATCCTGCCCATACAGTGGATCTGAGTGTCAGTAGCACCCAAGCATTCTGTATGTGCAGCTCTCTCCATCTGCATTAGAGGCTCTGAGGTGTCAGTCCACTGCCATCTGTGTAGGCTACCTGTATATGAGACTGTGTGACTCTCCTTTCATCACTGGGACTTTGTGAATCATGTACTGTTTGTGGAATGGACAGATTGTGGGGCTGGCATCTCCATGGACAGAAGTACTGGCCTGGGAACTGACTAGGCATATATAGGTGATCTGCTGACTGTAGGGTATGTTTAGGTAGCCAACCTAGAATACTGAGGCATGTAGATTTGATGTGGTCTGATTGCACAGATGTTGTATTCCTAGGAGCAATACTTGTGGGGATGTGGCCTTCCTAACTATGGGTTGGTACTGGTGGAGGTAAGTGCCACCTGAGATGTGTGACGTCTGGCCTCAGTGACAGGGTTTGGCAATTGTTGTATGGCGGTTGAGGGTGGAGTTGTCATGGTGCGTAGTTCAACTAGTGTAGCATGTGTGGTGGCATGGCAAGTGGCCCATGATGTGGTATGTGTGTTTCAGAGATACATGACACTACACTCAGTGGATGTGATAGTTTGTTTTACATGTGGTATATGGCCCATTGTGGATTCACTTAGCTGTTTGCTAAGTGGTGATATGTGTGTTTTGTGGCAGCAGCCCTGGCTCTGTGATGGGGTCCGACTACTCATATGGCTAAACCACACATTCACATAGTTCACATCTAATGTGAAGTGTTTGGGTGTCTGAATGACATTCACAATATCTGTGTTGTCCTCTATTATGGCAGCACCATACTGAGTAGCCAGCCATGTGTAAGGAGAGGTAGGTGGTATGTGGTCAGTGAGTGAAGTTGTCTTCACTGTCATGGAAATATTACAGAGGACATGGATTAATCATGTGTTGTCACTGTAGAGGCCTGCAGTATTCTATTGTGTCAGCTGCACATCCAATGGGTGATCACTGAATGGAGAGGTAAGATGTGTGTTCAGGCATAGTATTGAGAGTGCATCCAGGGCATGCTGTGAAAGCTTTAGAGGCCATTAGTTGGCATCATCAGGATGAGTCTAGTAGTGCAGTCCAACATAGGTTTTCCTGTAGGTGTGACAGTTGACAGACAGGTGTGGGTAGTAGTGACATGGCATGACATCATGTAGGTAATGTGTCCTTTCAAAAGAGATTGCCTAGCCATGATATGTATTGTGACAGATGTACATGTGCAGCTGTGTCAGTGGTATGTTAACCATTTTGTCCCATATCTCTCTCTCTCTCATTGTGTACATCAGCATCAACTGGCGGAGGAGATGGGGCACAGGCAAGTGGGACAGCTGCAGCCCACAGGAGCCAGAAAGTTAGCACCATCGACACTAAGGGACCCAGTGGGACGGAGGGCGAGGGGAGTGCCACAGGGGAGACGAGATCCAACAACTCATCTTTGGAATCTTCCTCCACTGGAAACTCCCTGGTGATGGCAGACCAATTGGGGACCACCCAGGCACCATCTTTGTCCGCCACCCTCCCTACTAGCACCACCCTCCCTGTGGCTCCCCACCCAGTTGCCCGTGCCCGCTCACCCAGGAGGGTGGGCATCTCCTTCACCACAGATACCTCTGCCCCTGCCCCAGTCAGCCTGCTGCCCTCAGTGAGGAGGCTATTGACCTCCTGAGGTCCATCTCTGTGGGTCAGTCAACCATCGTGAGTGCCATCCAGGGACTGGCAGGTCAAGTACAGCAGAGCAAAGCATTCCTGGAGGGCATTCACAGTGCTATGGTTGGCCTCAGAGATCCTTTCAGGCTCTGGCCACTTCACTGACAGCAGCCAGTGTCCCTTAGTCTACCGTTCCCCCTCCACTTACCTCTTCCCAATCCCAAATCCCTCTCCCCATAACCATCCAGATCACACATTCACAAAGGTAAGCATCCACCTCAACAGACGCGGTTGTTACTGACAAACGCAAGCACCACAAGACCCACCAACGGCATGCACACAGACAACACCCACTCCCGGGTCAGACTCCCCCACCGCCCCCTCCTTCACAGACACTGCGCCTGACACTCCTGCCACTCCAATCTTACCTACAGTCACCACAATATCACACCATCAGACATTCACCCCAGTCACCACATTTGCCCTCACTACAACCACTGACACCCCCACATGCAGCACATGTACCATAACTGCAGACACCACCCCAACAGACAGTCACCCATCCAGCATGGCATCTCCCAAGACCTCCTCTCAGAACACCTAAACGTCTGCACTCACCCACCCAACAGATACCCAGCAAACACAAGCATTCCACGCATGCACCTTTCCACTCCCTCTCCCTCCACTCCCAATTTTTTTTGCCATGACTACTTTTGTGTGCCAAAGAAACATTTCCTGCATGAGTTTTCCCTGTTCCTTCCTCCTCATCCACCCCGTGAGACCCTTAAACGCTCTGTATCCCTCCCCATGTCCAACCCTTCCACCTCCAAGCCCGCCCCTGACACCCCTGCTAGTGCCCATGCCCCTCCCTGTGCCAAAAAGTTGACCCTCTCAAGGCCAAGGTTCCCCCCCTCCCAAGGCCAGACTCAAGGACCCCCATCCCAAGCCCAAACTCAAACCCAAGGGCCTCCCTCCCAAACCCTCATCGCCACTAAGGTGCTTGATGCCCCTACCCTGTGGAGGTCAATTTGCAGCCAGGAGTCAAGTTGGAGCAAAGTGAGGTGCCTAATGTGCCTTTGGCACCTCAGACATTTGACTGGCCTACAGCCTATTTTGTACAATGTTCATATTTATTTCTTAATTTACATAATTTAATATATCTGGGGCAACAATATGTTGGCATCCATTGAATAGTACTTGTACTGCCTTTCTTTCTCCATGTCCTTTGTGTGTGTCTGTGACGTGTGTGTGTTGGTTGTGCGTGCTCTTGTGCATGGCCTGCATGCGTGTGTGAAGCCTTGCCATCAGTCCCGCTGTAATGGGGGGGGGTGTTGTGTGTGGGATACGATTGTGTAGTTACATGCATGTGTGTAGCTATATTGTTTATTGTCTGTATTGTGATCTGGTGATGTTTTATACCATTGTGTAGTTGTGTGCATTCATGTGTGTGGTGAGGGCTATGTCATATGCGTTGTGTGTTGTGTGTGTATTGTGTGACATATGGTACATTGTATGGTTGTGTGATGGTGTTGATTGGTTGTGAGTTGTTGTTCAATGTTGTTGTCAGTATGTGTTGTCATGTGTAGCTGTGTAGCTGTGCAGTGCATTGGCTTGCCAACGCGTTTGTGCAGTTGCGGTTGTGATGTCATTGTGTGATGTTATATTTGTATGTGGTAGTGATGTGTGTATGCAGGATGCTGTGTGTTTGGCATGTGTGTGTTGGCTGTGGTGTGTGTATTTTTGGTGTGCATGTGTGTGATTTGTGTGTGTGTATGTAGCTGTGTGTGTTGGTATGGGCGTGTGGTTGCGTGTGTGTGTGGCCATGGCTGGCCCTCCTGGCTGTCTGTGTTGTGTGTGCATGTGTTCTAATGGCTTTCCCTCCAGTGTGTGCTAGGTGGATGTACTTACAGTTATTGTCTTCGTTGTTGCTGGTTCCGGCGTCGTAGTGCGAGCAGGAGCAGTGGGAGGACTTTGAGTTCTGGTTCCGTGGCGTCTCCGAACGTGTCTGTGTTATTGAAGGTGAGTGTCTCCTTGTATTTAGTTGGTTTCCACCAGGGTTTTAGTGGCAGTGCAACTGCAGCGGAAACCCCGGAGGTGTGCAGCCTCGTAATGTGTCTGGCAGAAACATGGTCCACGCTGTTCTGAAGGTGCCTACCACCATCCGTGACAGCCTAACCGCACTGGGGGTACTGGCAGTGTATTGGCTGTAAACTGTTGGCAAGACAGCCATGGTCATAATTTGGCAGTCTTCTCTGTCGGCCGTCAGCGGTATGACTGCCACTGCCAACATGGCAGTCCGGGTACCACCACACTCATGTTGAGGCCCTTAATTTCTCTTGTGCCTGGGTGTCACAATACTCTAGATTTCATCCATTTAATGTGCTGCTAAAAGTCAAATATTAATACCATCCCCAAATAAGGCTAATTAAAGGCTGTGTCATTAACTCCTGCAATTAATCAATGGTGAGACTTCCTTTGGAGGCTTGAACGCCTTGGCTTACTAAGTGAAACAAGAATATTTTAGGATCATAACAACCCCGTCCGGATGTAACTCCATTGACTCCCCATTTCTGGCAGCACCTTCTTTTACAAAGCCACCACAAACAGCACCTTTGCTTATCTTGCAGAGAAGCTCAGTATCTCTAGTGGCACTCCCACAGCCGGGACACCATCAGACTGCAGACTAAGAAGTGTTTTTTTTTTTTTAAACAAGACAACAAACGTTTTCCTTCTAACCACCTAGGATTTGGAACAACATTCTCAGATCCATCAGTACAGCCCCAACGCTGCTCCAATGTAGGAAAGAGTGCAGAGTCACCTATTAAAAAAACACTATATCAAAATTAATTTACCATCCAGAACGCAGCTTCCTCTGCTATTACTCACTTACTTCAACCTTGATTTTGACCATGTGCAGTACTCTGCTGCCTTTAGGCTAGGTTCGTTCTATAGAAATAACATATGCATGCATACATATACATAGAGGCAAATACACCTAAGGATACCACTACGTTTTCAATTGGAATTAAAAGGAACCTCGAAATGAGACCCATAGAGAGCTGTATTGCAGCACAAAATAATTTTCAAATAAACAACAATGTCCTACTAAATCATTATCATGTGTATTTTAGAGAAGGCTACAGCTCAGAAACAGTCATGCTGAAAGCCACAGTGCCTTACAAACCACTAAAGGGAGAGATGTTTGTCTTCTACTCTTGCTAAACTTATTTGCAAAATTTGACACAATTGACCATGCCATTCAATACAAATGCTTAGAAGAAAAAATTTCTGTTGGATGAATAGCACTCAAGTGGTTTAAATACTAGCTTAATTAATGGTCCCAAAAAGGTAAAATAATGACCCCATGTCTACACTCCTACCATGCCATTTGGAGTATCAGGGTTCTATAATAATCTATATTAAACCCCATTCTATTCAAACCTGCCCACTGATACCCTTGGGAAAGCCATGAACTTTCCAAACTTTAATTTCCATCAATATGCAAATGACAATGAAATCTACTTGCAAATAACTCCAACAGAGTTTCCGCCCGCCGGCCCAGCGGGGATGTGGGCCGCAACATGGGAGCCGGCTCCAAATGGAGCCAGCGGTGTTGCGGCCATGGGACGGGTGCAGTTGCACCCGTCACGCTTTTCACTGTCTGCAGCGCAGACAGTGAAAAGACGCATGGGGCCCTGTCAGGGGGCCCCTGCACTGCCCATGCCAGTGCAGGGGCCCCCAGGGGCCCCGAGACTCCCCGTACCGCCAGCCTTTTCCTGGTGGTTCAAACCGCCAGGAAAAGGCTGGCGGTAGGGGTACTCGTAATCCCCTGGGCAGCGCTGCCCTGGCGGATTACTACCGCCGGGGCCATTGTGGTGTGAAACCGCCGGCCCTGGCGGTGCGACCGCAGCGCTTCCGCCACGGTCGTAATGACCAGGGGAGCACCGCCAGCCTGTTGGCGGTGCTTCTGTCATTTCAGCCCTGGCGGTCCTGTACCGCCAGGGTTATAATGACCCCCATAGTTTGTAATTTGTGATTTTAAAGCTTTTTATTTAATTGCTAATAGTAATTTATAGTGCCGTAATGGGTTGTAAGATTTGTAGGAGGATAGGGTGGGAAGTTACTAAGTTATAATCATTAATTAATAATGTGTAAGCATGTGATTGAAATTAATTATGTACATTATTTAATATTGATTGATTTTACTTACATTTTGTGTGTGGGTTGCGATGTTTGAGGGGTATGCGTTAGGCAGTTTTTAAGTAATAAGGACAATTTTAAAAAAAGCATTATTATTAGTTATTGAGTTGAATATTAATGATGTAAATTGTGCAGTAATCAAATTTCTTAGTTATATATTAGGTGTGGCCTGCTGGGTTTGTAGTGATATAGGGTGGGAAGTTAAGTGAGTAATTAATAAATAGTTATTAATTTATTATTAAATATTGAATTGATTATTAATTACCTACAGAATTATTCTAGCTATATTTTTGTTGTGGGTTGCTAGACTTGTAGTGCTATAAGGTGGTAAGTTAATTAAGTAATAATTAAATAATAATAACTATTAGTGTATACTTAAATATTTAATTGATTAATAATTATGTAAATTCTGTTAAATGTATTTATTTTAGTTATACTTTAGGAGTGAAACTCGCCCTACCGTTGGACATTCTAGAGTGGAAACACAAAAATTAATCTCTCCAAAGTCCAACGTTTTCTCTGCTGTTGCGCAGACTTGAGTGGGAATAGTAAATCATACCAATCCAAAGGTCAACACTTTCTCTACTGTTGCACTGCAACAAGTAGGAATAGTAAATGCAGCTTCTCTGAAGTCCAGCAATTTCCCTATCATTATGATGACTGGAGAAGGAATAGTAAATCTAAAGTTCAACACTTTCCCTACTATTGCATAACCTAGGGTGGGACTATTATATGTAATATTCTTAGACTCCAGTAGTTTTCATAATATCGGTTGAATAGATTTTATAGCATTAATTGTTTAATTTTTTTTATGTTTTATATTATTTGTTTTTATTTTAATTTTTAATATAATGTTTATTATTTTTTGGAAAACACATTTTTTGATTTTCCATTTTTTCTCATATTATCATATTATTTCCTTTCTACATGAATTTATATAATATTCATGGCTTTATTGTTTATGTTAATTACAATATAAATATATATATATATAAATATATATGTATATCTATATATATACATATACTGTATATATACATATATATATTACTATGACTATATATGATATATGTATATACACACACATATATATATATACATATATATATATATATATATATATAATTGCTTACATATATGTGTTTGTGTGTTAATAAATCTTAGTAGAATATATTTAGTTTACATTATCTTACATTTATATATTAGGATATTTAACATTTATTACTTTAAACTATTTATAAATGAAATCAATATCTTCGTCTGTTTTTCATGATATAGGGTGTCAAAGAATTTTTTTTACTTACCATTTTAAGTATAGAGGCACCATATTTTGGTAAGCAATATTTTTGCACACTACATTGTTTTCTTCAATATTGTGTCAGTGACCCGGTGGTACCAGTAATAGTGGTAATGGAAGATTGACCAAGGGAGGGGGCAAAGTCAAATACCAAAGAGGAGTGCAAAGGATCAGGCAACTGTGAGCGAGAGAGGACCCGCCAGGCTGGCCCCATTGACATATACACAAGCACCTGGCATGAGCTCAGTGGAATAGCACAACAAGAACATCATGCGACACATGTGTGGACATTAACTCCACAGCAAAAGAGCCATTGCAGCAAAGAGGGTGGTTTCAGCTGGAGCTTACCTGCATAAGACAAGATGGTGGATCAAGTCACTGGCGATCTCCCTGCTGGCCCTATTACAAATTCCCTGCTGGGCAGATGGATGGAAACAAAAGTTGTCACCCATCAGCTTAATAGGAAAGTGGCAGCAGTATTGTCGCAGACTCGTAATTGAACCAATGGCAGTGCTGTTGCCCGCAGGGGCCACCAGCACCCTCATAATGGGCACCGCCTGCACAGCAGACAGTGCCGATTATGAGGGTGCTGGGCAGGGGGACCCCTGCACTGCTCATGCCATGGGCAGTGCAGGGGCTCCTCTGTGGCCCCCTTCACCTGTTCCCCATCAGCCTTTTCCTGGCGGTAAAACTGCCAGGAAAAGGCTGACAGAGAACCAGGTCGTATGGTGGCTGATTACGACCTGCACCACTGGCAGCCCATCGGGAACATTGTTCCCAGTGGAGATATTGCTCGTTTGGTGCTCTGACCGCCAAACTCTTAATTTGTCAGTCAGACCACCAAAATGGGAGTAGACATGACCGCCACTGTAAGTCTGGTGGTCTGCTAACCGGCACACTGGTAATGAGGCCCAAAGCCTTGCTGGTCCTCAAGAGCTTACAAAAACAATGAAAAAAACCTATGGCTGTGAAAATTAACAAAACAGGTATGGTTTCTGTGTACAATGCTTGCATTAAATGAAGCAATTTGAATGTATTATGCTTAAGGGCCTCACTACAAGTTTGGCGGTCCGTGAATTACCATGGTGGTATTGGCAGTCCGACCGCCATTGGGTTGGTAGTCCAAATACCATATTATAATTCATGCGGGCCTGTGGAGCAAAGACCACCATGGTTCCTCCGCACACAGGCTGCTCTGGTCAGGAGACTACACAAACAGGCCGGCGTAGCCTGTGATCCTGCTGGACACATTATGAGATTGCACACCGCCAATGTGACCATTGCGGTCCAATCACCACATCTCAGCAGGCGAAAACGGGGAGCATAAAGGGAGACCCTCACATGCAGGCAACCTTAGACATTCACTGCTGCCATGGAGCCCTTCACACACGTCCTGTCTCTGCTGATGATCATCGAAGGTGCACAAAATCCATGCTGCTGTGGACGCACCAGACTGTACGTACACACGCCTACCTGTGTCTTTACGCTCAACAATAGATCGTCCCGCTGCCGTCCACAACTTATGAGAGTCATGCTATGGGCACCAAGCATACTTGTCATTGTGTCCTGGGTCAGAATCATACACAAATAAGGCCCCATTCAAAGTCACAACACGCCCCCTTTGGGCAGGTCACTCACACTGCAATCCAACACTACTCAAAAACACATGTCTACTCACCTCAGGCATAGGGACAGTGAAGTGTTCACAACATTGTCTCACACAACACCAACAACACAACAACATCACATCTGCAACTACAACTCACACATTCACATTAAACAAAATCCATGGACTGTTGGCACATTCAACACATTTCTATTGATGTGGTATGGAACACAAACAACACTACCATTTGACAGCCCTGCAATGAACACACACATCAGCCACGCCCCTCGGCCCCCTGCAGAAACTGGAGCAAGGTCATCGAAGCCCAGTTCACTGATGCACTTAGCCACTCCCATCCAGTGGACACCATGGATGCAAAGGACTCGACTCGCAACCTCCATTACTAGATCGCCGGCTGAGCAAACACCATAGCCCCCCTAAGAGAACCCATCAGAAACCAGCACTGCAAAAAACCCAGCTGGTTCATAACCGATCTCCAAAATTCTAAATGCACATGCAGACAACTTGGACTAAAATGGAGAAACAGCAAAAACATGGCAGACTGCACAACATACAAAGATGCAGTTACCGTGCACAACCAATGTATCACAGGCTCCAGAAAGGCTACCGTTCAGGACCGCATCAGCACCAACACGCACAACAGCAAGGAGCTTTTTAATATAGCCAAGGAATTCATGAACCCTGGCACAGACATCCCCCCCTCTCAAGAATTCTGCGACAACCTCTCCACCTTTTTCCACTGTAAAATTCTGGATGTATGCGAAGGGTTCAAGAGACAAATCCTATCTGCACCACTCTCCAGCACCACCACTGATGCCACCCCCCCAGCCGACTCTGAGCCAATGGAACCCTCATCTCCACAGAAGACACTCGAAAGCTGTACTCTATCCAGTCACTTTGTACCCGTGCCCACAACACATCTTCAAAAGAGTCAGTGCCACCTTTGCCCCTGAGCTGTGCCAGACAATCAACCGCTCCATCGAAACCGCCACCTTCCTGAATGAAGCACGCAGAGATCAAACCGCTACTAAAGAAACCCTCCGCTGATCTTAGAGATATGAAAAATTACAGACCCATCTCTCTTCTTCCCTTCCCAGCCAAGGTAACTGAAAAGGCCATCACTGCACAGCTCACTGAGTCAAACCACATCCTTGACCCCTCCCAATTCAGTTTCAGGAGCAACCACAGCACCAAAACTGCCCTCCTCGCAGCCACAGATGACATCCACACCATACTGGACCACGGAGACATGGCTGCCCGCATCCTCCTTGACCTCTCCGCCACTTTCAACACAGTATCCCACACAACCCTATGGACCAGACTTCACAACACCAGCATCCGCGGCAAGGCTTTGGAGTGGATCCGCTCCTTCCTCACCAGAAGGACTTAGAGAGTCAGACTCCCACCGTTCTTCTTGGAACCAAAAGGATCAGCTGTGGATTACCCAGGGCTTCTCCCTGAGCCCAACCCTGTACAATATCTACATGGCTTTGCTCGCCAAAAATCGTCAAACAGCGTGGCCTCAACATAGTCTCCTATGCCAGCGAGACACAGCTAATTCTCTCCCTCACCTACGAACCATCAATAGCCAAGGGCTAATTCTACAAAGGAATGAAAGCAGTTGCCAACTGGATGAAAAACAGCGGACTCAAGCTCAACTCAGACAAGACAGAGATTCTCCACTCCCTCTACTGGGACCACTCCTGGTGGGGCCCCCTACTCAGGTACCACAAACGCAACCTGGACATCATCCTAGACTCCACACTGTCCATGTCCCGCCAAGTCAATGATGTGTCATCGTCATGCTTCCACCCTCCGGATCCTCCAGAAGTTCTTCAAGTGCATCACCACTGAGGCAAGAAGGATGGTCACCCACGCACTTGACTACGACAATGCTCTCTAAGCTGGCATCACAAAGAAGCTCGAAGCAAGACTTCAGAGAATTCAGAATGCAGCAGCCAGACTCATCCTCGAAATCCCCTGCAGAGCCATATCTCCGCCCACCTAAGAGACCTGCACTGGCTCCTCATCCACAAATGCATCACCTTCAAGTTATTGATAGATGCCTACAAGGCCCTGCACAAAATCGTACCAGCGTACTTCAACCACTGCCTATCTTTCTACTCCCCACCAGACAACTCCAATCTTCTCAACCTGCCCTCGCCACCACCCCTAGAATCAGGAAGAGCACAGTGGTAGGCACACCCTTCTACCTCGCAGCGCAGACCTGGAACACACTACCAACCAACCTCAGGCAGACCCCCACACTGAATCAGTTGAAGAAGTACCTCAAAAACCCTGCTCTTCAACTAGTCGGCACCCCCAATGACAGCTCCTTGAGACCCCAATGGTGATAAACAGCAATACACAAATTGCAGATTAACCCAAATTGCAACACAATGTCAGCTCTTGGCGTGGTTTCCCCTGTCTTTTTGGCTCCTGACCTCCTGTTTTGATTCTGAGCTGAACTTCATTTTTGCTGGCTTTAGGACTCTGGGCACTTTAACACTGCTGATCAGGGCTAAAGTGCAAGTACTCTCTATCTAAGTTGGGCTGGTGATTTGTTTCCTCCATGTTCGGCATATTTATTTACTGGTAAGTCCCTAGTAAAGTGCACTGGATGCCCAGGGCCTATAAATCAAATACTACTAGTGGCCCTGCAGCACAGATTGGGCAACCCAAAAGAGGAGCTCTGTAAACATTTCTCAGGCCTGCCACTGCAGTCTCTGTGTGGACAGTTGGAACTGGCAGTTCGACCTGCCAAGTGCTCTCACTTGCTAGGCTCAAACCTTCCCTTTTACTACATGTAAGTCATCCCCTAAGGGAGGCCCATGGTAGTCCCCTTGGCAGGGTTCAGTGTATTTAAAAGGTAGGACATGTACTAGTATGACTTACATGTCCTGATAGTGAAAAGCTGCAAAAATATAGTTTTCACTATTGCAAGGCCTATCTCTCCCATAGCTTAACATGGGGATTGCCTTGAAATATCTTGTAAGTCTAATTTCCCATTGGGAGGCCAATAGAGTTATGGAGTTTGGGGTCTCAAAGCTCACAATTGTAAAGTTTGGTAAAGTTGTTTTTTAGATTGTAAGTTTGAAAATGACACTTTTAGAAAGTGTCTCACTTAAAAATGACACTAAAGGAATTATTTTGGTATAGTATGCGAACATATGATCCAGGCTTCCATTAATGAATAAGACAACTCTGTACTGTTAAAATCCAAAATATCACTCAATAGGATTCAGGAAGTTCAAACAAATGTACAATTCCAACAAATGCCCATCTCACAAACAACAACACTGTATATAACCCCTCTAGATCATAAGATTGAATCCCAACTACGGATCCGAAAAGGGTTATAACCCTCCTCATGACACAGTTCTGCACAATATTTGCCTGGTTTTTAGTCCCAGTCTAAACAATATCATTAAATTTCAATTCAGCTTGTCAAATGAGAAGGTAATGTTGACGTTTCGGCCTGTAGTGGCAGTCAGAGGTCCGTCAGACCGTCATCAGGACTCGATGTTGTTAAATAATGCCAACACATAAGAAAAATTAATAAAAAAACAGTACGTGCGATCTATTAAATCACACCATGTGAACGGATGTTGAACCCCCCCAAAAAACATCGTAACACAGGTGTGGATACTAGTATAAGCCACCACCTATATGACAAGGAAAGTTAAAAAAATAATTTAAAAACATATCAAACATGTGCCATAAACTACACTGTGAGGCTCACAACCAGAACGGCTATGATCTGCTACTTACAACAGGTTGCAAAAATAGGCTCTGTAACAACACACCAGGGGACTTCAAACTACAGGCCCATATAAACAAATCTACAAACATTAAAATATTAGAATTGCTTAACCGTCACACAACATAAACTCTAGAAAAACTCTGCCCTCATTGCAGCGTACTCATACCATTTAAATATGGGACCACTAGTGTCTGTCAACATCCACATCCGCTCAACACATGCGAGTCAGAATCAAACATTGCTGGCCTTTCCGGGGAGTTTAAATAAGGAAGTGAAAGGTCATGTCCCCATTCCAGTGATTATGGCGTCCATCGTAAACTGGTAAAAATGCCTAACTAATACCCAGCGTTTAGAAACTGTTATAATTACGGTAAGTATACTGTTGTGGACCTCAGTAAGTTAATAAATAAAATATCCATCTTTGCCATCAGCTCAGTTCATGTTAATAAGATACACAAGCTGTCTGCCTCCCTATTACAGAGCATTCAGGTAGTCACATGTCACATGACCAATACCATAACTGTGGCAGTCATCATTAAGTGTAACAATGGCCCATTTAAATGTTCTCCAATACTAAATCTCCCTTCACAACACTGCTGTGGGTAGCCCCAGGGTGTAGCTTATCTCTAGAACAGATAGAAAAGACCAAATTAGTTATTCTCAGGGCGTTATTAGCCATCAACCACAACAACTAATACAACTAAATGTCAGAAATGAAAGTATATTTTCTCGCAGCCCTGATATCAACCATAAGAAAGAAAAGGACACAATGAGAAACCCTGAAAGGGACCATACCCTCTCTAGTAGAACTGCTAGATATCGATTCAGTGTCCCCAATTGCAGGCACAGAGCCAGGAAAGGCGGTTAAGATCCATAACCATCTATGTGGAATACATCACCTTAACTATTCCGATCAAGATAGTCTATCTACAATGTTGCTAGTATTTGCCATTCTACCTGTTGATTCAGACCCTTTTTTAACTGTATCTGCAAGCCAAATCCATCAGTTCTCTTTAATAGTTAACAGGCGGCCCACATTTACACGTCTTTTCAATGGTTTTATAACATCAAGTACAAACCAGTGCATATCTCTGGGGACATGTTTCATAAGATTGTTATGTTCAACCATAGGAGCTTTTACAACATTACACCGTATTCATGATTGACATTAAATAATCCATTTTCTGACCTCCTGCATTTTTTTAACCAATGTAAAACAAAGAACATTGGCATTGAATACAATAAATAACATTTTGAGAGCCACAATTAGAAAAATGTTTCAGCTGCCAAGTTCTCTCATTTAGACAACATGTTTTTACAATTTTAGTGGAAGCACATGCACTGCAATTCCCACACAGGTAATGTCCAACCCTTGCTGTTAGCCCCCAGATGCTAATCAGGCCCGCATTACAACCCTGGTGGTCAGTGATGAAGCAGCGGTAATACCTCCAACAGGCCGGCAGTAACAAAAATGGAATTATGACTGTGGCAGAAGCTGCTCACACAGACAGCCACTTTAACACATCAACCTCCACGGCGGTAGCAACAAGCACCACGGCGGCACCCGCCAACAGCCAGGCAGAAGACAATGTTCCGACCACTGTATTAAGGCAGGCCTATCCGCCACCTTTTCTGGGGTGGTACCAATGACCTCAAAAGCACAGCAGAAACACTGCACAGAAGGGAAACTACTCAGATCTGGAGAATCAGGGAACAACCACAACACCATGGAGCCCGAGGTGCACATCTTCCCCATGCTTGTATACCTTTTTCTGCATTACAAACATCAACGCAGGGGAAGATGACCACGGTGAGTACTGCTGCCTAGCACACAAGGGAGGGGGAGGAAAAAGAGAGTGACACACACATGAAACATGCAACACCCACCCCCAACACCATACGCACAACCAGATGCAGTAGCATTACGTATACATCCCATACCCCTCAGGAATAATGCACAGACAGAAGGAATTGATTAAAGTGAGTGTAATAAGACAAAATAGTATAAATACATGCTTCAAATTCAAAATGTATATACATATTTACAAATGGAGAGACACTGCTCAGTCCTCAATGTCCGTGGGCCACAGGGCCACATCACATAGGCCAAGGCCCCATCTTACTCCTGCAATAACACAGAGAGAACACTGCAGGGGCATCAGGTCAAAAATGCAAAGGCACCTCAGGGGGACAGGGAATGGGGGGGGCACCTCAGCCGGAAGATGGTACAACGCCACTCATCCTGGAGGGGACCACATGTCCTGTACGATATCCTGGGAGTGCAAGGCCACAGTTTCTCAAGTGGGTGGTTTGCCCACTGCTTGGTCCTGGGGCGTGCAAGGCCACAGTCTCTCAAGTGGGTGCACTGCCCACTGCTTGGTCCTGGGGATTGCAAAGCCACAGTCTCTCAAGTGGATGGTTTGCCCACTGCTTGGTCCTTGGGAGTGCAAAGCCACAGTCCCTCAAGTGGGTGGTTTGCCCACTGCTTGGTCCTGGGGAGTGCAAAGCCACAGTCTCTCAAGTGGATGGTTTGCCCACTGCTTGGTCCTGGGAAGTGCAAGGCCACAGTCTTTCAAGTGGGTGGTTTGCCTACTCCTTGGTCTTGGTGAGTGAAAAGCCACGGTCTCTCAAGTGGGTGGTTTGCCCACTGCTTGGTCCTGGGGAGTGCAAAGCCACAGTCTCTCTAGTGAATGGTTTCTTCCACTGGTTCTGGAGGGGGCCTTGTGCCCAGTGTGCTTTATCCTGGCAAGGAGGGGGTGAGAGGATGGCTTTGTGCACTGGCTCTGGAGGGGGCCTTGTTCCCAGTGTGCTTCATCCTGGCTAGGATGGGGTGAGTGGATGGCTTCTTCCACTGGTTCTGGAGGGGGCATTGTACCCTTTGATGCAGCACTTTGGGAGTGCAAGGTCACAGTCTCTCACTTGGGTGTCACACCCACAGGATTTGCAGGGTCCAGGACGCACTACAGTCCATTGAGGCAGGACTACACACTGCCCGTCGGTGGTGATGGCTGCACAGTGGTTGCAGCAGCGGGGCTGGTGCTGGGGCTGGCAGTGGTGGGGGGAGGCTCCAACCCTTCGTCTGCAGCCTCGGACGGCTACCCACTGGGGCTGCTGCTGCTGGTAGTGGTGCTGGAGGCGGTACTGGTGGCAGTGCTGGCAGTGGTAGGGAGAAGTTCCAGTCCATCCCCTGCAGCCACGGATGGCTGAACCGCCATGGTTGGTGGTGGGGGCTCTGTATAAGTCCCAGCACCAGGCCTCCTGTCCTTCCTGCCTACTGGTGCAAGCCCCTTACCCCTCCCTTTGGCAGCTGGTGGTGCATCCTTGGCCTTCCCTTTGGCAGCTGGTGGTGCCTCCTTGCCCTTCCCTTTGGCAGCTGGTGGTGCTTCCTTGCCCTTCACTTTGCCAGCTGGTGGTGCCTCCTTGCCCTTCCTTTTGGCAGCTGGTGGTGCCTCCGTGCCCTTCCTTGACACACCTGGTGCAGGAACACTTTCAGTGCTGCTGCCTGGTTCCCTGGAGCTTCTCCCACCTTCAGTAGCTCTCGAACATTACTGTGGCCATGGAGTGGGTGGCTGAGGTGCTCGCCTGGGTTCTGACCTCCCTGGCCCGACGTGAAGGACGGGGGTAGGGGTAGCGAAGAGGTCAATGGTGGAGAGGAAAAGCTTCTTAGGGACATCGGGCGGGAGGATGGAGAAGGTTTGGGAGTGGAGGAAGAGGGAGTGGTTGTTGGAGGTGTCTGCTGAGTTTTGGGTGCAGGTTCATGGACTGGATGCTGTTGTGAGGTGGATGACTGTTGGGTGTCTGAGTGCTTGCGTTTGTGTACTTTGGGAGGACACAAGGGACATGTGCATGGATGTGGGGGTGGTGCCTTCCAGTGAGGGGTGTGTAGTGATAGGAGTGCTGGTGATGGCAGTAGTGGATGAGGATGTAGTGCATGCAGGTGTGAGTGGAGCCGGTACTGGGAGGGAGGTGGGTGATGAGGAGGAGGGGGACACAGTGGAGGCAGTGGATGTTGGTATGTCTGCATCTGAATGGTGTTTGTGTGAGTGCCTGTGGGATGATGTGTGGCGCTTGTGTTTGCCTGAGCCACTCCTGTGTGTTGGCCTGGGTGCATGCTGGTCTGCCTGTGTGCTTGGCATCAGAGAGGAGGCTAGATTGATTGATCTCTGTTGGCCCGCCATGCCGGAGTGAATGCCCTCCAGAAATGCATTTGTTTGTTGCAAATGGGCTACCAGCCCCTGGATGACATTCACTGTGGTGACTGCCCAACAGAGATGGATTGCAGGAGGTCAATAGCCTCCTCACTCAGGGCAGCAGGGCTAACTGGGGAAGGGCCTGAGGTGCCTGGGGCGAAAGAGATGCCCACCCTCCTGGGTGAGCGGGCACAGGAAACTCTTTGAGGGGCTACTGGGAGGGCTGTGCTGGTACAAGGGGGTTTCGGCTGTACCTGTAGTTGGAGTGGCCACAGAGGTGTCCGTCACCCCATGGGCTTCCATCGGAGGAGGAATCACTCTCAGAACTGTCCCCTCCTGTCTCTGCCTTGGTGCTCCCCTTACCCTCCGTCCCACTGGTGCCCTCACCGTCAGTGGATTCGGCCTCCTGGGCCATTTGGGATGCAGCTCCCTTCATCGCCGGTGCCTCTGCTCCTCCACAGATGATGAATAATGCACATAAGGACTGGGTGGCAAAACAAAAAGAGAGGGAGAGACAAAGGATACACTTGGTCAATGGCGGCAACAACACCACAGTTGGCGTACACAACACACACACACACACAGGGAACAGCCCTACACACTAGGCAATGCATAGTCACAATGCTAGTCACCAGCCCATGGACAGGGATACCTAATGCCAATTGCAGCATACCTGATACCCACAGACCCCTGCCCAGCAGTGGATGCCCAATAGCTTGGTAGGAGGTGGTGTACATCAGACCCTACCCAACATGGGACCTACCCTGCAATGTCCGGCCTGCCCTAGGGGCACCCACAGGCCCACATACTCGACCCGGAGACCACTCCACCATGCGCAAGTAGTATATTGTGAAACTGTACTCACCCACTTGTGGCTGCTGGGATGCCCTCAAGCTCCCATCTAGCTCCAGATAGGCCACCGCCAGTATGCGGGCCATCAGAGGGGGTCAGGGTTCGATGGACACCCCTTCCTCAGTGGGAGACCATCCCCAGCTGGGCCTCCACCGTCTTCCTTGCCCAACGTCTCAGGTCCTCCCACCGTTTGCGACAGTGGGTGCTCCGTCTGCCGTAGACCCCCAGGGCCTGCACATCCTTGGCGATGGCATGCCATATACCCTTTTCCTGATGTGCGCTGACCTGCAGAAAAATACACATAGAAAAAAGGTATCAGTCAGACCATCCGGACTGTTACACTCATGTCCCACTATAACCCTCACATTCCCATTAGCACAGACATTGCCCACAATACATGCTGCACGCTGTCCGGGGCCCTTCCACCAACTCCCCCTTACACGAGGCCCTCACACACAGCACTCCATGCATTCATGCCCCATGCATCATCCTCACAGTGTACTCACCTGCTGGTCTGGAGGCCCATACAGCATTTGATACTGTGGTAGGACCCCTTCTACCAGCCTCGCTAACTCTGCAGCAGTGAAGGCGGGGGCCCTTTCCCCAGTGACTCGAGCCATGGTCGGTTCCAGACACAGGTCACAGCAGCACTTGCAGTGTAGGTCCTCTCCTGTTGAAGGTCAGATAGCAAGTGAGTGAACAGGTAGAAAATGGCAGTCACGTCTGCGGCGGTGCGTACCGTCATCACCGGCATACATCACCATTGGCCACTGTAACCTAGAGGGTCCAATGACAACCAATGAGGAGTTGCACGGAGGTTCTCAACCGCTTCCGCAACGGCACACAATGTCAGGGGCACCTAACTGCGTCACAGTACACATAGGCACCATTTGGGCCTATTCAACAATATACTGTTACAGTCACAACATGCAATGCAGTGTAGTGTTTGGAAATGTGGAATACTGACCAGCTGCTCCCCGTTTTGCCCCCTAGATTACAACCGCTGCGAATGAATAGGAAATGGAGACATCCCCCGTGTACAGACCCCTGGTGGACTTCGCAACATTGGAGGACATGCACATTATCCTGACCTATAGACTGGACAGGGCCACAATCACAGAGCTGTGTGCCCAATTGGAGCCTGATCTGATATCAGCTATCCGTCAACCCACCAGGATCCCCCCCCTTGTGCAAGTACTATCTGAGCTCTATTTCTTGGCAACTGGCTCCTTCCAAGTGACAGTGGACTTGGCAGCAGGAATGTCACAGCCAATGTTCTCAATAGTGCTGACCAGAGTGTTGTCTGCCCTGATTTAACACATACGCAGCTACATTGTTTTCCCCCAGGTGGAAGATTTGGCCACAGTGAAAGCTGACTTCTATGCAATGGGACTTTTCCCCAACATAATTGGGGCTATTGATGGTATACATATTGCATTTGTCACCCCCTCCCCCCCCGGAGAAATGAAAAGGTGTTCAGAAATCAAAAGAGCTTTCATTCCATGGATGCACAGATAATGTGCCTGGTGGACAGGTACATCTCCCATGTCAATACAAAGTATCCTGGGTATGTGCATGATGCCTTTATCCTGAGGAATAGCAGCATCCCATATGTGATGGCTCAACTCCAGAGTCACTGGGTGTGGCTAATAGGTGAGCCCTGGTTCCCACCCAGTGGGTGGTGGTGTATGGGTATGGTGTTGGCCAAAAGGGTTAGTGTGTGTCTAACAAGTATCCCTCTATATTTGCAGGTGACTCTGGTTACCCCAACCTCTCATGGCTACTGACCCCAGTGAGGAATGCCAGGACAAGGGCAGAGGAATGTTACAATGAGGCACATTGGCAGACAAGAAGGATTATCAAGATGACCTTTGGCCTCCTGAAGGCCAGGTTTCGTTGCCTCCATCTAACTGGTGGATCCCTGTACTACTCACACAAGAAGGTCTTCCAGATCATCGTGGCATGCTGCATGTTGCATAACCTTAACTTGAGACACCGGGTGCTTTTTCCACAGGAGGATGAGGCTGGAGATGGCCATGTGGCAGCAGTGGACCCTGTGGACAGTGAAGAAGAGGAGGCAGAGGATGAGGATGAGGACAATAGAACAGAAGTCATACGACAGTACTTTCAGTGACACACAGGTAAGACACTGTAACCTCACCTTACATTGACCGTTTTGTGTTGGACCTTCTCCCAAATCTATGGCCACTTACTGTCACCTTTGGCATCTCTATTTTCAGATATCTGTGACCCACTCTGGCTCCTGGTGTGTTGACTGCAGCCAACTACAGGTCATACCTATGTATGTGTTACTGTACAAATTAATTGCAATGTTTACAGCTTGTTAAACTAATACATAGTTCAATCATTTGACAGACTCCATACTTGTATTTTTTCCAAGGGTGTTAATTTAAGTGCTAATAAGTGTAGGTGGTATTGCAGTGGGCTGGGGTATTGATGGAGGAAAGTCCAGGGTAGAGACCAGTCTATTTGCATCGCAGGTGAATTGTCCAAGGGGGTCTCTGCAATGTTCTCTGGCTTCTGCCTGGCTCGCAGGGACCCATTTGCGGGGTGGTTCTCTTTCTGCAGGGGAAGGGGTGCTGGTGGCCTGTTGGTCCTGTGGTGGGGCCTCCTGTCCACTAGTAGCAGCAGAGGTGGAAGGCTGTACATCTGTGTGGCTAGTGTCAGGGGCCAATTGGTGTGCCGCTGCCTCCCTCATGGTATTGGCCATGACTGCCAGCACCCCTGCAGTGGTGCCCAGGGTGGTGTGGATGTCCTTTAAGTCCTCCCTGATCCTCATTGGCAAGTCCATATAGAAATGTCCAGGCACATCACTGTGCTGTCACTTGACCCCTAACTGCCATGGAACCACCCCAGAATTGGGCATCAAGTGGGTAGGCAAGCATCTCAGAGATCATCTTTGGGTGGGGTGGAGAGGTCGGATTTGGGATAGGTGCATTTGGGTTTGGGAGGGGTGGACTGCTTCTTAGGAGGAGTGGGCTTCTTCTTGGGGTAGGGGTACGGGTGCTTGCAGGGGACAGGTGCGATGGGGAGGACTTGGAGGTAGAAGGCATGGGTTGGGAAGTGGGTCAGGGCCTCGGGTTTGGGCCTGGGGGTGGAGGGAATACAGAAAAGGGTAAGCTCAAATAAAAAATCAGACTAGGGAACTCAGGGATGGTCATCAGAAGGGGGTGGAGTTTTGGAGGTCGAGGGAGTTATTGTCGGTGTGGATGTCTTGGGTGTGTGCATTTGGGAGTTATTCTTGTGTTTGGGTGGTCTCTGTTGTGTGTGTGGGCATTTGCGTGTCAGGGCTGGGAGGTAGAAGTGCTGGGGGATGTGGGAGCTGTAGATGTGTGTGTTTGTCTGTTGGGGTGGTGTCTGCAGATATGCTGGTATGGTGAATGTCTGTGTGTCTGTTGGGGTGGTACTTACAGGTATACTGGTAGTGGTGAATGTCTGTGTGCCTGTTGGGGTGGTGTCTGTGGGTATAGTGGATGTGATGGGTGTGTCACTGACTGTTCTGGTGGTATCTGTGGGTATGCTTGATGTCATGTGTGGTACGGTGGGGGTGTCTGGGGAAATGGTAACTGATGTTGTACGTGTTGGTGTCTGTTGTTTGCTTGCACGCTGGTGTGTTTTGTGGTTCTTGTCTCTATGCATGCTGCTCTTGTGTGTTGAGATGGATGAGTGCAGATTGGTCTGTGTGCTTGGGGTATGTAGAGGAGTGGGGGGATTTGGATTTAGAAGACGGAGGTGGTGGAGGTACGGAAGGTGGGAGGTAACTGGCTGCCTTCAGTGTGGAGGCCAGAACCTGAAAAGATCTCTGTAGGCTGGACATTGTAACATGAATGCCTTCAAGGAATGCATTTGTTTGCTGCAGTTGGGTTGCAGAATCCCTAGATGGCATTCACAATGGCTGTCTGACCCACAGAAATACTCCTGAGGAGGTCAATAGCCTCTTCACTGAGGGCAGCAGTGGTAATAGGGGCTAGGGCGGAGGTGCCTGCGGCAAAGGAGATGCTTACCATCTTGGGAGAGCGGACACGGCCAACTGGGTAGGGAGAAAAAGGGAGGGTGGCGATAGAACTGGGGGTGCCGGACAAAGATGGTACAGGGGTATGCCCCGATGGGTCCACCACCACTAGGGAGTGTCCACTAGAAGAAGAATCCGATGAAGAAGTGGATGTTGATCCATTTTCCCCTGTTGCACTCCCCTCACCCTCCAGGCCACAGAGTCCTTCTGTGTCAGTGGTGTCTTGACCCAAGGTCCTGTGGCCAGATGCGTCCCCACTCAGCTATGTCCTGTCTCCTTTGCTTCCCTCAGCTGATGCTGCAAATACAAAGATAATAAGGCCATCACATGTCCATGATCACACTTGAACAACAGGTCTGATTAGCAAACATTTCCATGAGGTCAAGTAGGCCCCAGCAGCAAACCCCACCTACGTGCCCCATACATGTGCCTTATTACATGCATGCATGCCAACTGAACTGTCAACAGTTGCCCATAGGAAAATTGGGATCTCAGACAACTACAATTGGATGGCTGAAGTTGTGCAATCACCATAACCATTGAACTAGTAGGAGACCTCATCTTCCTCAACGCTTTGCCACAAGGAGCATACCTCAGTTACCTGTTGTCATACAATAGTAGGCCAATGTCAACTGCCTCCCCACAGATCCAACACAAGGTCATGCACACATCTATTTGTCACATACATAATGACCCAACAATAAGAAATTGAAACAGTACAATAGCCTGGAGAAGATGACATGGAAATACTCATGTCACAGTTCCACAATGCACACTTCACCAAGTGATATTTGTCCCAATATAGTCATTTAGGTAGGACTAATGATACTCAGATAGGCCACACATTTGTCATGGAAATGGACACTGAGGACATCATGTGCAATATGTCAGGAAGATATGTTTCTTAACTCCACAACACCATAAATCAGCAAGCCCCAAGGGAAATCACCACTAATGTCTGTCACCACTTAGAATGACATAATCTGTAGGCACAATTAATGCTGGCAACATTGATGATACATCATGTCAATGGATATTCCCAACTTACCAAGGGAAAGTATTGATCTGTAGCTGCCCTTAAATAACAATGTATGTTCTGTTACATTTAATATGGCCATCTTCACACTACAGACTGTAGTGAGGCACCAGCTCCCATCATACACTGAAGACAACTAGCCTCTGGGTGGCAGATTCCAAAATACTAATTTCAGCAGACACATGGCTGAGGACATTGATGCATCCACTTCCTTACCTCTGACCTGTAACACTGAGGAATAGTGGTCCTTTGCATAAAATGTACATATATTACAACAACAAATAGTACTTATTGATCAATGTACACAGCTATATGTTGTCCCTGGAAAGCAAGTTGTTTGTGGAATATACACAGTTGTGTCTTAGGTCCCTGAGCCAATAGGCAAGGCACATCAGTATACAACACAAGATATGTCTACTCAAACAATCACTTATCTACTGTGTTACACATGGCTTATCAATGTGACAGTCAGGAATACAACTGTACTCACCCCCTTGTGGCTGCAGTGCTGTCCTCAAACGCCCATCAAGGTCTGGGTAGGCCACCATCAGAATGCGGGCCATTAGGGGGGTCATGGTCCTACGGGCACCCCTCCTACTTTGGAAGGACATCCTCAGCTGGACCTCTGTGATCTTCTGGGCCCAGCGCCTCAGGTCCTCCCACCTCTTCTGACAGTGGGCATTCTGCTGGCTGTGGACCCCCCGGGTCTGCACCTTCTTGGCGGTGGCTCTCCATAGTTCCTTTTTCTGATGTGCGTTGACCAGCATGGATGCAAAAGACAAATCAAGAGATTACAATCATATGTTTTTTCACAAATGGTTGAGTGACATACATGTCAGTAACACCAAGCTAGAAATGCTCTATTTGATAATACTCCCCAAGTGTGAAACACACAAGCCAATAAATACAGGGACCTGACTACAGACATATGTATTTGCATCTGCACACTAACCCACTACCCTGCTCATGGCCTACAATGACTAAGAAAGCTTACTGACATCAGGTAGCCCATGCCATAGCAACCTGCACTTAATGTGAGCGACAATGAAACACTACACACCTATGTGTCATCTGAAGGGAAAACTTTGGGATGGGGCTCTGCGGTTTGTACATGTACCACTGGACACTCCTTTGGACATATGTGTCTTTCTTACAGAAAGGGCATCCAACAAACAAAGGAATGCAATGAACATTTTCTGCTATGTGACCAAGCTACTGAGTCACATATCATGGCCTCCCAGGAATCAACACACTGTCTGCACTGTGGCACTGTCAGTTATGCAATATGCCTGTAAAGGACAAAAATAACCAATGTGAGGGTGACAACAGAGCTATGGGTGTAAGGGATGTGTCATGAGTCTAAGACACACATTGACAATGATGCTAAATACACATTTGAACTAGATTAATGAAGTATTTCTTTACCCATTCATAATCTAGTCAAAAGAATGAGGCATTCAGGGCAGGTTTTGCCACTAGTGCATCATATTGGGGCACAGTGCCACATTTATATAGCCAGAGTGACTCTCCCACAACCCAGCTGGATTCAAGCTTGCTTGGATGATGATGGGTGATACCTGAAAAACTAGTCCCAGGAAGCTTTTTTCTGGTCCAGGGGGGACATGGCTCAGCCGTTTGGGCTGGGCTGTTTCCCATGAGGAACAGGGTCAAGGCTGATTTGCATATGTCTGGGTCCAAACTGGGGTGAGATGGCGAGCAAAATAATGATGGATTAAACCCAAATCTGTGACTGGGACTGAGTGTTTGAAAAGTTTTGACACTCCGTCCATCATTTTATTTTGTGATGTTGCTGGTGAGTGGAGTAAATGAGGCAAAAGGTGAGCTATGAGCATGCATGACATAGCATGTTTGTGCCATTGTTAGACTCCACTCCCAGAGGTATTCCTGTCAAGCCCTCAGGATGCAAGATGGCCAAGACCATCTCCTCCTGGGGAAAGAGATGTAATGGGGCACTAGGAGAGCCACCACCAGTCTTCTTGGCCTGCAGCTGGTGCCTTGCCCTTGAGGTTGTTCCGCCTCTTCCTAATGTCATTATTTGTGCACAGGGTGTTGCCTATAGCATTCACTCTGTTGACGATCCTGTCCCACATTTCCATTTTCCTACTGAGAAGCGTACTGGACTTGTGCTCCAAACAACTGTGGCTCCACTCTTACGATTTCATCCACCATGACTCTTCACTCATCTTCAGAAAAGCTTGGATTTTTGGAACGTTATTTGGGGGAACAAAACAAAAATGGGTGACAGTGACTTACTTAACAGGAGAAGTGCAATAAGGTGTGAATGGACTAAAGTGTGTGCGGGGTGTTCAATGGGATGGTGAAAAAGTGGTGCCCAATCTATGTATTCTACAAACAAATATGCCTGGGCTTTGATGTCTTGCAGTGTAAATGCAAAGGATTGCGGTCTGTGAAAGGGTGTGTTTTATAGTGCCTTTTGCAGATGTGTCCAGTGTGGCAATGAGTCAGCAGTATTGTTTTCATATTCATCCACTGTGTGACCTTGGACCACCATGGTTTGGACCGCCATTGCTTGACCACCATGGCAGTCCGCAATGGCAACTTTGTTCTTGTAATAAGGTCAGTGGTTAGTTGTGGTGCTGACTGTGCTGGAGGTCAGACTGCCTACTTCCAACCTCCATGCCGCTGGTGGTCCGTCTTTTTTGGTTGGCGGTCCTGCCTGTGTAACTTGTAATAAGATGGTCTGAAAGACCAACAACATGGTAGTCTGGTGGTCCTGATCGCTAAACACGTACTGAGGCCCTAACTGTGTTTATCGGATGTTAAGTAGTCCCTCATATTTTTCAACTTAAGCACTTCATAGTAGGTGCAGCACTGGACTAAACAGCCACTAGTATGAAGTAAGAGAACCCATTTTACTTATATTTTATCAAAATAGTAGTAATGTTTTGCTGATAGATGTGCTATCAAGACAGACAAAAAAACAGACTAACCAAACTTGCGGGAAACTGAACTCTGCTCAGTCTTTCATATGCTCACATATTTTTAGTATCACATTGCCAAACCTATTGCTGAACTCAAATGTCTCTGCCAGTTACTCTGCCAACCCTTCGAGCTGAAATTGCACATCCACTACCTGGAAAAGCCCAGGCATCTCCCCTCCAATCAGTGGCTTTAATTAATATGACCACTCTTATCTGTTTACTCCTAAATAAGTGGCGTTGATATTGCAAAGATGATGTTCAACAATACAAATGCATTAACTTGTATACATTTACACCACTTTTTGTAGAGTTACACTTATTCATTCACTTTACTGTGCGTATTCTTAGATGTAAATGTGCTTGTTATATTTTCAGAACATGTATTTGTTTTTTCGTGTTACATCATAGTCACCTGTAATGGGTTCTGATATTCTCTAGGATAGAGTATACCTTTAATATTATGCAAATCCGTAAATAGATCAACTTATTTCTGATGCTGATGAAATCGCAAGAAATGAAATGACATCACTTCAGGCCCTAGCAACATCACACGTCCTTTGGCTATTGCACAAATAATAATATTCTAAAATAAGTTAAATTGTGTTAAACTAATGAATGATGTCCAGTTCCTATAGACATAGATACCATGCAAGGAGACCTTTAGGATTGTAGTCTTAATGCTAGATGTAGCCCGTGCTTCAGCCCTGCTGTGAGTTATTGAGCCCCATATTATCAGGCTACCAATTCCTTGGTCCCTTAGGGAGATGGGAGGCATACAGCTATTTCAGAATTTCTATTCCAGCATGTTAAACCTGACAGCCTTAGGGTGGTCATCCCCCAACGTTTTGCCTGCCTCCCTCCACTTTTCTGACACTGTTTTTCCTGGTTTTAGGACTCTGCACACTTTTCCACTGCTAACCAGTGCTAAAGTGCAAATGCTCTCTCCATACAAACATGGTAACATTGGTTCATACCCAACTGGCATATTTGATTTACTTGTAAGTTCCCAGTAAAGTGCATTACATGTGCCCAGGGAATACATTGGATGCTACTAGTGGGCCTGCAGCTCTAGTTGTGCTACCCACCTAGGTAGCCCCTTAACCATGTCTCAGGTCTGCCATTGCAAGGCATGTGTGTGCAGTTTCACTGTCACTTTGACTTGGCAATTAAAAGTACTTGCCAATTCTTAAACACCCCTTTTTCTACATATAAATCACCCCTATGGTAGGCCCTAGGTAACCCATAGGGCAGGGTGCTATGTAGTTAAAAGGCAGGACATGTACATGTGTGTTCCATATGTCCTGGCAGTGGAAAACTCCTAATTAGTTTCCCACTTCTGTGAGGCCTGCTCCTTTCATAGGGCAGCATTAGGGCTATCCTCATATACTGTTTGAGTGGTAGAATCTGATCAGAAAGAGGTAAGCAGGTCATATTTAGTATGGCCAGAATGGTAAAAGAAAATCCTGCTTATTGGTGAGGTTGGATTTTATATTACTATTTTCAAAATGCCACTTGCAGAAAGTGAGCATGTCTCTGCACCTAATATTAATCTGTGCCTTACACACTGTCTCCAATCCATGTCTTGGCTGGGCTGGTTGACAGCTCCCTTGTGCATTTCACACAGACAATTACAAACACAGGCTACTCACTCACACCTGCACTCATCTGCATACTGAAAAGGTCTTCTTGGGCTGGGAGGGTAGAGGGTCTGACACTTACATTTCAAAGGCTAGTGGCCTGCCCTCACACAATTGACTGCCAAACACCCTACTGGGACCGGGGCACACAAGCCTGTACTGAAAGGGGACCTTGTGCACTTCAAAACCACTCTTTGAAGTCTCCCCCACTTCAAAGGCATTTGTGGGTAAATAAATTGGGTCTCTGACCCCACCAAACCAGACACTTCTGGACCTGAACCCTCAACCTGTCAAAAGGAACTGCCTGGCTGCCCAAAGGACTCATCTGGGCTGCTTTGCTGAGAAGGACTGCTGCCCTCTGACTTTGCTGAAAAGTGCTCTCCAAGGGCTTCAATTGAGCTTGCCTCTCAGGGCCAAAAATACTTTGGCCCTCATTACAACCTTGTCGGCAAATGCTACCTACCACTGTGCTGATGGCTACCAACATATTGTGACTGCGGCAGTATTCCGCCACAGGTATTATGACCCACACTGAGAATTCCGCCACTATACAGACACCCACAGAAGTGCGCCAGCCCAAAGGTCAGTGATAAACTGGCGATAGCAAAACCCACACCGTTACACCAATAGGAATACGCCCACAGTATCAGGACCCACGTATCCCCATGGTGGTCTTTCAATTGAGGTAAACCATTGGCGGTACACACCGCCGTACTCAAAATACACACACACTAACAAAACGACACCACATTGGACAATTAAAACAACACACACCTGACACACATACACACATCACACCCACACACCCAATCCAATATAAAACACACACCCACATTACCCACAACCCCTTACAGCTAAAGATAGACAAAAGGCAGAGAGAGACAAGCCAGGAGCACCCACTCAATCAGAGCCACTTAACATCATCACCCATACACCATTCATGCACATCACAGCATACACCTCAACACATCACCCCACACATCACCCCACACATACTCACACATATCACACACACCACATCCATGGCACCCCAAAGACACCCCGGTTTTCTGAGGAAGAGCTAAGGGTCATGGTGGAGGAAATCATCCGGGTAGGGCCACAGCTATTCGGATCACAGGTGCAGCAGTTGTCCATTGCAAGGAAGATGGAGCTATGGCGGAGGATCGAAAGGGTCAACGCCGTGAGACAGCACCCAAGAACCAGGTTTGACATCAGGAAGAGGTGGAACGACCTTCGGGGCAAGGTGCGTTCCGTGGTTGCAAGACACCAGGTAGCAGTACAGAGGACTGGCGGTGGACCCCCACCTCCTCCCCCACAGCTAACAACATGGGAGGAGCAAGTCTTGGCAATCATGCAGCCTGAGGGCCTTACAGGAGTAACAGGAGGAGTGGACTCTGGTAAGTCAAATCTTAACTACTTTATTCCCCCCACCCTACCTGCATGCCATTACAAACTCATACCCCTACCCTCACCGCATCACTCCACCACCTCACATATACCCCACCATCACAACCCACCTATCCCAATACCAAACCCTGCATGCAACAACAATGTATGGGCACCCATCACAGACCTGCATGGACACCCATCACCCCAGCATGCCCAGTAGAGAGACTCACCCAGACCACAAAATCACCACTCACACAAGGCCAAGCTGACAGGGAAATCACAATCATCCAGGGAAACACACCCATGTACAAAATGGCACACGCAGACACATTAACAATGCATTTGCATTCCCACAGGACCCCTACTCCATGTCACCGGAGAGGAGGTGCCAGCCACATCCAGTCCCCCACCTGAAGAGGCTCACAGTGATGACAGCAGCTCTGAACGCCTGGATCAGGATGACCAATCTGGCCCATCCGCAACCTCCGGACAGTCGGTTCCCCTGCCACAGTCCCAACCCACCACAGACCCTCCCCCCTCAGGAAACACCAGCACAGCACCCACCCAGCAGACCCATGCCACTGTCCCCAAGACTCGGCAATCAGCAGTGTGTCCACCTCTTGAGGGACCCCAGGCAACCCCATAAACACAGGACGATCAGGGACCTGAGGTCAGTGGCAAAGGGCACACGGTTCAGGGGATAGAGGCACAGGACAACATGGAAGCTGGGAGGACTGCTGTGCGACAGGGGGAGGACAGGCCCAGGGAACCCGCTCTCCAGGAGGCACTCTCCAACATCCTGGATCATACCACCATTCCCAGGAGATGATGGGCCAGATACTGGCCAAGTTGCAGGCGACCCAGCAGCTGCAGGAGGGACAGTACCTGGGGATCAGGGATGACCTAACAAAAATATACACCATCCTGGTCATCATTGCAGGGGTGCTGGCTGACATGGGCAAGACCATGAGGGAGGCAGTGGCACAACAACGGGTGTCTGACACTAGCCAAACCGAGGAACAGCCTTCCACCTCCGCCGGCACTGGTGGACAGGAGTACCCACCACTGGAAAAACAGGCCACCAGCACCCCACCCCATGCAGAAGGGGAACCACCCTGCAAACGGTCCCTGTGATCCAGGCAGAAGCAAGAGAGCATTGCCAAGACCTCTGCCAGGAAATAGGACTCTCCTGATTGTCACCGTTGTGTCCCACTCTTTTACCCTCTCCACCTTGAACTGCCATTGCTCCCCTTCCTATGCCCCATTGGTCCAAAGCACCTGTGATACCAAGAGACTGGACTCTACCCTGGGCTTTCCTCCACCATTACCTCAGCCCCTTGCACATACCTCTATACTTATGAGCACCTAAATAAACACCCTTGGAACAAATACCAATCTGGAGTCAGTCTAATGATTCACAAAGGTATTAGTACAACATTATCAAAGCATTGCAACACAAATGTACAGTGAAACATACTTTAGGATGACCTTTGGTGGGTAGCAGTACACATAGCAGGAGCCAGATTGGGGCACAGAGATCTGAAATTAAGGATTCCAAAGAGAACAGTCAGTGGCCATAGACATAGGGAAAGAGGCTGCCTTGTACAATGTCCAACAGATAACTGAAATGTAAAGTGGAGTTACAGTATCTTACCTGTGTGTCACTGGAAGTACTGCTCTATTAAATTTGTTCTGTTCACATCTTCTTCCCCTGCCTCCTCTTCCTCACTGTCCACAGGCTACACCGCTGCCACAAGACCATCTCCAGGCACATCCTCCTGCATAAAAGGCACATAGGGGGTGATTCTAACATTGGCGGGCGGCGGAGGCCGCCCGCCAATGTTCCCCCGTCAAAATACCGCTCCGCGGTCACAAGACCGCTGAGGGTATTTTGAGATTTGCCCTGGGCTGGCGGGCGGCCGCCAAAAGGCCGCCCGCCAGCCCAGGGCAAATCTACCTTCCCACGAGGACGCCGGCTCCGAATGGAGCCGGCGTAGTGGGAAGGTGCGACGGGTGCAGTTGCACCCGTCGCGTATTTCAGTGTCTGCTTTGCAGACACTGAAATACTTTGTGGGGCCCTCTTACGGGGCCCCTGCAGTGCCCATGCGATTGGCATGGGCACTGCAGGGGCCCCCAGGGGCCCCGCGGCACCCCCTACCGCCATCCTGTTCCTGGCGGGTCTCAGATGGCGGTAGGGGGTGTCAGAATCCCCATGGCGGCGGAGCGCGCTCCGCCGCCATGGAGGATTCTGTAGGGCAGTGGTAAACCGGCGGGAGACCGCCGGTTTACCCTTTCTGGCCGCGGCTGAACCGCCGCGGTCAGAATGCCCTTGGGAGCACCGCCAGCCTGTTGGCGGTGCTCCCGTGGTCGGTGACCCTGGCGGTCACCGGCCGCCAGGGTCAGAATGACCCCCATAGTGTCTCAAGGCCAGGTTGTGCAACATACAACGATGATCTGGCACATCTTCTTGGCTGAGTAGTACAGGGATCCACCTGTCAGATGGAGGCACCGGAACCTGGCCTTCAGGAGGCCGAAGGTCCTTTCAATGATCCTCCTTGTACACCCATGTGCCTCATTGTAACATTCCTCTACCCTTGTCCTAGCATTCCTCACTGGGGTCAGTAGCCATGAGAGAATGGGGTAACCAGAGTCACCTGCAAATTTCGAGGAAAAACTTTTACACACACACTAACCCTTAGGGACAACCCCATACCCAGCCACCAACATATACTGGGTGGGGACCTTTCGCTCACCTATTAGCCACACCCGGTGCCTCTGGAGTTGGCCCATCACATGTGGGGTGCTGCTATTCCTCAAGATAAAGGCGTCATGCACAGAGCCAGGATATTTGGCATTCACATGGGAGATGTACTGGTCCACCAAACGCACCATCTGCACATTCCTTGAGTGATAGCTTTTTCTATTCCTGTAAACCTGTTCATGTCTCCAGGGGAGGACAAATGCCACATGTGTACCATCAATGGCACCAATGATGTTGGGGATATGTCCCAGGGCATAAAAGTCAGCCTTCACTGTGGCAAAATCCTCCACCTGGGGGAACACAATGTAGCTGCGCATGTGTTTCAGCAGGGCAGACAACACTCTGGTCAACACGTTAGAGAGCATTGGCTGAGACATCCCTGATGCCATGGCCACTGTTGTTTGTAAAGAACCACTTGCCAGGAAATGGAGCACTGACAGGACATGCACTAGAGGGGGGATTCCTGTGGGCTGGCGGATAGCTGACATCAGGTCTGCTCCAATTAGGCACACAGTTCTTGGATTGTGGCACGATCAAGTCTGTAGGTAATGATAATGTGTCTGTCCTCCATAGATGCAAGGTCCACCAGGGGTCTGTACACTGGAGGATGCCGCCATCTCATATTCTGCCTCAGCGGTTGAAGCCTATGGAAGAGAACGGTGAGCAGAGAGTCATATTCCCACATCTATTGCACTAATGTTGACTTATTTACTTTACAGAAACAATATGTGAACTCAAGAGTCAGTTGATGTGCCAATGTCTGCCTGTGACGCAGTTAGGTGCCATGCTCTCTGCCCCTCTGAAATGGCAACTGCCTGACCTGTGAGTAGGGACAAGTGGAAATGAGGACATTGCACCGGCGTTGTGTGCCGCCGCGGTACGCGATCAATGACCGTGGCGCAACTTCGCATTGATTATCATTGGGCCCTATGGGTTCCAGGAGCCAATGGCGATGTACGCCAGTGGGGACGGTATGCACCGCCGCGGATGTAACTGCCATTTTCTATCTGTTCACTCACTTGCTACCTGACCTTCAACAGGAGAGGACCTACACTGCAAGTGCTGCTGTGACCTGTGTCTGGAAGCGACAATGGCTCATGTGTCTGGGGAAAGGGACCCAGCCTTCACTGCGGAAGAGTTGGAGAAACTGGTGGATGGGGTCCTACCCCAGTATACATTACTCTACGGTCCTCCAGACAAACAGGTGAGTACACTGTGAGCATGATGCGTGGGGCATGAATGTATGGAGTGCTGTGAATGTAAGCCACATGTTGGGGGGTGCTGAGGTGTCCTGGCCAGAGTGCAGCATGTAAGGTGGTCACTGTATGTGCATCAGGGGATGGGTGGGAACTGGTAGACAATGAGTCTGACAGTCCGGACAGGTGAATAATTCCCTTTTGTGCTGTCTTTTGCATCCAGGTCAGCGCCCACCAGAAAAAGGGTATTTGGCATGCCATCACCAAGGAGGTGCGGACCCTGGGGGTCTTTGACAGGCGGAGCACCCACTGCCGCAAGAGATGGGAGGACCTGCGTCGCTGGGCAAAGAAGACGGCGGAGGCCCAGCTGGGGCTGGCCTCCCAACGAGGAAGGGGTGCCCGTCACACCATGACCCCCCTAATGTTCCGCATCCTGGCGGTGGCCTATCCGGAATTGGATGGGTGCTTGAGGGCATCAAAGCAGCCACAAGGGGGTGAGTACAGATTCTGAAAGCTGACTTTGCGCGGGTTAGGAGGTACCTGGGTGGGGGATGTGGGCTGTGGGTGCCCCTAGGCCAGGACGAACATGGCAGGGTAGGTCCCTGGTTGGGCAGGCTCTGGAGCACTTCTACCCCAATAGTGTAGTGGCCATCTACTACTGGGCAGGGTCCTGTGGGTTTCTGGCATGCAGATGCTGGCGTTAGGCATTGTACCCCATGGGCTGGTGACTGTCTTAGTAAATGGTTGGGCATGGCCTCGTGCAGAGGGCTGCTCCCTGTGTGTTGTGTACGCCAATGGTAGTGGTGTATCCTCTGTCTCTTCCCCCCCTTTTTGTTTTGTCACCCTGTCCTTGTGTGCATTAGCATCATCTGGCAGAGCAGCAGAGGCACCGGCGACAGAGGGAGCTGCATCCCACATAGGCCTGGAGGCCGAATCTACAGAGGGTGAGGGCAACAGTGGGACGGAGGGCGAGGGGAGCACCACGACGGGGACAGGAGAGGAGACCACAGACAGTGACTCCTCCTCCGATGGAAGCTCCCTGGCGGTGGTGGACACCTCTGTGCCAACCCCAACAACAAGTACAGCTGCCACCTTCCCTACAAGCACTGCCCTCCCAGCAGCCCCTCAGCATGTTTCCCATGCCCATTCGCCCAGGAGGGTGGGCATCTCCTTCACCCCAGGCACCTCAGGCCCGGCCCCAGTCAGCCCTGATGCCCCAGGACCAAGCAGTGGCGAACCCACCCACTTGAGAGACTTGAGAGACTGTGGCTTTGCACTCCCCAGGACCTAGCATTGGGCATGAGCCCCCTCGAGGAGCAGTGGCGTTATTCCATCTTCCGGCTGAGGTGCCCCCCCTTCCCAATCCCCCTGAGGTGCCTGTGTGCTTTCGACCTGATGCCCCTGCAGTGATCTTTCGGCATTGAGGCAGGAGTCAAGTGTGGGCTTGGTCCATGATTTTTGGCCCAGTGGCTCACGGACATTTGCAAAGGACAATGTATGGCCTTCTCTACATATTGTAAATATTTGTATATACTCTTTTTCTATTTGTACATATATCTGCTGATTCCTAAAATATTACATATTTCACTCAATTTATTTTGTCCTTGCATTCTTCCAGGGGTAACGGGATGTAAATGTACTGTTGTTGCATGTGTTTGTGTGTATGGTGTTGTGGGTGAGAGTGGGGGTGGGGGTGTTGCGTATTGCGTGTGTGTATCACTTTTTTTTTCCTCCACCCCTCCCCTGTGTGCTAGGTGCAGTACTCACTGTGGTTGTCGCCGCCGTCTTTGATATTCCTCGTGTATGAGGAGGTAGGCCATAATGGGCAGGACCTGCAACTCAGGCTCCATTGCGTCCTGGTTCTTCGTTGAGTGTCGAGAGGTGAGTGGTTTCCCTTCCAAACACTGTTTCTGCAGTGCTTTTGATGGCGTTGGTACCGCCCCAGAAAAGCTGGTGAACTGGCGTGTTGTAATGGGGTGGGCAGTACATTGTCTTCTTCCTGTCAGTTGGTGGTCACCGCCGCAGTGTTTGTTGCTACCGCCATCGCGGTCGGTGTGTTAAAGTGGCTGTCTGTGTTTGTGGTTTCCACTGTGGTCGTGATCCCATTTTTCTTTCCGCCAGCCTGTTGGCGGTATTACCGCTGCTTTAACACCGATCGCCAGGGGTGTAATGAGGACCTTTATCTCTTAAGAAATCTCCTTGTGTGCCGAAAATCAATGCACAGCCTCCCGGAATCCACGCACAGCTTGTCTTGGAATGAAAAAATCACTGCACAGCCAAACCGGAACGATGCAGCACAACTTCCCGAGTGAAGATTCGATGCATTGCCTGCCGTGCAACAGAAAATTCGATACATCGCCTACCGGATCGACGCAACGCCTGTGACTTCTTCCCGCACGCCCAGGATTTTCCGTGCATTGTCCCTGGGTGGCAAAAAGATCCCCACATCGCAGTGAGGAATTAAGACTGTGCGCCAGAAATCGATGCAAAGTCCCTTTCAGGGTAGAAAGGAACAACACATCATCTGTGCCACGCCAGAAATTCCGATGCACACCCTATTTTTCCACGCATCTCCTCCTCTGTGGTCTCCATGCATGCAATTTGTGATGCAAACCAGGTACTTTGTGCAAACAAGAGACAACTGTTCATTTCTAAAATGTAAGACTCTTTCTAAATTTGCAAAAGTGATATCTCAACTTTTGCTTATTGGATTTTGATTGTTTTTACCTTAATTTAACCAGCTAAATAGCTTATATTTTTCTAAACTGGCGTGGTGTTTTTTTGTGGTGTTTTTACTGTGTTACTGTATGATTTATTGCACAATTACTTCACACATTAACTTCTAAGATAAGCCTGCCTGCTCAGTGCCAAGCTACAAGAGGGTGGGCACAGGATAATTTGGATTGTGTGTGACATACCCTGACTAGGATTGTGGTCCCGATTTGGACAAATGTAAAAACGTTTGCCAATTAGAGACCCCCTTTCTAATGCAGAGCTGCATGAAATGTGGTTCAGGTGGGTAAACCAGAAAGGTCCAGACGTCCAACATTGGCTACTAAGCAGTGTGAAAGAAACACCAGCACATACTTTACAACCTCTGCACTAGCCTGGAAAGGGACGCAGACTAATGAACAAAAGGTTTTAACAAATTGCACAGGTTTGCCTACAGTAGATAAAAATCGCATTCAAAGTGGTTTGTAGGTAAATATAGGAGAGAAAGTGGAGAACTCTTGATCCAGTAAATGCAAATCCTAGTCAAACAAGCATTTGCAATGCAATGGGTCTTGCACTTGCTTGAGTTACAGCTATTAGCATTGTAAACTCCTAACCAGACTTTTCTTGCCACATAAATTGAAAATGAAAAGTAAAACAGTTTCACATAACTAACCAAACTTTTCTTGCCATATAAACTAAAAAGTAAAAGTTTCACATAAGCGAACCGATGGCTGCCATCAGAGCAAAGCAGACACACAAAGGGAAATAAAAGTTTGCTGGCAGTGAAACCTATCGACAAAAGTGCAATTATCCATGTAACTGGCAAAAGTACAATTATCTATGTAACCGGCAAAAGTGCAATTACCTATGTAACAGGATCGATGTTATGCAAAGCGCTTGACTACTGCCCAGTGAGATTGTGCTGCGAAAAAAAGAGAAAAAGTAGTCCATAGGCCAAACGGAAAACATCAAGCCTCTTATGTTTTTAATAGTTGGTCGAGTAGTTGGAGTAGTTCGAGGAGGGCTAAACACCGGAAAAGGCATACCCTATGCATGCCTTTCACTAATGAAAGCAAGCGGATTTTAAAAGGCAAGCCCACGAGTCAATAAAAGTGACTGTCGTGACATGGGCATGGTTAGAACCCCAATGTGAGAGAACAACAGGGGACAAAGCACTTTGCGTTCGCCCCTAAAAAGCATGTTAATCCTAGCTGCATTATACTGAGGATATGCTTAGAAGGGCTGTGCTGCTGAACAATGTGTGTTCTACTGTATCACCTTTACATTAAATTATGTAATATATTTTTACTGAAAAAAAAGCATATTGTGCTTTACAGCTTTCGACTAAAATTTGGCCACATCTTCTGTTACTTGGAAAGGATAACTACGTTCCCATACACCAACCCAAGAGTAACTACAGAGTGAGGCGCATTCTTAGGTAAGTGTGGTTGGGAAACAGAACCTTCTGTCAGCGTTGAATATGAGTGACGTGCATTGTAGCATTTTGCAAAAAAAGGCCTCAGGGAAAATAAATGGAAACTCTAACCTGTAGCTATGCACCTGGTGTTTTTGTATTTTCCAGTAGATATTACAGTTGAGGGAACTGTGCCCAAGCCTTCCGCAGCATGGTCTATTGACTACATTTCTTTCAGGTGTGGCACACCAGAGATCCATGTCATGATATCAATGACCCATTGACCGGTCGTGTAAGGAAAGGACAAAGGTAGGTAATGTACTGAATGAAGCTATACATCCAAGCCCTGTCGTACTTCCTGTGCTTTGTGACATAACAGAAGTGTTTTAAACAATCAGAACAGCAGCAGCATCTTCCTAGATTTAGCAAGTCTGCGAACATACACACAAATTCTGGTAAAAAAAGATCAAAACTGAGGTGATTAGTTGGGTTTAAAATGACTATTATTTTTCAAATCCGTGCACCTTTTTATGAGTAAACTAGCTAGGCAGTAATCAACAATTACCATGGTTGTAAATGTCAGAATTAAGCATTACGGATGCACTTGAGAAAAGAGTGATTGATTATTAGTCAAAGCAACATCTCGAGCTAAAAAAAGCTTCTAGAAAATTCAATCTACACTTTAATACCATCATATTGGTGCTTGAATGAGTGTTTACCTACACATACCATGGTGTACATTGACATCGTTTTTATCTCTATCAACATATCTATAATAAAAAAAACGTGATTCAAAATGAGTACTGTTTTCTTTATTGAACAAATGTCAATCACCTTAACTTGGATCCATCAGACAAGTACCAACACGAAACAAGAACAAATATGAAAACCTATATATAGAGTATAAAAAAAGCAAAACTACAGTGAGTTTAGTGTTTTTAAAATAGAATTAAAATCCCAGAAGAAAAGATTGGTCAAAGTTTGGGGTGGGGAATAAGACTCCCTAAGATTACAGAGTAGGGACTATAGGTAGCATTACTTGATAAAAACGCTCGCTTATCATTAAAATATTTGGCTAGGTATTAATGTTCGAGATCTGGGACATACTGAATAAACATTTTTTACTGGCTTGTGTCAGTTAACAAGCCACCATGAGGTGGGAGAGTTACTGGTGATGTACAAAATGATTTTCAGGGATGAGATTTTCCTGGTTGGTTCATTGCTGCATCATAATATTGGTGGCAACTTTCCTTCTTCATACCCTACAGTATAAATAGGCAATCATTTATTACTTTACATTCTGGGGTGCATAGCCTCTCCAAATCAGGCACCCTAACAATCCTTAGACCAGCCTTGTACCTTACAGACACAGAGGGGGTCACTATGAGTTTGGCGGTCTCAAGACCACCATGTTGGTGGCGGCTGTCACACCGCCAACGGGCCTCGGTAAAGACTGCTAAATTATGACCATGGGGGTCTTCCCAACAGAACACAGCCAAACCACCACCAGTACTGCCAGTGCAGACATGCTGCCACGGACAGCAGTAGGCACCTTCTGGCCGGCGGGGCCATGTTCCCACCGGACTTATTACGAAGCTGCACACCGCCATGGTTTCCGCCGCTGGTGCACCGCCACGAAAACCCTGGTGGAAACCAACTCTAGAAAAGGAAACACCCACCTTCTGGAACACATACCTGACTGGAGACACCATGGAACCTGAATTTGAAGTCCTCCCACTGCTCCCGCTTGCACGACGACTCCAGAACCAGTGACGGCGATGAAGGCAACAACTGTGAGTACACACATCTACCTCACACTGGAGGAAAAAGCCAAACTACACACACACACACAACATACACATCCGGGACAGCTTGCGACGGCAACATGCACACGTAACCACACCCATATGCACATACACACACACCTACACACACGCACACCCATACCATACACACCAGGGCCCTTACTACGCACATCATGGCCAATACACATGCGCCATACACACACCAACCCCAGACACAGCACCGGCACTATCTAACACAACCACCCACAACAGAACCAATACACACAACAACATCACAACTGCAACTACACAAATGCTTCACCAAGCAATGTCATTGCACACCTCTGCATGACAACACATACTAACAACAACACGTAACAACACCAGACAACCAATAAACACAATCACACTGTCATGCAACGAAGCACACATCACAACACGCTAACACTACACACAACGCATATGATATAGCCATCACCACACACGGAGGCACACACAACAACTACACAAAGACACACAACACCACCATTACACATCTCCACACAAACAATACACAATTTTGTTACATACATGCATTCAACAAACTCAAACATCTCTTACACACATTACACAGCAATGACAGGGGGACAAATGGCAGGGCCACACCCACACATGCAACCCAGGCACAACAGCTGGCACAACCAACACACATATGTCACACACACACAAACCAAAGCCTGCACATACCAAACAGCCATGTTGAAAGAAAGGCAGGACAAGTATGTCAACATCGATTCCAACAACATGTTGGGCCAGATGTATTAATAAAGTAAAACATATAAAAACAAACATATGTACAATTAAAAGGCCAATGGCCAGTCCAAAGTACAAAGGCACAAATAGCACTTTAAAGTGCCCCAACCTGACCACTGACTGCAAAATGACCTCCACATGGTAGGGGCATCAAGCGGGCAGGGAGGCACCTCTGGTATTGGAGGGTGTAGGGGGTCTTTGGCTTGGGTTTGGGAGTGTGGTCTTTAGGCTTTGGTTTGGGAGGGGGGTTCTTGGGCTTGGGCATGGGTTTGGGAGGGAGGCCTTGGGCCTGGGCTTGGGAGGGGTAGACTTCTTTGCCGGGGGAGGGGGTAGGGCACTAGCAGGGCAGGGGAAGACTTGGAGATGAAGGGCTGCAATTGAGGAGGGGTGAAGAGCACATGGGGCATCACGGGGTGGGGGAGGAGTAGGAAACAAGGAAAACTCCAAGAGGAAATGCTACTTAAACACACAGGTGTGGTCATTGCAAAAGGGTTTGGGAGTGGAGGGAGAGGGAGAGTGAGTAGTTGTAAGATGTGTCAGTGTGGATGTCTTGGGTGCAAGTGCATGCATGGAATGCTTGTGGGTGCTGTGTGTCTGTTGGGTGGGTGAGTGTGGGTGTTTAGGTGTCTAGGGAGGAGGGGGGAGGTGTAGGGAGATACCATGCTGGATGAGTGACTGTCTGTTGGAGTGGTGTCTGCAGGTATGGTAGATGTGATGTATGTGGGGGTGTCTATGGTTGTGGTGGGTGCAGATGTGATGATTGGGGTGGATGTCAGCAGGTCTGATATTGTGGTGACTATGGGTAAGACAGGTGCTGTGGCTGGATCCATAAATGATAGTGAGGTGGGTACAGGTGTGTCTGATGTAGTGTCTGTGAAGGAGGGGGTGGTGCGGGAGTCTGTTTATGTAGCGGATGTTGGTTTGTCTGCAAGTGAGTGTTGTTTGTGTGCATGCCAGTGGTCGCTTGTCAGTGTGACCCTTCTCTGTTGAGGTGGACGCATGTCTGTGTGTATGTGTGCTTTGGCTGGATTTGGGGAGAGGGTTTGGGGATTGGGAAGAGGTAGGTGGAGAGGGGACTGTAGACAAAGTAAGACTAGCTGCCATCAATGTGGAGACCAGAGCCTGAAAGGAACTCTGGAGGACAGCCAGGGTCCTGTGAATGGCCTCCAAGAATGCATTGCTTTATTGGACTTGAGCTACCGGTCCTTTGATGGCATTCACAATGGTAGACTGACCCACAGAGATGGACCTCAGGAGGTCAATGGCCCCCTCACTGAGGACAGCAGGGCTGACTGGGGAAGGGACAGAGGTGCCTGCGGTGAAGGAGATGCCCACTCTCCTGGGTGAGCGGGCACAGGCAACTGGTTGGGGAGCTACAGGGAGGGCGGTTCTAGAAAAAGGGGTTGGTGGCCGAAGATGATGCTGGGGTGGCCCCAGATTGGTCTGCCACCACCATGGAGTGTCCACTGAAGGGGGATTCCGAAGAAAAGGTGGTGGATCCTGTCTCCCCCATGCCACTCCCATCACCCTCCATCCCACCTGGTCTCTCGCTGGTTTCAACTTCCTGGATCCCATGAGCTGCTGCTTCCCCACTCGCCTGTGCCCCTTCTCCTTTGCCTGACTATGCTGATGCATACAAATAGAGAGGGAGGGAGAGAGAGATAGAGCGAAAATGGGTTAGCATATAGCTCTCATACACACTGGTAAACAAGCACATCTGTGACAATACTTATCCTGGCTAGGCCATTGCAGATGCCAATACATTTTATCGATATCATGTCACTACTACCCACGACCTGTATGCCAACCCTCAAACCTACATCAATATCTAAGTAGGACAGCACAACTGAAGTCATCCGCATGATAACTACCAGAGCCATTTCTGCTGGCATAGCATGCCCTGGATGCAGTATAAATTGTATGCCTGAATACACATCATACCTCTCCATGCCCCTATCACCCATTGACTATCCAGATGACTGAACAAAACACTTCGGGCCACCTCAGTTACAACACCTGATCAGACCATGCCATCTGTAAAATATCCATTACATTGAGGACAACTCCACTCACATACCACACAGCACCTGCCAGTCACATTACATGCCAGACCAAACACTCTGTACAGTGATGGTAGTATGGAAATCAACACTGATTTGGCCATTGCAAGTCAGACACCCAAACAGTTGACATTTGATGTGTAAAATATGAGTCTGTGGTATAGCCATTTGAATAGTTTGACTCAATCATAGAGCCAGATCAGCAGACATCAAACTCATATATCACAACTGATCATACTGCTAAGTGCGTCTACAAAGGCCCATATATCATATATAACATATCCATACTCAATCACTGAGTGCAGTGTCACGACAGATGTGCCTCAGGAACACACATATTGCATCCTGATCCACTTACAATGCCACCACACATGCAGTCACACTTGTTAGACTACGCAACATGACAACTCCACCCACACACATCATTCCAGAAATGACAATACCTGTGACAGAGCCCAGACAACACACATCTCAGACTGTAAATGTTAGGATGCATTAGGCACACATAGACCAACACCACTGCCTGTACACCACTTACACATCCCACTACTACATGATGCAGCCTGGGGAGACTAAAAGCAACGTTAGATTCACATCTACATGCCATATGTCATGCAATAGGCCAACCTCTCCTAATCTGCCACTTCAACTTGGCCAAGACAAGCAGAAAAATCCTAGCTCCTCAGATGTGCCCCCAACGTGCCATTAGGACATGGTGCAGGCAATAACTCTGCAATGTAGCATATCAATTGCTAGAGCATTGTCATACATCCTATATACATACCATGGTAACATATACAAGACCTGTCAAGGCACTTACCACCTCTAGTATCGAGTATGGCTATTGGAAGGGGCCTGCTGGGGATGGAGGAAGCACACTGTGGCTGTGTTAGGCCTTCTTTGCCATTGTGCTGTGCCATTGCATTGCTGTCATTGCCATTTGGTAGTCCTCAGTTGAAGAATCCAGTTGGTGTAGCTAGTGCAATAGTCTTACATACAAAAGATGAGCTGTGAAGTGGACACTGCAGGTTTTGATGTAGATGGGCTAGTGTATTGTGGGAGTTGTAGTGATTGTTATTCAATCAATCAATCAAATACATTTCTTAAGCACACTACTTACCCAGTAGGGTCTCAAGGTGCTGTGAGGGGGGCGGTTACTGCTCGAAAAGACATGTTTTTAGGTGCTTTCTGCATAGGTTGGTGGGAAAGGAGTTCCAGGTTTTGGCGGTTAGGCGGGAGAAGGATCTGTCGCCGGAGGTGGTGCATTGGATGTGGGGGACTGTAGCGAGGGCGAGGTCGGTGGAGCGGAGCTGTCGAGTTGGTATGTGGAAGTTGACTCATTTGTTGAGGTAGGCCGGTCCAGTGTCGTGGAGGGCTTTGTGAGCGTGGACAAGAATTTTGAAAATTATCCTTTTGTTGATGGGCAGCCAGTGTAGGGATCTGAGGTGGGTGGATATGTGTTTGTGGTGAGGGAGGTTGAGGATGAGACGTGCGGCTGTGTTTGGGATTCGCTGGAGTTTTCTTTGAAGCTTGGCTGTGGTCCCTGCGTAGAGTGCATTGCCGTAGTCTCGTCTGCTGCTTGGGTGACTGTTCTTCTTGTTTCTAAAGGAATCCATTTGAAAGTCTTGCGTGGCATGCGAAGGGTGTTGAAGCAGGAGGATGATATGGTGTCGATTTGCTGGGTCATGGAGAGAGACGAGTCCAGTATGATGCCAAGGTTGCGTGCGTGGGTGGTGGGTGTTGGGGGTGATCCGAGGGTGGTGGGCCACCAAGAGTCATTCCATGCTGCCTTGTTGGGGCCGAAGATGATGATCTCTGTTTTGTCTGAGTTCAATTTGAGGTGGCTTGCTGTCATCCAGTTGGCGATGTCGAGGAGACCGGCGTGCAGGTTATTCTTGGCGGTAGCTGGGTTCCTAGTGAGGGAGATGATGAGCTGGGTGTCGTCAGCGTATGAAATGATGGAGATGAGGTGGGGGCGGAGGATATTAGCGAGAGAAGCAATGTAGATGTTGAAGAGGGTGGGGCTGAGGGAGGATCCTTGTGGGACCCCACAGATGATCTTGGTGGCTGTAGACCAGAAAGGAGGAAGACGGACTCTTTGGGTTCTTTAGGCGAGGAAGGAGGTGAGCCAGTCCAAGGTTTTGTGCCGAATTCCGGCATCTGTTGAACTTGCACTTGCACTTGCTAGTGAATGTGTGGGCATTGGGGCTGGGTGGTGGTGTGCCATGCAAGAGAGGGACATTTGGTGATTAGTGGGAGATTGAGTGCATAGGGGAGTGTTCAGGTGGTGTGAAAGCATGCTGGGCAGGACAAATGTGTGCCAGGGGAGTTCTTAGTTACTTACCAGAGTCCAGTCCTCCCGGTATTCCAGTCAGGCCCCCTGGGTGAAGGATGTCCAAGACGTTCTCCTTCCACAATGTGAACTATGGAGGAGAAGGTGGGGGCCCACCGCCTGTCTTATGCACGGCAATCTGGTGGCGTGATGTCATGGAACGCACTATCCCCACTAGGTCATTCCACTTTTTCCTGATGTCCTCCCTTGTGCATGGCTGGTTGCCTACTGAGTTTACCCTGTCGACAATTCTCTGCCATAACTCCATTTTCCTGGCAATGGATGTTTGTTGGACCTGTGCTCCAAACAGTTGTAGCTCTATCCTTCATTGACCATGACCCTCAACTCATTGCCTGTGAAGCGTGGGTGCTTTTGTCAGGACATGGTGGTGGTTGTGTTGTTGGTGGGTGTGGGTGTTGTGTGTGCAAGGGTCAGTGTAGGGTGCTTGGTGGGGTGTAGGTCTTTAGTTGTATGTGATGGTCGGTTGTGGTGTTTGTGTGTATTCGTTATGTGTGTATTGTGTTGTTTGTGCAATTGTATGGTGGGTGTTGAGTGAGATGTGTATGTGCGCCTAGAGTGTGAAGGTGGCATCTGTCAATTTTTGGTTGCTCTCGGTGTAGGCAATTGTCGTTTTAGTTACAAAGGGTTGTGGGTTGTGTAGGGCTGTGTTATAAATTGCAGTGGGAAGGTGTGTCTGCTGTGTGTATTTGTGTCAGGTGTGAGGTTTTTGACTGGCCAATGTGGTGTTGTGTTCTGTCTGAAGTGAGTTTTTGTGCGCGGCGGTTCACACCACCAATGGTTTTCTGCCATGGTAGAACCACTGTGGTGATTTGTGGGTTGTAATCTTGTGGGTGGAAAGTTGTCGGGCTGGTGGTGCCAGCCCACCTGTGTCCTGACAGTATCGAAATTTGTGGCTATTTAGTGGTGATCTCCAGTTTGTGACTCTTAATAGGGTGGTCTGATTACCGCCATCATGGTGGTCTTTTGGCATCTGCCACTGCGGCGGTCTTCCGAAAAGACCACCAGAGTTGTAATGAGGCCTAGAATATTGTGACTGGGTTCACCTGTGAGAATCCTTATGAATATTAGCGCAGTGGCAATTTTAAAAATCTAGGTCCTGAGACCATGCTTTGCAAAAAAAGGAAAAGTAAGAAATGGTGCATTTTGTGAGTCAATACTGTGCAAATAGCAAATAAACATAGATTGCAAAAAGATGTGCATCAGTCACTGTTGACCTCACAGAACCCAGTGGAACTCAGAGTCACTTAAAAACAAGCTCTCAGATTCCAAAATCCAATCAAAGGAATGCAGGACATGCAAATTTAGATTGCATGAGAAAGAAGTCAACATTCTGGTGCCAGAGATGTCCAGAGAAAATAACTACGATTTCAGAAAACCATCTCTAATTGTAACCATGTGCACCAAAAACAATATCTGTGCAGAGAGCAGATGAAGTTGAATGATCTGGGCATCCAACACTGAGGTAGATGAACTAAAAAAGCAGTGGTATGACAACAAGATAGTCTGGGGGGTTATGTATTAAGATTTTCCACTGCTACCCATATGGCCCAAACCATTGCATCAATTTACTTACAGTGATAAAAACTTACAGGCAAAGTGCAAAGTTGTGCAGTCCTATGCGAGCCCTCTCAATCCTTAGTCAAAAAAACATTAATCTCATAATGGTAACATACCCAAAGTTACAGCAAAGCCAGGCTAATCTATGTCAAAACCCTTACTTTATAATTTTTTGTTTGCCTATCGTATATAATTTCTATAGTATTTCTGCCAAAGTGCTTTACGTAATAGAAATTAGATGCCTTGCTCCTGGAACCACTATCTCCCCCATTGATACCGGCCTTCTCTCCAGACAGCCAATGGCACCTACAATTCAGTTTGGTCATACAGCTAATCAGAACAAGTCATCCGGCAGGGCTTCAAAATAAGGAGCCATAAGATAGTCACAGACGTTTGTTATGCGGCCCTCAAAAATACCACCACATGTGCTTCGTACCAGCACATGTACTGTTGCTGTAATGCCGGATGAGTACAAGTGGACACATTCTTTCAGCGCTTTCTCCAAATATTATAATTAAATTATAACTAAAGCAACACTGTTGGGACAGAAAAGTCCTTTGCATGGTATTGGACATTCACCTCTGCCCTGCCAGTTCCAACTATACTGATGTTTGTATCCCTAATGCTGACTTTTCTTGCCATGGGTAAACATGGATTAAGCATGGGCTCCATGACATAAACCTGTCTCACAACTTGTGGTCTTCTTGGACCAGGAAGGGGTACCCTAACTGCTACCCTCACAGTGGTGAAAGGCTAGGGTCTTTACCAACAGTTAAAAAGCACAAGTGTGATGGTGAGAGCATACTGTGTAGTGATCAGTTCCTTACGTTTGTCGCTGGATTGAAGAATGCAGGCTAACTCCTTCAAAGTTTCACTGCTTGGTGCTCAACTCGCCCTCTGACTACATCGTTTTGGTGTGCAGTTCTGTGCAGTGCATTTGGGTTGTACACGTACTAGATGTATGTGTGCTTGTAAATGGTACATTACAGGGACAATGCAGTACTGTGCAGTGTGTGTATATATTATATGCATGTGCTTGGTGTATGTGTGCATGTGAGTGGTACAATACATGAAGGATGTTGTGCTGTGCAATGTTTGTATTGTATATGTATGAACTGGGTTTATGTGTACCTGTTAGTGGTACAATACATGAAGGATGTAGTGCAGTGAATTTAGCGTATATGCATGTGTTGGTTGTATGTGTGCCTGCAAATGGTACAATACGTTGCTGACTCTTGGTTCGACGTTGGGAGGCATAGGGCTATATAGTGATACATTAAGAGGTAAAGAAATCCCCCACAGAGATTTGGGTATTGCTGCATTCCTGTAAGCTGGGTGAGACACGCTGGAGGAAGGGAGAGCCAGGCTCTTTTTACACTTCAAAGGGTGCTCTTTGATTCAGAGAAAGATCACTGGGAAGGGGCTTGGGCACATCCCAGGAAGGAGACACAGCTTATAGGAGCATCATAAAGAGCTGGGCTGAGGCCCTGAGGTAACCTCTTGATACTCATATCACTGTGACTGACATCCAGGTGTGAAATTCTAGTCACTCCCATGGTGTGTGTTGTGGGCTATCAGATTTGTAGTCACTGTTGCTGTTACAATCTGCTTTCTGGAGGAAGAGGGAGGAGAGAGCACTTCAAAAGGAAGTAGACCTCCATCATAAACTTAAAAGGCTCGGACTCTAAATCACATTTGGTGTCTGGAAATGGACTATAAGAAGTGGAGTTTGGGACCGAAAAGTTGTCAACTTTCAAGCAGCCAGTCGGCCTCTGTGAGGACTTCTGTCAGCGACCAGGGCTGGGGGCCAAGAGCGTCTGGCCCAGCTGGGCAAGGGGACTTAACTCAAGGGATCCAAGACCACCTGTCCTTGGAGCCTGAGCACCAGTGCCTGCCTACATGCCAAGATCAATGTGCCCTGTGAAGGAGAGGAGAACATTATAGGGAGTGAGGTCCAGTGGAGGGATCCTTGCAAGTATATCCCAGTAGTGAGATCTCAGGAAACGGCTGCTGCATGGATCAGGTCACTGCCCATGTGCAAGTAAAATTCGGCAACCCCAATATACCAGAGGAGCACTGCCAGGAAGTGAGCCATGACCTTTGCTGCACCAAACAGGTCATATGTATTCAGTCCAAAGTCAGCAATCCTGTATGTCAGGTGAAGCCATCATAAAGATTTCTGCTGTGCCCATTGGGCCATAGCCCATGTTCACTATCAAGTCAGTGACTCCACGTGCCATGTGGAGCCACCATGAAGACTGCTGCCATGCCTTTTGGGGCATAGCCTATGCGCAGAGGAAGCGTGGGCTTGTGTGCCAGGGGGGCACAAGGATAAAGCAAGAAGCATGTTCTAGTCAAGACTGTCAACAGGGGTGAAAGGCCACTGTGGTGACCCGAGCGGGCTCCTTCCATTGGAAGGAACCAGAGGAGCTCACCAAATGTCAAAGGAGCAGTGAGAACTCCACCACACTCTGCTGCAGCAGTTTGCGTACCTCAAGGACACCTGACCGCAGACCTCCTGGTCCTTTCTGGAGGCAGTTTCTGCAGCTTGAGTGCCTGTGAAAGAGGCAGGCTCAGACACTCTGGTAACTCAGGTCCTACTAGTGTGGATAAGATTTATTCTAGGCCAAATTGCCTTGGGGTAACTTGCTTGTCAGATATTGTTGTGGTGCTGGAACACCATTGACTTTAGTGGGACTCTAGGGGCTAGGGTTACTGGCGGGGCTTAACTGAATGTTCCCTATAGTAAATGGGGAATTACCCTTACCACTAGCTGGAGGATAGTAGTGATCAAGGACCCACTTATGGAACACTAGAGCCCTGACCTCAGGGACCCTGTGAATTTTTTGTGAATGCTTTATTTTACTTTGTGATTGTATATAAATAATAATTTTAAAAAATACAAGTATTTGACTGGACAATCATTTATTGCTGCTGCTGCACGTATTTTGATTTGTGAAACCCCAGTACACCCCCACCCTCGTGTCTGCCTATATCAGGACGAATAGGCCTCAACCCCCGGTTTGGCCGTGTGACTCCTGCTTGCTCCATGGCCCTCAGAGGAGGGTTCTGACAACAAGACACAATACAAATAATCATAAAACGAACAATTAAAGGCCAATAAAATAACAACAAAACACAATCTCACTAAACTAAAGTTTCACTAGTTTTTTTTTGCTTTTTCTCCTTCTCACACAAAATACAGAGAACATCCAACACCTATATACCAAAACTCAATTGCATTCAGCACAAAAGCAAACCTTTTGGCCAGACTACCATAATCCGTTCCGCATTTACTACTACATCTGATACATGCAGTTCATGCATACGGACACAACAGTACTCTCAACAGCAGCACTACATCCACATTCATGACACTGGCCACCCTTTCATACTTGAATCCGCATGCCTCTGGATGAAAAACAGGTTTCTAAAACCTCAAATAAAAAAGTATTCAAATCGAATATATTTATCAACATCTAAACGCATCTAAAGTGCCCGACATATACAAATTATCTCTTGTACTCCAGTAACAGGTGTGTTTGGCCAAAACATGCAATAAAGTCCAAATGTATAGGAATGTTTTCCTCATACAGTAAGATTCCTGACATCGTGTTCTATATGTAACGAATGTATCCCTACCGTTCTGGAAGCATGCTGACATATCCTCCATCCTCCACAGATCAAAATTCTCCAAAGCTCCCGTTTTGTATCAGCTAGTGTTCACTCAGAATACACAAGAAGTTCACAGTGTTTGTGTGTTGCATTAAGTACATGTTGCTATGAGCCCAGCCCATTACTCTCTCTCTCTCTCTGGTACTGATTACCAGGTATAGCTGTTAATTTGAATCCGAGTTTGACAGTAATTAGATGTGGCACCGTTTTTACACTTTACCCTGCTTAAAGGGACCTTCTCTGGTTGTACTATATTTTCTATTAGAATAGTTTTTTTGATGATTGCGACCTCGACTTAATGATCCATATATGATTTGATAACTTCCTATTTAAAAATGATTTGTTCCTCGAGACCTTACATGTCTTATATATCTTTTGATTGTACTGTTGTGTAACATGTGGCAGAAAATCCTCACGCACTTTCCCCAGAACACAGCCTCAATTCACATGTAATAGTGCCACCGATATTATATGGGAAAACCACTTTGCCTCTGACTGGCTCTTTATGAAAATTAAATGTAATATAATCAATATTTTATATTTAATATATATTTATATTTAATATACTAATTGCAGTTTTCTGTAACTGCATTGTTATGATATTCCACGAACAGACGAGAATGAAAAGATTTACACATCATGCATAAAGTATGAGAAATAACATGTACTATCGTTATTCGTTATTCACATCTATATTGTTTGTGTCATAACAACATATTTCATAGGTTACATAGGTAAGTACCCCACGAAGGCTCTAGCGGGTCTTGACCATGATAAAATCGGAGCCAATCAATTTATGCTCAACTTGTGATGCCCCCTCATTCCTAGGTCTAGAATTGTGTAGTTGAGAAGTAGCTGGAACATTAGGAGGAGATGGGGTGGGAAGACTGGACTATCATACCTAGGGCTCGGCTAGTTGGTGGGGTTGAGAGTAGCCTACCCTAGCCCACAGTTGTATGTAGAAACAACAACTGCAATTAAGAATGGCTTTACCCTAATGGTTTTACGACGAAAATGCCTTTACAAAGATTTTTTTTTACAACCGATATGCTGTAACTCGTACCCCGCCAGGCACAGTTTTCTATTAAATAATTTGACTGCAAATGTTACATTGATATTATCGATGATGTTCTCAAAGATGACATGACTGATACATTATGTTAGGTAATTAGCAGTGCATGGTGAGTGTGTGTGTTGTATTTACCTTAGGGCACAATTTATAGGTACCTGAGATAACTCTAACTATAACTGATGAATTTCTATGGTTTGGTACGTTTAAAATGTGAGCCTAACTATAATGTCCCTGTAATCTTTGTTTTTCCGAGTGAATTTCTATTTTTTTTTTTTTAACATAAAGACATTTTTATTACTATACATTAACCCAACCACTTCAGCGCACCGCCTTTGGCTGTGCATGGTGGTGGTTGGCCGCAGAGTCTGGCCTGTGGACAGGCCCTGCCGCCAATCCCTATCACATTGCAATCTTGTGCATGACCTACAGTCGTGTGCAGTGAAAGTTGCCCTCAGGGCCAGGTCCTGCAGACATCCCCTATAACCACTCAACCCCACCCCCTGAGGCCCAGCCTAAATATTACATTTTGGGGGGGGCACATGGCCCCCTCCCGAAGCCAATCTCAGCCCAGGGCACCTCATACGCTGGAGCCCGGCCTAAACATTTATTTTTTGTGGGGAGAGGGGTCGCATGGCCCCGTACCCAGGGCTGATCTCGGCTCAGGAATCCCATCCCCAGGGGCTCGGTCATGTGAACTGGGAGCCCCCAGGGCACCCACTGACAATGTTGGGGACTGCAGGAGGAGCCTGAAGGCCCCTGCAGTTCCAGTCGGCTCCCCACCTCCTGTGGGAGCCGGCATTGCTGTCACAGAGAGGGAGCTACTAAAGAAGCTCCCTCTCTGTGAGAGCAATGTTTTCTCTGTTTCCCTACCTTCATTTCTGCTGTTTGACAGCTCTCGCTCCATCCCAGCGGAGTGTTTGCTGTGACTTGGTGGGAGTTGTCAGTTCCCACCAAGTCACAGCAAACAGCTATGTCCTGGGGTGGGCACCCTGGGACATAGCAGGAGCCAGCCCTGGGGGGTGGCAGTCCCCAGGGACTTTATTAGCTCCTTGACAGGGGCCACCCTACCGTCCTCCAACTAAAATAGCCCTCGGGATTTGGTGGTCCCTGGGGCATGGTGGTCCAAGCTGGACCCCTTATCTCATTTTAAAATAGTCCTCGGGTGGTGACGGTCCTTTAGACTGTTGGGGAGCGAGCGGCGCTCCTATATTATTGCCCAGTCGCCGAGTCTGCGGGGGGCAGCCCCTTGCATTAGTTTCCATTAGTGCCCTGGGGAGGTGGTGATCCCATGGGCTGCAGTGGGGCCGGTGTCCCCACCACATTGCTTTTAATTAGTGCCCAGGGGAGGTGGCAGTCACCAGGATTGCGGGCCCCCCTTATTAGTTTACATTAGTGCCCTGGGGAGGAGGCAACCCCTGGGGCTTCAGGGGGCGGTGGCCCCTCTGCATTGGTTTTCATTAGTGCCCTGGGGAGGTGGCGGACCCCAGGGCTGTGGGGGCAGGTGGCCCCCCTGCATTACTTTTCCTGAGTGCCTCATGGAGGTGGCAGTCCTCGGGGCAGCAGGGGGACAGGCCGCCCCCCAGCATTAAAATGTCAATGCCCCCAGGACTTGGCCCACATGGGGTTCTCAGCATTATCAAGCAAGGGAGCCCACGCTTATTTTTTTGTTTTTAATTTTCAGCGGATCCGCTGCGACTGCCACTTAATTTTGTTTTTAAATTGTTTTCTTTGCTCTGGGACGAGGGGTTCCTCTGGGACCCCAGCGACAGAGCTAATGGGTCAGGGTGTCCCTACCCTGGCCCCTTCTCTTTTTTTAAAAGTTTTTCCTAGGATTCGGCTGAAGCTGAGTCCCAACATGACTGCCAACACTTCTTTGTGGAAGTGCTGGCAGCCAATCAGATCTCAACACAAGATCGAGACGGTTCAAAAATCTTTCACTTCCCTATAGATATAAGTTTGGATTTTCTTCAATATCTTAAAAAACTACTGAATGGATTTATACCAAATAACAAGCAGACCTTGTTGTGGACCAAGAGCTACCGTCCTGCCAAATTTAGTGTAATTCAGTCCATTGGTTCAGGCGCTATCACTGTTCAAAATCCCGATGAAAAAACTAAGGGGGAAAAACATTTTGAGACCCCCCCTTTTTCTCGCCCCAGTTTAATAGATCACCCCAAAACCTTCCAGACAAACTCTCAAGTGAGCATTGTATTATCTTGAAAACTTTTGTGAAGATTTATCAAGCAGCGCCAAAGTTCTTAGCAAAACAAAAAAATCACTTTTTCAATAGAAACTAGGGCGGTCATTCTGACCGACCGCCGCCCGTCATGCGGTCAAGACCGCAGCGGCCATTTCAACTTTCCCGCTGGGCCGGCGGGCGACTGCCAAAATGGCACCCGCCGGCCCAGCGGGAAAGCCCCTGCAACGAGGAAGCCGGCTCCGAATGGAGCCGGCGGAGTTGCAGGGGTGCGACGGGTGCAGTGGCACCCGTCACGATTTTCACTGTCTGCTAAGCACCCGTTCCCGCCATCCTGGTTCTGGTGGCGAAAACCGCCAGAAACAGGCTGGCGGGAAGGGGGTCGGAATCCCTATGGCGGCGCTGCAAGCAGCGCCGCCATGGAGGATTCCCTCGGCCAGGGGAAAACCGGCGGGAAACCGGCGGTTCCCCTTTTCTGACCGCGGCTTTACCGCCGCGGTCAGAATAGCCCTGGAAGCAACGCCAGCCTGTTGACGCTGCTTCCGCTGCCCTCCGCCCTGGCGGTCAGAGACCGCCAGGGTTGGAATGAGGGCATAGGTCCTAACTATAACTACCTAGTGGCTATTGCCACTAGGTAATATTTTATATATATATATATATATATATATATATATATATATATATATATATATATATATATATATGTATAGATAGATAGATCGATAGACAGACAGATAGATAGAGTTATATATATATATATATATATACATACACACACACATATATATATATTTTTTTTTTTATAAGATGAAAATAGTTCACCGCCCTCCAAAAGCTCCAAAATCACAGTCTTTATTAATGGAATTAAGCAACTACCAATGCATTTCAACTCAACAAGAGTCTTGTTCCCGGTTAGTAAGTCCTTTCACTCTTTCTCCTATATACTAAAAACCCGTTTTGCCTATAATGAAGCATTCTGAGTGTCGTAGTTACATTAAAAAAAAAATCTACAAATTAAAAAAAAAAGAAAAAGAGTGAATGTTAACTTTTTTTAAAGAAAAAAACAAACAAACATACAATGGAAGTATTATGGGTGCTTTAATTTATTTTATTTCCCAGGTCCATTATAATTATTTATTTTCTATTTTGGATTGCATTGCACAGTTCATATTATTATACAGTTAATCAGGCTCATTGAAAATGTTCTTTTTCAATTTCCACATTTTTTTGTTCTCAAAATACAACACAAAGCAAAACGCAGTGGTATTGCTGATAATTGAGATGTGAATCGGATGTGGTACTTAGTGAAAGTGAAGATAGTAATGAACCAAAGATCAAAACCACGTTGTTGGAAGAAATGCAGATTATTTATCGGGATCAACAAGTGTCAAAAACCGGGGGCCAAGGACGTGGATGGGGCGGAGGTCAAACAAAGCTTTCAAAACCAGGCACTGAAAGACCAGCAGAGGAAGGATGAAAAATAAATTATTCTCTTTACAACAGACAGAGGAAGTAAACACTGTAAAGAACAGTGAAGAAAATTTGGTAGTCAACCTATCGGACTATACATTGACAGAAGAAGAAAATAGAGTTTTAAACAAAGGTCTATTATTTTTCCCGGAACATCATTTTGACAGAGTGAAGACAAAAATTGACACATACAAGTTCATAAGAAAGATCAAATTGGCGAAATATTTTGTTAAACATTCAAAGACATAAAAACTTGTTATGACCCTATGCATAATTTGACTGATAAAGAAAATACTGCCATGGAAATAATGGACAAATTGCAAATCTCTACAAATAAGCATGTATACAGCCACTTTAGATCTAAATCTAAATGTTGCCCCGTGTTGAACCTATGTAACAAAAATGTACCTGTTTTATGAGGCTGTCACAACAGATTTGGAGAATTTAAAATATTATAAACAAGAAGATAAGGACAATTTGACGTTGGAAGAAAGAAAGGCACTGAAAAGGTTGGCTTCAAATGATAAGATTATCATAAAACCAGCAAACAAAGGAGGAAATATAGTCATACAAAAATGTGAGGCTTACATCCGGGAAGCAATGAAACAACTCAATAATTCACAGAATTATCAAAAATTGAATTACAATCCCACAAATGATATACAACCTGTGGAGATTAAATTAAAGAGTTGGCATCAAAAGGCATTGATTAATGAAGAGGAATATACATTTTTAAAGAAAGATCGTCCTAGAATGCCTACTATTTATTTCCTTCCGAAGATTCATAAGACACTTGTCAGACCCCCGAAAGGCCAATTGTCTCAGGGTGTGGTTCAGTGTTTGAGAATATTTCAAAATATGTAGGTTTCTATTTGGCTCCCATGGTCGCGTCATTGAGTTCTTATATTAAGGATACCAGAGATATTTTACGGATAACCTCAGACATAACATGGCAACCAAATTATTTTCTAGTGACCATAGATGTAGTGTCACTTTATACATCCATTCAACATGACATTGGTCTTCGAGCCTTAGAATACTTTTTAAAACAGAGAAACATCAAAGAGACGAAACATTCAATGATGCTTTTAGAAATAGTTGAAATATGTCTTCATAATAACATCTTTTAGTTCAATCATCAGTTTTATAAGCAACTTAGCGGGACTGCCATGGGCATATCTTTGTCTCCAAGTTATGCAAATCTCACCATGGGATAGTGGGAAAGAGAATTTGCTTTGCATGAAAATTACCACATGCTTCTGAAAAAGATTGTCTTGTGGCTTCGATATATTGATGATCTATTCATTATATGGAGTGGCTCATGTGATGAATTTGGAACTTACTTTGGCAAACTAAATCAGAATGATTGTGGACTGCAATTTAATTATAACATCAATGCGACTCAAATACATTTTTTGGATATCAAAGTGCATGTGGAAAACAACCAAGTACACTCAACCATGTATAAATAAGAAACTGCAACAAACCATATCTTACATGGTAGAAGTTTTCATCCCAAGCTATTACTCAAAAGTATTCCTTTTTGGAGATTTTTTTTAAGAACAAGGAGAAATTGCTCGGGCGACTAATAAATGGAAGTTTAATTCAGGAACGTTAAAGAGAGATTTCTTCGTAGAGGATATTTAAGAACTCATATAGAACTAGGAGCTCAAAAGGCAAGAAATAAGACTTGTGAGCAAACATTAATTGACAAAATACCAATCACACAAAAAGATGAAAATGAACATCCACGACTAATACTTACTTGTAGCAAGGAAAGTAAGGATATTATTAAAGTTTTCAATAAACATTGGAGGTTATTAAAAAGTGATCATGACATTGAACTATGTATAGATTCAAGACCCCAAGTAACATATAGGAAATCATGTTCTATAAAAGATATATTAGTGAAAAGCCATTTTACTTCAAAAGGCACAAGGAATTGGCTGGAGAAAGGATCAATGGGTTTTTATAAATGTAATAACTGTAAGGCTTGTCAGATAGCCAAAAACATGAAAACCATAAAAGATCACAAAGGAAGGGAGATATGCATCTCACAAAGAATAACCTGTAATAGCCAATATGTCATATATTTGATCGAATGTGAATGTGGCTTATGGTACATAGGCAGTACAATATGCCCAATAAAGAAAAGAATATTAGAACATGTACGAGCAATTCAACATCAAGATCACAGTTATGCCATTGCAAGACACCACAATAGACATCATACAAGTGATTGGAAAAGCATAACATTCTTTGGGCTAGCTCAGATACATAAAGATGAGAGAGGTGGGGATAGAACTATAAGACTGCGACAGTTGGAAAGTAAATACATTATTCGACTTCGAACAAAGATACCTTATGGATTGAATATGAACGAAGAACTGTTTGTTAATTTATAATCAGCAGAGATTATGACAAAAGAAGACTTAGGCCCTCATTATAACCCTGGTGGTAAATCCCACTCACCGCCGTGCAGAAGACCGCCAACATACCGCAACAGGTATTACAACCCACAGCTTGGGATCCGCCACAATACAGAAACCCAAGGTCAGTGATAAACTGGCGATACCAAAACCGACACCGTCACGCAAACAAGAATACACCCACAATATCACGACCCACGAATCAACGCAGCGGTCTTTCAACCACGGTAAACCATTGGCGGTACAAAGCACTGCGCTAAAAATACACACACATTTACAAAACACAACCACATTGGACAATTCAAAATACACACACCTGATACACATAAGCATACACACACCACACCCACACACTCACACCACTATAAAACACCCACCCACATTACCCACAAACCCTTACTACCAGAAATTTGAAAGCAGGCCAGAGAGAGACACTACCTAAAACAACACCAGCATCCACAGACACACAACACTATCACTTACACAACATCCACGCACCTCAAACAACACACACCAACACATCTCTTCACACATCAGAACAGACACCACCTCACACATCACCCACACCACATCATGGTAGCTCAAAGACACCCCAGGTTCTCTGAGTAGGAGCTCAGGGTCATGGTGGAGGAAATTGTCCGGGTAGAGCCACAGCTATTCGGATCACAGGTGCAGCAGACGTCCATTGCAAGGAAGATGGAGCTATGGCGAAGAATTGTCGACAGAGTAAACACAGTGGGACAGCATCCAAGAACAAAGGATGACATCAGGAAGAGGTGGAACGACCTACAGGGGAAGGTGCGTTCCGTGGTATCGAGACACCAGATTGCTGTACAGGCGACTGGCGGTGGACCCCCACCTCCTCCCCCACAACTAACAACATGGGAGGAGCAGGTCTTGGCAATACTGCATCCTGAGGGCCTCGCAGGAGTAGCAGGAGGACTGGACTCTGGTAAGGCAAATCTTTACTACCTTATCCCCCCAACCCACCTGCATGCCATCACATACTCCCACCCTTACCCTCACACCCATCACCCCAACAACTAACAGATACCCCACCAACACAACCCACACATCCCAAAACCAAGCCCTGCATGTAGCACCAATGCATGGACACCCATCACCCAAGCATGTCCAGTTCAGAGACTCACTCATGCCCCAAAATCAACAATCACACAAGGACCAAGCCAATAATGCAAGCACAGGAGTAGAGGGTCACTCACCCATTGCATACAATGGCACACACAGATACAATAACTATTCATTTACACCCCAACGGACCCCCTACTCAACATCACCGTACAGGAGGTGCCAGACATATCCAGTACCCCCACAGAAGAGGCCCACAGTGCTGACAGCAGCTTTGCACGCCTGGATCAAGATGACCAGCCCGGGTCATCTGGGACCTCGGGACAGTCGTTTCCCCTGCCACTGTCACAAGCCACCACAGAGCCTCCTCCCTCAGGAAACACCAGCACAGCATCCACCCAGCGGGTCCATCCCTCTGTCCCCAAGACACGTCAATCGGCAGTGTGTCCACTACTACAGGGAACCCAGGCAAACCCACTAACACAGGATGATCAGGGACCTGGGGGCAGTGGCAGTGGGCACACGGTTCAGGGTAAAGAGGCACAGGATAACAGGGAAACTGGGAGGACTGCTGTGCCACAGGGGGACAGGCCCAGGGAACTGACACTCCACGAGGCACTCTCCAACATCATAGGAGCTTACCATCATTCCCAGGAGACCATGGCAACGGTACTGGCCAAGTTTCAGGAGACCCAGCGGCTGCAGGAGGAACACTACCTTGGGATCAGGGAGGACTTGAAGTCCATTAACACCACCCTGGTCACCATTGCAGGGGTGCTGGCAGACCTTCTCAACACCAGGAGGGACACAGTGGCACAACAAGGGGCCCCTTACACTAGCCTGGACGATGAACAGCCCTCCACCTCGCCGCTAGTGGACAGGAGGCACCGCCACAGGAACAACAGGGCACCGGCACCCAACCCGCTGCAGATGGAGAACCACCCCGCAAATGGTCCCTGAGAACCAGGAACAAGACAGAGAACATTGCCAAGATCCCTGCCAGGAAATGAGACCCCCCTGAATGTCACCCTTCTGTCCCACTATGCCACCCTGTCCATCCTTAAACTGCCATTGCTCCACTTCCTATGCCCGTTTGGACAATGCACCTGTGAAACAAATAGACTGGACTCTGGCGTGGACATACCTCCACCATCACCCCAGCCCATTTTACAACCCCCTCCACTTATTTGCACAGGAATAAACATATTTCAATCACAAATCAATCTGGAGTCAGTCTGTGCTTTCACAAATGTGTAATTGCAACAACTATAGAATATAGCAAAGTCAATTTACTTGTTCACATACCAATGTAACACAACTGTAGGCCAGGAGTAAACATAGCAGAGGGCAGAAAGTGGGACCCAGATGTGTGAAATGGAAAGTCAAAGTGACAAGTCAGGGTCCATACACTGAGTGAAAATGACAGACTTATGCTAGCTTCAACAATAGTATGAGATGTGGGAAGCAGTGATTATCTGGCACACCTTCTTCGGTGAGTAGTATAGGGAGCCACATGTCAGATGGATGCACCGGAGTCTGGCCTTCAGGAGGCCGAAGGTGCATTCGATCACCTTCCTAGTTCACCCATGTGCCTCATTGTAGCATTCCTCTGCCCTTGTCCTGGGATTCCTCACTGGGGTCAGTAGCCATGACAGGTTGGGGTAACCAGAGTCACCTGAAAATGTCGAGGGACAACTGGTAGACCCACACTAACCCTTAGGGATAGCCCCATACCCAGACACCTATGTCAACTGTATTGGGACCTTGCCGTCACCTATTAGTCACACACAATGCCTCTGGAGGTGCCCCATCACATAAGGGATGCTGCTATTTCTCAAAATGTAAGCGTCATTCACAGAGCCAGGATACTCTGCATTGACATGGGAGATGTACTGGTCTGCCAAACACACCATCTGCACATTCATCGAATGGTAGCTCTTCCTTTTTCTATACACCTGTTCATTCCTGTGTGGGGGGGGGGTACAAATGCCACATGTGTCCCATCAATGGCACCAATGATATTGGGGATATGTCCCAAGGCATAGAAATCACCTTTCACTGTGGGCAAATCCTCCACCTGTGGGAACACAATGTAGCTGCGCATGTGTTTCCGCAGGGCAGACAACACTCTGGACAACACGTTAGAGAACATTGGCTGGGACATCCCTGATGCCATGGCCACTGTTGTTTGGAAAGATCCACTGGCCAGGAAATGGAGTACAGACAGGACCTGCACTAGAGGGGGGATTCCTGTGGGATGGCGGATAGATGAAATCAGGTCTGGCTCCAACTGGGCACACAGTTCCTGGATTGTTGCACGATCAAGTCTGTATGTGACTAGGATGTGTCTCTCTTCCATTGTCAACAGGTCCACCAGAGGTCTGTACACCAGAGGATGCCGCCATCTCATCACCTGCCCCAGCAGACGTACCCTATGGAGGAGAACAGCAAACAGAGAGTCATCCAACACTGAGGTATCACAAGTTGTTATTTGCAGAAACGTTATTAATCCGCAATGTGCCGGTATCTGTCTATATTCCCAGCCTAGATAGGTGTTACGTAGTTAACATTCATCCCATGTGTCCTCCGGAAATAGCGGCTGCCTGACCTGTAAGGTGGAACTAGGGGATATGAGGTAACTGCGCTGGCGTTGTACACCGTCGCGGTGGGTGGTCAAAGACAGCGGTGCAATTCTGCATTGGTTAACATTGGGCCCTATGGGTCCCAGGAGCCAATGACGCCGGCGGTGATGGTACGCACCGGTGTGGACGTGACTGCCATTTTCTGTCTGTTCCCTCACTTGTTACCTGACCTTCAACAGGAGAGGACCTACACTGCAAGTGCTGCTGTGACGTGTGTCTGGAAGCGACAATGGCTCGAGTGTCTGTGGAAAGGGCCCCTGCCTACACTTCAGAGGAGTTGGAGAAACTAGTGGATGGGGTCCTCACCCAGTACACGCAACTGTATGGTCCTCCAGACAAACAGGTGAGTACACTGTGAGCATGCTGCATGGGAAATGCTGTTTTGAGTGGTGTGGATGGAAGATACATGGGGGGGCTGAGCCCTGCATGTGCGGATGGTGAGTGTATGTGCGTCAGGGCATGGGTGGGAACTGGTGGCTAATGAGTATGATAGTCCAGACGGGTGAGTAATTTCCTTTCCCCCTGTACCATTCCTCTAGGTCAGTGCCCACCAGAAGAAGGGTATTTGGCGTGCCATCGCCAAGGACATCCGGACCCTAGGGGTTTACCACAGACGGAGCACCCACTGCCGTAAAAGATGGGAGGACCTGCTCCGCTGGAGCAAGAAGACGGCGGAGGCCCAGCTGGGAATGGCCTCCCAACGTTAGAGGGGTGCCCGTCGCACCATGACCCCCCTGATGTTCCAGATCCTGGTGGTGCCTATCCGGAGTTGGATGGGTGCTTGAGGGCATCACAGCAGCCACAAGGGGGCGAGTACACTCTCATTCAGCTGACTCTGTGCGCATTACTAGGTGTCTGGGTGGGGGTGGTGGGCAGTGGGCTCCCCTAGGCCAGGGCGAACTTGGTAGGCAAGGTCCCTTGTGAGGCAGGCTATGTGGCACCCCAACCCCACCAGTTGTAAGAGCCATCTACACCTAGTCGGGCTCCTGTGACTTCCAGGTGTGCAGCAATTGGTCTTAGGCCTCGTACCCCATGGTCAGCTGAAATTCCTAGGAACTGTCAGTGCATGGCGTAGTGCAGAGGGCTGCTCCATGTGTGTTGTGTCCGCCAAAGGAAGTGGTGTTGCATGCACTGAACATGTCTTTCTTTTGTCCCCCCCCCCTTTTTGTGGTCTCCCTGTTCTTGTGTGCAATAACATCATCAGGCGGAGGAGCATTGGCACCGGAGCAGGAGGGAGCTGCAACCCACTTGGCCCTGGAGGGTGAAGCAATGGAGTCTGACGCCACCAGTGGGACGGAGGGCAAGGAGAGTTCCACGGCGGGGACAGGAGCAGAGACCACAAACAGCAACTCCTCCTCTGATGGGAGCTCCCTTGCAGTGGCGGGCCCCTCTGGGCCCACCGCATCAACAGGTACAGCCGCCACCCCCCTACCACCACCACCCTCCCAGCAGCCCCTCAGCGTGTGTCCCGTGCCCGCTCACCCAGGAGGGTGGCCATCTCCTTTGCCCCAGGCACCTCAGTCCCTGCCCCAGTCAGCCATGCTGCCCTCAGTGAGGAGGCTATTGACCTCCTGAGATCCCTCACTGTTGGGCAATCTACCATTTTGAATGCCATCCATGGTGTAGAGAGGCATTTGCAACAAACAAATGCATAACTGGAGGGCATTCATTCTGGGCAGGCAGCCCAACAGAGAGCATTTCAGGCTCTGGCATCAGCACTGATGGCAGCCATTGTCCCTGTGTCCATTCTCCCCCCTCCAACTTCCTCCACCCAGACCCAATCCCCTATACCTCAGCCTATCCCAAGCACACCATCAGACCAGCATGCATACACATCAACACACAAGAGTGGACATGGCAAACATAAGCACCACACATCCCACAGGCACTCATACAAGCACTATCCCCATGCAGACACAACAACATCCACTGCCTCCACTGTGTCCCCCTCCTCCACGTCCTCCTCCTCCCTCCCTGTCTCACCTCCACTCACACCTGCATGCACTACATCCTCAGCCACTACCTCCATCACCTGCACGCCCATCTCCACACACCGCTCACATGCACTCACCACCCCCACTATCATTCACACATCCCCATTGTCCTCTCCCAGAGTGTCAGTGAGCCCTCCTCCCAAAGTACACAAACGCAGGCACACACCCAACCAACAGCCATTCACCTCACAACAGCCTCCGGCCCATGCACCTTCACCCAAATTCAGCAGACGTGCACCTCCTACAACAACTACCTCTACCTCCACTCCCAAACCCCCTCCATCTTCCTGTCCTAGTGTGTCTAAAAAACTCTTCCTGGCTAACATTGACCTCTTCCCTAAACCTCCCCCCCGAGTCCTTCACCTAGGGCCAGGCTTTCCAGGTCCTAGCCCAGCACCTCAGCCACCACATCCCCAGGCACAGTGGTGCCAGCAAATGCGGGGTCATCAAATGTACCACCCATTAGGGCTGCCAGTGTGCCATGTAGCGAGGGCAAGGATATTCTGCCACCTGCCAAGGTGAAAAAGGTGACCACATCCCAGAGGGGGAAGCTGAAACTACCAGCCACCAAGGGCTCAGCAAAAACAAAAGGAGATAGTGGCAAGACAACTGCAGCACCATCAAAGGTGGGGAAGGGCCGAAAGCAGAAGAGCAGGTCAGGAGAGGGCATGCTGGCACTGACGGAGGGACCAGTGTCACACCTTCTGTCCATGACCACGCCAACCTGTACGGCGGCAAACACCGCTAGCTGTCCCGCCACCACAACCGCCACCTGCACCGCCACCTGCACCGCCCGGCACGTCTACAGCCTCAGTGACAGTCCCCAGCCTCTTCCCCAGTGAGCAGCCGTCCGAGGCTGCAGGAGACGTCCTGCTTTGTCCCTCAGCAGGTGCTGACCCATGCACCGCCGCCAGCACTGTCGCCACAGACACCGCCGCAAGCACTGCCACCGGCGTCCTCGGACACTGGTACCACCACTGACATGGCTACCATCGCCAGTGGTCAGTCGTCAGAGGCTGGAGGAGAGTTCCTGGACCCTGGGCAGCTTCCATGAGGCATGACTTCCATCACTGTTTGCACCTGCAGGTGGAAGACGAAGCTGCAGCAGTGTGGGGTATGTTGCTGCCTCCATGGCGTATCATGCTACCTGAACCTCACCAATCACGTGGCACGCACACCCAGGTGAGGGAATAGTACCAGCCACACTGAACGTGGAGCACTCTGGGCACCATGCCCCCTCCAGAACCAGTGGAGTATCACATCTACTACCTCAGTCCTTGGCAGGATGAAGCACTCTGGGCACCATGCCCCCTCCTGAACCAGTGGAGTATCACATCCACTACCTCAGTCCTTGTCAGGATAAAGCCCTCTGGGCGCCATGCCCCCTCCAGAACCAGTGGAGTATCACATCCAATCCCTCAGTCCTTGGCAGGATGAAGCACTCTGGGCATCAGGCCCCCGCCCAGAACCAGTGGAGACTGTTATCCACTTGAGAGACTGTGGCTTTGCACTCCCCAGGATAAAGCAGTGAGCAAACCACCACTGGAGAGACTTGAGAGACTGTGGCTTTGCACTCATCAGGATAAAGCAGTGGTCAAACCAACCACTGGAGAGACTTGAGAGACTGTGGCTTTGCACTCCCCAGGATAGAGCAGTGGTCAAACCACCCACTGGAGAGACTTGAGAGACTGTGGCTTTGCACTTCCCAGGACAGAGCAGTGGGCATGGAGCCCCCTTGTGCAGCAGTGGCGTTGTGCGTTCATCAGGCTGAGGTGCCCCCCCACCGCCTCCCCCTGAGGTGCCTGTGTATGTTTGACCTGATGCCCCAGCAGTGTTCCCTCCGTTTCCAGTCAGGTATCATGTGTGGGCTTTGCCCATGCATTTTGGGCCCAGTGGTCCACGGACAATGATTGGTACACTATCCGGACTTGTGTAGTTGGTGTATATATTTGTATATACTGAATTTCGACTTTTGACTAATGGATTTTTCATGATTACAATCGTTACAATCATTTCCTTTTGTCCTTGCGTTCTTCCAGGGGGTGGGGGGCGTGCATATGTAATGTTGATGCATGTATTTGTGTGTATGTTGTTGTGTGTGAGGGAGAGGGTGGGGGTGTTGAGTGTGTGTGTCACTCTCTTTCCTCCCCCATCCCCTGTATTGTAGGTGCAGTACTCACCGTAGTCATCGCCGCCGCCGTTCGTACTCCTGGTTGAAGAGGAGGTAAACCGACATAGGTAACACCTGAAGTTCGGGCTCCATGGCGTCCTAGTTCCTCATTGGGTGTCGAGAGGTGAGTGTTTTCCCTTCTGTGTACTGTTTCCGCTGTGCTTTTGATAGCGTTGGTTCCGCCTCGGAAAAGGTGGCGGATAGGGGTCTTGAAATATAGTGGGCGGTACTTTGTCTTCTTTCTGTCTGTTGGCGGTTACCGCCGCGGTGTTTGTTTCTACCGCAGTGGCGGTCGGAGTGTTAAAGTGGCTGTCTATCTTGGCGGGTTCCGCAACGGTCGTAATCCCATTTTTTTCCGCCGGCCTGTTTGAGGTATTACCGCCGCTTTAACACCGACCTCCAGGGTTGTAATGAGGGCCTTAGTGAGTGGCAGTATATAATAGCATTGCTAGGAAGAACAATAACATCACCAGTCTCATTGTCAAAAATATGTAAATGCAATTAATTAGATGTTTGAAACACTGTAATTTGTATTTAGGAACAAAATATAATTAGGAAAAAAACACATTTTTGTAACATAGTAATAGAAGTATTGGCATACACAGGGTTAATAGGCACTCACCCGAGGAAACCATGCATGTTTATGTTTATGTAAATACGATTATTAATTTGAAATCAAATACATCTCAATTATCAGCAATACCACTGCGTTTTGCTTTGTATTGTATTTTGAGAACAAAAAAATGTGGAAATTGAAAAAGAACATATTCAATGAGCCTGATTAACTGTATAATATTATGAACAATGCACTGCAATCCAAAAAAGAAAACGAATTATTATAGTGGACCTGGGAAATTTCTGAACTTGAAGCACCCATTAAATTTCCATCATATGTTTGTTTTTTTCTTTAAAAAAAGTTAACACTCACTCTTTATTGTTGTTTTTTAATTTGTTGAATTTATTTTATGTAACTACGACACCCTGAATGTTTCATTTTAGGCAAAATTGATTTTTAGTATTTAAGAGAAAGATTGAAAGGACTTACTAACCGTAAACACGACTCTTGTTGAGTTGAAACGCATTGGTAGTTGCTTAATTCCATTAATAAAGACTGTGATTTTGGAGCTTTTGGAGGGCGGTGAACTATTTTCATCTTATAAAAAAAATATATATATATATATATGTGTGTGTGTATGACCCTTTTTAGGTCTAACATAGCAGCGTGCAAGGTCTGTTTTTCCGACGTACTATTATCTATGTGGGCTTTTAACCAAACCCACCTCATACCCATCACTTTCACTCATTCGTGGGCTTGCCTTTCAAAACTCCTGTGATGACATTGGTAAATGCTTTACGTTTGTCTCGCCTTGGGGTGGTTTTGTTTACTGCCTTGGGGACCGATCCTGTTACACGGATAATTGCACGTTTGCCATTATGCTGCATGTGAACTTCATTTCCTTTCGTGTCTCTCCTTCGCGCTCACGTTCATGGGGGCCATGGCACTTTGAATTGACTTGCTTATATCAATTGTTTCACTTGACATTTTCAATTTATAATGCAAGAAAAGTCCAGCTAGGAATTTACAACTCTAATAGATCTAACTCGAGCAAATGCGACACCCATTACATTCCAAATGTTTGTTCTTATTTGTTTTAAATCTGTTCAGTAGTTTAAGAGAAATGAAAATAAATCCAAATATGTATATCTGGGAGGAGCCTACAGCTGTCAACAGTTCAACCAGGAAGTGCTGGCAGCCATCTTGAGACCAATATACATGATCGCGCCCCATTGAAATGCATTATAGTGAATGGCAGGTTTTGAGGGGCAAAAAAAGGAGAACGTATAAAGGGTGGTAATTTGAGCTACAATATAAATCATTTGTTGATGGTACCATACTAATTTTACCAATGGTGGTGTGTTCTAAGGTGGGTTTATCCTGCTGAGATTTCATGACTCATGTTTGAGAGAAAACTATTTTCTCATGATTTTCCCATAGAGGCGATGAAAAGGGCTCCAGAATGTAAAATGAAAACATATTTTCTGTAAATTCACATTATCTTTCTCAGCCATATGAGAACGAATTCTGACATTCTCAGTAGGGAATGTACTTCCAACAGGAGCAGCTTGTCAGTTGATTCTATGTCAGGACCAGAGGCTTCAAATTATGCTATCTGTTTCTTCACTAAGCAAACACAGCAGCCAATAGAAAACATAACTACATATCCCATGAGTCCAACAGCCTCCACATGACCCACCAATCAGGGCCCTCCATATACTATATAATCCTTAGCAAACATAGTTCGTCCTCTTTCTTTGCAGCGTACACAGAGCTACGTACTTTTCGATTTATCCCTATCATTAATGGTGTTGTACATGTGGCGTGGCTTATTGCCTTCAGGCTCCTGTCTGATTTTGTGATTTGTTACCTGTATTTTAATCACCATGCTTCTGAGATGGCATGCTGCCCTAATTATTTATATTGTGTGAGCCGGTGAGGAGCAGATTGAAGAGGCCCCAGGACTCAGTTGAGCAATCCTCTTTCCGCAGCGGACTTCGCGCATGCGCACAACTCTGTTTTTTTTATTTAATGCGATCGCTAGTCCCCGGCAGAAAAGACTTTCGGTGCTCCATGTGTCTCCTGTTCTATGCCCAGAGGGGCTGCAATAATATAGGAGAGCCCTGCTCTAGAGGATTTTGATGCCCCCTCCTCCTGCTTCTTTTGGCAAATACCGGCTGGGACCTTTTGTAGTGTCCTGTATGCATCCTGGTTTTCCCCCCAAATAATATTGAAGTGCAATAGAAGACCTCTACTCTGGACAGAACGTTTTGCACAACAAATTGCACAAACTTGCACAAAATGGTGAAACAATTTCCAGATGTTGACCAATATGGGGACTATGCTGCAGGGCAGTATGACCAGCATATGACGAGCACCTAGTGGAAGCCGTAGACTTTCATGTTCAAGACTCAGTCAATAAAGCATTGGTTAAAGCTTTGTACCCTTTTGCGCAACCTATTATTAACCATGGTTTTGGGTATTTTGGCTCAAGCTTGGAGTCCCCTGCCCCAGTAGTGGTTAATATGAATGAGCCTGACCGGTTGAACTCCGACCCTTTTGAACAGACCATTGAGTCAACCCTAAATTATCATGGGTATGGCTTCTCTCTGAGTCATGAGGCCATCTCCTTTTTCAGGCTTCTTAGCACTCTACAGATCAATCCGATTCGATTCAGATGAGAATGTAGATGTTGAGAAACAAAAGGGCAAACGTAAGTGCAAGGCGCACCATACTGAGAGGTCATCAACCCCTCCCCCTGGCAAGAATATACAATTCAACCCAGATAATATTGTGCACCCTATGTCCACAGAGTGGACCCCATGTCAGGAAGTGGCAATATTTGTCCAATCTCATCTAAGGAATGGTTTTGAGAAGGAGATTGGCAATACATTGTAGCCTGAATGTCCCCGTCCTGCTCTATCATGTAAAGGTGGCGGAGACCCCAGAGCTAGATCCTAATCTGGTTAGCTTCCTCAAAACATACGCAAAAGATCCTTAGAAAGGAATAGATATAGCTTGGAATGGATGCCAGGACAAGTTATTAGATTTGTATGGGCTCCTTACCAAAATACTAGACTTAGCAGTCCAAGCCAAAGACGCTCAAGAACCGTTGATCCTGACGTCTTGATGGGGTGGGCTCAGAGGGCTGTGTGCCTGTTAGGCAATGCCAATTGTTCCATCTCAACCGAGCATCGAAAATCACTATTGATGCAGATTGACCCCAAATTGGTGGACATGGCTCCCTCTAACTCTGGCCCCTTGACTAATGGACTTTTATTCGGAGACAAGTTCCTGAAGGATCTGGCCAAATATGGAGGCACATTTTCAGCCTTAAACAAGGCCCAAAGTTGGATCAAAAAGGTTTTTAATAGTGGCCATTTTCACAGGGCTGGACGCTACAGAGGTCGAGCATCAGCCCGTGGCAGCCCCCAGACCTCCTGCCCATATTACAGAGGAAACGGGGACTCTGGATTTCAAAGAAATTCACATTTCTATCCATCACCAGGCCACGGATACAGACACCACTACTCCAGAGGATCTCATTAAAGAGTACAATACAACCAGAGCTCCTCTCAAGCAGGTAACACTTATTCCTTCCACGGATGTGGAACTGGGGGGCAGAGTGGGTTTGTTTGCGCAAAACTGGTTACTGATTGTGCAAGATGCATGGGTCTTAGACACGATAACAAGTTTTCATCTAGAATTTTACTAAATTCCTTTCCAGACGTCCCCTCCCCCTTCTCTATTTTTTCCCATCAAGAGTGTGCTTTCATAAATCAGGAGGTAGCAACTCTTCTCCAAAAAGTTGCTGTCGTCGGGGCTCATCCCCACCCCAAGGGCTTCATAAGTATGATCTTTCTTGTCCAAAAGAAGGGAGGGGGCTCCCGATTAGTGCTCAATCTGCATCAGTTCATCTCTTGAAATGTCTACAAGCATTTCAAGATGGAGGGCATTCACCTCTTTCGAGACCTTTTACAAGTAGGAGATTGGATTGTGTGTCTGGATCTCAAAGATGCTTACCTCACCATTCCAATATTTCCTCCCCCTCACCATTTCCTTCAGTTCTTTTGGCGAAACAAGTGGTACGAATTTTCAGCTCTCCCTCTTGGTCTATCCTCTGCCCCTGGGTGTTTCACCAAGATCATGCGCCCAGTAATGCAGTGGCTCAGGGAGAAGGGTGTTCGTCTGATAGTGTATCTAGATGATATACTCATCATGGCACAGGAAAAACGTCTGATTCTCCTTAATCTATCTTGGACGATCCTGTTGCTTCAGGATCTAGGATTCATCACCAACGTAGAAAAATCCCAATTGGTTCCATCCTAGTACATGGGCTTCCTGAGTTTTAAGAGAGATTTGGTCTTGGCCCACCTCAAGATTCCCCTAACCAAGAGATTGGCTATCAAGAAGGAATTGAAGACAGCGTGTTTCCTCCTTCGATCCCCTTGAGGGTACTTGCCGGTTGGTGGGTCTCCTAGCGTCGTCATTCAAGCCATTTTTCTGGGTCCATTATACTACTGGGTTTTGCAGAGATTGAAGATTCTGCATCTCGGCAAAGTCTTTTCCTACTTGGAGCTGATTGTGTTGTCATAGGAAGCCCGAACAGAACTTCACTGGTGGTTGACTCATATGGATGCGTGGAATGGCAGGGCGATTTTCACCTTGTTGAAAAGTGGATTATTGGTAAGGGCAGGTAAGTACCTCCTACACTTAGCAATAGGCCACAAACCCCCACTAGGTTCAGTTAGGTCTCAATAAATTAGCCCCAGCTCAACCCGTGGTAGCTTGGCAATGAGCGACAAGGCCTAACTTAAGAGACAAAGGCCCTCATAATGACATTGGCGGTGACTGTTAAAGTGGCGGTAATACCGCCAGCAGCCTGGATGTAATTACCACTAAATTATGACCATGGCGGTGATACCTCCCATAGACAGCCAATGGACCACACCAACCGCCAGCGCGTTAACACCACTGACCACGGCGGTAGCCATCAACAGCCAGGCAGAATTCAAGGTGCCGCCCTCTATATTATGACATTGCAAACCGCCAGGAATTCCAGAGCGGTACCAATGACATCAAAAGCTTGGCAGAAACACTTCACAGAAAACAAAAGACTCAGCATCAGGGATACAGAGGACTCCGCCGCCGCGATGGAACCGGACCTCCAAGTCTTCCTGATGTTCTACCACACCATGGCCGTCCAGGAACACCAGCGCCGACAAAGACCATGACAGTGATTACAGCCGCCTAGCACACAAGGGTGGGAGGGAGGAAAATGAGAGCCACACACACACACACAACACACACCATTTACACACACACCATACACAGAATCAGCTGCAGAGTAAAATGAATGTCACATGATCCACGTGAAAATAATGCAAGTACAACAATTTTGATATATGAATACTGTAATTTGCTGCCAACAGACACCATAATGAAACATGAAATGTAAATGCAGGTGTCAATGTCCAGATTGGCCCAATGGCCAATCCAAAGTCCCAAAGGCCCACTTGGCCACAGGGCACAGGCCAAGGCCCATCTTGACTCCTGACATAATCAAGACTCCACTGTTCAGGGGCATCTTATTAGAAATGGGCAGGCACCTCAAGGGGAAGGGGGCGAGGGGGCAACTCAGCTGAAGTGGGTAACATGCCCACTGGTTCTGGAGGGGGCTCCTTACCCAATTGTCACTGTAGGGGAGTGAAAGGCCACAGTGTCTAGAGTGGGTAACATGCCGGCTGGTTCTGGAGGGGGCTCCTTGTCCAATTGTCACTGGAGGGGAGTGAAAGGCCACAGTCTCTGGAGTGGGTAACATGCCCACTGGTTCTGGAGGGGGCTTGTGCCTAATTGTCACTGGAGGGGAGTGAAAGGCCACAGTCTCTGGAGTGGGTAATATACCCACTGGTTTGGAGGGGACTCCTTGCACAATTGTCACTGGAGGGGAGTGAAAGGCTACAAACTCTGGAGTGGGCAAAATGCCCACTGGTTCTGGAGGGGGCTCCTTGCCCACCAGTCTCTGGAGGGTGGGCTACATGCCCTCAGCTGGTAGGGGGGGGCTTGTTGGGTGCTTCTGCTGGTGGACGGGGCTCCTTGGGTGCCTCTGATGGTGGAGAGGGCTCATTGCTCTCTGCTGGTGGAGGGGGCTCCTTGGGTGTCTCTGCTGGTAGAGAGGGCTCCTTTCCTTCTGCTGGTGGAGGGGGCTCCTTAGGTTCCTCCGCTGGTGGAGAGGGCTCCTTGCCCTCTGTTGGTAGAGGGCGCTCCTTGGGTGCCTCCGCTGATCGAGAGCGCTCCTTGCCCTCTTCTGGTAGAGGGGGCTCCTTGGGAGCCTCTGGGTGGAGAGGGCTCCTTGCCCTCTGATAGTGGAGGGGGCTTCTTGAGTGCCTCTACTGGTGGAGAGGGCTCTTTGCCAAATTGTCCCTGAAGGGGAGTGAAAGGCCACAGTCTCTGGAGTGGGTAACATGCCCCCAGGTTCTGGAGGGGGATCCTTGCCTAATTGTCACTGGAGGGGAGGGAAAGGCCACAGTCTCTAGAGTGGGTAACATGCCCACTGGTTCTGGAGGGAGCTTCTTGCCCAATTGTCACTGGAGGGGAGAGAAAGGCCTCAGTCTCTGGAGTGGGTAAAATATCCACTGGTTCTGGATGGGGCTCCATGCCCACCAGTTTCTGGAGAGTGGGCTACATGCCCTCAGCTGGTGGAGGGGGCTCCTTGGGTGCCTCCGCTGGTGGAGGGGGCTCCCTGGGTGTCTCTGCTGGTGGAGAGGGCTCCTTGCCCTCTACTGGTGGAAGGGGTACCATGGGTGCCTCCGCTGGTGGAGAGGGCTCCTTTCCCTCTGCTGGTGAGGGGGCTCCTTGGCTGCCTCCACTGGTGGAGAATGTTTTTTCCCCTTTCTGGTGGAGGGGCTCCTTGGGTGCCTCTGCTGGTGGAGAATGCTATTTGCCCTCTGCTGGTGGAGGGGGCTCCTTGGGTGCCTCTGCTGGTGGAGAGTGCTATTTGCCCTCTGCTGATGGAGAGGGAGCCTTGCCCTCTGCTGGTGGAGGGGGCTCCTTGGCTTTCTTGGGTGGTGTAGGAAGAACCTTGGCTTTCTTTGGTGGTGGAGGGGGGTCCATGTGTTCCCTCTTGTGCCTTGGCCTTTGACATGTGACTGGTGTCCTTGCCTCCAGGTCTAGGAGGTGCTTCCAGTAACCCTGTCCTCTCTCCCTTGAGTTTCACCTCCCTAGTCCTCTCTTTCTGAGGCAGAGAAGTGGATTTACCAGGAGTGGCTGCCATCACACTCAGGGGCCCCTTTGTGCCAGCAGCTGATTTTTTGGTGGGAGCAGTGGCAGTGTGTTTGGCTAAAGTGCTGGGCTGGGTCATTTGGACCCTGCTCTTACAGGCAGGACGGGGGTGGAGGAGGATGGAAGAGGCCAAGTGGGGCAAGGAAAGGGAGGTTGGGGCAGGGTGTGGGAGGAAAGATGGGAGTGGGGGTAAAGGGAGTGGCTGTAGGAGATGTACGTCTGTAGGACTTGGGTGCAGGTGCACGGACAGTGTGCGTGTGTGGGGTGGATGGCTGTTGGGTGTCTGAGTGGGAGCGTTTGTGTCTCTTAGGATGGGGCAGACAGGGTGGGAGAGGAAAACAGGATGTGTGGATGGATGTTGTGGAGGTGTCTGCAAGTGAGGTGTGTGTGCTGCATGATGTGGTGATGGTGGTGGTGGTTGTTGATGCAGTGCCTGCAAGTGTGAATACAGATGTGACTGTGAGGGAGGAGGAGGAGAACGGGGAGTTAGTGGAGCCAGTGGATGTTGTTGTGTGTGCAACTGTCTTTTGTTTGTGTAAGTGCTTGTGGCTTGAAGTGTGCTGCCTTTGTCTGTGTCACTCTTGTGTGATGTTTTGTGTGCATGCTTGTCTGTAAGTGTGCAGGGGATGGGTTGAGGAGACTGGGAGTAGGAAGTGGTAGTTGGAGGGGGGACGGTATGACCAGGGACACTTGCTGGAGAGGAGGACAGAGCCTAAAACGATCTCTTTACGGCTACCAACCCTCCATGGATGCCCTCCAGGTAGGTATTGCATTGTTGCATCTGGGATGCCAGCCCCTGGATGGCATTGACTATGGGTGACTGCCTTACAGCGATGGATCACAGGAGGTCAATAGCCTCCTCACTGAGAGCAGCACGGCCTGTGGTGCCTTGGGTGAAACATATGCCCACCATCCTGGGTGAGCGGGCATGGGCAACTCATTGGGGGGCTACCGGGAGGGTGGTGCTAGTATGGGTGTGGCAGCTGTAGCCGGGGGTTCCAGAGGTGTCTACCACCATCGGGGAGCTTCCATTGGAGAAGTAATCAGAGTCAGTGTTGTCACCTCCTGTCCCCGCTGCGGTGCTTCCTTTGCCCTCCCTCCCACTGGTCCCCTCAGCCTCGGTGGACTCTGCCTCCTGGGTCCCGTAGGCTGCAGGTCCCTCAGTAGCTGGTGCCCCTGCTCGTCTGCCAGATGATGCTAATGTACACATGGACAGGATGACAGAAGAGAATGGGGGAGAGAGAAATGGAGCACTGGGTCAATTACAGCACCAACACCACAGATAGCATACACATTACCATCACACACAGGGATCAAGATTGGGCACTATACACTGCACTAGCATTCCATTGGCTAGGTACCACAGCCAGATGCGAGACAACCACCGCTGTCTGCACCCCTCCTGGGACCTACTAAGCCATGTTTGACATGGAATGCCACCCAACTAGTTAACGCAATTTTGCCATTCAGCTATTTACCCAGAGCTGGACCATGCAGCAATGTCTGAGCTAGCATTAAGGGGCACCCACTAACTGACACCCACCACCAGGATACCATGCCAAGCAACAAAGATGGTTGTTAAGCACTCTGTACTCACCCCCCTTGTGGCTGCTGTGCTGCCCTCAAGGGTCCATCCAGCTCTGGGTAGGCAACCGCCAGTATGCGGGCCATCAGGGGGGTCAGGTTCTGACGGGCACCCCTTCCTTGTTGGGAAGCCAACTCCAGCTGGGATCCATGGTCTTCCAGGCCCAGCGTCCCAGGTCCTCCCACTGTTTCCTGCAGTGGGTGCTCCACCTGCTATAGACCCCCAGGGTCTGCATGTCCTTGGTGATGGCATGCCACAATCCCTTCTTCTGATGGGTGCTGACCTGCAGAGGTAATACAGACAGGAGGACACCATTAACCATACAATCCAGCCTGTCACACATATGGCCCACAAATACCATTTCCCCTCAAATGGCAAACACATCACCCGGAGCCCTACCACCAGCCATACCCTCCACTCAAATGACACATTGCCAGCACACACACATCTCCATTTAACCTTGTTGCATGCATCGTCCCCATACTGTCCTCACCTGTTAGTCTGGAGGCCTATACAGCTGTCCATACAAGGGTAGGACCCCACCCACCAGTCACTCCAACTCCTCTGAAGTGAAGGCAGGGGACCTTTCCCCTGTCACACAGGCCATGGCAGGTTTCAGACTCAGGTCACAGCAGCACACGCAGCGGATGTGTTATCCTGTGGAAAGTAAGGAATCAAGTGAGGTCATAGAGAGAAAATGGCAGTCACGTCTGCAGCGGTGTACACGTCACCTCTGCCGGTGATCCTCATTGGACACTGTACTACATAGAGCCCCATTTTACATCACTTCAACCTGTCCCTACATACAGGACAGACGGTCGCCATTTTATGGTGCTGGTCAACATTCTGAAATAGGAAACTGCATCATTGCTGTCAATGGTACATACATTACCATTTACATAGTCCAATTACATACATGCTCTATGTACACTGAGGTGGTGGTTCCATTGTTCAGTTTGTCACTCCCTTCTCACTCTTGTGTTCCTTAGGTACTACCAGTGCGGAGGAATCAGAGGAGGAGGCAAGCCCCCATGTACAGACCCCTTGTGGACTTGGCTACACTGGAAGACAGGCACATAATACTCACCTGTAGACTTGACAGGGCCACAATCACATAGCTGCGTGCTCAATTGGAGCCTGATCACATATCTGCTGTCTGTCATCCCACTGGGATCCCCCCCTCTTGTGCAGATTCTATCTGTGCTCCATTTCCTGGCAAATGGCTCTTTCCAAGTGACAGTGGGCTTGGCAGCAGGAATGTCACAGCCAATGTTCTCAATAGTGCTGGCAAGGGTTTTGTATGCCTTGCTCAAACAAATGTGCAGCTACATCTATTTCCCCGAAGTGGAAGATTTGGCCACTATGAAGGCTGGATGCTATGCAATGGGACAAATTCCAAATATCATTAGGGCCATTGATGGAACACATATAGCATTTGTCCAATCCCCCCGGCACAATGAACAGGTCTTCAGGAATCAGAGGAGTTTCCACTCACTCAATGCGCAAATGGTGTGCCTGGCTGACCAGTACATCTCCCACGTCACTGCCAAGTATCCGGGGTCGGTGCATGACACCTTCGTTTTGAGGAATAGCAGCATCCCAAATGTGATGGCACAACTACAGAGGCACAGGGTGTGGCTAATAGGTGAGCCTGAGTCCCCACCCAATGCATGTTAGTGTATGCCTTCAGGAGTCATCCCCCATACCATTGTGTTTGTTCCTTAATTCTTGCAGGTGACTCTGGTTACCCAAACCTGTTGTGGCTCTTAACCCCTGTAAGTAATGCCAGGACAGGGGCTGAGAGTAGGTATGATGATGCTCATGGGCGAACCAGGAGAATAATTGAGCAGACCTTCAGCTTCCTGAATGCCAGGTTCAGATGCCTCCATCTGCTAGCTGGATCCCTGTGCTACTCCCCTGAGAAGGTCTGCCAGATAGTTGTAGTATGCTGCATGTTGCACAGTCTGGCCATCAGACGACATGTGCCCTATCTGCAGGAGGAGGAGGGTGGGAATGCTCCAGTGGCAGCAGTGGACCCTCAGGACAGTGAGGATGAGGAGGCAGAGGATGAGGATGTGGACAACAGGACGTCAGTCATACGGCAGTACTTCCAATAACACAGAGGTAGGACAGTGGAACTGACCATTGCTCTGATTATTTATCTTTTCAGTGTGGCTGTAGCATGATGGCAGTCACTGCCTTACCATCTCAACTGACTGTCACCTTTGTCTTCTCATTTTACAGATGTTGGTGTGGTTACATCTGTGTTCTGATGTGATGACTCCAGACAGCTACAGGCCATTATTTGTATGCAATCGCAAAGTTCAGGACAATTGCACAAGGTGAAACTGTTAATATTATTGCACATTTTCTTCACATAAAGCACTATCACGCAAGTTGTGTTCAAGGGTATTTATTTTAGTGAAAAATATAGAAGGAATAGTGAAACGGAAAGGGGTGATAGTAGAAGTAAGTCCAGGGTATTGGTCAAGTCTGTTTGTAGCACATGCCCAGTCTTCAAGGGCCCATAGGAAGGGGAGCAATGGCAGTTCAAAGTAGACAAGGTGACAGAGTGGAACACAAGGGGGACATTCAGGAGGGTCTCATTTCCTGGCGGTGGTCTTGGTCTTGGCAAGTGTCTCTGGCATATGTCTGGGTCGCAGGGAACATTTGCGGGGTGGTTCACCTTCTGCAGGGGGAGGGGTGCTGGTGGCCAGCGGGTCCTGTGGCAAGGCCACCTGCCCACTAGCTGCAGCAGATGTGGAGGGCTGTTCAGTTGACTGGCTGGTGGAAGGGGCCTGCTGATGTGCTGTGTAGTCCCTCATGATGTTGGCCATATCACATAGCACCCCTGCTATAGAGACCATGGTGGTGTTGAGGGCCTGAAAATCTTTCCTGATGTCAACACCAGAGCAGTACGCGCTCTATTGGTGACAAAAATGCAAAAACCCAGCACTCTCAAAACAAAGTAATTTATGCATTGTGCTGATATGGTGTGGTTTAACCTTTTGCATTGCAGAGTTCAATCCTGAAAACTTATTTTTAATATGCTTACAAATACTGTTCCTTTGCAATGTATTGCTGCAGGTTTTCAGAGTGTGTTAGGGTGTGGCCCCTTTCCAGGGCCTTCCAGACACTTTCCCCGCAACATGCCTGGGCGTGGTTCTGGGCTGGGCCAAGACTCTATAAAAGAGAGCCAGCCCAACTCCCAGTGCTCACTATTCAGAGGTGCCGGTGCAGAGCAGCAGCTTCTTCTTGAGCTCCTGTCCCGGCGGCCTATTTGGATCTTCCAGTCTTCTGCCCTTCATCCTTCATTGGTGATCATTGTTCCAGGCGGTAAGACGGTGGTTGGACGTTCCCGACACCGTTATTGAGAATTTTCATATTCTTGGTTTAATTCTTAAATGAGTAACAGATTACTTGCGCGCTACCATTTCTTGACATTTATATGGTAGTTTACAAATAGGCAAGACACGCGATTTGTTTCATAAAGGTTTGACTTTGTTATTCATTGCGTGCTACCATTGCTTGACATTGGCATGGCGGCTTAAGAATCAGCAAGACGCGCAATTTGTTTTATTGTGTTTAAACATTGTTGTCCATTGCGCGCTACTATTTCTTGACATTTACATGATATTTTACGAATTGGCAAGACGCGCAACTCATTTAATGAGGATTTAACTTTGTTGTTCATTGCGCGCTACCATTTTTTGACATTTAAATGATGGCTTAAGAATCTGCAAAAGAAGCGCGATTCGTTTCATTGTACTTTGATCTTGTTATTTATTGTGAGCTTTTATTTCTTGACATTTACTTCGTGTTTTACGAATCGGCAAGACGTGCGATTCGATTAATGATGATTTGACTTTTATAATTATTGTGTGCTACCATTTCTTGGTATTTTACATGGTAACACTTGAATCGGCAAGACGCACGATTCTCTCCTCAAGTTTATTTCATGTTGTTTATTGTATGCCACTATTCTAAGATATTTATTATGTAATATTCGAGTTGACAAGTTATGTGATTTGTTTCCTGAATCCATATTGTGTTATTCATGGTGCACAATCCTTTTATGGTGTTTACTATATATATATACATATATATATATCTGCAATATGCGCAATTTGTGTTGAAACATTTTAAGAGTACACAGAAGGCCAGAGTTTCTAGATGCAATATTGTATGGTCCTAGTATACATTCTCAAAACAGGATTTATATGACTGGTTTAAATTTTAATCAGAATGTTTTTCTGATTCTCATATAAAGGAAAGTACTTGAATAAGAACGTTTTCATTTAATTCATCTTGATTCCCCTACATGTATCCGGTCATCTTGAAACTTGGTCATTTTAAACTTAACTCTTAGATTGTTCATGTTTTCAGAGTGACTAGGCTTAGAATCATAGTCTAGTATTGATTTCAGGAGATATAATTTTCATATTGTGTGTTCTAACCTTTTTCTTACTACAGGTCTCCTTCCCAGCTGTTCCCTTCCTAATCCCCTCTTCCCCTCTTGAACTCTCTCAGTCTCTGTGATTTATCTATCAGAGTTTTGGAGCTGTTCAGTGGTGGACATGTTGGGAACGCGCACAGACCCCGAGGATCTGGTGACTCTGACACCTGATCTCCTGGTCGTGTTCCTCCTGCAGCCGCTGGTTCTTCTGCATGATGTTTAACATCTGACCTATCTTGCCCTGGGATTATTGGTGAGCCTCCAGGACATTAGTGAGTGCCTCCTCGGCAGTGGGTTCCCTGGGCCCATCATCCCCCTGGTGCACAGCTGTCCTCCGTGTGTCCCTGTCCCCCTGTGCCTGTGTCCCTTGAATGGTGTGCCCACTGCCACTCACCCCAGGACCCTGATTGTCTTGGCTGTGAGGTGTGGACTGGGGTCCCTGTACAGTGGGCACACTGCTGATTGGCGTGTCCTGGGGTCAGAGGTGTTGGGACGTTGGGTGGCTGCTGTGGGGTTGGATACTGATAAGGGAGGCTCTGTGGTGGAGTGGGTGTGGGACAGGAAGTTCATCCAGATACAGAAGTCCAGAGTTACTGTCATCACTGGGTGCATCTTCTGATGAGGGACTGGGTAGCAGTGGCACCTCCTCGCTGCTTAGATTGGTTGTGGCGCCTGTGGGGATGTAAGTGGTGTATTATGCTACATGTCCGTGACATTTTCTACATCCCTGTCTTCTCCTATATCGTTGCTGTTGCCCTGACACCTTTGTTTGTGTATGGTGATGTCTTGAGGGATTGTTAGTTCTCCATGCTGTGCATGCATTGGTGGTGGGTGTACATGCCGGGCTGGGCTTGGCATTCAGGTTAGTCAATTGTGGTGGTGCACTGTGTGGGATGGAGTGGAGTGATGGGTGTCAGGGTGAGGGGTGGTGGTGGTATGCAGGTATGTGGGGGGCTAGGTAGTTAATATTGACTCACCAGTGTCCAGTCCTCCGGCAACTCCAGTGAGTCCCTCAGGGTGCAGTATTTCCTAGACTTGTTCCTCCCATGATGTCAGCTGCGGGTCCACCACCAGTTCTCTGGATAGCGAGCTGGTGCCTTGCTGCCATGGAACATACCTTCCCTCGTAGGTCGTTCCACCTCCTCCTGATGTTGTCCCTTGTTCTTGGATGCGGTCTCATGGCATTCACCTGGTCCACGATTCTCCACTATAGCTCCATCTTCATTGCTCTACCTGTGCTCCAAACGGCTGTGGCTCTACCCTGACCCCCATGACCCGCAACTCCTCACCTTCGGACTTAGTCATTTTCTTGAAGATTTTCTTCAGCAGGACGAAGTTGCCAGTTTGATCCGACCTCCCTGGAGCCCTTCCTCAGATACATGTCGCAGGAGGCCCAGTGAAGATTTTTCTGTTCAGACTTAGATGATTTTTCAAAATGAAAATCCTTTGACCAGGCCAAACCTGAATCTTGATCCAATGTCCCTGGAGCCCTCTATGCTACACTTCGTGGGAGGTCCTGGTCAACTTTCTACGTTAGACTTAGTCACTTTTCAGATATTTTCTTCAGAGGGGAGAACCTGCAAGTCGCGGTTGATGCAAGCTGGCTGGAATCACTACGGCTGGTTGGTCTCTCTATGAAGCTTTTTCCAAAAAGTTCTCCAATCTTCTCCAAACTTCTGGATCTTTTTCTAGAAGGTCTTTTAAGGTCCTTTAGGAGTCCACAGCTCACCCCAAGGTTCCAGAAGCTCTGAGTAGCTCCATGAGGGTGCCGACTCCAACTCCCAGAATGCACCTGGCTCAAACTCCAAAATGGCCACTAGACAGTGGTCAGCTAGTCAGTTTCCTCAGGATTCGATGCAGGGGACTTTGGTTAGCTATTTTTCACCTGTAGCAAACAGGAAGTCCCTTCTTGAACCAGTTGAAGCCAGGCAAAGTTCTTCGTGTGGTGAAGCCCAAGAGAGCAGCTGGTGCAGTCCTTCAGAGTGCAGTGTGCAGGTCCAGCAGGGCAGTTCTTCATCTTCTGATGTTCTTCCTTGTAGGGATCTGAGGTGAGGGTGCAGGTCTGCCATATTTATCCTTGCTCCTGGGTGAAAAACAGGGGGGTCCTCGGTATCCAATCAGAGGCAGGCTCCTCCCACCTTTGATGACCACTTCCTGAGAAGTGTGGCAAAAATCAATCACAGGGAGCAACAATCCTCAAAAATCCAACGTGGCTGAAAGTATTTTTTGAAGGTTAGGTCTGGCTGAGCCCACCCACTGGTGTGCCTAAAAATCCTAAACACACCCTTCTCCTGCCCTCTCCTAATTTAATCAAGAGGGTGCCTAATTGTCTGGAGTTGCGGGATGTTAGGCAGGTGCTGGGTTGCTCTAAATGCCTTTGAATTTGAAGACCAGTTTGGCAGCCCTCCACCCTTCCTGCTTCCCCATCTGCTGAGGCAGATGTCCTCCCCCAGGCACATCCTTTGTATTCAGCCCAGGCCACTTCACACCTCATCAAGGCAGCCTGGCCAGGATGCCAGAGGCTGGCCAGTCAGAGAAGGGCACTACAGAGGTGAAGTTGGCAACTTTCAGGTAGAGCTTTAAAACTCTTCACCTGAACTAGTTATATTAAATCCAACAATTGTTAGTTGTGGGATTTATTATAACAATTACCTTGTCCCCAAACTTGAGGTATCTGACACTTAAGGGGACTATGTTATTTAAAATAAAGTCTTACATTATAATCTAGGGAGGTCATTCACTACAGTGAGGGAAAACCGAATTCGGGTATTTTACCTCACCAGGTCTTATAAAACAAGTTTTATAAGGTCCCTGCTATAGTTACATGGCACTCAACCCTAGAGTTATTTAGGGCACACCTTAGGGGTGACTTATATGTAAAAATAAGGAGGTTTAAGACTTCCAAATTCGAATTTGCATATAACTTAAGTTTAAAAGCAGCCAGCAAGGCAGGCAGCCTTTAAAATGACACTGGGGACCTCAACAGTGCACCTATGGGTGAGCTACCTGTGCTGGCGTCCCTGAACCCACATGCCCTACCATATACTAGGGACTTCTAGGTAGCTTGATACTGCCAATTATAATTAGCCTAATTTGCATATCCACTTTACACAGGGCACTGGCCCTGGGACTGGTGAGCATTACCCAGGGCACAGCCAAGAGTCAGTAACCACCAGTATCCGTCCAAAACGTTTGGGGGTGACCAAGGCAAAAAGGAAGACATTCCTACACACCTCTTTTCCAGAAGTAGTCATAGAATCGGATGCCAGCAGTTGGGGCTGGGGGGTCAGATGTGGCCAGTTGGAGACGGGGAGCCAGTGGTCCCCAGAGAAGCTTCAGTCCATAACAATTGCCTAGAGCTCTTGGTGGAATCTTTTGCAGTGAATACCCTCTCCTCGGTCAGGAAGAAATGTTATATTACCTTGAGGATAAACAACATTTCAGCAATAAGTTACATCAACAAACTAGGGTGAACTCAATCCAAGATGCTAGCAGAAATTGCAAAAGATTTCTGGCATTTCTGTCTGGAGCATCAAATCTCAGTGGGGGCGGAATGTATTCTGGGCAAGGTGAACGTAGTGGCAAATTGGAATTCTCGGTATCCCCGGGACCCCAGAGAATGGCGATTACATCACCGGGTGTTTCACTTTCTGGATCAACTTTGGGATCCATGTATTGCGGACCTATCTGTGTTCCACCTGAATGCCCACCTTTCTCGGTTTTACAGCTGGAAACCAGACTCATTAGCAGTAAGGCTCGGATGCATTCCTACAATCTTGGACGGGGGAATTGAACTATACTTTTCCTTCTTTTTCCATGATTTACAGAGTTCTGTCCCAGGTCTGCCATCAGATGGTGGAGCTGGTTCTAGTAACCCATGCTGGAGAGCTCAATTGCGGTTTCTGATAGCACTAGATCTGTGTTTGTCCTGCCAGTGCAAATCTTGACTTCGGAGGATCTGTTGGTAGATCCAATAGGGCAGCCACATCCTCTAATTCTAGAGGAGCTATTGTGTCGTTCATGGCATGGAGGATTTCAGGGGACCTGAGCAAATCGCAGAAATTTCAGGCGACACTACGGTCTTCATCTTTCAGTCCTTGGCGCCTAGTACACATAAGAGATACACCTCCACCTGGAAGCGATGGTTGGATTGGTGCAGTCAGAGGGGTGTGGATCCCTTGGGGAATCGGTGCAAATGATCACTAATTTTTGTCTCAATTAGCGTAGCAGGATTTGGCCTACAGAACAGTCAACAATTTTAGATCGGCCATTTCAGCTAAACTTCCTCACATTGACGGTAAGGCAACTGGGGAACATCCTTTAATTTGTAAGCTTATGCACTGCATGTGTATGGTAAAGCCCCCTCTTGTTAATGTGATTCTAAAATTCTTACTAGCCTGGTCGGCGAATGAAGATTTGTCACAAAAACAATTATCAGCTAAATTGAGAATCTTGCTTTGTCTGATTTCCTGTTGGACGATGTCTGATGTCAAAGCTCTGGACATTGCAGGTAGAGTTTTTACCCCAACCGGGGTATCTTTCTGTATTTCTAAACATAAAAAATCTAATTCCAAACGTATTAGTTATCCGAGTTCAGAAATAATACTAAATTGTATGTGGTACAATGCACAAAGGTATATGAAGATGTTACTTGTGAATTCCGCAGAGATCAGGCTGGTCAGCTGTTTCTTTACAAAAACCATTTGGTCCTGGCTCTTCAGCAACTCTGGCAAGATGGGTCAGATGGATGTTGTAAGAGGCACGGCTAGATATAACTATATTTGTGGCTCATTCGGTGAGGGAGCTCTGACTTTCAAGGCACTTGCCTCAGGGTCCAGATTAGAAGATATTATGACTGCGGCTGACTGGTCGTCACATTCAACTTTTAAACTGTTTTATCACAAACCTATTGTGGATGTTGCATCTGGTGTTATCACTCAGCTTTAAATTAGCATAATCCGAAGCCTCCTGTCCTGACATAGAATCAAAACATTTCTAGCATTCACATCAAGTATTTTCAATTTCATTAAAAAATGGAGGCGAGGATTATCCCACCTGAGACATGGGCAATTTTTCATGTGGTCATGGTATTGCGTTATGATAAATTGTTTCTCCCGCCCGATTTAACATGATATGATATTCTCCTAGTATTGGATGTTACAACATAATTTTTTTTTACAGATGAGAAATCCTAAACTCTTGGTGGAAATCTATCCGAAGTTGAAGAAGTGACGAGGTTTCAGCTCAAGGTTGCACCGGTTGTGCTGGTTCTGGCCATTCGTCAAGGAGGAGACCTAGGAGCAGTTTGAGCTTCTATTTTGTCGGTGGGATTGTTATAATTCTATACAAAGAAAGAGGATGAAGTACATTTGCTAAGGACTATATAGTATATGGGGACCCTGATTGGTGGGTCATGTGGAGGCTGTTGGACTCATGGGATATGTAGTTATGTTTTCTATTGGCTGCTGTGTTTGCTTAGTAAAGAAAGAGATAGCATAATCCTCACCTCCGTGTCCTTAACAGAATTGTAAATTCTTGACTCGAATGCTGGAAAATGTTTGGATCCCTTGTGTTTTACTGCAGCCTACCAGAATGTTCTAAAGAATAACTAGAGCACTAGCAGACTTACTTATGACAAAAGTGTGGCACATCTGAATCCATCTTGATTGAATCAAACTGTTAAAACTTAAAACATTTACTCTACAAAGGAACAACATGAGCGGGCCCATTTTGTCATAGAAATTATGGTTAGTGCTGTAGAAAGAAAAATTGGGACATGTTTTTCTCTTTTATTTCATTAATGCATTCTGACATGCAAACTGAAAAATGCACTTTCAAAATGAGCAGTAGACTGCTAGTGAACTCCCTGGTATTCAGCAGCTTGCAAGGTTCTGAGCAATTAGAGTGCTAACATTCAGAATTTATGCTAAAAATGTGGCACATCTCAACACCATCTTGATGGAATGGAAGTGAAAACTGAAAGCATTTTCTACTGGGGTCACTGCAGTAAATAAGTCTCCCGAGATGGCCACCAGAGAAAAAAGAGCCCAAATGTAGCACATATATCACCCAAATGTAGCTTAAGTACAGCCCAATGACAGAAGTGTGCAGTGCAAAGCACCTATTTTTGAAAGTTTTTTTGCAGTTTTATATAGCACGGACATTATCCAAAAGTATTGAAGTGCTTTACATGAGCATCAGTTACATTACACAAGGACACATCCATTTTGGTACATAACGATAGCAGATAATTTAAAAGTAATTTGTCTCTATTTTAGAACTCAGAAAATACGTCCTCATTTTAGTTTTTTGAGACACTAACCATAATTTGTCTGTGAATTAGACCCTCTGATTTTCATAATTTCTAAAGGAGATGCTTTGGGTATTATAATTTTGATTACATCGAGATGACGTCAGGCGTTGTACACGTTTGTAATAAATATAGAATGTTAGCAATGTAGTTGTTCATTGGAGTACAGTGGGGAGAAAGAGGTCATGGGCATTCACTCAGATGATTGACAGCAGGGAGGCGGGTCCAGAGGCAACAAGTTGACCACGTGGGGCAGGCTGGAGGGGCAGTGGCAGGACAGCAAACCATGGAAAACAGGAGAAACGGGGACAGAGGCAACAAACTAACCATTGAGGGTAGGCAAGAGAGGCTGTGGCAATAAAGCAGACCATTGCAGTCAGCAGAAAGAAGCAGTGGCAGTACAACCATACATGCCAACAGACCCAATTCAGGCAGGAGACTTTCAAGGTTTTTAAGCACAAAAGGACTTTATTTCAGCTTTCGTCTGTCTAAAATCTCCTCTTTTTCAATGTAAGGCAGTGGGGAAAATCAATTCCCCAGGTTTATTTTCAAAATCTCCCTCCTATCAAGTTCAAAATGTTAGCATGTAAGGTACATTGGATCACAGAGGGCAGGGGAAATGGGGTAGGGACATGGACTCAAATAACAGAGTGCAGGAGGGAGATGGGCAGGGGCACCAAACTGACCTTACAGGGCAAGCGTCAGGAGTTGCATCACCACAATACACCATACAGGGCAAGTCGGATGGCAGTGCAGCACAATGGACCATTGAAAGCAATAGGGAGGGGACAATGGTCATGCACATGGACAACAGAGTGCTGAGGAGAAAGAGGCAAAGGCAACAAGCTGACAGACAGGAGGGACAGCTGCAGGATAACGGACCATGAAGGACAGGAGGGAACAGGCAGAGGCAGCACATCGGACCATGTAGGAAAGAAGAGAGGGGTCTGGTGTATGGACTCGGACAGCAGAGGCTAAGGAAGAGGTTGATTGGGCAGCAAATTAACTGCGCAGGGCAGGCAGGAAGGGCAGTGGCAGAACAATGGCCACACAGGGTTGTAATGAGGGAGCAGGGACATGGACTTAGACAATGGATGGAAAGGAGCAGGGGTTGGCAGGAGCAGCAAGCTTGGGTTGGGGCAGAACAATGCCAGGCCAGGCCCTGCTTTCAACTCCCCCACCATGCACTGAGATGAGCATCTTACTTAGTTATAGTTACTAAGGTTACTTGTGCCCAGACATGCACTACTAATTACCCTGCATATTGCAATATCTTTGATAACTACATTGATAATATCAATGTAATATTTGCAGTAAAACTATTGAGGAGAAAACTGTGCATGGCGGGGGTGCAAGTTATTGTTATCTTTGCACACGACTTATAGTTACTTGAAATAACTATAACAGCTGAATTTCTATGGATTCGTACGTTTATAATTTGAGCCTAACTATAATGATGGTCATTATGACATTGGCGGTAAATGCCGCTTACCGCCACGGTGACGGCCACCAACATACCATCGCAGAGGCGGACATCCGTTCGCCATATTATGACACACATACACTAAAGCGACAGAATACTGCCACAAACACAAATCCGCCAGACCAAAGGTCAGTGGTAAACTGTTGGTAAGAACACTCATACAGTTACGCCAACAAAACAACACCCATCACATTATGACCCACGAATCACCACAATGGACATTCAATGGCGGTAAACCATTGACAGTACACACCGGTGCAGTCAGAATGGCCACCCAAATACAAAAACAACACAACATTGACCAAACCTAAAATCACACACCTGCCACTCATACACACACCCACCCACAACACTATAAAACACACACCCACATTACACACAACCCTTTGCCAACACGAAAAGACTGCAATAGCTAGCCATGCAAATCACAGAGACAACTACACACACACACCACAACCACCCATACATCCGTCAAGCACTCCACATCCCACACCCCACCATATTACTCAACACCCTCTGCACAACACACACCACAAAACCCACGACCCCACTAAGGCACAGATGATTAGTTGCAGATCATGGTGGAGGAAGTAGTCAGGATAGAGCCACAACTCTTCAAAGCACAGGTACAGCAAATATCCATTGCTACGGTGGAGAATCGTGGACAGGGTGAACGCTGTGGGACAGCATCCAAGAACAAGGGACGACATCAGGAAAGGGTGGAATGACCTACAGGGAAGGTACGTTCTGTGGCAGCAAGGCACCAGCTCGCCATCCAGAGGTCTGGCGGTGGACCCCCATCTCCTCCTCCACACCTGACAGTATGGGAGGAGCAAGTCATGGCAATCTTGCATTCTGAGAGACTCACTGGAGTAGCCGGAGGACAGGACACTGATGAGTCAATATTTACTACTTATCACCCCCCAGCCCTGCATGCCATCTCATCCCCCTCACCCTGACTCCCATCACTCCACTCCATCCTACACACTGCACCTACACATGAGACTAACCCCAATGCCCAGCCCTGCATGCCATACCAATGCATGTACAGCCTTCCCATCCCTGCATGTACACCCACCACCAATGCATACGCTTCATGGAGAACTAACAATCCCACAATATATCATCATACACAAACAAAGGTGGCAGGGCAGCAGCAATGATATAGGGGAAGCTAGGGATGTAGAATATGTCAGAGACATGAAGTATAATACATCATTTAAATCCCCACAGGTGCCCCAGCCAATCCCAGCGGTGATGAGGTGCCATGACTATCCAGTCCCCCAACAGAAGATGCCCCCGGTGATGACAGTATCTCTGGGCTTCTGGATCTGGATGAACTACCTGGCCCTTCAGGGACCACTGGTCAGTCTGCCAACCTAGCCCACTCCCACTCTACCACAGAGCCTCCCACATCAGTATCCAACACCACAGCACCCACCCAATGTCCCCACAACTCTGTCCTCAGGACATGTCAATCAGCAGTGTGCCCATCTGTATAGGGACCCCAGTCCACACCTCACAGCCAAGACAATCAGGGTTCTGGGAACAGGTGCAGTGGGCACACCATTCAGGGGACACAGGCACAGGGTACAGGGACAGTAGGAGGTCAACTGTGCACCAGTGGGAGGACAGGCCCAGGGAACCAACTGTCCAGGAGGTACTCACTAATGTCCTGGGAGCTTACCAAGCAGAGGACAAGATGGGCCACATTCCTAACAACATGCAGGAGAACCAGGGGCTGCAGGAGGTACACCATCAGGAGATCAGGAAAGATTTGCAGGACCTCAACATCTCCATGGTCTCCATAGCAGGGGTGCTGGATGACATGGCCAACATCATGAGGGAATATACAGCACACCAGCGGGCCCCTTCCACTAGCCAGTCAACTGAACAGCCCACCACATCTGCTGAAGCTAGTAGACAGGAGGCCCTGCCACAGGACCCACAGGCCACCAGCACCCCTCCTCCTGCAGAAGGTGAACCACCTCGCAAACGGTCCCTGCCACCGAGACATTTGCCAGAACCACTTGCCAAGACCAAGACCACCCCCAGGAAATGCCCCCTTTGTGTTCCTCTGTCTCATCTTGACCAATTTGAACTGCCATTGCTTCCCTTCCTATGGCCCTTTGGACACTGGACATGTGCTACAAACAGAATGGGCCAATACCCTGGACTTACCTCTATCATGACCCCATTCCATTACACTGTTCTTTCTATATATTTTACTACAATAAATACCCTTGAACACAACTTGAGTAATAGTGCTTTATGTGATGAAAATGTGCAATAATGTTCATAGCTACATCTTGTGCAATTGACCTGAACTTTGTTATAGCATACAAATAATGACCTGTAGCCGTGTGCAGTGATCGTATCAGTACACAGTTGTAATAACACCAACATCTGCAAATTGAGAAGGCATAGGTGCCAGTCAGTCGAGATGCAAAGGAAGTGACTGCCATCCTGCTACAGGCACACTGAAAACATAAATAATTAGAGAAATGGTCAGTTCCACTGTCTCACCTGTGTGTCATTGGAAGTACTACCTTATTACTGATGTTCTGTTGTCCACATCCACATCCTCTGCCTCCTCATCCTTACTGTCCTCAGGGTACACTGCTGCCACAGGGGCATTTCCAATCTCCTCCTCCTGCAGATAAGGCACATATCGTCTGAGTGCCTGGTTGTGCAACATGCACCATACTACAACTATCTCACAGACCTTCTCAGGGGAGTAGCACAGCGATTTACCTGTCAGATGGAGGCTTCTGAACCTGGCCTTCAGGAGGCTGAAGGTACGTTCTATGATTCGCCTGGTTCGCCCATGTGCATCATTTATACTGATTTTTAGCCCCTATCCTGGCATTCCTCTCAGTGGTCGGGAGCCAAGACAGGTTTGGGTAGCGAGTGTCACCTGCAAGAATTGAGGGACAAACAGCCTTACACAATGGTATGGTGATGACTCCAGAAGGCATACACTGACATATCTTGGGTGGGGACTCAGGCTCACCTATCAGCCACACCCTGTGCCTCTGTAATTGTGCCATCACATTTGGGATGCTGCCATTCATCAGGACGAAAGCATCATGCACCGACTCAGGATACTTGGCAGTGACATGGGAGATGTACTGGGCAGCTAGGCACACCATTTGCACATTGAGTGAGTTGAAACTCTTCAAATTCCAGAACACCTGTTCATTGTGGTGGAGGGGGGACAAATGCAATATGTGTTTCGTCAGTCGCCCCAATAATATTGCATAGAATCCAGTCTTCACAGTGGCCACATCTTCCACTTGGGGTAAAGAGATGTAGCTGCACATGTGTTTGAGCAAGGCAGACAAAACCCTTGCCAGCACTACAGAGAACATTGGCTGTGGCATTCCTGCTGCCAAGCCCACTGTTACTCAGAAAGAACCAGTTTCCAGGAAATGGAGCACTGATAGAACTTGCACCAGAGGGGGGATCCCAGTGGGGTGACGGATAGCTGATATCAGATCAGGCTCCAATTGAGTACACAGCTCTGTGATTGTGGCCCTGTCCAGTCTATATGTCAGTATTATATGCTTCTCCCCCGTGTAGCCAAGCCCACAAGGGGTCTGTACATGGGGGCTTACCTCCTCCTCCTATTCCTCAACAGTGGTAGATATCTAAGGGGCACAAGAGTGAGAAGGGTGTCACAAACTGAACAATGGAACCATCACCCCAGTTCAACTGGGCATGTAAGTAATCGAACAATGTGAATGGCAATGTATGTATAATTTACAGCAATGACACAGTTTCAAATTTCTGATTGTTGGCCACCACCATGAAATGGCAACCGCCTGTCCTGTACGTGTGGACAGGTGGAAGTGATGTAACTACGTTGGCATTGGGTGTCACAGCGGAAGGCGGTCTTGCACCACCATGCTATTCCTCATTGGCTAACATAGGTCTCTATGGAGTATAGCATCCAATGATGATCACAGACGGCGGTGACGGTGTACAGCGCTGCGGACGTGACTGCCATTTTCTGTCTATAACCTCACTTGATTCCTGACTTTCCACAGGACAACACCTACACTGCATGTGCTGCTGTGACCTGTGTCTGGATCCTGCCAAGGCCCGAGTGACTGGGGAAAGGGCACCTGCCTTCACTTCGGAGGAGTTAGAGCACCTTGTGGATGGGGTTCTACCCTTGTATGGACACCTGTATGGGCTCCATGGGAACAATTCATGCGACAAGGTGTGGGTCATGTCTGGTGGTAGTGAACATGCAGGGCTCCGGATTATATGTGCGCCAATGGAGATGGAAATGTAATTTGTGGGGCATATGTGTGACAGGCCGGATCATATGGTTAATGGTGTCCTCCTGTCTGTAATACCTCTGCAGGTCAGCGCCCATCAGAAAGGATTGTGGCGTGCCATCTCCAAGGAAGCGTGGACCCTGGGGATCTATAGCAAGCGGAGCACCCACTGCAGAAAAGGTGGGAGGACCTGAGACGCTGAGCCTAGAAGACCGCAGAGGCCCAGCTGGGGATGGCCTCCAAATGAGGGCAGAGTGCCCATCGGAACCTGACCCTGCTGATGGCCCACATACTAGTGGTGGCCTACCCTGAGCTTGATGGGTGCTTGACGGCAGCACAGCAGCCACAAGGGGGTGAGTGCAGTGAGCATGACAGCCATTTCTTTTGCTGACATGAGATCCAGGTGGTGGGTTTCAGTAAGTGGGTGTCTCTTATTGCAAGCTCAGACTTTGCTGCATGGTCCAGCACAAGATAAATGGATGAATAGCTAAATCTTGTATTCCAACTAGGTGGCATTCCAGGTCAGACAGGGCTTAGTGGGTCCCAGGAGGGTTGCAGTTGGCAGTGGTTGGCTCTCATCTTGCTGTGGTAGCTAGCTAATGGAATGCCAGTGCGTTGAAAAGTGCCCAATCATTATCCCTGTGTTTGATGGTAATGTGTATGCCATCTGTGGTGTTGGTGCTGTAATTGACCCAGTGCTCCATTTCTCTTCCCCCCATTTTCTTCTGTCATCCTGTCCATGTGTGCATTAGCATCATCTGGCGAAGGAGCACAGGGACCGGCGACGCAGGGACCTGCATCCCACAGGACCCAGAAGGCAGAGTCCACTGACCCCGAGGGGAACAGTGGGATGGAGGGGAAGAGAGCACCACAGCAGAGACAGGAGGTGACAACACTGACTCTGATACCTCCTCTGATGGGAGCTCCCTGGTGGTGGCAGACACCTCTAGAACCACCCCAGCTACAGATACAGCCGCCACCCCCGTACCAGCACCACCCTCCCAGTAGCACCCCACCGAGTTGCCCGTGCCCGCTCACCCAGGAGGGTGGGCATATCCGTCGCCCCATGCACCTCAGGCCCTGCCTGAGTCAGTCCTGCTGACCTCAGTGAGGAGGCTATTGACCTCCTGTGATCCATCTCTGTAGGGCAGTCTAGCATAGTGAACGCCATCCAGGTGCTGGCATCACAGATGCAGCTATGCAATGTGTTCCTGGAGGGCATCCACAGTGAGTTGGTGGTCCTACAGAGATCGTTTCAGGCTCTGGCCTCCTCTCTGATGGCAGCCAGTGTCCCTTTTCCTACCATTCCCCTCCAACTACCACTTCCCAGTCTCTTCAACCCCAACCCATCCCATGCACACATACAGACAAGCATGCACACAAAACATCAAACAAGAGTAGCACAGTCAAATGCAGGCAGCACACTTCAGGTCACAAGCACTCACACAGACAACAGACAGTTGCACACACAATCACATCCACTGCCTCCACTGTCTCCTCCTCCTCCTCCTCCTTCACAGTCACATCCGTACTCACACCTACATGCACTGCTTCAACAGCCACCACCAACATCACCACATCATGCAGCACAAACACCTCACTTGCAGACACCACCACAACATCCATCCATGGGTCCCTTTTGTCCTCTCCCACCCTGTCTGCCACCCTCCTAAGAGACACAAACGCACGCACTCAGACACCCAACAGCCATCTACCTCACGCATGCACACTGTCCATGCACCTGCACCCAAGTCCAGCAGACCTACACCTCTGAGAACCACTCCCTCAGCCTCCATTCCCATCACTCCTCCCACATCCCACCCCAACATACCTAAGAAGCTTTTCCTTGCCCATCTTGACCTCTTCCTTCCCCCTCCACCCCGTCCTGTACCTAAGAGCATGCTCCTAGTGATCCAGCACAGCACCTCAGCCAAACAGTCTGCCACTGCTCCCATAAAATCTTCAGCTGCTGGCACAAAGGGGCCCCAGAGTTTGAGGGCTGCCACTCCTACTGTGAACACACCTTCGCCTCTGAAAGGGAGGACTAGGGTGGTGAAAACCACGCGACAGGAGACGGGCACAGTGGAGGCACCTCCTAGTCCTGGAGGCAAGAGTGACTGGGGAAAGGGCACCTGCCTTCACTTCGGAGGAGTTAGAGCACCTTGTGGATGGGGTTCTACCCTTGTATGGACACCTGTATGGGCTCCATGGGAACAATTCATGCGACAAGGTGTGGGTCATGTCTGGTGGTAGTGAACATGCAGGGCTCCGGATTATATGTGCGCCAATGGAGATGGAAATGTAATTTGTGGGGCATATGTGTGACAGGCCGGATCATATGGTTAATGGTGTCCTCCTGTCTGTAATACCTCTGCAGGTCAGCGCCCATCAGAAAGGATTGTGGCGTGCCATCTCCAAGGAAGCGTGGACCCTGGGGATCTATAGCAAGCGGAGCACCCACTGCAGAAAAGGTGGGAGGACCTGAGACGCTGAGCCTAGAAGACCGCAGAGGCCCAGCTGGGGATGGCCTCCAAATGAGGGCAGAGTGCCCATCGGAACCTGACCCTGCTGATGGCCCACATACTAGTGGTGGCCTACCCTGAGCTTGATGGGTGCTTGACGGCAGCACAGCAGCCACAAGGGGGTGAGTGCAGTGAGCATGACAGCCATTTCTTTTGCTGACATGAGATCCAGGTGGTGGGTTTCAGTAAGTGGGTGTCTCTTATTGCAAGCTCAGACTTTGCTGCATGGTCCAGCACAAGATAAATGGATGAATAGCTAAATCTTGTATTCCAACTAGGTGGCATTCCAGGTCAGACAGGGCTTAGTGGGTCCCAGGAGGGTTGCAGTTGGCAGTGGTTGGCTCTCATCTTGCTGTGGTAGCTAGCTAATGGAATGCCAGTGCGTTGCATAGTGCCCAATCATTATCCCTGTGTTTGATGGTAATGTGTATGCCATCTGTGGTGTTGGTGCTGTAATTGACCCAGTGCTCCATTTCTCTTCCCCCCATTTTCTTCTGTCATCCTGTCCATGTGTGCATTAGCATCATCTGGCGAAGGAGCACAGGGACCGGCGACGCAGGGACCTGCATCCCACAGGACCCAGAAGGCAGAGTCCACTGACCCCGAGGGGAACAGTGGGATGGAGGGGAAGAGAGCACCACAGCAGAGACAGGAGGTGACAACACTGACTCTGATACCTCCTCTGATGGGAGCTCCCTGGTGGTGGCAGACACCTCTAGAACCACCCCAGCTACAGATACAGCCGCCACCCCCGTACCAGCACCACCCTCCCAGTAGCACCCCACCGAGTTGCCCGTGCCCGCTCACCCAGGAGGGTGGGCATATCCGTCGCCCCATGCACCTCAGGCCCTGCCTGAGTCAGTCCTGCTGACCTCAGTGAGGAGGCTATTGACCTCCTGTGATCCATCTCTGTAGGGCAGTCTAGCATAGTGAACGCCATCCAGGTGCTGGCATCACAGATGCAGCTATGCAATGTGTTCCTGGAGGGCATCCACAGTGAGTTGGTGGTCCTACAGAGATCGTTTCAGGCTCTGGCCTCCTCTCTGATGGCAGCCAGTGTCCCTTTTCCTACCATTCCCCTCCAACTACCACTTCCCAGTCTCTTCAACCCCAACCCATCCCATGCACACATACAGACAAGCATGCACACAAAACATCAAACAAGAGTAGCACAGTCAAATGCAGGCAGCACACTTCAGGTCACAAGCACTCACACAGACAACAGACAGTTGCACACACAATCACATCCACTGCCTCCACTGTCTCCTCCTCCTCCTCCTCCTTCACAGTCACATCCGTACTCACACCTACATGCACTGCTTCAACAGCCACCACCAACATCACCACATCATGCAGCACAAACACCTCACTTGCAGACACCACCACAACATCCATCCATGGGTCCCTTTTGTCCTCTCCCACCCTGTCTGCCACCCTCCTAAGAGACACAAACGCACGCACTCAGACACCCAACAGCCATCTACCTCACGCATGCACACTGTCCATGCACCTGCACCCAAGTCCAGCAGACCTACACCTCTGAGAACCACTCCCTCAGCCTCCATTCCCATCACTCCTCCCACATCCCACCCCAACATACCTAAGAAGCTTTTCCTTGCCCATCTTGACCTCTTCCTTCCCCCTCCACCCCGTCCTGTACCTAAGAGCATGCTCCTAGTGATCCAGCACAGCACCTCAGCCAAACAGTCTGCCACTGCTCCCATAAAATCTTCAGCTGCTGGCACAAAGGGGCCCCAGAGTTTGAGGGCTGCCACTCCTACTGTGAACACACCTTCGCCTCTGAAAGGGAGGACTAGGGTGGTGAAAACCACGCGACAGGAGACGGGCACAGTGGAGGCACCTCCTAGTCCTGGAGGCAAGAAAGGGAAAGTTCCCACTGCACCACCCAAGAAAGAGAAGATACGCACTCCACCACCCAAGAAAGGGAAGCTTCCCACTCCACCAGCAAAGAGAGGCAAGGGGCCCCCTCCACCAGTAGTGGGCAAGGAGCCCTCGCCTCCATCAGAGGCAGCCAGGGTACTACCCCCACCAGCAGTGGGCAAGGAGCCCTCACCTCCAGCAGAGGCAGCCAGGGTAACACCTCCACCAGCAGTGGGCAAGGAGCCCTCACCGCCAGCAGAGGGCATGTAGGCCACCCACCAGAGACAATTGGGCATGGAGCCCCCTACAGAACCAATAGGCATGTTTCCCACTTCAGAGACTGTGGCCTTGTACTCCCCACCAGGGACAATTGGGCAAGGAGCCCCCTCCAGAACCAGTGGGCATGTTTCCCACTTCAGAGACTGTGGCCTTGTACTCTCCACCAGGGAAAATTGGGCATGGAGCCCCCTTCAGAACCAGTGGGCATGTTCCCCACTTCAGAGACTTTGGTTCTGCACTCCCAACCAGGGACAATTGAGCAAGGTGCCCCCTTCAGGAATAATGGGCATGTTACCCAATTCAGGGATCGTGGCATTGCACTCCCCACTAGGGACAATTGGGCATGGGCCCCCTCCAGAACCAGTGGGAATGCTCCCCACTTCAGCTGAGGTGTCCACCACCTCCACCCCCTTCACCCAGAGGTGTCTGCCCACTTCAAACATGATGTGCCTGCACAGTGGAGTTCCGATAGTCAGGAGTCAAGTTGAGCCTTGGACTGTGCCCTGTGGCCATGTGGGCCTTTTGGACTTTGGACTGGCCATTGGCCCTTTCTGAACATTGACGGATGCTTTTGTTTTCAGATGGACAATATGTTGGCCGTTGACATCAAATAACAGTGTCACTTAGCAATGGGTTCCTTGTTTCAATTAGACGTGGGTCCTGTGACATTGGTTTTACTCTGCAGCTGGTTGTGTTTATGGTGTGTATGTGAATGGTGTATGTTGTGCGTGTGTGTCAATCTCCTTTTCCTCTCTCCCTCCCTTGTGTGCTAGGTGGCTGCACTCACCGTCGTCGTCTTGGTTGGCGTTCCAGAAAGACCATGGCGTAGACGAGCATTGGGAAGACTTGAAGTTCCGGTTCCATGGCGGCCACAGAGTCCTCTGTGTACCTGTTGATGAGTCTTATGTTTTCTGATATCTGTTTCTGCCAGGCTTTTGATGGCATTGGTACCGCCCCGGAAATCCTGTTAGTTTGCTGTGCCATAATATGGTGGGCGGTACCTTGTCTTCCGCATGGCTGTTGTTGGCTACCGCCGTGGTCAGTGGTATTAATGACCTGGCGGTTGGTGTGGTACATTGGCTGTCTATGTGAGGGATCACCACCATGGTCATAATTTGGCGGTAATTACCACCAGCCTGTTGGCAGGATTAGAGCCACTTCAACAGTCACCACCAATGTACATATATATTTAAATGATTTCTATTTACCTGCAAAATACTTACATTTACCACAATTTTGGTGGCAAAAGGCATTTTGTGGAAAAGGCATGTCCGTTGTAAATTAATTAGTTGTAAAAGACTTTCATGGTAAAGGCATTTTTGTTAGAATGGCTGCTGGTTTCCAAAGAGGTGGTCCTCAGAGTGGAAGTGAACATTCTTATGGGAATGGCTTAAGCATGCTGGATCACCTACTTCATTAAGCACTGCCCCCATCCTCCACATGCCACCTCTCTGGCCAATGCCAGGCTGCATCGGGTTGGGCACAATACCTGACACAGCCTCATGGTCAGCAAATGGTCTTACAACCTGGGGCAACCTATAAGTGACAAGATTCTCAGCACATTCGAGAGCTTGGTGGATGATTATGGTATACCGCCAGGTTCCTTCCTTATTTATGCTGCACTCAGGAGAAACCTACATAAGGTCTGGCACAGAACATATGATGAACTAGAAATCTCATTACTCCTTCAGGTAGTATTGACATATGGCTGTGGTCGCCGAGCTGTCACACACTTATACAGGTCTTTGCGCACAGATAATGGGCCACCACTCCCTTCTCTCTGAGCTTACTGGGAAGCCGCACTTGAATCCATGCTCACAGACAAACAGTGGACTCAGTGTTTGGGGTACCGAAACTCCTATTCACGAATGCCAAAATCAAATGCACACAATTTAATTACCTCCACCACACATACTTCACCCCCAAGAGATTGCCATGTATGTACCCAGGGGTCCCAGAGACTTGCCCAGGCTGCCAGGCCACCACAGCAGACTTCATGCACATAGTCTCGATCTGTCCCTAGCTTGATTCCTGCTGGGTGGGATCACAAGGATTCTTTAAGAGATCTTGGGCTTCCCAATCTGAAAAGACAGTCTGCACTGCTTGCTAGGCATCACCTTCTGTTCTGCGGCACGTAAACCTGCCAACAAATGTATTGAATTAGCATTGGTCTTAGATAAACACATGATAGCCATGAGCTGGAAACCGGCTTCTGTCCCTTTCATTCGACTGTGGCTGTCTGATCTGCGTTCCTGCATAATGGCTGAGAAAGTGGCACTGTGAAGTGCTGGAACAGGGTGCCTGACACCGTTTAACCCCCCTCCCCAAATTGAGAGTGATACTTGGACACTGTAGAGGTAAGGGCTGGTGACCGACTGCCCTGAACTCCTGCTTGGATGCCTTGTGGCAGGAAGCTCTGTAAATATCTGCTAACGCCCTCCTAAAGAAGTCGATGTTATGAGCTGCTAACAATAGCCCAGTAGCAGCCTCTCCTTGTCTCTGTGTTGGAGGGCTCTCGGAACATGTGGGCAATGGGCACCTTTTCCTCCCTTCCTCTCTCCATAGTACCCCTCTCATACCTCCCCTCCCTCAGATAAGATGGGTAGTCACACACCTTAGGTTGGTTAATTCTTATTGTTTATTGCTATGTTGATTAGAGATTGAACACCTCTGACTGCGAAGGAGAATTCCATTGTTTAAATGCAGATACATAATAGATTGGACTGCACTGGAAATATCAAAATTGTACTGTTCATTCCTGAACGTGCTTTTGATTTGTTTTTTTGTTTTTTAAAAAGGTTCTTTCATTGTAAAACCTTCGCTGTAAAGGCATACTGTTGTTTAGCCTTCGTTGTTAAGGTTGTTTCCTCTCTCCAGCATCTTCACTTAACCATTGAGTTATACCTGAAATGGTGGTAGGTTTTTCTGGAAAGACATTTATAATTGTCCTTGTACGTTGAGGAGACTTTATAGTTGATCTTTTGTGGAGAAGTTGTTTTCAGTTGGGATTCCTGTTATAACAACTAGGGGAACAATGTCTCCATTAGGCAATACATATTTCAAATTGGTGCTTGTAGGTATCCCAGTCAACCTACACCTGAAACAAAAGCTCCTACTACCAGGGATTATTACTGTTGGTTCCTTGAACAGGAATGGCTAAAATGCCCCCAATTAAAAGTCAGAGTATAATGGTAAATGGTAGAAGATTGTTATGGTATTGTCACTTTTCAACAAGCACACTTAGGGAGTAGTGAAAACAAGCGCCTGAAAACATAGATGCTACACAATAGTGTTTTATTTCTCTTCTAGCTCAAAACATGCCCAGTGGTTATGTTATACTGTAGTTCCCTTCTGGGTCATCAAAAGCAGTAAAGAAAAGAAGGGTAGGTTCTTGATAGTCATGGATAGTTTAGAGATAGAGTGATAACAGTGACTACCTTCTACGTCTCTGTGTTAGACTTGTCTGGTTCCTACAGAAGTTATTTCATGTCTTAGGTTGGTATGCTGAGGGTGACATAATAGTTACAGGAGCTTTTAAGCTAATGTGGGATGTGAATAGGAATAGTTCAGAGCCCATTAACCCTTTCTCTGGAGCCTTTTCTAAAACTCTTAAATGCACTCAGCACAACTTTGGCCTACATGATGCATGATGGGAGGTATATGATAACTCAAAGATCTACACCCGCTTGTCACATTCATACAGGATTTATTCAGGATAGACTATACTTTGGTTAGTAATGTTATTAGAGTTCACCAGTGCAACAATACTTGTGAGCACATGTTTACAGTATGCCTCAGTGACTGTAACTGGTCGGCAGGTAAGAAATCTGGACTGAGCAGTTATAGACCCATCCTGTTAGCAACCCACTAATGTACTCTGAACTAAACACCCAGGAAGGAGTTCATTGACATATAAAATATGGCGCTGAGACACAATACTGAGCTACAAATATCATGTAGGCAAGAATATAGAGGACAAAAATATTGCGAAGGTAAGTTTCTATGGGAAAGCAAAGTTGAACTATCCTTAACTTCACATATATGTACCTTGGCAATATATAAATCTTCAAGGTATGTAGATGTGGAGTCAAGAGTAGCACATCTATACTTACCTATTTGCACTTACCTTCTTGATGTTTTAGTCCTCAATATTTTGGCACAATATTCTGTCCACACAATACTTTTGTCATCGATTTTCTGTCAGACAGCCATGAAATACAGAGGAGACCTATGATCTCCTGATTATGAGTGTATTTAAGATGGTTATGAGAGCAAATTGCATTAGGTTGATGGCCGATCTGAAAAGACTGAGAAGATGAGAGATGGACCTACTAGAGACAGAGCTCACACAGGCAGAAAACACATACAATACAAATGCAATCCTGACTAATGAGAGGAACATGACAACACTTAGGGGAAAGATCATCACAGCACCCACTGACAAGACTGAAATGATACTAATATGCCTAAAACATGAATCCTCTTACTAGGGAAATAGGTATGGGCCTCAGCTAGTGTGCCTTCTAAGGAGGATGCACAAGAGTAGATTTATCCCAGAGATTACTTTTTCCCTAGATACTTCCCTAGAAATGGAAGACGATTAACTGGAGGAACTTTAGTGATATTCAGCCCTCTATGCCACTGGGGCTTTGCTAAGATCAGCAGAGTGATATCTGCAAATAAAACACTTCAGATTGGGAATGCATTCAATTCTGATGACTATGTGGGAGGTTCCTACAAATCCTTTGCAATTGGCCATGCCATCAGACTGGCCAGAATATTAATTTTCTTTATTGAGAAGGACAATGACACTTCTTCCATAGAAGACAATATCACTTATTTTTAAAGCCAGGAAACATTGCTCCTCATACAGGCTCATGGCACTGATGAATATAGCTGTCTAATTATTTGCTAAACTCCTGGCCTCATGACTTGAGTGCATTTTACAAGACTTAGTTTATCTTGAACAATCAAAATGTATTGAATGGCACCAAACACATAATAAAGTGAAGATGAGCCTACAAAATGTTGAAAAGAGGTTTACCTTGGATATCCTAGTTTTCTTTGACACAAAGAAGGTCTTCATGGGGTAAATTGGGGCTTTCATATCAATCCATTGCGCTGTACTCTGTTGTTGTTTTAATATTTCTTTATTAGTTTCATAAATTTCACTATGCAAATATTCTGCTTTGTAATTGTACATGACCCATTCGGTTTTGCATTCTCTTATGATTTTCAGGATACTACAGTTTTGCCTTTTAGCGTTTCTAGTATGTTGTGGTTAGTGTGTATTCTCACAAGTGGTAATAGCTGGGTTATCTAGATGTGTAGGGTCAACACTCAAAGCAGGAGTTTGGCGATTGTAGCTTGAAACAACATAAGCTCAGGAACTAGTTACACCCAGCTGACGCCCCTCAACGCATTAATCCAAAATCCGTCCGGTGGGGCTTGCATGGTCCACACCCCCCCCAGTAGACCACGTTCAGTGTGTGTAGTGGTGGTCCATTTAGCGTTTGACACAGGGTAATGTGATTCAGGTGACTCTCCCTCCCATTCAGTGGGATCAGTGAGAAGGGTCTCCCAGTCGTCTGCAAGAGGATTGTGCCTTAAGTCCTGTAGCTCCTCGATTCTCAGGGAATGCTCTGTACTTTGTTTACTTTAAAACTATAACTTGAATAAATCTGAAATCTTTAATCTGACACCTACTCAAGTGAAGCTGTTTCATCAATTACCTCTATTGGGCAAACTAACCATGGCACCCGAAAGCCATAAGTGACAATCTGAGAAAACGGGGCACATTTTATCTCTCCTAACTAGAATTAATGTGATAAAAAGTCATATATTTCCCCAGGTTCTGGGCCCGTTTCAAGCTCTCACTGTGATGATGAAAATTAGCTTCTTCAGTGAATCTAAAAATAATAAAAAATAATAAATACATTAAATAAAAATAATGATAAAAAATGTGTATATATATATATATATATATATATATATCAAAAATTATAAATAACAAATATTATATTTTTACTCTCTTGTAAGTTTTACTTTGTCTACCCATCACCATATGTCATGTCTTTATCAAACTATCCCCCATTCCCACTCTGTCTCATCCCAATCTCATTATACTACTTTCATCTCCTAAATAACCATGCCTAAGCTCTTCCCTCCTCTTCCACATCTAACTCACCCAAACCTCAGTTTACCACCACAATCTCCCAAATAACTCTACTAAATTCTCCCTCATTTATCTCACATTTGCCTCATCCAAAACCCCTCCTGCTGCTATGATCTCCCTAACCCTTTCCACAGACTCTTCCATCATCCACCCCCCTTTACTCAGCCCAAGCTTAAATCCTATTACTATAAACTCCCAATTAACACTTCTGGATTCTTCCCTCCTCTACCCCTCCATTACTCCAGTCAATCCAACTAACAAACTCACATATCAAATGAACTCATAATAATACTAAAACTGCACTCATATTTCATTTCCCTATACTAATCCACCACTAATTCCTTTTGGGCTTCAGAGTAGCATGCTACTTGCCGAAAAGCGCTTTGACGCCTTGCCAGGGCTAGTAAGCGCTTTATAAATACTATTACAATACCATACAATTCAATTGAAAAAGGCCCTGCTATAGTGGCATATAAGCCACTTTGTGAACAGAGACACTGGGAGGGACTGGGGTTCCCAAAATGTAACTTCTTGTATAAAGTGGCACATCTGCAAGTGTTCGTTGACTTTGTAGAGACAGATTAACCATGGCAACACACGCAGCCTGCATTTATAAGACGGGACTTGCGGCATTTGTCCTGGAAGCCTGGGAGGGGCTGGCCCACTATTTATGTCAGCACTGCAATGGTATAACTTTGAATATATGAGAAATGACACTTGGAGCTCATGACATTCCCATCCCCTACTTACCAATTTATTTCAACACAGCATTCTCTACTTATGCAGACGTTGCCACTATCCTGTTCAGAGGGAAGCCAGATTGGTTTTCCATTAAGATTAGGGGTGTGCAAAATGGCCTAATTTATCCTCATGAATTTTGTAAAATTTCACAAAATGTCACTTTTCCTAACAAAATGTGTTTTTAGTGTATCACATATGACTTTTGTTAAGGGAGCACAGGCTCTTTGCACTAATAAAGTGCCAGTAGGAGAATTGTCTGAGCTGATATATCCTTTTGAGTAAGTACACGTTGTGCAGTATCTCGCAATACACGAGGTGTACACTCACTTATAAGAAATTATGCGTAATAGCTAAATTTGTAATCTTGTGAATTTCAGCTAAACGAAAATCAGGAGATATGCACATTTTGCTGGCCTAAATAAAACATTACTCCAAGGAATTATTACAATGTATATTTGTGTTTCTTGGAAAAGTAAATTCCTCTAAAAAGAATGTTATTCTGTGGACTGTAGGGAGGCAGTCAGTTGCCTGACATTCTAAATGGTTCTTGGATGTTACTAATGTTGTGGGAATCAGGCGCTTATAAAGTGGTGATTTAACTTGCTTCTGTTTTAGAATCCTTTCTGCATTTGATTCCTCAAAGAACATGGAGTACTTAGATTAGAGGCTTGACCAAAGATTACGTCCTTTGAAATCCATATAATTCTCAGAGTGACTAACGAATATTCTTCTGATATGGAAAGTATCAGAACTAGCCTTGGATCCAAAAGGAGTGATTCACTCACCTGTCTTTAACTGTGCCACCAATGACTACATGTAACAATAATTTGAGGATCAGTAGGTGAAACAGGGAAAGGGGCATGGTATATGAGTGAAAACAGAGATAAAAGACACCACCACTCTGATTCGTCACTCCTGCTAGGCACTGAGATCTGTAGGTTGTAGTGTGTATCTACAGTAAAAGCAATGAGACCTATCTTAGTAACCTGCTATGAGAGTTCCCCATCTAAATGTACCAGGGCAGAATATACTGTAGCTGTATTATGGTAAAAAAGTGTTATTCCTGAAAGTAAAACATGCAAGAGATTAGTAGATTAGACGTGTTCATGAACAATTCTCCCTATTAGTACAATAATTACCTCAACTTTCTTAACTCTGCCCTCTCATGAAGATGTTTAGGGCCAGATGTAGCAAAGGGTTTATTCCATTCTGTGTCAATGGGAAAATGTGTTCGTACATATGGCCCTTAGTTCCTACTCGACCATTTGTGATACTGAAATGTAAGTATAATTCATTAATATTCAGCGACTCCTATTTTAGCAATTCATATATATTGTTCACTAGGAAAGTTTAATACCTTACACATAATCATATCTGAATATTAATAGTAACATTGTCCTGTAATGAGACTTATACCTATTCCATCACAGTATCTAGCCCAAGTTAAATGCAACAATATTTACGGTTTTTAAAGTTCAGAACTTAATTTTAAAAATAGTTCAAAGTTTGTTTTCTCAATATGACTTGATTCTTAGGATGCCTTTCTTTATTGCCAAATGTCCTCCAAAAACCCCAAAGAAGACAACTGATATTTTCAAATGAAAATCCTGACTGCACGTAGCATGCATCACGAATGGCTAGCAATGATACAGTGAAAGATAAGGAAAATTTATGACTGATAATCGAAGATGGCCAGCGCCATCTTCAAACAGCTCGAGTGTTCAGGAACTACTGGGAAATGTAGTTTGGCAGAGTATTGTCATGTAGAGAGTTCTGCAAAAAATTGAAGCTTCACACCAGACAGCCAACCTTTCATTGTCTGAGATGCATTACCATGAACTGCTCACCTATACCTAGCAAACCAACAAGGGAGAGGACTCAAAAGGAGAAAAGGTGGATCTCACCTTGACTCTCTGAAATTCTTGAAGAAGGGTCTATTCTGCAGGAATTACCTTAATGTAATGCATTTCTTTGCAGGCCTTTCAGTGACTCTAGCACTCAGTAGTCAATAATCAAAGAAAGGCAATAAAGTCAAAAATGTTTTGGGGGAAAAATACATTGTAAGAAATAATCTGGTAAATTGGTGGCATCTCCTGATACCAATGTTTTATAAAGTTTAAGTGAAATACTAAATGAAACGATAAAACCTCAACTCTGATCTTTGGAGCATAATTGGATGAATCTTCTCTTTTGACTGATCCTTGAGAGGGATGGTTATACCTCCTATAGTCTGATCTTCAGCCTCACTAATTGATGATTTTAGTATATGGTCTATTTTCTATCTTGTCATAGTAACATCCATCAAAGTTCTTCCCAAATGCCAACCACTCAAACGTCAAACAGGCCAGACTGCATTTCTATGGGTGTGAAAAAGCAAAAAAAGTGATGGGCAGATTCCTTGAATTAAGGTCAGTTTTTGGTAATTACTCTGGACCCCAGTCCAGTCCATTGTGTGTTTTTTGTCCACTATGCAAAGTGGCAGGAACCATCACATGCAAGCTAGTCCTAACAGTCTGGGCTGGACCTTTACCACTGGAGCAAGACAATGCTGATTTGCATATGGCTAGTTCCTTTCCAGTGGTCTGGCGACCATTGTGCCATTGTGCGTAGTAAAAATATGAAAGTAGTGTTAGCTTGATCAAAACCGCAAAGAGGAATCATCTAGGGATTTTGTGTAACTGCAGACACAGATAATGGGCTGTTTTGTAGGTCTGGCATTATCCAAGAGTCTCTGATTTTACTGAAATTGTATGTATAATATAATTTCTTATAAAGGCTTTCAGACAGTCCATTGTTCTAGCATTGTGTAATTCATATTTGTCTAACATCCACTTCAGCATACAGCATGGGCAACGGGTCAGCCATGGCTAACTCCACTGAGTGATGGCATTATGTTCTTTAACAAAGACCGTATCCAAACCAAAATAAATGATCTTACTAATGCAATGTGCGCTTTCCGAGACCTAAAAATATTTGTGCTTTTAGCCATTTTTTTCAGATTGCCAAGAGCCCAGAAGCTTCCATAGCAATGACGGTTTGCAAAAACAAGCTTTCCCAAAAATGAAGCTTTTCACAAACATGAGATAACAACACCGACATTGACAAAGACAAAAGGCTGGTGCCTAATGCCAGACCTCTATGCTTTGCCAATGCCTGTTGTGCCATGTTACACCACCTTCCAGGTTTTATGCGGACTGGCCTTGTTGCGGATTGCCTCATTCTGGACTTTCTTGGCCTTTTATGAAAGAGTGTCTGCCGAAGATAGAGGGGTCATATCCTTTGATGCATTCACTACATTTCTACGAGTATCGTGAGAATTAAGGAAGTAACACGGCCTGTGTTCTCATAAATGTATTCCTGGAATAGATGTGAAACTTGCTTACTCGGACCTATGTTTCCAAATACATTTGCCTTTCTTTATGCTTGCAGCATGGTCTAGGTTATAAATATTTGGCTGTACTGCTGCCTCATAAACTATTCTCCAACCCAAGGGCTGTAAATGTATATCAATATAAATAAATGTATGTGAAACCTCAGGAGAGTCTGAAGTTAAGTCATGGAAGCATCTATATTCCTCATACATGTTGACAGTATTCTGTAACAATGTGAGCAAATCGTGTATCGCCACGTTCGTGAACGACATGCACGTGAATATATACAATATGCTGAGTGAAATAGCTTCAACTTTTTTTCCCCGCTCCCCATGTGGCACTCAAATTGATTGCCTCAAGATGTGAGGCAAAAACGTAAAAAAGATCTATATTACAGATGACTGGGGCCATGCACATTATTTTTGTTATGAAGCAAATCTTATTAATTTGAAACCTTAAGCGAATTTTAGTTATGACAAAAGCATGTGGGATAGCAGTCAAGAAAAAGCATAGTTTAGCTCACTTCCATATGTAACGAGTAAAAAGATTATGGCCCTCATTCTGACCTTGGCGGGCGGCGGAGGCCGCCCGCCAAAGTCCCGCCGTCAGGTTACCGTTCCGCGGTCGAAAGACCGCGGCGGTAATTCTGACTTTCCCGCTGGGCTGGCGGGCGGTCTCCTTCAGACCGCCAGCCAGCCCAGCGGGAAAGAGGCTTCCACGATGAAGCCGGCTCGGAATCGAGCCGGCGGAGTGGAAGCTGTGCGACGGGTGCAGTTGCACCCGTCGCGTATTTCACTGTCTGCGCAGCAGACAGTGAAATACATTTAGGGGCCCTCTTACGGGGGCCCCTGCAATGCCCATGCCAGTGGCATGGGCACTGCAGGGGCCCCCAGGGGCCCCGCGACCCCCCCTACCGCCATCCGGATCTCGGCGGTCCGACCGCCGGGATCTGGATGGCGGTAGGGGGGGTCAGAATCCCCGCGGCGGTGCAGCAAGCTGCGCCGCCGCGGAGGATTCAATGGGGCCGCGGTACACTGGCGGGACCCCGCCAGTGGTGCCGGTCCGACCGCGGCTTTACCGCCGCGGTCGGAATCCCCATTGAAGCACCGCCGGCTTGTCGGCGGTGCTCCCGCGGTCCTCCGCCCTGGCGGTCAAAGACCGCCAGGGTCAGAATGAGGGCCTATATGTTTTGAGATATTAAGAACGATTTCACCATTGACTCCAAAATGTTCTTATGTTTCTGGGGTCATCCTCTGACATAATAGACTGGCCCTTCCTTCTTGAAACACCAGTCCATAGCTCTCATCCAGTCATCCACCAACAGCGTTGTTCTGAATCCAATGCTTGGCAAATGTCTCTTTTGGACAGATCCAGATCATCACCGGAAGCACAATAGTCTGCTTACATTATCATACCATGTCGTAGAAGCCACCCTGTGCTGAGTAATACCTCCTGATCACTGGTGATGGTATTTAGCCCAGGCTCCATAGTCACTCTGGGGTGAGGTATGTTTTTTTCTACGAAATTAAATTCAACTGTTATATTTTTACTGATGTTGCGATCTCTCTTGGAGCTATCTAGGGGACCTAGTTTAGCTTTCCATCGTGCTTTGAGGCCTATGGAAAGTTCCAGTGATTTAGTTATTAAGAAGCTATATAACCTGGAGATCCCTCTTTTGCCCATACATCGCAGGACTAGTTTAGCCTCTGAGAGATTATTCTCAGAGGGGTGTACTATATCTACTTGGTGGGAAGCAAGTGAAGGATTTGGATACCCATACTAAAATAATTGTGATTTGTGTAGCTCAAGCTCTGCTTGTAACATGGAGGTTTATTTTATGTGGTTTTCCTGCGATACATCTTCCAACCTGGATAACGCAATAATGTCCCATTTCTTGAGGCTGGAGTCTGACGCTATGTATTAACCATTCCCTGCACCATAAGAGGATCTCCTGAGTCAGCTTACTGTGCTATTGGATGCAGTGAAGGGCTTTTTGGCAGCATTCCATAGTCGCCCTTCTGAATTTGTACTCACCCCCTGTGGCTGCTGTGATGCCTTCAAGCACCCATCCAAATACAGATAGGCCACTGCCAGGATGCGGAACATCAGGGGGGTCAGGGTACGATGGGCACCCTTCCTCGTTGGGAGGCCAGCCCCAGGTGGGCCTCTGCCGTCATCCTTGCCCAGCGGTGCAGGTCCTCCCACCGTTTACGGCCATTGGCGCTCCGCCTGTCAAAGACCCCCAGGGTCAGCACCTCCATGACAATGTCATGCCAAATACCCTTTTTCTGATGGGCACTGACCTGCAAAAATAAACCCAGCAGAAAAGGTTTTAGTCATACTGTCCGGATTGTTATACTCATGGCCCAACATATGCCTCATCCCCTTACACACATACATTGCCCACCATACATGCAGCACTCTGCCCAGGACCCCTCAGACCTCCCCCCCCCCCACCATGAGGTTTACACACAAAGCAATCCATACATTCATGGCCCACACATCATGCTCACAGTGTACGCACTTGTTTGTCTGGAGGACCATAGAGTAAAGTGTACTGGGGTTGTACCCCATCCACCAGTCTCTCCAACTCCTCCGAAGTGAAGGCAGGGGCCCTTTCCCCAGACACTCGAGCCATTGTTGCTTCCAGACACAGGTCACAGCAGCACTTGCAGTGTAGATCCTCTCCTGTTGAAGGTCAGGTAGCAAGTGAGTGAACAGATAGAAAATGGCAGTCATGTCCGCGGCGGTGCGTACCGTCATCACCGCCGTACATCGCCATTGGCTCCTGGAACCCGTAGGGCCCAATGATAACCAATGCGGTGTTGCGCAGCAGTCGTCGACCGCCGACCGCAATGGCGCACAACGCCAGCTTAATTATCTAATTTCCACTTGTCCCTCATCACAGGTCAGGCAGCCGCCATTTCAGGGGGGCACAGGCCATGGCACCTAACTGCATCACAGCAGACATTGGCACATCAACTGACTTACAACTTCACATACTGTTTCTGTAAAGAAAAAAATGCATATTAATGTTGGAATATTTGTGTATATGACCTACTGCTCACTGTTTTTCACCCTAGAGTTCAACCACTGAGGATGAATAGGAGATGGAGACATCCCCCAGTGTACAGACCCCTGGTGGACCTTGTGACAATGGAGGACAGGCACATTATCCTGGCCTACAGACTTGATAGGGCCACAATCCAAGAACTGTGTGCCCAATTGGAGCCAGACCTGATCTCAGCTATCCGTCACCACACAGATATTCCCCCCCTAGTGCAGGTCCTGTCAGTGCTCCATTTCCTGGCCAGTGGTCCCTTCGAAGCGACAGTGGCCATGGCATCAGGGATGTAACAGCCTATGTTCTCAAACGTGCTGACCAGAGTGTTGTCTGCCCTGATGAAACACATGCGCAGCTACATCGTATTTCCCCAGGTGGAGGATTTGGCCACAGTGAAGGCTAACTTCTGGGACATATCCCCAACATCATTGGTACCACTGATGGTACACATGTTGCATTTGTCCCCCCCCCCAGAGAAATGAACAAGTGTTCTGAAATAGAAAAAGCTTTCACTCTCTGAATGTGCAGATGGTGTGTTTGGCGGGCCAGTACATCTCCCATGTCAATGCAAAGTATCCTGGCTCTGTGCATAATGCCTTTATCCTGAGGAATAGCAGCATCCCATATGTGATGTCTTAACTCCAGAGGCACTGGGTGTGGCTAACAGGTGAGCCCGTTGTCCCCACCCAGTTTATGTAGGTATATTGGTGTGGGTTTGGCCCTAAGGGTGAGTGTGTGGCTAACAGGTATCCCTCGATATTTGTAGGTGACTCTGGTTACCCCAACCTCTCATGGCTACTGACCCCAGTGAGGAATGCCAGGACAAGGTCAGAGGAACATTACAATGAGGCACATGGGCGAACAAGGAGGATAACTGAGTGAACCTTTGGCCTCCTGAAGACCAGATTCCGGTGCCTCCATCTGACAGGTGGATCCCTGTACTACTCACCTAAGAAGGTGTGCCAGATCATCGTTGCATGTTGCCTGTTGCACAGCCTGGCCTTGTAACGCCAGGTGCCTTTTCTGCAGGAGGATGAGCCTGGGATGGTTGTGTGGCAGCGGTGGAGCCTGTGGGCAGTGACAGCATGAATTCCCTATTTCTATGGCCACTTACTGTACCCTTGGGCATCTCTATTTTCAGATCTCTGTGCCCCACTCTGGCTCCTGGTGTGTTTACTGCTGCCCACTACGTCATACCTATGTACATATTACAGTGCATTTGAATTGCAATGTTTACAGTTTGTGAAACTAATACATTTGTCAAACAATTGTCAGACTCCATATTTGATTTTGTTCCAAGGGTGTTAATTTGGTGCTAATAAGTGGAGTGGGTATTGCAATGGGCTAGGTTGCTGATGGAGGAACTTCCAGGGTAGAGTCCAGTCTATTTGTATCACAGGTGCATTGTCCAAGGGGGCACAGGAAGAGGAGCAATGGCAGTTCAAGGTGGACAGGATGACTGAGTGGGACAGAAGGGTGTCAATCAGGAGTGTCTCATTTCCTGGCAGGGGTCTTGGCAATGTTCTCTGGCTTCTGCCTGGATCGCAGGAACTGTGTGCTGGGTGGTTCTCCTTCTGCAGGGGGTGGGGTGCTGGGGGCCTGTTGGTCCTGTGGTGGGGCCTCTTGTCCACTAGCTTCGGCAGAGGTGGAGGGCTGTTCTTCGGTGTGGCTAGTGTCAGGGGCCCGTTGGTGTGCCACTGCCTCCCTCATGGTGTTGGCCAATGTCTGCCAGGACTCCTGCAATGGTGACCAGGGTGGTGCGGATGTCCCTCAGGTCCTCCCTGATCGCCAGGTACTGTCCCTCCTGCAGCCGCTGGGCCTCCTGCAACTTGGCCAGTATCTGGCCCATGGTCTCCTGGGAATGGTGGAATGCTCCATGGAAGTTGGTGAGTGTCTTGTGGAGAGTCGGTTCCCTGGGCCTGTCCTCGCCCTGTCGCACAGCAGTCCTCCCAGCTTCCCTGTTGTCATGTGCCTCTGTCCCCTGAACCGTGTGCCCACTGCCACTGCCCCCAGGTCCCTGATCGTCCTGTATTTGTGGGGTTGCCTGGGGTCCCTGTAGTGGTGGACACACTGCTGATTGACGTGTCCTGGGGACAGAGGGATGGGCCCACTGGGTAGGTGCTGTGGTGCTGTTTTCTGAGGGGGGAGGCTCTGTGGTGGGTTGGGACTGTGTCTGGGTTACCGACTGTCCAGAGGTCTCTGATGGTCCAGGTTGGTCGTCATGATCCAGGCATGCAGAGCTGCTGTCATCACTGTGGTCCTCTTCTGGGGGGAGACTGGCTGTGGCTGGCACCTACTCTCCGGTGACGTTGAGTGGGGGTCCTGTGGGGATGTAAATGCAGTGTTATTGTATCTGTGTATGGCATCTTGTGCATGGATATGTTTCCCTCTATGGTTGTTATTCGCAAGGCAGCTTTGGCATGTGTGAGTTGTGACTGGTTTGGCTAAGTGATTGTCACTAGTGTGCATGCTCTGGTGATGGGTGTCCATGCAGGTCTGTGATGGGAGTCCATGCATTGTTATGGCATGCAGGATTTGGTACTGGGATGGGTGGGTTGTGATGGTGGGGTATATGTGAGGTGGTGGAGTGATGGGGTGAGGGTAGCGGTAGGAGTCTGTGATGCCATGCAAGTAGGGGGGGATGAAGTAGTAATGATTTGACTTACCAGAGTCCAGTACTCCTGCTACTCCTGCCAGGCCCTCAGTATGCATGATCGCCAAGACTTGTTTCTCCCATGTTGTTAGTTGTGTGGGAGGAGATGGGGGTCCACCGCCAGTCCTCTGTACAGCTATCTGGTGTCTTGCAACCACGGAGCGCACCTTCCCCCGTAGGTCGTTCCACCTCTTCCTGATATCATCCCTTGTTCTGGGGTGCTGTCCCACGGCATTGACCCTGTCCGCGACTCTCTGCCATAGCTCCATCTTCCTAGCAATGGACGTTTGCTGCACCTCTGATCCGAATAGCTGTGGCTCTACCTGGATGATTTCCTCCACCATGACCCTTAGCTCCTCCTCTGAGAACCTGGGGTCTCTTTGTGGTGCCATGGGTGTAGTGTGAGTGGTATGTGTGAGGGTGTGTGGGGTGATGTGAGGGGTATGTGCTGTGAGGTGTGTGGATGGTGTACTGGTGATGGTGTTTTGTGGCTCAGATTCAGTGGGTGCTCCTGGCTTGCCTCTCTCTTACTTGCCAAAATCATTGGGTCATAAAGGGATGCGGGTATTGTGGGTGGGTGTTTTATAGTGTTGTGGGTGTGGTGTGTGTATGTGTATCAGGTGTGTGTATTTTGAATTGTCCATTGTGGTGTTGTTTTGTTAGTGTGTGTGTATTTTGAGCGCAGCAGGTTGTACCGCCAACAGATTACCACGGTTGAATGACTGCCACGGTGATTCGTGGGTCATGATGCTGCGGGCATATTTCTGTTGGCGTAACGGTGTGGGTTTTGGTACCGCAGGTTTATCACTGACCTTTGGGCTGGTGGACTTGTGTGTGTGTCTGAATAGTGGTGGATTTCTATGTGTGGGTCATAATACGGGTAGCGGTATACCGCCGCGGTCGCGGTATGTTGGCAGCAGTCAGCATGGCGGTAAGCAGCACTTACCGTCAATGTTGTAATGAGCGCCATAATGTCTGATTGCAGGTTATAGGAAAGACTACCTTTGGGCAGATTTTATTTGATGCTACTTGCATAAATTAGCTATTTCCTTGTTGAATATGGGAAGCAAAATTCAGTTCATAACTTTCATGTTCATGTTAAGGCTAATTATTATGTGAATCTAATATGTAACTTTACTCAGAATTACTTGCTGTAGAAGACCACATTTTTCTTCATAGGGTATAAGTGTGGGTCCAGGGGAAATCACTAAAAAACCTGTGAGGAAGATGCGGAAAGAGTTGTTAAACATGTACCAGGAAGTTAATATTGACAACGAAAGCAGGTATGATGTGCAGATCAATTAACAAGAGGGCAAAGGAATTAGGCCATTCTACATCTTGTAAAGTTACCTGAGCATGGAAAGAACAGTTGTAGATTATTGCAGAATACAAGTTGTAGCTAAAACTGAAAATGAACCGCAGCAGAAGAGACACAAGTTATCGGGGTAGAAACAATCGGTAGCATACATTTTATTTTAAATGCCTCTTTAACTGCAATATACATTGGAAATAGTACAACAAAATCTGTTTCTGATCTGCTCCAGTTTTGTGAAAGTAAGCTGTGGAACAGCAAGTGAGATGGCAGAATTCCAGGCAGCTCTCCTTTCCTTAATGCTGGTGTAAGTGGAAGGAAATCAGCATCCAGGGGTGAAGACTGTATTGCCATCACCCACATGGGAAGGGGAACGGCAGGACCAGGGGTGTAGCTTCATATAGGACGAGAGCAGTGTCTGGATTGGGAGCCTGTGCCCCAGTGGGTTCTGGGAAGGGAGGAGCAACAGAGGAGGCCGGGATCGGGAGCAGCAGGCAAGCTTTTAAAAATTATTTTCACTCAGCCTCATCACTCTTGATTGGTGGCAGCCGCCACTGCTTTTAAAATAATACAGAAGTGAAGGTGCCCACTATCCAGAGTCCCTGTTTGCTCCTGAGAAGTGCCCGTACTCTCTCATTAAATGCAGTGTAGCAGATCTGAAAGGTGTAGGTGTTCTTCCTTTCAAATTAAATAAATTCAGGTACTCAGTACGGGGCAGTATCTGCTTATTGAACCACTACCAGAAGAGCTTATCCTTGAGCATGTGTAGTTCATGGCAACTGCTTTTCTCTGCAGTTTAATTGAAGCAGTAAGCGGACTACTTTAAGGGGGCACTATGGACTGTGCATAGCAAGACAGGCCATTTTTATTGAGCAGCTTATTAACAATAATTTGTTTTTGTTATAGTAGTTCATGCCATTCACAGTGCATTTCTGAAGTGCTCTATGACTAGTTGTTTCTAGTGGCCTATGGTGCAAGATAACTCTGGTGGTTAATGCTCATGTTTTTCTCTTAAACATCTGTGTACAGTCTCTGAGCAACAGGTTTAATAGATTGGATGATTAATGTTCCTGCTTCCCAGTATTGCATGCAACACTTCACATTTGTACTGTATTTAATGCAGCGACCTTCTCTCAGCAGCTGTAAGCCTGCTGTAGCTAGTGAAGTGTATGTACAATTTACCTACAGCCTGTGGTCTATCCCAAAACTGCATCTATGTGCATGTATGTGTGTGTAGTCTAAAGTATCAGTGAGCTGTATTTGCAGTGGCCTGTGTCTCTGTACACAAAGCTGCTTGTATCTATATTACCCACAAGAAGCCTCTGTACCTTCTCTGCAGCCTGTAAAATGCTTATATAAATCAGATGCCTGTACACTCCCTACAGCCTGCTGGGTGTGTGTATTTTATAATTATGGCATTGGAGGTGCCTCTTCAAACTGCATTTATTGAGTGCTTTTACACTCTCCATGCACACTGTGCCTGTTGTGCTGCGAGGCCCTGGCCATCTGCACCTCACTCCCTCCCTGGCACTTTATTATGTCATTATGGCAAGTTTCCACATGCACCCTCTACCTTTGTTGTGCTGCAGGGGTTCGGTTGTTCGCTCCTCACCATTCAGCACTGCACCGTGTCAGTAGGGCCCGTGGGACCCATTCTTTTGGTTATGCTACACATCTGCCTTTATTGTGAAAGTTACCAATAGTTTGCAATAAAAAGGTCCAACTCTTGAATACCGTCACTACAAGCACCTAAAATTCTGAAATGTGCTGAAACACAGCTGCTGTGGATGGGGCCAATCGTTAGTTCTTTTTGGTCACATTAGCATCATTCTAGCCACCAGAGGTGTGTTTTCAGCACAGTGAACGGTGTTGTTACGACTTATCCTCCCATCTATTGCTTCTATTTGCCAAGAAAATCATCATCTGTTATACTCCTTTGATGTCTCCTGTATAATCATGGAACTAGCTTCTACAGAAAGGAATGGGTAAATTGGGTCCTTGTCCAGGGGACCAACCTTCCAAGGGACCCCCAAGTAGAGCTAGCTCTGCTCTGCAGAGAGTCTTGCCCTAATGACCTTGATTAATTTATGAGCAGATTGTTTTAAATACTGATTTTTTATTAATTTATTTTTAATGTGGGTCGTGTGTGTGGGTCTACTACAGACAATTTGCTGAGAAATGTTGTGTTTATGTTTCCTGCAACAGTCATAAAAAAGTTTCTTTGAAGTTAAAACAAGCCCTCACATATGAGAAATAGGAGGGTGTCACAGAAGTTATTTGTAGCAATATTAGAGAGCTGGTGGACTGTTATATTATTAAAAACACATATCACTCTCCCTGAATATTAGATGCAACACATTTAGGGACAAATTTAAGAAAAGTGGCACTGCACATAGTGCAACACCACATTCCTTGTGTCTCTTAGCGCCCACCTACCGCCACCATGTGTGCACTGTATTTAAAATACACTAAACCATGGCGCAGGGTAGGGGAAAATAGTGTATTTTTTTACGCTATTGATGTACTCTGCAGGATAACGCAGAAATGTTGGTGCTACTCCTGCAGAGTACATAGGGGTCATTATAAATAATGGAAGCTGCCTTTTACCCCCTGCTTAGATTTCCTTGCGCCATTTGTTCAGCCCCCCCTAACAGGGGATCGTCCTCCTTACCTACATTAGGCCTGGGGCACGCATAATGTGGCGCAAGGGTTTACAAAGTGGTGCAATGCATGCATTGCTCCACTTTGTAAATATGGCACAGGGGAAATGCCACCTTAGCGCTGTCTCAACATAAAAAAACTGACACGATGGCGCTAAGGTGGCACTAGGGGCTATTAAATGTGCCCCTCAGAATTTTGATGAGTGTGCCTCTGCACTCTCAGTGACCTGGCCAAAGAGGGCATGGAAGTGCTGACATTGAATCATAAAATCAAGGCTTTCCTGCCTTGAGCATAGAAAGGTAAAACCTCTTGTGAATACTATTACTAACCTAGCTGTTCGAAAAGGGCTTTCAATTCAGAGACCTGAGAACTGGGTGATAACATGCTAATTCAAGGAAGATTCAAAAGCCAACGTGACCTATCTTGAACCCAGCCACGGGCTCCTATCTCAGGAAGTTCCTGAAGTGACCAACTTGCTATATCTAAATTTAGGTTCCAGTTTAGGGGCAGAGTCTCTAGAAAAAAGCTCAGGTCATTTGGGTTTCCTGTCTTCAAATGGGGTAAGGGGTTTGTCTGTAGTCTAGTTCAAGCTGGGTGAGAAAAGTTCTAGAATGTGCCTTCTTTGGTGTTGTAGCTCAAATGGAGGTTGTATTGGAGGAGGCAGAAGTTCTTAAAGTTGTTTTTCCCCTGATATCATGAAGAGGTTTAGCGGGAGTGCTGCAGACTTTTCTTATAGGTTTGGAATTGGACAGAAAATACCTGGAAAGTATAAGAGCATGGTAGCCTCAAAAGAGAGATATTTCCATGCCTAGAAAGGCTTAGCAAAGGGTCAGGCTCTTCTTTACTAGGTATGGAAGACTGTAATTCAAATGGCACTGATGGACAAGCTCATTTTAAGATGCGTTTCTTTTTATGGTTTTGTGGAGTCACTTTAATAGAACACAGGGACAAGATCTCTTTGGGGCTTTTTTTAGTTTGGTTTCAGGTGACTTAAAACCAATACCACTAATGCCTCCTTAACTGTCCACCCAGCTAGCCCAGACCATTTTCCAGACTTTTTAGTTGGGTACACTGCATATCATGTTGAACTAATTCCCCTCTAACAGTATTGCCTTAGCCACGCCCCTGCGCAGAAGACAAGACACCTGAAACAGCTAGACCAGAGGCTCTCACCCTAACTTAAGTAGCAGCATCAGGTCTGACTGCTGGTGAAGATGTTCCCGGCAACAACAGGTCAGGCTCAAAGTAGAGATGCCAGTTCCGGAGCACTAGGAGGAACCCAATGAAAAGGGGAGGGAAGCTATCCATCGAATTGTAATCCAGAGGTGTCAACATCAAGCAAAGGAAAACAGTACATTTAGCACATACGCAGGCATGATAATGTTCAGAGCCAGCTGCTACCTTTCTCCTCTGCGACCCGAGAAAAAACTCGCAGCTTAGTCAAATACCTTGCACTTATCTTTATGTTCTCCAGAACCCTTTTCTTTCGAAAATGGGAAGGAAATCTGAAGGGCCGCAGAAGTTCAAAAAAATGGATGCAAACCCTCAAGACCTGGACAAAAAGGTTTTGAAGACTACTCGTCTCTTTAGTTCTGATGGCAGAGCTGGAAACGATCAGGATTCAAATATAAATGCTCGTAAACCCTGAACCTACTGATACTACCCTCACTCTTCGAGAAAGAGAGTATAAATTAGTATCCAAAGCTCTGGCGATTACTTCTTCGAGACTTCCAGTGATGCCTCCTGACATCCACAAAAATCCTTAAAGAAAGAAAAAATTAATACAACAAATTAACATTTAAATGGTTATCTTTCTATAAAAATAGAGTTAAGAGATATTTGTTGGAAAGAATGCATGCACTATAATAAAACATATATTCTGCATATTATGGTCCCTCTGAGCCTCTAGTTGAAGGACATTAAAGCAGAAAATGAAAAACTCTGTCATCAAGAGGGAAAATTAGCACCCATTACCATGAAATAACAAAAAGATTGTCACCCTTTCAGAAAGTATACGGAGGAGGTCACCTTATGGGTGTTGTTAGTATGCACATTCAGACAGATTTTGGGGCTACATTGTAGAGAGCATATGTCCACCACCACAAGACCCGATCAGAAAAGGATTTGGTTAAATCCCCTACTCATAGTCACGAGCCCATGTACAAAAACTCTCAAAACGTCTTTGCTTGCAAATTTAGGTGGCAAAAACCACGGTGGACCCTTACACCTCAGCCTCTGCTTTTTTGCCATCCCCCATGGTAAATATGATGGAGGAGAGGTGATTTATTGGTTGCAGTGGCTAACCTCCTTTTTTAACTGTGAAACGATTTGTCCTACATTACTGAAGAACGTGATACTTGACTTTTTCCCCTGTAGCTTCTGATATGTGATTTGTACATACCCATCTTTCTTCATTCCACTAACATTCCGATAGAACATGAAACTATGTGCACTTTGCAATTTATAAACAACTTAACAAAATAAGAACATGCAGTTGATAACACGTCCCTTTATGATAATTTATTACACATCAGGACTCGTTTTAGGCCAATTAATCTTTTGACCCAGTTGAGAGACACCTTAGGGCGAGATGGCTAATCAATATGTCGATCAATACGTCAATAATGTCATCAATATTTATTACAATAATGCATTTCACTTTAATCAGCTCAAGACACCACCATGATCTTACAGTCATGAATAAACACACCAGTTTAGTAGAATTTTGTGTGTTTTATCCCCTATTAGTTACAATTCTAAAAGCAAGTGTGTTAATCTCAAAACCAAGAAACACAATAGCATAGTCGCAATATGGAAACTCTGAAAAGATTTAATCAAGGCAAGAATAATAAACATTAGAACATAACATGATGTGAACATAGGTCAACTTTAGCAGAGTGTCATTAATGCGTCAGTTCAACAAAGCATGGAATTAGTCATTTGTCTATTTGCGTCAGTTTAGTGGACCCTGTCCTAACCACTGATTAACATTAGCATGTTGGGCTTCATGCAAAACAATTTAGAACACCAATTTGGAAAACATCTAACTATGGTCTCTGTCAAAATAAGCAGTTGGTACCTAGAAAGGAAAAGCAAACAGACAAATCACAATTTCATTGTCACAGTTACCCTCCAAGGTTTGAGTCAGCACTCAGGTTCAGTCTTCGTCTTCAGGACATCAGTTGAATCGCCATCAGTATCTCAGCTCTGGGTAAAGGGGCACTTCCCTCATAAGGAGGTAAAGTGTAAATGGGCAATCTAAGGAAAAGGATGGTTTAAGTAAACCATATAAGTCACCAAATAGAGTGACAAAGTTTCTGGATCAAATCAGCAGCATCTCCCTAACCCACCTAAATGGCTCCCTGTGTCTTGGTTTTTATCCCTTTTCTTTGTACATTCCCCTAAAACTTAATTGGTCAAATGTTATACCCCACTATCTTTAGCCAATTAGAAAACAGGTTATGTCAATAATCTTTCACCCCACATTAGTTCTCAGACTTTTTATTGGTCCATATGATTGACGTCTTCAGAGGTAGCACGTCCGGTATGATTTAATCCTTCTGTAATTCTTTGCACATCTTTTGATCATTAGCTCCATTGTCTTCACCGGTTTGAACGACCTTGTACATTACATTAGTCTACACTGTTGCATTTTGGCTAAACATTTCTACAAGCAATATGAATTTCATGAGACCGGATCCACTATAGTTACTTTCAGCTTCTAGTTTGAAGAAAACAAGAGGTCATGTCCTTTGCGAGTCACCACTCTGCACGTTTAGAAAAAACACATTTAATATGAGAGCCAGGCAGCTAGGCTTCGGCTCATGCTAACTTAAGGCCTACAAGATTTATTTAGCAAACTTTAATAACATAATCATTAATAATAAGTATAAAACTTATTAAAATGCAATATTTTTATAAACATTCGTCATTTTCATTAGTCCACGTATAAATTGGCGTCCACTCCCCGTGGTCACATTTCAAGTACATGTTTTAACAAAAATATATTAGTACAATGTCTATGCGGCATTATCACACATTAGTTCATAAACATTTCATGTTAATATAGATTTTATAAGCTATGCTCTCTCACAGTCATGGGCTGTGTAGGAAGCCCCCCTGTAGAGGACCCCATTCAAGCACCCCCAAGTGTTACAACTTAACACTAAGCTTTCTCAGACACTAAACATTGTGAAGATGAAATGTACCATATACATTATGAAAACTGAAGACTATACAATATTTTTAAGATAACAAAATAAGTCAAGCAAGTAACGCTGCAACAAAAAACGTCAGAATTTTAGCATAAAATGTTGATACAGTCTAACTACTATATATTTTAAAAGAGCTACAGGGCTTCCCATTGACTGCAAAGTGAAAAGGGCCATGACAGAAAACATTTGTAAGTATAGCATGCTAAGTGGAGGGAAGGGAGTAATGTTTCATATGGGCATCCTGACAAGCTGTTCATTTTCTAAACATAGGGTCTCCTTTACAAGAGCATTGCACCACAGGAATGCCACTTTTTCCGACGTTCCAGTGACACAAAGCTCTGCTCCATATTTACAAAGTGGCGTTAAGCCACTTTTGTGGCTTAATGCCACCCTGTAAATACAGCCCCTTTACACATGTGTGTGGAACGGGCTTGTAATGGGTTTTGCTGTGAGCGTTACACCGCAACACTCATTGCATTTTGATGTTGCCCCAGATTTTTGAGAAATTGTAAACCTGAGGTAGCTCCAAACACTAACGCCACCCAAGGGGTAAGAGTGACACAACGAGAAGAAATGCTTTTATTTCTCCTTGTTTTTCCTTTTTCTACGTGATCTGCGTCACACATAGAAAGAGCAAAACACCATTAATGATTGTTTATGTGCAGGACTGTGTCCCTTCCTGCACATAAACATAAACAAACATTAAATAATGATGAATTGTTACTTCTATGTAGGCTGAATTATGCAGCACACATAAAAGTAACAAATCGGCATTACTGTTTATGTGCAGGAAAGGGACACTATCCTGCACATAAACAATCATTCCCTGCAATGTAGGCACTATGGTGCAAGGGTGCCTGCACTGGCGCTAGGCACTAGGGAAAACACAGGGGTGCGCCATATTGTAGCAAATACGGCGCATCCCTGCGTTTCTGAAATGAGGCAGTGCAGCACTGCAAAATTTGCCACAGCGCTGCACCACTTCTTTGTAAATGAGCCCTATTGTATGGTGAGGGCTCTGTAGCGCGAAGCCTGAAACTGTTATGGGTCAATATATATGTTAATCATTATGCTTTCATTCCTCTTGGACTATAGAGTGTGATATTCCATTTCAGTCCTTCTTCTGTGACCTTGGCATGTTCTTGTTTTGGTTTTGAGAGTCTAGTCACCCTACATGAAGGTTAATTGGCTGGGTTAGTGGTGATCCCACTGACGACTATGGCAGTCACTTTGCAGATTGATAGGGTGGAATAATTATAAGAATGAAATTCACACTATGAATGAAAGATAGTTGAGAGGTACATCTTTATATTAAACTGGCATCATACATGGGAGAATAGATAGGGGAAATCTAGTGCATGAAACACCAATAATTTTAGACTTTATTTGTTGGCCTTCAAGGTGGCCTCTCAAATCCATCTATTTTGCCAGGTATAATTTTTTCCTGGGTGCCATTGTTGCAACAAAAGTCTGCTCCTGCATCACCGGGGTTTTTTATATGAAAGAAAATGCAGCATCAGTTGACGCCTTTTGCAAAATGTGATGAAACAGCCTTACAAGTATAATTTTTCAAAGGGTTTCCCAAGAAACCAGTGGGTAACACAAACCAAACCTTTTTAGAGACAACTTCAAATATGTGAGACAATTCCAAGAATAATATATTGTACTATGTTTGGCTACAGGTTTGTGATTTTTATTTTTTGGGTATGTACTAAAATATACAAGATTAAAAATAGGCATAGATTATATGCATGTTGGTGTAATGTTATGTTTCAGGGGTTTATCAAAGTACCCAATTCAAATGTGAGCACATCTCCAAGACTACATGATGACAAGCCTACCAGTCATGAGTTGTGCCTCCATCTCAGTTCAATAATTTATTTTGGATGCAGACAAAAACATTTCTCTGTATTTCCATGTGAGATGAGGAAACTCTTACCATTGATGTGATGAACTCTAAGGATTCTGTGCAGCAACTCAATTTGATCCTAGATAGTATTTCTCACCCCTAATTATATGGGCAATAGTATTTTTCTGGAACTGCTTTATCTTTTACTATTGTGCTTGGTAGAATAAAGAAATACAGTGACTTAGTTAGTGTGAGATAGTTAGCCCCCGAGGCCACCAGGCAGAAGAGAACAGGGACCATTATGCATGTGCCTTGTTACCATAAATTGTGCTGTAGAGCAACAGAACACTCTACTCTGTGAGTAGTGCAGGAGAAGGTGGGGGAGTGGATATACTGCATGTTACCTTACAATGGAAAGGGAAGGGTTCTAAGGTCAACCTTGCAGTACACATGAGACAGTGAGAAAAGAGACAGAGGCGAGGATGGGATGGGATGAAAAACCTTCAGAGGTCTGTTTTGGCATGTGAATGTGCTGATTGAATAGATGGATTTTCATTCGCTGGATAAAGTAGAGAATGAATAGAGGTTGGCAGAAGTGGCCTTGCATATGCTTTCTTAAGAGGAAGTGGAAAAAGAAGGGAATACAGTGGATTTGTGTATACAGAGCAGTATAAAATACCAGATCCTAGGACAGCAGCAGGGAAACACCTAGATTCTTGTTTTTGCCTTCCTTTGTGTTCTGATTATCATTCTGAGGATGCAACTGCTGCATTTCATGCATGCTCCACCAGCTGTCCTAATCATGATTGTCAGGTGCAGTGGGGTGACACAGTTGACTGTCTTCTGGACATGCAATTAGCCTGAAAGGGGGATCCTGTGAATTTCTCCGAGGGTGATTTTGATTGATACCTGTAATGACCTTCGATAACGTGTAAATCTTCTTTCTGGATGGTTCTCAATGGAATCAAGTGGTTCATTTCAGGGACTCAGAGCAGCAGAGAGCTGTCTTTGTTGAAAAGGAAAAACATCAGAGAATGTTTCGTTTTTAGAGTCTTGTTGTACTAGGAAAGGCTTTACTAAAAAGAGAGGGAACAGTTCATAATAGATAGGGCCTTATTACGAGTTAGGCGGCGAGTGTGGTGGTCTCATGACCGCCACACTCCTAATAACGGCCATAGTCTTCTTTGTCTACATGATGGCATGAGGTTAGGAAGTAAGGACATGAGAATAGCAAACATGCAATATCCGTTTTTTTGTGAATTACACAACCAACATTTGTCAGAAATTTCTGGATACATTTTAGGTCAAATTAATGGAGGTAAAAAAGTGTCTTTGTAGTATTTGCTGCACAAGAAAATCTCCCAAGCTTTAGCCATATTTTCTCCACAATGAAATAGGCAGCACTATACTTAAGTCATTCTTCCAACATAGTTCTGTGTCTAATTTATATATAACAGTAGGAAAGTGCTGTAAGTGTTTATACATAATAGACGCTTTAGAAGTAGTATGTCAATATCACATACGTGTGTATCAGAGGGCATAGCTGCATCAGTATGAGACTGAAATTGTTTTATGAATTAGATGTGGTATTGATTAATAATTGAAACGTATCTTTAAAATTAGTTGGGAGAGCAAAATGAAGGTGTGCTTGAGAGAATTCAAAGAATGTTCAGCGAATAATTGATGCACCCATCATAGACCTTTTTTCATGTTTCCTGTAAAATGGTTTATTGATGATTTGTATTAATTTATTAATCCATATTGTTGAATGCAGAAATGTGTTCACATCTATGTGGGTGAATGGCATTATAGGTTCCATCAATTTATAGATGTGCTTACAAATATGAGAACATATAATCTGTGGTTTTCATCAAAATTTCAAATGCTCACACAACGCGAAAGGAGATATAAAACTCCTTTCTATATCCTCCCATAACAGATACTATGTGGAGGAATCTAGAATCCAATATATAGACTGTTTTAATAGGATGGCTGTGTGATACTTATAATATCAGGGAAGTTTACGCTACCATTGTTTTTTAGGTGTTTCAACATACAAGATTTTGTTTTGTTCCAAAGAAAGGAAGACAGAATAAATTAAACTTCAGAAGGTACCTGGAAGGAACATTTCATCGGGATGTTAGATAAGGTGTATAAGATAATAGGCACTAGCATCATCTTGATGTTGTTTAGACGTCCCCAACCAGTGAGGTATAAAAGTTGCCAACAATTAGCTAGTGTTGTGAATTTGCTAATGTAATGTACAAGATTAAGTGAGATAGAATCTTTAACAGATGGAGAGAACCATAGACCTAAGAATTTAATGTTATTTGTGGTCCCTGGAAATCTGGTAGTCAAAAAATCTTGCTTAAAAGTACATTTATTAATGGGTAAAATCTCACATTTATCAGTATTTAGGCCCATATTTATACTTGGTTTGCGCTGAATTAGCGTAAATTGTTCTGACGCTTATTCAGCGCAAACCTAACTCCATATTTATACTTTGGCGCTAGACACATCTAGAGCCAAAGTTATGGAGTTAACGTTGTTTTATGGACGGGAAAACTTACCTTGCGTCAATGAGATGCAAGGTAGGCATATTTCCATGGTCAGAGACCATGGAAAGTGCCCACAGGTGCCCTTCCATTCCCCCACGGACACCACCACCCACCCCTACCCACACCAGAAGGACACCTAAGGATGGGGGACTGGGTTTTTTCCCCAACACCGCTCGGGGGCCCTGACTAGGGGTCATAACACCATCAATGCATTGGCAAGCACCCACAATAGACACTACCCATCGACAAATCACACATACAACATAATGTACCATCAACAGGGAACAAACTCACAATGACATAACCATACAACGCAGCATTCGACATACCCAGCAAGCACACATCACAACATATCTGACATACCATTCACCAAACAAGCACGCACACACAGTCAAAGCACACAAAGCCAAACAATAATGTAACAAACAAATGTCAACAGAAGCACTACTCAATACCATGAGAACAACATGTCCCCAACATACACATGGTCTTCAAACAACACACCCATCCCAGGTGGACAAATGCACTGCACACAACCTCACATGCTGCTGAGACAAAACAGGTAGCACAAGCACAACTTACACACAAATAGTCACACACAAACAATGTCAGCCATTTTCAAATATGCCCAAGAAAAGAAATGCAGGTCAAATATGTAACATTAAAACCAACAACTGGTTAGTCCAATTATCTATTAAAAGTTAGAACAAATATGAAAATGTCGAAGGCCATAGACCAGTTCGAAAAGAAATAGTGCAACATGCACTTGATGCACATCTTGGTGCCCTGAACTTGACTCCTGACTGCCATGTAACCTCAACAGGTAGGGGCAACAAGAGGGCAGGCAGGCACCTCAGGGTTTATGGGGGGGCAGAGGGCAGGTTTGGGCTTAAATTTGGGAGTGGGTCCCTTGGGATTAGGCTTGGGAGGTTTTTTTTGTTCTAGGCATAGTGGAGGGTTGGGTTCTCCTGTGAGGGGTAGACTTCTTGGTGGGGGAGGGGCATAGGTATTTGCAGAGGGTAGAGGAGGACTTGGAGGTGGAAGGGACAGGCCTGGAGAGGAAAACAGAGCATTTAGGGATCTCGGGGGGGGGACAGAAGTAAGGGAAAGTTCAAAATATGAAAGGAACACTTTTTTAAACACATGAGGATGGTCATCAGAAGGGGGTTTGGGAGTGGAGGGTAAGGGAGTGGTTGTCTGATATGTCGGTGTGGTTGTTGTGGTGTGTCTTTGTGGGAGGTATGATTGGTGGTGGTGGGTGTCTGTTCGGTGGGTGAGTGAGGGCGTTTATGTATATGGGACTGAGGTGGCGTGGAGGTGCTGGGGGATGCAGTGATGCATGGTTGAGTGTATGTGTAAGAGTCTCAGTGGTTGTGATGTCTGCGGGTGTAGTGACGGGTGGATGTCTGACGGTCTGCTGTGGTGCTGTCTGTGGGTAAGATAGGTGTAGTGGCTAGATCTGTGAATGTTGGTGTGGTGTCTGCAGGTGTGTCAGGTTTTTTGTCTGTGATGCTGGAGGTGGTGGGGTGTCAGGGCAAGCTGTGACTGTTGATGTGTATGCTGGTGTATGTTGCTTGTGTGCATGCCATTGGTGTGTCCTGTGGTGCTTGTGTTTTGCTGACCTACCCTTGGATGTTGAGGTGAATGCATGCTTGTCTATCTGTGTGCTTTGGCTGGGTTGGGGAAGAGGGGTTTGGGGTTGGGAAGGAGGAGGCGTGACGGAAGACACAGGGTGACTGGCTGCTGTCAGTGTGGAGGCCAGAACCTGAAATGATCTGTAGGCCAGTCAGTGCACTGTGAATGCCCTCCAGGAACGCATTGCTCTGTTGTATCTGAGTTGCCAGTCCTTGGATAGCATTGACAATGGTCGACTGACCCACAAATATCGACCTCAGGATGTGAATAACCTTCTCACTGAGGACAGAAGGGCAGACAGGGGTAGAGGTGCCTGCGGCAAAGGACACCCACCCTCGAGAGTGAGCAGGCACGGCCAACTAGGTGGTAAGCTACAGGGAGGGCAGTGGTAGTAAGGGGGATGAGGGACAGAGATGGTGCTAGGGTGGCCCCAGATGCCTCTGCCACTGCCAAGGAGTGTCCACTGGAGGAGGATTCCCTTGGCCTCTGGGCCACTGGGCCACTGGGTCCCTTGGTGTCAGTTGTCTCAGAACTCTGGGTCCTGTGTCCAGCAGTTTCCCCACTCCGCTGTGCCCTGTCTCCTTTGCCTGCTGATGCACAGAAAGAAAGAGAGAGAGAGAGAGAGAGAGAGAGAGAGAGGGGGCGAGCGAGAGAGAGAGAGTCTTCACATTCTATACACACACACATACACTACAACATGTGCAACAGTAACAACACATCTATGTGAAATAAAGCCCTAGTTAGAAACCACTCAGAGCCTACATCATGTCACAACAAGATACTTCCAACATTCCATATGACCACAGTCTCACCCATAACATAAGCAAACAATTTGACCACTACATCACCATCCCATCAATCCATCTGTAACTCAAAAGCATCGTGCACAAGATAGACTGGCTGCATCAAAAATCTGTCCCCATACAGATCATCACTGTCCATCATCAAATCAGTCTAAGGAAATGAAGTTGACTGATAACACAATATCATGCCTACCCCTACTCCACATCTGCCCAGTCCATCACCATTAGTCATGTTCCATGAAAGAAAACTAATTTCAATTAAAATATGACTCAGCATGTTGCTTTCCAATCACATGCCTAACATCATTCCATACACAACTTACACAATGTCAAACACCTCAGATGAAGACACTACAAATGGCATTCCCATACAGTGTGCAGCACAAAATGGCATAGCATGTCACTGAAACATTGTTAGAAATGGGGTCTCTAGTTGACAGTCAGTTTGCAACCTCTACAAGTAGGGACCCTCACTCTAGTCAGGATAATACGTGCTCTGATAGCCCCTGCTCACCCCCTTGGTAGCTTAGCACGAGCAGTCATGCATATCTCAGAAACACTGTGTAAAGCATTTGCACATAACACAAAGTAATAAATGAGAACACTACAAAAGGACACCACACCAGTTTTAGAAAAATGTGCAATATTTATCTATATAAAACAAGATCAAATACGTTAAAAGTCCCCTATACAATGATAAATATATGAATTCTGCAAGATTTACTCCACATTACAGCTACTTGAAGTCGATAGCTCCACCACAGCATCGTGATCAACAAAATCAACAGTGCAGGCCAGCTGTGGTGTCACAGGCCAGCTACGGTGTCCGAAAGACACGCAAACAGTACCTTTGGAATTGCTGTGATCCTCACGTGAGCTCCGGAGAGCGGCGTCACCGGTTTTGTGGTGTTGGTTTTGGAGTCAGTGCGGGAGTCGTTAGGCCCTTGAAGTCATACCCCTTATGGATCAAACTCAGGGCTGATGAAGACAGGAGCACTGGCGTGGATAGTATCGGGGCTGTGGTGCAAAGTGGGATGATGCGACCTGAGGTGCCCACAGGTCACGGTGCAGGCAGCGACATCATCATTGCTGAAGCACTGTCATCGGTAGGCCCAAGCCAGCTGTGCCAGATGGGACGGTGCTTTGAGACCCTCAATAGCGGTGTCCACAGGCCACGGTGTGGACAGGATGCCTGGTGACAACACTGGAGTCGATGGTGCTGGCGTTGGTGGACCGGGCTGCTGTGAGGGACAGGATGGTGCTTTGTGTACCTCACGGGTGGTGTCCACAGGCCATGGTGCAGGCAGCGGTGCCGGTGTCAGCAGGAGCTGCGGCGTCGGGGATGCCCAGGCTGTGGTATGAGCAGGCGATGCCAGAGTGCGGGCCCACAGGTTGCGGTGTGAGCAGCGGCTCAGTGAAGTCATCTGAGGATGGTGTCTGTGAGACCAGGGTCACGGTGCGAAGTGGGGCAATGCGACTCCGTGCAGCATTGGCAGGTCACGGTGCAGGCCAGCCGGCTTTGTTGGCAGTGGCGCAGTGGTTTCTCCTCTTGAACAGGACAAATCACACAGTTCCCAGTGCTGCAGGTCGATTAAACTGAAGTCTTTGCTATCCCTGAGACTTCCAACAGGAGTCAAGCTCTACTCCAAGCCCTTGGAGAACTTTCTCAGGCAGGACACACAGCAAAGTTCACCATTCACACTCTTTTCAGACAGAAGCAGCAACTGCAGGCCAGTCCAGCAAATGGACAGTACTCCTCCTCCAGCTCTTCAGCTACTCTCCTGGGTAGAGGTTCCTCTTGATTCCAGAAAGATTCTAAAAGTCTGGGGTTTGGGGTCTTCTTCTTATACCCTGTTCTACCTCTGAGGTTTACAAACTTCAAAGCAAAGTCTCAAGTGTTTGCAAGATCCTTCCTGGTCTAGGCCAGGCCCACACCAGTGGGTTGTAGACTGCATTGTGTAAGGGCAGGCACAGCCCTTTTAGGTGTAAGCGACCACTCCTCCCTCCACCCTAGCTCAGATGGCCCATCAGGAAATGCAGGCTACACCCCAGATCCCTTTGTGTCACTGTCTAGAGGGAATTCACAACAGCCCAACTGTCAAACTAACCCAGACGGGGAATCCTCAAACAGGCAGAGTCACAGAGTGGTTTAAGCAAGAAAATGCCCACTTTCTAAAAGTGGCATTTTCAAACTCACAATCTAAAACCCAACTTTACTGATTTTAATATGTATTTTTCAATTGTGAGTTGAGACCCTAATCTCCATATTTCTATGTGCCCTCAAATTGAATCTGCACTTTAAAGTTATTTAAAGGCAGCCCCCATGTTCACCTGTGAAGGAGATAGGCCTTGCAACAATGAAATCCGAGTCTGGCAGTATTTCACTGTCAGGACATGTAAAACACATAAGTACATGTCCCACCTTTAACATACACTGCACCCTGCCCATGAGGCTTCATAGGGCCTACCTTAGGGGTGCTTTACATGTATAAAAAGGGAAGGTTTAGTCCTGGCAAGTGGGTACACTTGCCAAGTCGAATTGGCAGTTTAAAACCGCACACACAGACAGTGGCAGGTCTGAGCCAGGTTTACAGGACTACTAATGTGGGTGGCACAACCAGTGCTGCAGGCCCACTAGTAGCATTTGATTTACAGGCCCTGGGCACCTGTAGCACACTTTACTAGGGACTTAACAGTAAATCAAATGTGCCAATCATGGTTAAACCAATCACCAGTACAATTTCTATAGGGAGTACTTGCACTTTAGCACTGATTAGCAGTGGTAAAGTGCGCAGAGACAATAAACCAGCAAAAACAGACCTGAAACAAATAGGAGGAAGAAGGCAAAAAGTTTGGGGATAATCCTGCAAAAAGGGCCATTGCCAAAAAACATCTACCTAAATACTAGGAAAAGATTAATTAGGAGTTTCTGCACCCACTAAACTGATTCATTGTCACATAGACAACAATTCTATGTACTGCAATAGGGGCTTATATAGCACACAGGATGAATCCACATACAACCACAGGGAGCATAGTAACACCAACAATACAATGGACACCAAGCAATGTGCATGAAGGACTCATAGCATTCTACCATACATGCTGAATAGAAACCTCTACATGACAACATCTAAACACCTACATCACTAATAACTATCCAGACATGTGGTTCCTAACACCTTAGTGCAGAACTAACACTTACACATCTGATTAAAAATGTACCTATGAATGATACATACACCTAGAGTCAAGCAAATTGAATGACAACATATTCCACAACACCAACACGTGTATGTGAAATGGAACACCTGCCACACCATTAAGTTGGGCAGAAATGAGCAAAGCCATAAACAAACCTGTCCAAACAGGCTCACATTTGCAAAGCTAAGTCTGGGAAAAAAGAGAGGGTTCAACATCAAATCAGGCACTAAGTATCAATTGATACATGCTATAGGCAGCAAACAGCATTTTGTGCACTCATATAGGTATGGTATTGCCCTATGTAGCATGGGCAATATACATGGGGTAAGGATCAGCAGCCTAGCAACTTACTTTAGGATAAAAGGTATTTGTATACATGTCAATGTAATACCATAAAATGTCAATGTATAATTGTCACCGTGAATTTCACATTGTAGGATGTCCACCCTAATCAAACTTCACATTTCCAAATTTATGAATCTGCCATGACAATGGGACACCTCCTCAAACCTCATAGGGAGTGTAGTAAGTTGGGCATACCAAGAGCCTGACTGGGATGACAGCCTCACATTAAGTGTCCAACTATTTCAGGTCACAGGATTAATTGTCCCTGTTACTCATCTGTCAGACCCAATGTTGCACATAGAGCAGATCCAGTGGAATACGAGTGGTCAGAGACCAAAGAGCTATACAATTTACCATTTGGTGGGGAGGATGACACAGCAGGTTATAAATGTGTATGGCTGAGTAGAGTCACACATATGGCACGTCACATGTGCATCTCCACATGCAATCATACTATTTGGTAGGCAAAGGTGATTAACTTGTTCCCATGAACAATACAATGGCCACATCTGTGTTTGTATGTTGGCAACTGTAGTACCATGTCTTCCTAGTAGTCACCTTACCTGTAGCACTTACCACATCATCACAGCTGCAATATTTAAACATCATACACTAAACTTTCAGAGGAAAGTACATAGGTTCTGTCAATGCTTATCCCCCTGTGGCTGCTGTGCTGCCCTCAAACACCCATCCACCTCAGTGTAGGCCATGGCCAAAATGTGGACCATTAGGGGGGGTCAAGGTCTGACAGGCACCCCTCCCTCGCTTTGAGGATATCACCAGCTGGGCCTCTGCGGTCTTCCAGGCCCAACATCTGAGGTCTTTGCTTTTCAATCCATGGATCTTGAATGTACTGGAAGATGTTGACAGCTGCTCAGCAACCAGTTATTAGAAAAGCCGATGTATGTTCAGTTTTAAACTTGCCCACAGGAAATGTTTCAAACGATGTGCAAAAACGCCTCCAGCAGTTCCTTTTTAGTTGAGATATTTAATCTTTAAAACCTAGGGCAGCTAAGTCATGATTCCAAGTGTCTTGGTTTCCTTGCCAACACATTTGCTTCGGGTCTGGCATGACCCTTCCTGAAAGTTTCAAGAAAATGCAAAATGTATTTATGTGTTCATGTGCCACACTCATTAAAACTGTCTGAAATTCCATGCCTACTACATTAATACTATTTGTGGTCACATAACTCATGATCCCATATTACCCATTTTGGAATCTAATTTCACAGTTTTGCAAATGTTGCCCAAAGCTGACTTGAAAACCATTAATTAATCACTGTAGTCTGCTGACAGTGAGACTACCTTTGGCCTTTTGTTTGGTCTATTGCATTATATGAACTGCTGTTGCTTCTCTGTGTACTCTACTTTGGCCTGCTGTGCGTTACTATCTGCTAAGCCATCACATGTGCTCAGTCGCCTGGGGTGACCTGATAACTCTTTGCTCATCTTCCTTGAAAATTCTTCTGCTCTAGGTGCGCCTTTTACCTTCCTGCTCAGTTTGATTCCTTTGATGCTTTGCATCCTTGTCGGCTCTACTTCTCCACTCAATCCAATTTTCTAGCATCTCTGTTCCTTTGTTTGGAATGCTTCCCTGGGTCACCCTGCTCTGCATAGTCTCCCTCTTCGTTGTCCTTTCCTTTGTGGTTTTCTAGGTGGTAACCAGACCCATCTGAATTACCCTGCAGGCCTCTTGCTAAAAGCGTCCAGCTGAAAGTCTGGCCCGAAAATGGGGAATTACCAGGGGGACTGGACCCAAAATTCCTTGTTTTGTTGTTATGTTAACTCATAATGGACCAGATTTTCTCCATCCACGGCGTTACCAGTACCCCTGATATTGGTAGCTTTGGAGTGGAAACAATATGTCCCACATATAGGGCCAGATGTAGCAAAAATTTGCAAGTCGCAAATAGCCCGAATCGCAATTTGCGACCCCGCAAAATCGGAAATGGGATGCAAAAACCCCATTTCCGAATCGCAAATTGCGACGCGAGCCATTACCGACTCGCAAATTCTGAGACCCCATTGTGCGACTCGCAATTAGGGAGATGCAATTTGCGAGTCACAAACCATATGAAAAAGCCACTCGCAAATTGCGACTAGTCGCAAAAAGCCCATTTTGCACACCCAATTTACCACTAAGTCAGAGCAGGTGGTAACCAGAACCAAAGTATAAAAGGAGACCCAGAAGGCATCTGGGTTACTCAAGATGGCGGAGATATATGTGATAGCAAGGAGGAGGAGAGTCCACGCTGCACAGCGGAGGAGGAGGAGGAGCCAGAGACAGGAGAGGATATACAGAACCAGGCAGACACTTTTCCAACAAACTGAGGAGGAGATATATGATAAATACAGACTCAGCAGTGCAGCAATATTAGAATTAATAGATCTACTCAATCCGCAGCTGCAACGCCAGACTGTGCGCAGCAGCGCCATCCCCACACATGTGCAAGTGCTATGATCACTGCACCTCTTGGCCTCGGGTAGCTATCAGGGGGTCATTGCTGTGGCAGGTGGGGTATCCCAAAGTGCACTCTCACGGTTCTTCAGATGTTTCTTAGATGCCATACTCACACACATGTCCAGATACATATATATATCCAGGAATGAGGCAGAAATCAACAGCACCAAGTTGGAATTCTGCAGGATTGCCAACTTCCCTCATGTAATAGGGTGTGTAGACGGGACACATATACAGATATGCCCTCCTGCAAATCTGGAATATCTGTTCCGCAACCGGAAGTGTACCCACTCACTGAACATCCAGGTGGTATGTGACGCCCATTATGTCATCACTGACATGGTAGCCAAATTTCCAGGGAGTACACATGACTCTTACATATTCAGGCACAGTGGGATAAACCAACGCCTAGAACGTGGGGAGTTTGGAGACCGATATCTCTTAGGTATTGATGCAGACACCCTGAAGACATACACACAGGTCACAGTCAAAACCATCCATGCCCTGCTAACATTGTCCATTTTTGCCAAAGAGGTGACAGTGCATATGCGCTACGACCATGGATACTTACCCCGTACCTAACACCCAGCAATGAGAATGAGAGGCGATATAACAGTGCACATAGGAGGACCAGAAATGTCATAGAGAGGACCTTTGGACTGTTAAAGGCAAGATTCCGATGCCTCCACAGAAGTGGAGGTGCACTCCAGTATGGCCCAATAACAGCATTCAAGATAGTTGGTGCATGCGCTATACTACACAACATTGCCACCAGACGTGGGCTACATCTCACCCCTGAAGACCCGGATTCGGAGGATGACGAGCAAGAGCTACCACATCGCCATCATGGGGATAGAAGCATTGCAAATCAAGGCAGACAGAGACGGGACCACATTGCAAACCAATACTTTGGAAGGTACGTGGTAACTGTCACCACACACACTAATGTCACACACAAAGAGTCCAGTTGTGAAGTGGAACAAACAAGAACTTTTATTAAGTGAACCTAATTAGTGATGAACTGAACTTTTGTGCAGGGGCTGTAAATGTCCACCTGCAATGAGGACACATTCACTTCATGTGCCTTGTGTGTCCTGCAGTGCATGGGCTCAACACCTCTGCCTGGGATGCCCAGCATGGCTAGTGCTCGGTGTGTCAGCAGACCCCTGACGTGCACTGCCACTCCTCAAGACTCGTGTGTCCGTGGCAGATGCGCTGCTGACGGTGGACCCCTCCTCACTATCCTGAGGTGTCTCTGCCGTGCCCCTAGCCACCTGTCTAGCCTCCAGCATGTCCACAGCGTGGCTGATGCGACCCAGTCCCCGAGCCACATCCCCTGCAAAGTGGCCCAAGTCCACCTGCAAACTATCTGTACGGCATGACAGCCCTGTGGTGTTGACTGCCAGGCGGACGATGGATGCAGCCATGCGGTCCAACCTGTGTACGAGTTGCCGCTCACGGCGCCTTGCACTCTGTCTCTCTGACACTAGTTCTGTTACGAGTTGACGGATGGAGAGTGCAAGGTCACCGACATTCTCGTTCAGACGTGTGAACTGCGTTTTCACCTGTGCCAGCCCTGTGGTGAAATTACACTCCATCCGTTGCATTGCCCCTGATATTATTCTCATCTGCCTTGTTTGCAGGCGCTGACCAGATATGAGGGCTGCCTCCGCAGCGGACATAGATGAGTCACCTACATCCTCCTGGGACACTGCTGGGACATGGAGTCTGCGTCTGCGACGCGGTGGAGCTTCAGGGTCCTGCTGTATGACACTGTAGCTGGTACCAGGTGCTGTGTCGATTTCCACAATGTCCATTGGTGCAGCTGGAGGGGACTGTGGTGGTGTGGTGCTGGGCCCTGTAGTGGCTGCTTCGGACTCCTGTGCTGCCTGTTGGCTGCTCTCTACACCCTGGACGGACTGGCTGGTGGGGGTGTCTTGTGGGAGACCTGTGGGAAATAGGGAACACACTGTCAGCATCTAACATCTGTTGTATGCCTTCTAATAAACTGTTACCTATCAGCTGACTACTGAACTACATTGCCCATAATGCACCATTCTGGTGGTTGCAAGTCTGGAATGGAGCTATTTTGGTTGTGAATGCTGCTGTGTACTGGGTGGGTGGGGGTATGGCAGATATGGGTGTACATGCATGTTTCATGGTACTCACTTGTTGATGTCCCTGGCGCTGACGTGTCCAGCACTCCCCTTCCAGCCACTGCCTCCGGCTCAAGGGTCTGTTCCACAAGTTCCTCCATGGGTGTGGGTGGTGGGACGGTGGATGGGCCTCCTCCTGTGTCCCTCATCTCCCGGCGGCGCTCTGCCACCCTCTCCTTGGTCCTGGAGCGCAGGTCATACCATCTCTTTTTTATCTCCTCTATACTCCTGTGGCTCACCCCTATGGCGTTGACCCTCTCCTGGATGTCATTCCAGATCCTCCTTTTTTCCGTGTCTGGAACACTCAGGGCAGCCCTTCTGAAAAGCTGGTCATGGTGCTGGCAGCATTCGTCTGTCAGCACCTCAAGTTCCTTTTCTGAAAACTTCAGATTTCTCTTTCTGCCAGAGTCTTCCATTCTTGCTGCTGTTCCTCCAGGTGGTTGCTCAGCAGTTAGAAAAGGGTGTGGTCCTCCCTCCTCCCAGGTGTATTTGTTAACTTCCTCGCTGTGATGTCATCAGCAAGAGCCAGGAAGTGTTTTCCAAACTGTTATGCTGCACCTGCATGCAATTTGCGGCACAGTCGCAATTTGCGACACCCACTCACAATTTGCGTGTCCGTTTTTAGCGAGGTCGCAAAAAACGACCTCGCAAACAGCGGACTCTCAATCTACGGTGCGACTTCATTTGCGAGTCACAAAATGAAGTCGCTTTTTCCTGTTGGATACCATTTTGCGAGTCGGAAATTGCGAGTCGCAACGACTCGCAATTTCCTACTCGCAATTTTTTAGCTACCTACATCTGGCCCATAATGAGGGCTTTTGCGTGCTCTCCTTCCCTTGATGTTTTACCAATATATATGTTTTGCTTCCCTTTCTGTTCTGCTTCTCCTGGCACTCTGTCTTCCACTGTGGATTTCTTGCCTTTGTTCTCTGCATGTCATTGTGCTCTCTTTTCCCTCCACCTTTATGTTTGCACTGCCGTCCTGAGTATGCTGCTTCTTTCTGCGTGTTGCTATTCTTTGTAATGTGCTTACACCAGCCCTTTGTATCCACGTGAACCTAGTAGATGTATACTCTAGTTACCTAGGTTTAGGTTAGCGTTCACCTTTTAAAACAGCAACCTATTGGTTTTGCCAGTACTTGCTGTTTTGTGAAATTCCCTTTTAAACTCTGACACTGATCAGCAACTCCTAACATGGCAAAATTGCAACAGCAAGTTAAAGTCTTTCGGAAAATGTCTAGATGTAGCTGCCTTACCTGGAAAACTTTCCCCAGGGCGCTCTAATTTGGAACCTTTTTACCACATGGAAGAAATATTTTTGTACTAATTTAATTGTATGTTCGCTGTTCAATGGGTTGTCCTCTTGCTGTAACTTAAGGTCCATGTTACTACAGAAAGGCAGTTTAAGCTATTTTTAACATGTTTAATGCACAATTATAGATGAATGGCAATAAGCTTGTTTTTTTTCCTGGACTGAGATGCTCCGAGGCTTTGGCAATAAAACATTTTACGATTACCAAAAATTAAAAAATAAAAGTATCTTGCTGGATTTTAGCTTACTCTATGCCAGCTGCCTGATTGCATAATACTCCCTACAGCTGTGGGTCTTTTGCGAATACTCTCCCTAACAGGGCCTATTGTTCATTGGCACTAGATTTGTGTTTACCTTTGCCAAGATTAAAGTTAGTATTAACTGTAAAACGTTCAATTACTGCTATAGACAAAAATGTATTCAGAGGAGGTCTGTGTAACCTACATTATTTGCACACATATGAAATGCTCCCTGTTACTGCCTGGAATGAGTTTGTGTACCGCATGAAATAATGTCTCAATGCGCTGGTACAACAAAGCCAGTTTGTAGTTTGAAATACTGCTTTAGATACTGTCATACAAGGTTTCAACTCTGTATATATAATATAAACTATTTTGGGATCCACGACAAGAGTCCTTAATTATTTACTAATAATATAACTAATGTAATGCTCCGAGTCCTTTATGTACGTCCAGTCCAAAGTTGCTGGCAACCATACTGCCCACAGACAAGAGCATAATTTTGACACACAATCCATTCTCACCCTTTTCAAGTGCGAGCCATAAAAGTCCGGAGCTATCCTACAAAAACATCTCTCCCAGGAAGGCTCCTGTGTTGACAAGCAAAGCCTCTGAAGAAATACATCATCACAGTTACTATGGTCTGTAGACCTGCTGGCGAGGTGAGACAAGAAAGATTCAATAATAATTATGAGAAGTAAAATAAGTATTCGAGGACGGCAACATGGTTATAACTAATACATCAGGTGCAGTAGCACAAGGTCCCAGATGTGTGTCTTTCATTACTATCCTACATTGGGGCATGGTCACTTTCTGTACTTCGGTTGGTGCCCTGGCACTCTTTTCATGCCATTGCTCGAGACATACCCAAGTAAACACGTATGCTTCTCACCATGCAGAAAAAGGGTCAGGACTTTGGTAAGCAGCTTTATGTACAAATCAAAAACCTACTGCATCAATTTATCTGACAACACTGAGAACACGACACTGGAAACTCTCTGGGGTCACCCAGCTGCAACCTGTAGAGGGTAACAAATATTGATCAGACAACCCTCGAAATAACAGATATTGACTGCATAGCCCAACAGATATTATCTAAATATCTCCCTTGAGGATCTGTTTAAGAAATGCCCATGCCCCTTGTGGATCTTTCTAGAACGTCAGCTAAACAGCGGACCATATTCTAGACAAAAGGTATTAAGATTGCAGAATGACTACTAGTCCCAGATATCGGTGGCATGTTTTCAACCTCTGCCTCAGTGAAGTCACATTCACAAAGAGGCTGAGGAATCATGAATCAGTGACATCCTAGATAAGTGTTTCACACCACCCATGACACCTCCATGCTACACTACAAGGCATCTCTTGAAGATTCAAAACAGGAAGAAGAAAGGAAAGATTCACCTTTGTGTCTCTGCAAAATGAGAAAGACATATTTGGCACAAATTCGAAGTCACGTTTCAACTCCTAATAAATGGGATAGCACCAGGAAGACTGTCCTAAAGAAAATTATTGTGAGGGAGACCTCAGAGATCTCTGAAAAGCAGCACTAACCTAAGACATTTTGGGGCTCATTCTGAGCCCGGCGGGCGGCGGGAGCCGCCCGCCTGGAGGGAGCCGCCAAATGACCGCACCGCGGTCAAAAGACCGCAGCGGCCATTCAGACATTTCCTCTGGGCCGGCGGGCGCTCTCCAAAAGAGCGCCCGCCGGCCCAGAGGAAATGCCCCTGCAACGAGGACGCCGGCTCAGAATTGAGCCGGCGTAGTTGCAGGGGTGCGACGGGTGCAGTTTGCACCCGTCGCGTATTTCAGTGTCTGCATTGCAGACACTGAAATACACAGTGGGGCCCTCTTACGGGGGCCCCTGCAGTGCCCATGCCATTGGCATGGGCACTGCAGGGGCCCCCAGGGGCCCCGCGGCACCCCCTACCGCCATCTTGTTCCTGGCGGGAGACCCGCCAGGAACAGGATGGCGGTAGGGGGTGTCAGAATCCCCATGGCGGCGGAGCGCGCTCCGCCGCCATGGAGGATTCCCCCGAGCAGCGGGAAGTCGGCGGGAGACCGCCGACTTCCCGCTTCTGCCCGCGGCTAAACCGCCGCGGTCAGAATGCTCGTGGGAGCACCGCCAGCCTGTTGGCGGTGCTCCCGTGGTCGGTGGCCCTGGCGGCCACCGGCCGCCAGGGTCAGAATGACCCCCTTTATGTATTTGAGATGAATGTCTTATACACCAGACGGGGCAACAGTTGTTTTAAAAAATCCAAGTAACACTCCTTAACTACTGAATTGAACCCTGTCTGGTTTCTGTGGAAGCAGTGATTGACAGTGATCACATTTGTATGGCCCTAATCAAAGTCTTGTTGAAGTAACTGAAGAACTAGATTGATGAAGCCCCAAAGACTAATACTTCGGTCTCATCCATGATCAAAAAGACACCCACCAACAGCCTTGGACTACCACTGTTAAACCCAATGACTGTCCCTGCTATTGAACCTCTGTCCTTTCAGCTCCCAGGCGGATAGTTGTATTTTGTAGGACATTAGGAAGAACAGACACAGAGAACTGCGAGGTCGCAAAGGGTCTTGGAAAATGAATACCTCTCAAAGACAGAGACATCCAGCTCCCATAAGGAACTAGTAGTCCCCCTAGGAGCCCTCTCTCCTGATCTTAGTTAATTCTGTTTGAAGAAGGGGGAAACAGATCAATGTATATCGTAGTAACATTGGTCATGGCATTGCACTGGCCCTTTCCTTCTCAAGTTGCAAGCAGATGAAGGATATAGCTCCTGTCAGTAAACAGGTCTAACCAAGGAGAGTACAAGCATCTTCCCTGAAAGATACATTGATGCCTAAGTGCTGTACACTGGTGAAAACGGACAACACCATTCAGCAACTCTGTCACAAAGTTCACTTTTCACTTACATCAGTCAGTAATGAGTAAACCGGGTGCCTATCCAAAAGGCCATAGTCTGAAGTAAACATATAAAGGCATTTTTCTCCTCCTCTTGTCATCCCAGCCCCATGTGTTCTAGGAGTTCTATTAGCTTTGTGGGTGTGTCCATCCTTATATTTCTTTTGATAATTTATGTATGCATTGACGCATATAGGGTAACCATCAATTACCCTTAGAGGTTGACACAAATCTTTCAACTCGTGAGATACCATCCTAACAGTCAACATCATTAAGATCAAATCAATAAACATCACTTTCAATATTGGAGTCAGTAATTTATACCAACAATGACCTATATGGCCATGAATCACCACACCAGTTTAATAAAGTTCAAACACTTATTGTCCTTTAGATTAACAATGCTAAGATCACGTAAATCAAACGTAAATCCAAATGATTAAAGTAAAAGGATAACAAGGCTGACCAAATCTTTGAAAGAATCTTAATCTAGACAGAATATTTATCATTAAGCATTCAAGAACCACCATGCAGAATAAACACATTGCATATTGCAGATGAATTATTTACAATCAATTTATATGAAAGAGGTGAATTTAGAATTTGACATCCTTAACTATTACTCTAATTCGATAAGCATGTTTTGGACTTCTTTCAAAAATAAAAGAAGGCAAAAATTAATTTGGAAAACATCTGACTATGGCGCCAACCTAAAATAGTGGTTGGGTTTCTAAAAAGAGAAGACATTAAAATGTGCAAGAAAGACAAATGCACATTTGGGTATACCTCTCCTAAATGGATCAGCAAGCGGCAATATCTTCATCAACAGAGAGTCTTCTGGTCTTCTTCACTGGGCAATGACATAATAAGGAACAGTTCAGTATTGTTTGGCCTTAATGCATCCAAACTGACAATGCGGAAAGCTAAATACATAACACATCATTACATTAGCTTAAAAAGTAAAACTCTCAGCTTACATCACCTAATTATGTTATATTAGAGTCCTAGAAAGCAACTAGCTAAGTTTATATTGGTTAGTCTCTGGGGTGCATTTATCAGAGAACAGCTTGCATCTGAAAACTGAATAATGGGAACTATTTTATGAATCATATTAAACATTTCAGAGTATTTACAGAATTCTAACATTCTGTGGGATTTGCACACAGGGCCTATGTTGTTTTTTTACTGTGGCACCCCACAGCCTCCTGCAAACCATTGTTCCCCCTCCCAGAGCTTTTCACCCCCTTGAATCTCCTGCACGTTGCTCCCCCTGGTTGTGCGCTTGTAAGAGTATCACATGTTTCCTAGCTTATTAGTGTCATCCACCATTGCTTATTGCATGTAACCATTTAGGCATATTTTTCCACTTTCCTTGGTAATTGGCACCAACTGGCGGGACCCTTGACTATAACAGGTAATGTTCCTAGTTCCAGCAGTTGGTTGATTGGTTCCAACTGTCAATTGCACCTGCATCTACAAAGGTCATATCCGTTTGGTTAACATGTGTTTTCCCCCAGGCTTCTATTGGAACTTTCAAAACCCTTCCATGTGCCCTTCTGGAACAGTCTTTCCATCACTTATATAAATCCCGTCTAAACCAAGGTTGGTGCTTGGCCTCATTCCAGTCTTCCCTGCCCTTGCTGTCTGAGTCGCCCGAAACCTCCAGCGATCTGGTCTTCTAAGCCTTATTGTGATTCCAAGGTCCTGACTCCGTTGACATCTCCAGTGTCTTCACGTCCAGAGCTATGACTCTACCTCCTCTTGTAGCTTCTTACTCCTCAGTCTTCCTCTGGATTCCAGTTGAAAAATCAAAGACTAGGCTAAGTACTGATTTTCAGGTTAGTGCACACTAATCCTTAGTTCAGTTTTTCAATTACTGACTGATGTAAGACTTAGTTCCTCAAAGGAGAACAAACAGTTCTTGGAAAATGAACATTTTGTGTTCCTACCTTTAAAAAGTCCTAGCTCTCCAAACACTTGACCTCATGGGCGCTCCAAACCTTTTTTTGACTCTGAACTGAAGGTCTTCATGTTTGTATTCTTGACAAGTTTTTGTATTAAGAACTCAGAAAGACTCTGAGTGCACAATCATGATTTTAAAGTTTTGAATTGAACCTTGCAATGGTCATTCTGCGGAGTGCCAGAAAACTCCTGTTTTGCTTTGAATTTGTATCTGCTCTCAAGCCTTATTTACAATGAAGCCTGTAAGTATTATTGTTGTAAATAACTGTTTAAACACCCTATGCTAAAAGATGTTAGTAAACTACTCTTGTTGTTGTTTCTAGAACACCACACCTGCATACACACACAAAGGTCCATCGAGTACAGATCCCCCTGTGCAGTGCCACAAGGCAGCAGAACAGACCTATTGATGTAAGTCTATCTTTTTCTTATTTTGTTCCGATCCCCCTTCCCTTTGGAGGCAGTTGGTGAATAAAGGTTGTTGGTAATTGACTTCATGCTCTGCCTTGGGCAGGATTAGAGGTCCAGCATCATCTAATCAGTCTGAATCAGGTGAGCATGTGAGAGTTTCAGGTTATCTGTTAGGATAATTAATCATGAGTAGGGGCTAGCCAAACACTACAAGGCACCTTGAATGGTCATACCTGTCTTCTGTTCAATAGGTGAAATGTCAGGTTATCACTCAAAATGGCCAGTTGAAAAATGGGAGTGGTTTGTGGGTGGTCTCCTTCATCGGTACAAGAGAGAAAAAAGAATTAATTTGCAATATCCCAAAAAGAATATCCCTTTATCTGTGAGATAGCCTAATAGACCAGTAACAAGCAGCAATTAAGAAAAGAGAGACCCTACGGTAAAGGATAGCACTCGCCCATGGAGGTAGAACAACATGAGTTATGTGTAAATAGGTGGATGCAGCCTGTTTCCAAGATAACAGGTCCTGTCTATTCAACAAACTGTGGGAATGGTTGATGGTGAGTATAAATAGTGGGAACATCCTTGAATAAAGTGTGATGTGGCTATACTGCATGTCTGGAGCTTCGGCCGAGACAGTTCATGGTGGCAAAGTTGGGAATTTAGGGAGAAATGATAGAGCGTATCTCTATTGGTATGAAAAGAAGCCTTTAAAACAAGTCTCTAAGGTACGGTAAATTAACAAACATTGGCAAAGGCAATATATATCGCCTTTGGGAACTTTTCACTTTGACAATTGTTTAAGCAATATGTTATTTATGTAAAATTCATATTTTATGTGTGTAAAGACTTAGAATTTGTTAATATGTGTTATCTTTGTTTTAGTATAATTTTGTTTTGGAATCGGAATTGACTTTATTAAGCATTGGCAAAACCAGAGGTCCTGGCTCTGAAAGACCAAGCTATCTATGGTACATTGGTACATGTCAGCTGAGTAGTATTTAAGTTTCCAGAAGAGTTCTGGTTGTCAGAGAACATTCACAATGGGGCACAATTGAAACTCTAGAGCAGAGGCTAAGGACAGTCTTAGTAAGTATGCCATGTTAGTATCTGCTTCAGATAACTTGCTCATCAAATCCTTGGTTGAATGGAATCATCTAAAGTTTGATTGGAAGCATACACAGAAGGTTAGTATCCTGGTGTATGTGGGACATAATTAACCATATGGCCTAGGAGGGCAAAACTGTGATTGTTATTCTGTAATAGTACACAAAGGGAGAGTATAAGGGAGCGGGAAAAGACACCCATCGTACTCGACTCCCCAAACACAATACTAAGTCACAAAAGAGAGTACGGGGTTTTTTGGAATTACAAATGGGTTGAAAGTGTGCTAATTGCGTCACTATACCAATCCTAAATCTCAACTAGAGATAAAACGAGGGGTGGTTTAACGTCTGTGGAGGGGGATTTCCTTTACGGACTAGGTGGTCTCACACACTATATAGTGTCATGCTTCATCATATGACCCCCTAGCCCCACCCAGGTAGGACAGTACCACCTGGGCAGACTCAACCTCGCTGTTAAAGGAACAGGAGGGAGTGCGTAAATTAGTTTGATTTCTGGAAAGTAGGGATCCAGCTAAGCTATGGGAATAAAAACACCTACTCAGATACCAGGGTGAATTTAATAGAAGGTTCTGTGTGGTGTGATTAAAAGAAGTGGGAGACCAGTGTGAGAACGATGACTCACAAGGTCACCTATCTAGCCGACATGTTTCTGCCCTTGTGATTGAGCTATGGAGGGTCTCTGGGCATTCATCAGGGCGTTGGATCCCTGTTGCAGATGCTTGTAGCGCGCTGCAGTTTAAATCGCAGTGGGAGAAAAACGTGGGAAGGGAAGGAAGGGCCTACCTTAGCCAAGGGAATACCTGGGGAGGACCTATGGTAAATACAATAACACAAACAGACCAAAATTGGCGGTGAGAAGGTAATTCACAGCAAACCACAGCACACGTGACAAAATTTCATGCATAACACAATAGTACTGATTGCAGATAAAAATGGTCGCAGCAATGCAGGTTATGCGCCGCGGGTGGTAGGTCAGGGAAGACAATTCCTTACCCTAACAATAAAGGCTACTAGCCTCTGGTATCCTGGAGAGGGAGCGTCCCCTTATAGTCAGACTCTAGGGTTAGAAAGGAGAGACCAGAGGGGGAGTGAAGATAAAGAAATATATGTGAAAGAATAGGAATAGGGAAAAAGAAAAAGAAAGGGAAGGGAGAAAAAAAGAGAGGGGGAAAAAAGGAAGAAAAAAGGGAAAGGGAAGAGAGAGGTGGCAAAAAAGGGGGGGGAGGGTGAAGGGGGCAAAGGAATAAGGAAGGAATGAGACAGGCAAAGAAGAAAAAAAAAAAAGAAAAAAAAAAAAAGTACAAGAAAATGGGGGAGGCAGCTGGGAAAAAATAAAAAAGTGAAGGTGGGAAAAGTTAAAAGAAGAAAGGAAGAAAAGAGAAGAGAAAGGCTTCTTATCTGTGTATCCATCGATGGTATTCTGTACTCAACAGTTAATCCCAAGTGTATGTGGGAACACGGTTTCTAATACTGCATTTAGGTTCAAAATATTGTCAAATGGTGATCTTCATCAACTGTTCCTTTTTCTAAGGAGAACGCTCTCGGCCCTGATGGGCTCTTAGATTGAGCAATGGCTATAAATATAAAGCTTCTTTGATGCTCATGAAATGTATTTGGAGAGAGATTCATCGGCATCTGATTTATGTATATTGCACCAGTGTTCTTGTACCCTCTGCTTGAGGGGAGGGATATTACTTCATTTGTACTGTCTGTTGCAAGGACATGTAATCATATAGCCAACAAAAGTGCTTGTGCAATCTATCCATTCTTTCATCCAGCACGTGTTGCCTTTGTTTTCCCGGAAGGTAGTGGTCTTGTGAGATGCCAGTTTGCAAACAGAACAGTTGTGCAATATATACAGGTCTGCTGTTATTTAGAGAAAAGTGTATAGTCCTGATATTTGTTGATCCTTATACTCTGAGCTACTCAGATTATCTCTGAGATTTCTTGAGCGCATTTTCGTTGTGTCTTTTGGATTGATCCCAGTAATGCTAGGTTATCTATGAGAAGATTCCAATGTTTCTGTAGTACTTGCCTGATTTGTTGGAGGCCCTTGTGTTATCGTGTGAAGAATTTGGTTGGGTTGGCCTGTGTAAGTGTTCTTTGTTTGGAATATAGAGTGTTGTTTCTGTTCATGCATATGATGTTTTGTGCTGTTGCTTCAAGTTGTATTCCGAGTTCTCAATTAATACCTGAGCTTGAGTATGCATTCCTTCTGATTGCTTCAGTTGCATCTAATATGCATCATTTCCTCATTCAGTACCTTGCTTATAGTCATTTTGAATGACTGCTTTTGCCTGCAAGTTCAAACTGATCTATGTTGTTTTACTGTGAAGTGTAGCTTTCAGTTTCTTGTTTTCGATGTAGATCTTCATGTCAAGAAATTCCACTTTCGTTCTTGATATATTAGATGTTAGTTTGATGTAGAGTGTGTTTACTTTCAGGTATTCTATATATTGTTGTGGTAATTCTTTGTATCTTGAAAAAAGTATGATGTGTCTCACATATTTTTGCAATCCTCAAACCACAGTCACTGTGTATCCACCTGTCCCATAAAAGAGAGAAGCATACTGGGAAGTAAACTTGGCTTTGTTGCCTTGACTTGTGTTCTCAAGTATAAATCCTTTTAGAAAGTGAAAAAGTTATTCTGCAGTCATAAATATCTTAGCCCCTACTAACCATACATTACTCTAACAAATTACCAGAAATTATCCTCATCCCCACCTCACAGTAGACCTCTTCTTATTAGCCCAAAAACATGTCCTAGAACTCTAGGTTTTTCTCCTACAGTAAACACAGTAGTTTGCATTGTGTCCAAGAGGGCTGTAAGAAACTGGGTTATAAGTTGAGGAGGATGAGAGTCCCACTCAAGTCCCACTCAAGTAACAAACACAATCCTTGTAAAGGTGAAACAGAACAGTCACTAAATAAACCGGTACTTAACCCTTTAGTAGCTTGACACAAAAGCAGTCAGGGTTAATTGGAGGTAGTGTACAACGTATATATGCAGCACTCAAATAGTCCCAAACCAATTTAGAAAACTAGAGGATATTTTAATAGATATCAAGATACGAAAATGAGAAAAATCAAAAAAACTACCCAGAGTTATGAATTTTTAACATTTAAAGTGAAAATTGCACCAATAAGCACAAAGCACCATCCAATGTTATCTGGTCGCCTTTGGATCGCGTCAAAGTCATAAGTTCAGGCTGACCACGATGAAGCTCGGGTCGGATACATGGACCAGGTTCATCCCGGTGAAGAATTTACCTTCTTATACAATCCCAGTCCACATGTGAAGCCTCAGGTGCTGCAAAGGGATTGTTGTCGGCATGAGTAGCGGGTGGTCGCTGGAGCTTCACATTGGTGGGAGATGCGAGCAGTCACTGCTGACATGATAAACCAGTCACCATCAGATCTTTGCACTCCCAGGAGACACAGCCATTGTTGCTGACCCAAGGAGCAAGGTGCAATTAGACTTTTATGTTGGTGTGGGACACAGGAGGTTGTTCGTGGTCGCACAGAGCCTAAAACGTCTCGATTTTCACATTGAGTTCAGTTCTTGCAGATTTAAAGGAAGAGGAGTACAGCAGCCAAGGGTCTAGGTCCTATGGCCAACCTCTTGGGAATCAGGACTCACTTCAGCATTGGCCAGCAGCAGGGCTCAGGCATGTCCAGTTAGTTCTGGTCAGTTCGGCAGGTCTCTTGAAGCTTGTTGTGCCCATGCATCACAAACAGGGGGTCAGCCAAGTTACCCTTGAAGTCACTTATGGTTTCGTGGATTCAAGACAAGCAGGTCAGTCTTCCTTCTTCAGAGAACAGGGCATTCCTTTTTCTAAATCTTCCACCAGTCCAGCAGTATTCTTATGAGAGGTTCTGAGGACGCCACTTTTACACAGAGTGCCAACCTGTCTGTTCAGGTTCTTCTCTTTATCTACCACTAAACCGGTTCAGATCAGAAGTGTCCCTTCCTCTAGGTTCGGCTCCAAACTGTCTGGGGCAGTAGTTCTTAAACATCTGTTTTCTCTGGACCCCATCTTAATCATTACTGGAATCCAGTGCTCCCTCCCCCCCCTCCAGAATCATTACTAGACGCCAGGGAACCCGACCTACACAAATTTGATAATTTGAACCTTGAAGCAATGCTCAAAATCTCAGGCACAAGAATTCACTAAACAACTTCACAAATGTTTAAATATTTTATTAAATTCACAAACAAATATTAAACATTCTAAATTTTAATGGAAAGGCTGGAGCTTTTCTAAATATTAAATTGAGGCCATCCCTTGCTCATATTCTGTTCTATTAGATGTACTGGCATTGCTCCCATGATTTACTCTGAAGACGCTAACTTAATTTTTAGCCTTCAATTACAAATTGCTTGACATTTACAGAATGCTTTAAAATTTTACAATTTGCTTCTTTATTTATTTACACAGTCTTAATCTTTCAATATTATTTAATTTTCCAAGCAGTCACAGACCTCATGAGTAGCCAATGTGGACCCCGAGAGCTCCCTGACTAAGAACCACCCTCTAGAGTAACAAAGGGCATGAAGGCCCAGGTGTCAGTTACATTTGCCAGTGACAGGACAATCAGGAAGGGGTGGGCACATTTCTCAGATTACCCTTGAAGCTCAGGAAGGGCTTAATACAACCCCCCAGGCCATTCTGCTCATGAAAGGAACATCCTTCCCCACACTCAAGACCCTTTTGTCCCTCGTCTGGAAGTAATACATATCACATTCATCTCAAGGATACTCTCCCGGGTATGTAATGCATAACATTACATTAACATAACTGGGGTTCCCAGTTATTCAGTTTTTACTGATTTTTACAGATAAATACTGATAGAAAACTATTTTACTGACTGTATTTCTTTTTAAATACAGAATAATACAGAAAATAGGCCTTCTTTGGATGATTTTATTTCTACTGTCAATCATGAGTGCCAGGTCAGTAGGTGTGCAGGTTGAGATGTAAGGGAGATGAAACAAGACAACAGATTTTCTAATAAAGCTTAATTAAGTGCAGATCTACAGTTATTTATGCTATTCTACAAGGCAAGTGTTTTCAGAAATGCTATTGCACTGTATATTTCTGAAACCTTTGGACATTCAAATGCGAGTATACATTTATCAGTTAAATAAATGTGGAAAAATACCTATTGCAGTTTCATTTTTACAGTAAACACAACATAAAAATGGATAAATACTGAAAACAATGAGCAAAAAATAAATATGGATAAATACAGACGGAAATGTTGAGAAAATTAATACCATAAAACCGGGAGCTGTAAACATAACATCAAATCACAGAAGAGCCATTATCAGTCAGGTGAACCTGGACACTGGCAGAAAAACATGTTTGACTAAGGCAGAAAAATATCAACCTTCTAAAAGTGAAGTAGTAATTTATAATCTGACTTTACCATTAAAGAGGTTTTAAAATTATGATTCAAACCAATTCAAATGATTAGAAGAATTACTTCTCTATCTGCTGTAACTTTACTAGGTGTAATACAAAAACAATTAGGTTGCCAGTAGGTAATTATGGTTAGGTCTGCTTTTCCATAGACAGGGTGTTTTTTGGTTTGCTAGTAAACTTTGGTCCCATTTTACGAATCTTCACAAAACTTTCAAAACAAAGTTTATCTAATTCAGCTTCTTCCTGGAAAGTTTTGGGGTGATCCATCAAGCAGGGGCTGAGAAAAAAAAGGCTCCCAAAATGTAAAATCCCCATGCATCTCATATAGACTTCTTTAGACACGTCTACAGCAAAACCTTCTGAAAAGAATTACACCAAACTCCGCATTAAACTAGAACTTGGTCTGTAGATTGTACTTTCTGTGATTTGATGTAAATCTGTTCAATAGCTTTTGAGAAATTAAGGGTCAACAATAATTGTATATTTGAACAGTTGGGCATGCAAGAGTCCTGTGAGTCCTGCAAGAGCACTAATTTAAAAATTGAGGCCTGTGATTGGTCGAGAGGCCCATTTTCCCCATGATCCTTCACACTCTTGTGGGAGCAGAGGCTCCTGCAAGTTTTCAAACTTCTCTGATTGGCTGACTGGTGGAATGTTAGAAAGGATATGGTGGCTACTTTTGTTTACTGTGAAAAATCCGAGGTCCTGTGGAAATGAAGTAAAAAAGCTATATAAGGAGGCAGCAGAAAAGCATGCTATCCCCCTATATTTAGAGAGAAGGTGTCTAAAGGATAACCACTGTGAAGAAAATAAATGTTTATTGTTTTAACTAATTTTTACGATCTCACAGGACTCTTGGGATTAGTAAAAAGGGGTAGATGAGTTCTGAATACACTCCATCAGTAAAAATGCAAATTGTGCTCATTATTTTTGAGAGGAAGTGTGCAAGAGTTAAGTACTGTGATGAGTAGATGGTTAATTCCTATTTTGCAAAAAGGCAATGATCTTGTGAGACTCTTGAGATATCATTAAAAGTTAGAAAGGAGGCAGTGATCTTTGAATACACTTTAGTATGCACACTTGCTACTGTAGGATGGAGTATTACTGGAGAGGGTGTTTGTCAGAGTGTACCATTTATCCATCAGCCTTGTAGGAGTTGTGAGTAGGGTATAGTCTCTTCCCACACCCTACTATGCATATCTGTTTTCAGAGAGAGAGTTGGTAGAAGGGACAGAGCATATTATATACACCTGTCATCCAAGAGAGAGGTCTCAGTGGAGAGGCCAGTCTCTCTGCACACACCCCGCTATGCACACCCATCATCTGAGACAGAGTTGTGACAGAAGAGGCCAACCAATGTACACAGCCTAATATGCACTTCACCATACTAGGCACACCTGTCATCTGAGACAGAAGTCTCACTAGAGAAGCCGATCTTTCTCCACACAGCCTACTACGCACACCCATCACCTGAGAGAGAGGTCTTGAAGGAGAGGGTAATCCATGTACACACCCTACCACACACAACAATCATCTGGAACAGAGATCTGAGAGGAGAGGGCAGCCCATATACACACTTTACTATGCACTCATGTTATCTGAGAAAGAGGTGTGGAAAGAGAGCGCAGTCAATGCAAACACCCTACTTTCATGTAAGAGAGACGTCTCCGGGAAGAGGACAGTCTCTCCTTACACCCTATTACACACTCATCATCCAAGAAAGTGTCTCATTTAAGAGGCCAGTCCCACCATACACACTACTACATGCACCTGTCATCTGAGACAGTGATCTATGTGGAGAGGCCAGTCTGTCCCCACACCCTACTACACATCTGTCATGTAAGACATAGGTCTCAGTGGAGAGGATACTCCATCCCACATACTAAGTCTTCCCCTACAATTTTGTTGCATTTCCACAAGACTCTCATGAAAGTAGCTCACAAGCTTCAGGGAGCGAAGCTTGCTGCATGGACACATGCAACCTCACGGGAGGCTCGCAAAACTCGAGGGGAAATTACTGATCCAGCCACAAGTTGTTTTACGATCTTGCAAGTTTCTCTTGAGACCCACATGGGAAATTACTAGGCCTGCCAAGAGGTGTTTTACGATCTTGTGCGAGTCTTGCAAGATTGTATGGGGGGTAGTAAAAAAAAAAAAGCAAGGCTGACCCAATAATTACCATTTTTATTACATATTTGAAGAAATCTGTGATTGGGTGCAGAACTGAGCTAGTTCATATTGTTCCTGGTAATTTTCAGGAGAAGGAAGCCGGTTGGAGTTGTGCTCAACAGACGTGACTCAATTTGAAACTGAGAGGGATTGGTGTATCCAGCTGCATATAAGAATCTGCTTTATGTTCAGATAATTAAAAATAAACTTGATTAACTTTTTTGAGGAGTGTCAGTAAGTGCACTACTGTTGGTAAACCTATTCAATACATGGTTTAGTGAGTCAAAAGCTGTTTGTAGAGGTGTATGTTTTAATACATTTTTTGAGAGACAGAGCTTAGAGTGTAGAGCGATATCACTTAGTATTGGACATTGTGTTAAAAAAGGAAATGTTCAGTCTGTAGTTGTAAGTAAAATAGTCAGTGCTTCTGAAATTATAAAACAACTGTGCAGAATATAGCTTGCTTTTTCGGGGTGTGGAGTGACTCTAATTGATCCACAACTCAAACACTAAGCCATCCATGACTGATTGCCTTCCCATGACACAGAAAAGGCAGACCGACAGAGAAAGCGCCTCAATGCCACAAAAATGGTTGACAGCGTTATACAAATACGAACAAGCTGTTTTCATTTAGAACATGTTACAGTCCAACGTGCATCCTGTAAGATTGTATCATACAACATACAAGTTAATCTGGCCGTAAAAAAGCACATATATTCTAATATCATTTTGAAGCGTATAGTCTGAAGACACCTCAACTATAAAAAAGAAGTTCACACTTCAAATACTATGTGAACAATGCCATCACTACACAGTTAAGCATCAGAACCAGACAAAGGAATGTTGGAAGAAATAAGGTATCTCCTTCCAAATTTAAATTTGATATTAGCCTGCCTCAAGTTTATAAACCACTCTTACAAGTACAGGATAAATGTGTGATGCCCATTGAGGATGAAGGGAGTAGAACACTCCACAGAATTGTCATTGATAGTAAAGCGCAGGCACACATTGACAAGCAGGAAGCCAACACCCCTACGCGACGGAGGATAACATTCCATGTGCATTACTGCTACTGTCCTCACCATGGCTAATATGCTTCTTCACTGACTTATTCCTCCCCAAATAAAGAAAAGAACGAGCAGCAATGAGCCAGGAAGAAAGAACATAGGGCCATATGTACAAACACTTTTTCCCATAGACACAGAAAGGGGAAAAACCTTTGCTACATCTGGCCCATAGGACCTCGCTGAAAGAAAGTATAAAGATGGGGTCAAAGTATTTATACGATGCAATACGCCATGGGATAAGAACCCACCCCCTCTAACCAGGAAAGACATTATCAAGGTACTTGATGCAACCTATACTGAGCACTAAAATGATAACAGAGGTGGAGCTTGCATGTAAATCTGGTGCTTCAACCAGAGTTTACGATTGTTGCCGGCAATGTTGTGGTTCAGGCTTTTATGTCCCCTCGTTACTTTAGTTTGTTACAAGACAACGCTGCACACTGCTATGTTTACCGAAGACGGCCGAAACACAAGTACAACGGAACCGTTGTTATTATTACAATGACAGCTCTTTAACTAACACCGCAGCTATCACAAAATTAAAATTTAGCAAACTAAAACTGTTGTCTGATCTGGCCTTTGTGAATAACTCAAAGTGTTTCTGGCACAAATGAGACAGCAAAACAGAGGAACAATAAAAATATGCAGTATGTTTCTGGCCGTAAATGGCAAGAACAAGAACCAATGAAAAGCAAAGGCGGAATCTATGCCCCTCTTAAGATTTATTCTGAATAGAATAGATTTCAAAAGCACAGCACAAGCGCTCTGCAGGTGAAACCTAAAAAGGGATGTAAATACTGAAAACACATAGTTTACAGTGTAGGAAAAACTGATCAGTGTCTTTTTGAAATATAAATCTGATTTTTATGTAAAAAAATAAGAAGTGTGCTGAGACTATTTCTGACTAAGTTAGAACAAGTAAGAAATTTAGGGGGTCATTGTGACCCTGGCGGTCACGGTCGCCAAAGTGGCAGTCCAGCCGCAACATTATGACCGTGGTGGAGCCGCCATGGTCAAACCACTGACACCTCCATGCATACACCAGACTGCAGCCTTCAGCCTGGCGGTCCCTGGCGATCCAATGGTTGTAATCCGCCAGGGCAGCGTTGCAAGCAGCCCTGCCCTGGTGATTACGCGTTCCCATCCGCCAACCTTTCCATGGCGGTAAACACCGCCATGGAAAAGCTGGTGGTATGGGGGACTCTGGGGGCTCCTGCAGTGCCCATGCAGTTGGCATGGGCAGTGCAGGGGTTCCCATGCACAGACACATCTTGCATTCCACTTCCCGAACCATCACATTGCCGCAGGCTGCGATGTTAAGGCCCAGCGGGGAAGCTTTAATATGGCCGGCGAGGTTGATGCTACACAGGCGGCCTGATGGCAGGATAGGAGGCTGCCCGCCAACGTCATAATGAGGGCCTTAATATTCTCAGAAAAAACATTGCTGAAGTAGCTAGTTTTGAAGTATTCGTAAACACATATATATATATATACATATATATATATATATATATATACATATATATGATACACTTTTCGTAAGACCAACTCCTTGTGAGATTATTTGACAAGAAGTCTGTTCTGTTCAAAGGATAACAGGTCCTGGTTGTCCAAAAAGAGCTTAGGATTTTTTAAATGTGGTCACTGTAAGGCATGTAATTTTGCACGGAACACACATGAATATCTCACATTTGATGGGAGAAAATGTGAGATTAATGAAAGAATTACTTGCGATACCCAATATGCCATATATGTGATTGAATGTGGCTGCAATAAGAAATATGTGGGGAGTACCATTCATAAACTTAAAGTAAGATTTTCACAACATCTTCGTGCCATCAAGAATCATGATATAACCTATCCGTTAGCCAAACACTTTTGGGAAGTACATGGAGGTGACTGTAGCTCATTGGGATTCTATGGTATTAAATCCATTAGAATAAATCCCAGAGCTTGTAACAGATTAGCAGAATTGAGACAAACAGAATCTAGGATGATCCTTTTATTGGGATACAAGAATCCGTGGCGTCATAATCTTGATGCTGAACTCCATGTACATCTGTGATACAATTTTAAGGTTCTAATTAGATTGTTAGCATCTCCCATTGCACTGATAGGTATATTAAATGATCCACAGATACTCCTTGACATTTTACTTAGATGCAATAATCATATCATATACATTTTTACATATATAGATATATTGTCTTGACAGTTTTATTTTTCCATATTTGTGTCTGTACATTTATATTTATAGTCATTCTTACACACAATTGCACTTTATTGCAAGATGCACTTTGGATATCACTAGTGAGTCTATTTACAAATGAGTGATGATTTTTCTGCCATACAGTATCTTTAAGAAATTTCAGTCAGCGTTGTGATACATGATTACAGATTGATGTACAAGTATGATGTGGTAAGTTGAATTTTAGTTGATCCTAAAAATTTAATTCTGATACCCTGCATGTAGATTGACTGATATACTTGGGTTGCTAATTTAATATCTACTTGATAAAACACATAATGGGATATACAAGAATAAGGTGCTAGGACATTCTATCTATTTACATAGATTTTTAATATAAAAAGTTGTTTTGTTATATAAACCTTTTCAATATAATCAGGTGTTTCCTTATATGTGAGAGATATAGAGATATTTATGTGATATTATTATGAATGTATATGAAAACACGTTTTAAAACATTTGTGTAAAGTGAAATACAAATGTTTGAAAAGATGTTTGTTTACACTAAGGGCCAGATGTAGGAAGCACTTTGCGAGTCGCAAACGGCAAAATTTGCCGTTTGCGACTCGCAAATGCGTGATTCCTATGCAGAAATGCATTTTGCGAGTCGGGACCGACTCGCAAAATGCATTTCCGAATCGCAAATAGGAAGGGGTGTTCCCTTCCTATTTGCGATTCGCAATGGTATGCAATTCCATTTGCGACCGCGTATGCGGTCGCAAATGGAGTCGCAGTTACCATCCACTTGAAGTGGATGGTAACCCATTCGCAAACCCTTTGTGAATGGACCCCATATTATTTTTTCAGGGCAGGGAGTGGTCCAAGGGACCACTCCCTGCCCTGAAAATTCCGAAACTAAAGGTTTTGGAATTTTTTGAAATGCAGCTCGTTTTCCTGTGAGAAAAAGCGGGCTGCACTTCAAAAAAAAAAAAAAACCTTTATTTAAAAGGCAGGTCGCTAACATGGAGGCCTGCTGACGTCAGCAGGCCTCCATGTTAGCGAGTGCCTATACTCGCAATGGGGTCGCAAACTGCGACCCACCTCATAAATATTTATGAGGTGGGTCTTTGCGACCCCATTGCGAGTTGCAGAAGGTGTCTGAGACACATTTCTGCATAGCAAATTGCGACTTGCAATTTGCGAGTCGCACGGACTCGCAAATTGCAAGTCGCAATTTGCTTTTTTCCTACATCTGGCCCTAAGTCTCTACATGTGAATTATGTACAAGATATATGCTCATTAGCAGTTTAGGGTTTATATGATCACTAATGGACTGATATGTTTATGAATGTACACTAACTGAAGGAGCCAGCTGACATGTAGAGTATTTGTCAGAGCTGTATGGTTTAAAAACGATCGATATATATATTTAAAGATGGCTGCCACCTTTGTGAATACGTAGGTATCATGGAAATAGTTGATGGCTCACGAGTTGAATCCTTAAAATGGTGGTTAATGTGGGGGGAAACATGTCCGGTTGAAGGTGTTTGCCGAAACGCGTTGACAGTTTGCATGGGAGCTAGCGTTTCCTGTAATTTATGCACATAATAAAGCAGATGATATTTTTGGATGGTGACCAATGGCAGGCGGCGATATGGTGCAGCTGGTCCGATGAGCAGATTTAATCGTTTTACAAGATATATATATATATATTTATATATATATATATATATATATATATATATTTAAATATATAAATTTACTAAAAAAACAAATGTTCAAGTAATGTTACAGTTAGGTGAATTTCTCAGTGGCAATGTTAATGCTTCAAAGTAAAAAAACACATAAATTCACGAGTTATAGTCAGCATCACTAACTATAACTTCCACCCCCATCATGCACTGCTTATAACCTCATATATAACATCACTCATGACGTGTTCAATGACATCAATTATGACATCCCAAATGATACTGATGACATTACTGATGACATCATCCAAGCTTCGTTTTCCTGCACATTGCTGTATAAATTGCTATGGCTTTACACATACTGTAGTATACATTCACAATCAACCACAGATATATGGAAAACCCTCACTGAGTTCAATCTGTATACAACTGTTCTGAGAAAGCCAAAATAATGAATGCCGATTCCAAAACAAATGCCCTACTACTGACAGCTTTTATCTATGTCAAACCTCTGACACGCACTGAACTCACATTAACAAAAAAAGATGATATCAGTAGAGAACTGAGTATTGTAAACAGTGTTTACTCCATGGAGAGTGTCCTCTTTATACCACACTGTTTGCAAACAATGATAATCTCACGAGAAATACACCATAGAGTACATTCTTTCAACAGTTGTCAAAAAGCACTATGTCCTAAGAATAAACAAGATCTGAAAGTGCTGAAGATCATACTACTTTTACCCTTCATACTGTGGTGAAACCATTACAGATAGCCCTTTTTCAGAAGCAAAGCAAGCAAGCACACATAGGTTAGTACATGATGCACACACTCTTCCATGTTAAGTGTACATTATCATGCCGGCACAATTCTCTCTAATAACTCAAGGCTGCTCACAAAAGTTAATATCTACTATGTAGAATCTTTCTCCAGTTGGAAACTTTTTTCTGCAGAACCAAAAAGTTGTGTGGAGCATAATCAATACAGGTCAACTGTTACTCACACACAGAGTTACTCATAAATGCAAACATGTGTAATGTGTTCAATTTCTCTACACAGCTATAGTGCATTAGCAGCACACACGTTTTGTAAACACTTACACCGATTAGCTTCACCCAAGTTTTCATAATACACATAATTTGTATAGTAGTTACTCACCACTATGTAAACTATAAAACAAACTTGCACACTCATTGCATAATGTCATCTGAGATGTCATCAGTGATGTCCTAAATGATGTCATAGAACATGTCATGAGTGTGTCATATGTGAGGTCATAAGCAGTGCAAGGCAGGGACACAAGTGTTTTTTCAGTTCAAATTGTTATCATTGTCATTTAGCTAACTATAATGTTACTTTAATCTTTAGTTTTTTCAGTGAATATATATATGCATATATGAGCTAGTGGCAGTTGCTGCTGTGTTATTAGAGTTAGCACGATGTTTCCATAGGAAAAACATTTTTTGGTTTAAAAATAGATATGATGACTCTTCACAAAGTTTTCCAAAAAAAGTTAATCCTGATCAGCTCCTTCCTGGAAAGTTTTAAGGAGATCTGTCAAAGAGGGATTGAGAAAAAGTCCCCCCCTGCAACTTTCCATGGGAACATTGAATGGATACATAGCAAAAATGGTCCAATGGAACTACACCACATCAGCATAGATGTGGTGGCAGCCAATTTAGGATGCAAGAAGTCAGTTCCTTTACTGAAAAAAGTGAAAAGAAACATCTGGGGGGCAGGGTAAGGATACCCTGTCGCTCTAGGCCTGCTTGGGGGGATCCCAGAGGGACCTCCCCTGGGGCAAACAAATATTTTTATTTTAAACTAGAACATGTGCATGCCCCTACTCCCCTAACCTTATAGAGACCTGGGACCCTCAACAGCATGGCAGTGCAGGACCGCCAAATTATGACAACGCAAGTGAACTGGCTGCATCGCAGCCAGTTTACCACCTGTACCAACATGGGGGTTGGACCGCCTGGCCCACGGTTGACTACCTTTGACCCGGCAGTCCACCTAACACCGCCCGCGATATTATGAGCATCCTTACTGTCGGTGATTCCATGGCAGCAGCCCCACCACGGAATACCTGGCGGTAACAATACCGGTGACAGGAATACTCATTCCTGTTGCCACTGCAGGACTCCCCAACCATGTAAGACTCTCCCCCACCCCAGACCCCAACAGAAGCCCCCCACCCACCAAGCAGTGAAACCCCCCTGCCCCCATACATCTATACAGGCACACATCACACATACATGCATACACACACACATACACGCACGGCTACGACACCCCCATACATGCATTCACACAAGCACACATACACTTGCATACACGCACACAAACACACACAACACCCCGCCCCCCTCCATTCACACAAACACGCATCCCCATTCACGTGCACAACACTGAACACCCCCCTCCCCTGTCAGTCGATCACCTTACCTGGTGGTCGCGGTGGGAGTCTGTGAGGGAAAGGGTCCATGGTGCTTTCTCCGCCGCCAGAGCCCCGTCACCACAACACTGCCACACCATTTGCAGTGATGTAATACTGTCGGCGTGTTGTGGTGACGTGTCGGTGGAGCAACCTCCACTAGACCACTGACCGCCAGTATGGATGCTGACTGCTTCCCCACCTAATAGTGGCAGAGAGCAGCCAGCCGCCATAATATGGAGGCCTGAAGACAGTCATTTGGTGGGCGCAACATTAGCGGTCTTTGTAAAAGACCACCAATGTCAAAATTACCACCTAAGTCATTTCTTTAACTTTTTTCCAGTGAATTTCTACGATTTTTAACGTAAAGTAAGACATTATTATAATTCCTAACTATAAAGTCACTTTAACCCTTTAGCTGCTGGGCCTTCGCCTTCCTCCCGTGCTGAGCCCTTTTTTGGCTATTTGAGGTAGTTCGCGCTTAGGCTTTCATAACTTTTTGTCCACATAAGCTATCCACGTTAAATTAGCGTCCTTTTTTCCAATATCCTAGGGATTCTAAAGGTAACCAGAGTTTGTGGGTTCCCCTAGAGGAGACCAAGAAATTTGCCAAAATACAGCGAAAATTTAGTTTTTTTTCAGAAAAAGAGGAAGAAAAGGGGTGCAGAAGAAAGCATGTGGTTTTTCCCTGAACATGGCATTAACAAAGGGTCTGTGGTGCTAAAAGCACTATCTTCCCAGCTTTCAGGAACAGGCAGACTTGAATAAGAAAACCAGATTTTTCAACACAATGTTGGCATTTTACTGGAACATACCACGTTTTCACTATTTTTTGTATTTTTAGCCTCCTTCCAGTTAGTGACAGAAATGGTTATGAAACCAATGCTCGATCCCAGACAGCTAAACATTTCCTAAAAGTAGACAAAATTCTGAATTCAGCAAGGGATCATTTGTGTAGATAATGCAAGGTTTTCCTACAGAAAATAACAGCTGAAATAAAAAAATATTAAAATTGAGATAAAAAACAGCCATTTTTCTCCAACTTTTACTCTGTAACGTTTTCCTGCAATGTCATATTTTCAAAGGTAATATACTGTTACATCTGCTGGACTCTTCTGGTTGTGGGGATATATAGGGCTTGTAGGTTCATCAGGAACCCTAGGTACCCAGAGCCAATAAAGGAGCTGCACCTTGCAATAGGTTTTCATTGTATACCGGTTGTGCAGCTATTAATTTGGTGAAACATAAAGAGTGAAAAATAGGTATCAAGGAAACCTTTGTATTTCCAAAATGGGCATAAGATAAGGTGTTGAGAAGCAGTGGTTATTTCCCCCAAAATTCCAATAAAAATGGTACCTCACATGCAAATGTGCCACATGTTTTTGGAACAATGGAGCTTTTATTCTGCTTGACATATCAAAATTCCCATTTGAAGTAGAAATGTGAGGCCGGATATCTGCTACTTTTGTCTGTTGCATGAGGGAAAAAAGTACATTACTGCAGCAGGTGACAATTTGGGAGACTGAAACTACATAAGCAATTCCAATTTGCATTCCACAACAGCTCTCACTATTAACAAGCACATAGCTTCCATTAGGGAGCACCTGGAATGCTGGTCTAATCAAGGGGGCTGGAACTTTCTTCAGATAGCAAGCTAAATTCGCTGCCAAAGCTTTGCACTCCTCGTGCAAGGACAGCTGCTTAAAAGCATTGAATGGCTCACAGAAGTCTTGCATTCACTGCTGCTAAGAAAAGCCTCTTTCATGAAAGGCTTCTTTCATGCCCTTGAAACATTTGTGTGAAAAGGGTAGCTCCCACACCTCATGGATATAATTATTTCCTAGCCTTTCGTATCTGTCCACTGGAATATGGATTAACCCCTCTTGTGCGGGTCACGACCAGTGACCGACACCAGGGAAGGGGTTAAAAAATCCTGCACTGGAACACTTATTTTAAATTATCCTCCAATCGGGAGACCCCACCTGCCCCTTTGTGACATCAGCACGCCGCGAGGCCTGCTGATGTCACTATCTGCCAAATATAAATTGAAGTGATGAATATTTACTGGTTACAATTGATGTAGTATCTTTATACACATCCATTAATCATGACATTGGTTTAAAAGCTTGCAAACATTTTGTAAGGCAAAGAAGCATTGCAGAATTAGAACATTCAAAGATGCTACTTTCCATGTCAAACATGTGTCTTAAAAATAACATTTTCATATTTAATCATGAGATTTATCAACAAATGTGTGGGACAGCAATGGGCATTTCCCTTTCTCCAAATTATGCCAACCTAGTAATGGGGTGGTGGGAGAGGGAAATAGCGTGGGGCAAAGCAAATGATTTATACATGGACAAAATAGCATTGTGGGTATGGTTCATTGATGATCTGTTTATCATTTGGCATGGGTCACAGGAAGAATTTAAGGTATATTTTTCAAACCTAAATAGGAATGATATAGGATTACAATTCACATGTGAAAGGAGCAAAACATCAATTGACTTTTTGGATATTACTATTTATGTTGAAAATGATAAATTGGAAACAACAGTTTTTCGCAAGGAAACTGCAACTAATAGTATATTACATGGGAAAAGCTTCCATCCAAAACCATTAATAAAGAGCATTCCATATGGTGAATTAATCAGGATGCAAAGAAATTGCTCTAGTGAAAAGGAAGTACAATCAAAATACAAAGAAACCATACAAAGGTTCAGAAAAATAGGATATCATCAAAAAATTCTATCTAAGAATTTAGAAAGAATGAAAATGATTAATCAGGATGAGGTAATATTTTCAAAGCATTCTAATAAAAGAGAAAAAACGTCAGATGAGAACAGTATAAGAATGGTAATGAATTATACCAAGGAAAGTGGCTTGATAAGGAACATCTTCTCCAATCATTGGCATGTGATATGCAGGGATCCAGATTTGGGACCTAAGATAGGCTCAGGGCCAATGATTACATATCAGAAGGCACGTTCAATAAAAGATTACATAGTGAAAAGTCATTTATCTTTAAAAAAACAACAATCTTGGCTAGTAGAACAACAGCAGGATTTTGTTAAATGCAATAATTGGAAAGCTTGCAAAATTGGAAAATCCACAAAATTCGTGAAAATGTCTAATGGGGTTGACATACATATCAAACATAGAATAACTTTTAATACTAAATTCACTGTATATGTGATTGAATGCCACTGTGGCTTAAAATATGCGGGCAGTACAATCTGCATGCTTAGAAAAAACATTTTGGAACACATTAGAGCACTTATACACAATGACTTAACTTATGCTGTAGCCAAACATCTTAAAATGCATGGAAACAATAATTGGAAAACCTTAAGGTATTTTGGCTTAGATCATATTCCTGAACACGAAAGAAGTGGTGACAGAACCAGAAAATTAAGACAATTAGAACCCAGATACATTATTCAAATGAGAACAAGAACACTGTTTGGAATGAATAATAATGAGGAACTTTTTGTACATTTATGAATAGTATTTTGGATAATGAACATGAGAAAGAAAACATGTTAGTGAGCACGAGCATAATGATATTAAATGTGATATACAGAATTGATCTTGGAAACATCTACATAGGATTGGACATATTTTGATCACGTGCAGTATTCAGTATTTGAATTTTAACTACTATGTTCAAAACATTTGCCATTTACACGTTGAATGATGATTTAATTGCCATTATTTTTTTATATATAATATTATAGAGCACCTTTCTCTTGTTTAATTTATGTTGAGAATGATAATAATGTGAGTTGAGATATATATATTGATGCAATTTTGAACATTATGTTACTTTGATTTATTGAAAAAAATATAAGTTAATTGGTTTTGAATTATATCATACTACAATGTCCATAATGCATTGCACAAGTCTGTGGACTATGGCAGCATAAAAAGTGATAGAGAAAAAGGACTGTGAAACCGAGAAGAAGACTGTTTAGTTGAAACGCGTTGTTTTTGTTTTTGTTGCACTGAATAAATTTGGAAAATACACAACTAATCTTTAACGGAGTGCATTGCCATCAAATCTTAGTAAACAATATCTATATATATATATATATATATATATATATCGATTACTTTTGTCAAAGTGTGTGTGGTTTCCCTGGGGGCTGCGATCGGCCCCCAGGAAAACCACACCCACATATAAAAGTGATCTCTTTATATACACATATATATATATATCAGCATGTTCTCTCAAGACACTCAAAAAAACAAAAAAAACACACTATACTTCACCTTGTCACATATCAATCATCATAGTCTTTAGTGCCTCTGGCGCCCAGTCCAACAATCATTATTGGTGCCCCCACCCCCATGACCTCCTCCTCGGATTTCCTCCCTACCACCCAGCAAAAGTGCCCAACGTCGCTGACGTTGGCAAAGTCTCCAGAAGTAGTTCATGCAAAAACTGGAACTGTGTTTGGATGAGGAGAACTGACAGAAGTTTCCCTTGGTGGTTCATAGTAAAAGATTCTAACCTTTTGAGTGGAATTTGAGAAGAATTGCTCCCTGTTGTGGACATTTCTTGTTGCATAAGAAGTTAGTGGTACTAATGAAAGATCATCTTCCACCCTCTCCAAATTCTGGGAAGTGTCAGCGTTGCTGCTCAAAACCTGGAGAGGAGCATCGTGGTCTGTTGTGAGAGAGAGTCGAGGACTACAGAGGAGTCCTCCAGGTCTGCTGTGCAGGATTATCCATATGGTGTTTCTTGGCATTGTCGATGGAGACAATGGGCCTGATTACAACTTTGGAGGAGGTGTTAATCCGTCCCAAATGTGACGGATATACCACCAGCCGTATTATGAGTTCCATAGGATATCATCGACTCGTAATACGGCTGGTGGTATATCCGTCACTTTATCGTCACTTTTGGGACGGATTAACACCTCCTCCAAAGTTGTAATCAGGCCCAAAGGGGGTCATTACAACATTGGCGGTAAAAGCCGCTTACCGCCGTGCAGAAGACCGCCGATACACTGCCGTGGCCGCGGAATTCCGCCACAGCCATTATGACCCACAGCACGGAATCTGCCGAAATTCAGACACCCACACAACTCTGGCACACCAAAGGTCAGTGATAAACTGGCGAAAACAATTCCTCCACCGTCATGCCAACAGAAACACGCCCATGCTATCACGACCCACGAATCAACGTGGCGGTCTTTCAACCGCGGTAATCCATTGGCGGTACACACCGCCACGCTCAAAATACACCCACATCTCCAAAACACAGCCACATTGCACAATTCGAAATACACACACCTGATACACATACAAACAACACTCCCACACACCCAACACAATATAAAACACACACCCACATCACCCACAAACCCCTACGACCAAAAACTCTGAAAGAAGGCCAGAGAGAGACTACAGCAATAGACAACCCCACCACACAGAGGCACACAACACAATCACCCATACAACATCCATGCTCAAAACACCCCACACCACCACACATCACCACACTCATCAACACATACACCACCCCACACATCACCTACACCACCCCATGTCACACCAAAGACACCCCAGGTTTTCCGAGGAGGAGCTCAGGGTCATGGTGGAGGAAATCCTACGGGTAGAGCCACAGCTATTTGGAGCACAGGTGCAGCACACCTCCATAGCTAGGAAGATGGAGCTATGGCGAAGAATCGTCAACAGGGTCAACGCTGTGGGACAGCATCCAACAAATCAGGAGGACATCCGGAAGAGGTGGAACGACCTACGGGGAAGGTGCGTTCAGTGGTCTCCAGCCACAACATCGCAATTTAGCGGACTGGCGGCCTCCCCCACAACTAACAACATGGGAGGAGCAGGTCTTGACCATCATGCATCCAGAGGGCCTCGGAGGAGTCGGTAGAGGAATGGACACTGGTAAGTCAAATCTTAACTATCATATCCCCCACCCTACCTGCATGCTATCACACACCCCCACCCTCACCCCCTCCCCTATCACTCCAACTCCTCACTAATGTACTCATAACACAAACCACCCATCCCAACACCAAGCCCTGCATGACACAACTAAGCATGGACAGGCAGCACTAAAGTATGCTCACTGCACATACCCATAACACCCCCCCAACCATCATCATGCAGGCCCCCACACAGGAATGCTTGCACTGGGGTACACGCACACCCACCCATTACACACCATGACACACACACATTCAATAATCATGCTCTTATACCCCTGCAGGACCACTACGTAACGTCACCACACAGGAAGGTCCAGACATCTCCACTCCACCCACAGAAGAGGCCCACCGTGACGACAGCAGCTCTGGCCAACTGGGTCCAGATGACCAGCCGGACCATCGTGGGCCTCGGGACAGTCGGTTCCCCTTGCACAGGCACAGCCCAACACTGACCTTCCACCCTCTGGTAACCCCAGCACAGCACCCACCCAACGGGCCCATACCTTTGTCCCCAGGACACGTCAATCAGCGGTGTGTCCACCACTACAGGGAACCCAGGGTAACCCACCACCCCAACAACAACAGGGACCTGGGGGCAGTGTTAGTGGGCACACAGTCCAGGGGACGAAGGCACAGGAACACAGGGGAACTGGGAGGGCTGCTGTGCGACAGGGGGCGGACAGGCCAAGGGAAACCACCCTCCACGAGGCCCTCTCCTCCATCATGGGAGCATACCACCACTCCCAGGAGATGATGGCTACGGTCCTGGCCAAGTTTCAGGAGACCCAGCGCCTGCAGAACAAACAGTATTTGGGGTTCAGGGAGCAGCTCAGAACCATCAGCTCCGCCCTGGGCACCATCGTAGGGGTGCTGAAGGACATACAAAAGACCATGAGGGACACCATGGCACTCCAAGGGGCCCCTGACACTAGCATGGACGATAAACTGCCCACCACCTCAGCCGGCGCTAGTGGACAGGACGCCCCGCCACTGGACCACCACACCAGCACCCCACCCCCTGCAGATGGAGAACCACCCCGCAAGCAGTCCCTGAGATCCAGGAACAGGACAGAGCAAGATGGCAAGACCCCCACCAGGAAATGAGACCATCCTGATTGTCCTCCCACTGTCTCACTTTGTTACCCTGTCCAGATTGGAACTGCCCCAGCTCCACTTCCTATGCCCGTATGGGCAGTGCACCTGTGAGACTAATAGACTGGACTCTGCCATGGACATTCCTCCACCATCACCCATCACCATTTTGTCACCCCCTTCAATAATTAGCACTTCAATAAACACCCTTGAACCACAAAACAATCTGGAGTCAGTCTGTGATTTTGAAAATGTGTATTAGCAATGACAGTGACAAAATGCGTTTTCAAATGTAATGCCAACATACCTATGTCACACATCACAAGTCCATGAAGGATGCAAGCAGATGACACACGTTGGTAACCACACCTGTGAAACCGTAATGGAAATGTACAACTCAGTTACCAAAAACTGCTCCTAATTGACAGACAGGATCGAGGTAGAAATGTGAAATTGAATGTGTTAGTAAAAGAATTGTTCTCACCTGTGTGTCACTGGAAATATTGCTGTATGACTGACTCCCTGTTGTCTATGTCTTCTTCCTCAGCTTCCTCCTCATCACTGTCCACAGGCTCCACAGGCTCCACAGCTGCCACAACACCGTCATCTGGACCATCCTCCTGCAGAAAAGGCACCAGGCGTTGCAAAGCAAGATTGTGAAGCATCGAGCAGGCGATGATGATCTGGCACACCTTCCTTGGTGAGTAGAATAGGGAACCACCTGTCATATGGAGGCACCTGAACCTGGCCTTCAGGAGGCCGAAGGTGCGTTCGATCACCCTCCTAGTCCGCCCATGGGCCTCATTGTAGCGTTCCTCTGCCCTGGTCCTGGGATTCCTCACTGGGGTCAATAGCCAGGACAGGTTGGGGTAACCAGAGTCCCCTAATAGCCACACCCGGTGCCTCTGGAGTTGACAAAATCACATAAGGGTTGCTGCTATTCCGCAGGATGTAGGCGTCATGCACTGAGCCAGGGAACATGGCATTTACCTGGGAGATGTACTGGTCTGCCAAACATACCATCTGTACATTCATCGAATGATAACTCTTCCGGTTCCTGTACACCTGTTCACTCCTGCGTGGGGGGACCAGAGGTACATGGGTGCCATCAATAGCACCTATGATGTTGGGGATATGTCCCAGGGCATAGAAGTCACCTTTAACAGTAGCTAAATCCTCCACCTGAGGGAAAACGATGTAGCTCCTTACGTGTTTCAGCAGGGCAGACAACACTCTGGACAACACGTTGGAAAACATAGGCTGGGACATACCTGATGCCATGGCCACAGTTGTTTGAAATGATCCACTTGCAAGGAAATGGAGCACTGATAGCACCTGCACTTCAGAGGGTATTCCTGTGGGATGGCGGATTGGTGAGATCAGGTCTGGCTCCAACTGGGTACACAGTTCCTGGATTGTGGCACGGTCAAACCTGTAGGTGATGATCAAATGTCGCTCCTCCATTGTTAACAGGTCCACCAGCGGTCGGTACACCGGAGGATTCCGCCATCTCCTCAAATGTCCCAGCTGACGGTGCCTAAGAAGGACAACAGCGACCACAGAGTCAACAAATTCCCAGGTATGTACCCACTGCTACACAGAACACGACACCAAATACAAAACTCTTCCTGTATGTGGGACAATGGGATGTGAGGTATCTGCGCTGGCGTTGTACACCGTCGCGGTAGGCGGTCGTAGACCGCGGCGCAATGCTGCATTGGTTAACATTGGACCCTATGGGTCCCAGGAGCCAATGATGAAGTGCGCTGGCGGTGATGATACGCACCGCCGCGGACGTCACCGCCGCGGACGTGACCGCCATTTTCTATCTGTTCAATCACTCGATACCTGATCTTCGACAGGAGAGAACCTACACTGCAAGTGCTTCTGTGACCTCGGTCTGGAAGAGACAATGGCTGCTGTGTCTGGGGAAAGGGCCCCTGCCTTCACTGCTCCAGAGTTGGAGAAGCTACTCGACGGGGTCCTCCCCCAGTACACGCTACTCTACGGTCCTCCAGACCAACAGGTAAGTACACAGGGAGCACGTTGTATGGGCTATGCTGGGTGGAGAGGGCTGGATGTCAGTAGCAAGGGGGCAGAGTTCAGCGACCATGAAGGACTGTGAATGCATGTGCCACATGGCAAGGGTAGGGATGGGGGCCACTCACTTCGACGATGCAGTTGGTAATGACTTCTCTTCTTCCCCTGTACATGTCATGTAGGTCAGCGCCCACCAGAAGAAGGACATTTGGCGTGCCATCACCAAGGACGTCCAGACCCTGGGGGTCCACCAGAGACGGGGCACCCACTGGCATAAAAGATGGGAGGACATTCACTGCTGGAGCAAGAAGACGGCGGAGGCTCAGCTGGGGATGGCCTCCCAACGTGGGAGGGGTGCCCGTCGCACCATGACCCCCCTGATGTTCCGGATCCTGGAGGTGGCCTACCCTGAGTTGGATGGGTGCTTGAGGGCATCACAGCAGACACAGGGGGGTGAGTACACTCTCATTCTGCGAACTTTGCGTGCAGTGGAGGGGTCTGGGTGGGGGAGGAGGGCTGTGGGTTTCCGTAGGCCAGGGTGAGTTACGTAGGCTAGGCCCCTCCGGAATGCAGGCCATGTGGCACTCCACCCCACCTCTGTAGAGTGCCAAGTACAGGTATACATGCCCCTGTGTCATCTATGTGTGCAGATGTCCACCATAGCCATGTAGGCCAGATCCCAGGAATTGCATCTGTAGAGGCCAAGAGCACAGCGTAGTGCAGGGGGCTGCTGTTTCTGTATTGTCCGCCAACGGTAGCGGTAAGCCATGCACTCAACATGTCTTTCTTCTGTCGTCCCCCACCCCCTTTTTGTGCTCTCCCTGTTCTTTTGTGCATCATCAGGCGGAGGTACAGCGGCACCGGAGCGCGAGGGAGCTGCATCCCACATGGCCATGGAGGGCCACACCACAGACTCTGAATACACCAGAGGGACGGAGGCCGAGGGGAGCTTCACGTCGGGCACCGGATCACCAAACAGCGACACGGACTCGTCCGCCGATGGGAGCTCCCTTGTGGTGGCGGCACCATCTGTGTCCCCCACTTCTACAGGTACAGCCGCCACCCGCCCTACCAGCACCGCCCTCCCAGCAGCCCCTCAGCCTTCGCTCCGTGCCTGCTCACCCAGGAGGGTGGGCATCACCTTCGCCCCAGGCACCTCAGCCCCTTCCCCAGTCACCCCAGCTGCCCTCAGTGAGGAGGCCATTGACCTCCTCAGGTCACTCATTGTTGGGCAGTCTACCATTGTGAATGCCATCCAGGGTGTAGAAAGGGAGTTGCAACACGGTAATGCATTCCTGGAGGGCATTCATTCTGGTCAGGCTGCCCTTCATCGAACACTGCAATCTCTGGCCTCAGCACTGATGGCAGCCATTGTCCCTGTGTCTAGCCTCCCCCCTCCAACTTCCTCCACCCAGACCCAGTCCCCTGTACCCCAGCCTATCCCAAGCACCCCATCAGACAAGCATTCACTCACCTCAACACACAAAAGTAGCTCAGGCAAACATAAGCACCACACAACCCACAGGCACTCACACAAGCATCACCCACATACAGACACAGCAACATCCACTGCCTCCACTGTGTCCCCCTCCTCGTCGTCTCTCTCCTCCCTCCCAGTCTCATCTACACTCTCACCTGCATGCACTACATCTACATGCACTAGGACTCGCACCAGAACACCCAGCACCACACCCCGCTCACCTGCACTCACCACCCCCACTACCATTTACACGTCCCCTGTGTCCACTCCCAGTGTGTCTGTGACGCCACCTCCCAAAGTACACAAACGCGGGCACCCACACACCCACACACCCAACATCCATCCACCTCACGACAACCTCCAGTACCTGCACCTGCACCCAAATCACCTAAAGTTACACCTCCTACAACCACCTCCTCTTCCTCCACTCCCAGACCCCCACCAGCTACCCGTCCCAGTGTTCATCAGAAACTCTTCCTCAGCAACGTTGACCTCTTTCCCAGCACCCCCACCCCCCCCACCCCTCCAATTCATAGGTCCCGTAGTAGCACCTCAGCCAAAAAAAGTCCGGTACCAGTGGTGCGTGTTAAAGGTGTGTGGAGTGCACCGCCCACCAGGGCAGCCAGTGTGACACGGAGCCAAAGCACTGCCAGTCCACCCCCTGTAAAGCACCTTAAGTTGGAAAGTGGCCGACGGGAGAGGGTGAAGACTCCTGCCGGCAAAACAGCTCACAAGGGTCCCAGGGGGAGTGCCGAGTCAGCTGTGACTCTTCCCAAGGTGGTGAAGGGGCAGAAGAAGTCTCCAAAGTCTGGGAAGAGCAGCACGGCGGAGAAGGCCACCATCCTCCCCGCCGGCCGCGACGCCACCCCCAGCAGTATTGTTACTGGTCAGGAGACCTCCGGCAGAGTCATTGCCCTGGAGGGCACCACTATCGTCACTGGTCAGGAGACCACCGCCAGAGCCATACCGTGGAGGGCACCAGTATCGTCACTGGTCAGGAGACCACCGCCAGAGTCAGTGCCCTGGAGGGCACCAGTATCGTCACTGGTCAGGAGACCACCGCCAGAGTCAGTGCCCTGGAGGGCCCCGGCAGCCACAGCCTCGCTGGGCACTGAGGGACCGTAATGCCACACACCGCTGCACAGGTCAGAGACAGCAAAGGCAAGCACAGCTGAACAGGGCAACGACCGCCATGGTGAAGACCGCTGAACAGGGCAAAGACCGCCATGGTGAAGACCGCTGAACAGGGCAAAGCAAAGCTGAACAGGGCACAGACCGCCATGGTGAAGACCGCTGAACAGGGCAAAGCACCGCTGAACAGGGCAAAGACCGCCATGGCAAAGCACCGCTGAACAGGCCAAAGACCGACATGGCAAGCACCGCTGAACAGGGCAAAGACCGCCATGGCAAAGCACCGCTGAACAGGTCAGAGACAGCAAAGACAAGCACCGCGGAACAGGGCAAAGACCGCCATGGCAAAGCACCGCTGAACAGGTCAGAGACAGCAAAGGCAAGCACCGCTGAACAGGGCAAAGACCGCCATGGCAAAGCACCGCTGAACAGGTCAGAGACAGCAAAGGCAAGCACCGCTGAACAGGGCAAAGACCGCCATGGTGAAGACCGCTGAACCGGGCAAGGCACCGCCAAATCAAGCATCGTTAGCCCATGTGCAGCTGGGACAGTGACGGAACTGGGACCGTCACGGGGAGCGTGATGCACTCTAAGCACCAGTCCCCCTCCAGAACCAGTGGGGACCTGCATCCACTTGAGAGACTGTGGCTTTGCACTCCCCAGGATGGTACAGTGGGCAAACCACCCACTGGAGAGACTTGAGAGACTGTGGCTTTGCACTCCCCAGGATTGAACCGTGGGCAACCCACCCACTGTAGAGACTTGAGAGACTGTGGCTTTGCACTCCCCAGGATGTAACAGTGGGCAAACCACCCACTGTAGAGACTTGAGTGACTGTGGCTTTGCACTCCCCAGGATGTAACAGTGGGAAACCCACCCACTGTAGAGACTTGAGAGACTGTGGCTTTGCACTCCCCAGGATGTAACAGTGGCAAACCACCCACTGTAGAGACTTGAGAGACTGTGGCTTTGCACTCCCCAGGATGTAACAGTGGGCAACCCACCCACTGTAGAGACTTGAGAGACTGTGGCTTTGCACTCCCCAGGATACATCAATGGGCATGGAGCCCCGTGGTGGATCTGGTGTGGTGCTGTAATCCGGCTGTGGTGCCCCCCCTTTCCTTCCCCCTGAGGTGCCTGTTGTATTTCTATCTGATGCCCCTGCAGTGTTCTCTCTGTTTGTGGACAGGTATCTAGTGTGGGCCTCACCCATGCATTTTGGGCCCAGTGGTCCACGGACATTGAAATGTGCATACTTGCACTACTAATCGTGATGTATATATTTGGAATGTGTATATATATCTGTATATAGTTGGTTACTGTATTTTGATACATTACAATGTTTGAACTGATTTCCTTTTGTCTTAGCATTCTTCCGGGGGGGGTTGTGGGTTGTTACTGTGTTGTTTGGAAATGCATTGGTGTGTGTGTTGTAGTGGGTGAGGGTCGGGTTGGGGGTGGGGGTGTTGCGTGTGTGTCCCCCTGACTTTTGCCTCCCCTATGTCGTAGGTGCAGTACTCACCGTTGTCTTCGGCGCCTACGTTGCTGGTGATCGTAGAGGAGCAGGAAGACAAGCGCAGGGAGTATTTGTAGTTCGGGCTCCATGGTGGCCTCCTTCCTCGTGGAGTGTGTTAAGGTGAGCGTTTTCCCATTGCAAAAGCTGTTTCTGCCATGTTTTTATCCACGGTGAATCCGCCCCGGAAAAGGTGGCGGATTGACGGGTTGTGATACTGTGGGCGGTACATTGGCTTCCGCCTGTCTGTTGGCGGTGACCGTCGCACTGCTTGTTTGTACCGCCGCGGCGGTCGGAGTGTTAAAGTGGCTGTCTATGTTGGCGGTTTCTGCCACGGTCATAATTCCCTTTTTTTGTCCGCCGGCCTGTTTGCGGTATTACCGCAGCTTTAACACCGTCCGTCAGGGTTGTAATGACCCCCAAAGTGTTTTCCTTTAGAGCCAGACAGCAGTGGTAGAATAACAGTTCTGGTACCATGCATTCCCATGACTGGAAACAATGCATGATAAAAAAAGATCATACACTAGATCCCCAACTACTGGAATCCAGCCAGGGGGGTGTTATTGGTGTATCCCTTATTCTCAAGCAGGGGCACTTTGAGATGCGTTGTCACCACTGAATTGTGAGTCCTGCAAGACAGTGACACATTCATTTATGTCAAAAGGTGTATCTGCTGCCTCCGCGCCAGGACCACCAAGATCTGGAACATACATTTGTGCTTCACATGGACTACGCCCTCCCAGGCACATTCTGGGCAGATATTAAGTGCTCTCTGGACTCCATACAAGTGATTAGGCCAACTACGACCTGTGCCTAATACTCTTGCTGTTAAGTATTGCTTTAAGTTTTGGTTTCTTCACTCCACAACAGTATTTCCCTGGGAATGCTACAGAGAGAAAAAGTGCAGTTGGACCCCTAATGAAGCCATGGTGTCCCTGAATGCACTTGAGGCAAAAGCAGGGCCCTGATCTGAGTGGAAAGACGCAACTTCATATGTGCTGGTAAAGGCTTGCAAATCTTTAATAACAGTTTGAGCATCAGCTAAGCATCATGGCCATACCCATAGAAATCTGGGTCATGATTCGACTGCAACTAAGATATATTTGCATGCACAATGAGGTGTCAAGGGACCACAATGATCCAGGTACACACATTGTGGAGTTTTGTTGGAAATTAAGAAGGGTGTCTGCAGTAGGAGTTTGACGGTGAACTCTTTTATTTGTTGACAGATTTAATAGCAAAGGACACACTGTTTGGACTGTTTGTATAGATCTGGCCACCAGTAACATGCTTGCAGTAGAGAAATAGTAGCCACCATACCAGCATGGGAAGAAGCAACTCCCTGATGAGCTGCTTTAATCAACTCAGGTCTTTCGTCTTGGTAGGGGATCACACGTTCACCCACCCCTGGTATTGTTACTAGGGCAGTATTTAGGCTAGATATGCACTAGAAAAATTTGGCAGGATATGCCTTTGGCATGGGCTTGCTTTCAGCCGAAGCTCTCACAGCAGCCAATGTTTCAGTATCCAACCTCGTCTGATAATGAGTTATTGAAGCAACATAAGCCATAGCTACTGCTGATTTGGCCGCTTCATCAGCCAAAGTATTGCCTGTAACGTGTATTCCAACTCGTTGATGTCCCAATGTATGAACTACATGGACATTGGGTAGCGTTTCTTTCACGTCCGCTACTTTCCCCCACATTAGTCTGTGTTTGGTGTTGCCTTTTGAATCCCTGAACCCATTCTAATGCCAGTAATGCAGGTATTCATTGAAGGACTGGACACAGTAGTACGAATCACAGATGATTAGTGTTAACTGTCCTGGATCTGTGTGTTCTAGTGCCATCAACAGAGCCTTGAGCTCTGCTAATTGTGCGGTGCAGTCCCCTAAGGTCTGCGTGTACATATGTTGTGGATGGAATTCACCATCCTTCATGGAGCTACTCACAACCATACAGGCGGTGGAGTATTGATGTTTAGTGCCTATTGCTGGTTAGGCTGAACCATCAGTCTAAATGATTGTATGCTATTGTTCAATAGGCAAAGTGTTTGATGGAACTGGGCATTCTAGTTCATATTGGAGAAATTCTTGAGTTTGTAATTTAGGGTCAAATACATAATCAACATCAGTGGCTGTCAGAGATGCTGCCCATTGAATCCAACGTGGATGTAGTGCCTTGGCGTTAGGAATGCTGGCTTTTATGACAGCATCGAGGGCTGGGATCGGAGATATGACAATAATGCATTTCCCGGGCCAGAAGTCTCTCTTTACAGACATTTGAACAACAGTCAGACTGTTTTCTGTGGGAACAAAGTGTTGTTCATCTATGGAATACAGATGTGATATATACACCTTAGGAATGGTATCACCTCATTGAACATTACATAGGTGAAACCACTGGCACCAGCAATTACTCTGATGACCAAATGTGTATTGTTGACCCTTTTGTGTAAGTGTTTAGCTTCAAGCATGTCTTGTTGCAATGCAAGAACGCATGTGTGTTCGACTGCCCAACATTTACTTGAAAAATCAGGATGTATTAAATCATATAATGGTTTGATGCGTTGTGCATAACCTGGAATGTAAGTTCTGCCAAAGTTTAAAAAGTCCAAAAATTACTGGAGCTTTTTGATGGTGTTTGGTGATTGTAATTGTGTGCACTTTTCTAGGAATTGGGCCTCTGGTTTCTTGCCTTCGTCTGATAATTTGTATACCAAAAATAGGACACTAAATAAGGCTATTTTTGATTTTTTTAAATTTCTTTGTAGCCTAATTGTGAGAACAGGGCTGCTTGCACAGGCCCCCTACCTTTTTGCCCCCATTTTCCACTTTTTGCTGGTGTTTTCCTGACTCTGATGGTGCCCTGGGTACTGCTAACCAGTCCCAGGGAATGTGCTCTGTGTAAAATCAGTATGCAAATCAGGCTAATTATAATTGGCTAAGTCAACCTACCTATAAGTCCCTAGTATATGGTATTACATGTAGGTTTAGGGACCCCAGCATAGGTAGTGCACCCATAGGTGCACTGCTGAGGTGCCCAGTGTCATTTTAAAGGCAGGCCTGCCTTGCTGGCTGCTTTTAAATTCAAGTTATATGCAAATTTAACTTTGGAATTAGTAGTTCCAAAGTCTTAAACTACCTTATTTTTACATATAAGTCACCCCTAAGTTGTGCCCTATGTGCCCCTAGGGCTGGGTGCCATGTAACTATAAGCAGGGACCTTATAAAAATAGTTTTATAACCCTGGTGAGGTAAAGCAGCCAAATTCGTTTTCCCTCATTATGGTGAATGCCTTCATAGGCTATAATGGGGAGACTTTATTTTAATTTTAAAAGTCCCCTTAAGTAACAGATACCAGACGTTTGGTATCAAATTAATTGTTATAATAAATCCCACAACTTCCAGTTGTTGGATTTAATATAACTTGTTCAGGTAAAGAGTTTTAAACTTTACCTGAAAAGTTGCCAACTTCAGCCCTGCAGTGTTTTTGCTGCTGGGCTCTGATTGGCCAGCCTCTGGCAGCCTGGCCAGGCTGCATTGATGAGGTGTGAAGTGGCCTGGGTCCACACAAAGGGATGTGGCCGTGGGAGGAGATCTCCCCTCAGCAGATGATGAAGCAGGAAGGGGGAGGGCTGCCAAACTGGTCTTCAAAGGCAGAGAAGGACATTTGGAGCAACCCAGCAGCATCTTCACATCCTGCAAACCCACACAATTAGGTGCCCCCTTGATTAGATTAGAAGAGGGCAAGAGAGGGGTGTGTTTAGGATTTTTAGCCACACCAGTGGGTGGGCTCAGGAAGATGTAACCACCAAAAATCACCTTCAGCCATGATGGATTTGTGAGGACTGTTGCTCCCTGGGATTGATTTTTGCCACACTTCACAGGAAGTGGTAATCACAGGGAGAAGGACCCTGCCCCTGGTTGGAGAAGCAGGACCCCCTGTTTTTCATCCAGTAGCAAGGATAAAACTGGCAGACCTGAACCCACACCTCAGATCCCTATCAGAATCCAACAAGGAAGAACTACAGGAGAAGAAGGACTGCCCTGCTGGACCCCTGACCTGCACCTGGAACCTGCACTCTGAGGGACTGCACCAGCTGCACACTTGGGCTTCACCACAAGAAGGGCTTTGCCTGGCTTCAACTGGTTAAAGGAGGGACACCCTGTTTGCTACAGGTGAAAAATTGCTAACCAGAGTCCCCTGCATCTATTCCTGAAGAAACCAACCAGTGGCCAAAAAGGAGTTTGCGCCTGGTGCATTCTGGGAGTTGTACTCCACACCCCCAAGGATCATCTCAGAGCTTCTGGAACCTTGGGCTGAGCTGTGGACCCCAAAAGAACATTAAAGGAGCAGGTGGAAGAAGGTCCAGAAGTTTGGAGAACTTTTGAGAAAAAGCTCCATAGAGGGACCGACCCGCCGTGGCAACTCTAGCCGGCTTGCCTCAACCGCGACCCGGCCTGACTTGCAGGTTCGTCCCAGTGAAGAAAATCTCCAAAAAAGAGACAAGTCCGAACGTAGGAAGTTGACCAGGACCGCCCAGCCAGCGCATCTGAGGAGGGCTCCAAGGACGTCGGACCAAGACCCAGGTTTGCCCCGGTCGAAGGATTTTCACCTCGAAAAAACGACTAAGTCTGAAGGTAAAAATCTCCACCGAGGCCTCCCACAATGCGTATCCGAGGAAGAGTTTCAGGAGGTCGGATTGGACTGGCAGGTTCGTCCTGCTGAAGAAAATCTTCAGAAAAACGACCAAGTCCTAAGGCAAACTTTTGACCGAGGCCTCCCGCGGGCTGTTGCCGAGCCGGGCTCCATCACGGTCGGCCTTAAACTTTGACTTTGCCCCGGTCAAGGTGCTACCAGATGACCAGATTGGCACCCTTTTGTTTCTAGGCGCTATAAAACAATAATTCTTAAAAAATTCATATCTCCGTTTCCCGTATCCAATGTTATTCCTTTTTGTGTAATTTTAAGATAAAAATATAATCTATTTTTATAAATTGATTTTGGATTTTTAAACTATTTCCTTTGTTTGATTTAATTACTGTTTTTTGATATTTGAATGCTTTACACTCTGGCGGTCATTCTGACCCTGGCGGTCAAAGACCGCCAGGGCGGAGGACCGCGGGAGCACCGCCGACAGGCCGGCGGTGCTCCAATGGGGATTCCGACCGCGGCGGTAAAGCCGCGGTCGGACCGGCAACACTGGCGGGCTCCCGCCAGTGTACCGCCGCCCCATTGAATCCTCCAAGGCGGCGCAGCTTGCTGCGCCGCCGAGGGGATTCCGACCCCCCCTACCGCCATCCAGATCCCGGCGGTCCGACCGCCGGGATCCGGATGGCGGTAGGGGGGGTCGCGGGGCCCCTGGGGGCCCCTGCAGTGCCCATGCCACTGGCATGGGCATTGCAGGGGCCCCCGTAAGAGGGCCCCTAAATGTATTTCACTGTCTGCTGCGCAGACAGTGAAATACGCGACGGGTGCAACTGCACCCGTCGCACAGCTTCCACTCCGCCGGCTCGATTCCGAGCCGGCTTCATCGTGGAAGCCTCTTTCCCGCTGGGCTGGCGGGCGGCCTGAAGGCGACTGCCCGCCAGCCCAGCCTGAAGGCGACTGCCCGCCAGCCCAGCGGGAAAGTCAGAATTACCGCCGCGGTCTTTCGACCGCGGAACGGTAACCTGACGGCGGGACTTTGGCGGGCGGCCTCCGCCGCCCGCCAAGGTCAGAATGAGGGCCTCTGTCTTCTAAGTTAAGCCTTGTCTCTCGTTGCCAAGCTACCAAGGGTTGAGCTGGGTTTAATTTACTGAGACCTAACTGGACCTAAGTGGAGGTTAGTGACCTATTGCTAAGTGGAGGTACTTACCTGCCCTTACCAATAACCCATTTTCCAAACCTAATTCTGCAAATACCACAACAATCCGGCTCACCTGTCTTATATGTTGAGCAAGATCATCATCTGTAAGGTAGGTATCAACTATGTAGGACAGTGCCTCAGGGTCAATGTGGTGTAAAATTGAAGTAACAAAAGCTGAAAACAGTCCTGGACTGTTTTTAAACCCTTGTGGGAGCCTGAAAACTTTTTTGTGAGCCTAAAGCGCAAAAACTTGTTAAATCCCTACTTTCATGTGCTATATTTTAGCAGACGAAACCTTTAAAATTATCCTAGCTTGTTTTACATTTTTTGCACACTATGGTGGTAATTTTGAGTTTGGAGGTAACCTGACCGCCACGCCAGTGGCGGTGTTATGACCACTGCCAGGGTGGTGGTGCAGACCACCATAAAACGAATAAGGCGGTGAACCCAAAGCAACACAGACAACTCACCGCCAGCACTGCCGACGGGTATCATCCGGAGGTAGAACATACACCTTCAAGGCCACCTGCAATGATGAAGATGACAACAGTAAGTACGCCTAGCACAGAGGGGAGGAAATAGCAGTGATACACTCCCACACATAACACACATTCCTCACACAGACAGCGAAGGCCACACACAGGCACACACAATATACATCAATACCAAGTACTCAATACACAAATCCAAGCAGATAAGTGCCAAACATACAGCACAACGCACACAAACACCACCAACACACCCCATAATCACACAATGACAACCAGACCACAAATAACTCAACGCAGGCAGAAGAGAGGCACATTGTGCGACACCACACATACATGCACCATGAACTGTATTTGGCAATGACACATAGGCCCTCATTACGACCTTGTACCTACAGTTGGAAAATGGGCAGGCACCTCAGGGGGACAGGGGCACCTCAACCGGGAGGTGAAACAAGACCACTGGTTCTGAAGGGGGCAACATGCCCTGTGCTTGGTCCTGTGGAGTGCAAGGTCACAGTCTCTCATTTGGGTGTATTACCCACTGATTCTGGAGGGGGCTTTGTACCCTTGCTCTTGATCCTGGGGAGTATTGGGCATGTGGGTGTCTTACCCACTGGTTCTGGCGGGGGCATCGTGCCCTGATCTTGATCCTGGGGAGTGTTGGGCATGTGGGTGTCTTACCCACTGGTTTTGGAGGGGGCATTGTGCCCTGTTCTTGATCCTGGGGAGTGTTGGGCATGTGGGTGTCTTACCCACTGGTTCTGGAGGGGGCATCATGCACTGTTCTTGATCCTGGGGAGCATTGGGCATGTGGGTGTCTTCACCACTGGTTCTGGAAGGGGCATCATGCCCTGTTCTTGATCCTGGGGAGTGTTGGGCATGTGGGTGTTTTACCCACTGGTTCTGGAGGGGGCAACATGCCCTGTGCTCCTGATCTGGGAGTTTGGGGCATGTGGGTGCCTTACCCACTGGTTCTGGAGGGGGCAACATGCCCTGTGCTCCTGATCCTGGGGAGTGCACGGTCACAGTCTCTCAGTGGGTGTCATTCCCACAGGGTTTGCAGGGGGCAGGCCGCACAGCAGCCCATGGAGGCAGGATTACATACCGTCCGCCGGCGGTGACGACTGCTCAGTGGTGGTGCTGCTGCTGTTGGCAGGAGGTTTCTGCCCATCCCCGGCAACCTTGGACGGCTGCTCAGTGGTGGTGCTGCTGCTGGGGGGGGAGGCTCCTGCCTATCCCCTGCAACCTCGGATGGCTGCTCAGTGGTGGTGCTGCTGCTGGGGGGGGGGAGGCTCCTGCCCATCCCCAGCAACCTCGGACGGCTGTACAACCATGGTTGGTGGTGGGGGCTCCGTTATAGTTCCTGCCCCAGGCCCCTTGGTCTTCCTGCCTGCTGCTGGAGGCGCCTTGCTCTCCCTGGCAGCTGGGGCAGGCTCCTTTCCCTTCTTGCCTTCTGGTGCCGGCTCCTTTATCTTCCTGGCAGCTGGGGCAGGCTCCTTTCCCTTCTTGCCTGCTGGTGCAGGCTCCTTTGTCTACCTGGCAGCTAGGGCAGGCTCCTTTCCCTTCTTGCCTGCTGGTGCAGGCTCCTTGGTCTTTCTGGCAGCTGGTGCTGGCTCCTTTCCGTCGAGGCTGCCTGTTGCAGGCCCCTTCACCTTCAGGACATGTGGCCTAGATCCTTTTCCACCATGAGTGGGTGTAGTGACGACTGGGCCCGTGGACTGGGTGGCTGAGGTGCTTGGCTGGGTTCTTCCGACCCTGCCCATACATGCAGGATGGGGGAGGGGTAGGAAGAGGTCAATGGTGGATAGGAACAGTTTTTTAGGGACATTGGGGTGGGAAGTTGGAGAAGGAATGGGAGTGGAGGAAGAGGGAGTGGTTGATGGAGGTGTCTGTCTACTGCTTTTGGGTGCAGGTGCATTGCCAGTATGCTGTTGTGAGGTGGATGGCTGTTGGGTATCTGAGTGCTTGCCTTTGTGCACCTTAGGAAGGGGGTGGTATACACAGTGGGAGAGGACACAGGGGACGTGTGCATGGCTGTTGTGGAGGTGTCTGCCATTGAGGTGTGTGTTTTGCTTGGTGTGGTGATGCTGCTAGTGGATGATGATGTAGTGCATGCAGGTGTGAGTGTGGACGGAACTGGGTGGGAGCTGGTGGAGGAGGGGGTGAAAGTGGAAATAGTGGATGTTGATGTGTGTGCATCTGGATGGTCTTTGTGTGAGTGCCTGTGAGATGAAGTGTGGTGCTTGTGTTTGCCTGTACCACTCTTGTGTGTCGTCTTGCGTGCATGCTCGTCTGCCTGTGTGCTTGGGATGGATTGGGGTTGAGGAGAATGGGACTAGGCAGTGGAAGTTGGAGAGGAGAGGGTAGAAACAGGGACAATGGCTACCATCAGAGAGGAGGCCAGAGCCTGAATCGATCTCAGTTGGGCCGCCAATCCAGTGTGAATTCCCTCCATGAATGCATTAGTTTGTTTCATCTGGGCTGCCAGCCTCTAGATGGCATTCACAATGGTTGACTGCCCTACAGAGATGGATCTCAGGAGGTCAATAGCCTCCTCACTGAGGGCAGCAGGGCTCACTGGGGCAGGGCCTGAGGTGCCTGGGGCGAAGGAGATGCCCACCCTCCTGGGTGAGCGGGCATGGGCAACTCAATGAGGGGCGGGAGGGTGGTGCTGGTATGGGGTGGCGGCTTTAGCTGGGGTGGTCACAGAAGTGTCCGCTACCACCAGGGAACTTCCATTGCAGGAGGTATCTGTGTCAGAACTGTCTCCTCCAGTCTCTGCCGTGGTCCCCTCGCCCTCCGTCCCACTGGCGCCATCAGCGTTGGTCCACTCTGCCTCCTGGGTCCTGTGGGATGCAGCTCCCTCCATTGCCGGTGCCTTTGCTCCTCCGCCAGATTATGCTAATGCCCATAAGGACAGGATGACAAAACAAAAATGGGGGGGAAAGAAACAAAGGATACACTTGGTAAATGGCAGTTGCGTACACAGCACCCTCTCACACAGGGAACAGGCCTACGCAACATGCCATAGCACTAGCAGAGAAATAGTTAGGAGCCAAGACATGGGGAGGGGTACACACCGCCAAATGCAGCACACCTGGGACCCACGTAGCCCTCACCAGTTGTGGATGCCTACGAGCTAGGTCGCAAGATTATCCTTTCTGAACCCTAGCCACCAGGGTACCTATGCTGCAGTGTCAGGCCTAGCATAGTGGCAACACTGACACACATCCCCCACCCGGATACCACCCAACCATGCGTAAGTTGTAATGATGGGCATTGTACTCACCCCCTTGTGGCTGTTGTGATGCCCTCCAGTGTCCATCCAGCTCTGGATAGGCCACCGCTAGTATGCGGTCCATCAGGGGGGTCAGGGTTCGACGGCACCCCTTTCTCGTTGGGAGGCCATCCCCAGCTGGGCCTCCGCTGTCTTCGTGCCCAGCGTCTCAGGTCCTCCACCGTTTGCGACAGTGGGTGCTCCGCCTGCCATAGACCCACAGGGTCTGCAACTCCTTGGTGATGGCACGCCATTTACCCTTCTTTTGATGGGTGCTGACCTGCAGAGGCAATAGACACAGGGAAATAGATTTAGACAAACAGTCCAGCCTGTTAAACATATTGCCCACCATACCCATATCCATCATCATTTACTCCCACATGACCCAGTACACAACCTATATGCTGCCCAGAGGATATCCACCCACCCCCCTAAAACGAGGCCTTCACACACACAACTCCATGCATCCATGCCACGTGCATCGTGCCCACTGTGTACTTACCTATTGGTCTGGAGGCCCATACAGCAGTCTGTAGTGGGGTAGGACCCCACAGTCTCTCCAACTCCTCCAAAGTGAAGGCTGGGGCCCTTTCCCCAGTCACATGAGCCATGGTAGGTTCAAACACAGGTCACAGCAGCCCATGCAGTGTAGGTCCTCTCCTGTGGAAGATCAGGTAGCAAGTGAGGGATCAGTTAGAAAATGGCAGTCACGTCTGTGGCGGTGCATACCCTCACCGCCAGCGTAGATCCCCATTGGCCACTGTAACCCATAGGGTCCAATGTTAACCAATGAGGAGTTGCACAGCAGTTTCCGACCGCCTCCCGAAACGGCACCCAACGTCAGCAGAATTACCTCACTTCCACCTGTCCCTCCACACAGTACAGGCAGATGCCATTTCAGTGTGGGGGGGCAGGCCCTGGAAAATATCTGCATCACTGGTGAAATTAGGACATACTGGACAAATCACACTGACCCATTACAAGTCCACAGCATGCAAAATTCTGTGCTAGCTCTGTTGTTCAGTTTGTGACTGGCTCCTCACTCTTTTGCCCTATAGATTCCTACCGCTGCGGATGAATAGGAGATGGGGATATACCCCCGTGTACAGACCCCTGGTGGACTTGGCAACACTGGAGTACAGGCACATAATACTCATCTATAGACTTGACAGGGTCACTATCATTGAGCTGTGTGCCCAATAGGAGCCTGACCTGATAACTGCTATCTGTCACCCCACTGGGATCCCCCCTCTTTTGCAAGTTCTATCAATGCTCCATTTCCTGGCAACTGGTTCTTTCCATGTGACAGTGGGCTTGGCAGCAGGAATGTCACAGCCAATGTTCTCAATCATGCTGACAAGAGTGTTGTCTGCCCTGATTAATCTATGCTCATTTTCTGTACAGTTGAATTGCAATGTTTGTACCTGTTTCACATAATACATATTTGATATACGTGACATACTCCAAAAATTTGTTTCCAAGGGTGTTTATTGAAGTGTCAAATTATAGAGGGACAAGTGCAATGGGATGGGGTGATGATGGAGGAAAGTTCAGGGTACCATTCCAGTCTGTAGCACAGGTGCAGTGTCCAAGGGGACATAGGAAGGGTAGCAATGGCAGTTCAAGGTGTACAGGTTGACTGACTGGAACACAAGGGTGAGACTGCCTCTCTCATAATGTTGGCCATTCCTGCCAGCACCCCTGCTATGGAGATCAGGGTGTTGTTGATGGCCTGCAAGTCCTCCCTGATCCCCTGGTACTGTCCCTCCTGCAGCCACCTGTTCTCCTGCACATTGTCCAGGATCTGGCCCATCGTGTCCTGGGAATGTTGATGAGCTCCCAGGATCTCTGCAAGTGTATCCTGGAGAGTCGGTTCCCTGGGCCTGTCCTCCCCTGGTGCACAGCACTCCTCCCAGTTTCCCTGTTGGCCTGTGCCTCTGTCCCCTGAACCGTGTGCCCACTGCCACTGACCCCAGTTCCCTGATTGTATTGGGTATGAAGTGTGGCCTGGGTTCCCTGTAGAGGTGGACACACTGCTGATTGACGTGTCCTGTGGACAGAGGTTTAGGTACGCTGGGTGGGTGCTGTGGTGTTGTTTCCTGATGGGGAGGCTCTGTGGTGGTGTGTGACTGGGCCTGGGAAACTGGCTGTCCAGAGGTCCCTGATGGGCCAGGTAGGTCATCCAGATCCTGAAGACCAGAGTTGCTGTCATCACTGTGGCCTCTTCTGTTGGGGGACTGGATATTGCTGGCATCTCCTCTCCTCTGACATAGGCTGGGGCACCTGTGGGGATGTCAATTATGTGTTATGGTTTCTGTGTCTGACATATTTTGCATCCGTGGCTTGCCCTCTTTGGTTGTATTTGCCCTGGCAGCTTTCACTTGTGTACGTTGGTGTATGGTGGGATGATTAGTTCTCTATAATGTGCATGCTTTAGTGATGAGTGTCCATGCAGGGATGTTAGGGGTATCCATGCATTGGTACAGCATGCAGGGCTTGGCATTGGGATGAGTGGGTTGTGATGGTGGGGTGTGTGGGATGTAGTGGAGTGATGGGAGTGAGGGTGACGGTATGTGATGGCATGCATGTAGTGGGGTGATAGAAGTAGAAAGTTGACTTACCAGAGTCCAGTCCTCCTCCTACTCCGGCCAGGCCCTCAGGATGCAGGATTGTCAAGACTAGCTCCTCCCATGCAGTTAGTTGTGTGGGAGGAGGTGGGGGTCTACCGCCAGTCCTCTGTACAGCGAGCTGGTCTCTTCCCCCGTAGGTCGTTCCACCTCTTCCTGATGCCATCCCTAGTTCTGGGGTGCTGTCCCACGGCATTGACCCTGTCCAAGATTCTCCGCCATAGCTCCATCTTCCTAGCTATCGATATCTGCTGCACCTGTGCTCCAAACAGCTGTGGCTCTACCCTGATGATTTCCTCCACCATGACCCTTAGCTCCTCCTCTGTGAAACGGGGGTGTCTTTGTGGTGCCATGGGTGTTGTGTGAAGTGTGTGGGTGAGGGTGTGTTGGGTAATGTGTTGGGGTGTGTGATGTGGGGTGTGTGAGTGGTGTATAGGTGTATATAGTGTGTGGCTCTGGTTGTGTCTGTGGTCTTGCTGTCTCTCTGCTGGCAATGGTTTGGAATGGTAAAGGGTTGTGGGTAATGTGGGTGTGTGTTTTATAGTGGTGTAGGTGTGTCGGTATAGTGTGTGTTTGGGTGTCAGGTGTGTGTTGTTTGAATTGTCCGATGTGGTGTTGTTTTGAGCATGGCGGTATGTACCGTCAATGGTTTACCACAGTTGAATGTCCACCATGGTGATTCATGGGTCATAATGTGATGTACGTAGTTCTGTGTCATAACGGCGTGGGTTTTGATTCCGCCAGTTTATCACTGATCTTTGGTGTGGCGGATTTGTGTATGTGACTGAATACAGACGGATTGGTGTGTGTGTGTCATAATATGGTGAACAGATATCCTCTGCGGCAGCGGTAAGTTGGCGGCAGTCCGCGTGGCGGTAAGTGGAATTTACCACCAATCTCTTAATGAGGGTCATAATCTATAGCAGTGAACACACATCCAAACAATGACACAGGTGACACAACAAGTACAACCAACAATCAAGGAAATCGACACATGTAGCACCATACACACGGATGCACACAACACCCATACAACCCCACAAGCAAGCAGTCAGACACATTACAACATGCCCATGGAACAACCCATCTACCCAGCGCATGCAACAACATAGACAGAATCCATACACAGACCTCACAGACCGTTGCCAACAGATGTCACACCACCAAGTAGAAGAAAACCAGGACAAGCAACTCATCTTGCCAACCACAGCAATGTGGGCAGATGTAATTGGAACCATAAAAAATTATAATAAATGTTATGGTATGTTATGTTATGTGGATTTATATATCGCATGGCTACCTGAAGGCCTCCCAGCGCTCAGAGCTAGAACAGTAGAATGAGGAATAAGAGAGTTGTGTATTAAGTTTTAAATAGCCAAGTCTTTTAAGCCTTGCGGAAAGTCAGTTCATGGCTAGTTGCTCGTAGGCCAAGAGGTAGGGAGTTCCACAACTTTGCACCCTGATATGCTAAAGATCTTCCACCCCATCAGGCTTTCTTTACTTTTAGAATTACTGCCAGGCAGGCTGAGAAGGATCTGAGTGGTCTATTAGGTGCATAGAAGGAGGCTGATGTCCTCAGCATTAAAGGGCCTCTATTATGCAGTGCTCTGTTCATATGGCAAAGTATCTTAAATTGTATCCTCTTGGCAACAGGAAGCCAATGTAGCGAGATTCCTGCTTTTATAGATTCATATTTGGGGATGTTCAACAGCAGACGTGCGGAGGCATTCTGAACTATCTGCAACCTTTTAATCACGTATCCTGGTGCACCAATGAACAATGCATTTCCATAGTCCACTCGTGAGCCAAACAGTGCCTGTATAATAACTCTTTTGGCTATAAATGGTAAAATTGTGAAGACCCTCCTTAAAAGCCTGAGGAGGCCAAAGGAATTGGCAGCTATTTTATTGGCTTGATGAGCCATGGACAGTTGTGGATCAAGCCATACACCCAGACTTTTAATAAGTATATACAAAATCTGCCAAATGGCAAGTCCAATCTGCAATAATGCAGAAACGCATTTAGTCCATATATAATGGCCCCAACCTGACTACTGACAGCAAAGAGGCCTCCACGTCATAGGGGCATCAATGGGACAGGCAGGCACCTCAGGGGTGTGGGGGTAGTGAGGGAGGCTTGGATGTGGAAGGGGCACGTTTCAGTTTGGGCTTGGAAGGAGTGACTTTAGCACTGGTAGGGGTGGATATCTTGCTGGTTGGAGGAGTAGGGGAAAAACCAGAGGGGGCACCCTCAGGAATGGGAGGTGGAAGGTCCTAAGAGGGGCAGGGGACATGGCATTTATGGGAAACATGGGGTGGGAGAGGAGTAGGAAAGAGGTCAAGGGCAGCAAGGAAAACTTTGTTAGGTACATGGGTGTGGTAACATGATTGAGTGGTGGAGGTGGAGGTAGAGGGAGTGCTTCTCTGACATGTTGGTGTGCTGTACGTGGATGCTGGTGTGTGCAATGTGTGCATGTGTGTGGTGGGTGAATGTTGGGTGGGTGAGCAGTGCGTGTGCATTCATTGGGAGGAGGGAGGGCAGAGATGCAGGGAGAGGGAATGGGAGATGTGTGAGTGAATGTTGCTGTAGGGTATGCAAGCGAGGTGGATGTGCTGCAGGTAGCAGAGATGGTAGTCGTGGTGAGTGTGGATGTGGTGTGTGGGGTGTATGTCTGTGAGTCTGCTGTTGTGGTGATTGAGGGTATGACAGGAATGATAGCAGGGCAGTGTGTGATGATGCAGTGCTGGCAGGTGTGAGTGGAGATGTGACTGTAAGGGAGGACGTTGTGGGGGAAGTGTCTGCAGATGTGTGTTGTATGTGTGCATGCCTGTGAGAATGTTTGTGATGCCTATGACTGTCTTTGCGCACCTTGTCTGTTGTAATGGGTGTATGCTGGACTGTAGGTGTGCTTCGATCGGGTGTAGGGAGAGGGGTTGTTGATTGAGAACAGGTAGCTGGAGGGGGGATGGAAGATGAAGAGACACTGGCTGCCATCAATGAGGAGGCCAGATCCTGAAACGATCTCTGTAGGCCAGACATGGCACCGTGAATGCCTTCCAGGAAGGCATTGGACTGCTGCATCTGGGATGCCAGACCCTGGATGGCATTCACAATGGTTGTCTTCCCCACAGAGATGGACCTTAGGAGGTCAATAGCCTCCTCATTGAGGGCAGCAGGGCTGGCTGGGGCAGGGGCAGAGGTACCTGCGGCAAAAGAGACACCCACCCTCCTGGGTGACTGGGCAGTGGCAACTTGGTGGGGTGCTATAGGGATGGCGGTGCTGTTAAGAGGAGTGGTGGACAAGGATGGTGCTTGGGTGGTCCCAGATGGGTCCGCCACTATCAGGGAGCCGTCATCAGAGGAGGAATCTGTATCAGATGTGTTGGTAGCTCCAGCCCTGTGGTGCTCCCCTTGCCCTCTGTCCCACTAATCCCCTCGGATTCACTGGTGTCAGCCTCCTGGGTCCCGTGGGCTGCTGCATTCCCACCCGCCAGTGCCCTTCCTCCTCCGCCAAATGATGCTAATGCACACATAGACAGAGGTGGCAAGAGAGAATGAGGGTGGGAGAAACAGAAAGGGAGGAAATTATGATAACCCACGCATCCACTTCATATACAAACAATAGAGATTACAGCCCCTGCTGGGAAAACAAGAAACAATTTAGCAATAATCATTTACAATTGAGTCATGCAAGCGATATCCAAACTCACCTCAACCCTGCAGCCTAAACACCTGAATGAAGACCACCACATGCCTATCAACTGCATGAATGACTTATACAACAATCCAGCCCAGGAACATACCCAACCACATGTCATCCATTACGGGATGATACAAATCTGAGCACAGAGGGACTGAGAACACTAACTAACTAACTGGAATGTCTGGAATACATGTGGTACAGAGTTCCATTGATGTAGCAAGTACAGCAATTGCAGTGTTCACTTAAGATGCCTGTCATTACCCATATACAGTGCCAATATGACCACCTTGTACTACCACAGTACACACAGAGATGGAAGATGCAGCCAGTGACATTGTAGCATACTTGAGTGACCCATACGTACAGGTAAACGTGTGTCACAGTACCGCTACTTATTTTCCTGTATGGCCCAACATACTAACGTGACACACTCCTACATGAGGGATGTGACAACCAGGACTATACATTCCCTAAATCACATCAGACCACGTAAATTCCAAGTCCAGTGAGGGTCACAGTACACAACCATGCAGTAATCACCTGACAGTCACCACTTACCCCCTTGTGGCTGCTGTGCTGCCTTCAAGCGCCCATCCAACTCTCTGTAGGCCACTGCCAGTATGCGGGCCATTAGAGTGGTCAGGGTCTGACGAGCACTCCTCCCACATTGGGAGGCCGTCCTCAGCTGGGACTCTGCTGTCTTCCGGGCCCAGTGTCTCAGGTCCTCCCACCACTTCCTGCAGTGGGTGCTCCACTGGCTATGGAACCCCAGCGTACGCACTTCCTTGGCAATGGCTCTCCATAACCCTTTTTTCTGGTGGGTGCTGACTTGCATGGGAAACATTAAAAAAATGGGGGACATGATGTAAATAATACCAATACAGCAGTAACCTTTGGCCACACACAACAAACACGGACCATGCACACTGCCAATATCCCACACATCATGTGCTTGCTAAACACCTGATCAGGCATGACATGTCAATGTGCACACACATACATCGTCAAACACCACCCGACATGCGGGACAAAGGATGTTGTACTGACCTGTTGCCTTGGAGCACCATACAACCACCCACACAGGGGTAGAACCCCTTCCACCAGTTTCTCAAGTTCCTCCATAGTAAAGGCTGGAACCCTATCCCCTGCAGTGCATGCCATTGTTGCTCCAAGATACAGGACGCAGCAGCACACGAAGTGGAGGTCTGTCTTGCCCGAATGCCAGGAGTCAAGTGAGCTGGCCCATACAAGCATGGCGTAAAATGGCGGTTACGACTGCAGCTGTCATGACCGTCATTGGTCACAGTCTCCCATAGACGTCAATGTTAACCAATGAGAAGTTGCATAGCGGTTCAGACCGCCTTCCGCCATGATGACTTCCGCCGGCGGAACGAGGCCTCTTCCAGCTGTCCAATGCATGCCGGACAGGCAGATGCCATATTAGTCTGTAACATGACTGTGCTGGGTTCACACTGCGTAATTACCTGCATGTTGTCACAAACAGATACATTAGATCACACATTGTGGATAATGACACATGTAGTGAGTGTCTGGTTATATCATCACACTTGTCACTACAATTGTCAGCATATATGATCAGAATAGTGGAACACATGGAAGGTGACATGTGCATGTCCTGTATATGTCCATTGTCACAGGGATTATGTGCCATTGTCTGGTTAGGAATGGAATGTGGAGTAATTTACCTTCCCACAACATGACAGACAACGTGCATGAATAAAACTTTGTGACTGTTGTATGTCATACTTTGTGCCCTACATTGTGAGAGGTTTCCAGATTGTTGTTTGTGTCCCCGCACAGATATCGCCACAATGGAGTGATGAGGAATGCACCAGTTTACCAGCTACTCGTAGATCTTGATACCATGGAAGAGCACCACACCATCCTGCCCTATTGACTGAACCGTTTGTGCATCAGGGAACTGGTTAGCCCAGTTGAAGCCAGACCTCCTGCCAGGTTTGAGAAATCCCCATGCCATTCCTCCAACAGTCCAGGTGTTGTCAGTTCTGCATTTTCTGGCAAGTGACACTTTTCAGGTTACAGTGGGACTGTCTGCAGAGTTTTCACTGCCCCAGTTCAGTAAGGTGTTGCAGGATGTGCTGGATTCCCTACTCAAGCATGTGCACAGGTACATTAGGTTCCCACAACGTCCAGATGTGCCAACTGTAAAAGCAGACTTCTACAACATATCAAATGTTCCACATGTAATTGAGGCCATTGATGGGACTCACATTGCCTTGGTACCCCCGAGGACCAATGAATAGGTCTACAGAAACCGGAAGAGTGCATATTCGCTCAATGTACAAGTGGTATGTCTTGCAGACGAATACATAACACATGTGAACGCTAAATTCCCAGGATCATTACATGATTCCTACATCCTGATGAACAGCAGCGTTCCTGCAATGATGTCACAGCTACAGGGAGAAAGGGCCTGGCTCATAGGTATGTGTACTGTTCTCCATGTCAGACATTTGAACCCCTCATAACACAGTCAGCACTCTGCCTAGCATTGTTACCTATAGTCATGTTCCCTTTTCCACACAGGTGACTCCGTATATCCCAACCTGCCCGAGCTCCTAGCACCTGTGAGACATCCAACTACAGGAGGGGAGAACAGGTACAATGAGGCACATGGCCGGACGAGGCGAGTGATTGAGCGGACTTTCGGTCTCTTGAAAGCTAGATTTCATTGCCTTCATGTGTCTGGTGGTGCCCTACAGTATCGACCAGGGAAAGTCTGCAAGATCATTGTTGCATGCTGCATGCTTCATAATCTGGCACTCAGAAGGCACATCCCAAAGTTGAAGGAGAAGGACATTGATGCTGGAGCAGTGTTTGGGGCCGGTGACTCTGATGCTGAGGGGGAGGCAGACGAGGATGAGGCACATGACAACAGGACTGACATGATTCGTCACTACTTTCAATGATGTACAGGTATGTGTGAATTGTATGTCATCTGCACATAGAAGATGTATTGCTGAATCCTGTCTGTAGCCAGTATTTGCATGTATCAGTGTGTGTGTGTCGTCTACAGCCTTCCATCTTGGTTTTCAACCTTGAAGGGTAAGTGACTTTGCATGAGGGGTAGTGGAAATGCACTGCTGCTAACTACATGTGTGGAATGCTGCTGCCATTGCGGTACAGCCTTATAGTTGGACCAAAGGTTTAGGGTCCTCAGCCTGCCTGTTTGGGGATAGGTTATGGGACTTTTCAATCTTGGCCTGCTGTGTAGGCATGTCATGCTGCATTGTCAGCTTCTGTGTGGCAAGTGCCTGTTCCTGACTACTCAGGGAGGTGAGCAATAGAGGATGTTACCTATGTTACACCTTTACTGTCCCACGCGTGTGTGAGTACCTATGCAGACCCTTACATATGTGGTATCATAGCTGCTGGGCCAGTCATCCTGTGTAAATGCTGTGGATGTATGACTTGGTTCATATGCCTTACAACATTGTGCCTGATTCCATTTAATTTTCCCTCTTCAGGTCACATCTTTGTCTGCAAGCTGATTACAGTATTGTATGTTGCCATCGTTGACATTGGATATCATTACAATTTGGATGTACTTACACACCTGCTGGGGTGTCCCACTATATCTGTCACTTCAACATTGCTGTGGTGCCGACATATGAATATATGTGCTGCTTGGAAACAGGATTGCCACTACATACAATGAAGAGACATGCACCATGAGTTGTGTGAATTTGTGTTTATTAAGTGTATGACATCACAGTCCAGAGGAGTGGGGTAATGGTCTGGGTGCTGATCAGAGTGGGTGGTACAACTGTTTGTCTCACAGGTCCTGTATCCATTTGCCCGGTATGATGTGTACTTGGTTTTGGACCGCCAACAGGGTGTACCAGTGGCACACAAGGGTGACAGTTTAGAAGGGGTATCACTTCCTGGTGGGGGATTGATCTTGGCCTCAGGTCCTGCAGGATGTCTGGATGGGTGACCTCTTTTGCGGAGGGGTCCCTCAGCTTCAGGGGTAGGGGTGCTGGTGGCCTGTGGGTTCTCCAGCTGGGCCTCAACTTCAGTAGCAGGTGCTGATGTTGTTGGCAGTGGTGTTGCCTGACTTCTGGATGGGGCCTGCTGTTGGGTTGAGGATGTCTGCAGGGTATTGTTCAATTCCTTGAACTCCCCTAATATGGAGACCATGGTGGTATTGAGTGTCTGCCACTGCTGCATTGCCTCCTGGTGGTACTCCCCCTGCAGCCTTTGCGTGCCCTGCAGGATGGTGAGTATCTGGCCCATCTTGTAGTGGGTTTGCTGGTAGGCTCCTAGGACTCTGGAGATGGCCTCCTGGCCAGTCGCGTCCTGTACCGCCTTGTCCCTTGGCCCACGATTTCCCTCCCACTGGCCCTTGCCCCCTGTGTCACTAGTGCAGTGTGTCCCCTCCCACTGACAGCTGGACAGTCATTATCTTCGGTTTGCACCATTGACTCCTGCCCCTGTCCTGTGTCACTGATGTGACCTTAGGACACAGGTATGGGAAGGTGGGCTCTGCTGTGCATTGGCTGCCACAGGTGAGGTGGTTTCAGTTGTGGGCAGGGTGAAGCTGGTGGTGGTGAACTGACCACTCATGCCTGATGGGCCAGTTTCGTAGACTATATCCAGACTTCTAGGGGAGTCTTCCCCTATTGGATCTGCTTCGAGCCTGGGCTTTTTGTCACTGGGTTCCTCTGCTGTGTGGCAGTACTTGGGAGACATGTGTATGAGAGGTATTGTGTCCGATGATGGTATTGTAGCAGTGACACACATGGTTGTATGCCATTATTAACTGGATTTGCAGGGCAGTAATGGCATTGACAGTTACCAGTCCACTACTTGTGTTACCATCGGTGGAATGTTGCAATGGGTCTATTTTGGAGGTTAGTTAATGTTTGTCTTGCTACTGACATTGCCATGTACTGATGTGCATCCCTTCTACATATTGGTGATGGGGAGTGACATGGTTTAATGTGCAGTTGCAGAGATGTGATGTGGATGTAGCAGTCATGCAAGGGTAGGGAGTGTTTCATTGTGGTAGTTGTGGTACTTGCTGCAGTGTGAGGTATCCATGCACTAGGACGGCCTGTGAGGGAATGGTGTCAGTAGGGTGCTTTGGCATGCAATGGTGGGTATTGGGTCCATGGTGGGTTTGTGCACGTTAGGGTGGTGTGAGGGGGTGGTGGGGGTACATGCTGTGCATGGGGACATGTTGACCGGGGAGTACAGTAGACTTACCAGTGTCCTGTCCACTAGGTATTCCTGTCAGCCCTTCTGGATGTAGAATGGCCAGGACCTTCTCCTCCCACTGTGACATTTGTGGAGGAGCCGGTGAGGGCCCACGACCAGTCCTCATGATGGCGATTTGGTGCCTGGAAGCCATGGCCCGTACCTTCCCCCATAGTTCGTTCCACCTCTTCCTAATGTCCTCCCATGTGCGTGGATAGTTCCCCGCTGCATTCACCCTGATGACTATCCCTTGCCATAAGTCGTTCTTCCGGGCTATGGAGGTCTGCTGGACCTGTGCTCCAAACGGCTCTACTCTGATGATTTCGTCATCCTTTACCCTCAACTCCTCTTCTGTGAATCGTGTTTTTTTTGGTGGTGTCATGGTGGTTGTGTTGTGGGTGGGGGTGTATGTTGTTCAGGGATTCTGGGTGTGCTGTTTGTTGATGTGTGTTTGTGTAGTGGTATGTGCATGTGCTCTGTGGTATTTGTGTGCAGTTGTGTGATGTGTGTTCAATATGATGGTGCCTGTGGTAACTATGTGCAATGCCTCCTTTCAGTGTGCTCTTGCCTCACTCTGTCAGTTTGGGGGGGTGTTCTGTAGTGCTGTGGACAGGTGTGTGTATTTGTCTCATGTGTTGGGTCATGGTATTGTCCAATGTGGTGCAGTGTTCTGGTAGTGGTGCCTTTTTTCCCGCTGCGTTTCGGACCGCCAATGGATTACTGCCATGTTATTCAGCGGTGCTGATTTGTGAATCGTTATATGGCGGGTGGGATATTGTTGGTGTGGCGATGCTGGTGGTGCAGCCACCTCCTTCATGCCGTTGTTTTGGCCAATAGTGTCATTTTTGGGGTGTATTTTGGCAGTGTTGTGAGGTTGACTTGTAATGCGGTAGTCTTCACTCTGCCATCACTGGCGGTCTTTCAGTGGCCGCTTGCACGGTGTTCTTCGGTAATGACCACCAAACCTCGGAATGACCACCTATATGTTTAATAAGTGAAGTACTGTGTGCATTTTGAATGGCAAATGTGCATGTATGACTATTGAAATGTCTGTAGTCTAAGACTATTCTATATGAAGGGCCCGGTTTAGCTACAGGAAACAACAGGTTTCTCACTGGTAAGACACAAGGTGCAACTATGCCATTGTACTCTAACTGTGCGAGGATTTCTCTCACAGGTGCTTTAGTTTCATGTTTGATTGGATATTGGGCCTGTTCTAAGAAAAGTGTCCCCATGTAAAAATACGTATGTTTCTGTGAAATTTTAGTGATGCAGTGTACCACTTGGTGCCGAAAACCCTATCTTGTTGCAGCCTTGAACAAAGCACGGAATGGAAGAATGTCTTGCTAAGAAATGTAAATGCTTTCCTAAGAGGAGGAACAACAAGATAAAGTAAAATAAAATATCCCCACAAATGTGATAATTTTTAAAAGAATAAAATGAAATAAAAAGAAACATTACTAAGCTAACAGGCACAGGCAGCTGGCCTAGTTACTATAATAACATGCCCACAAACATCATTACAATTGTTTTGCTACACTACAACATGCCACTCCACTCTACACCACTCTATGCCCCTCCTCTACGGCACTCTACTACTACTCTGCTCTCTCTACTGCAAGTCACTCCACTCTTGGCCACAACTCTCTATGTCAAACACTGTATGGCCTGACACAGTACGCCACTCCATTCTATGCCACACCACTCTACTCTATGACACTCTATGACACTCTACCCCTTCACTCTATTAAAATCCACTCCACTCTATGCAGATTCACTTTATAACACCCTACTCCACTGTATGCCACTCTACAACACTTTACCCTACTGAATGCCACTCTAGGGCACTGTAGTTCCCTCTATGACACAGTATGCAACTCCCTCTAGACCAAACCATGCCACTTTACTCCACTCTACTCTATGACACAATACTTCACTGTACTCCACAAACCCACTCTGTGCCAATCTACTAAACGTCACTCTGTACGACATTCTATGCCACTACATTCTACGACACTCTAACACACTACTCCGGTCTAAGAAACCTCTCTCAACAACACTGTACGCCACACTGTGCCACTCCACTCTGCAACACTTTACGACACTGCACTTACCAAAGTCACTGTCAGAAAACTGTTTTGGGGAGAAACTGCCTCTCCTCAACAGTTTTACTGTCCATGTAAGATATTTTCTGTTAAAACAAGTATCCTGTTTTAGGCCAGTGAAACTACACAATAAGTTATCAAATGTGTATAATGTGTAATTAGCAAATTTTACAAGATTACACCAGCGTACAAAAGTATCTCACCTCAACCTACTGCTAAGCCTTTGCAACCTGGCAAGAGTAGGGGACTTATTGACAGTCAAAATACAGGTGATATTTTCAGGTCCTATTCACTACAAAAATCACTAAAAACTAGAATTCTTTGGAGAAAGTGAAACACCATTAAATGGCTAATACATCTAGCTTGAACAAACATATGGCCTTTTGGAATACACACAGCTTTCTGGGCAAGAAGCAATTCAGATGACAGTTTTGGAGAAATGACTACTTGAGAGACTTTTTGCACTTTTCCCTGTGAATTTGGGTCTCATGCATAAACTTGTGTAGTCCATATATTTACAGTACTGTAAAATGCAAATTTTCTTAACTGGCTTGTACTAGCCAATTCCTGGTTTTATTAAAGACAGTAAGCCCTATCCAGCATTTGAATGTGCAGTATAAGTTCTTTCCTATCATATCAATTGTCACATTTCTATCGGGTAGACTCTAGAACCTGGGCTCAACTTGTATTCTGATGGTCATGATGGACTAGGACTTCAGGAATCTGTGACATTTCTGTTGGCGGTGTTTCAGCTCATGATACTTATTTCTATTGCTTTAGCTTGAAGGACAGCACTCAGAAAAAAGGTTTTGCCGCTTGCAGCCAGGACATTTATAGGCTTCAATGTGCTTCCATTGGATTTTGAGGGTCTCTCATATTTGGTAACTACACTCCTGTTGAACAACGGCTGCTGCAACCAAATAAGTTGGCAGTACCACTGTGTCTTCAAATAACACTTTCATGTCACTGTCCAACTAGAAACATCTCATTCTGTGAGGCGTTTCAAATTAAACTACTGACCTTGCAAGAAGGGATGTTTGCTACTGAGTAAACCACTAAGAACAAGAGGTAGGCCAGATGGCCTTGAAAAATAATATTGTGAAAAGGTTATTCCCAAGATGCAACTGGAGTCAAGTGAATTTGCTGAGTAGCAGCTGATCACTTGTACCACAACCCAAATGTTGTCAACTTATTCCGGTCCAAGATGTTTGCAACTGGTGAACTGGAATTCCCACCCTAGGTGAGCATCACAAGAGACGGTATGAATTAGGAATGCATTCTCATGGGACATGTTTCCTAATAGAGTGCAGCTGAAGAAATACAAGTGAAGAAAAATGGAAGCTCAATGATCGATTTTAGCACATGTAGAAAGACATCTTATGGCACAAACGAGTGCTTAATTGTGCAGATGGTTGTAGGTAGTGGGTACAAGAACTAAGGTTTGAGTACCAGGACTTATTTTTCATCATGAGACATTGTGCTAGAGCAAGAAAAAGAAAGGCAAATGAGAGGGAGAGAAATAGGACAACAAAGATAGGAAAACAGTCATTAAAAAGAGAAGGAAGGAATGAAAAGGAACTTGTAAGATACAGGAACTGCAGGGTGCCGGAAAAAAGAGGTGTGATATGAAATCAAAACTAGGCTGTGTACACCAAAACAGAAAACAGAGGACCAAAGAACACTGCACCTATACCGTGTTCCCAATCACTATATCAAAAACAAATAATCTGGTGTACATGTACACTCACTGTAAGCACCTGCTGCCAGGATGCAACTCTTAAAAACATAGAAATTCAACTTATAAAAAATAGAGTTGCTCCACAGTCAATGTTATACATATATATATATATATATATATATATACATATATATATATATATATATATACATATATATATATATATACGTATATATATATATATATATATATATATATATATATATATATATATATATATGCATATATATATATATATATATATATATATATATATATATATATATATATATATATATATATATATATATATATATATAATGCACAAGGGAGCTGTCAACCATCCCATTCCAGACGTTGATTGGAGACAGGCTGTAAGGCACAGATGGATTTTAAGTGCAGAGAAATTCTCATTTTCTATACATGGCTTTTCAAAAATAACAATAAAATCCAACTTCACCAATAAGCAGGATTTTGTATTACCATTCTGGCCACACTAAATATGACCTGGTTACCCCTTTCTGATCAGGATCTACCACTTAAACATTATATAAGGGTAGCTCTAATGCTATCCTATGAAAGGAGCAGGCCTCACAGTAGTGGAAACCAATTTAGGAGTTTTCCACTACCAGGACATATAAACCACACATGTACATGCCCTGCCTTTTAACTACATAGCACCCTAACCTATGGGTTACCTTGTGACTGCCTACCTTAGGGGTGACTCACATATAGAAAAAGGGGAGTTTAAGGCTTGGCAAGTACTTTTAAATGTCAAGTCAAAGTGGCAGTGAAACTGCACACACAGGCCTTGCAATCGCAAGCCTTGGATATGGTTAAGGGGCTACTCATGTGGGTAACACAACCAGTGCTGCAAGCCCACTAGCAGCATTCAATCTGTAGTCCCTGGGCACATGTATTGCACTTTACTAGGGAATTACAAGTACATTAAATATGCCAATTGGGTATGAACCAATCTTACCATGTTTGAAGGGAGAGAGTATATGCACTTTAGCACTGGTTAGCAGTGCTAAAGTGAGCAGAGTCCTAAAACCAGCAAAAACAGTATCAAAAAAGTGGAGGGAGGCAGGCAAAAAGTTGGGGGGTGACCTCCCTAAGGGAGTCAGGTCTAACATATGTCTCCCCCAACTGAAAGTGGGGAATGCTACCCAACCTCTTGGGAACTCTCATCGATAAGGTGGAAGAATCTGAACAGACCATCAGCATTGGCGTGGTCAGTCCCGGGTGATGCTCCACCATAAAGTCCATCCACTGTAGGCAAATGGACCACCTCAAGAGTTCAGGATTTTCACCCCTCATCTGCATGAGCCATCTGAGGGGCCTATCATCTGTCTGAACCCGGAAGTGAGTCTCAAACAGGCAGGGTCTCAGTTTCTTCAGTGCTCAGACCACATCAAATGCTCGTCTCTCTATGACACTCCAACTCTATTACCATGGTAATATCATCCTGCTAATAAAGGCTAATGGTTGGTCTAGGCCCTCCTCATTCAGTTGTGCTAGAACCCACCCTATGCCATGCTCTGAATCGTCTGTCTGTATGATGAATTCTTTAGAGTAGTCAGGGGCCTTGAGCACAGGTGCTTTGCATGTGGCTTCCTTGAGGGTATCAAAGGCTTTCTGACAAGCCTCTGTCTGATTCACCAACCTAGGTTGTTTCTTAGATGTGAGTTATGTTAAGGGGGCCACTATGGTGCCATAGCCCTTAACAAATCTGCGGTAGTACCATGTGAGATCCAGGAATGCTCTCAACTCAGTTTGGGGTTTAGGTGGTTGCTAGGTCATGATTGTCCCAATCTTGGCCTGGAGCGGCTGCCCCTTGCCACCACCTTCTAGGTGTCCCAAGTACACCACGGAACCCTGTCCAATCTGGCACTTACTGGCCTTGATGGTCAGGACTACCTGTTGCAGAGCCTGAAGCACCTCCTTGGGGTGGAGCAGGTGTTCCTCTCAGCTAGAACTGTAGACGGCGATGTTGTCTAAGTAGGCTGCGCAGAACACCTCCTTCACCAGCTATGACCAACCGTTGGAAGGTAGCGGGGCAGTTTTCAACCCAAAGGACATTACTCTGAACTGGTAATGTCCCTCACGAGTAGAAAAAGTGAATCTCTCTTTTGCCCCATCAGTCAAGACGATCTGCTAGTACCCTGATGTGAGATTAAAAGTACTAAGTAATTTGCATCGCCTAGCCTGTCTACGAGCTCATCAGCTCAGGGGATAGGGTGATCGTCTGTCTTTGTGACAGAGTTGAGACCACGTTAGTCCATGTAGAACCTAAGTTCTGGCTTGGCCCCGGGAGCAGCAGCCTTAGGAACCAACACCACAGAGCTGAACCAGGGACTGCTGGACTTCTCAATCACCCCAAGAGCCAGCATCTTGGCACCTTCCTCCTTGATGCTAGTCCTCACCTTGTCTGACGCTCTGTAAATGTTATTCTTTACAGGGGGACTGTCTCCTGTGTCAATGTCAAGGGTGCATAAGTGTGTGAGTCCAGGGGTGAGGGAAAACAGGGAGGAGTACTGTTACAGTAACGTGTAGCAGTCCCCTCTCTGATCCAGGAAGTCAGAGAGATTGACACCCTCCACTGACCCATCACCTTCCTTGGCAGGGAGGAGGTCGGGTAGAGGTTCACTCTCCTCTTTCATACCCTCATCTGTCACCAGAAGCGTGTTGACCTCAGACCTCTCAAAATAAGGCTTCAGTCGTTTCTGATGGAGCACCCCCAGGGGGTTTCTAAGGGTCTTGGGGTCCACTAAGTAAGTGCCTTCACCCTTCCACTCCTTAATTTCAAATGGGCCAGTCCATCGGTCCTGGAGAGCCCTAGGCCCTACTTGCCCCATCAGCCAAACTTTGTTGCCAGGCTGAAAATTTACCAGGGTGGCCTTCTGGTCGTACCATTGTTTCATAACCTCTTGACTGGCCTTGAGGTTGCTCTTGGCCTTTTTCCAGAGGCATTGTATCTGGTTGCGGAGGGCCAGCATGTAACTGACCACATCATGGGGGGGTTTCCTGGGAGCCTTCTTTCATTATGCTTAGGGGTCCCCCGACAGGGTACCCATAGAGAAGCTTAAACCGTTCTGTGCCCAGGACGTAATGGTTACGTCATGAGGCACAGTGCTGCTGTGCCCAGGACGTAACCATTACGTCCTGGTCACAGAGCCCAGAGGGAGCGCTAGTGCTCCCTCTGTGGGGCAACCTCCCACCCCCCCAAGTCAGGGATGGAAGGGGAAGTCCTTCCCCTTCCACCCCTGACCCCCCCAACCCCCCTCTGTGACGTCAGCGTGCGAGCGCGCACTGATTAGTCACAGGGTCTCCCCCATCGCGCTGGAAGCTCTGCTTCCAGCGCGATTGAAAGAGAAATGCTCAGCATTTCTCTTTCAATCCCGTGGGGGAGACCCAGAGAGGCTTCAAAGGGAAGGAAATGTATTTCCTTCCCTTTGAAGTCCCTCCCAGGGTTTCAAAAGCCGGATTGCTTGCAATCCGGCCTTTGAAACCCCACTAGACACCAGGGATTTTTTTATTTATTTTTTAAATAGACATAAGGGAGTGACCCCTTGGGCAAGGGTCGCTCCGGCGGGGGGGGCATTTTTTTGGGAAGGCCTTTTCTGCCGAAACCTCTAGGCACCAGGGATCCTTTTTTTTTTTTCTTTTTGTTATGTTTTTTTTTTTTTTTAGGTGGGGAGCGACTCCTTAGGCAAGGGTCGCTCCCCTAGGGGGCAAATTATATTTAGGCCATTTCGATGAGGCCAATCTGTCCCCAAGGGGGGCAGAAACCACTAGACACCAGGGCGTTTTTTTTTTACACGAATTTCACGCAAGGGGAGCGACCCCTTAGGCAAAGGTCGCTCCCTGGGGGGGGGGAATTATTTTAGGCCATTTCTGCACCCCTGGGGGGTAGATCAGCCTAGGCACCAGGGATTTTTTGTTTTTTTTGTTTTACTGATGGGGAGCAACCCCTTGGACAAGGGTCGCTCCCCTGGAGGGGCAAATTGTATTTAGGCCATTTCGGCCTGCTTTGGGGGCTGATCGGCCGATTTTAGGTCAATCTGCCCCCAAGGGGGGCAGAAACCACTAGGCACCAGGGATCTTTTTTTTGCGCCGTAACGCAGGGGGAGCGACCCCGTAGGCAAGGGTCGCTCCCGGGGGGTGGGGGGGATTGGGGGAGTGGGGGGCAAAATTTATTTTAGGCCATTTCTGCACCCCCGGGGGCAGATCGGCCTATTGTTATTAGGCCGATCTGCCCCCAGGGGGGGCAGAAACCTCTAGGCGCCAGGGCAAATTGTTTTTTTGTGTTTTTGTTTGTTTGTTTTTTTAGAGATGGGGAGCGACCCATTAGGCAAATTGTATTTAGACCATTTCTGCCCCCCTTGGGGGCAGATTGGCCGATTTAAGGTCAATCTGCCCCAAGGGGGCAGAAACCACTAGGCACCGGGGATTTTCTTTTTGGCGCCAATGTCACGCAGGGGGAGCGACGCCGAAGGCAAGGGTCGCTCCCAGGGGGATTGGAGGGGGTGGGGGGAAAATTTATTTTAGGCCATTTCTGCCCCCCTGGGGGCAGATCGGCCTATTGTTATTAGGCTGATCTGCCCCCAGGGGGGGCAGAAACCTCTAGGCGCCAGGGCAAATTGTTTTTTTGTGTTTTTGTTTGTTTGTTTTTTTAGAGATGAGGAGGGACCCATTAGGCAAGGGTCGCTCCCAGGGGAGGGATGGGGGGGTAGGAGACAAATTTATTTTAGGCCATTTCTGCCCCCCATGGGGCCGGCTGAGCTAGAGGCCAAAATCCACAGGTAGGCACTGTTTTCTATGAAAAAATGTGATGTGTCCACGTTGTGTTTTGGGCCATTTCCTGTCGCGGGCGCTAGGCCTACCCACACAAGTGAGGTATCATTTTTATCGGGAGACTTGGGGGAACGCTGCGTCGAAGGAAATTTGTGGCTCCTCTCAGATTCCAGAACTTTCTGTCACCGAAATGTGAGGAAAACGTGTTTTTTTAGCCAAATTTTGAGGTTTGCAAAGGATTCTGAGTAACAGAACCTGGTCAGAGCCCCACAAGTCACCCCATCATGGATTCCCCTGGGTTTCTAGTTTTAAAAAATGTGCTGGTTTGCTAGGTTTCCCCAGGTGCCGGCTGAGCTAGAGGCCAAAATCCACAGGTAGGCACTGTTTTCCATGAAAAAATGTGATGTGTCCACGTTGTGTTTTGGGCCATTTCCTGTCGCGGGCGCTAGGCCTACCCACACCAGTGAGGTATCATTTTTATCGGGAGACTTAGGGGAACGCTGGGTGGAAAAAAATTTGTGGCTCCTCTCAGATTCCAGAACTTTCTGTCACCGAAATGTGAGGAAAATGTGTTTTTTTAGCCAAATTTTGAGGTTTGCAAAGGATTCTGGGTAACAGAACCTTGTCAGAGCCCCACAAGTCACCCCATCCTGGATTACCCTAGGTCTCTAGTTTTAAAAAATGCACAGGTTTGGTAGGTTTCCCTAGGTGCCGGCTGAGCTAAAGGCCAAAATCTACAGGTAGGCACTTTGCAAAAAACACCTCTGTTTTCTTTAAAAAAATTTGATGTGTCCATTGTGTTTTGGGGCATTTCCTGTCGCGGGCACTAGGCCTACCCACACAAGTGAGGTATCATTTTTATTGGGAGACTTGGGGGAACGCTGGGTGGAAGGAAATGTGTGGCTCCTCTAAGATTCCAGAACTTTCTGTCACCGAAATGTGAGGAAAACGTGTTTTGTTAGTCAAATTTTGAGGTTTGCAAAGGATTCTGGGTAACAGAACCTGGTCAGATCCCCACAAGTCACCCCATCCTGGGTTCCCCTAGGTCTCTAGTTTTCAAAAATGCACAGGTTTGGTAGGTTTCCCTAGGTGCCGGCTGAGCTAGAGGCCAAAATCTACAGGTAGGCACTTTGCAAAAAACATCTCTGTTTTCTTTCAAAAAATGTGATGTGTCCACGTTGCGTTTTGGGGCGTTTCCTGTCGCGGGCGCTAGGCCTACCCACACAAGTGAGGTATCATTTTTATCGGGAGACTTGGGGGAACATAGATTAGCAAAACAAGTGTTATTGCCCCTTGTCTTTCTCTACATTTCTTCCTTCCAAATATAAGAGAGTATGTAAAAAAGACATCTATTTGAGAAATGCCCTGTAATTCACATGCTAGTATGGTCACCCCGGAATTCAGAGATGTGCAAATAACCACTGCTCCTCAACACCTTATCTTGTGCCCTTTTTGGATATACAAAGGTTTTCTTGATAGCTATTTTTCACTCTTTATATTTCAGCAAATGAATTGTTGTATACCCGGTATAGAATGAAAACGCACTGCAGGGTGCAGCTCATTTATTGGCTCTGGGTACCTAGGGTTCTTGATGAACCTACAAGCCCTATATATCCCCGCAACCAGAGGAGTCCAGCAGACGTAACAGTATATTGCTTTTGAAAATCTGACATTGCAGGCAAAAGTTACAGAGTAAAACGTGGAGAAAAATTGATGTTTTTTTCACCTCAATTTCAATATTTTTCTTTTTCAGTTGTTATTTTCTGTAGGAACCCCTTGTAGGATCTACACAAATTACCCCTTGCTGAATTCAGAATTTTGTCTACGTTTCAGAAATGTTGGGGTTTCTGGGATCCAGCATTGGTTTCATGCCCATTTCTGTCACTGACTGTAAGGAGGCTGAAAGCACAAAAAATCGTAAAAATGGGGTATGTCCCAGTAAAATGCCAAAATTGTGTTGAAAAATTTGGTTTTCTGATTCAAGTCTGCTGTTCCTGGAAGCTGGGAAGCTGGTGATTTTAGCACCGCAAACCCTTTGTTGATGCCATTTTCAGGGAAAAAAACACAAGCCTTCTTCTGCAGCCCCTTTCTCCAATTTTTTTGAAAAAGACGAAATTTTCACTGTCATTTGGCTAATTTCTTGGCCTCCTTCTGGGGAACCCACAAAGTCTGGGTACCTCTAGAATCCCTAGGATGTTGGGAAAAAAGGACGAAAATTTGGCGTGGGTAGCTTATGTGATCAAAAAGTTATGAGGGCCTAAGCATGAACTGCCCCAAAGAGCTAAAAAAAGGCTCAGCACAGGAGGGGGAAAAGGCCTGGCAGCGAAGGGGTTAAAGGGACTGAATCCCACACCCTTCTGGGACACCTCTCTATTAGCAAAGAGAAGGCATGGCAGGAGGATGTCCCACTTATACCTCATGGCCTCAGGGAGGCCTGTGATCATGCCTTTCAAGGTCTTGTTGAATCTCTCAAGAAGACCATTGCATTGAGGATGGTAATGGGTGAACCAGTACCCCACAGGCATCCCACATGGACTTCATGTACGCTGACATGAAGTTTGTGCCTCTGTCAGACACAAACTCCTTTGGGAATCCTACACGGGTAAATATCCCCATAAGAGCTCTGGTCACCACCGGTGCAGTCACTGTCCTCAGAGGGATTGCCTCTGGGTAGCGGGTGGCATGGTCCACTAAAACCAGGATAAACCTGTTGCCTACGGTAGTTTTGGGGTCCAAGGGACCAATGATGTCGATGCCCACCCTTTCAAATGGGATGCTAATGACAAGGAGTGGGGCCAGGGGGTCTTGAGCTTTTTCCCTCTCTTCCCACTAGCCTGGCAGGTGGAACAGGACCTACAGAATGCATCTGAGGCCATCCGCATTCGGGCCAATAAAAGTGGGTGTCAAGCCTGGCGAAGGTCTTATCTTGCCCCAAATGTCCCGCCATGGGCATGTCATGAGCCAGACCCTGTAGGAAGGCACAGTAGCACTCGGGGATCACCAGCCCCAGGCCCCGGCATCTTTGGCCCACTGTAGAGGAGATCATTCTCCCAATATATATGGTGATCGCCAGAGGCTTCTCCTGCTACTTGGGCTGAGGCCTTTTGCCTCAGACCCTCAAGAGTGGGGCACTCCTTCTGCGCCTTGCAGAATTCCTCGCTGGTGGGCCCACCCTCAACTTGCAAGCCAGCAAGCTGAGGCAGGTTACCCAGGGCAGCAATGTCCTCCCCGGTTGGCTCAGGGGCCTCCTCCTCAGGGACGACGTCAACCACTGTAGGAACTTCAGGGACTGGTTTCCCACGCACCTTGCCCATCTCCTTTGCAGTTGTCTGGGTCATTGTTCCAGGCTTCAGATGCCCTTGACTCCCTTCCCGGGCAGACATGGACCTTTTGGTCATACAGACCCACTCAGGCAAACCTAACATCTCCAGGTGAGAGCTGAACTATACCTCATTCCAGGCAGTGTGCTCAAGGTCATTGCCTAACAGACAATCTAAAGGCATGGCAGGACTCACAGCTACTTCCAGAGTCCCAGAGACCTCCCCCCACTCAAAGGGAACCAGAGCTACCGGTAGGTGACTCTCACGATTGCCAGCACCTATGACCTGGTGGAATGTATTGGGGATGACCTGCTCTGCTGACACCAGCTGACCCCTGAAAGTAGTCATGCTGGCTCCTGTGTCATGCAGAGCCTCCACCCTTTGCCCATTCATGATGACCCACTGCTTATACTTGGAAGTATTGGCACCCATGTGGACTTTTGGCACCATTTCTTCATCTCCCAGGGTTACTAGGGTCACCTCTATCTGTTCCCAAAAGCTAACTGGGGCTACCTCCTCTCCAACTGCTACACTAGCCAACCGAGCTGTCTGCCCTCCGGTGGGGGGCTGTGCCCTCTTTGGACACTTGAGTCACCCTTGGAGTGACCATATTTGGTGCACTCTATGCATTGGGGTACAAACCTCCCTTTCTTACGGTCAAAGAATCCTGGTTTCTTCGCACAATCAGATTGGGACTGGTTACCACTATCCTCTAAGGAATTATTTTGGGGGCCTTTTGAGAACTCCTTATTTCTAAGTTTTTCACCCCCATCTTTCTTCTGGTGGAAACCCTGACCACCTTTGTGGGTGCCCCCTTCCCCCCCCCCCCCCCAGATACCTTTTTGGACGCTCTGGTGCTAGCCGGGAGGTCCACCTCCTCATCAAGCTTCTTAGGATCAGTCTACTTACTTTCAATCAAGTACTGGCGCAACTCTGTAAAGCAAACACTCAGCATATGCTCTCTCAGGATTAAGTTATATAACCCCACATAATCATTTACTTTACTGCCCCGCACCCATCAATTCAGTGCCTTACTGGAAGAATCAAAAAAATCTACCCAAGTTTGGTTGGAGAGTTTGGTGCTGTCCCCAAATTTCTGGTGATACTTTTCAGAGGTCAGACCAAACTTGGCAATTAAAATGGCTTTCATGAGTGTGTATGTGTTCTGATCTTTAACTTCTAATGTGAGAAGTGTGTTGTTTCCAAGTAGTGGCCCATGTTTCCACAAGCCTGCCCCCCAATTGCTCTTCAGGAGCCATGTGACCTCTTAGTGCAACTTCATAAACAGCAAACCATTTATCAATGTCATCTCCCACCACATAACTTGGCACTACATCTTCGGGTATATGAACCTTCTTGTCTTCAGGAGGTCCTGTATGTATGCTGCCACCATCACTGCTGGGCTCACACTGCCTAGACTTGAGCCCCAGCTCTTTGAAACTAAGTTCATGAGCCAGAAGTAGTTTCTTTTCAGCCAAGGCCTTCTCAGTTGCAACCTCAACTTGTTTGCCTTCTCTCTCTGCCCTCCTCTCCACCTGTTGAGCATCAATGTTTAACATTGCCAACTGCAGTTGAAATTCTCTCTCCTCCCTCCTTTCCTCTGTATTCAGGCCTTGATTTGAGACACTGCTTCCTGCCTTCTCAGGGGGCACAAATCTGGGGTGTCAACCCCCACTGCTGTTGGCAAATCCTCTGGAGAGCACTCCTCTTGCTCTTCCACCTCAATGTTCTCTTGTGAACGTGCTTCCGAGCAGGCCTTTAGCACCTTTTGACACTCCTCCTTTCTGGGAGGCACCCAGGGTAGGTACTCTCATCCCCTTGCAGAACCCTTTCAGCTGGCTGACAGTGTATGCCTCCAGCTTAGCTAGGTCAAACTCTCCAGCTCCTCCTTGAGACCTAGCCAGAGACATGTTGTTGAGGATTAGATTAAAAATGTCAAACAGGACGAAATTGCAGAAAAAAGAGAAAAAATCTAATTGACCTCTAACTGTGGGTAGGTACTGTACATGTATCTATTGTATGTTACTGCACAAACACAAGTCATATCCTCACCGCTGATCACCAATGTTAGAAATGGTGTCTCTAGTTGGCGGAAGAATTCACCTTTGTCCAAATAGGGACCACAATCCTGGTCAGGGTAAGTCACACACAATCTAAATTATACTGTGCCCACCCTTTCGTAGCTTGGCACTGAGCAGTCAGGCTTAACTTAGAAGGCAATGTGTAAAATATTTGTGCAATAAATCATGCAATAACACAGTGAAAACAGCACACAAATACACCACACAGGTTCAGAAAAATATGTGATATTTATCTAGCTAAATTAAGGTCAAAATGATAAAGATTGAAAATGCACAAGTTGAAATCTCACTTTTGCAATGTTAAGAAGAGTCTTCAATCTTAAAAATCAACAGTTGTCTCTTGTGTGCACAAAGTACCTGGTTTGGGTCAAAATTACACACACAGAGACCGCAGAGGAGGAGATGCGTGTAAAAATAAGGTGTGTGTCTGATTTTTCGACGCAGCACAGATGATGCATTGTTTGTTTCCACGCTGCAAGGGGCTTTGCGTCAATTTCTGCCACGCTGTCTTGGCTCCTCCCTGTGAAGTGGGGTTCTTTTGATGCCTACTGATGATGCGTGGAAATCCTGGGTGTGCAGGACGAAGTCACAGGCATTGTGTCGATCTGGTAGCCGATGCGTTGAGTATTCTGTTGCACGGCAGACGCTGCGTTGATTCTTCATTCAGAAAGTTGGGCTGCATCATTCCGGCACGGCTATGCGTCGATAGGGTAGAGCTGTGCATCGAAATTCTAGTCACAACGCAGGCACTGCATCGATCTTCGCTCGGGAAGTCAGGCTGTGTCATTCCGGGTTGGCTGTGCGGTGATTTTCTCGTCACTTGGCAAGCTGTGCATCATTTCCGTCAGGCTGTGCAACAATTTTCGGCGCACAAGGAGTTTCCTTGAAGAGGTGAAGTCTTTTTGGCCCTAAGACTTCAGAAAACAGGAGGCAAACTCAATCCAAGCCTTTGGAGAGCACTTCTCAGCAAAGTCAGAGGCCAGCAACGCAGCAGGGCAACAGCTAGGCAGCAGTCCTTTGCAGCAAAGCAGTCAAGGTGAGTTCTTTGGGCAGCCAGGCAGTTTCTCTTCAAAGGTTGCAGGTTCAGGTCTAGAAATGTCTGATTTGGTGGGGTCAGGGACCCAGTTTAAACACCCGAAAATGCCTTTGAAATGGGGGAGACTTCAATGAGTGGTTTTGAAGTGCACAAGGTCCCCTTTCAGTACAGGTCTGTCTGCCAGGGTCCCAGTAGGGGATTTGGCAGTCCATTGTGTGAGGACAGGCCACTAGCCTTTGAAATGTGTCAGGCCCCCCAGCCTCCCAGCCCAGGAAGACCCATTCAGTATGCAGATGAGTGCAGATGTGACTGAGTATCCTCTGTTTGCGGCAGTCTGGGTGAAATGCACAAGGGAACTGTCAACCAGCCCAGCCCATATGTTGACTGGAGACAGGCTGTAAGGCACAGATGGATTTTAAGTGCAGAGAAATGCTCACTTTCTAAAATGGCATTTAAAAAATAGTAATATAAAATCCAACTTCACCATTAAGCAGGATTTTGTATTACCATTCTGACCATACTAAATATGACCTGGTTACCCCTTTCTGATCAGGGTCTACCACTCAAACAGTTTATGAGGATAGCCCTAATGCTATCCTATTAAGGGAGCAGGCCTCACAGTAGCGGAGAACCAATTTAGGAGTTTTCCTCTACCAGGACATATAAACCACACATGTACATGTCCTGCCTTTTAACTACACAGCACCACGGCCTATGAGTTACCTAGGGCCTACCTTAGGAGTGACTTATATGTAGAAAAAGTGGAGTTTAAGGCTTGGTAAGTACTTTTGAATGCCAAGTCGAAGTGGCAGGGAACCTACACACACAGGCCTTGCAATGGCAGACCTGAGACATGGTTAAGGGGCTACTTATGTGGGTGGCACAACCAGTGCTGCAGGCCCACTAGTAGCATTCAATCTACAGGCCCTAGGAACATGTAGTGCACTTTACTAGGGAATTACAAGTAAATTAAATATGCCAATTGGGTAAGAACCAATCTTACTATGTTTGAAGGGAGAGAGTATATGCACTTTAGCACTGGTTAGCAGTGCTAAAGTGAGCAGAGTCCTAAAACCAGCAAAAACAGTATCAGAAAAGTGGAAGGAGGCAGGCAAAAAGTTGGGGAATAACCACCCTAAGGCTGTCAGGTCTAATACATACATATATATATATATATATATATATATATATATAAAGAATTCTCAATCAGGTTCCAAAATGTGTTCAGTGTTTTGCTTTATTTTCTTGTTAAGAAACTGTCACACATTCACAACGAAAACAGCCAACGTGTTGCGCCCATAAAAATGGACTTTTTCAGGGCACATTTGGTTCCATCATTTCCATTTCCAGTAAGAGTATGTCACAGGAACACCAACTAAGGTCCCCCTATGGATGCTTCAAGGATAATACCTCACAGGCCAGTCCACAATTCATACCAGCAATATATCAGAATGCTCAATCCATCACTCACATCCCTCCATCAAAGTCCATTGTACGTTATATCGAGAAATGATACATTTATAACTGGCGGGGACCAATCAACCCCATACTGGCACTCCAATTGTTGCCGTCTGCTGCACATGAAACCCTTTCCACTTGTCTGTCCCGTACACTGCACCAATTGGAGTGCCCCATTCTAGTCAGAACCTCATGGAGTATTTTTACCTAGGCTGATTTTGATTTCCTGTCTTGCCCAGGCATTCTCATTAGAGAATATATTTGGCCAAAAATATTTGGCATGTAAATCACCCAAAAAACATAGGCACTGGAAGTAGAGGCACACTAGGATATCCATGCTGGAGATGAGAAGGTGAATAAGCAGTAAAGATAGCTTTTAAATTTTGTCTCTCTCTTGTCACATTTGCTGTGTGTTGAACGACAGAGGTCAAAAGTCATGCTATGTCTGCAGACAAATTACTGCTTACTCTTTTAACATGGAGACTGGTGTATACTTTTGTTTTTCTGACCCCAAAATAAGAGGATTTTGCAAAAAGTTGTATGTGTCAATCTTACTGAGGTAGAGGAAGTGTAAAAAGACAAGGCTGTATGATGCCATTATTATTCTAACACACAACAAAATTTAAATACCTGTAATGAACCGTACAATTAGTTTAGAATATATCAGCAATTATGAAAACACAAATGAAGCACATTTCTTTGTGATTCTGAAGTGTGATGAAAACAAAGATTTAATAGTATCAAAACAATTCCAGACACTTTACTTTATGATGTATAAATGATAAATATTCACTGAAACCTAATTTTCAAAAACATATTTGAGTGCTTTATAGTTTTATAAAAAAAACGGCACATATGTGCCAATATAGTAATCATTTTGGTATAAATCATTATGGCCCTCATTCCAACCCTGGCGGTCATGGACCGCCAGGGTGGAGGGACACGGAAGCACCGCCAACAGGCTCGCAGTGCTTCAATGCCCATTCTGACCGCGGCGGTAAAGCCGCGGTCAGAAAGGGGGATCCGGCGGTTTCCCACCGGAATACCCCTGCATGGGCTGAATCTCCATTCCGACCCCCTTCCCGCCATCCTGTTTCTGGCGGTTTTTACCACCAGGAACAGGATGGCGGGAACGGGTGTCGTGGGGCCCCTGGGGGCCCCTGCACTGCCCATGCCACTGGCATGGGCAGTGCAGGGGCCCCCTAACAGGGCCCCATAAAGATTTTCACTGTCTGCATTGCAGACAGTGAAAATCGCAACGGGTGCAACTGCACCCGTCGCACCCCTGCAACTCCGCCGGCTCCATTCGGAGCCGGCTTCATTGTTGCAGGGCCTTTCCCGCTGGGCCGGCGGGCGCTCTTTTGGCGGTCACCCGCCGGCCCAGCGGGAAAGCCAGAATGGCCTCTGCGGTCTTTTGACCGCGGAGCAGCCAAATGGCGGTGACCGCATGGCGGGCGGCGGCGGTCAGAATGACCGCCTATGTCTGTAACTGACAGTGTGTTACCATACCATGCATTAGGAATGCATTTGTGTAGTGTACCTCAAAATGCACTTCTGGCTACATACCAGACCTTTTTTCCTCTCCTTCTGAATGGGCGTCTCATTTGCTGCAGGTGTTGTGCGACCCTTTGATTTTTCACAATTCCTATGACTTCAGTGATGTAACACTGCTGACAGCACTCCCACTCTGAAAAATATTCCACCACTGCAACAAACATCACGTTAGACTATAATGAAAACAGCCTGGCTTGAGCTTTCAATGACCTCTAACAACTACTGCAACAGAAACGACTCTGCTGTCTTTGCACTACTTCGAATAGGGTGTTAGACGTTTATGAGCCGATTCACAAGGACCTATGAAAGTATGTAAAAATTATTTCGTGAATCGGTCCTATGGTGAAAAAAAAAATTCTCCTATGAATGGAAGTAGTTAAGACAAACTGGTGGGAATTGAACTGTCACCCGCAACAGTTTGCTTGTAACCCTAACCCTGATTCCCTCACATGCTTTCTCAGGGCTTCTCGTCAATGCTGACAGCTTGTGTTCAAGCAAGCGCACTGCTCTGCCACGTGCGCCCGCTCGCTGCTTCATAAATAATCCACAACTATTGCACCAGGAATGCCGCGTAAGGAATGGCTACGCTTCTTTTGTATCTTAGGAGCCTGGAAGCAGGGCCACGAGGCATTTCTGACTGAAACCAGCTTTATCTCCACCCTATCTCCTACAGCGTACGGTGTGCGTGCTTCTAAATAAAGCAATAAAGTGCGCTTGCGTTGTTGTTCTCTGTACTGTCCCGGTTGAAAATGAGGTAAAGTAAACTCAAGAAAAGAGGGACGTGTATCTGAGGATAATCGACACTCTGGTTTACATTAGGCGCAGTAAATGAGAATGTGAATGCAAGACAGCCAACAACAGCAGCTGGGGAGAGGGAGGAATTTCCACGTCTCCATCACGCAGTCATCAGAGGTGCTTTTCTTCTTCTCCGTAGTTAATTAGGCAGTTGTCCCTCTGAAAGGAAAAACAACAGTTTGAGTTATTTTATGCTCATCCATGCAGCCAGGCATGCGGCGCTGCTGACTCAGGAGCAATCATTAGCAGGCGGTAGGCATGAGGGGGCCCACAAATCCACTCACACCTCTCTCAGGGGGTGAACTGCAGAGGCTTCGGTCCTTCAGTGGGAGGCAGAGAAAAAACCAAGAGGGAGAGGGGGAGTATATGTAAAAGACAAAATGCATCCCTGAAAGTGGCTGTTCCCGAAGGCCCAGGTTGTTCAAATTTCCTCAAGCTCCGTATTGCGGCAATAAGGAAAATGTTACTCATAGTGTACGAACACGATTTCTCGAGGTTTGTAATAAAGCAAGGGAGACATTTTAGAATCCTGTTAATGGCTTACTTGAATTATAGTTCCGGTGAGGCTGATTGTATTAGCCCACATAGGCCCATATTTATATCTTTTCAGCGCCGCATTTGCGTAAAAAAATGACGCAAATGCGGCGCTAAAAAAGTAAAAATATGGGCTATAATTTGGTGCTAGCGTTATGTTCTTGTTTTTAGGTGGGCGAGGGAAACAAGTAGAATTCCATTTGTAGCGAGTCATTTTTAGGTCGAGCATTCAAGACCTCTTGTATATACGTTAGTATATACTTCTATACTTCTTTGTGTGCTCTCTGCTTTTTCACTGGTTTGCTTCAGTGTCCTTAAAAAAATCTTTGCTTGCTAGTGGTCAATCCTTGCTCTTTGTCTCACCTTTTCCACAGATGTACACTCCCCTGGAGCATGGCCCCAGTTCTTGGACCCTTCCACTTGTGCCAATGTAACATGTGCTTGAGGACTACATTTTTCTGAGGCTAATAGCATTTGACCAGAGTGCTGGATGTTTTCAGTGGCTCCCGTCTGTTTTTGTTAACAGGGCTCTACATCATGTTCTTCTCTGGTTACATGTGCTGTGCATTTAAAGACTGAGGTTAAATGTTAGAGGCTGTTTTATGAGGGCGCCAATTTCTGTCCCCTGCCTCCTCGGTACAAAGTCAATCGATCTTCTTACGCGCTGCCAATGCATAGGGAAAATCGCGAATGTTACAATATTTAAAGTACAGTCCCCCAATTCAAAATGGCCACCGCACGTCATGCGAAGTGACGTCATTGACGCCATGACGAGGCCGGCTGTTTTCCTTCGCTGTTGCTTGTTTTAATTCGGAAATTGCACTTCAAATGAGTGTTTGTCTTTTTGACCAGTTGTTATTGTTATCTTTACAGCAAATTCTAAATTCTTCAGTACCATGTTCAAAGATGGTTGACGCACTTTGCTATGAAAAAAGACAATTTCAGAGTTTTCTATCCGTTTCTACAACTCAGGTGTCATTGCTCTTGGAGCTGGTTTCCATAGATCTGTGCTGTGGATTCCGGAACTGATTGGAAGATTTCAGGAGTTTAGTTTGAAGTTGAATTTTGCTTCATTCGGCTTCCTGTCCCAACTGTTCCACGTCATAGACTACTGCGGCGGCGGTGCCGGGCTGCCAACATGTCCTTCATCCTGAACTCTCTCATCCAAGCAGCTCTGTTGTGCGGGAACGTCCTGCACGAGGAGCGCTTCCTCAGCAGGAGTGAGTGGGAGGGAAAGGTGGTGGGGCGAAGGAACAAAAGCCGCTGCTCGAGGCAAGCCCTGGGGTGGCCTGTTGGCCATCAGTCTCGGGACGCCTTGGTGGGGTAGGAACTAGCGCCAGCTATGCCAGATGGGAGACAGAAGTGTTGTGAGCGGACCTCCAGCCTCCTCCTCGTGTCTTTCACTTTTGGGATGGGCTTAAATCATTTGAATGTCCCTTGAAACAAGGCTGTGTTATTCGGAGTGCGGGTACTTTGTTCAGAATACACTGTGAGTGCAACACAAGTAAACAGCATATATGAATGGATATTAAAGGCAGGCCCCTTGGTTTCTCAATACTTGTATTCAATTGGCATTAGAGTGATTGATACTTTAGGAGGGTAAAGGAAAAAACATGTTAACTCTTCTGTGTAAGGAATAGGGAGAACGTCAGTGATTCAAGTTGGGGAAAGTCCTTAAGAACCAGGATAAGGCCATTTTTACATTGTGCATGGGTCACATGGAGTTCTTACATAAAACATTAAACTCCCATAGAATTCATTCTTTGACTATAACATGACTGAAAAATGTTTGTAAGCGATTGAGATGAATAAGTAAAAACCAAAAGGGAAATGAAGTTTTAGAAACTCCCTTGGTTAATGCAATAATATTAATCTTGTGCAATTTCCAATGTCAGAAGTTGAACTGAAGTAGGGAATTACAAAAAAATATAAACTACTATTATATATAATAATACTAAATCCCTTTCCTCATGCTGTACTCTTCTGCTTTTCTTCTCAGCGCCCCTTCTATGTCCCTCGTCAGTCTTGTGAAGAGACATAATTTTTTTTTCCCATAAGTACTGTTTCTGCGTGTTACTATTGGATCGAGTCATAGCCATGCTATTATTCAAACTGTTTGTGCTTTGATCGAGCATGAGCAGTACATCTGTCACAATAAACTTCCTAATGTTTCTGAGCTGTTGAATTCTTTATACTTGAATCGAGAGGGAACGATGCTTGTATAACTAGTCACAGAAACATAGAGGCATCACATCACAAGGCCCGTGCACCCTCTTTCTGATTAAAGTGCTGCACTAAGTACAAAGTCCCCCAATTGTGAATTTTAACACACAATTTAAGGAAGTGGCCCTCTGTCAAAAGACCTTTTGTTTAAACATAGCCATTGTCTTGCTTCTCTTGCTTTGTTAAAATGTTTATATCCCATTTGTATTAAGAAAAAGCAAACTGATCATTGTGATTTCGGGGATTGATAAGGAGAATGTCCCACAGATGAAAAATCTAAAGCTTTCTCTGATTTAATAGAACTTTAATTAGACATTGGTGTGAGGTGGTGTTGAAATAGAAGTCTTAACAACAGAATTATAAAACATGCCCTCTGTATTTATCCAAGGAGTGACTTCCGACCTACTTTTGGTCAGAAGCTCGCTCCCCCATGCTCACAGCACCACCTTGCTGTGCCCGTGTTCCCTGTCCCCCGTCCACGCTGCTGCTCACGTGTTCAATGCTCATCCCTGGTGTCTAGTGGGATGCAGGTAAAGGGTCCCTAGACTTGCGCTCTGTTTCTCCAGGCTATTGTGACTTTTTCACTCATTTTCCTTATTGTGCGGTATTTCTAAGTTACTGTGACTTTTCACTAGTTTTTTCCTTATTGTGCGGTATTTCCAAGTTATTGTGACTTTTCACTTGTTTTTTCCTTATTGTGCCGTATTTCTAAGTTATTGTGACTTTTCACGCGTTTTTTAATTATTGTGCTGTGTTTCTAAATTATTGTGACTTTTCACTCGTTTTTTTCCTTATTGTGCCGTATTTCTAAGTTATAGTGACATTTCACTCGTTTTTTTTCCTTCCTGTGCCGTATTTCTAAGTTATTGTGACTTTTTCACTTGTTTCCCTTTTTGTGCCGTATTTCTAAGCTATTGTGACTTTCCACTCGTTCTCCTTATTGTGCCGCATTTCGGCCTTATTTTGCCTTTTTTCCACTTTTTTGTGCCTTCTTGTGCGCTCCTCAGTCTTCCCGGTTCCCGCCACAGCCTCCCTGCGGCCCCACCCCCACCCGCTCCCATTGGCTGTTCCCTCCCGCCTCCCAGATGCTCCTCCCTCCCTCCTCCCTTCTTAATGGCGGTTGCTGCGCGACCACTCCGCTGGCGCGCCATAGGCGCACCAAAGTCAAGCCCGTCTGCTCCTGGCCGCGCCAGGGCAGCGCCCAGTGCCAGTCCCCCTTTTCCTCGCCCCCCGCTCCACCAGACACCGCTACTCAGCCAGAGACCTCCACGCCCTGAACCCTGGACACCCCCGCCTGTTTCCAGTCCTCCCCCAGGACCACCAAAGGACCCTTCGCCTGCCAAGCCTGCCATTTCTCCTGCATCCTCAAAAACAACAGATCCGTCAACAACTGCCTCAACTGCATCCTACTCAACACTCGCTCAATCCACAAACACACTATCGAACTTTGGGACCTGCTGACCTCCTTATCACCGGACATCGCCTTCCTCACCAAAACCTGAACTAACTCGGCCTCTGAACCGACATTGCCATTGCCATCCCTGAAGGCTACAAGATCACCAGGAGAGACCGCACCAATAAGCCAGGCGGGGGAATCGCCATAGTCCACAAAAGCACCATCAAAGTCTCTTCCAGCATCCTCAACACACTAAACTCTGCGGAACACCTTCACTTCAACATCCACGTCAACGTCAATACCACCCTCAAAGGAACACTGATCTTCAGACCTCCGGGACCCCGAGCCCAATTCTGCGACTCCATCGCTGATATCGTCAGCACCCAGGCCCTCACCTCAGCAGACTACATCCTCCTCGGCGATCTGAACTTCCATCTTGATAACAACAACGACATCAACACCAACCACCTTCTGGACAACCTTGCCAACCTCGGATTCAAACAACTCGTCACCTCGCCCACTCACACTGCAGACCACACTCTCGACCCCATCTTCGCAGCAAACAGCCACGTCTCCTTCAGTCACACCACAGAGCTCAGCTGGACAGACCACCGATGCATCCACTTCTCCTATCAGAAACCAGCTACTCACCACCACCGCACACAACCACCCCGACGCAACTGGAGCAAAATCTCAACAGAAGAACTGATCTCAACCCTCGCCCAGACCACCCCACCTACAACCATGCACCCCGACAAAGACGCTACCAACCTGCACCGCTGGTTAGCAGACTGCGCCAACACCCTCGCACCGCTCAAGAAACCTTCAAACTCCCTGCACAGCACCAAACCCAACTGGCTCACACCTGACCTACAAATCTCCAAACGAGAATGCCGAAAAAGAGAGAAGACCCTGTGCCTTGACCGCAGCAAACACAACCACATCGCACTCAAGGAGTCCATCCGCAAGCATCACCAGCTAATCCGTACGGCCAAAAGGACCCATTTAAAAAACTGCATAGATAACAACACCCTCAACAGTAAAGAACTCTTCAGCATCGTCAGAGACCTCTCCAACCCCAAGACCTGCTCCAACAAACACCCCCTACGTAAGAGTTCTGCAACTCCCTTGCCAACCATTTCCACCGCAAGATAGAGGAAATCCACATCAGCTTCAAACCCAATCTGACCACTGACACCCTCAAGCCGGACGCCCTGACATAGGACCCCCACAACCTCCTTCGCACCTGGACCCTCACCAACAAAGATGACATCGCACACACCATGGCCTCCATCCACTCCGGATCCCCAGCGGACCCCTGCCCCCACCACATTTTCAACAAGGCAAGCAGCATCATCGCTCCCCACCTCTGCAAAACTATCAACAGCTCCTTCGAATCAGCCACCTTCCCAGAAATCTGGAAACACGCAGAAGTCAATGCACTACTAAAGAAGCCCAAAGCAGACCCGGATGACCCAAAGAACTATCGACCGATCTCCCTCATCCCTTTCCCGGCCAAAGTCATCGAAAAAGTGGTCAACACCCAACTCTCCCGTTTCCTAGAAGACAGCAGTGCCCTCGACACCTCCCAATCAGGATTCAGAAAAACCACAGCACAGAGACTGCACTCATTGCTGCCACGGGCGACATAAGGATCATGCTCGATAAAGGCAAAACCGCAGCACTCATCCTACTGGACCTCTCCGCTGCTTTTGACACGGTATGCCATAACACCCTACATACACGTCTCTACAACACCGGAATCCGCGACAAAGCCCCCAACTGGATCTCATCATTTCTTACCGGCAGAACCCAGAGAGTCCGCCTTCCACCATTCCAGTCAGAAGCCTCCAGAATCATCTGTGACGTCCCCCAGGGTTCCTCACTCAGCCCTACTCTCTTCAATGTCTACATGGCCCTCTCGCCAACATCGCTCGAACACACCACATCAACATAATATCATACGCAGATAACACACAGCTGATCCTCTCCCTCACGAACGACTCTACTACTGCTAAAAACAACCTCCACAATGGCCTTCTCGCCATTTTCAACTGGATGAAATCAAGCCGCCTCAAGCTCAACACCGACAAAACTGAGGTCCTAATTTTCGGCCCCAACCCTTCAGCTTGGAATGACTCCTGGTGGCCCAAGACTCTAGACACCGCACCCTCGCCCACCACCCATGCTCGCAACCTAGGCTTCATCTTGGACCCCACTCTCAGCATGACTCAGCAGGTCAACACTATCTCCTCTTCCTGCTACAACACCCTCCGCATGCTCCGTAAGATCTTCAGATGGGTCCCCTTTGAGACCAGAAAGACCGTCACCCATGCCCTGGTCAGCAGTAGACTGGACTACGGCAACGCCCTCTATGCTGGAACAACAGACAAACTGCAATCAAAGCTACAACACATCCAGAATACAGCCGCATGCCTCATCCTTGACGTGCCTCGCCGCAATCACATCTCCCCCACCTCAAAGAACTGCACTGGCTACCCATCCCGAAAAGGATCACCTTCAAGCTCCTGACCCACGCTCACAAAGCCCTCTACAAAACAGGACCCGTCTACCTCAACAACAGACTCACCTTCCACACCCCCGCACGCCATCTCCGCTCCACCAGCCTTGCCTCCGTCCCCCGTGTCCGACGCACCACTGCCAGAGGAAGATCCTTCTCACACCTCGCCGCCAAGACTTGCAACTCGCTACCGCTCCAATTACCCCAGACCCAGGACCTCCTGACGTTCAGGAAACATCTCAAAACATGGCTTTTCGACCAGTAGCTCCCAACCCCCCCAGCGCCTTGAGACCCTAACGGGTGAGTAGTGCGCTTTATAAATAAATTGATTGATTGATTGATTGATTGATTGAAAGGGGGATTCACAAATATTTAATTGAATTGCAGCTTATTGATCAGTTAACAGAAATCTATCTAAATTCAGGTCTCCAAGCTAACAGAGTTGTGAGATAAATGTATTTTTGATCAGTAAGTGTAGGCAAATATAGAAAAGGCTCCACAACTTTGAGCTTTGCAGGTTCACATGCTCTTAAGTGTTTGTGTCCCCCAACTGCACAAGTTGGAAAACGTAACCTTTTGAGAGTTACTTGTATCCACGTCCTCCCTCAACGTTTATGAGACAGACCCAAGATGTATTTTTTTATTTTAAAAAGTGACCTTTTGTAGTGTTTCTGTTTTTGTTCATTATTCAAATAGAATTGATTTTTATTGAGAAGCAGCATTTGTAACGTGCAATATGTAATAATGAATTGTGTTGCTCTTAGAGCGGACACTCTCCTGGATTATTATAAAACCAAAGATTGTAATTGTGATTGTAATTGTAATCGTGTTTATATAGCGCTCACTACCCCTGACGAGGCGTTGAAGCACTTTTCGATGAGTAGCACGCTACTCCGGAACCCAACAAGAATTAGTGATGGATTAGTATCATTAAATAATGAGTACAGTTTTAGTATTATTATGAGTTCATTTGAGCCGCGGATATGAGAGTTTGTTAGTTAGACTGGAGTAATGGAGGGGTGGAGGAGGAAATAAATCCAGAGGTGTTAATTGGGAGTATATCCTTCATTTACTCAACCCAAAGGCTTGGGATGAGTAAAGGGGGGTGGAGGGGGAAGAGTATGTGGAAGGGTTAGGGAGAGCATAGTAGCAGGGTGAGATGAATGCAGGAGAATTTAGTTGGGTTGTGTGGGAGGTCACAGAGGTAGAGTGAGGTTTGGTGAGTTAGATGTGGAGGGAAGAGCTTAGGCAGAGATATTTAGGAGATGAAAGTGGTAGAAGGGATTTGGGATGAGTCAAAGTGAGAATGGAGGATAGTTTGATAGAGACATGACATAAGAGTGATGAGTAGATAAGTGTGATAAGATGAGAGCAGGAATTCATAAATATCTAGTATAACAACCCAAAAAAAACCAGGGGCCACGCAATGATCCACGAACATGCCAAGCACAGAAACAACATATACATATACACATACATATATATATACATATATATATATATATATACATATATATATATATATACACACACACATATGCACATACAACACATAATTAGAATCATGGGTAAAAAAATACTTAGTCAGACAGGTTTAAAGAGTGTGTGTGTATTTTATTGTTATGACATGGTAGCAATACATATTTTCCAAAGAAACTATAAATAAATAGAAATATACATATAATCTGAAAAAAATATTTATCCACATAGGCATTTGCAGTTCATAGTTGTTTGAAAAAGGTGGTTATGAAGGAAAGAGCCAACTCTTGAGTAGTTTTCTGAAGACAAGAAAGTTATCTGTGGCTCTTATAGTTGGGGGTAATGAATTCCATAGTTTGGCTGCTTGGACGGAGAAGGATGTACCACCTATAGTGTTTTTCTTGTATGGTGGTGTTCTAAGGCGGGGTGCCAGTCTTGAGCGGAGGGTTCATTGTTGGATGTATTTGGTCATTTTCTTTCTGATAAAAAAGCGGTCCTGTTCCATGTATAGCTTTGTGGGTGATACAAAGCAGCTTGAAAGTGCATCTTCTGGCAACGGGTAACCAGTGTAGTGCTCTCAAGGCAGGGGAAATGTGGGCTTGCGGCTTTATATGCAGTAGTAGCCTGGCAGTGGAATTCTGGATATGTTGTAGTTTTTTCATAACAGATAGAGATGGTCAATGGTAGAGGCTATTGGCATAATCCAGTTTGGATAGTACAAGTGACATGGTAGCTTGCACCTTGTGTGGAAATCCGAGGTGGGGGAAGATGCGTCGTAAAGTCTTTAAGGTGATGAAGCTTGTGCGTGCTAATTTGTCTACTTGGGCATTCATAGTTAACTTGGAATCCATGGTGATTCCTAGGTTTTTAACTTCCTTGGATAATTGAGGAGGTGGTCCGAGATCGTCAGGCCAGACGCACAGAGGGTCATAACTTTTCCAGTCACCACATATGAGTATTTCTGTTTTGGAGGTATTTTAGTTTGAGATGGCTCCAGGTCATCCACTGATCAACGGCTCTGGGGCAACTGAAGATTTGTGAGTTTTCAATGATTTTGGGGTCTTCTAATTTAAGTATTATTTTATATCATCTGCATAGTTGTAGCATGTGAGATGGAAATCATTGATCAGTTCTGATAAAGATATCATGTAGATGTTGAAAAGCAAAGGTGAGATGATTGACCCTTGGGGGACCCCTGCTTTTGTGAGGTAGGGTTCGGACGAGAAGGGGGGCGAGTGGATGATATTTGCTCTTTTTAAAGATAGGAAGCAATCCAGTCGAGAGCAATCCCTTGTATGCCGGCTTCATGGAGTCTTTGAGTTAGGGCGTCATGGTCAACCGTATCAAAGGCAGCCTGTATTCCTTCTGTTTCTTGTATATGAGACAATTATGTATTAAACTGTGTTGACATGCAGTTAGAAACAAACACATAAGGACCAGTGAGGGTTTAAAAGATTCGCAAGAACAGCAAGATAGCTAGACTTCGGAAGGGGATGTCAAGTGAGACCTTTCACTAGATTTAAGAGCGCTTTTCACTGAGCCAAGTTTAAAAAACAACCCTGAATAAAGCAGACTTCATCCAGGGTGTGAAAACATACCAAGGTCTGGCAGAGGCATTGTGCTATAGTTGCATGTATACAGTGCTTCAGGTCCTGTCGAGATTTTGGACTGGTAGCAGGCTATTTTGTGGGATTGTTATGTTTTTTTTTTTTTTCTTTGTTAGTGCTTTATAAAGGGAGAACCTTCTACTCTGTGTCTCCAGTAGCGGAAGATAGAACCCGCTCGTCACAGTCTTATACGGATTACGCTCCAGTACATCATCAATTCACCTCCAGGTAGGATTCTAGATTTTTTCTGCTATGGAATCTCTGAGCGCAGAGCCTTCCTTTATCTTTGCCAAGCCCAAGAGTTAGGGTGGCTTGTCCTTTCCAGAAGCTGAGCTTCAACTGGGGCACCTGCTACGTTTATATTTGTAAGTGCTTCCTGTTGAGGTTTAGTTTCTGTAAAATGAGCATCATGGCCTACCCAACTGGAGTATTTTCTACGAGTAAGTCAGTAAGCGTTTACCTAGCATGTTTTATATGCACCGTTTATATTGTACACTAAAGCTACGTGAATGGACCACGGTGAAAACGTCTCCAGCAACCATGTGTGTCCTTGGCAATGTGATTGTTACTAGTCCGTCTTTGTAGAGATGCCCTCGTGCTTCTGCGCATCAACAACGCACCACCTGAATCGGCGGTAAACGCAGATGGGTTTATTTGAGATCAGAAAATGCGTTAGTAGAGCGCTATCTCTTTCTCCAGTGGTCCAGCTGATGCCTGTGCTGCATCTCCTCTGTGTGTGAGGGAGCATGCACTGCTGCTGCCTGTTGTGTATCTTCTCTGTGTGTGAGGGAAGCTTGCACTGCTGATGCCTGTGCTGTATCTGCTCTGTGTGTGAGGGAAGCTTGCACTGCTGCTGCCTGTGCTGTATCTGCTGTGTGTGAGGGAAGCTTGCACTGCTGATGCCTGTTCTGTATCTGTTGTGTGTGAGAGAAGCACGCAGTGCTGCTGCCTGTACTGTATCTGCTGTGTGTTAGGGAGCTTGCATTGTACCTTCTCTGTGAGAGAGCATGCACTGCTGCTGTGCTGTGTGTGAGGGAAGATTGCATTGTACCTTATCTGTGAGAGAAGCTTGCAATGTACCTTCCCTGTGAGCGAAGTTTGCATTGTACCTTCCATGTGAGGGAACCTTACATTGTACCTTCTATGTGAGGGAACATTGCATTGTACCTTCTCTGTGAGAGAAGCTTGCATTGTGCCTTCTGTGTGAGTGAAGCTTGCATTGTACCTTCTCTGTGAGGGAAGCTTGCACCAGTTCCTAAATAAACTAACTATCCCTCTCTATCTTCCTTTCTATCTATTCTATGCAACTCTCACCCATGTATGTTCACCATGCCACATAATTCCACTGCACAAATACACCCCATATCACACGATTGAACACTGCACAATTCCACAAATAACAATTAAAATACAAACCCCAAATTTCCACTCCACACCACGTACATCACCTTCACTCCAAACCAAAACACATAAATAAAAGACATTGGGGGTAATTACAACATTGGCGGTAAAAGGCGCTTACCGCCGTGCAGAAGACCGCCAATACACCGCCGTGGCCGCGGAATTCTGCCACAGCTATTATGACCCACATCTCAGAATCTGCCGAAATACAGACACCCACACAAGTCCACCACACCAAAGGTCAGTGATAAACTGGCGAAAACAAAACCTCCACCGTCACGCCAACAGAAACAAGCCCATGCTATCACGACCCACGAATCCACGCTGCAGTCTTTCAACCGCGGTATTCCATTGGCGGTACAAACCGCCACGCTCAAAATACACACACATCTCCAAAACACCACCACATTGGACAATTCAAAATACACACACCTGAAACACATACAAACACCACTCCCACACACCCAACACAATATAAAACACCCACCCACATCACCCACAAACCCCTACGACCAAAAAATCTGAAAGAAGGCCAGAGAGAGACTACAGCAATAGACAACCCCACCACACAGAGGCAGACAACACCATCAGCCATACAACATCCACGCTCAAAACACCCCATACCACCACACATCACCACACTCATCAACACATACACCAACCCAAACATCACCTCCACCACCCCATGTCACGCCAAAGACTCCCCAGGTTTTCCGAGGAGGAGCTCAGGGTCATGGTGGAGGAAATCCTACGGGTAGAGCCACAGCTATTTGGAGCACAGGTGCAGCACACCTCCATAGCCAGGAAGATGGAGCTATGGCGAAAAATCGTGGACAGGGTCAACGCTGTGGGACAGCATCCAAGAAATCGGGAGGACATCCGGAAGAGGTGGAACGACCTACAGGGGAAGGTGCGTTCAGTGGTCTCCAGGCACAACATCGCGATTCAGTGGACTGGCGGCAGACCTCCACCTCCTCCCCCACAACTAACAACATGGGAGGAGCAGGTCTTGACCATCATGCATCCAGAGGGCCTCAGAGGAGTTGGTGGAGGAATAGACACTGGTAAGTCAAATCTTAACTATCATATCCCCCACCCTACCTGCATGTTATCACACACCCCCACCCTCACCCCCTCCCCTATCACTCCAACTCCTCACTAATGTACTAATAACACAAACCACACATCCCAACACCAAGCCCTGCATGACACAACTAAGCATGGACACCCAGCACTAAAGCATGCTCACTGCACATACCCATAACAACCCCCTAACCATCATCATACAAGCCCCCACACAGGAATGCTTGCACTGGGGTACACGCACACCCACCCATTGCACACCATGACACACACACATGCAATAATCATGCTCTTATACCCCTGCAGGACCACTACGTAACGTCACCACACAGGAGGGTCCAGACATCTCCACTCCACCTACAGAAGAGGCCCACAGTGACGACAGCAGCTCTGGCCAACTGGATCCAGGTGACCAGCCCGGACAAATCCTGGGCCTCGGGACAGTCGGTTCCCCTTGCACAGGCACAGCCCAGCACTGACCTTCCACCCTCTCGTAACACCACCACAGCACCCACCCAGCGGGCCCATACCTCCGTCCCCAGGACACGTCAATCAGCGGTGTGTCCACCACTACAGGGAACCCAGGGTAACCCACCACCCCAACAACAACAGGGACCTGGGGGCAGTGGTAGTGGGCACACGGTCCAGGGGACGGAGGCACAGGAACACAGGGGAACTGGGAGGGCTGCTGTGCGACGGGGCAGACAGGCCAAGGGAACCCACCCTCCACGAGGCCCTCTCCTCCATCATGGGAGCATACCACCACTCCCAGGAGACGATGGCTACGGTCCTGGCCAAGTTTCAGGAGACCCAGCACCTGCAGGACGAACAGTATTTGGGGTTCAGGGAGGAGGTCAAAACCATCAGCTCCGCCCTGGGCACCATCGTAGGGGTGCTGAAGGACATACAAAAGACCATGTGGGACACCGTGGCACTCCAAGGGGCCCCTGACACTAGCATGGACGATGAACTGCCCACCACCTCCACCAGCGCTAGTGGACAGGACGCCCCACCACAGGACCACCACACCAGCACCCCACCCCCTGCAGACGGACAACCACCCCGCAAGCAGTCCCTGAGATCCAGGAACAGGACAGAGCAAGATGGCAAGACCCCAGCCAGGAAATGAGACCATCCTGATTGTCCTCCCACTGTCTCACTTTGTTACCCTGTCCAGATTGGAACTGCCCCAGCTCCACTTCCTATGCCCATATGGGCAGTGCACCTGTGAGACTAATAGACTGGACTCTGCCATGGACATTCCTCCACCATCACCCATCACCATTTTGCCACCCCCTCCAATAATTAGCCACCCCCTCCAATAATTAGCACTTCAATAAACACCCTTGAACCACAAAACAATCTGGAGTCAGTCTGTGATTTTGAAAAAGTGTATTAGCAATAACAGTGACAAAAAGTGTTTTCAAATGTAATGCCAACATACCTATGTCACACATCACAAGTCCATGAAGGATGCAAGTAGATGACACACGTTGGTAACCACACCTGTGAAACCGTAATGGAAATGTACAACTCAGTTACCAAATACTGCTACTAATTGACAGACAGGATAGAGGTAGAAGTGTGAAAGTGAATGAAATAGTAAAGCAATTGTTCTTACTTGTGTGTCACTGGAAATATCGCTGTATGACTGACTCCCTGTTGTCTATGTCTTCTTCCTCAGCTTCCTCCTCATCACTGTCCAAAGGCTCCACAGGCTCCACAGCTGCCACAACACCGTCATCTGGACCATCCTCCTGCAGAAAAGGCACCTGACGTCGCAAAGCAAGATTGTGAAGCATCGAGCAGGCGATGATGATCTGGCACACCTTCCTTGGTGAGTAGAATAGGGAACCACCTGTCATATGGAGGCACCTGAACCTGGCCTTCAGGAGGCCGAAGGCGCGTTCGATCACCCTCCTAGTCCACCCATGGGCCTCATTGTAGCGTTCCTCTGCCCTGGTCCTGGGATTCCTCACTGGGGTCAATAGCCATGACAGGTTGTGGTAACCAGAGTCCCCTAATAGCCAAATCCGGTGCCTCTGGAGTTTACCCATCACATACGGGATGCTGCTATTCCGCAGGATGTAGGCGTCATGCACTGAGCAAGGGAACATAGCATTTACCTGGGAGATGTACTGGTCTGCCAAACATACCATCTGTACATTCATGGAATGATAACTCTTCCGGTTCCTTTACACCTGTTCACTCTTGCGTGCGGGGACCAGAGCTACATGGGTGCCATCAATAGCACCTATGATGTTGGGGATATGTCCCAGGGCATAGAAGTCACCTTTCACTGTAGCCAAATCCTCCACCTGATGGAAAACGATCTAGCTCCTTACGTGTTTCAGCAGGGCAGACAACACTCTGGACAACACGTTGGAAAACATAGGCTGGGACATCCCAGATGCCATGGCCACTGTTGTTTGAAATGATCCACTTGCAAGGAAATGGAGCACTGATAGCACCTGCACTTCAGGGGGTATTCCTGTGGGATGGCGGATTGGTGAGATCAGGTCTGGCTCCAACTGGGTACACAGTTCCTGGATTGTGGCACGGTCAAACCTGTAGGTGATGATCAAATGTCGCTCCTCCATTGTTAACAGGTCCACCAGCAGTCGGTACACCGGAGGATTCCGCCATCTCCTCAAATGTCCCAGCTGACGGTGCCTAAGAAGGACAACAGCGACCACAGAGTCAACAAATTCCCAGGTATTTACCCACAGCTACACAGAACACGACACCAAATACAAAACTCTTCCTGTATGTGTGTTGAGTGTAGGCCTAGGTATGTGTGACGCAGTAGTAAATGAAGCCATGTGGGCCCCTGAAATGGCAGCTGCCTGACCTCTAAAGTGGGACAATGGGATGTGAGGTATCTGCGCTGGCGTTTTACGCCGTCGTGGTAGGCGGTCGTAGACCGTGGCGCAATGCTGCATTGGTTAACATTGGACCCTATGGGTCCCAGGAGCCAATGATGAAGTGCGCCGGTAGTGATGATACGCACCGCCGCAGACGTCACTGCCGCGGACGTGACCGCCATTTTCTATTTGTTCAATCACTCAATACCTGATCTTCTACAGGAGAGGACCTACACTGCAAGTGCTGCTGTGTTCTCGGTCTGGAAGAGACAATGGCTGCTGCGTCTGGGGAAAGGGACCCTGCCTTCACTGCTCAGGAGTTGGAGAAGCTAGTCGACAGGGTCCTCCCCCAGTACACGCTACTCTACGGTCCTCAAGACCATCAAGTAAGTACACAGGGAGCACGTTGTATGGGCTATGCTGGGTGGAGAGGGCTGGATGTCAGTAGGAAGGGGGCAGAGTTCAGCGACCATGAAGGACTGTGAATGCATGTGCCACATGGCAAGGGTAGGGATTATGGCCACTCACTTCGACGGTGCAGTTGGTAATGACTTCTCTTCTTCCCCTGTACATGTCATGTAGGTCAGCGCCCACCAGAAGAAGGACATTTGGCGTGCCATCGCCAAGGACGTCCGGACCCTGGGGGTCCACCAGAGATGGGGCACCCACTGCCGTAAAAGATGGGAGGACATTTGCCGCTGGAGCAAGAAGACGGCGGAGGCTCAGCTGGGGATGGCCTCCCAACGTGGGAGGGGTGCCTGTCGCACCATGACCCCCCTGATGTTCGGGATCCTGGCGGTGGCCTACCCTGAGTTGGATGGGCGCTTGAGGGCATCACAGCAGACACAAAGGGGTGAGTACAACATCATTCAGCAGACTTTGCGCGCAGTGGAGGGGTCTGGGTGGGGGAGGAGGGCTGTGGGTTTCCCTAGGCCAGGGCGAGTTACGTAGGCTAGGCCCCTCCGGAATGCAGGCCATGTGGCACTCCACCCCACCTCTGTAGAGTGCCAAGTACCGGTATACATGCCCCTGTGTCATCTATGTGTGCAGATGTCCACCATAGCCATGTAGGCCAGATCCCAGGAATTGCATCTGTAGAGGCCAAGAGCACGGCGTAGTGCAGGGGGCTGCTGTGCCTGTTTTGTCCGCCAACGGTAGCGGTAAGCCATGCACTCAACCTGTCTTTCTTCTGTCGTTCCCCCCCCTTTTTGTGCTCTCCCTGTCCTTTTGTGCATCAGCATCATCAGGCGGAGGTACAGTGGCACCGGAGCACGAGGGAGCTGCATCCCACATGGCCATGGAGGGCCACACCACAGACTCTGAATACACCAGTGGGACGGAGGGCGAGGGGAGCTTCACGTCGGTCACCGGATCACCAAACAGCGACACGGACTCGTCCGCCGATGGGAGCTCCCTTGTGGTGGCAGCACCATCTGTGCCCCCCACTTCTACAGGTACAGCCGCCACCCCCCCTACCAGCACCGCCCTCCCAGCAGCCCCTCAGCCTTCGCACCGTGCCCGCTCACCCAGGAGGGTGGGCATCACCTTCGTCCCAGGCACCTCAGCCCCTGCCCCAGTCACCCCTGCTGCCCTCAGTGAGGAGGCCATTGACCTCCTCAGGTCACTCACTGTTGGGCAGTCTACCATTGTGAATGCCATCCAGGGTGTAGAAAGAGAGTTGCAACACAGTAATGCATTCCTGGAGGGCAATCATTCTGGTCAGGCTGCCCTTCATCGAACCCGGCAATCTCTGGCCTCAGCACTGATGGCAGCCATTGTCCCTGTGTCTAGCCTCCCCCTCCAACTTCCTCCACGCAGACCCAGTCCTCTGTACCCCAGCCTATCCCAAGCATACCATCAGACAAGCATGCACACACCTCAACACACAAAAGTAGCTCAGGCAAACATAAGCACCACACAACCCACAGGCACTCACACAAGCATCACCCACATACAGACACAGCAACATCCACTGCCTCCACTGTGTCCCCCTCCTCGTCGTCTCCCTCCTCCCTCACAGTGTTGTCTACACTCTCACCTGCATGCACTACATCTACAGGCACTAGCACTCGCACCAGAACACCCAGCACCACGCCCCGCTCACCTGCACTCACCACCTCCACTACCATTTACACATCCCCTGTGTCCACTCCCAGTGTGTCTGTGACGCCCCCTCCCAAAGTACACAAACGCCGGCACCCACACACCCAACATCCATCCACCTCACGACAGCCTCCAGTACCTGCACCCAAATCACCTAAAGTTACACCTCCTACAACCACCTCCTCTTCCTCCACTCCCAGACCCCCTCCAGCTACCCATCCCAGTGTTCGTCAGAAACTCTTCCTCAGCAACGTTGATCTCTTTACCACCACCCCCACCCCTCCAATTCATAGGTCCCGTAGTAGCACCTCAGCCAAAAAAAGTCCGGTACCAGTGGTGCGTGTTAAAGGTTGTGGAGTGCACCGGCCACCAGGGCAGCCAGTGTGACACGGAGCCAAAGCACTGCCAGTCCACCCCGTGTAAAGCACCTTAAGTTGGAAAGTGGCCGACGGGAGAGGGTGAAGACTCCTGCCGGCAAAACAGCTCACAAGGGTCCCGGGGGAGTGCCGAGTCAGCTGTGACTCCTCCCAAGGTGGAGAAGGGGCAGAAGAAGTCTCCAAAGTCTGGGAAGAGCAGCACGGCGGAGAAGGCCGCCATCCTCCCCGCCGACCGGGACGCCACTGCCAGCACTGTCGTCACTGGTCTGGAGACCACCGCCAGAGTCAGTGCCCTGGAGGGCAGCGGTATTGTTACTGGTCCGGAGACCACCGCCAGAGTCAGTGCCCTGGAGGGCACCAGTATCGTCACTGGTCCGGAGACCACCGCCAAAGTCAGTGCCCTGGAGGGCAGCAGTATTGTCACTGGTCCGGAGACCACCACCAGAGTCAGTGCCCTGGAGGGCACCAGTATCATCACTGGTCTGGAGACCACCGCCATCGTCAGTGACCTGGAGGGCCCCGGCAGCCACAGCCCCGCTGGGCACTGAGGGACCATAATGCCACACACCGCTACACAGGTCAGAGACAGCAAAGGCAAGCACCGCTGAACAGGGCAGAGACAGCAGAGGCAAGCACCGCTGAACAGGGCAAAGCACCGCTGAACAGGTCAGAGACAGCAGAGGCAAGCATCGCTGAACAGGGCAAAGACCGCCATGGTGAAGACCGCTGAACAGGCCAAAGACCGCCATGGCAAAGCACCGCTGAACAGGTCAGAGACAGAAAAGGTAAGCACCGCTGAACAGGGCAAAGACCGCGATGGTGAAGACCGCTGAACAGGGCAAAGCACCGCTGAACAGGTCAGAGACAGCAAAGGCAAGCACCGCTGAACCGGGCAAAGACCGCCATGGTGAAGACTGCTGAACAGGGCAAAGCACCGCTGCACAGGTCAGAGACAGCAGAGGCAAGCACCGCTGAACAGGGCAAAGACCGCCATGGTGAAGACCGCTGAACAGGGCAAAGCACCGCTGAACAGGTCAGAGACAGCAGAGGCAAGCACCGCTGAACAGGGCAAAGCACTGCTGAACAGGTCAGAGACAGCAGAGGCAAGCATCGCTGAACAGGGCAAAGACCGCCATGGTGAAGACCGCTGAACAGGGCAAAGCACCGCTGAACAGGCCAAAGACCGCCATGGCAAAGCACCGCTGAACAGGTCAGAGACAGCAAAGGCAAGCACCGCTGAACAGGGCAAAGACCGCCATGGTGAAGACCGCTGAACAGGCCAAAGACCGTCATGGCAAAGCACCGCTGAACAGGTCAGAGACAGCCATGGTGAAGACCGCTGAACAGGGCAAAGACCGCCAAATCAAGCATCGTTAGCCCATGTGCAGCCGGGACAGTGACAGAACTGGGACCGTCACGGGGAGCGTGATGCACTCTGGGCACCATTCCCCCTCCAGAACCAGTGGAGACCTGCATCCACTCTGTCTGTCCTTCACAGGATGAAGCACTCTGGGCACCAGTCCCCCTCCAGAACCAGTGGAGACCTGCATCCACTCTGTCTGTCCTTCACAGGATGAAGCACTCTGGGAACCAGTCCCCCTCCAGAACCAGTGGAGACCTGCATCCACTTGAGAGACTGAGGCTTTTCACTCCCCAGGATAAAGCAGTGGGCAAACCACCCACTGTAGAGAATTCAGAGACTGTGGCTTTGCACTCCCCAGGATAAAGCAGTGGGCAAACCACCCACTGTAGAGACTTAAGAGACTGTGGCCTTGCACTCCCCAGGATAAAGCAGTTGGCAAACCACCCACTGGAGAGACTTGAGAGACTGTGGCTTTAAACTCCCCAGGATGGTACAGTGGGCAACCCACCCACTGTAGAGACTTGAGAGACTGTGGCTTTGCACTCCCCAGGATACATCAATGGGCATGGAGCCCCGTCGTGGATCTGGCGTGGTGCTGTAATCCGCCTGAGGTGCCCCCCCTTCCCTTCCCCCTGAGGTGCCTGTTTTATTTCTATCTGATGCCCCTGCAGTGTTCTCTCCGTTTGCGGACAGGTATCTAGTGTGGGCCTCGCCCATGCATTTTGGGCCCAGTGGTCCTCGGACATTGATATGTGCATACCTGCAGTACTACTCGTGATGTATGATTTTCGATTGTTGATATATATCTGTATATAGTTGGTTACTGTATTTTGATACATTACAATGTTTGAACTGATTTCCTTTTGTCTTTGCATTCTTCCAGGGGGGTTGTGGGTTGTTACTGTGCTGTTTGGAAATGCATTGGTGTGTGTGTTGTAGTGGGTGAGGGTCGGGTTGGGGGAGAGGGTGTTGCGTGTGTGTCCCCCTGACTTTTGCCTCCCCCTTCCCTTATGTCGTAGGTGCAGTACTCACTGTTGTCTTCGGCGCCTACGTTGCTGGTGATCGTAGAGGAGCAGGAAGACAAGCGCAGGGAGTATTTGTAGTTCGGGCTCCATGGTGGGCTCCTTCCTCGTGGAGTGTGTTAAGGTGAGCGTTTTCCCATTGCAAAAGTTGTTTCCGCCGAATTTTTATCCACGGTGAATCCGCCCCGGAAAAGGTGGCGGATTGGCGGGTTGTGATACTGTGGGCGGTACATTGTCTCCCGCCTGTCTGTTGGCGGTGACCACCGCGCTGCTTGTCTGTACCGCCGTGGCGGTCGGAGTGTTAAAGTGGCTGTCTATGTTGGCGGTTTCCACCACTGTCATAATTCCCTTTTTTTGTCCGCTGGCCTGTTTGCGGTATTACCGCAGCTTTAACACCGTCCGCCAGGGTTGTAATGACCACCATTGTCATTTACAACCCCAATAGCTCTAACTCTCGCAAATGCAAGACCTATTGCATTGCAAATGCTTGTTCTATCTTGTATCTTTCTCAGGATCCAGGTTTATACCAATGACTTACGATCAGAATGGTAGTAGCTTCACATTTACAGCATTGCTGGAATTGGAAAAACAATGGGGGCAAAGATGTGGCTGCAAAAATGGGTGGAGTCAGAAGGGGTGGGGTCATGAAAAGCGTTCTGACAGACAACTTATACATTTATTTTTTTAAAACTGTGCCAAAAAGAAATTGGCAATAAGTAGAAACGTGACACTTTAAAATCTATCACAGGGTTAAAGCACCTGCTGCAGGTGGCTTTGTGTGCCCAGTAAATCTCAGGGAATAACAAACGATGGTAAGATAACTCTGTTGGTTGATGCACTAGCTGGAGAGGTCTGTGTATTGTTTACTTACAGTTTTGAGTTGAAGTATTATAGAGGTGTGATGGGTCGCTCCGATTCTACCCACACTCTTATCGTGCTTGTACTGACACTGCCCCTTTTCCCACGGAAGAGACCCGGGAGGACGGCCCTCTCATTGGTTCCCTGCCACCACCGCGGGACCTGACGGTGGTTAAAAAGAGGCTTCCTCCTTTTGGTGGGGGGACGTCGGAAGTTGGAGCTGGAATACACCGGAGCTGTCGAATGAAAAGGACCGAAAGAATAGGGAGGACGCTGGCCCAGAAGACGCGGGAATTCGGAAAGGAGGAGTCCCGTAGAAAACCCGAAGACCGCTGGACCCGGGGAGCCTATGAATGAGCCGCCACACTTCAGGAGAAGCGTGGCCACTCCAGGTACGGAGGAACGGAACGGGGAGAGAAAGGAGCGGGAGGCGGGAGCGGGAAGAAAGGAGGAGGGGGTGGGAATAAGTGGGGAAGGAGGAAACGGGCACTACACTTGGAGCACAGACACAAAAGGGAGAGAAGAGGGATAAACAGATAGGAAAGGGGAAAAATCTGAGAAAAGCCGCATAGAAGAATACAGGAAGAGACAAGGCACCAACAAGGTAGAACAGGCATAAGGGTAAGAAAAGACCAAAACAGCCGGAAGACCAATACCCTTGTGTTATTTCGGACCAAAGAAGGAGAGAAGACAGAAAAGGACGAGGGAAATGGAAGAGCCACTCATGCAAACATCGGGGCAGAGAAGAAGATAGAAAGGAAGACAGCAAGGAGAGCAAAAGAAGAGAAAGAGAGGGAGAACCGGGGGGGGGGGGAGAAAAGAGTGAGGAGAAAAGACAAGAAGAAAGGAAAGCAGAGAGGAAAGGGAAAGAGAAAAGAAGGAAAAATCAATCTCCAACCCCACACTTACTGTGTCTATTCTCTTCTGTTTCCACACGCTTCCCGCGAGGTCCTGGGAGGAAGAAAGAAGAAGACGAGATATAGCGGCCAGAAGGGGAAGACGTCACAACCATCCAACCCACAACAACTATCCTCTACCTATACCATATATACTGTATAAAGATCAATAAAGAACAACCTACCTAACCCATAATCACTCGGTCTGGTGTCATAGATCGGCTAACCTCGTACAAGAGGGTTAATACGTCTCCTGCAAAACACATAGTGCAACATGCAGATGTCAGATTTCTCTCTTGTGTAGATTTGTAAATGGGTTACTGCTTCTAACACAGATACTTTGATGCTTGCAGTTCATAAAGTGCAACCCTAATATAGCACACGAGCTATGATACGGCAATAAGGACCTGCATGAAAACTGCATGGCATGGGTTTACAACCTTACTGTTTTAATCAATCTGCTTGAATTATAAGGTTGATTAAAAGGTCTGCTGTAGGTATTAATAAAGCCTTATTAGTACAGGCAACCCCAAGCTCTGTACTACATTTAAATCTTGACTTAGCATTTCTCTTGGCAATGCACTCTTTACATATATCCCTAACAGTAAAAACTCCAGCACCTTCAAATCCTAATTGTCTTATTTATCATCCTGTACATGGATTTACACACTTGTATGACTTATTGTCACTGTATAATCTGTGTGATGTAAAGCACTCTGACACCCTACATTGAGATGAGTAGCACTGTAAAAGAATTAGGTAAAAAAATAGGAAGTGTGATTTAAATGTTCATGTGTGTAAATACTCGTACAGATATTTGACTTTCTTACTGTACCTGCACATTTCTTACATACAGGAATAGAACAAAGTCAAAAGCTTATCTCCAAAGTGAAGTTTCTCATAAGTACTTGTGAAGTGATAAGCTGTGAGCCTTTGTTTCCCTCCATAGGATTAGCTCTAGGTATTAGTCTCCCAATGGCTCCCAGCCAGGATGATACTGAACAAAAGGAGGGCTGATGGCCCCTTAAAAGCTGCCTTTGTCATTATCCCAAATGGAGTCTGAAACAAGAAAGCACCTTTATTGTCTGCACATTGTAGTTGCAAACAGAAAGCAGACAACGTACGGGTGCTGTTTCCCAGTGTTGGCAGATTACTTCGGGACAGGCTCAGCATATTTCACTGGGGTCAGACAGAATCCTGACCTGGCTCATTACTAGATGTGGGATCAGGGAGCCGGTGAGATACCCCTTCATTAGAGCACTTTTTTTCAGGCATCAAGCTAAGGTTATAGCTTGTTTCTGTACATGGACAACATCCACAAAAACAAATAGTCTTCATTAGGCATAGAACAACACTACTACCTAAAAAGCTGGAAAAAAAGAATTGTAACACTGCTATCTGTTTCAGATGTCCACTGTAAATCTCTACCTCTTGAAGAAACCAAAACCCAGGTTCACTAACTTTAGTGGGTGCTCAAGTGACTGAGAGGAATCCTGTGATCTTCAGTTACAATGAGTGTGGTGCTACACCACCAAAGTGGAACAAATAGCAGACTCAATCAACTTTCACATGCAAAAGGATTTTTGTGAGGAAAGTTGCCATCAGTGCAGCATTGACTTGCTCTGTGCAGCACAGCACCAAACCCAGAAAATTTGTACAAAATGGTTGTAACAGTCAGCAACGGTCGAAAACCCAGGGGATTCCTGAAAAAGACAGATCAACAACAGTCATTCAAAGTTGTGTGGTCTGGCTTTATGTGGAATCCTAAAGCCCAAAAATTAAATTGCAAAAACACTCCTTAAATTCCACCAAACTCCAGATTAACCAAAGTTACATACAACAATGGGGCCTTGGTTTCTGCAATATTCTTGCACCAGATGGGCAAAAGGGTGACATTTCATCCTTTCCATGGAATAACTGAGATATCTGGTAAATCAGGGTGCCGTTCCTAAAGGGGTGTGATTAGAGTTCCTAATGCATTCAGTATTCAGGCTCCTTCAACAACCCTGTGACTGCAGGGTCAGTCTCTTTAATTTGTGAAATAGGAGGCTCAGAAGCTTTGCTTACATAACCTTTCTGTGCCATTTTACATGTATTTTTATAGTATTTAAATGTATATGTCTGCTATTATAATTTGCATCTGCTACTTATTTTACAGTTTTTTTAGGCTTGGTTCCATGAATGCACCAGTCGTTCTCTATGTGGCATCTGGTGGGGACAGTGGGTATGAAGCAGGCACATGTGTGCACAGAACACGTGAAGTAGATTCAGGGGTTAGACCCTGCCATCACCATGCTTCTTGTTTGACATTCTCATTTCTTTTATTTCTCAAGTGCTTGCTGACCTGCATTAGGTGCATAGATCCAGAGAATCTGACATAGTGAGCTTGCAGCCTGGTGGTACTTTAGATGCTATGTTAGGAAAACAGGGGTGAGTTGGATCCTAGAATCAACCGATTAACCACTGTCTTCTTTCAAAAAGGTATATTATTTTTGTAAAAGTTAAAACCAATGGACTAGATAATTGGTTATTTTATTGGTAATTTCCAAAGCATTACAATACCTACTGGCCTATCATCACCTTCTATCAGTCCAAACCTGGGTCAATGAATTGAAGTTGGATGGTTTGGGACTCCAATTGTTACCTAATGCAAGGCCACTTGGTTTCAGACTGGACACTGATCTTAATCTCAAGGAACACATTGCCTAGAACATCTAATTCTCTCTACTGAAGAAAGTGAAACACGTTTCCCCAGAAAGCGATTTCAGGCTTTTGTACTCTCATGTCTCGTGGGTGGTGATGCAATCTAACCTTTAGAAGAGACCCTTGTGTCACAAAGATCACCAGAATGTGACAGTTTGTTTTATGTTAATCGTAGTTGTAATGGCTAAACGTACAAAGTAACACTGGCACATATTTTAAATATGCTCTTGTTTGCATTTCAGAAGTTCAACTTAGGTAGCATTTAAATTAAATTACACATTAGAGGGATAAAACTTATGTTATAATGTAATTTAGACATATTCCTTGCTACATGCACAACAGTGTTGCACTAACATTCCTGACAATAGTAAGGAGATAAGAAAGTACATTCCAAGCATGACTGACTTGAAAAGAAACCTGCAAATACTGACTGCAACAGTTGCATGGGAAGCTATAGCAAAGGGTTTTACAGCCATTGGTAGATGGTTTAGAAATCTGGGAAGTGGTATTATGGGAGCCATGCTAAGACCCCTATTGATAGTGATCTTATCAGTCCAAGTTGCAGTTGGATTCTACAGATAATACAAAATACTGAAAGAGAAAAGAGCTAAGAGTAGACAGAGAAGGGAAGAGATAGAAATGGAGACTAGGAGAAGCCTGTGTTATAGTAATGTCAAGCAGTTAGAGGATTTCAGAGGATCTTACCTGAAATGAACCCCAAAGTTTTGGGCTGTCTCATTGAAAATGAGAGTTGGAGTAATTTGTGATGGCATAGTTGATATCAACGGGGGAGAGTGATGTAGACTAACCTTTAGTCGAGCCTCTGGTATCATAAAGATCACCAGAATGTGTTAGTTTATTATTTTATGTTAATCATAGTTTTAATGGCTAAACGTAGAAAGCTCCACTGACATGCATTTTAAATGTGCACTTGTTTATATTTGAGAAGATCGACTCAGGTGGAATTTCAATTAAATCACATTAGAGATCTAACACTTATGTTATAACGTAATTTAGACTTTAGACTAACAGTGCATATAGAAATGATACTGAATTTCTTATAATTAGTAAAGGATTAATCGGTTAATAGGTGAAAAATCCCAAAGTTCTGGTGTCATAGTTTCTTTCAAATCTTCAGGCAAAACATTACATGTCATCTTTGGGTATAATGTGACACTCAGGTACTGCTCTACAATTTCACAGGACACATCTTCCTCATTTTTCTGAATCGCTATTCCTTTAGGTGTGCAGCTGATGGAACAATTCAGTTTAGACAACAGATCACATCCCAGCAAACTTACAGGACTTGAATCACAGACCACAAATTGGTGTTCATGTTCAAATTAACCTATTTTTACAGGGACATTCTCTGTTGCAAGATTTGTCAAGTGTTTATTGGCAACTCTTACCACATGGACTTTTCTGTCCTAAAAGGAGCAAATTTGGTACTTCAGCTGTTCTGATAGTGGAATGTGTAGCTCCAGTTTCGACTAAGAATGACACATCATGGCCGATAACATTTGTGTTTACATATGGACAATGTTGGCCTACCTCTACGGGTGCACCTAGCATGCAGTCCTCATCATGAGAGCTATCACTGTGAAATGTTTTCACAAATTCTTCATCACTCAAATCAATTAAGGGAAATTCTGATGCTATCTGGTTCACATTTGCATTTGTCATCTGATTCATGTTTTGCTGAGGAACACTCTCCTGCTGCTGTGTCATCAGGACTTGTGGTATCTGCATCTATTGTCCTGGGGACACATATGCATTCTGAATTCAGGATCTTTAAACTACTTGAATTTGAACCTGATTATTCCCTTGAGTCTGAGCAACTCCAGAATTCTGCACTTGAACATTCACATTTTTATATGGACAGTCCTGTTGCTAATGACCCAAATTTCCACAGGCGTGACACAGATTAGCGTTCTTCAAAGACTAGACATCAAGAACACCTCAACTCTGATCTACCTGAAGAAAACGTCCTCTACCTCTAGCCTGGAAAACATTTGTCACCTGCTGCAGTACTCCTTGCATTGCACTAGTTTTCACCATCATATGCAAATTCTGATTTTCTTTCTGTACAGCTTTCAATTGCAAAACCATGATTTCTCTGTCAGCTTTTCTGCTTCAACTCTATCTCATCACTACAATACTTTGCTTAAAAATGCAAGACCTCATCAATCGGTTTATTCTGCCAACAAATCAGGTGATGCTGAATCATTTGGCTTATATCTAGCCTCAATCCCTGTACAACTCTGGACACAAATTGACCAATATCCTTAGCTTCTATAGTCTTAGTACCACTGTGATGCTTGTAAGCTTGCAACAATCTCTCATAATAAGCATGAATCGATTCTTTCATCCCCTGGGCTGTCTGTGAGTGTTCTGCCAATCAATGTCTTTTGGGGACACTTTATTTTTCAGGAACTCAATCACCTTATTATACTTTCTTGTTACCTCTTCAGATGGTGCAGCTATTATCAGGTCTCTTGGAGGTTCAGATTCAGGCCAATCAATATGCACTTTACACGTGGTCCACATATGAATTGGTACCACAATGTTAAACAACATATTTATATATTCCCACAGCCATTTTGAAGGTTTCACAAATCTCTCTGTCTACTGTGTGCCACTCCACAGGCGTTTCTCTCAACCTCAGGTAATCATTAGTGAATGACAGTACATCACTCCTACTCCAAGGTACATGAACATAACCTCCACCTGGTATTTCTCTCATGGGGATCATCTCAAATTGCCCTCAGCTTGATTTGCTCCTCCCGGAGGTACAGTTGCTTTCTTCTGATCTCTTTTCTTAGCCCATCTGCCTTCCCACTTATCTAACCCTTCCCATGTCTGTTTTTAATCAGTTCCTCAATGTGTAATTTCATTCCGGGTGATCTCATGTTCACTTTGTCTTTTGAACTGAACTCTAATCTGTAACTTCTTTTCAAAGGCTTTGATTTTTCTAAACAAAATACATCAACTTTCCCCTTGGTAATATGTTTCACGTATCTTACACTATCTGGAGGGGACACAAGTACTCCATACAGATACCTATTCCATCAACCTTTCACACTCAAAATGACCAGTGTTATTAAAGGGTTACAAAAATGTCTGTTTAATACATTAATTAGTCACATTAAAACAATGGTGGAATCCCCCACAATATCACATACAAAATAATACAATAGATAAAATCTCACAAAAACAAAATAATTCCACCCTTCAATAACCCCCCTCCCTATTTTTTAAACACCCTAAACATTCAGGAGACACAAAGAGAGACATCCCACCCTTGTCTATGATAAAAAATTACTGTCCTGCAAATCTCATCAACATGGCCAAAGACTGTTTCTTCTATTTCCAAGTCTAATTATAGATGTCCAAGTGGATCCAGTCACACAAATGTGCTGACGTGTTTCGGTGGTCTGCACAATTTTCTCTACATCTTCCTCAGAACAACTATATAGTCTCCCAATAACAATAAAAACATCTAGGCTTATAGACGACATAAATCAATATAGATTTCCATCCAGGGCTCGTGTTATTATATCCTGGAAAAAGGTTTCTCACTCCTCTTATCAACAGTTGGGTGATTACCCTTATTTCGATCCCTTCCAGTGTTTGGAGAGGTATCTTCCTCTGTGCCATTAGCGGCTTGAAATGCTCTTTAGATTTAGAAATCATTTTTTTTCACTTTTAGAAGACTCTTGACCAAGCTTCTGATATGGTGACACTTTCCCTTTTTCTTATTTTTTGCTTAATTTAGTTAGTGACCTGTAGTCTGAGATGACCTTTTTCCAAATTATTTTTGCCCTATCTTTTTGTATTTTGCTCACTTGTGTTTCTTCCCACACATGTAGTTCCCTGATTTGGTGAGTTGTAGGATTGACCTGTGCCGAGCCAACAAATTTTGACTCTGCTAATTTGAAATGACTGATGATTGCCAATTCTGAGCAAGGTATTATTTCTGTAACTAAGATATTTTTTCTGATGTTATACATTCTTTTTCTTGAATGCTTAGTTTTGCTAATGTTAACTTGCCTAGACCTATTTTGTCTCTTTGTGAAACCCTTGGTGATTAAGGCCCTCATTATAACTTTGGCGGTAACTGCCGCCCTTCCCACGGCGACAGCTGGCAACTTGCCGCTGCCATGGCTACCAGCCGTCTACGCGTATTATGACCGTTGACGGAATTCCGGCAGAAGGCTTGTGGAATACCGCTGACGGTCATGGTGGCGGATGGCGGTAAGGCGACGCTGCTGACAGCAGCACTGCCACGCCAGCAAAACACCGCCGACCATATCATGACCAATGATACGGCTTGTCGGTGTTTCGCTGGCGGACGCTGCTGCTGACAGCAGCACTGCGGCCCGTCTCCAGCCGGAGGACCCCCTGCAAGCAGGTATGTCGGGTTCTCCGACAGGAGAGGGGGCGTTGTGTTTATGTGGGGGGGGTGTGTGTGTATGTTTTGGTATGCCTGCATGCGGCTGTGAGCTGCGTTGAATGAGTGCGTGAATGACTGAATGTGAGTGTATGTTGTGTGTTGTGAATGCGTGTGTGCGACAAAGTATGTTGGTGTGTGCTGCGGTGTGTGGGTATGTATGTGGGCATGCGTGGGTGGATGTGGGTATGCGTGTGTGCATGTGTGTATATGGGTGCACATGTGGATGTGTACATGTGCGGGGTGAGGGAGAGGGAGGTGGAGGGTGGGGGAGAACTCTGGGGAGAGGGAGAGGGTGGGGGAGACTCCTGTCAGTGCCAGGGAAGGAATTTCCTTGCACTAATAGCGCCTACCGCCATGGTTTTCGTAGCGGTAAGATTGCCACGAAAACCATGGCGGTAGGCCGGGTCGTAATCCTGAGGGTGGGATTGTGACAGCCGCCGGGCTAGAGGCCGAAGTCTCCAGCCCAGCGGCTGTTACCACCCTGGCAGTCGGTGTGTTAAAGTGTCTGTCTGTGATGACGGTTACCGCCAGGGTCAGAATCCCATTTTTTTCACCGCTGGCCTGTTGGCGGTATTAACGCTGCTTTAATACTGACCGCCAGGGTGGTAATGAGGGCCTAAGTGTCTTTATAACTTGCTTTTGTGTGTTGTGTACATGACTTTGAGGTTGTGTTTGTAATAAATTCTGTAACTTTATTCCCTGATTGGAGTAATCTTTCTGTGGCCATATTGGTCACGGTGTTTAAATTGTTTTGGGTTTTGTTGAAACTCTGTTGATGGTTCTACCACACCACTTACTGGGTCCAAAAATTCATCCACCTCAAAGAGCATTGATTCCTGCGAAGGTTGAAAATGCTACATCAGTGGCAACACCTTGCTCCATGGCCTCTCAGACTCCACATTGGCCACCCGTAAGGAAATCCTTCATTCCACAACATGTCTTAATATGAGCCAAAAGCAATATAACAACATCACCCCTACCCTGTCTCTCCTTGCCAATCTTCACCATCACAGGTGTTTCTTGCACCTCTGTTCTCATCTGGGGTAACATGCTTGGGGTACAGTTTGTCTCAAGGCAACTTAATTTGTTTTGATCCTGTTGGGACGGAAAAGTCATCTGCATGGTGAGAGATGTCTACCCCTCCCCTGAGTGCCGAAGTGTACTGTTGTCTGGATCTCTAACAATTATTTGTTGTCATGGGCAAACATGGATCATGTGTGTGTGCCATGACATAGGCCTTTCTTAAGGTTTGAGGTCTTGTTAGACCAGTAAGATTACCCAAAGCACTGCCCTCATAGTGATGTTGCCTTCACCAGAAGTTAAGCAGCACAAGTGTTGTGGTGGCAGCATACCATGTAGTGGTCTGTAGAAGTGAACAGGACCTTTTTACTTTTTGTCACTGGAGAGTGACCTACAGGCTCACTCACCGTTTTAAAAGTTCTGCTGCTGTTTGCTTAACTCATCCCTGTCTTACATCAGGTAGATGTGGGAGTGCTTGAGTAATGGAATTGTCTGCTGAGTGTTGGTGTGCTCGCAAGAAGTACAATACACAAGGGTTGAAGTTGGGTACAGTGCACACATGGCAAATGTTTGTATGCTAGCAGTGTATTTTTAAATTAACATACCCTGGTCCAATACTAAAAGGCTGCAGTACTTTGCAGTGTGTGTACACTGGATGCATTTGCTGCATGTAGGTATGCTTATGGTGGCATAATATATGAGGATAACAGTGTTGCGCAGAAAGCGTGCTGCGGATGTACACTGAGTGCAAGCGTGCCTGCAATGGTACATTACATTAAGGACCTTGGGTTCCATTTTGGGAAGCCCAGGTTTGCCTGGTGAAAACATGTGGAATAGAAGAATCCCCCCAGATAGATTTGTGTATTGCTGTATTCCTTTAAGCTGGGATGGACATGAACTGGAGTATGGGAGAGCCAGTCTCTCTCTGTGCATTTCAAATGGCTTTTTGATTCAATGTAGATCACAAGGAAGGGGCCTTGACACATTTCAGTAAGAGAGAGATGGGGCTGATAAAGGGAATGGTAAAGATTAGGGGTGGGAGCCTGGGATTAACCTTTTGACATCACCCATGGAAACCAAAGCCACCTACCCTGGAGTACCAGGGCCTGCCTTCTCTCCAAGATCAGTGCGCCCTCTGAGGAAGAGGAGAGCGTTGGGAGGAGCAAGGTCCAGGGAGGAACCCTATTGTAAGGTCTTTCTGGTAAGATGTGAGGAATCTGCTCCTGCACTGATAGGGTCATTGCACACGTGTTCGATTGTTTTGGCTATCTCGGTGTGACAGGAGGGGCTGCCGTGGACTGAGCCGAGAAGTAACGATTGTGTGGAGGGCGCCAGGCCTGCACAGTATTGTGATGGGTGGCCCTATGTGCCAGAGAGGGGGCCACCTTGAACATTAACACCAGGTCAGTGTGACCAGACTTGTGAGTGCCGTGGCAGCAACCCTGTATGCCAGGGGGTGACAGGAGATGCTGAGGCCAAGGGCTTGGGCCATTTGCGTCGACCAACCTCTGTTGTGATCAAGGCATGGTCAGCCCATATTCTGTGAACTGCACCAAAGGAGGCCTGAGGATCAAAGTACAAAACCAGAACCCCATCAGAGCAAGAAGATATACCTCCCCACACCCTGCAAAGGAAAGTGTGACTTCCCTTGCAATCACAGGAGAAGGAACATCCCCAGTTGCTACACTCAGCCATTAGCGTGGGTGAGAAGAGAGAGCCTGTGCCTGCCGGGTGCTCCCACATGTGACCATGTAGCCCAAATTTGCTGATCCAGAGCAGGACTTTGCTGTGTTGCTGAAGGATTCCAAACTGCTGGGCCGGGTAAACCATGAATTGGGCCTTTGGGGCCCAAGGGGAAATACTGCCATTGGTACTGTTACCCCATAGATGCTTGTGACTCAACTTCGGAAAGGAATGAGAGGGGAGAACTCTTGAGTATGGCCTAACAGTTTACATTCTCTGGATGTGGTCATCAGTGAATGGGAAATAACATTGAACCTGATACACAAATGTTAGTAGGACGACTACTAGAACTCTAACATCAAGTGGGATTGTGTTATTGATTTTGTATGTTGGTTACCTTTGCATGTGTAGACTTAGAATTAAAAGACTCCTTTTTTAGAAAAGCAAGTATTCAACGGGACATTGATTTATTTTTTGCGCTGCTGGCATATTGAGTTATGTGTCTTGTTCACTGATCTGTATCTGTGCCCCCCGAAGGAGCCTTGATTGCTTATCCAACGCTTCCTAACTGAAAGTCTGGTGCAGAAGAGGAAAAATTGCTTGCCCCCGTTTTAGATTTTATCAAGGGTGGAATGATTTATTAGCCACAGCTTCACCAGGGCCACCACGATTCATGCTCATGATGTCATGATAAAGTCCCAGTAATGTTTTACTGATCTTTGGGGCTCTCACAAGTTGGCCATCATGCACTCTGAAAATTGTGATTCTAAATATGAGCAAAAGCTGTGGTGTTGGCACATGAGACATAAGGGAATAATTAAGATGGTTTTTGTCAAGATTTTTAGTGTTATCATATTCTTTCGGTCTGGATACTTGTTACAGGAATATTTATAGATGTATCATTTTGTAACAAAGGTACTCATTTTCTTTTGCATTTCTGCGCCACCACAGTATATTTGAATTGGGGGCATTGTTCATAACACTTAGATGATGATAAATGGATGCCCTGGTTTAAGTTTTTGGTAAACTTGTATTGGTCCCATTGTCAGAAATACCTAATGTACGCTGCGAGTAGTGATAAAATCGGTAGCAAATTATTATTGTTTTGTTTTTATATACCATTGATATAATTATCAAGGTCTATCACCGTCTACATTTGGCACCTTTAAGACAATCTATCAGCTTTAGCCAGCGTTAACACTCTGGTGACTAAACAGTGATAGTTTCATGATTGGAATTAGGGGCCAGATGTAGCAAATTTGTTACCGAATCACAAATTAGATTTGCGACTACATACCGACTTGGTATTAAGAAGGGGCGTTTCAAGGACATCCCTTCCTAATACCAAATCACAGAGGTATTTATGATTGTTTTGTGACCGTGAATCGCAAAACAATCGCAGTTACCACCAATTTCAAATTGGTGGTAACCCATTCGCAAAGGGGAAGGGGTCCCATTGTGAATGGTAGCAAAAAATATTTTTAAGAGCAGACAGTGGCCACATGGAAACATTAAAACTTTTCATTTTCCTTTTTTAAACGCCTCTTTAAGGAAAACGGGCTGAATTAAAAAAAAAAAGGTTGCTTTATTGAAAAGTAATCACAGACATGGTGGTCTGCTGAGCCCAGCAGGCCACCATTCCTGTGATTGTAGCCATTGACAATGGCTCGCAAATTGCGACCTACCTCATGAATATTAATGACGTAGGTCCATTTGCAAGCCCTTGCGAATCTCTATATGAAACTCCTAGAGTTTCATACATTCGAATAGAGATAACTTAATTGCGATTCGCAAAAAATAACAATTTGGTAATCGCCATAGGAAATGATGATAGATCTGGCCCTAGATCCTTAATGAAACATTCAAACCTCATGAGTACTACTGTATCAGAGATATTAAAAGGTGAAGCAGATATTGGATTTTGAAGGTATGTTAAATGTGAAAAGGTTTTTCCTTTAAGGCTACCACTTGACATGGGTTCCCACTACCTGTTGCGGGGGTGCTAATTTAATATGACTCATATTATCCTTTCAGCTTCTTCAGTTTGCTATTGGATCTATGCTTCTTATGCTTCTATGATTGACGTCAGTCCCTTGAATGATTTACTTTTTGGGTATAATTTGATTCGTGTGGGGATAACTGATTACATTCTTTCTTGTTCCTTGGTCCCAGTATCAATCACTATACTTTTTTTGGAGTTTTTGCTTTCTGATCCTGACCTCAAGGGTGATCTGTGATTAAGCCCATTAAGTGTATTATTGCATGTTTTTTCTTTCTCCAATCTAAACCTTTGGTGTCATTTCAGTAATCCTATTGCTTACTTTACGGGTTTGGACACAGTTTGTTTGGGTATTGGTGATGGTTCTTTTTTAGTTTCACAAACTCACAAGTGAGCCTATACAGTTGTGGGTAAATATGGTCTTACAAGTCTGCATTTTTTCTGAGCACTGGATTTAAAAAAAAATTGTTAGTAATGAACATATTCCTTAATGCTTTGTGATGTTAGTCTAGTAAATTGTTTATATAGGTTTTAACATTATGGCCCTCATTACAACCCTGGCGGTCGGTGTTAAAGCGGCAGTAATACCGCAAACAGGACGCCGGGAAAAAAAATGGGATTACGACAGTGGTGGAAACCAGCATAGACAGCCACTTTAACACTCCGACCGCCATGGCGGTACAAACAAACAGCGCAGCGGTGACCGCCAACAGACAGGCGGAAGACAATGTACCGCCCACCCTATCACAAGATGCCTATCCGCCACCTTTTCCGGGGTGGAACCAAGACGAACAAAAACACAGCGGAAACAGTACACAGAAGGGAAACACTCACCTCTCTACACCCAACGAGGAACCAGGACGCCATGGAGCCCGAATTGCAGATACTGCTGATGCTGGTCTTCCTTCTCTTCTATCAGGAGCACAAACGATGGCGGTGACTACCGCGGTGAGTACTGCGCCTACAACACAGGGGAGGGGGGAGGGAAAAGAGAATCATACATACACACAACACGCAACACCCCACCCCCACCCATACCCACAACATCATACACACAAATACATGCAGTAACAGTACACATACACCCCCCCCCCGCCCCCTGGAAGAACGCAAGGACAAAAGGAATTGATTTGAACAAATTTAATAATGTCAAATCTCATTATCAAAGTTCAAAATCCAGTAAACGCAATTATGTACACCAACTACACAATTCCGGATAGTGCACCAATCATTGTCCGTGGACCACTGGGACCAAAATGCATGGGCGAACCCACGCTAGATACCTGACTGGAAATGGAGAGAGGAACGCACGACGCCACTGCTGCACGAGGGGGCTCCATGCCCATTGATGTATCCTGGGGAGTGCAAAGCCACAGTCTCTCAAGTCTCTCCAGTGGGTGGGTTGCCCACTGCTTTCTCCTGGGGAGTGCAAAGCCACAGTCTATCAAGTCTCTCCAGTGGGTGGTTTGCCCACTGCTTAATCCTGGGGAGTGTAAAGGCACAGTCTCTCAAGTCTCTCCAGTGGGTATGTTGCCCACTGCTTTATCCTGGGGAGTGCAAAGCAACAGTCCCTCAAGTGGATGCCTTTCTTCACTGGTTCTGGACGGGGCTTTGTGCCCAGAGTGCTTCATCCTGCCAAGGACAGAGGTAGTGGATGTGATACTCAAGTGGTTCTGGAGGGGGCTTTGTGCCCAGAGTGCTTCATCCTGACAAGGACAGAGGTAGTGGATCCCTTTCTCCACTGGTTCTGGAGGGGGCTTTGTGCCCAGAGTGCTTCATCCTGCCAAGGACAGAGGTCGTGGATGTGATACTCCACTGGTACTGGAGGGGGCTTTGTGCCCAGAGTGCTTCATCCTGCCAAGGACAGAGGTAGTGGATGCCTTTCTCCACTGGTTGTGGAGAGGGCTTTGTGCCCAAAGTGCTTCATCCTGCCAAGGAATGGGGTAGTGGATGTGATACTCCACTGGTTCTGGAGGGGGCTTTGTGCCCAGAGTGCTTCATCCTGCCAAGGACATAGGTAGTGAATGCCTTTCTCCACTGGTTCTGGAGGGGGCTTTGTGCCCAGAGTGCTTCATCCTGTCAAGTACTGTGGTAGTGGATGTGATACTCCACTGGTTCTGGAGGGGGCTTTGTGCCCAGAGTGCTTCATCCTGCCAAGGACTGAGGTAGTGGATGTGATACTCCACTGGTTCTGAAGGGGGCTCTGTGCCCAGAATGCTTCACGTGCTGTGTGGCCAGTACAATTACCTCACCTGCGTGTGTGTGCCATGAGATTGCAGAGGTACAGGTAGCATGATACGCCATGGAGGCTGCGACATACCCCACACTGCAGCAGCTGCGCATTCCACCTGCAGGTGACAACATTATGACAGTTATGCTTCATGGAAGCTGCCTAGGGTCCTGGAACTCACCACCAGCCTCGGACGACTGACCACTGGGGATGGTAGGCATGTCTGTGGTGGTGCCACTGTCCGAGTGTAGGAAAGTACCATCTTGCCTGGCATGTTACCCCCATTTTTCACTGTATATATGTTGTTTTAGTTGTATGTGTCACTGGGACCCTGGTAACCCAGGGCCCCAGTGCTCATAAGTGTGCCTGAATGTGTTACCTGTGTAGTGACTAACTGTCTCACTGAGGCTCTGCTAATCAGAACCTCAGTGGTTATGCTCTCTCATTTCTTTCCAAATTGTCACTGACAGGCTAGTGACCATTTTTACCAATTTACATTGGCTTACTGGAACACCCTTATAATTCCCTAGTATATGGTACTAAGGTACCCAGGGTATTGGGGTTCCAGGAGATCCCTATGGGCTGCAGCATTTCTTTTGCCACCCATAGGGAGCTCTGACAATTCTTACACAGGCCTGCCACTGCAGCCTGAGTGAAATAACGTCCACGTTATTTCACAGCCATTTTACACTGCACTTAAGTAACTTATAAGTCACCTATATGTCTAACCTTTACCTGGTAAAGGTTAGGTGCAAAGTTACTTAGTGTGAGGGCACCCTGGCACTAGCCAAGGTGCCCCCACATTGTTCAGAGCCAATTCACTGAACTTTGTGAGTGCGGGGACACCATTACACGCGTGCACTACATATAGGTCACTACCTATATGTAGCTTCACCATGGTAACTCCGAATATGGCCATGTAACATGTCTATGATCATGGAATTGCCCCCTCTATGCCATCCTGGCATTGTTGGTACAATTCCATGATCCCAGTGGTCTGTAGCACAGACCCTGGTACTGCCAAACTGCCCTTCCTGGGGTTTCTCTGCAGCTGCTGCTGCTGCCAACCCCTCAGACAGGCAGCTGCCCTCCTGGGGTCCAGCCAGGCCTGGCCCAGGATGGCAGAACAAAGAACTTCCTCTGAGAGAGGGTGTAACACCCTCTCCCTTTGGAAAATGGTGTGAAGGCAGGGGAGGAGTAGCCTCCCCCAGCCTCTGGAAATGCTTTGTTGGGCACAGATGTGCCCAATTCTGCATAAGCCAGTCTACACCGGTTCAGGGACCCCTTAGCCCCTGCTCTGGCGCGAAACTGGACAAAGGAAAGGGGAGTGACCACTCCCCTGACCTGCACCTCCCCTGGGAGGTGTCCAGAGCTCCTCCAGTGTGCTCCAGACCTCTGCCATCTTGGAAACAGAGGTGCTGCTGGCACACTGGACTGCTCTGAGTGGCCAGTGCCACCAGGTGACGTCAGAGACTCCTTGTGATAGGCTCCTTCAGGTGTTAGTAGCCTTTCCTCTCTCCTAGGTAGCCAAACCCTCTTTTCTGGCTATTTAGGGTCTCTGTCTCTGGGGAAACTTTAGATAATGAATGCATGAGCTCAGCCGAGTTCCTCTGCATCTCCCTCTTCACCTTCTGATAAGGAATCGACCGCTGACCGCGCTGGAAGCCTGCAAACCTGCAACATAGTAGCAAAGACGACTACTGCAACTCTGTAACGCTGATCCTGCCGCCTTCTCGACTGTTTTCCTGCTTGTGCATGCTGTGGGGGTAGTCTGCCTCCTCTCTGCACCAGAAGCTCCGAAGAAATCTCCCGTGGGTCGACGGAATCTTCCCCCTGCAACCGCAGGCACCAAAAAGCTGAATTACCGGTCCCTTGGGTCTCCTCTCAGCACGACGAGCGAGGTCCCTCGAATCCAGCGACGCTGTCCAAGTGACCCCCACAGTCCAGTGACTCTTCAGCCCAAGTTTGGTGGAGGTAAGTCCTGGCCTCAACTCGCTGGGCTGCATTGCTGGGAACCGCGACTTTGCAGCTACTCCGGCCCCTGTGCACTTCCGGTGAAAATCCTTCATGCACAGCCAAGCCTGGGTCCACGGCACTCTAACTTGCATTGCACGACTTTCTAAGTTGGTCTCCGGCGACGTGGGACTCCTTTGTGCAACTTCGGCAAGCACCGTTTCACGCATCCTCGTAGTGCCTGTTTCTGGCACTTCTCCGGGTGCTACCTGCTTCAGTGAGGGCTCTTTGTCTTGCTCGACATCCCCTCTCTTTGCAGGTCCAATTTGCGACCTCCTGGTCCCTCCTGGGCCCCAGCAGCGTCCAAAAACGCCAAACGCACGATTTGCGTGTAGCAAGGCTTGTTGGCGTCCTTCCGGCGGGAAAACACTTCTGCACGATTTTCCAAGGCGAGAGGGATCCGTTCACCAAAGGAGAAGTCTCTAGCCCTTTTCGTTCCTGCAGAAACCTCAGCTTCTTCTGTCCAGTTGAAGCTTCTTTGCACCCGCAGCTGGCATTTCCTGGGCATCTGGCCATCTCCGACTTGCTTGTGACTTTTGGACTTGGTCCCCTTGTTCCACAGGTCCCCTCAGACAGGAATCCATCATTGTTGCATTGCTGATTTGTGTTTTCCTTGCATTCTCCCTCTAACACGACTATTTTGTCCTTAGGGGAACTTTAGTGCACTTTGCACTCACTTTTCAGGGTCTTGGGGAGGGTTATTTTTCTAACTCTCACTATTTTCTAATAGTCCCAGCGACCCTCTACAAGGTCACATAGGTTTGGGGTCCATTCGTGGTTCACATTCCACTTTTGGAGTATATGGTTTGTGTTGCCCCTATCCCTATGTTTCCCCATTGCATCCTATTGTAACTATACATTGTTTGCACTGTTTTCTAAGACTATACTGCATATTTTTGCTATTGTGTATATATATCTTGTGTATATTTCCTATCCTCTCACTGAGGGTACACTCTAAGATACTTTGGCATATTGTCATAAAAATAAAGTACCTTTATTTTTAGTATAACTGTGTATTGTGTTTTCTTATGATATTGTGCATATGACACTAAGTGGTACTGTAGTAGCTTCACACGTCTCCTAGTTCAGCCTAAGCTGCTCTGCTAAGCTACCATTATCTATCAGCCTAAGCTGCTAGACACCCTATACACTAATAAGGGATAACTGGGCCTGGTGCAAGGTGCAAGTACCCCTTGGTACTCACTACAAGCCAGTCCAGCCTCCTACATTGGTTGTGCAGCGACGGGATAAGTGCTTTGAGACTACTTACCACTCTTGTCATTGTACTTTTCATAAGAGAAAAATATACAAAACAAGGTCAGTGTATATACACATAGCCAAAAAGTTTTGCATTTCCTCTTTTCACTCTTTTCTAAGTGCTGAAAAGTACTTCTAAACTTTAAAAAGTTCTTAAAAGTTTAAAAAGTTTTTTCTGTCTTTCCAAAAAGTTCTGAAAACTTTTTTCTCTTTGTCTATCACTTTAACTCTCTCTAAAAATGTCTGGCACAGGCCAAAAAGTTGAACTGTCCAAACTTGCATATGATCACCTTAGCTGGAAAGGAGCAAGGAGTCTCTGCATAGAGAGAGGTTTGAGTGTAGGGAAGAATCCTTCCTTAGAACTGTTAATTAATATGCTTAGAGTACAGGATAAGGCCATAAGTGCCCAATCTGTAGAAAAAGTAGCTAATGGTTCTCAATCTGATCCAGGGACTCCCCCAGGAAAAGGTTCAGGAAAGAAACTTCTCAGCCTGCCCATTACTAGACAGTCTAGCATAGTTGGTACAGAGGTTGAATCACATCATACTGATGATGTGCTCTCACATTATGCTGGTAGCCAAGCTGTTAGGGTGCCCTTGGTAAGGGACAGGTCTCCTTCTGTTCATTCCCATCATACCTCTGTATCTAGAAATGTCCCTCCCACCCACCCTGATGACAGATTGTGAGAAAGGGAGCTCAATAGATTGAGAGTGGAGCAAACCAGACTGAAGCTCAAGAAGCAACAGCTGGATTTGGATAGACAGTCTTTAGAAATAGAGAGGGAAAGACAGAAGATGGGTTTAGATACCCATGGTGGCAGCAGCAGTATTCCCCATAGTCATCCTGCAAAAGAGCATGATTCCAGGAATCTGCATAAGATAGTTCCCCCTTACAAGGAGGGGGATGACATTAACAAGTGGTTTGCTGCACTTGAGAGGGCCTGTGCTGTACAGGATGTCCCTCAAAAGCAGTGGGCTGCTATCCTATGGCTATCATTTACTGGAAAAGGTAGGGATAGGCTCCTTACTGTAAAAGAAAATGATGCTAACAATTTCCAAGTTCTTAAGAATGCACTCCTGGATGGTTATGGCTTAACCACTGAACAGTACAGGATAAAGTTCAGAGATACCAAAAAGTAGTCTTCACAAGACTGGGTTGATTTCATTGACCAGGCAGTGAAGGCCTTGGAGGGGTGGTTACATGGCAGTAAAGTTACTGATTATGACAGCCTGTATAACTTGATCCTGAGAGAGCATATTCTTAATAATTGTGTGTCTGATTTGTTGCACCAGTACTTGGTGGACTCTGATCTGACCTCTCCCCAAGAATTGGGAAAGAAGGCAGACAAATGGGTCAGAACAAGAGTGAACAGAAAAGTTCATACAGGGGGTGACAAAGATGGCAACAAAAAGAAGGATGGTAAGTCTTCTGACAAGGGTGGGGACAAATCTAAAAATGAGTCTTCATCAGGCCCACAAAAACACTCTGGTGGGGGTGGTGGGCCCAAATCCTCCTTTAATCAGAACAAGGAAAAGAAACCATGGTGCTATTTATGTAAAATAAAAGGCCATTGGACAACAGATCCCAGTTGTCCAAAGAAAGGCACCACAGCTCCTACCACTACAACCCCTACTGCTACACCTAGTGTCCCTACTAATAGCAGTGGTGGTGGGAGCAAACCTACTAATAGCCAATCCAAGGGAGTAGCTGGGCTCACTTTTGGTAATTTAGTTGGGGTTGGTCTGATTAGGGAGACCACAGAGGCTACTTTAGTCTCTGAAGGGGCTATTGACTTAGCCACTTTGGTTGCTTGCCCCCATAACTTGGAGAAGTACAAGCAACTAACCCTAATAAATGGTGTTGAGGTCCAGGCCTACAGGTACACAGGTGCCAGTGTCACAATGGTGATTGAGAAACTGGTGCACCCTGAACAACACATACTTGGACACCAGTACCAAGTAACCGATGCTCACAACATAACACAAAGCCACCCCATGGCTGTTGTAAATCTCAACTGGGGGGGGGTATCTGGTCCAAAGAAAGTTGTGGTAGCTTCAGATTTACCTGTAGACTGTCTATTAGGGAACGATTTGGAGACATCAGCTTGGTCAGATGTGGAGTTGGAGGCCCATGCAGCAATGCTGGGCATCCCAGGGCATATTTTTGCTTTGACAAGGGCTCAGGCCAAAAAGCAAAAAGGACAGGGAAGCTTGGATCCTGGAACAATGGACCAAGTGCTCCCTAATGCTAGGGCTAGTAGAAGCAAACCACTTCCTACTATCCCTCCCTCTACAGTGGATTCTACTTCTGAGGAAGAAGAATTCCCTCCCTGTGCAGAACCTACACCAGAGGAGCTGGAAGCAGACACTGCTGAGCTTTTGGGTGAAGGGGGGCCTGCCAGAGAGGAGCTGAGTGTGGCACAGCAAACCTGTCCCACATTAGAGGGTCTCAGACAGCAAGCTGTCAAACAGGCTAATGGGGATGTCAGTGACTCACACAGAGTTTACTGGGAGGACAACCTCTTGTACACTGAGCATAGGGATCCTAAACCTGGAGCTGCCAGGAGATTAGTGATTCCTCAGGAGTACAGAAAGTTCCTCCTAACACTGGCACATGACATTCCCTTAGCTGCGCACCTGGGTCAAATGAAAACTTGGGACAGATTGGTACCATTGTTTCATTGGCCTAGGATGTCTGAGGACACAAAGGAATTTTGCAAGTCCTGTGAAACCTGTCAAGCCAGTGGCAAGACAGGTGGCACTCCAAAGGCACCCCTTATCCCACTGCCTGTGGTTGGGGTTCCCTTTGAAAGGGTAGGGGTTGACATAGTTGGCCCCCTTGACCCTCCTACTGCTTCAGGCAATAGGTTTATCTTGGTGGTAGTGGACCATGCCACAAGATATCCTGAAGCTATTCCTTTAAGGACCACTACAGCTCCTGCAGTGGCAAAGGCCCTCCTGGGAATATTTTCCAGGGTGGGCTTCCCAAAGGAAGTAGTATCAGACAGAGGAAGCAATTTCATGTCTGCATACTTAAAGGCCATGTGGAAGGAGTGTGGTGTAACTTACAAGTTCACAACACCCTATCATCCACAAACAAATGGACTGGTGGAGAGATTTAATAAAACTCTCAAAGGCATGATTATGGGACTCCCAGAAAAACTCCGCAGGAGATGGGATATCCTTCTACCATGCCTCCTTTTTGCCTACAGGGAGGTACCCCAGAAAGGAGTGGGCTTCAGCCCCTTTGAACTTCTTTTTGGACACCCTGTCAGGGGTCCACTCACACTTGTAAAGGAGGGTTGGGAACAACCTTTAAAAGCTCCTAAGCAGGATATTGTGGATTATGTACTTGGCCTCAGATCAAGGATGGCTGAGTACATGAAAAAGGCCAGTAAAAACCTTCAGGCCAGCCAAGAGCTCCAGAAGCAATGGCATGACCAGAAGGCTGTTTTGGTTCAGTACCAACCAGGGCAGAAAGTGTGGGTCTTGGAGCCTGTGGCCCCAAGAGCACTCCAAGATAAATGGAGTGGACCCCACACAATTGTTGAAAAGAAGGGTGAAGTCACCTACTTGGTTGACTTAGGCACTGCCAGGAGTCCCCTTAGGGTGCTCCATGTCAACCGCCTGAAACCCTACTATGACAGGGCTGATCTCACCCTGCTCATGGCAACAGATGAGGGACAGGAAGAAGACAGTGATCCTCTACCTGATCTCTTCTCTTCCACAGAACAAGATGCTCTTGTGGAAGGTGTAGTTTTGGCTGATTGTCTTACTGCTGAGCAGAAAGATAATTGCATAAATCTGCTAGGACAATTTTCAGAACTCTTCTCCATTGTGCCAGGCACCACTTCTTGGTGTGAGCACACTATAGATACTGGAGACAGTTTACCTGTCAAAAGTAAGATCTATAGGCAGCCTGACCATGTCAGGGACTGCATAAAGCAAGAAGTTCAGAAGATGTTGGAACTAGGAGTGGTTGAGCACTCTGACAGTCCATGGGCTTCTCCTGTGGTACTGGTACCAAAACCCAATTCTAAAGATGGAAAGAAGGAAATGAGGTTTTGTGTAGACTATAGAGGTCTCAACTTGGTAACCAAAACTGATGCTCACCCTATACCCAGGGCAGATGAGCTCATAGATACACTGGCATCTGCCAAGTATCTAAGCACTTTTGATTTGACTGCAGGGTATTGGCAGATCAAATTGTCAGAAGATGCTAAATCTAAGACTGCATTTTCTACCATTGGAGGACATTACCAGTTTACTGTAATGCCTTTTGGTTTGAAAAATGCACCTGCCACTTTTCAGAGGTTGGTGAACACAGTCCTGCAAGGGCTGGAAGCTTTCAGTGCAGCATATTTGGATGATATAGCTGTATTTAGCTCCAGCTGGGATGATCACCTGGTCCACCTATGGAAAGTTTTGGAGGCCCTGCAAAAGGCAGGCCTCACTATCAAGGCTTCAAAGTGCCAGATAGGGCAGGGTAAGGTGGTTTATCTGGGACACCTTGTTGGTGGGGAACAGATTGCACCACTTCAGGGGAAAATCCAAACTATTATTGATTGGGTTCCCCCTACCACTCAGACTCAGGTGAGAGCCTTCCTAGGCCTCACTGGGTATTACAGGAGGTTCATTAAGAACTATGGCTCCATTGCAGCCCCTCTTAATGACCTCACATCCAAGAAAATGCCTAAAAAGGTATTATGGACAGCAAACTGTCAGAAAGCTTTTGAGGAGCTGAAGCAGGCCATGTGCTCTGCACCTGTCCTGAAAAGCCCTTGTTACTCTAAAAAATTCTATGTCCAAACTGATGCATCTGAATTAGGAGTAGGGGCAGTCCTATCACAACTTAATTCTGAGGGCCAGGATCAACCTGTTGCTTTTATTAGTAGAAGGTTGACCCCTAGAGAAAAGCGTTGGTCTGCCATTGAGAGGGAGGCCTTTGCTGTGGTCTGGGCTCTGAAGAAGTTGAGGCCATACCTGTTTGGCACTCACTTCATTGTTCAGACAGACCACAAACCTCTACTTTGGCTAAAACAAATGAAAGGTGAAAATCCTAAATTGTTGAGGTGGTCCATATCCCTACAGGGAATGGACTATACAGTGGAACATAGACCTGGGAGTAGCCACTCCAATGCAGATGGACTCTCCAGATATTTCCACTTAGACAATGAAGACTCATCAGGTAATGGCTAGTCTTATTGTCCTTCGTTTGGGGGGGGGGGTTGTGTAGGAAAGTACCATCTTGCCTGGCATGTTACCCCCATTTTTCACTGTATATATGTTGTTTTAGTTGTATGTGTCACTGGGACCCTGGTAACCCAGGGCCCCAGTGCTCATAAGTGTGCCTGAATGTGTTACCTGTGTAGTGACTAACTGTCTCACTGAGGCTCTGCTAATCAGAACCTCAGTGGTTATGCTCTCTCATTTCTTTCCAAATTGTCACTGACAGGCTAGTGACCATTTTTACCAATTTACATTGGCTTACTGGAACACCCTTATAATTCCCTAGTATATGGTACTAAGGTACCCAGGGTATTGGGGTTCCAGGAGATCCCTATGGGCTGCAGCATTTCTTTTGCCACCCATAGGGAGCTCTGACAATTCTTACACAGGCCTGCCACTGCAGCCTGAGTGAAATAACGTCCACGTTATTTCACAGCCATTTTACACTGCACTTAAGTAACTTATAAGTCACCTATATGTCTAACCTTTACCTGGTAAAGGTTAGGTGCAAAGTTACTTAGTGTGAGGGCACCCTGGCACTAGCCAAGGTGCCCCCACATTGTTCAGAGCCAATTCACTGAACTTTGTGAGTGCGGGGACACCATTACACGCGTGCACTACATATAGGTCACTACCTATATGTAGCTTCACCATGGTAACTCCGAATATGGCCATGTAACATGTCTATGATCATGGAATTGCCCCCTCTATGCCATCCTGGCATTGTTGGTACAATTCCATGATCCCAGTGGTCTGTAGCACAGACCCTGGTACTGCCAAACTGCCCTTCCTGGGGTTTCTCTGCAGCTGCTGCTGCTGCCAACCCCTCAGACAGGCAGCTGCCCTCCTGGGATCCAGCCAGGCCTGGCCCAGGATGGCAGAACAAAGAACTTCCTCTGAGAGAGGGTGTAACACCCTCTCCCTTTGGAAAATGGTGTGAAGGCAGGGGAGGAGTAGCCTCCCCCAGCCTCTGGAAATGCTTTGTTGGGCACAGATGTGCCCAATTCTGCATAAGCCAGTCTACACCGGTTCAGGGACCCCTTAGCCCCTGCTCTGGCGCGAAACTGGACAAAGGAAAGGGGAGTGACCACTCCCCTGACCTGCACCTCCCCTGGGAGGTGTCCAGAGCTCCTCCAGTGTGCTCCAGACCTCTGCCATCTTGGAAACAGAGGTGCTGCTGGCACACTGGACTGCTCTGAGTGGCCAGTGCCACCAGGTGACGTCAGAGACTCCTTGTGATAGGCTCCTTCAGGTGTTAGTAGCCTTTCCTCTCTCCTAGGTAGCCAAACCCTCTTTTCTGGCTATTTAGGGTCTCTGTCTCTGGGGAAACTTTAGATAACGAATGCATGAGCTCAGCCGAGTTCCTCTGCATCTCCCTCTTCACCTTCTGATAAGGAATCGACCGCTGACCGCGCTGGAAGCCTGCAAACCTGCAACATAGTAGCAAAGACGACTACTGCAACTCTGTAACGCTGATCCTGCCGCCTTCTCGACTGTTTTCCTGCTTGTGCATGCTGTGGGGGTAGTCTGCCTCCTCTCTGCACCAGAAGCTCCGAAGAAATCTCCCGTGGGTCGACGGAATCTTCCCCCTGCAACCGCAGGCACCAAAAAGCTGCATTACCGGTCCCTTGGGTCTCCTCTCAGCACGACGAGCGAGGACCCTCGAATCCAGCGACACTGTCCAAGTGACCCCCACAGTCCAGTGACTCTTCAGCCCAAGTTTGGTGGAGGTAAGTCCTGGCCTCACCTCGCTGGGCTGCATTGCTGGGAACCGCGACTTTGCAGCTACTCCGGCCCCTGTGCACTTCCGGCGGAAATCCTTCGTGCACAGCCAAGCCTGGGTCCACGGCACTCTAACCTGCATTGCACGACTTTCTAAGTTGGTCTCCGGCGACGTGGGACTCCTTTGTGCAACTTCGGTGAGCACCGTTTCACGCATCCTCGTAGTGCCTGTTTCTGGCACTTCTCCAGGTGCTACCTGCTTCAGTGAGGGCTCTTTGTTTTGCTCGACGTCCCCTCTCTCTGCAGGTTCAATTTGCGACCTCCTGGTCCCTCCTGGGCCCCAGCAGCGTCCAAAAACGTTAAACGCACAATTTGCGTGTAGCAAGGCTTGTTGGCATCCTTCCGGCAGGAAAACACTTCTGCACGACTCTCCAAGGCGAGAGGGATCCGTCCACCAAAGGGGAAGTCTCTAGCCCTTTTCGTTCCTGCAGAAACCTCAGCTTCTTCTGTCCAGTTGAAGCTTCTTTGCACCCGCAGCTGGCATTTCCTGGGCATCTGCCCATCTCCGACTTGCTTGTGACTTTTGGACTTGGTCCCCTTGTTCCACAGGTACCCTCAGACAGGAATCCATCGTTGTTGCATTGCTGATTTGTGTTTTCCTTGCATTCTCCCTCTAACACGACTATTTTGTCCTTAGGGGAACTTTAGTGCACTTTGCACTCACTTTTCAGGGTCTTGGGGAGGGTTATTTTTCTAACTCTCACTATTTTCTAATAGTCCCAGCGACCCTCTACAAGGTCACATAGGTTTGGGGTCCATTCGTGGTTCACATTCCACTTTTGGAGTATATGGTTTGTGTTGCCCCTATCCCTATGTTTCCCCATTGCATCCTATTGTAACTATACATTGTTTGCACTGTTTTCTAAGACTATACTGCATATTTTTGCTATTGTGTATATATATCTTGTGTATATTTCCTATCCTCTCACTGAGGGTACACTCTAAGATACTTTGGCATATTGTCATAAAAATAAAGTACCTTTATTTTTAGTATAACTGTGTATTGTGTTTTCTTATGATATTGTGCATATGACACTAAGTGGTACTGTAGTAGCTTCACACGTCTCCTAGTTCAGCCTAAGCTGCTCTGCTAAGCTACCATTATCTATCAGCCTAAGCTGCTAGACACCCTATACACTAATAAGGGATAACTGGGCCTGGTGCAAGGTGCAAGTACCCCTTGGTACTCACTACAAGCCAGTCCAGCCTCCTACATTGGTTGTGCAGCGACGGGATAAGTGCTTTGAGACTACTTACCACTCTTGTCATTGTACTTTTCATAAGAGAAAAATATACAAAACAAGGTCAGTGTATATACACATAGCCAAAAAGTTTTGCATTTCCTCTTTTCACTCTTTTCTAAGTGCTGAAAAGTACTTCTAAACTTTAAAAAGTTCTTAAAAGTTTAAAAAGTTTTTTCTGTCTTTCCAAAAAGTTCTGAAAACTTTTTTCTCTTTGTCTATCACTTTAACTCTCTCTAAAAATGTCTGGCACAGGCCAAAAAGTTGAACTGTCCAAACTTGCATATGATCACCTTAGCTGGAAAGGAGCAAGGAGTCTCTGCATAGAGAGAGGTTTGAGTGTAGGGAAGAATCCTTCCTTAGAACTGTTAATTAATATGCTTAGAGTACAGGATAAGGCCATAAGTGCCCAATCTGTAGAAAAAGTAGCTAATGATTCTCAATCTGATCCAGGGACTCCCCCAGGAAAAGGTTCAGGAAAGAAACTTCTCAGCCTGCCCATTACTAGACAGTCTAGCATAGTTGGTACAGAGGTTGAATCACATCATACTGATGATGTGCTCTCACATTATGCTGGTAGCCAAGCTGTTAGGGTGCCCTTGGTAAGGGACAGGTCTCCTTCTGTTCATTCCCATCATACCTCTGTATCTAGAAATGTCCCTCCCACCCACCCTGATGACAGATTGTGAGAAAGGGAGCTCAATAGATTGAGAGTGGAGCAAACCAGACTGAAGCTCAAGAAGCAACAGCTGGATTTGGATAGACAGTCTTTAGAAATAGAGAGGGAAAGACAGAAGATGGGTTTAGATACCCATGGTGGCAGCAGCAGTATTCCCCATAGTCATCCTGCAAAAGAGCATGATTCCAGGAATCTGCATAAGATAGTTCCCCCTTACAAGGAGGGGGATGACATTAACAAGTGGTTTGCTGCACTTGAGAGGGCCTGTGCTGTACAGGATGTCCCTCAAAAGCAGTGGGCTGCTATCCTATGGCTATCATTTACTGGAAAAGGTAGGGATAGGCTCCTTACTGTAAAAGAAAATGATGCTAACAATTTCCAAGTTCTTAAGAATGCACTCCTGGATGGTTATGGCTTAACCACTGAACAGTACAGGATAAAGTTCAGAGATACCAAAAAGGAGTCTTCACAAGACTGGGTTGATTTCATTGACCAGGCAGTGAAGGCCTTGGAGGGGTGGTTACATGGCAGTAAAGTTACTGATTATGACAGCCTGTATAACTTGATCCTGAGAGAGCATATTCTTAATAATTGTGTGTCTGATTTGTTGCACCAGTACTTGGTGGACTCTGATCTGACCTCTCCCCAAGAATTGGGAAAGAAGGCAGACAAATGGGTCAGAACAAGAGTGAACAGAAAAGTTCATACAGGGGGTGACAAAGATGGCAACAAAAAGAAGGATGGTAAGTCTTCTGACAAGGGTGGGGACAAATCTAAAAATGAGTCTTCATCAGGCCCACAAAAACACTCTGGTGGGGGTGGTGGGCCCAAATCCTCCTTTAATCAGAACAAGGAAAAGAAACCATGGTGCTATTTATGTAAAATAAAAGGCCATTGGACAACAGATCCCAGTTGTCCAAAGAAAGGCACCACAGCTCCTACCACTACAACCCCTACTGCTACACCTAGTGTCCCTACTAACAGCAGTGGTGGTGGGAGCAAACCTACTAATAGCCAATCCAAGGGAGTAGCTGGGCTCACTTTTGGTAATTTAGTTGGGGTTGGTCTGATTAGGGAGACCACGGAGGCTACTTTAGTCTCTGAAGGGGCTATTGACTTAGCCACTTTGGTTGCTTGCCCCCATAACTTGGAGAAGTACAAGCAACTAACCCTAATAAATGGTGTTGAGGTCCAGGCCTACAGGGACACAGGTGCCAGTGTCACAATGGTGATTGAGAAACTGGTGCACCCTGAACAACACATACTTGGACACCAGTACCAAGTAACCGATGCTCACAACATAACACAAAGCCACCCCATGGCTGTTGTAAATCTCAACTGGGGGGGGGTATCTGGTCCAAAGAAAGTTGTGGTAGCTTCAGATTTACCTGTAGACTGTCTATTAGGGAACGATTTGGAGACATCAGCTTGGTCAGATGTGGAGTTGGAGGCCCATGCAGCAATGCTGGGCATCCCAGGGCATATTTTTGCTTTGACAAGGGCTCAGGCCAAAAAGCAAAAAGGACAGGGAAGCTTGGATCCTGGAACAATGGACCAAGTGCTCCCTAAAGCTAGGGCTAGTAGAAGCAAACCACTTCCTACTATCCCTCCCTCTACAGTGGATTCTACTTCTGAGGAAGAAGAATTCCCTCCCTGTGCAGAACCTACACCAGAGGAGCTGGAAGCAGACACTGCTGAGCTTTTGGGTGAAGGGGGGCCTGCCAGAGAGGAGCTGAGTGTGGCACAGCAAACCTGTCCCACATTAGAGGGTCTCAGACAGCAAGCTGTCAAACAGGCTAATGGGGATGTCAGTGACTCACACAGAGTTTACTGGGAGGACAACCTCTTGTACACTGAGCATAGGGATCCTAAACCTGGAGCTGCCAGGAGATTAGTGATTCCTCAGGAGTACAGAAAGTTCCTCCTAACACTGGCACATGACATTCCCTTAGCTGCGCACCTGGGTCAAATGAAAACTTGGGACAGATTGGTACCATTGTTTCATTGGCCTAGGATGTCTGAGGACACAAAGGAATTTTGCAAGTCCTGTGAAACCTGTCAAGCCAGTGGCAAGACAGGTGGCACTCCAAAGGCACCCCTTATCCCACTGCCTGTGGTTGGGGTTCCCTTTGAAAGGGTAGGGGTTGACATAGTTGGCCCCCTTGACCCTCCTACTGCTTCAGGCAATAGGTTTATCTAGGTGGTAGTGGACCATGCCACAAGATATCCTGAAGCTATTCCTTTAAGGACCACTACAGCTCCTGCAGTGGCAAAGGCCCTCCTGGGAATATTTTCCAGGGTGGGCTTCCCAAAGGAAGTAGTATCAGACAGAGGAAGCAATTTCATGTCTGCATACTTAAAGGCCATGTGGAAGGAGTGTGGTGTAACTTACAAGTTCACAACACCCTATCATCCACAAACAAATGGACTGGTGGAGAGATTTAATAAAACTCTCAAAGGCATGATTATGGGACTCCCAGAAAAACTCCGCAGGAGATGGGATATCCTTCTACCATGCCTCCTTTTTGCCTACAGGGAGGTACGCCAGAAAGGAGTGGGCTTCAGCCCCTTTGAACTTCTTTTTGGACACCCTGTCAGGGGTCCACTCACACTTGTAAAGGAGGGTTGGGAACAACCTTTAAAAGCTCCTAAGCAGGATATTGTGGATTATGTACTTGGCCTCAGATCAAGGATGGCTGAGTACATGAAAAAGGCCAGTAAAAACCTTCAGGCCAGCCAAGAGCTCCAGAAGCAATGGCATGACCAGAAGGCTGTTTTGGTTCAGTACCAACCAGGGCAGAAAGTGTGGGTCTTGGAGCCTGTGGCCCCAAGAGCACTCCAAGATAAATGGAGTGGACCCCACACAATTGTTGAAAAGAAGGGTGAAGTCACCTACTTGGTTGACTTAGGCACTGCCAGGAGTCCCCTTAGGGTGCTCCATGTCAACCGCCTGAAACCCTACTATGACAGGGCTGATCTCACCCTGCTCATGGCAACAGATGAGGGACAGGAAGAAGACAGTGATCCTCTACCTGATCTCTTCTCTTCCACAGAACAAGATGCTCTTGTGGAAGGTGTAGTTTTGGCTGATTGTCTTACTGCTGAGCAGAAAGATAATTGCATAAATCTCCTAGGACAATTTTCAGAACTCTTCTCCATTGTGCCAGGCACCACTTCTTGGTGTGAGCACACTATAGATACTGGAGACAGTTTACCTGTCAAAAGTAAGATCTATAGGCAGCCTGACCATGTCAGGGACTGCATAAAGCAAGAAGTTCAGAAGATGTTGGAACTAGGAGTGGTTGAGCACTCTGACAGTCCATGGGCTTCTCCTGTGGTACTGGTACCAAAACCCAATTCTAAAGATGGAAAGAAGGAAATGAGGTTTTGTGTAGACTATAGAGGTCTCAACTTGGTAACCAAAACTGATGCTCACCCTATACCCAGGGCAGATGAGCTCATAGATACACTGGCATCTGCCAAGTATCTAAGCACTTTTGATTTGACTGCAGGGTATTGGCAGATCAAATTGTCAGAAGATGCTAAATCTAAGACTGCATTTTCTACCATTGGAGGACATTACCAGTTTACTGTAATGCCTTTTGGTTTGAAAAATGCACCTGCCACTTTTCAGAGGTTGGTGAACACAGTCCTGCAAGGGCTGGAAGCTTTCAGTGCAGCATATTTGGATGATATAGCTGTATTTAGCTCCAGCTGGGATGATCACCTGGTCCACCTATGGAAAGTTTTGGAGGCCCTGCAAAAGGCAGGCCTCACTATCAAGGCTTCAAAGTGCCAGATAGGGCAGGGTAAGGTGGTTTATCTGGGACACCTTGTTGGTGGGGAACAGATTGCACCACTTCAGGGGAAAATCCAAACTATTATTGATTGGGTTCCCCCTACCACTCAGACTCAGGTGAGAGCCTTCCTAGGCCTCACTGGGTATTACAGGAGGTTCATTAAGAACTATGGCTCCATTGCAGCCCCTCTTAATGACCTCACATCCAAGAAAATGCCTAAAAAGGTATTATGGACAGCAAACTGTCAGAAAGCTTTTGAGGAGCTGAAGCAGGCCATGTGCTCTGCACCTGTCCTGAAAAGCCCTTGTTACTCTAAAAAATTCTATGTCCAAACTGATGCATCTGAATTAGGAGTAGGGGCAGTCCTATCACAACTTAATTCTGAGGGCCAGGATCAACCTGTTGCTTTTATTAGTAGAAGGTTGACCCCTAGAGAAAAGCGTTGGTCTGCCATTGAGAGGGAGGCCTTTGCTGTGGTCTGGGCTCTGAAGAAGTTGAGGCCATACCTGTTTGGCACTCACTTCATTGTTCAGACAGACCACAAACCTCTACTTTGGCTAAAACAAATGAAAGGTGAAAATCCTAAATTGTTGAGGTGGTCCATATCCCTACAGGGAATGGACTATACAGTGGAACATAGACCTGGGAGTAGCCACTCCAATGCAGATGGACTCTCCAGATATTTCCACTTAGACAATGAAGACTCATCAGGTAATGGCTAGTCTTATTGTCCTTCGTTTGGGTGGGGGGGTTGTGTAGGAAAGTACCATCTTGCCTGGCATGTTACCCCCATTTTTCACTGTATATATGTTGTTTTAGTTGTATGTGTCACTGGGACCCTGGTAACCCAGGGCCCCAGTGCTCATAAGTGTGCCTGAATGTGTTACCTGTGTAGTGACTAACTGTCTCACTGAGGCTCTGCTATCAGAACCTCAGTGGTTATGCTCTCTCATTTCTTTCCAAATTGTCACTGACAGGCTAGTGACCATTTTTACCAATTTACATTGGCTTACTGGAACACCCTTATAATTCCCTAGTATATGGTACTAAGGTACCCAGGGTATTGGGGTTCCAGGAGATCCCTATGGGCTGCAGCATTTCTTTTGCCACCCATAGGGAGCTCTGACAATTCTTACACAGGCCTGCCACTGCAGCCTGAGTGAAATAACGTCCACGTTATTTCACAGCCATTTTACACTGCACTTAAGTAACTTATAAGTCACCTATATGTCTAACCTTTACCTGGTAAAGGTTAGGTGCAAAGTTACTTAGTGTGAGGGCACCCTGGCACTAGCCAAGGTGCCCCCACATTGTTCAGAGCCAATTCACTGAACTTTGTGAGTGCGGGGACACCATTACACGCGTGCACTACATATAGGTCACTACCTATATGTAGCTTCACCATGGTAACTCCGAATATGGCCATGTAACATGTCTATGATCATGGAATTGCCCCCTCTATGCCATCCTGGCATTGTTGGTACAATTCCATGATCCCAGTGGTCTGTAGCACAGACCCTGGTACTGCCAAACTGCCCTTCCTGGGGTTTCTCTGCAGCTGCTGCTGCTGCCAACCCCTCAGACAGGCAGCTGCCCTCCTGGGATCCAGCCAGGCCTGGCCCAGGATGGCAGAACAAAGAACTTCCTCTGAGAGAGGGTGTAACACCCTCTCCCTTTGGAAAATGGTGTGAAGGCAGGGGAGGAGTAGCCTCCCCCAGCCTCTGGAAATGCTTTGTTGGGCACAGATGTGCCCAATTCTGCATAAGCCAGTCTACACCGGTTCAGGGACCCCTTAGCCCCTGCTCTGGCGCGAAACTGGACAAAGGAAAGGGGAGTGACCACTCCCCTGACCTGCACCTCCCCTGGGAGGTGTCCAGAGCTCCTCCAGTGTGCTCCAGACCTCTGCCATCTTGGAAACAGAGGTGCTGCTGGCCCACTGGACTGCTCTGAGTGGCCAGTGCCACCAGGTGACGTCAGAGACTCCTTGTGATAGGCTCCTTCAGGTGTTAGTAGCCTTTCCTCTCTCCTAGGTAGCCAAACCCTCTTTTCTGGCTATTTAGGGTCTCTGTCTCTGGGGAAACTTTAGATAACGAATGCATGAGCTCAGCCGAGTTCCTCTGCATTTCCCTCTTCACCTTCTGATAAGGAATCGACCGCTGACCGCGCTGGAAGCCTGCAAACCTGCAACATAGTAGCAAAGACGACTACTGCAACTCTGTAACGCTGATCCTGCCGCCTTCTCGACTGTTTTCCTGCTTGTGCATGCTGTGGGGGTAGTCTGCCTCCTCTCTGCACCAGAAGCTCCGAAGAAATCTCCCGTGGGTCGACGGAATCTTCCCCCTGCAACCGCAGGCACCAAAAAGCTGCATTACCGGTCCCTTGGGTCTCCTCTCAGCACGACGAGCGAGGTCCCTCGAATCCAGCGACACTGTCCAAGTGACCCCCACAGTCCAGTGACTCTTCAGCCCAAGTTTGGTGGAGGTAAGTCCTGGCCTCACCTCGCTGGGCTGCATTGCTGGGAACCGCGACTTTGCAGCTACTCCGGCCCCTGTGCACTTCCGGCGGAAATCCTTCATGCACAGCCAAGCCTGGGTCCACGGCACTCTAACCTGCATTGCACGACTTTCTAAGTTGGTCTCCGGCGACGTGGGACTCCTTTGTGCAACTTCGGTGAGCACCGTTTCACGCATCCTCGTAGTGCCTGTTTCTGGCACTTCTCCGGGTGCTACCTGCTTCAGTGAGGGCTCTTTGTCTTGATCGACGTCCCCTCTCTCTGCAGGTTCAATTTGCGACCTCCTGGTCCCTCCTGGGCCCCAGCAGCGTCCAAAAACGTTAAACGCACGATTTGCGTGTAGCAAGGCTTGTTGGCATCCTTCCGGCGGGAAAACACTTCTGCACGACTCTCCAAGGCGAGAGGGATCCGTCCACCAAAGGGGAAGTCTCTAGCCCTTTTCGTTCCTGCAGAAACCTCAGCTTCTTCTGTCCAGTTGAAGCTTCTTTGCACCCGCAGCTGGCATTTCCTGGGCATCTGCCCATCTCCGACTTGCTTGTGACTTTTGGACTTGGTCCCCTTGTTCCACAGGTACCCTCAGACAGGAATCCATCGTTGTTGCATTGCTGATTTGTGTTTTCCTTGCATTCTCCCTCTAACACGACTATTTTGTCCTTAGGGGAACTTTAGTGCACTTTGCACTCACTTTTCAGGGTCTTGGGGAGGGTTATTTTTCTAACTCTCACTATTTTCTAATAGTCCCAGCGACCCTCTACAAGGTCACATAGGTTTGGGGTCCATTCGTGGTTCACATTCCACTTTTGGAGTATATGGTTTGTGTTGCCCCTATCCCTATGTTTCCCCATTGCATCCTATTGTAACTATACATTGTTTGCACTGTTTTCTAAGACTATACTGCATATTTTTGCTATTGTGTATATATATCTTGTGTATATTTCCTATCCTCTCACTGAGGGTACACTCTAAGATACTTTGGCATATTGTCATAAAAATAAAGTACCTTTATTTTTAGTATAACTGTGTATTGTGTTTTCTTATGATATTGTGCATATGACACTAAGTGGTACTGTAGTAGCTTCACACGTCTCCTAGTTCAGCCTAAGCTGCTCTGCTAAGCTACCATTATCTATCAGCCTAAGCTGCTAGACACCCTATACACTAATAAGGGATAACTGGGCCTGGTGCAAGGTGCAAGTACCCCTTGGTACTCACTACAAGCCAGTCCAGCCTCCTACACTGAGGACGTTGCGGGGCCGCTGGCAGTTTTTGCAGCGCTGTCTGTCGTAGCGGTGCTGGCTGCGTGGTCCGTCGTGGCGGTGCTTGCGGTGGTGTCCGTCGTGGCGGTGCTGGCTGTGGGGTCTGTTGCGGCGGTGCTGGTTGCGGGGTCTGTGGCGGCGGTGCTGGTGGCAGGGTCTGTGGCAGCGGTGCTGGCGGCGGGTCTGTGGTGGTGGTGCTGGTGGCGGGGTCTGTGGCGGCGGGGCATGTGTCAGCTCCTGCTGAGGGAGAAAGCAGGATGTCTCCTGCAGCCTCAGACGGCTGCCCACTGGGGAAGAGGCTGGGGACTGTTGCAGCGGCTGTAGACATGCCGGAGGCGGTGCAGGTGGTGGTGTTCGCCGCCGTACAGGTTGGCGTGGACGTGGACAGAAGGTGTGACACTGGTCCCTCAGTCTGTGCCACCATGCCCTCTCCTGACCTGCCCTTCAGTTTTTGGCCCTTCCCAACCTTTGATGGTGGTGCAGTTGTCTTGCCACTATCCTCTTTCGTTTTCACTGACCCCTTGGTGGCAGGTGTTTTCGGCTTCTCCCTCTGGGATGTGGGCACCTTTTTCACCTTGGCAGGTGGCGGAATGTCCTTGCCCTCTCTACGTGGCACACTGGCAGCCCTGATGGTTGGCGCACTCCATGACCCCGCAGTTGCTGGCACCACTGTGCCTGGGGATGTGGTGGCTGAGGTGCTGGGCTGGGACCTGGAAAGCCTGGTCCTAGGGGAAGGAGGTGAAGGGAAGAGGTCAAGGTTTGACAGGAAACGTTTTTTAGACACACTGGGATGGGTAGATGGAGGGGGTTTGGGAGTGGAGGAAGAGATATTGGTCGTTGGAGGTGTACGTTTGCTGAATTTGGGTGAAGGTGCATGGGCTGGAGGCTGTTGTGAGATGGATGGCTGTTGGGTGGGTGTGTGCCTACGTTTGTGTACTTTGGGAGGAGGGCTCAGTGACACACTGGAAGAGGACACTGGGGATGTGTGAATGGTAGTGGGGGTGGTGATTGCACGTGAGCGGTGTGTGGTGATGGGCGTGCTGGTGATGAAGGTAGTGGCTGAGGATGTAGTGCATGCAGATGTGAGTGGAGACGAGACTGGGAGGGAGGAGGGGGACGTGGAGAAGGGAGACACAGTGGAGGAAGTGGATGTTGGTATGTGTGCATGGGTATGGTGCTTGTGTGAGTGCCTGTGGTATGTGTGGTGCTTAGGTTTGCCTGAGCCACTCTTGTGTGTTGATGTGTGTATGCTGGTCTGATGGTGTGCTTGGGATCGGCTGAGGTACAGGAGATTGGGTCTGGATGGAGGAGGTTGGAGTGGGGAGGCTGGACACAGGGACAATGGCTGCCATCAGTGCTGAGGCCAGAGCCTGAAATGCTCTCTGTTGTGCTGCCTGCCCAGAATGAATGCCCTCCAGGTATGCATTTGTTTGTTGCAGATGCCTCTCAACACCGTGGATGGCATTCAGAATGGTACACTGCCCAACAGTGAGGGATCTCAAGAGGTCAATAGCCTCCTCACTGAGGGCAGCAGGACTGACTGGGGCAGGGCCTGAGGTGCATGGGGCGAAGGAGATGCCCACCTTCCTGGGTGAGCGGGCACGGGACACACGCTAAGGGGCTGCTGGGAGGGCGGTGCTGGTAGGGGGGATGGCTGCTGTACCTGTTGATGCGGTGGGCCCAGAGGGGCCCGCCACCGCAAGGGAGCTCCCATCAGAAGAGGAGTCGCTGTCGCTGGTCTCTGCTTCTGTCCCCTCGCCCTCCGTCCCACTGGTGGCTTCAGACTCCCTCACCCTCCAGGGCCAAGTGGGATGCAGCTCCCTCCTGCTGCGGTGCCAATGCTCCTCCGCCTGATGATGCTATTGCACACAAGAACAGGGAGACCACAAAAATGGGGGACGGGGAAGCATAAGAAAGACATGTTCAGTGCATGCAACACCACTACCATTGGCAGACACAACAGACAGTGAGCAGCCCTCTGCACTACGCCATGCACTTATAGTTCCTAGATTAATCACATGCCCATTGGGTACGAGGCCTAAGCCCAATTGCTGCACACCTGGAAGTCACAGGAGCCTGACTAGGTGTAGATGGCTCTAATCACTAGTGGGGTTGGGGTGCCACATAGCCTGCCTCACAAGGGACCTTGCCTACCAAGATCGCCCTGGCCTAGGGGAACCCACTGCCCACCTCCCCGCCCAGACACCTCGTAATGCATGCAAAGTTAGCTGAATGAGAGTGTACTCACCCCCTTGTGGCTGCTGTGATGCCCTCAAGCGCCCATCCAACTCCGGATAGGCCACCGTAAGGATCCGGAACATCAGGGGGGTCATGGTGCGACGGGCACCCCTCCCACGTTGGGAGGCCATCCCCAGCTGGGACTCCGCCATCTTCTTTCTTCAGCGGCGCAGGTCCTCCCATCTTTTCTGGCAGTAGGTGCTCCGTCTGTGGTGGACCCCCACAGTCCGGACGTCCTTGGTGATGGCACGCCAAATACCCTTCCTCTGTGGGCGCTGGCCTAGAGGAATGGTACAGGGAGGAAAGGAAATTACTTACCCGTCCGGACCGTCATACTCATTGCCTCCCGTTCCCACCCTTGCCCTGATGCACATACACTCACCATTCGCACATGCAGGCCTCTGCCCCCCCATGTATCTTCCATCCACACCACTCAACACAGGCATTGCCCATGCAGCATGCTCACAGTGTACTCACTTATTTGTCTGGAGGACCGTAGAGTTGCGTGTACTGGGGGAGGACCCCATCCACTATTTTCTCCATCTCCTCCGAAGTGAAGGCAGGGGCCCTTTCCCCAGACACATGAGCCATCGCCGCTTCCAGACTGAGGTCACAGCAGCACTTGCAGTGTAGGTCCTGTCCTGTTGAAGGTCAGGTATCAAGTGAGTGAACAGACAGGACATGGCGGTCACGTCCGCGGCGGTGCGCACCGTCACCTCTGGCGTACATCGTCATTGGCTCCTCGGACCGATAGGGCCCAATGTTAACCAATGTAGAATTGCGGCACGGTCTTCGACCGCCCACCACGAACATGTACAACGCCAGCACAGTTACCTCATATCCCCTTGTCCCACCTTACAGGTCAGGCAGCCGCCATTTCAGGGGGCCACATGGCAATAATAATAACTGCGTCACACCTATGTAGGCCTGGAATACACAAAGTTACAGGCACATTGCGGATTAATAAATTAGTGCAAATGACACTTTGGGATACCTCAGTGTTGGCTGACTCTCTGCTCGCTGTTCTCTTCCATAGGGCACGTCTGCTGGGGTAGGGGATGAGATGGCAGCATCCTCCGGTGTACCGACCCCTGGTGGACCTGTCGACAATGGAAGAGAGACACATAATAGTCACCTACAGACTAGATCATGCAACAATCCAGGAACTGTGTGCCCAGTTGGAGCCAGACCTGATGTCAGCTATCCACCATCCCACAGGGATTCCCCCTCTAGTGCAGGTCCTGTCAGTACTCCATTTCCTGGCAAGTGGTTCCTTTCAGACAACAGTGGCCAATGCATCAGGGATGTCCCAGCCAATGTTCTCTAACGTGTTGTCCAGAGTGTTGTCTGCCCTGCTGAAACACATGCGCAGCTACATCGTGTTCCCTCAGGTGGAGGATTTGCCCACAGTGAAAGGTGACTTCTATGCCCTAGGACATATCCCCAACATCATTGGTGCCATTGATGGGACACATGTGGCATTGGTACCCCCGCAGGAGTGAACAGGTGTACAGAAACCGGAAGAGCTACCATTCGATGAATGTGCAGATGGTCTGTTTGGCAGACCAGTACATCTCCCATATGAATGCCAAGTTTCCTGGCTCAGTGCATGACGCTTACATTTTGAGGAATAGCAGCATCCCTTATGTGATGGGGCAACTCCAGAGGCACCGTGTGTGGCTAATAGGTGAGGCCAAGGACCCAATACAGTGTGAATAGGTGTCTGGGTATGGGGTTGTCCCTAAGGGTTAGTGTGTGTCTAACAGTTGTCCCTCGATATTTGCAGGTGACTCTGGTTACCCCAACCTGTCATGGCTACTGACCCCAGTGAGGAATGCCAGGACAAGGGCAGAGGAACGCTACAATGAGGCACATGGGCGAACTAGGAGGGTGATTGAACAAACATTCGGCCTCCTGAAGCCCAGATTCCGGTGCCTCCATATGACAGGTGGTTCACTCTACTACTCACCGAAGAAGGTGTGCCAGATAATCGTAGCCTGCTGTATGCTGCACAACCTGGCTTTGCGACGGCAGGTGCTTTTTCTGCAGGAGGATGGGCCAGCTGGTGGTCTTGTGGCAGCTGTGGAGCTTGTGGACAGTGAAGAAGAGGAGGCAGAAGAAGAGGATATCGACCACTGAAACAACATGATCATGCAATACTTCCAGTGAGACACAGGTAAGAAGATGTCACTGTCTCCCACATCTCACACAGTTTCTGGAGCTAGCATGAGTCTGTCTTTTTTACTCAGTGTATGGAACCTGACTTGTCACTTTGCCTTTCCATTTCACAGATGTGGGTCCCACTTTGTGCCCTGTGCTATATTACCTCCAGGCCCACAACTGTGTTACATCGGTATGTGCACAAGTAAATTGACATCGTGGAGAGTGGGTTCCCTGAGCCTATACTCCCCCTGTCGCACAGCAGTCCTCCCAGCTTCCCTATTGTCCTGTGCCTCTGTCCCCTGAACCGTGTGCCCACTGCCACTGCCCCCAGGTCCCTGATCGTCCTGTGTTGGTGGGAATTCCTGTGTTCCCTGTAGTGGTGGACACACTGCTGATTGATATGTCCTGGGGACAGAGGGATGTGCCCGCTGGGTGGGTGCTGCGCTGGTGTTTCCTGAGGGGGGAGGCTCTGCGGTGGCTTGTGTCAGTGTCAGGGAAACCAACTGTCCCGAGATCCCTGATGGGCCGGACTGGTCATCTTGATCCAGTTGTGCAGAGCTGCTGTCATCACTGTGGGTCTCTTCTGTGGGGGGACTGGTTATGTCTGGCACCTCCTGTCCGGTGACATTGCGTAGGGGTCCTGTAGGGGTGTAAAGGCACGAGTATTGCATCTGTGTGTGCCATTGTGTGCAATGGGTGAGTGACCCTATACTCCAGTGCTTGCATTCTTGGCTTGGTCCTTGTGTGATAGTTGTTTTGTGGTCTGTGTGGGTATCTGTAGTGGACATGCTTTGGTGATGGGTGTCCATGCTTTGGTGTTGGATGTAGGGCTTGGTATTGGGATGGATGAGTTGTGAAAGTGGGGCATATGTGAGGTGTTGGAGTGATGGGGGTGAGGGGAAGGGTGTGGGTATATGATGGCATGCAGGTGGGGTGGGGGATATGGTAGTAAAGAGTTGACTTACCAGAGTCCAGTCCTCCTGCTACTCCTGCAAGGCCCTCAGGATGCAGTATTGCCAAGACTTGCTCCTCCCATGTTGTTAGTTGTGGGGGAGGAGGTGGGGGTCCACCGCCAGTCACCTGTACAGCAATCTTGTGTCTGGAGACCACGGAACGCACCTTCCCCCGTAGGTCGTTCCACCTCTTCCTGATGTCATCCCGTGATGCTGTCACACTGCGTTGACCCTGTCGACGATTCTGCGCCATAGATCCATCTTCCTTGCAATGGAGGTGTGCTGCACCTGTGATCCGAAAAGCGTTGGCTCTACCCGGATGATTTTCTCCACCATGACCCTGAGCTCCTCCTCTGAAAACCTGGGGTGTCTTTGAGGTGCCATGATGTGGTGTGGGTGATGTGTGAGGTGCTATCTGTTGTGATGTGTAGGGGGATGTGTTGGTGTGTGTTGTTTGAGGTGCGTGGATGTTGTATGGGCGATGGTGGTGTATGCCTGTGGATGCTGGTGTTGTTTTTGCTAATCTCACTCTCTGGGCTTCTTCCAAATTTGTTTGTTGTAAGGGGTTTGTGGGTAATGTGGGTGCGTGTTTTATAGTGTTGTGGGCGTGTGGGTGTGGTGTGTGTATGTGTATCAGATGTGTGTATTTTAAATTGTCCAATGTGGTTGTGTTTTGTAAATGTGTGTGTATTTTGAGCGTGGCGATGTGTACCGCCAATGGATTACCGCAGTTGAAAGACCGCTGCATTGATTCAAGGGTCGTGATAGTGTGGGTGTATTCCTGTTGGCGTGACGGTGTAGGTTTTGGTATCGCCAGTTTATTACTGACCCTTGGTGTGGCGGACTTGTGTGGGTGTCTGTATTGTGGCGGATTCCGAGATGTGGGTTGTTACACCTGTAGCTGAATTCCATCGCCGCAACGGTATATTGGCGGTCTTCAGCACGGCGGAAAGCGGGATTTACCGCCAGGGTTGTAATGAGAGCCATAGAAGCCTTTGCTCTGGATCATTGATATGTTTTGAGCTCTCAAACCCAAGTGTCAGATACCAGAGTCAAATTTTGAGTAGCCATATTCTCAGTTAGAGGATTGAAGAATTAGGACATGTGGGAATGTTTCACTTTAGTACATCAGTTTATACCGCTGTAGTGAGAGGCATTTATTAAAACAGTTCAAAAATGCCTCTCAAAATAGTGATATTAACTGATGTACAAAAGTGAAACGCCCCTGCATGTTAAAAGCATACAAGAGAGTAGGGCACTTATTAATATGTGCATTCAAGATGCGTGCATCCTAATCGCACATATTTAAAAGTGCTCTCTTGTATGCTTTTAACATGCAGGAGTGTTTCACTTTAGTACTCAGGTTATACCATTGGTGGATTGCACATGAGATGATAAATGTTAGCTAAGAAGGTGTCTTTGATTAGAGATCACCATGTTCTCTGATCTTTCCACAAACTCCCAAAATTAGTTCAGGATAGAGGGTCTGCTTAATGGGAGGAGTATAAAGGGATTTCCCTGTCTAATATCTGCAGGGAAACTACCAAAGCTAATGCCCACATGTTTTAGACAGACATTGCAAATTGGATGTTGACCTTAAGTAGCGCTATTTGGAGCTGCAATAATTTTGCTTACCAGTAATCTTCATTTCACTCACTCCAGTTCTTCCTTATCACAGTTTTACTTCCCCCTCCTTCCCGATGGTAAGAATTATGTTTGGGAGTCAGGGGTACTGCTTGGTAAGACACAAGAGGTCTCTGGAGAAAATGCCTGTTTTGTACTTTGCCTTTTTGCTCAGAATTTGAAACAGAAATTGGCAAAACCAATAGGGCTGGGTTCAATATGGTAAAGCATGCAGCATACTTATATTAAAGGCAAATGTGAGACACGAAGAGCATTACTTGCATTCAGCACTCTCCTATTTTTGTTCATATATAACATGATTAAATCTGTAAATATGAATAGTACGATTAATAAAGATTTTCAGTAAGTAATCCAGTTAATAGACATCTCACAAGATGCGGCCAAAATGAACTGTAAGGTTTATCCTGCATTGTGGGTGGTACAAGTTTTTATTTGTATGAGTCTTGACTTTTAAGGGAGCCTGAAGAGACATTTAAAAGTTTAGTATAAAGTATTAAAATCATGATGGGCAATCATTTTTTTGCCATTTGTGTGGTATGAGAAAAACATTAGTGAAAGTCAGTAATGGAACAATGGGACGTAGATTTATAGACAACATCAATTGTTTTGAAGAAAGTGGCACATGAGGCACTGATGAATATCAGCACCAAAATTATGGAACTAGGGTGTTATACAAGATCCCCATGTAATCCTTTAATAAGTGACCAACGAGCACAACCCAGAACGGTTCGATGATATTCAACGCGCTAGAAAAATAAGTGAAGGTCTAGCTGATCCTCTGCAGGAGATGTCAGAGGAGTCTTTGATTCTTTAAAAAAGTATCTTCCGCTCATACTTTCAGCAACACTAATAAGCAAAGTTTTGTTTCAACTGCAAGCCAAACCCTGGTACAATTCACAACAGGACGCCGAGTTACACAAATATATTAATAGTGTTTTAAATCAAAACATTAAAAACATGGATTTGCACTGATGATGTCATCCAGGGGATGATCTTTGACTCAATGTAGGATTTCCTCCGCATTTGTGCTAGCATCATTCTGAGTCAGACAGGGTTAGCAGCAGGGGAGAGGCGTTAAAAATGAGGAAATCATGTTTATTTGGTTGTGCAGGTTCTCACTGGTTTTATGAGATAAATTATAAGCACATTTCTAGATACCTTGCCAGGTGATGCAAGTTTACATAAGTGCATTTTACTTTGCAAAAGAGAAGGAAAGATCTATATGTTTTGGGACGGTTGCGATATTTTAACTGCAATAGTTCAGCCTCGATGCTTTAGTGTAGTGCATAACAAAATGTTTCATTTATACTTATTTCTAGTTAGTGTTGGAGTGTGTCTTTTAAAACCAATATTAATTAGAGTTATGTGTTAAGAGTTTGCTTTGTTAAATCAGAGGGCCTTAGCTTAGCGAGGGTTTGAGCCTAGCTGCCTGCCCTCATATTGAATTGTATTTTCTAACGTGTAATGGAGCGTAAAGTGTAACATTTTCTAACTGACATTCCAACCGTTGAAGACGTCAGTAACATGGACCAATCCACGACATGGGATCTGTAAACCGTGGAAAATTCTAGTAAGGTGCTTACCGAATTATTGGACAGAGATAATAATGCACCAAACTTTATCCAGTGAGGAATTAGGGAATAGTTAATCAGTTTTGATTTAACGGCGTAACCCGAAGAAAAGGAGGGCCACTCACACTTCCACTTACACGAGCACTCTTACCCCTGTCATTTGTCATTCTCTTTGCTGTGAGACTTTTGCTAGAGTACCTTTTGCTAGTTGCCATATATTAGTTTAATTGTCCTGCCACTTTAAACCATCTTCTACCCCCATTCTTGCCTGATACTAACTTCTCCTCCATCAGAGGGAAACGATCATTCCTTAGCTATGCTATCTTGAGACTTTACCCCATCCTATTTCTGCTGATGGTGAATCGACTGATGTCCTGAGGACGAAGACTGACGCTGCTTGCTGATCTGCTGGATAGGTAACTATCCAATGCAAAATTGTGATTGCCTGTTTGCCTTTTCTTTCTAGGTACCAACTGCTATTTTGATAGAGGCCTTAGTTTAGATGTTTTCCAAATTCATGTTCACTAAAATGTTTTGCATAAAGCCCAACATGATAATGCTGATTTGAGGTTAGTTAAGGCGTTCACAAATATCTTATGCAAATAGACAAATGACTGAGTTCTTGTTTTGCTGAATCATGTACTAATGAGACTCTGCTAAGTTCCTTAATATTAATGATGTGCCTAAATACTGAATGAATATCACTGATGCATTGATCAAAGTCGTGCTTTGATTACTAATTTGGATTGTTTGGCGTGGTTTATTGTTAATAAGATTAACACACATGATGTTAGATTGTAACCAATAGGGAAATAAATATCTTAACTTTTGTCTAAACTGGTGTGGTTATTCGTGACTGAGAAGTTATGGTGAGTTTGATGATTAATTCTCATTAAATGTTTATTGATTAGCGATTATTACTATTATTGATTGTTTATTGATTTATTGATTGGTGATGTCAAGAAGATATTTAGTGCTGGGAAGTCCCCAAACGTGGTCCAAAGGTTTGTCGACCTAAACGCATCTCCTTGTAAGTTTACTTATTGAGGCTCTGACGCGCTATCATTATTCAGTGCAGACCTACTTTTATCTCTTGCCTTAAGACAAATGGCACTCTTGTTGTGTAGCCATTTTAGTTATAGCTCCATGGACGTTATTTGAGCACACTAGGACTGCTGCTGTGCACTTTAACCTAGATATGTTTTATTCAGCTTCATTTATTATTTTAACAATAGCCACATTTGCGGTCTTGTTTTATTTCTCCCTATCTAGTTGTTCTTTGCATAGGCCAGCACTGTGTTCTTAAACAAGACACTTCTTTCACTCTGTGCTACTCTCAAGGCTGCAGTAAGATAGGTTGCCGGTAAACATGGTAACGTTTTGTCTCTGGTATTCATAGAAACATACACATCCTTATTTAGGGATATTTTCTCAGAACATCAGCTGTTTTAATGTGAGAACACTTCCCTGTCCCAGACACTTTAGAGGGAGATTCCAGCCAAATGACCACCACTGTATGCTGATTGCGGAACGCTTTGCTATAGCTGCTTATGAAGACTTCAGGCCTTTGCTCAGGTATGGGGGATGATGTCTTCCCAGGGGAACCTGAAGGGCAGAACTAGAGCTTAACATGCTGTGCTCTAATATAGCCTAGTTAGGAATTAGTCTATTGACTCCAGTGACAATATGGTAGCATTATTTCTATGCTTTACTCTCCTTGTCACAATTGTAATCCTGTCAAGCTTTATCGTCCTGGTTATTGCAGTACATGCTTTATTGTCTAAGATGATGTTGCTTCATTAAAATCTTATTGAAACACATTCTGCCTCTGTTGGTCCTTGTATATGTGAGACTAATGTAACTGAGAGAAACGGATGAGATCTGAGTGACCACGATTTCCATTAGGAATCAATTGTGTCATGCTCTCGGCTGCCCAATCATCCCTGCTCTTGGGTAGAGATGAGGCACTGCTAGGTAGCCGGAGAAAAACCCAGATTAGGCTGACAGGTGTCACCTGTAGTGGGTCAGACTCAGTCCTCCACACCCCAGGCAATTCTGCCGCTCAAATCAAGTAGTCTCATTAGAATAATGAGAGCCTACGAGACATGGTGCTGTCAACGTTTGGTCAGGCTCTAATTTTCTGGTCCTCCTGAGTATCTCTGTCTCACTACATACAAAGACACCTCAGTACTATATACGGAGATGTCCGTGGTATTGAGGATTTCCTCCTCAGCTAAGTAGGGAACAGAACTAACTAAAGCTGTAGGCTGTTCCAGCTTGAACTCTAAAAGGATAATCCCCATTTGGTGTGCTTCTCTCTGAACAAATTTATCTTTCATTATGGCGAATCCACAACAGGTAGCAATTGCAGTCAATATCCGACCATTGTTGTTGACGCACATCCAGCATATAGAGCAGAACTTTCCTATTCTTGGGTCACATTTCCAGCAGGTGATGGGAACACAAATACATTTCATCATTATACACCTGCAAACGTACCTGCACAACACAAAGCATATGCATATTTAGAGATACCTCTATCTTATCAAGAACATAATAATTGGCTTGATGGCGTCCTACCCCACACAATTTTACACTTTAGGTTAGGTCCTCTAAGTAATGATGGTCCTACCTGGCCTTTATTGGCCACTTACACACCTTACCCTGCTGCAGCGAACCTAACGGTAGCTGAAGTCCATCACTCATATGCTGATCTGGCGACAATATACAGACGATTAGTACAATTTGTAATGCAAACATTAAATACAAACCCAGCATTGCTGCTCCGGCGCAACCACATGCAGTAACGCCAGGCATTACCCCTGCAACTGTACATTTGATCGTGGGTAAAGTACCAAACAAACAAGAAGAAATTCCGTTTTGGTTAGCTCAGAAAATAAATGCGCTGGAAGCAGTATTTCCCCATACAGGACCTCAGGATAAACACAGAATATTTACAATGTGCTACATGGGGCACTGTATTTGCCACGCTCTATACTACCGCACATGGTACACCAACACTTGCCAATTTACCAGAAGTGTTGAAACAAATTCAAGATGAATAAAGGTCTGCGCCGGCCCTGGACTTGGGGATGCAATTAATGGGCAACTTTGCCACAGTATCATCAATTATATTAAGTAACCTTAAAAGGGAAGTGGTCGCACGAATGGTGCGTATGCAGCTCTGGGATGTTCCTCCACAAGATCAAGAACGTGAGCTGCCAAAGATTATTGCGGTGACCTACTGTAGCATTGGTCAAGATAGTCTGGAGCCAGACCAATAAAACCACAATCTCAAGGTAAATCTAATAAAGATTCTACCAAGCAGGGACCTGAGCCTACTAAGAAGTGCTGGGATAGAATACAACAAACACCTAAAAAAAGAAAGAGGAGAATCTCCACATACAGAGACACCACAAAATAGAAACAATCTCAGAAATAGAGATAATATAAAAACGCCTGAGAGACGCCAATCTTGTTCCTTTCAGGAGTCATCGGAAAAATGCAGTGAGAGAGGTGGGTGGTCAGAGCGAAGAACTGAGGCCCATATTTATACTTTTTGACGCTAAACTGCGCTAACGCAGTTTAGCGTCAAAAAGTTTTGCGCCGTCTAACGCCATTCTGAAGCGCCATGCGGGCGCCGTATTTATGGAATGGCGTTAGACGGCGCAATCAGACCGGCGCTGCCTGGTTTGCGTGGGAAAAAACCACGTAGACCAGACAGCGCCGGCGTAGGGGGAAAATGGCGCATGGGCGTCTTAAAATGGGGCAAGTCAGGTTACGTCGAAAAAATCGTCTTAACCCGACTTGCGCCATTTTTTAACGACGCCCATCCCCCATCAACATGACTCCTATCATTGTAAAGATAGGAGTCATGCCCCCTTGCCCAATGGCCATGCCCAGGGGACTTCTGTCCCCTGGGCATGGTCATTGGGCATAGTGGCATGTAGGGGGGCACAAATAAGGCCCCCCTATGCCACCAAAAAAAAATATAAAAAATAAAAAATTATACTTACCTGAACTTACCTGAATGTCCCTGGGGTGGGTCCCTCCATCCTTGGGGGTCCTCCTGGGGTGGGCAAGGGTGGCAGGGGGGGTCCCTGGGGGCATGGGAGGGCACCTGTGGGCTCATTTTGAGCCCACAGGCCCCTTAACGCCTGCCCTGAGCAGGCGTTAAAAAGTGGCGCAAATGCGCCGTTTTTAGCCACGCCAACTCCCGGGCGTCTCTTTTGCCCGGGAGTATAAATACCACGTAAAGGCCTGGGAGTCATTTTTTAGACGGGAACGCCTCCCTTGCATATCATTAACGCAAGGAAGGGGTTCACGCTAAAAAATGACGCACATTCCGGGAACTTTGGCGCTATTCGCCTCTAACGCCATAGTATAAATATGGCGTTAGTTGGCGTTAGTTTTGCGTCGAAATTGCGTCAAAAAAAACGACGCAATTTCGGCGCAAACGGAGTATAAATATGGCCCCGAGTACGTGAAACCGAGACAGGAATCACAAAGCTCAGCAGAAGTTTCTGTTAAAAAGGAAGAGAAACTTCCCCAACAAAAAACACAATTCAAAAAGAAAAAGGTGGCAGCAGTTACAGTACGACATGTCACTCAAGAAGAGTGCTTTATTGGAGGACAAGAAGTGGGCCTTAGCGCTATTAGACAGTGCAGCAGAAGTTGTAATAGTTCACCGGAATCTTCTAGAGCATCTGGAGGTGAAAGCAACTGATGACTTCCTACAAGTAGAAACTGCGGACATGCGTGTCTGATAGGGTGTACAAAGTAACACTACAGTTAGAAGGTTAGAAGGAAAGATTGAGAACACAATTGATGCAATCTTTTGGGACCGCGTCGTAACCATATAGGATATTCTACTGGCCGAAAAGGATTGCCCATCTAAATTTGTCCATACCTGCCCATATGGGGAAGATGTTATTGAACCTTCTTTCTCGCCTCTTGTTCCCGAGGAGCTCACAGAATCTTACTCCATTGATTGGGCATTGGCACAGGCACCTGCGTTATATGGCAACCACGTAGGATGGGATAAAGATTCCCCCTACCATGTAATCCCTATTAAAAAATCAACCCCAACTACAACCCCAGTATCCAATAAAACATGACGCAAAAGCACATGTGAGGGAAATCCTCACACAATTGGAGAACCAGTGCGTAATCGAACCTTGTGTCTCACCCATGAACAATCCATTATTCCCAGTAGCTAAACTGGACCATTCGTAAAGAATAGTCTTAGACTACAGACATTTAAACAGTCATACACGCACATATGCTATACAAAACTCACATAGCACAGCACTTATGAACAACATAGTGCGTAAAAAATACAAAACAACACTGGACATTTCCAATGGTTTCTTCTGCCAAAATATAGCACCTGAGAGTAGAGACTTAACAAGTTTCAGCGCACTAGGCACCCAGAAAAAATTCTGTTGTTTACCCCAGGGCTACAAGAACAGTCCAGGACTGTTTGGGGCTCGAGTGACTTCAATATTGCTCGACATAGACCCTGAAGCATTTTCCTATGTAGATGATATTTACCTCACTGATGATGAATTGCTGCAACATTTAAGACAGGTAGCCCGCATTGTTGTGGAATTTGCCGAGTTCGGCTACAAATTAAATAAAAAAAAAACTAAAATAGCCTTCCTTAGCGTCCTGTTTCTGGAACATGAGCTATTGAGTGAAGGAAAGAGCCTAGCGCCACAATTCTTGGGAAAATGCGTTCAATTACAACCTCCAAATACAATAAAAAACTTCAATCTCTATTGGGTTTCCTAAATTTTTCAAAAACTTACATTCCTGATTACGCATCACGCATAAAACCTTTATACGACTCAATACGTCCTGACTTTTCAAGTACATTTTGGACAGTCAAACACACACGCATTCTCAGAGCTTTTCAAACAGACATACTTGCAGCACAACACCTACACACAAGGGACAACAAAACACATTTGCTTATCAGAGTAATTGTTGGTGCCATTGGTTTCACCTATGTAACTTTCAACGAGGGTGAGACAGTCCAGATAGCATACAAATCACATTTGTACTCAGCAGCAGAACAACGCTTTGCTCCCACTGAGAAAAGCCTCACTGCTGTTCAGATGGCCATCGTTAAAGAAAGACCACTAGCCCAAGGTGAACGTATTATTGTCGTTTCTCCAATCCCAGCCCTTGAGGCTGTTACCAAAGCCAGCGTTCCTAATGCTAAAGAATTACATCCACGTTGGATTCAATGGGCAACATCTTTGACAGCCACCAATGTAGACTAGATTTTTGACCCAAAATTACAAACTCAAGAATTTTTGCAATATGAACTAGAATACCCAGTTCCAGCAAATACACTGCCTATTGTTCAGTATCAAAGAGTCATGTATACCGATGGCTCAGCGCATCCTGCAATTAGCACAAAACATCAATACTCCGCTGCTTTCGCAGTCGTAAGCAGCCATATGGAGGATAATACATTTTGTCCCCAGCATACGTTCACGTAAACACTAGAGGATTGCACTGCACAATTAGCAGAGCTAAAGGCTCTGATGATGGCACTGGAACATACGGATCAGGCACAGCTAACACTGATTGTTTGTGATTCATACCACTGTGTCCAGTCCTTCAATGAATACCTGCATTACTGGCGCCAGAATGGGTTCAGAGATTCTAAAGGCAACACCATTAAACACAGACTTCTGTGGGGGAAAGTAGCGGATCTGAAGGAAATGCTACCAAACATCCATGTTGTACATACACTTGGACACCAGCGCGTTGGAATACACGTTGCTGGAAATACACTGGCTGATGAAGCTGCAAAATCATCAATAGCAACAGTTACTATTGCTGCAGTAACCCGTTCTGGAACGAAACCGGACGATGACATATGGGCTGCCGGGAAAGCTACGGCTGAAGGCACGCCTTATCCAAAAGCATTTCCTGTCAAATATTCCTACCGAGTGGGAGGCTTCCTATATGCCAACTTAAAGATACCAGGCGTGGGGGTTCGAGTAATTCTCAACAAAGACATAAGATCAGAGTTGATTAAAGCAGCGCATGAGGGGTCAGCATCTGCCCATGCTGGTGTAGTGGCTACAATATCATTGTTGCAAGCACGTTATTGGTGGCCAGGTCTATACAAACAGGCCAAACAGTATGTCCTTTGTTGTGACATCTGCTGACAAATTAAGGGTTCCACCGTCAAACGCCCACCGCAGACACCCCTCCTAATTTCCAACAAACCATTGCAATGTGTGTACTTGACCATTGTGATTCCCTAACACCGGGTTTTGCATACAAATATATTTTATTCGCTGTTGACTCCTGCTCCAGATTTCTATGGATGTGGCCAGAATGTTTGCCTGACGCTCTGACTGTTATTAAAGATTTGCAAGTCTTTATCGGGTCACATGCAGGTGCGGCTTTCCACTCGGACCAGGGCCCTGCTTTCACCTCAAGGGCATTCAGGGACGCCCTGGCTTCATTAGGGGTCCAACTCCATTATTAGTCTCCATTTCATCCGAAGGGAAATAGTGTAGTGGAGTGACGAAACCATGATTTAAAGCAGTCCTTTACAGCCAGAGTCTTAGGTACGAGTTGTAGTTGGTTTAACCACCTGTATGGAGTGCAGAGAGCACTTAACAATCTGACTAGAAGGTTCCTGCGGGGGATCGTATTTCATAAGAGTGCCTGTTCGGAACTCAAATGTATGTTCCAGATCTTGATGGTTCTTGCGTGGAGGCAGCAGAAACACCCTTTGACATAAATGAACGTGCCACTGTCTGCAGGAATTATAACAGTTCCATGACGACAACACTTCTGCTAGTGCTGCCTCCAAAGGTATTCAGGATGTACCAGTAACACCTACTGGCTAGATTCCTAAGGTTGGGATCTAGTATGTGAAAAGGTTGCTGTAAAAAAAGGAGCTTGTCCTTCTTATCGTGCACCGGTACCAGTCTTGAGAATACACGGTACCAGAACTGTCATTCTACCACTGTTGGCTGGTGTTAAAGAAAATCGCTTTGTATCTATCGACAATGTCATGTTACTCCATGTGGCCGATCCTGCACAGCAGACCAAGAGGAACAGTAGTTCCCGAATCCTTACCACTACTGGTCAAGAAGTCCCTCTACAAGTTATGAGCAGACCCACTGACACCTCTCCGAGCTTGGGGAGGGTGGAAAATGATCTTGCATTAATCCCACTAACATTTGTTTGAACGAACAATACAGAAATCACTGATCGAACTGATACAACATCAACACAGATGGATGGCGTCATTTATTCTGAACCACTGCGGGAGACCCCTACCGGTTTTCCTCCTACAAATACGGCTTCAGCCTTTGCACAAACTGCTCCTGGATACTTCACCAATGTCAACGATACCTTCTCGGAATTATTTGCCTCTTTTAAATCTGAACTGTCAAAAACATGTAAGCTGATAAACTGGCTTAAAACAAATTACTTTATTTTCCCATGGAACTATCTGTGGCTATCTGTTCTTAGACTGTACTAGCTTTCCTCCTTTGGATTGGTTTTGTCATAACATTCTTTCTATTAATACATGGTCATTTCCTTCCTGAAAGATCAACAGTTAAACTGCTGGATGAGGTCCTGAGACCCCATTTTTCTTCTCACAAGGTCCACATAGGCTTGTCTTTTGTGAACATTTCTGTTATACCAATTCCTGATGGGATTGTTTGGGATAAAGTAACATTTGATATATACGGCCTGACAGAGGTCATTCAAATACCATATGTGTTTAAACTTTCAATTAACGATGTAATGATACCTGGAGTTGTTTCTGATGACTGAGATTTGAAAACAGTTGATTCTATGATGACTGAAATGCAGTATTATACTGTATTTGAAAGTGAAGATGTTTATCAATCTAAAGAGAATTGTGGTGATGTATTTTGCTATAATTATTATGGGCATCATTTCATTCACAGAGCAAGTACCCCAAAGACTATCTTAAATTACACACAATGGGAACAATGTCCGACACCACTACAGGGGAGTTCTAAAACATGTTCTGAAAAGTTTGCATATTTTTCTGGGCACAATGTTAAAAATGTTGAGTCATATTATTTTAAATTGCCATCAATACAAAATTTACATATATTAATGACAGATCCGAAATTTATTTATTCGGATTCCTTTGTTTCCCGGTTGTCTATAGAAGGCTATGAATATTGGCTGAAGTCATTTGACTTAAAAAGTGTGTGGGGAACATGAAATTGTCAAAATAAGGGGGAATTAAGCTTTATTTAGAGCATGCCTGATATCTGTTCAAATGATATTTTTAAATGAAACTGTACAACAAACTAGTTGTTTAGGCTTAGCAAAGTTAGAATAATTGTCTTTTACTGTGGCTGAAATATCATCTGCTGCGTGGTTGATCAACAGGGCCATTAGTCTGCCTATATCAACACTCCAATTCACGTCCTGTTTTAAACACATTCCAGTAGATTTATATGAAAGGATGGGAGATAGTTACTTCCATGAGGTGTGGGAGCTGCCCTTCTCATACAGATGTCTCAGTGGCATGAAAGAGGTCTTTCTTAGCAGTACTGAATGCAAGACTTCTGTCAGCTATTCAATGGTTTGTAAACAGATGTCCTTGCACGGGGTGTGTAATGCTTCGGCAGCAAATTTGGCTTGTTATCTGATGGGAGTTCCAGTCCACTTAATTAGACCTGTGTTCCATGTACTTTCAAATGGCAGCTATGTTCTCCTCAATGGTGAAAACTGTTGTGGGATGCGAGCCAGAATAGTTTATGTTGTTTCGGTCTCTACGATTGTTATATGCTGCGGGAATGTACTTTTTCCTCCCTCAAGACAAAGGGAAGTAGCTGAGATTTGGCCTCATATTGCTACTTCTAATGTGAATTTTGACAGGTGGAGCAAACGCAAGGCTTTATTGTTTCAAAAATATGTGGCGCTCACATCTGCACGCACTTCAGATGGCAAGGTCATCAGCAGAGATACAGTCCCTTTTAGGTACCAACTTCCAAGACACTTTGGTGTGCATGTGGGATGAATATTTGATGTGTCCAGTACTACTGGAATTGCAAATTTCTTTAAGGCTGTTAGTTCTGGTTTTGTTCACACCTTCTCCTCTATATTCGGTTTAATACCATCAGCCATCCATTCAATATTCTCCAGCATTTTCAGGGGATTTCCAAAAACTTTGGCTATAATAGTTGGCATTTTGCTATTGCTACTTTTTCTGTGCAATGGCTGTCCCACCGCAACAAGGAGGAATGAAAGTGCTCCCACCAGCATAGCTGTGTCGTGAACGCATGATGCAGTACTTTGGAGCATCACTCCTGGAGCAATTGGAGTGTGACTGGTCTCTGTCATTCAGACCGGTTTTGCATTATGTGCAGCCCATGTTTTGGTGCCTCTGGTGCTCATTCGAACATGCACTGAAGGTTTGTCTTTCTACTCAGTGCTTGCTTTCATTGGACGCTGATCTGCTGATGTTCTCGCTGAGGGCTCATTACCAGACATGTGCGTTGAGGGTGCGTTTGCTACGGGAAGCTGCTTATGAGTTGCCCTTCATGGAGGATGCGGCTCTGAACTCATTATTGGTCACACCACGGAATGCTGCTGCCTTGGCTGAAGCTCAGGCTATGGAACACGAATGCTCCTTGGTTATTCTTGGCAATTAGTTTTTTACTTTACCACCTGCCGAAGTGGAAGATTTCCTGTCTTCCATTGTCCTGGATTTGATTGGCAACTTCTAAAATGATTCTGACTCTTGAAATTCAGCCTTTTTTACGCCACAAGTAACATTTTAAAATTGTCCTTTTTTTATTTGCTCAAGTGTCTTTTTTAACTTGTCATTATTGACCTTCTTATATATCTTAGGTTGAAATTTAGTAGCTTTTATATATAATTCGGCTTTGAACCACCTTTGAACTGGCAAGGGGAGGGTGTTGTGTAGCCATTTTAGTTATAGCTCCATGCACGTTATTTAGCACACTAGGCATGCCGCTATGCACTTTAACCTAGATATGTTTTATTCAGCTTCGTTTATTATTTTAACAATAGCCACATGTGCAGTCTTGTTTTATTTCTCTCTATTTAGCTGTTCTTTGCCTAGGCCAGCACTGTGTTCTTAAACAAGACAATTCTTTCATTCTGTGCTTGTCTCAAGGCTGTAGTAAGACAGGGTGTCTGTAAACGTGGTAACGTTTTGTCTCTGGTATTCATAGAAACATACACATCCTTACATAGGGATATTTTCCCAGAACATCAGCTATTTTATTATAAAAACACTTTCCTGTCCCATACACACTAGAGGGAGATTCCAGCCAGATGACCACGACTGTATGCTGACTGCTGAACCCTTTGCTACAGCTGCTTATGCAGACTTCAGTCCTTTGCTCAGGTAGGGGGGATGATGTCTTCCCAGGGGAACCTGAAGGGCAGAACTAGAGCTTAACATGCTGTACTCTAATATAGCCTAGGTAGGAAGTAGTCTATTGACTCTAGTGACAATATGGTAGTGTTATTCCTATGCTTTACTCTCCTTGTCACAGTTTTAATCCTGTCAAGCTTTATCATCCTGGTTATTGCAGTAAAAGCTTCATTGTCTAAGATGCCGTTGCTTCATTAAAATCTTATTGAAACATATACTGCCTCTGCTTGTCCTTGTATATGTGAGACTAATGTAACTGAGAGAAACAGATGAGATCCCAGTGACCACAATTTCCCTGAGGAATCAATTGTGTCATGCGCTCGACTGCCCAATCATCCCTGCTCTTGAGTAGAGATGAGGCACTGTTAGTTACCCAGAGCAAAACCCAGATTAGGCCGACAGGTGTCACCTGTAGTGGGTCAGACTCAGGCCCCCACACCACAGGCGATTCTGCCGCTCAAATCCAGTAGTCTCATTAGAATAATGAGAGCCTATGCGACACTGTCATGATGGCTATGCACAGAGCCAAGCACCTGTTTTAAGGCTTCGCCTGAAACAGCGCATGTATTGTCGGTTGTGAGATATTTTGTTTCCCTACAGCGGGCTTAAAGCCCACCCATTGCTTACCATTGGTTGACCACATCGTCATTCTCATTTCATTGTTTCTGTTTGGTCAGTGCATGCCTACTTCACTTCCTCTTTAGGTTTTTGTCCCTCCAGAGAAGCATGACCGAAGTACTGCTTCTTTGCGCAGTGCTGGTCCTTTCACTGTTCACGCTTTCGGGGATACTTTTTTCTTTTACTTGCTCACACCCTCTTGTGTTGTTGTTTGTCCCATCCATCCAGCCTCCCTGCCATGTACTTGCTTGTCCAGTCCCTCCCTTCCATCCCCTCCTCTCTTTGCTTTTGCCATCCGTCCCACTTGTAAATGCCAGTATATACGTGTGGTGGCACATCACAATTCTAGTGCTGAACGTATGTGACTAGTGGTTGAAAATGTACCTCCATCAATGAAGGTGCTTTTTTTTTTTTTGCAGTTTTATATAGTGCAAACTCGACCCGAATATATTGGAGCTCTTTACATGAGCACCAGTTACGTCACACAAGGGAACATTCAGGTTTTTGGCATGCATGAGGTGATTAAGTGATTTGCCCAGAACCACAGGATTTTGAACCCATGCTGAGACTCCCCCAGCTCCAAAGTCAGCAACTCTAGCTGTTACGCCAAATCCTCTGATGTGATGTATGCACATTGGACATAATAGACCATACAAACAGGCCAATCTATTAATGCACATTGTACCCTAAGTACTTTATGTACCTGGATAGTGATGCAACACATCCTGCATAACAAGCCATTTATGTAAATCTGTTGTTAATGAACATTCTGCATCTCTACCACTCTACGTACAGGCCGAGCTATGAACAAACACTTATAGCACTGTGTATGTTCCGATGTGCATGCACAGAGTAGCTCAGTGCCTAGAGTCTTTTTGGTTTACAATGGTGCTGTGTTCTCAGTTACATGTCTGGTGATGCATATATAACAGTTCCCACAATATATCTACCTTTGTTTGCCCCTAGCTAGCGTTAGACATGTTTTCTAGAGTTGCACATGTGAACGTGTAGCATTGTCCATGCACGCCTTGATGCAATGTCATCAAGGGTGCAAGTTTTATTTTCCCCATGGAGCTCTGGTACCCGACTCCTCAGCACATGAACCTGTGCGTCTCGGTATATAGCTCTGCCGCCCAGAAAAGTTCCAGGGCAGCTGCCGGGCCAGAACTCCTTTTTCAGGAAGGGCCATAGGTTATTACTGTCCACTTGGAGGCAGGCCCACATTCCTGGATCTAGGAATGCTTTCGGGCGCCATTCTGGAAGCATTCACCACCCGCCGCCTTTCCCCTTGTGTGCTTCAGGGTTCGGTGTCATTCAGTGTCAGTGGTGGATCTGGTGCCCTGGATGGGGCGCATATAATTTCAATTATTCCATAATTTATTTTCAATTACAATTATTATTTATTTTAGCAATAGGCAAACAACAATGATATACAATTGTAAACCACCACATATAAAAATGCAGCAGAAATGGAAAAAATATTTTTCAAATGCCATTAAATGCCACACATGTAGTAAAATGTAAGGGAATTACCATATTTTTACTTGTTCACTTGTCAAGTGTGGTGTGGCATCAGCGATGGGATTCTGACTTGATACTTTGTTGGAAATCACATCAAGTATTTGGCTCTATTTGTTTTCCTTCACTTTCAAATATTGCACAGGCATAATGAGGTGCAAGGGTTTACAAAGTGCATGCAGTGCACATCTTTGGAAATATGAGGTGGCATTTTTGCCAACCTAACGCCACATTAGCACCAAAACATATGACACTATTGTGGCGCAAGGTGGCCCTAGGGTCTTCTTAATTCTGGCCCCTAGTGGTTGAACTGCAGAATGTGAAAACAGTAAATGTAGGGATCAGCCCAGCTTTTCCAATTGACTTGACCAATTTGTGGGATCCTCGACCTATGTTTATTTCACTTTACCACCATGACCACAAATGGGAGAACTCCTGAATAGAGGATTACAGGTTGTGTGTTGTACATGACTGTGCACAGTGTCACATAAAATAGACCATAATGTTGTTCACATACAATGGAAAAAGGCTAAATGAGAAGTGCACAGCAGAAATGGCTGCCTTACAGTACAAACCTAGCAATGTAGGGGTGTAGGGGGGAGGTGTATCTAATAAATGTAACCTATATCTTGTTAGATAATTATGTATGTCATACATCTACTTGTCAATGTACTGACTAAATCTGATGTGCAAATTTCATACAGTCCTGCATGTTCTGGAGTAGTCTGATGCAAATCAACAGATACCACATGATACATAGAATGCATGATGCCACTGAAATTGTGGGTGTACCCAAAGGAAGCCAGTGCAGGATGACCAAGTTATTACTATCCCTTAACTCTCAGTAACCACCAATAAAATGTTTGCTGTAATTCTGATACCTGAGTGATATGAGGGCCACCTGTAACTTGTAGATCACTGGGACCATGTAGTGAAATGTTTGATGAAGATATGGGCCTCTGTCAAGATTAAAAACAAATAGATAAGGGGAAGAAAGAATAATGTCAGTCTTACCCTATTCAAAATATGGTGTCAAATATAGATGACCTCTATAATCTGACATTATTCTTTCTTCCCCTTATCTATTTGTTTTTAATCTTGGCAGAGGCCCATATCTTCATTAAGCTTTTCACTAAATGGTCCTTCTAGCCAATTTTAACAGTTCATGTACATCAGACCCACATTATTGCATTCACTCTCGGCATCTTTCTTTAAAAGATCTCTGGCAAAGAGCCCCCACGAGGGGCCCGTCATACATTGCAGTGTCGGCCTGATGAGGAGCAAAGGCTGATGATGAAGCATGTCACCTATTTGTGAGTGAGGGCACTTGTTCCTGATTCAGGTTACTCACAGGAACCGTAGCTTGATCTCCCCTGGACTAGGGTTAGATCATTATTTGTTTGATCTCTTTGAAACTGTGCATTCATATTTTCATGATTTATATGGGAGTAACATACACAGGGCCAGTTTTTCTTAACTCTCCCACTATTTGAGCCCTTCTATTTGTTTTTGATGTACTTTTTTTCCATACAGCCCCGGGGTAATACTTGTCACAAAAAGACAGAAACCCTACACCAGCATGTCGCTTTCAGTGCTTTCTAATTTTCCAGATGCAACACACCCAGTTTGACTCCTCTGGGCACCCTGAACTCACAACAATCCACACTCACCCCACACTCAGGAGAACCAGAGGCTGACAGGTTAGAGGCAAGCCTTAGCAGGCATATTTTCCCACTTGAGGAAGAGTAGATGAATTTACTATGTTTTGGAAAACAAGTACTAAAAACCTGACAAACATCATGCTCCGCTTGGTCGGTCAAGGTGAGGGAACTCTGGCACCCAGCAGAAGAAACCTTAGGATATGTATACATGGAAAATGTATGGCTCTGGTATGCTTCCACACAGACCCGGAGTGTTACGTGCAACAAAAGTGCAGGAACCCCGAATAGGTGTTTTATTTTCAGCTGCTTTCTAAATTTTCCAAATTCATTCAAAAGTTTATTATCTGTGGGCACCCTGGAACCATAGAAAACCCATATTGTTCTGTAATCACCACACTCAGAAAACCCACAAAAAACAAACTAGGGTGAAGCTTTGGCAGGGATGTGTTTCTGCCAGAGGGAAGGGACTGAAGCGAATTACCATTTTTGGGAAAAAATTATAAAACATCTGCCAAACATTGTGTTCAACTAGTTCTACCTGTGGGAGAGTCAGGTCATTCAGAATTGCAAATATATATATTTTTTATACTTTTACTATAGTCCTGGGTTTGCTCTCTGGCATCAAATGAATCATACACCATAAACAGAGATTCTGCCAAAATGTACTGATTTGTGTTAATGCTACCTAATTGATTGTGCAGACTACATTCCCTAAGAAAACCCATACAAACTTATTGATGGAAGTCAGACTTTTAGAGATACATTCCCTTGGTTGATATTCAGGGATTTATGTTTGTGCACTTGAGAAAATAAACACATTATTGATCAAGTTTGTTAAACAATGAAAGTATCCATATTTTTCATGATATATTCGGGCTACAATTAGATATTGATGGAGAATTTACACCAATAAATAGCAATTAATGTGCTGCAAAAAAACTTCTCTCTCAGTACAAAGAGACCAAAGAGGTACATAAATAAAAAATGGGTAATTGTTTAAGCAACCTAAACGCAATTAAAAAAAAGAGCTTCAACATAGTGGTGTTCAAACACCGGTGCAATAAAATGGTTAATGTGTCTACAATGTCTGTGTATACCGGCTTTAAACTTTTTATTTTGGTTAGTTCTCCAATAACGTGTACTGGTGTTAATTTTTAACCAGCCTTTTAAAGATATGTTGAGGCTGGCCTGGCTTGTAGTGGGTACCAATGGTACTTACACCTTATGCCAGGTCCAGTTATCACTTATTAGTAGATTGTAGTAGTGTTCTAGCAGCTTAGGCTGATAGAGGTAGCTATAGTAGAGCAGCCAAGGATGAACGAGGAGACATGCAAAACTCATGCAACACCACTTATATCATATAGGTACTATATCATAAGAAATACAATACTCATAGTTACTATAAATAAAGGTACTTTATTTTAGTGACAATGTGCCAAAAATATCTCAGAGGATATACTCCCGTAGGAGGTAAGTGACATACACAAAATATACAGAACTAACCAAATCAGGTAAGTAAAACAGTCAGAAAGTAGTGCAAACACTATAAAACACAATAGGATGCAATAGGCCTAGGAGCAACACAAACCATATACTAAGAAAGTGGAATGCAAACCACAAATGGACCCCTAGGCTAGTGTAGTGTGTAGAGGGTCCCTGGGAGGGTAAGAAAACACTAAGGATGTAAAGGAGCCCCCACCCCAAGACCCTGGAAAGTAGGAGTAAAGTACTACTATTTCCCCAGAAACACACTAAAGTCGTTATAAAGGACTTTGCAAGGACCACAACAGACTGCAAAGCACTGAAGATGGATTCCTGGACCTGAAGACCTGCAAAGGAAGGAAACCAAGTCCAAGAGTTGCCTAAGTGTCCAGGGGGGGCAGGGGCGCACTAAACTCCAGATGAAGGTGCAAAATAGCTGCCTCTGGTTGGAAGAAGCTGCAGGATTTGCAACAACGAAAGGAGGTAGGAAGTTCTTCTTTGTGCAGAAGCTGTCCCACGGCATGCTGGAGGATGCAGAGTTGTTTCCTTGGCAAAATACCACAAACATGCCTTGCTAGCTGCAAGAGTCATGGTTGAAGTAAAAGGGTGCTGTCCAGGACCGGGAAGGACCAGGATGTTGCCACTTGGGAGAGGAAACATAAGGGGCCCTCAGCAACATAGAGAGCCCACAGAGAAGAAGGAAGCACCCACAGAAGTCTTTGAACATGGGTTCAGGAAGTCTAAACATGGCGGTCATCACAACATTGCAAAAAGAGGTCCCACGACACCGGAGATCAACTCAGGGAGCTGGACATCACAGGACGGAATGCTGGAGACCTAGGCTCTGCTGTGCAGGCAGGATTTCTTGGAAATATACACAGAAACCCTTGTATCTGCAGATCACATGTTGCACAGGATTACTGTCTGGGGAGTGGAGGCAAGGACTTACCTCCTCCAAATTTGGACAGTTGGACCACTAGACAGATTGTGTTCCCGGACCCACGCTCGTCAGGATGAGAGGGGACCCAGAGTACAGGTGATGTTGAAGTTTGGTGCCAGCTGGAGCAGCGGGAAGATTTAGTCGACCCACAGGAAATTTCTTTGTGGCTTCCAGTGCAGGATGAAGGCAGGCAGCCCCCAGAGCATGCACCACCAGGAAATAGTTGAGAAAGCTGGCGGGATTAGGCACTACAATGTTGCAGGTAGTCTTATGGCTACTTTGTTGCAGTTTTGCAGGTGTCCTGGAGCAGTCAGCAGTCAATCCTTGGCAGAAGTCGAAGAGAGAAGTGCAGAGGAACCCTGATGAATTCTTGCAAGTCGTAATCTGAGGAAAAGCCCACTGGAGAGACCCTAAATAGCCCTCAGAGGAGTATTGGCCACCTAGTCAGGTATGCACCTATCAGGAGGTGTCTCTGACGTCACCTGCGGGCACTGGCCACTCAGAGGCCTCCAGAGTGCCCCCACACCTCTGGAAACAAGATGGCAGAGGTCTGAGACACACTGGGGGAGCTCTGGGCACCACCCCTGGGGTGGTGATGGACAGGGGGGTGGTCACTCCCCTTTCCTTTGTCCAGTTTCTCACCAGAGCAGGGACTGGGGGTTCCATAAACCGGTGTAGACTGGCTTATGCAAGGAGGGCACCATCTGTGCCCTTCCAAGCATTTCCAGAGGCTGGGAGAGGCTACCCCTCCCCAGCCTTTGACACCTATTTCCAACAAGAGAGGGTGTAGCACCCTGTTCTCAGAGGAAATGCTTTGTTCTGCCTTCCTGGGACTGGGCTGCCCAGACCCCAGGAGGGCAGAACCCTGTCTGTGGGTTGGCAGCAACTGAAGCTGCAGAGAAAACCCCAGAGAGCTGATTTGGCAGTACTGGGGATCCATAGTGGAGCCCCCAGGATACATGGAATTGACTCCCCAATACCAGATTTGGAATGGGGGGACAATTCCATGATCTTAGTAATGTTACTGGGCCATATTCGGAGTTACCATTGTGAAGCTACATGTAGGTATTGACCTATGTGTAGTCCACATGTGTAATGGTGTCCCCGCACTCACAAAGTCCGGGGAAATGAACTATGTGGGGGCACCTTTGCTAGTGCAAGGGTACCCTCACCCTTAGTAACTTTGCACCTAACCTTCAGCAAGTGAAGGTTAGAAATATAGGTGACTTATAAGTTACTTAAGTGCAGGGAAAATGGCTGTGAAATAACATGTGCCTTATTTCACGCAGGCTGCAGTGGCAGTCCTGTGTAAGGGTTTGTTTGTGCTCCCTATGGGTGGCAAAAGAAATGCTGCAGCCCATATGGATCTCCTGGAACCCCAACGCCCTGGGTACCTAGGTACCATATACTAGGGACTAATAATGGGGGTCCAATATGCCAATTGGAATTGGTAAATGTAGTCACTAGCCTATAGAGACAAATTTAAAGGCAGAGAGAGCATGAGCACTGAGGTTCCGATTAGCAGAGCCTCAGTGACACAGTTAGGCTCTACACAGGCATACACATTTAGGCCACAACTTATGAGCACTGGGTTATTGGCTAGCAGGATCCCAGTGAGACAGGCAAAAACATACTGACACACATGTAAAATTGGGGGTAACATGCCAAGAAAGATGGTACTTTCCTACAAGATATAATTAAAAAATAGCCATAAATATTTAACTAAATTGAAATACATCTTGAAGCTTTTGAAAGTTTTCTGATTGTCCGAAAACCGACTCCCAAAGCAAGGTTTATTATTGCTCGTCAGCCTGTATATGAATATGTAATTCTGAAAAGAGAGACATTTTATTTTCACTGTTGGGCAAAAGGTAACTCCTGCATTTTTCTGCTCAGACAATATTGTTCTTTTACACCTTGATGCCTCACACATGTTTTCAGTTTAAAAACACAAATCTTCAAACCATATCGAAAAGGCAAAAGTTCCATACAAGATAAGGATCTCACAGAAAAGATGTGTACAAAAAATGGAGCGACTGCATTGAATGCTGTTTGAGGAAATGGAATATAGAAAATTTCAAGACTATGAACCGCTATACTCCTGCTCACTCGGAGCTTCCTCAGAGTTTTGAACTTGCCTGCAAGATAGGCAGACTAACTAAGATCAAGGGCCAGATGTATAATCATTTTGTTTTGCGACTCGCAATTTGTGATTTTTTGCAAATCGGAAATTTCGAGTCACAAAACAAAATGTATAACAATATCAACCACACTGTTTGCGATTTGCACATGGGTCACAATGGACCTGCCTCATCAATATTCATGAGGCAGGCTGCAAATTGCGACCCATTTGTGCCTGGCAACAATCACAGGGATGGTGGCCTGTTGGGGTCAGCAGACCACCATGTCTATGAATGCATTGTCAAGAAAGCAGTTTTTTTTAAATATAGCCCATTTTTCTTAAAGCAAAATGGGATGCATTTAAAAAACAAAAATAAAAAGTTACCTTTTCATTTTTTCAGAGAAGGCAGTGGTCCACGGGACCACTGCCTTCTCTGAAAAAATGTTGGCCCCCACATTCACAAAGGGGACCCTACCCATTTGCGGATGGGTTACCACGAATTTGAAATTGGTGGTAACTGATTGTTTTGCGACTGCATTCACTGTCACAAAACAATCATACATGGGCCTGACAGTCACAATTAGGAAGGGATGCCCTTGGAAAGCCCCTTCCTCATTGCAAGTCTCATTCCCTATTTTGCGAGTCGGTAACAGAATACCGACTTGCAAACTAGGGATGGTACATCAACAGGGCCATTTTGCTTTCCAAAAGGCAATTTTTGCAGTTTGCGACTGGAAAATCATATCATACATCTGGCCCTAAAAGGTTTAAAAGCTGTGCACCACATTTTCAAACCAATCTTAGAGTGCAAGAGCAAAGTATTCAAATTAAAAAGTATCCCGATAACGTGATGAAATTTTCTAGTTTGACAGAAATCAAACAAGCATCCGTGTACACAAATGGTTTCAATGCAAAACGTGTAGAAACAGGTAAATTGGCTCAAATGTCATCCACAATCCAGATGTGAAATAATAGTTCTAAAATCAAAGGGGGCACAGAAGAATTCGATTTTTCTCAGCAAGGAGAGTTGAGATGATTTTGAGGTCTCAACAAAGCAGGAATGAGAAGAAAGTATATACTTAAGAGACAATCTCATAGATGAGTTAGACTAATACCGAGTGGCAAAAGTGCAATAAATAAAAACTAAACAGAGGGAAGCATGGTATCAGTTATGAATAAATTAATAGTAGTGTGTCAGAAATTGAAGGATGTATGTATTCAAAGAAGTTTATTCGATTGTTCTTCCAAAGCCAAAACTTGGTTAGAAATAAATCTTCATAAAGTATAGAGTAGATGATCGGAAATGTGCTCTAGTATTATTATTAATGATCTAGTGTTTGGTTTAAGGACAAGCTGACATAAAATATCAAATATGCACTTCTCATTATTCTGACGCAAATAGTGCTAAAAGCTCAGGTGGGAAAGCCAACAATTCTATATAAGGACAAATAAATCTGAACAAGGAGGTCTTAATCCTTCCTCTCAAATGGGGTTGGTTTGTCCAATGCATTCCAAAATTTTACATGTGAGTAAAGCAAAAGACTGTCCACAAGTCAGAGCTCTCTTGATTTTGAGAGCTTCTAGCAGAGTCAAAGATTTTTGTTTCCACCGGAACCGTCTCATTATTTTAATGTGGTGGAGTTGCACCATTCTACGCCTTGTGCACCATTGTAAGTACATTAAACTAGAGCCTGGCCTTGTAGTCAGTGTAATCTTCTGTATGGAGCAAGTAGCTATTTGAATTAATTTGCCAACAGAGGAAGCCATCACAACTGTTCCTGTGCTCATCCAGCACAAGAGCAGGAGTTAGTGTTCTGCGAAAGAGAGGAACGGCCTTCTTTAGAGTTTGGTGGATGCAGGCTATCTTCCAAAAAGCTAAACATGTCCCATCAGACTTATTTAGAGTGCATAGAGTCTCTGGGCACGCTTATTAGGGTAGACAGTACATCTGCCACTTTTTGGTATATTCTCCGCACCTGCCAAATTCTAATGAAAGACCCAAAATGTATATACGTGAAATGTTGCTTTATTAGTATTATTATAATTTTTTGGTAAACACACACTGATAGAATGTGGCACCAACATTAACTTGTGATGTAAAACTTTGAATTTACTAAGGAGTTTATAGTACGACTGAAGTAAGAGGTGAGAGACGACAGTGAGATGTGCTTGAACTCCTAGTCAGCATAAACTGAAACATCCCCAAGAGTAAACAGGCTTTCATCAAACTCAATTCTTGGATTACATCAGCTTTTTCTGCCCAGAAAGGAAGACATTCAGAGATATGTGCATATGAAAGAGTTGTAAAACAAGAAACAACTAATTAACTAGTCACTAAAAAATAAATGTCAGAGTCAATGAGAGCAATACAAATTCTAAATGTAGAAAGCAGAGCCAAGATACCAGGTGAACCTGTCTCACGAATCCCTGTTATCGGATTAAAGATATGATGTGAGCCTGTCAAGGATTTTAAGTTCAGTCTTATAACATGGTATGGAGAAAGCATGTGGATATGTAGAAACCAGTGGGCTGAACCAGGGTGCTCTATTCATCAATACTCCTATTGAAGTCTTGAGTCTGCAGGTGAAATAGAGAAGCTGTGGCATATTTGGTGTCCTCAAGGTCAGCCAGTGGTATTTGAATCTCATGCTGTGACAAAATTCGTAAAGTGGGCTTTGCTATCCAGAGGTGAAATAGCATCAATTCCATGTATGTGCCAAATGATACTCTCAAATGCAAATCCGCAAAAAACAAAGGTTTTCCGTTGCTGACACAAATTGCACCTCACAGTATTGAATTTGATTTTGACTTGATTACTTCACTGCTTTCTTTCATTTCTTTAGAAGTGAATCCAAAAACCTAATTACACTTATCCACGGCCATAATGGGGTTACCACAAGCTGTAGCACTGGCACCAATGTTCTTCCAGTCCTCAAAGCAGAAAACAAGGCCATTTCAGTTTTAAAAAACGGCCTTGCTCAGAAATCATATTCCACAGGTTGCTGCAGATCATAGCTGACCAAACTTTTCAGCGACCCAAAGAGACTGTCTACAGCAGTAGCGGGCACATCTCTAGAGGCAGAGATTTGGATGGAGGTCACAGGAACACTCTTTGCACAACAAAGATTCATAACAAGGCAATACTATTGAGCTAACTAAATGGGAGTTAGAATCAAGATCGCAGGTGGGTTTGACTAACACATCCCAAAAAGTTAAATGTGAGGAAAGCAAATTACTTTCCAGGAGAAAGAGCTTTTTTGAGTTTTAAGGTTTGAAGACGACGTCACCATTTGTTCACCACTAGTGTTTGTGCACAATACAAGACTTTGTGGGCAAATGTAAGTATGTTAACATTGAGCCTGGGCTACACTGGAAATAAGCACAATTTTCCCTTCTTCCAGTCCTGAAAATAGCAACATGGAGAAGAACCATACACATTCGTTTAACTTTAACTCGCCACGTGTTGGCTGATATGCCGCAAAAGAATTGGTGCAACGTGGCGGGCCAAAGTTCCTGAAAGCTCATTAACTGCCCAATCTTGTCCCATCTAGTAACCTCCTGTTGCCCAGCATTCAATGGACCGGTCTTTGCCAATCCGAGCTGGCCGCCATTTGTTTTCTCTTTTTATTCTGCATTCTGGTTGGAGGAGGCATGATGGGATACTTTCTGTTCTTATCCCTCCCATAAAAGGAGAACTATGGACACTTCACTGCTCTGCAACCTATTTGGAGGTATATTTTTTCGTCACGTTTTTCACCTCTGTTCTTCTTTATGTCCCATGTTTTTTTTCCTCTTTCTGACTTAAGCATTTCTTAGGGATCTTCAGTTTCTCCTGAACCCTAGCCCTTGTGCAGCCTTAAACTCCACTACCCCTTAAAGGATCTTTGTAATGGACTCATAAGAGATGTATAGATGTATACCTTTGGCGTTTATGATTTGGGGCTCTTTTTGGGAGGCACTAGTCTGCCCTTGCTCCATTTTCGTTGTGGCTACTCGAAGGGGTCGACCCTCCCTCTAGGAGTTAAAGACTAGAAGAATGGAGAAAACTCGACACCCAGTCCTTGACAATAATTTCCATTGACTTATTGCTCCTCTATCTCGAGCCCCATGAGCCTTCTGAAACTTCCAGGCATAGAATTCACACTTCACAGCTAGATGCAAACCATAGAAGAACAAAGGCTCCAGAGTCAGCAAGAGTCTACCGGCAATACTGAGACACGTCTCTTCAGGTTAGAGTTGCAACAACCCTCCTGTCGGCAGTGAAGTCTCACTGGTCACACTTGCCCTTTGTCAGAGGGCTGTCATCTACGCAAGAGCTAGCTTGAGCAATAAACTCACCATGTTGCACTACATGGGAAATTCCGCAATCCCTACTGAACAACAGACAGAGGGCCTGATTACGGCCTTGGCAGAGTAGATTGCTCCTGCCCTAATGTGATCGATATCCCACCCGTCTTATTAGCAGTTCTATTATATCCTATGGAACTTGTAAGATGGCGGATGGAATATCCGTCACATTTGGGACGGAGTAATCTCCTTCGCCAAGGTTGTAATCAGTCCCAGAAGGTCTTCTTTAGGTAACTGAGCAGCAGTCTTCTGAACGGTGCCAAAAGGGAAACGGTAGTGTGAGATCTCTTCACCACTCCTGTGTGGGTTCCAGGATATTTTCTTTCACTTAAACCCATGTCGTTGAGAAGGCAGATGCGTCTCAACAGAACTCATCTGGAATCTCACAGGAGAGTTCCTTTTCAGCTCAAGCATTTATTTATGCAGTTAAATGCCTCCTTAATATACACAACCTCCATATTATGCAGAGTTTTCTATGCTTCCATAGAGGTTCGCCTACTGCTGCTGAAATATTGACCTACTTTGACATTTTGCGGTTGTAAATTATACATTTGTTATAGTTTGAATTTTAGTAATGGGAAAGGGATTGTAAGCGGGGCCTTAAATCTGTATCTTAGGTTCAGGGTATAGTCGAATCTGTTTATTTTTCTCACTCGTGATTGTGTTGCCATATAAACAACACACTCCCTAAATGAATAGAGCCCTGCCATTGGAACTACAGAACAGATCTGCTCAATGTTTAATATTATGCAAGCCGACTGGCTCAAGCAAGCTCTTGCTGAGAAAATCCCCAACGAAAAACCTGCATGACCTAGTTGTTGTTTATCAAAGTCAGGTGCCCTTGCATAAACCTGCTTCAGCAGGGCAAGGCTCAACAAACGTGGTTAAGGTTTATGTTATCAAGCCAGTAATCACATGTAACAAAACAAAACACGGGATCATCGAGGGTGTCTGATGCAAGCACAAACGTTAGAGGAATTTTTCGCAGGTTCACATAATCACCTCAAAGATCTCGTGACATATTTTCCTAAGTGCAGAGCCTGTAAACGTTACTCAGAACTTTGTGCAGCTGACTTCTCACATTTTTCTGTGGCACCTGGCATTACGTGCTCTTAGTGGCATACGCCCTGCGTTCTACTGCAGGCAGGAACACACCTGCTCCTAAGTGACTGCACAACACACAGTTTATGAAATCTCCCAATGCCCGCCTATACCGCTTTCTAGTTATGATGCTGCTAGCTATAAGAACTAGCAACTGCCCTATTTCATTAAAATCTGCGGGAGCATCCGTGTGTAATAGTACATTTACCTGCCACATTTAGCAGAAGTAATCATATTTTAGTATAAATTAGCAAATGGTTACCCGCGGGATTTTGAGCGAAAATGACCATCACATTATCCGATTGGAATAATATTGCCTTTTTGGCGCAGTCAGTAAAGAATGACCCCTAAAAGGGAAGCTATAACAGAGGAACTGGTTTCCTTCCGGCTCAATGGGATTGTAGCACCTTGCACGCCAGTTCCATTTAGCTAAGGCTTTTGAAAATAGCGGTCTGGCTCCAGAAGCTTTTGTTTTGTAGTGTAGGGTGGAACACATCAGTGATCTCACATTCAAACATTCCTCTAAAAATATTGTCTTGCAGTATCCAGTTGAATAATGACCCTGAGACTGAGTGTCGCTGTAAGGTGTTCAAACAGCCAGTATCACGTGAAAGAGAATTATAAAAGCAATTTGTATAATCTTGGTACACCTCTGTTTGCTCCCCGCAATCATCGGGGGAGAGAGAGAGAGAGCCTACAGAGTTCTGTGTTAGGTTCCACCGTGCCAGAGTTCCATCTCTCCAGGCAGAGGTCCTTGAAGACATACTTGCCAGAGGCAACAGGTTTAGACTAGCACCTCTTTTAGGGGGCGTTTAATATGGATTATAATCTTTAGTTATAAGTATTTTCTCGAATAATATGTAACAACAAGTAGCTTGAGCTGAATACATCATCATTTATATTTAAAAGACAAAGAGGCGGAAATTGTAGGGCAAGATGTCTTTAATTTCAACCCCACTGCAGACTTACTATAACAGAAGGGCATAAATTGCCATTTCAACATCCCTCCACAGGTAGCATCTTAACCTCTTCCTCGTGTGATAACGAATCTGTGGATCGTGTTCCACTCATGGAATTTAGGTAACCAAAGCAATAATCTTGAACAGTGCAACTTCAACCTTCAGGCCACAAAAGATGCATATAGTTTGGAATATCCTTGTAGCCAGAAAGTAGTTCACAGTTAGCAATAAGAATACAAATAAGGTCGAAAGCATTGGAGTCCAACGTAGGTCAAGGAGAGTTTTGTCAACAGACGAATGTGGGCACAACTAACTTGAGATCGGCAATCATGCCAAAGAAAAAGAAGCCAAATAAAAAATGCAGATTTACTACCAAAGAGAGCATGAAAGGCATTGCATCAGTGTAAACAGTATAACAGACAACAATGGTTACATGAGAACCACTGACGTTTTGTGTAAACAACTCCAGTGCGCACAGTAGTTTCAACTCTATATTCAGTCCTGAAAAGTGAGGCACAGCTCTCTCCTTTACAAGATGCTTCTCCACAACAACAAAAACATTTAGAACCCCTCACTAGGGATAATTTCAAGTTACATATTCACCTTCCTAAAGGCAACATATTAAGCATGGACGTCGATTCAGCAAAATGCTTGGGGTAGCGGAAGTGACATCACACTCTTTAATTCCTTTCCTTCATGACTTCACAGGAAGTAATTTCGTATGACCGTTGACCCTGATGAGATCATGGGAAGTTATGTCATGTGACCTTTGACAATGGTGATGTTGCAGGAATTGACATTACTGAACTTCAAAAACACACATAATAAAAGCAGTATACATAAAATAAAGAGAAAATACACTGAAGCAGATATAACTCCAAATTACCAGCAGTAGAGTGGTGTAATGCTCTGGCCAAGGTGCAAGTATGATAGATGAAGTACAAGGCAATCATTGGCCAGCAGTACAGACATCACATTCCTAAGTACAACCACAAATGGCATAGCACAGCAATAATTTGCTCAAGCTCAATCGTCAAAGCATCATATGCCCAATTGCAGTCAACTACAAGCATGTGTGCAGGTTCCTCTCCCTCTCATAACTAGCTTGCACACAGGTTAAATGGGCCCTCGGGTAACACAGTATTTAAAATCCTGTGAGTTCTGCCACTAACAACTGAGTGAGTGCTCAGGAAACTGGTGTGTTTATTTTGTGAAATTATAGTTAGTTTGATCACTGCTTTATGTGGCATATACATAGAAAATTGCCCGATAATTATAATAGTTTGGTTTTTGTTTTACATACACTAAAAATATTCGGTATATTTATAGCACAGATCAACAATTATAAACTGTGACTTTACGTACACTAAATATGTTTGGCAAGCATATAACACACCCCACAAACCAAATTGCTTTCATTAGATTTATAATTTATAGTAGTATGAGTGAGATGTAGAAGATTTGCAACTGTGACTTTAAACTATTTACACAGGTTCCTTCAGCCAGCATTCAGCTTGCTGAACTATTGTTCCACCAACAAAGGTCTTTTACCAGCATACGACCTAGAGAGGGAAAGCTTAAAACAGAGAACTCACAGTAAGTTCCTGCAGGTCTCCTCATGCCATTGATCACTTTATAGTCATGAAACACAGAACAAAGTATAGTAGCAGCCCTGTATTTCGTACAGAGCAGCTCACACTAAAACTTGTCCTTTACATTAACTTATTTTGGCTAATTAATGAGCAAATATGTGCTGCAGACAGGTGTGGAGTGGAGAGCATTCTTGCAAAGAGGTTTGTTTAAAACATTATGAAAACTGGCTGTTTAGCATTTTGTGAACCTTGTGAATATAAAATTCAAATGTGTAGATTGCTGTCAGAGGAGGGACTGATAGAGATCAACTTTTTCTTATTCATTAGTGGGATAGAAGTTAGCATATCGTGACTTGCAAACCTTTGTTTAAAAGCCTAACAGAAAAATTAACATGAAATGTAAAAATGTGCAGGTTTGAATTGTGGTGGAGAATGTGGCCACCATTTGTATTTTGACATCACGTTTTAACAAGAAGATATTGTGCATTTATATTCAAGTAAGCTACTAATATGAATTAACTCTGTGAATTTTTATTAGACGGAGATTAGAATTGAAGTATTAAATTAATACTAATTAATCGTACTTATATTGATTTAAGTGAATATAATAACGTGAAGTTACATATGTGCAGAAAAATAAATTCACGTTTAAACTGCACTGATATATCATAAATAATGTTTGCAATTAAATGATTTGCTTTGCATATGTGATTCAAATTGTAAAGTGAGCAATATGTTTTATAAATGTATTAGTTGCATTAATGTGTATGTAGGATTTCTTAGCTTGACTAGGACAAAAGATTCTTTCTTGCAGCAGTAGAGGAAAATTACTTACTTATTCTGTTTCTCTCTGACTTGAATTTTTTCGTAGGTTGCTGACGTGATGTTGATTGTCCTATTGTATTGAGAATGAAGAACATGTTTCAATGTTAACTATGTAACAATATTTGTTCTAGCTGTTGAACAAGACAGGAAACTTATAATTTTCATGTGAGAAATGTTTAATTCATCCTGTGTACCGTGAGAAAGAATCCTGAAGCAACAATCAACTAGAAAATGTAATATTTTGTCTGAACTGTATGAAATAATTGAAAGGACTATGCACTTTCTCTGAGAAAATCCAGAATAATTGCAAACTTGATGGAGTTAGTAGCAACCACTGGATGCTGAATCTTGTGTGTAAGACGAGTCTACCTGAAGGACCAATTGAAAGGCCCATGAACATTTCTAATTATTGAGGAACTTTGGAAGTTTGAGCTAGACTACTATTGTCTGTTGGAATCTGCTGCTGTCTGGCGAAGTCTGCTGCTGTCATCTCCACGACATGTCCCCCGCTAAGTCTTCAGGTGGTTGAGAACAGCTCGTGAAAAGGATTGTGGGATTGTAAATTACTTCCAAATTTCACAGAATTTGTGTTTGTGAATTAAATTTGTGTAAAAATGAAGTTTTTCAAAGCTTTAAGGAGTGCGCTAAGAGGAGACGTTTTTATTCCATTTAGAGAGGGTGAGCCTACTCCACCTGAGGGTACTTCAGCATTTGGGGTTACGAAGGAAAGAGGAGTTTCAGCATGTCTTTGTGTAAATCAATGGTGTAAAATAACTCAGAGGAAAGTTAACTTGGCTTTCCCCTGTTATGAAATGACTTAAGAGTATTAGAGAATCTGAGGAGGGTATTGTATGAATCAAAACTCCTTCCTAGACTTGCACAATTTGATGCACTTGCCATTTGGAAATTGGTTGTGAGACAGAAAGAAGCTCAGAAATTGGAAAGAGAATGAAGAAAGCTGAAAAGACATTAGCAGAAGCTAAATGGGATGAGGAGAATATAATATGGAGAACAGATACATTACATGCAGTGAAGTTATTCCCAGCAATTACACAGGAAATCAGAAGATCCAGAACAGAAGTTAGGTGAAAAAAAAAGTAGTGGACACCGAAAGTGATTCAGAGGATGAATTTATAATTCATTTGTTGCAGAATTGTCCTCCACTGTATAATGCAGTTGAATCATTGACTCAGAATGTAGTTCTGAATATTGCCACAGTTCCAGTTGTAAAAAGCCAGGTTCAGACAATTTCCAATGTATCTACTGCTAATGTTGCACAAGTACCAGTGATTTATCTGACAGTTCCAATTGTTTATACAGCCCAGAATGTTATGGTTCCAGTGGTGCCACAGCCAATTCAGAATGTAGAAATGACCCAGTTTGAGTCTACATCTAATGTACAGACACCTGCACAGAGTGTTTACCAGAGACAGACAATGCCCATATATTCCCCAGTAACGACACCACAGAGTGTTGTCCCGAGTCAGTCAAATCAGACTTTTGGTATTGTATAAAATGGCCAAAGTAAGAAATTAATGCCCACACCAAGTCAAACAACTTTGTCAGGATCATATGCATTGACAGTTTCTGTGACAAAAGGTCCAGTAGTCCCGTTGTATGCCCAGAGTAATAATGAGAGTGGTCCCCAGATTCCAAATTCAGTATCAGCAATGAATTCACCTTTTGAACTTATGCAGAAATGGAGCAACTGAGCAGTACTGCGCCAGCCATGACTCCCATTAACTTTTTCGGTCTTAACAAGATGTATGATAGAGTAGGTCTACTGATTGATGTGACATAACCAGAGTCTTTCAAAAGTTTATTTTAGAGACATTACAAACATGAGATCACCTGGAATGAATATTCATGTTAAAGAACTGATTCAAAGCATCCAAACATAGGGAGCATTAGATAATTGGGAAGGAAGATGGGCAAAGAAAAGAGAACAGAAGAAAAAGCTGACTGCGTCTTCAAATGATGTACAGCAGGCTGAGGGAGCTGTAAAAATGATGCCAATGAGAGGAATTCTGGGAGGGAATGTTGTTCATGTCCCATGAAGAAGAAATGACATACTGCCATTTACAAATGATTACCCAAAGTTGAGGGAGAAGCCAGTGGAAACGGAGAGGTTTGTCAAGCTTGCAAAGTGTCTGTGGGAAGACTTGAACACTGTTTTGATTGGCCAACACGTGAGCCACCAAGGGATTCAGTGACAGGTGCGCCATCTGAAGAAGTGATGAGAAGCTATTACAAGGTGACTGAGTTTGTGAAAACTAGAGTTTTCCCTAAAGGCATTGGTTGGCAAAGGATTGACAGGGCAACTCAGGAGACAAAGGAGTTTGTTCATGCTTATTATGATATGTTGTTACAAGCATTCAGCCAAAACAGTGGCACAGAGATTATTGTACCAAGAGACATGATTCTATTTGTGTTCTGATTTGTTCAAGGATTGAAGCCCGTAATTAGCAATATGATTTGAACTCATTTGATTTGCTGGCAGGAAAAAACGATTGATGAATTATTGCATTATGCAAAATACTGTAGTGAAGAAATTGAGTTGAAGCAGAAAAGACTAAGAGAAAAGGTAATGGTGGTGCAAATCAAATCAGAGAAAAAGCAGGTATGCAGGGGTTCACTTGTCAAAGGCATTCTTTTCATTCAGTTACAAGAGGATAGCTAATTCCTTTTCTCATTCAGATGCGGCAACTGTGTGAATTCACTCCACGAGGGTTTTCGGAATTTCTGTCCATTTTTATTCAGACTTTGAAGAAGAATTTAGAGTCGTTGAACAAGCTATTTCAGTCTGCTTTAGTGCAATACATTGATGATTTGATGGTTGTGTCCAATACTCGAGAAGCTTGCAGACAAGATACCATAGCATTGTTGAATCATTTGGGTGAACACGGACATAAGGTATTCCCTACCAAGTTATAGTATCGCCAATAGGAACTAAAGTATTTGGGTCACCAAATTGAGAAAGGTACAAGAAAAGTGTCCTGATAGAGAGTTGCGACTATTATGCAAATGAACCCCCTAGTTATACAGAGAGATGTCAGAATGTTTTTGAGCATGGTGAGTTACTGTCACCAATAGATCCCAAATTGTTCAGTGATTTCTAAACCATTGCAGTTGTTAAGGCAAAATGAAGTTACAGCCCAGTCCCCTTCAATGAAGAATGCATGAAAGCTTGGTCGTGCTCTTTCTATTTTGACACAGTTGCATAGAGGGACGAACAGACCTGTGGCATATTTTTCTGCCACATTGGACTCTGTTGCTGCTGATTTGACTGGCTGTTTAAAAGCAGTGGCAGCTGCTGATGTAAGCATAGGTCAATGCGAAGGCATTGTAATTGGACACCCTCCAACTGTTTATGTCCCACATTAAGTTGAAGTTCTTTCAACAAGAACTAAGATCCATTATTTGACCAGTGCCTGTCTTACCCCTCATGAGTTATTGATCCTTGGCTCTGCTAATGTGATCATCAAGAGATGTGCTGTGCTAAACCCAGCTATGTTACCACCTGCTAACAGTAATGATTCAAATGGTGTTAAAGAAACAGAACATGACTGCCTCAATGTCACTAAACTGTGCACCAAACCCAGGCCTGATAATTAGGATAGACCTTTGCAGGAGAATGATCAAGCTGTGTTTGTTGATGGATCCTGCTTAAGAGACAATTAAGTTACTCTGAGAGTTGGTTATGCAGTTTTCACCCTCTCAGGAGTAGTCAAAGCTCCATGGCTTCAAGGAGTCGCTTCTGCCCAAATAGCTGTATTGGTTGCTCTTACAAGAGTATGCTGTTTATCTGAGTAGCTCAAAATGACTTTATTCACAAATAGTCAATACGTATTTGGTGTTGTGCATGATTTGGGGCAGTAATGGCACCAGAGAGGTTTTATAACCTCATCAGAATCACCCATTTGAAATGGTGAAATAATTCATAGTTTGCTAAATGCTTTGTAGTTACCTTAGAAGACTGCGGTTGTGAACTGTACAGCCCATCAAAACTCAAATGATGATGTATTGTTGGGCAATGCCTATGCTGGCCAAATTGCCAGATATTGTGCACTCCATTGCGTTACCTTCTATGAAGAATGGGGTGGTGGAAATGACACCGGTGAGACAATTCAAAGTTTCCTAATGTCAGTTGTTGATACTTGAGAGTAAGTCAAGAGGTTGCAGGAAGAGGCAACAGAGGAAGAACACAGCGGTAGAATACAGCAGGTTGTGTGCAAAGGCAGAAAGATGATGTCTGGATTTCAAATGAACGGAAAGTTGTGTTGCCAGATTGTTTGTTGAACTCAATGGCTAGGTATTGCCATCGTCAAGTTAATCTTGGCAGAGATGCAATGAGTCACACATTCAAACAGACATGGTACAACCCCAGATTTAGATTGACTGCAGGTAGAAGTGGTATGTCTCAGATGTGTTTCTTGTCAACAGATGAATGTAGGAAAATGCACAGTGGTTAATTTGGCCCACATCTACAAATAAGGAGGTCAATTTAACAGAATGCAGCTTGATTTTATTGAGATGCCTGCTTTCAATGGACTGAACTATGTATTGGTTGATGTGTGTGTGTTCTCCCACTGAATAGAGGACTACCCAAAACGTAAAAAATGACAGTCTTACTGTAGCTAAACTGCTGCTCAGGGAACAAATACCAACATTTGGATTCCCAACTTCTTTGGAATCAGATCAAGGAACTCATTTTAATAATGAGATCATAAAATTGTTGTGTGCAGCATTGAATATTGAGCACTCCCTTCTGCACTCAGACTGCTTTCAGCCACATCCGCACTGCACTAAAAGAAAACATTTTTTCTACCATTCATACATTTTAACTCTCTTTCCTTTTCCCCACTTTGGCACCTTGAGATTCTACTTAAATGCCAAACCCACCCATCATTTCATTTCAGTGAGTTAAGAACATTACAACCAAAACATCTAAAGGTTTAGACAATGCTTGATAAAAACCTTTTCCAACCTTCCCATGTTTCTTAACACATACAAATTCAACTTTTATTAAGTGAACAATGTCCGGTCCTGAATTTTCATCAAAATATTTTTTATATATACCTTGTGCCCATACAACATTTTCTCTGAAAGTTTCAGATGACCACTTTACCCGTTTGGATTTATACGTATCTTTTGAGAAGTGAACCCTTTCTCTCATAATAATATATGGACTATTCCCCTTAAGAGTAGGGGTAGTGAGGTACATCCAAACCATTCTTCTTTCTTGCATGTACCATTTCCTTTTCTTACTTTTAGCCATTTGCAGAATCCATTTAACCACCATGTTGAATCTTTCAACTTCTCATTACCTTCAGGATGATGAACAGGTGTGCACTTATATTCAATGCCATTGAGCTTCAAAAATGTATCTACCTCTTCAGTTTTACACTAGGCACCATTATCAATTATCAGCTGCCTAGGCAGACCTTTGTGGAGGATCGCATCAAAACATTTCACTATGCAACCAGCTTTGTTGTTTCCCTAACAGCTATCTCCGGCCATTTGGTAAAATAATAAATTACTACCAAAACATAACTCATCACATCTACAAGGTGATCCATAATGTCTACAAAAACCATCTCCCACATCATCTTAAGATATTTAATGGGCCACAAGTGAATCTTAAAGTGACTTGTGGTTTGTGATCAGCTTTCTAGCGGCAGAGGCTAGCAAAGCAAAATCTTATCGCCCTATCAATTTCTATAGGTCAGCAATCTCTTCCAACCATCCCTAAATCAATGGAAAACTAGTGTGAGAACATCCTCTTGTTTGTAGACTTTTGAAGGGAGTGACATTTTCTAATCCCCCTCTTCTTAAATACAGTCAATTATGGGATGTAAATGTTGTTTTATATCTGTTTCTGTCATGGCCTGATAATTCTCTTCTTTCTCTAAAAATGCTATCTGCAAAACTAACAATGTTGTTATGCCTCATTTCGATTAAAAGACTTTCCAATGATAGAGCTTTAGACATTTCTTCTTGTCCATGTTCTCCAACGGTGTTTTGTTCACAGTAGTTCGATATACCAAAACTACTTTCAAATGCAAATTCGACTTTGGAATTAAATGTATGTGCAAAGTTTTAAACTACCTTATTTTTACATATAAGTCATCCTTAAGGTGTGCCCTGGTGCCCCCAGGGTTAGGTGTACTGTAACTATAAGCAGGGGCCTTATAAAATATGTTTTATAAGCCTTGGAGGGCAACAATAGCCAGATATGTGTTTCCCTCATTGTAGTGAATAGGCTCCTTAGGCTAAAATGGGGCAGACTTTATTTTAAATAATAAAGTCTCCACAGAAGCTAGACATGGCAAGTTTGGTCTCAAACTGATTGTTATAATAAATGCAACAGCTTGCCATTGTTGGATTTAATATAACTTCTTCAGGGAAAGAGTTTGAGAACTCTTCCTAAAAGTTACCTGTTTCAGCTCTATAGTGCCCTTCTCTGATTGGCCAGCCTCTGGCAGCCTAGCCAGGCTGCCTTGATGAGGCGTGAAGTGGCCTGGGCTGACAAACAGGGCTGACTGGGGGAGGAGATTTTCCTCAGCAGATGGTGAAACAGGATGAAGTTAGAGCAGCCAAACTGGTTTTCAAAAGAGGGAAGGACATTTGGAGGAGCTCTGGACCACCCACCTTTCCTGCAAGCCCATACAACCAAGTGCCCTCCAGATTAGATCACGAGAGGTCAGGAGAGGGATGTGTTAAGGATTTTTAGTCACACAGTAGATGGGTTCAGCCGCCAGACCTACCCTCAAAAATTCAGTTTCTGCCATTTTGGATTTTTAAGGAATGTTGCTCCCTGGGACTGTTTTTTGCCATACTTCCCAGGAAGTGGTCATCCAAGAAGGTAGTGGCCTGTCTGTGATTGTACAGTTGCCCCCCTGTTTTTCACCCTAGGAGCAAGGATACATTTGGCAGAGCTGCACCCACACCTCAGATCCTAACTGGAATAAGATACTGGAGATGAAGGACTGCCCTGCTGGACCCCTGTCCTGCACCTGGACACTGCACTCACAAGGACTGCACCAGCTACACACTTTGGGCTTCAACAAGACAAGAACGTTGCCTTGCTTTGGCAACTCCAGGAGTGGACTCCCTGTAAGCTACAGGTACAAAGGAGCTGCCCACAGTCCTCTGCATCAAATCTGGCTAGAGGAGTCCAGCTGACCAGCGTCCAGTGGCCATTTGAGGATTCTGACCAGATGCATTCTGGGAACTGTAGTCCCAACTCTCAAGGAGAACCTCAGAGCTTCTGGACCCTTGGATCAAGATGTGGACCCAAAAAGGACCTCTGGAAAAAGATCCAGAAGTTTGGAGACATTTGGAACAACTGATGTAAACATCTCCAGAAGTTGAAGAAGTACATTGTTGGAGGTGAAGTCCTCGGCCCCAAGAGGCAAACCAGAGCCTCTGAACCCTTGGCTGGTGCTGTGGACCACTTTCCTGTACCAAGAAACACTTTTGAAAGTAAGTGTAACAGTGTTATATCATAGGTGGTCTGAACTCTGGACTTTGTCCCTGTCCAGTGTGACCTTTTTTTAACCCTTTGAACACTATTTTCTTCAAACCGCTAGAATGACTTTTAATTTTTACAAATTCATATCTCCAGTTCCTTACATTGGATTTTTGTTGTTTTTGTGTTTTACTTATGTACTGTTTTGTGATTGTTAAATGTTTTACACACGTCTCTAAATTAAGCCTTGTTGCTCATTGGCAAGCTACCAAGGGTTGAGCGGGGATTAATTTATTGAAACCTGACTCAACCTAGTGGGGGTTAGTGGCCTATTGCTAAGTGTAGGTACTTACCTGCCCTTACCAGTATCAATTTTCCAACAATGCTCTATACTCTAGCACCATGCCTCCCTATTGGAACACATTTGCTTTTATAAATTGTGGGTTATCTCTCGCACTGGTTTATGATCCAATCTTGAGGCAAAGCGAAAACAGACTCGATACACCTTTGAAATTGGAGAACCCTTAGGTGTTAAGTAAAAAAATCCCAATTTATAGCAGAATCAAACAGGATGCCCAGGTATGTCAAGTTTTGACCTTTGGCAACCTCGACCCATTGAATATGAGACAGCTTAGATTTTGTTTGTTGGCCCACATTTCATGATAAGTGATGTGACTAAATTAGACTTAATACCCAAATCACCCATGAAGGTGCTAAAGGCATCTACGAGAATTTGGAGCCCATTTACAGTTTGTAGGAAGTTGGCTCTGTATATACTAACTCAAAGTAAGAGATAGTGTGCACAGAGTCCAAGGGTTCTCCTTAGAGGATTATAGTGTCAAAATTAGATAATTCTAATGCTCTATTTTGTGGTAGTGTGGTCGAGCAGTAGGCTTATCAGAGGGTAGTGTTAAGCATTTGTTGTACACACACAGGCAATAAATGAGGAACACACACTCAAATACTTATCTCCAGGCCAATAGTTTTTATATAGAAAATTTATTTTAGAACCACAAGATTCATGATTTGAAGTAAATACATAAAATGCAAGCTACTCCGCATAGGTAAGTAAGGAACATTGAATCAAAGCAGTAGTACACACAGTATAGGTTAAAATGGCAATAAGCTATTTTAAAAGTGGACACTGCAAAAATCAACAGTTCCTGGGGAGGTAAATATGGTTACGTTTCTGAGGTAAGTAAAGCACTTACAAGTTCAGCCTCCTGGGCATAGGCAGCCCACCGTTGGGGGTTCAAGGCAACCCCAAAGTCACCACACTAGCAACATAGGGCCAGTCAGGTGCAGAGGTCAAAGGTGGGCCCAAAACACAAAGGCACCTATGGAGAACAGGGGTGCTCCAGTTCCAGTCTGCTGGCAGGTAAGCACCCGCATCCTCCGGGAGCAGACCAGGGGGGTTTTGTAGAGCACCTGGGGGACAAAACAGGCACCCAAAACACACCCTCAATGGCCGGGTGCAGTGTGCAAAGTTGGCGTTGGGTTTTCTATAGGAAGCAATGAAGGGAGGGCTTCTCGGGCTAGCCACCAACTGGGCAAGGCAGAAGGCCGCCTGATGGTCACTCCTGCCCTGGAGTTTAGTTCCTCTCGGTCCTGGGGCCTGCGGGTGCGGTGCTGGGTCCAGGCGTCGGGTTCCTTGTTACCAGGCAGTCGCAGTCAGGGGGAGCCTCTGGATCCTCTCTGCAGGCGCCTCTGTGGGGTGCAGGGGGGTCATCTCAGGTTACTCACGAGGTTGCAGTAGCCTGGGAGTCCTCTCTGCAGTGTTGGTTCTCTGTAGCTCGAGCCAGGGGCGTCGGGTGCAGAGTGTGAAGTCTCATACTTCGGGCGGGAAGAGTGAGTTCTTTAAAAGTTGCTTCTTTGTTGCAAAGATCTTGCTGTTGTTGGGCAGTGCCTCTGTTCTCCGGATTTTCTTGGTCCTTCGGGTTCAGGGCAGTCCTCTGTGTCTCTGTCCTCTGTGTTCCCTGTCGTATGCGTCGCTGTTCAGGTTCTTTGAGTCTGGAGACAGGCCGGAAGGGCTGGGGCCAAGTCAGTTGTCGTCTCTGTCGTCTCTGCAGTGCTTTCAGGTCAGCAGTCCTTCTTTCTCGTGTAGGTTGTAGGAATCTGATTTACTGGGTTCAGGGTCACCCTTAAGTACTAAATTTAGGGGTGTATTTAGGTCTGGGGGGCAGTAGCCAATGGCTACTGTCCTTGAGGGTGGCTACACCCTCCTAGTGCCTCCTCCCTGAGGGGAGGGGGCACATCCCTATCCCTATTGGGGGAATTCTCCAAAACCAAGATGGAGGATTTCTAAAGGCAGGGGTCACCTCAGCTCAGGGCACCTTAGGGGCTGTCCTGACTGGTAGGTGACTCCTCCTTATTTTTCTCGTTATCTCCTCTGGACTTGCCACCAAAAGTGGGGGCTGTGTCCAGGGGGCGGGCATCTCCACTACCTGGAGTGCCCAGGGGCTTTGTAACACGAAGCCCAAGCCTTTGAGGCTCACTGCTAGGTGTTACAGTTCCTGCAGGGGGGAGGTGTTAAGCACATCCACCCAGTGCAGGCTTTGTTCCTGGCCTCAGAGAGCACAAAGGCTCTCATCCCAGGGGGGCAGAAACTCATCTCACTGGCAGGCTGGCACAGACCAGACAGTCCTGCACTGAAGGATTGGGTAAAATACAGGGGGCATCTTCTAAGATGCCCTCTGTGTGCATTTTGTAATATATCCAACACTGGCATCAGTGTGGGCTTATTTTTCTGAGAAGTTTGATACCACACTTCCCAGTATTCAGTGTAGCCATCGTGGAGCTGTGAAGTTCGTTTTGACAGATTCCCAGACCATGTACTTAATATGGCCACTGTGTACTTACAATGTCTAAGAATGGACTTAGACACTGTAGGGGCATATTTCTCATGCAGCTATGTCCTCACCTGCGGTAAAGTGCACTCTGCCTTAGGGATGTAAGCCCTGCTACATGGGTGACTTACCTATGCCACAGGCAGTATTTGGGGTTCATGGCATCCTGAGGGGAATGCCATGTCGTCTTTGCCTTTTCTCCCCTCCAACACACACAATCTTCAATGGCAGTGTGCATGTGTTAGGTGAGGGGTCCCTTAGGGTGGCACAACACATGCTGCAGCCCTTAGGGATCTTCCCTGGTCACAGAGCCCTTGGTACCACTGGTACCTTTTACAAGGGACTTATCTGTGTGCCACGGGTGTGCCAATTGTGGAAACAATGGTAAATATTTAGTCAAAGAACACTGGTGTTGGGGCGTGGTTAGCAAGGTCCTAGCACACTTCTCAGTCAAGTCAGCATCAATATCAGGCAACAAGTGGGGGGTGTCTGCAACAGGGAGCCATTTTCCTACACAGTTCTTGTATTTAGAAAAGCATCCAGAGTACTGGAACTGAGCCGTTCATCAACTGAGGCAAAGCTTTCCCTGCTGTTCACAGGTAATTTTCTAAGGCCTTGATATAGATTCAACACAAGAAAGGGCCAAACGACACAGCCCTGACAAACCCCTAGAGTACAGTTATTTTAGGAGAGGGTTTGTCATTTGATACAGAACGTATCTTAGTCGATATATGCCGGTGTAATTATCCGAGCAGATCTATCAAGGCCTTTTCAATTCCCAACCCTTTCATTGTAACCCACAGTTTTTAGCGATGAACCATGTTAAAGGCAGAGGAGAGATCCATAAAGGCCATATGAATTGCCCCTCTCCTGGCCTTGACATATTCCCTATTATAAGGGATAAGTTGAGGCATGCTCAACTGTCTCTAACCCAGGGCAAAAACAAGCTGCATATCAGATAAAACCCTATACCTTTCTGCCCACACCTTCAACCATGAAGGTAAAACTTTACCTAAGATCTTAACAAGATATTTATTAGCGAGATTGGATGATAGCAACTTGGAAGATTCCTGTTCCACCTTTTTAAAAAGTGGAACAACAACTGCCTCATTCCATGATGCAGCTATGTGGGCCTGCAATGGTTGCTTTCAAGACTTTGGTTTGCAAAGAGGCCCAGAATGATGTATTTTATCTGAATAAGTCCACTGGGACTCTGCTTGGGCTGAGTGCTTGGTCTGAGGGGCTCCTATTGATTGCAAGAATGAAGTCTTCAACATCAATTGTCTTGCTCAAGTGAAGGGCATCACCATGACCATAACTTGCCTCTTCCTCCTTGACTGAATTGCGCTCAAGGTAAGTTAGATTGAAAACCTTGGTAAAATGCTCTCCCTGGTTTGGACAGGAATGAGGTACTCAACCTGCAGCCTTTCATACTCAGAGAAAAAATGGAAGGTTGACAACTTTCCAGAAGGCTGTGCAGTTTTTCATTTTATGGCAACTACCAAGTCCTCCCAGGCTTTCAATCTAATTTCAGCTTTTCTTGTGGCTAGTATTTCCTTGAAGGCTTCTCTAGTAGTAAGGACTTCTATCTTGGACATGGACATTTACTAAATGCTGATTTGAGATTTTTGTCAGCCTCAGTAACTTCATGATTGAATCAGCTATGCATCTGCTTGCGCTTAAGGGACTTGTGTGCAACTAACATAAGAGAGATGGAAGAACATGGTGAATTAAACACATCTAATTAATCCAAGGAACCTCTCCTTGTCTGGAGCTCGCTGTAATTGAATGTTGGTTACTTCCTAATAGCTCTTGCCTGGAGCTCGCTGTTAATGCAGGCTGATTATCTCTTAATAGCTCTCACATGGATTTCTCTTTAGAAACTTCTCACACTTACTTATAACCCCTTTATTCTGTGTGTTTTTCTCTACCCACAATGTAGGTGCTACACTCTACAAGATTGAGGTTGAGAACTATAGTGAGCAGATCATGATCGCTAATACACCTAGCAACCACATTCAACTCTATTAATAAAGATGCAATATCTATGTATAACAGTATAAAATCAATATTACTGTAATCTCCATTTCCCTTATTGGGGGGGGGGGGTAAATGCATTCATGGTGGGCTTGTAATAATGGGCAAAGACAATGTTCTTGGACAATATAATGCTATTAGCACATCCCCCTAAGAGGCATCTCTAAAATGTGTCATCTCCATCCCCTCAGTGTCCAATAAACCACAAATTGGGATATTACCCAATTACATAGGCAAATGTTTAAGACACTTACCCATAAACACAAAATGTTTTTGTTACTGATCTTGGAATTCAGACATCAACTACCTCAGAAGACATGACAATGAAAATATTATAGTAAAAATTAATTAGCAACTCAAATGATTCAGGGATCTTAAAAAGTAACATTTGATGAAAAGGGTGGTGCACTGAATTTCCTTAAAACTAGTTTAGTCAGTTTAACTGAAACAAAGGTGGCCAAGCCACCTTTTGCTTGCCAACAGGCAATAGTGTTGCTGGCGGACAACGTGTAATAGCTACTAAAACAAAAATGATTGTGACATGTCTCCTGGCAGCAAATGATATTGTAACCATTCACAAGAAACATCTAATCTGGATTAGTCAGTTTTGATTGCATTCCTGCAACGTTTCATAAAATCACCCTAATGCCACAGTATGCAACAGTGCTGGAGGAGGGTGACTATTGAGCTGAGAGCTGCACTGGTACATCTTACCTCTTTAATAAAGAGGTTTAATAGAATGATGGCAAAGCAAACTGCCAAGCCTGAAAGGTTCAATATGGGCATATGGGCATATTCACCAGGAATCCTTCTCAAACGCCAGGACTGAAGCTCGTCGCTAAATTCAGGTGCGTCAATAACTCCAGTGATACAAGGTAGGTTTGACTCTTTATTTAGTCCTGGAATGCGCAGCACAGCTCTCATCCGTACAAGCCGCTTCTCCCACCAAAACCATTTAGAATCCCTCAATTATTTGAAGTGACAGGTTAAGATCAATAAAAGGCAACACCACATGAAGGTAGATGTACTACAGCTCAGCTGGTCTCCAAGAAAAGAGGGAGAGTGGGATACAATTTAATCTTCCTTATTTTTAATAAAATGTAGATTTGCTTGGCACAAACTAGGAAAATCCTAGTAAGGTAAGGAAATCTAATTATATGGATTTTACATAGTACGCAATATGTAGTACTTGCAGTATACTCAATCAGTCTGAAATAGACAGTCCAAAAGGTGGAGGCTTTGGACCAGACCATAAATTAGGCCTTTGGTGCCATAGCTCCATGGGCTGAATGAGCACAAAATTTAGAAACATCAATACTTAATTCAAACATCAGTCATCAAACCTATCTGGCCAAAGCAGGTGAGCTTACTGGGTTCTTCTAAACAAAATCAGAAGTTCGGAAACAGAGGCAGATCTGATAGAACTTATACATCTTTCATTTTTCTTAGGCAAAGTGCATTGTAGAGTTGATGATAATCATGAAAGTAGAGGTAAAATACAGAAGAAGACTGCTTGGTCCTTTCTGGGACGGAACTACCACCCCTTCAAAGGCGAAAGATCCCCGTGCGATAGTCAGCGCTCCAACATCAGAAACTATTCTGATAGGCATCAAACAAAAACAGTAGTCCAAATGGACAGCAGTTGTTTCAGGGATAAATCGGAATTAAAGGGCCATGTTGAGAGTCCTTGAAGAACTATGTTAACATCTCATGCTGAGGATTAACAAGGCTAAGGGAGATGAGCCAGCTGGATGTCTGTCATTACTATTGCAACAAAGAAACATTCAAGGGGGCAGAGTAGGAAACATTGATAGACCTGTAAGAGAGAACATCCTCATACAGGCGGATGGCGGATAGACCTCAGATAGACAGACACTTTACCAGGCTGACTGCCAAGGTGGAAACAACAGCCAACACAGCGGTAGCCGCCTACAGCCAGGTGGGAGTCAAAGTTCCGCCTACTGTATTAAGACACAAGAAACCACCACCTTTTCAGGGGCGGTACCAACAACATCAAAAGCCTGGAGGAAACACTGCTCAGAAGTAAAAGGCCTCACCATTGGAGACTCAGGGAACAACCATTGAGCCAGAGCTGCATGTCTTCCCCATGCTCTTCTACATGCTGCTCCACCACGAACACCAACGACGGCGAAGAAGACAACGGTGAGAACAGCTGCCTAGCACACAAGGGAGGAGGGGAAGGAAAAAGAGAGTGACACACAATGCACAACACCCCTCCCCACAACGCCATACACACAATCAGCTGCATTACTAAAACATTTTACCCTCGTAACTCGGATGAATAATGCGAGGACACAATAAATTCACTAAAGTGAGTGTAATAAGAACAACACAGTATAAATAACGTTTAGCCAATGTAACAGATAATTACAATTGTACAGTTCAAGGGACACTGCCCAGTCCCCATTTTGCGTGGGCCACATGGCCACAGGCCAAAGTCATAGGCCACACTCGTCACCTGTATCAACATAGAGAGAACACTGCAGGGGCATCAGTTGGTAAAAAGACAGGCACCTCAGGGGGACAAGGGACGGGGGCACCTCAGCTAGGAGATGAAACAAGACCACTGGTTCTGGAGGGGGCAACATGCCCTGTGCTTGGTCCTGGGAAGTGCAAGGCCACAGTCTCTCAAGTGGGTGACTTGCCCACATGCTCTGGAGAGGGCAACATGCCCTGTGCTTGGTTCTGGGGAGTGCAAGGCCACAGTCTCTCAAGTGGGTGACTTGCCCACTGGCTCTGGAGAGGGCAACATGCCCTGTTCTTGGTCCCGGGGAGTGCAAGGCCACAGTCTCTCAAGTGGGTGACATGCCCACATGCTCTGGAGGGGGCAACATGCCCTGTGCTTGATGCTGGGGAGGCTGGGGTTGGTGGGTGTCTTATCCACTGGTTCTGGAGGGGGCATCGTGCCCTGTGCTCTTGATCCTGGGGAGGCTGGGGTTGGTGGGTGTCTTACCCACTGGTTCTGGAGGGGGCATCATGCCCTGTGCTCTTGATCCTGGGGAGGCTGGGGTTGGTGGGTGTATTACCCACTGGTTCTGGAGGGGGCATCAAACCCTGTGCTCTTGATCCTGGGGAGGCTGGGGTAGGTGGGTGTCTTACCCACTGGTTCTGGTGGGGGCATCGTGCCCTGTGCTCATGATCCTAGGGAGTGCAAGGTCACAGTCTCTCAGGTGGGTGTCATACCCACTCGATTTGCAGAGGGCAGCCCGCACAGCAGCCCATAGAGGCAGGACTTCATACCGTCCGCCGGCAGTGACGGGTGCTCAGCGATGGTAGTGGTGCTGCTGGAGCCACTGGTGGGGGGAAGCTCCAGCCCATCCCCTGCAGCCTCAGATGGCTGCACACTGGTGGTGGTGGTGTTGCTGCTGCTGGTGGTGGGGGAAGCACCAGCCTATCCCCTGCAGGCTCAGATGGCTGCACAACCATGGTTGGTGGTGGGGGCTCCGTCTCAGTTCCTACCCCAGGCCCCTTGCCCTTCCTGCCTACTGGTGCTGGGTCTTTGGTCTTCTTGGCAGCAGCTGGAGCAGGCTCCGTGGTCTTCTTGGCAGCTGCTGGGGCAAGCTCTTGGGCTTCTAGGCAGCAGCTGGGGCAGGCTCCTTGGTCTTCTTGGCAGCAGCTGGGCAGGCTCCTTGGTACTCTTGGCAGCAGCTGGGGGAGGCTCCTTCACCTTCAGGACATGTGCCCTGGATTCTTTCCCACCACGAGTGGGTGTGGTGACTACTGGGCTCGTGGACTGGGTGCCTGAGGTGCTTGTCTGGGTTTTTGCCACCCTGGCCAGATGTGCAGGACGGGGGAGGGGGGAAGGGAAGAGGTCAATGGTAGATAGGAAAACCTTTTTAGGGACATTGGGGCGGGAAGAGGGAGATGGTATGGGAGTGGTGGAAGAGGGAGTGGTTGTAGGAGGTGTGTGTCTGCTGACTTTGGGTGCAGGTGCATGGGCTGGATGCTGTTGTGAGGTGGATGGCTGTTGGGTGTCTGAGTGCTTGTGTTTGTGTACTTTAGGAGTGGGGACAGACACAGTGGGAGAGGACACAGGGAACATGTGCCTGGCTGTTGTGGAGGTGTCTGCCAGTGAGGTGTGTGTTCTGCTAGGTGTGGTGGTGATGCTGGTAGTGGATGAGGATGTAGTGCATGCAGGTGTCAGTGTAAACGGAACTGGGAGGGAGGTGGAGGAGGAGAGGGACACAGTGGAAATTGTGGATGTTGGTGTGTCTGCATCTGGATGGCGTTTGTGTGAGTGCCTGTGGGATGATAGTGGTGCATGTGTTTGCCTGTGCCACTCTTGTGTGTTGTCTTGTGTGCATGCTCGTCTGACTTTGTGCTTGGGATAGGTTGGGGTTGAGGGGAATGGGATTGGGAAGAGGAAGTTGGAGGGGGGAGGGTGGAAACAGGGACAATGGCTGCCATCAGAGAGGAGGCCAGAGCTTGGATCGATCTCTGTTGGGCCACCAAGCCAGTGTGAATGCCCTCCGGGAATGCATTAGTCTGTTGCATCTGGGCTGCCAGCCCCTGGATAGCATTCACAATGGTTGACTGCCCTACAGAGATGGATCTCAGGAAGTCAATAGCCTCCTCACTCAGGGCAACAGGGCTCACTGGGGCAGGGCCTGAGGTGCCTGGGGCGAAGGAGGTGCCAACACTCCTGGGTGAGCGAGCACAGTCAACTCGCTGAGGGGCTGCTGGGAGGGTGGTGCTCGTGCTGGGGGTGGCGGCTGTACCTGTAGCTGGGGTGGTCACAAAGGTATCCGCCACCACCAGGGAGTTTCCATCGGAGGAGATATCTGTATCAGAACTGTCCTCTCCAGTCTCAGCCGTGGTGCTCCCCTTGCCCTTTGTCCCACTGGTGCCCTCACCATCGATGGACTCTGCCTCTTGGGTCCTGTGGGATGCAGCTCCCTCCGTCATTGGTGCCTCTGCTCCTCCACCAGATGATGCTAATGTACATAAGGACAAGGTGACAAAACAAAAAGGGGGGGAAGAGGCAAAGGATACACTTGGTCAATGGCTGCACCAACACCACTGTTGGCGTACACAGCACTCACACACACAGGTAACTGGCCTACGCAATATGCATTGCACTACCAGTGATATGGCTAGCCACCAAGGCATGGGGAGGGGCACACACCGCCAAATGCTGCACACCTGGGACCCACACAGCCCTGACCAGTAGTGGATGCCTGCGAGCTAGGTAGCAAGATTATCCCTTCAGGACCATTGCCACCAAGTGACCTACTCTGTAATGTCAGACCTTGCCTAGGGACACCCACTGACACACATTCCCCACCCAGATGCCACCCTACCATGCGTAAGTTGTGATGATGGGCACTGTACTCACCCCCTTGTGGCTGGTGTGTTGCCCTCAAGCCCCCATCCAGCTCAGGATAGGCCACCGCCAGTATGCGGACCATCAGGGAGGGTCAGGGTTCGACGGGAACCCCTTCCTCATTGGGAGGCCATCGCCTCCGCCGTCTTCTGTACCCAGCATCGCAGGTCCTCCCACCGTTTCTGACAGTGTGTGCTCCGCCTGCCGTAGACCCCCAGTGTCCTCACCTCCTTGGCAATGGCACGCCATATACCCTTCTTTTGATGGGCGCTGATCTGCAGAGGGAATACACACAGGAAAATATTATCGGTCAGACAGTCCTGCCTGTTACACTTATGGCCCACCATACCCCTCCACGTCACCATTTACGCACACATGGCCCAGCACACAACCTGTACGCCGCCAAGGGGACATCCACCTACCTCCATTACACGAGTCCTTCACACATCATTCCATGCATTTATGCCACATGCATCGTGCCCACAGTGTACTCACCTGTTGGTCTGGAGGCCCATACAGCTGTCTGTATTGGGGTAGGAGCCCATCCACCAGTCTCTAACTCTGCAGAGGTGAAGGCAAGGGCCCTTTCCCCAGCCACATGGGCCATGGTAGGTTTCAGACACAGGTCACAGCAGCACATGCAGTGTAGGTCCTCTCCTGTGGAGGGTAAGGTATCAAGTGAGGAATCAGATAGAAAATGGCAGTCACCTCTGCGGCGGTGCATACCGTCACCGCCGGCATACATCATCATTGGCCACTGTACCCCATAGGGACCAATGTTAACCAATGAGGAGTTGCACGGCGGTTCTTAACCGCCTCCCGCAACGGTGCACAGCATCAGCGAAATTACCTAACTTCCACCTGTCCCTCCACACAGGACAGGCGGAAACCATTTCAGGGGGGCGGGGGCAGGCCCAGGATAATTACTGCGTCACTGTCTAAATTTAGACATACAGGACAATTCTCACTTACCCATTACAATTTGACAGCATGCATTGTACTGTTGTAGCCCCACTGTTTAGTTTGTGACCGGCTCCTCACTCTTTTGTCCCATAGATTGCTACTTCTGCGGATGAATAAGAGATGGAGACATACCCCTGTGTACAGACCCCTGGTGGACTTGGCAACAAAGGAGGACAGGCACATAATACTCACCTATAGACTTGACAGGGCCATAATCATACAGCTGTGTGCCCAATGGGAGCCTGACCTGACATCTGCTATCTGTCACTCCCCTGGGATCCCCCCTCTTGTGCAAGTTCTATCAGTGCTCCAGTTCCTGGCAACTGGTCCTTTCCAAGTGACAGTGGGCTTGGCAGCAGGAATTTCACAGCCAATGTTCTCAATAGTGCTGACCAGATTTTTGTCTGCCCTGATTTAACACATGTGCAGCTACATTGTATTTCTTCAGGTGGAGGATTTGGCCACAGTGAAGGCTGACTTCTATGCAATGGGACATATCCCCAACACAATTGGGGTGATTGATGGAACACATATTGCATTTGACTCCCCTCGTCAAAATGAACTGGTGTACAGAAATCGTAAGAGTTTACACTCAATGAATGTCCAGATGGTGTGCTTGGCAGACCAATACATCTCCCACGCCAATGCTAAGAATCCTGGGTCAGTGCATGATGCCTTTATCCTGAGGAATAGCAGCATCCCAAATGTGATGGGCCAACTACAGAGGCACAGGGTGTGGCTAATAGGTGAGCCATGGTCCCCACCAAGTATATGTTGGTGTATGGGTATGGTGTGGGCCATAAGGAATAGTGTGTGGCTAAATGTTGTCCCTCAATATTTGCAGGTGACTCTGGTTATCCCAACCTATCATGGCTTCTGACCCCTGTGATGAATGCCAGGACAAGGACAGAAGAACGTTATAATGAGGCACATGAGCGAACCAGAAGGACCAAAGAAAGAACCTTTGACCTCCTGAAGGCCAGGTTTCAGTGTCTCCATCTAACAGGTGGATCCCTGTGCTACTCACCCAAGAAGGTCTTCCAGATAATAGTGGAATGCTGCATGTTGCACAACCTGGCCCTGAGACGCCATGTGCCTTTTCTGCAGGAGGAGGAGGCTGGAGATGCCCGTGTGGCAGCAGTGGACCCTGTGGACAGTGACAATGAGGAGGTAGAGGATGAGGATGAGGACAACAGAACGGCAGTGATATGACAATATTTCGAATGACACACAGGCAAGAAAGTGTTACTTCACATTTCATTGTCATTATTTTTAAATTCTTTGGCACTGGCATGCTGTTATTTCCCACTTCCACGCCCACTTACTGAACCATTTGGCAATTCATTTTACAGATGTTGGTGCATCACTATGGCTCCTGGTGGGATCACTGCAGCCAACTACAGGTCTTTCTTCTGCACTTATTGACTGTACAGTTGAATTCCATTGTTTGTACCTGTTTAAACGAATACATTCTTGAAAAATGTGACATACTTGTATTTTTTCCAAGGGTGTTTATTGAAGTGCTAAGAAAAAGAGGGACAAGTGCAATGGGATGGGGGGATGATAGTTCCAGTCTGTAGCACTGGTGCATTGTCCATGGGGACCTAGGAAGGGAAGCAATGGCAGTTCAAGGTAGACAGGGTGACATAGTGGGACACAAGAGTGACAATAAGGAGAGTCTCCTGGTGGGGGTCTTGACAATAGTCTCTGGCTTCTGCCTGTATCACAGGGAACATTTGCGGGGTGGTTCTCCTTCTGAAGAGGGAGGGGTGCTGGTGGCCTGTGAGTCCTGTGGAAGGGCCTCCTGGCCACTGGCAGAGGTGGAAGGCAGTTCAGATGACTGGCTAGTGGCAGTGGCCCGCTGGTGTGAGACTGCCTCCCTCATAATGTTGGCCATATCTGCTAGCACCCGTGCTATGGAGACCAGGGTGGTGTTGATGGCCTGCAAGTCTTCCCTAATCCCCTGGTACTGTCCCTCCTGCATCCGCCTGTTCTCCTGAACATTGTCAAGGATCTGGCCCATCGTGTCCTGGGAATGTTGATATGGTCCCAGGATCCCGGTGAGTGCCTCCTAGAGAGTCGGTTCCCTGGGCCTGTCCTTCGCCTGGCACACAGCAGTCCTCCCAGTTTCCCTGTTGTCCTGTGCCTCTGTTCCCTGAACCGTGTGCACACTGCTACTGACCCCAGGTCCCTGAATGAATTGGGTATGAGGTGTGTCTTGGGGTCCCTGTAGAGGTGGAAACACTGCTGATTGGCGTGTCCTGGGAACAGAGGTGTGGGTATGCAGGGAGGGTGCTGTAGTGGTGTTTCCTGATGTGGGAGGCTCTGTGGTTGTCTGTGACTGGGCTTGGGTAACCAACTGTCCAGAGGTCCCTGATGGGCCAGGTTGGTCATCCAGATCCAGGCGATCAGAGTTGCTGTCATCACTGTGGGCCTCTTCAGTTGGAGGACTGGATATTGCTGGCACCTCCTCTCCAGGACATTGGCTGGGGTACCTGTGGGGATGTAAATTATGTGTTATTCTTTCTGTGTGCGACATTTTGTGCATCAGTGGGTTGCCCTCTTTGGTTGTATTTGCCCTGGCAGCTTTGACTTGTGTAAGTTGTTATGTGGTGGGCTAGCTGGGTATCTCTAGTATGCATGCTTTGGTGATAGATGTTCATGCAGGGCTGTGAGTGATGTCCATGCATTGGTAGAGCATGCAGGTCTTGGCATTGGGATGAGTGAGATGTGATGGTGGGGTGTGTGGGAGGTGGTGGAGTGATGGGAGTGAGGGTGAGGGTGGGGGTATGTGATGGCATGCAGGTAGGGGGATGATAGTAAAGAGTTGACTTTCCAGAGTCCAGTCCTCCTCCTATTTCGGCCAGGCCCTCAGGATGCATGATTGCCAAGACTTGCTCTCCCATGTTGTTAATTGTGGGGGAGGAGGTTGAGGTCCACCACCAGTCCTCTGTACAGCGAGTTGGTGTCTTGCTGCAATGGAACGTACCGTCCCCCGTAGGTCATTCCACCTCTTCCTGATGTCGTCCCTAGTTCTTGGGTGCGTTGACCCTGTCCACGATCCTCCGCCATAGCTCCATCTTCTTGCAATGGATACCTACTGCACATGTGCTCCAAATGGCTGAGGCTCTACACTGATGATTTCCTCCACCATGACCCTTAGCTCCTCCTCAGGTAATCGGGGGTGTCTTTGTGGTGCCATGGGTGTTGTGTGGGGTGTGTAGGTGAGGGTGTGTTGGGTAATGTGTTTGGGTGTGTGATGTGGTGTACGTGAGTGGTGCATAGGTGTGAGTGGTGTGTGGCTCTGGTTGTGTCAGTTGTCTTGCTGTCTCTCTCAGGTGCCAATTGTTTGTAGTCGTAAAGGGTTGTGGGTAATGTGAGTGTGTGTTTTATAGTGGTGTGGGTGTGGTGTGTTTATGGGTATCAGGTGTGTGTTGTTTGGATTGTCCAATGTGGTGCTGTTTTGTTTGAGTGTGTTTATTTTTAGCACAGCAGTATGTACCGCCAATAGTTTACCGTCATTGAATGTCCGCTGTGGTGATTCGTGGGTCATAATGTGGTGGGCGTAGTTCTGTTGGCGTAACCGCCAGTTTATCAGTGACCTTTGATCTGGCAGATTTGTGTCTGTGGCAGTATTCTGTTGGATTGATGTGTGTGTGTGTCATAATATGGTGAACGGATATCTGCCGCCGCCGCAGTATGTTGGTGGCTTTCAGCGTGGGGGTAAGTGGGATTTGCCATCAATGTCATAATGAGGGCCTAAGTTTAGGATGAACAGAACTGCTAACAAGACCTTGGTAGGCTTGACATTTTTGCATGTGGAGAAGAGTGCACAGAATCGGGAAAAATGGGGGAAGCACATAGGCCATCATGGGTTTCAAGAACTGGAGGAAGGTGTCCTTTGTCCAAGTCTTTGGATGTGGGTGCCAGCTCATACATTTTGCTACCTATCTATTGAGATGGGAGGTAAACTTCAAATGGGCCTCAAAGAAAAGACATCCTCAAAAAGACTGGCAATCCTGCACCCAGTTGCTGGAATTCTGAAGATGAAGGGAGAACCAATCTGCTATTGAACTGGATTCACACAGATAATAATCATCTCAGACAGGAAGATTCCTCATGAGACAAACATTTCACAGGGCTACAGACAGTGTAACTAAGGTACTGGGCCTGGTGCCCCCAAGCAGTTCACCTACTAGACTGCTGACATGTTATCCATCTAAGGAAGAAACTGCAATTTTGCCTATGTAGTGGAAGGGAGCAGGTCCCTAAAGTTCATGTGAAGAGAGAGTCAACTACTGTGACCACAATCCTCTGAGAGAGGAACCCTGAAGGTTGGTTCTCCACCCAAACTAACCCTGTTTTGAGTTTGGAGACACAGGGGTTTGCAGTAATCTCTTTCCATTGGGAAAGAAAAAAACAAATGAGTCTTTACACAGCCATTAAAGAAAAGAGTAAAGGAAAGAAGAAACAAGATTGTGGGCTTCCCTGAAGAGGATCCCGAATAAGCAGTGTAGAATAAATATCAACCTTAGCTGTTGTTATGGGCACCACCTCCACTACCTGAGAATCTCCCTCTTGGATCCATGGAAACAAACACGAGGGAAGAAGCAATAAGAAGGCAAGTTTCTGGAGCTGGAGAAGCACCCCGTCCTTTCATTGGTCAATCGAAAAACATGTTTCTTGAATAAGACATTTTTTGTTGGACTGGGCTCAATCTGAGGAAGAGAACATATTAATGTCCTTGGAAATATTTCTAAGGAAGGTGCCAAAACTGAAGACTGGCTAAGAAGTCATAAAGAGCACTAGATACCATATCTCTGGTTTTGGGGGTCCATGCACATGAGAATGGGATTTCTGTGCTCGCCAGAGAAAGGTGCTCTGGAATCCCCTAAGAGGCAAACTGCTGTCTGAGCCCAACCCCTAGGGACAGCAAAGTCTAATTATTTGTGGGTGGTGAGACCATATTGCAACATATTTAATATATTTAATAACCTGATGGGGATCCACATTGTCAAGCACTTGATTCTGGCAACATTTGAGAAACCAGTCAATGCCCTTTCTTGATCACAACCAGAGCAGATCAAGGTATCTTCTTTGGGAGTTGAAGCCCAATGTGGTGGGAAAAAGTAGTATGTCATCAGCATCATCAGCAATCCACATCGAAATTAGCTTCCTTGCTTATTGTGAGAGGAAAGAAGACTAAGGGCCAAATTTATAAATGCACAGGCATCCCGTTGTTCTACCAGGGGGGATGGAGTAAATTACTCCATCCCCAAGTGGAGGGACCACCAACAACATTTATACATAACCACGAAGAAGGCAATCATTTATAATGCATTAACACAGCAGTTTCTGACAATGCATTTCGCTGTTTGGGGCAGGGTTGTGTCATGCTGACACAGCCATGCACCACACAGATTCCTTATTTTATTTTCAAAAAGAAAGCCCTGAAACTGGATTTTCTTTTTTTAAAACAAAAAATGTAATGCTCCCCTCTTCATGGGAGTCATAAATAACATTTTACCATCCTTTGCTGCCAGTGTTTCCCTGGCGGTGAAAAAAAGTTTTTAAAAAATGGCTATTTTATTGAGTGGGTGGACATTTAGACATATCTCCGACAGCCCTTAGTCATCACCCTGTCGGAGAGGTTTGGCTATCGCGATGAATGAGTAGTCATCTCTGTAGCCTAACCTATGGTCTACAGCATCTAAATCAGGGGTGGACCATTATGTTGGCAGTAAGAATACTCAGTCGCTGTTGCGATGGAATAGCCTTACCTCCCATTCATAAATCATCCCCTAAGTCAATATCATCACATGAAATCTACCTATTAGTTCTCCTCAAATAGGACTAGTCAGAAGGCTACAGAAAAGTGAATGGTGTACATTTATCAAGACGCTGCTTGAGATGTAAGTGCTTGCACTATTAGTATTACCAGTGGGTTATGTAGTGGCAGGTGTTTCCTCGCAGACACGCAAAAAAAAACAGAAGGTCTCAGAGATCTAGTTAAGCACATTAGTGGAGGAGGGGAGAGGGTCTGGAGTCCAAGACATCCTCTAAGAAGCTTGCCAGGATGATGACATGAGGGAAAGGGAGAGCTCCAAGGAGGCCCCTATCTCTCTGTTAGAGTCAACAAGGAGGTTTAGGACATGGCCTTTAGGAAGTGCTGCTGATAATGGGAAGGAGGTTTCTCGGAAAAGTTATTACTGGAAAAGTTGTTTTGTTACAGTAATGGTAATGGGGAAAGGTACTGCAGAATTCTTAAGACAAGTCTTAAAAAACCCTTATGCCTTGTCTGTCCTTCCCTCTCTTCCATCAATCCTCTCTTAATATTTCCCTTTTTTTGGTAAGACCCTTAAGCGAGAGCATAGGGATTGCTTAAGCAGCTGATGAAGAGAAAGCAACTAGTAGCTATTAGAGCTTTTATCAACCAATGTCAGATGAAAAAGGCTTGGGTGATGACAATAATAACAGCTATTTGAAGGGTGGTGGTGCAATTAGGGGTATGCCAGATGGACAAAGAAAAATAGATGAGAGGAATAGTTATTTGTCCATGGCTGAGAAAGAGAGGGAGCAGGGACGTTGCTGTATCAAAGGGAATCACACAGGACAAATTAAAAGAAGAGAAACATGCAGTGAAGGTGTGTGTGAGGCAGCAGAAAATTGTGAAGCTTGAGTGATGTGAGGTACAAAGAAGCAGATTGAAAACACAAAATATCAAGGCAAATAGGGAATAGAAATTCATGGATTGAAAGAAAAGTTAGGAAAAGTTGAGTGAAAGCGCTTAGGATGATCAAACTCGAGATTGGCCTGAAACTGGAAGTAGTCAAATAATAATAAATACTACACAACAATTTACTTTCAGCATAGTTCACTGGGCAGACCTGTTTGATTACATACCTATCCAGGCTGTATGGCTAAACATTTTCTACTATTTGATCTGTAATCATAAAAGTCCCATAAGGCCTTCTATGTCATGTCAGTGGACACATTTTCTAAATTGTATTTGTCCATAAATTATAGACTTCGGGCTGGTGGCATTAGTGCAAACGGTTTTCAGGAAATGTATAAATTCATTGATAACAACTATCAAGTTGGAAATCAGTTTTCAGTACAATCAGAAATTATGAGAACTTCAAACATTTTGAATGTGAATGATTGTGCATTGGAATTCTGTTAAATAATTATTTCTTTACCTCAGATTTAGATTGCAGATTAATTTAGCTGTGAGTAGAATTTCCAAATGTCCTTTTTTCATTCAAGTTATACATTTACCACTATGTGGGTTTATAACTTATATTTGGGGCCATATTTATACTTTTTGACGCAAAACTGCACTAACGCAGTTTTGCGCCAAAAAAATTAGCGCCAGCTAACGCCATTCTGAAGCGCCATGCGGGCGCCGTATTTATTGAATGGTGTTAGCCGGCGTTAGCCGACCGGCGCTGCCTGGTGTGCGTGAAAAAAAACCACATACACCAGTAAGCGCCGGCGTAGGGAAAAATGGCGTTTGGGCGTCCAAAAATGGGGCAAGTCAGGCTGAGGCAAAAAAATCGTCTTAACCCGATTTGCGCCATTTTTTTTGGGCGCCCAGACGCCATTAACATGACTCCTGTCTTAGCAAAGACAGGAGTCATGCCCCCTTGCCCAATGGCTATGCCCAGGGGACTTCTGTCCCCTGGGCATGGTCATTGGGCATAGTGGCATGTAGGGGGGCACAAATCAGGCCCCCCTATGCCACAAAAAAAAATAAAAAAAAATACTTACCACAACTTACCTTTTCTTCCCTGGGATGGGTCCCTCCATCCTTGGGTGTCCTCCTGGGGTGGGCAAGGGTGGCAGGGGGTGTCCCTGGGGGCTTGGGAGGGCATCTCTGGGCTCATTCTGAGCCCACAGGTCCCTTAACGCCTACCCTGACCCAGGCGCTAAAATCCGGCACAAATGCGGGTTTTTTAGTCCCGCCCACTCCCGGGCGTCATTTTTGCCCGGGAGTATAAATACGACGCATATGCATCGCAGTCATTTTTTAAGACGGGAACGCCTACCTTGCATATCATTAACGAAAGGAAGGTGTTCACGCCAAAAAATTACGCTAACTCCATGAACTTTGGCGCTAGACGCGTCTAACGCCAAAGTATAAATATGGAGTTAGTTTTGCGTCGAATTTGCGTCGAAAAAAACGACGCAAATTCGGCGCAAACGGAGTATAAATATGCCCCTAAATGCCCTAACGGTCCATGCATTTATGATAAATGTTTACCCAAAAAAGGGATTCAGGATAACCTGCTCTACATCTGAGATCTGTGAATCATACTTTCCCACAATGGAGTGATGTCTGAGAGTAAGTAATAAAGCATTAGAAGTAGCAGCATTACACTGAGTATAACTCTGGTACTCTGAGCTGTAAGTGGACTGGTGGCTCCAGCACCAGAATTGCAGGTCTGCAAATTATACAACCTAGAATTTCAGGCCAGGTGATCCGTGCATGTTTTCACTGGGTGGAGATGTTCACCCAGTGAAGGCACTGAAGTGGGTCTTGGGAACTTCTTCCCCAGCCCAGAGACAGGCAGAGCCCAAGGTCAGTGACAACGTTTGGACGGACTGTGCTCTTTCACTCTTGATGATAGGTCGATAAAGCAGTGCCTAGGGCTCTTGCCCAGAGACATAAAGATCCCTGGGCTGATGCTGTGAGCCTCATCCCTCCACCAGGAGACAAACACTGTCCTGGGACGATGGCAGTGGCCCATGCTGTTTGCCACATTTACTCCACCCATCTCCCAGAAAATGTGAGAAGCAGAAAATGCTCACTGCGTTCTGTTTCTGCTACCATCACCTTACCTTCACACCCACCACCATCACCCCACAGCCCTCAAACAGGCCCTCCTGCTTACACTTCATGTTTAGAGCAGGCAGAATATGTCAGCAGGATTTGCCTGGAATCAGGGAAAAACACTTGCAAACGGACCGTCTATTTCTGGCTCACTGTAGGTGGATATAAAATACTTATGCTATGACTCCATAGTTTCAATTAAATGTTGCTAGGGTCCCTGGTAAATGTTATCCATACATTTAATCCAACGTAAGGCTTTACTACAAATTGGTTAATGATATTTATATAACTTAGGTCCAGTTCAGGCACTATGCTCTCCAAATATGGACATCAAAGTATAAACCACAGACTTGATGTCATAAATGAAATAGTACAGCACTTGCAGACTGCAAAATCTGCACTGTGAAGCATTATATCAAGTCTTTTTTATTATTCTTAATAGTAGAAATAGTAGTAGTATTACTGCTACTGCTATTATTGTTATATTTCCCTACCACACAGTGAAGCCATATCACTCAGATGTATAGTTTAAAAGTGAGTGAATGTCGAGCAGTGCATTTGTGTATTTGTCTTGTTGAGACATTGGGCCTCATTAGGAGTTCAGCAGACGGGAAGACCCGTTTGCCCAACGTCCGATAGGGAGGTTGCTGCTACACTGATTACCTCCCTGCCAGACCTATTAAGACGTTCCCGCTAGGCTGACTGGATTCCAACAGTCAGCCTAGCGGGAAAGTGGTGGCAGCATTGTCTCTGGCTCGTAATCGAGCCGGCAGCAATGCTGTCGCCTGCAGGGTGCACGAGCACTCTCGCAATGTTCACTGTCTGCACTGGAAACAGTGAATATTTCGAGGGTGATGGGCAGGGGGGCCCCTGCTATGTGCATGGGCAGTGCAGGGACCTTCCTGTGGCCCATTGCACCTGTTCTCCACGCGCCTGGCAGAGAACTGGGTCGAAATCAGCAGGGCGATGTTAGATGCAGTGCTGCCCTGGCTGATGCTGACCTGCACTGGCAGTCAACCCATTGGGATCACCAATCCCAGCAGAGATGGTGGAACCCTGGCGGTCTTAATATGGCAGTCGGACCGCCTCAGCAGCGGCGGTCCAGACCGCCACCACGAGGCTGGTGGTCTCAAGGCCGCCAGCCTCGTAATGAGGACCTATGTATGGTATGTTAATCAAATGGTATGATAGCTTTTAGGCTAGACATGGCAATGCATCTGTCTCCGTGACCTGTTGTTACCAATTCTATGGCATACACATAAAGTGGGATTTGGCCCCACTCTACAGGAGCATTACCCCATCACGATATGTTATTTGATATTCAGTGCATTATTCCACCTCCTATTGAGTGCTTGCATTGCAATGCACGAGGGACTATTTTACATCTCAAAAAGACACTAAATCATCGCACTAAAGCCTTTATCTTAAATATGTAATGTGTACAGAAAGCAATTGTTCTGAAAATAAAATAAATTTCTTTCCACTGTATATGGCTTTAGAAAAAAAGGTAGTCAGGATTCAAATTGCAAGTCAGATTAGTTTGGCAAAGCTTTTTTTACATGTTTTCATTGCTGACAGTAGTTTAGTCAGATTTGTTTTTCAAATTACACGTTCTGTAAAATCTCTTACTGCTAAATAGGAGGTGGTCTAAGATCTTTTATTCACTGCTTTCAACCTCTTATGAACTGTCTCAGGAAGCAACGCCTCCTCTGAAATTATTTCTCCTTGGGAAGCGAAACTGGCCATAAGAGAGTCTGCCTTCACTGTGGTCAGAACTCTTCATAAAATTCAACAAGGGATATCTGCGCACTAAGAAACGTGGGAAGAACTGATGATCTACGTCCTTTCACTCGGTCGCCAATACTTTCTTGATCACTGGATGTAAAAGAAGTGACTTTGGTTCTGGTAGATTTAGAAGAAATCCTCTTCATTAGACACCTCTGAGGCTTCTGGCAAAGCCAGAATTTTTCTAAAGTTCAGGAATAGCTGTGGCAAGTCCTCTTTTTGCACATTATGCCCTTTGACAATCTCTTCCTCTCCACAATTCTGAGTAGTGTCTGGGGGCACTGTGGGCCCTTTCGGCCGGCTGGGGAGCCCCTCACCTGTCTACAATATCTGCCTCCACTGCATTCTCTATTATCGTCTGTATAGCAGCTAATGATGGTGTTGCATAGTCACAGGACCCACCTCCATCTCATTCTGGGAAGAGAGTTATTTATGCTCTTTCTTTACCGACTATTGGTTCAGCACACTGGGGAGCTGAGCTGAGACTTCCTTAAATAATGTTGTCCAGCAACCTACTCTCGTCTGAAATTGAAAACAATCAGCCTGGAAGATTGCACAACTTCTGTACGAAGAACCTATGTAGGTACAGGTCTACTCACCACACAAATAATGTCCCAACCAGCTATTATTAAGCAAGCAGGAAGTAGTGAGCATCCATTTATGTAGTGTATCTGCTTGTAGCATTCAGGACTGGAAGGTGAACTCTACCAGCAAGAACTTGAATGAGGAAAGTTCGGCTAGGAGGTAATAACGAGTGGTAGTGCAAATATGTGTAGGTACTGCGGATTAGTGAGTGATTGTAAAAATCTGAACATGCACTGATAATTAGTGAATGATGATGCAGATCAGAACATAAATCCCTTTAAATGAATTTATGTGCAAATGTGCCAATACATCCAAGCCTTCTAAGTAATGTTTCAAATCTGGCTTTTGACTCAAGATTCAAAACAAGCATATCAACATAAATGAGTTATGCTGCAAATCTGAATAAATGCTCAGGAATACTGAGTGATGGAGCAAATTTAAATATCTAATAGTTCTTACCCAGTAATGAGAACAATCTAAAAATGCAGTTATGATTAAAAGGTTATGAGGCAAAGCTGAACATGAGTACTAGTGGTAATTCTTGACTCATGGTGGACATTAGTTGCACTATGGCCCTCACTGCTGCATTATGCTTGAACTGGTATAATGGCCCTAATACCTTACATATGTCGGCACCTTTGGGAAATAGTGCCAATCTTGGTGTAAAGTTCACACTAACATTTTGGCGGTGTTATTTTATATATGATGTATTAGCCTGTAAGGTTGTTTAACCTGTCTGCATTCATCTGTCCATGCACTATTAATCTATTCATGTACTAACCAATGCATGCAGCCATTCATCTGTGCACTGATTTAGTTAACTGTGCATTCACGTATAAACTTGTTCACTCTATGCTACTTCTTGCACTCAGCCACCCATCAACTGTTCATTCATTATCATAGTCAAACAGTCTCCCAGCCACACACAAAATGTCACAAACCAACGAAGAATCACTTTCACTTATATAAGAACCAGAATTGTGCCTGAGTTGAATTATCAGGGAAAGTGTGGTGACCAATGTCACTCTAAACCAGTGATTTTCATGATGTTGAAAGCTTTACTTTATAAGGAGGTCGGTGGTTATGCCTTGATTGTTTTCATGGTGATTGGGCCAGTTGTACAGTTGAAGAATAAGTTACTTCGATCGTCCCTTACATCATGAGATGTGTCTACATCCTAGAGATATGTACCGCTCTGATTACTTTAAGGAAAAGTTAAAACTCCAACCCTTCGGTTTTGCCTGCAAATCACTTTTAACCAGAATCCCACAGTTTTGACTGTCTCCTATGGGAGGAAGTCACTCTGTGCTTCCTCTTTCCGGAAGTATTATCTTTTGTGACCATGTGTGGGTGTTTTCTGTAGACAGCAGAGTGCTTGTCTCCAGGAATGGACACGTCATCATTTAAGGATGGTGACAAGAAAGAAGAATTAGATTAATATGTTTACCTGGAAGAAAACAAAGCCTTAAAAAATAACATTCGACTGTTCAAGTGCTCTATTTTAAATTCCATGCTAGTTAAAATGTAACTAGTATAATCCTTTCAGAAAACATATTTCACCTTTTTACTATGTATTCATCTACTTCTCCTTACTGCGCTTATCGTCTTCCCACAAGGTCAGGCAGGCAGGTGGGGAGACAGGCTGGTTCAGCAGTAAGTTGGACAGGCAGGGGAGGTGGACTACATGTCAACCAGGCTGCACAGGCCAGCAAAAGGGAGACAGGAGCAGACCATTTGGGTGGCAGACTGCGTACTTCAGCATATATTGCACAGGACAGCAAACCTAGCGTTGTTCCTGTGCTGAAAAAAAAGAAAATATATCGAGTGTAATAAAGGTGTGGCTCAAAAAATCCAAATATTCTGTAACTGTTTCTGTCTTTCACTTTCAGGTAGCGACATATAAAATAAGGCACAGCTTAAATGAAAAATAAATCCAAGTGCAGTTAATCAGTGGGAAATTAACTGTTATACATTATGAAGCCTTTATTATTTAGAGTACTGCAGAACTATGTCTCCGTTACCAGAGAGTCACTGATTTAAATCCTAGTTGATGCAGTGGAGAACAGTGACGTGCGTGTTTATTGGCAAGAGGTCCCAACCCGTGACAGAAAGCACTGTGAATATGTAAATCATTATTTTAGACTTCTCTTACACAAGTATACCATAGGCTGCTGCAAAATGCGCAAAGAGGTTTAGGATATACATTGTATACATAGTGCAGTTTTTGTAACTGCCCCTAAAAGCATACTCTTCACAGCTCAGCTGGTAACTCCCTTGCAATACCACTCACCAGTAAGCTTCAAGTGATTCCATAAATTAAAGCCAATGTCTACCTCTAAACAACCTGTGTCACATGCGCTTGCACATGCATATTGCTAACGAGACGCTTTAGGAATTAGAAAAGGGCTCGGAGCCCCGTCCACGTCACATCAGTGTCTTTCATTGGTTCGTGGGCTTGTCGATTACAATCTGCTTGCTTTGATTAGTGGAAGGCACGCATACGTCATGCCTTTTCCGGTGGTTAGCCCTCCTCAGGCGCAGAGACCAAGTACAGAAAACATGCGAGGCTCACTGTTTCCCGTCAGGTTCATGGACTAGTTTTTATCTTTTGTTCGCAGCGCAATCTCGCTTGGCAGAAGTGGAGCGCCTGGCATAACATCGACGATGTTACGTAGTTAATTGCACTTTTGCCGGTTGGTTTCATTACGAGTGAACTGTAGCAGCGCGATTGTGCTGTTTTTTTATTTTTTGATAGGTTGTCACTTGCCTCGTATTGCTAGATATGAAACACTTTCGCTCCAGAGGCTTGCACGTCCCAGAGGAGGCAAAATAACCTTTTCCAGGCAGTAAAGGTTTGCAGTGCTTACACGGAGATCTTAAGTGTGCAGTATTGGCTCCATAAACTGGGCACTCATGCACAGAGCGTAGGGAGAATGCCCTGTGACGATGGAGGCCGTGAGTGAGAGCCGTTCCTCAGAGGGCGCAGCCTGGTGCCATGGCTGTCAATTCAAGGAGGAGTACAGCCCCATTCACAGCAACACATTATAATCTGGCCTGTGATTCACCGCTTTGTAAAACACATAACCTGATTGCTGAGCTCGGTGCTGTATGTGTTGCATTTTCTATAATTTAGCAGTGTTTGTTGCATGTTGCCTTTGGCAACGAGATGCAGCTTGATCCCCTATGACCTATGAATTTGCATAGAGTCGAAGGAGGAGCAAACCAGCCCTAGCAATTTAAATTACAGCCAGCATGCTGTCTCCCAGGATTGGATAAAACCCAGCTAAACTCTTTGGGAGCCAGCACAGGAATAGCAAATGTTACCCTGACTGGTAGCTGCGAGCTGCTTGGTGAGGGCTCGGCTCTTCCTGTCACTTCCTTGAATCTCATACACATGGGCATAGAGGAGCTCACTGCGGGCCTAGTTCTCCTCAAAGCTGTAGTTGTGTTTAGAATTAAGTTGTTAATTTTGGGATACAAGCAGGTGGGACGTGTGCTTCTTCCCCCTCGTACTCCTTGCTCTAGTCATATTCACGTGGTTGTGAGCACCTACCTGTGTGATCTTGCTAGGTTATTAAGAGGAAATTACTGCTCAAGTCTGAGAGCTTAGTAGGGTGAGGGCTCATCAGCGATGCCATGTAACTTCCCTGTCACATTTTCCATATTTTCTAGAAGCGGGCTGAATGTTTAGGAGGTACAAATTCAGAACACTAAAATGATGAGTGATAGACCTCTTGGGCCATGTTTAGGTCACGGAGCAACCTATATGCATTCTCTGGCATCAACCTAGCCAGGACCCTGGAATTATGCGGCAGGGCACAACCACATTATGTGGCAAGAAAAGGCAAATCATGCAGGACATTTTGTGACTATTACCTCATTATTTTGGCATTTTATTACACATGTTAACACTATTTGGGCAAAAGGTTCCAACTCTTAAGATCAAGTTTGACTACTTAACACACCAATAAGCAACAGAAAGTAAACTTTTGCAAAGGGTCTTCGACTACGAAACAACACGTGTTGCCACATTTTTAGTAACATTGATCTAGAAAAAAAAGGTAATCTGCAGATTACCCAGCAGATGATGGGTTATGAGAAAAATGCAGCAAGTCTATAATTATGAGGAAAACACCACAGCTGCAGAATAGTATAATTACAATTGCCTTGATTGTAGCATGTGAAGCTCCTTTCCATGATGTGCCATGGGTCTGCATTTTGGAATTGAGATGATCCTCTGTTTTTTTAAGCATGTGGAAGTAAAAAACAGGAACAAAGGCTTTATAATCAGCTAACGTGGGGTCATGGTGCTTGCAGCAAGAGCCATTCACCAGAATCCAATGCCGATGAGGGGGTCACAACAAAGGAAAAATATTAAATTATTAAAAAGCAGTCTGTGCCATGGCAGCCATAAATAATTTTTGGACTATGAACAGCCTCTAATTGCCGCAAGCATGGGAAAATGGATATACTATATTTTTGGTGTTTAGGTCGAACCCGCAAGTGCTTTGACCTAATGTAAGTATTGTGGGCTTTTAACCATGCCCACCCCACACCCATCACACTCATTCGTTCATATGCTTGCCTTTCAAAAATCCTTTGTTATCATTGGTAAATGCTTTATGTTTGTCCCTCCTTGGGGCGGTTTTGTTAATGCCTTGCAGACTGCCCCTGTAATATGGATAATTGCAATATTGCTGATACGTTTGACTGCAAGCAAACTTCTTTTTCTTTTTGTGTCTCTCCTTCGCACTCATGCTCATGGAGGCACTGGCGCTTTGAATTGGCTTGCTCATGTCAAATGTTTTACTTTTCATTTTCAATTTAAGTGACAAGAAAAGTCCAGTTAACAATTCACAGTGCTAATAACTCTAACTCAAGCAAATGCGAGACCCATTGCATTGCAAATACTTGTTTACATTTGCCGATTGATCAGCTGTGCACATTTACATTTCTTTCAAGCCAACAGGCATTCTGGCAAGAAGGCTTATTTAGTTATCTGCCCTACCTCGGTTACACAGCACAGGGGACTCACTGTCTTACATTTCAGATGAAGCATGGACGGTTATCTTTTTACAAAAAGCAGGGGAACTGTTTTTCATAAATTAAAAATGTATGTGCATGTCGAGCCCCTCACATGTAGACCACATCCACCACTGGTTGCAGCGCTCTGGTGTGTTATTCTGCTAACATCTATGTATATTGAAGACACTGGGGGGCAGATTTATGGAAAGTGTTGCTGCACCAAGTGCAGCACCACTTTCCCTGTGCCCTTAGCAGCCCCTACCCCCACCATGTGTGCACCATATTTAAAATATGGTGCACCATGGTGCAGGGTAGGGGGCAATAGCATCATTTCTCACAACGCTATTGATGTACACTGCAGGAGTAGCACCAAAATATTGGCGCTACTCCTGCAGAGTAGATAGGGCCCCATTCTAAAGAATGGAAGCCCCCTTTTAATGCCCGCTCTTGAGCAAGCATTAAAAGTGCCATAAAAAATGGCGCAAGAAAATCTCATAGATTTCCGTACACCAGTTTCCTGCTTCCTAACAGGGAATGCCCCATTGCATACATTCTGCCTGCCCCAAGCATAATGTAGCACAAAGGGTTACAGGGTGGCGCAATGCATGCATTGCACCACCCTGTAAATACGACATGGGAACTTCAGCCTCGTTGGGCCACATTAACATCAGAAATAATGACATTAATGTGGTGCAAGGTGGCACTAGGACATCATAAATATGCCCCATGATTTCTAAAAGCTCGTCACTAAAACCATAATAACAGATTAATTCCTGCCTGAACCAAAAGCAAGGAAGGTAAACCGAACAGAAGGTGTAAATTATGATTTTAGGGCAAAGCAAAAGCAGGCATGAGTTAAATGAGTATACCATGACCTTGAAAGGAGTTCAGTACAGTTACCAAGTGTAGATCTGACTCTTTTGAAATATAAAGTAATCATGGTGGAAAAAATTTACATATGTGCTTCTAACTTTAAATAGGCATATGCAGGTGTCATTATAATGAATGAATAAATGGTTTACAGTTTTAAAATTTCCTTGGAACAGGAACCACTGTTAGTGCGTTGGACCTTATTTGGTTAATTTATTGAGGGGACATGTTTGCAGGTCGATGGACCTTTTGACTGCACTTAGAGTAGTTCCCACCATGAGACCTCGCACCAAGACAAATCAATAACAATGGCCATCAATAACATCAGTAATCAATAGGAGTCAGTAATTTCTACTCACCCAGACCTTTCAGTCATGAATAACCATACCTTTATGTAAAAGTAAGAATGTTTATTTGCCCATAATAACAATGCTAATGTCACGTAACTTAGTCTCAAAATCAAATGGTAAACATACAGAAACAATACTGGCTGCCTAAATCTCATAAAGAATTGCAATTTAATCAAAGTTTGGATCACTACGCATTTTGAGGTTACAGTACAAATCAATAGCAAGAATAACTGTTCAAACAAAATGGCATACATTTAGGTTTCAGCAAAGAAAAGACATCAACTGTAATTACCTGTAGCGGGAATCATCACAGAGTACCCTAACTACCCTCAGATTAGAATAGCATGTTTGGACTTCATGCAAAATAATTTAGTCAACACAAATTTGGAAAAACACCTAACTATGGCTCTATCAAAATTAGAGGTTGGTACCTAGGGACAAAAGCAAATAGACATAACAATCAGTGACATGGTCTTATACCTTGCCTGAGTATGGTTCCGCAAGCTGCGACAGTCTTCGTCAACTGGACATCAGTTCAGTCAGAAAGGCATTGGATTCAGCATTAAAGTTCAAGAAAAGCAAACTCTCTTCATGCAGTTCAGAAAAGAATAATAACTAAACACTCAAGACAGTTAAGAAGAATAAAACGGAATGGCCTCTCTCCTCCCGGTGCAGTCTGGCTAAGTTAGATTTCCTAAAATTTCTTCCCACATCATCATTGGTCAAAGAATCGTACGTTTACTTTTAGTCCAATGAAAGTACAAACTCAAATTAAAAAATTTACTAGTACATGATTCAAATGTTGATGATTGGCTCCTCATCTCCTATTCCCATCTTTGGGCTTGTCAGGTATAAATATTGCATCAGCTTATATTCCAGTCAGTGCATCCATTGTCCTCTCTAGGAAAGGTCGCCTTTACACACACTATGTTATGCATTGTATCCCTAACTAGTACAGTATATTTTAGCAAGCAGTTCTCATGGGAAAGAAGTTCAGCTACGAGGATTTGGTTAACACAATGGAAAATCACATTTTAATTCTCTAAGCAGCCATTTTATAATCGCCTAAGAAGTGCAGCTTGACATAAGGCCGTGCAACTAGGCTCAAGACCTTGCTAAAGTGAAGGCCTACGATTAATAAAGCAATTCATGATACATTACCCTTAATATGACATACTACTACATAATTCAAACATTTGCTCAACATTTTATATTAAATAAGCTATTAATGAGTACACTTTGTGAACATTGGCGGCCACTCAAGTGCACACAATTTCAAATGTGTGCATTATTTCTCTACGTTAACTCAATTTCTATTCAAATTCAACTCTCAGAATACATAAATATTCATTGGGAAAATTGAGCGTTAACACCACAAAAATAGGAAGGACTGTCCCACGCCATGACGTTTTGGTCAATTTTAAATACATGTCCCAGTTCTTGGAACAAAGGTCAAGTCATCCCGGGAAAACAGAATTGAAATGTACGCTTTCCTTTCAACGGGATGAGATCATTTTAATAATTTATCTACTTCTCTCAAGCAGCAGGATTAGGTCGGCTGCATGCTCCCAGCAGAGGGGAAAGACAGTGAGTAGGAGGCCAGGGGGGCTTAGGATTGTGGCCCAGACGTGGCTAATGATACATACAAATACCTACACTCCCACAAACACAGACACACACACAGACACACATGTACCCTACACTTAAATGGCTACACAAAAAATTGGTACAGACCAGACTAAATGCTTTAGTCCTATTTTCATGTGTTGCCTGTCCCAGTTTTTGATTCTCAAAATCTGATCACCCTACACAAAGATATGATTGTTGTGCCAATGTAAATAAGTTTGAGTATTGCTCCAGAATATTGAGGTTAATCAAGTTAAAGACTCCACTATCAATGAACGGTGGTCTGATACTGCATGGAACTACTTGTGGTCCATGTTTTAATTTTTGGCCACATTTGGGCTTCTCACAACACTGGGCGAATTGATTGACTGCATCTCCCATAAACACATGGGCAAAAGCGATGCAACTTTTTTAAGAACACTGTTCGATATTCAATATTATTATAAGATATAGATCTACAATGAGATCCATTGTACAGAGGAAACCAATTACATAATCAGTATATATTTAAAAAGCATTAAAAAAGGTAAATTTAAAACACATCATTTCACTCACTGGGTTAAATACACATTGAATGGCATCTTTTGCAGAGTGTACTCCATATTTCAGAAACAGTGCTTTTAACAAACATCAATGAATATTGTACAATACAGAGCACACTCCATTCTGGAGCCTCTACAATCCATGCACCTGTAATAACATATAATGGCAGAATATTTCATCAGAACAATAAAAACACAATGCACACTATGATTCAGGTTCCACCTTACATATGGTTGAGGAGAAGACTCAGAGCCTGTAGGAACAATTACCTCCAACTACCTTTTTTCCCCTCCAGGCATGCATATCTAAATCCATTGAGGTAACCTTAATACATGCCTTAAAAAGATCTTCAATGCTGGTCAAGACATTGCCATTAGCTCAGCCTTTTTCCATGTTAAAGTGCTGTAGTGCTTCATTGAATTTCTTAAGAAACACGTTGGAAGTCCTGCTTAGGTCAAACTCTTCATTGCGTAGTAAGCTTCTAAAAGGATTTCTATTGCTAAGCAAGAGACTGTGGCTCCTTGTCAAAATGGCAACTGCTCACTAGAAACGTTTGCTTCATTTTCTCCTCAGCAGATTCAACAAGCTCTAGAAAAAGCCAAATGCAGTTCTCCCTTGGACCCTTGTCCCCCGTGGATTACAGCCTTGTTCTCACACCAATTGGCTTCTGCGGTCATGACTTTTTTCAACCTATCAATGGACACAGGAAGAGTTCCTTGTACTTGGAAATCTGCACAGGTTGATCCTACACAAAAAAGGCCAATGTAGACCCTAATGATTTAGATAGCTATCATCTTAAGTAGCTGCTCCCACTTTTAAGCAAGTCCTTGGAGGATCCGATACACTCACAACTTTCAGCTTACGTAGAGGCTAACACTATCCTTGACTCATCGCAATCTGGGTTCTGGGACGCTCATGGCATGCCTTGATTTTGGTTAATGATTTTATAAGACTTTCCCTGGATAAAGACACCCATACCATGCTGGTGTTATTAGACCTATTGTCCGCCCTTGACACTGTGTCTCATTCAAGGATGATTCATAGGCTGTATGAGATTGGCATTTCTGGGTGTGCCATGAAATGGTTCCAAGATGTTCTTAATAACAGAATGCAGACTATTTCGCTAGGCACCCTTAGGTCTTGCACCATGTCAATTGACAACCACAGGGCTCCTGTTTAAGGCCTACTTTCTTCAACATCCATGCAGCCTCCCTTTCTGCCATTGCTAGTTCCTTTAGTTTTGATATAATATCATATGCCGATTATATGCAGTTGATGATATCCTTTGATAATAATTTGGAGGTAACTAAGGAGCAGTTCTCTAATGGCATGAAGGCAATTGCAGAATGGATGGCAGACAATTGCCTAAAATTAAATGCCTACAAAACTGAGCTTGTGCTATTCAGCAAAGCCAATCAATTTTGGACTTCAGGCTGGTGGAAATGTAATCTTTGCCTGGTTCCTATGCTTAAACAGGTAGTTAAAACCCTTGGCCTAAAAATTGACCAGTCTCTTTCTATGAAAGACCATGCTGCTGCCATTAGCTGTAGCAGTTTTAACAAAATGCTTTTGCTGAAGAAGATTCTCCTTTTTCTTACATCCTCATGTAGGAAAACACTCATCCACGCCCCAATTAGTTGGTAAATTGGACTATAGCACTGCTTTGCTTGCCGCTAATAATGAGACTCCACTAGCAAAATTGCAAGTGGTCCAAAATACTTCTGCTCGGCTTGTCTGCAATCTTCCTGCTGGCTCCTCTTCTGAACCTTTGTTGAGATCCTTGCACTGGTAAAGAAAAGGATTATTTTTAAATCCTGTTGTCTGACCTATAAATCTTTAATGGCTAGTGGTCCTCCTTATTTAACCTAGAAACGTAAATGTTACTGTCCACCCAGAGATTTACGTTCTAAGGATAAGGTTCTTTTGACAGTTCCCCGTGTTCGTCTGACAAGATGTGGCGGAAGGTCCTTTACCTACTTGGCACCATTTTACTGGAACAATCTGCTGCTTCACCTCCTCACTTGTCCAGATTTTGTCAGTTTCAGAAAATCTCTTAAAACAGTTCTGTTTTAATGGCTGTCGATTCGTTTTTTGCCTGTACTTTTCTTCAGCGCCGAGATACCCCTTCTGGTGTTATTTGAGGGCTATAACAAGTTATATTAACATAACATGACATAACGAAGGATGGCAGGTAACCCTACTGATTAATAAAATATATATATCCATAGACATATGTATATGTATATATATATATATATATATATATATATATATATATATTATAATTAGGTTGATGTTTTACCCAACCAAAACCATAGAAATTCTGCAGTTATAGCTATACTTATAGTTATACTTATGTTAAAAAACTATGGGCCTTGTTAGATTTTAGTGGATGGGTTACTCCATCACAATGATGACAGATATCCCGTCTTTTGAAATATAAATGCCATAGGAAATAAAGGGATTTATATTTCAGCAGACTGGATATCCGTCATTTTTGTGATGGAATAACTCGTCCGCCGAAATCTAAATCAGGCCCAATAACTTGTGGACTAAAGTTACTTTACTTCATGAGTTATAATTTCCTCAGATAAGTGTAACTACAAGTATAACTATAACTGCTGAATTTCTATGGTTTGTGTGAATAAAACATCAACCTAACTATAACATCCCTGTAACCCTTCGTTTTTTTCAGTGACTTTGTATTTTTATTCTACTTAAAGTAATATATAATTACCATATATTAATACAACCACCTTTGGCTGTGCGCAGTGGGGGTTGGCCGCCGGACCAGCAGCCAACTCCCCCCTCCGCAATTGGTGTGTGAGTGGGTGTCTCTTTTTTTATTTTGCATTGTACCTCCGATCCGCAGATCCTCCACACACTTAAACCGGGGGCTGCGCTGAGCCCAGCAGTGGATCTCTGGATCTGTAGGTCAGCCAAACAAACATTTTTAGGGAATTTCTTGCCCTCCTCCATCTCTCCTATGGGGTCAGGATACCTGTATCTGGACCCCTTATGTGTTTTCATACTTTATTTTCCCTTCCCTGGCCCAAGAGACAGACAAAGTGGTGGCAGCAACTCTCCTTTATGGCTGCAACCAGCAAATCAGGGCCTTGCTTTTCCCATGGACCCCCATGGGTAGATCCACAAAGAATCCATGTCCCTAGATTCTAGCTAATGCTTGAAAGTATTTTACATTTATGTTTTATATTTAAATAACTTTAGTCATTTTTCAATAGTAATAAGCGTCAATACTTTTCCCTATACTTCCCCAGAGGAAGGACACAATTGCAGTGTGAAATGTTACTACTATTAACTTTACACTAGTAACTCCTGTTGTCATAGTCTCCACCAAGGGGTGTAGACATGTAAGGCTAAACATTAGTGTAAATCTACACTTGGCAATGGTGAATAGCAAAAACTTGTAAATATACACTTAGGTCAGTAAACGATTTATAAGTGAATAAATCTACATGTGTAAATTTAACTTTGTGAATTAGGCCCCATTGTATCTATCATGAAGTCTCATGACGATCAGAAAGAACTCGGGCTACAACTGATGACATCTTCACTTCAAGTCTCTGCCCCGAACCTCAAACAGGTCTGACTAAATGGCAGGATGATGTTCTACGCTTCACTGATGACACATTGGTAAGGTGGGTGAGGCAGGTCACTAGCCCATAGCCCCATCCCAATCCTCCACAACTTCTTTGCAGGGAGGAGATTGTAGGTGAGACTATGCCTTCTCCTCCTCCACTCTTGCAGTTTGCAGGATTCACCGTTGCACACAGTCAGGACCCAAGGAGGTGGGAGAACTCAACATCTCCCCATGGCCCGGATCTGTTGCCCTCCAAACATGTTCACACAAGTGTTTCACCTTGCACTTGAACATAGGTGGGATATGGCGAGCCATGAGTGAGGCAAGGCTTCTGCTATTCAGATCCTCCCAACTCCAACCAAAGCCATTTACTTGAAGTCCTCCAAACAAAGCCACACCTCTCCCCTGACAGGCAAAATATAGCACCAGCAGAGCACTCAAATGGCATCTGCCATTTTGAAGGCTCCTTTACTTCAATGCTAGACTTAGGGGTTAATTAAATTCTTGCTGTTAAGGATATTCTGGCACAACAGGGACGGAGTATCCTTACCACCAAGAACACAGCCTGCCCACCAAATGTAAATACAAGTGGAACTTAGGGTTATTCACAGCAAAGACTGTGCCATCTCCACCGTGATTAATCATCTTTGAGTATGGGCCATCTGATGCTGACCTGTTATTCAGCACACCTAAGTTAGATGGGCAAAATGACAGATCAGTTTTCACTGTCCGTCTCTGCCAGGAAAATCCTGGTGGTAAGGACCAATGAAAGCTGCTAAATGCTCCCCTCACCATGGGAGAATACTTTCACAGTGAAGAGAGCATTATATTTTTTTATTTTCGAAAGTAATAAGAGGAGCCATTTGGTACAAGGCTTTGTACAACTGACAAAGCCCAATACCCAACAGAAAATGCATTGACAGGAAACACTGTGATGGCAGTTCTTGCCTTTGCTGTATAAATGACTGTCAGCTTGGCGGTCATTTATACATTTGATGGGTGGTCCCTCCACCAGTGTCACAGAGTAATTTACTCTGTCACCCTGGTGGAACAATGGACCGTCCGCCATGATCGAACTTGGGACCGTGGTAGCAAACCCAGTGACATTAAAAGAGGACAAGGTAGATTGACTTAACCTGACCTCCAAAAGATAAGAAGGGCTAACATCCTCTTTGAGGTAAATTCCTCTTTGTCAAAAAGAAGAACTAACTTCCTACTTGAAAGGACAGTCCTCTGTCTGCCCTTGTAAGCAGAAAAGAAAGATTTATGTTATTTGGTCATTATGAAAAAAGTCTTTAAAGACTAGCTTCCTCTTTGAAGATAACCCCTCTGTCTATGCTTGTAGACAGAAAAGAAAGTCCAATGTCATTAAATATTTATGGAAAAAGACTTCAAAGAATAACTTTGTCTGTGAAGAAAACCCCTCTTCTTGCCCTTGTAAAAAGAAAAGTAAAAGTAAAGGACTAATTTAGAGTTTAGGCAGAAGGGGTTACTCCGTACAAACATCCCATCCACCGTATTACAATCCCGTTGTAGCCTATGAAAATCGTAATGCAGCGGACAGGATATTTGTAACATATGTGATGGAGTAACCCGCCCGCCAAACTCTAAATCAGGTCATACGGTATATGTCGTTTAGCTCATTATAGTAAAAGATTTGAATTATTTGATCAGCCAAAACAAACAAATTATCTGGAAGACTTAAGTTACTGCTACCAAACCTAAATAAATAAATCCTTAATTGTGAATGTATGGCGATAGGACTGGATAGTCTCACAGTTTTACACAATGTGAATCAGTTGAGTGAACCCAGTGGCAAGGTCCTGTAAGTAAATCCACTTAGTGCCAGATATTTCCTCATCTTCACAGAAACCCTTTGCACACTTTGTAAATCGAATACTACCTCCAAGTCTAACCACGGTCCCAGGGCCCTCCCTGTAACACACAGTAGCTTTATAACCTCATCCTACCCCAAGCTAGCTGTCTTTGAACCCAGTCTGTGTTTTATTTCCATGACCATGATTAACATAGATATCCTCAACAAAGCAGAAGGGAACTCATTTAAAGTACTATATCCTAAAACTTTTCAACAATAGTAAAAAGATCATAAAGCACCCAATACATATTTGATTCCCCAAAACACTCATCGAAGACAATACCACTATGGTTAAAAGTCTTCCTTCACTTTCTAAAATAGTAAACGAAACTCTAAACTTCCATATGGGATGAACCAAACTACTCTTTCACTCTCAACTCAACCACATGCCAACCTCAAATGCCCTTATCATCATCCCTATCACCCTTCCTTCTGGCACCCACTGCCTCCAGTCACAAGAGCTTAATACTTACACTACTTGGGCTTCATTGAATTCAAAATTGACAGCCTCTCTGCTTTAATAGACCCCCTGGCTAATGAACTCCGGAACACCCTTACCACTCACAACATCATTTAGAACACTCACTGCATAAACATGTGCACAAGCAAACAGGCCACCACACGGAAAACACAAATAATACTTCCCCGCTGTGATAAGGAGCCTTGTTAAAAATGAACTGCCTTCTCCTCATCTAGAAATGACAATTAAGAACTTCTAATTAACTATGACAGAGGTGAGATGGCCAGAGGCAACCAGTAAGGGACTTCTATTACCACCATCATAAGCAGAGTGAAGAAACACCTCACCTTTCCCACGCACAAGGCATAAACCACAAATTCAAACACACAGCACTCCTAACCTCTTCTTACTTCAATCAAGACTAAAGTGCCTCTAGCATAACTTTAGATGAGCAATGAAAAACAATGAATGGACACAACAGGATAGGCAGTGACCGTCATCTATAAAGACTCCATCAGCTACAGAAATCTCACCACTGATCAATTCTTTTTCAATAAAGCTAAAAATTATAGACCCAAACAGATGAAACTTAACCTCCTTTACCACCATCCAACAATCGGATTTTTGAGAAATAGCTACTTATACTCTTCACTGGAAATGAAATCAAATCAGAGAGTACTAGCTTCCTAAGAGACATTAATCCTCAATGGGGTGATCAGAACGACACCACAGTATTTCTTCTGTCTTCTTTCTTTGACAACAACAATATTCTAAAATTTTGTTTAGTGCCGGCTAACACAAATGGAGTCATGCTAAACCTCATCATAGTAAAATAATACAAATTGAGGATAAAATTCCATCCTTCCAGTTGACTGGTCAGATCTCTCAATTATATTTTTAATGAAATCTACAAAAAACTGCATCAACAGCCAACCCAAAAGACTGAAACAGTGGATGAGAGACAGCAGAAACATAGACAAGGACCATCTCACCACAGAATTTTAATGCAAACCTCGCAAATTCTTCATATCTTCCGATGACAAAAATCTCAACAAGAATTATGCTGAATCAGTAATAAGGAATGAAGACTTCTTGGCTCCTAAAATCTTGAAAAAGTGAAACAAACCTCAGCCTTGTGGTTCTAGAAGGGACTAAATGAAGAAAGGAAAGTGTTCCAAACTACTAAATAATGATTATGACAAAATCCAACAAGAACCTTGTCCATATTATGAGAAGCAAGAAGAATCTACAAACCACACATTTTTTAAGCTAAAGCCTAGCTATTAAGACAGAACTAGACCAGATTATTAATTGTCCTGAGAAACTATTTGATATTCTAAAAAGTGCTACAAGGCCACACCCAACATGATGGCAAAGGCATCCAAAGTGCAAAGAGTTTCCAACTTCGTCATGGAAAAAATGAAAAAGATTGAACATTCCAGAAAACACATTTAGAGCCCCATCACGAGGCTGGCGGTCTTGAGACTGTCAGCCTTGCAGTGGCGGTCAGGAATGCCACTGTTGTGGCAGTCCAACCGCCACATTAAGACCCTGGTGGTCAGACCTCCAGGGTTCCGCTATCTCTGCCGATATCGGAGATCCCGACGGGTTGACAGCGGGTGCAGGCCTGAATCAGTCCGGGCGGCACTGCATCCACCCCCACCCTGCTAATTACAACCTGGTTCTCCACAAGCCTTTTCATGGTGTCATCACTGCCAGGCTGGATTAGAACAGATGCAGGGGGCCACAGGAGGGCATGCACTTGACACTTGGAGTGGGCAGTGCACAAGCGCTGAGCTGTGGAAGCTATGAAATGCCATTAATGAGGATATAGAATGATTCTAAAGATTTGAGGGGCTTAATGCAGTTGTGTTTATGTCGCTTACAGAAATCTACATCTCAGTATATGCATGTTTATAGTAAGATCAAGTAAATAGGTAAGAATATGATAACATCCCTCTGGAGGGCACCTGTGGTGTTGCTTTGTACATAATAAGTATGGCCTTTGAGATGTTTTTTTCCTTCTCTATCTTTTTTGGGGAATAGTATCACTAAAGGAAGAGGATATTAACTCATAGGGTTGGATATACATCACAACGGAGAGAAAGGTATGTCCCACAGATGGAATGAGTACATGGGGTCTATGATTAAGATTGCATGGGTGACTATCTCAGACACTTGTTAAAGATTTGATGACGCTGCTTTAAACAGCAATTGACATAAATTAATGGTATATAGCTATCAATGGGAATGGTGGCTCCCCTTTAAAGAGCATGCCATAGATTTTTGCTAAGGCACACTGGGAGTCATTGGTGTAAGTTTGGTACTGATACTTTACACAGTTGGTATTGGGTGGTGGAAGTATTTTTTAAATGAGGATGATTGTAATGTGTTCGTTAATTTTTGTAGTGGTGCCAGTGCCCCCTGACTTTCCTGACGAAGCCCTGAGTGTTAAGACCGAAACGCGTTGACATCCTGCTAGTGGAATCAAGGGCTTGGAGTGATAATGAATTGATAAACATAAGTAGTTTAGCACTACATAATACCTTTCTAAAAAACATTAAGGTATTAGACAGCTGGGTGCAAGACCCTTGGTTACCAGATGAGATCAGATCACATTGTGAATTGTGTTTATGTAAAAAATCTTGTAAATGGGTGTATGTTTTCTCTTAATTTTGTCCAGATTTTTGTTTTTGATTATCGGTGTAATGTTTGTAACAAATGTGTGTTGTAAATACGAATGCATTTTGAATTGTATATATTGTCACCACGCTGTTAGAATAAGAGACAAGTTACTCTCCAATGAGCTTGATGCTCTACGGTTTGAGTCAATGGAATAAATAAGGGCAAATAATTTACCCCTTGAAACCAAGAGTTAATATTGGTTGGTCATAATAATCATTGAATTTATCCCTCGCCTGCTAACTGTTGTGAGTTTGCTGTGGTTAGTATCCTAAGCAGGCTGGGGTTATAGGATACTCCCCTTTTTTAGGTTTGATTATGTATAGTACACCTGTTGAGGTGTGTGGGATTACTATAGGCCAAAAAAAAGATTGATGTCTTGTCAGGTCTCCTCAGAGGTGGGACTAAATAGAGTAATGAGATTACAGCAGTCGGTTCAGTGCATAAGAAAGCCAATTAACTAAGACAGAGTCATTTAAAAAAAAAAATATTAATCAGTATCAGTATGTCAGAATCTCAAGTAGTCTGGTATTCAGAGGAGCAGATTTCAAAATTGTTAGAACTACCTTCACTTTTAAGTGGAGAATTACCATTGAGTGAAACCCCCAAACTAGACAAAATAGAAAAACCTAAACAACTAAAAAAGAAGAACACCCGGACGCAATTGCATGCTCAAGTGCTACTAGAACATCTTAAGAATAATACCATTCCTTAAGGTTTACAAGTAAAAAACATTCCTGTAATCTTCACAGGCGACCCTAAATATTTGTCCCAATTCAGTGGTGTAGGTACGAAATGCTCAAGGGATTGGCTTGCCCTTTCAGTGGAGACAGCCCTAAGGATTAGTGAAGCCGATCTAAGAGAAATTGCCACATTGGAACAAGAGATTGCTTCAGATAATACTATACAGAATGCTCAACAATTGCTGGAATCTGTGAATAAAACAATAGCAGAATTTAAGACAAATATGATCAATCAAAAAATCACGAAATTAACATGAGATATTAAAAATTTTGACATTACGATTGTATATCCTTACCTGAAAACAGATTTCTATAAGAATAACAATCCGAATACCCTGAATTTACAGTATCAAACTAGATCACGAAAAGGTTTATGACTTTCTCAGACACTTCGTCTGATTCAGAGTTAGATTCACAAGCGACTTTTCCTCCGGGACAACCTTTTTTAGGCAGAGGGAACCGGAGAGGGGCAAGAGGAGGGGGGATCCTCAGAGGCCAATTTCAGGAACAGAATTTCTTCCGAACCAGGAGAAGGGCGTACAGGAGGCAATAATGGAATCAGAAGACCTCATCCCTATTTACAACTTATCCTCATTATCCCTTTCACAGGTAGAGAAACAGGTCTTAAGCAAGGGGTTGTCCTTTGTTCCAATCAGAAATCAGGACCCTATAGATAGCAAAATAGAAGTACTGAATTTCCTCCGTAAAGTTAGACTGAGAGCGTATTTTAGCTCTGTAACCCCACAGGAAGACAGTTCTAATAGTGGCCTTAAACCTAAGTCAACCTTTTTGCCTGAAAGAAATGAAATGCCTAGAGAAATCAAGGTGTTTGAAGACTTAGGGGGTCATTCCAACCTCGGCGGTAAAAGGCGCTTACCGCCGTGCAGAAGACCGCCATAACACCGCCGCGGCCGCGGTAAACTGCCACTGTCATTCTGACCCACAACAGGCAAACCGCCAAAATACAGACATCCACAAAAGTCTGCCACACCAAAGGCCAGCGAGAAACTGGCGATGACCAATCCTCCACCGTCACGCCAACAGAAATACGCCCATGCCATTACGACCCACGAATCCACGCGGCGGTCTTTCAACCGCGGTATTCAATTAGCGGTACACACCGCTGTGCTCAAAATACACACACACTTACAAAACACAACCACATTGGACAATTAAAAAAACACACACCTGATACACATACAAACAACACTCCCACACACCCAATACAATATAAAACACACACCCACATCCCCCACAAACCCCCACTTCTAGAGATTCGTGAACACGCACAGAGAAAAGAGATCCGAGCACACAGACGCGCAATTCACTGTCACCCAGCAATATTACCACGCACTTCAAACTACACACCAATACACATCACCACACTTAGCACCACACAATCCACCCCACACATCACCCACACCACCCCATGGCACCGCAAAAACACCCCAGGTTTTCTGAGGCTGAACTCAGGGTCATGGTGGAGAAAATTGTATGGGTAGAGCCACAGCTATTCGGGACACAGGTGCAGCACACCACCATTGCCAGGAAGATGGAGCTATGGAGCAGAATAGTGGACAGGGTCAACGCTGTGGGACAGCACCCAAGAAATCGGGACGACATCAGGAAGCGGTGGAACGACCTACGGGGGAAGGTGCGTTCCATGGTATCCAGGCACAACATCGCGGTGCAGCGGACTGGCACCGGACCCCCACCTCCTCCCCCAGAATTTACAACATGGGAGGAGCAGGTCTTGGCGATCCTGCATCCTGAGGGCCTCGCAGGAGTAGGCGGAGGAATGGACTCTGGTAAGTCAAATCTTCACTACTTCATCCCTCCCACCCCACCAGCATGCCAACTCATACCCCCACCCTCACCCCCATCACAGCCAATCCTTGCAAATGTCTCACCATCACAACCCACCCATCCCAACACCAAGCCCTGCATGCGACCACAAAGCATGGACACCCATCACCTAAGCATGCCCACTGCACATACCCATCCCCCCCCAAACCACCGTCACAAAAGCCCCCACACAGGAATGCAAGCACTGGGGTACACGGGCACCCACCCATTGCACGCCATGGCACACACAGAAGCAATAACCATACTTTTATACCCCTGCAGGACCCGAACGCCACGTCACCGCGCAGGAGGGTCCACAAATGTCCACTCCACCCCCAGAAGAGGCCCACGGTGATGACAGCAGCTCGGTCTCCCTGGATCTAGATGACCAGCCCGGCCCATCGGGGACCTCTGGACAGTCGGTTCCCCTCAGACAGCCACTGGCCACAGCAGACCTTCCCCCCTCTGGGAACACCAGCACAGCACCCACCCAGCGGGCCCATACCTCTTTCCCCAGGACACGTCAATCAGCGGTGTGTCCACCACTACAGGGCACCCAGGTTAACCCACCACCCCAACAAGAACAGGGACCTGGGGGCAGTGGTAGTGGGCACACGGTCCAGGGGACAGAGGCCCAGGGAAACAGGGGAACTGGGAGGGCTGCTATGCGACAGGGGGGGATAGGCCCAGGGAACCCACTCTCCACGAGGCCCTCTCCTCCATCATGGGAGCCTACCACCACTCCCAGGAGACGATGTCGACGGTCCTGGCCAGGTTTCAGGAGATCCAGCTTCTGCAGGAGCAACAGTATATGGGGTTCAGGGAGGAACTAAGAAACATCAGTTCCGCCATGGGCACCATCGTAGTGGCTCTGAATCAGGTAGTCACTACATTGCGGGACACTGTGGCACCACAAAGGGCCCCTGTCACTAGCATGGACCAAGAACTGCCTCCCACCTCCGCCGGCGCTAGTGGACAGGAGGCCCCGACACAAGACCAACAGGCCACCAGAACCCCACCCCTGCAGAAGGAGAACTACCCCGCAAGCGGGCCCTGAGATCCAGGAAGAAGACAGAGTAAGATGCCAAGACCCCCGCCAGCAAAGGATACCTCCCTGATTGTCATTCCACTGTCCCACATGGTCACCCTGTCCAACCTTAAACTGCCCCTGCTCCACTTTCCACAGGCATTTGGACAATGCACCTGTGATACTGATAGTCTGGACTCTGCCATGGACAATCCTCCACCATCACCCCTCATCGATTTGCAACCACCCACCAATTTAGAGCACTCTAATAAACACACTTATTGCACAAAACAATCTGGAGTCTGGCTGTGATTTTGTACAAATGTATTAGACATGACCGTGCCAAAATGTATATGTACATTGTGATGACAACATACCACTGTCACACAGTTGTAGTCCATGGAAAACAAAGCAGATGTCACGCAGTGGGGCCCACATCTCTGAAATCGGAAGGGAAAGTCACAACTCAGTTACCATACACTGGGGGAAAAGGTCAGACAGTAGATAGGTAGTACTCTTTAAGTAAATGTAATATGCCGGTGTGGATCCTTACCTGTGTGTCATTGGAAATACTGCTGTATTACTGTGTTCCGGTTCTCTATGTCGTCCTCTTCGCCTTCCTCCTCTTCACTGTCCACAGGCTCCACAGCTGCTACAACACCACCATCTGGACCATCCTCCTGCAGAAAAGGCACCTGGCGTCGCAAAGCCAGGTTGTGAAGCATACAGCAGGCCACGATGATCTGGCACACCTTCTTTGGTGAGTACATTAGGGATCCACCTGTCATATGGAGGCAGCGGAACCTGGCCTTCAGGAGGCCGAAGGTCCGCTCGATCACCCTCCTAGTTCTCCCATGGGCCTCATTGTACCGTTCCTCTGCGCTTGTCCTGGGATTCCTCACTGGGGTCAGTAGCCATGACAGGTTGGGGTAACCAGAGTCACCAATTAGCCACACACAGTGCCTCTGGAGTTGACCCATCACGTAAGGGATGCTGCTATTCCGCATGATGTGCGCGTCATGCACTGAGCCAGGGAACTTGGCATTAACATGGGAGATGTACTGGTCAGCCAAACAGACCATCTGGACATTCATGGAATGATAACTCTTCCTGTTCCTGCACACCTGTTCACTCCTGCTGGGGGGGACCAAAGCAACATGTGTCCCATCAATGGCACCTATGATGTTGGGAATATGTCCAAGGCCATAGAAATCACCCTTCACTGTAGCCAAATCCCCCACCTCAGGGAAGACGATGTAGCTCCGCATGTGTTTCAGCAGGGCAGACAACACTCTGGACAACACCTTGAAAAACATGGGCTGGGACATCCCTGATGATATGGCCACTGTTGTTTGAAATGACCCACTTGCTAAGAAATGGAGTACTGACAGAACCTGCACTGGAGGGGGGATCCCTGTGGGTTGGCGGATTGGTGACATCAGGTCTGGCTCTAGCTGGGCACACAGTTCCTGTATAGTGGCTCGGTCAAGCCTGTATGTCAGTATGACATGTCTTTCGTCCATTGTCGATAGGTCCACCAGCGGTCTGTACACGGGAAGATTCCTCCATCTCCTCGCATGTCCCAGCGGATGGTGCCTATGAAGGACAACAGTGAGCACAGAGTCAATCAACCCACAGGTACGTTCCCACAGCTTGCACAGAACACGATTCCCAATGCATTGTATGGCTTGTATGAGTGTCGATGCAAAGCCTAGGTATGTGTGACGCAGTAGAATTTAAGCCATGTGGGCCCTTGAAATGGCGGCTGCCTGACCTGTGAAGTGCGACAATGGAATGTGAGGTCAATGCGCTGGCGTGGCACACCGTGGCGGTAGGCGGTCGAAGACCGCGGCCCTAAGCAGCATTGGTTAACATTGAACCCTATGGGTCTCAGGAGCCAATGACGATGTGCGCCGGCGGTCGCGGTACGCACCGCCGCGGTACGCACCGCCACGGGCGTGACCGCCATTTTCTATCTGCTTAATCACTCGATACCTGATCTTCCACAGGAGAGGACCTACACTGCAAGTGCTGCTGTGACCTCGGTCTGGAAGAGACAATGGCTCATGCGACTGGGGAAAGGGCCCCTGCCTTCACTGCTCAGGATTTGGAGAAACTCGTGGATGGGGTCCTCCCCCAGTATGCGCTACTCTACGGTCCTCCAGACCAACAGGTAAGTACACTGGGACCATGCTTTGTGGCCAATGCCTGTGTTGAGTCGGGTGGATGAAAGATGGTGGGGAGGGGAGCGAATGAGGCATGCATCAGATGACGGATGACAGGATGTGCCACATGGCAAGGGTAGGGATGGGGGGCCACTCATATTGAGGGTGCAGAAGGTGATGACTCTTTTTCTTCCCCTGTACATTTCACATAGGTCAGCGCCCACCAGAAGATAGACATTTGGCATGCCATCGCCAAGGACGTCCGGGCCCTGGGGGTCCACCAGAGACGGGGCACCCACTGCCGGAAGAGATGGGAGGACATCCGACGCTGGAGCAGGAAGACGGCGGAGGCTCAGCTGGGGATGGCCTCCCAACGTGGGAGGGGTGCCAGTCTTACTTCGACCCCCCTGATGTCCCGGATCCTGGCGGTGGCCTACCCCGATTTGGATGGGCGTGTGAGGACATCACAGCAGACACAAGGGGGTGAGTACAAACACATTCTGCTGACTTTGCGTGCAGTGGAGGTGTCTGGGTGGGGGAGGAGGGCTGTGGGTATCCCTAGGCCAGGGCGATTTCTGTAGGCTAGGCCCCTCCGTAAGGCATGGCCCTGTGCCCCCACCCCCCTACCTCTGTAGGGTACCAAGTACATGTATCCATGGCCCTGTGTCATCTATATGTACAGTTGTCGTCCATAGGCTTGTAGGCCATGTCCCACGGATTGAGTAGTGGACCCCAAGTGCGCGGCGTAGTGCATGGGGCTTCTGTGTCTGTCCTCTCCGCCAACGGTGTCGCCAATGCATGCACTCAACATGTCTTTATTTCTCCCCCCCTTTTTTGTGGTCTTCCTGTTCATGTGTGCATTAGCATCATCAGGCGGAGGAGAAGTGGCATCGGAGCACGAGGGAGCTGCATCCCACATGGCCCTGAAGGACCATGCAACGGAGTCCGAATACACCAGTGAAACGGAGGGCGAGGGGAGCTGCACAGCGGGGACTCGTGCAGACATTAGTGACAGCGACTCGTCCTCTGAAGGGAGCTCCCTTGTGGTGGCGGCAACATCCGTGCCCCCCGCAACAACAGGTACAGCCGCCACCCAGCGCCCCAGGCACCTCAGGCCCTGCCCCAGTCACCCCTGCTGCCCTCAGTGAGGAGGTCATTGACCTCCTGAGGACGCTCATTGTTGGGCAGTCTACCCTTTTGAATGCCATCCAGGGTGTAGAAAGGGAGGTGCACCAGAGTAATGCATACCTGGAGGGCATTCATTCTGGTCAGGCTGCCCATCAGCGATCGTTCAACACTATGGCCTCAGCACTGGTGGCAGCAATTGTCCCTGTCTCTAGCCTCCCCCCTCCAACTTCCTCCACCCATACCCTATCACCTGTACCTCTGCCTATCCCAGACACACCATCAGACCAGCCTGCACACACCTCAACACCCAAGGGAAGCTCATCCAGACATAAGCACCACACATCACACAAGCATTCACACAAGCAACATCCACATACAGACATACCAACACCCACTGCCTCCACTGTGTCCCCCTCCTCCTAGTCTCCCTCCTCCCTCCCTGTCACGTCTCCACTCACACCTGCATGCACAACATCTTCAGCCACTACGCCCATCACCAGCACACCCACCAGAACACCCCGCACACGTGCAGTCACCACCCCCACTACCATTTACACGTCCCCTGTGTCCTCTCCCACTGTGTCTGTGACCCCCTCTTCCAAGCTACACAAACCCAGGCAGCCACCCACCCAACAGCCATCCACCTCACGACAGCCTCCAGCCCAAGCACCTGCACCCAAAGACACCAGACTGAAAACTCCTACAACCACAACCTCTTCCTCCACTCCCATACCCACTACACCTACCCGTCCATCTCTTCCTAAATTGCTTTTCCTTTCCAAACTTGACCTCTTTCCAACAACTCCCCCACCCCGTCCATCTCATAGGACTCCAGTCAGCACCTCAGCCACCACAAAAGCGGGACCTGTTTGCCATGGACTGTGGAGTCCCCCCCTCAAGGGCAGCCAGTTCAGTTAGGAGCCAAGGCACGGCCAGCCCACCCACGGTAAAGCATCTGAAGATTGCCAGTGGCCGGCGCGAGAGGCCGAAGATCCCAGGGACCAAAATTCCTACCATGGCTCCGGCAGGAAGTGTGGTGCCACCTGGCACACCGCCAAAGGTGGGAAAGGGCCACAGGCGAACAGGGAAGGGTGGGAAGGGCAGCACGCCCGACAAGTCTGCCAGCAGGCCAGCTGGCCAGGAGGGCCCCGCCAGCCCCATCCCAGGTGGGCAGGAGGACACCCACAGGCCCGGTACTGCAGCCCAGGAGGGCCCCGCAAGCCCCATCCCAGGTGGGCAGGAGGACACCCAAAGGCCCGGTACTGCAGCCCAGGAGGGCCCCGCAAGCCACACGACAGATGGGCAGGAAGGCACCGCCAGCCACAGGTCAGGTGGCGACTGACCTCCATGCCATGGCCGGATCTGCTGACCTGGACACTCATCCGATGCACCGCTGAACAGGGAACCGCCGTCTCAAGCACCGCTGCACTGGGCACCGCCGTCTCAAGCACCGCTGAACAGGGCACCGCCGTCTCAAGCACCGCTGCACTGGGCCCTTCATCTCAAGCACCGCTGAACAGGGCACCGCCGTCTCAAGCACCGCTGCACTGGGCCCTTCATCTCAAGCACCGCTGCACTGGGCACCGCCTTCTCAAGCACCACTGAACAGGGCACCGCCGTCTCAAGCACCGCTTAACTGGGCCCTTCATCTCAAGCACCGCTTAACTGGGCCCTTCATCTCAAGCACCGCTGAACTGGGCCCTTCATCTCAAGCACTGCTGAACAGGGCACCGCCGTCTCAAGCACCGCTGAACAGGGCACTGCCGTCTCAAGCACCGCTGAACAGGGCACCGCCGTCTCAAGCACCGCTTAACTGGGCCCTTCATCTCAAGCACCGCTTAACTGGGCCCTTCATCTCAAGCACCACTGAACAGGGCACCGCCGTCTCAAGCACCGCTGAACAGGGCACTGCCGTCTCAAGCACCGCTGAACAGGGCACCGCCGTCTCAAACACCGCTTAACTGGGCCCTTCATCTCAAGCACCGCTTAACTGGGCACTTCATCTCAAGCACCGCTGAACAGGGCACCGCCGTCTCAAGCACCGCTGAACAGGGCCCTTCATCTCAATCACCGCTGGCCCATTGGCAGAATGGGCAGGCCCGCATCTGTGTCGGGCAGGGCTGCACGAAGCACTCTGGGCACCAGTCCCCCTCCAGAACCAGTGGAGACTGTTATCCACTTGAGAGACTGTGGCTTTGCACTCCCCAGGATGGAACAGTGGGCAAGCCACCCACTGTAGAGACTTGAGAGACTGTGGCTTTGCACTCCCCAGGATGGAACAGTGGGCAAGCCACCCACTGTAGAGACTTGAGAGACTGTGGCTTTGCACTCCCCAGGATGTAACAGTGGGCAAGCCACCCACTGTAGAGACTTGAGAGACTGTGGCTTTGCACTCCCCAGGATGGAACAGTGGCTATGGACGCCCCTCGTGGATCTGGCGTCGTGGACTCATCTGGCTGAGGTGCCCCCCCTTCCCTTCCCCCTGAGGTGCCTGTAGTTTTCCTATGTGATGCCCCTGCAGTGTTCTCTCCGTTGGAGTCAGGTATCCTGTGTGGGCTTTGCCCATGTGATTTGGGCCCAGTGGTCCACTAACAATGACTGCTACAAATATCGGACTTGACAATTTATGTATATAAAAGTTTTAGATGTGTGATATATTTTTAAGCCAGTAATACAATATATTCGACTGTTTATAATCATTTCCTTTTGTCTGTGCATTCTTCTGGGGGGTTTGGGGGGGTAACTGTGATGTATTGCTATGCATTGATGTGTGTGTTGTAGTGGGTGAGGGTGGGGGTGGGCGTGTGGCGTATGTGTGTCCCCGTAATTTTTTGCCTCCCCCTCCCCTGTGTCGTAGGTGCAGTACTCACCGTAGTCTTCTGCGCCGGCGTTCGTGCTCCTGGTAGAGGAGCAGGAAGACAATCACTGGTAGGATGTGGAGTTCGGGTTCCATGCTGTCCAGATTCCCCGTGGGGTGTATGGAGGTGAGCGTTTTCCTTTTGAATGGCTGTTTCCGCCGTGTTTTTATCGGCGGGGCTACCGCCCCGGAAAAGGTGGCGGATTGGTGGGTTGCGATAGGGTGGGCGGTACATTGACTCCCACCTGTCTGTTGGCGGTGACTGCCGCGCTGTTTGTTTGTCCCGCCGTGGCGGGCGGTGTGTTGAAGTGGCGGTCTCTGTTGGCGGTTACCGCCAGGGTCGGAATTCCATTTTTTTTACCACCAGCCTGTTGGCGGTTTAGCCACCGCTTTAACACCGACCTCCAGGGTTGGAATGACCACCTTAGTTCTTAAGGAACTAGGGGTCAGATGTAGGAAAGGAATTGCAACTCGCAAACGGCAAAAACTGCCGTTTGCAAGTTGCAAATCACATATTCCTATGCAGAAATGCATTCTGCGAGTCGGACCGACTCGCAAAATGCATTTCAGAATCGCAAATAGGAAGGGGTGTTCCCTTCCTATTTGCGATTCCTAGTGGTATGCAATACCATTTGCGACCGCATATGCGGTCGCAAATGGTGTTGCAGTTACCATCCACGTGGATGGTAACCCACTCGCAAATTGGAAGGGGTCCCCATGGGACCCCTTCCAGTTTGTGACTGGACCCAAAAACATTTTTTCAGGGCAGGGAGTGGTCCAAGGGACCACTCCCTGCCCTGAAAAAATACCGAAACTAAAGTTTTCGTTTTTTTTTTTAAGTGCAGCTCGTTTTCCTTTAAGGAAAACGGGCTACACTTAAAAAAAAAAAAAATGATTTATTTAAAGCAGTCACGAACACGGAGGTCTGCTGACTACAGCAGGCCTCCATGTTTGCGAGTGCCCATAGTCGGTATGGGGCCGCAATTTGCGACCCACCTCATGAATATTCATGAGGTGGGTCATTGCGACCCCATACCGACTTGCAGACGGTGTCTGAGACACCGTTCTGCATAACATTTTGCGACTTGCAAACAGCGAGTCGCAATGACTCGCTATTTGCAAGTCGCAAAATGTTATTTTGCTACATCTGGCCCTAGATTCCCTGAACTCTAAAAAGATGTATTTTAGAAATAATTGCTCTAAAATAGAAAAAGAAGCTATAACAAACTTGGCTGAGAATAAAGACATCGTAATTAAACCAGCGGACAAAGGAGGTGGTATTGTTATCTGGGATGTAGAACGATATAACAAAGAGGTGATGAGACAGTTAGACAACCGAATTCATTATCGTGAGTTGCCAGCGGGTACACCTAAACAAGTACAACAGCAGATTGTTGCATTGACACAGACAGCTAGAGAGCGAGGCTGGATTAATAAAAAGGAATTTGAATTTTTAAACCAAAATGATGGTAGAACTTCATGCTTTTATGTCCTTCCTAAGATACATAAAAATATAGAAGAACCACCAGGTAGACCGATTGTCTCAGCATGTGGATCTATCCTGGAGCCTCTGGCCCAATTTGTTGACGTGTTTCTGAAGCCATTTGTAGTGAGGACGCCAGCTTACGTGCGAGACTCTATGGACATCATTAATAAGCTTGAAAATCTAACTTATAATGAGGACAATTCCATCCTAGTTACTTTTGATATAAAGTCCCTTTACACTAATATTCCACAAGATGAGGCATTAGAGATTATCAGACAGATTTTGAACACAGAGCCAGTAAGCACGCCTCCAGATTTTCTTGTTGATGTAGCCACACTGTGCCTGAAAAAGATTTTTTTCAGATATAATGACAAGCTATATCGGCAAGTAAAGGGAGTAGCAATGGGGTGTAGCTTTGCCCGGGAAATTGCCAACCTGGTGATGGATTATTTGGAACAAAAATGGACCTATGGGCAAACTAACCCATTCAAAGCTTGTATCACCCAATGGTTTAGATACATAGATGACATCTTAATGATTTGGCAAGGGACGGAAGCCATGCTTGACACTTTTTTTGATTGGCTTAACCTACGCACAGCTGACTTCAGGTTCACTATGAGCAAAGACAAATGTAGAACCAACTTTTTGGATCTATGGATCCTGGCCAGGAATGGGAGACTGGAAGTAAGTCTGTATAAAAAACCGACAGATCGTAATACACTCCTACATTTTTCTAGTGGACATCCCAGAACTCTCAAAGAAAATTTACCGTATGGGCAATTCCTTAGGATAAGAAGAAATTGCACAGACAAAGATGACTATTTTAGTAATGCTGAAGAATTGGTGCGGAAATTAACATCTAGAGGGTACCCTAAAAAATTAGTCAAAGCGGCTGCTAAAAGAGCGTGGTTTACCCCAAGGGAAACACTTTTGACACCTAAAATACAAACGACAGAGATCCCATTAACATGTGTTTTGACATTTAGCCCGAAGGCTAATAAGGTCCGCGCAATTATAGAGAGAAATTGGCGAATCATTAAAGACCTAGATATTGAGAAACCATTGTTCTCCTTTAAGAAAGCCCGGAGTCTAAAAGACCAATGGGTGCAGGCTGCAAATACAGACAGGAAAGACCTAAGGGCATTGTTTCAGCTCCCAGCAATTCAAGGACATTTTAGGTGTTGCAAATGTACTGCATGCCAATTCACATTAGATTCGAAAGAGGTTGTAATAAATGGAAGAAAACATGTACAATATGATTTTTCAAATTGTAACACAAAAAATGTGATCTACTGTATCTGGTGTCCATGTAATAGAGCATATATTGGTCAAACTTCACAAGCAATGAAAAGCCGGATTCTCCAACATCGATCGAGAATTAAATGTGCTATAAAAGGTGCACCGTTAGTTGAACATTTCTTGGAATTTGAGCATAAAGCAGATGATATCCAATGGACAGTGATAGCTGTAGTACAGCTGAAGACAGATGGCCCTACAACGTTGACAAGGCTTTTGAAGCTGGAAGCAAGACTGATTGAGAAATTTCAAACAGCCAGAACGGGACTCAATGACTGTGATGAAACTTGGGCCCTTATTGGGTAATGGGTTCCCCCTGTGTGTGTTTGATAGGAGTTTGGTGATGATATTGACTGATAATATAAGATAATAACAACATGTATAAGACTTGCACTAGCACATGTCACAGTGATAAGACGTGGTGTTGGAGCATTATAAAGTGAAATGAAAGTAGGGTTGAGAAAGTACCTTTATAAACATTGTATAATTGTCTGTAACATTGAACAAAATAGGGAGGTTTCACATACAAATGTCTGTGTCATTCGCTGTCTGGAATCTTACATAAGGAGAATGGAGTGTCAGTTTAATAAGATTTTAAGTAAGGTTCCTATGTGTCTAATACGATCTTAGCCGATTTAAGATGGCCGCCACAAATAGGAGTAGATCTGCAGCTATGGATGCTCTGTTATCTTGGCTTTGTGAGCCAGCTACTTTCATAATAGGTAATCAGTTTCAATTGTGTCTACACTGCATTATAGCAGCAATGACCGTACCAACCACTGCAGCCTCCGTCTAGTACGAGGAAGCTGATTAACTTGGGGGTTGCCTGAGACCACATATTGGATACGTAACGGCGCAGTACTTTAAAGATGGCGCCCATGTCCTTACAGTTTTAAAAAACAAACGCGGGCCAGCTTCAAGCCAGAATACAATATAAAACGCATTCGCATATGGGGTCAAGTTTACGCGACATGCCAAAATAATAGAAGGCAGCGGTTTGCATTCTCCGGGCGATGCGAGGCCCGTTTACGCATAGAGATTGAAGCAGCATCTAAAGTAAGTGCACGAGCGCCGAGCTGTGGAAGCTATGAAATGCCATTAATGAGGATATAGAATGATTCTAAAGATTTGAGGGGCTTAATGCAGTTGTGTTTATGTCGCTTACAGAAATCTACATCTCAGTATATGCAGGGTTATAGTAAGATCAAGTAAATAGGTAAGAATATGATAACATCCCTCTGGAGGGCACCTGTGGTGTTGCTTTGTACGTAATAAGTATGGCCTTTGAGCTGTTTTTTTCCTTCTCTATCTTTTTTGGGGAATAGTATCACTAAAGGAAGAGGATATTAACTCATAGGATTGGATATTCATCACAACGGAGAGAAAGGTATGTCCCACAGATGGAATGAGTACATGGGGTCTATGATTAAGATTGCATGGGTGACTATCTCAAGACACTTGTTAAAGATTTGATGACGCTGCTTTAAACAGCAATTGACATAAATTAATGGTATATAGATATCAATGGGAGTGGTGGCTCCCCTTTAAAGAGCATGCCATAGATTTTTGCTAAGGCACACTGGGAGCCATTGGTGTAAGTTTGGTACTGATACTTTACACAGTTGGTATTGGGTGGTGGAAGTATTTATTAAATGAGGATGATTGTAATGTGTTTGTTAATTTTTGTAGTGGTGCCAGTGCCCCCTGACAGTCCTGATGAGGCCCTGAGTGTTAAGGCCGAAACGCATCGACATCCTGCTAGTGGAATCAAGGGCTTGGAGTGATAATGAATTGATAAACATAAGTAGTTTAGCACTACATAATACCTTTCTAAAAAACATTACGGTATTAGACAGCTGGGTGCAAGACCCTTGGTTACCAGATGAGATCAGATCACATTGTGAATTGTGTTTATGTGTCTATCTGTAAAACATCTTGTAAATGGGCGTATGTTTTCTCTTAATTTTGTCCAGATTTTTGTTTTTGATTATCGGTGTAATGTTTGTAACAAATGTGTGTTGTAAATACGAATGCATTTAGAATTGTATATATTGTCACCACGTTGTTAGAATAAGAGACAAGTTACTCTCCAATGAGCTTGATGCTGTACGGTTTGAATCAATGAAATAAATAAGGGCAAATAATTTACCCCTTGAAACCAAGAGTTAATATTGGTTGGTCATAATAATCATTGAATTTATCCCTTGCCTGCTAACTGTTGTGAGTTTGCTTGGGCTCCCCTACCCAGCACCCCGCACTCTGTGCAGACAGTGAACATTTTAAAGGTACTGGCGCACCCTGCGAGCCTCCAGCTCGATTACTAGGTAGCCAGTGTGGCTGCATCCTCTCTGTCAGAAGTTTGGCGGACGGGTCTTCCCGTCCACCAAACTCCTAATGAGGCCCCTAGTGTCCAGAATCACAAAAGCCTAGCCAGAAAATGGAAGAATAGCTAATTCATCTTCAAATAAACTGATGGATATAGCTTGATCACCATCATCACCAAAAGCAGATCATCAGCACACCTGTGGGAACCCAATCGGGTACCATGTATGACCAAATTTCCTGTCACAAACCATTGAACTGTTACCGATTCCCAAGTTGGAGTGGCATCTGATTTGCAAAGAAAAAGGACTCCTTTTTGGAAGCCTTTCCCTTTAGGAAGCTGGGTTTTAGCTTCATGGGGTGTAGGCAGTGGTCCAGGGCACCACTCTCGGCTGTTCACTGAAGTCTTCCAAAAGAGAAAGCGTTTTTTTTTTTTTTTTTTAAACAACTTCGTTCCCTTTAAGGAAGTCGGACTACTTTTCTTTGGAAAGTAATCACAGGTATTGTGGTCTGCTGTCTCTTTCAAGCCACCATCCCTGTGATTATAGCTACTCACAGTGGGTCTTAAATCACAACCTTTCTAGCGAGTGGCGCATTTGTACATAGGTCAGTTTGCAAAATTAGTCTTCATTTGCAAAATTCTGTGCTCAATTTGAAATGGCTTGTTGTGAATGTAATCCCAGTGCACCTGGCCTCTAATTCTGAGCTCTTCTCTTAGATTTACTAGTTGCTAGAGTAAATGACACCGGCTAAATAATAAATATAGCCAATTTAATCTTTTTTGCCTTGATTTGTATGCGATTAACCTGGAATCTTTCCATATATTTTCTTTCCTGTTATCATAAAGTAACATTGTAGCAAAAATACCTGGACTTCCTCGTTATGAAAATGTATATGGTGTGTTTGTATCGGTGCATTATAAATCATTAAATGACCCATCAAAGGTCTTTGTTCATGCGTGCCATAGTTGTGTCAAATATTGTCTTGCACAGCTAAACATTTCTGTTTGGTGTTGAGGAACACCCTGAAGCTGGCTTAAAAACAGTTTTCCTTGTCACATGTTTTTTTTAGAGAAGCATCAAATCAGGAGCTGTAAAATGACACCATCCTTTTCTCGAAATTCAAAGTGATAACAGCATTCAAATGAGCACCTTCCTGATTTAAAAGCTCTGAATATTTGAACATGGGGCTTCCGAAACTGTGAATACAGCACGTGGATAACAGGAATGCGTTTATATCCTTGGTGTCATTTTGCACAATGGTGTTGTAGAATACATTTTGATGTAAAAAAACGCATCCTATCGCTAGTTTGTTACAAACACTCATTTTCAAGAGGACAAGTGGCCAGATATTGGACTTGAAAATATGCCTATTTCTGACTTGTGAAGCAGCTATTTCAATGGTAGTTGCCAATTTAGTGGGAAAACCTACCCATTATCGCCTAAGGCTTATGCCAGATCAACCTACATAAAATCTGGATAGTAGATTTACTTTCCCGCTTGGGCACAGTACGGCTGTGATGGTTTGGGCCATGGATATCCTTTAACACACACTGTTGTGATTTACATTTTTCGTTTTTCACCACAGATGAAATATGCATTTTTATTTATTTTTTGCAGTCTTCATAAAATTATTTGACTGTCATTGCCACAACATTGGAAAGGCTGGGTTTTGACGATCATGTAAATGCAACACCCAGTGTTCACATAGACGGTTCATTTAATCTGTTAGTTTTTCAGAAATTGCAGTCTCTTTCAGAATTTGAAACCAATTTTGTTCACTAGTACATCTATCTCCAGGTCACAAAAGATTCCTATCACCTGCTTGAAAAATCACCCCGAAACTTTCAGACAGCAGCTGAAATGACTGGTACACTAGTTTTGAACAGTTTGTGGAGATTCATCAAACAGCACCAATGTTATTAGCAGAACAAACAAGCATTTGCAATGCAATGGGTCTCACGTTTGTTCGAGTTAGAGCTATTAGTACTGTAAATTCCTAACAGGTTTTTTCTTGCCACTTAAATTGAAAATGAAAAGTAAAACAGTTGACATAAGCAAGCCGATTCAAAGCACCATGGCTTTCATGAACATGAGTGCGAAGGAGAGAGACAAAAACAAAACGTTTGCTCGCACTCGGACATATCGGTAATTGTGCAATTATCCATGTAACAGGTGCTGTCTGCAAGGCAGTAACAAAACCGCCCCAAGGAGGGGAAGTCATAAAGCATTTACCAAGGATAACAAACGATTTTTGAAAGACAAGCCCACGAACGAGGAAAGTGATGGGCGTGTGGTGGGCATGGTTAGAACCCCACAATAGTTGCAACAGGTCAAAGCACTTGCGCCCTCAACCTAAAAATGTGCTGTCAGTAAATGACAGCACCATGTCACATGATGCTTTAGTTACATTAACAAAATGCTTGCCTCATGGCCATTAAAAGTAGGTGGGTGGTGAAAGTCAGTCATTCTAGAAAGGAGGTTGTGGTTCCATAAATTTTGGGAAGCACTAAATTAAGGTATTTCAGGATCACAAGGTCATAAAAGGTTCCCTGGAATGCTAAACATCAAGCGGTCCAAACTAACATCAATTACACCTGCAAGTGGACTGAAACAGGTATATATTGAAAACACATTTGCTGGAACCCCAAGGAAACCTACATGTTTGAAAACACTTATAACTAGTGAAAAAATACCTTGACTTCTAAGTGAAATGGGGAAAACTCGCACTGTCACGCTAGTGATGAAATATTGAAAGTATTGTCTGTACACAATACAAACACAGTAAGTACTGAAAAAGAAAATGTGAGACCTGACAGCATTAGGGTGATCACCCCTAACTTTTTGCCTGCCTTGCTTCACTTTTTGGACACTGTTTTTGCTGGTTTTAGGACACTGTGCACTTTACCACTGCTAACCAGTGCTAAAGTGCACATGCTCTTTTCCCTTAAAACATGGTGGCATTGGATCATACCCATTTGGCTTATTTAATTTACTTATAAGTACCTGGTAAAGTGCACTATATTTGCCTAGAGTCTGTAGATTAAATACTACCAGTGAGCCTGCTGCATTGATTGTGCCACCCACTTAAGTAGCCCCTTAACCTTGTCTCAGGCCTGCCATTGCAAAGCCTGTGTGTGCAGTTTCACTGCCAATCCAACTTGGCATTCAAAAGTACTTGCCAAGCCTAAACCCCCCCTTTTTCTATATATAGGTCACCCCTAAGTTAGGCCCTAGGTAACCCATAGGGCAGGGTGATGTGTAGACAAAAGGCAGGACATGTACCTGTGCAGTTTACATGTCTTGGTAGTGTAAAACTCCTAAATTCATTTTACACTGCTGTGAGGCCTGCTCCTTTCATAGGCTAACATTAGGGCTACCCTCATATACTGTTTGAGTGGTAGCTTCTGATCTGAAAGGAGTAACCAGGTAATATTTAGTCTGTCCAGAATGGTGATACAAAATCCTGCTGACTGGTGAAGTTGGATTTAATATTACTATTTTAGAAAAGCCACTTTTAGAAAGTGGGCATTTCTCTGCACTTAAATCCTTCTGTGCCTTGCAAGCCACATCTGGCTAGGTTTAGTTGACAGCTCCCTTTCACTCAGACAACCCCAAACACAGGATGCTCAGTCACACTTGCATACATCTGCATATTGAATGGGTCTTCCTGGGCTAGGGGGGTGGAGGGCCTGACACTTACATGTCAAAGAACAGTAGCCTGCCCTCACACAAAGGACTGCCACACCCCCTACTGGGACCCTGGCAGATAGGATGGAATCCCTGAACCAGAACCTGCAACCTGCCAAGAAGAACTGCCTGGCTGCCCAAAGGACTCACCTGTACTGCTTTTCTGATAAGGACTGCTGCCTTGCTGTTGCCCCTCCTGCCTTGCTGCTCACTGCCTGTGCTGAGAAGTGCTCTCCTAGGGCTTGGATAGAGCTTGCCTCCTGTTCCCTGAAGTTTCAGGACCAAAAAGACTTCATTCCTGCAAAAGAACTCCTTGTGTGGCAAAAATCATCGCACAGCCTGCAAGAAACGACGCATAGCCTGCATCGCAGTGAGAAAATCATTGCATGCTGAACCGGATCGATGCAGCCCTACTTCCCAAAGAGGAGAACGATGCAGCACCAGCATTCCGATCGGAAATTCAACGCACGGCCCACTAGATCGACGGAAAGCTGAGCCGGAATAACATAGCCCGGCTTCCTGAGAGTAATCAACACAGCCCCTGCTGTGTGGCAGAAATTTTCACTCATCGCCCACCCGATCAACGCAGCCCCTGTGACTTCGTCCTGCACGCCCAGGATTTCAACGCATCATCCCCGAGGCATCTGAAAACCCCGCAACCCGAAGAGGATCCCAGCCCACGCGCTGGAAATCAACGCAAAGCCTGCTCTGCGTGAAAACTCAACAACGCATCATCTGTGTGCGCCAGAAAGTTCGACGCACACCTTCCTATTTTCCATGCAACTCCTCCTCTACTGTCCCTTGCTGAGAATTTGAACACAACCCAGGTACTTTGTGCTTGCAAGAGACATTTGTTTCTTTTTAAGAACTAAAGACTCTTTATATCATTTTCTAAGTGATATTTCAATGTGTACTTATTGAATCTTGATCATTTTGACCTCTATTTATCCAGATACATATCATATATTTTTCTAAACACTGTGTGGTGTATTTTTGTGGTGTTCTACTGTGTTATTGCATGATTTATTGCACAAATACTTTACACATTGCCTTCTTAATTAAGCCTGACTGCTCAGTGCCAAGCTACCAGAGGGTGGGCATAGGATAATTTGGATTGTGTGTGACTTACCCTGACTAGAGTGAGGGTCCCTGCTTGGACAGGGGTTAACCTGACTGCCAACCAAAGACCCCATTTCTAACAGAAAATAACTAAATAAGGAATATGCCAGGCCAAAACTATGTGCGTGCTGCAAATGATAAGCAGCACGCTTACAAGACTTTATGAGAAAGGCGAGTTTGCATTTTATAACTGGATTGGTTAAGCCAATACCATTTTTAGTTATGCTGATTTATGGCATGTGAGACACATTATGGATAGTCTAGAGGCAGCACTAGGGGGCAGGAACTAAACACACTGACTTTAAGAATCACTATGGTTAAGAACTCCAAACCTGTCTTGACTAATAAAGTATTTTACAGATGAAGACAGCTATGAGAATGCAGATTCCCGCTGATAACGGGCACAAGCCATAGTGGCAGTCAGAAATGTACATCGCATCTGCCCTCACCAAAAACTCTTGCTGGGATCTCTAGCTGCGTGTAATTCTAATTTATTTGTGAGCTGCAGCTTTATAGAGCAAGACATGCTGCCCTGAATCCAATAATGTAAAAAGGACCATTAACTCCAGCACGTGCAGTTGAGAGTTGAGAAACGTGGGGGTAACTATTTTTTAGATCTTTTCTGAAAATCTATCCGAGAGCGCTCTGTTAGGCATTACAGAAGCATGTAGGGGCACACAAATATTGCATCTAAAATGTCAGATGTTCAATGGTTCAGATGCTGTCAACTGTCAACATAAGCCATGCACAACTCAATTATGGAGTAAAGTGTGTTAACAACTCATGGCTTTAAACTTCAAAGGGAATGAGAGCCTGTGAAAAACTTAAAAAAAGAGCAGACATATTTGGATGGTTTCCAAACAAGCATTTTCGTTGGTTAAGAGGAGGCTTTCTTCGGTGTAAATGTTAATGGCTTGTCTGCCTGCCTTAAATGGACCATAGATATCATGTAAGTGGAGTAACATATTAAAGCAGTGTAGCAATTCAAAGAAAGATGTCTCAGATGTACGTGCCCATGAAACACAAACACTAGATAATGAGTAGAGTAATGTATTTGTGACAAGATGTTCAGTGAGATGATTCTCAATAGTGACATCTAATGTGATCTGCAGTTCACAAGTAAAAGAAAAAGAAAACAGTCAACATGAGCGAGCCGATTCAAAGCGCCACTGCCGCCATGAGCATGAGAGCAAAGGAGATACACTAAAGGAAAAATACGTTTGCTCGTAGACAAAGGTATCAGCAGACATGCAATTATCCATGTAACATAGTCGATGACCAACCCGCTTCAAGGAGGGACAAACATAAAACATTTACCAATGATAACAAAGGATTTTTTAAAGGCAAGCCCACGAACGAGTGAAAGTGAAGGGCATATGGTGAGTGTGGTTAAAAGCCCACAGATAGGTTACAACATGCAAGAGCGCTTGTGCGCTTGACATAAAAATAGGGCCTCGGGTAACTTGCGCCCTTGCTATACACTGCTAATTACCCCAGAAATTCCTGCACTCATAGCCACTTTTAGAGTGTCAATAAAAATATCAATGAATCATTAGAAGCTGAATTATTGAAGAACAAACTGTGTATGGGGGACGGTGAAAGTTTTAGGTGCCATAAGCCAAGAGTTATAGTTACATGAAATTACTCTAACTATAACTGCTGAATTTCTCTTGTTTTGTGCATTTAAATTCAGAACCCAACTAAAGCGTCCCTGTAACCTTTGGGTTTTTTAAGTGAATGTGTGTGTGTGTCTCTGTGTATATATCTCTATATATAGATATAAATATATATAGATATAGATATGTATACACACACTGAAAAAAACAAAGGTTACGGGGATGTTATAGTTAGGAAACAGAATTAAAAAAACCTTAGACATTCACAGAAAAAACAAAGGTTACAGGGACGTTATAGTTAGGTTCTGAAAGTAACTATAACTCGCTCCCTAAGGTAACTATAACTTGCTCCTCAGCCATCCACAGGTATTTCCTCAAAAATGTAACTGCTAACGTTTCATTTATTTTTTTAAGGACGTTATAGAAGTTCTCATGACTGCTGTTATAGCTGTGTAAATAGCAGTGCATGGCAAGGGCACGAGTTATAGTTACCTTAGGGCGCTAGTTATAGTTACTTGAAAGAACTATGACTATAGCTGCAGAATTTCTGTGGTTTTGTACGAGTAACTTCAGAACCTCCCTGTAATCTTTGTTTTTCCAGTGAATTTCAAAGGTTTTTGTAATTCTATTTTCTACGTTCCTGTAACCTTTGTTTTTTTCAGTGAATTTCTATGTTTTTTTTAATGTAATTTTCATAACTATACATTAATCCAACCACCACCACGCAAGTCCCTGTGGCCAACCTCTATAACAATCCAACCCTGCATGGACCCCCTCCTCAGGCCGATCTTGGCCAGGGACCTCATCTTGCGGGGCCCAGCCTAAGTATTTTATTTTTTGGGGAGGAGAGGGGCTGCATGCCCCCACCTTCCCTGACTGATCTCGGCCTTGAAGATGGCATCCCCTTGGGCCTGGCCTAAATATTGCAATTTTTTATGGGGGAAGGGATTCTGCATGACCCCCATCCCAGGCCGATCTCAGCTCCAGAGACCCCATCCACCTGGGCCCAGCCTAAATATTAAAAAACGAATTAGGGAGGGGGGCAGCGTGCCCCCCCTTCCCTGGCTGATTTCAACCCCGGAGACCCCACCCCTCAGGATGCAGCCTAATTATTTTTTACAGGGGTAAGGGAGGCCAGCCAGATCTGGCGACTAAATCCCCCTGGGTCCAGTCTAATTATTTTTTTGAGGATGGAGGCTCCATGGTCCCTCTACCCAGGGACAATCTCAGCCCTGGGAACACCATCCCATGGGGCCCAGCCATGTGACCTGGTGCCCTGTCACAATGCTGGGGACTGAGGGGGGATCCTAAAGGCCCTCATGGTCCCAGCTGGCTCGCCACTTCTTTTGGGAGCCAGCTGAGCTGTCACAGAGAGGAAGCTGCTAAAGCGAGAGCAGATACCTCTGTCTCTCTGCCTGCATCTCAATGGGCAGGGAGACAGAGGAAACCTCTGTTTTACAGCTGTTCCTCGCTGCAAGCAGAGTGTTTGCGGTGGCTTGGCTGCAGCTGTCGAAGGATATAGGAGGAGGTAGCCCTGGGGTGAATAGGTCCCCAGGGCCATCAGTGCCTCCTTGAGGGGGGGCCGTACAGTCCCCCTTCAATGAAAAGAGCGCCAGGGACCATTATTTTTTTAACATTTGCCCGGGGAGGTGGTGGCCCCAGGGGCTGCAAGGGGGATGCGCCCCTCATACAATTTAAGATGCTCCAGGGAGCTGCTTGTCCCTAGAGCTATGCGGGGGCATGTAGGCCCCATGTTCATAACTACAGGAACACCCCAGGAAGGTGGTGATTCCCAGGGCTGCCGGGGGGCCATGTAGCCCCTGCATACAATTTAAGATGCCCCAGGGAGGTGGTGGTCCATGGGGCTGCGGGGGCTGCGCAGCCTCTGCATACAATTTAAGATGCCCAGGGCTGCGGTGGGGACGCATGCCCCCCCACATACATTTTGACCAATGCCTCGGGGAGGTGGTGGTCCCCAGGGTAGCGGGGGAGTCGCACACCTCCAGCGTTATATTCATTTAAAGCTCTTGCCATGCATAGTTATCTGATCAATAATTTTACTGCAGATGTTACAGTGACATTATCAATGATGTTATCAAAGATTTCATGAGTGCCATAATCTGTGGCTAATTAGCAGTCCATGGCAATGATCACGAACTGTAGTTACCTCAGGGCACAAATTATAGTTGCTAGAGACAACAATAACAGGTGAATTTCTATGGTTTTGTAATTTTAAAATGTGAGCCTTACTATAACCTCCCTGTAACCTTTGATTTTTTTGTGAATTTCTGAGTTTTTTAACGTATAGTAATTTTCATTACTATATGTTAATCCAACCACTGTCATGCACGGCCTTCAGCCTTCGACCATGCAATGCGGCAGTTGGCCACAGGGCATGGCTTATGGCCAGGCCCTGAGGCCAGCTCCCTATAAGCACCCCACCTTGTGCCGTGCACGGACTTCGGCCATGTGCAGTGGGGTTTGGCTGCAAAGCCAGGGCTGTGGCCAGACTCTGCGATCAACTCCCCTAACAACCCAACCCCATGCTGTGCACGGCCGCGGCCTGTCTCTCTGGGTGTGAGAATAGGTGTGATAGGGTGCATCTGGGGGTGAGAGTAGCTGTGAGAGTGTCTGGCTGGGTATGAGAGTGGGTGCATCAGTGTCTTAGTGGTGCGTCAGTTTCTGTGTGGGTCTGTGAGTGGGTGCATGAGTGTCAGAGTGGGTCTATGAGTGGGTGTGTGAGTGTCTGAGTGGGTCTGCGAGTGGGTGCAGGAAGGGGTTTAGTGAGTGGGAGAAAGAGACTGAAAAAGAGAAATTGAATGAGATATATCTGGACAAACTGAAAAGAAATATGTATTTGTCAATTAAAAAAGTGAGGTTACCTTTCTGTATGAACCTTTTAAACATTTGAAATTTAAAAGAAATTAAAGAAGGAAAATGACCAGGAACACACCTGGAATAGAACACTCTACTTGCGGTGTGAGGGTCTGTAACCTTAAACTTTAGGCCTTAGGTGACTCCTTACTATGATGCTTTCAGACATACCTATGACAGTCAACCTACACATGTCATTGGAAAGAAAAGTGAATATTTCATCACTAGGTACTTTTAACAGGCAGAATACTACTAAATAAATAATCACACTTCCAAGCTATACTAGGATTTGAATCTTCAGCCCACTGAGTGACAGCACAAGACCCTGACCATTAGGTCAGAAGTGACTCTGTTCTGGTCTGGATCCATAAGTAACTATAACATTTGTCCCAAACATCTTGCTATTTTGTCTCTTTGAAGTCATTGCATGGAGAGACCACTGCAATGGCAATTTCTCTCTCTCTCTCTTTCTCTCTCTTCCATCCCATTGTGGGGGAGGCCAAAGGCCCCGAGGTCCTAGCCAGCTCCCCAAGTCCTGCCAGAGCTGGTATGGCTCCCCCAAGAAGGGAGAATGTTTTCATTTGTCTTTACCGCATGCATATTTGTGTGCAGGGAAGACAGATGAAAACTCTGCTTTGTTTGACAGCTCTCACTTGCAGAAACCAAACTTTGTTTGCTTTTGCTTGATAGGAGCTGTGAGCTCCCACCAAGCAAATGCAAACAGCTATGTCTCGTGGTGGGCACCCTGCGACATAACAGGAACTGGCCCTGGGGGGGGTGGTCTGAAGGTCCATCATTGGCTCCTCGAGGGGAGAGCCCCCTGCATATTAGTAATGATAAGCCCCGGGACGTGGTGGTCCCCAGGGCACTGAAAAGCCCAGGAGGGCGGCCACGTGCGCCCCCCTCCTTATATTTTACTTTGCCCCCTGGTCCTGGCCCATCCGGGGGCTTGAAAAAAACAAGTTTGGAAGCCTGTGCTTGTTTTTGTTTTATTATGTTTCGCTGTGAATTTTTGAATTTTGTGAATTTGTGGCAAAAAAACAAAAACGTTTTGCCTTTGCAGGGTCCCTCTGGACCCCACACCAGAACTAAGGGGTCAGGGTGTCTCTACCCTGGCCCCTTTTCTTATTTTTCACATTTGTTTAGGGAATTGGCTGAAGCTGAGTCCCAAGCCGGCTGCCAACACTTCCTGGTTGGAGAGTTAGCAGCCAATCGGAGCTATACATTTCCTTAGCCAGAGATATACAATTTTGGATGTGGTGTTATTTCGTACAGTGGTTCGGACTGTAGTCATGTCTAAAGGTCCTATGGAATTAACATAGGAAACACAACTTTTTTGTCCCCCCCTTTTTCTCGGCCCCTACTTGATGGATCACTCCGAAACTTTCCGGGTGCAACAGGAATCACAGGTGAACTTTTTTTTGGCAAACTGTGCCAAAGATTTAGGCAAGTCAAAAAACACTTTTTCTATGGACCATGGTAACATGGTCCTAACTATAACTATCTAGTGGTGACTGCCACTAGGTGATATTTATGTATATTATATAAATATATATTTAAGTATTTCTTGGGCCCCACTTTACAGATCACTCCAAAACCTTCCATGAGCAACAAGAATCATGGCATACTTTTTTTGGAAAATTTTGTGAGGATTCAGCAAACGGTGCCATAGATATAGGGCAGTCAAACAACGCTTTTTCTTTGGAAACATGTTCCTTACTATAACTGCCAAGATAGATAGACAGATAGATAGATAGATACAAAGATACATAGATACATATATACATAGATACATGCATACATATATGCATTTTTCGGGCAGGGGTAGGGATGTAGGAATGGGTAAGGGAATAAGGGAATTGGGTGCTAAGTGTGATTTTAGGGTTTGGGGTGGGTTAGGGTATTGGGTGGTAAGGATATTGTTAGGGGTAGGTGAGGGTAGTGGGTGTATGATTTAAGGTGGGTAAAGGTATTTGGGTGGTAAGGTTATTTTCACAGTTTAGGGTGAGTAACAGTATAGGGTTATAAGGATAATTTTAGGGTTTAATGTGGGTAACGCTATTTGGGTAGTAAGGGTATTTTTAGGGTTTGTGGTATGTAAGGGTATTTGGGTGGTAAGGGTGTGTTTAGGATTTTGGGTGGGAAAGGGTATATAGGTGGTAAAAGTCTTTTTAGAGTTTAGGTGGGTGAGGGTATTTAGGTGGTAAGGGTATTTTTAGGGTAGGAAAGGGTATATGGGTGGTAAGGTTTTTTAGGGTTTATGGTGGGTTTAGAAATTGCCGTTCAGGAAGAGGTGCAAACAGGAAACTACAGTTTATTGTAATATCACCACATGAGGAGCTGGTTTTAATCCTTGCCAAAACTGCAAGGTATGTAATCATAGCCCCAGCAGAAGATCAAACAAGGTAACTTATGACATGGGGGACACTGAGATAAAACAGTTCCTCACATGCAACACACAGTACGTGATTAATGTATTGGAATGTCCTTGTAAGAAGTGGTAATTAACCTGAGTATTCCCATTTTCAAGGGGGTATTGAATAAATCTTTTGATCTGGCTATGGTACCTTCCTATTGGAAGAGTACCAAAATTGTCCTACTTGTAAAAAAGCTGAGCACTGACATCAATCTGCCTGGTAACTATAGGCCGATTTCTCTTCTTCCTGCACCATCTAAGTTGGCTTAAAATGTTGCCAAGTTTCAACTTCCTGCCTATCTCAAGGCTAATGGTCCCCTCCAATCGAGACAATCAGGTTTTAGGCCTAGACATAGCAAAGATACTGCCTTGGTAGAGGTCTCTGAGATGGTAAGAAGCACTATTGATGAAAGTGGTAAGGTAATGCTAATATTATTGGATTTGTGGGTAGCGTGCAACACAGTCTCACACAATAGACTGCTGTCTTGTTTCCTTGAGGTGGGCATTAGAGATAAGGCCCGGAAATGGTTGAAGTCCTTTCATGAGGATTGAAGACAGGTGGTCTGTTTACCTCCCTAGTCCCCTTCCAGCCAGTTGGTGTCAATTGGGGTCTGGCAGGGTTTAGCACTTAGCCCTACCACGTTTAACATCTATTCGGCTCCCTTGGCTATTCTAGTGGAATCTTTTGCAGCTAAGATTATCTGACATGCTGACGATATCCAGGTTTGTTTCGCATTTAGCAAAGGGGGGACCAATAATCTTGAGATGGTTCAACCATGTCTTCATGCTGTAGTTTAATGGCTGGTGGTCAATCAGATGAAATGCAATACTTAGCAAATGGAGGTGATCAATTTTGGACATAATTTCATCCTAGATTTCGATGTCCTCTGGCCCTTGGGAATACCCGGTCCTGAAATACAGGCGATGGCTGTAAAGAATCTAAGCATTAAATTTGATAATAAGCTGTCCTTTCCCAACCCCATTATTTTGTTGATTGGTGTAGGCTTTGGCATCCTACGGATGGCTAAGAAGTTTCAGTTTCTTCTATCAGCCTCATCTAAGATCACTGTTATTTTGGCCTTGGAGAAGTCCAGATTGGACTATGCATATGGATTACATGCAGGTTTACCAATGTATCTGCTGAATAAGCTACAGACTGTTCAAAATGCTGCAGGTTGTAGGTCTCCCTAGGTGGGAGCATATTTCTTCTTATTTGTGGAATTTGCATTGCCTTCCTATTGAAAAAAGTATTTTGTTTAAGGTGTCTCTTTTAATGTAAAGAGCCCTGTATCAGTCTTGCCCTGCAATTTTATCAGCCAAAGTTTCTTATTATGATCCTGGGGGAGCCTTACGATCTTCTACTACTTCTCTGGCCAAGGTGCCTAGAATACATCAGAATACAGCAGGTGGTTGTGCCTTCTCTTTCCTTGGTCCACCTAGCTGGAACACCTTACCCCTTGACCTGTGTCAAACGCTGGTGGAGGCTGTTTTTAGGAAAGAGCTTAAGACCTGGCTTTTTGTTCTGATTTTTTTTTTTTTGTGATGTCCCTAGAGCTGGGACAATCATGAGTAGCCGAATGCTTTATACATCTAGTCACTATCACTATCACTATCACTATACAGGCAGCACTATTCACCCAATGAAGAAGCGTATAGTAGAGCATATGCATTCCATTCACAAAGAGGACCACCATTATCTAATGGCAAGACATTTTGCTTCTGAACATTTTCACAATAGGAACCTCCAATCCTATTTTGCCATAGAACATGTTCCAGCGCGCACCTGTGGTGACAACAGAGAACTCAAAATGAGACAAAAAGAATCTATATAGATCATAGACTTAGGTACAAAATTACCTAATGGATGGAATACAGAAGAGGAGCTTAGCATCCACCTTCTCATCACTTTGGGCCTGATTTAGAGTTTGGCAGAGGAAGTTACTCCGTCACAAAGATGATGGATATCCCATCTACCATATTACAATCTCATCATAGCCTATGGAGATCGTAATACAGCAGACAGGCTATCTGTCATGTTTGTGACAGAGTAACCTGTCTGCCAAACTCTAAATCATGCCCCTACTTTTCTTTGTGTTGTTCATATTTCTTTGATCCTTCTGATAATGCCTGCTTAGTATGTCTAGCTGGTGCTGGCATGGAGGGGAGGTGGCGCTGCACATAAACACAAGTGCTGCCACTTCCACCTGCCTGAAGATTGGGTGAGGCTGCACCACTTGACAGTGGCACCGCCCACAAGGCTGGTGGCCACCTTTGCCTTGCTGCTGCTTTACCATGGTGCTGGGTAGGTAAGGTAGGAGAAAATATTTAAAAACAGGAGGAAAATAGAGGAAAAAGGTAAAATAACCAAAAATACAAAAAGTCAGAAAAAAACAAAAAAAAATTAAACAACGTAAAAATAATGAGACACAAAAAGAAGCACTAATACAATAAATGAGCCACCATGTGCCTCAGCTTGCACCCCCAAAATCAACACTTCATGGAATATATTCAAATCCTTCAATGGAAGTGCGATTCGCAAACTTCAAACAGCACTCATACCTTCAAACCACTTCAGCAACCCTCTGCCATTAAATGTTGTTGGGAAATGGGTCACTGGTAAGGGCAGGTAAGTACCTATACTTAGCAATAGGCCACTAACCTCCACTTAGGTCCAGTTAGGTCTCAGTAAATTAAACTCAGCTCAACTCTTGGTAGCTTGGCAACGAGCAACAAAGCTTATCTTAGGAGACAAAGTGTAAAGCATTCAAATATCACAAAACAGTAATCAAATAAAACACAGGAAAAAGTTTAAAAATCCAAAACCAATTTATAAAAATAGATTATATTTTTATCTTTAAAATTACACCAAAACAAATAAAATCATATAAGTGGAACTGGAGATATGAATTTGTAAATAATTAATGCTTTCTAGTGCATAGAAGCAACTAGCACTCAAAGGGTTAAAAAAGGTCACACTAGAAAGGAACAAAGTCCAGAGTTCAGGCCACCCAGGAGGTAACACTGTCACACTTACTTTCAGAAGTGTTTGATTCAGGAAAGTGGTCCACAGCACCAGCCAAGGGTTCAGAGGCTCTGGTGTGCCTCTTGGGGTCTGGGATGACAACTCCAACAATGCACCTCTTCAACTTATGGAGTTGCTCCAAACGTCTACAAACTTCTGGATCTTCTTCCAGAGGTCCTTTTTGTGTCCTTGAAGTGTCCACAACTTGATCCAAGGTTCCAGAAGCTCTGATTTGCTCCTTGGGAATTGGGACTACAATTGCCAGAATACACCTGGTCAGAATTCTCAAATGGCCACTGGACGTTGGTCAGCTGGGCTCTGCTTGCAGGACTTGATGCAGGGGACTCTGGGCAGCTACTTTGTAACTGTAGCAAACAGGGAGTCCCTTTTTGAAGCAGTAGAAGACAGGCAAAGTCCTGTTAGTGGTGAAGCCCAAGTGTGCAGCTTGTGCAGTCCTCCAGAGTGCAGTGTCCAGGTGCAGGTCAGGGGTCCAGCAGGGCAGTCCTTCTTCTCCTGTTGTTCTTCCTTAATGGAATCTGAGGTGTGGGTGCATGCCTGCCAGTTTTAGCCCTACTCCTGTGTGAACAACAGGGGGATCCTGGTTCTCCAATCAGGTGCAGGGTCCTTCCCCCTGTGATGACCACTTCCTGGGAAGTGTGGCAAAAATCGATCCCAGGGAGCAACATTCCTCAAAAATCCATCATGGCTGAAAGTGATTTTTGGAGGTTACATCTGGCTGAGCCCACCCAGTGGTGTGGCTAAAAATCCTAAACATACCCCTCTCCTGCCCTCTCCTAATCTAATCAAGGGGGCACCTACTTGTCTGGGTTTGCAGGATGTGAGGGTGTTGCTGGGTTGCTCCAAATGTCCTTCCCTGCCTTTGAAGACCAGGTTGGCAGCCCTAACCCTTCCTGCTTCACCATCTGCTGAGGTTAGATCTCCTCCCACAGGCACATTTCTTTGTGTGGATCCAGGCCACTTCACTCCTGATCAAGGCAGTCTGCCTAGGCAGCCAGAGGCTGGCCAATCAGAGCACAGCAGCAAAAACACTGCAGGGCTGAAGTTGGCAACTTTTCAGGTGAAGTTTAAAACTCTTTACCTGAACAAGTTATATTAAATCCAACAACTGGAAGTTGTGGGATTTATTATAACAATGAATTTGACACCAAACTTCTTGTATCTGTTACTTAAGGGGATTTTAAAAATTAAAATAAAGTCTCCCCATTCTAGCCTATGGAGGCCATTCACTACAATGAGGGAAAACTAATTTGGCTGTTTTCCCTCACCAGGGCTTATAAAATTATTTTTATAAGGTCCCTGCTTATAGTTACATGGCACCCAGCCCTAGGGGCACATAGGGCACACCTTAGGGGTGAAGTATATGTGAAAATAAGGTAGTTTAAGACTATGGAACTACTTTAATTCCAAGTCGAATTTGCATGTAACTTTAATTTAAAATCAGCCAGCAAGGCAGGCCTGCCTTTAAATGACACTGGGCACCTCAACAGAACACCTATGGAGATACTACCTATGCTGGGGTCCCTAAACCTACATGCCCTACCATATACTATGGACTTATAGGTAGGTTGACTTAGCCAATTATAATTAGCCTAATTTGCATACTGAGTTTACAAAGAGCACAGGCTCTGGGACTTGTTAGCAGTACCCAGTGCACCATAAGAGTCAGGAAAACACCAGCAAAACAGGGAAAATGGGGTCAAAAAGTTAGGGAGACTCTGCAATCAGCCCTGTTCTCTCACAAATGTCTTCAGTGAGATCAAATTGTCTATACTCCCACTTTGGACCAAGATAGTTAATGCCTCACTACTTCAAGGTATGATCCCAGATTGCCTAAAAGCTGAGCAGGTAACCCCTATTTTGAAAAAGTCCACAGCGGAATCTCTAATATTCCAACCCTGGCGAAGCTTCTGGAAAATGTGCCCATGTACAACTATACAAACACATTGAACAATTCTGTCTTATAGACCAATTCCAGTCTGACTTCTGTCAGGGCCACAGCAGAATTCTCCACAACAGAACTCAAAGAAGCAAGGTTAATCAGTCCCTATAGAACCACACACCAGTCACATTAGGGCCACAGGGGTCCACGCTTTCACCCACTCTCTTTAACCTGGTCATAGAGCATTTAACCGAAAGTCTGAATTTATCTAATATCCACTATCACATGTACGCTGATGACACACATTTGTACTTGGAAATCTATTTCCTTGAAGATATCAGGTCTCTCAACACAACCTTACAAAAAAAAAAAAAACTGGCTGAAATCCAACCACCTCAAACTCAACGCTCTCAAAACAGAATTCCTCTTAATCGCCCCACCCAAACAATTACTTGACATCGCAGAATGGATGAAGCAACTAACATCTGCTTACCACACATTATAGATTCCACGGGATCACGGTACACTAGATGCAGGAGTACATCAGTTCAGCCACTAAAGGAGCGAACTTCTATGTGAACATCTTAAGAAAAGTGAATCCCTTCCTTCCTCTTGATGACTTTGAGTCAAGCTCTAGTAATTTCCAGGTTGGACTATGGAAGTGCAACCCTTTGCTGCCTACCTAGATCTAAAGGCCTCTCTTAACTCTACTGCTAGGCTGATCACAGGATCTAAAAGAAACAGTCACTCCTGATCTGAAATTCCTCAACTGGCTGAGGCAAGAATACCAATGGAAATCAATCATAATACTCAGTAAATCATGTAAGTACATATAAAAGTTATATCCAGTATGCATGTCCAAGAAACTGCAGCACAAACTATAATGCCCAAATGGGCTGTTTGGTATGGCTGAGACTCAATCCTGGATCTCCCTTCTCCAAGCATGTGCCCAATTGCAGGTATTCATTGAACATCAGCATAAATCCCACCTTTTCTGGAGATCAAGGAATTGTACTTACCATCCTGTTTGTAACCCTCACTAGGGACTTTAACTACAGAACCCTCCCCTGATGTTCTTTATATACCATAGTGAACAAAACACAAAACATCAACATCCAGTGAGTGTGCAAAAAGACCAACAACTAGGACTCATTGAAACATCAGAAAAGCATCACATCTTATCTGAGTGCTTTCTTCTCAGGATTCCCATAGGAAGGAGAAAATGGTAGGGGCTCCTGCCCTAATGGGCACCACCACATCTCAGCCAGAGATTCCCTTTCTCCTAAAACATAAAAGAGAGAAAAACATATTAATAATGCAGAAGGAAAAATATTAAAACAATTGAATGCACCCAACTGTGCACCTCAGCTAGAGTCTTTCCCCCAATCTACTTACAGCAGACAGGAAAATATATCCACATTTTATACATGACATGTGTAATGTATCTTATATTTATTTATTCATCTGCCTTTTTGGAGTCAGAGTAGAAACTAAAATAAATGAAATGCATGTGGGGAAGAGCAGAGCCATTGGAATTAAAGATAGGTAACTGTCAGCTATAGCTGCCTGGGCTCTAGATAGTAGCAACGTACTTGAAGCACTGGCTAGCATGCCTCCAATAATTTGGCACAGCAACATGTACTCCATAGTGCATAATGCCTTACTCTTCATAATAAGAGGTAATTTGTTTTTATTTTTTCACCTAATGGATCTAATTAGTTACTAGAAAAGCCTTTAAGCCTTAAAAAGAAAAATAAATGAAATCTTATTCTGCCTTAATTATTTTCTACCAGACAGTTAGTGTTTCTTATATGAGGCATGTGTAGGTGAACAAATAAGATATTGGGTCTGTGACTCTCGTAATCATAAATAATAATCACATCAAATTCCATCATCCCTAGGGGACTAGCAATGTAGTGCTACTGTGCCACCACCTATCTATGATTTAAACAAGTGTTTGTTCAGACCATTGTTTACAATTTGTCTTTTGTTCTTCTTTTTCTCACTATAGCTACTCCTGCCCGACAACCACCACAAACTATGCAGAAGATAGCGGCCCATCTGCAGCAGCAGAGACCAGGGAGCATTTGGGCAGAGTACCAGCCCCTGGTGATCCTGGAAGCGGAAGAAGCCAAAAACAGCTGCCTCGGACCCAGGACCCAGCAGAAGAGCACGCCAGCCTCCCAGCCACTACATCACTGGCACCATCAGAAATCATGGTCCCTGACTGCACCTGCTTCTGTACCCTCCGGCTCCACCAGGGCGTTTCAAAGAAACATCCTATAGCGGATGGGCCATTTGGAGAGCCGGCTCACCAGGATAGAGCAGAGCATAGACTTGATACAGACCCATACGACAGTGCTCTTTTTTAAGCTTTTTAAATTTTTTTTTTTGGTGCGAGGGACTTTTTGTGGGTGGACAGGGTGGGAAGGGAGTTGGGATGGACTTCAAGTTTGGACTTTTCGTTGGACTTTTTGGGGACGGTGTTATATTTGTAAAGGCTAAAGAGGATATTATTTTTCTACTTCATTTGCGTCTCAAATCATTATTTTGATGTTTTAGACTTTTAGTTTGCACTGCTGTCTTTTAGTGAAGCCTGTTATTTTTAGTCTACTAAAAAAGTGTATATCATTTAGTAAGATCCTTGCTTTATTGCCCTCTGCAACTTTTATTGACCACTAGGGAATGATTGTCCCTAACTATTTTGCCTACAAAAACCCAGAACACATAGACAACATCATCTTCAGTAGGAGTTAAATACTAACGAAACAAGTTCACTTCAATCCATAATACTTCTCCTACCTGAATAGATGAAGTAAGGGAGTCTTCTTCTTACTGCAGGGTTTTCCCATGATGGCATCTTAAGGGGGTAGTAGGTAGGTAGTAGTAGCAGCAGGCCAGCATGCTGACAAGGAAGACAGAACTTAAATGAAAGTGCCACTCCCACCGATGCAAACTTTAACTACAATATTAATCAAAGGGTTATCCATCACTGTCAACTTGATTGAAAGAAAATAAAGAGTTAGTTGGTCATCATCCTGTATCATAACTGTAGAAAGACTGAGACCAGACTACCACAATGACAGTATTGACAAACAACAAAGAAATGACTTAAGGCCAGGAACCACTCTGTGCGCCGAGCAGCTCCACCAGACTGCCCTCGTGCTCCTAACCCCACCCTCGCTGCTGCCGTGAGTTCGAGGCCCACCACCAACCGCAGGCACCCGCCTGCGCCTCATCCCTGGTGTCTAATGGTAGACGTAAGTATTGTGTGTTTGTCTTGTTATCTTGTGTGTATATCTTGCTTCTGTTTTCTGTGCCTGTTGTGCCTTTTTTCTGCTTTTGCCTTTTCTGCTTTCTCTGCCTATTTTTGCCCGTTCTTCTTTGCTTGTTCTGCCCGGTTCCCTGTTCCCGCTGCTGCATCCCCTGCGGCCCCGCCCCTCACACCCCTATTTGCCACCCCCTTCTGCTTCCCAGCTGCTCCTCCCTCCCACCTCCCCTTCTTAATGGCAGCCGCGCCGCTGGTACGTCTGAGGCGTGCCAGAGGCAAGCCCTTCTGCGCCCGTCCGTGCCTGGACCACACCCAACGCCTGGCCCCCTGCCCCTCGTACCTCCCACGCCTCCAGACGCCACTACTCCACCACTGAGCTCCACGCACTCAACCCCAGCCGGCCCAGCGCCTGCATCCAGGTCGACCCCAGGCACACCTACGGACCCTTTGCCTGCCGCTCGTGCCATTTCACCTGCAATCAAGCCTCTAAGCACCACAATAATGCCAGACACCCCAACTATCTCAACTGCATCCTCCACAACACCCGCTCTGTCCACAAGCATGCCATCGAGATCTGGGACCTACTCAGGTCAACCTCCCCTGACATTGCCTTCTTCACCAAAACATGGATGAACCCCTCTTCAGAACTAGACATCGCCATAGCCATCCCTGAGGGCTACAAGACCACCCGAAGAGACCGTATCCACAAACCAGGAGGAGGAATCGCCATAATACACAGAAGCTCCATCAGATCTCCACCAACACCAACGACGCCCTAGATGCCGCAGATCACCTGCACTTTCAGATACACATCAACGCCAACACTACCGTGAGGGGAACCCTCGTCTACAGACCACCAGGCCCCAGCTCCCAATTCTGCGACGCCATCGCCGGCACGATCAGCTCCCACGCCCTTGCCTCCTCGAACTACCTGCTCCTCGGCGACCTGGAGAACACCCACAACTGCAACTCCGCTGCCCTACTGGACAACCTCGCCAACCTAGGCCTCAAGCAACTGGTCACCTCGCCCACCCACACACCGGGCACACGCTCGATGCCATCTTCTCCTCCAGCAGCCACATCATCTTCACTCACACCACCAAACTCCATTGGACCGACCACCATTGCATACATTTTTCTTCCTGAAGCCCACCACCCACCATCAACAGCATCCGCTCACTCACCGCAAGTGGAAAAAGGTCTCCAAGGAACAACTGATCTCCAACCTCGCCCAAACCCTACCACCTAAAACCAACGACCCCAACACCGCCGCCCTCAACCTCAAGCAATGGCTTGACGACTGTGCCAACACCCTCGCTCCACTCAAGAAAACCAGCAACACCCTCGTCAACAAGAAAGCTCCGTGGTTCACTGCAGACCTCCAGGCCTCCAAACCTGGCGCCAAGAACAATCAGAGAGCAACTTCACCACCCTCAAATCAGCAATGCGCAAACAACACCAGCTCATCCAGACCACAAAAAGATCTTTCTACAAAGAACGAATTGACAACAACACACACAACAGCAAGGAGCTATTCAACATCATCAAGGAACTCACCAACCCCAAGTCCTGCTCCACCGACCCTCCCCACTCACAAGACCTCTGTGACTCCCTCTCCATCTTCTTCCACCGCAAGATCACAGACATTCATGGAAGCTTCACAACGCCGTTCCCCACCACCACCACGGACATGGTCTACCCCATCGTACCCTGCTGCACCAACGTACTGAGCGCCTGGACCCCCACCAACGATGAGGAAACCACCAAAACCATGAGCACCATCCACTCCGGCTCCCCCGCAGACCTTACCCTCACCACGTCTTCAATAAGGCCAGCCAAATAATCACTCCCCAGCTCCAGACCATCATCCACAGCTCCTTCGAGACCACCATTTTCCCAGAAAGCTGGAAACACGCTGAAGTCAACGCTTTACTCAAAAAGCCCAAAAGCAACCCCAAAGACATAAAAAACTGCCGACCTATCTCCCTACTCCTCTTCCATTCGAAGGTCATAGAGAAGATAGTCAACAACCAACTTTCCCGCTTCCTGGAGGACAACAGCCTACTCGATGTCTCCCAGTCTAGATTCCGCAAAAACCACAGCACCAAGACCGCCCTCATCGCCTGCACCGACGACATCAGCACCAGGCTCGACAAAGGTGAAACCGCTGCCCTCATCCTCCTCGACCTCTCCACAGCCTTCGACACTGTATGTCACCAAACCCTTCGCACATGCCTCTTCTAGGCCGGAATTCGCCACAGAGCCCTTGACTGGCTCACCTCCTTCCTCTCTGAGAGAAACCAAAGAGTTCACCTCCCCCCGTTCCGGTCAAAGGCCACCAAAACCATCTGCGGAGTCCCCCAGGGATCCTCACTCAGCCCCACCCTCTTCAATATCTACATGGCTCCGCTCACCAACATCGTCCGATCGCAAGGCCTCAACATAATTTCCTACGCAGACGACACTCAGCTCCTACTCTCCTTCATGAGGAATCCCACAACCACCAAGAACAGCCTCCACACCGGACTCCTCGCTATTGCCAACTGGATGACAGCAAGCCACCTCAAGCTGAACTCAGAAAAAACGAGATCATCATCTTCGGCCCCAACAAGTCAGCATGGGATGACTCCTGGTGGCCAGCCACTCTGGGGTCGCCCCCAACACCCACCACCCACGCACGCAGCCTCGGCTTCATACTAGACTCTTCACTCTCCATGACCCAGCAAGTCAACGCCATCTTGTTCTCATGCTTCAACACCCTTCAAATGCTCCACAAGACCTTCAGGTGGATTCCCATAGAAACCAGAAGAACGGTCACCCACGCCCTCGTTAGCAGCAGACTGGACTAGGGCAATGCTCTCTATGCAGGAACAATGGGCAAGCTCCAGAAAAAAATCCAGCGCATCTAGAACGCCTCAGCACATCTCATCCTCAACCTCCCTTGCCACTATCACATCTCTTCCCACCTCAAGGACCTCCACTGGCTACCCATCGACAAAAGAAGTGTCTTCAAAACCCTAATCCATGCTCACAAAGCTCTCCACAACACCAGATAGGCCTCCCTCAACGATCGACACAACTTCCACATCCCAACACGCCAGCTCCGCTCCGCCAGCCTCGCCCTTGTAACAGTCCCTCGCATTCACCGTGCCACAACCGGTGGCACATCCGTCTCTCACCTCGCAGCCAAAATCTGGAAGTCACTCCCCGCCAACTTACGTAAGACCCCAGACCTCCTGACCTTCAGGAAGCACCTCAAGACCTGGGTCTTCGAGCAGTAGCACCCCCATTCCCCCCCAGCGCCTTGAGACCCTTCTGGGTGAGTAGTGCGCTCAACAAATAAATTGATTGATTGATTAAAAAAAGAAGACCTGATATAATAATAAAATATAGGAATATCAGTTTCTCCTGAGCAATGGTGGGGAGTTATAATATAGTAAAACTAAACTTAGGAAATTAGATCATGGGTCAGAAGTGGGCTCCGAGTCAAGAGTGTTTGGACAAGGTTAAGCATTTATGGAATACACACATAAGGTATGAATAAAGATATTAATGGGGCTGGTTCAGAACATTGCTCAGAGTTGGTGTTGCTTACTTGCTTTCACCACATCCGTCCCAGCATGTGTGTGATTCTATAAATCACACAGCCTGGGGGAAGAGGGCTAGGGGCTCAATGGATGGATGGGAAAGGGTATTTGGGGAAAGGTCTGACAAAAACAAACACTATACAAAAGAAACCACAACAATATTTGTTGGGCCACTGATCAGCACATCATCAGAAATCTGTTGTGGAAGCAAACAAAGGGATAAGTAAGAAAGTATGACACGATTCAGTAAATTCATTGGAAACATTCTTTCTGCCCCAGAGAGACACCAGATATTATAGCCTAAGTGTTATGTCTTCTAGTTTTGAAAAATGGAAGATTTAATGTAACCTCCCTAGTTTTAAAAAATATGATTTTTAAAAGGAAAATGATACTGTATTGCCCAATTGGGTGATGCATCTCCAATCTTTTTGGAATGACAGTGACTCTGGTGCCGGTCTGAACCTGCCTAGTAGGTAAGCTGGAGTTTTCAGCTTTGCAAGTTTTGTTTGTACAGTAGAGGACTAGGAGAATGCCTGTGTATTAAAAAAACACTGGCTGTATTATAGTAAAGGAAAAGGACAAAAGAAAGCAAGGTTAGCTTCATGAGGAGTCAGGAGGATTCAGGAGTGTACCAATAAGACTCAGACGCAGAGCAAGGACATAAGAGGAGTTTCACATTTGAGCTAGCAATGCAGCAACCACATACTCAATTGCATTTCCAAATCAACTCACCTCCCTCCAGTTCAAATAGCTGACTGAGAATAGAACTCAGAGGCTTCACCATCATCATGGGTTCTCTTTGAAGTGAAAAACTTTCTCCTTTCTAGCTGTTGAGTTAGTCCCGCACTGAGTCCTTCCATCTTCCTCCTCCAGATTCAGGGTAACTCCATCACAGTCCCAAACCAAGCAAGGTAGACTTGTGAAGTGCAATACTGTAAAGTGGCTGGTTTGTTATGAGGAACCAGAAAAAACAGTAGATGTTTCAAGTAAATTTCACTACTTTTGAAAGGCCATTCACTTGCAGGAACAGAATTAACAACCATCAGTCCCCAAAATTGCAAGTCATTAGAAACAAGTTTACAGTTTTATTGAGCTCGCTCCCTCACTGTCAGCCACTGCATGCATCAGCTATCACTCAGAGATTCACAATCTCAATCAATCATTGTATCAGTACTCATCGGTGCAACAGTTACTTAGTTCAACCAAAGCACAGTGGTTGAACAAAATACCTCTTCTTTGATTGGATCCACACATTGGAATTCGAAATTGGCACTGGTAGTCTTTTAATTAATGATATTCTAGGGCAGCCCTTCTAGGTGATGTATGGGATAGGCAATGGCATGTGAGGGAGGCAGGTAGCATCTCCAACATCCTGAAGGGTATGTGGGGGCTTCTTCACTGCACATGGGTCCAACTCCAATCTGGGTTTGTATGTGACTATAAAATCAGTGGTAGGCCAGCATAAATCTGACACAAACATAATGTTGCACTAACATTGTTTTTTAAAACGAAGAAAGAGAAAAAGAAGCTGAATGAGTAATAATGAAAACGTTCTGTGGTGGCACTGGCATACTCAATCTGGGAAATCAGGTTCATCCTCAAACTCTGGTGGCTCACCCAGAAGTTGATCAGATAATATTCTTGATTCAGACCAATCATTCACTTCCTCCTCCTGTGGTGTTTTAGGAATGGTGTAATTAGGTGGTTTGAAATGCTGCTTCATTTTGATCATGGTCAATCTCTCTACATTGTGAGGAGGCAGACTGGTCCTCCTCACTGTAACAACTGCACTAGCTGCACTGAACACACATTCAGCAGACATGCTGGCAACAGGACAAGCTAGAAACTGTACTGCTAGCCTGCTGAGCTCTTCCCATACCAATACACCAATGGGTTTTGGTCCACCTACACCTATTTAGGGTCATTCAGATACTCCCAGAACACCCTCTCAATGGTCATTGGTGCTGCCACCTGCTTGACCACTCTTTCCTTTGCCTCTGCACTGGACTTAAGACCTGCCACTTGAACTCAAGCCAATGTAGAGGCTGGGTCTGATTCTTGTGTTGCTGTTGGCCCTGGTTTTCTTGTTGGTGAGGTTGGCAGATGTGAGACAAGACTGCCCTCTCTGGAAGTTAAAGGTGGCACCCCAGAACTGCGCAATGGTACTCGAAGTTCCAGCTGTTCTTCTTCCAGTTCTGCTACTTGCTTAACATTCCCCTCTTGTATTGTACAACATCTACTTCAGAAAAAGGAATACTAGCGGAAATAATTTTTTTATGGCGTGGATCAAGTAGGCTGGCACAGATGAACTCTTTGGACAAGATTATGGGGGTCATTACAACATTGGTGGTATAAGGTGCTTACCGCCGTGCAGAAGACCGCCAATACACCGCCGCAGCGGCGGTAGACCGCCACAGCTATTATGACACACATCACGGAATCCGCCGAAATACGGACACCCACACAATACCGCCACACCAAAGGTCAGCGATAAACATGCGGAAACAAATCCTCTACCTCCACGCCAACAGAAACACGCCCATGCCATTACGACCCACGAATCCACGCGGCGGTCTTACAACCGCGGTATTCCATTGGCGGTACACACCGCCGCGCTCAAAGTACACACACAGCTCCAAAATACCGCCACATTGGACAATTCCAAATACACACACCTGAGACACATACACACACCACACCCACACATCCAATACAATATAAAACACACACCCACATCACCCACAAACCCCTACAACCAAAAATTCAGAGAGAAGGAGAGAGAGAGAGCACAGAATAGAGAACCCCATCACACAGAGGCACACTACACCATCACCCAACCCACATCCACGCACAAAACACCACATACCACTACACTCACCACACTCATCACCACATACACCACCCCACACACACCACCCCATGTCACGCCAAAGACACCCCCGCTTCTCCGAGGAGGAGCTCAGGGTCATGGTGGAGGAAATCCTTTGGGTAGAGCCACAGCTATTTGGCTCACAGATACAGCACACATCCATAGCCAGGAAGATGGAGCTATGGCAAAGAATAGTGGACAGGGTCAACGCTGTGGGACAGCACCCAAGAAATAGGGAGGACATCAGGAAGAGGTGGAACGACCTACGGGGGAAGGTGCGTTCCACGGTATCCAGGCACAACATCGCGGTACAGCAGACTGGCGGCAGACCCCCACCTCCTCCCCCTCAACTAACAACATGGTAGGAGCAAGTCTTGTCCATCTTACATCCTGAGGGTCTTGGAGGAGTCGTTGGAGGAACGGACACTGGTAAGTAAAATCTTCACTATCATATCCCCCACCCTACCTGCATGCTATCACACACCCCCACCCTTACACCCTCCCCTATCACCCTAACTCCTCACTAATCTACCCATAACACCAACTACACATCCCAACCCCAAGACCTGCATGACACAACTAAGCATGGACACCCATCACTAAAGCATGCCCACTGCACATACCCAGAACACCCACGAACCATCATCACACAAGCCCCCACACAGGAATGCCTGCACTGGGGTTCACGCACACCCAACCATTGCACACCATGAAACACACACATGCAATAATCATGTACTTATACCCCCGCAGGAACCCGAAGGAACGTTACCACACCAGAGGGTCCAGACAACACCACTCCACCCCCAGAAGAGGCCCACAGTGACAAGAGCAACTCTGTCCTACTGGATCTTGATGACCAGCCCGGACCATCGTGGGCCTCAGGACAGTCGGTTCCCCTTGCCCAGCCACAGCCCAACACCGAACTTCCACCCTCTGGTAACACCAGCACAGCACCCACCCAGCGGGCCCAAACCTCCCTACCCAGGACAGGTCAATCAGCGGTGTGTCCACCACTACAGGGCACCCAGGCTAACCCACCACCCCAACAACAACAGGGACCTGGGGGCAGTGGTAGTGGGCACACGGTCCAGGGGACGGAGGCACAGGAACATAGGGGAACTGGGAGGGCTGCTGTGCGACAGAGGGAGGACAGGCCAAGGGAACCTACTCTCCACGAGGCCCTCTCCTCCATCATGGCAGCCTACCACCTCTCCCAGGAGACGATGGCGACGGTCCTGGACAAGTTGCAGGAGACCTTGCGTCTGCAGGCGGAACAGTATTTGGGGTTCAGGGAGGAGCTCAGGACCATCGGCTCCGCCCTGGGCACCATCGTAGGGGTGCTGACGGACATTCAAAAGACCTTGAGGGACACCGTGGCACTCCAAGGGGCCCCTGACACTAGCCAGGATGACGAACTGCCCACCACCACCGCCGGCGCTAGTGGACAGGACGCCCCGCCACAGGACCACCACACCAGCACCCCACCCCCTGCAGGCGGCGAAACACCCCGCAAGTAGTCCCTGCGATCCAGGAACAGGACAGAGCAAGATGGCAAGACCCCCGCCAGGAAATAAGACCACCCTGATTGTCCCCTCACTGTCCCACTTTGTTACCCTGTCCAAATCAGAACTGCCCCAGCTCCACTTCCAATGGCCAGATGTGCAATGTACCTGTGAGACTAATAGACTGGACTCTGCCATGGACATTCCTCCACCAACACCCATCTCCATTTCACAACCCCCCTTCATTTTTTAGCACTTAAATAAACACCCTTGAAACACTAAAAAAACTGGAGTCAGTCTATGATTTTGAACTTTGTATTATCAATTACAGTGTCAAAATGGGTTACCCATTGGAAGGCTAACATACCAATGTCACACATCACAAGCCCTTCAAGGATGCAAGCAGTTGACACGTAGGTTACCACATTTGTGAAACTGAAATGGAAGGGGACAACTCAGTTAACAAATAGTGAGTGAAATGTCGGTACAGGATAGAGGTAGACGTGTGAAAGTTAATATAATGTGAAACCTGAAAATTTACTCACCTCTGTTTCACTGGAAATATTGCTGTATGACTGACTCCCTGTTGTCGTTTTCTTATTCCTCAGCTTCATCCTCATCACTGTCCACAGGCTCCACAGGCTCAACAGCTGCTACAACACCGTCATCTGGATCATCCTCCTGTAGAAAAGGCACCTGGCGTTGCAATGCCAAATTATGGAGCATGGAGCAGGCGATGATGATGTCGCACACCTTCTTCGGTGAGTAGAATAGGGACCCACCTGTCATATGGAGGCACCTGAACCTGGCCTTCAGGAGGACGAAGGTGCGTTCGATAACCCTCCTAGTCCGCCCATGTGCCTCATTGTAGCGTTCCTCTGCCCTGGTCCTGGGATTCCTCACTGGGGTCAGTTGAGACCCCCAATAGCCATACACAGTGCCTCTGGAGTTGACCCATCATATCAGGGATGCTGCTATTCCGCAGGATGTAGGCGTCATGCACAGAGCCAGGGAACATTGTATTTACCTGCGAGATGTACTAGTCTGCCAAACAGACCATCTGGACATTCATCGAATGATAACTCTTCCTGTTCCTGTACACCTGTTCACTCCTGCGGGGGGGACCAGAGCTACATGGGTCCCATCAATGGCACCTATGATGTTGGGGATATGTCCAAGGGCATAGAAGTCACCTTTCACTGTAGGCAAATCCTCCACCTCAGGGAAAATGATGTATCTCCTTACGTGTTTCAGCAGGGCAGACAACACACTGGACAACACGTTGGAAAACATAGGCTGGGACATCCCTGATGCTATGGCCACTGTTGTCTGAAATGACCCACTTGCAAGGAAATGGAGCACTGACAGCACCTGCACGTCAGGAGGGATTCCAGTCGGATGGCGGATTGGTGACATCAGGTCTGGCTCCAACTGGGTACATAGTTGCTGGATTGTGGCACGGTCAAACCGGTAGGTGACGATTAAATGTCTCTCTTCCATTGTCAACAGGTCCACCAGCGGTCGGTACACCGGTGGATTCCGCCATCTTCCCATATGTCCCAGCTGACGGTGCCTAAGAAGGACAACAGCAAAGAAACAGTCACTATTCCTCCAGGTATGTACCCACAGTCACACACAAGACTACACCAGACAATTAACCCTTCCTGGATATGTTTTGAGTGTAGGCCTCGGTATGTGTGACGCAGTAGTAAATGAAGCCATGTGGGCCCCTGAAATGGCGGCTGCCTGACCTCTAAACTGGGACAATGGGATTGTGGAGTAACAGCGCTGGCGTTGCACACCGTCGCGGTAGGCAGTCGTAGACCGCGGCGCAATGCTGCATTGGTTAACATTGGACCCTATGGGTCCCAGGAGCCAATGAACAGGTGCGCCGGCGGTGATGATGCGCACCGCCGCAGACGTCACCGCCGCGGACGTCACCGCCATTTTATATCTGTTCAATCACTAGATACCTGACCTTCGACAGGAGAGGACCTACACTGCTAGTGCTGCTGTGATCTCGGTCTGGAAGCGACAATGGCTGCTGCGTCTGGGGAAAGGGCCCCTGCCTTCACTGCACAGGAGTTGGAGAAACTAGTGGATGGGGTCCTCCCCCAGTACATGCTACTCTACAGTCCTCCAGACCAACAGGTTAGTACACATGGAGCACGTTGTATGGGCTAGGCCTGGGTGGACAGGGCTGGGTGGAAGAGGGAAGGGGGCAGAGTTCATAGAACATTAATGCATGGGAATGAATGGGCCACATGGCCAGAGTAGGGAGGGGGCCACTCACATTGACGGTGCAGTTGGTAATGACTGTTCCTCTTTCCTTGTGCATGTCATGTAGGTCAGCGCCCACCAGTAGAGGGACATTTGGCGTGCCATCGCCAAGGAAGTCCGGACCCTGGGGGCCCACCACAGACGGGGCACCCACTGCCGTAAGAGATGGGAGGACATTCGCCACTGCAGCAAGAAGACGGCGGAGGCTCAGCTGGGGATGGCCTCCCAACGTGGGAGGGGTGCCTGTCGCACCATGACCCCCCTGATGTTCCGGATCCTGGCGGTGGCCTACCCGGAGTTGGATTGGCACTTGAGGACATCACAGCAGACACAAGGGGGTGAGTACACTCTCATTCAGCGGACTTTGCGTGCAGTGGAGGGGTCTGGGTGGGGGAGGTGGGCTGTGTGTGTCCCTAGGCCAGGGCGAGTTAGGTAGGCAAGGCCCCTCCGTAATGTAGGCCATGTGGCACTCTACCCCAGCTCAGAAGAGTGGCAAGTTGAGGTATAGTTGCCCCTTTGCCATCCATGTGCGCAGATTTCTACCATTGCCATGTAGGCCATATCCCAGAAATTGCATGTGCAGAGGCCAGGAGCACGATGTTATGCATGGGGCTGCTGCGTCTGTCTTGTCCGCCAATGGTAACGGTATGCCATGCACTAAAACTCTCTTACTTCTGTCTCCCCCCCCTTTTCCTGCTCTCCCCGTCCTTTTGTACATCAGCATCATCAAGCGGAGGTACAGTGGCACTGGAGCATGAGGGAGTTGCATCCCACATGGCCATGGAGGGCCACACCACAGACTCTGAATGCACCAGTGGGACGGAGGGCGAGGGGAGCTTCACGTCAGCCACCGGATCTCCAACCAGCGACACGGACTCGTCCGCCGATGGGAGCTCCCCTGTGGTGGCGGCACCATCTGTGCGCCCCACTTTTACAGGTACAGCCACCACCTCCCCTACCAGCACCGCCCTCCCAGCAGCCCCTCAGCGTTCGCCCCGTGCCCGCTCACCCAGGAGGGTGGGCATCACCTTCGCCCCAGGCACCTCAGGCCCTGCCCCAGTCACCCCTGCTGCCCTCAGTGAGGAGGCCATTGACCTCCTGAGGTCCCTCACTGTTGGGCAGTCTACCATTGTGAATGCCATCCAGGGTGTAGAACGAGAGTTGCAACACAGTAATGCATTCCTGGACAGCATTAATTCTGGTCAGGCTGCCCTTCAGCGAACCCTGCAATCTCTGGCCTCAGCACTGATGGCAGCCATTGTCCCTGTGTACAGCCTCCCCCCTCCAACTTCCTCCACCCAGACCCAATCCCCTGTACCCCAGCCCATCCCAAGCACACCTACAGACCAGCATGCACACAAGTCAACACCCAAAAGTAGCTCAAGCAAACATAGGCACCACACACACCACAGGCACTCACACAAGCATCACACCCATACAGACACAGCAACATCCACTGCCTCCACTGTGTCCCCCTCCTCCCTCCTAGTCTCATCTACACACACACCTGCATGCACCACATCTACAGGCACTAGGACTCGCACCAGGACACCCAGCACCACAAGCCGCTCACCTGCACTCACCACCTCCACTGCCATTTACACGTCCCCTGTGTCCTCTCCCAGTGTGTCTGTGACGCTCCCTCCCAAAGTACACAAACGCCGGCAATCACTCACCCAACATCCATCCACCTCATGGCAGCCTCCAGTACCTGCACCTGCATCCAAAACACCTAAAGTGACACCTCCTACAACCACCTCCTCTTCCTCCACTCCCAGACCCCCTCCAGCTACCCATCCCAGTGTCCGTCAGAAACTGACCCTATGTCAAATTGACCTTTTTGCCACCACCCCCCCCCTCCAATTCATCAGTCCCGTCGTAGCGCCTCAGCCAAAAAGCCTCCAGTACCAGTGGTGCGTGTTCCAGGTTTTTGGAGTGCACCGTCCACCAGGGCAGGCAGTAAGACCCGGAGCCAAGGCACCCGGAGCCAAGGCACCCCCTGTAAAGGCTCTGAAATTGGGGAGTGGACGACGGGACCATGTCAAGACTCCTGGTGGGACAACAAGTGAAATGGGATTGAAGGCGGTTGGTGAGTCAGCTGTAACTCCAAAGAAGGTGGGGAAGGTCCAGAGGAAGTCTCCCCAGCCTGTTGTGAGTGTCACGGCGGAGAAGTGCGCCATCATTTCCGGCGGTCCAGACACAACTGCCAGCACCGTCGTCACTGGTCCAGAGACCACCGCCGGAGTCACAGCCCAGGAGGGCCCAAGTATCGTTACTGGTCAGGAGACCACCGCCGGAGTCAGTGCCCAGGAGGGCCCAAGTATCGTTACTGGTCAGGAGACCACCGCCGGAGTCACAGCCCAGGAGGGCCCAAGTATCGTCACTGGTCAGGAGACCACCGCCAGAGTCACAGCCCAGGAGGGGCCAGGATGCCACAGCCCCGCTGGCCAATGATGGAACGTCATGCCACACACCAATGCCCAGTATGGATATCGTCATGCCACACACCAATGTCAGTATCAGTACCGCCATGGCAAAGCACCGCTGAACAGTCCTGAACTGCCATGGCAAAGCACCGCTGAACAGGGCAAAGACCGCCATGGCAAAGCACCGCTGAACAGTCCTGAACCACCATGGCAAAGCATCCGCTGAACAGGGCAAAGACCGCCATGGCAAAGCACCACTGAACAGGGCAAAGACCGCCATGGCAAAGCACCGCTGAAGAGGGCAAAGACCGCCATGGCAAAGCACCGCTGAACAGTCCTGAACCGCCATGGCAAAGCATCCGCTGAACAGTCCAGAGACCGCCATGGCAAAGCACCGCTGAACAGGGCAAAGACCACCATGGCAAAGCACCGCTGAACAGTTCTGAACCGCCATGGCAAAGCATCCGCTGAACAGTCTAGAGACTGCCATGGCAAAGCACCGCTGAACAGGGCAAAGACCGCCATGGCAAAGCACAGCTGAACAGTCCTGAACCGCCATGGCAAAGCATCCGCTGAACAGTCCAGAGACCGCTATGGCTAAGCACTGCTGAACAGGGCAAAGACACCATGGCAAAGCACCGCTGAACAGTCCTGAACCGCCATGGCAGAGCACCGCTGAACAGGGCATGCACCGTGCAGGAATGAATGTACCGCCACATCAGGCATCCTCATCCCATGTGCAGCTGCGACTGTGACAGGACAGGAACTTTCACGGGGAGACTCATCCAGTCTGGGCACCATTCCCCCTCCAGAACCAGTGGAGACCTGCATCTACTTGAGAGACTGTGGCTTTGCACTCCCCAGGATGGCACAGTGGGCAAACCACCCACTGTAGAGACTTGAGAGACTGTGGCTTTGCACTCCCCAGGATGGCACAGTGGGCAACCCACCCACTGTAGAGACTTGAGAGACTGTGGCTCTGCACTCCCCAGGATGGCACAGTGGGCAAACCACCCACTGTAGAGACTTGAGAGACTGTGGCTCTGCACTCCCCAGGATGGCACAGTGGGCAAACCACCCACTGTAGAGACTTGTAAGACTGTGGCTTTGCACTCCCCAGGATACATCAATGGGCATGGAGCCCCGTCGTGGATATGGCTTTGCATTCATCCGGCTGAGGTGCCCCACCTTCCCTTCCCCCTGAGGTGCCTGTAGTGTTTCTAGCTGATGCCCCGGCAGTGTTCTCTCCGATTTTGGTCAGGTATCTATTGTGGGCCTCACCCATGCATTTTTGGACTGTTGGTGCACGGACATCTGCACTACTTCTTGTATTGTATATATAATTATGAGTGATTTAGAGATATATATCAGTATATTTTTGTATGACATGTATATTGGCACATTACAATGTTTGCCCGAAATTCGCTTTGTCTTTGCATTCTTCCGGGGGGATTGTGGGTTGTTAATGTGATATTTTTGACTGCATTGGTGTGAATGTTGTTTAATGCGAGGGTGGGGGTGTTTGGTGGGTGTCCCCCTGACTTTTGCCTCCCCCCTCCCCGTGTCGTAGATGCAGTACTAACCGGTATGTTCTGCGCCTACGTCGCTGTTGGTCGTAAACGAGCAGAAAGTGCAAGGGCAGGTAGTATTTGGAGTTCTGGCTCCATGGAGTCGTCGTTCCTCGTGGGATGTGTTGAGGTGAACGTTTTCCCATAGCAAAAGCTGTTGCCGCCGTGTTTTTATCCACGGTGAATCCGCCCCGGAAAACGTGGCGGATTGGCGGGTTGTAATGGTGTGGGCGGTACATTGTCTTCCGCCTGTCTGTTGGCGGTGACCGCTGCGCTGTTTGTCTGTACCGCCATGGCGGGCGGTGTGTTAAAGTGGCTGTCTTTGTTGGCGGTTTCCGCCAGGGTCATAATTCCCTTTTTTTGTCCGCCGGCCTGCTTGCGGTATTACCGCACCTTTTCCACCGTCCGCCAGGGTTGTAATGACCACCTATATCTTTTTGCAGCATTGCATTACAAGCCAAGCGATAGATTAGGGTAGTAACAAGGCATATGCTTTGGGGCTTTCGTTAGCACCCTTGAATCCAAACCTTTCAGACAAGTCCTTTAACTGCTCCCGTAACAGGATAGCTTACCCACTGTACAGTCCTCCTTGCTAACTTCAACCTCAAAAGAGAGCAGGATCTGTGTGAGGCATTTGACTAGGCCCCATTTGTCTGCATCCATGGTCATAGCTCTCTCAATTGCATCAGCTCCTCATTTCAATGACATAGTCATTGATCTGTATGTACTGCTCAAACATATGTCACAACAAATAATAGGTTGAGTTCCCATGTGTTGGCACCTCCTTTATCAGGGCTTTAACTGGTACTCTGTTATGACGCTGAATAATCTGCAACTGTTTCCTGGCTTTAAAAGAATGGCTGAAATAAGTGCAGATACGTCTGCATGTGGTCAGTATGTTGCAAACTATATCTTCTTTTTAAAGAAAGTCTTGAACAACCAGGTTGATGCAGTGCGCCAAACAGAGGACCTTGAAATAGCCAACATCTGCACAGGCCTTAATTATGTTACTGTCATTGTCCGTGGAAACAAATCCAACTCAAAGACCTCTGGGTCACAGCCATTCAGACACCTTGCTATTAAATTCCTCCAAGATGTTTGCAGCTGTGTGTGACTTCTCCATGGCGAACATGGCTACTGCTGCATGCTGTCGAATTCTCTTAAAAATGTCTTCAGGGCCAAGACCTGTAGATAGCTTTTGCTTTACCCCAAGAAAAAAGATATATTGTGCAGTGATGCATATGTGGTCCACAGCTCTGTCGTCAGGTGGATAGTATGGACAACACTTTGCTGTAAAGCTTGTCCAACCAATTGCAATGCATCATGATGCAGAGGTCACTGAGGCTGGTGATTCTGGTGTACTGCTGGGGACAGGGCTGCTTTGAGTGAGGATGATGTCGCCCTCTTCTTCCTACCAGATTGTGTGATGTTTTTTGATATGGGTTGTCTGGCCTCCAGTACAATAATGTTAACCAGGCTTACCTCGCTGAACACTCATGTGGAAAATAGAGCATATGGCAATGTTATCCCCCTTCTGCTAATCTTAAAAAAGTCCCAAACTGGGAGGAGTATTTTCTTATTGGGCCACTGCCAATGCCTGAAGAAGAACTGGATGCAGGTGGTTGTGGGTGTGTTGATTGCCTCTCTGCAAGACATACTTGTACTGAGGTAGGGGATGGTGCAGGTCTCTACTGGGGCCTTTTAAAATTGGAAGTTGGCAGTGCTGTCTGTGCCACATCCCTCAGAGCAGTTTGGATACTAATCTCGGACTCCTCTGTGCCAGCTTCTACATTGACTGTGTCGTTGTGATCATTTTCATCGTCATCCCCTTCCATGATTCAACTTTTTTCCCTTGCCTCTCCTGGCATCTCCCAGACTCTGCCGGGGTACACTCCATGTCCCTATCTTCATCATTAGAAGATGTGCTTGGAGAAGATGATGTAGTAGTATCCTTCCTTTTTATTGCTGGAGATCTAGGAGCTCTTGATTCTAAAAGAGGAGGCTCTTGCTCGACAGAAAGCTCGACCTCCTGTTCTGCTCCAATTTTGGGAAGATCTGGCTGTGGCTGCTGTCCACTTTGCTCTGTTTCCCGAACCGATTGGGTACTACTTTGTGAAAGAGACACATCCAATTGAGCATCACTGCTCATTGGGGTCACAATGATTGCAGTGGTTTCCTCATTAATAGATATCATCTTGGGGTTCAGTTGGGGTGGTGCTGTTATTGATGCAGAAGTGCTCCCAGGTTCCTCCCCAGAGGCCGGTGTGGCAGCAGGCACACGACTCCCAAAAAGGTTGCAGTTTGCACGCCACTGGCGGAAAGCTGCTCCTTCTCACCTGACACTTTCTTGGGAGCAACTTTCTTTGGGGCCATCTTAACTTGCTCTAGGTTGGCAGTGGCACTAAGAAGCACAAGCAAAAGAGTTTGGTGCCTGTGGTCTGAAGTAACTGTAGGGCCTTCTCCTTGGCAGTACTGTGGGTGATGTGGGGTCTCTTCTCTTGTACACATAAAAACAACCAAGCAAGGAAAACATGTAGGTAATAAAATGTGGCATGCCATTGTTGCAGCAGGCTGAAAATAGTGCAGAGAAATGCAATCTTAGTGCGGTTGATTACTTATGTAATATATACTGTATTTATTGTAAAGGCAAACCACACCACCACACCTTACAAAATGACATTTCAAATCAGATGCCATGACAGGCAGATCCAGCTCTTTGCTTTATTTACATCTGTTTTAGGAGACATCTGGGGTAGTTAGACAGAGGTGCATTGGTAAATGGAATAATTCTTTAAATAAAAGAACCTATGGCTGGAAGGTAGTCCAGGGGAAATGCCTAGGAGGATGGGAAAAGGAGGAATGGGATGGATCATATGGATGGATCAAGGTAAAATGCAGAATGAAGTCAAAATTATAATACAAATAAAAAATTGTCAAAGAAAGTTGAAATATAAAAATAAAAACATGAAAAAAATGAAAATGCTTAAACATTGAAAAATTAACAAATTAAAGAAATTAAAAATGTAATATAAATCTTTAAACAAAAAATATATTAAAATTCAAAAGTTAAAAAATTATAAAACAATAAAACTAAAATATAAACTTTAAAATTAAAAAGTAAATAAAAAACAAATAAAAAATTTAATAAAATTATATTAAAAATAAAAATAGAAAACAAAATAGAAAACATTGAAAATAGAAACTTCAAAAACAAATGATCAATAACTAAAGATGTTTGTATGTAATCATATGTCAACTCAAAGACACACTGACTGCACAGTGTACACATAAAATGCCAGCCAGCCACATGGTCAAACAACAATAACAAGGAACAAGGAGGAAACATGGAGAACAAAGAACACATGCAAGCTTATTGCAAAGGACAATGGTTGCATACACAAAATGTCTGCCAGCCACATGGTCAAACAACAACAAAAAGGAGCAAGGAGGCATGGCAAACAGAGAACACTCACGAGCCTATGGCAAAGGACACTGACTAGATAGACAAAATGGCTGCCAGCCAGCCACATGGTCAAACAACAACAACAAGGAGCAAGGAGGAAGCATGGAGTACAAAGAACGTATGCAAGCCTATGGCAAGGTACACTGGCTGCATGAACAAAAAAGCTGCCAGCCACATGGTCAAACAAGAACAACTCGGAGCAAGGAGGCATGGCAAACAAAGAAAACATGCAAGCCTATGGCAAAGGGATTCTGGCTGTGTGCACCCAATGTCTGCCAGCCACATGGTCATACAAAAATAACAAGGAGGCATGGCAAACAAAAAACACATGAAAGACTATGGTAAGGGACACTGGCTGCATGGACAAATTGGCTACCAGACAGCCACGTTGTCAAACAACAACAACAAGGAGCAAGGAGGAAGCATGGAGGACAAAGAAAACATGCATGCATATGGCAAGAGACACTGGCTGCATGGACAAAATGGCTGCCAGCCAGCCACATTGTCAGACAACAACAACAAGGAGTAAGGAGGCATGGCAAACAAAAAACAAATGCAAGCCTATGCAGCCCTGGCTGGATGGAAAAATGGCTGTCAGCCAGCCACATTGTCAAACTACATCCTCCTATGCCTTCAAATATTATTACCCACCAATATATAAACTTTTTATAAAAAAATGAAACGCAAACAACTAGCCAACATTTTTAGTTTAAATTAATCCAATGCTATCTCCGCCCTAAACGAAGTTTTAAAAACATATGCCCCTGAAACATTTATCTCATGCACTGATGACTACAAGTACTGGCCTGGGACGACTGGTATAATGGCCCTTTGGAAATCTAGGCCACATACTAAAATCATATTGCAAATGGAAACATGTAGTAAAGGTACTGAGCTCTGCAACAATTTTCCTTGCCAAAAGATGAAAAATCAATGAAATACAAAATAAATACTAACTAGGCCCATACTTATACTCCAGGCCCCCCTTCAGCACTATACATTTTTAAATCAAATTAAAGTACAAAGAAATACTGATGCATGCCCAAGCAAACAAACAACAACACCCTTATTTAATATAGTTTTAGAACTTACTTGAGTGATGATTTCCTAAAAACAAAGTCCTTAAATCCAAAAATATATCCAGGAGACAAAGAGAGTGATCCTTCCACCTCGAAATCCAAGTGAAAAGTGTCCAGAGGATGGACAAAGCACTGGGAGGAGCCTGCTGGACAGGAACAGGAAGTTGCAGTCTCTGGTACACTTTCTTCCTGTTTGGAAAAAAAGGCTTCTCAGTCTGAAAAAAAATGCAGGGTCCACTGTAGAAGAAAATGTAGTCAAAAAAACTATTTTTGATTAGATTTAGTGGCTCTGAAGTAGAAAATCTACTTCAGAAGTGAGTTTGTGCACACAAGCAGCCTATTTTGGCCACTGGCGCGGTTGGAAGCAATGCAAGAGAATGCAAGGTCTCGTGCACACTCGTTAGCAGGCCAAAAGAATTGTAGCGCTCGCAAGGTTTCAGGCAGAATTAGGAGGTCAAGCTCATGTGCAAGGATAAGGTCTGCGATGTCTGCCATGTGTCTTACTACTAATCTGCAATTGAGTAGTATTCATTTCAATTCAAGTGTGGTTTGGTGTCAGCAGTGCATAGCAGAAGTGGAAACCTTTCACCTATGGCCCAATGGATTTAGGGCCATCAATGTAGGTACATCCCATGTTCTGCCCTATTTAAAGTAGACATTCTGATGTACTTTTTTATGTTCTGGACCACCAGGGAAAGATGGTAGTCCTGAGCAGACAAAATGAAAAATTATCCCAACATCCTGGAACAAAACTCTCAGAGTCATTAGTATTTTGTTCTTCAATAACAAACTACTGCTCTGGTAGTTTGCTTTTGCAAAACAGACAAATTTGCTGAGCGGCCACATGAAACATAGTGGTCACTCAGAATGCTTCTAGTGCCTTCAGAGGCACTGTAAATGAAGGCCGGTGTGTAACGCAGGCCCCTACAGCTCCTGCAGTGTAGGGAGGCCTCAACCCTTTAGGGGGACCACATTCAGTCCACAGCCAAAGAATATTTGTGCAATATGGGAGAATAAGAGGCCTCTTTTCACATTCTGCATTGGGGGCCCATCATGTTGGGTTACACCACTGAATGAAGGCCTATGTCTTCAGATGTTGTGCATGCAGTGACTGCTGCCAGATCGATGCTTGACTCTCCAAAAAAGTAAAACCTTACGTGTAACCTCTGATCATCAAGCCTATTGCTCAAGCACTCTTTGTAGTTCTCTTTGTTTATGAGAATAGAACTTTCATCAGGGCAATCAAAACCAAAGTTGAGCCCTTAAAACAGATCTTCACCTGTTGCCAGTGTTGCAACTCTCACAAAAAAATGACTTTATAATTTCTATCATCATAAACTTCCACTGACACCTTCTGGACGCCCTGGTCAAGTTTAATCCTGCATGTTTTATCTTCAAAGGTCTCCACGGAAAACAACCACAAAATCCCCACAACTAACAAAGCGTTTCTAGTGGTTCAAAAGTCCAGAGGACCAAAGCCACAGTCCGGCTACAGTCAAAAAAAATTCCAACTTTACTAAGCTGCTAATCTTTTCATCTCAAGCATGTTAAACAGGCCTTGGACCTCAGTGCTAGAAGATATCAGATGTGTCAAGGACATACTTCAATTTCAAAGTAAACTCAACACATATTTCATGTGACGGCATGATTCTTCCAGCTTTTACACAATATGGCTATCTTCTCTTCATTCATTTGATCTCACTTTCTCCTCTGATGCATGAGCCTCATGATTTTTTTCCCTCGATCTTTCTTTTTATTTCTCTTTCATCTGTCCAAGCTCTGCTTCATTGTAGCATAAAACTATCTTTTCTACTTCAGTATGATAAGAAGAACCCGAAAAATATAAAATAGTTTAGTAAATATTTTACAAAATGGCATTTTAAAAGATGCAAAATATACTACATTTTCACAATACATAACTATGCATTTTGGAAACAGAAATACATTAGTCAATGAATAATGTACTGGGACTTCGGTTTCAGAGATGTACTTGTCCTACATTTCAGAAGGGAACTCACATTTTTTTAATGAGGTGCAATTACGATAGGTGCCAAAATTTCCAGGAACTTTGCATCTGAGTTCATCAAGAGTTATTTTAGATGTGTTAGATTTTGTAGGCACATTTGGTTCATGTCGAGGGTCTTGGTTACAGGTCAAAAGGTCATTATGGAAGGATTATTTTAAAGAGGTGGGTTTATTTGAGACTAAAGAAACATAGTGGATTTTAAGTAAAAACAATATGTAATTCCTTATTAATGAACAATAGTGCCATTTGTGCTGTTGTTTGGGAACAGAAGCACGCCAGCTGTAAAGGTGAGAAGCATTTGAAACATTCTGAAAAACAATTTTGGAGTGTAATTTGAAGAAAAGAAATGACATTATCCAATATGACAAGTATGCGGATTGGGTGATCCAGAAATTATAATTTATTCTGTGTTTACAACAATATTTCCTTTTTATGTTGCTTTTACCCAGTTACATGGTTAAATTAAATATTGCAAAAACTGATGGATCGAATGACTGAATTAATATCAGCTGTTGATAAGTACTGTGGGTTGGATTACACTCCATCATTCATCTGCTCACTGTGCCATTGAAACAAAAAAAGAAAGAAGCAAGTCAATCATATGCCAGTCAGTCTTGGCCTTACAGTGGAAAGTCAGTAATTACCAGTGGCTGAGATTACTTTAAGCATGAATTCCAAACAACACTTTTTTTCTTTTTTTTTTCTTTTAACGTCATTAAACCACACATATGTTTAAGGATAGCTTAGATTTATACATTATCTTTGGTTATAGAGGCTTCACTGTTAAAATTGAATACTGCCCTCCTCAAACTCAAACCTTGTAATGATTTAAACAAGGTCAATTAGTTTTTTCACCCAGCATAGACCGTCAAACTTCAAACAGTACAATATAAGTTAACACTATGACCCATTTAGCCATACAATGAACACTCAAGTCTGAAATAAAGTTGAGGGTTTTATTACAGATTCTGGCTATGATTTATGTAAATGATTCTCAAAACAAGATTATAAAGATACAGGATCACCATTCATTGACCAAGGCAAAGAAAAAGATTCAAGCAAACTAACACTCGACAATGGCAATACGAAACATCAAAAAAAGTATTTGATAGGTAGAAAACAGCAACAGTTTGTGCAGCCCACATGAAAAGTTGGAAAGGTTTGGAGAAAACTCTTTACTCTAACTTTACACTTGCCTTGAGAAAGTGTAATTTCTATGCCAAACCCTTTCTATCAAAGTTAGTTTATAAAGTTTAATGTCAAAATCCATGGGAGTGCATGGAACCATCCATGAAACACCAATGGTATACCTCCTTGATATAAAGTAGCACATAGTGATACGTTGTGTTACTTTAGGGCTACCATCAAATGCAGTTCAAGACTTGTGCTGGAAAGTAAGACCCAGAAAAAAACTTTACACCAGGGTTGCATCAATATTGCTATGCAAATCAAGTGCAAAGTGCTGCAAATCCCCCCTAAACGTAACCCAATGAGTGGGGTGTTATAACAAAAAATTGTTTTGCTACTCCATGGAACCTTTAGAATAACGAAGGGTTGAGAGGAAAAACACAATAAGGTTCCAAACCTATGCTTTTCAATTTTCATGCAGCACCTTGATGGCAGTTCATAACTCAATATGCTATATTAGAGTTGTTTCTTATGAACTCAGAGTAGTAAAAAGATCTCTTTAAGAAAACCAATAACCCAAAGAACTATCAGCATAAAATACCAATCTGTGATCTGCATTGCACACGCTGTACTTTGCAGCAGGAAACTTTATATGCTACTATATCAAGAGTCAAAACTGTGACTAAACAAATAGCAGATCTTTCTTTCAAGTTCATTACCCACTAGAGTTATCATGACAATATTACTGTAAAATGTCAGGCAAACAAAGACCCCTGCAGGCTCCCTTATCTCGGTTCAGCCTGTCATGCCGAGGGTGGTCTCTTAACCTTAGCTTCCAGTGCAATGGCACCGATCACACTGTTTATGTAATTTCATTACTGGAAAACGAGTTAGTCACTTACCATTTGGATGCAAGGCACACTGTTACACACACCAATGCCACGACAACTAACCAGCAACCTGAAAACCTAGATGAGAACATTGAGCAATGTGCAGGCATCAGCAACATGGATGCTTGGCACAAAACATTTTTTTCTGGGGGAGACCCTTGTGCAATCACACAAAAGGTAGGGAAATCAGGGAAAGAACGGAAAAGAACAGAAAAATGTATATAGCACAGTGAGTGGGGAATGAAAACATACAAAGAGAGTGGGAGCAGGGAGCAAAGCACAGTTGGGTGAAAGAAAAATAGAGAAGGGTATAACGGAAGTAAAAGAACACAGAGACATAAATAAAAAATATCCAAGGTCATTTGAGATCCCACATGAAAGAACATTTTGGTAAAGAAAGAAAACTGTCACAGGGATATCTCCCAAGAAAAGAACAAAAGGGGGATTTGCTGGTGCCCTTATGTAATAGACATGACCCAAGCTTTTAAAAAAACAAAGGAAGCCATTTGTGTTGTCTGAAATAATAAGATCTATACTGAATACGTAAAAGACCCCATGGTAAATGACAAGGTCAAAATGGTATTGTTCTCCAAAAGCAACTGTAAGGGTTTGCACCCATAATTGGGGTCCGACCCCCGATGAGTAGTCCGTGCCATTGTGTCGCTACAATTTAACTGTGGGAATGTCCTACGTGAAGAACAACAATTTTGCCTGAAAGCGCATCAAATACTGCACAAGGCAGTAGGGTGATATGCGAGATACGTTTCATGCTTTAAACATTTGGCCTCAGTCCAGAAGGATTTCAAATAAGAAAAAAATATACCGAAACACGGAAGAAAGTTACAGTATTTTTGGATTGTGTAATTTCGAGGCATCTCAAAGCTTGGCTGTATACCAATTTACCGTGACAGTTTTAACCGTGCATCAGTCACATCCTCTGAATGTGAATATTTGCTCGTGCAAGTTTAGGGCTGTCATCTTTACCCAATATATCACATACCCTTGAAAATATTGCAGACATGTTGTCAGGGTTCATGACAGGTTGATTTGTAAAGATTTGTCATGTCATTTTCATTGCATTGTCCTTCAGAACACAAATGTCATGAAGCAACTGGAGATAAGAGATGACCTTCAGCAGCAGCAATCATGTGAACTGGCACCGCTTCAGAAAAACATCCACTTCTTCCTCGAATTCACACTGTTTGATAACACTTTATCAGAATGATCAACGTGTGCAGACAGGGATGAATACCTACTGCCTTGTGCCTCACAAATGATTTGCATCTGCTTGAATTAAGAGTACGAAAGTCAAACATTGTAATAGCCTCTGGTGTTAATGCACCTGCCACAGAGAACAGTGAGTGATCCGAGAGTCACATGTTTAAATCTGGCACTGCCTTTCATCCTACTCAGATTAATGAGCATTATATACTGTTGAGAAATTACAACGCCTGCTTTAATGGAAATTGTGCAATGAAGTCCCAAGTATCAGTCTTGTATATGATAGTGTTCCGTTTAACCCATGTAAATTCATCATGTCTATTGCTATAACATGGCTTGACACTCGTGAATGGATTTGGGGATAAATGTACAAAACTTTCGTAGGGTCGCAGCTACTCAAATTCCAAGTTTAGGACTGCAAAAAAGCTTTTGCCAACTCCTAAAATGGGTCGGTGACTAGATACCGAATTGCAATTGGGAAGGGGCGTGTCCTTGGCCTCATTTATTAATTGCGAACCAGTAGCAGGGGCCACATTTACAAAGCTTTTTTGCCCAGTCACAAACGGGCCAATTCACAGAATCAGCCCATTTGCGACTGGAAAAAAACAATATAGGATGTACATAGGCCCAAATTACGATTCGGTGAATTGTTATCGAATCACAATTTAGGTTTGCAATTCGGTATTAGGAAGGGGCTTGTTGAGGGCATCTCTTCCTAATACCGAAGCTGAAAGGTATATGCGAATGTTTTGAGACCAAAATGCTGTCGCAAAACATTTGCAATTTACTGCCAATGAAAATTTGGTGATAACGCATTTGTGAAAGGGATGGGGTCCCCAGGGGACCATTTCTCCTTTGTGAATGGTTGGGAAAATATTTTTTAAGAGTAGGCAATGGTCCCAGAGACCACTACCTACTCTTAAACAATTAAACTTAAACATTTCATTTTTGTCTTTTTAAACGCATGCTGTTTTTCTTTAAGGAAAACGGGTTGTGTTTAAAAAAAAGATTGTTTTATTAAGAAGCAATCACAGACATGGCGGTCTGCTGACCGCAGCAGGCCTCCATCCCTTTGATTTTTGTGATTTCCAATGGTTTGCAAATTTACATCTACCTCATTAATATTATGGAGTTTCGTACATTTGGAATTGCAATTTCCTAACTGTGATTCGCATGGAGTCACAATTAGGATATCGCAATTTCTAACATACATACAGGTGGCCCCAGATGTATCCACACTTTGTATCAGTCAACCCAGTTGCAAATCATTTAAAAGTTCCTGACTCCCAAATTGGTGTAGTAACTTATTCACACTGGGGTAGGAGTCCCCTTTGAATTCCTTGCTCTTTGTAAATTGAGTGCAAGTTTCAAGGGGTGTTGTCAGGGGACCTCTTTTAACTCTCACTGAAACATTTGAAAAATGAAAGCTTTTTTTTATTTTTAACAAAGCAGCCATGTTTCATTTAAGGAAATTGGGCTGCTGTCAGACACAATCACGGGGATAGGGATTGTGGTCTACTTTCCTTGCAGATGCCTAAGCCTGTGAACGCGGCCAATTGGAATGAGTGGCAGTTAGCAACCAACCAAATTAATAACATATCGAACTGCAGCCCACCCGATTCATTATTTTGAAAAACAACCTATTAACAAGAAGGTCGATTCGCAAAATATGTTTCCGACTGCAAAAATGACTAATCACAAATTGCGACCGCTTTTTGCAACAAGAATAAAAGAACATCCTGCCTTTAGTCATGCGTACTTTTACACCAGTCTGGTGTATAAACAACCGTGAGCAAATCTACTTGAAAAGTAACATAAACTTGTGACTTCGTGGGTACTCAGAAGCTGTTGTAAGGCACGTTACCACTCTGGTATGTTTTTACATTTACTGTGAAGAGCATGAGTACATCTGTATCAATGGTGAAAACAGGGAGGAAACCACCTGAACATTTCTTTGGTAGTAGAGGAAGGGACTTCTAGGTAGCGAAAAATATTTTTCCAGTGGAAGAAAAAGGCAAACAGTGTTTTTCTAGGCCTTTGTACAAGTATACATGTACACCAAACCAACAAATGTGAGTTATTGTGGAACGCTTCAAATGTCAGAGCTTTTCGGAAGTACTCCTTGATTTTTTGAGAATTACCAAAAAATCATAAAATTTCTTCAAAACTATTAGTAAACCTAGAACAGTAAATGTACTGTTTTATTTATTTGTTTTTCCATAGTGCCGTTTGTGTTCAGTTGCATATTTTTTAAGCACAAAATTGTGCAAAATCAGTTTGCTCAAAGTTTGCTCGTGAAGCTATTGCTAATTGAGATTCATTACAGAAATACAAATATGTTTGCTTTTGTTCATTTGCCTTTTATCATTGGTGTTGCCCACATTCAAATCTAGGGTATTGAATTTATCGGTGTGAAAGCTGGTAGGTCTGAAACGTATTAAGCAAAGATTTGAACATTTGATCTTCAGTTTGCACTAAAATCTCAGCTGCACGCAGTAGTAAGCGATGACCTTTATAAGTGGGGGCATACTCTTTGGCTCAAATGCCAGTGAGCAAGTCTGACTTCTTGGTGGGTTAGATGAGAGTGGGAGTCTCACTCTCTCAGTCCCACTCTGACTCAGTCTCACTTTGCTACATTCTCACTGTGACTCACTCACTCAGACTCACTCATTCTAAGGCAGTCCTAGTCAAGTCCTACCCATTCTCACTCAATCTATCACTTAGTCTCACTCTGGGCCTCATTACAACCCTTGTGGTCGGAGATCCCGGCGGTCTGGAGGTGGTGGTGGTCCTAATCCTCCAGGGCAGCACTGCAAGCAGCACTGCCCTGGGGATTACGAACCCCTTCTCTGCCAGCGGGTGCATGCGGTACCACCGCCATGAAAATGCTGGCAGAGAACGGATGCAGGGGGCACTTGGCATGGGCCGTGCAGGGGCCCCTCTGGCCAGCAATCTTGCAATGTCTGTTTTGCAGACAGTGAACATTGCGAGGGTGGTGGTGCACTCTGCACGCTACAGCATTGCCGCCGGTCTACATTATGAGCCAGATACAATGCTGTAAACTGTTTCCCACTAGGCCAGCGGGCAGAAACTCAGATTTTCATCTGCAGAACTAGCAGGAAACTCTTAAAGGGGCTGGAGGGGAGGTAGCCTGTATGGCAGCAACCTCCCCATCGGACGTTCTGCGGATGGTGTAAACCGTTTGCCAAACTCATAATGAACCCCTCTGACTCCTCTAGTCTCACCCAATTGCACTTGTTTCCTCTTAGCCCCGCTCATTCTCACTCTCTCTGCCTCACTCATTCTCTGACTCATTCTGACTGTGGCTCACTCAGACTCACTCACTAACTCAGTGTCGCTCAACATCTATTAGTTTTGATGGACTGTGCATGGAAGCGGAGGTCAGTCTTTTTCAATGGATCATTTAGCAGACTAAGAAGCAAGGGAGTTAACAACAAGTTTAAAATGTAATACTTGTAGAGCCCATTTGACAACACAATGAGAACCAGGAATCAGTATGTAAAGTTTAGTAGATATATTACAAGTTAGTAATCAATCCAATATAAGTGCTTATCAAGATTATAGTATACAGACATAGAATCAAACTGGCAAGCTGAAATGCTGCAATTGGTTCAGTTTCTGTAGCATAAGACATAAAAAGAATACAGTCACAGCAATACAATAATTAGAAACAGAAATTGCCATTTCTTGAAGAAACTCGGTTCCCTAATCTGGGTCCTAAACTAGAATGGAAATATTTTGAATAGAAGTCTCAAAAGATTTGGGAATAAGGAAGGGAAGGTGTTAGCATAATGAAGAGTCTTCTGGAAAGGGGATTCAGTGATTATTATAAAGTTATACACTCGCAAGGACACAGGGAAGCAGAGAGGTCCGTATCCCTCAAATTCTAAAAGGAATCTGCCGCCTGTCTAACAGTGTGAACACTAATTTAAAGCCTCTTAATCCACAGTAAGAAATGAATTAAGGACATTTGTAGATAAGAAAAGAATAGAAACAGGATTGAGGATGTCAGTGGAAGTATATCTTCCCTTTATCACAACTTCCCACATCGAACTATATCTAGTCATGGTGCCGAGCCATAAGGGGTCCTATTTGACTAGATTCAGACTAGGTATGGCTCACTATTTGGTATCATATCCATCAGATGTTTTTACTAGCAAAGAGCTGATATCATGCCCAATATCCTCTCCGTCCCAGCAGCATTTGTTTTTTTCCTTGCACACTATATAAGGACCTGCGAGTGCATATTTTAAAATCCCTGCTGAGGAAACTTAACATTAGAAAATGCAAGGCAGCATTGGAGTATCTTCAACTGCTCCAAACCAATGTGGTCTGTCACATGATCTACAGATTTATCTTTGCCACAGACAAACAGCAAAAACTAGTAGGTAAATACCCCTCCCAATCCAGCTTCAAAGCAAAGCACAGCACCAAGACAGCTCTAGTCGCAGCCATAGACAGCAGAATGATGCTTGACCACAGAGAAACAGCAGTCCTAATCCTCCTCGACCTCTAGAATGCAGAAGATCATCATCACCCCCTACTCCTTGACCCCTAAGAACATCACCTGCTGTGTACCTCAAGGCTCATCCCTTAGCCCAACCCTTTTCATCATACACATGACACCCATGGCCAACATTGTCAGGAGCCACGGACTAAACATCATCTCTTACACCACCAACACTCAACTCATCCTCTTCCTGACAAACACCCTACAACCATCAAAGACAGGTTTTAAAGATGCATAAGGGAGGTGGCTGCCTGGTTGAATGACAACTGCCTCAGATTCAACACAGACAAGACAGAAGTATACATCTTCGGGAAAGGCAAGGACACCCTATGGAGCAACGAATGGTGCCTGACCAAACTGGGCCCCAACCCCAAACCCTCTGAACACACTTGCAACCTCAGTATCATCCTCGACACCCAGCTGCCCATGAAGAAACAGGTCAGCACTGTCTCCTCTGCCTGCTTCCTCACCCTCCAAATTCTCAGGGAGGTCTCTTAGATGGCTCCCATCCAACACCAGGCGAACTGTCACGCAAGCTCTCATCACCAGCAGACTACGGCAACTCCCTCTATGTAGGAATCACTGCCCAATTCATAAGGAAACACCAGACCATCCAGAACACAGGGGCCAGACTTATCCTTGGGACCATCACGGTGAAGCAGCTGCTCTTTACAATCCTGATTGATTGATTGATTCATTCATTCATTCCATCTCACTATCTCACCTAGTCACACTACTTTTCAGTCATTCTTACTTATACCCACTCATTCAGATTCACTCTGACAGAATCACTCTCACTAATGCCCACTCTGCTTCACTCATACTCAGAATATGACTCACTCAGTCTTACACATAGTAACTCTCAGTTACACTCAAGGTCCTTCTTCCTCACTCACTAGCATACAGTCTCACTAATAATCACTTTCCCCTTACACATACTCACTTTCTGACTCCGTCCACTGATTCACTTTTATTCATGCGTGCACACATGCATAAACAAACACACACACAGAATTGCTCCCACATTCATTCACCTTTTCTTACAGTCTTACCCACAAATGCACTCTTATCCATATGCACAACACACAACATTTATTTAAAAGCTTTACGTTTTTTACTTACTTTTCTGCAGTTCCTGTTTGGACTCTTGCTTTCAGCTTCCGGTGCTTGGGCTTGAAATTAAAACTGCAAACCTGCTCAGTTTCAGAGACCAGATTTCAGTCTTAGCTTTTTCACCCTACTCATTCCCAGCTCTTTGACGAGTTGGAAAGGGTGGGCTGATTGATGTGCAGCCATGGGTCCCAGCTTAACCCTGCAGCACTTATGTCTACCTTTAGCTGTAATGCTTGTCACATCACAGATGTGGGAGGCACAGAGGCATGTCAAGGCCCCAAGGCCAGGGATGGGATTTCTTCAGCCCTGGTACTCACTCTCTGATGGATGGTACAGGCACCTTTGTGCTGAAGGAGGTCAGCATTTTTATTTTATAATGAAAACACATAGGCCAGGAAATTGGGGATGGTATAGCCCCTGAGCCCATTAATAGGAGCCACCACTGGCAACTGAAGGACTGGCTAATCTTACCAACCCCTGAAGAGTCCAAAGAGAGGTCACGTTGGCTCCAGAGGAGTGACTAATCCTACAATTAGTAGCAGAATATCCATACTAAACCTTCAGACCAACACTTGCATTTCACTGTTTGCAGGTAGACAAATGGGAAATTTTAGCTGGCCTCTGTGGAGATATTATGCCCCAACTGCCCTCACCATTACCACCCCTTGAGACAGTTGTGTCATTTTTTCCGTTTATGAGCTTTTTCAACTTGTGATTCAATAACCCATTTCATAATGTAGCATCAGACTGTTGAGACATTAGGGATCCACATGTGTTCATGAACCAAAGCATACAATCACTGTGCATGCTTCCCTTCTCTTACTCTTGTAATGCTGCCTGGGGGCAAACGCATGGTATCATCTAGGGCTGACAACTGTGAGTGAGACCTCAGAAGGCTACATTCCAGAATAAGACTATAATGAAACCATATAACCGCATGAGCTTCAAATGGAACTGTCATTTTGGAGTGGAAAAAACAACTGAAGAAGGAACTTCCCACAATTGCAATGGAAAATATGCTCCTTAGGGCTGCAGCTGGGGAAATATTTATGTGCCCCTTGCTTCTCCATTGTGTCACCTTTTGTGATGTTATGGCGTCGCAAACCTTGAATGTATGAGGCGTCTCACAGAGAAAAAGGAAAAAGACTCCCAAGGTTGTTTTTGTGCAGGATGGTTACTGTTCCTGCCCAAATACAATCCTGCCTAAAACGCAGACACATTTGCACCATGGTGCAAGGGTAATGGCATTGGAGCTATGCTGCTAAAATGGCACCAGTGCAGTGGGAAAGGACAGGAATATGCTGTATTGCTTAAATATAGCAACTTTCTGCCCTTTCCCTTTGACACAGGGCAGAGCAGCAAGATGACTTGATGCACTACTCAGCATCAAAATCCCATAATAGTGTATACCAGTGTATAGCAAGGGGTGTGCCAGTGATAGCTTTGAGTGGGCTGACTCAGGATAGTCAGCTGCAGGATGGGCTAGAGCTAGTCATATACGGTTCTGGAGTCCACAGATGAGGTTCTCTTCCTATGTCATCTTCCTGCCAGAGCGCGGTGGATTTCCTACACTCCTTCATGTGGCATTCATAGCCAGAAATTCGACCTTCAGACTCAAAAGCTATGTCCGCCCATCACATCTCTCTCAGAATGTTTGAGACAAGTCCCTATCACAAGTGGCTGCGTCCAATGAGCAATTTTCACAATTCAGTGCCTTACAATTCAGCCACAGTTGAGCCCTATTCACACCAAAATGTGGGGTGTTGGACACCACAAAACAAAATAAGCTTTTGAATTTGTAAAATTTGACCAAACTTCAATAAACCTCAAAATATTAATTCAGCATGTTAATGCATTTCTTCTTTCACAAGAATCAATGCCTGACAAAGTCGATGAATCTTTGGACCCAGCATAAGAGTGTGGAGAACCAGTCATTAAATTTCACTTCAAATCAATTCAGTTATACACAATGTGACCAATATGGCCACACAAGGAAAACTCCAGTCGAAAATGAAGTTAAGGAGTTTTCTTACAAGCTTAAACTCAAATTCATGTAAACAACTCTCAAGACAAAGGGCCTGATTTAGATTTCGGGTGAATGCATTACTCAGTCACAATAGTGACAGATACCCCCCTCTGCCAAAACATAAATCTCATAGGAAATAATAAGATTTATATCTCTGCGGATGGGATATCTGTCACCGTTGTGATGGAGTAGCCCCTCTGCCGAAATCTAAATCAGGCCCAAAGTTATAAAGATACAGAATCACCAAGGGTTGACCAAGGCGACTAAAGAGGTTTAGGCAAACTACCATTAAAATAACTAGAAACTCAACAGATACAATACTGAACATCAGTAGATTTGCCTGATGTACAGAAAACGCATATTGCTCAGTTCTAATAAGCACATAGGCAATTTTAATAATCTAGATCAGCTAGTTTAGGCAAAGGGAAAACCTTACAGACTAGCCAATGAGGGATTAACGTGTGCTGAGCTGAATACATGCGGGCAAAAAACAAAAAGGACAAAAGTAATTTTGAAAAAGGAATTCTTGGGCAACAGGTCACCAACTAGAATGGGCAAAAGATAAGCCAAAAGGGAAGGTGTCAGCATTTCAAAAGCTTGATCAAGAGTTTTCTTCTTGGGGGTCAAGGGAAAAATCTCTAAATCACAGCAAGGCATTTCAAAGGGGCAGTGGCAGAGATGACAGTACCTCTCTAAAGCCAAGGAATTCAGCATGCTGTGAAGAATGGGAAAAAGGATTTCTGAACCTCAGTCCAGTTGGGGAACAATATATTAAAGTTCATAGGGCAAGATGATTCATCAATCCACAGTTCCACATGATGTTGGAGTAGTAACATCCAATAGAAAACGATCATGAGACTCAGTGCAACTTTTACAAAACTTCTCAGGTTTGTCATGAGAATGGTGTCCATATGTGCTCTTCCATGTGAGATTACAACAACTGTATGCATTGCCAGTCCACAGGCATGGATGTTTCTTATTCAAGGAAAACTTCTCATACTCACTCTGTGCAGAACAATAGACATCTATTACCAAGCTAGCATTCTCATCAAAACAAATTCTGAAAGAAATGTCCACGTTAGCAAGAAGATTAGACATTTTCTGCACAGTTACGAATACAGGGCATAACAGGCTGCACTTAGGATAATGCAAGTAAATTAAACAGCACATTAAATCATTCAAATAAAGCACATATAACACGCAAATTCTAAATTCAACATTATTAAACTTCCATTAGCATTCATGTTACAGTAACTTTAGATGAAAATAACTGTTAATACGTTTATGTGAACAAGGCGAGGAACTACATTTCTCTACTTTTGCATATGAATTTAAAATATTTCTCATGAGAAATCTATTCTCGTTTTAAATCAGACTGTTAGCTTCCATTCTAGAATATAGCATACTGACAAATTGATCCCTTTAACATAACATTTAATCACATTACATCACATAGATTTCATTAGTTACCTAGAGTGCATGGACATTAATATGGCTTCTCAGTGCGCCACTTTACAACCAATTAGTACTTTGATCAACAAAATGCATGAGATGTCACGCACAGATGATCACTGTAACAGGGGTGACAATACTAAAATTTCTCTTACATCAAGCGTGAACAACTCAATTATGTGTGATCTGGATGTGTGTCACACCTGATCTTGTGCAACCAAAGTGCGAGTGATTAACTCCAGTCGTCAATGAAAGGGCTGATAGCGGCCTACCAGAATACTCTACAAGAGAGCACCTTCGCGTCCTAAACAGGCACATAGGTCTACAACTCACTGAACGCAGTGAGGGTGATAGAGCGTTCCGTACTAATAAATTACCTGTATTTGGACGCTCTTAGGTCGATGAATCTTTTGACCAAGTGGGGCTCTCTTCACCCGAGATCGATCAATTTAATCTAATCAATAATCAATAACGAACATAAGCAATGCCCTGATCAACATAACACTTCACAATTAATCCAGAAAACATTTCGGCGAACCATGACCTTTCGGCCATGAATAACCACACCAGTTTATTCAAAGTTAATGAATTTATTTCCCTATATTAACAAAGCTAGCACAATATAAATGTGTCTCAACACCAAATGATATATGTAAATGAACATTAATAGCTGTCCATAACGGCGGAAAAGATGCAATCTATGCAGCATTTGAATAACAATGCATTCGATAATAGCAACGCAAACCACTAAAACTATAATCTGTAATGAGCTAATTGCATACATTAGTCAGCATAACAAGGTCTCAAATTGCATCGTGCAACAAATGAATCCTCATCTAACCTCAAATTAGCATCTGCATGTGGGACTTCATGCAAAACAATTTAGCAACATTAATTTGGAAAACTCCTAACTAGGGCTCTTATAAAAAATCAGCAGTTGGTTACCTAAAAGAAACACAATGCAATTGTAAATTTTCTTTCATATTTACCAAATTCAATCAGCATTCAAGGAAGTCTTCGTCTCACAGGTACCGGTTTCCGATCAGCATGGGACGGGGGCAAAGGGGCAGGGTGGACGGGGCAATTGCCTCACAGCGGCAAGATAAAAGGACAAAACTACTACTTTATGCAAAGGGGCAGATCAAAGTTAAAGTCTCTAGGGCGAGAATTACTTAAAGTCTCTTTCTCTCGATTAGAGAGAAAGCATCAAAGTCTCATTCAAAATGACGTCGGACATCAATTGGCATCGTAGAAGATGGCAAAATGACGAAGTCGGCAAGATGGGCCATAATGGCTGCAATGTCCTGCAATGTCTAATGTCCTCAATGGGTGCAGTGGGTAATGGCCAAAATGTCTGCAATGGCTAGAATGGCTAAAATGGCTGTAAAATGGCTGATGCCTAAAATGGCTGCTTTCTTCTTGTGCACCGGGTTTAAATAAACAACAGTTCAAATCCAGTAGGGTCTTCCATTGGAGGGTTCATAGGTTGGCTTCAAATTGTCCAATCAAAAACTACAATTCACAAGCTTCTACCTAGGCATACATTATCCTTGGAGTCGGGAACGTAAGTTGCAACATATTTTACCAATTAACTCACTTTCAGAGCTTCCATTGTCTGCACCTGCAGATTGACCTTGGAGCAAAGAAGAAGATGCCAGGCTGGCACGAAACCTTAAAGATAAGCATGTGAACCGATCTCACTGGAAAAGTACAGCTTCAAGCAAGAATACACGTTTTATTAGCACACTAGAAAAACACGAGCATCTAACCCGTGAGACAAGGCAACTAGGCCAAAGCCTCCACTAAAGTTATGCAAAGTTAAAACATTTCAAACAAGCAAATCATGGCACACGTTTACGGTTATGTCAGATTAGTACAATTCTGAGGGCACATTTGTCCCCGTACAATCTTTATTAGTTCGGTTAAAGTCACACTTGATTATTGCAGCACTACGTTTATGCGCTAATAAATGTAAAACCTTCATTTCCGCGTCATCAATCCCTCCTCTGATGACTACTTGTCATCACACAAAACTATTCCCACAAATTTTATTCCATTAAAATTCTGTCAGTTCTCTTTGCCTTTTAGTTCCCCTTGTTCTTGCCTTGTATTCTTCTGCCATTCTTTTCATCATTTTCTCTTCCTTCCTTCTCTTAATTCTTGCCATGATCATTAATATTCCTCTCTTTATTCCCCAAATTCCAAAGATGCAAATTAGTACTATTAGTATTCCCTGTATTATTTTTAGTAATATTCCATTCCAAATGCCACCAAGCCAATTTCCCACTGAAGCAATTCCCTTTCCAACCTTCTCCCAAACTCCTGGTTCTTTCAATTCCTTCAAGTCTGCACTCTCTTTTGTTAGATTTGCAAGCATTGTTTTAATTCTCACACTGTTGTCTGGTATATACGTGCAACAGTGACGCGCACCAAGCATTTTGCAAACGCCGCCATCCTTTGCTAAAAGAATGTCTAGGGCAAGCCTGTTTTGAAGAGTCATAGCTCTTTCTGCTGCAAGTTCAGCATCCATCAGAATTATAGCACCTGAAAACTTAGTCAACATGTTATCCACTATAGTAGACAACTTTCTTATTTTGATGGAATTCAACACAACTCCCAATGAAGGAATCATGGCTCCAAATATATCTCCTACCACAGCAGCTGCGGTCTCTCTTTTCTGGATACGATGAGATCCAGACGTCTTTGGAATCACCGATAGGTCATCCAGTTGATAAACCTTTGGGAACACTATACCCAAATAACATCTCCCCCACCATCCCTTTGGAAGACGATAATAGGCATTATGCCCACAAATGTAATATACACCAGGTATGACAGGGTCAAGTCCGTTCAGCATGAATGTCCATTTGGCCTTAAAGATAAACGTATGTTTACATTCACTCGCTCCCACAAAAATGTTATCATAATAAGATTCACCACGATATATACAAAATTTCCCTACACGCCAAGCGTCTAAAGCTATTCTCCCTTGTGTTTTTATTGCGGCAAAAGCATAATTATCTACTGAAGTTCTCTTACTTAGCTCTTTTTCTAATTTCGCATTCATTTGTGCCCTTCTATCATCTGTGCGATCTAAAAAGCTTATTTCTACTGCAGTGAGTGAGCATGTAAGGTTTTCCCTATGTGCGTGAGCTGTTTCAAAAGGTTGCATTGGCTCGAAAAATTCCCTCATTATTTTAGCATCCCAATCTTTAGCAATCTGGCTTAGTTGCGTTATTATAGGAACATTTGCAAAGGTAACATCATAATTTGAATAAAAATACTGTATGTTAGTTTGACCATAAAATCTAGAAGTTACTATACTACATGTAATCCCATATGTAAGAGGCATGTGGTGATAAGTCACCCCTTCCGTTACCGATGTCGGTATCTGTGTACACACATAACAATCTTTTGCATCCATAGTCTCAACATATTCTGTTAGTAGGCGATAGAAAACATTATACGAAAGTTCCTTCTTATCATGCAAGTGTCTCTCATCTAATTCTAGTCTTTTCAATGCGGTTAGTTCAGTGACAGTAACAGGAGCAGAAGTAGAAGCATCAATTTTCTCATTCTCACCCTTTCCACGTGTAGCAAGCACTATTGCCATTATTATTAGTACACATGCAGTTATCAAGCCTATACACGCATATTTACAATATTTCACTCTACTGTTTTGTGTAGTCATGATCTGTATAGAATCAGAGAGCTAGAAGCACCTATAAAGAAACAATTTAGCAATTAGTTACAAAGCTGAACGAGCACAATGTTCACACAGTTTTCTTCAGGAGCCCAGTCACTTATCGGTTAGCAGCATTCGTCTCAATTCGGCAATAACTCAGTCTTTTTTTTTTTTTTTTTTTTTTTTAGTTCACTCTCTTTTTTTTTTTTTTTTTTCTTCAGTTAGCAACGTTGTCTCAAATCGGGTTTTAAGAGTCAATCAGGTTATTAAAGTCTTATCAAGTTAGCAAATGTCTCATCCGGTTTAGCAATGTCTCAGCTGGTTGTATCACGTTAGATTATAGTGAGCAATGTCATTTATCACCCTTTCAATCAATAGTGTCCATAAAACTTTTCTTTTCTATTGGTATCTCTTCTTCTTCGTTCTCGAGGCTAAGAGATACAAATTCGTCAGTCCAATCGTCATTGACTATATATGCCCATTCTGGACCAGAATATCTCCTGTTTGGTATCCTTTTCCTTTTCAATTTTGCATCTCTCTTCGATTCTGCCTCACTGGTACTTTCCTCTTTGGCCAAGTCTTTTTCTTCACTTGATGTTGGTACCACGACAGACACTTCCTTTATTTTCTCTTTCACTCTTGGCCTTTCACTGTCGTTCAACTTTTCTCTAGTTCTTAATTTTACTGGTGATATACTTTGTCTCCTCTTTGCACTGTGTCCACTTGATGGACCTGCGATCTCTTCTGTGGAAGTTTGAACAGTTTCGTTCTGTTCCGCCTTGTCCCCTCCTTCTGGGGAGTCAATCAGATTTTTCTTTTCTTTTTCTATACCGTCTGCTTCTGGGAAAGCCCTCCTCTGATCAGGCTCTCCTGCTTCTTCACCTCTTTCGAGCCCTTTGTCACCGTTACTTTCTCCAGGCTCTTTGTTACCTTCAGCTGCTTCAGGCTCTTTGTTACCTTCAGCTGCTTCAGGCTCTTTGCTACCCTCAGCTGCTTCAGGCTCTTTGTCACCCTCAGCTGCTTCAGGCTCTTTGTCACCCTCAGCTGCTTCAGGCTCTTTGTCACCTTCAGCTGCTTCGTCGCTGTCTGAGGTTTCTCCTTGGTCTTCCACAAGTGAATCGGTTGTTTCGTCCTCAGAGAATATTTCTCTCTCTTCTATTTCTGCCTGTTCGCTTCTAGGTCTGTTTTGCTCTGTCTCAGCGCTCGGCACTTTGTTATCAGGTACTGGCAGTTTCAGCGCTTCAACTTCCTCATCTGTGGGACACAACACCTTCTTTGTGTGACTGGCGTGAATCCAGTTGGGAACTCCCGCACACTTCACAGCGGTAGTGGTTGTCAGGATCACTTGGAAAGGGCCTTTCCAACGGGGTTCCAGACACGACTTCCTCACGTGCTTCTTTATCACGACCCAGTCACCTGCTTTCAGTGTGTGTCCTGGACCTTGGATCGGTGGCAAGGTGGTTGCTTCCACCTGGTGAGAGAAAGAGCGAACCACGTCAGCCAGACCTTTGCAGTAGTCTAACACCATATCATCTGTAATATTCAAAAGCGCGTTTGCGGGAACTGCAGGAAGTCTCATTTACCCTGCCCATGAGAATTTCGTGCGGGGACAATCCAGTCTTTCTGTCAGGGGTGTTTCTCATTGACATTAACACCAAAGGCAATGCGTCAGGCCATTTCAAATTTGTCGATGCACATATTTTCGCCATTCTTGATTTCAGTGTACCATTCATCTGCTCCACCAGTCCTGAAGCTTCAGGGCGATAACTACAATGCAGTTTTTGCTCAATGTTAAGCGCTACGCAAAGTAACTTTATCACCTCGTTATTGAAGTGACTTCCCCTATCTGATTCTAAAGAGATCGGGAATCCGAAACGTGGTATCAACTCCCTCAACAATAGTTTTGCAACTGTAAGGCTGTCATTTCTACGTGTGGGGTATGCTTCAATCCAGTGACTAAAAATGCACACAATCACCAACACATACTTTAGACCTCCATGCACAGGCATCTCAATAAAGTCCATCTGCATTCTGCTGAACGGGCCTCCCGCCCTACCAATGTGGCTCACGTTCACAACCGTTCCCTTTCCTGGGTTCATCCGCTGACAAATGACACATCGATGGCAAATTGCTTCTGCAACTTGACGGATTCTGGGGTTAAACCAATCAGTTTTGAACAATCTTATCATGGCATCTCTCCCTAGGTGAGCCTGCCCATGATAGAACCGCGCTAGCTGCGATAAGAGACTATTTGGTAAAACAAATTTTCCCTCATTTGAAACCCATAACTCATCTGGTCTCTTTGTACATTGTGACTTAATCCAGGAAACTCTTTCATCCTCCCTGACGCTATTCTGTAATGCTTTTAGTTCATCCATTGTATCCACGACCTTCAAGGCAAATGCTTCAGCTGGTTCGAGTTCTGGTTCACTTATCAAATTCCATTCATCCCTGAGCAATATACAGTTCAAGGCACAAAATCTTGCGACTTGATCCGCATATGCATTTCCCAGGGAAACATAGTCCTGTCCTTTTGTATGAGCACTACACTTTACCACTGCAATTTCGGCTGGCATCTGAATGGCGTGTAACAATTCCCTTATTCTCTCCCCGTTTTTCACTGGGGACCCTGAAGAGGTCAGGAAACCTCTCTGTGACCATAGTTGCCCAAAGTCGTGCACAATTCCAAACCCGTACTGACTATCAGTGTAAATGGTAACCTTCATCAATGTAGACAGTTGGCATGCTCTTGTAAGGGCTACAAGCTCTGCTACTTGTGCGGAATAGACTCCTTGAAGCCAGGATGCTTCCAAGACACCTGTTACAGTACATACAGCATATCCTGCTTTCAAAATTCCTAATGCATCTCTTAAACATGACCCATCAACAAAAACAATTTGGTCATTTTCATCAAGCTTAGTATCCTTAATGTCAGGTCGAGGTTTTGTGCAAAATTCAGTCACCTGAAGACAGTCGTGCTCGACGTCTTCAGCGTTCTCAATTTCAGCATTTTCACCGGGAAGCAAGGTTGCTGGATTCAACGTAGTGCACCTTTTCAGCTGCACATTCGGTGAGCCCAGAATTATTGTTTCATACCTTGTGAGTCTTGCTCCAGTCATGTGTTGCGTTCGGGAGCGGGTCAAAAGTATCTCAACTGAGTGAGGGACCATGACTGTTAATGGGTGTCCCATCACTATTCCTTCACTCTGAGTGAGGCTGATACCAACTGCTGCTACGGCGCGCAAACACCCTGGCAGTGCTGCTGCGACCGGATTCAAAGTAGCTGAAAAATACGCTACTGGTCTGTTTATGCCACCATGGGCTTGGGTCAAGACAGACAAAGAACATGCATCACGTTCATGACAAAACAATGTGAAAGGCTTTGTGTAATCAGGCATACCTAAAGCTGGAGCCCTGCACATGCATTCTTTCAATTCAATAAAAGCATCCATCTCATCTCCTTTCAGCTCAATTTCATCCAAGGCATCCTTCTGGGTCAGTTTCAGTAAAGGCTTTGCTAGAGTTGAAAAGTTGGGAATCCACTGGCGACAGTAGCTCACCATCCCCAAAAACTTCCTCACCTCCCTCCTCGTCTTTGGTGGACTCATTTGAAGCACACTTGTTATTCTTTCCTTCATTATTCTCCGTGACCCTTTCTCTATTTGATGACCCAAGTATTTTACTTTCTTCTGACAGAACTGCAACTTTGAAGGAGACACCTTGTGTCCATTCCTTCCCAAATGGTTCAGTAGGGCAATGGTGTCGGCTGTGCAGCCACTCTCTGTCTTAGATGCAATCAGTAAGTCATCGATGTACTGTACTAGGGTTGACTCGAATGGCAATTCTAACGCTTCCAAGTCTTTCTTTAGAATCTGATTGAAAATTGACGGTGACTCCGAAAACCCTTGAGGAATTCGACACCAACTGTAAACTCTGTCTAAGAATTTGAAACAAAAGAGAAATTGGCTGTCCTCATGAAGAGGCACCGAAAAGAATGCTTGTGACAAGTCAATGACTGAGAACCACTCGGCATCGCAAGGGACTTGAAACATTATCACAGCTGGATTCGGTACTACAGGGCAGCATTTAATTATGATGTCATTTATTTTCCTCAAGTCCTGCACTATTCGGACCTTTCCACTCGGCTTTATTAGTCCCATGATTGGTGAATTACATGGACTGCTTAACACTTCTTTCAGTACTCCCTGTTTTACAAACTCGTCAATGAGTTGGGCGACTTTCATGAGGGTGTCTTGTGCCATGTGGTATTGTGGGGTCTGGGGAAAGGTTACATTGGGTTTTACGGTCACTTTCACTGGTTCCACTCCTTTCATCAATCCCACCTCTTTTCCTGTCATATCCCACACTTCCTTTCCGACTGTTTCCCGTAATTCAGCTGGAATATCTTGTTCAGTTATCATCGGAAAAAGGTTAATCAGAGGATATTCTTCATCGACAGTTTCCATCTCATCCCCTTCTACACTGTCCTCTTCTTCCCCATCACTGCTCGTCTGAATTCTAATTCCATCGTTCGAACACATAATCGAACATCCCAATTTGCACAATAGGTCTCTCCCTAACAGTGCTATCGGGCTTGAGTCACATACCACAAATTTATGTGACCCTTGATAGTTACCAATTCTGACTGGTACTGGATCTGTGATTGGGTTCGTCAGGTGCCTGTTTGCTACTCCCACTACTTGAACTGTTCTCCCTGAGAGTGGCAAATTTGGTACTTCGATGCTCCTAACAGTTGAACGTGTGGCTCCTGTGTCAACCAAGAATGAAACACTATGACCCATAACTCTTCCCTCCACATATGGACCCTTTTGATCAACTTCCAAGGATGCTGCAAGCACACAATTTCCCTCCTCATCTGAACTTTCACTCTCCCATACATTGTTTATTCCATTCTCACTGTGTAATGGGAACTGTTGTACGGTGCCATTTGTATTCATCACCTGACCCGAGACCTGTGGAGGAACCATCACTTGCTGCTGACTCACTGGTGCCAAAGGTATTTGCATTTGCTGATTAGGTACCATGGGAAACTGCTGTTGCATTGGCTGCATTTGCGTCATCTGCATACGGGGCATCTGCATCTGCTGCGGCTGCATGGGCTGTAATCCCTGCAGCTGATTTATGGTCTGAAAATTTGGGTTTGGACCTCTCATTTTCGGTCCCCTCATTGTCTGGAATGCATTGACATCATTGTTTTGCTGACCAACACCTGCACCTTCCTGCACCACCATCGGGCACTCGCGTTTCCAATGACCGACGATTCCGCACACGTGACACGGCATCACCCTTTTCATTGCCTGCACACCATTTGGAATTACTACAGTGTTCAAATCCGGACCATTACTCCCAAAGCCTCCTCTGCCTCTGCCTCTCGCCTGTGGCTGAAACACCATATTTCCCTGCGGCTGCGGCTGCGGCTGCGGTATCTGCTGTTGGAACCCTTGCAACCCTTGCAGACCTGTCTGAGCTGCTTTAAGTTGCATCATCATCACTTTCTCTTTCAACCTTTTCTGTTTCACTTCAATTTCGTCGCTACAGTATTTCGCATAATTCAACACCTCATCAATAGGTTTCGACTGCCAACAAATCAAATGCGTCTTTATCATCTGACTTATCTCTGGTCTCAGCCCTTCCACAAATCTAAACACAAAATGAAGCATGTCATTCGCCTCTATTGTTTCCGTGCCACTGTAATTTTTGAACGCCTTCAACAACCTCTCATAGTAACCATGAATCGACTCTTTAGCCTCTTGGGCAGTTCGATCAATCTTCTGCCAATCCACATTTTTCGCGGCAACCTTCGTCTTCAAATGCTCAATCACCTTATAGTACAAGTTCATCACCATAGGTGATGGTGCACCCGTATCCCTGTCTCTCTCTGGTTCACTTGTCGGCCAACCTACAGCCCTTTTGCAGGCTTCCCACAAATCTGCCGGAACCACAATCTCGAAGAGGGTGTTCAGGTCTTCCCAAAGACATTTTGCAAGCTTCACAAACCTATCAGTCTGTTGATACCATTCAATCGGTTTCTCTCTCAGTTTGGGAAAATCATCCGTAAAAGACTGAATGTCGCTTCTGTGCCACGGTACATGTATTAATTTTCCCCCTGCTGTCTCCCTCATTGGTAACATGGTTATTGCATCACTACTCTGTGGTCTTTTCTCGTTGTGCTCTGGGACACTGTCTTTCCTCTTTTCCTTTTTCTTTGCCCATCTGCTTTCCCATTTGTCTAAGCACCTCCACACTTGTGCACTCTGCAGCAATTCTCTAAGGTGCGTTTTCATGCCTGCTGACCTCATGTGTTCAAAGTCTGTGGTCCCGAAATCCAATCTATAGCTCCTGCTCAAGTGTTTTGTCTTGTCTATCTCAACCCCGTTTTTGTCAGCTATTTCTTGCAACCTTCTATGTACCTTGTTCACTTCTCTCGTAATCCTAGGACATAGATACCTCAGCTCTTCTTCCGAGTAGGACTCTAACCTATTCAAACCCATAGTCCCTTCCACCAATTCTCCTGCTTCCATGTTCAACCTGACCCTATTCAAATAATCTTCTCCCTTCCCACTGGCTGAGCTTTGTGTGGAATTCAGACTGTTGAACCACTGTGTCAGCTGTTGCGCATTCAACCCCATCAGTGTAGCATTCACATCGGCTGCCATTGATGGTTGCGGCAACTTTTCAGTGTTCGATGATAGCGGTATCATCAGTGGGGGACTCGACCTCACCACTGTTGACTGAGCACATATGGGACTGAACTCCATCAAGGACCCAGATCCAGTTGGCAGAGCCGCTATCGGAGTTGTCTCTGGAGTGTTTTGTATGCACCACCTTTCCATCCCACTCTGCACCATTGATCCTTGACCGCTCATACCTGAGTTAGGCTGAATGTACAAAGGTACCGGTGGACCTACAGTAATGGGTAGGGATATCGCATCTGCGTTCTGTCCATTTCCCATGTTCTGAGACATGTTCATTCCCACACTATGGGTCATCATTGCCGGCATGCCCGTCTGACTCCCCGTCATCTGAGCATGTACGGTTCCCCCCTGCATCTGCTTTTGAGGCATCAAAAACTGGGTTGATTCAGCTTGTGCCAATGTTGGGTTGCGACCATTCTGTACTCCCATTACGGTTGGATCTAGGGTCATTCCCGTACTGTTGTCACTGCTGTAGTACCTTGGGACCTGCGGCTGATAATTTTCTGCTGTTTTCAATATAGGCACATCTGGATATATTCTCCTAACCTGCGGTATCTGCGGGGTGAACAGTAAACTCGGGTCCTTAGATCCCGATGGCGTTTCTGAACTCGGAGTTTCATTATTCTGTACCGGTGCCGGAGGGGCAGAACTGGTACTTGGACCTTGTCCACTTTCTGCATAAGGTGGTGGACGGTCGTTCAGCAATTGCATGATTAACTCCTCATCCTCTAACTCCTCTTCTCTCCTTAACTTTTCCTCGTCCTCTCTATCTTTAGAACACCTCATGTTTGTCTTACAGGTAGCTTTCTTGCCTGTCGACTCTTCTTCCTTAGCAATTGCGGGAAACAATTTTATCCCCTGCAATACATCTGACCTCCACACCTTCTGTGCATTATCCCACCTAGCGTCCGCTAGTGTCTTTTCTACCTTTCTTATCCTGGTCTCGAACTTCTTTTGCTGTTGCTGTCTAGCCATTAGTTCCCAAATCGCTAGAGCCTCAAACTGTGCTGGCCTTAGAGGTACCTTCATGTCGTACATCGCGAATCTCAAATTCTCTAGGATCCTTATATTGAATGTCCATGGATCGGGAACGCTACGCTCCCATGTTTCTCTGTCAGCTTGTGCCATTGCTTTAGCCAAAGGCACGGAGCTACCCCCCTTTCCTCCATTACAATGTAAGCTGGTGTACCTTCGGGTGGCGTCTCCTCTCCTACGCTCGCTTTAATGTAAGACTCCCCCTTCATCGCATGCTTTAATGCTTTAAAAAATTTCATTTTCTCGTCTTTTATTTCACAAAGTTTGTAATCAATAAGTGACTTTAATTCCCGTAATACTCTTCGCTTGCCTTTCCCCTTCCAATCGAGCCCCACGGACTGCGTCCAATCCGTGCGCGACCCTTCTTTGCAACCAACCTATCCCAGCGCTGCTCCTAGTGACGTCACACTCACACACACTGCGGCTGACAAAGCCTCGCGGCTAGTCCTCCTTCACTCAGCTCCTCTCGTAACAACTTCTGGCATGTATCGCGAGCAACCAAATAATAATAAAACAGATCTGTCGGTTTACTACAGGAAGGGTAACACAATCGCTTCAGGACCTTAGGGATTTTTCACTAGCCTCAGCAGTTATTCCATCTTTCTCGGTCCCCACTTTCGCAAGCAAATCCTGACCCGCAGACTCTGCTCTCAACTTGTCAATGATCTATTCTAGTGCACTTCGAATTTGTCAAAGCCCGAAGTCGAAGTTTTCTTTCACTCCCTTAACACACGGACCGACTCGTTGACCACGCCCGGTCAACCTACTAAACCGACCAGACCACAACATAAAACAAGTGTCTCATACACTTTTCAACATACTCCGGAGTCTCTTGACCTCGCAGGGCCCGTCTCAACAACAACAACCACGTGGACCTTTTTCTGCACAAAGCGCCACATGCACATGAAATTCGACGACTTCCCTACTCTCACACTCGGAGTCGCACCTCCGCTATTCTCTAAAAATCCTCGCAACCTTTTCAAACAATCTGCGGCAATAAGCTGTGCAAGCGCAAAACCCTGACTTCACTCATACCGTCACTAGTACCGCCAACGCCGATTTCACACCTCCATTCTCTCCATTCGCAAGCTCCGAGATCCCGGGAATGTCGCGGGGGACTTAGGGCATCATCATTCTCTCAATCTGTTTTATCCAAGAAAAATCTAATTCAACACCATATACCTCTCGAGTGGGGTCCCAAAGGGCGAAACCGTCCTCTGCTACCATCTACTGATAGAGCGTTCCGTACTAATAAATTACCTGTATTTGGACGCTCTTAGGTCGATGAATCTTTTGACCAAGTGGGGCTCTCTTCACCCGAGATCGATCAATTTAATCTAATCAATAATCAATAACGAACATAAGCAATGCCCTGATCAACATAACACTTCACAATAAATCCAGAAAACATTTCGGCGAACCATGACCTTTCAGCCATGAATAACCACACAAGTTTATTCAAAGTTAATGAATTTATTTCCCTATATTAACAAAGCTAGCACAATATAAATGTGTCTCAACACCAAATGATATATGTAAATGAACATTAATAGCTGTCCATAACGGCGGAATAGATGCAATCTATGCAGCATTTGAATAACAATGCATTCGATAATAGCAACGCAAACCACTAAAACTATAATCTGTAATGAGCTAATTGCATACATTAGTCAGCATAACAAGGTCTCAAATTGCATCGTGCAACAAATGAATCCTCATCTAACCTCAAATTAGCATCTGCATGTGGGACTTCATGCAAAACAATTTAGCAACATTAATTTGGAAAACTCCTAACTAGGGCTCTTATCAAAAATCAGCAGTTGGTTACCTAAAAGAAACACAATGCAATTGTACATTTTCCTTTCATATTTACCAAATTCAATCAGCATTCAAGGAAGTCTTCGTCTCACAGGTACCGGTTTCCGATCAGCATGGGACGGGGGCAAAGGGGCAGGGTGGACGGGGCAATTGCCTCACAGCGGCAAGATAAAAGGACAAAACTACTACTTTATGCAAAGGGGCAGATCAAAGTTAAAGTCTCTAGGGCGAGAATTACTTAAAGTCTCTTTCTCTCGATTAGAGAGAAAGCATCAAAGTCTCATTCAAAATGACGTCGGACATCAATTGGCATCGTAGAAGATGGCAAAATGACGAAGTCGGCAAGATGGGCCATAATGGCTGCAATGTCCTGCAATGTCTAATGTCCTCAATGGGTGCAGTGGGTAATGGCCAAAATGTCTGCAATGGCTAGAATGGCTAAAATGGCTGTAAAATGGCTGATGCCTAAAATGGCTGCTTTCTTCTTGTGCACCGGGTTTAAATAAACAACAGTTCAAATCCAGTAGGGTCTTCCATTGGAGGGTTCATAGGTTGGCTTCAAATTGTCCAATCAAAAACTACAATTCACAAGCTTCTACCTAGGCATACATTATCCTTGGAGTCGGGAACGTAAGTTGCAACATATTTTACCAATTAACTCACTTTCAGAGCTTCCATTGTCTGCACCTGCAGATTGACCTTGGAGCAAAGAAGAAGATGCCAGGCTGGCACGAAACCTTAAAGATAAGCATGTGAACCGATCTCACTGGAAAAGTACAGCTTCAAGCAAGAATACACGTTTTATTAGCACATTAGAAAAACACGAGCATCTAACCCGTGAGACAAGGCAACTAGGCCAAAGCCTCCACTAAAGTTATGCTAAGTTAAAACATTTCAAACAAGCAAATCATGGCACACGTTTACGGTTATGTCAGATTAGTACAATTCTAATACATCACGTTATATAAAGCACGCTTATAAATGTTGGCGAACTACTCTGAGGGCACATTTGTCCCCGTACAATCTTTATTAGTTCGGTTAAAGTCACACTTGATTATTGCAGCACTACGTTTATGCGCTAATAAATGGAAAACCTTCATTTCCGCGTCATCAATGGTTAACTGTTGCACCATCTCTTTTTAATTGCAGTTTTAAAGAGCATTGAAACTCACGTTGTGTTTGCCAGAAGCAGCTATATGTGGCACCAGAGGTCCCATGCAACAGCCTGGCTGTGGCATTCGCAGCACATGGAGTCTAGCCAAGGTGTACCCATGAGGCTTGACAAGAGAGAATTTGCATAGCCGAGCTGATGGAAAATTTGAATATCTGCACCGGCCTCCTGTTCAGCCGTGTATGAGCAGGTGTGCGGGACATCAAAAGCCGCCTAGAAAATGCCAAGACCAGGCTGCGGCACATGGGCTTGAACGAAAACCCTTACCCCATATGGCAGTACCATTCTGCATATTTATTAGGCAGATTCGGCTTAATTTTCTAGCAAATGTGCACCAGGCAAGCTATTTAATACAGTCATACTGTGCAGTGGTCGATTTAAAATAGACTAATGTTTTGTGTGTAATAAAATACCCTTGCATTGCACTAGAAATAAGTGGCCTGGTGCTGTTGAATGGGCGGTACATCCAAAAGTACATTTTAAATCGATAACTCATAATTAATGGAGATTACAAAAATGGCGCAGTTTAAGAAGGGGTTTATACTTGCACCATATGTTTGTGCAGTAATAACCATCCCGCTTCTAGCCATGTGTATTTTGTGTAATCCATCCACGCCGCTCCTGTCACATCTGCCTCTTCCTGCCATTCAGCTTTTGCCCCCTACAGTACGCCAGTGCTATTGCTACCCACTGTTTTCCCATTTGTTTCCTAAATGAGTCACTTACAGCTGCAAATCACTCCTCCCTGAAAAGGGATCTCTCCATGTGAGATCTCTCTGCAGCTTAGTTAATTTCCTACATCTTATTTTCTACCAGTATTCTTGACAAAGCAGCGGGACCACGTTTTCTATCTCAAACTAGTTCTTTAAAAAACAACTTTAATTAGTTACAAACGTTTTTGTTGTCAGCTCACCAACGCTGCTATTATCCAGATGATAAATCACCGCATAATATTTTGCATGGAGTGAAGCCTTACTGTACATAAATTACCATCCTTAAACATATACAACAAGGATAATATATTGGACTCTGTTTTTTTTAACTCCTGCATTCGCCTTTCAACTTAAATCACAAACTCATCAATTGTAAATAAGAAATGTTCAGAAGTTTATCATTTATCTAAGATTTTTACTAATTCCTCGATAAATTGTTCACGTTAATGATCTAAATTAGTCGTACAATCTTCGCTTGCTTTTGAAGTTCGTTTTTCGCCCTTATTATCTGAACAATATTGTTTTAGTGTGTTGAAGCTCTGTTGTATTTATAGACAGCTTAATCTACCTTGTTAAAATGAGACTAAGGTTTATATTTCTTGATATGTTTTACACTTTTCTACGGAGACATAGATAGCTTTTGCATCTGATAGTATGATGCTGTAATCCTATGAATAAAACTAAACTATACGAACAATTAAGGTGTTCCCATTAATACCGGTTTCTGTGTTGGCATTTTCCCCTAAAAACTCTGCTAGGCAAAGTAGAAGAAGCACAACTCTTAATAATTCCGCTCAAGTTCAATGGTAAAACACGCTGGCATCTAGTGAATAAAATAGATATATAGTGCCAGTGACGGTTTTGCACCAACCTTCCAGGATCACATAGAAAGCACCAGTGCCAGGGCAATTCTACACTATGATGTAAGCATTATATAGATTGCTCTAGTGCTGGTGACATGTGCAATTGCAATCTGAAGTAACCTACTGGTACAACCTGGCATTATTGCAGTACCCATTTGAAACAAATAGCATTCGTGAACTTGCCAGTATTTAATTGCAAAAAACATTCGCGCAAGTAAAATCCATGTAATGTGAATATGCTGGTGCAAATTTAAACTCACTATTGAAAACTATGACACTTAGACCATTAGGGGTTGTGTTACCCAATGCATAAACAAATACTTGCATGTCCCTTTAAAATGTATTGCAAAATATTTATTTAAAATAATCTGTCCTTCATGAACTACAGGCCTCTCTAGCCACCGTGGATGTGTAAATGTCGGAGACTGTTATTAATGGAAACTGCTTTCCTCTTTCAAGTATTCAGTGGGAGAGCATGCATTTTTTGCTCTCTTCTACGATGGCTGCTTTCCCCTTTATTTTGCCTCAATAGAGGTGGAGGGTACGACCTTAAACTGGCTTTGTTCCTTTTTAGATCATAGAGAACTAGTCGTGTGGCTTAAGACATTCTACTCTGGAGTGAAGACTTAAATGCAGGGTACCACTGGGCTCAGGTTTGAGCCCCTCACTCTTTAACATTTGTATGTCCCCTTTGCATTTGTAATCAAATCCTTTGCTATTCAAGTTGTTTCATATGCAGATGACACCCAGCTTCTGATTACCTATGAAGATCACTCACTTGAAACCAAGGAACGTTTACAGCCTGCTTTGTTGCATTAATTGGGTGACTCAAAGTCAACATCTAAATGTAACCCAGACAAAACAGGCATTCTGCTTTTTGGCCCTAAACCCCTTCCCGGTTGGTCTGGGGCCTGGTCTACGGAGGTGGCAAAAAAACTAAGGGTGTTTTTCAATGTTCACCTTTCTTTTAAAACCACAGATCTCTCAAGTGGTAAAAGTTTCTTGTTGGATACTCAGAATGCTGAGGCAATTTCTTGATCTCCTGCCCTGGAAAGCTCGTAAATCTGTAGTCCAGACCCTGATTCCTTTTAGAGCTGATTATGCCAATGTCCTCTATCTGGGGATTCCGGGTTACCTAATACATCGGCTGCAAAGTGTGCAGAATATGTCAATTCCCAAACGTACATCGGTGTCGTACTACCATAATCAACTTCACTGGCTTCTGGTGGGGAAAAGGATTATCTTTTAAGGTCTTGTCATTGCAGACCAAGCATTTCACATAGACCAGACTTAAATACCTGTCCAACAGGCTACAAAAACGTTGTCCACTTAATTGTTCACAATTGATATTGATAATATTTATTAAGTGCACAAAGACACCGGAGGCGTCATGGCATAGGTGTGTGAGTGGTTAAATGCAACAGAAGATTAATATCAATATTTGAGTTGTTTCCTGAAACTGGTTTTCAGATGCCCAGGAAATTGGTTCCAAAGTTTACAAATGGAACATAAAAACTCCTGCCACCCCAAGATGTCTGTTTCCATTTGGGAACTATGACTGTCTTAGATTCCCCAGAGCCTAGCGCTCTGCTTGGTGTATACCATATACATTTCTTGTTCAAGTATTCTGGTCTGGCCATAAAGAGATTTTTTTACACCATGCAGAGTGATTTAAAGGCTACTAGTTTCTTAACAGCAAGCCAGTGAAGCTCCACTAGGGCCTGTGAGACTGATTGGAATTTAGGTATTCTCTTTCGGAGATGAGCAGCTGCATTCTGCAGTAGTTGGAGTTTGTATAAAGAGCACTGGTCGTTGGTAAAGGCGCTGGTATAGGTTATTACAGTAATCCAACCTGGACAATACTATTAGAATGACAACTGACTTATGAAGGTTGAAAGGGATAAATGGACAAGTTTTTCTCATGGTTCTCAAAAATAAATAAGAAAAATCAGGAAGAGAAAAGTTTTTTTGATTTCTAAATGTCAGATTAGCATCAAAGATCAGCCCCAGGTTCCTAACGTCCGGGACCAGGGTTGGAAGGGGGCTTCAAAGACTGGGGCCTCCATGACGAATTCCAAAATGAGGTATCTCTACCAAAAAGGAGAGCCTCAGTTTTATCTGAATTTAAGACTGTTTTGTTTTGTCCAGCCAACAACTTCACACATGCAGCTATTGAAGAGGTAAGGGGCCGCATCAATGATGATGGGAATCAACACTATGGGCCCGATTCACAAAGGTAAACATAGATAAAATGTCTAAGTTTAGACCAAAAGTCTAAACTTAGAACAACAGTCTAACTTTACTACAAGTAAAGTTAGGCCCATATTTATACTTTTTGACGCTAAACTGCGCTAACGCAGTTTAGCGTCAAAAAGTTTTGCGCCGGCTAACGCCATTCTGAAGCGCCATGCGGGCGCCGTATTTATTGAATGGCGTTAGCCGGCGCAAGCAGACCGGCGCTGCCTGGTGTGCGCGAGAAAAACCACGTACACCAGGCAGCGCCGGCGTAGGGGGAAAATGGCGCATGGGCGTCTTAAAATGGGGCAAGTCAGGTTACGTCGAAAAAATCGTCGTAACCCGACTTGCGCCATTTATTTTCGACGCCCATCCCCCATCAACATGACTCCTATCATTGTAAAGATAGGAGTCATGCCCCCTTGCCCAATGGCCATGCCCAGGGGACTTCTGTCCCCTGGGCATGGTCATTGGGCATAGTGGCATGTAGGGGGGCACAAATCAGGCCCCCCTATGCCAAAAAAAATTATAAAAAAAAAATAAAAAAATACTTACCTGAATGTCCCTGGGGTGGGTCCATCCAGCCTTGGGTGTCCTCCTGGGGTGGGCAAGGGTGGCAGGGGGGGTCCCTGGGGGCAGGGGAGGGCACTCTGGGCTCATTTTGAGCCCACTTGTCCCTTAACGCCATGCCTGACCCAGGCGTTAAAAAGCGGCGCAAATGCGCCGTTTTTAGCCACGCCCACTCCCGGGCGTCTCTTTTGCCCGGGAGTATAAATACCACGTAAAGGCCTGGGAGTCATTTTTTAGACGGGAACGCCTCCCTTGCATATCATTAACGCAAGGAAGGGGTTCACGCTAAAAAATGACGCACATTCCGGGAACTTTGGCGCTATTCGCCTCTAACGCCATAGTATAAATATGGCGTTAGTTGGCGTTAGTTTAGCGTCGAATTTGCGTCGAAAAAAACGACGCAAATTCGGCGCAAACGGAGTATAAATACGGCCCTTAGACTTCGGTTCTAAGTTTTGACTTTTGATCTAAGTTTAGACCAAAATTCTAAACTTAGAACAAAAGTCTGACTTTACTACAAGTAAGTTAGACTTTTGGTCTAAACTTAGACCAATAGTCTAAACTTAGACCATAAGTCTAGCTTTACTACAAGTAAAGCTAGACTTTAGGTCTAAACTGAGACCTTTGGTCTAAACTTAGACTTTTGGTCTAAGTTTACCTTTGTGAATCGGGACCTATGAAATGAGTGTTGTTGGCTTAGGAAATAGTGGAGAAGCCAAAGGTACAAGTCAGGTTAGTCAGGGGAGCAACATATATTTTAAAAAGCGTGGGGCTCAAGGATGATCCCTGAGGGCAACTGAATGGCAAAGTGAAAGATTCAGTCTGAATTCTCAGAGGGAAACTAACTGTTCTCCATGCGTGAGAAAGGATTAAAGTAAATCCAATTCAGTTCCACGAACCCCAGACTTGGCTACATAATCAATAAGGACAGAGTAAATCACAGTGTTAAAGGCTGCAGACAAATCCAAAAGAATCAGGGTGGCTTTCCCATCTTTGTCTAAAATTAATATTATCTCTTCAGTGGTCACTATCAGGGCCAATTCTGTTCTAAAACCATGTTGGGCCACATCAAGTATCTCATTCTTATTTAATTATTCCAATAGGGTGGTAAGATGTTTTCTAAAAGGTTTACTTACATTGGCCGATGGGAAATTAGGTGGTAACTTTTTACCTTGTTGAAACTGAGCTAAGGTTTTTTTAGAAGTAGGAAAATGGTAGCATTTTTCCATTCAGAAGGAAACTGACCAGAACTAATATTCAATGAAGTAGACAGGAGTCTGAAGAAGCCCCTGATTTGATGTATGTAATTACCTCCAGCACTCCTTCTTTAGTAAAGGGGTAACTTGTTAAACTCCATATAAATGCAGGCTAATGGTTCATCTCCTGATACACTAAGATTTGAGATGAAGCTGGAGTTCAATTCTCCATACACTGCCTATTCTTTGTTCTTAAAAAAACAGCTAACTTAACTCATAGAAGTTGGCTAGGAGTCACTGTGTGGTTCAAGTTAAGGTCGGAAAGCATTATGACAGTTTTAAAAAGCTCTCTCATTGAGGTTTTTGCTTGGTACATTTTTTCAGTATATTACAGTGTTGTTGGTAGTAGTTGCATTTTTGTATTCCTGAATGAATTTTTATATTACTTCTTTTCTTTGGATCGTAATTTATTTCTCAAACTCCTCTCCTGCCTGTGACATTTTTTTAAGCACCCTGAGGGCTAAAGAGAAGAGAGGGGCTGTAGATTTGGGCCTGTGACCTTTTATGAGTTTGCCGGGGGGCCTTCTGTGAGGCTGCAACATTCAACATCATTAGTTGTGTCTACCTTTGGATCATTCAACGTGGAGGGTGAGTAGCTGTTAAGATCTCAGCAAGTTCACTTTTGTAATTTTGTTCCATGCACTGTTTTCTATTATCTGGCACATTCTGTTGGGCTTGGAAGCTGGGATTTTTAGGCTAAAACTAACAACTTTGTGTTCTGATCATGTAATTGAAATACGCTCCACTTACAAATCTGGGCAGCTAGAAAATGTCAAAAGTTGTCCAGTCTCCTTATTACCAAGGTCTTCCAAATGGTAATTAGAATCACCTAGGATGGTAGTATTGCAGGATATTGCATAAAGAATTCAATATATTTACTTAGGGATACAAAAAAATTGGCTTTAGGCCACAGGGGGCTATAAATCAGTAGTTGGTTAAAGTTTAAGTTACTGGTTGGTTTACACTTAAAAATGAGTGCCTCCCTGTCAGTTATTTTTGTCGTCATGCAAAGAATCTCATAAACATCACTGTAGACAACTGCTAAACCGCCTCTGTGCTGGAATGGCATAACCCGCCGGGATTGCAGCAACTATGGAACATATTTACAATCTTTTGATGCAGAGCAGCACCGCAAGACTTCTTGCTGCACTGCCCTGCACCAAAAGGAAAGGGCAGCATTCCTGTCCTTTTCCCCTGCACTGATGCACAATAGGCTGCCATGCACCAACGCAGGTACCCTTGCACCACATTGCAGGGATGACTGTTTTTCTTCAGAAAGGAATACCTTACTGCACAAAAACATTTTCCTCTTTCTATGTGTGCTACAGAATGCGGAGAAATAGAGGTATTTCTCCTTGTTGCGCTTCCCTTATGCCTCCTCTGGGAGGCGTAGGCTTGTAACACATTCCCAGGTTTACTAAATCTATTGAATCTGGGAATGTATCAAATGCCATGGGTGTCATGTGGAAACACCCACCGTAAAGCCCATGGCAAGCCTCTCTGTCACAGGGTTATTCAACATAGCGACTTGCAATGTGTTGACTCAGTCCATATTTACAAGGCCATGAAATTCCACGTAGGATGACTTTGTGTGGCCTTGTACGTATATGGCCCTGAATTGTGCAAGTGGCATACCTGTGGCAATATGGCCTTGTAAATATGGCCCTAAGTCCTGGTCAGTTGTCTCATCTTCTCGGGTTTCGGTCAGAAAAGCTATATCTTGCACATTTACATCTAAATAATTAAAAAAGATTGAATTTATGTTTTATAACTGATCATGCATTAATCAATACGCAATTAAGCTTCAGTACATTAGAGAGTGAAAGAGATGCTGGGAGGTTTTAGGAAATACCTCTGTCTGCTGGTGAGGACTTTTTGTGACATACAATATGACAATGGGTGCAGTTAAAACTCCAACAACCCTTGTTATAAAGAAGAATATTGCATATAAGAATCCTACCTGGAGTACTGAACTGGGGGAGCTGTTCTCTAGAGTTCAACTGTGGGAAAAATTGAGCAGGGGTTCTGGGTCACTGCACAGTCCAGGCACGAATGGGGTAGACGGACTTGCCTTTGGTGAGTCTTCAGCATGCTGGCGGTGCATCTGTGCATCTGCCCAATTTCTATAGGCGGTTGGGCATATTGGCAGAGTCAGCCCTAGAACGCTGACCTTCTCTTCTCCACAGCCCAATCAAAATGGCCTTTAAGAATTTATATAAAATTTTACCTAAACAAAGAAAGTGCAAGCTCTAATTGGCCTTGTGTAATGCCACAAGAATATTCAAAATACGTCTCACAGTATGTGCAAATATTGACTCTAAAGAAGGTAGCAGCAGCAGATCAGACACAATTTATGTCAGTATAGTTATGCCCATCATAAATCTAAGAACCCTAAAGCAATGCCTAAAACAGTTAAGATATACCCCTGAATAAAAAATAGCAGCTAATTGGTAGTACAAAATAGTTATGCAGGAAAAAAGCGGGTGCTTCTAACCGAAGCGACTGCACATCGGCCCAATATTTCTAGGTGTTTGAGCACATTGGTAGTCAGCACTAGAACACTGACCTGCTGTTCTCCACAGTCCAATCAAAATGGCCGTCAGGGGAAGGAAAAGGGTGAACTTTTAAATAAAATGCAATCCAAACAAAGAAAACATGAGCTCTAACAGGCTCTGTGAAATGACCTAAGAATGTGCAAAATAAGCCCCATACTAAGTGTAAATATTAACTCTGGTGAGGGCAGTAGCAGGAAATGAGATACAATTTAAGTCAGTATAGTTATGTCCGTCATAAATCTAAAAACCCTAAAAATGCCTAAAAACAGTTAAGATTTACCCCCTGAATGAATAAGGGTAGCAATTTGATAGCATACGTTAGTTGTGTAGCAATGAAGTGGGTGCTTCTAACTTTAACAATCTACCTGCCTTTTAGTTATTCTACATACTAAGCAGAAGATGCTTTGTGGTTCAGCCTGTTCCATTTTGGCGACCAAGCCTTAGAATGACCTTTTCCTTCACTCAGATATGTTTCTAATGAAACTATCTTCCGGAATCAACTAAAAACGTATTTGTTCAACTTGCAAGGTAGCAGATATCTCTTTTCCTTTTTACCTAGTGCAGGGACACTCTCATAGTAGCTATGTGCTTTAGAAGTATATTAATGAATTATTTAATAAATAACTCATTCATTCATTCATTGGCCCACCCCACTAAGTTTCCTCCCCAATACATCCTTATTCTCTGTGTTCTCCCACCCCTAACTTACCTTGCTGGTTGCTTCCCCTGTGCCCATTCCACTTTATTTTTAGGTTTCACCTGCATAATGCCTTGGTCTTGCATTAAAAACTAAAATCTTAATAAGGGTTTAGAGCCCGCCCATTACTTACTTTTACTTACCATTGCCTCTTCCCATATCACTCTCGTTTACTTGCTTCCTATTGGTCTCCTTCACCTCCTCGTTTTGATCTTCCTCCTGGGCTTTGAGTCTTCATCTTGCTGTGGAGCCTGGGCCACTTAGTGCTTTCTGTGGCCAGTGTCCTTCCACTGTTGGCTCCTGCAGGTACTCTATTTTACTTTTTGGCCCTTCACCACTGCCCTCCTCCCGTTCTTTGTGGCATCAAACTCCGCCCCCTCCTCCTCTTCGTGTCAGCCTCCCACCCTAAATCTTTTTAACCCACCCACCTTCTTTCCTTCCACCATCCATTCATTTAAATCACCCCTCGTTCTCTTTTCCCACCCCACAGCACTCTTCCCACTTCACATTCTTTGTTCCCCAACCTCCTTGCTCTTGTTGCTTGACACCCCTAAACCACCTGCACTGTTTTAAGACATTGCCCATAAAAACAAAGTACTATGCTGTGGTCAAAGCTGGGTGTACCATAACACTTTGTTTTTATCTAGTTTAATAAACAATAACACAGCCTAGCAAAGACAAAAGGTCTGTGTGTGGGCAGCAGCTATGGCCTGCCTCGTGGAGGGACGGGGAGGTGGTGCAGGGTGCCTTCCTTCAGAACTGCTGACAATTCTGTACCAATTTCCCTTTGCTCACTTCTCCCAGAATATTCTTTCATTTATGATTGGGGGTTCCTCCCCCCATCATGTCTCACCTGTTTGTACGAGAGGGGGAACACTGGTGCCAAAGTGCATTTCTAGCCTAATTCTTGCTGCCATTAAGACAGACCCTAAACAGCAGCAGACTCCCATCATTTAAGGTTTTACTTCTTGTCTCCCCAACACAGAAGGCAGATTCTGCACATAACTCATCAGACTTGTGACTGGCAGTAGAGGGGTGTTATTTGCCATATTCAAAAACGCCACCTAACCCAACTCTACTATATTTATTAGTTGTGGAGCACTGAAGTGCTTTATAGAGTGCTGACATAAGAATGTTGAACAGTGAGGAAATGCATTGGTCAATACAAATCAAATATGTGGATGCATTTATTGGTGCCAAAATCATGATAAAAACCTGGCATAATGTTTTATGACAGCAAAAGCAAAGGACTCTGTAGAACCACCAAGAACTCCCAGTTCACTCACACAGATGCAAACCATCCAGTCAATGTGAAAAGTCAAATTAACTCCTTAACATATAGGTATTTCTGTTAGGCCTTTGGCACATCTAAATGACTTCTGTCTAAAAACATCAAGAAAATAAGTATCCTCTCACAGCCTACTACTAATGTAAGACAACACCAGACTCCATTTAACTGTGAAATGGGAAATATGATATTTGAAATTCCACAAAAACAAGGCCCTCCCTGATATTGACAAAGTACTATAGTCGAAAAGAATCTCAATGCGGAGCAGATGTAGTGAAGCTGCTACTAAGGGTATCAGGAAACCAGAGTTCAAAGTGTGTCACCCATTCCCAAACTGTTTCATCCTGCACAAAGAATCATATGCCCTAGTAAATCAGTTGAATTATGTGCCCAAACCAAGAGTGGTTAAAAATCAGCTCAAAGAGCTATGAAGCAAAAGTAACAAGCATAGCCAAAGACAAAAGTTTTGTATATGCAAGGTCTCTTCCCTTTGTCAATTTTTTTATATGTTGCACAGCCACCATAGCTTAAAGTAAAAAAAAAACAGTATAACGTGGTCATCGTTGTCTGTACAATTGGGCTTTTTTAACTTATAACCATGTTGCACAGCAGCTCAACTGCTGTGCAACATGTAAAAAAACATTGACAAATGCAATAGAATGTGTGTAGGCGACACCTATTGGATTTGCCAATGCTTGTTTAAACATGTGCCTCTCCTGTCTCTCCTGCTTGTCTTCCCCTTCCTGCCTCTCTACAATTTTATTTTTTAACCTGGCATTGGAGGATCATCCATTTTAAAATTGTTTTTTACCCATTTAAAGATGACTGGCCTAAGGTGTGCCTGTGCCTAAATGCATGATGGGCACCAATAAATGAGTCTGTAATTTTTAGGAAGCCCATTAAAAATAGCTGCTGTGGATGCCAATGCATCCACCACTGCCATCTTTGAATGGATTTGTTCAAATATTGCAGACACATTTAAAGATAGCCACTGTGGAGGCCCCCCACTGTGGACATTTTGATAGTGGTTTACTTAAAGATCAGAAATACATTGAAGGATGGCCACCATGGATGGATATGCATCCAGTATAGCCATCTATGAATGCATATTTAATTCTTGAAGAAACCTGTTTAAATGTAAAATAACATAGAAATTATACACCAAAGCCATATGCAAGTGATGGTGCAGCTTTTCTGCTCCCTGTCTTTATGAGATTCACTTACAGCTATGACTGACTAAAAACTAAGTAAAATGGCTGCTATTACTGTCTTTGCCAAACACTGATATTCAAGTCATTCTGCTAGGACACAACAACATCACATATAGCTCCTCTAACTTAGATGACTGCAAGTTATTTTGTACTTTATTAAAGTAACACATTGAAAGTAAGGCTATAAGCATAAAATCTGCATGGAATTTTGCCAGATTATGTATACCATGCTAACCAACATGTAACAAAGTGAAACAGAAATTCTTACTCTTTTTGAAAAGAAATCACCCAAGAAAATCGCCAGTAACTTCTCCCAGACAACAATGCCTGTTTGTGACATTTATGGCAAAGAATGGTGTATGTCACAAATAGAAACTTAGGGGCTGATTTAAGAAAAGTGGTGCTGCACCCAGTGCAGCACCACTTTCCTTGCACCTATTAGCGCCCTCTACCACCACCATGTGTGCGCTGTAGTTGAATTATCATGGCGCAAGGTAGGGGGCAATAGCATTGGAATTCCTGACACTATTGATGTACTCTGCAGGAGTAGCGCCACAATTTTTGGCACTACTCCTGCAAAGTACATAGTGGCCCGCTGTATTCAATGGCACACCCCCTTTTAACGCCTGCTTTGAGCAGGCATTAAAAGTACAGAAAATAATGGCGCAAGGAAATCTCTTGGATTTCCTTGTAGCATTTTTTGAGCTCCCGTTGCATACATTACGCCTGGTGCAGGCATAACGTGGCGCAAGGGTTTACAAAGTGGCGCAATGCATGCAGTGTACCACTTTGTAAATATGCAGCTGCTTTTTGGCCATTTAACGCCACATTTGTGTAAAGAAATGTGTTGTTAGGATGGTGGTAGGGGCTCTTCAATCAACCCCTTACTATTAAAGTTGCAGCAAGCCTCAACCATCAAGGTCTATGTAAAGCTTGCAGAGATGGACACTGCATTACCACTCAGCCAGCCTCCCCTGTAAAAATATGTGTGTCATGGGTGTCAATGTTGAATCAGTGACATATCATTTGCTCTGTGCCCATTTCACTGCATTTAAGACTGAGGTTGGTGAGAATGACTGCATGTATCCAGGTTACAAGCATTTAGCAAACTATGGCCCTCATTACAAAAGTGCCGGTAATACTGCCAACAGGCCAGCGGTAACAAAAATGGGATCACAACCACAGTGGAAACCGCCAGCACAGACAACACTCCGACCGTCACGGCGGTAACAACAAACACTGCGGTGGTCACCGCCAACAGAAAGGCGGAAGACAATGTACCGCCCACCCCATCACAACCCGCCAATCCGTCAGCTTTTCTGGGGCGGTACCAACGCCATCAAAAGCACGGCGGAAACAGAACACAGAAGGGAAACCACTCACCTCTCGACACTCAACGAAGAACCAGGACACCATGGAGCCCAAGTTACAGGTCCTGCCCATGCTGGTCTACCGCCTCATCTACCAGGAATACCAAAAGCAGCGGCGACGACGACGACCACGGTGAGTACTGCACCTAGTACACAGGGTAGGGGGAGGAAAAAAAAAAAGTGACACACACACGCAACACGCCACACCCCCACCCCCACCCTCACCCACAACACCATACACACAAACACATGCAAAGCCCCGTGACCCCCTGGAAGAACGCAAGGACAAAATTAATTGAGTCAAATCAGTGATATAATAGAAATAGGCAGATATGCGTAACAAATAGAAAAACAGTATTTACAAAAATATACAATATGTACATAAGGCTGTACATTGTCCTTTCCAAATGTCTGTGGGCCACTGGGCCAAAAATGATGGGCCAAGCCCGTACTTGACTCCTACCTCAATATGGAGAGAACACTGCAGGGGCATCCGGTCGAAAACACACAGGCACCTCAAGGGGACGGGGGAATGTGGGGGCACTTCAGCCGGAAGATGGGACAACGCCACTGCTCCTGGAGGGGGCTCCATGCCCACAGTGATGTCCTGGAGAGTGCAAAGCCACAGTCTCTCAAGTGGGTGGTTTTCCCACTGCCTGGTCCTGGGGAGTGCAAAGCCACAGTCTCTCTAGTGGGTGGTTAGTGGGGAGTGCAAAGCCACAGTCTCTCTTCTGGGTGGTTTACCCACTGCATGGACCTGGGGAGTGCAAAGCCACAGTCTTTCTAGTGGGTGGTTTGCCCACTGCTTGGTCCTGGGGAGTGCAAAGTCACAGTCTCTCTAGTGGGTGGTTTGCCCACTGCTTGGTCCTGGGAAGTGCAAAGCCACAGTCTCTCTAGGGGATGGCTTCTCCACTGGTTCTGGAGGGGGCCTTGTGCCCAGTGTGCTTCATCCTTCCAAGAAGGGGGTGAGTGGATGCATATCTCCACTGGTTCTGGAGGGGGCCTTGTGCCCAGTGTGCTGCATCCTACCAAGGAGGGGGTGAGTGGATGCATAACTCCACTGGTTCTGGAGGGGGCCTTGTGCGCAGTGGTGTAGCACTTGGGGTGTGGCAGTTCACATTCCCTCACCTAAGTGTCTGAGGCACGAGATTTTCAGGAACCAGGTTGCATGATAGTCCATGGAGGCAGGGCTAGACTCCATCCTGGGCGGCTAAGGCTGAAAACTGGTGGTAGTGCTGGTGCTGGTGGGGGTGCTGCCAGTGGTGGTGGGAGGCTCCAGACCGTCTCCTGCAGTCTTGGACGGCTGCCCACTGGGGCTGCTGCTGCTGGTAGTGGTCCTACTGTCAGCGGTGCACGTGGCGGTGCTTGCGGCGGTGCTTGCGGTGAGGCTGCTGGCGGTGCTGGCCATGGTGCAGGTGTCAGTGCTGCCAGTGGTGGAGGGAGGCTCCAGTCCATCTCCTGCAGCCTCGGACGGCTGCCCACTGGGGATGCTGCTGCTGACAGTAGTGGTACTAGAGGCGGTGCAGGTGGCGGTGCAAGTGGTGGTACTTGCAGCGGTGCTTGCGGCAGTGCTGCTGGCAGTGATGCCCACGGTGCAGGTGGTGGGGCTGGCGCTTGTGCTGGTGGGCACCAGGCCTTCACCTGCAGCCTCTGACAGCTGAAGTTCCTTGCCTTGGGTTTTCTGCCCCTTCCTCACCTTGGCAGATGCTGTTGTGACCTTGGCTCCGGCAGCTGGAGTTTTGGAGGAGGCCTTGCTGAGTGGGTTGTGCTCCTTGCCCTTGCTGCATGCTGTCCCCGTCTTCACTTTGGCAGGTGGCAGAATAGTTTTGTCCTTTGCGGGGGTTGGTGACACACTGGTTGGGCTGACAGTTGGCCACTTTGAGGCTCTGTGAGTTGCAGGTACCACAGCGGACGGTGACTTGGTGGCTGAGGTGCTGGCCTGGGTTCTGGACACCCTGAGGGAAGGACGGGGGAGGGGTAGGAAAGAGGTCAATATTTGCCAGGAAAATCCTTTTAGACACACTGGGGCGGGAAGAGGGTTTGGGAGTGGAGAAAGAGGGAGTGGTTGTAGGAGGTGTCTGTCTGCTGAGTTTGGTGAAGGTGCATGGGCTGGATGCTGTTGTGAGGTGGATAGCTGTTGGATGGGTGGGTGCTAGCGTTTCTGAACTTTGGGAGGAGGGGTCACAGACACACTGGGAGAGGACACAGGGGACGTGTGCATGGATGTGGGGGTGGAGATTGCCAGTGAAGGGTGAGCAGTGATGGGCATGCTGGTGATGGAGGTAGTGGATGAGGATGTAGTGCATGCAGGTGTGAGTGGAGACGATACTGGGAGGGAGCTGGACAACGAGGAGGAGGGGGACACAGTGGAGGCAGTGGATGTTGGTGTGTCTGCATGGGGATGGTGCTTGTGTGAGTGCCTGTGGGATGATGTGTGGTGCTTGTGTTTGCTTGAGCCACTTCTGTGTGTTGATTATGGGTGAATGCTGGTCTGAAGATGTGCTTGGGATAGGCTGGGGTTGAGGGGATGGGGACTGGGCAGAGGAAGTTGGAGGGGGGAGGCTAGAGACAGGGACAATGGTTGCCATCAGTGTTGAGGCCAGAGTCTGAAATGCTCTCTGTTCGGCCGACACGCCAGAGTGGATGACCTCTAGGTATGCATTTGTTTGTTGCTAATGCCTCTCGACACCCTGGATGGCATTCAGAATGGTTGACTGTCCAACAGTGAGGGATCTGAGAAGGTAAATAGCCTCCTCACTGAGGGCAGCAGGGCTGACTGGGGAAGGGCCTGAGGTGCCTGGGGCGAAGGAGATGCCCAACTTCCTGGATGAGCGGGCACGGGAAACACACTGAGAGGCTGCTGGGAGGGCGGTGCTGGTAGGGGGGGTGGCGGCTGTACCTGTTGTTGGGGTGGGCATAGAGGTGTGTGCCACCGCCAGGGAGTTTCCATCGGAGGAGAAGTCACTGTCAGTGGTCTCCCCTCCTGTCCCCGTCGTGGTGCTCCCCTCGCCCTCTGTCCCACTGGATTCAGTGGATTGGGCCTCCAGGCCCATGTGGAATGCAGCTCCCTCCGTCGCCAGTGCCTCTGCTCCTCTGCCAGAAGATGCTAATGCACACAAGGACCTGGTGACAAAACAAAAAGGGGGAGGGAGAGACAGAGGATACACTTGGTCAATGCCAGCAACACTACTACCGTTGGCGTACACAACACACAGGGTGCAGCCCTATGCACTAGGCCATGCCCAATCATTTACTAAGATAGTCACCAGCCCATGGGGTACAATGCCTAGCACCATTAGCTGCAAACCTGAAACCCACAGGGCCCTGCCCAGTAGTAAATGCCCACTAACTCTATTGGGGTAGGAGTGCTTCAGAGCCTGGCCAACAAGGGACCTACCCTGCCATCTACGCCCTGGCCTAGGGGCACCCATAGCCCACGTCCCCCACCCAGGTACCTCTTGATGTGCGCAAAGTCAGGATTCAGAATCTGTACTCACCCCCTTGTGGCTGCTGTGATGCCTTCAAGCGCCCATCCAACTCTGGATAGGCCACTGCCAGGATGCAGAACATCAGGGGGGGTCATGGTGCGACTGGCATCCCTTTCTCGTTGGGAGGCCAGCTCCAGCTGGGCCTCCGCCATCTTCTTTCCCCAGCGGCGTAGGTCCTCCCACCTCTTGCGGCAGTGGGTGCTCCGCCTGTCAAAGACCCCCAGGGTCCGCACCGCCTTGGCGATGGCACACCAAATGCCCTTTTTCTGGTGGGCACTGACCTGCATGGAAAAGACAGCAGAAAAGGGAATTAGTCAAACGTCCGGACCGTCACACTCATGGCCCACCATATCCCTCCCATCCCCTGACACACAGACATAGACCACCTTACATGCAGCACTCTGGCCGGACGCCTCTGCCCCCCACCCCCACATGTGGCTTACATACACAGCACTCAATACAATCATGGTCCACGCATCATGCTCACAGCGTACTCACCTGTTTGTCTGGAGGACCGTAGAGTAACATATACTGGGGTAAGACCCCATCCACCAGTTTCTGCAACTCCTCCGCAGTGAAGGCAGGGGCCCTTTCCCCGGACACATGAGCCATTGTCGCTTCCAGACACAGGTCACAGCAGCACTTGCAGTGTAGGTCCTCTCCTGTTGAAGTGAGTGAACAGATAGAAAATGACAGTGATGTCTGCGGCGGTGCGTACCGGCACCACCAGCGTACATCGCCATTGGCTCCTGGAACCCATAGGGCCCAATAAAAACAAATGCGAAGTTGCGCAACGGTCTTTGACCGCCTACCGCGACGGGCACAACGCCAGCAGAATAACCTAATTTCCCCTTGTCCCCCCTCAGAGGTCAGGCAGCTGCCATTTCAGGGGGCCACAGGGCATGGCACCTAACTGCGTCACAGCAGACATTGGCACAGCAACTGATTGTCGGATTCACATCTTGTTTCTGTAAAGTAAACAAATCATCATTAGTGCAATAGATGTGGGAATATGACCCTCTGCTCACCGTTTTCTTCCATAGGCTCCAACCGCTGAGGCTGAATATGAGATGGTGGCATCCTCCCGTGTACAGACCCCTGGTGGACATTGCGACAATGGAGGACGGACACATTTTCATTACCTACAGACTTGATCGTGCCACAATCATAGAGCTGTGTGCACAATTGGAGCCAGACCTGCTGTCAGCTATCCGCCAGCCCACAGGTATTCCCCCTCTAGTGCAGGTCCTGCCAGTGCTCCATTTCCTGGCTAGTGGTTCCTTCCAAACAAGAGTGGCCATGACATCAGGGATGTCCCAGCCAATGTTCTCCAACGTGTTGACCAGACTGTTGTCAGCCCTGCTGAAACACATGCACAGCTACATCGTGTTCCCCCAGGTGGAGGATTTGGCCACAGTGAAAGCTGGCTTTTATGCCCTGGGACATATCCCCAACATCATTGGTGCCATTGATGGTACACATGTGGCATTTGTCACCCGCCGGAGAAATCAACACGTTTTCAGGAATAGAAAAAACTATCACTCTGTGAATGTGCAGATGGTGTGTTTGGCGGACCAGTACATCTCCCATGTGAATGCCAAATATGGCTCTGTGCATGATGCCTTTATCCTGAGGAATAGCAGCATCCCATATGTGATGGGCCAACTCCAGAGGCATCAGGTGTTGCTATTAGGTGAGCCTAAGGTCCCCACACACCATGAGTAGGTGTGTGAGTATGGGGTTGGCCTTAAGGGTTAGTGTGTGTATCTAACAGTTGTCCCTCGATATTTGCAGGTGACTCTGGTTACCCCAACCTCTCATGGCTACTGACCCCAGTGAGGAATGCCAGGACAAGGGGAGAGGAACGTTACAATGAGGCACATGGGTGTACAAAGAGGATTATTGAAAGGACCTTCGGCCTCCTGTTCATCGGTTTGGCTAGTGTCAGGCACCCGTTGTTGTGCCACTGCCTCCCTCATGGTCTTGCCCATGTCAGCCAGCACCCCTGCAATGGTGACAAGGATGGTGCAGATGATTTTTAGGTCATCCCTGATCCCCAGGTACTGTCCCTCCTGCAGCCGTTGGGCCTCCTGCAACTTGGACAGTATCTGGCCCATCGTCTCCTGGGAATGGTGGTATGCTCCCAGGATGTTGGAGAGTGCCTCGTGGAGAGTGGGTTCCCTGGCCTGTCCTTCCCCTGTCGCACAGCAGTCCTCCCAGCTTCCCTGTTGTCCTGTGCCTCTGTCCCCTGAACCATATGCCACTGCCACTGACCCCAGATCCCTGATCATCCTGGGTATGTGGGGTTGCCTGGGGTCCCTGCTGTGGTGGACACCCTGCTGATTGATGTGTCCTGGGGACAGTGGCATGGGCACGCTGGGTGGGTGCTGTGCTGGTGTTTCCTGAGGGGGGAGGCTCTGTGGTGGGTTGGGACTGTGGCAGGGGAACTGACTCTCCAGAGGTCCTGGATGGGCCAGGTTGGTCATCCTGATCCAGGTGTGCAGAGCTGCTGTCATCACTGTGGGCCTCTTCAGTGGGGGGACTGGATGTAGCTGACACCTCCTCTCCGGTGACGTTGAGTATGGGTCCTGTGGGGATGCAAATGCAGTGTTATTGTATCTGTTTTTGCCATCTTGTGCATGGGTGTGTTTTCCTGTATGATTTTGATTTCCCTGTCAGCTTGGCCTTGTGTGAGTGTTGATTTTGTGGGCTGGGTGAGACTCTCTACTGGGCATGCTTTGGTGATGGGTGTCCATGCAGGTCTGTGTTGGGGGTCCATGCATTGCTGTTACATGCAGGGCTTGGTATTGGGATGGGTGGGTTGTGTTGGTGGGGTATGTTTGAGGTGGTGGAGTGATGGGGCTGAGGGTAGGGGTAGGATTTTGTGATGGAATGCAGGTAGGGTGGGGGGATAAAGTAGTAAAGATTTGATTTACCAGAGTCCAGTCCTCCTGCTACTCCTATCCTGCTACCCTCAGGATGCATTATTACCAAGATTTGCTCCTCCCATGTTGTTAGTTGTAGGGGAGGAGGTTGGGGTCCACTGCCAGTCCTCTGTACTGCTACCTAGTGTCTTGCAACCACAGAACGCACCTTCCTCCGTAGGTCGTTCCACCTCTTCCTGATGTCATCCCTAGTTCTGGGGTACTGTCCCACGGCGTTGACCCTGTCCACGGTTCTCCGCCATAGCTCCATCTTCCTAGCACTGGACGTCTGCTGCACCTGTGATCCGAATAGCTGTGACTCTCCCCGGATGATTTCCTCCAACACGACCCGTAGCTCCTCCTCTGAAAACTTGGGGTGTCTATGGGGTGTCCTGGATGTGGTGTGAGTGATATGTGTGAGGAAGTGTGATGTGATATGTGGAGTGATGTGTTGGGGTGTATGCTGTGATTGTCAATGTGGTGGTGTTTTTTAAATGTGTGTGTATTTTGAGTGTGGCGGTGTGTACCGCCAATGGATTACCACATTTGAAAGACTGCTGCGGTGATTTGTGGGTTGTAATACTATGGGAGTATTCCTGTTGCCTTAATGGTGTGGGTTTTGCTATTGCCAGTTTATCACTGACCTTTGGGCTGGCGGACTTGTGTGGGTGTCTGTCTAGTGGAGGAATTCTCAGTGTGGGTCATAATACCCTTAGCGGAATACCGCTGCGGTCATGGTATGTTGGCGGCCGTCAGCACGGCGGTAGGTGGCATTTACTGCCAGGGTTGTAATGAGGGCCTATATGTCTTGAACCCATATTGCACGCATGATGGTGGCAGGAATTCTGCCTAAAGTCTACCGTAATGTATGGGCATAACTTGGCATGGATGGTCTGTTGAAGTACAAATGTTTACCCAACTAAATGGCTTAGAGCCTATGTCTTAAGCTCTAATGTATCCTTACTACTTAGGTCTGGTTGAACAACACAGCTGTCTGCTAGACATTTTGTTACCACTACCTTAAAATGTATGTAGAGTGGGCTTTGTCTCCACCTAGCGTAGTATTACTATTTCATCTCATGCTGTTGATGGGATAGGGCCTATTTCATCTCATTCTATTGATGGGATAGGGCCTCATGCAAAGAACTACCTAAGAGACACTTCTACCCACTTCCCCATCAAATACCGTCTCAAAAAAAAAAAAAGCTTGTTCAGGCTGCCACCAATGTCCTGGATTGTTTTCACACCCCTTTTTGGACATATGCTGTTCAGTCTCAAAAGGATGTTCAAAACTCACCCTGTACAGTAGTATCCAACTGTTTTCTATGCCACTTTGTGATATCAGCTCCTCACCAGATGGTCGTGTGAAGAGAACCGATATCATGTCCCACACAGTTGTGTGGTATGAGTTGGCAGGTCTGATGACTTTGATGTCTCACAACACATGTAAACAGCATTTGTAAATGCCAATGTTTACGTGAAATTGTGTAAAAGCCCTACTAATTCACTTTGCCCCACTCAATTTGCTGACCTGCTTCTCATCACCAAATCTAGAAGTATCTTTCACAATAAATGACGTAACACATCAATACTTGAAGGAGAGTTGCTTTATTGTAATCTCAGATAACAGCACCAGGAAGTCACTGACTCTTACTCAAATCATGACATTCCATACAGAATGTAGAACACCTCTGTTAGAAATGGGGTCTTTAGTTTGCAGAGATATGCACCCTTGACCAAGTAGGGACCACAAATTAATCAGGGTACATCACAACACAATACAAATTATCCTTGCCCCACACTCTGGTAGCTTAGAATGGAGCAGTCAGGCTTAACTTAATAGGTCAATGTGTAATGTTGTTGTGCAGAACTTTATACAATAACACAGTGAAAACACCACAAAAAGACACCGACACAGATTTAGAAAAAAATATGATATTTATCTAGTTAAATTATTGATGAAATGATGCAAAATCAATCTACAGTCATTAAATTATGCGTTCTTTGAGGTTTAAATCCAACTGGAGTACTCAGAAGACACAATAGCTCCAATTGGGGCTATCATGGTGTTGCAAACAGAGTCGTTCCCAACAATCGAACACCACTGGTGGAGGTCACAGAGTTGCACGGACCCCCAGGTACAGTACCTTGTGAAAGCGAGGCAGATGAAGAAAAATTGTACTGCACGGAGTCAGGGAGAGGAGTCGCTGGAGTCTGTGCGGTGTCAGTCCCTTACGGCGTCTGAGGAAAGAGGCATCAGTTCCCACTGCGAAGCAGGTGGAGATAAAGCGTCTATTATGTCTGGATGCAAGGTGAGATGAGGGGGCATCAGCAGAGATGCCGATCCTTTGGGATCCAGCCAGGTCGCTGGTTCTGGTTCCGGTCTGTCAGGAAATTATGTGTTCACTTCGCAGGGTCGCGATGGCCTTGTGTGATGTCAGCAGAGTCGCGACAATGCCGGACTTGCGTTGCATGCCGCTGTCATTGCGTGCATCGAGGTCCATGGAGCAGGAGCAGGCTACAACGTCGCTGGTGTCGCTGAAGTCATTCTGAAGTCGCTGAATTAGCAAAAAGCTAGCAGTGGAGCTCTTTATAGACTGAGACCCTAAAACAGGAGGCAAACTCAATCTAAACCCTTGGAGAGCACTTCTGGGGGAAGGTAGAGCCCTGCAGCACAGTCAGAGGCCAGTAGGGCAGGAGGGCAACAGCAGGACAGTGGTCCTTTGCAGCAAAGCAGTCCAATGAGTCCTTTGGCCAGCCAGGCAGATCTTCTGACAGAGTTCAAGTGCAGGTCCAGAAAGTGTCTGGGTTGGTGGGGTCAGAGATCCAGTTTATATACTCAAAAATTCCTTTGAGGTGGGGGAGACTTCAAAGGGTGGTTTTGAAGTGCACACATTCCCCTTTTAGCACAGTCCTGTCTGCCAGGATCCCTGTGGGGGGTGTTATCAGTCCTTTGTGTGAGGGCAGGCCTTTGAAATGTAAGTGTCAGGCCCTCCACCCTTCTAGCCCAGGAAGACCCATTCAGTATGCAGATGAATGCAGATGTGATTGAGTGCCCTGTGTTTGTGGTTATCTGGGTGATATGCACAAGGGAGCTGTCAACCGGCACAGACTAGATGTTGATTGGAGACAGGCTGTAATGCACAGATTGTTTTAAGTGCAGAGAAATACTCACTTTCTAAAAGTGGCCTTTCTAAAATAGTAACATAAAAACCAACCTCACCAAGAAGCAGGGGTTTCCATTACCATTCTGGCCCTACTAAATATGACCTGGTTACCCCTTTCAGAACAGAATCTACCAATCAAAAAGTATATGAAGGCAGTCCTAATGCTAGTTTATGAAAGGAGCAGGACTCACGTTAGTGGAAAATAAATGTAGGAGTTTTTCAACACCAGGACATATAAAACACATATGTTCATGTCCTGCCTTTTACCTATATAGCACCCTGCCCTATGGCAAGTCGAAGTGGCAGTGAAGCTACACACACAGGCCTGGCAATGGCAGGCCTAAGACATGGTGAAGGGGCTGCTCATGTGGGTGGCACAATCAGTGCCTCAGGCCCACTAGTAGCATTTAATTTACAGACCAAGTAAATTAAATATGTCAATTTTTTAGGGATAGAGCACATGCACTTTAGCACGGCTTAGCAGTGGTAGAGTGTTCAGATTCCTAAAGTCAGCCAAAATGAGGTCAGAAAAAGAAGAGGAGGAAGGCAAATAAGTTTAGGGTGATGCATCAGAGAGGCCATTTTCAAACACCCTTTACTTAAACACTCTATTGTAAAACGCCATAAGCAATGCATTCCCACACATCTTTCCCCTCTCAACAAACCAGACTAATAACTCTCTAATAGAAATAATAAATTACATAAACTCAGAACATATATCATTTCAAACAGTATATATAACTGGAAAATAAACCAAATGTGTAATTATTCCCATAAGTATGATTCTGATCAGTTATATAAAACTTTCCATAATAGAGGGCTTCAATTACATTTCCCATGTTTGTGTCGTCACCATATCAAGTACGATAGCATACTGATTTTCTTATCATTCTTTTCTCTCCGACATACTTTTGGTATGCTCCAGACTGACACGACGATTCATTACTCCTGTCATGTTCAGTTTGACCGATATCTTGTGAATCTCTTGGCACTGTCGCTCTGACAACTCTACTCAAATTCCACTATTTATTTCCTTTCAACTTAACACTATTGCCTTTGACTGCTTCTACCAAGGCAGGTTTCCTGAACTTAGATGACCCTTTTTGCACATGAGTTGGTTCTTGAATTCAGAACCAATCACCCACCTGAATTTTCTGTTCTGGAATTTTGACATCATGTTTACTATCAAAATACTCTTTCAATTTTTCTTGAGAAATTTCCACTTAGAGACTTATTTCCCTGTTTATAACGCATTCATGGTCAGGATTAGATTTATATTCCTTTAACCTTGATGGGCACATCACAAATGCTAGCAACCGGCCTCTTAGGACTTCAAATAGGGTTTTGCCTGTTACACTGTTTGGACTTGTGCGATCGGAGAATAACATGCTATCCTCTGCCTTACATATGTCCATTTTGTTCCTGCCCACTATTCACATTCAGTTAAAGTACTGTTCATTTTCTCAACCTAACAGTTTTCTTGTGGATGGTTTAATGCCACCTTTCTATGAATAATACAGCATTTGGTCAGAAGATCTGTCATTTCCTCTGAAATTAATTCATCCCCATTATCTGATACCAGCTCTTTAGGGACACCCTCCCTGAGGAATATTTTTTTGAGAAAAGTAATGACAGATCTTGTGCTAGGTTCATGAACAAATTCCATCTCCCATCATTTGCTATAATAATCAATCACCACCACCACATATCTTAGATTGTGAGAGAATGCCCTAAAAAGCCTACTAAAGATCAGAGACCTTCTGTCAATTCTACAGGATACATTGGTGGTACTTCAACTTTAAGTGACTTATTGCTGGTTGAACATATTACACATTATCTGACTGCTTGAATAATTTCTGCATCCATGCCTGGCCAACAATATACTGATCATATTTTTCTCTTACTAATGGTTTGTCCTAAATGTCTTTAATGACCAGTTTGGATGATCTTATCACGTAAAAGTTTTGGAGGCACAAATATATCCTCCTCATCACTATGTTTCCTTTCTCCAATGTCAATTCATCTGCCACTTTTACATATGACTGAAACATAGAATGGAGTGTTATTTCTTTAGGCCAACCTTCTCTGATGTATTTTTTTATTAAGTTCAAGTCTTCCCCTGCTTTCCTGCATTCAACCCATTCATTTTAATCAAAGCCACTCTCATCACAAACATCAACTGCGGCTGCAAGGCATTCTTCATCTTCATCATTCCCTCAGCTTCAATCATGCCATCTATTGACATTTTCTTCAACATTTCGGCTAACTCTTCCCTAATACTGAAAGGGACATTCCTTAACTTGTGTTTTACAAGAGTCCCTCTCTTCTGTGCACAATTTTGTGTTTGAAACCTTAGATTTTTCCTACACCTTCCCTCAAAACACTCTTAAATCTGTCATACCATTTATTATCCATTGTTTGATCATGATCATATGAACCCCACTGTGCATCAATTTGATTTTATTCACTTACCAATGACACCTGGATTTTTTTCAAGGACTAAGTGTCATGCCGAACAATCCTCGATGATACCATCCTAATATATTTAGGCCCATATTTATACTTTTTTAGCGCGGCATGTGCGTCATTTCTAGACGCAAAATCGGCGCAAACTTGCAAAATACAATTGTATTTTGTAAGTTTGCGCCGTTTTTGCATCAAAAAAGCGGCGCTAAAAAAGTATAAATATGGGATTTAATTCCTTCTTAACTATATATACTTTCCCTATATAGGTTTCCCTTTGAACTGCAGCTTAGTTTCAAAATATCCATTCAAATCTATTGTTTGCCCATCATAAGGTATAGGACACCTATCTGGTAGGAGAAAATCTCTTTTCCCCCAAGTTTTCACATAAAGAACTTCAGTAATTATTGTCATCTTTACCCCAGAATCTACCAATAAACTGAGCGTTTTTCCATTAATAGAAATTTCAGTATATGGATCCACACATTCTTCTTCAAACTTTGCAACTACCAAAACTAGATTTTCTGTTCTTTTTACTACTTCCAACCATTCATTATTGTTTTCATCTTCGCTTTTATTGATAATGATATTCACTCTGTTTTTCTTGCTTTGGCATACTTTCATAAAATGTCTGACTTTACCACAATTACATGTAGCATTCCTTGCAGGACAAGGTTGGCCTGTGGGTGTGTGACTGGGATACCCATATCAAAAGCAAATATTGTTTTGTTTCAAAAATGAGTTCTTGTCCTTTGTTTCCTAGTTCTTCTTGTGATCACTCATTTTAGTATTCTTTGTGACCACATGTATCCCTGCATTTTCTTTTGTGATTAATTCTTTTGATGCCTTATGTGATATTTCCGTACTTTTCGCTATAACAATAGTCTCCATAAGAGATGGGTTCCTTAGTGTCAAAAGCTTTTCTTTAACTTTTTTTCCCAACATCTGACAACTATCTGATCACTAATCAGTTGTGTAGTGAATTCTCCAAATTCTCAGTCTGCAGCTAATATGTGTATTGTAGCTACATACGCATCAATCAACTCTTCCTGTTCCTGTTCATGCATAAAAAACTTAAGTCTATTTACAATTAAGCTTGGTTGAGTATCAAACTGCTTTTCCTATTTCTTTACTACATGTTGATACTCATCTAATTCTTCTTGTTCATCACTTACGTCCTGTAATTTGGGCAATTGAACAAACCTTTTCCTTTCAGGACACCACCTGTCACCCCCAATGGCACTCAAATATTTTGAAAATGGTCAGATCCATGGCGTTTGTAAGAAAGGTGGAGGTGTATTTACATTTTGCTTATTGTCTGTCAGTTTTACAACCTATATACAAAACTGTTTTAAATGTCACTGACTCACAGTCAGAATAATAACACATTTGATTAAAGCACTATTTGACAAAGATATTGTGTGTGTCCATGATATTACTCCAACTGTGACACACATTATCATCCACCAGTGTGTGTGTCACCAATTACCTTGCAGGTTGTCCTAAAACACTTTTTTTGCAACATGCTTATTTCTTGTAATAATGACGCACAAATGTGTGTATGTCACTGAAGGAACATCTGCTGCATAAACTGAATGTGACATGTGTATTCAAAGATGTGTGTGTGTCACAGTGACCTTTTCCCTTTTCTTATATATATGATGGAAAGTATAGTTAGGGAGTTATATTGGTGACCAGGCTTTGAAAAATGTGCGCTTCAAAAAGTGTGCACATCGCAGCAATAATTTTGCTTTGAAATGTGTTCCCAACACAGATATACTGGACTTTTAAATATATGCACTTCAAAATGTGTGCCCATCACCGAGATGCCCCAACCCATTACGAAAGCTGAAGTAACATTGGGCATTGTGAGCACAATGACGTCCTAGCGCTCCTTGTCAAAACTGCAGGATGTGTAGATGAAGGCACACATGTGGTGAAAAAACAATAGGCTGTAGGAGGACCTCAGACTGACCATGAGGTAGGGTACCCTCTTACTGCATGAATTGTCCGTAGTTTTAATGCATAGTTGCTCACAAGGCGACAGCTCATAAACTCGCACTATACATCATGGACACAATTGGAAGTCCACTGGCCTCCTCAATGACACGGCACTGCAAATAACCACAAACACAGCCACGTAGTCATTTACCTTTTCCACAAATCAACGCTTCTTTTTTCCACTTACACTGTGGTTGACTGTTGACCACAAAGAACGTTGATGATGTTGAAATTCAAGGAATCCTTTGAATCCATTGGGTAGTCACCTGAGGGTCCATACAATTGCAGCCAAATTTGTAGAAGTACCTTCCACAATAAATGATGTTGCATGCCAATACTTGAAGGAGAGTTGCTTTATTGTAGTCTCATGTAACAGCACCAGGAAGCAACTGACTCTCACTTAAATCATGACATTCCATACAGAATGTAGAACACCTCTACTTAAACATTCTATTATAAAACACAATAAATAATGCACCACTACACTGTGCGGCTGCTTGTTTACTGAGTTGTTTCTCATCACCAAATTGTTCAATGTAGAAGTTAGAGGGAGTTAAGAAACTTTCAGCTCTATCCCTTTCCTCCTAATAGAGTACATTTGTTAAATGTGCCTACTGTATGCCTATAAAATATAATCATTTCCTAAAAGCATCTCATTACCTAACATATCCACCACTGTTCTAAACAACTCACTTCTGAGTAGCAACAAGAAAATAACAGCCTTAGCTAAAAGTCAGACTCTCCGATTCTAGCACTCAAACATGGCTGTACATCCTGCTGAGCAGCTAATCAAACAATAACTCCTCGCCAAACAGCCAACAGATGTTGAGTTTGCAGCTAATTGGTGTCATTCACTCAATTACTGTTCATGATGTCTGACAAATTGTAAAGTACTGCATTGTTTGTATTACTGCCAGCTCTGATTGAAATAATGAGATTTGATTGTTTTCAATCTGATGGTTTTACATTGTTTTGATACAACACACTTTAAATGGAATTGTCTTTAGCAAGAAAATGGAGGCTGCATATTTGTGAGCTCTTACATTTTTATTTTAAACGTATTATATTAAAAGACTAATATACATTGAAGTGGAAGAATTTCTGAGAGTGAGCTTTAGATAACTCTCAAATCTTTTGGGTGTCCTTCATATGGCATCTGCCCAAGTGTAGCCCCACTTTATCTTTGGTGATGCTAAGGTCAGCATTGTAGGTTGTAAATTTGTAAAAACAACAAAAATATTCTCGTAACAGTTCTTCCAACTACTGTTGGTCCAGGAAAAAATAGATACATTAGAAAAAGACTTATAAATTTCATATGGTGTTCTGAACATTGTAAAATTGGAATTAGGTAAATGTGTCAAAGATGGTGATATGTGAACAGCTCCCTCTGAGCTACTGGCATACATTCCATGTCAACTAGTAGAACCAGTTACGATAGAAATGGGCAGGCCCTAAGTACACCAGATTCTGTATACACCGGATTCATTGCTGTGCTTTTAAGTTTCCTTTCTGCACTTTGGGCCTGATTACAACCTTGGCAACAGGGTACTCTGTCAGAAATGTGACGGATAGCCCGTCTGCCATATTACAAGTTCGATTATATCCACGGAACTTATAAAACGGTGGTGGGGACATCTGCCAAGGTTGTAATCAGGCCCTTCTTTGTTGAATTCAGACATACCCGATTTCCACAGTTTGGATTCAGCTCATTGAAATGTAGATTAATGTTGAACAGGCTTTGCTGCTGCGAACTCCATCTGCATTACCCCCAGGGACTGGTATTGGAAATGTCCAGTGTCCATCTTCTGTGAAACCATGATTGGAATCTGCAAAATGATGTTAAGTTTTCTACAGTGTCATGTGTAAAGAATGCAGATGGAATGTGCTTTTACAGTTTCATAAAAAAAACACCAGACTCCACCAAATGTTCATACTAAATTTGAAGTAGGTTTTTTCTCTCAGGTTTTTAGGTCAGCCAACGGCATCCTTAGCAATGCAACATTGTTTATGTACTGTATACACAGAACTCTTGTGTTAACTGTCTGTTACCACCTTTATCAGTTTTGCCATTGTACAAAAGCATAAATCATATCACCTTATCATTGATGTAGCAGTAAGATGAGTTCACATTGAGAAGAGGCTTTACTTCTCGGCCTCAGGCAGATTTTGTTGTCTTTTGGATGGGCAATTATTTCCAATGTAGATAATGTGGGCTTTGGGTCAGCCCCTAGCTGTTAGCTGTCACCTTTTGATTTGGTGGTTTTCCTCCCAATTCTTGTGTTTGTCCCTCTCAGGAGAATTCTGTCTCACAGTGTTCTGACTGGTTATCTTGCTGTATCCTTTTAATACTGATGTTGCTTACATTTAGTGAACTGATTTTTGGGTTGAGCGTAAGCATTCGACATATTGTTTACTTTTAAGTATACTTATACTGTGGTTCAAAGCTATTTAATTTGTCAGTTTCAGTGTCCTTAAAAAATCCTTGCTTGCTAGTGGTAGTTCTGCCTCTTTGTCCTGCCTTTTTCACTTTTGGAGCAGCACCAACTACTGTATAATTGCGCTATGTCCTGTTATCTCTTCTGTTGGGGACTTTTTTTATTACATTTTGGCTGTTTATCTTACGCTGTGGGTGTGTGTTCCAGAGCAGCCATGCTTCCTCTGGCAAGTTCTTCCTCCCCCCCCAGCTTCCTCTGCAAACATAAAACTAACTTCAAAGGGGGGGGCTGTTCCACGGCCAGCTCACTCTCGTTTATCTTAGCTCCCATGCTTGGCTTGGAATGAGAGCTTTAATTTTCCTGTTGTTGGGGCCATAGCTGGAAAACACCAGCTGCTGTGCTCTGGAGCTGCTTAAAAAGGAATGCTCTGCATATTAGTTACTGCAGGCATAATGTTTGTATGAGCATGATCCCATGAGCCTGCATTTAAATAAATAAATATTCAACTTAGAGTTGATTTATAGAAACTAGATACATTGGAAAAAATGAGAAACAGGCAGAAAAACATACACATAACACTGCCAGGGCAGCTCTGGGCCCCACAGGGCTATAACTGGCATTGCCTCTTTAAGGGGTCCCTTGAAACCGCCTCACTCTCATAGTGTTGCCCTTCGTATCCTGTGTTTATATAGACGGGTTGGAGGTGGGGCAGGTGCAGGCTCTGGCTCTGTCTTTAAAGGGTGAGACAGACACACCCCTGCTCCGTGCCCCCGGTCTCCAGGGAAGACTACGGAGGGTGCCCGGGCAAGGGCTGGCTGTTTTTTTTATTTTTTCAATTAATGTTTTTTTTTCTCTCTTTATTTTCAGGGGCATGTGGGCTTCTTTTATTCTAGAGCCGAGCAGGAGCCTCTACCAGTAAATTTGCGGGCAGGCAGCAGCAGGGACAGACATGGTACCTGATTACAACTTTGGAGGAGGTGTTAATCCGTCCCAAATGTGACGGATATACCACCAGCCGTATTACGAGTTCCATGGGATATAATGGACTCGTAATACGGCTGGTGATATAGCCATCAATTTACCGTCACTTTTGGGACAGATTAACACCTCCTCCAAAGTTGTAATCAGGCCCATGATGAAGAGCAGAGCTCATTAACAAATGTCCCCGACAGACTCCTGAGGGCCGCAAAGGGGCTGGGGCTGCCTGCCAAAGAGGCTGGGCTCAGGGTAAACACTGCGAGCTGCTGCAGAGCCCTCGACATGAGACATTCTGCAGACTTGTCTCTTCGGAAAGCTCTCCAGTGTTCCCGGCTCACGTGGGGTTAAACACAACACGTTGTGGTACATCTGAAGTGCAAGGCTGCCCACAGAGCCCGGAATTTCACATCCTTTCCCTTTGATATTTTTTAAACTCACCTCATTTAAACTGAAATTCCGGAGTCAGTGATTCGCGTTAGTTACTCATCCTCAGCAGAAGTGCTCCTCGCTGAGCACCCCCGGGATCCCGTCTACCTGTAAGTACATTTTCTGTACAGTATAAGATGGTGGAAAGTTATTCCGCTGTAACAGGATCAGAGTTTGATATCTGCTGCTATTTTTGCTGTATGTTCATTGCCATTGAGGGAAGTGCGGAGTCCATTTCACAGCCAGGGCAGTTTAAAGTAACAACTTGAGAGATTGCCCTCTTGGTGGGATGTAGTTAGGAGCCAGTAGTGACAGAGAAAGGTGTAAAGTGTGCTCTTTTAAAGTGCTTAGGAATAAAGTGTGCACTTCTTCCACCTCTTTCTCTGCTGAAGCATAAGAACTGTACTTACATTCAGGACCTCCAGTGTTCGTCACGAGTACATAGAATACTTCTTCCTGCTTTAATACTTTATAGGATGAACCTCCTACTTGGAAACATTGTGAAGAAGGGCATTCACTGGCCCTATACTGATCTAAGTTAAAGACGCTGGGGTCAGGGGATATCAGACCTCCGTTTCCCTTTTTGGCCAAATGTGTGATCCTGAGCAAATCGCTTTGAACACCTAGGCCCATATTTATACTTTTTTTGCGCCAGATTTGTGTCATTTTTTGAAGCAAAAGTGGCACAAACTTAGAAAATATAATTATATGGAGCGCTCCCTTTACTACTGGGATTACTACCTCTGAGATTACCATTGATGTGATCACTACCACTGAGATTACCACTACTGAGATTACCACTACTGTGATTACTACCTCTGAGATTACCACTACTGTGATTACCACTACTGTGATTTCTAAAGCTGATAACTGCAGAGAGTACCACTGCTGAATTACCACTACCGTGATTATTACCTCTGAGAGTACCACTTCAGAGATTACCACTGCTGAGATTAACACTACTATAATTACAAATTCTGAGATTAGCACTGCTGATATTACCACTAGTCTGATTACTAATGTTGAGATTATCACTGCAAGGAGTACCACTGCTGAATTACCACTACTGTGATTACTACCTCTGAGAGTTCCACTGCTGATATTACCACTACTCTGATTACTTCCTCTGAGATTACCACTGAGGGATTACCACTGCTGAGATTACCACTACTGGGATTACCACTTTAGGGATTACCATTGTTGAGATTACCATTGATGTGATTACTTCCTCCGAGATTACCACTACTGATATTACCACTACTGTGATTACTACCTGTGAGAGTACCACTGCAGGGATTACCACTGCTGAGATTATCACTACTGTGATTACTAACTCTAAAATTACCTCTGCTGATATTACCACTACTGTGATTACTACCTCTGAAATTACCTCTGCAGGGGGTTACCGCTGTTTAGATTACCACTATATTGAGTAAAATAGATTCAAGACTAAGGGGGTCATTACAACATTGGCGGTAAAAGATGCTTACCGCCGTGCAGAAGACCGCCAATACACAGCCGCGGCTGCGGAAATCCGCCACAGCTATTATGACCCACATCTCGGAATCCACCGAAATTCAGACACCCACACAAGTCCGCCACACCAAAGGTCAGTGATAAACTGGCGAAAACAAAACCTCCACCGTCACGCCAACAGAAACACGTCCATGCTATCACGACCCACGAATCCACCCGGCGGTCTTTCAACTGCGGTATTCCATTGGCGGTACACACTGCCGCGCTCAAAATACACACACATCTCCAAAACACCGCGACATTGGACAATTCAAAATACACACACCTGATACACATACAAACACCACTCCCACACACCCAACACAATATAAAACACACACCCACATCACCCACAAACCCCTACGACAAAAAATTATTGAAGAAGGCCAGAGAGACTGCACAGCATAGACAACCCCACCACACAGAGGCACACAACACCATCACCCACACAACATCCACGTACAAAACACCACACACCACTACACATCACCACACTCATCACCACATACACCACCTCACACATCACCTACACCACCCCATGGCACGGCAAAGACACCGAGGAGGAGCTCAGGGTCATGGTGGAGGAAATCGTACGGGTAGAGCCACAGCTATTTGGATCACAGGTGCAGCACACCTCCATAGCTAGGAAGATGGAGCGATGGCGAAGAATAGTCGACAGGGTGAATGCAGTGGGACAACACCCAAGAAATCGGGAGGACATCAGGAAGAGGTGGAACGACCTATGGGGGAAGGTGCGTTCCGTGGTCTCCAGGCACAACATCGCGGTACAGCGGACAGGCGGCGGACCCCCACCTCCTCCCCCATAACTAACAACATGGGAGGAGCAGGTCTTGACCATTATGCATCCTGATGGCCTCGGAGGAGTCGGTGGAGGAATGGACTCTGGTAAGTCAAATCTTAACTATCATATCCCCCACCCTACCTGCATGCTATCAAAGACACCCACCCTCACCCACCCCCCTATCACTCCAACTCCTCACTAATGTACTAATAACACAAACCACACATCCCAACACCAAGCCTTGCATGACACAACAAAGCATGGACACCCCTCACTAAAGCATGCCCACTGCACATACCCATAACACCCCCCCAACCATCATCACACAAGCCCCCACACAGGAATGCTAGCACTGGGGTACACGCTCACCCACCCATTGCACAACATGACACACACAGATGCAATAATCATGCTTTTACACCCCTGCAGGACCACTACCCAGCGTCACCAGACAGGAGGGTCCAGACATCTCTACCCCACCCACAGAAGAGGCCCACAGTGATGACAGCAGCTCTGGCCAACTGGATCCAGATGACCAGCCCGTACCATTGTGGGCCTCGGGACAGTCGGTTCCCCTCGCACAGGCACAGCCCAACACAGACCTTCCACCCTCTGGAAACAACAGCACAGCACCCACCCAGCGGGCCCATACCTCCGTACCCAGGACACGTCAATCAGCTGTGTGTCCACCACTACAGGGAACCCAGGATAACCCACCACCCCAACAACAACAGGGACCTGGGGGCAGTGGTAGTGGTAGTGGGCACACGGTCCAGGGGACGGAGGCACAGGAACACAGGGGAACTGGGAGGGCTGCTGTGCGACAGAGGGCGGACAGGCCAAGGGAACCCACTCTCCACGAGGCCCTCTCCTCCATTATGGGAGCATACCATCACTCCCAGGAGACGATGGCTACGGTCCTGGCCAAGTTTCAGGAGACCCTGCGGCTGCAGGAGGAACAGTATTTGGGGTTCAGGGAGGAACTCAGAACCATCAGCTCCACCCTGGGCACCATCGTAGGGGTGCTGAAGGACATACAGACACCATGAGGGACACCGTGGCACTCCAAGGGGCCCCTGACACTAGCATGGACGATGAACTGCCCACCACCTCCGCCGGCGCTAGTGGACAGGACGACCCAGCCACAGGACCACCACACCAGCACCCCACACCCTGCAGACGGAGAACTACCCCGCAAGCGGTCCCTGAGATCCAGGAACAGGACAGAGCACGATGGCAAGACCCCCGCCAAGAAATGAGACCACCCTGATTGTCATCCCACTGTCCCACTTTGTAACCATGTCCATATTGGAACTGCCCCAGGTCCACTTCCTATGCCCATATGGGCAGTGCACCTGTGAGACTAATAGACTGGACTCTGCCATGGACATTCCTCCACAATCACCCCTCACCATTTTACCACCCCCTCCAATATTTAGCACTTCAATAAACACCCTTGAACCACAAAACAATCTGGAGTCAGTCTGTGATTTTTAAAATGTGTATTAGCTATGACAGTGACAAAATCCGTTCTCAAATGTAATGTCAACATACCTATGTCACACTTCACAAGTCCATGAAGAATGCAAGCAGATGACACATGTTGGTAACCACACCTGTGAAACCGTAATGGAAATGTACAACTCAGTTACCAAATACTGCTTGAAATTGACAGACAGGATAGAGGTAGAAGTGTGAAAGTACTTGTAGTAGGCAAAAAAGTGTTCTCACCTGTGTGTCACTGGTAATATTGCTGGATGACTGAGTCCCTGTTGCCAATGTCTTCTTCCTCTGCTTCCTCCTCATCACTGTCCACAGGCTCCACAGCTGCCACAACACCGTCATCTGGACCATCCTCCTGCAGAAAAGGCACAGGGCGTCGCAAAGCAAGATTGTGAAGCATACAGCAGGCGATGATGATCTGGCACACCTTCTTTGGTGAGTAGAATAGGGAACCACCTGTCATATGGAGGCACCTGAACCTGGCCTTCAGGAGACCGAAGGTGCGTTCGATCACCCTCCTAGTCCGCCCATGGGCCTCATCGTAGCGTTCCTCTGCCCTGGTCCTGGGATTCCTCACTGGGGTCAGTAGTCATGACAGGTTGGGGTAACCAGAGTCCCCTAATAGCCACACACGGTGCCTCTGGAGTTGACCCATCACATATCGGATGCTGCTATTCCGCAGAATGTAGGTGTCATGCACTGAGCCAGGGAACATAGCATTTACCTGGGAGATGTACTGGTCTGCCAAACATACCATCTGTACATTCATCGAATGATAACTCTTCCGGTTCCTGTACACCTGTTCACTCCTGTGGGGGGGACCAAAGCCACATGAGTCCCATCAATGGCACCTGTGATGTTAGGGATATGTGCAAGGGCATAGAAGTCACCTTTAACAGTAGCCAAATCCTCCACCTGAGGGAAAACGATGTAGTTCCTCATGTGTTTCAGCAGGGCAGACAACACTCTGGACACCACGTTGGAAAACATAGGCTTGGACATCCCTGATGCCATGGCCACTGTTGTTTGAAATGACCCACTTGCTAGGAAATGGAGCGCTGATAGCACCTGCACTTGAGGGGGGATCCCTGTGGGATGGCGGATAGCTGACATCTGGTCAGGCTCCAACTGGGTACACAGTTCCTGGATTGTGGCACGGTCAAACCTGTAGGTGATGATTAAATGTCGCTCCTCCATTGTCAACAGATCCACCAGCGGTCGGTACACCGGAGGATTCCGCCATCTCCTCACATGTCCCAGCTGACGGTGCCTATGAAGGACAACAGCGACCACAGAGTCAAGCAACTCAGAGGTATGTACCCATAGCTACACAGAACACGAAACATAATCCAAAAAGTTGTCTGTATGTGTGTTGAGTCCAGGCCCAGGTATGTGTGACGCAGTTGAAAATGAAGCCATGTGTGCCTCTGAAATGGCGGCTGTCTGACCTCTAAACTGGGACAATGGGATGTGAGGTAACTGCACTGGCGTTGTACACCGTCGCGGTAGGCGGTCGAAGACCGCTGCGCAATGCTGCATTGGTTAACATTGGACCCTATGGGTCCCAGGAGCCAATGACGAAGTGCGCTGGCGGTGATGATACGCACCGCCGCGGACGTCACCGCCGCGGACGTCACCGCCATTTTCTATCTGTTGAATCACTCGATACCTGATCTTCGACAGGAGAGGACCTATACTGCAAGTGCTGCTGTGACCTCGGTCTGGATGAGACAATGGCTTGTGCGTCTGGGGAAAGGGCCCCTGCCTTCACTGCACAGGAGTTGGAGAAGCTCGTGGACGGGATCCTCCCCCAGTACACGCTAGTCTACGGTCCTCCAGACCAACAGGTGAGAACACAGGGAGCAAGTTGTATGGGCTATGCCTGGGTGGAGAGGGCTGGTTGTAAGGAGGAAGGGGGCAGAGTTCTGCGAGCATGAAGGACTGTGAATGCATGTGCCACATGGCAAGGGTAGGGATGTGGGCCACTCACTTCGACGGTGCAGTTGGTAATGACTTCTCTTCCCCCCCTGTACATGTCATGTAGGTCAGCGCCCACCAGAAGAAGGATATTTGGCGTGCCATTGCCAAGGACGTCCGGACCCTGGGGGTCCACCAGAGACGGAGCACCCACAGCCGTAAAAGATGGGAGGACATTCGCCGCTGGAGCAAGAAGACGGCGAAGGCTCAGCTGGGGATGGCCTCCCAACGTGGGGGGGGGTGCCCGTCGCACCATGACCCCCCTGATGTTCCGGATCCTGGTGGTGGCCTACCCTGAGTTGGATGGGAGCTTGAGGGCATCACAGCAGACACAAGGGGGTGAGTACAACATCATTCAGCGGACTTTGCGTGCAGTGAAGGTGTCTGGGTGGGGGAGGAGGGCTGTGGGTTTCCCTAGGCCAGTGCGAGTTCCATAGGCTAGGCCCCTCCGTAATGCAGGCCATGTGGCACTCCACCCCACCTCTATAGAGTGCCAAGTACAGGTATACATGCCCCTGTGTCATCTATGTGTGCTAATGTCCACCATAGCCATGTAGGCCATATCCCAGGAACTGCATCAGTAGAGCCCAACAGCATGGCGTAGTGCAGGGGGCTGCTGTGTCTGTATTGTCCGCCAATGGTAGCGGTAAGCCATGCACTCAACCTGTCTTTCTTCTGTCGTCGTTCCCCCCCTCCTTTTTGTGCTCTCCCTGTTCTTTTGTGCATCAGCATCATCAGACGGAGGTACAGTGGCACCGGAGCATGAGGGAGCTGCATCCCACATGGCCATGGAGGGCCACACCACGGACTCTGAATACACCAGTAGGACGGAGGGCGAGGGGAGCTTCACGGCGGGACAGGATCAGCAACCAGCGACACGGACTCATCCTCCGATGGGAGCTCCCTTGTGGTGGCGGCAAAATCTGTGCCCCCCACTTCTACAGGTACAGCCGCCACCCCCCCTACCAGCACCGCCCTCCCAGCAGCCCCTCAGCATTCGCCCCGTGCCCGCTCACCCAGGAGGGTGGGCATCACCTTCGCCCCAGGCACCTCAGCCCCTGCCCCTGTCACCTCTGCTGCCCTCAGTGAGGAGGCCATTGACCTCCTCAGGTCACTCACTGTTGGGCAGTCTACCATTGTGAATGCCATCCAGGGTGTAGAAAGGGAGTTGCAACACAGTAATGCATTCCTGGAGGACATTCACTTTGGTCAGGCTGCCCTTCATAGAACCCTGCAATCTCTGGCCTCAGCACTGATGGCAGCCATTGTCTCTGTCTCTAGCCTCTCCCCTCCAACTTCCTCCATCCAGACCCAATCCCCTGTACTCCAGCCTATCCCAAGCACACCATCAGACCAGCCTGCACACACGTCAACACACAAGGGAAGCTCAGGCAAACATAAGCACCACACATCCCACAGGCACTCACGCAGGCATCACACACATACCGACACAGCAACATCCACTGCCTCCACTGTGTCCCCCTCCTCCTCGTCTCCCTCCTCCCTCCCAGTGTCGTCTACACTCTCACCTGCATGCACTACCACTACAGCCACTAGGTCCCGCACCGGCACACCCACCACCACACCCGCTCACCTGCACTCACCACCCCCACTCCCATTTACACATCCCCTGTGTCCTCTCCCAGTGTGTCTGTGACGCCCCCTCCCCACCAGAAGTTGGACAGTGCCCGACGGGATAGGGGGAAGACTCCAGCCGGCAAAGCCGCTCACAAGGGTCTTGTGGGGACTATCCACTCAGCTGTGACTCTTCCCAAGGTGGGGAAGGGGCAGAAGAAAGCGCCAAAGTCTGGGAAGAGCAGCACGGCGAAGAAGCCCGCCATCATCCCCACTGCCCAGAAGGCCACCGCCAGTCCCATCGTCACTGGCCAGGACGCCACAGCCAGAGTCAGTGCCCAGGAGGGCAGTCCCATCGTCACTGGCCAGGAGGCCAGCCCAATCGTCACTGGCCCGGATGCCACCGCCAGAGTCAGTGCCCAGGAGGGCAGTCCCATCGTCACTGGCCAGGAGGCCACCGCCAGAGTCAGTGCCCAGGAGGGCAGTCCCATCATCACTGGCCAGGAGGCCACTGCCAGAGTCAGTGCCCAGGAGGGCCGGCAGCCACAGCCCCGCTGGGCAATGAGGGACCGCCATGGCAAACACCGCTGCACAGGTCAGAGACAGCAAAGTCAAGCACCGCTGAACAGGGCAAAGACCGCCCTGGCAAGCACCGCTGAACAGGGCAAGCACCGCTGAACAGGGCACAAACCGCCATGGCAAGCACCGCTGAACAGGGCACAGACCGCTATGGCAAACACCGCTGAACAGGTCAGAGACAGCAAAGTCAAGCACCGCTGAACAGGGCCAAGACCGCCATGGCAAGCACCGCTGAACAGGGCAAAGACTGCCATGGCAAGCACCGCTGAACAGGGCAAGCACCGCTGAACAGGGCAAAGACCGCCATGGCAAGCACCGCTGAACAGGGCACAGACCGCCATGGCAAGCACCGCTGAACAGGTCAGAGACAGCAAAGTCAAGCACCGCTGAACAGGGCAAAGACCGCCATGGCAAGCACCGCTGAACAGGGCAAGCACCGCTGAACAGGGCAAAGACCGCCATGGCAAGCACCGCTGAACAGGGCAAGCACTGCCAACTCAAGCACCACTACCCCATGTGCGGCAGGGGCAGTGACGGAACTGGGACCGTCACGGGGAGGGTGATGCACTCTGGGCACCAGTCCCCCTCCAGAACCAGTGGAGAACAGCATCCACTCCGTCTGTCCTTAACAGGATGAAGCACTCTGGGCACCAGTCCCCCTCCAGAACCAGTGGAGAACAGCATCCACTCTGTCTGTCCTTAACAGGATGAAGCACTCTGGGCACCAGTCCCCCTCCAGAACCAGTGGAGACTGTTGTCGACTTGTGAGACTGTGGCTTTGCACTCCCCAGGATTGAACAGTGGGCAAGCCACCCACTGTAGAGACTTGAGAGACTGTGGCTTTGCGCTCCCAGGATTAAACAGTGGGCAAGCCACCCACTGTAGAGACTTGAGAGACTGTGGCTTTGCGCTCCCCAGGATTGAACAGTGGGCAAGCCACCCACTGTAGAGACTTGAGAGACTGTGGCTTTGCACTCCCCAGGATGGTACAGTGGGCAAGCCACCCACTGTAGAGACTTGAGAGACTGTGGCTTTGCACTCCCCAGGATGGTACAGTGGGCAACCCACTCACTGTAGAGACTTGTGAGACTGTGGCTTTGCACTCCCCAGGATACATCAATGGGCATGGATCCCCCTCGTGGATCTGGCGTGGTGCACTCATCCGGCTGAGGTGCCCCCCCTTCCCTTCCCCCTGAGGTGCCTGTTGTATTTCTATCTGATGCCCCAGCAGTGTTCTCTCCGTTTTGCTCAGGTATCGTGTGTGGGCCTCGCCCATGCATTTTGGGACCAGTAGTCCACGGACATTGAATGGTGCATTACCTGCACTACTAATCGTGATGTATATTTTGTTGAATGTGTATATATATATATCTGTATATATTTGGTTACTGTATTTTGATATATTACAATGGTTCAACTCATTTCCTTTTGTCTTTGCATTCTTCCGGGGGGTTTAGGGGTTGTTACTGTAATGTTTGGATATGCATTGGAGTGTGTGTTGTAGTGGGTGAGGGTCGGGGTGGGGGTGGGGGTGTTGCGTGTGTGTGTCCCTGACTTTTGCCTCCCCCCTCCCCTATGTCGTAGGTGCAGTACTCACAGTTGTCTTCGGCGGCGGCGTTGATGATGATCGTACAGGAGCAGGAAGACTATCGCAGGCTCCATGGCGTCCTCGTTCCTCGTGGATTGTGTAGAGGTGAGCGTTTTCCCATTGAAATGGCTGTTTCCACCGTGTTTTTATCCACGGTGAATCCGCCCCAGAACAGGTGGCGGATTGGTAGGTTGTGATACTGTGGGTGGTACTTTGTCTCCTGCCTGTCTGTTGGCGGTGACTGCCGCGATGTTTGTCTGTACCACCATGGCGGTCGGAGTGTTAAAGTGGCTGTCTTTGTTGGCGGTTTCCGCCACTGTCATAATTCCCTTTTTTTTTTCGCCAGCCTGTTTGCGGTCTTACCGCTGCTTTAACACCGTCCGCCAGGGTTGTAATGACCCCCTAAGTGTACTGACCCTATGTTAACCTACACCTTAAAATCAAACCTTACTTTATAACTACCCACCACCCTATCTTTATGGCCATACGGTGCCCTCTCCTTAACCCAGTGGTTACATTGTGCAGGGGGGTGCCAGTAGGCCCACAAGCACATATTTTGGAGAACCAGGACTCTTCCACTCTGTCCCATGGTGGTCTTATTGGTCTTTACAATGCATGGGCCTGCCCTATCCATACTTCCCACCCTTTCCCAGGCATAGACATGACTGTAGCACTCTGAAGTGGTAGGGACACCAAGCGCTTCATTTTCTTGCATCCATTCTCATGTTAAACCATTCTGTGCCCAGGCAAAGACACGCTTTCAGTTTCATAAAATATTATTTTGTACCCTGTAACAAGTCCAGCTTTTTAGGATTTTCATTGAGTATTTCTTTGTTCTTTGACCATGTACACAGGCATGTTAGGTGGACCAGCCCCTTTGATAATTTAGTAGATGTTGCTTTGTTTCACTCTTTGCCTTTTATTTCAGTAGAACACTAAAAATGTGTTCCCATGACATCGACCCTGTTACATGGATATTTGCACTTTTGCGGTTGCATAGATAATTTCACTTTTGCTGATAATTTTCACTGCGAGCGGATTTTCCTTTTGTGTGGTTCCTTTGTGTTCATGGTGGCCGTCCCCTCGCTTATATGAAACTGTTTTACTTTTCAGTTTATGTGGCAAGAAAAGTATGGTTAGGAGTTTTTAACTCTAATAGCTTTAACTCGAGTAAACACCATACCTATTACATTGCGAATGCTTGTTTATTTTATTTTAAGCACTGCATGGGAGTGCCTGTGTTTTTTGCTCTGTCTTCTATGTGCTGCTTGCCCTTTGCTTCTCCTGCCGCCCCTTACTCTCTGAGTTGCTTTCCCTCACTCCACCACCTTGTTTGTTGTTTTTCCATCCCAACCCATCTCACCTTTTTTCATACACTGCAAAGCGACAATGTACCCTTTCAGCAAAACATTAGGTCCTCCTGCCTCATTTAGAGGCAAGCATAGCTTACGTTTTCTATCAATGCAGCCCCTATTGGCTCTATCAACAAAAAGCTTCCTCTGACAGCTCACTGCGGTAGGGGCCATATGAGGAAGGACATTATGCCCTCCTGCCAATTTTAGGTGGATGGTGTAATGTTTGTTTTTGTGACCATCACTGCAAGAAAAATTCTTGTGATGAAGGACAGAAAAAGCAATAATGATCCCACAACTTGGGAGAAAACTCAGAGGTTATGGGGATCATAATTTTTTTGTTGTTTGTTTTTTCAGGACAACTTCCTGCTTTGGTTGTTTGTTTCTGGAAAAAAAACATTTTGGAAACGTTTGATGACAAGACGTCCAAATCACTGCAGCTGTCAATCAAATATTTTTTACATTGAAATAAACTGCTGTGGCAACAGCTCCTTTCAATGCTCAGAGATGATTCTTGAGCTTGGTCATCTCTAATTTGGCAGACAGTTGTTGGAGTGTGACTTTTAAAATTAATATTAACATGAAAAGCTTGCAATATATTCTGTAATGATGCTGCATAGAAAATGTGTTAATAGTGCACACGTTTGAAATGTGCCCACGGGGATTGGCGACTCAATGTACACGAAGACTAATGAGACAAATTAATGTTGAAATAATAATGTACTAATGTATGGTTTTGTATTAGCGTATCTTAACTAGAGTCATGTATTAGGGTTTGTCAACTTAAATTACTAGGCCTTAGTTAGCGAGGGTCTGGGCCTAGCTGCCTGGTCTCATGTCAAACTGTTTTTCCTAACGTGCTATGTGCTGCTTTTCTGAAGGACACAAAGTTTGTACTTTTTCAGGAGCTAGAGATATGTGTGTAGCCGTAGTAAATTCTTTCTCGTGGGACCCGACTTGCTCAAGAAGACATTCTTGCCGAATGCAACAGTGTAATTCGTAACAGGTACAAGGTTGTCTAGACTAGGAGAAGACAATGGGATTGCTGACTGGAGCGTAAAGTGTAACTTTTCTTACCTGACATTCCTGCCGATGAAGATGTCAACAACGTGGACCAATCGGATGCATGAGAACTGTGTTTCGAGGAAAATTCTAGTAAGGCGCGTGGAGAATTATTGGACAGAGATAATGATGCACTAAAATTGATCCAATATGGAATTAAGGACTAGTTTGACAGTTTTGATATAACAGCGTGACCTGAGGGGAAATCAGCCATTTCTCACTGCCCCTTGCCATTCTACCGAGAAATTATTGTGCTTTGAGACTCTACTGTTCTGCTACCTTAAATCATCCTATATTGAATCCTTACCTGATACTTACTTCTCCTCCTTATGAGGGAAGTGCCTAATTCTTAGCTATGCCATACTGAGACTTTGCCCTGTCCTACCTTTGGTGATGATGAATCAACTGATGTCCTGAGGACGAAGACTGACACTGATTGCTGAATCGTTGGAGGGGTAACTATCTGATGATAATTGTAATTGTCTGTTTGCCTTTTCTTTCTAGGTACCAACTGCTCTTTGATAGAGGCCATAGTTAGATGTTTTCCAAATTTCTGTTTGCTAAATTGTTTTGCATGAAGCCCAACATGCTGATGCTAATTCGAAGTATGTAAGGAGTTCACTAAAATCTGACGTAAATAGACAACTGACAAGATTCTTGCTTTGTTGAATAATGTACTAATGATACTCTGCTAAAGTTGATTCATATTAACATCGTGCCTCATTCTAAATGTTCATGATCTATGCTTTAATAACGTTTTGCTCTGATTGCCAAGTCATAGTGGTTTGGACATATTTGTTGGTATTGAAACTAATAAATATGATATTAGATTGTTACTAATAGGGAATAAATATCCTAGCACTTACTAGATTTGTGTGGTTATTCATGATTGAAAGGTCATGGTGCGTTCATTGTATTGATTTAATATTAAATGTTATTGATTTGAGGCATTAGCAGTTTGGGAACTGATGGCAATACGACAGCAGCAACAGATATTGGAGAGGAGAATGAGGAAAGCAGAAAAGACACCAGCAGAGAGTCTGGAGAAGAGAAACAATAGATGGAGTTAGGATGTTTCCAGCAATAGCTCAAGAGAATGAGAACAAAGGGGGAAAAGCCACGTGTAAGACTGACAAGAGTTCCTCAAAAGACAAAGAGGCTAAGAAGCCCTGGTCAGAGATGGATGACTCAGACGATGATGAGTTTCTTAATCAGTTACTGAATGACTGACCACCGCCATATGCAAAAGATGACAACAGACCGAGTACTAGTACAGGCCCTGTAAGTTCGACTCAGAACAAGGTGACAGTAGATCCGGTACAGGTTAGTACTGTCTCGACACCAGCTCCAGTGCAGAGTAGTATTAGTATGTCCACTGCTCCAGAGATGCAATCGCAGCTACAGCCACTGCAGGTTCAGAGACTTTACCATGATATCCCGATATTAGAGACTACCACGAATTTGATGGTGCCATCCGATCCGACATATACGAGACCAAAGCTGATACAGACAGAGCCAACTCCACAGTTATTGCCCCAGGTACAGCAACAGATGGACCCGATTACACTTCGGTCACAGGACCAAAGTCAGCCATAGCACCTGTAATGAACCAGAATATGGGAGTTAATGCCCCGCAGGTTTTGGGAAACAGGCAGACACCAGCCGCCATATCCTTGCCCATTACAGTTGGTCCACCAGTACCATTGTATGCACAGGCGAAGCCTAGTGTATGTGATCAGGGAATAATGACCCAAGAAATGACAAGAGGAGGGTTCGTAGGGAACTCTCAAGGGATGACTCCAGTGGAACCGACATTCGAAAGACCTAGATCTTTGTTAGACTTCAGTCCGATTGGGGCTCCTCCAGATGCCATGAGACAATCAGGTTTGGGACTGTTGACTCCGCAGATCTCGAGTACAAACTTACCGCAAACCCCGATAATGCAGGCTGGGAATATCTCCTTGCAAGGTTTAACTGTGCAACAGTTGAACAATTGGTTAGACAAGCTGAACTCACCACAGACTACTCCTGCAGCGGAAGGGAGCTCAGAAGGGGAAGAGTACCTGAATTTTGTGAGGTTGGGCATGGAGGCAAATGAACTAGTTGAGGGGAGCATGGAATTGAACAGGCTAGAATCATACACGGAAGCAGAATTGAGGTATCTGTGTCCAAAAATAACCAAAGAAGTGAGCAGGTTGCACCGGAGGTTGGCAAATTTGGCAGACAAATATGGAATAGACTTAGACAATTCCAAACATCTGAAGAGGAGTTACAGGTTAGACTTTGAGCCTAAATATTTTGAACACATGCGATCTACTGGGATGCAGGCACACCTTAAAGAAATACTGCAAAGTGGACAAGTTTGGGGAGCCTTAGAGAAGTGGGAAGGAAGATGGCCGAAGAAAAGAGATAAGAGGAAAAGTGACTGCATAGAGCAGCCAGCCAAGGCTTCACAGGATGTGGGTGCAGTAAAGATGTTACCGATGAGAGAGATGGCTGGAGGGGTTCTTGTCCATGTGCCGTGGACTAGAGGTGATATCCTGTCATTTACAAATGACTTTCCCAGGCTAAGGGAGAAACCAATAGAGTGGTATCAGCAGACGGATAGGTTTGTGAAGCTTGCGAAATGTCTCTGGGAAGACCTGAATACTCTCTTTGAGATCATAGTTCTGGCCAATCTGTGGCTCGAGTAATAGCGAAGTGTAGATTGGCCGGCTGCGGAACCAGCAAGGGATAGAGTTACTTGAGCACCGTCTTCTGAGGTAATGAAGTATTACTATAGGGTGATTGAATTCCTGAAACAGAGAGTTTTGCCGCAGAATGTTGATTGGCAAAAGATTGACCGGACAGCACAGGAACCCAAGGAGTCAATACATGCCTATTATGAGAGGTTGTTGAAAGCGTTCAAGAACTACAGCGGTACAGAGGTTATAGAGGCGAAGGTCATGAATCACCGTGTGTTCAGATTTGTTGAAGGGTTGAGACCTGACATTAGCCAGATGATTAAGAATCATTTGATCTGTTGACAAGCGATGTGTTGCAGTATGCGAAATACTGTAGTGACAAGATTGAGTCGAAGCAGAGAAAGTTGAAGGAGAAAGCGATGGTGATACAAATTAAGGCAGCACAGTCAGGGTTGCAGGGAGGTTGTCTACAACAGATGGTGCAACAGCCGCAAGGAAGCGGGATGTTTCAGGCGCAAGTGCGAGGCAGAGGTCGAGGAGGTTTTGTGAACAGAAGCACAGACCTGAATACTTTAGTGGTTCAAAATTATGTGCAGGGGATGAAGAAGATGTTACCTTGTCATGCTTGCGGGGGCATCGGACATTGGAAGTGGGAGTGCCCGATGATGGTGCAGGAGGGTGTTGTTCAACAAAGCAATGATGTCAGTGCATTTCAAAATGTGAAGGGACCGAGGATGAGAGGTCCTAATCCTAACTTTCAAAATAATATGGTTCAGATGCAGGGTTTCCAACCCATGCAGCAGGTGCAGATGCCACGTGTACAACCAATACAGATGCAGCTAATGCAACAGCAGGTTCCCATGGTACCTAGACAGCAAATGCAGTTGCCCTTAGCGCCAATGGAACAGCAACAGGTGATGCTTCCTCAACAGGTCACAGGTCAAAGAATGAGTCAAAGTAATACAGTACAACAGTTCCCATTACGTGGTGAGAATGGAATAAACGATGAATGGTCGGATGAGAGTTCAGATAGTGAGGAGTGCAGGCTTGCAGCATCCGTAGAAGTAGATCAAAGCGGGCCCTATGTTCAGGGGAAGGTAATGGGTCACAAGGTTTCATTCTTGGTTGGCACAGGAGCTACACGCTCTACAGTTAGAAGTGCAAAGGTTCCGAAACTGCCTCTTTCGGGACCTACAGTCAAAGTAGTAGGAGTGGCAAATCAACTCCTGACTAACCCGATCACAGATCCGGTTCAAGTTGAGCTTGGCACCTTTCAGGGATTGCACAGATTTGTGGTTTGTGATTCGAGTCCCATGTCCCTACTGGGAAGAGACTTACTGTGCAAGACAAGGTGTTCGATCACCTGTTCCAATGAGGGGATTGAGGTTCAGACAAACAGTGACGACGAAGGAGATGACCGGCAGGTTTCAGAGCCTGAAACAGAGACCACAGGTGAGGAATACCCTCTGATTAACTTCTTCCCAATGTTTACAGTGACTGATCTGCCAGCAGACTTGCAGGGGACAGTAAAGAAGAAAGCGTGGGACTTAACAGGGAAAGAAGTAGGGCTGATAAAAGGAGTAGAACCAGTTAAAGTCAGTGTGAAGCCAAATGCTGTGTTCCCCCAGGTACCACAGTACCATATGGCACAAGATGTCCTTATGAAGGTGGGTGTTGCAGTTGATTGCAGACTTTGTGAAACAGGGAGTTTTGAAAGAAGCGATGAGCAGCCCATGTAATTCACCAATAATGGGGTTGAGAAAGCCTTGTGGGAAAGTTCGATTTGTCCAAGACTTGAGGAAAATTAATGACGTAGTGGTGAAATGTTGTCCAGTGGTGCCAAATCCAGCTGTGATCAGGTTCCATGTGATGCAGAATGGTTCACAGTGGTTGATTTGTCACAAGCGTTCTTTTCTGTGCCTCTTCATGAGGACAGCCAATTTCTCTTCAGTTTCAAATTCCTGGATAAGGTTTACAATTGGTCCTCAAGGTTTTTCGGAATCACCTTCCATATTGAATCAGATCCTGAAGAAGGATTTGGAGACATTGGAATTGCCTTTTCAATCGACTCTAGTGCAGTACATTGATGATCTGTTGATCGCATCCAAAACGAGGGATGAGTGCAAGTATGATTCAATTGCCTTACTGAACCATTTGGGAAAGAATGGACACAAAGTGTCTCCAAAGAAGCTGCAATATTGTCAGAAAGAAGTAAAATACTTAGGTCATCAAACTGAGAAAGGGTCGAGAAAGTTGTCCAGGGAAAGAGTGACTGCCCTTTTGCAGATGAATCCCCCAATGACACGGAGAGATGTTAGGATGTTTCTGGGAATGGTGGGCTACTGTCGTTACTGGATCCCGAATTTCTCAGTCATCTCCAAGACATTGGTGAGACTGACAGTTAAGGATGGGCCAGATGTCATAGTACTGTCAGAGAAAGAAATGAAGGCATTCAGTGCGTTAACGGAGAGCATGTGCAGGGCTCCAGCTTTCTGTATGCCTGACTACACAAAACCTTTTGTTCTGTTTTGTCATGAACGTGATGCATGTTCTTTATCTGTCCTGACACAGGTCTATGGAGGTGTAAACCGACCAGTAGCATATTTTTCATCTACTTTGGACCCAGTTGCAGCAGCCTTACCAGGTTGTCTGCGTGCAGTAGCTGCAATTGGTCAAAGCCTCACGCAGTGTGAAGGCATAGTGCTGGGACATCCTTTAACAGTCATGGTCCCTCACTCAGTTGAGATTTTGTTAACCCGTACCAAGACGCAACACATGACAAATGCAAGTCTGACAAAATATGAAACGATCACATCGGGGTCCAGTGCCTTATTCTTAGCTATGCCATACTGAGACTTTGCCCTGTCCTTCCTTTGGTGATGATGAATCAACTGATGTCCTGAGGACGAAGACTGACGCTGATTGCTGAATCGTTGGAGGGGTAACTATCTGATGATAATTGTAATTGTCTGTTTGCCTTTTCTTTCTAGGTACCAACTGCTCTTTGATAGAGGCCATAGTTAGATGTTTTCAAAATTTGTGTTTGCTAAATTGTTTTGCATGAAGCCCAACATGCTGAAGCTAATTCGAAGTTAGTTAAGGAGTTCACTAAAATCTGACGCAAATAGACAACTGGCAAGATTCTTGCTTTGTTGAATAATGTACTAATGATACTTTGCTAAAGTTGATTCATATTAATGTCGTGCTTCATTCTAAATGTTCATGATCTACGCTTTGATAAAGTTTAGCTCTGATTGCCAAGTCATAATGGTTTTGACATGTTTGTTGGTATTGAAACTAATAAATATGATATTAGATTGTAACTATAGGTCATGGTGCGGTCGTTGTACTGATTTAATATTAAATGTTATTATCTTGATTGATTAGTTATTGTGAATATTGATGGGGTTATTGACCTATTGACTGTGATGTCAAAGGATATTTCGTTCTGGGAAGTCTCCAAACGTAGTCAAAAGGTTCATCGGCCTGGGAGTGTCTCCTTTTAAGTTTACTTATCAAGGTTCTGACGCACTATCACAGTCATCCGTAAGGGTGGCGAAGGTAACTTCCTCTCCCAACCTGACAAAAGGAGTACTACCTGTTAAACTGTGTACTGGGCCCTAAGCTGACTGCATTCTGCAAATGTGGATCAAAACCTTCATGCAGCATTTGTGTAGCATGTTTATTAATGCCTTTCAGCCTTGGAGGTAGAGCCTAAGCATTCAAAGCATTAAAAGTTGAGTTAATGATCCTGACTTCGATAGGATCGATTTGAGGATCTTTTGCTGGATTTTTATATGCTGTTGTTGGGACTGAAATTTATATAACCTGATATTATGCTATTTTAAACCTCATATAGCTTTTCAATTACAAGATTTGAAACATCTTGCAATGCGGCTGATTACTTCAGCTGGAGAAACACCACATTCTTTATTGATTCTGAAGTTTGGTCAGAAGTCAGACTGTTCATTATTAATCCCTCTGTGTTGTCATGAGCAGTGTGCATATTTGTGGAAAAGAATATTACCTTATTACAACAATTCTCAAAACATGGAGTCCTATTTTAATAAAGAATGTCATACGTTTTACATGATAGGAAAGACAGGTTTGTTAGGCAGAAACACCTTTTTCAACTGAAAGCATTGTTCATGAGCACTGATGATTCATTACAGGATCAGAAGAAACAACCGTGAGCATATGGTCTCTCATACTACCCACCCAATTCCCAACTTGTTGTTTCCTTCAGTTAAGGTAAGTAACACGATAGAATAAGTGTCCTTGCCCTGGTAGAATAGTCTCGCTAAATCTGCTGCCAGTACTTGTAGGTCTATAATGCACTCTGTCAGAACTAACCTTACTTTTTAAAGCTGCTTGTCGTAATTAAAGAACACATTCAGAGGATGTCAAATGGGGCAAATCAAATTTTATGTCAAGACCAGAGGCTCATATTATGCTTACTTTTCTTGATTTCTTGTAAATAGCAGCCGCAGTCAAGAGAAAAAAACTACAACTCCCAATAGGCCAGTTTGAACAGAATAGAACCAACATATCGAACCAATCAATATGATACACCTAACTTGACTGCAAGCAGTGCTCTTTTCTTGCTACTCACAGTCAAGATAAGTATATCTTAGCCTTATTCAACTCCAGCGACTGGAGGCTCCATTCTTCAATTTTCAATATTTTTCGTCACACATGGGGACATTTACAGATAGATCTCTTTGCGGTCCGTTTGAATTCTCAGCTTCCCCAGTTCTTCTGCTGGAGACCAGATCCTCTAGGGTTAGCAACAAATGTTTTTCAGCAGGATTGGTTCTCGGTCAACCAACTACGCCTTTCCCCCATTCTTACTGATCAACAGAGTTCTCTCCCAAGTATGACAACAGAAGGTCATTCTAGTCTTGGTGGTTCCATTCTAACAGTCTCAGGTATGGTATCCTCCCTTCTTTCCCAATCTCCTCCTTAACCCAGAAGGTCTTTCTCACAATCTGATCCTCAACAATTATCTACATTTATCAGCATGGAAAGTAGTAAGATTTCCCAGTCTTATCCAGGAATTTCGAAGAAAGCTACAGAGTACATCAACAAATCTTGGGCTCCAGGAACTTCAAAAGCATACAAATCAGCTTGGTCAATTTGGGCTAGCTGGTGTATGGGAAAATCTTGCAATCCGTTTTCAGCAGGTATCTTCTTAATTGCTAATTTTTGAGCTGCTCAAGCTAGTTCAGGCAAGTCATACAGAACTATGGGCCAGATGTAGGAAGGAAGCAATTTGCGAGTTGCAAATTGCGAGTCCTTCCGACTCGCAATTTGCAACTCGCAAATTGCTATGCAGTACGGTGTCTCAGACACCGACTGCAACTCGCTATGGGGTCGCAATGACCCACCTCATGAATATTCATGAGGTGGGTCGCAAATTGCGGCCCCATAGCGAGTATAGGCACTCGCTAACATGGAGGCCTGCTGTAGTCAGCAGGCCTCCATGTTAGCGACCTCCTTTTCAATAAAGCAGTTTTTTTTTTTTTTTAAATGTAGCCCGTTTTCCCTAAGGGAAAACGTGCTGCATTTCAAAAAATCCGAAACCTTTTGTTTCGGTTTTTTCAGGGCAGGGAGTGGTCCCTTGGACCACTCCCTGCCCTGAAAAAATATTTTGGGGTCCATTCACAAAGGGGAAGGGGTCCCATGGGGACCCCTTCCCGTTTGCGAATGGGTTACCATCCACTTCAAGTGGATGGTAACTGCGACTCCATTTGCGACCGCATAAGCGGTCACAAATGGAATTGCATAACATTGCGAATCGCAAATAGGAAGGGAACACCCCTTCCTATTTGCGATTCGGAAATGCATTTTGCGAGTCGGTAACGACTCGCAAAATGCATTTCTGCATAGGAAACACGCATTTGCGAGTCGCAAACGGCAAATTTTGCCGTTTGCGACTCGCAAAGTGCTTCCTACATCTGGCCCTATAAATCTTTATCACTCAGCAATCTCATTCAACCATCCTCAAATCAATGGAAAGCCCATTGGTGAGCGGCAACCTATTTGTCGCCTGTTAAAGGGAGCAAAGTTTTCTAATCCTCCTATTCCACAATATAGTGAATTATGGGATATCAATGTTGTTTTACAGAAAATGCCTCCTTATCTCTCAAAATACTTACAGCCAAATTACCAATGTTATTGTGTTTGATTCAGATGTTAAAGCTTTAGACATTTACACAACTAATTTTACTCCCACAGGTATCCTTTTCAATATTAGGAGACGTACCAAAACTAACATGTCTAATGTTTTTTACCCTTATTTCCATTATCAGCCAAATTTGTGTGTAGGAAATTGTCTTAAAACTTACAAACAAAAAACTATTAATCTCAGAACATCCTCTAATACGCAACTACTTATTTCCTTAAAAAAACCTCACAGACCAGTTTCCTCCCCTGCTTTAGCTTGTTGGGTTGAATGGGTCATGTCCCTTTCAGGTATTGATACTTCAAAGTTTGGAGCTCATTCATCCTGTGGTACCATGACTTCCAAAGCTTTCTGGACAGGTTCTCCAATAGAGGACACTCTGAAATCTTTTGACATTGTATTGCAAACCTGTTAACACAGCTTCTTCTGTGGTGATTGATATGCTTTAAAGAAGCATAATATGAGCCTCCGGTCTTGACATAAAATGTAGATTTTCCTAGCAATTTATGAAGGAAAGTCTTAATTTTATTAAAGACACAGAGGCGAGTATTATCCTGCTGCAACATTATACTAATTATGCCCCGCAACAGTTTCACCTTCCTCTACATCATCAACTAACTGAAAAGCATCAAGATCTCCAAAACTCTCTAAAGACAGTTCTCCATGGGACACCTTCTCCTTCATGCGTTTTTTTGTCAGTCCTGGTTTTCACTTTTCCAGCTGGATTTCTTTGCATGGACTTAACACAAGACTGTTTCTCTCTGGTTTTGGCTATTTCTATGATTTGATGCATTTTGCAATTGTTTAATACTTATTCATGAGTCTTCTTGCACAAGAAAAGAGGACTCCTTGCAATCAAGTTAGGTTTATCATAGGATTCCTACAGGATTCCTACACATTGATTGGTTTGATATGTTGGTTCTCTTCTGTTCTCATTGGCTGCATTTTACACTTGGCCTATTCAGATTTGTAGTCTTTTCTCTTGACTGCAGCTGCTATTTAAAATAAAGCAATAAAAGTAAGCATAATACTCGCCTCTGTGTCTTTAAAAAAATTAAGACTTTCCTTCATAAATTTCTAGGAACATCTACATTATGTGAAAAAAAGCAATGAAAATTACATTTAAATCAAGGCAAAACCAAAATATTGGTTTCAGGTCCAATATTTCAATAAAGCGTAAACAAAGAGGGGCAGTCCTTTCTGTTTATAGCAAAAGTTTCTGAATAATCTATAATTATTTCCATTGTATTCCCACTTTAGATATTTTGGGGACACTACACAAAGACATTTCAGAGTATGTGAAGTAATACACCTTTAGTACTTCTTCATGTACTCATAAGTGCCTTTCTGAATCAGTGTCTTATTGTGTCAAAGATTCTTATATCCTAACAGATAACTCTACTAATGTGCCATGTCAGATTAATGTGGATCATGTATCACCAGGTTTACAAAATTCTTTCCATGAGTTTTGCAATAAATTAATGTGTTCATATCGCCTAATAATTATGTTTGCCATATCGAAAATCAAGTGATATCTAGAGATCATCTCTTTCTGTAATATTTTCTGATGAGATTTTCAAATTTATCAAGGTATAAAGAGGATTTAGTGTGCATGCCAGATGGACTCTGTTAGATTATACCTTCCTATAATGATTTTCTAGACCTCTCAGCCATGTTCATCACAATTCAGCGTGCTTTCATTTATCCATGCGGAGTGCTCTAATGTAGTAGCACGAACAAGCCTATGTAACCACTTTTTGAAGCCATAGTAGTAAATCACACTTAAATACAGACAGAGTAAGACTGAACTACTCACAGAAAATATGTTGGGAATCAGATCTAGAAATTCAGGAGTACTTTTACACATACCACAGAAGTATGGGCCAGATGTAGGAAAGTTTTTGCACGTCGCAAACAGCGAATTTCGCTGTTTGCGACGTGCAAAAACCACATCGCGATGCCCAATCCCCATTTTGCGAGTCGGTAACCCGGTTACCGACTCGCAAAATGGACTGCGAGTCGCAATTAGGAAGGGGTGTTCCCCTCCCTAATTGCGAGTCGCAGCGCCATGCTGCATTGCTTTGTGACCGCGAACGCGGTCGCAAAGCAATCGCAGTTACCACCAGTGTCACACTGGTGGTAACCCATTCGCAAAAGGGAAGGGGTCCCTAGGGGACACCTTCCCCTTTGTGAATGGCATGGAAACATTTTTTTCAGAGCAGGCAGTGGTCCTATGGATCACTGCCTGCTCTGAAAAAATTAAACTAAAACGTTTCATTTTTTCATTTTGTAATGCATCTCATTTTCCTTTAAGGAAAACGGGCTGCATTACCAAAAAAAAAAACTTTTATTTAAAAGCAGTCACAGACATGATGGTCTGCTGTCTCCAGCAGATCACCATCCCTGTGAGTGCTGCGAGTCGCAAGGGGGTCGCAAATTGTGACCCACCTCATTAATATTAATGAGGTGGGCCTTTGCAACACCCTTGCGAGTCGCAGATGGTGTCACTGACACCATCCTGCATCCTGAATTGCGACTTGCAAATTGCGAGTCTCTCTGACTCGCAATTTGCGAGTCACAATTCAGGAATTTCATACATCTGGCCCTAAGTCTCTAATGAAAGCTTTATGAATCAGCCCCAGAAAAAACTTTGTGCATCACATCTAAAAATTCGGGGGTAAATCACAGTTAAGACAAAGCAAGATGCACTTACTCACACAAAAACTTTATGGCCCAGGTCCAGTGGGCGTTCATGGTTATTTTCGTATTGTTTCAGATGTGTACATCAGGAGCTGTAATAGCTGTGGTGCACCAACAGTCTGTACTGCAACAGGGCAGACAGGGCATTTGATTATGAATACATGTGGTGTTCCCAGCACAAATGTGAACTCTGACAATTTTCAAGTACTTTGGAAAGCCTATCAGTGAAAGAGAAAGCCACATTTTAAACCAGCGGATCTTTCTTTCATTTCCAGAGGACCCAGTCACATTTTTAACAATGGGCAAAGATCCTACAGAGACAGGTGCAGTACGAGTTTGCACAGGGGGGATGTCTGCTATGGGACCACAATGCTGTCCTCCTGAAGGATGTCCTGAGGAGTTCACTGACTCTATATCATTTCCTTTGAGGTGAATAAGTGTAGCTTTCTCCATCCTTTTTGTCCTTAAGCCTACATTTGTAACACAGCGAAGAGTCAAAATTTACATCCTGCAAGTCCACATCGCAGAAAGAGCCACATAAGCATCTTCTGTAGTATCAGTGTTGCAGAAAAGTCAAAAAAATGCACGTTGTTGTTGCCAGTGCGCTTTCTGTAATATGGCCCTGCGTAGTCTCTGCAAACACATTTGACGATCCTCAGTTCTATTCCCTACATGTATACAGACGTTTTTACAAAATTAAACATACTTATCCTACAGACGGCCACAGGATGTAACTGCAGTTTTCTGTTGTGATGGCTCCTCAGACCATGTGCTACCTTTGTGTTGTTGAAATATCAGACTCAAGGTGATACGTGGAATTGTGTTTGGTGGGAGGATGCCTGTGGAAAGGAACACATAAAAAGATAGCTGTTTGTTAAAGACACCCAGAATGAATGTGTTTTTTGAAGCTACCACTTACCAAGGTAATAGCTGATCCACTAACTGCCAATTAGCCTTTCCGAAGCTGCTGATTATTTTACGTCAATACATCTTAAGCAGCATTTGCTGCACCTGTTTTTCGAGATCTGACTTGGCTTGATGCTGCCAAAGAGACAATTGTGGTTTGGATTTGTAATGTGTCATCAGTAAACAAAGAGAACATGCTACTTTTGTAATGACAAAAATCACTAGGCAAGCAAAAATGTTGAGGGTTTCTGAGGGAGCACAGTTGGGACCCTGTTCACAGATAAGATTGATTTCTGCTTGACAACCCCCTTGCCCCTGGAACAGGGTTATATTGCCACAGGACCACTCTTTAGAATAGAAATTAAAAGTAAAGCATGCCCCATTAATGTGCTAAATGCAGAACACTCTATTGACTCTTTAAACGACAATATTTGTGATAGACAGGTAGAATGAATGTTGCAGCAATGTGTCCCTTGCCTCGCGCCCAGCACTGGTCTTTCCACCAATAAAAAAAGGATAACTAAGATTGATTGCCCTCTTCTTTCACATATAGAGACCCCCGGAGAGCAAGCACTGTTCTGCATACTACAGTAAGGCATTATGCATTTACCTGCACCTGTCATTACGTGTAGGAAAACGCGCACTCAGCCATGAACATTGTCTATGAAATATCCCGTCTAATTTGTTTTATTGTAAAACTTAAAAAGGAATAGATGACACTTGGAGCACGTGCTTCTTGAGCCGGGCCTCATCAACTGGTAACCCCCCTCCTGCCTCCATTGCCATCAATGTTAGCTACTGTTGGAGTGTAGCTTTTATAATCAAAATTAACATTAAATATTTGCGTATTAATGTATAATGATGCTGCATGGCAAATGTATTAACGTGTTTCTATTAAAACGTGCATGTGAAATGTGACCACGGGGAGTGGCCACCAATGTATACGATGATTAATGAAGTTGACTAATAATGAAATATTTATGTACTAATGTATGATTTTGTACTAGTAATAAGTATTTTATGTTAAGGTTTTGCTAATTAATCACTAGGCTTTAGTTAGCATGAGTCGGGGCCTAGCTGCCTGGTTCCATATAAATGTGTTTTTCTAACGTTCAATGTGCTGACTTGCTGAAGGACATGAAGCCTTACTTTTCCAGAAGCTAGAAGATATATGTAACCGTAGTAAATCCTTTCTCATGAGAATCGACTTGCTCAAGGAGACATTCTTGCCGAACGCAACAGTTTAAACTTGCAACAGGTACAAGGTTGACTGAACTGGTATAGACAATGGGGGTACTGACTGAGCCTGAGAAACGTAAAGTTTTCACCTGACATTCTACCCATTGGAGACATCAATTACACGAGCCAATAAACTACGTGAGGACTGTTATGGGGTGACAATCTTAACGAGGCGACAAGTGGACTATTGGATGGAGATAACGATGCACCAAAACTTGTCCAATTGGAAATTAGGGGACTGTACGACAAGTTTGATATAATTCTTGAATACAAGGAGAAATCAGCCATTCTTAGCCATTCTGAGCCATTATCAGACTTATTCCGAGCCACTTTTATGCCGTTGCCATTACGTGCCTTTGTCATTTTGACTTTGCCGTTTGATTCTTCGAACTATCCTTCCCCTACTTTGCTTAGCCCGTTCTATACTTTTCCTCCTTATGAGGGAAGTGTCCCTATTGCCCGTCTTGCTGAACTTTGCTGAGTTTCCTGGTTGATGGCAAATCAACTGATGTCCTGAGGACGAAGACTGACTCTGTATGCTGACCCATTACGGAGGGTAACTATATGATGATGAAGTTGTAATTGTCTGTTTGCCTTTTCTTCTAGGTACCAACTGCTAACTTTGATAGAGACCATAGTTAGACGTTTTCTAAATTTGTGTTGCTAAACTGTTTTGCATGAAGCCCAACATGCTAATGCTAATTCAAGGTTAGTTAAGGAAGTTCACTAAACGGACGCAAATAGACAAATGACTGAATCTATGCTTTGTTGAATAATGCACTAATGATACTCTGCTAAAGTTAATCCATGTTGACATTGTGCTATGTTCTAATGTTTATGATCTTTGCTTTGATGAAATCTTATTCGAGTTGCCATATTATGACACTGTTGATGAGTTTTCCTGTATTGAGACTAATAAATTTACTGATAGAATTGTAATCAATAGGGAATAAATATCATAAATCTTGCTAAATCTGGTGTGGTTATTCATGACTGAAAGGTCATGGCGTGTTTCGATTCTTCTTAATGTCATTAATTAATTGAATTGATTAGCTATTGTGATTATTGATGAGGTTATTGATCAATTGATTGATATGTTGAGTAGTAATCTCATCCTAAGGTGTCTTCAATCAGGGTCAAAAGATTCATCGGCCAAAAATGAGTCCCAGAGTGAATAAATTATCTAGATTGTGACGCGTTATCAGTTCTGGTAGCAGGGACGGTTTAGGCTCTTTGGGGCCCTAGGGCGAGGGACCATTGTTTTAGAATTGTATTTGAAATAATGCAAATTAGAGATATGATGTGCCCCTAAGTCCCCAATGACTTTCCCGGAATCTCGGAGCTTGCCTAAGTGAGTTGGGTATGTTCTCGGCGTTCTAGTGATAGTAAGTGTGACATAGAATTTACACTTGCTCAGCTTATGCATATCGCAGGTGAATTGTGAGGTTTGTGAGAATTTAGGCCAGGTAATGTTTTAGTAGGAGTGGGCGTACTCCGCAGTGTGAGAATAGGGAAGTCAGTGAACTTCATGTGAGTGTGGCACTTTGTGCTCAAAAATTATCCATGTGGTTGGTTGGTGATGTACGGATCCTGCGTGGTCTAAGACTCCGGAGTATATTGATAAGTGTAAGAGACACTTGGTTTATGTTGTAATGTGTGCGGTTTAATAGGTCAATCGGGTGTGGTTGACGAGTCGGGTTTGAGTCAAAGTGTGTGAGTGAAACCTTCGATGGAAATTTGGCAAGTTCAAAAGTGCACTAGGACGAGCCATTGACAAGTCGAGAGTAGAATTTGCGGGTCAAATTCTGCTTGCAAGTGCGGGATCTGAGAAGGAGAGAGTAGCGGCTGAGGCTTCAAGTGAAATCTCTGTAAAGTTCTGAAGCGATTGTGTTACCCTTCCTGTAGTAAACCGGCAAATTTGTTTTTTTTATTGTTAAGGTGCTCGTAATATATTGCATTAGTTTTGTGTGGATTTGGTGTGAGAAAGACAAGCCGCAAGACTTTGTCAGCCGCAGTGTGTGAGTGTGACGTCATTGGAGCCGCGCTGGGATAGGTCAGTTGCCGAGAGGGGTCGCGCACGGATTGGCAGCCATCCGTGAGAGGCAATTGGCTGAGAAGGTAGGCGAAGAGTGTTCTGGGAATTAAAGTCACTTCCTGATTCAGTTATAAACCAAAATAAAGGACGCAAAAATGAAGTTTTTCAAGGCTTTAAAGAGTGCCTTGAGGGGAGATACATACATTACCGTGAGTGTGGGGGAGCCTACACCGCCAGAGGATACTCCAGCTTATGCCATAATGGAGGAGAAGGGAGTAGCGCCATGCCTTTGGCTAAAGCAATGGTGCAAAATGACAGAGAAGGAAGGATGTTTGGCATTTCCGGAGCAAGGAACGTTCAATATAAGGATTCTAGAAAATTTGCGGAGGGTGTTAAATGAGCAGAAGCCGCCTCCGAGACCAGCTCAGATTGAGGCGTTAGCAATTTGGGAAATGGCGGCAATTCAGAAACAGCAACATAAATTTGAGAGGAGAATGAGGAAAGCTGAAAAGACTCTAGCGGAGGCCAGATGGGATAGTGAGACTAGGATGTGGAGAAGGGAAATAATAGACGGAGTTAGAATGTTTCCAGCAATAACTCAAGAAGCCGAAACACAGGGAAGAAAGGCCACTTGTAAACCAGACAAGGGTTCTAGTAAGCAGAAAGAGACTCAGAAGTCTTGGGCAGATGCAGATGATTCAGATGATGATGAATTTCTCAATCAGTTGTTACATGATCGACCGCCACCATATGCCATAAATGACAATAGACCGAGTACTAGTGCAGGTCCTGTAAATTCGACACAGAATCAGGGAACCACAAGCGTAGCACAGGCAAATAATGTTATCACATCAGCTCCGATACAGAATGGTGCTAGTGTATCCACTGCACCAGAGACACAGATACAGTTGCAGCCACCACCAATTCAGAGGCTCTACCCTGATGTCCCAGTGTTAGAGATGACTACAAATTTGATGGTGCCGCCTGATCCAGTATGCACAAGATCAAAATTAATGCCAACTCCACATTTACTGCCCAAGCCGCAGCAACAGATGATTCCGAATGACACTTCGGTCACAAGACCGCAGTCAGTTACAGCACCTATAATGAATCAAGCTGTGGGAGTTAATGCTCCACCAGAATTGGGAAACGGACAGACACCAGCTGCTATATCTTTGACGATTACTGTTGGTCCGCCAGTACCGATATATGCGCAGGCGAAGCCTAGTGTGTGTGACCAAGGGGTAATGACTCAAGAAGTGATAAGAGGAGGGTTCACAGGAAGCTCACAGGGAATGACACCGGGAGAAAAGACAGCAGAAGGATCTAGATCCTTGTTGGACTTTAGCCCGATTGGGGTTCCGCTAGAGACAATAAGACAAGCAGGTTTGGGTGTATTGACTCCACAGGTATTGAGTGCAGATACATTGCAACCGCCGATGGCGCAAACTGGAAATATCTCGTTGCAAGGGTTAACTGCGCAACAGCTGAACGAATGGCTAGACAATTTAATACTCTGCAGACTACTCCTGCAACAGCAGAGTGTTCGGAGAGAGAGGAATACCTGAATTGTGTGAGGTTGGGTGTGGAAGCAGCTGAGTTAGTTGAAGGAACTATGGGGGTGAACAGACTAGAGTTATACACTGAGCTGGAATTGAGGTATCTATGCCCGAAAATAACCAAAGAAGTGAGTAAGGTACATCAGAGGTTAGCAAACTTAGCAGACAAAAATGGCATAGATTTAGATAACACCAAGCATCTGAAGAGGAGTTACAGGTTAGACTTCGAGCCTAAAGACTTTGATCACATGAGGTCTACTGGGATGAAGGCACACCTTAAGGAGATATTGCAGAATGCTCAAGTTTGGGGAGCATTAGAGAAGTGGGAAGGCAGATGGGCGAAGAAAAGAGATAAGAGGAAGAGTGACTGCCTGGAGCCACAGCAGGCGAAAGCTGTGCCAGACACGGGGACAATAAAGATGTTACCTATGAGAGAAACAGCTGGAGGGGTTCTAGTACATGTACCGTGGTCTAGAGGATACATTTTGTCATTCACGAATGACTATCCCAGGTTGAGGGAAAAGCTGATAGAATGGTACCAGCAGACAGATAGGTTTGTGAAGCTTGCGAAGTGTCTTTGGGAAGACCTGAATACAGTGTTTGAGATTATAGTTCCAGCTGATTTGTGGCTTGAGTGCAAGAGAAGTGTGGATTGGCCGACAGAGGAACCGGGAAGGGAAAAGATTACTGGAGCACCGTCTCCTGAAGTACTGAGGTATTACTATAAGGTGATTGAGTTTTTGAAACAGAAGATGTCGGCGAAAGTTACTGATTGGCAGAAAATTGATCAAACGGCACAAGAAGGCAAAGAGTTGATACATGCTTACTATGAGAGGTTGTTAAAGGCGTTCAAACACTACAGTGGTACAGAGGTCATAGAACAGAAAGACATGAATCACCTTGTGTTCAGGTTTGATGAAGGGTTGAGGCCAGAGATTAGCCAGATGATTAAGAATCATTTGATCTGTTGGCAAGCGAAGCCCATTGATGAGGTGTTGCAGTATGCAAAATACTGTAGTGATGAGATTGAATTGAAGCAAAGAAAGCTGAAGGAGAAAGTGATGGTGATGCAAATTAAGGCAGCTAAAGCAGGGATGCAGGGAAATGGAGTGCAGCAGATGGTACAGCAACCGCAAGGGAACGGGGTGTTTCAGACGCAACCGAGAGGCAGAGGTCGAGGAGGTTTTGTGAACCGTGGTCCAGATTTGAATACAGTTGTGGTTCAAAATGATGTGCAAGGGATAAAAAAGATGTTACCATGCCATGCGTGCGGGGGCGTGGGACACTGGAAGCAGGAATGTCCGATGATGGTGCAGGATGGTGTTCTTCAACAAAGCAATGATGTCAATACATTTCAAAATGTAAGGGGTCCAAGAATGAGGGGTTCAGATGCAGGATCGCCAGCCCATGCAACAGATGCAAATGCCACGTGTCCAACCAGCACAGGTGCAGCAATTACAACAGCAGATTCCCTTGGTACCTAGACAGCAAATGCAGTTGCCTTTAGCTCCGATGGGACAGCAACAGGTGATGCTTCCTCAACAGGTCACAGGTCAAACAATGAGTCAAAATAATGCAGTACAACAGTTCCCATTACGTGGTGAGAATGGAATAAACAATGAATGGTCAGATGACTGCTCAGACAGTGAGGAGTGCAGGCTTTCAGCATCCCCAGAAGTAGATCAGAGAGGACCTTATGTACAGGGAAAGGTGATGGGTCACAAGGTTTCATTCCTGGTTGACACTAGAGCTACACGCTCTACGGTCAGAAGTGCAGAGGTTCTGAAATTGCCACTTTCAGGACGTGCTATAAAGGTAGTAGGAGTAGCAAATCAGCTCCTGACAAACCCGATTACAGATCCGGTTCAAGTTGAGATTGGTACTTTTCAGGGACTGCACAGGTTTGTAGTCTGTGATTCAAGTCCTGTGTCCCTACTGGGAAGAGACTTGCTGTGTAAGACGAGGTGTTTAATCACCTGTTCCAATGAAGGAATAGAGGTGCAGACAAACAGTGATGATGAAGGAGACGATGGGCAGATCTCAGAACCAGAGACGGAAACTACAGATGAGGAGTACCCTTTGATAAGCTTCTTCCCGATGTTCACACTGACCGATTTGCCAACAGAATTACAGGGAAGAGTGACAGAAAAAGTGTGGGACTTGACAGGAAAGGAAGTGGGACTGACAAAAGGAGTAGAACCAGTCAAAGTAGATGTGAAGCCAAATGCAGTGTTTCCCCAGGTACTGCAGTACCACATGGCACAAGATGTCCTCATCCAGGTGACGCAGATAATTGCAGATTTTGTGAAGCAAGGGGTCCTGAAGGAAGTGATGAGCAGCCCATGTAATTCACCAATAATGGGTCTGAGAAAGCCTTGTATCTGAGAAAGATTAATGAGATAGTGGTGAAGTGTTGTCCTATAGTGCCAAATCCAGCCGTGATCATGTTTCAGGTTCCCTGTGACACAGAGTGGTTCACAGTTGTGGACTTGTCTCAAGCATTCCGCCGTCCGCCAAGGTCAGAATGACCCCCTTTGTGTCAATGGGAAACGGGTATGCAGATCAAGCCGCAAGGTTTTGTGCATTGAACTGTATATCGTTCAAAGATCAGTGGGAATTGTTACCTGAAACTGAAAATGAGACATGCACAGGTTACGCATTGAGAGTGGTTGACACAATGGAAGAGTTAAAATTGTTACAGGGACGTGCCAGCAGAGAAGAGAAACGTTCTTGGCTTAAAATGCAATGCGTACAAAGACCTGATGATTTGTGGATTTCAGATGAGGGGAAAATGGTTTTGCTTAACAGTCTTTTGTCACAGTTTGCAAGGTTTTACCATGGTCAAGCACATATTGGGAGAGACAACATGATCAGGTTGTTCAAAATTGATTGGTTTAACCCAAAGTTCAGACAAGCCGCAGAAGTAATCTGTCACAGGTGCATCATCTGTCAGCAGATGAATGCGGGGAAAGGTACTGTGGTGAATTTGGGCCACATTGGGAGATCTGGAGGTCCATTTAGCAGGATGCAGATGGATTCTATCAAGATGCCTGTGTGCGGAGGTTTGAGATATGTGTTGGTGATTGTGTGTATCTTTAGTCATTGGATTGAAGCTTACCCTACACGTAGGAATGACAGTCTCACAGTAGCGAAGTTGCTGCTTAGGGAGTTGATACCACGTTTCGGGTTTCCGATCTCTTTAGAATCAGATAGAGGAAGTCACTTCAACAACGCGGTGGTTAAGCTCTTGTGTGCCGCACTGAATATTGAACAGAAGCTGCATTGTAGCTACCGTCCCGAAGCCTCAGGACTAGTGGAGCAGATGAATGGTACCTTGAAGTCGAGAATGGCGAAAATGTGCGCAGCTACCAATTTGAAATGGCCAGATGCATTGCCCTTAGTGCTAATGTCAATGAGAAATACGCCCAACAAGAAAACAGGACTGTCTCCGCATGAAATTGTTATGGGCCGAGCTATGAGATTGCCTGCAGTGCCTGCAAATGCTCTTGTGAATATCACGGATGATATGGTGTTGGACTACTGCAAGGGTCTGGCTGACGTGGTCCGCTCTTTCTCTCACCAGGTGGAAGCAACCACACTGCCACCAATTATTGATCCAGGTCACAATCTGAAAGCTGGTGACTGGGTTGTTGTCAAGAAACACATGAGGAAGTCGTGTTTGGAGCCACGTTGGAAGGGCCTGTATCAAGGGATACTGACAACTACTACTGCTGTGAAATGTGAAGGAGTTCCAAACTGGATACATGCCAGTCACACAAAGGTGATGTGTCCAACTGATGAGGAAATTGAGTTGTCGAAAATAACAACTGCAGAAAAGGAAGTCTGAGGGCCGGAGAGTAATTAAAGGCGAACTGAGACTGGAGGAGAGCCTGTCGAGGATGGCCTGGTCACTCAAACAGCAAACGAGATCCAGAAGGGTGACAGTGAGCCTATCTCAACTGAGGCACCAGGGGAACCGAACCAAAGATAGGTTCTCCCAGAAGCAGACGGATGCGGGTTTGAAGTTGAACCCCTGACAGACCCAGAGGGCGAAGGAGTTGAGGCAGAAGGAAATCAGAGTGTTCAGACTCCTCTGGAGCAAATTTCAGGTCCAGCAAGAAGAAACACCATAGCACAAGAGGAGGGCAGTGAACAGCAACCTGAAAAATCAAAAAGTAAAAAGACGCTCAAGGGAGATAAGTGGCCAGAATCACAAACTGCAAAAGGAAAAGTGGTCATCAACGAAACAATAGAGGAAGAGGTCGATACCACAAGGAAAGAAGACCTGAGTGAAGGAGAATTGCAGGGTGACCGCAAATTGAAAAGAAAGAGAATAGCAAATAGAAGGTACGCAGGTCCTGAATGGGCTTATGCGACGTCAGCTGAAAGGCAGCAGGAGTTCTTGGCATTCTGTTTTGATCGTGAAGTTCCAGGTCAATATTATGGTACTTGAAGTTGCCCACAAATGAGAGACTGTGTTAAGCTGAAATTGAATAAAGGGAAACCTGAGAAAAGATACCAATGAAAATTACCAGATGTGACACTGTTAACCTGAATTGACTTTTGAAAAACGATTTTGACAAGCTGCTAACCTGATTTGACAAGGATCCTGGGAGTGAATGAGAATGCTGTAAATACTTGCTGAAGAGAGACTTTGCTTAACTTTGCAGAAAAAAAGAAAAAAAGAAAAAAACTTGCTAACCATCCTCTAATTAGCTGTTTACACCTGTGGTACTCTTACTTTCTGATTCTTTACAGATCATGATTGACACTAGAAATAATAATAAGGGGAGTAGGATTTGTAGATGGTTGGGTATTATTTTGGGTGTTGTGTGTGCGGTAGTAATCATAGCTGTGATTGTGGGAATGCCATTGGTGGATAAGAGTGGAACTAACAATGCTACAGTTCCTGAGACTACTACACTAACCCCATGGGAGAGATTTGAGCAGGATACGAAGTATTTGCATGAGGGATCTAACACAAGAGGGGAACTATCTACTAATGTTTTCTATTGCTTGTTGAATGAGTATGTTGAAACAATGGATGCGAAGAATTGTTATGTATGCACAAAAATTCCTTTGTCAGTACAAGAAGGGGTTACCTATCGTAGTTTGCCTTTAACATACAGGATAAGTTGTAGTTTGTTATTAACAAGGTTTTATGATCAAGAATACATTCAGTACTTCTATTCTAACCTGGATGTAGTGTTTTCTTTTGTGCCTATAAATGAATATTTGAGTAAAGTAGCTAGAGATTATAGTATAAAAATAGTTAGGGGTTTCTTTGAGCCAATACTGACATTTGGTACAGCTTATGCGCATCACAATAATCTCACCTGCTTACTAACGCCTGTAGAGAAGAGCTTTTTAGATCACACTGATGATAGAAGAAAAGCGTTAAAAGAAAAGCTAGAAAAGGGATTAGAGAAACAAACGTTTACAAATGATTATGCTTATAGCTCAATAAAGACACAAGGAAAATTAGCTTTAGATGAATTACACGTAGAAAAGCTTTGTATATATAGGCTAAAATCTTCTCATGACACTTTATTTGTGGGAACGAGTGATTGCAGACATGTGTTTTTGTTTCAGAGTAAGTGGACGTTCATGTTAAATGGACAGGATCCAGCGATCCCGGGGATCTACTACATATGTGGACATAGGCCTATATTTATACTTTTTTAGCACCGCATTTGCACCACTTTTTGACACAAAAACGGCACAAACTTACAAAATACAATTGTATTTTGTAAGTTTGCACAGTTTTTGCATCAAAAAGCGGCGCAAATGCGGCGCTAAAAAAGTATAAATATGGGCCTTAATGCTTATTACCGGCTTCCAAAGGGATGGTATTGGACATGTTATTTGGGAATAGTTTTTCCAAAGATTTACCAATTTGATGACTTAAGGAAGTTTCCTAAAATGTCTGAATTACATCATACTAGACAGAAAAGAGAGACAGCTGATGCAGTCGTGGGTGATATATTTGGAGCAATAATTCCTTCAGTGGGAGTTATCTTGAATTCAATAAAGATTCAAAAGTTGTCTACTATTGTGGATAACATGCTGACAAACTTCACAGGGGCTATACTCCTGATGGATACTGAACTTGCTGCGGAGAGGGCTATGACTCTTCAAAATAGGCTTGCTTTAGACATTCTTTTAGCGAAAAGTGGCGGAGTCTGTAAGATGCTTAATGAGCGCCACTGTTGTGCCTATATTCCAGATAATAGTAATCAGATTAGACGTGTGCTTACTAACCTAACAAGAGATAGTGCAGATTTGAAGGAACTGAAAGAACCAGGAGTTTGGGAAAAGGTTGGGAAAGGACTTGCGAAGGTGGGAAGCTGGTTTAGTAATCTTTGGTATAGATTATTGGGAAAATTAATGCAGGGGGTAATAATTGTTTTAGTTTGTTTATTTGGGCTATGGTTATCATGCAAAATTAGTAAAAGGATCAGGGCGAAATTGGAAAAAAACGCAATGCAAGGACAGAAGAAAAGAAAAGGGAAAAATTATTCGGAGCAAAATATGAAAAGACAAAATCAGGGTAAGAAATTGAAATGAGGGAATTGAACAAATGAAATAAATGTTAAAGAATGGATTTTTGTGATGACAAGTGTCATCAGAGGAGGGATTGTTGGAGTGTAGCTTTTTTAATCAAAATTAACATGAAATGTTTGCGTATTAATGTATAATGATGCTGCATAGAAAATGTATTAACGTGCTTCTATTAAAACGTGCGTGTGAAATGTGCCCACGGGGAGTGGCCACCAATGTATACGATGATTAATGAAGTTGACTAATAATGAAATATTTATGTACTAATGTATGATTTTGTACTAGTAATAAGTATTTTATGTTAAGGTTTTTGCTAATTAATCACTAGGCTTTAGTTAGCATGAGTCGGGGCCTAGCTGCCTGGTTCCATATAAATGTGTTTTTCTAACGTTCAATGTGCTGACTTGCTGAAGGACATGAAGCCTTACTTTTCCAGAAGCTAGAAGATATATGTAACTGTAGTAAATCCTTTCTCATGAGAATCGACTTGCTCAAGGAGACATTCTTGCCGAACGCAACAGTGTAAACTTGCAACAGGTACAAGGTTGACTGAACTGGTATAGACAATGGGGCTACTGACTGAGCCTGAGAAACGTAAAGTTTTCACCTGACATTCTACCCGTTGGAGACATCAATTACACGAGCCAATAAACTACGTGAGGACTGTTATGGGGTGACAATCTTAATGAGGCGACAAGTGGACTATTGGATGGAGATAACGATGCACCAAAACTTGTCCAATTGGAAATTAGGGGACTGTACGACAAGTTTGATATAATTCTTGAATACAAGGAGAAATCAGCCATTCTTAGCCATTCTGAGCCATCATCAGCCTTATTCCGAGCCACTTTTATGCCGTTGCCATTACGTGCCTTTGTCATTTTGACTTTGCCGTTTGATTCTTCGAACTATCCTTCCCCTACTTTGCTTATCCCGTTCTATACTTTTCCTCCTTATGAGGGAAGTGTCCCTATTGCCCGTCTTGCTGAACTTTGCTGAGTTTCCTGGCTGATGGCAAATCAACTGATGTCCTGAGGATGAAGACTGACTCTGTATGCTGACCCATTACAGAGGGTAACTATATGATGATGAAATTGTAATTGTCTGTTTGCCTTTTCTTCTAGGTACCAACTGCTAACTTTGATAGAGACCATAGTTAGACGTTTTCTAAATTTGTGTTGCAAAATTGTTTTGCATGAAGCCCAACATGCTAATGCTAATTCGAGGTTAGTTTAGGAAGTTCACTAAACGGACACAAATAGACAAATTACTGAATCTATGCTTTGTTGAATAATGCGCTAATGATACTCTGCTAAAGTTAATCCATGTTGACGTTGTTCTATGTTCTAATGTTTATGATCTTTGCTTTGATGAAATCTTATTCGAGTTGCCATATTATGACATTGTTGATAAGTTTTCCGGTATTGAGACTAATAAACTTACTAATAGAATTGTAATCAATAGGGAATAAATATCATAAATCTTGCTAAATCTGGTGTGGTTATTCATGACTGAAAGGTCATGGTGTGTTTCGATTCTTCTTAATGTCATTAATTAATATGATTGATTAGCTATTGTGATTATTGATGAGGTTATTGATCAATTGATTGATATGTTGAGTAGTAATCTCATCCTAAGGTGTCTTCAATCAGGGTCAAAAGATTCATCGGCCTAAAACGAGTCCCAGAGTGAATAAATTATCTAGATTGGGACGCGTTATCACTACTACTCCAACATCCTCCATTCATGGCCAACAAGGAATTAGAGGTATGTTTTCTTGGTGTTTATATGCCATGCTTGTGTTCAAGTAGCACCGTATTGTGCAAAATATTACACTGGAACAAAAATTAGGCAAATCCCTTTTCCACTATTTATATTGTTCATCTAATAATTACTGGTTGTACTCCAACCTTTACATCTGAAACATGTGAGTTAATGGGAGTCAAAATCAGAACAGTGAGCACAGTTCAAAAATTTTGATTTTGTAATAGTGCACTGTCTCGAGGTAATGTAGCTCATATGAAACCTGTTTGTAGTACTCAAGATACAGAAATAATGGCACAATAGCAATTGCTCCATTTTCCCCAGACCAAACTTTACACAAAATCTTTCTAGTGTTTTTTTGATTTCCGAACACTCTGACTCTCTATTGTTGACAGGTTTGTTTATTTCCAATGTTCTCTATACTGCTCTCAAAATGTTTGTTTTGTTTATCTAAGATGCCCTGTATTGTCATTGTATGGTCCTCTTTATGTCAGCATGTACATTTCTGTTGATAAAATGTACCATATGTACATTTTGTACGATTTGTAGGTAGAGGTACTTGTATAGTCCATATGTAGCTGATACACAACAGAACGCTGAACAAGTTGTGAGAGCCCAAGATATCAACCAGATCATTTCCAATGAGACAAGTAACAAGAAGGGTGCACTGTGTGGGCGACGGGGCAAGGGCACTGGTTCTTGAAGAGATGAGCTTTCAGTTTCTTTCAGAACTGCAGAAGGGCAAAAGTGGTTCTGCTGTTCAATGAGGATGTTGGTCCACATCCTCGACTTATAAATTCAGAAGGTCTGTCATCCGTTTTTTCCTTGTTGTATTCATCTCAGTTCTGACAATGTCCTTCCTTAGAGTATTGCCATCTACAGGAGGTGCTTAGTTTCTTTAGAGTATTGATTCTGAAATTCTTGAAGGTGATGCAACTGGTTCTGTAAAATATACTACGGGCTTGGAGAAGAAGCCATTATAGCTCCTCCAGCATTATCAGCATAAACGTGATATGTTTGAACTTCTTGAAGTCCTTGATTAGATGTGCCACCACGTGTAAGATGCTTCTCAGGATGGCACAATGGTTTCTGGGTCGCTATTGGGCAGAGATTTGCCTCTGTCCAAATGGGAGAGTCCTGGCTGTACTGTCTTTGATATCATGCGCTCTAGGACCCTCGTGGTCCTGGGGAATCTAGACAGGAATTACATGATCTGGTGGGAGGTGTTAAGGAATGGTTATGGAACTTATGACACAATGCATGCAGTGTGCAATAGTATGGTAAAATATATAGACATCTGATTCAGAGCTCTGTATGTGATGTATTCATTGCATTCTCCCAGGCTGGGGAAGACTCTACAACCTGCTACCAAGGTGAGATATATGCCCAGAATAAACAAAGCTGCTCTCCTTGAAAGTTTGCAAAGATGCAGCAAAGTGATGTTGTATGCCATGTGCATCCCAAATCGATGCAAAGCAGTCTGCGATTAGTAAATGTAGAGTGAAAGTTCTATTCCAGGCCATACACAGCGATCAAAGAAGCTGAAGGCCTTGCAAAGGAGCACATTCAAAAATCCTACCAAAACCCGCTGGAAAGGCTGAAAGAAGAGATACTGCACCATAACACAGAGCCATCATCAATACAAAGCAAACAGTAAAGATATTGACGACCAGGTACAAAAACAGAAACGTACTTACCGGTACAAGCGAATGAAGTGCTATATGACCCTGAAAATCAGATGAGACGACCAGGCCCAAGCAAGAGGTGTTGCATGCCAAGGTTGCCAGTCCTGCTTTGCAAGAAGACCACTACCTGAACAGCACATACTCTCAATGGCGACAGAAGGGAGCTCAAAGTACAAAGCAACTACATTCCTAAAGTGACCACCTCAGTTTGATACAGTGAAGAAACAGAACACTGGTGCCAGGTGGACTGCATGGATCGAAACGTTCAATGACTTCATAGATGCACTAAGAGAAGAAGATGATAAGAAAATCATTAAATACTTGAAAAACCTAGCCAATGATGGATTGAAAATAGGGTTAAACAAAGTCTCAGAAACTGATGCAATGTCAAACCAAAAGATAAAAGAAGCATTTAATGCCAAGTTCCATCCGATGTCGAATGTTGACTATGAGAGATGCATCTTCAACCAAGCACTACATCAAGCTGGTGAAACGATGGTTGAATTTGGTGAGAGAATTGATGCACTTTTCAAACAGTGTCAGTTCTGTAACTTTAATGATGAGGAAGCCTTGTGCCTCAAAGTCATTGATGGCTGCCTTTTAGATTTCTTCAGAAGATGCATGTTAAGAGAGCCACTCAGCTTAGAGAGAATGCTAATGGCTGCAAGTGCAGAAGAATGAGCAGATGGACAAGCTGCCTATATAGAACCAGGAACAGTGCATAATAAATTAGCGTTGATCATGAAAAGCAAGCAAAAGCACAAAATAGATGCACACAAGTCAACGCTTCTGAAGAAGAAAAAGTTATACTTTCAATGTGGGTTTACGTTTCCCCATTAAGGTAAATGTCCAGCCATAGTCAGGCATGTGAAGGCTGCGGGAAAGAAAACCACTTCGTAACAGTTTTCAAAGTGAACAGGAAACCAAATGCCTCACAGCGAGAAGAGAAAATGTATGCCAGAAGGTTCCAGAAGCATCCTCCTCATGCCCACAAGACCAAAAAGCAACATCAGTTACAACAAGTAGAAACCAAGCACAGTCGATCATCATCAAATTAATCATATAAAGACTCTTCAATGTCATTATCAAGCACTAGTGAAGAAGATGGATGTGCGTTCATGATGTTGCCTAAGGAACTATGTGCACATGTAGGATTAGCTGCTTTCAAAGAACAAAAGTAAAAAAAGAATCACCAAACAAACTGAAAAAAATCATTTGGACACTGCCCTAAAATTACATTAAAGGTGAACGGTTGCCTCATAACCTTCATTATAGACAGTGGTGTGTCATTTAACATCATGCCGGTAGAAAAGTTTAACAGCCTGTTTCCTGTACCACGCCTTGAAGCATGACTTTATTGAACGCTCCACCTGTCCTATGCCGTATGTTTCTCCCATAGTTGTGGTGCCAAAAAAGGAAAGTGGAGGTGCAATGTGCATTTGTGCCGACATGTACCAGGCCAACAAAGCAATTGAGATAGAAATACAACCTGGTCCCCATGTAGCAGACATGATCATGCAGTTGAACGGAGCCAAATTCTTCTCCTTTTTTAACCTGCACGAAGGATACCATCAACTTGAGCTGGAAGAGAACTGTAGGCACATTACTACTTTTTGGACTTATGTTATTTTTTTCAGATGCAAAAGACTGAGTTTTGGGGTATCTTCGGCTGCGGAGATATTTCAGGATGTTATTTGCCAAGTTAATCAACCTGTTACACATGCTTTCAATTAGAGTGATGACATTCTGGTATTTGGGGGAACAACAAATATGCATGGCAAGGCACTAGGCTGTTATGCAAGTGTGCCAATTACTTGTTGATGCAGGTCTCATTTTGAATGCAGCAAAGTGTGAGTTTCACAAAACCAAACTTAAACCCATTGGGCACATATTCTGTGATGGGGAGCTGACTCCTGACCCAGAAAAGGTGCAAGCATTGTCATCCCCTATGCCCCCCACAAGATGCAATCATGCTACGATCCTTCTTAGACATGGCCAGTTATTACTCAAAGTACAGTTGTGACTTTGCTACTGTGCGTGCCCCATTGAGAGACCACAAAGTGGAATGTCCCATTCCAGTGGTCTCCTCAATGCGATCATAGTTTCAATTAAATAAAACATGTGATTGAGAATGCAACTTAAATTTCTTATTTTGACCCCAAGTTGCATACTGAGATCACAGTAGATGCAAGCCCAGTGGGGCTGGGGCAATCATTGCTCAACAATATGGCCATCCGAATTCCGAGAGACACATTAGGGGTCATTCCAACCTTGGCGGTCGGTGTTAAAGCGGCGGCAAAACCGCTAACAGGCTGGCGGTAAAAAAAATGGAATTCCGACCCTGGCGGAAACCGCCAACAGAGCCTGCCACTTCAACACACCGCCCGCCACGGTGGGACAAACAAACAGTGCGGCAGTCACCGCCAACAGACAGGTGGGAGACAATGTACCGCCCACCCTATCACAACCCACCAATCCGCCACCTTTTCCGGGGCGGTAGCCCCGCCGGTAAATACACGGCGGAAACAGCCATTTCAAACGGAAAACGCTCACCTCCATACACCCCACGAGGAATCTGGACTGCATGGAACCCGAACTCCACATCCTCCCAGCGATTGTCTTCCTGCTCCTCTACCAGGAGGACGAACACCGGCGCAGAAGACAACGGTGAGTACTGCACCTACGACACAGGGGAGGGGGAAGGCAAAAAATTACGGGGACACACATATGCGACACACCCACCATCACCCTCACCCACTACAACACACACATCAATGCATAGCAACACATCACAGTTACCCCCCCAAACCCCCCAGAAGAATGCAAAGACAAAAGGAAATGATTATAAACTTTGGAATATATTGTATGACTGAGTATAAAATATATCACACATCTAAAACTTTATATACATAAATTGTCAAGTCTGATATGTGTATCAGGCATTGTTCGTGGGCCACTGGGCCCAAATCACATGGGCAAAGCCCACACAGGATACCTGACTCCAACGGAGAGAACACTGCAGGGGCATCAGATAGGAAAACTACAGGCACCTCAGGGGGAAGGGAAAGGGGGGCACCTCAGCCAGATGAGTCCACAACGCCAGATCCACCAGGGGCCTCCATGGTCACTGTTCCATCCTGGGGAGTGCAAAGCCACAGTCTCTCAAGTCTCTACAGTGGGTGGCTTGCCCACTGTGCCATCCTGGAATGCCACAGTCTCTCAAGACTCTACAGTGGGTGGCTTGCCCACTGTGCCATCCTGGGGAGTGCAAAGCCACAGTCTCTCAAGTCTCTACAGTGGGTGGCTTGCCCACTGTTACATCCTGGGGAGTGCAAAGCCACAGTCTCTCAAGTCTCTACAGTGTGTGGCTTGCCCACTGTTACATCCTGGGGAGTGCAAAGCCACAGTCTCTCAAGTCAATAACAGTCTCCACTGGTACTGGAGGGGGACTAGTGCCCAGAGTGCTTCGTGCAGCCCTGCCCGACACAGATGCGGGCCTGCCCCTTCCGCCAATGGGCCAGCGGTGCTTGAGATGAAGGGCCCAGTTCAGCGGTGCTTGAGACGGCGGTGCCCAGCGGAGCGGTGCTTGAGATGAAGGGTCCAGTTCAGCGGTGCTTGAGACTGAGGTGCCCAGCGGAGCGGTGCTTGAGATGAAGGGCCCAGCGGAGCGGTGCTTGAGATGAAGGGCCCAGCGGAGCGGTGCTTGAGATGAAGGGCCCAGTGGAGCGGTGCTTGAGATGAAGGGCCCAGCGGAGCGGTGCTTGAGACGGCGGTGCCCAGCGGAGCGGTGCTTGAGGACGCCGGTGCCCAGCGGAGCGGTGCTTGAGATGAAGGGCTCAGCGGAGCGGTGCTTGAGATGAAGGGCCCAGTTCAGCGGTGCTTGAGACGGCGGTGCCCAGCGGAGCGGTGCTTGAGATGAAGGGCCCAGCGGAGCGGTGCTTGAGATGAAGTGCCCAGTTCAGCGGTGCTTGAGACGGAGGTGCCCAGCGGAGCGGTGCTTGAGATGAAGGGCCCAGCGGAGCGGTGCTTGAGATGAAGGGCCCAGCGGAGCGGTGCTTGAGATGAAGGGCCCAGCGGAGCAGTGCTTGAGACGGCGGTGCCCAGCGGAGCGGTGCTTGAGAAGGCGGTGGCCAGCGGAGCGGTGCTTGAGATGAAGGGCCCAGTTCAGCGGTGCTTGAGACGGCGGTGCTCAGTTCAGCGGATCAGCCCATGGCGTGGAGGTCATTCGCCACCTGACCTGTGGCTGGCTGCGCCTTCCTGCCCACCTGGGATGGGCCTGGTGGGGCCCTCCTGGGCTGCAGTACCGGGCCTGTTGGTGTCCTCCTGCCCACCTGGGATGGGGCATGCGGGGCCCTCCTGCACAGCTGGGCTGCTGGCGGTCTTGTCGGGCGTGCTGCCCTTCCCAGCCTTCCCTGGTCGCCTGTGGCCCTTCCCCACCTTTGGCGGTGTGCCAGGTGGCACCACACTCCCTGCCGGAGCCATTGTAGGGATTTTGGTCCCAGGTGTTTTAGGCCTCTCGGACCGGGCACTGACAATCTTCGCATGTTTTTGCGGCGGTGGGCTGACTGTGCCTCGGCTCCCTACTGAGCTGTCTGCCCTTGAAGGTGGGGGACTCCACAGTCCATGGCAGACTGTCTTCACAGGGACCGCTGTTGTGGTGGCTGAGGTGCTGACTGGAGTCTTTTTAGATGGACGGGGTGGGGGAGTTGTTGGGAAGAGGTCAAGTTTGGAAAGGAAAATAAGTTTAGTAAGAGAGGGACGGGTAGGTGTAGTAGGTATGGGAGTGGAGGAAGAGGTTGTGGTTGTAGGAGTTTGAAGTCTGGAGTCTTTGGGTGCAGGTGCTTGGGCTGGAGGCTGTTGTGAGGTGGATGGCTGTTGGGTGGGTGGCTGCCTGCGTTTGTGTATCTTGGAAGAGGGGGTGACAGACACACTGGGAGAGGACACAGGGGACGTGTGAATGGTAGTGGGGGTGGTGACTGCACGTGTGCGGGGGGTTCTGGTGGGTGTGCTGGTGATGGACGTAGTGGCTGAAGATGTTGTGCATGCAGGTGTGAGTGGAGACGTGACAGGGAGGGAGGAGGGAGACGAGGAGGAGGGGGACACAGTGGAGGCAGTGGGTGTTGGTATGTCTGTATGTGGATGTTGCTTGTGTGAATGCTTGTGTGATGTGTGGTGCTTATGTCTGGATGAGCTTCCCTTGGGTGTTGAGGTGTGTGCAGGCTGGTCTGATGGTGTGTCTGGGATAGGCAGAGATACAGGGGATTGGGTCTGGGTGGAGGAAGTTGGAGGGGGGAGGCTAGAGACAGGGACAATTGCTGCCATCAGTGCTGAGGCCAGAGTGTTGAATGATCGCTGATGGGCAGCCTGACCCGAATGAATGCCCTCCAGGTATGCATTACTCTGGTGCACCTCCCTTTCTACACCCTGGATGGCATTCAAAAGGGTAGACTGCCCAGCAATGATCGTCCTCAGGAGGTCAATGACCTCCTCACTGAGGGCAGCAGGGGTGACTGGGGCAGGGCCTGAGGTGCCTGGTGCGAAGGAGATGCCCACCTTCCTGGGTGAGCGGGCACGGGGCAAACGCTGAGGGGCTGCTGGGAGGGCGGTGCTGGTGCGCTGGGTGGCGGCTGTACCTGTTGTAGCGGGGGGCACGGATGTTGCTGCCACCACAAGGGAGCTCCCTTCAGAGGACGAGTCGCTGTCACTGACATCCGCACGAGTCCCCGCTGTGGAGCTCCCCTCGCCCTCCGTCTCACTGGTGAAATCCGAGTCAGTTGCATGGCCCGCCATTGCCATGTGAGATGCAGCTCCCTCGTGCTCCGATGCCACTTCTCCTCCGCCTGATGATGCTAATGCACAAATGAACAGGAAGACAACAAAAATAGGGGGGTGGGAAAAAATAAAGAAATGTTGAGTGCATGCATTGGCGACACCGTTGGCGGACAGGACAGACACAGAAGCCCCCTGCACTACGCCGCGCACTTGGGGTCCACTACGCAATCCGTGGGACATGGCCTACAAGCCTATGGGCGACCCCTGCTCACATACATGACACAGGGCAATGAATAGCTGCACTTGGCACCCTACAGAGGTGGTGGGCGGGGGCACAGGGCCATGCCTTACGGAGGGGCCTAGCCTACAGATATCGCCCTGGCCTAGGGATACCCACAGCCCTCCTCCCCCACCCAGACACCTCCACTGCACGCAAAGTCACCAGGATTTGAGTGTACTCACCCCCTTGTGTCTGCTGTGATGTCCTCACGCGCCCATCCAAATCGGGGTAGGCCACCGCCAGGATCCGAGACATCGGGGGGGTCAAAGTACGCCTGGCACCCCTCCCACGTTGGGAGGCCCTCCCCAGCTGAGCCTCCGCCGTCTTCCTGCTCCAGCGTCGGATGCCCTCCCATCTCTTCCTGCAGTGGGTGCCCCGTCTCTGGTGTACCCGGACGTCCTTGGCGATGGCACGCCAAATAGCGATTTTCTGGTGGGCGCTGACCTATGTGACATGTACAGGGAGAGAAGAATAATCATCACTTTCTGCATGCACGATGTGAGTGGCCCCCCATGTGGCACATGCTCTCATCCGTCGTTTGATCCATGCTTCAATCGCTCCCCTCCCCACCATCTTTCATCCACCCCACTCAACACAGGCATTGGCCACAAAGCATGGTCCCAGTGTACTTACCTGTTGGTCTGGAGGACCGTAGAGTAGTGCATACTGGGGGAGGACCCCATCCACGAGTTTCTCCAACTCCTGAGCAGTGAAGGCAGGGGCCCTTTCCCCAGTCGCATGAGCCATTGTCTCTTCCAGACCGTGGTCACAGCAGCATTTGCAGTGTAGGTCCTCTCCTGTGGAAGATCAGGTATTGAGTGATTAAGCAGATAGAAAATGGCGGTCACGCCCGCGGCGGTGCGTACCGCGGCGGTGCGTACCGCGGCGGTGCGTACCGCCGGCGCACATCGTCATTGGCTCCTGAGACCCATAGGCTTCAATGTTAACCAATGCAGCTTTGCGCCGTGGTCTTCAACCGCCTACCGCCACGGTGTCCCACGCCAGCGCATTGACCTCACATCCCATTGTCGCACTTCACAGGTCAGGCAGCCGCCATTTCAAGGGCCCACATGCCTTATTTTCTACTGCGTCACACATACCTAGGCCTTGCATCGACACTCATACAAGCCATTCAATGCATTGGGAATCGTGTTATGTACAAGTTGTGGTTACGTACCTGTGGGTTGTTTGACTCTGTGCTCGCTGTTGTCCTTCATAGGCACCGTCCGCTGGGACATGCGAGGAGATGGAGAAATCTTCCCGTGTACAGATCGCTGGTGGACCTGTCCACAATGGAGGAAAGACATGTCATACTGACATACATGCTTGACCGAGCCACTACACAGGAACTATGTACCCAGTTGGAGCCAGACCTGATGTCACCAATCCGCCAACCCACAGGGATCCCCCCTCTAGTGCAGGTGCTGTCAGTACTCCATTTCCTAGCAAGTGGGTCATTTCAAACAACAGTGGCCATATCATCAGGGATGTCCCAGCCCATGTTTTCCAAGGTGTTGTCCAGAGTGTTGTCTGCCCTGCTCAAACACATGCGGAGCTACATCATCTTCCCTGAGGTGGGGGATTTGGCTACAGTGAAGGCTGATTTATATGCCCTTGGGCATATACCCAACATCATTGGTGCCATTGATGGGACACATGTTGCTTTGGTCCCCCCCCAGCCGGAGTGAACAGGTGTACAGGAACAGGAAGAGTTATCATTCCATGAATGCCCAGATGGTGTGTTTGGCTGACCAGTACATCTCCCATGTTAATGCCAAGTTCCCTGGGTCAGTGCATGACGCGTACATCATGCGGAATAGCAGCATCCCTTACGTGATGGGTCAACTCCAGAGGCACCGTGTGTGGCTATTAGGAGACTCTGGTTACCCCAACCTGTCATGGCTACTGACCCCAGTGAGGAATCCCAGGACAAGGGCAGAGGAACGGTACAATGAGGCCCATGGGAGAACTAGGAGGGTGATAGAGCGGACCTTCGGCCTCCTGAAGGCCAGGTTTAGGTGCCTCCATATGACTGGTGGATCCCTAATGTACTCACCAAAGAAGGTGTGCCAGATCATCGTGGCCTGCTGTATGCTTCACAACCTGGCTTTGCGACGCCAGGTGCCTTTTCTGCAGGAGGATGGTCCAGATGGTGGTGTTGTAGCAGCTGTGGAGCCTGTGGAGAGTGAAGAGGAGGAAGGCGAAGAGGACGACATAGACAACAGGAACACAGTAATACACCAGTATTTTCAATGACACACAGGTAAGAATCCACACCGGCATATTACATATACTTAACCCCTACTACCTCTCTACTGTCTGTCCTTTTCCCCCAGTGTATGGTAACTGAGTTGTGACTTTCCCTTCCGATTTCAGAGATGTGGGCCCCACTGCGTGACATCTGCTTTATTTCCCCATGGACTACAGCTGTGTGACATTGGTATGTTGGCATCACAATGTGTATATGCCATTTGGCACAGTAATGTCTAATACCTTTGTACAAAATCCCAGCCAGACTCCAGATTGTTTTATGCAATAAGTGTGTTTATTACAGTGCTCAAAATTGGTGGGTGGTTGCAAATCGTTGAGGTGTGATGGTGGAGGATTGTCCATGGCAGAGTCCAGACTATCAGTATCACAGGTGCATTGTCCAGATGCCTGTGGAAAGTGGAGCAGGGGCAGTGTAAGGTTGGACAGGGTGTCAATGTGGGACAGTGGGATGACAATCAGGGAGGTATCCTTTGCTGGCGGGGGTCTTGGCCTCTTACTCTGTCTTCTTCCTGGATCTCAGGGCCCGCTTGCGGGGTGGTTCTCCTTCTGCAGGAGGTGGGGTTCTGGTGGCCTGTTGGTCTTGTGTCGGGGCCTCCTGTCCACTAGCGCCGGCGGAGGTGGTAGGCAGTTCTTGGTCCATGCTAGTGTCAGGGGCCCTTTGTGGTGCAACAGTGTCCCGCAATGTGGTGACTACCTGATTCAGAGCCACTACGATGGTGCCCATGGCGTTACTGATGTTTCTTAGTTCTTCCCTGAACCCCATATACTGTTTCTCCTGCAGAAGCTGGATCTCCTGAAACCTTGCCAGGACCGTGGCCATCGTCTCCTGGGAGTGGTGGTATGCTCCCATGATGGAGGAGAGGGCCTCATGGAGGGTGGGTTCCCTGGGCCTGTCCCCCCCTATCGCACAGCAGCCCTCCCAGTTCCCCTGTTTCCCTGTGCCTCTGTCCCCTGGACTGTGTGCCCACTACCACTGCCCCCAGGTCCCTGTTGTTGTTGGGGTGGTGGGTTAACCTGGGTGTCCTGGGGACAGAGATATGGGCCCGCTGGGTGGGTGCTGTGCTGGTGTTCCCAGAGGGGGGAAGGTCTGCTGTGGCCTGTGGCTGTCTGAGGGGAACTGACTGTCCAGAGGTCCCCGATGGGCCGGGCTGGTCATCTAGATCCAGGGAGACAGAGGTGCTGTCATCACTGTGGGCCTCTTCTGGGGGTGGAGTGGACATTTGTGGACCCTCCTGCGCGGTGACGTGGCGTTCGGGTACTGCAGGGGTATAAATGTATGATTATTGCTTCTGTGTGTGCCATAGCGTGCAATGGGTGGGTGCCCGTGTACCCCTGTGCTTGCATTCCTGTGTGGGGGCTTTTGTGACAGTGGTTTGGGGGGGGATGGGTATGTGCAGTGGGCATGCTTAGGTGATGGGTGTCCATGCTTTGTGGTCGCATGCAGGGCTTGGTGTTGGGATGGGTGGGTTGTGAGGGTGAGACATTTGCAAGGAGTAGGTGTGATGGGGTGGGGGTGAGGGTGGGGGTATGGGTTGGCATGCTGGTGTGGTTGGGGGGATGAAGTAGTTAAGATTTGACTAACCAGAGTCCATTCCTCTGCCTATTCCTGCGAGGCCGCCAGGATGCAGGATCGTCAAGACCTGCTCCTCCCAGGTTGTAAATTCTGGGGGAGGAGGTGGGGGTCCGCCGCCAGTCTTCTGCACCGCGATGTTGTGCCTGGATACCATGGAACGCACCTTCCCCCGTAGGTCGTTCCACCGCTTCCTGATGTCGTCCCTATTTCTTGGGTGCTGTCCCACAGCGTTGACCCTGTCCACTATTCTGCTCCATAGCTCCATCTTCCTGGCAATGGTGGTGTGCTGCACCTGTGTCCCGAAGAGCTGTGGCTCTACCCGTACAATTTCCTCCACCATGACCCGGAGTTCATCGTCAGAAAACCTGGGGTGTCTTTGCGGTGCCATGGGGTGGTTTGGGTGATGTGTGGGGTGGATTGTGTGGTGCTAAGTGTGGTGATGTGTATTGGTGTGTAGTTTGAAGTGTGTGGTAATATTGCTGGGTGACAGTGAATTGCGCGTCTGGGTGCTCGGGTCTCTTATCTCTGTGCGTGTTCACGAATCTCTAGGAGTAGGGGTTTGTGGGTGATGTGGGTGTGTGTTTTATATTGTATTGGGTGTGTGGGAGTGGTGTGTATGTGTCTCAGGTGTGTGTATTTCGATGTATCCAATGTGGCTGTGTGTAGTAAGAGTGTGTGTATTTTGAGCGCGGCGGTGTGTACCGCCAATGGAATACTGCGGTTGAAAGACCTCCGCGTGGATTCGTGTGTTGTGATAGTGTGGGCGTATTTCTGTTGGCGTGACGGTGGAGGTTTGGTCATCGCCAGTTTCTCGCTGGCCTTTGGTGTGCGGACTTTTGTGGATGTCTGTATTTTGGCGGTTTGCCTGTTGTGGGTCAGAATGACCGTGGCGGTTTACCGCGGCCGCGGCGGTGTTATGGCGGTCTTCTGCACGGCGGTAAGCACCTTTTATCACCGAGGTTGGAATGACCCCCATTGTGTCCCATGCCAATAGAAGCCTGTGTGAAATAGAGCGTGCCTACTCTCAGCCAGAGAAAGAGAGCCTGGCTGTAGTGTGGGCCTGTGAACTTTTTCATGTGTTTTTATATGGGAAATGTTTTACTATCATTACAGACCACAGTCGTTGCACACTCTCTTGAGAACCTGGAGGCTAAGATGAACCTCGCATTGAGAGGTGGGGGTTGCAACTGCAAGAGTATGACTATGGGATTGTACACAAGCCAGGAAAAAGACAAAAACCCAGCAGATTACTTTTCACAAGAGCTGATACATCGCCATGATGGTGTTTAGTACAGCGTATTGGAGCAGAGTGAAGAAATCCACTTGAGGGGCGGAGCAATTCTAGATGCAAGGTAATAAGTGTGTCCATTATGTTGCCAATTTGAGATCTACTTCTTTGGATTTTCTTACCAAAGAAGTGATTGACATTGCTGCATTTCTGATGGTGGGATTGCAGAATCTGTGAGTGGGTTGATGTAGCGTTTGGAAGCCTTACAACATACCTTGTTTCTGTTAGTCGCTTTATTAAAGGTGGTCTGTTAGAAGGTGGCTTTCGTTATGGACATGACAGTGCTGTATGCAAAGCAGAGTGCTGTAAGTTTTGTGAGGTTGTCTAGGAGATTGGTTTGGCTTTATTTCTTCACTTGTCACACTCGTTCTCTGAGAGTTCTTGTATGCAGCAAAGTGCTGAAGGTTTAGTTTTGGAGTTTTAAAATATGGTGCATTTAGCTACACATAGTTTGTGTAGACTTGAAGGCGCTGAATAGTGTGTTGACATCTGACCATCTGAGAACCATCCACCTCTGGTTCTAGGCATTACTGGCTGCCCCTTCCACTTCTTGCTCAGAGAATACTTAGAATGTCATCCTTAGTGGCAGGATAGGAATTATGCTGTCCAGAACTGTGATTGCCACATGTGAGCTGCCCAGTTGTGGCCGTCCCATCAACAGTTCAGCCAATCATGTACCCATGTTGGCACCCCGAAAGTTGTGAGTGTATGTCCCACCTGAGTGGCATGCTACAGCAGTATTCGAGGATCCACTGCATGACTTAAGGATTCTGGCATTCGAGTACCTACTGCAGGATGTGAGCATCCTTGGATTCTGGTATCTTTCGCAGTATGTGATGATCCCGCAGTTTATAAAATCCACTTCCATGGCATGACCATGTGCTTCACTTTCCTACCTTGTGATGAGAGGAAGTCTCTACTTAGGCTCTGCTCTCATCTTCTCAGAAGAGTCCTGCTTGTGGTGCATCTTAGAACAACTCATACAGCTAAATGACGAAGAATGAACCCACATACATGGAACTCTTCAAAGAATCTCCATACACCTTGGAACTCTTTGATTTAGCTGTATTCAGAGGCCTCCGGTTATGGATCAACTAGGGATAGCTATATTTAGTTGTTTGCATTATTACTCTACTGTTGGATTTTTGAACTGCCCATTCTTAAATTAGAATGTTGCTTGTCTTCTAGGATGTGGTGTAACAACTGTCTCTGGGGTCTTTGGAGAGTTATTTACAAATCTGGAGTAAATCTTTTCTTTCATTCAGTGCCTCTAGTTATGGAGCCAACTGTTATACCACATCAGAACAGGACCAGTCTCATGACAATTCCTTTGGCTCTCGTAAGATAAAAGTACTGTGCCACTGAAACATTGTGTGTTTACCCTAATGCACCTGTTGCTAAAGTGATTAATGGGTATTTTTACGGTTTCTGTTGAATGATACTATTTACGGGAAATCCAGGTAAAAACAAAAACTACATGGCATTGATATTGATATGACAGAGAGAAAAGTAGCCATGCTTTCTGTTTAGTACAAAAGAGCTGTTTCTCATGATAGACTGCAGAACATCAGCGACAGCCTCCATTTGATGAAACTAGCTGTGTGACTACAACCTAACAATGTTTCATGTGTGTTGTCTCTTATATCCCTATCCCACTTGCCCTCTCTTATGACAAAATGCTCCTTGACAACACCAAAAGCTCTCTTATTTATATTGCATTCACTCATATGCTTTTTTCATGCTAACCATATACATACACATATGACTGACCATGTAGGATCCCTTGTCTTCTGATGGGATGTAGGACAAGAAAGCACAGCAGAATAACTTTATAACTTGGAAGAGTTACCTAACTTTATTGATCGTGAAGTTGATTTACAATTTTGAATTTTCAGTACTTAAAATTGCTAATTAGGCAAGTGCGGTTTTTGATATTGCAAAGTTATGACATACATGACAACATGTCTATTCGCAAAGACCTTTACCCAATACCTTACATTCAAGGTTAAGGAGGAATAATGGCCTGTAGGAGCGCACATCCAGCGGCTTGGGAAAAACTACTATCAGCACCTAATGCTGGGAGTCCAGAATCTGACCACGAGTCTGAGCCTAGTTGAACACCTCCTACAAAGGATGGGTCAGAAGCGCGGAGGTTGCAGTATAATACTCAACCAGCAGGCCATTATTAACTGGTGTTTTCTAAAACATAAATGAGTTAATCGCAGCCCTAAGCTCTTTGAGCTGGATGGGCCTGTCAAGCTTGGTTCTTTGTAGTGAGAGAGTCGAGGCAGAGGGAGAACTCTCAGGAAGGCCTCCAGCTGCACAGAGGCAGGAGATGGATTTGTGGCATACAGCATGTGATAGAATTTGCAGAAAGCATAATTAATGGCAGCTTATGTGGTGGCCAAGGAGTCATCACCCTTTTTAATAACCACAATCTGAGTACATTGATGTTCTTCCTGATCGAGCCACAGCAGTAATCTTCACAAGCAGTCACCCATAGCGTGTAGCCTACTGAGGTGACGGTGGTAGTCATGTTTAGTCACATCTCCACTTCCCTGTGTTTCTTCGAGAGGTCCCGGAGGCGTTGAGGCTCAGCCATTTGGGCCGCAACCTCCCTAACTAAGGGCCGTAGCTCCTTTTGCAAGTACATCAATTCATCGTGCAATACCAAGAATGTACTTGAAAAACAGTGGCCCTTCACCACCACCTTGTGGGCGTCCTATTCTGTGGCATGAAGGGAAGTGGTATCTTTGTTATGTTAAAAGTACTGTGCGATACACGCTGAAAGGTCTTCTCTAAGTAGGGGATTTGAAAGAGCCTCGGTCTGCAGTTGCCATGTGGGAAATTGCAGGTGCAGTCTATGCCACTGCAGTGCTACCTGCAGTGGGAAGTGGTCAGATAAGGTGTGGGCCATGTATTCTGACCATACGATCATCCGTATGGTCATCTGTCCCAGGTAGGCAGAACCCAGGATGAAATCAATCCTTGCGTAGAGGCCATGGACAGGGAAATTAAAGTAGTACTTGTGGTCCAAAGGGTGACCAATATGCCACAAGCAATGGAGCCCCCTTTCAGTAAGCCATCAGCCAAAATACTGGAATACCCTCCTACTTAGTGCTCTGTGCAGGAGGGGGTTAGATCAATTCATCCAATATGCAGTTGAAGTCTCCCCCCACCCCAAGCAGGGAGCCACCAGGTCAAGAAATAGTTCAGGGGTGAGCATTTCAAGGAATTCTCTTTAGTTATGGTAGGGTGCATAAATACCCACCAGCATCAAAGGTGACCCATCTAGATGTTCCTCTAGCACTACATATTTACCACCAGCATCCACACTATAGAGTGCCATGAAGTAGGGGACTCCCGGTGCAACCCATATCAATACTCCCTGGGTGAACGCTAATGAGGATGTGCTGAAAACTTGCCCACACCCCATAGATTTGAACTTCTGGAGCTCAATGTCAGTGAGGTGAGTTTCTCGTAAAATAGCTAAGTGCATGTAGCGGTGCTTAAGATATGTATGATTTTGTTAGCGCTTGGTGGGAGTAGCCACTCCACATACATTCCACGACAGCACACTATTGCGTGTTCATGGTCCTGGAAAATGTTTTAAGATTCCAAAAATAAGTGGCACAACCATGATACACCATGCCCCCATCAATGAACATGCAAATAAAATAGATACCCTGCCTCAGTGAGCATCCTCCCTCTCCTCCCAGCAGCATACCACTGCCTCACTTAAACAAAAATGAAGTAACAAACATAACAGTGTTAGTTAATACACCCCAAGGCAGATGACATTCGAGCCTCCCACCAAAAACCCCTAAACAACAACTTATGTAATAAAAGCTACAGAAGGGTTAGAAGCTGTCCATGTGGAAGTCTCTCAGTGGGGCTCAGTGGTTCAGAGGGTCCCTCATGTCGTAGCTTTGGCCCCCAAACAAGAAGCACCACATCCAGTCCCAATTAGAATGTCCATTGGGGGCCCTCGAGTTCTGGCAGTCCAGAGGACCCAGCCACACTCTCTGAGGCCCTCTCGGTGTGGTGTGGTTGCAGCAATCAGAAGCCACTTTTCCATAGTCGCGGTAGGAGCCAGTCCTGGGTTAACAGTTGAGCAGCGTAGAGCACTGCACTAGTGTCACAGTATTAAAAACTAGAGGTAAGTGCAAGCAGGTTGACAGTCACATCTCAGAGATCATCAGCAGTGCGCGGGGTGTCCTCTGGACCCCTGGTTATATTCGCTGATGAAGTTCGGGAGCTCCCTGTGTCAGGGCCAGGGTATAAATGGCGCTCCTCCCTAGGTACTGTTAAGGGATTTGTGGTATTCTGGGTGGCTTCCTGTAGCGCTCTAGCCTGCTCCTATGCCGCCTGAGGTTTGGTGGGTTTAAATCTTGACAGATTACGGTGGTGATGGTGAGATGTCAGCCATTTGCCAGCCACAGATTCCTCTGTCGAAGGGTGGACCAAGCCTTTGGTGTGCATCCACTCCAGACATATTCAGGCATGGGGAAGATGTGGACCTGTCACGATTCATCCTGGGCTTACCGTCGATACTGGAGAGGGATGGTGAGCGGCCCCGGTTCCTGCAACTCCTGCTCTGACCGAGGTAGGGGCGACCCCTTCCGGTAGCCACAGTGCTGTTGACAATAGTAAGCCACTACAGTCCGTGCCCTCCAGAAGGAGTCCCAGAGGAAAAACCCCAAGGGGGAAAAAACCTCCAACAGGAACTCCCTGAAACAGAAGGAGGCCACAAGGATTAGAACTCAAGATCCTGGAAATCTGGAAGACTGAAGACAGAACAAGAACGACTGGCGTCTCAAACGAAAACCAGCTGGAGCGTGACCACCACCGCTGAAGTGTTGCAACGCAATGAGAAGAAGAAAGGATTCCCCTTATATACCCCTAGACAGGAAGTGATAAACAGGAAGAAGTAACACCACCATCTTGGCTTGGGAAGAGGCCATAACTAAAGATAGAAAATATACCCCTGTACAAGAGGAACAGATGCATGCAGGGAAGAAGGGAAGTGCACAGCATGCTGGGAAGGAGAAGGCATGCTTTAAAACCATGCATGTAGAATGAGGAAGGCCCTAAAGGCGTGTGGCAGGTGAGTAATGCTACGGGGGGCCCAGACACCCTAAAGCAGTGTTTGCGTCGCGCGCTGTGCGCAGCGAGAACCGCAACCCAATTCTGGGTCTCTGGCCCTGCCGCGCTAAAATCACAGCGCGCGGCCTGAGAAAAGGGCCGCCGCAGGTGCCGCGATCCTTGACCCGGACCGCGGCTCCCCCCACGGTTCGGCTGGGATGCGCCGTAGTGGCCCGCGGCGCAACAGGACCAGAGTTTCCCACCATCCACGGCCCAGAGTTTCACTAGAAACAGCAAAGCATACTTAGGCCCTCATTACAACTTCGGCGGTCAGTAAAAAGACCACGAAGCCGCAGGAGCCAACATACCGCCAGAGTTGGCGGTATGCTTTGTCCCCTATTATGACTTTTCCGCTGGGCCAGCTGACGGAAACAGTGTTTCTGCCAGCGGTGTTTCCGCCCACTGGCCCAGAGGAAAGGTCACATCAACATTGAAGCCGGTTCGTAATCTAGCCGGCGGCAATGTTGATGTGCAGCGGGTACAGCAGCACCCATCGCACATTTCACTGCCTGAAATTCGTGCAGTGAAATGCGCGATGGGGCTGTGCCTGGGGGCCCCTGCAATGCCCATGCCAAGTGCAAGGGTCGTAATGACCCCCATAATGTTCTGGTCATGAAGACACTACTTAACGTTGGCATAAGAGCTTAACAACTGCTGCACCTCTGCCATAAAGGCAGGATACGCATTGAGAATCCTCAAACCTGCAGGGCCCTTGAGCTTGAAATCACTGAAGTATTAGATCTTGGTTGCGGTAATTAAGGAGCCGGGTGATAATTGCGTTGGTGTCTTGATTCTATGCGCCCTTTGGATAGAGAAACATTTTTGCACTTTATCAGCTAGCACAGTGTTCATCAGCTACTTCTCAATGAAGAGCTCTGGACTCGAGCCCTCCACTTCTTCGGGGAAAACTATAGAGCAGATATTGTTGCGCCTGGAGAGCCCCTCCACGTCTACCACTGAGCTGTGTAGGGTCGCCACGTCTTCACTCAAGAGTTTCATCGGTACCTGCAGTTCCTGGATGGTAGGTCTCAGAGCGACAAAAGAGGATTCAGTTTCCTCCACCCTGTCAGTCAGCTTGCTGTGGTTGGCACAAAGGAGATTAACATCTTGAGAAACGGTGTCGATCTTGGCTTCCAGTGATGTTTTAGTATCCAGGATATCCTGCAGGACCTTTTCAAAGTGGGTAGAGTCCATATGAAGAGTTGCTTCCAATTGCTGTAGGGCATCTGATGTCTCTCAAGGTCTTGGTAAATGCGGGGTGGTGTCACAATAGGACCTCACTCCCAGCTCGACCCCTCACTCACTGCTAATATTTGTCCTAGGCATTGCAGAGTCCAAAGCACGTCCCCCTGGCAGTAGGGTCATGGTCCGAGGGCCCTGTGCCCTCGTGCAGCTTCTTAATGGCTCTTCCAGCAGCGCTGTGGGGGTGGTGTTGGCCACACTAACAAGTTGTCTAGCTGAGGTCCCAATCTCATCGGCACCTGTTGAGAACAGCTATGTGCACATCTGGGCCAGGCAGTTGTCCCAACTGGAGAGCGAGAGGGCTGTGTGAATCTGGGGGCCTATGGTATCTTGAAGCCACCTCGTATTGTAGTTCGAGCTGCACCAGAGGCAGGTAGGCTGCCAGGATGTCGGGACACTCTGCTGCATTGCTGACTGACCTGAGCCAGTATTACAGGGGCCCGTGCCCCTCAGTCACTGCAGACAGCAGCCTGGAGCAGCTCCAGCACCAGTGCGGGCACAAACAAATTGGTTACTCCGCACTGTTGGGCCGCTCACTCATCCCAACCAATTCCCAAACCCCATCTTCATTGGGTAGGAGAATAGTGCTTGGATGCCCACACTTTGCTGGTCACACCCGGGCAGGATTCAGCAGGATTACATGTGGGCCTGAAGCAGTGAAGCAGAGCTTTTTACGAAGCGTCCGTCCCGGTCATCATCTTGGCCATGCCCTACGAACGGACACATTTGATATCAATTTCTTCTGTCTTCAAACATTTGGCAGTTTGGCATTGAGGATACCTCCTTTTTTTCCTTGATTCAGTGCTTCTTGTTTCTCTTGGATCTTCTTGTTGATTTGAAGGTATCTCAATTGTCGCTTCAGCTCCTTTACACCAAGACCTCCTATGCCACTCTGTGAGATGTCTTGTAACTGGACTTCTTCACCTGTCTGCAGTTCTTCACCCTTGTCTTATTGCCGTTTGAAATCACAAACTTGTGTAACTTATACAGCTTGCTGTTGTACATTTACCAGTGTTCTGGGTTCTGGTTCATAGAACACTATTTCTTCATATGGATCGCTCATTCTCTGGGAGAAGCATGTACCCAGTTTGGCACTCCAGCATGTTTAACAGCTGTGTTCATGATCAGTATTACTTGGTATGGACCTTTCAAACTCAGCTCTAGGCATGACTTTCTCATGTTCTTCTTTATCAGCATCCAGTCACAGGGGCTGAAATCATGACATGCTCTTGATGCGGGTCTGCAGGGACAGCTACAACCTGTCAGGAGACAGAACACACTACATCAGTCAATCCTTTGCAATAATCTAGTACCATGTGATCAGTTATATTTTCAAGTGCATTTGCAGGTACAGCAAGTAGTTTCATTGCTCTCCCCATAGGAATTTCATCAGGGGATAAACTTGTCTTCCTGACAGGTGTACTTTGAAGACTCATCAGCACCAAAGGCAAAGCATCAGGCCATTTCAATGAGTGGAAGCATGGACTTTGGCCAATCGAGACTTAATGGTTCTATTGATCTGTTCAATGATTCCGGAAGCTTTAAGTCGATATCAGCAGTATAGCTTCTGTTCTACTTGTAATGCTGCACACATCTTAATGATCTCACTATTAAAGTGAGTCCCTCAATCTGACTCCAGAGAAACCGGTATGCCGCACCTAGGCACTAGTTCCCTTAACAGCAACCTAGCCACAGTGAGACTGTCATTTCTCCTTGGTGGGTAGGCTTCCACCCATCTAAAGAAAATGCACACTATACCCAGGACATATCTCAGACCATTGCAAACAGTCTTTTCGAGGAAAGCCATTTGCATCCTGTTAAAGGGACCACCAGATCTCCCTACATGACAGGTGTTTTTTTCGCCATATTCATCTATTGCCATGTTACACAACAGTGACATAACTCATTTGCTTAGGCTCTAAATCTTGGGTTAAACAAATGTTGTTTTAACAACCTGATCATGATGTCTCTACCTAAATATGTAAGTCCGTTAAAATGCTTTATCATGGGTGATAACAAACTGACAGTGCTGATTTTCCATCTGCTGAAACGCAAATGTCATGTTCATCCTTTCCACATCCTGCTTTAATCCAACCCTGCTGTTCTCCTTCAGTTACATTCTCTTGTACAGCTATCAGATCTTCCCATGTGTCAGCTATCTACAGAAACATTACAAAGACAGTATCCTCTTGAGATCCATCTGTGAATGACCCATTAAATGTACAGTCCACAATTACACAACAGCGTGCCACTTCGTCTGCATATCTGTTGACGACTGTGACATAACCTTTGTTGCTCCTGTGTGCTGCACATTTCACTACAGCAGTTTTATTCAGAAACTGTAAAGCTTCTAGCAATTTTCTCTCTTCTTCTCCATTCTTAATTAGGGATCCTGATGAGGCCATGAAACCTCTCTGTGACTGTAATTGATCGAAGTCATGGACCACACCAAAGCCATATTGACTATGTGTAAAAATAGTCACTCTCATTTAGGCTGTTAAGCTGAAAGCTCTAGTAAAAGCAATTAATTCTACAACTTGGGCTGAGGAAGTTTTGAAGCCATGAAACTTCTATAACTTCTAAAATTGTACAGACAGCATAAGCTTCTCTCACAGAACCATAATTTGTTCTTAAGCATGAGCCATTCAGAAATAGAATATAACCTGGATTTATTAAAGGCTCTTCCTTTATAGCGGGTCTTGTCTTGGTGAATAATTCAGTGACATCTAGATAGTCATGGTCAAATTAATCTGCGGTCAGATGTATGAAAGCCTTTCCTCAGTCGCAAATGGCACAACAGGCCATTTCCAACTTTGAAAAGGCTTTTCCCCATATAACAATCCTATTCTGCGAGTCGGTAACCTGTTACCAACTCACAAGATAGGTTTTCAAGTCTCTATTAAGAAGGGTCCTTTCCAAGGGCGTTCCTTCCTCTTAACGAGTCGCAGGGGGATGTAAGGTTGTTTTGCATCCATGAAAGCGTTCACAAAACAATCGCATTTATCACCAACTCCAAGTTGGTGGTAACCCATTTGCAAACAGGAACGGGTCCCCAAGGGACCTGTTACACTTCGTGAATGGAAAGGAAAAATATTTTTTCAGAGCAAGTAGTGGTCCCACGGACAACTGCCTACTTTGAAGAAAGAAAAAGAAAACTTTTCATTTTTTCATTTGAAATGCATCTCATTTTTGTTTATGGAAAACAGGCTGTGTTTAAAAAATTTTTTATTTAAAAAGCAGTCACAGACATGGTTTTCCGCTGTCCCCAGCAGTCCACCATCCCTGTGAGTGTGGCCATTTCCAATGGGGTCGCAAATTGCGACCTACCTTATGAATATTGATGAGGTAGGTCATTTGCTGCCCCATAAGGAACCACAAATAGTGTTAAACACATTGTTATACATCCCAGTTTGTGATTTTATAATATAGATTCCATTAGGAACTCGCAAACACAAACCTACATGCGTCTGGCCCTTGTTTCTTCATTTTCAGGTAAAGACAAAAGAGTACTATGGTTCAAAATGTGACACCGATTTAACTTCACATTTCTGGCAGCCAAAATCTGCAGCTTGTACTTAGTCAGTCTGCTATTTGTCATGTATTCAGGTTTAGTTCTGGTAAGCACAACCACCACAGAATGAGGGACTATGACATTTAAAGGGTACCCCATCACTATGCTTTCACACCTTTCGAGGCTGGCACTAACTGCAGCCACAGAGACAACTAGTGAATGTGGTAGCAACAGGGACAACGGTAATTGACAAAAAGGCTACAGGTCTTTTGGAATCTATGTGTATCTGGGTAAGCACTTAGAGGGCACAGCCTTCCCTCTCACTGCAAACCAATATAAAGGCCCTCATAATGACACTGGCGGTAAATCCCACTTACCGCCATGTTGACTACTGCCAACATACCGCCGCGGATATCCGTTCACCATATTATGACCCACACACCAATCTTTCAATATTCAGCCACAGACACAAGTCCGCCACACCAAAGGTCAGTGATAAACTGGCAGTATCAAAACCCACACTGTTACGCCAACAGAATAACACCCACCACATTATGACCCATGAATCACTACGGTGGACATTCAATGGCGGTAAACCACTGGCCATACATACCGCTGCGCTCAAAATACACACACTCAAACAAAACAACACCACATTAGACAAGCACACACCTGACACCCATACACATTCCACACCCACCTACTCACACCATCATAAAAAACACACACCCACATTACCCACAACCCTTTACCATTACAAACCATTGGCACGAGACAGACACCACGACCACAGAAAAAAACAGAGCCACACACTACCTACGCCTATACAACAGCCACGCACCACACATCACCTTGCAACATGCTGCATGCCACTATTATCTGGCAGACCTTCTTGGGTGAGTAGCACAGGGATCCACCTGTCAGATGGACGCACCGAAACCTGGCCTTCAGAAGGCCAAAAGTTCTCTCTTTGATCCTTCTGGTTCAACCATGTGCCTCATTATAACGTTCTTCTGCCCTTGTCCTGGCATTCCTCACAGGGGTCAGCAACCATGATAGGTTGGGGTAACCAGAGTCACCTGCAAATATTGAGGGACAACATTTAGCCAGACGCTATCCCATATGGCCCACACCATACCCATAACACAACATCTGCTGGGTGGGAAGCAGGGCTCGCCGATTAGCCACACCCTGTGCCTCTGTAGTTGGGCCATCACATTTAGAATGCTGCTATTCCTCAGGACAAAGGCATTATGCACTGGCCCAGGATACTTAGCATTGACATGGGAGATGTACTGGTCCGCCAAGCACACCATCTGTGCATTCATTGAGTGAAAACTCTTGCGATTTCTGTACACCCGTTCATTTTGACAGTGGGGGACAAATGCAATATGTGTTCCATCAATCGCACCAATTATGTTTGGGTAATGTCCCATTGCATAGAAGTCAGCCTTGACTGTGGCCAAATCCTCCACCTGGGGAAGTACAAAGTAGCTGCACATGTGTTTAATCAGGGCAGACAACACTCTAGCCAGCACAATTGAGAACATTGGATGTGACATTCCTGCTGCTAATTCCACTGTGACTTGGAAAGAACCAGTTGCCAGGAAATGGAGAACTTATAGAACTTGCACAAGAGGGGGGATCCCAGTTGGGTGATTGATAGCAGATATCAGGTCAGGCTCCAATTGGTCACACAGTTCTGTGATTGTGGCCGTGTAAAGTCTATAGGTGAGGATGATGTGCCTGTCCTCCATTGTTGCCAAGTCCACCAGGGGCTCATACACAGGAGTATGTCTCCATTTCCTATTCATCCACAGTGGTAGCAATCTAAGGGACAAAATAGTGAGAAGCTAGTCACAAACTGAACAGTGGGGCTACAACAGTATGATGCATGCTGTCAAATTGTATGGGTCGGTGAGAGTTGTCCTGTATGTCCAAAATTAAACAGTGATGCCGTAATTATCAAAGGCCTGCCCCCCCCCCGAAATGGCGTCCGCCTGTCCTGTGTGGAGGGACAAGTGGAAGTGAGGTAATTCCGCTGACGTTGTGCGCCGTTGCGGAAGGCGGTCAGGAACCGCCGTGCAACTCCTCATTGGTTATAATGGAGCCCTATGGGGTGCAGTGGACAATGGTGATGTACGCCGGCGGTGATGGTATGTGCGCCACGGATATGACCACCATTTCCTAACTGATTCCTCACTTGCTACCTGACCTTCAAAAGGAGAGGACCTACACTGCATATGCTGCTGTGACCTGTGTCTGGAACCTACCATGGTTCATGTGACTGGGGAAAGGGCCCCTGCCTTCACTTCCGCAAAGATGGAGAGACTGGTGGATGGGGTCCTATCCAAGTATGGACTGCTGTATGAGCCTACAGACCAACAGGTGAGTACGCTGTGAGCACGATGCATGAGGCATGAATGCATGGAATGGGGTGTGAAGGCATCGTGTAAGGGGGGTGGGTGGATGTCCCCTGGGCAGCGTACAGGTTGTGTGCTGGGCCATGTATGTGTAAATGGTGATGTGAAAGGGTATGGTGGGCCATAGGTGTAACAGGCAGGATGGTCTTACTAATACTATTTGTGTGTGTGTATTCCCTCTGCAGGTCAGCACCCATCAAAAGAAGGGTATATGGCGTGCCATCGCCAAGGAAGTACAGACCCTGGGGGTCTGTGGCAGGCGGAGCACCGACTGTTGGAAAAGGTGGGAGGACCTGAGACGCTGGCCACAGAAGACGGCGGAGGCCTAGCTAGGAATGGCCTCCCAATGAGGAAGAGGTGCCCGTCAAACCCTGACCCCCTGATGGCCTTCATACTGGCGGTGGTCTATCCAGAGCTGGATGGGCGCTTGAGGGCATCACAGCAGCCACAAGGGGGTGAGTACAGTGCCCAGCATTATAACTTACGCATGGTAGGGTGGTATCCGGGTGGAGATGTGTGTCAGTGGGTGCCCCTAGGCCAGGCCTGACATTGCAACATAGGTCCCCTGGTGGCTAGGGTCCAGAAGGGATAATCCTGCTACCTAGGTCGTAGGCATCCACTACTGATCAAGGCTGCATGGGTCCCAGGTGTGCTGGATTTGCTGGTGTGTGCCCCTCCCCATTCCTTGTTGGCTAGCAATCTCACTGGTAGTGCAATGCATAGTGAGTAGGCCTGTACCCAGTGTGTGAGTGTGCTGTGTATGCCAACGGTGGTGTTGGTGCAGCCATTGACCCAGTGTATCCTTTGTATCTTCCCCCCCTTTTTGTTTTGTCACCCTGTCCTTATGTGCATTAGCATCATCTGGCGGAGGAGCAGAGGCATTGGCGATGGAGGGAGTTGCATCCCACAGGACCCAGGAGGTGTAGTCCACTGACGGTAAGGGCACCAGTGGGACGGAGGGCGAGGGGAGCACCACAGTGGAGACTGGAGGGGACAGTTCAGACACAGATACCTCCTCCGATGGAAGCTCCCTGGTGGTGGCGGACACCTCTGTGACCACCCCAGCTACAAGTACAGCCACCACCACCCGTACTAGCACTGCCCTCCCAGCAGCCCCTCACCGAGTTGCCCATGCCCGCTCACTCAGGAGGGTGGCACCTCAGGCCCTGCCCCAGTTAGCACTGATGCCCTAAGTGAGGAGGCCATTGTCTCCCGGAGATACTTCTCTGTAGGGCAGTCAACCATTGTGAATGCCATCCAGGGGCTGGCTGCCCAGATGCAACAGACTAATGCATTCCTGGAGGACATTCACACTGGCTTGGCGGCCCAACTGAGATCAATCCAGGCCTCTTTTCTGATGCAGCCATTGTCCCTGTTTCCACCCTCCCCCTCCAGCTTCCTCTTCCCAGTCCCATTCTCCTCAACCCTAACCTATCCCAAGCACACAGGCAGACGAGCATGCACACAAGACAACACACAAGAGTGGCACCGGCAAACACAAGCACCACACATCATCCCACAGGCACTCACACAAACACCAACCAGATGCAGACATACCAACATCCACAATTTCCACTATCTCCTCCTCCTCCCTCCCAGTTCTGTCTACACTCACACCTGCATGCACTATATCCTCATCCACTGCCAGCATCACCACCACATCTAGCAGAGCACACACCTCACTGGCAGACACCTCCACAACAGCCATGCACATGTACCCTGTGTCCTCTCCCACTGTGTCTGTCCCCCCCTCCTAAAGTACACAAACGCAAGCACTCAGACACACAACAGCATCCAGCCCATGCACCTGCACCCAAAATCAGCAGTCAGAAACCTCCTGCAACTACTCCCTCTTCCTCCTCTCTCAAACCTTCTCCCTCTTCCCGCCCCAATGTCCCTAAAACGGTTTTCCTATCCACCATTGACCTCTTCCCAACCTCTCCCCGGGTCTTGCATATCTGGCCAGGGTGGCAAAAACCCAGGCAAGCACCTCAGCCACCCAGTCTACGGGCCCCGAATTCACCACACCCACTTGTGGTGGGAAAGGATCCAGGGCACATGTCCAGAGGGTGAGGGAGCCTCCACCAGGCAGCCTCAAGGGTAAGGCGCCAGCCCCAGCTGCTGCCAGGAAGAGAAAGGAGCCTGCCCCAGCTGCTGCCAGGAAGACCAAGGAACCAGTGCCGGCAGGCAGGAAGGGAAAGGGGCTTGGGGTAGGAACTCTGATGGAGCCCCCACCACCGACCATGGTTGTGCAGCCATCCGAGGCTCCAGGGGATGGGCTGGAGATTCCCCCCACCAGCAGCAGCACCACCAGTGGGCAGCCATCCGAGGCTGCAGGGGATGGGCTGGGGCCTACCCCCACCAGCAGCACCACCACCACCAGTGGGCAGCCATCTGAGGCTGCAGGGGATGGGCTGGTGCCTCCTCCCACCAGCAGCAGCAGCACCGACATCACCAATGGGCAGCCATCTGAGGCTGCAGGGGATGGGCTGGAGCCTCCCCCTCCAGAAGCAGCAGCACCACCACCACCAGTGGGCAGTCATCCGGGGCTGCAGGGGATGGGCTGGAGCTCCCCCAACCAGCAGCAGCAGCACCACCACCACCACCAGTGGGCAGCCATCCGAGGCTGCAGGGGATGGGCTGGAGCCTCCCCCCACCAGCGGCTGCAGCAGCACCACTTCCACCACTGAGCAGCTGTCACTGCCGGCGGACGGTATGTAGTCATGCCTCCATGGGCTGCTGTGCGACCTTCCCCCTGCAAATCCTGTGGGTATGACACCCATCCTGAGAGACTGTGACCTTGCACTCCCCAGGATCAAGAGCACAGGGCATGATGCCCCCTCCAGAACCAGTGGGTAAGACACCCACCAACCCCAGCCCCCCCAGGATCAAGAGCACAGGGCAGGATGCCCCCTCCAGACCAGTGAGTAAGACACCCACAAACCCCGTCCTCCCCAGGATCAAGAGCACAGGGCACAATGCCCCCTCCAGAACCAGTGGGTTAGACACCCACAAACCCCAAACTCCCCAGGACCAAGAGCACAGGGCACGATGCCCCCTCCAGAACCAGTGGTTAAGACACCCACCAACCCGAGCCTCCCCAGGACCAAGAGCACAGGGCACGATGCCCCCTCCAGAACCAGTGGGTAAGACACCCACCAACCCCAGCCTCCCCAGGTTCAAAAGCACAGGGCATGTTGCCCCCTCCAGAGCATGTGGGCAAGTCACCCAGTTGAGAGACTGGGGCCTTGCACTCCCCCGGACCAAGTACAGGGCATGTTGCCCCTCCAGAGCATGTGGGCAAGTCACCCACTTGAGAGACTGTGGCCTTGCACTCCCCAGGATCAAGCACAAGGCATGTTGCCCCCTCCAGAACCAGTAGTATTGTTCCGTCTACCGGCTGAGGTGCCCCCCACCCCCCGAGGTGCCTGTCTATTTACCAACTGATGCCCCTGCAGTGTTCTCTCCTTGTTGATGCAGGTGACAAGTGGGGCCTTAGACTTTGGCCTGTGGCCATGTGCCCCACGCAAAATGAGGACTGGGAAGTATCCCTTGAATTGTACAGTTGTATATATCTGTTGCATTGCATATTTCTTATTTCTACTGTGTTGATCTTATTACACTCACTTTAGTAAATTCCTGTGTCCTTGCATTATTCATCCAAGGTACGGGGTAAATATGTTTTAGTACTGCAGCTGATTGTGTGTATGGTGTTGGGGCTGGTAGAGTGTGTGTTGTGTGTGTGTGGGTGTCACTCTCTTTTTCCTCCCCCCCTCCCTTGTGTGCTAGGCGGCTCTACTCACTGTGGTCTTCTTCGCCGTCGTTGGTGTTCGTGGTGGAGCAGCACATAGAAGAGCATGGGGAAGACATGCAGCTCGGGTTTCATGGTGGCATGGTTGTTCCCTGTGTCTCCAATGGTGAGTCCTTTCACTTTTGTGCAGTGTTTCCAGCCAGACTTTTGATGTTGTTGGTACCGCCCCGGAAAAGGTGGTGGATTGGCATGTCTTAATACAGTGGGTGGAACATTGACTTCTGTCTGGCTGTAGGCGGCTACCACAGTGGTGCCTGTTGTTTCCGCCCTGGCCGTCAGTGTGGTAAAGTGGCTGTCTATCTGAGATCTTTCCGCCATGGTCATAATTTGGCAGTATTACTGCCACTTTTGCACCAACCGCCAGGGTTGTAATGAAGGCCTTTATGTCCATTCTCTGCTAGGTGATTCAACAAAGAAATGGTGTCTTGTTTACAGGATTCTCTTGTCGCTGATGCCACTAATAGGTCATTGATATACTAAACAAGGACTGAATTACAGGGCATGTTCTATGTCTCCAAATTTTTCTCTAAGATCTGATTAAAAATTGGAGGACTCTCAGTATACCCTTGTGGGACGCAACATCATGCTAATACGTTCTCTCGAAATACAAAAGAGAATAGAAATTGACTATCCTCATGTAATGGAATGGAGAGGAAAGCTTGACAAAGAACAACAGTGAACCACTCTGTTGAGCACAGGATTTGATAAAGATTGGTGGCTGGATTCGGTAGCAAAGGACAACATGCAATTACAATGTCATTAATCTTCCTCAAATCTTGCACTATTCTGAACCTGCCAATTCATTTATGTAACACATGGATGAATATTTCCCTCAGTATTACTTTTTGTATCATCCTCAGTTATAGGTGTTATCCCTGCTATTATCTCTGGAGTCATGGGATAAGGTGATGTTCTCTGAAAGATTGTGTCTGCCTTGACTGTGATCCGGTTTGGCAAGATTAGTCCGAAATCTCTTCCTGTGAAATTCCACACTTTTGGGTTTACAGTTTCTTTCAAATCTGGAGGCAATTCTTCTGCTGTCATCACTAGGTAGAGCCTTACTGCATCTTGTTGAGCCAATTTGAACTCAACATCTTCATTGTGGGTCTGAAATTGAACGCGATTGGAAGTATAATAAATTGTGCAATTTAACTCGCACAACAGATCACGTCCCAGAAGGTTTACAGGACTTGAGTCATAAACAATAAACTGATTAATTTCTTCAAAGTAAACTATTTTGACAGGGACTTCTTTAGAGACTGAGGGGGTTATTCTAACTTTGGAGGAGGTGTTAATCCGTCCCAAAAGTGACGCAAAAGTGACGGATTTACCACCAGCCGTATTACGAGTCCATTATATCCTATGGAACTCGTAATACGGCTGGTGGTATATCCGTCACTTTACCGTCACTTTTGGGACGGATTAACACTCCTCCAAAGTTAGAATAACCCCCTGAATTGTTAAACTGTTTATTTGAAACACCAACAACTTGGATCTTCTTCCCCAAGAGGGTTAGGTCTAGGACTTCCACTGTTCTAATAGTGGATCGGGTAGCACCAGTGTCAATAAGAAATTACACTTTGTGGCCATTCACCTCACCTTCGACAAATGGTGCTCTCTGGTCTACTTCTAAGACTGAACCAAGTACGCAATCTGCCTTCCTTCTCAGGCACCATCATTGTGACGTGTCTGGGTCCTAGCTCTCATCATTAAACAAGGGAAACTGTTGAACTGCATTTTTATTTTGGATCTGAAGTTCATTCTTGTATTCTTGAGGCAATTGATTCTGATTTAACTTTCAGTTACACACCTTTTTTGTGATAGAGGTTTGTGGGACTGGCATCGTTTGAATTTGATTCTGCATTGGCACTTGCATTGGTTGTACAGGAACATTATACACTTGTGCCTAGTTCCCTCCCTGCATCTCCCTATTGTTTATTCTGTCCGGATTTAGCCTACACTAGCGCTTCCAATGGCCCACCTTGTGACAAAGATGACAAGGAGCAATTTTCCTCAACGTTGCAAACTCAACCCCGTACTCAGATCAATCAAAATTCCTCAACCTCTACCATGTAAAACAACCATATTTCCTTGCACACCTTGCAAATTAGTCTGTACACCAATTCCTTGCACTGGACCACCATTTCCTGCAAACAACTGATTCTGAAAACCTCTTTGTGCCAGCTTTGTTTGCTTTATTTCCTGCTCATCACTACAATACTTCATTTGCCAACAAATGACATTCTCCTGTCTATGCTGACTAATTCCAGATCTCAAGCCAAGAACAAACTGCGAACTGCAGATTTTTATATCAATCAGCTCACAATGGTGGTCATTCTGACCTCGGCGGTAAAAGGCGCCTACCGCCGGTCAGAAATCCTCCATAATCCCGCCGCGGTCGCGGAAACCCGCCACGGTCATTCTGACCCGCAGAAGGCAAACCTCCGAAAATCCGACCGCCACAACAGACCGCCAGACCAGCGGTTGGCGGAAAGGTGGAGGTGACCAAACCTCCACCGCCACGCCAACAGAAATACGCCCATCCCATTACGACCCACGAATCCACGCGGCGGTCATTCAAACGCGGTATTCCATTGGCGGGACACACCGGCGCGGTCAGAATACCCACCAACGAACAAAACTCACCCACATTGGACGATTTGAATCCCACACACCTGATACACATACACACACCACTCCCACACACACAATACAATATAAAACACCCACCCACATCACCCACAAACCCCTACGCTTACAAAATCGTAAAGAAGGCAAGAGAGAGACACCAGGATCCAAAACATAACAGCCACAGCCACTCAACACCATCACCCACACACTATCCACACACAAAACAACACACACCACCACACTCAACTCACTTAAATACACATACTCCACCCCACACATCATACACACCACCCCATGGCACCCCAAAGACAACCCCGCTTCACAGACGAAGAACTCAGGGTTATGGTGGAGGAAATCGTTCGTGTAGAGCCCCAGCTGTTCGGCACACAGGTCCAATACACCAGCATTGCCCGGAGGACGGAGCTATGGCAGAGGATTGTCGACAGGGTGAACGCAGTGGGACAGCACCCCAGAAATCGGGAAGACATCAGGAAGCGATGGAACGACCTACGGGGGAAGGTGCGTTCCATGGTATCCAGGCACAACATCGCCGTGCAGAAGACTGGCGGAGGACCCCCACCTCAACCCCCACAATTCACATCATGGGAGGAGGAAGTCTTGAACATCCTGCATCCTGACGGCCTCGCAGGAGTCGGCGGAGGAATGGATACTGGTAAGTTGAAGCTTCAATACTGCTTCCCCCCCACCTGCATGCCAAATCAGACCCCAACCCTCACCCCCATCCTCGAACCCCACCCTCACCCCCACCCCCATCCTCACCCCCACCCTCACCCCCACCACCATCCTCACCCCCACCACCATCCTCACCCCCACCCCCAGCACACCTATTCCCCGCCAATGTCTCACCATCACAACCCACACATCCCAAAACCTAGGCCTGCATGCGTCCACTAAGCATGGACACCCATCACCAAAGCATGCCCAATGCATATACACATCCCCCCCACAAGCCACCCTCACCAAAGCCCCCACACACGAATGCCAGCACTTGGGGACACGGGAACCCACAGATACACCCATATGCCACACATTGAAACTATAACCATACCTCTATACCTCTGCAGGACCCGACCGTCAACACACCGCGGCGGAGGGGCCAGAATTATCCACACCCCCCACCCAAGAGGCCGTCAGCGATGACAGCAGCTCTGTCGATCTGGACACCGATGACCAGCCCGGACCATCGGGGACCTCTGGACAGTCGGTTCCCCTCACACAGGCACAGGCCACTATAGACCCTAACCCCTCTGGGAACACCAGCACAGCTCCCACCCAGCGGGCCCATGCCTCTGTCTCCAGGGCGCGTCAATCTGCGGTGTGTCTACCACTACAGGGCACCCAGGATAACCCACCACCCCAACAACAACAGGGACCTGGGGGCAGTGGTAGTGGGCACACCGGCCAGGGGGCAGAGGCCCAGGGAAACAGGCCAACTCGGCGGGCAGCTGTGCGACAGGGGGGGGAGGAGAGGCCCAGGGAACCCACTCTCCACGAGGTCCTCACCACCATCATGGGAGCATACAACCGCTCCCAGGAGACGATGGCGACGGTACTGGCCCGGTTCCAGGAGATCCAGGTGCTGCAGGAGGAACACTATCGGGGGTACAGGGAGGACATCCGAGCCATCAACACCACCCTGGTTACCATGGTAGGGCTGCTGCAGGACCTCGTAAACAGCAGGGCGGACACTGAACAACACCCAAGGGCCCCTGCCACTAGCCGGGACCAAGAACAGCCATCCACCTCCGCCGGCGCTAGTGGACAGGAGGCCCCCGCACAGCAGCAGCCCACCAGACCCCCACCTCCTGCAGGAGAAGAACCACCCCGCAAGAGGGCCCTGAGATCTCGCAAGACAGAGTAGGATGTCAAGACCCCCGCCAGCAATGGATACCACCTGATGTCATCCCACTGTCCCACATTGTCACCCTGTCCATCCTCGAACTGCCCATGCTCCATCTCTCCACAGGCCTCTGGACAATGCACCTGTGTGACTGTTACTCTGGACTCTGCCATGGACATTCCTTCACCATAGCCCCCACCCACTTGAAACCACCCATCCCATTTTGAGCACTTCAATAAACACCTATTTTGCACCAAAATATCAGGAGTCTGGCTGTGATTTCAATAGATTGCAATTGACATGACAGTGCAAATATGTCCTTGTACATGGTGAAGTCAACAAACAGCTGCCACAAAGCTGTAGTCCATGGGGAAACGAAGCACAGGACTCGTAGTGGGGACCCCAGATCTGAAATAGGGAGGGAAAAGCCAAAACTCAGTCATCATACACTGGGGCAAATAGACAGGCAGCAGAGATGCTGCAGAGTAGTTAACTTTTACTAAATTATCTTTGAAATGTTACCTGTGTCCTATTGGAAGTACTGTTCAATGATTCTGTCCCTGTTGTCTGTTTCAGCCCCGTCGTCTTCCTCCTCGTCACTCTCCTCAGGTTCCACCGCTGCCACAACACCACCGTCTCGACCATCCTCCTGCAGGAAAGGCACCTGGCGGCGCAAAGCCAGGTTGTGAAGCATGCAGCAGGCCACGATGATGTGACACACCTTCTTAGGTGAGTACATTAGGGATCCCCCGGTCATATGCAGGCAGCGAAACCTGGCCTTTAGGAGGCCAAAGGTGCGTTCGATCACCCTCCTAGTACGCCCATGGGCCTCATTGTACCGTTCCTCTGCCCTGGTCCGGGGATTCCTTACTGGGGTCAGTAGCCACGACAGGTTGGGGTACCCAGAGTCCCCACTAGCCATACACGGTGTCTCTGTAGCTGTTCCATCACGTAAGGGATGCTGCTATTCCGCATGATGTAGGCGTCATGCACTGACCCAGGGAATTTGGCATTTACATGCGAGATGTACTGGTCAGCCAAACACACCACCTGGATGTTCATTGAATGGTAACTTTTTCTGTTCCTGTACACCTGCTCCCTGTCTCTTGGGGGAACCAAAGCCACATGGGTCCCATCAATGGCACCAATTACGTTGGGAATATGTCCAAGGGCGTAGAAATCACCCTTCACTGTAGCCAGTTCGCCCACCTCAGGGAAAATGATGTAGTTCCTCACGGATTTCATCAGGGCAGACAACACTCTGGATAACACCTTTGAAAACATGGGCTGAGACATCCCAGAAGCAATTCCCACTGTTGTCTGAAATGACCCACTTGCCAAGAAATGGAGTACTGACATGACCTGCACCAGAGGGGGAATCCCTGTGGGTTGGCGGATGGGGGACATCAGGTCGGGCTCCAGCCGGGCACACAGTTCATGGATAGTGGCACGGTTAAGACGGTAGGTCAGGATAATGTGGCGTTCTTCCATTGTCGACAGGTCCACCAGCGGTCGGTACACGGGAGGATTCATCCGTCTCCTCGCCCAACCCAGCGGACGGTGCCTAGGAAGGACAACATGGAGCACACAGTCAGGCAACCCACAGGTACGTACTCACAGCTAGCACAGTATACGATTCTCTATGCAGTGAATGGCGTGTATGAGTGGCTATGCAAGGCCTAGGCCTGTGTGACGCAGTTGAAATTGAGCCATGTGGGCCCTGGAAATGGCGGCTGCCTGACCTGTGAAGTGTGACAATGGGATGTGAGGTCAATGCGCTGGCGTGGCACACCGCGGCGGGCGGCGGGCCAAGACCGCGGCGCGAAGCCGCATTGGTTAACATTGAAGCCTATGGGTTTCAGGAGCCAATGGCGAAGGGCGCCGGCGGTGGCGGGACGCACCGCCGCGGTACGCACCGCCGCGGACGTGACCGCCATTTTCTATCTACTTATCCACTTGCGACTTGAACTTTCACAGGAGAGGACCTATACTGCAAGTGTTGCTGTGACCTCGGTCTGGAAGGGACAATGGCTGCTGCGACTGGGGAAAGGGCCCCTGCCTTCACTGGCGAGGAGTTGGAGAAACTTGTGGATGGGGTCCTCCCCCAGTATGCGCTACTCTACGGTCCTCCAGACCAACAAGTGAGTGTAATTCTATCTGGATTTGGGGCCACTGGCTGGCTTGGGGGCCTGGTGGGGATGGGGTGCATGTTGGGCCTGGCGGGGGCCTGGCGGGGATGGGGTGCAAGTTGGGCATGGCGGGGGGCCTGGCGGGGATGGGGGGCATGTTGGGGCTGGCGGGGGGCCTGGCGGGGATGGGGGGCATGTTGGGCATGGCGGGGGGCCTGGCGGGGGGCCTGGCGGGGATGGGGGGCATGTTGGGCATGGCGGGGGGCCTGGCGGGGGCCTGGCGGGGATGGGGGGCATGTTGGGCATGGCGGGGGGCCTGGCGGGGGGCCTGGCGGGGATGGGGGGCATGTTGGGCATGGCGGGGGGCCTGGCGGGGATGGGGGGCATGTTGGGCATGGCGGGGGGCCTGGCGGGGGGCCTGGCGGGGATGGGGGGCATGTTGGGCATGGCGGGGGGCCTGGCGGGGGCCTGGCGGGGATGGGGGGCATGTTGGGCATGGCGGGGGGCCTGGCGGGGGGCCTGGCGGGGATGGGGGGCATGTTGGGCCTGGCGGGGGGCCTGGCGGGGATGGGGGGCATGTTGGGCATGGCGGGGGGCCTGGCGGGGGGCCTGGCGGGGATGGGGTGCATGTTGGGCCTGGCGGGGGGCCTGGCGGGGATGGGGGGCGTTGGGCCACTGGAAAGGAAAATGCTGAGTAACTTGAACGTGGTATTTCTCCCTCCCTGTACGTGTCACATAGGTCCGCGCCCATGAGAAGATTGGGATTTGGCGTGCCATCGCCAAGGAAGTCCGGGGCCTGGGGGTCCACCATCGACGGGGCACCCACTGCCGCAAGAGGTGGGAGGACATCCGCCGCGGGACAAAGAAGACCGCCGAGTCTCTGCTGGGGATGGCCTCCCAACGTAGGCGGGGTGCCTGCCGTCAACTGAGCCCCCTGATGTTCCGGATCCTGGCGGTGGCCTACCCTGATTTGGATGGGCGCGTGAGGGCAGCACAGCAGACACAAGGGGGTGAGTACAAGCATCATCTACTCTGTTGTCGTGCAGTGGAGGTGTCTGGGTGGGGGAGGAGGGCTGTGGGTCCCCCTAGGCCAGGGCGATATCTGTAGGCTGGGCACCCCCGTAAGCCCCTGTGTCCCCAGCCACCACCCTCAGTAGTGTGTCAGTACAGCCATCCCTGGGCCGTGTCATCCATGGGTGCAGTTGACAACTCTAGGCGTGTAGGGCATGTTCCACGGAATGCGTAGCGGACCACAAGTGCGCAACTTAGTGCAGGGGGCATCTGTGTCTGTCATGTCCGCTAACTGTACCGGAGATCCATGTACTCAATATCCCTTTATTTCTCTCTCCCCCCCCCTTTTTGTTTGTCTTTCTGTGCTTGTGTGCATCAGCATCATCAGGCGGAGGAGAAGTGGCATCGGGGCAGGAGGGAGCTGCATCTCACATGGCCCAGGAGGGCCATGCCACAGAGTCAGACTGGACCAGTGAGACGGAGGGCGAGGGGAGCTCCACGACGGGGACGACTGGAGCCTGCAGCGACACGGACACGTCCTCGGAAGGGGGCTCCCTTGCGGGGGTGGCACCATCCGTGCCCCCCGCCATTACAGGTACAGACGCCACCCAGCGCACCATCTCCGCCCTCCCAGCAGCCCCTCCGCGTTCGCCCCGTGCCCGCTCTGCCAGGAAGCCGGGCATCTCCTTCGCCCCAGGCACCTCAGGCCCTGCCCCTGTTACCCCCGCTGCCCTCAGTGAGGAGGTCATTGACCTCCTCCGAACGCTCATTGTTGGGCAGACTACCCTTTTGAATGCCATCCAGGGGGTGGAGAGGGAGGTTCATCGCAGCAATGCGTACCTGGAGGGCATTCATTCGGGTCAGGCTGCCCATCAGCGATCGTTCCAGGCTCTGGCCTCAGCACTGACGGCAGCCATTGTCCCTGTCTCCTGCCTGCCTCTACTAACTCCCTCCTCCCAGTCTCCTGTTCCTCTGCCTGTCCCACCCACACCATCAGACCAGCCTGCACACACCTCAACACCCAAGAGAAGCTCATCCAAACATAAGCACCACAGATCACCCAGACATTCACACACGCAACATTCCGATGCAGACATGCCAACAGTCACTACCACCTCTGTGACCCCCACCTCCTCGTCTCCCTCCTCCCTCCCTGTGACGTCTACACTCACACCTCCATACACCTCACCATCAGCCAGTGTTTCCATCACCAGCACACCCTCCACTCCAGTCCGCACACGTGCAGTCACCACCCCCACTGCCATTTACACGTCCCCTGTGTCCTCTCCCACTGTGTCTGTCACCCCCTCTTCCACACCACACAAACGCAGCCACCCACCCACCCAACAGCCATCCACCTCACGACAGCCTATCCCTCCTGCACCTGCACCCAAAGACAGCAAACGTGACTCACCTACAACCACATCCTCTCCCTCCACTCCCATTCCCACTGTACCTACCACTCTCCATTGTCCCAAGAAGCTCTTCCTCGCCACTACTAACTTCTTTCCTGACCCTGAGCCCCCCCCTCCTTCTCATCGGGGTAAGAAGAGCACCTCAGCCACCACCAGCCCTGCAGCCCCCTTGACAAGGGTGCAGGGGTATTGGAGCCCGCCAGCCCGCATGTCTGGATCTTCACCCAGCAGCAAGGGGACAGCCAGCCCACCCCCTGGGAAGAGGAGCAGAAGGCGGAAGGGGCGCCGCAGGAGCCCGCCTTCTACATCCCCCCCGGACACCACCCAGAGACAGTCACCAGCCACAGCTCCAAAGGGAGGCAAGGGCCACAGGCCGACGACTAAGGAGGGCAAGGGCAGCAAGTTGGAGAGGTCAGGCAGCAGGCCTGCTGCCCAGGAGGAGCCCACAACCCCCATAGCCGCTGCCCCGGGAGAGCCCACCACCCCCATAGCCGCTGCCCAGGGAGGACCCAGCCCAGCTGGCCAGGAGGGCCCCACCACCCACAGCCCAGGTGGGCAGTGAAGGAGCACCATCCCCGCTGCCCAGGAGGGCACCACCATGCAATTAGCAGTTGGCCATAGACCGTCCGCCGTCTCAAGAACCGCTGAACTGGGCCCCGCCGTCTCAAGAACCGCTGACCTGGGCCCTTCAAGGCAAGAACCGCTGAACTGGGCCCTTCAAGGCAAGAACCGCTGAACTGGGCCCCGCCGTCTCAAGAACCGCTGAACTGGGCCCTTCAAGGCAAGAACCGCTGAACTGGGCCCCGCCGTCTCAAGAACCGCTGACCTGGGCCCTTCAAGGCAAGAACCGCTGAACTGGGCCCTTCAAGGCAAGAACCGCTGAACTGGGCCCCGCCGTCTCAGGAACCGCTGAACTGGGCCCTTCAAGGCAAGAACCGCTGAACTGGGCCCCGCCGTCTCAAGAACCGCTGAACTGGGCCCTTCAAGGCAAGAACCGCTGAACTGGGCCCCGCCGTCTCAAGAACCGCTGACCTGGGCCCTTCAAGGCAAGAACCGCTGAACTGGGCCCTTCAAGGCAAGAACCGCTGAACTGGGCCCCGCCGTCTCAAGAACCGCTGAACTGGGCCCTTCAAGGCAAGAACCGCTGAACTGGGCCCCGCCGTCTCAAGAACCGCTGACCTGGGCCCTTCAAGGCAAGAACCGCTGACCTGGGCCCTTCAAGGCAAGAACCGCTGAACTGGGCCCTTCAAGGCAAGAACCGCTGACCTGGGCCCTTCAAGGCAAGAACCGCTGAACTGGGCCCTTCAAGGCAAGAACCGCTGAACTGGGCCCCGCCGTCTCAAGAACCGCTGGACTGGGCCCTTCAAGGCAAGAACCGCTGAACTGGGCCCCGCCGTCTCAAGAACCGCTGACCTGGGCCCTTCAAGGCAAGAACCGCTGACCTGGGCCCTTCAAGGCAAGAACCGCTGAACTGGGCCCTTCAAGGCAAGAACCGCTGAACTGGGCCCCGCCGTCTCAAGAACCGCTGAACTGGGCCCTTCAAGGCAAGAACCGCTGAACTGGGCCCGCCGTCTCAAGAACCGCTGAACTGGGCCCTTCAAGGCAAGAACCGCTGAACTGGGCCCCGCCGTCTCAAGAACCGCTGACCTGGGCCCTTCAAGGCAAGAACCGCTGAACTGGGCCCTTCAAGGCAAGAACCGCTGAACTGGGCCCCGCCGTCTCAAGAACCGCTGGACTGGGCCCTTCAAGGCAAGAACCGCTGGCCCTTTGGCAGACGTGGCAGGGCAGGATCTATCTTGCGCAGGGCTGCAGGATGTCCTCTGGCCAACTTGCCTCCTCCAGTGGCAGTGGGGTCTGTTATGGACTGTTTGGACTGTGGCTTTGCTCTCCCCAGGATGGCCAAGTGGGCAGGCCACCCACTGTATGGACTGTATGGACTGTGGCTTTGCTCTCCCCAGGATGGCCCAGTGGGCAGGCCACCCACTGTATGGACTGTATGGACTGTGGCTTTGCTCTCCCCAGGATGGCCCAGTGGGCAGGCCACCCACTGTATGGACTGTTTGGACTGTGGCTTTGCTCTCCCCAGGATGGCCCAGTGGGCAGGCCACCCACTGTATGGACTGTATGGACTGTGGCTTTGCTCTCCCCAGGATGGCCCAGTGGGCAGGCCACCCACTGTATGGACTGTTTGGACTGTGGCTTTGCTCTCCCCAGGATGGCCCAGTGGGCAGGCCACCCACTGTATGGACTGTTTGGACTGTGGCTTTGCTCTCCCCAGGATGGCCCAGTGGGCAGGCCACCCACTGTATGGACTGTATGGACTGTGGCTTTGCTCTCCCCAGGATGGCCCAGTGGGCAGGCCACCCACTGTATGGACTGTTTGGACTGTGGCTTTGCTCTCCCCAGGATGGCCCAGTGGGCAGGCCACCCACTGTATGGACTGTATGGACTGTGGCTTTGCTCTCCCCAGGATGGCCCAGTGGGCAGGCCACCCACTGTATGGACTGTATGGACTGTGGCTTTGCTCTCCCCAGGATGGCCCAGTGGGCAGGCCACCCACTGTATGGACTGTTTGGACTGTGGCTTTGCTCTCCCCAGGATGGCCCAGTGGGCAGGCCACCCACTGTATGGACTGTATGGACTGTGGCTTTGCTCTCCCCAGGATGGCCCAGTGGGCAGGCCACCCACTGTATGGACTGTTTGGACTGTGGCTTTGCTCTCCACAGGATGGCCCAGTGGGCAGGCCACCCACTGTATGGACTGTATGGACTGTGGCTTTGCTCTCCCCAGGATGGCCCAGTGGTCATGGAGTCCCCTCGTGGATCTGGCGTCGTGTACTCAAGTGGCTGAGGTGCCCCCCCTTCCCTTCCCCCTGAGGTGCCTGTCCTATTTTCTTTCTGATGCCCCTGCAGTGTTCTCTCCGTGGAGTTCTTGTCGTGGGACTGGGCCTTGCCCCTTTGCACAGGACCCCTGTGATCCACGGACAGTGGTTGGACTACATTTAGTAGCTGTATATATTTTGTACATAGTTTATTTCAATATATCTGCCCGTTTCTGATCTCTTCTTTTGGTCTTTGCATTATTTCGGAGGGGGGTGGTTTGTGGGTTGTGACAGTGATCTGTGGGAATGCATTGATGTGTGTGTTGTAGTGGGTGTGGGTGGGTGGGTGTGTGCCGGTAATCTTTTCCCTCCCCTGTGTCGTAGGTGCAGTACTCACCGATGTCTTCCGCGCCGCCGGGCGTGCTCCTGGTATATGAGGAGGAATAGGAGTGCGGGGATGACCTGCAACTCTGGCTCCATACTGCCGGAATCTCCCGTGGAGTGCGTAGAGGTGAGCGTTTTCCCGTTCGTAGTCTGTTTCCGCCGTGTTCTTATCGGCGGTGCTCCCGCCCCGGAAAAGGTGGCAGATTGGTGGGTCGTAATAGGGTGGGCGGTACTTTGTCTGCCGCCGGGCTGTTGGCGGGAACCGCCGCGCTGTTTGTTTGTACCGCTGTGGCGGTCGGAGTGTTAAGTTGGCGGGCTGTGTTGGCGGTTCCCGCCAGGGTCAGAATGCCATTTTTAATACCGCCGGTCTGTTCGCGGTCCGACCGCCGCCTCTCCGCCGACCGCCAGGGTCAGAATGAGGGCCAATGTGTTTAACCTGTATGCCGCTGATTTGCCAATCATAATATTCATGTACAGATTCCTTCAGTTCTTGCTAAATCCTGTTCTGCCTAACAAAATCCAAATCCGTTGGAGGCAATCTGCCACAAAAGTAATCACCTAATTATATTTCTCCATCACAACTGGAGATTGTGCATCAGTGTGTGACTATCTCGGTGGTTCTGTATCTGGTTAATAAACACCAATTTTACACTCAGACCACAAATTCTTCGGGACCACAATATCAAAGAATGTGTTCAAAACAATCCACAAAACCTTTGAAATCTTCACAAAGCTTTTGACTTGTGTGTACCACTGCATAGGGTTTTTTTGTTTCAACTTGGGAAAATTGTTCACAAATTTTGCACTGTCTCCCCTACTCTACGGCACATGAATGTATCCTCCACCTGGTACTTCTCTTAATGAAAAGTTGAAGCTTCCTCTTCTTCCAAATTATCAGAAGGTGTTTTTCTTTTTATTTCAGCTGCCTGTATCAATTTCTTTTTTTCTTTTCATGCTTCTTTGCCCACTTGCTTTATAAATTTTCAAAATCACCCCATCTGTGAATATATTTCACTAATTCAATAAAGTACAATCACATTCCTGAAGAGTGCTTTGTTTCAGTTGCTTCATCATTCTAAACATTTTCTGAAATGGAAGGCTTCTTGAAATATTAACATCATATATATTTGCAAGTTCCGTTACTCTTTCGTGCATACTTGTAGCCTGCCTCGTAATTTCATTGCACAAGTAAATTAATATTTTTTCTTGATACTAATTTACATGTTCCAAATCCAAACACCCCCAACTTATTGCCTTTAATTCTATTTTTAATTTTTACTATCTAATGTTTTTTCCTCTCTGCGCTTCTACTAGTACTTGGACTCGCTGCTCTTTCTGTTTTAGCACCTTCTCTGATAAGCTCATTAAATTCTGGTAACATTGTTCTATCTTCAGGCAAATTTGTTCCACTTTGTATTGGTTGTGTCACAAAGACAATTCTCCCTCCTTCCCCAAGTGCTTGAATAGTCTGTAGTGCTGTCCACACAACAGTTTGAGAATTCTGTGATGTTGAAATAAATCCGGCCACTATTGTTCTTTCAGCAGTTCCCTGAGTTACCACATTTGTGGCCACTGAAGCACACACCTCTATTGGGTGCTGTTGCAACCCTAGCACCAGATGCTGATAGAGTCACAATAGAAGCAGTCACATTTGTAGGCATTACTGCTTGTTCAGGGTCAACTAGAACAGGCATATTATTTGGGATAACAGATTGAACAACAGTTGATTTCATGACAGATTGAGCTACAGCAGATTAAGGCCCTCATTATGACTTTGGCGGTCTTTTACAAAGACCACCGAAGCCGCAGGCGCCAGAAGACCGCCATATTACAACTACTGAAGGATTTCCACCACAATTTGGGTGGAAATCTGTCAGCAATTGCGCTGGCGGTCAGTGGCACAGGGGCAGTTCCACTGCCATCACCTCCACGCCAAAAGGACTCCCCCTGCTGTATTACGAGCAGTAATACAGCGTGGCAGTGTCCTGATGGCGGGGCGCTGCTGGCGGTGGAAGTGCCGGGTCCTGTTTGCTAGTGGACGACCTCTTCACCGGACAAGGTAAGTTGATCGTTCCACAGAGGAGTTAGGTGGGAATTTGAAGGATGATGTGTGTGCATGTGTGAGTGGGTCTATGTCTGCGTGTGTGAATGTAAGTGTGTCTGCATGTGTGAATGTAAGTGTGTCTGCGTGTGTGAATGTAAGTGGTAATGCATGTGGAATGCATGTGTGAATGTGTGTGTGATTGCTGAAGTGAGTGGATCTTGGCATGTTTGTGTGAATGCTTATCAGTTGCATGTATAGAAGTGTGGGTGAATGCATGTATGTATGTGTGTTGGTGAATGCGTTTATGTAAGTGTTGGTGAATGCGTGTATGTAAGTGTTGGTGAATGTGTGTATGTGGGGTGTGTTTTGGTGTGTGTATGTTGGGAGGAGGGGTGCTGTCATGGAAGGGGTTGGGGGAGGAGGGTGCTGTCATGGAAGGCGGGTGTGGGGGGTCACGACATCAAAGAAGGTGTTGGGAGAGTCATCTGCCGGCGACCTGGCAGAAAGGAATTTCCCATCACTGGCAGCCTTTCTGCCAGGGTTTTCTTGTAGGTGCTACCGCCACGGAAACCCTGGCAGAAAGGCGACTTGCAATACCGCCAACGGTCTTAAGTGGGCACCCGTTCTGTTCTCGCAGAGCCCGATTCACAAAGGTAAACTTATACTTTTGGTCAAAGTTTAGAACAAAAGTCTAAGTTTATGACTTTTCAGTATGCTCAAAGGGTAAGTTACAAGTAGTATCTTTATATTTGCACTCGGGATGGAACCTCCACCTTGAGTGCTGAGATTCCACTTTGCACCCAGAGTGTAATATCGGCACCCGAAGTGTACTCTCCACACCCGAAGTGGAATCTCTGCACTCAGGGTGGATCTTCGACCCGAGTGCAGAGATTCGTCCCAAGTGCAGACATAAAGATATTACTCATAACTTAGCTTTGTGTATACTGAAAAGTGGTAAACTTAGAATTTGGTCTAAAATTAGACCAAAAGTCTAAGTTTACCATTGTGAATTAGGTCCTCAAATTGAAATACATTTGGATCAACTGGCACTGTAGCCACTGTTATATTACAAGCTGTCATCCCACCAGTACTCGTTCCATCTACATCCATTCCAGGACCACATACGATGGGAAACATGCAGACAATATTTCTTCTAAATTATCATCACTCGAATCAGTATTTGATTTTGTTTTATTTTTTGTCACTAATTCCCCTTTACCTTTTTCTTTTTGGGCTTTTCAGGTTTTTCAGAATGTTTGTTTTTCTCATTTGTAATTGCTAGGTAATAATCTAGCTCCCTCGACTATATTTTTTCTTCTCCGTTGTTGTGGATCATTCCAGATTGCATCTGTATAATTTCTCTATGTCCTTCTTGTTCGTCTCTGAAACTTTTCTTTATCTCTATTATGAGCCATCTTCTCCCATGCACTTAGTGTTTCAAATTGTTTTGATCTGGGGGAGGCTTCATTTCTCAAATTGTTTCTCATAACCTGTCAATCATTCTTTAATTAAATGTACACCCTCAGTATCTTGCATCATACAACATGTGTGTAACCTTTCCTCAATCATCATATGGTGTGCTTCTGGAGGTGCTTCTTCGCCCTCCCAAACAGGAAATAGTCACATCACCCCTCATTAGATTTCTAATAGCTTTGAAAAATATCTTGTTTTTTAAATCAAGTCAATTAAATGAAATTAAATGAAAAACGCTTCCTTAATGTTTTGATTTATTTAGTTCCACAACATTAAAATTCGGTAAATCTTTCTTCCACTGTATATCATCAACTAATCATTGCATGGCTCTCCACACAGCGCAGCCAATCTCAACCAATCTCAGATCAGCATTTTCCACCAACCAACCAATACCAGCATGGGTCAACATGACGCAACCACATGCTTCTTGCAGCGGCTCACCCTCTTTTACAATTCCCCCCTACATAAAACATCAATTCCAATAAACTATGTGACAAAATTATCAGTCTTTGTCTGCCTCTTCTAAGGAAATAAAGAATGATTCAACAACAGAAATGATCAGGTTTTTACACCTTCCAACTTTTTCAAACAAAAAGAGTTTTGACAGGAAATCATTTGATCAATGTGCACCACGTTCCACCAACACTAACCAATATTAGTACACTCACAACAAATTATTACTGTCCCTATCTTAAGGAGTAGCTGACCACATTGCAACACAAATCATTGACAGACAAGGGTACAGCTGGGTGGCAGCAAAAAAGGGTTCTTCACCCCCCTCAACCCTCAGGACCCAAAGGACTTCATCCCCAAAGGTACCATGTGCCAGGAGGCACGATTGCACAGCTGACCCAGAAGACAGTGAGGCCTCCTACAAACATGCTCTCCCCGCACATGGAACTCTTGCGGTGGAGGACAGCTATGTGGCTGAAAAAGGGGTTCTTCGCCCCCAACAGTCTGGTTAGGTCCTGAAGGACCATCAATCAATTTTGATGCATAGCCCTACTGGTACACCTTCAAATTTGCAACCGCTTCAGAAACCGCACTCTGTCAGACTTTGGACTCAAGCTTTGGGCATTGGTACATGGGCATTTATCTTAATTTCTGCATTTTTAAATTTTTGAAGTTCTCTTTTTTTTAATACCTAACCATCAAGCTGCTACCACTTTTATTGCTGCACTTCTGACTGGCACTACTGGAACTCCAATTATCGGTGATCACTTTTCATGAAGTCCCAGCACCTCACTGGGCCCAAGAGTTTGGATATTTGAGGCAGTTGAGATAAATCAGGAACTGCAGGTCAGTAACAATTCAATACTTAAAATAATTTGCATTTCAATGGAAGTCAATGAGAGTTGGATTATGTTTAAAGTCTTTGTTAAATCTTTTAGTAATTAAGTTTTTTTATGTAGCAATTCATCAATGTTAGAAATTGGGGTCTATAGTTGGCAGAGGTATGCACCCTGTCCAAGTAGGGACTACAATCCTAGTCAGGGTAAGTCAAACGTTCACGCTGACTGATATGTAGTGCAGGTTGGATACAGGGACCAACCTCATCCTGCTGAAAAAGTACCTTATTGCACCATTGACAGGGCCATATACATGGAGCAGAGGAGGCAATGCTACGCATCTGTTCCAAATCTCATAAACTGAGATGCAGCAGTGATTTTTGTGACAGAGGTGATGTGTTGTTGCTTAACTGTGCAACTAGTGTTGTCCTCGAAGCAGAAGATGCATCTAGGTGGAAGGCGATGCAACAGCCTCGATGCACAGGTTCTGGCAGTTGCAGAACCTAATACCTACTCCTGTTGTGTAGCCATTTTAGCTATAGCTCCATGCACGTTATTTTAATGCACTAGGCTAAGCCGCTGTGCACTCTAACCTAGATATATTTTATTCGGCTTCACTTTATTATTGTTACAATGGCCACTTTTACGGTCTTGTTTTATTTTCCGTTTATCTAACTGTTTTTGCCTAGGCCAGCACTCTGTTCCCAAACAAGACATTCCTGCTCACTCTGTGCTTCATCCAAGGCTACAGCACGGTACATTGCCAGTGAACGTGGTAGAAGTTTAGTCTCCAACATTCGTAGAAAACACACATCCTTACGTATGGACATTTTCTCAGAACATCAGTTGTGTTGTTATGAAAACACTTCCTTGTCCCTTACACGTTAGAGGGAAGTTCCAGCCAGAGAACCACGACTGTATGCTGATTTCCGAATGCTCCACTACCGATGCTAACGCAGACCGCAGGCCTTTGCTCAGGAATGGGGGATGATGTCTTTGACAGCCACTGATGTAACTACATTTTTTACTCAAAATTACAAACTCAAGAATTTTTGCAGTATGAACGAGAATACTCAGTTCCAGCTAACACACTACCTATCGAACAATATCATAGAGTCATGTACACCGATGGCTCTGCACAACCTGCAATTGGCACAAAGCACCAATATTCTGCTGCTTGCGCAGTCGAAAGCAACTATATGGAGGACAATACATTTTGGGCCTGATTCTAACTTTGGAGGACGGTGTTAAACCGTCCCAAAAGTGGCGGATATACCACCTACCGTATTACGAGTTCCATTGGATATAATGGACTCGTAATACGGTAGGTGGTATATCCGCTACTTTTGGGACGGTTTAACACCGTCCTCCAAAGTTAGAATCAGGCCCTTTGTCCCTTAAATACATTTACGCAAACCCTAGGGGATTGCACAGCACAATTGGCAGAGCTAAAAGCTCTGTTGATGGCACTGGAACATGCGGATCCTGCACAGCCAACGCTGATTGTTTGTGATTCGTACTATTGTGTCCAGTCCTTCAATGAATACCTGCATTACTGGCGCCAGAATGGGTCCAGAGATTCTAAAGGCAACACAATTAAACACAGAGCTCTGTGGGGAAAGTAGCTGACCTAAAAGAAACACTACCAAATGTCCATGTTGTACACACACTTGGACACTAGCGCGTTGGAATACACGTTGCTGGGAATACACTGGCTGATGAAGCCACAAAGTCAGCAGTGGCTGTGGCTGTTGTTGCTGCAGTAACTCGTTTAAGTTCAAAACCGGACGCAGACATATGGGCTGCAGTGAAAGCTACTGCTAATGGTACCCCCTATCCAAAAGCATTTCCTGACAAATATTCCTACCAAATGGGAGGTATCCTGAATGCTGAAGTTAAGATACCAGGCGTAGGGGTACGAGATATTCCCAACAGAGATATGAGACAACAATTGCTTAAAGCAGCGCATGAAGGGGTGGCATCGGCCCATGCTGGTGTGGTGGCTACAATCTCAATCTTACAAGCACGCTATTGGTGGCCAGGCCTCTATAAAGAGACCAAGCAGAATGTCCTTTGTTGTGACATCTGCCAACAAATTAAAGTTTCAACTGCCAAATGCCCGCCGCAGACACCCCACCTGATCTCAAATAAACCCTTACAATGTGTGTACTTGGACCATTGCGGGCCCTTAACACTGGACAGTGCATACAATTATATTTTGGTCACTGTTGACTCTTGCTCCAGATTTTTATGGGTGTGGCCACAACGCTCGGCTGACGCTTGGACTGTTATTAAAGATTTGCACGTCTTTATCGGTACGTCTTTAACGGCTTTCCACTCTGACCAGGGCCCTGCTTTCGCCTCAAGGGCATTCAGGGACACCCTGGCTTCGTTGGGGGTCCAACTCCAGTACTTGTCTCCATTTCATCCTTAGGTAAATAGTGTTGTGAAGCAATTAAACCGTGATTTAAAGCAATCCTTAACAGCCCGAGTCTTAGGTACGGGTTGTAGTTGGCTTAATCACCTGTTTGAGTTCAGAGAGCACTCAATAATCTGCCTAGAAGGTCCCTGGGGGGTCGTACTTCATATGAGTGCCTGTTTGGAACTCAAATGTAAATTCCAGAATTTGATGGTCCTTGCGTTGAGGCGGCAGAAACACCTTTTGACATAAATGAATGTGTAACTGTTTTACAGGAATTGTAACAGTTCTGTGATGACAATTCTTCTATCAGTACTGCCTCCACAGGAATCAACGAGGGCTAGATTCCTAGAGTCGGGGATCTAGTATGTGAAAAGGTTGCTGTGAAAAAGGAATTTGGTCCTTCTTATCGAGCACCAGTCCCAGTTTTGGGGATACACGGTACCAGAACTGTAATTCTACCACCGTTGGCAGGTGCCAAAGAAAATCATTTTGTCTCCATCGACAATGTCAAATTACACCATGTGGCCAATCCTGCACAGCAAACCAAGAGGAACAGCCAGTAGTTCCCGAATCCCTCTCACTACTGGTCAAGAAGTTCCTCTACAAGTTGTAAGCAGCAACACTGACACCTCTCCGAGCTGGGGGAGGGTGGAAAATGATCTTGCATTGGTTCCACTAACATCGAATAACACAGAGATAATTGATCGATTCAATACATCTTCAACACAAATGGATGGTGCTATTTATTCTGTGCCACAGAGTTAAACACCAACTCCACAAACCAACACAGCTCCAGCCTTTGCATGAACTGCTTCTGGATATTTTGCTGACATCAGACTCATTCGCCTCTTCAACACTTGAACTGTCAAGAACATGTAAGCTAATGAACTGGCTGGAAATAACATTCTTTATTTTTCCATGGAACTATCTATGGCTTTCCTTGACTGCACTAGCTTTCCTGCCTTGGATTGGTTTTGTTATCACTTTCCTTTTAATATTACATGGCCATTTTCTTCCTGAAAAATCAACAGTTGAATTGGTGGACGAGGTCTTAAAACCACATTTTTTATCACACAAGGTCCGAAGAGACTTATCGTTTGTGAACATTGCTGCGATACCAATTCGTGATGGGATTGTTTGGGGTAAGGTAATATTTGATATATACGGTCCCACAGAGATTATTCAAATACCATATGTGTTCAAACTTTCCATGAATTATATAATAATATCAGGCATTGTTTCCGATGATTGGGATGTGAAAACAGTTGATTCTATGATGACTAAATTGCAGAATTATACTATATTTGAAAACGAAGATGTTTATCAATCTAAAGAAAATGATGGTGATTTGTTTTGCTATAATTATTATGGGCACCATTGCATACACAGAGCAAGCAGCCCCAAAACTGTTTTTAATTACACACAATGGGAACATTGTCCGAATCCACCACAAGGGAGTTCCAAAACATATTCTGAAAAGTTTACATATTACATCGTATTATTTTAAATTGCCACCTGCTAAAGATATACATATACTATTGACGAATGTGAAATTTATATATTCTGAATCTTTTGTTTCCGGGTTGACTATAGAAGGCTATGAATATTGGCTAAAGTCGATTGACTTAAAAAGTGTATGGGTAACTAGACATTGGCAAATTAAGGGGAAGGAAGTTTTATTCAGAGCATGCCTGATACCTATTCAAATGATATTCTTAAATGAAACAGTACAACAAACAAGTTGTCTAGGCTTAGTAAAGATTAAAGAATTAAACACGCCCAATATACCTGCCCCTGCAAAATTTTATAAAAGGCAAAAATATACAAATGCAACTGAAGAACGGCTCGCCGAATGGGTCCAGAATGGTACATTTAGGGCTCATTACAACCCTGGCGATCAAAGACCACCAGGGTTGTTTTGGCGATTGTACCGCCAACAGGCTGGCGGTACAATCTGCCTCATTACGACCGCGGCGATAGCGCCGCGGTTGCACCGCCGGGGCCAGCGGTTTCCCACCATGGTTGTCCCAGCGGTTTTAATCCACCAGGGCAGTGCTGCTTGCAGCGCTGCCCAGGGGATTACGACTCCCCTTCCCGCCAGCAGAGACCGCCATGGAAAGGCTGGCAGGAAGGGGAGTCGCGGGGCCCCTGGGGGCCCCTGCACTGCCCATGCACTTGGCATGGGCAGTGCAGTGGCCCCCAGGCACAGCCCCACCCTGCTTTTCACTGTCTGCACAGCAGAAAGTGAAAGACGCGATGGGTGCAGCTGCATTACGGCTCCACGGCCGACATCCCCGCTGGGCCGTCGGGCAGAAACTCTGCTTACGCCGGCCGGCCCAGCGGGGATGTCATAATGCAGCCGGTGGGATTGCGGCCGCCAAGGTTGTAATGAGGGCCTAAATGTTTCACTGACACGTCCTGGCAGATGGTTATTGTGGCCAGTAGATACCAATGGGTGTCACCAACGTTTTATCAACTCTTCGGGGGATTTTAGAACTCATAGGCTGGACCCTCGCTATATATCATCCGAACATGCAGGTATAGTTACAACATACAGTGCAGGGAAACTATGCCAGCAATGGTTCAGAACTTCCCCACTAGATGCGGTTAGAGAACACCTTTGTCTCTTGTCTAATAATACTGATTTACAGGATTTCCTGTTAGGCCCCAAAAACACCGCAGAAAACGTTTCTTATATGAAGCATTTAATGACATTTGGAAGCTTTCCCAACAAGAAGCAGCTGCCCGGTTAAGGCAAATAGACCAGGAAAATCTAAAAAAGGCATTAGCTATTGTGGATAATGGGATTTATACCCTGTCCAACTGAATATACACCTTAAGTAACATTGTCTCTTCTGCTATAGACATTAAACAAACAGATATGTCTTCTTTACACCATGGACAGAGTAAGCTGAGGTCCAATATGCAGTTTGGTTGGACACTTCAAATATTGAAGGTGGGTCGCGTTCCCTGGCAGCATGTCAGCGCAAGGGAAATATTTTCTTCCTTTAATTTAACGCGACAACAACAACTAATGGCTAAGAAAGAAGCAACTTATGTCATGCTAAACATCAAGAAATTAGAAAAGTTGCCTTTTACTGTGACTGAAATACCATCTGCTGAGTAGCTAATACAAGGGGTGATCAATCTGTCTATTTCTACACTTCAATTCACCTCCTGTTTAAAACACATTCTGGTAGGCAGATATGAAAGGCTGGGAGATACTTACATCCATGAGGTGTGGGAGCTTCCCTTCTCATACAAATGTCTCAGTGGCGTGAAAGAAGTCTTTCTTAGCGGTAGGGAATGTGAGACTTCAGTCAGCCATTCGATGGTTTGTAAACAGCTGTCCTTGCATGGGGCTGTGTAATGCGTCTGCAGCAAACTTGGCTTGTTATCTGAAGGGAGTTCCAGTCCCCTTGATTAGACGTATGGTCCAGGTGCTTTCAAACGGCAGCTATGTCCTCCTCAATGGTGAAGACTGTTGTGGGATGCGAGCCAGAATAGTTTATGTTGTTTCGGTCTCTAAGATAGTTACATGCTACAGGAACGTACTTTTTCCCCCCACTAAGATAAAAGAGGTAGCTGACATTTGGCCTCACATTTCTACTTCAAATGTGGATTTTGACAAGTTAAGCAGACTCAAGGCTTTATTGTTTCAAAAGCATGTGGCCCTTACATCTGCACGCAAGACCTACGCACTTCAGGTGGCAAGGTTGTCAGCAGAAATACAGTCCCTTTTAAGTACAAACTTTCCTAGACACTTTGGTGAACTCGTGGGACGGATATTTAATGCGTCCAGTAAAACTGGAATCGCACATTTCTTTAAGGCTGTTGTTCTGGTTTCATTCACACCTTCTCCTCCACATTCGGTTTGATACTATTGGCCATCCACTCAATTTTTTCTAGTATTTTCGGGGGATTTCCAATAACTTCGGCTTTATTAGCTGGCATTTTGCTGTTGCTATTTTTTCATGCGCAACGGCTGTCCCCCCGCATCAAGGAGGAATGAAAGCGCTCCCATCAGCGCAGCTGTGTCGTGAACGCATGATGCGGTATTTTGGAGCAACACTCCTGGAGCAATTGTGAGTGTGGCTGGTCTCTGTCATTCATACCGGTTTTACATTGTGTGCAGCCCGTGTTTCGGTGCCTCTGGTGCTCTTTCGAACACGCACCGGAAGTCTGTCTTTCTACGCAGCACTTCTCGTCATTGTACGCTGATCTGTTGATGTGCTCGTTGAGGGCTTGTTACCGGACATGCGCTTTGAGGTTGCGTTTGCTACGGGAAGCTACTTATGAGTTGCCCTTCCTGGAAGATGTGGCTTGTGACTCATCATTGGGCACACCACGGAATGCCGCCTTGGCTGAGGCTATGAAACAGAACTGCTCCTTGATCCTTTTTGGTGATGCCTTTCCGACTTTAACATCAGCCGAAGAGGAAGATTTCCTGTCCTCTGTGGTCCCGGAATCGATTGGAACTTCAAAAATAACTTTGCCTTTTGAAATTCGGTCTTTTATGCCACATGCACACATTTTAAATTGTCCTTCTACATGCTCACGTGTCCCTTCGACTTGTCATAATTGACATTGATTATTTACATATATATCTTAGGTTGAGGTTTTAGTCGCAATTTTTTTATGTCTTTAGGGTTTGAACCACCTTCAACCGACAAGGGGAGGGTGATGTGCAGCCATTTTAGCTATAGCACCATGCACGGTATTGTAATACACTACGCTAAGCTGCTGTGCACTCTAACCTAGATATATTTTTTTCGGCTTTACTTTATTATTGTTATAATAGCCCTTTTACGGTCTTGTTTTATCTTCTGATTATCTAACTCTTTTTGCCTAGGCCAGCACTCTGTTCTCAAACAAGACATTCTTGCTCACTCTGTGCTTCTTCCAAGGCTACAGCATGGTACATTGCCGGTGAACGTGGTAGAAGTTTAGTCTCCAAAATTCGTAGAAAACACACATCCTTACGTAGGAACATTTTCTCAGAACATCAGCTGTGTTCTTAGAAAAACACTTCCTTGTCCCTTACACGTTAGAGGGAGATTCCAGCCACAGAACCACGACTGTATACTGATTGCCGAATGTTTTGCTACCGATGCTAACGCAGACCGCAGGCCTTTGCTCAGGTATTGGGGATGATGTCTTCCCTGGGGAACATGAAGGGCAGAATTAGAGCTTAACATGCTGTGCTCTATCATAGCCTTGGTAGGAGTTAGTCTATTGACCATAGTGACAATATGATAGCGTTATTTCTATGCTTCACTCTCCCCATCACAATTTTAATACTATTATGCTGTGTCATCCTGGCTATTGCAGCTCCTGCTTTGCTATCTAAGATGCAGTCGTTTTATTAAAATCATTATTAAAACATATACTGCCTCTGTTTGTCATTTATATATGAGACTAAGGTAACTGAGAAAAACAGATGTAACCTGAATGACCACGGCTTCCCTGAGAAACCAATTATGTAATGCGCTCGGCTGTCTAGTCATCCCTGCCCTCGGGAAGTGATGAGGCACTGCTAGTTAGTCAGAGCAACACCTGGATTGGAGCAACAGGTGTCACCCGCAGTGGGTCAGACTTAGTCTCCCACACCGTGGGTGATTCTGACGCTCAAAATCCAATAGTCTCATTAGAATAATGAGAGCCTACGCGACACTCCAAGGGCCATGGACTGGATTGGCACCACTTGTCAGGTCAAGACTGGCAGCAAACAAAGTCCAGTTGCTGTTGCAGGATAAAAATAAGTCTTTGATGTCCCTGAGACTTCAGAAAATAAGGCACGCCAGCAAGCCCTTGGAGTCACTTTGGTTCCGGGGCTGTAGAGATGCAGGTCCAGTCCTTCTTACTCCCAGGCAAGAAGGGCATCAGGCAGCAGGGCAGGCACCGCAGAGCAGGAGTCCAGCAAAGTTCAGCAGAGTCTAGCAGAGTGGCAGTCCCTTCAGCAGTCCAGCAGTCCTTCTTCCTGGCAGAATGTCCAGATTCACTACAGGGGGGTATGCAGCCCTTTGTGTAGGAACAGGCACAGCCTATTCAGGTGCAAGAGTCAGATCCTCCCTCCCATCCTGCCCAGGATGGCACATCAGGATGTTGATGGCCTATCGGTCACATCTAAGCTCCCGTTCTCTGTGGCTGTCTGGAGGGAATGCAGAAAGTGCAGTTATCACCCACCCCAGTTGTGTATTAAGACAGGAGAAGGCACAGTATGGTTAAAGTAACAAAAATGGCAACTTTCTAGAAGTGGCATTTTCAGAATTACAATCTAAAAGTGGACTTCACCATCAATTGGCATTTTAAATTGTGATTCCAGAGACACCAAACTTGGGGGTTCCATCTCTTCCCAACTGGAAATGTTACTTATAAAATGCAATAAGGTAATCCCAATGATAACCTATAAGAGAGACAGGTCTTGTAGTAGTGAAAAGCTAATTTAAGCATTTTTCACTATCTGAACCCAAAAAACTAAACAGTACAAGTCCAATCTTTAAAATACACTGCACCCTGATATTGGGGCTGTCCAGGGCCTATCTTAGGGTTGACTTATATGTCTTTAAAAGGAAATATTGGGCCTGGCAAGAGAGTTAACGTGCCAGGTCGACATGGCAGTTTTAAGCTGCCAGACAGGCTCTTCTATGGCAGGCCTGAGACGTGTTTCAAGGGGCTACTGAAGGGGGTGGCACAATCAGCGCTGCAGGCCCAGTAGTAGCATGTAAGATACAGGCCCTGGGCATATGTAGTGCACCTTACTGGGAATTTATAAGTAAATTAAATATGCCAAATGTGGATAAGCCAATGTTATCATATTTTAAGTAAAGAGTAAATGTGCTTTAGCACTGGTTAGCAGAGGCAAAGTGTCCAGAGTCCTAACGCCAACAAAGAGAGGCCAGAAAAAGAGGAGGAGGAAGGCAACATTTTGGGGATGACCCTGCAGAAAGGGCAAGGTCCAACAATCAATATTTAATACAATTACTGAACAATGCATGAAGCATGTTCCATACAGCTAATCCCTGTTCTCATCACATTTTAAAGTACAAGAAAACATCAATAGAACCCATAAAGAGCTCTAGTCTCCAGATGTGAAAGCATAACACTGTAATAAAACTTCCCATATAGAGAGGTTCTAGAAACTTTTTAATGTGTAAATGGCATAAAATGACAGAAGAGTTAAGTAGCTTTCAGACTGAGTCACTCAGAGACACATCAGCAAAAAGTCAAGTCCAAAAGAATCTGAGTAAAGTGCTCCGTAGAGTGTCTAAGAGAGTCTCAGCCTGAGCCTGCAAGAGTGTCTGTCATCTGAAAGTGTCTCTCGACTGGCCTGGATACACTCATTTATTCAGTACTAGAAAATAAACAAATTGTGAGCCTTACGAAGATAACCTCTGGTTTCAGCCAATGAAATGGTGATGTATTCATGGGAACCGGAAAGTTTCCATCGATTTTGCAAGTTTAACAAAGAACATCCTAAACACAAGATACAATTGAATTTTCTCTGCAACATTTTTGATACTGTGGCCCTCATTACAACCCTGGCGGTCGGAGATAAAGCGGCGGTAATACCGCTAACAGGCTGGCGGACAAAAAATGGGATCACAACCACGGCTGGAACAGCCATCATAGACAGCCACTTTAACACTCTGACCACCAGGGCGTTAGCAACAAACACCACGTCGGTCACCACCAACAGACAGGCAGAAGACAATGTACCGCCCACTGTATTATGAGAGGCCAATCCGCCAGCTTTTCCGGGGCAGTACCAACGATATCAAAAGCACGGCGGAAACAGTACACTGAAGGGGAACCACTCACCTTTCGACACTCATAAAGAACCAGGACGCCATGGAGCCCGAACTGCAGGTCCTCCCCATGCTGGTGTATCTACTAATACACCAGGAATTTGAAAGAAGGGTGTAGTGACGACGTCGGTGAGTACTGCACCTAGTACACAGAGGAGAGGGGGAGGAAAAAGAGAGTGACACACACACGCAACACCCCCTCCCCCACTCTCACCCACAACACCATAAAAACTAACACATCCAACAACATTACAGATACACCCCGTTACCCCCTGGAAGAACGCTAGGACAAAAGGAATTGAGTTCAATCAGTGATATTTTGGAACATGCAGATATAGCTAACGAATTTAAAAAAATAGTATATACAAATATTTACAATATGTACCGAAGGCCGTACACTGTCCTTTGTAAATGTCCGTGGATCAGTGGCCCAGAAAATCATGGGCGAAGCCCACACTTGACTCCTGCCTCAAAACGGAGAGAACACTGCAGGGGCATTAGGTCGAAAAATCACAGGTACCTCAGGGGGAAGGGGAGGGGGGCACCTCTGCCAGAAGATGGTACTATGCCACAGCTCCTCGAGGGGGCAAAATGCCCACAGCGATGTCCTGGGGAGTGCAAAGCCACAGTCTCTCAAGTCTCTCAAGTGGGTGGTTTGCCCACTGCTTGGTCCTGGGGAGTGCAAAGCCACAGACTTTCAAGTGGGTGGTTTGCCCACTGCTTGGTCCTGGGGAGTGCAAAGTCACAGTCTCTCAAGTCTCTCAGGTGGGTGGTTTGCCCACTGCTTGGTCCTGGAGAGTACAAAGCCACAGTTTCTCAAGTCTCTCAAGTGGGTCGTTTGCCCACTGCTTGGTCCTGGGGAGTGCAAATCCACAGCCTCTCAAGTGGGTGGTTTGCCCACAGCTTGGTCCTGGGGAGTGCAAAGCCATAGTCTCTCAAGTCTCTCAAGTGGGTGGTTTGCCCATTGCTTGGTCCTGGGAAGTGCAAAGCCACAGTCTCTCAAGTGGGTGGTTTGCCCACTGCTTGGTCCTGGGGAGTGCAAAGCCACAGTCTCCCAAGTCTCTCAAGTGGGTAGTTTGCCCACTGCTTGGTCCTGGGGAGAGCAAAGGCACAGTCTCTCAAGTGGGTGGTTTGCCCACTGCTTGGTCTTGGGGAGTGCAAAGCCACAGTCTCTCAAGTGGATGCCTTTCTCCACTGGTTCTGGAGGGGGCCTTGTGTCCAGTTTGCTTCATCCTGCCACGGATTTGGTGAGTGGATGCATCTTTCCACTGGTTCTGGAGGGGGCCTTGTGCCCAGTCTGCTTCATCCTGCCAAGGATTTGGTGAGAGGATGCATCTCTCCACTGGTTCTGGAGTAGGCATTGTGCCCAGTCTGCTTCATCCCCCCAAGGATTGGGTGAGTGGATGCATCTCTCCACTGGTTCTGGAGGTGGCATTGTGCCCAGTTTGCTTCATCCTGCCAAGGACTGGGTGAGTGGATGCATCTCTCCACTGGTTCTGGAGGGGGCATTGTGCCCAGTGATGCTGCACCTGGGATTTGGCAGTTCCCATTTCCTCACCTGGGTGTCTGAGACACAAGATGTGCAGGGAACAGGTAGAATGATACTCCATGGAGGCACAGCCACACTCCATCCTGCGGCGACTTAGGCTGCAAACTGCTGGTAGTGGCAGTGCTGGTTGTGGTGGCTCAAGTAGTGTGTGCAGGGTCCAGGACATTTCCTGCAGCGTCGGGCGGCTGCCCACTGGGGATGCTGCTGATGACCGATGTAGTGGCACCGGCTGGGCATGTGGCAGTGCATATGGTGGTGCAGGTGGCGGTGCCTGCGGCGGAGATGCTGCCGGTGCTGCCCGTGGTGCAGGTGCTTGTAGTAGTGGAGGGAGACACCAGGACGTCTCCAGCACCCTCGGACAGCTGCTCAGTGGGGATGATGCTGGTGACTGTCATTGTGGCAGCGGTGGTGCAGGGGGCGGTGCAGATGGCGGGGCAGGTGGCGGTGCAGGTGTCGGTCGTTGTGGCGGTGCTTACTGTGGTACAGGTTGCTGGCCTGTCAGGACAAATGGTGGTCACCAGTCCCTCACCAGGAGGCTCCGAGCCCTGAAGTGACTTGCCCTTGCTTTTGTGTGTCTTCCCACCTTGGTAGACGCTGCTGGGACCTTGGCACTGACCTCTTTTGTTTTGGATGAGGCCTTGCTGGGTGGGTGGTGCGTCTTGTCCGTGCTGCATTTCGGCCCCTTCTTAACCTTGGCAGGTGGTGGAATCTGGTGGACTTTAGCATCGGTAGGTCTCACACGCCAGCCCTGAGCGGTGCCCCCTTCGATCGTCTCAGACTTGCAGGGACCACAGCGGACGCCGACTTGGTGGCTGAGGTGCTGGCCTGGGATCTAGACATTTGTGACCCCTGGTTTGTCCCTTGTAATCCCTGCCATTGCCTTTGCGACCCCTGGCCTCAGAGGTTGCAACATTAGTGCCAGGAACACAGTAGCAGCTCGTCCTTATGGACGATGGCTTGGGCTCCATTCTCTTTGTTTTCTCTCAATTGTTTTTATTACACAAATAGTGAATAGTGTTTCATTATTCAGTATTAGTGTAATGAAAATGGAGCACAAATAGCTGGAATATGACCTTCCCTGGCAGCTGAGGTCAATTAAAAAAATGCTTTTGAATGTATGCTGTGTGCATGCTTGTGGGTGAGAGTGTTATTACACAAAAGGGAGAGTGTGTGTAAGTGTGAATGTGAATGTATGTGTAAATGTAAGCAAAACTGATGGTGAAAGGGAGTGTCATGTCCTTGCGCTACCCCCCAGCATTTTCATAAATTGACGTTCATGGGGCTAGATCTACTAAGACATGCCCTTCTGCTCTCTTGTCCCACGCTGGTGCTCTTTCAGGCTGCCTAGTCCCATGCACACACCTTTGCAACATAGTCCAAAGGTGTAGGCATGGTGGCCAGCATAGGTTTGGTACTAGAAGTGTACCCTTCCAGTACAAAATGCACAGAAATATTTTAAAACGTTTCCCATATTGTACATGTGCTGTACAGTACAACATACATACAATGTGTGGAAAGTTAGGAGAAATATAACATCTGTGTTGTTTTAAACCTAATGGCCTGTACAAAAGAAGGTGTGCACTGGAATTAAATTCTATATTAACATTTTTTGTGGGTTTGCGTTACTTTTTCAAACTTTTCACCAGCTCAAACTGTTGCTAAACCTACCCCTACATCCCTGCCAGACCTCGTCAGTTTGGCTATTTGCTGCTTCTCCCGGCTTCATGCTATATCTGGGGCTGACTTTGTGGAGGATCTTTTATGGTTTTAGGTCCATCTCTATCAGACAACCTGCCCTTGAAAAAATGCTTCGCACACCTTGTTTTGTAAACATCTGAAAGTCTGAATTTTCCTCGACTATGCTTCGTCTTCCTTTCTCATTCTCTCTGTCTGGGCCTGCGTGAAAGTCGGTCTATGAATACATAAATACAATGTAAAGGTTTCTTCCAAAGCTGCAAAGAAACTGTAATGACATTACTGAATGATGAGCCAAGAGTTAACTCAAAGCTGACTGAATCCTTTGTGACAGTCAGAGGAAATTGAAAGTTGGGACTGACTTGAAGTTTGGGAATGAGCTAGCAGTTCCAAAGGTTTCGTGAGAAGCAATCTTTCGATTATTCTCATGGTAGAGTTTTAAATTTAGAAACCTACTCCAACTCTTCTCATGTTCGCATGAGAGGTATCCCAGGCTGCTGAATTAGGGATCCTGCCTATAGACCCCAATACTTGAATCAATATGAAGCTATGAGGTGATAATTGGGCAAGCTCATAGATGGAGAACAAGAACCCCATTTCAAGGGGCAATAATTGTCTTATGCTATAAACCAAATCTATGACTAAATTTCCAGAGGTAAAGAATTCTTCATGCTGTCTCCTTTAACTTGAGAAAAGGAATACCGTACATAGTGGGTGGTCCTTTCAATACTATTAATTACTTCTAAAATCTTACAGTGTTAGATCTTACCTCTGAGAACAAACTGAGATCCCCACTCTCTGAAAAGACTCTTTAATCCTCAGTGATTCCCAGCCTTTCTGAAACCACCTTTCTCTTGGATGTCTATCAGTGAGCTTGAACTATACTCCATTGCCACTAATCTGTGGCTCTAAGGCCCATATTTATACTTTTTTGGGGGGCCGCATTTGTGTCATTTTTTGATGCAAAAGCGGCGCAAACTTACAAAATATCATTGTATTTTGTACGTTTGTGCCACTTTTGCGTCAAAAAATGACTCAAATGTGGTGCAAAAAAAGTATAAATAGGGGCTTAAATGATTCTGCTTTCTAAGGAAAAAAGAATGTCCTTCCTTCACACTCTCCTGCACTTAGTCATACCTGCTAATGAATCTGTTACCATCAGGGGCTAACCTTCAGTTTGTATTCCTGTGCCAGTTTGGTCTAAACTAAAGAAATATTTGGTGCTAAAGGTCGCCCCTGGGTGGAAAGATCGAGAGAAGTAGTAGAAAAGACGAAGAGAGCGGGCTGGTTTGAGCATTTTTTGGCTGCACTTGGTTTCCTGGGTCCAACCCTGACTCTCACTTTGAAAGATCTTGCCACACTCCCTTAACGGCCAGAAATGTCCGTTGGCCCTTTCAAAACAGAAGTCGTCCTGCCTATGGAGCCAAATACTCATATTGCTTCGATTTAGCTTTGCTGCCATGAACATTAGAGATAAGGTTCGCATAAGAAACCTCAGCCAATAAATATGTATTTTCCAATAATGATCCATACTAATGCAAGCCAGTGCCACGTCATCATCACAAAGGCCATATTTTTAAATCTACGTTTAAAATGTTGAGGAATAGGCAGTGCTTAATTTGTAGGTAGAAACGTGCCGGTGCCCAAAGCCCTCCTCTTGAACACCCAGCTGCTGCATTTAAATGTGCGAGCATGGAATACTGAGAAGAGTAATCATGAACCCATCTCGGGCCTCTTCAATCTATTGAAAGCCACTCCCTACTGCTTCAGCTCACTCTGGCAGCTTACTACCTTTGTGGCGCTTTTTCGTTTTTCTCTTCCTCCGTCTTTCCCAAATGTGTCTTTTGCTCGTAGCAAATGCTTAAGGCAGAAGAATAAGCGCCGGCCCTCAAAAATAAGTGCGGGTGCTCAGCACCGGAAACAATAAGCACAAATTAAGCACTGGGAATAGGTGATTTCCCCTTGCACATTATTGGTTCACAGACTTTGGCTGCATCACTTCCTCTTGGGCAGTTTAAAAAAATACTATCTGCATCATCGAATTCCAGTGCCCTCTTAATTAGTCAGTATTGCTGCAGTTGAATATTTAAGTAATATTACAAACAGAAAGTGTACACCGTTTGTTAAACAGACATATTTGACTAAATTACTCTCGTCATTTTGAATAAAACCCTTCTTTGTCATGTATATACCTTGATAGTGTTTACTGTAAAGGCCCGCTCGGAGAACTGCTTCACATTCAGTTCACCATCCTTTGACAGTTGATTTTTGAGTGATATTTTAAAGCGAATACATTTTTGTGATGTGGTCGGGAGTCCGGTCTTTTACAGAATAGTAAATGACAAAGTTAATATGTTAGGAATAATTGTGTGGCTACTCGGGGCGCTTTGCTAGAACACTGGCGCTCGCGATTATGAATTATTACAGTTAATTTGAAGAGCTGTCTGTTCAGTCAACCGAGGCCTTAAGCTTCATTTTGTAGGAGTGAAAAACATCTGGCAGGGAACTGTTACGTACTTGTGTTTGTTGTACAAGATTTGCAGAGGAATCTTACACTGTTTCCAACTCTGTCCACTCTGACGGCTCACCCCACTGTTGTGGAGTTAATAGGTTGAAAACAACCTGAAGCTCTAGTTAACTGTAGTGGCACATGGATGGAACTGAAAGGTTTTGAGGTACATTTGAAAACTTAAAATAGATTTCAAGGAGCTGATCCTGTTCGGAGGAGTGAGAGGAAAATGTTAAAAGATTATCCAAATCAATTACAGTGCAACTCAATAGTCACACATTAAACCATAGAGCCCAAATTAAAGTTTCAAAGAGCTTTATTATAGGCTCAAAGCAAAAGTTACAAGAGCGAGTTTCAAAACTATAGTAAAGATATACAAAATCACCAATGAAGAATTAAATTGTTGCACAATATTAAATCAAAGCAACATATAAAAGACCAAGACTTCAATAACAACAATGCAGAAAATCAGGAAAAGTATGTGATGTCTGGATTCTAAAATTAAGTTCTCTTGCCTAACCATTGAATCTAGCTCCTAAACTGTTCTAATACAAAATAAATATCTGAGAAAGGTTAGCAAACAGAACTTTGTTAGAAGATTCTGCCCAAGAGAGGAGCAATGGCATAAAGCCACATAGAAAGTATGAGGTCTGTAATGATGGAGTGTGATTAAAATCTAATAATTAGCATGAGAAGCTTGCAATATAATGCTTAGTGAAATCGCATAGAAAATGTAAAGGTTAACGCATGTGTATGAAATGTACCCATGGGGAGTGGCCACCAATGTATTTGATGATTAATGACATTGACTAATAATGAAATATTAATGTACTAATGTATGATTTTGTATTAGTATTAAGTGTTATATTTTACGGTTTTGCAAATTAACCACTAGGCCTTAGTTAGCATGAGTCGGGCCTAGCTGCCCGGTTCCATATAAAATGTGTTTTTCTAATGTGCAGTGTGCTTACTTGCTGAAGGACATGTAAACATACTTTTCCAGAAGCTAGAAGATGTGTGTGTAACCGTAGTAAATCTTCCCATGAGAACCCGACTTGCTCAAGGAGACGTTCTTGTGGAACGCAACAGTGTAATTCGCAACAGGTACAAGGTCATTTAGACTAGGGAAAACAATGGGACTACTGACTTGAGTAACAAATGTCACTTATTCCTCACCTGACATTCTACCCATTGAAGACGTCAATTACAGGAGCCAATAAACTACGTGAGAACTGTTATGGGGTGACAATCGTAATGAGATGACAAGTAAATCATTGGATGGAGATGATGGTGCGCCAAAACTTGCCCAATTGGAAATTAGGGGACTGGACAAGATCAATATAAAATTCTTGGACACAAGGAGAAATCGGCCATTACATGCCATTCCGGAGCCATTCTGAGCCATTACAAGCCGTTATAAGCCATTGCGTGCCTTTTGCTATTGCCCAGCCACTTTGTTACTCTGCCCAGAGACTTTGCTGTTTGAACTTTGCAAACCATCTTCACTTACTTTGCCTTGCCCGTTTCATACCTTTCCTCCTTATGAGGGAGGTATACCCTTTGGCCCCATCTTGCTGAACTTTGCTGTGTTTCCTGGCTGATGGCGAATCAACTAATGTCCTGAGGACGAAGGCTGACTCTGTATGCTGACCCATTACGGAGGGTAACTATATGATGATGAAATTGTATTTTCTGTTTGTCTTTTCTTTCTAGGTACCAACTGCTTTTTTGATAGAGACCATAGACAGATGTTTTCTAAATTGATGTTGCAAAATTGTTTTGCATGAAGCCCAACATGCTAATTCGCGGTTAGTAAAGGGTTCACTAAACAGACGCAAATAGACAAAATGACTGAATCTATGCTTTGTTGAATAATGCGCTAATGATACTCTGCTAAAGTTAATCCATGTTGACGTTATGCTATGTTCTAATGTTCATGATCTTTGCTTTGATAACATCTTATTCGAGTTGCCATATTATGACAAGGTTGATGTGTTTCTTGGTTTTGAGACTAATAAACTTGCTAGTAGAGTGTAATCAATAGGGAATAAATATCATAAATCGTACTAAATTCTGTGTGGTTATTCATGACTGAAAGGGCATGGTGTGTTTCAATTTTATTGATGTTACTGATTACTTTGATTGATGGGCTATTGTGAATATTGATGAGGTTATTAATTTATTGATTGACATGTTGATTAGTTATCTCGTCTTAAGGAGACTTCAATCAGGGTCAAAAGATTGATCGGCCTAAAACGAGTCCCACAGTGAATAAATTATCTAGATTGGGACGCGTTATCAGTTCTGGTAGCAGAGGATGGTTTAGGCACTTTGGGGCCCTAGGACGAGGGACCATTGTTTTGGAATTGTTTTTGAAATAATGCAAATTGGAGGCATGAGGTGCCCCTAAGTCCTAAATGACTTTCCCGGAATCTCGGAGCTTGCCGAAGTGAGTTGGGTATGTTCTTGGCGTTCTAATGATAGTATGAGTGAAGTAGAATTTGCGCTTGCTCAGCTTATGCATATCGCAGGAGACTTGTGAGAATTTAGGCCAGGTAATGTTTTAGTAGGAGTGGGCGTACTCTGCAGTGTGAGAGTAGAGAAGTCAGCGAACTTCATGTGAGTGTGGCGCTTTGTGCTAAAAAATTGTCAATGTGGTTGTTGGTGATGTACGGACCCGGCGTGGTCTAAGGCTCCGGAGTATATTGATAAGTGTATGAGACACTTGGTTTATGTTCTAATTTGCGTGGTTTAATAGGTCAATCGGGCGTGATTGACGAGTCGAGTATGAGTCAAAGTGTGTGAGTGAAACCTTCGATGGAGATTTGGCATGTTCTAAAGTGCACTAGAACGAACCATTGACAAGTAGAGAGTAAAATTTGCGGGTCACATTTTGCTTGCGAGTGCGGGATCTGAGAAGGAGAGAGTAGCGTCCAAGGCTTCAAGTGAAATCTCTGTAAAGTTCTGAAGCGAGTGTGTTACCCTTCCTGTAGTAAACCGGCAAATTTGGGTTTTGTTGTTAAAGTGCTCACAATATATTGCATTAGTTTTTGTGTGAATAGAAGGCAAGGAAGACAAGCCGCAAGACTTTGTCAGCCGCAGTATGTGTGAGTGTGATGTCATTGGAGCCGCGCTGGGATAGGTCAGTTGCCGAGAGAGGTCGCGCACGGATTGGCAGCCGTCCGTGAGAGGAAATTGGTTGAGAAAGTAGGCGAAGAGTGTTCTGGGAATTAAAGTCACTTCCTGATTAGATTCTAAACAAAATAAAAGACGCAAAAATGAAGTTTTTCAAGGCTTTAAGGAGTGCCTTGAGGGGAGATACATATATTACCGTGAGTGTGGGGGAGCCTACACCGCCAGAGGATACTCCGGCTTATGCCGTAATGGAGGAGAAGGGAGTCGCGCCTTGCCTTTGGCTAAAGCAATGGTGCAAATTGACAGAAAAGGAAGGATGCTTGGCGTTTCCGAAGCACGGAACGTTCAATATAAGGATTCTGGAAAATTTGCAGAGTGTGTTAAATGAGCAGAAGCCGCCTCCGAGACCAGCTCAGTTTGAGGCATTAGCAATTTGGGAACTGGCAACAATTCAGAAACAGCAGCAGAAATTTGAGAGGAGAATGAGGAAAGCAGAGAAGACTCTAGCGGAGGCTAGATGGGATAGTGAGACCAGGATGTGGAGAAGGGAAATAATAGACGGAGTTAGGATGTTTCCGGCAATAACTCAAGAAGCCGAAACACAGGGGAGAAAGGCAACTTGTAAAACAGACAAGGGGTCTAGTAAGCAAAAGGAGGCTCAGAAGTCTTGGGCAGATGCAGATGATTCTGATGATGATAAGTTTCTAAATCAGTTGTTACATGATCGACCGCCACCATATGCCATAAATGACAACATACCGAGTACTAGTGCAGGTCCTGTAAGTCCGACACAAAATCAGGGAACCACAAGCGCAGTGCAGCCAAATAATGTTATCACATCAGCTCCGATACAGAATGGTGCTAGTGCATCCACTGCACCAGACATCCAGATACAGTTGCAACCACCGCCAATTCAGAGGCTCTATCGTGATGTCCCAGTATTAGAGACAACTACGAGTTTGATGGTGCTGCCTGATCCAGTATACACGAGATCAAAGTTAGTGCAGATTGAGCCAACTCCACAATTGCTGCCCCAGCCGCAGCAACAGATGGTCCCGAATTACACTTCGGTCGCAGGACCGCAGTCAGTTACAGCACCTATGATGAATCAAGCTATGGGAGTTAATGCTCCACAGGGATTGGGAAACGGACAGGCACCAGCTGCAATATCACTGCCGATTACTGTTGGCCTGCCAGTACCGCTATTTGCACAGGCGAAGCCTAGTGTATGCGAGCAAGGGGTAATGACTCAAGAGGTGATAAGAGGAGGGTTCACAGGAAATTCCCAAGGGACGACACCGGGAGAACAGACATTCGAGGGATCTAGGTCCTTGTTGGACTTTAGTCCAATTGGGGGTTCCCCTAGAGACAATTAGACAAACAGGTTTGGGTCTACTGACACCACAGTTACTGAGTGCAAATACGTCGCAGGCACTGACGGTGCAAGCTGGAAATATCTCGTTGCAAGGCTTAACCAAGCAACAGTTGACTGAGTGGTTAGACAAACTTAGCACTCTGCAGACTACTCCTGTGACAGCAGAGCGATCAGAGAGAGAGGAATACCAGAACTTTATAAGGCTTGGTGTGGAAGCAGCAGAATTAGTTGAAGGAACTATGGGAGTGAACAGATTAGAATCATACACTGAAGCGGAATTGAGGTTTCTGTGTCCGAAAATAACCAAAGAAGTGAGTAAGGTGCACCAGACGTTAGAGAACGTAGCAGACAAATACGGCATAGACTTAGACAATACTAAGCATCCGAAGAGGAGTTATAGGTTAGACTTCGAACCTAAAGATTTTGACCATATGAGGTCTACTGGGATGAAGGCACACCTCAAAGAGATACTACACAGTGCTCAAGTTTGGGGAGCATTAGAGAAGTGGGAAGGCAGATGGGCAAAGAAGAGAGATAAGGGGAAAGGTGACTGCCCGGAACCGCAGCAGGCGAAAGCTGCACCAGACACGGCAACAATAAAGATGTTACCAATGAGAGAAACAGCTGGAGGGGTTCTAGTCCATGTACCATGGTCTAGAGGCGACATTTTGTCATTTACGAATGACTATCCCAGGTTGAGGGAAAAGCCAATAGAGTGGTATCAGCAGACGGACAGGTTTGTGAAGCTTGCAAAATGTCTCTGGGAAGACTTGAATACACTGTTTGAGATTATAGTTCCAGCTGATTTGTGGCTTGAGTGCAAGAGGGGTGTGGATTGGCCGACAGAGGAACCGGCAAGGGATAAGATTACTGGAGCTCCGTCTCCTGACGTGATGAGGTATTGCCATAAGGTTATTGAGTTTTTAAAACATAAGGTGTCGCCAAAAGTCACTGATTGGCAGAAAAGTGATCGAACGGCACAAGAAGGCGAAGAGTCGATGCATGCTTACTATGAGAGGTTGTTAAAGGCGTTCAAACATTACAGTGGCACGGAGGTCATAGAACAGAAAGACATAAACCATCTGGTGTTCAGGTTCGTTCGGGGACTGAGACCAGAGATTAGCCAGATGATTAAGAATTATTTGATCTGTTGACAAGCGAAGCCGATTGATGAGGTGTTGCAGTATGCGAAATACTGTAGCGATGAGATTGAATTGAAACAGAGAAAGCTGAAAGAGAAGGTGATGGTGATGCAAATTAAGGTAGCTCAGGCAAGGATGCAGGGAAATGGAGTACAGCAGGTGGTACAGCAGCAACCTCAAGGGAACGGAATGTTCCAGACGCAACAAAGAGGCAGAGGTCGGGGAGGTTTTGTGAACCGTGGTCCAGACTTGAATACTGTTGTGGTTCAAAATGATGTGCAAGGGATGAAAAAGATGTTACCATGCCGTGCGGGGGCGTGGGACACTGGAAGCGGGAGTGCCCAATGATGGTGCAGGATGGTGTTGTTCAACAAAGCAATGATGTCGGTACATTTCAAAATGTGAGGTATCCAAGAATGAGGTGTCAAAATCCGAACTTCCAGAATAATATGGTTCAGATGCAGGGACTCCAGCCTATGCAACAAATGCAAATGCCACACATTCAACAAGCACAGTTGCAGCAAATACAACAGCAGATTCCCATGGTACCTAGACAGCAAATGCAGTTGCCTTTAGCTCCGATGGGATAGCAACAGATGATGCTTCCTCAACAGGTCACAGGCCAAACAATGAGTCAAAATAATACAGTACAACAGTTCCCATTGCGTGGTGAGAATGGAATAAACAATGAATGGTCGGATGATTGTTCAGATAGTGAGGAGTGCAGGCTTGCAGCGTCCCTAGAAGTAGATCAGAGGGGACCTTATGTGCAGGGGAAGGTGATGGGTCACAAGGTTTCGTTCCTGGTTGACACAGGAGCTACACGCTCTACAGGCAGAAGTGCAGAGGTTCTGAAATTGCCGCTTTCGGGGCGTACCATAAGGGTGGTAGGAGTAGCAAATCAGCTCTTGACAAATCCGATTACAGATCCGGTCCAAGTTGAGATTGGTACCTTCCAGGGATTACACAGGTTTGTAGTCTGTGATTCAAGTCCCGTATCCCTACTGGGGAGAGACTTACTGTGTAAGACAAGGTGTTAAATCACCTGTTCTAATGAAAGGATTGAGGTGCAGACAAACAGTGATGACGAGGGGGACGATGGTCAGATCTCCGAGCCAGAGACGGAGACCACAGATGAGGAATACCCTTTGATAAGCTTCTTCCCGATGTTCACAGTGACCGATTTGCCAGCCGAATTACAGGGAACAGTGACAGAGAAGGTGTGGGACTTGACAGGAAAAGAAGTGGGACTGATCAAAGGAGTAGAACCAGTCAAGGTGGATGTGAAGCCAAATGCTGTGTTTCCCCAGGTACCGCAGTACCACATGGCACAAGACGTTCTCATACAAGTGACGCAGATAATTGCAGACTTTGTGAAGCAAGGGGTCTTAAGCGAAGTTATGAGAAGCCCATGTAATTTTCCAATAATGGGACTGAGAAAGCCTTGTGGGAAAGTTCGAATTGTTCAAGACCTGAGAAAAATTAATGAGATAGTGGTTAAATGTTGCCCCATAGTGCCAAATCCAGCCGTGATCATGTTTCAGGTTCCTTGTGATGCAGAGTGGTTCACGGTCGTGGACCTGTCACAAGCATTCTTTTTGGTGACTCTTCATGAGGATAGCCAATTTCTCTTCAGTTTCAAATTCTTGGACAAGGTTTACATTTGGTGTCGAATTCCTCAAGGGTTTTCAGAATCACCTTCCATCTTCAATCAGATATTGAAGAAGGATTTGGAATCATTACAATTGCCTTTTAATTCGACTTTAGTGCAGTACATTGATGACTTATTGATTGCGTCTAAGACAAAAGATGACTGCAGGTATGACACAATTGCCTTACTGAATCATTTGGGAAAGAACGGGCATAAGGTATCCCCAAAGAAGCTACAGTACTGTCAGAAAGAAGTGAAGTACTTAGGCCATCTGATTGAGAAAGGGTCGAGGAAAATATCTAAGGAAACAGTGACAGCCATATTGCAGATGAATCCCCCGACATCCAAGAGAGACGTGAGGATATTTTTGGGAATGGTGGGTTACTGTCGTCAGTGGATTCCCAACTTCTCAATTATCTCTAAGCCTTTGGTAAGGTTGACTGTCAAGGAGATTAAGGATGGCCAGGGTACCCTGACTATGTCCGAGAAAGAAATGAAGGCATTCATTGAACTGAGAGAGAGCATGTGCAAGGATCCAGCTTTAGGTATGCCTGACTACACAAAGCCTTTTGTACTGTTTTGTCATGAACCTGATGCTTGCTCTCTGTCTGTCTTGACACAGGTCCATGGAGGTGCAAACCACCCAGTAGCGTATTTTACAGCTACTTTGGACCCAGTCGCAGCAGCCTTACCGGGTTGTTTGCATGCAGTTGTAGCAGTTGGTCAAAGCCTTACACAGTGTGAAGGCATAGTGATGGGACATCCTTTAACAGTAATGGCCCCACACTCAGTTGAAATACTACTCACCTGGACTAAAACGCAGCATATGACAAATGCCTGCCTGACTAAATATGAAACCATTATACTGGGGTCACCCAATGTGTCTTTGAAAAGATGTACTATGTTGAACCTGGCAACTTTGCTTCCTACTGAAAATACAGATATTGATGATGCTGAGGAAGTAGAACATGATTGTCTTGAGGTAAGCAAACTGTGCACCAGACCGAGACCTGATATTAAAGATACTCAATTGGAAGAAAATGATTACATTATCTTTGTTGATGGCTCGTGTCTAAGAGACTCAGTGGGAGTACTAAGACCCGGATACTCTGTGTGTACAATCACCGGTATCCTGGAAGCATCTTGGCTCGAGAGAGTGTATTCTGCTCAAGTGGCTGAATGAATTGCTTTTACTAGGGCATGCCATGCCTCTGAGAACCTAAAAGTGACTATCTATACTGACAGCAGATACGGATTTGGGATTGTCCATGATTTTGGCCACCTATGGTCCCAGAGGGGTTTCCTGACCTCTTCTGGTTCTCAGTGAAAAATGGTGAAAGAATTAAGGAATTGTTGTACGCGATTCAGTTACCTCTTGAAATTGCCGTGGTGAAATGCAATGCTCATGTGAAATCACAAGACTTTGTGTCAATGGGAAACGGATATGCAGATCAAGTCGCAATGTTCTGTGCATTGAACTGTATATCGTTCAAGGATCAATGGTAATTGTTATCGGAAACTGAAAATGAGACATGCACAGGTTATGCATTGAGGGCGGATGACACAATGGAAGAGTTAAAATTGATGCAGGGACGTGCCAGCAAAGAAGAGAAACAATCTTGGCTTAAATTGCAATGTGTACAAAGACCTGATGATTTTTGGGTTTCAGAAGAGGGGAAAATTGTTTTGCAAAACAGTCTTTTGTCACAGTTTGCGAGGTTTTACCATGGTCAAGCACATATTGGGAGAGATGCCATGATTAGGTTGTTCAGAATTGACTGGTTTAAGCCGAAGTTCAGACAAGCCGCAGATGTGATTTGTCACAGGTGTATCATCTGCCAGCAGATGAATGCAGGGAAAGGGACCGTGGTGAATTTGAGCATATTGGGAGAGCAGGAGGTCCATTTAGCAGGATGCAGATGGATTTTATCGAGATGCCTGTGTGTGGAGGGTTGAGATACGTGTTGGTGATTGTGTGTATCTTTAGTCACTGGATTGAAGCTTACCCTACACGTAGGAATGACAGTCTCACAGTAGCGAAGTTGCTGCTTAGGGAGTTGATCCCATGTTTCGGGTTTCCGATCTCTTTAGAATCAGATAGGGGAAGTCACTTCAACAACGAGGTGGTTAAGCTCTTGTGAGCCGCACTGAACATTGAACAGAAGTTGCATTGTAGCTACCACCCTGAAGCATCTGGACTAGTGGAACAGATGAATGGTACCTTGAAGTCGAGAATGGTGAAAATGTGTGCAGCTACCAATTTGAAATGGCCTGATGCGTTGCCCTTAGTGCTGATGTCAATGAGAAATACACCCAACAAGAAAACAGGACTATCTCCTTGTGAAATTCTCATGGGCCGAGCCATGAGATTGCCCGCAGTGCCTGCAAATGCTCTTGTGAAGATCACGGATGATATGGTGTTGGACTACTGCAAGGATCTGGCTGATGTGGTCCGCTCTTTCTCTCACCAGGTGGAAGCAACCACACTGCCACCGAGAGGTGATCCAGGTCACAATCTGAAAGCCGGTGACTGGGTTGTTGTCAAGAAACACGTGAGGAAGTCGTGTTTGGAGCCACGTTAGAGGGGGCCGTATCAAGTAATATTGACAATTACTACTCCTGTGAAATGTGCGGGAGTTCCAAACTGGATCCATGCCAGTCACACCAAGAAGGTGACATGTCCAAATGATGAGGAAATTGAGTTGTCGAAAGTAACAGCTACAGAAAAAGAAGTCTCAGGGCCGGAGAGTAATCAAAGGGGAACTGAGACTGAAGGAGAGCCCGTTGAGGACAGCTTGGTCACTCAACCAGCAAAAAAAAAACGGAGGGTTGACAGTGAGCCTATCTCAACCGAGGCACCAGGGGAACCGAAGCAAAGAGGTTCTCCGGGAAGTAGACGGATACAGGTTTGAAGTTGAGCCCCTGACAGACCCAGAAGGTGAAGGAGGTGAAACAGAAGGAAGTCAGAGTGTTCGGACTCCTCCTGAACCGCTTGCAGAGCCATCAAGAGAAAACACCATAGCACAAGAGGAGGGCATTGACCAGCAACGTGAAAAGCCGAACACTAAAAGGACACTGAAAGGAGATAAATGGCCAGAGCCACAAGCTGCAAAAGAGAAAGTGGTAATAGATGAAACAATAGAGGAAGACATTGATACCACAGGGAGGGAGGATCTGAGTGAAGGAGAATTGCAGGGTGATCGCAAACTGAAAAGAAAGAGAATTGCAAACAGGAGGTACGCAGGTCCTGAATGGGCGTACGCAACATCAGCTGAGTGGCAACAAGAATTCTTGGCATTCTGTTTTGATCAAGAGATTCCAGGTCAATACTACGGCACCTGAATTCGACCACAGAGAAGAGAGATTGTGTAAAATTAAAAATAAAGCTGGAAAGCTGAGAGAAAAAGAGACTGATAAATTACCAGATGTGACACTGTTAACCTGAATTGACTTTTGAAAAACAGATTTTGACCAGCTGCTAACCTGATTTGACAAGGATCCTGGGAGTGAGTGAAACACTGTAAATACTTGCTAAAAGAAAGACTTTGCTTGGAAAAAAAAAAAAAAAAAAGAGACCTTCCTCAGTTGATTGTTTGCCTTTATGTTGCTCTGCTTTCTGATTCTCTACAGATCATGATTAACGCTAGGGATGACAATAATAGGAGTAGGATTCGTAGATGGTTGAGTATTATTTTGGGTGTTGTGTGTGCGATAGTAATCATTGCTGTGATTGTGGGAGTGCCATTGGTGAATAAGAGTGAGAATAACAATGCTTCAATTCCTGAGACTGCTACACTAACACCATGGGAGAGATTCAAGCAAAATACGAAATATTTGCATGAGGGAACTAACACAAAAGGGGAACTATCTACTAATGTTTTCTATCGCTTGTTGAATGAGTATGTTGAAACAATGGATGCAAAGAATTGTTATGTGTGCACAAAGATTCCTTTGTCAGTACAAGAAGGGGTTACTTATCATAGATTGCCGCTAATCTACGGGATAAGTTGTAGTTTGCTATTAACAAGGCTTTATGATCAAGAAAATATTCAGTACTTCTATTCTAATCTAGATGTAGTGTTTTCTTTTGGGCCTATAAATGAATATTTGAGTAAGATAGCTAGAGATCGTAGTATAAAAATAGTTAGAGGTTTCTTTGAGCCTACAATGACATTTGGTACAGCTTATGCACATTGAAATAATTTAAACTGCTTACTAACGCCTGTAGAGAAGAGTTTTTTAGATCACACTGATGATAGAAGAAAAGCATTAAAAGAAAAGCTAGAAAAGGGGTTAGAGAAACTAACGTTTGCAAATGATTATGCTTCTAGTGCAATAAAGACACAAGGCAAGCAAGATGCATTACACGTAGGAAAGCTTTGTATATATAGGCCAAAATCTGACCATGACACTTTATTTGTGGGAACGAGTGAGTGCAGACATGTTTTTGTTCCAGAGTAAGTGGAAGTTCATGTTAAATGGACAGGATCCAGCGATCCAAGGGATCTTTTACATATGTGGACTTAATGCTTATTACCGTCTTCCAAAGGGATGGTATGGGACATGATATTTGGGAATAGTTTTTCCAAAGATTTACCAATTTGATGACTTAAGGAAGTTTCCTGAATTGTCTGAATTACATCATAATAGACAGAAAAGAGAGACAGCGGCTGCTGTCGTGGGTGATATATTTGGAGCAATAATTCCTTCAGTGGGGGTTATTTTGAGTTCCATAAAGATTCGAAAGTTGTCTACTATTGTGGATAACATGCTGACAAACTTCACAGGGGCTATACTCCTGATGGATACTGAACTTGCTGCGGAGAGGGCTATGACTCTTCAAAACCGGCTTGCTTTAGACATACTTTTAGCAAAAAGTGGCAGAGTCTGTAGGATGCTTAATGAGCGCCACTGTTGTGCTTATATTCCAGATAACAGTAATAAGATTAAAAATATGCTTACTAACCTAACAAGAGATAGTACAGATTTGAAGGAGCTGAAAGAACCTGGAGTTTGGGAAAAGGTTGGAAAGAGACTTGCTAAAATGGGAAGTTGGTTTAGTAATATTTGGCATGGGATACTTGCAAAAATAATAGGGGGAATATTGATTGTTTTAGCTTGCCTATTCGGACTATGGTTATCATGTAAAATTAGTAAAAGAATTAGAGAAAAATTGGCAAAACGCAATATGAGGAGAGAAGAAAAGAAAAGAGAGAAAATATTCAAAGCAAAATACGAAAAGTCAAAAGTGAGGGAACAAATTGAAATGAAGGAATTAAAAAAGTGAAGGAAAAGTAAAGAGTGGATTTGTGTGATGACAAGAGTCATCAGAGGAGGGATTGATGGAGAGTAATTAAAATCTAATAATTAGCATGAGAAGCTTGCAATATAATGCTTAGTGAAATCACATAGAAAATGTAAACGTTAACGCATGTGTATGAAATGTGTCCACGGGGAGTGGCCACCAATGTATTAGATGATTAATGACATTAACTAATAATGAAATATTAATGTACTAATGTATAATTTTGTATTAGTATTAAGTGTTATATGTTAAGGTTTTGCTAATTAATCACTAGGCCTTAGTTAGCATGAGTCGGGGCCTAGCTGCCCGGTTCCATATTAAATGTGTTTTTCTAACGTGCAGTGTGCTGACTTGCTGAAGGACATGTAGTCGTACTTTTCCAGAAGCTAGAAGATGTGTGTGTAACCGTAGTAAATCTTCTCATGAGAACCCGACTTGCTCATGGAGACATTCTTGTGGAACGCAACAGTGTAATTCGCAATAGGTACAAGGTCATTTAGACTAGGGAAAACAGTGGGACTACTGACTTGAGTAACAAATGTCACTTATTCCTCACCTGACATTCTACCCATTGAAGACGTCAAATACAGGCGCCAATAAACTACGTGAGAACTGTTATGGGGTGACAATCGTAATGAAACGACAAGTAAATCATTGGAAGGAGATGATGGTGCGCCAAAACTTGCCCAATTGGAAATTAGGGGACTGTACAACAAGATTGATATAAAATTCTTGGACACAAGGAGAAATCGGCCATTACATGCCATTCCGGAGCCATTCCGAGCCATTACAAGCCATTATAAGCCATTGCGTGCCTTTTGCTATTGCCCACTTTGTTACTCTGGCCAGAGACTTTGCTGTTTGAACTTTGCAAACCATCTTCACTTACTTTGCCTTGCCCGTTTCATACCTTTCCTCCTTATGAGGGAGGTAGACCCTTTTGCCCCGTCTTGCTGAACTTTGCTGTGTTTCCTGGCTGATGGCGAATCAACTGATGTCCTGAGGACGAAGACTGACTCTGTATGCTGACTCATTACGGAGGGAAACTATATGATGATGAAACGGTATTGTCTGTTTACCTTTTCTTTCTAGGTACCAACTGCTTTTTTGATAGAGACCATAGACAGATGTTTTCAAAATTGATGTTGCAAAATTGTTTTGCATGAAGCTCAACATGCTAATGCTAATTCGAGGTTAGTTTAGGGTTCACTAAACGGACGCAAATAGACAAAATGACTGAATCTATGCTTTGTTGAATAATGCGCAAATGATACTCTGCTAAAGTTAGTCCATGTTGACGTTGTGCTATGTTCTAATGTTCATGATCTTTGCTTTGATAAAATCTTATTCAAGTTGCCATATTATGACAAGGTTGATGTGTTTCTTGGTTTTGAGACTAATAAACTTGCTAGTAGAGTGTAATCAATAGGGAATAAATATCATAAATCGTACTAAATTCTGTGTGGTTATTCATGACTGAAAGGTCATGGTGTGTTTCAATTTTATTGACGTTACTGATTACTTTGATTGATGGGCTATTGTGAATATTGATGAGGTTATTCATTTATTGATTGTCATGTTGATTAGTTATCTCGTCTTAAGGAGACTTCAATCAGGGTCAAAAGATTCATCGGCCTAAAACGAGTCCCAGAGTGAATAAATTATCTAGATTGGGACGCGTTATCAGTAACTCAAAAAGGTCCACTCTGAGCAAGGGGCAAAGGGAATCTGAATCTCTCGTCAACTAAACCACATCTTGGCTTTTCCAAGGAGTGATGACATCATAACCAAAACTCTCCGTTGAAAAATAAAACTACAAACAATTCTAATTGACATTTTTGTCTTCTGAAGCCTTTGGCACTCGATCTTGGCACAATCCTTGCACTCAGGAATCTTAAAAGCTACAGCTGCCAATTCCAAGATGCTCCCTCTGTCCTGTAGCGCTTCCCTCACACTCTCTTATCTCTCGTGCACAACAAGCTCCTTGTTAACTTCGGCACCTGCATCTTTTGAAAAACAAGCTTTCAAGTTGAAGATTAGAACACAGAAAACAAATGCTGCCTTCAATCCGACCAAACTAATATGAACATGAATATACTTTCAGTTCAATATTCTTTAAATGTTATACTTGTCGAACATAAAATGATTACAAAGTATACAATTTCTAAAATACTATAGCATAAACATTCTTACAACAAGGATTGAATGTGGAATACGTGAAACATAAAATAAATTGTGCACTTTTACTGATATATTTCAGTGCACTAGGTTTAACAATTTGTTTTACCCATTAGAAAAACAAAAATAGCCACCCCTTCTACTCACTTTTTAAGAGACATAATGGCACAGTCAGGTTATGCTTCTTCAGAGCCTTAACTAGACAATTAAATATGGAATGGAAAGCAGACATTTTTGTAACTGTGAGCGTTTATGAATTGCAAAAGTATCCTTGGAAGGCAAAGCTGTGTGCACACAACTATCCTGGTGGAGGACATGCATACCACTTTGGTTCACTCTTTGCAGGAGTATGTGCATTAAGCTACAGCTTGCGAGCAGGACTAGATGGCAAGTAGTATAGATGCTAATAACCACAAACCTGAATGTATTGTATTTGACTGCAAGCAGTAAAACAAAAAAATTCTCAGAGGCAGTTTTTGGCATATGGTTTAGGTAACAATATAGAGAATAGATGAATTCAGTTGCATCTCATAACTAGATATGTATCTTTAATTGTGTTAATTTGATTTATTGTGCATTTTTGTATTTCAGTAGAATTTCCCTGGCTTTTTTCCTTGACAGCAAAGTGCCCAACTAAGCAAGCTAAATGCAAGCAGTCATTGATTGTCCCAGCCTGGAGAGTAAGGGGAGTAATGGTGAAACTCTCTGGCCCCTTTACCACAGCGTAGCTGATCAAAGACCGTTTGATGTTCCCTGCAATTGGTCAATCGTACCTGCATCTTGTTTATGCTGCTGTTTCACTCACCACTCTTCTGTTCATCAGGCTGGTACATGTTTGCACACTGCAGTGAGTTAAAAATGTGGATCCAAGCCCAACCCGAACTTACAAAAATTGTCTTTTTCTAAATAGAAACTCAGGGGTAAATGTTTACTCACAGCAAACAAGCAAAGAACCAATGACAATGTTTGATCAAAGTACATATGAAGATCCCTAAAATACAGCAGGGTTATTGTGATTACAGCACACCCACAAACACACTGCTCAGATTATGTCAGCAAAGACCACACTCATCCACACAATAGCATCTAGTGGGTTTGGTGGACTGTTAGAAATGGGGTCTCTAGTTGGCAGTAAGTTTACATCCTGTCCAAGTAGAGATCCTCACTCTAGTCAGAGTAAAGGAGATTCAAAGCTCAGATAACACCTGCTCATCCTCTTGGTAGCTTGGCACAAGCAGTCAGGCTTATCTCAGAGGCAATCTGTAAAGAATTTGTACAAACACACACAGTAACACAGTGAAAACACCACAAAAAGACTCTACACTACTTTAGAAAAATAGCCAATATTTATCTAAATCAAACAAGACCAAAATGATAAAAATCCAGCATAGACAAGCAAAGATATGAATTTTTACAGTAAAAAGAGTCTTAATCCATAGAAATCAATGAATGTCTCGTTGTAGCACAAAGTACCTAATATGCGTTGAAAATAAAGCCGCACTAGTAAACGTGTGTCAGAAAAACAAGTAATGTTTTGATTCCTGACTCACAAGTGAGGCCGTGTGTCGATTCATTCTTAGCCGGGTAAACAATGCATCAATACTTTCCTTGCAGGGAAGAGATGCGTCTATTTCTGAGCAAGCACGTTCAGGTCCATGCTGTGATGCTGAAGATTTCGATGCCCAGGGTTGAAGCATGGAAAATTGTGACGCACTGTGCAAAGGGTCCATATTTCAACTCCGGGACAGGCGCTGTGTTGATTTTTCTGATGTGCACACAGAGGTGCGTGGATTTTCCCCCGCAAGTTACCAGCTTCCACTTCTAAGGGCCCAGGGACTGGATTTGGCATGACTTAGCAAGTCAGAACTCTCAACAGAGGAGCCCAGGCACTGGCAGATGAAGACTTTGATGTCACTGAGACTGCAGAACAAGGGGCAAGCTCATTCCAAGCCCTTGGAGAAACTTCACAAGCAGGATTTCAGAACCCAAAGTCCAGTCTTTTCCCTCTTCAGACAAAAGCAGCAGCAACAGGTCAGCACAGCAAAGCAACAGACAGAGTGGCAGGTCGTCCTCAAGCATCAAGCTCTTCTCCTTGGCAGAGGTTCCTCTTGATCTAGAAGTAATCTAAAGTTGTGGGGTCAGCAGTCTAATACTTATTCTCATTTCTGCCTTTGAAGTAGGCAAACCTCAAAGGATCATCTTTGTAGTGCACAAGATCCTGTCTTTTCCTTGCCCTGCCCCAGATACACTCTAGGGGGTTGGAGACTGTATTGTGTGAGGGCAGGCACAGCCTGACTGTCAGTTTGACCCAGACGTTTATTCAGCAGCCAAGCAAAGGCACAGAATGGGTAAGCAAGAAAAGGCCCACTTTCTACAAGTGGCATTTCCAAACAGACAATCTAAAAACCAACTTTACCAAAATATGTATTTTTAAATTGTGAGTTCAGAGACCACACACTCCAGATATCTATCTGCTCCTAAAGGGAAACTGCACTTAAAAGATATTTAAAGGTAATCCTTTGTTAACCCATGGGAGAGATAGGCCTTGCAACAGTGAAAACCATATGTGTCAGTATTTCAGGACATGTAAAACACCTGAGTAAATGTCCTACCTTTCAAATACACTGCACCCTGGCAATGAGGCCACCTAGGACCTACCTTAGGGGTGACTTACATGTAGTAAAAGAGAAGGTTTGGGCCTGGCAAGTGGGTACACTTGCCAAGTTCGAATTGGCAGTGCAAAACTACACACATAGACACTGCAGTGGCAGGTCTGAGACATGTTTACAGGGCTACTACTAATAGTGGGTGGCACAATCAGTGCTTTGGGCCCACTAGTGGCATTTGGTTTGCAGGCCCTGGGCAAACAATGTGCACTATACTAGGGACTTACCAGTAAATCAAATGTCCCAGTCATGGAAAACCGATTACCAATATCTTTTAGACAGAGAGCAGTTGCACTTTAGCACTGGTTAGCAGTGGTAAAGTGCCCAGTGTATCACACCAGCAAACATGAATTACAGCACAGGATCCAAAAACAGGAGTTCAGAAGCAAAAAAAAGTATGGGGAAACTACACCAAGAGCTGCCAGGTCTAACATACACCAACAAGACAACATGCAGTGGTCGAAGTTCATAAAAAAAAAGGTAGGGTAACTGTGATGCAGCACGCAAGGTGGGTGGAATGTGTAAGCATGGGGATGGGGTCAAAGGCCTGCCTAAAAACAAATTATTCTAACTTTTGTTCAGTTTTTCATTTTCAGGTAACTACATAAATGATAATGCTCAGCTTAAAAGAAAAATAAATGCAAGTTAAATTAATCAGTTGGAGAGGGTGGGGGTAGACACTGCGCACGATGGCCCCTGTCTTCTGAAGCCTCCTGAGCTGCTCTGACAGAGGCTCATGATTGCAGATTCTCTTGGTACTATTTCTGTTTAATTTTGCCAGATTCATGTGTTGGAATGAGAGCCCTCTGTCATATGACCCATTTCTAATTGTTTTGTCCTACATTCACCGCCTAATTGACAATACAGTGGGACATGCGCTTTGGCATGTCACTATTTTGGATTCTCAGCTAACTCCTCTATACTTTCTCCACCAGTCTGTAACATGGTAAACACCCCCAAGTGGCCTTTCCCCATGCCATTTCCTTTTCATTTACAATGGATTCTTACATTGGAATGCAATTATTCTGTTCCCTTTTCAAACTGAATTCTGCTGCATTTGTTACGTAATAGACGCTAGAGCAGAATGTGTGCCATAGCCCACCATCAATTTGGATTCCTGTGTTAATTTATATGCTCCTGAGGTAACTTACTAGACACCCCCATTGAATTTTCTCCTCAATACTGGTTGATGTCATAGTTGTTTACCACACCTACTTCTTTTTGGCTTTAACTCAATCCTTATTTGGTTGTGCACAAATACTCTGTCATTTTATTTATGATATAATCCAGTTTCTTTATTTGGTGATCATAAATGGGTAGGTCATAGATGCTTAAAAGCAACACCAAAGTGCTATCCCCTTTATTTCAAACTGTTAGCAGGCCTAAATACCCTAAGCAGGACTCCGTTCCTAACTATCTCCCTGCTCTTATGGAAGGTGGCAGTGAACAAGGTTGGTCTTGCCTGACCTCCACTCCGGCATCAGAAGCCATTTTGAAGAAATTTTACCCCACATTATCTTTTCCTCCTCACTTTTTATCTCTTCTCTTTTCCTCCTTTAAATGTGCTCTCACTTTTTCTTCAAATGTGTTCAGATATTTGACTTTTAGGTATTGTCTAACCAGTCAACTATATTATCCTCAAAAATGAATCTTAGAATAACAACATGGAATGTCAAGGGCTTAGAAAGACCCCACTAAGTGTCACCTGTTATGTCTTATCTGGCAAGATTACAATGACAGCTTCCCATACTTTAACACACCTTACTGAAGTGATGATTGTTAAGTGAAAAAAACAGTGGGGAGATAAAATGTATTTTCCCCATTAGTCCATCACAAGGTGAGGGGGTTATACTTTTCCATAAATACTTACATATATCAATAGTCTCTCAGAAATATAATGCAGATGGCTGGTGGGTTTTAGCTAAGTTCAAAGTAAATGACACTATATTTACAATACTTAATGTGTGTGGCCCAACGTATCCAACCCCTTATTTTTTAATTACAATATCTCGAAAGATTGCTGAACACTCATCTGAGAATTGTATTTTAGGGGGGATTGTAGTCAACCTCCTGATCCCTGTCTAGATAGGCATTCCAAATCAAGGTGTATCCCCCAAAAACCCACAAAATATTCAAACACAAAATATCTCAACATTCATTATCCGATTCCTGTAGATTATTCAATCCTGATCTGAAAGAATATTCGTTTTACTCCACTACTCACAATTGTCACACCAGAATTGGATACGTATGTATTCTTAAGCAAAACCCTAACCCAACATTTGATTAACTCTGAGATAGGTTTAATTGTAATCTTGGTTCATGCTCCTTTGTGGATTGACTTTAAAATCCTTCGTAATCCTAGGCACAAATCCAGTTTGAGATTCAATAATTCTCTGCTCTCTGACAATCCTTTCTCTCGTCATATGAAATGTTCATATCAGAATATTTTGAGCTGAACGATAATGGGGCAATGTACTTTCATTTCATGTGGAATGCTTTTCAAGCCGCTTCAGGAGGTTTCATAATTAATTACATCTTGTCTAAGAAGCAAGAAATTTAAAAATAAACTATTTCCATTTTAACTGAAGTTGTTGGGACATACATATCATACCTCTGACGCCCTTACTGAAGTCAAAATACACGTTAATAAATTCACTATAGAAAAACCTGTGATATGCTGCTTTAGCTCATTGCCAGATTCTTTGGTGGTAAGAACAGAACTCACAAACTATTAGCTTACTACGTAAAAAAGCAGGAAAGAAAAATCAACTTTGAAATCTGTTACTAATGGTTCAGGTGTACAACTGTTCCAGTGTGCACATACAGCAATCTTCTTTGCAGATTATTACCAAACTCTGTACACTCCTGAAAATGCCCCCAGGGAAATATTTATATTCCTATTTCTCTCATCTTGAAGAAGAAAACCCCATGCCAACGTACACATTGTTTTTTGAACAACCACTTAGGATAGAAGAATTGTATACAGCAATGAAATGTCTTTCAAAAGGCAAGGGACCGGGCCCTGACGACTTCACAGTAGAGTTTTACCTTCCTTTAAAAAAAATACTTTTCCCTAGCTTATTTAAATTGATTGTTTCCTGAAATAATACTATTGGCACTTTCACTGATGCCATGCTTTGCTTTATACTGAAAAAAGATCGAGACTTGTTCCTTTGTAAAAACTATTGACCTATTTTCCGATCAGTACAGATTGCAAAATATTCGCTAAAGTATTATCCCTTCGACTAATAGATTTAATGTCTGACTTAGTTGATGTTGAGCAATCTGGTTTTGTAAAGAAAACAACATTATCAGAGAATTCCTGCATGTTCCTGAACATATTTAGTAAAGCACATACTTCTAATCATCTCTTGCTGCGCTATCCCTTGAAGCTAAAAAAGTCTTTGAGAGGGTTAGTTGGCGTGTTCTTAAGAGTGCATTATGATGGCACTGTTTTGGTCCACAATTTTTACAATTAATTTCTCTATCATACTCATCACCTCCTTAAACGGTTATGATAAATGGGATGCAATCTCCTTATTTTCCTCTTAACTAGGGAACTAGACAAGTGTGCTGCACTAGAGCCGCTTCTCTATCCACTGACAAATTCGGAAAACGTATCTGAATTTAAAGTTAAAGACTTACGCATTAATGGGCACGTTTACCAAAGAGTTACTGAGTGCAGCAAGGCCCCTTTGCTGCACTGCATAACAGAGAAAGGGTGGAGATGCGCTGTATCTAAAATTATATGGCGTATTCCAACCTTCTCCCAATATGCTGTCTTGTGCCAACACAGGCACTATTGCACCATGGTGCAAGTGTGCCTGCGTTGTTAGCAGAATTGTTTTTGTTCAGAAAGGGGCACATTCCCAGGTCTACCACTTATGGTACATCTAAGAATGCATCAAAATCCATGGGTGTTGCGTGGGACCACCCATGCTCCATCCATGAAATGCCTCCCTGGGGCAGAGTAATGTAATGCAGCGATTTGAGCTGCATTACATTACTCTGGTTCTATCAAGCCACTCAGGGTCATGGAAGGTGGCCTTGCATGGCTTGATAAATTGCACTTTAAGGGTTGCATCGCTTTTGCACCACGCAGCATGGTGCAAAAGCGATGGAACCTTCTAATGAATCTGCCCCTACATACACTGCCTTTGTGGACAATGTTTTTATTTTTGTTTCTAAGCAAGAAATGTATACCCCAACTTTTTTGATGAATTATGATTGTATTCTAAGGTATAAGGATACAAACTCAATTTAGACAAATCCAAAGATATGCACTTAAATACATTCTGTACCAAACTCCTTTTGTGGAAGCAGGTTTGTCCTGGAAACCCACTTAGATTACATGTCTGTGGAATTGGTGTAGCAACAATATCAGGAATACCTTGAAATAGATATGGATGTATTGATTTCTAAAATGAAACACCTCACTCAAGGCTGGTCACTGTTGTTCTTTCACTGGCTCCCCATCGACAAGACGATCACCTTCAAAATCCTCATCCACGCGCACAAATCCCTCCACAACGACGGCCCAGCCTACCTCAACCAAAGAGTGAACTTCCACACTCTCATCCACCACCTCCGATCTGCCGACCTCGCACTCGCCACAGTCCCCCACATCAAACCCACCACCATAGGAGGCAGATCCTTCTCCTACCTCGCCCCCAAGGCCTGGAATACCCTCCCCACCAACCTCCGCAAGACCCAGGACCTTTTGCTCTTCAGAAATAAACTGAAGACATGGCTATTCGAACAGTGACCCTCCCTCCCTCCCTCCCCCCAGCGCCTTGAGACCCTAACGGGTGAGTAGCGCGCTCTATACATTTTTTTGATTGATTGATTGATGAGGTCATCTGGATACCAGTAAGAAAATGGTCCTCCAAAACATAAATTTGTTTCTTATGAAGTTACCTGTTACAATCCCCAGTAAAATGTTGTTACTATGGACAAACTGCTATGCAGGTCCTTATGGATTGGGAAAAAGCCTAGAATTCTATAAATATTTTAAACCTCCCTAAGACTTTAGGAGGATCAATTTTCCTGACTTATTTCACTATCACAAAGCATTTGGACTAAAGCAGGGCGATTTGTTGAATTCTATTGACGCAATTTCTAACTTATGGTTTCAACTCAAATTAGCTGTGTTATCTCCCTTTTCCCATAGGCATATCCTTTTCATGTCTAGCCCCATAGGTTCTGAATGCCATTGGCTGTATCTCACACGTGTTCCTTACTAAAGCCTATTGTTTTTCATTAACATATCCCCGTTTGAACAGTTTCTTCGTAGTTCTTTCTGGTATAACAAATGGCTCAAACACAATGGAAAGGCTTTGATGTGAAGGGCTTACGTTGGATAAGAGTCTCTTTACTATTTTTCATGACAACTCAGTTATCTCTTTTAAATCACTTCCTCATTCATATAATATCCTTCCATGATGTATAACCAATGCACTGCATTGAAAACTGCCTTAAAGTTTCACTAATGTTTTTCACAGGCTCTCCTAAACATAGCAAGGACTCTCAGATGAATCCAATTCCCACTAATATATTTCCCAAAAGGTGCATTCATATACAAATGACTTATAAAAACTACAGACCAAAATCTAAGCAAGACATTTTATTGGAATCTGACCTACATTGTACCTGGCCTCTCTCAACGTGGGGTAAAATGTAGGTGAAAATTCACTCTAATGCTCGCCCAGCCAACCTAACATAAACTTGATATTTTTTTCTATAATAGATCATTCCATACCTCACTTTACCTATTTAAACTAAAGCTTCTTGGACAGGGTACTTGTTGGCGAAGTAACAATCACTCTGGCGCTTATATTTCTATGTCCTTTTCATATTCAAAGGTTTCTGATATTTGGGTTCAGTTATGGTCATGAATTGAGGACACTGCTGGAATGTCTACACCATTTTCATTGGATAAGTTATTTCTTGCTGGAATACATTATATATGGTCACATAATGAAATGCTTGGGAAATTAGGAGACCTCCTAATAGCAATTGATTTACAAGTGATCACTTTCAACTGGAAATCTACAGACAATATCGCTGTTATTGGTGGAACTTAGTTTGCCACAGTCAGAGAATGGACAGATATAATTTGTATTGTCTTTAATTGAATATCAGTCGAGCCATACTGTGGTCACCACTTACTAATTACATGTCTTCTATTGCTGTTAACAGTGGACCATTGACTTTGATGGAGCAGATATGCTAATATAAGAGATTTCTAATGATTAGCGTGTGTTTATTAATGAGAAAATTCAAGAAAGAACCTAATATCTGAAAATAACTTGTATAAGCAAAATGTGCCCACGGGGACTGGTCACCATGTGTATTAACAAGATGCTAAATAATGAGAAATATTCAAGTAAAATGCATTAATATGTAATACTTGGATGTATAACCTGTTTTATGTTAATTCGCATTCCTAACATAGTCAAACTAAAGGCCTGGTTTCACTGGGCCTTGCCTGCTTGTAATGTGAAGACGCGACAAGGCTTGCGAGGACTGGTAACCTGAGCAAAGGACCTTGAACTGCGCAGAGTTCAGATGGCTCTGCTAGAACATTCTGCAATGTACCAGCGGACAGGAGATGATGAGGACAATTTGATACAGTTATGTGTAGTGTAGGCTAAACGTACTTTCCCAGGACTTGAACAATGGAAGCTCTGACTAAAAGACTTGTACGCAACAATTGTGTTACCTGAAGAGCTGGATGATGTTCTCGTCAACAGAGGAACCAATCAAACTAATGGAACTTGAATCCTAAGTAGACGTGTAGATGCAGTAAACAAAAACTATAGGTTAGAGTCATAACTTCTGATAAGGTTGACCAATTAGCAATTAGTGGGATGGACTGAGAGACCCTAATAAAAGGTCATGACAAGGGGAGTAAAATCAGAGCGGAGAGGAGAAATTTTATGATGTCAGGAGACTCTGTCTGAAGTGCTGATAATTGGGCTTACACTCTGTGAGCCTGATACTTTGCTGACTACTGATGACCTGGAGATGAAGACTGACTCGTTGCTGATCCATCTTGGATAGGTAACTATAATAATGCGACTGATTAATTTGTGCCTTTTCTTCTAGGTACCAACTGCGCTGTTTTACAGAATTTCTCATTAAGATAGATTTTTCCAAATTAATGTTTTATCCAAATTGTTTTCGCATGAAGACCCACATGCTGATGCTAATCTTGGTTAGGTAGGCTGACAGGGGTGACATTGACGGTGACAATTGACTGACGAAATTGCTTTGCTGAATTACTACATAAATGGTTGAGAAATTATTATCTTAATGTTTGCTTTGATTATTTGTGATTCTTAGAAGAATAATGCTTTCGTGATGATTAATAAAGCTTGATTAATAATGAAGTTGAAGAAGGGTTTTTGATTAGAATTGTAACAAATAGGGAATAAAAACTATTAACCTTTCTTATGAGTGATGGTTATTTTTGCTAGATAGGGTTGTTCTTTGTTTCTTGAATGTTGACTTTGATTTAATAATGTTGATTAATGGGTCAGTATTCCACCGCATGACTAGGATACTCCATGCAATTCAAAAGGTTCATCGGCCTATACGCGTCCCCTTGTAAGTTTACTTACTAAGGACCAGGCGTGTTAGCAACTTCTAGGGATTAGTTTTAAGATTTTTATATATTCTTAACTTTATTTCAAGTTGTATTCATTTTCTTCTTGTATGATATACTGCATTATTGAATTCATATAATGTTATCTATATTCTATATTTTGTTGCTCACTCCTTTTCTTTCTTTCTCCCTTCTTCAGTCTTTTTCCTTGTTTTCCTCTCATTTATTTATATGATCTCATTTCAATGCCTCTCTAAAATTACTGAACCTATTTCTGTCATAGTATTATAATTAATAATAACCTATTGTTATTGATATCATGAACAGATACTCTGTTAACTTGTTAACCTGTTTAAAACCTATCTTTATAGATTGGTATATCTGTAGTTTCTTTCTTACTTTGATAAATATATTAAACTTGAAAACAAGTTAATCAGTTGGAAATGCATTATTATACATTATGAAACCCATATTAGTCAATAAACTGCAGCGGTCTGTGTTTATAACCAAAGAGCCTCAGAATTGAGTCCTGGTTGGTGCAGTGGAGAATAGTGACTTGTGTATGTTCAATGCTATGAGGTCCCAGTCTGTGATCAAAAGCACTGTGAATATATGTCATTATTTTAAACGTGCATTACACACAGCATAAGACAGGCTGCTACAAAATGTGCAAAAATATTAAGATAAAAAAAGTTGTTTCCGAAATATATATTTTAGTAATACCCAGGCTGTATGTAGGAAAAATTGTCTAATAACTGTCTTTCAAAAACACACACTTCACAGCCTTGCACACTCAAAAAGAATAATTGTGTGTCATCAGGAAGCTTCAAGAGATTCCATCAAGTAAAGCCAATACCGGCTTCCAAGCACTGTTTACATTTGCAGATTGGTCAGTTGAGCACATTTACATTTCTTTCAGGCAAACAGGCGCCCTGGAAAGAAGGCTTGTTTAGCTGTCTGCCCTTTCCTCGGTTTCCTAGCAGAAGAGATTCCCTGTATTACATTTTAGCTGAAGCATTACAACTCTCAGAATTAACCTTTCAAGGACAGTTCTCTTTTCACAAAAAACGTAGGGCAACCTTCAGACCCTGCCCACTTCGACTACTGACCATAGGAGTTCAAAATGGAACTACAACAAACAATGAACAACAAACAAAGAAAATGATGCCCTCAGTGCCACATAATGAACCAGAAAAATGCTTCAAAGAATGGATATAACCCCCCCTTAATGATTCAGCCCCAATTTCAATGATACAAGAGGGTATAATATAAACGAGGCACAATTAACATGAAATGTACTGCAGGCAGGTTGGAGGCAAAGCAAGAAGTGTTATACAGGACAAATCTGCAAACACCAATCTCGCACATCATGGTGAATTTCAAAATAGCACTCTGACAACCTGTGCTATCGATTGTGTCGCAATACATTTCATGGTCAGGGAGAACCACAAAAGTCACTAAATAAACATGTGCTTGAACCTCTGGTAGCCTGGCACAAAAGCAGTCTGCTTATCTTAGAGGCAATGTTAAAAGTATTTATGCTCTCAAACGGCAATAAAGTGAATATACAACACAAGAAAAACCACTGTGCCATTGGAACCAAGCTTTACCCAGCTGTAAAGCCCATAATAAGGGTGAAATCGGTTCTGGGTTGCTTATGTTCCAGTTCAGGGGGACCTGGCCTGGCAGTTCGGGCTGGGTTGTTCCCATGAGGAACTGGGTCAAGGTCCAAATGGTGGGTGAAACTGATGGTGTGGGATGCAGCCCGAGCTATTGGCAGTGGCTGAGATGAACTCAGGTATTCCATCCATTACCTTCTTGTTTTAACAGTTCAAATAGTTAATTCCTGTTTGGGAACAACAGTATTGTCATTGTTCATCCACTAGCTGGAGTTCTAAATCACATTCCCAGTTCCATCAAGCATAAGGGAGACGTCATAGTGGTAGATATGGTTGTATATACATTAGAAATAGTCCAACCAGGGTACGAAGTAAAATCGGTGTGTGGGCTGTGAATATTGAATCCAAAATATCAGCAGGTCACAATATCAGGACCATATTATTGAGGTACAAACTATCAAAAAGTAAGTTTTTCTACTTTGTCTATTCCTAACTCCACTAATACCACTAATGCATACCATGGTGATATATATATATATATATACATATACTGGAAGATGCAGGATCACAAGAAAACAACAGCCAGCCAGGGCAAAAATCTGGATCCCAAAGGATACAAAGAGCCACAAGAAAATGTAATATCCAAGAAAGAAGTGACTCAAACAGATGATCTCACTAAAGAACAAAAATATATTTCTACTACAACGTTTCAGCTTCCGCCTTCCTCAGGTAGTACAAGATGGTTTGCTCAGTGGCTGCACAGCTGACACTGGTGGATTTTCAAAAAGCATCATGAGTGAAGATTCCAATTGGAATGTATATATGTAAAACTTCAAAGTACATAGATGTGGGATTCAGAATAGTGAATCCTTACCTTCCACTTAGGATTTACCTGTTTTATATTTTGATCCCCCCAAATATTATCAACCATCAATATTTTTGGTTTGATATTCTCAGCTACAATCCAATATTCAGACGAGTGAGGACATTCCATGCAGGAGACTCTAAGGTAAGAGTCGGGTAGTATAGCCGCAAGTATGCCTCAGCCTGAAGTAGAGGAAATTATCAAGACTGAATTTGTCACCCAAATCAGGGTATTGCAAGATTCAGAGAAATGTGCTGTTGTGATATAAGATAACATCTTGATGAGACCCAACCATGTGAGCTCCAAGCAGATCTTGCAGTCCAATGTTGCCAAGAACAAGATAGGCGTTATCGAACAGTGGTATTTCAGGTGAATACACAACGAGGCAATCAGAGTACTTGGCAGTTCAATACCACTTCCACCATACTTTCTATTGATTTCAACTGCCTGGTTGCTCTTGCCACCGTGTTTAAAGGACACAGCGAAGCAATTTCTTTTTCTGCTGCCGTGGAGGGATGTAGTCCACTGGGTGGTGCAAGTATTGAACAAAAAACAGCTGTGCAATAGAGAAATAAAGTTCAGTGTCTGGCACAACCAACCCTCCAATCTGTAGTCTAAGGACTCTAGGCCATTATGGTTTCAGGCTTTTTCAGTGCATTTCTCTTGAGGGCAGAAAGGAATCATGCAAATATCTATTTGTCTCTCCAAATTATTGCATCGTCTGAGGAACTTGGGGGCAGATGTAGGAAACGTTTAGCGAGTCGCAAATGGCAAAAATTGCCGTTTGCGAGTCGCTAAACGCGTTTCCCAATGCAGAAATGCATATTGCGAGTCGGTTCCGACTCGCAATATGCATTTCAGAATCGCAAATAGGAAGGGGTGTTCCCTTCCTATTTGCGAGTCTGAGTGGTATGCAATACCATTTGCGACCGCGTACGCGGTCGCAAATGGTGTCGCAGTTACCATCCACTTCAAGTGGATGGTAACCCACTCGCAAATTGGAAGGGGTCCCCATGGGACCCCTTCCACTTTGTGAATGGACCCAAAAATATTTTTTCAGGGCAGGGAGTGGTCCCAGGGACCTCACTGCCCTGAAAAAATACCGAAACTAAAGGTTTCGGTTTTTTTTTTAAGTGCAGCTCGTTTTCCTTTAAGGAAAACGGGCTACACTCTAAAAAAAAAAACTGCTTTATTGAAAGCAGTCACGAACATGGAGGTCTGCTGACGACAGCAGGCCTCCATGTTTGCGAGTGCCTATACTCGCTATGGGGCCGCAATTTGCGACCCACCTCATGAATATTCATGAGGTGGGTCATTGCGACCCCATAGCGAGTTGCAGTCGGTGTCTGAGACACCGTACTGCATACCAATTTGCGAGGTGCAAATTGCGAGTCGCATGGACTCGCACTTTGCACCTCGCAAATTTTTAAGTTGCTACATCTGGCCCTTGATGTAGTATGTGATGTGTTGTTTGTATAGGTTTATTGTATTTCCTCATGGGTATCCATAATTAATAATATGCATCACGTATCTAAAATTCACGAGTAAACTATTCTAAATACCTCATATATTGTCAGAGGGCATAACAGGTTCATTTTTGATAAGAGCAGCATTTCATAGAATGATTCTCCTGTGACTCTTTTCATTCAGTGGTTCTGTGCCTTAGCCTTGAGTTCAGGTGCCTGTTGGGTTGTACTTGATTTACTACTCCCTCTATTCTTGACATTTGTGATTACCCAGTATTCACAATCGCAAATAACAATTACCAAATAGTGATTCAATAAAAAAGCGAATTGCAATTTAATCATCGCAATTAGTGAATTTTTAATTTTGGAGGAGCTTGATGACCTTACAACCAAGAAGTGGGTCAGGTCATGCTGTAGCCAGAAGCCTGAATCACTGGAAGAGGGAGACTGTGTGAGCTGAGCACTAGGGAGACAGTTTTAGTGTTTCTAGGCACAATACTTGCCATGGCCACTGAGGAGAATGCAAAGGATGCTGGAGGTCGCAGAAGGTAACATAAGTTCAGTTAGCAGGAACTTGAAGTGCTCGCTGATGAGGTGGTAAAGAGCCACGACAAGCTCTTTGGTAAAAACTCCCTCTAGAGAGAGACGAGGAAAATATGTACTGAAATCCAGTTCAAAATCAGTTCGGTGGGTGAGGTGCTCCATTGAGGAGATATGCAAGCAATGGTACGACTTACATACATAGGTGAAGGAGAGGGTAGTCACCAGGCTTGCGTAAGAAAGGAGTACTGTTGGAGGACCCATTCATCCAGACACCATCCACCCCTTAGAGGACATGGTAGAGGTAACTTTACAGCCTGAAGTCATTGTTGGCATCACTGAGATTGACACCTCAGCCACACCCAGCAAAGGTAAGGAATACAAATATTTTATTACCATACATGCAAGTAAAATTGTGCTATAGGAAAAAATCTGTGTCAACCCCCAATTTAAAAAAAAGTCCATGCCACAAATTCCATGCACCCCAACAATGCAATACATTCTGGGAGCAGTAGTCCGTACTACAACAGTGAACTAATATTAAACATAGCAGCATTATACATCCCTATACACAAAGACAATTGAAATGGCAAGCAAAAAACAATGTGAGGAAAAATATTTACTTCAAACTCACACATAGAACATAGGCACGCAAAAGTATTCTGTAACTGAAATATGTCTCATTGATGTTTCAGATGTCCCTTGCACCACATGCAGCAGAAACAGAAACTGGGGGAAATGAGGAAACCCAGCCACTAACAAATGTCTAAAATATTGTGTCCACACCACCCACGACACCTGACAATCCAGACGCAGGGCAACAGTGGCACCACTCCCTGAGTTCACCCTGGAGTCCAATGACATGTCACAAGATATGCTTACACCACCTTCAGAGGATAGACCCACCCACAGCCATCAGTCCCTGTTCCAGTGCTAATACACTCCTCTCAGGAAGCGTAAAGTGGATGTCAGGTGGACCTCAGAGCAAGGTGAGGGATCATCTGTATGTGGTGGTTTGGAGGTATCCATGTTGAAGATACAGCGTCTACAATGTAAGCACATGAAATCAATGCACAGACAGCTGATGACACTGAAAAACAACATGTGTCAGCTGAATGCAACAGTGTTGGAAGGACAGAAAGCAACAGCACACACCTTAAGGGAGATGACCAATGCCAGTAAGGAAATCTGCACAGTGATGCAGCAGGACCATGTCTCCCACCGTGGGCATCATCACTAAATGATGGGCAGATTTGATGGGTTTACCAGATCAGTTAATTGCCTCCCGAATGCTACAGCATTACCATTACGACGTGCGAAGGGCATTCAAGTGGAGATGGCACATTGCAGTGGAGAAATTGCACAGGGATTGGTGCAGGTTACTAATTCTCTGGAGAACAAGCAAACAGCCAATATCGCTGGAAACAGTGACTTAGATGGAGGGGATAGGGAGGAGGTTTCTAGCCTCAGTAGAGTGACTGACCCTGTGATGGACAATAGGTGTAGAAGTTCCAGACACAGTGAAGTCTCTAAGGCCTCAACAAGAGATGCCACTGAGCCCACTGACCGTTCCAGTCGATTGCGTGAATGGAAAAAATAATGGATACTCGTCTTAGCGCTTGATGTTTTGGGACATTGCAAAACATATGTCATGTTTATGGTTATGCATTTGATTTGAGTGAGTATAGAGTGTACTTTTCAACTACTTCTGTGTCCACATATATGACCTAACGTTAAGGCAATAAATGTGAAACCTGCAGCAATAAGGAACAATATGTGGCGTCATCGTTACTTACATTAAAAATGATTTTGTGTAATTTCAACAGTTCTTTGCCTTCTACTGCCCTTAATCCATCTGCTGCGTGACGGAGTGGTAATGGGCCATCGTCCTCATCACACTGCGTATTTGAGGGTTCCAGGGGTATGCCTCTCAATGCTGCAATGTTGTGCAACATAGCACATGTAGCCACTATCTTGCAGCAGGTCTCAGTACTGTGTTGTAGTGCCCGCCACTTTTGTGTAGGCATCAAAAGTGACTCTTCAGCAAGCCAAATGTCCTCTGTATCACGCTACATGTTCTCCTATGTGCAGCATTGTAACACCATTCACTTGGAGTAGCCGGATTCAGGTATGGTGTGAGGATGAAGGACTGCATTACAAATGCACTGTCTCCTACAAGGACACGGGTACATATTCAGTCATTGTTATCAATTACCGCATCTGTAAGCTATGCTACACAGTTCTGTGATAAATTACCAAGTAGGTATCCCTCTCCAAACTCTTCACCAAGTAGCCTTGTGTAGATTCCACTATGCCTGAATAAATAAGAGTCATGGTTCTACCAGGGAATTTAGCCACTAAATTAGTGATGATGTGAGAGGCATTGCAGATGACCTGTATGTTCATGGAATGGCTACATTTCCTATTTCTGCATATGTATTCAATGTCATACGGTGGACAGATTGCATCATGTGTCCCATCAATGCAACTAATGACATGTGGGAACTGGGCAATCTTATAGAAATGCATTTTGTGAACTGCAGGTCCTGTGGGGTGTTGGGACATTTGGTGTGCTCATTTATTTTAACTAACATTGAATTCAGGAAAGCATTAAAGAAGCATGAGAGCGCACTTTGGGACACACCTTTAGCTGCTGCTATTACCCCCTGGTAGCTTCCTGAGGCTAAGAGGTTCAGGGAACATAACACCTACATACGAGTCAGAATAGCATGGGTTCTGTGTGTGAGTGTGTGTCGCTGTAGCTGTGGTTTCAAATCTTCTATTAGGTCCAATTTCATGGCAGAATTTAACCTATACTTGTTGTAGATCTCCTCCTCTGTCTGATCAAACAATGTAATGCGCACTCTGTAAATACACTCCTGTCTCCTCCTCATTCTCCTCAAACCTGCCAGGATCCTCATCGTCCTCTCCATGACGTACATTGTACCTGGCCTCTCTCAACAGTCATTGTTGAAAAAACTGAGGCGCTCTGGGCCTCATTTTATAGTTTGCATCTGATTACCACCTGATTTCATTTGGTGGTAAATTGCACATGCAAACATTCTCTGAATCAGTGTATCTTTATTTTGCTCTATGGAATGCTACACAATCTAGGATTTGACACATAGTGGCTGGCAAAACATTACAGTGCCAAACCCTCTTATGTTTTAAAGATCTGCCTCTATTACAGGATTCTTTGGAAAGCTGAATCATTAATGGAGACTCTCTGGATTTAAGATTTAAGACAATGTGCTGACTTGTGAATCTGCAGAAGCCTTCTCAGCAAAACGGTCCTGCCACATGGTTCACTCTGAGAGCCATAGCAAGGATTTAAAACTTGTGTCTATCCAAAACTTGTAAACAGTGAAGTCTTTCTACATCTGAAGTCAGGTCCCTTGCTTATAATCTGCGGATCAGACTTCTCAGTTCCAAACTCTCTGTAGGCATGAGATGATGATTTCGAAGAGTACACCATGCAGACATTTACAATAACTAATACTACAGAGAGCCTGGGTGTGTTGCACCCACACCCAGATGGTAGTGCTAAAAATGGTAAGTAATATTTCCGGCAACATTTGGAAGCCATGCGATTTAACTACTTGAACTTAAAAAATTGTTCATAGAGAGACAGTATCCAGCTAGACCGTAGGGTTGTTTACTGCTGGGCCAGATGGGTGACTGGCCTTAGAGATACTAGCAAGCTAAAAGTTGGGAATCGCTAATTTATTACGTTAATTGTATGTAGGTAAGTATAGGTTTACTATTCTTAACTACACATCAATGTCCTTTCAAATATATATGCATAAGCAAAATACATGGATTTCAGAATAGCAATCTATACCTACCATGAATACTTAACCTTCACAATTTCTGACTATAATATATTTGAATGGTGGTACCTAATTCAAAATATTCTGGTAGAATACAATCCCATCTGCCCCGAACGTCCTTCATGCTATCATGGCAGTTTTGACCGATTGTTATCCAGACAGACGCCACCGCAATTAGATACTATTTCATTTGATATGTGTTGTTTGTAAAGTACTGCACGTACTGGGAACAGTCTCAGAGAATTTTGTTAGGGATGAGAATAGGACAGAAGAAAATCTTAAACTGCCTTGGATTATCCAAGTTCCATGAGGGGTGAGGACCTTTCAATGATTCCACTGTTGTGTAGCCATTTCAGCTGTAGTTTTATCAAACTAGGCCTGCCACTGTGCACTTTAACCTAGATATATTTTATTTAGCTTCATTTTCATTTTGTTTAACAATAGCTACATTTGTGGTCTTGTTTTATTTTCTCTATCTAGCTGTTCTTTGCCTAGGCCAGCACTGCGTTCTTAAACAAGACATTTCTTTCACTCTGTGTTTTTCTCAAGGCTGCAGTAGGATAGGTTGCCGCCAAAAGTAGTACGCTTTGTCTCTAATGTTTACAGAAACATACACACTTTTACGTGGGGATCCTTTCTTGGAACTTCAGCTGTTATATTATAAAAACATTACTTTGACCCATGTACGTTAGAGGGAGATTCCAACCAGATGACCACGACTATATGCTGATTGCTCATTGCTGAGTGCTTCGCTGCAGCTGCTTAAGTAGACTGCAGGCCTCATGCTCAGGTATGAGGGATGATGTCTTCCCAGGGGAACATGAAGGGCAGAATTAGAGCTTAACATGCTGTGCTTTAACATAGCCTAGGTAAAAACTATTCCTAACGATCTTAGAGACAATATGGAAGCGTTATTTTTATGTTTCACTCTCCTTGTCACGATTTTAATCCTGTTATGCTTCATTGTCCTAGTTATTCCAGACACGCTTTATTATTTAAGATGCAGTTACTTCAATAAAACCTTATCGAACTATACTCTGCCTCCGATTGTCCTTGCATATGTGAGACTAATGTAACTGAGAGAAACGGATGAGATCTGAGTGACCATGATTTCCCTGAGGTGTCATTTGTGTCATGCGCTCGATTGCCCAGTCGTCCTTGCTCTTGGGTAGAGATAAGGCACTGCTTGTTAGCTGGAACAAAACTTGGATTAGACTGACAGGTGTCACCTGTAGTGGGTTCAGACTCAGTCCCCCACAGTACAAGTGATTCTACCTCCCGAATCCAGTAGTCTCATTAGGATAATAAGAACCTATGCGACACCATGAGACCACCTTGTGGGTTGGTAGTAAAACCCTGATAAGATAGTTATTCATTAACTTTATTAGGTTACTGACCAGCTTTTAAACACCTGTGAGAGATGAGGGCAAACTGGAAGAGTCTGCAAGACACTAGATAGTAAAAATTCCTAAAGACAAAGATATACTTTTGGTAAAAAAAAATCCAAAAAGGTTAATGAATTTTGCAAAATTTAAGAATATTCCATTTGAGTCTCAATTTGGAGGGAGAGTATTGTAGCGTGGCAAGCCTGACTATAAAGAGATCCTCCACCATGTATTTCATACCTGAGTGTGTGGGTTCTTAGTACATTCTGAGTGGTTGGCCTCTCACCTCTGGATGACCAGCAGCAGGGGCGGTATTCTCCTCTAGGGCTAAGGGGCTGCGCATCTGCGCCCCTCTGAAATTCCTCCACATCTATGTTAAAAAATATCAAATAGAACGATTTGTTTGGAGATACAATCGTATCGCCAAACAAATCCATGTATTTAACTCTGGGCTTTCATTCTTAGGCTGCCTGCCTCCCCTTGCTTTGAAGTAGGAGATGGACGCCAGCCAGTAAATCAACTTTTCTGCACTGTGACTCACGATGCAGGGCTTCCCTTACTAAGGCCCTTAATTTCCATTGTGGTCTATGTTGGTATCCACTGTAGGCCAGTGATGTTTGTAGAATAATGATTTTGGTCATTGGAGTCCTCATCCAGCCTTGAGGGCAGCCATACGTCATTCACAGACATAGATCCCACCCTTTCCCATTCTCCCCCAGTAGGAGTGAATGCAAGCAAATGTCACTTGGTGCCTTGTGTCGGATAGTGGTGTTATAATGCTAATCTTGAGTTATTTATATTGAACTGTGAACCTTTGTCACCTTTACCTCCCCCATTGTGACACCCCAGGCCCTGGCTGCAGATAGCTACCTCCTTCAGAAGTGGAGCTGTTATATTGGTTCTCCCACTGAATCGTTCCAAGAGACGAGCAGGATTCTGATTTCCCTTGGAAAGTTTATCTAAATATCTAAGCGAAGCTCAAAGCAAGAGACATGTGCTTGTAGTAAAGACAGTTATCTGCTGTATGGGGTTAAAACTAGCCCTTCATGGTCTTAACATTAATGCCAGAAACATGGATTGATTTGAGAACAATGAATGCTAAAAACATTAAGGTAATGTGTGTCAGTGATTTTGTTCCCCAAGTAAGTTAACTGTTTCATGTTGCTGTGATTCTGTATGTTTTTCGTGCATAGTATTATTCTTCAATAGTGCATACTTTGACTTGTGCCAGGTGTTTATTAAGGGCTTTGATCGAGCGCCCTGGTGCTGAGGCTGAAGCTGGCAAAGCACAGTGCCTGTCAGTTGGCTGGAGCCTCTGCAGAGCACACAGAACAATGGTCATATATTCCAGTTACAATTGAAATTCAGTGCAAATGCGTGCGAAGGTTGTGAAAGGAAGTCATAATATTTGGAAGGTGAAAGCAAAAGCTTAAATGCTTAAATGTGTATGAGTGCTTAAATGTGTATGAGTGTGGTGTATGTTTGAGATGGTAAAATAAGGGAGATGCGAGAAAGTGCATTCAGGCGAGAGTGAAAGGGTGCTGAAGAGGAAAGAGAGGAGGTTGAAAACATGCAAATGGATGAGATGTGCAGAGAAAAAGAGAATCCATATCTAACAGAAAGCACACATAACTGAGTGCCATACTCCTTTCACAGGCCTCAATTAAATTACATTTATAGTCTCGCAATTTCAGAATTGAAACATTTCCAATGTTAATTATTTATAACAAATCATTGTCGTCATTCATTCATCTTAAACAGATAATCATTGACAAAGCCAATAGGATGGACAAGTTTTAGGTGTATGTCAGTTGTTGTGCTATATTTCTGGATGCAATAACATCTCAGAGAGAAACCGAAATACAGGTCGTGGTGGCACACTAAGGGAATCACAGAAATGTATTTAACATGTCCCTTTTAGAGAGCCCCCACTTCTTTCATCCTACTTAAAGACATTTCTGCACATATTTCTGTATGTCTGATTGCAGCCAGCAGCTGTGGGTGGTTCCAGATGCCCGGTTAGAACATTTTCTTCCAAAGTTGATGGTGCATGTAGTGCAAGATGCTGGGCAAGCACACACTTTAACGGGCCTGAAGCTGTCGCACTGTACAACGTGCACCTTAAAATAACTGTTGAACTTATTATTGCAGTAAGATATAGGGCAGTTTTTAATGTGTTTAATATTTCAAGGCTATACATTCACACTGCTTTATAATCCTTGCTTTCTCACTAAGGCCCTCATTACAACCCTGGCGGTCGCTGAGAAAGTGGCGGTAATTACCGCCAAATTATGACCATGGTGGTGAAAACCGAGATAGACAGCCACTTTGCCAAACCGACCACTAAGGTGGAAACAACAGCCACCACTGCAGGAGCCGCCTACAGCCGGGCAGAAGCCAATGTTCTGTCCACCGTATTAAGACAACTCAATACGCCACCTTTTCCGGGGCGGTACAAACAACACCAAAAGCATTGCGGAAACACTGCACAGAAGGGAAAGGACTCACCTTTGGAGACACAGGGAACAACCATGGAGCCTGAGCTACAGATCTTTCCAATGATCTTCTATGTCCTGCTCCACCACGAACACCAACAACGGCGAAGACGACCACAGTGAGTACAGCCGCCTAGCACGCAAGCGAAGGTGGGAGGAAAAAGAAAGTGACACACACATGCAACACACACACCCCCACCCCCAACACCATACACAAAATCAGATGCAGTAAGAAAACATATTTACCCCGTACCCCTCAGGAATAATGCAAGGACTACAAGAATAGATGAAAGTGAGTGTAATAATATAAATATAGGAGAAATAAGAAAATACAATCTATTGGTGTATACATAGGTACAGTTCAAGAGACACAGCCCAGTCCTCAATGCACGTGGGCCACAGGGCCACATGACAAAGTCCAATGCCCCACTTGTCTCCTGCAGCAACACGGAGAGAACACTGTAGGGGCATCAGTTGGAAAATAGGCAGGCACCTCAGGGGGACAGGGAACGGGGGGTACCTCAGCCGGCAGATGGAACAACAACCCCAGTCCTGGAGGGGGCAACATGCCCTGAGCTTGGACCTGGGGAGTGCAAGGCCACAGTCTCTCAAGTGGGTGCCATACCCACTGGTTCTGGAGGGGGCTTCTTGCCCTGTGCTTTAGATCCTGGTGAGGATGGGGTGAGTGGGTGCCATACCCACTAGTTCTGGAGGGGGCATTGTGCACTGTGCTTTAGATCCTGGGGAGTGCAAGGTCACAGTCTCTCAGCTGGGTGTCATTCCCACAGGATTTGCAGGGGGCAGGCCTTACAACAGCCCATGGAGCAGGACTACAGACCGTCCACCGGCGGTGACGGCTGCTCAGTGGTGGTGCTGCTGATGCTGCAGCCGCTGGTGGAGGGAGGCTCCAGCCCATCCCCTGCAGCCTCGGACGGCTGATCACTGCTGGTGGTGGTGCTGGTGCTGGTGCTGCTGCTGCTGCTGGTAGTGGTGGGGGAGGCTCCAGCCCATCCCCTGAAGCCTCGGATGGCTGCACAGCCATGGTTGGTGGTGTGGGCTCCAACTGAGTCCCTGCACCAGGCCCCTTGTCCTTCCTGCCTGCTGGTGCAGGCCCCTTGCCCTTCCTGGCAGCACTTGGGGCAGGTTCCTTGTCCTTCCTGGCAGCACTTGTGGCAGCCTCCTTGTCCTTCCTGGCAGCACTTGTGGCAGGCTCCTTGCCTTTCCTGGCAGCAGCTGGGGCAAGCACACTTTCTTTGAGGCTGGCTGGTGCCCTGGATCCTTTCCCACCACGAGTGGGTGTGGAGACTACTGGGCCAGTGGTGTGGATGGCTGAGGTGCTTGCCTGGGTTATTGCCACCCTGGCCAGACATGACGGATGGGGGGATTGGTAAGGAAGAGGTCAATATTGGAGAGGAAAAGCTTCTTAGGGACACTGGGGCGGGAAGAGGGAGAAGGTTTGGGAGTGGAGGAAGAGGGAATAGTTGTAGGAGGTGTCTGTCTGCTGTGTTTGGGTGTAGGTGCATGGGCTGGATGCTGTTGTGAGGTGGATGGCTGTTGGGTGTCTGAGTGCTTGAGTTTGTGTACCTTGAGGGGGGGGACAGATACAGTGGGAGAGGACACAGGGGACATGTGCATGGCTGTTGTAGTGGTGTCTGCAAGTGATGTGTGTGTTCTCCTAGGTATGGTGGTGATGCTGGTAGTGGATGATGGTGCAGTGCATGCAGGTGTGAGTGTAGACGCAACTAGGAGGTAGGTGGAGTAGGAGGAGGAGGGGGACACAGTGGAGGCAGTGGATGTTGGTATGTCTGCATCTGGATGGTGTTTGTGTGATTGCGTGTGGAATGATGTGTGGTGCTTGTGTTTGCCTGTGCCACTCTTGGGTGTTGTCCTGTGTGCATGCACATCTGCCTGTGTGCTAGGGATAGGTTGGAGTTGAGGAGAATGGGACTGGGAAGAGGAAGTTGGAGGGGGAGGGTGGAAACAGGGACAATGGCTGCCATCGGAGAGGAGGCCAGAGCCTGGATTGATCTCTGTTGAGCAGCCAAGCCAGTGTGAATGCCCTCCAAGAATGCTTTACTCTGTTGCATTTGGGCTGCCAGCCCCTGGATGGCATTCACAATGGTTGACTGCGCTACAGAGATGGATCGCAGGAGGTCAATAGCCTCCTCACTCAGGGCAGCAGGGCTCACTAGGGCAGGGCCTGAGGTGCCTGGGGTGAAGGAGATGCCCACCCTCCTGGGTGAGCGGGCATGGGCAACTCGATGAGGAGCTGCTGGGAAGGCGGGTCTGCTACGAGGGTGGCGGCTATACCTGTAGCTGGGGTGGTCACAGAAGTGTCCGTCACCACCAGAGAGCTCCCATCCGAGGAGGTATCCGTGTCCGAACTGTCCCCTCCTGTCTCCACCGTGGTGCTCCCCTTGACCTCCTTCCCACAGGTGCCCTCAGCGTTGGTGGACTCTGCTCCTGGGTCCTGTGGGATGCAGCTCCCTCCATTGCCAGTGCCTCTGCCCCTCCGCCAGATGATGCTAATGCACATAAGGACAGGGTGACAAAACAAAAAGGATACACTTGGTCAATGGCTACACCATCACCATTGTTGGCGTACACAGCACACTCACACACAGGGTACAGGCCTACGCACTATGCAATGCACAACCAGCAATAATGCTAGCAACCAGGGCATGGGCATGGACACATACAGCCAACTGCAGCACACCTTGGACCCACACAACCCTGACCAGTAGTGAATGCCTACAAGCTAGGTAGCCGGATTATCACTTCTGAACACCTGCCCAACATAGGACCTACTCTGCAATGTTAGGCCTGGCCTAAGGGCACCCACTGACACACATCCCCCACCCTGGTACCCCTCTACCATGCGTGGGTTGTAATGATGGGAACTGGACTCACCCTCTTGTGGCTGCTGTGATGCCCTCAAGAGCCTATCCAATTCTGGTTAGGCCACCGCCAGTATGTGGGCCATCAGGGGGGGTCAGGATTTGACGGGCATCTCTTCCTCGTTGGGAGGCCATCCCCAGTTGGGCCTCCGCGTCTTCCGTGCCCAGCATCTCAGGTCCTCCCACCGTTTCCGACAGTGGGTGTCCACCTGCCGTAGACCCCCAGAGTCTGCACGTCCTTGGCGATGGCACGCCACATATCCTTCTTTTGAAGGGTGCTAACCTGCAGAGAAATACACACACGGAAAGGTATTAGTCAGACCGTCCTGCCATGGAGGCCCATACATCAGTCGGTACTGGGGTAGGACCTCATCCACCAGTCACTCCAACTCCGCTGCGGTGAAGGCAGGGGGCCTTTCCCCAGTCACACGAGCCATGGTAGGTTTCAGACACAGGTCACAGCAGCACATGCACTGCAGGTCCTCTGCTGTTAAAGGCCAGGTAGCAAGTGAGTGATCAGATAGAAAATGATGGTCATGTCCGCTGCAGTACATTCCATAACCACCGACGTACATCAACATTGGCCACTGTACCCCATAGGGGACAATATTATCCAATGAGGAGTTGCACGGCGGTTCACGACCACCTCCCGCAACGGCGCACAACATCAGTGGAATTACCTCACTCCCACCTGTCCCTCCAAACAGGACAGGCGGACAGCATTTCGGGGGGGAGGCCCTGGATTATAACTGCATCACATTACACAATTGGACATACAGCAAAAATGCCTACATTAAAAATGGACATCATGCATTGTACTGTTGAGGCTACGATGTACAGTTTGTGACCGGCTCCTTACTCTTATGCCCCATAGATTGCTAACACTGTGGATAAATAGGAGATGGAGACATACCCCTGTGTACAGACCCCTGGTGGACTTGGCAACAATGGGGGACAGGCATATCATTCTCACCTATAGACTTGACAGGGCCACAATCACAGAGCTGTGTGCACAATTGGAGCCAGGTCTGATATCTCCTATCCGTCACCCCACTAGGGTGCCCCCTCTTTTGCGAGTCATATCATTGCTCCATTTCCTGGTGACAGGTTCTTTACAAGTGACAGTGGGCTTGGCAGCAGGAATGTCACAGCCAATATTCTCAATAATACTGACCAGAGGATTTGGCCACTGTGAAGGCTGACTTCTATGCAATAGGACATATCCCCAACATAATTGGGGCAATTGATGGAACACATATTGCATTTGTCCCCCCTGGCAAAATGAACAGGTGTTCAGAAATTGAAAGAGTTTTCACTCCATGAATGTTCAGATGGTGTGCCTGGCGGACCAGTACGTCTCCCATGTCAATGCTAAGTATCCTGGGTCGGTGCATGACGCCTTTATCCTGAGGAATAGCAGCATTCTAAATGTGATGGGTCAACTACAGAGGAACCGGGCGTGGCTAATAAGTGAGCCCTGGTTCCCACCCAGTGGATGCTGGTGTATGGGTATGGTGTGGGCCATATGGGATAGTGTGTGGCTAAATGTTGTCCCTCGATATTTGCAGGTGACTCTGGTTACCCCAACCTATCATGGCTACTGACCCCTTTGAGGAATCCCAGGACAAGGGCAGAGGAACGTCACAATGAGGCACATGGGCAAATAAGAAGGATAATTGAACGTACCTTTGGCCTCCTGAAGCCCAGGTTTCGGTGCCTCCATCTAACAGGTGGATCCCTGTGCTACTCTCCCAAGAAGGTCTGCCAGATAATCGTGGCAAATGCATCATTTGCCCATCTTTAAAAAAAATATATCTTAAGAGGAGGAGGACCCACACTGGACCACACGTTTGTCCAATTCGCTTGCTCTCTTCACTCCCTACATAAAAGTCATACCCAACTTTTATGCCCCACCACTTTCAAATGTCACCAAATACCATGGACCAGCAGGGCTAGAAAGGTATGGGGGTGAAGCTTGCTGTTTGCTCATAAATAGTCTGTCACATTAGCCACAAGGGGTTTGATTCACAAGAGTAAACTTACTCTTCAGTTTGAGTTTATGATTTTTTGCAATACACAAAGGAACTTTACGATTAGTATACTTCCGACTGCCTATCTTTTTATGTGCAGAATCTCTGAAGTAAAGATACTACCAGTAAAATTACTTTCTGAATTGCAAAAAAATCATAAATATTCAATAAAGTGTAAGTTCACCTTTGTGAATAATTTAGTGATTCTCTAACTTTAATCTTTCCTTCATTGAGATACACCACAGATCTTCAAAACACAAAATAAATGTTCATTGTGCCTAAGGCCATGCACAAACTGAGCACCACGATTATAAACCTTTTTGGAACTTGGATTCTTACCTTTTTAGGAATTAATTTAACGTGTATATTTTTGCAGACATCTTGAACAAATAATGATATTTCAAGGTACTTAACATCTTTGTAATATGAATCGCACTGGCCAGGGTGAACTCGTGGAGAGTCACGTGCCACCATGCGAGCTGCAATTATGCAATAAAAGATTCAATACGGATTAATTGGCATCACTGTTATTGCAAAAGAGAGACAAAAGCTTATTGCAAACATATTTTAATAGACAGTGATAGTCTCTGCTTGCTTTGTAGGCAATTCCACTACAGACTCAAAACTCTACAAGAGTTATACACCTGCATGATCAGGACACTGAAGTAGTACCATTTAGCCCTTGTGTGGCAAGTATGTATATCCACAGGGATATACTCAATGGCACAATCCAGAGGTGAGTGTGACTTAAGACACTGTCTTTTGAGACATCCGTCCTTCCATTTGAAAAGTAAAGCCCTTTACAAGATCAAGCTGTTCTTCTTTCTAGTATTGAATGTAGTGGAGGTAAAATAAGACTACAACACCCAAAATGCATTACTTTATCAAATTTTATGTTATGCTATGTTACATTATGTTACGTGGTGTTATGTTATTCTATGATATTTTATGCTGTGAGGATTTGTATAGCGCACTGTTACTTGAGAGGGCATCCTGGTACTGAGCAGGCCTGTGTCCAATCTCGCCTAGCGCAGAATGGGAACTATTAGAACAGCTATGTCTTCAGTTTTTGCAGAACTCAAGAACTGAGGATGAGGTTCTGATAGATAACAGCAGGTTGTTCCATGCTTTGGGAGCAATGTGGGAGAAAGCCCCCCACCAGACCTGGGTTTATGCATATGTGGGATGTGTACAAGTATGAGTCCAGCCAAGAGGATGTGGCTTGATGGTTTGTGAAAGGAGATGTGGTTATGGAGATATGCTGGACCAGTGCTTTGTAGCACTTTGAAAGTGTGAGTGAGAAGTTTGAACTGTGCTCCTTTTTGTGTAAGGGGAGCAAGTGGAGGTTCTTGAGATGTGGTATGATGTGTTTGTGGCATGGGAGGTTTGGAGTGATTCTGGTTCCAAGTTCTGAAGGGTTTACAGTCATTTGTTGAGTTGCTTACTGATCCGGGTGTAGAGGGTGTTCCCATAGTCCAGCTTGCTTGTCATGAAAGCATGTGTGGCATTTTGTGAGGGCTGGTTGGTAGACATTTGACTATTTTTCTCAACATTTTCAGGGTGTGGAGGCAGCAAGCTGTGATAGGTTTGACTTGGGCACTCATGTCTAGTTTGTTGTCGATGATGATCCTGAGGTTCTTGGCATGGATGAAGGGGGTGGATGTGGATCCTAGATCAGCCGACCACCAAGTGATGTTCCACGGAGAGGCGTTCTTCCCTAAAAGCACAACTTCTGCCTTGCTCGGGTTCATTTGGGACACTTGATCTTAATCCAAATACTGTCATACAGACAGTAAACCAGCCCTGGGTAATAGGAGTCTTGTCAGTGAGGGAGAGTTTAAGTTGAGCATCGTCAGCATAGAATAGGATGTCGATTTCCAGGGTGTGGATCATGCTTGACAGTAGGATCATGTATGCGTTGAAGAGGATCGGGCTAAATGATAATCTTGATGAAGTTGCAGGCATCTGAAGAGTAGGGGGCCAAGCTGACTGACTGGATTCTGTCCGTAGGAGGCCAAGCTGACAGCCTGGGTTCTGCCTGTAATGACCTGGAGTGAAGTGGTCACACAGGTCTTGCTCTGGTCATTGGTGGATGAGAATATTTGAAACAGTTTGACAAGAATATAGCAGCATTACCACTATTATATAATGTGCAGATATGTTTGTAAGTGTGCAAGGGAAGGAGAATAATCTGTTATCCACTGTAATTTTACTACTCATCTTTAATAATTTTACTGCTCATCTACGGTGTACATTGGTACATTGGAATCTTCAATGGTTACACAGCTTACAAGACCAATCCCTGTTCCATTTCTAGGTCAGAATACATATTCCTGAGATCCACAGGCACGTTTCTGAGCCATCATTGTTTGAGGTGTTGCTGAATCTATTGCAAATACTAACACACGTTCTGATTGTGGCATTATTTCAAACCCATTTTTTAGGAAAATGTCTCTCATGGCATGGTTACCCCCTAACTTGTTGCCTTTTGTTGATGCTAGTTATGATTGAAAGTGTGCTGGGACCCTGCTAACCAGGCCCCAGCACTAGTGTTCTTTCCCTAAACTGTACTTTTGTCTCCACAATTGGCACAGCCCTGGCACAGAGATAAGGTAAGTGGTACCCCTGGTACCAAGGGCTGTGTGGCCAGGGAAGGTCTCTAAGGGCTGCAGCATATATTATGCCACCCTAGGGACCCCTCACTCAGCACATTCACACTGCCTCACGGCTTGTGTGTGCTGGTGGGGAGAAAATGACTAAGTCCACATGGCACTCCCCTCACAGTGCCATGCCCACAACCCACTGCCTGTGCCATAGGTAAGTCACCCCCTAGCAGGCCTTACAGCTCTACGCCAGGATGCACTATACTACATGTCAGGGTATAGTTGCATGAGCACTATGCCCCTACAGTGTCTAAGCAAAACCTTACACATTGTAAGTGCAGGGTAGCCATAAAGAGTATATGGTCTGGGAGTTTGTCAAACACGAACTCCACAGTTCCATTACGGCTACACTGAATACTGGGAAGTTTGTTATCAAACTTCTCAGCACAATAAATCCACACTGATGCCAGTGTGGGATTTATTGAGAAATGCACACATAGGGCATCTTAGAGATGCTCCCTGTATACCAGTCCAACTACTAGTGTTAGGCTGACCAGTTTCTGCCAGACTGCCACATCCAGACGAGTTTCTGGCCACAAGGGGTGAGTGCCTTGGTCAATCTGTGGCCAGGAACAAAGCCTGTACTGGGTGGAGGTGCTTCTTACCTCCCCCTGCAGGAACTGTAACACCTGGCGGTGAGCCTCAAAGGCTCTTCCTGCACATAAACAATCATTCAATAATGACGATTTGCTACTTCTATGTGTGCTGGATTTTTCAAAACACTGAAATGCCAAATAGCTATTGTAGATTGGTTATGTGCAGGAAGGAGCACCTTCCTGCACATAAACAATGATTCCCTTCAACGCAGACACCTGTGCACTTTGGTGCAAGGATGTCTGCGTTGGCAGCTAAATTTAGCACCAGTGCTATGGGAAGCACAGGGGTGCACTGTATTTTTGTAAATACGGTCCATCCCTGCATTTCAGAACAGACGATGCACAATGCCGCTTATTTTGGCGCAGCTCCACGCTGCAACAGTTCCTTGTAAATCCGTCCCTAAGTTTGCTACATTCATTTATGAAGAATTATATATGATTATTTTTCTCCCTCCAATGACCACACCTCCTTGATACTGGTTCAGAGCATGGTATATTTTGGACCCTAAAGAGCGGCTAGGAACAAGTATAAGGGAACTGACTGAGGAGACAGGAGGCCAATGGAAAGTTGATATGCGTATGGTATCCAAATACTGCCAATTATCAGATGTCTTCTATGCTTAGAAATTGTGATTATGTGGCAAAGGCAGCAAATCCACAATTATGCACAAAAATGCCACAGTCACAGAATCACATAATTCTGATGGCTCTGGATACAAGTGAAGCACTACTGAATACAGTGTTGAACTCTGTGGTAACCTTATGCTTCCCATCCTCTCGGTCTAATAATACACTTTGATGTATTGGGACCTGTTTGACAGGAAAGTGGTAATTCTCTCCAGAATATGATGTGTCAGCTGACCATATTTCTGTATGCAATTCCATGTTCCTATTTTATGATCACTCTGCAGCCTAGTGAGACTGATCCATCTCTTGATTCACAGCAGGCCGTTTTAGTTCATTCTGCTTCAGCTTCTGACAGTCACTCTCTTCTACTCAGAATCTTCCTCATGCAAGGGTACCTCCAGTGCCACTATTAAGCAGTTAGTCATCTCCTTCCTTCAGGCGGACTCAAGGCAGCTTCTCCTGACAGGCTGTTGAACTCTTCAGTGTTCTAGTTCTAAGACATACAGGGGAGATGGCAGTCAGTACCCCAACCCCGGTCATCATTGCTATGGAGTCCCAGATTCTGATAGAGAAATGTTTGCACACCGGCTGATATTTGTGTATTCTCCTCCAACTGGTCCAGCTACATTATTTGTTTTACAAAGTCATAAGGATGGTGGGGTTGGGTTAGGAGAGACCCAGAACAAACGCACAAAGAGGGAGAGGCTTCTCTACTTACTTGCCTCTCAACTGCCTCAACGTTTTTGTTAACTCCCCTGGAACAATGGAAGGGGCAGGGTAATTTCCATACACTTTATTTGGACCATCTGTATCCTCTCCCTCACACCCTAGAGTCTGGCCACATTGTTAGCTCTGGCCCTCTCTAACCTCCTCTTGTGTACCGCTTTGGTCCAGAAAATCATAATGGATTCTTGTGTTGCCACAGTCACATGCAACAAGCTCACTAAATGCAGTCTAATGCACATGGATACTACACACATGCATGTCATCTATGTTCCACATGGATGAACTGAAAGTCCCAATTTGCTGGGGACTCAGTGTGTCCCTCCAGACAACAGATCCTCGTCCTGGGTCTTACTCAGTGTCACAAGGTACCCTCAGCACACACACATGTATGTTGAGTGTGCTGATGTGATGATAAAAAAGACAGCAGGAACTCACTATGGAGAACCAACGGCTTGGATGCATGCTTCCAGAACCATAAGACAGGTCTTTACCATACAAAAACAGGGACACAACCCAAATGTACTTATTATAAAAAAGCCAGAAAGTTCAGCCATATAATCTGTTTGCAAAGAACATGTCACAATAATTCAGGGGAAGATGCAAGCTCTCATCTACTTTTGAGACTAATAATCATCATACACTGAGGAACTAAGCACTGCCCCTCTCCTGATGTTTGTCACTGTACTTGGATTCTAGTGGTCTTCTCACCATGACTAAATGGATCTCAAGTGTCTTTCTCACCTTCCATCGAAAGTCCACAAACTGACAGGCAAGGATATTGTCATGTTGGCTCATATGAAAGACTAGCACTTTTGCATCCCACTGGGAGTCTACCAAGAGGACAGGCATCTGTAGATCCTTGGCTCACAATATAGGCTTTGCATCTGGCAGTGTAATAAGTCTGTGGTGGTTCCCACCACTTGGACGGGGGGATCCCACGTGTACTTGTGCATGTGCCCACCTCACTGATTAATTGCCCAGCAGTGGTGACCCACAACAGTTTGCTTGATTACTGCCTCAGAGGAGTTTAATGGATTGGTCAACCCATTATTCCCTAAAGCCCTTGCTTCACACCTACCACTGGAAAAGAGGGGTTCTGAGAATATACACAGAGGTGATTCAAACAAGTCTAATGTTATCCTGCCCAGTCAGAGGGTCTGTGAGGGTCCTGTCCTTTCTCCCAGGTAACCTGCTTGCAGAAATCACATTTCCCAGCCCTGATTAGAATAAAGGACAAAGCTGTGCACCTTACATCTGTTTTGTACAGCAACTCCCCTCCAATGGCCACTTATAATTCATAAACAACCACTTTCCTGCTGGGACAATGACAATTGATCTCAAGGAAACAAGCAGCCTGGCTGTTGAGGGATGATACCCTGAAACCGGACCCAGGATGCTTGTTTCCATTCCAGAAAGAACCTGGCCTGGCAGTTTGGGCTGGACTATTCCCATGGGGAGCAACGTTAAGACTGATTTGTATGTGGCTGTGTCCAAACTGGGGTGACGTGATTAGTAAAAAAGTATGGATTAAAGTCAGATCTGTGACTGGTGGTGAATGTTTGATTTGTTCAGCATTCCATCCATCATTTGTTATTTTGGTTTTGTCACACTAAGTGGGAAGGGTATGTGCAAATGTGAGTCCGTGCTCACTGTGCCACTGGATTCAAGCTAGTCTGACTGATCAGGGGTGATACCCCAAAACCAGTCCCAGGGTGCTTGTTTCCAGACCTGGAAAGACCTGGCCTGCCAGTTTTGGCTAGAACTTTCCCATGGAGTATCAGGGTCAAGACTGATTTGTATATGGCTGGGTCCAAACTGGGATGGCGTGGTGAGCAAAACAATGATGGATTAAACCCAGATATGTGGCTTGGGCTGAATGTTTGATTTGTTCAGCATTCCTTCCATCATCTGTTCTTTTTGCTTTTTTTGCCCTAAGTGGGAAGGGTATGCCAGACATGCGTTCTGTGCCCACTGTGCCACTGGATTCAAGCTAGCCTGTCTGATGATGGGTGATTCCACAAAACAGGTCCCAGGGTTCTTGTTTCTAGTCCAGGGTGGACCTGGCTTGGCAGTTTGTGCTGGACCGTTCCCATGGGGAGCAGGGTCAAGTTTAATTTGCATACAGCTAGGTCCAAACTAGGGGGAAGTGATAAGCAAAATAACAATGGATTAAACCCAGATTTGTGACTGGGGTGAGTGTTTGAAAAGTTTCAACACTCCAGCCATCATTTTATTTTGTGGTTTTACTATGTGCGCCCTATGTGGTAGGGTATGCCCAGACGTGGGTCCCTTGCTCGCTGCGCCGTGGGATTGAAGCTAGCCTGTCTGATGAGGGGTGATACCCCGAAACTAGTCCGAGGGTGCTTGTTTTCAGTCCAGGGAGGACCTGGCCTGGAAGGTTGGACTCGATTCTTTCCAAGGACAGCAGGGTCAAGTCTGATTTGCACATGGTTGGCTAAAAACTGGCGTGGCGTTTGAGCAAAAAAATGGATTAAACCCAGATCTGTGGATAAATGTTTGATTTGTTCAGCATTCGGTCTATTTTATGTTCTTTATGCTGTTGTGGTAATGAAGCAGTGTTACATTGGGCTGGTGTTTTGCTTGGAAGACTGGCAACAGGACTGGGTTCCTCAGCTGCCATGTTTGTGTCCTCCACTCCCTCCACACTGGTGTCATCACTATGTACCTCAGGGAGATCTGTGAAAAATAATGAAACTCTGTTTACACACCAATATAATAAAATATCAATGTGTATGTTTTGATAACAGTACCCCATTAAGTGGCATATTTAAGGAGAGTGGTGCTGCACCTAGCATCTAAGTATCTAAGATACGGCGCACCATGGCTCAGGTTATGGGGCAAAAGTGTCATTTTTATTTACACTATTGATGTACTCAAAATATTGGCACTACTCCTGCAGAGTACATAGGGGTCCATCATAAATGATGCAAGCCCCCTTTTAATGCCTGCTCTGAGCAGGCGTTAAAAGTGCCGTACAAAATGACGCAAGGAAATCTGCTAGATTTCCTTGCATCATTTGTTCGGCCTCCCTAATGGGGGAATGTCCCCTTTGCATACATTATGCCTGACGCAGGCAGAATGTAGCACAAAGTTCCACTTTGTAAATATGGTGCGAGGATTTTGTCCTCGTTTGCCCACACTAGCGTAAAAAAAATGATGCTAATGTGGCGCTAGGTGGCACTAGGGCTTAAAAATATGCCCCTTAATGTATACATGTGACTCCTGTGCTGACTTTTTAACTTCATGTCCCAAAATGCTCTATAATGGTACTTTTTTCACTAACATGGGAAACAACTGTCTAATGTAGGCTACATCTTAAAGTGTACTTGGACATATATGTGAGGTCTGAGATGTGACAACAGTAAAGAATTTACACTTACATTGTGAGGTTCCAGGTGCTGAGGTGTCAATGTCCCAATACCCACAACAGCCTCAGGGTCCATAGTGGTCTCAACAATGGATCCAGTGCAGTGTGCGGGGGTACAGTTAAAGCGGCCACCTCGTGTTGGGTGGGATTCTGCAACCTTTTCTTTAGTACACGACCTGTGGTGATACCACCTATTAAGGATCTCATCTATGGAGTGGTGGGTAGCTCCAACTGCATTAATATTTTTTGCATTTCCTGCCAGACCAGTCTGGGGCTGTCATGTATGCCTTTTCAAAAAGTACCTCATGGTTCTCACATCACTCTTCAGTTAGGATCTCCACCTCATTTTCTGCCTCCTGCATCATTTTCTCCGCTTTGGCTGGCCATTGGTGCCGATGGACCTTCTTTGGGGTGTAGATAGCTGTTTTGGAAATGCCAGCTGCACTCCAATTCTTCTCATGCGGGTGCCCAGGCAAGTACTGTGCAACACTTACGTCAGAGGTGATCACCCATGACCAGGAAATGTTTTCTATCCTTTCGTGGTTGCACTCACAATTTGCACTCCTGTCACAATTTTGAAAAACCCTTATAATGATTTCCAAAATTGCGATGAGACTTAGTAGAGACTTACAATTTGTAAGCTCAAATTGTACATACATAAAAAAAGTACGATTTCCTATTTGCGATATCCAGAGATTTACAATTAGGAAACAGCAATTCTTCACATTTGTACGTCTAGCCCTAGTCTCCAAACAAAGTCCCTCTTGAGCCTGTATGGAGCCTGCAGGGAAGACGTACCGATAAAGTGTTGTAAGTACACCTGAAAAACTGCATTACATATGTACGCACTTCCATACAAACGTGTATGCATATATTTTGTTTCTCCGTTTTAGTTTCAAGTTGAGAACAGATATCTTTTCTGCCACACATTTGTGCAGTGTGAGATGGAAATTCTTGGATGAATAGTCCTGCAGATGTTGTCCAAATGCTTACCTAATCCTGTTAGAAGTACCTTTGTGTTGCCAAGTGGTTGTGAGCGTCACTGGGGATTTAGAAGGCATTTTTGCTCACTCCTCAAGGCTGATCATGCGACTAAGCCTGCAGCCCTAATTACAGGTTTCATAGTATACCATGAAAAAAGATTACTGACTAACCATATACAATGAAGCCTTTTGTCAGCATTAGGCTGCACTTCAGTTGTAAAGTTCTTTTGCAGTTTTCTTTTTCGCTGTTATAAATAAGCAACTGGATTCATTGGTTGATACGGCTGCAGTTTCAAAGTTAGATTGGTTGAGGCAAATGTATTAACTGCTGGCTGAAGGCTGGATTGGGAAGTTCACTAACATTGCTTCCATTAAAATAAGGAGGCTTATGATTTATTAAGTTTATTCTCAGTGAATAAAATCATTGAAAATAATAAGCAGACAGAGAATGAGAAGGAAAAGATTAGATCTAACCGCAATAATCAATATGAAGCAGCACTTCTCCTGGTGTGGAAATCGAATTTCTTAAGATCAGTTGTGGTATGTGCATCCTCTGAAGAGGCCAGCAATTGAGACCCAAAGGTACTCTTCCCATAGTGCACTTGCTCAGTGTGCCATAAAACGATGCGGCCAGATTTAAGAGAAAATGAAGGAACGCGACGCTGCACCAAATTTGGCAGCATCGCGTACTGTCATTTTCAAAACGCAGTGATGCACTGTATTTACTAGGATATGGCACACCCCTGTGTTTCCCCCCTGCACTAAATATGCTGGCATGCGCCAACGCAGGAACCCTTGCACCATAGTGCAAGGATGGCTGAGTTGAGGGGGAGATTGTTTTTGTGCAGGAAGGAATACCTTCCTACACAAATATAATCCTAAATGTCGATTTGCTCTTTCAATGTGCGCTGCAGAATGCAGCACACATAGAAAGAGCAAAAAACAAGGAGAACTGAAAGCATTTCTCATTGTTGCACCATGCTAACGCCACCCCTGAGGTGGCGATAGATTTTTAACGCTGCCTCGGGTTTATGAAAACTCATAAATCTGAGGCAGCCTCAAAATGCAACAGGAGTTGCTGTTGCACGCCCACAGCAACACCCATTGCACGCCCCTTCCACACAAAGTGCTGCATGTGAAGGGGCCGTATTTACAAGGTGGCGTAAAACCACAAAAATTGGCTTAACACCACCTTGTAAATACAGCTCAGGGCATTGCACCACAGGAGCGTTACGAAAAGTGCACCCCCGTGGTGCTAGGGGCTGTTAAATATGCCCCAAACTGCCTAGTGATTGCTATTTAGGCTGGCCACAGTTTGCTTCCTGATGTGATTGGTTTTAAATGCGGTGTTGGAGACCTGCAAAGGACTGAGGACCTCCTTTCCTGTATTTCCATTCACAAACATGAAATACTTGTTTTAAAGGAATCCATGTCCTTCAAAAAGATTGGTGCTGCTTTAAAAATGTTTTTCCTGTTTGGGGAGACATTGAGGACATGAAGCACTGATTCTCTGAACCACGGCCACACCCTACTCCACCCAGACCCTCCCCCAGGCCACCACCATGACATTTCTGACTCCTAAAAGGGCTTTTGTAAACCGGAAAAGGGTATTTTGCTGCTGCAAACCAGGTGATTTTGAGATTTGCAGGCTTTGCGACCGAAAATACCTTTGAATCCTCGCTAGCATGGTAATGTAGCTTACGTTTCATGAGAGCTGGTCATCACATTAGCAATATTTGTAGACGCCAGGCAAATGTGAGCCTCTTTATTGAAATTCAGCCTATTGTTTAGAGAGATCTATGATGAAAAAATGAAATGACAAAATCAGGAATTTTTACCTACTGGGATTGGGATAGAGTCTGAACTGGAGCGAGTAAAGGGTTGCTATATATATGTATAAGCACATGGCAGCATGCAGATTTCCGATATGTGGAATATATTTATGTGGGTAAGTATGTGTGTTTGGTAACATCGGTATGCCTCCATAATAACCACACCGTCCACAATTTACAGTGTTAAAATGTGTGGTAAATACCGTTATATGTAGAACTCAGTGTAGTAAGCACTAAATTCTGCATGTAATTTCCCATTTTCCAAGAGAAAACTGTGGGAAATGCACCACACCTGGAAAATACCTCACTATTTACCAGTTGCGTTCACTGCTTGAACCCCATTCACCTCACTCAGAAGCAGGGCCATGAATGTTAATAGACCAGTACTCTAGTGAGAAGTTCTTGTCTGGGTGCAGGGACCTTTCGTCATTGGCCTGCTCATCTGTCTCAGTGCTGCAGTTGTGTGGAGGACTATGGGCCATATTTATACTTTTTGACGCTAAACTGCGCTAACGCAGTTTAGTGTCAAAAAATTAAGCGCCGTCTAACGCCATTCTGAAGAGCCATGCGGGCGCCGTATTTATGGAATGTCGTTAGCCGGCGCTAGCAGACCGGCGCTGCCTGGTGTGCGTGGAAAAAAAACACGTAGACCACTCCCGGGCGTGATTTTTGCCCGGGAGTATAAATACGACGCATTTGCGTCGCAGTCATTTTTTTAGACGGGAACGCCTACCTTGCATCTCATTAACGCAAGGAAGGCGTTCACGCAAAAAAATGACGCTCATTCCTCATACTAGACGCGTCTAACGCCAAAGTATAAATATGGCGTTAGTTTTGTGCCGAATTTGCGTCGAAAAAAACGATGCAAATTCGGCGCAAACGGAGTATAAATATGCCCCTATGTGTGTATCAGTCCTCCATAGCATAGGACTTTGGACCCAAGGGAGCATCTCAGTACCGGAACCTCAGCACCGTTCATATCACACTATTAATAATTGTATTGTATTGTATTGTATTGTAATCGTATTTATATAGCGCTTACTACCCCTGACGAGGCATCAAAGCGCTTTTCGGTGAGTAGCACGCTACTCTGGAACCCAACAAGAATTAGTGATGGATTAGTATTGGGAAATAATGAATACAGTTTTAGTATTATTATGAGTTAATTTGAGCCGCGGATATGAGAGTTTGTTAGTTAGATTGGCTGGAGTAATGGAGGGGTGGAGGAGGAAAGAAATCCAGAAGTGTTAATTGGGAGTATATCCTTAAGGTACTCAACCCAAAGGCTTGGGATGAGAAAAGGGAGATGGGGAGGGAAGAGTATGTGGAAGGGTTAGGGAGAGCATAGTAGCAGGGTGAGATAAATGTGGGAGAATTTAGTAGGGTTGTGTGGGAGGTCACGGTAGTAGAGTGAGGTTTGGTGAGTTAGATGTGGAAGCGGAGGGAAGAGCTTAGGCAGAGTTATTTAGGAGATGAAAGTAGTAGAAAGGATTTGGGATGAGTCAGAGTGAGAATGGAGGATAGTTTGATAGAGACATGACATATAATGATGGTAGATAAGTGTGATAAGATGAGAGCAGGAATTCATAGAAATCTAGTATAACAACCCACCCAGGAGCCATGCAATGACCTACAAACATGCCAAGCACAGAAACAACATATACACACACATACATACATATATATATATATATATATATACATACACACATACACATACAAACACACATGAATACATACACATATGCACATACAATACATAATTAGAACCATGGGTAAAATATACTTAGTCAAACAGGTTTAAAGAGTGTGTGTATATTTTATTGTTATGACATAGTAGCGATACATATTTTCTAAAGAACCAAACATAACTAGAAATATACACATAATCTGAAAAAACATTTATCAACATAGGCATATGCAGTCCATAGTTGTTTGAATATGGTGGTTATGAAGGAAAGAGCCAACTCTTGAGTAGTTTTCTGAAGACAAGAAAGTTATCTGTGGCTCTTATAGTTGGGGGTAATGAATTCCATAGTTTGGCTGCTTGAACGGAGAAGGATGTACCACCTATAGTCTTTTTCTTGTATGGTGGTGTTCTAAGACGGGGTGCCAATGTTGAGCGGAGGTTTCTTTGTTGGATGTATTTGGTTATTTTGTTTCTGTTCCATGTATATCTTTGTGGGTGATACAAAGCAGCTTGAAAGTGCATCTTCTGGCAATTGGTAACCAGTGCAGTGCTCTTGAGGCAGTGGAGATGCGGCTTGCGTCTTTACATGTAATAGTAGCCTGGCGGAATTCTGGATACTTTGTAGTTTTTTCATAATAGATGGAGATGATCCATGGTAGAGGCCATTGGCATAATTCAGTTTGGATAGTACAAGCGAGATAGTAGCTTGCACCTTGTGTGGAAATCCGAGGTGGGGGAAAATGCGTCGTAAAGTTTTCAAGGTGATGAAGCTTGTTCGTGCTAATTTGTCCACTTGGGCATTCATAGTTAACTTGGAATCCATGGTGATTCCTAGGTTTTTAACTTCCTTGGATAATTGAGGAGGTGGTCCGAGATCGTGAGGCCAGACGCACAAAGGGTCATACTTTTTCCAGTCACCACATATGAGTATTTCTGTTTTGGAGGTATTTAGTTTGAGATGCCTCCAGGTCATCCACTGATCAACGGCTCTGAGGCAACTGAAGATTTGTGAGTTTTCAATGTTTTTGGGGCATTCTAATTTTAATAGTATTTGTGTGTCATCTGCATAGTGGTAGCATGTGAGATGGAAATCATTGATCAGTTCTGGTAAAGATATCATGTAGATGTTGAAAAGCAAAGGTGAGATGATTGATCCTTGGGGGACCCCTGCTTTTGTGAGGTAGGGTTCGGACGAGAAGGGGGGCGAGTGGATGATAGATCTTTTTTGGAGATAGGAAGTAATCCAGTTGAGAGCAATCCCTTGTATGCCGGCTTCGTGGAGTGTTTGAATTAGGGTGTCATGGTCAACTGTATCAAAGGCAGCTGAGAGGTCCAAGAGAAGTAGTGCAGCAACTCCATTGTGGTCGACTGTGTTTTTAAGATCATCCCAGATTGCTATGAGTGCTGATTCAGTGCTTCTTCCTGGGCGGAATCCAGTTTGGAAGTCTGAAAGTATAGAATTGTCTTCAATGAATTGTGACATCTGGGCGAATGCTGCTCTTTCTATCAATTTGCCCAGGAAAGGTCCATTTTTGATTGGTCTGTAGTTGTTGGGGGTCTTGCGGGTCTAGGCTTGTTTTCTTTCATAATGGTCGTATGTATGCTTTTTTCAGGTCTACAGGAAAAGTTCCTGAAGTTAAAGAGTTGTTGATGATTCTTCTTACAGGTGTGGCAGCAGAAGTAAATAGAAGAATGTTCTTGAAGATTTGTGGTGGGCAAGGGTCAGAAGGGCAACCGGAAGGTCTGCTTGCTTTGACCAAATCCATAAATTCACCCTGGGATATTTGTTTGAAGGACTGTAGAGGTTGGGTTGGTTTATTCTTAGAGGGTAATTTAGGAAAGGGGTTGGTGCTGATGTTTTTCTTCTGTTTTAAATAGGAGTCCAATGTGTCTGCCTTGGTTGTGTAGTGAGTTGCCAATTTGTTTGTGAAATCTTGAGTAGTGGGATGACTTCCTTCCATGTATGTAGGTTTTCGAAATTCATTGGGAATTTTATAAAATTCCTTGGTTGTAGATTGAGCATTTTGAATTCTGTCTGAGTAGTACCTTTTTTTAGCTTTTTTGATTGATGATCCTGTTAAGTTTGTGTAGCTGCAGTTTGTCTTGACTGTTGTTTGTTTTGAGCCAGGTCCGCTGCAACCTTCTGATTTGTTGCGTTATCTTTTTAAGTTCTGTGTTTCTCCAAGGTGTTGGTTTTCTTTTGTCGTGTTTAGTTTTTCTGAGTGGTATTGGGAGATCAAAAGCTTCCTGTAGCCACTCATAAAGTTTTGGCACAGAATTAATTGTATCTAGATCTGTGTTGGCTGTTACTTGTGTTTCTAAGTCATCCAAATTGAGTTTGCTCCATGGTCGATAGGTGTATGTATGTAAGTAGTTGTGGGGTGTGTTGAATTGTGGAGTTGTATGTCAGAAAGTTATCAAATGGTGGTCTGACCAAGTGATTGGCGTGATGCTATGAATAGTAACTAGTTCAGGCTTAGCAAAAATGACATCTAGGATGTGTCCAGCGATGTGTGTGGGATTGTGTACAATCTGATGTAGGTTCAATGTGACTAGGCCAGTGGTGATAGCTTTTGGATGGGGCATATTGGGTTTGTCAAACCAAATGTTTAGATCCCCAAGAATGCATAGGTTAGAGTATGGTGTAATAAGGTTTGAGACTGTGTCTAGAAAAGCATCTGGGAATGTGGAGTTGTTAAGTGGAGGTCTGTAAAGGAGGAGAAATTTACAGGAGGAAGTTGGAGTAGGGTGGCATCTGGTAAGGAGGGCTTCACAACCTTGTATGGAGATGTTGTCTGTTTTACTGAGGTTCAATGCCTGTTTGAATATAATAGCTAGTCCACCTCTTCTCTTGCCTATATGGTTTTGTGTGATGGTTTGATAGCCTGGAGGAACTGCTTTGTGCAACACTGGGGCCATGTCATCTCCCAACCAGGATTCAGTTATGAATAGTAAGTCAGGTTGTGTGTCTGTGAGCAGGTCGTAGATGTGGTGCTTTTTTTTGTTAGAGTGATCGAGCATTTATGAGCTGGCAGTTTAGAAAAGGTGTGTTAGTGGTAGTGTTGTTTTGTTTAGGAGAAGGGTAAGTAGTATAATGTGAGCTTGAATCAGGAGTGTTGCTGGTTGTGATAACTGTTTGAGGCTCACAATAGTCTTGCTTCTCAATATAGTGTTCCTCTTCCAGCAGGTTAAGGAGGCATTTTGTTGGGTCTGTGTGTGTGGGTGGTGGACTTGGTGGCTGAGAGAGCCATGAAGAGTGTACTGTTTTTTGTAGGGTAGTCTTATTATGAAATAGACAAGGGGATGCGAGGTTGCTATGAGTGGCATGTTTTTTATTTTGTTTGCGTTTGTTTAGTGTGGATGGAGTATGGATTAGGGGTGGTGGAGGAGCATGTGGATCATGATGTAAGGCTCTAAATTGTGCAATGGAGGAGAGGCGAGTGAATGAAAGTTGCTGGGTTGGGGTGCTTGTGGTAGGTGTTTGTGAAGAGTGAGAAAGTAGGGGTGGAGATAGGATGGAATTTGTATTCTTTGTGTAGTCCTGAGGGTGGGAGTGGGTATGACGACTCGTGTAATGTAAGTTTGTGTTGCTTTGATGTGCTGATGTTTGTGGTCTGTATTGTTTTTGTGGAATAGTGAGAGGGGATATTGCTGTAGTTTTTGGTGAGGGATTTGTATGTGAGTTAGTGCTGGTGAGTGGAATTTGAGTGTTAGATGGGGTGTTGATGTGTTTTGGAGATGAATGTACGGGGTGTGTAAGAGGTGATGGATGTGTGTCAGGGGAGTTAGTGTTAGTTGCGATGACTGGAAGAGGTAATATGTGTGGTGGAGTGAAATGTGGGGATTGTATGGTTGTGTTTATTAACACAAGCTTTATTCAATCAATGGATCATTCAAACGAATATACAATAAATAATAAAATCAAAAAGGTATAAAATGCAGTTCAGTAAAAACCGTACATAATAAAACAACAGAACCCCCGCTACAACATTTAGAAAGAAACTTGTCCACTCATAATTGAAACACGTTGCTAATAACAGAGTTGCGTATGCGCCATGCTGCTAGCAAGTACTTGCTAACGGCATGTATTAAAACCGTAGAATGGTGACTTTTTAAAATCCTCAGGGCAGAGGCACAATCTCTTATTCCCATTTCCCGTCAAATGTTACGAATCCACTTAGACCTGGGGGAAGAATAAGCGAGGCAAAAAAACATAAAATGTTCAACTGTTTCAGATGTTATGCCACATACGGGACATATATCAGTTGCTGATTTTGAACCCCATCAAAGACTTTAAAGGCAACGACCCAAATCGGAATCTAGCATATAAACTTTTGCCTAAGATGTCGGGTATAATGTCTAGATATGATTCAAATTGCGGGTACCACTTAAGATCTGTGAAGAGATTTGTTAAACCACCATGAGATCTGCGAGTAATGTGGTAATTCCATACATAGGACCAATATACGCGCTGCAACACTTTAGAGTGGGTTTTCTCAAGTTTGTGGGTTTTTTCCCAAAAATCTCCAAGGTCCAGGTTGCTAAACCATCTAGATACATGTTTTACCCAGGGAATAGAGGTTGAATTAGGGCACTTTAGCAGATCTAAAACTGAGGTCTTGAAAACATCCAGTTCTGGTACGGTCCATAGCCTTACCCAGTATAGAAGTGGTCTTAAAGTGATTAGGTCAGCTATCCGTCTCAGGCCCAGATCTAAACACAATGGAATCAGCGGAGTGTTGTATGTAATTGGTGAAAAGAGGGGAAGAGTGTTTGTAGATGGTGTGTTTGAAGGTAGGGTTTGGGCATTGTTATGATGACAGGTGGTCTGTGTGGAGCAAACAGCGGATAGTGTTGTTGGGTAGTATGAGCAGAGACTGTGTATCTGGAAGGCTGAGACTGAGAGAAATGTATACTGTAGTTTTGTATTGTGTTGGTGATGGCAGGTTGTGTCAGTGGGAGTGGTCAGAGTAGTGTTTGCTGTGAGAATGCAGGTGTTTGTTGTAGTTGTGGGGGATATGTGTATATGTGTTGTATAAATGGTATTGTGTTGGGTGATGGGACAATGCAATCTGTCTGTGGTCAGTTTGTGATGCATGAGTTGGATGCCTTTGTAGAATATGTGTTTGCATGTTGAGGAATGTGTAGGGGCTGAAAGCATTCCTGGTCAATTGAGAATTGGGCAGCATTTCTGGCCCTAGTCCCTATCTGTCCCTTATAGGCCCAAACAGGCAGCTGCCCTTGTCCTCTCCGCCCAAACAGGCAGCTGCCCTTGTCCTCTCCACTCAAAAAGGCAGCTGCCCTTGTCCTCTCCACCCGGGCTGAGACGCCCTGAGTCCTAGCCTTTAATAGCCCTACTGGCCAATAAGAAGCTGGTCCTAACCCTAGCCAATCCAATTTCAAGCCCTGATTCAAACAACTAATGGGAGACCCAGCCCTAATCACCAATCATAGCCCTATTCCTGACCACCAATCACAGCCCCAGCCCTAAAACCATCAACAAATCAGAATCACAGCCCTAGAACCAACAGCCAATCTGAATCCCAGCCCCATCCACCAATCACAGCCCTAGAACCAACAGCCAATCCGAATCTCAGCCCTATCCACCAATCACAACCCTAGAACCAGCAGCCAATAAGAATCTCAGCCCTATCCACCAATCACAGCCCTAGAACCAACAACCAATCAGATTCTCAGCCCTATCCACCAATCATAACCCCAGCCCTGGAGCCAGCAACCAATGGAAAGACCATCTCCCAACAACCTATCACAACAACATATGCAACACCCAATAGGAACTTATATAAGGAGCAATTTTACTGAAGTCCAGTCCCTGTGGTCAGGGGGAAGGCAACTGCTGCTCTATTCAGAATCTCCTTGGATACAGACAGGCTGAATCCACACTTCCAAGCTAGCAGAGTCTATTTTCCAGGTAAGGGAGAGATATCAAAGCAAATGAAATAGCGCAAGATGGGCGTTCTGCTGCCTTGATAAATTCTGCAGGCCAGTGGCCTCCTTTTCACGCTTGCTTCTAGAGAACGAACCTTAGACGCATAGGCTAGCTCTAAGATTACTTTAACAACAAGCTTGCTACCACTGTTGGGTTTTAAACTGCACTTAGTTTCAAGAACATATAAAATCAAATCAAATATCTTAGTACTAAGGCGTTCAATGGACTACAGTAAGATAGTGTAAGTATACATAACAGTGACAGACGGAGCGCATTAATCCATCTCAGCCACCGGCAACTACTCAGGACCCCATCGCAATCCATCTTTTTTTCTGCACACTCTGCCACCCCAGCCTGGACCCAGGCACATGGAAATCAGCGCCCCCCTCACCCCTGAACAACTCAGGACTGGTTTTGCCCTAGTTATGGACTCAGTCAGATACAGCTTGGTTCCAAGGACACAGTTGTGCACAGGGCCCAGGTTTGGGCATACCGTCCCACTTAGGGCAACACAATAAATACACAAAACAGAGATGAATGGAATGCTTGAATTAATCTTAGCCACTGGTAATCACTGGGTGCCGCACCCCAATCCATCATTTTGCAAACCATGCCACTGTAAACCATTCGCCCCCGCAGTGAAGAGCCCATAACAATGATGAAACCGGTCTGGTTGCTTGTGTTCCAGTTCAGGGAGGTCCAGGCCTGGCAGTTTCGGCTGGCCTGCTCCAATGAGGACAATGGTCAAGACTGATTTGCATATGCCTGGGTCCAAACTGAGGTGGCACGGTGAGCAAAAACAATTGAGATGCAGCCCCAAACAACCGCCAGCGGCTGAAACCAATTCAAGCATTCCATCCATCATCTTGTAGTTTTTTGCATTTGAACCCACTAAGGACACCAGGTATGCATTCCATCCATCACCTTGTTTTCACAGTCCGAAATATGCACATTCTTTACCGTCGCCTGGCCAAAAAAAAAAACTAACCAAGGAAAGCTCTATAAAGAGTGGACAAGAGAAGGACCCTTCATACAGGACTACACATTGATCAGTTTGAGGACCTACAAAGGTCCGCGAGTACCCCAACTGCATGGACACCGGACTTATTCATACGAGTAAAGATCTGCAAAATCTACCTCCGCACATTCTCACAGTAAACACTTCCACTCAGCGCGCCTTGTGAAAGAGATCCTCCTTCGGCATGAACGCCTCACCCTGGTATCCCTTACACGCCGTGCCAGCGGCACAATAATGGCCTCTAGGTATCTTCATTCGGTGACTGCCCCCTGCCTCTTCACTATATACCCCTCTTCCCGCCTGTGTTTCCTGCCTCCATTCAGTTCTCACCTTCAGTGTGCAGTCCTCCGCAGCCGCAGGACATATAGGGCAGTCCTCGCTGGGAGTGCAACAGACCAGGTCTCGGCGGGGTGGAGGAGGATCCCAGCAGCCAAAGGCTACGGGTAAAAGGGCGTGTAGGACCGGCGGCTCCCAAAGCCATGCAGGGCAAAAGAGGCTCCAACTGCCGCACAGCCAGGCCAAGAGCAGGCCGCAAAAACCGGGCCACGGAGCCTTGAGGCTCGCAGAGATTGCATCTCTCTCCCTTCTTTCATTGGTCGTTGCCCCCAGCCTCCAGTGACCCATGATCACCCTCAGTTACTGCTGTCATTGTAGGCAACTGGGATTGTCTCGTCACTGTCAACTACTTCCTTTAAGCAGGCAATTTAGGTAAGAATTATACCTGTATAACATACACAATGAAAAATACGGTACATCGCACAATGTGAATAGACAAAGAGTAAATTAGAATAGAAAAGATGGTTCGCTTTTGCCATTTAAGAGATAATTCTACATCTGGAATTTCTGGCTAGCTAACCGCTTCCCACCCACTGTTATTACTCATTAGAGGATGTGCATGGATTTCAATGTGTTTTGAGTGGCAACTCTTTGGGGCTAAGATAAGGCCATATGTAATTCTTGAGTTATTGTCATTCGATTTCTTGTCTTCATTTGAAGAAAATGCAAATTGATTTAAATGTAATTGGGTCCTCCACAGAAAGCCAGTACAAACTTCTACCAGCCTTGCTAATGTGATCTCTCTGAAACTCACTGTAAGATGCATTGTGTGCCATTTGCCATTTTAAATACAATCAGGCTCATTTACAAGCGGCTAGCGCCACCGGAGCGTTACTTTCAGCAATTTCAGCAGTGCTGTGCCCTTTTCCATATTTACAAGGCAGAGCTTAGAAAAAGTTTGTGGCTTAATGACGCCTTGCAAATACAGACCCTTTACATGCATTACTTTGTATGAAAGGGGCGTGCAATGGCTGTTGCTCTGGGAGTTCCACTGCAACACCCATTGCATTTTGACGCTGCCCCAAAAACTAACGGCACCCCAGGGGTGGCATTAGAATGGCGCAACAAGGAGAAATACTTTTGTTTCCCTTCGTTTTTGCTTTTTCTAGAGAAAAACGCCATTAATGACTGCTTATGTGCAATCATGAAATAATGACGATTTACTACTTCTGTGTGTGCTGCATTCTGCCATATTGAAATTATTGATTGTTTATGTGCAGGAAGGTACACCTTCCCACACATAAAAAACATTCCATGCAACACAGGCACCCTTGCACTATGTGCAAGGGTGCCTGCGCTGGCGCTATGTAGGTACCTTTAACTCCAGCGCTAGGGAAAACACGGGGCTGTGCCGTATTGTAGTAAATATGGCGCATCCCTGTGTTTCTGAAATTATGCAGTGCGGTGCTGCAAATTTTGCCACAGCGCCATGCTTCGACACTTTAGTGTATATGAGGGATATGCAGAATCTAACCTGGAATTGATGATAGAAACAATTATTAAACCTGTTAATGCTCATAGCACCACTCTGATAATTCTGTTTTTTATTTGGCGCAAAATGTACAGTACTGTTCATTTGATTTCTGATATAGTTCTAATGACAACAGCATCAAACTTTGCAACTGTCACAGTTGCAGTTTTCTGTTCTTTCTCACTGTTATTATCAAAATGCACGCAGAGCTAAACTTCCAATTTCAACCCAGTACCAAGACTTTTGAGCTCCCATTTCCTTGCTTATTTTGCCATAGTTTTTTCTGTCTTCCTCACTGTTTTTGACACTTTGGAGATATGAAAAGCAATTGTTCCATGACAGGTCATGGCCCTCACTATGAGACAGACTTGTAGTGTAGGGATGGGCCAGTATTTCCTCAGTAACCATATAGGGTCTATTAAATGTTGATCATTTGCTTTTCTGCAAAGTGCAGTATCCGAACTATTGTCCATGTGGTCAGCAGGCATGATCCAGGAATGTTTTGTGATCATAATCAAAAGATATCCCTGGATCCCTGGAATTTCATTTCTTAAAGAGTGACCCATTAGTCGTCGGTATCTTTTGAGAAAAGACGGATATGTCCAACTTCTTTCCCACCATCAAAAGTCAATGTCACTGCCACTTTCATGTCAGGATTCCCGAACTCCTCATCCACTTTGGCTAGTAGCTGTTTTCCCATCATTGGTGTTGCCGTAATGTCATTTCTCTTTCTCTCATAGTTGTGAACAATGATCCTTCTTGATGATAGGTGTTGACCTAATTACTTGACTGGCTTCCTTACAGGCACAATTCTAGGGAAAGTATTAGCTATCGGGAGCACTATACTGAACGTGTTTCAGACTTTGAGAGTGAGCCTGATTACATAAAACAATGCGCAGACAGGTACAGACAGGTGCAGTGTGTGACTCCGACTGCCTGCAGGACAGTAGCTGAGAAGTCCCTTAGGCCCATATTTATACTTTTTTAGCGCCACATTTGCGCCGCTTTTTGACGCAAAAGCGGCACTAACCTCCAAAATACAATTGTTTTTTGTAAGTTTGCGCCACTTTTGCGTCAAAAAGCGGCGCAATTGCGGCGCTAAAAAAGTATAGTGCCATGTGTTCCACTCAGAAAGGGGTGTGCTAGATAGGTGCAGTGATCATGTATCACACACTATGACATGCACAACTAGTATCCCACCTAATAACCTGTTTGCCCCTGTGCCCACATCTGTAATAAGACAGGGTCATTCTCTCAATTGTAGGGGGGCATATCCATTGCAAATGAGGGAACATCACCTTGGGATTGTGCAGGCACAAAATGTGCATCTGTGTGATCCATATTACAGAAGAGGCACCACAGAAGCATCTTTGGCCCCTTCTGTAAAGACAAAGAACCCCTGGGTCCAAAAAGTGAGTGCAAATGTCTGTTGGGCCCCATGACACTTCTGTTATATGATACTTGGTTATTTTGTAGTACCTTATGACGTCCATCCCCAGGAACCAGACTTTACCTCCGAGATTCATTTTGGTTTTCACCACACCTTGCTGATCTACATCTCCTATATAGACATTACTCTTCATTAGTGACTTTCATATTACAACCTCTGAGAAACATCTTCGGCAAACAACTTTGTATCCTGTCTAATCTTCATTACAGCATATAGAGTCTTTTTGCTCTCCACATTGCTGCTGATCTCTAGGATATCTTTATATAAGAAATACAGGAATAGCTATGACACCCCATGATGACCAGTCAAGGGAATTCTATATTTGTGAATACTCAAACATGGAAACTTTGAGAGCTGGAAGGTCATTTTACTTCCAGGCATTTTTGGCGATAATACCTTGAAATGAACCGCTAAACTATGTCTGCTTAAGCACCACCTGACCCCTATGGCTTAAACTAGCCATAAATTGAACGGACAAATCATATCCTAGCATCCACAGAAATAAATATGCAAAGGTATGATACCCAGTGCTTTAAATGGAAAAATAGAAGTGCAGGTACTCTGTAATAGAGTACCTGCTTGTTTCTGAGAAGTGCAGGTACTATCCAATTAAAAGTATTACGTTTTTCCTGAGATGTGCCGGTACTCTCCCTCTCAAAATAAAAAAGTGCCGGTACTCAGTACCGGTGAGTACCGGCCCATTTAAAGCACTGATGATACCAGAACATTGTTGCTTAAATATACTCTGACAGAAATGCACGGCCTATTTCACAAAGATAACTATGCATGTGTTTATTTACCCATGAGGATAATTACTGCTACACCTAGATGTAACTCTACTCTTTCTTGCTATTCACCATTTCCATGTGAAGATTTAAAGCTAGCTATAGAATTGTATGTCTCCATCTTATGGTAATAACAACTGTAAAATTACTACAAGTAACTTTACAATTGTATTTTACATTACACCTACTTGGCAGACACATCAAGCACTGGGTTGGGAACTCTGCCACAGAGATGGCGCTCTCCCTAGAGGAAAGTGTATGGAACATCAATAAAGTGTATTATTAAAAAGAATTCAAGGCATGAAATAAATGTAAATTAACAAAATCAATTTTATTAATCTAGGTGTCGTAAAGTAGAAATGTGAAGCGCATCAACTCCTCACATGAAATATGTAGTAAATAATAACATTAAGTGAATATATTTCAGTTAAACTTAGAAATATAAATTGTTACACAATCATTTAAAAAAAAATATTTACCAGCTCTAACATTTGTTTCAATTAAAACGTACTAAACGTAGTTTAAAGTTATGTTTAATAAATTTAAAACGTTTTAAATTTTTAAGCAAATTGCAACCAATTAATATATTTTGTAATTTAAGTTTATTATTGCATTATTAACATATTTGTAATAGTAGAGCTTCTGTAGACTGGTCATTGTGTGGGTGTCCCAGGAATGGGCACTACAAACCCTTGCTTGACACATAATAACATTACAGGTGGCAAAGGACTGGGCGACTTTGTAGTGCAGGAAAGGAGAGTGGTTTTCCATGTATTACCTTGGGGGCTCCAGAGCAGACCACGTGGGCTGGAAAAGAGTACACACTACAGCTGAAAAGCTGCTATGGAGAAAAAAGCAACAAAGCTCAAGGCTGGGGAGGTCAGAAGAATATCTGGGTGTCTGAGTGTCACAAAAAACTACTCCTGGTGGCTGAACAATATGCAACAAGAACCATGAAAAAACACATAACAGGGTCCAAGCTATCCTAAAATAAACTTGTTTCTCATGAGCATTATTATATGCTGCTGTGGGTGCCCTGGCCCTGGGGGTATCTCCAGGCCAAGAACATTCCAAGCATGATTATCCTCTTGCACCAGCAAGTCTGTGTGGTAGTAGGTTCCCTAGGATTCTTTATGCTTCTCCTTGTTTGACAAACTCTGTCCTAAATTATAGATTGGAACTATGTGTTGGCACCACAAAACGTGGGATTGCTTTTACCTACTAAGAGAGCTCCTAGGCCCTTAAGATGTGTCCCTGTGAGAAGGTCCCCCACCCCTGCACCAGGAGCTCTATTGTATTTACCACCTCTATTTGCATCCAAAATAATCATAGTGGGCAGCTGTGAAGCAATGAACAGTTGGTTCTACCATCCAGCACCTAAGAACCTGTGGCAAGCAGTGGGTAAGAACTGGTGTGACCACAACCTCCAGCGACAGGAGGAGTGTATCCATTGATGCCCAATGGAAAGGGCACCCACATCAAAACAGAACGTCCAACAAAAAAAGAAAAGCTTTTTCCTGCAGATGCATTTAAGGAATAGCATGAGGGTTGAAGGACTGACCAATAAGCTCCTGGGACTTTAATGTGCACATTCCTAGTGGGACATTGAGCACCCACATTGCTTTACAAGTTGTTCTGGAGGCCATCTGAATTTATGACAAGCCCCCACAAGTTCTCATTGTGCAGGGTAAAAAAGCTCACCTTAAGTTTCCCAACAAGGCGTAATGATGGAGAGAAGCATGACTCTTTTTTAATTCTCTCCCTTGGGTTAGATTTTGTGAATGCCCTTGTGGTTTTTCCCTGATATTCCTCTCTGTGCCAAGCTACCACTGACCTCCGTGAGTCCCCCAACTAGTGTTGTCATTTTTTCCTGCCCCTCTCCATACCTCTGATTCAGTTACTTGTATGCCAAGTAATCTGCAACATATGATTTCACACACACATTCCTTGTTGCTTTCATTTGGAGGGAAGGTTGAATAATTTATAGTGTCTTAACTTAATTCCTTGAATGTATTTGAATGTGGGTGGATGTATGTTTGTATGTAGATAGGCTTGTATGTAGGTGGAATGTCAATAGCACAAAGTCAACAAGTGAGTAGCATTTAGGTTCTAAGAATAAAAGTAGAATATTATTTCATAGTGACATGTTCCTTTAAGAGGTGTGTTTTCAGCCATTCTCTAAATTGGAGCAGTACTGGGTGGTCATGTTGGTTAAGGTGATGTTGTTCTAGACCATGAAAGTATAGATGGAGAGGGCATGTTGCATTTTTTTTTTCTTTTTTGAACTTCTTTGGCTCCTGTCTGATGAGGGAGTGTGAAGAGCTACTAGAGGAGGTAACATTGTCAGCAAAATAGGCAGAGGTGTCGGTTGTCACGGGTCTGCATATGATAAAGTTGTCTTTGAAGATGTAAGCTGGCAAGGGAATCCAGTGGAGTTCCTTCTGAGTCTTAGCCAATGTTTTCCCATTCTGAATGTAGGAGGCTTACCCTCTATGTAATGTGCAAAACTAGGTACACTGTTCAGGGGGTCCAGGCAACCACACTTTGGTTTCCAGAGGCAAAAATCAGATCAGCTAATGCTCCAATTTCTGGGGTAGCTGATCGAGCAGTTAGGCCAATCTCGGAGGAGTGCTAAGCATTTGTTGTACTCACAGTATCAATCATGCACCACACACACTCAAGGAATAACTCGAGACCAGTGTTATAAAAATACTTCAGATTTATATATAATGTTTAAGACCAAGAAGGTCAAGATACGTTAAGTTCTATTTGAGTTATGATTTTTCAAAGTTTTAATAAAGTTTGTCTTTCTGTGTGTAATTATGCACCATAGTAATTAATAGCCAGTCACTTTTAAAAATGCATTGAAAATCGTACAGCTGGGTTACCTCTCTCTTATTTTGCACGATATTCGAAGCAATCGGTGGGCACCTTGTGCCAGCTGGAGAGCCTAAGGCGGCTCCCGGTTCCAGCAGGAGTGGGGCGAGAAAGTCTCTTGGCACAGGCACAGGGCCACTTGGAGTGGCCACCTCTAAAAGGGGATGGTTTAAGAATTTAAAGGTGGTGCCTTGGGGTCCCCTTGGGCTGTCGTGGTTGCAAGGGATTAGGGACCCATGGAGCGCAGATGGTTCCTTGTTGCAGGCCACAGAGTGGCCGGATGCAGGGTGAGTTGGTGATCCATGAGCTGTGTGCAAAGGAGCCCTTTAGAGCTGGAGGTAAGTCTCTTTGAAGGTGGCTTACAGGACAACAGTGGCACTCTGGTGGGAGGTCTATGGTGTTCCTGAAGTCCCTTGACTGGGGCTTCCTCCTGGTCCAGTTGCAGCTCTGGAGGAGCTGGTTTTCTTGGAGTCCAATGTGCACTGGCCAGTACCAGGGGTATTGGCATGGCTCAGCCACTGGAGAGCGCAGCATCACCAAAGTTGGCAAACTTATATGTCTTGTCTGGGCTGTTGTCGATGTGTTGTTGGGTCTAGCTGCAACTGGTGGTTGCGGAGATATTGGGTGGTCAGTGAAGTGGCCCTGACTGGTTGTTGGTACTTGCTTTGTGGTTGAATGGTGCTTCCACTCAGAAGGGTGATCTGGGGTGATTTGTGAAGCCTGGAGGTTCCCTGGGTTTCTTGGGGTCAGTCCAGTGTCCAGCTCCTCCGCAGTAGCGATTTTGGGGCCCTTGGTGCAGTAGGCATGGTTTGGCGGCTTTTCTTGATGCAGCAGGTCCACAATTCTCTTGCTTTGTATCTTCTTTGGTGCTGGTCTTCTTTGTCCTTTTGAATCTGATTTCTTGGTCTAGGGGTGCCCACTAAATACTGAATTTAGTGGGTGTTTTAGGGGGAACCTGGTAGTGTCCAATGGGACACTTACCTTTGGGTGACTACACCCAGTATAGTGATCACTTCCTGTGGGAAGGGCAACTTCTCTATACCCCATTGGCTATTTTCTTCCATTCTAAGATGGAGGAAACTGAATTTGAGGGTCCATCTCACAGGCAACACCTGAGGGGTGGTGCATGCAAGGTGAGGCCACTCCTTCTACCCTTTGTTAGGTTTCCCGTCTTTGCTCCCACCAAAAGTGGGGCTTTGCAAAGGGGGATGTCAGCTGCTGCTAGCAGCTGGCTAGGGGGTTGCGTTTGAATGGCGGTAAGCCCTTTGAAACTCACTGCCAGGACAGTGCACATTTCTAAGGGAGGGGGTGTTGGCTCCTCCACCCAGGAAGGGCATTTTCTTACAAACCGGAGAGGCAGGCCTCTCCCCGAAGGTTTGTATATTGGCTGTCTGGAGATGGCAGCTGGATAAGACCAGTCAGCAACTATGCCAGGATAGTTCGCTTTTGCAGGGTGCACCTCTAAGGTGGACTCTGGGTATGTTTAGGGATAAACCGAATACTGGCACCAGTTTGGATTTATAATTCTGTATTGTTTCATACAGGGTTCAGAGTGGCCGTCATGTAGCTGGGAAACTCATGTTGACCAGTGTCCAGCACATGTATTAAAATGGCTGATCTTTACACTCACTACGTCCCAGGTTTGGCAAGGACACAGTTGGGAAATATTGATCATGCAGGTGTGCCCTCACATATAATATGGGCACCCTGACTAAGGGCTTTAAGGCCTGCCAGAGAGGTAACTTACCCATAGTAAATACAGTGTGTGGTGGACAGGGCACACAGGCAGTGTGCCATGTCCGTTTGGTATTTTAGGTTTGCACCAGGACACTCAGCATCCATTGACAGTGCTGGGTGCATCTGGATGCATGGCCCTAGAGGTTGGCACAATCAGTGTTGCTGCCCTCAGGGATCTACCTATAGTCCCCATGCCCCTGGGCACCTACATGCCCCTTTACTAGGGACTTATAGTGGTAGCTAATGGTACATCCAATGGTGCCAATGCAACACAACAGATTTAGGGAAAGAGCTCTGGCCCAGGCAACCTGGTTGGCAGGGGCCCGGGCACTACAATTTCTAGAACACATCAACATCAGGCAGAAAGTGGGGGGATAACCATGTCAAAAAGAGGCTCTCTCTCACACTGAAGATATGGCACTGATTATCTCCATGAATCACGGATTTAATCTCACTGACATTCTTTTGCCTTTGTAATTCAAAATAGTCATAGGACACAAGAAAATAATCACTTGTGCATCATTAAATATTAGGTTACAGTTGTATGGGCTTAGCCCATGAATTAAAACAATAGCTATGAAAAGTACCTGGACTTGTCACTGTTCGCCATTGCAGCTGCCATTTTGTGTAGCCTTAGCTTTCTTCTTTTATATACCCTCCTCATCACATATATCTTGATAAAGGGATGGCATGGTCTTTGCATCTATACACTAAAACTACTCAATTATGAAATACTGTTCTGACATTATATACAGAATTTTTAGATGTTAACTGTATATTACTGCCCCGTCATGAAATGCCACACATATATCCAACACTACACATTAAACACAGGATCTAGCTGAAATTGGACATAGAGCTGATATGTCTTAAAGTGGGCTATCACTTTGCTCTCAACAGCGCTTGCTGCCAAGACACACCAAACAGAAACATCCAACCAGATGACAACAATAGGCATTTTCTAATCATATTTCTAATCATTGGGCAAATGGCATATTATCTGCCTTATGGGTAGCTAAGAAGCTGCCAACTACTATTTAGCAGAATTCTCAGGCTCCAAAATCACAACTAAATAGCTCACTGAACATGAAACCATCACCTTAGCAAAGAAGGACCACAACACAATGCCATAACACATACCATCACAGAATTACCCAGTCTCTGGTCTGTGATGGAAGACCAGGGCCCACGTGCTGAGGCACTTCCAGTCGGTTCACAGTGCAATGTGACCATACTGATGACACAACATTACAGCACAACCGGGGTAAGCAATTTGACACTGGTTTCCATACTTTTTCAAACTATATAAAACATCTCCCTTTAATTAAAATCTATATCTCCTTACATGCTCTTAACCTGCTCCTTCTATGTTTATTTTATAGTCACATAAAATGACTAGGAAGTCACTTTGGAGGAACAGGATGGAAAAAGATGTTATGCAGCTTTCACAGTTTCTTGCCTTAGAAAGCAGAGCATTCCTTCTTCTTAGACAGATCATATTGACTTACACAGCACAGCTACCAGGATTGAGATCTGACAACTTCAAATGCAGTCATCAAGCATGGTACCTACTCACCAAAGCTTCAGTGATTTTATGGTTTAACTCTTTGTTATTATTGAGTATATTAGAAAATATGCATACACATACACCCACGTATAACCAACAGCCAGAGGGGGGCAGATGAATGTTACGTTTAATGTGAAAAAACATGTGAAATAACGGAATACATACAATGCTCCACAACCCCCCCCCCCCAAATTCCCCACCCTCTCCCCAGGGTATTATTGTTGTTTCGGAACCTCACCTTGCGCTATGGTGTTGTATGAGTATTGGTAACAAAATCTCTGTGTCAGTCGGGGTCTAAATCATTTGTCCAAAGGCAAAGGGGCCTTAGGTATTTGGGACAGGTCAGTTTCCAAAATCTTTTGGTAAGAGAGTTATGTAAGGTTCCCATAGGTCATGGTATATGTCCCCTTGTGAAGTTAACACTAAGGACAACTACTCCATCCCCAGTACATGCCAGAGTTGTTACAGCCATAGTGAATGTGTTGGGAGTCTATCTGTCTCCCAGTGGGCTAGGATTGTCTGGTGAGCCGCCCACAGGGCTATGCTCATTTGCCTACCTCTATGGGTTGTGAGTTGATACATGAGGGCATTCGAAAAGCCCAAGACTGAGTAGGCCAGAAAGCGGGGCAATGTGGTGTTGAGGCAGCTGTCAATATCATACAGTACTGAGTCCCAAAAGGGGGAAAGTTTAGGGCATTCCCACAGTATGTGCAGTGAAGTGCCTGGTTGGCCACAATGTAACCAGCAGTGTGGGTCGGGCGTGGGGTTGCCGCTCTGCAGTCAGACAAGTGTAATGTACCAATAGGAAGTGATTTTAGTGGCCGTTTCCACCTCTGTGATTTGTGGATATTGACGCGAAAGCCAGATGCTGCACTGAATCCATCTATCTCCTGGAGAAATTCCAGCAGGGCAATGACAGGGCTATCCAAAGTCACCACCACATCTTCCACATAGAGACTGATCGTATGTACATTTCCTCTGAAGCGAACCCCCATAATATCTGGGTTGCTGCATATCTGCTGAGCGGATGGCCCCATGTATAACACAGACAACAGGGGACAAGGAGCAACCCTGTTGCCTACCCCGTTGGATGGGAAAGGCAGGAAAGGAGAGACCATTAACTTGTACTATGGCCCTGGAGCAGCTATAGCAGCTGAGTATCCAGGTGTGGAAGCGTTCGCAAAAGCATGCCAGGGATGCCATCAGATAACGCCAATGGACTCTGTCAAAAGCCTTTACACCATCTATGGATAGGAACATGACGTGTTGGGTGGACCGTTGTGCCTTATCTATGAGGTGGAGGAGCCTGTTGGTATTGTCGGAGCATTGTCTATTTAATACAAATCAGCACTGATCTTCCCAGTTAGACCTGGTATTAGCGGGTTCAGGCATGCCGCCAATATACCTCTGAAGATCTTAAAGTCAACATGAATGAGGGAAATGGGTCTATACAACCCACTCTGACATTTGTACTTACCGGGCTTCGGGAGAACTGCAATAGAGGCCTTGGTCATCTCCGGCAACATCGACCCTGGTCCTGTAAAGGTGTTAAATAACCTGGTTAATAGTAGAGCCAGGGCTGTGCAAATGGTTTTATAAAATTTGGCTGGAAATCCGTCCTGGCCTGGGGATTAATGGCATTTGAGCCAAGCTATGGCTCAAATCACTTCTTCTATACGAATCGGCCCATCCAGGCCCATTGCCTCCTTTCTGGTCAGTTGGGGTACTTCAGTCTCTTGGATGTACCTGGATGATGCAGATTCCAGCAGGGATTGGACCACATATAGATCAGCAGAGAACCTTTGAAAGTGGTTCACAATGTCCGTGTCCTTTGTGAGCATCTCTCCCTCCAGGGCCACCACCCTTGTAGCCTGACAATGGGTCCAGAGTCTATCTGCTAAAGGTCTGTCACATTTGCTACTACCTGTATAGAAGGTATGTTTAAGATGCAGGAGTGCATATTCTGCTCAGTCCATGTCCAACCCTGCCAAACAGTTGTTTCCTGGTGGCTTACAACTACTGCCCTATCCTCGGGCCCCTGTGCATTGGTGTACTCGCTCTAACTCCCTCACCTGGCCCTGCAACGACTCCCTCTTCTCCCTGTGGGCTTTGTGATCCGTGGAATAAATAACTACGAACTTCCCCCGTATAACCTTCTTCAGTAGTGCCCACAATGTCGAAATATGTGTGCCCTCTGTGTCGATCGAGGTTTTTGAGGGATTTCTGGATCTGGCAGATTACCTCAGGTTTGTGTAGGAGTGTGGTGCGTAAATTCCAAGGTGGACGAGCAGACAGTGTAGTCGGGATAGCCAGGTTCACTGTTAGTGCCTCATAGTCTGACAGTGAGCGGGGCTCTATGGCCACTGCACTAACCATATCCCGCACCTCTTGTGTCCCTAGGAAGTGGTTTAATCTAGCCTAGGTTTTATGTGCGTGCAAATAAAATGTATGGGCTTGTGTTGTGGGATTGTGTGCCCTCCCAATATCACAGAGGTCGTGGTCAATCAGCCAGTGTTTCATCCCTTTAGATAGTGCCCCTGTGTCCCCCGCCCCTCTGATGTGCTGTCTATCACCTTATCATAGACTGTGTTGAAGTCGCAGCACAGAAGGATATGTCTGCGAGGGAAATGCAGCGAATCTGCTATCACTCTGCGGGGAAAGGTTCCCTAACCCTCATTTGGGACATATAAGGTCCCCACTATCATGGCCAAATCCCCTACTTGAAGTTGATAGGCCAAGAGCCTCCCCCTGATCTCTGCTACCTTCATGCCTATAGCCCCTTGAAATATGTTGGATAGTAATATCCCTACCACTGCTTTCTTAGAGGGACTGGAAAAATAACTATTGGGGCGGGAGTAAGTGAGATTTTAGATGGTGCCAATCAGATGAAACCAGGTGGGTTTCCTGGATTATACATATGTCAGCCCCGGTCTGCTCCAGGGATGATATGAGGGCCCTCTGCTTGACTGGGTTATTCAGCCCCTTAGCACTGATAGAGACTATTTGTAGTGTGTATTTTGTGGGAGGCATAGTGTGTACGTGTAAGAGGACACTTAATTCTGTTGGGGCTATTCCAGAAGTCACACAGGGGCCTAGGAGTCATATTATCAAAAGGCGTGGTAGGAGGTCTACAAGCACAGTCTAGATATAAACTTGAGTACCCTTCCCCATTAACAAAGTAACACAACTTCAACAAACAAATTGTCTCTGGTGCACCCGGAGCCTCGTAAGGGGCTGTCGTAGTGCCAGTGGTGCCCCAAGAGTGGGTAGTGAGTCTGGCATTGTTTGGACATCATCGAACTTCCAAAGATATGGTGGTCCCGACTCTCTCCCTTCTCCTCAATGTATGTCTGCAAAGAGGGCACATGGAGAGTCTCATTTGTCAGGATCCTGGGACAATGACTCCAGGATGGCTTTCTGCTCTTGTGCAATAGTTTCAGGGTCTGGTCGAAAGCAGCCGGTAGACTCGATCCCCCTCATTCGCTGCTGCATTTCATGGATGCAGTCGTTCCAGAAGAGGGCAAGGAGACCCCTTTGGAGTCTGCGGTGATCCCCAGGAGCTCTCTTGTCACTGTGAGAGAGTGAAGCTGATGGAGCCTCCTATCCAACCGGCAGATAAAACAGATGGGGTGACCCCCACGAATACGAGACATTGTGCTCCCGTAGGTATGAGGTTATAGGGCAGAAGTCTTTGCATTTGTTTAAGGTTAAAGTGGAGAGGTCTTGATAAAGTGTTACAGAGTGGCCTCTGAACCAGGGGGGATGTTGTTCCCGGGCCTTGCAGAGGATTTCTTCCTTTACTAGGAATTCATGCACACATGTCAAGATGTCTGCTGGAGGAGTGGTCTGGGTTCACGGGGGTCTGACCCTTTGTGTGCAATCCCGTTGGAAAGTGGAGCCTGGCGTTGTCTCCAGGATGTGCATGAAGAAAGCTTGGACATAGGCTTCCAGGCTGTCCTCTTCTGCTCCTGTGGGTAAGACGCAGATGCAGATATTTTTCCTCCTGGTCCGGTTCTCCAGGTCCTCTGCATGTGCTCAGAGGTCTTTTTGTTGGTCCCTGAGGCGTAGGATCTCTTGTTGTAACTGCTCAATTTCTTCACCTCTATTTGCCTCTCGTCCTCCAAGCCGGAGGCCCTGTTACCGAGGTCAACAATGTCCTTGCGGACAGATTCCAATTCCTGGGAGAGGTCCTTTTTTACTGTTTAAAGGTTGTTGATCAAGGAGGCAAACAGAGCCTCCAGAAAGGATCAGGTGACTGGGCCCTCTGGCTCCCTGCTCTCTTGGCTCTCTTTTTGGTTTGCTGGAGAGACGTCGTCTCCACTCGGCCCCAGGGGCTAGTACATCACCATGTCCTTGAGGGTCCTGTCTTTTTTGATTCGTGAAGCTGACATGTTTCTTCCATGTGGTGCCTGTGGCGAGGGTCAGGGGGGATGAAGATGGCAGTCAAGGTCCGCTGCCAGTGAAGAGCTCCAGTCGGAAAGCACAAGCCCCACATCAACACAGGGGGCCTGTTTAATGTAAGTGAGGCCCCGCCCAAGGTAGTGCCGAGGGGCCCTCCTCTGTTGCCTCCAGCACAACCGTATGTCATGATGGGGGCTATATACGGTGTTAATTTGCATGTCCCCCTGTGATATCCGAGGCTATCGTCCCCCAGCGGTATTCTGGAAGTACCCCTAATGACCAAGTCCCAGGCAAGTCGGTCCATGTGCTGAGTACGAGCAGGGTCGTTCATCTCATTCTGCAAGGGATCTAAGGCTATTTCCAGAAGTGGGCTCCACTGGAGGCCACATCCGGCCCGCAAGAGACTGGGAAGCATCCCGATCAGTTGTGGCCTATCAGATGCCCATCATGTTGCTGGAGGGAGTTACAAAGACAGGGGAGTCTAAGAAGGCGCACGGGCTCCAGCGGCACAGTATGTTATGTTCGTGCTCGTCCCACTGCTGGGTGATAACTTGATGATGGCCTTGCATTGTATAACAAGCCTGGGCACCGGGTGCTTCGCTGCTTTCGCGTGGTTGCTTTCAGATGGTTTATCCATGTCCCTTGGAGTCTGGGGCCCTCCACCCTGGCATCATCTCCGGATGTCCTCTCGGCCCCACTCGGCCTACAGGCCCCAGGGTATAGGGCAGTGGGTGACTTTTGTGTGTAGGGGGCAAGTAACCAGCCCGGGAAGCCCTGTCACTGAGTGAGCAAATGACATCTCACACAGCAGTTGCGGATATCGACTCACAGTCCTCGGAATGGTTGGGCTGCGTGGGGCAGGTCAGCTGCGCCCTAGGGGTGCATTGCGCTGGGCTCACTTTCATTCCATGATGTGGCCTGCAATGGGACCCGGACACCTAGGACCTGTCCCGCTCTCCCGGTCCTGCTCCATCCCACTGCGGCTGCTGGCCCTCCAGGTGTGTTGTGGTTTGCTTGGGTACTGGGTCACCCCCCCGGCTTGATATCATAAATCCCACTCAATCACCAGGGCCACTCAGAGTCTCCGGAAGCGGCTAACTTCGCGTTGGCACTAGCAGCGCCCACCACTGTTCAGTGTGGTCTCATCACGCCCGCCATCTTCGGACTGCCATCTCGGTCCTCATTTGGCTCCCACTAGCTGGCAGGTGACGAACTTAATCCCCAGGGCCACCCCTCAGTTTTGGGGGGTGTCACAGGAGGCCAAGCCCCCGCCAGGCACCTTCAAGGTCCATTACATGGGGGGAAGGACGTCTGGTCCTTCCGGTGGTGAGGGAGAAGACCAAAAATGCGTTCTATTAGCCCGCCATCGTGGCCCGACCCTTGCGTTAGGGTTTTTAGCATAGCCTTCACTACAGGGGCTGTGCTGAAGGCATTCACTACATTCACTGTCTATTACACAAAGGAAAACATGGTATTCTGGTTCACAGGCTTCAAAAGGGCACCCATAACCTGCATCTCAATTTGAGAAAACGTAGATTGGAGCAAAGTGTCTCCTGCAATGAAACACTAACTTATAAATAGATAATAAACGCCAACAAAGGCAGGTTTGGCAATCTTTTTGATTAAGTCGGGCCACAGATCTTCTCCATTTAAACCCATGTTGGTATGAAAAAGTGGTACAATGAGGGTGCTAGGATTCTGACATGTTGCAGTAAATCATCTAGCAATTTAAACCACCTCCTCCACAGTAAGGCATAATCTAATATTTTCAAGATTTTTTGCTGGGCAATGAATCATGTGATATCTGTCTGCAAATTGTATAATCAAGATGTTGGTTGTGGAACTGTTTTTGAAGGTGCACACAAGTGTGGAAGGGTTAGGTATGGTGTTTTTATTATGATAGGGTTATCGCTACCTGTTTGTTTCATTGTGGCTGTGTTACAGGGTATTTTTCTAGCTGGTCTATGACATTACAATTGGCTTTTAGATTTGTTCGGGACTTGTTCACAGTTTTGTTGATTCTGTTAATTATGTATGCTCATTTATTTGGAAATGTTTGGGTTTGCTTGTGTTAGTCTATGATAGGTTGAATAGGTTGTATTGTAGGAGGTAGAACTGATGGCAAATCAATTACTGAGTGCTTTTGGGTGGAGGATACATTCATAATTAATTTTGCCACGTGCATCCTTGTGTCCTTAATTCATAATTACCATATGTTAGTGGACACTGTCTTTCACATGTGGTATTAACATGTGATGTGATCTCAGAAGTAAAATGGCAGGCGCATAAATCGCTAACAGCCAAAATCAACCTTGCTAATCTCAGGGGCGACTCCTCTGCTAAGGCAGAGGAGCGTTGCCCCAGTGGATTGTGGGGAAAGGAAAAATAGAATGATAATAACACGATGTTGTTATCATTTTATTCTTCCTGGGAGTAAGAGGTGGGACTGGGCTCGAGGGAGGGGGCTCGAGATGGGCTTTTACTGCACAAAGTGCGCATGACGCTTTGGCCGGCCTTGTTGGGCTGGCCAAACAGTCATGCGCACTTTGCATGTTCTCTACCAGGCTGTATTGCACACCTGAGAGGAGAACATACCCAGGCTTCCACTCCCAGTCTGAGCAGTGAAACAGGCAGCTAAGACCAATCACGACGCAGCTCTCAGCAGCATGTGATTGGCTGGGAGCCTGTGTGAGCCAGGAAGGAAAAGGAAGAAGACGAGGCAAGAGGAGAGACAAATGCGTCTCCACCGAAAGTAAGCTTTTTAAGGAAAAAAATGATTCCCTCTTCCCACCTCCACCCTCCGTTGAGTGACAGCTGCAACTGGCTAATCTCTGGATGATCTCTCGCTGAGTAAATGTACAATTTGCGAACAAGGTATGTTAAGGTCGCTCATGTCCATAGCATTCCTTGCTCTTCTTCTCATTGTTCTACTTGTCTGGTTGCCTTTGTAGAAATGCGTAGCCCATCATGTCGGACGAGGCATGTGAACATCGAGATAATTGATGTTGTTGCGATTTCTGTAACACCAACGCTTTTGTACCTTTACCTTGCGGGCATAATTTAAATTTAAGAGATGGTGTTCGAATATACCCACTGGTGATCACACTTCTAACACATTTTTTGGGGAATGCACAAAGGTAAGTAAAGCAAATCATGGCATATTTTGTTCATGTATCATTCATGTAGGATTACGATATTATGAATGAAAAGTATAGTGAAGACCTCATGCTGGTATTAGCAAGCCCGACATTAACATTCGCTGGCAATGGCTTCTGAATGACAGTTTTCAGATAAGGGCTTAATCGTGTCCATTTCCACGCTGTTAATGTTAATTGCCTTGCGTTGTTATAGACCCCGTTTATTACAGAGGTGTTGGACCATGATTACAAAAGGCCTTTATTCCCGTTTCAGGCTCGAGATTCAGTTTATGTACAAAACGTGTTAAAAATGGGGTGAAAATTGTGCCCAAGGTGGGTTAATTCCCTTCCGTTGTTCTGCAAATTGTGAAAGCAAGCAGCACAAGTTCTTGTTTTGCATACCTTGGAATAAGAAAAACACGTTTACACCTCAATCTGAGGTTTTGTAATCGTGCCAAATTGCACACTCATTAGCTACTGCACGATAGTAGTGGTAGTTCGCAGGTGCGCAATTTGACCCTACGATTGCACATAAATTGTATTCAGTCAAGTTTATGTCTACCCCATTTTCCTAAAATTTGCCCGGCGAGAGATGGCATTTTAAATGTGTCTCTTCTTATTTTTCACTAGTTACACTGCTAGGACAGTAAGCAGCACATATTAATTAATATAGACACTTGTTCTGCTTTTTTTAATTTAAATGCTTCGTTTCATTCCGTCTTGTTATGGATCCCTCCCTTACAATTTTCTGTATTTCTATCTGTCCTTGGCCAACAGTATTCATAAAATATATACCGTCTTAAGATTCATGGCAGTCATTCAACAAATCATAATCTTCTCTTAGTTGTCTGGTTGTAAGGCCTAGCCTTCAAGGGCGATGCTGGAGAGGCGTGGTCTGCGTCTTCTGAGTTTTGGGATTGGTTGATGTGTGATACTTCTCCTTGGTGCCTCTGTAAGTGTGGGTGTAGGGCTACAATAGAGCCTGCCCGGAAAGCTGGCGTCTGATACCCCTGATAGTGAATCCTGTCCAGGACTGGGCCTGATGGTCTGACTGTTCCATGCACACTTCAATCAATCAGTAGCTTTGTAGATCGCTTTTTGTCACCAGTGAGGGTATCCAGGCATTGGCAGAGTCCAGTTGATTAGCTGAACAGCCAGGTCTTCAGGGACTTTCTGAACTCTGGAAGAGATGGCGAGGTCCAGAGATGAAAGGGGAGCTTGTTCCATGTCTTTGTTGCTGGGTGGGAGAAGCAGTGACCTCTGCATCAGTTACGCTGGATGCGGGGGTGAGGGTTAGAGAAAGGGAAGTAGAGCAAAGGTATCTGGTGGGCTGATGGAAATTCAGACAGTGGTTCAAGTAGGCGAGGCTGAAGTTGTGTAGGGCCTTGTATGCGTGGGTCAGGAGCTTAACAGCCATCTTTCCTGCACATGGAGCAAGTGGAGTTCTGTGAGGTAGTGGGTTATGTGGGTTCATCTAGGGAGATCCAGGACGAGTCTGGCTATGGCATTCTATATGGTCTGTAGTCAACAAATGAGATGAGCTGCGATCCCCGCGTAGAGAGTGTTGCCGTACCCAGTCAGCTGAAGATGACGGACTGGGTGATGGTGCGTTTTTAGCTTCGGGGTAACAATTTTAATATCTTCTGAAGCATGCAGAGGATGAGGAAGTAGGAGGTTGAGACAAAATCGTCGTGAGTTGTCATGGTTAGCTTGTTGTCCAGAATGATGCCTAGTTTCCTAACATGGTCAGTGGATGTAGGAGCATGTCTGAGTTCTGAGCGCCACCAGGATGCGTCCCAGGGAAACTTTTGTTTCCAAAGATCAGTACCTCTGTTTTGTCAGTGTTGAGCTTCAGGCAGTTTTCCTTCATCCAGTTGGCGACATTTGTCATGGAGTTGTAGAAGTTGATCTTGGTGCTGGTGGTGTCTTTGGAGAGAGAGAGGAGGAGTTGTATGTCATTGGCGCATTGTTGAGTCTGTGGGTTTTGACAATGCTTGCCAGAGGTGTCATATAGGTGTTGAAGAGGGTGAGGATGAGCGAGGTTCTACAGATGATTTCCTTGGGTTCAGTGGTGAAGGGAGGAAGGCAGACTTTATGCATTCTTCCAGTGAGGAAAGATGCAATCCATCTGAGAGTGGCTCCTTGGATACCTATGTTGTGCAGCTTTGTGATGAGTATGTGATGGGAGACAAAATTTAAGGCTGCTAGGAGGTCTATGAGGATCAGAGCTATAGTCTCTCCTCGGTCGAGTGGGGCTCAGATGTCATCCGTAGCTGTGATGGGGGCTGTCTCGGTGCTGCGGTTGCTGCTGAAGCCGGATTGGGGGGAGTCAGGTAGGAGGTCCATTTCAGATTTGAGGAGAGTTGTTGGCTGATGGCTTTTTCTAATACTTTATCCAGGAACAGGGGCAGGCACATTGGTTGGTAATTGTTGATTTTTCTAGGGTCTGCCGATGGTTTCTTTAGTTAGGCTTTGACTTCTGCTTGTTTCCAATCCTTGGGGAAGGTGGACATGGCAATTGAGGTGTTGAACAAGGTGGTGAGTGCGTGGTTGATTCTGACTTTGCCTACGTTGAAGATGTGGTGAGAGCATTGGTCAGTTGGGGCCCCTGAGTGGACCGAGTTCATGATGGAGGTGGTGTCCTCTGGGGTGATCTGGCTCCATTTGGTTAGTCAGACGTCTGTGGTGGTAGCGGGGTTGTTAAGTTGCTTTAAGAAGTTGGTGGCCTTGAGCTTGGGTTAGAAGTTGCTGTAGATGATAGCGATCTTATCAGGGAAGAAGATTGCAAGGTTGTCACAGAGTTCCTGTGAGGCGGTAAAGTTATTTGTTGCAACTGATGGGTTGGAGAATTGCTGTTATTAGAGCTTGATTCAATGTGTGAAGCTAAGGCCTTTTTCTTCGATTCTCTCAACTGTCTGTGGTAGAGGTTATGGGCTGTCTTGAAGGCGGTCTTGTTGGTCATGTCCTTGCTGGAGTGCCATCTCCTTTCCAGTTTTTTCAGTGTACGAGCTACCTGCTTGGTGGACCTTCTGGGGGTGTTGCTTCCAATGGGCGCTACACTGTTGGCACAGTTGAGCAATAATCAGAGCAAGGCAAATAAGTGTTGTATGTCCTCAATTAATTTCTTTTTTACATGGCAAAGGTACAATTAAGGTTATCCTATTTTCGTTCCCCATATTTACTTGCCAGCACCATTGCAAGTCTTTTCTTCCCAACCCTTCCAACACACTTATCACAGCACGGCTCTTGCCTTCAGCTTAACTGAAATAGGAAATCAGTATTTTTATAACAAAGGTGAGAAGTAATGTCAACGTAATGGATGAGGAGTATATATGTGGAAGTGGTCTGCAAGAAAGTTGTGACATACGTCCTGGTTTAAGTGATGTTGCTTTTAGAGAAAGATGTTACCCTAAACATTTATTTGAAATCAAGTGAAGCTCAAATGTAGGTACTTATTCAGAAAGCTTTTTCTGGGGGTGGTGGGTGGTAGGATTAAATGTTGAAACCACGAGTGCTTCAAGCACCCATGGTTTAACAATGAGTTCGGGCAACAAACTTGTTGGTATCACTAATGCCTTTATCACGAATGCCTTTACAACGATTTTTCATTGTAAAGGCATTCCTAGTAAAGTCATTACTGATCAGCATGCACGGTTCCAGCATGCTTCCTCCCAGCCCCCCAGCCCTAAAAATTACAGCGAACCCCACACCCCCACAACCACCCCAACCCCCATGCCCAAAATTACCCCAACCCCAACCCCCCTCCACTAAAACCTAAAGCACCCCAACCTCTCAACCCATCCCTTAAACCTAAACCCTGACCCCCCTCCCCTAATCACCCAGAGCCCCCACCCCCAAAAACTAAAACTAAAAGTACCCCGAGTCCACACCCCACCCCTAAAACCTAAAGCACCCCAACCCACCCCTAAAACCTAAACCCTGACCCCCTCCCCCAATCCCTAATCACCACAAGCCCCCCACCCCACCCCAAAAAACAAAAAATACCCCGAGTCCCCACCCCCACCCCTAAAAACGAAAGCACCCCAACCCCCACCCTACCCCTAAAAAAACAGCCCCAGTCCCAGCCCAAATCACCACCTCCTTCACCGCGTTGACTCCCTTCTTCTGTGCCTTAACCACGCATGTACGTGGTTCACACATGCGTGGTTAAGGCCCGAAAACCAGGAAGTCGTGGAAAACGAAACCGTTGTTTCGCTTTTGTTTTCCATAACTTCGTGGTTTAGGAGTCGTTGTTCCGAGTTTTTCCCGGGTGGTAGAGGTTTCCTTATTACAGCACTTGCTAACTACCTATTCAGGTTGACAACAGTCCTAATTAATACTGGCCTATTTGTTATCAACCTCCTACTACTTAACGTCAGCTTCACTATAATATTGAAGCAATCACATCAGTACTCTACTGTTCAATCTACCCTCTCTCCCTCTGTATAACTCTGACAACCATGATGGATCACTACAACACGTCCCCTCTTTCTGGACAGCTCTGTAAATTTGGACCCACCTCCTCCAAAATTCTGTAGCCCCAACCTCTGTACATGTGCTACAAAAACCTTCAAACATAAAATAATTGGAGCGTCACCGGATATTCCAGTACCAATCTAGTAGTAGAGGTTGCCTTAAAAACAATCTTCTCTACTTCACATATAAACTTTCCCATTGAAAATATCCTAATAAAAGTTAGTAAATGTGACGAAAGTCAAGATGGTACCCTATTGACAGAAACTCTACATGAGTGTGTCCTTACTCATCCATTGAATATCCTATACCTCAATTTTTACAATGGGAAGAACATTATACAAGCATTGAATAATAGAGCAGAATTTCCTTCATTCCTTTTATTTTCCACTCCCTTCATCTCCCACACCCAATCCTCTAATTCACCTCACCTCCCTTTACGCCACTTCTACACTAAGTATCCTCCCACCTGCACATAATCCCCACTTCACACCACTTTCTTCCTCAATATCTTCCTCAACCCATCAATCCCACAGCCTTCTCCTCTGTCCCTATCTCCCACACTCACTGTTGCAACCAACACCACTTACTCCTCCTAACAACCTCCTACAGTGCCCTCTGTGCAATCAACAATACATGCTCCAGTACAACTCACTTTGGTGATCTTAGCACACACACACCCCTAATTAGATTCCTCCACTCTAGCTCACCTCTCCTTCATATCTTTTCCTCTGCTGCCCCACCACCTTTCTAGTTCAGTAACCATTCAAAAAACCCACACTTCTCCCTACATTCTCCACACCATACTATCACCCTCCAATTTCAATCATTATCTACATGCACAAACTTGGCCCATTTCCCTCTTGCACAATAAGTATATCTACCAATCCTATTCATCTAGACACCCACCCTTACAAACCTCCTCCCGGTCTTTGAAACCACCTTGCAGTTACAGTTACAAAAAATGTAAAACCTTAAGCCTCTCTGACTCTGCCTTCCCTACTTTACCATTCCATCTCACAAACTTAAACTTAACTGCCAGATCACTCCATGTAACTGTTGACTCCTTCGCACACCAGATATCGCTCTTGTCCCTCATATTACTTTGCCTTCTCATCACAATACATATGGCTGGAAACAACATTCAACTCTATTCTAATACCCTACAATCTCTTCAACCCTCCACTAACCACTCTCAATATTGAGAGTTGACCAAACCCTATCCGATAAAGATATCAACCATTTACACCTTTCTTACAACTCTACTGGTGACCACACACTAAATACATCACCAAGGAACATGCAAATTATTACAAGATCCAGATATCTATGACCCAGACTGAAGAGAATTGGTGCCAACCTGGTATATCTCAGCCATATTCCTCCGATAACGAGCCCAAGTGTCAAAGACATCCACTGACCGGAAATGCATGCTACAGACTTGAAGATTGGCAATAAAATATCATTGTGAAATATCCAACTTGATCTGGTCTAAACATCTTCACCTGTTCTTTCTCACAAAAACTTCTCATTGACTCCCCTCAAACAATCCTGGACCTTCTGTACTTGGACAACAACATAATTCACGTAGACACTGAAGACAGAATAGGAAGTGACATTGCCCTGATTCACAGAAAATTTAGTAACTGCTTTCTTTGAAAAAAAATCTATTCCCATCTTCCAAACCCTTTTCATTGAGATTAAAATGCCTGACCACAAACTCTGCATTATCCTCCTCATCTATCACCTTCTAGGGGACCACACAATATTCACCAAAAATGTACTCAAATCCCGACATTGAAATCCTACTGGAATGCCAAATACATCTTCCTTAGTGATTTCAAATTGCACTGAGTTGACAAGGAGGACATAAAAGTATCAAATCTAGCCCAATTTAAAGACAATGACTTTTACCGTTTTGTTTAGCCCCATGTTAGGCCTCATTATTGCCAAAAGCAATATCACAGACTTGTCTGATCAATTTTGTGTGTTCTGTTCTGTCTCCACTGCTCCAAAACTCCCAAGACAGGTTATTAAAAAAAAACTAAGATCTGGAAAGGAACCTTCAATGACAGTGACAAAGCTACAGTAGAGCACACGATTTTCACCACAAATCAGCCAAATTGTAGCCCTGTCTTGAACACTATGGGGGTCATTCTGAGTCTGGCGGGCGGCGGAGGCCGCCCGCCAGACTTCCCCCCTCCAAAATACCGCTCCGCGGTCGCAAGACCGCTGAGGGTATTTTGGCTTTTGCACTGGGCTGGCGGGCGACCGCCAAAAGGCCGCCCGCCAGCCCAGTGCAAAAACCCTTCCCACGAGGACGCCGGCTTAGAATTGAGCCGGCGGAGTGGGAAGGTGTGACGGGTGCAGTTGCACCCGTCGCGAATTTCACTGTCTGCAAAGCAGACAGTGAAATTCCTTTTGGGGCCCTCTTACGGGGGCCCCGCGACAACCCATACCGCCATCCTGTAATAGGATGGCGGTATGGGCTGTCAGAATCCCCATGGCGGCGCAGCGAGCTGCGCCGCCATGGAGGATTCTAATGGGCAGCGGAAAACCGGCGGGAGACCGCCGGTTTTCCACTTCTGACCGCGGCAAGACCGCCGCGGTCAGAATGCCCTGCGGGGCACCGCCAGCCTGTTGGCGGTGCTCCCGCCGACCCTGGCCCCGGCGGTTCCTTACCGCCGGGGTCAGAATCAGGCCCTATATCTGGTAATTACTTGCAAGTCTACCATGACTAAGGTAGAGGAGCTAGCCCCTCTCACAGCAAAAATAAAAGAGCTAGAATTGTAAACAGTGCTTCTCCAAAGAGTTACATGATGAGCGAAAACTACTAAGGATGACAGAGAAACTATGACGGAGTAACCCCTCCCTTCCTAACTCAAAGACCCTCAGAGTGAATCAAAAATCTTACAAAAGACACACATTCAAGGTCAAAGCTTTCTTCATTAAATAATGATATTAACTCTGTGAATATGTGTCCAAAGAAACTCTCTATCATCAATCAACAGCATATGGATCCTTCCTCTACTTCAGTGGTTCTATCCTCAAAGAAGAACTGTGGGAACTCTTATACCTCGTCTGTGACAAAATGCAAAGCTTAGATTTTTCCACATCTTCCACTCTTTCTCAAATCCAATTTTATGATGTACCAGGTAAACAGATAACATCATAGTCTTTCTTCCAAGAGGTTGTTGAATGAAATAAAGAATATCGTCTTGGATCTCAATCATTCCACTCACTTCTCAAACCCTATGCCAGCCCTTAAAAGTCATCAGCAACTTGATCACCCTATTTATAACACATGCACTCAAATTCTCTAGAGGAATGTTTACTGCCCAAAACCCGGAAAATGAGCCAGGTCACTTCTCAACTAAAGAAAAGAAGACCCAGTGGACCTGAACAATTTAATCGAATAACCCAACTTCCATTTCTAGGGAGCGGCAGATCCTTGAGAGGTGTATTCCTAAACAACTTTCCCTCCACATCAAGAAAAACAAACTCCTGTATGACCTCCTATCATGTTTCACCTTGGTGCAGCACAAAATCAGCAACACTTCACATAGTTGATGAAGCCCTCCTCAAACTCTAGACATTGAGAACTATTGCCTCCTAGCTCCGCTTGATTTCTAAGCAGCAATTCATACAGTTAACTATCCAATCCCAATAAAAAGCTATGGATGCAGAAACATCCTTGAACTATAGATGTGACAAAGTGGCAGTGTCCTAAAATGGTTCACCTCAAACTAATTGCTCACATCAAAGGAGACTAGCAAATATTCTCTAAACCACTCAATCACCCCTTACTCAAGGACACCCCCAAAGGTACATTCTTTCTCTTCAGCCTGTATATGGATCCTCTCTGTTCCTTGATGCGACACGCTGACACATCATTCCACCTGCAATTGTATATAACATGCAATTGTATATAAAAGTTGCCTTAGTGTCGCCCTCCTCCTGCCAGTAGCAGCAGCTGCAAACCTTTCAATATAGAACGATAATAAATTAAGTTTATTATCGTTCTATAGTGAAAGGGGCGGGCCATAGAGCTGTAATGGGGCAAGGAGGAGTGCACAGCACTCCCCTTCAATGTGCATGTATGTTTGGCTGGCCGTCTCGGGTCGGTCAAACACACATGCGCACTGGGCTCTCTCCAACCCAGCAATGCAGACACTGCGTTGCTGAGTTGGAGACTTCCACTCTGCCCTGGCTGGCTTTTCTCCTGGAAACTGCTGCCAGAAAATGCTTTCTGGCCCAAAGGGCATATTTATGAAATTGTGGCGCAGTACAGCCCAGCAAGTGACCTTACTGTGCTGCGTCACAGGGAAAGGGAGGGAATGCACCGTATTTAAGGCTGCACAGCACATTTCTGTCCTAGCCCCTGCGCTGGTGCACAGTCTCTAGCACCAACTCAGGCACCCTTTCTCCAGGGTGTAAGGGTGCCTGCTTTTTAAGCAGGATTGTTTTTGTGCAGGAAGTGGCCCCTACCTGAATAAATCAATCCTGAGAGACTTTTTCCTCATTCTGTGTGTACTGCTGAATTCAGCACACATAACAAGAGGAAAAAATGAGGAGAAATAAATATATTTCTGGTGGATAAGCCTCACCTGAGGAGGCAAAGGTTTTAGACATATTCCCAGGTCTATCAATTCTGGTAAATCTGGGACGGAGTCAAAAAGCACCCACGCAACACCCATGGAAATGCCTCCCTGGAGCAGAGTATTGCAATGCAGCGATTTGCACTGCGTTGGATTACTGGACATTTATGAAGCCACTCAGGGCCACACAAGGTGGCCTTGGGTGGCTCCATAAATCTCATTTGGGGCATATGTCACTCTTTCACCACGTTGCGTGCACCAGAGCTACACAGCCATTGTCATTGTCAACGTTATTGTTCATTTAATTAAAACCATTACAATAATAAGAAAGCTAAAAACAAACAATAAATAAAAAGCCATTATCTTAAGTTAAAATGTAGACACATGAAGTACCATTAAATATATTTTGCCGGTCTTATTACTTGTACAATTGCCTACACTGTACGACTTGGTGAGTCAAATTACTCCACCTGCTGAGTTATCTACTGTATAGATAAAGGGCTGAAAGAGCTTGTCCAATTAGCATTCGGCTATGAGACTGACTGTGACCCGGGTTTCTCAGAGAGTTCTTGTCCTTCTCTAAGCCTCCATACTCCATGCTAGTCACCCCCACTGATTGGAAGGAGAGCCACCTTAATGCTGCAACATTATTTTCACATCTGGTTCTGGCCGAGTCCACAGCAGATGCTCGATGGCTCTGAGCAAGCGCACACCCCCAAGGCCAAAGCTACTGGTTTAATTAACTGCCTCCTCTGCGGGCTAAAGTATACAGCAATGTAAGAAATGTATGGAGAGGGGGCGAAAGTGCTTGTGCAAGTGACATTCAGCTATAAAACTATCTGGGACCCGGGATTCTCAGAGAGCTCTTGTCCTACTCTTAACCCACTGTGCTCTATGCAAGCCACCCCCACTGACTGGGTAAACAGCCGTCTCAATGCTGTAACCTATTTTGCACATCTGGCCAAGGCCAAGACCACCAAATGTGAGAAGCAGATGTTAGATGCCTCCGAACAAGTGCATGTCCCCAAGGTCAGAGCTACTGGTTTAATTAACTGTCTCCTCTGAGAGGCTTGAGAAGGGCAGTAGCATAAAAGATCTAACCAACTTTCATATTGATAGGAGCAAAGTCTACAGGCTCTTTGTCTTTCTGTGCAGGCCAAGAGGGGTTAAAGTCCTTGGTTAGCAAGGCTAATGTTTGCAAGTAGAGGATCAGCCATCGGATTACCGCATTTACTGACTCTAATAGGTATGACTGAGGATCTCCAACCAAGTAGGAAGAGCTTTAGAGCTGGCACTACTGAAGGAGAGTGGATGGTCAATAAGTCTTGCACCCTTGAGATTTCCTTTGATCTTCTGTTAATTGTTGTTTTCCCGTTATGAAGGAAACAGTTTCTGCCATCTGAATGGTGTCTCCATTTCGAAAGTGCATCATTTACATACGTATACCAGGGATTTCCAGGAGTTTCAAAAATAAGTCTCAAGTAGCATTTTAAAGACTGCATGTTTGCCTTCCTGAGCCTGGTGTAATACTTCAAGGTGAATGTTTGGTTGTCTACCTTTTGCAACACAAGGCCTAACTCCAATCTTAGCCTGGAGTGACAAACATATTTAGGTTGTTGTAGGATTTTTTTGTATGTTCTGCAATGTGCCTGTTCTATGTAGTAGCTTCTAGGGATCGAGGATATGCCAGATTGCCACACTGCAGGGCAGGCAGTAGAGTCACCGTCATTACCCTCAATATTTAGGATGCTGAAGCACTTCATAATTGGTTATTCAGTTGGGCTATCCTGTATGTGATTGCAGCGTATTTGTTTCTGATAGCACGTTTCTGTTTCACTACCAGTGTATTTTCGGTGAACCATACATCAAGGAAGTTGTACTTCCTGGCTGTGCCAATGATTTGACTTCCAAGTAGCCAGGTTATGATCTTTTTGTTTTTATACCTTCTGAAAATGAGGATCTTTGTTTTCTCCTGATTTACTTGTCGCTGGTTGGCTATGTTAAATGTGTTCATGGCATTTAGTGCACGCAGTAATCCGATTATTGTACAGTCCGTTATCACAATGTCATCAGCCTATTGAATGATTTGAAGCTTTGTGGGGCAGATCTTTGGGGGAACCAAACAGCTAACCTCCAAGTGCTTTCCTAGACCAGCTGTATACAAATTAAACAGCAGTTGGGCCAGGATGCAAACTTGCTTAAGGCCTCTATTTGTTTCTATTTTCTGAGTCATTGTGCCAGGACCCGTTGTTACTCGAACCCGTGTGTGTGTACAGTGAAATTATAGCACTTAGGAGATGTGTGCGGATACCCATACTTTCAACTTCCTCCATAGGGTGTCATGCTCAACACTGTTGAAAGCCGTGCTGTAATCCACATAGCAGCAGAATAACAGAAGATGGCTGTTTTTAACTGCTTGCAGCTGCAGGTATGAGAGTGCCACAATGTTGTCCACTGTTGAGGCCCCAGGTCTGAAGCTGGATTAAAAAAACTGAATAATTAGACGCTCCTGGACCCAAGCCTCAAGGTGGTCCAGCAGTATGCAAGCGTAGGTTTTCGCCTCTACATCCAGGAGTGCTATTGAATGATAGTTTGAGGTGACTGTACAATCTCCCTTTTTGTAAATTGGACATAGTATGGACCCTCTCCAGGAGACTAGAACTGCAGACAACTGATACACACTATTAAAGAGTGGGAACAACCCCTTTGCCCAGTCCATCAGGAAGCATTTGAACAACAAACCTGGCAGACCTTGGGACCTGGAGCACTGACCTTCCTCATATTATTTATGACATTTTCTATCTCTCTGGTGGAGATGTGATATGATTCTACCCTTTTTTCTTCAGCAGAAGCAACTGTCTGATCTGACCCGGGGGCATCTTTGGACTCTGATACTTCTTCTGCCTCCGAAGAGGGTGCTTCATGGTGGGGGGAAGATGTATACTGGGTCATCTCAGATCTGTTGCCAGTCATGCTAAAATCTGACTGGGTGGCTGTGTACAAGTTTATGACGTGAATGACCATTGTAGCCTCTGAGATGCCATTCTCCCTTGGAACATTGCTGCTCTTTAACTTGTTTACGTGCTCCCAGAATCGGGTGTTGTTTGAATCCTTTAGTGGATGAAATCCAATTTTTTCGGTCTTTTGCCACCTTGCTCTTCCAAATTGTTTCCTTAAGGGATCTTCTGTTGCTTACAATCTGTGCCTCTGCGTCACTTATGGGCTTTTGTTTATGCACATGCTGAGCTCTATGGAGTGCCCATTTGCCATGAGGATGGCTTTGTCTAGTTTTGGTGCTGCGCTTCTCAATGAGTCAGGTCGAGTTTGGTAAGCACTGGGAGGTTTAACTTGTAGCAGAGATTTGAGGTAATCCATTGACTTCTCCCACCATGCAAAATCCGGTGAGGTTCCAGGAGCTGAGCTTTTAACCAGGAGTTTATCCAGATTAAATGTTCTGATCTCCATTTAATTCTTCTTACTTGATGCAACTTCTCTATGCCTGTTGATGAAGGTCTATAATGTATTTTAACGGATTATGATCGCTCTCCCCCTTTCGGTTATTTCAAAGCGGATGAATCTCGGGATCAAACTTACTGACAAGAATACATAGTGAATAATTGAGCCTCCCTTTAAAGTCAGAGGAAAAAAAAACTAGCCCTCTGTTTTGGCAATATGATTTTAGTTTAAAGGATACCAAGAAATTCTGTATTAATTGTTGCCCTCTGTCTAGGGGGCTGTCTTCCGGTTGGTCACGTAGCCAACTCACATTGAAGTCTCCCAACATAACTATTTTCTGTCCGGTTGGTCAAAGATGACTGATTCCAAGTTATTCAGAAGTTCACAAATTGTCACTGACTTTAGTTTTCTTAAAGTGTTTGTATAACAATTGATTAGTATCAAGTCTGCTCTACCCGGTCAATGTTCAGGCCACTAATGGAGGCGACTTGGGCCATTTTACTGTTTATTAGAAGTTCAGTAGCCACCAAGTTGGCTGAGTGCTGAAGGAAAATGGATAAATCACCAGAAGGATGGCCGAAAATACTTGGGCGAGTTGCTGGCAGAAAGATCTCATAATAGCCTGATAAATGAGACGGAGCAAGTTCCCAGATATCCTGCATGCAGATAATGTCGTTTGAGTTTAAGTAAGCCCATGCTTCCCTGGACCTAGCAATTTTTATGAGGTCGGACACATTTCATGACAAAATTGACAAGGATTTTGTTGATTGCAGGTGTAGTGCACTTGATATTAGGGCCTACACCTCAGTCCATCCAGTGCGTGGGACTCATGCTCCCTCTGCAAACACTGTCCGACTGAGTGTATAACCGGGAGCACCTCTCTTCGGTTGTGTGTACAAACTGTAGTTAAGGCCTGCAAGGATGCTGTTATGGAGGGCCAGCCATTCTTTCCCCCCACTTGATCCTCTTAATACTGTTTTCTGAAGACTGTTTTCGGCATTATTCATGGGACCGGTGTTTAGTAAAACAAACAGGTATTGGACAGGCCGGGGGATATATAAGTCGATGCCCCATTCTGCGAACGACTCTTTTTCGGCCCGTACTGCAGCTCTCCGAGCTGCCCTTTTCCAGATTGTTTTTGTGATGTCTCCGGTAGCATTTGAGAATGGTGGCTCAAACGTAACCTAATTGATGTCCTTCGAGAAATATGCCTGAGTGCTGGGAAATGACTGAAGAGCTGTAGCAAGTTTGCCCTGTTTAAGGTGTCTATAAGTCCTTTTGAAATAAAGCTTGAAATAAAAAAGAGTTCCAGAGAGTCCTGTTCTGCTAATTCAGTTGAAGCCTGTCTGATGGGTGGCAAGGCCTGTCCAGCCCCTTGCAGGCTACTGGGGGCTCTACACAGTAAAGGGGCATCTGTACAGGGAGAAACATTATTAGTTGTGATTGCTACCGAACAGTTGGTCGGCACCCTGTGGCTCTTGAAGTTGGTTAGTCCTGCAGGCTCTGCAGGATATAAAGTTTGCTCATTTCTTGAAACAGCTTGCAGTGCGTGCTGGTGTGCCTGTGCGCTATTTGGGCTAAAATGCTCGCTTTTGCCCCCTCCCATTAGTGGGGCTGTTACCATTGTTGCTCAATTTACTTTTGAGCTATTCCCGATAGCTTGAGTGCCCTGATCCAGGGAAATTCTCTGGTCACCTAGGCATCTGGGTGTCATTGCTGCTCCTCTGGCAGCGGTTTTGGTTGGTGAAATGTACCCAGTAGATTCAGCTGCCTCTGAACCCCTTGGAAAGGCTTTGGCATCTTTGTTTCCTGGCTTGCTTTTTTATCCTTTTCGTTGCTCTCATTGAGAGGCCAGTGGTCAGATCTTGTAGGGGCTTAGCAGGCTGGTTGCTGGCATTTGGTATGTCTCCATGTTTCTCAGGAGATTCTTAAATCTTTAGTTCCAGGTATTCCCTCTAGGAAGCCTCTGTTGCCCCCCTTTGCGTTATGACTAGCGAGTCTCTCTCTCCTTCCCAGGCTGAGGGGTGCCATTGTTCAGCCTCGTTTTTTTGTAGTGGGCACTCTACAATAGAGGCATATTCTAGAGCCGTTAGACACTTAGCCTCAGAAGATAGCTGAGAGAGGTTACCTGGTGTTGCCACTGAATCTGCAGTGTTTGAGCCTTGACATGCACAGCACACTTGGAGAGGGAGAGAGGGTGGCGTTGCTGAGATCTCATCTCTCTTTACGGTTGCCTTGACCACTCCAAGTAGTTCATGCAGTATCATGGGTAAAGAGCTTATCTTATCAATTATTGTGGCGCATTGGCACTGGGGACCTTTCGTTATCGTGATGAAGTGACTTTCCAGAAGCGTTACGTTTGCTTCGATAACGAGTAGATGCATCGCCAGAGACTGAATCAGGTCAAGTTGCAACTCCATCTTATTTGACTGCCAAAGGAGGGCCCTTGCCATGGTGTACTGTGAGACTCTGGTTGCTGTCAGCTCTTATATTTCTGGCGTATTCCTGGATGTTAAAGCGGCTCCCTCCCCATCTGAGGGCCTACTCACTATTGAGGTATTACTGAGTGTTTTGGCGATCTGTGCCTCTATGTTGTTGAGGAAGTGTTCTGACAGCACCCTATGTTCCTGGTCTGTTAAACTTGCCCTTCCCATGCTAATGAGCAATATTTTCACATTCAGCGCGGGGCTGTTTGGAGTTTCCAAGCAGGTTTTTCCCAGCGCTGAGTGTCCTTGCTGAGGTGTCCAATCAAGAACACAAAAGACTTGGGCGGTGGTCGTCATCTGATGTATTTGGTTCTCAAATACTAGTATAGGGGAGCAAGACGCAAATTAGTTTAATTGCTGGGTGGCTTTGTCTTCAGTTATGCAGTCATCACTATCCTGGAGTACTGGTGTAGCAGAGCATACTTGAGTAGACTCACTAGTGATGTAGAGATCGTGAAGAGGTGTTGTAAAAGTGGGGCCTGAAGAGGATCTTTGCACTCTAGAGTTCCCCGGAGGAGCCTCTATAAGTGCAGCGCCTGTCAGTGTAGATGACATCAGATTTTCAAATTGTTTGTCTGGGGACCCCACTTCCTGTGTTCCTTCTAGTTCGCACTCTGATCCCGCTGCTGCAGTTTTGTGGAGGAATAGGATTATGGAGTTCTTTGCTTCTGGGTGGCCCTGAGTGGTCAGATGGACTCCACTACAGACTATGTGGCCTCCACTGCAGTTTTCGAACCCCCGGTTTTCTGGAGGTGATGGGGCACTTACCCCCTTCGGCGCAGGTTTTGGGGTCGAGCTGTCGCCTTGCCCGTGCAGGCACGTGTTATATTCCCTTTTTGTAATTTCTTGGAAGAAAATGCTTCAGTGAGGATGGGTTCCCTACTATTTGGCTCATGTTGCACCTTGACTCCTGTTGTTTCTCAATGGTTCAGTAACTCTGTGCCCTATGCTCTGTACACCTGGACCTGAACCTCGACTTGGTGGTTAGCTGCGCCCCCAAACTTCTGGATCTGTAGACTTACAGCTCACACTGTGTGGAGGGGCACGCAGCATAGTACATGAGCAAGAGCATAGTGTGTGGTCTGGTTTGTGGCCTCGGCTGATCTCGGCTGGCCTAGGACTTGAGCGTAATTTCTAGTCTAGATCGCGCAGCCCTGCACCACCTCACCTACCTGGTTGGCCTCCCCCAAGAGGCACAAGCACGCAATTGCAGTTGAAAGGCTTGAGGGTGATTGGTTCATGTACGAGTCGATGGCCAAAGAGACTCAGCAGCCCTAATGTAGTAAGCGACAGGCTGATAGCAGCTGATGGGAGCTGATAAGAGCTCAGAGCGGGCTCTTTAGTGGCCACCAACATCCACTACTCCTTCGCCCACGCCCGCCGCACTCACTGTCGCAGCCTCCGGGGCTGAGTCACCGAGGTCACTTGCCTGCAGTCGCCTTGTCACCTGTGAGGTCTTGCGACCTACACTGGAGTCTGGTGGTGCGAGGATAAAATTGCTTTGGCCTGATGGAGTTTAGGCCCCCTCTTGGTTCCTCTAATGCCGTGAATGCTACGAACCTCAGTCTTGGTAGCCACGACCTGTATGCGGTTGTGCATCCGTCCGGCTCAGCCTGGCCTGATTTCAGTGTCATTATTGCGCTACACCAAAGACCTGGTAGCGACGATGAGTGGCTGTGGCGGCTGGCGGCATCCTCTACATCTCTACGTTGGCTGTAGGTGTGTTAGTCTTTGCGCTTAGGTGCCCATCAGCAACATAGCCAGGCCCTAAATATGCCCTCAAGTCTTGATATTTTTGTGTAGCTCACTTCTTGGGTAGAAGAAGGACAAAAGTACTCATAAAAACCCTTTTTGAAACAAGCCTAGGCCCATATTTATTGATTTTTACTGCCGTATTTGCGTAATTGTTTTATGCAAAAGTGGCGCAAATGTACAAAATATAATTGTATTCTTTGAGTTTGCAAATGCGGCGCTAGAAAAGTAGAAATATGGGCCATAGTCTCTCTATGGATCTGTAGGGATCTACAGTGATCTGGATGCCCTTCCTTTCCTGAAGCATTTAGTGGTGAATAGGGATGTGCTTGTGGTGTGAAGAATATCATGAACACATAGGTTTTGTTAAATAGTGGATGTCTTTCCTGGTGTTAAGATTGTTTGGTTTATAAAGATATGTGTGTGCGTTAGTGCGACTTTAAACATACAGATCTATGAGTATCCAGGGCATTCACATACATATTTCCAGCATGTTAACAAATAAATGAAATTAAACACGCATGTAGCTCTGTGGTCTGTTTATCTCAGATTAGTGTTCGGTTTAGCAGCAACGATATCGAGAGCCCTTACACTAAAATGGCCTGAGCACTGCAAGGCTGCCAAGTTAATTTGAAATGACTTGACAGAAAATCTCCAGGCCACCAAATGCTATTATAAATCACTGTATTCTCATTAAAGGCCTGAGCCTTCCTTTCTCCCTAAGGGCATGCTCCTCGTGAGGCTGCCCCTCTGGCATAGCATGTGATAGAGCTAATCTGTCTTCACTAGGACAGCGCTTCGGTTATGCAAACCCAGGTGGCACTAATAGGTTTACAGTAATAACTGTGGAATTGGACACAGCGTGTAACACTCTCGAACATTCCCACAGATACTTTTGGTGCTGAAGGTTAACCAACAGACATTTATAGTTCTAATTCTAGTTCCCCTGGGTCCCTCTTCACATTTGTAATGGTCTAAAGCGTAAAAGCAGAGTAAATCCCTCTCATTTAGTCTGAAGTCTATAATACATATTTCATAAATACTTCATTTTTCAAATATGCTTTGAGGGGCACACGTACCTCAATAAATATTCAATACTTACACATTCCCTCAAACACATTGTCTTTATGGTAAGTGACGCTTATGTTTTGTTTTGTTTTATTTGTTTATTTGCTTGTTTATTTATGTTATAATGCTGCCTTGACGCTTCCAAACACATAAAGTTATGCAACAACCTTTGTGTTGGATACCCAATGAAAGGGAGGCCTTCAAGCAAGAAAATACACTGAAAGGTTATTAAAAGGGTATGAAACTTCACTTTAAAAATACTTTTTATATGTTTGCACTGCTGATTACCAAATGCACCAAGTATGTACATTTAAAATGAGTCGGAAACTCTAGTTTATGGTGAGAGGCCTACCAATGAGCAGTTGTATTCAAAAAGCATCTAGGGTGGCGTGGTTGGTGCACGAAAGTTAGAAATATCAGGAAAGAAAGGAGACGCAAAGGTTTCCTGGCTAACTCAGAGCACAAAGGCGCTAAAAACGTAGCGGCATATTTATAAGAGGCTTGAACCACCGTTGTGTCACTTTGACTGATGCAGTGGCGGCGCACACCTCTCAACCATGTCTATGAGGCCACGCAAAGCCACTTTGCGTGGCTTTGAATGGCCTCATAGGTATGGAGTAAGGCAAGGCAGCACAAGTCACTTACTCTGTGCCAGGGAGGCATTCCATCGGCGTTGACATGGATTTTCCCACCCCAATGCCCATGGATTTTGAAAATATCTTTATTTCTCCTCCTTTTTAGAAAGAGGAAAAGGTGTCTATGAATTGTTTCTGTACAGGAATGTGTGCTTTCTTGCACAAAAATAATCCTGCTTACAATGCAGACACTCTTGCAACATGGTGCAAGGGTGTTCGCGTTGAGGCTAGGCTGCCAAAACGACACCAGAGCAGCAGGAAAGGATAGGAATGCACAGTATTGAACAATTGCTGTGCATTTCTGCCGTTTCACTTTGACGTAGGTTGGTGCAACAAGGTGACTTGCTGTTCTGCCCTACGCCAAATCACCAGAGATGAGGGCCTCAATTCACAATGTACAAAGGTGTTCATGCATAGAGCAATACAGCAGTGCAACACAATTAAAGTAATCCTTTTCGCTGCAAACACCTTAACATAAAAACAATCCAATGGCATCAACAAAATAAATTGCTGGGCAATTAGCAAATGTAAGTTTGTGATTCACTTTTTGGGTTGGATGAAGAATGCAGGCAGGTTTTATTTGAAGTCATTTATGTCTGGCATTACCTCATGGCACAAAGCACTCAGAGGAGGCATGAACCCTTACTCCTGGTCAGGTTCTTACAACACTGCATCTTCTAGTCTCATAGTCATACAACTATGGTCCATCTGCCAGGTGGGATCTCTCAGGGTGCTGTATTGTGTGCACTACTACTAAGAATCATACACAATCCTTAGCAACTCCTTTTCAGTTACACAGTATAGGCTGTCTCTAACATTTCCCAACATTCTACACTGACAACCATCTGCCACTTAATACTTATACAACAAGCATTTGTGAGAGTTAGAGCTATTGGCGTTATAAATGACAATGGGGGTCATTACAACATTGGCGGTAAAAGCCGTTTACCGCCGTGCAGAAAACCACCAACGCACCGTCGCGGCCGCGGAATTCTGCCACAGCCATTATGACCCACAGCTCAGAATCCGCCAAGATCTTGACACCCACACAAGTCCTCCACACCAAAGGTCAGTGATAAACTGGCGATAACAAAACCGACACTGTCACGCCAACAGGAATACGCCCACACTATCATGACCCACGAATCCACGCAGCGGTCTTTCAACCACGGTAATCCATTGGCGGTACACAGCGCTGCGCTCAAAATACACACACATTTACAAAACACTACCACATTGGACAAATCGAAATACACACACCTGATACACATACACACACAACTCTCACACACCCAATACAATATAAAACACACACCCACATCACGCACAAACCCTACGACAACAATTGCGACAGAAGGCCAGAGAGAGACACCACCAGAAACAACACTAGCATCCACAGGCACTCAACACCATCACTCACACAACATCCACGCACCTCACACAACACACCTCTAAATATCACCCCACACATCACCCACACCACCCCATGGCACCGCAAAGACACCCCGGGTTTTCTAAGGAGGAGCTCAGGGTCATGGTGGAGGAAATCATCCGGGTAGAGCCACAGCTATTCGGATCACAGGTGCAGCACACCACCATAGCTGGGAAGATGGAGCTATGGCGAAGAATCGTGGACAGGGTCAACGCAGTGGGACAGCACCTAAGAACACGGGATGACATCAGGAAGAGGTGGAATGACCTACGGAGGAAGGCGCGTTCCGTGGTCTCAAGACACCAGATTGCTGTTCAGAGGACTGGCGGCGGACCCCCACCCCCTCCCCCAGAACTTACAACATGGGAGGAGCTGATCTTGGCTATACTGCATCCTGAGGGCCTCGCAGGAGTAGCTGGAGGAATGGCTCTGGTAAGTCAAACCTTAGACTACCATCTCCCCCACCCTACCTGCATGCTATCACCTACCCCCACCCTCGCCCTCACCGCCATCACTCCAACTCCTCACACATGTCCCACTATCACAAACCACACATCCCAAACCCAAGCCCTGCATGCAACACCAAAGCATGGACACCCATCACCAAAGCATGGCCACTGCACATACCCATACACCCCCCTAAACCATTATCACAGAAGGTCCCACACAAGAATGGAAGCACTGGGGTACAGGGTCACCCACCCATTGCACACCATGGCACATACAGATGCAATAATCATGCCTTTACAGCCCTGCAGGCCCCCTGCCCAACGTCACCAGACAGGAGGGTCCAGACATGTCCACTCTACCCACAGAAGAGGCCCACAGTGATGACAGCAGCTCTGTCCAACTGGACCTAGATGACCAGCCCGGCCCATCTGTGACCTCGGGACAGTTGGTTCCCCTCACACTGGCACATGCCACTACAGAGCTTACCCCCTCTGGAAACACCAGCACAGCACCAACCCAGCGGGTCCATACCTCTGTGCCCAGGACACGTCAAGCAGCAGTGTGTCCACCACTACAGGGAACCCAGGCTAACCCACCACTCCAACAACACCAGGGACCTGGGGGCAGTGGTAGTGGGCACACGGTTCAGGGGACAGAGGCCCAGGAAAACAGGGGAACTGGGAGGGCTGCTGTGAGACAGGGGGAGGACAGGCCCAGGGAACCCACTCTCCACGAGGCCGTCTCCAACATCATGGGAGCCTACCACCATTCCCAGGAGACGATGGCAACGGTACTGGCCAAGTTTCAGGAGACCCAGCGGCTGCAGGAGGAACAGTATTAGGGGTTCAGGAAGGAACTCAAATCCATCAGTTCCACCCTGGGCACCATTGTAGGGGTGCTGAATGAACTCGTCAACACCAGGAGGGACACTGTGGCAGAACAAGGGGCCCCTGACACTAGAACAGACAATGAACTGCCCACCACCTCTGCAGGCGCTAGTGGACAGGAGGCACCGCCACTGGACCACGACACCAGCACCCCACCCCCTACAGATGGATAACCACCCCACAAGCGGTCCCTGAGATCCAGGACAAAGACAGACAACAATGCCAAGACCCCCGCCAAGAAATGAGACCAACCTGATTGTCATCCTTCTGTCCCACTTTGTCACCCTGTCCATACTTAAACTACCCTAGCTCCACTTCCTATGCCCCTTTGGACAATGCACCTGTGAGACTAATAGACTGGACTCTGCCATGGACATTCCTCCACCATCACCCCTGACCATTTTACAACCCCCTCCAGTATTTGGCACTTAAATAAACACCCTTAAATCACAAAACAATCTGGAGTCAGTCTCTGCTTTCGAAAACGTGTATTTGCAATAACAGTTGAAAAATGCTAAATCCAATGTAATGTCAACATACCTATGTCACACAGCTCTAGTCCATGCGGAAACAAAGCAGAGGTCACACAGTGGGACCCACATCTGTGAAATTGAAAGGGAAAGTGACAACTCAGTGTTCATACACTGGGTGAAAATGACAGACAGATGAGAGGTAGAAGAATTAAATCAGATGTAGAAGGCAGTGAAGTCTTCTTACCTGTGTCTCACTGGAAGTATTGTTGGATCAGCGTGTTCCTGTTGTCTATGTCCTCTTCTTCTGCTTCCTCGTCTTCACTGTCCCCAGGCTCCACAGCTGCCACAACACCTCCATCTGGACCATACTCCTGCAGAAAAGGCACCTGTCGTCGCAAAGCTAAGTTGTGAAGCATACAGCAGGCCACGATGATCTGGCACACCTTCTTTGGTGAGTAGAATAGGGAACCACCTGTCATATGGAGGCACCGGAACCTGGACTCTCTATAATCCTCCTAGTTTGCCCATGGGCCTCATTGTAGCGTTCCTCTGCCCTTGTCCTGGGATTCCTCCCTGGGGTCAGTAGCCATGACAGGTTGGGGTAACCAGGGTCACCTGCAAATGTCGAGGGACAACTGTTAGACACACACTAACTCTTAGGGACATCCCTAGACCCAGACACCTCGTCACACTGTATTGGGTCCATGTCCTCACCTAATAGCCACACACGGTGCCTCTGGAGTTTCCCCATCACATAAGGGATGCTGCTTTTCCGCAGAATTTAAGCGTCATGCACTGAGCCGGGAAACTTGGCATTTACACAGGAGATGTACTGTCGGCCAAACACACCATCTGCACATTCATAGAATGGTAACTCTTCTGGTTTCTGTACACCTGTTCACTCCTGCGTGGGGGGCCCAAGGCCACATGTGTCCCATCAATGGCACCTATGATGTTGGGGATATGTCCCAGGGCATAGAAGTCACCTTTCACTGGAGGCAAATCCTCCACCTGAGGGAAAACGATGTAGCTGCGCATGTGTTTCAGCAGGGCAGAAAACACTCTGGACAACACTTTGGAGAACATAGGCTGGAACATTCCTGATGCAATGGCCACTGTTGTTTGAAAAGACCCACTTGCTAGGAAATGGAGTACTGACAGCACCTGCACTAGAGGGGGGATTCCTGTGGGATGGCGGATAGCTGACATCAGGTCTGGCTCCAACTGGGCACACAGTTCCAGGATTGTGGCACGATCAAGTCTGTAGGTGACAATTACATGTTGCTCCTCCATTGTCGACAGGTCCACCAGTGGTGTGTACACCGGAGGATGCCGCCATCTCCTCATCTGCCCCAGCGGACGTGCTCTATGGATGAGAACAGCGAGCAGAGGGTCAGCCAACACTGAGGTACGTAAACACAACTTAATAGGAAAATGTTTGAAAATCGACATATGGCTGTATTAGTGTTTAAGCAAGGCCTCAATATGTGTGACGCAGTCAAAATTAATGCCATGTGGCCCCCTGAAATGGCGGCTGCCTGACCTGTGATGTGGGACAAGGGGATATGAGGTAACTGCGCTGGCGTTGTACACCGTCACGGTAGGCGCCATTTTCGGTCTGTTCAATCACTTGATACCTGATCTTCGACAGGAGAGGACCTACACTGCAAGTTCTGCTGTGACCTCAGTCTGGAAGAGACAATGGCTCGTGTGTCTGGGGAAAGGGCCCCTGCCTTCAGCACGGAGGAGTAGGAGAAACTAGTGGATGGGGTCCTCCCCAGTACACGCTACTCTACAGTCCTCCAGACAAACAGGTGAGTACACTGTGAGCATGCTGTATGGGCAATGCCTGTTTGGAGTGGTGTTGATGAAAGATAGGGGGGGGAGAATGAGGCGTGCATGATACGACGGTGAGTGCATGTGCGTCATGGCAAGGGTAGGGATGCGGGCCAATGACTGTGATGGTGCGGACGGTTATATCTTCTCCTTTTCCCTTGTACGATTCCTGTAGGTCAGCGCCCTCCAGAAGAAGGATATTTGGCGTGCCATCGCCAAGGAAGTCCAGACCCTGGGGGTTCACCACAGACGGAGCACCCACTGCCGGAAAAGATGGGAAGACATTCGCCGCTGGAGCAAGAAGACGGCAGAGGTCCAGCTGGGTGTGGCCTCCCAAAGTGGGAGGGGTGCCCGTCGCACCATGACCCCCCTGACATTCCGGATCCTGGCAGTGGTGTATGCAGAGTTGGATGGGTGCTTGAGGGCATCATAGCAGCCACAAGGGGGTGAGTACACTCTCATTCTGCTGATTCACCGCGCATTGTAGGTGTCTGGGTGGGGGAGGTGGGCTGTGGGTTCCCCTAGGCCAGGGCGAGTTTAGCAGGCAAGGTCCCTTCTTAAGGCAGGCCCTGTGGCACCCCACCCCAACTGTGTTCAGAGCCAACTACACCTAGTCAGGCTCCTGTGACTTCCATGTGTGCAGCAATCGGGCATAGGCCTTGTAACTCATGTCCCTGTGATTAATTAGGGAACTCTAAGTGCACGGCGTAGTGCAGGGGGCTTCTGTGTCTGTAGTGTCCGCCAACGGTAGCGGTATTGGAGGCACTCAACATGTCTTTCTTCTGTCTTCCCCCCCCTTTTTGTGGTCTCCCTGTTCTTGTGTGCATTAGCATCATCAGGCAGAGGAGCAGTGCCACCGGAGCTGGAGGGAGCTGCATCCCACATGGCCCTGGAGGGCAACACAATGGAGTCAGAAGCCACTAGTGGGACAGAGGGCATGGGGAGCTCCACGGTGGGGACAGGAGCTGAGACCAGCGACACGGACTCCTCCTCTGATGGGAGCTCCCTTGTGGTGGCGGGCCCCTCTGTGCCCCCGCATCAACAGGTACAGCCGCCACCCCCCCCACCAGCACCGCCCTCCCAGCAGCCCCTCAGCCTGTGCCCCGTGGCCGCTCACCCAGGAGGGTGGGCATCTCCTCCGCCCCAGGCACCTCAGCCCCTGCCCCAGTAAGACCTGCTGCCCTCAGTGAGGAGGCCATTGACCTCCTCAGGTCCCTCACTGTTGGGCAGTCTACCATTTTGAATGCCATCCATGGTGTAGAGAGGCAGTTGCAACAGACCAATGCATACCTCGAGGGCATTCATTCTGGTCAGCCAGCGCAACAGCAAGCTTTTCAGACTCTGGCCTCAGCACTGATGGCAGCCATTGTCCCTGTCTCTAGCCTCCCCCCTCCAACTTCCTCCACCCAGACCCAAACCCCTGTACCTCAGCCTATCCCAAGCACACCATCAGACCAGCATGCACGCAAGTCAACACACAAGGGAAGCTCAGGCAAACATAAGCACCACACATCCCACAGGCACTCACGCCAGCATCATCCACATGGAGACATACCAACAGCCACTGCCTCCACTGTGTCCCCCTCCTCCTTGTCTCCCTCCTCCCTCCCAGTCTCGTCTCCACTCACACCTACATGTACTAAATCTTCAGCCACTACGCCATCACCAGCACACCCACCAGCACACCCCACTCACGTGCAGTCACCACCCCCACTACCATTCACACATCCCCTGTGTCCTCTCCCAGTGTGTCCGTGAGCCCACCTCCCAAGGTACTCAAACGCAGCCACACACCCACCCAACAGCCATCCACCTCACGACTGCCTCCAGCCCATGCACCTTCACCCAAAGTCAGCAAACGTAAACCTCCTACAACCACTACCTCTTCCTCCACTCCCAAACCCCCTCCATCTACCCGTCCCAGTGTGTCCCAAAAACATTTCCTGTCCAACCTTGACCTCTTCCCCTCACCTCCCCCACCCCTTCAGTTTCCTAGAGCCCACCTTTCCAGGTCCCAACCCAGCACCTCAGCCACAACATCTGCAGGAACAGTGGTGCCAGTAGTAACCGGCTTCTGGAGTGCGCCAGGCAGCAGGGCAGCCAGTGTGCCAGGGAGCCAGACCACAGACAGTCCCCCACCTCAAAAGCACAAAAAGTTGGCCAGTGCCCGGTGGGAGAGAGGCAAAACATCTACCACCAAAGCCTCTCCCAGGGGTACAGTTGAGAGTGCGAAGACAGCTGCGCCACCATCCAAGGTGGGGAAGGGGCACAGAAAAACAGGCAAGTCTGCGAAAACCTGCACGGCGGACAAGACCGCCACCAGCACCGTTGAACAGGACACCGCCGCCACAAGCACCGCTGCCAAGGACACCGCCAACCCACCAGCACCGCTGAACAGGACACCGCCGCCACAATTACCACTGCCAAGGACACCGCCACCACCAGCACCACTGAACAGGACACCCCCGCCACAAGCACCGCTGAACAGGACACCGCCGCCACAAATACCGCTGCCAAGGACACCGCCACCACAAGCACCGCTGAACAGGACACCGCCGCCACAAGCACCGCTGAACAGGACACCGCCGCCACCAGCACCGCAGGCCAATGAGCGCAAAAGCTTCTGACGCTACTGAGGCCGCCATGAGCAGGATGAATAACTCTGGGCACAAGGCCCCCTTCAGAACCAGTGGAGATTGACATCCACTACCTCTGTCCTTGGCAGGATGAAGCACTCTGGGCACAAAGCCCCCTCCAGAATCAGTGGAGTAAGGCATCCACTACCTCTGTCCTTGGCAGGATGAAGCACTCTGGGCACAAAGCCCCCTCCAGAACCAGTGGAGATTTACATCCGCTACCTCTGTCCTTGGCAGGATGAAGCACTCTGGGCACAAAGCCCCCTCCAGAACCAGTGGAGTAAGGCATCCACTACCTCTGTCCTTGACAGGATGAAGCACTCTGGGCATGAGGCCCCCTCTAGAACCAGTGGAGTAAGGCATCCACTACCTCTGTCTTTGGCAGGATGAAGCACTCTGGGCACAAAGCCCCCTCCAGAACCAGTGGAGATTTACATCCACTACCTCTGTCCTCGGCAGGATGAAGTACTCTGGGCACAAAGCCCCCTCCAGAACCAGTGGAGTAAGGCATCCACTACCTCTGTCCTTGGCAGGATGAAGCACTCTGGGCACAAAGCCCCCTCCAGAACCAGTGGAGTAAGGCATCCACTACCTCTGTCCTTGGCAGGATGAAGCACTCTGGGCACGAGGCCCCCTCCAGAACCAGTGGAGACTGTTATCCACTTGAGAGACTGTGGCTTTGCACGCCCCAGGATGCAGCAGTGGGCAAACCACCCACTGGAGAGACTTGAGAGACTGTGGCTTTGCACTCCCCAGGATAAAGCAGTGGGCAAACCACCCACTGGAGAGACTTGAGAAACTGTGGCTTTGCACTCCCCAGGATGCAGCAGTGGGCAAACCACCCACTGGAGAGACTTGTGAGACTGTGGCTTTGCACTCCCCAGGATGCAGCAGTTGGCAAACCACCCACTGGAGAGACTTGAGAGACTTTGGCTTTGCACTCCCCAGGATAAAGCAGTGGGCAAACCACCCACTGGAGAGACTTGAGAGACTGTGGCTTTGCACTCCCCAGGATGCAGCAGTGGGCAAACCACCCACTGGAGAGACGTGAGAGACTGTGGCTTTGCATTCCCCAGGATAAAGCAGTGGGCAAACCACCCACTGGAGAGACTTGAGAGACTGTGGCTTTGCACTCCCCAAGATAAAGCAGTGGGCAACCCACCAACTGGAGAGACTTGAGAGACTGTGGCTTTGCACTCCCCAGGTTGCAGGAGTAGGCAACCCACCCACTGGAAAGACTTGTGAGACCGTGGCTTTGCACTCCCCAGGATGCAGCAGTGGGAAACCCACCCACTGGAAAGACTTGTGAGACTGTGGCTTTGCACTCCCCAGGATACAGCAGTGGGCATGGAGCCCCCTCGTGGATCTGGGGCGTGCACTCATCCGGCTGAGGTGCCCCTCCTTCCCTTCCCCCTGAGGTGCCTGTTGTATTTCTATCTGATGCCCCAGCAGTGTTCTCTCCATTTTGATCGGGTATTGAGTGTGGGCCTCGCCCATGCATTTTGGGCCCAGTGGTCCACAGACTATGATGGTGGAATACCTTGGACTTGTATTCTTGGTGTATATATTTGTTTATAGTGTAAATATATATATATATATATATATATATATATATATATATATATATATATATATATATATATATATATGTGTATTTTTAATTACTGTATTTGAATAGATTACAAACGTTCGACTCATTTCCTTTTGTCCTTGCATTCTTCCAGGGTGGGTTGGGGGTTGTCAATGTAATGTATCAACATGTACTTGTGTGTGTGTTGTAGTGGGTGAGGGTGGGGGTGGGAGTGTTGCGTGTTGCGTGTGTGTGTCACTCTTTTTTCCCTTCCCCCTCCCCTGTGTCGTAGGTGCAGTACTCACTGTGGTCTTCGCCGCCGTCTTTGTTGTTGCTGGTAGAGGAGCAGAAAGATAAAGGCTGGGAGTATCTGGAGCTCGGGTTCCATGGCGTCCTGGTTCCTCGTGGGGTGTGTAGAGGTGAGCATTTTCCCTTCCAAGTCCTGTTTCCGCCGTGTTTTTGTTCGCGGTGAATCCGCCCCGGAAAAGGTGGCGGATTGGACCGTTGTAATACAGTGGGCGGAACCTTTTCTTCCGCCTGTCTGCTGGCAGTTACCGCCGCGGTGTTTGTTTGTACCGCCGTGGCGGTCTGAGTGTTAAAGTGGCTGTCTATGTTGGCGGTTTCCGCCACGGTCGTGATTCCATTTTTTTTACCGCCGGCCTGTTGGCGGTTTTACCGCCGCTTTAACACCGACCGCCAGGGTTGTAATGACCCCCAATGTCTTTTACCTATGTGTTTTGGTTTTGAGTGGAGAATATGCTCATGTCAAACCCTAAAAAGGTTGCAGTGCTGGCTCCAGAATGTGCTAAACACAACTGGACATCTGCGTGTGTGTGCCTTCTTGAGTATGAGTGTGTTTAGTTATATTGTTGTTACCTGTATTTAAATGTATATTATCTAGCAAATATAGTGCACGCATGTCACCTATCTTTAATTCCCATTAGGTACGTATCTATATTTGCGTATTATACACCTGCCTGGGAAATAGATGGACAGACGTAGATGGGTGTTGGAAAGACAGTGGGTGGGTAAATGGACAGACAGATGTAGATGGTTGTTGGAAGGACAGTGCGTGGGTGGACCAATGGAGGGAATTGGGTGTTAAAAGGACAGTGGGAGAGTGGATGGGCAGACAGACGAAGGTGTTTGTTTGAATGACAATGAGTGGGCGGACAGACGGGCGGAGGTGGAACTGTGGAGCCACATTCAAGTTTCGACACACTCTCCCCGTGCTAACCAAAAAAAGAAAAGCACTGAGCAGCAAGGGCACTGACCAAAGTATCATCCCCGCTCAGAACCGATCCGGTCGGATCACTTTGCTGTAAATTAAAAGGGCTGAGTGGAAACCAGGGGGAGTGCTGAAACCAGAATGTAAAGGCACAGGCACTTCTAAGGAGTGCTTGGTGTACAAAATAAAAAGGAATTGGGTGCCTTGTTAAGTGGGAAGTGCAAGGGCCCCAAAAAGCATAAAAACACCATTGGAAGAAGCGTGGCATACCCCACAAAGTATAACTGTGTGCATAAATTAAAACAATTTTGCACACAGCCTCCGTAAAGCATGTGACACAACAAACACTTGAGGGAAGTGTTTAATTACATTGAAGCATGAAAGCCATGAAACGGGTGCCGCCCTAAGTGGGAAGTGCTCGGTTTGAATCTAAAAAAAAAGTTTCAAAGACATGAAATACAATGACACAAGTGGAAGAGGACAAGTCCTGCAGTGATACTTCAGGGGAGTTAATTGAGAACAAGAGGTCAGACACAGGCCTTGGGGGTCAGAGGCATCAGGAAAGGTAGAAGGTGCCTGGATTCACTGAGGGGCATTGGGGTGTGTATGAACTATGGCTGAGTGTGTTCCGCCTAGCACATCTGCTGCTTCCTCCTGGAGGGAGGTGAGAAGTTGTTTTGAGGAAAGCTGCTGTGATAATACCATGGCGCAAATTCAGAGACAAATAAGTCAATAAAGCTCTTACCATTGATGCAAGGCACATACAACAATCTCCAGGGAACAAGAAGCAGAAGTGAGGTGCCCCACCTTATAAAGCAACAGGCGAAATGCAAACGACTGACTCTACCACTGTTTTTTGATACGAGTGCCCACAAGATATTGTTTACACTTCTGTATTGGGTCAAATGGGAGCGCTACGCTTGCTTGTTGCTGAGATAAGAAGGCAAGTCTGGGCCTGTACTAGATAGTAATGGTTGCCATAACGGACCAATCTGCCCAAAGACACCTTTTTAGATAAAAACCTCTAACCCACACTATCTTTAACCGCCACAATAGAGAAAGCATGTCCTGAAAGCATACAATATACTTATTATCACGTAATATGCGTGAACTAATGATACCATGCAATAACACAGCATGGTAGCCCTATTGGCAATCAGAATATATTCCTCTTTTATTTAAAATACACATGAACGCCTTCATGCCATAACCACTATAACATGAGCTTTTTATTTTGAAAAATGTTGTTCATAATATTTCTTTCCTATATAGAGACCGAATATTTCATGTGATAATTGTTCTTTTTGGGGTCACAAAACTCTTAGTTAAGCCCTGATGAGCTGTCTTTCTCAAATGACAAGAATGATGTCACCAGCACCAATATCATTTGTTTTGGGTTTTGTCTCGATAATAAACATGGAATTAAAAAAAGGCCAATAGAGCCATAACACTGTGTTACATATCACATGAAGAGATACAAAAAATGTTTCTATTATAAGTGAATATTTGTCCCCTGTGATATCTCTTGCTGTTGAAAATTTAAGAAAAAAAAATTCAGATCATATATTTTAGATATGCACACCTGAGCAGGTTAAACTATTGTCAACAAGGATAACCTTTCGCACTGTACTGAACTGCACATAGAGCTTGGACAAACTTTCAAGTTAGCGCCATGTAATATAAATTAATTGCAACAGTTTCCATGCATTTCTAGAATGAGATGGGAGTGATCTGGCAGAATGGTAGTCAGGAGGTTAGTGTGTTTTCATAAGATGTGGTTTCATCCATGACTGTGAGGCAGTCCTTTCAGACCGGAAAGGGCACTCGTAAATCAACATGGCAGATCTGTGACCCAATAAGATTGTGCAGGAGAAAGAAAGGGAATGCGCATTCCCTTTGTCTCCCCACTCCAGAACCCTCTTTGTGTGGCCTAATAGCGGTCAGAGCATGGACAAACGTGGCAAGCAGTGCAGGCAACTGGCTTGGATTAATACCGAAAAATACAAGCTTCCTTGACTACACAGGACGGCGTATAGTGTCACATCAAGAGAGCACTATGTCACCGTCTAAGGATTGAAATGCTTCAGCAAGTCCCTAAAGGTGTATCAGTTCAGACAAACTGTGGATGCCAGCTACTACATCAATTATTACGCACTCTGGAACTACTAGGTTGAGAGAGACAAAATGGGAGGAATGGGAAGGTGGGGAAGGCCAGTTCTAAACTTTATAAATATCACCTTCACAGTCGCCCTATGGACTTTTCCAACAAATGGGGTAGATTCCTCGCCCACCAGTAGTGGCATGCTTCATCATCAGCCATCTATCCACACCCTGGTAAAATGGTACTACCAGGGTAGACTCAACCAAAATGTTTTTGGGAGTTCTTAGAAAAAGTACCAACTGGATATAAGCAGGGATCCAGATAATGCAGCTAAAAACACCTATTTGTCTATATCTATGGAAACGATATATAGACAATATATTTATCATCTGAGGGGTAGCAAGGAGCAGGCCCTGGAGTTTGTGAGATGGCTAAACTCCAGAGACACTTATTTATGTTTCACCATCACCATAGATAAGGAGTCGATTTCCTTCTTAGATTTGAGGATATGGGTGACAGGCACAAGGTTACAGTCAGAGGTTTATTAAGAACCAACAGACTATAACAATTTATTGAGGTACAACCTTCCAGAATTTTTGAGCCTATGCAGGAATTGCACAGATAGAAGGGACTACGATCAACATGCCACGCTGTTACCTGAAAAACTAGAGGTAAACCATATCCTATCCATTTGAGAAGAAAGACCAAGAAAATGACCCATAATAATGCTAAGGAACAACTTCTACAAACATTTGAAAAACCTACCTATTATCGATTGATATGTGCTTCTACATTTAGCACACATTAAAATCAATTAAAGAAATATGCTCTGAAGCATTGGAGGAGACTGAAATCAGGCACTTTGAGTTTTTAAAAAACATTTTTGCATTCAAGAAAGGAAAATCACTAAAGGATCTCCTGCTACATACAAGACCAAAGAAGAGGACAGGTTAGACCCAGACCATACATTCAATGTGGAAACTTCCACCAGTTAGAGGACATTTTTCTTGAAGCCACTGTAACATCTGTCCCTTGACCAAGAAAGGTAGGGAGTTGGACTTGGACCTAAGGAATCCATGGGCCCTGAAGAACCAGACAAATTGTGAAACTATGAATTGTGTATACATCATAATCTGTCCCTGCAACCTTAAATATATTGGTATGACATTAGGAAAATTAGGATACGGATTAATGGACCCAGGAGTACCTTTCCATATAAGAAGACAGCCACGAAATTGATGGACCACTTTGTCTCCTGTGGCCACAAAGAAGATGATTTTAAATGGTATGTCATTGCAAAAATGTCAAGTGGCCATGGAACAAGAACTCTTCAGATGTGAACAATGCTGGATCTACTGATTTTCCAATATGACACTGGGCCTTAATGATGATATCCCTTGGATTCAGTTATCCAACAGATAAAACACTGCCCCCTCTCCCATATTGATTTAAGTCTTCATTTTGATTGTGTGGGCTAGGGTACCTAACCCTTTTCAAAACATAAGTTGGAAATGAAAGAACGAGTCTTATGAGACCAAAGGTTCCCTTTAATATGAATTAAAGATTGACCCCCAATATGTGAATGCAGGAGCATACACTTGAGTCACAAAAGTGAAAGCATCCTATTGGGTAAAGAGGTAGAAGTATTGTGTTATATCTATGATAGAATCACCACAAAGCCCCTTTCCTTGGTCCTCTCCAATCCTCTTCGGTGACATTAGACATTATTTATGCCTTCTGGGGGAACTACGAGAGTCTTATGTCTCCTTACGCACCGTACCCAGTCCCTAGGACATGAGGGTACAAGGACATACAACAGTTCCACTCAAGGGAGCATCAGGGTATTTCATGAATCATTAGGATCTTGATGTAGAAGGTAATAGATACACAATGAAAGTGTCATAACATATGTAGCAGTGGCTATCTAATATGAACAATGAGGTACAAAAGACAAAAGACACTTTTTAGCCCCCCCTCTAGTGAGGTGACTTACAACACCCCCGTTTTTTCACAGGGCAGACATGAGAGAGTACTAGCTGTGCTGTACCAAGACAAAGGGGTTTACAAGAATCCCTGCAGACAGAATAGGAACTTCGGGACATATTTATACTCTGTGCTGAATTTGGGTCATTTTTTTAATGCAAATTCAGTGTAAACTTATCTCCACAATTATATCTTAACCCTAGACCAGTCTAGCGTCAAAATATAGGAGTTAACATAATTTTTGGAATGCGTGAACCCACCTTGCGCCAATGAGATGCAATGTAGGCGTTCCCATCCCAAAAATGACTCTAAGTCCGCAGCACCATTTTTATCCCCCTGCAAAAATAACGCACGGGCGGGAGGTGGACCCAAAGGATGACATTAACCCTGTTTTGCATCAAATGTTAACACCTGGGTCTGACCAGGCATTAAAATGAGATACATACACCACTACTTAAAGAAAATTATTAGAAGAAACATTTGCTACCTCCAGGACAACATGGAAGTCATACTGCTCCAGCTAGGCACACGCAGATGTCCGCGACGTCAGCTGCTCCCTCCACCTCCACAACAGCAACTCCAAACATCACCACAGCACCCACAAAGGCAACGCAGAAGGCAGGAGAGGATATTTCGGCAGTAGACAACCCTCCTTGGCCTCAGGCAGCAAGGCATCATCAGGACTTACCGTCTCGACCGGGAGTCCATTCTATGCCTGCTGAACCAAATTGCACTAGACATTACAGCAAGGCTGCAAACTCCATACAACATACCACCCATCACAAAGCTCCTCACTGTGCTGCATATTCTGGCTTCTGGATCCTTTCAGACAACAGGGGCACTAGTGGCTTGTGTCTCAGCCATCAATAGCTGTTTTCCTGCCTAAGGTCTTAAATGCCATCATCCACCTCACACCCCACCACATCTGTTTCCCAAACACCCAGCAACGGCAGCAGGAGACCAAGCAAGGATTCTATCTAATTGCTGGCTTTCCGCATGTGCTGGGTGCAATGGAGTGCACCAATGTACAACTGGTGGCACCTGCAGCTACGGAACAACTATACAGGAACCACAAGCAGACACATTCAATAAATGTGCAGGCCATTGTGGACCACCGTGGGCACGAACATTAAGCCAAGTACCCCGGCAGCGTCAATGATGCATATATATTCTGGTACTCCACCATCAACGAGCAGTTCCAGGATGGACAATATGGCAATGGCCTACTTGTCGGTAAGTCAACCAACCAATCAATACACACACAACGCACCAACCCTGTAGGACACACTACATATACACCACAACAAAGATGCATGGGACCACAGATGTACTGGCAACAACACACATGCAACATGCTGCAGTACACCGGAATGATTGGACATCACAAACGCAGACACCCACATGTACCTAACACAAACACAAACTAAGAGCCACACTACACGAAGGAAAGGTACAGCCATGTCCCCTTTGCATACAGAATAAGACCACAAACCACTACAAGTGTCCACTGGCTGACCACTAAGCATACTTTACACACATTAGACCAAGCCAACAATAGCTCCGCCATGTCAATGGCTTATGGTATGGTCATGTAAAGAAAGTCACACCCAGGCACATCCCCATCTCATTCATGTTGTGCAAGAGTCAGGCACAATCTACATCAAATGCCACCCAAGTGGTGCCAACTACAACTACATCCCATCTACACATATCTGACATACCTGTAGGTTGCACATACATCTGTCGAATGCATTGTATTGCACATATAGGAAGACTAATGTACCTGTGATTAAAGACAATAGGGCAGAATCATGAGAAATGGTGCCAAACTACTCAACTAACACCTCATATGCCCCACTTAGTGCCCTTAACACCATCATGCCTGTACTGAAGACTAACAATAGTACACCATGGTGCAGGTTCACAGCTAAACTGTAATGTACATGAATTCCATAGTAGGCCCCTATAGGAGTAGAGAACATGACTGACCATACATTCACTGTACTAAGTGACACTTCGTAAAAATAGCTGGGTCCCCTTCCAAAGTCTGCACTGTGCATGTGTAATAAGTCTGGCTGAAAATCCAATTAGTAAGAAGCTAGGAAATACACCTGTACCAAATGTGATCATCATACTAGTATGGATTACACACCCTTAGACACTTGGACACTCATCACAAGTTTGTTCATCCGCAGAGGCCACTTGGCAAACTTCCATTGCTCTTCGACCGCCATTCGGGTCTAAACCCTGCCGGCCCTAATAGGAGTTCACTGCTGGGCCTGTAGGTGGAAGCAATTTTTCCATATGCCGGCCCAGCTAGGAAGAGGGTCAAAACATTGCAGCTGGTTCATAATTGATCCGACTGCAATGTGGCGTTGCGGCGGGTGCAGCAGCACTGGTTTCGCTTTCTACTACATGTAATTTGTGCATTGGGAAGAGCTACAGGTCTGTCCATGGGGGTCTGGCACTGCCCATGCCAAGTGCATGGCCAGTGCAGGGGGCACCTGACACCCTCATTCCACCAGCCCATGCATGGCGGTGGAACCGCCATGCAAAGGCTGGCAGGTTTGGGAGTCGAAATACGGAGGGCCTGGCAGATTAAGACCACTGGGACTGCCAGGCAGCTGGCTGGTGCCAACCTGGCAATGTTGGCGGTCCAACCGTAGTGGGTCCACCACAGTCATAATGTGGCGGTCAAACTGCCACAACCACAGAGTTCCAACTGCCACTGTGAGTCTGGCATTCTTGAGACCGCCAGATTTGCAATGAGGGTCAAGATGGTTAACAACAACCATCATCTGCCACTAAGGCCCACTAAGTGTTGCACTGCATGCGTAATGCCACATGCAAACATCAAAGGAATAGGCTGGCTTTGTAGGGCGACTATGCTGTCTACATATATGACACAATTGTGCTGCAAGGAGGTTGTACCCTCCATCTAATATGAGGATCCTGCTACTAAAATGGACTACACAAAACATGTCACATACATGATGAGCATATGTATTGGAATCCTGATGGTTATGTACAGGTCCTTGAGTCAGTACTCAAGAATGTCATGTACATCAACACAGTACAATTGAACCATATTACAAGACCTGGAACATACACAACACCACAAGCACCTCTGATTCACCACTCAAACTGCAACCAACTACTACCATGAAATATTCCAGATCCCTCTCAAGTCTTCACTAAATTTCTCCCTCTTATCTTTGCAGCTGACCAAGGTTATGGCACACAGCCATGGGTCATGACCCCATTTGCAAATCCAACTACCAATGAACAGCATGCTTACAATGAAGCACACCGGAAAACACGCAATGTGGTGGAGAGGACATTTGGCCTTCTCAATCCAGGTTCAGATGCCTGGACATGACAGGAGGAAGCCTCCTGTATATTCCCCCACTGGTATGCAAGATCATACTGGTATGTGCTATCCTGCACAACATGTGTGTCAGGAACAATGTCCCCTGAATGAGGAGGAGGAGGATGATGGGGATGAGGACCTTGAAGAGGAACAACCAAACACAGTGACAGGAGTTCGCAGGAGACAGACAATCGTTGACTACTTTTATACCTAGTCAATCAAAAAAGTACTTTGTAAATACCTCCAATAAATTTTGTTTAACAACATAACCCTTGGCCTAACCATTGTACAATACATATACCATTGGAATGTGAATCTAACCTCAAGGAGAGTGTCAGAAACACAAAAACAACAAGCATGGCACACACATCCTTGGTATTGTAGGGGATTCTACAGACTCCATCTCACATATCAGTGACACCCAAATCTCTGGTATGTGACTTCTGAAGGCCAAGATCCATGTACAACTACATATATTGTTACATCATGTGGGCAATGTGTAATTTCATAGGTCATTCACCACCACAACACAATGCCTAACAGGTTGCATGCAAGGGGGCCCCACATAAGGTAGGGGCAGTCAAGAAAAGGAGGTTAAGTAATATTAGAACAGAACACTGTCATTTCTCTGTGTGAGTGTTGCTTTGCCTGCATGGTACATGTGTATCAAGGGGGGGACATCATATGTAACAATGCTTCTTCAGTAATTGCCCATTGAATTCAGTCAATGTTGGAAGCTGAGCCTGAACAGTGTGACCATGGGAATATGTTCTGGCACTGCAATTGGCCGTATCCCTGCACATGAAGTACTGAAAATCATGTATGGCACATACATATTGGCTGTGCAATGGTCAATGGTTTGGCAGTGACATAAAGCAGCTAGGGGTGTTGAATCCATATACAAACACATAACAGATTGTATGGTCTATGATTTTTAATGGGAGAATGCATCAGACAAATGATAGTCTGTAGGCAGAGTGTGTAACACCCTATCTACATAGGATACACACCTGTCACACAAATAGGCTTGATTCACACATGCCTACTGCTAATAATAAGAAATACATGAAGACTAATGTATGGGTGTCTGTCCTAGGTATCAACAGGTATGTCATTACCCACAATGATTGACCTTTGTCTGCATGTCTACACAGTATGTCCCGTATAACAACATTAAACATCAAGTAGCAATACAAACCACTCATTGTCACTTATATGACAGATCCATTGAATATTACCAAAGATATCTAACTAACACATATATGAACTGGTCTCTAATATCATAATCAGGTTTGGCATGTGCAAACATGTGCAGCATTGTCCTCTACTACATCACACTGAGTGGGAGTAGACACTGCCATATCGTTAGCATTTGGCAAAGGATAAATACAGCACCAAGAAGATAATACACCTCAATATCAGTCAGTCATGGTAAGAGTCAGCTAGGTTGTGGCATGCTGGGAGTATTGCATTGCCATGTGGATGCTGGTGGATGTACAGCTCTGAGATACCCCCAAATTCTTGTTGATACAACACGCCATGTCACGTGGAGATTACTCAAGTGCTGTGGTATGTGTAATGTCATGTGTGTCTGGCACTCATTACATCTCACTAATATCGCCAATGGGACAGTGACTACTAAGTTGACAGTTGTAGGAGAAGGGAATAGCTACACATTACATAAGTCACGTGTTGTATCCTGTCCCTATATCACCTGACAATGTTGCTGTAGAAGATGAGTACAAGGTGCTGGCAGACAAAAGACTGGGAGCAATGGAGGACACAAACACACCTCACCAGTTATAGCAGATAAAAAGGATAATGACCAGACAAACACCAAAACGGACACCTTAAGATACCAATGTCTACATTTTAAACTTTAACTGATAGACAGAGAGGGTGGGCACATTAGTACATGACCCAGACATGTTTGCCACTACCATACCATGGTATTTGCCCTTTGCATGGTACCAGAACAGGAGACAGTCACATACAACTCCATCTGTACCATGTCATTTGGCCAACCTTTATGTCACAACAGTTATTCAACCCCTAATCAGGCTGAACATGGACACAACTTTAGACTCCACAACATCCATACATGTCCTACATGTGTAAGCATACAACCTCTGTACCTGAGAGGGGAAGGCTGACATCAAGTACTGCACTGGAATTCATTACAACCAGGTCTGCATGATGACATTTGTGCATGTCTCCATTTACTAGGGAGTGTGCACAGGCTGAAAATTAGCTATTATAAAGGGCAGAGATCCCAGCTCAATAAACCCACACACCACTGCTCTGACAACATCTACGTATAATAATGTCAGATGCTTGATGCACGTGCACAGGGGGGCGGAGTGAAGTGCAGCACATTAACCTGCAGGTTCACATGCAACCATAGGTTTGTGTTGCTACGCATTGATGAAGATGGGTAGGCCTGCCATCTATGGCACACTACAACACTGTGGTATGGCATTGTATGTGACAGTCATGACTAACATGATGTTGTCAGATCTGAAAATACATTTGGAGTCAGGCACACATTTCCCAAAGATCTTTGCACACATGGACTACCATAATGGGTCAGCCATCTTAATGTGAATAGATTCAGTACAAAAGCTAACCTAGCAGCAACATAATGACATAGGTGTCACAAAACCTGTGAGAGTAAAAATGTTCTCATCAATTGTGTACCTACATACAGAACATAGGTGCCAGTGATGTGACTACACAGGCAATAGTAAAAAAAGACAACTTCTGTCTATACAGGAAGATGTCAATGTGAGCTTTCACATCCCCTTGACACAGCAATGTTGTGATGTATGACACAAATGACACAACACGTCTATACAGACACATGGGATGTAGCATTGTTCACCAACACACATGTCCATAACATCTTCAGCAAGTAAGATACATGGAAAACTCCATGGCACAGGTGTAGCTGACCTATCGCTCGTTAAATACAATAACTAACCAGTGAGTAGACACACATGCACATTCAACTTGACAGGGGATACATGATATCAATGCAGTCCCAGTCCACTGCATACTCAAAATGTACTCGTTTACACATGCCTTAGCATGTGTTTGACACAGGGCCTAAGTACAAATATGTCTGTAGATATGTAGACATATATTGCCCACAAACATAACTATGTACTCCACCTGCTACTCACTAGTCATACACATATGTAAAGTCATAGCACACATGTGCCACAGTGGGCACAGTGTAGGACGCATGCACATATGCACAAAGTATGAGTGAGTGCCTAAAGCTGAGTCATGATACACGTCTTGGTTGCGCATACCAATGACACCGTAATGACTTTCATGCATCGACTTGCACATGTAGCCAAAAAACATATACCTCAAAGTAGAACAGCCCATGTAACATGTGAAATGATTCAAGGTGCATTCAAGGGCTACATTGGAAAAAATTATGCTATTCCAATATGCCTAAAAATAATTATGCAAGTGCATCAACACCCCACCGCAATGTTGCAAAAATGACATCTGGGCCCTGAGCGGCAATTCAAAGTTACCAATACTCTCAGTGCACCATGGAGACAAATCGACACATGACTCTCATTCCTAAAAAAAAACCATGCATGATGCTAATGTGATGCACACACCCAGGAAGTGATGTACCTGGATATCCTGCCTGCAAGCATGGTACATTAAGTGTAGTTCACTTTCACTTCACAGTCTGTTCCCCTGTGACTGTGTGTGGTTGTGGTTTGGAGTTAGATTTGCTAGTGGATTTGTGGTGTGTTTGGAGGTCTTGTTGTGTCCCTTGTGCTGTGTCCCGTGTTTTTGGTGTCTAAATTGTGTATTTACTTGTAATTTGTATTTATAGTGCACTGTTTTTGTCATTGTATTGTGTGGTGTCTGTCTGGGGTAGTTTGGGAAGTTTGGGGTAGGTGTTGGGTTTAAGTTTCCTTTCTTATATTATTTTGGGTGATGTCCTGTCCCCTTTTGTAATGTCTGGTAAGAGTAGGCTGGGGAGAATGTTGCCTGATGAACTAGGTGGGTTTCATATGGTTGGTGGCCTATTACCTGCCCCTGATGCTGCAACTGGGTGCCTGGGTGATCTTGGGCTACCCCAATGAGGCAAGGCAGCAGCTGTGGGGCAAGGTCGTATACCCATCTGGCAAGAATATTCAAAACCGGCGCAATGAGCACCAGCTCAAGCATTGCTTGTCACGTCTGGTGGCAAGGGAGCAGTATCTGCTGGATCATTTGGGAATAGAAATCAGCAGGACTGTTGGTAAGTCTCCCATTGCCATACAATCAGCAGCATTTAGCATTTGACTGACAGTTGCAGATAAGTCTGAGTGCTGCTTGTAATGGTTGTAAACATGTTGTATGCAACCTGTATGAAGAGTCTCTGTGTCACTTGAGGCCTGCAGTTCAAATGTTAAACAATTTAGCCAATGCAGGACACATGTATGATAAACCCTTCATAACCATCAGTAAGGCGGTGCTAACATGCCATTTACCCTGCATAGTCTTTACAAAGTGGCGCAATATATGCATTGCACCACTTTGGAAAGGCTTGGCAGACACCATGGCTGTGGCAGCCACAATGTATGCAAGGGGGCCATTCTGGCGCAAAGTGGGCCTCCAAATTAGCACAAAGAAGTCAATGAGACTGCTGTTACCCATTTGTGGTGGATTTCTTAATGCCTGCTCTTGGCAGCCGTTAAACATATGCTCCCATCATGATCACTGGGCCCCTGGGTGCTTAGCAGGACTAGGGAAAAAAATGATGACGCTAATCCTGCAAAGCACCAGACTACTGCCAAATTATTTTGACCCTACTCCTCCTAACTACCACCATGGCGCGGCGTCTTTTGGAGACGGCACACCCATGGTGGTATCAGGAGTACGCTAGGGCCTGCGCTTCAAAAGACCCAGCATTAGGTGCTCCGCCAGTTCCATATATATTGCCCCAAGTGTAGTGATGCATGCACAGTTTAATTTTTAAATAAACTGCTAGGAATGATGCCTGTACCATTAAGCAGGCATGAAAGGGTGTGTAAAAATGAGTTAGGGAGGGCAAACTCCAGACCTCAGTGTCACGACAAATTTTCCTAAGTATGAAATCCAAACTGATACTGGTGATGTATGGCTGGATATCGAAGCAGATGAGGAGCAATTCATTTTTTGGGGAATGTGTGTAGGACTGTATGTGTAATCAGCTGTAGCCGTGCAAGTTACAAATATGTACATACTCCACCCAATGCTGATACTGATGGTTGCTTGTCCTCATTTTACAGCTGCCAACATGACCAATGATAAAAGGTGCCAGTTCAACCAGAGGTCCGAACGCTCCCGCCACATCCTGGAGGTGCACGCAAGATACATGCTATTTCCATGCCAAAAATGCTTCTGGGGAATGGCAGGGGCTCACAGCTGCACCCACGCTATCCGCATCTGCAGCACCACTCACCACACAGGCACCAGTTTTGCCACCACCAGATGCTTGGCCATCACAATCCGAACAGGGCTTACGTCGGGACATCAACCTGATTCTCCAACATTTGGACAAGTTGGAGGAGGCTCTGGCAGAGGACTGCAAACTCCTAAAGTTCATCAAGAAGAAGATGAAAAAGTCAAGGAAATGAACTTGGACAGTGATGCACTACCTCCCAGTTCCTTCCCCTCCCTTTTAAAGTTGTACCATATTTTAGTTTGGGTTTTATGTAGTTAGTGGTAGGTTAGTGTAGTGTAGCCATTAGTTAGAATGTATAGTTGGGGGGTGGGTTTCTATTCTTATGTTTTATTGGTGGGTTGTTGGATGGGGGGTCATGTTGGGGTTTATATGTGTTCCTATAAAAGTAAAAAAAAAAAAATATATACTGTATATATATTTATATATATATATGTTTGTTTGTTTAAGGGGGTGGAGTTCCAATGTTTAGAGTGTGGTTTTTATGGGTAAGTTAAGCTTAGCATAGGTTAGATAGATTTAGTTGTGTGATAAGTATAGTTAGTATAGGTTAGTTTAGGATACGGTAGGTTTTAGTTCTTTTTGAGTAGTTCATTTTAATAATAAATATCTTTTTATAATTGCAAACAGTTTGTGTAATTAGTGTGAGTCTCAGGATTCTACCCATGAGTGCACTGGGCAAATTGGGGGAATGGCCTAGGGAATCTGTCCTGCCTTCAAAAACCTAATTTACCTTGTGCTCCCCCTATTGACAACGGAGCTGTCACATTGACTGCAACATCGCATCTACTAGTCCATGCATCTGCCATTCAGTGTACCCACCATTCATGATGACTATGTATACTTTGTATTGGGCAGATAGGTCTGGTAGTTCAACTGTCAGTGTTGGGGTCCTGTAGTAGCAATGCTAGGAACTGTGATATATCTGACAACACCCACAATTGTAACTCTATCCTGCAAGACTGACGGGTGGCCATCACTAATGGGGTTAGCTACCTCTGTACCACACCAATGAGTTCTTCTGGTACTCCCAGCTGGCGATTTTGCCCTAGACTTGATTTTCAGCCATACCTGCCATATATGAGGGAACCATATATGTGTCCTTCATTTGTAACATACTCAGTGAATTGCTTGTAGGTGATGAGACCAGCATACACATTTGTCATGTTGGGATCCTTGTGTGTAGCTTTGTGCCCCCACAGTCCTGCACTCATGTACTGATATTCTGTGACCAATGATGGATTCACACATTACAATCATTTAGCTGAGTCGATGGATCACAATAGACGCAGACATGCTAAATGTGTACAAGGTGTTTATTTCCAAGTGGAAGTGTGGAAATGAGATATTTACAATATCCAGGTCAGTGGCCCCATTTGTTAAATCCAGATATTTGTGCCACAATACAAGTCAAGGGTTGAGGGACATGTCATGAGACATGAGGAGGAACAAAAATTGCTAATTGGTAAGTGAGAGACAATGACAGTCCATAGGAGACAGGTCAACACTAGGGTGGTCATTCTGACCCTGGCGGTCTTTGACCGCCAGGGCGGAGGACCGCGGGAGCACCGCCGACAGGCCGGCGGTGCTCCAATGGGGATTCCGACCGCGGCGGTAAAGCCGCGGTCGGACCGGCACCACTGGCGGGCTCCCGCCAGTGTACCGCCGCCCCATTGAATCCTCCACGGCGGCGCAGCTTGCTGCACCGCCGCGGGGATTCCGACCCCCCCTACCGCCATCCAGATCCCGGCGGTCGGACCGCCGGGATCCGGATGGCGGTAGGGGGGGTCGCGGGGCCCCTGGGGGCCCCTGCAGTGCCCATGCCACTGGCATGGGCATTGCAGGGGCCCCCGTAAGAGGGCCCCTACATGTATTTCACTGTCTGCTGCGCAGACAGTGAAATACGCGACGGGTGCAACTGCACCCGTCGCACAGCTTCCACTCCGCCGGCTCGATTCCGAGCCGGCTTCATCGTGGAAGCCTCTTTCCCGCTGGGCTGGCGGGCGGTCTGAAGGCGACCGCCCGCCAGCCCAGCGGGAAAGTCAGAATGACCGCCGCGGTCTTTCGACCGCGGAACGGTAATCTGACGGCGGGACTTTGGCGGGCGGCCTCCGCCGCCCGCCAAGGTCAGAATGAGGGCCTAGGTGTGTGAAGAGTGCACATATCCTACTGTGACAACACTGGCATGATCCTTAGCCTAGAACTAAGGAGAAAACTGTCCATGTGGCATTGACTGGTGCTACCGGGTATTTTTCCTAGTAAAGGTTATTTGTTTCACATCTTCATCCTCTGATGTGTGTGGTGGCTCTTGTGTCATTGGTGGTGATGGTGGAGAGGTAGAGGGGGCCACACACACTTCAGTGGTTTAAGATGTGGAGTTCTAATTCCCGGCAGGTGCCATTTGTGGTATGACATATGGCATCACTGCAACAAGGAGGAACTGCTGATTTTTCAAAATGGCTGCAACATCCTGAGAGAGGCCACTTCATGCTGAATGGAGTCCAGCTTGTTCTCTATCATGCTGTAGCCAGTTTGGGAGGGCAATTGTTGTGGCCTCTCCCTCATGGCAGCAGCCATGTCCACCAGACACTGCTGGACTCCACGCAGTGGGGAGTGTGTGCCTCGGATGGCAGCTATGTGTTCATTAGCTGTCATAAGGAACGTGCGCACTCCCTCTAGGCTGCCTGCCACAGTCTCTATCCCCACCCGCACGTGCTTGGCCAGCTCCTGCTGGACTCCTACCACTGTCCTCCGGAAGCTTGTCTCTGGGTCCTCGGAGTCCTGAGCTGTGTTTGTACTGGTAGGTAGTATATTTTGGGTGTGGGGTGGATAATCTGGGAGGCTGAAACATTGATTGCCCTCCTTGCAACTGGAGGTGGTGTCTGGAGGTATCCCCTGATGTCCTGGCAAGTCTGTTGGCTAGTTGTCAGCTGGTCATCCAGGTCATTAGAGAACTCCAGGGCAGGCAGATCAGCAGGAAAGCTATCATCCTCTGCAATGAGATGGTGTAAAATCAATCTTTCTATATTGTGGCAGTTGACATGGCCCATCATTGAATTGCTATTGGAGGCTCCTTGACAACTTACAGCCCAAACATTATTCTTGTACATTATGGTTCCAACTTACCAGCCCTTTGCCCCACCTGAGTGTCACGTAAAGAGAAGCCCAGGTGGCACAATAGGCTGCATCATATTTACAAGGTGTGATGTATTCCCTTATGGCGGCTTTACACCACCTTGTAATTATGGCCCCTTCCCAAGCTTCAATTTGCATGGGAGGGCCTTGCAGTGGCTGTTGCGGTGGTCAAGACACACCAACACACATTTCATTTTGCCCCTGTCCCAGCTTTACGTGTTTTCATACACCTGAGGTGGCACCAAAATCTTACACCATACCAGGGATGGCATTAACAAGGCACAGTGATGAAGTTTCCTTTGATTGCTCCTCATGTTAATGGTTGTGTATGTGTGCTGCATTCCGCAGCACACGTGGACCTAGCAGATTGCCATTTCAGTTTCTGGTTGTGCTGGAAGGTGCTTCCTCTACACAACTATGTCTCTCCCTCAACACAGCCAAACTTTAATTATGGTGCAAGGGATGCAGCAGTGTGGCAGGGCAGCTAATTTAACACTGGAACAGGGGTGAACCCAGGGTTGTCTGGCATAGGTATCATTTATTGATGTGAACAGCATTTTGTACATGACAGTGCCTGATGCCACTAAATAATGGACATAGCCAGTTGACTTATTTTCAACTTTGATCAGGGCCTCTAGCTAGTTTTATGGAGATATTGCAGCTAGTTGTACTAGTGCACACATGGACCCTCATTACACGTTGGAAGTCCTATGACTACCAAACTGCCATTGGCAATATGACCATGCCAACAGCGCAGGTGGAACTGGCACGTTTTGACCGTGGGGAAAGCCCCACAAGCCAATGACCTGGCAGGTTGCCGCCTGTCTTGTGATACCAACCCAGCATTACAATCAGTGCTACCCTCCAGATTATGTGCCCGCTTTTCCACCAGCCTTTGCGTGGTGGTCCAACCACCATGCACAGGTTGATGATGATGTGGTGTGGTATGCCCCTGGGTGCCAATGCACTGCCCCATTCCCAGGACCTTTCTGCTTTTCACTGATTGATTTGCAGTGACAATTTCAGTGTGTGCTTTCACACCCAATGCACCCAAGATTGGTGCTAACTCTATTTGATACAGCAACAATGTTGTGGTTATTTCCCCACAGAGCTGACATGAGGAGACAGATTTCCACCCACCATCCCAGCGTGAAATTCGTAATGCCAACCGCGGAGGGAAAACCGCACTGTCAATCTTACCAACACCAGACTCGCCCATGCGCCATCCCCCACCTCACATTGTGATAATGTGCACCATTATGTTCACAGACATGCACCATATGTTGTGTTTGTGTGATTGTTTCGCCATTCCTATGTGGCTCACATGTTTGTGTCAGAGTTGTTGTGGGTTCAGCCTGTATTTTTTGTGTTCTACAGATTGCAATTTGTAGTGTAAATGTTTCTCTAGTGGAACAGTTCTGATCAACTTCATTATGTGTGGCTCAACACCGTGCCATGTTTACTGTGATACGGGACCACCCTGCAATTCCCCTGGCAGCTGGATATATTAATTCTCCCTCCACCCAGACAGGCATTGTTACAGCATGATGAAGAAGTGACAGCCTTGTAGGGATGTCTTGTTTATGTGGTGGGTGGTGTTCCTTCCTGTGCATGTATAGGTAATGTTAGCTATGTTGCCATTTTAATGTGTGCTGTAAGATGCAGTACACATGCGTTTCGGCAATGGGACATGGCAGTAGCGAAGTGTTTCTGCAAGAGACACCACCATGATGTATCCTCAGGAATGGTGTTGACTTTCTTCATTAACTCTGATGTCTCAGTTGTGTAGGTAGGGTAAGTTTGACTATATGTAAGGGGTGTTGTGATGACACCACAGCAACAGGCACAGTAATTAGACGTGCCTTCCATCCAGTGTGCTGCATATGTTCATGTTAGTATATAGCCTTGGTGATTGACGTATGTCCAGGTTGTGTATGTGTTGTGGTGCATGGCACAACCAAGGCGTGTGTACATGTGTTGTAAATGTTTGAACAGTGCATCTTGAATCATGGGCAATGTGTCCCACTGCACTCCTTTAGCATGCATTCAGTGTGTCCTGTGTGCCTCCCCTTCTGGCATTGGTAAAATTGGCAGTTATTTACCCCATGCAATTTACCCTACATTTGAGATGGTTGTTGGATGTCTGCGCTGTCCTGCACTTGTATTCCTGTGACCAGCTCTTCCGGGATGACCACTGCAACCATTTCTTCCATCTCATCCAGGTCCTCCTGTGGCGCAGGACTTCCACCTCGAGTTTGCAGTGCTGCCTTTCTGTTCCTGGCCATTTTCTTCTTAGTTCTATGCTAACAATCATGCCAGTGCTTCTTGCACTCCGTGACAGTTCACTTCACCTCTGCCACAGTGTTGATTTTGTCCACTATTTGCTGCCATATTGCCTCTCTCTAGCCAATTGACGATTTGGAGGTGACGAATAGCTAGTGTTGGTGCTCAGTCACCCCTCTGACAAGGTTCTCATGCTCCTCATCACTTAACCGACACTTGTGCTTTTTCTTTTCATTATTCTGGGACTTCTGCTCCTTATGGTGGAGCACTTCTGTGTATCCTCCTGGCTGGTTCCTGGGTGTATGGTGTCACCCTGGGGACTCTTCTGGCCTGCTTCTTCAATCTTACCTTTGAATTGCACTCATTCCTGCTTGTGCATGTAGGAAAGTACCATCTTGCCTGGCATGTTACCCCCATTTTTCACTGTATATATGTTGTTTTAGTTGTATGTGTCACTGGGACCCTGTTCTCCAGGGCCCCAGTGCTCATAAGTGTGCCTGAATGTGTTACCTGTGTAGTGACTAACTGTCTCACTGAGGCTCTGCTAACCAGAACCTCAGTGGTTATGCTCTCTCATTTCTTTCCAAATTGTCACTAACAGGCTAGTGACCAATTTTACCAATTTACATTGGCTTACTGGAACACCCTTATAATTCCCTAGTATATGGTACTGAGGTACCCAGGGTATTGGGGTTCCAGGAGATCCCTATGGGCTGCAGCATTTCTTTTGCCACCCATAGGGAGCTCTGACAATTCTTACACAGGCCTGCCACTGCAGCCTGAGTGAAATAACGTCCACGTTATTTCACAGCCATTTTACACTGCACTTAAGTAACTTATAAGTCACCTATATGTCTAACCTTAACCTGGTAAAGGTTAGGTGCAAAGTTACTTAGTGTGAGGGCAACCTGGCACTAGCCAAGGTGCCCCCACATTGTTCAGGGCCAATTCCCCGGACTTTGTGAGTGCAGGGACACCATTACACGCGTGCACTACATATAGGTCACTACCTATATGTAGCTTCACAATGGTAACTCCGAATATGGCCATGTAACATGTCTATGATCATGGAATTGCCCCCTCTATGCCATCCTGGCATAGTTGCCACAATCCCATGATCCCAGTGGTCTGTAGCACAGACCCTGGTACTGCCAAACTACCTTTCCTGGGGTTTCACTGCAGCTGCTGCTGCTGCCAACCCCTCAGACAGGCATCTGCCCTCCTGGGGTCCAGTCAGGCCTGGCCCAGGATGGCAGAACAAAGAACTTCCTCTGAGAGAGGGTGTTACACCCTCTCCCTTTGGAAAATGGTGTGAAGGCAGGGGAGGAGTAGCCTCCCCCAGCCTCTGGAAATGCTTTCTTGGGCACAGATGTGCCCAATTCTGCATAAGCCAGTCTACACCGGTTCAGGGGACCCCTTAGCCCTGCTCTTGCGCGAAACTGGACAAAGGAAAGGGGAGTGACCACTCCCCTGACCTGCACCTCCCCTCGGAGTGTCCAGAGCTCCTCCAGTGTGCTCCAGACCTCTGCCATCTTGGAAACAGAGGTGCTGCTGGCACACTGGACTGCTCTGAGTGGTCAGTGCCACCAGGTGACGTCAGAGACTCCTTCTGATAGGCTCCTTCAGCTGTTAGTAGCCTATCCTCTCTCCTAGGTAGCCAAACCCTCTTTTCTGGCTATTTAGGGTCTTTGTCTCTGGGGAAACTTTAGATAACGAATGCAAGAGCTCATCCGAGTTCCTCTGCATCTCTCTCTTCACCTTCTGCCAAGGAATCGACTGCTGACCGCGCTGGAAGCCTGCAAAACTGAAACATAGTAGCTAAGACGACTACTGCAACTCTGTAACGCTGATCCTGCCGCCTTCTCGACTGTTTTCCTGGTGGTGCATGCTGTGGGGGTAGTCTGCCTCCTCTCTGCACTAGAAGCTCCAAAGAAATCTCCCGTGGGTCGACGGAATCTTCCCCCTGCAACCGCAGGCACCAAAAAGCTGCATTACCGGTCCCTTGGGTCTCCTCTCAGCACGACGAGCGAAGTCCCGCGAATCCAGCAACTCTGTCCAAGTGACCCCCACAGTCCAGTGACTCTTCAGTCCAAGTTTGGTGGAGGTAAGTCCTTGCCTCACCTCGCTAGACTGCATTGCTGGGAACCGCGACTTTTGCAGCCACTCCGGCCCCTGTGCACTTCCGGCGGAAATCCTTTGTGCACAGCCAAGCCTGGGTCCACGGCACTCTAACCTGCATTGCACGACTTTCTAAGTTGGTCTCCGGCGACGTGGGACTCCTTTGTGTAACTTCAGGTGAGCACTGTTTCACGCATCCTCGTAGTGCCTGTTTCTGGCACTTCTCTGGGTGCTACCTGCTGCTAAGAGGGCTCCTGGTCTTGCTTGACGTCCCCTCTACCTCCTGGTCCAATTTGCGACCTCCTGGTCCCTCCTGGGCCACAGCAGCATCCAAAAACGCTAACCGCACGATTTGCAGCTGGCAAGGCTTGTTGGCATTCTTTCTGCGGGAAAACACTTCTGCACGACTCTCCACGGCAAGAGGAATCCGTCCACCAAAGGGGAAGTCTCTAGCCCTTTTTGTTTCTGCAGAAACCTCAGCTTCTTCTGACCAGTAGAAGCTTCTTTGCATCCACAGGTGGCATTTCCTGGGCATATGCCCATCTCCGACTTGCTTGTGACTTTTGGACTTGGTCCCCTTGTTCCACAGGTACCCTAGATTGGAAATCCATTGTTGTTGCATTGTTGGTTTGTGTCTTTCCTGCATTATTCCTCTAACACAACTTCTTTGTCCTTAGGGGAACTTTAGTGCACTTTGCACTCACTTTTCAGGGTCTTGGGGAGGGTTATTTTTCTAACTCTCACTATTTTCTAATAGTCCCAGCGACCCTCTACAAGGTCACATAGGTTTGGGGTCCATTCGTGGTTCGCATTCCACTTTTGGAGTATATGGTTTGTGTTGCCCCTATCCCTATGTGCCCCCATTGCATTCTATTGTAACTATGCATTGTTTGCACTGTTTTCTAAGACTATACTGCATATTTTTGCTATTGTGTATATATATCTTGTGTATATTTCCTATCCTCTCACTGAGGGTACACTCTGAGATACTTTGGCATATTGTCATAAAAATAAAGTACCTTTATTTTTAGTATAACTGTGTATTATGTTTTCTTATGATATTGTGCATATGACACTAAGTGGTACTGTAGTAGCTTCACACGTCTCCTCGTTCAGCCTAAGCTGCTCTGCTAAGCTACCATTATCTATCAGCCTAAGCTGCTAGACACCCTATACACTAATAAGGGATAACTGGGCCTGGTGCAAGGTGCAAGTACCCCTTGGTACTCACTACAAGCCAGTCCAGCCTCCTACATTGGTTGTGCAGCGGTGGGATAAGTGCTTTGAGACTACTTACCACTCTTGTCATTGTACTTTTCATAAGAGAAAAATATACAAAACAAGTTCAGTGTATATACACATAGCCAAAAAGTTTTGCATTTCCTCTTTTCACTCTTTTCTAAGTGCTGAAAAGTACTTCTAACTTTCTAAAAAGTTCTAAAAAGTTTAAAAAGTTTTTTCTCTGTCTTTCTAAAAGCTCTGACAAACTTTTTATCTTTTACCATCACTTTAACTCTCTCTACAAATGTCTGGCACAGGCCAAAATGTTGATCTGTCCAAACTTGCATATGACCACCTTAGCTGGAAAGGAGCAAGGAGTCTCTGTGTAGAGAGAGGTTTGAGTGTAGGGAAGAATCCTTCCTTGGAACTGTTACTTAACATGCTTAGAGAACAGGATAAGGCTAGAAGTGCCCCATCTGTTGAAAAAGTAGCTAATGGTTCCCAATCTGATCCAGGGAATCCCCCAGGAAAAGATTCAGGAAAGAAACTTCCTAGCCTGCCCATTACTAGACAGTCTAGCATAGTTGGTAATGATGAAGAGCCACACCATACTAATAGTGTTGTCTCACATCATAGCAAAAGCATTTCTTCTCACCACAGTGGTACTGATGTTTCTGTTAGCCAAGCTGTTAGGGTGCCCTCTGTAAGGGACAGGTCTCCTTCTGTCCATTCTCACCATACTTCTGTTTCAAGGCATGTCCCTCCCACCCACCCTGATGACAGATTGTTAGAAAGGGAGCTCAATAGATTGAGAGTGGAACAAACCAGACTGAAGCTCAAGAAGCAACAGCTGGATTTGGATAGACAGACTTTAGAAGTAGAGAAGGAGAGACAGAAACTGGGTTTAGAAACCCATGGTGGCAGCAGCAGTATTCCCCATAGTCATCCTGCAAAAGAGCATGATTCCAGGAATCTGCATAAGATAGTTCCCCCTTATAAGGAGGGGGATGACATTAACAAGTGGTTTGCTGCACTTGAGAGGGCCTGTGTTGTACAGGATGTCCCTCAAAGGCAGTGGGCTGCTATCCTATGGCTATCATTTAGTGGAAAAGGTAGGGATAGGCTCCTTACTGTGAAAGAAAGTGATGCCAATAATTTTACAGTTCTTAAGAATGCACTCCTGGATGGTTATGGCTTAACCACTGAACAATACAGGATAAAGTTCAGAGAGACCAAAAAGGAGTCTTCACAAGACTGGGTTGATTTCATTGACCATTCAGTGAAGGCCTTGGAGGGGTGGTTACATGGCAGTAAAGTTACTGATTATGAAAGCCTGTATAACTTGATCCTGAGAGAACATATTCTTAATAATTGTGTGTCTGATTTGTTGCACCAGTACTTGGTGGACTCTGATCTGACCTCTCCCCAAGAATTGGGAAAGAAGGCAGACAAATGGGTCAGAACAAGGGTGAACAGAAAAGTTCATACAGGGGGTGACAAAGATGGCAACAAAAAGAAGGATGGTAAGTCTTCTGACAAGGGTGGGGACAAATCTAAAAATGAGTCTTCATCAGGCCCACAAAAACACTCTGGTGGGGGTGGTGGGTCCAAATCCTCCTTTAATCAAAACAAAGAAAAGAAACCATGGTGCTATTTATGTAAAGTAAAAGGCCATTGGACAACAGATCCCAGTTGTCCAAAGAAAAGCACCAAGCCTCCTACCACTACAACCCCTACTGCTACCCCTAGTGTCCCTACTAATAGCAGTGGTGGTGGGAACAAACCTACTAATAGCCAATCCAAGGGAGTAGCTGGGCTCACTATTGGTAACTTAGTTGGGGTTGGCCTTGTTAGGGAGGCCACAGAGGCTGTGTTAGTCTCTGAGGGGGCTATTGATTTAGCCACCTTAGTTGCTTGTCCCCTTAATATGGATAAGTACAAGCAGCTACCCCTAATAAATGGTGTTGAGGTTCATGCCTACAGGGACACTGGAGCCAGTGTGACTATGGTCATAGAGAAACTGGTCCACCCTGAACAACACCTACTTGGTCACCAGTACCAAGTAACCGATGCTCACAACAACACACTTAGCCACCCAATGGCTGCTGTAAATCTCAACTGGGGGGGGGGGGTTACTGGTCCAAAGAAAGTTGTGGTAGCCACAGATTTACCTGTAGACTGTCTACTAGGAAATGATTTGGAGACATCAGCTTGGTCAGATGTGGAGTTGGAGGCCCAAGCAGCAATGCTGGGCATCCCAGGGCATATTTTTGCTTTAACCAGGGCTCAGGCCAAAAAGCAAAAAGGACAGGGAAGCTTGGATCCTGGAACAATGGACCAAGTGCTCCCTAAAGCTAGGGCTAGTAGAAGCAAACCACTTCCTACTATCCCTCCCTCTACAGTGGATTCAACTTCTGAGGAAGAAGAATTTCCACCCTGTGCAGAACCTACACCAGAGGAGCTGGAAGCAGACACTGCTGAGCTTTTGGGTGAAGGGGGGCCTGCCAGGGAGGAGCTGAGTGTGGCACAGCAAACCTGTCCCACACTAGAGGGTCTAAGACAGCAAGCTGTCAAACAGGCTAATGGGGATGTCAGTGACTCTCACAGAGTTTACTGGGAGGACAACCTCTTGTACACTGAGCATAGGGATCCTAAACCTGGAGCTGCCAGGAGATTAGTGATTCCTCAGGAGTACAGAAAGTTCCTCCTAACTCTTGCCCACGACATTCCCCTAGCTGGGCATCTAGGACAAATGAAAACTTGGGACAGGCTTGTCCCCTTGTTTCATTGGCCTAGAATGTCTGAGGACACAAAAGATTTTTGTAAGTCCTGCGAAACCTGTCAAGCCAGTGGCAAGACAGGTGGCACCCCAAAGGCACCCCTTATTCCACTGCCTGTGGTTGGGGTTCCCTTTGAAAGGGTAGGGGTTGACATAGTTGGCCCCATTGACCCTCCTACTGCTTCAGGCAATAGGTTTATCTTGGTGGTAGTGGACCATGCCACAAGATATCCTGAAGCAATTCCTTTAAGGACCACTACAGCACCTGTAGTGGCAAAGGCCCTCCTAGGAATATTTTCTAGGGTGGGCCTCCCAAAGGAAGTAGTATCAGACAGGGGAAGCAATTTCATGTCTGCATACTTAAAGGCCATGTGGAAGGAGTGTGGTGTAACTTACAAGTTCACTACACCCTATCATCCACAAACAAATGGACTGGTGGAGAGATTTAATAAAACTCTCAAAGGCATGATTATGGGTCTCCCTGAAAAACTCCGCAGGAGATGGGATATCCTGTTACCATGCCTCCTTTTTGCCTACAGGGAGGTACCCCAGAAAGGAGTGGGCTTCAGCCCCTTTGAACTCCTCTTTGGTCACCCTGTTAGGGGTCCACTAACACTTGTCAAGGAGGGTTGGAAACAACCTTTAAAAGCTCCAAAGCAAGATATTGTGGATTATGTACTTGGCCTCAGATCAAGGATGGCTGAGTATATGAAAAAGGCCAGTAAAAACCTTCAGGCCAGCCAAGAGCTCCAGAAGCAATGGCATGATCAGAAGGCTGTTTTGGTTCAGTACAAACCAGGGCAGAAAGTGTGGGTCTTGGATCCTGTGGCCCCAAGAGCACTCCAAGATAAATGGAGTGGACCCCACACAATTGTTGAGAAAAAGGGTGAAGTCACCTATTTAGTTGACTTAGGCACTGCAAGGAGTCCCCTTAGGGTACTCCATGTAAACCGCCTGAAACCCTACTATGACAGGGCTGATCTCACCCTGCTCATGGCAACTGATGAGGGACAGGAAGAAGACAGTGATCCTCTACCTGATCTCTTCTCAGAACAAGATGCTCTTGTGGAAGGTGTAGTTTTGGCTGATTGTCTTACTGCTGAGCAGAAAGACCATTGCATAAATCTCCTAGATCAATTCTCTGAACTCTTCTCTACTGTGCCAGGTACCACTTCTTGGTGTGAGCACACTATAGATACTGGAGACAGTTTACCTGTCAAAAGTAAGATCTATAGGCAGCCTGACCATGTCAGGGACTGCATAAAGCAAGAGGTACAGAAAATGTTAGAACTAGGAGTGGTTGAGCACTCTGAAAGTCCATGGGCTTCTCCTGTGGTACTTGTACCAAAACCCCATTCCAAAGATGGAAAGAAGGAAATGCGGTTTTGTGTAGACTTTAGAGGTCACAACCTGGTAACCAAAACTGATGTTCACCCTATACCCAGGGCAGATGAGCTCATAGATACACTGGCATCTGCCAAGTATCTAAGCACTTTTGATTTGACTGCAGGGTATTGGCAGATCAAATTATCAGAAGATGCTAAACCTAAAACAGCATTTTCAACCATTGGAGGACATTACCAGTTCACTGTAATGCCTTTTGGATTGAAAAATGCCCCTGCCACTTTTCAGAGGTTGGTGAACACAGTCCTGCAAGGGCTGGAGGCTTTCAGTGCAGCATATTTGGACGATATAGCTGTCTTTAGCTCCAGCTGGGATGATCACCTGGTCCACCTATGGAAAGTTTTAGAGGCCCTGCAAAAGGCAGGCCACACTATCAAGGCTTCAAAGTGCCAAATAGGGCAGGGTAAGGTGGTTTATCTGGGACACCTTGTTGGTGGGGAACAGATTGCACCACTTCAGGGGAAAATCCAAACAATTATTGATTGGGTTCCCCCTACCACTCAGACTCAGGTGAGAGCCTTCCTAGGCCTCACTGGGTATTACAGGAGGTTCATTAAGAACTATGGCTCCATTGCAGCCCCTCTTAATGACCTCACATCCAAGAAAATGCCTAAAAAGGTATTATGGACAGCAAACTGTCAGAAAGCTTTTGAGGAGCTGAAGCAGGCAATGTGCTCTGCACCTGTCCTGAAAAGCCCTTGTTACTCTAAAAAATTCTATGTCCAAACTGATGCATCTGAATTAGGAGTAGGGGCAGTCCTATCACAACTTAAGTCTGAGGGCCAGGATCAACCTGTTGCTTTTAATAGTAGGAGGTTGACCCCTAGAGAAAAGCGTTGGTCTGCCATAGAGAGGGAGGCCTTTGCTGTGGTCTGGGCTCTGAAGAAGTTGAGGCCATACCTGTTTGGCACTCACTTCATTGTTCAGACAGACCACAAACCTCTACTTTGGCTAAAACAAATGAAAGGCGAAAATCCTAAATTGTTGAGGTGGTCCATATCCCTACAGGGAATGGACTATACAGTGGAACATAGACCTGGGAGTAGCCACTCCAATGCAGATGGGCTCTCCAGATATTTCCACTTAGACAATGAAGACTCATCAGGTCATGGCTAGTCTTATTGTCCTTCGTTTGGGGGGGGGGGGTGTGTAGGAAAGTACCATCTTGCCTGGCATGTTACCCCCATTTTTCACTGTATATATGTTGTTTTAGTTGTATGTGTCACTGGGACCCTGTTCTCCAGGGCCCCAGTGCTCATAAGTGTGCCTGAATGTGTTACCTGTGTAGTGACTAACTGTCTCACTGAGGCTCTGCTAACCAGAACCTCAGTGGTTATGCTCTCTCATTTCTTTCCAAATTGTCACTAACAGGCTAGTGACCAATTTTACCAATTTACATTGGCTTACTGGAACACCCTTATAATTCCCTAGTATATGGTACGGAGGTACCCAGGGTATTGGGGTTCCAGGAGATCCCTATGGGCTGCAGCATTTCTTTTGCCACCCATAGGGAGCTCTGACAATTCTTACACAGGCCTGCCACTGCAGCCTGAGTGAAATAACGTCCACGTTATTTCACAGCCATTTTACACTGCACTTAAGTAACTTATAAGTCACCTATATGTCTAACCTTTACCTGGTAAAGGTTAGGTGCAAAGTTACTTAGTGTGAGGGCACCCTGGCACTAGCCAAGGTGCCCCCACATTGTTCAGGGCCAATTCCCCGGACTTTGTGAGTGCGGGGACACCATTACACGCGTGCACTACATATAGGTCACTACCTATATGTAGCTTCACAATGGTAACTCCGAATATGGCCATGTAACATGTCTATGATGATGGAATTGCCCCCTCTATGCCATCCTGGCATAGTTGCCACAATCCCATGATCCCAGTGGTCTGTAGCACAGACTCTGGTACTGCCAAACTACCTTTCCTGGGGTTTCACTGCAGCTGCTGCTGCTGCCAACCCCTCAGACAGGCATCTGCCCTCCTGGGGTCCAGTCAGGCCTGGCCCAGGATGGCAGAACAAAGAACTTCCTCTGAGAGAGGGTGTTACACCCTCTCCCTTTGGAAAATGGTGTGAAGGCAAGGGAGGAGTAGCCTCCCCCAGCCTCTGGAAATGCTTTCTTGGGCACAGATGTGCCCAATTCTGCATAAGCCAGTCTACACCGGTTCAGGGGACCCCTTAGCCCTGCTCTGGCGCGAAACTGGACAAAGGAAAGGGGAGTGACCACTCCCCTGACCTGCACCTCCCCTCGGAGGTGTCCAGAGCTCCTCCAGTGTGCTCCAGACCTCTGCCATCTTGGAAACAGAGGTGCTGCTGGCACACTGGACTGCTCTGAGTGGCCAGTGCCACCAGGTGACGTCAGAGACTCCTTCTGATAGGCTCCTTCAGGTGTTAGTAGCCTATCCTCTCTCCTAGGTAGCCAAACCCTCTTTTCTGGCTATTTAGGGTCTCTGTCTCTGGGGAAACTTTAGATAACGAATGCAAGAGCTCATCCGAGTTCCTCTGCATCTCTCTCTTCACCTTCTGTCAAGGAATCGACTGCTGACCGCGCTGGAAGCCTGCAAAACTGCAACATAGTAGCTAAGACGACTACTGCAACTCTGTAACGCTGATCCTGCCGCCTTCTCGACTGTTTTCCTGGTGGTGCATGCTGTGGGGGTAGTCTGCCTCCTCTCTGCACTAGAAGCTCCGAAGAAATCTCCTGTGGGTCGACGGAATCTTCCCCCTGTAACCGCAGGCACCAAAAAGCTGCATTACCGGTCCCTTGGGTCTCCTCTCAGCACAACGAGCGAAGTCCCTCGAATCCAGCAACTCTGTCCAAGTGACCCCCACAGTCCAGTGACTCTTCAGTCCAAGTTTGGTGGAGGTAAGTCCTTGCCTCACCTCGCTAGACTGCATTGCTGGGAACCGCGACTTTTGCAGCCACTCCGGCCCCTGTGCACTTCCGGCGGAAATCCTTTGTGCACAGCCAAGCCTGGGTCCACGGCACTCTAACCTGCATTGCACGACTTTCTAAGTTGGTCTCCGGCGACGTGGGACTCCTTTGTGTAACTTCGGGTGAGCACCATTTCACGCATCCTCGTAGTGCCTGTTTCTGGCACTTCTCTGGGCGCTACCTGCTGCTAAGAGGGCTCCCTGTCTTGCTCAACGTCCCCTCTACCTCCTGGTCTAATTTGCGACCTCCTGGTCCCTCCTGGGCCACAGCAGCATCCAAAAACGCTAACCGCTCGATTTGCAGCTAGCAAGGCTTGTTGACGTTCTTTCGGCGGGAAAATACTTCTGCACGACTTTCCACGGCGAGTGGGACCCGTCCACCAAAGGGGAAGTCTCTAGCCCTTTTCGTTCCTGCAGAAACCTCAGCTTCTTCTGACCAGTAGAAGCTTCTTTGCATCCACAGCTGGCATTTCCTGGGCATATGTCCATCTCCGACTTGCTTGTGACTTTTGGACTTGGTCCCCTTGTTCCACAGGTACCCTAGATTGGAAATCCATCGTTGTTGCATTGTTGGTTTGTGTCTTTCCTGCATTATTCCTCTAACACGACTTCTTTGTCCTTAGGGGAACTTTAGTGCACTTTGCACTCACTTTTCAGGGTCTTGGGGAGGGTTATTTTTCTAACTCTCACTATTTTCTAATAGTCCCAGCGACCCTCTACAAGGTCACATAGGTTTGGGGTCCATTCGTGGTTCGCATTCCACTTTTGGAGTATATGGTTTGTGTTGCCCCTATCCCTATGTGCCCCCATTGCATCCTATTGTAACTATACATTGTTTGCACTGTTTTCTAAGACTATACTGCATATTTTTGCTATTGTGTATATATATCTTGTGTATATTTCCTATCCTCTCACTGAGGGTACACTCTGAGATACTTTGGCATATTGTCATAAAAATAAAGTACCTTTATTTTTAGTATAACTGTGTATTATGTTTTCTTATGATATTGTGCATATGACACTAAGTGGTACTGTAGTAGCTTCACACGTCTCCTAGTTCAGCCTAAGCTGCTCTGCTAAGCTACCATTATCTATCAGCCTAAGCTGCTAGACACCCTATACACTAATAAGGGATAACTGGGCCTGGTGCAAGGTGCAAGTACCCCTTGGTACTCACTACAAGCCAGTCCAGCCTCCTACAGTGCATCTAAAGTTAATGCAAATGCAGTGTTAAAATGGGGCAAATGAATTTGCGACATGTTTACGTGCCGCAAAATGGGTTAGAGTCAGTTTTGCAGCATGAACGTCAGTTTGCCTTATGACAGGGCCCAAGGGTTTATGTCAACATTTTTTACTTCAAACATTTCTTAGCGCCATCCTGCATCATAGTATAAATATGAGACACGGATGGCGCTGAGCAATGGCACAAGCTGGCGCTAAACCTTTTCATGCAAAACTGCATTTGAGCAGTTTTGCATCAAAAAGTATAACTATGGGCCTTCATTTCCCAGACTCCTGTGGGTGGTCGCAAGAGATTTATGTCACCCGCAGAGCCACGGAATGAGTCATTAGGCACACAATACACAGGGAGTGGACTACACTATTCAGGCTCCTGAAGGTGGCCGAGAGAGATACACATCACATGCCGCATTACATCAGGCCATCAGAATAAGTACTTAATGCACACGAGGAACGCCGGAGTTTGTTCAGCAGTGATCTGTAGCGTGCAGACGCAGGTGAAAAGACGGTATATGGACCTTGACAAAGTAAGGCATTTTGATTTCATGGTTCCCCCAGAGTTATAAGGGAAACTGTTGGACCTGGCCCTTTTTGCAGGGTCATCCCCAAATTCTCTGCCTCCTTCCGCATAATTTTTCTGACCAGTTTTTGTTGGCTTTAAGACTCTGGTAACTTTACCACTACTAACCAGTGCTAAAGTGCTTATACTTTCTGTTTAAATTGTATTGGTGACTGGCTTTGCCATGGTTGGCATATTTAGTTTACTAGTAAGTCCCTAGTAAAGTGCACTAGAGGTGCACAGGGCCTGTAAATCAAATGCTACTAGTGGGTCTGCAGCACTGATTGTGCCACCCGCGAGCAGCCCTGTAAACATGGCTCAGACCTGTCACTGCAGTGTCTATGTGTGCAGCTTTATACTGAGAATTAGATCTGGCAAGTGTACCCACTTGCCTAGCCCAAACCTTTCTTTTTTATACATGTGAGTCACCCCTAAGGTAGGCCCTAGGTAGCCCAATGGGCAGGGTGCAGTGTATATTAAAGGTGGGACATGTACTGATGTTTTTTATATGTCCTACAGTGAAATACTGCCAAATTCTGTTTTCACTGTTGCAAGACCTATCCCTCACATAGGTTAACATAAGGGCTGCCTTTTGAATATCTTTTAAGTGCAGTTTCCCTTTGGGAGCAGATAGAAATTTGGAGTTTTGGATCTCTGAACTCACAATATAAAAATGCATCTTTTAGTGAAGGTGATTTTTTTGGTTGTTAGTTTGAAAATGCCACCTATAGAAAGTAGCCATTTCATTGCTTAAACCATTCAGCGACTCTGCCTGTTTGTGGATTCCTTGTCTGGGTAAGACTGACAGTTGAGCTGTTTGTGCATCTCTACCAGACAGACACATAAATGGTTCTGGGGTGTAACCTGTGTATCCTGATGAGCCATCTGGGCTAGGCTAAAGGGGGAGTGGTCACTTACACCTGAAAGGGCTGTGCCTGCCCCCATACAAAGCTGTGTCCAAACCCCTGGTGTGCGTCCGGAGCCAGGCCTGGACAAGGCAGGATCCTGTAAACAACAAAGACTTTTCTTTGAAGTTTGACAACTTCAAAGGCAGAAAGGGGTATCAGTAGTGGGCCTAAAACCCCATACTTTAGATTACTTCAGGGATTCAAGAGGAACATCTGCTATGAGAAGAGCTGAAGAGCTGAGGAAAAGTGCTACCCCTGCCTATGACTGGGCTTTGTTGAGCTATCCTGCAGTTGCTGCTTCTGCCTGTATAAGGGGACAAAGACTGGACTTTTTTGTGCATTCCTGCTTGAGTGATGTCTATAAGGGCTTGGATTGAGCTTGCCTCCTGTTTTTGAATCCTCAGGGAGAGCAAAGGCTTCACCAACTAGTCTCTGAGTCTGCATGCTGTGGTGCTGTGGACTCTAGCTTGCCAAAGGGTGCCATTCCAGTTCCTGGGCTCCTGGAAGTACATTTCTATTAAATTTCCTGCGAAATGATGCCGGACAACTCCGTACAACTTTGCTTAGGATGCCACAGCCCAAAGCCTGCAACACTGCCTACACTTGGATCCGTGGACCTCGCCGAGGCATGATGACCCCATTGTCAACTTGGGCCTAACGTCGCTGCTGCCGCTGACGTCCACACAGACTCATGAGTTGGAGTGTCGTACACCCAACATTCATGATATCCAACTCCATTGCAGCACCTGTGACGTGATTGAGACCCCTTGAGGTCGCCCCACAGCATCGTGACTTTGCCGGACTTCAACTTTGCCAGAGGTGCCACGGGACCGACTCTTCGCAACTGACGCCACCGTAACTCCACTGCTCTGCAGCAAGAACCCTTAGGTAGCCTCTTTGTGACTCTTCCACTCCTTCGCCCCGCAGCACCAGAATCGACACCGCAGTGCATCCAGCAACACCTCGCTCCCCGACTCTGGGCACCGGCCTGTTACCCACACATTTTGCTAAGGTATTGTGGCTGGGGGTCTGTGTGACTCCGTAAATGGTGCCAGTGGTGCCGCTTTGTGGGAAACGACTCAGTCACCATGCCGCTTCAACATCAAATTGCAGCATTTGTGCCTCTAGGCACTATTGTGCTACTTGTGATTGCTAAAGTCATATTTTTAATTGGGTATCGAGTGAGGGTCCTTGCTTGGACAGAGAGCAACCTGACTGCCAACCAAAGACCCCATTTCTAAAAGAAACACACTTGGGTTACCTGGACGGGTCATGAAAAGTTGGAAGGTGTTAGACCTGTCAGCCTTAGGGTGGTCATCCCCCAAATTTTTGCCTGCCTCCCTCCATTTTTATGACACTGTTTTTGCTGGTTTTAGGACTCTGCGCACTTTACCACTGCTAACCAGTGCTCAAGTACATATGTTCTTCTCCTCAAACATGGTAACATTGGTTCATTCCCAATTGGCATATTTGACTTACTTGTAAGTCCCTAGTAAAGTGCACTACATGTGCCCAGGGACTGTAAGTTGAATGCTAATAGCAGGCCTGCAGCACTGGTTGTCCCACCCACATAGGTAATCCCTTAACCATGTCACGGGCCATTGCAAGGCCTGTGTGTGCAGATTCACTGCCATTTCAACTTGGCATATAAAAGTACTTGCCAAGCCCTAAACTCACCCTTTTCTTCATATAAGTCACCCCTAAGTTCGGCCCGAGGTAATCAACAGAGCAGGGTGCTATGTAGGTAAATGGCAGGACATGTACATGTGTGTTTTATATGTCCTGTTACTAGAAAACACCTGAAATTTGTTTTCCACTACTATGAGGCCTGCTTCTTTCATAGGATAGCATTAGGAATACCCTTATATACTGTTTGAGTGGTATATTCTGATCAGAAAGGGGTCACTAGGTCATATTTAGTATGGCTAGAATAGTAATAGAACATTCTGCTTATTGGTGAGGTTGGATTTTATATTACTATTTTAGAAATGGCACTTTTAGAAAGTGAGAATTTCTCTGCACTCAAAATCCATCTGTGCCTTACAGCCTGTCTCCAATCAAAGTCTGGGCTGGGCTGGCTGACAGCTTCCTTGTGCATTTCACCCAGACAACTACAAACACAGGACACTCAGTCACATCAGCACTCATCTGCATACTGAATGGGTCTTCCTGGGCTGGAAGGGTGGAGGGCCTAACACTTACATTTCAAAGGCTAGTGGCCTGCCTTCACACAATGGACTGCCAAACCCCCTACTGGGACCCTGACAGACAGACCTGTACTGAAACAGGAACTTCAAAACCACTCTTTGAAGTCTCTCCCACTTCAAAGGCATTTTTGGATATGTAAACTGGGTCTCTGACCCCACCTACTCAGACACTTCTGGACCTGAACCTGCAACCTGTCAAGAGGAACTGTCTGGCTGCCCAAAAGACTCATCTGAGAAGGACTGCTGTCCTCCTGTTGCTCTGCTCCCCTGCTGCCCTCTGACTTTGCAGAGAAGTGTTCTCCACAGGCTTGCATTGAACTTGCTTCCTGTTTTCTGAAGTCTTAGGGCCGAAAAGACTTATGCCTTCATTACAACATTGGCGGCCGTGGCTACCAGCCGTATACGCATATCATGACCCCCAATGGTATACCGCCAGAATTCTGGCAGAACACCGCTAACAGCAGCACCGCCACGCCAGCAAAACACTGCTGACTGTATCATGACCAATGATACGGACTGGCGGTGTTTTGCTGGTGGATGCTGCTGCTGACAGCTGCGCCGCGGACTGTCTCCAGCCGGAGGACCCCTTGAAAGCAGGCAAGTTGGGTTCTCTGACAGGAATGGGGGGTGGGGGTGTTGTGTATATGTGGGGGGTGTGTGTATATGTTTTGAAAATGCGTGCATGCGGGTGTGAGTCGCGTTGAATGCATGCGCGAATAAGTATGAGTGTTGTGTGTTGTGTGTTGTGAATGCACGTGTGTGACAAGATATGTTGGTGTGTGTTGCGGTGTGTGGGTATGTATGTGTGAGTGGTGGTGGGTATGCGTGTGTGCATGTGTGTATATGGGGCGCATGTGGGTGTGCATATGTGCAGGGGGGTCAGGAGAGGGAGGGGGAGGGTGGGGGAGGACTCTGGGGTCCACTTGGGCTCCACTGTTCAATCCCTGGGACATGGCCCACAAGGCTATGGACGACATCTGCACACATGGATGACACAGGAGCCTGACTAGGTGTACTTGGCACTGTACATAGGTGGGGTGGGGTGCCACAGGGTCTGCCAGAAAAGGGGACCTTGCCTACTAAACTCGCTCTGGCCTAGGGAAACCCACAGCCCACCTCCCCCACCCAGACACCTCCACTGCACGCAAAATCAGCAGAATGAGAGTGTACTCACCCTCTTGTGGCTGCTGTGATGCCCCCAAGCGCCCATCCAACTCCGGGTACGCCACCGCCAGGATCATGAACATCAGGGGGGTCATGGTGCGACAGGCACCCTTCCCACGTTGGGAAGCCATCCCCAGCTGGGCCTCCGCCGTCTTCTTGCTCCAGCGGCGAATGTCCTCCCATCTCTTACGGCAGTGGGTGGTCTGTCTGTGGTAGACCCCCAGGGTCCGGACATCCTTGGCGATGGTGCGCCAAATATCTTTTTTCTGGTGGGCGCTGACCTACATGAATTGTAAAGGGGAAAAGAAAAGTTATTACCAAATGCACTGTCACAGTCATTGGCCCCCATCCCTACCCTTGCCATGATGCACATTTACTCACCGTCGTTTCATGCACGCCTCAATCTCCCCCCCCCATCTTTCATCCACCCCACTCCACATAGGCTTAGCGCATATAGCACGCTCCCAGTGTATTTACCTGTTTGTCTGGAGGACCGTAGAGTAGCGTGTACTGGGGGAGGACCCCAGCCACGGGTTTCTCCAACTCCTCCGATGTGAAGGCAGGGGCCCTTTCCCCAGACGCACGAGCCATTGTCTCTTCCAGACCGAGGTCACAGCAGCACTTGCAGTGTAGGTCCTCTCCTGTCGAAGATCAGGTATCAAGTGATTGAACTGATAGAAAATGGCAGTCAAGTCCGCCGTCCGCGGCGGTGCGTACCGTCACCGCTGGCATACATTGTCATTGGCTCCTGGGACCCATAGGGTCCAATGTGAACCAATGCAGCATTGCGCCGCGGTCTTCGACCGCCTACCGCGACGGTGTACAATATCAGCGCAGTTACCTCACATCCCATTGTCCCACTTTACAGGTCAAGCAGCCGCCATTTCAGCGGCCCACATGGCTTAATTTTTAACTGCGTCACACATACCCAGACCTAGCCTCAACACACATACAGGGCAATTTTCGGATTATGATTTGACTCTGCCATGGACATTCCTCCACCATCACCCATCACCATTTTAAAACCCCCTCCAATATTGAGCACTTAAATAAACACCCTTGAAGCAGAAAACAATATGGAGTCAGTCTGTGATTTCGAAATAGTGTATTAGCAATTACAGTGGCAAAATGCTCTTTCAATTGTAATGTCAACATACCTATGTCACACAGCTCTAGTCCATGAGGAAACAAAGCAGATGTCACACTGTGGGACACACATCTGTGAAATCGTAAGGGAAAGTAACAACTCAGTGGCCATACACTGGGTGAAAAAGACAGACAGTAGAGAGGTAGTATTGTTAAAGTACATGTAGTAGGCAGGTTTGTATTCTTACCTGTGTCTCACTGGAAATATTGCAGGATCACCGAGTTCCTGTTGTCCATGTCCTCTTCTTCTGCTTCCTCGTCTTCACTGTCCACAGGCTCCACAGCTGCAACAACACCGCCATCAGGACCATCCTCCTGCAGAAAAGGCATCTGTCATCGCAAAGCTAAGTTGTGAAGCATACAGCATGCCACGATGATCTGTCACACCTTCTTTGGTGAGTAGAATAGGGATCCGCCTGTCATATGGAGGCACCTGAACCTGGCCTTCAGGAGGCCGAAAGTACGCTCTATTATCCGCCGAGTTCGCCCATGGGCCTCATTGTAGCGTTCCTCTGCCCTTGTCCTGGGATTCCTCACTGAGGTCATTAGCCATGACAGGTTGGGGTAGCAAGAGTCACCTGCAAATGGCGAGGGACAACTGTTACAAACACACTAACCTGTAGGGATATCCCCAGACCCAGACAACCATTCCCACTGACTTGCTTCCAGGTGCTCACCTATTAGCCACACAGTGCCTCTGGAGTTGACCCATCAGATAAGGGATGCTGCTATTCCGCAGGATGTAGGCGTCATGCACTGAGCCAGGGAACTTGGCATTAACATGGGAGATGTACTGGTCTGTCAAACACACCATCTGCACATTCATGGAATGATAACTCTTCCGCGGGGGGTACCAAAGCCACATGGGTCCCATCAATGGCACCTATGATGTTGGGGATATGTCCCAGGGCATAGAAGTCTCCTTTCACTGTAGGCAAATCCTCCACCTGAGGGAAAACAATGTAGCTCCGCATGTGTTTCAGCATGGCAGACAACACTCTGGACAACACGTTGGAAAACATAGGCTGGGACATCCCTGATGCTATGACCACTGTTGTTTGAAATGACCCACTTGCAAGGAAATGGAGTACAGACAGCACCTGCACTTGAGGGGGGATTCCTGTGGGATGGCGGATAGCTGACATCAGGTCTGGCTCCAGCTGGGCACACAGTTCCTAGATTGTGGCACGGTCAAGCCTGTAGGTGATGATCACAAGTCTTTCCTCCATTGTCGACAGGTCCACCAGCGGTCCGTACACCGGAGGATGCCGCCATCTCCTCACATGTCCCAGCGGACGGTCCCTATGAAGGACAACAACGAGCGCAGAGTCAAACAACTCAGAGGTACTTACCCACAGCTTACACAGAACACAAATCATAATCCGAAAATTGCCCTGTATGTGTGTTGAGGCTAGGTCTGGGTATGTGTGACGCAGTTAAAAATTAAGCCATGTGGGCCGCTGAAATGGCGGCTGCTTGACCTGTAAAGTGGGACAATGGGATGTGAGGTAACTGCGCTGATATTGTACACCGTCGCGGTAGGCGGTCGAAGACCGCGGCGCAATGCTGCATTGGTTCACATTGGACCCTATGGGTCCCAGGAGCCAATGACAATGTATGCCGGCGGTGACGGTACGCACCGCCGCGGACGGCGGACTTGACTGCCATTTTCTATCAGTTCAATCACTTGATACCTGATCTTCGACAGGAGAGGACCTACACTGCAAGTGCTGCTGTGACCTCGGTCTGGAAGAGACAATGGCTCGTGCGTCTGGGGAAAGGGCCCCTGCCTTCACATCGGAGGAGTTGGAGAAACCCGTGGCTGGGGTCCTCCCCCAGTACACGCTACTCTACGGTCCTCCAGACAAACAGGTAAATACACTGGGAGCGTGTTATATGCGCTAAGCCTATGTGGAGTGGGGTGGATGAAAGATGGGGGGGGGAGATTGAGGCGTGCATGAAACGACGGTGAGTAAATGTGCATCATGGCAAGGGTAGGGATGGGGGCCAATGACTGTGACAGTGCATTTGGTAATAACTTTTCTTTTCCCCTTTACAATTCATGTAGGTCAGCGCCCACCAGAAAAAAGATATTTGGCGCGCCATCGCCAAGGATGTCCGGACCCTGGGGGTCTACCACAGACGGACCACCCACTGCCGTAAGAGATGGGAGGACATTCGCCGCTGGAGCAAGAAGACGGCGGAGGCCCAGCTGGGGATGGCTTCCCAACGTGGGAAGGGTGCCTGTCGCACCATGACCCCCCTGATGTTCATGATCCTGGCGGTGGCGTACCCGGAGTTGGATGGGCGCTTGGGGGCATCACAGCAGCCACAAGAGGGTGAGTACACTCTCATTCTGCTGATTTTGCGTGCAGTGGAGGTGTCTGGGTGGGGGAGGTGGGCTGTGGGTTTCCCTAGGCCAGAGCGAGTTTAGTAGGCAAGGTCCCCTTTTCTGGCAGACCCTGTGGCACCCCACCCCACCTATGTACAGTGCCAAGTACACCTAGTCAGGCTCCTGTGTCATCCATGTGTGCAGATGTCGTCCATAGCCTTGTGGGCCATGTCCCAGGGATTGAACAGTGGAGCCCAAGTGCGTGGCGTAGTGCAGGGGGCTTATGTGTCTATCGTGTCCGCCAAAAGTAGCGGTAATGCATGCACTCAACATGTCTTTCTTCTGTCGTCCCCCCCTTTTTATGGTATCCCTGTTCTTGTGTGCATTAGCATCATCAGGCGGAGGAGCAGTGGCACCGGAGCAGGAGGGAGCTGCATCCCACATGGCCCTGGAGGGCGAGACAACGGACTCGGAGTTCACCAGTGGGACGGAGGGCGAGGGGAGCTCCACGGCGGGGACAGGAGCTGACACCAGTGACACGGACTCGTCCTCTGCTGGGAGCTCCCTTGTGGTGGCGGCAACATCTGTGCCCACCGCATCTACAGGTACAGCCACCACCCCCCCTACCAGCACCGCCCTCCCAGCAGCCCCTCAGCCTTTGCCCTGTGCCCGCTCACCCAGGAGGGTGGGCATCACCTTTGCCCCAGGCACCTCAGCCCTTGCCAGAGTCACCCCTGCTGCCCTCAGTGAGGAGGCCATTGACCTCCTCAGGTCCCTCACTGTTGGGCAGTCTACCATTTTGAATGTCATCCAGGGTGTAGAAAGGCAGTTGCAACAAACAAATGCATTCCTGGAGGGCATTCATTCGGGTCAGGCGGCCCTTCAGTGAGCTTTTCAGACTCTGGCCTCAGCACTGATGGCAGCTATTGACCCTGTGTCTAGCCTCCCCCCTCCAACTTCCTCCACCCAGACCCCATACCCTCTTCCTCAGCCTATCCTAAGCACACCTTCAGACCAGCATGCACACACATCAACACACAAGGGAAGCTCAGGCTAACATAAGCACCACACATCCCACAGGCACTCACGCAAGCATCACATACATGCAGACACACCAACATCCACTGCGTCCACTGTGTCCCTCCTCGTCTCCCTCCTCCCTCCCAGTCTCGTCTACACTCACACCTGCATGCACTACATCTACAGTCACTACTGCCATCACCAGCACACACATCACCACACCCCACTCACGTGCAGTCACCACCCCCACTGTCATTCACACATCCCCTGTGTCCTCTCCCAGTGTGTCTGTGACGCCACCTCCCAAGATACACAAACGCAGGCACACACCAAAAACTTTTCCTGTCCAACCTTGACCTCTTTCCCACACCTCCCCCACCCCGTCCGCCTCATAGGGCCCGACTCTCCAGGTCCCAACCTAGCACCTCAGCCACAACATCTCCGGGACCAGTGGTGCCTGTAGTCACTGGAATCTGGAGTGCATCGGCCACCAGGGCAGCCAGTGTGGCACGGAGCCACAGCACGGACAGTCCCCCACCTGTGAAGCATCAAAAGTTGGCCAGTGCCCGGCGGTAGAGGGGGAAGACTCCAGCCACCAAAGCCGCTCCCAGGGGTACAGGTGGGAGTGTGGAGTCAGCTGCGACACCTTCCAAGGTGGGGAAGTGCCACAAGAAAGTCAGCAGGTCTGGGAAGAGCAGCACGGGGGAGAAGACTGCCATCATCCAGCTGCCCAGGAGGCCACCGCCAGCACCTGCCTTGCTGCCCAAGAGGCCACCGCCACCAGCCCCGCTGCCCAGGAGGCCACTGCCAGCACATGCCCTGCTGCCCAAGAGGCCACCAGCCCGCTGCCCAAGAGGCCACTGCCACCAGCCCCGCTGCCCAGGAGGCCACCATCAGCACCTGCCCTGCTGCCCTGCTGCCCAAGAGGCCACCACCACCAGCCCTGCTGCCCAAGAGGCCACCGCCACCAGCCCCGCTGCCCAGGAGGCCACCGCCAGCACCTGCCCTGCTGCCCAAGAGGCCACTGCCACAAGCCCCACTGCCCAGGCGGCCACCGCCAGCACCTGCCCTGCTGCCAAAGAGGCCACCGCCACAAGCCCCGCTGCCCAGGAGGCCACCGCCAGCACCTGCCTTGCTGCCCAAGAGGCCATTGCCACCAGCCCCGCTGCCCAGGAGGCCACCGCCATCATCCCCGCTGCCCAGGAGGCCACCGCCAGCACCAGCCCCACTGGGCCAGACAGGACCACCAGCACCAGCCCGGCTGGGCCAGACAGGACCGTCAGCACCAGCCCCGCTGCCCAGGAGGCCACCGCCAGCACCAGCCCCACTGGGCCATGAAGGACTGCCAGCAGCTGAATCACTGCAAAGGACCCCGGCGCAACAAGCACCGCTGAACAGGGCACCACCACCACAAGCACTTCTGAACAGGGCACTGCCGCCACAAGCACCGCTGAACAGGGCACCGCTGAACAGGGCACCGTCGCCACACGCACCGCTGAACAGGGCACCGCCACCACAAGCACCGCTGAACAGGGCACCGCCGCCACATGCACCGCTGGCCCATGTGTTAGGGTTTGTACACAGCAAAGAGCATGTCCCCTCTCACTGCACTAGTGGGTTCTGTAATAGCTCCCTTTTAAACTTACTATTGAAAGCCTTTCTTGTTATCTCATCTTCCCCCCCCTAGGCTTCTGTGTATGTTGTTTAATGTGCTGTTTTGTTTACACATTGGGCCTTGCTTTTACCAAGGCTTCTTTAAAACACTCCTCCCTAGGCCATGTGTTAATCCAACTCATTTGCATGATAACTGAAACTCTGCACACCTTTCAAGAACATGTGCAGCATGTGAGGACCACACCCAGCCCTTCAAACCACACCCAGCTCTTCGAACCACACCCAGCCCTGTCTATAAAAGGCATCCCCCGAGCCTCACCCAGTGCTTGTGCTCGTCTACCTCCCGCTTACCTGAGAACAGATCCCTCGGCGCTGGCACTCCTGCTCTTTACAGACTTTCTTTGACTTCAATGGGCGCAGCTGCTGACTCTTCCTTCTTCCGGTTTCCGGTTCCTCCTTGCCTCAGCCTCTCTCCTACGAGTAACCTGCAAAAGAGAAAGAAGACAAGGTTAGACTGATCAGTATCTCTTGCCAGCAACAAGTAAGTGCAAAACTTTTTATTACCTGAGGGAGCTTTGACGGCAATTTCCGGATTCCTGTATAGACAGTTTGAGGCGAAGTGCCTTCCACGAGCATTGTGATTCAGGCTCTTTGTTGCAGGAGTATTTTGCGGAACTTTGTGAAGCGGACATTGTTTTTTTTCATGGAACTTTTGGGAATCGAACAGTGGAAACCATTGACAGCAAGGCAAACAGTAAATCAAGGACTTGCACAAATTACATGCTGTATTTTGATGTAAAAGTACAGTATTTGTTTTATAAAAGATTCTGGAGATATGGGAAAAGTGAGTCTGCTATTGGGAATTTAGGCTTTAGTTATATTATGATGAATGTTTGATATTGGTAATTCTGATAACGGTATTTGTTTAATGTTTTAGAAGCTTTACAGTAATAGAAAACACATCCCAGAGCAGTAACACATTCCAAACCTGGAAACTAGAGACCAGGATCCAAGAGGTACTTTTAGAAGAGAATTTCTAATAAATAAAGGGATAGTCAGGAACCCATTTAGGAATAGGTTGCACTTATCTGTTCTTTGTTTATGTTTCATTAGGCACCAGTTTCTACAGAAGTCAGAAAGGGCCGCAGATTTGTGCAGCACTTCAACAGTGGAAACGCAAGAACGGTGTTGTCTCTTTTTTTTATTTTATCCACTTCCCCCCTTCCCTTGAGCTTCTGTTCTTAGTGCACTGTTTTAAAAACTAGTGTGCTGGAACAAGCAGTTTCAGGGTGGGGTCGGATTGTCTTCAACCTCCATCAGAACTGAACAAGAACTCAGGTGAGCTGGGCTTTGACACCATGAGCGCTAAGGGCACTGACGCTACTGAGTCCGTCACGAGCAGGATGAAGCACTCCAGTGCTCAAGCAGAACCAGTGGAGAGATACATCCACTACCTCAGTCCTTGGCAGGATGAAGCACTCTGGGCACCAAGCCTCCTCCAGAACCAGTGGAGTATCACATCCACTTCCTCAGTCCTTAGCAGGATGTAGCACTCTGGGCACAAGGCCCCCTCCAGAACCAGTTGAGACTGTCATCTACTTGAGAGACTGTGGCTTTTCACTCCCCAGGGTTGAACAGTGGGCAAACCACCCACTGTAGAGACTTGAGAGACTGTGGCTTTGCACTCCCCAGGATTGAACAGTGGGCAAACCACCCACTGTAGAGACTTGAGAGACTGTGGCTTTGCACTCCCCAGGATTGAACAGTGGGCATGTGGCCCCCTCGTGGATTTGGCGTTGTGCACTCAACCGGCTGAGGTGCCCCCCCTTTCCCTCCCCCTGAGGAGCCTATTTCATTGCTATCTGACGCCCCTGCAGTGTTCTCTCCGTCATGGTCAGGGATCTTGTGTGGGCCTCGCCCATACCGTGTGGGCCCAGTGTTCCACTGACTTCAATGGAGCACTACCTGGACCACTATTCTTGGTGTATATTTTGTTAATAGTGTATATATATATGTATATTTTTGCGTACTGCATTTTAATATATTACAATGGTTACACTCATTTTCTTTGGTCTTTGCATTCTTCTGGGGGGGTTGGGGGGTGTAACTATAATGTATCATGATGTATTAGTGTGTGTGTTATCATGGGTGAGGGTGGGGGTGTTGCGTGTGTCCCTGTTTTTTCCCTCCCCCCTCCCCTGTGTCGTAGGTGCAGTACTCACCGTGGTCTTCGCCGCTGGCGTTCGTGCTCCTGGTAGAGGAGCAAGAAGATAAGGGCTGGCAGGATCTGCAGTTCTGGTTCCATGGTGTCCTGGTTCCTCGTGGGCTGTGTAGAGGTGAGCGTTTTCCCTTCAAGGTCCTGTTTCCGCCGTGTTTTTTTCCGCGGTGAATCCACCCCGGAAAAGGTGGCGGATTGGTAGGTTGTGATACTGTGGGCGGTACTTTGTCCTCCGCATGTCTGTTTGCGGTGACCGCCAAGCTGTTTGTTTGTACCGCCGTGGCGGTCGGAGTGTTAAAGTGGCTATCTTTGTTGGCGGTTTCCGCCACTGTCGTAATTCCAATTTTTTTACCGCCGGCCTGTTGGCGGTCTTACCGACGCTTTAACACCGTCCGCCAGGGTTTTAATGACCCCCTATATTCCTAAGGAACCCAAGACTCATTGTTTTTCTATCCATACCTTTGGTACCCTTTAATAAAAGGAATTCCCTTGGGTATACCAATAGGTATTTTTAGGGCTATTATCTGGATCCCTGCTGTATCCAGTTGGTACTTTATCTAAGAACTCCCAAAAATCTTATGGTTGAGTCTACCCTGGTAGCACCATTTTCCCAGGGTGTTGATAAACAACCGATGATGAAGAATGTCACTACTAGTGGGAGAGTCACTTACTCCATTTCTTGGAAAAGTCCATAAGGTGACTATGACAGTGGTACTGTGACAGTGGTAATGTCTAAAGTTTAGAATTGACCTTTCCCACCTTCCCATTCCTCCCCTTTTGACTCTGAGCCTAATTGCTCCAGTGTGTTTAATGATTCAATTTTGGAAGAACGCAATTAGGTGTCTTTCTCTTGCTGTGTAGATCAGTTTAGAAGGGCGGTGACAGCATTGAGAGTGTCTAGTCTTGAAGAATTTACCTTCAGCACAGGCACAGCAAGCTTGCATTGATACAAAGAAATCCTTGTAAATGGCTAAGGGCCTCGCTAAGGGCATGACAATGAGGTCATCTTGTTGATTTTATCAGCACCTCCTCTCATCGCAGACACAATCCTGGCTCTGAGTAGTACAAATGGAATTGATTGGGAATCCTTGACCAACTTACAAAGGTCACAAATAAAGACATTGTTACATGGGGCAATCTTGACGAATATCTGAGGGGCAACATAGCTCCCAATGGTCTGATCGAATCGAATTCCCCACGCATTTTCTTGCAAGACGCTGAGTTCTGAAACAGCTGGTCCATGAGAGCATGAAAATGCACCAGAAACTGGCTGGTTTTGATCATCCAAACAGCAAAAAGATTGCCCGATGCCCTATTGATACATCTAATGACTATGGAAATTGGGCTGAAGAATCAACTTAAATTAATTGTTTTTCAAGAAAAATGTGGAAAAAAATAATAAAACAATAAATGAATATTAAGAGTTTTTGACACAAAGCAAAATCAATAAGTTTCAGAAAGATCTAAAATGCTTTTCTTTCGAGGGAACTTTCTCCTACTCAAGACCAGACTACCAACCACAGCAACAAAACAATTCAGACCTTTCTGATACGGACAGTTCAGGATCAGGCAGATCCTCGAAAGACTCCTCCAACAACAGTACCAACAGGGGTCAGGCGAGAAGAGGGGGAGGATGTCCATTTTGGGGTAGAAGAAATCACTTACAACCTCCAATACACTTTCCATATGTATGGAACCCATAGATCCAGTACACCCTTCCCAATATGGCTACCTGTGGCAACCAGTCCCTCCTTTTTTAGGAAGAGGCCAAAATCGGGGAAGAGGAAGAAAGAAAGGACAGAAGGTACAGTGGATGGATCAACCGCAGAGGGATCAGGAACAAGACCTCGAATCAGGAACCAGGAATACGGGTGAGGAGTAATTAATTTGAGCGAGCAGAGCTTCACAGAAAATAAAATGCATATGAAAGCTTTGGGGTTTGCCCCAAACTCAAAACCAGATATTTTCTGTTTAAGACAGGAATTGGCTGAGTACTTTCACCGGACCTGACTAATGGTCTTCTTTAAGGACCAACAGTCTTCACGTAATGAAAAAGACAATAACACAGGCGTTTGAAACAAATCTACCATTTTTGTATAACTAATACAGTGCCCCCAGAGGTGCTGGCCCTTGAGAGAGCAGTCACATGGGAGGTGGACAATCTGAGAATCAATCCTTTGCATACATTTCAAAATTTCACTAAATTGAAGCGACAGGCTTTGAATGAGATTGATTGTATTTAATACATTGTTATAAAACCTGCAGATAAGGGAAGTGCTACAAAGGGGAATGTCTCAAACTACTTCAAAACTCAAGGGGTTACAAGATACTAGATTGAGACCCCAAAGGAGATATCCAGGAGGACATTACTTTTATGGTGAAGGAGGCAGAAGAGAGGGAATGGATAACAACTAGGGAAGCTGATTTTCTGATAGAAAAAAACCCTAGGTGTCTCTATTTTTATATTGTGCCTAAGATTCACAAAGGTAAGATTCCACCACCAGGGAGACCCATCATCTCAGGTATTGGGCTACTATTGGAACCCTTATCTAAATTAGTGGATCACTTCCTAGGACCACTAGTATTCCAGATTCTATCCTATGTAAAAATAAAAACACCAAAGACGTTCTGAACATGATACAAGACATTGACTTCCAAATAGATATGGACTTACTCATGACTTTGGATGTGGAGGCTTTGCACATGAGTATCCCACAAGAAAGTTTTGGAATACCTTCTAGAGAAAATATTGTGGACCTCGATCACACCTAAGGATTTCATCCCAGACTGTGACCACATGGCTCCACTAGGAATTATTTCCAGTTTAAGAACAGTTTCTATTTACAAACCCACAAAACTTCAATGGGCAGTTTCTTTGCCCCAAGTGTGGCCTGTCTATACGTTCATGACTATGAGACAATACAAATGTATGGCAACATAAATCCATATGGCCCAAGCATGCTTCTATGGAAAAGATATATAGATGATATATGTATCATCTGGAGGGTAGCAAGGAGCAAACTCTGGAGTTTGTGAGGTGGCTAAACTACAGAGTCACTAAAGGCCTGATTTATACTATTTGCAACAAAACTGCACAGATGCAGATTTGCGGCACAAAGTATAGCGCCGGCTTGCGCCATTACACAGCACCAGCTAGGCGTCACATTAAAGGAATGGCACAAGCCGGACCTAAACTTGTGCTAGCATCTTAAAAGAAGACTCTTGCCGGTGGGGGTGGTGGTAGGGATGGAGGGGGTTGCTCATCAAAAATTACGCTAGCCTGATTAGTGGCAAAAAAAAGCCTCTGACCAGACTAGCACCATTTCCTGATGCACAACCACCAAAAACATGACTTCTGTCTAAGGAAAGGCAGGAGTCATGCCCACCACCTCAATGGACATCATAGGGGACAAGTATCCCCTGGCCATGGCCATTGCACCCTGTGCCATGCAGGGGGCCACAAGTTAGGCCCCCGATGGCAATAAAAACAAAAATTAAAACTACTTACCAAGACCTATCTTGGATGGGGTCGCCCATCCTCTGCTGTCCCTCAGGCGGGGGTGGGGGTGCCCCTGGGTCTTGGGGAGGGCAACTGTGGACCCATTTCATGGTGTTGCACAGTGGAAAGGGGTCCATAGGTCCCCTAATGCCTGGTCTGACCCAGGCATTAAATAATGGTGCAAAGCAAGCCCCTTCTCCCACCTGTGCATCAATATATAGTGCTATGGTGATAGTACCATTTTTTAGATGGGAACGCCTTGCCTGCATCTCATTGATGCAAGGTAGGAGCACGCGTCCAAAACATCGTTCAAACTCCTATATTTTGATGTTAGACGAGTCTGACGTCAAAATATAAATATGGAGTTAGGTTTGCGTGAATTTGTGTAAAAAAATGATGCAAATTCAGCGCAAACAGAGTATAAATCTGCCCCTTATTTATGTTTCACTATCACCATAGATAAGGAGTAGATTTCCTTCTTAGATTTGAGGATTTGGGTGACAGGCACAAGGTTACAGTCAGAGCTCTATTGTAAACCAACAGAATGTAACAATTTACTGAGGTACGACAATTTCCATCCAAAGGCATTAAGAGACAACCTACCAGTTGGGCAATTTTTGAGACTACGCAGGAATTGCACAGATAGAAGGGATTACGATAAACATACCACGCTATTATCTGAAAAACTAGAGGTAAAGCTATATCCTATCCCTTTGATGAGAATGACTAAGAAAATGGCCCATAATAATGCAAGGGAACAACTTCTACAAACCTTTGGAAAACCTACCAATGATCTTACTAGGTGTTACTAGTTTTAGCACACATTCAAATCAAATGAAGAAATATGTTCTGAAGCATTGGAGGATACTGAATTAAGGCCTTTTGAGTTTTGAAAAACCATTATTTGAACTCAAGAGAGGAAAATCACTAAAGGATATACTAGTTCATACAAGACCAAAAAAGAGGACAGTTCAGAACATGCACTCAAAGTGGAAACGTCCACTTGTTAGAGGACATTTTTCTTGAGGTCACTGTAACATCTGTCCCTTGACCAAGAATGCTAGGGAGTTAGACTTTCACCTAAGGAATCCATGGGCCCTGAAGAACCACACAAATTATGAAGCCATGAATTGCGCATACATCCTAATCTGTCCCTACAACCTGAAATATATTGGTATGAACACAAAGAAAATTAGGGTACGGACCACAAGGAAAATTTGAGTATGGATTAATGAATCCAGGAGTACTTTTCAATGTAAGAAGACAGCCACAATATTGATGCACCACTTTGTCTCGTGTGGCCGCACAGAAGATTATTTTACATGGTATGTCATTGAAAAACTTCCAATGGCCACAAAACAATAACTCTTTATATATGAACAATACTAGATCTACAAATGGTCCAGTATGGCACTAGGCCTTAATGATGATATCCCCCGGACTCAGGTATCCAACAGATGCCCCCCATATCGATTTAAGACTTCATTTTGGATGCGTGGGATAGGGTGCCTAATCCCTTTCAATACATAGGTTGGGAATGAAAGAACCATACTTATGAGACCAAAGGTTCCCTTTAATATGAATTAAAGATAGCCCACCAACATCTTAATACAGGGGTATACACTTGAGTCACAAAATTGTGAGCATACTGTTCAGTAAAGAGGTAGAAATATTGTATTATATTTATGATAGAATCACCACAGGGACCTCTTCCCTAGCCCTTTCCCATCTTATTAGGTGACAGTAGACATTAATCACAGGCAACTACAAGAGTCTCATGTCTCCCTAATCACCATACCTAAGACATGAAATTAGAAGGATATACAGTAGTTTCCACTCAAGCGAGCATCATGGTATCCCATGAATCTTTAGGATCCTGATGCAAAATGAAATAGGTACACAATGAAAATGTGATAACATATGTAGCAGTGGCTATCTGGTATGAACAACACGGTAAAAGACAGGAGCCAAGTTTTTAGACTCGCTCTAGTAAGCCTAGGAAGGTGACTTACATCCCCCCTTTTTTCACAGGGCAGCCGTGAGAGAGTACAAGTTTCTCTGTACAGAGGCTTCCAGGAATCCTACCGGACAGAATACAAACTTCATTTCCCAGACTCCTGTGGGCAATCGCAAGAGATTTATGTTACCCGCAGGGCCACAGTATGAGTAAGTAGGCACACAATACCAACACCACAGGGAGTGGACTACACTATCCAAGCTTCTGAGGGCAGCCGCGCGAGACAATCATCACATGCTGTGTTACATCAGGCCCTCTGGATAAGTACTTAACGCACACAAGAATTGCCAGAGTTTGTTCAGGCGCAATCTGTAGCGGGCAGACGCAAGTGAAAAGGCCGTGTACAGACCTTGACAAAGTAAGACATTTTGATTTCATAGTTCCACCTAGATTTACGAGGGAAACATACTTGGGTTATCTGGGCAGGTCATGAAAAGATGGGAGTCGACTGAGATTACTAGCAGGATTCCAACGCAGACCCGATTGAGAGAGGAGGACCGAAATATTGTGGCTTGATTAGGGGTCTCTAGGAACACTATGGCCCTCATTACAACCCTGGAGGTGGTGTTAAAGCACCGGTAATACTGCCAACAGCCAGGCAGAAAAAAAATGGAATCACGACCATGGCGGAAACCGCCAACATAGACAGCCACTTTAACACTTCGACCGCCACAGCGGTAGAAACAAACACCACAGCGCTAACCGACAACAGACAGGCGGAAGACAATGTACCACCCACACTTTTACAAGAGGCCTATCCGCCACCTTTTTCGGGGCGGTACCAATACTAAAAAAAGCACTGCAGAAACAGGACTTGCAATGGAAACCACTCACCTCTCATGCTGGTTTTCCTCCTCTTGTATCAGGAGCAGGAAAGATGCCGTCGACGGCCATCGTGAGTACAGCACCTACAACACAGGGTGGGGGGGAAAGAGAGTGGCACACACACGTAACACGCAACACCCCCACCCTCACCCTCACCCACAACACCATACACACAAATACATGCAGCAACATTACATATACACCCCCTCACCCTCTGGAAGAAGGCAAGGACAAAATAAAATGGTTGTAACGGGTGTAATCAATAATAATCAGATAGGGCAATTTAAAAAATCAGCATATATAAATATGTACACCAACTACACAAGTCCGGATATTAATCAAATCATTGTCCGTGGATTAGTGTCCCAAAATGCATGGGCGAAGCCCACACAAGATACCTGACTCAAAACGGAGAGAACACTGTAGGGGCATCAGATCGAAATGAAACAGGCACCTCAGGGGGAGGGGGCACCTCAGCCGGATGAACGGACGACACCACTGCTCCATGAGGGGGCTCCATGCCCACTGCTGTATCCTGGGAAGTGCAAAGCCACAGTCTCTCAAGTCTTTCCAGTGGGTGGTTTGCCCACTGCTGTATCCTGGGGAGTGCAAAACCACAGTCTCTCAAGTCTTTCCAGTGGGTGGTTTGCCCACTGCTCTATCCTGGAGAGTGCAAAGCCACAGTCTCTCAAGTGGATGTCAGTCTCCACTGGTTCTGGAGGGGGCTTTGTGCCCAGAGTGCTTCATCCTGCCAAGGACTGAGGAAGTGGATGTATCTCTCCACTGGTTCTTGAGGGGGCTTTGTGCCCAGAGTGCTTCATCCTGCCAGCGACTGAGGAAGTGGATGTATCTCTCCACTGGTTCTGGAGGGGTTTTGTGCCCAGAGTGCTTCATCCTGCCAAGGACTGAGGTAGTGGATGAGAATCTCCACTGGTTCAGGAGGGGGCTTTGTGCCCAGAGTGCTTCATCCTGCCAAGGACTGAGGAAGTGGATGTGAATCTCCACTGGTTCTGTGGGGGGTTTGTGCCCAGAGTACTTCATCCTGCCAAGGACTGAGGAAGTGAATGCAGTTCTCCACCGGTTCTGGAGGGGGCTTTGTGCCCAGAGTGCTTCACATGCACTGTGGCAGGTCCCATTCCCTTACCTGGGTGTGTGTGCCACAAGATTGCCTGGGAACAGGTAGCATGATACGCCATGGAGGCAGAGACACACTCCACCCTGCTGCGACTTCGCCTGCCACCTGCTGGTACAAACAGTGCTGGGAGTCATGCCTCATGGACGCTGGGCAGGGTCCAGGACGTCTGCTGCAGCCTCGGACGGCTGCCCACTGGGGATGATTGCCATGTCAGCTGTGGTGGCACTGTCTGAGCACGTCGCGGGGCTTGTGGTGGTGGTTGCGGCAGTGTCTGTGGCGAAGGTCCTGGCGGTGGTGCATGTGTCAGCACCTGTTGAGGGACACAGCTGGACATCTCCTGCAGCCTCGGACAGCTGCCCACTGGGGATGATGCAAGGGACTGTTGGTGAGGCAGCAGACGTGCAGATGGTGGTGCTTGTGGTGGTACCGGTGGCAGTGCTGGTGGCGGTGCAGGTGGCGGTGTCTACCACCGTACAGGTTGATGTCCTGGTTGACAGAAGGGGTTAACTCTGGTCCCTCAGCAGGAGCCACCGTGCCCTGTCCTGACCTGCTCTTCGGCTTGTGTCCCTTCCCCACCTTTGATGTTTCTGCTGGTGTCTTGCCACTGTCCCCTTTTGATTTGGAGGAGCCCTTGCTTGCTGGTAGGTGCGGCTTCTCCCTCCGGCATGTGGGCACCTTCTTCACCTTGGCAGGTGGCGGAATGGCCTGCTCCTTGGCCTCGCTAGGTGGCACACTGCCATCCCTGATGGGTGGCGCCTGTGATGAGCCCGGAGTTGCTGTGACCACTGTGCTTGAGGATTTGGCGGCTGAGGTGCTGGGCTGGGACCTTGACAGCCTGGCCCTAGGGGAAGGACGGGGGGAGGTGTAGGGAAGAGGTCAATGTTAGCCAGGAAAAGTTTCTTAGACACCCTGGGACGGGAAGATGGAGGGGGGTTGGGAGTGGAGGAAGAGGTAGTGGTTGTAGGAGGTGTATGTTTGCTGAATTTGGGTGAAGGTTCATGGGCCGGCGGCTGTTGTGAGGTGGATGGCTCTTGGGTGGGTGTGTGCCTGCGTTTGTTCAGTTTGGGAAGAGGGTTCACAGACACACTAGGAGAGTACACAGGGGATGTGTGAATGGTAGTGGGGGTGGTGAGTGCACATGAGCAGTGTGTGGTGATGTGCCTGCTGGTGATGGAGGTAGTTGCTGAGGATGTAGTACATGCAGGTGTGAGTGGAGACGAGACAGGGAGGAAGGAGGAGGACGTGAAGGAGGGGGGCACAGTGGAGGCTGTGGATGTTGCTGTGTCTGAATGGGGATGGTGCTTGTGTGAGTGCCTGTGGGATGTGTGGTGCTTATGTTTGCCATGTCCACTCTTGTGTGTTGATGAGTGTGAATGCTGGTCTGATGATGTGCTTGGGATAAGCTGAGGTACAGGGGATTGGGTCTGGGTGGAGGAAGTTGGAGGGGATGAGGTTGGACACAGGGACAATGGCTGCCAACAGTGCTGAGGCCACAGCCTGAAATGCTCTCTGTTGGGCCGCGTAGCCAGAATAAATGCCCTCCAGGTACGCATTTGTTTGCTGGAAATGCATCTCAACACCCTGGATGGCATTCAAAACGGTAGATTGCCCAACAGTGAGGGATCTCAGGAGGTCAATAGCCTCCTCACTGAGGGCAGCAGGGTTGACTGGGGCAGTGCCTGGGGTGAAGGAGATGCCCGCCCTCCTGGGTGAGCGGGCACGAGAAACACGCTGAGGGGCTGCTGGGAGAGGGGTGCTGGTAGGGGGGGTGGCGGCTGTACCTGTTGATGCGTTGGGCACAGAGGTGCCTGCCACCGCAAGGGAGCTCCCATCAGAGGAGGAGTCGCCGTCGCTGGTGTATGCTCCTGTCCCTGTCTTGGTGCTCCCCTCGCCCTCCGTCCCACTGGTGCCTTCAGACTCCATTACTTCACCCTCCAGGGCCATGTGGGATGCTGCTCCTGTGCCACTGCTCCTCCACCAGATGATGCTAATGCATGCAAGAACAGGGTGACAAAGCAAAAAGGGGTATAAGACAGAAGAGACACATTGTCATTGCAAGCAACACCACTACCGTTGGCGGGCACAACACACAGGGAGCAGCCCTATGCACTAAGCCATGCACTAACAGTGCAGGGGAAAAGCACATGCCCAAGGGAGACTCTGTCTAGACCCATTTCATGCACAGCTGGAACCCCTGGGAGCCTGACTAGGTGTAGAGGACAAATACCCCCTTTGGGGTTGGAGTAGGAATGAAGCTGCAAAACAATGGATCTACCTTTGCGCGTCTGCCCTTGCCTAGGGGAACCCACAGGCCACCACCCCCACCCAGACACCTTCTCAAGCGCGCAGAGTCAGCTGAATGACAGTGTACTCACTCCCATGTGGCTGCTGTGATGCGCTCAAGCGCCCACCCAACTCCAGATATGCCACTGCCAGGATCCGGTACATAAGGGGGGTCATGGTGCGACGGGTACCCATTCCACGTTGGAAGGCCATCCCCAGCTGGGCCTCCGCCGTCTTCTTGCTCCAGCGGCGCAGGTCCTCCCATCTTTTCCGGCAGAGGGTGCTCCGTCTATGGTAGACCCCCAGGGGCTGCACTCCCTTGGCGATGGCACGCCAAACACCATTCTTCTGGTGGGCACTGACCGAGAGGAAATAGGAAGTTATAATGGATGTTACTATCCCGTACAGTTCTTCTCACACATTGCCTAAAAACCTCCCATCCTGGCCCAGACATACATACACACACACTATCCTCAAATGATGGCCTGTTGTCCCCCTCCCTCTTCCATCCATGACCCTCCATACAATCATGTGCCATCCACCATGCTCACAGTGTACTCACCTGTTTGTCTGGAGGACCGTACAGTTGCGTGTACTTGGGGAGGACCCCATCCACTAGTTTCTCCACAGGTCACAGCAGCACTTGCAGTGTAGGTCCTCTCCTTTTGAAAGTCAGGTATCAAGTGAGAGAACAGTTAGAAAATGGTGTCCACGTCCGCGGCGGTGCGTACCGTCCCCGCCGGCGTACATCGTCATTGGCTCCTGGAACCCATAGGGCCCAATGATAACCAATGCAGAATTGCGCTGCGTGCTTTGACCGCCTACAGCGACGGTGTACAACACCAGCGCAGTTACCTCATTTCCCCTTGTCCCACCCTACAGGTCAGGCAGCCGTCATTTCAGGGGGCTACATGGCAGGCCAAATAACTGTGTCACACCTATTTAGGCCAGGAATACGGACAGACAAAGGCACATAGAGAAAATGTAATGTTTTTGCAAAACAGCATTGTGATACCTAAATGTTGTCTGACCCTCTGCTCACCGTTCTCCTCCATAGGGCACGTCCGCACAGGCAGGTGATGAGATAGCGGCATCCTCCGGTGTACAGACCCCTGGTGGACCTGTCAACAATGGCAGACAGACACATCATGATCACTTACATACTTGATCGTGCAACAATCCAGGAACTGTGTGCCCAGTTGGAGCCAGACCTGATGTCAGCTATCCGCCATCCCAAAGGAATAAGCCCTCTAGTGCAGGTCCTGTCTGTACTCCATTTCCTGCCCAGTGGGTCTTTTCAAACAACAGTGGCCATGGCATCAGGGATGTCCCAGCCAATGTTCTCTATGTGTTGTCCAGAGTGTTGTCTGCCCTGCTGAAACACATGCGCATCTACATCGTTTTCCCTCAAGTGGAGGATTTTCCCACAGTGAAAGGTGACTTCTATGCCCTGGGACATATCCCCAACATCATTGGTGCCATTGATGGTACACAGGTGGCATTTGTCCCCCCCGCAGGAATGAACAGGTGTACAGAAATCGGAAAATCTACCATTCAATGAATGTGCAGATGGCGTGTTTGGCAGACCAGTACATCTCCCATGTGAATGCCAAGTATCCTGGCTCAGTGTATGATGCTTACATTTTGAGGAATAGCAGCATCCCTTATGTGATGGGGCAACTCCAGAGGCACGGTGTGTGGCTAATAGGTGAGCCCAAGGTCCCCACACCGTTTAGTTAGGTGTCTGGGTATGGGAGATTCCCTAATGTTTGGAGGATGTCTAACAGTTGTCCATCGATATTTGCAGGTGACTCTGGTTACCCCAACCTGCCATGGTTACTGACCCCAGTGAGGAATCCCAGGACAAGGGCTGAGGAATGCTACAATGAGGCACATGGGCGAACTAGGAGGATAATAGAGCACACCTTCGGCCTCCTGAAAGCCAGATTCTGGTGCCTCCATCTGACAGGTGGATCCCTATACTACTCACCGAAGAAGGTGTGCCAGATCATCGTTGCCTGCTGTATGTTGCACAATCTGGCTTTGCGATGCCAGGTGCCTTTTCTGCAGGAGGATGGGCCTGATGCTGGTCTTGTGGCAGCTGTGGTGCCTGTGGACAGTGAAGAAGAGGAGGCAGAAGAAGAAGATGTAGACAACCAAAACGACATCATCATGCAATACTTCCAGTGTGACACAGGTAAGAAGATGGAACTGCTTCCCACATCTCATTCTATTGTGGACTTAGCAGAAGTCTGCCTTTTTACCTCTGTGTATGGACCCTGACTTGTCATTATGGCTTTCCATTTCACAGATCTGGGTCCCCATTTGTGCCCTCTGCTATGTTTACTCATGGCCTACAGCTGTCCAATATTCGTATGTGAACAAGTACATTGACATTGCTAAATTGCAGAGATGTTGCAATTACACATTTGTGAAAGCGCAGTTTGACTCTAGATTTTGTGGTGATTCAAGGGTGTTTATCTCTGTGCAAACAAGTGGAGGAGGGTGTGAAATAGACTGGGGTGATGGTGGAGGAATGTCCATGGCAAAGTCCAGTCTCTTGGTCTCACAGGTGCATTGTCCAATAGGGCATAGGAAGTGGAGCTATGGCAGTTTAAGGTGGACAGGGGGACAAAGTGGGACAGAAGGGTGACATTCAGGAGGGTCTTATTTCCTGGCGCGGGTCTTGGCAATGTTCTCTGTATTGTTCCTGGATCTCACGGACCGTTTGCAGGGTGGTTCTCCTTCTGCAGGGGGTGGTGTGCTGGTGGCCTGTTGGTCCTGTGGCGGTGCCACCTGTCCACTAGCGCTGGCGGAGGTGGAGGGCTGTTCATCGTCCAGGCTAGTGTCAGGGGCCCGTTGGTGTGCCACTGTGTCCATCATGGTGTTGACAAGGTCTGCCAGCACCCCTGCAATGGTGACCAGGGTGGTGTTAATGGACTTCAAGCCCTCCCTGATCCCCAGGTAGTGTTCCTCCTGCAGCCGCTGGGTCTCCTGAAACTTGGCCAGTACTGTGCCCATGGTCTCCTGGGAATGGCTTTAAGCTCCCATAATGTTCGAGAGTGCCATGTGGAGTGTCGGTTCCCTGGGCCTGTCCTCCCCCTGTCGCACAGCAGTCCTCCCAGCTTCCCTGTTATCCTGTGCCTCTGTCCCCTGAACCATGTGTCCACTGCCACTGTCCCCAGGTCCCTGATTGTCTTGGTTTGGTGGGTTTGCTTGGGTTCCCTGTAGTGGTGGACACACTGCTGATTTACGTGTCCTGGGGACAGAGGGATGGGCCCGCTGGGTGGGTGCTGTGGTGGTGTTTCCTGATGGGGGAGGTTCAGTGGTGGTTTGGGACTGTGTCAGGGAAACCGACTGTCCCAGGGTCCCTGATGGGCCGGGCTAGTTATCTTGATCCAGGCATGCAGAGCTGCTGTCATCACTGAGGGCCTCTTCTGTGGGGGGACTGGATATGTCTGGCACCTCCTGTCGGGTGACGTTGGGTATGGGTCCTGTTTGGGTGTAAATGCATGGTTTTAGTATCTCTGTGTGCCATCTTGTGCATTGGGTGAGGTACCCTCTACTCCTGTGCTTGCATCATTGTGTTTGCCCTTTTGTGATACTTGTTTTGGGGTCTGTGTGGGTATCTGTGCCGGGCATGCTTTGGTGCCGGTGGTCCATGCAAAGGTGTTGCATGCAGGGCCTTGGTATTGAGATGTGTGGGTTGTGATAGTAGGACATATGTGAGATGATAGTGTGATGGGAGTGAGGATAAGGGTGGGGGTATGTGATGGCATGCAGGTGGGGTTGGGGGATAAAGTAGTTAAGATATGACTTACCAGAGTCTAGTCCTCCTGCTACTCCTCCGAGGCCCTCAGGATGCAGTATCGCTAAGACTTGCTCCACCCATGTTGTTAGTTGTGGGGGAGGAGGTGGGGGTCCACTGCCAGTCCTCTGTACAGCAATCTGGTGTCTGGATACCACTGAACGCACCTTCCCCCGTAAGTCGTTCCACCTCTTCCTGATGTCATCCCGTGTTCTTGGATGCTGTCCCACTGCATTGACCCTGTCGACGATTCTCCACCATAGCTCCATCTTCCTCGCAATGGAGGTCTGCTGCACCTGTGATCCGAATAGCTGTGGCTCTACCCGGATGATTTCCTCCACAATGACCCTAAGCTCCTCCTCTGAAAACCTGGGGTGTCTTTGAGGTGCCATGATGTGGTGTGGGTGATGTGTGAGGTGCTGTCTGTTGTGATGTGTGGGGTGATGTGTTGGTGTGTTTTGTTTGAGGTGCGTGGATGTTGTATAAGTGATAGTGTTGTGTGTCTGTGGATGCTGGTGTTGTGTTTGCTGATCTCTCTCTCTGACCTTCTTCGAAGTTTTAGGTTGTAAGGGTTTGGGGGTAATGTGGATGTGTCTTTTATAGTGGTGTGTATGTGTGGTGTGTGTATGTGTATCAGGTGTGTGTATTTCAAGTTGTCTAATGTGGTTGTGTTTATAAATGTGTGTGTATTTTGAGCGCGGTGGTGTGTACCGCCAATGGATTACCGCGGTTGAAAGACCGCCGCATTGATTCGTGGGTCGTGATAGTGTGGGCATATTCTTGTTGGCGTGACGGTGTGGGTTTTGGTATCGCCAGTTTATCACTGACCTTTGGTGTGGCGGACTTGTGTGGGTGTCTGTATTGTGTCGGATTCTGAGATGTGGGTCGTAATGCCTGTAGCGGAATTCCGCCGCTGCAACGGTATGTTGGCGGTCTTCAGCACGGTAGAAAGCGGGATTTACCACCAGGGCTGTAATGAGGGCCTATATTCCTAAAGAATCCAAGACTTGTTGTTTGTCATATATATATCTTTGGTACCCTGTAATAGAAAGGAATTCCCTTTGGAATACCAATCGGTATTTTAGGTGTATTATCTGAATCCCTGCTTATATCCAGTTGGTACTTAATCTAAGAACTCCCAAAAATCCACCTTACCAGCGTGTGGATAGATGGCCGATGACGAAGCATTCCACTGCTTTTGGGTGAGGGGGTCTACTCTATTTCTTGGAAAAGACAATAGGGTGACTGTGACTGTGGTATTTGACTTTTCCCACCTCCCCATTCCTCCCTTTTTGGCTCTCTGAGTCTAGTTGTTGCGGTGTGCTTAATGATTTGATTTGAACCTCTGATGCTTTCAAGCAGTCTTTAATGGAATAAGTGCTATACAAAATAACTCAAATACAAAAAAGGAAGACATAAAAAATGCTTTGAGCATGAAATGCCTTAATACATTGAAATACAACGAATATACAGTGAGCATCAAATAAGCCACTGTACTCAGGAATTCTAATCATATTCTGATCCTCAATTAGTTTGAAGAATCTCTGAATCTACGGTACCTAAATGGTTTTCTCAAGATAAAATACTGTAGATCTGTTTAGCCATAACCCCCTATCATCAGACCAAACATGGTGTTGAACAGTCCTGAAATGGCATATTCACTAACATTGCCCTGTCCCAGTAACGACAGACCAAGAGCAATACCCAAAGGTATTGGAGCACTTTCCATGAGCACCAGTAACATTACACAGGGTCACAGTCATTGATTTAGGCACAATTAGATTAAGTGATTTGCCTTGAATCACAGGATATTGAGCTGATGCAGAGACTCCAACCTGGTTCCCAGCTCCAAAGTCCGCAGCTCCTGCCATAACACCACATTCTCTCCCTGCATAATGCAAACATTAGGGTCCTAAGACTGCAGCTAGTTGTTAAGTATCTTTCAAAAAATATTCTCAAAATTCACTTGATCATTAATTGCACAGAATTGTCTCAGTAACTCCCTCATGAATAATTCGCTGGTATACACGGGCGTGCAGGCACTTTGCTGCTGTTCAGTGACTGGCAACCTAGGGTGGTGGCCCGTCTCTTCCCCTGCATCCTCTCAAAGAAGCAGCTGATCCTTAATTTCAAGTTTTAAATAGGATTTTTAAAGTTGTAAAAGTACATCTTGCATTCTGTTATAGTTTATGTATTTCTGTATTCTTCTAGATAAATATTTAGATCTATGGTGTGTGTGCTGGGTGCGTGCACTTGTGTGCGTGAGTGAGTGTGTGTATGTTATTTTCTGTTTGTTTGAATGTGTTTGTGTGTGTGTGCAACTGTGTATGTCTGTGTATGTTTGTACATGTGCGTGCATTGCATATAGCGGAAATGGTCATGCAGGTGGCATATTTGAGCATCACAAATCCTGGATAGCAGGCAGAGCGGGTCTGTGGTGAACATATAGAAACAGATGCCAAGAAGTGGACCTGACATGGATATGAGGGCACAGGACACTGCCAGTCTTGTCTGAGGTGTGACGCTGCTGGAGGAGCCCACATGACAACTACTGCTGTGTCCCTGGAGGTGTTGAGAGAGACGGCTGGGTGATGCTTGTGCCCTTTGGGTGTGGGACCTGCTCTGTCCTGGGAGGATCTCCCCAACCTGCTGCTGTGAGGTTGCAGCCATGTGACAGGTCTACCCTTCTATAAGGGGAAAGGAAAGGCCACCCCTTTAGGGGCTGAGATATAGCCTTTTTTCAAGACCTTTTCTAAGACAAAATAAACTGCTGCTCTCCCCTGCCACATCCATAATATGTCTGGGTAGTGGCAGGGACAAGTCACACTGAGGAAACTGGGGAGACAGTGGGAGAGCCCCTAACACAGCCCGAAAGCACCATGACTGGATTTTAAATGCTGTCAGCAATCCAGGAACACTGGCACCCACACCGGCCAGCCCAGGGAGAGACATTGTATGTGGGCCTGAGCTCTGGAAGAGAACTTATAAGCAGCTGGGGAACCCTCATGGCAGGAGAGAAACACTGCGGTACCACCAATTACGAAGCATTGTGATGACGAAAAAGGCATCCAAAATGGATGCTGTCATCTAAAAAAATAACAAGTTTGCTTTTCAAGTTAGCGATGTGGTGTAACATACAGAGCTGATGACTTTGAGACTGAGAAACAGGGTCTGAGTCTTGTCATCGGCCCTATAAAAAACATGGCAATTGTAACAAATAAAATTAAGCTTGTAACAAACAAAATTAAACAATGGGTTTACATTAAACTTTGCATGCATATGAAACCTGAACACACGGAAGTCGCACTGCTAATATAAAAGGTGGGTGAGCTCAAACAAACATAGAATTGAGCTTTGTATCTCCATGCTACAACTGTAACTGCCAAAAAAGCACCAAAAGAATATGAGCCGAGGCAGGAAACAGTTAAAAAGGAGTTCCACCCAACAACAGATAAACAATCAAAGCGTAAGGAAACTGTACTTGGCCGGTGCTCCTCAGCCAAGAATGGAAAAAATGTATTGGCTGTGCTAACCAGTTACGAGGCAGCAAAGAAGAGTGACACTGCAGTCATCCTAAGGTAGCAACCTCACAAAATAAAATGATGGACTGAGTGTTGAAACTTTGCAAACACTAACCCCCAGTCACAGATCTGGGTTTAATCTATCGTTATTTGGCTCGCTACGTCCCCCCAGTTTGGACCCAGCCATATGCAAATCAGTCTGACCCTGCTCCCCATGGGACCAGTCCAGCCCGCACTACCAAGCCAGGTCCTCCCTGGACCGGAAACAAGCATCATATGACCTGGAGTGCCTGAAAAGTGTCAACACTCCACTCATCATCTTGTTGTGTTGTCATCCAATGATAATCAGCAGACGGGCTCAAAGTCCTTTTACAGAATATAGCAGGTCTTGCAGACAGCACATGTGAGCTGTCTGAGTTCAACCTAAATAGTACTGGCTAATCCTACAGCTCTGGCCTTGGCAAGCTAGTACAGTGATTAAAATAAGCTTTATTTTTTGTTGCAAACATGTCACAAACAAAGAAAACATGCTGCCAACTAAATGTGGCAGATATATGCTTGCAATAAAACAATTTAAATTGAAAAAAATAGCCATTACATAGAATGTTAACAGAACATTAAATGTATGTAAACCTTCTTGTGTTCTAACACACATCAAAAGTAAGTATCATTCCTATTGAAGTGAAGAAAAGGTACTAGTAGCATCATTTCCTCTCATAGGTGATAATGCATATGACAAACAAAGGTGGATACCAATATCTTGCACAAATCCCACCAGAGGCATGTATTGCAGGTAAAACACAGCCCCCAAAAAGGTAATGACTGTGATGGAGATCAAACCTGAATGTTAAAATCCAGACGTAGGTGTGTACTAAAATCTGCTGGTGTACTGAAATAGAGCTTTGAACCTTCCTGCAAGATATTCCCCACTTTTGTATTGTTGCACAATTTAACAATGGATAGGGTCTCTGATGGTGAGATTGAGAAGGATAATGTGGTGGAAGATGATGAGAATGGTCATCCACCACAGGTGCAGGACAGTGATTGGCCTAAGGTAGGATGCACTAAAAGAAAAAAATATCTCAAAGTATATACAGTAGTAGTATATAGATTTGAAGTACATGGGTCCAATTAATTGACGAGGTAGGAATTTACACAAGTAGCATTAATCCCTAAATATGAAGTCAATTAAAAATGTTTGCAATTTACAAGCAGGTGCCTAATATCATTCACAGGTCCCAAGGAGAATCCTTGCAAAACCTTAGTGCATTGCCATTTAGTACAATTCATTCTTTTTCCAAATATGTATGTATACATAATGTACATCCACTCATTGTGTTAGAGCAATTGTACATTGAAGGTTTTGTTTTTCACATGGAAATATATGTATTTCCCCCTCTACCTCTTGCTCCAATTTTGCTCCCTTCACGCTACTCAAAGAAACTGATTTATTCCTGCCTGTAGCAGGAGTAAATCTCAAACCATTCCCAGGAAGTTTCCGAATACACACAAACCAATCCGTTTGTGGATGTTCCCAAACATCCTGCACCATTTACTTCCTGAAGTGCACATTTTCCACCCCTGGGGGAAGATTCATTAATATGAAAAGCCACACATGAGTAGATCTTTTGTGAAGCACAAGCAGAGATCTAACGTCATAAAATAGGCCAGGTGTGTATTAAAACTATGTGCATGAATGGCTTTGTGAATGAGGCCATCAGAGCCTAAAAGAGATGTTAAAAATGCAACAAAGTTATTTAAAAATTTGGACCAGCTGGGCAACTACTCAATTATGACAGCTGTTATAGCATAATTGAAGTGCAACATTTTAAGTATGTAAAACAGTGGAACAGAATACCAAAATATGTTCTATTAATGATTTTCTTTATTAAATAGACCATCACCTGCACCATGTTTCTCCCTGCAAAGGATACCCAGGGCCCTGGATGTTAGACTTGTTGGCAATGCAGTGTTCCCTATGCTGGGCTCCTCACTCTCCTTTGGTATGCACCATGACCCCTGTTTCTCAGCTATCACTGCTGTAAAATAGGTTGTCTCTTGCAACAAACCTGAAGCAGATTATTACTGACATGAGCTACATCTTCACAGAACCTAACTGTTCACCTGCAATGTGCTACATGTTTATTCACTAAATTGCATATTGCGGTGCCCTGGGCTCTGTCCATTTCCTATGCATGTGTATGGTAAGCACCCTTCCCCTCACTCCATCTAGTATTTACTCAAAACTGGAACATATTTCGGCATGGTTATCTTCATACCACTATAGAAGACTACTGTGTAACATTTAATTTTTGAGGGCTTGTACATGGGGAGTAGGTATTGTTGTGGGTCGAGTAGGCACCAGCCACCTAGCCTGCCAGTTGCCCTTGGCCTCCAGTTCCTGCTTGTTCCATCCTAATTCAGTGAAACTGCTACTCCCCAGGTTTTCCCACCCAGACTTTCCCACTCTCTGTTCTTTCTGCCAACAGAAGTCCCACCCACGCCTGGACCTACTTAATGCAGGGTGCAATGTGACTGCGCAGCAGCCTCACACAGCGGGACCCGCCAGGGTGCTAAAGGTATGCCAAAGACAAGCCCATCTTCCTAAACCTGGATCAGGCCCAGTGCCATGACCCTTGGTACTCCCACCACCCCAGAGATACACCTTCGCTGAGCTCTACACCCTTGACCCCGGATGCCGCAACAAACACTGCCTCTGCTCCGACTCACACTCCATGGTAGGACATTTTGGGTCATATTTATAGGCCCCTGGCACCACCGCAGCATCACTTTTAGTGACGCTCCAGTGCGCTAAGCACAGCACCATATTTTCAAGGTGGCATGAAGCGTGAAGCCACTTTTTGTGGCTTAACGCCACCTTGTAAATATGGCTCCTTCCTATGCAGCACTGTGCGTGGAAGGGGCGTGCAATGGGTGTAGCTGTGGGCCGCAGCAACACCCATTGCTTTTTGATACTGCCTCAGATTTACGAAATCTCATAAACCTGAGGCAGAGCCCAAATCTAACACCCCCCCCAGGGGTGATGTTAGCAAGGCGTTTTTAGTTTTTTCTATGCGTGCTGTATTCTACTGCATGCATAGAAAAAGCAAAATGCAAGAAATTATTGTTTATGTGTGGGAAGGTCTCCCTTCCTGCACATAAATAATCACTTGAAAATTACTCTTTGGCATTTGTGCCAAAGCACCATTAGGCATTGTTTATGTGCAGAAAGGGACACCCTTCCACACATAAACAATCACACCCCTCAACCCAGACATCCTTGCACGATGGTGCAAGGATGCCTGCGTTGGCAGCTAAATTTAGCATCAGTGCAGGGAGAAACGCAGGGATGCGCTGTATTCCTATAAATATGGGGAATCCCTGTGTTTCTAAAGTGACCGAGCGCGGCGCTGCCAATTTTGGCGCAGCACTGTGCTGAACCACTTTTCTTTAAACGTGGCCCTTCATCTGCACAGCCACAGCACACACACCAACCAGCCCCACTCTGAACACACCACAGTCACCACCTGAACAAAAACACCAACTCACATGCACCCTTCTCAACACACACTCACTATGCAAACACACCACTGAGATTTGGGACCTCATCTCCACTCTCACAACAGCTGCCCTCTTTATCACTGAGACCTGACTCCACTCCACTTCTGCACCCAATCTCACCACCACAATACACGAAGGATGGAAGATCACCCACCTACCGTGACCACATCAACAAGCCTGGTGGAGGGATTGCTATCATGCACAAGGAATCCATCCAATACACTGCCATAAATGACATCACCTCAGCCATGGAACACCTCAGCTTCCAACTCCAAGCAGAGAGCAAAACACCATCCGGGGCACTCTTGCCTACTGTCCTCCAGTTCCACATCCAACCCCGAGGCAGCCCTCATCATGGCTACCGACGAAATCTGAGCCCTACTTACCCTAGGAGAGATTGTGGCTCTAATCCTCCGAGACCAATCAGCAGGGTTCAATATGGTCTCCCACCACTCACCCATCACAAGGATGCACAGCATAGGCATCCAAAAAGCCACCCTCAGATGCATCACTTCTTACCTCAACGGAAGAGGGTAAAAAGTCTGACTTCCCCCTTCACCTTCGAACTCAAAGGAAATAATCTGTGGAGTAGCCCAAGGACCCTCACTCAGTCCCTCCCTCTTCAGCACTTAGATGACACATCTGGCCAGCATCGCTAAAACCCATGGACTCAAATCGTATCCTATGCCGATGACACACAACTCATCCTCTCCCTCTCCAAAAACACCACCAAGACCAACTTCCACAACTGCATGACAGACATCATCAACTGGATAAAGGACAACTGCTTGAAGCTCAACATGGACAACACAGAGGTACTGAAACTAAAGATTCCCATGGGCTGCATCCTGGTGGCCCTCAGAAATCAGACCTACTCCTTCGCCCACTGACCACGCTAGGAACCTAGGCATCATTCTGGACAACAAGTTAATCATGATGACTCAGGTCAAATCCGTCTCCTCCTCCTACCCTAAAGCTCCAGACGCACCAGTACCCAGGCCCTAATCTCCAGCCTACTGGACTACTGCAAAGCTGGAGTCAGACATGTCCTGGATCTTCTTAGACAAGCCTACATCACCCCCTACCTCAGGGAACTCCACTGGCTCCCTGTACAGAAAAGATGCTGGTTCAAGCTCCTAACCCATTCACCCAAGCCTCTACACAACTGCAGAACTGCCTACTTAAACCACCGCCTGAAATTTCATCAGCCCACTGGAGACCCCCAGTGTGCATCACTTTCTCTAACCCACACACACCGCTTCTGACACAGCAGATGCCAAGGTCACTCCTTCCCCTGCCTAGCAGCGAACACATGGAATGAGTTACCCTTTTATCTATGGACCGCCCCATCTGTTCTAGAGTTCTGAAAGTCCCTGAAGACCTGGCTAATCTGCTTATCAACTGGACCCTGCCAGTGCCTGAATACCCTCATGGTTGACAAGTAGTACTCTACAAATCTACTGATTGATTGATTGATTGGCTTAGCTGCCCTCCACTGTGAGGTTCACTGTGGCTTGTGGTCTGTTCACCTCCTATTTAGTTTCTTGAAATGGGAATCATGTTATTAGAGGGATGTTATCAAATTTCACAGTCTGGGCCTGATTTAGAATTTTGCTCAATGGTGATGGATATCCTGTCTGCCAAAATCTAAATCCCATACGATAGAATGAGATTTGGATTTCAGCGGACAGAATATCTGTCACCGTTGTGAGAAAGTAACCCATCCAGCGAGGTCTAAAACAGGCCCTCTGTCTCAATTGCCTAATCTGCTTGGGCATGTGCCCTCTGGGCATGAATAACACATTGTATGTAGTTATTTTAAACGCACTCATCGAAGGCTCACTGATAACTATGATACATTTTATTTGTGATTGTAATATTTTTTATGTTAATATTTGATTTCAAAGGACAACATCTACCAGAACGTATTGCAATAGATTCATGGTGTTCTGCATTGACCACTATAACTGGAAATGGAGTCCAATGACAGGATGTGACACATTTTTCTCTACGTATTTGTCATGAAATTGATTTTTCAATAATTTGGTGTAAATTGTTAACATTTGGTTTGATCTTTGTCCAAATTGTCCTCTCAAAGCTGTTAAGAAGTTTTTCCCAAAGAGTTCATCATTTTAATTTGTGACCTTTTGCACCACAATCTTTCAATCTTCTTCGTTGAACCTCTTTTTCTGCTTTTTTTTGTTTACACAGTTTTGACACTGCCTTGCACTTCTGGAATTTGCTTTCTGAAGAGATTTCTATTGGTGCTTTCCATTTTAAAAGTATATAAACGCAAGCGTGAAAGGCATTCCTTTTATTTTTGAAAGTATCAAAGGGACTGACTATCATATACTCCTTCACACCTAATATCTTTATCCTGGTTATTGGTTCAGTACAGTGCACTCTCCAACATGGGCATTGTTTTAACTTATAGGATCCAGCCTCAAAATATCTCCTTCATGCCAGCTGTAGAATAGGGTGTGCATGCCACTCTTTCAATGACCCTCTCTCGACTCCTCCTCTGCTCTCCAGGACTCTCCCACTGCACACACTGGACAGCCCTCTTTCTGCACTTCCCCTACTCCGCCTGCTGCTGTTTCTGTGCCCATTCAACCTGACAAACAACAACGTAGGCATAGGTATGCACCACCCTAAACAGGAATAAAAGGTGAGCAGAGAACCTGAAGTAATGAATCACTAGGGTAATTATATCGCAGAGGAGGGATTCTAGCGGAACCCAGAGTTTGTGGGTTCCCTTGGATGAGACCAAGAAATTAGCCAAAATACATCGAAAATGTTTTTTTTTTTTTTTAAAGGGGAAAAAGGGCTGCAGAAGAAGGATTGTGTTTTTTTTCTCCTGAAAATGGCATCAACAAAGGGTTTGCGGTACTAAAATCACCATATTCACAGCTTTCAGGAACAGGCAGACTTGAATCAGAAAACCACACTTTTCAACACAATTGAGGCATTTTACTAGGACATACCCCATTTTTACTACTTTTTGTGCTTTTAGCCTCCTTCCAGTTAGTGACAGAAGTGGGTGGGAAACAAATGCTAGATCCCAGACAGCTAAACATTTCTGAAAAGTGGACAGAATTCTGAATTCAGCAAGGGGTCATTTGTGTAGATCCTACAAGGTTTTTGTACAGTAAATAATGGCTGAAATAAAAAAAAAAAGAAATTGAGGTAAAAACACAGCCATTTTTCTCCATGTTTTACTCTGTAACTTTTCCTGAGATGTCAGATTTTCAAAAGCAATATACCATTATGTCTGCTGGACTCTTCAGGTTGCAAGGATATATAAGAGTCAATAAATGAGCTGCACTTTGCAATGGGTTTTCATTGTATACGGGGTATACAGCAATTCATTTGGTGAAATATAAAGAGGGAAAATAGGTATCAAAGAAACCTTTGTATTTCCAAAATGGGCATAAAATAAGATGTTGCGAAGCAGTGGTTATTTGCACATCTCTGAATTCTGAGGTCCCCACACTAGCATGTAAATTACAGGGCATTTCTCAAACAGACCTGTTTTTTATACACTGTCTTACATTTGGAAGGAAAAAAGGTCGAGAAAGACAAGGGGCAGTAACACTTGTTCTGCTATTCTGTGTTCCCTCAAGTCTCCTGATAAAAATGATTCCTTACATGTGTGGGTAGGCCTAGTGCCTGTGACAGGAAACGCAACATGGACACACCACTTTTTAAAATTGAAATTGGATGTGTTTTTTGCAAAGTGCCTAGCTGTGGATTTTGGCCTCTAGCTCAGCCAGCACCTAGGGAAACCTTCCACTCAGCATTCCCCCAAGTCTCCCATTAAAAATAGTACCTCACTTGTGTGGGTAGGTCTAGTGCCCACGACAGGAAACGCCCCAAAACGCAACATGGACACATCACATTTTTACATTGATAACTGATGTGTTTTTTGGAACCTAGGGGAATCCAAGATGGGGTAACTTGTGGGGCTTTCACCAGGTTCTGTTACCCAGAATCCTTTGCAAACCTCACAATTTGGCAAAAAAACACTTTTTCCTCACATTTCGGTGATAGAAAGTTCTGGAATCTGAGAGGAGCCACAAATGTGCTTCCACCCAGCACCCCCCCAAGTTTACTGATAAAAATGGTACCTCACTTGTGTGGGTAGGTCTGGTGCCCGCGACAGGAAATGCTTCAAAACACTATGTGAATCCATCACAATGATCAAATACACTACTTGTTTTTGCAGGGGCACCTGCGTTTTGGTCCTGGCCTCTTAAGCCATCTAGAGAAACCTACCAAACCCAAATATTTCTGAAGACTAAACACCCAAGGGAGTCCAGGGAGGTGTGACTTGCGTGGATCCTCATTGTTTTCTTGCCTAGGATCCTCAGCAAACCTCAAATTTAGCTAAAAGATCACATTTTTCCCACATTTCTGTGTGGGTTCACCTCACTGGCACAAATTCCTACCACCCAACGTTCCCCTCTGTCTCCTGTTAAAATGATACCTCACATGTGTAGGTGGGACAAGTGCCTGTGACAGTAAAGAGCCATAAACATGTCAAAAATGAGGGGAAACCAAAGTGGGTCCAAAAGTGCAGTTTAATATCAAATGTCCTCTAGCTTGCCATGAAATAAGATGTTTTAGTGTGCAGGGGGAGATCTGAAATGCTGTTACCCCCTTCAGTTGGGGTGTTGGCAATGCCCATACTGGTTGGTAGCCACCACCCCACTATTTTTTTAAATTCCCTGGCAGTAGTAGGCTTTTTGGCCCTCCGGGGGTGGATCGGAGGTAATTGCCCCATCTGCCCACTGGTGGGCAGAACAACTTTGTCCCCATTTACTTTGAGTGGGGGTATGGCCATACCCCCACCCTCTTTTTATGAACAAAAATCTTTTCTGGTCTCTGGTGGGCTTTCTGCCCCCCTTGGGGACAGATGGGCCTTACAAAAATAGGCCAATCTACCCCCAGGGGGGCAGAAATGGGCAACATTAATGTGCCCCCATGGGGAGCAACCCTTGCCCAACGGGCTGCCCCCCAAACAAAACACACATACACATACACGCACCAATCTCTGGTGCCTAAGTGGTTACAGATGGGCCTTATAGAAGTACGCTGATCTGCCCCAAGAGGGGCAGAAATGGCCTAAAAAAGAATTGCCCCCCAGGGGAGCGACCCTTGCCTGAGAGGTCACTACACGTTTGTAAAAAATAAAAAAATAAAAAATCCCTGGTGCCTAGTTAGGCCGGTCTGCCCCTAAGAGGGGCAGAAATGGCCTAAAATATATTTGCCCCTCAGGGGAGTGACCCTTGCCTAATTGGTCGCTCCCCTTGCATGAAACTGATGTTTAAAAAAAATCCCTGGTGTCTGCCCACCTGGGGCATGAACATATGTAGAAATATTTCAGAAATGCGTAAGAAATATTTGTGCACCGGCTAAAACATAAGGAGATTGCCCAGTGACTATTAAACGCAAAAAATCAAGGATATTCTGTGCATACCAACACCCACAATGGGATGAATGTGTAAGAAAGATAGAGCAATTTGTGCATGCATCAAAAGTGCAAATACCTACTACAAGAAAAATAAAGCCTGTGACACGAGAAACTAATAGGTGGGTGTCAGGATGAATAATATATATCTATGAGTCTATCAAAAACCTAGGAACAGAAAGGGTCAGGAAGGTCCAGTCATCAAGCCGCTTAAATGCACACAGTCCCCAGTGTGAACAGAAGAGAGTTGCAAAAAAGAGCTATGATACAAGACTAACCTGAAATTCAACAATTCTCAAGGCATCAAACGGTGGCGTCCGTATCCACAGAGTTGCACATCTGTTAGATGTAAAGGCTTGTGTTCATACACCACAGGGACATGGAGACACTGTGCCATAAGTATAAGTGAAAAAGTACAGACATATGTTGAAATGAGAGAAATGTAAAGTGCAGACAATTAATTTATGTTATGAACCTGTCTGAAGAGTCATTTTTGGCCCTTTAAATTTCTGCCATTTTCAAAATAATGAGTGTCTGTTTGTGTCATAGATGTAATGGTCAACAACAAAAAGTACACTGTTCCTGGAACTGGGGGGACGATTTAAGTTTCAGGAGCAAGAGCCCTCACACACCCAGATGGGTGTCATGCTTCATCATAGGGAAGCTCCTCGTCAGACCGGCGGTGCAATATCTGACGGGCTCCCCTTTCGGGGGCTCTTTACCGGAGATCTTTTAATGAATCAGGGGTGGCTGCCGTAAACATCATGAAGGTCAGACACTCCTTATGGCAGGAGAGTGGATATTAAAATTGATTAGGAACTCCTACTTAGTCTACTTTTACTGGTTTATCTCAGGGAGTAACAATCAAGATTAAAAACAAACAAAAAAGTGGCAAATGAGGATAATGATCAACCACTTTACAAATGCCTGGAGATCTGGGAAGTTATCACCTGACCCCTATGGTCTGGTCAACATGTTTCGCGTCGTGCGGTCATGAAAGATCCTTTAACGCTTCATCAGGACCTATAATAAACTACGCTTCTCCTGACTGTAACAAAAACAACAAAGACACTATCTATTATATATGTGGAAAGAAGTAACAGTCACTTACATTTGTGTGTACTGTCTCGTCAAAAATCCAAATAAAAAAAAGTCGCCCTAAGAAATAAGTACAATAAAATATAATATACACGGTTAAATGACCACAACACCCAGAGTGGATCAGTGAGCTAGGTGATGTCGAAAACATAAAAAAATTATGCTTACCATCCCTTATCGTATGGGGGGCCCCTTGGGGAATAGCACGGTCCAGCCAGTCGCTTCTGATGTGAGTAACACACCATAAAGGTTAACGAGATATATGTTGTGAGGTAGACAGTATATAGTCCCATTTAACATTTCATACTGGTAGAAACAAATTAGCACACAACATTTAAAATTCCAACAATGTGCATCATATCATGATTGTATCTGGTACACTCAGCATGTATGGATAAATCAAAGCCAGTCACATCTAACCTTACCCGACTAGTAAACAGTAGTGGATAAAACCATGTGTATCCAAAATTCCAACAATGTGCACCGTATCAAGATTGTACCTGGTGAACTCAGCATATAGGGATAAAACTTAGCCAGTCACATCTAGCTTTACACAACTGGTAAACAGTAGTAGACCAATTGTCACCTACAAACGTTCCCTAATATATAATGTGTCCACGGAGCTGCCCCAGTAACGATCCTTATGCTTTAAAATAATATATATGTTGTCAAGAATGAAGGTCCCCCAGATAGCGTAAAGACGAAGTCCAGCCCTTCATCACTTACTTGTGCCACGGTGTTTACTGTCGCGGTAACCTACCCGCGGCGTGCTTGTCCCCGAAATACTGCTACGGGGAAGAACTCGGCGGTATATAAAGCACGGATCGGGCGTTCTTCCGCGTCACGAGGTCACAGCGTAATTGAAATGAAAGACGGACTACGTCTACTGAATGCATCATTTTCAAAACGTCTTTTCGCCGCAATTTATGTGGCGGCCATCTTGGAAGGTGGAAAAGTGATGGTAAATATACCCAGGTTGGAGGGGGAAAAAAACAAAGGGGGCACGTAATGGACCTGGAATCGGAAAGAAGCAACAATCTAAACAGCACCACATGGTATGCTGAGATGCAAAAGTGAGGAGATTGAGCGAAGGGGCCTCAGAATATACCCATTGGAGATCGGATGTAGAAAATCACAGATTAGCAAAAGTAAGGAGGAACCTCTTCTCAAGATTAAGTTTACCACTCCTTGAAATATCTGGAATTGTGGAGTCGACAACACACAAAGTGAAGTAATATTCAGTCATGATAAAAATAAGGAGGGTTGCTCAATCGAGGCCTGGGTTTCGTCCCTACATCTACTGAGGATTTCTTTAGGCTTAATTGTGAACTCTCTCAATTTTTCCGTAAAATCAGATTACAATTCTACTTTTCAGATATATCATCCGATAGCACCCAGACAGACTCTGGATTAAGACTTAAATCGACTTTTTCCCCACCCCCAACAGCCATCCCATGCGAGGTTCTAGCCTTCGAGAAAGCGGTCTTAACTGACCTGGCAATGATACATCCGAAACGTCCCTTTGTTAATATTCCGACAGTCGAAAGGAAAGCTCTGAGGACACTGGATGAAGATACCTCTATTGTCATTAAACAGGCTGATAAGGGAGGGGCTATAGTGATAATGAATACCGGGGACTACCGGCAAGAATGTCTACGGTTGTTGAATGATAACACTTACTACGCTAAGATCAATAGGGACCCCACCCCTAGATTACAATCTCAGATCAAATCAATGATCCTTGAAGCAACCACTAATGCCTGGATCTCCCCCAAAGAGGCAGCCTTCTTGGACACTCCTCATCCCAGAGTCCCATACTTTTACTGCCTCCCCAAGATCCACAAAGATATCTTGCCACCTCCGGGACGGCCGATTGTGTCAGGCATTGGGTCTTTACTAGAACCATTGTCTGTTTTTTGCGACCACTTTTTACAACCTTTGGTTAAGAAATCCTCGACTTACTTACAAGATACCAAGGATGTATTGAACTTGATTGAACTAATTAATGACACAGTCGACGTCCATGGTTTGATTACTCTGGACGTTGAGGCATTATATACAAACATACCACAAGACGCGACTCTACAGGTAGTAGAAACTACACTCTTAGACAATAATGAAAACCTGACGTCACCAGTCTCCTTTATTATGCAGTGTGCTAATATGGCAATGACTGAGAACTTTTTTCAGTACGAAGATCAATTTTACCACCAGATAAGGGGTACTTGCATGGGAAGTACTTTTGCCCCTAGTTTGGCATGTTTATACATGTATAACTTCGAGAAACAGTTTATCTTACCTCCTACAAACCCGTTTTCTGCCAACATCAAACTATGGCGTCGTTATATCGACGACATCTTGGTAGTATGGCACGGGTCCCTCACGACTGCCTCTACCTTCACAGATTGGGTGAATACTCTCAATCCTTTTTTGAAATTCACATCTATAGTGTCAACTAAGGAGATTAGTTTTTTGGATTTGTTGATAACTATTCAGAATGGTAAATTAACCACTAGCACATACCACAAACCTACTGACCGAAATAGCCTTTTGACATACGATAGCCATCACCCTAAAGCGTTACGTGATAACTTGCCATTTGGTCAATTCTTGAGGTTGAGACGAAACTGTAGCTCAACACACGGATACAACACACAAGCCAAAGAGCTCCAAACAAAATTGCTTGCACGCAATTACCCTCATGACATTGTCAAACAAGCTCGTAAAAGAGCGAGGAACAATAATCGTGAATCACTACTCGCACAGAATACTAGGGACACCAATAACCTACTGACATGTGTAACCACCTTTACTCCTCTATCTAACAAGATTAAAAGCCTTATCTTGAAGAGATGGTCCATACTTGGCAGTGGAGGTGGCACAATTTCTAGACCATTATTCGCATTCAAACGATCCCAGAACATCAAGGACTTGTTAATACACACACGCCCCAAAAATACTACCCAGACACAGCCAACACTATGGAATCTCCCCCCGGTGTCCGGGCACTATCCCTGTGGACAATGTAATGTGTGTTGTTTGACTCGACAAACCAAGACACTTGACTTAGCCCCAATCGGTCGATGGAATTTGACTAAACACACCAATTGCAATACCAAGAATTGCGTCTACATGATAACATGTCCCTGTGGTCTTCGATACGTCGGAATGACCTCCAGACCTGTTAAGATACGGATCAATGAGCACAGAAGTAATATCAGATGTGGACGAGTGACCACGAAGTTATGTACCCCTTTCTGGGAAATACCACATAGACCTGATGACTCACGCTGGGTCATTTTGGAGTCCCCTAGCTTTATCAACGATTCCTCACAATCATTATTTAGACTTGAACAACGATGGGTGTTTAAACTTCACACCAATACCAATGGCTGGAATGATGATATTCCTTGGGTGTCTCTGTCACGTTAATTCCCTACATGACAACCCTCCTCATTTTTATCATGACTGAATATTACTTCACTTTGTGTGTTGTCGACTCCACAATTCCAGATATTTCAAGGAGTGGTAAACTTAATCTTGAGAAGAGGTTCCTCCTTACTTTTGCTAATCTGTGATATTCTACATCCGATCTCCAATGGGTATATTCTGAGGCCCCTTCGCTCAATCTCCTCACTTTTGCATCTCAGCATACCATGTGGTGCTGTTTAGATTGTTGCTTCTTTCCGATTCCAGGTCCATTACGTGCCCCCTTTGTTTTTTTCCCCCTCCAACCTGGGTATATTTACCATCACTTTTCCACCTTCCAAGATGGCCGGCACATAAATTGCGGCGAAAAGACGTTTTGAAAATGATGCATTCAGTAGACGTAGTCCGTCTTTCATTTCAATTACGCTGTGACCTCGTGACGCGGAAGAACGCCCGATCCGTGCTTTATATACCGCCGAGTTCTTCCCCGTAGCAGTATTTCGGGGACAAGCACGCCGCGGGTAGGTTACCGCGACAGTAAACGCCGTGGCACAAGTAAGTGATGAAGGGCTGGACTTCGTCTTTACGCTAACTGGGGGACCTTCATTCTTGACAACATATATATTATTTTAAAGCATAAGGATCGTTACTGGGGCAGCTCCGTGGACACATTATATATTAGGGAACGTTTGTAGGTGACAATTGGTCTACTACTGTTTACCAGTTGTGTAAAGCTAGATGTGACTGGCTAAGTTTTATCCCTATATGCTGAGTTCACCAGGTACAATCTTGATACGGTGCACATTGTTGGAATTTTGGATACACATGGTTTTATCCACTACTGTTTACTAGTCGGGTAAGGTTAGATGTGACTGGCTTTGATTTATCCATACATGCTGAGTGTACCAGATACAATCATGATATGATGCACATTGTTGGAATTTTAAATGTTGTGTGCTAATTTGTTTCTACCAGTATGAAATGTTAAATGGGACTATATACTGTCTACCTCACAACATATATCTCGTTAACCTTTATGGTGTGTTACTCACATCAGAAGCGACTGGCTGGACTGTGCTATTCCCCAAGGGGCCCCCCATACGATAAGGGATGGTAAGCATAATTTTTTTATGTTTTCGACATCACCTAGCTCACTGATCCACTCTGGGTGTTGTGGTCATTTAACCGTGTATATTATATTTTATTGTACTTATTTCTTAGGGCGACTTTTTTTGATTTGGATTTTTGACGAGACAGTACACACAAATGTAAGTGACTGTTACTTCTTTCCACATATATAATAGATAGTGTCTTTGTTGTTTTTGTTACAGTCAGGAGAAGCGTAGTTTATTATAGGTCCTGATGAAGCGTTAAAGGATCTTTCATGACCGCACGACGCGAAACATGTTGACCAGACCCTAGGGGTCAGGTGATAACTTCCCAGATCTCCAGGCATTTGTAAAGTGGTTGATCATTATCCTCATTTGCCACTTTTTTGTTTGTTTTTAATCTTGATCGTTACTCCCTGAGATAAACCAGTAAAAGTAGACTAAGTAGGAGTTCCTAATCAATTTTAATATCCACTCTCCTGCCATAAGGAGTGTCTGACCTTCATGATGTTTACGGCAGCCACCCCTGATTCATTAAAAGATCTCCGGTAAAGAGCCCCCGAAAGGGGAGCCCGTCAGATATTGCACCGCCGGTCTGACGAGGAGCTTCCCTATGATGAAGCATGACACCCATCTGGGTGTGTGAGGGCTCTTGCTCCTGAAACTTAAATCGTCCCCCCAGTTCCAGGAACAGTGTACTTTTTGTTGTTGACTAATCTGATTTGGAGAACGTACACTGGACCTTTAATCCTCCCTATCCCTCTCTTTGTTGGTATAGATGTAATGGTGCCACATATGACATAAGGTATGTCCTGTGCTGCAAGTACATATGACACAGGCTCTCAGTCACCCAGACAAATATTTCCATTCCTACACACACGTTCATATATCACCAAAGACCGCACTCACACTGACACACATGTCAGTCCTTTCATAGTGCTCTTAGTCATAGTATATGGTTTAAAGCATACTACCTTTCTCTATGGACATTAGGTATTAAGCCAATGAAGCTGGGGGTCTGAGTGAGTGGTAACAATGTACACGTTCTTTAGTTTTCAGGAGCTCACAATAATTTGTACAGATCAGAAGTAGCTTTCCCTACAGTAAATGTTTCAGAACCCTGGCCGAGATGATGTTAGTGGCCTGAATTTTGTGAAATATGGACATGAAAAGTAATGAGGGTTCTCAACCGGTCACAAAAAAATTGTAGTTTGAAGAACAAATGAAATTTACAAAAATATGCTACAGTAACTTTTTAGAAATACTTGTGGTAGTTTTGGCAAAATTAGGTTACACCACTATAAACAAAAAAGAAACTCACAATTTTGTTGTTATCTTTCTTTTATTGTATTCATTCAGGTCAACGCCCATAAGAAAAAGTCCATATGGAAGTCCATTGCCAAGAAGTTGCGGACCCTGGGTTCTACAAGCAGACCTCATTCACTGCAGGAAGAGGTGGGAGGACCTACGATGCTGGGCCCCAAAGTCATCCGATGTCCAGCTTGCCCAGTGTTCAAAGCATGGGAAGTGCGTGCTCCGTACTTTGACCCTCCTAATGGCCTGCATACTTGGGGTGACCTAATCCTACCTTGATGGGCAGTTAAGAGTCTGACAACAGCATCAAGGAGATAAGTTATTTTGTGAGTTCTTATTCTTAGTTAACTTTTTTTGTTACAGCAATAATTTAATACATCAACATAAGGGTTTACACAGGTCCAACACGCAAGAAGAGTTCTGGAAGGTGTAAGTTTTGCACAAGTTGTGTGAGGATGTGTTTTGTTTATTGATTTGAGGTAAATATTAACATTAGATTCCTCATCCCTACAAAAGGACTGTTTTAAGCAGACACATGCCTGCCTAAGAAAAAAGAGGTACCTGGATTTTGTCTATCTTATGAGGGATAGCTGTACCAAACAGTCCACACTTTATAATTGTGTCAATTCTGGCGCTCCATCACAATTATCAGGAGGTTATATTGGCCCTATGACAGGTGACATAGCATACAATACACTTATGATACAGTGGATGTTTCAAACATCATGTTGATAGTTCCTACAATGAACAAATAAGAGTGAGCATGCGATCCGAAATTACTAGAAACATGAAAACAATCACAACATTTTTTAGCAAAAAAAGTTTAAAAAATATGTTTTTACTGCAACATTCAAGTCAGTTGAGGTTAACAGTTGCAAATTGACATGAAGCCTTATTCGTCATAAATGTGCATGGAACCCAGTCTGTTTCAATAAACAAGTTTTGGTAGGCAAATATTATTACATGAAACAGGAATATGTACGCATTGATGACAGAGTAACTCATTCCCAAAACAACATTTTTGTGCTCTTTGTTATGCCCAGATGACAAATCGTTATTGAAGCAAAGGCGTTATTGAAAGGGATAATTGCAGATGGACAATGTACATGGTGCAAAGGTTTTGTGTTGCATATTTTTGGGATATTAATTCACTATTCAAAACAACCAATCAATACTATTCAGAGGTGGTAAACAATTCCATGAGAAATTTGAAGTGTTTAAGAGAAATGATCAAATTATAAATGGGAGCAATAATAGTAATTTGCAAAACTATGAGCAAATGGGTCCATAATATGTTCCTTATATGCACAAGGTACTGGTAAAATATACCTACATTTTAAATCCTTGAAGCAGGTGAAATATTGCAATTAGGAAATGTTATGTTAAAGAACCTTGTGATCATTTTATTTGTGCAGATATAATGAAATGTTGTATGTGTCTTTTCAGCATCAGCAGCAGGCAAATGAGACATTGACCATGAAGGTAAGGAAGCAGATGTGTGTTAGGTGGAGAAACATCGCACACCGAAGACACAGTGGCACGGAGGGTGAGGGGACTGGCATGGAGGCCACCAGATTGACATCTTCTTTGGAGGCCTCCATAAGCGACCAATTCCTAGTAGTGGTAGGCACCCCTGAACCTTTACCATCTGCATCCTTGTCTGCCACCCAAATTCCCATCCCCATCCTCCCTCTTCCTCCCCCAGTTGGCCACCCCACTCCCTAAAAGTGCTGGGATCTCCTTTGCCACAGGCACCCCTCTGCCCCCCGTCTGCACTCAGTGAGGAGGTTATTGACCTCTTACCCAGCATCTCTGTAAGCCAGACATTGATTTTGAATGGCATCCAGGAGTTAGTTCCCCAATGCAACAGATGGTTGTATTTCAGAATACCATTCATAGTTGAATGTCTGGCATGCATAAATCTCTTGCCCGACCTTGTGCCCTACTCAGGTTCCTTTCTCATCTAAAATCCTAAATCTGACCCCAATCCCAAGCACACTCACTTCTTTGCACACACCCACTCCAACAGACACAAGTTGCACACCCACACATTAACACAAACACAAAGAAAAACACAAGCATACACCCATCCAACATACACACACTACTGATACCACACCCATAAGCACCATCACCACATCTACAACCACAACACCCACCATCACAGATACAAGCGCCGTCACCACACAAACAACCACCAGCACAATCACCACAACCACCATCACACCCACAAAAACCAGAACATACATAAGCACCACAACCACAACATTCACCTCAGTAGCACACTCATTGAAACACACACCCACACACCTACATGCAAAACAACACCCACCAAACCTACAAACTCGAAGTCACTCTAATACATAACACAGACAAAACCACACACATCCAAAAATACACCACACACATGCATCTACAACACATACAGCCACACATACCACAACCACACCAACCACCTCAACAGCACACTCATCCAAGCAAACATACTCACAGAAAAGCACACCCACAGCAACACCCACCAAACGTAAATGCACATACTCACCCGAACACCACACACCTTCCAAGAAATACACTCAATCATGCACCACATACTTCTGACCCACATGCACCTGCAAAACACACATACTGATCACCCACTCCAGCTCCCTCTATCTCCCGAACCCAATCCTCTCCCACCCCTTATACCACTTCTCTTACCCCACTTTCACTTCTTCCCTATCCTGGACCCCAAAGAAACCCAAACCCACTCAACCCAAGAAGGATCCTTGAGATGCCTGCTCTGTGCCCACTAGATGCCCCTTCCTGAGGAGGTTGTCCCTTTGCATTGTCATTAGGAGGCAAGTTCTGGACCAGAAACCCAACATGTGATTGCATCACTCTTTTATGGCCAACTATTATTTGTTTTTAAATAAAGTTATTGAGACAGAAGTATCTAATTTGTAAATAAAAATAAAATACTTTTCGTTTCACAAAGTTTGTCCTGACATTATTGTTTAATTAAGAGTAATTGAAAGATGACAATATTATTTATGGAAATGTGAGTAACATTAACTTTATTTAAAATCCTGCATGTTAATAATGAACACATATGCATCACATATAAAACACTTTATAGTTAAATGAAATTTAATGATTAACAGAAAATGCACTAGATAAGGGAAAATGTGACATTAATACATATATGAAATGTTTTAAGTTTATCGGTGACATTGAATTTACATTTCATGTAAACCCACTTGTTGCATTGTGTAGTGCAATTACTACATTTGATTAGATTTTTGTTGTTCAAATAATGCGCAATGGGTAAACACACCTGTATTTTGAATTTGGGATTTATGTGACTTTTTGTGTAGGTGTCCATTAGCATCCAGGCAGCTTCAGTCAAATTGGTAAATGTAAATTAAATATACTGATGTGTTTCTTTATATTGCGAACACTACAACATTACACACATATGGATTGGACATTATTGCACCATTGCTTGCAAGTATTTATAAAAAAGGCATGAGTACAGAGCTAATGTGCACAGACAATTCTGATGGTAACAGGTAAAATAGTCACTTACCTTCGGTTCCTGCGATGAAGGGGTTGGTTTTTATTGTGGTCCAGTATCAGCAGCAAAGGAAGGACTTGTATGAGTGGGTTCATGACTGCAAGGGAAGTGAAAAGTAGGAAAAAAGGTAAGTTTCAACATTATGGCCCTCATTATGACATTGGTGGTAAATCCCACTTATGGCCATGCTGACGGCCGCAAACATACCGCAGCCGCTGCAGATATCCGTTCAACATATTATGACACCCACCCACCAATCCGTCACTATTCAGCCACAGACACAAGTCCGCCACACCAAAGGACAGTGATAAACTGGTGGCATCAAAACCCACACCTTTACGCCAACAGGACAACGCTCATCACATTATGAACCACGGATCACCACAGCGGTCATTCAATGGCGGTAAAGCATTAGCGGTACATACCGCTGCGCTCAAAATACACACACTCAAATAAAACATCACTACATTGGTCAATTTAAATTATACACACCTGACACCCATACACACACCACACCCACACCACTATAAAGCACCCACCCACAGTACCCACAACTCTTTACGACTACAAACCATTGGCATGAGACAGACACCACAACTACAGACAAAACCAGAGCCACACACCACCTACACCACCTACACCTATACACCACCCATGCACCCCACATCACACACACCAACACATCACCCTACACACCCTCACCTACACGACTCGCACAAAACCCATGGCACCACAAAGAAACCCCAGATTCTCAGAGGAGGGGCTAAAGGTCATGGTGGAGGAAATCATTCGGGTAGAGCCACAGCTATTTGGAGCACAGGTGCAGCAGATATCCATTTCTAGGAAGATGGAGCTACAGCGGAGGATCGTGGACAGGGTCAACACCGTGGGATAGCACCCAGAGCAAAGGACAACATCAGGAAGAGGTGGAACGACCAAAGGGGGAAGGTACGTTCCATTGCAGCAAGACACCAACTCGCTGTACAGAGAACTGGCGATGGACCCCCACCTCCTCCCCCAAACTAACAACATGGGAGGAGCAAGTCTTGGCAATCATGCATCCTGAGGGCCTGGCCGAAGTAGCAGGAGGACTGGACTCTAGTAAGTCAACTCTATAATACTACTACTACCCCCTACCTGCATGCCAAACATACCCCCACCCTCACCCTCACTCCCATCACTCCACCACCTCCCACACTCCCCACCATCACATCTCACTCATCCCATCGCCAAGCCCTGCATGCCATACCAATGCATGGACACCACCAACAGACCTGCATGGACACCTATCATTAAAGCATGCACAATAAAGAGAACTAATCATCCCACCATACACCTACGTACACAAGTGAAAGCTGCCAGGGCAAATACAAACAAAGAGGGCAAAATAATGATGCACAATATGTCACACACAGAAACAATAACAGTGCATTTACATCCCCACTGGTATCCCAGCCAATGTCAGTGGCGAAGAGGTGCCAGCAATATCCAGTCCTCCAACTGAAGAGACACACAGTGATGAGAGCAACTCTGGTCACCTGGATCTGGATGACCAACCTGGCCCATCATGGACCTCTGGACAGTCGGTTACCCGGGCCCAGTCCCAGACAACCACAGAGCCTCCCCAATCTGGAAACACCACTATATCACCCATCCAGCATACCCATACCTCTGTCCCCAGGACACATCAATCAGCATTGTGTCCACCACTACAGGGCCCCCAGGGCACACTTCATACCCAAGACAATCAGGGACCTGAGGTCAGTGGCAGTAGGCACACGTTTCAGGGACAGAGGCACAGGAAAACAGGGAAACTGGGAGGAGTGCTGTGAGCCGGGGAGGGCCGACCCTCCAGGAGGCACTTGCAGAGATCCTGGGAGCCTGACAAAATTCCCAGGATACGGTGGGCCAGATCCGGGACAACATGCAGGAAGACAGGCAGCTGCAGGAGGGACAGTACCAGGGGATCAGGGAGGACTTGCAGGCCATCAACACCACCCTGGTCTCCATAGCAGGGGTGCTGGCAGACATGGCCAACATTATGAGGGAGGCAGTCTCACAACAGGGGGGCCCTGCCACCAGCCAGACATCTGAACTGCCTTCCATCTCCGATGCCACTAGTGGACAGGAGGCCCCGCCACAGGACCAACAAGTCACCAGCACCCCTCCCCTGCAGAGGGAGAACCACCCAATAAACATTCCCTGTGATCCAGGTGGAAGCCAGAGACTATTGCCAAGACCCCTGCCAGGAAATGAGACTTTCCTGATTGTCACCCTTGTGTCCCACTCTGTCACCCTGTCCATCTTGAACTGCCCTTGCTCCCCTTCCTATGTCCCCATGGACAATGCTTCTGAGCTACAAATAGATTGGAACAATACCCTGGACTTTCTTCCATCATCACCCCATCCCTTTGCACTTGCCCCTCTACTTCTTAGCACTTAAATAAACACCCTTTGAAAAAATACTAGTATGGAGTATGTCAAACGGATTTTAGTATGTATTCGTTTAACAAGGTTCAAACATTGCAATTCAAATGTACAGTAATGTTCAAATAGGAAAGACCTGTAGTTGGCTGCAGTGATCACACCAGGAACGATAGTGGGGCACGAACATCTGTAAAATGAGTTGCCAAAGGGTACAGTGAGTGGGCATAGAAGTAGGAAATAACAGCATGCCAATGCCAAAGCTAATCTAAATAATAACAATGAAATGTGAAGCGACACTGTCTAACCTGTGTGTCATTGGAAGTATTGTTGAATCACTGCAGTTCTGTTGTCCTCATCCTCATCATCTGCCTCCTCATCCTCACTGTCTACAGGGTCCACTGCTTCCACATGACCATATCCAGCCCCCTCCTCCTCAGAAAAGGCACATGGCGTCCCAAGGCAAGGTTGTGCAACATGCAGCATGCCACGATTATCTGGCAGACCATCTTGAGTGAGTAGCACAGGGATCCACCAGTTAGGTGGAGGCACCTGAACCTGGCCTTCAGGAGGCCAAAGGTCCGTTTGATTACCCTTCTTGTTCACCCATGTGCCTCATTGTAACATTCTTCTGCCCTTGTCCTGGCATTCCTCACAGGGGTCAGTAGCCATGATAGGTTGGGGGTAACTTGAGTCACCTGTAAATATCGATGGACAACATTTAGCCACACACCATCCTATATGGCCCACACAATACCCATACACCAACATCTACTGGGTGGGAACCAGGGCTCACCTCTTAGCCACACACAGTGCCTCTCTAGTTAGGCCATCACATTTGGGATGCTGCTATTCCTCATTATAAAGGTATCATGCACCAACCCTGGAGACTTAGCACTGACATGGGAGATGTACTGGTCCACCAAGCACACCATCTGGACATTCATAGAGTGGAAACTCTTTCAATTTCTGTACATCTGTGCATTTTTCCGGGGGGGGGGGCAAATGCAATATGTGTTCCATCAATTGCCCCTATTAAGTAGGGGATATGTCCCATTGCATAGAAGTCAGCCTTCACAGTAGCCAAATCCTCCACCTGGGGGAATAGAATGTAGCTGCACATGTGTTTAATCAGGGCAGACAACCCTCTGAACAGCACTATTGAGAACATTGGCGGCAGTGACATTCCTGCTGCCAAGGCCACTGTCACTTGGAAAGAACCAATTGTCAAGTAATGGAGCACAGATAGGACTTGCACAAGAGGGGGGATCCCAGTGGGGTGATGGATAGCAGATATCAGGTCAGGCTCCAGTTGGGCACACAGCTCTATGATTGTGGCCCTATCCAGTCTATAGGTGAGGATAATATGCCTGTCCTCCATGTTGCCAAGTCCACCAGGGGTCTGTACACAGGGGTATGTCTCCCTCTCCTATTCATCTGCAGCGGTTGCAGTCTAAGGGACAAAAGAGTGAGGAGCCGGTCTCAAACTGAACCAGGAGCCACAACAGTACAATGCATGATGTTCATGCGTAATGGGTAAGTGGTATTTGTCCTTTATGTCCAATTTCTAACTGTGACGGAGTTATTATCCAGGCCCTGCCCCCCCTAAAATGGCATCCTGTGTGGAGGGACAGGTGGAAGTGAGGTAATTCCACTGACATTGTGCACCGTTGCGGTAGGCGGTCGGGCTGCCATGCAACTTCTCATTGGTTAACATTGGGCACTATTGGGTACAGTGACCAATGGTGATTTACACCAGCGGTGACGGTATGCCCTACCCTGCCATCACCTCAGAGGAGGTGGAGCGACTGGTGGATGGGGTCCTTCCACAGTACGGACTGCTGTATGGGCCTCCAGACCAACAGGTGAGTACACTGTGAGCACGATGCATGTGGCATGAATGTATGGAGTGGTGTGTGTGAAGGCCTCGTGTAGTGGTGGGTGGTTGGATGTCCGCTGGGCGGTGTACATCTTGTGTGCTGGGCTATGTGTGTGTGTAAATGGCAATGTGAAGGGGTATGGTGGGCCATAAGTGTAACAGGCAGGACGGTCTGACTGATACCATTTCATGTGTGTATTTTCCTGCAGGTCAGCGCCCATCAAAAGAAGGGTATATGGCGTGCTATTGTCAAGGACGTGTAGTCCCTGGGGGTCTAAGGCAGATGGAGTACCCACTGTCAGAAACGGTGGGAGGACATGAGACACTGGGCATGGAAGACGGCAGATGCCCAGCTGGGGATGGCCTCCCAACGAGAAAGGGGTGCCTGTCGAACCCTGACCCCCTGATGGCCTGCATACTGGCAGAGTTCTATCCGTAGCTGGATGGGCGCTTGAGGGCATCACAGCAGCCACAATGGGATGAGTACAGTGCCCATCATTACAACTTACGCATGGTAGGGTGGTATCCGGGTGGGGGATGTTTGTCAGTGGGTGGCCCTAGGCCAGGCCTCACATTGCAGAGAAGTTCCCATGTTGGCCAGGGTTCTGAAGTGATAATCCTGCTACCTAGCTCATAGGCATCCACAACTGGCCAGGGCTGGGTGGGTCCCAGGTGTGCTGCATTTGGCGGTATGTGCCCCTTCCCATGCCTTGGTGGCTAGTATTATAACTGGTAGTGCAATGCATAGTGCATAGGGCTGTTCCCCATGTGTGACGGTGGTGTGTACGCCAACAGTGGTATTGGTGCAGCCATTGACCCAGTGTATCCTTTTTCTCCCCCCCTTTTTGTTTTGTCACCCTGTCCTTATGTGCATTAGCATCATCTGGTGGAGGAGCAGAGGCACCGGTGACAGAGGGAGCTGTATCCCACAGGACCCAGGAGGCAGAGTCCACCAACGCTGAGGGCACCATTGAGACGGAGGGTGAGGGGAGCACCATGGCAGAGACAAGCGGGGACAGTTCAGACACAGATACCTCCTCCGATGGAAGCTCCCTGGTGATGGCAAACACCTCCGTGATGACCCTAGCTGCCACCCCCATACCAGCACCACCCACCCAGCAGCCCCTCAGCGAGTTGCCCGTGCCCGCTCACCCTGGTGGGTGGGCATCTCCTTCTCCGGTGGCACCTTAGGCCCTTCCCCAGTTAGCCCTGCTGCCCTGAGTGAGGAGGCTATTGACCTCCTGAGATCCATCTCTGTAGGGCAGTCAACCATTGTGAATGCCATCCAGGGGCTGGCTGCCCAAATGCAACAGACTAATGCATTCCTGGAGGGCATTCTCACTGGCTTGGCGGCACAACAGAGATCAATCCAGGCTCTGGCCTCCTCTCTGATGGCAGCCATTGTCCCTGTTTCTACCCTCCCCCCTCCAACTTCCTCTTCCTAATCCATTCCCCTCAACTCCAACCCATCCCGAGTACACAGGCAGACAAGCATGCACACAAGACAACACACAAGAGTGGCACAGGCAAACACAAGCACCACACTTCATCCCACAGGCACTCACACAAACACCATCCAGATGCAGACATACCAACGTCCACATTTTCCACTCTGTCCCCCCTCTTCCTCCTCCTCCACCTCCCTCCCAGTTACACCTGCACTCACACCTGCATGCACTACATCCTCATCCACTACCAGCATCACCACCACAAAAAGCAGAAAACACACCTCACTGGTAGACACCTCCACAACAGCAATGCACACGTCCCCTATGTCTGTCACCCTCCCTCCCAAGGTACACAAACGCAAGCACTCAGACACCCAACAGCCATCCACCTCACAACAGTATCCAGCCCATGCACCTGCACCCAAAGACAGCAGACAGACACCTCGAGCAACCACTCTCTCTTCCTCCACTCCCAAACCTTCTCCTTCTTCCCACTCCATTGTCCCTAAGACGTTTTTCCTCTCCACTATTGACCTCTTCCCTACCTCCCTCCCATCCTTCTTGTCTGGCCAGGGTGGCAAAAACCCAGGCAAGCACTTCAGCTGCTCAGTACGCAGGCCAAGTAGTCTCCACACCCACTCGTGGTAGGAAAGGATCCAGGGCACCAGGCAGCATCACGGAAAGGGTGCTTCCCCAGCTGCTGCCCGGAAGGGCAAGGAGCCATCCCCAGCTGCTGCCCAGAAGGGCAAAGAGACATCCCCAGCTTCTGCCCAGAAGGGCAAGGAACCATTCCCAGCTCCTGCCTACAAGGGCAAGGAGCCATCCTCAGCTGCTGCCATGAAGGACAAGTTGCCTGCCCCAGATGCTGCCAGGAAGGCAAGGAGCCAGCACCAGCAGGCAAGAAGGACAAGGGGCCTGGTGCAGGTACTCAGATGGAGCACCCACCACCAACCATGGTTGTGCAGCTGTCCGAGGCTGCAGGGGATAGGCTGGAGCTTCCCCCCACCACCACCAGCAGTACCACCACCACCACTAGTGGGCAGCCATCCAAGACTGCAGAGGAAGGGCTGGAGCCTCCTCCCACCACCAGCAGCAGCAGCACCACCACCACCAGTGGGCATCCATCTGAGGCTTCAGGGGATGGGCTGGAGCCTCCCCCCATCACCACCAGCAGCAACAGCAGCACCACCACCAGTGGGCAGCCATCCGAGGCTGCAGGGGAAGGGCTGGAGCCTCCCCCCACCACCAACAGCAGCAGCAGCAGCAGCACCATCACAACCACCAGTGGGCAGCCATCTGAGGCTGCAGGGGATGGCCTTGAGCATCCCCTCACCAGCGGCTACAGCAGCAGCACCACCACCACTGAGCAGCTGTCACCGCCGGCGGACGGAATGTAGTCCTGCCTCCAAGGGTTGCTATGCGGCCTGCCCCCTGCAATCCAGTGGGTATGACACCCAGCTGTGAGACTGTGACCTTGCACTCCCCAGGATCAGAAGCACAGGGCACAATGCCCCCTCCAGAACCAGTGGGTAAGGCACCCACCAACCCCAGCCACTCCAGAATCAGAAGCACAGGGCACGATGCCCCCTCCAGAACCAGTGGGCAAGTCACCCACTAACCCCAGCCTCCCCCAGATCAGAAGCACAGGGCATGATCCCCCTCCAGAACCAGCGGGTAAGACACCTACCAACACCAGCCTCCTCAGGACCAAGCACAGGGCATGTTGCCCCCTCCAGAACCAGTAGTGTTGTTCCATCTGCCGGCTGAGGTACCCCTTCATTCCCCATCCCCCTGTGGTGCCTGCCTATTGGTGCAGGTGACAAGTGGGCCTTGGACATTAACCTGTGGCCCACGCACAATATGGACTTTGCAGTGTCCCTTGAACTGTACATATGTATATACCATTACATTTCCTTTTCGTATTTCTATTGTGTTGTTATTATTACACTCACTTTTGCACAATCCTGTAGTCCTTGAATTATTCCTCAGGGGTACGGGGTAAATATCTTTTATTACTGCAGCTGATTGTGTGTATGGTGTTGGGGGTGGGAGGGTGTGTTATGCGTGTGTGTGTTACTCTCTTTTCCTCCCTCCCTCACCTGTGTGCTAGGCTGCTGTACTCATTGTGGTCGTCTGCGCTGTCGTTGGTGTTCGTGGTGGAGCAGGACGTACAAAATCATTGGGAATATTTGAGGTTCGGGCTCCATGGCGCCGTGGTTCTTCCCTGTGTCTCCAAAGGCGAGTCCTTTCACTTCTCAGCTCAGTTTCTGCCAGGCTTTTAATGTCATTGGTACCACCCCGGAAAAGTTGGCGGTTTCCAGGGTCTTAATATGGTGGAAGGAACATTGACTTCCGCCTGGCTGTAGGTGGCTACCGCTGTGGTGGATGTTGTGTCCGCCCTGGCGGTCATTGTGGTAAAGTGTCTGTCTATCTGAGTTCTCACTGCCATGGTCATAGCGGAAGTTACCTCCAACCTGTTGGAGGTATTACTGCCACTTTATCACCGACCGCCAGGGTTGTAATGAGGGCCTATATGCCTTTGATTCCACCAACTCAGGTATTGAGGTTTATCACCCACAGTTCCGTCGTCGAGAAGGCACATCTTGATTGGCTCGGCATGAAGAATGACTGTGGTCCCACCAACAGCTGCTTTTGCCTATGGTGCCGTCAACGTTGGTGTACAATTCTGGCAGTGACAGCGGTTCACCGACTGACTTTCATCTATGGCTCGCCAGCATCTAAATAAAGTGAGCTGACCTCCCAGTCAGCAGACTGAGGGCCATATTTATACTCCGTTTGCGCCGAAATTGCGTCGTTTTTTTTGACGCAATTTCGACGCAAAACTAACGCCAACTAACGCCATATTTATACTATGGCGTTAGAGGCGAATAGCGCCAAAGTTCCCGGAATGTGCGTCATTTTTTAGCGTGAACCCCTTCCTTGCGTTAATGATATGCAAGGGAGGCGTTCCCGTCTAAAAAATGACTCCCAGGCCTTTACGTGGTATTTATACTCCCGGGCAAAAGCGACGCCCGGGAGTGGGCGTGGCTAAAAACGGCGCATTTGCGCCGCTTTTTAACGCCTGGGTCAGGCATGGCGTTAAGGGACAAGTGGGCTCAAAATGAGCCCAGAGTGCCCTCCCCTGCCCCCAGGGACCCCCCCTGCCACCCTTGCCCACCCCAGGAGGACACCCAAGGCTGGAGGGACCCACCCCAGGGACATTCAGGTAAGTATTTTTTTTATTTTTTTTTAATAATTTTTTTTGGCATAGGGGGGCCTGATTTGTGCCCCCCTACATGCCACTATGCCCAATGACCATGCCCAGGGGACAGAAGTCCCCTGGGCATGGCCATTGGGCAAGGGGGCATGACTCCTATCTTTACAATGATAGGAGTCATGTTGATGGGGGATGGGCGTCGAAAATAAATGGCGCAAGTCGGGTTACGACGATTTTTTCGACGTAACCTGACTTGCCCCATTTTAAGACGCCCATGCGCCATTTTCCCCCTACGCCGGCGCTGCCTGGTGTACGTGGTTTTTCTCGCGCACACCAGGCAGCGCCGGTCTGCTTGCGCCGGCTAACGCCATTCAATAAATACGGCGCCCGCATGGCGCTTCAGAATGGCGTTAGCCGGCGCAAAACTTTTTGACGCTAAACTGCGTTAGCGCAGTTTAGCGTCAAAAAGTATAAATATGGGCCTGATTCTCCAATGGAAAAATGACGGTGGGACCAGATCCGCAAAGTTATGAATTAGTGATTGGTTGGAAAACAATTTGTTAATAAACCCCTTTAAACTCACTTCAATTCTCTTTGTCGTTTTTGGTAAAGTCCCAATTGGTCTTCATTGCTTATGGCAATTAATGTAAAGGATACCTCGTTATCCACTCTTTTTGTTGACTAAGAGCCCCATATGATCAATAGTGGGGGTTGTATGATGATTATACCCAACGTTTGAAATACAACAATCCCCACTTTTTTAGCAGAGTGACGTGTTAATGTCACAGGAGAAAAAGGAGCTAAAACAATTCTGAGATTTAGATTGATTGAGATTACCCCAGTTTAGACTTGCTCAGGTCCCTAAAGTCCATGGTCCAATCTTGAAGACTGAAGGAGTTTTGACGGATCTGAAGGCATTTGAAGTGGTGGAGGAGTGAGTATTAGTAGGGTTGTGCTTCACAATTGTTTATTGTTAGACTTTTCATCCTTTGCGTGGTCTCCCTTAACTTCTTGCATCTGTTCCCCAGGTTGTTGATGTCTGCTGGACTCGGTTTTTGCAGTTTTTATTACTCTGGGTACTTTACCACTGCTATCCAGTGCTAAAGTGCAAGTGCTCTTTACACTAAAAAGTACAGGCAGTGGCTGACCATCACTGGACAGAGGGTGGAGGCTCTGAGAGACACATGAGCCAGTGTGACCAAAGTGAAGAGTCACCTAGTGTCTGAAGAGCAGATAGATCCCCGGGTACTTCACCAAGTAGTTGCGGTAGATAACTCAGAGCGCCTGTGCAGAGTGGCGCAGGATCCCTCTGAATGGGGGGGTCTCAGTTTCCTTGAAGGTAGCTGCAAGTCCAACCATGCCTGTGGATTGTTTGCTTAGCAATGACCTCGAGGATTCCCCTGGAAGAAGGTGGAACACAGGTCACACTTGGAGATGTTGGGTCTGCCTGGATGTGTATGTGTATCTACTAGGTCTGTGGCAGCCCCTCAGAGTGATCAGGAGACCCTGGAGCCTGAAAGAGTGGCCCATGTGTCTGCCAGAAGGAGGAAGGGCAAGGGGTGCAGGAAACTGGCCACATACGTTTCCACGGTCTGGGAGGAGGCTAAACCTGAGGGGGGGGCCTTGAGCCGACAGGGGAGCAGGTGGATGAACTGGGTGAGGTCCCGGAGTTATCAAAGTTGCAGCAGGAGGAGGGCCCACCAAGGAAGCATTCTGTGAGGCACAGAAGTCATGCCCTACTCTGGAGGGTTTGCGGCAGCAGGCTGCAGACCAGGCGTCTGGCAAGAAGCCTGGATCACATTTAATTTACTGGGAGGATGGCCTCCTATATAGTGAGCCTAAGGTTCCAGAGTCTGGGTCAGCCTGTGTGCAGGTGGTAGCCCAGTGCTTCAGGCCCTTCCTACTGGGTCTGGCTCATGATGTGCCTTTAGCTGGTCCTTTGGGGCAGGACAAAACCTTTTAGCGGGTTGTCATCCACTTCTATTGACCACAAATGAGCAGGCACTCTGATGCTCATTGTAGGTCTTGCCCAACTTGTCAGGTAAGTGGCAAGAGTGGGGGGAAATGTAAGGCTCCACTCCAACTTTTTCCTGTTGTCAGTACCCCCTTTGAAACGGTTGGCATTGACATTGTGGGGCCTCTGGATCCCAAGACAGGTTTATCCTGGTCTTGATGTACCATGCCACCCGGTACCCAGAAGCCATTCCTTTAAGATCAATCACTGCCCCCTTGGTGGGCCGTGCCTTGATGGGAGTTTTTACCCGCATGGGGTTCCCCAAGGAAGTGTTGTCCAATAGGGGTACCAACTTCATATAACATATATGAAGTCTCTGTGGAAGGTGTGTGGGGTAACCTACAAGTCCACCACACCTTACCACCTCCAAAGTAATGGTCTGGTTGAGAGATTCATCCGCACCTTAAAGGGCATAATCATGGGCCTGTCAGAGCTCTTGAGGCAGAAGTGGGACCTCCTCTTACCAGGCCTTGTGTTCGCTTACAGGGAGGTGCCTCAAAAGGGACTTGGCTTTAGTCCTTTTGAGGTGATCTATGGCCACCCTGTGAGGGGACCGTTAAGTCTGGTGAAGAAGGCTTGGAAAAAGCTCCTAGTAAACCCCCCCCCCGGATGTATTCAGTTACATGCTGCTCTGATAAACCAGACTGCCCACTTCAGGAGTCTCACACAGAGGAACCTAGAAGCAAGCCAGGAGGATATGAAATGCTTGTATGACCAGAATGCAACTCTGGTAGAGTTTCAACCTGGTCGAAAAGTGTGGGTGATGGAACCAGTGGAGCCTAGGGAGCGCCAGGACAAGTGGACTGGGCTATTTGAGGTGGTGGAGCATAAGAGTGAAGTCACCTACCTGGTGAACTTGCAGACTCCCAGGAACCCTTTAAGGGTCCTGCGCGTTAACCGGCTCAAGTCACACTTTGAACGGACAGAGTTGTCTATGCTCCTTGCGACAGATGACGGGGTTGAGGAGGAGAGTGAGCCTCTTCCTGACCTCCTGTCTCCAGGAGAAAAACATGGGTCTGTGGAGGGAGTGAACCTCTCTCCCTCCCTGACTGCAGAGCAGCAGAGGGACTGTCGCCAGGTGTTGGGACAGTTTGTCCCACTGCTTTCCTTGATCCCAGGGGTCACACACTTGTGCACACATGATGTGGACACTGGGGACAGTACGCCCATTAAACAAAACGTTTACAGGGTGATGACAAGGTCAGGGCTAGCATCAAGGATGAGGTACCCAAATCTTATTGAGCATTCCAGCAGTCCATGGGTCAGCCCTGTGGTTTTGGTCCCAAAGGCTGCTGCTCCTGGTGCCACCCCAGAACTCTGGTTCTGCGTGGACTACCGGGGTCTCAATGCGGTCACTAAAACTGACGCACACCACATCCCCCGAGCTGATGAGCTCATAGATCGGTTGGGAGCTGCCAAATACCTCAGCACATTTGATTTATTTATTTGATCTGGGTATTGGCAGATTGCCTTGACTGATGGGACCAAGGAGAGGTCTGCATTTTCTACCCCAGATGGGCACTTTCAGTTTAAGGTGATACCATTTGGGATGAAAAATGCCCCTGCCACTTTTCAGGGGTTGGTCAACTAGGTGTTGGCTGGGCTGGATGAGTTCAGTGCCGTCTACCTGGATGATATTGCTGTCTTCAGTTCCACATGGGAGGAACACTTGCAACACCTCTGTAAAGTGTTGGAGGCCCTGCAAAAGGCAGGACTCACTATTAAGGCAAGCAAGTACCAAATAGGGCAGGGTTCTGTGGTATACTTGGGACACCAGGTGGGGAGTGGCCAGGTGGCAGTCCTACAGCCAAAGATTGATACCATTCTGGCTTGGGAGCCTCCCAAGACCCAGACTGAAGTGAACGCCATTTTCGGTATCACAGGATACTATGGGAGGTTTGTCAAGGGGTATGGCACAATAGTTTCTCCCTTGACTGAGCTGACCTCCAAGAAGCAGCCCAGAAAGGTGATCTGGACTGAGTCTTGCCATACAGTTTATGATGCCCTGAAGAGTGCCATGTGCACAGCACCTGTGCTGAAGGCACCTGACTACTCTAAGGAGTTTGTTGTGCAAACAGACACTTCAGAGCATGGTATTGGAGCAGTACTCTCACAGCTTAATGAAGAAGGACTAGATCACCCTGTAGCCTTCATTAGCAGGATGTTACTTCCCCGGGAACATAGGTGGCGTGCCATAGAGCGTGAAGCTTTTGCTGTGGTCTGGGCACTGAAGATGCTAAGACCCTACATGTTTGGAACTCACTTCCGGGTTCAGACCGACCACAGGCCCCTCAGATGGTTAATGCAGATGAGGGGTGAGAATCCAAAACTGTTGAGGTGGTCCATTTATCTGCAGGGGATGGACTTTACGGTGGCACACCGCCCTGGCACAGAACACAATGCTGATAGTCTGTCCAGTTTCTTCCGACTTAATGATGAGAACTCCCATGAGGTTGGGTAGTTGCTCCCCACTTTCAGCTGGGGGGGACACGTGTTAGACTTTTCATCCTAGGCATGATCTCCCTTAACTTTTTGCCTCTGTTCCTCAGGTTCTTGATGTGTGCTGGGCTCTGTGTTTGCTGTTTTTGTTACTCTGGGCACTTTACCACTGCTATCCAGTGCTAAAGTGCAAGTGCTCCTTTATAAAATGTGTTTGTAATTGGCTTTCCTTGATTTTCATATTTGGTTTACTGGTAACTCCCTAGTACAGTGCACTAGAGGTTCCCAGGGCCTGTAAATCAAATGCTACTAGTGGGCCTGCAGCACTGGATGTGCCACCCACATTAGTAGCTCTGTAAACATGGCTCAGACCTGCCACTGCAGTGTCTGTGTATGCAGTTGTAAACTGCCAATTTGACTTGACAAGTGTATCCACTTGCCAGGCCTTAACCTTGCCTTTTCTTACATTTAAAACACCCCTAAGGTAGGCCCTAGGTAGTCCCTGGGCAGGGTGCAGTGTATGTTTAAAGTAGGACATCTACTAATGTGTTTTATATGTCCAGACAGTGAAATACTTCCAAATTTGTTTTTTACTGTTGTAAGGCCTATCTCTCTCATAGGTTAACATAGGCGCTTCCTTTAAAAAATATTAAAGCATAGATTCCCTTTGGGAGCAGATAGACATGTGGGGTTTGGGGTCTCTGAGCTCACAATTTAAAAATACATCTTTTAATAAAGTTTATTTTAAGATTGTGTTACTGTGTTGAAGTTGTGTGTTTTACATTCTGGTGATACATATGGTTTAGTTGTGTACATGTATGTACGTGCTGAGCAGTTGAAGTTGTTATCGGGCTCATCACAGTCCAAGGTCATGGATAGATAACAAATTGTGGTTTTACTTGTCTGCTAAGTTTTCTGGTGTTGGCTTATGAGGTGCCATTAACCATACAAATGAGATATGGACTGTAACTGATTGTTGTGCATGTACTAATAATGACTGGTGTTAGGAGACCCTATCGCACAAAGAACGAGCTGTATCAGTCATGGTGATTTCTGTTGGCTTAGATTTTCCGGGAGTGTTCGTATGGAAGTTAGAAAGTGTTATTTCTAGCACATTCTTGTGTGAGTAATGACTTTGAATTCCTTAATGGAGCAAACAAGAGATATGTGTTTATTGTGTTTGCTTAGAGTTTGTTGAATGAAGACTATTGCGTGAAATGAAACCATCTTCTAGACTTGCACAATATGAAGTTGTAAATGCTTGAGAGCATGTAGCACAAAGAAAAACAGAGAAAGAAAAATATCAGAATAGAGCAAAGAGAGTGGTGTGTAATTAGACTGATGCTAAATTGGACAAAGAACAGCATAGATGGACAAAATGTGCAGTTGAGGAGCTAGATTGTACCCTGCATTGACAACAGAGAAGCCCAAAAAGAATTGGAAATAGGGAATTGAAAATGCTGATACAGCAAAGAAATCTGGTACTGATAGTGATTTTGATGATGATCTCTTAGATGCTCTGCTGTCCTCACGTCTACTGCCTCATGTTGCTCCATCATCAGATTCTGATAGTGCTACAACATCTAGTGGTACAGTTGCCACAACCCCCTTTGATCCAAATGTAGCTCAGATTGGGGGACTACTCCCATCTCTTTCAATTGTAGCTGCAACTACAGTTAATAATTTAAGTTCTTTGGTTGTTTCAACTTCTATTGTGACTATTCCCGCACCAATGTCACAAGTCATATCAGCTCAGATTTTAGCAATTCCTGTATCAACATCAGTAACCCTGCACCGAATCTGCATTCTGAGGAGACTCCAGAGACTCGTGGAACATGAGAGACTAAGGGCCTTACTACGGGTTTGGCGGTCTGTGCACTGCCATGGGTGCAGCAGCAGTGCGACTGCCTTCGGCTTGGCATTCAGGCCACTGTATTATGAGTCATGTAGGTCTATGTAGCAAAGACGCAAAGACCGCCACAGTCCCTCCGGCACTGCCAGGCAGCGCAGACCGCATCAGACACAAAGCAGCACAAACAGGAAGGGAGCCTGTGTTTCCGCCAGACACATTATGAGGTTGCATACCGCCAATGTGACCATGGTGGTCCAACAACCACGTCCCAGCAAGTGGAAATGGCGAGTGAAAAGGAAGCATCTCATCTGCAGGCAACTTTACACATCCTTTGCCTCCATTGAGCCCATCACACACATCCTGCCGCTGCTCATCGAAGGTGCACAAAATCCACGCCGTTGTGGATGCAACCGACTGTAAGTACACGCACGTACCTGTGTCATTAAGCTCAACAACAGATCGTCATGCTGTCACCCACATCATATGGGGGTCATGCTAGGGGAACCAAGTACACTTGTCTTGGTGTACACAGTTGGAGTCCTTGACAAAGAAGGACACATTCATAGCCACAAAATGCCCCAGTTGGGCAAGTCACTCACACTGCACCGAAACACAGGTCTGCACATTTTAGGCACAGGGGCAGTGAAGTATACACAACATTGTGTCACACAACACCAAAACAGCAACATCACATCTACAAATACAACTGAAACCCTTACATTTCTCACATGCCATGGACTGTAGTCAGATTTAACACACAATTATGAATGTGTCATGGAACACCACTCCCATTAAACAGCCCTGCAATTGACTCCCACATTACCCACATTGCAACACAATGAAAGGACAATAGGACACACACATAGTCAGATTAAACAAATATACAAAGATCACTGTGCAAATAATACCTGCACAATAGGGATGGAGGGATAAGGAACACTCAGGTAAGGATGTTGCACTGGGGCACAATCACTTTGCACAAGCCCCTAAAATAAAATTTGCACAGGAACCGGTCCTTCAGGTATCTCAGGGACAAACAATAGTAGAGCCAAGTAACATGCCTATGTGCAGAATGTGGAAGTGCAAGTCAAAAAAGCACATATAACAGCAACAGCATGGGCCATACCGCTAGATGAAGTAGCTTCAAGGTACACACAGCAAAATGGACACATGCCTTGTCAAATGTAAACAAAGGTAGCACAATTAAATGCCCTCCATGTCTGCACAAATAAAACTCAAGCTCCCACACATGAGACGAATATAGAGTCCATTCCAGGAGGACAAGTCTAACACTATACATGCTGACATTGGCTAATGCAAGATGAAATACTTACCATACCAAATATAACACAATGCAATGACACCCCAATTGCATTAACATCACATATCTTTACAGTCAACATCTACCTTTGTCTAGGGTGACACCAGCACTGCCCATGAGGTCAGATATTGCAAACAACTGCAAATGGATCGGCAATCAGAGTGAAACACACACAACTGTAGGCATACACGCAAGTTATTCAGAAACAACATAAAGTTAGAAATGGAATTGCAGGACAAATGTGTGCTCAGCAAAACAACTGTTTTGATTTATTTGGAACCAAATGCCAAAGATCTAAGAACATTGGTCAGTTCAGAAGATTCTCAGGGTACAGACCTGTGCCCAAACTTGACTTCTATTACTGTCAGGGAACCTCTAAAGGAAGGGGTATCAAGTGGGGAGGCAGGCACCTCAGGGATCATCCTTTGGATTTGGGATGGTTGGGGATGGGTGGGTTTGGGTTTGAGAAAGGTGCAAAGTTTCTTAGGAAGGGTGGGCTTCTTCTTGAGGGGAGGGCTTTAAGTGCTTGCAGGGGGGCAGGTGTGAATGGGGAGGACTTGGATGTGGAAACGATGGGTTAGGATGCGGGTCAGGCCTCTTGGATTTGGGATGAGGGTGGAGGGAACAGGGGAAATGGCAAGTTCAAAAAGGAAACTTTCCTTTGGAACAGAGGGACAGTCATCAGAAGGGGTTGGGGATTCGAAGGTTAAGGCAGTGGTTGTCTGGTGTGTCGATGTTGATGTCTTGCATGTGTGTTTGTGAGGTATGCTTATGTTTGGGTGGTGTCTGTTGCGTGTGTGAGTGTGAGTGTTTGTGTGTCTTGGGGGTTGGGAGGTGGAAGTGCTGAGTGATGTGGGAGTGGTGGATGTACGTGTGTCTGTTGGGGTGGTGTCTGCAGGTATGATGGATGGGCTGATGTGTGTGTATCTGTTGGGGTGGTGTCTGTGTATGGTGGGTGTGGTAGATGTTTATGTGTCTGTTGGGGTGGTGTCTGCAGGCATGGTGGGTGTGGTGGGTGTGTCACTGCCTGTTGTTGTGGTGCCTGTGGGTTTACTTGATGTGGTGTGTGGGCCGGTGAGGGTGGTAGTGGTGTCTGGGGAAGTGGTGGCTGATGTTATATGTGTGAGTGTATGTTGAGTGATTACGTATCAGTGTGTGTTGTGGTTTTTGTGATTACGTGTACTGCTTGTGTGTGTTGAGGTGGGTACATGTGGATGTATCTTTGTGACAGGGATATGTACGACAATGGGGGAAGTGGAGGGGGGGTGGAATGTGGGGGGTGGCTGGCTGCCGACAGGGAAGAGGCCAGAGTCTGAAAAGATCTCTGTAGGCCAGACATGGCACTATGAATGCCTTCTAGGAAAGCTTTGGTCTGCTGAAGTTGGCAACCCCTGGATGGCATTCACAATGGCAATCTGACCCACAGAGATACTTATATATAGCCTCCTCATTAAGGGCAATAGGGTGAACAGGGGCTGGGGCAGAGGTGTCTGCAGCAAAGGAGACACCCATCCTCTTGGGTGAGCGGGCATGGCCAATTGGGCGTGGAGCAATGGGGTGGGTGGCGATGGAGCTTGGGGTGGTAGACAAGGATGGTACTGGAGTATGTCCCGATGGGTCCGCCAACACTAGAGAGTGGCCACTGGAGAAAGAATCCGCTAATGATAATGTAGATCCGGTCCCCTCTGTGGCACTCCCATCACTCTCCGGGCCACTGTGTCCGTCTGTGTTGCTGATGTGTTGACCGGAAGTACCTTGGCCAGATGCTTCCCCACTTGGCTGTGCCCTGTCTCCTTCACTTGCCTGGGCTGATGCTGCAAATACAAAGAGAAATAGGGTCACCGCATGTCCCTGATTGCACTTAAACAACAGATGTAATTAGCATTACCAAAATGTCAAGTAGGCCCCAGCAACAAACTTCACTGAAGTGGCGTCTACATGTACCATGCTATATGCATGCATGCTTGCATGCCATCTGAACTGTCAACAGTTGCCCACAGACAAATCAGGATCTCAGACATCTACAATTGCATGTGTGAAGTTGTGCAATCACAGTAACCTTTTTACAAGTGGGAGACCACATCAGCTTCAATGTTTTGCCTCATGGAGCATACCTTAGTTGCCTGTTGTCAGACAATAGTAGGCTAATGCAAACTGCATTCCCACAGATCCCACATAAGGTCATGTAAACATTTATTTGTCACATACACAATAACACAACAATATGAAATGATGCTCCCAGAACATGCCATGTTGCTGACAACAGTACAGTGGCCTGGAAACGGTCACGTGGAAATACTCATGTCACCCTGGAAATATATCTGCAATGCACACTTCACCATGTGAAATTTGTCCCAATGGAGTCATGGAGGTAGTACCAATGTTGCTCTGATAGGCTATGCATTTGATATGGAAATATACAGGGTAGACATCATGTGCAAGTTGTCAGGGAGATATGTCCCTAAAATCAGAAACACAATAAATCAGCAAGCCCCAGGGAAATCACCACTAATGTCTAGAACCCCTCACAATTGCAAGCTTTGCTTGCATCAGTAGAAGCCATTAGTCCTTTGTATGTTGGAGAGACACATGGGCCCTCATTATGACATTGGCGATAAATCCCACTTACCGCCACATTGAAGGCCGCCAACATACAGCCGCCGTGGCAGATATCCGTTTTCCATATTATGACACACCCCAATCTGACAGAATACAGCCGCATACACGAATCTGCCAGACCAAAGGTCAGTGATAAACTGGCAGTCCCAAAACCCATACTGTTACGTCACAAAACAACACCAATCACATTATGACCCACGAATTACCACAGCGGACATTCAACGGCAGTAAACCCTCACTCACTCCTCATCACACACACCACCACATTACTCAACTCACTCCCAACAACACACACCACACAACACCCTTGGCACTACCATTTCACTGAGGAGTTAAGGATCATGGTAGAGGAGATTGTCAGGGTAGAGCCACAGCTCTTTGGAGCACAGGTACAGCAGATTTCCATTGACAGGAAGATGGAGCTATGGAAGAGAATCGTGGATAGGGTGAACGCCATGGGACAGCACCCAAGAACAAGGGAAGACATCAGGATGAGGTGGAACGACCTACGGGGGAAGGTACGTTCCATAGCAGCAAGGCACCAGCTCGCCATACAGAGGACTGGCAGTGGACCCCCACCTCCTCCCCCAAAGCTCACAGCATGGGAGGAGCAAATACTGGCAATACTGCATCCTGAGGGACTCGCTGGAGTAGCCGGAGGTCTGGATAATGGTGAGTCAACATGTAACAATTATCACCCCGATACCTGCATGCCATCACATCCACTCACCCTCACTCCCATCACTCCACTACATCCCACGCACTGCACTTACACATATGACTAACCCCAATGCCAAGCCCTTCATGCTTTACCAATGCATGGACACCCCTTCCAGCCTTGTATGGACACCCATCACTAAAGCATGCACAGCATAGGGAAACTAACATTCCCACAATACATCACCATACACAAGCAAAAGGTGACAGGGCAACACCAACGATAGAGGGAAAGCCAGGGACCTACAATATTTCATACACATGAAGCATAATATATCACTTACATCCCCACAGGTACCCCAGCCAATGTCAGTAGAGAGGAGGTGCCATGACTATCCAGTCCCCCAAAAGAAAGTGTTCCCAGTGATGACAGTAACTCTGGACTTCAGGATCTGGAGGACCTACCTGGCCCATCAGGGACCACTGGACAGCCGGTCACCCAAGTACAATCACAGTCTATCACAGAGCCTCCCCCATCGGGATCCAACACCACAGCACCCACCCAGCGTACCCACACCTCTGTCCACAGTACACATCAATCAACAGTGTGCTCACCTGCACAGGGACCCCAGGCCACACCTCGCTCCCAAGACAATCAGGGACTTGGGGTCACTGGTAGTGGGCACACCATTCAGGGGATAGGGGCACAGGCCAACAGGGACACTGGGAGGACTGCTGTGCACCAGGGGGAGGACAGGACCAGGGAACCACCTTTCCAGGAGGCACTTCTGAGATCCTGGGAGCCTACCAGCATTCCCAGGGTACAATGGCCAAGGTCCTTGACAACGTGCAGGAGAGCAGGCGGCTGCAGGAGGGACAATATCAGGGGATCAGGGAGGAATTGCAGGCCGTCAATACCACCCTGATCTCCATAGCAGGGTGATGGCAGTCATGCCCAACATCATGAGGAAGGCAACAGCACATCAGCAGGCCCCCACCGCTAGGCAGTCAACTGAACAGCCCTCCACTCCGCTGCGGCTAGTGGCCAGGAGGTCCTGCCACAGGACCCACAGGCCACCAGCATCCCTCTCCCTGCAGAAGGTGAACGTTCCCTGCGACCCAGACAGAAGCCAGAGACAATTGCAAGACCACTGCCAGGAAATGAGACTCTCCTGATTGTCCCCCTTGTGTCCCACAATGTCACCTTGTCCACCCTGAACTGCCTTTGCTCCCCTTCCTATGGCCTCTTGGACACTTCACCTGTGCTACAGACTGGAAAAATACCCTGGACTTTCCTCCATTATCACCCCATTCCATTGCACTTTCCCCTCAATTTCTTAGCACTACAATAAACACCCTTAAACACAACTCAAATACTTGTATGTCATGTGTTGAAACAGTGTATTAATGGAAACACACCTGTTGCAAATGAACTGTACAGTGTGAGAGCATGGACATAATGACCTGTAACTGGCAGTAGTCAGCACATCAGTACACAGTTGTCATTGCACCAACATCTGTAACATTATAATCCATAGACGACAGTAAGTAGAGGTACAAAGTGGGTAAAGCCATCATGCCACAGCCACACAGAATACACCAATAGTCATTGAAATGTGAAGTTGCACTGACTCATCTGTGTGTCATTGGAAGTACTGATGGATAACTGTGGTTCTGTTGTCCTCATCCTCATCTTGAGCCTCTTCATCCTCACTGTCATCAGGGCCTACTGCAGCCACAGGGTCATCTCTAGTCTCCACCTCCTGCAGAAATGGTACACGGAGTCTGAGAGACAGCTTGTGCAACATGCAGCATGCCACAACTATCTGGCAGACCTTCTCGGGTGAGTAGCACAGGGATCCATCTGTCAGATGGAGGCACCTGAACCTGAAGTCTCTCTCGATGATCCTCCTGGTTCACCCATGTGCCTCATTATAACATTCTTCAGCCCTTGTCCTAGCATTCCTCACAGGGGTCAGCAGCAACAATAGGTTTGGGTAGCCAGAGTCACCTGTAGGTATTGAGGGACAACATTTAGCCACACACTATCCTATGAGGTTAACACCAAAGGCATACACTAACATACACTGGGTGGGGACCAAGGTTCACCTATTAGCCACACCCTGTGCCTCTGTATTTGGGTCATCACATTTGGGATGCTGCTATTCCTCAGAAAAAAGGCATCATGCACTGACCCAGGATACTTAGCATTGACGTGGGACATGTACTGGTCTGCCAGGCATACCATCTGCACATTCATGGAGTGGAAACTCTTACAATTCCTGTACACCTGTTCATTCTGGCGGGGGGACAAACGCAATATGTGTCCCGTCAATTGCCCCAATAATATTGGGGATATGTCCCATTGCATAGAATCCGGCCTTCACAGTGGCCAAATCTTCGATCTGGGGGAAAGCTATGTAGCTGCACATGTGTTTTACCAGGACAGACAACACTCTTGCCAGCATAATTGAGAACATTGGCTGTGACAATCCCAGGAGGGTGGGCATCTCCTTCGCCCCAGGCACCTCAGGCCCTGCCCCAGTGAGCCCTGCTGCCCTAAGTGAGGAGGCTATTGACCTCCTTAGATCCATCTTTGTAGGGCAGTCAACCATAGTGAATGCCATCCAGGGGCTGGCATCCCAGATGCAGCAATGCAGTGCATTCCTGGAAGGCATTCACAGTGGATTGGTGGCCCAGCAGAGATTGATTCAGGCTCTGGCCTCTTCTCTGATGTCAGCCATTGTCCCTGTTTCTACCGTCCCCCCTACAAATTCCCGCTTCCCAGTCCCATTCTCCTCAACCCCAACCCATCCCAGGCACACATACAGATGAGCAGGCACACAGGACAACACACAGGAGTGGCACAGGCAAACACAAGCACCACACTTCATCCCACAAGCACTCACGCAAACACCATACAGTTGCAGAAACAACAACATCCACTGCCTCCATTGTTGCCCCCTCCTCCTCCTCCACCACCTTCCTCCCAGTCACGTCCACACTCACACCTGCATGCACTACATCAACATCCACTACCAGCATCACCACACCAAACAGAAGACACACCTCACTGGCAGACACCTCCACAACAGCCATGCACGTGTCCCCTCTGTCCTCTCTCACCCTGTCTGTCCCCCCTGCTAAAGGACACAAATGCAAGCATTCACACACCCAACAGCCATCCACCTCACTTCAGCATACTGCCCATGCACCTGCACCCAAGTCCAGCAGACATACACCTCCAACAACCACTCCCTCATCCTCCACTCCCATTACTCCTCCTGCCCCACCGGCCCTAAAAAGCTTTTCTTTCCCCAATTTGACCTCTTCCCTACCCCTCCACCTCCCCGTCCTGCCCGTATAAGCAGGGTACCAAGGACACAGCCCAGCACCTTGGCCAAACAGTCCAGGGGGACAGTGGTAGCACCACCTACTTGTGGTGGTAAGGATACCACACCTCCATCAAAGAAGGGGAAGGCGCCAGGCCCACCAGGAAAAAAGTAGAAGGGGCCTGCACCACCTATAAAGAAGGGGAAAGAGCCTGCACCACCTGGAAAGAAGGGGAAGCAGCCTGCACCACCTGGAAAGAAGGGGAAGGAGCCTGCACCACCTGGAAAGAAGGGGAAGGTGCCTGCACAATCAGGCAGAGAGGGGAAGAGCCCATCCAGCCCTGCCAGGAAGGCAAAGGGATCCACGCCCTATGTAGTGGATGAGACGAAGCACTCTACGCCAGTGGAGGCGGTCAGGCTGACACCGCCAACAGCTATAACGGGGCCTCAACTGCCAGCTTAGGAAGTGCAGCCATCAGACAGTGCAGAGGCTACCCAGGAGGCTCCTCCATCCACCACCACAGTGCAGCGATCAGACAGTACAGAGGCTGCCCAGAGGGCTCCTTTATCCACCACCACACTGCAGCCATGAGACAGTGCAAAGGCTGCCCAGGAGGTTCCTCCATCCACCACCACACTGCAGCCGTCACCGCCAGCAGACGCAATGTAGGCCACACTCCAGGGGCTGATGTGCAAATTGCCCCCTCCAGAACCAGTGGGAAGTTACCCACTCGAGAAACTGTGGCCTTGTACACCCCAGGACAGAGCAATGGGCATGTTGCTCCATCCAGAATCAGTGGGGAAGTCACCCACTCCAGGGACTGTGGCCTTGCACTCCCTAGGACAGAGCAATGGGTATGTTGCCCCCTCCAGAACCAGTGGGGAAGTTCACGTATTCGGCTGAGGTGCCCCCCACCCCATCCCCCTGAGGTGCCTTCCCACTTGCAAAATGATGCCCCTGCAGTATTTTCCCCGGATGTGTCAGGATACAGGTTGGTCCTTGGACTTTTCCCTATTGCCTTGTGTGCCTTTATGATTTTGGACTGAGCATTGGCCCTTTCTGTACATCTGTAAATATATTTGGTTTGTGTGGTGGGTTTTGCTATGCTAATACATTGTCAGTACTTCAGCAATCTGGTCTGTGTTTTATTATGCTGTGTGTTGTGTGCCATTGTTTTACGTGTGCAGCTTGGTGTGTATGGTGTGTGTGTGTCGTGTGTGTGTGTCACTCTCATTTTCCTCCGTCCCTCCCTTGTGTGCTAGGTGGCTGTACTCACCATCATCGTCTTCGTCGGTGTTCCAGGTGGAGCATTACATAGAAGATCATCGGGAAGAATTGCAGTTCGAGTTCCATGGCAGCATAGTTCTTCCCTGTGTCTCCAATGGTGAGTCCTTCCACTTACGCCAGGCTGTTGTTGGTGTTGGTACCGCCCAGGAAACGGTTGGAGGTTTGCTGTGTCTTAATATGGTGGGTGGTACTTTGTCTTCCGCCTGGCTGTTGACAGCTGCTGCCGTGGTGAGAGTTGTTTCCGCCCTGGTGGTTGGTGTGGTGCATTGGCTGTCTATGGGAGTTATCACCGCCATGGTCATAATTTGGTGGAACTTACCCCCAGCCTGTTGGTGGTATTACCGCCACTTTATCACTCACCAGCAGGGTTGTAATCAGGGCCATAGTCCTTTGTATGTTAGAGAGATACAGAGATTTGCAAGTACCTTTAGAAAGCCCTCAACATGTTGCCCAATGGGAAGCTACATCACCGTCTCTATTTTGGTACTGCAAACCCAGAGGTCTGTAGATGAATGGTTGTACCCAACCACATATGATTTCCACATAACTGCATGTCATTCCATGATGCATGCCAAGAGTCAGGTAAAAAACCTTTCCCATTACACATTTGCAGTGTACTTTGTGACATGATGCCACATCAATGGCCTGGAAATGCAAATTGCGGCTAAAGAATATAGTCATATGTGTCTTGTCCGTCATTGCTGCTGCAGGTGAACATGCCAAATGATATGCAATGGTGGCTGAGTGTATGTGTGAGCCAAGAATCAATGGTGACACACTACTCTCTTTGGCACTAGATGAAATGTACTCCCATTGCAAATGTTCTGTTCTACACACAAGTTGGGACGCACATAGATGTGAGGGAATACAGGTAGACTGCATAAAACATCAGCACTTGGTCAAAAGAGAAAGGGACACGTGCCAAAATATAGGTACAAGGAATGGTGGCAACAGTGATGGCACACTGATCATGTCCATGGACATTCCCCATTTACAAAGGGGAAATATTGATATTTAGGTGCATCCAAAGAACAATGTATGCTCTGTCATATGTATGATGACCATCTTCACATTACAGACAGTAGTGAGGCACCAGCACCCGTCATGCTGAAGACAAGTAGCCTCTGGGTGGCAGATACGGATGTACTCATTCAACCAGACACATGGCTGAGGACAGTGATCCCTCGCTTCCTTTCCTTTGGCCTGTAATACTGAGGAGAAGTGGTCTGTTGCATAGAATGTTATCCCACTACAACAACAAACAGTACTTGATTAATCAATGTAAACAGCCATATGTTTTCCCTGGAGAGCAAATTGTTTATGGAACATACACAGTTGTGCCCCAGGCCCCTGTGGAAATAGGCAAGTAGTGTGCACCACATGGCATATTTACACATATCAATACAAACAGTCACTCATCTACTGTGACACACATGGCACATCCCTTATCGTCAGGGGAGATGTCAGAACCTAACACATTAACATGGCAATGTGACACGCTGCCTTATATGCTCTGTAATCAGCCCCTTGTGGCTGCTGTGCTCCCGTCAAATGTCCATCAAATTCTGGGTATGCCACCACCAGGATGTGTGACATTAGGGTGGTCATGTTTCATTGTGCGCCCCGCCCATGTTGGGAGGACAGCCCCAACTGGACCTCCGAGATCTTCTGGGCTAAGCGCCTCATGTCCTCCCACCTATTGCAACAGTGGGCGTTCCACTGGCTGTGGACCCCCCAGGTCCGCATCTTCCAGGTAATGGCTCTCCATATCTCCTTTTTCAGATGGGCGATGACCTTCATGGATGTATGTAAAAGACAAATTAACAGATTACTATCCCAAGTTTTGGCCCAAAGGGTTGAGTCAGACATATGTCAGAAACACCAAACTAGAACATTTACATTAATTAATACACCACAAGTGTAAAGCACTCAAGCCCATAAATACAGGGACATGACTACAGACATATATATCCATCTACAGACTAACCCCCCACCCTGCTCAAGGACTACAATGACTAAGCAGGCTTACTGACATCAGGCAGCCCATGATCCAGCAACATGTACTGTGATATGAGCCACAATGAAACAACACATAGATATGTGGCTTCTGAAGGGTAAACTCCTGAGGCCTGACTGGATCAACACATTCACACTCTGTGAGATTGACTCACTGCTTAAGTCACTGAAGGCAACTTCCAATGTACAACTTTACCCTTACACTTGATTGATAACGAAGGGGCTGGCATGGTGGGTACAGAAAGTGTCTTCCTTGTGCATGCGTGGACATGTGGCCTACCAAATGCAGACTCATGACACTTCAGGGGTATGTGCCTGAGCCACAGGAAACTTTTTTGGACATATGTGTTTATCCTACAGAGATGGCATCCAACATATAAGGGTATGCATTGTATATTTTCTGCTATGTGTCCAAGCTACTGAGTCACATGTCATGGCTTCCCAGGAATCAACATACTGCCTGCACTGTGGGACTGTCATCAGTGCAATAAGCCTGTACAGGACAAATATGACTTCTGTGAAGGTGACAACAGAGTTGTGGGAGTAAGGGACCTGTCAAGATGCAAAGACACACATTGACAATGATGCTAAAATCATATATCAACTAGTTTGTGGATGTACCTCAGTACCCATTCCTAATCTAGTCAATGGACTGAGGTATTCAGAGCACGTTTTGCCACTAGAGCCTCATATTGTTCACATGCCAGGATCTGCTGGTGTACTGGGAGTGGGCATAGTACCACAGTTGCAGAGCCACAGTGACTCTACCACAGCCTGGACTATGTCCCGTACTGGGATCTGCATTTTACAGGCCCTGGTCTTTGCAGGCTGAGCATACAGAACCTACATGTCACTCCCTTTCCATCATTTCCATGCATGACAGTACATCATATGGCCATCAGCAATTTGCTATGTGGTGTGTGTGACAACCTGAAGGGCAGGGCGAGTCAGGATATGCCTTCCAGACTACAATTTGGCAAGACCAGATGTGGGGTGAAAGATATGTGGTACTATACACATTGCTTACAAGCGCCTCAAGTGACTCATACAAAATGCATATACAGCTCATGATTTCATGCACATACATGTTGTCTAACATTTACAAACATCAGAAAGAAAAAGATGTCAGTGGATGGTAGTAAAGTTTCCTTACTTAATTATGTACACTCAACACATGGAGGATCTAGGACCCCAAAAACCTCACACAATGTGAATAAACTTAACATATAGTACTGGCCACCAATACGTACACTATGTACATCCATCAATCCCACACAGACTGTAATGACAGGCACAAGAAGTCTATCTGGCACACAGGGGAACATTGTAGCCTGTGACGAGGGAAAGGATGGTATCGAACAGTATCTATTGTGTCAATGATATTCTTACATGCTCTTCTTTTGAGCCATAGAGCTGTCCATGCAGGGGTAGCACCTCATCAACTAGCCTCTCCAGCTCCTCAGGAGAGAAAGCAGAGGGCCTATCACCTGTTGGACCTGGCATGATTTCTCCCAGAGATGGCACACAGAAGCTCAGGTCGTGGAGATTTTGCTGGCAGCAGTGTCAGGAGTCAAGTGAGAGAATTTGCACAACATGGCAGTCACGCCCACCACATACGTGGTCGGCACCACTGGTAGACACAGCCATTGAGCCGCGACTGCCACAGGCAACAACATTAGCCTATGGCTTTGTCCACCATGGTTGCAACCTCCTACCGCCCGGATGACTTCCACCAGCGATCACAGGTATTTCCTAATGGCCCATGTTGTAGATCAGGCATCTGTCATTTTGGCAGCCTGAAATGCTGTATTGGGTTTTATAAACTATGTCACACCTACAATATATATGTGTTGCATCACAAACATCCTTATTCTGTCTTGTCATGTAGATCAGATTACTCAACCGCCATTGTAGCTTTCTGTAGGGCACAGATGGCATTTAACAGCAGTCCATGGACCTCCACCGCAGGCGGTCGTTTTGGCAGTCAGATTTCCCCTAGCCACATTTCTAGGGGCAATTATGTAGCACATCTTTGAGTTTCATCCAAATCATGTTGTGGACACATATGTTGAAAACCATGGGTGTCACAATTTGACCCTTATGTAGTTGCCAATTGTGATGTGTACTGTATCATGTCTATCCAGTCAGAAATGCTTTGTCACATGATATTGTTGGCATACATCATGTATGTTGCTGTGGACACACTGACTAATGTTACAAATCATGTCTTGTCACACATAGGTACCCTGGGAAAGGGAGTATAAGACAACCTTCTGTCTACCATCCACACCCAGACCTTCAGACAATGAAGCAGTGGCATATTATTATGCCATACTGCCTGGATAGGCAAACAATAGTGGACTTATGCCGTCAATTGGAGCCAGATCTGATGCCAGCTATTAGTCATCCAACCAGCATACCAACCATTGTACAAGTCATGTCAGTATTGCACTTCCTGGCTTCAGGGTCCTTCCAACTTTTATTGGCCCTATCTGCTGGTATGGCTTAATTTATGTTCAGGCTGGTATTGAAGGATTTCCTCTCAGAAATGTTGAAACACATTGACAGCTATATCAGGTTCCCCCGACATGAGCATTTAGCCAATGTGAAAGCTGATTTCTATGGTTTGGCCACCTTCCACATGTGTTGGGGGACATTGTTGGCACACGTATAAGCTTGGTGCCACCACAGGCCACTGAACACGCCTATCACAACAGAAAGAACTTCCATTCCATCAACGTTCAAGTTGTCTGTTTGGCGGATCTGTACATCTCACATGTCTGTGCCCGGGTTCAGTCAATGATTCCTTCTTAATGCAGAACAGCACCAAACCCCAGCTTATGTCACAACTGCAGCCAGAGAGGGCCTGGCTGGTTTGTAAGTCATATCACTCCTGATTGTGTGTGTGCAATGTCAGGCGCTACAATCATGAAGAGAGTGACTCATTGTTGCACTTATGTCCCATTCCTTGACAGGAGGCTGTGAATATCCAAACTGTCCTTGGTTGTTGACGCTGCTGAGGCATCCAACTGCGCCAGGGGAAGTCCACTTTAATGAGGCCCATGGAAGAACACGGCAGGCAGTGGAGCGGGCTTTTGGGCTCCTGAAGGCTGGATTTTGATGTCTTGACCAGAATCGTGGAGCCATCCTCTGCTCACCCGGAAAGTGTGTCAGATCGCTGTGGCATGCCGCATGCTCCACAATATCACCCTGTGAAGGAATATCCTGTACATCCCAGAGGAAGGGGAGCCTGCAGTGCCCCTCAATGAGACACCTGTAATGCCAAGTGAGAATATCAGTGGTGAAGAGGAAGGATCTGACTTGCAGGAATATCTCATCAACAGCTACTTCTCATGAGTGTAAGTATGTCATGTGATGTCATGACTGTGATTGTACGATGAACTGTAGTTGTAAGAATGTGTGGAGTTGATTGTTTTAGAAACAGCTAGGGAGCTGATACTCTACAATAATCAGTCAGAAGCTGCTTGAGAAGCTAGCTTTTGACACATCCCCACCTTGATAATGTTGCTTTGTTTGTGTCAGTTTCCTTGCAATGTACATTGTTTTCCAGTTGCTTGCTATGTGACTTGTACCATAGGTATGGTTTCAAGCCTATACTCATTGTTTTGATCTCTGTACAGGTGCCTTCACCATGGCATCTTCATGTGGCCATTTCAGAGTTGTGACATTAACAGGTATCTGTTGCTGTTCTGACATTCAAAGTAGGCTTGGACTGTTACAGGTAATGTAGGTTTGCAGAGTTTGGATGTATGAGATCTGCACCAAGGCAGTTTGAATAGTATTTGGGTGGAAGTACAGAAGTGCACAATACACTTGTTTTGTGTCTTGTAGTTGGCCAGGGGCATCATTATGTGTCATCATGTGGTCTGAAAAGATGCAGTCCTAGCTTTTGACCAAATAATTTTTCCTTCACATTGGCTAAACACTCTTTTTGTATGACCTGTATCTAGCTGTAGATGTGTTACAATATTACAGCCACAGTGCTTGTACCACAACATTGTAATATGTTTGTGTCATACCTCCAGATGTGTGAGCATTGGATTTAAGGGTGGGCGGAGCTTTCAGAGTTCTACTCCAAGGCATTCCACAAAGTTATCTAAAGACTCAGTGAAGTTTCTGATAAACCCCCAAGATGTGGCTGATGGTGTCCTGGCCAACAACAGCCCCAGTGGCCTCACCCCGCTGACCCACAAAATCCCTCCCATGCACCCTACCCCCATGGTCATGTGCCCTTGCCACAGGGCGCCCCACTCCAACTTGTTCCTGGACCCTCATTGTCGGAAGTGTTGCACTGCAACTCAGGATCCAGGACTTGGGGGCATGATATTGTAGACACTGTGATAGGGACACAGGTTGGGGGGGCAAATAATTACCTGTGATGTTGAGGTAACCGGGCTGGGGGGTGATGTTGTGGCCACAGTGAGAATCACTGTTGCCGTCTCACCAGGTTGCCCAGATAAGCCAGAATCGTCCTCCATGTCTGGACATCCAGGAGTGTCTTATTCACTGAGGGCTTCATCCAGGGGGTAGTGGTCCCTCTTCTGTGGCCTCTGTGTGCCCAGTGGCACCTCAACCTGTTGATGTAAAACATACGATGTTACTGGTTATATTGTGACATCTACCTTCAACGGTTTAGTGTTACAGTAAGCAGAGACTTTGTACAAAGTTAAGTTGAAGTTATAGTTTTAGTATATGAGACTGGAGTCATCATGTGCTTAGTGCAGTGTGAATTTGTCTGCTGCCAATCTGGTGATGCATCTTGAGGCCTTAGAAATACTTGTTAGACACACTGGGTTAGGTGTCATTCCTGTCCTCATATATTTCATCTTGAGTTAGCAAGTCAAGATGGAGCTATGTTGACAGATATGTTTGTGATTTGGGCATGATCTGTCCTTGATCAGTCCCAGGTGAGTATACTTCATTTGAAAGCTGATAAACAATGACAATTGTAGCAGTGGCCACTGTGCTGGTGGTTTGAGTAAGAGTTACAGGGCCTATTGGGCTTTTCAGTCAAGTCATTCCCTCGACTTTCCAATGCTTAGCAAATGGTATCCTCCCAGGTGAGTATACGTCATTTGAGAGTTGCCAAACAGGGGTCTTTAGACAAGTGCAAACTGGTCTGGTGTTGCAGTCAGATCATTCCCTCTACTTCATACACTTGACAAATAGTATCCTCCATCTGAGTAAACTTCAATTTTGACTTGCCAGACCGGGGTCTTTACACAAGTGAACCCTGGTTTGGTTTTGGAGTTAGAGACACAAGACCTCCTGGGAGTAGAAGTCAGGTCACTCTCTCTAGTACACACACTATACAGATGTTATCCTCCCAGGTGAGTACACCTAAATTGAGAGTTAACAAACAGGGGTATTTGGGCAAGTGTACACTGTGCTGGTGGCTGGATTTACAGCAGTCAGATCAGTCCCTCTACTTTTCACAGTTGACAAATGGTATCCCTGCAGATGAGTATACTTCTATTAAGATTTATCAAACAGGGGTCTTTAGACAAGTGAACACTGGTCTGGTGTTTGGAGTTAGAGAAACAGTGCCTCCTCGGAGTTGTAGGCAGGTTGTTCCCTCTACTTCACACACTTGACAAATATTATCCCCCCGGGTGAGTTACGTTTGTTTGTCGGTTACCAGACAATGATACTGGGAGAAGAGAACACTGGACTGATGAGTGGAATAACAGTAACAGAGCCTCCTGGCCTTAGCAATCATGTCACTACCTGTACTGTGCACCCTATACAAATGTTGACTCCCCAGGTGAGTACACTTCATTTTTGGGTTACCCAACAATGGTATTTGGAGAACAGAAAACTGGGCTGGTGAGTAGAGTAACAGAGCCCCCTGGCCTCAGCAATCATGTCACTCATTGTACTACACACATTATACAAATGTTATCTCCCCAGGTGAGTATACTTCATTTGTGGGTTACCAAACAATGGTATCTGGAGAAGAGAACACTGGGCTAGAGAGTGGAGTAACAGCAAGAGATCCACCTGGCCTCAGCAGTCATGTCACTCCCTGTACTACACACACTATACAAATGTTATCTCCACAGGTGAGTACACTTTATTTGTGGGTTACCAAACAATGGTATTTATAGGAGAAAATACTAGGCTGGTGAGTGGTGTAACAGTAACAGAGCCTCCTGGCCTTAGCAATCATGCCACTGCCTGTACTACACACACTGTACACATGTGATCTCCCCAGGTGAGTGCACTTCATTTGTGAGTTACTGAACAGGAGTATTTGGACAAGTGACCACTAGACTGGTGTTTGGAGTTAGAGAAACAGTTCCTCCTGGGAGTTGAAGTCAGGTCACTCTCTCTAGTACACACTCTATATAAATGTTATCCTCCAGGTGAGTATACTTCAATTGAGAGTTACCAAACAGGGTTTTTTGTGCAAGTGTAAACTGGGCTGGTGGTTGGATTTACAGACATGGGGCCTCCCTGGCTTTAGCAGTCAGGTCACTCCCTCTACTTCCCGCACTTGACAAATGGTATAGTCCCAGGTGAGTAAAGTTAAAGTAAGATTTACCAAACAGGGTTAAGAGTACAAGTGAACACTGATCCACTGTTTGGAGTTGCTGAAACACTGCCTCCTGGGAGTTAAAGTCAGGTCACTCTCTGTACACTATACAAATGTTGGGTATTACATATCTGTATTCAAACTGCATTTGGGTTTGGGCATACATTTACCTGTTGAGAGATACCATGAGTCCTGTTATTAGCACTGTATATTGAAAGACTTACAGGCACCATTTCAACTTGGGGCATGTGATGAGCTTTGGATGCTGGGCCCAGCAATACAGATTGACAGTGTTTAATCTCAGATACTCTGGGTGTTAAATGTTGGTGGGGTACATGAACAAGACAGTGGCAAAAGGTGAGCTGTGAGCATCCATGACATGGCATTTTGATGACATAATTTTGTGCTGTGACTTACCAGACTCCACTCCCCCAGGTATTCGTGTCAAGCCCTCAGGATGCAGGATGGCAAAGACTTTCTCCTCCCAGGGAAAGAGATTTAATGGGGTGCTGGGAGGGCCATCACCAGTCTTCTTGGCATGCAGCTGGTGACTGGAGACCAGGGAGCGGACGGTGCCCCTGAGGTCGTTCCACCTCTTCCTAATGTTCTCCTTTTGTGTGCAGGGTGGTGCCTACAGTATTCACTCTGTCGACAATCCTGTCACACATTGTGATTCTCTGACTGATAGGAGTATGATCTCATCCACCATGACTCTTAACTCATCTTCAGAAAAATTTGGATTTTTTTAACATGACAGGGTGTACAAAAAGGTGACAGTGACTTACTAAACAGGGGAAGTGCAAAGAGAGTAAACGGACAAAAGTGTGTGCAAGGTATCCTACGGGATGGTGCCTAATCTATTAAGTGTTTGTGAAATAAGGTACTCTACAATCAGTTTTTTGCGTTGGAAGTGCAAAAGATTGAGGTCTGTGAATAGGTGTGTTTTATAGTGTCCTTTGCAGGTGTGTCCATTGTGGCAATGTCTGTCAGCTGTGCTTTTTTCAAATTCATCTAAAGTGCAGTTGTTTATTACTTTGCACACCATGAACCGGCATGGTTCAGACTGCCATTAAGGGTCCGCCATGGTGACTATGGGGGTCATTCTGACTCCCGCCGGCCGCGGTAACCGCAGTGCCGGCGGGAGCCACCAGAATACCGCTGCGCGGTCAGAAGACCGCCGCGGTTATTCTGTGTTTCCCGCTGGGCGGGCGGGTGACCGCCAGAAGGCCGCCCGCCCAGCGGGAAACCCCTTTCCACGAGGATGCCGGCTCCGAATGGAGCCGGCGGAGTGGAAAGGGTGCGACGGGTGCAGTTGCACCCGTCGCGAATTTCAGTGTCTGCTATGCAGACACTGAAATTCTCAGTGGGGCCCTGTTACGGGGGCCCCTGCAGTGCCCATGCCATTGGCATGGGCACTGCAGGAGCCCCCAGGGGCCCCACGACACCCCATACCGCCATCCTGTTCCTGGCGGTAACAGGATGGCGGTATGGGGGTCGGAATCCCCATGGCGGCGCAGCAAGCTGCGCCGCCATGGAGGATTCCCATGGGCAGTGGAAAACCGGCGGTACACCGCCGGTTTTCCGTTTCTGACCGCAGCTGTACCGCCGCGGTCAGAATGCCCAAGGGAGCACTGCCAGCCTGTTGCCGGTGCTCCCGCGGTCCCCGGCCCTGGCGGTCAAGGACCGCCAGGGTCGGAATCACCCCCTATGTGTTTGTAATATGCTCAGTGCGTGGTCGCGGTACTGTTGATGCTAGAAGTTGGACCGCCTATATTCAGGTGGCCACGCCGCTGGCAGTCTGCCATTTTTGCTTGACGGTCAGTGGTCCTACCTGTATAACTTGTAATAGGGCAGTATTTTCAGGGCTGCCAAAATGGCGGTCTGGTGGTCCGTCTGCCAAACTCGTAATGAGGCCCTAAGTCACCATCTGTGAGTCAAGTGAGAATTACACCTTAAATGTACCAAAACTAAAGGTGGAATTGGAAAAAATCATTAGGGGATGTTTAGACATCTCACATCTCAATCAATACCAGGAAAACAAGGTGAGGTCCTTACGAACAATGGTGGGAGTCATATGATCAAATACACAATGTTTGTCATACAAAAATATTTGCAATAGCACAAGCAATGCTATCTCCTTAAACAGGGGTGTTCTTCTATGCAGTGCTGGTTCAGAAAACATGGGTGCACTTCTAAACAGTGCTCATTTATGAAATAAGTATACACTTCTAAACATTGGTGCTCCAGGAAAGAAGAGATGGTTACAGGTAAAGACCAAGACAGGGAATCAAAGTGTCTTGGAAACATGGTGGATTTTTATTCTGCAAGGGTTTTGAAAAGAAAAGTATTCTGGCTATCACAAAACCAGATATTGGTCTAGAACTAAAAACAAGTCCTGAATATTTCAAAATTAGTGACCACAAATGCTTTGGCTACAAACATAGAGAAGGTGGCCTGCATGGAATATGAGACCACCATCCCAGTGCTTGAACTTCCAAGCAGGAAACTTTGCAAGGCAATGTCATATGACAGAATACGTAGATTTGGCTATCAATATTCGATGGATGTTGTTTGCATATGTGTGAACACACACACACATACACATTAAAAATGAGTATCAAAGTATTTAAGGGTGGTTCATGTTTATAAGTTTGTTTCCACCAACAACGTGGTTTTAAAATAGTCACTTTACTACTTGTAGTGAAAACAAATCCAACAGGTTGGAAAGTGCTCAATTTCAAAATCACATTCATCAACAATATGACTTTAAAATGTGCAGTTTAATTCCTTAGCAAATTAAACCCAGTTCCAATAATTTGAAATTAGTTTGGGTTCACGTTTTATTTTGATCAACAGTAGGATTTTAGGATATGTCTCTGTAATCTAGTAGTGCATGCAAACAATCATAAGCATGCAAAAGGTTCCTTGGAACGATAATCCAGTATCCATCCAAGGAGCAATTTCTGGCTGCCAGAGTTGATCAGAGACAGCAAATGGCCAGGTACCAAAATAAAAATGATTTATTTTAGAGAATCAGACAGCTAAAAAGTGACCCACATTTTGAAGATCGGGACAGTTTTGAACTTGTAAAGACACACTATATAGTTTTTTTGCAAGATATGGGACCTTGTATGCAATTGTGCTTGCTACAGGCAATGTTTTTGGTAATATCAGAGAAATCAACAGTAACAACTGGCCACCAGACTAAAAACCAGGCCCACAAACAACCCAAAACTGGCTCACATACTGGTCGGTCAGACTGGCCTTTCTGGCACAGCCAGTTTGCCCTATTAGCTGGTATGACTCTTCACACTTCAGCAACAATGTAGCATGATTGCCTTTCAAGTACACTGTCAACCATGAGGAATGTTAGATCCAATAATCTAAGATGGCTGCCATCTGTCTGGCACACCTAAGAGTTCAGTTTACTGGGGAAGGTAGTTCATCTAACCTGAACTGTTCCAAGACAGGCCCTCCATGCTCACCCTGCTTCCGTCCACACAGCACCAGCACTCTGCGATGACTGCTGACGTTCTGTTGATTGCAAGAAGCCCAGGCAAGTAGGTTTGACACACCGGTACAATAGGGACAAGAAACAGTTTTATTTTTGATGTAGGCATTTCTCCACAACTTCCCTTCCTTGACTCCCACCTGCCAAATGAGCCCTACCTCTTCTCCCTGAATGATGAAGTACTCCTGGCAAGTCTTTTCTTTTACCATCAGAGTAGATATATTGGGGCAGATTTACAAGAAACTGGTGCATCAGCACTGATGCACCAGTTTTCTTGCATCGCCCTTGCCCCACCTAATGACACCCTCGGTGAGCTGCATTTTGGTAGGGGGAGAGGGACTTGTGCACAAGGACAGGTAGAGGTGCAAGAATATAGGAAGGGTTATTGGCGTTAAGGCACAGGTAGCAGAAGAAGTACTACGGTATAGATAAGCTAAAAGTAATAAGGTATTGGCAGAGGTACAGGTTCTAGATTTATGGCAGACTTCAAGGAATATGCAGGGGTACGGGTACTAAGGTATGGGTAAGAACAGAGACACTAAGGGGGTCACTACGAGTTTGGAAGTCCTTTGTGAAGACCGGCGCGGTGGAGTTCTCCTCGTGGTAATATGACTACCGTATTAAGAGTCACACTGTGAAGTCTGCCAAAAAACAGCCAAAATTACGAAACCGCCAGGATACTGGAGGATGGAAAACAGGTGATCCCACCATCAGCACCGCCAGCCCGACAAAAATCTTCCCAGCAGATTACGATCCACAAATCACAACAGCAGTTCTTCCATGGCAGAAATCCATTGGCAGTTGCAAACTGTGGCGGTCTCTACTCACATCACACAGAACACCACAAAACAATGGATAGTTTGAATACCCCACACCTCACACATCCACATACTCAACATACCTACAAACTGCACTATATAACACACACCTACACAACCCACAATCCTTTGCAAACAGAAAGCCACTCATAGCCACAGAGAAGGAATTACTATCTCAGATTTCATGACAAAAACGTTTGGCACCTATGCACATTTCACCATGCATAAATCCCACACTTGTACAACATATACAATACACAAGTTACTATCACACAAAATACACAACAATCGTTACCCACTCACATCACAGCACCTATGGCTCATCACTAATGTTTCCTTTCACCTCTTTTTTACACTACCTCACTGTCTTTACTACCACATCCTCACAAAAACACCCACATTTCACTGATGATGAGTTGAGGCTCATGGTGGACAAAATTGTTAGGGTAGAGCAACACCTTTTTGGAGCACAGGTCCAGCAAACATCAATAGCCAGGGAAATGGAGTTGTGGCAAAGAATAGTCGACAGGTTCTGTAGGCAGCTATCCATACTCAAGGGAAGACATCAGGAAGAGGTGGAGAAACCTCAGGGGAAAGGCACATTCCATGGCACCCAGGCACCAGCTGGCGGTACTCAAAACTGGCGGTGGGCCCCCACTGTCAAAAACCTTGATGAAGTCCAAGCTTCCTCTCTTCAAATCCTGGGGGTAGGTCAGACCAAACAGTCCAAGTCATTATCGTGGAGATCTTTATGGAAATGGCGATCTCTCAAGATGGCGGCTGCATGACTCGAAGTTACTGTTCTAGTATTGCTGCAGAAGGAAGTCTCGAGGACTACAGAGCAGTGTGAAGTGCGCATGAAGCCTCACTAGCGGCACACTTCGCTGATAAGAATTTCAGAGACAGTAGTCTTTTTTTATGCGTTTGCGTATTAGAGTAGTTTTGAAGGAAAGTGTTCGTAGTTCTTGTCCATCAAGCAGCTTGGGGTTCTCTCTATTGACATAACGATATTCCAGCAGAAATTCCAGGTTTCAAAAGACAAGAGAGAGCTATGAATTCCTGGTTCCAAGTCTGAGCTGATATCTACGGTCTTATCAATGTTGAGACTACAGAGTATTTCCTGAATCTAATTGACTCTGCTCTTGCAAGTATTCCTATAAAAACAAAGAGAAAAAAGGGCATTGTATAAAGGTTGTAGTCTTTGACTAAGAAATTTGATGTTAATTCTCTACATGTTTATAATCACTGCTACAGAATAGTTATAAACAACAGAACGAACAGAGGAGAAGCTAACAACTTTCTACACTGGGGTAGGGTACATGACAGTCATTTTCAAAAAGTAATGTTCTATTAAATTCAAAGAAATAGAGGCTAGTGAGAAGTGTATTACTGTTTTAATTATGTTTACAGCTCGTGCAACATCTATCACTGAGTTCCTAAGAAAACAGATGAAGTGACAGTAGAGCGCAGGTTTAGAAGATGAGGCGGTCTCTTCTCTTATCACCAACCCCTTTCCCTTCCTGGACCCTTTTAGTCTCCATGCATTTAAAAATACTGGTGGAGACTGAGCACTTAGGAGAGGGGTGACAGTGTCATTCATACGTTTAGAAAATTAAGGTACTGATCCTGATGCCCACCTCCTCCCCTACTTTCACATCTTGAGAGGAGAAGGTATTGGACATCCTGTATCCTGGCAACCTGACAGAAATACCTAGGGGAGTGGAGTAGGTAAGTCCCTACAACATCCATGTCACCAAGGGCCAGATGTATCAAAGGGTTTTTCCCATTCTGTGTCAATGGGAAAATGTGTTCGTACATATGGCCCCAAATGTTTTGTCTTGCATGCTGCCTCACCACCTTTCCCCACCTCAATTACCAAACCACCCACCACGCCTCTGTAACAAATGTACAAATACCTCTCTCTAGCATGCCACATGTCTACTAAACTCACCTGGGTCCACATCCCTTGAGAATGGCATGTTAAGTCCTGGGAACTGATAGCACTACAACTCCCAGAAGGGAATATTCCACCATAAAGAAAACCAGACCACTGTACCAAATCTGAGATGTCCTGCATGTGAAACCAACAACCAATGGAACCCATCTTGAATGTTTCATTGTTCAACATTTTATGACAATGACAGCAATAAAATTGCCGACTCCCACTACCATCACCATTACAAGCAAAACACAGCTACAACTGAGTGCCCAATCAAACTGCCCTCAGACAAAGGATTCCTAAGGAAGACATTTACTCACCTGGGTGGAAATCTAGATGCCAAAGTGGATTCACATGCAGTACATCCAGATAGAGGTCAATGTCAATTGCTCACTCCTATACTGTGTCCCTACTCTGACACTATTGTGCATTGTTCAGCTTTTAGTGCCATGTATCATGCCATACACTTCACTGGGCAAAAATGGTGATGAACCATGTCATTAGTCAGTCAACATAAGAGGGTATCAGCAACCATATAACTACAAACATAGTTTAACATCTTTGAGCATGGTGTATGGTATTGAAATGTCTGAGTTTCAATTTGTTCAAACTATGAATTGGTAGCAGCTGTCATTGTAATTTCTGGGGATCGTGTTAAGGTAGTGTATGCATCTCACACAACATCACAGCTACTCAAACTTAAACATAACTTGTTGTATCACTCACAGCAACTGTGTGTTCCACTTCTCTCACAGGTAACCTTGCTATTGTCACCATGGAGAGGATACCAGAGACTGCCTCAACACCTCTGGATGAAGGCCCCAGGGAGGACAACACCCCAGGATGTTTAGACACTGATGACGAAGCTGGCCCATCAGGGGTCCCTGGTCACTCAACAACTGTCAACCTCGCCAAGCCCATATTTACTCCTCCCAGCTCTGTTGCATTTACATCACAGGAACCATTCTCTCCAAAACCTGTGTCCCAAGGACTGTGTCATCCATTGTGTGCCCCCACAGTACAGGTACCTGAGTCTCCTCTTGTCACCCCTGACAATGATGGACCTGCGAATACTAGGAGTGGGTACATTGTGCCAGGGGCACAGGAACGTGAGGGTAGGGTGAGTGGGAGGGATGGTGTGGGCCAGAAGATGGGGGCTCAAAGGAACAATACAGACAAGGAAACCATCTTCCAAGTCTCAGGAGCCTACAAAATTTCCCAAGGCATGATGGGCCAGGTACTCACCGTGATAGGGGGAAATCCAGCAGCTGCAGAGGGACAACCATCAGGAAGCCATGCTGCAGTGGCAGGCCCAAAATGCCATCCTTGCTTCTATTGCTGGGTTGCTGAGGGACATCAACACTAGCCTGAGTAGGTCTGCCACACAACATCAGGCCTCTTCCACTAGTAATGAGTCATCAGGCCCTTCAACAACCGCGGCTGCTAGTGGAATGGAGGCCCTGCCAGCAGAAGGACATGCCTCAGACACCCAACCTGTAGCAGAGGAATCCCCCCTTGCAAACATGGACGTCCACCCAGACATCTAGGGGGAGCAGATGCCAAGACCAAACACACTGCCAGGAATTGAACCTCTCCTGATTAGTTCCCCTTGTGCATGACTGATGCACCATGTTGACTGTTCTGAAACCTAACTACATTTTCCTATGGTGCAAAGACACTCGACTTGAATTTCCAAATGGTGTAGCAGCTACCTTGATAATTTCAGCCACCATGACTGAACCATTCACCAAGACTGACCCATTCTGTTATTTCACTTTCAATTCACACATTGTTTTGCACTCCTCGATAAATACCACTTAAACACAGGTACTGTATAATTGTCAAAATGTCCCTCTGTGTTGTACAACCTCTTTTTATGGACACACATGTGTACTGTATAACCAGGACACTCATTACATTGTGATTGTACCACAAACATAACCAAAATCAGCTGTATTGTACATCTTCACACATTCATTTGTAGATTTGCAATCAGCAGATAGAGATGTACTGCTGGTGACATCAGAATGTCAGCGTAGGTGTCATACACTACTAACCCAAATGATACTAAAGTTAGGGATGTGTCAGTCTTTCTACAAGCCAGGGGGAAAACTGATTGGTCCTGTGTATCACCAGGCAAAGCCTTATCACATACTCACACCTTAGCTTTCTAATAATCGTACCCCATGATACAGACAGAGTTCAGTACTGATGTCCCCAGTCCTGGAACCTTTCACTCACCATGGTCAGGTACCTGTAGGCTTACCACTCACCTATGTCAGTCTTCAGAGACATACACATTGGTCTGCAAAGTAATAACACACTGATAGCTATGTACAAGGTAGGTCACATACAACAGAAACCATTATGATGGTGGGGGATCTGGTTCAAAAATTGCATGTGTCAAACACATTTGGACACACACATGGCACCAATTGACCACCTCCTGTACCAAACAGGTATTCTTGTTTGAAAAACACACTGCCATCCCAGTGTCCTGACAGCCTGTCCATATAAGTGGCACTCCACATACTCATGCTAATCAGTGCCTAGTTGCACCCATGCCCATTTCATGTCTGCCTGCAAATCCCATCTGCCTTTAACACTGTCTGTGATTTACCAATGAGAATGAGCCAAACAGTAACTCAGCAAATCTGTGATTATCAAAGATAAGGAATAGGATATATTTGTAAACATACATCAATTCAGACAAATCATTTGTGCAAGTGTGACTTTGCTAGTGCAGTAACAAATCATGACACTGTATACCACACTGCTCAGTACACAATACCAACTAACAATCTGCATGCATACCTGACTCATTGGCATTGGAGCTACCTAACACCTCAGAGATGATGGTAAATAGAAGATGACATGTCAGGCATCAATTATAGACTACAAAATGGAATCTCACTTTTAAGAACACATCACATGCCTTTAGTCAGTTGAAGTACTGATTGATGAGATCTGCCCTGATGTCTCCAGCTTCATCTTCATCAGGCTCATCCTCACTTGGCAAGTCTGCATTTCCACCAACAGGTTCTGTTGGCTGCTCCTCATCTGGTATGAGTGGTATATGACGTCTCAGGGCAAGATTGTGGAGCATGCAGCAGGCAGCAATTATTTGACATACCTTGTTGGGCGAGTAAAAAAGGGCTCCTCCAGTTTTGTCCAGGCTGTGTAATCTTGCCTTAAGGAGCCCAAAGGTTTGCTTCACGACACGCCTTGTCCTTCCTCATTGAAGCGGACTTCCCTGGGTGTTGTTGGGTACTTCACTGGTGTCAATAACCAAGGACGGTTTGGATAGACAGAGTCAGCTGTAAGGAATAGGTTTAACAACACAAACATATATCTTGGAAATGCACATTTGCGATAGCAGGATAAAATCTTTGCAGACACACATGTCATATGTGACTTGCCAACCAGCCAGGCCCTCTCTGTGTAGAGTCGTGTCATCAGCAGTGGGATATTGATGTTCCACATGATGAAGTAATCATGGACTGGTCCAGGATACTTGGCACATACTTGTGAAATGTACTGGTCTGCCAAACACATCACTTGGACGTTGATGGAGTGGTAGTTTTTCCTGTTCCTACATACCTGTGCATTGGCACTGGGGGGAGGACGAAGGCAACATAGGTGCCATCTATAGCTTCAACCACAAGTGAAATGTGTCCCAAAGCATAATACTCTGCCTTCACATGGGTCAAATCTGCATGTTGGGGAAACCTGATGTAGCTGTCCCGGTGTTTCAACAATGTAGACAGTACAGCCTTCAACTTCAAAACCAGACTGAACATGGGCTGAGACATCCCTGCAGTTAGTACCACTGTATTCTGAAAGGACCCAGTGGCCAGGAAGTGTAGCACTGACATGACTTGAACGATGGGAGGTATGCTATTGGGATTGAGAATTGCAGGTATCAGATCTGGCTCCAGCTGATGACAGAGATCCATGATTGTATGCCTATTCAGGAGACATATTTGTATAATGTGTTTCTCCTCCATGGTGTTCAGGTCTACTAGTTGGCGGTACACTGGAGGTTGTCTTCCTCTCCTCATGCCAGGGTAACTATGTGTGAAAAAAAACAGATTTAGGTGAATTTTACCATGCACACACAATGAATGTGTTCATTTACAAGTCACACATATCTCTATATGATGTCAGATGTCAGAGGAAACATATGGCATTTGAGGTGCAGCATATTGCTATGCATTCTATGGCAGTTCCCTTGATTCAATTCCCTAAACCCTCAGCTGTATTTTATATGCACATATATGTGATTGACAGTGTTTGATAGTCTCACCTAGTTTACATGGGAAACATATTTGTTGCACCCACACTGCGGTGACATCGCAAATAGGATCTTGAGAATAGGTTTCATTTACATTACCAACTATACCTCTTTTACTCAGCTTTTACAACTCACATGCACATTGGGACTTATAAACCTGAAAACAGCACTTAAAATGTGTTCACAACATATTGATAATAGTAAATGATGCACCTTCAATTACTTTTTCTCTACACATAATTGTCACTAAATGGCAGCTGCCTGACCTACTATACTGGAAATGAGGAAGTGACCTAACTCCACCGGTGGATATCATCATGGCAGTAGGCAGTCACAACTGTGGTGGGCATTGCAATTGGAACACACTGCTGCCTTTGCCGGACTTGGGCCAGTGGCGACGTCGCTGGCGGTGACGTCATGTAGGTGGCGGACGTGACAGGCATCCTCTGCAGTATTCCTGACTTGACTCCTGAAACTGCTGCCAGCAAGACCTCCACTACCTAAGATGCTTTGTACTGCCTCTGGGAGCTATTATGCCACCTCCTGCAGGAGATAGGGCCTCAGCCTTTGCTCCAGAAGAGCTGGGCAAGCTTGTGGGTGAGGTCCTGTTTTGACAGCTATATGGTGCACCAGAGGAGCAGGTGAGTCCAATGGTATACCAATGTTTGAAAGGTGGAGTGTATGATAGTGTACATGAAATGTGCAGTAGTGAAGGACTGAGCAATTATGTGTGGGTGTATGGACATGTGTACATGTGCATAGGCAGACACACAGTAGTGATACATGGTAGATAGTGTGTAATATAACTTCATTTGCACACAAAATAGATTGCAGCATGTACAAGAAGAATGGTGTGAGAAATGTTAATAGAGACATATATTGTTATGGACAATCATGTGGCCTGGCCATATGTGTCTAGTCAATACCTGGTACTGATCATGCATGTTGTATGGGTGAGTCCACTTGGCTGGATGAAGATGGAAAATTGGGAAGGGGTTTGAACTGAGAGAAAGGGAATGTTTGCTTACTTGCTGTGACTTAAGTGTTCTGACTTGTGTTGGTATGGTGTATGTGGACATACCTTTCTCCTTTTGTCTGTATCATGCATGCAGATCAATTCCCATCAATAAAAGGGAACCTGGTGTGCCATCACCAAGCAAATGTGGACCCTGAGGGTCCTCAGCCCGTGCAGCACCCACTGTTGGAAGTAGTGGGAGGACCTGAGATGCTGGCCCAAAAGACCCCAGAATCCCAGCTGGAGATGTCCTCCCAAGGAGAGAAGGGGTGCCCGTCGAACCTTGACCCCCCCTAATAGCACGCATTTTGGCAGTGGCCTATCCTGAGTTGGATGGGCACTTGAGGGGAGCACAGCAGCCACAAGGGGGTAAGTACTGACTACACAAATGTAAATCCCTCTGCCAGTTCAGTGTCTGATGTGTATGTATCTAAACTGTGACAATGTGGTAAGTGGTAACGGTTAAGGGTCTCCTAGAACACATAGAAGTAAAGTTGCTACTATTGATACACAGGTGTGAATAGGGACATATTACTCACCTATGTTAACCCTATTGTATAGCAGCACATAGTAGGGCACTTGTGACTCTGTCATATGTGTACATCTATACTGCTATATATTTGTGACCTGCTGGGTCATCCTTTTCACCTACTGATCCCTACTCAAGAGATCCTGTTGGTAAGATGTCCAGGTCTTTGGTCTCTGTCCATTTCTATTTCACTGGATCTAGGTATATGTGCAACATAGGGTCTGACAGGTGAGAAACAGTCTCAATATCCCTGAGTTGTGAAATAGATGTAAGGTTCATGTGAGGGTTTGATCTCAATCTGAAATTTCACATGACATACGTCCTACATTTACTCAGAGGTGTGAGGAGGTGTCCCCATTGTTAAGTGTGAAGTGGCAAATATGATGTTTAATCAGGGTGGATATCCTACATAATGAAAGGCATGGTGGTATTGCTATATTCCTAGTGAAAGACATATCATTGACATGTGAGTTCAGACTGTTTGAACCATGTGCATGGTATTGTCAAGGTAAGTGGCTAGCCTGCTATTCCCTTAGCCAATGTATTGTGGGCATGTTTCATCGGGCAGGAAATCTCCTACATAGTTACAATATACACTGTTTGTGCCAGCATCATGTGTACAATGGTAATTCCTGCCATTTTAAAGATTTGTGATTCGAGTTTGGCATACTTACTTTTGCTATCCTGAATCTGTTTTGAAGGTTGTTAGTATGGCTAAGCTCAATTTACACTGACTTCACTGTGTTGCAGGGGTAGTTGACATTTACATGTTGGTGGAATGGTATATGTTATCAGTCAATTTGCTGGACTCTAGGTGTGTGTCTCAATCATGGTTACTTTAGAAAAAATTTATGTCAGTGTAATTTTACTCCAAAGATGTAAGGTCACTCATGTTTGAAGTGTTGATAATGATGTTGGTAGTTTGATATTGTTAATTTGAGGTTGGTATTCATCATAATTAGTAGGACTGTATGTGGCCTTCATGCACATGACATGTGTCCATTGTACTGAAGGTGTTGGTATGCTCCCTGGGCCTGTCTGTGTGTAAATTATGTGTGCTAAGTAGACCCTACTGCTGTACTAAGATGAGTAGGCCCACAAAGTCAGTATAAATCTTTGCAAAAGCACAATTGATACATGTATTGCTGAACTGGATTTGAAGTCTACTATACTCCAAAATTGGATATGCCAAATGGAGTAGGTGCATTTGTGGTTTTTGCCATTGTGAATGTTATAGACACAGTTACATGTTATGGAAGTGATTGCTAAGCAACATAATATGTTATAATTGGAATGTGACAAGGAAACTTCCATGGACCATGTCATCTGGTATTAGACAGAGCAATTGTAAATTTGGTGCATGTATGATATTGAAATCAAAGTTAACACTAATTTCTATTGATTGGTTGCTGTTTCACAGTGAAGCTCTGCATAGGGACACACCGTTTATGTTGACAAATAATCTTCTGCAGGAATAGTTTGTGTTGTAGCTCTACTGATAGGATGGTGATGTAGTGGTCAGATATTTGGCTTATCATGTGTGTGATATTGTTGTCATATAGTGTTATGGAAAGTATGTTGTTGTGACATGATGTTGGCTCAAAATGGTTCCTACCTGGGGGTGTTTTACACATAGATGTGATGTTTCTGTTGTGTATGGTGTAATCTATGTGTACTCAAACAATGTGATGACCCGACCTCTCTCTCTGTTTCTCAGCATCAGCATTAGTATCAGCAGGTGAAGGAGAAGGGGCACAGTTGAGTAGGGAATCTGCTGGTCACGTGACCTGTAGTGATGATACCACCAACACTGAGGGACCCAGTGACCCCAAGGGTGATGGGAGTGCCACTGGGGAAACAGGATCCACATCTTCATCTTCATAATCCTCCTGCAGTGGACACTCCCTGGGGGTGGCGGACCCATCTGTGACCACCCCAGCACCATCTCCGTCCATCATCCCCTTTACTACCACTGCCCTCCCTGTAGCTCCTCACCCAGTTGGCTGTGCCCCCTCACCCAAGGGATCGGGCATCTCCTTTGCGCAGGAACCTCTTCCCTTGCCCCTGTCAGCCATGCTGCCTTCAGTGAGGAGGCTACTGACCTCATGCGGTCCATCTCTGTGGGTCAGTCGACCATCATGAATGCCAGGGATTTGCAACTCAGATCCACCAGAGTAATGCATTCCTGGAGAGCATTCACAGTGCACTGGCTGACTTACAGAGATCCTTTCAGGCTCTGTCCTCTACACTGGTGACATCTAGCCACCCTTTGTCTCCTGTCTCCCCTCAACCTTCCTCTTACTCTTCCCAATCCCAAACTCCTCTTCCCCAACCCAGCCAAAGCACACACACAGACAGGCATGCATCCACCTCAACATCCAAGGGTAGCTCAGACAAATGCAGGCACCACAAGACACACTACTGGCATGCACACAAGTAACATTCAGATACACACACATCAACAGTCACAACCTGCCCTGGCAAACCCAGGCATCACTGGCAGCACTCCTGAAACACCTGCACACACCATACCAACATTCACAGATCCAGCCACTGCACCAATCCTACCCACTGACAGCACCATATCAGACCCTCAGACATCCACCCCAGTCACCACACCCACAACAACTGCATGCAGCACATCCACCATCCTTGCAGTCACCACCCCAACAGACAGTCACCCACCCACCACAGCACCCCAGCACCTCCATCCCCCCTCATCTCAAGGCACATAAACACCCTCAGTCACCCACCCAACAGACACCCACCACACAAAAACATACCTCACAGACACATGCAACGAAGACATCCACACCAACACCTCAGACAACCACTCCCTCTCCCTCTACACCCAAAAACCATTTTGTTTTGTCCGCCCTCATGTGTGTGTGAAAAAGCTTTGCTTGCAAAGTTTGGCTTTTTCCTCTTCTCCTACCCCTAGATACCCCTAGATGTTCAGGGCCATATTTAAGAAAAGTGGCACTGCACATAGTTCATCGCCACTTTTCTTGCACCCTTTACGTATTTAAAATACAGCGCACCATGGCACAGGGTAGGGGACAATAGCATAATTTTTTATGACACTATTGTTGTACTCTGCATTAGTAGCGCCAAACTGTACATTACATAGGGGCCCATTATAAATAATGAAATGCCCCCTTTTAACGCATGGTCTGAGCAGGAGTTAAAAGTGCTAAAAAAAATGGTGCAAGTAAATCTCTTAGATTTCCTTGTGCCATTTTTTTCAGCCCACCTAATGGGGGAACGTCCCCCTTTGCATACATTATGCCTGAAACAGGCATAATGTGGCGCAAGGGGTTGCAAAGTGGCGCAATGCATGCAGGGATTTTTGCTTTCTAACAAAACATTAGCGTAAAAGAAATGACGCTAATGTGTCAGTAGATGGCGCTAGAGGCTGTTAAATATGCCCCTCAGTGTCCCTCCCCAAGTCTGGCCTTTCCATCTCCAAGACCTCCCCTGCCACCCCTGCAAGTACCCATGACCCTCACCCCGCCAAGAAGTATACCCCTCCCAAAAAAACACAACCCTCCCCTAAACCGAAAACAAAGCCAACCCCCCTCCCAAACCAGATCCCAAAGGCCCCCTCTAAAATCTAAACCCAAACGCCCCGTCTCCCCCAGATAACCCCTGAGGCGCCTGCCTTCTCCACAGATATCCCTTCCGGTGGAGGTTACATGGCAGTCAGGAGTCAAGTTCGGGGCACACATCTGTGAACTGTGCGCATAAAGACTGTTATATTTTGGACTGGCCTATGGCCTTTGACTTGCCACTAAATTGTAATGCATTTGAACCAACCTGTTGTAGGTTTAGTGGTAAAATCTTTGTTATGCATTTCTTTCACTAGTATGGAGTTGTTCCTGACTGACAGTTATGTCTGTATCTGTGTGTGTGTGGTGCTTGTGCTACCTGTGTTGTTTAGCAAGTATGTGAGTTTGTGTGGAGTGCTTTGGTCTGACAGTGGTAGGGTGTGTGTTGCGTGATGGACATTTGTCTGTTCATCACATTTGTATTGTGTTGGTATTGAGAGGTGTTTATATTGACATGTGTTTGTTGGTATGGTGTGTGGCTTTTGTTGGCTTTGACGGTGTGCGCATGTGTGCTTTGTGCATGGTATGTTAGATACGATGTCCTATGTAAGTCGATCAGTAAGTAGTGTAGTTGTGATAATGGTGTGTGTTTGTTCCCTGTTGGTGTTACGTTGTGATGTATGTGTTGACTGTGTGTCTAACGTTTAACATAGAGTTTGCTCGCATTGCAATATTCTTTATTTGTAGGTGCATCCGTCTGAATCTACAATTAATGAAAGGCATATTGTGTATTTGAGGTAGAAGGATATGGGAAGGTATTTTGCAAGGATAAAAGGAGCGCTAACAAACTGAAAAGGAAGACTCCTATTTATGTACTGTGCTCCTAGAGGCCCTCAAGGTCGTTCTGCTTTTTGACCTGTGAGATGAAGGGAGTTACCAATTCCAATGGTGCACAGAAGATGGAAAACTACTGATGTTGATGATGTGGAATCTTGAAGGTTATGCAGGGTCTAAATTGGTATTCATTCGGCTATATGGGAGCAGACCCCTTTACCCTTTAATGACAGCATATTCCCCAAAGGCTTTGAGAGATACAGACCCCTCTACTCTTTATGCGGTTTAGTAGATTCATGTTATACACACCTCTCTGTCAGAACATCTGACGTTTCTGTTGTGCTGACACTTTCCTATTATTTACATCATTTCTTATATTTTCTGAGAGATAATTAGGATTCCCCTAAAGCTTAACTAGAATATTTAGTTTAGATTTGCTTTCAAATGATTAGGCCAGAGGATCGCGATTTGTACACTGATCACCAAAATCTATTTCTTATCTTCTGTATTGCTGTAACTGAGACTCTTCTATGCCTTATGCTTGTCCAATTTATTCTATTTTACACTTTACTTCACCTTTGATGATTCTGTACTTATATAGCACGTTTCTGAAACTCATTTACATAAGTTTGGCCTTAAATTTGTAATAAACCTTTGAATTCAAATCTCCATCTCCGAGATTTAATGTATGACCAAAGAGGTTACACTGTTAAGTGATTTGAAGTGTTGATTTTAACTTCCTTTACCCCTCAGAACTCTTGAAAAGGTCAGTTGGAAGAAAGGAAACAAGATAATGGGCCTAACTGTCATCACACCTGACAGATTTTCCAGAGTTGTTGTTGTTTGGACTCTGTTGATAGCTACATGCAGATTAATTGACAGGGTGATTCTATTTCAGTTTCATGAGTAATTCCTATGTTCTGGCTTTCATGTGGAAAGGTGGAATTAGAAAGGGGGCACTGGCTAGGAACTCAAGAGGAAGAATGTCTAAGCAAGAAGTCTCCCTGCCTGGGGATACACAGCAGAGGGAAAGTGAGTACTATGACCACTGGGGGAAATATGAATGGTGATGCAATGATGCTGTTTTGTGATTAGTATGAAAAAAAGTTGAATACTCATTTTGTAAAAAGTCTAATCAGGTTCTCAGTTTAAGCATATGTCGGTAAGATCCTGGTTTCCAATACCATTGGCATTACATATGTTGAACTAGCACATAAGGGGTAGGTATGGAGACACTCATCTTCCACTTCCATTAGAAGCATTGTTGGTGTTAAGGGACCAAGTGACATACACTGCATGGGCCACTCATCAAAACATACTAAAGTTTTATTTAATTACAATTGTTGGTGTGATTATTGTTGCATCTGAGGACTCTGCCCCGGCTGCTGGAAGCCCTCACCCAAATCCTTCATCTCCTCACTCTTGAGCTCCTGCAGGTGACTGATTAATGCCCCTCTAGCGAGATCCGCTGAAACGTATTGACAAGAGGGTCTATTGTTATCGGTCTGTCCCAAATTTTCCTCCTCCAGGATTTGAAACTTGTTAGGGGAGCACTCTATTTGCGGTACTCTGTTTACCTCCATGCTCCCCTCTATATTTGGACCTTGTTGCACCTGGTCTCTTCCCTTCATCTCCGACGTACAAGGCAAAACTTTAAAGTATGAGCATAGGCAAGGGGTGATCCTAGGTCTCTTATTAAGAAGTAACTCATTTTCGAACTCGCCAAAGCCGCATTGCTACTGCTGTCGCTAACACAGCTTCACTGGCTATCCGAGTTAACAGATGTAAAAGTTTTGGTAGTTTTGGTAATTTTTTGGGGGGCTGCCCCAGTCACAAAAGCAGGGGTCCCTTTTGTAACAGAAATCCTCCTACCACTTCTCAAAGAATAAATAGGGTCAGCCTTATTCGCACCTGCACCCCCCTTCTTTTTACAGAGGTTCAGCCCTCTCGAGCCCTGTGTTGCAATCATTTTATTTTTATTTCCATCACTTCCCAAAGAGTCTATAGGGAATCCATGTCCAACAACCACCTTCCCAGGGGGGAGCAAATTACCTCTCGTCAGTGTGTTGAGCGTGTCAAAATCTGCTATCAGCCAAGTCAGGGGGTCGACTGGGGGGTTGGGGGTGGAGGAGGGAGGAATCACAGGGTGGGGAGCATGGGGAACAATCCAAAGAAATGTGTCCTCATTCACTGGTGCCTGAGAAGGTTTTTCCTCTGTTTGCCTTTGGGGGCTATCAAACCCGGGCTGATCATAGAAGTTAGATGATGAGCGGAAATGAGTTGAGGCTCCTTTTGTGGAATGTTAATGGTTTAAGGGTAAGGAGTAGGCAAAACAGGCTGGTGCAATATTGTAGAGACGCCCAAGCTAAGGTGATAGTCAAGCCAAGAAACACATTTGTCTAATAAAGAGTGTACCAAGTTGTTTAAGCCATGTAGATGGATTCAGCACATATTAAGTACCACCCAGGTGTTTACCTTAGTGGGCTATTATGGGCCTAACAGGGACAACATTGCACCCTTAGGAGAGTTATTCCAGCTTCTGTTACAATTTCCCAATTCTATAATATGGGTGGGGGATTTCAGTATAGTGTTAAATTATGAACTGGATAGGTCATCAGGAAGTAGATTGAAATGAATGAGAAGATGCGATCACAAGTAATTAATATGATGTCTCAGTTGGGGTTACATGATATATGGAGAGAGAAGATGGGAACAAAGAGGGGATATGCATACAACAATAAGAAGTGCAGACACCAATCGAGGATTGATTATGTGTTAGTTGATGGGAGGTTGAAAGATTGTGTTGAAGAAATATCCCATGTCGGAGTGCATCTATCCAATCATTCAGCAGTGAGTTTGTGCATTTGAATAAGTGAAAGGGCTGCTCAGAGCAGGTGGATGCTTGATAGAACTCTCCTTCTGGACAAAACTCTTGTGGCAGACTTGAGAGCAGATACAGAGGAGTTCTTTAACTTGAATGTGGAGGTCATCGTCCCTAGATATGGTATGGGACACCTTTAAGGCTTTTCTGACAGGTAGACTGATCAGAGCGGCTTTCATCAAAAGGAAACTATATAAAGATGAGATTAGTCGCTTGGAATAGCGTATACAACTAGTGTAGCAAGAGCTAATAGATAAGCGTGGTGAGGAAGAGGAAAGTGGAAAACTAGGTAAGGTGCTTCAAGGTCTAAGATATGAGCTTGAAGCTGTATTAGATAAAAGAGTTAAGGCAAGATGTGAAGTGAATAGAGTGGCCCATTTAGAATATGTGGAAAGCGGGAAGTTGCTTGCTTGGAAAATAAAGTCAAATAAGGTGGTAGAGATTCAGAGTGAAAATCCAGGGGACACTTGTAGGAGAAACGAGGAGATCGGTGAGACTTTTTGAGATTTTTTTCAGGATCCTTATACAGAGAATTTAGTGGTGTCACCGGAGAAGGTGCAGGCATGGCTGAAAGACTTAGATCTCATTACCCTGGGAGAGGAGGACAACAAAGTTCTGAATGAATTAATTGGGCAGGAAGAAGCGGACAAGGTTACACATTCAGGGAAACCAGGGAAACTGCCAGACCCAGATGGGTTACCTCTCGCAATTTATAGAGTCTTAGGGGACAGTATAACTAAAATCCTAGTTAGGTTGTGTAGAGGGGGCTATGCTCCCCCCCCGTTGGAAGGAGGCCATGATCACACTAATTTTAAAACCAGGGAAAGACCCCACGCACTGCGACTCATATCGGCTGATCTCTCTTCTGAACAGAGACTATAACATTTTTGCAAAAACTTTAGCTGTTAGGTTGGGCGATGTTCTAGGTAAACTGATTCATGTAGACCAAAAAGGGTTTAGAGGGTAGATACATGCATCAGTCAAGTCAATGTTTGATTGGCATTATAGATCGCGTAGGGAACCTTTAGCAGTGGTGACGAATGATGCCTCTAAGGCATGCGATAGGGTCAACTGGTCATATCTGAGTACCCTCTGTGAAGTTTTTAATCTGGGAAGGAGAATTAGAAGGGCATCACAGATTATATACTAAAATTCAGATGCAAGAATTTTAACGGTTAATGGCTCCTTAACTCGCCTGTTCAAAATCGGTAGGGAAACTAGACAGGGATGCCCAATATGCCCATTGTTCTTTAATCTGTATATAGAACCCCTGGCCTTTAAGATCAGAAGAGAGTGGACGATAACCATGTTTCGCTTTGGAAATTAGTACAGGAAAGTGGTCCTGTATGCAAACGATCTGATGGTCTACACAACAAACCTGAAACAAACTTTACCGGCCTTGAAAAATCTGATGGTGAAATTTGGGGAAATCACGGGGTACGCGGTTAATAGAGGAAAAACTGAAGTCATGCCTTGGAACATGCCTGAGGAAAGTGTCCCAGCAAGACGGAGTTGAAATATTTGGGCATTATGATAACCCAGTATATAATGAGAAAATAGCAGAAATAAATTTTAAGAGGGTAATGACTGAGTCATGTAAGCAGATAAAGAGTTGGGTCAACTTACCCCTTACGATTTTAGGGAGGGTCAACCTTGTTCAAATGATGATCTTACAGAAATTCTTATTTATTTTTAATGTGCTGCCTTTGAAGTACAATAAGGAATGGTTAAGTAAGCTTCAAGGTAAAATCAGTAGTTTTACATCGACCAACAAAGGACCGCGCATAGCATGGAAGAAGCTGAGGCGAAGGAAAGAGAAGGGGGGGCTAGCGCTAGCAGATCTACAATATTATGCATGTGCACTCTTTATTAAAAATATGAGAGGGATTCTGGGAGGGTCAACAATTTCTTAGCTGGGGCAGGCATTAAAAGTAATGATGGAATTTGAGAATGTTACAGAGATGGTGTTTCTATATAAATTTGGAGACCCTAAATTCTTCAAGAAGGTGAGATTCAAAATAATGCAAGACTCTGCACAAATGTGCAATGTGGTGAGAAGTGCTACTAACTTGTCATATTACAGTAAATATGCGCCCCTTCTGGGGCTCACCGGGCTCGCCAGAATGGACTAAAGATGCTCTAGCTGCACAGTTGAAAGAGGCCGGACTTCTGCAATGGGGACAACTGTGTAAGGAATAGGGCCTGATCTCCTATGAAGACCTTAACAGGGAGACAGCTGGGGACCTCTCCAAATTTAAGTATATGCAAATAAAGAGCTGGGTGAAAGGAGTTAAAGAAGAAGGGGGTGGCTCAAACGAGGTGGAAAGTTTGCTTCAGCAAGCCAGCCCCGATAAGAAAGATGTATCAAGATGGTACTTGACACTCCATGAAATGATAGACAGAGAATTTCTTATGCCATAAGAAATTTGGAAAGAGCATCTGCCAGAATCACAGATAAGAGAATTATTACAAGTATCTATTACCTTGTTGTATTCCACAGTCAAACCTGCCTGTTTAAGAACGAATCATCTGTTTTCAATCCACATGGCCTTTTAGACCCCAGAGAATCTATCAAGACCAGTAATAGGGTCAGGTGTGGGAAATCTGGCCTGTAATCCGCAGGAGTTTTGCATTTTTTCTGGGAGTGCCCACAGCTTAGCCAGTACTGGAGTGAGGTTGGTGGTCAACAAAATCTTATCTATAAAGTGTCAGGTAAGCCTCCCACTGGTTATTTTTGGTTCTATACTGGGGAAAACAGAGGTAAATAAGGACTGGGCTAAATTGCTGTTCGATATGATATTATTGGCCAGGAGGGAGATTTGCAGGAAATGGATCAGTATGATCCTCCCACCGGTCTCTGAGTGGAAAGACTCATTAACATTTAAGTTAACATCTGATACAAGGGGGGAAGGAAGAGTACAACATGAAGCATAGATTTAGGGCCCCATTAAAATGCTGGCTAGCAATGTAAAATTGGCCTGTCCTATGATTACTCAAAGGTGTTAGTCCAAGGGAACACCGAGTAGATGAGCTCCAAGGGCTACTCAAGCCCAGAGATATGGACCACCCCTGGTTAGGAGCCTCTAAGGGGAGATCGAACCACAATGAATGAATCTCCCAGAGGTGGCCTCCGATAAGCTATCTGGCTTCCGGGTAACGTGAATGAGGTAAAAAAAAACAAGTATTTTCTTCACTACTGATCTGTTATCTTACTTTCCATCGTCAGCTGACTTTCAGAAAATCTAGTTTGGAGACTTTCCACTCATTTAAGGAATCTAACATCTCTTAACGTTGCCATTGTCTACTTCTATGACTTCTATTTAAGCTGTCTCCACCATTTGTGCCCTGAGACAATCATAGACCCAGTGCATTAGAAAAACATAAAATTTGAAAAATTTATTGAAACATCTTTCCACAATTCCATAAGTACCCACTTTTTCATAACTGCAGTATTCTGTTAAAAATTATACTTTTATTTCCTCGGATAACCGGTCATTCTTTAAATTGGTGCCCAAAATCAAAAGTACACTTGTGTATTTACTCTTCAAGGAATAAAGGAGTTCATTTATTTGAGTTATCACTTTCTTCCAGTATTCCTCTACAGGGGAACAGTCTGCTACTACCTGTACATTGCAATCATTCTTTGTCTTATATTAACGGCAGAAGTCAGAACCTTGCACATTTATACTTCTCTATATTCACCATCAAAACATTATTGCCACTGACGTATTGATTAAATTCAATTGCTGTAGATTTTATACTTCCTATCGTTTGCTACAATATTTTCTGAAGGATTCCACTCTCCAACATTTCCCTACAATCTTATTGATATTTATCCTGCTTGTCCTCATTAATCGACCCCAATGCCTCCTTCCACCAGTATTACATAGTAGTGGGAAACATATATGTACTTGCTCCTATAGTTTCTCTTAAACTACTTTTTCTGCTCTGTTACCACCTCCATATATTTTGTGAAATATGGTTGTAGCTAAACATATTGAAACATTCTTATTTATAATTTAAATAAATGCAAATGTATATGCAGAAAGTGTGTATTATCCCTACAGAAGATGGCTGATTCCACTCAAATCAATTATTTGATCCAGTTCTCAATGTTATGTTACTAAAATGTGCTGGAAATGCATAATTCCCCGTATAGGATTATCCTTCCTCATTAGTACGTTTTATGTGTGGCTTGATAGTGCAGTTGTCCTCAGACACTTTTGTGAGCACCACTAGAGAGGGGCTATGGCTCCACTCTTATACCAGGAGTACATGTTTTGATATAGCAGAAGTTGTGTGCTTCCACAAAAAGTGCTTGCCCTCCAACATAGCTATGATAATTTTGTTTAGTTATCCAGATGCCTAAGCTTACACTTTCAGGGGCACATACGTGACATTGGAAAGCCATTAAAGTGTCTTAGATAACTTAATAATTTATGTTATTTTTCAATGGCAACAGCACATATGGGACGCAGGCAGTTATTAACCAACATGGCATTTTAGGTTAGGGTCTGGCTAGACAGTGCAACTGTCACCTCACATTTTAATCTACACCAATATTATTCTAGTTTTTTTTTATTCCACAGAAATAAATATATATTGCCATGGTATATACTTGTACACGTTCACATTACGTATGACAATCCTCTAAAGCCAGACCTATTGTCAATCCTTGTTATGTCTCCATTTCATAATGCACTGCCAACGGTTTAGTATTTAACATGGTTAGTTTGAAAACGTTTGGATAATGGAAATTGATAAGTAAATCCTCTAGCTGAATCCTTTTCATATAACTGTCAGCAAAGTTTGGTTTATATTTATGTGCGTAGCCAGATTTCAAAGTGCATATACCACTTAACAGTTTCATTTCAAATCCGTGAGAGTCACCCCTCAATCTACTTGTTGTGGTCTACAGTGGTTGCCTTGATCAGAGCTAGAAGGCATACGTGGCTCATGCTTTATAACAAATACTGAATACATAAAATAGTTTAGTACAATTGCTATATTTGAGTCATATCTTATAAAAGAAGGCTTAATGACCAGAATCATATTTGCCTTGTGAGAAAGGACAGCGCCAACCACATCAGACACTCCCAGGCACATTCAATGACAAGGGAAGCTGGTATGCCTACTTTTCAGGATAAAGGTCACCACATGTGAGGTAATGATCCCTTCAGAGTTAATCCTCAGTCAGTTACCCCTCCCAAGAAGGTCGGATGGAACCTTTAATTTAGCAATGATAGGCATCTATCTCAGAGTATGGGTTTTTGAAATATTATGAGATGAGTATTGAGCAGAGTTGGCTGCTCTTCCAGGCGTACTGCACACTGCTTCCAACAAAGATACTTAAGCATCTAGCCTTGTGAACAGAAGCTCAAGAACTCCGGGAAAAGAAATGTAATAGCTGGTTCCAACAGAGGAAAAACATTAGAGATTGCTTCCATTATATTCCTGTTACAGAAAGTGTTGCAACTTGTTTTGCCATCTATTGACCCTTGATAATGGATGTTTGAGGAAAAAAAGTATTTCATTGGTGTCCCTTTGCAATGTGATGATGACCTTGGAAGTGCTATGTGCCTATCTGCATGTCTCTGCGCAGAACCATCATAAGAGGTTGATGAGGTTTGACATATGCCTTCTATTGACCCTTGAAAATGGATGTTTAAGAGGAAAAAAGTATTTCATTGGTGTCCCTTTGCAATGTGATGATGGCCTTGGAAGTGCTATGTGCCTATCTGCATGTCTCTGCGCAGCACCATCATGAGAGGTTGACGAGGTTTGACATATGCCTTCATTGGAACCACGGCCTTTCACCTACTGTAGGAGGCTGGACTGGCTTGTAGTGAGTACCAAGGGGTACTTGCACCTTGCACCAGGCCCAGTTATCCCTTATTAGTGTATAGGGTGTCTAGCAGCTTAGGCTGATAGATAATGGTAGCTTAGCAGAGCAGCTTAGGCTGAACTAGGAGACGTGTGAAGCTACTACAGTACCACCTAGTGTCATATGCACAATATCATAAGAAAACACAATACACAGTTATACTAAAAATAAAGGTACTTTATTTTTATGACAATATGCCAAAGTATCTTAGAGTGTACCCTCAGTGAGAGGATAGGAAATATACACAAGATATATATACACAATAGCAAAAATATGCAGTATAGTCTTAGAAAACAGTGCAAACAATGTATAGTTACAATAGGATGCAATGGGGAAACATAGGGATAGGGGCAACACAAACCATATACTCCAAAAGTGGAATGCGAACCACGAATGGACCCCAAACCTATGTGACCTTGTAGAGGGTCACTGGGACTATTAGAAAATAGTGAGAGTTAGAAAAATAACCCTCCCCAAGACCCTGAAAAGTGAGTGCAAAGTGCACTAAAGTTCCCCTAAGGACAAAGAAGTCGTGTTAGAGGAATAATGCAGGAAAGACACAAACCAGCAATGCAACAACTGTGGATTTCCAATCTAGGGTACCTGTGGAACAAGGGGACCAAGTCCAAAAGTCACAAGCAAGTTGGAGATGGGCAGATGCCCAGGAAATGCCAGCTGCGGGTGCAAAGAAGCTTCTACTGGACAGAAGAAGCTGAGGTTTCTGCAAGAACGAAAAGGGTTAGAGACTTTCCCTTTGGTGGACGGATCCCTCTTGCCGTGGAGAGTCGTGCAGAAGTGTTTTCCCGCCGAAAGGACGCCAACAAGCCTTGCTAGTTGCAAATCGTGCGTTTGGCATTTTTGGACGCTGCTGGGGCCCAGGAGGGACCAGGAGGTCGCAAATTGGACCTGAAGAGAGAGGGGACGTCGAGCAAGACAAAGAGCCTTCACTGAAGCAGGTAGAACCCGGAGAAGTGCCTGAAACAGGCACTACAAGGATGCATGAAACGGTGCTTGCCGAAGTTGCACAAAGGAGTCCCACGTCGCCGGAGACCAACTTAGAAAGTCGTGCAATGCAGGTTAGAGTGCCGTGGACCCAGGCTTGGCTGTGCACAAAGGATTCCCGCCGGAAGTGCACAGGGGCCGGAGTAGCTGCAAAGTCGCGGTTCCCAGCAATGCAGCCCAGCGAGGTGAGGCAAGGACTTACCTCCACCAAACTTGGACTGAAGAGTCACTGGACTGTGGGGGTCACTTGGACAGAGTCGCTGGATTTGAGGGACCTCGCTCGTCGTGCTGAGAGGAGACCCAAGGGACCGGTAATGCAGCTTTTTGGTGCCTGCGGTTGCAGGGGGAAGATTCCGTCGACCCACGGGAGATTTCTTCGGAGCTTCTGGTGCAGAGAGGAGGCAGACTACCCCCACAGCATGCACAAGCAGGAAAACAGTCGAGAAGGCGTCAGGATCAGCGTTACAGAGTTGCAGTAGTCGTCTTTGCTACTATGTTGCAGGTTTGCAGGCTTCCAGCGCGGTCAGCAGTCGATTCCTTATCAGAAGGTGAAGAGAGAGATGCAGAGGAACTCGGATGAGCTCTTGCATTCGTTATCTGAAGTTTCCCCAGAGACAGAGACCCTAAATAGCCAGAAAAGAGGGTTTGGCTACCTAGGAGAGAGGATAGGCTACTAACACCTGAAGGAGCCTATCAGCAGGAGTCTCTGACGTCACCTGGTGGCACTGGCCACTCAGAGCAGTCCAGTGTGCCAGCAGCACCTCTGTTTCCAAGATGGCAGAGGTCTGGAGCACACTGGAGGAGCTCTGGACACCTCCCAGGGGAGGTGCAGGTCAGGGGAGTGGTCACTCCCCTTTCCTTTGTCCAGTTTCGCGCCAGAGCAGGGGCTAAGGGGTCCCTGAACCGGTGTAGACTGGCTTATGCAGAATTGGGCACATCTTTGCCCAAGAAAGCATTTCCAGAGGCTGGGGGAGGCTACTCCTCCCCTGCCTTCACACCATTTTCCAAAGGGAGAGGGTGTCACACCCTCTCTCAGAGGAAGGTCTTTGTTCTGCCATCCTGGGCCAGGCCTGGCTGGACCCCAGGAGGGCAGATGCCTGTCTGAGGGGTTGGCAGCAGCAGCAGCTGCAGTGAAACCCCAGGAAGGGCAGTTTGGCAGTACCAGGGTCTGTGCTACAGACCACTGGGATCATGGGATTGTGCCAACTATGCCAGGATGGCATAGAGGGGGCAATTCCATGATCATAGACATGTTACATGGCCATATTCGGAGTTACCATTGTGAAGCTACATATAGGTAGTGACCTATATGTAGTGCACGCGTGTAATGGTGTCCCCGCACTCACAAAGTTCAGGGAATTGGCTCCGAACAATGTGGGGGCACCTTGGCTAGTGCCAGGGTGCCCTCACACTAAGTAACTTTGCACCTAACCTTTACCAGGTAAAGGTTAGACATATAGGTGACTTATAAGTTACTTAAGTGCAGTGTAAAATGGCTGTGAAATAACGTGGACGTTATTTCACTCAGGCTGCAGTGGCAGGCCTGTGTAAGGATTGTCAGAGCTCCCTATGGGTGGCAAAAGAATTGCTGCAGCCCATAGGGATCTCTTGGAACCCCAATACCCTGGGTACCTCAGTACCATATACTAGGGAATTATAAGGGTGTTCCAGTAAGCCAATGTAAATTGGTAAAAATGGTCACTAGCCTGTTAGTGACAATTTGGAAAGAAATGAGAGAGCATAACCACTGAGGTTCTGATTAGCAGAGCCTCAGTGAGACAGTTAGTCACTACACAGGTAACACATTCAGGCACACTTATGAGCACTGGGGCCCTGGGTTACCAGGGTCCCAGTGACACATACAACTAAAACAACATATATACAGTGAAAAATGGGGGTAACATGCCAGGCAAGATGGTACTTTCCTACACAACCCCCCCCCAAACGAAGGACAATAAGACTAGCCATAACCTGATGAGTCTTCATTGTCTAAGTGGAAATATCTGGAGAGTCCATCTGCATTGGAGTGGCTACTCCCAGGTCTATGTTCCACTGTATAGTCCATTCCCTGTAGGGATATGGACCACCTCAACAATTTAGGATTTTCACCTTTCATTTGTTTTAGCCAAAGTAGAGGTTTGTGGTCTGTCTGAACAATGAAGTGAGTGCCAAACAGGTATGGCCTCAACTTCTTCAGAGCCCAGACCACAGCAAAGGCCTCCCTCTCAATGGCAGACCAACGCTTTTCTCTAGGGGTCAACCTTCTACTAATAAAAGCAACAGGTTGATCCTGGCCGTCAGAATTAAGTTGTGATAGGACTGCCCCTACTCCTAATTCAGATGCATCAGTTTGGACATAGAATTTTTTAGAGTAACAAGGGCTTTTCAGGACAGGTGCAGAGCACATGGCCTGCTTCAGCTCCTCAAAAGCTTTCTGACAGTTTGCTGTCCATAATACCTTTTTAGGCATTTTCTTGGATGTGAGGTCATTAAGAGGGGCTGCAATGGAGCCATAGTTCTTAATGAACCTCCTGTAATACCCAGTGAGGCCTAGGAAGGCTCTCACCTGAGTCTGAGTGGTAGGGGGAACCCAATCAATAATTGTTTGGATTTTCCCCTGAAGTGGTGCAATCTGTTCCCCACCAACAAGGTGTCCCAGATAAACCACCTTCCCCTGCCCTATCTGGCACTTTGAAGCCTTGATAGTGAGGCCTGCCTTTTGCAGGGCCTCCAAAACTTTCCATAGGTGGACCAGGTGATCATCCCAGCTGGAGCTAAAGACAGCTATATCGTCCAAATATGCTGCACTGAAAGCTTCCAGCCCTTGCAGGACTGTGTTCACCAACCTCTGAAAAAGTGGCAGGTGCATTTTTCAAACCAAAAGGCATTACAGTAAACTGGTAATGTCCTCCAATGGTAGAAAATGCAGTCTTAGGTTTAGCATCTTCTGATAATTTGATCTGCCAATACCCTGCAGTCAAATCAAAAGTGCTTAGATACTTGGCAGATGCCAGTGTATCTATAAGCTCATCTGCCCTGGGTATAGGGTGAGCATCAGTTTTGGTTACCAAGTTGAGACCTCTATAGTCTACACAAAACCGCATTTCCTTCTTTCCATCTTTAGAATTGGGTTTTGGTACCAGTACCACAGGAGAAGCCCATGGACTGTCAGAGTGCTCAACCTCTCCTAGTTCCAACATTTTCTGAACTTCTTGCTTTATGCAGTCCCTGACATGGTCAGGCTGCCTATAGATCTTACTTTTGACAGGTAAACTGTCTCCAGTATCTATAGTGTGCTCACACCAAGAAGTGGTGCCTGGCACAGTAGAGAAGAGTTCTGAAAATTGTCCTAGGAGATTTATGCAATTGTCTTTCTGCTCAGCAGTAAGACAATCAGCCAAAACTACACCTTCCACAAGAGCATCTTGATCTGTGGAAGAGAAGAGATCAGGTAGAGGATCACTGTCTTCTTCCTGTCCCTCATCTGTTGCCATGAGCAGGGTGAGATCAGCCCTGTCATAGTAGGGTTTCAGGCGGTTGACATGGAGCACCCTAAGGGGACTCCTGGCAGTGCCTAAGTCAACTAAATAGGTGACTTCTCCCTTCTTTTCAACAATTGTGTGGGGACCACTCCATTTATCTTGGAGTGCTCTTGGGGCCACAGGCTCCAAGACCCACACTTTCTGCCCTGGTTGGTACTGAACCAAAACAGCCTTCTGATCATGCCATTGCTTCTGGAGCTCTTGGCTGGCCTGAAGGTTTTTACTGGCCTTTTTCATGTACTCAGCCATCCTTGATCTGAGGCCAAGTACATAATCCACAATATCCTGCTTAGGAGCTTTTAAAGGTTGTTCCCAACCCTCCTTTACAAGTGTGAGTGGACCCCTAACAGGGTGTCCAAAAAGAAGTTCAAAGAGGCTGAAGCCCACTCCTTTCTGGGGTACCTCCCTGTAGGCAAAAAGGAGGCATGGTAGAAGGATATCCCATCTTCTGCGGAGTTTTTCAGGGAGACCCATAATCATGCCTTTGAGAGTTTTATTAAATCTCTCCACCAGTCCATTTGTTTGTGGATGATAGGGTGTTGTGAACTTGTACGTTACACCACACTCCTTCCACATGGCCTTTAAGTATGCAGACATGAAATTGCTTCCTCTGTCTGATACTACTTCCTTTGGGAAGCCCACCCTGGAAAATATTCCCAGGAGGGCCTTTGCCACTGCAGGAGCTGTAGTGGTCCTTAAAGGAATTGCTTCAGGATATCTTGTGGCATGGTCCACTACCACCAAGATAAACCTATTGCCTGAAGCAGTAGGAGGGTCAAGGGGGCCAACTATGTCAACCCTACCCTTTCAAAGGGAACCCCAACCACAGGCAGTGGGATAAGGGGTGCCTTTGGGGTGCCACCTGTCTTGCCACTGGCTTGACAGGTTTCACAGGACTTACAAAATTCCTTTGTGTCCTCAGACATCCTAGGCCAATGAAACAGGGGAACAAGCCTGTCCCAAGTTTTCATTTGTCCTAGATGCCCAGCTAAGGGAATGTCATGTGCCAGTGTTAGGAGGAACTTTCTGTACTCCTGAGGGATCACTAATCTCCTGGCAGCTCCAGGTTTAGGATCCCTATGCTCAGTGTACAAGAGGTTGTCCTCCCAGTAAACTCTGTGAGAGTCACTGACATCCCCATTAGCCTGTTTGACAGCTTGCTGTCTGAGACCCTCTAATGTGGGACAGGTTTGCTGTGCCACACTCAGCTCCTCTCTGGCAGGCCCCCGTTCACCCAAAAGCTCAGCAGTGTCTGCTTCCAGCTCCTCTGGTGTAGGTTCTGCACAAGGAGGGAATTCTTCTTCCTCAGAATTAGAATCCACTGTAGGGCGAGGGATAGTAGGAAGTGGTTTGCTTCTACTAGCCCTAGCTTTAGGGAGCACTTGGTCCATTGTTCCAGGATCCAAGCTTCCCTGTCCTTTTTGCTTTTTGGCCTGAGCCCTTGTCAAAGCAAAAATATGCCCTGGGATGCCCAGCATTGCTGCATGGGCCTCCAACTCCACATCTGACCAAGCTGATGTCTCCAAATCATTCCCTAATAGACAGTCTACAGGTAAATCTGAAGCTACCACAAGTTTCTTTGGACCAGTTACCCCCCCCAGTTGAGATTTACAACAGCCATGGGGTGGCTTTGTGTTATGTTGTGAGCATCGGTTACTTGGTACTGGTGTCCAAGTATGTGTTGTTCAGGGTGCACCAGTTTCTCAATCACCATTGTGACACTGGCACCTGTGTCCCTGTAGGCCTGGACCTCAACACCATTTATTAGGGTTAGTTGCTTGTACTTCTCCAAGTTATGGGGGCAAGCAACCAAAGTGGCTAAATCAATAGCCCCTTCAGAGACTAAAGTAGCCTCTGTGGTCTCCCTAATCAGACCAACCCCAACTAAATTACCAAAAGTGAGCCCAGCTACTCCCTTGGATTGGCTATTAGTAGGTTTGCTCCCACCACCACTGCTATTAGTAGGGACACTAGGTGTAGCAGTAGGGGTTGTAGTGGTAGGAGCAGTGGTGCCTTTCTTTGGACAACTGGGATCTGTTGTCCAATGGCCTTTTATTTTACATAAATAGCACCATGGTTTCTTTTCCTTGTTCTGATTAAAAGAGGATTTGGGCCCACCACCCCCACCAGAGTGTTTTTGTGGGCCTGATGAAGACTCATTTTTAGATTTGTCCCCACCCTTGTCAGAAGACTTACCATCCTTCTTTTTGTTGCCATCTTTGTCACCCCCTGTATGAACTTTTCTGTTCACTCTTGTTCTGACCCATTTGTCTGCCTTCTTTCCCAATTCTTGGGGAGAGGTCAGATCAGAGTCCACCAAGTACTGGTGCAACAAATCAGACACACAATTATTAAGAATATGCTCTCTCAGGATCAAATTATACAGGCTGTCATAATCAGTAACTTTACTGCCATGTAACCACCCCTCCAAGGCCTTCACTGAATGGTCAATAAAATCAACCCAGTCTTGTGAAGACTCCTTTTTGGTCTCTCTGAACTTTATCCTGTACTGTTCAGTGGTTAAGCCATAACCATCCAGGAGTGCATTCTTAAGAACTTGGAAATTATTAGTATCATTTTCTTTCACAGTAAGGAGCCTATCCCTACCTTTTCCACTAAATGATAGCCATAGGATAGCAGCCCACTGCCTTTGAGGGACATCCTGTACAACACAGGCCCTCTCAAGTGCAGCAAACCACTTGTTAATGTCATCCCCCTCCTTATAAGGGGGAACTATCTTGTGCAGATTCCTGGAATCATGCTCTTTTGCAGGATGACTATGGGGAATACTGCTTCTGCCACCATGGGTATCTAAACCCAACTTCTGTCTTTCCTTCTCTAATTCAAAAGACTGTCTATCCAAATCCAGCTGTTGCTTTTTAAGCTTCAGTCTGGTTTGTTCCACCCTCAACTTATTGAGTTCCCTCTCTAACATTCTGTCATCAGGGTTGGTGGGAGGGACATTTCTAGAAACAGAGCTATGATGGGAATGAACAGAAGGAGACCTGTCCCTTACAGAAGACACCCTAACAGCTTGGTTTACAGAAACATTACTACCAGTATGGTGAGAATAAATGCTTTTGCTATGATGTGAGACAACACTATTTATATGGTGTGGCTCATCATCATTACCATCTATGCTAGACTGTCTAGTAATGGGCAGGCTAGGAAGTTTCTTTCCTGAATCTTTTCCTGGGGGAGTCCCTGAATCAGATTGAGAACTATTAGGTACTTTTTCAACAGATGGGGCACCTATGGCCTTATCCTGTTCTCTAAGCATGTTAAGTAACAGTTCCAAGGAAGGATTCTTCCCTACACTCAAACCTCTCTCTATACAGAGACTCCTTGCTCTTTTCCAGCTAAGGTTGTCATATGCAAGTTTGGACAGATCAACACTTTGGCCTGTGCCAGACATTTTTTAGAGAGAGTTAAAGTGATAGAAAAAGAGAAAAAAGTTTTCAGAACTTTTTGGAAAGACAGAAAAAAACTTTTTAAACTTTTAAGAACTTTTTGAAAGTTTAGAAGTACTTTTCAGCACTTAGAAAAGAGTGAAAAGAGGAAATGCAAAACTTTTGGGCTATGTGTATATACACTGACCTTGTTTTGTATATTTTTCTCTTATGAAAAGTACAATGACAAGAGTGGTAAGTAGTCTCAAGCACTTATCCCACCACTGCACAACCAATGTAGGAGGCTGGACTGGCTTGTAGTGAGTACCAAGGGGTACTTGCACCTTGCACCAGGCCCAGTTATCCCTTATTAGTGTATAGGGTGTCTAGCAGCTTAGGCTGATAGATAATGGTAGCTTAGCAGAGCAGCTTAGGCTGAACTAGGAGACGTGTGAAGCTACTACAGTACCACCTAGTGTCATATGCACAATATCATAAGAAAACACAATACACAGTTATACTAAAAATAAAGGTACTTTATTTTTATGACAATATGCCAAAGTATCTTAGAGTGTACCCTCAGTGAGAGGATAGGAAATATACACAAGATATATATACACAATAGCAAAAATATGCAGTATAGTCTTAGAAAACAGTGCAAACAATGTATAGTTACAATAGGATGCAATGGGGAAACATAGGGATAGGGGCAACACAAACCATATACTCCAAAAGTGGAATGCGAACCACGAATGGACCCCAAACCTATGTGACCTTGTAGAGGGTCGCTGGGACTATTAGAAAATAGTGAGAGTTAGAAAAATAACCCTCCCCAAGACCCTGAAAAGTGAGTGCAAAGTGCACTAAAGTTCCCCTAAGGACAAAGAAGTCGTGTTAGAGGAATAATGCAGGAAAGACACAAACCAGCAATGCAACAACTGTGGATTTCCAATCTAGGGTACCTGTGGAACAAGGGGACCAAGTCCAAAAGTCACAAGCAAGTCGGAGATGGGCAGATGCCCAGGAAATGCCAGCTGCGGGTGCAAAGAAGCTTCTACTGGACAGAAGAAGCTGAGGTTTCTGCAGGAACGAAAAGGGCTAGAGACTTCCCCTTTGGTGGACGGATCCCTCTTGCCGTGGAGAGTCGTGCAGAAGTGTTTTCCCGCCGAAAGGACGCCAACAAGCCTTGCTAGTCGCAAATCGTGCGTTTGGCGTTTTTGGACGCTGCTGGGGCCCAGGAGGGACCAGGAGGTCGCAAATTGGACCTGAAGAGAGAGGGGACGTCGAGCAAGACAAAGAGCCCTCATTGAAGCAGGTAGCACCCAGAGAAGTGCCAGAAACAGGCACTATGAGGATGCGTGAAACGGTGCTTGCCGAAGTTGCACAAAGGAGTCCCACGTCGCCGGAGACCAACTTAGAAAGTCGTGCAATGCAGGTTAGAGTGCCGTGGACCCAGGCTTGGCTGTTGCAGGGGGAAGATTCCGTCGACCCACGGGAGATTTCTTCGGAGCTTCTGGTGCAGAGAGGAGGCAGACTACCCCCACAGCATGCACAAGCAGGAAAACAGTCGAGAAGGCGGCAGGATCAGCGTTACAGAGTTGCAGTAGTCGTCTTTGCTACTATGTTGCAGGTTTGCAGGCTTCCAGCGCGGTCAGCAGTCGATTCCTTATCAGAAGGTGAAGAGAGAGATGCAGAGGAACTCCGAGGAGCTCTTGCATTCGTTATCTGAAGTTTCCCCAGAGACAGAGACCCTAAATAGCCAGAAAAGAGGGTTTGGCTACCTAGGAGAGAGGATAGGCTACTAACACCTGAAGGAGCCTATCAGCAGGAGTCTCTGACGTCACCTGGTGGCACTGGCCACTCAGAGCAGTCCAGTGTGCCAGCAGCACCTCTGTTTCCAAGATGGCAGAGGTCTGGAGCACACTGGAGGAGCTCTGGACACCTCCCAGGGGAGGTTCAGGTCAGGGGAGTGGTCACTCCCCTTTCCTTTGTCCAGTTTCGCGCCAGAGCAGGGGCTAAGGGGTCCCTGAACCGGTGTAGACTGGCTTATGCAGAATTGGGCACATCTGTGCCCAAGAAAGCATTTCCAGAGGCTGGGGGAGGCTACTCCTCCCCTGCCTTCACACCATTTTCCAAAGGGAGAGGGTGTCACACCCTCTCTCAGAGGAAGTTCTTTGTTCTGCCATCCTGGGCCAGGCCTGGCTGGACCCCAGGAGGGCAGATGCCTGTCTGAGGGGTTGGCAGCAGCAGCAGCTGCAGTGAAACCCCAGGAAGGGCAGTTTGGCAGTACCAGGGTCTGTGCTACAGACCACTGGGATCATGGGATTGTGCCAACTATGCCAGGATGGCATAGAGGGGGCAATTCCATGATCATAGACATGTTACATGGCCATATTCGGAGTTACCATTGTGAAGCTACATATAGGTAGTGACCTATATGTAGTGCACGCGTGTAATGGTGTCCCCGCACTCACAAAGTTCAGGGAATTGGATCTGAACAATGTGGGGGCACCTTGGCTAGTGCCAGGGTGCCCTCACACTAAGTAACTTTGCACCTAACCTTTACCAGGTAAAGGTTAGACATATAGGTGACTTATAAGTTACTTAAGTGCTGTGTAAAATGGCTGTGAAATAACGTGGACGTTATTTCACTCAGACTGCAGTGGCAGGCCTGTGTAAGGATTGTCAGAGCTCCCTATGGGTGGCAAAAGAATTGCTGCAGCCCATAGGGATCTCCTGGAACCCCAATACCCTGGGTACCTCAGTACCATATACTAGGGAATTATAAGGGTGTTCCAGTAAGCCAATGTAAATTGGTAAAAATGGTCACTAGCCTGTTAGTGACAATTTGGAAAGAAATGAGAGAGCATAACCACTGAGGTTCTGATTAGCAGAGCCTCAGTGAGACAGTTAGTCACTACACAGGTAACACATTCAGGCACACTTATGAGCACTGGGGCCCTGGGTTACCAGGGTCCCAGTGACACATACAACTAAAACAACATATATACAGTGAAAAATGGGGGTAACATGCCAGGCAAGATGGTACTTTCCTACACCTACTGCTTAGCTCCTCTAGTTGGTTTTCTCTTTCATTCACATATCCAAGTTCCTCCTTACTTAGATAGTTGTATGGTTATGGCTGTATATTTCAAGCAAGCCCATCACAATAAGTTCTGGGTGTGCAAGAACCTTCAGAAGTATTTGTTTGCCATAATCCTCCAAAGAAAATTCCGTACTGAGCCATCTTTGAAGCAACAGTTTATTGATGCCAGGTTCCACACTAATGTGCTGTATGTCTGAATGGTATTCTCAAGGCATCTGTAATGCTATCTTGTATTTCTGTATTTTACATGTTACTCCGTCTTGCCCACTGACTCAATTTTGTGCTTAGCTTAGCTTCAAACACGGTCATGTTGGTGGTGCAGGTATTTCTACGCACACAACGTATGCAACATGTTTTTCGCTCCTCACGCTCTTTCACACCAAGGCAGGGACATAACATAGAGGACTGAGGGAGAGATAAGGATGTACCAGAAAATGTTTATGGTACGGCAGGGAACAGTTCGGTCTTGGGAGCGTACCTTGGTATGTGACCTGGTACAGCCAAAGTTTGAACAACAACCTATTTGTATGCAGGGGAAATTCTAGAATTCTCCTCACCAGCTTGTTTAAAGTATATAAGAGCTTGACAACCGGGGTTAGACAGAACACATTTCCAGGATTGGACCCTTTGCTCAGATCCCTTTATGGGTAGTTCTCTTTTTTTGCGGTCGCTTGGGTTCATGACTTGAAGCTGGCAAAGAGATGATGTGTATTGCAAGCCCCATGGTGATGCATTTTTTATTATTATTTGTAACTTTCCATTGTGCATGAATATGTAATCACTGTATGTAGATATATTATCCATGGTTGAAGTAGTGTATTTTCTTTGTTTCTTTCTATGATCATTATTATTCTACTGCTGTGATTATTTTCAGAAGTGCACTTGTGTTGCTGCATTTGCCATAAACATTCACTTTATTCTTTCCCTGTACGAACCCTTTGGGAAGTACCTTATTACATCTATTACTCAGACTAAGAGTGCTGAATAATTGGCATTCCTTTAATTTTGTTTCCTCTCAGTCCGAAGCAGGCAAAACAGCATCTGAAACTGCAGTATTGTCCAGTCAAGGTTTGTTAGGGTGCTAGATTCATTGTGTTAATGTCTTAAAGAACAATAGGACATTGCAGCATGTTCAGCATTCGTCCAATGGGCTTGTCTACCTTTGAAGCATTAGTTAGACGTCCATGGGCAATGCAGGCTTTCAAAATCAACAGTTAAGGATTATCCTACAGACTACTTTGCCTGGTCATCATATGTTGGATAAACAGATTGTCTGACTGGGTAGACAATAGATTGAATTGAATGCCACGGGGCAAAGCAGTCATCAAACTGGAGGGGACGCACAGTGTATGGAATTTGCAAAGCAAGAGAGGATCAAGAGGGCAGGTCAGATTGATCATTCTAGTGACTGTGACATGCATTTGGCACACAACTTTTTGTGGTCAAATGTGCACCTACAGGCATTGTCAGTAAATATCTGCCAGGAAGGTACAATCTGCCAGTGGACCACTGTTGAATCCAATCACCATCTGTGGTGTATTGTTTTCATTCTGAGATGTTTCATTACATAGTGAAAGTTTTACCATCCCTCTCCTTTTATATGTCACTTTTCCTGAAAGAGTGCAATTTTCAATTATGACTTCATGTGATTTAAACACATTCTGGGCTATTCACAAAGGTAACTTACACTTGTGAGTAATTTACATATGTCATTTACTTTTACACATTTGAGTAACTTCACTACTTTGGTTGTTCACAAAATCCAAGCATAACGTTACTCAAAAATGTGGATTTACATGTCTCTACCATCTGAAAAAGTGGATTCCAATATATGAGTGAAATCTACCACTGTTAAAAATAAGTAAGTCCAGCAACACACAGATAACCAATAATTGATACTGCAACCCAGAGAAAATAATGGAGACAGGGTCTTGAAATAAAAACCTATAGGAAATAATGTTAAATTAAATTACATTACATAAATAAATAAATTACATTTAAAATAATTAATAATATAAATAAATATAACAATATTGAAAAAATATAAAAAAAAAAATTTAACAACCATTTTCTAATTGATCAGGTAATGTGACATTATTGTTATTCGAAACAGGGGAATGGACAATGTACTCCTTGATAATCAAAAATGTCTCTCCTTTATGTAGTTCATCAATATAGTCGTGTGCGCAAGGGTATTACCCTTCTTCATGGGTTTACGTAAACAATAATATTGGTGTTGTTCCTGATCCAGACTAAAGTCCTCTTAACGCACTTCTGATTAGTCTTGAAAGGGTTTAATCCAAAGGTAAATCAACTGGTCTCCAGTACTGTAACCAATTAAGTATTCAATCAGTCAGTATAAAGTTCACACTCAGAAATCAACTTCTCTTCATTGTAGTGATTAGTTTTGCACTTTATTGATAGAATTCATCTCATCCTTTGGTTGCCATGCATAAGGTCAAAATGTCTGTAATAAGCTTTCAACAGTCCCAATGCATTTTGGGCTGGATGCCCTTCTTCAGGTGAACCTGTTACATAACTTTTATGAAAGCATAACATAAACTAAATCAAAAACAGGGTCAGTCCATCATGGTAAGAACACAAACTTGCATTCTGCAAACAATGGGCAGCATCGATCCAATGATAATTAGTCATATGTTGAGTCACAGAAGTGTACATATATGGAATGGATCACATTCCTTTCAAATTAGCAAAATCAAACCAATGATATTTGTTAATGATTCGATCAATTGTGATATGTTTATTAAAGAAAGTGTAGGTATAGGCAATGGATTTATCCTTTGTGGTGGTCATTCATCTCAAAACTGCTGCAGTCAAAAAGTGAATATAGGTGAGTAAAAAGGATCAATTGTCTAATCATAATTCTCAAGCATCCAGGCAATGAAAAACACTACCCCTGTAAAGTATAACTGTAAGGTGTAAGCAACAAGTACATGATCAATACTGTATCCTACATACTATCCTACTGTGTGCACGCTTAATTTGATGGAAACATTAAGCATTGGAAATAATAGACTCATAAATGATCTTTCAGGCAGCCTGTTGTCATGCAGGAGTCTTCGTTCAATGTAAAAATTCTCAGAATCTCAAACAGAAACATGAAGGAGTTGGTGAGAATAAAATGCCAATCTTTGCAACATTGTTTCCAGCATTCTCAACTCATTATAAATAGGAACGTGCCAGTGATACCCCATGTAGGACACTGAGGCCCAGATTTATACTTTTTGCCGCAAAACTGCACAAACGCAGTTTTGATGCAAAAAGTATAGCACCAGCTTACGCCATTCCAGAGCGCAAGCCGGGCGCCGTATTTTATTGAATGGTGCAAGCCGGGGTTAAACTTGGGCTAGCATCTTAAAAAAGACGCTAGCGGGGTGGGGGTGGCGGTAGGGAAGGAGGGGGTTGTGTGCCAAGGAATGGCTCTAGCCTAGTTTGAGGTAAAAGTTACCTCTGACCAGACTAGTGGCATTTCCTGGTGCACAACCACCAAAAACATGACTCCTGTCTTAGGAGACAGGAGTCATTCCCACCACCCCAATGGCTAGCACAGGGGACGTGTCCCCTGGGCATGGCCATTGCACCCTATGCCATGCAGGGGGCCCCAAGTTAGAGCTCCCAATGGCACTTTAATAAAAAAAATTTAAAAACTTACCAATAGTTACCCTCCGGTGTCCCTCTGGTGGGGGTGTTCCTGGGGCTTGGGGTGAGCACCTGTGGATCCATTCCATGGTGTTTAACCATGGAAATGGCTCCACAGGTCCCCTGACCCATGCATTAAATAATAGTGCAAGGCAAGCTTTGCACCATTATTCGGCCCCACCTCCCACCCGTGCGTGCGTCATTTTAGCACAGGGGATAAATATGGGGCTGTGGGGGCAGCACCATTTTTTAGATGGGAATGCCTACTTTACATCTCATTGACGCAAGGTAGCTTCACACATCCAAAAAATGGTGCAAACTCCAATATTTTAGGTCTGTGCCGAATTTGAGTTAAAAAAAATTACACAAATTCAGTGCAAATGGAGCATAAATATGGCCTTTAGTGAATACTTGCCTCCCCCCATGTCATTTACGCCTCCCCGGAGAGCCACCTCTGAATGCCCTTTTTTTGCTTCCAAAACGCACTGTGATGGTAGCTGGATCACAAACATACTGGTTCAGATGGCGTTCAACACAGTCCCCATCTTGAATCTCCTATAAGGACTACCGGATGGTAGCCAAGGAAAAAAAGACTATCAGTGTGATGAAGGTAAAAAAAAAGACTAACGAAATAAAGATTCTGTACCTCATGTCAATTGAATGTTATCAAAAACACTCAGGTGGATATTTACCCAGTCTCCCTGTGATGTTCAGTGTAATATCCTACAGTCCCAAAAGTGTATCAGTATTGCCCATAATCAAAAATGTTTAGATAGGTATTCACCTGGTCTTCCTACGATGTTCAGTGTGATATCCTAGAATTCCTGATGTATAATCCTTATCACCTTCTCCTTAATCTAACCCACATCACACTGCGTTTATGGAAAGTGGACTCCAAATAAGGTCTTGGGATTAAACAATCTATGGTTAGACCCTGGGTGACATCAGACTGTTCTACATGGGCACCAAAAGAGTTTTTGTTGCCCTATGGCACACGGCTCTCTTGGACTACAAAGCCCCGGTGTCAGATTCCTCAACTAGTCAGTCCTAGGAACATCATATAAAGGACAAAACAATATAAAGTGACTTGTGCTTTTCTCAGTAAAATGGTCACAGTGACCAGGAGGATGTTCGTGCACCCAACCATCTTGCCTAGGGAAAGCCACCTTAAAATGTATCAGCTTCACCCTAAAATATTTGTGAACGAAGTCAAATAGGGCTCTATATCGACTGTTGTCACGACTGGAATATATTCCTCCACTGTTTTCAATTGTACAATATTTTACAGTTTTAAAGACCTAGAAAAATCGGCATAATGGTCCCTTATCAGTGACTTTACATCGCATCTCATATGATCTGGATCTAAGAAGAGGTCTAAAAGCCCAATTTTCTCCACAGATGTTTTCACACACTTTAGCCAAGGTATCTTTCCCATATCTTGGAGATCTAAACAATCCCAAATGAAATTGCCGCCAGGATTCATCTAGCATTTAGCCCACAATAGCAAGGGCACAATTGTAATCTGGTCCTCCACAAAATTCAAACCCAATTGCTTGTGTGAAATAAAATTAGCAGTATTTTTTGGGATGGCCAGTAGGCGATGTGCAAAACCATTTTCAACCCTCTGCAAGGGATCTACATCTTGATAGCCCCAAACCCCTGTGGCATATGTAACAATGGAGATACATTTTGCCTTAAAGAAATTAAGCAAAAAATCACCTGAGCATTTCTCATCATCTGTTGAGATTTTATATCAACATGAGCACTTCAGGAAGTGCTAGAGCTAAAGGTGATCCCCAGATAGCAAAAAGCATGTGTTCATTCCAAGGCGATTATCTTACCTGTGGGTCATAGTTTTTAGGTTTCTTGGACCACAGAGCATAATAAAGAATTAAGCTTGATTAATTTTTAAATCCAGCCCTACATAAAATTGTTAAAAGAATTAGATAAAACTTGCAAACTCTTTCAAATGTGCGTAATAGAACAGCGTCGTCAACATATACAATAATTGCAATGGGGAGCCCTGCGATTCTAGAAACATCACCAGCCACACAATTTTGATGATCCAGAATCCCAATTAATGTACACCAGAAATAAAAAAGGCACTACGATGCACCTCTGCCTGTCCCCTCTAGATTGACTAACATGGGACAACAGATCTCCCTGGGGACCATATCTGGCAGCTATTTTTAAATTACATTGCAGGCTCTTTATCAAAGTAAGCAAATAGTAGTCAAAACCCATAAATTCCATTATAGCTCAAGGTTTATCTTAGTTTACCAAGTCAAAGGTGCTAGATAGATCTATAAAAGCTAAGTGAATTGAGCCTTTTTTTGCATGGACATATTACTGATAATAAGATGTAAATTAAAAACTTGTTCCATAGTGCCCACCCCTGGCCTAGAGACAAATTGGACCGGTATTAGAGCCTTACGTTCATCTACCCATGTTTTTAATTTAGCCATAAGTACCCTTCCCTGGTGTTTGGCTGTTGCATCAGTCAAAGATATTGGCCTGTAGCAAATTGGCAAGGACCTATCACCCTTCTTTAAAACGGGCACTAAAGTGACCAAACACCAAGATTCAGGAATTTTGTCTTTTACCGTGCTACAGAATACCTTTGTTAAAAAAGTGGCCCATAGTTTCATATCTGTTTTGAAAAAGGTCAATCGGGGCCCCATCTGGGCTGGTGGCTTTCCCGGAGAGATTTAAAGCCCTTCCCACTTCCCCTATCTCAATAGGCGATAATAATGGAACGGGCGATTCTGCTGGTTGGGCCTCACTATTCTGAGGTACTGATACCCTAGCCTGAAATACCCCTTTATAATGTGCAACCCATTCAACTTCAGGAATCAAAAAATCAGGTTTCGTATAATCAAAATCAGTGAAAAAAAGATTAACCACCTCCCAAAACGTTACGTTATTTTTTGTAGCAGCTGCTACAGTTTAAATCCTCCCATGCTAGGGCCCTCATTTCATCTTTCCTTGCATCCACATTAATCTTATATTCTTTCCTGGCCAAATTAAGCTCCTGCCAACATCTGAGGGTAGCTCTAAGGGCAGTTAACAAGCTTTTATGGGCCCTAGAGCATGACTTACTAAACCAACATTTTATAGAAGTAGATTGAGGGGAATTTCGAGAAAAGAGGGCATTGATAATTGCAGTTCACAGAACGTTAAAACCATCCAAGACTGCCTGGTTAGTAGACACCTCTGACAAGCACAATTCAATAGAAATATAATTTTCCTGTATCATTTTTAGGGAAAAGATAAGGGGATTAGTGTAATCCCATTTAATCCTCAAGCCTTTGTTCTTATTAAGGGACCAATTAGGTTTCGGTACTAAGGGATTCAAACTAGTATTAATGTTAAGAAGGGTAAAAAACAGGATTATGGAATGCAATATTGCACTCTAGCATTTAATGCTTTGTGTCAGCCAAAATAATCATAAAATCAATAATGATCCCCGTTATCCCACCAGTAAAAGTGGGAACTACATCTGGCTTAAATCCCGCCAGAGGTTCCAGTAAAATCAAAACCAATTTACATAGCAGCATATTCAAAGCATCACCCAAAGAGCCATGTTTAAAATGAACTCTGTTCATGCCCTCTTGATCCCAAAACTCAGCTGTGTCACATAATTCAATATTAAATCTCTCAAACAACGCACAATTATTTTCTTCTTCATCTTTAATGAAAAAAACTATCCATAAAATCTTCAAAATTATTTAATACACTAATCACCTCATTGCTAAAATTATTATTATAAAAATTCACTAACCATAAGTCCCACCTACCCCCAAAGAAAACCATAGAGACCAAAAACTGTGGATTTGACCATACAACAGATGAGTTTAGCTTTTCCAAGCCTAATGAAATAAATGTAGCAAGACCACCCCTAGGTCTACCAGCCACTGATGGTGTGGCCAGTTGGGCCATTGAAAAGAATCCATCCAGGTCGATAGGACCCACCATCCAAGTCTCTTGTATTCAGATTACATCATATGTTCAGACCACATTCAGCCAATCCTGATTTTGAAGAGCACCTGCAACATTCCAAGACATGATCCTCAACCCCCCTTGTACCACCTCTCGAATTTGACTAGAGTATGAAGGGTAACAATTCCACAAGCAAACATTGTATTTAGCCCTTCCTCTCCATCTTGCCTTTCTGTTCCCCAAATAGGTTACAAGCTATTGTAAAAACACCTTCCCAACATGGCACCATGACTGGGTAGAGAAGTCCCCATAGCTGAGTCTGATACAACGATGTGGATGACAATGGAAGCAATATTCATGTGCAAGAATATCAAAAACCTAGGCATTATATCCTGGGTGTTTGAAGTGACGCTACAATGATCCAACAACACAATTAACAATGGAAACCATATTTACATGCAAGAATGTCAAAAACCTATGTATTACATGGTGCAATGTCTCCTGTGTTAGAAGTGACATTCCCATGTGTCAATTCACTGTGAGATCAAAGATATAGGCCCTCATTACAACCCTGGTGGTAAATCCCGCTTACCGCCGTGCTGAAGGCCGCCCACATACCGTGGCAGCGGTGGAATTCCGCTACAGGTTTTATGACCCACATCTCGGAATCCACCACAATACAGACACCCACATAAGTCCGCCACACCAAAGGTCAGTGATAAAATGGTGATACCAAAACCCACACCGCCACGCCAACAAGAATACACTCACAGTATCACAACCCACGAATCAACGCGGCGGTCTTTTAACCGCGGTAATCCATTGGCGGTACACACCGCCGCGCTCAAAATACACACACATTTACAAAACACAACCACATTGGACAATTCAAAATACACACACTTGATACATATACACACACCACACCCACACACTCACAACACTATAAAACACACACCCACATTTCCCACAAACCCTTATAACGAAACATTTTTGAAAAAGATGAGAGAGAGAGAGAATAGCAAACACAACACCAGCATCCACAGGCACACAACACCATCACTCACACAAGATCCACGCACCTCACACAACACACCCCAACACAACACATCACACAGCACAACAAACAGCACCTCACACATCACCCACACAACATCACAGCACCTCAAAGACACCCCAGGTTTTCAGAGGAGGAGCTCAGGTTCATGGTGGAGGAAATCATCCGGGTAGAGCCACAGCTTTTCGGATCACAGGTGCAGCACACCTCCATTGCCAGGAAGATGGAGCTATGGTGGAGAATCGTCGACAGGGTCAATGCAGTGGGACAGCATCCAAGAACACAGGATGACATCAGGAAGAGGTAGAATGACCTACGGGGGAAGGTGCGTTCAGTGGTATCCAGACACCAGATTTCTGTACAGATGACTGGTGGTGGACCCCCACCTCCTCCCCCACAACCAACAACATGGGAGGAGCAAGTCTTGGCAATACTGCATCCTGAGGGCCTCACAGGAGTAGCAGGAGGACTGGACTCTGGTAAGTCATATCTTATTTACCATATTCCCCCACCCCACCTGCATGCCATCACATACCCTCACCCTCACCTCACACATGCCCCACAATCACAACCCACACATCCCAATACCAAGGCCCTGCATGCAACACCTATGCATGGACCCCCATCACCAAAGCATGTCCAGTACAGACACCCACACAGACCCACACCAACTATCACAAAAGGGCAAACACAATAATGCAAGCACAGGAGTAGAGGGTACCTCACCCAATGCAGAAGATGGCACACACAGATACTAAAACTATGCCTTTACACCTCAACAGGACCCATACCCAACGTCACCGGACAGGAGGTGCCAGACATATCCAGTCCCCCCACAAAAGAGGTCCATGGAACCGACCCTCCACGAGGCACTCTCAAACATCTTGGGAGTATACCACCATTCCCAGGAGACCATGGGCACAGTACTGGCCAAGTTTCAGGAGACTCAGCGGCTGCAGGAGGAACACTACCTTGGGATCAGGGAGGACTTGAAGTCCATTAACACCACCCTGGTCACCATTGCAGGGGTGCTGGCAGACCTTGTCAACACCAGGAGAGACACTGTGGCACAACAAGGGGCCCCTGACACTAGCCTGGATGATGAACAGCCCACCACCTCCGCCGGCGCTAGTGGACATGAGGCACCGCCACAGGACCACGACACCAGCACCCCACCCCCTGCAGATGGAGAGCCACCCCGCAAATGGTCCCAGAGATCCAGGAACAAGACAGAAAACATTGCCAAGACCCCCGCCAGGAAATAAGACCCTCCTGAATGTCACCCTTCTGTCCCACTTTGTCACCATGTCAACCTTCATTTGCCATTGCTTCCCTTCCTATGCCTCCATGGACAATGCACCTGTGAGACCAAGAGACTGACGCCACCATGGACATTCCTCCACCATCACCCCAGCCCATTGCACACACCCCTCCACTTATTAGCACAGAAATAAACACCCTTGAATCACAAATCAATCTGGAGTCAGTCTGTACTTTCACAAATGTGTAATTGCAATCTCTCAGAAATATAGCAATGTCAATGTACATGTTCACATACCAATGTTATACAGTTGTTGACCAGCAGTAAACATAGCAGAGGGCACAAAGTGGGACCCAGATATATGAAATGGAAAGCCAAAGTGGCATGTCAGGGTCCATACACTGAGTTAAAAAAGCAGATTTATGCTAGGTCCTACAATAGTATGAGATGTGGGAAGCAGTTCCATCCTCTTACCTGTGTCTCACTGGAAGTATTACATGATGGTGTTGTTACGGTTGTCTACATCTTCTTCTTCTGCCTCCTCTTCTTCACTGTCCACAGGCTCCAAAGCTGCCACAAGACCACCATCAGTCCCATCCTCCTGCAGTAAAGGCACCTAGCGTCGCAAAGCCAGGTTGTGCAACATACAGCCTGCCACGATGATCTGGCACACCTTCTTTGGTAAGTAGTATAGGGATCCATCTGTCAGATGGAGGCACCGGAATCTGGCCTTCAGGAGGCCGAAGGTGTGCTCTATTATCCTCCTAGTTAGCCCATGTGCCTCATTGTAGCGTTCCTCTGCCCTTGTCCTGGGATTACTCAGTGGGGTCAGTAGCCATGAGAAGTTGGGGTAAGCAGACCATAAAAGTCACCTTTCACTGTGGGCAGATCCTCCACCTGAGGGAAAACGATGTAGCGGCGCATGTGTTTCAGCAGGGCAGATAACACTCTGGACAACACGTTAGAGAATATTGGCTGTGACATCCCTGATCCCACGGCTACTGTTGTTTGAAAAGACCCCCTTGCCAGGAAATGGAGCACTGACAGGACCTGCACTAGAGGGGTGATTCCTGTGGGATGGCGGATAGCTGACATCAGGTCTGGCTCCAACTGGGCACACAGTTCCTGGATTGTTGCACGATCAAGTCTGTAAGTGATAATGATGTGTCTGTCTTCCATTGTCGACAGGTCCACCAGGGGTCTGTACACCAGAGGATGCCGCCATCTTATCACCTGCCCCAGCGGATGTGTCCTATGGAGGAGAACGGTGAGCAGAGGGTCATACACCACATAGATTTCACAAGGCTGTTTAGCACAATCTTTAACTTATCTCTATGTTCCTTTGTATGTCCGTATTCTTGGCCTAAATAGGTGTGACACAGTTAGTTGGCCTGCCATGTGGCCCCCTGAATTGGCGGCTGTCTGACCTATAAGGTGGGACAGGGGAAATGAGGTAACTGTGCTGGCGTTGTGCAGCGTCGCGGTAGGCAATTGAAGACCGCTGCGCAATTCAGCATTGGTTATCATTGGGCCCTGTGGGTTCCAGGAGCCAATGACGATGTCCGCCGGCGGTGACGGTATGCACCACCGTGGACGTGACCGCCATTTTATATCTGTTCCCTCACTTGATACCCGACCTTCAACAGGACAGGATCTACACTGCAAGTGCTGCTGTGACCTGCGTCTGGAAGCGACAATGGCTAAAGTGTCTGGGGAAAGGGCCCCTGCCTTCACTGCGGAGGAGTTGGAGAAACTGGTGGATGGGGTCCTCCCCAGTACACGCTACTCTACAGTCCTCCAGACAAACAAGTGAGTGAACCGTGTGCATGGTTGATGGGACATGATTGTATAGAGTGTCGTGGATGGAAGAGATGGTGGGGGACAGCCCAGCTTGTGAGGATGGAGAGTGTATGTTTCTATGGGACAGGGTGGGAGGTTTGTGTCCCGTGTGTGAGAAGAACTGTACGGGAAAGTAACATCTTTTTTAACTTCACTATTCCTCTAGGTCATCGCCAATGGAGTGCGGACCCTGGGGGTCTACCATAGAGGGAGCACCCACTGCGGTAAAAGATTGGAGGACCTGCGCTGCTGGAGCAAGAAGGTGGCGGAGGCCCAGCTGGGGATGGCCTCCCAACGTGGAAGGGGTACCCGTCGCACCATGACCCCCCCTGATGTGCCGGATCCTGGCGGTGCCATATCCTGAGTTGGATGAGCGCTTGAGGGCATCACAGCAGCCACAAGGGGGTGAGTACACTCTCATTCAGCTGACCCTGCGTGCTTGACAAGGTGTCTGGGTGGGGGAGGTGGGCTGTGTGTTCCCCTAGGCCAGGGCAGACGCGCAAAGGTAGATCCATTGATTGTCTGGCTCATTCCCACTCCAACCCCAAAGGTGGTATTTTCCCTCTACACCTAGTCAGGCTCCCATGGGTTCCAGCTGTGCATGAAATGAGTCTATACAGAGTCCCCCATGGGCATGTGCTTTTCCCCTGCCCTGTTAGTGCATGGCTTAGTGCATAGGGCTGCTCCCTGTGTGTTCTGTCTGCCAACGGTAGTGGTGTTGCAGGCATTGACCATGTGTCTCCCCTCTCTTTCCCCCCTTTTTTTTGTCACCCTGTCCTTGTATGCATTAGCATCATCTGGCGGAGGAGCAGTGGCACCGGAGCAGGAGGGAGCTGCATCCCACATGGCCCAGGAGGTTGAAGTAACGGAGTCAGAAGGCACCAGTGGGACGTAGGGTGAGGGGAGCTCCACGACGGGGACAGGAGGAGACACCAGCGACAGCGACTCCTCCTCTGATGGAAGCTCCCTTGTGGTGGCGGGCACCTCTGTACCCACCGCATCAACGGGTACAGCCACCACCCCCCCTACCAGCACCGCCCTCCAAGCAGCCCCTCATTGAGTTTCCTGTGCCCGCTCACCCAGGAGGGTGGGCATCTCCTTCGCCCCAGGCACCTCGGGCCCTGCCCCAGTCAGCCCTTTTGCCCTCAGTGAGGAAGCTATTGACCTCCTGAGATCCCTCACTGTTGGGCAATCAACCATTTTGAATGCCATCCAGGGTGTTGAGAGGCATTTGCAGCAAACAAATGCATACCTGGAGGGCATTCATTCTGTACTTCCTCCACCCAGACCCAATCCCCTGTACCTCAGCCTATCCCAAGCACACCAACAGACCAGCAGGCACACTCATCAACACAACACTCATCAACACACGAGTGGACATGGCAATAATAAGCACCACACATCCCACAGGCACTCACACAAGTACCATCCCCATGCAGACACACCAATATCCACTGCCTCCACTGTGTCCCCCTCTTCCACGTCCTCCTCCTCCCTCCCTGTCTCGTCTCCACTCACACCTGCATGCACTACATCTTCATCCACTACCTCCATCACCAGCACGCCCATCACCACAACCCGCTCACATGCAAACACCACCCCCACTACCATGTACACATCCCATGTGTCCTCTCCCAGTGTGTCTGTGAGCCCTCCTTCCAAACTACACAAACGCAGGCCCACACCCACCCAACAGCCATCCACTTCACAACAGCCTCTGGCCCATGCACCTTCACCCAAATTCAGCAGACGTACACCTCCTACAACCACCACCTCTTCCTCCACTCCCAAACCCCCTCCATCTTCCCTTCCCAGTGTGTCTAAGAAACTCTTCCTGGCTAACATTGACCTTTTCCCTACACCTCCCCCCCGTCCTTCCCCTAGGGCCAGGCTGTCCAGGTCCCAGCCCAGCACCTCATCCACCAAATCATCCAGCACAGTGGTCTCAGCAAGTCCAGTCACATTGTGGGCGGCACCCATCAGGGCTGCCAGTGTGCCACCTAGCGAGGCCAAGGATCAGCCCATTCCGCCACCTGCCAAGCTGAAGAATGTGCCCGCATGGCGGAGGGAAAAGCTGCACCAACCACCAAGCAAGGGCTCCTCGAAGCCAAAAGGGGACAGTGCCAAGGGACCAGCAGCGATATCAAAGGTGGGGAAGGGACACAAGGCGAACAGAACGTCAGGACAGGGCACGGAGGCTCCGGCTGAGGGACCAGAGTCACCCCTTTTGTCAACTAGAACATCAACCTGTACGGCGGTGGACACCGCCACCTGCACGTCTGCTGCCTCAGCAACAGTCCCCAACATCATCCCCAGTGGGCAGCCGTCCTAGGCTGCAGGAGACGTCCTGCCTTGTCCCTCTACAGGTGCTAACAGATGCACCACCGCCAGCACCTCTGCGACAGACACCGCCGCAACCACCACCACCAGCCCCGTGACGAGCTCAGACAGTGCCACCACAGTTGACATGGCTATCATCCCCAGTGGGCAGCCATCTGAGGCTGCAGGAGATGTCCTGGAACCTTCACAGTGTACATGAGGCACGACACCCAGCACTGTTTGTACCTGCATGTGGCAGGCGAAGTCACAGCAGGGAGGAGTGTGTCTCTGCCTCCATGGAGTATCATGCTACCTGTTCCCAGGCAATCTCGTGGCACACACACCCAGGTGACGGAATGGTACCTGCCAAACTGCATGTGAAGCACTCTGGGCACAATGCCCCCTCCAGAACCAGTGGAGAATCACATCCACTCACCTAATCCTTGGCAGGATGAAGACCTCTGGGCACAATGACCCCTCCAGAATCAGTGGAGAATCACATCCACTCACCTAATCCTTGGCAGGATGAAGCACCCTGGGCACAATGACCCCTCCAGAACCAGTGACATCCACTACCTCAGTCCTTGGCAGGATGAAGCACTCTGGGCACAATGCCCCCTCCAGAACCAGTGTAGAATCACATCCACTCACCTAATCCTTGGCAGGATGAAGCACTCTGGGCACAACGACCCCTCCAGAACCAGTGGAGAATCACATCCACTCACCTAATTCTTGGCAGGATGAAGCACTTTGGGCACCACGCCCCCTCCAGAACCAGTGTAGAATCACATCCACTCACCTAATCCTTGGCAGGATGAAGCACTTTGGGCACAATGACCCCTGCAGAACCAGTGGAGAATCACATCCACTACCTCAGGCTTGGTAGGATGAAGCACTCTGGGCACAATGTCCCCTCCAGAACCAGTGTAGAATCACATCCACTCACCTAATCCTTGGCAGGATGAAGCACTCTGGGCACAATGACCCCTCCAGAACCAGTGGAGAATCACATCCACTACCTCAGTCCTTGGCAGGATGAAGCACTCTGGGCACAATGCCCCCTCCAGAACCAGTGGAGAATCACATCCACTTGAGAGACTGTGGCTTTGCACTCCCTAGGATAAAGCAGTGGGCAAACCACCCACTGGAGAGACTTGAGAGACTTTGGCTTGCACTCCTCAGGATTAAGCAGTGGGCAAACCACCCACTGGAGAGACTTGAGAGACTGTGGCTTTGCACTCCCCAGGATTAAGCAGTGGGGAAACCACCCACTGGAGAGACTTGAGAGACTGTGGCATTGCACTCCCCAGGATTAAGCAGTGGGCAAACCACCCACTGGAGAGACTTGAGAGACTGTGGCTTTGCAATCCCCAGGACCAAACTGTGGGCATGGAGCCCCCTCGTGGAGCAGTGGCATTGTCCGTTCATCCGGCTGAGGTGCCCCCCTCCTCTCCCCCTGAGGTGCCTGTTTATTTTCGATCTGATACCCCTGCAGTGTTCTCTCTGTTTCGAGTCAGGTATCTTGTGTGGGCTTCGCCCATGCATTTTGGGACCACTGGTCCACAGAAAATAGTTTCATTAATATCCAGACTTGTGTAGTTGGTGTACATATTTGTATATACTGATATTTTAATTTGGCCTATCTGACTTTTCAATGATTACACTCGTTACAATCATTTCATTTTGTCCTTGCGTTCTTCCAGGGGGTGATGAGGTGTATATGTAATGTTGCTGCATGTATTTGTGTGTATGGTGTTGTGGGTGAGGGTGGGGGTGTTGCGTGTTGCGTGTGTGTGTCACTCTCTTTTCCCTCCTCCCCTCCCCTGTGTGCTAGGTGCAGTACTCACTGTGGTTGTCGCCGGCATCTTTGCTGCTCCTGATACAAGAGGAGGTAAAGCAACATGGGCAGGACCTGTAACTCGGGCTCCATGGCATCCTGGGTCCTCGTTGGGTGTTGAAAGGTGAGTGGTTTCCATTCCACAGACTGTTTCCGCCGTGCTTTTGGTGGCGTTGGTACAGCCCCGGAAAAGGTGGCGGATAGGCCTCTTGTAATACAGTGGGCAGAACCTTGTCTTCCGCCTGGCTGTTGGCGGTTACCACCGCGGTGTTTGCTTCTACTGCCATGGCAGTCAGAGTGTTACGGTGGTTGTCGGTGTTGGCGGTTTCCGCCATGGTTGTGATCTCATTTTTTTACCGCTGGCCTGTTGGCGGTATTACCACTGCTTAAACACCGACCGCCAGGGTTGTAATGAGGGCCATAATGTCTCATGCGTAATTGGTTCACTCCCTCCAGATGTACAAGAACTGCATAATAGTCCCATCTACACTGGTTAGTTGGTTCATTAACCTCACACACATCCCAGGTATGATGATCAGCTATTTGGCTGTAGACAATCCTTGTCACAGGAGGCAGCTGTGGTCCTTTTTACATTGGTTAGTTGCTCAATTAACCTCACAAAAGTCCCATGTATAATTGTCAGCTATTTGGCTGTAGACAATTCATGTCACAGAAACCAACTGTATTCCATTTGGTCATTTAACCCTTTTGGGGCCAAAGAATCCAACCTTTTGATTCAAAATATTTCCTTCCTTACCAGATTTTTATTGTTTCCAATATCCTCTCTTATTGTCACAATTTCCAACACAGCAAAGCGGAGTTGATTTACACTATATCCTTGTGTGTTGAAATGCAAGGCTATTGTGGATTTTTCATTTCTGATCCGTATGCTGCTTTTGTGTTCAGTGATTCTTGTTTTAATTTTTTATCCTGTTTTCCCAACATAGACGAGACCACAGTGAACATGTAAGCACATGGATTGCATTTTTGGTATCACTGGTTGCCATGACATTCAATTTGATTTTAATCCCCTTAGTCGGATAGGAAATCTCAGAAAAAGTATGTATTAATAATTATTTAAAATCCTATACATCACTGTTCATAATTATTACTGCATAGTTTTATATTTTTTACTTTATATGGGAATTTATTTTTCCATTTAAACTCCAGAAAAATAACTTGAATTTAATGTAATAAATTTAAATTACTTAAGGATTTAATTCAACATTAAATTAATAGTGTTCTAGCATGTTTTATTCTGCATTTAAAATAAACATACACCTAATTTACAATAATATACAAAATAATAAATGTTTATTAATTTACTATACAAATGTAATAAACTGTTTTAAATGTTGCCTATACATTACCATGAAGAGATCTACAGCCTGACCATTGAGTCTCTCTGTGGCAACATGTAGGAAAAAGTACAGATGTTCATTTAACTTGAAACATACAGTAAAATTAAACATGGTAAATATTAATATAAATTATTTTTATACATTGATTTTACATGTAGAACAAAAGATAAATCACAATTAACTTCAATATATTAAATTAAATAGAAAGTATTTTCTGAAGTCAAATTTAAAAATAAATTTGCATTAACAATTATTAAGCAATGTGTAGAGTTCAAATAAAGTAATTTAGTGTTAATAAATATTAATGTTACATTCATTTGTAAATTAAAAAATGTATGTTAACATTTTTTATAATAAAATCGTTTATTTTTTATTTTTAGATTTTTTAAACATTAGAAATGCATTTTTACCCATTTTAAATAATTTGAATTAATTTAACTTTATTTTCTGAAAGAGGGTTTGCAGTACCAGCAGTTGGCCGTGTGTGCTGCTGGACTTACTCCAACACTGACTTGACTAGGTTACTACTATTTTGAGTCCCTTTTTTGGCTGTAGTAACTTTAGACATGCAGTTTGTGAATAACATGGGCTTATGCTTTTGTGGAGGGGAGCATGTCCCTCAGTAAATCCATCCAGAGTCCTCTCTTACCTGCTCCATACCCACCCAAGCCATCCCATTTAGTAGTGTGTATGGCCCTTTTTCCAGGAATTCCCCCCAGTCAGTGCCACATTCACTACTAGGTAGTAAGCCTTTCCTAGTAGAAAAGATATGAGAGGTGAAGTTTAACGCCCGTAGGTTTAACAAATCCGCTGTTCCTGCTGAACTACATTTTTGCACGTGTCCCATTCATAGCGTGTTGACGGTGATATACAAACTACAAATTAAACTTATAAAAAGTGACGTTCAGCACAGCAGCTGCATTTCGGCCGTTTGTGTTGTCAAGTCCGGGCCAGATATGTATGTATCTTCAGTACTGTGGTGCAGAAACGAGCCCAAAACTCCTGCTACACTCACGGAAAGTGTGCTGTGTAACTTGTATGACATACAAGAAGTTTTAAAGCAAACCTCTCTACCAAAAGAGGACTTTCGTACTGGGAAACTATTGACTCACTATATTTTTATCAAGGCAGCTGGTGGAGCAAAGTAGTGATATCTGAAATACGGTAAAGATAAGCAAAGATGATCCCTTACAATCTGCAAGGTATTACGGTCAATGCACGCGGCTCTCCCTGACCAAACAAAGTCATTCAACGCAGCATTTTTGCTGCTGACGGGCAGATGTGGTTCATGAGAATATTCGTTTGGCATGTGAAGGTCTTTTTTTTAACAGTTCCTTGCAGCATAGTTGGACTGTGCAGCTGCACTTTCAGAATGCTGAATCTTCAAAACCCCGCAGGGGAAAGGATGGTTTTCGCTAAAAAAAAAACATTTGCAGGTGCCTAATTTCACAATGATTACCTAAGGCATTCCAAAGCCGTGGGCAGGGTAGAGATAGGGAGCTGAGATTAAAACACAGGGCGAGGAGGTGAGAGCCTATAAAATGATAGGTGCACTCTATTTTAATGTTAAAACCTGCTCCTATATTAGCACACTATTTCCATTGGCCGCCCATCTTTGCTGCAGCAAGGACTGCCAGACAGTGCTGACTGCACAGAGGCGTAAAGAAACTTGAGGCCCCCCCCTGCAAAGTACCTGGAGGGGTCCCCTCCACCCTAGGCCTAGTCAGGGACTTGCCGCCCGTGCACAGTACTGTTCTGAGGGCCCTCTAGAGACACGGTCTTCGTTTCCTTCATTCAGCTACTCTTAACACAAACATTTCTCAGCAGCCTGTCAGTCCTAATGTCAAACTATTTGTAGCCTCACACACGACTGAGTACCTTAGGCTCTGAACCATCACCACAAAGACTGACTATGCAGGTGCACAATACGGTGCTGGCCTCAAACCCTCAAGGGAATCCCTGGCAGCCCATATCTTTTCTACATCTGTGAGGAAACAAGCCAAAATTAAGGTGCCACTTTTATACCTTTGCAGCAGGCAGATCCATTTTGCATTATGGCACTGGCAACTGCCCAACCTGGAACTCAGCTGAACTGCTACTAAAATGATTATTGAGAACCCCCGTACTTCATACTGCTTCACTGAGTACTAAACTATATTAAATATGTACTTAAAGTGCCCAGGCCAGTGTGCAGTGTTGCTAGTCTATTTTATTAGTAGGACTGAGCAAGTATTTGATTTTGTCCGCAACACGTAGATGCACGTCACAGTGCAAATTCCATGTGATCCACATACATTCTACGGCATAAAAAGTTAAACTACATGCACTAATTGCAAAATGGCTGTCACCCGCAATCTGTGGGCAGGTCTCGAATAGATCTTTCTGCTGACAGCCAATTAAAACGATTCTGACATGGGCGTAGGAAGTGTGGGGGACGCGGGGGACGTATCCCCCCCAGATTTTGGAGGATGGAGGACACGGGGGACGAAGGTGGGGGGGACAAGGGGACAAAATAATTTCCCCTTTTACATCTATTATTCAGAGGGACATTAGTGCACAAAAGCGCTACTTTTACTAGCCCTGTAGGGACCATCCTCCAATCTGATGGTAACAGAATGCAGGTGAGTCAGGAAGCCCTCTGCCGTTTTGTTTGGCCTGTTCACAGTTGTGGGCATTAAGGGTGCTCATAAGAACAAAGGGCACGAGGAGGAGAAGAGTTTTGGATGATTACTGTCTGCATCACCTGCTGCAGCCTTGAAGAGGAGCACTGCAGGAGGCCTTTAAGAGGAGCTGCAGAACAATGAGGAAGATCTAAAGAGGAAACAGAGTCCCACTCAGCCTGGTGCCTGCAGGCTAGAAAGGAGACTGTGAAACACAGTATTTGTATTTGCCTAAGATCACACCAGTTGGTGAAACAGTGAAGTCGAAATTGGGCCCAGATTTTACCCTTTCCCACAACAATTTAGGTATTAGAAGGGTATATTTTTCTAAGATTTATGCATAATGCTTTTTTATCTAGGTAATGAAGGGCTTGATTATAGCGTGGCTAACAGGGAGAAGCCATATTTCATTTTGGGCTGTTATACCTAGCGTTATTCTTTATGTTGTTGTTATCGTTACATACTTAAGCACATTGAAGTATATTATCTTTTCTTTACTCTACTCTGAAACAAACTACCCTATGCCACTGCACCCTACACCACTTTTCTCCACTCTGTGCTACTCTACACCACTGCAATCTATGCTGTACCACTCCACTCTACATCACTCTACTCTGCAGCACTCTACACTACGCCACTGAAATCTATGCTATTCTACTCTAACCATTGTACACTGCACCCCTGCACTCTGCCAGTGCACTCTTCACCACTTTACTCAAAACCAATGCACTCTATGCCACTGCACTCTATGCCAATCTACTCTGCACCACAGCACTCTATTCCACTGCTTTCAATGCCACTGTACTCTGCGCCACAGCACTCTAGGCGACTGCACTCTATGCCACTTTACAATACACCACTGTACTCTGCGACCCTCTAATCTGCAACATTACACTCTGCCACTGAACCCCACGCCACTCTGCTCTGCACCACTGCATTCAATGCCACTGTACTCTGTCCCAATGCACTCTTTTCTGCACCACGGCACTCTAATCTACTCTACTCTACACCACTCCACTGTAGGCATTTTACTCTACTTTGAAATCATCTCCTCTATGCCACTGCAATCTACGCAATTCCACTCTTTGCTATGCCAGTCTAATCTACCCTGCACCACTCCAATGTACCCTGCGCCACTTCAATCTGCTCCGCACTGCTCTATGCTACTGCACTCTACATCACTATGCTCCACTCTGCAACAATCTATTCTTCACCACTATACTGTACTCTGCAGCAATCTACTCTATGCCACAGCACTCTATGCAACTCTATTCTACTCTGCACCACTGTACTCCAAGCCACTCTTCTCTACTGTATGATTTCATGCACTCTGGGGGCTCCTTAGAGGACCCCCAGTATTGCCATTCCAGCCTTCTGAGGTTTTCCAGGCAGTCCCAGCTTCTGCCACCTCTCAGACAGGTTTCTGCCCTCCTGTTGCTTGAGAAGCTCAAGCCCAGGAAGGTAGAACAAAGGATTTCCTTTGGGGGAGGGGCGTTACACCCTCTCCCTTTGGAAATAGGTTTGGAAGGGGTAGCTTCCTTCCCCAGGCCACTGGAAATGCTTTGAAGGGCACATTTGGTGCCCTTCTTACATAATCAAGTCTACACCAGTTCAGGTACCCCCAGTCCCTGCTCTGGCACGAAACTGGACAAAGGAAAGGGGAGTGACCACTCCCCTGTCCATCACCACCCCAGGTGTGGTGCTCAGAGCTCCTCCAGAGGGTCCCTGGGTTTTGCCATCTTGGATTCCAAGTTGGCAGCGAACTCTGGGAGCATCTGAGAGGCCAGTGCCAGCAGGTGGTGTCAGAGCCGTCCCCTCATAGGTGCTTACCTGTTTAGCTGACCAATCCCCCTTTCAGGGCTATTTAGGGTCTCTCCTTTGGGTTAGGATCTTCAAATTCAGATTGCAAGACTCCAGCAGGAATCCTCTGCATCCTTTACTTCACCTTCTCACCGAAGAAACTGCATTTGGGCCCTCCAGGAACTCCACAAACTGCAACAACGAAGCAAAGACGACTTCTGCAACATTGTAACTTCAGCTCCTGCCAGCAACTGCAGCTGTTTCCCGGTCGTGCATCCTCAGAAGACAGCCTGTCTTCAGTCTGCACCAGAAGAATGAATGAATCTCCCTTGGAGTGAAGGAGTCACTCCCCTGCTTCAGCAGGCACCTCTCTGCAATGATGACCATCTGCATGGGTCCCCTCTCCTGATGAGTTGCATGGATCCTGCATCACGGGTGGTAGACTGAATTGGTCCCGATGGTCCTGACGTCCTACTGTCCAACTTTGGTGGAGGTAAGAGCTTGCCTTCTCACGTAAGACAGTACCCCGTGCACCACATGTTTTTCCGTTGCCAAGGCGTGTGGCATCCTTCTATGAAATTCTTTGTGCACAATGTAGCTCCGACCCCCAGCACTCCTTCCTGAGATGCACAGCTTCCTGAGTGGTTCTCTGGCGGCGTGGGATCCTTTGTTTTTGTGCTGCGTGGGCCTCCTTTTGCAACTCCTTTGTCCCCGTGCTGGGGGACTCCTGTGTGTGCTGGCTGGTATTCTGTGGGCTCTCTGAGTTGCTGAGAGCCCCCTCTGACTCCTCCTCCTGGGTAGAGTCCACCAGGTCCCTCCTGGTCCCGGGCAGTGCCATTTTCCACTAACCATGAGCTTTGCCTGTGCCAAGGCTTGTTGGTGGAATCCAGCGATGCAAACCAGACTGCAATCATCCATCCGGTGTGGGATATCATCTGCACCAACCCGCATCCATCTTCTTGGGTGCAGTACTGACTGTTGTTCTTCACCAGTGGTTCTTCTTTTGCACCTTGATTCGGGTTAGCGGGGGCTCCTGTCCTCCCTGGACTCTTCTGTGCTTCTTGGACTTAGTCCCATTCTTCCACAGGTCTTTAGGTCCAGGAATCCACCCTTTGTGTCTTGAAGTATCTTCTGGTTCTTGCATTATCTTCTTTCTGGTGTTCTTGTGTGTCCTCTACACACCACACTTGCCTAAGTGGGAAACCGACATTCGCATTCCACTTTCTTAGTACATAGTTTGTGTTTCCCCTGGGCCCATTTCTAACCATTGTGATTTTCACTAATTGCACTGTTTTCTGTTTGTATTTCTATTGCTGCATACTAGTGTATATAATTGGTGTATTACTTACCTCCTAAGGGAGTATAGTCTCTATGGTATTTTTGGCATTTGTGTCACTAAAATAAAGTACCTTTATTTTTGTAACACTGAGTATTTTCTTTCATGTGTGTGAGTACTGTGTGACTATAGTGGTATTGCATGAGTTTTGCATGTCTCCTAGATAAGCCTTGGCTACAGCCACCCCTAGAGAGCCTGGCGTCTAGGCACTGCCTACATTTCACTAATAAGGGATAACTGGATGTGGTATAAGGTGTAAGTATCATAGGTACCCACTACAAACCAGGCCAGCCTCCTCCAAACCACTGTACTATACAGGTTATTTTTTAAATTTTTCTTGTAATTGGCGACATTGGGTCATCCAGATAACTTATGTAATGCCCGAATACCAGTCTTTCTCGATTTCCCCTGTTGATGTTTTCCTACTACATTTGATCTTTTATATTTTGATTGAATAAATGCATAAAACATTCCATTTGCATACTACTTTATTATCATTGTTTATGGGAGTGGTGTTGCATTTTTTTCCTGGGACCCCTGTTCCTTTAAAGTTAAGTTTACTGCTGTATTCTAGGACACTCTACTTACTCCATGATACTATGCCACACCAGTCGATGACACATCATTCTCCTTTATGCCATTAACTTTGAGCCATGCTGAATAGTAGTCTCACTAGTGTACAGCATGGCTAAAACACATTGGCAAAGGCAATAGAACTTACATAAGCGAGACCTATTAGCTTTGCCACTGCTTGTTTATAAGGTATGAACTTTAAGGTGACTTGCAATATCCTTATGTACACAGGGGGTATTTTACCCCATATAATACATGGTCACACCACCAACTTTCCCACAAACCACTTAAAACCTTAGTGCATAGGTTCTGTCATTCCAAGCTATTAAAGTAGAGCAGAAGAAAGAAAAGCAACATTAAATATTTTGCTTTAAACAGCTTTATTAATTATGCTCCTTGACCTGATCTGCCTTTTACCTTGGCTGCTAGCTCTGGCAGAAGGCATTGTAATGTCAGAACTCGACTGTAATAACCCTATCATAGTCATTTTCTGATGTCTTTTCTTTATAATCAGTGAATGTCTTTTCTTTACACGCTGTAACTTGGTGCATCACAAACAGCCATTTCTAAAGAAATTAGTGACTGCAGTTTACACAGAGATTAGAGAATCCATGTTTATATAGACTGTAACTCCAAGAGTTTCTTCAGTTGAAATACTTCTAGTTATGACTGACGTGGAGCTGAGCTTCCCAAGATCACACACAGGAGTAGAAGTGTTAAAACTATGGTTTCCAAGCACAGTTTACAACTATTGTACCTAATCGCTTTTGATCTCTCCAGTGCGGTTCCAATTGGCATGAGGCGAAGGGCATGATGGGTGTGGGGTGCAAAGGGTATGTTCTTCCTTTTTACCCTCCTACCTTGATTTGCTTGGTGCATGAAGATGCAAGGTTAATCAACATGTTATTTTCACAATTGAGCTAATTACTTTGTGAATATAAATAACAATAAAAGATACTTTCAGACTAAACACGCCTTCCTTTCTCTCTATTTCACTTCCATTATATATGATTGTGTATATTTATCGGAGCTTGCAGTTCGTAAACAACGAGCGATTTGTATAGGGTTGATTGAAAGTCCCCAAGGCTGTCCCTGTCCCCCCCAGAAATTTATTGTCTCCTACGCCCCTGGATTCTGACATATTGCCCTATAAAGATTGGTCGAAAGGGCCCACCTAATATAATTCTTCTTGTGGAACCCACTCCTTCAAGGACTCTGATTTGCAGCCGATGTAGTCGTGGGCAGGTCAAAACAGGTGTTTCGTTGGTTCCTGTACATTTTTCACCCGGTTTCTCTTTGTGAGGGAAACAAATCTAATTTTGAATGCTTTGCTTTTCGGCAAACCATTCCACCCAACCCTTGTCTATAGATGCAACTGAAGAGGTGCCTCCTTGGCACCAGTCATTCTTCATTACATTCTGATGATGAAAGGGGCTGAAAAAAATGTTAAATGGCTCCCATGTCAAAAACCTCCCATCATATCAAGGCCATTTGCTTTTTGTTAAAAAAAAACAAATTCCCACTTTGTGACTTCGGTTTTTCTGAACAAATAAAGTTTTCCAAGTATGTGCTTTGAACATGACGCCCCCTTAAAAAAACGTCACTACTGTCAAGGGACATGACGCCCCCTTAAAAAAACTTCACTACTGTCAAGGGACCCGATGTGGCGGGGGCTCTTTTCACATCTGCAAGATCCTCATGCGGCAGGCAGGGCTCTCTGAATACAGTAGATAGCTCATGACCTTTGCCCCCTCACAGAACGGTTGACACCCCAACAAGGGCTTAATAAGGCCATTCGATTAGTGTGAAGACTGGAGCATCGACCTGCCTGACAAAGAGCAATGTGGACTGAAAGTGTAAGCATTCCTATCAATGCGCATTAACGTTGCTCTTACAAGAAAATGCTCTTCCAAGAGAACGGCTCTGTGGCCGTGCTCATCCTTCAACCTGTCAATGCACCTAAGAAAACCACTAATTGGGTTATAGTGCTGTGACTGCTGCCCAATAGAATTCGGTTTAAACCTTCATTTCATATGAGTCCTAAATTAACCAATAAATGATAACGGATGGTGGTCAAAATCTGAATTCCACAATCTCAGTTTAGGTCTCAGCTATGAAATCCTGGGAAAGCGTGTTTACCTTCACGACTATATTTTGGACCATCATTAAAACTTGTTCTCTTGATTGGTCAAATATATAGAAGGGGTAGCAAAAGGTTTGTCAAAAATGGTGCATGAATAATTTTCGCCTCTAGCTTTAGAACCATCCTATATGGAATTGCTTGCCTGCCTAGAATCCTGCTGGCTAGTACAGGTGCGGCGTAATACTAACTTGGGAAAGATTTCAAGGCTCTTACCATTTTTGGTGGAATAATCAGTGTAAAATACCACAACAGCAACTGCGGTGCACTTTCATAAAAATATGCATATTACATCAGTAATACGCTGGGTACTTATGAGCAAGTCAAGAAAACAATAAATGCAGGTACTGAAAATGTACCTCCCCAGTGGTGGTCTAAATTCCACCATTTAACATAATAGTGGCAGACATTCTGTCAGATTGTTCTCTAGCAATGTGGCTCCTCTTATGGCTAAAACAGATACTCTGAGGTAGAACAATCAATGCCACCGAGGAGAAATTAAAATGTGATGGAATTGCCACTATCTGTAATAATGAATAGGTTGTACAACTGTTCTACTGGAATGTGGGAATTCCTCCAGAACAAAACTCAGCTTTACTCTAACAGCTGAGCATGGCTAGTTCATTATACTTTGGTTGAAATAGTATGCCATGAGTTGTATGACAGCAAAATCTTAAACCTCATGGAAAATACTAGAATGCTTAACAACAATTAGATCCAATGGCCCAATAGAGCCTGTGTTAGCTAATATAATAACGGTACTACTAAAGAAAGGCCGGAATAGCAAATTCATCTTGCATCATTTGATGAACTAGATTTTTGAGTTGCAAATCTTGTACAAGAGACTAGTCATGGGGTTTAGTGTTCTCTGGCTGTTCTGATGTCAATACAAGTATGCAGTATGGTGTCTGTAGCCAGTGGCCAGAGACAAGTACTATCCATAGTACCACCAAAATGACTCAGCCTAATCCTCAAGCTTACCATACCCACCCTGACCCCATTGCACTTGAGGAACATAACAGCGAGCTATATTTTTCACCCCCTCATTACTGCATCTAAACTGAGCACCATGTCTGTGCCTGAAAATTCTTCCCCCCAGTTTGCTTTCAGACTTCCATCAGATCACTTTTTTGGCGAAGTGAAAAAAGTGCACTCATCATCTTCCAGTATTTCTTATCTCTGTACATGGTAGCATAGTAATTCTTTACTTCAACTGGGTTGCCATATATGTTGTAGTTGGGACCTGGTTTCCCTAGGAAAAGCATTGTTTGTTTTGACTATAACGTTGGTGCTGTTTGACGAATCTTCACAACATTTTCAAAACGAGGAAACACCTGAGTTCAGCTGCTGTGTTGAAAGTTTCACCTGAGGAACCCACCACCAGGGGTGGGGGTCAGGGTATTCCTACCTTGCCCCCTTTTCCTTTCTTTTACTTTATGTTTGGGACTCTATGAGTCTTAGTCCAAAATTGCAGCCAACACTTCCTGGTTGAAGTATTGGGACTAATCAGATCTAAGCATGAGATCTCTGGGATCAGCGGTGGCTCCACACCCCTAGATACACAATTTTTTTTTTTTCTTTAACTACTCTAAAATTACTGAACAGATTTACACCAAATAACAAAAAGGGCTACCTTCCTGCCAAATTTGGTGTCATTCTTTCCAGTGACTCAGGCTGTTGTCGTGTTCAAAATCACTATGAGAAATTGCATGGGAAAAAAGTGTTTTGGGACACCCCTTTTTCTGAGCCCCAATTGACGAATCACCTTGAAACTTTCAAGACAGCAGATGAACTGGCTGTCATACTAATTTTGAAAATTTCATGAAGATTCATAAAACAGCATTAAGGCTATTGGTAAAACAACAAAAAAAAACTTTTTCTATGAAAACTGCGAAATGTCCTTAACAACCCGTTGCGACCAACGTGGACATTTCCCACGCGAGCGTAACCACGCTTGTTGGAACAACGCATGGCATTTTCTGTGCCTTAACCACGTATGTGACAAACTATGCATATGCGTAGTTAAAGCACAGAAAAGGCCAGAGTAGATTGGAAGAGGAGGCCTTAAGGTAAGTGGGGCTGCAGCAGGGGTGGAGGATTAAAGGCTTGGGGTGGGTGGGGGGTCGGGCTATTGTTTGGGATGTTTTTTTTTTTTTTTTTTAAGGCTTAGGGTGAAGGGTCAGTTATTTAGTTTTCTTAGAGGCGGAAATGGGGGTCTTTGGTATTTTTTTATTTAGGGCTTAGAGTGGGGGCTGGAGAGTTTATTTTTAAAGGGGTGGGGGAAGGCTTAACGAAGGGTGGGAGGAGGAGGAGAGAAAAGAAGGAGATTCAGGAGAGGACGTGGTAAGATAGTGTAGCCGGGCGCCTCCGGACGCCGCGGCTTGGTCAGAGAAGACGGCCGCCGACGGAAAACCCGGGGGCATCCCAGGAACTCCTGACGTGATGACGTCTAACGTCATCCGTCAGGAAGAAATACGAAAGCAGGAAGACGGACAAGGGACGGAACGAAGGAAAGAGAGGGACGCCGACACCACGAGGAGCACCTCCGAACGCAGCAACCCACTGAGTCCGGAGGAAAACCCCGCCGCGAGAGGAGAAGGACGCGCGAAGAACGGAGCACCCAGGGCGCCTCCCGCCCCTGCAGAAGACAAGTCGGGAGACTGTCTACAAGCCGGCCGCGTCCCTGGAGGGGCGTGGCCCAACCAGGTACGAGCGTACCAAGGGTGGAATTGGGGCTACGGGTGGCTGACTGGGCGGAAGGACGGCAAGGAGAGGGAGTTAAGGTCCTGCAAAGAGGGGGAGGTAGTATAAATGGGACCCTGGACCCTGCCTATAACTACAACCACGACCTAACCCAGAAACAGCAAGAAAAGCTAAGAGTAAAGGGGTCACCAAGAGGGCACTATAAGGAATTAAGAGACATAGCTGCACCTACCTCAGCCCCCCCCACAATACCTCGTCCCTCACTTCCTACTAACCGTAAAAGAAACAGGATATAAAGTATATTCCCCACTTACCTATGCCTTATTTTTCTTTCTTCTTTATTTTGGGGAATCCGGTCCCACTGAGCGTCGGGGGAACAAGGTCTCTCTCCACACCGGACCAGGCCATTCCCGGAACTCTCGGCCCTGAAAGAAAAGGGATTCATATTAGTTTCTGGACTCTGACAACACCAAAGTTTTGTGACACGAGCTAGTGTCCCATCCGAGCAGATAGAAATAAAAGCACTAATCCTAAAAAAACCCTGAGTCTGTCGCCTTCTTCCAATATCCTTTCAACTCGGGATAAAGAACCCGCTACAGTGGTGTCAGAAGTGGGATATTGGAATTGGCGACAAGGGCTTCCAGAAAATGGAGGGACAGTGTAGCATGTCTGATATGATGCAACAGTTGGCCTCAGGACAAAGATACCTACAATTAGTGTGGGAAGAGCAACAAAAAGAGGCTAAGTTGGAAAGAGAGGCACTACAAAATGCACTTAAAAGCCAGGCTACTATAATGGCCAACAACCAGTTGGTTCATGAAACCGCCATTAAAAATCTCACTGATACAATAGCCGCTACTCGTGTGCACCCAAATGTGCCTAGTTCAGTCCTACAACGATATCAAGAAGGTGAAGACCCCGATGCCTTTTTCACCAATTTTGAACGAGTTGCTACTTCCGCTACCTGGCCACCGGAGCGCTGGGGCCAATATATCGCCCCCTTATTAACGGGAACACTCCAAGCCGCTTATCAGGCGGTAAACCCCGGGGGAACAACCCCATATATGGATATTAAAAAGAGCATCTTGGAACGGGTGGGATTTGATTCTGAACATTATCGTGTCCGATTTAGAAAATCTAAATGGGGACCCTCCGAAAATCCCCGGGCTCTATACTTTAGGATTAAAGATCTGGGTCTCAAATGGTTGGGCCCCATAGGGACTAATCGGGAAGACATTATTGAGATTGTGCTCTTAGAACAGTACCTAGACGCTCTACCGCCTTCTATGCGTAACTGGATCAAGCAACATCCAAACCCGGATACCAATACCACCATCGAGCTAGCCTGTGCTTTTCATCGCTCCCTCGAATTCAAAGTCACAACCCCTCGATCAAGGTTCTGGGATATCTTCATCAGGGGGCCGAAGAATCAATGAGGAAATAGGGAAACCACGGGGTCTTGAAAGGCCATACATACAACAACCTCAGTGTTTTAGCTGCGGAGAATGGGGTCACATCGCTCGCGGTTGCCCCCTGAAAACAGAGAAATCGGAACCCATGGAAATAGGGGTCACGAGGGGAAGGGTCTTTTACACTGGGAGAAGGGCAACCCCTTACAAAAAGACACTGCTTATCAATGGGAAACCCACGGTGGCCCTTATTGACTCAGGGTGTAGCCAGTCAGTAGTCAGGGCTGATTTATTCAATAAGACTCTCCACACGTCAGGACTTACGGTATCAATCTGCTGTATTCACGGAGAAACCAGAGAATACCCACTGATCTGGACAACCCTCATCTGGGAAGGAAAAGAAAACCCCATAAGGGTGGGGTTAGTAGAACAGCTGGTTGAAGAAGCCATTATAGGGACTGACTTTTCGGAGTTTTCTAAACTCTTGGAGAGTGTTCGCCCGGTCGAAGAACCGAATACCTGGTGGAAAGATGCTCCTTTTTCCACCATTCCTCTGTCACCTCCGACGGTGCGACCCAAACTCTCCCGGAAGGAGAAAAGAAGGATCAAGAAAACCTACAACTCAGACAACCCCAGTCCCGCGAGGGTAATTACAGAGGTTCTTGCCCTCACTACTCTTCCCCCCTTCCAGACCTCTCAAAGAGAAGATCCCAGTCTAATTCATGCCTGGGGAAGCGCACGACCACGGACCCCACAGGACAAGGGTCCCTCGTTCACTGTAATTAAGGATCTATTATATCGAGTCACTAATCAGAACCAAGAAGAAAAAAAGCAGTTGATAGTTCCTGAACCTTACAGACAACAAGTCCTACACTTAGCGCACAGCCAGCCAGGGGGTGGCCATTATGGAAGGGAGAAAACAGAAGAATATTTGTTGAGGAAGTTTTATTGGCCGGGGTTTTTTTCACAGATTAGGAGGTTCTCTCAACAATGTCCAAAATGCCAATTGATTGATCCAGGCTCACGGAGAAAGGCCCCTTTGCAACCTCTTCCCATCATTGATGTTCCCTTCTCCAGAATAGGGATGGACCTGGTTGGCCCCCTTTTGCCCTCGTCCAGAGGTTATCGTTATATATTGGTATTAGTGGACTACGCCACTAGATATCCTGAGGCTATTCCCCTCTCTAGTATTAACACCAAGAGTGTCGCCCACGCCATGATTGGGTTCTTTTCCCGAATCGGGTTTCCTCGGGAGATCTTAACAGATCAAGGCACCCAATTCATGTCCAACTTGATGACACAAATATGTCAATTATTAGGGATTAAACAATTGCGGAAGTCGGTCTATCATCCACAAACCGATGGTTTGGTGGAGAGATATAACCGCACCCTAAAGACACTACTAAAAAAATCCATCTCAGAGACAGGTGAGGACTGGGATAGAAAACTTCCCTTAGTCTTATACGCAATCAGGACCCACGAACAAGCATCTACAGGCCATAGTCCTTTTGAGTTGTTATTTGGGCGACAACCCAGGACCCTACTAGACATGGCTGCGGAAATGTGGGAAGAGGAAGAAGGAGAAAAGACCCTTCTAAACTATGCCCGAGACTTAAAAACTCACCTACACACAGTATGGGAAAGCGTTAGGGAACACATGGAGAGGGCCCAGGACAAACAGAAAAGGAATTATGATCGGAATACCCAATTAAGGTCTTTTGCCATAGGAGATAAAGTATTAATACTTCTCCCCAGTTCAGATAACAAATTGTTAGCAAAATGGCAGGGACCATACCTTATAACAGGCATAGTAACACCCGTAACCTACAAAATTCAGCTCAACGATAATCCTAATAGGTCACAGATCTTCCATGTTAATTTGTTAAAACGATGGGAAGAACCTCCGACCGAACCAAGGCCAGGATGTCTAGTTAACACCGTTAAGGAATTGGAGATAGGATGGTGTCCCACTGATCCACCTGGCGAAAGGGAAATTCCTGTCATAAATACAGACCTCTCTTTTCAACAAAATAGACAGTTAGGCAAACTCCTCTATAACCATCTCCGGGTGTTCTCATCGATGCCCGGTAGGACCCGATTGGTATACCATCAAATCATCACACCCCCAGGGAAAACAGTACGGTTAAGGCCTTATCGTATCCCTGAAGCTAGGAAAATCCTCGTAGAAAACTAAATAGAAAAAATGTTAGAGCTAGACATCATAGAGCCTTCCCAAAGTCCCTGGTGTTCACCAGTGGTATTGGTACCCAAGCCTGACGGGTCCGTACGCTTTTGTATTGACTTTAGACAAGTCAATTCCATATCCCAGTTTGACACATATCCTCTCCCAAGGATAGACGAATTATTGGAAAGGTTAGGAAAAGCAAAATACATGTCCACCCTCGACTTGACAAAAGGGTATTGGCAGATTCCGCTGGCCCCCGGTGATAGGGGAAAAACGGCTTTCGCTACTCCCTCAGGGTTATATCACTTTAAGGTACTTCCTTTTGGGTTACACGGCGCCCCTGCAACCTTCCAACGTCTCATTGATACCATATTACGACCTCATAACAGATACGCGACAGCCTATCTGGATGACATCGTTATCTTCAGTGAGACCTGGGAAGATCATTTGGTCCACCTCGACAGAATCTTCTCGGCTTTAAGGAAGGCTGGACTAACGGCCAATCCCGCCAAGAGCCGACTAGTTTTTAACGAGATCTCTTACCTGGGATATCACATTGGTAAAGGCATACTACGTCCACAAATGAATAAAATCAAAGCCATCCTACACACCAAGGCTCCCACCACGAAGAAGGATGTTCGTTCCTTTTTAGGACTAGTGGGGTACTATCGAAGGTTTATTCCTCACTACTCCAGTTTGGCGGCCCCCTTGACAGACCTATTAAGGAAAGGGCAACCCAACAAAATCACGATCCTAAACCCGATCCAACTACATAGTTACCGTACTTTACAAAGGTGTCTCACCACTCAACCGATTTTAAGATGCCCTGATTTTGATAGTCCCTTTCATCTCCAAACGGATGCCTCCGACGTCGGAGTAGGTGCCGTCCTTTTTCAAAAAGACGAAGACGGAATAAGCCACCCCGTTGTCTTCATTAGTCGTAAGTTACTTCCCAGGAAACAAAGGTATCCCATTATAGAGCGGGAGTGTCTTGCCATTAAATGGGCGATCGAAAGCCTCCAATATTACCTCTTGGGCCGACCTTTCCTGTTATATACAGATCATGCACCACTTACCTGGCTCTCAAGGTATAAGGATACCAATAATCGAATATTAAGATGGTTCATAGAACTCCAACCTTTCTCCTTCCAGGTTTGTCATCTCCCTGGTGACCTTATGGGTCAGGCTGACTATTTATCCCGGTTCCCGGGTCTTGCGGGGCTCGAACAGCCCCCTTCGTGTGAGGGGATGTGTAGCCGGGCGCCTCCGGACGCCGCGGCTTGGTCAGAGAAGACGGCCGCCGACGGAAAACCCGGGGGCATCCCAGGAACTCCTGACGTGATGACGTCTAACGTCATCCGTCAGGAAGAAATACGAAAGCAGGAAGACGGACAAGGGACGGAACGAAGGAAAGAGAGGGACGCCGACACCACGAGGAGCACCTCCGAACGCAGCAACCCACTGAGTCTGGAGGAAAACCCCGCCGCGAGAGGAGAAGGACGCGCGAAGAACGGAGCACCCAGGGCGCCTCCCGCCCCTGCAGAAGACAAGTCGGGAGACTGTCTACAAGCCGGCCGCGTCCCTGGAGGGGCGTGGCCCAACCAGGTACGAGCGTACCAAGGGTGGAATTGGGGCTACGGGTGGCTGACTGGGCGGAAGGACGGCAAGGAGAGGGAGTTAAGGTCCTGCAAAGAGGGGGAGGTAGTATAAATGGGACCCTGGACCCTGCCTATAACTACAACCACGACCTAACCCAGAAACAGCAAGAAAAGCTAAGAGTAAAGGGGTCACCAAGAGGGCACTATAAGGAATTAAGAGACATAGCTGCACCTACCTCAGCCCCCCCCACAATACCTCGTCCCTCACTTCCTACTAACCGTAAAAGAAACAGGATATAAAGTATATTCCCCACTTACCTATGCCTTATTTTTCTTTCTTCTTGATTTTGGGGAATCCGGTCCCACTGAGCGTCGGGGGAACAAGGTCTCTCTCCACACCGGACCAGGCCATTCCCGGAACTCTCGGCCCTGAAAGAAAAGGGATTCATATTAGTTTCTGGACTCTGACAACACCAAAGTTTTGTGACACGAGCTAGTGTCCCATCCGAGCAGATAGAAATAAAAGCACTAATCCTAAAAAAACCCTGAGTCTGTCGCCTTCTTCCAATATCCTTTCGACTCGGGATAAAGAACCCGCTACAGATAGGTTTGGGGCAGGGTTGGTGGGTAATTTTTAGCGTGGAGGTGGATTTAGGGCTTATGGTGGGTGGAGGTGTTGGAGTAGTTGAGTTTTTAAGGGCGGGGTGGAGGAACAGGGTAGATTTTCTTTTAGGGCTCAGGTAGGGTAAGGGGGTCGGGGTAATTTAGTTTTTAGGGGAGGGGTAGGGGATCAAAATCATTTTTTGCTTTTTTTAGGGCTTAGGTTGGGTGGGGGCTGTGGTAGTTTACCTATAGGGGAAGGATTTAGGGATCAGGGCAGGTGGGGGGTGTTGGGGTAGTTTGCTTTTTAGGAGCAGGGGTTGGGGTAGTTTTTGTTTTTTTAGGGCTCAGGGTAGATGGGGGTGTCGGGGTAGTTTAGTTTTATGGGGCATGGTCGGGGTACTTTATCTATTAGTCGTGGGGGTAGTTTTGGGCCTTTTGGTTGTATGGCTGAACCACATGCCGTTTTCACAAATGCCTTTACTAGGCATGCTTTTACAACAAAATTCATTGTAAAGGCATGCGTGGTAAAGGCATGCCTGGAAACCACGTGGTCGTGGTTCCGACCGTGTTGTTAAGGCATGCGCTGTTTTAGCATGTGTGGTTCTGTCATGCAACAATGAAAACTAGGTCCTACCTATAACTACCTACTGGCAAATACCTGTAGGTTATATTTATGCTACTTGCTGTAACTTCGAATTTACTTCAGCAAAAACCACAGCAAAAAAATGCACAAGCAGTCCACAGTGTGCAAAACATCCAAGTTGAATTTCTTTACTTTATCCATATCGAAACACACCGAGGACAAACCTAACGCATTTCAGTGAAAACGCCTTGATCACAGCATTAACAGCGAAACACGTTGGGACATCTTCCTGCAAATAAACAGTCATTCCCTGCAACGCAGGCACCCTTGCACTATGTCGCAAGGATGCCTATGTTGACACTAGGCAGCTAAATTTAGCGCCAGCACTGGAAGAAACACAATGGTGCACCATAGTTTTGTGAATGTAGCGCATCCCTGCATTTTTGAAGTGACACAGCATGGCGCTGCCAATTTTGACACTGCACCACGCTGCGCCACTTTCTTGTAAATATACCCCTTGATATGCTATTTCCCTTCCAGCACAAAACTTTTTTTGCACTGAATAGGTCCCCTTTTTTGTAACGTAAACAGCCCTTTGCACTACTTTTCATTGGAACAGAGCAGCAGCAGGTCATATTTAGTAAATATGGATGCTATGGGTGCGATAATCTCTCCTCCAGAACAAACACAAATTTAGTTTCTGCATTGTGCAATTTATTTTATATGAGTGCCCCTGAGGCTTTTTGGATGTTACTCTTCAGCGCAGGATTACACACAGTGGCAAAGTATTGTGCTATAATGAGGAAAAAAATAGTTCAAAACACGAACAAAAAAACAACTTCTTTGTTTCATCCTCCTAGTTTAGCTGTTTTGATAGAGCATTCACTTTTTATTAATGCGTTTTATACATATTCTTTAAATATTTAAAGATGTCTTGCCAATATTTCAATAATAAAGAAAACTGTGCAGCATCTTTAAGAAAAATAGTGCTGCACACAGTGCAGCACCACTTTTCTTCCACCCTTTACTGCCCCCCTGCCGCCACCATGTGAGCGCCGTATTACAATACGGCACACCATGGCGCAGGGTAGGGGGCAATAGCGTAATTTTTTATGATGCAATTGATGTACTCTGCCGGTGTAGCACCAGCATTTTGGCACGATTCCTGCAGAGAACATAGGGACCCATTGTAAACAATTGTGTGCCCCCTTTTAATACCTGCTCTGAGCAGATGTTAAAAGTGGGGTAAAAATTACACAAGGAAATCTGTTAGATTTCCCTGCACCATGTTTCTTGGCCCCCCTAATGTGGGAACACCCCCTTAATGTAGCGCAAAGTGTTGCAAAGTGGCGCAATTCATGCATTGCGCTACTCAGTAAATATGGCGCACGGATTTTGGTCTCATTGTGCCACATCAACATCAAAAATAATGACGCTAATGTGGCGCAAGGGGGAGCTTGTGGCTCATAAATATGCCCCTGCATTTGCTCGAGCTTCTCTAATTGTTCATTTTGATAACTGTTCTTCATAGGGGTGAATTCCTTCTGTCACTGCTCTCTCTGATCCTAGTTTATTTATGTGATGTCTACTTATATTTTTATGGACAAAGGTGTGTGTGCCTCCTAGTCAGCCACCCAGAAATGCTTCTGTGACATGATAGGTGTTTGTAGCACTATACAAATGCTTCAATAACATAAAATAAGTTGGGATGTGTAATTCTCAGTGGTCCCATTGCCTGATTAATTGTAGTTATAGCAAGTTTGTAAAGGAAGCATTAAAGCGATGTAACATGGACTCTGCTCGGTTTTATCTCACTAAATTATATATAGTGCAGAGATCTGGTCTAGTGTATAAATTCTCCTTGAAACCTAGAGAGATGGGTTGTAATCCCAACTTCAACACTTCACCAAATCATCCTGGTCAAATTGCATCATCAGCTTGTGCCCGATTGTTAGATCAAATGTTAACATGAGCAGTCATAATTAGTTGGTCCACCTTCCTACCATATCACATCATGGTATCTGTAATCCAGTCTCAACCCACCACAAATAGCATAGAGTTTCATGCACAGCACAGTTAGATATGCATAAACAAAAAAAGGTTCCAGAACAATATTTATGTTTTTTCGTCCTTTTGGGTAAAATGCTGTTGGCAGGCATATAATCTTACATTAGAAATTAATACAGTGGGTGCTACTTTATGGTATGTATTTCCTTCCAGGGCCAGGCAGGCTTTTTATTCCACCTGGCAATTGCCCAGTGGGGTGGAGCCCTTAAAGGCTGGTTTTTGAAAGCTGTTAGCACGTCAGACCTTAATAAGTAAACTTACAAGGAGAAGCGAATAGGTTGATGAACCTTTTGACTCGCTTTGAGGTTTTCCCACCAGATATCCTGTACATACACAGATCAATAACCAATAACAACATTAGTAATCAATAGGAGTCAGTAATTGTCACACACCATGACCTCGAAGTCATGAATAACCATACCTTTATGTAAAAGTTAGAATGTTTATTTCCCTATATTAACAATGCTAATGTTATGTAACGTAAGCTCAAATTCAAATGATAAACACCGAAAAACAACACTGGCTGTCCAAAGCGGCAAAAGAATCCAAATCTAATCAAAGCTTGAGCTACTACACATTCTAAGGTTACAGTATAAATTAATAGCAAGAATAACTGCGCAAACGATATTACATACATTTACATTCAGCAAAGAAAATACATCAGCTGTTATTACATGTAGCGACATTTATTTGTGAGAACCCTAACTAACATCAGATTAGCATTGCATGTTTGGGCTTCATTCAAAACAATTTAGTCACACAAATTTGGAAAAGCATCTAACTAGGGCTTTATCAAAATAGCGGTTGGTACCTAGAAACAAAAGCAAATAGATATAGCTATCAGTATAGTCATTGTATACCTTTCCTTGATATAGTTCAGCAAGCTGTGACAGTCTTCATCAACAGGACATCAGTTCAGTCAGCAAGACCTCAAGATTCAGCATCAAAGTTCAGGAAAACAAGGTCTCTTCATCCAGTTCAGAAACAAATAGAGCTAAACTCTCAAGACAGCTAAGAAGAATATTGCGAAATGGCCTGTCTTCTCTCCGTGCAGCTGGGCTAAGTTAGATTCCCTAAAACTACTTCGCATATACTAATTGGACAGAGAATCGAATGTTTACATTTAGTCCAATGAAACGAAACCCTCAAATGTACAATTTTACTACTACATGGTTCACATGTCGAAGATTGGTTCCTCTTGTCCTACTCTCATCATTCGGCTTGTCAGGTATCAATATTGTTGCAGCTTATACTCTAGTCAGTGTATCCATTGTCTTTTCCTGGGAAGATCAGTCTTACACATACTACATCAAACATTGTTTCACTAGCAAGTACAGCATCTTCTATCAAGCAGTTTCTCTTGAGAAAGACTTTTAGCTACGAGCATTAGATCAGCACAGTGGAAAATCACAATTTAATTCTCTAAGCATCCATTTTTATAAGTCGCCTAAGAAATGGAGCTTGACATGAGGCCATGCAAGTAGGCCAAGACCTTGTTAAATAAAGGCCTACAATTAATGAAGCTAAAGCATAATACATAACCCTTAATATGACATATTACTACATTAATCAAACATAGGCTCAATATTTCATATTAATAACCCTTAATAAGTACACTTCGTGAATATTGGCTGCCACTTTGGTGGGCCCACCTTCAAATTCATGCATTATTGTTCTCTACGTTAATACATTTTCTATGCAAATTCAATACTCAGGATACATGAGTATTCATTATTAATAACTTCTGCTTTAACAGTCCCTCCTCTGATGACTAAATGTGTCATCACACTAAACCTTCCCACACACATTTTTTGCTTCAGCTAAAATTCTGTCATCTCTATCCCTTCATATTTGCGTTCCCTTTTTTAATTTTCCCTAAACAAATTCTCCCTTTATTTTTCTTCCCTCCTCTGATTATTCTTTGTCTTCTTTAATTTGATCCTTTTACACAATTTACATATTTCCCATGCCCCAATTATGCAAATCACAATAATCAAAATCCCTTGTTCTATTTTCAATAATATCCCTTTCCCAATATTGCTGAGCCAATTTCCCACTGAAGCAAATCCTTTGCCAACTTCCTCCCAAACACCTGGTTCCTTCAACTCTTTCGAATCAGCACTCTCATTAGTCAGAATAATAAGTAAGCTTTTAATTTGTTTTACTATTATCAGGAATAAACAAACAGCAATGCCTAGAATTAAGCATTTTGCTAACTCTACCATTCTTTGCTAAAAGAATGTCTAACGCAAGGCGGTTCTGAAGAGTCATAGCTCTTTCCACAGCTAATTCTGTATCTTTCAGGAGTATGGCTCCTGAAAATGTTGTCAGCATGTTATCCACAATAGTAAACAACTTTTGAATCTTTATCATATTCAGAACAACTCCTACTGAAGGTATCATTGCTCCAAATATATCTCCTACTGTACCAGAAGGAGACTCTCTCTGTTTTGTCTAATGTGATGTAACTCAGGGGGTCATTTTGACCTCGGCGGTCTTTTGCCAAGACCGCAGAGGGACCGCGTGCGGAAGACCGCCAGTGGTGGCGGTTTGCCGCTCGGCGTATTATGACCATTGGCGGCTCTCTGTCCTTTTTCAGACGGAGAGCCGCCAACAGCCATACTGGCGGGCAGCGGGGAAGTGGAGGTTGCTCCACCGCCACGTCAACAGAACACCACCCACCGAATCACGTCCTGTGATTCGGCGTGGCGGTGTTCTGTTGACGGTGTGGTGTCGGCGGAGCAGCCCCCATGGATCCCGTCCCCTCCCGGAGGATCGACGGACCAGGTAAGTCGATCGTCCGTTAGGGAAAGGGGGTGGGGGGCGTTGTGTGTTGTGTGGGTGCATGGGGGTGTGCATATGTGTATGTAGTGGGGGTGTGTGAGTGCGTGTATGCTTGCGGTGGTGTTGTGAGGTTGGGAATGAGTGCGTGTATGACTGTAGGTATGTCTATATGGTTGTGTGTGTGTATGTTTGAATGTGGGTGTGTGTGTCTGACTGTGTGTGTGGATGTTGGCATGTATGTCGGTGTGTGTGCATGTATGTGTGTTGGTGGTGCCTGCGTGTGTGTCGTGTGTGTATGAGTGATGTGATGTTGGGGGTCGGGGTAGGGAGGGGGGTCCTGCCACCTTTGGGGGGTGGCAGGGGTGGTGGGTGGTGTAGGGGAGGGGGTCGGGATGGGGGTGGGTGGTGGGGGAAACCCCTATCAGTGCCAGGGAAAGAATTCCCTGGCACTGATAGTGCTTACCGCCATGGATTTCATGGCGATTCCAAACCGCATGAAATCCATGGCGGTCAGCTGGGTCAAAATACCGCCAGCGGTATAGTGACGACCGCCGGGCTGGAGACCCTGGTCTCCAGCCCAGCGGGCGGAACCGAGAAGCGGCAGATGACCATGGCGGTAACCGCCAAAAAAAAGACCGCCAGCCTGTCGGCGGTCTTACCGCCGCTTCTCCGCCTTCCGCCAGGGTCGTAATGACCCCCTCAGTCACTTTCGGAAATTTCTTTAAGCAGTCTAGTTGGAAAATCTTTAGGAAAACTATCCCCAAAAAACATGTGCCATACCATCCTCTTGGCAGACGGTAGTATGCATTACGTCCACAGATGTAATATATTCCACAAATCACTGGATTCTGTCCATTCAACATAAATGTCCATTTACTCTGAAACAAAAAGAAATTTCTACATTCACTCGTTCCCACAAACAGTGTCAGTGCGAGATTTAGGTCTATCCACTAAAAGCTTCCCTACGTGTTGCACATCTAAAGCTAATTTCCCTTGTGTTTTTATTGCACTAAAAGCATAATCATTATAGTAAGTCCTATTCTCTAAGCCCTTTTCTAATTTCTCCTTCAATGCCTTTCTTCTGTCATCTGTGTGGTCTAAGAAGCTCTTTTCTAAAGGTGTTAGCAAGCATGTCAGGTTATTCCTGTGAGCATAAGCTGTCCCAAAAGTTAATGTAGGCTCAAAGAAACCCCTAACTAATACTATGTCATTATCCTTAGATACTCTACTCAGATACTAAATTATGGGGATAAACAAAAACACCACCTCATGTTTAGAGTAGAAATACTGAATGTACTCCTAGTTATAACATCTTGTTAGTAACAGACTACAAACTATCCTATAAGTAAGAGGCAAGCTATGATAGGTAACTCCTTCTTCGACTGATGAAGGAACCTAAGTACACACAAAACAATTCTATGCATCCATTGTCTCAACATACTCACTCAATAAGCATTAGAAGACATTAGAAGAAATTTCTCCTTGGGCATTATCTACATGCAGATACTTCTTATCGGGCCTAAAATTCTCTATCGCTGTTAATGCAGTAGTTGTCTCTAAAGCTGAAGTAGTGTTGCCTTTGTTTTTTGTCAAGGACAGTCATACCCACAATCAATATCACGCACAATATCACACACGCAATTGCCAAATCAATACTCATGTATTTACAGTTCTTCCTAATCTGCTAGTTATTGTTACTCATGATTTGTAAAGAATCAGAAAGTAGAAGAGAAAAAAATCTAGAAACTATGCAGCAAAATCAAAAACAAAAATCTTCTCTCAGCAGCTATTTACAGCTTTCAGTCTCACTTCCAGGATCCTTTTTCAAAAATTGGTAAGTTTGTAAAAAAACGGTTTAGCAGCTTGTCAACTCAGGTTATCATGTCAAATTAGGGTTTTAAAAGTCTTTTCCAGTTACTTTTAACAGTGTCTTTTTCTCTTGGTACTTTTCTAAATTTGTCTCAACAGTTTAGTTCATCAGCTTCCTTCAAGTGCCAAAATATTGACCTGGAATATCTCAATCAAAACAAAAAGACAAAAACTCTTTCTGCCATTCACTTGTTGTTGCATACGTCCATTCAGGACCTGCGTACCTCCGACTTGCTATTCTTTTTCTTTTCAACTTTTGATCTTGATTCAATTCTCCTTCATTCAGGTCTTCTCTTCAGGTCGTATCTACTTCTTCTTCTATTGTTGTCACAACAGCTTCCTCCTTATTCTTTGCATGTGACTCTGGCCACTTACCTCCTTTTAGGGGACCCTTAGTCAATGCTCTTTTCAGTGTTGAGGTAGAAACTTCTTGTTCTGCAGGATTTTTTATTGACAGACCTGCAACTGATTCAGGAGGAGTCAGATCACATTGGCTTTGATCTGCCTCAACTACTTCCCCTTTGGGATCTGGTGTTTGCTCTGTTTTTCTCTCAAAATCATCTACTTCTGGGAGAGCCCTCCTCTGACTAGACTCTCCTGTTGCCTCAATCGAGATTGGCTCACTGTAACTCTCCTAGAGGTCTTCTCCTTCGTCTCTCACAGTAGTGAATGAACTGTTCTCAACGGGTTCGGATCCGGCCTCAGTTCCTCTTTCTTCTCTTTCCGGTTCTGAAGCTTGCCTGGTCATTGTTAGTACTCTCAACAACTCCTCTTCATCATCTAATGGATATGCCACTTTTCTCGTGTGCCATGCATGTATCCAGTTCGGAACTCCAGCACACTTCACAGCTGTGGTAAAAATCAGAGCCACTTAGAACAGGCCTTTCCACAGAGGTTCCAAACACATCTTCCTCACATGTTTTCGGACCACAACCCAGTTACCTGATCTCAGGTTGTGTCCTTGCTCTTGGGCCAGTTGTAGTGTGGTGGCTTCCACCTGCTGAGAGAAAGAGCGAACCACATCAGGCAGACCTTTGCAGAAGTCCAACACCATATTATCTGTTATGTTCGCAAGAGCATTTGCAGGGACCACTGGAACCTCATTGCTCTGCCCATGAGGATTTTGTGCGGTGGCAATCCTGTCTTCCTGTCGGGTGTGTTTCTCATTGTCATCAGAACTAGAGGAAGTGCGTCAGGCCATTTCAGATTTGTGGACACACATTTTCGCCATTCTTGATTTCAAGGTACCATTTATCTGTTCCACTAGTCCTGATGCTTCAGGACGGTAACTACAATGCAACTTCTGCTCAATGTTCAGTGCCACACATAGTAGTTTCACTACCTCATTGTTGAAGTGACTTACTCTCTCTGATTCTAAAGAGTTCGGAAACCCAAAACGTGGTATCAGTTCCCTAAGCAGTAGTTTCGCTACTGTGAGGCTGTCATTTCTCCGTGTAGGGTACACTTCAATCCAATGACTAAAGATACAGGCAATCACCTACGCATATCTCAAACCTCCACACACAGGCATCTCAATAAAATCCATTTGCATTCTGCTGAATGTACCTCCTGCTCTTTCAATGTGGCTCAAATTAACCACTGTCCCTTTTTCTACATTCATCTGCTGGCAAATGACGCATTGATGGCAAACTGCTTCAGCAACTTTTCTAAACCTCAGGTTGAACCAATTATTCTTAAAAGTGTGAATCATTGCATCCCTCCCAACATGTGGCTTGACCATGATAATACGTTGCCATTTTAAACAACAGACTATTTAGCAAGACCAGTTGACTCTCTTCTGAATCCCAAAATTCATCTTGTCGCTGAGCACATTTCATTTTGCTACATTATCGTTTTTCCTCCTGTCAACATTATTCTGCAGCGTTTTTAATTCTTCCAATGTATCTATTACATTTAAAGCAAAACTTGGACGTCTCTCATCTTCTTCAAGTAACAATTCACACTTATCCTTGAATGATATACAGTTCAATGTGCAAAACCTTACAACTTGATCCGCATATTCATTTCCCGTTGACACAAAATCTTGCGATTTCATATGTGCACTGCATTTCACCAAGGCAATCTTTTCTGGCATTTGGATAGCTTGCAACAAATCTCAAATTATCTCACCATTTCTCACTAGTGAACCAGAAGAGGTCATGAAATCTCTCTGTGACCACAACTAGCCAAAGTCAAGGACTATTCCAAATCCATAGTGGCTATCCGTATAGATGGTAACTTTAAGCTGAACAGAAACATGGCACGCTCTAGTAGGGTCTACCAGTTCCGCTACCTGTGCAGAATATATTCCTTGAAGCCAGGATGCTTACAGAATACCAGTATTTGTGCACAGCATATCCTGCTCTCAGTACTCCTGTATGTCTCCTAGGCAGGACCATCAACAAAGATAATTTGGTCATTCTCCTCCAATCGGGTGTCTCTAATATCAGGTCTAACTTTTGTGCACAGATCAGTTACTGCAAGACAATCATGCTCAATGTCTTCCAACTTTTCAATTTCAACATTTTCATTTGGAAGCAAGTTTGCCGGGTTCAGCACTGTACATACACATTTGGTGACCTTAAAATACTTGTCTCATAACGTGTCAATCTTGCACCTGTTGGGTACTGGGTTTTTGTTTTTGTAAGTAGGATCTCAATGGAGTGAGGGACCATAATAACCAAAGGATGTCCCATCCCAATGCCCTCACACTGTCTGAGGCTCTGTCCAACCGCTGCAACTGCACGCAAACAACCTGGTAAAGCTGCTGCGACTGGGTACAAAGTAGCCGAAAAATATGCTACTGAGCGATTTACACCTCCATGGACCTGCATCAAGACAGACAAAGAACAAGCATTACACTCATGACAAAACAACATGAGGGACTTTGTATAGTCAGGCATTCCCAAAGCCAGAGCTTTGCACAGACTCTCTCTCAATTCAGAAAACGCTTTCGTGCAAGCCTGGTCTAACACTAAGGGATCAGTAACCTCCTTGTGAGTCAGCTTCTGCAAGGGCCTGGAAATGACTGAAAAATTGGGAATCCATTGGGGACAGTAGCCTACCATCCCTAAAACATCAGAACATCTCTCTGTGTGGCTGGGGGACTTGTCTGCAATATGGCTGTGACCCTTTCTCTGGATATTTTCCTTGACTCCTTCTCAATATGGTGACCCAAATATTTCACTTCTTTCTGACAGTATTGCAATTTACGCGGAGACACTTTATGACAATTGTTTGCCAAATGGTTTGGTAAGGCAATCGTGTAATGCTTGCACTCGTCCCTTGTTTTGGACATAATCAAAAAATCATCAAACACTATACTAAGGTCAATTGGAAAGGCAATTCCAACGACTCCAAATTCTTTTTCAAGATCTGATTAAATATGGAAGGTGAATCAGAAAACCCCTCAGGAGTTCAACACCAACAGCAAAACTTGGTCCAAAAATTTGAAACAAAAGAGAAATTGGCTGTCTCATGAAAAGGCACAGAAAAGAAGGCTTGTGACAAGTCTTTGACAGTGAACCATTCAGCATCAAATGGAATCTGAAACAGAATCACGGCTGGATTTGGCACCAAAGGGCAACTCTCCCACAGGGCTTTTCCAATCCCATTATTGACAAATTACATGGGCTGCTCAACACCTCTTTCAAGACCCTTTGTTTTACGAATTCTGCAATTATGTGAGCAACCTTCATAAGGATATCCTGTGGCATGTGATACTGAGGAATCTGAGGAAAAATTGCATTCAGCTTTACAGGAAATTTAATTGGCTCACCTCCCTTTATCAGGCCAATCTCTGTCCCTGTCAGATCCCACACTTTCTCTTTAACTGTTCCCTGTAAATCAGGAGGAAGCTCCTTCACAGAAAACATAGGAAAGAAATTAATCACAGGGTACTCCTCATTTGTCATTTCACATTCGGTCTCAGGAGCTGGGTCATCCTCATCATCACTATTGGTCTGTATCTCGATTCCGTCCTTTGAACAAGTAATCGAGCACCTGGTTTTACACAGTTAAGGGGTCATTATGACATTGGCGGTAAATGCCGCTTACCACCGCGGTGACGGCAACCAACATACTGCCAAGGGGCGAATATCTGTGACACACACACAAAAACAACAGAAAACTGCCACATACACAAATCCACCAGCCCAAAGGCCAGTGGTAAACTGTTGGTACATACACCAATACCGTTATGCCAACAAAACAACGCCCACCACATTATGATCCACAAATCACCACGGTGGACATTCAATGTCAGTAAACCATTGGCGGTACACACCGGCGCACTCAGAATGGTCGCCCCAATACAAAACAACACAACATTGGTCAATACCAAAAACACACACCTGACACTAATACACACATCACACCCACCCACCCATAGCACTATAAAACACACACCCACATTACACACAACCCTTTACGAATACCAATACTCGGCACAAGACTAACCCAAAGACCACTAAGACAACTACACACACACATCACAAACACTCATCCATCCGTCACGCACCCCACATCCCACACTCCACCACATAACTTTACAACCTCTGCACAACACACACCACATGTCACCACTAAGGCACCCCCGTTTCACTGATGAGGAGTTGCGGGTCATGGTGGAGGAAATGGGGTAGAGTCACAGCTGTTGGGAGCATAGGTACTGCAGATATCCATTGCCAGGAAGATGGAGCTATGGCAGAGAATCGTTGGACAGGGTGAAGGCCGTGGGACAGCATCCAAGAACAAGCGACAACATCACGAAGAGGTGGAACGACCTACAGGGAAGGTATGTTCCATGGCAGCAAGGCACAAGCTCGCCATCCAGAGGACTGGTGGTGGACACCCACCTCCTTCCCCACAGCTAACAGCATGGGAGGAGCAAGTCTTGGCAATCCTGCATCCTGAGGGACTCAGTGGAGTAGCCAGAGGACTAGACACTGGTGAGTCAATATTAACTACTCATCACCCCATACCTGCCTGCCATCACACCCCCTCACCCTCATTCCCATCACTCCACTCCATCCCACACACTGCACCATCACATGTAACTAACACCAACGCCAAGCCCTGCATGCTATAACAATGCATTGACAGCCCTCCTGGCCCTGCATGTACACCCATCCCCAAAGCATGCACAGCATGGAGAACTAACAATCCCACAATACATCACCATACACAAACAAAGGGGGCAGGGCAACAGCAACAATAAAGGGGAAGCCAGGGATGTACAATATGTCACAGACATGAAGCATAATCCATCACTTACATGCCCACAGTTGCCCCAGCCAATCTCAGTGGCGAGGAGGTACCACAGCTATCCATTCCCTCAACAGAAGATGCCCCCAGTGATGACAGTAACTCTGGACTTCAGGATCTGGATGAACTACCTAGCCCATCAGGGACCACTGCTCAGTCGATCACCCCGACTCTGTAGCCCACTCACAGACCACTACAGAGCCTCCCCCATCAGTATCCAACACCACAGCTCCCACCCAATGTCCCCACACCTCTGTCCCCAGGACACGTCAATCAGCAGTGTGCCCACCTGTACAGAGACCCCAGTCCACACCTCATCCCCCAAGACAATCAGGGACCTGGGGTCAGTGGCAGTGGGCTCACCGTTCAGGGGACACAGGCACAGGGGAACAGGGACTCTGGGAGGACCGCTGTGTGCCAGGGGGAGGACAGGCCCATGGGACCGACTCTCCAAGAGGCACTCACTAATGTCCTGGGGGCTTACCAACAATCCCAGGACACGATTGGCCAGATCCTTACCAACATGCAGGAGAACAAGTGCCTGCAGGAGGAACACCATCAGGAGATCAGGGAGGATTTGCAGGCCCTCAACACCACGATGATCTTCATAGTAGGGGTGCTGGCAGATATGGCAAACATCATGAGGGAATGGACAGCAAACCAGTGGGCCATTACCTCTAGCCAGTCTACTGACCAGCCCACCACTTCTGCTGCAGCTAGTGGGCAGGAGGCCCTCCCCCAGGACCCACCAGCCACCAGCAACCCTCCCCCTGCAGAAGGTGAACCACCCCGCAAACGTTCCCTGCGACCCAGACAGAAGCCAGAGACCTTTGCCAAGACCAAGACCACCACCAGGAAATGAGACCTTCCTGAATGTCCCCCTTGTGTCCCACACTGTCTCCTTGTCCACTTTGACCTGCCTTTGTTCCCCTTCCTATGGTTCCTTGGACACTGGACCTGTGCTACAAACAGACTTTAACAATACCCTGGACTTTCCTCAACCATCACCCATTTCATTGCACTTTTCTGTCAATTATTTGCACTACAATAAACACACTTAAACACAACTTGAGTGAAAGTGTTTTAAGTGATGAAAATGTGCATTTATGGAAACAGTCACATCATGTGCAAGTTATCTGAATGAACACTGTGATAGCATACATTTAATGACCTGTAACTGTATGTAGTCATCACATCAGAACACGTTGTTATCACCAACATCTGCAAAAAGAGAATCCATAGGGGACAGTAAGTAGAGATGCAAAGGAAGTGAATGCCATTCTGCTACAGCCACACAGAAAACATCAATAATCAGAGGAAATGTCAGTTCCACTGTCTCACCTGTGTGTCAATTGGAAGAATTGACGTATAACTGATGTTCTGTTGTCCACATCCTCATCCTCTGCCTCCTCATCCTCCCTGTCCTCAGGATCCACTGCTGCCACAGAGGCATTTCCAGTCTCCCCCTCCTGCAGATAAGGCACATGTCGTCTGAGGGCCAGATTGCGCAACATGCATCATGCCACTACTATCTGGCAGACCTTCTCTGGTGAGTAGCACCTGTTAGATGGAAGTATCTGATCCTGCCCTTCAGGAGGATGAAAGGTCCTTTCAATAATTCTCCTGGTTCGCCCATGTGCTTCATTATAACAATTCTCAGCCTCTGTCCTGGCATTCCTCACAAGGGTCAGGAGCCACGATAGGTTTGGTTAGCCAAAATCACCTGCAAGTATTGAGGGCCAAACATTAGCCTTACACAATGGTATGGGGTTAACACCAGAAGGCATACACTGATATACATTGGGATGGGAGTCAGGCTTACCAATTAGTAATTAGTAAGTAGCCTCTGTAGTTGTGCCATCACATTTGGGATACTGCTATTCCACAGGAAGAAGGCGTCATGCACCGACCCAAGATACTTGGCAGTGATGTGAGAGATGTACTGGTCCTCCAGGCACACCATTTGCACATTGACTGAGTGGAAACTCTTCCGATTCCTGAACACCTGTTCATTCTGGCAGGGGGAGACAATTGCCCCAATAATATTGGGTGTATGTCCCATTGCATAGAATCCTGCCTTCACAGTGGCCAAAGCTTCCACCTGGGGGGAAAGCAATGTAGCTGCACATGTGTTTCACCAAGGCAGACAAAACCCTTGCCAGCACGATTGAGAACCTTGGCTGTGACATTCCAGCTGCCAAGCCCAATGTCATTTGGAAAGAATCAGTTGCCAGGAAATGAAGCACTGATAGAACCTGCACAAGAGGGGGGATCCCAGTGGGACGATGCATAGCTGATATCAGATCAGGGTCCAATTGAGCACACAGCTCTGTGATTGTGGCCCTATCCAGTCTATGGGTCAGTATTATGTGCCTGTCCTCCAGTGTAGCCAAGTCCACAAGGGGTCTGTACACAGGGTCTTGTCTCCTCCTCCAATTCATCGGCAGTGGTAGGAATCTAAGAGACACAAGAGTGAGTAGGCTGTCACAATTTGAACAATGGAACCACTTCCTCAGTGTACATTGAGCATTGATGTAATGGGACAATGGGATGGTCAATGTATTTGCAAATTGAGGCAATGACACAGTTATGGATTATCTGAATGTAATCCACCACCATGAAATGGTGACCACCTGACCTTTATCTAGGGACAGGTGGAAGTGAGGTAACTCTGCCAACGTTGGACATCATGGCGGAAGGCAGTCTTGCACCACCATGCAAATCCTCATTGCTAATTTAGGGCTCTACGGAGTACAGTGGCCAATAGGGATCACCGGCGGCGGTGATGGTATACACTGCCACAGACGTGATCGCCATTTTCTATCTAAATCCTCAATTTAATCTTAACTTTCCACAGGACCACACGTACTCTGCATGGGCTGCTGTGACCTTTGTCTAGATCCTGCCATGGCCTGTGTGACCAGGAAAAGGGCCCCTGCCTTCACTTCGGAGGAGTTAGAGCACTTGGCAGATGGGGTCCTACCCCAGTATGGACAGCTGTATGGGCCTCCAGACCAACAGGTGAGTACACCTTGGGCACGATGCATGTGACAAGGTTGCATGGAGATGTGTGTGCAAGCATTGTGTCATTTAGGAATGTGATATATCTGGTGGTAGTGTACATGGTGGGCGCTGGGTGACATGTGTGCCAATGGAGATGGAAATGGTATTTGTGGGCCATATGTGTGGCAGGCTGAATTGTATGTGTAATAGTGTCCTCTTGTCAGTGTTTCCTCTGCAGGTAAGCGCCCATCAGAAGAAGGGATTGTGGCGTGCCATCACCAAGGATGTGTGGACGCTGGAGGTCTACAGCAGGCAGAGCACCCACTGTAGGAAAAGGTGGGAGGACCTGAGACGCTGGGCCTGGAAGACCGTGGAGGCCCATCTCGGGATGGCCTCCCAATGAGGACAGGGTGCCCGTCAGAACCTGACCCCCCTGATGGTCTGCATTATGGTGGTGGCCGAACCCAGAGCTGGATGGGCACTTGAGGGCATCACAGCAGCCATAAGGGGGTGAGTACAGTGGGCGTTACAACTATAATTGGTAGGTGGCATGGGATCCTGGTGGTGGGTGTCAGTTAGTGGGTGCCCCTTAATGCCAGGTCAAACATTGCAGCGTGATCCAGCTCAAGGGTAATGGTTGCATTGCAAAATGTGGTAACCTAGCTAGGTTGCATTCCATGTCAGACAGGGCTTAGTGACTCCCAGGAGGGGTGCAGTTGGTGGGGCTTGGCTCACATCTTGCTGTGGTACCTAGGCAATGGAATGCCATTGCGATGCATGGTGTTCAATCCTGATCCCTGTGTGTAACGGTAATGTGTATGCCATCTGTGGTGTTGGTGCTGTAATTGACATAGTGCTCCCTTTCTCTTCCCCCATTTTTTCTTCTATCATCCTGTCCATGTGTGCATTAGCATCATTTGGCAGAGAAGCAGGGGCACTGGCAACAGAGGGAGCTGCATCCCTCAGGACCCAGGAGGCAAAGTCCACAGATGCTGAGGGGACCCGTGGGACGGAGGGCTAGGGGAGCACCACAACAGAGACAGGAGGTGACAACACTGACTCTGATTCCTCCTTCGATGTGGCAGACACCTCTCGGACTACCCAAGCTACTGGTACAGCCGCCACCACGGTACCAGCACCACCCTCCCATTAGCCCCTCAACGAGTTGCCCGTGCCCACTCACACAGGAGGGTGGGCATCTCCTTCACCCCAGGCACCCCAGGCCCTGCCCCAGTCAGCCCTGCTGCCCTCAGTGAGGAGGCTATTGACCTCCTGAGATCCATCTCTGCAGGGCAGCCAACCATTGTGAATGCCATCAGGGGATGGAATCCCAGTGGCAGCAATGCCATGCATTCCTGGAGGGCATTGACGGTGGATTGGTGGCCCAACAGAAATCGTTCCAGGCACTGGCCTCCACTGGGATGGCAGCCAATGTCCCTGTTTCAACCGTACCCCCTCCAACTTCCACTTCCCTGTCCCAATCTCCTCAACCCTAACCCATCCCATGCGCACATACAGACATGCAGGCACACAAAATATCACACAAGAGTGGCACAGGCAAACAGAGGCAGCACACTTCAGGCCGCAAGCACTCACACAAACAACAGATAGTTGCAGACACAACAACATCCACTGCCTCCTCCTCCTCCCTCACTGTCACATCCGCAATCACACCTGCATGCACTGCATCAACAGCCACCACCACCATCACCACATCAAGCAGCACACACACCTCACTTGCAGACACCTCAACAACATCCATCCATGTGTCCCATGTCCTCTTCCACCCTGTCTGCCCCACCTCCTAAGAGACACAAACACACGCACTCAGACATCCAACAGCCATCCACCTCACATCAGCACACTGCCCATACACCTGTACCCAAGTCCAGCAGACATACACATCCAACAACCACTCCCTCAACCTCCACTCCCATCCCTCCTCCCTCATTCCATCCCACCGTCCCTATGAAGCTTTTCCTTGCCCAACTTGACCTCTTCCCTCCCCATCCCCCCTTATGCTGCCTGTAAGAGCAGGGTCACAACGACCCAGCCCAGCACCTCAGCCAAACAGTCCACGGGGACAGTGGAGGCACCTCTTAGTTGTGGAGGCAAGACAGGGAATATCCTACTTCACCACCCAAGAGAAGGAAGGATTCCACTCATCCACCCAAGAGAGGGAAGGCTCCCACTCCACCACCCAAGAGAGGGAAGGATTCCACTACACCACCCAAGAAAGGGAAGGTTTCCACTCCACCAACTAAGAGAAGCAAGAAGCCCCCTCCAACAGCAGTGGGCAAGGAGCCCTCACCTCCAGCAGAGGCTGGCAGGGTTTCCCCTCCAACAGCAGTGGGCAAGGAGCCCTCACCTCCTGCAGAGGCTGGCAGGGTTCCCCCTCCAACAGCAGTGGGCAAGGAGCTCTCACCTCCAGCTGTGAAACAGCAGCCACCACCTCCAGGAAAGGGCATGTAGGACATCCTCCAGGGACTGTTGTACAAGGAGCCCCCTCCAGAACCAGTGGGCATATTCCCTACCTCAGAGACTGTGACCTTGAACTCCCCAGCAAAGAGAAATGGGCATGAAGCCCCCTCCGGAACCAGTGGGAAAGTTCTCCACCTCAGAGACTGTGACCTTGCACTCCCCAGCAAAGACAAATGGGCATGGAGCCCCCTCCAGAACCAGTGGGCAAGGTCCCCACTTCAGCTGAGGTGCTCCCAAACCACCTTCCCTCTGAGGTGCCTGACCATTCCCAACATGATGCCTCTGCACAGAGTTGTGCGAATTTTGTCAGGGAACAAATTGGGGTTTGGACTGTGCCCTGTGGCCATGGGGGCCTTTTATACTTTGGACTGGCCATTGGCCCTTTCTGAACAGTGATTCATATATCTCTTGTCACATGGACAATATAGTGGCTGTTGGCAAAGTTGCACTATCAGTTCTGACTAAATGTTGTCCTTGCATTATTGTGATGTGTGTCTTGTGAGACTGGTTTTCCTCTGCAGCTGGATGTGTGTATGGTGTGTGTTGTATGTGTGTGTGTCACTCTCCTTTTTCTCCCTCCCTCCCTTGTGTGCTAGGCAGCTGTACTCACCGTCGTCGTCTTCATCGACGTTGGTGTTCCAGGTGGAGAAAGGCGTAGATGAGCATCGGGAAGACTTGAAGTTCCAGTTCCATGGCGACGTTGATCTTCTCTGTGTCTCTGATGGTGAGTCTTTCATCTTCTGTTTCTGCCAGGCTTTTGCTGGCGTTCGTACCGCCCCGGAAATCCTGGCAGTTTTCTATGTCATAATAGGATGGGTGGAACCTTGTCTACCACCTGGCTGTTGATGGCTACCGCCGTGGTGACTGGTGTTTACACCCTGGCGGTTGGTGTGGTACATTGGCTGTCTATGGGAGTTATCACTGCCATGGTCATAATTGGCGCTAGTTACCACCAGCCTGTTGGCGGTGTTACCGCAACTTTAACAGTCACCACCATTGTCATAATGACCACCTAAGTCTCTTCCCAGTAGGGATACCGGACTTGAATCACAGACTACAAATTTGTGTAGTCCTTCAAAGTTGCAATTTTAACCTGAAATGGTTCTGTAATTGGGTTGGGCAAATACTGATTCGCTACTCCTACAATCTGGACTGTCTTTCCTGAAAGAGACTAATTCGGAACGTCTGCAGTTCTTACTGTAGAGCATGTAGCTCCTGTGTCAACTAGGAATGAAGCCTTGTGACCCGTTACCTTTCCCTTCACATATGGGCCTTTCTGATCTACTTCTAAAGAAGCTGCAAGCACACATTCCTCTTCATCCGAACTCTCGCTCACCCAGTCATCGTTTATTCCATTCGCACTGTGTAACGGGAATTGGTGAACTGTGTTATTACTCTGGTTAGACCTCTGACCTGTGACCTGTTGAGGAAGCATCACCTGCTGCTGTTCCATTGGGGCTTGAGGTATTTGAATTTGCTGTGTAGGTACCATCTGAACCTGTTGTTGCATTGGCTGCAACTGTGTCATCTGTACACGTGGCACTTGCACCTGCTGCGTGGGTTCGACATTTTGCATGTGATTCACATTATTATGAAAATTTGGATTATGACCTCTCATTTTTCGGTCCCCTCATGTTTTGAAACTAGTTGATATCACTTGTTTGCTGAACGACACCTTCCTGCACCATCATCGGACACTCCCGCTTCCAATGTCCGACCACTCCACAAACGTGACAAGGCAACACTCTCTTCATTCCCTGCATATCATTCTGAACCTCTACAGTATTCAGATCGGGACTACAACTTCCATTACCAATTCCTCTGCGACCCCTACCTCTCCTCTGATTTGAAACACCACATTTTCCTGCTGCTGCTGTGCAAAATTTCCTGGTATCCCTGTCTGTGACGCTTTTTTATCTGCATCACCATCGCTTCAACTCAATCTGCCTTCCCATTTGTCTAAATGAATTTAGACTCAGGACTACCTGTTCATTTACACTGGTTTTCTCTTGGGAGAACAAAGGTACAACTGGACCAATGGTGACAAGTACAGATACGGCATCTGGGCGGGGTCTGATACTCAAGTTCTGTGGGTGCATAGTTCCCATATTCTGACTCATCAATACAGACTTCTCAGTCTGGGTCCCTGTTATCAGAGTGCACTTTGGCATTACGTATGGGTGCATTTGAGGAAGTAAAAGTGGAGTTGGCTCTGTCTGAACCATCATTGGTTTCGGGAAACCCTGTCCTGTAGTCACTATTAGGTTTGTGGCAGTTTTTATTACGGCTACATCAGGGTAAATTCTCGGGTCACTCACTGTGGCAGCTGATCTGGTGCTACCGGAGTAATAGGTGCATTAAGATTGCTTTGCATAGGGCTCTGTGTCATGCTCAGATTAACCTGCACTGGACTCATTGTTGCATTAACCTGTGCCAGTGCTGAAGGATTTATACTGGTACTTAGATTGTTCTCTTGTGCTGCATATGGTGAGGGGCGATTTCTCAATAACTGTAAAATAAACTCATCATCGTCCGACTCTTCCTCACATGTTAATGATCTTCTAGACTCTTTTGGGCTCCGCTACCTACTCTCGGAAGGGCTCCTATTCATTTTTCTGGTAGCTTTCCTTCCTTCTATCTTACTGTCCTGTGTAATCGCAAGAAATAGTTTAATCCCTTATAAAGTCTTGGCTCTCCACATTTTCTGAGCACTGTCCCATCTAGTCTCTGCTAGTGTCTTTTCTGCCTTTTTCATCCTCCTTCAATCCAAATTTCTGTTGCTGTCTGGCTACTAACTCCCAGATTGCTAATGCCTTGAAGCGTGCTGGTCTCTGAGGGGGTTTCAAGTCATACAACACCCTCCTCAGATTCTCTGAGCTCCTCAAATTAAAAGTTCTGTGGGCAGGAAACGCTAAGCTCCCATCCTTCTCTGTAACTTTGCACCATTGTTTCAGCCAAAGACATGGCACGACACCCTGCTCTTTCATTACAATGTAAGCTGGTATACCTTCTAGAGGTGCAATATCCCCTGTAATCGATGTAATGTACGTATGTCCCCTTAAATCACTCTTTAAAGCTTTGAAAAATGTAATCTTTGTGGCTTTTATGTTATTCAAATCAGAAAGTTACTTTTAATCCCAGAATTCTCTTCACCCACCTTCTCAACAAATTGCACTTCATGGGCGGCTGCCAATCCATGTGCGACCCTTCTCACTAATCAACCTATCCCAGCGCAGCTCCAATGATGTCACACACACACGTACTGCGGCTGACAAAGTCTTGCGGCTTGTCCTCCTGTAGGAGAGAGTCAGAAATGTAGGAACACAATTGCGTTATAAGGATTTATTAAATTAAATGAATAATTTTTCTTAACAGTCCATTAATCTTCTTGATATCTCTGTACTCTTTCCATGTCTTTGCCTTCTCTTTTAATCTTCCCACTTTTCTTGTCCTTCTTCTCTTATTCAGGGTCACCAAGACAAAGGTTGGTAAGTATGTCCTCTTAGTTTTATATTCCTTCTCTTTCCTTGTTGCCTCTTCTTTTCTCTCTACCTTTTCTTTTCTGGTGCTGGTCTCTCTTGTTATTTATTTCAGGTTCCTTTTATATTCTTGTACTTTCCTTACCTTCCTGGTGTACTTCTTTCTCTTTCTCCTCCGTTTTTCTGGCTTGCTTTTATTTTCCTGTCTTCCCTGTTCTGCTCGTTATTGCTTTGTCTCCTCTTATTCTCAAAACAAATGACAACCATAAAATAAATAAAGATATACGAGCCTGTTTCAACTGTTTCAGTTATTTAAATTGTATATTTTAATGTTATTTTTGGGTGGCTCTCTAGATCAGCAGTGCCCTCCCCTTACAACTACACACAAGCTTCCGGAGAGGGAAAAAGAAAAAATTAAACAAATGGCCAAACGAAACCACTTCAGACCATGTTCCGGTCTGTTTTATCTGGGCCCTATCAGGGGTTACCCAGGATTCCCCAAATGAAAACAAAATACCCAAATGAAAAATAACCAACCCGTTCCTTCCCTCACCCACCCCCCCCGTCCCGTACCTGGTGAGGCCACACTCTCCTAGAGCATGGCCAGCTTTAGCGTTCTCTTGCATCCGAGTCGCCCAGTCAGCTGCGCTGCTTCCGGATGTGGCTCTCAGCGTCCTGCTTCGTGGTCGTTCCCTCCCTCTTCCGTGGCTTCTTGATTGAAGACTTCGGCTCCTCTCCAGACAGTTCCTCCTCCTCTGGTTCCAGGGCAGTTTAAAGGCCTGGGGGTTCCCGGCGTTATCAAGGTTCGTCCTCCTTTGGAAGGTGCTTCCGCGTTGGGGAACCCGGCACCAAAAGTACGAGGAACCCGTCATCGGACGAGGATGTACCCCCGGGACATCTGTGGGTTGCATCCACGGATGGCGCCCCGCTACACCTCCCAAACTCAGATTCACACAAAATGAATGCAAATTTTTTGCAAGCACTAAACAAAAATCAAAACCCAATTTTCCATTTACTACACGTAAGGTAACACAATCGCTTCAGAAACTTTACAGATTTTTCACTGACAGCGTTTCGCTCTAGCAGCTACGACTATTTTCTCACTTTTAATTCAATTCTCCAGTGACCGGCCTACAGCTCCATCTCAACAGCACTTGCCATGCTGCTGTAAATTCAGCTCCAAAAGTGGCAGTCACTGACTCCCAGCACACAGGTGTTGTAAATGTGTTACAAATGCATGATTAACGCATTTTAGTGCAGTGATGCGGACCACCACACTAAAATGCGTTAGTCTAATGCCCGATGCATGGAACTTGGCAGGGTTCCTCAAAATGTAAAATATCTTGTGCTCACTTCTAGAGTGCTCATCCCCCTGACACACTAGATGTCATCTTCTTCCCTCCCAGAAATGCTACAGGGATAGACCTGTGACAAGTGTTTCACTACACCCCCTAGCAATGTATATACAAGCTCCTGCCAATTGTGGGAGCTGGTGATTGGTTTCTGGAGCCAGGATCTTACCCCGGGAGCTGTTTAGCACTCAACCACCAACACTAAGCATCAGGTCATGTTCCTCCCACAAAATCTTTGCCCTCCTGTAGAAAGTTCAGACGAATGAAACACTGGTGTCAATGGCTAACAGCCCTAGCTGCACTTCAACACCCCGTAGCAATGCACTGGCACCCAGCAACTCCCCAGTGTTCTAGAGCAACCAGTACCTGCCAGCCCACAAAAAAAAACAAAAAAACATCCCATAACAGCAACAGCAGGAACAGACAATGGAGAAAACTGAACCTCCCAGTACTATACATTTACCTTGCTAAAACTCAGACAAACAAGCAACCATAGGGTTTATCTGCCTTTTACAATTGGCTATCCTAACCAGAAACACTTAAAGATGTCATTTAAACCTAATCTCAAGGAAAGGATCACATGGACCAATGTAAAAAAGAAACAAGCATGTGCCATGCAACAGGTCTCGCATTTGCAAGATTTAGAGCTATTGGCATTGTAAATGACAATGGGGGTCATTCCGACCCCGGCAGGCGGCGGGCGGCGCCCGCCGGGCGGAGACCGCCAGTAGACCGCACCGCGGTCAAATGACCGCGGCGGTCATTCTGACTTTCCCGCTGGGCGGGCGGGCGACCGCCAAAAGGCCGCCCGCCCGCCCAGCGGGAAAGCCCCAGCAACGATGAAGCCGGCTCCGAATTGAGCCGGCGGAGTTGCTGGTGTGCGACGGGTGCAGTGGCACCCGTCGCGATTTTCAGTGTCTGCTAGGCAGACACTGGAAATCATTATGGGGCCCTGTTAGGGGGCCCCTGCACTGCCCATGCCTGTGGCATGGGCAGTGCAGGGGCCCCCAGGGGCCCCACGACACCCGTTCCCGCCATCCTGTTCCTGGCGGTTTTTACCGCCAGGACCAGGATGGCGGGAAGGGGGTCGGAATCCCCATGGCGGTGCTGCGAGCAGCGCCGCCATGGAGGATTCTTTGGGGCAGGGGTAAACCGGCGGGAAACCGCCGGTTGCCCTTTTCTGACCGCGGCTTTACCGCCGCGGTCAGAATTGCCCATGAAGCACCGCCAGCCTGTTGGCGGTGCTTCCGCGGCACTCTGCCCTGGCGGTTTTCAACCGCCAGGGGCATAATGACCGCCAATGTCTTTTACCAATGTGTGTTGGTTGGTAAGTTTGTAATGGAGATAGCGAAGTTTCTCTGGAGAATGTTTTAAAAGCAAATTGTTTTCACACTCCTTTGCGACTGATGAAAATGAATTAGGCTGCTTTTTTAAAAGTAAAATTGTTAGTATTTGCATAAGAAACTATGTTAAGTCATTCAGGAAGATGGCACCTTTAGTGTTAGTTCTTAGGAGCTGCTTGCATTTTACTGTACTTACAATGGGTAAACAATACAAAGGTGTAATGACTGTAACAGAATCTGCACGGCAGTAAGCAGAAATGTCTCAATGTAACTATGCTGTGGTAAAATATTGATTTTGACATTTGCACTGTAGTAATAAATGTGTGAACGTATGTTTGTTAGTATACTTGATCCAAATAAGTTTTAATAGCCTACATGTAACTTCACTGACATGGTGTAGAGTGCTGTGTACTGTTAGTGCCGGTACCCACACATCCAACTGAAGCATGTGAGCAAGTGTGCCTTAACAGGACACTAAAGAGAACACCAAATATAGTATTTCCCTTTGTTTCCACCTAATGCCTGTAGAGCTTCCTGCTGGAACTGGCCGCCTCTGCAGAAGTGAAGGGGAGTGAATGGAACATAAAGGTGTCACTCTGCAGCCTCTTGTCGCCACCCTGCAACCTACTGCAAGCTCACGAGCTGGCAGATTGGATTAGTCATATCTGATACCTTTTCTCCTGCGTAGAGGCTGGAGGCAGAGGGGAAGTGACAGCAGACTAGCTTCAGATGCTCCAGCAAACTTTGAAGCCTCACAGGCGAGCGGACACAATCACTTTCTTTGCATCTGAGCGGGCTTCGATGTGCATAAAATGGCCTCGTATTTTATCTGTTACTCTGAGTTGAGCTGGAGCCAGCCTTTTTGGCACTAACCGACTGCCAGCTTACTGGAAACAGGAAAACAAGTTAGCGAGGTGGTGTAACATACAGAGCTTCTGACTTTGGGACTGGGGAATCAGGTTTGAGTCTCGGCGTCAGCTCTAAAAAATACAGGCCTATCGCAAAACAATCTAATTAAACTGGTAACATATAAAATTGAACAATGGGTTTACATGAAACTTTGTATGCATATGAAACCTGAAGCCTGTGTGCCGGGATGCTAAAATAAAAGCTGTGTGGGCTCAAAAAACATATAATTAAACTTTGCATACACATGCTACAACTGTAAATGCTGAAAAGCACCAAAAGAACATGAGTTGAGGCAGGAAATAAGTAAAAAAAAGAGTTCCCACAAACAACAGATAAATAATTCAAAGTGTAAGGAAACTGTACTTGGCCAGTGCTCCTCAGCCAGGAATGGAAGTGATGTATTGGATGTGCAAACCAGTTAGGGAGGCAGCAAAGAAGAGCAACACTGCAGTCAACCTCAGGTAAGCAGCAGGCAGGATCAAAGTCCTTTTACTGAATACAGCAGGTCTTGCAGACAGCACATGTGCGCTGCCTAGGCTCGACCTAAAAATTGAGAACAGAACACTGTGTTCTGCAATGTAACTGGAGGAAATTGAATAAAAAATTCTACTACATCAGAGATCTTCAATTTGTGGGGTGTGACCCCCAGGGGGACAAGGAGTCATGGAAAGTGGGTCACGTATTCCAAAGCCTTACTGTCAGCACAAAAAGGATTTATGAAAAACTGTTCTCCTACCTTTTGTAAAACAACCGTCAGGGGACAGTTTATTCTGATATTGTAAATGCTTCAGCTAAAGTGTCATTCAGGGAGTGTCCCGCGCTGTGAAACCAAAGCCAGGCAGACAGATAAACAACTGTCTGCTAGGGTGCCTGCTGCCTGAAAGAAATGCAAATGTGTTCTAAGAGTTAGTCTGGAAAAATAAAAGGTAATATGCAAATGTAAAGGGTGTTTGGGAGCCAGTACTGGCTTTAATTGATTGAATCTTGGTTAGAACAAAGATTTATTGTTTTTGAGTGGTAGTGCAGTTAACAACTGAGCTGTGATGTGAGTACTTTTAATTGTAATTGTATTTGCAGAGCGTTCACTACAACGAGTAGGTGTTGAAGGAACAGGTAGGTAAACAAAATTGCATTACACAGTCTGGGTATTGCTAAAATCTAGATTTTGGAAGCCCCATTTTATTGTAAAGCTTTTAATGCATTTTGTAGTGTTATATTTCATACTGTGTTCAATGCAAGCTTAAAATAATGACTTGCATATTCACTGTGCTTTCTGTCACAAGTTGTGACCTCGTAGCATTAAAAATACACAAGTCACTATTTTACAATGAACCACCCAATATTTAATTGTGTGTCTCTCTGGTTACACACAGACCACTGCAGTACATTAACTAATAGAGGTTTCATAATGTACTAATGTGCATTTCCCGATGAGTAACAACTTTTTTTATTGAATTTTCTTTTAAGCTGTGTATTACTTTATATGTAGGTACCTGACGGTGAGAGACCTAAAAAACATACAGAATATTTTGTTTTGGGCCACACCTTTGACCTAGCCCCCATGCTCAATGACATCACCCATATTGCATGCAGCATCTCCGCTCCCATACTTTTTTTTAATGCACTTCGACAGCTGGTTGCCCAGGTTGCCCATTCCTCTGCAGATGGTGAGAGGTTCACAATAACTGGAGCACTGCACTGCTCCCAGCACTGATGCCTCAGTGAGTACAGTTCACACTTAAAAATTTAGCTGGCTGTGGTCACGCTGGCCTGGGGGCTCAGCTGTGCTGACTGCAGCAGTCTGACCAGGGCTGAGACTCACTCATCCTGGGTGGCAAGCAGCAAAGTTTATGTTTCTTTTTCACACTGCTGCCTATGCCTCCACTTTAGTGCATGCCTCATTGAAGATGTGCAACCACTCACTTAATTCTGGGCTAAATTGAACCCTGTATGTTAGAAATTGGGTCGCTAGTTGGCAGAGGTATTCACCTTTGTCTAAATAGGGACCACAATCCTAATCAGGGTAAGTCAGACACAATCCAAATTATCCTGTGCCCACCCTCTGGTAGCTTGGCACTGAGCAGTCAGACTTAACTTAGAAGGCAATGTGTAAAGTATTTGTGCAATAAATCTTACAGTAGAACAGTGCAAATACCACAAAAATGCACCACACAGGTTTAGAAAAATATATGATATTTATCTGGTTAAATTAAGGTCAAAATTATAAAGATTCAATAAGCACAATTTGAGTTATCATTTTTGCTAGATCAAAAAGAGTCTTAAATCTTAGAAATCAACAGTTATCTCTAGGTTTCACAAAGTACTTGGTTTGCGTCAAAATTAACATGGACGGAGACCACAGAATAGGAAATGCGTGGAAAAATAGCGCGGCACAGACGTTGCTTCGTTTCTTTCCACGCTGCAAGGGGCTTTGCGTCAATTTCCGGCACGCAGTCTTGGTTCCTCACTGTCTTGCTGGGATCCCTTTAATGCCGAGGGATGCTGCGTGGAAATCCTGGGCGTGTGGGACGAAGTCAAAGGTGTTTTGTTGATATGGTAAGCGATGCGCCAAATTGTCTGTTACACGGCAGGCACTGCATTGATTCTTCACTTGGGAAGTCAGACTGCGTCATTCCGTTTCAGCTGTGCGTCGATCTGGGAGGCTGTGCATCGAATTGCTGTCCGTAAGGCAGGGGCTGCGTCAATTCTTTACTTGGGAAGTCGGGCTGCATTGTTCCGGTTCGGCTGTGCAACTATTTTCTCGTGTCAAGGCAGGCTGTGCGTCATTTCCGGCAGGCTGATTTTCAGCGCACAAGGAGTTCCTTGAAGAGAAGAAGTCTTTTTGTCCCTGAGACTTCAGAAAACAGGAGGCAAGCTCAATTCAAGCCCCTGGGGAGCACTTCTCAGCAAAGTCAGAGGGCAGCAGGGCAATAGTCCTTCTCAGCAAAGCATTACAGATGAGCCCTTTGGGCAGCCAGGCAGTTCCTCTTGATAGGTTGCAGGTTCAGATTCAGAAGTGCCTGGGTTGGTGGGGTCAGAGACCTAGTTTATAAACCCAAAACATCCTTTGAAGTGGGGGAGACTTCAAAGAATGGTTTTGAAGTGCACAAGGCCCCTTTCAGTACAGGTCTGTCTGCCACGGTGTCAGTGGGGGTTTTGCAGTCCGTGTGAGGGCAGGCCACTAGTTTTGTAAGTGTCAAGCCCTGCACCCTCCCAGCGCAGGAAGACCCATTTAGTATGCAGATGTGTGCAGGTGGGACTGAGTATCTTGTGTTTGTGGTTGCCTGGGTGAAATGCACAAGGGAGCTGTCAACCAGCCCACCCCAGACGTGAATTAGAGACAGGCTGTGAGGCACAGATGGATCTTAAGTGCAGAGAGATGCTCACTTTCTAAATTTCTAAACATGGCATTTCGAAAATAGTAATATGAAAAGCAACCTCACCAATAAGCAGGATTTTCTATTACCATTCTAGGCATACTAAATGTGACCTGGTTACCCCTTTCTCATCAGAATCTACCACTCAAACAGTATATGAGGGTAGCCCTGATGCTATCCTACGAAAGGAGCAGGACTCACAGTGGTGGAAAACGAATTTAGGAGTTTTTCACTACCAGGATATATAAAACACATACATGTCCTGCCTTTTACCTATATAGCACCCTCCCCTATGGGTTACCTAGGACCTACCTTAGGGGTGACATATGTAGAAAAAGGGGAGTTTAAGGCTTGGCAAGTACTTTTGAATGCCAAGTTGAAGTGGCAGTGAAACTGCACACACAGGCCTTGCAATGGCAGTCCTGAGTCATGGTTAAGGGGCTACTTATGTGGGTGGCACAACCAGTGCTACAAGCCCACTAGTAGCATTCAATTTACAGGCCCTGTGCACATGCAGTGCACTTTACTAGGGACTTACAAGTAAATAAAATTTGCCAATTAGGAATGAACCAATGTTACCAAGTTTAAGGGAAAGTGCATATTCACTTTAGCACTGGTTAGCAGTGGTAAAGTGCTCAGAATTTTAAAACCAGCACAAACAGTGTCAGAAAAGTGGCGGGAGGGAGGCAAAAAGTTGGGGGTTGATGACCACCCTAAGGCTGTCAGGTCTAACACTGGATATGTGTATTTTTAATGTGAGGGGCATCTCAACTTTAAGTCGTGCAGACATGCACTGTCCTACAGTACTGTGCTAGCTGCTGCCACAGCTGCTCTCCCACCCAGACAGTGTCTGCCTTAGCATACGGCTGCACTCCTGCACCAAGGCCAGTTCTCACTTCCAGAAAGCAGCAAAAAAAGAAAGAAATGTGTCACAGGTGCACACATTAATTAAGCCTTATGGTGCATAGGGGCACAACACAGGATGTTATACCACTGGGCCAGGAAGCGCTATCACATGATTCCCCATGTTTAGACTCTCAAGTCCCTCCAGCCTTGCCACAAAACATGACTGAAGCCAACAACAGCAGCAAACTAACATAACTAGGTGTCACCCACAAAACCTTGGTTTGCTAAACACTGGCTAATATTATTTCTCTACCGTAAAAATGATTTGCTGTGGGAATTAGGGGCATTTATGGTTGTCGATGATGAGGAGTACCAGGTTCTAGAAATGATTGTTAGGAGGGGGTCCTTACACCTAAACATTTTTGACAGGTGGATTTCGGCATCAAAAAGTTTCAAGACCTTTATACTACATCAATGTAACAGTGTCTGCAAAGCAGCAATCAGAACTAATACATGGCAAGACTACTCCAAACACATAATATTTGCAGACTCCTTATCAAAGGTGCTACATAAGATCCCAGTAGATTTCTGCAGCCCAGAGTGCTACAACTCAGAGACTACAATCTCAACCTTTCTGTAAAGAATCTCCAGACAGTTTACCACAAAAATCAAAACATGCTCTCTGAAGAAGAATTCCATTGCCTTGTCAAAGCAAGCAGATCATGAGAATCCTCATCAACCAAGCCCACCCTCTAAAATATTTAAAGATATTCATCAGGCAGCCTGTGCCGGGGAAGCCACTGAATGCTTATTAAAAAACTACTTCCAACATGGATCATCCCCAAGTGAGTTGTAGGTCTCATAATTCAGACCATTACTCAAGAAGAAGAATATTGACCCATCTAACCCCACAAATTACAGACCAATTTCCAATGACCTATTTCTGAGTAAAATGATAATCAACTCTAAATCTTCGTTGAGGAAATCAACCTGTTGTAAGATCAATACTCAAGATTCAGAACAGTGATTGTCAAGGTCCACCACCATATGACACTACTCATATTGAATAAACTTCATGCACAACAACGCTCTAAAATAGATAGCCTCCTACATTAAAAACAGCCAAACATGATATTCATGACACCAAGGTCAGATTTGGTCCAACTTTTTACCTAGGGTAAAAAGGCTGCTGACTAAGGCCAGCTGTGAAGCTTTTATTCAAAAGGGCTGGTTTTATTGTTTACTTTGTGCAGGCCCATCAACATGGACCATTTTAACCATGGTTGAGGCAGTCCAAGAAACTGGACCACACACAAAGGAATACAATTTAGGGTGCTTTGTGCACCATTGAAAGAGAGGTGGGCTTATTTGAATATTACAAATATCATGAGCCCTCCTTGGCAGACACAAGATGTCAGGGTCCTCTCTCTCCTTCACAGAGAGGCTTTGATAGCAACTGAGCAGCTCAATTAACACTTCGTCCCTCACTGGGGGGAGATTGGCAATGAGACCCCAAACAACACTGCTGCAAGCACATATAGTGAGGATCCCCTGCCCCCCAGCCCATTCACAGAAGCTAGGTAACCACTAGGCCCTCTCCTCAGCCCTAGAGTGGACATAACATTTGTATTTGTAAAGAGCATGTTCGTCTGAAGGATATCTTCTTGGTGCTAAAATAACAGATGTAAGAAAATTTATTATTTATTGAGGGATGTGGAAGCCCCACTCAGGCAACAACCAAAATCCTTCTTACAGTGAACCACGAGAGTCAGTAAATTAACCTGTGTTGAACCGTCTGGTAGCTTGGTACAAAGGTAGTCAGGCTTAACTTAGGGACAATGTGTGGAGTATTTATGCAGCACACACACAGTAATAAAGTGAAAACACAATGCAAGAAATAAATAATATTATACTAGACTGGCAAAAATCCTATCAGTAGAACCAGAAATAGACAGTATTAAAGTTTTTAATGAAGCTAGTGCCTAAATGCACAAAGTGCCACTTGCAGTCACCTGGTCAGGCTAGACCTGGGAAAGGTCACCAGTTCAGGCTGACCACGATAGTGCACGGGTTGGATACAGGGGCCAGGTTAGTCCTTCTGAAAAGTTACCTTCTGACTCCAGCTCGAAGGGCTCAGTTCGCATTGGAAGAGTCTGTTAGGAGAAGGCTGAACATGATTGATAGTCATTGCTGTAGGGCGAAGAGCAGGTCGGGTGTCGCAGACAGTCATCACTGTAGCGTGAAGAGTCAGTCAAGCGTAATGGACAGCCACTGCTGTAACTTCATGTTGACAGTCATTGTGGGCTGTTGTACTGTACAGTGAATTGCAGGTCTTGCATTGCCGGTTGCTGCAGACAATGAGCATGAACAGCAAGCCTCACCAGTACTCTGGGATGACGGTCAACACGGGAGGCAGTCTTGGCGTGAACGGGCCCCTACGCAGTCTTCAGAAATTTCAGGATTTTCACTTTTACTGCAGGAAGAGTACATGCTGATGCCAGCATGGGGTCCTTTTGGGGTTTAGATACTCATTCCAGTGGAGGCCAGCAGGGCTCAGGAAGTTCTATTTGCAGGACCAGGCACGTCCAGTTGCAGCAGGTCAGCGGGGCAGCTGCAGGGAGGCCCCTGGAGCTTGTTGCATTCCTGTAGCTCAGAACAGGTGGTCAATCAGCTGACCCTTGGTGTCACTTCAGCTGGGATATATGGTGAAGACCCAGTCTTCCTTCTCAGGCAGCAGGGCAGATCTCAAGCAGTAGGGCGTCAGGGACGTCCTTCTTCTGTAGTATCCACAGGTCCAGCAGTGAACTGAATAGTGGGTCTGAGGGTCCCATTTTTCTACCTGGTGCCCCCTTTGAAGTAGGAGAAGCTTCTGGAGAGTTCCCCTTATAGAAGTGTCCGGAATTTCCTGCTTCCCTACCCTGGTCCTGTTCTGTCTGGGGGCACAATAGGCTAGTGGGAAGTCCTTTGTATGTCAGCTGGGCCAGTACCTTTGTAGTGGAAGTGTGGTAGGTGACAGCTCTGCCCCCATCAAGCCAACACCCAGACCCTTTATTGTGACACTGTCTGAGAGCAATCCACAAAGGCCAATTGCCAACTACCAGTAACACAGAGAGAGAGAAAAAGAGGAAGATTTGCACACCGTACATCCTCCCAAAAAAACACAATAATCACAAGTGGTGTGGTGGAATAGCACTCAAAATACTCTGGCTAGAATAGACAGTTCAGTCAATTAGGTTCTTAAATACAGTCACAGAGTTGTTTTTAATGATACCCTTGGACACCACCAATAAAGGTTAATGATATTGGCAGTCCAGGAGGTATTGTTAATTAAGATCTGGATCCCTGGCTTTATCCAGTAAGTTTTAGTTAAGAGCTCCCTCAGATGTAGGCCTTACCTAGAGGTTGAGTCCACACTGGTAGTATTGTCCCATAAAAGTAGGGAGTGGTGGTCAAGGATGAAGCATGACACTATTAGTGTGTGAGACCACCTCTTCCATTAAAGAATATTGCCCGGATGCTGGATTAGTGCTACATTCTCTAGATAAACGGTGTACGCTACAAATGGTCCCGTGCATGTGAGTAGATGAATACGCCATACTTTGAGTGCTATGCCACCACAACATTTGTGATTATTACAAATACCAACCACACGTAGCCACACGTAGCCATGTGACAACCCAGGGGCAGGCTGCAGGCACCAAATGGTTAGGACAAGAAAATCCCAACTTTCTACAACCAACTGGTATTTTCAAAATTGCAACTTAAAATCCAACCTTACCATTTAAGAGGGTTTTACATTACAATTCCTCATATACCAAACATAGCATTCCTGCCAGCTCCCACACAAATGTTATCACTTATTAAATGTAATAAGGTAACCCAATGTTATCCCATGGGAGATAGGCCTTGCAGTACTGAAAATGAATAGGAGTTTTTCACTATCTGGACATATAAAATTTAACAGTAGAAGTCCGATTTTTATATACAATGCGCCCGTCCTAACGGCTATTTAGAGCCTACCCCAGGGGAGAGTTATCTGTATTAAAAGGGAAGGTTTAGACCTGGAAAAAGCTTTTTAGCCAGATCGAAATGGCAGTTTACAACTGTAAACACAGGTTGCAATGACAGGCCTGGGACATGTTTTAAAAGCCTACTTAAGTGGGTGGCACAATCAGTGCTACAGGCCCACTAGCAGAATTTAATTTACAAACCCTGGGTACCTGTAGTACCACTTTACTAGGGACTCAGAAGTAAATTAAAGGTGCCAATTGGGTGTAAGCCAATGTTGCCAGGCTTTAGGGAGTGAGCACACACACTTTAGCAGTGGTTAGCAAAATCACTTATGGGGTTACTGCAGATATGTTTGTGTGCCCAATATTTTTCAGGTGATGTAATTATAGTAGGATAACTCTGCTGGTTAATGTACTTTCTGCAAAGATCTATATTTTGTTTAGTGACAGATTTGACTCATCATAAAATAGCATATAGAGTTACTGTGCCTACTGCAGAGCACAATGTGTAACATGCAGATCACAGATTTTTATTTTATCAAGCTAGCTCAGTGGGTTACTGATTTTATCACAGAGATCCTTTCATTACTAGCACCTCCTAAATTACAGCCCTTCTAATATTGCCCAGTGAGATATGAACCGCCATTAAGGAGCTGAATTCAAACTATTAGGCATAGGTTTAGAACCTTGTAGATTTTTCTCTCTCTTTAAATATTTTAATGTTGCAAAAATCATTCTTTATTAGTAGTAACTTCCTATCAGTACATACCCTAACCACTGCATTTCATTTTGAATGGTAATTCTTTTTCATTAGACTTAGAAATTTTAACATATAATGGCAACCAATATGGCTGAAATAGGATTCCTCCACCTTTGTAGCCATCATTGTCTTATGTGGCATTTCCTATTCCTTGATGTACACACGTATATGATTCATTGTCTCTGTACAATATGTGTACATGTGTCTGTCCCTGCATGACGGAAAGTGTTTTGGCAACCTGCATTGGGATGAGAAATACTGTACTACAAAAGAAATAAGAAAAATAAATTAGTAAATGCTATTTAAATCATTAGTAGTGTAATCGGTCATAGATACATCTGACATTCTCACAGTGTATGCGTGCCTCCAATATACAGGGTTTGATCAAAGTTAAAAACCTATAACCAAATCTTAATGTCTCTTACAAATCGGTTGAATATTACCCATTGCTCATGATTGGTCAGTGCTCAGCTCAGGTAAGTGAGTTTGCACTGCATCCACTGTTTGCTCTGTGTGTACGAGTGATGCGGCCAACAATCCCTGCAGGCTTGAAGCAGAGACTTCAGACACTCAATCTTCACAGGGGCCGTCCCTGTCTGTCATGCCGTGAACTTTCTGCCAGTTGCATCTGTCTCCAAGCCAACTCCACCAGCATCTTCTGTAGTTGTTTTCACTTGGAATATGACATGACCGTTCTCACCAGCATACCCCCCTTTCTGCTTCGCAGGACTCCAAAAAAGGTAAGATTGTTTCCAAGGCTGGGCTGCTCTGACTTGTGCCAATAAGTGAATCTATTATTTAACTATGGGAAGGCTTGAAAGGTGTTCTATGTTTGGCGTGTTCTATGTAAATGGTCAATAGTATTGTTATATGTGGAGCACTGGGGGTTTTCGCATTTCTGTGCTTATATTATTTAGCTGTGAAGTAAAACAAATCTCCTTTATGACTTGGAAAGGATTTTGATCTTCTTTTATATCCATAGTCTCCCTTTTTTGGGAGGAAACTGCTTTATGCAATATTTAAAAATGCACGTGGCACAGCCAAGAATTTAGAAATCATACATTTTTAGTGACTGATTTTGAAACCTTGTTTACAGACATTGTAAAGTACTCCAATTAATCTCTACTGTTTCTAATTTTAATTCAGCTTTTGGAAAAATTAGGGTTTGTCAAATATGCATTAGTGGCTGGTGAACTGAATTCTGTCAAGAACGTGTGCCCATCTTCAAGGAGGGTTGTGAAAGAAGGATTTGGCCACCCGAACATTTTTCAAACAAATTAAGTCAAATATGGTCTTCTAAAACACTATTTCTGCATAACATTTTGCCTGGATGCCCTCTCGGAGTGGATCCTGTTTATTTGCCAATGTGCAGTGGGGACCCACGTACGTCAATAATTACCTCTATTCTGCCAGGAGCAATATTTTGTCATGGATCCCTCTCATATGCCTAGGAGCTCTGTTAATGCCTAGAATTACATACAGTATGCCAGTGCCAGAATTATTCATTTGACTAAATCCCTATATCATGGATGACGTTTAAGAAATAAATTAATCTAATATGTCAGAGTAAGCACTTTCTCATAGTTGCATGCCTCCACCTGCCCCATATGCCATTGTCGTACTCCTTAAATGTCAAGAGTTAGTTCCAGAATGCTAACATCAGCATCTAGCCCAAATGCTAGGAATCATCTCTCGGTTGCTTACACTAGCATTTTTCCATGGGTGCCCCTTATGCCAAGAATTGCATCCAGTTTGCCAGCACTAGCATTTTTCCATGTGTGCCATTTGTTCCAAGATTTGCATCCACTATTCGAGATCCAACATTTTACTACATACTCTCATATGCCAAAAATTACTTCTAGTGTGGCACCAGCATTTTGCCATATGTACTCCTTATATCAAGAATTACGTCCAAAGTGCAGCACCAGTACACTGCCATAGGTGCCCCCCATATACCATGAATTACCATCATTATGCCAGTGCCAATATCCCTCATTCCAAGAATTATGTCAAGCGTGTCAGCACCAGCAGTTTGCTACAGGTGTCCCTTATGTCACAAATTGCATCTAATGTGCTAGTATTTTGTCTGTGTATCCCTTATGTCAGGAATTACCTCCCTCTACCCTTTCGTTCTCCCTCAGTCACTGTCTCACACTCACTTGCACTCACTTTCACTCTCACGCTGTCTTTAACTCCTACACTTTACACTAACTGTCAAATTCTTAGCTTGACTTTTTCTTACTCACTCTGACTTACTCATTCACTTAATTACAATGTAACGTACTGTCACTGAAACACACACACTTCATTTCACAAGTTATATTTTATTTACTTACCTTCAACTGCCTGCACTGTTCTGCTTAAACTGCCAGTGCTGGGTGGACTTTTGGCCAGGAACAGAGATTCTTATAGCCTCGATAAGTGAAGCACAAAGCTGAAAGTTGCTGTTTGCACAATGAAGCATAGGCACTGGCTGTCAGACTCTTGCTTTTTTACCTCACCTTCAACTATCTTGTTGCAAGGTGGAGATGGGATTCTGAAGCTTCGGACACCCCATCCCATCCCATTGTCGAGATGGAAGAGGATGAGGGTGATAGCTTGATTGATGGGTCAGTGCTACCTGTACCAATGACTCATCAGCCAGTCACTAATGGGGGAGGCCTGGAGGTCTGATATGTGCCTCCATCAGCATCAGACAGATTTACTCTCAATCTGCTGTGAGAGTGAACATTTTTAGTAATCAGTAGTGAATTATAGGTTATTATTATAGGTTGTTATTGGGAAACGCCCTGAAGGTCGACTCCGGAACAACAAAGTAGTGGGCAACGAAAGCGGAACAACGCTTTCCTTAACCACGACTTTGTTGTTTTGTGCCTTAACCACGCATGTGCTGAACAACGCACATGCGTGGTTAAGGCACAAACAAGGGAGTCGGCTGAGGAGGATGACACAACGAGTCAGGTAAGTGGGGCGGGGTTGGGGTTTTAGTTTTAGGGGTGGGGGTCGGGGTATTTTTAGTTTTAGGGGCGGGGTGGGGGGTTGGGGTTTTAGTTTTAGGGGCGGGGTGGGGGGTCGGAGTATTTTTTGTTTTAGGGGCGAGGGGCGGGGGTGGGGGGTTGGGGTTTCAGTTTTAGGGGTGGGGGTCGGGGTATTTTTAGTTTTAGGGGCGGGGCGGCGGTGGGGGATTGGGTTTTAGTTTTAGGGCGCGGGTGTGGGGGGTCGGGGTATTTTTACTTTTAGGGGCGGGTGTGGGGGGTTGGGGTTTTAGTTTTAGGGTCGGATCAGGTAAGAGGGGTGGGGGTTGGGGGTTCGGGGTATTTTTAGTTTTAGGGGCGGGGTTGGGGTTTTAGTTTTAGGGGAGGGGTGGGGGTTCGGGTCAGGTAAGAGGGGCGGGGGTGGGGGTATTTTTAGTTTTAGGGGCGGGGTCTTAGTTTTAGGGGCGGGGATGGGGCGGCGGGGTATTTTTTGTTTTAGGGGTGGGGTGGGGGTGGGGGCGTTGGGGTTTTAGTTTTAGTTTTAGGGGCAGGTGGGGGGTCAGGGTCGGGGAACAATGCATGCCTATCACTAATGCGTTTACCAGGAATGCCTTTACAACGAAAAATCGTTGTTAAGGCATTCGTGGTAAAGGCATTAGTGGTAACAACGAGGTCGTTGTTCTGACCTCGTTCAGGCATGCGTTGTTCCGGCAGGCGTGGTTCCGACATACATTTGTTGTTATTTACTACTGGTATTATAAAAACGGTAAAGGGTGAGCTTCCGAAACCCTTTGAAAATAGGTTATCAGGTGGAAGAATTTTAGTGCTGCTTTTTTGTCTTTTTTGATCATTTAGGGACGTAAGTACAAAACTCTTTTTGCGGTCGCGAATGGGCTGATTTGATTCTATTCCCAGCAATCCCGACTTAACCCCTTTGCCCCTTGACTTAGTACTAGATTTTTAATTAGTGTGATAGTCAGGGTCAAAGACATAGCTGATTGGGAGTGGTTATCTCACTACCTTGTGGAAGAAGTTAAGACTGTAAGTATTCCGTTTTTGCAGCTGCAATGCTTACTGTCTTGATCAATGTTACTGACTACAATGCTTCATTTATCACAGGGTTCTCCACAAATTAGCCACAGATATCAACCAAGCAATGCTTTGTGAAAGGTTTCAATCCTTAATGTGTGGCCAATTGTTTAGATTGCCAAGCCTATTTGTGGTCCCAAAGTGACCGTGCCTGAGTGCTTTTACATCTGCACCTCACACCCTGCACTGCAGCATCCCACAGCCTTCCATTGTCTTTGCTCTTCTATTCAACATCTACTCAATGCCCTTTCTGGATCTCGTGAAATCCTTCAGCCTGACACGCTTCAGCTATGCAGAAGACATGCAGAAAATTGAAAACCCAGAGGACCATAGCACATTAGGACTTGATGAGTCCCTCTGTGCCAGCCAGAGATGGCACACCTCAAACTCATCACCACAAAATATCTGCCAGCCAAGTCAAACTAAGCCAGGAACGTTAGGATACACATGGACTGAATTTAGACCTACCCTGATCCCACCAAATGAGGTCACTAGGAACACCTTCCACACAAGGAAACAAATGAGTCTTATCTTGCCATACCCAAGTCATCCCCATGGTCGACTGTGCCAACAGCCTACACATAGGTGCCCCGTGCTTCCTTGTACAAAAACTACAACAAATCTAGAAAACTGTTGCAAGATTTCTTCTCTGCCACCACACCAAGGAACATATGATGCCAATTTTAAAAACCTTCCGCTAGCTACCTATAGAAAGGTGATCAATGTTCAAGGCACTCAGCATTGTTTACAAAGTCTCCAACAGAAAAGAACCACAAGATACCACTATATTTATTACTGAAGTTTAAACAGTACTCATAAAGGAGCACGTAATGTTTTGAGATTAGCACCACAGATTGTCATCCGTGTAAGGGAACTAATCCACAAAAGGCTGAGCATTCTCTGTCCAAATGGCAAAACTCAGTATTTCCTTGCCAAGCAAAATATACAGTATATAGGAGCACACGCAGTTCAGATGAGAGGTGAAATCCTAGCTGTTTCCAAGATATCCCCAGTTAGACCAGCCTGTAACTTTATCTACCAATCAAACGAAGCACATACACATGGCCTACGACTATCAACACCCAGAGCCAGCTGCCAACAGTGCTGACAGATACAGCTATGCAATCAATGTATTGCTCAGATGAGATAGATATATTCAATGTTCCAATAAACCTATTAATCATGTAACTTCTGAAGAGATTTGCCACACATTGCTGGATGCTGGATGACTATAATACAGTCCACATTTGCAGGTCTCAACTTGGTATATATCCTGACCATTGCTTTATGCTTTAACATTGAGAACCAGTAACAGCATTCATATGACATGACTGTAATCAGCTCATCCTGGCATATCTGTCTCTCACCTTCATGTATATGCCACAGCTTTCCCCAGATAGATATTATTTCACAGGGGAGACCTCTTGCTACAGTGAGCAGCTACAATCTGGCCACAGAATATAAAGAAGTGATGAACACAATAATGGGGCCTGCAGAGCTAATTAAGGAGCCCCGACTCTACAAATCATAAATTGTATATGTGTCCCTCACACCTCTTATCCATTACACCACTAAGGCCCATATTTAAACTCTGTTTGCGCCGGATTAGTGTCATTTTTTATGCAAATCCGGTGCAAATTTAACACCATATTTATATTTTGATGCTAGACCATCTAGCATCAAAATATCAGAGTTTGCGTAATTTTCTCGATGTGTGAAACCGCCTTGCTTCAATGAGATGCAAGGTAGGCGTTCCCGTCCAAAAAATGACTCAAACATCCGTGCGCCATATTAATCCAACAGGGCAAAAATGACGCACAGGTGGGAGGTGGACCTGAAAAATGACACAAAGCCTGATTTGTGTCAAATGTTAAGGCCTGGTTCAGGGCAGGCGTTAAAATGGGGCAAACACACCACTACTTAAGGAAAAAAAACAGAAGCAACATCATTGCTCAAGAAGGACAACATGGAGGTGCTACTCATGCAGCATGCTAGAGCACAGGACCAACAGCAGCAGCTACCACCACACCAATGTGGACCCCAAAGGCAACACAGAAGGAAGGAGAGGGTCTTCAGGACCAGGACAACCCTCCTGTGCCCCAGGGAACAGGATATCATCCGGAGGTACAGACTCAACTGGCAAGCCATTCAGCAGCTGCTACTCCAAACTGAGCCACAGATAACAGCCAGCCTGCAGACACCACACAATATTCCACCAGTGACCAAGCTGCTAGGTGTCCTGCACGTGTTGCCAAGTGGCTCATTCCGAACAACGGGTTCCCTCGTTACTGGGGTATCATCACAGCCCTCATTCTCCGCCTTCCTTCCCAAGGTCCTTGATGCCATCATCTCCCTCACATCCCACCACATCAGCTTCCCCAACACAAAGCAGCAGGAGACCAAAAAGGGGTTTTTCCAAATACATGGCTTCCTGCATGTGCTTGGTGCTATTGACTGCACCCATGTCTGGACTGTACCACCTACTGCTACAGAGCTTCTATACCGCAACAGAAAGCAGACCCACTCCATAAATGTGCAGGGCATTGTTGATCACCAGGGATTGTTTACCAACATCTTGGTCAAGTATCCTGGGAGTGTACATGATTCCTTCATATTTCACCACAGTACCATCAATCAGCACTTCCAGGACGGACGATATGGCAATGGCTTTCTTGTCGGTAAGTCCATAAACCTAGCAATATACACATGGCACAGCAACCCTGTAGGACACACAATACATACACCACTACATTGACATGTGGGCAGGAATACACTGAGGTGTGACACAGGTAGTTATGTTGGACACCCTGACACAATGGGATACACACATATGGACAAATGATGGCTGACAATAACAATAGATGCCACTCTAGAGCTACAAGGAACCAATGTCAAATCACACAGTGACAATGACATGGCCTGCACTGGAAGTACACCTTGGAAGATGAACCATTTACTATTACATTAGGCCACATAGTCAATCTCACACGCTCCCAAGCAATACGTACTGTGGAAGGGGTGTGCAATGTGTCTTTCTGCGGGTCAAACACTGTGAGACACTTAGCATGATGATGCTGACTCACATGTAGGTGACATGGAAATACTGACGCAGTACCAACATCACACACCACTCGTGGGTGACATTGCCAGCTAGCAATAAGGAAGTGGACTGTGCTATGAACACATATTGATGTGACACTAATGCAAATTGCACACTGCTGCACATACTGGAAGAGCCAATTCTCCATCTAAATAACAGATAAACAGGAAGATGGCCCTTCCTGCACAGATACATCCACCTCTACAAGGCAGTTAGCCAGGTTACCTGGAGCAAGTTCGGTAGTGTAGGTGCACGGTTGCACATGAGCCACTGGCAGAGGGAACCACAAAGGTCTACATAGAACCAAGTCACATATGGAATAATTGTGCATTGTCAATACGGAACACCTTTGTGCTGCCAACTTACGGAGATGTGTTGGGCTTTGCAACCAAGCCCAATCAAAGGGCCTCACTTCTGGTTTTCATCTGCAATGATATATGTCCAAGAGGATGGGATGTCCAGGCCATATAATACAACCATGTTACCACCACATTGGAATCTATTGTGTGTGTGGAAGTATCATGTCCCCTTCAGTGAACGCACTCTAAAAATATGTAGCTCACTACCAAATGCATGGGAGATACACACTGAACTGCATTTTGGAAACTAAACCATAGATATCAGGTCAATGAGCCAAACACAAGTTGTCAAGTAAAACAACCCAATGCAGAAAGAACCTCACAGAAGCCCAGGTTCTCACACAATTCCACAAACTCATATGAGTCACAGATGACATAAAATATCAACTGCCATGCTACATGACATTCCTGGTGCAAGCAACAACAAAATACTTACTCCTAATTTCTTTTTCAGCTGATCAAGGTTACGGGATCCAGCCTTGGATCATGACCCCATTCCCCAACCCAAGCATAGCAGCAGAGTGTGCCTATAATGAGGCACATCGCAGGACACGCACCATTGTTGAACAGACCTTTGACATCCTTAAGTCCAGATTCAGGTGCCTGGACATCACCCGAGACAGACTCCTATATTCCAGAGAAATGGTTTGCAAGATCATATTGACTTGTGCCATCCTGTACAACGTTTGTGTTAGGAGGAACATCCCCCTATATGAACCCGAACAAGAGCTGCCTGAGGAGGAGAAGGAGGCAGATGGTACCTGGGAAAATGAGGGGGAACATCCAAACACAGCTGCAGGAATGCATCGCAGATAGCAGATAGTTCAAAACTTTTTTCAACAATAGTCACTATAAACACATTGTTACGATATGGAATTAAACACTTTATCACCCAATCATGCCCTGGGTACTTACAATGCATCACATGTTCGTTAGGAATGTGAGTATTACCTCAGGGAGCATGTCACATAGACAAATCTGACTACTTCTGATGCCACATCACATGTGATGCGTATGATTGTACAGCAAACATCACACAGTTTGTAACAAAAACATCTTTTCTATGTCACATATGAATGGCAAAATCATAGGACCACAGCATATGACAGACACCCACGTTGCCAACATGGTCTACTGTAGCACATGACACACAACTATGACATCTTCAATCAGAAGGTAAATAAGCGCATCACACATGAGGCAGTGGTTGTGATATATCATTGGTAACAGGAATGTATGAGCAGACCCCTGACATTAGTAAGTGTGCCATTTGCCATCTCTGCAAGGAGCTTGTGTGACAAGAGGTACATCAATCCTGAAAATGGATAGCATGAGTGTCCCAGGTACGACAAGCAATGTTCACAACACATGCCCTGCACAGTCCATCCCTGGTAATAAGTCCTGCCACTGCCATGTTTTAAGTCTCTGCCCTCCCTTTGCTAGGGGGCACTGTAAATGGACTATCTGTACCCTGGGAATCATCATTAACACTCACCCAGACTCCCATTCTGACTCCTGTTTGCTTCCTTTTTCTATAAGGAATGCCATAGAAGAACTACATTAGCCTGCATGGACTTCAGGTCCCATAATGCTCTGCATGGTAGTTGGTAAGACCTGTAATCGTTTGTCCATAGCTTCCCATGGGAAAAGTCTGGTAGTCCACTTATACAGGATTCTCTCCTCCAAAACCTGTGAGAGACTGAAGCTGCACACACCTGTGAGCTCTCTCGTGCAGCCCAGACAAGTGACTCTGCCCTGGGCTTGCTGCTGCCTGGAACTGCTTAGAAGCTGCCATTCCCTGAAGCTCCTCGTCGTGCATTGGAGTACAATTAATTTGTGTACCAGAGCCCTTGTTGTATTGTGTGACAGTCCTGATTACGCCTGAAACTGCTCTCTGTTTCCACAGTATTGTTCCTGCTTGTTCCAGTCAGACTTTGCTCCCTGTTTTTCAGCCTTGTTCATGTTGGTTCCTGACAGAGCCTGCTTCCTGTTAGCCAGACCTGTTCCAGTCTTTGCGTCAACCAGAGCCTGTTTCCTGTGCCTGCATTTGCCTCTTAGTTGGTTCCCTTGCCCTCTGTTTCCTTTTGGAGTATTGTGTCTGGTAAGTGTACTATCAGTCCTCAACTGTATAGAATTGTTTAGTTTTGTATTTGTACTGGCACATGCTTTCCAGAAGGCTAATACAGCCCCCATCCTTTGTCTAGTTTTGCATGTTTTCATTAGTGCCTAACAGTGACAGTGTGCCATGGCTGTATTCCTGGATTTATTACTGTGTTTCCAGCCCAACAAACAAGGGTTAGTCTCATGTATGTGAGGACAATCAATGTTTGTGCCCTGACCTGAGGGTCCAGACACATATTCACTTCTGCCGCCACCTTTCAAATGGGCTTGCTTGGTGACTAGCTGTGAGCTCATTCTGCACAGAGACACTGACGTTCCCTGTTGCTGTGGGAAGTTCTGAGCCCTACCCTGTGTACAAACGTAGAGATGAGCCCTGCATGTTTGTCCATTACTGATCCGTTACAAATTTGTTCACACTAAGGTTGCTCTGTCCTTACTCTTCTGTATTATCTTCCCTACCATAGCTGCCCTATCCCCTTGTATGCCTTTACCTGTTCTTCCGCTTTAGGACAAATCTGCTTTGAAAGACTCCTGACTAGACCTGCACGAAACCATAACACCATGGAGCCCAATACTGACACAGGGTACACATGCCCACACACTTGAACTGGACACTTTTGTGCAATGCACATCTGAAAATATGTGAACACATGCAGCAAGGGCTGCTGGTCTACCACAGCCACAGGAGGAGCATAGGGAATTTACATTAGACAAACTGACGTGTATATAACAATTTTATGATTGGAATTGAGGCTCTGTGTCGCAAACACTGTACCTACCAAACATGTTTAAATGCCTGACTTATGCGTAGTTTACACACAAGTCACCATGAAGTCGTAGGCAACAATTAATGACGTGAGGGGTGACATATCTGACATAGCCCTCATCATCTATCCTCGATCTTCCCTGTGTATTGTTTGTCGTGGGAAATGTAATGTCCCCAAAGTCAAACAACTACACACAGCAAATGAACCAACACATATCATGATGTTGTACCTCCCTGATTGCCATATGATGTTGATACCCATTTGTAACACATTCAAACATAAGCATTACTTCAAATGTATTGCATTCCATTCTATCAGAAGCACACATATAATTAGAACAATCAATTCACACACAAAACACACAGGCCATGATTTATACTTTTGTAGCGCAGCCTTGTCGTCAGTTATTGACACAAAATCAGCGCAAGCTTACAAATTCCATTTAAATTTCCTAACTTTGCGCTGCTTTTGCGTCAGAAAAAAAAGGGAAATCCTGCGCAAAGATAGTAGAAATGTGGGCCGCAGTTGTATGGTCTACCACATGTGGCCAACACTAGAACACACACTGCAGTCCATACCATCCTATCTTCGTCTAGATACAGGCCGCATGCATGTTAAATAATGAAAAATCATGCAAACACCATTTGAGTCAGAAATGTTGATGCAAATGAGTCGAAAAAACACGCAAACGCATACTAAACATCAATGGGTCCCTAGCGTTAATTCCACCAGTGCACCCCACCCATGCGGATAGCCATAAAAATATTAGTTTCCCGGTAATGCGTGGGATTTTGCCGCACATGTAGGTAGGCGCGAAAATATTCACGCTAACTACGTATGCGTAAAGAAAATACACACAAGATGGAAAACAGGGCGCAAAGGGGACAGGAAGTGATGTAATAGGAAATCCTGTTTACAGACATGGTACAGTGGGTGTACTTTCACTGTAACTTTGCAGTCTGTCATTTTTGTTGGCTGTGTGTTGGTGTTGCTCTCTTGTGGATTGTGTATATTGTCTTTTGTGTGGTCCATCTTTTGCCTTTTGGTGTATCCTTATTGTATTTTGTACCTGTGGAAGTGTTTTTGTGTTTTTTATTGTTGTCTGAATTGTATTTGTACTGTTGGGTGTTTGTTTGTGGGTTAGATTAGTTGGGGGAGTTGAGGTCTGTCATTTGGGTGTGTAAGTTTCCTTTTTTCTACTTTCTTGTCCTTTTTTCTCTTTTTTTTGTTAATATACTGTACTGTACCATGTCGGGAAGGGCGGGGCTGGGGCGCATGTGTGAGGAGGAGCTTGGGGCATTTGTGTGGCTGGTGTGCCATGTCCTTCCAATGATGCTGGAGGCAGGAGGCCAGTTGATACAGAGGTATCACATGGAGGCAAGATGGCTGATTTGGGCGAAGGTGTTCTTCCACCTTAAACACGTCTTCAACACCTCCTGGAATGAGCACCAGCTGAAGCATCTGGTCTGACCTGGTGGCCCAAGAACAGGACTTGCTGGACCACCTGGGTGTGGTGATCAGTGGCCCTGTTGGTTAGTATCACATTGACAAATGTGTACAGTAGAATGCTCCTGAGTGACAGTTGCAGATGTTTGACATGCTGCATGCAATGTTTGTGGCCATGTGGAATGCAAGTTGAACAAACTGTTAGTGTACCAATACTGAGATGTATTACACATGCTAATACATGTCAACAATGCAGTCCAGACTTTAGTTGAGCCATGTCCGACTATTCTTCAGGGCCATATGTACCAAGCTATTCATAACTTTCACAAACAGCTTAGTTTACTGAATTATTTTACTTACGTCAGGACAAATATTCATTCAAATGCTCAAACCAAAATTTGCCATTCTGCTATCACATTGCACAATCACAAAACAGGGTCTTCTAGTGGCATTTATGAATAGGTGTTCCTATCCTATCATTGAGTCGCAGGCGGCTATTTGTTTTTTTCTTGGGCACAAATGCTGGCACTACACAATTGCAGTTACCATCTGTTTCAAGCTGGTGTTAACCCATTTGCAAAAGGGGAGGGGTCCCGATGGGATCCCTTCCTCTTTGTGAATGCATGGCCGAAAACATTTTCTGAGCATGAATTTGTGCCACAGACCACTGACTGCTTCCAGAAATTTCTTTCAGTTATAAAATAGGTTTTTAAAATAGTTTCTGTTCACCCCTGCTGAAATAAGGCTGTAATTAAATGAATATTTATGTCCCAATATGAACACAGTCACAGACATGGTGGTCTATTGAGCCCAGCAGGGTAGCATCCCCGTGAGTGCCACCATTCCCAAGGGGTTTGCAAAATGAGATCTACTTCATCATTATTCAAGAGGTAGGTCATTTGCTACAACATTTTTGAATTGGAATCAGTGTCATTTCGAGTGTTCTACCTCTGATTATCCAACTTGCTAATTGCTAGTTGCTAAGTCTCGCAATGTGTGAATCACAAAACCTGATAAAGGTACATATGGCCCTCAGTGACACATTTCAGGTGCAATGACTACACCTGCGCCCATGCATTCTGTCAATGATAATCAGCTAAGACACTGTCAGCATACCATATTCCACATTTTTGGGACGGCAAAGCGGGCAACATGTTTAGCACTACATTGTCATCATTACACACACATGATCCCTGCCATCATGTTGGCATAGGGGGCATATACGGCTTAGGGGACACTGCCAATGGGGCATTTGTTACCTACATATAACTGGTGAGGTACTGGGTTTTTCAGAACCGGTACTGATCCGGTAACCCAGCGGTGCCAGGGTACACCCAAAGACCTCGGGTACTTTCCTGATTCAGACTACAGAAACTCAGAGTCTTCTAGGTGAAGTCAAAGATCGAATTTATTGGCTGCAACCAATTGACAAGTGTCCTAGAAGTACAACAGCACGATTTGTATGTTCTCAGGAGACTGTGTGTCAATGCAAAATCAGGTTTCCTTATATACAGTTTTTTAAGCTTCAGGCAAACATTCTTGACATTTTGGTTGGTCATTCACATGTTTTCACTACAAAGGAAAAACCAGTGTCATGATGAAACCTCATATTTCATGTCATCCAGCCCATAATAAATTACCCGGCAAGGCCTAGAATTTCACATCAGATAAGTGTGGACACCCAATAAAAACGGGCACCTCCCCCTCGTAAAGTAAGAAGAAGAAAAGAGCAGGTGCAGGTGTGAGCAAGTTAGGCAGGGTGTGTGAGCGATAATAAGGGTTTTATGGCCTGGTGTGCCTTGATGCTATCTGATTCGGCCACTGGGAGAGGGACTGACCAAACAGGTTTGGCCTGAGGCAATGGTTCCAGCTTGCCCAGGTCAGAAAAAAGTCAATCAAGGTGTACGTGTCCTTGGAATCAAATCTGACTGTATTATAAGCCTATGTGAGGGCAACTTTTAAAAATGGCTGCCGTGTATAAAATGGGAGCCACGAGTGCAGGACGAAAATGGCGATTTCGAGGTGAAAACGCTGCTGGAATTGAGCGAAAATGCTCATGCTTAGTGTACTAGTCATTATCGGTCTTTTGATACTAAAATCGTACTGCTGTGGCAAAGTAAATTACATGGGTCCAGAATTTTTAGAACCACAAACCCTCCTTTTGCCCTTACATAGGCAATAAACCTATTCTCATGCTAATCTGAGTCCAGGTCTATGTTTATAAGGCCATGGAGATGTTGCTGGAGCAAAATTCTAGTACTTGGTAACTCTCTCTGGACAGGTCTCCTTGAACATGAAGTAGCACAAAAGGCCACATATGGCAGGACAAAATAAGGAATACCTCTATCTGCAGTAGGTGGCATAAGATCACACACCCAACAATTAGTGATGTTCACTACTAACTAGTGTTGATGCAGAAGCTGTACAAAAGAATTGCTTACGAATTCTGATCTTCTAACCTGCTCATGTTCAGGAAAAGGGTGAAAAGAGTGCAAAGAAACAATAGTAGGAAAAGACATAGGTTGGGAAGTGGGTGCAGAAGTCAATTGAGTAGAGAAAAACAATCCTACCCATAAATGACAACGTCATGTTTAAAAGACACTAGAAAACACGTTATTAAGAACATATAGACAACGGGAGAAAGTAGTGACCACTATGAAATAATAATTTTTCACAACCCTAACCAAAAAGCAAATCCTAAAATTATCTAGTAACATTTTTAGGGCTCCTCTGCATTTCAGTAATTTTTGTATGTTCAGGTGGAACAGTGGTGACTCTCATCAATGCTCTAAGGTGAAAAGGGGGTACTCTTTCCACAGAAAATGGACTTTATTCTGCTTTTACTAAACAGAATAGTACTTTAAAACAATGCCAGCAAAACAATCAGTCTCCTAACACCTAGTCTATACAATCACACGGAAACCTCTTGTGAAACCAACTATGCCCAGAGTCCGTTCAAAAAGCCTCTCTGGCAGGCTTCTATTGTCCATCAAATTCTCTTTTGTTGTTTTCTTTCGCATGGGCCTCTCAATTCAGGCCTCTTCGTGAGAAAAGTACTGCTTAGTTGGAGTGCCCTCCTGGCAAACACCCACAGCTCACTCGAAAGTCTCAATGTCTTAAAGCAATGCACCAGTGTCTCTCCTCTGTGGCAGATACTACAAACAATGTGCTCTTCATTGATCAAGGGCACAAATCATCTCGTGCAGACCCAAGCACCATTAATTGGGAAATAGCTCAAGCTCAGCAGCACTTTCAGACTCCAACACTCATTATTTAGTGTCAGAGGACGCTCAAGCTGCTCTTTCATGGGCACCAAAATATAGTGCCTTTTTCCAAACTTGAAATCTCCGGTGCACTGCCCTTCTTCCGTTGGAGCAAAGAAAAGGGGGTGTGTGGCCAAAACTCAGGCCAAGGGGCTCAAGGGATTGCACACTGTCAGAGGTTACCAGCACATGACAGGTAGAGAAATGAAACCTCAAAACAGCTCTGCCATCAACAACAGGAATCCTTCTCTTTAGCTCTTTTACACTGAAACTTTGGTTTTGTGATGTCCAACGCCGTCTGATGGAGCAAGTACGATACCATGCGCTGGCGATCGCTGTCCAGCTTTGCTACTTTCTGGGTGCTGAGACTGTAGGGCCAAGACGTCCGTCTTTCATCTGTAGCTGTCACTGATGGGAATTAGGCTTAAATCAATGTCCTGCAGGTTATTATGACTTGATACCTGCAGAATCTAGTGACGTAGGAAGTGTGCCACAGCTGTTAGTTTCCTTCAATTTAGTACAAAAACAGTTCATGGTTTTTAACAAGGGGACTGCAAGCAGGTGGTCTGCAATCTTCAAAGGAGTAGCCATACACCATGGGCATAAAATACAAAGACAAAGGCAGAAGGGCAAAACAGGGTCTCTAGCATCTTTAATTGGGTTCTCTCCATTATTCTCTGCCATCTATAGCTACATGAGAATTCTATCTGAATGGATTTCCTCACACAGTGGCATTGTCTAATGGGGTAAACACATATTTGCCTCAATGATTAAGTCTAGGTGTTCCTCCTTACCTTAGAACATCTCAATAGAGAAATCACATGATACCGATTATCAGGGACATGTAGAAACCTTCCTTTAAAAACTGTGCATCAGGTGCACTATGCAATACACAGGCTAATAGTCAAATGTGCAAACAAAAAGACAAGAACTAGAGGGTCCTGATATTTGCATGATTAGGACACATCTGATCCCACCAAAAATTAAAGTAGCAGGAACAGAAGGGAACCGAAAACCAAATTAAAATAGACATTGAAAATTCGTCATGTTCAAAAAGGTAAACATAAGATATCTCCTATTGAGATGGAAAACTTGTCTTACTATAATATTGAGTCAGTTAACCAGTCTATCGCTACCCTGACAGTCAGGCTGGAAAACATTGAAGCAGGCCTAAGGCAAATTCTTGAAAACCAGTCTGGTCATACCAAAGGGAATTATACATAACATGGGGGTCCCTGGTATATCACTGCAGTCTGGAAATGTGAACCTGAACAATACATCAATAATAATAAAAGGGCTGACTGGTGAAAGGAATTTGAAAAAGAGAAATGGGACTAGGACATAGCTAAAATCTCAATAACTAAGCATGATGCGACATTGGTCAGGGGAAGTAACAAAAGAAAAAATCTATAGGAAGAACAAAAAAAAATTATTTGGGTGATAGTCAGGCATGTGACACAACACCGAGAGTACGGGTGATACACAAAGGCCAAAGTTACACAAATTTTAACTCTACCGTTGGCGACTACAACATATACGGTACTCCTAGCTAATGTTTCAGTTCCTTCTTCAGGAAAAAATGAAAACCTGGTTTTCTCTTAAGGAACGAAAGCCATATGCTACTTAGGAAACACAACATCGTTAACTAATGTAATATAGAAATTAGGCCACCTTGAGTCACAGATCTATAATTTCATCCTTAGGTCCAATCAAGGATACATAAATGTAGGGCTGCCTGTTCCTTTAAGGGAAGGGGCAGTAACGTGACTAACTGCAGGTGACACACTTTGATCCTGTATATCTCTTTTTATTTTCCTTCAATACCATTATAGCCAAATAGACATTCACTGGTGAAGTGTTGTCTTTTATGTTCACAGCATGAAATATCATTATCTGTGGAATTTAGTAACCAGAACAAATTCAACCAACTGTTGCGTAGCGATGGGCATCGTCATGACCATCCCCTCACAACACAGGGGAGCTTGTAATAGTATCAAAAGCAGCAACAAACATGCAAAAAACAAATAAAAAATAATAAAAACGCACAAAACGTCAAGCCATCAGATATACTTGCTGTGTATCAAGCACAAAAAGCATAGACAAAACAATAGCATGTGTGAATAAGCGGTGGCACACAATACCATGTCATGTACTTTATGCACTGTAAACCTGCAGCCCAAAACCCAATATTTGGGCCTGTTTAATTTGTCAGGTTTAAAATCCTTACCCTCCTTTTGACAGTAGATCACCAGGCAATGGAAATCTGCTGTCAAATATAACTTTACTGTTTCTCGTCTAACATACAGGACCAGCAAGAACAATTCATGATAGGACCAAATACATGAAAATAAATTTCCATTACTTAACTGTTACCCTCTTGTCAGTTACTTCGCAACATCAAGCCACCTTAGTTTTACCTTTCTAAAAGTAAAAATTGTTACACTGACACTCCATATTAATTTGGCACCTACAATTTCCACTGTAAAAAAAAATCATCTCTATTTCCAGATTATTAAACTACATATACTGTGAATAATTCACACACCTTAATAACACACATACCTGTTGTTAGAATAAATGCTTGTTGCAATCCCATGCAATGGTACATATTTCATCAACCTCGAATGAATGAACGTCTCAGTAGGCCCAGCTGAAGTTAGAACCTTCAACCTTGATATTAAAACAAGCCTTTGTACTGGCACATTGACTCATTGAATCATAAGAAGGCACAACCTGCAAATATATATCAAACCTAAATGTATGCATTTACTGAAGCCTGAGACACTTTAAAAAGTACTCTGAATGAAAGAAAATGCAGTTTAAACAGTGCTTTTGCCCAAAATCGACTTTGATATTTTAGGCATTAAAAAATCAATATCCTACAATTTTCTTGCATAATATGCATTACCAGAATGTCTATTACACAACCCATGAGTCAGCCATTGAAAATATTAACTTATACTTTATAGAAATGAGCTTGTTTGCTCCTGCGCCAAGGGAAAATTGCACATACAAATGTCATTTTAGTGGTGCAACATAACTTGAATTAAATTTTAATGTTAGGAGGTCATAGTATAGGTATTAAGCTTTATAAATATTAAAAAACGATTTTGAAAGGCACTTATTTTTTTAAATAATTTTTCCATAATTAATAATTTTCTTTAAAAAAAAATAAAAACCCAATTATTATTTTTTTTGTGATAATTCCACATATAAAAGCAAGCTGCATCCCTTGCCTATTATTTGGGATATATTAACTCACAAGCCTAAGCGCATAAGCCTAACTTGAAATGCGTCACATTTTTGCGCCACTTTCATTTAAAAGGAAGGTTATGCAAAATTCCACCCATCTTTAACTGGGAAAGTGCTGGCTGAATTGAAAATAGATAAAATTTTTTTTTTTTTTTTTTGGGGGGGGCCCTATTTATATCTATTGAATGTGTTTTCTAATTTATTAAGCATTTAACGGCAGTTTTGTATATGTGCACAATTGCTCATTCTATAAATTAAAGAGCAACATATAGATATGTTAGCACATCACATGGTTCATTTCTGGATTTTTTCTAAGTTTCTACTTAATATTAATTAACAAACATTTTACTTAACAAACTGTAAACATCAAGAAGACCCACAAACACACATTGAGCTCATTTCAGATATAAACAGAAAACATTCAGTACACATAATACCGCGCGCTTTAGCCATTTTTCATAAATAGCGCCGTCACAATTTACTTACAGAACCGTTTGCAGATCCTAGTTGTAAGTCATATTTACAAGAAAAAAAAAATGAAAACTTTTCTCAATTATTTCCAAGAATAGCGGACCCATACTTTATTAAACGTGATGGGGCCCACTCCGTGCTTCACATATAGTTCATAGGTTGGAGTTCCAATCGGAGGAACCGGACATGAGTCCTCCAACCGGGAGTCCCTTTTACAACCAAGACAAAACAAATTTCCAAGTCTGCTAAGACCAGGCATCTTCGCTCACTAGTCTAGCTTCAAACTTCAAAGGATTATCGTTTACGATAGTCTCGTGAATACACGAGTCCTTCGGCTTTGGTACTTGCAAGTTCCAAATCAAAGTGATCCCAAAGGGATACCAAACCAAATGTCCAACTAAGGACCAAACCAAGTGTCCAACTAAGGACCAAACCAAGTGTCCAACTAAGGACTGGGAGACGCTCCACTTATACTTAACTGAAAATATCAATGACATCACCAGAAGACTCGTCTTATCGTTTCGCTCTACCAAAAATCAAGGGTCCAAATCAGGGCGATAGCCAGGGCAGCAGTCCTTCATAGCCGTCGGGAAGCGGGGAACCTCGCAACAAAGACTTTTGGACCACGTCGACATGCAGGGGTCGATGAAGTGGCGGCCTTCCTCCAGAATTTTCACACGAAGCTCCCCACGGACCTCAGGCTTGGACCGGTACCGCTGGTATCGCCCCACGTTGGGCGCCAACTGAGGTACTGGGTTTTTCAGAACCGGTACTGATCCGGTAACCCAGCGGTGCCAGGGTACACCCAAAGACCTCGGGTACTTTCCTGATTCAGACTACAGAAACTCAGAGTCTTCTAGGTGAAGTCAAAGATCGAATTTATTGGCTGCAACCAATTGACAAGTGTCCTAGAAGTACAACAGCACGATTTGTATGTTCTCAGGAGACTGTGTGTCAATGCAAAATCAGGTTTCCTTATATACAGTTTTTTAAGCTTCAGGCAAACATTCTTGACATTTTGGTTGGTCATTCACATGTTTTCACTACAAAGGAAAAACCAGTGTCATGATGAAACCTCATATTTCATGTCATCCAGCCCATAATAAATTACCCGGCAAGGCCTAGAATTTCACATCAGATAAGTGTGGACCCCCAATAAAAACGGGCACCTCCCCCTCGTAAAGTAAGAAGAAGAAAAGAGCAGGTGCGGGTGTGAGCAAGTTAGGCAGGGTGTGTGAGCGATAATAAGGGTTTTATGGCCTGGTGTGCCTTGATGCTATCTGATTCGGCCACTGGGAGAGGGACTGACCAAACAGGTTTGGCCTGAGGCAATGGTTCCAGCTTGCCCAGGTCAGAAAAAAGTCAATCAAGGTGTACGTGTCCTTGGAATCAAATCTGACTGTATTATAAGCCTATGTGAGGGCAACTTTTAAAAATGGCTGCCGTGTATAAAATGGGAGCCACGAGTGCAGGACGAAAATGGCGATTTCGAGGTGAAAACGCTGCTGGAATTGAGCGAAAATGCTCATGCTTAGTGTACTAGTCATTATCGGTCTTTTGATACTAAAATCGTACTGCTGTGGCAAAGTAAATTACATGGGTCCAGAATTTTTAGAACCACACTGGGCCACATCTGTTATGGAGCACTGAATGCATGATAATTGCTGACAGAAAATTGACTCCCATGTCCATCACACAGTTAATCATTGTCCCTTGATGCACATGCCACAATACATGAGCCACTTGTATTGCAGTGCACCAAGGAAGTGCCATTGCAATTGTCACCAAATTACAAATCATGACATGGAGTACCATCTGAAATGGATTAGCCACAAAACGTTTTAGTCAGGTTTAGCACCACATGATTGTTAGGGCCATTGCATGTGTGCATATGTGTATTTATCACTCACTGGGGTGTCAGTGTCAATGCAAGTTTGCAGTGGTATGTCTGTTGGAGTGTCTACATGCCTGATCTGCAGCTCAATCATATAAAATGTCACACACTGTGATAAGTTGTTCCCACGTTTGTACAGTGATCAGACATTGAGCATATATCTCCTTTCCATGTCTTACAGATGGGCCGGCCCCCTATACCGTCGGGGAAGTGGCTCGATTCGAGGACCCAATCATATCTAGTAAGTGTGAAAATATCTGTCCTGTGTTGTGATTGCAGCTGTTGTGTGATTGACTCTTGTGTGTTGGACTCATTGCAAGATATGATGAGCTGGCACGTGATCTGATATATGACTTGACTGGAGATTGACATAGCGTTCCATGCGAGGGTTAGACATTCAATGGCAGAGAGTAATATCTTGGGAGTCTTGTGCTAGCAAGTCATACCCTAATTTACACTAGGCAGTGATGCATCAGTTTTCCACGCAAAATTGTGCATCCCTGTATTGTAATGTACATGTAGGACTGTATGGGTGACTGTCCCCCAGCATCTAGCCCCAAATGTTGTACTCCATTTACGTGGCACTTATGTGGTATGTCATAGGCGTGCATGCAGGTCAAGGCCAGATGTGTGCTTTCATCAATGTGGGAGATTTTGGAAATGTGTTGGTAGATCATATGTTGATGGTTATCCACAAATTGAAACATGAATGTAGATGTGATTGACCAATGGATACCTCACTCCTAATTGGCAGGCCTCCTCACATGGGTACCACTCACTAAATCCATGTTCAGCTGGACATGGCTTTGTGATTGTCCTTGATGGTTGTGATGATGTATTGCATATCCATCCCTACTGAGGCACAGGGGTAGGGGGAGAACATATATGTAGGTAGGTGTGATGCTCACAGTGTAGATGACAGACATCTAATTCAAGAATGCTTGTGTCCAAACAACACTGACCCCTTATGATTAGCAACTTCATACCATCCTGCCATTTACATATACAAATCACAGGTCTTGTGTGCCTTGAAGTTGATCCAGATGATGGGGATTAATTGGCCTGGCCCATGTTAAGTACTTGCTGCATTAGCATTGTGACACATTGTGCTACATAAATGCACAGATCACTTTATTTGTTACACACCTTGTTGTGCTTTGCTGTGCTGTGAAATACTTGGTGGGTAGGCCGCGTTGGCATGTCATTCCTCAGGGACAATGTATCATCTGTACTGTGATTTGGACTGCATGTGCAATTTGAGAGAGAGTGTTAGATTATCATCTGTATATGCATCACACAATGATGACACTAATGTTTGCCTGTCTCTTTTTTACAGCTGCCAACATGAATGCCGCAGATATTAGATAGAGTTCCAGAGGCAGGCAGGTTGATACAGGCATATACTGGATTGTGGAGTCTGGCTTTAGAATGATGGCAAGATGCTATCGCCGGGAGAGAGCCACAAGGACATGGCGGGCTTTTAGCCAAGGGGGCCGGGAATTGGCCACAACAGGTGTCGCCACCACCACGACTGCAGGATGTGACACAGTGGCCACCAGTATATCAGCCCCACCTGCTGTACCCTCAACCTCTGGAGCTACAGCCCCAGCACCTGCTTCACTGTCACTTCCAGCACCCCTGACCACGGCACCTGCAGTTGCGACAACATCAGGGACACAGACCACCACAGCAGCTGCTTTGGACATGGTCCCAATCAGGCAGCTACAGAGGGACATGCAGAAGGTCCTAAGGAAAATTGACAGTATCCAGCGGGACGTTAATAGGAATACCCAGAGGCTAAAATCCATTAAAAACCTCTGAGGAGGGAAAACCACTTGCATCACCCCTAATTCCCTCCCCTCCCTCCTCTTTCCTTATCCTGTTTGTTAGTGGGTTTAGGGGGTTTAGTGATAGGTTAGAGTAGGCAGTAGTTTAGATAGGATAAGTAGGTTGGAGGTGGAGGGGGGTTATATTATTACATGTTAGTTTGTTTGTTGATGTTGGAGCTTTTGTGTATTCTATAATAAAAACAAATATATAAAAATTTAAAAAATACAAAAGAATATTGTTAGAAATGGGGTCTTTGGTTGACAGTCAGGTTGCCCCCTGTTCAAGCAAGGACCCTCACCCCAGTCAGGGTAAAAGAGAATCACCCATAGCTAACCCCGGCTTACCCCCTTGGTAGCTTGGCAGAGAAGTAGGCTTAACCTTAGAGTGCTAGGTGAAAGGTATTTGTATCAACACACACAGTAAGTTAATGAAAACACTACAAAATTACACAACACAGGTTTACAACAATAGGAAATATTTATCTAAACAAAACAAGACCAAAACGACAAAAATCCACAATACACAAGTCAAGTTATCAATAAAAATGCAAAAAGAGTCTTTAAGTAGTTTCAAACACACACTAACGCCGTTAGCGTGAAAAAGTATCTTGGATGCGTCAAAAATAATCCCGTACGGGCGAGTGCACGTCAAAAAGGGCTTGCGATGCGTTGATTCCACTCCAGAGCGGGACCTTGCGTCGTTTCTCCTTTCGCCAGGTCGGGCGTGTCATTTCTTTTCTCCGCAGGAGAGCGTTGCGTCGATCCGGTCAGCACTCTCGGACAGGCCTTGCGTTGTTTTTCCACGCCCAGTGATACTTGAGCCGGAAATCCAGCCGCACGATGACCCGAAAACCCCGCAGCGTAGGTTGTGATCTCCCAGCCTCCGTCAGCGATGGTGCGCGCCATTTCTCCCACTCCGTGTGGCGATTCTTCGGTCGCGTTTCCTGCAAGTGTCGATTCTTAGCTGCGGAGCCGGCGGTGCGTCGTTTCTTCAGCCGTGTCGATCTTATCCCCGCACGGCACTCTGTGTGTGGATTTCTTCCTCTTAGGCTGCCAGCTTCTCCTTTCAGGTTCCCAGGAACTGGATGGGCACCACAGGGCAGAGCAGGAGTCTCTCCAGTGACTTCAGGTGCTGGCAGAGAGAAGTCTTTGCTGTCCCTGGGACTTCAAACAAAAGGAGGCAAGCTCTAAATCAAGCCCTTGGAGATTTCTTCTCAAGATGGAAGGCACACAAAGTCCAGTCTTTGCCCTCTTACTCTGGCAGAAACAGCAACTGCAGGATAGCTCCACAAAGCACAGTCACAGGCAGGGCAGCTCTTCTTCCTCAGCTCTTCAGCTCTTTTCCAGGCAGAGGTTCCTCTTGTTTCCAGAAGTGTTTCTAAAGTCTGTAGTTTGGGTGCCCTTCTCATACCCAATTTCTCCTTTGAAGTAGGCCTACTTCAAAGTAAAGCCTCTTTTGAATGTGAAATCCTACCTTACCCAGGCCAGGCCCCAGACACTCACCAGGGGGTTGGAGACTGCATTGTGTGAGGTTAGGCACAGACCTGTCAGGTGTGAGTGACCACTCCTCCCCTCCCCCGTAGCACAGATGGCTCATCAGGATATGCAGGCTACACCCCAGCTCCCTTTGTGTCACTGTCTATTGTGAGGTTCAACCAGCCCAACTGTCAAACTGACCCAGACATGAAACCCACAAACAGGCAGAGTCACAGAAATGGTATAAGCAAGAAAATGCTCACTTTCTAAAAGTGGCATTTTCATACACACAATCTTAAAATTACCTTTACGAAAAGAGGAATTTTTAACTTGTGAGCTCAGAGACCCCAAACTCTATATGTCGATCCGCTCCCAAAGGGAATCTACACTTTAATCAGATTTAAAGGTAGCCCCCATGTTAACCTATGAGAGGGACAGGCCTTGCAACCTTGAAAAACAAAATTAGCAATATTTCACTGTCAGGACATATAAAACACATTACTATATGTCTGACCTTAACCATACACTTCACCCTGCCCTTGGGGCTACCTAGGGCCTACCTTAGGGGTGTCTTACATGTAAGAAAATGGAAGGTTTAGGCCTGACAAGTAGGTACACTTGCCAAGTCGAATTTACAGTCAGAACTGCACACACAGACACTGCAATGGCAGGTCTAAGACATGATTACAGAGTTACTTATGTAGGTGACGCAACCAGTGCTGCAGGCCCACTAGTAGCATTTGATTGATTTACAGGCCCTGGCACCTCTAGTGCACCTTACTAGGGACTTACTAGTAAATCAAATATGCCAATCATGATAAACCAATTACATACAATTTACACAGAGAGCATATGCACTTTAGCACTGGTTAGCAGTGGTAAAGTTCTCAGAGTTCAAAAGCCAACAGTAATAGGTCAGGAAAAATAGGAGGCAGGAGGCAGAAAAGATTGGGGATGACCCTGCATAAGCAAAAAAGTCCAACAAATATATATTTGTTTAGTATTAGTTAGTATCTGTTTAGGTTAGTATATGTTGTCCTACATGTGTCCCGTCATATAAGGGGGGTGAGTGGTAAATGTTTAGAGTGTTTAGTTAAATGTGGTAATTAAGTTTAGCATAGTGTAGTTAGGGCCAGTTGTGGGTAATGTATAGTTAGGATAGGTTAGGTCAGTACAGGTGTGTGACACAGTTTTTAGTTCTCCTTTAAACATAGTTATTAAAGTTTTACGTACTCCTTTACGCCATGTGTCATATGCTTGGGGATCTGGGCCTTTGTATGAGTGTAGAGTGCCAAATTTGTGTTGGCCTGTGTATTCCGTCCTGCATCCACATCCCACTATTGACATGTTAATTCCCACTTCCAACTGAGCTGTCACATTGGCAGCTACAACAAAGCTACATCTCTATACATCTGCCATCCATTGTACCCACCACTCAAGGTGTCCAATGTATTGGACAGGTAGGTATGATTTTAAAGATGTCATCGTTTGGGTCCTGTGTTGGAATCACAGGCACTGTGGGACATCTGCCTGCAGCCTGATGTTCATGTGAACCCTGATAAACTGAGTGGTGTCAATTTCTTATGAGGTTAAGTATACAAAATGCACGCCTATGGGTTTAAATTGTACTCCCCGGTGATGTTATTGGCCGAACACTCTTACACAGCCATTCCTGCTGTATGCTGTGGGTGTGGCACGTATGTTTTGGGTCAAAAGTCACATACACAATGATTGTCTTGTAGGGAATGTGGCCAGCATTGAATTCAATCTTGTAGATACCTTGGGCCTGATATATACTATTTTTACACAGCATTTGCCTCTTCTTTGAACCCAACAGCAGCACAAACTTACAAATTACAATTATATTTTTTAAGTTTGTGCTGCTTTTACTTCAGAATTGAGCCACAGGCAGCACAGATGATTTAAAAATCCAGACCCTTGTGCATAAATATCTGTCCACATAATTTCTGCACTCCTATATTGACACTCTGTGACCACTGACATGTTACATGCATCACAAATTTCCAGCAAAGTAGATGTGTCACATTAGACAGAGACAAAGTGGGTGTGTAGGTGCTGCTTATTTCAAAGTGTTGTAGTGCAAAGTTTACATAGTCCAGGTTTGTGAGTCCATTAGTGTGAAGCATTCTATTGTGACACAACACAAGTGCAGGGTTGAGGGACATGTCATTGGACATGCTGAGATGGAGTGTAATTCAGTGCAGAGGAACATTAATTGCCAATTGGGTAGTGAGAGACAATTGCAGTCCATAGTGGTAAGGTTAACAGTGTGTCAGAGAAGAGTGCATGTCACCAACTGTAGCAAGACTGGCATGTTGTCAAGCACAGGACAAAGGAAAATCAGTGCCCATGTGGCATAGGCTGGTGCTACTGGGTACTCCTACGGGTGAAGGTGATCTGTTCCACATCTTCATCCTCTGATGTGTGTGTCGTCTCCTCTGGCCTTGATGGCAGTGGTGGTGGGTTTGAGGGGACAAGACACACTTCAGTGGTTGGAAAAGTGGACTCCGAATTCCCGGCAGCTGCCAACTCTGGAACTCTGTAGGGCATAACTGCAGCAAGGAGGAGCTGGTGGTTATTGAGTATAGCAGCAACATCCCTGTGGTAGGCAGCCATGTCTGCCCAGAGGGAGTCCAGCTTGTTGTCATGCATGCAGCTGCAAGATTGGGAGGCCAGGTGTTGTGGCAACTCCCTCACTGCAGTGCTGAGGTCCCTCACACACTGTTGGAGTCCTTTCAGTAGTGATTGTTGGATTTGCATGGCTGCTGATTGTTCTGCGGATGTCATCATGCACATGCGCATCCCCTCAAGACTGGCTGCCATAGTTTGCATCCCCATCCACACCTCCTTGGTCAGCTCCCGCTGTACTCCCACAACTGCCCTCTCAAAGGTGGTCCCAGTGTCATCAGAGTCCTCAGCTGTGTTTGAGCTGGCAGGTTGTACTATTGGGGTGGTGGGTGGGTCCTTTGGGATGGCTGCTACATGTGTGCTCTTCCTTGTGACTTGAGGTGGTGTCTGGAGGGTTCCCAGGACATCTTGGAGGGGTTCCTGGCTGATGGTTGTCAGCTCGTCATCCATGTCATCAGGGTTGTCCAGGACAGGCAGATCCACAGGAGAGCCACCGTCCTCTGCAATTAGATATTGTACAATTAGTGTGTCTTTGTTGTGGCAGTTGTAATGTGACGTCTCTGACTTCCTATTGGTGGAACATTGTAATCTGGGTTCCCGTTCATTGTTCCTGTCATTAATGTTTGCATTCTCTCAGGCGTGTGCCCCATCTGCATGTCACATGTAGTGTGGGCAGTTTGGGGAATTGTCTGTGTCACATACTCTAGGTGTAGGTTCTGTCCAAATTGTTGCTTGCCACATTCTTGTCCTAATCAACCCTCCCTCTGTTTCCATTTGCATGGTGAGGCCTTGCAATGCTTGTTGGTGTGCTGATGCCATATGCACCACACATAACAATATGGCCCTGCCCCAGTCTATCATTTTTCACATACACCTATACAGTGCTGAGACCTAGCACCATACCATGTATTGCATTGGCATGACACGATACCGGTGTCAGCATTAGTAGTTTCTCATGCTGATGTTTGCGTATGTGTGCTACATCGCATTGCACTGATGGGCCTGGCAGAGTTCCATTTCCTCTTATGACTGTGCGAGTGTGTTTCACTAGCTACACACATATATCCTCTCACTCAACGCTGTTGTCTCAGCACTATGACACTTGAGATGTTGCATGATGGCATTGCAGCAATTGTGACACAGGCACAGGGGTAGACCCTGGATTGTGGTGCATGGGTATGAGATTACTGATGTGTACTTCACACTGTATGTGACAGTGCCTGATGTTTATTGAGTCTATGGACATGAGCAATTGACAGGAGATGCACTTGGATAAGGATTGAAGAGGACTGATCACGTAGTCACACTGAACCCTCATTTTGAGTGTGTTTATGCTATGGGCACCTAACTGCCATTTCCTAATTGACCAGCACACACAGCACAGGTAGTAGTGGCAAGTGTTGTCAATGGTAAATGCCGCTTGAGCCAATGGCCTGAGACTGGGCATTGTCCTCTAGTTTATATTCTGACAATACCAGCTGTCCTGTGACAGCAGCCCAGTTTTACGTTCTACCCTACCCTCCTGGTCTGCTACAGCATTTCCAGCAACGTTGGCATGGCGGTGTACCCCCATGAAAAGGTTTTGGTGTTGTGTTGTGCTGTGCCCCTGGATGACCCTGCACAGCCCATGCACCCGTGCTGTGCCCCTTTGCTCTTTCCACTGCCTTATTTCCAGGGCTGAAATGCATTGTGTAGTAGGTGTGTACCTCCCCCTTCTTGCACATGCCATTAAGGAACTTTTGTCCTCCATCGAACTTACTCCGCATAAATGTAGTTTCCTGGAATTCTGCGCTGTCTTGTCCTGCGATTCCTGTGACGATCTCCTCCAGGATGACGGCTGCAACCATCTTGTCCAGGGTCTCCTGCAGTGTTGGGCTCCCACCTCCGGTGTGCAGTGCTGCCTTCCTGTTCCTTGCCATTTTCTCCTTTGTCCTGCACTTGCAGTCATGCCAGCGTCTCTTACACTCGGTGACAGTTCTCCTGACCTCTGCCACACTGTTAATCTTGTCCACAATTTGTTGCCAAATTGCCTCTCTCCTTCCAGTTGGCAATTTAGAGGTGATAAATAATTGATGATGGTGCTCCGTCACCTCTCTGACTAGTATTTCATGCTCTTCTGCACTGAAGCGACACTTCCTTTTTTTCTTGTCTCTCCCCTGGGTCTTGTCTGTGTCTTCCTTGCTGGTTCCTGGTAGATTGAGGTATCCCTGGGGTCTCTCTGGGCTTCTGGGATCCATCGTGGGGCTCCTTAGCACTGTTTTCTGCGTTTGCATCGCTTTTTGATGCTATTGCAGTGAAAAATGGTGCATATCCATTTTGCGACATTTTCCATGTCGCAAACTGGATTAGAGTAATTTTTCCTGCGTTAATGTCATTTTGCCTTACGACAAGAAGCAATGGCTAGCGTAAAAAAATTACTGTAACCTCTTCTTAGCATCACCGTGCGTCAAAGTATAAATTTGACGCATGGGTGGCGCTAAGAAATGGTGTTAGCCCGCGTCAAACAATATAAATCTGGCCCTAAGTGCAGCATCGTAAAGCAAGATATTTGCACCTTTCTGATCACTCACACATGACACAAAAACACTTCTCAAATAGCTCTATACAAAGGCAAAAGATCCCTCATGTAGCCTGGCACTAAAGTGGGTAAGCACTTCAGCATCCCACATACAAGTAGTAAGCATTATACCAATACTACAGAACAATACAAAGTAATGCAACAACCCCAAGAATCTATTCTTTTCCTCATGGGCACAAGTTCACATCCCTGCAGGTTCACTCAACCTTTCATCCCTCTGATGCTCATAAAATGTGAACCATTGCTTTCAGTAAAGGAAAAACACTTGTTACTCAGCTCCAAGGTGCTCCTAGAGATGAATGTGTGTTTACATAAAGCAAGAGAACCCCTATGGGTATAGAGGGACCAGGACTACACATGTTTATAAAAGAACAAGAGTTTCTTGTGTGAAACGCAAGAACATCAGAATGTACATAGGAACACAATCAAACCTATCATTTTTTTGTCCAATAGACATTGCATAAATATTACTTGTGCACAGATATCCAACAATAGTGTGGGGTGAAAGTGTGCTTTATAAATATATATGTTATGTTATATTACATCTCCATTGGAAATACAATTTCTTCTTTTTGATAGTCATTTTGTCATATGGCTACTTCTTACTTCTTGCACAAAACCATATCTGACCTGAGTATAATGTACAGGTAATCTCAATAGTACTTTTTTCTAATATATGTTGTGTGCTCCATTTAGGCAGACATATGGCCTCATTATGAGGTTGGCGGTTCTGTGACTTTCATGTTGGCGGCGGCAGTCAGACCGCCAAAAGGCTGGCGGAGAAAACCGCCAGATTATGACAATGGCAATATTCACAACAGAATACAGCCAAGACACCGCTGGCACTAACCACTGTGGTCTGGCTGCCACAGATGACGTTTGCCACCTGCAGGCAGGTGGAGGTTTAGGGAAGGGTTTAGTTTTAGGTGGAGTGGTAGACTTCTTTGCAGGGGGAAGGGCATGGGAACCTGCGGGGGAGGGGCAGGGGAGGACTTGGAGGTGGAAGGGCTGGACTTGGAGAGGGACACAGCCCATTTAGGGGTATCACAGGGTGGGAGATTAGTAGGGAAAAAAGGCAAACTCTGAAAGGAAAGCTTTCTTAGGCACACGGGGATGGTCACAGCAAAAGGGTTTGGGTGTGGAGGGAGAGGGAGTGGTTGTAAGAGGTGTTGTTGTGGATGTCTTGGGTGCATGTTTGTGTGAGGTATGTTTGTGGGTGGAGGGTGTCTGTTGGGTGGATGAGTAAGGGTGTTTATGGGTCTTGGGAGGTGGGGGTGGAGGTGCTGGGGATGCCACAGAGGGTGGGTGAATGTCTGTTAGGGTGGTGAATGCAGGTATGGTGGATGTGCTGCATGTAGGCGTGTGTGTGGTTGTGGTGTCGGAGGGTGTGGTGACTGGGGTGGATGTCTGAGGTTCTGTTGTGGTGCTGCCTGTGGGTAGGATAGGTGTAGTGGCTGGATCTGTGAATGATGGTGTGGTGTGTACAGGTCTATCAGGTGTGCTGTCTGTGATGCTAGAGATGGTGAGGGTGTCAGGGCAGATTGTCACTGTTGCTGTGTGGGTAGGTGTATGTTGCTTGTGTGCATGCCAGTGGTGTGTCTTGTGGTGCTTGTGTTTGTCTGAACTACCCTTGGATGTTGAGGTGAATGCATACTTGTCTGTGTGCTTTTGCTGGGTCGGGTAAGAGGGCTTTGGAATTGGGAAGAGAAAGTTGGAGGGGGGACAGTAGACAAAGGGTGACTGGCTGCCATCAGTGTGGAGACCAGAGTCTGAAAGGATCTCTGAAGGCCAGCCAGTGCACAGTGAATTCCCTCCAGGAATGTTTTACTCTGTTGGATCTGAGTTGCTAGTCCCTGGATGGCATTCACGATGGTTGACTGACCCACAGAGATCGACCTCAGGAGATCAATAGCCTCCTCACTGAGGGCAGCAGGGCTGACAGGGGCTAGGGCAGAGGTGCCTGCAGCAAAATAGACGCACACCCTCTTGGGTGAGTGGGCACTACCAACTGGGTGGGGAGCTACAGGGAGGGTGGTGATAGTAAGGGGGGGCTGACAGAGATAGTGCTGAGGTGGTGTCCGATGGGTACGCCACCACCAGGGAATGCCCACTGGAGGAGGATTCCTAAGATGAAGATGTTGATCCTGTCTCCCTTGTGGCACTCTACTCGCCCTCTGGGCCACTGAGTCCCCCCCCCCTGTTAGTGGTATCAGCACTCCGGGTCCCTTGGGCAGCAGCTTCCCCACTCAGCTGTGCCCCATCTCCTTCCCCTGCCAATGCTAATGCAGACAAAGAGAGAGAGGGGGTCATCACATTCTTAACATACACATACGTTAAACAATACACAACATTCACAAGACATATATTTCTAAAAAATCCCCAGTTAGGAAACAATTTGAGCCTGTATCATGTCACACCTACTTCCCTCCAACTATCCCATATGACATCAGTAACACACAACATAAGGCAACTATCTGACCGCTACATCATCATCCCATCAAATCAGTGGTAACACATACTATTCTTGCACAAAATGAATTGGCTACATCAAAAGTCTCTCCCTATACAGATCCTCACTGTGTATCAACAAATCACCCTTAGAAAATGCTGCTAAATGAAAACAATATCATGCCTTGCCCTCATCCACACTTGCCTAGTCCATCACTAGTAGTCATGGCACATGAAAGTAAACTCATCTCACTTCTAACCCTACACATCATGTAGCTTTGCAATCAGATACCAAACATGTGGCACTATCCATACCATTCACAATGTCAAATACCTCAGATGAATTCACTACATGTGGCATACCAACATTGTGAGCCTTAGAATATAGCATAGCATGTCATACAAACATCTATCAAAAGTTACTTTAAAAGGGTTGTGAAGAATTTGGCAACACACTAATGATACTCATTGACACATAGACAAAAATGACATGTCCAGCAATTGGGGCCTACTTAGCACACAGGATACACCCACAGATAACCACAGGGAGCATGCCAACACCTTCTATGCAACGAACACTAATCATGTGCATAAAAGACACATACTATTCCTATATTCATGATGTGTATAAACTTTAACATGAATACAACTTTAACATGAATACATCACAATACCTGCATCACTAACAAATGCACAGACATGTGCAACCTAATACCTCAGGACTGAAGTAACACTGACATAATCCATTACAAATGTAACCATGATTTACACATACACCTAGAGTGCAGCAAATTGACTGACAGCATATTCCATTGCATCGATTGCATTTGTCAGATGGAACCTCAGCTACACTATAAAGTGAGGCAGAAATTAGCTGATCAATTACAAAATCTGTCTCAACTACCTCAGATTAGCAAAGGTAAGTCTGGCAAAGTAGAAGCCTCAACATCAAAATAGGCAAGAAGTTCCAAACGACACTTGATGTAGGCACAAAACAGTGTATATTGCACCGATATAGGTATGGTTCAGCCATATGTAGCATGGACAAAATACATGGCTAAGGGATCAGCAGGCTAGCCGCTTACCTTTTCTACACCACATGCATGGTACAAATTGTTTGCAAACACATGTCAATGATATGTCTGCTACTGTTACTGCTTAATTACCACCATGTTTTTCATGATGGAGGATGTCCACCCTGATCAACAATCACAATTGCCAATGTATAGTTCCGACATAACAACAGGGACACCTCCTTACACCTCAGAGGTAGTGAAGTAAGTATATAATGTGACAATCCTGTTTGGGGTGACAGCCTCACATGAAGTTCCCAATGATATCAGGACACAGGATAACTTGGCCCTGTTACTCATCTATCAGACCCTATGTTGTACATAGAGCTAGAGACAATATAAAAAGACTGGTCAGAAACCAAAGAGCTGGACAATCTACTAATTGGGTATATGGACTGTGGAACAGTAGGTGGGAAGGAAGATACTGCAGGTCACACATATGTACAGCAGTGCAGAGGTACACATATGACAATATCAAATGTGCATCAACACATGCTTTCATACTATGTGGTTGACATTGGTCTGTAACCTGTCCCTATACACAATACTTTGTCTACATCTGTGTATCAAAGTTGGCAACTGTAGAACTATGGCGGTCATTCTGACCGCGGCGGTCGGCGGTCGCCGCCCGCCAAGCGGTTCCCGCCGAAAGACCGCTCCGCGGTCAAAAGACCTTCCGGCTTTCCCGCTGGGCCGGCGGGCGACCGCCAGAAGACCGCCGGCCGGCCCAGCGGGACAGCCCCTTCAACAATGAAGCCGGCTCGGAATGGAGCCGGCGGAGTTGAAGGGGTGCGACGGGTGCAGTGGCACCCGTCGTGATTTTCACTGTCTGCACAGCAGACAGTGAAAATCTTTGTGGGGCCCTGTTAGGGGGCCCCTGCACTGCCCATGCCAGTGGCATGGGCAGTGCAGGGGCCCCCAGGGGCCCCACGGCACCCATTCCCGCCATCCTGGTTCTGGCGGTGGACACCGCCAGAAACAGGCTGGCGGGAAGGCGCTCGGAATCCCCATGGTGGTGCTGCAAGCAGCGCCGCCATGGCAGATTCCCTGGGCCAGCGGGAAACCGCCGGCTCCCCTTTTCTGACCGCGGCTTTACCGCTGGGGTCAGAATCGCCCAGGAAGCACCGCCAGCCTGTTGGCGGTGCTTCCGCCGCACTCCGCCATGGCAGTCATGGACCGCCAAGGTCAGAATGACCCCCTATGTCTCCCTAGGTGGCTCTTTACCTGTACCGCTCACCACATTGTCGCAGCTGAGCTACTCAGACATCATAACCTAACTAGCATAGGAAGAAACATGTGTTAAGTCAGTACTTACTCCTTTGTGGCTGCTGTGCTGCCCTCAAATGCCCATCCACCTCAGGGTAGTCCTCCGCCAATATACCGGCTATTAGAGGAGGTCAAGGTCTGATGGGCATCCCTCCCTCATTGGGAGGACATCCCCAACTGGACCTTCGCGGTCTTCTGGGCCCAGCGTCTCAGATCCTACCACCACTTTCAACAGTGGGTGCTCCGCCGGCTGTGAGTAGGCAAATATTCCCATCCTCTCAGTTCACAATCATGCACAATTGATTATCTGCATGCATCAACACCGACACAACTTCGCATTTCAGGTACACCATCATACACCCCAATTCACACACATTGGTATACCATTGGACTCACCTGCTTCTCTGGTGCACCATATAGCTGTCCATCCACAAGCTTGTCCAGCTCTTCATGGGTGAAGGCTGGTGCCCTATCACCTACAGGACGTGGCATGATAGCTCCCAGAGCAGTACACAACAGCTCAGGTAGTGGAGGTCTTGCTGGCAGCACTGGCAGGAGTAAAGTGAGCAATGCTGCAGAAGATGGAGGTCACGTCTGCCACATACAGGACCGTCACGACTGGCAGACATCGCCATTGGCCCAAGTCTGCCACCACCAGCAATGTGTTCCAGTGGCAATTTACATGGCGGTTGTAATCGTCTACCACCATGATGGCATCCGTTGGTTGAGTTAGGTCACTTGCACATGTCCAGTACAGTAGGTCAGGCGGGTGCCACTTTGAGCACATTTGATGTATGGATAAGCTTTTGAATCTGCACGTGTTAGACTTTTCATCCTTGGCTTGGTCTCCCTTAACTTTTGCCTCTGTTCTCCAGGTTGTTGATGTGTGCTGGACTCTGATTTTGCTATTTTTGTTACTCTGGGCACTTTGCCACTGCTAACCAGTGCTAAAGTGTAAGTGCTCCTTTGCAAAATGTGTATGTAATTGGCTTATGCATGATTGATATATTTGGTTTACTAGTAAGTTCCTAGTAAAGTGCACTAGAGGTGCCAGGGCCTGTAAATAAAATGCTACTAGTGGGCCTGCAGCACTAGTTGTGCCACCCACATAAGTAGCTCTGTAATCATGTCTCAGACCTGCCACTGCAGTGTCTGTGTGTGCAATTCTAACTGTAAATTCGACTTGGCAAGTGTACCCACTTGCTAGGCCTAAACCTTCCCTTTTCTTACATGTCAAACACCCCTAAGGTAGGCTCTAGGTAGCCCCCAAGGGCATTGTGCAGTGTATGGTTAAGGTAGGACATATAGTAATGTGGTTTACATATCCTGACAGTGAAATATTGCTAAATTCGTTTTCACTGTTGCAAGGCCTGTCCCACTCATAGGATAACATGGGGGGCTACCTTTAAATCTGATTAAAGTGTATATTCCCTTTGGGAGCGGATGGACATGTGGAGTTTGGGGTCTCTGAGCTCACGATTTATAAATACATCTTTTAATAAAGTTGATTTTAACATTGTGTGTTTGAAAAAGCCACTTTTAGAAAGTGAGCATTTTCTTGCTCATACCATTTCTGTGACTCTGCCTGTTTGTGCATTCCCTGTCTGGGTCAGTTTGACATTTGGGCTGGTTGCACCTCACACTAGACAGTGACACAAAGGGAGCTGGGGTGTAGCCTGCATATCCTGATGAGCCGTCTGTGCTAGTAGCGAGGGGAGGAGTGGTCACTCACACCTGAAAGGGCTGTGCCTGCCCTCACACAATGCAGTCTCCAACCCCCTGGTGAGTGTCTGAGGCCTGGCTTGGGCAAGGCAGGATTTCACATTCAAAAGCCACTTTACTTTGAAGTAGGCCTACTTCAAAGGAGAAATTGGGTATAAGAAAGGCACCCAAACTACAGACTTTAGAAACATTTCTGGAAACAAGAGGAACCTCTGTCTGGAGAAGAGCTGAGGAAGAAGAGCTGCCCTGCCTGTGACTGTGATTTGTGGAGCTACCCTGCAGTTGCTGCTTCTGCCAGAGTAAGAGGGCAAAGACTGGACTTTGTGTGCCTTCCATCTTGAGAAGAAATCTCCAAGGGCTTGATTTAGAGCTTGCCTCCTGTTGTTTGAAGTCTCAGGGACAGCAAAGACTTCTCTCTGCCAGCACTTGGAGTCTCTGGAGTGACTCCTACTCTTCCCTGTGGTGCCCAGCCAGTTCCTGGGAACCTGAAAGGAGAAGCTGGCAGCCTAAAGCCAAGGAAATCCACGCACAGAACGCTGTGCGGGGAAAAGATAGACCCAACTCCGATCTGCGGCTGAAGAAACAACGTGCCGCCGGTTCCGCAGCTTAGAATCGGCGCTCGCAGGAAACGTGCAGCATGCCTGACGGAGGCTGGGAGATCACAACCAGCGGTGCGGGGTTTTCGGATCATCGTGTGGCTGGATTTCCGACTCAAGTACCGCTGGGCGTGTAAAAACAACGCAAGGCCTGCCCGGACCCAAGAGTGCTGACCAGATCGACTCATTGCTCTCCTGCGGAGAGAAGAAATGACACACCCGACCCGGCGAAAGGAGAAACAACGCAAGGTCCTGCTCGTGAGTGGAATCAACGCATTGCAAGCCCTTTTTGACGCGCACCGCCCGTGCGGGGTTATTTTTTACGCACCCAAGGTACTTTTTCACACTGACAGTGTTAGTGTGTGTTTAAAACTACTTAAAGACACTTTTTGCATTTTTATTGATAACTTTACTTGTGTATTGTGGATTTTGGTTAGATAAATATTTCCCATTTGTCTAAACCTGTGCTGTGTCATTTTGTAGTGTTTTCATTAAGCTACTGTGTGTGTTTTGGTACAAATACTTTACACCTAGCACTCTGAAGTTAAGCCTACTGCTCTGCCAAGCTACTAAGGGGGTAAGCGGGGTTAGCTGAGGGTGATTCTCTTTTACTCTGACTAGAGTGAGGGTTCATGCCTGAACAGGGGGTAACCTGACTGTCAACCAAAGACCCCATTTCCAACAGCGCCATTAACAAATCCCTACATTGTGCCAATTATCAGTAAGTAATATCTTCAGGTTTCTTCGTCTATTTGTGAATGTGAGTAGTTAAATCAGTGTAACATAGGGATATATTCTGATATAAATGTACACCTATTCTCAACATACATTGGCCCTCATTACGACCTTGGCGGGCGGCCGCCAATGCGGCCGCACTCCCGCCAATGCGGCCTCACTCCCGTCGCGGCCATCAGGAGATCCCCGCTGGGCCGGCGGGCGGAAACCTGGTTTCCGCCCGCCTGGCCCAGCGGGGATCTCGTCCGCAACACAGAAGCCGGCTCCAAATGGAGCCGGCGGTGTTGCGGCCCGTGCGACGGGTGCAGTTGCACTCGTCGCGCTTTTCACTGTCTGCATAGCAGACAGTGAAAAGCTGCATGGAGCCGTGGCAGGGGCCCCCAGGGGCCCCGCGACTCCCATTTCCGCCAGCCTTTTCATGGCGGTGCAAACCGCCATGAAAAGGCTGGCGGGAGGGAGACTCGTAATCCCTGGGCAGCGCTGCAAGCAGCGCTGCCCTGGAGGATTGCTCCTGGGCAGTCGTAATAGCAGGGATTTCACCGCCAGCCTGCTGGTGGTGAAATCCGCCAAAACAACCCTGGCGGTCTTTGACCGCCAGGGTTGTAATGACCCCCTATGTACGTTGCTAATGTAGATAATGTACGAAAAGTATGTTTCAAGTAATAAGTCGGTTAGACTAACAAACACAGATTGATATGCATGTACATTATGTTAGATAATAGGGAGAATGTGCACCAAGGGGAGTGTCATAGGATGCATAGCAATTCGTGGTCCTGTAAATGGCAGCTATTGTAACAAAACTCAATTGCAGATATGATGTTCATTATGCGTGCATTGTTCATTTTACATACAAATTTCACATGTTTCCACATAGTTACCCTGGCATGAGGGGAGGAAGACAACCTCAAGTGTACCACCCACTAGTAGACCTGCAGACCATGGAAGAGAGACATACTATCCAGTCATTTCGGCTGAGTAGGCATACAATCATGGATCTTTGTGATCAGTTGGAGCCTGATCTGATACCTGTCATTCGCAATCCCTATAGCACACCTCCCAACCTTCAAGCAATATCAAAGCTACACTTCCTGGCCACTGCATCATTTCAGATACAGAGGTCCTAACTGCAGGGATGTCACAGCCAATGTTCATTCTGGTTTTGAATGATGTTCTGTCAGCATTGTTGAAACACCTGGAAAGCTACATCAGGTTTCCCCAAGGTGCAAATGTGGCCTATGTGAAGGCAGAGTTTTATGCAATGGGACACATTCCAGATGTGTTTGGAGCCATAGATGGCACCCATGTAGCCTTGGTTCCCCCCACGGTCAATGTACATGTATATAGGAACATGAGAAGCTATCACTCCATCAACATTCAAGTTGTGTGTTTGGCAGACAAGTACATTTCACAAGTCAGTGCAAAGTTTCCAGGATCAGTCCATGATTCCTTCATCATGCGGAACAGCAATATCCCACTGCTAATGACACAAATCAACACGGACAGGGCCTGGCTGGTTGCTAAGTCTGATTTGACAAGTGTTTTTTCCAAACTTATCTCCTGCTATCAGAATGGTGCAAGTTCTCAATATATATTTGTCTATTCCTACGTACTTGCTTACAGGTGACTCTGGCTAGCCTAACCATCCTTGGTTGTTGACACCAGTGAGATACCCAACCACGCCAGGGAAAGTCCACTACAATGAGGCCCACGGAAGGACAAGGCATGTCATGGAGTGGACTTTTGGGCTACTGAAGGCAAGATTTTGCTGACTGGACAGATCCGGAGGAGCCCTCCTTTACTCATCCAACAAAGTATGTCAAATGATTGTTGCCTGCTGCATGCTTCACAATCGTGCCTTGAGACGTCAGATACCATTCCTACCAGATGAGCGGGAGCCAGGAGTACCTGTGGGTGGAAATGCTGATTTGACAAGTGATGATGAGCCAGACGAGGATGAAGCAGGAGGCTCCAAGGCAGATCTCATCAATCAGTACTTTAACTGACTCAAGGTATGTGATGTATTCCTGATGCAGTGATTTTAAATATTAAACCAGGGTTGATGTGTAGCATGCCACCTACTCTTTACCATCAGCTATGAGGTATTAGGTAGCTGAAATGGCTATGAGCGAGTTGTGCATGCAACAAACTGGTATATAGTGTCATGTATTGTTATTGCGCACGCAAAGTCACTCTTATGAACATGACTTGTCTGAATTGAGGAATGTTTTCAGCTATGTCCTGTCTGTCATTTATGTCAATCACAGACTTGTCAAGTTCCAGTTTGACTCTTCATCGTTCGCAAGTCACAGACAGTGTCAAAACAGGTGGGAATTGCAGGCACACATGAGAAGTGGATATGGCTGAAACCAGGTAATGAATGCAGTGAGTGTGAAGTGTAAGTAACATGGCCAGACTGTCAGGACACCGAGGTGGAATTGTGTTCACCCATCAAGATTACCTGCAAGGTACTGGAGGTGGTCAAATGGTGCATTTGGTGTGTCCATATGTGTTTGGCACATGTGAAAATATGGAAACATAGCTTCTACCATCTCAGTGGTATTGGCTGTATGTAACCTACCTCGGACCTGGCTGTCAGTGTCTTTCTACTTTGCAGACCAATGTGCCTGCCTCTGTGGATTGGCATAGTTGAATGGCAAGCCTACAAGTATGTGACGAATGTAAGTTAAAGATCCCTGGACTGGGGACATCAGTACTCATATCTGTCTGTACCATGAGGTATATATATTAGGAGGCTAAGGTATGGTCATGTGAAAAGGCTTTCCCAGCTGATACGAAGGACCAATCTGTATGCCTTCTGGCTTGTAGGAAGACTGATATGTCCCTAACTTCTGAATCCTGTGGATTTGCATTGTCTGCTACCTTAGCAAACATCTTGATGTTACTATCAGTTATACTCTGTGTTGTTTACATGTCTACCAATAAATATGTGTAGATGTAGTATGCAACAGTTTTTTAATCTGTCCATGTTTGGCTCCTAATGTAATGAGCTTTATGCTGATAGGGTCCATGTGTGATGTCCATAACATAGATGGTACAATACAGAGGGACATATTGATAGCAGAGTTGGCATGTATCACAGTTGCACATGGTTGAAAAATGACACAATATAAACATTGAAGGGTTCAGTCATGGTGGCTGGAATCATCAGACTAGCTGCCACACCATTTAGATACACTAGTCCAGTGTCCTTGTACCATGGAAACATTGAGTTTGCTTTGAGAACAGTCAACAGGGTGTGGCATACAAGTGGAACAAGTCAGGAGAGGTTCACTTCCTGGCATTGGCTTTGGTCTTGGCATCTGCTCCTCCTGGATGCCTGGGTGGATGTCCATGTTTGCAGGGTGAGGGTTCCCATGCTAGTGATAGTGGAGTGTCTGAGGCATGTTCTTCCCCTTGCAGGGCCTCAATTCCACTAGCAGCCACAGTTGTAGAATGGCTTGAAGACTCATTGCTAGTGGAAGAGGCCTGATGTTGTGCTGCAGTCATACTCAGGGTAGTGTTGACATCCTTGAGCACCCAGCAATGGAAACCAGGCAGGCATTTTGTGCCTGCCACTGCTGCATGACTTCCTGGTGGTGCGCCCTCTGCAGCTGTTGGATTTCTCCCATCATGGTGATTACCTGGTCCATCATGCCTTGGGAATTTTGGTACGCTCCCAAAACTTGGGAGATGATTTCCTGGTCAGTATTGTCCCTTGGAGCCCCTATCTGCTGTCCCACAGCATCCCTCCCATGCACCCTACTCCCACGTGCATGTGCCCCTGGCACATTGTGCCCACTCCCAGTGGTGGCAGGTCCATCATGGTCAGGGGTGTCAAGAGGAGACTCGGGTACCTCTACTGTGGATCACACAATGGATGAAACAGTCCTTGGAACACAGGTTTGGGGGCAAATGGTTTCCTGTGATGTAGATGCAACAGGGCTGGGAGGAGTCGATGTGGACAGGGTAAGGCTGACATTTGTTCACTGACCAGGTGTCCCTGATGGGCCAGCTTCCTCTTCAGTGTCCACACATCCAGGGGTGTTGTCCTCAATGAGGCCTTCATCCAGAGGGGTTGTGGCAGTCTCTGGTATCCTGGCCACGGTGACATTGGCAAGGTTAACTGTGGGAGAAGTGTAACTCAGAGTTTCTGTTACATTTAGGGTAAAATTGCTGCTTAAACGTTCTTAAACGTACTGCTGCTGAACATCCACAAGGAGAGTGGATTTTCAGCAGTCACGGAACTTAGGTTGAGTACCTTCAATATGAGTGTGCCTACGGGAGGGTCATGAGGTGGATAGTTGAGAAGGTAGAGAACAACCCACAGTTTTAACTTTATAGGTTTTGACAAGCCTTCCCAAAGATTTTCACACTCAATATGCACACCAACCCCTAAAAGATCAAAGAAGTTGAAATAAGTGTGTACATTGAATGGTAAAAGCATCCAACCACTATCATAATTTCTGAGGGTTAAAAGAACATATTTAGCCATCTGTTGAAATATCTTCCAATTGGATTGAAAAACAAATAGTTGCACCCAAATATGAATTATGTTTACTCCCTGCAAATGGACTGAAATCATGTCAAATTGTAACTGTAAGACTATGAGTCAGACATTTCACTGTGGTTTTGAGAATCACATCCTGTTTGAAGGACAGGAATAAGATCTAAGGTGCCGCACAGAAAGCTAGCTGAGAAGCCAGCCCCTTTTTAAGTCAAGCCTACCTACCTGCAAAAGACCTACTGTCAGTCAAATATTTAAAGTGAGCCTAAAGCCATTGCTTACCTTTAGTTTGCCTTATTGTCACTCTTGTTTGTTTGGTTCTTATACGATAGCTTGTCTTGTCAATCTTGTGTTTGTCCCTCCCCTACAGCATGCACTCTTTATTTATGTTCTTCCACTGCTCACCTTTAGGGAACTACTTTTCTTAACCACTTCTTGAGAGTACATACATTTTCCAGCTGTCTTCCTTGGGTGCTTTTCTCCCCTGCACCCTCTGTTGCTCTATCTCATTCATATATTCTGATCAATCATGGATCCGTAAATAAAAAAAATCAACCTGCGTGTTAGAAATGGAGTCTTTGGTTGGCAGTCAGCTTACCCCCTGCCCAAGCAAGGACCCTCACTCTAGTTAGGGTAAAAGGGAATCACCCTCAGCTAACCCCTGCTCACCCCCTTGGAAGCTTGGCACGAGCAGGCAGGCTTAACTTCAGAGTGCTAGGTGTAAAGTATTTGTACCAACACACTCAGTAACCTAATGAAAATACTACAAAATTACACAACACAGGTTTAGAACAATAGAGAATATTTATCTGAACAAAACAAGACCAAAACGACAAAAATCCACAATACACAAGTCAAGTTATTAATGAAAAAGCAAAAAGAGTCTTCATGTCCTTTTAAACACAACGCTAACGCTGTTAGCGTGAAAATGTACCTGGGTTGCGTCAAAATTACCCGCACGGGCGAGTTTGCATCGAAAAAGGTAAGCTGTGCTTCGACTTCTCACCCGCAAGCGAGGTCATGCGTTGTTTCGCCTTCTCTGGTCCGATCCACGTGTGTCTTCTCTTTCCCAGCAGAAGGGCGATGCGTCGATCCAGATAAAGCACCTCAGGTCCGGGCAGACTTGCGTTGTTTTTCCGTGCCCAGCGATGTTGCGTTGTTGCAGCCTCCATCAGTAATGCTGAGCGTTGTTTCTCCAGCCGCGTACGTCGATTTCACAGCCGCGCTGCAAGCGCTGCGTCGCTTTCAGCCACAGAGCCGGCGGCGGGTCGTTTTATTTTAGTCGCTCTTGGAGCTTGCGTCAGAAATTTCCCAGCGATCTATGCAATTTCCCAGCGATCTATGCGGGAATTTCCAACCTTGGTCCACTGGCTTCACATGACAAGCCCCCAGGAACTGGATAGGGCACCATTTGGCAGGGCAGGAGTCTCAGCAGAGGCTCCAGGTGCTAGCAGAGAGAAATCTTTGCTGTCCCTGAGACTTTAACAGGAGGCAAGCTCAGTTTCAAGCCCTTGGAGAGTCCTTCACAAGCAGGAAGGCACACAAAGTCCAGTCTTTGTCCTCTTGCACAGGCAGAAGCAGCAACTGCAGGAAAGCTCCACAAAGCACAGTCACAGGCAGGGCAGCTCTTCTTCCTCAGCTCTTCAGCTCTTCTCCAGGCAGAGGTTCCTCTTGGTTTCCCGAAGTGATCTAAAGTCTGTGGTTTTTAGGCCCCAGACACTCACCAGGGGGTTGAAGACTGCATTGTGTGAGGGCAGGCCCAGCCCTTTTAGGTGTGAGTGACCACTCCTCCCCTCTCTACTAGCACAGATGGCTCATCAGGATGTGCGGGCTACACCCCAGCTCCCTTTGTGTCACTGTCTATTGTGTGAGGTGCAAACAGCCCAACTGTCAAACTGACCCAGACAGGGAATCCACAAACAGGCACAGTCACAGAATGGTTTAAGCAAGAAAATGCTCACTTTTTAAAAGTGGAATTTTCACACACAAAATCTTAAAATCAACTTTATTAAAAGATGCATTTTTAAATTGTGAGCCCAGAGACCCCAAATTCCACATGTCTATTTGCTCCCAAAGGGAATCTACACTTTAATCATATTTAAAGGCAGCCCCCATGTTAACCTATGAGAGGGATAGGCCTTGCAACAGTAAAACCGAATTTAGCAGTATTTCAATGTTAGGACATATAAAACATATTAGTATATGTCCTACCTTAAACATACACTGCACCTCGCCCATAGGGCTAACTATGGCCTACCTTAGGGGTGTCTTATATGTAAGAAAAGGGAAGGTTTGGCCTGGCAAGTGGGTACACTTGCCGAGTCGAATTGGCAGTTTGAAACTGCACACACAGACACTGCAGTGGCAGGCCTGAGCCATGTTCACAGAGCTACTATTGTGGATGGCACAACTAGTGCTGCAGGCCCATTAGTAGCATTTGATTTACAGGCCCTGGGCACCTCTAGTGCACCGTACTAGGGACTTACCAGTAAATCAAATATGTCAGTCATGGATGAACCACTTACATATACATTTTGCATGGGAGCACTTGCACTTTAGCACTGGTTAGCAGTGGTAAAGTGCCCAGAGTAGCAAAAACAGCAAAAACAGAGTCCAGCACACATCAACAACCTGGGAAACAGAGGCAAAAAGTTAAGGGAGACCACGCCAAGGATGAAAAGCCTAACACTGCATCACAAGCATGCATCATGATGCATGTGTGTGCCTACAAAATGCCAGGGCTACAATTACAAGAAGACATGTCTTTGTCATTGTACCTTTTTCTCCTTTTGTTTATGACATACAGCATCGACATTTTTGCTGATGCTCTACGGCACGCACAAAAGTCTTTGGCAGAGACAGTGAGGGGAATACATTTTGATGCAAAACTGCACTAAAGCAGTTTTGCACCAAAAGGTTTAGCACCGGCTTGCATCGTTCCTGAGCGCCAGCTGGGTGCCATATTTATGGAATGGTGCAAGACGGTGCAAAGAGTGGGCTAGTATTAAAAAAAAGTGACGTTAGCCAGTTGGGGTGGCGATATGGGAGAAGGGGGGTTTGCACCAAAAAATGACGTTAGGCTGGTTAGGGTGAAACAAAATGCCTCTAACCATTATAGTGTCATTTTCTGATGCAAAACCATCCTTACACATGACTCTTGTCTTAGAAAAGGAGTCATGCCCACCAATGCAATGGCCAGCACAGGGGACCAGTGTCCCCTGGGCATGGCCATTGCACCCTGTGCCATGCAGGGAGCCCCAAGTTGGGCCCCCCATGGCACTTTAATTTAAAAAATAATAATACTTACCTATACTTACCGGGGATGGGGTCCCCAATCCTCCGGTGTCCCTCTGGTGTGGGTTTGGGTGTTCCTGCGGCTTGTGGAGGACACCTGTGGACCCATTCCATGGTGTTTAACCATGGAAATGGATCTACAGGTCCCCTAACACTTGGTCTGACCCAAGCGTTAAATAATGTTGAACCCCTCCTCCCACCCATGCGTCATTTTAGCACAGGGGGATAAATATTGGGCAAGGGAGTTAGCACAATTTTTGAGATGGGAACGCCTACCTTGCATCTCATTGATGCAAGGTAGGTTCACACATCCAAACAACGGTGCAAACTCCAATATTTTGACATCAGACAGGTCTAACGTCAAAATATAAATATGGAGTTAGTTTTGCACCAAACTTGCTTTAAAAAAATGACGCACATTTGGTGCAAATGGAGTATAAATATGCCCCAAAGTCTCAAAGGCAAGACTAAATGGCTTTACCAATGCCTGTTATTAGTGGAAGTAGCAGAAAGTATATGGCGCTTCTGTTTTCATTGTGTAGAAACGATTAGGGAGCATACACTCTGTTGAAATAGCATCAAAGGGGAGGAAAAAAAAAGGTAATGCATGTAGAAGCATGTGAACTCAACACACTTTCAAGAGCGTAGTGGTTAGTGGTTTTCCTTTGGAAATAACAAATTTGGTGTGTGTGTGTCTGTCTGTCTGTGTTGGTTAAACATTCGAGCGTACTTTGTCCTTACTGGGTAATGCACCTGCACAATGTTGAAAATGTTAATAAAAAAGAAAAATAGAGAAAGAAGCCCAGTAATATCAAGATAATCTATTAGTTACATAAATGCAAATAATACGCCAGATGTAGTGAACATTATGTAAATAATATTTTATTTATATCATTTAAAAAGGTTATCAGGAGCATTATTTAAAGAGTTTATAATTTGTTTTCAAGTGAATGTCAAACAACCTCTGAACACGCACATAGTGTTGGCCACAGAGACATACAAAGTGCAAAATCTAAAATGACACTCCTATTTTCGGGATATCCTTGCTAATGTGGTGTTTTGTGTGTGAATGTCACTTCCTTAATTCTGGACAGTTATAGAAAGGGTGTTAACTTTTCAGCTGAATAAGCTGCCCTGAAAACCCAGCAAAAAATTACTGATGGACCATCTTGACCACGTTCTTAAGACCGACTCAGAAAAAGATCCTATGGTCCTACCAATGTAGCTTGTAAAAACACTCTAGAAATGCAGATTCCTCTTTTTCTTAATTTAAATAAAGTTGAAACGCCACACGTATCCCTAAGTGTACAATGGGCCTGATTCACAAAAGTAAACTTACACTTTTGTGTAAGTTTAAAATTTTTTTGCTATTCACAAACTACGAGTTAATAGTAGGTTTACCACTGCAGAGACACCGCAGCCATGGCAGGGAACTCCCCACATAAAAAGAAAGAACAGGTCTATCTTTCCTCAATACAATAAAAGCTCAACTGAGGACCAAGTACTTTGCTAACTACAGTTCAATGTGAAATATGGCCTTGCTAACAAAACTCTGGCAGTGAACTGTAGTATGACCCTTTTAGACTAATTTCTGTGACTCACTCAGACTAAATTACACCAGTTGAAACTATGGAATCACAGGGGGCGGGCCAAGTGCCCGGTCAAGATGGCTGCACTCTGAGCAAGCTCCCAACGGTGCATGGCTTACGGGCCTCCTCCTAATACCATCTAGGGGAGTCGCCACCATGAGAGGGGTTTCTTCCCACCCCAGGAGGTCGCACCTGTCTTCAAGGGCCCCAACCACCGGCTGATGGGGCCACCTGAAGCCCAGTGAGGCCTAGGCCAGAACAGACTGGTGCAACGCTGCAGTTTTGCCACAACACTAGACACTTGGGGGCTTCCAGTGCTGCAACTTCCCCACTCCGGGGGCCCCTGCTGGCCAGACCATCTGCCCAGACTTTATCTGTTAGGGGCAACGTGGAGTCCCCCGCTGTACTGGGAGGACGCCCGCATCGTGCTCAACGAACGTCTGATGTCCTGGGCAGAAGGAGGGCCGTATTTCTTTGATCATTGGCTGCAGCTTTCCCTACAACGTTGCCAGCACATACTACCGTGCCCTCATCGTCAGCCGCCATAAACCACCACCTTGGGCTGGAAGGGACTGAGTCCTTTGTCCACCTTCAGACCTCACCAGGGGAAGGTCTTCATCAAATTGTGGCCTACTTCCTTTTGAGTTTCATCTACTAGGGGTAAAGGGGCCCTGTCTGACATTTCTAGCCCTAGGGTAGCCTTAATGTCCCTCCTCATCTCCATGCTAGACAGGCCTGGCCCACTGGGTCTACAGGCACCCTCCCCACCTCCAACCCTCTTTTTGTCTGAAGGAGTGATGTGAGATATGGACTGCCTCCTTTTTCCTCACCAAGGCTGAGTCACTCCCCTGGGGAGACTCAGAGGTCATCCCTGGCCCAGAGACACGCTTGATGTACCAATGCACAAGGGTTTGAAGGGACCGGCCTATACTGTGACTAGAGGGGGGCTGCAATACTGCTCCAGGCCTCGTGATGTTTTTGTCCACCCTTTCTCTAAGCCGCCTCTGGGTGACTCTGCCTGGCAGCCTAACTTTGGACTCCTGACATCGCCACACTTATGCCTCATCCGGCTGCCGTTCTGGTTGCTTTCAGTGGCCCATCCCAAGGCTCCCTCCTTGATAAGAGCTACTCCTGGTGTCCATAGGTTCACTCTGGCCTCCCATTCATCATGTCAAAATCTACTAGACAGCTCCACTTCATAGAGGCAGTGATGGGGAAACAGTCAAAGGATGGGAAAGATGTGGATCCCTCCTCCGAGTCTGCCCTGGATATCATAATGAGGGAGCTGGGAACGCCCAAAACCATGCTGCCTGAAATGGCGGACAATGCCTCCAAGACTTCGGCCGACATGCAGAGCATCCATCAGGATAATGCATCTTTCAACACCAGGTTGATTTTGGCTGAATCCTCATTGGACCAAATTGAAGACAAAATTGTGGCTTCCATCGACTAGCAGCAGGATCACTGGCGGCTCCAGAGGGAAATTGTGGAGTTGGAGGACCACTCCCACAGGGACAATGTTCGGATTTGAAGGGTAGAAGAACAACAAGAAGGAGATGACATTAAAGGCTTCCTGGCTTCATTCCTCCCTGCCCTGATGGGCATGTCCTTTAATCCTCCCTTGGAGTTCCAAAGGGCCCACATGATTCGCCAAAATTCCCACCACTCAAAGAAGGTCCGAGGTGGATCATTGCCTGCTTCTTAGGACACCAGCAGGCCCGCCAAGTGATCCAGGCAGCTAAGAAATGCAGCTCTTCTCAACATGATTGACACAAGATCTTCCTGTCCCAGGTCTTTTCCCCAGAGACTCAAGCCCTCCATAGGTGCCTTTTCTAACTATGACCTCACTTCAGCAACTTGGCATCTGCTATGGCCTCCTGGACCCTGCAGTCATGTTGATCACTTATGGTAATAAGACAATGGAATTCCTCAGTTGGAGGGGTATCTGGAGGCAGACATACAAGCTGACATGGACCTGTGCCTCCCATGGCCTTTGTCTGGATGGCATTGCAAGACAGTAGTCTGGCAGACTGAAGCCACCATTCCCTTGCAAGGATTCACATCCCAGGGAAAAATCACAGTCCCCCTTAAAGCTGCTGCCTCTGCTAATGGGGCTTCCTGCTCCTGAGCCCCCATGGGTTAGGTCAATTGAATTTGCAACCCACCACACCTCCACCATGTATACCCTGTTAGTTGCAGCACCCCATGGTTGCCTATCGGCTGCCTACTGCTAGTTGCTTCCTCTTCGGCATCCCCTACCTATGCTCAGCAATACAACGGTTCCCCACTCCTTACCCACCTTGTGGCCCATACTCTACACTTTAGTGAAGCCCTGACTACTGACCTTCAGCACCCAGGCCCTTCTCTCTGGCCCATTCAAAGTAGGCTTACTACTTTCCAAAGGTGGGTCAGAGAATGCTCACCTGTTTTCCCCCTTTATATTCCTTACTCCCTCCCACTTTCCTTCCCAATCCTCTCGAGCCCTTGGACCCTCCCCATAAGCCCTTTTGTCTTGTTACCTTGGAGCCTGGTGGGTATATGTCCTCTCCTCACCCCTTTATAGTGATTTTCACGAACATGAATGGCTTCACCCATTATATGAAGAGCCGGAAGAGCTTTAGTTACACCCGCTCCCTTAGGTCCAACATTGCTTTTCTCCAAGAGACTCACATTTTTGATGCAAGGAGTCAGAAACTCACCTGTGGCTGGGTGGGCCGGGAGTACCATGCATGCAAGGTCCTGCCACAGGTCAGAGAGGCCCCCTCCATCAAACTTTACCACAAGGGCGGTGTCACCATATTGCTAGCCAAACACCTGCCGGCCAAGACCCTCCAGACTTGGCGCAACTATCACGCCCACTTTGTACTTATTAAGGTTTCCCTCTATGATCAGGCCCTCCTCCCTTTCGGTTTTGTGTATGCTCGATCCATTCTAAGAAAGCTACCTATGCTGTCTTGACTGAGACTCATCCAACATCCGAGGCAAAAAAGTCTCTTAGATGTGGACTGGAATACGGTTCCAGACCTCTTTCTGGACAAATCCAAACAGCCTTTACACCGCAAAACCGCAGACGAGGCCTCCAGCGTGGCCTGGTGTAGAATCTTTCCTTGACTGACCTGTGGAGACTGCTCTACCCTGCCAAGTTGGACTACACCTACACTTACGGGGTACAAAGCACCTAGTCCAAAATAGACTCTCTTTTCAGTGCGGCTGTGGTCGGCCACTTGGCCGGCGCAACAATAATCCCTCTTGGGGTGTGAGACCATGATGTTATCAAACTTCGTCTTGACTTGGATGCCATCTGCCTACCCCCTTGAACTGGCTCCTCAACATTTTATGCTGCAACTCCACTGTATGCAAGGAGCGATTGCGCTTGCATCTCTATTCTTTTGATGATGCAAAAAAGATGTAATTGATTCACCAGGTACCCTGAGGGTGGTGGGAAAGGTCACGGCTAGAGGTTACCTAATGCACAACACCTCCCAGCAAAAGCACGAGTTATTGAGCAGTGCATTACAAGCGTGAGGAGAAGGCAGGATGCCTCCTGGCAATGCAGTTATAGCAACAGGAAGCTTCAGTCAGCATACCGGTAATCTGATGGACATCTGGCTACTGCCTGATTTCTGTGTGGAATGTGGGCACGAAGGTGTTCGCAAAGGTGTTGACCAATAGACTCGAGGGTGATACCCTCCTCGGTCTTTAAGGACCAGGTTGGGTTTGTTCCCCACGCACCTCATTTCCCCACATTCAGCTTCTCTTAAATATCCTCTGTAGAGTTGGACTGGACAAATGATAAAAAAGCTGACAGTATACCTTAATGCCAAAACGTCTTTCAACAGATTTTAGTGAGATTACCTCTTCCAGGTGTCACATCATTGTTGGTTGGGCCCAGTGTTTCTAAACTAACTCTAGAGCTGTAATACTGCCTCATGGCTGTTGTCACATGCCATGGTCATGCCTGTGCTCCCTTTGAATTCTATAGGGGCACTAGACAGGGCTGCCTTCTTTCCCCACTTCTCTTTATCCTGAAACCTTTGGCTCTTCACAATCTACACCACCCTAACCTTAGCAGCATACCCCTACCTAACAGGGAATGCAAATGGACTTTGTATGCAGGCAACATTCTGGTCATGCTCACTCGCACCACCACTTCACTCTGGGCTCTCATCACCCTCATTTCACACTTCTCTGCAAGATTAATTGGGGCAAGAGTGAAGCCCTTTCTCTCACAGCACACACACTCCGAATGGTCCTGGCTAACTTTTCATTCAAATGGTCTCCCTCCTCCAATCGTTAAGTTGGCATAGAGGTCATACTAGATCTCTGTCATATGGTTTAATGTAACCTAGAGCCTCTACATAGGAGCATCGAAGCCGACATGGGTCACTGGTCACAACTGGTTCACTCCCTCTGGGGGGCCACACAAGTTCTGAAAATTAATGTGGTGCCCCAATTGAAGGATGTGTTTCGCATGGTCCCACTCTGCATCCTGGCTCGCCTGATGGACACTATGGACATTATGGAGAAAACCTTAAAAACCTATCTATGGGGCAGCCGGAAGCCATGGCTAAAACTGGACAAGCTTTACACGGCTACTGAACAGGGTGCCTTTGCCTGCCAAACCTCCAGTGTCACTGGTTGGCATCCCATTTGGTACATAACAGATACGTTCTCCACACCACCTTTGTATCACCCAGCTGGGTGCACCTTGAATCCTCTCTTCTGGACCATCTCCAGGGGCTGTACCTACTACATATGAGGGCCCTCCCTAAATCTCTGGCATCCCACTCTATCCTGACAACCACCCTCCAAGCTTGGTGAGAGGCTACCTGCTGATAAAGGTTCATTCCATCATTCATTCTCAGGCCTCTCTGAGGTGTAATGCCTCTCTTCGGATCAGGGGTTTTGAACCCCATTGGCCAGGGGGTTACACCATCACTCACAGAGTCAAGGACGGAGACTACAAGTTCCTTGCTGAAGCCCAGGAGAAATACGGCCTCCTTTCTGAACATTTCTGGGACTACCAATGCCTGCAGCATTCCCTTTGCCAGGCCCTGCCCCCCTCTCTCTGGAAATGCCTTCCTCATCCTACTAGGCTATAAATGAAAATGAGGCACCTATAAGGGGGCTGCTTTCAGGGTATACCGAATTCTGGTGGACTGCTTTTGCTCCAATCTGCTGTCCCATTCCCCTCAGGAGTGGTGGACAGCCAAACTACAACTTCAATACTTAAAGACAAACTGGGGTGACATGCTTGCAGACCATACCTGATACCTCAGGGAGGCCTGCCTTAAATTCAGTTACTTTAAAGTTCTGCAGCACTAGCACTGGTCACTGCTCCAGCTTCATAAGTTTTCTCTTCTTCTGTCTGCCACGTGCTGAAGATGTGGCTCCATGAAAAGGCAACATCACTCATATCCCATACCCTGCAGTGATGGCCTATTGGTCTTCTATTACCACCTCCATCAGATGGACAGTGCTGTTTACCAGGGCACTGAAGGCCCAGACTAACTTGCTGCATGACTTTTCCCAATGCCCAGCCATCACGAACGAGCAATCCATGTGTCTGGCCTTGGCCCTGGCCACCACTAAGATATTCATCCTGAAGCTTTGGAGGACACCCACCTTCCCAATTCCAGAGAACTTTTTATCTGAGTTGTTCCAGAGAGCTCCCAATAAGCGGCTTATTGCTCGACTCACTGACCATGATGATTGTTTTCTGGACATGTGGGGGTCCTGTAGTCATTCTGCTTTCCTCACACAAATGATGTCCAGCTATAAAGGTGTTTCTTAACAGCTTTTATTGTGTTGTTGTAGGTTTATATTGTGTCCTGGTCCCAAATATTGCCGCCAATGAGGGTTTTGGGCCTCAGGTGTGGTGAGGTGTGTCGTGACCCCCAGGATCAATTCAAACAGGAGACAATGTATATAAACCAAGGCAGTGTCCACCTTCTCAATGGGAGTGCTGGACCTCAATAAATTGATTTGGTGGTGTTCTCTCTGGTGTACTCCTGGTCTCTACTTCCTCCCTTTTCTGTCTGGACCATCCTCAGACTCGATCTGATCACCGTCCGTCGTGCCTCGTCTCGCCTCGCTCTCCTTCTCCGGTCTTCTCGATGTGCTTGAGTCGGCTGCATTCACACCCATGCCTTCCTTCTCCACTCTGGGCTGATTCTATTATGTCCACTCACAGCCTGTCGTCTGTAAGCAGGGATTTGACAGAGCTTCAGTTTGACAACCCGTCCACTCTCAGTGACAATGTCATATGCTACTAGTGATGTTCATCCAGGGTTACTAGATATGAGGCCAGGATACTGGTCTAACAAAGTGGTCAGCTGTTGTTTTTGTCCCAGGGTCAGCATGTTGCTCATATTAACAGACTCCGCTGTAGCGTCTAAATAAGGCTGAAAGAGAACATCTAGGGGTTTAGTGAGGTTCACATGTCCCACTGACACCATTGGGTCTACGGGAGGGCTTGAAGGTCCCTCCCATTTTTTAGCGAATGTACATGATGTGTACTTTCTCCATTATTTGGTAAGGTCTCTGCCAAGTAGCTAGATGTTTATTTTCTGTGGTGAGTAAGAGGATTAAAACCTTGTTACCAACAGAAAATTCTCTCAGTCTGGTTCCCTTATCATATGCTTCTTTTTGTTTCTGCTGTGCTTTTTCCATTTTTATGTACGTCTTCCCATAATGTGGGTAGTGTTTCTTTTGGGTGGTACTGTAGCCCAGTAAGGGTTTTCCTTCATCCTCTTCTTTGGTCCATTGCTCAGCAGCCATATTGAGGAGAGTATGGGGTTTTCTCCTGATCAACAGTTAAAAAAGGGAGAAACCAGTTGATTCCTGTTCATGGGTGCATATGGCAAACAGAGCTAGGAATAATTTTCTATCCCAATCTTTCCCTGTATCATTGATGAGTTTTTTTAGCATTGTTTTGATGGTCCTTTTATACCTTTCTACTAGTCCGTCGGTTTGGGGGTGATATATGGCTGTAGAGATCTGTTGGACACCCAAGTGTTTGCAGACTTGCCTCATTAAACAGGACAGAAAGGAGTACCTTGGTTCATCAACACCGCTGGAGGAAACCCCACTCGGGAGGAATAGGAGAACATAGCCTGTGCGACCGATATAGTGGTCATACTGGTTAGATAACAGGTTGCATAATCAACAAGAACCAGTATATACTGGTGCCCTTGCACAGATGGTGTTAGGGGACCCACCAAATCCACCCCAACATGTTGCAATGGAACCTCAATTATGGGGAGAGGGCATAAAGGGACATTTTGGACTCCTGAATACACCTGCACAGTTTCCCCATTCTTGATTTGGGCCATAGGAACTAAATCCTTGCTTACAATCATATGATGACATCCGGTATCCAAAATGGCATCAATTGGTCTACCATTCTAATGAATTTTCTTTTTGTACCGTTCCCTTCCTTCCCTGATAACTAGAATCCTACCCCTGGCATACCCTACCTCCATCGGTTCACTAGTGTCTGTTTAAAGGGGACAATTCCAAGGTATGTGCCCCCATTGTGCACAAAGGAAACAATGGGGACCCTGATGCTGTCCTGATCCCCCCCATGGATGGTTTTCTTCATGGTCTCAGGGTAACAAGTATCCGGCTCTCTCCTCCCTGGCCACCACCCCTTGGTATTGATTTGAGAGGACCAAAAGGGGGTCTTGGTGGGTGTGTTCGGAATTCTGGGGAGTAAAGGTAAGCACAGACTAGTTCTACTACTGATTGAATTGTGAGGTTGGGGTGTAACTTCACCCAGGACCTGGTATTAACAGGTAATGCTTCTAGGTACTCTTAAAGATATACCCTCTCAGTTATTTCTTCTACGGAGGACATAGTGGGCTGTATTTATCGATATCCTAGATCCTTATTTTACAGTACAGGGCCCTTGGATTATTCCCAGATGTCCACATTTCTCTTTGTGGTAACAATTTCTGTAAAATTCCTGGTTGAACCCTAGTCATTCCAAAATAGTCTTTTTTATGTCAGCATAAGGTGTTACACTGGCAGGGTTGGCTTTTTGTTATGCCGCCTGCAGTTCTCCTGAGAAGAGAAGAGATATGTACTGGCCCCACCTCTCCTGTGGGCAGGCCACCATGGACACAACCCTTTTGAAGTTCACGAAGAAGTAATCCCAGTCATCTCCCTTCTGGAATTTTTGCAATAATGTCCCTGGTGCATTAGGATGAACTCAGGCACTCAAGATTGCATCTGTGAACTACAGTATAGCTGTATCTTTGACCTGTTGATTAGAGGTCAATAGGGCTGCCTGCTCCTTTAAGGCTGTCTGGAATGCCTCTCTCTTTCTGTGCATTTTCAGCCTGTTGTTTCAGATCCATTTGCAAATGAGGTTGGCCCTCCGCCAACTGTGTGAACTCTATTGTTATGGGTTGTGTCATTATTGGCTCTAGCACAGTGATCCCACTTCTCACACCACTGTAGTCACCCCGCCTTCCCCATCCAAACAGTTTCCAGTCATAAAGACAACTTTTATTGTGTTGTTGTGGGTTTCTATCAAGTGTCCTGGTCTCAAATACTGTCACCAATGAGGGTTTTCGGCCTCAGGTGTTACTCCCCTTTCAAATTCCTTCTTCTCCCCAGCACGTCTGGGAACTTCAAATGAGGTCTGTTAGTTCCTCCAACTCTGGTCCTCACTGTGGTCCTGCGATGAGGTGTGTCATAACCATCAGAATCCAGTGAAATAGAAGACAATGTAAATAAACCAGCCAGTAGCTTTGCAGATATCCTGGCCACCATGTTTTCAGCACACCTGTGATTCAGAGATGCTGTTTCTATTAATTAGTGCTCTCCCTCTCCCAAGTGGCCCATTGTGAAGACCGTTTCCCAGCCCACCATCTCCTTATGGAAAAGAGACTAACTTCCCTGTGGCTGAGGCCCTCCAGGGTTGTGGCGAACAGAACAACAGCTTCCACCTCCTCACTGGGACCGGTGGAGCTCAATGGATTGCTGTGGTGGTGTTTGCCCGGGTATTCTCCTGGTCTCTCCTTCCTCTCTCTCTCTCTCTCTCCTCTCCGGGCAATTCTCAGCCTTTTCTTGATTGCTGTCCGTCACACCTCCTCCCACCTCGCTCTCCTTTTCCTGGCTTCTCGATGTCCTTGCGTCTTCAGCGTTCATGCTGACACCTTCCTCCTCCGTGTGGATGTATATGATGCAGACTCTGGGGCCAGCACATTTTTCATAGGAGCGCAGGCCAGCGCTCCTGTGACATGGGTCAGAATAACTGGTGCACTATATCTCCCTACTCCCGTGTTCATATCGCAGCCATCTTGGAGTTCTCAGCCATGTACAATGTGGGTCACAGGCCCTTTCTGCATGATCCCTGACTGGCACACATCTACCCAGCTGTTTATCTCCCTCTCCTACTTGATCTGCCTTGCCTTGTTTCTTGTTGCTCCCCACAGTCTCACACCATCTACTACTCGGCTCCTCAGCTTGTCTGTCTCCCTCCTACATTTGCCACTTCTTTAGCTTCACTCCTATTCATCATATTCCCTTCTACACTTCCCTGGGGGTGTCAGGAGTGCTGCCCCTGATTGTGACAGACACCTTGATTGGGCTTCCTGTCTTCTCCTCTCTTGCATATGCCATTTGGATTTGCTCCACAAAGGCCTGCCAGTGCCCCTACACATCTCCCTTAAGGCAGGCATTCCTTCTACCAGAGATATGCTGAAGTACCATTGGCATGGCCCCTCTCTCTTTCACATGCACCTCCTTCCCCTTCACCCTCTCTTCCACCCGCTCATTTCTGGATGTGGCTGTGACTTAACTTCTACCCCCTTTCTACCCTGCCTCCCATCCTCGCCCTCCTCCACTGACCATTCCAGCTGTGCTGGAAGCCCACAGGACTGATGCCCCCCTGCGTTCATTCTGCATTCACTGCTTACCCTAGACATGGGAATGGGCCCCATTTGTTGGACTCCTACCCCCTATTTACCCTGCGGCCCTTCCGTTGGTTCCTACATCATGATGTCATGATCTTTGGTTTTCTCTGCTTTGGTCATGTTTTGTTCATATGAACATAGGGGGTCATTCTAACCCTGGCGGTCCAAGACCGCCAGGGCTAAAATGACGGGGGCACCGCCAACAGGCTGGTGGTGCCCCGCTGGGCATTCTGACCGCGGCGGTTCGGCCGCGGTCAGAAGTGGAAAACCGGCGGTCCCCCGCCGGTTTTCCACTGCCCAAATGAATCCTCCATGAGGATTCTGACACCCCATACCGCCATCCTGTTCCTGGCGGTTCTCCCGCCAGGAACAGGATGGTGGTATGGGGTGTCGCGGGGCCCCTGGGGGCCCCTGCAGTGCCCATGCCAATGGCATGGGCACTGCAGGGGCCCTCGTAAGAGGGCCCCAAAAGAATTTCAGTGTCTGCTTTGCAGACACTGAAATTCGCGACGGGTGCAACTGCACCCGTCGCACCTTCCCACTCCGCCGGCTCAATTCTGAGCCGGCATCCTCGTGGGAAGGTAGTTTTACACTGGGCTGGCAGGCGGCCTTTTGGCGGTCGCCCGCCAGCCCAGTGTAAAACACAGAATAACCGCAGCGGTCTTCCGACCGCGGTGCGGTATTCTGGAGGGGGGAAGTCTGGCGGGCGGCCTCCGCCGCCCGCCAGACTTAGAATCACCCCCATAGTCACAGAGTTTATCTGTGCTCATATCATGTATCACTTGTGTTTCTCAATAAATTAAGTTTCAAACTTGGTAAAGAAATTGAATCACTGCTCATTTGCTTACATGTCTTGGCAATTGACACAATTGACTGTCATGCTTTAGTCTCCTAATTTTACTGAAAAGGACTTTGAGACAAGGCTCCTTGGCTGAAAAAATCCTTCCTCCACAAGAGGGTTCAAACAATATGTATTCCGTATTCTGGATTTTCCCCCAAAACATCCAAACTGGATCACAAAACGTTTTTGACTGGCCCTATTTTTGTCCTTGGTGGATAGTGTTCGGTGCAAACACCTTTTGTCAAGGTATTATAAAAGCAGGGCCCCATAGGTGACAATGTGTGATCAGAATGTTTGTGCATACTTGTTATATAGCATTTTGTTGTAGTGGTGTTGTGTTCTGGTACGTTTTATGCTGCTGTGCTTTTGTGCTGCATTATTGCAATGTGATGTTGTGCTACATTGTGTTTTTTGGTTTGTATTCTGCTTTGGCTATTATGTTGTGTCATTCTGTTTCAATTGATTGTTGTTTTGTATCTGATATTGTGTTATGTTTAGTTGTTTACTTTAGAGATGTCAAAAAATGCTGCTACATTTCCAATCAAAAGCAGAAAGCGCATTTAATGATCTTGTGACAAGCAACTATTTGGCACTGTATAGCTCTTCATCTATTTAGGTGCCAGCTAAACCCAAAACTGTTGCAGAGACCTTTTGTAAATTATCACTCCAACTGCTCACTTTATGTGATATGACCATCTGTACTCAGAACCCTATTTAAGATTTACACTCCCCCTCACTCATTAATTGATCAGATAATTAGCAATACCATTCAAAAGCTGTGACGATGAGGTGCAGTTTCCTTGTCTCCACACTCTGTTGAGTCAAGAGTCACTTTTATGAAATGCCTCACTCAAAATGCAGATTAAGACCACAATGCAAATTTGAATTTGGCTTTTTTTTAAACTGAGTCTTGACTCATTGGAGTAATGTGCAGCTAAGTGTCTAAATGATTTAGAGAGGAGAGAAACATTCCAGGTGTCTCCAAGAGAATGACGTTCTAAAGAGACTTGACATAAGAAATGAAGGAATTCACCATCTTTCAATCTAGGACAGGTCAAACCTTCCCTGAAGCTTTTTATACTAGAAAACGTAGGGAGCAGCAGCTCAAATTATTTTCTTCCTCCAGGGCTTGTACAGCTGCTCCTTTGTCCAACAAGTCTTCCTTTTTTATCTAAAAGAGGAGCAAGGAGATGGAGTCGGTCCAATAATCTCTTTCTACTATTTGTAGAAAACTAGACTCCAAATGTGTGGCCTGTTAGATTTTAAAAATGTCAAAGGCCTGCCTCCTGCCTTCTTAGGTATGGCCAAGATTTTGAAACAGCTGTGGGAGCAGAGGGAGAAATTATGGTTTGCCGTGGGGATTTGTCAGAAAGGCAGGCGCCTCATCCATGACTCCTGACTCAAAAGGGGTGCCCCAAGGTAACTATAACTCGCGCCCCTGCCATGCACTGTTTTTTCTTAAAAATGTTTCTGCAAATTTTACATTGATATTATCAAGCATGTTATCAAAGATGTCATGGGTACCATAATTTGTGGGGAATTAGCAGTAAATGGTGAGGGCGCGAGTTTTAGTTACCTTAGGGCACAAGTTACAGTTACTTGAGGTGGCTCTAACTATAACTGCTGAATTTCTATGGTTTTGTACGCTTGAAATGTGAGGCTAACTATAATGTCCCTCTAACGTTTTGTTTTTTAAGTGAATTTCTCTGTTTTTTTTTAAATCTATTTCCTAACTACAACGTCCTGTAACCTTTGTGTTTTTCAGTGAATTTCTATGTTTTTTTTAAGGAAAGTAATTTTCATTACTTTATGTTAATCCAACAATTGCCGTGCACCCCCCTCCCTACCCCTGATAAGCACCCAAATTTGCACCGTACACATTTTTTTGTCGCAGACAGGGGAGGTTGCCTGTAAGACCTGGCCTGCAGCCAGACCCTGCAGCCAACTCCCCCTAACCACTCAACCCCATGCTGTACACAGGCCTTTGGCCATGTGTGGCACACGTTGAATTACCATTGGAAAAGCCCTGCATTTCACCACACCTTTATCTTGCTCCCCACTTGACGGAACAACCTGAAATTTTCCAGACAGCAGCTCATGTGACCGTTGAATTTTTTGGGGAAAATTTCGTGAAGATTTTTTAAGGGACGCTAAAGATATAGGTAAGCAAAAAGCAGCCTTTTCTATAAAAACTAGGCCCTACCTATAACTACCTAGTTGTGACTGCCACTAGGTTATATATATATATATATATATATATATATATATATATATATATATAGATATAGATATATACACTCACACTATTACATATACTTAAAGTGTACATAATAAGATGTTGAAAAAGATACAAAATGCACAGCAATAACCATAAATATATGTCAACAAAACAAGAAACAAAAAGTAATGTTTGACTCAAGAGTTGCTTCTACATATGTAATATAATAAAAAAAAATAGTCAACATAGTTAAATATTGCAGTAGTTGTCAGCTTTAGCTTGTATAAGTAGCTTTGAGAAGTGAAAATCTGATAATATACCACTTGAAAACCTATGTAAAAATTAATTTTCAAGAAAAGGGTCTCATATATAATCAAAATGTTGTAGATCATCATTCAACTTATAAATCATTTCCTCAAATTGAGACACATCAAACATGCCTTTCAACCAAAAATTAAGTGTGGGACTGTATCCATCTTCCAGAAAAGTAAAATATTAATTTTGACTAAACTGAGTACTGTAGAAAGCCACTTAAAAGTATGAGTGGAAATGACGTCAAACCTGTTATATCATGTAATAATGATAACCATAATGTAAAAGAGAGTTGAATCAGTGAATATTTCCTCAGGTAGTTTTCATCTTGTGACCAAAAACGATGCATTTTTCAACAGTCCCATAATTTATGTTCTATATCACAATCAGATTCTTGGCATCTCCAGCACTGGGAGTTAGGACTGAGTTTTGCAGCGTAGAGTTTAGCAGGAAACCAGTGCCATTGGTGTAATATGTTAATGTAGTTAAATTTGAGGCATGAGTCTCTAAGACCTTTGTTATAATTTTCCCAAAATGCCCATTCTTTGTCTGAAAATGTCATGTTCAAATGGGAAGACCACCAAGATCTCAAATTATTGGATGTTTCAATAGAGAATAGAAAAGAAAATGTTCAATTAAAATAGCATATACCTGAGACAGTACCTTTGAAATTTTTCCAAGTATGCATATAATGGGCAATTGGTGAGTGAGATATAGGGTTTCATTATGAGTCTGGTTGTCACTAGATGACCAGACTCGCTGATGGTGGTCGGACCGCCACCAATGCAGCAGTCCAACTGCCACATTACAACCCTGGTGGTTGGGCTGCCAGGGAACCGTCAGCTCCTGGTGGTGGCAGTTCTAATCTACCTGGGCAGCGCTGCCCTGGGGATTACGCCCCCTTCTCCGCCAGTGGTTTCATGGCGGTACCACTGCCATGAAAATGCTGGTGGAGAATGGATGCAAGGGGCTCTGGGGGACCCCTGCACTGCTCATGCCAAGCAGTGCCATGCCTCGCCAGCACCCTTGCAATTTTCACTGTCTGCTTCCGCCCACTGATCTAGTGGGAAACTTTTATTGGGGCCGGCGGGAGGCAGCCACTATGGCAGCAACCTCCCCGTCGGAAGTTCCAAAGTCATAATCAGTAGTTTCCTGTGATTTGGCCAGGTTAGAATTAAGGGCAGACATTAATTGAGCATAATCATTAGATTTTGATGATGGAAGATTGTACTCCTCCTGCAGATTTGCAAAAGATCTTAAAAGAGTTTTGCTGTGAAAATGTATCGGAGGCTGTATTTATTTTATGTTTCATCCACCTATGCCAGTTGAGTTCTTTCTCCATGAACTTAATGTCTGCATTATTTCTTAATGGGGCCTGAAAATTTAATCAAACATGAGTTTTTGTAATATTGTGTGCTTTTTGCCATGCTAACTGAGAGGAGTAAACAATGGGATTGGAAGATTTTGTAAAACATGGACATTTAGCATAATAAATGGCAAGTGGGGTATTGGTTTTGAGTAGCGACTGTTCAAGTATAATCCAAAGTCGAATGTTTCTATATGTCGAAAGTATATAACTAGAGTGAGCCAATTGTTGCGCTATCCAGTAGTATTCTAAATGGGGAAGGAATAAACCAACTTTCATTGAGGAAGAATACAATTTTGTACCACTCAGGCAAGGTCTTTTACAGCCCCATACAAAATGAAAGATAGTAGAAGACGAACATAGTGTGGGTAAAGAAATCATTCTAAAAATATAATTAAATTTAGGGATCATAATCATTTTAATAATTTGTATTCTACCCCAAAGTGATAGGTTTAAAAGAGACCATCATTGAAGATCTTTTTTAACCTGATCAATGATAGGATTTAGATTATCCATTATCATATTTATAGGCCAGGATAAAGAAATATTTGAAGATATTTTAGCTTGGAGTGTATCCATTTAAATGGGAGGTCACCAATAGAAGCAAAAGTAGTAATGGTAGTCATTGGTGGAGCTTTTCATTTAGACCAGTTAATTTTATAACCTGAGAAGGATGAAAAGTGGTTATAAGTGAAATCAAAGAAGTATCTGGGAATTTTGGGTCTGAGAGAGTCAAAGAATTATCATCTGCATAATAGAAGGCTTTAATTTCACCAGCAGGAGTTTTGATACCTTTAATATACATATTTTGTTAAATAGCAATAGCTTATGGTTCCAGGGCTATGAGGAATAACAATGCAGATAACTGGCAACCTTGTCTTGTGCCACAGGAAATATTGAAGTATGGGGATGTAAAACCATTGCATGTAAACCTGCAGTAGATGAGTAATACATGCCTTTATTTAGGGTAATAAAATATTTTCCAAATCCCATCCTTTTCATAGTGCAAAACAAATACCCCCATTCCACCCTATCAAAAGCTTTTCCCACATCTAAGGAAAGAAAGACTTTCTCCTCTGTATTATTACAATAATAAATGGTACGAAGATGATTAGTGGATGAGTAGCCTGGAACAAAACCAACTTGAGAAGGGTGGATGAGAGAAGTGATAACTGAATAAAGACTGGAAGACAACATTTTGGGCAATATTTTGATATCTGAATTTAATAATGAAATTGGACTAAAGTATCTTTACCAGGTTTGGGAATTACTGTAATATGAGACGTAAGAAATCAGAACTTAAATGTCCCAATTGTAGCGCTTCATTAAAGACAGATCTCACAATTGTGACTATGGCCCTCACTATGAGTTTGGCAGTCTTCAGGCAAGACCGCTGTGCAAAATGGCTCCACCATACCGGCAGCAGTGGCAGTATAGCGACCGCTGGATTATGAGTCACTAAACACAAACCAACAAAATACAGACACAAAAAAAACACCGCCAGGCCAACCCATGGTGAAAGAGTGACTGATCAATCGCCGGCCCACCACACTGACACCATTCCGACCGTGATATTATGAATCAACCTCCACCATGGCGGAACATGCACAGCAGACACCGTAGGTGGTTCGCACTGCCACAGAATAAAAAGGCACCACGGAAAGTAGCTAACACCACATTGGCTATTTCAAATATCCCACACCTGATAACCATACACACAGCAAACACACCTGACTACACCACCATATAACCCTCCAACCAGTCGTTGCGACAAATACGAGCAGCCACAGCCACACTCAAGGCTAAGCACACCTCAAACACAGCAAAAAAATATCACACAGCACACATTGCACAAATCAACACCGCAGCTCACCAGCACACACAGCCAAACACCCCCACATCACTACACACCCCGCACTTCATCCGACACGCACAGCACATACCCACCCCACAACATGTTATGCCAGAAGCACCCACCGTTCACCGACAGTGATTTGCAGGTCATGGTGGACGAGATCATCAGAGTAAAGCCACAGCTCATGGGAGTCCAGGTACAGCAAACAATAGCCAAAAAGACAGAATTATGGCAGAGGATCGTCAACAGGGTCAATGCAGTTGGCACATACCCACGCACAAGGGAAGACATCAGAAAGAGGAGGAATTACCTCAGAGGGACGGTCCATTCCATGGCGGCCCGCAGAGAATAGCCAGTAATAGGACTGGCGGTGGACCCCACATACTCCCCACTAGCTAACAACCTGGGAGGAGAAGGTCCTGGACATCATGTATCCCGAGGGCCTGACTGGCATTAGCGGAGGGCTTGACACTGGTAAGTCAGCAAAACTCCCAAGCACCAACCACCCATGCCCAGCATGGCTCCCCACCACTCTCCAACCCACTGCAACCCACCCAACTGACCCCATCCCAAACAACCCACACCCCTCCTCTGCATATCACGCCACCCCACTCACACACCCCAAATGCACGGATGTCAACCACAATGTGAAAAAACACAGCTCCCACAGTCCAATCCAAACCAATGTCTGAAGTGCAGCAGCTGTCATTGCTATCACTGGGAGGCAAGTTGAGCCACTGCAGGCAGCACAACAGGGACACAACAACAACAGTCATACAACTAGCATCTACCATATCCATCCACAGGTACCCATGCCACTGACACCTTGCAGAGGATGCCAGGCTCAGACAGCCCTCCCAGGATGAAGGCCACACTGGATGTCTGGATGAGGACAACTTGCCTGGGCCATCTGGGGCCACTGAGCAGTCCACCAACGGCTCACCCACCCTAGACACACCGGAAGACCCCACCCATGTGGCAACAACACCACAGCCAGACCCAGAACCCCAAACCTGTGCCCCAGGGACCCATCAATCAGAGATGCACAGCGGCCAGAGACAAGGGCATCCACCACAGGCAATGACGGCCCTTCTGCTACTGGGTGTTAGCACACTGTGGCAGGAGCACAGGCAGAAGGGGACCAGGTGTAAAGGGAGGGGAACTGTGGCCCAAGGGTCGGGACAGCCACACCATCCGAGGAGGGCCTCAACCAAGTCATGTGTGTATACCAGCACACCCAGGACACAGTGGGCCAGATCCTCACCACCATGCAGGAAACTCTGCAGCTGCAGGGCAATCCCATCAAGAGTCCATGCAATTGTGGCAGGCCCGCAATACCACCATGGCCTCCATAGTAGGGTAGCTCAAGGACCTGACCACTGTCATGCGTGAGTCTACCACCCACCAGCAGGCCGCTACCACTGGCCACATCCCATCACAGCCCACCACATCAGCGACATTGAGACCCCGCCATAGGTCTCACAGGACATCAGCACCCCTACCCCTGTAGCTGAGGAACCCCCCAGGCAAGCGAGGACATCCAAGTAGACATCCAGCCAGACATGATGCCCAGACCACGAGGACCGCCAGGAAGTGACCCTCTCCTGAATATTTTCCCTTGTGTGTGACACCCTGTCCACTCCCATATCTCCATCTAGCCATGGCCAGCAGACTGTACCTGGACTGCCTACAGCTGTCTTTACCAGTCTGATGACCTCCGCTGCCAGGACCCCACTCATCCCCCCTACACTTGTACATCACAAATAAATGACATTTGAGCACAGTCCATGTCTAGGTGTTTACTTGCCATGAGTATGTATGGAACGGCCAATACATGTACAAGTGGCAACCCATCACCCAGCACATTAATGGGGGGGGTGACAGCGGGGGAGCAAAATGCCGGGAGGTCGATGAAGGAAAGTACCATCTTGCCTGGCATGTTACCCCCATTTTTTACTTGTATGTATGTTTGTTTTTACCTGTGTCACTGGGATCCTGCTAGCCAGGACAACAGTGCTCATAAAATGTGCCCTGTATGTGTTCCCTGTGTGGTGCCTAACAGTATCACTGATGCTCTGCTAACCAGAACCTCAGTGTTTATGCTCTCTCTGTTTTTAAAATTGTCACTGCAGGCTAGCGACTAATTTTACCAATTCTGATTGGCACGCTGGAACACCCTTATAACCCCCTAGTATATGGTACCTAGGTACCCATGGTATTGGGGTTCCAGGAGATCCCTATGGGCTGCAGCATTTCTTTTGCCACCCATAGGGAGCTCAGACAATTCTTACACAGGACTGCCACTGCAGCCTGAGTGAAATAATGCCATGTTATTTCACAGCCATTTTACACTGCACTCTGGTCCATGAATCCGTCTTCAGTGCTTTGCAGTCAGATGTGGTCTTTGCAGAATCCCCTATTGCGACTTTACTGTCTTTCTGGGGTAGTAGCGTAACTTTACTCCTACTTTTCATGGTCTTGGGGTGGGGTATCATGGACACCCTTAGTGTTTTCTTACACTCCCAGCGACCCTCTACACACTACACTAGGCCTGGGGTCCATTTGTGGTTCGCATTCCACTTTTGGAGTATATGGTTTGTGTTGCCCCTAGGCCTATTGTCTCCTATTTCATTTTATTGTGTTCTACAGTGTTTGCACTACTTTTCTAAGTGTTTACTTACCTGATTTTGGTTTGTGTGTATATTTTGTGTATATTACTTACCTCCTAAGGGAGTATATCCTCTGAGATACTTTTGGCATATTGTCACTAAAATAAAGTACCTTTATTTTTAGTAACTCTGAGTATTGTGTTTTCTTATGATATAGTGCTATCTGATATAAGTGGTATGGTAGAAGCTTTTCATGTCTCCTAGTTCAGCCTAAGCTGCTTTGCTATAGCTACCTCTATCAGCCTAAGGTGCTAGAACACTACTAATCTACTAATAAGGGATAACTGGACCTGGCACAAGGTGCAAGTACCATCAGGTACCCACTATAAGCCAAGCCAGCCTCCTACAGTCGATCGTAGAGCTGGCAGTGGCTGGACATATGTGTCAATGGAGGCAACAGCCTGGGCAGGGAGCACTGAACACCACAACATTGTCCTGAAAGGAGAGCAAAACAGGGACAACAATCACTGTAGGAGTCACAGATGCCATCTCCACACAAATTAAATGTAGGAACCGGTATCCAGGGCAGATATGCCAGGCAGGTCCACAACCATATGGCCAGTACCAACACACACACAACACATACTAACCCAATGGTCCCACCCTCACAGCGCACAGCGCCAGCCCTGGCCCCATACCCGCTGCCACCAACAACAATATTGCACTGCCACCCAATGTCGACTCCCAGGATGGATGCTGCACAGATACAACAACCCTGTGTGGCACACACATAGCACTTGAACAGGCAACTCAGGGAACATTCTACATACACATTGATGGCACTAGTGCACCAGCACAACACCTGCCTGACCATAGGCCTGACCTGTACACTGTGACTACCTCAGACATGGGCACATGTGACACCCCCCAACCTACCCAGAGTCAGAGCTTCAACCAATACCATTAGTGGTCACAGACAACAGGTGGCATCAGGGACAAGGCAGACAGTTGTAGAGGACACATACCACACAATTTGCACATACTTGAATCTCAGTCAAAGTAATGTCGAACCAAATCTGCCCTGGAGTCAGCTACATCCTAATCATCCTCCTCTTCATCACTCCCCAGGTCCCCTTCATCAGCCACTGGCACAGCTACCCCCTCCTCTGAATCCAGCAATAGGATGTGATGCCTCAGGGCCAGATTGTGCAAAATGCAGCAGGTCACAATGATCTGGCACACCTTCTGTGGCTTGTAGAGCAGGCAAACACCGGAACCTGGTCTTCAGCAGGTCGAAGCATCTCTCAATGACTCGTCTGGTATGACCGTGGGCCTCATTGTAACGGTCCTCTGCAGCTGAGGTTGGACACCTCAAGGGTGTCAGGAGCCAGGGCAGGGTGGGATAGCCAGAGTCACCTGTGTGCATAGAGGAAAAGGCATGTCAAGACCAGGGGGGCAATAGAGCAGGGACACAAGGGTGCAGTGAGCTGAGAACACAAATATGCAGGGGTACATACCGATCAGCCAGGCCCGGGCCCTCTGGAGTGGTGCCATCATGTGTGGGACGCTGCTGTTCCGCAGGGTGTGGGAATCATGCTGAGAGCCTGGGTACTTCGCCGTTACCTGGGAGATGTACTGGTCCGCGAGACAAACCACCTGCACATTGACCTAATGAAAGTTTTTGTGGTTTCTGTACACCTGTTCATTCCTCCTGGGTGGCACCAGGGTAATGTGGGTGCCGTCAATGGCCCCCATGACGTGCGATGTGTCCCACAGCGAAGAAAGAAAGCAGCCTTGACAGTGGGCAAATCTCCACGTCGGAGGGAACCGGATGTTTCTTCCCATATGTTTCTTCAGGGCCCACAGTACATCCCTCTGGATGTTGCTGAGCATGGGCTGCAACATTTCACTTGCGAGGCCCACTGTGACCTGGAAGGAGCCTGAGGCAAGGTACCGGAGGTATGACAACATCTGCACTGTGGGAGGGATGGCATTGGGATTGCGAATGGCAGGCAACAGATCCGGCTCCAACTGGGCCACTAGTTCCATTATGGTCACACGGTTCAGGCGATAGGTCTGGATGATGTGACACTTCTCCAGGGTGGCAAGGTCCACTAGGGGCCTGTACACCGGTGCATATTACCTGGGATCAAGGGAGAGGTGGTAACATTTTATGCAGCATAGACGTATGACGCATTAAATTTCACACACATCACACATTCTAAATGTAAAATGGTTGCCGCCTGTCTGCATGCATGGGACAGGTGAAAGTGAGATCATCCCACCTGCATAACACGTCAAGGCGGTAGGCGGTCACGACCGCCTTCCTACTCACCATTGACTCACACTGTTCCCAATGGGAGGCAGGAGCCAATGATGGTCGCCGACAGTGACAGTGATGTCCATAGAGGCCGTGACCTCCATTTCATGTGCTCATGCTCACTTGACTCCTAAACCCCATGCACTGAAGACCTCCACTGTGTGTGCTGCTGTGTACTGACTCTCGTAGCCAAGATGCCGCATCCTGCAGGAGACAGGGCCCCAGCCTTCACCCAGGAAGAGTTGGAGCGGCTTGTGGACGGGGTCCTGCCCCTGTATGGACAGTTGTATGGGGCACCAGAGCAGCAGGTGAGTTCATTGCCATAGTCCTGTATGTGAGTTGTGAGCATGGTTATGGGGGCCATGATAGGTGGCAGTGTGAATGGAGCATGGACATGGGTGAGGGACCGATGGCTACATTGGCTGATGACATGTGGGTGTGGAAGTGTGATGTGTGCTGTCCACTACTGTCCCAGGAATGCCACCCTACATGAATGTGTTCTTCTGTCTGTGTCACCCATGCTGGTCAGTGCCCATCAGAAGAAGGGGATTTGGCGTGCCATTGCCAAGCAAGTGTGGAGCCTGGGGGTCCATGCCCGGTGGAGCACTCACTGCAGAGAGCGGTGGGATGACGTAAGAAGCTGGGCCCAGAAGACCGCGGAGGCCCAGCTGGGGACGTCCACCCAACAAGGGAGGAATGCCCATCGGACCCGACCCCCCTAATGGCCCACATATTGGCGGTGGCCTACCCTGAGGCAGATAGGCACTTGAGGGCAGCACATCAGCTACATAGGGGTAAGTACTCACTCTCACTTGTGACATGTGTTGACACAGTGACTCTGGGTGGGCACCAGTGGGTAGCTGTACCTTGGATGCTAGGTACCCTGATGTCCAATATGGGTTGTCTCCATCTGGGCAGGATTGACATCACAGGTGTAAGTAATGCGATGCAGTCAGTGGTAGCGTGGCAGACTCCTTCAATGAGAAACTGTGTGGCCACCTACTTGATAGATCTGCTTGCCAACACATGGTAAGTGTTTTTTCAGAGCTGGGGTGTCAGGGCATTGAGATTGATCCTGGCCAACTACTGTGCCAGGGGCATACCCATGACCTCAATCAGCTGGCAGGCACTGCATGTATGGTGGGGTCGGTGCTTGTCTCAACAGCCATGGGTAGTGTGCAGGTACTGGACAGGTGTGACAGGTATGACACTCCTCATGTAGATGTTTGCATCAGTCAAACCATCAGCGGTTGACATGTGCATTGTTGTGGTTTCCCCCATGGTGTTCCCAAGTTGTAGGATGTTCAGAGGTGGCCATAAGGTATCATGGCATGGTATCAAATGCAGCTGTACTACCCTGTGTGACTGTTGTGCTGGCATTGACTTATTGTACCTTATCTCTGTCTGTCTCTCTCTCTCTCTCTCTCTCTCTCTCTCTCTCCCTGTCCTCCTCTTTCTTTGTGTGCATCAGCATCATCTGGTGAAGGAGAAGTGGCACCAGTGAGTGGGGAAGCTGCAGCCCACGGGACCCAGGATGCTGACATCAGCAGAGCTGAGGGGACCAGTGGGCCAGAGGGCGAGGGGAGTGTCACCGGGAGACTGGATCGACCACTACATCTTCAGATTCCTCCTTCGATGGAGGCTCCCTGGCGGTGGCAGACCCATCTGGACTGGTGCACCTGTGGCAGCACCATCTTTTTCCACCACCCCCCTTACCAGCACCTCCATCCCTGTAGCTCTCCACCCAGTTGTCCGTGCCCGCTCACCCAAGAGGGTGGGAATCTTCTTCACCGCAGGCACCTACCCCAGTCAGCCCTGATGCCCTCAATGAGGAGGCTATTGACCTCCTGAGGTCCATCTCTGTGGAGCAGACAACTATTGTGAATGCCATCCAGGAACTGGCATCCCACATGCAACAGTGCAATGTGTTCCCGGAAGCTATTCGCTGTGCCTTGTCTGGCCTACAGAGATTGTTATAGGCTCTGGCCTCCTCCTTGATGGCAGCCAGTGTCCCTTCTTCACCTGTACCCCCTCCAGCTACCTGTTCCCAATCCCACATCCCTCTCCTCGCACCCATCCAAGGCACACCTTCTGACCCACATGCATCCACATCAACAGACATGGTATGCAAGGACAAACATAAGCACCACAGGCGCCACCACCACCACCATGCACACACTCAACACACATATGCAGATTTGTCAACATCCACACACTTCACCGACTGCCCAGCCATCTACCCCTCACAGTCAACACAACACTCACACCTGCAGTCAGTATCGCATCAGTCACTGTTCCTGCCACATGTGCCCTCATTGCCACCATCACCACATCTTTTGACCCCCATTCATGCACCCCATACACCACTGGTGCAGACACCACAACTATTAACACACCCCCATGCAGCACATCCACCCTTCCTGCAGACACCACCCCAACATACACTCACACGTCCCCCCTGCCATCTCCCTGCATCTCCTCCTCACCTCTTCCCAGTACATCTCAACACACACACTCACCCACCCAACAGTCCCCCAGTATACACACTTCATCCACCCATGCACCTGCACCCATGGCACATCCATGTACACACCTCACAACCATACCCACTCCCTTCACTTCCAAACGTCTTTCCAGGGACCTCCCATGTGTTCCCAAAAAACAGTTCCTCTGTGAGTTTTCCCTGTTCCCCACCACTGACCCAGTCCCTGTTCCCCCAAGTGCCCTGCTACCTGTCCTCTGCCCCAGCCTTTTGCATCCCAGTCTGCCACTAGCCCTGCCCCTCCACCACCTATCACTTCCACCCCTGTCACGTCCACTGCTCCTGCTGCCAAACCCAAGCCTAAGCCCACTCCCTCCTCTTCCCAGGCCAAGCCCACTCCTTCCACTTCCAAGGCCAAGCCCAACCCCCCCCCTTGCTAAGCTCCCCATCCAAGGGCAAGCCCAACCCCCCTTGCAAAGCCCCCTCATCCAAGGGCAAGCCCAACCCTCCCCTTTCTAAGCCCCCATCCAAGGGCAAGCCCAGGGACCAACCATCCAGGGGCACCCCTAAGGGGCCCCCTCCAGGCCCAGATGGAAGGGCCCCCCTCAAAGACCAAGGACCCCTTCACCCCTAGCCCCCTCACCCCTGAGGTGCCTGCATTCCCCATAGATGCCCTTTGCCCTGTGGAGGTCTGCACTTTGCAGTCAGGAGTCAAGTTGGGGCGTCATCTTGTGCCCAGTGTGCTCGGGCACTATGGATTTTGGACTGGCCCTTGGGCCTGTATGAACATGTGTTATTGCACTTTTTTGCAATATATAGTATTCATGCGGCACTACACCATTGGTGTCGTTGTTACCTACCTAGTCCTGGCTTTCATTCACTGTGTATGTGTGGTGATTGTGGGTATTGGTGTGTCTGTGTGTTGGTACAGGTGTTTGCATGTGGGGGTCGGCATGGATTCCCATGTTGTGTGTGCATACTAATGTTGTTCCCTAGGCTGATGTACTTACGGGTGGTGTTGTGGTCGCCGTCGCTGGTCCGGGAGCTGTGGGTCCAGGTACAAGATTGGAAGGAATTGCAATTTGCGTGCCATGGCCCCTACGGACATGCCTGTGTTCCTGAAGGTGATGATCCCATAATATTGTTTGTTTTCACCAGGCTTTTGGTGGCAGTGTTTCCGCCCCGGAAATCCTGGCGGTGTGCAACCTCATATTATGGTCAGGGGATACTGCCTGATTGCCGGGCTGGAGATGGCTAGCGCGCTAGCCCTTCCGCTGTGGCAGCCCAAACGGTGACTTGGCTGTTTTCTGCAGGTACCTTTCCAGGAATTGTAAAATGGTGGTCTTCACTGCCGGGCCTGCAGCGGTGCGCCCAACCACTCCACGGCAGCGGTACGCTGACCACCAATCTCATAATGAGGGCTTATGTATATTTTGGTAATTTTATAAAATTCCAAAATCTATCTTCCCCTGAAGCTTTATTGGTAGCCAAACAATCAATAGCCTTAATTATCTCATCTGTTGTAGTTTCCCTTTCCAAATTCTTTCTTTGTTCTTGAATAATTTAGTGAGATTGAGTTTTGTGAAAAATGTGTCTTCCTCCTTATGGGCTGTAAGGAAATGCCTATTACGGCTCGTAATATGGCAGACAGAGTCCTGCTGGTGTGGTGGTGCTGATAATGCACCCGCCTCTGCACTACCGACCGCCAGCACAACTTCTGGCGACTTTCAACCAGTAACATGGCAGAAGGCTGCCAGCACTCGTGATATGGTGGTCTGCAGGCCGCCAGCACTGGTGGCCTGCTTGCGGGTTTGGCTTTGGCAGTCTGGAAAAAAGACCGCCGAAGTCAAAATGAGGGCCCAAGTTCTCATTATCCTTTAAAAATTGTTCAACATGGACGCACAATTTGACATTTTCTTGACGTGTTTTGTAAGAAGAATTTCAGAGGTTGAGACAGACCAATATCATATGAGATCCTGGTTGGAGAGACTGCAAGGGGTAATATTTGTATTTGTTATTAATTGTAATATTTAAGGAGAAGATTAAAAAGAATCAATTCTTATTCGGATTGAGTGTGCACAAGATGTGAAAGTGTAGTCATGATTATCTCAATGTAGTAATCTCCATGGTTCCTGAAGTGGATAATCTTTGATTAAGTCATGTAGAATAGATCCTTCGCTAGTAAGATAAGTATCGGGTTTCCCTTATCTGTCAATAAATTGGTCAATATTAACATTCCAGTCTCTTTCTAATAAGACTAGAGTGGATCCAAAAGATTATAACAATCTACTAAATTGGGAAATGATGAGAGGTTTAGAGTCAGTAGGGGCATATATTGATCCTACAATCAAAAAAGTGTTGCAGAAATGTATTTTAACAAAAATGTATCTTCCGGTCAGATCTCCCCAGGTTAGTAAAATCTTGTAAGGTAGATTTTTGTTAAAATGTATAGTAACACCACATTTTCGTGTAGGGGTGGAATATGTAGATGTCTTATCAGAAGTGATGCATGCGTTTATAATATGACCAACCCAATCTCTTCTCAGTTTGTCACTTTCTATTACAGTGAGATGGGTTCCTTGAAGTAATGCTGTGTCAGGTTTGTTTCAGCCATGATAAGTAAGTATTCTTTTCTCTTGATAAAATGTGTAAGACCATGAACATTAAAAGATACAATCTTTAGTGGTTTCATATGAGAGGGTTGCATGAAATAACATACAATCAATAGGAAAGAAAGAAATGCAATGCAACGGGTCTCGCGTTTGCTCAAGGTAGGGTTATTAGTGTTGTAAATTCCTAACTGGACATTTCTTGCTACGCAAACTGAAAATAAAAAGTAAAACAGTTGACATAAGCAAGCCGATTCAAAATGCCACTGTGAGCGCAAAGAGAGAGACAAAAGAAAAAGAAGTTTGTTCGCAGTCAAAGTTATTGGCAAAAGTGCAATTATCCATGTAACAGGGTCGATGGCCAAGGCAGTAACAAAACCGCCCAAAGGAGGGACAAACGTAAAGCAGTTACCAACGAAAACAAAGGATTTTTGAAAGGCAAGCCCATGAATGAGTGATAGTGATGGGCATGTGGTAGGCATGGTTAAAAGCCCAGATACATACCAACACATCGGAAAAGCAGCGCTTGCGCGCTGCTATACTCAACCTAAAAAAGGGTAAATAAGGAGAAAGAGAAGAAAAGGAATAATAATAAAAGGAGATAAGATAGATCAGATAACAAGATTGAATCTGTGTTTGCAGATACAGCTGTGTTTACAAATTAAATCGATTTTTTAATGTCTAGTAATTCTTTGAGTAAAGTTTCCATTGCTGGTGTAGGTATAGCTGGGGAACTTGCCATAATGTTCATAGGATTATTATTTATAGGAGTAGACATTAAAGCCTCACTTTATGATAATTGTTTAATATGTCTAAATTTAGATATGCAAACAACGGCAGACAAGATAAGCAAGTAAAAACTGGAGTAAATGACTGATAGCAAAATAAATTATATTCCTGCGCTAGATAATCATAAGAACAAATCTTTATTTTAGTACTGATGAAGAAAAAATGTTTCTCAAGAACATAATATTCAGCAGATCAAGGTTGATGGGAACTTAAATGCAAATAGAGCATGAACAAATGTCACATTAGTTCAGGGAGGAAAACACAATTTGTCCCACATAAAACGCCCAAAGTGGTATAATAACAATAGTTTGTAAGCTATATCATAGACAAATAGTTGAACTTCCTTTTTATTTTTGTATCCTCATTTATGATAAGTCTGTTCAATAGTCATTCCAATAGAAATATTTCAGGTACTGTTAAAGATCGTTAAAGTAATCCGCAATTGTGTCTCTTCTCCTAAAGTTGTGATGAGTGATCGTCATTTTCTAGGGCCTACCAGCCCGTATAACTCCGATACAATTGAGGATCATGCTATCTATGGTATTAATTAAGTAAGAAGTTTATTATAAAAGTTGTGTTAACATTGTTGGTAGAAGCCTATTTCTGGGTAAAATGAGGCAAAACGGGGAGAAAAGAAACAATCCACATTCTCACCGTTGATTATGAGCTTCCATCACTGGTTCGCCATCTTCTAGGATGTTAAACACCACGATCCTCCAACGGCCATGATTCATAGTGAATGAGGCAGTCTTGGGTGAAAATTCAGCTCCTTAAAGTTTTCCAAGTCTGACATGAGCATGGGGTCAGGCAAGTAGAGTGGTGTAGCTAGTCCGTGGTTTCAACTCTGTCTGCAGGGTCCTAACAAAGAACTGTCATTATGCACGATATCCAGCTACGCTCCCCTGCAATTTCCTAGAGCCTCCCTGTCCGTTTAATTCCGACACAGCTGAAGATCACAATAACCGTGGCAATAGATAATAAAACAGTTTATTGCAGGAGTATTGTTACTATGATTAGAAAAATCCTGATTCCGTGTGAGACCCGGCAAAGGGGGGAAGTAAATAGACATTTTGCAGTCTCATTTTCGTTTCTATAGTTGCAACAATCAGCCCCTATCTTCCTCGGCATTAAACACCGCCCTTTTCAAACAATCAAGATTTATGACGATTGATGCAGCTATGGATGAAAATTCAAATGATTAAAGGTGCCCCAGTAATTCAGGTGAAAGAATCCGACATTGATGTAAGGTGGAGGCAATCGGGGATGTAGTGAATGGTCCACTGCCTCACCGCTATCCTCGGAGCTCTAACAAAGAGCCCCCATCTTTGGCGGCGTCAAGCGGCCCCCTCGCAATCTATGATTCCGCTGCTAAAGCTGCTGCACATAAATCATGAAACGGGGCACTTGAAAGGAACCTCGCTTGCTGTTACAACATGGAAAGTTGAAAACATTTTACTCTCTAGATATCAATACTAATGTCTAACAGTCTTATAAAAGAGATTGTATAGGTTAGGAAGTGTAAGTTCCCGCACTTAGGAATAATTGGATAATGCATAGGATCTCTTAAAAGCATCCGCCACTCTCTTTTCTTAATGTTATTTATTAAATTATTTGCTTACAGTGAGTTGCACAGGTAACAATAAACACATCTTGAAAACAGGTACTTATATGCTTAGGTCTCTGGTACAGTTTTCCACTGTTTCCAAGTACAATTAACAATAAAGAAGGCATTTAATTATTGTATAGGCTTGGTACACTCATAACAGGTCTGTACGGAGCATCTTGGGTGTTCATTTGTTAGGGCCTTTCATGCTTTTGGTCTGTCATGGTGTCTAAGTCTGCCTAGCTTGAGTCTTCTACTAGGTAGTCCTGTAGTAGGAAACAAATACCTTTGGGCTGTGACGAGGATTGCAGGGTTTCAGTATGTCTCACATTGCACTGACAATACACCATTTTTATAAACAATAATTTGGACATGGATGTGGATGTGGACGCCGGACCACAGGCCCAGCGACGTGCTACCTGGCACTTTTTCAGTAGTAGTAGGGCCAGTGCTGTGAATTTCCTCACTGTGGCATGTAGTTGTCTGGCCATTCCTGCTAAGCACAGCACTGGTTCCTCCGGCACCGGGCATGCAGCAGTTCTAGTACTGAGAGCCAGTACCTCTTAATTGTTGAGAGATGGCTATGCTAAATTTACAGGCATAGTAGACACTGTGTAAAACCTTAAAGTGGATTATACTTAGCCTACTGCTGGGTGGTAATAATCCTGTCTCCACAAAGCAGCATGTACGATGTGAATTAGCATGTGTGACTTGGTTTTCCTCTTGTACAGAATTATATAATCATGTTACCACATGCCAAATCAATGTTCATGCTGGCTGCATTGTTAGCATCATGGATTGAGAAGGTTCTACTGGAAATGACAGGTATGCTAACTTACATACTGCCCTCTGTCTATAATATAGAATAATATGATTGGACCTTGCAAAAGAAAGGTCTGTCATTCGAGAATCAACTTTAACTGATTCAAGAAATTCTTTCGGAAATTCCTCCAAAGGATTCCTTTTTAAAAGGAACCTTGGGAAACTGGATTTCCAACTGTCTGTTCTCACTGTTGGAAAATGACCTCTCTTTTTTGACTGATGTGAATCTTTATTGTTTAGTTAATAAGAACCATAACAATCAATGCATTGTATACAATATATAAAATTCTATAAAAGAAAGGACAAACAAAAGGAGAAAATTCTATAAAGTTTTTGAGAAAAAAAATAATAATAATACATTTGCAATTCTAGAGCAGTCGAGGGGCGGGGTGACCATAAAACTAACTTTGCAGACACTTGATGCCCGTGGTGCGGTTGATGTTACATGCTAACTCAATGTGTACAGACTGAGAACCTGCTGTTGCGCCTACGGGCTTTTCTTTTGCCTTTTAACTGAGTTATCTTAAAATGTGTCCTTCCACATGCTATAACATTGTTAAAACTTTAATGCGCGACTAATAAAATAGATGAACACTTAAAAGTGAGCCAACTGTCAGCTAGGGTGTGTCCTTTAAGGTAAATCAGCTTTATTAAAATCAAAATACATATGGGTTATATACTAACAATACAAGATATCTGTCATAATGATAATGATATAATTTTAAAACGAGTTGTAAAAGCTGTTTAACATATTAAAGTATAAAAAAGGGGAGGAAACAAGGAAAACGGGACAAGACCATTTACAATGCGAAAAATGCATTGGAACTTCAAAGGTTAAATGTAAGAAAGAAAAAAAAAGTAATATTCAAAAAAGCATAAATGTAAGCTAAGTTAAAATTCACTCAAGAACAGAGAAAATAAAGAATTCATGGTGGCTTAAAATTCTCAGATAATGTACAATTAGTAGAATTACAAGCAACAGCATTAAGATAATCAGTCAAAGGTAACCAGTACAAATCTCTATTTATGGAAGGGCAGCATAAAGAGGTAAAAGCAATATCTAGTCTATGGTAGTGACAAACATTATTCCACCAAGCTTTATAGGAAATATTGGATGAATTTTCCAATTGAGACTAACTTGTTGAAAGGCCAAAGCTAACATGAGATCCAACAATTTTAAATTATCATAATCTGAAACAATGTCAGCAGAGAGACTACCTAAAAGAAGCACCAGCGGAGATAATTGGGATTGCAAATGAAAAATGCAGGTAAGCTGACGCCAAACTTTTCTCCAAAAAGAGACAGTAGGAGGACATTCAAAAAGGATATGCATAAGATCTCCCTTTGGGCTATCGCAGGACCAGCAACTTGGAGTGGAGGATACAGAAAATGTTGCTATAGTAGAAGGGGTAAAATAAAGTCTGTGATAAAGAAAGAAAAGTGACTGTGTGGTGGAAGCTGATCTGGATATTTTATAAGATCGATGCCACACCTTATTCCAAAAGGAAACAGTCCAGGTACATCCCAAATCCAATTCCCATTGAGATTCAATTTTAGATTTAGGACGCGTCAAAACAGGAGACTGAAAAAGTTTATAGATATTTGATGCCTTAGGATATGAGATAAGAAAGGAGGACAAAGAAAAGACTAATTCCGAAGAAGAAGAAGGGGAAGGCAAGGAAAAAAGTACATCAAGAATAATATTAATAAGAAGAAGATATTTAGGCATAAATGAATTGGGACAATGAAATAGAAGTTGGATTTGTGAAAAAGAAAGTGGAGTATTATTGGAGAATAAATCCTTGACCCAAACTATATTTCTCTGTCACCAGGATTTCCAAAATAAGGTTTTTTTATTAATAGTGATAAGACAATTATGCCAAATAGGGGAATTCAGAAAATAGGAATGAGAAACCGAAGGAGGTAAATAGTGAGAACGCAGAAGAGAGCAAGTATGTTTAAGAAGCAGAGAGGAGATAAGTGAAATATTATCGGAAAATGATACCACCTCACTAGGGGAAAAAGGCAAAAGAAAAGAACACTCAATATCCAACCATAATGGAGTAAACCTAGAGTCTGACAGGGAGACCCACCAAGAAGCTTGGTGCAAACAAAAGGATTTGTGATACAATCTAAAATCAGGAAAAGTGACCCCTCCCTCCTGTTTAGAATGGCGAAGATGACTAAGAGAAAGTCTAGATTTCTTATTGTTCCAGAGGAATTTAGACAATTTGGAGTCCAATTGTGTAAAAAAGGTACCAGGTAAAGGAAGCAGAATCATGGATAGGATATATAATATGTTAGGAGAAATCATCATTTTAATGGAATCAAGACGACCCCACCAAGATAAAAATAAAGGATTCCAAGCCAGAATCGATCTATCAACTTTCTCTAAAGCCTCTGAAATATTTACTTCAATGGACTTTTTAATGGATGAAGTGAACCAAATACCTAAATATTTAATCTTGGAAGAATTCCAGTGAAAACCAGTGATATCAAACGATGCTTTAAAACAACATTTTGTTAAAGGGAGGATTTCAGTTTTATACGAATTTATCTTATAACCTGAAATCAAGAAAAAATCCTCAATTTCCCAAAGTAGAGATGCAATCGAGAGCTCAGGGTTTGAGATATATAAAAGTATATCATCTGCATATGCAATTAATTTTAAATGTTTCGCGCCATACTGGAAACCTTCAATTTTAATGTTATTTCTAATACTGGATTGAAAGGGCTCAAGAGCTAGAATAAATAGGAGTGGAGAGAGCGGACACCCTTGACGTACACTTCGGCGTAATACAAAATATCTAGACAATTTCCCATTTACTGATATCGATGCCATTGGAGATTGATAAAGCAAAGAGATAAATGAAATGAAATGAGGCCTTAAACCATGCCAGGCTAAAGCTTTTAATAGAAAAGACCAATCTAACCGGTCGACTGCTTTCTCAGCATCTATGGAAATTGCCGCTAGAGAATACGACAGAGCGGGAGCCTTGCTGAGTACATTAAAGAATGTTCTAGAATTGTCAGAAGCAAGTCTACCTTTGACAAAACCCGTTTGTTCCTTAGTTATCATCGCAGGTAAAAGGGTATCAAGATGTAGGGCTAATAATTTAGCAAAGATTTTATAATCTGTATTAAGAAGACAGATTGGTCTAACGTTTTTACAAAAAGTATGATCCTTACCGTCCCTTGGAATTAGGCAAATCGAAGCTTCCTGAAATGTGCCCCCTGTAAAACCAGAATCTATGAAGAATTGGAAAAGTTGAAAAAGTTTAGGAAGTAACAGGTCAGAAAAATGTAAAACAAATTCCACTGAAAATCCATCCGGACCAGGAGTTTTCCCTTTTTTAGAGATTGAAGGGTTTTAAAAATTTCTAACGAAGTAATATCTGCTTCAAGTGAAGTAGCATCAATCAGTGTCTAATTAGGGTTTGGAATATTCTTTAAATAATCATCAATCTGTAAGGGGGTCGGGACTGACTCAGGAGTATAAAGTGTCTAGTAATAATTAACAAATTCATCTAAAATATCTTCATCCTTAAAAAGGGACTCACCAGTATCTAAAACTATAGACTTCACATTATGGCGTTGCTTTCGAACTTTTAAATAATTAGCCAGAAGCTTCCCCGCTCTATTTCGACCTCCATAATAACGAGCACTACTACGTAGAAGAAAAGAGGAAGCATTATCCGTTGAGATTTTGTTAAATTGCAGTTTTGCCTGAATAAGTTCTTGTATATTAAAATTGGAGGAGGAAGAATAGTACTGATGTTCTAAGCGTTTAATTTTGAGAAGCAGTGCTTGATGCTGGGCATTGAAAGATTTTTTTTTATTAGAGACAAAATTTATTATATGACTACGAGCCGCAGCCTTAAACGAATCCCATAACAATTGTGGAGAAACATGAGAATCTTCATTAAATCGAAAAAATTCATCCGCAAAGGCAACAAAGGAAGTGGAAAATTTAGAGTCAAGTGATAAAGAGTTATTAAATCGCCACCTATTGGACTTGGGATGCAACAGGAGCAAGTCAAAATCTGTAATGACTGGGGCATGATCAGATATTACCATAGGTTCAATGGAGGCATTAATAAGATTTTGGGATAATGATTTAGAAACAAAAATATGGTCAAGTCTAGATAAGGAGCCATGTGGTAGAGAATAAAACGAAAAATCCCTATCATCAGGATTGCAAGTTCTCCATGAGTCAATTAAATTACATTGTAAGAAAAATGCCTTAAATTGTTTATGCATTTTATGGGGAGAAAATTTAATTACAGATTGCCTATCTATAAAGGGATCAAGAATTTGATTACAATCCCCTTCAATAAGAAGAAAATCATCATTATAATGCAAACATTGTTTAGTAATAGTGGGCCAGAAAAAATAATCTGAATTATTTGGACCATAAATACTAACTATAGTCATTGTAATCCCATTAATACTGAGCCTCACAAAGAGCCACCTACCGTCAGAATCCGAGTCTTGCGAAATAACATTAACTGATAACTTTTTATGGCAAAGCACAATTACACCATTTTTCTTTGTAGATGAAGGTGAAGTAAAAACATTGCCCACCCAGCGTTTTTTAAGTTTCAGAGCTTCAGAGTCTGTCAAATGGGTCTCCTGTAGAAGAACCAAGTCTGGGTTATATTTAGATAAGTGGGATAAAATTCTCTGCCTTTTGATTGGATTAATAAAACCTTTGACATTCCAAGAAACAACCCTGAATTTACGTCACATAACCATATATATACACACGAAAGGCCTTGTACTATAAATAACTGAAAATACATATAAGGGAAACGAAAACAGAAAATACAAAAGGAGAGAAGAGTAAAGGGAAAACAGCAGGAAAAAGGATGGAAAGTAGTCAAGAAAAAAAGAAGAGACAGTACATGTCAAATAAAGACGACTGCAAAAACATACCTGAGATGAATGAACAATAGGGGAGAGGTGGTGACAGCACAGACTGAAGACGGCACAGCAAGGGAACGGAACGCATCAACGGACAAAGGTTACGAGCAAAAATAATGATTATACAACACCAGGAACCTGTGAAAAGAAAACAATACATTAACAAAAAAGGGTCTGTAGTCACGTCAACAACATATGCTGTATAAACTGCATATAAAGGACCATCAATTCTATCACAATAATAGTAAAAGGGCATAATAAATTAAGAAACGTATATAGTCAACGTGTAGAAGGACCAGCTGTTTCCATCAAATTTGTAGAGTGTAGTCGTAGAAAATCACGAAGAACTGCAGGAGAGGTAAATGAAGTGGTCTTGTTTTGATATGTCACTTTGAACAAACATGGATGGAATAATCCAAAACGAGCTCCCAAGTCACGAAGCTGTGGACGAAGATCCAAAAACTCTTTCCTCCTGTCTGCTGTAGCTTTGGACACATCCTGTGAAATGAAGATTTTACTTCCCTGCCAAGAAATTTGTTTTTTGGTTTTCACAGCGTTAAGAATTCTCAATAAGTCAGTAAATTCAAGAAAGGAAATAATCACGCCTCTTGGTTTAGATGTGGAGGAATGCGAAGAACGATGACCAATGCGGTGCGCCCTTTGGATGTTCAATACTGTAGAAGATGGTAGACCCACCAACTGTGGAAAGAATGAGGTGAAAAATGAAATTGGGTCACTCCCTTCAAGACCCTCCGGTAATCAATAAAGGCGAAGACTATTGCGTCTATTTCTGTTTTCCAAATCCTCCGTAAGAGTCTTCAAGGTTGCCACTTCCTTCTCCAAACTAATAATTTTATGTGTGTCATCCTGCACGTCGCTGACTCTTTGTTCCAAAGCAGAGACTCTCACTTCCATTTGAGACCACTTAGAATCAAGATTTTGTATCCGAGAATTAGTTTCATCAATAAAAGGACGCAATGCACGTATTTCGTCAAGCACAAGTTCAAGAGAGATCGGCGAGGGAGATTTTACTGGTGAAGGTGGGTCCTGTTTGACCCTCTTATGAGTGGATGCAGAAATATGCTAAGGAACTTTAGGCGAAGAAAAAGATGAGGAAGACATCTTTGAGATGGAAGAAGAAGACGCTGCAGCAGAAGTGTCCAATTGAAAAAAGTGCGAAAGTTTGTCAGCTGAGGAGGACTGATGCGACAGAGCTTTTATTTTCTTTAGTTTGGCCATATAAAAATAAAAAGCCTTCAATAAGGAGGCAAGTGACACAGGAACTCCAAAAATATATTAGCGAAACAGCAAAAAATACAAAACCAGGCTTGCGCAAAAAAGAAAGTCAAATATTCAAAAAAGTATAATGTAATGGTGAGCAAAGCTAGTCAAAATGGCCGCATTCATGAGGAGAAATGAGAAAACGTAATTAAAGAGCCAGGAAATATGCTAGGCAGCCAAAAAAACGATGAAAATGCTCACCAAAACATCCCATGGTTGTTTTTAGGGGAACGACATTAAAGAAAGAAGAAAAAAAACGGCTCCGGCGGTAGAAATTTGTCCGATGATGCGAGGAGCTCCGTTATCAGGCGGCCATCTTGGTCATCGCCTCGCGCGCGGATCAGCTAGGGTGTGTCCTAAATAATAAGTTTATGCTTCCGGTGTGGACAGTCAAAAAAGTTGATGAATCTGCAGATTGACTGCGGATCGGGAGGGTCAAACATTGACATAACTGCTGGCTGACAGGAACGAGTCCCATTCCTCTCGAAGACTGGTTTTAACAGTTGTCGTCGTGCTTCCTTTAAGGCCGGGCAAATACAAATCAGATGGACCATGTCTTCCTTGGGACCTTTACATAACCTACAGGAAGATTCTCCTCCATTCTTCCAAGATGGTTGGTCCACTCTGGATGGTAGAACGCCTAGACGAAGAGCCAGAAAATGACGCTTGATATGTAGTGCGAAAGTTGAAATCAAATATTGTGATGGCGCCAAGGTGGTGTAAGTGTGCATAAGAAACCAGGCGTGCGAGTGTTGTGCAAATTTAGATTTATCAGCTAGAAAGGACTGCAATCCCATTTCCTTTTTTAACGCTCAACACAACAGTGGATATGAGATGTTGGAGTCCCACAGATGCATCATTTCTGTCTCTTGCAGAGAATTGTACAGATACCTTTTATATACTGATTTTGGATTGTTGCTCACTGAATACCATAAAGCCATGACTAGGGGGCTGGTCGTATTTTTTCTTCTTTTGTACTAGGACTTTATTGTATGCGCTTTCCTGCCCAACTGCTGTTGTATTAGGCCAAATTCTAGCCAGTAGCGGGGCGTCTTTCACATATAAAGCCTTGCTTCCGTATTTAGTGGGTGGGAGGAATTTGGCCGACATAACAGACAGTAACGGCTTATACGATGGGCCATTTAATCTTTTTGCTAGGGTACAGAAAGCAAACATTAAGGCTTTGCACTTCTGTGCAATGTAGCGCTTCTGCGGCGCGAAATTGGCTTTATAATCAATAATGATGCCAAGGTATTTATAGCAGTGAGTTGTTTCAAGGGTAATGCCATTCAACTTTATATTGTTGGCTAGATTCAAAGAACATCCCATGGACATGGTTTTGGTCTTTGAGGTGTTAACTTCTAATTTGTTTGTCTTTGCGTATTCACCTAAAGTAGTGACCAACCGTTGCAGCCCTATTTTCGTGTGGCTTAACAGAACAATATCGTCAGTGTATGAAAGGTGTGATAGGGTCAAACTTCCCATCCTTGGAGAGTGCGAGTTGGTTGCATCCAGCTTCAAGGAGAGATCTGCCGTGAAAAGGTTGAAGAGGTGCGGGCCAAAACACAACCCTGTTTTAATCCTATATTTGTCCGTATCCTCCTAGAAATTTTTGAGCCATCTGCTACCTTGACCTGCACCCAAGTTTTATCGTATAGCATTTCTATGCATCTAAGAGTTCGCTCTTGCAGGCCCCACCTTCGCAATTTGCTCCAAAGAAGTGCTCTATCGACACGGTCAAAAGCACTTTTGAAGTCCACGAAACATAAATATAGTTTTTTCTTTAAGCATTTTGCTCCGTTGGCAACGTCTCCTAGTGTAAGGATGTTAATCACTGTGCCATATCCCTTCCTAAAACCAGTTTGATTAAAAGGAACCAGGTTATTTGAGCTTGACCAATTGAGCAGGTCGGCCAGGACTAAGGTGGCGAAGTATTTGGCCTCGCTGTCAATTAACGCTATCAATCTGTAACTGGCTGGGTTTGCTCTACAGCCCCCTTTGAATATTGGGTTAATGATGGATCCTCTCAACTTTCTGGAATGACTGTGTTACACTGAACTTCAGTATACAGGATTGACAGTGTTGTTGACCAATATTCAGGGTCAGCCTTAAAGACAGCTTGCGGGAGACCATTAGGACCAGGGGCCTCGTCCCTGCAACCCTTCCTGATGGCTAGGGCGACGTTCTTGGCGCTAAACGCTGTCCCGCTCTGACTGACGTCTGTGAGTTTTATTGACTCCTTCAGAGGCTGATTTACTTCAGATGAGGATGGTTTGAAGAAAATGTTGGCAAGGTATTCCAACCATTTTCCTTCTGGGACTGATGTGAAGTTTATTGTTCTCACCTGCCAGCCGATTCCATTCACTGTTGTCCAAAAGGCCCTTGAATTAGCCTTCCTTGAATTATGAAGTAATTTGAGCCAGACGTCGTCCTCCTTTTTGGTTCGCATTTGCCATACCTGACTCTTGTAATTTTTCCGTTGGGTTTTTATTTGGGCGCATTGGGTTGCTGTGGGAGAACTATCTTTTATTAGTCTAAGGTTGCGCCTCAGTTGCTTCCTTAGTTCTAGAATTTTTACTAGTAGGTTTGAAGACCTTGCCTGATTATTATGTGGCGTCAAGGCGAGGCCAAGAGAGGGTACTGACTGAAGAAGAGTGGCCCACGCTTTCATTGTTTGTAGGCCCTGGCATATTGCCAAATGAAGCAAAGATGTTATGTTTTTACACAGCCTTGGTAATGAAGACTCCGACCAGATCAGGCGGTTTAGGTTGATAGATGTTATTGTTCCTAGTTCCTTTATAGCTGGAAGAAGGCACAGAGCGCTCCAAACGAGTTCTATGTGCTGAAATGAGTGGTCACTATGGAGAGTAGATTTAATTTTAATTTTGCTAACGTGAGCGAGCAAAGGAAGTGACACGGCTGTATAGTCTATTATTGTCGGGGACTTTGCGCTATGATGAGTAAAGCTTGGCGGGACGTCATCGTTGATTCTGCCATTTAGTACCCTCATACTCATGTGCTCTAGTGCCTCTACCAGTTGTTTACCCCTTGTGTCCAGTCTTTTCTGCGCTGGCAGTGTTTGCAGCGGCACTGACCATATGGCATTTTCAGCTGCCAGTTGCTCATCTGGTTCTGGAGTGTGCATTAAGTTAGCATTAAAGTCGCCTGTCACTAATATGTCCCATGCTGGATTAGCGCATCTCATCTCTTCCACCCTATTCAATAATTCATCATAGAGCAGTACTTTCCGATTTTTCCGCGGATGGGCATAGACATAAAAAATGATTAGCGGGCGTGCTGATTATTACTAAAGGTGATTTTAATGGCCTGTAAGCCGGTCTTTGAGAAAGCCAACTGCTTTGTTGATACAAGTAGTGCCGTTGAAATGTATGTGGCTAGACCACCATTTGGCCTACCTGATTTCTTTGATTTTTTGGAATTAATGTGGTGTAGCGAGTAGCCTCCTAATTCGATTGGGTCCTCCAGCCACGTTTCTTGAAGCAGGATTATAGATTAATTGCAACTAGTTATTGCTGTGAACCCGTCTGCTATGATAGTTTTTGCACCGGCGATGTTCCAGGACATTATGGTGACAGCCAAACTTTGATCTGTGTTTACTGCATTTAATGTGCTAGGTCAATTGTTTTTCCTCAAATTTAAAGTTTAAGCCACCCATCTCCATTCGTCTCGCTCTCCCTTCAGTACAGTTGGGGGGCCACTGTTGGTTTTTAAGTCGGGTACCTTCCATTTAAACTGCCTTTGTTCCAGTTCCCCGGATTCCAGGTCCCCTACGAATTCATTGGCCGTTGGCAATTTTTCTCTAGAATTTAACAATAGGGGAAAGGGATAGCGTTGACTGGATGGTTCTGATAACCGTATGCCCCAAATTTCGAATTGCTGTTTGACTGCCATAAGTAATGTAGCAATATCACTTGTTCTCCACTTTCTTAGAGTTTGCTCCAGCCCTCTCTGAGCGCTGCCAGGGAGGAATTTCACCGATGACAAGTCTGCAGATACAATTTTCTTAGTTGATGGGAACTCGGCGAGAAGCCTCAGAATGTTACCCCTATTTAAACTGTCTTGATGGCCTCGTGATTTATATTGCGGGGTAAAAAGGATCTGCCTTAATTCCCGATCATTCTCGGTGGCCTGAGTGGATTGTAGTTGGTGGGGGTGATCGGTATTTCTCTGTGTCGATGGCCTTCTTAACTGGCCCCCCTTCGACTGGCTACTATGTGGTACCCTATCTAACGTGGGTGTTTGTTTGATTGAGGAAACTTTGTTTAAGAAATTGGTTGTCAAAGTTTGTCTATTATGAAACGTAACTATCGTTTTTATTAGCCCTTGATTGTTTGTGATTGTAACCACCCTAGAGGGGTGGCTGTGACTTGGGCTTGTTGTCTGGAGCTCTTCACTGCTGATTTTACTAATGCCGGATTGCGAGCCATGTGCTGAGAGTGAGAATTTATGAGGCTGATTTATGGACCGTGCTTTTGCCTCATCGGTTATTTTTCTTGAAAGTGGGTTGTAATTTGATCGATTGCCCAACATTGTATCTGGGGAAATTTCTATGACTTGCATAGCACCAGCTTGGGTGCTAGATCCTTTCCATGGGTGTAACTTGAGGCTCGACATGTTGCCTGCTGTGGTACCCAGGGAGGTTGCTGCGAATTGTGTGGCAGCTGCGTGCGAAGTGGTGGCTTGGCAAGGTGATACTTGAGGCACAAGTTGCTTCTTGTTCTTACCGAATAGAGTGGCGGCTGATGCCGCTGCGTGTGGGACATTCTTTGATCTTAATATTCCATCTGTTGTTGACCATAGTTGATCCTTTATCGGTTTTGGAGCGTCTGCTTGGTTTGGAGATTTTTCGCTGCTCGTGTGTGTTTTTTCCCTTGGACACCTCCGACGGGGTGCCTGGTCCAGAACTTCCCTCACCCTAAACTCCGAGGCGTGCGGGTTAAACTGAAATTGTACTGTCGACTGGGACATTTTGTGTACAGCTGACTTTGGTGAAGCGGCAGTTGGTGACGGACCTAAACCATTGTCTGCCCCATCCCTTGTGGCTTTCCCATGATTTGGGGCCTTCTGATTCCCTGAAGACCCAGAGCCTTGGGTTGGTGGTTTCTGGACCACCGAAAATATTGGGTAAAGATTATCATTAACTGCTTTGGCACTTGTTTGTTTCCTTGCCTTCCTGGCTCGCTTTTTTTGTCTCTTAGTTAGGGATTTCGGTTTGCGAGCTGGGCGCTCGTTTGTACACTCAGAATTAGTGGGCACTATTTATTTCAGCTGTGACGATTCATCCGTACTAATTGAGTATATACCCTGGGTATTTGCCTCATTTTTTGTAGGACTACTTGCCGCCAAGCCTGGTGTCTTTGAAAGTATGACTTTATAACCTGAATCATGGTTTGTATTATTGAAAGTTGCTTCATCGATATTGCTTGTTTTAACTTTCTGCAGTATCTCTGTTAAAATAGTTGGTAACATGCTTAGTTTGTCTATTACTGGGCCACAGTTGCAAAAGACTTGCTGTTGACTAGATATATGCTCCAATGGCCGAGTGGCCAGCAGATCCAGCTTGCGAATGATGTCGGCGATGTGTATTGCCATAACATTCATTAGGTCCATTTGTAAGTCAAGCTTATCCGATTGCATGTTAAGAGCCGTCGTCAAAGTGTGTAGAGCATTTAACAGTGAGGCATGTAGTCGAGTGAAATCTTCCATTTCGCTGCTCGGGTAACCTGCTTGAGAGGAACTTTTGGAGGACATTTTTTTGCCTTCTCTATTGATGGTCTCCGGGGGAGAAATGGTCAGGATACTTCTTGCCATTGCTACGACGTCATGTTGTGGTTTGCTTATACCACACGAAATTTCCATAATTGAGTTAAGCGGTCTTTCTTGTTGCGGTATAAAGGAACTGTATTCAGTGCTACCCACCAGTAGCGGTTTGTTTAAATACTGATCTTTAGGATTCATTAGGTCAAGGGTTTTTAGGTCCAATGCTTCACCTAGATCTTTATTGTTTGTTATTGAGAGTGACTGCAACCAAGACTCTTCCATTTTTCCTGTAGCTGCTTCAAAGCCCATATCCAATCTCTCATTGCTCCCCTGGGTATTAAGATTTGACCGCGAGATGGGGGTCGATTGTTGGTGCATTCCCTCATGCACGATGTCAATGTGTACTTCTTTCGAGATACTTGTGGAGAGAAGAAGCTCTGTGTTACTAGGATTAATAGATGCGCCCTGCTGTTAGTCACTTTGAGAAGATTCCCTCTCTTGAACATGAACCTGGGCCGTGGTCACAATACTGCCCGCCTGCAGATTTTTACACACTGTTGGGCTGCTAGTGACCCTGGAGATGTTTAGTCATTCGTGAGATGTGCGGTCATTATGTACTTCGGGAGCCAGACGCTTTGAGGCTTCCTGGACGGGTAAATCGGCCCCTAAATGTTGAGTGGGATTTGTTGGTACCTCGAGCCTCAACTGCCCAGTGGCCATTGGTTGTGGAACCAAAGGGGTTGGCAGGCCCACGTCGGTGTCAAGATTTGAGAAGAAGGCTGTGGCTTGATCTTTTAGAAAGGTAGACTTGTTGAAAAAGCCTGTTTTCTTGAGGTAGACCTGCAAGGGAGTAAGGGCCGGTGCCTGCTGATCCAACCTACTACCTTGCGGGCTCTGTACAGAGCAATTTACCTTCCTTTGCGCCCCCCTTTGAGGTCTTGAAGTTTTGACTTTACCCTTTGTTGGCAGCCTGAGGCGTCCTGATCTCATGGCTGCGTTCTCTTAGCCCAGATTTCTGCGGGAGTAACTGAATTTGCTTTAGACTGATGGACTAGCGTTGATGAGCTGAGATGCACGGTGAGCGGGGCACCCGCGACTCTCACAAGCCGCCCCCGGACCTGGCAGGGCCGCTTCCGTGTGGCCCCGGTGCACTCTCTCTGCTGCAGTTTACTAAGGCTGCTGCACTCACCCTGGCTGGAGGGAGATGGATGGATCCTTAGCCCAAAGCCTCCTGCCAAATGTTGGTAGGTAAGGTGATGCAGCTGCTGGCGACACCTGAAGAGTTGAACTCCTCAGGACTTGATGGACTAGCGTTGATGACCTGAGATGCTCGGTGAGCGGGGCACCCGGGACTCTCACAAGCCGCACCCGAACCTGGCAGGGCCGCTTCCGTGTGGCCCCGGTGCACTCTCTCTGCTGCAGTTTACTAAGACTGCTGCGCTCACCCTGGCTGCAGGGAGATGGATGGATCCTTGGCCCAAAGCCTCCTGCCAAATGTTGGTAGGTAAGATGATGCACCTGCTGGCGACACCTGAAGAGTTGAGCTCCTCAGGAATGAGGAGTTGTCAAGGGAGTTGTCGTTATTGAGATATAGGGTGCTATAGAAAACAATCTCCTGAACTCTTTACTAAGTCCACAGAAGAGCAACACCAAACAGGCCTTCAAACAATGCAGGCCCTTCCAACTGACACATCTACCGAAATTCCTGCAGGGAGATTCCCGGTGACGCAGTAAAAACTCTGTCCTGCTTTCACGCGCACTCCGCGTGCCAGCACAAGCTTATCCAGTCACGACCAGATGCTACTAGCCACAGCCAATTGCAAAGTAAAGCTGCGAAGAACAGTGGAGCGAGGGTGCGAGGGTGTGCAGCACGGAGGGGCACTCGGGGACCGAGAGGACGTTCCCGGTCCTCCACGCAGAAAGCAGCAAGGAGCAGTGGGAAGCTGCGCCTCAAATCCTCAAAACCCAGGGCTTAATACCTTATTACCGGGCATACAGGAGGTCTCCTGGGTCTCCTGGGTGCCCTCGCAGAGTGCCCTCGTAGGCTCCGTACCTCAGAGGTCAGGCTTGCCTCACTCCTCTCTTCGCAGGTTACAATCCTTCTAAATGCCCACAAGCCCTACGCAGGGAGGCCCCCGCCCACTGCACAGGCGACTGAAATCAAACAGTTTTCAATTTACAGGGTGGGGGGCAGGAGGTACACCTACCGATGGCTGATGGCTGTAGGCTGGCAAGGTGCCCTATGAGCAGGGTCTAGTCTGGGGGACAAGGGCGTTAGGCCGTACGCCGGTCGGAACACCTCCCAGCTGCCCGACCGTCCCTACACCCGCACCTCTCCTCTCCTTTCCTCTCACGTCCTGCTCGCTCCGCTCCTCTCCGTGCAGCCGCGAGCCACCCAGCACTTGCGTGGTCCAACGTCGGACTTTTTACTGGTTAGCAGGTCACTTCCTGCTGTTCTGTTCTGCTTTTCTCTGAAGGGTCACCCAAAACATTTTGCTTTCCTTCTCTTCTTTTTCTCACCTCATTTTGCTTGCTTTAGGACTTTGGACACTTTACCAAAGCTATCCAGTGAATGTGCTCTCTCCCTAAAACCATGGCTAATACCCAATTGGCATATTTAATGTACTTGTAAGTACATAGTAAAGTGCACTTCATGTGCCCTGGGCCTGTAAATTAAATGCTACTAGTGGGCTGTAGCACTGATTGTGCCACTCACATAAGTAGCCCCTTAACCATGTCTCAGGCCTGCTACTGCAAGGCCTGTGTGTGCAGTTTCACTGCCACTTTGACTTGGCAGCATTTAAAAAGTACTTGCCAAGCCTTAAACTCCCCTTTTTCTACATATGTCACCCCTAAGGTAGGCTCTAGGTGACCCATAGGGCAGGGTGATATGTATGTTAAAGGCAGGATATGTACTTATGTGTTTTATATGTCCTGGTAGTGAAAAACTCCTAAATTTGTTTTCCACTACTGTGAGGGCTGCTCATTCATAGACTCGTATTAGGACTGCCCTCATTTACTGTTTGAGTGGTAGATTCTGATCTGAAAGTGGTAGCCAGGTCATATTTAGTATGGCCAGAATGGTAATGGAAAATCCTGCTTATTGCTGAGGTTGTATTTTATATTACTATTTTAGAAATGCCACTTTTAGAAAGTGAGCATTTCTCTGCACTTAAAACCATCAGTGCCTTACAGCCTGTCTCCAATCAACTTTTGGTCTGTGCTGGTTGACACCTCCCTTGTGCATTTCACCCAGACAACCACAAACACAGGACACTCAGCCACACCTGAATTCATCTGCATATTGAATGGGTCTTCCTCGGCTGGAAGGGTGGAGGGCCAGTGGCCTGCCCTCACACAATGGACTGCTAAACCCCCCTACTGGGACCCTGGCAGACAGGACTGAACTGAAAGGGGAACGTGCACTTCCAAACCACCATTTGAAGTCTCCCCCACTTCAAAGGCCTTTTTGGGTATATAAACTGGGTCTCTGACCCCCACCAAACCAAATACTTCTGGACCTACACCTGCACCCTGTCATAGGAGCTGCCTGGCTGCCCAAAGGATTCATCTGGACTACTTTGCTGAGAAGGACTGCTGCCCTGCTGCTGCCCTGCTGCCCTGCTGGCCTCTGACTTGGCTGAGAAGGACTCTACCTTCTCCAAAAGTGCTCTCCAAAGGCTTGAATTGAGTTTGCCTCCTGTTTTCTGAAGCCTCAGGGCCAAGAAAACTTCACCTCTTCAGGAAACTACTTGTGCATGGTAAATCAACACACCCCCTGCCAAAATCGCCCGAAGCTTGTATTGCGATCGAGAAATCGCCGCACAGCTGACCGGAGCAACTCAGCCCTGACTTCCCACCTGTAATTTTGACACATTGCCAGCATTGCGATGGAAAATATGACTCATTACCTAATCAATCAATCAATCAATCAAACATTTGTAGAGTGCGCTACTCACCCGCTAGGGTCTTAAGGTGCTGAGGGGGGGAGGAGGAGAGGATGGACTGCTACTGCTCGAATAGCCAGGTCTTTCAACATGGAAAGTTGAAAACATTTTACTGGCTACATATCAATACTAATGTCTAACAGCCTTATAAAAGGGATTTTATAAGTTAGGAAATGTACATTCCCGCACTTAAGAATAATTGGATAATGCATGGAATCTCTTAAAAGCATCCTCCACTCTCTTTTCTTATTGTTATTTATTAAATAATTTGCTTAAAGTGAGTTACACAGCTAACAATCAACACATCTTAAAAACAGGTACTTATATGCTTAGATCTCTGGTACAGTTTTCCGCTGTTTCCAAGTAAAATTAACAATAAAGAAGGCATACAATTATTGTATGGGCTTGGCATACTCATAACAGGTCTTACGGAGCATCATCTATTGTATCCATTTCCCCACTGCATCTTGGGTGTTCATTTGTTGGGGCCTATCATGCTTTTGGTCTGTCATGGTGTCTAAGTCCCTGCACCGAAGGGAGGAAACAAGACTGTGCACCGAAAAATGATATAAACCCCTTGCAGCGTAGAAAGAAACAACGCATTGTCTGTGCTTTGTCAGAAAATTGGATGCAACACCCTATTTTTCCACACACCTCCTCTTCTGCTGTCTCCGTGCATCGTTATTTTGATGCATATCAGGTACTGTGTGTAACAAAGAGACAACTGCTTATTTCTAAGCATTGAGACTTTTAAACCTTCTAAAAGTGATATTTCAACTTGTGCTCATTGGATCTTTGTTGTTTTGACCTTATTTTATTCACATAAATATTATCTATTTTCCTTAGCCTGTGTGGTGTAATTTTTGTGGTGTTTTCACAGTGTTACTGTATGATTTATTGCACAAATACTTTATGCATTGCCTTCTAAGTTAACCCTGACTGCTTAGTGCCAAGCTACCAGAGGGTGGGCACAGGATAGTTTGGATTGTGTGTGACTTACCCTGACTAGGATTGTGGTCCCTGCTTGGACAAGGGTGCATACCTAAGTCAACTAGAGAGCCCATTTCTAACACTGACCATTCACAAGAACCACCCCCAATGCTTTAAACACTGAAAGGGATTCAGGTGCCTTGCATCTGTACTGCATGAAAACATACTTCCACCTGTACTGTAGAATCTGGAATACATAAATATTTTCTAAGTTAATGAACTACTTGGGGTAGTTGATTCCTCTGAATATATCACCCCAGTGACCCATCTCTTCCTCAAAAGGATCAGAGTCTGGATCCAGATATTGGGGGGAATCTAATTTAGAATTATTATATCAGGAGCCCCTCTCTGGACAAAAAGAAGCCTCAACAGCCTTAATAACCAAGGCCTGGAGATGTTCTAGAGGCAGGATAGTTTGTTCATTTGTATTTCTAGAATTATGGGGACCTTCTGACCCGGGAGAAATCAACCTGCACACGCCTCGTTGCCTCCTTTTACTCAGACATTTTCCATGCTTCATTGTCTGAAGACAGGTCTGGAAATCTTCTCAAGAGCAAGCAGCAAGACTCACCAGTGTGCAACAGAGTAACAGTTCTTCGAAATTGGGTTGCTAAAGAATAGTGATAACTTCCTACTTCTTAGTTGCTATAACAACCCAATCTCAAAGTAAGAGATTGAAACATTGCAGGACCAGTACCATTACAGAAACAGATGTGTCCTACAATGCAAAAACATTATGCCCAAAACAAACCAGAGTGAGCTGATGCAGCTCCATGAATCATTCAGCGAGGTGGTGCCATAGATATTGCAATACTCTCACTTGGAGTGGTATGGGCCATGAACACAAAGACACTTGGACAGGCTTTTAATAATAAAATGATAGTCTCTAACAATAAATGAGGCTAGTAGAGCAGTGTGAAGGGAGAAACAAAAAGAAAGAACACTTACCTCACTAAAAATTCATTCCACAGGACCCTGAAAAACTAAATGGAGGAAAACAAATTAAAATAGAAAGCAGACTGATGGCACGGAAAGCAAACATATAAGACAGATTCACAAGTGGCAGAATGAATGGAAAGAAAGCAAGGAGAGTCACTCTGCATTTTGACTGCCCGCTGAGGGAATCAGCACTCAGGCCACCAAGAAAACACCAAGGAGGAGGAAGATATAGGAAAGCAAGTCATTCTGGGGACTTGACCTGCCCCACTGACAAGAGAATCAACAAGATGTCCTGTACGCCAGGAACCCAGAAGCAGGAAATATAAAATTGTCTAGCTAATGCGTCAAGAATTTTCAATTCTATTAAGGACTCTGAGGCAAGGATTATGCTTATCCTTCTTTACTGTTTATTAACACAATTGTTAAAGAAGCTAGTCAAAATTTACCTTTTGCATAGACTACATTTCCCTCAAATCTCAACACAACCTCACCAACCATGCACCATACCATGGATCTGATGCAATATAACCACAGAATGTCTTTCGTTAAACTCTGTAACAGGAATCGATCCTTATGGTCCACTGTTTGTCACAACAACTGTGTGTTGTTCATTGAGCCTCTAGAACTGGACTCATCCACAGAACCAACTGGACCTTGGAGAACTGTAAACCTGGAAGGTCTTTTGTAGTCGCCCAGTTATGCTTCTGGTCAGCATCTAGAGAAAAACAAAGAAAGCCTGTATGTAAAACCCGAGCTATATATAGGAAACTCAAACTTAAGAATACAATAGTGCATAAGGGTGGGATATCACATATCATATTTTTAGCACTTAAGTGTATGAGATATTCTCATAAGTGAATTTAAGGTGGGATACTCCTAACATTCTAGTCCTTAATAGAATTGAAAATTCTTGATGTGAAAGCTAGACAAAAATGTATTCTATTTCAGGGTAATGCTTGTTCAAAGACTATCAAAGCTACATCTAGGATTGGCTTGTGGTAAAAGGTTTTGGAAGTTAAATCAGCTGACCAATCTGCTGCTCTAACTATGTCTTGAAGATGTGAACCTAGGGCGTATGACTTTGATGCCATGGCTCCTTTTACAGTGTGAGCTCCAAATTTGCAGACATCTATACAAGCTTTGTACTCTTTCAGACACTGCACTGGCACCAGCAAGAAAACTGGGATACGTAATCTGTTGAGAAATTATCTTAGTTCTCCTTGACAGTGTAAAGGATACCCCGTTAGGTGACACTCCACCTGTAAGATGCAGAACTTTGACATTCTGCAAGAGACCAGGCATAAGAAAATGGTCAGTTTTGCTGAAAGTTGTTTCCTCAAGAGATCTGAATTGTCTAGCCATTTCTGTAAGAATTTAAGAATAATATTAGCATCCCAAAGGACCAAATATTTTGGGTGAGGAGGATTCACAAGACAGATGTCTCTCATGAATGTGCTCATAAGAGGTTGTTCACCGATTGATTTCCCCTCTCTGAGGAGTGGCCTGTCAAGATTGTGAACTGATAGCTGTTCACTGAAAAATATGTTAGTCAGAAGAGGCCATGTCTGCTACAAAATTGATGATACAAGTAATGAGGGCCCCAAGGGATCCAAACCCTGTTCTTTGCACCAATCCAACCATCTCCGCTAAGCGGAGGAATGATGTTTGTGGGTAGACTCAGACCAAGAATTGGATATGAATGAGACAGCTTGGTCCGCAAGGCCTTGCAGGAACCATGATTTCCTGAAATGCTCCAGGCCATGAGACATAGACGACCCTGGAAAAGGAGCGGATGTTGTAAGCCTGCTGGATCCATTAGGAGATCCAGAAACAGAGAAAGCTGGACTGAGAAATCGCATGACATCTCTAGCAAGATAGGGAACCAAGGTTGTGCTTTCTATTGGGGAGTTACTAGAATCAATTTCGCTTGTTGGATGGCTCAGAATCAAGAGGTAAGGAGGAAAGGCATCCATGGATTTCACCATCGGACCCAGACACCAAGAGAAAAAACACTCCAGTTGAGTGGACAGACAGGACCTGTGTGGCACAGACTCCAACTATCCTGTAGAGAGTGAAAGATTGACAAATGTTTTCATTCTCTGGAGTCACAGAAATATCTCCCGTTCCAGATGGCCACAGAGACACTCTGCTGTCACGGAAATGCAGTGTTGAAAGCAGTAGTACCAAAAGGTTTTCAAAATCTCATCCCTCCCAGTTTGTTTTTGTAGAAGACCACTAAGATGTTGTTCATTCTCAGCAGGATGCAACAGCTGGCTGTGCGAGGGGCTAGAGTCTTTATAGCAAAGGAACCTCCTAAGAGTTCCAGACAGTTTATGTGGAGGCCAGCATCCTCAGCAAGCCAACACCCTGAAGTAGAAAAATTTATGCATTTGGCACCTCAGCCCCATAAGCTGGTGTCAGACTCTATGGTAATGCCTGGTCGAGAACCGAAGATGGCCCTGCTGTGCCAGGCGGTCAAGTAGTCCAACTACCATTGCAACTCTGTTCTGGTCCCTGGGGTGAAGTTCACTAATTCTGAGTAGTTGAACCTCCTTTGGAGATGATGAATCTTTAATCATTGAAGGGCTCTGTCATAGAGTGGGACGGGAAAAATGGCCTAAATGGAAGAAGTCAGAAGGCCCACTATTTTGACCAGAACTTGCAAGGATATCTTGTATTTGTGAAAAGTGCAGCAAATCTCTTTTTGAACTCCCTTCAGTTTCTGAGTGGTAAGAGACAATTAAGTTGTCTGGGAGTTGATCTGAAATCCCAGAAAGTCTACACGCTATGAAGGAATGAGGATAGATTTCTTCTCGTTCACAAGGAAACCCAGATCTTGGAGCAGTTGGAGTGTCCAATGTTGCAATAGCAAGGATTTGTCCTGGGCCATCAGGAAAATATTGTTAAGGCAGATAACCAGACTCACACCCCTGAACCGAAGATGTTCTACCATTGGGAGCCAAGCAGAAGAGATTCTGAAGGGGAGTACCTTGAACTGATACCACTGGTCATCCCAGACAAACTAAAGGAACTTCCAATGAGGAGAAGAGATCGGGATGAAGAAGTAGGCATCTTTCAAATAGAGATGTACCATCCAGTACTGTTCTCTGAGAAGATCTCATAGAAGGTGAATACCTCCATTTTGAAATGGCGGAAAAGAATCCACCCACTGAATTCTTTTAGATTGATGAGGAGACGAGAGCCCCCATCTTTTTTGGTCACCACAAATATGTTGCTGCAGAAGCCTGAGGGGCTGGGTTGACAATGGCAAATGGCATCCTTGCACAACAATTGAGATACTTCTGTTTGTTGGGGAAAATGGATGGGCCAGGGAGGGGAAGCTGGAAAGGCACCCCGTAAAATGTGACGTTATAACCTGAGACCATCTCCAGTACCAAGGGTCAGACGCCAGAGAGGTCCAGTTGATGAGAAAATACTGCGTCCTGCGGTCACTACCACTGAGGAAAGGTGAATAACCCTTACCTTGTGAATTTGAGTTGGTGTCATAGGTGTCCTAGGACTGGAAGGAGCCTCTCCCTTAGCAGTATCCCCATCCTCGTGCTCTGGTGGGGTAAAAGGTATCTCTGGGCTGGGGGGAATAGCCGAGGCCCTTAAATGGAGTGGCATTGTTAGGGCTTCCTGTATTGACTCAGCCAGAAGATCCCACTCTGTAACGGCCAGCCTTGTTTAGGGAGGATTGGGCTTTGTCAAGAGTCTTAAAGATGTGAGCGAATTTGTCCTCAAATAGCATGCCTCTGCCATAGCGAGTTCCATCAGTTAAGGGTCAATGCAGATCAAAACCGACCATTGGTGTTCCACGGACAGTGCACAATTGATTTTAGCCGGTAGACAAAATGCCTGTTGGGGCCATTCTGCCAGGACGTCAGGGTCCACTGGAGCTTCTGTTTCTTTTACGAGGACGGCCATCTCGAGTATTTTACACAGTACACTGGGCAGGTCTAAAAGTTTGTCTTCCAGGACCTGGTAACCCCCTTCTTAGGGTCTTTGGTGGAGAGTTTTAGAAAGGTAGCCAAATTGGGGTCCAGTTCAGCAGTCTCTCTGCCTTGTCAGGAACGACCGGCCTGGGTCATTCGAAGCAGATTCTGTTAAAGGATATTCCTGTCAAAGTTCTTTCTGAGGTGGTCATGGATATAGTCAGTAACAACAAGGAGGGGTGTCCAGTTGGAAGAGCCGGTTTGGATACTAGCATCAGAGTTGAAGTCAAGGGAAGTGACTGAGTCAGATGGGGGGTACGAGGCTCTAGAAGGGGGCTGGTCATGAGACTCCCAGCAGTGTTGTTTGTGAAATTGGGTGGAGGTGTCATCCAAGTCAGAAGAAGGCATATTAGATTTGTCTGTGTCGTTGAGTGGGGGTATGTGGGTGGTGGAGAAACCACTAGCTCAAAGATCGTCGGCAGAGTAAGCATGGTCGTCAGGTAGGGCTTGTGACATGCGAGTCATCATCGTTGTGTGAGGCCAAACTTTGCGCTTAGTTGGAGCAGTGATCTGTCAGGGAGAGGGTGTTGTGGCAGGGGCTGGATCCAATAGTGGCATGGATATAACATACCTCTTAGGGTGATGGGTGAACGGTGGGAGAACCACTGCCAAGGTTTTTTGTTTTTTTAATGACGGACTGGGTTACAGAAGCATGCAAGGCTTCCACAATGCTGTCTTCCAACCTGAGCTCCTCATCCAGGTCATCGAGCACTTCTGGAGCCTCCCTGCATTCTCCCACTGTGGGGTAACTGACTTATTAAGGAGTAGCCATGTGAGGCGATGTTGGAGATGGTGCTGATATGTGGGGGGGCAACTCTGAGTTGGCCATGTAAGAAGGGAATGCAATGTTTTGGAAGATGGTGCCTGTGTGAGGCATAGTCTCCGGCCCTCAGGACGTCCTTATAGCAAATAACTTGCCCTGGCATGTGGGCATGGGGGGAGGTGATCTGATTAGATTCTGTGCACTGAAAAGTGGTTCGCAAAAGTAGAGCTCTCTCTTGCAGAGTCATGCATCCGCTCGCTCGCCTGACACAAGTCAGAGTACTCACTGCACAAGAGCTGTGCCTGGAAAGTGAGATTGAAAGAGTACAGAAAACCTGGCCACACTATAGCGTGCTGACTCCCTGCCACCGGCACCCCCTTTGGGCTGATGTCATTCGATAACAGTGATACACAAGGATTTACAATGATAAATGCCATTTAAACATAAGGAAAGAATAAAGAACAACATCTTGCATGCAAAGCAGCAAAGAAATACCCTAGTAAGATGACAGCTCCTTGCCTTATATGAACAGTAACATGGTGATTGATGCATGATCTGTGAGGTAATGTTGAGTTTTATGGGAAATGTAGTCTATGCAAAAGTCTAATTTTGATTGGGTGCTGTAAGAATTGTGTTAATAAACAGCAAAGAAGGAGCAGCATAATCCAAAGCCTCTGGTTCTGACAGAACCAGCTAAGGTTGAAGGCGCCCAAAGACCAGGTGGCAAGATATAAGTGGGTTGACCCTATTACGCAACCATTCCAAGGAGAATTGTGATTATTCAAGTGGGTGGTGGGAGCGTCAAGAGTGGTGCGAACATTCAAAGGGGCCCAGGACATGTGTAACAGAAGAATCTGGAAAACCAGTGATTGGGGCAGGATATCTTGGAAATTAAGGAGGATTATTTTGTCAAGATCCTACTAATTCTGATGATACAAGGCATAACCAGGAGCACAAACAACCACTTGGGAGACCTAGAGGCTTGAAAACTTGCCAGGGCAGAGACAGAGAAACAAACTCTTCTCAGTACAGGATAGAAGACGACAGGCAAGAGGCAGAGAACAAGGATAGAAAAGCAAAACAAGGTTACAGATTAGACACTAATATTTAGTTTCTCTTACTACGTGGGAGCAACCAGTGGGTGGAGCCTGAGCATTTGAAGGACTACCTCGGAGGTGTGAAGACGGGAAAGAATGAGGAAGAAGAGTGAAAATTAGAATTGGAGAGACCTTCTTTTAAAAAAACAACAAACGAGTAGTGGCGGCTCCTCTATTAGGGCAGAGGAAAGTCGCCCCCCACTAACCCGCCACCAGCAGAAGCTGCAAAACCTTTCACAACGAAAGGATAATAAACTGTTTATTATCCTTTAGTTATGAAAGGGGCGAGGCATTGGGGGATGACGGGAGCGAGGGGAGTGCACTGTGCACTCCCCTCAGAGTGCACGTGTGTTTGGCCAGCCGTCTTGGGCCAGTCAAACACACATGCGCGGTGTGCTCTCTCCAGCCCAGCACTGTGTTGCTGGGCTGGAGAGAGCAGGCACAGGCTCCCAGTCTGCCTGGGAGTGCCCTTGCTGGGCGCTCCCAGCCAGGAGCAGCATCAGGATTGTCAGCAGGGCAGGCTGGAAACAAGAGGAGCATCTGGTAAGTTTGTATTTTTATTTTTTAATTTTGTTATTAAATGTTACCCCCAACCACGTGCTGCATCCACCCCGCCCCTTGTGAGCGCAGCAAGCCATGACTGCAAACAAGCTTGTTAAATTTATGAGAACTAGTTGGTAGTTTGGTGTATATGGTCTCACGAAGTTGGGAGGGGAATCAAAGGCTAGGCCAAGAAGGAGGCCCTCATTTTATTATAATAAGAATATTTTGGCAGGTTGCTAGAAAAGATCAGGCCCATATCGCTAGTAAACAAATGACAATTACTTTGACAGGTAAAAGTAACACGTGATACACACCAGAAAAAAAAGAAGGAAGTGCTGAGATTCAGCTAAAAGTTTATGGATTATGTCCAGGAAAGTATTTTTAAATGGCCATATTGGTTAGGGCTGGAGCATTCATTTTTTTCAATATGGGTGAAAACTGTGCCCTGTCTTGTTTCTTAAGACTGGGATGCGGAGGACAAGCGAGGCAGGTAATTCAGTAACAAAGGAAAGGCTGAGCTTTCAGGTTCTCATCTCATGTGTGTCTACCCCGAATGGGATGATTCTAATGATTTGGAAACTCTTGCAGAGGATGGATTTAAGAATCACACATCCCAATACAGCAAAATTAAATTAAAATTTGATATTCAATTATGTCAATGGACAATAGCGGGTCTAACAAAATGAGTCACATCAAATCTCCGTCTTCCAAACCGGTAGTGGAGAACTCATCATACTGTGTGAGTTAATGACATCTGGTTAAAAGAACAATGGGAATTAGCTGCTTTCATGTTTGCGGTAAAATCGTACGAGTTCTATTTAATACATGCCACTAGTTGTAACAACAGATAGCAGCAGCAATTTAAGCAGGCTTACAGCTTCAAATTAATTAAAAATATATTATGTCCTTGCTGGTCCTGTGCAATTCGACTACAAAAATAATACATACTAGGAGAGCTACTTAAATAATGTGTGCATCTGTTGCAAAGGTTATACAATGCAGCAACATGACTGCTACTCCACCTCATATTCAGAGAACATATACCAGTTTTATTCTAGCACTAAGAAAAAAGAGTGCTGAGTTATACTGATTGAATTGATTTGGACCACTGGTAATTATTTTGGGTGCATTTCGTACCATTGTTTCTCAGCCTTCTGAGCAATTACATAAGGGGCAAATTACCCTTGGCCCTGCTGCAAAAGAAACAGTCAAGGTTGAACTGCTTGGCATATCCCCACTTGCACTTTGCTAGGCATATCCCCACTTGCACTTTGCTAGGCATATCCCCACTTGCACTTGCTCTCGGTGGCCTGTCACATAGGCTTTAAACGCATTAGGTATTTTGCAGCACCCTAGAAGCCTTCTATGTTTGGGAAAATCCACCCTTATCACAACCTTTCAACTCACCCATCTTTGGCATGTGACACACATCGTGGAAAGCCTCACGCTGCCAACCCATCAGCCAAGCTTCTTCAGGCACACTGCTGCTTTGTGCTACAAAACGTGCTGCGTTTCTGTGGCCCTGACACTAAACAGAGCTGATTACAGCACGCAAAGGACATGTATAAAAGCAATTTCACTTAGGAAAAGTTACTTCAGTGCTTCAACTGAGCTGAGATAAATAACCAAGCAATGCAATCTTTAGCAAATCTCAGTTGATATGCTTTAAACACAGGGCTTCAAACATGCTGGGAAGGTACAATAATGTTTTTTGGGGTAAAATAAAATGGAGAGTCCTCTGCCTTAGGTTTATGCTGGCATGGATGAAAATGTATCCTGCAGTGTCTCATCCACCAAGCTGCTGCAAATGGTTGAATGGTAAATCTGTACCCTTGTAAGAAGCCTTATTTTCTCCCCAGCCTGTCAGCTCTGCATTCCCACTGCGAGAAACAGAGACTTTTTAAGGTTTGGGCACAGTGGGAAATTGCCCCGGGCCTCATCTTACAAAGTGCCCACAGGAAAAGTGTACTTTCTTTCCAGCTGTGTATTTAGTATCGTAACCTTCAATTTGTAATTCAATATTGTCAAGCAACTTAGGTCTTGAATTAGAAAAAAATATGGGTAATAAAATTCAGCTGTTTCAAACAGAGGCTCCGAATTTTTTTCTTGAAAATACTTAAAGTGACACTGATAAGAGTAGAACAGGAATGGGGAAATTCTATGTTTGAACGCCTACCCTGCTGACTGGTCTTACTTTCCAGTTCAGATGCTTAAACTACTTTTAATTAAGAGAAGCAATGATGGACAGATAATTTAGGTTTTAATCCCGCTTCCCCAGAGCATTGTTCCAGGACATTTTGGGTAAGAGTGCTCAAATATTATGTCGGTATTTGAAGAGCACTCCACTATTCACTCAAGCATTCACTGCCCAGTGCCCAGGAGATGCATACAGTTGACATACCTCTCCACCTTGAAGAAATAGTCAAACCTGATGGAAATTGAGAAATAATTTTATTCCTAATCACGGTAAAGCACTTACTTAATTTCTTTAAAAATCTTCCATGAGATAATTTTATAAGAAGATGTTTTCTTCACACTAGTTATTTGTTAAAAGTATAATAATTTCTAGCGCACTGTGAAACCTTGTACTGAAATGTTTACTTGCAAGATTTTCTATCATCGTATGTATCTTCTTTGTTTCTTCCTACCCGTTTGGAGGTTTTAAATTCTTAAACCGTTTGCAGTGCAGCATGTGCACGCCAGACTTCTTCTTTTCAATAGTTCAATCTTAGGTGCATAAATATTCCCGAGCTCCATTAAGTTGTAACAGCAATTTTACAAAGTCAAAGCATGCTTTTGGCTTATTTCCAGAACTTTCTATCTGAAATGCCAACAAAGAATAAAGCAAAGCATGCATAATACTTAGTGCAATTGTATTTGTGCAATGTAACTAAAGGCTTGAAGTGTTCTATATTAAAATATGAATTGTGCCTGATTAAAAAGAAAAACGAATTATAGCACTTAAGGAACATCATATTGCAAGAATTCTTTTGCAGCATGAATTGAAAAGGGCAGGATAATTTAGAAAGAAACACAGAAAACATTAATTTATCTTAATTTCCAACACACTCAATGAATTTGTTAATGCCTCACTGTGGTGCTCCTGATGTGCTGACGAGTTTTCCGAATAACAATTGTTATTAGAGACCTCCTCTGTATGAAACAATGCATCAAGACTTGAAGTAGCAAAACTGTGCAGTCAGGGATAATCCCGGAACAGAATACTAGAGAAAGTGCTTAGGTGTGGGGGGGGAGATAGATATCGAGCATTTAGTCATGATTCTGAGATAACTCTCAACATATTGTATAATTGGAAATGGTTTTAGTGTACTTTTAGGACTACTATAGAGGTCACCAAGCCTCAACTCCTGTCAATAAGATTCATGGCATTGCCCATCTTTCATGGGCTCTTTAATGCGTGGTTAGAAGTAAGTCAGACTCCTGAAATTTGTCTCTGTAATCAACACACATAAAGTAGACATATTCATTGCATAAATATGGCTGAAACACTCATCCAACGAACATCACTGACATCCTTAACCGAACAGGTTACATCATACAACCTTTCATCCACCATTAGAAGAGTGGAGAAGACCTGAAATCTTCCTCAAGTTCTCGAGGTCTCAAGGTGTCCAGAACAAAGTATTGCATGAAGTTACATATAAACAGGTCCCTCAGGCACTATATTAAGTATTACAGTATCCAATAAAAACAGCAATATGCCACAATCATATTCATCTGTGTTTAACAAACACTAGGTTTTAAAATCAGTGGGAACTTAACACGCTTATGAAAAAAATACATGCACTGTGAGTGAAGATTGAACGGTGCATTAGTGAAACTTCCCTTCCACATCACTGTAAGTGTGTATTGCACTTTCCTCAGTATGTCGATGTTGGTCTACTGGTGCATGGGAATTCCCTAGCAGGAATTCGATACGCAATGCTGGGGATTTTTTGTACAGAAAGAGTTTGGGATGTAGCAGTGGTACTTCTGTTGATAAAATGGTACAGAATATGCAACTACTTTGCATTATCTGTATTCTGTTTGAGTGGTCCTTGTCTTATATTGAGGTCTCACTTTCATCACTCGTCTATGGATTATGGAATGACCTTGGAGGAGATGGAGAAGACTGACTGAATCTCCAGCAGTTTGTCAAGGGATTGAAAGTCTACAAGCGAATTCGTTGAGAACTTGCCACACTGCGATCAAAAAGTAGGACAGGTTGGATGTTATGAACACCTTGGCACCATGATTTCCCCATAAAGAATACAGGTTGAGTGGTGTTGCATATGGTGAAGTCCCTGCTTGCACACTCTTGGGACTGGTGTACAAGTGTGGCCTAATCTCAGACTGTGGTGCAGCCTTGATTTGGTAGTTTTGGTGATGCTGGAAAGTCAGACTGCAGTTGTGCTATGGAGGACAATGTAGATTTTCCTAGTAATTTATGACGGAAAGTCTTAATTTTATTAAAGACACGGAGGCAAATATTATGCGTTCTTTTCTCACTTTAATTTCAATAGCAGCAGTCAAGAAACTACAACTCCCAAGAGGATTAGCTGTGGGCTAACCAATGGGAGTAAAACAGATAGTAGTAGTGAACCAATCGGAACAGGACATAAACCATAGAGAGTACCCTTGACTGCAAGCAGCCCTCTTTTCTTGAACGAGACAGTCAAGTGGGATTATAAAACAAAGGGTAAGTAAGTCCAACAATTGCGAAAGACAAAGAAATGGCACACAATTCTTGAACGACGGCGAAAAACCGAGATGGCAATGGAGGAGGAAGGTGCTCTGGAGCGGGTTGTGAAGACGCTTCCAAAGGATTCTTCATGAAGAAGGAACTGATTGAGCCAACGGCGGTATCCGGAAGCTGGAGGCAGTGCTGGAGTCGCTGGGAGGGAAAGAGAAAGTACATATTAATAAAAGTACTGAGGTGGGATAATATTCGCCTCCGTGTCTTTAATAAAATTAAGACTTTCCGTCATAAATTACTAGGAAAATCTACATTTTATGACAAGACCGGAGGCTCTATTATGCGCGTTCAAAGCTTGTCAATAACCAGAGAAGAAGCCGTTCTAACAGGTTTGCAATAAAAAGTTTAAACACATTATCATTTGACCAATCTGCCGACCTGAGAATGTCCTCTAACCTGGACCCAAGGGCGAAAGCCTTAGATGCCATGGCCCCCCTGGAAGAATGTGCCCCAAATACAGAAGTATCAATTCCTGCTAAGGACATAACCCATTTGATCCAGCGGGCTAAAGATGCTGAAGTCACTGGCTTGTGGGGTTTGCGAAAGGAGATCAACAATTGATTGGAAGAGGACGTTCTCAGGTTAACAGTTCTTTTTTCGTATTCTTTTAAACAAAGGCCCACACACAGTTTTGGTCTGTCAGGAAAAAAAGGGTAAAAAACGGAATGTTAATTAGTTTTGGTGCGTTTGGAAATGTGGAATAAAACACCTGAAGGTAAGAACTGGCATGCAGAAACATCTAAGGACTTAACGTCTGAAGTCCTTTTGATAGAAATTAAACATAGCAACATAGTGAGCTTGGCGGAAAGCATTTTGAGGGAAAGGCAAGAATTATCTGGCCAGGAAAGAAAAAGATTCAGTACCAGAGAAACATCCCAGATGTGAGAATATTTGGCGGCAGGGGGTCTAGAGAGCTTGACGCCTTTCAGGAGACGGCAAATCAAAGGATGGGACCCAATAGGATTGCCGTTGATATTTGAGTGATTCAGGGATATAGCAGATCTGTAAAGATTTATTGTGCGGTATGACTTGCCCAAGCCCGCCTGAGCGGCTAGAAAATTAATAATTAAATTTAGATCTGCTGAAAAGGGATTGGAACATTTTCCCAGACACCAGCTTGACCAAAGAGCCCATTCTGATTTGTAGGCCCGTCTTGTACCGGGTGCCCAAGCATTATTAATGAGTTCTGAAGCTTCTGACGAAATAGCCCAGGACTGTTGGGAAGACCGGAAATGAGCCAAGCTGAGAGGGTTAAGGATTGGTTGTGAATCAGATTGTGGGGCTGACCCAGAGGATCCAGGATGAGAGATGGAAAGGTCGGGAGTAAGATAGGGAAATCCACTGCTAGTTCGAGGAGGGGTGGAAACCAAACTTGGGATTGCCAGAAGGGAGTCAAAAGGACCAGAGACGCCTTCTGACGTCTGACTTGGTTTAGGACCCTGTTGATTAGTATAAAGGGAGGGAAGGCGTAATTGAGAGATCTGGACCAGTCTTGTAGGAAAGCGTCTGTAGCTAGGGCTAACGGATCCGGACGCCAGCTGAAGAAGTTGGGAAGCTGGGTGTTGAGCCTGGACGCAAAAAGGTCTATTTGAAACGGACCCCACTTCCGTTCTATCTGGCAAAAAACTGACTGGTGCAATTTCCAATCGCTGGAGTCCGAGAGATGGCGTGAATACCAGTCTGCATTGGAGTTCAGCGACCCCGGAAGATACTCGGCTATGAGGGAGAAATTGTGGGATAGACAAAAATCCCAGAGACTCTTGGCCAGCAGGGCCAGAGGTCTGGATCTGGTGCCTCCTAAGTGGTTGATGTAACGCACCGCTGAAATATTGTCCATGCGAAGCAGAATGGAGCATCTTGCTCTGTTTTTTGTGAAGCTTCTGATTGCAAAGGAACCTGCAAGAAGCTCTAAACAATTTATGTGCAATCTGGACTCCTCTGCGGACCATGTACCGCCAGTCGATATCGAACCACAGCGGGCGCCCCAGCCTGTGAGACTTGCATCTGATTCTAATACAAGATCGGGCACAGAGGGGAAGATGGATCTGCCGTTCCAGGCCTCTAAATGGGATATCCACCACTGGATTTCCATTACGGATTCCTGGTCCAAGGAGACGAGATCGGAAAATGCTAAGCCCCGACGAAGATGAAGGATTTTGAGACGCTGGAGGGCACGGTAGTGAAGAGGTCCTGGGAAGATGGCCTGGATCGAAGAAGATAGAAGGCCGACCACCCTTGCGAGTGTTCTGAGAGATATAGAGCCCTTTTGAAGAGTATGGATAAGTTCTTTTTTGATTGCGGAAACCTTGGAACGAGGGAGAAATAAAGCGGCCAAAACGGAATCTATTTGGAAACCTAGAAATTCTACCTGTTGGGAAGGGAGAAGAGCAGACTTTTCGAGGTTTATCAGGAAACCGAGATAAGTGAGGAGAGAGGTTGTTATTTGGAGATGCGTCAGTAAAGAGGTTTTGTTCTGGTGCATCATCAAAATGTCGTCGAGATAGATTATTAGTCTGATGCCCAAGGATCGAAGGTATGTGACGACTGGTTTCAAAAGTTTTGTGAAGCACCAGGGTGCAGAGGATAGGCCGAAAGGAAGGGAGGAAAAATGATACGTTTTTGAATCCCAAAGAAATTGTAAAAACTTTCTGTGAGACTGATGAATAGGAATGGTCAGGTATGCGTCCTGTAAGTCCAGTCTGACTAGCCAATCGAATTGGAGTAAAATATTCCTGAGATGGATAATGGTTTCCATCTTGAAATGGCGATAGATGACAAATTGGTTGAAAGATTTGAGATTGATTACCGGTCTCAGCTTTTTGTTCTTCTTGTGGACAAGGAAGATAGAGCTTATGAATCCGGAAGGGTCTGGAGAGCAAAGATGGATGGCATTCTTTCTTAACAGAGATTGAACCTCTAAGGAAATTAGAGAGGACATTTCGAGAGAAAAAATTGGAAGAGGAGGAAGACAGTATTGGTGGGGAGCGGCAAGAAGTTCGATACGATAACCCTGAACAGTGGAAAGAACCCAAGGGTCTGTTGAGATTGACTTCCACTTTTGTAGAAAGAAACGAAGGCGACCTCCCACGGGAGGGCCAGAAGGTTGGCTTACCTTGATTATTTGGCGTTCTGGAGAAACGCTGGCCACGGTTGCGGAAACCCCTTGCTCTTTGAGGGTAGAAGTGGGGTTTGAATTCCTGGGAATAGGCATTGAAGGAGTTGGAATAACCTCTTGAGCCTTGATTTCTGTATGTGCGGCCGGTAAAGCGGCTTCTACCTCTACCGGCCCTGGAAAAAACACGTTGGTTGAATACTTTTTTCAGGTTTTGTTGTGCCTTATCTAGAGAGGAAAAGGTTGAGACGAATCGACTAACATCCTTGATGAAATTATCGCCAAACAGCTTGCCATCGGCATGGATGCCGGGGTCCCGAGTGGCCAAGTTAGCCAGTTTAGGATCCATTCTAAGTAGGAGGCCTTTGCGTCTCTCATGGATAATGGCAGAATTCGCGTTGCCCAATAGACAGAAGGCTCTCTGGGTCCAAAGGGAAAGATCCAGGGGATCAATAGGTGATTCATCCAATCTGGCTGATTCGGCTATATCAAAAATCCTTGCCAGGGGACCCACCATGTCTAGGAGTTTGTCCTGGCACGTGGTCCAGGCTTTGTCAACTCCCTTACGGGGATCCTTACCAAATTTAGTAAAGAAAGTGATGAGTGAGTCATCAATTGTAGGAGTAACCGTAATATTGGATTCCAACGACGGCCTGGGACATTCAGACTTCAATTTGGCTCTCGTCTGCTTATCTAGAGGAAGCCGAAGACGGGAAGCGATATAATCACCTACGTGCTCCAGAGGAAGCCACTCTGTGGAGTTAGGATGATGGATTAAGGATGGATCGAACATTGGAACCCCTTCAGAGTCAACCACAGTGGTAGAGGGGCCACCTGACGCCATTTTGAAACGTTTAGGAGAAGATGGGGAAAAAATATCGTCAGGGTTGTCAGATTGGGATAAATCATCCAAGTCCTCCTCATCTGTGTCCAATATTTTCGAAATTACAATCTTTTTTGGCGCATCTAAATGTTTTAATTTTGATTTGCATTTTGATTGGGATGTCGTATTCTTGGTGCAATTCCCCTCCTTAGAAGGAGGCCTGGGAGGAACTAAGTCCTCGGTCTGGCGTGAGGCAAGCTCACTTTCTGTCTGTGCGCCTTGACGTGTTTTAGAGGAAAATAATTTCCGTTTTCTGCCTTCCCCCGCAGAATGGGCCATAGACTTGGACACCATGGACATAACTGAATTTTCAATATTTTTTGACATTTTGTCCATTGATGCTTTCATAGCATGTTTCACTAAGGACTGGATAAATTTATTTAAATCTTGGCGAAAAATAACATCCTCCTCCTCAGAGGCAGATCTTGAGGGAGAACTTCCCATATCCATAATGGTAAAATATGTAAAAGAAACGAAAGGCAGAAAAATAGTCACTGAAGCCAAGCAAAACCACTGTGGAATGCGAAGGGTTAAATTGGAGCAAAACGCTCCCCAACTGGTGGCCAAAGCTCCTCCCCGAGGCGGGGTTCAGGATTTACTGAAAGCCGAGAAGGCGAAGGCGGAGTCCGCAACACGCGCTGACTTCCGTGAGAACACGGAAGACTGTGAGGCCGTAAAAGTAGGAACGGAGCCGTCTGAGAGGAGCGGTAAGCGTTTCCCGACCGACGTGCATTAGAAGCAGCGCGCGCTGTCGAGCGGGGAAACGGAGTGCATATTAGAACGCTCAGAGGAGCGCGAGACGATAACGGCGTGCGCAGAAAAAGAGAGGGGGCGGGGGGGCCGAAATATTACAACCGCGGTGCGGCGACAGCAAAATTATAAATAGACCATCAAATTAACGCTGAAACTAAGCTATCATAACAAAACATCATAATTAACATGAAAGTAAAACATTAAATGCGAAGCGAGGCAAGAGTAGTACTTATCTTGACTGCGAGCAGCAAGAAAAGAGGGCTGCTTGCAGTCAAGGGTACTCTCTATGGTTTATGTCCTGTTCCGATTGGTTCACTACTACTATCTGTTTTACTCCCATTGGTTAGCCCACAGCTAATCCTCTTGGGAGTTGTAGTTTCTTGACTGCTGCTATTGAAATTAAAGTGAGAAAAGAACGCATAATAGAGCCTCCGGTCTTGTCATAAAATTGTAACTTTTTGTTGTTGTAAATCACACACATATTGTTTAACTTGCCTTAGAATTCTTGTCAACTAGAAGAACCAAGTGTATGCTCCAAACTTTATCGTGGAGACATCTGGAGATAACTCCCTCCCTCAGACCTCTGCAGCATTCACTCTTTCCCACTACTGAGACAGCAATAATGATTTCCGAGTGCATAATTCTGTTTCTGTGGCAGGTGATTACTCACTTTTCACTTTGAAGGGTTAGTAGCCCAAAAATAACCCACGAAGACATAAAGCCCTGGGGGATGCTTGTTAGTGAGGGGCTAATTATCATATCACTAATTAGTGTCTCCTTTTGTCAACAGACCCAAAACTAACCAATTTATGATTTTCTCTAAGGATGTTTGCTGGTGTTCCTCACATCCGAGTGTGGCGGCCCGGCAGCCCCAGCTCGCCCCTCACACCCTGGCCCCACAACCTGTGGACAGCCAGTCACAGATGTGTGCGGAGGGCAGCAGCTCAGCGGGGCCACGAAATGCAGGTTAGCTGTCGCGATCGAAAAACAAGAAGTGGAAACAAAGCTGAACACTTCTTTCAAAGAAGCCAGTGAGAAGGCGCCCTAGGGAGCGCTCATCACTAATTACTTGATCTTACACCTGCTGCATCCTAATGGTATTGTGCTAGGGAAATGAATTAAAATGGAAGCATCCTCTCCGGTATGTGACAGGAATCAAAACATCACCTTTGTAAACACACTCTGACCGAGTAAAAGCGAAAGACTCAAACACGGATGTTTAGAAAATATGTCAATTCATCTTGAAGATATGTAAATTTAAGAACTGTGAATTAGGACAGAGAGACTTGGAACCAGGTTAGTGTTGTTACTTTTTAAAGAATAGATATCCATCAATATTTGTCTCTGGAGTGGAACGTGAGATCCGATTTCTGGCAAACCAGCAGCTATGGCTGAGTTGTTTAGTCCAGCAGGGTTTTGCGCTTTATAATGTTGGCCCCATTTGAGTGATTGGCAAGAGCCTTTACAGCAAAAAATAGATTTGTGTGCCTACAGTCAATGTTTATCAAATTCTGCGCAGGTGATCAAGGGAGGAGAGTTGTATGAGATTCCCAAAATAACTTTCCCAGTTCAACAGATTTTTTGCCACAGGGAAACACGTTTGGTGGAATTAATCACACCTTGCATCTTAATCCTCCTACAACTAATGCAACAAGTATAAATATATTGCAACTGGGACTGGCGGCTTAAAATTAGACTCCGAGTTGGTCATCAAATTGGTTTCCTGAAGCTTAAAGTTTAAGTCTGACATTTACTACGATGTTCTACCACAGAAGATGATTTTGCTAGGGCGAAGGAGGGAAGGGAAACAAAGGGTCGTGCAGAGGGATTCAGAATAACATTTAGAAAGAAAAGACAATCTTTGAACAAAGTGTTCCTTAACCAAACAACTGTGGTCCACAAGTGCAATTTGTGTGGTTATGCAAATGCTATGAATCCCTTGGGGGTATATAGCATGATCGAAGGCCTGTACGTGGGGGGTATTGCAGCAGACCGTCCCTAGTGGGTACCGCAGGCTAGTCACTAATATTGCATACCCTGGTGGTTCCTCAGATTTACCTTCTTCTTGGGTTCAATCTATTATTGTGACTGTTTTTAAAAAAAGGTAACAGAAGTGAGCCACGACGATATTGACCTATTCCTCTGATTGACTCTTAGTTAAAGCAGCTGGCATGGTCATCATAGACAGATCATTGTCCTGAGTCTCGAACAATGGGACCCTTGCAGGCGTCCAATATGATTTCAGGGCTGGCTTCAACACTATAGAGCAGTGCTTTATTTATATGTGCCTCATTAGACTTAGCCTTCATGGACCTGAGCTCTCCATTTCATTGAGACAGCAGATCAAAACTCTGACCCATTCTGACCTTTTCAGGGGGCATATCCTGCATTACTGATTTTTTATACATTCATCTGCACACCAGTTTCAACACTAAAACTAGAAATAGTCCCAATGGTGAAAGCACTGATTCATTTAAGGTAGCAGGAAGGGTTCGACAAAAATACGTTCTAGTTATATATGGCCAGGATATGCCCAGGCGGACCCAGATCGATACCTGCCCTGCTTTATGCTAATGATGCAGTTTTAATGTTACATACTGCTAATGGCTTAAAGAGACTTACAGAAGCCTTCATCTTTTAAATGGATGATCTTTACCTTGATGCTAACCTTTCCCAGACTTATGTTATGATCTGTGGCCCTAGCTCACCTAAAACACGGCCTAAGACTTTCAAAAACAGGACAGACAAATTCAATTCCTTTGTCTAATTAGGTGCAAATTTAGTCTTTTCTGGATACTAGCCTAATTTATTATCAATTTAAAAGAAACTTTTTACATTCTCCCAGGGTATTGTCTTTAACTTTGCATCCAGATTAGGCTCCATTACCATAAATTGTGTGCTCAAAAGAAAATTTCTAGCTGTTGTGTATAGCTGAGATCCGCAGATCTGCTAACATTGACAGGTAACACATAAAGGAAAGCAGGTTCTGTCGGCCCTCTTGGGTCTTCTTCCCTTTTCATGCCATGAGAAATTGGGCATGAGTTATACTGAATATATTATAAAAATCACACCCTTATTGTTGTAGCGTTCAGTTTGGGCTAATCCTGTCATGAAGATGAACAGAGATAACATCACTAATTGCATTACAAAGGATGATCACCTGAATATTCTCTGGTTCAGATCTGTCATGAAGTTGTGTCTGTAGCTGGGCACGGGCCTCTTATTTTCATACCCTGATAGCACATCTAAAGTGATTGAAACTGGAGAAATAATTCATTTTATAACTCTCGGCACTCACGGAGGGAGTTTGTGGAGCTTTTAAAGCCTTCTGTTAGGGCTCATTTTCTTTGAAGAATTCCTTCCCCATGTGGAACCATATTTGCCCACTGTTAATTACATCTCGGAACAGTATTTTAATACTGGCTTTTGAATATGTATTATTCACTACCTGTTTTTTTCCGAAGGGCTGGCCCAATTCTAATAACGTGTGTTGTCTTTCTGAAAAGTCATCCTTACAATTCTTAATACATTTTAGGCTATTTTGTGAATTTTATGAATCAATAAGACGTAGAGGGTCATTCTGACCCTGGTGGCCGGTGACCGCCAGGGTCACCGACCACGGGAGCACCGCCAACAGGCTGGCGGTGCTCCCGAGGGCATTCTGACCGCGGCGGTTCAGCCGCGGTCAGAAAGGGTAAACCGGCAGTCTCCCGCCGGTTTACCGCTGCCCCATTGAATCCTCCATGGCGGCGGAGCGCGCTCCGCCGCCATGGGGATTCATACACCCCCTACCGCCATCCTGTTCATGGCGGGAAACCCGCCATGAACAGGATGGCGGTAGGGGGTGCCGTGGGGCCCCTGGGGGCCCCTGCAGTGCCCATGCCAATGGCATGGGCACTGCAGGGGCCCCCGTAAGAGGGCCCCGCAAAGTATTTCAGTGTCTGCTTTGCAGACACTGAAATACGCGACGGGTGCAACTGCACCCGTCGCACCCCTGCAACTACGCCGGCTCAATTGTGAGCCGGCGTCCTCGTTGCAGGGGCATTTCTGCTGGGCCGGCGGGCGCTCTTTCGGAGAGCGCCCGCTGGCCCAGCGGAAATGTTTAAATGGCCGCCGCGGTCTTTTGACCGCGGTGCGGTCATTTCACGGCGGTACCTTGGCGGACGGCCTCCGCCGTCCGCCAAGGTTAAAATCACCCCCATAGTTTTTTTGATTAATTTACTCAAATACGGTGATTTTGGAAGATTTAAGACTGCTTTATTGTTTTTACAGATGCGACCAAAGATTCGTGTATGTTCAGATGCTGGTAGTTATTTTAAACCTGCTGTTAGGCTTCTTTCTCGCCCTAAACCCTTAAGTTGACCATTTTTCCTTTTTTAATGATGACATTTCATATATTTTTATGAATTGTAATGATGTCAACTTTTATGGTTTTTATAAATCAAACAAATTATTTATTGAATTGACTTGACTGCTGCAGACACTGGTATTGCAGATAGGAGGCACCCTAGGTCATTCACCATAGGCACTAAGAGCAGGGGTGATTGGCACACTGCATTGCCAAAGGCCATGCTCTTTGTCGAGTATCTGCAGGGCACGGCCAAAGGGCATCCACCGTGCAGGCACTGAGATCATGGGTCATAGGCTTTGTCCCACACCCTGTTCCCAGTGCCTCTGCATGTACTGCAGAGATGGAAGGGTGGTATCAGGGCTGCGCTCTCCAGCGTAACGGAAACAATACCATGAATAGGATTGTTAAGGCAGGAATAGGATTGTTAATGGGTACTGTCCTGGCTATGCATGGAAAATGTGGGAACGTATCAAAAGTAGTCTGGTGGCAACATTAGTGGCAATCTGAGGAGCTTGTAGGCAGCTTACTAGGACCCGGAATCGGCAGCAAAAAGTCCTAGGAGGAGGAGGGCATGGCAGGTTGGCAGAAACGTTGTAGGAACTCAATAGCAGCAGATACTCCATGCCAGTAAAGAAAGTTTAATCCACTGGAATACAGAAAGAAATAATTAATGGACCAGGTAATTGCAGGTAGGCAACTACAATTTGTATTAAATAAGATCAGACTGCCAGCTTGCAGCCGAATCACAATGGCATGATGAATGTGGCAGGAGAAGGTTAATTTTTATTTTACATTTATAGCACACAATCCGAAATATATTAGCTTCTTGGCGGACATTAGTTGATTCTGTACACACACAACAACCATTGTATTGGGCGATTTTAGCATTAGCATGGTAAATGGGTTTGTCACATGAAGGTTATATAGTTCAGGGCCATAATACATATATACTTAGTTACAGGCGTTAGATCATTTAGGTACATAATTACGTAGGTTACATAGTTCAGATCATGTTGTGCCGTAACTTGGCAGTCACTTTTACAGTGACATTGTCTAATAGGCTTTTGTGAGGCATAGAATGCATCATACAAGAATGGCATAAATATATTGGATTTTATACAATATACTGCTGAGAACTATTGACAACAAATATGTGGGGGCCTCCTGAGGGGCAGAGGTGAATGCCTGGACCCTGAGTTTAGAACAGGGGCATTGAGTTCTCAATCTGAGCTCCATCAGTGTTTGAGAGGATAGAAATGTCTGTGCAGGTTATTCCAGAGTCACAGGACTACTAATGGAGGTGTTGGCTACTCTCAAATACTTCTGATATTATTCAGCTATAAGGTTCCAAGAAGGATAACTAAGCAGCATTGATTAGGTTGTGGATGCTTTCTCCAGGAGCAACATGAACTTCCTATTAAAATGGATGGATTGGAGGGGGTGATTGTTTTTGCAGATCACAATCATGACAGCACATGATTCAACAGGCGATAATGGCTTTTAAGCACTATATCAGTTGTAAATTATGAGTTCTAAACTTGTTTTAGGAATTTTGTTGTATTTTAAAGTGATTTCGCCAGCTCGGAAATGTGATCTCCTACAGGAATTCGATGTACTGTCTACTGCACTAACCACATTGGACGCCGGTTCAAAAAGCTGAAATGAGGATCTTTCATTGTGTATGACATTCTGTTGAGTATTACCTACTGTTTCTTTTTGGTTTTTTTTAAACGGATTTTATTGATTTTTAGCAACAAAAAACAATCAGCACATCTGGCATTTTAGAAGAGCATTATTATACATTTACAGTTTCAATTAGCATCATTGCTACAACCACACTAACCCATCTCAAATGTCCCAACCATACTTCCCTTTTGTTCCCCCCAGTATCAATCCCAATGGAAGTATATATTAGGTGCAGACCGATGTGTTGTATTCACTTGGAAAACCACCAAGGATCACTATCTATAGCTAGGAGATAGTTTATGCATGGGGGCGAGCCTCTTCTATATGAATTGGGGTGTATGATCACCGGTATAGGTATCTGCTATTAGGAGTCCGCAGTCGGGGTTCCCAGAGGTGAGGGGTCTGGATGCTTTATACTATCTACTATTGTTCCCCATGCTCTAGCTAATTCCATAGAGACTTGGCAAAGCTTGGCTTCTCTCATCAGTAGCTCCCCCTCATAGTCAACCCACTCCTCAAGTTCCTTCTGCCATATCTCCACTCGGGGGCTTCTCTGACCCTTCCAGTTACATGCAAGTTCTCGTTTTGCTAACAGCAATGCCAGGTCTTGGAATCTGCGTGTGGCTTTATATTTAGCTGTATGTGGGAACTAGCCAAGGAGGCATTGCTCTGGGATACACAGAACCTCTCTTTCAATAAGATCAGTGAGTGTAGTTGTATGGTCGCTCAGTAGGGCATGATTGTCATGCAAGATCAGAACATGTGTAAAGTCAGCTCTTCGCTCCCCACATCGTGGTCAGCTGGCAGTCATGGTGGCAAAGTATTGATTAATATGTCCCAGGGTCAAGTATGCCCTGTGGAATACCTAAATGTTTATCAACTTGAAATGGTTGCGTTGCTCTGACTCTGTAAGTCATGCCCCCTAGTGCTTACTTATCGTCTTTGTTACCGCCCTATGCAATAAAAAATGTCCTCTGGGCAAATTATATATTGTTCTGAATTCTTCGAAGGGGAGGAGTGTTTCATTCTCAACTAGGTCGCCCAGCCTGGTTGCACCTGCCTCTAACCATTCTGCCAGGCCACCATGAGTCAGCATGTTCAAGTACGTCATAGGAATGTTTGGTGCATATGAAGTTTTTGTTTTGGTCTTTTGCAAACAATGAGCCCAATATTTCTTGCAGTACACGAAAACTCCATTGAGTCTCTTGCAGTTGAGTGCCTAATTTTGATAAGCGCCTTAAGGAATGTGCAGGCATCCAGTGCGGCAGGTCCGGTGGCCTGTCCAGGTACTAATTTACTCACCAGCTACTACTTCAGCCGCTAAAGCTGCGCTGCCAAATAGTAAGTCTCGCAGTCTGGTGCTGCTAGAGCTCCTTCAGCCCTGGTCTCTGTAGGGTGCATAATGTGACACGGCATAGAAAAGCTACTGGTATGGGTTCTATATCCCGAAACATGGCTCAGGGCATCCGTTTTGGCAACACAACAAAGAAATAAAGAAGACGCAGGAGCGCTATCATTTTCTACAGTGCAACCTTACCTGCTACTGAAAGGGGGAGTGTTCCCCAGAACTCAGTGCTTTTTTAAGTCCCGAATTGCTTTATCTTTATTGCCTTGCAGCAGATGCGTACAGTCATGGCTAACTTAGATGCCTAGATATTCAAAGCATCTTGTTTCCCACTGTAGTCCCAGCACATCCGGTGGTGGGCCACGTTCTGCCTTGGTTCGAAACCGTGATTTATGCCAATTTACCCTCAGCCCTGAGTGCTGTCTGTACCGGGCTAGGTGTTTGTGGGCACCAGTGAGTGCTATTACTGTACCTCATAAGAACATGAAGAGGTCATCAGCATATAAGACGAAATGATGTGTATGCCTCCCATTGTCGATACCCCAATAGGTGTTCTCCTTCCTAGCACAGGGGGCCATCGGTTCCATTGCCAAAGCAAACAGCAAGGGTAAGAGGGGGCAATCCGGCCTGGTCTCCTTGCCCACTCAATAACTCTTCGAGACATATTCCCCCATGTGCACCCTAGCAGTAGGGTCCGTATACAGGAGTCTGGTCCAGGTTATGAAGCTATCATTAGTTGGAAGTGTTGCATGACTGCATTGAGATAGGCCCACTCCAGACTTTCAAAGGCCTTTTCTATGTCTACCACAAATATTGCAGTCGGTGCATGACATATGTGGCATTTTCAAGTATTGCGAGCAGTCACCGTATATTAGTCACAGCGATCTGTCCTGGGATGAAACCTGCCTGATCTGCTTGTACTAGTGTAGGCATGTGAGGAAGGAGCCTAGCAGCAAGTATCCTACTAAGTATCTTATAATCTGCATTCAGCATAGAGGGATATTCTCCCCTTTCATGTGCAGACTTCACAGGTTTCAGTAGAGGGACTATTAGGGCTTCATGGGTGGATGGCGGCAGCAGGCCTTCATTCTTGGTCATGTTTAAAAGGTTTACCAGTTCAAAGAGCTAAGTCCTCCATAGGTGGCATACAGCTCTACTGGAAGGCCATCAGTCCTGACCATAGCAGCTCCTGTTAGTATCTGGAAGGTGAGAGTTTGGCTTTGAGGTTTTCATATTTATGGATGCATGTGTGTAAGTGGTATAGCATAATAAAGCATTGAATAGTTCAACAAATGAGTTGCTGTCCTGAAATTTGACAGATTATAGTGAGGAGGTTTGTAGTGAGGGGAGAGAACAATACAGTTCCTCCTTGGGAAAGTGGTTACATAAGAGAGTCGTGACTTTGACGGGCTTGGGTTGGACCTCATGTGATTTTCAGTTGTATATGATAGTGGAAGTGATGTTGTCGTGCTCAGATCAGTCCAAGGGTATGGGTGTGGCAGGTGTCAGAGGGGAAGTTTGAGGTGTTTTCTTCTAATAGTTAGGCACAAAAGTCTCTGAGTGATATACTGTTATTTTCTGCACTAGAGTCTAAAATTTGCACTGTGCAACGGGGAATGGGGAATACCCTGCTAACCAAGTTTATGCAACTGTATTTTCTTCAGATGTTTCTTGGAGGAAATTGATAATGAGGAAAACCAGGACGTACCAGGATTTGTTCAAAACCTGTAATTATAAACGTTCCCAGCCGAAACCTCAATCTCACATCTATAATCAATATTCCTTTGAGGCAATTTGTTTCATTATCCAAGATTCACAATTATACTGAGTTTGACATTTCAATTTAAGAGTTCACTATACATTCACTTTCTGGTTTAAAATTCAAAACTCAATGTAACAGGAGATTTCAATACGTATTTAGCCTTTGAAACTACATTTTTTCAAACCTTAGTGTCCCTCAATAGTTTACTGTCAAACACTGCATTGTGGGTGTTTTTTCTAAATAGTGAAGTTGAACAGCCTAGCGAGAGCAGGAGAAATCAATTTAAGATTGTTTTATACAACATGGAGACTCCTGATCCGCACTGTGATCGTGGGCATTCTGCATTTCCTATCTTCCATTGTTGTCTTTCAATACGCCAATTCTGCAACCAGTTTCAACTCTGTACAATAAAAAGGCTGTTCAATTAGTTTGAGTAAAAGAACATAGTTTAAGCTTTTTCTTCGTATTCCCACATATTTTCAACACAAAATGCAATGTAGCAGTTTCTGCCTGGGTGGTTTTGCCTTTGTTGCCCAATTTGACAGAAGGAATGAAGAGCAGCAGAACACAGCATTCATAATTTAAGAGCTGGGAAGTTGGAGAGTATAATAAACAGTTGTTATGGTCCAGGAGCAGCTGGACTGAAACCCCAGTCACTGCCCTGGAATCCTACAGCTGAAATTCGCTCATTCCATAATTTTGCATAAACTCCCAATGCTCTGCAGCTATCCTATAATTTAATTGAGTCAGAGTGACATGAACACAATCCATTGTTTGGCTGAAGAAGTGCATTGTTCATTGGAAGCAAATGATGAATAAATAATAGACACAACTGACAAACTATTTGCAAACGGGGACCAGAATATCATTATTTAGACACGAATAAAATGTCATGTCACATTCGATCAAAATAAAAAAAGACACCGACTGGAAAAAACGTAAGCAAGAATCTGTTTCAGTTTAGCTTCCACTTCGTGACCAACTTGTGCAGCACATAGAAGCTATGCTTCCATCTTCTTCAGCGCAGTCAGCTGTTCACAACCCATCCACACAGCTGATCGTGCAGCAAAGTTTCAGAGACTGAAAGTTTTTAAGTGGAGAAGTAGAACTCTAAAGAAGAACTACTTTTCCAGATAAGATGCAGTTTAGCAGTTGCTCATCACAAATCATTAAAAAATGCAGCCAAAACTCTATTTATACTTCAGCACTGCTGAGCAACACAGAATGTCATTTTCCTATATAAACATATGTAATTCTGAATCAACATTTAAACCACACAGTCCCCAAGTGTCAAACTTCAGGATGTACCTTGCTTCCAATTGTCTTAGTGGTTTCTCCTTATTTCCTCGTCTTGGGCCTATCGGCATAGTATCTATAAGCGAGTACTCCGATTTATTTACGTCCCCTGCTTGTGATATACAGAAGTGTTGTGCCACTAAGTAGGTATTATCCCTATTCTTGATAGCCTTTATATGCTGTAACACCCATTTGCGGGCTTGCAAAACTGTGCTTCCTATATACATTCGGTCACAAGGATGCTTAAGCATATAAACTGCAAACTTGTTTTTTCACGTCATATGCATATTTATCTTCCACTCTTTTCCCAGAGAATTCCAGTTACATCCATATCTACAAAATTTACACTAGTTACATTTGAAAAAAATAACTCCTGATTGTAGCCAGACATCACTTGTATTTGTAATTGAATTTATATAGCGCTTACAACTCCTGACAAGGCATCAAAGTGCTTTTCAGAGAGTAGCACACTGCTCTGAAACCCAAAAAGATTAGTGGTGGATTAGTATAGGGAAATATAAGTAAAGTATTAGTTTGTAAAGTTTGGTAAATAGTAGTTAGGTTTGGGATGAGTCAAAGGAGAGATACACAAGGGAACATTTAGTAGGGTTGTTTGGGAGATCATAGTAGTAAACTGAGGTTTGGGGTGAGTCAGGAGGGATAGAGGAGGGAAAAGTCTAGGAAGGTTTATTTTGAAGATCATAGTAGTAGAATAGGTTTAGGATGCGCCAGACAGTGGAGATAGAGGACAGAGGGGTTTAGGGTGCATTGGAGAGAGTCTTTTTTTTCTCTTATCCTGTAGAGCTAAAGTAATAAATGTATACATACATAATTACATAGAAAGGGAATATATGTTTAAGGAAGATAATATATTGAGACTTAAAGTTGTATTGTATAAACACCAGACTGTCTATTGTTGCGGTATTTGAAAGTAATTTATTTGTCTACTGTTTATAACATCATTTTTATTTTTATATTTTCCTCAAAATTTCAATAGTGAAGTGCTTGTAGATAAATAGTCAAGGTAATATTTACCTATTGTAATAGATAAATAAATCAGAGACTCATAAGCATCTAATCAAAACAGCTTATATAGCAACTATGCAATGACCTGTGAATATGTTCAGCATAAGATTATATATGTATAGTCGCCACCAGATAGTAATAGTTAGGAACTAGTTTCTATATAAAAAGCGTTTTTTTTAACTTGCCTATATCTTTGGTGCCGCTTGATGAATCTTCACTAAACTTTCCTAAAACATTTGCCAGTCCTGTCAGCTACTGCCTGGAAAGTTTCAGGGTGATCCATTCAGGGGGCCCGAGAAAACGGGATGTGCCAAAACACGTTTTCTCCATTCATTTTTCAATAGGGATTTTGAACAGCAATAGCGCAAAAACTACTGAACAGAATTACACCGAAATTGGCAGGAAGGTAGGTCTTGGCCCGGAAAGATTGCTCTTTTGTTTTGGTGTAATTCCATTCAGTAATTTTTAGAGAACTAACAGAAAATCCAAATTTGTATATCAAGGGAAGCAAAGGATTCGCAACCCCTTCCGATCTCGTGTAGAGATCTGATTGGCTGATGACACTTCAATAACAGAAGTTGTTGAAGTGTTGTCAGCCATCTTGGGACTCGGCTGAAGCTGAGTCCCCCAAAAAAGTAAAAAATAAAGAAAAGGAGTAAGGATACGAATACCCTGACCGTTTAGCTCTGGTGGTGGGGTCCCAAATGGACTCCCCAGGGCTAAAAAGCATTTTTGTTTTATTTTACTAAAGGAGTCGCAGTGGATCTGTGAATCGGAAGTAAAATGTTTAAAAAAATTAAGCTCTGGCTCCCACACTTTAAAAAAAATGCCCCCAGGTGCGCCAAGTCCCGGGGGCTTTTCTGTGAAAATGTGGGGGGTGCCCTCCTGGCCCCCTCCCACTGCCCTGGGGAATGCCACCTTCCCTGGGCTTCTCATTTATGTGCAATGGGGGGCCACATGGACCCCGCTGGCCCCGGCGCCACCACCACCCCAGGCGATGAATGTAATTAATGCGGGGCCTGTGGCCCCCCGTGCCCAGAGGACCACCATCCCAGTGCTACACTGTATTTGGAGGGGGCATGGCCCCTCCTACCCTGGGGACCACCACCCCCTGGGGCTACACTGTATTTGGAGCGGTGGGGGTGCCCACCCCCCGTCCTTCCCCCGGGTACCACTACCCACAGGGATGAATATTTAAAAAAAGAAAGTGGGTCCTTAAGGGACCCTCAAGGCTTGGGGACCACCCAGGTCTATCTCCTCATTGGAGGGGGGCCACACAGCCCCCCCCGTTGGAGCCACAGAGGACCCTGGGGATCACCACACCCCAGTGTCGGCTCCAACTATGTCCCAGGGTGCCCACTCCTGGGACATAGCTGTTTGCTGTGGCTTGGCTGCAGCTCTGTAGCTGCAGCCAAGCCACAGCAAACACTTCTGGTTTTGAAAGCGGCACTTGTAAACCGGAAGTGATATATTCATTTGTTAAGCAGACCTTAAGAGTACCTATATATTTTAAGAGAAAAAAAAACATAGTTATTATACATATTTGTTCAAAGAAATACCCGTCTTTATATATACATATATTCAAATTACAAATGTTTACAGGAATATACAGTACATTGGTGTTTTCAGTATGGTGGTTATGTAGGAAAGAGCCAACACTTGAGTATACCTCTGAAGATAAGATAGTTATCTATGGATCATGTCTTTTTGTTGTATGTTGGGTTTTTGAGGCAAGGTGGCAATCTTGAGCAAAGTTTTCTTTGTTGAAGGTATTTGGTGATTTTATTCTGATGAAAAGCGGTCCTGTTCCAAGTATTGCTTTGCGTGTGATAGAAAGCAGGTTGAAGGTGTATCATCTGGCAACCGTGAACCAATGTAGGGCCTTCAAGGCAGGGGAGATGTGAGCTTGTGGCTTTACAGGTAGGAGTAGTCTGACAGCAGAGTTCTGAATCAGGTTTAGTCTTTTCATAGTAGATAGAGATGATCCATGGTAGATGCCATTGGCGTAATCCAGTTTAGATAGTACAAGAGAGATAGTAGCCTGGGCCTTGTGTGGAAATCCCAGGTGGGGAAAGATGTGTTGCAGAGCTTTCTTGGTGATGAAGCTTGATCTTGCTAATTTGTCAACTTGGGTATTCATTGTTAACTTGGAGTCCATGGTAATTCCAAGGTTTCTTACTTCCTTAGAGACTTTAGGAGGTGGTTCCAGATGGCCAGGCTCAGAGTGGGCCATAATTTTTCCACTTGCCACATGTGAGTAGGTCCATTTTGGAAGCATTCAGTTTGAGATGGCTCCATTTCATCCACTGATCAACGGCTCTGAGGCAACTGAAGATCTGTGAGTTTCCAAACTCTTTGGGGCATTCCAGGTTAAGGAGTATTTGTGTCTCATCTGGATAGTTGTACCATGTGAGCGAAATTCATTGATCATTGCCAGTAATGACTATATATATATATATATATATATATATATATATATATATATATATATATATATATATATATATATATATAAGCATGGGTGAGATAATTGAGACTTGAGAGACCCCTGCTTTTGTGAAGTACATTTTGGATGATACAGGGGAAGTATGGATGACATTTGTTCTGTTTTGAAGGTAGAATGTGATCTAGTTGTGGCCAGTCCCCTCTATGCCAGCTTTGTAGAGTCTTTGTTTTAGGGTGTCATGGTCAACTGTGTCAAAGGCAGCTGAGAGGTCCATGAGAAGTAGTTCAGCTATTCTATTGCATTCTACTGTGTTTTAGGGTCATCCCAGATGGGGATGAGGGCAGATTCTGTGCCTCTTCCTGGGCAGAATACAGTTTGGTAGTCTACAAAGTTTGAAGTTATCTTTAGTGAATTGGGTGAATGCTGTTCTTTCTATCAGTTTGTCTGGGAAAGGTTCATTTGTAATTGGTCTGTAGATGTTGGGGCCATGCGGGTCCAGGTTGTTTTCTTTAATAATGGCCATATGCATGCCTTTTTTAAGTCTTCTGAAAAGATTCCCATAGTTGAAGAATTATTGATGATTATTCTTACAGCTGTGGCAGCGGAGGTAGATAAAAGAATGTTCTTGAAAATGTGTGGTGGGCAAGGGTCAGAAGGACAGCTGGAAAGTATGCTTGCTTTGACTATATCCAGAAATTCACTTTGTGATATTTGTTCAAAGAAATGCAGAGACTGGGTTGGTCTACTGTTGGACATGGTATTTGGAAATGGGTTGGTGCTGGTGGTTTTCTTTTGTTTTAAATAGGAGTCCAATATGTCTGCTTTGGTTGTATAATGATTTGCCAGTTTGTCTGTGAATGCTTGAGTAATGGAATGAGTTCCTTCTGTGCATCTAGGTTTACCAAATTCAGTTCGATTTTATAAAATGCTTTACTTGTAGATTTAGCATTTTGAATTATGTCTGAATAGTACCTTTTTAGCTATTGTGATTGTTTATTTGTATATTCTGTTAAGTGTGCATAGGTGAAGTTTATCTTGATTGCCATTTGTTTTGACTCAGGTTTGTTGAGCTTTCTGATTTGTTGTTTTGGCTTTTTTAGTTCTGTTTTTCTTTAATGTGCTGGTTTTCCTTTGCGGTGTTTTGTTGTTCTTAGTGGTATTAGAATATTGAAATCTTCATGTAGCCACTCATAAAGTTTTTGAAAATAATTTATTGTGTCTAGATCGGTGTTGGCTGTCAATTGTTTTTCTAAGTATTCAAAATTGAGTTTGTTCCAAGGTTAATAGGTGGATGCATATAAAGTGGTCTTGGGAGTGTTGATTTGTGGTGTTTTATGTTGGCAATCTGCCAAATGGTGGCCTCACCATGTGACTGGAATAATCCCTTGAAAGGTAACTAGTTCTGCATTTGCAAAAATGACATCTACAATGTGTCCCGCGCTCTGTGTGGGATCGTGCACAATCTGATGTAGGTTCAGTATGACCAGTGATGATAGTTTTTGGATGGGGCATGTTGAGTTTGTAAAACCAAATGCTAACCCAAATGTTTAGGTCTCCAAGAATGCATAGCTTGTAGTATAGCGTTATAAGGTTTGAAACTGTGTCTAGAAACATGTCTGGGAATGTTGCATTGCTACGTGGTGGTCTGTAAAGGAGGAGGAAGTTACAGGAGGAAGTTGGTGTAGGGTTGCATCTGGTGAAGAGGGCCTCACAACCTTATATGGAAATTCCGGCTGTTTTGCAGAGATTTATTGTTTGCTTGTATATAACAGCTAGTTGGAAAGAAAAAAGCCTTAGTAAAGTATGTACCAACTACCCCAGGAAGTAAAGTGAACTTTCTTCAGCAGATGCACATGTTGTCAAACAAATAAGAGGCACTGGCTGAAGTGGAATAACCTATAACCTATTCTGTAAACAAAATGTGAGTGGCAGTTGAAGAACCCAAAGGCTGAAGATGCCTCACTCGAAGCCTTCCCATTTTTGCACATAGGAAAGGTGTTTTTTTTAATTAATTACTTTTTACATGAGGTTAGTGAACCATTTAAATCAGTCTCATGGGCAGACCTAAAATGCAGCTATAGAAGCTCATTAAATGTGTGAAGAAAAAAATGTACACTCTGTCTGCGTTCAAAAGGTTTTCTCACACCTACAACATTATAATTGGCAACCTTTTAATGCACCTCTAATGGAAATGCCATAGAGAGAACAACATCTGGCACTTACCTTGCGTGACCTAAAATAAGCACCTTCTCCACAAACTGTCATAAACATCCAACTGTGAAACCCCTTTTATAATGATTCATTTCTGTAGCTGAAATATATAGACACCTCAGTTTGTAATTCTTGGAAAATGTGAGAATATGTGTACTGAAAAGAAATTTAGCACATAATGTCGTATCCTGCTCTGACCTTTACACCTTGCCACGAAAAATCTTCTTCAGAGGTCAGTCTGACTATTTACAGCAGACACTGGCTTATTTCTTCAAGCACCTCATCCCTCCATCTTCAGTATCGCATGAGTGATCAATAACGAGAATCTTTGCGAATGCCAGAAGTTAACTCACATTATTATTGAGCACACAATCCAGCTCCAACAGCTTATGTACATAAACCCTCTCCCAATGTCCACTGTCAGTTATGAGCTGATTCCCATATTCTCCCTTGATACCATAAATCATCACCCTTACAACAACTTTTGTCCCAAACAGTTTTCAATAATTAACAACTAAACTATAAACTGCTGTAACTATCGTAGGGTTTATAATATCTGTCCACCTCACTAATACCACTGTTTACCTTCTTGCTATGTACAGGGCCCCACTATCTCTGAGGTTAGGGTTGCCTTCAACAAATACCCTACACAAAATTTGAATTCTAAAGTGTGCCTGGTTTCTGACAGGCTTTATGCATTATGTATTAGGGATGACGGCGAAATGGATTTGTAGTGTACAGCCCAGAGAAAACTAAGAGAAGGCACTGAAGCTCTATCGGGATTTGTTGTTATATTTTTCAGCTTTTGCATCAGATAACTATCTGAATCTCTGTGGATCCTCTGGCCAAGGTACTGGAAAAACCCAAGAGACAAACTCAAGGACTGTACCATGAGAGGACATTCATCAGGTTGACTTGCGTATGATAACGCGTCCGGACCTAGGTACTTTACTTGCACGGGGACTCGTTTTAGGCTGATGAACCTTTTGAACCTGATTGGACGAGATAACTAATCAGCATATCAATCCATGGGTCAATAATCTCATCAATATTCACAACAGCAAATTAATCAAATTAGTTAATGATATTACTAAGAATCAAAACTCTCCATGACCTTTCAGCCATGAATAACCACACAGAATTTAGTAAGGTTTACAATATTTATTCCCTATTTGTTACACTCTACTAGTAAGTTTATTAGTCTCAATACCAGAAAACACATTAATAATGTCACAATATGGCAACTTGAATAACACTTCGTCAAAGCAAAGATCACAAACATTAGAACGAAGCACAACGTCAACATGAATCAACTTTAGCAGAGTATCATTAGCGCATTTATTCAACACAGCAAAGATTCAGTCCTTTGTCTATTTGCACTAAATTTTTGTCGTGAACTTCCCTAACTAACCTCTAATTAGCATCAGCATGTTGGGCTTCATGCAAAACAATTTGGTAACACAAATTTAGAAAACATCTAACTATGGTCTCTGTCAAAAGAGCAGCTGGTACCTATAAAGGAAAGGCAAACAGACAATTACAATTCATAATAATATAGTTACCCTCCGTAATGGGTCAGCATACAGAATCAGTCTTCGTCCTCAGGGCAGCAGTCGATTCACCATCAGCCAGGGTAGAACAGCAAAGTCTCGGGAGAATAGGGTAAGTAGGAATAATTCCTTCATAAGGAGAATAAGCAAATGTCAGGCAGGAGGAAGTGAGGATGGTCTAAAGCATCAACAGTAAGGACTAAGTCAGAATATCAGAGCAACACTAAGAGTGTCCCTCTAATGTCTCAGTAAGAGACAAGAAAATGGCTGAGTAAGAGTGGCAGGATAAAGGCACGCAATGGCAAATGGCTGATTTCTCCTTGTGACACGTCGTTAAATTGAATTTGCTAGAAAAGTTTCTAATTTCCAATTGGTCAGTATTTGGTTCATCATTATCTCTATCCAATGATCCGTTGATCGCCTCACTAACATTTTCACTTAAGACAGTTCTCATGCAGTTTATTGGCTCCTGTGATTTACGTCTTCAACGGGTAGAATGTCAGGTAGAAAAAGTAACTCTCCTTGCTTTTAGTCAGTAGCTCCATTGTCTTTACCATTTTGGGTGACCTTGCACACGTTGCGAATTACACTGTTGCATTCAGCAAGAATGTCTCCTTGAACAAGTCAGGTCTCATGAGAAAGAATTTACTACGGTTACACACATCTCTAGCTTCTGGAAAAGTACAGCTTTATGTCCTTCAGGAAGACAGCACAGTGCACGTTAGAAAAACACATTTAATATGAGACCAGGAAGCTAGGCCCAGACTCTTGCTAACTAAGGCCTAATGATTTACTCAACAAAACCTTAACATATAACTCTTAATGCTAAAACAGAATCATACATTAGTACATTAATAATTAATTATTAGTCAATTTCATTAATCATCATATACATTGGTGGCCACTCCCCATGGGCACATCCAAATGCGTACGTTAGAAACATTTAATGCGTTTTCTATGCGGCTTCATTGTTCCTTAATTTGCAAGCAGTTCATGTTAATTTTTATTATAAAAGCTACACTCCAACAATCCCTCCTCTGATGTCTCTTGTCATCACAAATCCTTCCTTTAACGACTTTATCACTTCTGGATCTCTTTCATCTCAATTTCGCCTTTTCATATTTTGCTCTGAACATTTTCTCCCTTTTGTTTTCTTCCCTCCTCTCTTTATGTTTTGCCAATTTTGCTTTAATCCTTTTGCTAATTTTGCATGATAACCACAGTCCAAATAAACAAGCCAGAATAATCACTATTCCCTGTATTAATTTTCCCAATATCCCATGCCAAATACTACTAAACCAACTTCCCACATTAGCAAGTCCTTTTCCAACCTTTTCCCAAACTCCTGGTTTCTTCAGTTCCTTCAAATCTGCACTATCTCTTGTTAGGTTAGTAAGCATACTTCTAATCTCATTACAATTGTCAGGTATGTAGACACAGCAGTGACGCTCATTAAGCATCTTACAGACCCTGCCACTCTTCGCTAAAAGAATGTGTAAAGCAAGCCTGTTCTGAAGAGTCATAGCCCTCTCCGCAGCCAGTTCAGTATCCATCAGAAGTATAGCCCCTGTGAAGTTTGTAAGCGTGTTATCCACAATAGTAGACAACTTTCGAATCTTTATGGATTTTAAAACAACCCCTACTGAAGGAATTATCGCTCCAAATATGTCTCCTACTACACCAGCAGCAGTTTCTCTCTTTTGTCTAGCATGAAGCAATTCAGTCACTTTCGTGAATTTCTTTCAATCTTCCAGCTGGTAAATCTTTGGGAAAACTATCCCCAAGTAACATGTCCCATACCATCCCTTTGGAAGACGGTAATAAGCATTAAGTCCTCAAATATAGTGAACCCCTGGGATCGCTTGATCCATTCCATTTAGCATGAACGTCCATTTATTCTGAAACAAAAACACATGCTTACACTCACTCGTTCCCACAAACACATTGTCATAATATGACTTCGGCTGAGTTATGCAAAGCCTACCTACATGTTTTGCATCTAAAGCTAGCTTCCCTAATTCCATTGTTGCTATTACTAAGAAAGGATCGTTGCTGCAAGCCCTTTTCTAATTTCCCTTTTAAAACCCTCCTTCTATCTTCAGTGTGATCTAGAAAACTCTTCTCTACAGGTGTAAGCAAGCATGTCAAATTATTGAGGTGTGCATATGATGTACTGATCGCCACTCTCGGTTCAAAGAACCCTTTAATTAATTTTATGGCATAATATTTAACTACACTATTCAGATCTTCTATGATAGGCACGTAAGAGAATACAAGGTCATAGTTAGAGTAAAAATATTGCACTTCTTCTTGGTTATAGACGCGTGTTAGTAGCCGACTACAACTAATCCCATAGGTTAGTGGCAACCTGTGATATGTAACTGCCTCTTGGACTGAAAGAGGAATTTGTGTACACACATAACAAGCTTTCGCATCCTTAGTGTCAACATACTCACTCAGCAAGCGATAGAAAACATTAGTAGACAGTTCCCCTTTTGCATTAGTTTCGTCATGCTCAAATTTCTCCCACGGTGTTAGTGTAGCGGTCTCAGAAACATTGTTAGCTTCATTCTCATCCACCAATTGCATCTCCACAAACAAAACTATAATGAATATCACGCACACAACACCCAAAGCAACACCCAAATATTTACAATGCTTACTCCCCTCACTATCATCTCACCTACGAGGCATGATCTGTAAAGAATCAGAAGTGAAGTACTGCAAATGTAAACGACAATCAACAGAGGATGGCTAAAAGCTTTTTTTCTCTTTTCCCTTTTTTTTTCTCTTCTCTTTTACAGCAAGGCTAAACAAAGTCTCTCTTTAGCAAGTATTTACAGCTTCTTCATTCGCTCCCAGGGTCCTTTGTGAATCCGGTTAGCAGCTTGTCACAGTCAGTTTTCAAAAGTCACTTCAGGTTAATTGCAACACATCCAGTAATTTATTAGTCTCTGTTTCAAGTTTCTTTAATTCAATTTCAGCTTAACACAGTCTCTTTATCCCGTGGCTGAACTCAGGTACCACAGTACTGACCTGGAACTTCTCGATCAAAGCAAAATGCTAGGAACTCTTGTTGCCACTCTGCTGAAGTTGCATATGCCCATTCAGGACCTGCTTATCTTCTGTTTGCTATTCTCTTTCTTTTCAATTTGCAGTCCCCTTGTAATTCTCCTTCACTCAGATCTTCTTTCCTTGTTGTATCTACCTCTTCCTCAATTGTTTCATCAATAACCACTTTTCCTTTTGCTACTCGCAACTCTGGCCACTTATCTCCTGTAAGTGTCCCTTTATCGTTCGGCCTTTCTGGTGGCTGTTCAATACCCTCCTCTTGTGCTATGGTGTTTTCTCTTGCTGGACCTGCAAGTGGCTCAGGAGGAGTCTGGATACTCGGACTTCCTTCTGTCTCAACTCCTTCGCCTTCTGGATCTGTCAAGGGTTCGACTTCAAACCCGTATCTGTCTGCTTCTGGGAGAACCTCTCTCTGGGTCGGTTCTCCTGGTGCCTCAGCTGAGATAGGCCCACTGTCACTTCACAGCAGTGATAGTTGTTAGTATCACTTGATACAGCCCCTTCCAACGTGGCTCCAAACACGACTTCCTCACATGTTTCTTGACAACAACCCAGTCACCAGCTTTCAGGTTGTGACCTGGATCATTTATCGGTGGCAGTGTGGTTGCTTCCACCTGGTGAGAGAAAGAGCGGACCACATCAGCCAGACCCTTGCAGTAGTCCAACACCATATCATCTGTGATATTCACAAGAGCATTTGCAGGTACTGCGGGCAATCGCATAGCTCGGCCCAGGAGAATTTCATGAGGAGACAGTCCTGTTTTCTTGTTGGGTGTGTTTCTCATTGACATCAACACTAAGGGCAATGCATCCGGCCATTTCAAATTTGTAGCTGCACAAATTTTTGCCATTCTAGACTTCAGAGTACCATTCATTTGTTCCACTAGTCCTGATGCTTCAGGGCGGTATCTGCAATGCAACTTCTGTTCAATGTTCAGCGCAGCACACAAGAGCTTAACCACCTCATTGTTGAAGTGACTTCCTCTATCTGATTCTAATGAGATCGGAAACCCGAAACGTGGTATCAATTCCCTAAGCAGCAACTTCGCTACTGTGAGACTGTCATTCCTACGTGTAGGGTAAGCTTCAATCCAGTGACTAAAGATGCACACAATCACCAACACATATATCAGACCTCCACACACAGGCATCTCGATAAAATCCAATTGCATCCTGCTAAATGGACCTCCAGCTCTCCCAATGTGGCTCAAATTCACCACTGTCCCTTTTCCCGCATTCATCTGCTGACAGATGAAGCACCGATGACAGATCACTTCTGCGGCTTGTCTGAATTTTGGATTGAACCACTCAATTTTGAACAACCTGATCATGGCGTCTCTCCCAATATGTGGCTGCCCATGGCAGAACCTTGTAAATTGTGACAAAAGGCTGTTCGACAAAACCATTTTCCCCTCATCTGAAACCCACAAATCATCTGGTCTTTGCACACACTGCATTTTGAGCCAAGAGCGTTTCTCCTCCCTGCTGGCACAACCCTGTAACAATTTTAAATCTTCCATTGTGTCAACCACCCTCAATGCGTAACCTGTGCATGTCTCATTTTCTGTTTCAGGTAACAATTCCCACTAATCCTTGAATGATATACAGTTCAATGCAGAAAACCTTGTGACTTGATCTGCATATCCATTTCCCATTGACACAAAATCTTGTGATTTCACATGAGCGCTACATTTCACCACGGCAATTTAAAGAGGTAACTGAATCGCATGCAACAACTCCTTAATTCTTTTGCCATTTTTCACTGGAGAACCAGAAGAGGTCATGAAACCCCTCTGGGACCATAGCTGGCCAAAACCATGGACAATTCCAAATCCATATCTGCTATCAGTATAGATAGTCACTTTCAATTTGTCAGCGGCATGGCATGCCTGTAGGAAAGTACCATCTTGCCTGGCATGTTACCCCCACATTTCACTGTATATATGTTGTTTTAGTGTATGTGTCACTGGGACCCTGCCAGCCAGGGCCACAGTGCTCATAAGTGTGCCCTGTATGTGTTTCCTGTGTGATGACTAACTGTCTCACTGAGGCTCTGCTAACCAGAACCTCTGTGGTTATGCTCTCTCTACTTTCTAAATTGTCACTAACAGGCTAGTGACCAATTTCACCAATTCACATTGGCATACTGGAACACCCTTATAATTCCCTAGTATATGGTACTGAGGTACCCAGGGTATTGGGGTTCCAGGAGATCCCTATGGGCTGCAGCATTTCTTTTGCCACCCATAGGGAGCTCTGACAATTCTTACACAGGCCTGCCACTGCAGCCTGAGTGAAATAACGTCCACGTTATTTCACAGCCACTTACCACTGCACTTAAGTAACTTATAAGTCACCTATATATCTAACCTTCACCTGGTGAAGGTTGGGTGCAAAGTTACTTAGTGTGTGGGCACCCTGGCACTAGCCAAGGTGCCCCCACATCGTTCAGGGCAAACTCCCCGGACTTTGTGAGTGCAGGGACACCATTTCACGCGTGCACTATACATAGGTCATTACCTATGTATAGCGTCACAATGGTAACTCCGAACATGGCCATGTAACATGTCTAAGATCATGGAATTGTCACCCCAATGCCATTCTGGCATTGGGGAGACAATTCCATGATCCCCCGAGTCTCTAGCACAGACCCGGGTACTGCCAAACTACCTTTCCCGGGGTTTCACTGCAGCTGCTGCTGCTGCCAACCCCACAGACAAGGTTTCTGCCCTCCTGGGGTCCAGACAGGCCTGGCCCAGGAAGGCAGAACAAAGGACTTCCTCAGAGAGAGGGTGTTACACCCTCTCCCTTTGGAAAAAGGTGTCAGGGCTGGGGAGGAGTAGCCTCCCCCAGCCTCTGGAAATGCTTTGATGGGCACAGATGGTGCCCATCTCTGCATAAGCCAGTCTACACTGGTTCAGGGATCCCCCAGCCCTGCTCTGGCGCGAAACTGGACAAAGGAAAGGGGAGTGACCACTCCCCTGACCTGCACCTCCCAGGGGAGGTGCCCAGAGCTCCTCCAGCGTGCCCCAGACCTCTGTCATCTTGGATTCAGAGGTGTGCTGGCACACTGGACTGCTCTGAGTGGCCAGGGCCAGCATGTGACGTTAGAGACTCCTTCTGATAGGCTCTTTCCTGTGTTACTAGCCTATCCTCCTTCCTAGGTAGCCAAACCTCCTTTTCTGGCTATTTAGGGTCTCTGCTTTGAGGAATTCTTCAGATACCGAATGCAAGAGCTCACCAGAGTTCCTCTGCACTTCTCTCTTCACCTTCTGCCAAAGGATCGACCGCTGACTGCTCAGGACGCCTGCAAAACCGCAGCAAAGTAGCTAAGACGACTACTGCAACCTTGTATCGCTGATCCTGCCGCTTTCTTGCCTGTTTCCTGGTGGTGCATGCTCTGGGGGTAGCCTGCCTCCTTTCTGCACCAGGAGCTCTGAAGAAATCTCCTGTGGGTCGACGGAATCTTCCCCCTACAACCACAGGCAACAAAAGACTGCATCACCGGTCCTCTGGGTCCCCTCTCAGCACGATGAGCGTGGTCCCTGGAAATCAGCAACTCTGTCCAAGTGACTCCCACAGTCCAGCGACTCTTCAGTCCAAGTTTGGTGGAGGTAAGTCCTTGCCTCCCCACGCTAGACTGCATTGCTGGATACTGCGTGATTTGCAGCTGCTCCGGCTCCTGTGCACTCTTCCAGGATTTACTTTGTGCACAGCCAAGCCTGGATCCCCAACACTCTAACCTGCAGTGCACAACCTTCTGAGTTGTCCTCCGGCCTGTGGGACTCCCTTTTCTGACTTCGGGTGGACTCCAGTTCACTCCTCTTCCAAGTGCCTGTTCTGGTACTTCTGCGGGTGCTGCCTGCTTCTGTGAGGGCTCCCTGACTTGCTGGGTGCCCCCTCTGTCTCCTCATCCAAGTGGCGAAATCCTGGTCCCTCCTGGGCCACAGCAAGCATCCAAAAACCCTAAGCACGACCCTTGCAGCTAGCAAGGCTTGTTTGCGGTCTTTCTGCGTGGGAACACCTCTGAAAGCTTCTTCACGACGTGGGACATCCATCCTCCAAAGGGGAAGTTCCTAGTCCTCTTCGTTCTTGCAGATTTAACAGCTTCTACCATCCGGTGGCAGCTTCTTTGCACCCTCAGCTGGCATTTCCTGGGCATCTGCCCACCCTCGACATTGTCGCGACTCTTGGACTTGGTTCCCTTGTTTCACAGGTACTCAGGTCTGGAAATCCACTTTGGTTGCATTGCTGGTGTTGGTCTTCCTTGCAGAATTCCCCTATCACGACTTCTGTGCTCTCTGGGGAATATAGGTGCAATTTACACCTACTTTTCAGGGTCTTGGGGTGGGCTAATTTTCTAACCCTCACTGTTTTCTTACAGTCCCAGCGACCCTCTACAAGCTCACATAGGTTTGGGGTCCATTTGTGGTTCGCATTCCACTTTTGGAGTATATGGTTTGTGTTGCCCCTATACCTATGTGCTCCTATTGCAATCTACTGTAACTTTACATTGCTTGCATTACTTCCTTTTGCTATTACTGCATATTTTTGGTATTGTGTACATATATCTTGTGTATATTGGCCATCCTCATACTGAGGGTACTCACTGAGATACTTTTGGCATATTGTCATAAAAATAAAGTATCTTTATTTTTAGTATATCTGTGTATTGTGTTTTCTTATGATATTGTTCATATGACACCAGTGGTGTAGTAGGAGCTTTGCATGTCTCCTAGTTCAGCCTAAGCTACTCTGCTATAGCTACCTTCTATCAGTCTAAGCTGCTAGAAACACCTCTTCTACACTAATAAGGGATAACTGGACCTGGTACAGAGTTTAAGTACCCCTTGGTACCCACTACAAGCCAGGCCAGCCTCCTACATTGGTGGCAGCGGTGGGATTCAAACCCACGCCTCCGAAGAGACTGGAGCCTCAATCCAGTGCCTTTGACCGCTCGGCCACGTGGTTTGCTGCACTTGAGAGGGCCTGTATGGTACAGGGGGTCCTTCAAAGGCAGTTGGCTGCTATCCTATGGCTATCTTTCAGTGGAAAGGGTAGGGATAGGCTCCTTACTGTGAAGGAAAGTGATGCCAATAATTTTACAGTTTTGAAGAATGCACTCTTGGATGGATTTGGCTTAACCACTGAACAATACAGGATTAAGTTCAGAGAAACCAGAAAAGAGTCCTCACAAGAATGGGTAGACTTTGTTGACTATTCAGTGAAGGCCTTGGAAGGGTGGTTACATGGCAGTAACGTTTCTGACTCTGAAAGCCTGTACAATCTAATCTTGAGAGAGCATATTCTGAATAATTGTGTGTCTGATTTGTTACACCAATGTCTAGTGGACTCAGATCTGACCTCTCCCCAAGAATTGGGAAAGAAGGCAGACAAATGGGTCAGAACAAGAGTGAACAGAAAAGTTCATACAGGGGGTGACAAGGATGGCAAGAAGAAGGATGGTAAGTCTTCAGACAAGGGTGGGGACAAATCTAAAAATGAGTCTTCATCATGCCCAAAAAAACACTCTGGTGGGGGTGGTGGGTCCAAATTCTCTTCTAATCAAGTAAAAAAACCATGGTGCTATTTATGTAAAGTAAAAGGCCATTGGACAACTGATGCCAGTTGTCCAAAGAAAAGCACCAAGCCTCCCACTACCACAACCCCTACTGCAACCTCTAGTACCCCTAGTAATAGCAGTGGTGGTGGGAGCAAACCTACTAATAGCCAATCCAAGGGAGTAGCTGGGCTCACTTTTGGTAATTTAGTTGGGGTTGGTCTTGTTAGGGAGACCACAGAGGCTGTGCTAGTCTCTGAAGGTGCCATTGATTTGGCCACCTTGGTTGCTTGTCCTCTTAATATGGATAAGTACAAGCAACTTCCCCTAATCAATGGTGTTGAGGTTCAGGCCTACAGGGACACAGGTGCCAGTGTTACCATGGTAATAGAGAAACTGGTACACCCTGAACAACACCTACTTGGTCACCAGTACCAAGTGACTGACGCTCATAACAACACTCTTAGCCACCCCATGGCTGTTGTGAATCTCAACTGGGGGGGGGGGGTTACTGGTCCAAAGAAAGTTGTGGTTGCCTCAGATTTATCTGTAGACTGTCTACTAGGGAATGATTTAGAGACATCAGCTTGGGCAGAAGTGGAGTTGGAGGCTCATGCAGCAATGCTGGGCATTCCTGGGCATATTTTTGCTTTAACCAGGGCTCAAGCCAAAAAGCAAAAAGGACAGGGTGACTTGGATCCTGGAACAATGGACCAAGTGCTCCCTAAAGCTAGAGTTAGTAAGGGTAAATCCCAACCCACTATCCCTCCCTCTACAGATGATTCAACTTCTGAGGAAGAAGAATTTTCCCCCTGTGCAGAACCTTCTCCAGAGGAGCTGGGAGCAGACACTGCTGAGCTTTTGGGTAGAGGGGGGCCTGCCAGGGAGGAGCTGAGTGTGGCACAGCAATCCTGTCCCACATTAGAGGGTCTAAGACAGCAAGCTGTCAAACAGCAACATGGGGATGTCAGTGACTCACATAGAGTTTACTGGGAGGACAACCTCTTGTACACAGAGGCAAGGGATCCAAAACCTGGAGCAGCCAGGAGATTGGTCATTCCCCTGCAGTACAGAGAGTTCCTCCTAACTCTGGCACACGACATTCCCTTGGCTGGACATTTGGGTCAGATTAAAACATGGGAAAGGCTTGTCCCCCTGTTTCACTGGCCTAGGATGTCAGAGGACACAAAAGACTTTTGTAAGTCCTGTGTGACCTGCCAAGCCAGTGGCAAGACTGGTTGCACTCCAAAGGCACCCCTTACTCCACTGCCTGTGGTTGGGGTTCCCTTTGAAAGGGTAGGGGTTGACATAGTTGGCCCCCTTGACCCTCCTACTGCTTCAGGCAATAGGTTTATCTTGGTGGTAGTGGACCATGCCACAAGATATCCTGAAGCAATTCCTCTAAGGACCACTACAGCTCCTGCAGTGGCAAAGGCCCTCCTGGGAATCTTTTCCAGGGTGGGTTTCCCAAAAGAGGTGGTATCAGACAGGGGTAACAACTTTATGTCTGCATACTTAAAGGCCATGTGGAAGGAATGTGGTATAACATACAAATTCACCACACCTTATCATCCACAAACAAATGGACTGGTAGAGAGGTTTAATAAAACTCTCAAAGGAATGATAATGGGACTCCCTGAAAAACTCAGGAAGAGATGGGATGTCCTGTTACCTTGCCTCCTTTTTGCTTACAGGGAGGTACCCCAGAAAGGAGTGGGCTTCAGCCCCTTTGAACTCCTATTTGACGACCCTGTCAGAGGTCCTCTAACACTTGTGAAGGAGGGTTGGGAACAACCTTTAAAAGCTCCTAAGCAAGATATAGTGGACTATGTACTTGGCCTAAGATCCAGAATGGCTGAGTACATGAAAAAGGGCAGTAAAAACCTTCAGGCCAGCCAAGAGCTCCAAAAGCAATGGCATGACCAGAAGGCTGTTCTGATTCAGTACCAACCAGGACAGAAGGTGTGGGTATTGGAGCCTGTGGCCCCAAGAGCACTCCAAGACAAATGGAGTGGACCCCATCTCATTGTTGAAAAGAAGGGAGAGGTCACCTATTTGGTTGACTTGGGCACTGCCAGGAGTCCCCTTAGGGTGCTCCATGTCAATCGCCTAAAACCCTACTATGACAGGGCTGATCTCACCCTGCTCATGGCAACAGATGAAGGACAGGAAGAAGAGAGTGACCCTCTCCCTGATCTCTTCTCTTCCACAGAACAAGATGCTCTAGTGGAAGGTGTAGTGTTGGCAGACTGTCTTACTGCTGAGCAGAAAGACAACTGCATAAATCTCCTAGGTCAGTTTTCAGAACTCTTTTCTACTGAGCCAGGCACCACTTCTTGGTATGAGCACACTATAGATACTGGAGACAGCATGCCTGTCAAAAGTAAGATCTATAGGCAGCCTGACCATGTCAGGGACTGCATAAAACAAGAAGTTCAGATAATGCTTGAACTGGGAGTGCTTGAACACTCCGAAAGCCCATTGGCCTCTCCTGTGGTGCTTGTACCAAAGCCTCACTCCAAAGATGGAAAAAGGGAAATGAGGTTTTGTGTAGATTACAGAGGTCTCAACCAGGTAACAAAAACTGATGCTCACCCTATACCCAGGGCAGATGAGCTCATAGATACACTGGCATCTGGCAAGTATCTAAGCACCTTTGATTTGACTGCAGGGTATTGGCAGATCAAGTTATCAGAGGATGCTAAAGCAAAAACTGCATTTTCAACTAATGGAGGGCACTACCAATTCACAGTAATGCCCTTTGGTTTGAAAAATGCACCTGCCAATTTTCAGAGGTTGGTGAATACAGTCCTGCAGGGGTTGGAGGCTTTTAGTGCAGCATATCGGGACGATATAGCTGTCTTTAGCTCTACCTGGGATGATCACCTAGTCCACCTGTGGAAAGTTTTGGGGGCCCTGCAGAAGGCAGGCCTCACTATCAAGGCTCAAAATGCCAGATAGGGCAGGCGAAGGTGGTTTATCTGGGACACCTAGTAGGTGGAGAACAGATTGCACCACTTCAGGGGAAAATCCAAACTATCATAGATTAGGTTCCCCCTTCAACTCAGACCCAGGTGAGAGCCTTCCTAGGCCTCACTGGGTATTACAGGAGATTAATTAAGAACTATGGCTCCATTGCAGCCCCACTTAATGATCTCACTTCCAAGAAAATGCCTAAAAAGGTATTGTGGACAGCTAGCTGTCAGAAAGCTTTTGAGGAGCTGAAACAGGCCATGTGCACTGCACCTGTCCTAAAAAGTCCATGTTACTCCAAGAAATTCATTGTCCAAACTGATGCATCTGAATTAGGGGTAGGGGCAGTCTTATCACAACTCAATTCTGAGGGCCAGGATGAACCTGTTGCTTTTATGAGCAGGAGGTTGACCCCTAGAGAAAAGCGTTGGTCTGCCATAGAGAGGGAGGCCTTTGCTGTGGTCTGGGCACTGAAGAAGTTGAGGCCATACCTGTTTGGCACTCACTTCATTGTTCAGACAGACCACCAACCTCTACTTTGGCTAAAACAAATGAAAGGTGAAGACCCTAAATTGTTGAGGTGGTCCATATCTCTACAGGGAATGGACTATACAGTGGAACATAGACCTGGGAGGACCCACTCCAATGCAGATGGACTCTCCAGATATTTCCACTTAGACAATGAAGACTCACCAGGTCATGGCCAGTCTTATTGTCCTTCGTTTGGGGGGGGGGGTTGTGTAGGAAAGTACCATCTTGCCTGGCATGTTACCCCCATATTTCACTGTATATATGTTGTTTTAGTGTATGTGTCACTGGGACCCTGCCAGCCAGGGCCCCAGTGCTCATAAGTGTGCCCTGTATGTGTTCCCTGTGTGATGACTAACTGTCTCACTGAGGCTCTGCTAACCAGAACTTCAGTGGTTATGCTCTCTCTACTTTCTAAATTGTCACTAACAGGCTAGTGACCAATTTCACCAATTCACATTGGCATACTGGAACACCCTTATAATGCCCTAGTATATGGTACTGAGGTACCCAGGTATTGGGGTTCCAGGAGATCCCTATGGGCTGCAGCATTTCTTTTGCCACCCATAGGGAGCTCTGACAATTCTTACACAGGCCTGCCACTGCAGCCTGAGTGAAATAACGTCCACGTTATTTCACAGCCACTTACCACTGCACTTAAGTAACTTATAAGTCACCTATATGTCTAACCTTCACCTGGTGAAGGTTGGGTGCAAAGTTACTTACTGTGTGGGCACCCTGGCACTAGCCAAGGTGCCCCCACATCGTTCAGGGCAAATTCCCCGGACTTTGTGAGTGCGGGGACACCATTTCACGCGTGCACTATACATAGGTCATATTGGGCATCCTCATACTGAGGGTACTCACTGAGATACTTTTGGCATATTGTCATAAAAATAAAGTACCTTTATTTTTAGTATATCTGTGTATTGTGTTTTCTTATGATATTGTGCATAAGACACCAGTGGTATAGTAGGAGCTTTGCATGTCTCCTAGTTCAGCCTAAGCTGCTCTTCTATGGCTACCTTCTATCAGCCTAAGCTGCTAGAAACACCTCTTCTACACTGATAAGGGATAACTGGACCTGGTACAGAGTGTAAGTACCCCTTGGTACCCACTACAAGCCAGGCCAGCCTCCTACAATGCCCTAGTAAGAGTAATCAATTCAGCCACTTGAGCAGAGTATACTCTTTCAAGCCAAGATGCTTCTAGAATACCAGTGATTGTACATACAGCACATCCGGGTCTCAGTACTCCTACTGAGTCTGTCAGACAGGAGCCATCAACAAAGATAGTATAATCCTTTTCTTCCAGTTGGGTATCCTTAATGTCAGGTCTCGGTTTGGTGCACAGTTCTGTTATCTCAAGACAATCATGTTCTACCTCCTCAGCATCATCAACATCTGTATTTTTGTTGGGAAGCAAAGTTGCCGGGTTTAATACAGTACATCGTTTCAGTGACACGTTTGGTGACCCCGATGTAATTGTTTCGTACTTGGTCAGTCTGGCATTTGTCATGTGCTGGGTTTTAGTTTGGGTCAATAGTATTTCAACTGAATGTGGGACCATTACTGTTAAGGGATGTCCCATCACTATGCCTTCACACTGAGTGAGACTTTGACCAACTGCTGCAACTGCAAGCAGACAACCCGGTAAGGCTGCTGCGACTGGGTCCAAAGTAGCTGAAAAATATGCTACTGGTCGGTTTGCACCTCCATGGACCTGTGTCAGGACAGACAAAGAACAGGCATCACTTTCATGACAAAACAGGACAAAAGGCTTTGTGTAATCAGGCATACCTAAAGCTGGAGCCCTGCACATACACTCATCCAGATCAGTGAAAGCCCTCATCTCTTTCTGTGACATAGTTAGGGTATCTGGGCCATCCTTAACCTCCTTAACTGTTAGTCTGACCAAGGGCTTGGAGATAACTGAGAAATTCGGGATCCACTGACGACAGTAGCCCACCATTCCCAGAAACATTCTGACACCTCTCCTAGATGTCGGGGGATTCATCTGTAATATGGCAGTCACTATTTCCTTGGATATTTTCCTCGACCCCTTCTCAATCAAATGGCCTAGATATTTCACCTCTCTCTGACATTACTGCAGCTTCTTTAGGGACACCTTATGCCCATTCTTTCCCAAGTGATTCAATAGGGCAATAGTATCGTACTTGCAGTCATCTCTTGTTTTGGAAGCAATGAACAAATCGTCAATGTACTGCACTAGAGTCGATTGGAAAGCCAGCTCCAATGACTCCAAATCCTTCTTCAAAATTTAGTTGAAGATAGACGGTGACTCCGAAAACCCCTGAGAGATTCAACACCAACTGTAAACCTTGTCCAGGAATTTAAAACTGAAAAGAAATTGGCTGTCCTCGTGAAGAGGCACAGTAAAGAACGCTTTGGACAAGTCAACGACTGAGAACCATTCTGCGTAGCATGGAACTTGAAACATAATTACAGCTGGATTTGGCACTATTGGGCAACACTTCACCACTATGTCATTAATCTTTCTTAAGTCTTGAACAATTCAAACTTTCCCACAGGGCTTTCTCAGTCCCATTATAGGTGAGTTACATGGGCTGCTCATCACTTCTTTCAGAACTCCCTGCTTCACAAAGTCTGCAATTATCTGCGTCACCTGTATGAGGACATCTTGTGCCATGTGGTACTGCAGTACCTGGGGAAACACGGCATTTGGCTTCACATCGACTTTGACTGGTTCTACTCCTCTTATCAATCCCACTTCCTTTCCTGTCAAGTCCCACACTTTTTCTGTGACTGTCCCCTGCAGGTCGGCGGGCAAATCAGTCATTGTGAACATCGGAAAAAAGCTTATCAAAGGGTACTCTTCATCTGTGGTCTCTGTCTCAGGCTCTGAGATCTGACCATCATCCCTTTCATCATCACTGTTTGTCTGCACCTCAATTCCCTCATTAGAACAGGTGATAGAACACCTCGTCTTAAACAGCAAGTCTCTTCCCAGTAGGGACACGGGACTTGAGTCACAAACCACAAACCTGTGTAATCCCTGAAAGGTACCAATCTCGACTTGAACCGGATCCATGAGCGGGTTGGTTAGGAGTTGGTTTGCCACTCCCACTACTTTTATTGTGCGTACTGAAAGGGGCAACTTCGGAACCTCTGCACTCCTGACTATAGAGCGTGTAGCTCCTGTGTCAACCAAAAATGAGACCTTGTGACCCATCACCTTCCCTTGCACATAGGGTCCCCTCTGATCTACTTCTAGGAACGCTGCAAGCCTGCACTCCTCACTATCTGAACTGTCATCTGACCATTCATCGTTTATTCCATTCTCACCACGCAATGGGAACTGTTGTACTGTATTATTTTGACCCATTCCTTGACTTGTGACCTGTTGAGGAAGCATCGCCTGTTGCTGTCCCATTGGCGCTAAGGGCAACTGCATTTGCTGTCTTGGCACCACTGGAATCTGCTTTTGCACCTGCTGCATCTGCACTGGTTGCATACGTGGCATCTGCACTTGTTGCATGGGCTGAAGACCCTGCATCTAAACCACATTATTCTGGAAATTTGGATTAGGACCCCTCATTCTTGGTCCTTTAACATTTTGAAATGCACCAACATCATTGCTTTGTTGAACCGCTCCCTCCTCCACCATCATCGGACATTCCCGCTTCCAGTGTCCCACGCCCCCGCACGCATGACAGGGCAACACCTTCTTCATCCCTTGTACATCATTCTGAACTGCTACTGTATTCAAACCTGGCCCACGGTGCACAAAACCTCCCCGACCTCTGCCTCTCATTTGCGTCTGAAACATTCCGTTACCCTGCGGCTGTTGCACCATCTGTTGTATTCCGTTTCCCTGCATCCCTGCTTGACGCTGCCTTAATTTGCCTCACCATCACCTTCTCTTACAGCTTTCTCTGCTTCAACTCAGTCTCGTCACTACAGTATTTTGCATACTGCAACACCTCATCAATGGGCTTCGCTTGCCAACAGATCAAATGATTCTTAATCATCTGGCTAACTTCTGGTCTCAGCCCTTCAACGAACCTGAACACAAGGTGATTCATATCTTTCGGCTCTATGACCTCCGTACCACTGTAATGCTTGAATGCTTTCAACAACCTCTCATAGTAAGCATGTATCGACTCTTTGCCTTCTTGTGCCGTTTGATCAATCTTTTGCCAATCAATATTCTGCGGCAACACTTTCTGCTTCAAATACTCAATTACCTTAAAGTAACACTTCATTACCTCCAGTGAGGGTGCTCCGGTAACCCGATCCCTTGCCGGTTCTGCAGTCGGCCAGTTAACACTTCTCTTGCACTCGAGCCACAAGTCGGCAGGAACTATGATCTCAAACAATGTATTCAAGTCTTCCCAAAGACACTTTGCGAGCTTCACAAACCTGTCTGTCTGCTGGTACCATTCTATCGGCTTTTTCCTCAGCCTGGGAAGTCATTTGTGAATGACAAAATTTCACCTCTGGACCATGGTACATGGTCAAGAACCCATCCAGCTGTCTCTCTCATGGGTAGCATTTTTATGGTACCGGTATCCGGCGCTGGTTTTGCCTGCTGCTGCTCTAAGCAGTCAATTTTCTTTTTATCTCTTTTCTCTGCCCATCTGCCTTCCCATTTCTCTAAGGCTCCCCAAACCTGCTCGCTCTGTAGAATTTCTTTAAGGTGTGCCTTCATCCCAGTAGACCTCATGTGATCAAAATCTTTGGGTTCGAAGTCTAATCTATAACTCCTCTTTAGATGCTTAGTATTGTCTAAGTCTATGCCATATTTGTCTGCTAGATTCGCCAACCTTTGATGCACCTTGCTCACTTCTTTAGTTATTTTTGGACACAGATACCTCAATTCTGCTTCAGTGTATGACTCTAGCCTATTCACTCCCATGCTCCCTTCAACTAACTCGGCTGCTTCCACACCCAACCTCACAAAATTCAAGTATTCCTCTCTCTCTGACCGCTCTGCTGTCGCAGGGGTAGTCTGCGGTGAACTCAGCTTGCCTAGCCATTCATTCAGCTGTTGCGCAGTCAAACCTTGCAACAAGATATTTCCAGTCTGCATCATTGGTGGTTGCGACATGTTCGTAATGGGTATCTGTGGAGTTAGTAGTCTCTTATTTCGTTTATAACTGAATCAGGAAGTGACTTCAATTCCCAGAACACCCTTCGCCTACCTCCTCAACCCACTGCCTCTCACGGACGGCTGCCAATCCGTGCGCGACCCTCCTCACTAACTGACCTATCCCAGCGCAGATCCAATGATGTTACACTCACATACACTGCGGCTGACAAAGTTGTGAGGATTGTCTTCCTCACTCTCTATTCATGCAAAACAAATGCAATATATTGCGAGCACTTTAACAACAAAACTCAAATTTGCCGGTTTACTACAGGAACGGTAACACAATCGCTTCAGAACTTTACAGAGATTTCACTTGAAGCCTCGGCCGCTACTCTCTCCTTCTCAGATCCCGCACTCGCAAGCAAAATTTGACCCGCCAATTTCACTCTCGACTTGTCAATGGCTCGTCCTAGTGCACTTTAGAACTTACCAAATCTCCATCGAAGGTTTTCACTCACACACTTTGACTCAAACTCGACTCGTCAGCCACACCCGATTGACCTATTTAAACCGCGCAAATTACAACATAAACAAAGTGTCTCATACACTTATCAATATACGCCGGAGTCTTAGACCACGCAGGGTCCGCACATCACCAACAACCACGTGGACAATTTTTTTGAGCACAAAGCGCCACACTCACATGAAGTTCGCCGACTTCCCTACTCTCATACTACGGAGTACGCCCCCTCCCACTAAACATCACCTGGCCTAAAATTCTCACAGACCTCACAATTCACCTGCGGTATGCATAAGCTGTGTAAGCGCAAATCCTACTTATACCATCACTAGAACACCGAGAACATACCCAACTCACTTCGGCAAGCTCCGGGGTCCCGGAAGAGTCATTTGGGGCTTTGGGGAACATCATCTCTCCACTTTGCATCATTTCAAAAACAATCCTAAACAACGGTTCTTCGTCTTAGGGCCCCAAAGGGCCATAACCGTCCGCTGCTACCAGAACTGTTAACGCGTCCCTACCTAGGTACTTTACTTGCACGGGGACTCGTTTTAGGCTGATGAACCTTTTGACCCTGATTGGAGACACCTTAAGACGAGATAACTAATCAGCATATCAATCGATTGGTCAATAGTCTCATCAATATTCACAACAGCAAATTAATCAAATTAGTTAATGACTTTAATAAGAATCAAAACTCCCCATGACCTTTCAGCCATGAATAACCACACGGAATTTAGTAAGGTTTACAATATTTATTCCCTATTTGTTACACTCTACTAGTAAGTTTATTAGTCTCAATACCAGATAACACATTAATAATGTCACAATAAGGCAACTCGAATAAGACTTCATCAAAGCAAAGATCACAAACATTAGAACGAAGCACGACGTCAACATGAATCAACTTTAGCAGAGTATCATTAGCGCATTTATTCAACACAGCAAAGATTCAGTCATTTGTCTATTTGCACTCAATTTTAGTTGTGAACTTCCTTAACTAATCTCTAATTAGCATCAGCATGTTGGGCTTCATGCAAAACAATTTGGTAACACAAATTTAGAAAACATCTAACTATGGTCTCTGTCAAAAGAGCAGCTGGTACCTAGAAAGGAAAGGCAAACAGACATTTACAATTCATCATCATATAGTTACCCTCCGTAATGGGTCAGCATACAGAATCAGTCTTCGTCCTCAGGACAGCAGTCGATCCACCATCAGCCAGGATAGAACAGCAAAGTCTCGGCAGAATAGGGTAAGTAGGAATACTTCCCTCATAAGGAGAAGAAGCAAATGTTGGGCAGGACAAAGTGAGGATGGTCTAAAGCATCAATAATAAGGACTAAGGGGGTTATTCTAACTTTGGAGGAGGTGTTAATCCGTCCCAAAAGTGACGGAAAAGTGACGGATTTACCACCAGCCGTATTACGAGTCCATTATATCCTATGGAACTCGTAATACGGCTGGTGGTATATCCGTCACTTTACCGTCACTTTTGGGACGGATTAACACTCCTCCAAAGTTAGAATAACCCCCTAAGTCAGAATATCAGAGCAACACTAAGAGTGTCCCTCTAATGTCTCAGTAAGAGACACGAAAATGGCTGAGTGAGAGTGGCAGGATAAAGGCACGCAATGACAAATGGCTGATTTCTCCTTGTGACACATCGTTAAATTGAATTTGCCAGAGAAGTCTCTAATTTCCCATTGGTTAGTATTTGGTGCATCATCTCTATCCAATGATCCGTTGATCGCCTCACTAAAATTTTCACTTAAGACAGTTCTCATGCAGTTTATTGGCTCCTGTGATTTACGTCTTCAATGGGTAGAATGTCAGGTAGAAAAAGTAACTCTCCTTGCTTTAGTCAGTATCTCCGTTGTCTTTACCAGTTTGGGCGACCTTGCACCTGTTGCGAATAACACTGTTGCATTCAGCAAGAATGTCTCCTTGAGCAAGTCGGTTCTCATGAGAAAGAATTTACTACGGTTACACACATCTCTAGCTTCTGGAAAAGTACAGCTTTATGTCCTTCAGGAAGACAGCACAGTGCACGTTAGAAAAACACATTTAATATGATACCAGGCAGCTAGGCCCAGACTCTTGCTAACTAAGGCCTAATGATTTATTCAACAAAACCTTAACATATAACTATTAATGCTAAAACAGAATCATACATTAGTTAATTAATAATTCATTATTAGTCAATTTCATTAATCATTGTATACATTGGTGGCCACTTCCCGTGGGCACATCTCAAATGCGTACGTTAGAAACATTTAGGGGGTCATTACGACCCTAGCGGTTGACGGAGAAGTGGCGGTTTTACCGCCAACAGGCTGGCGGAATTTTTTTTTAATTATGACTATGACGGTTACCGCCATGGTCATCCGCCAGTTCTCCGATCAGACCGCCATGGCGGAGACGACCGCTGGGCTGGAGACTTGGGACTCCAGCCCGGCGGCCGTCACAAGACCGCTGGCGGTATCATGACCCGGCTTACCGCCATGGAGTTCATGGGGTTTGGAACCGCAATGAAATCCATGGCGGTAAGCGCTATCAGTGCCAGGAAATTCCTTCCCTGGCACTGATATGGGTCTCCGCCACCCCCCGCCCCCTCCCCCGAGTCCGTCCCCAACACCCCCCACCCCCCTGCCAACCCCCAAAGGTGGCAGGACCCCCCTCCCCACCCCTACCCCCAACATCACAACACAGACACACACCCAACACGAATGCAGACACCACCAACACACATTCCCGCACACACACGAACAAACATGCCAACAGACACACACACAGTCATACACGCACACCCTCATTCAGACATACACGCACACATCCATACAGACATACATACAGACAGACACGCACACATTTCCATTCACACTACACCCCCACATGGATACACGCACTCACACACCCCCTCTACATACTCACACGCACACCCCCATGCACCCACACATCACACAACACCCCACCACTCCCCTCCCCTAACGGAAGATCAATTTACCTTGTCCGTTGATCTTCCGGGAGGGGACGGGATCCATGGGGCTGCTCCGCCGCCAGCACACCGTCAACAGAACACCGCCACACCGAATCACAGAACTTGATTCCGTGGGCGGTGTTCTGTTGACGTGGCAACCTCCACTTCCCCGCCACCCGCCAGTATGGCTGCTGGCGGCTCTCCGTCCGGAAAAGGACGAAGGGCTGTCAGAAGTCATAATACGCCGAGCGGAAAACTGCCACCACTGGTGGTCTCCAGCATGGCGGTCCCTCGGCGGTCTTGTGAAAAGACTGCCGAGGTCGAAAAGACCCCCTTAATGCATTTTCTATGCTGCTTGATTGTTCCTTAATTTGAAAGCAGTTCATGTTAATTTTGATAATAAAAGATACACTCCAACAAGTACATATTGGAGAAACAACCAGAAATACATATTTTTTTTTTACTCAGATAGGTGATTATCAACCTAGGTACCGGAAAAAAACTTGCATTGAACAAAGCTTCCTATGAAGTTGATTCAATGAGACTGCGCATTGTACAATGCCTTGTCGTTTTTAGGTCTCAGCTCTAGATGGCACGCATGCGCTATCTCAAACCAAGACATGCTGTATCTTCTTGGTAGACTTCAGCCTGCCCCCAGTCTTCCCACTTGCTGGCACCATCGTCGCTCTTTCATTCTCTCTCCCCACTTGTACGTTGCATGCATTTGTCATGCCACTTCCTGCCTTTTCCCCTTCCCAAGAGCAGCAATCCAGTACAGTATCCCTCCACTATCCCTCAATTTATAGTCATTTTGAGAACTTCTTGTTTTGTTTACCAGCCCTCTTCAGGAGCGCTGCTGTTCTCATTAGTGTTGAGCGCCGTTTTTCTTTTTCTCATATTCCATGCCCATGCATCTCCTCCCTCTATATTTCAGGCTGCTGATGTCCTGCGATTCATTGTAATCAGTGGCCTTTGATGGCTCACGATTCATCTGCACAATGCTGGTTTTTATCTTTTGAAGCATGCTGAGCAGCTTGCCCGAGGCTAGATCATTCAAGGAGAAGCACGATCGGTATGCTTTCAGTACGTGCGGGGCTGCTCATTGTTTGTTTGGGATTACAGGATCAATATATGTATATATCAAATATGAAAAACTCCACAGTAATTTTAATGTAGTGCAAAACTATTTTATTCAGATTGTTTTAATAGGAATGCATGTTTCAGTTGCATTGATGGACCTTCGTTAAATAGCCACCATACATTTGTGCCACGAGATCAGCTTCCTGAGAAAAGGTTAACCCGGCGTCTGTGAGTTTTGGATTTGTCAATGTACGGGACAGTTTATGCTAATCTATAGCACGGCTATTACATTCAAAGTATTATTTTAGCATTACTGTGGCAGACTAGCCAACAAAGCACATCTAAAATATCTGCCACAGTTCAAAATGTAAGAGCAAGCATTTTCAGGAAAATGTAGATCTTACAAATATTTTTAAATAGTCTTTCCATTCATGGCGCCTTTCAAATATTTACCTTTTGTTTAACATGTATCATAGTAAACTACAAGTTGAGCTTGTCCAAGATGGCCACAGCAATAGCTATACTAGACACAGCCTTCAATTATTTATATTTCTACTTTTGAACTGTTGTGTAGGTCGGGTGGAAGTGCAGATGATGCCCTGAAGAGAGCTTGGTTTTGGAAGCTGTCCGCATCGGTCACTCCTCTCACAGGAGGCGGCACAGTGGTGCTATCATTCTTCAACATGTCTGATCCCAGCAGTCTGTGCTGGCAGCCAGTTGTTCTTCTTCTACAGCCATTTCTGCAACCCTCTTGTCCTTCCAGCACTGCTGAGGTGTCTAAATGAAATGTTAGACTAAAAGGTGGGTTCATTTAAATGCAGGGATTTATCCTGTGACTTCACAAAATACGGGACGCTCTTCACTTGACCTGTTCCTTGACGTAGTGTGATCATGAAGCTTCATAGAATTAATTTCAAAAATTGAGAAAGCCCCAGGTTTATGAACCACTATGGGGGCGAAACACTTGTTGGCGCTTGTCTCTCATCCATGTGTGCCCTAGTGATGCTCTGTCTTTCATCCATGTACCTGGAAATAAACTTTTATTGAATCACTAACCTGGCTGGACATGCTAATTCAATAACAAGAATTTTGATGTGAAGTTATGGACTCGTTATTGGCAATATGGGTTTACCAATACTATGTTGAGGAGTCTTTCCGTTCATGGTGACTTCCAAATATTTCACTTTTATTTAATATACATCATAGTAAACTACAAGATGAGCTTGTTCAAAATGGCCACAGCATTAGCTATACTACACACAGCCTTCAATTATTTATATTTCTACTTTTGAACTGTTGTGTAGGTCGGGTGGAAGTGCAGATGGTGCCCTGAAGTTGACTTGGTTTTGGAAGCTGCCTGCATCGGTCGCTCCTCTCACAGGAGGGGGCACAGTGGTGCTATCATTCTTCAACATGTCTGTTCACAGAGGTCTGTGCTGGCAGCCAGTTGTTCTTCTACAGCCATTTCTGCAACCATCTTGCCCCTCCAGCACTGCTGAGGTGTCTAAATGAAATGTTACGGTGCTCATGGTAAGGGGCATTGGTTTGGTTTTGGACACTAACAGAGAGCCATAGGTGTCAACACAATGCTAACTCTCTCAGGGGCTCTGGCAGAGTAAACGGCCAATTAGAGCAAATCCCGAGAGCTGATAAACCAGGCAGAGGAATGTATGAATGAAAGTATATCAATGTCACCAGCCCCAGCACTGTACTCATTTGGTGGCAACTCATTTCTACTCCAGTTTATCAGTCTTGGTACCATTCTTATAAATAGAAACAGTATACTGCAATCAACGTTCTGCACAGTACACAGCTCCCTACACTGCCTCCTCTTTCTATTTCCACCCTAAAAGGAAGATGTGTGTATATACGTTTTATTCGAAAAAGGATCACGTGACAGAAAAAAGGAAAGGGTCATCACACACACACAGACAGACGTGTGCACACAGACACACAGGGAAGTCAAACAGCCATTTTCACGCTTTAACACACAAAGGGGGTCATTACAACCCTGGCGGATGGCGTTAAAGCGGCGGTAAGACCGCAAACAGGCCGGCGAAAAAAAAAGGGAATTATGACCATGGTGGAAACCGCCAACAAAGACAGCCACTTTAACACTCCGACCTCCACGGCGGTACAGATAAACAGCGCGCGGTCACCACCAACAGACAGACGGGAGACAAAGTACCTCCCACAGTATTACAACCTACCAATCCGCCACCTTTTCCGGGGCGGATTCACCGTGGATAAAAACACGGCGGAAACAGCCATTTCAATGGGAAAACGCTCACCTTAACACACTCCACGAGGAAGGAGGGCACCATGGAGCCGGAACTCCAGATACTCCCTGCGATAGTGTTTCTGCTCCTCTACGAACATCAGCAACGGCGGCGCCGAAGACAACGGTGAGTACTGCACCTACGACATAGGGGAGGGGGGAGTCAAAAGTCAGGGACACACACACGCAACACCTCCATCCCCACCCCGACCCTCGCACACTACAACACAACAATGCATTTCCAAACATCACAGTAACAACCCCCAACCCCCCCGGAAGACTGCAAAGACAAAAGGAAATGAGTACAACCATTGTAATGTATCACAATACAGTAAGCTAATATATACAGAAATATATACAAATTCCAAAATATATACATCACGATCAGTAGTGCAGGTATGCACCCTCCAACGTCCGTGGACCACTGGGCCCAAAATGCATGGGCGAGGCCGACACACGATACCTGTCCAGAAACGGAGAGAACACTGCAGGGGCATCAGATAGAAATACAACAGGCACCTCAGGGGGAAGGGAAGGCGGGGCACCTCAGCCAGATGACAGCACCACGCCAGATCCACGACGGGGCTCCATGCCCATTGATGTAACCTGGGGAGTGCAAAGCCACAGTCTCTCAAATCTCTACAGTGGGTGGTTTGCCCACTGTACCATCCTGGGGAGTGCAAAGCCACAGTCTCTCAAGTCTCTACAGTGGGTGGGTTGCCCACTGTACCATCCTGGGGAGTGCAAAGCCACAGTCTCTCAAGTCTTTGCAGTGGGTGGTTTGCCCACTGTACCATCCTGGGGAGTGCAAAGCCACATTCTCTCAAGTCTCTACAGTGGGTGGTCTGCCCACTGGACCATCCTGGGGAGTGCAAAGCCATAGACTCTCAAGTCTCAACAGTGGGTGGTTTGCCCACTGGACCATCTTGGGGAGTGCAAAGCCATAGACTCTCAAGTCGAAAACAGTCTCCACTGGTTCTGGAGGGGGACTGGTGCCCAGAGTGCATCACTCTCCCCGTGACGGTCCCAGTTCCGTCACTGCCATTGCCACACATGGGCTAGCGATGCTTGAGTTGGCGGTGCTTGCCCTGTTCAGCGGTGCTTCCCCTGTTCAGCGGTGCTTGCCATGGCGGTCTTTGCCCTGTTCAGCGGTGCTTGCCATGGCGGTCTTTGCCCTGTTCAGCGGTGCTTGCCCTGTTCAGCGGTGCTTGCCATGTTCAGCGGTGCTTGCCATGGGGGTTTCTGCCCTGTTCAGCGGTGCTTCACTTTGCTGTCTCTGACCTGTGCAGCGGTGTGTGCCATGGCGGTCCCTCATTGCCCAGCGGGGCTGTGGCTGCCGGGGCCCTCCAGGGCACTGACTCTGGCGGTGGTCTCCTGACCAGTGACGATAGTGCTGCCCTCCAGGGCACTGACTCTGGCGGTGGTCTCCTGACCAGTGACGATTGTGCTGCCCTCCAGGGCACTAACTCTGGCGGTGGTCTTCTGACCAGTGACGATTGTGCTGCCCTCCAGGGCACTGACTCTGGCGGTGGTCTCCTGACCAGTGACAATCGGGCTGGCGGTGGCGTCCTGGGCAGCGGGGAGGATGGCGGCCTTCTCCGCTGTGCTGCTCTTCCCAGACTTTGGCGCTTTCTTCTGCCCCTTCCCCACCTTGGGAGGAGTCACAGCTGACTCGACACTCCCCCCGGGACCCTTGTGAGCGGCTTTGCCGGCAGGAGTCTTCACCCTCTCCCGCCGGGCACTGTCCAACTTCTGGTGCTTCACAGGGGGGGACTGGCTGTGCTTTAGCTCCGTGTCACACTGGCTGGCCTGGTGTCTGGTGCACTCCACATATCTCTAACAGGCACCACTGGTACCAGACTTTTTTGGGCTGAGGTGCTACTACGGGACCTATGAATTGGAGGGGGGGTGGTGGGAAAGAGTTCAATGTTGCTCAGGAAAAGTTTCTGACGAACACTGGGACGGGTAGCTGGAGGGGGACTGGGAGTGGAGGAAGAGGAGGTGGTTGTAGGAGGTGTAACTTTAGGTGATTTGGGTGCAGGTGCATGTTCTGGAGGCTGTCGTGAGGTGGATGGATGTTGGGTGTGTGTGTGTGCCCGCGTTTGTGTACTTTGGGAGGGGGCGTCACAGACACAATGGGAGAGGATACAGGGGACGTGTAAATGGTAGTGGGGGTGGTGAGTGCAGGTGAGCGGGGTGTGGTGCTGGGTGTTCTGGTGCGAGTCCTAGTGGCTGTAGTGGTAGTGCATGCTGGTGAGAGTGTAGACGACACTGGGAGGGAGGAGGGAGACGACGAGGAGGGTGACACAGTGGAGCCAGTGGATGTTGCTGTGTCTGTATGTGGGTGATGCTTGTGTGAGTGCCTGTGGGATGTGTGGTGCCTATGTTTGCCTGAGCTGCCCTTGTGTGTTGAGGTGTGTGCAGGCTGGTCTGATGGTGTGCTTGGGATAGGCTGAGGTACAGGGGATTGGGTCTGGGTGGAGGAAGTTGGAGGGGGGAGGCTAGACACAGGGACAATGGCTGCCATCAGTGCTGAGGCCAGAGATTGCAGGGTTCGATGATGGGCAGCCTGACCAGAATGAATGCCCTCCAGGAATGCCTTAGTGTGTTGCAACTCCCTTTCTACACCCTGGATGGCATTCACAATGGTAGACTGCCCAACAGTGAGTGACCTGAGGAGGTCAATGGCCTCCTCACTGAGGGCAGCAGAGGTGACAGGGGCAGGGGCTGAGGTGCCTGGGGCGAAGGTGATGCCCACCCTTCTGGGTGAGTGGGCACGGGGCGAAGGCTGAGGGGCTGCTGGGAGAGCGGGACTGGTAGGGTGGGTGGTGGCTGTACCTGTGGAAGTGGGGGGCACAGATGGTGCCGCCCCCACAAGGGAGCTCCCATCGGAGGACGAGTCTGTGTCGTTGTTTGCTTATCCGGTGACCGCCGTGAAGCTCCCCTTGCCCTCCGTCCCACTGGTGTACTCAGAGTCCGTGGTGTGGCCCTCCATGGCCATGTGGGATGCAGCCCCCTCGTGCTCCGGTGCCACTGTACCTCCGCCTGATGATGCTGATGCACAAAAGAACAGGGAGAGCACAAAAAGGGGGGGGGGGGAACGACAGAAGAAAGACAGGTTGAGTGCATGGCTTACCGCTACCGTTGGCGGACAATACAGAAACAGCAGCCCCCTGCACTACGCCGCGCTCTTGGCCTCTACAGATGCAGTTCCTGGGAAATGGCCTACATGGCTAAGGCCGACATCTGCACCCATAGATGACACAGGGGCATGAATACCTGTACTTGGCACTCTACAGAGGTGGGGTGGGGTGCCACATGGCCTGCATTACAGAGGGGCCTAGCCTACGGAACACGCCCTGGCCTAGGGAAATCCACAGCCCTCCTCCCCCACCCAGACACCTCCACTGCGCGCAAAGTCAGCAGAATGAGAGTGTACTCACCCCCTTGTGTCTGCTGTGATGTCCTCAAGCACCCATCCAACTCAGGGTAGGCCACCACCAGGATCCGGAACATCAGGGGGGTCATGGTGCGACGGGCACCCCTCCCACGTTGGGAGGCCATCCCCAGCTGAGCCTCCACCGTCTTCTTGCTCCAGCGGCGAATGTCCTCCCATCTTTTCCGGCAGTGGGTGCTCCGTCTCTGGTGGACCCCCAGGGTCCGGACGTCCTTGGCGATGGCACGCCAAATATCCTTCTTCTGGTGGGCGCTGACCTACATGACATGTACAGGGGAAGAAGAGAAGTCATTAACAACTGCACCGTCGAAGTGAGTGCCCCACATCCCTGCCCTTGCCATGTGGCACATGCATTCACACTCATTCATACTCGCAGAAATGTGCCCCCTTCCTTCTTACATCCAGCCCTCTCCACCCAGGCATAGCCCATACAACTTGCACCCTATGTACTCACCTGTTGGTCTGGAGGACCGTAGAGTAGCGTGTACTGGGGGAGGACCCCATCCACGAGCTTCTCCAACTCCTCTGCAGTGAAGGCAGGGGCCCTTTCCCCAGACGCACGTGCCATTGTCTCTTCCAGACCGAGGTCACAGCAGCACTTGCAGTATAGGTCCTCTCCTGTCGAAGATCAGGTATCGAGTGATTCAACAGATCGAAAATAGCGGTCACGTCCGCAGCGGTGACGTCCGCGGCGGCCCGTATCATCACCGCTGGCGCACTTCGTCATTGGCTCCTGGGACCCATAGGGTCCAATGTTAACCAATGCAGCATTGCGCCGCGGTCTACGTCCGCCTACCGCGACGGTGTACAACGCCAGCGCAGTTACCTCACATCCCATTGTCCCAGTTTAGAGGTCAGGCATCCGCCATTTCAGGGGCCCACATGGCTTCATTTTCAACTGCGTCACACATACCGAGGCCTGGACTCAACACACATAAAGACAACTCTTGTGGAATTTGTTTTGTGTTCTGTGTAGCTGTGGGTACATACCTCTGAATTGCTTGACTCTGTGGTCGCTGTTGTCCTTCCTAGGCACCGTCAACTGGGACATGTGAGGAGATGGCGGAATCCTCCGGTGTACCGACCGCTGGTTGACCTGTTGACAATGGAGGAGCGACATTTGATCATCACCTACAGGTTTGATCGTGCCACAATCCAGGAACTGTGTACCCAGTTGGAGCCAGACCTTATGTCACCAATCCGCCATCCCACAGGAATCCCCCCTCAAGTGCAGGTGCTATCAGTGCTCCATTTCCTAGCAAGTGGGTCATTTCAAACAACAGTGGCCAAGGCATCAGGGATGTCCCAGCCTATGTTTTCCAACGTATTGTCCAGAGTCTTGTCTGCCCTGCTGAAACACATGAGGAGCTACATCGTTTTCCCTCAGGTGGAGGATTTGGCTACAGTTAAAGGTGACATCTATGCCCTGGGACATATCCCTAACATCATAGGTGCCATTGATGGGAACCATGTAGCTCTGGTCCCCCCCCCCACAGGAGTGAACATGTGTACAGGAACCGGAAGAGTTATCATTCCATGAATGTACAGATGGTATGTTTGGCAGACAGTACATCTCGCAGGTAAATGCTATGTTCCCTGGCTCAGTGCATGACGCCTACATCCTGCGGAATAGCAGCATCCCTTATGTGATGGGTCAACTCCAGAGGCACCGTGTGTGGCTATTAGGGGACTCTGGTTACCCCAACCTGTCATGGCTACTGACCCCAGTGAGGAATCCCAGGACCAGGGCAGAGGAACGCTACAATGAGGCCCATGGGCGGACTAGGAGGGTGATCGAACGCACCTTCGGCCTCCTGAAGGCCAGGTTCAGGTGCCTCCATATGACAGGTGGTTCCCTATTCTACTCACCAAGGAAGGTGTGCCAGATCATAATCGCCTGCTCTATGCTTCACAATCTTGCTTTGCAACGCCAGGTGCCTTTTCTGCAGGAGGATGGTCCAGATGACGGTGTTGTGGCAGCTGTGGAGCCTGTGGACAGTGATGAGGAGGAAGCAGAGGAAGAAGACATTGACAACAGGGACTCAGTCATACAGCAATATTTCCAGTGACACACAGGTGAGAACACTTTCTTTACTAATACTTTTACTTTCACACGTCTACCTCTATCCTGTCTGTCAATTTCAAGCAGTATTTGGTAACTGAGTTGTACATTTCCATTACGGTTTCACAGGTGTGGTTACCAACGTGTGTCATCTGCTTGCATCCTTCATGGACTTGTGATGTGTGACATAGGTATGTTGACATTACTATTGAGAACGGATTTTGTCACTGTAATTGCTAATACACATTTTCAATATCACAGATTGACTCCAGATTGTTTTGTGGTTCAAGGGTGTTTATTGAAGTGCTGATTATTGGAGGGGGTGGTAAAATGGTGATGGGTGATGGTGGAGGAATGTCCATGGCAGAGTCCAGTCTATTAGTCTCACAGGTGCATTGCCCATATGGCCATAGGAAGTGGAGCTGGGGCAGGTCCAATATGGACAGGGTTACAAAGTGGGACAGTGGGATGACAATCAGGGTGGTGTCATTTCTTAGCGGGGGTCTTGCCATCGTGCTCTGTCCTGTTTCTGGATCTCAGGGACCGTTTGCGAGGTGGTTTTCCCTCTGCAGGGGGTGGGGTGCTGGTGTGGTTGTCCTGTGGTGGGGCGTCCTGTCCACTAGCGCCGGCGGAGGTGGTGGGCAGTTCATCGTCCATGCTAGTGTCAGGGGCCCCTTGGAGTGCCACGGTGTCCCTCATGGTGTTCTGTATGTCCTTCATTACCCCTACGATGGTGCCCAGGGCGGAGCTGATGGTTGTGAGTTCCTCCCTGAAGCCCAAATACTGTTCCTCCTGCAGGCGCTGGGTCTCCTGAAACTTGGCCAGTACCGTAGCCATCGTCTCCTGGGAGTGGGTTCCCTTGGCCTGTCCGCCCCCTGTCGCACAGCAGCCCTCCCAGTTCCCCTGTGTTCCTGTGCCACCCTCCCCTGGACTGTGTGCCCTCTACCACTGCCCCCAGGTCCCTGTTGTTGTTGGGGTGGTGGGTTATCCTGGGTTCCCTGTAGTGGTGGACACACAGCTGATTGACGTGTCCTGGGTACGGAGGTATGGGCCCGCTGGGTGGGTGCTGTACTGGTGTTTCCAGAGGGTGGAAGGTCAGTGTTGGGCTGTGCCTGTGCGAGGGGAACCGACTGTCCCGAGGCCCATGATGATCCAGGATGGTCATCAGGTTCCAGTTGGCCAGAGCTGCTGTCATCACTGTGGGCCTCTTCTGTGGGTGGGGTAGAGATGTCTGGACCCTCCTGTCTGGTGACATTAGGTAGTGGTCCTGCAGGGGTATAAAAGCATGATTATTGCATCTGTGTGTGTCCTGGTGTGCATTGGGTGGGTGAGCGTGTACCCCAGTGCTAGCATTCCTGTGTGGGGGCTTGTGTGATGATGGTTAGGGGTTGTTATGGGTATGTGCAGTGGGCATGCTTTAGTGATGGGTGTCCATGCTTTGTTGTGTCATGCAGGGCTTGGTGTTGGGATGGGTGGTTTGTGTTATTAGTACATTAGTGAGGAGTTGGAGTGATAGGGGATGGGGCGAGGGTGGGGGTGTGTGATATCATGTAGATAGGGTGGGGGATATGATAGTTAAGATTTGACTTACCAGTGTCCATTCCTCCAGCGACTCCTCCGAGGCCCTCAGGATGCATAATGGTCAAGACCTGCTCCTCCCATGTTGTTAGTTGTGGGGGAGGAGGTGGGAGTCTGCCGCCAGTCCGCTGAACCGCAATGTTGTGCCTGGACACCACGGAACGCACCTTCCCCTGTAGGTCGTTCCACCTTTTCCTGATATCGTCCCGATTTCTTGGGCGTTGTCCCACTGCGTTGACCCTGTCGACTATTCTTCGCCATAGCTCCATCTTCCTAGCTATAGAGGTGTGCTGCACCTGTGATCCAAATATCTTTGGCTCTACCCATACGATTTGCTCCACCATGACCCTGAGCTCCTCCTCCGAAAAGCTGGGGTGTCTTTGGCGTGCCATTGGGTGGTGTGGGTGATGTGTGGGGTGGTGTATGTAGTGATGAGTGTGGTGATGTGTAGTGGTGTGTGGTGTTGTGTGCCTCTGTGTGGTGGGGTTGTCTATTGCTGTGCTCACTCTCTGGCCTTCGTCTCAAATTTTTGATCGTAGGGGTTTGTGGGTGATGTGGGTTTTATATTGTGTTGGGTGTGTGGGAGTGGTGTTTGTATGTGTATCAGGTGTGTGTCTTTCGAAATATCCAATGTGGCGGTGTTTTGGATCTGTGTGTGTATTTTGAGCGCGGCGGTGTGTACCACCAATGGAATACCGCGGTTGAAAGACCGCCGCGTGGATTCGTGGGTCGTAATAGCATGGGCGTGTTTCTGTTGGCGTGACGGTGGAGGTTTTGTTTTCGCCAGTTTATCACTGACCTTTGGTGTGGCGGACTTGTGTGGGTGTCTGAATTTCGGCGGTTTCTGAGATGTGGGTCATAATAGCTGTGGCGGAATTCCGCGGCCGCGGCGGTATGTTGGCCTTCTTCTGCACGGCGGTAAGCGGCTTTAACCGCCAATGTTGTAATGACCCCCAAAATGCCAAAATAAATCCACATAGAAAGACATACAGGCCCAAGCTCACAAAATTTTAAATTTACCCATATGAGCTTAATATAGTAGTAGAAATCTGTAGATTCTTCTTAAAAATGTGTAACATTTATTGCTTTTATCCCTTGCTTGTTTTTAATCCCAGGCCCTCTCGCCCTGTAAATTGGAGGGGGTGCAACAAACACCAGGACATGAGTCAGTCCATGCATATTTTTATGATTAATAATTTTATTACAAATGCTGTGGTTATATTATAAATGATGTCATAGAAGATGTCATTACTGATGTAAAACGTGGGCTAAGTTGCAGTGCATGACAAGGGCACAAGTTATAGTTACTTTAGAGCACAAGTTATTGGGGGTAATTTTGACCCCGGCGGGCGGCGGTCGCCGCCCGCCTGGAGGGAACCGCCATATGGCCGCTCCGCGGTCGAAAGACCGCGGAGGCCATTCTGGCTTTCCCGCTGGGCTGGCGGGTGACCGCCAGAAGGCCGCCCGCCAGCCCAGCGGGAAACCCCTCCCCACGAGGAAGCCGGCTCCGAATGGAGCCGGCGGAGTGGGCATGTACGACGGGTGCAGTTTGCACCCGTCGCGTATTTCAGTGTCTGCTAGGCAGACACTGAAATACACAGTGGGGCCCTCTTACGGGGGCCCCTGGCGTGCCCATGCCATTGGCATGGGCACGGCAGGGGCCCCCAGGGGCCCCGCTGCACCCCCTACCGCCATCCTGTTCCTGGCGGGCGAACCGCCAGGAACAGGATGGCGGTAGGGGGTGTCAGAATCCCCCATGGCGGCGCAGCAAGCTTCGCCGCCATGGGGGATTCCAAGGGCAGCGGTAAACCGGCGGGAGACCGCCGGTTTACCCTTTCTGGCCGCGGCAGAACCGCCGCGGTCAGAATGCCCTTTGGAGCACCGCCGGTCTGTCGGCGGTGCTCCCGTGGCCGGTGACCCTGGCGGTCACCGGCCGCCAGGGTCTGAATCAGGCCCATAGTTTCTTGAGGTAAGTATAACTATAACTGTTGAATTTCTATGGGTTTGTGCGTGTAAAATCTGAACCTAGCTATAACATCCCTCTTACCTTTGTTTTTTAGTTAATTTCTAAGGTTTTTCTAATTCTATTTCCTAACTATAATGTCCCTGTAACTTTTGCTTTTTTCAGTGAATTTCTAGTTTTTTTTTTTTTTAACATTAAGTAATATTAAATTTGGCCCTGGTGACCACATCCCCTGGGGACCAGTCACTTTGTGCAAGGGGTGGAGCCATGTCCCCCCCATTCCCAGGTCAAACTTGACCCCTGGGACCTGATCCCCAGGGCCCTGGCCAATCCAAAAAAAGAAAAAGGAGGATGGGGGCAACGTGGGTGGTATTACCCAGAGCCATTACTAGCTCTGGGGGGGCCCTCCTTTCGTTTTTTCGATGGCCAGTTCTCCCTTTTCAGACGTTGGCCAAGCCCCGGGGAGGTGGAGGTCCCCAGGGCTGATTATGGCCTGGAAGGGGGAATCTGTGGCCTCCCTTCCCCTTTACTTGATAATCGTGATCCTAGGAAGGTGTTGGTCCACAGGGCACTATTGGGCAAAGGAGGATGGTCTGCGTGGTCCCCCTCATATTTCGTGGCAAAGCTTCTGGGAGGTGGCAGTCCCCAGGCTGTTAAGGGCCTGGGGAGGGAGGCCGCACTGCCCGCTCCAATAAAATGTACCTTTGGCCTGTCCTGGGGAGAAGGTGATGTCCGATGTCAAGATCAGGCATGGGGCCGCATGGGCCCCCTGCTAAAAACATATAATTATATACATCTCTGGCCCCTGGCCCACCCAGGGGCTCAACTTTAAAAAGAGCAGGAGACTGTGCTTGGTTTTTTAAAAAATGTAAAAAAAATTCCTATTATCTGTTGATCCTCAGCAATTTCGCTGGAAAACGTTTTAAAAAAAAGCTTTTTGAACCTGGCAGGATCCCTGGGGGAACCCACCGCTAGGCTTAGGGGGTCAGGGCATTCCTACCCTGCCCCTTTCTCTTTTTATTACTTTTTTTTGAGACTCTGCTAAATCTGAGCCCCAAAATGGCTGACAACACTTCCTGGTTGAAGTGTTGGCAAACAATCAGATCTCAGCCTGAGATCTGTCAGATCTGCGGAGGGTCGCATCCCTAGATATACAATTTAGATTTTTCTTTAATCACTTGAAAACTAATGAATGGATTTACACCAAATTACAAAAAGGGTTCTTTCTAGACCAAGATCTAGCTTCCTGCCAAATTAGATGTAATTCCGTCCAGTAGTTTGGGCTGTAGTTGTGTCTAAAGCCCCTATTGGAAATTACACAGAGAAAATGCATTTTGGGACCCCCATTTTTCTTGGCCCCCATTTAATGAATCACCCCAACACTTTCAAAACAGCAGCTGGAGTGAGAGGAGTACTAGTTTTGAAAATGTTGTGAAGATTTGTTAAACAGCGTCAAAGTTATTGCCAAATTGGCAAAGCAAAAAACATTTTTCCTATGGAACTTAGGTCCTAACTATAGCTAGCTACATATTAATGACCGCCAGTAGGTAATATATTGCCACTCTAGTTATAGTGACCAGACATAGGGTTTTTTCAGATGTTTCTCCCTTTATAACTTTGCAACCGTTTGGCAAAGGTGCATGACACTTTGCAGACCTGCGGCCCCTGTTTCATTTTGGGAGGACCAAAAGCTTTGCAGGGTTTGGTCAAGGGGGTGCAGAGAAAAAAGAGGGGTCCCAAAACAGGCTTCAAATCAAATGCATTTTCCATGCATGTTTGTATTTCGTATAGTGCAAAAGCCGTCCCCTGGATTTTTATGAAATTGGGCAGTACTACATGTTAGGGGCACAGATGATTATGTGGGGGTACCGCAGGTAAGTAGATGAAATACAAATAAAGCTATGAGGTTTTTGAAGTTAGTGATCTCTTGTAACACAATGTTATTAACAGTAGCAAGGAAGTTCTAAAAATAAACTAGACTGCATATGTAAGGTTTCAGATTTACTACATGGGCAACTGAAAGACCAATTTATGGTCACATGCCAATGGAAACCTATAAAGAAATACATAACAACTAGAATACATTTTAATATGTATACATTTTCTTTGCATGCTCCCTAGCTCACAAAATAAAACGGGCCCAACAAGCCAAACAAGAACCATCTTTCTTATGCACCCCTGTGTAACAAAAGTGAAAAAAATTACCTACCAGTGAGCCACACAAACTACTATTTGGGGGGCATGATAATTGACCACTAGGGAACAAATAATAATCTCAATTTTCATAACAATAACAATGATTGCCTTTCATTCACTGTGGCTTGCAAATATAGCACAATCCTAGTAACAGTAGCAAAGAAACCCAAGATTTAAACTAGACTGCATATGTAAGGTTTCAGATTTACTACATGGGCAACTGAAAGACCTCTTTGTGGTCACATGCAAATTGAAACATATAAACAAATACATAACAAATAGAATACATCTTAATCTACATACATTCTCTTTGCACGCTGTCTCGCACAAAAACTAAAACTGTGCCCAAGCCAAACAAAAACCATCTTTCTTGTGTACTCCTGTGCAACAAAATGGTAAGTGACTTGCGAGTGAGTTACACAAACGACTATACCGAGGGCATGATAATTGTCCATTAGGAAAAAAATAATAATCTTAATTTTTATGACAACAACGATCGGCTTTCATTTGCTTTGGGTTCATATGTAGCACAATCGTACTAAAAGTAGCAAGGAAGCTCCAAAAATAAACTAGGCTGCCAATGTAAAGTTTTAGAATTATTACATGAACAACTAAAAGACATATTTATGGTCACATGATTAAGTAAACAAATGCAAAATAAATATGATAGATAAAAAGAAAGAAATCGCATTAAGCCTGATTGCCCAAACATAGGAATTCCTCAGATATTACCTCCCTAATATCTTTCCACCCATTTCACGAATCACCACAGAACATTGCAGACCTTTAGGAGCATTTTCACCATTTTGACATGATTTACATTTTTGTAGTGAATCATTAAGGGGGGTGCAAAGATAAAAGGGGGTCCCACATGCAGTTTTCAACCAATGCATTTTCCATAGACTATTGCATGTGTTGTAGTGCGAAAACAGCTGAACGAATTCACATGAAATTTGACAGGGTTATACATTATGCTGCAGAAATGATGCTTTTTGGGTACTGTAGTTAAGTACAATAAGTAATCTTTAAGTTATAAGGCATTTAAACTTAGTACACCAGTCACTGTGGTACTTTCACAGAATTTCACAAAAGTTTGTGAAATGACCACAGTATACGGCTGTACACTTATTTAAAAATATATATAAAAATAAATACATTTCCCTCCCTAAAGTGGTGACTGATAGGGACCTCCTACTTATCTATAGCTAAGGTCCTAACACTGCGCACGGCCAAAGTGTAGTAAAAACAATATGGCTGCCTTTTCATTCTAAAAAAACAGCCATTACCCAATTATATACTTGCTTGCCATAGACATATACCATGGTATACTGCAAAGTTACCATGGTATCCCATGGCCCAAAATATAACTAAGGGCTAGCTGTATTATTGGATTGCGGTACCCTTGCGTAACTCATCGTACCACAATGCAATAAATAACAAATTTACAAAGGAATGCAAGACCACGATGGGTGGCCCTGGGTTGATTGATAAATATGGAGAAAAGCAAGGCAGTGCAATTTGCTACTGTGTGTTACTCTGCACATCATAATTTACATTGCTGCTAAATTTCACACACATCCATACGCCACGCCACTGCAGTCATTCTACTATATGCTCTTCCACTCTATGCCACTCCAATGTATGGTATCACACTGTATGCAACACCACTGTACACCACACCAGTCTATGTCACTCCACTGTACACAACTCCACTGGATGCAACTGCACTATATGTTATTACACTCTATGCCATTGGGCTGTATGCCAATCCAATCTACCGCGTTCTACTGCATGCCCCTCCACTCTACAATACTCTACTGTATGTTATCCCACTGTATGCGACTCCACTGCTGCTACTCCACTGTATGCCACTCTAGTGTATGTCACGGCACTCTACGCCACTAATTTCTGTGCTATTCAATTAGACCCCACTCCATTGTATGCCACACCACTGCATGTTATTACACTCTACCCCATGACACTCTATGCCACTCCAGTCTACATACTCCAATATGCCACCCTCCACTATACATTATTACACTACACACCACTCCACTGTACAACAATCTACTCTACACCACTCCACTCCTCTCCATACTATTAAACTGCACACAACTCCATTCTATACCAGTCCACTCTATGCTATTTAACTGTATGCAACTCCTTTCTATGCCTCTTCAGTGTATGCCACTTTACTGTATGCCACTCCTCTATATACTACTCTAGAATATGCTATTCCACTCTACACCAGTCCACTGTAAGCCACTCCACTCTATGCTTTTCAATTGTATGCCACTCCTCTGTATGCTACTCTACTCTACTCCACGTTACTCCACTATACACTATTCCAGTCTATGTCACTCTACTGTACACCTCTCCACTGTACGCTATTTCACTGTATGTCACTCAACTATACGCTACTCTACTCTACGCCACTCCACTCAGCACCACTACATTCCGCGCTAGTCTATTGGACACCACGCCACTCTACCCCACTCTATTATATGCTATTTCACCCTACCCCACTCCACTGTACCCTGCTCCAGTCTACACCACTTTACTGTATGACACTCCACTCTATACTATTCTGTTCTATGCCACTCCATTGAACCTCACTCTATGCTATTCCACTGTACGCCACTCCACTTTACAGAGTTACACTCTACACAACTTCAATCTTTGCTGCTCTACTGTTTGGTGTTTCACTCTACCCGCCTCCGCGGTACTCCACAGTACTGTACGCTTTTACACTCTACCCCAAACCACAATACACCACCCCAGTCGAAACACACTCCACTGTATGCCAAACCATTGTACGCTACTACACTAGATGCTATAACACCTTATGCCAATCCAGTGTACGCTACTACACATTATGCTATTACAGTCTAAGCCACTCCACTGTATACCACTTTTGTCTATGCTCTATTCCACTTCACTTTATTCCACTTTACAATACTCCACTCTATGGCACTAGACTCTACAACACTGCCCTTCACTGTACTGTACTACTCCACATTATGAAACTCTAAATCAATGACAAGCCACACTGCGATTTGTACCACATATTCATTGAAAAATAAAAACCATTAGCATACAATGAAAAAACAAAGGTTAAGGATAATTTATAGTTAGAAATACATAGGCCCTCATTACAACCTCGGCGGTCTATCTGAAAGACCGCCGAGGCTGCGGGCCCCAGAATACCACCATTGCTGGCGGTATGTCTGGCTCCCTATTCCAACTTTTCCGCTGGGCCAGCGGAAAAGTCACATCAACGTTGCTGCCGGCTCGTAATAGAGCTGGCAGCAATGCTGATGTGCAGCGGGTGCAGTAGCACCTGTTGTGCATTTCACTGCCCGAAATTCGGGCAGTGAAATGCACGATGGGGCTATGCCTGTGGGCCGTGCAGGTGCGCCCTGAGTCCCCTTATCGCCAGCCTTTAAAGTCGAAATTCAGCGCTGCCCTGGCGGATTATGACCGTCAGGACCGCCAGGACGGTATACTGCCGGTCCCAGCGGTGTTACCGTGGCAGAACCGTCACAGTCCAAATAAGGTGACTAGTACCGCCAGCCTGTTGGCGGTACTAACGCCACTATAGCCCTGGCGGTCACCGAACGCCAGGGTTATAATGAGGGCCATAATGTATTCTTTCTATACAAACCCAACTTAAAATACACAAACATAAAAAATTGTAAAGTTATAATAACTTACATTTATAGCTTATGCACCACTTTAAAATTACTGTAAGTGGCGCACCTCTGAGCACAGTCTTACCACCTCACTCACCACAATATATTGACTATAATTCATGCCTTTTCTATGTTCTGTTTATACTATTGCATGCTCCATCACTTACAGCATGTGAGCTCATAGCATTCATAACAGCATAATTACATTCTCATATTGCATTATTTGTCACAACACAGTGCATGGTACAGTGACGAGTTATAATTAGTGTTGTCTGGTCAGCAAGCTGAAAAGAGCATATAACAAGGTCTGCTACTTATAGTAACGAGAGTGGTGGTTAAATTGTGAATTAAATGTATACCTTATTTTTTTTTTTACTTTGAGTAGCTTAAACTTGGTTTGTATAGGGAAAATACGTTTTCCTAACTATAACTAAGCTTTAATATTTGTCTTTCATTAAAATATATATATATATATATTGCTGCTGTGCAGTAATAGTTAGGACCTAGTTACCATAGGTACAGTGAAAGTTTTGGGGTGATTCATCAAGTGGGGTCCAAGAAAAACGTGGGTCCCAAAATGCAATTTCTCCATGCAATTTACCTAAGGATTTTTGAACAGCAATACAGACCAAATGGCTAAACGGAATTACACCAAATTGGGCAGAAAGCTCGATCATTACCCCAAAAGCGTGTATTTTGCAATTTGGTGTAAATCTGTTAAGTAGTTTTTGAGAAATTCAGGTTCAAAATGTATGCAAATCTGTACAGTTGGGTCTCTCTCTGGCACGCAACTTTGAAAAATACAGCAATCTGATTGGTCAAGAGGGCCTCTTTTTCTGTCGGACATCTCACTCCAGTCCCACGGGAGCTCGCACTCAGACTGGCTGGCTACAACATCATCAGAAATGTTGTGGTTGCCATTTCAGGACAGATGCATGGGCCAAATCTTTAAAAATATGTTTTCGGGTTGTTGCAAACCTGCAGGATTCCCACTGGAGCCAACAGTAATCTCCTGCTCCCATGAGAGCCCCACAGGAGCACAGGGACTGCCCTGGCTCCCCTTGGATCATAAAACCACTTAAAACAAGCCTTGATAATAGCCAATAGTTCTCACCTATGAATGTTATTAGTTTTAACAATGTTTTGTAGCCATGCTGTACAGCAAAAAAGATTCTTTGCAGTGTGGCTAAAGTTAATTTTAAAAAGCGCTATGACGCAGTCAGGGATAATGTGTTTTTTTTAGTAAAAAAGGTAATTCGTACTGGATGCATCAAAGTCCTTTTCTTAGTTTTTTTTTTTTAGTAATGCCTCCCGGCAGCCACACTGCTATACAGCATGACTATACATCATTGGCAAAGTTGTCAATACCCTGGCTGTAAACCATGAAAACAGGCAATGGCAGAGCCAGTTGTCTCAAAGGTGAGACCGATTGGCTTTGCCAATCCTTCTTAGATCTCGGCACAACATCCCTGTGATTTTGACCAAATCAGTTAATCTCCTCATTCGAGAATAAGAAAATAAATTTGACTTTTGGCAAAATATCCTATCACAGAAAGAAAGCAGTTGCACCCCATGTCCAAGTCCTAGTAAGAATACATTTGGAAGTACCTGCCTACTACATTTCTTTACATTTAAAATCACTGGTTTTCCTTTAGGACCTACATGTTAATTCTGCATTTTATTGTATTATTTTCTTGACATATATAAACGCTTGTACAATTCCCCCCTCTAATGGTTATCAGCCATCATAAATTGTTCACAAAAGAATATCTTCAGTTGAGCCTTTTCTCTTTCTTTTCAAACTCTCAGATTCTTTCAGCCTCTTATATTCTCAATTGATGTGTTCATTTAATTCTAATTCTCTCTTTCTTTGTTTCTCTCTCTACTCCTTCTCTTTTCAAGATACCATTAGATACCTTTGTAAAATCCCAATGAGGTCAGGAAACAAACACCAAAAACTAGCATAGCCACTAGTATTGCTTTGACAACCCCTCCTCCATTTGTTGTAAACCAGTTGCCAATTGCAGACACCCCTCTACCGCATTCTAAAACAATAGTGGTTTCTAATGATTCTAGATCAGGTTTCAGATCAGAAATGTTCTTTGTGTATTTTAATTTTTTATTACTCAGGAATGTATATACAGGAAAGCTAAGCTTTCAGCATCTTGCAGACTCTACCTTTCTCTGCAAGTAAAATATCTAATGCTAAGTGAGTTTGTAAAACCATTGATCTAACAACTAATAAAGATCTAGAAGTATTAGTTGCCAGTTTGTCTAGTACTGTTGAAAGTTTTCTAATCTTTTTGTCGTATATGACTACTTCCACAGATGGGATGATCACTCCAAAAAGGTCTCAAACTAACTGAGTTCCATCACTTACACCACATGTTTGTGTGATTGTGACATTGTCGAATCATCTGTACTTTTATGTGATATATCTTTGGAAACAACAAAGCTAAATAGCAAATGTCCTCCCAATTAGCTGGTAATTTGAAAGAAGCATCCTGTCCACAAACAAAACAAACTCCAAGTACGACTGTTGAAACTCTTTGAAAAATTGACATGAGCCTCCTGATAATTCAAATGTGTGTTCACAGTTACTATGGTCTCTTTCTAAGTTGGTTTCTCCTTCAGAAAACACATATCTTACCCTTTTCTTTTCTGTCTAATTTGAATGTAGGTTACATAATTGTCTTTCTGAAAGCAACTTCCTCCTTCTTCCTAATAGTTTTCAAAACATCTTCCTCTCTCTTTGTACTGTGTGAAATGTGTGCCTTTCTTCTAAAATCATGACAAATGTTTTCTCTAATTTTCTCATCTGACAGGTCAAATTGTTTTCATATGCCTTAATGGTGTCTCTGCAAAGAAATGGTCTAAAATAAAGCCAAGCTGTCTTTCTGAAATCTTCTTTAGCAGCTTTTTCCCAATGCTCTTTTTAGTGTGACTTCATGGGGGTTCAAACAGTTTTCTGCCTGAATCAAGCAAATCTGATATTGGGACGTTTAGCACTTGATTTACCTACTAAGTCCATTCAGGTGCAGAGTACCTCCAACATGGCACTCTCACTCTTTTTTATCTCCTTGATGCCTGTTGATCTCCTCTTCTGTGTCAATTATACCACTTGATTCTGTTTCCTCAGCAACAGTTGGCAGTATGCGTTCAGCTGACACACTTGATCTCAATCTCTTCAAACCATAGCTTTAGGGCCATTCAGCATTGTAAGGAACTCTTATTGATCCAATACTTGCCCCTTCATTCTGGATCTTCTGATTGTTCTGATGAGGTCTCAACTGTTTCTTCAGGTTGTTTCTTCTTCTTTGCGTTCACCAGAAGCTTCAATGCCACTATGTGAAATCGCTTGAATCTGGATTGGTGTGACTGTCTGCAGTTCTTCAACTCTTTCTCTCACCAACTGTTGTGCCTCTTGAGGTACTGCTCCTTGGAGTTGTACAGTTTGCAGCAATATTGCCACCAGTGCTTTTGGTTTTGCTTTAAAGAACACTATTTCTTCATACAGATTCCTTGTTCTCTGGGTATGAGATGCATGCAGACAGTTTGGTACTCCGGTACACTTAACATCAAAATTTGTTATTAAAATTACTTGGTGAGTACTTCCTTACATATTTCTTGACCAACACCGAATCCCTGGGAGTAAAGTCAAGACACTGCTCTTGATTTGGATTTGCAGTGACAGCTTCAGCCTGTCAAGAAACAGAACGCACCACATCAGCCAATCCTTTGCAGTAATCGAGTGTCATGTCATCTGTGATGTTCACAGTGCATCTGCAGGTACTGCAGGCAATCGCAATGCATGCCCCATAAGGATTTCATGCAGCGATAATCTGTCTTCCTGTCAAGTGTACTTTGAAGACTCATCTACACCAAAAGCAAAGCATCAAGTCATTTAAGTGAAGAGGATGCACAGCCCTTTGGCAATGGGACTTTATGGTGTCATTGAGCTGTTCAACAATCCCAGATGCTTCTAGGTGATGACTACAGTGTAATCTCTGTCCCACTTGCAATGTTGCACACAGCATACTCAGGACTTCATTATTAAAATGAGTTCCATGATCTGACACCAGAGAAAGTGGCAGTCCGTACCTTAGTATTAACTCTCTCAAAAGAAGTTTAGCTACAGTGAGACTGTCACTTCTCCGTGTTTGGTAGGCTTCCACCTATTGAGAGAAAATGCACACTATAACCACAATGTATTTTAGCCCACTATAGGCATCTTGATAAATTCCATCTGCATTCTGTTAAGAGGACCACTTGATATTCCTACATGGCTTAGTGCGACAGGAGTTCTTTTCCCCACATTCATTGATTGGCATGTTACACAGCGGTGGCACAATCCTGCAAGCATTCTCATTCTGGGGTTAAACCAACTCTGTCTGAACAACCTCACTATTGGATCCTTCCCTAAAAGTGTTAGGCTGTGAAAATGTTGTGGTATAGGAAACAACAAACTGTCGGGCAAACCTGGTCTTCCATCTGCTGAAACCTGAATGTCATTTGTGTTTTTTTCACATCCTGCTCTGATCCATCCCTGCTGTGCTGCTTCTGGAACATCCTCCTGTAGTCTCTTGAGCTCTTCCGATGTATCAGCTGTTGACAACAGCTTTAAAAAAGTAGTGTACTCTTCAGATTCATTTGTGTAAACCCCATTAAATGTGCAAGCCACAAGTGCACAATTCCTTGCAACTTCATCAGAAAATCTGTTTCCAAATGTGAAGTATAGATTGCCACTTCTGTGAGCCACACATTTAACAACTACCACTTCAGCTGGTAGCTGCAGAGTATCCAACAATCTTACACATGCTCCCCAAAACAGATGTGATTTTTAGATGAGGTCATGAAACCCCTCTGTGATCATAACTGTCCAAAATCAAGGACCACACCAAAGCCATTCTGACTATCTGCAAATATAGTCAATCATTTGGGCTGATAGACAACAAGTTCTTAGAAGAGCAATCAGTTTTGCAACTTGTGTTAAGGTAACACCTCAAAGCCATGAAGATTCTGCAACTTCTTGAATTGTACAGATAGCATAAACTGATCCAAAACATCATTATTGGTTCTCAGACATGAGCCATCCACAGAAATTACATAATCAGGTTCACTCAAAAGTTCATCCTTTATGTCTGACCTTGGCACATAAATACATACCATCCAGATAATCATGTTCAAATTCCCCGTTATTGACATCATTTTCAGACAATGGCAGCAAGGTAGACGGGTTCAAAGTCTGACATCTTTTCAAGGTGACATTATCTGCTCCCAATGTCTGTTGTTTGTATTTGGTAAGTCAGTTATTTTGTTAGATATTGTGTTTTTGTTCTGGAAATCAGAATCTCCATGCAGTGAGGGACCATAACACTTAAAGGATGTCCCATCACTATGTTTTCACATCTCTTTATGTACCAATCATCACAATTGCACTAAGGCCGACAGGCACCCCTGTGGCTACGGGGTCAAAGATGATTAAAAAATAAGCCAAAGGTCTTTGAGAATCTTCCTGCATAGTAGTAAGCACTGAGAGAGAGCAGCCTTTCACTGGAAACATCTTACTGTAATCTAGAATTCCTAGCACCGGGGCAAACACAGAGACTTTCTACCACCTTTAGGAAAACTTTCAAGCCTTTGTTTTCCCAAGGAAGTAGATCAGTCACATATTTGTGCATCAGTCTAAGTAAAGGCTTAGCCACTAGGGAAATGTTTGGTATCCATTGTCTTCAGTAGCCAACCATTCCCAACAATATTCTGACTTTTGATGTGTTTTGGGTGGACTCATTCTCAAAATCGTTTCAATTCCCTCTTGTGACACCTTTCTTGTTCCCTTTATAATGATATGTCTTAAATATTGCTCTTCTTTTTGACAGTATTGCAGTTTACTTGAAGACCCTTTTGGCCTGATTAGGATCTTGGCAGTTGTACCACCAAGCCGCATTGGCCACGGACCCAAGAAGACTGGCAAGGTGAGGGTGTTCCACCCACTATATTTATATGTTACAGCTCTGCAAGCTGATTGACTGACAACGGATTGCTGACGAAGGGAGATGGTGGCGGGACCCAATAAACTTCATACAATGGCAGGGGCTATGGAATTGAGGTAAGTGACTCACACATGCTCTACCTTCGCCATATGTGATACCCCTTCACTACATACTTTAAAACACATCACATTCACAAAGTAACCCATTGCCATTCCAACACAACACAACCTGTGCAAACCGAAAACACACATTGACATACATCCATGACAAACCATACACACACCATTGAAACTGCACCCATACACAACACAACTACAACAACCAACACAACTATACACTCAGCTAAACAAACACACTTTCACACATGCACAACTACACACATCACAACGATGTCTGCCACACAACACTCACCTTAACGTGTCACACGGCAATACAACATACACAACAACATCAGTCTCACATGCAAGTGACACACATACAGACACAATCGCATTACCCACTCCAATGCCCTCCACCTCAACCAGCCAATACACATACACATACATGCACTCACTCACCTACACAACAGATGGCACAAATCTAACCGTACAGGTCCCCGTGCAATGAGCACACATGGACACTGTTGTCCAGTATGAGTGTACCATTATTGTGGTGTCAGCATTCATTTTGTAATGAATTTTGACACCACAATGACAGTTGTGTATGTGTGCGATATGCGTGTTATGCAAGTGTGTTCTCAGCCATGTGTGATGGCATTGTATACCTCACATATGCATGTCAGAGTAATTAATAAAAATTACTGTGACATGTATATGGCGGCAGTGGTCCCGACCTCCATGCAGTGCCCACCTAACATACCCTGGCAATGCGGCATCCGTACCTTCGAGTCCAGCGGTGGGGAGGGTAGTGTTTTCTGGGCGGGTTGTTGGCAGCAGAGATGGCAGGCGTAGTCCAGTCGTGTCCAGTTGAAGATGAAGGGAGTGGAAATTTAGACATTGAAGTAAACTGCCACTTTTAGCTTGGTGGTGAGAGACATCCATATCTGCATGGCAGAAAGGGTGTCTAGGTCCCCACCAACATCCAGTTTTCCCTCTCCTGCCATCAACGCAGGCGATGTTTCATGGCAGAGACATCGGTTCCAATGCGGGGTTTCGTCTATGGGACCACCATCATCTAAATACGACGGGCAGACCATCATGACAGCAGGCAGGTTTTCAGTCGAAAAGTTGACAGCAGGACAGCTTCAGCCAAGATCTAAATCAGGCCCTTTATGCCTATTATCAGCTAGGTGGTTCAACAAAGCAATAGTATCCTGTTTTCATGCTTCTCTTGTGCTCGAGGCTACAAGTAGGTCATTTAGGCACTGCATCAAAACTGAATCACAAGGCATCTGCGTGGACTGACTCAAGATTTTTCTTCAAGATCTGATTAAAAATAGAAGGAACCTCACTATACCCTTTTGGAACTCATAACTTGTTCAAAATTTCCTCTCAAAACAAAAAAGCGAACAAGAACTGGCAGTCTTAATTCAATGGGATGGAGAAAAAAGCTTGGCAAAGATCTACAAAGGTAAACCATTCTGCATTGCGCAGAATTTGGAAAAGGATGGTGGCTGGTCTCACTACCACATGATAACATAGAACAACAATGTAATTAATCTTCCTATTCTCTATTTTCTGTTTGGTTTCTGCAAGCCCATAGTATGAGAATTGCAAGGGCTCCAAATGATCTCTCTCAAAATTCCTTTTCTCAAAATGCCTTCAGTTATTGGTGTTATTCCTGCCAATGTCTCTGGAGTCAAATTGAATAGTAGGGTTCTCAGAAAAATTACATTTGGCTTCACTGTAATGCGGACTGGTTCAACACATTTTATTAGTCCAACATTGTTTCCCTGTAACATCCTATACTTCTGGGTTCACAGGCTCTCTTGAATAAGGGGGTAACTCATCTACTATTCTAACTGGATAAAATCCCATAGCTTTTTATTGGGTCAATTTAAACATTATGTCCTCTAAATGTGTTTCAAATTTAACACCATTCGGTGTACAGTAAATTGTGCAATTTAACTTGCACAACAAATCTCCTCCTAGCAGGTTTGCAGGACTCAAATAACACATCATGAATAGGTGTTTCTCTTAAAATGAACCTATTTTAATTGGGACTTCTTCTGAAACTGGATTTGTGATCTGGTTATTTGTAGCTCCTACAACATAGATCTTCTTTCCAGACAGGGGTAGGTCTGGGGCCACTGCTATTCTAACAGTGGAATAGGTAGCTCCTTTGTCAAATAGAAATTATATTTGGTGGCCATTTACCTCACCTTCTCCAAATGGTCCATCTGGTCTACCTCCAAGACTGCGCTAAGTATGCAATCTACCTCACACTCAGACACCTTCATTGAGAATTTCAGAGCCAAAGCTTTCACTGTCCAATAGAGGGAACTGTTGAAATTGGTTCTGATTCTGATTCTGGAATGGGTTTGCTTTTGCCCTGGGCATCTGATTAATGTTAAATCTGAGGTTACCCATTTTCTGTGAAGCCATTAGGGGTTGTAGGACCTGCATCATTAGAACCTCTGTCTGCACTGGCACTTGCATTTGCTAAACAGGTACATTCTGCATCTGCATTTGATTTCCTCCGTGCAGTGGATTATTTCCACTAATTCTACCTAGATTCAGCCTATACTCCCCCTTCCAATACCTGATTTTGTTCTAAAAATTACAGTTGTTTCTTCACCATTGCAACATCTACACAATACTTCAGATCAACGGGAACTCCTCGAGCTCTATCCTGTGGAACCAAATTACCTCCCAGAGCACCTTGGATTCCAGCTTGAAAACCAACCACATGCATTCCACCATAATTCCCTGCAAACAACTGATTCTGAAACCCTTTCTGCAACAACTTTGTTTGAGTCAACATGAACTTCTTCTTAAATTTCGTCTGCCTCATTTCCTGTTTATCACTACAATATTTCGCATATCTCAGGATCTCATTCAACCTTTTTGTCTGCCAGCAAAACAAACTCTGCTGTATATGCATACTGATCTCTGGTCTTAACCCAAGAACAAACTGTGACACAAAAGATCCTAAATCACCTTGATCAAGATGTGACTGATCACTATGTTGCTGAAATGCCTGAAATACTCATAGTATTCATGCACTGACTCTTTTGGCTCTAGTGATATTCTGGCTATTTTCAAATAACCAAAATCCTTTCAGGGAACCTTGACTTTCAGGAAAGTAATCACCTCATTGTATTTGTTAATTACTATTGGAGATGGTGTATTAATGCATGGATCTTTTGGTGGCTCTGTTCACAAACACTGTACAGCAATTTTACACTCAGCCCGCCCTTCACAAAGGGCAAGTTTTCTATTACTTAGAAATACAATATCCAAGAACATATTCCAATCAGCCCACAACACTTTTGAAGCCTTCACAAATCTATTGACTTGTTTGTACCACTTCATAGGACTCTTGCTCAGCTTTGGAAAATTATTCGTAAATGCTGCAAGATCTCCTCTACTCCATGGCACTTGAACAAACCCTCCACCTGGTATCTCTCTCCTAGGATAAGCTGAAGCTTCTTCATCTTGGGGACATCATGGTGGCTTAACATTTACTTCAGCCGCCTCTGATTGTTTCTTTTTCTTTTCACGTTTCTTTGCCCATTTGCTATCCAATTTCTCAAAATTCCTCAATTTTTAATGTATTTTTCTATTTCAGTAATGCGTAATCACACTCCTCAAGAACACTTTGTCTCAATAGCTTCATCATCCAATTGTGCCCTAAACGTTTCTGCAATGGGATATTTTTTCAACTTCATATTTTCTGGCCAATTTCAGTCAATTTGTCATGTATAGCAGCTGCACGCGTAGTTATCTCTGCTCAAATAGATCAGCTCTTTTTTTTGGAGTTGATTCACATGTTCAGTAGCTACACATCGTCTAATTATTTTTTCTAACTCTATTTTTAATCTTGCGACATTTATTGGTCTTTCCTTCTCTGTCTCCCGTGTAATTTGTCTTTCTTCCTTCTCTGCCTTTTTATTGTCTTCAGCTTCTTCAACCCATGGAAAAAAATCCTATCTTCAAATACATTTGTCTCCCTTTGCGCTATTGGTGTCTTAAAGACAATCCTTCTCCCTTCTCTCAATTCCTGAACAGTTTATGGTGTTGTCCAAGCAACAATCTTTGAATTCTGCGATGTCGGAATTAACCCAGTCGCAGGTGCTCCTCAAACAGCGGCTTGAACTATAGTATTTGGGACAACATTAATTGGAGCAGTTGCAGTGCAAATCTCTAATGGCTGTGCTACTATGACCCTAGTAACAGGTGCTGGTACAGTCACAATTGAAGCAGTAACACCTGGAGGCATTCCTGCTGGAAAAGTCTCAATTCATGCAGGCACAGTGTGTGTAAAAATAGGTCGTACCAAAGGCAGTGTTATAACAGGCTGTGTCATTTGTAATGGTCTTTCGGCAGTGGTGGCAGTGGTAGCTCATCCGCTTTGGCGGAGGAGCGTCGCCCCCCCAAGCAGCAACTGCTGCAAATCCGTTTACTTTGTTTATTATCCTTTCGTTTTAAAAGGAGGGGGTATTAGGAATGATGAGCATTGAGTGGAGTGCACTGTGCCATCCACTCAGTGTACATGTTTGTTGGCCGGCCGTCTTGGGCACTGTGCTGCACAGTCTCCTAGTCTGCCTGGGAGCACCCTGTCTGGGCACTCCCAGACAATCCGAACGCCGCTCTGAACAGCATCAGGATTGGCACTAGGGCAGGCTGGGAGCCTGTGCCTGCCTGTTGCTGAGGAGACGGAGGAGCGGCAGCGCGGCATGCAGGTACTTTTTTTAAAATTCATTTTTTAATTTATTAATATTCCCCCGCACTGCCTCGCACCCTGTAACCCTAGCGAGCCACGGCTGTCTTTCTGTTGGAATCTCATTTAGTCAATAGGGCTGTAGCCACTGTCACATTAGGTGTTGGAGCACTCTCAGTATTTATAGCAGGGGCCACATAATGTGGTGAAAGCACAGCTCACAATGTATCCAGAATTTCATCCCCTGAATCACTTTCGGTGTCTAATTTATTTTCATCTTTTTCATCTTTATCTCCCTGGGCTTTTGTCTTTTTCGGTTTCTCAGATTTCTCATTAGTAATTTCTGGGTTCAATCTAGCTTTCTCAACTGTAGCTTTCTCACATCTCTGCTGTTGTTCATTCCATTGAGCATCTGCATAATTAAGCACTGCTCTCTTTGGCTTATTCTGTTTTCCTTTCTTTAACATATGTGGCTTTTTTCCAAGCATTTAACATTTTGTATTGTGTAAGTCTAGGTGGTGGCTTCATTTCCTAAAGCTTTTCTCTCAACATCTCAATAATCCTAATTCAAATGTACCATACATAAGAAAGCTCAAAGGACCTTCATTTTCAGTGATCTTGCACAACTGATGAAGACACAAACATGTAGGAAACCTTATATTTGTTGTCATATATTGTGCTGGTGTATCCTTGGGAGGTGCCTCTTGGCCTTCCCATACTGGAATTGTCGCATCACTCCTCACAATACTTCTAAAAGCTTTGAAACATTTCATGATTTCAGATTAATTCAACAAATGGAAAACAATGTAATTCAAAGCTCCAATGTTCTGATTCTTTTCCTTAGATATGTCAGTTTCTTAGCAAGGCCTTCCTCCAGTCTCAGCGCAGTTCTGCACACAAACCAGCAAATCACTGTGATGCATTTCACACTAACCAGGCAATCCCAGCGTGGCACAATATGACGCAACTACTCACTCCTTGCACCAGTTCACCCTCCTTTACAATTTTCTCATACACACAATTCTACAACTCTAAGCAAACACAAAATATAGAATCTTTGTCTGCTCCTCTAAAGAAAACAAAAACACAGTTCAACAACTGAAATATTTAAGTTTTTACACACTCCGACTTTTCTCATTGAAAAAGATTTTTCACACGTGCAAAGTAAATCTTGACCAGCAGTAAACCACCCTAATCAATACAGCTTCACCTTTGCACAATAATTTCCACTAATAGTAATCAATATTGGAACAATCACAACACATGTGTAATAGTCCCTATCTCAATTGAGCAGTGAAGGGTACCTCATGACCCTCTCCACAAAACTTTAGCAATCAAGAAAACCATAAAACAGCTCTAAGTTATCTTTATCTATCCCAGGATCTTAGACAACTTCTTGGTCCAATAACGTCTTTACAATATACACAAATGCATCACCACTTCATTGAACACATACACCAATACTTGAACAAAATCTCAGGACTCTATTGATGCTCACACCTCCAATTCTATAATTGCCTTTGAAACCACACTCCGTTAATCTTCAAAATTCAGGCTTTGGGACATGGGCATCTCTCTAAGTCAGGGAAATCAATTACACCTCCTTTTTCTCACAATGTAACCCATCCTCTCCCTACTAACTTTGCGGGAGAGAAGATGGAGTGCTAGGCCATCTTCCACAAATCGTACAACAAATCGCTTTTATTTCTAAAGGAGAGGTGAAGGAAATTACTATTCAGCAAAGGAAATCATAATTTACAGCATTTCCTGATTGGGCACACAAAAAGGACCAGAAGTCAAAAATAAAGTTAAGGAGTTTGTTACAAGTTAACAGTCAGGTTAATATAAATAAGTCTCAAAAACATGCTGTAAAGATACAAGATAATAACAGGGTAACCAAACGTCCTGAAGAATAGACAAATAAGCATAAGGCGAACCAATAATTTACAGAATATTAGCAACAAAATCTGATGCTCAGAGAAATGCCTTTGATCTTCTCTCCTATACATGGGTAATATCTAAAGTCATGTATTTAAATCAATCAAGGGGCAAAAATAAATCTAAAAAAGTGGGAAATGTTCAAAAAGGAGAACATTTATGCGCATTCATATACAAAAGGTGTCAGCGTTTCAAAAGCTCTGTAAAGAGTCTTCAAGGGAAAATCAAATGTTAGCCTAAGCCACACTCAGTGTCGGAAAATGTAGAAAAGAACAAAGGAAAAACTTAGAGGTCTGCACTTCTCAAAGTCTAAATGATTGTGTCCAAATTCAACCTCTGAAAACACTAGTTAATACCACATGATTCAACTGGGCAACTCCCCTCATCATGCCATAAGAAGTTCCATTTACAGATTCTCCCAGACCAGTCCTGAGAAAAATGTTGTCTTGGACACCTGAAACTCTTTGTTACATTACTGAATGAGGGACTGTCAGTTAACGATCTGGCTCTCAATGTTCTTCTTCAAGGTCCTCTTCTCAGACTCTCTATGACTAATACAATAGTGTGTCTATTCTCAAGCTAATAATTCATGTGAATGCACCTGTAAAAACATCCAGCAGAAATGGAAAACAATTTCTCATACTGAAAGACATGCAGGCGTAGTCTATCAAGTTAAATGTATTATTCACTGGGGCACATTTAATTTGTGTCATCTGTGCTCATATTAACTTCAAATAAATGAAAATGTCAGTTACACAAACTCAAGTAGTTTCATGTTACAGTTAATGTAAATGCATTGCAACTTTTGAACACAGGAATATAAAGGCAACTCGATTTGACGAGAAGTGCTGCCAATGAGATGCTGTTGACGCTGCTGATGGAGTGGAGAGGTAGCTGAAGCCATGGAAGCTGCCATGACTCACATCTCGCGTTCTGTGTACCGTGTCGCACAACTACCTGCATACACCGCCGTCCTCAACCGGATGCGAGGTTAGCCGGAGCAACCGTTGCAGCCCGGCTCACCGGAGGAAGCTGGACGCAGCCCAAGGCTAAACTCGCTTGAAGCGGGATAGACGGGCCAGGTGGGCCCGGTGCAGGATTGAGGCCTCATCTGAGGTGCATGTGGACAAGACTGAGAAATAAGCAGCCAAGTAAGAAGTTTCACAGTGCTTAGAGGCAGGAGCACGCCACCCTTGGCGGATCAATATGGGGGAGCCCCAAAGAGAAGCACCAAGCATTGTTATAGTGCACAGAGGATAGAGCACAGAGGTCAGAGCACAGAGGAGTATGCAGCTCAGGAGCTGGGGCTTGAGGCAGACGCAACATTAGTGGCTGCTCTAGTAGTTCGTGGTTTGTGGCTCTGACAGGTGGAACTTCACCAGCTCCACAGGACAGTTGGGGCAGTATCCTTCACTGAAAGTTTACTTGACTAAGCATAGTGTAAATTCAACCGAGCCAAAATCAATCCATGCCCAGGCCAAGTCTCGGACAAGTGAGACAAGCAAGGATAAGCAGGGAAAGAGTCCATCGCACAGGCAGAGGTTGCAGCAGTTTGTTTCTGCTGGATAAAGCTAGGGGTCCACGAAAGCAGCCCCGCTAGATTTGAATGTAGCTTGTGGAGGCGGGTGAGCTCCATGACCATGGTTCCTGATTGCCCCTCACAACGCCTGCCTGAGCCACAATCTTCTAAATCTTTTTAATCAGCAATCAACTACCACTGCGTTTTCATGCCCCTCCCCTGTAGTGGCTAGCCAAGAGGAGGTGTAGGAGGTGTGGCTGCACAGTTAGTGGCACAGTATTCACAAAAAAGAAAAGAACTAAAGACCACATTACCCATTTCTGCCAAATTCCTAATTAACTGACTTGGAAGACAACTGCCACAGTGTGCTGGTGCCCCTCCCTTGTGTTTGTCAGCTAAGAGGAGGTGTAGCAGCTCAGTCGTTTGCACAGCTACCATAATAAAGAGTTAGACTTGGCATCCTTGGTGTGGTCTCCCCAACCTTTTTGCCTCTGTTTCCCAGGTTGTTGATGTGTGCTGGACTCTGTTTTCCTGTTGTTGTTACTCGGGGCACTTTACTACTGCAATCCAGTGCTAAAGTGCAAGTGCTCCTATGTAAAATGTATGTGTAATTGGATTTCCATTAAGTCCTGATGAGCCATCGGTGCTAGGAGTGAGTGGAGGACTGGCCACTCACACCTGAAAGGGATGTGCCTGCCCCCTTGTGTGTGTCTGGGGCCTGGCCTGTGCAAGGCAGGATTTCACAAACAAGAGAGACTTTCCTTTGAAGTAGGTCTACTTCAAAGGCAGAACTGTGTATAAGAAGGGCACCCAAACTCCTGAAAATTAGATCACTTCTTGAAATCAAGAGAAAACACTGCCTGGAGAAGAGCTGAAAAGCTGAGGTGAAGTGCTGCCCTGCCTAACTGTGATTTGTGAAGCTATCCTGCAGTTGCTGCTTCTGTCTGTGCAAGGGGACAAAGACTGAACTTTGTTGTGCATTCCTGCTTGTGAAGAAATCTCCAAGGGCTTGTCTTGAGCTTGCCTCCTGTTGTTGAAATTTCAGGGCCATCAAAGACTTTCCCTTCCAGCACCTGGACTCTCTGCTGAGACTCCTGCTCTGCCAAGTGGTGCCCTATTCAGTTCCTGGGGCTTTGAAAGGTGAAGCTGGCAGACCAAGATTGAAAATCTGTGCACAGACCACCATGCGGGGAAGATTTCAACGCACCTTCCAAGACGTGGCTGAGAAACGAGATGCCGCCCCTGCTTCGCAGCTGAAATCTACGCTCCACCTGCATCGTGGATGGAAGATCAACGCAGGTGGCTGGAGAAATGACGCACAACACCCGCTGACGGAGGCTGATAATGTCGTAACCCACATAGCGCGGTTTTTATGACACTGTGCGGCAGGATTGTCAAGCCAAACCTCACTGGGCACGGAAAAACAACACAAAGCCTGCCCGGACTCTGTCCAGATCGACGTGCCGCTCTCCTGTGGAGAGGAAAAATTACGCATGCCAACCCTACCGGAGGGAAATGACGCAGGGTCTCGCTTGCGAGTGAGAAATCGACGCATCACTGGCCTTTTCCGATGCACACTCGCCTGTGCAGTGTTAGTTTGACGCAACCCAGGTACTTTTTCATAATAACAGCATTAACACTGTTTTCTAAGGATTTAAGACTCTTTTTGCTTATTAATTCATAACTTCACTTGTGTATGGTGGATTTTTGTCATTTTGCTCTTGTTATGTTTAGATAAATATTATCTATTCTTCTAAACCTGTATTGTGTCATTTTGTAGTGTTTTCACTGAGTTACTGTGTGTGTTGGTACAAATACTTTACACCTAGACCCTGAAGTTAAGCCTGCCTGCTTGTGCCAAGCTACCAAGGGGATGAGTGGGGGTTAACTGAGGGTGATTCTCCTTTACCCTGACTAGAGTGAGGGTCCTTGCTTGGACAGGGGGTAACCTGACTGCCAACCAAAGACCCTAGTTCTAACAAAAGAGAAAAAAGGAAAAGAGGCACAGACCAGATCAATCAACTCTGCCAAATTCTTAAAAATGGACCATGAAGACAAACAGATAATTTCCTTACCACCAAAAGAATTGGGGAACGAGAGAATCGGGGCCATAAACCATAGCAGCACAAGAAGGTAACATGAACCCCTGCATATTGGGAAAAATTAGATCAGGGAAGTCCCAGCAGCCACCAACTTGCAAGTCACGTAAGCAAGGCTCACCGAAAGATTCAGATTCTTCTTCTTGTAAAAAAAGGAAACAGATACAAAAATAAAGCTTGTTGCCCCTCCACCTCCAGAAGCGCTGGTCTCCTATTTTGGCGAATTAAATCCTCACCAGAAATTCACTTTCCTTAAAGACCCATTGGCCAATTATGGCACAGAAAAATGTGAACAATGCAGGCTGTCTTGAACTAGGCCATTTGAATGGACAAACCTAGTTAGGGCTCTCTGGGGTAAGTAGGCCCCAACTGCTGCTGCCTGGGGAAGATGATAAAGCAGGCACTTCCATCCCTGAGGATCCCATCATATTTGGAAAACTAATACAGATGACCACTCAGGTGAACACATGCAAACTGACACAAAGTACAAATAATCTTGCAGAAAAGGACAGGGCTCCAAGAGCCAGAGAGGGGAGCAGAGGAGATGAATTTAAGGAAGAGCAAACAATTGGAGAAATAGAAACAGATAGCAATCCAAACAGCAGAGATCAAGAAACCCAAAAAGATGGCTCCTGGTCTTGCTCGCTCAAATAGTTCAGATCTATTACATGCTTTGGAATTCAAAACAACAAGTCTCCAATGCCCTGGCCACACCAGAGGATAGGAAGCTGTACCCGCAACCCCATGGCAGAGCAGATATGAGAACAAAGAAATGAAGAACACTGGAGCCGCCATGACCCCAGCAAAAAACGTAAGCCAAACAATTTTCCCCAAACTAACCTCAGTAGTTATCTATATGTCAGGTCATGAGAATGGAAGCAAAAGGTCTAACCCCATTCAGATGCTAGCACCTTCACTTACACATCACAATATCATCAACAAACAAAATTGAATCTCCTTCGCCAGTAGGCATTCATATGCACCATCTCATTCAGTGGGGGGAACACTGCTAAATACATTACAACAATCAATTGAAGTGTTGAACTTTCAATCAAACAAACTTGATGTCCAGGTAGACCTAATGAATTTGATGGCAGCATGCATAGTGGGAATCCACCAAAAGATGGAAATGTAACAGCATTAATTACTAGGGTGCAAGCTGTGCACTCTTCACTAAGAGCCCCTAAAACTTCTACATGTGGCCTAATAATTGACAAACTGCCTGTGCTTCCATAAATCCTGTCCACATTTATGCAAACAGGCAGAGACCTTCCAAGCCATGCTCCTTCAATTAACAGAGGATTGGCAATAGAACAACCAGGTGTGGATTTGCTGCTGCTGGAGGAACACTGAAAAAATCATGAATCAGGGAAAGCAGTAAGGACTGATTTAGTAGCCACAATAGTAACTAACCAGAAAGATAACACATTACCATCTTCCTCTAACCCCACACCCAGCAAATTCACTAAATGGCAACAAAAGTGGGCAAGGAAGCGGAGGCACAACCACCCCAAATCTACGGTGAATGGTGCCAAACAATCTACCCAATCTTTGTAAAACAAAGCAATCCACACACTGATAACACTCTAATTAATGTTTCACTTGATAGCACAAACACATCAGGATTTTTAGCATCATCCAAGTCAGTACTGTCAAAAACATCTCAACAGTCATACAAAATAACAATCTCAGATAAACCAGACAATTGCACATGCACAACAAACAGCAAAACTCCCCAGAGATACACACAAGTGGAGACTTCACAAACAGGAGATAGTTCATCTCGGAAAAATGTTGTAAAGCCAGGACCATCAAAAGAAAGTGAGGGTGTGACACACAAGCATGTTAAGCCTGTAGAAAATACAGCCAATCCTGCCATAAATCAGACCAAATGCCCTAGATCAACCATAAAACCTTTCTCAGACTAAGATTGTCTGCCAATATTTGAGAGTAACCAGGGAACACAACTAATCCTAGTACTCACAAATGAAATCCTAAATCCATAACCCTAGAAGGTCATGAACGGAAAATAATAGACTTAGCGGCACCAATTGAAAAGCATTCAGTCTGGAAGCATCAGCATGTAAATCAATACCACAAACAAAAGGTTACAGGCAGGAAGCAAACACAGCGTCTTGAAAATGACTTACACTTGGGGGCACTCTGCCCTTCTGTAAACAGCAACATTTAGGATCTAGCCCTTGTACTGACTCAACCAGCCCCGTTAAGGACAGTCATTCAAAGCTCTCCTTCCTGCAAGAGTACTCTCCCCAAGGCAGTCATGATACTTTGAACAGAGGCAATCTTCTGAGACTCTTTAGGGTGATCCAGAATATAGAGGAATCAAATCATCAGATTTGCTAACTGTGGAATTTTGACAACAGACAGAGTCAACCCTTACAACATTAAAATCAAATAAGATAGTGGACCTGATCTGTACATTTACCCCACTATATGAAACCTGGGGAATCCCTTTAAAAATACATCAACCACCCTAATATCTATACCCCTTGTTACAAAGGATGGGGTCACCCTTGCCCTCAGCTAATTCAGAAAAAAACTCAAATCATTTTTCCGGGAAGCAAGTGGTTTTCCACCCGAACCACCAATAACAATGGCTCTATCTCCAGCCAAAAATGGGCGCAGACAAGCCCAGCAGAATTCCGAAGCAGAAGTCATGCAGGAATGGACCTGGATACCAAAGTTCTTGGGCTCTCGCCATTCCTGATGTCATCATACTGGAAAAAGATGACAACTTTGCTATAGACTCACCATGGACAACAGTAAAAAATGAGCAGGTTAACATTTGCTCATGGAACCTCCACGAATTTGGAGTGATGTCACATGATAATGAGACAATATCCTTCCTTTAAAATTTTGACTTACTTCTATTACAAGAAACGTGGTCCACAATGCCAATATCCTTAGTAGGTTTTCAGGAATACAACCAACCAGCAGAAAGGACCTCAAACTATGGTCATCCTAGGAGGGTAATGTCCACTTACATTTCAACAAAGTATAAGTGTTTTTGGAAGAAATCAATTCAGGTGAGAATTTGATCTAAGTCATAAAACTTGAAAGTGGAACGGAACTAACAGCAAGCGTCAGCCTGCTAATAATAAACACGTATATCCACCCTAAAAGAGCAAAAAAACAAGAAAGGACAGCGAGATTTTGTATCAGCAAGAGCTAATCTTACTTTCAGGGGATTTTCACATTAATCTGTCTGGAAACGCCTTGAAGAATGGGAAGACTCAAGAGGACCCCGCAGCTGTCAAACTATTAAAACATCTGGGAGCCCAAGGGCTCACAATCCTGAATGATAAGATAGGTGACGATTGTCCAGCAGCAATAACATATCTAATTGGAAAGCAGCAATCAGCCGTAGATTATACTCTTGTAAGTGCGGATACATTCCCTCTAGTGAACAATTTTCAAATCCACTCACGTCACGAAAGCTACCGCCTTCCGCAAGTTTTAAATATCAACCTAAAGTCGCAAGAAACCTTTAAAACAGCCAACCTGATCAAAAGACCAGAAAGCCATAATCTAAACAGACTAAGATGGCGAGGAGTCAATATGGACCAATCATGGATATGATGCATGAGCATATAAATAAGCACAGGGGAAAAAAAGAGGACACTCTGCTCTAATCAAGATTTTACAAACTAAGGGGCAGATTTAAGAAAAGTGGCGCTGCACCCAAACCAGCGCCACTTTCCTTGCTCCCCTTAGCGTCCCCTACCGTCACCATGTGTGCACCCTATTTAAAATACGGTGCACCATGGCACAGGGTAGGGGGCAATAGCATCAGAATTTTTGACGCTATTGATGAACTGTTCAGGATTTGCACCAACATTTGGGTGCTAACCCTGAACAGTACATAGGGGCCCATTGTAACCAATTGTGTGCCCCCTTTTAACTCCTGTCTTGAGCAGGGGTTAAAAATGCAGAAATAAATAGTGCAAAGAAATATTTTAGATTTCTTTATGTCATTTTTTTGGCAAAAGGTAGCGAACCCTGGTTCAACAGGGAATTGGGGAAATCAACTAGAAAATAGCTGGGGAGATAAGAAGGTTGACAACAGAGGTAAAGAAAGATAACAAAATAGATATAACTTATCTGACAGCAACAAGGAAAGAATATATAAAAAGATTGCTGGGGGGAAAAAGCAGGTATATTGAGGACTTGTGGGTAAAACTGCTTTGGTCCCGCAAACAGCCCAATAGCAGAATCTTCTAAGGGAATACTTAATGAATTAAAGAAGGGTCAGGGAAGTCACCAAAATGCATGGATTGGAGAGGAGACTTGGTTAGTGTACATGAGAGATATGTACGCCTTGCCCATCAACAGAGAGAACACTGGAAAAAAATAACACAAACTGAAGCGAGAAGTAGCAGCAGGACCTAGAGGTCTACCTAATGCTCTGTTTAAGCAATATGAGTTCTTTTGGGCAAGATAACTAGTACCCCTCTTCAATTTCATCTACTCTCGGAATAGCTTTCCAATGTCCTGGAAGGGGAGCAATGTCAACCCAATATATAAAAACAGAAGCCACACCTTACCAAGCAACTACAGGCTAATAGCCTTAACAGGCGTGGAAGCAAAAATGTGCATGTCCTGTATCCTACAAGATCTTTTAGCCTGGTTGCAGAATAAATGTCTTATTCTGAAAAATCAAACAGGGTTTAGGGCTGACAATGGAACAATAATCAACTTGGTAGCCTTGGGCCTAATGACAGAAAATGCCATGAAGAATAAAGCAAGTTTGTTTACCTGTTTCATTGACCTCAAATCGACAATCGACCGAGTGGCACGTGATCACCTGTAGAGGACACTGGAAGCATGGGGCATGCCAGGGAAAATGCTCAACTCAATCAGTGGCTTATGTAGTTACACGTGGGCCCAGGTAAAAATTTGAGACTGAGGCAGAGTCACCTCAAAAATGTTTACCAGAAGAGGCCTGAAACAAGGGTGAGTCCTGGCCCCGTGCCTATTTCATTTATACTTAGCCGATTTGAATACCCATTTGACAGCAGTAGATTGGCACCCTCCCACCTTGGCAAATGAAACGATAGTGTGCTTACAATATGCAGACGACATAGTCATATGAAGTCAAACTCCAAATAGCCTGCAAAGACTGATCAATGACCTCACAAGTTATATTGAGCAGCAAGGATTAGAGCTGAACTTGCGGAATACAAAAGTAGTGAGGTTGAGGGACTTCGAATACAAAGCATATAGGTGGTTCATTAAAGGCCAGCAGGTTGAATCTGCTCACTCATATAAATATCTGGAGATATTGTTGGCCGACTACTGTTGTTTGCTATTCACCACACTTCTCTACTTGACAAAGCACAGTCTCTAATATTTGCCTTCCAGAATTTGAAAATAAAAAAATGTCCGGTTCATCTCCTGCACAGGTACGGTTGGAATTTGGCCTCCAACATTAAAAATTCCAGCAATTAAACTCCTTTGTGAGACAGTGCTGCAATTTCGTGCCACAGAAAGTGGAACATTAAATAGTTTATGTTGGCCAAGAAAGAAGCCTAAATGGAGATAAACAAGCAAACTCATAGGGCGCCTACCTTGAGAAAGCTCTGCTAGAACTAGAGCTACAAGATGCATTGGTCAGCAAGATGGGACACGCCGCATTTGCTAAAAGTGGAAACCTCTCATCAAAGAAGTAGTCATTCATTTTGGATGGAAACACACTTCCAAAGAGGCGGCATGTGCTGAACTCTCACACCAGGTTGAAACCTCAAACTTACATTGCTATGCACTTCCATCACGCCACAAAACAGCTATTTATGTTTTTTTGATTTGGCTTTTTTTTTTAACTCTAAGGAGCTTCTGTCAAGATGACAGAGCCGTATTGCCACTTATAGGGCTACAAACTTGAATCACTCTGTCATTTAATGTGCACGTGCCCAACAGAAAGCAACTTTTGGAACCAACTTTTTTGGAGCTGAACATACACACTTGTTATTACCTGGCTTGCCAGCTCATCAATCCCACTGGTGTGCCGAGGGGTAAAATTTGTCACCACTGTAAATAACCTCCTCCAAAAAGCTTCCTTAGTACATCCTTGGCAACACACTCTACTGGCACGTGCACAGTCAACACAAACAAAGAGGTAAGCCAAGAAACCAAGAACTGAAAGTCGTCGGTCGACAATAACTGCCAATAACTAAGATTTTAATGTACTCAGGTTATCTTGTACGACTGTTTCATAATTTTAATGAATAGGAAGTTTTAAATGGTAATTTTAAGCGTTTTTTGCTATTTATCATATGCATTTTAACGTGGGTAATAAAAGGTGATTTAAAGTTTATTCATGGTTGATTATGGTTGAACGCAGCCCATTTTTCATTGCAATCATGAATTTTAATGTGGTTTATGTTTAATTAATGCACTTTATGTTGGGAAAAATTGTAACTTTATTTGCATGTTTTGTCTAATCTATGCACTTTATGGTTGGAAACAACTGAATAAAGTTATATTGACTCCATATAAAGGCAACTGAGAACTACAAGGTAATGTTGAAATGTGGAACATTAATAACTTTTCAAAACTATTATATGTAATGCTACATGCACCTAGAGATTGCATTTTGTGACATTATGGGCGGAGCCAAAATTACGCTGCCCCATAGGAATCTTTGTTTAAATATCAGTTTATGAGATAAGGCTTACCAGCTCATTAAGGAGAGATCCCTGCTGTTATCAACCCTGGGCTTATGGTTCTTTGCAATTAAATAAGAATAATTAGGACCGGTACATCAATTAATTCAGCATCAAAATCTCAATAATATCTTCAGTCATTAATGAGAGTTGAGTTGGTGTGAGTTTAAATGCTTTATTAATCACATCATTCAGTAGCTCATCTTTATTGAACCGTTATTTAAATTCATCAATATCCATCATTAGTCTTTGTCAATTATCAAAAATAATCGATCAATAAATCATAATCAATAAAGCATGTTCATAAAAGGACGAATCCCTATTCTAAAAGTGAGGATGGTTAGAGAAAAGGTGTCAGTCAGCACCCATAAAGCGCCCCAATTAGAGAGATCAATAAGCATAAAGCTTTGACATTAAATACCAGTTTAGATCCAATAAGCAATCAAAGCAGAACTTCCCACAAAGAGAGAATCAAGAAACTCGACAGAGTCTCAGCATGAGTATTGTATGGTAAAGTGGAAAGGGTCTGTGAGTATAAGGAGCAATGAGTGGTAATGAGGTAGTCCACTCTAGGAATGTGCATTATTATTATCAGCTTTCAATGTCTTCAGGGGTGCGTAAACACACACCCGTCTTCTCACCAGGAATACAATAGTCCACAGACAGCAATGTCCAGTAAAACAGTTTTATCAAATACATTGTATAGGCTTCTGCTCGTTCTCACAATTAATTTGCCTTTAGGAAATTGATTTTAAAGTATAAGATTCTACATTACCTCACTAAAAGATAGATTGCCTATTCATTATTTTGCAGTGTTCCTTGTTTAAGTAGAAACATTTTCAGAGTTAAACGAAAATGTTTTATTCAACTATTGTACATCATGAAAAAATATATCTATGTTAAGGTCAGAAAAATAATACTTCACATTCTCGAACCAGGTCAGATTTTCAGTAGATGATGTTTTAGCTATTCAAGCATAGTACATGCAAATATGACTGCCTATTGCTTTTCTTTGCATTTAAAGACATATTTTCTTTTAAGGCCTACAAGTTAATTCTGCTTTTTATTGGATTATTTTCATGACATTTAAAAACGCTTCTACACTGACCCACTGCTAAGTGCGGAGATGGAACAGAAACCAATGGATGATAAATGCCAGATACTAAGGGCCATATTTATACTTTTTGACGCAAAACTGCGCTAACGCAGTTTTGCGTCAAAAAAATTTGCGCCGTCTAACGCCATTTTGATGCGCCATGCGGGCGTCAAATTTATACTTTGACGTACGGCGGCGCAACCAACAGGTGGGAGTCATTATTTTGTGACGCACACAGCGTCCGTCTGTCGTAAAGGAAACCAACGTAAATGCGACGCACATCACTGTGGGTCGATTTACGACAGCGCAATCGTGAAAACGCCGTTTTTTTTCACGCTATTGCGTTTAATTTCTGCGCGAAAACTGCCCTTTCAGCAGAGGAGAGCCAAAATGGATCCTAGATGCCCCAACAGACCCCAGGAGGATGAGAGCAGACCAGGAACCAGCCAGGAGGATCCATACAGGAACCAGGAATTTTTTTTTAAAAAAAGAAAGTGTCGCTTCAGTGCAGAGGAACAGGAAATCCTGGTGAAAGAGGTGACGGAACACCAGCACCAACTTTTCATCTCCTCAAAATTGCCACTCAGTAGGAGAGAGGCCATCTGGAAACAAATTGTGGACAAGATTAACAGTGTGGCTGGAGAACGCCGGACAGTCACCGAGTGTAAGAAACGCTGGCATGACTGCAAACGTAGGACCAAAGAGAAAATGGCCAGGAACAGGAAGGCAGCAATGCAGACTGGAGGGGGGAGTCCAGCACAACAGGAGGCCCTGGACCACATGGAGGAGATGGTCGCAGCCGTCATCCCGGAGGAGATCGTCACAGGGATTCAAGGACTGGACAGCGCAGACTACCACGACACAACGCACATGCAGGGTAAGTCGCATGGGGAATTCAAATGCAATAATGGGGACTGTAAGCAGGGGGGGGGATACCTACTACACAATGCATGTAACTTAGCACATATATAAAGTGGCATGGGGAAAGGGGCACGGCAGGGGGGCATGCCCAGTACTGACCGAAGCTGGGGCACGACAAAATACAGCAACAACAACAGTCCCACGGGGACATCCTGTAATTACAACAAGAGAGCCAAGGGAAAGCAGTGACAGGTGGGAAGGACACTACCTCAAATCCACATCCAGGCACTTGTATTGCAAAATCTATTCTACATCAACTAGGTCCCTACCTGTAATGCAATAGCAAATACAACAACTGCAATGTAACTGCCACAACAGTTGACAATAACAGCTCTCATCTCTGTGCAGCTATAGTACCAAATGCAGGAACCCCACCCTGGAACATACATACCTAAATTAGGGGGTGAGGATGACATCTGCAACTACTCCTAGAAATAAGACAAAGGTACCAGTACACTCAAATGCCGAATGTCCATAACTGACACATACATAAGCCTAAGGAAACAGCAATAGGAGCCACACAGCACCAACGACACACACATGCTGCATACGTCAGGGTCCCTCATGTGCCTGGCTAACAAGGCTACATCACTAATGTCATACTGCTCAGACAACAACATTGAGGAGGGGACACAGGCAACTGGTCACTGAAACACATCTGCACAGTCTGACAAACAAATAGGACATTCATACGATAAACAGGCCAATCCAGTAAGACACACATGATACCCCATCATATTCAAACCTCAACAATGTTTACATCCATACCACATCCTAACATTGACATGCATAGGTAATGCCACGTAACATGTACAGATCATGCAATGTGAATAAAAAGTGTATGGGGCAGGGCCTGAGAGGCAAGTGTGCTGGCAAGGCAGTCACAACACCCACAGTCAGTCAAAGTGTAGTGTGGCAAGTGAAACGTATACTTGCGCATTAGCCTCAGCCTGGAGGCCTTTGTGCATCTTACCCTGAATGTACTTATACTCATTTGCTCACATCTAAGAGCCTCAGAGCACTTTGCACTAAATGAATCTCATTGCCCTTCCTATCAGTTAATGTATCAAATAGTCAGTCCTAAGGTGTTGTCAATTAGTCAAATCACACTGTTTTGCCTACTTCTGCACTGGAGTTTGCCAGAACATATTCACTCTGTGCCCCAGTCAAGGATACCGTCTGGTACATTGCTGATAGATGTGGTAGGGCATAAGGTTTGGCATTCCTGCGTAGGGAAACTTTGTCATCACCATGACATATGTCTTGTAAATTCACTTCCTCGTCCCAAGACACGCATGGGGGAGTTTCCAAACAGAAAATCACAACTAGATGCTGCCTGCCTTGCTGCTGATGCACAACCAGATCCCAGCCCATTCCTCTGATATGAGGGATGATGTCTCCCCTGTGATTCAGACAGGCAAGCTCCAAACTTAACATGCTGTACTATACATAGAACAAGCAGAGGGAGAGTAGAAACTGTTAGGCACCATGATAGCTGTGTACTAATGTATTACTCTCCTGCGGACTATTTCAATTCTAACAGTGTGTATTGTTTGGGTTATTGGGGCTCACACCTAAATTTCTACAACTCAGTTGTACAATGAAACTTCATATTAAACAAATACTGTCTTTGTCATTTGTGTATGGGAACATACCGGAAAAGATCGAATTGTGTAGGATCTGAGTGACCACCACTTCCCTGAGAAGTTCCAAAGATGTCATGCGCTCGGATGTCTAAACATTCCTTTGATGTGGGAGACCAGAGGCACTGCTAGTCTGTCTGAGCTAAATTGAATATCTGGGTGACAGAGTTATTTACAAGTGGGTCAAACTTAGTCCCCCACACCATTAGCTATCCTGCTGCCTAGAAAGCTAAGAATCACATGTAGGATAATGAGAGCCCACCCAACAAAATGTCCCTCCATAACAATAGTGAAACACCGAGGGAGGAGTAGGACAAAAACACGCCTATTCCTAAATAATTACAAAGCAACACCTAGAGGCGACCTGGCAGACATGTCTGATAGCTCCATATCATACATGTGACACACAGGTGGGCCATAGGCCTACAACAATGCCCTATGACGGACAGCAGATACCAAGACAAACACAGAGTACAAAGTTAAGGCATCCAAAGGCTTGTCTCTTAGTGCAAAATTGTCACAACACAGACACACTAATTGTACCCTGTTTCATTGCAGAGGAACACGGATCTCCTGCCGATATGCCTGTCCATGAGTTCCCTGATGACATGGATGACGAGACCATCAACCTCCCACAAGAGACCATTGACATGGTCCTTGAAAGCCTCCAAACCCCACCTTCAGTCACAAGGAGGAGCACAGAAGAAGCAGCCACCACAGTAGAACCACCCGCCACCCCAATTGTAAGACCTGCCAGCTCCAACACAGCTGAGGACTCTGACGACACTGGGACCAGCTTCGAAAGAACAGTCGTTGGGGTCCAGCGGGAGCTGGCCAAGGAGGTGCGGGTGGGGATGCAAACTATGGCAGCCAGCCTTGAGGGGGTGCGTTCTTGCATGTTGTCAACTGCTGATCAGGCAGCTGCAATGCAAGCCAGAACATCGCTCTTGGAGGAACTTTTAAAAACACAGAAGGAAATCTGCACAGCTGTCATCCAGTTGACACAACAACTTCAACTGCAAGCCAGTCAACGTGTGCACGAATGCAACATAGAACCCCTCAGGGCCGACCTGGCTGCCTACCATCGGGATGTGGCTGCCATTCTGAAAAACCAGCAGGCCCTCCTTGCTGCAGTACTGCCCTTCATTACTCGACAGGGATCAGCCCCCGGGATGTCTGCCTCCATGTCTTCTAACACTGAGGTGTGTGTTGCCCCTTCACAACCAACAACAACAAGGATACACCAGGCAACACACACATGAGAAGAAGAAGACATGGAACAGATAACATTCACACGCAAGAGTACCCGGAAGCCCTAGTCCCTGCACCATGGCCTACTCTGACCAAGGTCCTACGTTTTGACACATGCCAGTCTCACTACAACTACCCTCAATGACTGTTCGGCAATCCACTGTATGACTTGTCCCCATTGGCAGTGAATGTTCCTCTCCTACTATTTGGCAATTCCTGTTCCTCTGCACTGTCTGTGACATCACCCCAGCATGTCAGGAGCATCATCCACACCCCGTCTGTAGGATCATCATGTAAGAATGCACCAGAACGGACTCAGCTAACATTGTGAATGGACATTTTGCACTACACCACCTAAAAATAAATATCACTTGCACACCTATTGTGTCTCTGTGTTATTTCACACTTCAACTGTGCAGTACATAACTCCAAAGTGGCTGTGTGGCAACCATGTCGATTCTCTATACTACTGTCCTGATGTCATGTATACTGAAACATCTGTGCAGTGGCCAGGATTGCATCATAGCTTTACTATACTGAGGAAAATAACTGATGAAGGGACTAAGCACACACAATCATGCTGTGTTGGACAGAATGATGCACCATCTATAGCTATTCTAGACAACTAATGGTGGCTGAGAAATGTAGGCACCATGCAATACTAAAATTCGAAATTATGCTGTAAAATGAAAGGAATGATAAACAAATTACACAGCATCAATCACCCTTACGGCGTATACTTCCATGAAGGAAAGTCATGCTGAATCAGTACACACATGATGTAGGTCAGCAATGACAGCAACAAGACAAGAGTGTGAACAAATCCTCATCTACAAAGATCTCCCTGAACTTCACACTGCTGTCCGACCTATCTATTTACCTACAATAACAAGTCTGGAAGCACTCTTTGTGAAGTAGGATACATACCAACCCCAAACCTTGATGATCAATGCACACTACCAATGGTGGCTCTCCCACATGGTGGATACTTACCAAGTTAGCACCGGTAGCTGGCATGTTAAACCTCAATAGCCTGGGGATAGCGAGCATAGGACACAAATGTCATACTAAAACTTTCTGCTACACTGATGTCAAGGCCATGAAAAGGTAGCACCTAACGCATCATGTAAAGGGTTAACAAATTTTTTATTTCAAAGTAGTAATAAAAGAGGCAACTAAGGGAAAGGTAAACCTACACTAATCTAACCTGACTACTACTAACCCACAACTGTCCCTAACTAACCTAAGTTAAACTTACTCTACACATGTAACGAAACGATCTAAACATCAACCCCCCACCCACCATTATGAAACAAGACACATGCAGGACAACACTTACTAACCTACACACATACTATACTATCCTAAACAAACATATATTTTTTTGAATATATATATATATATATTTTTTTTTTATATATATTTTTTTTTAAACAGGAATCCCAACATTGCCCCCCACCCACCAACCCACACAAAAATATAAGATAGAAAGAATAAGGACCCCCCACCCTCTTACCTAACACTAACTAAGCTAATTTCCTATACTTATCCTATAACTAACCCCCCAAACCCAACTAACAGTATGAAATAGGAAAGAGGTGAGGGGTAAAAGTTCAGGAGGGCAAAATGACTACTGATTTGCCCTCCGTAGTGTGCGCCGGATGGAGCGCACCTTCTTCTTGACCTCATCCATGTCCTCCGTCAGGTTGTCACCCTTTCGAATCAACCTGTCCAATTTTCGGGACAATGCCTGGAAGGCCGCAGGGTCGATAGGAGGGTCAGTGCTGGTTTGCGTGCCGGTGGAGGTGGATGTTGTTGCTGGAGTTGTGTGGCCACGGGACAGCCCTGCTCCCACCACACGGCTGGGTCCAGGTCTGGAGGAAGATGCTTGGTCCGTTGCTGGGTCCACTTGGGCAGACCTGATGGATGTAGTGGCGGTGGTTGTTGGTGGCACCATTGGGGGAGCCTGTGGTGTGGCATACCACGCCCCGGAGGCCCGATCCGAATGATATCTGCGGGCCATCCTCCGATACCCACACTGCACCTGCAGGATGTGCCTGTACCTCATCGCACGGCGCTCAAAATGGTCGTGATCTGCGGCACTCAGGTTTGCAGCTGTGAAGAGAAAAGGGAAATATTGAGCTTTAAATTTACAGTGGGTTGAATACCACAATGGGTCATTTGTCCATTACTAGAAATGTATTGGTTGCAGCAATTGTTACAACATAGTTCACGGAAAGGCTCAGAGGAAGTACATGTGAATCATGCATACATAAGGGCATATCACACATAGCATATCCATGTCTCTACATGATGGATGACATCACCCTAAACTACTCATCCAAATCATACCTAAGGCATTAGACATTATGGCACCAGCTCTTCCGCATACTGACTTCACTACATATGTCATTCTATGTGATAACAATCACACTCCTCACTCAATGGCATTTGGAATTAGTTGTGTGCTAAGATTGAACCCCTGGCCCAGAATCATATGTCCACACTAGGGGCCAGATGTAGGAATTTTGAAAAATCAACTAGCAATTTGCAAAGCAGAACGGTGTCTCTGACACCGTCTGCGAGTCGCTATGGGGTCCCTAAAACCCACCTCATGAACATCAATGATGTGGGTTCCAAGTTGCCCCACCTTAGCAACTATGGGCACTCACGGGGATGGAGGCCTGCTGGGAACAGCAGAACTCCATAGACGTGACTGCTTTTAAATAAAGCAAGTTTTTTTTCCCCAAGTGTAGGCCGTTTACCTGAAAGGAAAATGAGCTGCAATTAGTTAAAAATCACAACAATTCAACTTGGAAATTTTCACGGTAATTATTGGTCCCTTAGACCACTGGCTGTTTTGCGCAGGATTATTTTGGTCCACTCACAAAGGTGAAGTTTTACAATAAGGACCCCTTCCAGTCAGCAAGTTGGTTACCATCCACTTCAAGAGGATGATAACAGCTACTCACTTTGCAACCACGTACTCGGTTGCAAATGGGATTGCCTACCACTGTGAGTTGCAAGTAGTTCTGGTAAACCCCTTTATTATTTGCATTTTGAAAAGCATTTTGCTAATATGTACATGACCACCAAATACATTTTGTAATAGGAAACAGACGTTTGCAACTCACAAACAGAAATTTATGCCATTTGCAACGTGTAGACATTTTGCTACATCTGGCCCTAGGTACTAACTCAAGTCACAAAAGGTGTTAAATATGTGTAACATACTGGTTGCTACAGTCCTAGGTACCCTGTTTCACAGTAACATCCCAGTCTTTGTGGGTGGTGTGGGAAGAACAACCAACAATCCCATGTTCAATGCACACCCAGGAGGGTACAGAAAGTTCAACAAGTATGTGCCTTCACACACAACACCTATGAAGGGCTAGCAACACGTTGTAGTCAGCCCAACCTTGTCACATCCCAGGTCCACACATGTCAAAATGATATGACTTAGCCCAACATAACATACTATTAGTGAGGCATGTTTTACAACACACACAGAGGAGGTAGAACACCCATTCTCATGATTCGACAGAACACCTAGGCCATTGCACTCAAGTCACACACACTTCGAGTTCACCTTGTGGAAGTACATGCCCCCGGAAGATCCGACCTACAGTGTACACAGTCCATCCTCAACTAGGAAGAAGCACTTGTCATCAAAGCCATGTGCCTAAGCTATCTGGGAGACTGTCAGTCTGATATGCAGACTCAGTTAATGGCAAGTCCCTGACCAAGTCTAACATTGAGCAGTGTATTCCAAATGAGTCATACCATTCCCAATTGCCACCCTAATTGAATGACCTACAGCCCCTCAATCTGAGAGATGACTAGGTATTGCTTTACAGAAACATTATTCCTATTTGATATCACACTAAAACAACCAAGCCAATGAACGGCCAGCACATCAAATCATGAATTCTCTTGAACACACAGTAATCCATCATGCTTCATTACCAAACAATGAAAATAGCAATCAGGCGACACTCACTGTAGGTATCGGGGTCGTCAAAATGGGCCACCTCTCCCACGGTGTACGGGGCTGGTCCACCTGTAAAGCATGAAAGGAAGAATATACTCAGACTGGGTGAACGGACAAATAATTTCTGTTACAATGACACTGTGTGAATATGACATGGTAATGATACACTTTCACACATGCTCATCCTGCATGGATGACTTTGTATTCAACATTATCATTGGATGAGTCTCCTGCTCCAGTGACACACCCTACTACACTCATGCAGTGGCCAGGACAGTCATGTGTCGTCCAAGTTAATCCTCCATTAGTATGCCCCAACAATAATGTTATCCATACATCTCAGCATGTGCATCCCAGAGAGACATTCCAAAACTGGTTCCATGAGGACTGCATGACCACTCACAATCAAACAGGCTATGTGGACAGGTTCAACACACAGCAACCAGACACACATGTGACATATGTGTGGATAACATGACTAACTTCATGTGACGTGAAGGCAACACACATGTATAGCATCATCATGTGTTTCCAATTTTCTGTCTAGCTATGGCGTCTACATATGTAGGTATGTTGTTTCTACATGACGTACTCACTGGCCATTATGACCAGTAGAGTACAAATAGAGCAGTTCACGTGTTGCTTTTCTGACACAAATGCAACACTACATTACATGCAGCTACAGGCATCTGGTATGTGTTGCAAAAATGAGCCATCGGACTGGTAGCATAGGTCTTCATACACATTCTGCAACAAATACACATTAGGACACATATGTATAACTTTGTATCGCAGCATTTGCATCATTTTGTGACGCAGAGAGGGGGCTACTTAGCAAAATACAAATAGATGTTGGATTTTACTGCTGTTATTGCGTGTACATGTGTTGCAAAAATGGGGATTTATGTGTATGACCATGGGCCTAGGTTTCCCTAGCATTACACACAGTCAGTTATTTATTTTGCAGATTGGCTAACAATCATCACATGTTCACACACAGATTTCTATTATTCCCATGTAATTGATTTGTACTCACCAACATGGCCACCAATCCGGAGTCCCAGGTGGTCCAGCAGGTCCTGTTCCCTGGTGATCAGATCTGCCCAGCGGTGCTTGAGTTGATGGACATTTCGCAGACTCCCGTAGACCCGGACCAGGTGATGGCGCACCTTCTCCCACCGGATTTTCCTCGCCTCCGTGTGATACCCCTGTATCACACGGCCCCCAGCCTCCAGCATCAGTGGGAGGAAATGGCTTACTAGCCATATGAACCCCCCCAATTCGTCTTCACCCATCCTGGACAGGCGAGGTCTACCTGACATATTGAGAGGTCTAAAAATGGACAAATGAAATATGAAAGTAAAAGTGGGAAATGGGGAAAGGTAGAGGTGTGAAAGAAAAAGAAGAAGGAGAAAAATAGCCCAACTAACCCCCCAAACTATGCTACCCACAACAGACTCCCACAGACAATACAAACTATCACAGGTATAGACAAAACAAGACTAAACAGACTGAGACAATGTTATACAACAATAATAGATTGACACTAAGACAAAATACAAGGCACACAGGACACTAAAGCAGTAAAACACAGGACAACACCTTTCACACAACCACACAGTCTAGATAAATCTGAGACTGCAAAGTGAAAGTGAAAGTTAACTCCCAGTACAGATTTGGTAAACAGGATATCCTATTACATCACTTCCTGCATAAAATGGCCGCTGTTTTTATTTTGCCGTTATGCGTCATATTTTCACTCATACGCAGTTGTGCGTAATTTTTTTTTGACGCATTACAGTGCACATGATGCGGAGTGAAAAAATATGATATGAATATTAATAATTTTGAATGTACATGAGATGACCAACATATTGTCCATGTAGCGTTAATTTTACCACGCATACATCATGGGCGTCAATTTTTTTACACGTACAGTAGTGCACATGATGCGGAGTGAAAAAATATGATATGAATATTAATAAGTTTTTAATGTACATGAGATGACCAACATATTGTCCATGTAGCGTCAATTTTACCACGCATACATCATGGGCGTCAATTTTTTTACATGTACAGTAGTGCACATGATGCGGAGTGAAAAAATATGATATGAATATTAATAATTTTTTATGTACATGAGATGACCAACATATTGTCCATGTAGCGTCAATTTTACCACGCATACATCATGGGCGTCAATTTCTTTACACGTACAGTAGTGCACATGATGCGGAGTGAAAAAATATGATATGAATATTAATAATTTTTAATGTACATGAGATGACCAACATATTGTCCATGTAGCGTTAATTTTACCACGCATACATCATGGGCGTCAATTTTTTTACACATACAGTAGTGCACATGATGCGGAGTGAAAAAATATGATATGAATATTAATAATTTTTAATGTACATGAGATGACCAACATATTGTCCATGTAGCGTCAATTTTACCACGCATACATCATGGGCGTCAATTTTTTTACACGTACAGTAGTGCACATGATGCAGAGTCAAAAATATTGTGGATGTAAAATATACTTTGAAGGCGAAATATTAAGACACTTTTGGATACATTTGTATTTGACTCTGCATTGTGTGCACTCATGTACGTGAACAAAATATGACGCCCATGCTGTATGCGTAGAATATGGAGCAAATTTGTCCTTATGTCTTCATGTTTTTACCTTTGGAAAGGTGATTTGTCATGGTCAAACGGTGCGATGTGATACACATTTGTGTTTGGATATGACACATGTCCGTTGTTTTCTGTATAGAAGGCATTCACACTGTAATGTTTGGGATACGTTGACTAATGTATTGACCATATTTGACGACATATTTGGTGTAATTGCTGATGGCTATTTTGAAATGATGGATGGGATACCATTATGTATTCCGTCTCCAAAATGTGTCCACATTTATGATGGTGATGCTTTTATCTGTAGTCCTAACAGGGAGTGGAAGAGTCACTTACAGTTTTTATGGGGCTAACCATGTCCCATTATGATTTTGTGTTTCAGATTTGTGTTGGACTTATGACATGGAGGCCACACATGTGCCTTATGCATGTGTTTAGTTCACAAGTACATGATTCTTGTATGTTTTGGGGGCGGTAGAGGTGGACTTAGGCCCCCAGCACCCTAGGATTTGACCATCCAGAATAGCTACTGTATCCATGGAGTATATTTATTATATCATGGCAAACCTGCAGCAGCAGGCTAATGTAAGGCCATATGGTATGAATGACTGGTGACCATTCATTCATCTCATTAGCCCATTTGACATTTGCAGTAATGATGAATTGGAGCTAACTTGCATACCATTTTCCTACGACTATGTTTGCAAGACTCTCAGCGTTCCCGATGTGATAATGAGAATAATTGTTTGGTTGTCTGTGTCCCTTTCTGCATAAACTGGTTTAGTGTCATGTTACAATCTTCCTGCTAGGTTCAAACTGGGACACAACTGTGATGGTCTACTTTCAAATATTAGGTTGATTGTATGACATATGTGTACATGTGTGTGGGAATGTGGATCCACTATCACCTGTCTGGGTGTATGTTGTCACTGTAACTTCAAGGTCTCCGGCTGAGTTAGTGGCAGCTGATGTTGTACCAATTGTGTATTGCTCATATCACACACTTGAGAGAAGCCATTGATGACATGGTCACGTACACATGGATGGTCCCACCCTGTCTCTGAACACGTGTGATGTGACTTTCAAATGATCTCCAATTTTGGGCTGGATGAGAGACTGTTTCAGTTGTTTGGATCCGGCATCTGTAATTGTCACATTTGTACTCTTGTTGGGCTCTGTATGGTAATGTATCATGTCACATCCTACCCTCTGTGCATACATTTGTGATGTTTATTTTTGGTGTGATGAATGTTATAGCATTCTTGCTCAATGAGACGACATTCATCTTCAGCAATTTCAAACTAAAGGTGGTCTGAAATGAATAGGCCAAAGCATGATGTGGTGTTTGTTATCTGTGTTTATTTACAAGTGTGGAATACAAGTGATTATAATAACTTAAGTAAAAAAATTGTTGACAATCTGTTGGCGCCTACGCACTCCTGCTGCCGTGTTAGGTTGTTCCCCCTCCTGTTGCAGGCCAGCATCCTCCTCATCGTCATCCTCAGGCATGTCTGGGTCCGGTTCAAGGAGGGGAATGTTCCTTTTCACACAAATATTGTGTAATATGGCACAAGTGAGTATGATCTTACACACCATCTCTGGGGAGTATAGTAGGCTACCGCCAGTGATGTCAAGGCAGCGGAACCTTGACTTTAGGATCCCAAAGGTCCGCTCCACAATGCTGCGTGTCCTCTTGTGGACGTCATTGTATGCCCGCTCAGCAGCAGTATTTGGGTTCCCATATGGTGTCATTATCCAAGGCTGGATGCCATACCCCTGATCAGCTGAAAGAGAAACACAGAATGGTATCAATTAGATATAGGAGGCACTGTTGTACGTATCTTTGATGGCAGTAGTTGTGTTGTGTTGTCTGTGACTATTTTGTGTACTAATGTGACAACCTATGGTTGTTGGTGAAAACTTTGGCATTGTTTTTTTTCCTTGGCTGAGCAAGTGTTTGTTGGCTAACTGTTTGTCAGCAGGATGTATTGGTTTCTCAAGTACAGTGTGCCCTTCCTTGCATTGTGACTTGTGACACAGGTGTCCGTGTGTCCTCACTGGGGGTGTGATGATAGTTCCATGCAGAGTTGAAACATGAAAGTGTATTAGAAACGTTCATATGAACATACCCAGGCCATCCCATCCCTTAGAACTTATGCATTGTATTACTGTACAGGTTATTGTGAGCCTTCAAATTTGCAAGGTGACATTTAGGCAACCACAGTCATTAATGTCTTCACACTAAGCTGTAGAGTAAATTCCAATGTGTGAGAGGTTCAATGGTGACTTGTGAAACATGGCTAGTGATGTGAGTACCTCAGTGTGTTCCTGTCTAGGTGTTGCTATTGTGGTGTATGGGTTGTTTATCCTAGAGGGTTTCTGTGCAGTGAGTATATAAGTAGATTTTTGTCCTTACCAACAAGTAGTCCATTGCCATACCGTCCATCCTGGAAGTGTTGGTTGATGGTGCAGTGACGGAAGATGAATGCGTCATGTACACTCCCAGGATATTTAGCCACGATGTTGCTGATCAGTCCTTGGTGATCGACTATGGCCTGCACGTTGATGGAATGTGTGTGCTTCCTGTTGCGGTAGAGGTGTTCACTCGCAGCAGGTGGCACAAGGCGTACGTGTGTGCAGTCGATTGCACCAAGGACGTGCGGGAAGCCACTGATGGTGTAGAACCCCTGTTTGGTTTCCTGCTGCTTCTGCAGTGTGTTAGGGAAGCAGATGTGGCGGGGTGTCAGTCCAATGATGGCATCCAGTACTTTAGGCAGGAATGCGGAGAAAGATGGTTGTGATATTCCACCAACCAGGGCACCAGTTGTCTGAAAGGAGCCACTTGCCAGCATGTGAAGTACGGCAAGCAGCTTTGTTTCTGTTGGGATAGTGCGTGGAGTCACTAAAGTGGGGGCCAATTGCTGTTCAATATTTGTCAGCAGCTGCTGAATGGCCTGCCAGTTCAACCGGTACCTCTGGATGATGTCTCGTTCCCTGAGGCCATGCAGGGTTGTTCTTGGGCGGAATATCCTCTCCTGCCTTCTGCGCTGTCTTTGGGGTCCCTGCTGTTGTTGTTGTAGCTGCTGTTGTTGCTGCAGGGCTCTGCGTCTATGTGCACGCTGAAGAAAAAGCACCTCCATGTCTCCCTGTTGCTGCTCTGCTGCTCTGCTGCTCTGTTGTTTGTTCTGTGTGTTCTGATTAAGTACATGTGTGTTTGCACCATTTTAACGCCTGCCCTGACCCAGGCGTTAAAATTTCACGATATTCGTGCTTTGAGTGATTTTTTTGCGCCGCCTTCCGCGCGGGAGTGATTTTTGCCCGGAAGCATAAATACGACGCACCTCTGTGTGCGTCGGTTTTTGGATGGGAACGCCTACCCTGCATGTCATTAACGCAGGGCGGGGTGCCGCTTCCAAAAACTGGCGCACATAGCGCCATTTTCCTTGTGCGCCGGATCGGGCGTCAGGGTTTAAATATGGGGCAACGTTTGCGCTGAAAGTGCGTCAAAATTTTTGACGCACATTCGGTGCAAACGGAGTATAAATATGCCCCTAAAGGTATGCACTATAGCACTGACCACTAAGGTGTAAGACTTCCAGACCTTCAGAGACAATGCAACTGAGGGAACTGTCAAAATGAATAGGAAGGCCAATCGCATTGAAAACGACAGAGCGACAGTTCTATGATTCCTAGGTGTACCAGCACTACTTTGGGCAGAGTTATTATCAGCCAAGATACCGAAGATGCTGTTGGATGTCCTGGGCCTGGGGGGGATGGTATGCAATAGGTGATCTGCACAGTTTATCATCTGTCATCCAGGAAACAAAGTGATGAGTCTGCACTGGGAAGCACTGTCATGGCTGCACTCGCTTCTGGGGATTGCCAAGACTAAATCCTGAAAGAAGCAATTAAAATGAAGGAGGTGCATGCTGAATCCTGAATCACTAGCACGGAAAGGGGACAAAGGTCCTGTTTGCATCAGGAAAACACCTATTGTCTCTCGGAGTAGAGCTGGAGGGGAAGTACTATTCATTCTCACACGTGTAATCAATGCAGACCTACTTAGATAAACTATTTTGGCTGGGAAATCATATTTAGGTGGACAGGTTCTCAGGCTCCTAGGATAATTGGGGCATGTTTGCTTTAGTTATGGTCTGCAAAGGCCCATGGAGAAGGGCAGTCGAAAATATAGCGTTTATCTTCTGTTTTAATTAATGCTTGTTTCTTTGTCCCTCTGCTTTCCTTCTCTTCCCTTGAAGTTTGTGCTTTTTATAATGTGGTTGAGGGTACGTTAATGTGCTGTGATGATTTAGATTTTTTGTTCTGACGTGAGATGCATGCAGGAATACAATTTTTTCACCTTAAAAATATATTATCAAAATGTACGGTTACAAATTCTCTTGTTATATAAACAGTTCATGGCGATGAAGGCTCAAGGCAGCATGCAGTGGAACATATGTTGCTTTATACTGAAATAGTTGCAAAAGGTTTTCAAACAATGGGTCTATTGACAGACCAAGCAGAAGAAGAAGCACTATCAGTCATTATTGCAATCTGCAAGTAAAGATGCAAACGCAACAACAATGAGAGTGCATAAAAGGCAAAGGTCCAGATTGATTCCAAGAGGCAACAGAAACACCACAAAAGTACTCAACAAAAGAAACAAATGGGTGCATCATGTGTGGCATGATGCATGCCATGTTAAAAAATGTCCTCATGCCGCTAGATTGATCATACGTAGAACTTAGGCCCTCATTACAACCCTGGCGATAAAGGCCGTTGACGGCCGCCAACATACCGTGCTAGCGGCGGAAATCCGCTACAGGTATTATGACCTACACTTAGAAATCCTCCACAATACAGACACCCACACAAGTCCGCCACACCAAAGGTCAGTGATAAACTGGCGATAGCAAAATCCACACCGTTACGCTAACAGGAATACCCCACACTATCCCTACCCACGAATCAACGCGCGGTCATTCAACAGCGGTAATCCATTGGCGGTACACACCGCCGTGCTCAAAATACACACACACTTACAAAACACAACCACATTGGACAATTCAAAATACACACACCTGATACACATACACACACCACACCCACACACTCACACCACTATAAAACACACACCCACATTACCCACAACCCCTTACAACGACATTTTTGGAAGAAGCAGAGAGACAGAAAAGCTATGACAACACCAGCATCCAGAGGCACACAAAAATATCACTCATACACCATCCACGCACATCAAAGAACACACCCCAATACATCACACTACACATCACATCAACCATCACCTCACACATCACCCACACCACATCATGGCACCTCAAAGACACCCCAGGTTTTCTGAGGAGGAGCTCAGGGTCATGGTGGAGGAAATCATCCGGGTAGAGCCACAGCAATTCGGATCACAGGTGCAGCAGACGTCCATTGCCAGGAAGATGGAACTATGGCAGAGAATTGTCGACAGGGTCAACACAGTGGGACAGCATCCAAGAACACAGGATGACTTCAGGAAGAGGTGGAACGACCTACAGGGGAAGGTACGTTCCGTGGTATCCAGACACCAGGTGGCTGTACACAGGACTGGTGGTGGACCCCCACCTCCTCCCCCACAACTAAAAACATGGAAGGAGCAAGTCTGGCGATCATGCATCCTGAGGGCCTCGCAGGAGTAGCAAGAGGACTGGACTCTGGTAAGTCGACTCTTTACTATTATATCCCCCCACCCTACCTGCATGCCATCACAAACCTCTACCCCTACCCTCACACCCATCACCCCAACACCTCACAGATACCCCACTGTCACAACCCACACATCCCAATCCCAAGCCCTGCATGTGACAACAATGCATGGACAACCATCACAGACCTGCATGGACACCCACCACCAAAGCATGTCCAGTAGAGAGACTCAGCCAGGGCACACAATCACCACTCACACAAGGGCCAAGGCGATAATGCAAGCACAGAAGTAGAGGGAAACTCACCCATTGCACAAGATGGCACACACAGATACAATAACTATGCATTTACACCCCAACAGGACCCCTATCCAACGTCACCGGACAGGAGGTGCCAGCCATATCCAGTCCCCCCACAGAAGAGGCCCACAGTGACGACCGCAGCCCTGCTGGCCTGGATCAAGATGACCAGCCCGGCCCATCAGGGACCTCTGGACAGTCGGTTCCCCTGCCACAGTCCCAAACCACCACTGAACCTCCCCCTCAGGAAACGCCACCACAGCACCCACTCAGCAGGCCCATACCACTGTCCCCAGGACACGTCAATCAGCAGCGTGTCCACCACTACAGGGACCCCAGGCAAACCCACTAACCCAGAATGATCAGGGACCTGGGGTCAGTGGCAGTGGGCACACGGTTCAGGGGACAGAGGCACAGGACAATAGGGAAGCTGGGAGGACTGCTGTGCGACGGGGAGGACAGGCCCAGGGAATCCACTCTCTACGAGGCACTCTCCAACATCATGGGAACATACCACCATTCCCAGGAGACCATGGGCATAGTACTGGCCAAGTTTCAGGAGATCCAGCGGCTGCAGGAGGAACAGTACCTGGGGATCAGAGAGGACTTGAAGTCCATTAACACCACCCTGGTCACCATTACAGGGGTGCTGGCAGACATGGCCAACACCATGAGGGAGACAGTGGCATACCACCAGGCCACTGACACCAGCCCAAACGATGAACAGCCCTCCACGTCCACCAGCACTAGTGGACAGGAGGTCCCGCCACAGGACCAACAAACCCCCAACACCCCACCCCCTGCAGAAGGAGAACCACCCCGCAAACGGTCCCTGCGATCCAGGCACAAGACAGAGAACATTGCCAAGACCCCCTCCAGGAAATAAGACTCTCCTGATTGTCACCCTTCTGTTCCACTATGTCACCCTGACCCCCTTGAACTGCCATTGCTCCACTTTCTATGCCCCATTGGACAATGCACCTGTGATCCAAACAGACTGGACTCTACCATGGATATTCCTCCACCATCACCCCAGCCCATTGCACATCCCCCTCCACTTATTAGCACTTAAATAAACACCCTTGAATCACAAAACAATCTGGAGTCAGTCTGTACTTTCACAAATATGTTATTACAACCTCTTTGACAAATAATATAGTAAATGTTCATTTGCACATACCAAAGTATGACAGTTGTTCGGCAGCAGTGAACATAGCAGAAGGCAGAATGTGGTACCCAGATCTGTGAAAAGGAAATCCAAAGTGAACTGTCAGGGTCCATGCACAGAGGTAATAAGGCAGACTTATACAATGTCCTACAGTAGTCTGATATGAGATGAGCAGTGCCAGTCTCTTACCTGTGTGTCACTGAAAGTACTGCATGATGATGTTGTTTCTGTTGTCAATATCTTCTTCTTCTGCCTTCTCTTCCTCACTGTCCACAGGCTCCACAGTTGCCACAAGACGAACATCAGGCCCATCCTCCTGCAGAAAAGTCACCTGGCGTCGCAAAGCCAGGTTGTGCAACATACAGCATGCCACGATGATCTGGCACACCTTCTTCGGTGAGTAGTATAGGGAGCCATCTGTTAGATGGAGGCACCGGAATCTGGCCTTCAGGAGGCCAAAAGTCCACTCTATAATCCTCCTAGTTCGCCCATGTGCCTCATTGCAGTGTTCCTCTGCCCTTGTCCTGGCATTACTCACTGGGGTCAGTAGCCATGACAGGTTGTGGTAACCAGAGTCACCTGCAAATGTCGAGGGATATCTGTTAGACATACACCAACCCTTAGGGACTATCCCATACCCAGACACCTATTAATACTGTGTGGGGACCTTGGGCTCACTTATTATCCACACACGGTGCCTCTGGAGTTGCCCCATCACATAAGGGATGCTGCTATTCCTCAAAATGTAAGCATCATGCACAGAGCCAGGATACTTGGCATTCACATGAGAGATGTACTGGTCTGCCAAACACACCATCTGCACACTCATTGAATGGTAGCTTTTGCAATTTCTGTACACCTGATCATTCCTGCGGGGGGGGGCAAATGCCACATGTGTACCATCAATGGCACCAATGATGTTGGGGATAAGTCCCAGGGCATAGAAGTCCGCTTTCACTGTAGCCAAATCCTCCACTTGAGGGAAAACGAAGTAGCTGCGCACGTGTTTCAGCAGGGCAGATGACACTCTGGACAACACGTTAGAGAACATTGGCTTTGACATCCCTGATGCCATGGCCACTGTTGTTTGAAAGGAACCACTGGCCAGGAAATGGAGCACTGACAGGACCTGCACTAGAGGGGGGATACCTGTGGGATGGCAGATATCTGACATCAGGTCTGGCTCCAATCGGGGACACAGTTCTTAGATTGTGGCACGATCAAGTCTGTAGGTGATAATGATGTGTCTATCTTCCATTGTCAACAGGTCCACCAGGGGTCTGTACACCGGAGGATGACGCCATCTCATCATCTGCCGCAGCGGATGTGCCCTATGGAGGAGAATGGTGAGCAGAGGGTCATGTAGCACATAGGTTGCACAAGGGTGTTTTGCACTAATGTGATTTAATCAGTGTGTAACGCTGTCTGTCCGTATTCCTGCCCAAATGTGCTGTGACACAGTTAGGTACCCTGCCATGTGCCCCCCTGAAATGGCGGCTGCCTGACCTGTGAGGAAGGATAAGGGGAAATGAGGTAACCGCACTGGTGTAGTGCAGCGTTGTGGTAGGCGGTCGAAGACTGCCGCGCAATTCAGCATTGGTTATCATTGGGCCCTATGGGTTCCAGGAGCCAATGACGATGTACGCCGGCGGTGACGGTACGCACCACCGCGGACGTGACTGCCATTTTCTAGCTGTTCACTCACTTGACACCTGACCTTCAACAGGAGAGGACCTACAATGCAAGTGGTGCTGTGACCTCAGTCTGGAAGCGACAATGACTCAAGTGTCTGGGGAAAGGGCCCTGCCTTCACTTCGGAGGAGTTGGAGAGACTAGTGGATGGGGTCTTCCCCCAGTACACGCTACTCTACGGTCCTCCAGACAAAAAGGTGAGTAAATTGTGAGCATGATGCATGGAATATGAATGTATGGAGTGGTCTGGATGGAAGATACATGCTGTGGGGGGGGGGCTGAGGCCTGCATGTGAGGATGGTCAGTGTATGTGTTTCAGGGCATGGGTGGGAACTGGTGGCCAATGAGTATGAAGAACCGGACGGGGGAGTAAGTTCCATTCTTACTTTACCTTTCCTCTAGGTCAGCGCCCACCAGAAGAAGGGTATTTGGCGTGCCATCGCCAAGAAAGTGCGGACTCTGGGGGTCTATCATAGATGGAGCACCCACTGCCACAGGAGATGGGAGGACCTGCGCCGCTGGAGCAAGAAGACGGTGGAGGCCCAGCTGGGGATGGCCTCCCAATGTAAAAGGGGTGCCCGTCACATCATGACCTCCCTGATGTTCTGGATCCTGTCGGTGGCAAGGAACAAGGTAAAGAAAGGGGCAGCATGCAGAAGAGAAAAGTCGCACCCACAACCCAGCAAGGCCTCATCCAGAACCAAAGAGGACAGTGCCAAGGTCCCAGCAGCGACTTCCAAGGTGGGGAAGGGACACAAGAGCAAAGGGAAGTCACCTCAGGGCACGGAGCCTCCGGGTGAGGGACTGGTGTCCCCCCTTTTGCAAGACAGCCCAGCAACCTGTACCGCGGTGAGCACCGCCGCAACGACCGGCACCTGCACCGCCATCTGCACCGCCACCTGCACGGCAGCTGCCTCAACTACAGTCACCAGCATCATCCCAGTGGGCAGCCTTCCGAGGCTGCAGGAGACGGCCTGGTGTCTCCCTCCACAAGTGCAGACACCTGCACCACCACCAGCATCTCCGCCGCAGACACTGCCACCTGCCCTGTGATGTGCCCAGCCAGTGCCACTACAGCGGACATCAGCATCATCCACAGTGGGCAGCCGTCCGAGGCTGCAGGAGACGTCCTGGACCCTGCACACACTACATGAGGCACCACCACCAGTACTGGCACTACCAGCAGTTTGCAGCCTCGGTCGTCTCAAGGAGGAGTGTGGCTCTGCTTCCATGGAGTATCATGCTACCTGTTACTGGTAAATCTTGTGGCTCAGACACCCATGTGAGGAAATGGGAACTGTCACACCCCTGGTGCAGTAGCACTGGGCACCAAGTCCCCTCCAGAACCAGTGGAGAACAGCATCCACTCACCCAGTCCTTGGCAGGATGAAGCACTCTGGGCACCAGGCCCCCTCCAGAACCAGTGGAGAACAGCATCCAGTACCCAAGTCATTGGCAGGATGAAGCACTCTGGGCACCAGGCCCCCTCCAGAACCAGTGGAGAACAGCATCCACTACCCCAGTCCTTGGCAGGATGAAGCACTCTGGGCACCAGGCCCCCTCCAGAACCAGTGAAGAACAGCATCCACTCACCCAGTCCTTGGCAGGATGAAGCACTCTGGGCACCAAGCCCCCTCCAGAACCAGTGGAGAACAGCATCCACTACCCCAGTCCTTGGCAGGATGAAGCAGTCTGGGCACCAGGCCCCCTCCAGAACCAGTGGAGAACAGCATCCACTTGTGAGACAGTGACTTTGCACTCCCCAGGACCAAGCAGTGGGCAACCCACCCACTTGAGAGACTGTGGCTTTGCACTCCCCAGGACCAAGCAGTGGGCAACCCACCCACTTGAGAGACTGTGGCTTTGCACTCCCTAGGACCAAGCAGTGGGCAGTGATTCCACTTGAGTGACTTGAGAGACTGTGGCTTTGCACTCCCCAGGACCGAGCAGTGGGCAACCCACCCACTTGAGAGACTGTGGCTTGGCACTCCCCAGGATCAAGCAGTGGGCAGTGAACCCACTTGAGTGACTTGAGAGACTCTGGCTTTTCACTCCCCAGGACCAGGCAGTGGGCATGGAGCCCCCTCGAAGAGCAGTGGCGTCGTCCCATCATTATCTGGCTGAGGTGCCCCCCCTCCCCTTCCCCCTGAGGTACCTGGATTTTTTTCACCTGATGCCCCTGCAGTGTTCTCTCCATTTTGAGGCAGGTGTCATGTGTGGGCTTCGCCCATGCTTTTTGGGACCACTGGTCCACGGACATTTAATGGGACAGTGTACGGACTTGTGTACTTGCTGTAAATATTTGTATATACTGATGATTTAAAGTTATTTTGGGCTATCTGATTGTTTGATTATTACACTCGTTAAACTCATTTCATTTGGTCCTTGCGTTCTTCCAGGGGCTGGCGGGTGTATCTGTAATGTAATTGGATGTGTGTGTGTATGTTGTTGTGGATGGAGGTGTTGCGTGTTGCGTGTGTGGGTCACTCTCTTTTTCCTCCCCGCCTCCCCTGTGTACTAGGTGCAGTACTCACCGTCGTCGTCGCCGCCGTTTTTTATGTTCCAGGTAGATGAGGAGGTAAACCAACATGGGCAGGACCTGTAACTCGGGTTACTCATTGGGTATCGAGAGGTGAGTGGTTTCCCTTCTGTGTACTGTTTCCGCCGTGCTTTTGATGGCGTTGGTACCGCCCCAGAAAAGCTGGCAGATTGGTGCCTTGTAATAGTGTGGGCGGTACATTGTCTTCCGCCTGTCTGTTGGCGGTTACCGCCGCGCTGTTTGTTTCTACCGCTGTGGCGGTCGGAGTGTTAAAGTGGCTGTCTGTGTTGGCGGTTTCCACCATGGTCGTGATTCCATTTTTTTTACCTCCGGCCTGTTGGCGGTATTACCGCTCCTTTATCACCGACCGCCAGGGTTGTAATGAGTGCCTTAATGTGCATGGTATGAGATAATATTGATTCTAAATTGGAGTCATACTGTTATAATAAACTAAGTCAATTTTCTCTTTGGAATTTCAACTATCTTATTTATGTTAATATTGGCAATATTCATTTGTAGGTGTTTTTCATTTTATGTTACTTGCAAGTAAAGCTAACTATAAATTAACACATATACAACTATAAATATCATCTTGGTGTTGTTTGGCCCTTGACTTCTGTTTCATATTTGAAAATGTATAAAATACTATATATAACCCATGGCAAATTGTCTTTTTAAGTGCTAGATGTTAACTTCACAGACCCTCACAACATACTGGGAACAATACATGCATTACAGTATTGTCTGACGTTTCAGTGGCACTCACCACTGACATGATTAATATACTGGGAAAGCATTCATCACAGAAATGCATTCGCTCACCGATTAGAATTGGTGATGTCTGATGTCCATACTAGTGAAAGTTGCAAAGAGGTATTTCGCAGCCTGTCATCATGATACCATCTGATTGATTTGTCTTGTGGACTGTAAACCCCCAGTGTTTTGTAGTCACCCATGTATTGTCTTGTTCATGGGTTCATACTGAGTAGCTCTTGTGGTCTTGTGTATCTACTTAGGCCTTCATTACACGGTCTGGGCTAAATTTTGATCCCTGTGCAAATGAGTTTTTGCACAGGGATTGGAATTATGATTTTGATTTGTGTGAGAACAATCACACTCTCACCCTGATAAATTCCAATAGGTCAAACCATATACTAGGGACTTATAGGCACATTAAATAAACCAATCAGTTTGCACAATCTAGTTAGAAGATGTAAAGTGCCCAAAGTTCTATAGCCAGAAAAAATAGGGTACAGCAAAAAAGCAAATAAATCATGGATGAGCATGCAGGAAGGGCAAATTTGCATCAGGCCTACTAACTGGAGGGTAGATCTTGGAATGGATTGCCCAATGTCTAATGAGGATGTATCACCATCTCTCCGTCTCAGGTACCCCATAGTTAGCTTTGACTTGCTCAAGTTCATCAGCTCATTGTGGTCATGTAGGCCTCCTATTCTTTTGAGGTTAGCTTTGAGGTAATGGTCGGGTTGTCGATAATGGGAGTGAGCAGCAAGGGATGAGAGGGCCATTCCCTTGAATCAGAGACTCGGTCCCAAGCCTCCGGTGTAGCTCTTATGCCTGAAGTGAACACACCAGGGGAGATGTTGTTTACATAGCTACAGTATTTTCCATACTTTTATCCCAACTATTGTTTGCTCAATTAAACACCAATGTTTTCCAGGATTTTTTATAGCACTTGCTACCTTAACTGAGCCTGTTTCTCAGCACCCCTTATGTTTGCAGAAAAGAGACTAGAGGCTTCAGGAGATTGTGAGATCTGAGATTCTACTTCATTACAATTCAATAATCAAGTTACTTCCTTTGAAAACTTAACTTGCCAAAGCTAGTGATAGCAAGCACAGACATCTTACCCCAGATTGCAGTTGAAGGATAGCAACTAGGTTATAGCACTGATATAGACACAGTATTGTCAAATCTATGACCCTTCTAGCAACAAGGGGCTTAATTTAGATGGCAGTATGGAATGAAACCCTCAAAATACCTCCATGACTCACTGTACATAGCATATACATGCTATGCGTCCCTCTACTTACACACCCCAACCCCTGCTCTGCTATCAGTAAAGCCCTTGTTAACACCACAGATCATACTTTTTGGTCCCTGGAAAATGCATGCGAGTACGTATGAATAAAAGCAACACGGTTATGAATATGCAAAAAGAGTGATTGGGTGAATCAGTTAAGGGCCAGTAAACCCCCAAAAAATTCTCCATTTGCCTAATTTTGAAACTGCTTTAAATTACCAATGTGCCGGCTCCCTAGTGACATCACTACTGTACCATTCAAAATGGCTGCCTTGGTATGAAATCACGGCACAGAGCCCCACACTGTCACCACCGAGGCATGAGTGCCAACACCACTTAGAAGAGAGTTTTTAAAGTTAATGTTTGGCTACATTTGAACATTTTATACATTGATCCAGCCTTTGATTTCCTTAGAAATTGTAACTCGAGGACAAGACAGACGCTAAAATGTGTTTTAAAGACATTTCTTGGCAGCAAGAACCTTTTCTATTACTATTTTTCACAATTCACTTCGTTTTTTGTAACTCGAGTCAAATCCCGTTATCTTCTCTTACTGTTTTACAGCAAGTGTGCTGCATACAATATTTGTGACACAGGTTTTGGAGGAGTGAGGGAGTTAACAATCGGGACAGAACATTAAACTCGTTGATAATGTAAACCTCTTGCAATTTAGGTAGAAGGAGGGACAGGTGTTGGACAGATGAACCCACAGGCAGACTGACAGGCGCTTCCTCAGGCGCACTGAATGACCGAGAGACGGACTGATGAACAGACATATATTCTTAATAAATCCATATGTACATTTATGCGTCTGTAGATTGACTGATCCAGTCTTCCATTGAGATTACGGTTTCCGTAGCTCTTCAGAGCACAATTTAAATACGATTAGCATTTTAGTAGTGTTGTTTTTTAACAGATACCCCTGGGAAATGATTTTACAGATGACACTTTGAAAAGGTATGTTTTAAAAAAAGATGAGAGGAAGGTTTCAGTATTATGTCGCTTCACAGACATATGGTCTGCTATCCCACCAGTTATGAAGTGATTATTGGAGTGGCACAAACAGATTTTTTTTTAACAAAGTGGAGGTGTGATTTTCTCAGGTTCAGTGAGAACACATGCATATATTCCACTAACTCAAGCTGCTTCCTGGTAGTTTAATGTCCGCAGGGTCTGTGAGCCCATCGTAGGTGTGAGAGTCACAGTAGCTTGTTTAGTGCTACCTGACTGTTGAAGTTGGGAGGGAGGAAAGTGATGGAGAGAAGAAAAGCAGAGTTTGTCGAAGGCTTACTTAATGCTCTTAAAATATGATCTTCAGTTTAATGTGTTATTAAAGTCACCTTTGTCGTTTATATTGGAAGTCAAATCAAGCATCAACCTCTATCAGTACAGACTAACTTAATCTTTAATAATTTGAGACTCTAGGGTATGGACAAGTAGAGGAAACATTTTGTTTACATACACTGTGGACCAAGCACACACAAAGACCTGCAAGAAGCTATTTGTGCATATGAACAGTCCCGCTGTCACTCTTCGGTGGACCCTGTATTTATTTAACCTGGCTGCCTCTAACCAATGCACAACCTGTGCTGTCCTTTATTTGCAAATATCTTTACCCTTTAGGCATTTATGGAGCCTTCCTCTAACCAGTATATACATTGGTTGCTCCTTTGTCACTCCTGCGTGACAGTATGGGGCAATTATCCGAGCGGCCTGTGACTGGTTTGTGCATGAATGTCTCCTCTGTTGCTGCTGAGTGGACCAATGTTAATTTACCCTGGTCACCTATAACCAGTGCACACCATGCAATATTCCTCAGTTTGCTCTTGGGTGGACAGTAGAAAGCAAAGTCTGAAATCTGTCTCTCATTTCTAACTATTAATGACAAAGGGGGTCATTCTGACCTCGGCGGTAAAAGGCCCTTACCGCCGGTCAGAAGACCGCCATAACACCGCCGCGGCCGCGGTTAACTGCCACGGTCATTCTGACCCACAACGGCCAAACCTCCAAAAATCCGTCCTCCGCTGCAGCCCGCCACATCAGCGGGCAGCGAGAAACTGGAGATGACCAAACCTCCACCGTCACGCCAACAGAAATACGCCCATGCCATTACGACCCACGAATCCACACGGCGGTCATTCAAACGTGGTATTCCATTGGCGCTACACACCGCCGCGGTCAGAATACACACACAGCACCAAAACACAGCCACATTGGACAATTTGAAATACACACACCTGATACACATACACACACCACTCCCACACAATCAACCAACTATAAAACACACACCCACATCACCCACAAACCCCTGCGACCATAATTACTGAGAGAAGGAGAGAGAGACACAGCAGACAATCCATAGCAAGACACACTGAGGCACACTACACCATCACACACCACATAGTAGCACAAAGCACCACTCACCAACATACTTATCATCACATACACCACCCCACACCTCACCCACACAACACACCATGGCACCCCAAAGGCACCCACGCTTTTCGGACCAAGAACTCCGGGTCATGGTGGAGGAAATCCTAAGAGTGGAACCCCAGCTCTTCGGCTCGCAGGTGCAGCACACCAGTATAGCTAGGAAGGCGGAGCTATGGCAGCGGATCGTGGACAGGGTCAACGCGGTGGGACAGCATCCCAGGAATAGGGAGGACATCCGCAAAAGATGGAACGACCTACGGGGTAAGGTCCGATCGATGGTCTCCAGGCACAACATCGCGGTCCAGAAGACTGGCGGCGGACCCCCACCCAACCCTCCCGAATTCACATTGTGGGAGCAAGAGGTCTTGAACATCTTGCATCCTCAGGGCCTCGCAGGAGTAGCCGGAGGAATGGACTCTGGTAAGTCCAATCTCAATTACTATATCCTCCCCACCCCACCAGGATGCCAACCCACACCCCCACCCTCACCCCAACCCCCCAGCACACATCCTCCCTGACAATGTCTCACCAGCACAACCCACCCATCCCAACACCAACTCCTGCATGCCAACACAAATCATGGGCACCCATCACCTAAGCATGACCACTGCACTAACCCCCCCCCCCCACTAACTACCCTCACAACACCTCCCTCAAGGGAATGCCTGCACTGGGGGACAAGGGCACCCATAACACGCACGCTATTGCACACACAGAAACAATAACCAAACTCTCTTACCCCATGCAGGACCCGAACGACAACACACCAGCCAGGAGGGTCCAGAAGTGTCCATCCCACCACCGGAACAGGCCCACACTGAGGATAGCAGCTCTGTCGACAGTGAACCTGATGACCAGCCCGGACCATCGGGGACCTCTGGGCAGTCGGTTCCCCTCAGGCAGCCACAGGCCACACCAGACCCGACCCCCTCTGCCAACACCTGCACAGCTCCCACCCAGCGGGCCCATGCCTCTGTCTCTAGGACAGCTCAATCAGCGGTGTGTCTGCCACTACAGGGCACCCAGGCTAACCCAACACCCCAACAACAACAGGGACCTGGGGGCAGTGGTAGCGGGCACACCGTCCAGGGGACAGAGGCCGGGGGAAACCGGGCAGCTCGGAGGGCTGCTGTGCGACAGGGGGGGGAGGAGAGGCCCAGGGAACCCACTCTCCAAGAGGCCCTCACCACCCTCATGGGGGCATACCACCACTCCCAAGAAACGATGGCGACGGTACTGGCCAGGTTCACTAAGATCCAGGCACAGCAGGAGGAACGCTACATGGGGTTCAGGGAGGAGCTGAGAATCATCGGGACCGCAATGGGGACCATCGTCCTGGCCCTCCACAGGATAGAGGGCGCGTTGCAGGACCATGGTGCACCACACAGGGCCCCTGTCACTAGCCCGGACCAGGAACAGCCTACCACCTCCGCCAGCGCTAGTGGACAGGAGGTCCCAACACCTCGACAGCCCCCCAGAACCCCACCTCCTGCTGAAGAACAACCACCCCGTAAGAGGAGCCTGAGACCAAAAAAAAAGACAGAGTAGGATGTCAAGACCCCCGCCAGCAGGACATACCCCCTCAAGTCTTCCCACTGTCCCACATTGCCACCCTGTCCAACCATGAACTGCCTATGCTCCATCCTTCCACAGGCAAAAGGACAATGCACCTGTGAGACTGAGAACTGGACTCTGCCATGGATATTCCTCCACCCCCACCCATCACCCTTAGAATCACATGTACCGATATCTAGCACTGTAAATAAATCACATTTTGCACACAAATCTGTTTTGAGTCATGCTGTATTATTAACAAATGTATTACATATTACTGTTCAATTTCTGTTCTGTCAATTAGTCATGACAACATACCAATGTCAATACGCTGTATTTCATGGGCGAACCAAGCAGAAGTCAGGTACTGAGTCAGACAGCACTGAGAAGGGAAGGGAAAGGCAAAAATTAATGAAAAACATCTGTGGGGAACTACAGAAAGTACAGATGCAGGAGGCTATAAGCAATTGTGAAATGGCGTGGGTGATTCTTACCTGTGTGTTATTGGAAATACTGTTGTATCACTCTGTCCCTATTGTCTGTGTCGTCCTCAGAGTCTTCCTCCTCTTCACTCTCCACAGGCTCCACGGCTTCTACAACACCACCATCTGGACCATCCTCCTGCAGGAAAGGCAACTGGCATCGCAAAGCCAGGTTGTGGAGCATACAGCACGCCACGATGATATGGCACACCTTCTTTGGTGAGTACATTAGGGATCCACCTGTCATATGCAGGCACCTAAACCTGGCCTTCAGGAGCCCAAAGGTTCGCTCAATCACCCTCCTAGTACGCCCATGGGCCTCATTGTACCGTTCCTCTGCCCTGGTCCTGGGATTCCTCACTGGGGTCAATAGCCACGGCAGGTTGGGGTAACCAGAGTCACCTATTAGCCACACACGCTGTCTCTGTAGCTGTTCCATCACATAGGGAATGCTGCTATTTCGCATAACATACGCGTCATGCACTGACCCTGGGAACTTGGCATTTACATGGGAGATGTACTGGTCAGCCAAACAGACCACCTGGATATTCATTGAATGGTAATTCTTCCTGTTCCTGTACACCTGTTCATCGTCATTTGGGGGGACTAAAGCCACATGGGTCCCATCAATTGCACCAATGATGTTGGGGATGTGTCCAAGGGCATAGAAATCAGCTTTCACTGTAGGCAAATCACCCTCCTCTGGGAAAATGATGTAGCTCCGCATGAGTTTCATCAGGGCAGACAACACTCTGGATAAGATCTTGGAAAACATAGGCTGAGACATCCCAGATGACATGGCCACTGTTGTCTGGAATGAGCCAGTTGCAAAGAAATGGAGGACAGACAGAACCTGCACTAGAGGGGGAATTCCTGTGGGTTGGCGGATGGGGGACATCAGGGCTGGCTCCAGCTGGGCACACAGTTCATGGATGGAGGCTCGGTCAAGTCGGTATCGTAGTATTATGTTGCGTTCTTCCATTGTGGACAGGTCCACCAGCGGCCGGTACACGCGAGGATTCCTCCTTCTCATCGCTAGTCCCAGCGGACGGTGCCTAGGAAGGAGAATATGGAGTACAGAGTCAATCCACTCCCAGGTACGTACAACACAGCTTGCACAGTACAGGTAAATGTATGGTTTGATATGTTTGTATGTGTGCCATTGCAAGGCCTAGGCCTGTGTGACGCATTAGAAATTAAGCCATGTGGGCCCTTGAAATGGCCGATGCCTGACCTGTGAAGTGGGACAATGGGATGTGAAGTCACTGCGCTGGCGGGGCACACCGTGGCGGTAGGCGGTCGAAGACCGCTGTGCGAAGACGCATTGGTTAACATTGAAGCCTATGGGTTTCAGGAGCCAATGACGATGTGCGCCGGCGGTCGCAGGACGCACCGCCGCGGGCGTGACCGCCATTTTCTATCTGCTCAATCATTCGAGACCTGATCATCCACAGGAGAGGACCTATACTGCAAGTGCTGCTGTGAACTCGGTCTGGAAGTGACAATGGCTGCTGCTACTGGTGAAAGGGCCCCCGCCTTCAGTTCAGAAGAGTTGGAGAAGCTTGTGGATGGGGTCCTCCCCCAGTATGCGCTACTCTACGGTCCTCCAGACCAACAGGTGAGTACACTCAGTGCACATTGAATGGGTTATGCCTGTGTGGAGGGGGGGGGATGTAAGTTGGTGGGGTGTGGAGGGAATGAGGAGTGCAACGCACGACAGATGAGAGAATGGGAACCATGACAAGGTTGGGGAGGGGGGGGCATGTAATCCAAACATGCAGATATGTGACGGTTTCTCTTTCCCACCCTGTACATGTCAAACAGGTGAGCGCCCACCAGAAAATCGATATTTGGCGTGCCATCGCCAAGGAAGTCCGGAACTTGGGGGTCTACAACAGACGGGGCACCCACTGCCGCAAGAGGTGGGAGGACATCCGCCGCGGAACGAGGAAGACCGCAGAAACACTGCTGGGGATGGCCTCCCGACCTAGGAGGGGTGCCAGTCGCACCATGACCCCCCTGATGTCCCGGATCCTGGCGGTGGCCTACCCTAATTTGGATGGGTGCTTGAGGACAGCACAGCAGACACAAGGGGGTGAGTATCCGCACATTCTCCTATCTGTATGCGCATTGGAGGCGTCTGGGTGGGGGAGGAGGGCTGTGGGTGACATTAGGCCAGGGCACTCTCTGTAGTGTAGTCCGCTCCCTTAGGCATGGCCCTGTGCCCCGCCCCCCACCTCTGTAGGGTGCCAAGTGCAGCTACCCATGCTCCAGCATCACACATGTGCGCGTGTGTTGTCCCTAGACCTGTTTGCCTAGTCAGAAGTACTGAGTAGTGTACCCCAAGTTCGCGACTTAGTGCACAAGGCACCTGTGTCTGTCCTCTCCGCAAAGGGTATTGCTAAGGCATGCACTCAACTTTGTTTCATTTCTCCCCCCACCCTAAATCTTTGTCTTCTTGTGTTTTAGCATCATCAGGCGGAGGAGATTTGGCGTCGGAGCAGGAGGGAGCTGCAGGTCACCAGGCCCCGGTGGGCACTGATACAGACACCGAGGGCACCAGTGATCCGGAGGGCGAGGGGAGCACCACAACGGGGGCCGGTGGAGACACCAGCGACACGGACACATCCTCGTTTGGGAGCTCCCTAGCGGTGGCGGCACCATCTGTGCCCCCCGCAACAACAGGTACAGCCGCCACCCAGCGCACCAGCACCGCCCTCCCAGCAGCCCCTCAATCTTCGCTCCGTGACCGCTCGGCCAGGAAGGCGCGCGTCTCCTTCGCCCCAGGCACCTCAGCCCCTGCCTCTGTTACCCCTGCTGCCCTCAGTGCGGAGCTCATTGACCTGGTGAGGACGGTCATTGTTGGGCAGACTACCCTTCTGAATGCCATCCAGGGGGTGGAAAGGGAGGTGCATCGGAGCAATGCCTACCTGGAGGGCATTCATTCGGGTCAGGCTGCCCATCAACGAGCGTTCACTGCTCTGGCCTCAGCACTGACGGCAGCCATTGTCCCTGTCTCCAGTCTCCCTCTTCTATCTGCCTCCACCCTTTCTCTGTCTCCTGTACCTCAACCTATCCCATCCACACCATCAGACCAGCCTGCACACACCTCAACACCCAAGGCCAGCTCATCCAAACATAAGCACCACAGAAAACACAAGCATTCACCCAAGCAACACACAGATGCAGACATATCAACAGTCACTACCACCTCTGTGTCCCCGTCCTCCTCGTCTCCCTCCTCCCTCCCTGTGACGTCTACACTCACACCTGCATGCACCCCAACATCAGCCAGTTCTTCCACCACCAGCAAACCCTCCACTACAGTCCGCACACCTGCAGTCACCACCCCCACTGGCATTTACACGTCCCCTGTGTCCTCTCCCACTGTGTCTGTCACCCCCTCTTCCAAGACACATAAACGCAGGCAGACACCCAAACAACAGCCAACCACCTCACCACAGCCTACGTCCCAGTCACCTGCACCCAAGGACAGCACACCTGGCTCTCATACAACCACATCCTCTTCCTCCACTTCTCTCACTACTACTCCTACCCCTTACCTTGGTCCCAAGAAAAATTACCTCTCCAGTTTTGACCTCTTTCCCTCCCCCGACCCACCCCCTCCAACTGGGAAAAGTCCCAAGGGCACCTCAGCCACCACCAGCCCAACTTCTACAGTGCAAGTGGTGCATGGCATGTGGAGTCCACCCTTTGGCGGCAGTAACACTTCGGTGAGCAGCAAGGGGACAGCCATCCCCCCCCCAGGCAAGAGGACCCGGAAATTGAAGGGCCACCGTGAGCGGACAGAGACGGCTGCCCCCAAGGAGGTGACTCCGGCCACTTCACCGGCCACAGCAGCCAGGGGAGGCAAGGGCCCGAGAGCCCCATCTAAGGAGCGGAAGGACAGCAGGGCGGAGAGGACAACCACCAGGAGCGCGGAGCAGGAGGGCCCCACAAGCCCCATCCCGGCTGCAAGGGACGACACCAAAGGGCCCAGGACTCACTCCCCGAAGGGGCCTGACACAGCACGGTCGGAGGGCGAGTGAGCAGGGTGTCCAGGCCAGGTATGACTCCCTTGACATACTGCAAGAGCACCGCTGAACAGGGCCCCGCCGTGAAGACAGGTACCGCTGAACAGGGCCCCGCCGTGAAGACAGGTACCGCTGAACAGGGCCCTGCCGTGAAGACAGGTACCGCTGAACAGGGCCCCGCCGTGAAGACAGGTACCGCTGAACAGGGCCCCGCCGTGAAGACAGGTACCGCTGAACAGGGCCCCGCCGTGCAGAAGAGCATCGCTGAACAGGGCCCCGCCGTGAAGACAGGTACCGCTGAACAGGGCCCCGCCGTGAAGACAGGTACCGCTGAACAGGGCCCCGCCGTGAAGACAGGTACCGCTGAACAGGGCCCCGCCGTGAAGACAGGTACAGCTGAACAGGGCCCCGCCGTGAAGACAGGTACCGCTGAACAGGGCCCCGCCGTGCAGAAGAGCACAGCTGAACAGGGCCCCGCCGTGAAGACAGGTACCGCTGAACAGGGCCCCGCCGTGCAGAAGAGCACCGCTGAACAGGGCCCGCCGTGAAGACAGGTACCGCTGAACAGGGCCCCGCCGTGAAGACAGGTACCGCTGAACAGGGCCCCGCCGTGAAGACAGGTACCGCTGAACAGGGCCCCGCCGTGAAGACAGGTACCGCTGAACAGGGCCCCGCCGTGAAGACAGGTACCGCTGAACAGGACCCCGCCGTGAAGACAGGTACCGCTGAGCCGTGAAGACAGGTACCGCTGAACAGGGCCCCGCCGTGAAGACAGGTACCGCTGAACAGGGCCCCGCCGTGAAGACAGGTACCGCCGTGAAGACAGGTACCGCTGAACAGGGCCCCGCCGTGAAGACAGGTACCGCTGAACAGGACCCCGCCGTGAAGACAGGTACCGCTGAACAGGGCCCCGCCGTGAAGACAGGTACCGCTGAACAGGGCCCCGCCGTGCAGAAGAGCACCGCTGAATAGGGCCCCGCCGTGAAGACAGGTACCGCGGAACAGGGCCCCGCCGTCTCAAGCACCGCTCCGCTGGGCCCTTCCTGTCAAGCACCGCTCCGCTGGGCCCTTCCTCTCAAGCACCGCTCCGCTGGACATCGCCATGTCATGCACCGCTGCGCTGGGTCCCGCCGTCTCAGGCACTGTTTATGGTTCACTGTGCCCACCATGCCTCCTCCTTGACCAGTGGACTCTGTAATCCACCTGAGAGACTGTGGCTTTGCACTCCCCAGGATGGCACAGTGGGCAATCCACCCACTGTAGAGACTTGAGAGACTGTGGCTTTGCACTCCCCAGGATGGTCCAGTGGGCAATCCACCCACTGTAGAGACATTGAGAGACTGTGGCTTTGCACTCCCCAGGATGGTAGAGTGGGCAACCCACCCACTGTAGAGACATTGAGAGACTGTGGCTTTGCACTCCCCAGGATGGTACAGTGGGCAACCCACCCACTGTAGAGACATTGAGAGACTGTGGCTTTGCACTCCCCAGGATGGTCCAGTGGGCAACCCACCCACTGCAGAGACTTGAGAGACTGTGGCTTTGCACTCCCCAGGATGGTACAGTGGGCATGGTGGCTCCTCGTGGATCTGGCGTCGTGGACTCATGTGGTTGTGGTGGCCCCCCCCTTCCCTTCCCCCTGAGGTGCCTGTAGTTTTGACATCAGATGCCCCTGCAGTGTTCTCTCCAAAGGACTCAGGTCTCGTGTGTGGGCTTTGCCCTTGTTTCGCAGAACCTTGGCCCACGGACATGTTAGATTCGTAGGATGTGCAGGACTTGTTACTTCAGTGATACACTGATGTGTATATCTTTTTGGTTTTTGTAAATATTTTTCACGGTTGCTCAATTATTTCCAGGTGCTTTTTTTGTACATGAAAATTTATTCCAAATTTGGTTGTGTCATTTTATTTTTAAAGGGTCTTTGTGTGGTGTCACTGTGACTTCCTGCTCTGCATTGGTGTGTACATATTGGGGGGGTGGGGGGGTCGCATATGTGTATGCCCGTAACCTTTCTTCCTCCCCCCTCCCGTGTGTCGTAGGTGCAGTACTCACCGTTGACGTCTGCGCCGGAGTTCGTACTCGTGGTAGATGAGCAGGTAGACGAGAGCAGGTATGATGTTCAATTCGGGTTCCATGCTGTCCGGATTCCGCGTGGAGTGTCTCGAGGTGAGCGTTTTCCATTGGAAATGTCTGTTTCCGCCGTGTTTTTATCGGCGGGGCTCCCGCCCCGGAAAAGGTGGCGGATTGGTGGGTCGTGATAGGGTGGGCGGTACATTGTCTGCCGCCTGGCTGTTGGCGGTGACCGCCGCGCTGTTTGTTTGTTCCGCCGTGGCGGTCGGAGTGTTAATGCGGCGGGCTGTGGTGGCGGTTCCCGCCAGGGTCAGAATTGCATTTTTTTGTCCGCCGGCCTGTTGGCGGGTTGGCCGCCGCTTTATCACCGACCGCCAGGGTCAGAATGACCCCCAAAGTGTTTTTGGGATGGGAATGTGCCCTGCATGGTGAAAAGTTGTGTTCCCCTGCTGTGAGAGACTGACTGCATGACTGCATGTATCTGGTATCCTAGTTAATTTTGGCAGTAGCATCAGACTAACCTGGGTATGCACAAATGCCTAGACCTGTCCCTGGACAAGTGAGGTCCTGCACCTGTCCTATGACCTGAAAGGTGAACCAAGCATGCCCTCAGTTTACAGACAGTGGACTTCTGTTCTTGTCATAGATCTAGTACATGGTAGCAGCATACCATGTTTGGTGAATTCATAGTTGTGACCAGACCTTTTTATCTCTGTCACATAAGTGAAGGTCTACTGGCCCTCTCATGGAAAATTCTGTGTCTCTGCAATAACCGAAATCCCATTCCAAGTGTTTAATGTGCATGTCTGTGGCCTATGTGGTAAATGTATGGTATTTATGAGTGAACCAGAGTGATGGGCAACTGTGAGATCCTGGCCTGGTGCACAGGATGTGGAGGTGAGATTGTTTTCCTGGATAGTGGAACTGTATTGGTGACACTTCTTACACTGGAGACAGGAGACAAAGACACTGATGTGGGGAAAGAGATAAGACAAGGCTCCTGTAGATATTCAATTAGGCCTTTGGCTGAGAGGAGCTACTGATTAGTCTTCCTGGAGCATTTTCATTTGGTAGCTGGTGGAGATGAAGGGTGGGACTGCAGTCTATGTATTTCAAAGTGAAAGGGACCCCTTAGTTGAGACCAGATTTGCATCTTGTCATCTTCAGTGTGGCTGATAACAGCCGGGTACAGAAAGCTCACACCTCTTTGTGCCTCTGCTGTGGGTGCTCTCAGCTGGAATCTACCCACAAGTGAGAATCATCACTCTACATAAAGGCTGTGTCTGGAGAACAGCTTAGAGAGGACACCTGAAGGAAGAACCCTCCCAAACAGGTTCTGAAAGTGCAGAAAATGGGTCCACATCTCTTGTCTGCTTTGATTCTATACAGGGGGACTCACTGACCCACCGTTGTTCCAGTTTCACATTCTCTGTGTCCAAGCAAGGAAAGGAGTACTCTTCACAGTTGTCAGAAGCCTGCTGTGAAACTGGAACTGGTGTCTTTCTGATGCAGTGGAACTGTATTGTTGACATTCCTTAAGCTGGACACAGGAGACCTAGACACTGATGTGGGGAAAGAGGAGATAAGACTCCTTTTGAAATTCAGTTAGGCCTTTTGCTGAGAGGAGCTGCTGATTAGCCTTCCTGAGACATTTCAATTTGGTAGCTGGTGGAGGTGAAGGGTGGTACTGAAGTCCATGTATTTACCAAAGGGGGGCAACCTACCCAAGGGTAGGTCGCTGCCCCTGCCGCTGCAGCTCCTCCAGCTACTCCAGGTTCCTGAGTTCCTGAGACCCACCTCACAGTAAGTACCCCCCACCTCCCAGCCCATCGCCCTGCCCCGCGCTACTCACCCTCTCTCCTGCTCCTGCTTCTTTTCTTCTTTTCTTCTTCTCTGTTCTTCCTCCTCTCTCCTCGCCTGTAATCTTCTTCTGTACTCTTCTTCTCCCCGTCTTCTCTCTTCTTCTGTGTGCTTCTCTGCCTCTCCCGTCGCCTCTCTTCTTCTTCATCTTCTTCTGAGGTCTTCTGCCTGTCTTCTGCCTTCTCTTCTTCGTATCTTCATCTGTGATCTTCTGCTCTTCTGTGAACTTCTGCTCTTCTGAGTTCTTCTGAACTCCTGTTCTTCTGTTCTCCTGTTCTTCTGTTCTTCTGTTCTTCTGTTCTTCCGGTCTTCTGTTCTTCTGTTCTTCCGGTCTTCTGTTCTTCTGTTCTTCCGGTCTTCTGTTCTTCTGTCTTCTATCTTCTGTCTTCGGCTCCTCTGCCCCCTCCGTCTTCTTCTCCCCGCGCCTGCCCTCCTGCTCCTGCCTCATCCCCCTCCCTCACTCGCCTCCCCCTCTCTATCACCCCTATCTAACCCATTCGCTATCTACCTCCCTCTCTCCTCCTATCCACCTATCTCTCTATCTCTCTATCTCACTATCTAACTCCCTCACTCTCCACCTCCTCCTATCTACCTATCTCTCTATCTATCTATTTCTCTATCTATCGATTTCTCTATCTATCCATTTTCTCTATCTATTTCTCTATCTCTCCCCCCTTCCCGCCACCCCCTCTATTACCTATACTTCCTATCCTCTCACTCTACCTCTCACCCTCACCCACCTCTACAACCCCCCCTCCCCTATCTTCACAATCCTACTCCTATCTCTCTTCCTAATCTCCCAAGCCTCCTAACACTCTCCCCCCTCCACCCTTAAACCCCCCTCCCCAAGCTCTTCTCACTCTACCTGTCCCCCACTCCCTCGCGCTTTCCCACCGTGACCTCGTGCACGCCCCCACCCCCCCAGCTCCCATTCGCCCCCAGCTGACCCCTCCCCCCTCCTACCTCATATGGCGCCCGCTGCGCGACAGTGGTAGCGACCCTTGACCCAAGGGTAGGTCGCTCCCCCAGCCGCTGCAGCTCCTCCAGCTCCTCCAGGTTCCTGAGTTCCTGAGACCCACCTCACAGTAAGTACCCCCCACCTCCCAGCCCCTCGCCCTGCCCTGCGCTACTCACCCTCTCTCCTGCTCCTGCTTCTTTTCTTCTTTTCTTCTTCTCTGTTCTTCCTCCTCGCTCCTCGCCTGTAATCTTCTTCTGTACTCTTCTTCTCCCCGTCTTCTCTCTTCTTCTGTGTGCTTCTCTGCCTCTCCCGTCGCCTCTCTTCTTCTTCATCTTCTTCTGAGGTCTTCTGCCTGTCTTCTGCCTTCTGTTCTTCGTATCTTCATCTGTGATCTTCTGCTCTTCTGTGAACTTCTGCTCTTCTGAGTTCTTCTGGACTCCTGTTCTTCTGTTTTCCTGTTCTTCTGTTCTTCTGTTCTTCCGGTCTTCTGTTCTTCTGTTCTTCCGGTCTTCTGTTCTTCTGTTCTTCCGGTCTTCTGTTCTTCTGTCTTCTATCTTCTGTCTTCGGCTCCTCTGCCCCCTCCGTCTTCTTCTCCCCGCGCCTGCCCTCCTGCTCCTGCCTCATCCCCCTCCCTCACTCGCCTCCCCCTCTCTATCACCCCTATCTAACCCATTCGCTATCTACCTCCCTCTCTCCTCCTATCCACCTATCTCTCTATCTCTCTATCTCACTATCTAACTCCCTCACTCTCCACCTCCTCCTATCTACCTATCTCTCTATCTATTTCTCTATCTATCCATTTCTCTATCTATCCATTTTCTCTATCTATTTCTCTATCTCTCCCCCCCTTCCCGCCACCCCCTCTATTACCTATTCTTCCTATCCTCTCACTCTACCTCTCACCCTCACCCACCTCTAAAACCCCCCCTCCCTTATCTTCACAACCCTACTCCTATCTCTCTTCCTAATCTCCCAAACCTCCTAACACTCTCCCCCCTCCACCCTTAAACCCCCCTCCCCAAGCTCTTCTCACTCTACCTGTCCCCCCCTCCCTTGCGCTTTCCCGCCGCGACCTCCTGCACGCCCCCGCCCCCCCAGCTCCCATTCGCCCCCAGCTGACCCCTCCCCCCCTCCTACCTCATATGGCGGCCGCTGCGCGACAGTGGTAGCGACCCTTGACCCAAGGGTAGGTCGCTCCCCCTGCCGCTGCAGCTCCTCCAGCTCCTCCAGGTTCCTGAGTTCCTGAGACCCACCTCACAGTAAGTACCCCCCACCTCCCAGCCCCTCGCCCTGCCCCGCGCTACTCACCCTCTCTCCTGCTCCTGCTTCTTTTCTCCTTCTCTGTTCTTCCTCCTCGCTCCTCGCCTGTAATCTTCTTCTGTACTCTTCTTCTCCCCGTCTTCTCTCTTCTTCTTTGTGCTTCTCTGCCTCTCCCGTCGCCTCTCTTCTTCTCCGTCTTCTTCTGAGGTCTTCTGCCTTTCTTCTGCCTTCTGTTCTTCGTATCTTCATCTGTGATCTTCTGCTCTTCTGTGAACTTCTGCTCTTCTGAGTTCTTCTGGACTCCTGTTCTTCTGTTCTCCTGTTCTTCTGTTCTTCTGTTCTTCCGGTCTTCTGTTCTTCTGTTCTTCCGGTCTTCTGTTCTTCTATATTCTATCTTCTGTCTTCGGCTCCTCTGCCCCCTCCGTCTTCTTCTCCCCGCGCCTGCCCTCCTGCTCCTGCCTCATCCCCCTCCCTCACTCGCCTCCCCCTCTCTATCACCCCTATCTAACCCATTCGCTATCTACCTCCCTCTCTCCTCCTATCCACCTATCTCTCTATCTCACTATCTAACTCCCTCACTCTCCACCTCCTCCTATCTACCTATCTCTCTATCTATCTATTTCTCTATCTATCGATTTCTCTATCTATCCATTTTCTCTATCTATTTCTCTATCTCTCCCCCCCTTCCCGCCACCCCCTCTATTACCTATACTTCCTATCCTCTCACTCTACCTCTCACCCTCACCCACCTCTACAACCCCCCTCCCCTATCTTCACAACCCTAATCCTATCTCTCTTCCTAATCTCCCAAACCTCCTAACACTCTCCCCCCTCCACCCTTAAACCCCACTCCCCAAGCTCTTCTCACTCTACCTGTCCCCCCCTCCCTTGCGCTTTCCCCCCGCGACCTCGTGCACGCCCCCGCCCCCCCAGCTCCCATTCGCCCCCAGCTGACCCCTCCCCCCCCTCCTACATCATATGGCGGCCGCTGCGCGACAGTGGTAGCGACCCTTGACCCAAGGGTAGGTCGCTCCCCCTGCCGCTGCAGCTCCTCCAGCTCCTCCAGGTTCCTGAGTTCCTGAGACCCACCTCACAGTAAGTACCCCCCACCTCCCAGCCCCTCGCCCTGCCCCGCGCTACTCACCCTCTCTCCTGCTTCTTTTCATCTTTTCTTCTTCTCTGTTCTTCCTCCTCGCTCCTCGCCTGTAATCTTCTTCTGTACTCTTCTTCTCCCCGTCTTTTCTCTTCTTCTGTGTGCTTCTCTGCCTCTCCCGTCGCCTCTCTTCTTCTTCATCTTCTTCTGAGGTCTTCTGCCTGTCTTCTGCCTTCTGTTCTTCGTATCTTCATCTGTGATCTTCTGCTCTTCTGTGAACTTCTGCTCTTCTGAGTTCTTCTGTACTCCTGTTCTTCTGTTCTCCTGTTCTTCTGTTCTTCTGTTCTTCCGGTCTTCTGTTCTTCTGTTCTTCCGGTCTTCTGTTCTTCTGTTCTTCCGGTCTTCTGTTCTTCTGTCTTCTATCTTCTGTCTTCGGCTCCTCTGCCCCCTCCGTCTTCTTCTCCCCGCGCCTGCCCTCCTGCTCCTGCCTCATCCCCCTCCCTCACTCGCCTCCCCCTCTCTATCACCCCTATCTAACCCATTCGCTATCTACCTCCCTCTCTCCTCCTACCCACCTATCTCTCTATCTCTCTATCTCACTATCTAACTCCCTCACTCTCCACCTCCTCCTATCTACCTATCTCTCCATCTATTTCTCTATCTATCCATTTCTCTATCTATCCATTTTCTCTATCTATTTCTCTATCTCTCCCCCCCTTCCCGCCACCCCCTCTATTACCTATTCTTCCTATCCTCTCACTCTACCTCTCACCCTCACCCACCTCTACAACCCCCCCTCCCCTATCTTCACAACCCTACTCCTATCTCTCTTCCTAATCTCCCAAACCTCCTAACACTCTCCCCCCTCCACCCTTAAACCCCCCTCGCCCAGCTCTTCTCACTCTACCTGTCCCCCCCCTCCCTCGCGCTTTCCCGCCGCGACCTCCTGCACGCCCCCCCAGCTCCCATTCGCCCCCAGCTGACCCCTCCCCCCCTCCTACCTCATATGGCGGCCGCTGCGCGACAGTGGTAGCGACCCTTGGCCCAAGGGTAGGTCGCTCCCCCTGCCGCTGCAGCTCCTCCAGCTCCTCCAGATTCCTGAGACCCACCTCACAGTAAGTACCCCCCACCTCCCAACCCCTCGCCCTGCCCAGCGCTACTCACCCTCTCTCCTGCTCCTGCTTCTTTTCTTCTTTTCTTCTTCTCTGTTCTTCCTCCTCGCTCCTCGCCTGTAATCTTCTTCTGTACTCTTCTTCTCCCCGTCTTCTCTCTTCTTCTGTGTGCTTCTCTGCCTCTCCCGTCGCCTCTCTTCTTCGTCATCTTCTTCTGAGGTCTTCTGCCTGTCTTCTGCCTTCTGTTCTTCGTGTCTTCATCTGTGATCTTCTGCTCTTCTGTGAACTTCTGCTCTTCTGAGTTCTTCTGGACTCCTATTCTTCTGTTCTCCTGTTCTTCTGTTCTTCTGTTCTTCCGGTCTTCTGTTCTTCTGTTCTTCCGGTCTTCTGTTCTTCTGTTCTTCCGGTCTTCTGTTCTTCTGTCTTCTATCTTCTGTCTTCGGCTCCTCTGCCCCCTCCGTCTTCTTCTCCCCGCGCCTACCCTCCTGCCCCTGCCTCATCCCCCTCCCTCACTCGCCTCCCCCTCTCTATCACCCCTATCTAACCCATTCGCTATCTACCTCCCTCTCTCCTCCTATCCACCTATCTCTCTATCTCTCTATCTCACTATCTAACTCCCTCACTCTCCACCTCCTCCTATCTACCTATCTCTCTTTCTATCTATTTCTCTATCTATCCATTTCTCTAACTATCCATTTTCTTTATCTATTTCTCTATCTCTCCCCCCCTTCCCGCCACCCCCTCTATTACCTATTCTTACTATCCTCTCACTCTACCTCTCACCCTCACCCACCTCTAAAACCCCCCCTCCCCTATATTCACAACCCTACTCCTATCTCTCTTCCTAATCTCCCAAACCTCCTAACACTCTCCCCCCTCCACCCTTAAACCCCCCTCCCCAAGCTCTTCTCACTCTACCTGTCCCCCCCTCCCTCGTGCTTTCCCGCCGCGACCTCCTGCACGCCCCCGCCCCCCCAGCTCCCATTCGCCCCCAGCTGACCCCTCCCCCTCCCTCCTACCTCATATGGCGGCCGCGGCGCGACAGTGGTAGCGACCCTTGACCCAAGGGTAGGTCGCTCCCCCTGCCGCTGCAGCTCCTCCAGCTCCTCCAGGTTCCTGAGTTCCTGAGACCCACCTCACAGTAAGTACCCCCCACCTCCCAGCCCCTCGCCCTGCCCCGCGCTACTCACCCTCTCTCCTGCTCCTGCTTCTTTTCTTCTTCTCTGTTCTTCCTCCTCGCTCCTCGCCTGTAATCTTCTTCTGTACTCTTCTTCTCCCCGTCTTCTCTCTTCTTCTTTGTGCTTCTCTGCCTCTCCCGTCGCCTCTCTTCTTCTCCGTCTTCTTCTGAGGTCTTCTGCCTTTCTTCTGCCTTCTGTTCTTCGTATCTTCATCTGTGATCTTCTGCTCTTCTGTGAACTTCTGCTCTTCTGAGTTCTTCTGGACTCCTGTTCTTCTGTTCTCCTGTTCTTCTGTTCTTCTGTTCTTCCGGTCTTCTGTTCTTCTGTTCTTCCGGTCTTCTGTTCTTCTATATTCTATCTTCTGTCTTCGGCTCCTCTGCCCCCTCCGTCTTCTTCTCCCTGCGCCTGCCCTCCTGCTCCTGCCTCATCCCCCTCCCTCACTCGCCTCCCCCTCTCTATCACCCCTATCTAACCCATTCGCTATCTACCTCCCTCTCTCCTCCTATCCACCTATCTCTCTATCTCACTATCTAACTCCCTCACTCTCCACCTCCTCCTATCTACCTATCTCTCTATCTATCTATTTCTCTATCTATCGATTTCTCTATCTATCCATTTTCTCTATCTATTTCTCTATCTCTCCCCCCCTTCCCGCCACCCCCTCTATTACCTATACTTCCTATCCTCTCACTCTACCTCTCACCCTCACCCACCTCTACAACCCCCCTCCCCTATCTTCACAACCCTAATCCTATCTCTCTTCCTAATCTCCCAAACCTCCTAACACTCTCCCCCCTCCACCCTTAAACCCCCCTCCCCAAGCTCTTCTCACTCTACCTGTCCCCCCCTCCCTCGCGCTTTCCCGCCGCGACATCGTGGACGCCCCTGCCCCCCCAGCTCCCATTCGCCCCCAGCTGACCCCTCCCCCCCCTCCTACCTCATATGGCGGCCACTGCGCGACAGTGGTAGCAACCCTTGACCCAAGGGTAGGTCGCTCCCCCTGCCGCTGCAGCTCCTCCAGCTCCTCCAGGTTCCTGAGTTCCTGAGACCCACCTCACAGTAAGTACCCCCCACCTCCCAGCCCCTCGCCCTGCCCCGCGCTACTCACCCTCTCTCCTGCTCCTGCTTCTTTTCTTCTTTTCTTCTTCTCTGTTCTTCCTCCTCGCTCCTCGCCTGTAATCTTCTTCTGTATTCTTCTTCTCCCCGTCTTTTCTCTTCTTCTGTGTGCTTCTCTGCCTCTCCCGTCGCCTCTCTTCTTCTTCATCTTCTTCTGAGGTCTTCTGCCTGTCTTCTGCCCTCTGTTCTTCGTATCTTCATCTGTGATCTTCTGCTCTTCTGTGAACTTCTGCTCTTCTGAGTTCTTCTGTACTCCTGTTCTTCTGTTCTCCTGTTCTTCTGTTCTTCTGTTCTTCCGGTCTTCTGTTCTTCTGTTCTTCCGGTCTTCTGTTCTTCTGTTCTTCCGGTCTTCTGTTCTTCTGTCTTCTATCTTCTGTCTTCGGCTCCTCTGCCCCCTCCGTCTTCTTCTCCCCGCGCCTGCCCTCCTGCTCCTGCCTCATCCCCCTCCCTCATTCGCTTCCCCCTCTCTATCACCCCTATCTAACCCATTCGCTATCTACCTCCCTCTCTCCTCCTATCCACCTATCTCTCTATCTCTCTATCTCACTATCTAACTCCCTCACTCTCCACCTCCTCCTACATACCTATCTCTCTATCTATCTATTTCTCTATCTATCCATTTCTCTATCTATCCATTTTCTCTATCTATTTCTCTATCTCTCCCCCCCTTCCCGCCACCCCCTCTATTACCTATTCTTCCTATCCTCTCACTCTACCTCTCACCCTCACCCACCTCTACAACCCCCCTCCCCTATCTTCACAACCCGACTCCTATCTCTCTTCCTAATCTCCCAAACCTCCTAACACTCTCCCCCCTCCACCCTTAAACCCCCCTCCCCCAGCTCTTCTCACTCTACCTGTCCCCCCCTCCCTCGCGCTTTCCCGCCGCGACCTCCTGCACGCCCCCACCCCCCCAGCTCCCATTCGCCCCCAGCTGACCCCTCCCCCCCCTCCTACCTCATATGGCGCCCGCTGCGCGACAGTGGTAGCGACCCTTGACCCAAGGGTAGGTCGCTCCCCCTGCCGCTGCAGCTACTCCAGCTCCTCCAGGTTCCTGAGACCCACCTCACAGTAAGTACCCCCCACCTCCCAACCCCTCGCCCTGCCCCGTGCTACTCACCCTCTCTCCTGCTCCTGCTTCTTTTCTTCTTTTCTTCTTCTCTGTTCTTCCTCCTCGCTCCTCGCCTGTAATCTTCTTCTGTACTCTTCTTCTCCCCGTCTTCTCTCTTCTTCTGTGTGCTTCTCTGCCTCTCCCGTCGCCTCTCTTCTTCGTCATCTTCTTCTGAGGTCTTCTGCCTGTCTTCTGCCTTCTGTTTTTCGTATCTTCATCTGTGATCTTCTGCTCTTCTGTGAACTTCTGCTCTTCTGAGTTCTTCTGGACTCCTGTTCTTCTGTTCTCCTGTTCTTCTGTTCTTCTGTTCTTCCGGTCTTCTGTTCTTCTGTTCTTCCGGTCTTCTGTTCTTCTGTTCTTCCGGTCTTCTGTTCTTCTGTCTTCTGTCTTCTGTCTTCGGCTCCTCTGCCCCCTCCGTCTTCTTCTCCCCGCGCCTGCCCTCCTGCTCCTGCCTCATCCCCCTCCCTCACTCACCTCCCCCTCTCTATCGCCCATATCTAACCCATTCGCTATCTACCTCCCTCTCTCCTCCTATCCACCTATCTCTCTATCTCTCTATCTCACTATCTAACTCCCTCACTCTCCACCTCCTCCTATCTACCTATCTCTCTATCTATCTATTTCTCTATCTATCCATTTCTCTATCTATCAATTTTCTCTATCTATTTCTCTATCTCTCCCCCCCTTCCGCCACCCCCTCTATTACCTATTCTTCCTATCCTCTTACTCTACCTCTCACCCTCACCCACCTCTAAAAACCCCCCTCCCCTATATTCACAACCCTACTCCTATCTCTCTTCCTAATCTCCCAAACCTCCTAACACTCTCCACCCTCCACCCTTAAACCCCCCTCCCCCAGCTCTTCTCACTCTACCTGTCCCCCCCCCCCTCGCGCTTTCCCGCTGCGACCTCCTGCACGCCCCCGCCCCCCCAGCTCCCATTCGCCCCCAGCTGACCCCTCCCCCCTCCTACCTCATATGGCGGCAGCTGCGCGACATTGGTAGCGACCCTTGACCCAAGGGTAGGTCGCTCCCCCTGCCGCTGCAGCTCCTCCAGCTCCTCCAGGTTCCTGAGTTCCTGAGACCCACCTCACAGTAAGTACCCCCCACCTCCCAGCCCCTCGCCCTGCCCCGCGCTACTCACCCTCTCTCCTGCTCCTGCTTCTTTTCTTCTTCTCTGTTCTTCCTCCTCGCTCCTCGCCTGTAATCTTCTTCTGTACTCTTCTTCTCCCCGTCTTCTCTCTTCTTCTGTGTGCTTCTCTGCCTCTCCCGTCGCTTCTTTTCTTCTTCATCTTCTTCTGAGGTCTTCTGCCTGTCTTCTGCCTTCTGTTCTTCGTATCTTCATCTGTGATCTTCTGCTCTTCTGTGAACTTCTGCTCTTCTGAGTTCTTCTGGACTCCTGTTCTTCTGTTCTCCTGTTCTTCTGTTCTTCTGTTCTTCCGGTCTTCTGTTCTTCTGTTCTTCCGGTCTTCTGTTCTTCTGTCTTCTATCTTCTGTCTTCGGCTCCTCTGCCCCCTCCGTCTTCTTCTCCCCGCGCCTGCCCTCCTGCTCCTGCCTCATCCCCCTCCCTCACTCGCCTCCCCCTCTCTATCACCCCTATCTAACCCATTCGCTATCTACCTCCCTCTCTCCTCCTATCCACCTATCTCTCTATCTCTCTATCTCACTATCTAACTCCCTCACTCTGCACCTCCTCCTATCTACCTATCTCTCTATCTATCTATTTCTCTAGCTATCCATTTTCTCTATCTATTTCTCTATCTCTCCCCCCTTCCCACCACCCCCTCTATTACCTATTCTTCCTATCCTCTCACTCTACCTCTCACCCTCACCCACCTCTACAACCCCCCCTCCCCTATCTTCACAACCCTACTCCTATCTCTCTTCCTAATCTCCCAAACCTCCTAACACTCTCCCCCCTCCACCCTTAAACCCCCTTCCCCCAGCTCTTCTCACTCTACCTGTCCCCCCCTCCCTCGCGCTTTCCCGCTGCGACCTCCTGCACGCCCCCGCCCCCCCAGCTCCCATTCGCCCCCAGCTGACCCCTCCCCCCCTCCTACCTCATATGGCGGCCGCTGCGCGATTGCACAGCGGGCGCGCCTCTGGCGCGCCAGAGGTGCGCCAGAGGCAAGCCTGTCTGCACCCGTCCGCGCCTGGCCCGCGCCCAGCGCCACGACCCCTGGTCCCCAGCTCTCCCAAACCCCGCTGATCCGCTACGACCCCACCACCCTCCTCGCCCTCAACCCAGGACGCTCCAACACCTGCTTCCAAGCTCACCCCAAACGCACCCAAGGACCCTTCGCCTGCAACTCCTGCAAACGCATCTTCCACCACGCAACTACCACGACCACAAGCCCACGCGCCATCAACCACCTCAAGTGCATCCTGGTCAACGCTCGATCCGTCCACAAGCACGCCGTTGAACTCTGGGACCCCCTGGACTCCACAGCACCAGACGTCGCCTTCATCACAGAGACCTGGATGAACGCCTCCTCTGCTCCAGACATCGCCACCGCCATCCCCAAAGGCTACAAGATCTCCAGAAAAGACCGCACCAACCAAGTAGGAGGAGGTATCGCCATCGTCTTCAAAGACTCCATCAGCGTCACCACCTCCACCGAAGACACCCCTCTCGCCGCTGAACACCTGCATTTTCAGATTCGCACCGACCCGAGGACCACCCTCAGAGGATCCCTCGTCTACCGTCCTCCCAGACCGCGCGCCCCCTTCAGCGACGCCATAGCCGACTTCATCTCCCCGCACGCCCTCGCCTCACCGGACTACATCGTCCTAGGCGAACTCAACTTCCATCTGGAACAAAACAACGACCCCAACACCACCACCCTGCTCGACAACCTCGACAACCTCGGCCTCAAACAACTGGTGAACACCGCCACCCACATCGCCGGACACACGCTTGACCCTATCTTCTCCGCCAGCAAACACGTCTTCTTCAGCCACACCTCCGCTCTACACTGGACCGACCACAGCTGTGTCCACTTCACATTCCGACGCGAGACCCGCCACCTCCGCACTCAACCCATCCCTCGTCGACAGTGGAACAAGATCCCCGAAGAGCAACTCAGCCTCACAAACTGGATCTCCAACTGCGCAGACAACCTTGCTCCCCTCAAACGCACGCATCGACAGAACAACACTGTAGGAAGTTGGCTCTGTATGTGCTATTTCAAAGTAAGGAATAGCATGCACAGAGTCCAAGGGTTCCCCTTAGAGGTAAAATAGTGGTAAAAATAGATAATACTAATGCTCTATTTTGTGGTAGTGTGGTCGAGCAGTAGGCTTATCCAAGGAGTAGTGTTAAGCATTTGTTGTACATACACATAGACAATAAATGAGGTACACACACTCAGAGACAAATCCAGCCAAATAGGTTTTTGTATAGAAAAATATCTTTTCTTAGTTTATTTTAAGAACCACAGGTTCAAATTCTACATGTAATAGCTCATTCGAAAGGTATTGCAGGTAAGTACTTTAGGAACTTCAAATCATCAAAATTGCATGTATACTTTTCAAGTTATTGACAAATAGCTGTTTTAAAAGTGGACACTTAGTGCAATTTTCACAGTTCCTGGGGGAGGTAAGTTTTTGTTAGTTTCACCAGGTAAGTAAGACACTTACAGGGTTTAGTTCTTGGTCCAAGGTAGCCCACCGTTGGGGGTTCAGAGCAACCCCAAAGTCACCACACCAGCAGCTCAGGGCCGGTCAGGTGCAGAGTTCAAAGTGGTGCCCAAAACACATAGGCTAGAATGGAGAGAAGGGGGTGCCCCGGTTCCGGTCTGCTTGCAGGTAAGTACCCGCGTCTTCGGAGGGCAGACCAGGGGGGTTTTGTAGGGCACCGGGGGGGACACAGGTCCACACAGAAATTTCACCCTCAGCGGCGCGGGGGCGGCCGGGTGCAGTGTAGAAACAAGCGTCGGGTTCGCAATGTTAGTTTATGAGAGATCTCGGGATCTCTTCAGCGCTGCAGGCAGGCAAGGGGGGGATTCCTCGGGGAAACCTCCACTTGGGCAAGGGAGAGGGACTCCTGGAGGTCACTTCTCCAGTGAAAGTCCGGTCCTTCAGGTCCTGGGGGCTGCGGGTGCAGGGTCTCTCCCAGGCGTCGGGACTTTAGGTTCAAAGAGTCGCGGTCAGGGGAAGCCTCGGGATTCCCTCTGCAGGCGGCGCTGTGGGGGCTCAGGGGGGACAGGTTTTGGTACTCACAGTATCAGAGTAGTCCTGGGGTCCCTCCTGAGGTGTCGGATCTCCACCAGTCGAGTCGGGGTCGCCGGGTGCAGTGTTGCAAGTCTCACGCTTCTTGCGGGGAGCTTGCAGGGTTCTTTAAAGCTGCTGGAAACAAAGTTGCAGCTTTTCTTGGAGCAGGTCCGCTGTCCTCGGGAGTTTCTTGTCTTTTCGAAGCAGGGGCAGTCCTCAGAGGATGTCGAGGTCGCTGGTCCCTTTGGAAGGCGTCGCTGGAGCAGGATCTTTGGAAGGCAGGAGACAGGCCGGTGAGTTTCTGGAGCCAAGGCAGTTGTCGTCTTCTGGTCTTCCGCTGCAGGGGTTTCAGCTAGGCAGTCCTTCTTCTTGTAGTTGCAGGAATCTAATTTTCTAGGGTTCAGGGTAGCCCTTAAATACTAAATTTAAGGGCGTGTTTAGGTCTGGGGGGTTAGTAGCCAATGGCTACTAGCCCTGAGGGTGGGTACACCCTCTTTGTGCCTCCTCCCAAGGGGAGGGGGTCACAATCCTAACCCTATTGGGGGAATCCTCCATCTGCAAGATGGAGGATTTCTAAAAGTCAGAGTCACCTCAGCTCAGGACACCTTAGGGGCTGTCCTGACTGGCCAGTGACTCCTCCTTGTTTTTCTCATTATTTTCTCCGGCCTTGCCGCCAAAAGTGGGGCCTGGCCGGAGGGGGCGGGCAACTCCACTAGCTGGAGTGTCCTGCTGGGTTGGCACAAAGGAGGTGGGCCTTTGAGGCTCACCGCCAGGTGTGACAATTCCTGCCTGGGAGAGGTGTAAGCATCTCCACCCAGTGCAGGCTTTGTTACTGGCCTCAGAGTGACAAAGGCACTCTCCCCATGGGGCCAGCAACATGTCTCGGTTTGTGGCAGGCTGCTAAAACTAGTCAGCCTACACAGATAGTCGGTTAAGTTTCAGGGGGCACCTCTAAGGTGCCCTCTGTGGTGTATTTTACAATAAAATGTACACTGGCATCAGTGTGCATTTATTGTGCTGAGAAGTTTGATACCAAACTTCACAGTTTTCAGTGTAGCCATTATGGTGCTGTGGAGTTCGTGTTTGACAAACTCCCAGACCATATACTCTTATGGCTACCCTGCACTTACAATGTCTAAGGTTTGGCTTAGACACTGTAGGGGTGCCATGCTCATGCACTGGTACCCTCACCTATGGTATAGTGCACCCTGCCTTAGGGCTGTAAGGCCTGCTAGAGGGGTGACTGATCTATACATGCATAGGCAGTGAGAGGCTGGCATGGCACCCTGAGGGGAGTGCCATGTCGACTTACTCATTTTGTTCTCACCAGCACACACAAGCTGGCAAGCAGTGTGTCTGTGCTGAGTGAGGGGTCTCTAGGGTGGCATAAGACATGCTGCAGCCCTTAGAGACCTTCCTTGGCATCAGGGCCCTTGGTACTAGAAGTACCAGCTACAAGGGACTTATCTGAATGCCAGGGTGTGCCAATTGTGGATACAATGGTACATTTTAGGTGAAGGAACACTGGTGCTGGGGCCTGGTTAGCAGGGTCCCAGCACACTTCTCAGTCAAGTCAGCATCAGTATCAGGCAAAAAGTGGGGGGTAACTGCAACAGGGAGCCATTTCTTTACACAAGCCCCCCCCAGCCCACAGGCCAGGAGACTCAGCCCAAGCTGGGAGAGTCTTCCTAGTCTGTCAGGCGAGGAAGAGTAGGAGAAATAGGCTGGTTAGTTGCAGGGCCTACTCTGCCTTACATCCTTCTGTTCAGGTCATTCCCTTTGGGGAACTGACCCACTTCCACAGTGATAGGACCTAGTCTGAATTGCCTCTTGTCTGCCTCTTCAATGTCTCCACCCATTTTTTCTATTTTGGTCTTAGAGGTATCCACCTCTGCTAACCTTATCTTGGCCAGGGTTACCCCTAGCTTACCCAAAGAGGTTACCCAGAGCTGGAGTAACCCCACCATGACCAATAGGGTCAGGGGGCCTAACTTGCTATTTGGCATGGGGTCAGACCACCATGCTAAGGATAGTGCAGCCATAAAGGCTAACACCCAGCAGAGGCCACTGACAGCTGTCAGTGCCCAGAACCACACCTTTAGCTCTTCACCTAAAAGGGAAGGGGCTAAGTTACAGGCTTCTTTGGGTTCAGGTTGCCTGTCTGCTGTATTAGAGTGGGGGGTTACCACATCTTGTAGTAAACACCCTTCTTCCACTCTTTCTTCTGTTAGCTGAGGAGCCACCCACTCAGGTTTAACAGTTGCCTGACTAGCCAGGACTTCTTGTGGGTCAGGTTGGACTTTATCAGGGCCATTTTTGGAGTTCTCCCCTACTGGAGCAGAATCTCCTTGGCTTGCTGTAACCTTGGCTAAAGGTTGTCCACCCTTCCTACTCTGTTTTCTTTTCTTCTTCTTCTGGGGCCTGCTTGCATTTACTGCAGAGGCAGGACTTCCAGAATCCTTGGGAGAGGACTGGCACGGGACCAGTTCCTCTCTTGGGCTCTGACTAACCTCTGGGTAGTCATTTCCAAGGAGACAATCAAGGGGGAGGTCTGTACTGACTACTACCCTTCTCCAGCTAAGAGTGCCACCCACTTCTATGGGCACTAAAGCCACAGGCCTCTTAGTGACCCTGTCTAGGCTAACTCTTACCCTGGCAGTCTCACCTGGGATGTACTGGTTTGAGAGCACCAGCCTGTCATGCACAATAGTGTGACTGGCACAAGTGTCTCTCAGGGCAGTGGTTGGGATTCCATTCACCAGTAGGTGGTGGAAGTGTCTACTTCCCTCTGGAATCTCCAACTCACCTGTTGGGCCCTGTTTCCAGTTGAAGGCTATGAAGACCTCCTCATCTGAGGAGTCATCTCCCATGGCTACACTGGTTACCCCTGGAATTTTGTTCTGGGGTTTGTTTTTGGGACAAGAAGTGTCCTTGGTGTGGTGCCCAGACTGTTTACAGTGGTGGCACCATGCCTTAGTGGCATCCCAGTTCTTACCCTGGTACCCACCTTTGTTTTGGGTTGTGTCTTGGGGCCCACCCACCTGTTCTGGTTTTTGGGGGCCTACAGAGGACTCTTTTTCTTTGTTTCTAGTGTCACCCACTTTCTCCTGGGGAGTTTTTGTAACCCCTTTCTTTTGGTCACCCCCAGTGGAAGTTTTGGTTACCCTAGTCTTGACCCAGTGGTCTGCCTTCTTTCCCAATTCTTGGGGAGAAATTGGCCCTAGGTCTACCAGATACTGATGCAACTTTTCATTGAAGCAGTTACTTAAAATGTGTTCTTTCATAAACAAATTATAAAGCCCAACATAGTCACACACTTCATTTCCAGTTAACCAACCATCTAGTGTTTTTACTGAGTAGTCTACAAAATCAACCCAGGTCTGGCTCGAGGATTTTTGAGCCCCCCTGAATCTAATTCTATACTCCTCAGTGGAGAATCCAAAGCCCTCAATCAGGGTACCCTTCATGAGGTCATAAGATTCTGCATCTTTTCCAGAGAGTGTGAGGAGTCTATCCCTACACTTTCCAGTGAACATTTCCCAAAGGAGAGCACCCCAGTGAGATCTGTTCACTTTTCTGGTTACACAAGCCCTCTCAAAAGCTGTGAACCATTTGGTGATGTCATCACCATCTTCATATTTAGTTACAATCCCTTTAGGGATTTTCAACATGTCAGGAGAATCTCTGACCCTATTTATGTTGCTGCCACCATTGATGGGTCCTAGGCCCATCTCTTGTCTTTCCCTCTCTATGGCTAGGATCTGTCTTTCCAAAGCCAATCTTTTGGCCATCCTGGCTAACTGGATGTCCTCTTCACTGGGGCTATCCTCAGTGATTTCAGAGGTGTTGGTCTCTCCTGTGAGGGAGCCAGCATCTCTGACTATTATTTTAGGAGTCAGGGTTTGAGGGACCCTGTTCTCCCTAGATAGGACTGGTAGGGGGGAATTTTCCTCCAAGTCACTATCCTCTTCCTCTGAGTTGCCACCCTCAGAGGGGTTGGCCTTTTCAAACTCTGCCAAAAGCTCCTGGAGCTGTATTTTGGTAGGTTTGGGGCCCATTGTTATTTTCTTTATTTTACAGAGTGACCTTAGCTCCCTCATCTTAAGATGGAGGTAAGGTGTGGTGTCGAGTTCCACCACAGTCACATCTGTGCTAGACATTTTGCTTCTAAAAGTTGGAATACTTTTTAAGAATCTACAACTGGTTCTAGAATCTAATTCAAACTTTTAACAAACTTTTAAACTCTAAAAGAAATGCTAAACAGGATCTAACACAAGGCCCTAGCAGGTCTTTTAAGAATTTAGAAAACTTTTCAAATTGCAAAAATCAATTTCTAATGACAATTTTGGAATTTGTCGTGTGATCAGGTATTGGCTGAGTAGTCCAGCAAATGCAAAGTCTTGTACCCCACCGCTGATCCACCAATGTAGGAAGTTGGCTCTGTATGTGCTATTTCAAAGTAAGGAATAGCATGCACAGAGTCCAAGGGTTCCCCTTAGAGGTAAAATAGTGGTAAAAATAGATAATACTAATGCTCTATTTTGTGGTAGTGTGGTCGAGCAGTAGGCTTATCCAAGGAGTAGTGTTAAGCATTTGTTGTACATACACATAGACAATAAATGAGGTACACACACTCAGAGACAAATCCAGCCAATAGGTTTTTGTATAGAAAAATATCTTTTCTTAGTTTATTTTAAGAACCACAGGTTCAAATTCTACATGTAATAGCTCATTCGAAAGGTATTGCAGGTAAGTACTTTAGGAACTTCAAATCATCAAAATTGCATGTATACTTTTCAAGTTATTGACAAATAGCTGTTTTAAAAGTGGACACTTAGTGCAATTTTCACAGTTCCTGGGGGAGGTAAGTTTTTGTTAGTTTCACCAGGTAAGTAAGACACTTACAGGGTTTAGTTCTTGGTCCAAGGTAGCCCACCGTTGGGGGTTCAGAGCAACCCCAAAGTCACCACACCAGCAGCTCAGGGCCGGTCAGGTGCAGAGTTCAAAGTGGTGCCCAAAACACATAGGCTAGAATGGAGAGAAGGGGGTGCCCCGGTTCCGGTCTGCTTGCAGGTAAGTACCCGCGTCTTCGGAGGGCAGACCAGGGGGGTTTTGTAGGGCACCGGGGGGGACACAGGTCCACACAGAAATTTCACCCTCAGCGGCGCGGGGGCGGCCGGGTGCAGTGTAGAAACAAGCGTCGGGTTCGCAATGTTAGTTTATGAGAGATCTCGGGATCTCTTCAGCGCTGCAGGCAGGCAAGGGGGGGATTCCTCGGGGAAACCTCCACTTGGGCAAGGGAGAGGGACTCCTGGAGGTCACTTCTCCAGTGAAAGTCCGGTCCTTCAGGTCCTGGGGGCTGCGGGTGCAGGGTCTCTCCCAGGCGTCGGGACTTTAGGTTCAAAGAGTCGCGGTCAGGGGAAGCCTCGGGATTCCCTCTGCAGGCGGCGCTGTGGGGGCTCAGGGGGGACAGGTTTTGGTACTCACAGTATCAGAGTAGTCCTGGGGTCCCTCCTGAGGTGTCGGATCTCCACCAGTCGAGTCGGGGTCGCCGGGTGCAGTGTTGCAAGTCTCACGCTTCTTGCGGGGAGCTTGCAGGGTTCTTTAAAGCTGCTGGAAACAAAGTTGCAGCTTTTCTTGGAGCAGGTCCGCTGTCCTCGGGAGTTTCTTGTCTTTTCGAAGCAGGGGCAGTCCTCAGAGGATGTCGAGGTCGCTGGTCCCTTTGGAAGGCGTCGCTGGAGCAGGATCTTTGGAAGGCAGGAGACAGGCCGGTGAGTTTCTGGAGCCAAGGCAGTTGTCGTCTTCTGGTCTTCCGCTGCAGGGGTTTCAGCTAGGCAGTCCTTCTTCTTGTAGTTGCAGGAATCTAATTTTCTAGGGTTCAGGGTAGCCCTTAAATACTAAATTTAAGGGCGTGTTTAGGTCTGGGGGGTTAGTAGCCAATGGCTACTAGCCCTGAGGGTGGGTACACCCTCTTTGTGCCTCCTCCCAAGGGGAGGGGGTCACAATCCTAACCCTATTGGGGGAATCCTCCATCTGCAAGATGGAGGATTTCTAAAAGTCAGAGTCACCTCAGCTCAGGACACCTTAGGGGCTGTCCTGACTGGCCAGTGACTCCTCCTTGTTTTTCTCATTATTTTCTCCGGCCTTGCCGCCAAAAGTGGGGCCTGGCCGGAGGGGGCGGGCAACTCCACTAGCTGGAGTGTCCTGCTGGGTTGGCACAAAGGAGGTGGGCCTTTGAGGCTCACCGCCAGGTGTGACAATTCCTGCCTGGGAGAGGTGTAAGCATCTCCACCCAGTGCAGGCTTTGTTACTGGCCTCAGAGTGACAAAGGCACTCTCCCCATGGGGCCAGCAACATGTCTCGGTTTGTGGCAGGCTGCTAAAACTAGTCAGCCTACACAGATAGTCGGTTAAGTTTCAGGGGGCACCTCTAAGGTGCCCTCTGTGGTGTATTTTACAATAAAATGTACACTGGCATCAGTGTGCATTTATTGTGCTGAGAAGTTTGATACCAAACTTCACAGTTTTCAGTGTAGCCATTATGGTGCTGTGGAGTTCGTGTTTGACAAACTCCCAGACCATATACTCTTATGGCTACCCTGCACTTACAATGTCTAAGGTTTGGCTTAGACACTGTAGGGGTGCCATGCTCATGCACTGGTACCCTCACCTATGGTATAGTGCACCCTGCCTTAGGGCTGTAAGGCCTGCTAGAGGGGTGACTGATCTATACATGCATAGGCAGTGAGAGGCTGGCATGGCACCCTGAGGGGAGTGCCATGTCGACTTACTCATTTTGTTCTCACCAGCACACACAAGCTGGCAAGCAGTGTGTCTGTGCTGAGTGAGGGGTCTCTAGGGTGGCATAAGACATGCTGCAGCCCTTAGAGACCTTCCTTGGCATCAGGGCCCTTGGTACTAGAAGTACCAGCTACAAGGGACTTATCTGAATGCCAGGGTGTGCCAATTGTGGATACAATGGTACATTTTAGGTGAAGGAACACTGGTGCTGGGGCCTGGTTAGCAGGGTCCCAGCACACTTCTCAGTCAAGTCAGCATCAGTATCAGGCAAAAAGTGGGGGGTAACTGCAACAGGGAGCCATTTCTTTACAAACACCAAAAAACCTCTCTGGTTCTCTGACACCCTCAAAGAATCAAAGAAAACTTGTCGCGCCCTTGAGAAGGCCTGGCGCAAGGACCACACCGCTGACAACATGACCGCCCTCAAGAACGCTACCCGCGAACACCACCGCCTGATCCGCGCTTCTAAAAAGAACTTTTTCACCGACAGACTGGACAAAAACAGCCACAACAGCAGAGAACTCTTCAGCATCGTCAAGGAGTTCTCCAACCCCATAGCCAACGCCAACGCCGTCACGCCCTCACAGGATTTGTGCGAATCCCTCGACACTTTCTTCCATCGCAAGATCAGCGACCTCCACGACAGCTTCGGACAACAGACCCAACATAACACCACGAACACGCACCCCCGGCCATTACCCTCAACAACTGGACCCACATCAACACTGAAGAAACCAAATCCATCATGAACTCTATCCACTCCGGCGCCCCTTCGGACCCCTGCCCTCACTTCATCTTTAACAAAGCCGACGACATCATCGCCCCGCACCCCCAGACCGTCATCAACTCTTCTTTTTCTTCTGCTACCTTCTCCCGAATGCTGGAAACACACCGAAGTCAACGCCCTACTAAAGAAACCTACGGCTGACCCGAGCGACCTGAAAAACTTCCGCCCCATCTCTCTTCTGCCTTTCCCAGCCAAGGTAATAGAGAAGACCGTCAACAAACATCTGACCACCTTCCTGGAAAACAACAACCTGCTCGACCCTTCACAAACCGGATTCCGAACCAACCACAGCACGGAAACCGCCCTCATCTCAGTCACTGACGACATCAGAACCCTGATGGACAACGGTGAAACAGTCGCCCTCATTCTCCTCGACCTCTCGGCTGCCTTCGACACCGTCTGTCACCGCACCCTAATCACCCGCCTCCGCTCCACCGGGATCCAAGGCCAGGCCCTGGACTGGATCGCCTCCTTCCTCTCAAACCGTTCCCAACGAGTTTACCTCCCTCCGTTTCGCTCAGAACCCACCGAGATCATCTGCGGCGTACCTCAAGGCTCATCGCTCAGCCCGACACTCTTCAATGTCTACATGAGCCCCCTCGCCAACATCGTTCGCAAGCACGACATCATCATCACCTCCTACGCCGACGACAGCCAACTTATACTCTCCCTCACCAAGGACCCCGCCAGCGCCAAGACCAACCTACAAGAGGGTATGAAGGATGTCGCAGATTGGATGAGGCTCAGCCGCCTAAAGCTGAACTCTGAAAAAACTGAAGTCCTCATCCTCGGCAACACCCCGTCCGCCTGGGACGACTCCTGGTCGCACACGGCCCTCGGCACCGCACTGACCCCCACAGACCACGCCCGCAACCTCGGCTTCATCTTGGACCCTCTTCTCACCATGACCAAGCAAGTCAACGGCGTGTCCTCCGCCTGCTTCCTCACCCTCCGCATGCTCCGCAAGATCCCCGCCGACACTAGAAAAACCGTGACCCACACCCTCGTCACGAGCCGCCTGGACTACGGCAACACCCTCTACGCCGGGACCACAGCCAAACTCCAAAATCGCCTGCAACGCATTCAAAACACATCGGCACGCCTCATCCTCGACGTACCCCGCAACAGCCACATCTCCGCACACCTGAGACACCTGCATTGGCTCCCAGTCAGCAAAAGGATCACCTTTCGACTTCTCACCCACGCACACAAAGCCCTCCACAACAAGGGACCGGAATACCTCAACCGACGCCTCAGCTTCTACGTCCCCACCCGCCTCCTCCGTTCCTCTGGTCTCGCACTCGCTGCCGTCCCTCGCATCCGCCGCTCCACGGCGGGTGGGAGATCTTTTTCCTTCCTGGCGGCCAAGACCTGGAACTCCCTCCCCACCAGCCTCAGGACCACCCAGGACCACCCCGCTTTCCAGAGACTCCTAAAAACCTGGCTATTCGAGCAGCAGTAACCCCCCCTTTCCCCTAGTGCCTTGAGACCCGCACGGGTGAGTAGCGCGCTTTATAAATGTTAATGATTTGATTTGATTTAATTTGTATTTCAAGGTGAAAGGGAACCCTTAGGTGAGACCAGATTTCTTGTCTTTCTATCTTAAGTGTGGCTCATAACAGCCAGGTACAGACAGCTCACACCTCTTTGTGCCTCTGCTGCGGATGCTCTCAGCTGGAATCTACCATGCAGTGGGAATCATCACTCTACATAAAGTTTGAATCTGGAGACTACCTTAGAGAGGACACCTGGAAGAAGAACCATCCCAAACAGGTTCTGAAATTGCAGATAATGGGCCCACAACTCCTGTCTGCTTTTACTCTATTCAGGGGGACTCACTGACCAACTTGTTGTTCAAGTTTCACATTTTCTGTGCCCAAGCAAGAAAAGGTGTGCTCTTCACAGTACTCAGAGGACTGCTGTGAAACGGGTGTCTGCCTGATAGTCGGCTTCCCAAAGATGAGGGGACATCACCTAAGTTCACCTCTTGCTGCAAGAATTTATTACCTATCCTGAAGTGCTTAAATGCCAGCCTGCCTGTTTAGGAGTCTGACAACCCAGCTGGAGGAGTGACTGTCCAGGAGGAGCAAAGTGCAGCATGACCCAAGTGCATTGTGTCTGCAGAGGCAGACAAATGCGAAGAGAGATCTCTGTTCCCTTGTGTCAAAAGGTCCCAGACTCTCTAGTGCAATTCATGTCAGGAATTGTGAGTTTTAGTGTGACCTGATTTATGGTTCTCAATCTGTGAAGCTGTGACATGACCTGAACTGCTGAGTTCAGTCTCTAAAATTGTAGTGTGACCTGAACCACTGCATCTGAAATGTGAAACCAGAGGCTGGTCCAAAATCACTGCCCCTGCACCACTGACAGCATGATCCTGAGCTGCCACGCTCCTTGAGACCTCAACATACTGAAGTCATGGTCCACCATCCAAACAGCAAGGCCTGTGCAAGCCTCACCATATGCTCAAGCCAAGCCATGCATAGCAGCACTGAACTGGCTCTGAACAGCCCACGAAGGGCTGCATCAATTACCCACCACAGCAGGCTCCACCAAGCACCCACTGCAATAGCTGTGAGACGATCCAGGACTTGATCCAGCACTCCCAAAAGCATCCATCCCCAACCTCAGTCAAATCACTCAGACACAACCCCTGAGGAGGCCAAGCGGAACTGCAGGTTTGCACTCATCCCAGAAGAGGGTGTGCAAGTGAACATCAGAGGAGGATGGCAGCGGCCAAAACACACAAGTGCTTTCACGAAACTGAAAGAGACAAGTAAACTGAGTAAAAAAGACTCCCAATACATGAGAATCAGAGTAATCTGCACCTGAGCTTGCTCACACTAGAACAAGACCCACAGAGGGAACCACCTGGACCCTAAGGAGAGACTGGGATCAATACCAGGAAGAAACACCAATCTTCTCTAGTGCCAGGACACTAAACTGCACAATGTATATTTTGTTTAGGTGTAGTATTAAGTGTTAGTGGGCATTAAAGTACTTTTTTTCCTAAAGTGAAGCACTGGGTTAGATAATCATTTATTATACTGTGTTTGTTGAGTGCTGAGCTTGAGCACCCCACAATACCTCCCTGACAAGCCGGTGGCTCCACTGAATTTTAAGAGCTGAAAGAGTTGTACTTTGCTCAGTTTTCAGAGCCATAGTAGGGCAGACCCCAGGATGTCAGAGGCAAATTACTTCAGCCACCAAGGTTGAGGCCCAGAAGGCCCTGCTTATCCTGTGGCTCCCAGAGTGAAATTTGACAGCTGTTTTCCATGTACTCTCTTCTATGATTACTCTTCACACATCATACACAAACACTGGTTTATCTTCACCCCTTTCTACAGGTATCTCCTCAGGCTCTCATAATTGTTCCTTCCTTCTGCACCAAAATTGTGAAAGACTATAGCCTGTTTCCTCACAGCTGAAAACCTCTCTCCATCAATAGCCTGAATATATCAACCAAATAGCTTCTTCCAGTGCTTCTAGGTCAACAATGGGTCACCTTTTTCTGATAGAAACTGTGGAGGTTGTGTCATACCAACTGTTGCCATATTTACTCTGAAGCAGTTAGAACATGATCAGTTGGCTTTTGATGTTGTCCAATGATTTTGAATAGGTTAAGAAGACACAGAGGTTAATTCCAGCCTCACCTCAAAAGATTCTCAAATAAATGAAGTGAATCGAATTTCTGTACTCTATCCTGTACCCCGAAGGCTGTCTGCATATCAGTACTTCATCAGAAACTGCTTTCCATCACTTTAGTTTGTGATCAATTATGTGTTACCTGATGGCCCAACTCAAAATGGCCACCAATGTAAAAATATGTTACATCACAGATATGTAACACATCACACACAATACTGAAGAAGGACTAGAGGCCCAATATAAAATTGCCTCATACGTTGCGTTCATGCTTTATGCGTCATGCACACGCCTTCACACTTCATGAGTTACGTGTCATGCAATTGCCTTCTTTCTTCCCTCTAAATGCTGCTGGTTCCTTGGCAGGCAAGATGAGTGTTGAGTGCCTCAATTGTGGCTTCCTCCCACAGCATCATGTTGAGTCGCACATGGCACAAAATGTCCTGTTGATTTCAAGGCAGAACCAGGTGCATATCAAATGCAAGAGCCTCTCACCTTGAAATATGGAGTTGTCCTTCACAGCCTATGAAAAACTGCAAGTGCTCTTAAGGCAAAGAGTCTCATAAGTCAGTGGATTATCAGTTGTACCAACGAGGTGCCTGCAGTTCCATAGTTATCTGGTGGTCTTTCTCTTTCACCCAGATCTTCCAGGGAATCTTTGTTACCAGTACTATGTGCTCAAAATATACAGGAAGGCAGGTAGGTGAAAGTTATTCCAGTTCAAGAGGACAAATAAAGACCATCAGCCACCAAACAGCTCTGCCAGCAACATCCATCACCCTTAGAATCTTGGCTTCTCATGAGATCTTTAAGGTTTTATGAGCAGTGGCATGTACGGAAACACAGCAGAGTTATATATATTGGTAACACTGCAAGTAGATCATCATTTCTGCGTTGACATTAGATATTTCACCTTTAATGAATGACTGGTGACATCACAAATTACATCACAATTGGCTTGAATTTTCATATTTTTGGATTGAAAATTGTAACCATAATGTCCTTTCAAATTATGTCTTCGGGGGGATTTCTGTATTCAGCGGTTTCTTAGTCTTCAGTGTATTTTGTTTATGTATTTATTTAATTTTCAACAATTTGAGGCTTACAATTATGGGCAATAAGGGACACATTTTCTAATCAAAGTGACAATGTGTGAGATTCCAAGGAATGTTCCGATTCAAGATATTCAGGTGGCAAACTAAAGAGGCATTAATGTTTAAGGATAAGAATTTTGAGTAGTGCTCCAACCTTTACTAAGAGAAGGTGAATAATTTTCCTCAGATGAAACTCCAACTCTCCTCAAAAAAGTATTTTCTGTGAATCTTTGGTGTGTTTAATGCAACCAGCTCCACCTCCCTCAAACCAGCTTCACATACAGTTCAGAAGTGCACACAAGGCTATGGGAGCAGGGCCTATTCTGTGTCCAGGCTCTAAGCCCATGCACCCCGACCTCTGGGTGCAGGATATGGCCAGTGACCGTGCCCTGCTCCTAGCCCTCTACCTATTAAAGCAGCCAACAAGGTATGATGTGGTTTTAACTACCACAGGAAAGATTTCTTTGCTCACTGCCTCATTCACTGCACCATCCACACTTGAAACAGGAACACCTACAGTGTGGTGAATAGCACCTTATTAATTACCCTTAATAATGCCATCTCAATCATAAGCACATTAGACTTAATATTTGTTGTTTAAATACTATCATAAGAAATGTGAACAATATAGTGTTTTCACAAAGGTTTTTTGGGTCCCTGGAGGTGGCCCAAAGCTCCACCTCACCTGTGCTGGGATACTAGTGCTTTATAGCAAGCTATTCACTCCTGCAGCGTGGGACAGTCAGACAGTGAGACATTGGGAGGCAGGAGGACTACAGGTCCCAGCATTTTTCTTGGGTCCCTGGAGGTGGCCCGAAGCTCCACCTCATCTGTGCTGGGTTACTGGTGCTTTATAGCAAGCTCTTCACTTCTGCAGCGTGGGACAGCGAGACAGTGAGACATCGGGAGGCAAAAGGACTACAGGTCCCAGGATTCTTCTTGGTTCCCTGGAGGCAGCCCAAAGCTCCACCTCACCTGTGCTGGGTTACTGGTGCTTTATAGCAAGCTCTTCACTCCTGCAAGGTGGGACAGTGAGGCAGTGAGACATCGGTAGACAGGAGGACTACAGGTCCCAACATCCTTCTTGGGTCCCTGGAGGTGGCCCAAAGCCCCACCTCACCTGTGTTGGGTTACTGGTGCTTTATAGCAAGCTCTTCACTCCCGCAGCACAGGACGCGCACGAGCTAATCCCCCAGGCAAAGCCCAGGCTAAGGGTGGGCCCGTCCTGCATCCATCGGAGCCAGGAAAACCCAGGCCAGGGCCACCCCCTTCGTTGGTTGGTGCCCCAGGAGGCCCTACCTGAGGTTTGGGGGCTGCACGATCCCAGGCCCCTATTTTTCACGCTAGCCAATCCCTCTGTCCTTATCACACTGGAATTACATGCCCAGTCTGACATATAATTTAAAGTTCTTACCAGTGGTCTGGAGTGTCCAGTGCAATTGAAATAAGGTAATGCAATAGCTCAGCGTGCTGTTTAGATCTTGTACCGGTACCTAGAACTCTATTGCACATATTCATATATTCAAATCAAGACTTTATCTGTATTCAGTTGTGTATGCCATACCGATAACTAGAGTGCAGAGGCAAAATAGAAAGATATTACCATGGTAAAACGGAAAGCGATGGATGGACCCTTGGGGCAAAGGAGAGTGAAGAAAATCCCTAGACACGCGGCATAGAATTGTACAGAGATTGATGAGTTAATTGAGAAGGTGGAGGGGTTACTTGTTCATAAAGACAAACTCCATGGCAAGTTAGGTAATGGGTCTGCTCCTAAGGTTACATCCAAAGGGTTACTCCACAAGGGAATTAGGCCCTTTCTCCAACAAACTAAAAAGGTGCGGTCCCCCAGTCCTAACAGTAAGGATACATCAAGTAGGAATATCTCTCCCCATGTGCCCAACTCAACATCCCCTGAAATGATAGACTTGGACTGCGTATCTGAGGAAATCCAAACTTTATCATCTAAAATTAACAAAGTTGAATGCTCCAATAGATGCGCGGTATTGATACTGCGGAGCCCATTGAGGTAGAAACTACGGCGTTTAGGCATCCCCCCAATAGAGATAGTATCCCTCTCATCAATCAGTAGCAATCCCTAAAGAGCAAAATTACGCAGTTTAGGGATTGCAGAAGTCGATTGGCTGACAATTTAACTAGTATATTGAATACATTTACAACACTGGTCAGGAAAACAAATAAGCCAAGGAAAGATCTGTGGGATGGGATGGGACAAATATTTACAAACAACCCCCACACACTAGATCCTACCAACATGAGAACTTGGCTCATCATGTTGATCACAGTAGCACAGGCAAAGAAGATTTGCAAAAAAAAAGCAACCCACAGCTTGACCAGAGAAAAACTTACTCCGGAATTATCCACATTTCCAACAGAGGATTAGGGAAATAATTAACTTAATGATCAATATAATATTCATATGATTAATGTTCCCAAATTGCCACCGGAAGGGAGGGAATCACAAGAATCGCTTCCCAACAAAGTGATCCACTGGATAGGACATTCTAGAGGCTGCAGGTCTGTTGTCAGAGAAGACATTCTGTATGCAAGGCACCTTAACAATACAAATAGTTCCCATGACACAATAGGGATAAAACTAAAGTCCCAGTATTTGGTGGAGGGACTAATCGAGCTTGAATTGAGATTCCGGACACCAAAAATGTCACAAATAAGACTCAAACTTAGTGACTCACATGAAATTAGGCCCCTATATGCCACCAATCTTGCAAAAGGCTGGATTGATGGACAACAGGAAGTTGATAGACAAGAGGTAGGGCCTGCACAGGGAAATCTTGGGAAGAGAGCAGGGAAGTATGGTAAGCTTGAAGACCCTAAGTCAGGGTGAAATTCCCCCAGAGATTATCCCAAGTCTTCAAACAGATCAGCCTAGTAACTTGCACTTGTAGAACCAGAACTTGTAAAAGATAAAGCTGCTGACGATAAGGCAATGCCCATGGTAGAAGCCGATTGCATAAGACTACTGTCCTGGAATGTTGCTGGGATAAAGGCTAAGCTTTCAGATCCTGAATGGGGTCACTTTATAGATTCACATCATATAATACTCCTACAGGAGACATGGGCTACCGATCAAGTCCATAGGGCTGGCCTTATGACCTTTTCCAAAAATGCCATCTCCTCGACCACATGAAAGGCCTCAAGGGACCTCATGATCTGGTTATGGCTGGACCTTTTCCCCTTAGTAAAGGTTGTTCGCTTGAAGAGTAGTGATCTCCCAGGCATAGAAATATGTATATCTGCCAAGCAAGGCTTTAAGTATATGTGGGCATAATGAACATATATGTAAGATATGTTTTATCAAGCTGTTTTTCTACCACGGTTGACCAACTTTTTGACATGCATGATAAACTACACAAGGGAGCAGTAAACATTATAGCAGGAGACTGTAATACACATATGCCCTGAAGATGGGCAAGACTGAGGCCCTCACTTTAACATTGGCGTTAAAAACTGCTTACCGCCGCAGCGACGGCCGCCAAAAGACCGTCGTCGCGGCTACCAGCCGTCTGCCATATTATGACCACAGCTGGATTTCCACCACAAGAATGAAGGAAATCCGGCTGTGTCCATGTTGGCAGATGGTGGTAAGTTGCCGCTGCTGGTCCAGTAGACCACCACCAGCCATATTATGACCAATGATACGGCCTGGTGGTGTTCTGCTGGTGGGTGCTGCTGGTTGTATCAGCGCCCTGTCATGTTCCCTGCCAGAGGACCCCCTGGATCCAGGTAAGTCAGGTCTCCGACAGGGGAGGGGGGTGTTATGTGCGTGTGGGGGGTTGTGTGAATGTTTACGTGTGCGTGAATGCGGGTGTGTATTGCGTGTTGAATGCATGTGTGCATGTATGGAGGTGTGAGTGCATGTATGTTGTGTTATGTGAATGCGTGTCTGCATGTGTGTTTGAAAGTGTGTGCGGATGTGTGTGTGAATGGTTGTATGCATGCGTGTAAGCATGTGGAAATGGATGTGTGTATGCGTGTGTGTGAAGGGGGCATGAATGTTGGGGGGTTGAGGGGGGTCTGGAGCGGTAGGGAGTGTGGGGGGGGGTTACTGGAAAGGAAGGAGGGGGAGACCCTATCAGTAACAGGGAAGGAATTCCCTGTCAGTGATATGGCCTACCGCCATGGTTTTCGTGGTGTTACGAATGCCATGGAACCCCCCCATGGCGGTAGGCGGGGTCATAATCCCACAGACGGAACAAGGCGGCCGCCAGGCTGGAGATGGATCCCTCAAGCCTGGCGGCTGTTACCGCCATGGCAGTAGGAGTGGAACATTGGCGGGTTGACCTCAGCCAACCCGCCAATGTCATAATATGGCAGTAAGTACCGCCAGCCTGCTGGCGGTACTTACTGCCACATTAACACCGACCACCGCCGGTTAATTAACACAATTAACGGATATGTTAAAAATTGAGGAATTGTGGAGCAGGCCTTGGTCAATGGGGAAAGACACTGCGCAGAAATTGATAAAAGAATATTGAGATCACATTGTGTTAAGTAAGAGCCTGGGTTGATCAGAAAAATGGGAGTATAACTGCACAATATTTGTTACATAAGTGTATTCCCAAATTTGAACCATATGTTGACAGAATCACTCCACTCCAAGCAAAACAACTATATATGTTGTTCAGATGTGGGGTTCTTCCCCTAAAGTCCTTCACTGCAAGTTGGGGGAAAAGAATTCAGCGATCAATCTTCCTGCCAACACTGCTCAGTGCTTAATGAATCTGAGGCTCAGTTTTTCTTTTTTTGTCTTCAATACGCCCAGGCGCGGAAAAAATTGATAATTCCACTATGCAAATTAATGGGTGTGAGACAATAGAAGATAATGTTATGAATCCTAAAAAGTGAAACCCAAGAAACAATTGTGTTTTCAGTTTCTCGCTATTTGCACTGGGCTTGGAGAATGAGACTTAGAATTACTACTTAAAAGACCCAGTAACCACGTGGACCCAAACAGATACAATCTAATTATGACTCTGGTATAGCATTTTATTTGAATGTTGAACTTATTATGGGTCGCCTGATGTAAATATTCGACATGGTAATGGGTATTAATTTGAAATGACTTTAGTATGTGCATGATCTGCAGTTTCTCGTTATTTGCACTGGTATTGGAAATTGAGACGGAACTAGTACTCAAAAGACCCACTACTTATGCAGGCCCAAATAGACACAACCTATGTACAACTTTGGTATAGTATCCCAAGTGATTGTTGAATTTATTGTGGTTTGACTTCTGCAAATATTCGACCTGGCAAATAGTACAAATTTTAATTGATCTTAGTGTGAACAAGATATTAATGTATTTTATTTATTTATTATGATATGCACTTTTATGGCTTCAAAGCCGAAATAAAGTATTTGCTGCACAAATAAATATGGCCACTCAAATTTTGCACAGCAATAATAATAATAACTATGTTACCGCCAGCGTCTATGCTGAGTTCTTGTGAGAACCCTCTATGATGACTGTTTGCCAACTTAGCTTGCTCAGAGCCCAGAAACAGGTTACCAAGTGCAGTCCTCAACAACAGGATAATATGTACCAACACAAAGCAATGATTTACTAAGCCATTCTTACCAGGCAACCACCGTGTATCAATGCAAAAGTAAATGATCGTGGGGGACAGACATCTACACGTTTGAGAGTTATGCCTGTCCCAGGGCCGTTTCCTGCTGTTAAGCAATTGGTCCAGTCATGTGGGCCACACCAAGGCATTTAGGAAAGTTTTACATAGTTTGGATGATCGGATAATAAACGTAGGTTAGGATTCTCACTATTAAACAATAATGTGTGGTTTGTATCCTTTTTCTCTAAGTTATTTAGCCTTTGCCTCCGTTGGTATAATAATCACGAAGGAAGTAATGCATATTTTCTACAATCCTCACTGAATTGCCTCTTAGATGTGTGTGTACTGATTTGGGGGTCTGAAAATGGGCAGGATTCTCTTATTGACTGAAAGTCACCTGGCAGGTTGGTTTTCATCCAAATTCCTCACTTACAAATAGGTGCAGTCACTGGGAGGAATGTGAGTAACCTATATGTTTGCCTGGCTATATCCATAACTTTAGAGGCTAGGGGAAATCTATCTAGATGTTCTCCCCACAAGTGGGTGGGGTGTGAGAGAAGCGCCCACCCAATGCATTGGTCATGCATATCAGTCTATGTACACATGGCTTGATCTATAGCCAGTAACTGACTTCGGGCCACATCAGACTCAAACATGATGCCCCTGGCCTTCAGCCAGGAGCAGCACACTCCAATTCAAATTATATACTCACAGCCTTTTGATATGTGTAGTGACCCTATTCCACTGAAACGAGCTGATCATTGCCTTTGACAGTGCATAACATATCAGGTCAGCATTGCATTTGGCTTCTGGCAACTGTGTCGAATTCCTGAGCCTGCTCTGAAGCAATGGGGAAAATTAAACGGTTCTGCTTTTCTAATCACATTGGTGTCATTTGATGAGTCAACGTGATGTTTGGCAGAGAACATGTGAAGCTTAGTTCTGGTATTCCGTACATATCTGTCAAATGGAGCTCACAAGTTGAGCTCGAGACACAGATGGTTTGGGTGGAACAACCATAGGTCAGCCACCCTGTTGCTTAGATTATGTTATACATGGGCACAGTTTGTTTCAGTGCGATGGATCTGCTGTAGGGTTCAGTCATTGCACAGGTCCTATGCTACGAGTTTAGTGAACATTGTAGAACACTGTGAGCAGTTAGATGGGACCCTATTCCACTGAAACTAGCTTATCATTGCCCATGGTGCAAGGGTGGCAGCGTTGGCACGTGGCAGCAATTTGTGCGCCAGAGCATGGAAAAAGGACAGGAACTTCCCATGTCTTGTAGATACGGTGCATTCCTGCCCTTTTCTTTTGACTCGGGGCAGTGCAGCAAGAAGGCTTGTGGCGCTGCCCTGCGCCAAAACGTTGTCAATGAGGCCTTGAGTCTCATATAAAAATAAACATAATTGGCACATGGAAGATTTTTGATACTCACTATTAAGGCAATGTGGTACATGCGTAACTGTCTGTCACTACCTGAAATGCTTGTTTGTGACGTTTGGGGTTTTATTATTAGCAAGGCATCAAAGAAAACATCAGACGTGGTCGTAAAGCCAGCAATCTCGCCTTACCCTCACTGGTGCCTTCTTTTAGCTGTAGATAAAACAAGGCAATTATTTTCCATAGGAATAAATACATTCAAAAACCTGTTTTTTATTGTTTTTTTTATCAGGCACTCCCACATCTATTGGTTTAAATACTATGCAAACAGAATACATACAAGGGTTGTTTTCTCATGTATTCATAATTTTGAAATATGCCATTTAAAAAGCAGTCTATTAAATTCTAACATGGTGCAAGCTTGACAACAATAATGAAGTGTGCGACTGTGGAACAATCTGACTCCAGGCATCTGGTCCCCAATGACGTGACCTTGCGCAAGTAAGAATGGCAGATGGTATTTTACAAGACATTATGGAAAGGTCACTGAATGAAAGTCCCTCTCTCGGATTTGTCAGAAGCGTGTGCCGTGGTCAGCTGCAGCCTACTCACTGGAGATAATAATAAAAAAGGAAGGAAGTGGTCACCTTTTCAAAACGGCTTTGTTGTCCGTGAGTCATCCCATCTCCACTACTTTAAAGACCATATCTGAACAATTGTTTGACAACATGTTCCATGAGGAAACAAAGGATTCTCTCTCTCAAGCATTCCTCTGCACACATTGCATCGCACATAAAAGAATGCAGAACGCCATCAGTTTGTTGAAATCACAAACATACAAGTACTGTTTAGCGATTTGAAGGGGGCTTAAAAAAAAGCACGCACAATGCAAGAAAAATGTCCTGTTGATTTTTAGGTAGAGCGCGCAAGCGCTTTGACCTGTTGTAATATCTCATTTTTAAACAAGTCCACCACACGCTATTCTCCATCACTCATTCGTGGGCGTACCTTTCAAAAATCCTTTGTTATCATTGGTAAATGCTTTACGTTTGTCCCTCCTTGGGACAGTTTTGTTACTGCCTTGGCCATCGACCCTGTTACATGGATAATTGCATTTTTGCTGATAGATTTGACTGCAATCGAACTTCTTTTTCCTTTTGTGTCTCTCCTTCGCCCTCATGCTCATTGCGGCCCTGGCACTTTGAATCAGCCGGTTTATGTCAACTGTTTTACTTTTCATTTTCAATTTAAGTGTCAAGAAACGACCAGTTAGGAATTTACAACGCTAATAGTTCTAACTCGAGCAAACGCAAGACCCATTGGAAATGCTTGTCTTGTTAGCAGGCAACTGGCATTGTAAATCTAAGAATTAACATTTTGTGATGTACGATCATGCATTCAATATTGAGCGTCCTTCACTCACAGCTACACTCGCTCTTTGTGATAGCCAAGGGCCTGGAAGTAGCAGATCTAGAGTCAAAGACGATCTTTAACTCCCCACAAATCTACATGTATTTAATTTTCTTATATGAAGTTTTCCACTTTCCTGCTTTTAACACAGGTTGAGCAGCATGCCGGAATGCACACAGGGTTAGATTTAAAGCCTGAACCAATACAGCTAAAATCCTCAGTACACAAAATACTCTCTTATACTCATTCATCTGTAAGGTCTTACATATGGTCATCCACATTTGCCACAAAGCATCTGAAAAAAACTGTATTTGATTAAGTTCTTCTGTACAGTGTTAATGTTAACGTTAAAAGATAAATTATTTATATATGTATGTTCATAGATACATCTAAATGTATGTATGTCTATATATATATAGATATATATATATATGTATATATAGATTTGAATATAGATATATAGCTATAGAGATATATGTATTCACTGAGAAACCAAACGTTAAGGTGAGGCTATAGTTAGGTGAATATCTCAGTGACAGCATTAACATTTTGACAAAAAAAAACACAGAAATTCACCAGTTAAAGTTAGCAAGGCTGACAATAACTTGCACCCTTGTAAAAGGGGAGGGGGCTGTGCAGCTCCCCTGCTAAGGCATTCTCAGGCCCCAGGGACCTCATTGCCCAGGGCCAGAGGTGGTTGCCGTGGTGCCCAACTTGGACACCCATATACCATATACTGCAGCTGTGGGTGGAGCCCAAGGGTACCCATGGCCCCCAGTCAGCTCTTGACATGGTGAGGAAGGTGGCATTGCTATCACCTTGAAGAGAGCTGCTATTTATGCCTGTTCCCTCTGGGTGGCGGCAATATGTGTTCTGCCTGCATCAGTGTGGGCAGAGAAACAAAACACAAATCTGCTCCCAGCCAGTGGACTTAGGGGCTTAGTTACAAGCCCCGAGCACCACCAGAACGTCACATTCAGCGATGTTCCAGTGGGGCTGTGACCAATTCCACATTTACCTGGCGTGCAATGAGTGTTGCTGTAGGGGTTTACACGCAACACCCAATGCTTCTGACACTGCCCAAGATTTATGAGAAATCGTAAACCTGAGGTAGTGACGAAAACTAATGCCATCCCAGTGGTGGTGTTAAAGTGGCACAACGAGGAGAAATAATTTTATTTCTCCTCATTTTTGCTTTTTCTATACGTGCTGCATTCTGCAAAACACATAGGAAAAGCAAAACACCCTTAACCCCTTAGCTGCTGGGCCTTTCCCCCCAGTGCTGAGCCCTTTTTTGGCTGTTTGTGGTGTTTCACACTTAAGGTTTCATAACATTTTTTCCACATAAGCTATCCATGCCAAATTTGCGTCCTTGTTTTCCAACATCCTGAGGATTCTAAATGTACCCAGGGATTATGGATTTCCCTGCTTGGGACCAAGAAATTAGGCAAGATACAGCTAGAATTTGGGTGTTTTGGGGAAAAATGAGAAACAAGTGCTGCAGGAGAAAGTATCTGTTTATTGCTCCGGTAAATGGCATCAACAAAGGCTTTCTAGTGCTAAAATTAGCATCTTCCCAGCTTTCACAAACAGGCATTTTACCGGGACATACCCCATTTTTACTATTTTTTGTGCTTCCAGCCTCCTTCAGTTAGTGACAGAAATGGGTGTAAAACTAATGGTGGATCCCAGACAGCTAAACATTTCCGAAAAGTAGACAACATTCTGAATTTAGCAAGGGGTAATTTGTGTAGATCCTTCTAGGCTTTCCTATAGAAAGTAATAGTTGAAATAAAAAAATATTGAAATTGAGTTGAAAAAAACAGCCGTTTCTGTCTACGTTTTCATCTGTAACTTTTTCCATCTATGGCAGATTTTCAAAAGCAATATACCGTTATGCCCACTGGACACTTCTGGTTGTGGGAATATAAGGGGCTTCTAGGTTCAAAAAGAACCCAAGGTACCCAGAGCTAATCAATGAGCTGCACCTTGCAATGGTTTTTTCATTGTGTACAGGGTGTACAGCAATTAATTTGGTAAAATATAAAGAATGAAAAATAGATAACAAGGAAACCTAAACATTTCCAGAATGGGCACCAGATATCAAGTTTAGAGCAGTGGGTATCTGCACATTTCTGAATTAGGGGGTTCCAATGTGTATTACAGGGCATTTCTAAAAATGACTTATTTTTTACACACTGTCTTAAATATGAAAGGTGAACATGCACAGATGGACAATTGGTAATAACACTTGTTCTACTATTCTGTGTTACCCCAAGTCTCTCGATAAAAATGGTTCCTCACTTGTGTCTGTAGGCCTAGTGCCTTCTACAGGAAATGACCCAGAATCCTTTCCAAACTTAAAATTTTGTCTAAAACACAGATTTTTCTCACATTTTGGTGCTGCAAAGCTATGGAATCTGAGGGGAACCACAAACTTCTTTCCATCTAGAATTCCCCCAAGAATTAAAATGGTACCTCACTTGTGTGGGAAGGCCTAGTTCCCATGACAGGAAACACCCCAAAACGTAACGTGAACACATAACATTTTTACATTGAAAAGAGATGTGTTTTTTGCAAAGTGCCTAGCTGTGGATTTTGGGCTCTAGCTCAGCCGACACTTTGGGAAACCAGCAAACCTGTACATTTATGAAAACTAGACACATAGGGGAATCCAGGATAGGGTGACTTGTGGGGCTTTTACCAGGTTCTGTCACCCAGAATCCTTTGCAAACTTCAAAATGAGGCTACAAAACACATTTTTCTCACATTTTGGTGCTGCAAAGTTCTGGAATCTGAGAGGAGCCACAAACTTTCTTCAACCCAGCATTCTCTGAGGTCCCCCGATACAAAATGTTACCTCACTTGTGTGGGTAGGCCAAGTGGCGTCGACAGGGAAGGTCCCAAAAGGTTTTGCAACAATAATGATAACTAAGGTGAGTGCGATAATTAGTCCTGGGATGGGAACCATTTAGGGAAACCTATGAAAACCCAGACGTTTCTGAAAAGTAGACATCAAGGGGAGCCCAGGGAGGTTTCACTTTTGAGGATTTCCCAAAGATTTTTTCCCCCAGAATGCCCTGAATGCCTTGAATAAAAGCACTATTTTTCCTTGCATTTCTGTGACGTAAACTACAGGAATTTACAGGGATCCACAAACTGCTTACCACCCAGCGTTCCTCAGCTTGTCCCAGTAAAAACACTACCCCACTGGTGTGCCTGGGTTTAGTGCCCCTGACAGCAATGAATCACACAACGATCAATGGCAGTCTTTACAAGAGTGCTACTGTTGACCCTGGGGTGATCCATTCCTGATGCAGGCACAAGGCGCACTCATAAGACTGGGGTAGCTTTTTTATCAAGGCAAGTGGGGAAACCCTGGGTGGTAGAAATTTTGTGGTCCCTGTATATTCTTTTAGTTTGTGTGACAGAAATGCAATGAAAAATAGAGTTTTTATTAAACGTTTGCAGGGTATTCTGTGTAAGAAAACTTTGGGGAATCCACACAAGCCACACCTCCTTGGACTTCCCCGGGTGTTAGGTTTCCCCATATGGCTGCCGAGCCCAGGACCAAAAACGCAGGTGCCCGCCTTACAAACCAGGTTGTTCAGTGACAGATAAGATTGATGCTTCCACAATATGATTTGCGCCCTTCCCTGTTGCAGCCCTGTGAGAAGATGGGGGTTACCCAAACCATGTGAGTCGACCCGTAAAACTGCAAGGTGGGTTCCTGCACTAACCCCATTTTGAGCGTAAGGCTCAAAATATGTTTAACTCTGCCAGCGAAGTGGGAGTCCACTGGCATGGCCTAGAACGGGGGCCTAGAGTGCCTCCAAGCTATTTCAGAAATTGTTTGGCATGCAAATTTGTTTGCTGCACAATTTCCTATAGGAAATCAACATCCAAAATTAGATGAAAATAGTCAATTGGCAAAAAGCTGGCCGTATCTACTTTACATCCAGCGTCACCAGTAAAAGGTGGAATTTGGGGCTGAACTAAATTGGGGGGCTGCCAAAAGAGCATTCTATCTGTGCTTGCTGCCACACGGTTGTCCCGCTGCACAGACTGTGCTTGTGAAGGGACAGCATGACTGTCCTCACCATCGCCCTCAGAATCACTGGAAGAGGAGTCGTTGGATGGGATTCTGCGAACGGAAAAATCATTTCAAGATTCTGCTCCATTGTACTCTCCCTCAGATGCTGTGTCAGTATCTGCTGTCTTAGGCCCTCATTACAACATTGCCAGTAAAGGCCGCTTACCGCCGTGCAGAAGACCGCCAACACACCGCCGCAGCAGCAGAATACCGCCACAGCTATTACAACCCGCAGCTCGGAATCCGCCAAAATCCAGACACCCACACAAGTCTGCCACACCAAAGGTCAGTGATAAACTGGCGATAACAAAACCGACACCGTCACGCCAACAGGAATACACCCACACTATCACGACCCACGAATCCACGTGGCGGCCTTTCAACCGCGGTATTCCATTGGTGGTACACACCGCCGTGCTCAAAATACACACACATTTACAAAACACTACCACATTGGACAAATCGAAATGCACACACCTGATACACATACACACACCATTCCCACACACTCAATACAATATAAAACACACACCCACATCACCCACAAACCCCTCCGACCACAATTACGACAGAAGGCCAGAGAGAGACTCCACCATCAACAAACTAGCATCTACAGGTACTCAACACCATTACTCACACAACATCTACGCACCTCACACAACACACACAAACACATCCCCTCACACATCACAACACACACTACCTCACACATCACCCACACCACCCCATGGCATCCCAAAGACACCCCAGGTTTTCTGAGGAGGAGCTCTGGGTCATGGTGGAGGAAATCATCCGGGTAGAGACACAGCTATTCAGATCACAGGTGCAGCACACCACCATAGCTAGGAAGATGGAGCTATGGTGCAGAATCGTGGACAGGGTCAACGCAGTGGGACAGCACCTAAGAACTAGGGATGACATCAGGAAGAGGTGGAACGACCTACGGGGAAGGTACGTTCCGTGGTCTCAAGACATAACATCGTGGTGCAGAGGACTGGCGGTGGACCCCCACCTCCTACCTCACAACTAACAACATGGGAGGACCAGGTCTTGGCTATACTGCATCCTGAGGGCCTTGCAGGAGTAATGGACTCTGGTAAGGCAAATCTTTCACTACTTCATCCGCCACCCTACCTGCATGCTATCAGATACCCCCACCCTCGCCGTCACCCCCATCACTCCAACTCCTCACATATGTCCCACTATCACAACCCACACATCCCAACACCAAGCCCTGCATGCAACAACAAAGTATGGACACCCATCACCAATGCATGGCCACTACACATACCCACACAGACCCCAAACCAATTATCACACAAGGTCCTACACAAGTGTGCTAGCACTGGTGTACAGGGTCACCCACCCATTGCACACCATGGCACACACAGATGCAATAATTATGCCTTTACACCCCTGCAGGACCCCTACCCAACGTCACCGGACAGGAGGTTTCAGACATGTCCATTCCCCCACAGAAGAGGCCCACAGTGATTACAGCAGTTCTGTCCATCTGGATCTAGATGACCAGCTCGGCCCATCTGGGACCTCGGGACAGTCGGTTCCCCTCACACTGGCGCAAGCCACAACAGAGCCTTCCCCCTCTGAAAACACCAGCACAGCACCCACCCAGCGGGCCGATACCTCTGTCCCCAGGACACGTCAAGCAGCAGTGTGTCCACCACTACAGGGAAACCAGCTTAACTCACCACCCCAACAACAGCAGGAACCTGGGGGCAGTGGCAGTGGGCATACGGTTCAGGGGACAGAGGCCCAGGAACACAGGGGAACTGGGAGGGCTGCTGTGCGACAGGGGGAGGACAGGCCCAGGGAACCCACTCTCCACGAGGCCCTTTCCAACATCATGGGAGCCTACCACCATTCCCAGGAGACGATGGCAACGGTAATGGCCAATTTTCAGGAGACCCAGTGGCTGCAGGAGGAACAGTATTTGGAGTTCAGGGAGGAACTCAAAGCCATCAATTCCACCCGGGGCACCATTGTAGGGGTGCTGAAGGAACTCGTCAACACCAGGAGGGACAATGTGGCACAAGAAGGGGCCCCTGACACTAGCCTGGACGATGAACTGCCCATCACCTCCACCGGCACTAGTGAACAGGAGGCACCGCCACAGGACCACGACACCAGCACCCCACCCCCTGCAGATGGAGAACCACCCCGCAAGCAGTCCCTGACATCCTGGACAAAGACAGAGAACAATGCCAAGACCCCCGCCAAGAAATGAGACCACCCTGATTGTCATCCTTTTGCCCCACTTTGTCACCCTGTCCATCCATCAACTGCCCCAGCTCCACTTCCTATGCCCCTCTGGACAATGCAACTGAGAGACTAATAGACTGTACTCTGCCATGGACATTCCTCCACCATCACCCCTTACCATTTTACAACCCCCTCCACTATTTAGCACTTAAATAAACACCCTTAAATCACAAAACTATCTGGAGTCAGTCTGTGCTTTTGAAGATGTGTATTTGCAATAACTGAGGAAAAATGCAATATCCATTGTATTGTCAACATACCTATGTCACACAGCTCTAGTCCATGAGGAAACAAAGCAGATGTCACACACTGGGACCCACATCGTGAGTCACCTGCAAATGTCGAGGGACAACTGTTAGACACACACTAACCCTTAGGGACAACCCCAGACCCAGACAACTATTCACACTGTATAGGGTCCATGTCCTCACCTAATAGCCACACACAGTGCCTCTGGAGTTGTCCCATCACATAAGGGATGCTGCTATTCCTCAGAATGTAAGCGTACTGAACTCTCATTCAGCTGAATCTGCGCACATTATGAGGTGTCTGGGTGGGGGAGGTGGGCTGTGGGATCCCCTAGGCCAGGGTGAGTTTAGTAGGCAAGATCCCTTCGTAAGGCAGGCCATGTGGCACCCCACCCCACCAGTGTTCAGAACCAACTACACCTAGTGAGGCTCGTGTGACATCCATGTGTGCATCAATCGGGCATAGGCTTTGTACCCCATGTCCCTGTGAATAATTAGGGAAATCTAAGTGCACTGCATAGTGCAGAGGTCTTCTGTGTCTGTAGTGTCCGCCAACGGAAGCGGTATTGCATGCACTCAACATGTCTTTCTTCTGTCTCCCCCCCCTTTTTGGGTCTCCCTGTTCTTGTGTGCAATAGCATCATCAGGCGGAGGAGCAGTGGCACCGGAGCAGGAGGGAGCTGCATCCCACATGGCTCTGGAGGGCGAGACAATGAAGTCTGAAGCCACCAGTGACACGGAGGGCGAGGGGAGCTCCACAGCAGGGACAGGAGCTGAGACCAGCGACACGGACTCCTCCTCTGATGTGAGCTCCCTTGCAGTAGCGGGCCCCACTGTGCCCCCACATCTACAGGTACAGCCACCAACCCCCCTACCAGCACCGCCCTCCCAGCAGCCCCTCAGCGTGTGCCCTGTGGCCGCTTACTCAGGAGGGTGGGCATCTCCTTCGCCCCAGTCACCTCAGACCCTGCCCCTGTCAGCCCTGCTGCCCTCAGTGAGGAGGCCATTGACCTCCTCAGATCCCTCACTGTTGGGCAGTCTACCATTCTGAATGCCATCCAGGGTGTAGAGAGGCAGTTGCAACAGACCAATGCATAGCTGGAGGGCATTCATTCTGGTCAGACAGCCCAACAGAGAGCTTTTCAGACTCTGGCCTCAGCACTGATGGCAGCCATTGTCCCTGTGTCCAGCCTCCCCCCTCCAACTTCCTCCACCCAGACCCAAACCCCTGTACCTCAGCCTATCCCAAGCACACCATCAGACCAGCATGCACACACCTCAACACACAAGGGAAGCTCTGGCAAACATAAGCACCACACATCCCACAGGCACTCACACAAGCATCATACCCATGCAGACATACCAACAGCCACTGCCTCCACTGTGTCCCCACCCTTCCTCCACATCCTCCTCCTCTCTCCCTGTCTCGTCTCCACTCACACCTGCATGCACTACATCCTCAGACACTGCCTCCATCACCTTCACGCCCATCACCACACCCTGCTCACATGCACTCACCTCCCCCACTACCATTCACACATCCCCTGTTTCCTCTCACAGTGTGTCTGTGAGCCCACCTCCCAAGGTACACAAACACAGCCACACACTTACCCAACAGCCATCCACCTCACAACAGCCTCCAGTCCAGGCACCTTCACCCAAAGTCAGCAAACGTACACCTCCTACAACGACTACCTCTTCGTCCACTCCCAAACCCCCTCCATCTACCCGTCCCAGTGTGTCCCAAAAACTTTTCCTGTCCAACCTTGACCTCTTCCCCTTACCTCCCCCACCCCTTCAGTCATCTAGGGCACGCCTTTCCAGGTCCCAACCCAGCACCTCAGCCACCACTTCAGCAGGAACAGTGGTGCCAGCAGTAACCGGCTTCTGGAGTGCGCCAAGCAGCAGGGCAGCCAGTGTGCCAAGGAGCCAGACCACGGATAGTCCCCCACCTCAGAAGCATAAGAAGTTGGCCACTGCCCGGAGGGAGAAGGGTAAAACACCTGCCACCAAGGGCCCTCCCAGGACTACAGTTGGGAGTGGGAAGAAAGCTGCACCACCATCCAAGGTGGGGAGGGGCACAGAAAGAAAGGGAAGTTGCCGGCAAACTGCACGGTGGACAAGACCGCTACCAGCACCGCTGCCCAGGACACCGCCGCCACCAGCACCGCTGCCAAGGACTCCGCCGCCACCAGCACCGCTGCCAAGGACACCGCCGCCAGCAGCACAACTGCCAAGGACACCGCCGCCATCAGCACCGCTGACAAGGACACCGCTGCCACCAGCACCGCTGCCCAGGACACTGTCACCAGCAGCACCGCTGCCCAGGACACCGCCGCCACCAGCACCGCTGCCAAGGACACTGCTGCCAGCAGACCACTCACTGAGCCACCCACCAGCACCGCAGGCCCATGAGCGACACAAGCACCGCTGCTACTGAGGCCACCATGAGCAGGATGAAGCACTCTGGGCACAAAGCCCCCTCCAGAACCAGTGGAGATTCACATCCACTACCTCTGTCCTTGGAAGGATAAAGCACTCTGGGCACAAAGCCCCCTCCAGAACCAGTGGAGAAAGACATCCACTACCTCTGTCCTTGGCAGGATGAAGCACCCTGGGCACAAAGCCTCCTGCAGAACCAGTGGAGATTCACATCCACTACCTCTGTCCTTGGCAGGATGAAGCACTCTGGGCACAAAGCCCCCTCCAGAACCAGTGGAGATTCACATCCACTACCTCTGTCCTTGGCAGGATGAAGCACTCTGGGCGCAAAGCCCCCTCCAGAACCAGTGGAGAAAGGCATCCACTACCTCAGTCCTTGGCAGGATGAAGCACTCTGGGCACAAAGCCCCCTCCAGAAACAGTGGAGACTACTATCCACTTGATAGACTGTGGGTTTACACTCCCCAGGATAAAGCAGTGGGCAAACCACCCACTGGAGAGACTTGAGAGACTGTGGCTTTGCACTCCCCAGGATAAAGCAGTGGGCAAAACACCCACTGGAAAGACTTGAGAGACTGTGACTTTGCACTCCCCAGGATAAAGCAGTGGGCAACCCACCCACTGGAAAGACTTGAGAGACTGTGGCTTTGCACTCCCCAGGATACAGCAGTGGGCATGGAGCTCCCTTGTGGATCTGGCATCGTGCACCCATCCGGCTGAGGTGCCCCCCCTTCCCATTCCCCTGAGTTGCCTGTTGTATTTCTATCTGATGCCCCTGCAGTGTTCTCTCCGTTTTGAGCGGGTATTGAGTGTGGGCCTCGCCCATGCATTTTGGGCCCAGTGGTCCACAGACTTAAATGGTGCAATACCTGGACTTGTATTCTTGGTGTATATATTTGTTTATAGTGTATATATATTTTTGAGTACTGGATTTTAATAGATTACAATGGTTACAATCATTTCCTTTTGTCTTTGCATTCTTCTAGGGGGGTTGGGGGTGAAACTGTAATGTATCAACATGTATTAGTGTGTGTGTTGTGGTGGGTGAGGGTGGGGGTGGGGGTGTTGCATGTGTGTGTCACTCTCTTTTCCCTCCCCCCTCCCCTGTGTCGTAGGTGCAGTACTCACGTGGTCTTCGCAGCCGGCGTTCGTGCTCCTGGTAGAGGAGTAGGAAGACAAAGGCAGGGAGAATATGGAGTTCTGGCTCCATGGCGTCCTGGTTCCTCGTGGGGTGTGTAGAGGTGAACGTTTTCTCTTCCAAGTCCTGTTTCCACCATGTTTTTGTTCGCGGTGAATCCGCCCCGGAAAAGGTGGCGGATTGGCCTGTTGTAATACTGTGGGCGGTACATTGTCTTCCGACCTGTCTGTTGGCGGTTACCGCCGCGGTGTTTGTTTCTACCGCCGTGGCGGTCGGAGTGTTAACGTGGCTGTCTATGTTGGTGGTTTCCCCAATGGACGTGATTCAATTTTTTTTGTGGCCGGCCTGTTGTCAGTTTTACCGCCGCTTCAACACCGACCGCCAGGGTTGTAATGACCCTTTAGTCTCTTATCCTGCCTCATAAACCGAGTTATGGCTTGAGCAGCAGTCATCCAACGAGACCCCATTTCTGGAACTGGCTAAACTGTCCCTCTAAAATAATAGCCTACATAGAAGGCAGATGTGGTCACAAAATTGCTGATGAATGTGTGTGTGCAGTTCTCTGAAGACACTGAAAAAAACAAAAAGACACACTATTACTTCACCTTGCCACATACCCATCATCACGTCCTTTAGCGCTGGTGGCACCCAGTCCGACAATCATTTTTGGTGATCCTACTCCCATGACCTCCTCCTCAGATTCCCTCGCTACCACCCAGCAAAAGTGCCCTTTATCTCTCCGTAGTTCCCGTCGCAGATACATTTCATTTGTTTTGAAGCACAGGTAACAGATAGCTTTACTAATCCACACAGCTATTCTCATAAAATACAGATCTGTTCTTTGCAGCAGGCATATAAACCTGTGCTACTTTATGGCATCAAAATTGCCAATAGACAAAACTCTGCTCTCGTTCTCTAGCAGGAACATAATCCCAAGATTTATCTTGACATTTTTCATTGTTATTGCTGCCTAAAAGCTATATAATTAAGATGTATATATATATATGTATATATATATATATATTAGATAGATAGATAGATAGATAGATAGATAGATAGATAGATAGATAGATAGACAGATATACTGAGAGAGTGTGTCTCTCTCTCCATATGCATATGTAAAGAGATCACTATATATGTGTGTGTGTGTGGTTTCCCTGGGGGCTGATCGCATGCATGTACAAAAGTGATCTCTCTAAACATATATATATATATATATATATACATATATATATATATATATATATATATATATATATATATATATATATATATATATTTACAAACACACATGTATAAAAAATATATACATATGAGAGAGAGAGATTCATCTCCTTCCATAGAGTCTCTCTCTCTCTCTCTCTCTATATATATATATATATATATATATATATATATATATATACATATATACATATATACAAATATCTTTTTTTATAGATGTGTGATATTCTTGGGGAAGGGTGATCATGGTCCCCAGAGAAACCACACATGTATTAAAAAAAACTTTGCCCCCACATGGAGTCAGCCCTGCTCACGGGTGAACCCCTGTTAATTTCATTTTTTTTGTAATATTATTTTTAATTTTTATCCCGGGGGGGGGGCATCGTGCCCCCCTCCTTCCCAGGGGTAAATAAACTTTTTTTTTATTTCCCCCTGGGCGGGGCTGCCTAATCCTACAAGGTCTGACCCCACTAGAGTAAAACCCTGGAGTGTCTGGTGATGTTTCCTGGCCATGGATCACAGTGTGGCTGCGATCCACGGCCAGGAAACCCTTTAAGGAAGGCCTTGTTTGAAGGACGAGAGTCTCCCCTCTCAAACGAAGCCTTCCTGAAAGCTGGGGAGCCCTTTTTGGGCCTTTTTCCCCATCAGAGTAGAAAGCGGCCTTACCTGCTGCTTCCTGCTCTGGTGGGGAAAACAACTGTGACGGCAGCACACATTGCTGCACGCTGAAGTCACAGATAGGCGGGTAGACACAGAGGGGGTCATTGCAACCCTGGCGGACGGTGTTAAAGCAGTGGTAATACCGCAAACAGGCCAGCGGACAAAAAAAGGGAATCATGACCCTGGCGGAAACCGCCAACAAAGACAGACACTTTAACACACCGCCCGCCACGGCGTTACAGACAAGCAGCGCGGCGGTCACCGCCAACAGACAGGCGGAAGACAATGTACCGCCCATAGTATTACAACCCGCCAATCCGCCACCTTTTCTGGGGCGGATTTACCGTGGATAAAAACACGGCGGAAACAGTTGCTGCAATGGGAAAACGCTCACCTGAACACATCCCACGAGGAACGAGGACTCCATGGAGCCAGAACTACAAATACTCCCTGCGCTTGTCTTTCTGCTCCTCTACGACCACCATCTACGTAGGCGCCGAAGACAACAGTGAGTACTGCACCTACGGCATGGGGGAGGGTGGAGGCAAAAGTTAGGGGGACACCCACGAAACACCCCCACCCCCACCCTCGCATATTACAACATACACACCAATGCATTTCCACACATCACAGTAACAACCCACAATCCCCCCGGAAGAATGCAAAGACAAAGCGAAATCCGTTCAAACATTGTAATGTTGCAATAAACAAGTCTTACAAAAATATACAGATATATACGAAAATCTGGCAGAAATATATACAGTACGAGAAGTAGTGCAGATATGTACATATCAATGTCCGTGCACCACTAGTCCAAAAATGCGTGGGCGAGGCCCACAAAAGATACCTGACCACAATCGGAGAGAACACTGCCGGGGCATCAGATAGAAATACTACAGGCACCTCAGGGGGAAGGGAAGGGGGGGCACCTCAGCCGGATGACTGCAAAGCCAGATCCATGACAGGGCTCCATGCCCACTGTTCAATCCTGGGGAGTGCAAAGCCACAGTCCCTCAAGTCTCTACAGTGGGTGGGTTGCCCACTGTGCCATCCTGGGGAGTGCAAAGCCACAGTCTCTCAAGTCTCTTCAGTGGGTGGCTTGCCCACTGTGCCATCCTGGGGAGTGCAAAGCCTCAATTTCGCAAGTAGATAACATCCGCCAGTGGCTCGTGAGGGGGACTGGTGCCCAGACTGGATTAGTCTCCCCGTGAAAGTTCCTGTCCCGTCAGTGTCCCAGATGCACATGGGATAAGGATGCTTGATGTGGCGGTCTATTCATTCTTACCCGGTGCATGCCCTGTTCAGCGGTCTTCACCATGGCGGTCATTGCCCTGTTCAGCTGTGCTTTGCAATGGCGGTGCTTGCCCTGTTCAGCGGTCTTCACCATGGCGATTCGGGACTGTTCAGCGGTGCTTTGCCATGGCAGTTCTGGACTGTTCAGCGGTCTTCACCATGGCGGTCATTGCCCTGTTCAGCGGTGTTTTGCCATGGCGGTTCTGGTACGGACTTTGGTGTGTGGCATGACGTTCCCTAGACTGGGCATTGGTGTGTGGCATGACGTTCCCTCATAGCCCACCTGGGCTGTGGCAGCCGGGGCCCTCCTGGGTACTGACTCCGGCGGTGGTCTCCTGACTAGTGACGATACTTGGGCCCTCCTGGGTTATGACTCCGGCGGTGGTCTCCTGACCAGTGACGATACTTGGGCCCTCCTGGGCACTGACTCCGGCGGTGGCGGTGGTCTCCTGACCAGTGACGATACTTGGGCCCTCCTGGGCTATGACTCCGGCGGTGGTCTCCTGACCAGTGACGATACTTGGGCCCTCCTGGTCACTGACTCCGGCGGTGGCGGTGGTCTTCTGACCAGTGACGACGGTGCTGGCGGTTGGGTCTCGACCTTCTCTGCTGTGATACTAACAACAGGCTGGGCAGACTTCCTCTGGCCCTTCCCCACCTTTGGTGGATTCACAGCTGACTCTCCAATCCCCTTGGAACCCATGTGAGTTGTTTTCCCACCAGGAGTCTTCACACGGTCCCGTCGTCCACTCCCCAATTTCAGAGCCTTTACAGGGGGTGGGCTGCCAGTGCCTTGGCTCCGGGTCACACTGCCTGCCCTGGTGGCCGGTGCACTCCACATACCTTGAACAGGCACCACTTGCATTGGAGGCTTTTTGGCTGAGGCGCTACGATGGGACTGATGAATTGGAGGAGGGGTGGGGGCAAAAAGGTCAACTTTACAGAGGGACAGTTTCTGACGAACACTGGGATGGGTAGTTGGAGGGGGCCTGGGAGTGGAGGAAGAGGAGGTGGTTGTAGGAGGTGTCACTTTAGGTGTTTTGGGTGCAGGTACTGGAGGCTGTTGTGAGGTGGATGGATGTTGGGTGTGTGATTGCCGGCGTTTGTGTACTTTGGGAGGGGGCGTCACCGACACACTGGGAGAGGACACAGGGGACGTGTAAATGGCAGTGGAGGTGGTGAGTGCAGGTGAGCGGCTTGTGGTGCTGGGTGTCCTCGTGCGATTCCTGGTGCCTGTAGATGTGGTGCATGCAGGTGTGTGTGTAGACGAGACTGGGAGGGAGGAGGGAGAAGAGGAGGAGGGGGACACAGTGGAGGCAGTGGATGTTGCTGTGTCTGTATGTGGGTAAGGCTTGCGTGAGTGCCTGTGGGTTGTGTGGTGCCTATGTTTGCTTGAGCTACTTGTGTGTGCTGACTTGTGTGCATGCTGGTCCGTAGGTGTGCTTGGGATGGGCTGGGATACAGGGGATTGGGTCTGGGTGGAGGAGGTTGGAGGGGGGAGGCTAAACACAAGGACAATGGCTGCCATCAGTGCTGAGGCCAGAGATTGCAGGGTTCGCTGAAGGACAGCCTGACCAGAATGAATGCCCTCCAGGAATGCATTATTGTGTTGCAACTCTCGTTCTACACCCTGGATGGCATTCACAATGGTAGACTGCCCAACAGTGAGTGACCTGAGGAGGTCAATGGCCTCCTCACTGAGGGCAGCAGGGGTGACTGGGGCAGGGCCTGAGGTGCCTGGGGCGAAGGTGATGCCCACCCTCCTGGGTGAGCGGGCACGGGGCGAACGCTGTGGGGCTGCTGGGAGGGCGGTGCTGGTAGGGGAGGTGGCGGCTGTACCTGTAGAAGTGGGGCGCACAGATGGTGCCGCCACCACAAGGGAGTCCCCATCGGCGGACGAGTCCGTGTCACTGCTTGGTGATCCGGTGGCCGACGTGAACCTCCCCTCGCCCTCCGTCCCACTGGTGCATTCTGAGTCCGTGGTGTGGCCCTCCATGGCCATGTGGGATGCAGCTCCCTCGTGCTCCGGTGCCACTGTACCTCCACCTGATGATGCTGATGCACAAAAGAACAGGGAGAGCAGAAAAAGGGGGGTGAGGACAGAAGAAAGACAGGTTGAGTGCATGGCATACCGCTACCGTTGGCTGACAAGACAGACACAGCAGCCCCCTGCATTACGCCTTGCTCCTGGCCTCTGCATATGCAATTTCTGGGATATGGCCTACATGGCAATGGTGGACATCTGCACACATGGATGCCACAGGGGCAACTATACCTCGATTTGGCACTCTACTGAGGTGGGGTAGAGTGCCACATGGCCTGCATTACAGAGGGGCCTAGTCTTCGTGTTTCTGGCTGGCCTAGGTACACCCACAGGCCTCCTCCCCCACCCAGACCCCTCTACTGCGCGCAAACTCCGCAGAATGAGGTTGTACTCACCCCCTTGTGTCTGCTGTGATGCCCTCAAGCGCCCATCCAACTCCGGGTAGGCCACCGCCAGGATCCAGAACATCTGGGGGGTCATGGTGCGACGGGCAACCCTCCCACGTTGGGAGGCCATCCCTAGCTGAGCCTCCGCCGTCTTCTTGCTGCAGCGGCGAATGTCCTCCCATATTTTCCGGCAGTGGGTGCCCCGTCTCTGGTGGGCCCCCAGGGTCCGGACCTCCTTGGCGATGGCACGCCAAATGTCCCTCTTCTGGTGGGGGCTGACCTACATGACATGCACAAAGGGAAGAGGAACAGTCATTACCAACTGCACCGTCGATGTGAGTGGCTCCCTCCCTACTCTGGCCATGTGGCCCATTCATTCACATGCATTAATGTTCTATGAACTCTGCCCCCTTCCCTCTTCCAACCAGCCCTCTCCACCCAGGCCTAGCCCATACAACGTGCTTCCTGTGTACTAACCTGTTGGTCTGGAGGGCCGTAGAGTAGCGTGTACTGGGGGAGGACCCCGTCTACCAGTTTCTCCAACTCCTGAGCAGTGAAGGCAGGGGCCCTTTCCCCAGACGCAGCAGCCATCGTCGCTTCCAGACCGAGGTCACAGCAGCACTTGCAGTGTAGGTCCTCTCCTGTCGAAGGTCAGGTATCTAGTGATTGAACTGATAGAAAATGGCGGTGACATCCACCGCGGTGACGTCCGCGGCGGTGCGCATCACCACCGCCGGCGCACCTGTTCATTGGCTCCTGGGACCCATAGGGTCCAATGTTACCCAATGCAGCATTGCGCCGCGGTCTACGACCGCCTACCGCCACTGTGCGCAACGCCAGCGCTGTTACCCCACAATCCCATTGTCCCAGTTTAGAGGTCAGGCAGCCGCCATTTCAGGGGCCCACATGGCTTCATTTACCTCTTCGTCACACATAGCTAGGCCTACACTCAACACACATACAGGAAGGGTTTTGTGATTGGTGTAGTCTTGTGTGTAACTGTGGGTACATACCTGGATGAAAAATGACTGATTCGTCGCTGTTGTCATTCGTAGGCACCGTCAGATGGGACATGTGAGAAGATGGCGGAATCCTCCGGTGTACCGACCGCTGGTGGACCTGTTGACAATGGAAGAGCGACATTTAATCGTCACCTACAGGTTTGACCGTGCCACAATTCAGGAACTATGTACCCAGTTGGAGCCAGACCTGATGTCACCAATCCGCCATCCGACTGGAATCTCACTGACGTGCAGGTGCTGTCAGTGCTCCATTTCCTTGCAAGTGGGTCATTCCAGACAACAGTGGCCATGGCATCAGGGATGTCCCAGCCTATGTTTTCCAATGTTTTGTCCAGACTGTTGTCTGCCCTGCTGAAACACGTAAGGAGATACATCATTTTCCCTGAGTTGGAAGATTTGCCTACAGTTAAAGGTGACTTCTATGCCCTTGGACATATCCCCAACGTCATAGGTGCCATTGATGGGACCCATGTAGCTCTGGTCCCCCCCACAGGAGTGAACAGGTGTACAGGAACCGGAAGAGTTATCATTCCATGAATGTACAGATGGTATGTTTGTCAGACCAGTACATCTCGCAGGCAAATGCTATGTTCCCTGGCTCAGTGCATGACGCCTACATCCTGTGGAATAGCAGCATCCCTGATATGATGGCTCAACTCCAGAGGCACGGTGTGTGGCTACTGGGGGACTCTGGTTACCCCAACCTGTCATGGCTATTGACCCCAGTGAGGAATCCCAGGACCAGGGCAGAGGAACGCTACAATGAGGCCATGGGCAGACTAGGAGGGTGATCGAACGCACCTTCGGCCTCATGAAGGCCAGGTTCAGGTGCCTCCATATGACAGGTGGTTCCCTATTCTACTCACCGAAGAAGGTGTGCGAGATCATCATCGCCTGCTCAATGCTTCATAATTTGGCTTTGCGACGCCGGGTGCCTTTTCTGCAGGAGGATGGTCCAGATGACGGTGTTGTGGCAGCTGTGGAGCCTGTGGACAGTGATGAGGAGGAAGCTGAGGAAGAAGACAACGACAACAGGGAGTCAGTCATACAGCAATATTTCCAGTGAGACACAGGTGAGAACATTTTAATTTTTACCATTACATTAACTTTCACACGTCTACCTCTATCCTGTCTGTCGATTTCAAGCAGTATTTGGTAACTGAGTTGTACCTTTCCATTACGGTTTCACAGGTGTGGTTACCAACGTGTGTCATCTGCTTGCATCCTTCAAGGACTTGTGATGTGTGACATAGGTATGTTGGCTTTACAATGGGAAACGCATTATGACTCTGTCATTGATAATACATATTTACAATCTCACAGACTGACTCCAGATTGTTTTTTGTTTCAAGGGTGTTTATTGAAGTGCTCAGAAATGGGAGGGGGTTGTAATATGAGGATGGGTGATGGCGGAGGAATGTCCATGGCAGAGTCCAGTCTATTAGTCTCACAGGTGCACTGCCCATCTGGGCATAGGAAGTGGAGCTGAGGGAGTTCAAGTATGGACAGGGTAACAAAGTGGGTCAGTGGGGGGACAATCAAGGTGGTCTCATTTCCTGGTGGGGGTCTTGCCATCTTGCTCTGTCCTGTTCCTGGCTCTCAGGGACCGCTTGCGTGGTGGTTGTCCATCTGCAGGGGGTGGGATGCTGGTGTGGTGGTCCTGTGGCGGGGCGTCCTGTCCACTAACGCCGGCGGAGGTGGTGGGCAGTTCATCGTCCATGCTAGTGTCAGGGGCCCCTTGGAGTGCAACGGTGTCCCTCAAGGTGTTCTGTATGTCCTTCAGCACCCCTACGATGGTGCCCAGGGCGGAGCTGATGGTCCTGAGCTCCTCCCTGACCCCCAAATACTGTTCCTCCTTCAGGCGCTGGGTCTCCTGAAACTTGGCCAGGACCGTGGCCATCGTCTCCTGGGAGTGGTGGTATGCTCCCATGATGGAGGTGAGGGCCTCGTGGAGAGTGGGTTCCCTTGGCCTGTCCGTCCCCTGTCGAACAGCAGCCCTCCCAGTTCCCCTGTGTTCCTGTGCCTCCGTCCCCTGGACCGTGTGCCCACTACCACTGCCCCCAGGTCACTGTTGTTGTTGGGGTGGTGGGTTCTCCTGTGTTCCCTGTAGTGGTGGACACACCACTGATTGACCTGTCCTGGGTAGGGAGGTATGGGCCCGCTGGGTGGGTGCTGTGCTGGTGTTACCAGAGGGTGGAAGGTCAGTGTTGGGCTGTGCCTGTGCAAGGGGAACCGACTGTCCCGAGGCCCACGATGGTCCGGGCTGGTCATCTGGATCCAGTAGGGCAGAGCTGCTATCGTCACTGTGGGCCTCTTCTGGGGGTGGAGTGGTGTTGTCTGGACCCTCTGGTGTGGTGACGGTCCTTCGGGTTCCTGCAGGGGCATAAGAGCATAATTAATGCATTTGTGTGTGTGATGGTGTGCAATGGGTGGGTGTCTGTGTACCCCAGTGCAGGCATTCCTGTGTGGGGGCTTGTGTGATGATGGTTGAGGGGGGTGTTCTGGGTATGTGCAGTGGGCATGCTTTAGTGAGGGGTGACCATGCTTAGTTGTGTCATGCAGGGCTTGGTGTTGGGATGTGTGGTTTGTGTTATTAGTACATTAGTGAGGAGTTGGAGTGATAGGGGAGGGGGTGAGGGTGGGGGTGTGTTATAGCATGCAGGTAGGGTGGGGGATATGATAGTTAAGATTTGACTTACCAGTGTCCCATCCACCACCGACTCCTCCGAGGCCCTCTGGATGCATGATGGTCAAGACTTGCTCCTCCCATGTTGTTAGTTGTGGTGGAGGAGGTGGGGGTCCGCCGCCAGTCCACTGAACCGCAATGTTGTGTCTGGAGACCGTTGAACGCACCTTCCCCCGTAGGTCGTTCCACCTCTTCCTGATGTCCTCCCTATTTCTTGGGTGCTGTCCCACAGCGTTGACCCTGTCCACGATTCTGCGCCATAGCTCCATCTTCCTGGCTATGGAGGTGTGCTGTACCTGTGAGCCAAATAGCTGTGGCTCTACCCAGATGATTTCCTCCACCATGACCCAGAGCTCCTCCTCGGAGAAGCGGGGTGTCTTTGGCGTGACATGGGGTGGTGTGTGTGATGTGTGGGGCGGTGTGAGTGTTGATGTGTGTGGTGATGTGTAGTGGTGTGTGGTGTTTTGTGCGTGGATATGGTGTGGGTGATGGTGTTGTGTGCCTCTTTATGGTGGTGTTGTCTTGGCTGTGCTGTCTCTCTGGCCTTCGTCCGTGAATTGTGGTCATAGGGGTTTGTGGGTGATGTGGGTGTGTGTTTTATATTGTATTGGGTGTGTGGGAGTGGTGTTTGTATGTGTATCAGGTGTGTGTATTTGGAATTGTCCAATGTGGCGGTGTTTTGGAGATGTGTGTGTATTTTGAGCGCCAATGGAATACCACGGTTGAAAGACCGCCGCGTGGATTCGTGGGTCGTAATAGCATGGGCGTGTTTCTGTTGGCGTGGAGGTGGAGGTTTTGTATTCGCCACTTTAACACTGACCTTTGGTGTGGCGGAGTTGTGTGGGTGTCTGTATTTCGGCAGATTCCGAGATGTGTATCATAATAGCTGTGGCAGACTACCGCCGCCGCGGCGGTGTATTGGCGGTCTTCTGAACGGCGGTAAGCGCCTTTTACCGCCAATGTTGTAATGACCCCCAGAAGCTCTTCTGTGTCTCCCCAGGAGTTTTAAATTTTAAAATATGGTACATTTCTGTCCTTTCCTGGTGGTGCAGGGTGGTGCAGCAAGACATTTGCTGCACCACCCTGCGCCATGGGGGCTTATAGATAAGCCACTTAGGGGGTTATTACAACTTTGGAGGAGGTGTTAATCCGTCCCAAATGTGACGGATATACCACCAGCCATATTACGAGTTCCATAGGATATAGGTGGTCATTATAACCCTGGCGGTATTACAACCGCAGGGCCAAAACGACGGGAGCACCGCCAACAGGCTGGCGGTGCCTCCCGGCGTATTTTGACCGCGGTGGTAGCGCCGCGGTCGCACCGCCGGGGCCAGCAGTTTCCCGCCATTTTAGCCCCGGCAAGCAGCGCTGCCCTGGGGATTATGACTCCCCTACCGCCAGCCTGTTTCTGGCGGTTTGCACCGCCAGGAAGAGGCTGGCGGTATGGGGAGTCCTGGGGCCCCTGGGGGCCCCTGCACTGCCCATGCCACTGGCATGGGCAGTGCAGGGGCCCCCTAACAGGGCCCCGTGCAGCTTTTCACTGTCTGCATAGCACACAGTGAAAAGCGCGACGGGTGCTACTGCACCCGTCGCACGGCCGCAACACTGCCGGCTCCATTAGGAGCCGGCTCCTATGTTGCGGCTGCATCCCCGCTGGGCCGGCGGGCGTAATCTAGGTTTGCACCCGCTGGCCCAGCGGGGATGTTGTAACGGGGACCACGTGAGTGCGGCTGCATTGGCGGCCGCACGGCTGTTATACCGCCGCCCGCCAATGTTGTAATGACCCCCATAATGAACTCGTAATACAGCTGGTGTTATATCCGTCACTTTACCGTCACTTTTGGGACGGATTAAGACCTCCTCCAAAGTTGTAATAACCCCCTTAGTGTTTGCTCCTGTTTGGTGGGAGATTTAAAAATGCTCCTGTCAGATTGGAGAAAACATATCATTATATATAGATTCACTGCCAAAAAAAAGGTTAAAGTGAAGTTATAGTTAGGTCTTGTAATAGGAATTTAGCTTACGTTTAAAACTAACCCTAGAAAGTCACTGAAAAAGCCAAAGGTTAAAATGATGTTATAGCTAGGCCACACCGGTCATATCCCCCTAAAGCCAGCCTTGTATGTGTTTAAGTCACCCTTGGCCTACATTGGTTTGGGGTGTAGTGCTACGCAGCTCATGAGTGGTGTATCTGCACTGGGTGTATGTGTGTGTGCCTGGAAAGGTAACATTACATGCAGTACTGAGCAGTGCTTGTATGAGAAATTAATGTTCTGGGTGCATGTGTGTCTACAATTGGTACAGCACATAAAGGATGCAGTTGGTGAAGGCCGGGGCCCTTACCCCTGCAACACGTGCCATTTCCATGACCAGAGGCAGGACACAGCAGTACACACAGTGGAGTATCTGCATTCACGAGATCAGGGAGTCCAGTGAAGTTGGGGTGACGAGTTTGTGTACTCACCGTGGCGGTGTGCACCTTCACCGCCGGCGGTGATCATGATACGCTAAGATTGCCCATTGACAACCATGTTAACCAATGAATTTGCGCACAGTGGTAAACACCGCCTTACGCTATTATGTCAACCACTAGCGGTATGAGGTCACTTTCACCACAAAACGTCTGGATTACAGGGGGCAGACATTTTGGCCTTAACCACGCAGTTATAAAACCTTAATCTGCACAATGCACGCCCCATTGTCCCCTAAACACCCATAGGAATGTAACATTACCTCACCTTACCAGTCCTGATATATCATTCTGGTCATGTTGCTGTAATATCACACACACTAAGCATTAGTGTCGTCTACAATCATGCCAGCTGTGCTGAATGAAAAACAATGTGTGCAGGTGTATGTGTGTTCCTCACATGTGTTTTAAACTCCTCCTAGGTACAGACCCTTGTGGCGAGGAAGGGCCCCATTGGTGTACAGACCACTTGTTGATTTGCAGACCATGGTGAAGCGTCACATCATTATTATTTACAGACTGACTCATGCAACTATTCATGAACTTTGTGCATTACTGGATCCAGCACTGACACCGGCAAATCGTAATCAGCATGCCATTCCTACTGAAGTGCAGGTGCTCTCTGCATTCCATTTCCTGGCCACGGGCTCATTTCAAGTGACAGTGGGCAGGTTTTTTCACAGCCATTGTTTAGCATAATACTGTCCAGATTCCTGAATGCATTTGTACGACACCTACAGTCCTATGTGAGGTTTCCCCAAAGTGCTGACCTCCCTGCAATCAAGTCGGACTTCTATGCCTTTGCCAACATACCCCATGTGATAGGTGCCATTGATGGCACCCACATAACTATCATCCCCCCAAGAGTCAGTGAACAGGTGTACAGAAACAGGAAGCACTTTCATTCCATGAACATTCAATTGGTGTGTACTGCAGACCAGTACATCTCACATGTGAATGCCATGTTCCCTGGATCAGTCGATGATTCCTTTGTGCTGAGGAACAATAGTGTGCCACACAAGATGGAATAACTGCAAGAGGCTTGAGGGTGGATCATAGGTAGGTGTTTCTGACACTTATTGCCACATATCAGACAGCCAGGCTGTCTGCCTCTGAGGGTTGTCAATGACAGTCCTGTTTTGCACCTTTTTCTAGGTGATTCTGGCTATCCCAACTTGCGTTGGCTCCTGACACCAGTGATGAATCCTGGAACATATGCAGAGAGGAATTACAATGAGGCCCATGGACATACTAGGAGGGTGATAGAGCACATAATAGGTCTCCTGAATGCTAGATTTTGTTGCCTACATATCTCTGGTGGTTCCCTGGCCTATGGGCCTGAAAAGGTGTGTAGAATAGTGGTGGCCTGCTGCAAGCGGCACAACGTGGCTGTGAGAAATTCTATCCCCCTCTTGGAGGAGGAGAGTGCTGTATATCCAGACCAGCTTCCTCAGAGAGGGGATGAGAGTGATGGTGATGATGAGCAGGGAAAGATGTACAGACCAGAACACAACTGATACAACTCTACTTCCAGTAACGTTTTGGGGCACTTGGATGAGATTGCTGTTTGTGCATCATACTGTCAGTGTGCCTTGTCATATATGGGGGTATTGGGTCAATACTCATTGCCACTGGGACCAGGTCTTCATAGGACAGATTACAATATAGTATAAAATTACAACACATCTGTAGGCACAACAACATGTAAGGCGTGTGGTGCATTTCCTGCTAATCAGATAACAATAAAAGAGTTATCATACAGTTGCATCCATACTTTGTTTCAACTTAATGACAGGGGACATTGTAACATGTGAAAAGGTGTTTTATTTGGTGCAGGCATAAAATCGTGCAGATTACATTGATGGGAGTGGCCTTCTGGTTGTTGAACAATATGGCAACATGGTTGCAGCAATGTTGGCAGTAGTGGTAGGTCCATCAATGTTTTCAGGAGTTTGTTGTTGTTTTCACACGGTTTGGTGGTTGATTCAGTGGGACACTTGGAGGACAGTTCTTGCCAGAGTCACTTCTTTGAGGGGGCCTTCTTTTTGGCAGGTGTTCCTGTGCCATATCTGGGCCTGAGGGTCCATTTGGGCGCCTGGTGTTGGCCGGTACAGGTTGAGATGGATGTCCCCTGTGTGTCCTGAGAGGGTGGTACATGTGCAGTTGCTGCTGATGCTGTTGTTGTCCGGTCTGCATCCTGGCCTGTAGTAGGGGCTTCCTGGTCTGTGTGGGCCTCAGGCTGTGTTGGGACAAGGTGCAGCAATGCACCTGCTATGCTGGCCATTGTGGCATTGTGCAGTTTCCACTGCTCCATGGCCTCTTGGTGGTGTGCTAGCTGCATCCTTTGACTCTGCTCCAGGGTGGATGCTATCTGGGCCAATCTGGCCTGGGTATGGTGGTATGCTCCCAGGACCTCAGAGATCACATCATGGGCTGCAGCATCCATCCTGTGGCGTCCCCCCTGGGCCACTGATGCCCTCCCACTGGGCCTAGCCCCCTGTGCCTGTGTCCCCTGCACATGTCTGGTAGTACCACTTGTACTGGGGTCATCATCTTCCTAACTGTTGGTAGGGGGTGACTGTGGCCTCTGTACTTGTGTTCCACCAGTCTGTGGCCTGGATACACAGGTGTGGGGACGGTTGGCCACGGCTGATGTTGTTGACTGGGTGGTAGGGATGTCAGTGGTACCCTGGGTGGGGCTACTGGATGGTGACAGTCCAGGACTGTGTGAGGGGCCAGGGTGATCGTCTGTGTCCAGGGTTCCATCCCCAGTGTCCTGGGAGGTGCCTCTGTCTCCCTGTGGGCCACTGCCACTCCTTGTCCTGTCCGTCAGGGTGGCAAGGGTGGTGGTGCCTGTTGGGAGTAATGGACGTGTCTGTTACATTAGCAGTATCAGATGGGGTGCATAGGACTGGGCGTGTTTGTGCAGGTTTCATACTTTGGGGCCATGCAGGTTGCTTTATTGAGGTTAGCATTGCTTTTTAGCTTAGGATGTCGAGGTGCATTGTGGGTGCTGTAGGCCATAGTGATTCCTTGCAGGGGTGGGTGGCTGTGCACAGGGGGAGGGATGTGGGCCTGTTGGTGAGTTTGTGGGCATGTAGGGGGACTGGATGTAGTGATTGTGGCCTGGGTGGGGTAGTGGTCCTGGTGGTAGTTGGAGGGGTGAGGTGGTGCATGCATTCCAGGTGTGATGGATATGGGGTAACTGTAGATTACTTACCCGAGTCCATTCCTCCAGTGAGTCCAGTGAGTCCCTCAGGGTCCCGGATGGCGAGTACCTTTTCCTCCCAGTCAGTGTAGTCGGGTGGTGTTGATGGAGGTCCTCCCCAAGTCTTCTGGACTGCAATGTGGTGCATAGAAGCCATGGACCTGACCTTCCCACGCAGGTCGTTCCATCTCTTGCGGATGTCGTCCCTGGTGCGTGGATGGTGTCTCACTGCATTCACCCTGTTGACTATCTGCTGCCATAGCTCCATCATCCTGGCGATGGGTGTGTGCTGGACCTGTGCCCCGAATAATTGTGGCTCCACCTTCAGGATCTCATGTACCATGGTCCTTAGCACCCTTTCTGTGACGCGTGGGTGTTTGGGGGGTGCCATGGTGAGTGTTGTGAATAATGTCTTTTGTGGATCTAGGTGAGGGTGCTCTTCTGTGGTTGGGTGTCTGTATCGTGGATTGTGGCATTTGGGGGGTTATTACAACTTTGGAGGAGGTGTTAATCCGTCCCAAAAGTGACGGTAAAGTGACGGATATACCACCAGCCGTATTAAGAGTCCATTATATCCTATGGAACTCGTAATACGGCTGGTGGTATATCCGTCACATTTGGGACGGATTAACACCTCCAAAGTTGTAATAACCCCCTTGGTGTCTGCTTCTGGAGTTCTCTGTATTGGTTGACCTAATTTTGTTGCAAACGATTGTGGAGTGTGTCTGTGTGTGTTTTATGGTGTTGTGGATGTATGTCAGGTGTGTGGCTTTCAAACTTACCAATGTATGCACTTCTTACTGTTGGGTCCACTTGCCGCCCGTGGGGGTCTGTACCGCCAATGGTCGTTCAGCTTCCACTAACCGCTGCAGTGATTTGTGCTTCATTATTTGGAGGGTGGGGTGTTTGTGTGCTCGGCGGTGGCAGTGTGGGAGGTCCAGCATTTCCGCCGACAAGGTCCTGGCGGTGACAGGTGGCAGGGAGATTTTTGGCAGTTTCTGATTTTTGCATCATAAAATGGCAGGTTTCTGTTCACCGCCAATGGCGGGCTTCTGTTCGCAGTCGCCACGGCGATCAACGGTGTTTACCACTGTGTTCATAATGAGGGCCTACATATTAGGGCACTTACCATTCAACCCCAAAAGAAAAATCACTAGACGATACACAATCTTAGGCTTACAGATCGCAAAGCGTCGAACTGGCATACAATAGGTTAGCCCTCACCCCGCTGAAACTCAGTGAAAGGAGAAAAGATTTATTGCAATGGGCCAGGCGGAAGAGTCACACATGAGAAAAACCAGGAGGGGCGGAGGAGGTACTAAAAGCGTGGATGGCCATGACCCAAATACTAATACACCTTGACCCGCAAATGCGGGACCACTCCATGGTTGGCCCCGGTTGGGTTTTGAGACTACCTATGTGATCCATATAAAATGTCCCGTATCAAGTCTATTAATAAATAATAAGTGCCATACACGTAAGAGGACGAGGGGATGCATGACAGGTATCACACTCAATACCGGCAGACATAGGCAGTAAACAAAGACATCCTGCAGCATTCTTAGCTTGACTTGTACTTGTGGTTTTGGGTTTAACAGGTCTTAGAATGTTGGTTTAAGAATAAGAAAGTTAAAAAAAGAAAGAAGGTAGAACAACAGAAAGTGTTATCAATACTTCAGGTGGCTTTTTGCTGTATACCCGACAACTGCTCCGAACACGTTGTAAACGAATATTGACTTTATAACAATTTAGAAATTTGCAAAAAAAACAGAGTTGTATCACACTTGCATGACGTAATGGGATGCAGGAGGGATACAACTCTTAAGTTAGATTTATCATGCCATGCCAGGCCACCTTGTGTGGCCTTATGTGGCTTGATAAGTCTACAATAACGCAATGCTGAGCAAATCACGTTACCCTGCCCTTGGAAGGCATTCCATGGGTGGAGCTTGGGTGTTCCCACGCATCCACCTAGGGATATGGATTTTGGTGCATTTCCAGATTTGCCATTACTAGTAGACCTGGGAATCTGTCAAAATGCTACGCCTCTCCTGGTGAGGCATAACAGGAGATAAATCTCTTTATTTCTCCTCATTACTTATTCTTTCTATGTTTAGTGGATTTTGCATCACACATAGAAAGATGAAAATGCCTCAGAGGATTATTTTTGTGAAGGAAGGTGTTCTTTCCTGCTCAAAAACAATCCTGATTACAACGCAGACACTCTTGCACCATGGTGCAAAGGTGCCTGTATTGGCACTAGGCAGCACATTGAACACTAATGCAGGAAAAAGACAGGAATGTGCTGTATTGTGTTAAACAAGTCACATTCCTGCCCTTTCCCTATCACTCAGCAGAGTACAAAAAGGCGACATGCATGGCCCTGGGACCTTACCCACCTGGGGGCTAAAGTGTGAAGAAGCGTGGAGAATGTGCTTGGTTTTTATTTGTAATTTTTGCCAGATTCCCAGACCGTCCATGATTTTTGGCAACAAAAAAAAAAAATGTTATTTTGCCCTGGTGGGGCCCCAGAGTGACACCAGCACCAAGGCTAGGGGGTCATGGTATTCCTACCCTGCCCCCTGGAGCCGAACCCTAAAATGGCAGCCAATACTTCTTGGTTGAAGTGTTGGCAGCCAAGCAGATCTCAGCATGAGAGCTTTAGGATCCACGGAGCCTTTGCCTTCCTAGATATACAAATTTGGTTTTCCTTTAAATACTCTAAATCTCCTGAATGGATTTACACCAAATAACAAAAATCATAATCTGTGCACCAAGATCGAGCTTCTTGCTAAATTTGGTGTAATTCCGTTCAACGAGTTGGGCTGTAGTCATATCTAAAGACCCTATTGGAAAATGCATGGAAAAAACTTGTTTCAGGAACCCCTTTTTCTCTGCCCCAACTTGACGAATTACCCCAAAACTTTCAAGATAGCAGCTGAAGTGGGTGGCAAACTAGTTTTGCAATTTTTATGAAGCTTCTTCAAACGGCGCCAAAGTTATTGGCAAAACAAAAAATGCTTTTCCTATGGAAACCTAGGGCTTGATTTACATGTTGGCGGACGGATTACTCTGTCACAACAGTGGCGGGTGTCCCATCTGCCGAAATCTGAGTGCGATTATTTCCTGTGAGATTTAGACTCCAGCAAACAAGATATCCTTCACCGTTGTGACAGAGTAACCCATCTGCAAACATCTAAATCAGGCCCTAGGTTCTAACTCTAACTACCTACTGGCAACCACCAGTAGGTTTTATATACATTAAAAAATATATATATATATATATATATATATATATATATATTTATATATATAGCCTTACAGACCCACACATTAAATTAATTTTCACAACTGATGTGCGCCTTATCCACTTGGGCCTTCGCCACAACTGATGACATCTTCTGTGCACTATTTATTGCAGTTTCATTTTGACCACTGAGGAAGTTCTGACTACAAACTGTAGGTCAGTGGTCATCAATGGTGTTGTTTTCAGTTCCGTTTTAATCCCCTCAGCTACTACATACCTCCGTCTTTGCATCCTGTTCTGCTTTGTCACCTGCTGTAGTCACAAAATGTTTTCTTTGCAATGGTAATGTTAAGGCGTTAATAATACTTAATTACATTAGTTGTAAAGGGCTATATGTTAAATCTTAAACAATTCAACGTGTTTCTGTGGGAGTGAGGTACATTGAAAGCAACAAGCAGAAGGAAGAACTGATCAGTGGTTCACCACTGTGTGTATCTGAAAGGCCTCTTTCACGTTTATGGTACTAAAACTTGGTCCGAGTGGAACAAAAGTTCACCTGAGTCAGTGCAGATCTGTGCTTCCTGTGCAAGTGGCAAGGACTGGCATGAGTCAATTAATTAATTAGTTTATTGTACAATGAATCAAAATCATTACAAAAATACAGTCTTGATAACCTTATTTTAACCAAATAGTCATTAAAGTTATCACATTAAGATCCCATTTATAAAGTGGGCATCAAAACAATTTTAAAAACAATCACAGGCCAACGCAGCCTTAGGATAAGCCTGTAAAATGTGTACCATTCCTTATGACAGGTGGAATTGTATTACTATGTACAGAAATGTCGATTGCAAAGGTACTTGGTATTTGGGATGGAATTCATTTGCTTATGGCACATGTTCATGTAATGTTTTATTCTGATGCAATAAATCAATAAAAAAGAGTTATAAAAAATAATCTCGTACTTACGAAAACAACCAGTTAAGTATGAACAAGATCCCTTTAATTAAGCTTAAATTGCATCTTGGCGTTTTCTTATATTCAGTTGTACAAACATTGGTCTGAGCCAAGTTCTCCTTTACTGACTTAAGGGACACTTTGCTTGTGTCCCTTAGTGCCTCCCTAACACCACTATGTGTGTGCTATATTTAAGATACAGCACACCATCGCAGTAGTTAGGGAAATAGCATCAAAAGTTTTGATGCTAGTTTGGCTCTCTGCAGGGATTAGTGTAGAAAATGTTGATGCTGATCCTGCAAAGCACATTGAGGCCCATTATAAGTAATGATTTCTTTGCACCAGTTTTTCAGCCCCCCCTAACAGGGGAACGCCCCCCTTGCCTGGCGCATGCATAATGTGGCGCAAGGGGTTACAAATTAGCACAATGCATGCATTGCACCCCTTTGTAAATTTGAAGCTGTGATATTTGAAGCCTAACGCCACATTAGCGTCACAACAATAACGCCAGTGTGGTGCTAGAGCTTCTTAAATCTGGGCCTTAATGGTTCACCCGAGCAACCTATGGGGAAGACATACTAACATGTTGTGCCAGTCTTTTCAAATCACTCTTCTGTGTTATAAAGAAAAGCAAATCCAAATATTTATTTTGTCAACATTTCATGTTTATTCAACCATGCAAATATGACGCCTTGGTTCACAGCTTGCCCTATTGTCATAGAAGGACAATAGCTTGGCTTGCTTTCTTATCAATTTTCCTGTCTGGCAGTTTGACAGCTCTTTGTTCCATATCTCCTCAAATTGCTAACATTTCGGAGCTCCTTGCAAGTAAGTACGCCAGGACCTCTCGTCATTGATTATAGATTGCTAAAATATTTATTTTGTCCTCTATGTTGAGCAATGCAAACACACAGGGCCTCATTCCGACCCTGGCGGTCTCTGACCGCCAGGGCAGAGGGCAGCGGAAGCACCGCAAACAGGCTGGCGGTGCTTCCTGGGCTATTCTGACCGCGGCGGTAAAGCTGCGGTCAGAAAAGGGGAACCAGCGGTTTCCCGCCGGTTTTCCCCTGGCCCAGGGAATCCTCCATGGCGGCGCTGCTTGCAGCGCCGCCATGGGGATTCCGACCCCCTTCCCGCCAGCCTGTTTCTGGCGGTTGTCACCGCCAGAACCAGGATGGCGGGAACGGGTGTCGTGGGGCCCTTGGGGGCCCCTGCACTGCCCATGCCACTGGCATGGGCAGTGCAGGGGCCCCCTAACAGGGCCCCATACAGATTTTCACTGTCTGCTTTGGCGGGCGGTCAGAATGACCGCCACAGTTTGCTAAGTCTGCAAATTTTTGCAATTTTTATGAACAAACATGAGCAGCGAACCACTACAGCTGCAGGTGACTGCCTTATTGGCTGTGTAGGATGTTATTCAGCGGGAAGAGAATCTGTGACCATAACCGTTTTTTAATGGGCGAGCGCAAAGCGCTCCGTCTCATGCTGCAATCTCTCTTTGGGCTTCTAATCACACCTATGTCACGTAAGTCACTTTCATTGGTTCGGGGCTTTCCTTTTAAAATTCTGTTGCTTTCATTTGTGAAAGGCATGCATACTCATGCCTTTTCTGGTGTTAAGCCCACCTACACTGCAATGGTAAACTACTGAAACCATTTGAGGCTTGATGTTTTCAGCATGGTTTCCGGACTTCATCTTTTTATTTTCCACGCGGCACGATTGCGCTGGGGTTTACATAGCGCAATTGCGCTCGGTTTTCCCGTTTTCAATTTCAGCGCTATTGAGCTGCATTTTACATAGCACGATCATGCTGTGTTTTTTTTCTTGTAATTTGTGTGGCAAGAAAAGTCCAGTTAGAAGTTTACAACGCTAATAGCTCTAACTCGTGCAAATACGAGACCGGTTGCGTTGCAAATGCTTGTTATAGCTTGCCACTGGGACCCCGTTTGGACAAGTGCGCCCTTGCTGCGCCCAGCCTTCAATGTTATATTGACCTCTGTTATTTAATTATTTTGAACTCGCTTAAATTGTGTTCCTCTTCCATCAGTTTAAATTCCGAAGGGTCATTGGCACAAATAGTTGTTTGATAAGTGGACCATTCAGCAAGAGGAATACGATTTAGTCGACCCTTCCTGCCATCGGAAATTTCTTTGTTTTCTAGTTTTCAAAAATGTTCGTAATTTGATGTACAAGTTCACCCAACTTTGCTGCTCGTTTTTATTTGCTTCCGAAAGCTTTGTCCTGTATTTTGACATGAATTGTCATGCTTCATTTTTTAGATCAAGGTATTTGTTCATTTTTTTACAGCACACTGTTTAGTTTATTTTTAAGTGCCTTATTCCCGTTGGCGATGTCAGCCTTTTCCACGCTCCATCCCAACATTATCTTATGCGCTATTTCGCCATTCCATAAGAGTCAAAGCTATGATTGGCTAGGGTTGAACAATGACCAGGCCCTGTGAATTCTCATAATGACGATCGATTCTACCATGCACATCAATTGGTCTACTAAAACATTATTTTTTCTTCCTTCCCATTTTAGTTGTTATATTGGCTTTTTGTCAGCTGCCCTTGTTGGAGTGTGTCTTTTAAAATTAATATTAACATGAAAAGCTTGCAATATGTTGTGTAATGAAGCTGCATAGAGAATGCGTTAACGTCGAAAAATAATGTACACGTTTGAAATGTGCCCACGGGGAGTGGCCACCAATGTATACAAAGACTAATAAAACATATTAATGATGGATTAATTATGTACTAATGTTATGAATTTGTATCAGCATTTTGTAATTAGAGTCAGATATTAGGGGTTTGTTAACTAAATTACTAGGCCTTAGTTAGCGCAGGTCTGGGCCTAGCAGCCTGGTCTCATATTAAACTGTGTTTTTCCTAACGTGCAATGTGCTGTCTTCCTGAAAGATACGAAGCTGTACTTTTCCAGAAGCTAGAGATGTGTGTGTAGCCATAGTAAATTATTTTCTCATGGGACCCCACTTGCTCAAGGAGACATTCTTGCTGAATGCAACAGTGTAATTCGTAACAGGTGCAAGGCTGCCTTGAGTAGGAGAAAACAATGGGACTACTGACTGGAGCGTAAAGTGTAACTTTACTTACCTGACATTCCACCTGAGGAAGACGTCAATAACAGGGGCCAATCAACGGCATGAGAACTATGTTCTGTGGAAAATTCTAGTGAGGTGTGTGAAGAATTATTGGACAGAGATAATGAAGCACCAAATATTATCCAATGGAGAATTAAGGGCTAGTTCGACAGTTTTGATATAACCACACGACCCAAGGAGAAATCAGCCAGGATAATTCGGACATTATTGGCCATTATTCTGACATTCTGCCTTAAGCCATACTTTGCCATTGCTCTTTTGAGCCTTTGCTGTTTATTCTTCCTGATACTTTAAACCATCTTCTATCTAAGTCCTTACTGATGCTTACTTCTCCTCCACATGAGGGAAGAATCTTATTCTTTAGCTATGCCATACTGAGACTTTGCCCTGTCCTATTTTTGCTGATGATGAATCGACTGATGTCCTGAGGACGAAGCCTGATGCTGTTTGCTGATTCATTTGGACGGGTAACTATCTGATGAAAATTGTAATTGTCTGTTTGCCTTTTCTTTCTAGGTACCAACTGCTCTTTTGACAGATGCCATAGTTAGATGTTTTCCAAATTTGTGTTTGCTAAATTGTTTTGCACGAAGTCCAACATGCTGATGCTAATTCGAGGTTACTTAAGGTGTTCACAAATACCTGACGCAAATAGACAAATGACTGAGTTCTTGCTCTGTTGAATCTTGCACTCTGAGACTTTGCTAAGCTGTTCTTATTACTGATGTGTTAATGTTTGATGAATATTCTCTATGCAATTGATTAATGTGTGTTCTAATTACAAAATCTGAAGAGTTACTAATGAGATTGATTGCTAATGAGATTAACGGAGATGACTATAAGATTGTAACCAATAGGGAATAAATATCCTAACACTTAACTAGATTTGTGTGGTTATTCCTGACTGAAAGGTCATGGTGCTTTTCACTTATTGATTCTCATTAAATGTTATTGATTATCTTGTTGATTGGTTACTAAGAATACAGATTGGGTTATTGATTTTTTGATTTTGTGATGCCAGAAAGATACCTCGTACTGGGAAGTCTCCGAACGTGGTCAAAAGGTTCATCGGCCTAGACGTGTCTCCTTGTAAGTTTACTTATCAAGGTTCTGACGCGGTAGCAGTTTTTGGTAGCAGAGGTAATGGTTTGGCCCTTTGGGGTCCCTGGACGAGGGACTACTGTTTGATAAGACTGTTGACTCGAAAGCTCTGAATGTCTGGTAGAAATTGATGAGCAAAGTTTGGAAGTAAGCATGGTGTATCGGAAAATTGGGTTTTGGGAAAATTGTTCTTTTCCAATGATGCTAATTGGAGAAATTATGTGCCCCTAAGTCCCAAATGACTTTCCCGGAATCTCTGAGCTTTCTGAATGGAGTTTGAGTGTGTTCTCGGCATTCTAGTGATAGTGTGAATGAAGTAGGGGTTGCGCTTGCACAGCTTATGCATACCGCAGGTGAATTGTGAAGTTTGTGAGGATTCTAGGCCAAATGATAATGTTTTAGTAGGAGTGTGCATACTCCGCAGTATGAGAGTAGGGAAGTCGGCGAACTTCATGTGAGTGTGGCGCTTTGTGCTAAAAAAAATTGCCCACGTGGTTGTTGGTGATGTACGGACCCTGTGTAGTCTAAGACTCCAGAGTATATTGATAAGTGTATGAGACACTTGGTTTATGTTGTAATTTGCACGGTTTAATAGGTCAATGGTGAAATCGGTGAGTCGAGTTTGAGTCAATGTGAGTGAATGAAAACTTCGATGGAGATTTGGTGAGTTCTAACGTGCTCTAGAACAACCCATTGACAAGTCAAGAGTAAAATTTCCGGGTCAAATTTTGCTTGCGAGTGCAGGATTTGAGAAGGAGAGAGTAGCGGCCGTGGCTAAGCAAAGTCTCTGTAAAGTTCTGAAGCGATTGTGTTACCCTTTCTTATAGTAAACCGGCAAATTTGAGTTTTTGTCGGTGCTTGCAATATATTGCATTAGTTTTTCGAAAGTGAGGAAGACAAGCCGCAAGACTTTGTCAGCAGCAGTGTGTGTGAGTGTGACGTCATTGGAGCCGCGCAGGGATAGGCTGGTTAGTAAGAAGGGTCGCACACGGATTGGTAGCCATCCGTGAGAGGCAATTGGTTGAGAAGGTAGGCGAAGCGAGTTCTGTGAATTAAAGTCACTTCCTGATTTCATTGTAAACAAAATAAAATACGCGGAAATGAAATTTTTCAAGGCTTTAAAGAGTGCCTTGAGGGGAGATGCATATATTACTGCGAGTGTAGGGGAGGTTACACCGCCAGAAGATACACCAGCGTATGCTGTAATGGAGGAAAGGGGTGTCGCGCCATGTCTTTGGCTAAAACAGTGGTGCAAAGCGACAGAGAAAGAAGGGTGTTTGGTGTTTCCGGAACACAGAACATTCAACATAAGGGTTTTAGAAAATTTGCGGCTAGTGCTAAATGAGCTAAAGCCACCTCCGAGGCCAGCACAGTTTGAGGCGTTAGCAATTTGGGAACTGATGGCAATACGACAACAGCAACAGAAATTTGAGAGGAGAATGAGGAAAGCAGAAAAGACGCTAGCAGAGGCTAGGTGGGATAGTGCACAGAGAGTTTGGAGGAGAGAGACAATAGATGGAATTAGGATGTTTCCAGCAATAGATCAAGAAGGTGAGGACAAAGGAGGAAAAGCCGCTTGTAAGACCGACAAAAGTCCTTCTAAAGACAAAGAGGCTAAGAAGCCCTGGTCAGAGATAGATGACTCAGACGATGATGAGTTCCTTAATCAGTTACTGAACGACCGACCACTGGCATATGCGATAGATGACAATAGACCGAGTACTAGTACATGTCCTGTAAGTTCGACTCAAAATAAGGGGACAATGAATACGGTACAGGTTAGTCCAGTCTCCACACCAGTTCCAGTGCAGAGTAGTATTAGTGGGCCGCTGCTTCAAGTATGCAATCTCAGCTGCAGCCACCGCAGGTTCAGAGACTTTACCCTGATGTCACAATCTTAGAGACCACAACGAATTTGATGGTGCCGTCAGAGCCGGCATATACGAAACCAAAGCTGATTTAGACTGATCCAACTCCACCTTTACTGCCCCAGGTGCAGCAGCAGATGATTCCGAATTTCACTTCGGTCACAGGACCGCAGTCAGCCATCGCACCAGTAATAAACCAGAATATGGGAGTTAATGCTCCACAGGCTTTGGGAAGCAGGCAGACACCAGCTGCCATATCCTTGCCCATTACGGTTGGTCCTCCAGTACCATTGTATACACAGGCGAAACCTAGTGTATGCGATCAGGGGATAAGTACCCAAGAGATGACAAGAGGAGTGTTCGTAGGGAACTCTCAAGGGATGACTTCAGTGGAACCGACATTCGAGAGATCTAGGTCCCTGTTAGACTTTAGCCCAATTGGGGCTCCCCCAGATGCTATGAGACAATCAGGTTTGGGACTGCTGACACCGCAGATCTCAAGTGCGAACATGCCGCAGACACCCATAGCACTGGCTGGGAATTTCTCATTACAAGGTTTGACAGCCCAACAGCTGAATGACTGGTTAGATAAGTTGAATTCACCACAGTCTACTCCTGCAGCAGCAGGGAGGTCAGGAGGAGAAGAGTACCTGAATTTCGTGAGGTTGGGAATGGAGGCAAATGAACTTGTTGAAGGGAGCATGGGAGTGAACAGGTTAGAGTCATACACGGAAGCAGAATTGAGATACTTGTGTCCAAAGATAACCAAAGAAGTGAGCAGAGTGCACCAGAGGCTGGCAAATTTGGCAGATAAATATGGAATAGACTTAGAGAATACCAAACATTTGAAGAGGAATTACAGGTTAGACTTTGAGCCTAAGGATTTTGAACACATGAGGTCTACTGGGATGAAGGCACACCTTAAAGAGATACTGTAGAGTGCACAAGTTTGGGGAGCTTTAGAGAAATGGGAAGGCAGATGGGCGAAGAAAAGAGATAAGAAAAAAAGAGCGACTGCATAGAGCCGCCAGCTAAAACCTCACAGGATGCTGGTGCGGTAAAGATGTTACAAATGAGAGAAACAGCCGGAAGAGTTCTTGTCCATGTGCCGTGGACTAGAGGTGATATTCTGACATTTACAAATGACTTTCTCAGGCGGTGGGAGAAGCCAATAGAGTGGTATCAGCAGACGGACAGGTTTGTGAAGCTTGTGAAATGTCTCTTGGAAGACCTGAATACTCTTTTTGAGATCATAGTTCCGGCTGATTTATGGCTTAAATGCAAGAGAAGTGTGGATTGGCCAACCGCGGAACCGGCAAGGGATAGAGTCACAGGAGCACCGTCTCCTGAGGTGATGAAGTACTACTATAAGGTGATTGAGTTCTTGAAGCAGAGGGTTTTGATGAAGAATATTGATTGGCAAAAGATTGATCAGACAGCACAGGAAGCCAAGGAGTCGATACATGCCTATTATGAGAGGTTGTTGAAGGCGTTCAAGCACTACAGTGGTACAGAGGTTGTTGAAGCGAAGGACATGAATCACCTTGTGTTTAGATTTATTGAACGGTTGAGACCTGAGATTAGTCAGATGATTAAGAACCACTTGATTTGTTGGCAAGCAAAGCCGATTGACGAGGTGTTGCAGTATGCGAAGTACTGTAGTGACGAGATTGAGTTAAAGCAGAGAAAGCTGAAGGAGAAAGCGATGGTGATGCAAATTAAGGCAGCACAATCAGGGATGCAGGGAGGTTGTCTACAACCGATGGTGCAACAAACGCAAGGAAACTGGATGTTTCAGGCGCAATTGAGAGGCAGAGGTCAAGGAGGTTTTGTGATCAGAAGCACAGACTTGAACACTATAGTAGTTCAAAATGATGTGCAGGGAATGAAGAAGATGTTACCTTGTCATGCTTGCGGGGGCGTTGGACATTGGAAGCGGGAGTGCCCGATGATGGCGCAGGAGGGTGTTGTTCAACAAAGCAAAGAGGTTGGTGCATTTCAAAATGTGATAGGACCGAGGCTGAGAGGTCCTAATCCAAACTTCCAAAATAATATGAATCAGTTGCAGGGTTTTTCACCCACGCAGCAGGTGCAGATGCCACGTATACAACTGATGCAGATGCAGCAAATGCAGCAGCAGGTTCCTATGGTACCTAGACAGCAAATGCAAGTGCCCTTAGCACCGATGGAACAGCAACAGGTGATGCTTCCTCAACAGGTCACAGGTCACAGGTCAAAGAATGAGTCAAAATAACAAAGTACATCAGTTCCATTGCTTGGTGAGAATGGAATAAACGATGAATGGTCGGACGAGAGTTCAGATAGTGAGGAGTGTAGGCTTGCAGCGTCCTTAGAGGTAGATCAGAAAGGGCCCTATGTTCAGGGGAAGGTAATGGGTCACAAGGTTTCATTCTTGTTTGACACAGGAGCTACACACTCTACAGTCAGAAGTGCAGAGGATCCGAAGCTTCCTCTTTCAGGACGTACAGTCAAGGTAGTAGGAGTGGCAAACCAGCTCCTGACTAACCCGATCACAGACCGGTGCAGGTTGTACTTGGCACCTTAAAGGGATTACACAGGTTTGTGGTTTGCGAGTCGAGTCCCGTGTCCCTACTGGGAAGAGACTTGCTGTGCAAGACAAGGTGTTCGATCACCTGTTCCAATGAGGAAATTGAGGTTCAGACAAACAGTGACGATGAAGGAGATGAAGAGCAGATTTCAGAGCCTGAAACGGAGACCACAGACGAGGAATATCCTCTGATTAACTTCTTCCCAATGTTCACAGTGGCTGATCTTCCAGCAGACTTGCAGGGAACAGTCCAAGAGAAGGTGTGGGACTTGACAGGGAAAGAAGTTGGACTGATAAAAGGAGTAGAACCAGTTAAAGTCAGTGTGAAGCCAAATGCTGTGTTTCCCCAGGTACCGCAGTACCACATGGTGCAAGATGTCCTTATAAAGGTTGCGCAATTAATTGCAGACTTTGTGAAACAGGGAGTCTTGAAGGAAGTGATGAGCAGTCCATGCAATTCACCAATAATGGGACTGAGAAAGCCTTGTGGGAAAGTTCGAATTGTCCAAGACTTGAGAAAGATCATTGACATAGTGGTGAAATGCTGCCCAGTGGTGCCAAATCCAGCTGTGATTATGTTCCAGGTTCCATGTGATGCAGAGTGGTTCACAGTAATTGATTTGTCCCAAGCGTTCTTTTCGGTGCCTCTTCATGAGGACAGCCAATTTCTCTTCAGTTTCAAATTCCTGGATAAGGTTTACAATTGGTGTTGAATTCCTCAAGGGTTTTCGGAATCACCTTCCATATTCAATCAAATACTGAAGAAGGATTTGGAGTCATTGGAATTGCCTTTTCAATCAACTCTAGTGCAGTACATTGATGATCTGTTGATCGCATCCAAAACGAGGGATGAGTGCAAGTATGATTCGATTGCTTTACTGAACCACTTGGGAAAGAACGGACATAAGGTGTCCCCAAAGAAGCTGCAATATTGCCAGAAAGAGGTGAAGTATTTGGGTCATCAAATTGGGAAAGGGTCGAGGAAGTTGTCCAGGGAAAGAGTGACTGCATTGTTACAGATGAATCCCCCACTACACGAAGAGATGTTAGGATGTTTTTGGGAATGGTGGGCTACTTTCGTCAGTGGATCCCGAATTTTTTAGTTATCTCCAAGCCATTGGTGAGTCTGACGGTCAAGGAAGGGTCAGATATCATAGTGCTGACAGAGAAAGAAATGAAGACGTTTACTGAGCTAAGGGAGAGCATGTGCAGGGCTCCAGCTTTAGGTATGCCTGACTACGCAAAGCCTTTTGTTCTGTTTTGTCACAAACGTGATGCATGTTCTTTGTCTGTCCTGACACAGGTCCATGGAGGTGTAAACCGACCAGTAGCATATTTTTCAGCTACTTTGGACCCAGTTGCAGCAGCCTTACCAGGTTGTCTGCGTGCAGTAGCAGCAGTTGGTCAAAGCCTCATACAGTGTGAGGGCATAGTGATGGGACATCCTTTAATAGTCATGGCCCCTCACTCAGTTGAGATCCTGTTGACCCGTACCAAAACGCAACACATGACAAATGCAAGGTTGACAAAATATGAAACGATTATATTGGGGTCACCAAATGTAACGTTGAAAAGATGTACAGTGTTGAACCCGGCAACTTTACTTCCAAACGAAAACACGGAAGTCAAAGATGTTGAAGATGTAGAACATGATTGTCTTGAGGTAACAGAAATGTGCACCAAACCGAGGCCTGATATTAAAGATACCCAATTGGAAGAAAATTATCAAATTATCTTTGTAGATGGCTCATGTTTAAGAGACTGAGTAGGAGTGTTGAGAGCCGGATATGCTGTATGTACAATCTCTGGTATCCTGGAAGCGTCTTGGCTTAGAAGAGTATATTCTGCTCAAGTGGCTGAATTGGTTTCTCTTACTAGAGCTTGCCATGCCGCTGCCCAGTTGAGAGTGACTATCTATACTGATAGCAGATAGAGATTTGGAATTGTCCATGATTTTGGCCAACTATGGTCACAGAGGGGTTTTCTGACCTCTTCTAGTTCTCCAGTGAAAAATGCTGAAAGAATTAAGGAGTTGTTGCACGCGATTCAGTTACCTCATGAAATTGCTGTGGTGAAATGCAATGCTCATTTGAAATCACAAGACTTTGGGGGTCATTCTGACCCCGGCGGTCCTTGACCGCCGGGCCAGGGTCGGCGGGAGCACCGCCAACAGACTGGCGGTGCCCCGCAGGGCATTCTGACCGCGGTGGTTTGGCCGCGGTCAGAACAGGAAAACCGGCGGTCTCCCGCCGGTTTTCTGCTGCCCTGCTGAATCCTCCATGGCGGCGCAGCTTGCTGCGCCGCCATGGGGATTCAGACACCCCATACCGCCATCCTGTTCCTGGCGGTTCGCCCGCCAGGAACAGGATGGCGGTATGGGGTGTTGTGGGGCCCCTGGGGGCCCCTGCAGTGCCCATGCCAATGGCATGGGCACTGCAGGGGCCCCCGTAAGAGGGCCCCACAAAGAATTTCAGTGTCTGCTCAGCAGACACTGAAATTCGAGACGGGTGCAACTGCACCCGTCACACCTTCCCACTCCGCCGGCTCCATTCGGAGCCGGCTTCCTCGTGGGAAGGGGGTTTCCCGCGGGCTGGCGGGCGGCCTTCTGGCGGTCGCCCGCCAGCCCAGCGGGAAACACAGAATGAACGCAGCGGTCTTCTGACCGCGGTGCGGTATTCTGGAGGGGGGAACTCTGGCGGGCGGCCTCCGCCGCCCGCCAGAGTTAGAATGACCCCCTTTGTTTCAATGGGAAATGGATATGCGGATCAAGTCGCAAGGTTTTGCGCATTTAGCTGTATATCGTTTAAGGACCAGTGGGGATTGTTACCTGAAACAGAAAATGAGACATGCACAGGTTACGCATTAAGGGTGATTGACACCGTAGAAGAATTGAGATTGTTACAGGGACGTGCCAGCAAATATGAGAAGCGTTCTTGGGTTAAAATGCAATGTGTACAAAGACCAGATGACTTGTGGGTTTCAGATGAGGGGAAAATGGTTTTGCCGAACAGTCTCCTGTCACAGTTTGCAAAGTTTTATCATGGTCAAGCACATATTGGGAGGGATGCCATGATCAGGTTGTTCAAAATTGACTGGTTTAATCCGAAATTCAGACAAGCTGCAGAAGTGATCTGTCATAGGTGTATCATCTGTCAGCAGATGAATGCGGGGAAAGGAACAGTGGCAAATTTGATCCACATTGGGAGAGCAGGAGGTCCATTTAGCAGAATGCAAATGGATTTTATTGAGATGCCCATGTGTGGAGGATTGAGATATGTGTTGGTGATTGTGTGTATCTTTAGCCACTGGATTGAAGCATACCTTACACATAGGAATGACAGTCTCACAGTAGCGAAGCTGCTGCTTAGGGAATTGATACCACGTTTCGGGTTTCCGATCTCTTTAGAATCAGATAGGGGAAGTCACTTCAACAACGAGGTGGTTAAGCTATTGTGTGCAGCATTGGACATTGAACAGAAGTTGCATTGTAGTTACCGCCCTGAAGCATCAGGACTAGTGGAACAGATGAATGGTACCCTGAAGTCGAGAATGGCAAAAATGTGTGAAGCCACGAATCTGAAATGGCCCGATGCATTACCTTTGGTGTTAATGTCCATGAGAAATACACCTAACAAGAAGGCAGGACTGTCTCCTCATGAGATTCTCATGGGCTGAGCTATGAGCCTGCCCGCAGTGCCTGCAAATGCTCTTGTGAATATCACGGATGATATGGTGTTGGACTACTGCAAGGGTCTGGCTGACGTGGTCCACTCTTTTTCACACCAGGTGGAAGCTACCACCCTGCCACCGATAAATGATCCAGGACACAATCTGAAAGCTGGTGACTGGGTTGTCATCAAGAAACACGTAAGGAAGTCGTGTTTGGAGCCACGTTGGAAGGGGCCATATCAAGTAATACTAAAAACCACTGCTGCTGTGAAGTGCACGGGAATTCCGAATTGGATCCATGCCAGTCACACGAAAAAGGTGATGTGTCCAACTGATGAGGAAGTTGAGTTGTTGAAAGTACCAACAACTGAGAAGGATGTCTCAGGGCCAGAGAGTGATCGAAGGGGAACTGAGACAGAAGGAGAGCCCATTGTGGACGGCTTGGTCACTCCAGTAAGAGACAAAGGAGAGGAGACCCAGAGGGGTGACGGTGAGCCTATCTCAACTAAGGCACCAGGAGAGCCAAATCAGAGGGAGGTTCTCCCAGAAGCAGACGAATATGGAAATGAGCTAACGCCCCTGAAAGACCCAGAAGGTGAAGGAGTTGAGTCAGAAGGAAGTCAGAGTGTCCAAACTCCTCCTGAGCAAATTGCAGGTCCATCAAGAGAAAACACTATAGAATCAGAGGAGGGCGAAGGGTTGCCACAGGAAAGATCAAGGACCAAAGAGACACTAAAAGGAGATAAGTGGCCAGAGTTGCAAGTGAAAAAGGGAACAGTGGTTGTCGAAGATGCAATAGAGGAAGAGGTTGATACAACAAGGAGAGAAGATCTAAGTGAAGGAGAGTTGCAAGGTGATCGCAAGTTGAAAAGAAAGAGAGTAGCGAACAGAAGATACGCGGGCCCTGAATGGGTGTATGCAACGTCAGCTAAATGGCAACAAGATTTCTTGGTGTTTTGCTTTGATAGAGAGATCCCAGCTCAGTACTTTGGTACCTGAGTCTGGCCAAAGAGACTGAGTTGGCATAAGAACTGAATTAAAGAAAATTATTGAGAAAGAGAGACTGATAACTTACCGGATGAGACACTGACATTTGAAAAATCCGATTTTGACAAGCTGCTAACCTGAATTGACAAGGATCCTGGGAGTGAAACTGAGAGCTGTAAATACTTGCTTGTTTTGACTTTGCTGCGAGAGAAAAAAAAAGAGAAGAAGAAGAAAATTTTCTAACTGTCCTCTGTTGTTGTTTATATTAACCTTCCTTCACTTTCTGATTCTTTACAGATCATGGCTAACACTAGAGAGGATAATAGAGGGAGTAGGCGTTGTAAATATTTGGGTGTTGGTTTGGGTGCCGTGCGTGTGATATTCATCATAGTTGTGATTGTGGGTATGCCACTAATGGATAAGAGTGGGACTAACAATGCTACAGTTTCTGAGCCTACCACTGCACTAACAGCTTGTGAGAGGTTTGAGCAGGATACAAAATATTTGCATGAGGGAACTAACGCAAAAGGGGAACTATCCACTAATGTTTTCTATCGCTTGCTGAGTGAGTATGTTGATACAATGGATGCAAAGGATTGCTTTGTGTGCACAGAGATTCCTGTTTCAGTGCAAGAGGGGGTTACCTATCATAGTCTACCTTTAACATATGGGATAAGCTGTAGTCTGTTACTAACAAGATTCTATAACCAAGAAGAGATCCAGTATTTTTATTTGAACCATGATCTTCTGTTTTCTTATGTGCCTATCCTAGAGGATTTGAGTAGTGTAACTAAGTACTATTGTATAAAATTAGTAAAGGGGTTCTGTGAGGTGACATTAACAATTAGTACATCTTATGCACACCACAATAATTTGACATGTTTGCTTACCCCTGTAGAGAAAAGCTTTTAAGATCACACGGAAGATAGAAGAAGGGCATTGAAGGGTAAATTAGAGAAAGGATTGCAGCAGCGAGCTTTTGCTAGTAGTGAGGGTTATAGTGCAATTAGGGAACACGGGAAGCTAGCATTAGATGCACTACACGTAGGTAAGCTGTGCATATCTAGGCCGAAATCATATTATGACAATGTGTTTGTGGGAATGAGTGAATGTAAGCATGTGTTTTTGTTTCAGAGTAAGTGGACGTTCATGTTAAATGGACAGGATCCAGCAATCCCTGGGATCTATTATATATGTGGGCTTAATGCTTATTACCGTCTTCCAAAGGGATGGTATGGGACATGTTATTTAGGGATAGTTTTCCCAAAGATATATCAACTTGACGATTTGAAAAAGTTTCCAAAATTGTCTGAATTACATCCTACTAGACAAAAGAGAGAGACTGCTGCTGGTGTAGTAGGAGACATATTTGGGGCGACAATTCCTTCAGTGGGAGTTATCCTAAACTCCATAAAGATTCGAAAGTTGTCTACTATTGTGGATAACATGCTGACAAATTTTACAGGGGCTATACTCCCAATGGATACTGAACTCGCTGCGGAGGGGGCTATGACTCTACAAAACAGGCTTGCTTTAGACATTCTTTCAGCAAAAAATGGCGGAGTCTGTAAGATGCTTAATGAGCGTCACTGCTGTGCTTACATACCAGACAATAGTAATGAGATTAGAAGTATGCTTACTAACTTAACTAGGGATAGTACAGATTTGAAGGAACTGAACAGGTGTTTGGGAAAAGGTTGGGAAAGGATTTGCTTCAGTGGGAAATTGATTTAGTAATATTTGGCATGGGATATTGGCTAAAATAATACAGGGGATATTGATTGTTATAGCTTGCTTATTTGGACTATGGGTGGCGTGTAAATTAAGTAAAAGAATAAAATTGAAGATGGCGAAAAATAATAAGAGCAGGGAAGAAAAACAAAGGGAAAAATTATTCATGGTAAAATCACAGGGGGAAAGGTTAAGAGAAGATCTTGAAATGAAGGAATTTTAGAATGTAAAATTTCAGGGGAAAGGTTTTGTATGATGACAAGAGTCATCAGAGGAGGGATTGTTGGATTGTGTCTTTTAAAATTATTATTAACATGAAAAGCTTGCAATATATTGTGTAATGAAGCTGCATAGAGAATGCGTTAACGTAGAAAAATAAAGTACGCATTTGAAATGTGCCCACAGGGAGTGGCCAACAATATATACGAAGACTAATGAAACTTAATAATGATGGATTACTAATGTTATGAATTTGTATCGTCATTTTATAATTAGAGTCATATATTAGGGATTTGTTAACTAAATTACTAGGCCTTAATTAGCGAGGGTCTGGGCCTAGCTGCTTTTGTCTCATATTAAACTGTGTTTTTCCTAACATGCAATGTGCTGTCTTCCTGAAGGATACGAAGCTGTACTTTTCCAGAAGCTAGAGATGTATGTGTAGCCGTAGTAAATTATTTTCTCATGGGACCCGACTTGCTCAATGAGACATTCTTGCTGAATGCAACAGTGTAATTCGTAACAGGTGCAAGGCTGCCTGGAATAGCAGAAAACAATGGGACTACTGACTGGAGCGTAAAGTGTAACTTTTCTTACCTGACATTCCACCCGATGAAGACGTCAATAACAGAGGGCAATCAACGGCATGGGAACTATGTTCTGTGGAAAATTCTAGTGAGGTGTGTGAAGAATTATTGGACAGAGATAATGATGCACCAAATATTATCCAATGGGGAATTAAGGGCTAGTTCGACAGTTTTGATATAACCGCACGACCCGAGGAGAAATCAGCCAATTATTCAGACATTATTGGCCATTATTCTGACATTCTGCCTTAAGACATACTTTGCCATTGCTCTTTTGAGCCTTTGCTGTTTATTCTTCCTGATACTTTAAACCATCCTCTATCTAAGTCCTTACTGATGCTTACTTCTCCTCCATAAGAGGGAAGAGTCTTATTCTTTAGCTATGCCATACTGAGACTTTGCCCTGTTCTATCTTTGCTGATGGTGAATCGACTGATGTCCTGAGGACGAAGACTGACGCTGTTTTCTGATTCAGTTGGAGGTGTAACTATCTGATGAAAATTGTAATTGTCTGTTTGCCTTTTCTTTCTAGGTACCAACTGTTCTTTTGACACAGGCCATAGTTAGATGTTTTCCAAATTTGTGTTTGCAAAATTGTTTTGCATGAAGTCCAACATGCTGATGCTAATTCGAGGTTAGTTAAGGTGTTCACAAATACCTGGTGCAAATAGACAAATGACTGAGTTCTTGCTTTGTTGAATCTTGCACTCTGAGACTCTGCTAAGTTGTTCTTATTACTGATGTGTTAATGTTTGATGAATATTCTCTATGCATTGATTAATGTGTGTTCTAATTACTAAATCTGAAGAGTTACTAATGAGATTGATTGCTAATGAGAGTAACGGAGATAACTATTAGATTGTAACCAATAGGGAATAAATATCCTGACACTTAACTAGATTTGTGTGGTTATTCCTGTTATTGATTATCTTGTTGATTGATTACTAAGAATACCGATTGGGTTATTGATTTATTGATTTTGTGATGCCAGAAAGATACCTCGTACTGAGAAGTCTCCGAACGTGATCAAAAGGTTCATCAGCCTAGGCGTGTCTCCTTGTTAGTTTACTCATCAAGGTTCTGACGCTCTAGCACCCTCTTTATGTCAGACAGTGTGTCATTCCTCATTTAAAGATAACAGTCACTGCTTAAAATCAGAACGATCCTATAACCGTTTATTAAGTGGAAGAATCCCACTGGAACCAGAGTATATTTAAATGTTGCGTGTCTTTGGTTAGGAGTATGGCTATAATCGGGTGCTCAGACCGTTTAAAACCTTCTATTTAGTAGTCAGAATATCAGGCCTTTCAGTGCTGTCTTTTCTGTGTGCCTGAGCCACAATGGAGAGAACATCCCAATTATAGACCTTCTCTATTTGACAATCTTGATTCTCTTGTTTCAGGAAGAAATTCAAATTGAAATCACTTGCTACATGGTGTTCCAATGTGCATTCAGATGATTACTCCATAGCTATGGTTTCAGGGATTTCTCTTTTTGTTTAATAAGCTGTTTGGATGTACATATTGGGTATAGGCAGGGTGTGTTGTCAATACGGCTAAGATGGCGCACACTTTTTGAGAGCGCCTGTCCACCAGCCACAGCAATCTGAAATCATCAAAGTCAGGGTCCACCTACGGCCACAACAACTTCACTGTGGCGGCTAACATCCTATGCTGATCGGCCTACTGCTTTGAGAGCCAGCTGATTATCCTCCGACTACCATCCGGACCGCTGAGTCAACTATCCTGGCCACTGGGAGCTGCAGTGTCGAGGGACCCCCAGCCTCCCTGTTCACCACACCTGCTCCTGGGATGTGTCCTTCTGCAGCCCACCTAGCGGAGGATACACAAATGGCACTGGGTCAGCCCTGGGGGACACGGAACCACGAACGCCATCTGCCTATCTGCTCTTGAGGCCCCCGGTGTTAGCGCGTCTGACCTTAGTAAGTAAACTTACAGGGGGATGCAAATAGGTTGATGAACCTTTTGACTCACAATTAAGATGTTCCCACCATAACTCCAGTGCATGCAGATCAATAATCAATAATCAATCAATAACATCAATAATCAATGATAATCAATGACATTAATAATCAATGGAGTCAGTAATTGTCACACACCATGACCTTTCAGTCATGAATAACCGCACCTTTAGTAAAAGTTAGAAATATTTATTTCCCTAGATTAACAATGCTAAAGCCACGTAAATTAATCTCAAAATCAAATGATAAACATACAGAAACAACATTGGCTGTCCAAAGCGCCCAAAGAAGCGCAATCTAATCAAAGCTGAAACTACTACACATTTTAAGGTTACAGTGCATTTAGATTCAGCAAAGCAATACATCAACGTTATTCCCTATCACAGACTTTCATTAGTAAGAATCCTTAACTAACACCAGATTAGCATCAGCATATCGGGCTTTTTGCAAAACAATTTAGTAAACAAAAATTGGAAAACATTTAACTATGGCTCTATCAAAACAGTGCTGTTGGTACCTAGAAAGAAAAAGCAAATAGGCATAACAAACACATGGGTGCAAGAATACCTCTCCTCAATTGGATCGACAAGCTACGATAGTCTTCGTCATCAGGACATCAGTTCGGTCAGCAAGGCATCAGGATTCCGCATCAAAGTTCAGAAAAGGCAAAGGCCCAGATGTACCATCACGGGCCATTGCGATTCGGTAATAGCGATTTTTAAGAAATCGCTATTACCGACTCGCAAAGGGCCATGTATCACATTTGCGAATCGGTAATAGTGATTTCTTAAAAATCACAAATGCTATTACCGAATCGCAAATTGCGATACCAGCCCCATTCGCAGCTATGGGCCTGTTGGCCCATAGCTGCGAATATTTTGCATTTCCAAAATTGCGATTTCTGAACCAGAAATCGCAATTTTGGAAATGCAAAAGGCCAGGGTGCTGGGGGCCTAAGGCCCCCTCTCCTGCACCCCAAAAACTGTTTTTTCAACATGTAAGGTACACACATGCCAAAAGGGCATGTGTGCTTTACATGTTTAATTTAAAAATGCAGTTTAACTGCATTTTTAAATTTTGCACCAGGTTACCACCTGGTTGCAAAGCATGGTATTTTGCAAGTGCAAAATGCCATTTTAGGAAAAATCGCAATTTGCGATTTTTTCCAGAATAGCCTTGCGACCTGGAAATTGCGACTCGCAAATTGTGACTCGCAATTTCCAGGTCGCAATGCAAGAAAACACTATTTTAGCGATTTCTTAGTTGTGGTCTGCAAATGCATTACATGCATCGCAGACCACGGTTTTGCACTCGCAAACGGCCGATTTTACCGTTTGCGAGTGCAAAATAATTCCATACATCTGGCCCAAGGTCTTTAAGCAACTCAAAAGAATAGAGGTAAACCTGCAAGAAGAACAGAGAGAAAAGCTTGTCTTCTCTTGGTGCAGTCCTGTTAAGTTAAATTCCCTAAAACTATTTCCCAAGTCCCTGTTGGTCAAGGGATCACATGTTCACAATTTGTCCAATAAAACTAAAACTTAAAATCTATTAATTCTACCACTACTCCAGTCACATGTCGCTGATTGGCTTCTCCTGCAATGTCCTCGTCATCCGGCTCATCAAGTAACAATATTGTTGCAGCTTACTCCAGTCTGAGTCTCCATTGTTTTCCTGAGAAAGTCAGCCTTACACACATTACACTCATAATGTTACATTTAGCAAGAACAGCATCTTCTAGCAATTGGTTCTCATGAGAAAACTTTTAGCTACAAGCACATTTAGACAGTACAATGGAAAATCACAGTTTATTCTCTAAACACCTATCTCATTAAACATTAAGAAATACAGTTTGACATGAGGCCGGGCAACTAGGCCAAGACCTTCGCTAAGTTAAATGCCTACAATTAATAAAGCTAATACGTAATGCATAACCCTTAATATGACATATTACTACATTAATCTAACATATGCTTAACATTTCATATTAATAAACTATTAATAAGTACACTTAGTGAACATTGGAAGCCACTCATCGTGATCACATTTTCAAATGTGTGCATTATCATTCTATGTTATTACATTTTCTACACAAATTTGTTACTCATAGTACAAGAACACTCATTAATATTGCCTTATTAAAACACCTGCGCTAGCACCGGTGCCACTGAATTAGAGGGGGTGACATGCCCCAGTGGGGACTTGTGGCCTACCTAGATGGCTGTTCCACAGGCAACAATACTCCCCCGGCCTTCAGTGGCCCAACGGTGCACATGGTCAGTGATACACCCTCGACAGGGACCTGAGACCTCCCCCTGTGCTGCTGAAGGGGAGGAGGGACCTGGACACTGATGCTGGCCCCTGTTGAGAAATGGGGTGGCCCAAGACTGTGATAAGCTCAGAGTGGCCTTCTGACCTCCATCTCTGAACAATGTCTGCTGCTCCTCACAAGGACTTTGAGCTGGATCACCAAGTGGGGAGGTGGGGCACATATCCTGTACCTCGGCCGTTTCCCCCTTGTCTCCATCCATGGCCCCTGGACCAGCTTTTCCAGCACTCTAACTCAGCATTCGAAGTTTGCTGTGTTGGTATATACAGTCTTTAACTGCAGCTTGAGTGGTAAGGGAACCCTGAAGATCACAGGTGCTGGCCTAGAAGTTTTACCCTCCATCGTACTTCATAGACCTTACTCGCATGGCTGCCCTTGTCACCGTTGCCTGTGCCCACTTGCCAGGGGGACCACAATTACTTGGACACTGTACAGTGCGTTGCCTATGATACATCATTAGACACACAGAAGTGCCTGACCGAACATTACTCGTTGTCCAGAAGTGCGCGGGTCATAGTCTCGAGGACCACAACCCACCATTGAGCCTCACCTCAAGCCCTCATCCCCCTTCCACAGGCAACCCTCTACAGTCTTGGAGCTCACTTTGTCCTTCTCTGTACAACAGCACTGGCTGCACATGTGGGGGACGAGGTCCATACGACCCCTGGTTGAGTGCCCCCCCTAAAGGTGGCCTATCTCAACACACTTGTAGCTCCAGGATAGTTATTAAAACTCTACTGACTTCCAAGGCAGTGCCTACATCTTCCACCCTCCCTCGTCCAGTCTACTGCTTTCCCTCAACTAGACTGCGTACTGCTTTTGGTGCCCTCATTACAACAGACATGATGGGACACCTACACTTCGCAACACAAGTACCACCTTGACTCTTCCTCCATCCACTATTCCTGATACTCTCATGCCAGGAACCTCTCCACCCCATCCATGTCTGACAAACTGAAACAACTGTAAGCAGCTGTTAAAAACTCCAGATTCACAATGGAACTCTGATTTGGCACATTGACCAGTAAACTCACTTTTTTTGTGTGATGATCACTGCAGACTTGTTGACACAGTTATCGAAGACGAGAAGACTCTAGCTGCCATATAACCAACGGTATCTGGAAATCAGGTGGCAATTGAAGACTTGCAGGGAAGAGTTTGGCACCTGGAGAACAGTGAAGGGCGTTCCCCCAGAAGCAATGTTCACATTTTGGGTCTGCCAGAAATGACTGAGGGACAAGATCCTCTTTCATATCTTAAAAACTGTTTTAAATTCTTTACCCCAGCGTCTGACCTCACACCCTTTCACACTCTGGAGAGAGCCCACAGGGTCCCAGCCTGGCGTCTTCCCACTTCAATGCTACCCCACATCCTATGATAGCCAAGTTATTACAATTCAGGGACTGGGACGCCATCCTGCCGGCAGCCAGACAAACTGGCCCACTGCATTTTGAGGTCAAAATTGTCATGTTCTTCCCTGACTATACATGAGCAGTGCAACAACACAAACCTCTTTTACGGAAGTCAAGCGAAGCCTCTGTCAGATGGAGATCTAGTATTCTCTGTTGTTTCCTGCCCAACTGAAGGTCATCTTCAATGGAACCACCACTTTTTTACAGACTCTAAAGACGCCTGGGAGAGCGCAGAGCAAAACACTGGAGACCCCCACACCCAACATCCCAAATTCTTTCCAAACACGTCATGCCCACAACTGTGTCCAATGGGCAGGTCAAAAATGTTCACTTAACCTCCTTGTCCCTCCCTTTCTGCCTCCCCTGATCTTGAGCAGATAATCGCAGACCGCAAAAAAGCACTACAGCAGCAGCCAATCTGGGCATGAGTGAAATGTTCACAGACGATGAAACTAGCACACACATCTTTAGTTCCGAAGATTACTCCAGTGCCTCTTGGACACAAACCAAGGCTCCCATACGCTTTCCTTGATGACCCTACAGTCTGCAAATTGCTTGGTTTGATTACTCAATGTTTTTCTAAACATGGTTTATTTTATGTCTTGATATACATTTTATTTCTTAAATCTCTTTTTCTTCAACACACCTAACCCTTGTATTACATTAAGGACGCAATATACATTACACCATGAGCAGCTCCACTAGGGGTTTCACCAATTTCTCCACCCTTGCATTTGACACACCCCGCTGCACCTCCTGGCACCAACATGACATACTGTACTGTACCCCAGGAGCCATTGGGTGGACACGGGGGTACCCTGTGCACTTCCCTTCCTGTGGTTTAGCTTGGGAACATGCTTCTGCTCACATATCACATGCAGCAGAGAGTGTGCCTCCTCTCCTCTCCCCACCCCCAGGGCTTCCCCTGCCACCCTTATCGCCATCAACAAGATTCCCACATCAGATTCTTTACCCTCAATGTGCACTGGATGTATACAGTTAGAAAACAATATGCAGTATACTCATACATTAAACACCAGCATGCACAAGTGATTCTCCTCCAGGAATCCCACATTACACTTGAAGAACTGGCTAGGCTCTGTAAGCGGTGTTGGGTCATTATTCATGTTACCTCTTACTCAACATATGCCCGGGACTGCCTAGTATGAGGGAGACCCGGAGTCCTGTTTCAAGAAATCAATGTTACTGTGGAGAGGAAGGCCAGATATGTGCTACTGGAGAGCCTCCTGGATGGCTTCTCAGTACTCATTTGTAGTATTTATGCACCCAACTCAGAGCAGGAGAATTTCTGAGACATCCTGTCCACATCATTAGCCTGCAAAACCCAAGTACCTTGGATCCTTGGTAGTGACTATAACTGGATCCCGCCATAGACAGCTCCCACCTTCCACTGCCACAATCCCCTCCTTCCTTACAGGCATCCTGATTCCGACACTAGAAGGCTCATTAGTCCCTAGTGGACCCCTGTTGCACTGTGCACCCCAAAGGAAGACTTTACTCATTCCACTCCATCCCTCACAACGTGTCTGCTAACTTAGATTGTTTTTCTTACCCTACTGTTGATGCTGTTAAAGTAGTGGTCATAGGTGCTTGTATACAAAAGATAGTAGGGGTGCACAGGACTCTAGAAAGGGAAATTGTGTAAGCCGAAGAACACCTGGCTGAACTGGGAAGAAAGAATAACCACAACCATACACTTTTCACAATCCACCAAGAGGTGAAAACCACCTATGCTACCCTATTGGAGCGTCTTTGATGCTTTAATTTTACAGTCCATGCAGCCAATGACACACTGAAGAAGACAAATCTGGGGCACTTCCTCACCTGGCTTATCAGACAGGACACCTTTAGAAGCCCTATCACGGAAATCCATCCATGCCCAAGGGTAAGTCAGCATTCCCAAGCCAGGATCCTATGAGAATTCCAGAATTACTACACCTCCATTTACCAGGTCTCCCCGGATGCTACAATGGTCATGACAAGAGCCTTGCTCATGAACCTGACCCTTCCACTCATCTCCACAGCCACAGGCGTGACCTTAGACACCTTGATCAGGACCACTGAGGTCACACATGCAAGCTATTCAAGACCTAGCACATAATGGGGCTCCGGGTTTAGATGGGCTTCCTTCGGAAAATTATGTTCCTTTCTCCTCTCTTCTCGAGCCCCGGCTCACAGAAAGGTTCAACTCAGTCCTCCATTCTGGAGAACTCCCCTAGTCGCTTCATGAATCGCTCCAGATTTCCATTTCAAAACCTGATCAAGACCCCACACTCCTGGCTCCGATAGGCCCATAGTGATCCTACGAACTGACTATAAAATCTAAGGTAAAATCTTGGCCAATAGATACTCTCAACTGGTCCCACAGCTTATACATATAGACCACAACATGTTTGTCCCAGGCAGAAACACTTCGCAAAACATACGCTGCCATTTTCACAATCTAGGCCAGGTACAGGGCTGTTTCCCCAATGCCGCATGCCTTATACTAAATCTAGAACGAGTGTTCAATATCCTGGGACTACCTCTTTGCTGTACTTGCCCGAATGGGTGTGGAAAAGCATTTATTACAGACATCTGACTACTGTATAGAAACCCTACATTGCGGATATGGTTGGGCCCCCATATCTTGGACTCATTCCCAGTGGGCCGAGGCACTTGTCAAGGGTGCCCACTCTCCCCCTTGCTCTTTCTGTTAACAATGGAGTCCTTAGATATACAATTTCACAAGGAGGGCCAAACATGGGGACTCCCCTCTAAGGTCAGGCACATAAGGGGTCATTATGACTTCGTCAGACGGTTCACACCATCTGCCGAAGTCCCGATGGCAGGTTGCCGCCAGTGTGGCTGCCTCCCTATGGGCCCCATTATGAGTTTCCCACAGGGTCAGTGGGCGCAGACTGAATTTCCGGCTGCTGGCCCAACAGGAAATGCACTACAACATTGTCGCTGGCTCGTAATCGAGCCGGCAGCAATGCTGTAGTGTGTAGGGTGCACCAGCACCTCTCGCGATTTTCACCGTCTGAAAAGCGTCCGAAAACCCCACAACCTGAAAAGGATCCAAGACCGAGTGTGGGAAATCGATGCAAAACCTTCCCTGCGTGAAAAATAAACGACACATCGCAGTGTGCGGCCCGAGAAATCAATGCACACCTTCCGGTTTTCCACGCATCCCCTCCTCTGCGGTTCCTTGCGGAGATTTTTAATGCAAACCAGGTACTTTGAGCTTGCAAGCGACATTGATTGCTTTTAAGAGACTAAAGACACTTTATATCATTTCTACAGTGATATTTTCAACATATACTTATTGCATCTTAATCGTTTTGACCTGCATTTACCCAGATAAAAATGATATGTGTGGTGTTCTACTTTGTTATTGCATGATTTATTGCACAAATACTTTACACATTGGCTTCTGAGTTCAGCCGGACTGCTCAGTGCCAAGCCACCAGAAGTGGGCACAGGATAATTTAGATTGTGTGTGACTTACCCTGACTAGAGTGAGGGTCCTTGCTTGGACAGGGGGTAACCTGACTGCCAACCAAAGACCCCATTTCTAACAGTAATCTTATCACAACTATTATACTATTTCACCAACCTTCCTGTCATTTTCTACAGCCATACTTCACCAAAGTAGATTCTCACCTGCATTTCACTTAAAAAATTGCAACTACCAGTAGGGCCTGGTGGGCTCAGTGCTCTCTCCTTTGAGGCCTACTTTCTAGCTGTGCAGCTACAGTGACTCTCATCCTGGACTGCAGGCCAAAGCATGGGTGAAATTAGCAATACCTGAGGAGTTTGGTTATCTGGGACGGTGTGCATAATGTTCTCTTTCCTAGGGTGTTGTCCCTACCTCATTGGCCCTTACAGGTGTCTGTGACGAGAGCTTGCATGCTCCAAATCCCCCACCTGGCACAAGATGGACCGTCCAATACACTCAACCTTTGAGGTTAGGCCACCTGAGGCCTGACCTGCTAGAAGGATTTTTGTGGCTGAACTACAAAATTCACAGTAGTTAGGCAAGAGACATGCAGTCAAGGCCCATGTTTCCTAGAGGCAGATGATGTCAGATGATTTTTGTGTTTTCATATTTTCCAATTAGATGTCATTGAGTGAGATCCTCTTATGTTTCTGGAGCAGACTGCTGGGGAGCCACTGTGTGTGTGATGTACTCCCTTCAGGAGTGCCAATTTAAGGCTGTAGGAAGCCATAACAATTCGTCTTCTTCTTAAACTTTGCTTATGCAAACTCTTCTACCTTTACTGTCCAAGTTATTTTTACTGTTATTTTATTGTTTACTGTCATATATGTTGGACTCTCTCTCTATCTCTGAGCCCTTCACACCACTTAAGACTGTTGTACTGCCTTTTAATGTTTTCTGTTGCTTAGATGGAGCTGTTTGTGAGGATGGCATATTTTGTAGGGGATTGGCACCCGCGATATGAGAATATATCTCTTTTTGTGGTATTTGCACTCTGAGATCCCAGTGCAGCAGTTGTTTATATTGCTCCTTTGTTAATCTTCTGACCTCCTTGTTAACACACGGAATCTCCTCTGATTTATTATTTTCAATCCTTCCTTTGATTCATTCTTTTTATTCAGACTTTAAAGGTGATAGTAGCTATATCCTTCGATTCTTTATGTTGTGTGTTTAGAAGAGTTTTAAAGACCTTTTTTCAGGTTACCCCTGTTTAAGTTGTTGCCTCTTCACCTAGACTGATATTCTGGGTAGAAGAAGAGTTTGATAGTTTCTTCAGTTTGTGTGGTGTTGTTACTTGCATTGTGCATCTATGTGTGTTCTTCCTCACATGTTGAGCCACTACTTTGCAGTGTCTGACCTCCCATCTCGAGGACTCTAGAAGAAGGATATCTATTGTCTGCTTGAGCATATTTCATTAGCATTGAGGTATGCTTGCCTGAGTAATGATACTCAACATTTTGTTTCTGGACTTTATCGAACCATGTGTTAGATGATCAGCAAGCGGCCTTTGGTGTGATTGTTGAAAGCCTAATCTCTTTTCTTACAATACTCTCTTGTATTTGTGGAATAATCAGGTCAGTAACTCAATTGGTAACTTTTATAATAGCTATGTTTTAAATAATCCTATTATTATAGGGTCTCTTAGTTCCAAAATGCTCGTTATTGCTCTGTGAGTTCCTAGTCCCCTGCGAGTTTGTTATTTTCTCTTTCTCCTCAGTTATTGGTGATTCTGGTTTTTTCTTGTTTGGAATGGAACAGAAAGAGAATTTGTGCAATATATTAAGTTAAATAAGAATGAGATGGGTTTACAATTTACATACAATATGAGTACCAACTCTGTCCAATTCTTGGATGTTCAAGTATATATAGAGAATAATAAAATTGAAACCACTCTGTATCGGAAGGCAACGTCAGCAAATAGTATACTGCATGGTGATAGTTTTCACCCAACATCGCTTAACATAAGTATACCATACGGAGAATTCATCAGGATTAAACAAAATTGCTCCATGGAACTGGAAATGGAACAAAAGTTCATAGACACTAGACAAAGATTCATTCAGAGAAAATACAAGCAAAAAGAGATAAGATCTGGTGAACAAAAAGCAAGATCTCAAACAAGAGAGGATATATTAAATAGACCAATGATGAATGAAACAAAAAAGAGTCTACAATAAGAATGATTCTAACATGCAGTAAAGAAAACCATTTGATTCTGAATGCTCTTAATAAATATTGGGATGTTATAAAGAAGGACCCAGATGTTGGTAAATTGGTTGGAGCTAGAATGATGATTACATATAAGAAAGTACCATCTCTGCATGATCTCTTGGTAAGCAGTCATTTTCAAATGAATGAACCGCCAAACTGGCTAAAAGCTCAGCCAAATGGCTCTATATGCTGTGGAAAATGCAAAGCCTGCCGTATAGGGGTAAACATGAAGGAATACCAAGATCATAAAGGAAATCAAGTGAAGATTAACAAAAGGATTACATGTAATACTACCTACGTAGTGTATTTAATTGAATGTTTCTGTGGATTACGCTATGTGGGGAGTACAATATGTCCCCTAAAAAACGAATTTTAGAGCATATAAGAGCTGTACAAAATAAAGATCTGAATTATGCCATGGCGAGACATTTTAAAACACATGATGGTGAAAACTGGACGAACATGAAGTTCTTTGGAATCACGAGTATTGATAAAAGTGAGAGACGAGGAGATCGAGAACTGAAATTAAGGCGCTTGGAATCACGGCTAATAATACAGCTTAAAACAAAGACCCCTAGGTGTCTTAATGGGGATGAAGAACTCCACTATCATTTATAAAAGGAGAACTGCTAGACTAAATTTACCATATAAGATATATGTGAAATTAAAGGGAGTTTCTGGAGTGGAAATAGAACATGTTGATGGACAATACAATAGACAGTACTTATCATAACAACATGGAAATGAGAGCGTTCATAGGTGGTATATTCAAGATACCAATGAGTTATGCAATTAAGAACAAATGGATGAATTCCCTATGGAAGTATAATTAATAAGAATAATACCAATGTCGCCTTTTGTAAAGACTCCTCTTAACGCTCATAAGCATACTTATTATTATATTGATTTTCCATTTATTATACACAGTAGTCTTGAATGAATATACTTGTGTAATATCCTGTGGAATTAAGATTAATTACTGCTTTTTAGGGTGAAATGTTTTAATCAACACTACATGTCCCATAATGCACTTAGATGGTAGAGTGAATAGACTATAAAAGAAAGACATTGAAAAAATACTCACAAACTGTGAGCAAAACCGTGTGGTCAAAACGCGTAGGTGATGGTGTTTGGTGGAGTACACTATTGGATTAAAGCAAATAAACTCTCCTGGAGTGCACCGTTACAATTGTTTTCAATTCTTTGTTTTGAAGATTGAGATGTGCACCAGTGGAAAATGTCTGCTGCAATTAGGACTGTTTTGTTGGAATACATATATATATATTTAGATATATATATATATACACACACACACGCACAAATAATATAAAATTAAACAAATAATAATAATATAGATATTTAAACAATATTAAGAAACATATTCAAGTCTGGGAATATTAGATGTATTATTCCTGCTCCACCACTCCAGTTTATACAACAGTAGTGAAAGCATAGACTTTCAGAGAGGTTAAATCAACTATTTCCTGTCCAGTCTGTGCAACACTATGGAAAGCATTGGACTTTAAAGAGATAAGATTTACTATTCCCAATCCAGGCTGTGCAACAGTAAGTAAAGCATTGGATTTTGGAGGGGTTAAATTTATTTTTCCCACTCCAGTCTATGCAACAGTAAGGAAAATACTTCACTTCAAACACATACCATATTTGAATAACCCTATTAATTTACAACAAATATAAAACTCTTAATATGAACATTAATCATTAACCAAAAAAAGTTCACGTTGAGGGGGGCAACACCGTCCCCACTGGAGTCTCTCTCCATAATCTGCCTTTTCCCATTCAAATCTCAAACATTGTCTCTTACTACACTTACTACATTTTGGGCCTTGTGTACCAACGCATTTTCCCATAGACACAGAATGGGTAAAACCCTTTGATACATCTGGCCCTTTGTGAGATTCACCCTCATTGTTCATTAGCATGTCTTTTATCACTGTTGGGTCCACTGTAGGGGCATGGTGTGATAGCTGAAGTGAGGTCTGCATTATGCTTTACCCTCTTGTTGATTATTGTTAATTGCAATGCCTCTAAATGTGACACTTACCTGTATTTTTGTTGTAAACTGCTGAACCAGTCACAACAAATTGATAAACGAATTGAAACACAAAGCAAAGATTTTGTTCAGCACACACATTCCATGAATATGTTCTCATAATGTAGTAGGCTGTCTAGGATGTGTGTTTCTACACAGTTCACAGCCGTCCTTAAAGGATTCTAAGTGATAGCCATTATGGCTGGGCCTAAACATGGGTTCAAAGGGAATCCTTGTCCCTGTGTTGTCTTTGTGTTGTACTTCTCATAAAAAATAAATCTCAGTTTAAGATACAAGGGGCAATGGGTAGACAATAGCTAGTTTTGGACTGGCTTTTTGGGCAGTTTGGCCCTGCCAGATGGGCCAGCATGTATTATTTTTTTCCTCTGGCCTTGACAGGCCCCAAAAACTTTGTGCAAGCACTGACTCTTTCAAGCTGATCAACCCAGCAGTGAAGGACTGGCAGACTGTCTGAAAAACCTCTGCCACACTGATATCTAAAATATCCCTTAAACTTTTTAAGCTAGACTGCATGTGTAGATATAGTAATTTTTCCTGTATACCATGCATGAGCTACATAAAGCTTGACTGACTCTGCTTCATATATGCACAGACATCACAGACATCTTTAATTCACTTTAAGCTAGGTGACCAAAGTACATATTTATTTCCAAAAATTGAGGTGAACAGTATTTCAAAGTAATTGATCTTCCATCTGCTTGGTCCTATAATCCTATACAAAGTATCCAGCAAGAAGATAGCTAATTTTTCCATCTCTGTTTTATTTCCATCCTTTTCTGTACATTGAATATATACAATAATGGAAAAAGACTCTGGCTGGTTTCAATTTATTAATTCCCACACTATAAAAGTACTGTAGGCACTGTTATCTAAAGGACCTCTAAAACCACATTCTCCTTCCAAAAATACATTTTATGCTAGTCATACACACATTTGTTCTTTAGCCTTAAAGAGTTCAGACTTCCCATATGCTTACCCGCAGTACAGCTCAGGATATCACTGCAGTTTCTATTCCTTCTTTGTTCAAACTGAGTTGCTCCCAGGTCTGCAAAGGCATTATAGAGAGTACGCCATCACAGCCAATCTGAGTGGCTCTCTAGTTACCCACAAGACAAAATTAGAGATAGCAAATCTAAGAAACAGGCATGCCAGGCTATGGAGAAGAAAGGTTTGCAGTCCTCATATGGACTAAGCCACCCATGCTGCTTAGATAATCTCTCAAAGGTATCCCAGTGTTTATTAGCACAGCATTGGCTCAAACAGATTAGCTTAGCATGACCCCAAGACATTCCTCAGAGAAAATTCATGAACGTGTCAATAACCAACCAAACACAGCAAAAAATAAAAGATCTTTTATTGTTCACACTAAGAGTATTATTAAGACCCTAAAGGATGGCCATCCACTAGTGGGCAGAGGCCATGGCCTTCCCACCCTGCCAAAGGACTATTCTTTCATAAAGGACATATCTGTGTTTGGAAGGGATATGACACTGTGTTGCCTTCATTTATTGCACTGAAGGTTTGCTGAGCGGGCAGACTGCCATGGTGGACACAGGCAGGGAAAATAAGTGACGGTTGTCATAACCTGAATAAGCTTTGCCAAACTCTAGATGAAGACCTAAGTTTAGGACAAGTTGCAAATAAACAGAATTGATGAACATCAATGCAAGGCAATCAGAATAAAATGGCTACAAAACATTAAATATAAACCAGAAATTTAAAATGTGTATTATAAAAGGAATAAAGTACTCTCTGCCTTACACTTTAAGGATATTACAAATCACAGAGGAGTTGCTTAAACATACAGAGGAACAAGGCCGAAGGCCAAGTCCCTTTATAAGGTTATGAAACGTCGCAGTGACTTACAATATCATGTTTGCCTATGGATTTTTTATTCTATATAATATATGCTTTCACCATCACCTTTTCCACAAACCATTGAAAATCTTGGTGTGTAACTCTTTCACATGCAAGTATGAGTATGTTTGCAAACATGAAGAATAAAAATAAAACCTCTAGTGCAAAATTAAACATTTTAAAAACTTGTTACATATTTGTTGCATACAAATATTAGAAACATTTCATAGCAAGTCAGTTAACTAAAATGTAGCTCGGGAGGTGGAGAAACATGCAGAAAGATTCTAGCTTCCTCTAGGGTGTGCAGAAAAAAAAATATTCACTCTGCTTGTCATTGTAAGCTACTAAAACTGAGAAGAAGAAAGAAAAGCAAAGTCCTGTTTTTGTTGCTTTAAACAGCTGCTTCATATATACTCCGTGACTTGATCTGCCTTTCACCTGGGCTGTTGGCTCTGACAGCAGGTGTAGTGGCGTCAGAACTCGTCAGAAGTCGAATTCTTATGTCTTTTCTTTACAACCGGCGACTAGGTGCGTCTCAAGTAGCTGATTATATAAAAGATAAAGTAACCTCTGTCGTACAGTATAAGGATATTGCAAGTCACTGAGGAGTTCCATAACACAATACAGGCATGAGGCCAAAGGCTGAATCCTTTATAAAGTTATGGAACTCTGAGGTGTCATGCAATATCCTTATCAGGTGTGGGGTATGTCAGGGGGTACTTTATCCCATATTATACATGATCCCACAATCACCTTTCCCACAAACCACTTAAAATCTTGGTTCATAGCTCTTTTATATGAAAGAACAAGTATGTTTGTAAACATGAAGAATAAAAATAAAAACTATAATGGAAAATGAAACACATCAAAAACCTATTAGATATTTGCTGCAAACAGATATTAGAAACAGTTCAATACAAGTGCGTTTAAAAATATATATATACTAGCTTGGAACGTGTAGAAATATGCAGAAAGATTCTAGCTTTTCTCTATCTAAGGAGTGCAAAAAATAAACATATTATCACTGCTTGTCATTGTAAGCTACAAAATAGAGCAGAAGAAGAAAAGCAACGTTCCATTTCCTTGCTTTAAACAGTTGTTTCAATTATGTATGTGGCTTGACACCCCCTTCCCTTCAGCTGTTGGCTCCGGCAGCAGGCATTGTGAACTCAAGAGTAGTAACTTATAATAGTCAAGTTCTGATGTCTTTTCTCTATAATTGGTGACTGATTGCATTACAAATCACCGTTACAAAGAAATCAGAGACAGGCAAATATTCAGGGAGGACAGAATCCTATGTATTATAAAGAAATTAGAGACTGCTGTTTATACAGGGATGATTATAGAAACCTATGTATTATAAAGAGTCTTTTTGATTAAAACAAATTCCTAATTTAGCATTTAACATATAGGAGAACACTGTTACCAGTTCTCAGGCCTGATATTTGACACTGTAAATCACTGAGTGAATATTAAACGTTGCATCTCAGAATAACTAACTGGTCATAAACCCTAAATTATGATAGTCATTTATGTTTCACCCTGCTCCGTATCCTGGGTTTTTATGAGGAAAGGACTGCAAAATTAGGTACTGCAGTGCTAAATAATGGAAGTGCAGAGTGTACTGTGGCTGAGGCCAGGTTAGCAAGTATCAGTCCACAGTAGAGGTCAGAATCTAAGGGTACAATCAACAAAAGAATTAGGAACTATCCAGGACAGATTAAACTTTTTATGGCAGGCATCTGAGCACACTACCCGCATTGACATGCCTTTTTTGCATTTTAACCACCAGAATTTTTGATTTCTAATATAACTGTTCTCTATTGATGTACTATGAAGTTAGACCATCCTTTGGTCATAGAAGACTGACCACACTTGTCTATTTCCCTACAAGGACTACGGGCATAACACAGGCTCCTGCAGAGACCCCATATTCTCCTGTGCGCTCCAGTTCAGTCAAAGGTCAACGAATATCTGTGCAAATGTGGGAGACTCATGGACCACCATTCTGATTCGGGGGCCACATCATTTTGAGATTTGCCACTGATAGGCACACAACAAGAAGCCACCTCTTCATCTGTTTCCAGTTAGGAGACCTTCTCTGGAACTGTCTGTCCCTAAAGAATCAATTCCACATACACACCATGCACCTCTCTGGGTAGCACTGTCCCTCTTGTGATGTACACATTTGGGTGATAATGTTCTGATAGCTCAGGAGACTAATGAATCCACTACCGAAATCTGTGCTTGTTTCCATGGACACAGGTTCAGGTCTTAGCGGCTGCACTAAGCCTGTCAATCTTCTGAGGTAGATAAAACTGGTACCATTGATTGGAATAGACCTTAACATATTCTATCAGTCAATAGCGCCAAGATATCCTGTGACTGTGTATTGTACTAATATGCCTGTTTTTATGTGATGCAAACATTACCAAGACACATATCTGGGGAAGCCTATCTCCTAATAAGAAAAATACTTTTTCTTAGTAGGATATAACTATTTCTACACTCTGGTCGGAGGTAAACTTTCAAAGTTTGTCCTGGGCAATTCACTCATGAGAAATATTGTCCTTTCAAAGCTGCGCTACACCAGGAATCTGCAGAACTTCAAATGTTGAATCTTTGTACTGAAGTCAACACAATACCACCTTCTAACTCTGATAGATCCATGGTGCAGAACCTGCATTCATGTCAATGCACGTTATACACTACAGCATTCATTTCAAACAAGGGAATCATAAATTACCCACACTTTAGTCCTGCTGGGAAGTGTCAGCATGTCTCTTCCTGGCTCACAAAAGTAGAAGACTTCAATGTAATGAAACAGGCCCACATTACAGATGATAGGGTAAATTCCTATACCTGTGCAAACAAGAGATTAAGCAGGGTTCGGAATTACTAGTTGTTTTATAATAGTCACACCCTTTGTTAGAAATGAGGTCTCTAGTTGGCAGAGGAATACACGTTTGTCCAAATAGGGACCACAATCCTAGTCAGGGTAAGTCACACACAATCCAATTTATCCCGTGCCCACCCTCTGGTAGCTTGGCATTGAGCAAACAGGCTTAACTGAGAAGGCAATGTGTAAAGTATTTGTGCAATAAATCATATAGTAACACAGTGAAAACACCACAAAAATACACCACACAGGTTTAGAAAAATACAGGATATTTATCTGGTTAAATTGAGGTCATACGATAAAGGTTCAATCAGCCCAAGTTGAATTATCACTTTTGCAAGTTTAAAAAGAGTCTTAAATCTTAGAAATCAACAGTTGACTCTTGATTTCACAAAGTACCTGGTTTGCATCAAAAATAACACACACGAATACCGCAGAGGAGGTGATGCGTGGAAAGATAGAGCGTGCGTCAGATTTTCCGAAGCGGCACAGATGATGTGTTGTTTCTTTCCACGCTGCAGGGGGCTTTGCTTTGATTTCTGGAGTGCAGTCTTGGTTCCTCACTGCGATGCAGGGATCTTTTTGATACCCAGGGATGATGCGTGGAAATCCTGGGCGTACAGGATGAAGTCACAGGCGTTTTATTGATCCAGTAGCCGATGTGTCTAATTTTTTGTCTCACAGCAGATGCTGCGTCGATTCTTCACTTGGGAAGTCAGGCTGCGTCATTCCGGTTCGGCTGAGCATCAATCCGGTAGGGCAATGCATCGAATTTCCGGTCACAACGCAGGCGCTGCATGGATTCTTCACTCTGGAAGTCAGGCTGCATTATTCTGGTTCGGCTATGCAGCAATTGCTCAGTCGCACCACAGCTCTGCGTCGTTTCTGACAGACTGTGCGTCGATTTTCAGCGCACAAAGAGTTCCTTGAATTGATGAAGGAATTTGTGGCCCTGAGGCTTAAGAAAACAGGAGACAAGCTCAATCCAAGCCCTAGGAGACCACTTCTCAGAAAAATCAGAGGGCAGCAGGGCAGCAGTCCTTCTCATCAAAGCAGTCCAGATGAGTCCTTTGGGCAGCCAGGCAGTTCCACTTGACAAGTTGCAGGTTCAGGTCCAGAGGTGTCTGAGTTGGTGGGGTCAGGGACCCAGTTTATATACCCAAAGATGCATTTGAAGTGGGGGAGACTTCAAAGAGTGGTTTTGAAGTGCACAAGTTCCCTTTTCAGTACAGGTCTGTCTGTCAGGGTCCCAGTAGGGGGTGTGGTTTTCTATTGTGTGAGGGCAGGCCACTAGCCTTTGAAATGTAAGTGTCAGGCCCTCCACCCTTCCAGCCCAGGAAGACCCATTCAGTATGCAGATGAGTGCAGGTGTGACTGAGTATGCGGTGTTTGCGGTTGTCTGGGTGAAATGCACAAGGAGCTGTCAACTAGCCCAGCCCAGACGTGGATTGGAGACAGGCAGATTTTAAGTGCAGAGAAATGATCACTTTCTAAAAGTGGCATTTTTAAAATAGTAATATAATATCCAAGCTCACCAATAAGTAGGATGTTCTATTACCATTCTGGCCATACTAAATATGACCTAGTTACCCCTCTCTGATCAGAATCTACCACTCAAACAGTATATGAGGGTAGCCCTAATGATATCTTATGAAAGGAGCAGGTCTCGCAGCAGTGGAAAACGAATTTAGGAGCTTTCCACTACCAGGACATATAAAACACAAATGTACCTGTCCTGCCTTTTACCCACATAGCACCCTGTCCTCTGGGTTTCCTGGGGCCTACCTTAGGGGTGACTTATATGTAAAAAAGGGGAATTTAAGGCTTAGCAAGTACTTTTAAAAGCCAAGTCGAAGTGGCAGTGAAACTGCACACACAGGCCTTGCAATGGTGGGCCTGAGACATGGTTAAGGGGCTACTTATGTAGGTGCTGCAAGCCCACAAGTAGCATTCAATTTACAGGCCCCGGGCACATGTAGTGCACTTTACTAGGGACTTACAAGTAAATCAAATATGCCAATTGGGAATTAACCAATGTTACCATGTGTAGGGAAGAGAGCATATGCACTTCAGCACTTGTTAGCAGTGGTTGGGTGTGCAGAGTCCTAAAACCCGCAATAACAGTGTCAGAAAAGTGGAGGGAGGCAGGCAAAAAGTTGGGGGATGACCACCCTAAGGCTGTCAGGTCTAACACCCTTGCAGATAGATTCCAATTAATCAAAAAACTCAAAATGTATTGGTGGAAAATGATCAGAAAAATTGAATTACATGCAGATTTCAGTGTGTTACAAATGATCCTGCATGTTATGCCTCATTTTCATTTTTAAAACTTGCAATAGCAGGTACTTACCACAAATGGTAAATTCCACAACCTGGAGTAATGATATTTAACATGTATGGAAAATATGCCACGCTGCTCCACCTGACTTCTAATTAGGTAGAAGAGTAATGTGACAAATGGATGAGTGCTATTCCGACATAAGGGGTAATAGGGGTTCTAAAGGGTTTCCTACCAGAATATTAAGATTTTAACATCAGCTTGCTTAAATATGGTGACAAAATATTAACTACCACAATATTGAGAAGTAAGACTATACAGCTAATCATAGATTAACTATCCTTATATCCACTTACATACAAATTCTCAATATACGTTTACACATTTATAACTTCGAGCTAAGTAGAAGTGAGTTAAAAATAGTAAATCTCTATTGCTTAACATAGCTTTACAATATAGTTGTAGTCAATATTGTGTCCACAATATTTTGGCAGCCTAATATTTTTGTCCTCTATATTAAGACACACTACTTTTTCAAGTGGCCCAATACACCGAATAGACTGTGCATGATTTTTCCTGAGAACATCTGCGGCCCATTTAAGTGCACTTGTTCACCATGTTGACATTGCACCATTCTTCTAGGTTAGTCACAGCTAATGACACATTCCCATCTAATGGGTTACTAAATTGTCTCTTGACTGTAGAATAGATCAAAAGAGGCGCAAAATGTTGCCCATTCTTGCCATTCTGAGGAGAGACAGTTTGTTTGTTGTTTGCTGTTATCTTCCATTTTTAGGTCACAGCCTACCAGACAGTGCGGCTGTCTGGTTTGCAAAAGACATCTTGGGGGCTTTCAGAAAGCTGACCTACAAATGCATTCCACCCATTGATTACCATAGGCTTTGTGGTTTGTAACTCACATTTTCTGGCTTTCTTTTTGCTGGCTTTATTTTCTTTAGGCTCTCCAGGTTCAGTTTGTCCCTCCTGTTGCCTAACCCATGTTTACTGTATTGTTCCATGAACACCCTTTCTGTAAACAGCCCTTTAAATCTTGTTCTTATCTTGTCACATCTGCAGTGCATTCAATGACCGAGGTCAAATGTCAGCTATTGTCTTCAAGGGCGCTCATTTACTTTTATTTGTCTAACTTCAAAGTGAGAGGATTTATGTGACAATCTTGCTAGGTACTGGAGGTAGGAAATCCGTTTTGTGTAGCATACAAAACCATTTAAATGAACTGTGTAAGCATTTCAGACTATATCAGAATTAGGAATACAAATGGAGCATAATTGTTGTTATTTCTGATGTGTGTTGAAAACAAATACTTTAATATGATCAGACCAAATCATTATACTAGATGATGCAATTTGAACTTATTTTTGATTATGCGCTGTATAGTTTTATTAGTAAAACTTTATGCCTATGCAAATGTAACGGTCATTTTAAATGAAAAGGTGTTGTTTGTAATGGCAGTGTGCTACCATAACATGCATGCTCCACTCTACGCCTCTCCACTCTGCTCTGCACCACTCCACACCCCTGCACTTTACTCTGCACACCTCCACTTTCCACCACTCCACACCACTGCACTCTGCACCACTCCACTGTACGCCATTGCACTCTATGCCACTTCAAGGTATGCCTCTATACTCCACCCTACATCACTCTACTCTATGCTAATGTACTCTTTGGCACTCTACTCTATGCCACTGCACTCTTACCTACTGCGCTCTACACCACTTCAGTCCAGGCCACAGCAATCTACTCTGTGCAACTCCACTCTACGCCACTGTACTCCATGCCACTTTGCAACACCGCACTCTGCACCACTGCACTCTATGCCAATACACTCTACGCCAATGCACTTTACTCTGTAACACCAAACTCTATGCTCCTGCACTCTATGCCACTCCACTGTATGCCACGTTAATCTACTCCGCACCACTGCACTCTACGCCACTGCACTCTCCACCACTTTACTATATGCTGTTACACTCTATGCAACTGCACTCTACCCTCGACCACTCCACTCCACGCCACTTCACTCAACTCTGAAACAAATGACTCTATGCCTCTGTACTCTGTGTCACTCTACTCCACTCTGTGCCACTTCACCCTATGCCACTCTACCACTGCACTGTACACAAATGCAGTATGTCACTACATTCTATGCCACTACACTCTACTCTGCATCACTGTACTATATGCCTCTCTATACCACTCTTCTTCACTTTACACCACTGCACTCTGACACTCTACCTCACAACACTGCACTCTCCACCACTGAACTATATGCCACTCTACTCTACACTACTCCACGCCCCTGCACTCCATGCCACTGCCCTCCATGATACTATACTCTACCCTGCACCATTCTGTGCTACTCTACTCTGCATCACTCTATGCCACTGCACTTTATGCCACTTGCTTCTATTCTGCGCTACTGCCCTTTGCATCACTCAACTCTTCACCACTCTGTGCCACTGCACTCTACACCACTCTACTCTGCGCCACTCTACTCTGCGCCACACTCCTCCATGCCACTGCACTCTGCACTGCTCCACTCTGCACCAGTCTACTCTGCACCACTGCACTCTACAATGCATCACTCTAATCTACACTACTGCATTTTGAGGATCTACATTGTATGCCGCTGAATTCAATATCACTGCACTCTTTGCCACTATATTCTGCAACACTCTAGGCCAAAGCACTCTACACCAGTACACTCTACTCTATACCACTCCAGTGTATGCCACTCTGCGCTACTCCACACTATGCAACTCCAATTCATGATACTCTCTGCCTCATCACTGTACAACACTCTACTCCACTCTTCGCCATTCCACTCTCCAGGTGACTCTCGTCTAGGCCACTAGCTTTTAGCCGTGCTGAACAGCAACCACACTGGTGTACCACATAGCTAAAACACATTGGCAAAGCCAATAGCTCTTGCATACGGGAGACCTATTGGCTGTGTCAATGCTTGCCTCTGTAGGCCGTTGAGTTATCCATTGTCTCATGGCAGGAGACCAGGAGTTCTGATAAGACGCCATTTGGTATGTGAAACTAACTGCATTTGCATCACTTGCATTATTTTGACTTCAGAAGCTCGGACATACCCATCCGAAAAACAATCAAAATGAGAATTAAAATGCTTTTTCAATTGTTTAATCTAGGGATGAGAGAATTTGAGCTAACATCTTGAATAACAGCAACATTTCTGCTTAATTTAATAGTATTAATGAACACGGCAGTTTTCCTCATTAAAGTGTGGCTCTTCTAATTGTACTAGAATATTCTGCCATTATGTAACATTTTTGCCAGTACATCCAATTATTTTTTATCAATGTGCAAAAATCTGCTAGAATGTCTCCCGCATTAGCGTTCCTCCAGTCCTTCTTTTCAGTGTGCCAAAATATCTCATTATTGTTCAATGATAGAAGAGGTCATTATATCACATACAATATACTGCACGTCAATCTACATTGTAAGGCACTATTCTTAGTTCCACTTATACTTTCCTTACAATGTAGTAGTAGGTCAATGTAGTGGACTGGAAATTATTGTAGGCCGGTACTGTTCACCTGTATAAAGTGGCATACAGCTTTGCGCCAAAGCATGCCTTATGTTAGGAACTCCTAAAGATCCTTTTGCACAATGTGCACCTGATGATACAGAAGCGTGCATGTTTTTATGTGCCCCGGCATACCTCGGACCACAACTAGGACACTTCAGAGCATTGGCTTATCTAGTGTACTGCCCCAGCTTTGGCCGACACTGAGAGTCAACTTGCTTTTGCACTCAAATGAGAATTGGTGTAAATGCTCGGCAGCTCATTTCTCCTTTTGAGAAAAGGGAGAGCGCTACGCAGTGACCTATGTGCTTACATCTTTATTAAGTGATGCTTGAGCACACAGGAACCCAATCCAGGTGTGAGCCAGATAAGGCTTGATAGAGCGTTCCGTCCTAATAAATTACCTGTATTTGGACGCTCTTGGGTCGATGAATCTTTTGACCAAGTGGGGCTCTCTTCACCCGAGATTAGTCAATTTAATCAAATCAATAATCAATAACGAACATAAGCAATGCCCTGATGAACATAACACTTCACAATTAATCCAGAAAACATTTCGGCGAACCATGACCTTTCGGCCATGAATAACCACACCAGTTCATTCAAAGTTAATGAATTTATTTCCCTATATTAACAAAGCTAGCACGATATAAATGTGTCTCAACACCAAATGATATATGTAAATGAACATTAATAGCTGTCCATAACGGCGAAAAAGATGCAATCTATGCAGCATTTGAATAACAATGCATTCGATAATAGCAACGCAAACCACTAAAACTATAATCTGTAATGGGCTAATTGCATACATTAGTCAGCATAACAAGGTCTCAAATTGCATCGTGCAACAAATGAATCCTCATCTAACCTCGAATTAGCATCTGCATGTGGGACTTCATGCAAAAACAATTTAGCAACATTGATTTGAAAAACTCCTAACTAGGGCTCTTATCAAAAATCAGCAGTTGGTCACCTAAAAAGAAACACAATGCAATTGTACATTTTCCTTTCATATTTACAAAATTCAATCAGCATTCAAGGAAGTCTTCGTCTCACAGGTACCGGTTTTGATCAGCATGGGACGGGGGCAAAGAGGGCAGGGTGGACGGGGCAATTGCCTCACAGCGGCAAGATAAAAGGACAAAACTACTACTTTATGCAAAGGGGCAGATCAAAGTTAAAGTCTCTAGGGCGAGAATTACTTAAAGTTTCTTTCTCTCGATTAGAGAAAGCATCAAAGTCTCATTCAAAATGGTGTCGAACATCAATTGGCATCGTAGAAGATGGCAAAATGACGAGGTCGGCAAGATGGGCCATAATGTCTGCAATGTCTAATGTCCTCAATGGGTGCAATGGGTAATGGCCAATTTCTTCTTCTGCACCAGGTTTTTATAAACAACAGTTCAAATCCAGTAGGGTCTTCCATTGGAGGGTTCATAGGTTGGCTTCAAATTGTCCAATCAAAAACAACAATTTACAAGCTTCTACCTAGGCATACATTATCCTTGGAGTCGGGAACGTAAGTTGCAACATATTTTACCAACTAACTCACTTTCAGAGCTTCCATTGTCTGCACCTGCAGATTGACCTTGGAGCAAAGAAGAAGATGCCAGGCTGGCACGAAACCTTAAAGATAAGCATGTGAACCGATCTCACTGGAAAAGTACAGCTTCAAGCAGGAATACACGTTTTATTAGCACATTAGAAAAACACGAGCATCTAAACCGTGAGACAAGGCAACTAGGCCGAAGCCTCCACTAAAGTTATGCTAAGTTAAAACATTTCAAACAAGCAAATCATGGCACACGTTTACGGTTATGTCAGATTAGTACAATTCTAATACATCACGTTATATAAAGCACGCTTATAAATGTTGGCGAACTACTCTGAGGGCACATTTGTCCCCGTACAATCTTTATTAGTTCGGTTAAAGTCACACTTGATTATTGCAGCACTACGTTTATGCGCTAATAAATGTAAAACCTTCCTTTCTGCGTTATCAATCCCTCCTCTGATGACTATTTGTCGTCACACAAAACTATTCCCACAAATTTTATTCCATTAAAATTCTGTCAGTTCTCTTTGCCTTTTAGTTCCCCTTGTTCTTGCCTTGTATTCTTCTGCCATTCTTTTCATCATTTTCTCTTCCTTCCTTCTTTTAATTCTTGCCATGATCATTAGTATTCCCCTCTTTATTCCCCAAATCCCAAAGATGCAAATTAGTGCTATTAGTATTCCCTGTATTATTTTTAGTAATATTCCATTCCAAATGCCACCAAGCCAACTTCCCACTGAAGCAACTCCCTTTCCAACCTTCTCCCAAACTCCTGGTTCTTTCAATTCCTTCAAGTCTGCACTCTCTTTTGTTAGATTTGCAAGCATTGTTTTAATCTTTACACTGTTGTCTGGTATATACGTGCAACAGTGACGCACACCAAGCATTTTGCAAACGCCGCCATCCTTTGCTAAAAGAATGTCTAGGGCAAGCCTGTTTTGAAGAGTCATAGCTCTTTCTGCTGCAAGTTCAGCATCCATCAGGATTATAGCACCTGAAAACTTTGTCAACATGTTATCCACTATAGTAGACAACTTTCTTATTTTGATGGAATTCAACACAACTCCCAATGAAGGAATCATGGCTCCAAATATATCTCCTACCACAGCAGCTGCGGTCTCTCTTTTCTGGATACGATGAGATCCAGGCGTCTTTGGAATCACCGATAGGTCATCCAGTTGATAAACCTTTGGGAACACTATACCCAAATAACATCTCCCCCACCATCCCTTTGGAAGACGATAATAGGCATTATGCCCACAAATGTAATATACACCAGGTATGACAGGGTCAAGTCCGTTCAGCATGAATGTCCATTTGGCCTTAAAGATAAACGTATGTTTACATTCACTCGCTCCCACGAAAATGCTATCATAATAAGATTCACCACGATATATACAAAATTTCCCTACATGCCAAGCGTCTAAAGCTATTTTTCCTTGTGTTTTTATTGCGGCAAAAGCATAATTATCTACTGAAGTCCTCTTACTTAGCTCTTTTTCTAATTTCGCATTCATTTGTGCCCTTCTATCATCTGTGCAATCTAAAAAGCTTATTTCTACTGCAGAGAGCGAGCAGGTAAGGTTTTCCCTATGAGCGTGAGCTGTTTCAAAAGGTTGCATTGGCTCGAAAAATTCCCTCATTATTTTAGCATCCCAATCTTTAGCAATCTGGCTTAGTTGCGTTATTATAGGAACATATGCAAAGGTAACATCATAATTTGAATAAAAATACTGTATGTTAGTTTGACCATAAAATCTAGAAGTTACTAAACTACATGTAATCCCATATGTAAGAGGCATGTGGTGATAAGTCACCCCTTCCGTTACCGATGTCGGTATCTGTGTACACACATAACAATCTTTCGCATCCATAGTCTCAACATATTCTGTTAGTAGGCGATAGAAAACATTATACGAAAGTTCCTTCTTATCATGCAAGTGTCTCTCATCTAATTCTAGTCTTTTCAATGCGGTTAGTTCAGTGACAGTAACAGGAGCAGAAGTAGAAGCATCAATTTTCTCATTCTCACCCTTACCACGCGTTGCAAGCACTATTGCCATTATTATTAGTACACATGCAGTTATCGAGCCTATACACGCATATTTACAATATTTCACTCTACTGTTTTGTGTAGCGTACTTAGTCATGATCTGTATAGAATCAGAGAGCTAGAAGCACTTATAAAGAAACGATTTAGCAATTAGTCACAAAGCTGAACGAGCGCAATGTTCACACAGTTTTCTTCAGGAGCCCAGTCACTTATCGGTTAGCAGCATTTGTCTCAATTCGGCAATAACTCAGTCTTTTATCAGTTAGCAACATTGTCTCAAATCGGGTTTAAGAGTCAATCAGGTTATCAAAGTCTTATCAAGTTAGCAAATGTCTCATCCGGTTTAGCAATGTCTCAGCTGGTTGTATCACGTTAGATTATAGCAAGCAATGTCATTTATCACCCTTTCAATCAATAGTGTCCATAAAACTTTTCTTTTCTATTGGTATCTCTTATTCTTCGTTCTCGAGGCTAAGAGATACAAATTCGTCGGTCCAATCGTCATTGACTACATATGCCTATTCTGGACCGGAATATCTCCTGTTTGGTATCCTTTTCCTTTTCAATTTTGCATCTCTCTTCAATTCTGCCTCACTGGTACTTTCCTCTTTGGCCAAGTCTTTTTCTTCACTTGATGTTGGTACCACGACAGACACTTCCTTTCTTTTCTCTTTCACTCTTGGCCCTTCACTGTCGTTCAACGTTTCTCTAGTTCTTAGTTTTACTGGTGATATACTTGGTCTTCTCTTTGCACTGTGTCCACTTGATGGACCTGCGATCTCTTCTGAGGAAGTTTGAACAGTTTCGTTCTGTTCTGCCTTGTCCCCTCCTTCTGGGGAGTCAATCAGGTTTTCCTTTTCTTTTTCTGTACCGTCTGCTTCTGGGAAAGCCCTCCTCTGATCAGGCTCTCCAGCTTCTTCACCTCTTTCGAGCCCTTTGTCACCGTTACTTTCTTCAGGCTCTTTGTTACCTTCAGCTGCTTCAGGCTCTTTGTTACCTTCAGCTGCTTCAGGCTCTTTGTTACCTTCAGCTGCTTCGTCGCTGTCTGAGGTTTCTCCTTGGTCTTCCCCAAGTGAATCGGTTGTTTCGTCCTCAGAGAATATTTCTCTCTCTTCTATTTCTGCCTGTTCGCTTCTAGTTCTGTTTTGTTCTGTCTCAGCGCTCGGCACTTTGTTATCAGGTACTGGCAGTTTCAGCGCTTCAACTTCCTCATCTGTGGGACACAACACCTTCTTTGTATGACTGGCGTGAATCCAGTTGGGAACTCCCGCACACTTCACAGCGGTAGTGGTCGTCAGGATCACTTGGAAAGGGCCTTTCCAACGGGGTTCCAGACACGACTTCCTCACGTGCTTCTTTATCACGACCCAGTCACCTGCTTTCAGTGTGTGTCCTGGACCTTGGATCGGTGACAAGGTGGTTGCTTCCACCTGGTGAGAGAAAGAGCGAACCACGTCAGCCAGACCTTTGCAGTAGTCTAACACCTTATCATCTGTAATATTCAAAAGCGCGTTTGCGGGAACTGCAGGAAGTCTCATGGCCCTGCCCATGAGAATTTCGTGCGGGGACAATCCAGTCTTTCTGTCAGGGGTGTTTCTCATTGACATTAACACCAAAGGCAATGCGTCAGGCCATTTCAAATTTGTCGATGCACATATTTTCGCCATTCTTGATTTCAGTGTACCATTCATCTGTTCCACCAGTCCTGAGGCTTCAGGGCGATAGCTACAATGCAGTTTTTGCTCAATGTTCAGCGCTGCGCAAAGTAACTTTATCACCTCGTTATTGAAGTGACTTCCTCTATCTGATTCTAAAGAGATCGGGAATCCGAAACGTGGTATCAACTCCCTCAACAATAGTTTTGCAACTGTAAGGCTGTCATTTCTACGTGTGGGGTATGCTTCAATCCAGTGACTAAAAATGCACACAATCACCAACACATACTTCAGACCTCCATGCACAGGCATCTCAATAAAGTCCATCTGCATTCTGCTGAACGGGCCACCCGCCCTGCCAATGTGGCTCACGTTCACAACCGTTCCCTTTCCTGGGTTCATCTGCTGACAAATGACACAACGATGGCAAACTGCTTCTGCAACTTGACGGAATCTGGGGTTAAACCAATCAGTTTTGAACAATCTTATCATGGCATCTCTCCCTAGGTGAGCCTGCCCATGATAGAACCGCGCTAGCTGCGATAAGAGACTATTTGGTAAAACAAATTTTCCTTCATTTGAAACCCATAACTCATCTGGTCTCCTTGTACATTGTGACTTAATCCAGGAAACTCTTTCATCCTCCCTGACGCTATTCTGTAATGCTTTTAGTTCATCCATTGTATCCACGACCTTCAAGGCAAATGCTTCAGCTGGTTCGAGCTCTGGCTCACTTATCAAATTCCATTCATCCCTGAGCAATATACAGTTCAAGGCACAAAATCTTGCGACTTGATCCGCATATGCATTTCCCAGGGAAACATAGTCCTGTCCTTTTGTATGAGCACTACACTTTACCACTGCAATTTCGGCTGGCATCTGAATGGCGTGTAACAATTCCCTTATTCTCTCCCCGATTTTCACTGGGGACCCTGAAGAGGTCAGGAAACCTCTCTGTGACCATAGTTGCCCAAAGTCGTGCACAATTCCAAACCCGTACTGACTGTCAGTGTAAATGGTAACCTTCATCAATGTAGACAGTTGGCATGCTCTTGTAAGGGCTACAAGCTCTGCTACTTGTGCGGAATAGACTCCTTGAAGCCAGGACGCTTCCAAGACACCTGTTACAGTACATACAGCATATCCTGCTTTCAAAATTCCCAATCCATCTCTTAAACATGACCCATCAACAAAAACAATTTGGTCATTTTCATCAAGCTTAGTATCCTTAATGTCAGGTCGGGGTTTTGTGCAAAATTCAGTCACCTGAAGGCAGTCGTGCTCGACGTCTTCAGCGTTCTCAACTTCAGCATTTTCACCGGGAAGCAAGGTTGCTGGATTCAACGTAGTGCACCTTTTCAGCTGCACATTCGGTGAGCCCAGAATTATTGTTTCATACCTTGTGAGTCTTGCTCCAGTCATGTGTTGCGTTCGGGAGCGGGTCAAAAGTATCTCAACTGAGTGAGGGACCATGACTGTTAATGGGTGTCCCATCACTATTCCTTCACTCTGAGTGAGGCTGATACCAACTGCTGCTACGGCGCGCAAACACCCTGGCAGTGCTGCTGCGACCGGATCCAAAGTAGCTGAAAAATACGCTACTGGTCTGTTTATGCCACCATGGGCTTGGGTCAAGACAGACAAAGAACATGCATCACGTTCATGACAAAACAATGTGAAAGGCTTTGTGTAATCAGGCATACCTAAAGCTGGAGCCCTGCACATGCATTCCTTCAATTCAATAAAAGCATCCATCTCATCTCCTTTCAGCTCAATTTCATCCAAGGCATCCTTCTGGGTCAGTTTCAGTAAAGGCTTTGCTAGAGTTGAAAAGTTGGGAATCCACTGGCGACAGTAGCTCACCATCCCCAAAAACTTCCTCACCTCCCTCCTCGTCTTTGGTGGACTCATTTGAAGTACACTTGTTATTCTTTCCTTCATTATTCTCCGTGACCCTTTCTCTATTTGATGACCCAAGTATTTTACTTTCTTCTGACAGAACTGCAACTTTGAAGGAGACACCTTGTGTCCATTCCTTCCCAAATGGTTCAGTAGAGCAATGGTGTCGGCTGTGCAGCCACTTTCTGTCTTAGGTGCAATCAGTAAGTCATTGATGTACTGTACTAGGGTTGACTCGAATGGCAATTCTAACGCTTCCAAGTCTTTCTTTAGAATCTGATTGAAAATTGACGGTGACTCCGAAAACCCTTGAGGAATTCGACACCAACTGTAAACTCTGTCTAAGAATTTGAAACAAAAGAGAAATTGGCTGTCCTCATGAAGAGGCACCGAAAAGAATGCTTGTGACAAGTCAATGACTGAGAACCACTCGGCCTCGCAAGGGACTTGAAACATTATCACAGCTGGATTCGGTACTACAGGGCAGCATTTAATTATGATGTCATTTATTTTCCTCAAGTCCTGCACAATTCGGACCTTTCCACTCGGCTTTATTAGTCCCATGATTGGTGAATTACATGGACTGCTTAACACTTCTTTCAGTACTCCCTGTTTTACAAACTCGTCAATGAGTTGGGCGACTTTCATGAGGGTGTCTTGTGCCATGTGGTATTGTGGGGTCTGGGGAAAGGTTACATTGGGTTTTACGGTCACTTTCACTGGTTCCACTCCTTTCACCAATCCCACCTCTTTTCCTGTCATATCCCACACTTCCTTTCCGACTGTTTCCCGTAATTCAGCTGGAATATCTTCTTCAGTTATCATCGGAAAAAGGTTAATCAGAGGATATTCTTCATCAACAGTTTCCATCTCATCCCCTTCTACACTGTCCTCTTCTTCCCCATCACTGCTCGTCTGAATTCTAATTCCATCGTTCGAACACATAATCGAACATCCCAATTTGCACAATAGGTCTCTCCCTAACAGTGCTATCAGGCTTGAGTCACATACCACAAAATTATGTAACCCCTTGATAGTTACCAATTCTGACTTGTACTGGATCTGTGATTGGGTTCGGCAGGTGCCTGTTTGCTACTCCCACTACTTGAACTGTTCTCCCTGAGAGTGGCAAATTTGGTACTTCAATGCTCCTAACAGTTGAACGTGTGGCTCCTGTGTCAACCAAGAATGAAACACGATGACCCATAACTCTTCCCTCCACATATGGACCCTTTTGATCAACTTCCAAGGATGCTGCAAGCACACAATTTCCCTCCTCATCTGAACTTTCACTCTCCCATACATTGTTTATTCCATTCTCACTGTGTAATGGGAACTGTTGTACGGTGCCATTTGTATTCATCACCTGACCCAAGACCTGTGGAGGAACCATCACTTGCTGCTGACTCACTGGTGCCAAAGGTATTTGCATTTGCTGATTAGGTACCATGGGAAACTGCTGTTGCATTGGCTGCATTTGCGTCATCTGCATACGGGGCATCTGCATCTGCTGCGGCTGCATGGGCTGTAATCCCTGCAGCTGATTTATGGTCTGAAAATTTGGGTTTGGACCTCTCATTTTCGGTCCCCTCATTGTCTGGAATGCATTGACATCATTGTTTTGCTGACCAACACCTGCACCTTCCTGCATCACCATCGGGCACTCGCGTTTCCAATGTCCGACGATTCCGCACACGTGACACGGCATCACCCTTTTCATTGCCTGCACACCATTCGGAATTGCAACAGTGTTCAAATCCGGACCATTACTCCCAAAGCCTCCTCTGCCTCTGCCTCTCGCCTGTGGCTGAAACACCATATTTCCCTGCGGCTGCGGCTGCGGTATCTGCTGTTGGAACCCTTGCAACCCTTGCAGACCTGTCTGAGCTGCTTTAAGTTGCATCACCATCACTTTCTCTTTCAACCTTTTCTGTTTCACTTCAATTTCGTCGCTACAGTATTTCGCATAATTCAACACCTCATCAATAGGTTTCGACTGCCAACAAATCAAATGCGTCTTTATCATCTGACTTATCTCTGGTCTCAGCCCTTCCACAAATCTAAACACAAAATGAAGCATGTCCTTCGCCTCTATTGTTTCCGTGCCACTGTAGTTCTTGAACGCCTTCAACAACCTCTCATAGTAACCATGAATCGACTCTTTGGCCTCTTGGGCAGTTCGATCAATCTTCTGCCAATCCACATTTTTCGCGGCAACCTTCGTCTTCAAATGCTCAATCACCTTATAGTACAAGCTCATTACCATAGGTGATGGTGCACCCGTATCCCTGTCTCTCTCTGGTTCACTTGTCGGCCAACCTACAGCCCTTTTGCAGTCTTCCCACAAATCTGCCGGAACCACAATCTCAAAGAGGGTGTTCAGGTCTTCCCAAAGACATTTTGCAAGCTTCACAAACCTATCAGTCTGTTGATACCATTCAATCGGTTTCTCTCTCAGTTTGGGAAAATCATCCGTAAAAGACTGAATGTCGCTTCGGTGCCACGGTACATGTATTAATTTTCCCCCCGCTGTCTCCCTCATTGGTAACATGGTTATTGCATCACTACTCTGTGATCTTTTCTCGTTGTGCTCTGGGACACTGTCTTTCCTCTTTTCCTTTTTCTTTGCCCATCTGCTTTCCCATTTGTCTAAGCACCTCCACACTTGTGCACTCTGCAGCAATTCTCTAAGGTGCGTTTTCATGCCTGCTGACCTCATGTGTTCAAAGTCTGTGGTCCTGAAATCCAATCTATAGCTCCTGCTCAAGTGTTTTGTCTTGTCTATCTCAACCCCGTTTTTGTCAGCTATTTCTTGCAACCTTCTATGTACCTTGTTCACTTCTCTCGTAATCCTAGGACATAGATACCTCAGCTCTTCTTCCGAGTAGGACTCTAACCTATTCAAACCCATAGTCCCTTCCACCAATTCTTCTGCTTCCATGTTCAACCTGACCTTATTCAGATAGTCTTCTCCCTTCCCACTGGCTGAGCTTTGTGTGGAATTCAGACTGTTGAACCACTGTGTCAGCTGTTGCGCATTCAACCCCATCAGTGTAGCATTCACATCGACTGCCATTGATGGTTACGGCAACTTTTCAGTGTTCGATGATAGCGGTATCATCAGTGGGGGACTCGACCTCACCACTGTTGACTGAGCACATATGGGACTAAACTCCATCAAGGACCCAGATCCAGTTGGCAGACCCGCTATCGGAGTTGTCTCTGGAGTGTTTTCTATGCACCTCCTTTCCGTCCCACTCTGCACCACTGATCCTTGACCGCTCATACCTGAGTTAGGCTGAATGTACAAAGGTACCGGTGGACCTACAGTAATGGGTAGGGATATCGCATCTGGGTTCTGTCCATTCCCCAGGTTCTGAGGCATGTTCATTCCCACACTATGGGTCATCATTGCCGGCATGCCCGTCTGACTCCCCGTCATCTGAGCATGTGCGGTTCCCCCCTGCATCTGCTTTTGAGGCATCAAAAACTGGGTTGATTCAGCTTGTGCCAATGTTGGGTTGCGACCATTCTGTACTCCCATTACGGTTGGATCTAGAATCATTCCCGTACTGTTGTCACTGCTGTAGTACCTTGGGACCTGCGGCTGATAATTTTCTGCTGTTTTCAATGTAGGCACATCTGGATATATTCTCCTAACCTGCGGTATCTGCGGGGTGAACAGTAAACTCGGGTCCTTAGATCCCGATGGTGTTTCTGAACTCGGAGTTTCATTATTCTGTACCGGTGCCGGAGGGGCAGAACTGGTACTTGGACCTTGTTCACTCTCTGCATAAGGTGGTGGACGGTCGTTCAGCAATTGCATGATGAACTCCTCATCCTCTGACTCGTCTTCTCTCCTTAACTTTTCCTCGTCCTCTATCTTTGGAACACCTCCTGTTTGTCTTACAGGTAGCTTTCTTGCCTGTCGCCTCTTCTTCCTTAGCAATTGCGGGAAACAATTTTATCCCCCGCAATATATCTGACCTCCACACCTTCTGTGCATTATCCCACCTAGCGTCCGCTAGTGTCTTTTCTACCTTTCTTATCCTGGCCTCGAACTTCTTTTGCTGTTGCTGTCTAGCCATTAGTTCCCAAATCGCTAGAGCCTCAAACTGTGCTGGCCTTGGAGGTACCTTCATGTCGTACATCGCAAATCTCAAATTCTCTAGGATCCTTATATTGAATGTCCCATGGATCGGGAACGCTACGCTCCCATGTCTCTCTGTCAGCTTGTGCCATTGCTTTAGCCAAAGGCACGGAGCTACCCCCCTTTCCTCCATTACAATGTAAGCTGGTGTACCTTCGGGTGGCGTCTCCTCTCCTACGCTCGCTTTAATGTAAGACTCCCCCTTCATCGCACTCTTTAATGCTTTAAAAAATTTCATTTTCTCGTCTTTTATTTCACAAAGTTTGTAATCAATAAGTGACTTTAATTCCCGGAATACTCTTCGCTTGCCTTTACCCTTCCAATCTAGCCCCACGGACTGCGTCCAATCCGTGCGCGGCCCTTCTTTGCAACCAACCTATCCCAGCGCGGCTCCTAGTGACGTCACACTCACACACACTGCGGCTGACAAAGCCTTGCGGCTTGTCCTCCTTCACTCAGCTCCTCTCGTAACAACTTCTGGCATGTATCGCGAGCAACCAAATAATAATAAAACAGATCTGTCGGTTTACTACAGGAAGGGTAACACAATCGCTTCAGGACCTTAGGGATTTTTCACTAGCCTCGGCAGTTCTTCCATCTTTCTCGGTCCCCACTTTCGCAAGCAAATCTGACCCGCAGACTCTGCTCTCAACTTGTCAATGATCTATTCTAGTGCACTTAGAATTTGTCAAAGCCCGAAGTCGAAGTTTTCTTTCACTCCCTTAACACACGTACCGACTCGTTGACCACGCCCGGTCAACCTATTAAACCGACCAGACCACAACATAAAACAAGTGTCTCATACACTTTTCAACATACTCCGGAGTCTCTTGACCTCGCAGGGCCCGTCTCAACAACAACAACCACGTGGACCTTTTTCTGCACAAAGCGCCACATGCACATGAAGTTCGACGACTTCCCTACTCTCACACTCGGAGTCGCACCTCCGCTATTCTCTAAAATCCTCGCAACCTTTTCAAACAATCTGCGGCAATAAGCTGTGCAAGTGCAAAACCCTGACTTCACTCATACCGTCACTAGTACCGCCAACGCCGATTTCACACCTCCATTCTCTCCCTTCGCAAGCTCCGAGATCCCGGGAAAGTCGCGGGGGACTTAGGGCATCCTCATTCTCTCAATCTGTTTTACCCAAGAAAAATCTAATTCAACACCATATACCTCTCGAGTGGGGTCTCAAAGAGCGCAACCGTTACCTCTCGAGCGGGGTCCCAAAGGGCGAAACCGTTACCTCTCGAGTGGGGTCCCAAAGGGCGAAACCGTTACCTCTCGAGTGGGGTCCCAAAGGGCGAAACCGTCCTCTGCTACCATCTACTGATAGAGCGTTCCGTCCTAATAAATTACCTGTATTTGGACGCTCTTGGGTCGATTAATCTTTTGACCAAGTGGGGCTCTCTTCACCCGAGATTAGTCAATTTAATCAAATCAATAATCAATAACGAACATAAGCAATGCCCTGATCAACATAACACTTCACAATTAATCCAGAAAACATTTCGGCGAACCATGACCTTTCGGCCATGAATAACCACACCAGTTCATTCAAAGTTAATGAATTTATTTCCCTATATTAACAAAGCTAGCACGATATAAATGTGTCTCAACACCAAATGATATATGTAAATGAACATTAATAGCTGTCCATAACGGCGAAAAAGATGCAATCTATGCAGCATTTGAATAACAATGCATTCGATAATAGCAACGCAAACCACTAAAACTATAATCTGTAATGGGCTAATTGCATACATTAGTCAGCATAACAAGGTCTCAAATTGCATCGTGCAACAAATGAATCCTCATCTAACCTCAAATTAGCATCTGCATGTGGGACTTCATGCAAAAACAATTTAGCAACATTGATTTGAAAAACTCCTAACTAGGGCTCTTATCAAAAATCAGCAGTTGGTTACCTAAAAAGAAACACAATGCAATTGTACATTTTCCTTTCATATTTACCAAATTCAATCAGCATTCAAGGAAGTCTTCGTCTCACAGGTACCGGTTTCGATCAGCATGGGACGGGGGCAAAGGGGGCAGGGTGGACGGGGCAATTGCCTCACAGCGGCAAGATAAAAGGACAAAACTACTACTTTATGCAAAGGGGCGGATCAAAGTTAAAGTCTCTAGGGCGAGAATTACTTAAAGTCTCTTTCTCTCGATTAGAGAAAGCATCAAAGTCTCATTCAAAATGGCATCGAACATCAATTGGCATCGTAGAAGATGGCAAAATGACGAGGTCGGCAAGATGGGCCATAATGTCTGCAATGTCTAATGTCCTCAATGGGTGCAATGGGTAATGGCCAATTTCTTCTTCTGCACCAGGTTTTTATAAACAACAGTTCAAATCCAGTAGGGTCTTCCATTGGAGGGTTCATAGGTTGGCTTCAAATTGTCCAATCAAAAACAACAATTTACAAGCTTCTACCTAGGCATACATTTTCCTTGGAGTCGGGAACGTAAGTTGCAACATATTTTACCAATTAACTCACTTTCAGAGCTTCCATTGTCTGCACCTGCAGATTGACCTTGGAGCAAAGAAGAAGATGCTAGGCTGGCACGAAACCTTAAAGATAAGCATGTGAACCGATCTCACTGGAAAAGTACAGCTTCAAGCAGGAATACACGTTTTATTAGCACATTAGAAAAACACGAGCATCTAAACCGTGAGACAAGGCAACTAGGCCGAAGCCTCCACTAAAGTTATGCTAAGTTAAAACATTTCAAACAAGCAAATCATGGCACACGTTTACGGTTATGTCAGATTAGTACAATTCTAATACATCACGTTATATAAAGCACGCTTATAAATGTTGGCGAACTACTCTGAGGGCACATTTGTCCCCGTACAATCTTTATTAGTTCGGTTAAAGTCACACTTGATTATTGCAGCACTACGTTTATGCGCTAATAAATGTAAAACCTTCGTTTCTGCGTCATCAGGCTTTAAAGTCCACCAACATCAGAAACAACATGAACTCGTAGCCGAATGGCTTCAAGACAAGTTCACCTTGGTAATGGCCATACCATACAAAAATACTTAGTTTAAACAATGGACCCCTCCATAGGATGACCCTTTGTGGTGAACATTAGATAAACCTCACAGGTACAAGCAGACCTTTTCTACTCTGCAATGATTAAAGCACAATGAATAAATCAAAAGTGTGAGATGCCCGCCCTCGGGCACGAAAAAGAACGCCATCACATTTAGGCTGACATTTACTAAAGCTTGTCGGCACAACACAATAGAGCCTGCTCACCGTTGTAAAGAGCCACGTGCAGAGCATTACATTGCTTTGTATCTCACAAGCACCAGCCTAAAGTTTAATAAATTTGAGCCTGTTCTTCATTTTCTGAAATAGCTACGTGCAAATTGTTCTAACCATTGCATACCAAAATGCAAATTCAGCTAAACATGAAAACTGTATTTTTTCCAAACCAACCATACCTACATGAGTAGTATTCAACTGCAGAGAACAGAACTTGAACACACTGAGATTTACCCACTGCTTATTGTTTCCGAGTTGTGCTGTGCTAACCTCTAGTGTTACTGAGTTACTAATTCCGAGGAAAAAAGGCGCACAACTTCCTTCTGTGCCTAAGTGAATGCTCAGAAATATTCATGCTGAGGACCCTAATATAATGACTGCAAAATTCTTATTTGTAATGTGCACAACTGATCTCAAAGTCAAATCCCTTGTGGTAGACTTTGGAATAGGTGATATCTGTCTCTCATGTACCATGTTTTGGTGTAGGTAGTCTGTGTTGTTTACTGTTCAAGCTGGTGGATTAGGTGTTCCTTGCCATCTCTCCTGCTCCAGACCCTGGCATAGGTCGTCCGCGGTGTCTTTCTAGTATCTGGGTCGTCCTGGGCAGCACCATAGGCAGATGGTAGCAGCGGGAGAACCTTGGCACAGACACCGCAGATGTAGAGGAGCACTGCTCCCACAACCTCCCATTGTACAGGCCTCTGGATGTGGCTATAAAAGGAACCAGAACAGTTTGGGAGTAGCATTGGTACGCACAGCAACCTTCACTAGTGGATGCTCGCTCGTAAGTATAATTCCTTTTCATGGTCTGACTTGATAGCGCAGCTGTCGACAAACAACAATTATGTGAGAATCATCACGAGACGTGCTCTGGCTCCACCTACATTTGGGGAGTGAGGAGTACATGTTTTGATTGGGCAGAAGTTATGTGCATCCATAAAAAATGCTTAATGACAAGCAGCTGTGATCACACAGCTAATGTCTTCTGCTCTCAAAGTGGGTTGTGGGAAGGGGGTGCTGTGGAGAGTACGGAAGGGAAAGTGGAGATGTTCTGACACTGACAATCATATGCTCCCCTCTAGCAGAAAAAATGGGGAATGAGGTTTGACTGCTTCTTCTGCAGTCAAAATCTCATGTAACTGTTTAGGCAAAATTATCAGCTGGAAAAATCAGGTCCAAGAAAACAGGGTGCGAGGACATTAGCCCACTTTGTTTCAAGTGGTGTTCCACACCGTAATTCCGCTACACCTGACTCAAAATCAGAGGCATAATAGTTTCACCAGAGGTTATAAGACATGATGCATCCACCATAGCAATATTTATTGGCCACTGGGATTAAACTGCAAGAACCTGCATCCTCACCGATCTACATATTGAACTGCCATGCTCCCTGGGGCCCTCATTTGTCGCTAACGAAGCCTTAAACAGTATGCAGTGCTCAGGGTTCTAAAGCACATGAGGTTTATGTGTCAACCTGATGGGTCTACGATGAGTCTAGTAGGTCACCTCCCACTTGTATGTGAAGGGTTCAGATAAACATAAGGCCTATAAATGGCCAAGTATTTCATGTGTAGGTATCTAGCAATCCTTGTTCAGAATGTTTGGAACCCAATTAAGTTTTTATCTGGGGCTTGTTAGCATATGCCAGAATAATGCTTAAACTGAGAATAATGGTTGAGGACAGGATGTGTAATATGACCAGAGCTGCAACTTTCCCACTTTGGAACTGGGGAACAAAGTTTGAGTCCAAGGTATTGGCTCAACAACCTATGATTCTCAGAAAGTTACTTAATCTCCCTGTGGCAAAAAAAACAGACCTTGTGTAATGTAATTGGTGCTCATGTAAAGTGCTCAAATGCCCAAGGGCAGAGTTTGGCCTGTATAAAATTGCAAAACAAATGGTTTGGTATATTGGTTAATGTGAGGCATATTAGACCCTGTCACTGGAGTAGCTAGCGCAGTGTAGACTCTATCCTGTACACACCATCATTGCGCAACTATGGATTTACATTTGACATTATATTCAGTGTTCTTTAACAATATTAACGTGTATGAAACATTTAAATGTATTAATGAAATGTACAAATACACAAAAGTAGAGCACTGGGAGTGTTGCTAGCCCACACCGCCTCCCTAAAGAAATCTATAATCACTAAAGGTGTGGGGTAGTAGGGAACCGAAAGTAAGACTGGGTCAGTCTTAAATCGGTGTTGGTTAGGTCGCTTTGGATCCTAACGCGAGGGAATCATTGTTGGAGAATATCCAGACAGGGGGGGGTTTTGTTGCTGTGTAGTCCCACAGGGGAAGGGGGAGTCTCCCTTACGGACTAGGTGGTCTCACACACATAATAGTGTCATGCTTCATCATATGGCCACCTAGCCCCACCCAAGCAAGATGATACTGCTTGGGCGGACTCAACCTCTTGGTTAAAAGAACCAGAGGGAGTACTGAAATTAAACTTACTGGATAGTTACTTAGATCCAGATGAGGTGAGTAATAAAATTACCAAGCATGTCACTGATAGTTGCTGCTAGTTTTAATATAGGTGCATGCTGGTAAGACTAAAAGCAAGGGGAAGAGGCTCGTTGGAGGGTAATGTCTCGTGGAGTCTAAAATCAAAAGTGGATGACCAACATGTTTCTGCCCTCACTAGGTGCTGGTAGGTCAGGGGCATTCGTCAGGGTCGGAGCACACGCAAAAAGTGGGGTGCTCAAAGTGGATAATGAATGGCCTACCTGAACGGGTAGTTCACGGTGGGGTAGGTCAGGGGGTAGGGGGCGATATGCCTCTGGTCTGGCAAATGCCGGGGAGGGGTTTTCCCTTGTAGTCACACTCACTCCAAAGGGAATACCATGGGGGGTACCTACATGCCGGAGCCAGGCCGCTTCTTAATGAAATGTAACCACTGAGAAACTGAAGTTTTATAAACATGTGTACTAATGTTCATTTACACTGCTCACATGCATTCATTATTCACGTTTTATATTTATAACGCAACTTGTATTTCCAGAAGTAAACTTTCATTCTTTTATTCATGTAGCTTTTATTCTGAAAGACATATGTGTACATGTATAACCATGTATTCGAAATGCACAGTTCGGCGGATGGTTTGCACCATCCGCCGAACTTCCAACGGGAAGGTTGCCATCATACTGGCTACCTACCCACCGGGCCTATTAAGAGTTTCCCTCTAGATCTAGTAGAAAACAGCCTCTAACGTTCCTGAGAGCTCATTCTACAAACCGTCTTTATTCTTAATTTACAGCCCAGATAAGATGACTTTAGAATTATTAGAATTATGAGAGGGAACGGAATTTCATTATGGAACACCTATTTCTAATTCTCATTTTCTGTATTGCAGTGGCTTTTACTGTTTTGACATAACCTATTATGACATTTTAGCTTGCCAGCTGTATTATTCTATCTTCTGAATGTATTATTGGTGTGTCTGTGCACTGGGCTGATTAATATTTTGAAAGAAATCTTTCAAATTTTTCAAACTTCAGTCACTGATTCCTGGTCCTTATTGTGGAGTCAAAGTGGCTTCACAAGATTTGAAATGTATTATTGTTGTTAACTCCCTTTCATGCTTCATGTCAAGTTAAAAAGGTCCATCAGGGTAGGCCAGAGATGACTGTGGAGCCTAAAGTCCGGTTTTCAGCTGGCAAGAGGGTCAGAAGGAGCAGGCATGTTAATTAAGCGTACAAACAATTCAAAAAAAGGCATCTTGAATGTATATTGGTATGAATATCACTCAAACTCTCTCACTGCTTCTACTTTACAAAAAATGCCAATGTATTGATTTGAGCAACACTTGTAGCCATAAGTTTACTTCATAGAGCTATTCTCAATTATACAGGTTTGCAGCTAGGCTGAAACTACGTTTCCTGCAGGTTCCGGAACAGAATAAGGCCACGGACTGTGCCGGCAGATTCTGGGAAAAAATAGGCACACACGCAATCCTGTCATTACAAATGCAGGGAAGAAATGTGTCTACAACACAGTTCTGTCCCCTAATATATAGGGAGATGTTGCAACCAAAACAAACTTCTGTCCCCATGAGTAAGGGGAAAGAGAACGACAGATTGAGAGATTGGGAGAGCTGAAGATGGAGACAAAGGGGGGGAGAGGGAGAGGGAGACACGGAGAGAGAAAGCTAAAGAATGATAGAAAAAGACAAGGAGAGTTGGAAGAAGGAGAGTGGCAGTGTCCCAAAGAGAGGAAGAGAAAGACAGACGACCAGGGAGTGATGAGAAACAGAGAGACAGGAGAAGACAGGAATACAGACAAAACCATGGAGAGACAGAGTCAATGAAAGCCAGAGAAGGACATAGGAAGAGCACCTGGGAAAAGAAAGTGAGGCTGAGAGAATAAGAGACAAAAAGACAGGGATAGAGAGAGATGGGTGAGGCAGTACAAGAAACAGTGAGAAACAGGCAAAGATGTAGAGACAGATGTGAGCTATCACGATGTACCCAGTTATGTCCTAAGATTTACATTTCTGGTTTGCGGAATGTGTGTTTCAGCTTGAGCCTCAAGAATTGTCGCAGATGTCTCTTGCTGTGACCATTCAGTTAATTGATACCCTAGGTCTACTTTAACTCATTTCCATGCCAATTTCCTCCATAAATAGGTATGCCTTATTTCTGGTACTTCAAGAGAAAGTCAATAACTCACAGCTAGTTACCTAAAATATTTCGGCATTTTGACCCACAATTAACACTCCTAGCCCATGTCACAATTGCACAGGTCGTAGCACCTTGCTTAAGTTATAGAAAAGTGTGAGGGCGTTGGATTGGTCATGTTTTTTGGACAGGAATATTAGTTGAATGCTTGTTATGGGACTGTCTATTTAAGGCCTGGTTTCTCATTGGTTTTGAGATTTGCAGTTTTTGATTGGCTCTAGTGTTCTGGAAGACCGTGTGTCCATATTCTGTAAGGGGGTGGGCTCTCTCTTTTTGGAGGTTGACAGTCAATCTCAGTGAACCTGGCAGGAGGCCGTTAAAAGACCATGTTGATCCATGTGCAGGAGACTGTACTGGTACGTGGACTCTTTACTAAGGCAGTTTAAGTCTGACTGTAATCCAACTGCCAGCACCCATTTGCATTACCTCATGAATCACTCTCCTTCCCATCTTGTCTCCTCCCACTTCCACCTTCTCACTGTTCCTTGTGTCAGTGCGGAATGCTGCCTTTGTGCATTGGGCCCGGATCAAGAGTCCCACCCCAGGTATCCATGAAGGTGACAAGTGTTCAGAGGCAGTTCATCTTCAGGGTCGGGGTGTCTTGCTCACCCCGTTTGAAGTGCTCTGTGGCTAATTTAAGAAATAAGTCCTTTCTAAGTACTGGGTGCCTGGCTGCTCACTCCGTAAGTCAGTCTTGCAGCCTGCGGGGCGGTGTAACAAGCCAGAAAGGGATGGCCAATGTGGGTGATTGGCAATGCTGACAGCAGAAATCCAGTGCGCATGTCAGGTTGGACAGGTCTCGAATTGTGGTCAACCTGAAATGTGCACTTCAGTCCTTGAACCAGCACTCTGTTGTGGAGCTGAGGACTACACAGCACAACCCTCCCTGCTCTCCTTTGGAGCGCTTGGTTCACCTGTCCCAACCAATCTTTGCTATGCTCTAATGCAGATTTAAGTATAAAAAGCACGAAAGCAAAACCTGGTTTGGTTTGGGAAAGGTGATGCTGTGCCTGCGGCCCACGCTTCAAAGGCAGCGTGGAGGTGGGATCACTAAAGACATGACCAATCACTCTGTGGGTTTATTTTAATGCCACACAGTAATTGGTAATGTTTATTACAGGGTGAGGCAATGGTACGCTTTTCCCCTCATGCACAGTACCAGTGACAGTATTTTGCATAAGGAAAGTAGGTAACAGTAGGCATCTCCTATGTTTTCACTTTTACTACTGCCCTACTCTCAAGCCTGGTGGTTGAGGGAGTCTGGTCCTTGAGTGAATCCGGTCGATGCATGCACTTTGGGAATCGGTGGCGCGCCGGTTCCAACATCCATCCAGTGTGGTCTGATTTAGGTAATTTTAATTTATGTCTTCGCTTCGCAGCTCAAGCAAGGAAATGAGGGAGATTTTTGTACAGTGTTGGTGCTCTTCCTAAATGTTTATTTTAGCTCTGGGGTTCGTTTGCCGTCTATGAGCAGTGGATAAAAAAGGCACATTTTGAAAGTACAGTTGTGCCAATGAAGAGTATTTTTTTGAATCCAGCTATTACATTATTGACTATTTGGGAGATAACTGTATTTGGCCATTTCAGTCACCGCCGGCATTACAGTGCTATAACTCCCCCTCTGCTGGTCGGGAGTCAGGCAAATGTGCTGTGTATACTAAAGGCCTGCTTTTGTACAACTGGTATGGGGAGAAAATGGCTAATTTGCCTGCATTTATTACAATTTTGTTTTTTAAACGCTTCCTTGACTTACGACAGCCATTACTTTATTTTAATATAAGAATACCGTGCATGCAATGTCTGCACCTCATGTGGGGTTGTTTTCAATTGATGGTCTTCAAACTGCAAACTTCTTGTGACCTCATAAAAATTAAGAAAATGTCTGAATGGTAAGACAATTCGAAGCCTCGATCGTTTTGATATAGTACGCTTAGTAGATGGTTTGATGGGAGAGCATGTGTAAATTAATTGAATCTTCCTGGATTGGTGTGTGGAAAGATGGATGCATGAACGGACAGATGCATGGATAGATGGGGGATCGTCTGGGGATGGCTGAATGCTCTGGTGATTCACCAGTGGTGAATAGATACATAGATGGAGGGGTGGGAGACAAAGTTACAGGACAGTGTGTCCAAAAGTATGGGTGTATACATGAATGAAGGGATGAATGTTCCATATGACTTGACAAATCAATAGATTATTTTTTAACGAATGGATACATAGATGCATGGGTGGGTGGATGATTGAAAGGGAGAGTCTCTAGAAGGGCCAATGGGTGTATGACTGAACAGATGAATGTAGTGGATGATGAAAACATGGATGAATTAATGGGGGGAGGATTGAGTGAATGATGCATAGACGGAACACCCTTCTGTCTACTGGACTCTCTCACTTCGTAAAATTCATCCACAACTGTTACGCTCCATCATTTTGAACTGTTACCAGCCTCCATTCCAAGTGTTAACTGTAGAACTGCTGCTTCTCACACTCCTGCACTGCGCCCTTCAAAAACATTAAATACCTTTTGCAGCACAAGAGTGAGGCACTGAAACAACATAGGGCATAGATAATAAATCCCTCTCTACTCTATTATTCTGATAGTTCAGAAGGTGGCAAGTGTGACGTGCAAAGCTGTCCCCAGGCTCAACACCCAATGAATCCTGTGGGCAAACCACAGCTGCCCTCTCCACACCCACCACAGCTGGGGCATGACTAAAGCTGTTCAGAGGACATACCATTCAGATGCCACTACTCACTTTCCACTACAGCTCATTGAACCGCATTAAATCTACACTTTCCTAAATATTTAGGCCCTCATTATGATATTGGTGATAAATCCCACTTACAGCCACGCTGACTGCCGCCAACATACCGCAGCTGCCGCGGATATCTGTTCACCATATTATGACACACACACCAATCCATCACTATTCAGCCACACACACAAGTCAGCTACACCAAAGGTCAGTGATAAACTGGCGGTATCAAAACCCACACCGTTACGCCAACAGAACTACGTCCACCACTTTATGACCCACGAATCACCATGGCGGACATTCAATGGCAGTAAACCATTGGCGGTACATACTGCTGCGCTCAAAACACACACACACACACAAAACAACACTACATTGGTCAATTTAAATAACACACACTTGACACCCATACACACACCACACCCATACACCCACACCACTATAAGACACACACCCACATTACCCACAACCCCTTACGACTACAAACCATTGGCATGAGACAGACAACACAACCAGAGACAAACCAGAGCCACACACCACCTACACCTATACACCACCCACGCACCCCACATCACACACCCCAACACATCACCCTACACACCCTCACCTACACAACTCACACAACACCCATGGCACCACAAAGACACCCCAGATTTTCAGAGGAGGAGCTGAGGGTCATGGTGGAGGAAATCATCATGGTAGAGAATCCGCTATTTGGAGCACAGGTGCAGCAGATATCCATTGCTAGGAAGATGGATCTACGGTGGAGGATCGTGGACAGGGTCAACTCCGTAGGACAGCACCCCAGAACAAGGGACGACATCAGGAAGAGGTGGAACGACCTACGGGGAAGGTGTGTTCCATAGCAGCAAGACTCCAGAGGACTGACGGTGGACTCCCACCTCCTCCCCTGCAACTAACAACATGGGAAGAGCAAGTCTTGGCAATCATGCATCCTGAGGGCCTGGCCAGAGTAGGAGGAGGACTGGACTCTGGTAAGTCAACTCTATATTAATATCACCTCCACTACCTGCATGCCATCACATACCCCCACCCTCACCCTCACTCCCATCACTCCACCACCTCCCACACACCCCACCATCACATCCCACCCATCACAATGGCAATCCCTGCATGCACCACCAATGCATGGACATCACTCACAGCCCTACATGGACAACTATCACCAAAGCATGCACACTAGAGAGAATCAGCCAGCCCACCACATACCAACCTACACAAGTTAAAGCTGCCAGGGCAAATACAAACAAATAGGGCAAACCACCAATGCACAAAATGTCACACACAGAAACAATAACACAGCAGTTACATATGCACAGGTATCCCAGTCAATGTCATTGGAGAAGAGGTGCCAGCACTATCCAGTCCCCCAACTGAAGAGGCCCACAGTGATGACAGTAACTCTGGTCGCCTGGATCTGGATGACCAACTGGACCATCAGGGACCTCTGGACAGTCGGTTACCCAGGCCCAGTCATAGACAACCGCAGAGCTTCCCCATCTGGAAACACCACCACAGCACCCACCCAGCGTACCCATACCTCTGTCCCCAGGGCACGTCAATCAGCAGTTTGTCCACCTCTACAGGGACCCCAGGGCACACCTCATACCCAAGACAATCAGGGACCTGGGGTCAGTGGCAATGGGCACACAGTTAAGGAGACAGAGGCACAGGACTGCAGGAAAACTGGGAGGACTGCTGTGCGCTAGGGGGAGAACAGGCCCAGGGAACTGACTCCTCAGGAAGCACTCACCGAGATCCTGGGAACCTACCAACATTCCCAGGATACGATAGGCCAGATCCTGGAGAACGTGCAGGAGAACAGGCGGCTGCAAGGAGGGACAGTACCAGGGGATCAGGAAGGACTTGCAAGCCATCAACACCACCCTGATCTTCATTGCAGGGGTGCTGGCAGACATGGCCAACATTATGAGGGAGGCAGTCTCACAACAGCGGGCCCCTGCCACTAGCCAGTCATCTGAACTGCCTTCCACCTCCACTGCCGCTAGTGGACAGGAGGCCCCATCACAGGACCAACAGGCCACCAGTACCCCTCCCCCTGCAGAAGTAGAACCACCCCGCAAACGTTCCCTGCGATCCAGGCAGAAGCCAAAGACTATTGCCAAGACCCCCACCAGGAAATGAGACTCTCCTGATTGTCCCCCTTGTGTCCCACTCTGTCACCCTGTCCACCTTGAACTGCCATTGCTCCCCTTTCTATGTCCCTTTGGACACTGCACCTTTGCTACAAATAGACTGGAACAATACCCTGGACTTTCCTCCATCATCACCCCATCCCAATGCACTTGCCCCTCTTCTTCTTAGCACTTCAATAAACACCCTTTGAAAAAATACAACTATGGAGTATGAAACATTTTTTAAGTATGTATTTGTTTATCCAGGTTCAAACATTGCAATTCAACTGTACAGTAATGTTCACATAGGAAAGACCTGTAGTTTCCTGCAGTGATCACCAGGAGCTATAGTGGGGCACCAACATCTGCAAAATGGTACAGTGAGTGGACATAGAAGTGGGAAATAACAGCATGCCAGTGCCAAAGATAATCTAAATAATGACAATGAAATGTGAGGTAACACTGTCTTACCTGTGTGTTATTGGAAGTATTGTCGCATCACCACTGTTATGTCGTCCTCATCCTTGTCCTCTGCCTCCTCATCCTCACCGTCCACAGGGTCCACTGCTGCCACACGGCTATCTCCAGCCTCCTCCTCCTGTAGAAAAGGTACATGGCGTTTCAAGGCAACGTTGTGCAACATGCAGCATGCCATGATTATCTGGCAGACCTTCTTGGGTTAGTAGCACAGGGATCCACCAGTTAGATGGAGGCACCTGAACCTGGCCTTCAGGAGGCCAAAGGTTCTTTCAATTATCCTTCTTGGTCGCCCATGTGCCTTATTGTAACGTTCTTCTGCCCTTGTCTTGGCATTCCTCACAGGGGTCAGTAGCCATGATAGGTTGGGGTAACCTGAGTCACCTGCAAATATCGAGGTACAACATTTAACCACACACAATCCTTTATGGCCCACACCATACCCATACACCAACATATACTGGGTGGGAACCAGGGCTCACCTATTAGCCACACTCGGTGCCTCTGTAGTTGGGACATCACATTTGGGATGCTGCTATCCCTCAGGATAAAGGCACCACACACAGACCCAGGATACCGTGCATTGACATGGGAGATGTACTGGTCCGCCAAGCACACCATCTGGACAATCATGGAGTGGAAACTATTACGATTTTTGAACACCTGGCTATTCTGGCAGTGGGGGGGACAAATGCAATCTGAGTTCCATCAATCGCCCCAATTATGTTGGGGATATGTCCCATTGCATACAAGGCAGAATTCAGTGTGGCCAAATCCTCCACTTGTGGAAAAACAATGTGTTTAATCAGGGCAGACAACACTCTGGTCAGCACTATTGAGAATATTGGCTGTGGCATTCCTGCTGCCAAGCACACTGTCACTTGGAAAGAACCAGTTGCCAGGAAGTGGAGCACAGATAAGACTTGCACAAGATGGGGGATCATAGTGGGGTGAGGGATAGCAGATATCAGGTCAGGCTCCAGTTGGGCACACAGCTCTGTGATTGTGGCCCTGCCAAGTCTATAGGTGAGGATAATGTGCCTGTCCTCCATTTTTGCCAAGTCCACCAGGGGTCTGTACACGGGGGTATGTCTCCATTTCCTATTCATCCACAGCGGTTGCAGTCTAAGGGACAAAAGACTGAGGAGACGGTCACAAACTGAACATTGGAGCCACAACAGTACAGTGCATTATGTCAATATGTAATGGGTAAGTGGAATTTGTCCTATATGTCTAATTTTTAACTGTGACACAGTTATTATCCAGGGCCTGCCCCCCCTGAAATGGCGTCCGCCTGCCCTGTGTGGATGGACAGGTGGGAGTAAGGTAATTCCGCTGACATTGTGCCCTGTTGTGGTAGGCGGTCGGGAACCGCCGTGCAACTCCTCATTGGTTAAAAGTGGGCCCTATGGGGTACAGTGGCCAATGGTGATGTATGCTGGCGGTGATGGTATGCACAGCCGCAGACGTGACCGCCGTTTTCTATCTGATCACTCACTTGCTGCCTGACCTTCAACAGGAGAGGACCTACACTACATGCGCTGCTGTGATCTCTGTCTGGAACCTACCATGGCCCGTGTGACTGGGGAAAGGGTCCCTGCCTTCACCTCGGTGGAGTTGGAGTGACTGGTGGAAGGGGGCCTACCCCAGTATGGACTGCTGTATGGACCTCCAGACCAACAGGTTAGTACACTGTGGGTACGATGCATGTGGCATGAATGCATGGAGTGGTGTGTGTGAAGGCCTCGTGTAGGGTGGGTGGGTATTTGGAAGTCCCCTGGGCGGCATACAGGTTGTGTGCTGGGCCATGTGTGTGTTAATGGTGATGTGAAGGGGTATGGTGGGCCAAAAGTGTAACAGGCACTGACTGCTACTATTTCCTGTGTGTATGTCTTCTTTAGGTCAGTGCCCATCAAAAGAAGGATATAGGGCGTGCCATCGCCAAGGACGTGCGGACCCTGGGGGCCTACGGCAGGCAGAGCACCCACTGTTGGAAACGGTGGGAGGACTTGAGACGCTGGGCACGGAAGACGGCGGAGGCCCAGCTGGGGATGTCCTCCCAATGAGGAAGGGGTGCCCGTTGAACCCTGACCCCCTGATGGCCTGCATAAAGCCTGTGGCCTATCCAGAGCTGGATGGGTGCTTGAGGCCATCACAGCAGCCACAAGGGGATGAGTACAGTGCCCATCATAACAACTTACACATGGTAGGGTGGTATCCAGGTGGGGATGTGTGTCAGTGGGTGCCAGGCTAGGCCTGACATTGCAGAGTAGGTCCCATGGTGGGCAGAGTTCTGAAGTGATAATCCTGCTACCTAGCTCGTAGGTATCCACAACTGCTCAGTGCTGGGTGGGTCCCAGGTGTGCTGTATTTGGGGGTGTGTGCCGCTCCCCATGCATGGTGACTAGCATTATAACTGGTAGTGCAATGCATAGTACATAAGATGTTCCCTGTGTGTGAGGGTGGTGTGTATGCCAACGGTGGTGTTGGTGCAGCCATTGACCAAGTGTATCCTTTGTCTCTTCCCCCCTTTTTGTTTTGTCACCCTGTCCTTATGTGCATTAGCATAATTTGGCAGAGGAGCAGAGGTACCAGCGACGGAGGGAGCTGCATCCCACGGGACCCAGGAGGCAGAGTCCACTGACGGTGAGGGCACCAGTGGGACAGAGCGTGAGGGGAGCACCACGGCAGAGACTGGAGGGGACAGTTCGGACACAGATACCTCCTCCGATGGAAGCTCCCTGGTGGTGGCGAACACCTCTGTGCCCCCCCCAGCTACCTCCTGTACCAGCACCGCCCTCTCAGCAGCCCCTCAGCGAGTTGCCCGTGCCCTCTCACCCAGGAGGGTGGGCATCTCCTTCACCCCAGGCACCTCAGGCCCTGCCCGAGTTAGCCCTGTTGCCCTGAGTGAGGATGCTATTGACCTCCTGAGATCCATCTCTGTAGGGCAGTCAACCATTGTGAATGCCATCCAGGAGCTGGCAGCCCAGATGCAACAGACTAATGCATTCCAGGAGGGCATTCACACTGTCTTGGTGGCCCAACAGAGATCAATCGAGGCTCTGGCGTCCTCTCTAATGGCAGCCATTGTCCCTGTTTCCACCCTCCAACTTCCTCTTCCCTATCCCATACCCCTCAACCCCAACCTATCCCAAGCACACAGGCAGACGAGCATGCACACAAGACAACACTCAAGAGTGGCACAGGCAAACAAAAGCAACACACATCATCCCACAGGCACTCACACAAACACCATCCAGATGCAGACATACCAACATCCGCAATTTCCACTGTGTCCCCCTCCTCCTCCTCCTCCACCTCCCTCCCAGTTCCGTCTACACTTACACCTGCATGCACTACATCCTCATCCACTACCAGCATCACCACCACATCTAGCAGAACACACACCTCACTGGCAGACACCTACACAACAGCCATGCACACGTCCCCTGTGTCCTCTCCCACTGTGTCTGTCCCACTCCTTCCAAGGTACACAAAGGCAAGCACTCAGACACCCAACAGCCATCCACCTCACAACAGCATCCAGCCCATGCACCTGCACCCAAACACAGCAGACACCTCCTACAACCACTCCCTCTTCCTTCACTCCCAAACCTTCTCCCTCTTCCCGCCCCAATGTCCCTAAAAAGTGTTTCCTCTCTACCATTGACCTCTTCCCTACCCCTCCCCCCATGTCCTTCACGTCTGGCCAGGGGGGCAAAAACCCAGGCAAGCACCTCAGCAAACCAGTCCACGGGCCCAGTAGTCTCCACACCCACTCATGGTGGGAAAGGATTCAGGGCATATGTCCAGAAGTTGAAGTAGCCTGCACCAGGCAGCCTATAGGAAAAGGTGCCTGCCCCAGGTGCTTGCCAGAAGACCAAGGAGCCAGCCCCAGCTGGTGCCAGGAAGGGCAAGGAGCCAGCCCCAGCTGCTGCCAGGAAGGCCAAGGAGCCTTCACCAGCTGCTGCCAGGAAGGGCAAGGAGCCAGCACCGGCTGCTGCCAGGAAGGTAAGGAGCCAGCACCAGCAGGCAGGAAGGACAAGGGGCCTGGTGCAGGGACTCAGACGGAGCCCCCACCACCAACCATGGTTGTGCAGCTGTCCAAGGCTGCAGGGGATGGGCTGGAGCCTCCCCCCACCAGCAGCAGCAGCACCACCACCAGTGGGCAGCCATCCGAGGCTTCAGGGGATGGGCTGGAGCCTTCCCACACCAACAGCGGCAGCAGCACCACTACCACTACTGAGCAGCCGTCACCGCCGGGGGACGGTATGTAGTCCTGCCTCCATGGGCTGCTGTGCGGCCTGCCCCTTGCAAATCCAGTGGGTATGACACCCACCTGAACTGTGACCTTGCACTCCCCAGGATCAAGAGCACAGGGCACGATGCCCCCTCCAGATTCAGTGGGTAAGACACCCACCAACCCCAGCCTCCCCAGGATCAAGAGCACAGGGCACGATGTCCCCTCCAGAACCAGTGGAGAAGTCACCCACTTGGGAGACTGTGGCCTTGCACTCCCCAGGACAGAGCAATGGGCATGTTGCCCCCACCAGAACCAGTGGTCTTCTTTCATCTGCTGGCTGAGGTGCCCCCCGTTCCCCGTCCCCCTGAGGTGCCTGCCTATTTTCCAGCTGATGCCCCTGCAATGTTCTCTCCGTGTTGCTGCAGGTGACAGATGGGGCCTTGGACTTTGGCCTGTGGTCCTGTGGCCCATGCTCAATGAGGACTGGGCAGTGTCCCTTGAACTGTACATATGTATATAACAGTTACATTGCATTTTCTTATTTCTACTGTGTTGATCTTATTACACTCACTTTAGCACATTCCTGTTGTCCTTGCACTATTCATCAGGGGTATGGGGTAAATATGTTTTATTACTGCAGCTGTATGTGTGTATGGTGTTGGGGGTGGGGGTGTGTGTTGCGTGTGTGTGTCCCTCTTTTTCCTCCCCCCTCCCCTGTGTGCTAGGCAGCTGTACTCACCATGGTCGTCTTCGCCATCGTTGGTGTTCATGGTGGAGCAGGACGTAGAAAATCATTGGGAATATTTACAGCTCGGGCACTATGGTGGCGTGGTTGTTCTCTGTGTCTCCAAAGGTGAGTCCTTTCCTTTCTGTGCAGTGTTTCTGCCAGGCTTTTGATGTCATTGGTACCGCCCCGGAAAAGGTGGCATTTTCCGGTGTCTTAATATGGCGGGCAGAACATTGGCTTCCGTCTGGCTATAGACGGCTACCGCCGTGGTGGCTGTTGTTTCCGCCTTGGCGGTCGGTGTGGTAAAGTGGCTGTCTATCTGAGTTCTCACCGCCATGGTCATAATTTGGCGGTAGTTACCGCCAGCCTGTTGGTGGGATTACTGCCACTTCATCACTGACCGCCAGGGTTGTAATGAGGGCCTTAGTGTTCTGATAGGGCAACATCGGGTAAGTAATAAAGAATGTGTGCACTGATCAAGATAACACAGGATGATTTCACAGGGTTTCATAGTCAGTAGCGGCGCCCCTACCAGTTTCAAAAATATTTGGGAGGGATAATCTCTCTAATTCTTTTAGGGGAAAAGGTATTAATGTCCTAATCACATAGAGCTGGAATCGCTAGCTGAATGCCTACAAAATCAATTGATGGGCAGACTAAGGTTGGCGAATAGTACATTCTGCCACAAACATGGCAGAGTACTCTGTTCGTCAAGGCGTCAGTCCACCCACTCTATTTTGAGTTTGGTGGAGGATCAAATTTCCAGTGGCAGTGCCCCTGCAGGCTCTGCTGTTGGAAACCTTTCACCGATGACCTAGGGCTGTCAGTCTTAGAGCATCAGCCAGTCATCCCTATTTAGAGAGGACGCTCTGATTTTTTTGCGCTTGGGACCCCCAAGGAAAATCTGATGATCCTGAACAGAAAAAAATACTAACCACCCAGTGTGTAAGGATCATTAGTATTTATTTATTCAATAAACAAACATTTACTTTGGGATTCGTTTTTGCACTACAAAAAAGTTTTGTAAGTTGCCACCTGAAACATGGCAGACGCTCATAAAACTTTCTCTGCCTTCACAGGAGCAGTTATAGTGGTGCCTCCTGTGAAGGCACAGAGATCATTGCAGGGTCTACAGCAATCCCATAACCTGCCAGCAGCAATCCATCAGGTTGGCATACATTCTGTCTTTCGGCTCCCTCACTGATGGAACTCCACTCACCCAACCCATAATGAGACCTCTAGACAGTTCCCGAGGACTCAGACCAAATAAAAACTGGTCTCCGGTTCCACAATCAAAACCTTGCTGCACCAGATCTGAGAGCCAGAGTGCAAGCTTCCTCCTCTTTTGTCACAGTGTGGAAAATTGAAGATACTACATAAAACTGGCCACCCTTTTTGACAAACAGAGACTACTGGATGCCAACTGCCCAGGGGCGTAACAGAGGCTCTCACAGCCCCCATGTAGTTGGGGGGGGCAGACTTACCCATACCCAGCCCCTACTGATGGGAGTGTGGGGGGCCGCCTCATCATATCATGCAGGAGGGCCCCTCATGTTCTGTTGTGCCACTGAACTGCCCTAGAGTTTATGTGCATTCATGCCTCTTACCTGTATACCTTTCTGTAGCCACAAAGTTGTATGACTTCTGTTTCAAAGCTATCAGCTAATTGTGCAACCCCTTGCAGCAGTAAATGCATGCCACAGCTAAGGTGCTTGTGCCCACCTGTGTAGGAGTAGGTAGCAGTGGACTGCAGAAATGAGACTGTTCATATGTGTAGTAGCTAAGAGGTGAGACTGTCAAGGGGAAGGATGTGGAGTGAGCGTGGCAGCTCAGGAGCAGATCAGGGATGATGCAGGTCTTTTTAAATATTGGAGAAGGGACCTATGTACTAAGAGAAGGAGGACAGGAAGCAGGCAAAGATGAGAGTGCAGCACAGATTGTCAAAGATGAAGGAGGAGGTGAGGAAAGCAAATGGTGCCAAAGGAAGAAACATTAAAGAAGATCACAGCACAATGATTGAAAGTGGGGCAGAGAAAGAGAGGAGCCTGATTAGAGCAAACCCAACATGGTGGGAGGTCATGGTGGCCCCCTATGCCTCATACCAGCATAGAAGACCTGCATTGGGGTGTTGACATAGTGGTGCGATGTCATCAGAATGATTCTACTGAATGAGCACTGCCAGAATTACACAACCCTATGGGGAGGTGCTGGAGCTAGCATCAAGAGACAAAAGAAGAGATTAGTTCAAACAAGTGTAACCAATGACCTCAAACTTGACCTAAAATTACATGCTTCAGGGAGCTTTAGAGGTCATTAGTATCATTGACAGCTATCACGAATTCAGGATCACCAAGGCCCCAGCATGAACTTAGGCAATCTTTCATAGTAGTTTATGGGAGTTTGGAAATGAACTGTGCAGTATATAAATACATCACACATAAAAGGACAGAGTAACACAATGGGTGCAGAGTGTATCTCCTAATTATCATTGTGTGTAACCCAATGCTGCTTGTTCTGTGTGGTGAGTGGGGATGTGAAACCAACAAGTAAATGAAGTAGAACTACCTGTGCTATCACCACTAGAATTCACCTTCTTCCAAAGAGGTGCTTTCTAGCCCTGGATCTTTGAAAGTGGAACTGTAAAGGGGAACTATTTTACCTATGTTTAAGAAACAAGCTTCACTTCTTTTACGCACACTTACGGTACAATTTTCTAACAGTATGAATGTTTATGGTCACACACCATCTGCATATGTGACATCTTCCCCTTATCTTCTTCGCAACTTCTCTTTTTTTTAAACCTGAAAGAAACTACTTTTAAACCTCTTGTAAGAACAGCTCTTAAGTGAGAATCATAACTGGCCTGGTTCCCAGAGCAATTTAAGGAACAAGGAAAAACCATGGTTTGCTACAGCCTAAAATAAAGCTTTGCAGTCATTTTTCTTCCGACCAGCTTAATTATCCTGTGTCGGTTAACTCAGATACAGAATGTGCTTATTGAGAAAAATATGAAAAACATTTGCGTCTAGCACAAAAATTAACAGTTATTTATTTTTAAAGTACTATTACAATTTGTTCACTTGCACACCTAACTAGCAACTATTGCAATTCAGTATTGTTGGTATTGTAAATGAGTAATTGTATTGTAATATTTAGAATTTACAATTATTTATTTAAATATCTTGTAACATGTTTCTCTGTGCTGTAGGTGCCCATGGTTCTTTATTAATTCAGGTCTCTTCCTCCCATGTGTTGTGGCCTGAGCACTATCTGATCAAATTTTGGATTACCGTACTGATAAGTGTGATCCCAAAAAATCAACCATAAATTTTCTTGCCAAAACTGGCGCTTCACCGTAAGTTCAGTCCTTTTTTTCTCAATTAACCAAGGGCCTAATTACGAGTTTGGTGGTTTTAAGTCTGGAAAACTTGCAGTGGCGGTCCAACTGCTAGATTACAAACCTGGCAGCCAGACCACCAAGGGACCGCTGCCACCGCCAGGATCACGGATCCAGAGGGGGTGGCGGTGGTCGGAGTCGTAGTCAGACATGGCAGTGCACTACCCTGCCGATCACGAGTCCACTTTCCCCCAGCCTTTCCATGGCAGTTACACTGCCATGGAAAAGCTGTAGAAAGCCAGTGCTGGGGGCCACAGGAGGGCCCCTGCACTCTCCATGCCCATGGCATGGGCAGTGAAGGGGCTTGCCTGTCAGCACCGTCAGAATGCGCACTGCCTGCTCTGCAGACAGTATTCATTCCAAGGGTGCTGTTGTGCGACAGCATTGGCCTCGGCTCGGCTCGGCATTTGCGTGCCATACAATTATAGTTTGTAAGTTTGCACCGCTTTTGCGTCAAAAAATGACGCAAATGCGGCATTAAAAACTGATAAATCAGGCCCTGATGCCCACTTAGGCCCATATTTATACTCTGTTTGCGCTGAATTAGCGTAATTTTTTTTTTTACGCTAATTCAGCGCAAACCTAACTCCATATTTATACTTTGGGGCAAGACACGTCTAACGCCAAAGTAATTGAGTTATCGTCATTTTCTAGACGTGAAAACCTACTTTGCGTCAATGAGATGCAAGGTAGGCGTTCCCGTCCAGAAAAAGCATAGCGCCGTTTAGCACCATTCCAAGACGCCAGCCGGGTGCCATATTTATGGAATTACGCTAGCCGGCGCTACTGCCCTGTTAGCGTCCTTGTAAAGGATGCAAAAAGGGTGGGGGAGGCATAGGGAAAACTGGAGCTTGGGCGCTGAATTTTGGCGCTACACTGTTTAGAGGCAAATAAATGCCTCTAAGCAGTATAGCGCCATTTTCTGGTGCACACCCCCATGGACATGGCTCCTGTCTTAGTAAAGACAGGAGCCATGCACACCACCCCAATGGCCATGCCCACGGGACGAACGTCCCCTGGGCATGGCCTTTGGGGCCAGCTCCATGCAGGGATCCCCAAGTCAGGGCCCCCGGGTGTGAAATAAATAAAACAAAATATATATACCTACCAGGACTTATCTGGGATGGGTCCTACATCCTGTGGTGCCCCTCTGGTGAGGATGGGGGTGCCCTTAGGGCCAGGGAAGGGCACCTGTGGGGTATTTTCATGGTCTCTGGCTGATGAAGAGTGATACCCTGAAACCAATCCCAGGATGCTTGTTTCTGATCTAGGAAGGATCTGGGTTGGCAGTTTGGGCTGGACTGTTCCCATGGGGAATAGGGTCAAGACTGATTTGCATATGGCTGGGTCCAAACCGCGGTGGTGTAGTGAGCAGAAAAATGATGGATTAAACCCAGATCTTTGTGACTGGGGGTGAATGTTTGCATTCCGCAGCATTCCGTCCATCATCTGTTCTTTTTGCATTTGTCCCCCCAAGTGGGAAGGGTATGCCCAGACGTGGGTCCCGTGCTCACTGCACCACTGTATTTACGCTAGCCTGGCTGATGAAGGGTGATACCCTGAAACTAGTCCCAGGATGCTTGTTTCCAGTCCACAGAGGATCTGGCTTTTTTCAGTTCGGGCTGGACTGCTTCCATGGGGAACAGGGTCAAGACTGATTAGCATATAGCTGGGTCCAAACTGGGTTGGTGTGGTGAGCAAAAAAACGATGGATCAAACCCAGATCTTTGTGACTGGGGGTGAATATTTGCATTGTTCTGGATTCCGTCCATCACCTATTGTTTTACATAAATAAAGTCAAAAGCATGTCTCTCTTGAGTACCTGTGAAGTGATAAGCTGTCTGCCTTTGGTTCTCTTCCATTGCATTTAGGAGTGAGGCTTCAGTTAGCTCCCACCCATGATAATCGAACAATAGGGCCTGTTAGCCCCTTAACTTTGGCCTTTGCTTTTGGTCAGCTGGAATTTAAAATAAGAAATGAAAGCAGACAATGTGCAGGCATTGCTGAAGGTGTTCCAGTGTCTGAAACCAACACAGGGACGAATTCAACATGCATTTTTTGGTGGGGCCCAACATCTAGTAAGGTTGGAAGGGCTCCACGCTGTGGCACAGTGGGTGGAAGCCATCTACCCATGTGGACCCCTGATTTGTGCCTTGTCTAAAACCATTGATTTTCTTGACCCATGAATAGCATAACCAGACATGGTCACACTAAGCTGCTGCCCTTGTTCAGTTCAGAGCATGAACTTGATGAAGTGCTCATGGGACTGTAATTACCAACCTGATGCAACACTCCATTACACAGCTATATTACTCATCTCTAGGGGCCTAAGTTTAACTCACTGGCAATATTTTTATTCAATAAAAATGTAAAAGCCAGTTACACCCAATAATGATGTTTAAAGTTATTCATGATTTGATCAACCACCCCCATGCCCCAACCTTGCTTCAGCCCTTTTCAGTCTCCGTGACTGTCTTTGGCTCTATTTTCCAGAGGAAGTTATCTACCACTGGAAATGCTTTTGGCCTTTGTTAAACCCACTACTCATGTTAACAAGGTTCCCATTCTAAATAAATTACCCTCCTTTATTTTGTGTACCATTGATTGCCTCTCACTTGCTACTACCTCGTTGAAATCCAACTATTCTTCAGACCCTCGCCCAGGGTGATTTTCAGACTTTGCATTATTTTACATTGGGGCTTATTGCATTGCCATCAGTAGATTGGAAGTACCTTTAAATTGCGCCTCTGCTGTTAATGTATATATATTATACAGTGGCGCCTGCCACTGTATAGTTATAGTTAGGGTGACGGTTCCATAGGGAGAACCTTTTATATTGTGCTCATAACTTTGGCTTTGTTTGACATATTTTCACTAAACTTTCCCAAGAGAAACATACATCTATCTCATCTCTGTCCTGGAAAGTTTTGGGATGATCAGTCAAGGAAGGGTCGAAAAAAAGAGAGGTCACAAAATATGCATTTTCTATGCAATTTCCCATTGGAATTTTGGGAAGGGATAAACAGAACAATAAGGCAACTTTCGTCTCACCATGATATTCCCCCTGGTATTACCATCCTAACTCGCTCCCTTTTAAGGCTTGAAGTGGTCTGTCATTTAAAACTATCTTGTGGTTACCACTTCAAATTTGGGGCAGCGAGGTATTGCATTCTGTTCCCACATAAGTATTAAGGTTCTGACAATAATCGCATCTTTGAGATTATGTTTTTTCCTCCTTCAGAAACCATCAAAATGCAATCCTCCAAATCTCTGTATGATTCTCAGTCTACTTCGTTGACTTTAACATTAGTTTTACCTAAACAACACTTGGCCAAGTGGCCTTTCATGTTACATAGTTTGTATGCAATATTAAGGGCAGGGCATTTCTTATATGTGGCCTACAACACCTCACTATAGCAAGCACCATTGAAGTTACAAACTGTAGATTTTTGACTCCTTCCATTTAAAACTTTGGGCTTGATTTAGTGTTTGGCGGAGAGGGTTACTCTGTCACACTTGTGAAGGATATCCCATCTGTCGTATTATGATATCTTATTTTTGTCTCAGATGGTCTGATCTCAGTAAATGAGATCCTGCCACTATGTTGGATGGATCATGCCCTGATCTCTTTCCAGATAGGTGGGAAGGAACCATGGGGCATATTTATACTCTGTTTGCACCAAATTAGTGTAATTTTTTTTTTACCCTAATTCGGTGCAAAACTAACTCCATATTTATACTTTGGTGCTAGACCCGCCTAGCACCAAATTTATGGAGTTAAAGTCATTTTTTGGAAGTGGAAACCTACCTTGCCTTAATGAGATGCAAGGTAGGCGTTATCGTGCAAAAAATGACTCTATGGCCTTAACGCCATATTTATACTCCCGGGCAAAAAAGGTGCAAGGGAGGGGGTCAAAAAATGGTGCAAAGCTTCCTTTGCCCCATTTTTTAATTCCTGGGTCAGGGCAGGCATTAGGGGACCCGTGGGCCTATTTCCATGGTGGAACACCATGGAATAAGCCCGCAGGTGTCCTCACTAGGCCCCAGGGGCACCCACACACACACAAGAGAAACTGCAGAGGATGGGGGACCACATCCCAGGTAAGTACAGATAAGTACAGGTAAGTATTGCATTTTATTTTTTAAAGTGCAATAGGGGGCCCTGTAATGGGCCCCCATACATGGCACAGGGTGCAATGGCCATGCCCAGGGGACCCTTGTCCCCTGTGTTGGCCATTGGGGTGGTGGGCATGACTTCTACCTTTTCTAAGGCAGGAGTCATGTGGCATGGTAGGTTTAGCACCATAAAATGAAGCTAATCTGGTTAGAGTCTTTTTTTTTTACTCTAACCTGCCTAAAGTCATTTTTTGGTGCTAAACCCCTTTCTTCTATACCGCCAGCCCCACCTGACTAAAGTCATTTTTCTTTTTACTCTAACCTACCCTTTGCACTGGCTTGCACCATTCCAAAAATATGGTGCCCGGCTGGTGCACAGAAATGGTGCAAGCCGGTGCTAAACATTTTGGTGCAAAACTGCTTTAGTGCAGTTTTGCACCAAAAAGTATAAATAAGGGCCCATGTCTCCCCAAACCAGACCCTTTGCCAACAAGAAGGGCATGGCACACACTGAGGAGGATAGATGGGGTATCCCTTTTTGATCTCCCCTCAATCTCAACCCCGAGAGCTCTGCAGAGGTTAACTGCACTATGTATGAGCAGGGAATTCTCGAAACCTTGGATAAAACAATCCCAGTCACTAGCTTTAAACTTCAGTGCAGACCCTCCAAGCCCTGGTATAACGAGTCCTTAAAAAAGCTTAAACTAGTATGTGAGTAGCTGGAAAGTAAATGGTGGAGAAATTACCTGACATTGACAAGAAGTGCCTAAAGACTGCCTTAGACAATTACAAAAGAGAAGTCAGTTAAACAAAAGCAGATTATTTTGCTAACTAAATCCTGGCTGCCTCAAATGGCACAAGAAAGGTTTTCGAGATCATTCTTGAATTATTGAATCCTGACTGCACTAAAAAGACAGTCACTCCTTTACAGGAGTTTTTTGTTAGTCTGGCAGATTTCTTCAATAACAAGATTAGCAAGATTCTGGAAGATATTAGTATCTCTACTCAAATCACGTCCAACATGGCCCATAACAATTCAGTGGTACCAGAAGGCCATGCTAACAGGCTTGATTTTTTTGAACCTATCTCAATGGAGCATCTTCAATCTATCACAAGATCTACCATCTCTGGATCTCCACTAGATCCCCTCCCTTCTAGGGTGTGGAAAGAGCTGGAAGATGAGTTGGTGCCTCCTACTCTGCAACTGTGCAATCAGTCCTTGGAGTCAGGGATTGTACCATCTGTCTGGAAGAAGGCAAGAGTTACTCCTCTGTTGAAGAAACCTTCAGCGGACCCTTTGAGCCTGAATAACTATAGACCCATATTGCTCCTTCCTTTACCAGTTAAAATCTTAGAGCAATATGTGAGCGGTAAGCTATCTCACTCCCTAGAGACCCACTCCTTCCTGGAGGATTACAGTTTGGGTTCCGACCGGGACATGGCACCGAGTCGGACCTAGTCACTGTACTGGATGACCTCCGGATGTGGGTGGGTGCAGGTCAGTCGACAGTCTTGATTATACTGGACTTGGCTGCTTTCGACACAGTCAGTCATTCAATACTTTTGGATAGATTTGCAGCAATTGGAGTAGGGGACTTAGGGCCAGATTTATGGAAAGTGCTGCTGCACCGAGTGCAGCACCACTTTCCCTGCGCCCCTTAGCAGCCCCCTACTGCCATCATGTATGTACCGTATTTAAAAAAAAGTGCACATGGCGCAAGGTAGGGGGCAATAGCGTCATCTTTCATGATGCTATTCATGTACTCTGCAGGAGACGCACCAAAATGTTGGCTCTACTCCTGCAGAGTCCATAGGTCCCCATTCTAAAGAATGGAAGGCCCCTTTTAATGCCTGCTCTTGAGGTGTTAAAAGTGCCATAAAAAACAGCGTAAGGAAATCTCATAGATTTCCTTATGCCAGTTTTCTGGCTCCCCTAATGGGGGAATGCCCCCTTTGCATACATTAAGCCTGGCTCAGGCATAATGTAATGCGAAGTGATACAGGGTGGCACAATGCAGGTATTGTGCCACCCTGTAAATAAGGCATGGGGATTTAGGCCACGTTGGGTCACATTAACGTCAGAATAAATGATGTTAATGTCAAGGTGGCGCTAGGGGCCTATAAACATGCCCCTTAGTGCTGAAATGGATCGAATCATATCTGGAGGATCAGAGTCCGGCCATAACTTTACCGCCAATCAGATCTAAATATAAGCACCTGAGTCAGGGAGTCCTGCAGGGATCAGCACTCAGTTCGTTGCTATTTAATGTCTATATGAAGCCCCTTATAACACTCATAAAAAATGGCCTGAGGTTGGTTAATTATGCGGCAAACACACAACTGATACTATCCCTTACTAACAGACAGGATGAGACACTCATGGCTTTTCAAATGTTAGAAATCGATCAGTGGGTGAATATTAACTCCTTAAAACTAAATGAAGACAAAACTGAGTTATTATGCTGTTCAATAGGCAAGATCCCGATGACCCTGCCTAAAAATTTCGGACCTCTTTCAATTGAGGCACAACAGCCACTAGATACAGTTCGCAATCTTGAGGTTATATTTGACAATAAATTGTCCCTGGAAAGCTACGCGAGAAAAGTAGCAGGCAGGCACATACTTTGTGGGCTAAGGAAAGTGCTCCCAGTGCTACCTTTCCACTCAAAATCTCGAGTGGTGTGGAGTGTCATACTCAGTAGGCTAGACTATTTTAAAGAGTTATTACTTGGAACACCTGATTATCTGATTTAACATCTGTACAGAGTGCAAGTTGCAGTGGCAAAGCTAGCACTAAACAGATCCCATAGGTCCTCTGAGCAGGACGCCTTGAAGGAATTGCACTGGCTTCCTATAAAGCAGAGGATCACGTTCTAAGCTATGTGCATTGTGTTTAAGGCCTTACAGCAGTCAGGCCCGGTGCCACTACAACACAGATTCAAAAGATACATCTCGGTAGGACACCTTTGTTCAAGTACAGCAAACCTTGTCTTCATCCATACATATCGGAAGTCTAGACAATGGTGGGGCAGGCCTTCTCAGCTAAGGCAGCTCAGATGTGGAATGAGCTACCCCACTCACTTAGGGCATCAACAGAGTTACTACAATTTAGAAAGGCCCAAAGTAATCTCTCTCAATAAGTCAGTTTTATATGTCCGCTAGCGCCAGGAGACAAATTTGCTGACAGTCACACTCTACAAGTACTATGAATAAATGAATTGTAGCCTAAGGAGATCATAATACAGTGGACATGATATCTGTCACGTTTGGGATGGAGTAACCCGTCCGCCAAACTCTAAATCAGGCCCTTCATCTTTTGTCTCAATCTTACTAGCAGAGGGTTTACTATTTCTGGCAAGCTCTTCTACACACACTACTGAATGTTCAATTTGCTTGCCAATTGTTTATACTTCAGTCAGTGTTGGATCACCTTTCAACCATACCCCTTGTATGGCTTAGTCCAGCTGGCATTTAAGCATATCTTTGTACCTTATGTGTTCCTCCAAGGTGCACCCAAATCCACAAGAAAATGCCAACTTCTTTAATGCAGTCATGTAGTCTTCTACACTTTCTCTGTACCTCTGATCTCTCATACAAATTGGTACCTTTCTAGTACAGTACTAACCATAGGTAATTAGTGAAAATCTACTTTTCATGCAAAATTCAAATTTATTTGAATCCTCCACTTCCTCATCCTCCACGTCCTGTATGTTTTGAAATCTCTCTTCATCCTCAACTTCCAAACAGTACATAAGTAACAAGGTTTTCCTTTCTATAATTAGATTTAGATCACATACCTTTGCAAAGTGTCTAAGATTTTTCTTCCATTTGGTCCATTTCATAGGTGGTTCACCCACAGATGCAAGGAAAAATGGTGGTGCTATAAAATTCTGTAAAGTCCCCATAAAGAAAACACAGTAGTAAAATAGAACAAATGAAACAGAAAATGCACATTCCAAGACAATATTGTCCCTATCTTATTTTTCTGAAAAAAAAACCTCTTGAACAACATTTATCTCAATACTCCATACAAATAATGGAAACAAGACTGTCACCATTCAATGAGCTTTATTTGCAGCAATTTCAATGTAACAATAACTTGGTTGATGTAGATGCAGGACTTTTACCTAATGAATCCCTGAGTTTTGACAAGTGGTGAGTGGTTTGCGGTTTAGTTCTCTGTAATGGAAACTCACAAGATGATAGTAGTGACACACGCACAATGTGTCAAAGCATTTCCTCAAGACGTGGGGTCACACTCCAGTCTTCAACAAGATGGACTCATGTGACAATGCTACATTGGCTTCTCAAGATGGAATATAATGAGAAGGAGGCGAGAACGATGGATTTCTTCTAGGGGTGGAATCTACACTCGAATCTATGCTCCAGCACTCACAAGAGGGACTCACACTGCAATACCTCAATGCCACCTCATGCCAGAGATCAGCAGATGGGCCTGAGGTGGTTGAAGTTACACTGCCTTTAAATAATTGGCAAATTTACCAGATGGTGGGTGCACAGAATTCAAAAGTGTACCTTTTGAGGGTGATTAAACAGTAGACTAAGGCCCTCATTATGACCTAAGTGGGCGGCTTCAGCCTCCCGCCAAGATCTGACCGCCAGGCGGCCGCCAATGCGGCCGCACTCCCGCCGCAGTCATTATGAGATCCCCGCTGGTTTCCGCCGGCCGGCCCAGTGGGGATCTCAGCCGCAACACAGGAGCCGGCTCCAAATGGAGCCAGCTGTGTTGCGGCCGTGCGACGGGTGCAGTTGCACCCGTCGTGCTTTTCACTGTCTGCTATGCAGACAGTAAAAAGCTGCACGGGGCCCTGTCAGGGGGCCCCTGCACTGCCCATGCCAGTGCCAGTGGCATGGGCAGTGCAGGGGCCCCGCGACTCCCCGTACCGCCAGCCTTTTCCTGTCGGTTCAAACCACCAGGAAAAGGCTGGCGGTCGGGGACTCGTAATCCCCTGGGCAGCGCTGCAAGCAGGGCTGCCCAGGCGGATTATCACCGCCGGGGCAAATGTGGCGGGAAACCGCTGGCCCCGGCGGTGCGACCGCAGCGCTTCCGCCGCGGTCAAAATTCCCTGGATTGCAACGCCAGCCGGTTGGCGGTGCAATCGCCACAACAGCCCTGGCGGTCTTTGACCACCAGGGTTGTAATGACCCCCTAAGTCATTAGGAACTGCGCTATTCGCCTTGACAGGCAGTTATTCAATAAATGATTACGCTTTTGTTAGCACTGTAGAAAACTGTTTTAGCATGTTGAGGTGCCGGTTGCCCACTCATCACCACTGTGATAATAAGTGTTGGAAACTGAGTTACTGGTAAGGGCACGTAGGTATGTACACTTAGCAATAGGCCATTAAACTCCATTTAGGGCCAGCTAGGTCTCAATAAATTAAACCCAGCTCAACCCTTGGTAGCTTGGCAATGAGTGACAAGGCTTAACTTAGGAGACAAATGTGTAAAGCATTTAAAAATCACAAAACAGTAAATAAGTAAAACACAAAACACAATAAAAATCCAACACCAATTTATAAAAATAGATTATATTTTTATCTTTGAAATGACACCAGAATGACTAAAATCGGATAAGAGGAAACGGAGATATGAATTTTTAAGGAGTTAATGCTTTCTAGCGCATAGAAGTAACTAGCACTCAAAGGGTTATAAAAAGGTCACACTGGAAAGGAACAAGGTCCAGAGTTCAGGCCACCCACGAGGTAACACTGTCACATTTACTTTCAGAAGTGTTTGTTGATTAAGGAAAGTGGTTCACAGCACCAGCCAAGGGTTCAGAGGCTCTGGATTGCCTCTTGGGGTCTGGGGCTACAACTCCCACAATACACCTCTTCAACTTATGGAGTTGCTCCAAACGTCTCCAAACTTCTGGATCTTCTTCCAGAGGTCACTTTTGGGTCCTTGAAGTGTCCACAACTTGATTCAAGGTTCCAGAAGCTCTGAGTTGCTCCTTGGAAGTTGGGACTTCAATTCCCAGAGTGCACCTGTTCAGAATCCTCAAATGGCCACTGGACGCTGGTCAGCTGGGCTCTGCTTGCAGGACTTGATGCAGGGGACTCTGGGAAGCTCCTTTGTACCTGTAGCAAACAGGGAGTCCCTGAAGCCCAAGTGTGCAGCTGGTGCAGTTCTCCAGAGTGCAGTGTCCAGGTGCAGGTCAGGGGTCCAGCAGGGCAGTCCTTCTTCCTTGTTGGAATCTGGTAGGGATCTGAGGTGTGGGTGCAGGTCTTTTAGTTTTATCCTTGCTCCGGGGTGAAAAACAGGGGGTCCTAGTTCTCCAATCAGGTGCGGGGTCCTTCCCCCTGTGATGACCACTTTCTGGGAACTGTGGCAAAAATCAATCCCAGGGAGCAACATTTCTCAAAAATTCACCATGGATGAAAGTGATTTTTGGAGGTTACATCTGGCTGAGCCCACCCACTGGTGTGCCTAAAAATGTTAAACACACCCTCCTCCTGCCCTCTCCTAATCTAATTAGGGGGGCACCTAATTGTCTGGGTTTGCAGGATGTGAGGGAGGTACTCGGGCTACTCCAAATGTCCTTCCCTGCCTTTGAAGACCAGTTTGGCAACCTTCCCCCTTTCTGCTTTTCCATCTGCTGAGGGAAGTACTCCTCCCCAGGCACATCTCTTTGTGTTCAGCCCAGGCTAGTTCACACCTTATCAAGGCAGCAAGGCCAATCAGAGCAGAGCACTACAGGGCTGAAGTTGGCAACTTTTTAGGTAGAGTTTGAAACTCTTTACCAGAACAAGTTGTATTAAATCCAACAATTGTAAGTTGTGGGATTTATTATAACAATTAATTTGATACCAAACGTATGGTATCTGACACTTAAGGGGACTTTATAAATTAGAATAAATTCTACCCATTTTAGGCTACGGAGGCCATTCACTACAATAAGGGAAGATGAATTTGGCTATTTTACCTCACCAGGGCTTATAAAACCATTTTAGAAGGTCCCTGCTTATAGTTACATGGCACTTATCCTTAGAGGCACATAGGGCACACCTTAGGGGTGACTTATTTGTAAAAATAAGGTAGTTTAAGACTTTGGAAGTATTTTTAATTCCAAAGTCGAATTTGCATGTAACTGTAATTTAAAAGCAGCCAGCAAGGCAGGCCTGCCTTTAAAATGACACTGGGCACCTTAGTAGTGCACGTATGGGTGCACCACCTATGCTGGGGTCCCTAAACCTACATGCCTTACCATATTCTAGGGACTTATAGGTAGCTTGACTTAGCGAATTATAATTAGCCTAATTTGCATACTTATTTTATACAGAGCACAGGCCCTGAGACTAGTTAGCAGTACCCCGGGCACCATCAGAGTCAGGAAAACACCAGCAAAAGTAAAAAATGGGGGCAAAAAGTTAGGGGGCCTTTGCAATCAGCCCTGTTTCCTCACACAAGCACCCCTAAGCCCACACGCCCAGAAGACTCAGTTCAACCCTGGGAGAGTCTTCCTGGCTTGTCAGTGAGGAAGACAGTGAAGAAAATTGTCTGTCCTTTTGCAGGGCCTACTCCGCCTTGCATCCTGTCATGGTCACTCCCTCTAGGTAGTGAACCCATCCCCACAGTGAAAGGACACATCTTAAACAGAAACTTCCCTCTAGGGGGGTATTCCTCCTCTCTCTCTGCCAACTTGGGTAGAGAGGTGCCCACCTCCCCTATCTCTAACTTTGCTAGGGCAACATCTAGCTTACCGAAAGAGGTCGCCCAACACTTGAGCAACCCCACCATGAACAGCAGGGTCAAGGGGCCTACTTTGCTGTTGGCTCTGGGGTCTGCCTCCCAGGTCAAATGCAGTGCTGCCATGAAAGCCAACACTCAGCAGAAGCTACCGACAGCTGTCAGAACCCAGAACCACACCCTAAGCTCTCCACTAACAGGTGGCTGAGCTGCTTTACGGGCAACTGTGGAGTCCTGGCACACCTCTTTCTGTCTAGAGTGGGGGACTACCACCTCCTGTGACAGACACCCTCCTTCCACTCTCCCTTCTGTCAGTGCAGGGGAAACACCCTGCAGCTGGAGAGCTCCCTGACTACTCAGGACGTCATTGGGGGCAGGTGAGGTCTCACCAGTGCCAACTCTGGAATCCCCCCTACTGGGGCAGAAGGCCTTTGGCTCCCTGGAACTCTCTTTAAGAGTGGCCTACCCTTCCTTTTCTTCTTTCCTTTTCTTGGGGACCCCTGTCTTCTAACTGTAAAGACTAGCTCCCCAGGACTTTGGGTGAGGGTGTGCCCTGAGTTACCGCCCCATCTGGGACCAGACTCCCCTCTGGGAGGTCATTGCCCAGCATACAATCTAGGGGGAGGTCAGGACTGACAACCACCCTAACCAGACAAGGATACCCTCCCTCTCTAGGGGCACTATGGCTACAGGTTTGGAGGTGACCTCCCCTGTGGCTATCCTGACTTTCTTGGTCTCACCTGGGATACACATGTCTGGGACCACCAACCGGTCACTCACCATAGTGTGACTGGCACAGGTGTCTCTCAGGCCAGTGGTAGGGATCCTATTCACATGAATGGGGTGAAAGTGCCTATTCTCACCCTCAGGGAGCATCAGCTTACCATCTCGTCCTGTCTCCCAGCCCAATGCTATGAGGACTTCATCATCTGAGGAGTCCTCCTCCATGGCTACACTGGACAGCCCAGTGCTAACCACTTACCTTGGACAGGCAGCATCTCCCCTGAACGGACCTGTCTGCTGAGAGTGAAAGCAAGCCTTCCTGTCCAAGAGCTTTTTTCAACCCTAGGTCTTCCTGCCTATGCTTGTCAGAGGGGAGTGGGATTTACTCCTCTCCTTCTTGGGGTTCTGGGGTACAGAATGAGACTCTGCAGTGAGCTTACCATTTCCCTCCTTGGGTTGTTGGGGACATGACCTCCCCCTTCTTGGAGTCTCCCCCCTGGGACCTGATAACCACCCGGGTTCTCAACCACTCATCAGGTGCCTCCCCCAGCTCTCTGGGATTGGTCAGCTTAGAGTCCACTAGATGCTGACGTAACCTCTCTTGGATACAATTGGTCAAGATGTGCTGTCTCATGATCAAATTGTATAACACCTCAGAAGTATTTACTTTTCTACCATGTATCCAGCCCTCTAATGCCTTAAGTGAGGTGTCTACAAAGTCAGCCCAAGACTGGGTATTGACCTTCTGGGTGTCCCTGAACGTCATCCTATACTGCCCTGAGGTCAGACCAAACTTCTTGATTAAGCACCTCTTCATACTAGGTTAGGAATCTGCCTCCTCCCCACTTAAGGTCAGAAGCCTATCCCTCACAGAGTTGGTGACCAACTCCCAAAAAACCAACCTCCACGACGGACTACATGCCATCACCAACTGGATGGAGAAGAGCCGCCTTAAACTGAACTCGGGCAAGACAGACATCCTCATCCTCGGCTCTAACCGCTCCTCATTGGACAACTCCTGGTGGCCAGCTACCCTAGGAACCACACCAACGCCCACCAACCACGCGCGCAATCTAGGTTTCATCCTAGACTCATTGCTCACCATGACCCAGCATGTCAATGCCGTCTCATCTTTCTGCTTCAATACCCTCTGCATGCTCCGCAAGATCTTCAGATGGATCCCCACCGAAACCAGAAGGACGGCCACCCACGCCCTCGTCAGCAGCAGACTGGACTGCGGCAACGCTCTCTACGCTGGAACCACGGCCAAGCTCCAGAAGAAATTGCAACATATACAGAATGCCTCCACACTCCTCATCCTCGACATCCCACGCCGCAACCACATCTCAGCCCACCTCAGAGACCTACACTGGCTCCCCGTCAACAAGAGGATCACCTTCAAGCTCCTCATCCACGCCCACAAAGCTCTCCACAACGCTGGCCCTGCCTACCTCAACGAGTGACTCACCTTCCACACTCCCATCTGCCAACTCTACTCTGCCAACCTCGCCCTCGGCACCGTCCCTCGCCTCCACCGAACTACAGCCGGCAGCAGATCCTTTTCCTACCTCGCCGCCATGACCTGGAACTCCCTCCCCGTCCACCTACGACAGACCCAGGACCTCCTGACCTTCAGGAAACGCCTCAAGACCTGGTTAGTCGAGCAGTAGCAATCTCCCCCCCCCCCCCAGCGCCGTGAGACCCTAGCGGGTGAGTAGCGTGCTTTACAAATGATTGATTGATTGATAGAAGTGAACCCCAGTATTGAGACCTAGCTCTTCTCATCTGGAGGGCCCTCTCAAAGGCTCACAGCCACTTGTCTATGTCATCAACATCTACATAAGCAGAAACCACCCCCTTGGGTAGTCTGGGACAAACCACCCCCCACCAATGGACACCTCAACTTCTCTCTTGCTGCCACTATCTCTCTGTTCAATTCTTGCCCACTTCTCCTTCTCTAGGGCCAACTTCTCTGCCTCCTGAGGTCCAGCTCTGCTTCCTCTTGGTCTGATGCCAGAGACCCTCCCCTCCCACTAGCTCTTGATGGAGCCCTGGCTGTTGAGATTACAGTGAGGCAATCATCCTCCTCCTCCTGGAGGTTGGAGAGGACATCTTCCCTCTCCCTTCCTACCTCTGAAGCTTCCTCTGTTTCTTTCTATGCTACCCAGGCTTCAAGGGGCTTCACCATCACAGCCTTCCTAAGGATGTTAGCAGGAGGTAATCCCCTCTTTCTGCACAACACCCTAAGCTCAGCTGCACTATGTGGGTAGGCTAGCCAGATCAAGCTCCATGGTCTCCCTTAAGTATTGTGTCACTTATAATAAAAACGTTGGCACCAATTGATCAGAACAATTTAGAAAAATCAAGATTGAAGTAATTAAAAAATTTGTCCAAATTTGAAAAATCAAAAAAACATTTGCTCTAGGTCAATTTAGAGGATGTTCAACTTATTTCACTTAAAACTGTAGTGTGATATTAAACAAAAGTACTGGATCCCACCACTGCGCACCAAAAATGTTGGAAAATGGGTTATTGGTAAAGGCAGGTAGGTACCTACACATAGCAATAGGCCACTATCCTCCACTTAGGTCCATTTAGGTCTCAATGAATTAAACCCAGCTCAACCCTTGATAGCAACAAGGCTTAACCTAGGAGACAAATGTGTAAAGCATTTAAAAATCATGAAACAGTAAATAAGTAAAACACAAAACATAATAAAAATCTAACAGCAATTTATAAAATAGATTATATTTTTATCTTTAAAATGACACCAAAACGATTAAAATCGGTTAAGAGGAACCGGAGATTTGTATTTTTAAAGAATTAATGCTTTCTAGCGCATAGGGGCAATTAGCGCTCAAAGGTTAAAAAAAAAATCACCCTGGAAAGGAACAAAGTCCAGAGTTCAGGCCACCCATGAGGTAACACTGTCACACTTACTTTCAGAAGTGTTTGTTGATTAAGGAAAGTGGTGTTGGAGTGTAACCTTTATAATCAGTATTAACATGAAATGCTGCAATATAATGTGTAATGAAGCCGCATAGAAAACGTGTTAAAATAGTACTAATGCACGCGTTTGAAATGTGCCCACGGGGAGTGGCCACCAATGTATACGATGATTAATGAAACTGACTAATGATGAATTAATAATGTACTAATGTGTGACTTTGTATTAGCATAAAGAGTTATGTATTAAGGTTTTGCTAAATTAATCACTAGGTCTCAGTTAGCAAGGGTCTGGGCCTAGCTGCCCGGTCTCATATTAAATTGTGTTTTACTTAACGTGCAATGTGCTGTCTTCCTGAAGGACATGAAGCTGTACTTTTCCAGAAGCTAGACATATGTGTGTAACTGTAGTAAATTCTTTCTCATGGGACACGACTTGCTCAAGGAGACATTCTTGCCGAATGCAACAGTGTAATTCGCAACAGGTGCAAGGTCGCCTGGACTAGGAGAAGACAATGGGACTACTGACGGGAGTGACAAGTGTAACTTTTCTTACCTGACATTCTAACCAATGAAGACGTCAATCACAGGAACCAATAAACTACGTGAGAACTGTGTTAAGTGAAAATTCTAGTAAGGTGTGTGATGGATTATTGGACAAAGATAACGATGCACCAAATATTGCCCAATGGGAAATTAGACACTTGTTCGACAACTTTGCTATAACGACCTGACACAAGGAGAAATCAGCCATTCTTTACCATTCTTTGCCATTACCGAGCCACTACTTGCCTTTACCCTGCCACTCCTGAAGCCATTATTCTTAATTGCTATTCTGAGAGACTTTGTCTTCAGCTGTTTGAACCTTAAACCATCCTCACCTTATTCCTTGCCCGATACTTACTTCTCCTCCTTATGAGGGAAGAGTTCCTTCTTGCTATGCCCTGCTGAGACTTAGCTGTTTTATCCTGGCTGATTGCGAATCGACTGAGGTCCTCAGGACGAAGACTGACGCTGTATGCTGACCCATTTGGAGGGGTAACTATATGATGATATATTGTAATTGTCAACATCAGGGCAGTGCGCGCTCTACGGGCGACTAGAATGCAAAAACCTAACTATTTCAAGCTAACATAATTTATGCATTGTGCTGTTATGATGTTGTCTAACCTTGTAGAGTTTAATCTGGAAGACTTATGTTCAGCATGCATATAAATACTGTTCACATGTAATGTACTGCTGCAGGCTTTCAGACTGTGTCAGGGTGTGGTCCCCTTCCAGGGCCTTCTAGAAGCTTTCCCTGCAGCATGCCTGGGTGTGGTTTGTGGGCTGGCCCAAGACTCTATATAAGGGAGTCAGCCCAGCTCCACCTGCTTACTATTCAGAGGTCCCGGTGCAGAGCAGAAGCAACTTCCTGAGCTCCGGTTCTGGTGGCCTACTTTGATCCTCCAAGCCTTGCCCTTTTCACTTAGTTGGTGATCCTTGATCAGGGCGGTAAGACGGAGGTCAGGCTGGGCCCCCGATCCCGTTATCGAAGGCTTTCGAGTTCTTGGGCCTAATTTTGCATGCTAAAAATGTTTTATTCTTGTGCGTGTGAATGTGCGCTTGGTTTTTTCATGGCATTTACATGCTGATACTCGAACCGGCAAGACGCGCGATTCTTTGCTTGTGTGTAACTCTTGATATTCATTGTGCGCTACCATTTTATGGCATTTACAAGGTAGCATTCGAATCGGCAAGACGCGCAATTCATTTCTTGTGTTTAATTCATGTTATTCATTGTGCGCTACTATTCCTTGGCAGTTACATGGTGGCATTCGATTCAGCAAGACATGCGATTCGTTTCTCGTGCTTTAACCCTTGATATTCATTGTGCACTACCATTTCTTGGCAGTTACATGGTGGCATTCGATTCGGCAGGATGCGCGATTCGTTTCTCGTGCTTTAACCCTTGATATTCATGGTGCGCTACCATTCCTTGGCAGTTACATGGTGGCACTCGAATCGGCAGGACGCGCAATTCTTTTCTCGTGCTTTAACTCTTAATATTCATTGTGCGCTACCATTTCTTGGCAGTTACATGGTGGCATTCGAATCGGCAAGACACGCAATTAATTTCCTGTGTGTAATTCATGTTATTCATTGTACGTTACCATTTCCTGACATTCGTATGGTGACATTCGAATCGGCAAGCCGTGCGATTCCTTTTCTGTGTTTAATATCACGGTGTTCATTATGCGCTACCATTTTGAGGCATTTACTTAGTGGCTTTCTAGTTGGCAAGACGCATGATTTATTTCTCGAGTCTAATTTGTGTTATTCATGGTGCACAATCATTCTATGGTATTTACAACCTATGGAAAAATCTGCAATGTGCGCAATTCATGTTCCGGCAATTTGAGAGAACAAAAAAGCTAGAGTTCTAGATGTAATGTTGTGTGTACATAATATGTTTCTCAAACATGATTCATATGATGGTTTAGACACCATTCAGATTATTTCCTGATCCTCATGCAAAAGATAATACTTGAATTTGAAAGTTGCATTTAACCTTTCTTGATTCCCTCACAGGTATCCAGTCACCTTGAAGCCTAGTCATTTTAAGCCTATGCTTGGGTTGTCCATGTTTTCAGAATGACAATGCTGAGAGTCATAGCTTAGTATTGATTCATATGATATAATCTTGCTATTGTGTGTTTGAATCTTTTTGCTTCCTACAGATCTCCTTCCCAGCTGTTCCCTTCCTAATCCCCTTTTCCCTACTTGGACTCTCATAGACTCTGTGACAATTCTAATCAGACTATTGGAGCTGTCTTGTGGTGGAAGTGTTGGGAACGTGCACAGACCCCGAGGATCTGGTGACTCTGACAGTAATTGTCTGTTTGCCTTTTCTTTCTAGGTACCAACTGCTCTTTTGATAGAGGCCATAGTTAGATGCTTTCTAAATTCATGTTGCTAAATTGTTTTGCATGAAGCCCAACATGCTGATGCTAATTCGAGGTTAGTTAAGGAGTTCACTACAATCGGATGCAAAGAGACAAATGACTGAATTCTTGCTTTGTTGAATAATGTGATAATGATACTTTGTTACAGTTGATTCATGTTAACGTTGTGCTTTGTTCTAATGTTCATGATCTATGCTCTGATAAAGTCTTACTCAAGTTGCCATATAGTAGTGGTTTTGATGTGCTTACTGGTATTGAGACTAATAAATATGCTATTAGATTGTAACTAATAGGGAATAAATATCCTAACTCTTATTAGATTTGTGTGGTTATTCATGGCTGAAAGGTCATGGTGTGTTTGATTCTTATTAAATGTTATTGATTAGTTTTATTCATTAGCTATTGTGATTATTGATGAGGTTATTGATCTGTTAATTGCAATGATAAATAGATGCCTCGTCCTGGGAAGTCTCCAATCAGGGTCAAAAGGTTCATTGGCCTAAAACGAGTCCCCATGTAAGTTAAATTATCAAAGTTGGGACGCGTTATCAGTGGTTCACAGCACCAGCCAAGGGTTCAGAGGCTCTGGTTTGCTTCTTGCTGTCTGGGACTACAGCTCCCACAATGCACCTCTTCAACTTATTAAGTTTTTCCAAATGTCTCCAAACTTCTGGATGTTCTTCCAGAGGTCCTTTTTGGGTCCTTGAAGTGTCCACAACTTGATCCACAGATCCAGAAGCTCTGGATTGCTCCTTGGGAGATGGGACTACAATTCCTAGAGTGCATCTATTTGGAATCCTCAAATGGCCACTGGACGCTGGTCATCTGGGCTCTGCTTACAGGACTTGATGCAGGGGACTCTGTGCAGCTCCTTTGTACCTGTAGCAAACAGGAAGTCTCTTCTTGCAGCAGTAGAAGACAGGCACAGTCCTTCTTCTGGTGAAGTCCAAGTGTGCAGCTGGTGCAGTCCTCCGGAGTGCAGTGTCCAGGTGCAAGTCAGGGGTCCAGCAGAGCAGGCCTTCTTCTCCTGTAGTTCTTCCTTGTTGGAATCTGGTAGGGATCTGAGGTGTGGGTGCAGGTCTGCCAGTTTAATCCTTGCTTCTGGGTGAAAAACAGGTGCAGGGTCCTTCCCCCTGTGATGGCCACTTCCTGGGAAGTGTGGCAAAAATCCATCCCAGGGAGCAACATTCCTCAAAAATCCATCATGGCTGAAAGTGATTTTTGGAGGTTACATCTGGCTGAGCCCACGCACTGGTGTGGCTAAAAATATTAAACACACCCTCCTCCTGCCCTCTACTAATCTAATCAGGGGGGCACATAATTGTCTGGGTTTGCAGGATGTGAGGGAGGTGCTGGGCTACTCCAAATGTCCTTCCCTGCCTTTGAAGACCAGTTTGGCAACCCTCCCCCTTCCTGCTTTTCCATCTGCTGAGGGAAGTACTCCTCCCCCAGGCACATCTCTTTGTGTTCAGCCCCGGCTAGTTCACACCTCATCAATGCAGCTTGGCTAGGCTGCCAGAGGCTGGCCAATCAGAGCAGAGCACTACAGGGCTGAAGTTGGCAACTTTTTAGGTTGAGTTTGAAACTCTTTATCGGAACAAGTTATATTAAATCCAACAATTGTAAGTTGTGGGATTTATTATAACAATTAATTTGATACCAAACCTATGGTATCTGACACTTAAGGGGACTTCATAAATTAAAATAAAATCTCCCCATTTTAGCCTATGGAGGCCATTCACTACAATGAGGGAAAAACGAATTTGGCTGTTTTACCTCACCAGGACCTATAAAACCATTTTTAGAAGGTCCCTGCTTATAGTTCCATGGCACCCGGCCCTAGGGGCACATAGAGCACACCTTAGGAGGTGACTTATATGTAAAAATAGTTTACGTCTTTGGAAGTATTTTTAATTCCAAAGTCAAATTTGCATGTAACTTTAATTTAAAACCAGCCAGCAAGGCAGGCCTGCCTTTAAAATGACACTGGGCACCGCAGCAGTGTACATATGTGTGCACAACCTATGCCGGGGTCCCTAAACCTACATGCCCTACCATATTCTAGGGACTTATAGGTAGGTTGACTTAGCCAATTATAATTAGCCTAACTTGCATACTCATTTTATACAGAGCACAGGCCCTGGGACTGGTTAGCAGTACCCAGGGCACCATCAGAGTCAGGGAAAAAACAGCAAAAGTAAAAAATGGGGGCAAAACGTTAGAGGGCCTCTGCAATCAGCCCTGTTTCCTCACAATGAGGAACCAATATTCTAAGAATAAGTGTTTTGGTTTCATCTTTATTCTCACCACCTCAGCAACAGCCTGTGAGATATCTTTAACTCAGCTCCAGTTGACTCATTTGCAATCTCCAGATAGGCAGAGTAAAGCATAGAACACAGTGGGCAGAATATTCCACCTGTCAAATACACCTTGCAGTAAAATTGAGAACATAAGAATAAACACCACATGACTGCACAGTAAACAAATTCAAATATGTGGCATTTTGTTAGTTATTAAAAATGTAATTAATTGCGGTATTTAAATGTTTAGTATTAATGTCACGAAGATGGTTTTCAGAAAAGTTTTTCATCTTTCCATGATTTATAGCAGCACCACCAGACTTTTCTGTCATGCTGTGACTGTAATTAGCTGACACGGATTAGGTGTAAATGACCCTCATTAAGGCTTACTGGTGAAAAAATGGCCTCTGTGTGCATCCATTTCACTGGATGATTCCTAGCAGAAAGACAGGATATGTTTAAAGCAATTTCAATTGACACCCAGCTAAAGAAAGTGAGAAGCAAAGAGAGAAGATGATGCCAAATGGCCACACAAGACACAGGCAGAAACAGTGGATGTTTTTTTATTCATGTTAAAACAAAGATATAGGGGGTCATTCTGACCCTGGCGGTCAGTGTTAAAGCGGCGGCCAACCCGCCAACAGGCTGCCGGTCCAAAAAATGGAATTCTGACCCTGGCGGGAACCGCCAACACAGGCCGCCGCTTTAACACTCCGACCACCACGGCGGCACAAACAAACAGCGCGGCGGTCACCGCCAGCAGCCAGGCGGCAGACAATGTACCGCCCACCCTATCACGACTCACCAATCCGCCACCTTTTCCGGGGCGGGAGCCCCGCCGATAAAAACACGGCGGAAACAGACATTTCCAATGGAAAACGCTCACCTCGACACACTCCACGCGGAATCGGGACAGCATGGAACCGGAACTCCACATCCTCCCAGCCATTGCCTTCCTGCTCTTCTTCCAGGATCACGAACGTCGCCGCAGACGACAACGGTGAGTACTGCACCTACGACACAGGGGAGGGGGGAGGAGGAAAGGTTACGGGCACACACATACGCCACACACCGACCCCCACCCTCACCCCCACCGAAATACCTACACACCAATGCAGATTAAAAAGTCAGAGTGACACCCCCAAACCCCCAAAACAAAAATGCAAAGACAAAAGGCAATGATTGTAAAAATAGAACTATATTATAGCAATAATTAAGTATAGCGAACTTAGCAATATATAAAGAATTATTACACATCTAGAACTATATATATACAAGTAGCAAAAGTCCGGCACAGTTTTGCAAAGTTCAAATGTCCGTGGGCCAATGTGCAGCAACACATGGGCAAAGCCCACACACGAGATCGAGTCCATTGGAGAGAACACTGCTGGGGCATCACAAAAATAAAATACTGGCACCTCAGGGGGAAGGGAAGGGGGGGCACCTCAGCCACATGAGTCCACGACGCCAGATCCACGAAGGGCCTCCATGCCCACTGTGCCATCCTGGGGAGTGCAAAGCCACAGTCTCTCAAGTTTCTACAGTGGGTGGATTGCCCACTGTGCCATCCTGGGGAGTGCAAAGCCACAGTCTCTCAAGTCTCTACAGTGGGTGGATTGCCCACTGTGCCATCCTGGGGAGTGCAAAGCCACAGTCTCTCAAGTCTCTACAGTGGGTGGATTGCCCACTGTTCCATCCTGGGGAGTGCAAAGCCACAGTCTCTCAAGTCTCTACAGTGGGTGGATTGCCCACCGTGCCATCCTGGGGGGTGCAAAGCCACAGTCCATCAGGTGGATTACAGAGTCCACTGGTCATGGAGGAGGCATGGTGGGCAGAGTGCCTCGTGAAGCCCTGCCCGACACAGAACCGGGCCTGCCAATGGGCCAGCGGTGCTTGACAGGAGGGCCCAGCAGAGCGGTGCTTGAGATGAGGGCCCAGCGGAGCGGTGCTTGACAGGAGGGCCCAGCGGAGCGGTGCTTGAGATGAGGGCCCAGCGGAGCGGTGCTTGACAGGAGGGCCCAGCGGAGCGGTGCTTGAGATGAGGGCGGAGCGGTGCTTGACAGGAGGGCCTAGCGGAGCGGTGCTTGACAGGAGGGCCCAGCGGAGCGGTGTTTGAGATGAGGGCCCAGCGGAGCGGCGCTTGACAGGAGGGCCCTGTTCAGTGGTGCCTGTCTTGGCGGGGCCCTGTTCAGCGGTGCTTCTCACGGCGGGGCCCTGTTCAGAGGTGCCTGTCTTGGTGGGGCCCTGTTCAGCGGTGCTTCTCACGGCGGGGCCTTGTTCAGCGGTGCTCCTCACGGCGGGGCCCTGTTCAGCGGTGCCTGTCTTGGCGGGGCCCTGTTCAGCGGTGCTTCTCACGGCGGGGCCCTGTTCAGCGGTGCCTGTCTTGGAGGGGCCCTGTTCAGCGGTGCTTCTCACGGCGGGGCCCTGTTCAGCGGTGCTCCTCACGGCGGGGCCCTGTTCAGCGGTGCCTGTCTTGGCGGGGCCCTGTTCAGCGGTGCTTCTCACGGCGGGACCCTGTTCAGCAGTGCCTGTCTTGGCGGGGCCCTGTTCAGCGGTGCTTCTCACGGTGGGGCCCTGTTCAGCGGTGCCTGTCTTGGCGGGGCCCTGTTCAGCGGTGCTCCTCACGGCGGGGCCCTGTTCAGCGGTGCCTGTCTTGTGTTTCGATTGAACCACACCTGGCCAATATTTCCCGCTCAGTCAGCTTTGGACCTTTCCGTTGCGGGGCCCTCCTGTGATGGAGTCCTGGGGCCCTGGGTCTCCTCCGATACTCCCGGATTGGGGCTGGTGGGGCCCTCATGGCCAGGTCGGCTGCTCCCTGCCTTTTGCGCTTTGTTGCCCTTGCCCTCCTTGGCAGACTCTCCGTGGCCCTTGGCTCCCTTACCCGATATGGCAGGTGACGGTGCAAGGCTACCCTCCTTGGGGGCAGGCGTATCAGGACTGTCGCGTCTGCCCTTCAGTTTTTTGCTCCTCTTCCCTGGGGGGGGGAGGCTGGCTGTGCCTTTGCTGCTGGCCGATGTCCCTGCCCAAGGAAAGGGCGGACTCCAAAAACCAGGCACGACGTTCTTGGGAGTTGCTATGCTGGTGGTGGTTGAGGTGTTTTTGGAACTCTTACGAGATGGAGGGGGTGGGTCAGGTGAGGAAAAGAGGTCCAGTTTAGAGAGGAATAGTTTTTTAGGAGCAATGGAAAGGGTAGCTGGAGTGGGTATGGGAGTGGAGGAAGAGGATGTGGTTGTAGGAGAGTCAAGTCTGGTGTCTTTGGGTGCAGGTGCTTGGGCTGGAGGCTGACGTGAGGTGGATGGCTGTTGGTTGGGTGCCTGCCTGCGTTTGTGTGGTTTGGAAGCGGGGGTGACAGACACACTGGGAGAGGACACAGGGGACGTGTACATGGCAGTGGGGGTGGTGACTGCACGTGTGCGGACTGGTCTGGAGGGTGTGCTGGTGATGGGTGTACTGGCTGATGGTGGTGTGCATGCAGGTGTGAGTGTAGATGTCACAGGGAGGGAGGAGGGAGACGAGGAGGTGGGGGACACAGAGGAGGTAGTGGCTGTTGGCATGTCTGCATCTGTATGTTGCTTGTGTGAATGCTTGTGTGTTCTGTGGTGCTTATGTCTGGAAGAGCTTCCCTCGGGTGTTGAGGAGTGTGCAGGCTGGTCTGTAGGTGTGGATGGGATAGGCAGAGGAACAGGGGAGTGGGACTGGGTGGAGGGAGTTAGAAGAGGGAGGCTGGAGACAGGGACAATCGCTGCCGTCAGTGCTGAGGCCAGAGAGTTGAATGATCGCTGCTGGGCAGCCTGACCCGAATGAAGGCCCTCCAGGTATGCATTGCTTTGATGCACCTCCCTCTCCACACCCTGGATGGCATTCAAAAGGGTAGACTGCCCAACAATGATGGTCCTCAGGAGGTCAATGACCTCCTCACTGAGGGCAGCAGGGGTGACTGGGGCAGGGCCTGAGGTGCCTGGGGCGAAGGAGATGGCCGCCTTCCTTGCCGTGCGGGCACGGGCCGAAGGCCGAGGGGCTGCTGGGAGGGCAGAGCTGGTGCGCTGGGTGGCGGCTGTACCTGTAGTATCGGTGGGCACGGATGTTGCTGCCACCACAAGGGAGCTCCCATCCGAGGACGTGTCGGTGTCACTGACGTCTGCACGGGTCCCCGTGGTGGAGCCCCCCTCGCCCTCTGTCTCACTGGTCATGTCGGAGTCCGTTGCATGGCCCTCCGGGGCCATGTGAGATGCAGCTCCCTCTTGCGCCGATGCCACTTCTCCTCCGCCTGATGATGCTAATGCACACATTCACAGAAAAACAAAGAAAATGGGGGGGGGTGGAGAAATAAAGACAAGTTGAGTGCATGCATTGGGGACACCGGTGGCGGAGAGGACAGACACAGAAGCCCCCTGCACTACGCTGCGCACTTGGGGTACACTACTCATTCACTGGGACATGCCCTACAAGCCTATGGGCGACAACTGCCCACACAGAATACACAGGTCCATGAATAGCGTTACTAGGCACCCTACAGAGGTGGGGGGCGGGGGCACAGGACCATACCTCATGGAGGGGCCTAGCCTACAGAAATCGCCCTGGCCTAGGGATACCCACAGCCCTCCTCCCCCACTCAGGCACCTCCACTGCGCGCAAATATAGCTGAATGTGCTGGTACTCACCCCCTTGTGTCTGCTATGATGTCCTCAAGCGCCCATCTAGATCGGGGTAGGCCACAGCCAGGATCCGGGACATCAGGGGGGTCAAGGTACGACTGGCACCCCTCCTAGGTTGGGAGGCCATCCCCAGCAGAGCCTCGGCGATCTTCCTGCTCCCGCGGCGGATGTCCTCCCACCTCTTGCGGCAGTGGGTGCCCCGTCTGTTGTGGACCCCCAGGGCCCGGACGTCCTTGGCGATGGCACGCCAAATATCGATCTTCTGATGGGCGCTGACCTATGTGACATGTACAGGGGGGGAAAAGAAACATCATCACTTTTCTGCATGCTCGATGTGAGTGGCCCCCCTCCCCAAACTTGCCATGTGGCACATGCTCTCATCTGTCGTGCCATGCATTCGTAATTCGCTCCCCTCCCCTCCATCGTACATCCACCCCACTCATCACAGGCATTGCCCACTATGCATTGGCCCCCGTGTACTCACCTGTTGGTCTGGAGGACCGTAGAGTAGTGCATACTGGGGGAGGACCCCGTCCACAAGCTTCTCCAACTCTTCAGAACTGAAGGCGGGGGCCCTTTCCCCAGTCGCAGCAGCCATTGTCACTTCCAGACCGAGGTCACAGCAGCACTTGCAGTATAGGTCCTCTCCTGTGGATGCTCAGGTCTCGTGTGATTAAGCAGAGAGAAAATGGCGGTCACGCCCGCGGCGGTGCGTAGCGCGACCGCCGGCGCACATCGTCATTGGCTCCTGAAACCCATAGGGTTCAATGTTAACCAATGCTGCTTTGCGCCGCGGTCTTCGACCGCCTACCGCCACGGCGTGCCACGCCAGCGCAATGACCTCACTTCACATTGTCACACTTCACAGGTCAGGCAGCCGCCATTTCAAGGGCCCACATGGCTTAATTCCTACTGCGTCACACATGGCTAAGCCATTCAATCCAGAGAGATTCGTGTACTGTGCAGGCTGTGGGAACTTACCTGTGGGTTGATTGACTCTGTGCTCCATGTTGTCCTTCCTAGGCACCGTCCGCTGGGACTTGCGAGGAGACGGAGGAATGTTCCCGTGTACAGACCGCTGGTGGACCTGTCGACAATGGAAGAACGACATGTCATACTCACCTACAGACTCAACAGTGCCACTATACAGGAACTGTGTGCCCAGCTGGAGCCAGACCTGATGTCACCCATCCGCCAACCCACAGGGATTCCGCCTCTAGTGCAGGTGCTGTCAGTACTCCATTTTTTGGCTAGTGGATCATTTCAAACTACAGTGGCCATTTCATCTGGGATGTCTCACCCTATGTTTTCAAGGGTATTGTCCAGAGTGTTGTCTGCCCTGATGAAATACATGCGGAGCTACATCATTTTCCCTGAGGTGGGTGACTTGCCTACAGTGAAGGGTGATTTCTATGCCCTTGGACACATTCCCAATATCATTGGTGCCATTGATGGTACCCATGTGGCTTTGGTCCCCCCAAAAGACAATGAACAGGTGTACAGGAACCGAAAAAGTTATCATTCGATGAATGTCCAGGTGGTCTGTTTGGCTGACCAGTACATCTCCCATTTAAATGCCAAGTTCCCAGGGTCAGTGCATGACGCGTACGTCATGCGAAATAGCAGCATCCCTTATGTGATGGAACAGCTACAGAGACAGCGTGTGTGGCTAATTGGTGACTCTGGTTACCCCAATCTGCCTTGGCTATTGACCCCAGTGAGGAATCCCAGGGCAAGGGCAGAGGAACGGTACAATGAGGCCCATGGGCGTACTAGGAGGGTGATCGAGCGGACCTTCGGCCTCCTGAAGGCCAGGTTTAGGTGCCTGCATATGACAGGTGGATCCCTAATGTACTCACCAAAGAAGGTGTGTCATATCATCGTGGCCTGCTGCATGCTTCACAACCTGGCTTTGCGACGCCAGGTGCCTTTCCTGCAGGAGGATGGTCCAGATGGTGGTGTTGTGGCCGCTGTGGAGCCTGCGGAGAGTGAAGAGGAGGAAGACGAAGAGGACGACACAGACAACAGGGACAGAGTGATACTGCAGTATTTCCAGTAACACACAGGTAAGAATCTACTCCTGCATTTTATTATATCTGTAACAGTACTGGCTCTCTGCTGTCTGACCTTTCACCCCAATGTATGGTAACTTAGTTGTGAATTTGCCTTCCTATTTCAGTGATCTGGTCCCCACGGAGTGCCCTCTGGTTGATTTCCCCATCGACTACCGCTGTGTGACACTGGTATGTTGTCATCACAATGTAATTGGACATTTTTGGTTGGTTATATCGAATACATTTGGTTTAAAAAAATAAATAGCAGACTCCAGATGGTTTTTGTGCAATAATTGTGTTTATTGAAGTGCAAAAATTGGTGTATAGTTCAAAAAGGGTGATGGGTGATGGTGGAGGCATGTCCATGGCAGAGTCCAGACTCTCGTTCGCACAGGTGCATTGTCCATATGCCTGTGGAAGGTGGAGCAGGGGCAGTTCAAGGTTGGACAGGGTGAACAAGTGGGACAGTGGGATGACATCCGGGGGGATCCGTGCATGGCGGGGGTCTTGACATCCTACTCTGTCTTCTTCCTAGATCTCAGGCCTTTCTTGCGGGGTGGTTCATGTTCTGCAGGGGGTGGGGTCCGGGTGGCCCGTTGCTGTTGTGTCGGGGCCTCCTGACCACTAGCGCCGGAGGAGGTGGTGGGCTGTTCTTCCTCCATGCTAGTGGCAGGGGCCCTTTGGGAGGCCACATGGTCCCGCAATGTGGTGACAATCTGGTTGAGTGCCACCACGATTGTACCCATTGCGGAACTGATTCTGCGCAGTTCTTCCCGGAACCCCATGTACTGGCCCTCCTGCATGGCCTGGATCTCCTGGAACCTGGCCAGGACCATCGCCATCGTCTCTTGGGAGTGGTGGTACGCTCCCATGATGGTGGTGAGGGCCTCTTGGACAGTGGGTTCCCTAGGCCTGTCCTCCCTCTGTCGCACAGCAGCCCTCCCAGTTCCCCTTTGTTCCTGGGCCTCTGTCCCCTGGACGGTGTGCCCACTACCACTGCCCCCAGGTCCCTGTTGTTGTTGGGGTGGTGGGTTGCCCTGGGTGCCCTGTAGTGGTAGACACACCGCTGCTTGACCTGTCCTGGAGACAGAGGCATGGGCACGCTGGGTGGGTGCTGTGCTGGGGTTTCCGGAGGGGGGTAGGTCTGCTGTAGCCTGTGGCTGCCTGAGGGGAACCGACTGTCTAGAGGTCCCCGATGGTCCGGGCTGGTCATCAGGTTCTAGGTCGACAGAGCTGCTGTCATCACTGGGGGCCTGTTCTGGGGGTGGGATGGACATTTCTGGACCCTCCGGGCCTGTGTGTTGGCGTTCGGGCCCTGCAGGGGTAAAAGAGTATGGTTATTGCTTCTGTGTGTGCCATGGCGTGCGATTTGTGGGTGCCCTTGTCCCCCAGTGCTGGCATTCCCTTGTGGGAGGAGTTGTGAGGGTGGTTTGGGGGGGGGGATGGGTATGTGCAGTGGTCATGCTTAGGTGATGGGTGTCCATGGTTTGTGTTGGCATTCAGGGGTTGGTGTTGGTTTGGGTGGGTTGTGCTGGTGAGACATTAGCAGGGAGGATATGTGCTGGGGGGTTGGGGGTGAGGGTGGGGGTGTGGGTTGGCATGCTGGTGGTTGGGGGGGGTGAAGTAGTTGAGATTAGACTTACCAGAGTCCATTCCTCCGCCTACTCCAGCGAGGCCCTCAGGATGCAGGATGTTCAAGACCTCTTGCTCCCATGCTGTGAATTCGGGTGGAGTGGGTGGGGGTCCGCCGCCAGTCTTCTGCACAGCGATGTTGTGTCTTGACACCATCGTTCGCACCTTCCCCCGTAGGTCGTTCCAGCGCTTTCGGATGTCTTCCCGATTTCTGGGATGCTGTCCCACAGCGTTGACCCTGTCGACGATCCTTTGCCATAGCTCCTCCTTCCTGGCTATTGTGGTGTGCTGCACCTGTGTACCGAAGAGCTGGCGCTCTACCCTAATTATTTCCTCCACCATGACCCTGAGTTCTTGGTCCGAGAACCTGGGGTGTCTTTGGGGTGCCATGGGGTGGTGTGGATGAGGTGTGGGATGGTGTTTGTGGTGATGAGTGTAGTGGTGTGTGGTGTTTTGTGCGTAGATGTAGTGTGGGGGATGATGTTGGGTTCCTGTGTGTGTTGTGGTTTGCGTTCCCTGTGCTCTCTCTCTGTGTATTGCGCCTTGTCTCTGAATTTCGATTTGTGGGGGTTTGTGGGTGATGTGGGTGTGTGTTTTATATCGTATTGATTGTGTGGGAGTGGTGTTTGTATGTGTATCAGGTGTGTGTATTTGCAATTGTCCAATGTGGCAGTGTTTTGTAGATGTGGGTGTATTTTGAGTGCAGCGGTGTGTACCGCCAATGGGATACCGCGGTTGAAAGACCGCCGCGTGGATTCGTGGGTCGTAATGGCATGGGCGTATTTCTGTTGCCGTGACGGTGGAGGTTTGGTCATCTCCAGTTTATCGCTGACCGCTGATGTGGCGGCCTTCAGTGGAGGTCGGGTTTTTGGCGGTTTGGCATTTGTGGGTCAGAATGACCCTGGCAGGTTACCGCGGCCGCGGCGGTGTTATGGCGGTCTTCTGACCGGCGGTAACTGCCTTTTACCGCCAGGGTCAAAATGACCCCCATAGTGTGAACCTACATAAGGAACTTGGCCTGTTCCCAGCGAGACTGGCTCCCCTCCTCATTGAAAGGCTGCTGAAGTACAGGACCAATGCGGGTAGGTTTTCCACAGATGGGAGAAGGGGCGCCTCATCTAAGTGGACAATCTTCCCAGTCACCTGGAATAGGGCTTTCTGGGATTGTTTCAGCCATAAGTCAGAAGAACTGCTATAGGCTGAGAGGGGCTCAGTATATGAAATTACTGGTTAGGCTAAGGTCCCTCCACCAACCACAATTGCATTTCTATTATATCTTGGAGCTCACACCACCTGGGACTCAGAACTCTACTGGACTTTGAGCAGTCAAGGAGAAGAAAGAGAAATGACGTACTTGCTTCCTGCTTGGTACAGTACTGAGGCTAAGGATGCTGTGCACCATTGTATCCAAGCTCTGGAAGTGATTTTCTAAGGTTCAGTTAAGCTGGTTTCCTGTGGTCCGCAGGGGACTTCCGGCAGGAGGGGCAACTTGGAAGAAGAAATCAGCAGAGTCATTGGGATAGGCCTGTCAGACAGCTTTTAGCCTTTGGACCCATAACTCAAGGATGTAGCAGGACCCGATTTTATGTATCCTCCCCTGTGGAGCACTAAAAACGACAAAAGGTAAAACTGTTGACTGGGGTGAACTGCTAGGCTTTGCCTGACACAGGCTTCATCACTATCAATCTGAAAATACTACTAGGACCTGGTAACCTCTGGCTCATTGACTACCATTGACTTTGACCATCATCTTTGTTTTCTACAGATCCTTTGTGCTTTTTCATACAAAAATTCTAAAATCTTAAAGCCCTCTACCAATTGTTATCATTTTGATGTAACTTTACTCATTACACTTTATTCAACTTTAGTGAACTGATTTCGATATTCATTGACTTAAATGTTGTTTTGGTGCTGCTGAAGTATTTACAGGCATCTTCTCAGAGAGAACGCTGTCCCTTCGAGCAACTGCTATAGGGGTAAGCTCCAGATTGCTCATGGAAAATCGCGATGCATGACCTAATATTGTGTAAAATATATCATCTGAAACACATATCATCAAAATAATAGTGATATCGAGAATATCGCGTAGTAGAATATCGCAGGTTAGAATATCGTGGTTTTAAGTGAGCATCAGTGCGGTCTGCACTTCGGAGAAAGAAGAAGGGAACTGTATTGTTGAAAATGCCGAAGAAGTAAAGTGTTGCTCAGAAGAGAGACGGTGGGTTTGCTTGTCTCTGTTTTTCACGGTGTGTTTTCCAAGACTGGACGCTGCCGTGAGGAAAAAGCAAGCCCTAAGGAAGCAACAGCTACAGAGGGGACTACTGATAGGAACAGAGAGGATATGTTGCAGAGGACAAGTATGTGATGTGGAGGACAAGGACGTGTGTGAGGCCGGAGCTGCGGTGAATTGAGCAAGCTTTCCAATCTTCACGCACGCCGCATCACGGTCAGGAACAATTTACATCTGTGCTTAGTGATATCGGAGCCGCTGCTGCGTGTCTGCCTGTGGCCCACCACTAGGGTGACCACCTGGCATTGAGACAAATTTTGGACAAGGCTGTAAAAAATTCAGAACAAATGGTCAAATTCAAGGACAAACGTCTGTTTTACAGACACACCCAAAAGAGGCCATACCCCTTTACGTTATCAGTGCATTTATTTACTCTTTTTTAACATAGCACTATTTATTCACTGTAGTCTTTAGCACCAGCTTGCACCATTTCTGAGCACCAGCCGGGCACCATATTTATGGAATGGTGCAAGCCGGTGCAAAGGGTAGGCTAGCTTCCCAAAAAATTAAGTTAGCCGGGTGGGGCTGGCGGTATGGAAGAGGGGGGTTTTGCACCAAAAAAATGACGTTAGGCAGGTTAGAGTAAAATGACTCTAACCTGCCTAGCGTCATTCTCTGACGCAAAACCATCCATATCACATGACTCCTGTTTTAGAAAAGACAGGAGTCATGCCCACCACCCCAGTGGCCGGCACAGGGGACCAGGGTCCCCTGGGCATGGCCATTGCACCCTGTGCCACGTATGGGGGCCCATTTCAGAGCCCCCAATGGCACTTAAAAAAAATACTTACTTGTACTTACCTATAGTTACCTGGGATGGGGTCCCCCATCCTCCGCTGTCCCTCTGGTGTGGGTGGAGGTGTCCCTGGGGCCTGGGGAGGGTAACTGTGGGCTTCTTCCATGGTGTTCCACCATGAAAATAGGCCCACAGGTCCCCTAACGCCTGCCCTGACCCAGGCGTTAAATAATGGTGCAAAGCAAGCTTTGCGCCATTATTTGATCCCCGGTGCGTGATTTTAGCATGGTGTAAATATGGCTCTAAGGCCATAGAGTAATTTTTTGTACAGGAACGCCTACTTTGCATCTCATTGACGCAAAGTAGATTTCCACGTCCAAAAATGACTTTAACTCCATAACTCCATAACTTTGGCGCTAGACGGGTCTAGCGCCAAAGTATAAATATGGAGTTAGTTTTGCACTGAACTTGAGTCAAAAGAATAACGCAAATTCAGCGTAAAACAGGTATACGCTATACGGTATGTCCCTAAGTCCTTGTTCAGTAGTAAGTTAATGCCCTTCAGCACTGTGTCAAGGCCATATCTACCCAATCTTTCTTAAAGAGAAAGTAACAACAACATTTTGATTATGTTTCTGAAAATTTTGAAACCCCTGGCAAACAGTTTGGGAAACATTAAGGTAATTAACCTTATGCTAGTTTAAACAAATTGAACAAAAACATCTGGCTCACCCCAAGCGTCCATGCACTTTCAACTTAAAAAAAGACAATTACTGAGGCAGGGCAGATGGTGTAAGCGACAGTCTCACAACTAATGTCAGGATGTTAGGTAACCACAACTTATCCATAGTATCACAGCAATAGAGTGTATGCCTGGGACTCTACATTTATCTCAGAACTGGGAGCCCAGGCTGCCAATCAAAGAGAATAAAAGAGGAGGATGAAATAGAGATCAAATGGGAGGTTGTTGCTAAGAACCAGATAAATAAGGAAGAGGAGAACAAGGTGGGACAGTTCCTAAAATCCAACAAGATGGTCCACCAAGACTATTGGAAGGTATTGGGTATCTGGGTAGTTGTCTCTGCAGACAGGAGAGAAACAGAAGAGGCACCGTCAAGGGTTTGAACAAGCAGCACCTACCCCACCTTGTCAAACGGGTCAGCAGGGGCCACACCGCTTGCAAGGTTGTGCAAGGCAATTGCCCATTTTGGACATGTCTTAAAATGGGTTTGAAATTGAACAAAAGCCAAACTAGTGATCTAGGTTATTTCTACGTGTCAAGTACACATTGAAACTACAAAATATTTGGGATGTAAATTGCGCAAACAAAATGCAAACATTTTAAAATATAATAATTTGTGTTTCTTTAACATATGGCACTGTTTTCCCCTTTATATACAATTAGACCTCAGATTGAACTAGGAACCACTTACCTTTCGATACCTAGTGATTAATATTTACCATTCTCCCACTGATTTGCAGGATGGAAATCACGTCACGGTCCCGCCGAACCCAGTTTGCTTTTTTGTCTTCTCTTCTGCTTTCTGTAGTGGGCCACTTGGCACTAGTGAAGATAGTGTGCTACCCCAATGATAGTATTATTTTGCAAACCTTTACCTGCTCGTCCTTCTTTCCTTCTTCAGACATGCCACACATATGATTTGGACGCTGGGGTGGTGTTGGGTAGCTCTTTCCACTCTAAAGCTATCTGTGACTGCGGGTGGATTAGGCCTTCTGGACTTAAATCACTATTATTCAGCTGCACAGGTCCAATGGGTTGCTCACTGGCTTCCTTCCCACCCCCCTGCATGAGATGGGATTTATCTGTAAAGACTTTTAAGGATGGCTTGCTGCACTGCTCATTGTTTTGACACTCTACTCTGCAACACTGCACTGGCCACCACTATACTCTACACCACTCTACTCTGTACTACTGCATTATGCACCAATACACTCTATTCCACTGTACTCTATACCACACTACTCTGCATAACTCCACTCCACGTCACTGTGCTTTACAGCACTATACTCTGCACTCTACCACACTACACTACTCCACCCTGCACCACTCTATGCCACCCAATCTATGTCACTCAAGTCTACTCTGTACTCTATGCCACTGCACCACTCTACACTACTGCACTCTCTGCCACTCTATTGTATGCCACTCTACTCCACTGCACTCTATGCCACTCTACTCTACCCCATGCCACTCTATGCTACTGCACTCTATGCCAATGCACTCTAAACAACTGGACTGTATGCTACTGCCCTTTACTCTGCACCACTGTACTCTACGCCATTGCTCTCTGTACCACTCTCCACCACTGCACTGACACTCTACTCTGCAATATTGCACTCTGTGCCACTGTACTCTACACCTCTCTACTCTGTACTACTGCATTCTAGGCTGCTGCACTCTACAGCACTATAATCTGCACTGCACCACTCTACACTACTCCACTCTGCACCACTCTACACCACTGCACTCTATGCCACGCAAGTCTACAATGCACTCTATGTCACTGCACCACTCTGCACTACTACACTCTTTGACCCTCTATCATATGCTACTGTACTCCACTGCACTCTATGCCACTCTACTCTGCCCCATGCCACTCTATGCCACTGCACTCTACACCAATGCACTCTAAACTGCACTATACGCCACTGCCTTCTACTTTGCACCACTGTACTCTATGCCACTGGTCTCTGACACTCTACTCTGCAACATTGCACTCTCCGCCACTGTACTCTACACCACTCTATTCTGTACTACTGCATTCTCCACCACTACACTCTATGCCACTGCACTGTATGCCACTACTCTGCATCACACGATGCCACTGTACTCTACAGCACTATCCTCCAGTCTGCATTGCACCACTCTTCACTTCTCAACTGTGCACCACTCTATGCCACTGCACTCTATGCCACACAAGTCTACTCTGGACTCTAAGCCACTGCACCACTGTATATTACTGCACTCTCTGCCACTCTAGTGTATGCCACTCTACTCCACTGCACCCTATGGCACTCTACTCTGTCCCACGCCACTCCATGCCACTGCACTCTAAATCACTACACTCCACATCAATGCACTCTAAACAACTGCACTGTATCCCACTGCACTCTACTCTGCACTACTGTTCTCTATGCCACTGCTCCTATGCCACTCTACTCCACTCTACACCACTATGCCACTAACTTTTAGCCATGCTGAACACCAGACACTCTGGCTAAAACACATTGACAGAGCCAAAAACTCTTGCGTAGACAAGACCTTTTGGCTTTGCCAATGTTTGTTAGTACTATGAGGTACGGAGGTCCCTGAAAGAACTGTAAATGTGTAAGTCCTTATTTCAAGCATTAATTACACACATTATAATATAGGCTGCTACAAAATGCGCAAATACCTTTTGGTTAAATAAAAAAAGTCCTTTTAAAATACAGATTTGAATATTATACAATTTATACCTAGTACTAACATTTTTTTTATAACAGTCTAATAAAACCACACACTCCACAGTTCACCTTGGAACACCCTTACAGTACCTCTTTAAAAGAAAATATCTTTATCATCAGAAAGCTTCAAGTTACTCCTTTGATTAAAGTCAATGGAGGTTTCCAAGCTCCTTTACATTTGCAGATTTCCCAATTGCTCACATTTGCATTTCTTTAGGGGGAAGAGACCCTGGCAAGAAGGCCTTTTCTTATCTGTCTGCCCCTCACTCCCTCAGAGCACAGTCGACTCCCTGTCTTTCAATCCAGTTGGAGAAACTGATCTGTTCTAATTACATTTTGTCCTTTAGGTGAAAGGCTAAAATTATGGATAAATGCCGTCCATTCAGCCTTTCATCACGTACAACGGACGGCAGGGCAAAATTACAGGCAGTCGTGAAAATTACGGACAGGTGGTCACTCTACCCACCACGCCCTGGTCCCTGCAACCCCAGCTACACAGGCTGCAGAAGGAGGCTAAAAGTCATAGGAGGCTGTGAGAGCTGTGAGAGAGAAAATTGAGAGAGTGAGCGGACAGAACAGCTGAGTACAGAGGCACTAGACAGGCCATCTCTACAAGCAGAGGTGGCTTGCGTTAGGCCAGTGTGCCTTGCTTGCTCAGGGACACCTACAGGTTGTATGAGCTCCTCTCCTCCTCCACTTGTTCCATTGGGCGATTGTTTCAATGCTTTTTATGGTTTTTGAATGCACCATCAACACCCTACTGTCAGCTGAGTGCCTTGTTACCCTGTAACTAATCGCCTTCCCAGTTCTACCAATCCCCCTTCTTAGATAAAAAAAGGGGTGAAGCAGACTTAAAGAAGAAACCTCAGATTTGCTATAACCAGTGAGTGGTGTTGAAACTCCGTTGAGGACCTGGAGTGCCACAATTACCTCTATTGCTCAAAGGCTTCTTGCACCCATAAGTGTCTGAAGTACTGGCTAAGGAGCAGTTTGCTGGTACTAGCGTGATTGTGTCACTTTCCTGTGCATGACTTAAAGCTATGATGCATAGTGCCTAAGGGAAGGATAGGCAGCGCTTCAACTTACTCCTTGTTATTCTGGATGTGTCTGCCTATACTTAAGCACCTCTTATACCTCATTGTGCTAAGAACCTCAGTAGGGAGACAGGAGGCCAGCCCTGTACAAATACTTGACCTAGTGGGCAAGGGATAGCCTACATCGTCCAAACTGTGAGGTGCAATGATGATCAGGAGGAGACACACCAAAGGGAATAAGGTGATACTGAGACACTACCAGAGAGTGTACAATTAGTTGATCACAACTCTTTCAAAATGAAAAAGGATACCCCAGACAGAGACAGTTACTCTACCTACGGATCCCCAAGAGTCTATAGTTGAATCCTCAGTAGTGTCCAATGCTACTTCTACCCTTATAATAAGCTTCTTCGAGACAATCAGTAAGGAAGCAGCGTCCACCCTCAATATGAATACCAACTTGGTTGATCCAAAGCTGGGCAGAAGCCTACCTTGTAAAGCAAGGGCGCTACAAAATAAAGGCATTCCCCCGGATAGCGGTGTAGATGGAGATGAGAAAAAGAATACTATCAACAAAGGTAAAGAGAATGATAAAAGGGATCAGGGGACCAAGAAGCACTATCTGGATTCCGTCAACCCCCCACCGCCCAAGCGGCTGAACAAGCAGAGCTAGCCAACTGTTATGTTATTGCTTCATGCTTCAAAGAAGACTTTTATTGGAAATGAGCTTTTCAGCACTAGCCCTGCAAAGTGCACAATTTCGAAGTGTGAAACTCACAAGAGAATTGAAGCCCATGCAGTTCATAGACACAAAGAAAGTGAAGCCCATGCAGTTCATAGACACAAAGAAAGTGAATCCCTGAGTGCTGGCTCCCTAACCTTCCTTGGCTATACTCTCCCAGACTTACCTACAAATATGATCAATCCTGGAGAAGTGATTAATGCAAAGACCAGTAATATAGAAGGAGGCACAGCGCCTGATGGTATTGATGGGCCTGGTGAGCCAGATAAATTCCTTGCAGAGAGCAGCCGAACTTCCATCGAGAGAACACAATCCAATGATTCAATTTTCCTCAATACTCAGGGCAACAACTAAGTGGAGAGTATTAAGTCTAAAAATCCTCAATAATGTATAATCTCAGAACTATAGATGCCCTGCACAAGGCTTTATCATCTATACTCCTGCTACCGGAGAAATCCCTAGGGGAGTCGGAGCATATAGCATTGTTACTGACCTCAATACTGCATGTTTTAGTAGCAACAGGATAAAATACTGATGCAGTTTCCCAGACAGGTGGCAGATATGACACAGGGGATTAGGAGGCCGTGAATGCAGCCCCTACCAAACCACTTGATGAAAGTACAGCAAACTAAGTGCTGCCCACTGGAAACAAATCAAATTGGGGGAAAACAAGCACCATGGGCAGTAGCCACTCTTGCACCAATAGTCAAAGGGTAAAAACTGGTAGCAGTGAAAGCAATACCAAGTCTAATCAGAGGTCCACTAAAACAGAAATGCATGAAGAGCCTGGACATTGTACTGAGGAATTGGTGGAAGCATAAGACAGGGAAGAGGGGAGAACAGAGGATTAAGCAAAGGAAGTAGTCAAAATACCCTGTCTACTCACTAAAATGGCTATTTTCTGGCCCCAACTTGTGCAAAGACAGAATAGGTACCAAAGAGCATTACAAGATCTGATGCCACAGAGAGCACTGATGTTAAGCATCAACATACACCAATTACATCTTCTGCTTAAAGGATATAAAGAGATCTGTAACTGCAGAGTGAGATAGCAAAGTGGGCTTATACCAATACAAAGAACTAATAAAAAAACAGCATTGTCCAAGAAAAGGACACTGAGGATGCAAAGCAGTTTTAGGAGTAGGGATCCTGAAGAAGGAATCACTACAGAGTCCCGTGATGCGATCCCTCTAAATGAAGGTTCTGAAGCAAACCAGAATGAGGGTCCTGATGCTAGGGTCCTTGATGTAACATGGACTGTGCAAGGACTAAATCCACTAGCTCTTTCATTCCTAGTTATGGGAAGAAAAGCCAAGGACATACCAAGGAGCACCAGATCAAGTGTGGGTAAGGATGCCATAAATGATCAAAAAGCAATTACCAGCACCTTGGAATTCATTGATCTTTTCCCAAATGCAGGGTCTAAGAAACCCCTAAATAGATCAAGTATCAAGATTCTTCCCTTCTTTTATGTGGTTCCTGAGTTAAGGGTGGTGTCATCAAGGGACATAAAACGGGGCCTACTGGTTAGCCAACAAGCTGGGTCGGGACTGAGGAATGTCTTAACATCCAAAGTGGAGTTTGCAGCACCAAGTATAACTAAATTAGTGCAAAATCATTTTGACCATTTCCATGTAATGGAAGTTGATGTTCTTCCATGCCTCCCCACCCCCACTTCATGGAGGAAAAGCCTCACTGAGGCAAAACCAGCCCCTGAAAGAGGTTCCGTGATTATTAAGCCCCAGTATCCACTGACCCCACCCTCCCCCTCTCCTCCTAAGGAGCACTGGAAAGAACAACCAGCTGGGATCCACTGAGGTTATCTATAAAAACCTTTGCATCACCACAAGTGACTACTCAAGGTAATCAAACTCCCAAGTTCTGGTGAAGGGGTGGCCAGAACAGACTGGCAAGATTGGTCATTGATAGCAGTAGCATTGGCTACTAATAACAGAAGTATGATTCTAACTAGTCATTAGTTGTGTCTTTTCATGTTTCCTGGATTTCTCTGTGCCTTTAGCGCTGGGATGCCCTAGGGTAGCTATGCGCTCTATAAAAATGTATAAACTAAACTAAACTAAACTATGATAAAAGGGGAACCTAACTGATTACTTGAGGGTCAATTATCACCAGCAACTGTTAAAGACACCTATGGGGCACCCTGAGATAATGAAGGGAGCTGCATTAGAAAGGATTGTTTGTGTATTTAATCCTGGAATATAGCAGGTTTGGCCAGTAAACTAGAGGACGAGAATTGGCAAACATGCAAACCTCAAAATGATATGTGCTGTTTTCAGAAAACATGGGCTTTATCTGAATGTAAGGTAAATGGTTACTTCGAAATAAGCATATCAGCAAAACACTCTGGAAAAGGGCACTCAGCAGGGGGCTTCTCCATATGGGTGTCCTGTAAGCTTAACTGAAAGATAAAGTAATTTGGTATGGTACCGCTCTCTTCCATTGTTTTGCATGTGAGGGTCTCTATCACAGGTTTAGAATCTGACATGGATGATATTCTTATTGTTTACATCCTGTTTACATTCTTATTCTTATTGTTTACATCCTGCCTGGGTGGTCCCTGCATGTTCAGGCAGTTTGGGGGAACTTTGTCAGATGCACTGATTACATTAGAAAGGAAGTTGATGCCCGAAAATGGCTCAGGGAAGTTAGTAGGGGTAAGCTTTGATATTGATGTGGGGATTTCAACCCACAACCATCCGCCACTGTTGTCAATAGAGAGGTACCGACCAAAGACCACTGCTCAGGTATTCCTAAGCCAGATATTGGTTCCTCCAAGCCAAATGAGAAGGGTGAAGCCTTTTCATCATTCCTGGTAAATCTCCACCTATGGTTTATCAATGATCGTACCCCTTCAGATTGTCTTTCCAAAGAGACCATTGATAATGGCAGAAGTACGTCATTAAGAGATTATATTATAATCAATAACGAACACCGGGAGAGCATCCTTGACATGATTGTCACTAAAAAAGTTGAAAGCAACCACGACCCTGTGGTATTAAGTATGAACCTGAGCGCTGCACACCACTCTCATAACGGCTTATATAGCAAGTGGAATTATGGCCTTTAGACCATTCCAACTAGCCCAAAGAGAGCGCAATATAAAGAAATACCAGAATGAAACACTGATTGTGGAAGCTATAATGGTAAAATATGGCATCACAATTTTGAATGGCCATTTACTAGTAGTGACAATATACAGGTAGCTTATGATTCCATGATCAAAGAGATAAATCTGCTGTGGTCAAAGCTAACAGAGGTTAAGGCAGCCTAACCCATTCGTAGAAGGTGCAGCAGCAGGTATAGCTGGTACGATGCTGAGTGCCTATTTCATGAAGAGTGTTGTCTCAGAAACTGTGATGCTCCGTCGTCATAATCTACAGAGCAAAGCATATTTGCAATCTTGAACGTGAGTAACTGGCACTATAAAATACCCTATGGGCTGAGTTGAGAGAGTGCTCCTCCATGAAAAATAGCAAAAGGTATTGGGAAAATGTCACCCATGTAGAGAAGGGGGCACCCAATACACAGACTGTCATATTGGTCCGAGGCCTGGGTCAAGCACTTTAGTATTCTGTATATGACTGACTGAAGTAGAGGAGGCACTGAGAAGAATGAAAAAACATAAATCACCAGGCAGAGATCTGGGGCCAGATGTAGGAAGCACTTTGCGAGTCGCAAACGGCAAAATTTGCCGTTTGCGACTCGCAAATGCGTGTTTCCTATGCAGAAATGCATTTTGCGAGTCGTTACCGACTCGCAAAATGCATTTCCGAATCGCAAATAGGAAGGGGTGTTCCCTTCCTATTTGCGATTCGCAATGGTATGCAATTCCATTTGTGACCGCTTATGCGGTCGCAAATGGAGTCGCAGTTACCATCCACTTGAAGTGGATGGTAACCCATTCGCAAACGGGAAGGGGTCCCCATGGGACCCCTTCCCCTTTGTGAATGGACCCCAAAATATTTTTTCAGGGCAGGGAGTGGTCCAAGGGACCACTCCCTGCCCTGAAAAAAACGAAACAAAAGGTTTCGGATTTTTTGAAATGCAGCTCGTTTTTCCCTTAGGGAAAACGGGCTACATTTAAAAAAAAAAAAAAACTGCTTTATTGAAAAGCAGGTCGCTAACATGGAGGCCTGCTGACTACAGCAGGCCTCCATGTTAGCGAGTGCCTATACTCGCTATGGGGCCGCAATTTGCGACCCACCTCATGAATATTCATGAGGTGGGTCATTGCGACCCCATAGCGAGTTGCAGTCGGTGTCTGAGACACCGTACTGCATAGCAATTTGCGAGTTGCAAATTGCGAGTCGGAAGGACTCGCAATTTGCAACTCGCAAATTGCTTCCTTCCTACATCTGGCCCCTAGTGCCCACTGATATCTACTAGGAGGATCCCCAAATATGGACTAGAGTCCTTATAAATGTATTCAATTCATCCCTAACTATTAATTGTGTTCCATCCTAATGGTGATCAGCCATCTTAGTACCCATATTTAAGAGGGGTCACCAAAGTAGTCCCTCCCTATATTTTTAGGAGTAAGTAGTCTTCCAATGCCTAGCGTTAAAAACATTTTCTAAATTATTTTTGTGTAACGTATCATGTTTCCTTCAAGGAAAATGGTCTGTGTTAAAAAGAACATTGCATTTTCACAGATATGACGATCTGCTGACACCAGCAGGCCACCTTCCCTGTGATGGCAGGAAATTGTGGTGGGTCATAGTTTGTGACCTACCTCATTGATATGTAATAGATAGGTCAAATGGTGATGCACTATGATCAGCATTTTGCAATGCATACTATTGGTACATAGGTTGGGTCGCAAAATACCATTGGATTTGCTTCAAGTTTGCACAAATTACAGTCACTTTTAGCAAATACAATATTCATGCATCTAGCTTCTAGTTATGTTTTTGTTTTATTTTTTTTCTTGCTTTTTTAGTTTTCAGGTATTTTTGTGATTTTATTTCTCAGTATATGTTATATTGTATTGTGAGTTTATATTTTTATTTTTTAACTTTTTTTAAGTAAAATTAATTTTAGTAATGCATGTTTTAAATTTGATTTTAATGAATTATATTGCAATTTCAATTCACATTGATGATAGATAGATAGATAGATAGATAGATAGATAGATAGATAGATAGATAGATAGATAGATAGATAGATAGATAGATAGATAGATAGATAGATAGATACTTACTGGCAACTGAATGCTGTAAATTTAAAATACATTCTTACACATTGAAAAAACTACTTTCGGCTTCCTTTTGATTGAGGATTCCTAATTGAATGCTGCCACACGGCAGTAGAGGGAGAACTGACAGCACTTGGAAAAGAAGGATATATATAAATACACACAACAGCACATTAATTGGTAGGAGTGATTTACATCATGACACATCCAAAGTTGTAATGTCAGTGCAAAGTGATGATGTAAAATATATCAAATTATCACAGCACACCTATGCAGTGCTTACCTGGCACCATTACATTCTGACACCAAAGCACATGCCAGGACACTGTGTAAATAGCTACATTGATCAGTCTTGCAAAATAAGATTCCAAAATAGGCAAGTTTTTTTTTTAATTAGGAGCAAAACACATAAAGTCCCCACCCCATTGCTTCTTGAATTTATGTTCTCCTGAAAATTCATAAATAAGGGGGATTTCCACCTGGTAGACCTATCATTTCAGGAATAGGTATCCCAATGGAGCACATCTCAGAATATGTAATAGGTACTTACAAAATTTTGTATGCAATCTTCCTTCTTACATCAAGGCACGAAATACCTCTTAAACAAACTTGTTGACTTTAATTGGACAAAGGAATCAATGTTCGCAACACTAGATGTTTGTTCACTTACGCCTGTGTTCCCAAGGACAAAGATCTAGTAGCCATACAAGATTTTCTTTCATCAAGAGATGCCACATTAATTGATAATACCAACATGCTTATTGAGATGATAACTCTGGTGTTGGACAACAATGGCTTTGTACAAAATGGCGAATGGTTCTTACACTCTCAGTGTGTAGCAATGATATCAACATTTTCAGCATCCTTTGCTAATTTATACATGGGGTAGTCTGTTCTCTTAATGCTACAATCATCAATGACTGTGTTACATTAAATCTAAAAACCTCAAGAGGTTTTGCCTACACTATAATCCATTAATTGCACTTCTTGCCCTCCAGGCCACACAAATGTTCTACTTATCATACAACCCAAGATTGTAACATTACATTTGCTCCCACAGGTTCTTCTACCCGCACTACAACCCGCACTACAACCACAGGTTTTGGGTTACTGGGGGGACTTTTGGAACAATCTTGAGCTGACTCTGATAGTTTGAGACAGACGGATGGGTTCTTTGGCAAAATGCATCTCCCTGTTTCACAGCACATCTCATAGTGAGGAGACAATGGTAACGCTTGATACTGATGACCCAGTCACTAATGGTCTGTGCATCTCATGTGTGAACTGGACTGTGGTGGTAAGAATCTTTGACTGGAAAGCGGAACCTGATGCAATCATGAGAAACACTTATGTACTTCTATCTGTACATCTCTCACTCTGACAGTCTGTCTGTATTCTGTTGAGCTAGCTATTCCACTCTCATCTCTCCCTCCCTCCCATCTTCATATCTTTCTCTCACTCCTCTGTGCCTCATCTCTAGTTTCTCTATGAGCTTGCAATGTACAAATCCCGTTATACTAATACACTTCAGATGTGTTCTGTCTACCCCTCCAAGGAGTATTATCATCATCACAACACTGGCGGGTCATAAACCGTATTCTGTATATGTATTAGCCCTGTAAAGTGCACCATACCAGTCACATGCGTGAGGTTGGCTAAGCCTCTCATCTTATGTAGGGAGCACTACATGCTTTTACAAAGTTTCTCCTGTTTACAACCCAAGTAAACACTTGTCACGGAGGTGAGGTATAAAACTAAAGTGCACTTTCAGTGTGTATTTGTAAGAAAAAGTAGCGATTGGACAGTGCTACACGTTCATTCTGGACTGTCAGCAGGTACCTAGCTTTGAGGGGATCTTTGGGGAGTTGCACCACCCACCCCCCCCCCCCAATAAATGTATTTTCTGGAAAAAAGTTGGGTGCAGGAACCTTCAGTTGGGTATGGTGGGATGTCTATTGGAACACCAAGAAAAATGCACTCACACTCTCTCTGCTTTGAAAGTCTTAAAAATTTTGGTTATTTTGCAAAATATTGTGTTTTCTCTCACTTGGCCCCTCTACCAATCTGCATTCGTCTCCCTTACCATTGACTTGCATTTAATATAATGTATTTTGACATTTTATGGCAGTGTGATTGTTGGAAAATCTGAAACTCACACTCCGCCAAACCTACTAGCCAAGCTACGTCCTTGACTGTCAAAGAAAAGAACGCACCCAAGCCCCCGCTCTCTCCATCTCCAAGAAGGTGCTGTTCTGCGGGCTGCTCACCCTATGAAAACTCTTTCTAAATCCAAGACATACCCTTTGCAGTGTGCATAATGTAACTTGACTACACACTACCAGGCAGAATGTCGTGTCAAATGCTGAACAAAGAAATTGATGCTTAAATTTACACAACTAGCCCACCAGGGGGGCTAGCAAAACACAAGTGCAGAAAACAGTGCTTGTGTTTTGTTTTTTAAAACATACCCGCGGATCCTCTGCAACTTCCTCGGAACGTTTTAAAAAAAACAAGTTTTTGGCCCCAGGCAGGGTCCCACAGGCCTAGGGGGTCAGAGTCAGAGTATTCCTACCTTGTCCCATTGTCTTTTTTAATGTTTTTTTCTCAGGACTCTCACCATGAGATCTATTGGTTCCGCAAAGCGTCCAAGTCGCTAGATATCCATAAATATTTTTTCTTTAATAACTCTTAAACTACTGAACAGATTTACATCAAATTAAACAAGGATTTACAATGCAATAGGTCTCAAATTTTCTTGAGTTAGAGATATTGGCATTGTAAATTCATAACTGGACTTTCCTTGCCACATACATTGGTCAACCCTGCCTCATAATTTTGTCTTTTTCTACCATATAATTCCAGTGGCCCAGCATTTAAATAAAGCACTTCCATTTACCTCCTTCTTCTATCTTAAAACATATACAATTATCATAAAAACCTTTATCAGAAATCAACTTTTGGCATTAGAGTGTAATGCTCAAAACAACATAACAAATATATAATTTGGGATAGATTGGAGCGTGAAAGGAAAGAGGGAGTCAGGAGTAAAGATGGAGAGGATAAATGGTCTCGTAACGAAGTCATGGGCCCTGGAGTAAGAAAGGAAAATGGTTGACTGGAATTTTGGTAGGAAAACAGAGTAGTAATTAGAGTTGAATGAGGTCTGTAGGTCTCTGGGCCACGGTGCCAGTGCAACTGTTGCTCCATTGATAACTAGGCCTTCAGCAGAGAAAGTGGATGGGGCAGAAAAAGAGAAGCAAAAGGAATACAACAGACAAAAGGAAGAAAGCAAAGGGGTCGCAAAGAAATAAAGAAAGAAGGGAAAGAACAAACGAGAGCACAACTGAGAGAAGAAATAGAGCAAACATTTGAGACAAAAAAAAAACGGGAAGGAAGCTAGCGAACGAAAGATGAAGAGGAAAAAAGAATGAAATAAGTGTGAAAAGAGAGAGAAAAATGAACATTAGAGAAAAAAAAGAAAGATGGTGAGAGAAACAAGCAATGAAAGAAAAAGGGCATGTATGTACTGAAACATTTCCGAGAGACACAGAATGGAAAACCACTTTGACACTTCAGGTCCGGACAAGTAACTTGTAGCTCCCACATACAGATGGGAAAAAGAGGGATTTATAGCATTGACAGATGAAGATAAGAAAAAACACCTGAGAAAGGAAGGAAGAAAGATCTAAAAAAAAAAGTGAAAGGACGCATACAGTGTCAAAGGAAAGAGGAAATAAAAAAGACAAAGAAAGAATGAAGGGGAGAGAAAAAAATTGTGAAAGAATGAACGTCTGATGAAGAAAAAAGAGAGGAATGAACCAAGGAAAGAAATAACCAAGTATTTGCGAGTTTGAAAGAGGCGGTAGCAAGAGGAAGAGGGGGGAAAAAAGGGAGAGGAGTGGAACTAAACAGTTGAAAAAAAGTGCGAAACTGTTAACATGTGGATTTTAGGAGCTGGAAAGAGAAAAGTGGAGGAGAAAGAAAACATTGAGAGTAAACAAAGTAAAGGAAAGAACGGAGTGAGATAGGTGAAACAGACCCTCCCAAACAAAGATGGCAGCTAAGAATAGCTTTAATTGGCTCCCCTACTTCCCCAAACAGAAGTCAGAGTGTGGAACAGCAGGGGCACTGCAGAACAGAAGGAGGTATATTAGCAGAGTTGTATGTGAACCCAATACAGAAATATTGGGGCACTTGGATTGGATTGGGGGTATAGAGAGAGCTGTGTCCTGGCCCACTGCTGGAATAACAGAAAGGCAGCGGGTGAGGAATGAGAAACATAGCGACGTGTAATTGCTGGTATTGGAATAATGGGGCACTGCAGATTAGGGTTCAGGTGCACTGACACAGTTGTTGGTGGGCTGTGGTACTGGAACAATATAGGGCACATAAGTTCAGAAGTAAGATATGTTAATACAGCTATGTGTGGAACTTGGCTTTGGCGTGCCAGTGGTGCCGAGTGTTAGTCTGGAGGTGCCCTCGTGAAGCTGCGAGTGGGGCCCAACATGGGAGTGGCATTGCTACTGAACCACAGAAGTGAGCAGTCCTGAAGGATGTGTTTGTGTGCCTTAGTAATGAGAAGAAATGTGCACTGAATGTTGGAATTGATGGATTCTGGCAGAGCTGTGGTGGCTCCCATCAACAGTGGTGCTGGATGTTAGACTTGAGGTGGACTGGCTGAGCTGTGTTTTACTTTTTTGTGTCTAGTATTGGCTTGGTAGTGGGAATGAATATTGGAATTGAGCTGCTGTAATGGAACTGTATGTGAGCAGGGTCCCAGTATAGGAAACTAAGTGACCTTGCTGGGGTAGAACTAAGGTGCACTGATGGAGCTGTGCCCGAAGTCCCAGACCTGGAACAGCATAGTGTACTGACTGTAAGAACTGAGGTGCTCTGGCAGACAGCGTGTGTGTGGTTCCTGGCATGGGCAAAGCTGAGGACTTGGAGTGTGTGAACTAAGGTGTGCTGATGGTGCTGTGCCCAAGGTCCCAGTACTGGAGCAGCAGAGTGTACTGACTGCAAGAAGTGAGGTGTTCTGGCAGACAGCGTGTGTGGGGTTCCTGGCACGGCTCTGTTTGGAGTGTGTGAACTGAGGTGAATTGATGGCGCTGCACCCAAGGTCCCAGTACTGGAGCAGCAGAGTGTCCTGACTGCAAAAAGTGAGGTGCTCTGGCAGGCAACATGTTTGGAGCTCCTGGCATGGGCACAACTGAGGGCTTGAAGTGTGTGAACTGAGGTGCACTGATGATGCTGTGCCTGAGGTCCCAGAACTGGAGCAGTGCCGTGTACTGACTGCAAGAAGTGAGGTTCTCTGGCAGACAGAGTGATTGGGGTTCCTGGCACTGGCACGGCAGAAGGCTTGGAGTGTGTGTACTGAGGCGCACTGATGGAGTTGTGCTCCAGGTCCCAGTACTGGAGCAGCAGAGTGTACTGACTGGAAGAACTGAGGTGCCCTGGCAGACAGCATGTGTGGGGTTCCTGGCACTGGCACAGCCAAGGGCTTGGAGTGTGTGAACTGCTGTGCACTGATGGAGCTGCGCCCGAGGTCCCAGTACTGGAGCAGCATAGTGTACTGACTGTAAGAAGTGAGGTGCTCTTGCAGACAGCGTGTGTGTGGTTCCTGGCATGGGCACTGCTGAGGACTTGGAGTGTGTGAACTGAGGTGCACTGATGGTGCTGTGCCCAAGGTCCCAGTACTGGAGCAGCAGAGTGTACTGACTGCAAGAAGTAGGGTACCCTGGCAGACAGCGTGTGTGGGGTTCCTGGCACGGCTGAGGGCTTGGACTGTGTGAACTGAGGTGAACTGATGACGCTGCATCCGGTGTCCCAGTACTGGAGCAGCAGAGTGTACTGACTGCAAGAAGTGACGTGCTCTGGCAGACAGTGTGTGGGGTTCCTGGCACAGCTGAGGGCTTGGAGTGTGTGAACTGAGATGAATTGATGGCACTGAGCCCGAGGTCCCAGTAATGGAGCAGAAGAGTGTCATGACTGCAAAAAGTGAGGTGCTCTGGCAGACAGCGTGTTTGGAGCACCTGGCATGGACACAACTGAGGGCTTGAAGTGTGTGAACGGAGGTGCACTGATGACGCTGTGCCTGCGGTCCCAGAACTGGAGCAGCGCAGTGTACTGACTGCAAGAAGTGAGATTCTCTGGCAGACAGTGTGATTGACGTTCCTGGCACTGGCACAGCTGAGGGCTTGGAGTGTGTGTACTGAGGTGCACTGAAGGAGTTGTGCCTGAGGTCCCAGTACTGGAGCAGCAGAGAGTACTGACTGGAAAAACGGAGGGGATCTGGTAGACAGTGTATGTGGGTTTCCTGGCCCGGCTGAGGGCTTGGAGTGTGTGAACTGAAGTGCACTGATGGAGCTTCACCTGAGGTCCCAGTACTGGAGCAGCAGAGTGTACTGACTGGAAGAATTGAGGTTCCCTGGCAGACAGTATGTGTGGGGTTCCTGGCACTGGCACATCCAAGGGCTCGGAGTGTGTGAACTGAGGTGCACTGATGGAGCTGCGCCGGAGGTCCCAGTACTGGAACAGCAGAGTGTTCTGACTGGAAGAACTGAGGTGCTCTGGCAGACAGCATGGATGGGATTCATGGTACTGGCACAGCTGAGGGCCTGGAGTGTGTAAATTGAAGTGCACTGATGGCGCTGCACCCGAGGTCCCAGTACTGGAACAGCAGAGTGTACTGACTGTAAGAAGTGAAGTGCTCTGGCAGACAGCATGTGTGTGGTTCCTGGCATGGGCACGGCTGAGGACTTGGAGTGTGTGAACTGAGGTGCACTGATGGTGCTGTGCCCAAGGTCCCAGTACTGGAGCAGCAGAGTGTACTGACTGCAAGAAGAGAGGTGCTCTGGCAGACAGCGTGTGTGGGGTTCCTGGCACAGCTGAGGGCTTGGAGTGTGTGAACTGATGACGCTTCCACCCAAGGTCCCAGTACTGGAGCAGCAGAGTGTCCTGACTGCAAAATGTGAGGTGCTCTGGCAGGCAACGTGTTTGGAGCTCCTGGCATGGACATGACTGAGGGGTTGAAGTGTGTGAACTGAGGTGCACTGATGATGCTGTGCCCGAGGTCCCAGAACTGGAGCAGTGCTGTGTACTGACTGCAAGAAGTGAGGTTCTCTGGCAGACAGAGTGATTGGGGTTCCTGGCACTGGCACGGCTGAAGGCTTGGAGTGTGTGTACTGAGGTGCACTGATGGAGTTGTGCTCCAGGTCCCAGTACTTTGAGCAGCAGAGTGTACTGACTGAAAGAACTGAGGTGCCCTGGCAGACAGCATGTGTGGGGTTCCTGGCACTGGCACAGCCAAGGGCTTGGAGTGTGTGAACTGCTGTGCACTGATGGAGCTGCGCCCGAGGTCCCAGTACTGGAGCAGCATAGTGTACTGACTGTAAGAAGTGAGGTGCTCTGGCAGACAGCGTGTGTGTGGTTCCTGGCATGGGCACTGCTGAGGACTTGGAGTGTGTAAACTGAGGTGCACTGATGGTGCTGTGCCCAAGGTCCCAGTACTGGAGCAGCAGAGTGTACTGACTGCAAGAAGTGAGGTGCTCTGGCAGACAGCGTGTGTGGGGTTCCTGGCACAGCTGAGGGCTTGGAGTGTGTAAACTGTGATGAATTGATGGCACTGAGCCCGAGGTCCCAGTAATGGAGCAGCAGAGTGTCATGACTGCAAAAAGTGAGGTGCTCTGGCAGACAGCGTGTTTGGAGCACCTGACATGGACACGACTGAGGGCTTGAAGTGTGTGAACCCGAGAACTGAGGTGCTCAGGCAGACAGCATGTGTGGGGTTCCTGGTACTGGCATGGCTGAGGGCTTGGAGTGTGTGAACTGAGGTGCACTGATGGAGCTGCAAGTGGGATCTCAGTATAAAGCAAAAGTGGGCACTGTCTTTATGGACTGCTTAGCTCTGGTAGAATTGGTCAATAAAATCCAAGCCAAGGAAGGGTGTGAGCCAGGCAAGTGAGAGAGGGTGCAGAGAGCCCACAAAGACCAAATGTGACCAAGATAACAACCTGCCATATAGCCTTGTTTACAGCTAAGCCCAGAGCAAGAATGCTCTGCAAATTAAAAGGAAAGCTTCCCTCGACAGGAGCAGGAAACAAAATAAAAAAAGTTCCCTACATACTAGACAAACAGGACAAAGCGTAATTATACATGGTTGGTCCCTGCTCCCACACAGAAGAAGGAGGGACAAAGAGGCATGACTCATCACTAGCAAGTAAGGATTTTTAAATGACACTGAAAGTAACAAAAGAAATAGCTGGAAGCCAACAGAAGAAGTATACTTAAAAATGTACAAGACGCTGTACGCTTATGCTCAACCTAAAAAGGACTCTTTCTTGGCCAAGATCTAGCTTTTGTCGTAGTTTGGTCTCTTGCTCTGAGCAAAACTGCTGGTTTAGGGATAACAGTGCTTTTGTTTGTAGGCAACTGAGTCTTTCCTACCACAAGTCGTAACTGTTGTCCCAACCTTACCAGCTTACTAGCAGTACCTCACCAGAAACACAACAGTAAAAGGGGATTTATGGCAGTCGCTTACGCATGGACTCAAAGTAAGATATCTCAGGGTATGTCGTGGTTAAACAGAGATTACCCTTTTCTCACAGATATATTATGTCTCATACAAACACAGGCAATGACACAGATGCAGTAAAGTTATAATAGCTTTTATTTACATAATTGTAATTTGCGATAAATTGCATGAACTGCAATGATTAGAATAATGAATATAGCAAGTAACAGTATTGTGAAGAAGAGAGTCATTGTTATGAAGACCCCACCATTTTGCAATGCATGAAAAAGATATATAAGATGGAAAATGCCCTATTACCCTCATGTGAATAGGCCTAACCTCCTAACTAAAGGAGAGCTGGGTTTGCTAAACCTAATCTGCCAAAGCCGTGTCCATGAGAGGAGCCCCCAACCCTCGTTACCTTGGAATGAGGTCTCTATCTCAGACTCCGTAGGGACCCGAAGATTGGGTCAGCGTCAAGATGATTGCAGCATCGGTATCAGCGATGGTGGCGATGCCCTCTGGTCGGAATCCTTCTGATTAGCTGTCTAAAGTGTGATGTATTCATACAGATCTACAAGGTCCCCTGACGTAGGTGTATTCCAAAACAATAGATAACAGGCATGCTTGGGACGGCAATTAATATCAACAATCCCTCGAAAGTATAGAGAGGGAAAATCCCTAAGTGTGAACACCTACTGTTTGTTTGTCTTTGGTGCTTGATCTTGACGCCTTGGCACGGTGACACTGATAATGTAACTCATAACAAGTGGCCTAACTATAAACAAGGCAGCCATCTTAGAAGAAATAAATAATTAAATGGGCTAAGACAAGCTAAGTAGGTTAAAAGTCACTATGTGACGGGGGCACGAGCCTACAAGCCAGCGGCTAAGCTAACTCCTGCTATCCCATTAAAACGAACTAGGATTCACTACACTTTCTGCCAAAATTTGGTATAATGCCGTTCAACGGTTCGGACTGTTGTTGTATCTAAAATCCCTGGGGAAAATGCATTTTGGGATTCCCCCCTCCCCTTTTTTTTGGCCCCGATTGACAAATCTGAATTCTGCAGCACACATAGAAAGAGGAAAATGGCTCTCTGGATTGTTTTTATGCAGGAAGGTGCCCCTTCCGGTACAAAAACAATCCTGCCAAAAAGCAGACACCCTTGCACCATAGTGCAATGGTTGCTTGTGGTGACACTAGGCAGCAATTTGTATGCCAGTGCAGGGGGAATGAACAGACATGCACTGTATCTTGTAAATACGGTGCATTTATGCCCTTTCAAATTGCCATAGCACAGCATAAAGGCTTGTGGTGCAGCCCTACACCAGTTCCTAGTAAATGTGCCCCCAAATGTACTGAACATGCAACTGTTGAAACCATAAGATGATAGTTCATAAAAATACAAGTTTGAATAGAATTTAAAAAGGACTTACTTGAACATTTGGATCCATACAGGACCTTAAAAGGAGTGCAGCAGGCCTATAAGGGAGCAGCTTGCAAGAGTGTCAAAAGAGTATTTCAACCTCTGAAATTGAGAAACGAGATAAACGTTGAATACTTAAGTATAGTGAGTATGTCTACAACATAACAAGTTCCTTCTTATACTCCATTGCCTTTTTTGTAGCCCTGTCATAAGCAAGAACTGTTCACACAGTCTCCTTCATCAATACAACCATCTGAGCCTAAGCCTTGAGTAGAGGTGACAAACTATGAGACCCTTGAAAATATTTACAGTATTTATTTAAAGCTACTGAGAAATCTGGATGGGGACCTGAAAGAAAGGTGGAATCCCCTCTGTGAATATGCAGTCTCCAGCTGTCTTAATTGTAGATTGGGACATGCATGATGAGGAGAAGGCTCCATTATATAAGTGCTAACTTTCAGCATTTACACTCTATAAAGTTCCATCCTGCTTCAAAACAGGAAAGGCATACCATTCCCTTCTCGACCTAAATACTTACCAAAAATACCCTGGTTGAACACCCACACAGCAGGGAACATGTCTTGAAGCCTACGATCAAAGCAAATATTGTAACAGATCGATGTAGCCATTTGAACAAATCGAATTATCAAGCAGCATTATTCAAAGAGAATTGAGGAATATACCCTCCCACCCTTTCAAAGCAGTCCTGCTTGAAAAAAAAATCCCAAAGTTCTCCCTTACCTGTACTCATCTCACTGACACATGGTCACACATCAACCCCAAGCTGACCAAGTCTGTTTTCCATAGGGGAAACAGCCACGGCATACTAACCTGCTTGTCTTGCCAGTACTGTAACCACACCCAAGGGACTTCAGAAGCGGTCTTTGAGTGAGTTTCGATATACACTAGCAATCTTGTTCCTTAGGCCTATTTAATTCTGGCTGAAGTCAAGGAGAGGGCAAGAAACCATATTTCTCTTCAGAGAAACCCACTAACAATCTCTTCTCACAGCACGGATCCCACTGAGTTGAGGAGTGGGGTGGTGCCATCGCTGACAGTGTGCACCCAGCACCTGACAAAGGAAAACAAACATTGGTAAATCAATAAGTCTCACCTCCTAAAAAGCTTAAGAAATTAATTTTATAAAAACACCATGTGGATCAGTGGACGTGCAATGGAATAGCAGGGAGCGTGAGGGATCCAGCATATGCCACCAACGAGCCGCAACAGTGAGCAAGGAAGTGCTGGAAGCAATAGAGTGCTTTACTTTAAAAAACTGGTGAAATGAGGAAGGAAAGCAAATAGACTGGGGAATGAGACAGCCATGTGGACAGTGGAAGCGGGTTGCAGTGGACATCAGACAGGCAAGAGAGGGTTAGAGCAACAAAACATGCACTCACAAGAAAAAGTAGTTCCCTGAATGTACACAGTGGAAGGATACGAGTCATCTAATCAAAAGAATAGCAAAGAAGCTATGCTCCAGTGGAGGTACAAGCACAAGAAGAGAAAGGAATGTCTTTGAATATGAAGCGACCAAATGAGACTGACAAGAAAGCCAGCCACTGATAAGCAATGGGCTGACACAACACCCACTTTATAAGTATTATATTGTCCACAATAGATCTCAGAGACATTTTAAGGCTTGGGCAAAGTGGAAAATTTTCCAGGGCCCGCACCTTCCAAAGGGCCTTTGGGAAACTGAACTTTCTCTCTATTCCACATGTCTCTTTCTCCATCTCAACCTTCAATGTAGTATTCAATATTGTTTTTCATCATGACGTTTGAGTTGGAGGAACATGGGTAATAAAACACAAAGCTGTTCTGGACAGGGGCCTCTGAAATAGGTATTGCCCGGGCCCCTCCAAATCCTTAAGATGACACTAACAGGTCATCTGATAATAGACAGCTAAAGCTGTCTGGATAAGATACCTTAAACGTTTCCAAAATGTTCTGCAAGAGTGTCACGTCTTGTTCCATAGACTTAAGAGCAAGTTATGTATGAAACTCCATACAAGTGATCTGGTGTCCTCAAATAATAGACCGGTACTCATGACCTGCCCTTACAATATCACACTACAAAATACAGATGTTTTCTTTCCGTCCGACAAATCAAGATATTATGTACGGAATATAGATTGAAAATGGGAAATTGATCGCCCACTGGAAACACAGTCTGTAATGAAAGGGGAAGTAAATTGTGCAGAAAGCAATGAAAATAAATTGCTACATGTGACATATCTTGTACAACTATTCATCTGTTTATTGCCTTTTTTGCTGGCTCGAGATTGCTATAGAGATCTTTGGCACTGCAAGCCTCCACCCCCGTCCCGAGCTCGCTGCTGTTTCAGAAGAACAGATTTTCTTGATTAATAACAAAAGGTTTTGTTGGGATGAGAGCTGTTTCCCACCATCTCCACGCAAACCCGGCAACACAGACTGTGTACATTAGCATTTCAAGGAGTCCCCTTTTAACAGCGGCAAGAAAAGCTTCTCGGTGGCCGAAATCCAGTTAGTGTTCTCTTGTGACATCTGTTCTGACTCTTAGAGCAAGAAAGGAAGGCAGATATTGCCAAGGAGCCCTTCGATTTACCGTAGCGGCGCCTGTGATGATGCCACCAACTAGAAGGAACGTAACCATAGGGGACATGCGTGAATGTGTAAGTGCCAAAATCTTCTTGTTCCCACAGCGAGGAGCGAGGCTCAACGTGTCTCCTAACTTTCCATACATGAATTGTTTTGCATTTTCTTGGTATGGTATGGTTAAGCTGCGCTAGGATTGTAGCATGATTCTGTAGGATGTATTAAGCAGTTGAATATTTTTCTGTAAGGTTATGGTATGGCATGGGTTGGTATGGTAAGGGTTAGTATGGTCATGGTATGTATGGCATACGATGATTCTATAGTACTGGTTTCCCATCTGTACCATTACAACAGTTTCCATTCCCCTTTCGAGACCTAAATCACTTAACTCGGGTATGGAATGACTACTTTGCGAAATGCTATGGTATGGTAAGGGAAGCGGTGGGATGTGTTACTTTGTGATGTGTTACATTACGTTATTGTATATTTGTATGTTATAATTCAATTCAGATGCCAGCTCCTTCATTGGCCAATAGTATCCCCACCAATATATTGAGAACCAGTTACTCCATACAAACGTATTTAAGTAGTTCCAAATACTTCTTTGTTTTGGTAAAGTGGACATTTTCAATAGCATTTCGTTTTTGCAATGAAATAAGCTTCACACCAACAGGGCTTATTTGTGGCAGCATACTTCTCTGCTCAGTGTTTCACTGGAGAAGATTGACAAAAAATATTATATGATGCTACAGTCAGGGTGGGAGTGGGAGAGAAAATAGGCCTGGGCACCAAAATATTAGTGGCCCCCATTAGTGAATCAGATAGCTAAAAAGTGGCCCATGTGTACAAATAGGGGCAGTTTTGGGTTGTATGACAGAACCATGCATACCGGAACAACGCATGCCCCAACAATCTGGTTGGAACAATGACCGCGCCTTTTCCATGCATGCCTTTACCACACATGTCTTTACAACAAATTATATTGTGAAAGCATGCTTAGTAACGGCATATGCAGAAACAGCATGCGTGGATCTGTTATACAACCCCTTCCCCACTCACCCTGAGGAGGCCCAAAACTACCCCCTCCCCTACTAAGTAAACTACCCAGACACCCCCCAATAACTATACTACCTCGAATCTCCACCCACCCTACGCCCTAAAGAAAAATACCCCACCCGTGCCCCTAAAAAATAAACTACCCAGCCCCTCTGCCTACCCTTAGCCCTAAAAACGAAATTTCCCCAAACGCCCCAACCCCCCCTAAAAAAAGTCTGACACCCCGCCACCCACCCTAAACCCTTAATCCACCCCACCGCTAAAAACTACCCTCCAACCTTGCCCCAGCTCCACTTACTTCACTGCTTCCTCTCCGGAGCTCTCTTCCTTTTTCTCTGCCTTAAACACGCATATTTTTAGTTTGGCACGAGTGGTTAAGGCAGAGAAAAAGGCATGCATTGTTCCACTTGCCGCGTTGTTGGCAACGTGTTGTTTAGGACGTTTCCCCATTTTTTGAACTTGTACAGAGGGGCTTAAAAATTGCGGGAGACTGCACGTATTTGTCCTTGCTGCAGTCAGTGCTTGTGAAAATCAAGTAAAAACAGACCGACCAGATCATAAAACAGGCTGAGAAACAGACAGACAAACCATAACGGCCCACACACTGCCCTGTCATGCTAGCCCCTCAGGAATTGCCAAATTGTCTTGTAGGCTAGTCTGACACTGGCCGCAGGAAAAAAAGTTATAAAGCCTAGCATACTAGAAAACCTCATAGGGCCAATGCACGAGGACACAACAGCATATCTTTTTCGTATACTTTACTTGCTTAAATCCTACTTTCAAATATCCCCCAAAATTCAACATGTGTGTAGGTCACCCAAATTGAGGATGTCAGCTGAAGAATTTGAGTTGAAAATTGTAAACTTCTAATTGGCATGCGTCGTTGGAATACTAGCCGTGCAGGTATTTTTCATCCTGTGAACAGAAGGCAGTTACCCAGCTTGGAAGGACTGGCGTGCGCTTCAAAAAGTGGACACGAAAACATAACAGAAGGGCGAACAGACCTTGTGAAAATAGAGATAAACTCACAAAACAGCAACCCTGCTGTTTCCCTACCACTTTCCACCATCTGTGCAGCACCGCTCTTAGGGCCAGATGTAGGAAGCACTTTGCGAGTCGCAAACGGCAAAATTTGCCGTTTGCGACTCGCAAATGCGTGTTTCCTATGCAGAAATGCATTTTGCGAGTCGTTACCGACTCGCAAAATGCATTTCCGAATCGCAAATAGGAAGGGGTGTTCCCTTCCTATTTGCGATTCGTAATGGTATGCAATTCCATTTGTGACCGCTTATGCGGTCGCAAATGGAGTTGCAGTTACCATCCACTTGAAGTGGATGGTAACCCATTCGCAAACGGGAAGGGGTCCCCATGGGACCCCTTCCCCTTTGTGAATGGACCCCAAAATATTTTTTCAGGGCAGGGAGTGGTCCAAAGGACCACTCCCTGCCCTGAAAAAACCGAAACAAAAGGTTTCGGATTTTTTGAAATGCAGCTCGTTTTCCCTTAGGGAAAACGGGATACATTAAAAAAAAAAAAAAAAATGTTTTATTGAAAAGCAGGTCGCTAACATGGAGGCCTGCTGACTACAGCAGGCCTCCATGTTAGTGAGTGCCTATACTCGCTATGGGGCCGCAATTTGCGACCCACCTCATGAATATTCATGAGGGGGGTCATTGCGACCCCATAGCGAGTTGCAGTCGGTGTCTGAGACACCGTACTGCATAGCAATTTGCGAGTTGCAAATTGCGAGTCGGAAGGACTCTCAATTTGCAACTCGCAAATTGCTTCCTTCCTACATCTGGCCCTTAGGTCTTTTACACCGGTCACCCGGGGAACAAAGAGCAAGGCCGATTCCAGCAGTTTTCTCATTCACGCAGCAGTCAGAGGTTCATCAGGCCCATATGGATGCAGCCAACTGCTGTGTGGGTCCTTTTCCCAGAATTAGCATGGTAATGAAGTCACGGTACTGCTCACAGAAAGGCCCACTATAGGTATCCCCAGCGCGGACAAACAGGGGCCTTTCAACCTTTTCTGTCCCTAAAATTACCTCAGAACATTACAACATCTGTGAACTGTGTTTTAGCTTGTGGGTGCCTGCCATGTTTTATTGCGCTGCCATGCCTCACACACTTTTAACAGGAGTGAGACAAGAGATCCCACAGGAGCACAGAAAAAAAATCAACCGAACAATTGACTTCCAAATCATCGAATGCCGTTCTTCCGTAGTTACTTTTCAGGCAGGTCATGCGCCTGTTGGGTCTAATTAGCTTCTAACCGCCTGCCCATGCAGTCCCAGATTTTACTTCAGCCGTTATGTCCGTGCGACCAATTCTATTTGGTTCAGTGTCAAAATATAAGTGCCCCACTTAGCTGAACAGTCCTGTTGTGCACTACGTTTTCACGGTTTGTAATCAAGTGTTCGACCTTAAAAAGCACATTTCTCCCAGGAAATTAACAGATTTAGTGACATGCAGCCTGGCCTAAAATATTAACGATGAACGTGGTTCTAAAAATAAATACATGGCACACTCATGAGAGTCGGGTCCAGGCAAGGATTCGAACCTCCCAAAAGCGAAGTCATGTTTTAACGCCATTACAAATGTGTTCCTTGTGGGATGAATGTTCACCCCTTATGACAATGATACTATTAAATCCTGAGTTGTTCCCAGTATCTTGCCCCATGATGTGAGGTGTGAATGGCACTGGAGGATGTGGTGAATGAGTGTGCACCATAGTGGATGGCTCTGGTGAGATGAACACGATCCAAATAGTGCTTTTCCTTTTTAAAAGAACCAGCCCAAGGGCATTACAATCTTCACAACAGAACAAAGCTACTCACTCCAGAAGTCTTCAAACGTTTTTGCTCTGAGAGCCCCCTAATCAAAATACTTCAAGGTCTGGCTCCCGTCCAAAACTTTATGTCAAGGATTGGGGGAGGGGGAGGGATAGGGCTGAGCGTGGGGTGGGGCTTATGAGCTCATATCCTGAGTACTTTTTCCATAGCTAATAAATAGTCTAATAAAACAGTTATTGACCCCAAAATACTGCTCTCCATAATTGGGGTGCTGTGATGCCCGCACACTCCTGCACCCCAATGCAACTGCACCTGCTGCACTAATAATCGCTGCAGTCCTGAGAAGCAAGCTATCTCCTCTGGCCTCTTTCACCCCTTCCCCTCACCATGCCTAACCATCACTTCAACCATGAAACACGTTCTCTATTGCTTTAAAAAAAATAGCTCCCACATATTATAGCCCTTTTTTCTGAAAGGGTGCCCTCAGGCCTAATGCTAGAATAAGGCTTCCAGTTTTCAGTTTTTAGTGGTTTTTACATGTAAGTACATAAAGAAAAAAACTATTTCTGGTCTGTATATATAGTTATTTAAAAAAAGCAAAACATACAGAAAATTGTGCTTCTTGTGAGTGAGTCCTTGTTCTTTATGAATTCCAGTCCAACTGCTAAGCACTTGGGGCCAGATGTAGGAAAGGAATTGCAACTCGCAAACGGCAAAAACTGCCGTTTGCGAGTTGCAAATCACATTTTCCTATGCAGAAATGCATTCTGCGAGTCGGACCGACTCGCAAAATGCATTTCAGAATCGCAAATAGGAAGGGGTGTTCCCTTCCTATTTGCGATTCCTAGTGGTATGCAACACCATTTGCGACCGCATATGCGGTCGCAAATGGTGTTGCAGTTACCATCCACTTCAAGTGGATGGTAACCCACTCGCAAATTGGAAGGGGTCCCCATGGGACCCCTTCCAGTTTGTGACTGGACCCAGAAACATTTTTTCAGGGCAGGGAGTGGTCCAAGGGACCACTCCCTGCCCTGAAAAAATACCAAAACTAAAGGTTTCGTTTTTTTTTTTAAGTGCAGCTCGTTTTCCTTTAAGGAAAACGGGCTACACTTAAAAAAAAAAAAACTGCTTTATTTAAAGCAGTCACGAACACGGAGGTCTGCTGACTACAGCAGGCCTCCATGTTTGCGAGTGCCCGTAGTCGGTATGGGGCCACAATTTGCGACCCACCTCATGAATATTCATGAGGTGGGTCATTGCGACCCCATACCGACTTGCAGACGGTGTCTGAGACACTGTTCTGCATAACATTTTGCGACTTGCAAACAGCGAGTCGCAATGACTCGCTATTTGCAAGTCGCAAAATGTTATTTTGCTACATCTGGCCCTTGGACACCATGGGGATTTAGAAACAGGATGAGAGTCCCTTGTATACAGGCATGTGTCAACATATATTTGTATAAAATGCTTGTATGCACCTGTCCGTGTAGTGTTTTGTTCTATATGGCTGTTTAATTTGCTAAAATGCGACAGGCATCAAAGTATGAATGCATATTTATCAGTTAACTAAATATAGACTCATACCATTTTACAACTCCATTTATTTTCAAAACATGAAATAAATATGGATAAATACCAATACAATAGCCCAAAAATAAATACAGATAAATATAGACAGAAATGTTGAAAAAACAAACACCATAAAACCAGGAACTCTACCCTAGAAAGGAAAATAATAAATCATGCTCCTTTTTAAAGTGAAACAGTGGTAACTGTTTGTGATGAATTGGGCCCCTTAGACTCCTGGCCCCAGTGCTGCTTCCCTAATGATAGCTACTGCCTTACACAGAGTGCAGTCTCATGTTCCCTTTGTTAAAAATATGGCCTCCCATCTTGCTATATGCCCCTCTCTGCCATCCCTCTGAGGCAAACAAAAGTGTATTTTCTGCTTTAATTTTCCCCTCTTGTGGGCCTCTGCTCCAAGGCCCAAAATAACAATGGCTCAGCAGGTATGCACTGGGCCCTAATGCAAACAAGAAAGGATGATAAAACAGTCATAACGGGGTTTAGTTGGATCTTCATACCACTGAACCCTGGAGCCACTCTACCTGCAGCACCTGATATTTTCTACCTTTGTGTTAAAAAGTAGCAAGGGTGACCTGGGCTCTAATGCTAGCAAGAAAAATGGGCTCTCATTCCTTTTGTTCATGGTAAGACAGTCATATAATTGAGCAGTAGTGACAATTTACAAACTTGGCACCAGTACCTGCTGCACAAATGGATGGCCCTTTTTTTTTTTTTTTCTTTTTTTCTTTTTAAAAGCACCCTTATGTCATCTCCTTCCTTGGGATATCTCCCTGAAAAAGCTGTCTCTGGTGATTTGTAAACAAAAAAAAGAGCCCACACACAGTGCTCCCTCTTCTGGGCCATCTCTTTGACAATGCCCAGGAAATTTGCTCCTTTCCTCTTTGCCCTAGCCAATTACTCTGAAGCCCCATGGACCGAGAGGATCAGGGTTCTGCACCTGAATGCATTTGTGCTAGCCTCTTCCCTACCACCTCATGAACCTACTTCTTACAAAAACAACCGCCCATGAACAGCTAATTCTAACTTTGAGGTGCCTCTGTCTGACAGAGAAGGTTGAGGTGGTAGTGCAGAGAGTAAAAGAAGAAATAGATCTGATTCTAGCTCAAATGGATGAAAAGTTAGTAAAACCTGGTGATGTCTTCCGGAGCAGTGGAAAGCCCTTCACAAAAGGTCAGTGGTCATCTTTCAGTTGCTTATTGCTGTATTTTGGTGTTGAACTGGTACTAATAAGGTGAAATATTTTTTTCTGACAACGTTACCATGAGTAAAAATGACAAAATAATGAAATAATACTAGCCACAAAATGTGCTTCATTACGTTGCATATTTTACCTTTTCTTGCTGTATAATTTACTCACCCCTGCCATATAATTTGGTCCTATCCTACTGCAAAATTCAAGATGCCCTGCTGAAAGCTTCATGGTGCCAAAGAATTAGCACCTGATTTAGATATTGGCGGAGGGTTACTCCAGTGCAACTGTGATGGATAACCCATCCGCCAAAATCAAAATCCCATCGGCTCTCATTACAACCCTGGCGGCCGGTGTTAAAGCGGCGGTAATAACGCCAACAGGCCGGTGGGAAAAAAAATGGAATCACAACCACGGCAGAAACCGCCAACATAGACAGCCACTTTAACACTCCGACCGCCATGACAGTACAAACAAACAGCGTGGCGGTAACCGCCAACAGACAGGAGGAAGACAATGTACCGCCCACCCTGTCACAACCCGGCAATCCGCCACCTTTTCCGGGGCGGAACCAACGTGAATAAAAACACGTCAGAAACAGTACACAGAAAGGAAAATCACTCACCTCTCCACACTCCACGAGGAACCAGGACGCCATGGAGCCAGAACTGCAGATCCTTCCGGCTATGGTCTTCCTGCTCCTCTATCAGGAGCTCCAACAACAGCGGCGATGACCACAGTCTTTTCAGTGGGTGGGTTGCCCACTGCTTTATCCTGTGGAGTGCAAAGCCACAGTTTCTCAAGTCTTTTCAGTGGGTGGGTTGCCCACTGCTTTATCCTGGGGAGTGCAAAGCCACAGTCTCACAAGTGCAGAACAGTCTCCACTGGTTCTGGAGGGGGCTTTGTGCCCAAAGTGCTTCATCCTGCCAAGGACTGAGGTAGTGGATGCCTTTCTCCACTGGTTCTGGAGGGGGCTTTGTGCCCAGAGTGCTTCATCCTGCCAAGGACTGAGGTAGTGGATGTGATACTCCACTGGTTCTGGAGGGGGCTTTGTGCCCAGAGTGTTTCATCCTGCCAAGGACTGAGGTAGTGTATGCCTTTCTCCACTGGTTCTGGAGGGGGCTTTGTGCCCAGAGTGCTTCATCCTGCCGAGGACTGAGGTAGTGGATGTGATACTCCACTGGTTCTGGAGGGGGCTTTATGCCCAGAGTGCTTCATCCTGCCAAGGACTGAGGTAGTGGATGCCCTTCTCCACTGAAAGTGATGCTTCATGGAAGCTGCCCAGGCTCCTGGAGCTCAACACTAGCCTTGGACGACTGACCACTGGGGATGGCAGCCATGTCTGCAGTGGTGACACGGGCTCAGGATGTTGCGGGGCTGCTGGCGGTGCTTGCGGCGGTGTCAGTTGCGGCGGTGCTTGCGGCGGGCTCTGTGGCAGCGGTGCTTGCAGTGGGCTCTGTGGCAGCGGTACTGGCGGCAGGCTCTGTGGCAGCGGTGCTGGAGGAGGGCTCTGTGGCGATGGTGCTGGTTGCGGGCTCTGTGGCGGCGGTGCTGGTTGCGGGCTCTGTGGCGGCGGTGCTGGTTGCGGGCTCTTTGGCGGCGGGCTCTGTGGCAGCGGTGCTGGCGGCAGTGCAGGTGGCGGTGCAGGGGGGCGGTCTTCTCCGCTGTACAAGTTGGCGTCGACGTGGAAAGAAAGTGTGACACTGGTCCCTCAGTCGGTGCCACCATGCCTTCTCCTGACCTGCCCTTCAGTTTCTGGCCCTTCCCCACCTTTGATGATGGCGCAGCTGTCTTGCCACTATCCCCTTTCGTTTTCCCTGACTCCTTGATGGCAGGTGTTTTCTGCTTCTCCCTCCGTGATGTGGGCAACTTTTTTAGCTTGGCAAGTGGCAGAATGTCCTTGCCCTCACTCCGTGGCACACTGGCAGCCCTGATGTTTGGCGCACTCCAATAGCCCGCAGTTGCTGGCACCACTGTGCCTGGGGATGTGGTGGCTAAGGTGCTGGGTTGGGACCTGGAAAGCCTGGCCCTAGGGGACAGACGGGGAGAGGTATAGGGAAGAGGTCAATATTAGCCAGGAAATGTTTTTTAGGCACACTGGGACAGGTAGATGGAGGGGGTTTGGGAGTGGAGGAAGAGGTAGTGGTTGTAGGAGGTGTATGTCTGCTGAATTTGGGTGAAGGTTCATGGACTGGAGGCTGTTTTGAGGTCAATGGCTGTTGGGTGGGTGTGTGCCTGCATTTGTGTACTTTGGGAGGAGGGCTCACTGACACACTGGGAGAGGACATAGGGGATGTGTGAATGGTAGTGGGGTTGGTGAGTGCACGTGAGCAGTGTGTGGTGATGGGCGTGCTGGTGATGGAGGTAGTGGCTGAAGATGTAGTACATGCAGGTGTGAGTGGAGACGAGACTGGGAGGGAGGAGGGAGACGTGGAGGAGGGGGACACAGTGGAGGCAGTGATTGTTGGTATGTGTGCATGGGTATGATGCTTGTGTGAATGCCTGTGGGATGTGTGCTGCTTATGTTTACCTGAGACACTTTTGTGTGTTGAGGTGTGAGCATGCTGGTCTGATGGTGTGCTTGGGATAGGCTGAGGTACAGGGGATTGGGTCTGGGTGGAGGAAGTTGGAGGGGGGAGGCTGGACACAGGGACAATGGCTGCCATCAGTGCTGAGGCCAGAGCCTGAAATGCTCTCTGTTGGGCCGCCTGGCCAGAATGAATGCCCTCCAGGTATGCATTTGTTTGTTGCAAATGCCTCTCAACACCCTGGATGGCATTCAGAATGGTAGACTGCCCAACAGTGAGGGATCTCAGGAGGTCAATAGCCTCCTCACTGAGGGCAGCAGGGCTGACTGAGGCAGGGCCTGAGGTGCCTGGGGCAAAGGAGATGCCCACCCTCCTGGGTGAGCGGGGACGGGACACACGCTGAGGGGCTGCTGAGAGGGAGGTGCTGGTAGGGGGGGTGGCGGCTGTACCTGTTGATGCGGGGGGCAGAGAGGGGCCCACCACCGCAAGGGAGCTCCCATCAGAGGAGGAGTCGCTGTCACTGTAGTCACCTTGTGTCCCCGCCGTGGAGCTCCCCTCGCCCTCCATTCCAGTGGTGGCTTCTGACCCCATTGTTGTGCCCTCCAGGGCCAAGTGGGATGCAGCTCCCTCCTGCTCCGGTGCCACTGCTCCTCTGTCTGATGATGCTATTGCACACAAGAACAGGGAGACCACAAAAAGGGTGGGGGAAGACAGAAGAAAGACATGTTCAGTGCATGCAACACCACTACCGTTGGCGGACACTACAGACACAGTAGCCCTCTGCACTACGCCATGCACTTATTGTTCCTAGATTATTCACATGCCCATGGGGTACTAGGCCTAAGCCCGACTGCTGCACACATGGAAGTCACAGGAGCCTGAGTAGGTGTAGATGTCACTAACCACTAGTGGGGTTGGGGTTCCACTGAACCTGCCTCTCAAGGGACCTTGCCTACCAAGCTCGCCCTGGCCTAGGGGAACCCACTGCCCACCTCCCCCACCCAGACACCTCGTAATACACGCAGAGTCAGATGAATGTGACTGTACTCACCCCCTTGTGGCTGCTGTGATGCCCTCAAGCGCCCATCCAACTCCAGATGTGCAACCGCCAGGATCCGGAACATCAGGGGGGTCATGGTGCGACGGGCACCCCTCTGACGTTGGGAGGCCATCCCCAGCTGGGCCTCCGCCGTCTTCTCGCTCCAGCGGCTAATATCCTCCCACCTTTTACGGCAGTGGGTGCTCCATCTGTGGTGGACCCCCAGGGTCCGGACGTCCTTGGCGATGGCATGCCAAATATCCTTCTTCTGGTGGGCGCTGACCTAGAGGAATAGTACAGGGGAAAAGGAAGATCTTTAACCGTCCGGACCGTCACACTCATTGGCCCACGTTCCTACCCTTGCCCTGACGCACATACACTCACCATCCGCTCATGCAGGCCTCAGTCCCCCCCCGCATGTATCTTCCATCCACACCACTCCAAACAGGCATTGCCCATGCAGCATGGTCACAGTGTACTCATCTGTTTGTCTGGAGGACCATAAAGTTGTGTGTACTGGGGGAGGACCCCATCCACTAATTTCTCCAATTCCTCCGAAGTGAAGGCAGGGGCCCTTTCCCCAGACACATGAGCCATCGTCGCTTCCAGACTGAGGTCACAGCAGCACTTGCAGTGTAGGTCCTCTCCTGTTGAAGGTCAGGTATCAAGTGAGTGACAGAAAATGGCGATCACGTCCACGGCGGTGCGTACCGTCACCGCCGGCGTACATCGTCATTGGCTCCTCTGACCCATAGGGTCCAATGTTAACCAATGCAGGATTGCGCCGCGGTCTTCGACCGCCTACCGTGATGGTGTAGAACGCCAGAGCAGTTACCTCATATCCCCTTGTCCCACCTTACGGGTCAGGCAGCCGCCATTTCAGGGGGCCACATGGCATTAATAATAACTGCGTCACACCTATCTAGTCCTTGCATACACACAGTAACAGACACATTGCGGATTAATAAATGTGTGAAAATGACATTTTGTGATACCTCAGTGTAGGCTGACTCTCTGCTCGCTGTTCTCCTCCATAGGGCACGTCCGCTGGGGCAGGTGATGAGATGGCTGCATCCTCCGGTGTACAGACTGTTGGTGGACCTGTCAACAATGGAAGAGAGACACGTAAAAGTCACCTACAGACTTGATCGTGCAACACTCCATGAATTGTGTGCACAGTTGGAGCCAGACCTGATGTCAGCTATCCGCCATCCCACAGGGATCCCCCCTCTAGTGCAGGTCCTGTCAGTACTCTATTTCCTGGCAAGTGGGTCTTTTCAAACAACAGTGGCCATTACATCAGGGATGTCCCAGCCAATGTTCTCTAACGTGCTGTCCAGAGTGTTGTCTGCCCTGCTGAAACACATGCGCAGCTACATCGCTTTCCCTCAGGTGGAGGATTTGTCTACAGTGAAAGGTGACTTCTATGCCCTGGGACATATCCCCAACATCATAGGTGCCATTGATGGGACACATGTGGCATTGGTACCCCCATGCAGGAGTGAACAGGTGTACAGAAACCGGAAAAGCTATCATTCGATGAATGTGCAGATGGTGTGTTTGGCCGACCAGTACATCTCCCATGTGAATGCCAAATTTCCTGGCTCAGTGCATGACCCTTACATTCTGAGGAATAGCAACATCCCTTATGTGATGGGGCAACTCCAGAGGCACCGTGTGTGGCTAATAGGTGAGGACAAGGACCCTATACAGTGTGAATAGGTGTCTGGGTGTGGGGATGTCCCTATGGGTTAGTGTGTGTCTAACAGTTGTCCCTCGAAATTTGCAGGTGACTATGGGTACCCTAACCTGTCATGGCTACTGACCCCAGTGAGAAATCCCAGGAGAAGGGCAGAGGAATGCTACAATGAGTCACATGGGCGAACTAGGTGGGTGATCGAACGGACCTCTGGCCTCCTGAAGGCCAGGTTCCGGTGCCTCCATATAGCAGGTGGTTCTCTCTACTACTCACCAAAGAAGGTGTGCCAGGTCATCGTGGCCTGCTGTATGCTGCACAACCTGGCTTTGCGACGACAGTTGCCTTTTCTGCAGGAGGATGGTCCAGCTGAAGGTCTTGTGGCAGCTGTGGAGCCTGTGGACAATGAAGAAGAGGAGGCAGAAGAAGAGGATATCGACAACAGAAACAACGTTATCCAGCAATACTTCCAGTGAGACACAGATAAGAAGATGTCACTGCCTCACACAACTCATACTATTGTTTGAGCTATCAGAAGTCTGTCATTTTCACCCAGTGTATGGACCCTTACTTGTCACTTTGACTTTCCATTTAACAGATGTGGGTTCCACTTTGTGCCCTCTGCTATATTTCCTCAAGACCTACAGCTGTGTTTCATCGGTATGTGGACAATTAAATTGACATTGCTACATTCCATAGTTATTGCAATTACACATTAGTGAAAGCACAGACTGACTCCAGATTGTTTTGTGCTTGATGTGTGTTTGTTTCTGTGCAAATAAGTGGAGGGGGGTGTAAAATGGGCAGGGGTGATGGTGGAGGAATGTCCATGGCAGAGTCCAGTCTATTTGTTTCAGAGGTGCATTGTCCAAAGGGGCACAGGAAGTGGAGCAAGGACAGTTGATGGATGGACAGGGTGACAAAGTGGGACAGAAGGGTGACATTCAGGGGGGTCTCATTTCCTGGCGTGGGTCTTGGCAATGTTTTCTGTCTTGTTTCTGGATCTCAGGGACCATTTATGGGGTAGCTCTCCATCTACAGGGGGTGGGTGCTGGTGTCGTGGTCCTGTGGCGGTGCCTCCTGTCCACTAGCGACGGCGGAGGTAGAGGGCTGTTCATCATCCAGGCTAGTGTCAGGGGCCCCTTGTTGTGCCACAGTGTCCCTCCTGGTGCTGACAAGGTCCTTCAGCACCCCTACAATGGTGACCAAGGTGGTGTTAATGGACTTCAGTTCCTCCCTGATCCCTAGATAGTGTTCCTCCTGTAGCCGTTGGGTCTCCTGGAACTTGGCCAGTACCGTTGCCATTGTCTCCTGGGAATGATGGTACGCTCCCATGATGTTGGAGATGGCCTTGTGGAGAGTGGGTTCCCTGGGCCTGTCCTCCCCCTGTCGCACAGCTGTCCTCCCAGTTCCCCTGTTTTCCTGTTCCTCTGTCCCCTGAACCGTGTGCCCACTGCCCCCAGGTCCCTGATTTTCTTGGGGTGGTGGGTTTGCCTGGGTTCCCTGTAGTGGTGGGCACACTGCTGCTTGATGTGTCCTGGGGACAGAGGGATGGGCCCGCTGTGTGGGTGCTGGGCTGGTGTTTCCTGATGGGGGAGGCTCTGTGGTGGCTTGTGCCAGTGTCAGGGGAACCACCGACTGTCCTGATGTCCCAGATGGGCCAGGCTGGTCAACTTGATCCAGTTGTGCAGATATGCTGTCATCACTGTGGGCCTCTTCTGTGGGGGGACTGGATATGCCTGGAACCTCCTGTCCGGTGACGTTGGGTAGGGTTCCTGCAGGGGTGTAAAGGCATGATTATTGCATCTGTATGCCATCATGTGCAATGGGTGGGTGACCCTGTACCCAAGTGCTTGCATTATTGTCAAGGTCCTTGTGTGATATTTGGTTTGGGGTCTGTGTGGGTATCTGTAGTGGACATGCTTTGGTGATGGGTGTCCCTGCTTTGGTGTTGCATGCAGGGCTTGGTATAGGGATGAGTGGGTTGTGATAGTGGGACATATGTGAGGTGTTGGAGTGATGGGGGAGGGTGAGGGTGGGGGTATGTGATAGCATGCAAGTAGGGTGGGGGATATAATAGTTAAAGAGTTGACTTACCAGAGTCCATTCCTCCTGCTACTCCTGCGAGGCCCTCAGGATGCAGTATTGCCAAGACTTGCTCCTCCCATGTTGTTAGTTGTGGGGGAGGAGGTGGGCCAGATGTATGAATCTGGCCCAGTGCGATTGGGTAATTGCGATTTTTAAGAAATCGCAATTACCGAATCGCAAAGGGACATGTGTCACATTTGCGATTCGGTAATTGCGATTTCTTAAAAATCGCAAATGCAATTACCGAATCGCAAATTGCGATACTGGCCCCATTCGCAGCTATGGGCCTGTTGGCCCAGAGCTGCAAATTTTTTGCATTTTCGCAAATTGCGATTTCTGAGACAGAAATCGCAATTTGTGAAAATCAAAGGGCCAGGGTGCTGGGGGCCTAAGGCCCCCTCTCCTGCACCCCATTTTTTTTTTCCCACATGTAAAGTACACACATGCCAAAAGGGCATGTGTGCTTTACATATCAAATTTAAAAATGCAGTTTTACTGCATTTTTACATTTTGCACCAGGTTACCACCTGGTTGCAGGTTATGGTATTTTGCACTTGCAAAATACCATTCTGCGAAAAATCGCAATTTGCAATTTTTTGCAGAATTGCATTGCGACCTGGATTTTGCGAATCGCAAATTGCGATTCGCAAAATCCAGGTTGCAACGCAGAAAATCGCAATTTTTGCGATTTTCTGTTTTTGGTCTGCGAATGCATTTGATGCATTGCAGACCCTGATTTTGCACTCGCAAACGGCCGATTTCGCTGTTTGCGAGTGCCAAATCAGATGATACATCTGGCCCCATCCCCCCTCCAGAACCAGTGTAGAGACTTGAGAGACTGTGGCTTTGCACTCCCCAGGATGGAACAGTCGGCAACCCACCCACTGGAGAGACTTGAGAAACTGTGGCTTTGCATTCCCCAGGATGGAACAGTGGGCAACCCACCCACTGTAGAGACTTGAGAGACTGTGGCTTTGCACTCCCCAGGATGGAACAGTGGGCAACCCACCCACTGGAGAGACTTGAGAGACTGTGGCTTTGCACTCCCCAGGATGGAACAGTGGGCATGTGGCCCCCTCGTGGATTTAGCGTCATGCACTCAACCGGCTGAGGTGCCCCCCCTTTCCCTCCCCCTGAGGTGCCTGTTTTCTTGCTCTGATGCCCCTGCAGTCATCTCTCCGTCATGGTCGGGGATCTTGTGTGGGCCTCGCCCATACCGTGTGGGCCCAGTGTTCCACGGACTTCATTGTTCATTGGAGCACTACCTGGACTACTAAGCTTGGTGTATATTTTGTTTATGGTGTATATATATAATTTTGTGTACTTGATTTTAATATATTACAATGGTTACACTCATTTCCTTTTGTCTTTGCATTCTTCCGGGGGGGGTCGGGGGGTGTAACTATAATGTATAAATATGTATTAGTGTGTGTGTTGTAGTGGGTGAGGGTGGGGGTGTTGCGTGGGGGTGTCCCTGTTTTTTCCCTCCCCTGTGTGTAGGTGCAGTACTCACCATTGTCTTCGCCGCCGGCGTTCGTGCTCCTGGTAGAGGAGCAAGAAGATGAGGGCTGGCAAGATGTGCAGCTCTGGTTCCATGGCGTCCGGATTCCTCGTGGGGTGTGTAGAGGTGAGCGTTTTCCCTTCAAAGTCCTGTTTCCGCCGTGTTTTTGTCTGCGGTGAATCCGCCCCGGAAAAGGTGGCGGATTGGTAGGTTGTGATACTGTGGGTGGTACTTTGTCTTCCGCCTGTCTGTTGGCGGTGACTGCCAAGCTGTTTGTCTGTACCGCCATGGCGGTCGGAGTGTTAAAGTGTCTGTCTTTGTTGGCGGTTTCCGCCACGGTCGTAATTCCAATTTTTTTACCGCAGGCCTGTTGGCAGTCTTACCGCCGCTTTAACACCGTCCGCCAGGGTTGTAATGACCACCATAGTCTCCCTATTCCTAAATCAGTATAGAAATACATTATTTTCTGCACTTCTTGTGGTTTATATAAGGCAGGATAGGTCCCAGTTTTGTGGTTTCACATTATGTAACTAACCCATTAAATTTCTACTTCTTTCTCTAATTTTAAACACTAAAGGTTTCTACATTGTTTTTAATACTTGATGTATGAGGTTAGAGCATAAGTTGTAGATAGAAGCCACATTAACCTCTTTGTTGCGGGCGTCGGCCACTGGCCGACGCCCACACACCCTCCCTGGTGCGGGTCACGACCAGTGGCCGACACCATGAAGGGTATCAATAAATCCTCCGGTGCGTCGCACCGGAGGATTTATTATTTTTTTTAAACCCCCCCCGGGAGACACGGAAGCTTCCGTGTCTCCCCCCCCCCCACCCGCCCCTTTGTGACGTCAGCGCGCCTCGCGGCAAAGGTGTTTTCCCCATCAAAGCAGGAAGCAGCCTTGCGGCCGCTTCCTGCTTTGATGGGGAAAACGGCCTTTCCCACGTCCGGGAAGGCCTCGTAAGAAAGGGGAGACACTCCCCTTTCTTACGAGGCCTTCCTGAAAGTGTTTCCTGGCCCCCGGTCGCAGCTGTGCTGCGATCGGGGGCCAGGAAACACTTTCAGGTTTCCTGGCCCCCCGATCGCAGCACAGCTGCGATCGGGGGGCCAGGAAACACTTTGAAAAGGCCTCGTAAGAAAGGGGAGAGTCTCCCCTTTCTTACGAGGCCTTCTCAAAGTGTTTCCTGGCCCCCGATCGCGCCCCCCCCCCCAGGGGATTGTTTTTTAAAAAAAATAAAAAAAATAAAAAATAAATAAAATGACAGGGGGTCGCCCGTGGGCAGGGTGACCCCTGTGGGGGCAATTTTTTTTTTAGATGTTGTAGGGTTTCCCTGGGGGCCATTTTGGCCCCCAAGGAAACCATACAACAACTAAAAAAAATAGATCTATATATAGATCTATATTTATATATCTATGTAGATAGATATATCTATGTACATGGATATATCTATAGATATATCTATGTACATAGATATATATATATATATAGAGGTAGATCTATATATACCAAAGAGATTTATAAAGTGTGCTACTCACCTGTGAGGGTCTCAAGGCACTTGCGGGGGGGGTGGGGGGAGGGAAAGGGGCTGGGAGGTTCACTGTTCGAAAAGCCAGGTTTTGAGGCCCTTCCTGAAAAGAAGTAGGTTTTGGGTCTTGCGAAGGTGGGTTGTGAGGGCGTTCCAGGTTTTGGGTGCAAGGTAGGAGAAGGATCTGCCCCCGGTGGTGGTGTGTTTGATGCGGGGGACAGAGGCGAGAGAGAGGTCAGCTGAGCGGACGTTTCGTGTGGGGGTGTGGAAGGTGACTCTCGTTGAGGTAGGCAGGGCCTGTGTTGTGGAGTGATTTGTGTGCGAGGATGAGGATCTTGAAGGTGATCCTTTTGTCAATGGGGAGCCAGTGGAGGGATTTGAGGTGTGGAGAGATGTGTTCGTGTCGGCGGAGGTCGAGGATGAGTCGTGCTGCTGAGTTCTAGATGCGTGTAGTTTGCGCTTGAGTTTTAGAGTGGTGCCGGCGTAGAGGGCGTTTCCGTAATCAAGCCTGCTGCTGATGTGTGCATGAGTGACGGTTTTTCTGGTCTCTGTAGGGATCCATTTGAATGTTTTTCAGTATACGGAGTGTGTTGAAGCATGAGGAGGTGAGAGCGTTGATTTGTTGGGTCATCGAGAGGGAGGAGTCTAGGATGATGCTGAGGTTGCGTGCGTGGTTGGCGGGGGTGGGTGCAGGGCCTAGCGTGGTGGGCCACCATGAGGGGTCCCAGGTGTTTTTGTGTGGGCCAAAGAGGATTATTTCGGTTTTGCTTGAGTTGAGTTTCAGGTGATTGGCTGTCATATATATATCACTTTTGTCAATATGTGTGTGGTTTCCCTGGGGGGAAAAGGGTCCGACTTGTCTAGTGGCAGTTTTAGTGCCATAAAGAAGCGCAGAAGGCTTATATGCCTACTGCAAAGAGCAAATCTGTATTTTATGTAAATAGCTGAGAACATTAGCAAAGTCTATGGAGAGATGAAGGGCACTTTTGCTGGGTGGTAATGAGGGAATCCGAGGAGGAGGGAGTGGGAGCACCAATAATGATTGTTGGACTAGGCGCAGGAGGTGCTAAAGACTGTGACGAATGGTATGTGACAAGGTGTTTTTTGAGTGTCTTGAAAGTACGTGCTGATTGAGGGAAGAAGCGCAGGTAAGGTGGCCTCTACTGTTGCACGTATCTCACACACCATCGATTTTGTGACTGTCTACGTAGGCTAGTGTTTTAGAGCAACACTTTGGCCAATAGCAGAGATGGCATCTTGATGGATGACTGCTGCCTGCACTCGGGTTATAGAGGACCGCTCTGACATAGGATCAGAGACTGAGACATCAGATACTGAGACAGCATCTGAGGGATAGGACAATGGCGCAGACTCTGGGAGTGATTTTTCAGTCAGAGGAGTCCCATTCGATAACTCCTCTTCCAGTACATTATGAGGGAGGTGATGAGGACAGTCCTGCTGTCCCTTCGCAAGCTGTTTGTGCAACTGGGTAATAGTGGGTTAGGCCAACCCAGAGAGCAGGTGAATGCGGCGGCAAGCAGAGAGAGAGTGCTCTCTTGGGAGCTCCCCAATTTAGTTCAGCCCCAAATTCCACCACCCAAATCATATTGTGGAGACATCAAAATTATCCATGGCAAAACAAACTGGTTTTGTAAGGCAGGCACCTGTGTTTTTGGTCCTGGATTCGGCGGCCATATAGAGAAACACACTAAACCCAAACATTTCTGGAAACTAGACATTCGGGGGAGTCCACAGAGGTGTGACTTGTGTGGCTTCCCCAAAGTTTTCTTACCCAGAATACCCTGCAAAGCTGAAATGTTGAAAAAAAACTCAATTTTTCTCGCATTTCTGTCACACAAACTACAGGAATATGCTGGGATCCACAATATTCCTACCACCCAGTGACTCCTCACCTGTCCTGATAAAAACACTACCCACTTGAGTGCCTACACCTAGTGTCTGTGTCAGGAATGGATCACCCCAGGGTCAACAGCTGCCTCACGTAAGGACCAACATTGACCGTTGTGTGATCTATTCCTGTCGCAGGCACCAGGCCTAACCACACAATTGAGGTATCATTTTTATCGGGAGGCTTGGGGGAACGCTGGGTGGAAGGAAATTTGTGGCTCCTCTCAGATTCCAGAACTTTCTGTCACCGAAATGTGAGGAAAACTTGTTTTTTTAGCCACTTTTTGAGGTTTGCAAAGGATTCTGGGTAACAGAACCTGGTCCGAGCCCCGCAAGTCACCCCTCCTTGGATTCCCCTAGGTCTCTAGTTTTCAGAAATGCACAGGTTTGGTAGGTTTCCCTAGGTGCCGGCTGAGCTAGAGGCCAAAATCTACAGGTAGGCACTTTGCAAAAAACAGCTCTGTTTTCTGTGATGTGTCCACGTTGTGTTTTGGGGCATTTCCTGTCGCGGGCGCTAGGCCTACCCACACAAGTGAGGTATCATTTTTATCGGGAGACTTGGGGGGACGCTGGGTGGAAGGAAATTTGAGGCTCCTCTCCGATTCCAGAACTTTCTGTCACCGAAATGTGAGGAAAACTTGTTTTTGTAGCCACTTTTTGAGGTTTGCAAAGGATTCTGGGTAACAGAACCTGGTCAGAGCCCCGCGAGTCACCCCATCTTGGATTCCCCTAGGTCTCTAGTTTTCAAAAATGTACAGGTTTGGTAGGTTTCCCTAGGTGCCGGCTGAGCTAGAGGCCAAAATCTACAGGTAGGCACTTTGCAAAAAACAGCTCTGTTTTCTGTGATGTGTCCACGTTGTGTTTTGGGGCATTTCCTGTTGCGGGCGCTAGGCCTACCCACACAAGTGAGGTATCATTTTTATCGGGAGACTTGGGGGGACGCTGGGTGGAAGGAAATTTGAGGCTCCTCTCCGATTCCAGAACTTTCTGTCACCGAAATGTGAGGAAAACTTGTTTTTTTAGCCACTTTTTGAGGTTTGCAAAGGATTCTGGGTAACAGAACCTGGTCAGAGCCCCGCGAGTCACCCCATCTTGGATTCCCCTAGGTCTCTAGTTTTCAAAAATGTACAGGTTTGGTAGGTTTCCCTAGGTGCCGGCTGAGCTAGAGGCCAAAATCTACAGGTAGGCACTTTGCAAAAAACAGCTCTGTTTTCTGTGATGTGTCCATGTTGTGTTTTGGGGCATTTCCTGTCGCGGGCGCTAGGCCTACCCACACAAGTGAGGTATCATTTTTATCGGGAGACTTGGGGGAACATAGAATAGCAAAACAAGTGTTATTGCCCCTTATCTTTCTCTACATTTTTTCCTTCCAAATATAAGAGAGTGTGTAAAAAAGACGTCTATTTGAGAAATGCCCTGCAATTCACATGCTAGTATGGGCACCTCGGAATTCAAAGATGTGCAAATAACCACTGCTCCTCAAAACCTTATCTTGATCCCATTTTGGAAATGCAAAGGTTTTCTTGATACCTCTTTTTCACTCCTCATATTTCAGCAAATGAATTGCTGTATACCCAGTATAGAATGAAAACCAACTGCAGGGTGCACCTCATTTATTGGCTCTGGGTACCTAGGGTTCTTGATGAACCTATAAGCCCTTTATATCCCCACAACCAGAAGAGTCCAGCAGACAAAACGGTATATTGCTTTCAGAAATCTGACATCGCAGGAAAAAGTTACAGAGTAAAACATAAAGAAAAATGGCTGTTGTTTTCAGCTCAATTTCAATATTTTTTTATTTCAGCTGTTATTTTCTGTAGGAAAACCTTGTAGGATCTACACAAATGACCCCTTGCTGAATTCAGAATTTTGTCTAGTTTTCAGAAATGTTTAGCTTTCCGGGATCCAGCATTGGTTTCACACCCATTCCTGTCACTAACTGGAAGGAGGTTGAAAGCACCAAAAATAGTAAAAATGGGGTATGTCCCAGTAAAATGCCAAATTTGTGTTGGAAAATGTGGTTTTCTGATTCAAGTCTGCCCGTTCCTGAAAGGTGGGAAGATAGTGATTTCAGCACCAGAAACCCTTTGTTGATGGCATTTTCAGGGAAAAAACCACAAGCCTTCTTCGGCGGCCCTTTTTTCCCATTTTTTTGGAAAAAACTAAATTTTCACTGTATTTTGGCTATTTTCTTGGTCTCCTCCAGGGTAAACCACAAACTCTGGGTACCATTAGAATCCCTAGGATGTTGGAAAAAAAGGACGCAAATTTGGCGTGGTTAGCTTATGTGGACAAAATGTTATGAAGCCCTAAGCGCGAACTACCCCAAATAGCCAAAAAAGGGCTCAGCACTGGGGGGGAAAAGGCCCAGCAGCTAAGGGGTTAAAGCTTGGCTCGTTTTGGGCTCTAGGGTCCAAAAGGACCACAAGCTGAGCCAGAGTCAGGACTCTGGCTCGAATCTTGCTATGGCATTAGTTTTTGACTGTAAGAGTGCCCTTCTGGTACGAAATACAATTACTAGACACATTTTCAGCTTTTCTCATATTGTATGTGTGCTGCACAGTGTAGCACACATGCAATATGTGCAAAGTTAGGAGAAATAAAAACATTTCTATTTGTTAGCAGTTGACTCCAGTAGGTGAATGACCCAAATATCTTTTAAAAAATATCGAGTTGCAAGCACATTGTGTCAAAAATATAATCACGTCAAAAATATTAAGAAATAGAACACTGAATGTAAGAATTTCGTTTTTTTATGTATATAATATCTTTTAAATATTTTTGTATATAATATAATTTACTTTAATATGGCTTTTACATTATTTACATATATATTAGTTATTCTATTAAATGTAGGCACTAGTAATACTATAATAATTGCTTTATTTTTGTATATAGTTTGTAGGTTTTAATGGGTAATTAGTAATTTACAATTTAGTAGGTTGCAGGGGAATAGTGTGAAAAAGCTATTTAAATTCTAAATTATTGTTTTTTATTTAAAACTTTTGATAATAATTACATACTTAATTGGTAATTAACTATGTGAAGTATGTAATTGATTAATTTATTGTGGGCATGGCTTACACAAGATGACTCCACAAAAGCTGAAACTTTTCAAACACTCACCCACAGACACAGATCTGGGTTTAATCCATTGTTCTTTTACTCACCATGCCATTCCAGTTTGGACACAGCCATTTGCAAGTCAGTCTTGACCCTGTTCCCCATGGGAACAGTCCAGACCGAACTGCGATGCCAGGTCCTTTCTGGACCAGAAATAAGCATTCTGGGACCAGTTTCGGGTATCACTCCTCTTCAGCTAGGCTAGCTTCAACCCAGTGGTACAGTGAGCAAGGGACCTATGTCTGGGCATATCATGGTCAATATAGCAATACAAAAGTATGATGAACGGAGTGCTGAAACTTTTCAAACACTTACCCCCAGTCACAGACCTGAGTTTAATTCATCGTTCTTTTGCTCACTATGTCATCCCAGTTTGGACCCAGCCATATGTAAATCAGTCTTGACCCTGTTCCCCATGGGAACAGTCCAGCCTGAACTGCCATGCCAGGTCCTCCCTGAACTGGAAACAAGCATCCTGGGACCAGTTTCAGGGTATCAGCCCTCTTCAATCAGGCTAGCTTGAATCCAGTGGCCCATTGAGCAAGGGATCCACATCTGGACATACCCTGGCCACTTAGGGCAGTTCGAGTGGGGTGAATGTTTGAAAAGTTTAAGGACTCTGTCCATCATCCTTTTGTATTGCCTACGCAAATGACTGGCAGGGCACACTCTTAAGAGGTTCCCTGTCAACCCCTACATTATCCTCTGTAATCCTGCCATATCGGCTGCCGCCGAGGTCTGCTGGTCCTGCGTGCATTATTACTTAGATCCCAAACACTCAGACACCGAGGTTCAAGTCGCAGAGGAGCACGGTCAACCTGATGATCGATGCAGCCTTTGGCAGGTTTGAGGATAGTTGCGGCTAGTCCCCGATCTGCGTAGAGACTCAAAGGGCTGCTGGGGGTGCTGCGGCCATGCGAAGTTGCCCCTCTGCAGGCCGGAAAGTCTCTGGGGAGCTATGGCCGATGGACTCTGGTGCCGGTGTCCAGCTGACTTGTTGGTATGCCCCGTGCTGAGCCAGTGCAGCACACCTACTAAGGATGACAACATGGCAGCTGCACCTGGGTGATATGGCCGGCACTGGAGCGCCCTTTGATGCAGATAGCAGGGCTCTGCTGAGGTAATTTGGGCCTCGCTGTCAGAGCGGAGGAGTGCGGAGGTGGGTCGGGCCACCTGAGCTGCCCCCCCATGTGGCTGAGTTGATGGCTGTGGTGGAGAGTAGCCACTATCTCTGAGACACACATCCTTCTGACCTCACTAGGCAACACTTAATTCCCCTGACTGCTCCTGAAAGTGCAGCCTTAGGCCTTTGGGGATTACTTACCCAGGGTTGTTTTGACTGGGATTTCATACTTTTTCCCCCTTACATGGACGGAAGTGCTTGCCGCCATTCAGGGTTCTATTGAAGCTTTGGAGTGGAGAATTGAAACTGTGGGGATTGAGGGGACCTTCCTTTGGATAGATCTTTGAAAAGTCTCTGATAAGGTATGAGTGGTCGAGGGATCTACTGCAGAGCTCCAAGCTTAAGAGGCTTTACGGGAACAGGTGGCTATGGTCATATCCAAAACTGGGGCCCTAGAAGCACGGGTGGAAGACCAAGTGCGGAGATCCCACCATAACAATGTGAGACTCCTGGGGTTCCCGGAACAGGCTGAGGGGGGCCTCTACTGAGAGCTTTATTGAGTGCTGGATCCTCAACACCTTAAAACCATGTGGATTATCTCCCCGTTTGCCACCGAGAGGGTGCATTGAGCATTCATGGCACCCCAAGGCCAGGCACACCGCCACTTATTATTACAGCTCACATATTGAACAATAAAGACCTGGACTGCATCTTACGTGTGGCCAGGGAAACAGATCATGCTTGCTTCGAAAACCAGAGAATCTCAATTTATCTTCACTACACTAAGAAGGTTCAAGGATAACGAAACACCTTCCTGGAGGCCAAGGCCAAGCTTCAATCGATGGGTCTCCGCTATCTGCTCCTGCACCCTGCTAGGCTGTGGGTGCTCCTGAGGGGCAAATCCCATTATTTGACTCTCTGGATGATGTGTGGTGGTGGTTGGAGGTGTGGGACAAGATGCCCAATGGAAATCTGGTGCCCGGGATTCTGGAGGGGCTTGTGGGCCCAACTGGAGGCTGTACAAAGAGACTGCGGGGAGGGTCAATTCCTCACTGCCACCAGCCCGACTAGAGTTGTCATCCAAGGGTATGGCACCACGGCACTGGCAGGAGCTGCCCAGAAGTTGGAACTGGAAGTGGGGTCGCTTGCTCACAAGAGGGCCTTGGTGATAAGTGACTCGGTTGCTTCATATGTTAATGTATTCTGGGCAAAATTGAATCAGGCTTTGTGGGTTTTTGTGGCATGGGAATGATAGTTGAGCACAGAAAAGTTGTTTTCAAGAACTCCTAGTGGTGCACTGAGGAGTGTTTTTTGTAACTTCAATGATGTTGTTCAATATGGCAATGTAGTATGCTGGGGTCTAGGAGAGCCTCTCCATGACAGTGGTAGGCAGTGATTGTAGATTGTGGGTTTAGACTAGGGTCCAGAAAGCAAGCACAATATTGGATCTGCAGCATTCCTTTTTGTTGTTTCACTTCTTATCTGCGGTGGGAGACTGGGACAGTTTGAAGGTTACATGCCTCCTACGTTTGGTTCCTATTACAGTGCACATGAGAGTTGGGGTCACTGGTGGGCCTCACTGGAGGTTGCACAAATGGATGCTTGAGGATACGGATTGGTGGTCGCTGTTGCAGGTGGGACACTGAGACACATGGCTGTGCATATAAATATTGTTTTGTAGAATGTCAGGGGGCTCAAAAGCTATACTACATGCTATAGAGTTCACTCCTTTCTTAGGCAACAGAAAGTGCAGCTAGTCTGCTTACAGGAGACACATCTGGTGGATGGGGAGTCCCAGAAATTGGGGAAGAAAAGCCAAGGGCAGCTTTTTTCTGCATCTTACTCTTCATGCGTGAGGGGGTAGCCATCTAGGTCATTCTGGGGTTCCCCTTTGAACATACCTACAGCAAAGCAGATGTGGAAGGGTGTTATTCCCTTCTTCACGGTACACTGGATGAGAATCCTGAACACGTATGCGCCTAATACTGATGAGCGTTTTGTCTATTATAAAATGCTAGAGTCACTGGAGATTGGTGTGCATCCTCCCATTATCTGGGCAGAGAATTTTAACTTTTAACTGTGTACTTGATAGGGACAGTGATCGCCACCCACCTACGAAGGCACCAAAGCCCATATTTATACTTCGGATTTACGTCATTTATTCTGGTGCAAATTCGGCGCAAACTTAACTCCATATTTATACTTTGGTGCCAGACTCGTCTAGCGCCAAAATTATGGAGTTTGAGTCGTTTTTTTGTACGTGAAAACTTACTTTGTGCTAATAACATGCAAGGTAGGCGTTCCCGTGCAAAAAATGAATCTAAGGCATGTGCGCCTTATTTATCCTCCGGCGTCAAAATGATGTACAGGAGGAGGCGGTCCTTAAAACATGGGGCCCAGCAGGATTTGCGCCGTTTTTTAACGCCTGCGTCAGGGCAGGCGTTAGGGGACCGGTGGGCTAATTTTCATGGTGGGAGACCATGGAAGCAGTCCACAGGTGCCCTTCCCTGCACCCAGGGACATCCCCTGCCACCCTCGCCCACCCCTGGAGGACACCCATGGATGGGGCGACCCATCCATGATGAGTGCAGGTAAGCAGGTAAGTATAATTTTATTTTTTTATTAAGTGGCATAGGGGGGCCTAACTTGGGCCCCCCTACATGCCACTATGTCCCCTGGGCATGGCCATTGGGCAGGGGGGCATGACTCCTGTCTTTGCTAAGACAGGAGTCATTTCCATGGGGGTTGTGCATCAAAAAATGGCGCTAGTCAGGTTAGAGGCATTATTTTTTACTCTAACCTGACTTGCACCATTCTTTAGCGCACAACCACCTATCTTACCTTCGCCTCCACTGCCCGGTTACTGTCATTTATTTTTACGCTAACCAGGCTGCAGCACCGGCTAACGTTATTGCATAAATAAGGCGCCTGGCTGGTGCATTGGAATGGCTTTAGCCGGCGGTAAACTTTTCATTTGCGTAAAAAAGTATAAATATAGGCCTAAGCCTTTAACGGTGGGCTCCTTCACCATGCGCCATCTGGAGCATTTTGGTGGCTGCAGGGCACTGAACCTGGAGGGGCATAAGTATACATGCCACTCTAAAACACATGATACAAATAGTCAACTGGACTGCTTTGTGCTGGGAGGTCTGGAACACTCACAAATGGTTACAGCAACACACCTAGGAAAGTTTCCTCTGTGATCATGCTCTTGTCCTTGTTAAGCTGTGTTGGAGGACTGTACAGGGCAGGGCCCAATCTTGGTGCATGCCTTCTGATGTTTTGACTGACGTGTCATGCCGTGAAGCATTGACAACCTCTCTGACAGATTATTTGGAGGTGAATTGGAGTACTATGGATACTAGGGCAGTTGAGTGGGAGGCGCTGTAGGCGTTGTCAGAGGGAAGTGCATAGGGACCACCTTTGGAGTTTGCAGACAAATGGACACATTGCTTAAAGAGATGGAAAGAGGGTTGGCTGCCATGCAAAAAAAGGAGGCATGCTCGGTCGAGGAGCATTTGGAACTTATGAGACTGCATAGAGATTTGTAGACTTTGGGAGGTGCTTGACAAGATGACTTTTAAGACATACCATCAGTGGTTGCACTGGGAGGGAGATACGTCGGGCCAGCTATTAGCTTGGATACTCCGACAGGAGGGGCAACCTCCTCCCATATTACACCTTGGGAATGCTGCTACCATGGTGGTCACCAGCTGGGAGTATATCCTCCCCACCTTGTTGGATCACTCTGAACTGTATCTATCAGGCTGGCTCGGTGGACCGAGATGGAGTGTTAGATGATTTTTTGCAGAAGGTAGAGCTACCAGTGGTTGCACTGGGAGGGAGATACGTCGGGCCAGCTATTAGCTTGGATACTCCGACAGGAGGGGCAACCTCCTCCCATATTACACCTTGGGAATGCTGCTACCATGGTGGTCACCAGCTGGGAGTATATCCTCTCAACCTTGTTGGATCACTCTGAACTGTATCTATCAGGCTGGCTCGGTGTACCGAGATGGAGTGTTAGATGATTTTTTGCAGAAGGTAGAGCTACCTCAATTGGGGCCTGACCTTATGCAAACTGTAGGAGGACATATCTTTTGGAGGAATTGGGTGATGGCATAAGAACTCTCAATACAGTAGGTCTGAATCTCCAGGTGGGGATGGATTCTCTCTAGAGTTCTATCAATCATACTCTGCTGTGCTTAGGGAGAAGTTATTGAAAGTATTCCTCAAGGCATGGGAGAAAGGTGTATTACCGGAGACTATGCATCAGGGTATTGTCTGTCTTATTCTTAAGCCTGGGGGGACTCCACGGATTCCAATTTGTATAGGCCACTCACTATGCTTAACGCCGATATCAAGAATTTTATGTAAAATCCTGGCCACTAGACTCAGGGGTTTTACAAGTGACCTCGTCCAAGAAGACCAATGAGGCTTTATCCTGGTGCACAGCATGACTTTTAAACTATGTTGACTCGCTCATGTTCTACATGAGACCTCAGAAGATGTGAGTGGATTGGCGCTGGTCTCCCTAGATCTTGAAAAGGCTTTAAGTACTGTTAAATGGTGTTATCTAATGGCAATGTTGAAGGGTATGGGATTTGGACCTAAATTTTGTACCTGGGTATGGTTCTTGTATACTGACCTCTCCATTCATGTTAAGGTGGGTGGAGAGCTTCTTGAGGAATGGGTGTTTGGTAGGAGGACCAGACAAGAGGTGTCCCCTATCACTACTCTTTTTCACGTTGGCGATTGAGCCCCTCATCCTGTTGCTATGTTAGGAAATGGAACGCCAAGGAATTCAGGTGGGAGCCTCTACGCACATTGTTTCCTTATATGCTGTTGGGACGGTAAGCCTTCTGCATGTCTATGGAGAGCGTGCTTCCCCTGCCTTACGTGGATCTCCAGGCAAGTCACTTAAAAGTTACTGTATGGTTTCTAGATCCTACCTCAGTGAACATGACAATCATGCATGTCCACTATGGGCCCCCCTGTTTACATGGACTGAGACCAAGAGCTCAGCACTGAGGTTGAGTGGGGCATACAGAGTGCACCCCTATTTCACAGATAGTGGCTAGTACCCTCTCTACCCAGGCTGTGGTAGACTGACAATGGTGGCAGCAAAGAATCTATAGTCAGAGGTGCCTTTATCTCTGCACCAGAGGAGGGGATGGGCTACTAGTCACTCTCCTGATCAAGTCTGTGCAGTCTCCCTCACCTGTGGTCCTGTTGCCTTTGTCTACCTAGGATGTGTGGTTGACAGCCAGTAGGTACCCTAGGGGAGAATGGTGAGCTGAGCCATTGTGTTTAATGTGATCCAAGCTGTTCTGCTTGACATTCTAGCTCCCTGTAACCTTCCCTATTCCTTGGAGAAGCCTGGTGGGCTGGGGGAATACACTTGCTCTTATCTGTGTCTAGCTGGACTAACTAGGGACTCTCCCCACTTTCTGTTGGGTGATAGTCAGTGCCTCTTGGTCTGGAGTAAATTAAAATTCCTCTCTGGGGTATAGCCCAGGCTGGTACCAAGCCTGCCATAAATGGCTGTAAGTCATCCTCTGCATGCCTTGGACATGCAGTCAACATGACACGAGCCTCATGATTGGAGGGGCACCCAGGATTCAAAAGTAACAGACACACTGATTGGATCAGCCCATCGATCAGAGGTGGTAAAAGCCTGGCTTTAGTGGTCAGTTGTTGTTAAAGACTGGTCTCCTATTCGGACAAGCATCTACAGAAGTCACCTGAGGCTCATGGTGTAAATACAAAAGAGGCTTGCTCACCATATCTGCAAGGCCCTCGATAGTAGAACATAAGAGAGTTTTCTCTGTGATGGATGGATTCTCCTGCAAAGGAATTTGCCAGTTTGACGAGGAGCAAGGCTATCGGTCAGCAGCCTGGATGCAGAGAAGCAGCTATCATGTGAATCTTGTGGAGCATCCCCATAGAACACAAGGAAATAGCAGACAGCTGCTCAAGATAAGGAAGCTTGCTGCACATCAACAGGGTGGGAGGGAGACAATGAAACTTAATCCCGGTCCTTGAAGGTGATATCACTTTGCCCAGACCTCTCACCTATGGTGTGGGCGCCTGTGTAATACTTTCCGTTACAATCTGCAGCTGGTGAAGAGTGTCCTGTGGTACAGACCCCCACCTTTTCTTTGTGACTTTCAGGGGTATCAGGATATACTGGCACTCTGGCCAGCAACTATCCTCTTGGAGTTAGCCAATGGCTACTGAACTAGTGGGGCTCCAGCAAATTGAGTCAAGACATGAAGCACCTGGGATCAGTACCTTAATGCCACTAAGGTGTGTCCTCACTAATTACAGGAAGGCACTTCTGTTCTTGGGGAGTGGATTCTGGGGCTGATCCGTAACTCTTGACTTCACATCATTTGCTGAAACCACAATATTTGAATGCAAAAGAGAGCAACCCTGTACAAAATAGTCTATAATATGCAATGCTAAATGTGTGTCTACATGTTAACTGTTTTCATAGTGCTTAGTGTCTAGGCGCTACAATACTATTTGGGATCACAACTCTTGCCCAGAGGGTTGTAGAGACATCTGGGGTTCACTGTTTATCCCAGTTTTATATGTAGTATATTTCACTTATGTGTATTAAAATACTTTTCTTTTTTAAAAGTAATGCACTGACTGAACACTGATCTTATTAGCTGGTGTAAGATGTGTACTGTATTCGAAATGTCTAAACCCACTTCACCTCCTTAAGTAAGCTTTGGACTGCTCTGTCTCGCTGCTCTGAGAGGGTCAAGTGCTATGGAGGAGTACTTGGTTATCCAGTTTTGGGTCCATTAGTACTGAGGCCCCAGGACACCAGTGGGGAACACTCCAGTTGATGTGATTAGAGCATAGTATTCCCTGAGTGCCCTGGTGGCCAGGAAACCAGGTCTAACATATGCTGATGATCCATTGGTGTATCTCAAGTCCCCTGGTGAGTTGATACCCTTGTTGATGTGCTTCTTAACATCCTTTGGGGATACCTCTGATGTCAAGATCAATACTCAGTAATTGCTCATGTTCCCCTTGGAGGGGGGCTCTCCAGGATATTATTGGATCTACTCCAGGATGTAGGGTCTTCTCTGGGAAATGGGGGGTTTTGATATCTGGGCATTTGGATTACTCATACTGAGGCAGCTCATAAGTGCCTAAATGTGGACAGGGTGGTGAAGGCCTTGAGGACTTAGGCCCTGATTCTGACCCCGGCGGTCTGAGACCGCCGGGGCCAGGGTCGGCGGGAGCACCGCCGACAGGCCGGCGGTGCCCCGCAGGGCATTCTGACCGCGGCGCTTTGGCCGCGGTCAGATTTGGAAAACCGGCGGTCTCCCGCCGGTTTTCCGCTGCCCTTGAGAATCCTCCATGGCGGCGGAGCGCGCTCCGCCGCCATGGGGATTCTGACACCCCCTACCGCCATCCTGTTCCTGGCGGGTCTCCCGCCAGGAACAGGATGGCGGTAGGGGGTGCCGCGGGGCCCCTGGGGGCCCCTGCAGTGCCCATGCCAATGGCATGGGCACTGCAGGGGCCCCCGTAAGAGGGCCCCACATTGTATTTCAGTGTCTGCATTGCAGACACTGAAATACGCGACGGGTGCCACTGCACCCGTCGCACCTTCCCACTCCGCCGGCTCTATTCTGAGCCGGCGTCCTCTTCGGAAGGTTGATTTGCCCTGGGCTGGCGGGCGGCCTTTTGGCGGTCGCCCGCCAGCCCAGGGCAAATCCCAAAATACCCTCAGCGGTCTTTCAACCGCGGAGCGGTATTTTGGTGGGGGAACTCTGGCGGGCGGCCTCCGCCGCCCGTCAGGGTCAGAATGACCCCCTTAGTTCTGTTCTGAAACAGACTCAGGGGGTCATTCTGACCCTGACGGGCGGCGGAGGCTGCCCGCCAGAGTTCCCCCACCAAAATACCGCTCCGCGGTCGAAAGACCGCTGAGGGTATTTTGGGATTTGCCCTGGGCTGGCGGGCGACCGCCAAAAGGCCGCCCGCCAGCCCAGGGCAAATCATCCTTCCCACGAGGACGCCGGCTCAGAATTGAGCCGGCGGAGTGGGAAGGTGCGACGGGTGCAGTGGCACCCGTCGCGTATTTCAGTGTCTGCATAGCAGACACTGAAATACTATGTGGGGCCCTCTTACGGGGGCCCCTGCAGTGCCCATGCCATTGGCATGGGCACTGCAGGGGTTCCCAGGGGCCCCGCGGCACCCCCTACCGCCATCCTGTTCCTGGCGGGAGACCCGCCAGGAACAGGATGGCGGTAGGGGGTGTCAGAATCCCCATGGCGGCGGAGCGCGCTCCGCCGCCATGGAGGATTCTCAAGGGCAGCGGAAAACCGGCGGGAGACCGCCGGTTTTCCAAATCTGACCGCGGCCAAAGCGCCGCGGTCAGAATGCCCTGCGGGGCACCGCCGGCCTGTCGGCGGTGCTCCCGCCGACCCTGGCCCCGGCGGTCTCAGACCGCCGGGGTCAGAATCAGGGCCACAATCTTTTGGTGATGGATAGGGCAGCCATCGCAAAAGTGTTTTTTCTCCTGTGTTGTCAGTATCTTGTCCAGAATCTATTTGTTATTTCTGCTTGAACCTCATCTCTTTCGCAGACTGAACAGCCTGTTGGTCTCTTTGAATTGGACTGGTCGCCGCAGCACAGTGTCGTTATGTAGGCTCTGAGGGATGTGGAGGAGAGGCAATTGGCAGATCCGGACATGCAGTTGTACTATTATGCAGAGCATTTGCAGCATGCCACAAGGTTGCTGGGCGAGTCATATGGCTGTGAGAAAAGGCTCTTAAGGGGCATGCTCGGGGAGGACACGTTAGCTCAACTGTTAAAGATGTGGGGACGATTGGAAAACCTGGTCGCAGATTTGATTAGAACTAATTTGGAATTCTGAGAAAAAGCGGTGTGCAGGGTGCTCTACAGTGCTCCCTTACTCAGGGCATTGCGACTTTTGGACCTTGCACCATTTCGGGCTATTGCTGACAGCATGTCCATACAGCAATGGAGAATGGAGGGCTGTCAGGCGGCAGGCAATCTGTATCCTGGGGAGCTATTCCTTACATTTCAGGAAGCTAAAGAGACCTTCGGAATGGGACCAGGTCACTTTCTGCACTATGCTAAACTGGAAAGTGGTGCAAGGAAGGTGTGGTGTAACTTTCTGGCTACGCAACACCCGTCAGAGGTGCTGGGTGACCTTCTTCAGTGGGGAGTGGGGCAGCACTTAATTACCCTGTTTGATAAAGCTCTCAGAGGGGGCATGTTGAAAAAACCATGTGCAGCACGCCGAGCTTGGGAGCTGGAACTGGAGGACACGATCTCTTATACAAACTGGACACTTTCCTTAGAACTGGTAAGCACTGTATCTTGCAATAACAGATTTCAACTGTTACATTTCAAGTTTTTGCATCACTCCTACGTGACTCCTCAAAAATTAAACAGAATGGTTCCTTCCAGGGGAGCTCGATGCATGCACTGTGGCGAGGAAGATGCTACTTTTTTACATTTGGCTTGGCTGTGTGCTAGGGTGCAGAATTGTTGGAAGGAAGTGGTACGCTAGAGTGAGGAGACCATTGGGTTAGTGATTCCTCTGACTCACATAGATTGCCTATTGGGTGTGGTAGCGAGACCCAGAGGTCTGAATATTCCTTTTAAACTCACACAGCTCGCTCTTCTTTTGGCTAAACTAAGAGTGAAAATAGGGTGGTTGGGGACCAGGAAACCACTGCTAGACCAGTGGCTTAGAGGCTTAATTGAGTGGGGTGTGGCAGAGGAGCAACGTATGCATCTGGCACACTCAGATGAGGGGACAGCAGAAGAGATAATGGCTTGGGAACATCTCCTTGATAAATTTAATAATGAGGGAGACTCCGGTTCTAATGTTAGCACAGATGATAAAGGCTGACTTGCATGACCCTATCATTTCTTCATGAATAATGTGACAACAAGATGTGCAAATGTTATGTACACAACATTAAGATTTGGATACCTGGTTTGGTTCATGTATTGTTGTATAATTGCAATAGTGTGGCCTTTTCAAATTATGCTTACCCTGACGTGTGGTGTGTTGCACCTATTATTTTCTGAGGGTATATTTTGTGAACCTGGAACTCTTGCACTGTATGGTTACTTATGTATTTTATCATTTTATTCATTTTATTGTTTGTCATGCAAAAAACCTAATAAAATACAGTTGCAAAAAAATATATTTTGATCATTTAAATGTATTTTATGATTTCTTAATGTGTCATTATAATTGTCAAAATTTTTATTACCAAGTTATAATTCAGTAGCAGTTTGTTGGGTTAATAGTGGGAAGTTATTTAAACAATATATATTTAAATTAATATTTATGTTAAATAAATATTCATTTTGATAATTCATTTTGTAAATTATTTAATTGATTTTTTTTGAAGTAATAATAAAACAAGTGTCTAATAAAATATATTTTGTGTGTGCGTAATTAAATGTACTAAAAGGATTGAAGGTTTGAAAATTATGAAATGTTTAATGTTCTATGTTGCTATAGGAGGAGAGGCAAATGGGGGCTTGCAGAGTTAGCCTTTATAGATTTACTTGCACTCTAGAGAACTAGAGTACTCACACTACTTAGCAGCACTCAGAACATATATAAAGGAACGTGCTAATGAAAGACCACAATTATGGCAGCCATCTGCTGGGGGCTGAACATGGGGTCTGAACACTTTCAGGCCACGCACCAGTAATATGCAATTTAGCAAGCGGAATGGGAATGTAATACCAGGATCCCATATGATGTCTCAATGATGCCGCTCAATGACCTGGTTTCTAGGCAGGTAGTTGCAACTCAGGTTAAAGAATACATTCTCTTCTGTCATTTATTTATTGTATATCAATTAGTTGTTAATTCATTGATAAGCGTCTTTCATAATGAACTTTATCAAATTAATTATATATTTATTATTTGTTTTCATTTTATTTGCTTTTTACAATAGCTAATTTAATAACATTATTGTTTTATGTATTGTTTATTGTTAAGGTTTTTGTTGTCTGGTAGTAAGGAGGGAAGTGTATTTATTTTAAATATATTTAATTTTTTTTTTTGTTCTTTAACTTTTTTTTGCATTGTTACGTTGATTTTTTATTACATTTAATTTTATTTGTTTATAATGCACACATTTTATGTTTAATATATTTGAATATTTATGTTATTGTATATTGAATATTTGTTTAAATGACTAGGAATTGGAATGGTATAGCTAACCTTTTCCCAAATCCACCACTTTCTTCCTCTACTGTACTTAGATTGGAGTCTGAATAGTAAATCGAATCCCTTCACACCTCAACACTTTCCATGATTTTGCTTCTGTTGGAGAGTGAATAATGAACCTAACCAGTCAAAAGGCTGATTCTTTCCATACTTTTGCTGAGATTTGAGAGGTAATAGGAACTTTAATCCCACCAAAGTCCAACACTTTTAATGTAATTACTTAGATTGGAGTGTGAACACTAAGGGCCTGATTAAAACCTTGGCAGAGGAGATTACTCCATCACAAACGTGATCGATATCCTGCCCGCCGTATTACAAGTTTCATTATATCCAATGGAACTTGTAATACGGTCGACGGGATATGCGTCACATTTATGTCGGAGTAATCCCCTCCGCCAAGGACACAATGAGGCCCTAATCTAACCCCTACATAATCTAATACTTTCCCTGATTTTGCTTAAATTGAGGTTAGAATAGAAAATCAAACTCTTCCAAAGTCCAACACCTTCCCTGATTTTACTTACATCAAAGTGACAATAGGAAATCTAACCCTTCCACAATCCAACACTTTTTCTGATTTTATTTACCATGCATTGAGAATAGTGAACCTATCTCCTCCAAAGTATATCACTGTATTTACATTTACTTAACGTTGGAGTAAGAATATTATATGTGACTCTTCTGAAGCCCAGACATTTGTTAGTGCTGTTTATTCTTGATTGTTGTTATTTTTTAATTATATTTTCTAATGTTTATATGATTTTTTTTTAAAACACTTGTAACTTTTAATTTATTTTATCTTAATTTATTTTTTTAATTAATTGTAATGTTTTTTTATCAATATGATTGTTAATTGTAACTGTAAATAAATTTGTAATTAAATGTTTTTTTGTTTTAATTTAGTTTTTATATTTTATAAAGTATATGTATATAATATATACGTGCTTTATATATTTAGTTCATACTATTAATTGAAATTATTTTTACAATATATATATTTTGTTTTTTTTAATGACTTGTTTTATGTTTCATTACATGTACATATTTGGTTTGTTAATCTTTACTTTTAAGTTATTGTTAATATTTTAATATAAAGTTTAAAATATTTTTTTAATGTTGTTCAAATTTTTTTGAATTATTGTTTTTATATTTTTGAGACTGTATACACACACACACAAAAATATATAAAACAAGTTCATGGAATATCATAAACCCGTGATAACGATTACCAATGTAATCGATATCATTGGTTATGATATTTCATGAATATGACTTTGTGGATTTTTCTCTAAATTATTTACTTACTTTGTTTTATAATATTCTGTTCCACAACATTTTGGACTCAATATTTTGGTAGTTTACATACAAAGGGCCTCATTAGGGGTTTGGCGTGGCGGCGAGTGCCAAAGATTGGCATGTTGTCGGTAATCCGACTGATGTATTACGACTCACGCAGTGAAGTCCGCCAAAATCCAGCCAAAATTCAAAAAACGCAAGGGCAGGAAGGAGGCAGTCCCATCATCAGAACCACCTTCCATCGAAAAAAACTCAGATCCTATTAAAACCCACAAATCATGATAGCGGTTCTTCAATGGCAGAAGAACAATTGTTGGACAACCGCAGTGGTCTGTGGTTACATCAGTAATACACCACATTTGATAGTTTGAAAAGCCCACACCTGATACACATCTACACACCCAACTCACTTACATACTGCACACCCCACAATCCTTTGCAAGCAGAATGCCATATACTGCTAGATATAGGCCGCACAAACAAAATTACTAACCATGGAATGGCCACCTCTACCCACTTCACATAGCACTCATCCCACGCCTCCAGAACATATCCAACACATACATTAGTACCCCACACATTCAACACCACCGGTCAACAACTCACATCACAGCACTCACACCTCATCACCAATTGATTTTTTTTTTTTCTTTTTTCTTCCTCACCGTCTCGTCAACCACTATCATGTCACCACAAAATTATCCCTGTTTCACAGATGATGAATTGAGAGTCATGGTGGATGAAATCATAGGAATAGAGTCTCAACTATTTGGAGCCCAAGTCCAGCAAACATCTATGGCCAGGAAAATGGAGGTGTGGTAAATAATAGTCGACAGGGTGAATGCTGCAGGCACCTATCCACGCACAAGGGAGGGCATCAGGAAGAGGTGGAACGACCTCAGGGGGAAGGTACTTTCAAGATTGCCAGGCACAGGCTGCCAGTCCTCAAGACTGGCGGTGGGCCCCCAACTTTCACATCATGGGAGTAGAAGGTGTTGGACATCCTGTATCATGAGGGCTTGACAGGAATACCTGGGGGAGTGGAGTCTGATAAGTCACTAAACAAACATGTCACCAAACTGCAATGTTCTGCATGCTCACTGATCACCTTTTGTCACCTTAACAGCCAACCCACTGTGGGCCATATTTATACTTTTTGATGCAAACCAGCACCGGGGCTGGTTTGCGTAAAATTTTTTACCGCCAGCTAACGCCATTCCAACGCGCCATGCGGACACCTTATTTAAGGAATGATGTTAGCCAGTGCTGCGGACTGGTCTGAGTAAAAAAAAATGGCTCAAACCAGGCACCGCCGGCGTAGGGGAAAATGGGGGTTGTGCATAAAAAAATGGTGCAAGTCAGGTCTGAGGCAAAAATCATGCCTCAAACTGGACTTGCGCCATTTTTTGTCGCACAACCCCCATTGAAATGACTCCTGTCTTAGCAAAGACAGGAGTCATGCCCCCTTGCCCAATGGCCATGTCCAGGGGCCTTCTGTCCCCTGGGCATGGTCATTGGGCACAGTGGCATGTAGGGGTTCCCAAATTAGACCCCCTATGCCACTTTAAAAAAATAAAAATAAATACTTACCTCAACTTACCCATCCATGGGTGTCCTCCAGGGGTGGGCGAGGGTGGCAGAGGGTGTCCCTGGGTGTAGGGAAGGGTACCTCTGGACTCCTTCCGAGCCCACAGGTCCCTTAACGCCTGCCCTCACCCAGGCGTTAAAAAACGGCGCACATCAGGCTGTGCGCCATTTTTTAGGGCCCACCCCCTCCTGTGCGTCAAAATGACGCTGGTGTATAAATAAGGCGCACAGGCCTTAAAGTCATTTTTTGGGCGGGAACGCCTACCTTGCATATCATTAAAGCAAGGCAGTTTCCCGCCTCCAAACAATGACGCACACAGTGGAATTTTGACGTCCGCGGGTCAGGCGTCAGAGTTTAAATATGGGCCAAGGTTTGAGCCGAATGTGCGTCAAAATGTTTGACGCACATTTGGCGCAAACAGAGTATAAATATGCCCCTGTGTGTCCAAATGTCCAAATACCCATTTCCGGCATCACACACATCAACTAAACTCACTGGGGGGCACACTGTCTGTGTATGGCATGGTTAGTATGGGGACCGACAGCATTACAACTCCCGGCATGCATTGTTCCACCTGTAAGAAAACCAGAACAGTGTACTACAAGTTAAATAGCATTGCATTCTAAACTAACAATCAATTCAACCAACCTGACTCCTCCACTATTATACAGTCAATGGCAATGACATCAATGCTATGGCCATCTGCCAGTACTGTTCCAAGCAACACACAACTACAGCTGTGTTCCCTACTAAACTGGTCTTTAAATCACCATCCAAAAAATTTAATGTACTCACCTGGGGGGGGACCAATACAGGAAGCTGGATGTACTTGGAGAACACCCACACAGAGGCCCAGGTATAACGGTTACACCTATAATGCTGGCCAGCTCTGTTACCATAGTGCATTGTGCAGCTGCTAATTGACTCAATGACGCTATACACCCAACTTGGAGATCACTTTAAAATGTCATCAATAATCAGACATGATATGAGTCAAAGAACAGTCATCTAACCACCAAGATACTCCAAAATCTAGTAGCAACGTGTATGAAATTGGAATGTGCCCCATATAGCTCTAAGCCAGATGTGAAAGCAGGTGTCATTGTCATTTCAGGGGATCAAGTAAAGCTTTGTGTGCATGTCACATAGTAATTCTAGCGGTCAAACCTTGATATCACTTGTTGCATTACTTTCAGTAGCTTTGTGTTCCACTTCTCCTATATGTAACGTAGCCATTGTCACTATGGAAAGGACACCAGAGACTGCCACTACCCCTCTGAATGAAGCCCTCAGTGAGGAATACATCCCTGGATGTGTGGACATTGAAGACAAAGCTGGCTCATTTGGGACACCTAGGCCCATATTTATACTTTTTGACGCTAAACTGCGCTAACGCAGTTTAGCGTCAAAAAATTTAGCGCCGTCTAACGCCATTCTGAAGCGCCATGCGGGCGCCGTATTTATGGAATGGCGTTAGCCGGCGCTAGCAGACCGGCGCTGCCTGGTGTGCGTGGAAAAAAACCACGTACACCAGGCAGCGCCGGCGTAGGGGGAAAATGGCGTTAGGGCGTCTTAAAATGGGGCAAGTCAGGTTGAGGCAAAAAAATCGCCTCAACCCGATTTGCGCCATTATTTTCGACGCCCAGACGCCATTTAAATGACTCCTGTCTTAGTAAAGACAGGAGTCATGCCCCCTTGCCCAATGGCCATGCCCAGGGGACTTATGTCCCCTGGGCATGGTCATTGGGCATAGTGGCATGTAGGGGGGCACAAATAAGGCCCCCCATGCCACCCAAAAAAAATTACAAAATATAAAAAATTATACTTACCTGAACTTACCTGAATGTCCCTGGGGTGGGTCCCTCCATCCTTGGGTGTCCTCCTGGGGTGGGCAGGGGTGGCATGGGGGGTCCCTGGGGGCAGGGGAGGGCACCTGTGGGCTCATTTTGAGCACACAGGCCCCTTAACGCCTACCCTGACCCAGGCGTTAAATAGTGGCGCAAATGCGGGGTTTTTTGACCCGCCACCTCCCGGGCGTGATTTTTGCCCGGGAGTATAAATACGACGCATTTGCGTCGCCGTCATTTTTTTAGACGGGAACGCCTTCCTTGCATCTCATTAACGCAAGGAAGGCGTTCACGCAAAAAAATGACGCTATTTGCCCATACTTTGGCGCTAGACGCGTCTAACGCCAAAGTATAAATATGGCGTTAGTTTTGCGCCGAATTTGCGTCGAAAAAAACGACGCTAATTCGGCGCAAACGGAGTATAAATACGGGCCCTGGTCTGTTAACAACTGTGAGCCTCACCCTGCCCATGTCTACTCCTGCCAGCCCTGTTGCTTCAACATCACAGGCAACTGTTCGCCCCTAAACCAGTGTTCCAAAGAACGTTGTCTACCTTCTTCTGCACGAAGTACAGGTACCTGAGTCTCCTGTCGTAAGCCCAGACAATGATGGATCTGGCACCAGTGGGAGTGGGTAAACTGTGCCAGAGGCACAGGCACGTGGGGGTAGGGTGGGTGGGAGGGATGGTGTGGGCCAGAGGATGGAGGTGCCTAGGAATACAACTGGCATACGTGTCAATCACTACCATCCCACAGACTACTGAAGTTAGGGACATGTCAGTCTTTCACTATCCAAATAGGCCAACATATTGGTTCAATTTATCATCAGATAAAGCATTATCACATACCCCTAGCATAGCTCCCAAATGACTACTCCCCATGATACAGACAGACGTCAGTACAAATGCCCCCAGTTATGGAGCCTTCCACTTACTACGGTCAGGTATCAGTAGGCATGCTACTCACCTGTGTCAGTCAAGATACACATGCACAGTGTCCTGCAGTGAGGAAACACAGTGACAGCTACATACAAGTTAGTTATTACCAATATAAAACATTCTGATGGTTGAGGATATGGATAGCAAAGGACGACGTGTCAGAGGCAAATGAACACACACATGGCACCATTGAACCAACCTCCAATGCCAAACAGGCCTATTGAGTGGAATAGGACACTACCATCCCACTGTCCTGATGGTCTGGGCACAGAACCATAAATCTCATGCCTGACAGGTCCTGGTTCAACCCATCTTCACCTCACTTGTCAGTCTGCAAATCCCACCTGCCTGTGACACTGTCTGATATTGCCAAATAATGGTTGACCTTGTGAAGTAATCTGCAAAATATAAATGTAAAACATAAGGTATAGGCCGCATTGAATCAAAAACATTATACAGCCAGTTCCTATAGACAATAGTAACACTGACTGTGCATTGTGATAAACTTAGGCTATGGTGATCAAAAAGCTGCACACTACTCCATGTAATATTCTGCATGCACATGCGAGTTCTGGGCTTTGAAGCTACATATGACCTCTCTGATAGTCATACTAAGACCCTTATCAAGCATTCCTATCCTCACCAATACCCCACTGAATTACTTAAATTACAAAATATCACATACCGAAAGTCAGGTGAAGTACTGATTGATGAGATCTACCCTGATGTCTCCAGCTTCATCCTGATAATACTCATCCTCACTTGGCAAATCTGCATTCTCACCCACTGGACCTGCTGGCTCCCCCTCATCTGGTATAAAAGGGATTTGACATCTCAGGGCGAGGTTGTGGAGCATGCAGCATGCAACAATAATTTGACATATTTGGAGGGTGAAGAGAGGAGGGCTCCACCGTACAGAATCTTTCCTTCTGGAGTCCAAAAGTCAAATCCATGACACGCCTTGTTCTTCTGTGGGCCTCATTGAAGCGGACTTTCCTTGGCGTGGTTGGGTACCTCACTAATGTCAACAACCAGGGACAGTTTGGGTAAACTGAGTCCCCTGTAAATAAAAGTTTAGAAAGTCAAAAGAAAATGGACATCCACACATTTCTTAGCAGATAAAAGTTACAGACACATATGACATATTGACTTACCAACCAGCCAGACCCTCTCAGTGTACTGTCGTGTCATCAGCAATGGGCTATTGCTGTTGCGCATGAAGAAGAAATCATGGACTGACCCTGGGTGCCGTGCACAATTTGTGAAATGTTGAGGTCAGCCAAACAGACCACTTGGACATTATTGGAGGGGACGTTTTTTCTGTTTCTATACCCAGTTCATTGTCATTTGGGGGATCCAATACTACATGGATGCCATCTATGGCTCCAACAACATGTGGAATGTGTCCCAAAGCATACAAATCAGCCTTCATATGGGCCAAATCTTCACATTGTGGAAATCTGATGTAGCTGTCCAGGTGCTTCAACAATGCAGACAGTACAGCCCTCAAGACCAGACTGGACATAGGCTGAGACATCCCTGCAGTTAAGGCCACAGTATTTTGAAAGGAGCCTGTGGCCAGGAAATGCAGTACTGACATAACTTGTTGTACCATGGGCGGTATGCTATGGGGATCACGAATGGCAGGCATCAGATCTGGCTCCAAATGACAACAGAGGTCCATGATTGTTTGCCTATCCAGGTCAGATTGACATTGCTCTGCTGACTATGCGACTACATTTATATTACTTAAAACACATCCTGTACATAATTCATGCACATTTCTGCATGTTTGCTCAAAGCCAGCAGTGAATGCAATGTTGTAGACATGTTTCCCAGCTTGTGACACAACTTTTAAATGACTTTTTCGTTCATGTATGAGCCTTAAAATGGCAGGTGCCTGACCTACTGTACTGGACATTAGGAAGTGATCTCATTCCTTCGGCGGAAGTGGTCATGGCAGTAGGCGGATACAACAGCAGTGGACATTGCCATTGGGACATACTGCTGCCTTTGGTGGTCTTGCGCCAATGGCAATGTGATCGCCATCTCATACTTCATCTCTCACTTGACTTCTGACACTGCTGCAAGCAAGAGTTCTACGACCTGAGCTGCTCTCTACTGCCTCTGGGAGGAATAATGCCACATCCTAAAGGTGACAGGGACCCTGCCTTTGCCCCAGAGGAGCTTTATAAGCTTCTCCAGGAGGTCCTACCCCTGCATGTACAGTTCTATGGTGCACCAAAGGAACAGGTAATTGCAATGCAATTGCAATGTTTTAAGGGTTTATGATGATATCTATGAAATGTAGTGGAATGAAGGATTGTGGTAATATGTGTGGGTAGATGGGCATGTGCATATGTGTACAGATAGATTTTGAGTCCTTAGACATGGTAGAGAGTGTGTGATATATGTACCCTGCTACCTGCAGACTGTAATACATGATCATTGAAGGTGGTGTGGAAAATATTAAGACAGATATACCATGTTTAGAGATATGCTTGTGGTCTGGTCACATGTGACAAGCTGACACCTGGTGCTGGGTATGCATGTTGTATGCCTGTTGCAACATCACATATGGCCTAACTGCAGATGGTCATCCCTCATTGAAGGGGATGGTGAAGGCAATCTGTGAATGGCTAATTGCACTAACTTGTATTTTCATCCTGCTTGTTTTGGTATTGTGTATGTGGGCATGACATTCTCTTCTTGTCTGTGTCATTCATGCAGGTCAACACCCATCAGAATAGGGGAGTTTTGGTGTGCCATTGCCAAGTAATGTGTGGACCTTGGGAGTCCACACCTGGCGGAGCACGCACTGTAGGAAGCAATGGGAGGACCTGAGACGCTGGGCACAGAAGACCACAGAGGCCTAGCTGGGGATGTCATCCCGAGGAGGACGAAGTGCCCGTCGGACCTTAATCCCCCCTCTAATGGCACGCTTCTTGGCGGTGGCCTGCCTGGAATTGGATGGGCGTTTGAGGGCAGCACAGGAGCCACAAGGGGGTAAGTACAGGCTTAACACATTTTCATCCCTTTACCAGGATTGTGTATGATGTGCAAGATTCTAAGCTACGACAATGTGGTAAGTGCAAAGGGTCAAAGATCTCCAAGGAACACGTTGATGTACAGCCCAACATTGGTACACAGGTGTGCACATCCTAATTTGTATAGGGACAAATTACTCTCCTATGTTGTCCCCTCTGTACAGACGCATATGCTAATGCACATGTGACTGTGTCATCTGTGTACCACTAAACAGCTTTTCACACCCTGCTGGTTGTTCCTTTACACCTGCAGGTCTATGCTTTCAATATCATGATGGTAAGTTGTCCAGGTCTTTGCCCTCTGTCCATTCCAGTGTCCCTTGAACCATGTCTATGTGCAACATAGGGTCTGATAATTTGAAGTCAATCCTACTTTTCAAATGATTTCTGATGAGTCACATCATCATGTGAGGCTGTGATGTCCATCTGACATCCCACATGCCATACATGCAGAATGTATTTCTACCTGTTACAAGGTGCATGCCGTTAGTAAGTGAGGAAAGTAAATAGGCCTCTTTATTTGTCATCTGATTGGTCATCCTACATGTTGGTAACTATGGAGGTATTGATAGAGTCGTATTGAATCCCATACATGGGTGTCAGAGCTATGAATGTTAGTACCATGTTTATGTTCCTTACATGGGAACTAGCTACACAGCTATTTCCTGAGCCATAGTGTTGTAGGCATGATTAGTAGGCCAAGACATCTTATTCACAGTTACAATCTTAACTAGTTCTTGCCAACATCATGTGTACATTGAAAGGTTCTGTTATGAATGCACATTGTCATGAGTTATTAACATACTTTTTGTTGCTAATTTGGATATGTTTTGAGTCCTTGTTGTATGGAAACCTATTGTTTGCACTGACACCAATGTGGTAGTTCACGTATACATGTGAGTGGTATGGTATGTATATTCAGTCATTTGGCTTGCATCACGGTGTGTGTACCTCTAATGCTAGCCTCAGACGTGGTTTGTCTCTCTGATTTTTTCCCAAATAGATATAAGGCTAGTCATGTCGGATATGTGGATAGTGATGTTGCCACTTAGTCATTGGGCTATTGATGGAATAATTGCATGATACATTGAAATGTATGTCACTTTCATGCACATGACAGGTGTTCAATGACTTAAAAAAGTAGATGTACTACCTGTGTCTGTGTGTGAGTAAATGCTCTGAGCTTATTAGGCCCTTATATGAGTGCTGTACTTTGTTTTCAGGAAGATAATGACTTAGAGGGCTTGGTCCACAAGTATGATTATCCTTTCCTACATCATTATTGGTACAAATGTGCCTAGGTAGGGATGTACTCACAAGATTAGTTTGTTCACAATCGGTTACTGAAGTAGATTTGGTGCCAGATAAACAACCTTTTGTTTTGTGACTTGCAATTATTGCCGCAAATTGCGAGTTCCAAAACAATACATACAACAGTGCTAATCACACTGTTTATGACTCCCAAGGGACCTGCTTCATGAATATTCATGAGGCAGGTCGCAATTTGCGATCCATTTGGGAATGGTTGCACTCACCGGGATGGTTGCCTGCTGGGGTCAGCAGACCACCATGTCTGTGACTGCTTTTCAATAAAGCAGTTTAAAAAAAAAAATGCAGTCCGTTTTCCTTAAACAAAAATGGGATGCATTTCTAAAATTAAAAGTAAAAGTTTTATTTCCATTTTTTCAAAATAGGCAGTGCTCCAAGAACCACTGTCTGCTCTGAAAAAACATTTTTGCTACCATTCAGAAAGGGGGAGGGGTCCCAATTTGAAATTGGTGTTATCTGTGATTGTTTGGCGACAGCACTCACAGTCACAAAACAATCATACATCCCAATGCGAGTTGAAATTAGGAAGGGACACCCTTGGGATGTCCCTTCTGAATTGTGAGTCACAATCCCTATTTTGCGAGTTGATAACTGGATACCGAACAGGGATTTGCAGTCGCAAATAGCAATTTTCGCCTTTTGCAACTAGAAAATCACGTTGTTCGTCTGGCCCTTAGTTACTGCGAGCCATGGTTTGTAAAAATGAAGATATTGATAGCAAGAGCTGACAGCCTGAGCATGTCTTTTGCTTAAGATAACATGAATATATTTGAGCTACAGATTGATTATGATCTGGAAGGGACTGGTTGGAAAGAACTGGAGATTTGATGGAAACCCATTGTGGGATAATTAGCACATGCATGATGAAAAGAAGGAGCAGATTTATTAACACTTTGTGCAACACAGCACTGCAATGAAAGTTGCTGTGCTGTATTGTGTTGTGCACAGTAAAAAAACAGTGCATAGCCACATACACAACGATATGCTGCTGTCATCCCCTGCTTTGGAACTCAAACAGGCTGTCTTGAGCCATACATACACCTTTCCAGGGGTGTGAGTTATGTTTAACATAGGTTTAGTACTTCAAGGGTACCCTTCCAGTACAAAATACTATGCTTAGGCTAATTTTAAACGTTCCTCACATTTTATGTGTGCTGTACAGTGCAGTACAATGTACAAAAGTTTGAAGAAATAAAATATTTCTCCCAGTTAACACCCACCTGAAGAGGTGATGTTTTGTGGTGCAAAGTCGTTTCTCCCTTTCATGGGACACCCCCTTTATACAAAGTAAAGCAAAGTTACACAAAGCAATGCAAGAGCTACTTTGTATTAATTATAGGCAACTTTTGCTTGCACACCTTGTCCTTAGTAAGTAATCTTACAAGGGCACGCGTAAAGGTCGATTAATCTTTTGGATCGCGTAGGGTATCCTAGTCAAGTATTGTGAGTAAGAAAACATCCACTCTAAACAATTTATAAATCAACACATAATACCGAAGACCAATCTAAAAGAAAATACCATCACTCATAAGAAGTTAGTTTGTTTTATTCCCTATTAGTTACAACTCTAATCAAAAACCTTTATTCCACGGAATCATAATTACCAAACTTTGTTAGCAACACAAGCAATGAATTATCAGAATTTTTATTAAGATGCAACCAACATTAATCAAGCATAGCATTTCATGAACATTGAATAATTCAGCAATATGAGTCAGTCAGTCTTAGTCCAAGTCACCTTGAGTCGCCCTTGACAGCCTAACTATCTCAAATTAGCATCGGCATGTGGGTCCTCATGCAAAAACAATTCAGTCAAAAAACAATAATTTGGAAAAAAATCTAACTAAAAGAGAAAAATATTTTTAACACAGCTCAGTTGGTACCTAGAAGAAAAAGCACACCTTAGTCAGTTGAGTTATAGCTACCTATCCAAGATAGATCAGCAGCAAGTCAGTCTTCGTCTCCAGGTCATCAGTCATCAGTTAGGCTCAGACTCACAAGGAGCAAGCCCAAATTTCAGCACTTCGGACAGCGTCTCCTGACGTTATCAACATTCGCCTCTCCGTTCTGATTTTTCCTCTGTCATGGCTTTTTATTAGGGTCTCTCAGTCCGTCTCACAATTTGCCCATTGGTCAACCTTATCAGGGGTTATGACTCTAACCTATAATTTTTGTTTACCACTTGTCTACGTTATTTTGAGAATCAAGTTCCATTAACATGATTGGTCCATTAGTCGATGAGGACGTCATCCGGCTGTTTAGGTAACAAAATTGTTGCCCCCAGCTCCTAGTCCGTAGCTCCATTGTTCAAGTCCTGGGAAAGTACATTTAGCCTACTCTACACATAATTGTATCAATTTGTTCTGATTGTCTCCTGTCCGCTGGTGAGTTTGCAGATTTTTCTAGCAGTGTTCAATGGTGAACTCTGTACAGTTCAAGGTCCTTTTCTCCAGTTCCAGTCTGCGGCAGCTCATCACGTCTCCACGTTTAAGCAGACAAGGCCCAGCGCTGACTAGGACTCTGGAATAGCTAATTTAAGAATATGTAACACCATAATTAGGAATCTATATCCTTCATTATAGCATATTAATACAAAATATTAAGCATTTCACATTATTTTAGTACTGTTAACACAGATGGTGACCACTCCCCGTGGGCACATTTTGCACAATACACGTTATTTTCAATTACTGTTACTCAAATGTCCAATTTTCTCATTAGTCAATATACGCAACTCATTAGCATATTCTCATATTAGCATATCTCCTGCAACAGTCCCTCCTCTGATGACTAAGGCCCTGATTCTGACGGCCAGGGTCGGCGGGAGCACCGCCGACAGGCCGGCGGTGCCCCGCAGGGCATTCTGACCGCGGCGCTTTGGCCGCGGTCAGATTTGGAAAACCGGCGGTCTCCCGCCGGTTTTCCGCTGCCCTTGAGAATCCTCCATGGCGGCGGAGTGCGCTCCGCCGCCATGGGGATTCTGACACCCCCTACCGCCATCCTGTTCCTGGTGGGTCTCCCGCCAGGAACAGGATGGCGGTAGGGGTTGCCGCGGGGCCCCTGGGGACCCCTGCAGTGCCCATGCCAATGGCATGGGCACTGCAGGGGCCCCCGTAAGAGGGCCCCACATTGTATTTCAGTGTCTGCATTGCAGACACTGAAATACGCGACGGGTGCCACTGCACCCGTCGCACCTTCCCACTCCGCCGGCTCAATTCTGAGCCGGCGTCCTCGTGGGAAGGCCCTTTTGCACTGGGCTGGCGGGCGGCCTTTTGGCGGCCGCCCGCCAGCCCAGTGCAAAAGCCAGAATCACCGCAGCGGTCTTATGACCGCGGAGCGGTGTTCTGGAGGGGGGAACTCTGGCGGGCGGCCTCCGCCGCCCGTCAGGGTCAGAATGACCCCCTAAATATATCATCACACCTTTCTTTGTCAAACATTACAAGTTACTTTCAGTTACAATTTGATCTCTTCTGTTTCTATTTTCCATATAGATTCTTCTTCTAAGTGGTTCTTCCCCCCCTCTGATTATTCTTTGCTCTTTTTAATTGAATTTTGTGCCATAATTTGCATGCCCCCCATAATCCTAATATAATAGTGATCACAATTAATATCCCTTGAACGATTTTCCACAATATCCCACCCCAAATTCGACTGAACCAATTTCCTAATGTCGCAAATTCATTTCCCACTTTTTCCCACACTCCTGGTTCTTTCAGCTCCTTCAAATCCTTACTTGCATTAGTTAAGTTAGTAAGCAATTCTTTTACTTCTTTCTCATTTGCAGGAATTTACGAGCAACAGTGCTTTTCATTAATCATCTTGCAGACTCCTCCGTCTTTTGTTAATATTATGTCTGAAGCAAGCCTGTTTTGAAGCGTCACAATTCTATTTGCAGCTAACTCAGTGTTTAGTATTAATATAGCTCCTGTAAAGTTAGTTAACATATTATCTACTATAGTTGACAACTTTCGTATCTTGTTTGCAATTAATATAACTCCTACTGAAGGAATTACTGCACCAAAAATATCCCCTACTATTGCAGAGGCTGTTTCTCTTCTTTGTCTCATCCGGTGTAACTCATTCATTTTTGGTATTTTCTTCAAATCATCTATTTGATAGATCTTAGGGGATACTATTCCCAAATACCATGTCCCAAGCCATCCCTTAGGGAGACGGTAATAAGCATTGAGTCCACAAATATGATAGATTCCAGGAATCACAGGGTCAGCACAATTAAACATGAACGTCCATTTATTCTGAAACAAAAACACATGCCTACATTCACTCGTTCCCACAAATAAAGTGTCAGTTTGTGATTTTGGCCTGTATATACAAAGCTTCCCTACATGTAATGCGTCTAAAGCTAACTTTCCTTGTGTTTTAATAGCAGTGTAAGCATAATCATTTTTGTAAGTCCTTTTCTCTAATCCTTTTTCTAGTATTCCTTCAATGCTTTTCTCCTATCTTCAGTATGCCCTATAAAGCTCTTTTCCATGGGAGTTAATAAGCAAGTCAAATTGTTACAATGCGCATGAGCCATACCAAATGTTAGAGTAGACTCGAAAAATCCTCTAACTAGTACTATATCGTGATCCTTAGCTATCTTACTCAAGTATCTAATTATAGGAACAAAGGAAAATACTAAATCATAATTTGAATAAAAGTACTGAGCGTGTTAGTAACAGACTGCAAGTTATACCGTAAGTCAGTGGTAGACTATGATAAGTAACCCCTTCTTCCACAGAGGAAGGTATTTGTGTACACACAAGACAATCTTTTGCATCCATGGTTTCCACATACTCACTCAATAGACAATAAAAGACGTTAGAAGATAATTCTCCCTTTGCGTTTGCATAATCATGCAAGTATTGCTCCTCCAATTTAAACTTCTCTATAGCTGTTAGTGTAGTAGTTTCATGCGCAAATGTAACTCTTACTTCTTTCATCTCATGAATTGACATACCCACAATCATTATTACAAACAATATTGCACACACAATTGCCATTCCTACACTCAAATATCTACAATTCTTAATATGCCTCACGTTATTATCTAAATTAGCCATGATCTGTAAAGAATCAGAAAGCAGAGTTTTCAACTCCTAATTAATATGCAACACAAAAATCAAAAATCAAAAACATACTTCTTTCTTCACACTTTTATCTTCACACGACAAGACCCCTTCTCCCTTTGTCAAAATCGGTTAGCAGCTGGTCAACTCCAGGTTGTAAGTGTCATATCAGGCTGTCAATGACTTTTCCGGTAAATCAGTAACCTCAATCTTTTTCTTTCTCTTTTTTTTTCTTTCTCGTTCAGCAACACTGTCTGTTTTTTCTCTCCTTCAAGTTGCATCAAAGTACTGATTTGGAACTTCTCTGTCAAAACAAAAGGACATAAACTCGTTTTGCCAGTCACTTGTTGTGGAATATACCCACTCCGGTCCTGCGTATTTTCGACTTGCCACTCTCTTTCTTTTCAACCTCCTTTCCCCTGTTAGTTCTCCATCACTCAGTTCATCTTTCTTTGTGGTGTCTTGTTCTTCCTCTATTGTTTAATTTATTACCAAGTCTTTCTTCTTGCCTACTTGAGATTCAGGCCAATTATCCCTTTTTCTTACACCTTCTGTCAGCAAACTCTTCAAGATAGGACTTTTCTCCTTTACTTTGTCTGAAGTGCCCTCTTTTGATGGGCCTGCAACGGGTTCAGGAGGAGTCCGATCACTTTTGCTTTGACTTGGCTCAACGCTTTCCGCCTCAGTCTCTGGCACTGAGTCTCCTTGTTTTTCAGTCCCTTTTGTTTGCGTTAGCACTTCTCCTGTGCATGGATCACTTAACGTCTTTTCTGTATTGTCTGCAGGTTCAGCTTCTTGATTTTCCGCACCCTCGTCTCTTACTGAGGTGATAGATCCTTCTTCTGTCAGTTCTGGGTCCACTTCTGGCTCAACTTGTTCTGGTTCAGGCAGACTTACTTGCTTCGCTGCTGCTGGTGTTCTCAGCAACACTTCTTCATGATCCTGGAGACTCACCACCTTTGTCGTATGGCTTGCATGTATCCAATTGGGCAACCCTGCACACTTTACAGCTGTGGTAGTCGTCAACACCACTTGATATGGACCTCTCCAACGTAGATCTAGGAAGGTTTTCTGCACATGCTTTTTGATCATGACCCAATCTCCGGCTCTCAGGGTGTGACCTGGGTCATGGATAGATGGCAGGGTAACGGCTTGTACCTGCTGAGAAAAAGATCGAACCACATCAGCTAGACCCTTGCAGTAGTCTAACACCATATCATCTGTAATATTCACTAGAGCATTGGCTGGTATTGCTGGCAGTCTTATTGCTCTTCCCATGAGAATCTCGTGGGGGGACAATCCTGTCTTCCTGTCAGGTACATTTCTCATTGACATTAACACTAAAGGCAATGCATCTGGCCATTTCAAATTTGTGGCTGCGCACATTTTGGCGATTCTTGATTTCAGGGTACCATTCATTTGTTCTACCAATCCTGATGCCTCTGGTTGATAGCTGCAATGTAGCTTCTGTTCAATATTCAGTGCTGCACATACGTGTGGGGTATGCTTCAATCCAATGACTAAACACACATACAATCACCAACACGTACTTCAGTCCACCACATGCAGGCATCTCAATGAAATTTAATTGCATTCGGCTGAATGGTCCTCCTGCTCTTCCAATGTGGCTCAAATTTACCAATGTCCCTTTCCCCACGTTCAACTGTTGGCAAATCACACATCTATGGCACACTGCCTCAGCTGCTTGTCTAATTTGGGATTGAACCAGTCAACCTTGAACAACCTAATCATGGCATCCCTTCCAATGTGTGCCTGACCATGGTAATATCGAGCCATCTGAGACAACAGACAATTCGGTAGCACCATCTGGCCCTCCTCAGATACCCAGATTTCATCTGGTCTTTGCATATACTTCAACTTTGTCCACAACTTTTTCTCTTCCTTTTCTGCATTTTCTTGCAAAGTTTTCAATTTCTCTAAGGTGTCAATTACTTTTAGAGCAAAATTTGCACAACTGGTCTCTTCTTCTTGCATTCGTTCCCACTTATCCTTGAACGATATACAATTCAGGGTGCAAAATCTTGCTACCTGATCCGCATATCCATTTCCCAAGGAAATGTAGTCTGGTGATTTCTGATGTGCACTGCATTTTACTACAGCAATTTCTTCAAGTAACTGTATTGCGTACAATAACTCTTTTATCCTGTCACCATTTCGTACTGGGGTTCCACTGGAGGTCATGAACCCTCTTTGTGACCACAATTGACCAAAATCATGAACAATTCCAAATCTGTATTGGCTATCTGTGTATATTGTCACTCTCAGCCTGGTAGAAACATAACATGCCCTAGTGAGAGCCACCAATTCTGCCACTTGTGCTGAATATACACCAGGAAGCCAAAATGCTTAAAGAGTTCCTGTAATTGTACAAACAGCATACCCTGCTCTCCATGTGCCTGTCCCATCTGTGGTAGATGGTAGAATGTATGGCTGGGGCTGATATCACTCTGACATCAGATTACAGTGTTAGGAGTGAAAGTTCTGTGTTGGATCTTGGAGGAGAGCGGTTGGACAGGAGGAGAGCTGATAGGCAGAAGATGTTTTCCTACATTTGTGGATAGGATACTTTTAATAAAGAACCTACATGTTTATTTCCTGGGTCCCTGCATCTTTACATTTGGTGACGAGGGAGACCACGTTGGAGTATCCTAGCACAAGAACAGTGAAGTGTCTACTGGATGGACCTCATCAACATTCATGATTCCTGTCTCCTGGTACTGAATTTCCTGCTTGCTTCGTTCAAGAACTGCCTTTTATTCTAATCGGAACTGTGCGCGTAGACTGGTGAGATCGTTAATTATTTTCAAATTCATCCATTTTGGAAGCTATCCTTTAAAGTTTCATTACCGCGCGCGGTGACTCGCGTGTTCCTGTGGTTTGAAAGTAAACGCCCAAGAGACAGCGCGAGTCAAGTGGAACTGATTAAAGGATCGCATGCCCCTGCATGCGTACTGTCTTCTCGCCGGTGCACTAAGGATCGCGTGCCCCTGCGTGCGTACTGTCTTTTCGCCGGTGCACTAACACAAGGATCGCGTGCCCCTGCAGTTTTCAAACCAAATGCGCTAATGTAATAACATCTAAATAGCACGCGTATTTCCCACAGCTTTCGATTTCTATAAATAGTTTATTTACCGGCTTACCTCTAATCTAAGTTGATTTTCCCGGCTGTGTCGTCTTCTTTTGAGCCTCTCTACTTGCTATATTCAAGCCTCGAATGCTGTAATAAAAAAATAAAAAAAATAAAAATAGTGAAACAAGGGGTCTTTCCTAAAGAAAACAACCTGAAAGTGTATTGTATGGATAACGACGTGGAGAAACTACTAAAGTGAAACTTTTATCGGTCCACATACTGAACATATAACCGTTCCACACTTTAGAGTTATTGAAGCTAATTTACTAATATACAGGAGATTCCTAGAACATACACAGTATGCAGAATATTTCTCCTCCACCGTTTTTCCTTACTGTACCAGGGGAACCACCTATCAAGTGGTCCAAATGGAAAAAGACGTTTCTTCATTATTCTAGAGTTTGTGGCACCAACTTATCCAATGAAAGGAAAACAGCCTTACTTATGCACTGTTTAGGTTGTGAAGGACAGGAAATTTTTGAGACTTTACCAGATCCAGGAGATGAAGGTACTGATTTAAATGAATTTGAAATATGTTTAAAGAAGTTAGACCTGCATTTCCTGCCCAAAGTCAGCACCATATTGGAGCGGTACCATTTAGGCATGAGAGAACAAAAACCAGGGGAAACTATTGAAGAATATATCACAGCTTTAAGGAAATTAGCTTCTATATGTAAATTTGGAAGTACGATCGATGAGCGCATCAGAGACCAGTTTATGTTTGAGTGATAAAGTGAGACAGGAATTGTGGAGTAAGGATTACCCACCTTTGCATGAAGTTATCATGCTAGCTAAAAGTGTGGAACACACCCTAACTTGTGTTGAAGAATTGGAAAGAGGGACAAATTTATCGATAAATAAGATTACTGCAAGAAAAGAAAATGTAAAGGAAGAAGGTGATTGTGACAAGGGAGACGACAGAGCCACTCAAGAACAATGGTCCAAATTCAAGGATGTAAGGTGTTTTCATTGTGGCAACAATGGGCATTATGCATCCTATAAGAAATGTCCTGCCATAAATGTGACCTGTAGACTGTGTAACAAAAAGGGATATTTCGCTAAGTGTTGTAAATCAACTAAAAGTCAAACGTCAGTGAAGGTAGTTGAGGATTGTGTGCTGTCTGTCTCTTCCAACGCTCAGAAAAAAAGTTACCCAAAGGACAAAGTTACCATTTTAGGAGTGAACAGTGAAGTATTATTTGACTCTGGAGCGTGGTTAACTTTAGTATCAAGTGAGTTATTTGACGAACATTTCAGGCACAAAGTTGACTTAAAGGAGCCGGGTGTCATTCCGGGTGCCTACGGTCGTCAGAGTATAGATTTGAGAGGATATTTCGAATCGGAAATCACATTTAAAACGAACACTGTGTTTGGAAAAATGTATGTTCCTGTTAAAGGAGATAGTGTAGTGAGCTGGCCACACCAAAGGGATCTAAATTTTATTCTAGATCCCAATCCTTCCACACCAGTTATGATTAAAGAAGAGTTCATTGCAAAATGTCAAAAGGTTTGTGCAGTTTCTATCGAGGGTGGAAGTGTAGAAGAGCCACCTGGATTTGTCAAAGAGTTCAGTGAAGTGTTCAGTGACAATTTAGGTTGTTTGAAAAAATGTGTTCATCATATTAAGATTAAAGAAGGATCAGTACCAGTGGTGGCAAAAGTACGTCAGATCCCCATCTCGATGAAGGATGTTGTTGAAAGAGAAATACGGAGATTGTGTAATGAAGATATAATTGAACCAGTGGAATCATCCGAGTGGGTTTTCCCATTGTTGTGGCACGCAAACAAACAGGAGAAATTAGGTTGTGTGTGGATTTAAGAAATTTAAACAGGTGCGTAGTCAGTGATCAATTCCCTCTGCCAAACTGTCAGTGAGGGATGGAGTTTGGATGCCAAACATGAGAAGGAATTAGAAGGATTTGGAAAAGTGAAAGAGGAGTTATCTGTAGATGGTGGTGTACTGTTGCGAGGTTCCAGATTGGTAGCTCCTGCTAGATTGAGGGAGAAGATAATGGATTTAGGACATGAAGGGCACCAGGGAATGGGCAAAACCAAAGCCAGAATCCGTCTCAATTACTGGTGGCCAGGCATGGATCTTATGATTGAAAGAAGAATTAGAGATTGTCCAGATTGTTGCAATAGTGACAAAGTCTACAGAACTAGAGTACCGCCTATGGGAGTTAGAGAATCGTCGCACAAACCATGGGAGGTTGTGGCTCTTGACGTGGTTGGACCCATTCATGTGAGGGGTGGATGTAACTATATTTTGGTGTTAGTCGATCAATTTTCTAGATGGGCTGAATTATGCATCGGCTGTAGTATGGAAACAAAAAAAATACTTGATTTTCTAAGCGAGATTTTCAATCGTGAAGATTATCCTAATGCTATTGTGACGGATAATGGCCCACACTTTGTGTCAAGGGAAATGGAATCTTATCTTAAAGAAAGAGGAATTAGACATAAGAAGTGTTCCCTTATCATCCTGAAGGAAATGGTACGGTCGACAGATTTAACAAATGTGTAAAGGAGTGCATACAATTGGAGGTTGCGGCAAACAGGAATTGGAAGGAGGGTCTTAAAAGTTTCCTGCGTGCATATAGGTTTTCTCCCCACACTACGACTGGTAAAGTTCCTTTTGAATTGTTTAGAGGACGCAAAGCCAATACTTTGTTAGCACCAGGTTGGGTAAGTTGGGGAAAGGATGACTGCGTGTTGTGGGATGACATGAGAGAGAAGGATGAGCATGAAAGGAAATGTGTGCAGAGGAGGAAGGAATATTATGATGATAAAAAGAACACGTGTGAAATTATTGTGAAAGTGGGGGACAAAGTTTTAATTAAGCAACCAACGTTGTGTAAGAGTGGAAGTAGATTTATGGGTCCGTTTGAAGTCATAAAATTGTTTAGAAATGCTGTGAAGATCAGAGATGGGAGAGTATGGAATCTCAATAGGGTGGTAGTTTCAAAGAAAAATTAATGTGTCTAAATGTTCGGATTTACTCTTTTGTAAGTTTTGTTCTATTTATTCTAAGGTTTGCTTTGATGTAATGTTTTGTCATTCTAAGGGGGAAAGGTGTGTGGTAGATGGTAGAATGTATGGCTGGGGCTGATGTCACTCTGACATCAGATTAGAGTGTTAGGAGTGAAAGTTCTGTGTTGGATCTTAGAGGAGAGCGGTTGGACAGGAGGAGAGCTGATAGACAGAAGGTGTTTTTCTACATTTGTGGATAGGATGCTTTTAATAAAGAACCTACAAGTTTATTTCCTGGGTCTCTGCATCTTTACACCATCTCTAAGGCATGAACAATCAACAAAAACAATTTGATCATTTTCTTCCAGTCGAGGGTCTCTAAGATCAGGTCTAGGCTTTGTACAGAGATCTGTAACTTTAAGACAATCATGCTCTATGTCTTCCTCTTTTTCGACTTCAACAGTATCACTTGGCAGTAATGTTGCTGGATTCAACTCTGTACATCTTTTCAAAGTAACTTTCGGAGCTCCCAATATACTTGTCTCATACCTTGTCAGTCGGGCCCCTGTCAAATGTTGGGTTTTTGTTCTTGTCAGCGAAATTTCAACTGAATGTGGCACCATTACTGTCACTGGGTATCCCATGACTACCCCTTCACATTGGGAAAGACTTTGACCAACTGCAGCTACTGCTCACAGACAACCTGGTAAAGCTGCTGCAACCGGGTCCAAGGTAGCTGAAAAATAGGCTACTGGGCGATAAGCACCTCCGTGGACCTGTGTCAAGACAGACAAAGAACAAGCATCACGTTCATGACAAAACAGTGTGAAGGCTTTGTGTAATCAGGCATTCCCAACGCTGGAGCTCTGCACAAACTCTCTCTCAATTCAATGAAAGCACTTATCTGATCTTCATCTAGAGTAATGGGGTCTATAACCCCCTTCTGGGTCAATCGTTGTAAAGGTTTGGCAATCTCTGCAACATTCGGGATCCATTGTCTACAGTATCCTACCATTCCCAGAAACATGCGTACATCCTTCTGATAAGTTGGTGGACTTCTCTGCAAAATCATTGTAATCCTTTCTTGGGAAATTCTCCTCAACCCTTTATCAATCTGATGACCCAAGCATTTGATGGACTTTTGACAGTACTACAGCTTTGCAGGTGAGGCCTTGTGACCAAAGTCTCCCAGATGATTAAGTAGGACAATCAAATCATGTTTACACTCGTCCCTTGTCCTGGATGCAATCAATAAGTCATCAATGTACTGTACAAGAGTCGATTGGGAAGGTAATACCAATGACTCCAAATTCCTTTTCAGAATCTGGTTAAACAAGGACGGTGACTCCGTGTACCCTTGTGGAAGCCTGCACCAGCTGTAGACTTAATCTAGGAATTTGAAACTGAAAAGAAACTGGCTATCCTCGTGAAGTGGTACTGAAAAGAAAGCCTGTGACAGATAGACTACTGTGAACCACTCTGCCTCGCATGGAATCTGAAACAGTATCACTGCTGGATTAGACACAATAGGGCAACACTTAACCACCATGTCATTCACTTTTCGCAAATCCTGCACAATTCGCACTTTTCTACAAGGCTTTTTCAATCCCATTATGGGTGAATTACATGGACTGCTCAACGCTTCTTTTAAAACACCCAGCTTCAAGAAATCCCCAATTATTTGTGCCACTTTCATCAACACATCTTGTGGCATATTGTACTGTGGAAGTTTTGGAAACTCAGCATTCGGCTTCAGGGTGATTTTAATTGGCTCCTTCCCTTTGATCAAACCTACTTCTTTTCCTGTCAAATCCCAGACTTTCTCCTTAACTGTTCCCTGTAAATCTGCATGCAATTCCTTCCACGTGAACATTGGGAAACTCTTAATCAAAGGGGACTCTTCAAATGCTTCATTAAGAACCATGGCTGATGCCTGCTCTTCCTCATCATCACTATTTGTCTGGACTTCTATTCCTGCATCTGTACAATTTATGGAGCACTTGGTTTTGCACAATAAGTCTCTGCCTAACAAAGATATGGGACTTGAGTCGCACACCACAAATCTATGCAGTCCTGTATGGTTCCCAATTTCAATTTGTACTGGTTGTGTGATAGGATGTGTTAATTGCCTATTCTCCACTCCCACAAGCTGCACTGTTCTTCCGGAAAGGGGGAAGTCTAGTACTTCTACACTCCTTACTGTGGAGCGCGTGGCTCCAGTGTCAACCAAGAATGACACTTTATGTCCCATTACCTTTCCCTTCACAAGAGGCCCTCTCTGATCTACCTCTAGGGATGCAGCAAGAATACAGGCTCCTTCATCCGAACTGTCACTCATCCATTCTTCGTTTATTTCATCCTCACTGTGAAATGGGAATTGGTGTACTGTATTGTTACTGTTATCTGATCTCTGACCATTGACCTGCTGAGTAAGCATAACTTGTTGCTGCTCCATCGGGGCTTGATGTATGTGCATTTGCTGTCTAGGCACCATAGAAATCTGTTGCTGTACCGGTGCTAAAGGAGTATATTGTGCTCGTGGCACCTGCACCTGTTGTACTGGCAAAAAGTTTTGACCTCTATTTTGGACATTCGTGACTTGGCCCCTCACTCTGTACTGACATCACCTTTCTGAACCATTCCTTCCTGCACCATCAGCGGACACTCCCGCTTCCAGTGTCCCACGTTTCCGCACAGGTGACATGGCAACATCCTTTTCATGCACTGTATGTCATTCTGAATAACCACGTGTTCAAATCCGGACCACGCATCACGTCCATACCACGTCCTCTCCCCTCACTTGAGGCTGAAACGCAATAGCTCTCTGTTGCGGCAGCATCGGCAGCACTAAAGCTCCTTGCACTCCTGATTGTGCTGCCTTAATCTGCATCACCATTGCCTTTTCTTTCAATTTCTTTTTTTTTCATTCAATCTCATCACTACAATATTTTGCATACTGAAACACCTCATCAATCGGCTTTGCCTGCCAACAAATCAAATGATTCTTAATCATCTGCCCTACTTCAGGTCTCAACCCTTCAACAAATCTAAACACGAAATGCAACATGTCCTTCGGTTCGACTGCTTCCTTACCACTGTACTCCCTGAAAGCCTTTAGCAATCTTTCATTATAGGTATGTATAGACACTTTGGTTTTCTGAACTGTCATGTCAATCCTCTGCCAATCAATGTTTTTTGGAGAAACCCTAGTTTTGAGAAACTCAATCACCTTACAATAATTTTTCATTACCTCCGGTGACGGGGCGCCTGTAATTTTATGCCTCTCAGGTTCGCTTGTTGGCCAATCTACTGCCCTTTTACACTCAACCCATAAGTCAGCTGGTACAACTATCTCAAACAAAGTGTTCAAGTCTTCCCACAAACACTTGGAGTTTCACAAACCTGTCAGTTTGTTGATACCATTCAACTGGCTTCTCTCTCAATTTAGGATAATCATTGGTAAAAGACAGTATCTCACTTCAATGCCAAGGAACATGAACAAATTGCACTCCTGGAATTTACCTCATTGGTAGCATTTTGACTGCTTCTCCCTTCTCTGTTCCCTCTGTATCCCCTTCTGAATCTCGTTTTTGTTTATCTTTTCTCTTTGCCCATCTGCCTTCCCACTTCTCTAGTGCCCCCCAAATCTGCGCACTCTGCAGTAAGTCTCTTAAATGTGCTTTCATTCCTGCCGACCTTATGTGTTCAAAATCCTTTGCCTTGAAGTCCAATCTGTAACTTCGTCTCAAATGCTTTGTTGTCTTAAGATCAATGGCATGCTTCTCTGCTACTTCTGCTAATTTCTGATGTATTTTTCCCACTTCCTTTGTAATCCTCGGACACAAATACCTCAGCTCCTCTTCTGTATAGGATTCTAACCTATTCAATACCATTGTTCTCTCAACTAATTAGTTTGCCTCAATATTTAGTCCCACTCGATTCAGTTGCTTTTCCCCTTTTGAGGCACCTTGCGATGAGCTTAGACTATCCATCCAACTAGTTAACTGCTGTGCTGTTAACCCTTGTAATGGAATGTTACTCGCATTAACCGCTGGCAACTGTTGTACCCCTGTCCCCACAGCTTGTGGTGTCAAAAGTCTCATACTCTGATTCGCATATGGTAATGCCACAAGAGGACTAAATCCCACAGGAGATTTAAGCTCACCCAGACAAGTACTTGAAGATGATGTCGTCGGTGCTGAGTCTCCCACTCCCCTTCTCCCTAAGTTCTGTGATATCTCAATTTGTCCCCTGCCTCTGATTTCATCTGAGCATATAAGGGTACCGCTGGACCAACAGTAATCGGTAGCGATATTGCATCTGGAGCTGCACTGGAACCTGCACTTTGTGTAAGTGGTACTCTCATTGCCTGATTCATAACTGGTGCGAGAGCTACTGATGTCCCAGTTAACTGATTAGGCCTTGGCATATTCTGTATCTGTGCTGGCGGCAGTAACATTGGAGTCGAGTCAGTCTGAACTAGCATTGGTTGCGGATGCACCTGCTCCCTCGGCACCCAATATTTGAAACAGTCTCAAGAGTGGGTATATTCGGGTAAATTCCTGGTGCAGAAGGAGTAGGCACCTGCACTTGAGCTTTGGCTCTCATTCCTGCAACTGGTGTACTCTGCACTAACCCTGGTATCTGTCCTCCTTCTGTTTGTACAGTACCCGCGGCTCCCTGGGATGTTCCAGGAGTAGCAGGAGCGGCTGTAGCAATATTCCCTGTACCCCCTGCATAAGTCGTCATAGGCAGAGGTCTATCTCTTAGTAACTGCGTAATGTAATCCTCAACATCAGAATCGTCATCATCTACATAGGACTTTTTCCTTTTCTTCTTTTCCTCGCTCTCCCTTTCCTTGTTATCATCTCCTTTGTCTGAATCGTCATCTTCTGTGATTGCAGGGAACATCTTAATCTCCTTCATGGTTGCCATTCTCCATCTCTTTTGTTCCCAATCCCACCTAGCTTCGGCTAGTGACTTCTCTATCTTTTTTATCCTTCTATTAGTTTTCAGCTCATGCTGCTGTCTGGCCACTAGCTCCCAAACTGCTAAAGCCTCAAACTGTGTGGTCTCGGTAACTGTCTCATGTCATACAATGACAATCGCAATTGGTCTAGAATCCTTAAATTAAACGTTCCATGCTCTGGAAATGCTAGGGTTCCTCGATTCTTAGTCAATGCGCTCTATTGCTTTAACCAAAGACAAGAAGCTATGCCCTTTTCTGTCATTACGAGATGTGCTGGACTATCCTCCGGGGGAGTTGGTTCCCCCACTGAAGCCTTAATGTCTGATTCACCCTTCATCACACTCCTAAATGCCTTGAAAAACTTCATTTTGCCTGTGTTATGTATTACAATTCAATAAATGAAATGACTTTTACTCCCAAGATTCCCTTCTCCCGTCCGCTCACCCAATTGCCTCTCACGGACGGCTGCCAATCTGGTTGCGGCTTTTCTCAGTAACCGACCTATCCCAGCGCGGCTCACACTGATGTCACACTAACACACAGCAGCTGACAAAGTCTTGCGGCTTCGCCTCCCTCGGCTCAAATTCATTCAACTAATGCAATTATATTGCGAGCGTCTTCATCAAATAATAACTAAAACAAATCCGCTGGTTTACTACAGGAAAGGACACATTCGCTTCAGGGGCCTTACAGATTTCCACTAAAAGGCACTAGCTGGGACATTAGCTATTCTTCTTTCTCAGTCCCCCACGTCCGCAAGTAAAATTCGACCCGCAAACTTAACTCTCAACTGACCTTTGGGTCTGTCCTGGTGCACATAGGACTCGCTAAATTTCAGTCAAAGCTTCTTTTACTCAACATACATTCATTCAGACTTGTTGACCACACCCAATCAACCTACTAAACCAGACAGATTACAACATATACCCAAGTGTCTCCTAAACTTGTCAATATACTCCGGAGTCTTAGACCACACAGGGTCCGTACATCACCAACAACCACGTGGACAATTTTTTAGCACAAAGCGCTACACACATGTGAAGTTCGACAACTTTCTTACTTGCACACCATTTAGGAGTACGCACACTCCTACTAACTCTAAACTGGAGTATGTTAACTCCCTACACTTTACCTCACATACATCACAATTCACCTGCGGTCTGCTTAAGCTTAAGCGTAATACTACCACTCTCATACTATCTCAAATACGTCGGGAACATACCCAACCTCACTCACGGGATCCAGGATCTGGGAAAGTCATTTCTGGGCTTAAGGGAACATCATCTTTACTACCATTATCATTTCAAAAACAAAATTCAAACCTCATAAATCTGAACAATTGTACTCAATTTTAAACTACCACCATAACCTTTACTCACCACTTAACTAGTTCCCTAAGGAAACTAACCATCAAGCTGCTAAATAACAACTGCTAGCGCGCCTTGTCCTTAGTAAGTAAACTTACAAGGGGACGCGTATAGGTCGATGAATCTTTTGGATCGCATAGGGTATCCTAGTCCAGTATTGTGAGAAGGAAAACATCCACTCTAAACAATTTATAAATCAACACATAATACCGAAGACCAACCTAAAAGAAAATACCATCACTCATAAGAAGTTAGTTTGTTTTATTCCCTATTAGTTACAACTCTGATCAAAAACCTTTAATCCGCTGAACCATAATTACCAAACGTTGTTAGCAACACAAGCAATGAATTATCCGAATTTTTATTAATATGCAACCAACATTAATCAAGCATAGCGATTCATGAACATTGAATAATTCAGCAATATGAGTCAGTCAGTCTTAGTCCAAGTCACCTTTAGTCGCCCTCGACAGCCTACCTATCTCAAATTAGCATCGGCATGTGGGTCCTCATGCGAAAACAATTTAGTCAAAAATTAATAATTTGGAAAAAATCTAACTAAAAGAGAAATGTTTTTTTAACACAGCGCAGTTGGTACCTAGAAGAAAAAGCACACGATAGTCAGTTGAGTTATAGCTACCTATCCAAGATAGATCAGCAGCAAGTCAGTCTTCGTCTCCAGGTCACCAGTCATCAGTTAGGCTCAGGCTTACAAGGAGCAAGCCCAAATTTCAGCACTTTGGACAGCGTCTCCTGATGTCATCAACATTCGCCTCTCCGTTCTGATTTTTCCTCTCATGTCATGACTTTTTATTAGAGTCTCTCAGTCCGTCCCACAATTTACCCATTGGTAAACCTTATCAGGGGTTATGACTCTAACCTATAATTTTTGTTTACCACTTGTCTACGTTATTTTGAGAATCAAGTTCCGTGAACATGATTGGTCCTTTAGTCGATGAGGACATCATCCGGCTCTTCAGGTAACAAAATTGTTGCCCCCAGCTCTTAGTCTGTAGCTCCATTGTTCAAGTCCTGGGAAAGTACATTTAGCCTACTCTACACATAATTGTATCAATTTGTTCTGATCATCTCCTGTCCGCTTGTGAATTTGCAGATTTTTCTAGCAGTGTACCAATGATGAACTCTGTACAGTTCAAGGTCCTTTTCTCCAGTTCCAGTCTGCGGCAGCTCATCGCGTCTCCACGTTTAAGCAGACAAGGCCCAGCGCTGACTAGGCCTCTGGAATAGCTAATCTAAGAATATGTAACACCATAATTATAAATCTATATCCTTCATTATAGCATAATAATACAAAATATTAAGCATTTCACATTATTTTAGTACTGTTAACACAGATGGTGACCACTCCCCATGGGCACATTTTGCACAATACATGTTATTTTCAATTACTATTAATCAAATGTCAAATTTTCTCATTAGTCAATATCCGCAACTCATTAGCATATTCTCATATTAGCATATCTGCTGCAACACTTTCTAGCACAAAAAAGGTTTTCACTAGAAAGTAAACAACAAATCAACACTTTGCTCCATTTGGATCACTTTTGGTCTCTTTGCGCAGTCACAAAGTGTTGATAAGTCTGCCCCGGACAGACAACAGATGGCCATTCTTGAACAAAACTGATTGTAGTCCCAAATTAGAACGATTTCAGGATAGCATAACAAAAGTAGTTGGAAAGCAATATTTTACTCCTCAGGACTAGTATTCTGTTTTATTTGTTCTACTTCTAAAAATTGAAGATGAAACAAAAGGTAGACGCACTTAAGATGTATGTGTGGTTTGTGAACTGATTCATGCCTCTTGTGAAGAAGACCGCCATTGGGGAGTGGTGAGATTTTGGTTACCTATGGGTTCAGCTTCTTTGTATTTTGTTCCAAAAAGAATGGGTCATTGAGCACTATTCTTTTGTGGGGATGGTAGAATTATTGGTGCCAAAATATATGTAGAGAAAAGTACATTGTCTGGATTCAGCCCATCAACAAAGAATAATTTGACTTTTGAATGAACTTAGGCACCCAAACGGATCAATATCTATCATTAAACGTCCCAGTGGCTTACAAAGGGAGCTCATGCTTTCCCCAGCTTAAATTTCTGAAACAGATTCTGCCTTTCATTAACAATCATCTAGCCATTTCAGTCACAAATACATGTTTCCAGTCACGCTCAGATGATATTAATAATGTGTGTCCTGCTTCCTTCATTGACTCGCAGTTCCCTAGCTTTATTTCTTTCAAGTTTATCTGGTGCTTCGCTTGCAATTCCCTACTTTCGGCTAATCGTTCACTTCTCGTAGTGCATAAAAACAAACGTCAGATTTGGTAACAAGGCCCTCTCGGAGCCTGGTGCCATAACCTGGATCTCCTACCCAGTCCATTTAAAGTGCAAAAAGCAGTCTCACATGTTTTCGAATACTTCTAAGGACCTGTTTTCTACCACAAAATCTCCCTTTTTCTCAATCATTTGAATCCCTTTTCAGCGTTTATGTTATTTATTCTCTAGTGTGAGAAACTTAGGCCGTCAATACGTGAAATGTAAAATATAATAACATGAATAGTTGATGTGTATGCATGCGTGCTAATGTTTCAGAAATGCCAGCCAGGCAGGAAACCTTCAAATTTTCCTAGAATCCAGTCCTACCCTGAGCAGCACATAATCCAGAGATATACAGAGGCATATTTATGAGCCCCTAGCGCCAGTGGAGCATCACTTTTCGTGACGCTCCGTTGGCGCAAAGCCATGTGCCGTATTTACAAGGTAAGCCACTTTTTGTAACTCCACCTTGTACATATGGCCCCTTCACACACAGCCCTTTGTGTGGAAAGGGGTGCAATGGGTGTTACTGTGGCCATGCCACTGCAACAGCCATTGCATTTTGACGCTGCCTCAGATGTACGAGTTTTCGTAAACCTGCGGCAGCACCAAAATCTAATGCCACCCCAGGGGTGGCATTTGCAAGGTGCAATGAGGAGGAATACTTTTATTCCTCTTCGTGTTCTGCAGCGCACATAGAAAGAGCAAAATGTCAGACATGATTGTCCCTTGCTGCACATAAACAACCAATTCAAAATGATGCTTTGGCACTTCTGTGAGTGCTGCATCTTGCAGCACACACAGAAGGGCCAAATCGCCATTAGTGATTGCTTATGTTCAGGGAGGGACACCTTCCAGCACATGAACAACCAAACCTCTCAACACGGACATCCTTGCACGATGTTGCAAGATGCCTAAGTTGGCGCTAAGCAGCTCAATTTAGCACCAATGCAGGGGACAACACAGGGGTGTGTCATATTCAATTAAATACAGTGCATTCCTGAGTTGTGAAAATGATGGAGAGCGGCACTGCCAATTTGGGAGTAGTGTTACGCTCTTATTTTTTCTTTTAAATATGGCCACAGCGTTTACACTTGGTCTTCCAGAAGACTGGAAGTCCAGGCAGCCAGCTCCACACGGCCTACTATGATTGCTCCCACCTCTTATTGCATCTGGTGATGGGAGCTATGGTATAAAAGCCAATCAACAATATATTGACAGGTGAGGACTAGGAAAAGACTAAGGGCCTGATTACGAGTTGGGTGTTGACCCTCAACAACTCCATTACGGCAGTGGTGAAGTGGCCATCAAGGCAGTGGCCTCACCACCGTCGCATTATAATGCTTCCACTGGGCTGACCAGCAGAAACGCTGTATTACAATGTTTACAGCGTTTCCACTGGTCAGGCTGGTGGAAACAGTGTAGCAGCATGGGCCTTGGCTCCCTGAGGGAGATGAGGCCTATGACGTCGTGCACAGCCCCCTTGGAATACCAAAGCAGACTTTGCTCTTTCTGAGGGTGCTGGCAGTGGCCCCCGAGGTCTCCAACTCAGCCTTCCCACCAGCCTTTTCATGGCGGGGACCCGCTGTATTGCTTCACACTTGAAACAATAGGACATAATGCTAAAGGAACTCAGTACTCTTAATATGTAGTAGTGTATTCATTAAGGCACTTCCCAAACATCAAATGAAAGACATAAACATACAAGAATAAGGATATAAATCAAGTGATTTAAGATATCCCAGCAGAGGAAATGTGCGATATATCAACAGAACATATTTACATGAACCAAATTATCAATACTTAAAATACATCACAGATTCAGTTGCAGACAACATCCTCGCCAGAGACTGGGGAGCCCTCAGCAGTCATACAGGGAGTCTCGATCAGGACCAACAAAAGACCCCTGGGCAAAGCGTCCATTCCACATGTGAGCTCCTGTCCGAGCGCCAAGTCTCCCCATCTTTTATACCTTAAAAAACTCAAGGAGAGAGTTCAAGAATCGACCCTTCTCTTATGTTCTGAAATTAATGCTGGCTGTACTCGTCTGTGTCAAAATCACTCACAGGAGCTGGCCAGGCTCCCGTGTTTGCTCCAAAGCAGGGCCATACACTCCTCTGGAAAAACACAAACTCAACCTTGTGCACGTTATCAAATGTGCATCCCATTTACCATGTTCCAGACACCATCCCGCTCTGTACTTGTGAAGAGAGAAAAACAGCTCTGTGAAGAAAAACACCTGTGCCTTGCAGCGGTCGCAGGACACAAAATATAGTCACTCATACAAAATGGAGTCAATGGTCACCTGCTTGATTCACATAGCATCACAGTCCACCCTTTGGCCATTGACTCTCATAACAGGTGGACTTGAAATCAACACTCTTAGGTTAAAACTTGGATATTAAATTAGGCACGCTTTGTACACAGCTACATAGCATTATTATGACACAAATTACCATAATTATCCCACCTAAAATAGAACGAAGCTGACCAAAATCAGATAACCATCCAAATAGCCAGTTCCCCCACCCTTTATCTACATCTTGTTTCACTCTCTTGACCAGTTCATTCAAGATTCAAATGTGAGAATGGATTGATTTAGAGTGGTCCGACAGATTAAAACAATACATTCCTTCACATTTTGAACATTCATGATAATTTTTTAAAAGCAAATAATCAATTGCTACTCTATTTTGCAAAGCGACTCTCCTTGTTCTCTGCACATCCAACAATAATTATGCCAAAGCAACAGATGTGTGAATAATATTCTTGACCATTAAACACGCTATTTTATTAATAACCTGAGTGTTCTAAATGACAAATTTTGGCACCCCTACTATGGAAGCACCTAAGTTTATATACTCTGTTTTAGATAATAAATGGATTTCAGAGTCACAATGTTCACCCAGTTAAACTGTTTCTCTCATTTTCCAGGTATGTAATGCTGAGTGTAATGGAAACATCATAAGCCCCAACTGCATGAAAGCACACAATCCTCTTGTTATATTTGATGGAATGAGTGTTTATGCAACATTACCACAAGAAAATACCAATCCAATGGGCAATTTAACATGCTTAATATGACTAGCAGCAGATACAACATTCCTACAGGACATGGTATTATTTACATTTTTACACCTGTCATTACATTTTGTGCATAGAGTCTTTTGTTCCCACGTAATCTCTTGAGGGAGGAATGTCGCTTAGAGTTGCATTTGAGCACATTTACCAATACTGGTTGCCTCACAGGTTAAATTATAACAAATGTCACCTGTGGTGACATTGTGAGTTATCAAATGATTTAATTTTTTCAACCTATCATCGGTGGTCTCTTGACAGAACCTACAGTATTCATACAAAGACATATGGGTCCGTACATCACTTTCTTCCATCACACCATCTGCGTTTGTGGCATTAAATACCTGCAGCAAAATATTGGCGGGAGTAAGTATAGCAAATAGCCAGGCGGAAATTAAATCCATGGTACTTTTCATACTCGGCATGCAAAAGTCCGACCTGTTGATGACAGTTTGTGCCAGATCGGCCCACATGTTTTCAGGTCGATTCAGCAGAGGCTTTGCCCTGTGATGTCAGTCGATCACTTCGAGGTTGGGGGCTCCTGGTCCCACTCGGCCCCATTCGGACAGAACCAAACACACTCCAAGAACCAAACCCAGTACAACAACACTTCGCATTAGGCGCTAGAAAAGAGACATGTATGATTATTCTTGCAAGTCACATTTTTCAGCTGGCACATGCTCCCACTTTTCTTGTCCTGGTTTCATGACTAACAGAATGTTGTCTTTTCCTGTCGCTATGAGTTCTGCCAGTTCAAGGGGGGGGGACAATTCAGGGATTCTACCCACACCTTGGCACCTGGATTCTTATAGGTGGAGCCAAAGCCTCCTTCCCCTCACTGGTGAGAAGGGCTGGGACTGTCCCCTTTCTGACTGTTCCTCCATATACTGGAATAAACACAATTTGGGCAATTCTGTCTCCAGCTTGTATGACCAAATCAGGGTCTCTGCTGTTCAGTAATACCACTTGTATCTCTCCTTGATAGTCTGCATCAGTTACTCCCAAGACTGGAATGCCTTTAAGTACCAGCCCAGATCGGGGAGCTGTCAATCCGAAGTGCTCTGGGGTAATTTGTATCCCAACCCTTGTCTCAATGAGTACAGAATCTCTTAGTTGCAGGCTGTACATGTTCAAAGCATGCAAATCAAGACTTGCAGCCTCTGGTGTGGTGCGGTACGGAGTTAAAGCTCCAGCCGTCGTCTCCAAATAGATGATCATATTAGTTGCCACATGAGGTTGTATTTGGAAGGCTGGGGTTAGCATTCAAATTGAAGGAGTCTTTGCATTTATAAAAGGTCTATTATTCAATCATTGTAACACTTTATTCAAATGATCTCTCCAATTTTTCAACGACCCATCTGACAATTTTCACAATTTCAACAATCCATTCATTCCCTCAATCAACCCCACAGCTTGTGGGTAATATGGAATATGCGAACAATAGTCTTGTACCAATTTACCTTTAAAATGGGATCAGTTATTACTTTAGATCTGGAGTTGAATTCCATAGTACAAAATCAACACATCTAGTTTTTTAATTGTATTGAACTGGGTAGCACGTTTGCATGGATACTCTATCAAATAGCTAGAATAAGTATCCACCAATGTGCACACATATTGACATCCTCCACTAATCAGCATGTAATCAATCTGTCATATCTGGCCCAGCAACTTTCCTCTTGCTAGTTGACCCCTGGCCATCTGTGGGACTGATCTCTGCTAAGTGTGTTGACAAAGAGGACATTGCATAATCACTCACCCCACTTCACAGGTGATTGTTTTACCTTCAGCACCTCCTGTAACACCTTTTTATCTTCTACCAGGGCCTGTGTCACCTTTTCATGTAGGGCCGCAGTTCCCATTGGTCCCGCGCAAGCTCTGCCATTTCCAGTAAATGGCACTTGCTTTTTTATGCATGCCCTATTCGGTGGGTTTTAGGTAAACTCATCACACACTGCATTATCAGGATCTCAGGCCTCAAAATCACCTTATGCCCTATTGTCATCTGTTCGGTATCCACCAGAGCCCAATAACACACCAGTAGCTGTTTTTGTCACAGACTCCAATTTTCATACTGCTCCTGGACTGTGACATTCAACTCAATGTCTCCTTCCTGTATTGGCCACAAATCTAAAGCATGTTGTATAGCCTATTTTGCTAACGCAAAAGCACATTGCTGCTGCTCTCCCCACTCGAACTCATGTTTCGTCTGAGTTACCTCGTACAAGGGGGAGAAAATCTGACTCAGTTGAGGGATATGCTGCCTCCAGAAGCCGAACAGTCCGATGAATGGCTGGACTTCCTGCCTATTACGGGTTGTGGTTGTAGGAGGCTGGCCTGGCTTGTAGTGGGTACCAAAGGCACTTACACCTTGTGCCATGTCCAGTTATCGCTTATTAGTAGAATAGAGGTGTTTCTAGCAGCTTAGGCTGATAAAAGGTAGCTATGGCAAAGCAGCTTAGGCTGAACTAGGAGACATGCAAAGCTCCTACTATACTACATATATCATATGCACAATATCATAAGAAAATACAATACTCAGAGTTACTAAAAATAAAGATACTTTATTTTTATGACAATATGCCACAAGTATCTCAGTGAGTACCCTCAGTAAGAAGGTAAGTAATATACACAAGTTATATGTACACAAATGAAAAATAGGTAAGTAAGAGTCAGAAAAGTAATGCAAACAGTGTAGAATTACAATAGGTTGCAATAGGAGAACATAGGCATAGGGGCAACACAAACCATATACTCCAAAAGTGGAATGCGAATCACGAATGGACCCCAAACCTAAGTGAGCTTGTAGAGGGTCACTGGGACTGTAAGAAAACAGTCAGGGTGTCCAAGTTACCCCACCCCAAGACCCTGAAAAGTAGGAGTAAAGTACACCTACTACCCCAAAAGAGCACAATAGTCGTGATAGGGGGATTCTGCAAGAACAACAAACACCAGCAGTGCACTGACAACGGATTTCCGGACCTGAGGACCTGCAAGGCAAGGGGACCAAGTCCAATAGTCGCGACAGTGTCCGGGGGGCAGGAGCCCAGGAAACCCCGGATGAAAGTGCAAGGAAGCTGCCTCTGGATGGAAGGAGCTTGGAATTCTGCAAGAAAGAAGAGGACTAGGGACTTTTCCTTTGGAAGACAGATGTCCCACGTCGCGATGAAGCTTGCAGAGGTGTTCCCACGCAGAAATACCACAAACAAGCCTTGCTAGCTGCAAGGGTTGTGGTAGAGGTTTTTGGGTGCTGCTGAGGACCAGGAAGGACCTGGAGATCGCCACTTGGAGGAGGGGACAGAGGGGGTGCTCAGCAACTCAGAGAGCCCTCACAAAAGCAGGCAGCACCCACAGAAGTACCCCAACAGGCACTTAGAAGATTAGTGAATTGGAGTCCACACGAAGTTACAAAAGAAGGTCCCACGATGTCGGAGGCCAGCTCAGAGGGTTGTGCACTGCAGACGGAGTGCTGGGGACCCAGGCTAGGCTGTGCACGAAGGAAATCCTGGAAGAGTGCACAGGAGCCGGAGCAGCTGCAAATCACACAGTACACAGCTTTGCAGTCTAGTGTGGGGAGGCAAGGACTTACCTCCACCAAACTTGGACTGAAGAGTCACTGGACTGTGGGAGTCACTTGGACAGAGTTGCTGTGTTCCAGGGACCACGCTCGTCAGGATGAGAGGGGTCTTTTGGTGCCTGCGTTAGCAGGGGGAAGATTCCGTCGACCCACAGGAGATTTCTTCTGAGCTTCTGGTGCAGGGTCAAGGCAGGCTACCCCCAGAGCATGCACCACCTGGAAACAGTCGAGAAAGCCAACAGGATTAGGCACTACAATGTTGCTGGTAGTCGTCTTGCTACTTTGTTGCGGTTTTGCAGGCATCCTGGAGCAGTCAGCGGTCGATCCTTGGTAGAAGGCGAAGAGGGAGATGCAGAGAAACTCTGGTGAGCTCTTGCATTCATTATCTGAAGAATTCCCCAAAGCAGAGACCCTAAATAGCCAGAAAAGGAGGTTTGGCCACCAAGATAGGAGGATTGGCTACCAAGAGAGGTAAGAGTCTATCAGAAGGAGCCTCTGACGTCACCTGCTGGCACTGGCCACTCAGAGCAGTCCAGTGTGCCCCCAACACCTCTGTTTCCAAGATGGCAGAGGTCTGGGACACACTGGAGGAGCTTTGGGCACCTCCCCTGGGAGGAACTGGTCAGGGGAGTGGTCACTCCCCTTTCCTTTGTCCAGTTTCGCACCAGAGCAGGGCTAGGGGGATCCCTGAACCGGTGTAGACTGGCTTATGCAGAGATGGGCACCATCTGTGCCCATCAAAGCATTTCCAGAGGCTGGGAGAGGCTACTCCTCCCCAGCCCTTCACACCTATTTCCAAAGGGAGAGGGTGTAACACCCTCTCTCAGAGGAAATCCTTTGTTCTGCCTTCCTGGGCCAGGGCTGCCTGTACCCCAGGAGGGCAGAAACCTGTCTGAGGGGTTGGCAGCAGCAGCAGCTGCAGTGGAGACCCCGGAAAGGCAGTTTGGCAGTACCCGGTTTCTGTGTTGGAGACCCGGGGGATCATGGAATTGTCACCCCAATACCAGGATGGTATTGGGGTGACAATTCCATGATCTTAGACATGTTACATGGCCATGTTCGGAGTTACCATTGTGACGCTATACACAGGTAGTGACCTATGTATAGTGCACGTGTGTAATGGTGTCCCTGTACTCACAGTCCGGGGAATTTGCCCTGAACGATGTGGGTGCACCTTGGCTAGTATCAGGGTGCCCACACACTAAGTAACTTGGCACCCAACCTTCACCAGGTAAAGGTTAGACATCTAGGTGACTTATAAGTTACTTATGTGCAGTGGTAAATGGCTGTGAAATAACGTGGACGTTATTTCACGCAGGCTGAAGTGGCAGGCCTGTGTAAGAATTGTCAGAGCTCCCTATGGGTGGCAAAAGAAATGCTGCAGCCCATAGGGATCTCCTGGAACCCCAATACCCTGGGTACCTCAGTACCATATACAAGGGAATTATATGGGTGTACCAATATGCCAATGTGAATTGGTAAATTTAGTCACTAGGCTGTTAGTGACAAATTTGGAAAGCAGAGAGAGCATAACCACTGAGGTTCTGGTTAGCAGAGCCTCAGTGAGTCAGTTAGGCACCACACAAGGAACACATACAGGGCACATACTATGAGCACTGGGGCCCTGCCTGGCAGGGTCCCAGTGACACAAGGACTAAAACAACATACATACAGTGAAATACGGGGGTAACATGCCAGGCAAGATGGTACTTTCCTACAGTGGTGAACTCCTGTATCTTCTGTTTCACCTGCAGCAATACCTCCCTATATCCTGATGGAATTGAATTTCTAAGAATTTCACACTTTGGGAGGGTCCCTGAACTATTTATCTCCTAACCTTTGCACTGCAAATGTTCCACAAGCCTGTCTAACTGAATCTGCACTTGTTCTTGTGTTTCTCCTCAAATCATCAGATCATCAGTATAATAGAAAAGCTGCACCCCTGGAATGACGGGTACCTCATCCGAGTGTTATGCCACCAGCTAGCGGACCATTAGGAGTCTTAAAAAAGTGTGCTGTCTCTGCTGCCAGGAAAATGCTAATTGCTTTTGATTCTCAAGGGCTATTGGTATAGTGATAAAGGCATTAGCAATGTCAATCGTTGCATACCAGGTCCCTTTATGTCTCGGGCCACACACCATTGTTCCAAGCAGTGGTGACCGGGGCCACCACCTCTGCCTCTACCAAGTCCTGTATGGTTTTACTTATCTCCTCTTGCCCTCCCGGGATTCGGTACTGCTTTAGATGAACCACCTTAGAGGGTGGGGGAACCCTTCCCAGAGATATTTTTAAATGACCCACCCTCACTGCCACAGCTGAGATGTATCTTTTCTCTCCAAATTAATAGCATCCATCCTCGAAATTAATAGCACCCATCCTCGAAATATAGAGTAATTTCCTTCAGAACATCAATTAAAATGGTGTATTCAAAGAGGGGCACTATCATGACAGTGTACTCTTTTTGGCATTCTTCCTATTTTCATTTGGACCTTGGTTTGCAGAGTGGATGTTTCTTTTCTGCCCAACCCTGAAATGGTGAAATGTTGTCCCTTGACCTTTTTTGAGTTTCTATATATCAAGGAGGCCTCTGCTCTGGTATCTACCAGGGCACCTTTTGGACATTCCTGTTTTTCCAATGAATGTCTACATCAACATGGGGCCTATTATCCTTTCAAGCATGTCCCTGCACTGGAGTTTGGCCTACTGTTAGACCTGACAGCCCTAAGGTGGTCACCTCTAACTTTTTGCCTGCCTCTCTCCACTTTTTGGACACTGTTTTTCCTGGTTTTAGGACTCTGCACACTTTACCACTGCTAACCAGTGCTAAAGTGCATATTCTCTCTCCCTTAAAACATGGTGACATTGGTTCATACCCAATTAGCTTATTTACTCTACTTGTAAGTCCCCAGTAAAGTGCACTACATGTGCCCAGGGCCTGTAGATTAAATGCTACTAGTGGCCCTGCAGCACTGATTGTGCCACCCACATAAGTAGCCTCTTAATCAGGCCTGCCATTGCAAGGCCTGTGTGTGCAGTTTCACTGCCACTTCGACTTGGCATTTAAACGTACTTGCCAAGATTTAAACTCACCTGTTTCTACATCTAAGTCACCCCAAAGGTAGGCCCTAGGCAACCCATAGGGCAGGGTGCTATGCAGGTAAAATGCAGGACATGTACCTGTGTAGTTTATATGTCTTGGTAGTGTAGAACTCCTAAATTTGTTTTAAACTGCTGTGAGGCCTGCTCCTTTCATAGGCTAACATTAGGGCTACCCTCATATACTGTTTGAGTGGTAGATTCTGATCTGAAAGGAGTAACAAGGTCATATTGAGTATGGCCAGAATGATAATACAAAATCCTGCTGACTGGTGAAGTTGGATTTAATATTACTATTTTAGAAATGCCACTTTTAGAAAGTGAGCATTTCTCTGCACTTAAATCCTTCTGTGCCTCACAATCCACGTCTGGCTGGGTGACTTGACAGCTCCCTTGTGCATTTCACTCAGACAACCCAAAATATAGGATGCTCATTCACACCTGCACACATCTGCGTACTGAATGGGTCTTCCTGGGCTGGGAGGGTGGAGGGCCTGACACTTACATTTGAAAGGACAGTGGCCTGCCCTCACACAATGGACTGCCAAACCCCCTACTGGGATCCTGGCAGACAGGATCGAATTGAAAGGGGACCTTGTGCACTTCTAAGCCACTCTTGAAGTTTCCCCCCCTTCAAAGGCACATTTGGGTATTAAAACAGGGCCTCTGACCCTACCAACTCAGACACTTCTAAACAAGATACCACTGATGAAGAAAATCTGAACCAGAACCTGCAACCTGCTCAGAGGAACTGCCTAGCTGCCCAAAGGACTCACCTGACTGCTTTTCTGCAAAGGACTGCTGCCCTGCTGTTGCCCTGCTGCCTTGCTACCCTCTAGCTCTGCTGAGAAGTGCTCTCCAAGGATTGGATAGAGCTTGCCTCCTGTAACTTGAAGTCTCAGGGCCAAAAATACTTCATCCTGCAAAGAACTCCTTGTGCAGCGAAAATTTGACACACAGCCTGCCAGAAACGAAGCACAGCCTGCATCGTGGTGAGTAAATAACTGCACTTCGAACCAGAACATCGCAGCCCGGCTCCCCGAGAGGAGATTGACACAGCGCCAGCATTGCGACTGGAACTTCAACACACGGCCCACTGGATGGACGCATAGCCTAGCCGGAACGATGCAGCCTGACTTCCTGCGAGAAGAATCGACGCGGAGCCTGCCATGCGACTGAAATTTCCTGACATGGCCCACCGGATTGCCCAGCTGACTTCATCTTGCATGCCCAGGATTTCTCTGCATCATCCCAGGGGCGTCCGAATACCCCGCAACTCGAAGAGGATCCAAGACAGTGTGCCGGATATCGACGCAAAGCCTTCCCTGCGTGGAAACTTATCAACACATCGTCTGTGTGTGCCTTAGAAACCGACGCACACCTCCCCGTTTTCCACTCATCTCCTCTTCTGCGGTCCCTTGTGGAAAATATGAACGCAAACCAGGTACTTTGTGCTTGCAAGAGGCACTTGTTGCTTTTTCAAGACTAAAGACTCTTTTTATCATTTTCTAAGTGATATTTCAACGTGTACTTATCAAATCTTGATTGTTTTGACCTGCATTTACCCAGATAAATTCTATATTTTTCTAAACACTGTGTGGTGTATTTTTGTGGTGTTATTGCATGATTTATTGCACAAATACTTTATACATTGCCTTCTAAGTTAAGCCTGACTGCTCAGTGCCAAGCTACCAGAGGGTAGTCAAGGGATAATTTGGATTGTGTTTGATTTACCATGACTAGGGTGGGGGTCCTTGCTTGGACAGGGGTTAACCTGACTACCAACCAAAGACCCTATTTCTAAGACCTATTTTTTAGTCTGATTTCAACCTATTGGCTTTCCTCCAGGTTAAATCCAGATGTATGTTTTCATACCTGTGAGGAAACTCCTCTTCCCCCTTTTTTTTTACCTCAGTCAACCAATCACTGTCCAAGTCTTCTCTCTCTCTCTGTCTTTCTCTTCCTCCTTCACCTCTGGCTTGCCTTGATTCCTTTGCTTATTGTCCTTTTAATCACTGTTTAGTCACTTTCCTGCTCCCCTCTTTTCTGTCCAGCTTTCACTTCTGATATATTTCTCACATACTCTTGGTATCTAACTGTTTAGTCACTTTCCTGCTTCCCTCTTTCCTATCCAGCCCTCACTTCTGATACATTTCCCACATACTCTTGGTATCTATTCCGCTATCTGTTATTTCCTCACTCCATACTTCAACAATGCCATGAACATATCCCTCAGGGACACCCTATTGTTGTCCTTGCGGACCTCGGGCTGGGAGGCTCTTTTGGGTTTTATCCATTCTCCTAATTCTCCCAACTCACAGACTGCCTCAATTATCTGCATCAACGGATTACTTGTCTGATTGATCAGTCATTACATGTTTTGTTGGCTGGGGGAACTAACCAAAATATTTTGTTTCTCAATGCTGTCCAAAAGACAGAGCAGACCCTCACCCAGAAAAATGACGGTTTTCATACCTTCGTCCTTAATTCTTTAATTCTCTGCATAGATTCTCTCAATATAAACCAGGGTTTATCATTTTGTGGTCACTCTGCTTCTGTAAGATACTTATGATTACACCCCATAACTGCTAATTGTAACAGAGTGGTTTGATTGCCATCCAGATAACACCTAAACTGCTCCTGTACAGTGGAGTCAGTGCTAAGTGTATAGAATGTTGCTGCATCTCCTTGATCCAGCATCACTCCAGAGCCTCCTTTATCAAACAATCGCACCATCCACATAAGCAACATTTCACGAGGTCTTTGCTGAAAACTATCCATAATGTCATTAATCTCTTGCTGAGCGTAATCTTCCAGGGAGTGCATCATGACCCCCCCTGGATATTCTGGGCCTACTTATATCTTCCATCTGTATATGGGCTGTGCACGGATGACCTTCTGGCTTACGACTCACCCTGGCCATGATTTTGGCAACACTTTTCCCCAGAATCCCAAAATTCTGAAGAATCCAAGATGTTACCATCCCACTCCATTCCAGTCTATCCCTGCCTTGGCAATCGTTAGATGAACCTTCCTTTTATTAAACTTTTCCCTTCTCTTCCTATATTTGTACTGCGCCACTCGCACCGCAGATCTCTCAGCCACTGTCTGGTAGGTAACAGTTTATTTTGACATGAGAACATCGTAGATATATTTTTTGATTTTACCAACTGCTTTTCCATCTGAATATGTTCCTGCTCTAACTAAGCACATTTTCCATGCATTTTACAATGAGCATATAAGAGGATCCAGCCTCTTCGGCCTAACATGCTAAGCTCTTTCCCTTTTTCTATTGGCACTTTCTGCAAACAGGCCAATATATCTGCTGGCTCAGCATCTGCCATACACGCATTCTAGTTTTCACTCAAGCAAGTACAGCAAGACCTCCAAACATGTATTGAGGCCCTAAGGGCCTGATTTACAGTTTGGCAGAGGGATTACTCCATCTCAAACGTGACTGATATCCCATCCACTGTATTACAAGTTCCATAGGCTCTAATAGAATTGTAATACGGCGGACAGTATATCTGTCATGTTTGTGATGGGTAACCCCTGCTGCCAAACTCTAATTCAGGCCCTAGGTTCCAGATTTACAAAGACTTTGCAACAACCCGTTGTTTTTTACACAAATCTCTATGTACAATAATTGAATTGTAGACAGAGATTTGTGACCAAATCCAGTACCTTCCTGAGATAGGCATATAAGCAGAGTTTTTTTTTTTAAATATTTTTTTTATTTATTGAGTATTATATGAAAACATACAATAAAAACCAACAGAAGACAAGCCCAATGAACAGAAAAACATTGGCAATGTAACAACGTTCCAGCCTATATCTAGGGCCCCAAGCCTTGGCACCGAAGCACCCAAGGGATGCCGGCTGACACACAACATCAAAAAGTTCCAGTGCTACCAAAGGAGCCCCAACCACAGCAATGGGGACGTCTAGAACATAAATCCAGGAACGTATATAAGCAGAAATATTTTAATTTCTCCTATTTTTTTTCCTCTTTGTACATGAACTGTATTCTACAGCACACATACAAAAAGGAAAATTCCTTAAAGCATAGTTTTGTACAGGACGGACCCCGTGCAGCACAAAAACTGTTTTGACCACAACGCAGACAGCCTTGCACTATGGTGCAGGTGTGTCTGCGGTCATGCATGGCAGCCAAAAGAACACCAGTGAAGGAAGAGAGCAGAACAGGACCACATCTTAGTCTGTATGGCACCGTTCTGCTCTCTCCCACTGAAGCAACGCAATGCAGCAACTTTACTTGATGCGCTGCATTGCACCATTTCTTTGTAAAACACCCCATTTGGAGTTTTGTGGATGAAAGACATCAACCAAAAAGCGACAAATGACCCATCTGCCCTATTCAAAGTGCATAGATGGCGTACAAAATTTTAATAGGTTGAACAGCACATCTACTGCTTTTTGGCACAAAAAGAAAAGTGTTTATGTATACTGGGAAGTACTTTGAACCCTGAGTTTTAGTGAAGATTCATTGATCTACCTCCAGTTACAATATACCATGGATTTATCACATTCATGATAAATGATAACTGATTCCCTTAGAAGTTATTTTATTTCTCTATTTTGTTGAACTTGAATGTCCCTCTCCTAATCTCAGGTTAACTCCTCCCACTGAACCGCTACCAACGGTATCTGTAACATTGGAGTGTAGTTTAAGCGGTTATTTAAGATGGTATTTGTAATGAGGCAGCCATTAAACCTTTTGGAAGCAACAACCTTAAAGAACATATAGTTATTAAACATCAAGCAAGATAAAAATAAATAATTCTCTGCTTGGCTATGTAAATGTACATATACGGACATACAGAGAGCCTAAAAGAAAAGCAAAAAAAAAAGAAAAGAAAAGTAGATTATCAGCCATCGTATCAGAAATGTCTCCACCATGATACACAAGCATGTACCCCTGCCCTGAGTTAACCAACTGAATGTGAGTTATCTAGCATGTGCACAGATGCCTTGACCTAGGCATCACCCTGCAAATGCCAAGGCCCAGAAATGGTTTAGTGACCTTGAAAGGTGCACCACGAGTTCCCTCTGTTTTTACTGACTAGGCATTACTGTCCAGGTCCTGATTTGTTGACCTGAAGATGTGGTGGCAGAGTACAGATGTTTGTGAGTTATAGTCCTGACCAGACCTTTTGCCTGTATCAGAAAGGTGCATGGCCACTTGGCCCCTCTCAATTAGAGGTTCCACTTAAGTATAAAGGCCAAACTCTTGTGCTGACATCTAGTATGCATGTTGAGTGGGTGTGTACCACGTATATGTGTGGCAAATACATGACAGTGGGAGTGTATGAAATGTGGATATATTTGCATGGACCAGAGGGATCCATTTTATATGACTGTGGGTAGGCATCAAACACACAAAGGGTGATAGAAGGAATGCCTAGCAATCACTTGGGGTAGAATTCCAACCCATCATTCTTTTGCCTACCATGCCACCTAAGAATAGACCCAGCCATATGCAAATCAGTCCTGGTCCAGCTCCAATAGAAACAACTCAGCCTAAATTGTGAAAGCAGGTTCTCTCTGAACCAGGACACAAGCAAACCAAGACCGGTTTCACCCTGAATGGAGCTAGTCAGTCAGGTGTAGCTTGGTTCTAGTGGCACGGGATCCATGTCTGGGCATTCACTTGGCCACTTAGGGAGTTACAGAAAACACCCAAAAGGTGAAGGGAGGAATGCTTGCAATAAGTCTAACAACTGGCAAGCATTTGGGGTAGCATTCCAATCCATTGTTCTTTTGCCCACCATGCCACCTCACAAAAAAGACCCATCCATATGCAAATCAGTCTTGGTTCTGCTCCAATACGAACAGTCTAGCACGAACTGCCAAGCCAGGGCCTTTCTGAACTAAAACTCCAGCAACCTAAGATCAGTTATGCCCTGATTGGGGCTGATCAGTAGGGTGTAGCTTGGTTCCTGTGGCACAGTCAGCATGGGACCCACATGTCGGTACACCTTTGGCCACTTAGGGCATTACATCAAACAAACAAACAAACCTATGTCCAAACGGAAGTGCCATGGTGTGCAAATTAACAATGGACTGGGATACAGCCCTGAGTACTTATCAGTGGGCGAGATTAATTCAAGCATTCCATCCATCACACCTTTGTATACTTTTACATTTTAGCATGGCACAAGAAGGAGGACAGATGCAGCTTCTCCCGGGCAACTCAAACCTATTGCTTGCATTCCTGAAGTCAGAGTCTGGAGACCAAAGCACTGAAAAGTGGACTACTGTTAGAAATTCTTTGAAGACTTTTGAACAAGACATTGCTGATTACATTTTCATGACCAATTCCTTTTGGTAGATAGTTGTGGAGAGGAGAAGAGTCAACAGATTCTATTGTTAAAGGTGGGGAAGGTTCTTGGCAGAGCATGTCCTTTTGTCTTTTTCTGGTTGTTACTTCAGGAAGGCTGATGATGGCCATGTGCAAAATCTTCACACTCTATGGTGCCTTTTTTTGGATACTCCTGCTTGGGACCAGCATCATCATGACCTGCTATGAGAGCCTTGCACTACGGCTGTGTCAGTGGTTCAGCTATGAAACTGATATTTGAAAGGGCATCACCTCAAATCTGTTGCAGGACCATAGATATCGGATTCAGGTTTTCAGTCTAGAAAATCAGCATAAATGTGGGACTTAAGTCACCCCACTTTGATCCCGTTCCAAGTTCTTCTTAACCGAGGAAGGGAGGGTTCCACAAATTACATGAAGGGCTGTTCTGAGACCTGAACTGGTGTCTGAGGTACAGCCAGATTCCCTGAGGTGAGGGAACATCATCTAAAGTCAGCAACTGGTTGGAGAAGCGAAGCAGTGGGTCTTCCTAGTGCCTAGAAGCCTGTCTGCTTGCACGATCAGAGAAGGAAGGAGAGTGCCAGAAGAAGAAGCTGACAAAGAGGAGAAGCTCAGCTGTGCCCCCAGTGTGTGTGACACAACACCCAGAAATAGATGATTATCCAATAGTAGTATTGTCTGGATCGAACTGACCGGCAAAAGGTTGTCTGGCCTCCCAGAGCACAGTTCCAAAGGGAAGCTGCATAAATACATGCAACTGCATGTTCCCATGCTAACTATCACTTATACTGTCAGGGGACTGGTGCTGCCATGGCTGGTGTGCGGCCCAACAATGGGAGACCAGTTGCTGCCAAAGTAGGAAGCCCATCTGAGCCCATAGGTTGCACCTGCCAAGGATGCCTAGCTTGAGGCCATACCATGCACTGGTGACTGGCCTGGAGACCACATCACCCAATATCAGCTCTCACCAAAGCCATGTGCGTAGGTGGCACCTGAAGAAGCCCACAAGAGGGAAAGTGAAGTGATGGCACTGCTGCTGATGAACAGATACCAATCAGCGTACGTTGACCCTTACACACGCCATTCTGCTTCTTTCACAAAGCAGCTATGAGTGAGTAATGACCTCCAAAGACTGAGAGATAAGCACTGCAAACATGTGCAATGTGAACGTGTGATAAGTATTTATCCTAATCAGTAAGTCTGTTTTAATCAAAAGAGCTATCTGAAATTATTGAACTGATAAACCAGTTGTCCAGGAGCAACCTTTCAGTAAAATGTGCACCTGTGCCTAATTTTGCCTAAGCCTGACTTACTGGGAGTGACAACCCTAGATACCAAGAGGAGACAACGCAGAGCTGGGATCTGGACAATGAGGAAGGTTTAGCAGTTCAGAATAAGCCCAGATGTGAGATTGTTTAACCTTAAATCTGATACCTCTATAATTGTGTAGTATTTGATACAGATGCAATAGTAGATGTACTTTCTTTTCTAAAAAAGACAAGCACTGGGCCGAAGATGTATTGTGTCTGTTTATTGCTTATTGTCTGAGACTATAGCCCCGAGGTTCTCTCTATGAGAAGCCTTTCATTGCTTGCTTTTACTACCCTGAAAGCCAAGTGCAGATATGGTGTACTTGGCCCAGTTTTCTGAGCCACACCTGGAAGGACCCTAGGACACTAATGGCAAATGGCTCAGACCATCATGTTTAAGGCTCAGTGACTCTGTGGGTCTGACTTTAACCTAGTGTGCAACAAAGCCACCAATATTTTTTAAATTGCTGGACACTCTGGTAGATATGAACTTTTTCCTCAAATACTTTTGAATGTTTCAATATTTTTATTAATCTCTATTACACTCTCTCCCTTCCCTTTCTTGTACTGTTCACTAGATCATGAGAATTTGCCTTCCACTAAACTTGTAAAGGACCTGGTTTCTGGCTTCACTAAAAATACTTCCATATAGCCTCCTTTCAGGCCCCTGCCCTTTGTGGGAGGACTGGTAAAAAGGGTAAAAGCATCCAGCCAATCCTGAAGATACAAAGCACCTGAATGTCTTTTGTCCCACAACCAAAATGGTAGGAAGGAAAGGAACAATTGCGCACGGCAGGAAACATAGTAATGAGCACCACAAGAAATCAAAATATTACTGCCTGTTGTCTCTTTTCCTGTACCAATCATACAATTATGAGGCCATACCAAAGTTTCCATGCTTAAGTACAAGGCCTAGACAGAAAAATGCACCACAGCAAGTTAGGTGCAATAGTGAAAACTGTGCAGTCTGAAACCAGTAAGATAAACGTAAAATAAAATAGTTGGCAAATTGGATTCCCAACAATCAAGACAGAGGGCCTTATTACGACCTTGACGGGGGTTTCCTCCACCACAAATGTGGCGGATATCCCGTCTGCTGTATTAGGATCCCATTATATTGAAAGAAGATCGTAATACAGCGGACGGGATATCCGTCACATTTGTGATGAAGGAAACTCCTCTGTCAAGGTCGTAATAAGGCCCACAGTCTCCAAGGATCAACAAATGGTAATGAACCACAACGATAAGGGAGTGGTCCATCAAAGAGAAGAACACCAGGAGCTGAGCCTCAGGAAGCCGCTACTCCCTCATGTAGTGACCCTGAAGCAATGGAGGAAGATCCAATCACAGTGAAAGTGCAAACTATACCTCTTAAGTCTCCACCTACCAGCATCAAATGTAGCAAATAGGGAAACACAGTGCCAGAACCTCAGTCAGACAGCCTAGGGGATATAAAGGCCTCTCATGCCACCAGACTGACACCTGGAACAACAGACAGCACCATCTTGCGGTATAAATTTAACAAAGACAGTACTTTAGGAAGAAAGGAAGATTCAGACCATAGGACCAAAAAAAGAAGGAAAGACCCGAAGAAAGTATGCGGAGCAAACCTGAGAGTCCAAATCCCTCAGATGCTTTCGGGGCATTGCAACAACCAAAATTACCACCATGTAAGAAAACAGAGCAACAAGAATAGCTTCCAAAGGTTTGAAAAGAGAATCCCGTAGAATCATGAACACGAGCAGAAGGTCTCAAAAAGGAATAGCACCTTCTTGGGAGGAAGAAAGGGGCTACATGACTGATAAAAATATACCCAGAAACCAGGAGCCCTGGCACAATTGCAAAAAAGTCCCAGGGTGTAGAAAACTGTCACCTTGTTAGCTGTTAAGTTGAGGGTGAAAACATCAGCAGTAGTACAAAGAAATAGAAAGATAGTTCTTTGATATGGCTGTAACATAAGAGAAAGCTCTTTCCCCATCCTGGATTTCTGGGTATTAGGAACGTAGAGAAGATGGGCAGATTCATAGCACAAACATCTGGACAGACAAGAGCAGATTAAGAGAGCTTGAATATACAAAACAGTAGAATAATAAAGAGACTGATGACCGAAGGAATTTAAAAAAAAAAAAAATGGTTTCCTAACAGGCCCTCACTAAATGGCCTTTAGATCATTAGCAAGCCAACAGTACTCGCTGAGTCTGTGGACAAGACAGGCTGCTGAGTTCTGAATGACTTGAAGACAGGTTATTGGGGTAAACACACATCCAAAGAATTGCAGTGGTCTAGCCAAGATTAAATCAGGGAATGGACCACTGTTTTCCAAAATTAAAGGGAAGGAATGGCCAGCATTTCTTTAAATCTTTATTAAGAGAAAGTGAGTGTATGCAAGCTTTGTTCCTAGTGCAATAAGGAATTACATTTCAGAGCAACCAGAGGAATACTGGAGACCAGAATTTCCATCTTAGCAAGGGTTAATTGCACAGAATTAGCATCCATCCAGTCAGCAACAGCATGCATGAAATCATTAAAATGGGCTTGAAAGCAAACCTTGTTCTCCTTAAGGTGTAAGATGAGCTGAGTCTCATCTGTAGAAAAGAACAAACTCATATCAAAGGTGCAAATCAAGGCGGCTAAAGGATCCATATAACTATTAAAGAGATTGGGACTGAGGGCCAAGCCCTGCAACACACTTTTGGGTGTGAAAGCTGAAGTTGCAGGGAAACTGAAATAATTAAAAACTGGTCTCCTCTTGGCAATGCTTAAAAAACATAATTTGCTTCTTTCATATGCATGTGTGTTTTTTTGCTCTGCTCCCAAGACTTCTTATCAGTTTCTGTGTGTACTTGGTTAACCCTATCACCTGCTCACATTCTTGCATTCATGTTTTCAATTTACCAATAACAAAGAATACGTGCTTGTGTGCCATGACCCTAAATTCCTCCAAGCTTGCAAACACGTTTTACTCTTACTGTTTATGCACTCTGTTTTCCATTGAACGCTTCACCTGTCTTGCATCATTGTAAAACGTAGTCCTATACTGCTCTTTCACCATGTATACCTCTGTAACACTCTCTATTAATGTCTGTGATGCAACTTCTTCATATTTCAATTCCTTTCTAACATTCCCCCCTCAAGTTGATATTTCAACTACTGGTTGTAATCCTAAGTATGCACTTGGCACTAGATGATATGTATTGCCCTAAGCATCAACTACTCACATAGGTGTCCTAACTGTAAACTTTCCTCCCGCCTTTGTACAGATCCTTCTACAACATGCCATGCTATAATTAATTGAATACCACAACATATCAACAACAGTGTCACAAAGGCTGGCAATAAAGCTTTTAACAGTCCCGACATCCAGGATGGTAGTAAAGCAAACCATCTGCTGAACCAATTTTCTGGGGCACCTTCTTCATGTACCATTTTCTGCTGTAGATTATGCAAAGTTTGTAAAGTTCCATCGTCCGCTCTTCTCCTTCGGTGATGATGTAACAAAATCTTTGTATAGCTCACAGTGTGTTCATGTAGCATAGAAAGATTGACTTCCAGAATTACCAAGACAGGGGTGTGCAAAGTCACTAGTGAACAGAGGCCTCTCCAGTTCAGCGGAACTGACCATACAATAGTTCTCCACACTGCCAATAATAGTCCCTGAGGCTGGAGGTGCACCCCTGCAGGTCAGCCTTATCTATTGTGGCACTACAGTTGATATTCTGTCCTACATTAACAGTGCCATTTCCTCTGACACATAAAGAAACAGACACCAGTATCATTGCTATCTGAGGACTTACTGTAGTATCCATCCAGGTGTATCATGCAACATTATCATCCTCTACGTATGCATACTTTTAACTGCATCCTGACTATTATCAGTTCCATTTAATAAAGACATGACCTTACAGGAAAATTAAATATCAGAATGCCATTGATCAAGGACATAAACTGAATCCGTGACTCTAAATCCTGGCCTACGAACACAATCTGGGGTAAAGGATTTACTAAATAACTATTACACTCGGTGGGCAGGTGTGTTACTGCTATAAAATTTTAAACCTAAAACCATTTGTATCCATTCTGCAGCGTTAGGACAACCTTTTTTCTTCATTCGTGCTATCTCATCCTTACTGTCCTGCCTGTCTGCGAGGATGTTTAAAACGTTTGCTAAGGAGTCATATTTTGTGGCATTAACTAGAAGTTTTACTATCCTAAAATGTGTTGCTGCATTCGGACCTTAATCTCACACAGCTAGAGACATAAAAGAAATAAAGTTGTGTCTGAGGGTACATCTTTAGCTAAGTGTAACCTTTCTGATACTGTGGCATGAGGAATTAATGAGCACACAAAACACGATTCATTGGTACTTTCTAATCCTATGTTTGACATATGTTGATACCACATTATCTATCAATCTAGTATGAATACTATGAGACATATTTGTATGAATAGACAGTTCTTTTTGCAAGTGTGATATATTAGAACTAAAATATACTTTACTATAAAGAAGCAATAGCAGAAATGAGAGTGTCAAAAGACAAAAGAGGAAAAAGAAAACGAAAATACATAATTTTTGTTTTGCTGGTTCAAAATATCGTCCATAAGCAGAGGTAGAGGGGAGTGTTTTTGCAATCACAATCTTCTTCTCCCCTTTTGTTCCATTCACATTGCTGGTGATGCTTGGTGTGATACAGGGTTCATCTGAACGTCTAATAAATGGATCCATGGTTCCCTGCCGTCTACCTTGAGGGCAGTGGGAGTGGCCATCATTATGGTGAACGGACAGTCAAATTTCTGATCTGTCTGATTCTGGACAAAGTTCCTCACATACACCTTGTTGCCTATGTGCACAACCAGGAGGTTGACCTCAGAAGTGGCAAGCTTTTCCTTTCCTTTGATTACCTGTTTAGAAATTAACTGTACAGCTTTCATTAGCTCAGTGAGATAAACATGCATTTCATCATTCAAAATTTAATCTGTACTTTCTCCCTGTATCCTACTTCTAGTGGCAGGTATTTGCATTTTCATAACTCTTCCTGTTACTGTCTGATGGGGTGTCAGGTGATGATCAGAAATAAGTGTGTTCCTAAGGGAGAATACTGCTAATGGTAGACAATACAACCATTTTTTATGCAACGTGGCACGTAGCTTGCTGATCTTATTCTTCATTAAGCCATTTAGACGTTTAACAATGCCATTGCTCTGTAGATGATAAACAGAAGATAGTTAATGCTTTAACCCTAACATTGTGGTGAGATGTGTGAAAATCGCATTAACAAACTGCATGCCATTTTCAGATCTTATCCCTTCTGGAATTCCCGAGCGGGGGATCGCATCAAGAATTAGAAAGGTAGCGGCTGAGTTAGCATCACAGTGAAGGCATGGTCCTGCTTTAATGCATTGAGAAAAAGGACAAATAAGAGATACCAATAGTTGTAGCACTTGTCTATCATGTCACAAAGTTGATATGGAGAGCCTTAAAATGACCTTGTGGTCATAGTATGGGATAATTTATCATCTTCCATGTGGGATTTGGAGAGAACTGTTGACAAACAATACAGTTATGAATGTACTTGGTAGGCATATCAAACAAGCTGGGAATGAACCAATCTTGTTGTTTTTGCATAGGCAAATGATCTGTCATGATATTGGCTGGTAAGTGCAATTGATCAAGAGCTATCACAAGTAAAGCCTGAGGCATCACTGATTTACCGGTAGATATTTGCCTATAGATTACATCGTCCTCTGACTGGGAGCATCCTCTAATCTCCCATAACTGTTTCTTATGCGATGGAGCAGCTTCTTGTAACTCTCGAAGATGTAAATGTGGTGTCTCAGCATAATGAGATGTAACAGTATCTATGGTAGCGTTTGATTCAGACTCCGATGGCAAGGCAGTCTGAGCCACTAAAACAGGGACATATTGTGAATCTGGCGGTACAGATGGAGATGTGTGCCTAGCTGCATCTTTAGCTGCTCAGTCTGCTAATACATTTCCCCATGACAGAAACTCCTGTCCATTTGTATGTGCCACACATTTCACAACTGCCACTGCCTGTGTTAAAGGAAGTGCCTCTATTAAAGCCTCAAAGAGATTCCTATGCATAACAGGACTCCCGTCTAACTTTAGAAAGCCTCTCCTTCTCCATCTAATAATGCTTGAATGTTCAATTGTAGTTAAATGAGCCAAATCTGTATAGATTATAATGACTTTTCCCATTCCTTGCTTAAGAGCTGCTATCATGGCTATCAGTTCTGCTGCTTGTGCAGAAGAATGTGCTGCTAGTGTTATCTGCTCCACTATGTGGAGTGTGTTTGAAGAATCATGCTGTTGTGCCCTGGCTACTGCTGCACCTGTGTGTCTGACTTCTGTATCCTGATCAATGGTAGAGGAACCATCAACAAGCTAGATTAATGGTTCCCAACCTGGTGACCGGGGACCCCCGGGGGTCCACAAATCCTGCTTATGGGGTCCTTGACTGCTTAGAAAATTAACTAATATTAATAGAATTTATATAAATAAATTGGCTAACTGTACAATTGAAATTTTTAAAATGTACTGTAAAACCCAAGGAAATGAATTGGAGGCTAAAAACTAAATTAATATCCTCAAATTGAATAGTGGGAGCAATGGAGGTGCATCAAACAGAATGTAGTATGGACGATATGTGGCTTCGCATGAATTTTGAAAGCTCCACCCTTCCTATTAATTTGTTTTCATTTTATTTGTTTGCAAATTAAATAAAATGTGTAATCATTTGTGTATGTATTTGATGTAATGCTTGTTTCTGTATTTCTTTTGTATTGTTTTGAGGTTCAAATCATCAACAATGTACAGGCCTGGTCCCCTGGCTTCCAATAATGACTCAGTGGGGATCTCTGGATTCCAATAATGATTCAGTGGGGGTCCCTGGGTTCCAATAATGATAAAGTGAGTGTCCACAGAAGTCAGAAGGTTGCAAATTACTGAACTACACAATACTGCTGGGAATAGGATCCTCGGTTGGTTGACTAGATTCATTATGAGGATAAGTTGCACAGTCATTCACATCATCCTCACAATCTAATATGGGTTGAGCAAAAAATATTGTACGATTCACCGTATGACACTCCATAACCTTCAAGGATGGTAGTGACAGTATCTCTTAGTATCCAGATACTGTCTGGGTAGTTAAAGTAGTCTTAGCCTTCTGAATAATAGCAAACACTGCATGTTCTCCATAAAGCATCAAAGGTTCCCCCATGATAATGGGGGTACTCTTTTGTACTGCAAAGGCTGTAGTGGTGAGACCATCCTCACAGGGATAATTCTCTCTCATCACTGAATCCAAATGTCCACTAAAGTATGTAATGGGTTAATGTCCTAGAAGGTATTTTTGCATAAGGACAGCTGTCATCACTTGGCCATTGCAATGACCAAAGAGATTAAACTCCTTAGTGTAATCAGGAGTCCCCAAAACTGGACGCACACTTAAATGAGGGTCTGTGGCAGAGCCAGTCGACAAATAAAGACAAAAGTGAGACTATCCATATTCAAAGAATACAAGACAATGAACATCGTCATAGAGTACAAGACAAAGAGCTGAAGGAAGCATCCTCCAAGGATGAGTGACAGGTAAAGATCATGGTTTGATACAAGGCTCACTAATTTCTCTGTGTTTCCTTTGTGTTTAACACACAGTTACACTTGTTTCAAGTCAGTAATTTCCAAGAGTTGTGCTTGTTTCTGTACACCATCTCTCTCCTAAAGCACAAATATCTTCAACTTATTAGGCCCACATGTCAGGAGGCTTAAAAACATTTCCGAAAGTTATTAAATATACACCTATTTAAGAAGGAGGGGCCCATATAGCTCTCCTACAGGAGACCCACGTCACCACCACTGAAAGAAATGCAATTTGCAAAAGATGGGGTATATGCAACATCTCACTCTGCCATTACTAGGGAGTTCTGTTTGTATTCGTCCAGGGGTACCATTCCACAAGACACAAGACTTGATTGACCCAGAAGAGATGGGATATACATAGTGGTGACTGGGCACTTTGGGGGTTTATGATTTCCTGATAGCAAATTTTAGCGATTTGCTATTAGGAAATCACAAAGTGCAATGTACAACAGTGTGGTTAGTGATTTTCAGTGGTCGCAAATGAAACTGCCTTATAAATATTTAGACAGGTTGCAATTTGCGACCCACTCTGAATGGCTAGAATCACACGGATGGTTGCCTGCTGGGGTCAGCAGATTACCAGGTCTGTAATTGCTTATTAAATAAAGCATTTTCTTTTTTTGTAATGCAGCCTGTTTTCCTTACAGGAAAATGGGCTGCATTGCAAAAAGAAAACTGAAAAAATGTCTTTTCATTTTTTAAGAGTAAGCAATGGTTTGTGGCACCACTGTCTGCTCTTAAAAATGTTTGCACCCCCATTCGCAGAGGGGAAGGGGTCCCATAGGTGGACCTCTTCCTGTTTGGGAACGGGTTAACACCAACATGAAGTTGGTGATAACAGTGAATGTTTTGCAACCTCATTCTCGGTCGTAAAACTTTCTTACATCCCCCTGTGACTCACTATTAGGAAGGTACGTCTTTGACATGCCCCTTTGTTAGAAATGGGGTTTTTGGTTGGCAGTTAGGTTGTCCTCTGTCCAAGCAAGAACCCTCACTCTAGTCAGGGTAAGTCACACACAATCCAAAATCAGCCTGTGCTCACCCTCCGGTAGCTTGGCACGAGCAGTCAGGCTTAACTTAGAAGGCAATGTGTAAAGCATTTGTGCAATAAATCATACAACACCATAGTATAACACCACAAAAATACACCACACAGTGTTTAGAAAAATATAGAATATTTATCTGGATAATTGTAGGTCAAAACGATCAAAGTTGCAATACGAATTTTGTAAAGATATCACTGAAAAGTGATATTAAGAGTCTTTAAGTCTTTAAAAAGCAATAAAGTGTCTTTCAAGCACAGAGTACCTGGTTTCTGGTGGGAAATCTCCTCAGAGGGCCACAGGAGAAGAGATGCGTGGAAAAAGGGGTGTGTGCGTCGTTTTCCGCTCAGCACACACAGACTTGCGTCGTTCTTTTCCACGCGGGGAAGTCGGGCGTCGTTTTCCGGCGCGCAGACAGTCTCTTTTTGTGGATCGCGGGGATTACCAGATGTCCCGGGTCTGTGCGTGGATTCTCCTGCTTGTTTTCCGGCTGCGCGTCGTTCTGCGGGGCTGCGCGTCGAAGTTTCGATCTCACGGTAGGCGTCGCGTCGATTTCTCCTTGGAAGTCGGGCGTCGTTTTCCTTGCGAGGCCGTGCGTCGAAATTTTGGTCTCACGGCAGGCGTCGCGTCGATTTCTCCTTGGAAGTCGGGCGGCGTTGTCCTTGCGAGGCCGTGCGTCAAAGTTTCGCACTCACGGTAGGCGTCGCGTCGATTTCTCCTTGGAAGTCGGGCGGCTTTGTCCTTGCGAGGTTGTGCGTCGAAGTCTCGATCGTCCCGAGGGCGTCGCGTTGATCAGCGTCGGTGTGCGCCGTTTTTCTCGCCGCGAAACAAGCTGTGCGTCGAAATTTTCGGCGCACGGAGCGTCCACGTGAAAGGCAGAAGTCTTTTTGGTCCTGAGACTTCAAGGAACAGGAGGCAAGCTCTATCCAAGCCCTTGGAGAGCACTTTTACAGCCAGACAAGAGTTCAGCAAGGCAGCAGGCCAACAGCAAGGCAGCAGTCCTTTGTAGAAAAGCAGACAGGTGAGTCCTTTGAGCAGCCAGGCAGTTCAGCAAGGCAGCAGGCCAACAGCAAGGCAGCAGTCCTTTGTAGAAAAGCAGACAGGTGAGTCCTTTGAGCAGCCAGGCAGTTCTTCTTGGCAGGATGTAGTTTCTGGTTCAGGTTTCTTCTCCAGCAAGTGTCTGATGAGGTAGGGCAGAGGCCCTGTTTTATACTAAGTTGTGCCTTTGAAGTGGGGGTGATTTCAAAGAGTCTCTAAGAAATGCACCAAGTTCCCTTTCAGCTCAATCCTGTCTGCCAGAGTCCCAGTAGGGGGTGTGGCAGTCCTTTGTGTGAGGGCAGGCCCTCCACCCTCCCAGCCCAGGAAGACCCATTCAAAATGCAGATGTATGCAAGTGAGGCTGAGTACCCTGTGTTTGGGGTGTGTCTGAGTGAATGCACAAGGAGCTGTCAACTAAACCTAGCCAGACGTGGATTGAAGGGCACAACAAGTTTTTAGTGCAAAGAAATGCTCACTTTCTAAAAGTGGCATTTCTAGAATAGTAATATTAAATCCGACTTCACCAGTCAGCAGGATTTTAGATTACCATTCTGGCCATACTAAATATGACCTTCCTGCTCCTTTCAGATCAGCAGCTGCCACTTCAACAGTGTATGAGGGCAGCCCCAATGTTAGCCTATGAAGGGAGCAGGCCTCACAGTAGTGTAAAAACGAATTTAGGAGTTTTACACTACCAGGACATATAACTACACAGGTACATGTCCTGCCTTTTACCTACACAGCACCCTGCTCTAGGGGTTACCTAGGGCACACATTAGGGATGACTTATATGTAGAAAAAGGGGAGTTCTAGGCTTGGCAAGTACTTTTAAATGCCAAGTCGAAGTGGCAGTGAAACTGCACACACAGGCCTTGCAATGGCAGGCCTGAGACAAGGTTAAGGGGCTACTGAGGTGGGTGGCACAACCAGTGCTGCAGGCCCACTAGTAGCATTTAATCTACATGCCCTAGGCACATGTAGTGCACTCTAATAGGGACTTACAGGTAAATTAAATAGTCAATCATGGATAAACCAATCAATAGTACAATTTACACAGAGAGCATATGCACTTTAGCACTGGTTAGCAGTGGTAAAGTGCTCAGAGGTCAAAAGCCAACAACAACAGGTCAGAAAAAATAGGAGGAAGGAGGCAAAAAGTTTGGGGATGTCCCTGTCAAAAAGCCAGGTCCAACATGACCCCCCACCAGCCTAAAGCCAGGGGAGAACAATCACTATCCTGATGTACTTCCCTGTTTGAGGCGACAGAACAAGGACCCAGGCCCACAACAGCAGGGGCATGCTCCAGTTCTTCGCCTTCCTGACTCCAATTGGATCCCTCTGTCCATACTCTCAGGGCCCACTAAGCCCATCCATGGGGAACCTTTCTCCTTTCCTGCGGATCCCATCTGTGCAGCACCTAACCTTACTTTGCTCACAGATGTATCCCAGGAGCAGGATAGTACCCCCATGACCAACATAGTGGTGTTGCCCACTCTACCCCTGGGGTGTGACACTTGTCCCCTCCCCAGGGATAACTCTGTCCACCCGGACAGCAAGCCACAGTGATTACTGACAGCTGCCAGGGATGAGAGCCAGGCCCCAGGCCTCTCAAAGCTCTCCAACCACTGTGGCTGTGGAGAGTGGGGGGCGGTAGCCCCAGGTGCTGGGCACCCTTTAACCACTCTCCCTTCCACCAGGTCAGGGATGACAGCCTGAACCTGGTCCTCCCCTCTGGGGCTTTGTACCCTCCTTCCTGGAGCGGTACCCCCAGAGTCCAACATGGCCAGGGGGCTTACAGAAGTCGCCCTGTACCATTCCTCCACCAGTGCAGGGCTGTTAACCTGCCACTGGCCCTCCAACCTGGGGTCTGTACCTTCAGGTTGGACTAGGGCCCGGGGTGAGGCTTCCCTCCCCCTGCCCTCCCTTCTGGGGTCCAGCACCCTCCAACTAGGAGTGGCCTCCTCAGAAGACAACATGGTAGGGGCACTGTTATCAGTAGCCCCTCCCTCCAGGTCCGGGGGGACACCCTGAACCTGGTCTTCCAGCCCAGGGTCTGTACCCTCAGACTGGATCACCGCCTGGCAAACCGGGACTTCCTGGGGGGCACGCCTACCCCCCACCAGGTCAGAGTTTAACCTCTGCACCTGCCCATTCAACTCAGAGTCACCACCCTGAAGTTGAACAATTGCCTGGCACGCCAGGACTTCCTGGAGGGCACACTGACCCTCCACCAGGTCAGAGTTTAACCTCTGCACCTGACCATTCAACTCAGAGTCACCACCCTGAAGTTGAACAATTGCCTGGCACACCAGGACTTCCTGGAGGGCACACTGACCCTCCACCAGGTCAGAGTTTAACCTCTGCACCTGACCATTCAACTCAGAGTCACCACCCTGAAGTTGAACAGTTGCCTGGCGCACCAGGACTTTCTGGGAGGCACACCTACCTCCCACCAGGTCAGAGTTTAACCTCTGAGCCTGGTTCCCCTACCCAGGGTCACCACCCTGAGGTTGGGCAATTGCCTGGCACGCCAGGACTTTCTGGGGGGCACACCTACCCCCCACCAGGTCAGAGTTTAACCTCTGAACCTGGTCATCCAACCCAGAGTCAACACCCTGAGGTTGGACAATTGCCTGGCACAGCAGGGCTTCTTGGGAGGCACACCTACCTCCCACCAGGTCAGAGTTTAACCTCTGAACCTGGGTATCCAACCCAGAGTCAGCACTCTGAGGTTGAACAATTGCCTGGCACGCCAGGACTTTCTGGAGGGCACACTGACCCTCCACCAGGTCAGAGTTTAACCTCTGAACTGGGCCATTCAACTCAGAGTTACCACCCTGAAGTAGAACAATCGCCTGGCACGCCAGGACTTCCTGGAGGGCACACTGACCCTCCACCAGGTCAGAGTTTAACCTCTGAACCTGGTTCTCCAACCTAGGGTCACTATCCTGAGGTTGGACAACTGCCTGGTACACCAGGGCTTTCTGGGGGGCACACCTACCCCCCACCAGGTCAGAGGTTAACCTCTGAACCTGGATATCCAACCCAGAGTCACCACCCTGAGGTTGAACCATTGCCTGGCAGGCCAGGACTTTCAGGGAGGCACACCTACCTCCCACCAGGTCAGAGTTTAACCTCTGAGCCTGGTTCTCCAACCCAGGGTCACCACCCTGAGGTTGAACCATTGCCTGGTATACCAGGACTTTCTGGGGGGCACCCCTACCCCCCACCAGGTCAGAGTTTGACCTCTGAACCGGGTTAGCCAACCCAGAGTCACCACCCTGAGGTTGGGCAATTGCCTGGCACCCCAGGACTTTCTGGGAGGCACACCTACCTCCCACCAGGTCAGAGTTTAACCTCTGAACCTGGCCATCCAACCCAGAGTCGACACCCTGAGGTTGGACGACTGCCTGGCACGCCAGGACTTTCTGGGGGGCACACCTACCCCCCACCAGGTCAGAGTTTGACCTCTTCACCTGGTAAGCCAACCCAGAGTCACCACCCTGAGGTTGAGCCATTGCCTGGCATTCCAGGACTTTCTGGGGGGCACATCTACCCCCCACCAGGTCAAAGTTTAACCTCTGAACCCGGTTATCCAACCCAGAGTCACCACCCTGAGGTTGAATCCTTGCCTGGCATGCCAGGACTTCCTGGGGGGCACTCTCACCCCCCACAAGGGACACGCCGTCCCCAAGGGCCACACAAGAGTCTGGTTGGCGCAGGTCTCCCGACCTCTGCCCATCCGGCAGAGTCTGGGTTTCCCCCAAACCAGAAACGGTCTCACCTGGGTCATTCCTGGGGGGCTCTGCTCTCAGAGCTGACCCCTGACTTTCAAGATCCTCCACTGGGGTCTGCCACCCCCTCTCAACCCTATGTCTGGACTTCTGCACCCCCTCACTAGGAGTGGTACTGCCAGACACCAGAACTGTTGGGATGCTGTCTACAGTCATCCCCCCAAGTTCTTCTGCCACTGCGGGGCTTCCCTCAAAAGGTGGCCCTACGGTACAGGTTAGGCTCTGAGACCTACCTGGGACACTACAATCCTTTCCCACCTCACTTGGTCGGGAACCACCTAGACCACTCCCTTCAGGAGCACCCCCAAATGCCTCTTCAGACTCTCTGGTACTCACCCAAAAGTCTGCCTCCACTGTAAGTTCCCTGGGGTCAGAGAACTCACACTCCACCTGGTGTTGGCGTAGCTCTGGAAAATAAGGACCAGACATATGCTCTCCAGCAATTACATCACTCTGCCCTTCACATGTATTAACCACAGTACCCTTCACCCAACCACCTAGTAACTCAACCTTGGAAAAGCACTCTACTTCACCCTCCTGAGACTGGTGAGACAGTATCTGACTGTCCCTGACACTCAACCCAAACTCTTCTGGGATGTCTCTACACTCTATATCCAGGACGTCCACCAGGGGGGAACCCTTTTCTCTGTCACTCTCTGCTAGAGTCAGTAAAGTGTCCCTCCCCCCAGTAGGAATATGACTCCCTGTGCCAGTTCCCCAATCCTTCTCAGGGACCCTGTGCATAACGGGAACTACCTCATACCCTTGAACCGCCTGGGGTGTGTCAACTCTCTTCTTCAAGTTGGGTACCACATCTCTGGGCTTGTGCCCTTCTTCAGCAGTACTAGATGCAAGATTTTTGCTGCCACCATCTGAACTGGACTCAGCCCTTCCGGCCTCCAGTTTCAGCTCTTTACAGCTCAGCTCTTGAGCTGCAATCTTTTCTTCTTCCAGGGCTAAGAGACTTGCTGCCTCAGCCCTTTCAATAAACTCATCTAGCTCTTCCATCCACCGTGCTTGAGCCATGAGCCATTCTTTTTTCACTGGGTCTCTTTCCTCATCTGAGTCGTCCTCCTCCTCCTCTGAGGGGTACTTAGTCATTTGGTTTCTTGCTGCCTCTCTCTCTGCCCATCTGTCTTCCTCCCAGACTATGTAGGCACGTAGCATCTCTGCTTTAGTAGATCTCTTTGCTACAGGAAGGCCACATTCTCTGCAAAGCTTCCTTAGGTCAGCCTTATTGAGGTGGTCAGTAGGCAAAAAGAATAAGTAGGTAAGCGATCCCATTCTGATAGGATCTTACCAGCAAAAACCAAAATCCAAAGTCCAAAATATCAATAGTATATCCAGGAGGACATCAGAGACCAAAAGTCAAAAAAGAGATAAAAAATCAAGTTGACCTTCAACTGTGGGTAGGTAGTGAAATACTTAGCTACTGTATGTCACTGCACAAACACAAGTCCTATCCTCACCGCTGATCACCAATGTTAGAAATGGGGTTTTTGGTTGGCAGTTAGGTTGTCCTCTGTCCAAGCAAGAACCCTCACTCTAGTCAGGGTAAGTCACACACAATCCAAAATCAGCCTGTGCTCACCCTCCGGTAGCTTGGCACGAGCAGTCAGGCTTAACTTAGAAGGCAATGTGTAAAGCATTTGTGCAATAAATCATACAACACCATAGTATAACACCACAAAAATACACCACACAGTGTTTAGAAAAATATAGAATATTTATCTGGATAATTGTAGGTCAAAACGATCAAAGTTGCAATACGAATTTTGTAAAGATATCACTGAAAAGTGATATTAAGAGTCTTTAAGTCTTTAAAAAGCAATAAAGTGTCTTTCAAGCACAGAGTAACTGGTTTCTGGTGGGAAATCTCCTCAGAGGGCCACAGGAGAAGAGATGCGTGGAAAAAGGGGTGTGTGCGTCGTTTTCCGCTCAGCACACACAGACTTGCGTCGTTCTTTTCCACGCGGGGAAGTCGGGCGTCGTTTTCCGGCGCGCAGACAGTCTCTTTTTGTGGATCGCGGGGATTACCAGATGTCCCGGGTCTGTGCGTGGATTCTCCTGCTTGTTTTCCGGCTGCGCGTCGTTCTGCGGGGCTGCGCGTCGAAGTTTCGATCTCACGGTAGGCGTCGCGTCGATTTCTCCTTGGAAGTCGGGCGTCGTTTTCCTTGCGAGGCCGTGCGTCGAAATTTTGGTCTCACGGCAGGCGTCGCGTCGATTTCTCCTTCGAAGTCGGGCGGCGTTGTCCTTGCGAGGCCGTGCGTCAAAGTTTCGCACTCACGGTAGGCGTCGCGTCGATTTCTCCTTGGAAGTCGGGCGGCTTTGTCCTTGCGAGGTTGTGCGTCGAAGTCTCGATCGTCCCGAGGGCGTCGCGTTGATCAGCGTCGGTGTGCGGCGTTTTTCTCGCCGCGAAACAAGCTGTGCGTCGAAATTTTCGGCGCACGGAGCGTCCACGTGAAAGGCAGAAGTCTTTTTGGTCCTGAGACTTCAAGGAACAGGAGGCAAGCTCTATCCAAGCCCTTGGAGAGCACTTTTACAGCCAGACAAGAGTTCAGCAAGGCAGCAGGCCAACAGCAAGGCAGCAGTCCTTTGTAGAAAAGCAGACAGGTGAGTCCTTTGAGCAGCCAGGCAGTTCAGCAAGGCAGCAGGCCAACAGCAAGGCAGCAGTCCTTTGTAGAAAAGCAGACAGGTGAGTCCTTTGAGCAGCCAGGCAGTTCTTCTTGGCAGGATGTAGTTTCTGGTTCAGGTTTCTTCTCCAGCAAGTGTCTGATGAGGTAGGGCAGAGGCCCTGTTTTATACTAAGTTGTGCCTTTGAAGTGGGGGTGATTTCAAAGAGTCTCTAAGAAATGCACCAAGTTCCCTTTCAGCTCAATCCTGTCTGCCAGAGTCCCAGTAGGGGGTGTGGCAGTCCTTTGTGTGAGGGCAGGCCCTCCACCCTCCCAGCCCAGGAAGACCCATTCAAAATGCAGATGTATGCAAGTGAGGCTGAGTACCCTGTGTTTGGGGTGTGTCTGAGTGAATGCACAAGGAGCTGTCAACTAAACCTAGCCAGACGTGGATTGAAGGGCACAACAAGTTTTTAGTGCAAAGAAATGCTCACTTTCTAAAAGTGGCATTTCTAGAATAGTAATATTAAATCCGACTTCACCAGTCAGCAGGATTTTAGATTACCATTCTGGCCATACTAAATATGACCTTCCTGCTCCTTTCAGATCAGCAGCTGCCACTTCAACAGTGTATGAGGGCAGCCCCAATGTTAGCCTATGAAGGGAGCAGGCCTCACAGTAGTGTAAAAACGAATTTAGGAGTTTTACACTACCAGGACATATAACTACACAGGTACATGTCCTGCCTTTTACCTACACAGCACCCTGCTCTAGGGGTTACCTAGGGCACACATTAGGGATGACTTATATGTAGAAAAAGGGGAGTTCTAGGCTTGGCAAGTACTTTTAAATGCCAAGTCGAAGTGGCAGTGAAACTGCACACACAGGCCTTGCAATGGCAGGCCTGAGACAAGGTTAAGGGGCTACTGAGGTGGGTGGCACAACCAGTGCTGCAGGCCCACTAGTAGCATTTAATCTACATGCCCTAGGCACATGTAGTGCACTCTAATAGGGACTTACAGGTAAATTAAATAGTCAATCATGGATAAACCAATCAATAGTACAATTTACACAGAGAGCATATGCACTTTAGCACTGGTTAGCAGTGGTAAAGTGCTCAGAGGTCAAAAGCCAACAACAACAGGTCAGAAAAAATAGGAGGAAGGAGGCAAAAAGTTTGGGGATGTCCCTGTCAAAAAGCCAGGTCCAACACCCTTCTTAATACCGACTTGCAAAACTATTTAGAGATTTGTTAATAGACCACCGTATCGCAAAATAGCATTTGTAGATCCCAAAATACTTTGTTCTAATGGCAAACGCCCTATTCTGCAAATTGGACCGTTTGCTCACAGAATTCTTTTTAGTACAGCTGGCCCTTGGTTCTGCAATAACGTGGAACATACTACTGGGCGGGGATCCGAACATTGATAGATCCCACATGCCACTAGGTGACTCCCCTGTCCACCACCTAGCATGGACTTTCCTGACTTGGCAGTAGGGGTGGGGATTAGTGGACTCATGAAGACAACTGCAGCCTGGGATCAGAGACTTTTCTTTTTATTCTGCCATGCACTAACATAACATGAGTTTTGATACCTTCCTTTGCTCCTCAGGAGTATATGGGATGATACGTAAAATCAAGTATCTATGTCGATTAACGAGAATGTATATTACACGCACATGCAGAACAAGACAAGGTGGGAACTATTTTGGCCTGGCTGGGTAACCCCATGAGCCGGGGCTCCATGATATTGGAGATAGCAGTGGAGTCAGGTGACCACCTGTACACCCAACAAGGGATAAATGGTAGGTTTGCATGCTGCTGTTTGTGACTATATGCACCCCCTGCCAGAGCAAACCTGTCAAATGGTGGATGGCTTTCTGAGACCCCTGGCACTCCCGACTCTCATGCTGGAGAGGGTGGAGGTCCTAGGATGGGCCATCACACTGCAGGAAGTAAATCCCACTGCAAAATCTTTGGCCCAAGGTAAGATCCCTGGAACTGATGGGCTCCCAGTGGAGTTCTATTCAGTGTATGCTGACGCATTGGCTCCTAAGTTAGTCACTCTCTACACAGCGGCCCATGAACTGGGAGGCCTGCCTCCTTTTACTGTTCCTAAAGCCAGGCCGCCCCTCTCAAGATGCTAAGTCCAACCACTCCCTGTCCATGTTAAACATGGACTATAAACTTCTTAGCTGTGTATTGGCCACTTGTCTCCTCCCACTTATGACCAGACTGATACAACCCTGACCAAGCGGGGTTCATACCTAGTAGAAGTACTGTGTTGTACATCTGTAGGCTTCTCTCATTATTGGAAGTAGATTCCCAGAAAAGCAGAGAGCACCAGTGGTAGGAATAGATAAAGAGAAAGCTTTTGACAGCCTCCGTTGGTACTTTCCATACCAGGTAATGTTGAAGATGGGCTTGGGAGGGGAATTCATCAGCTGGGCCAACTTGCTGTATGCAGCGCCTATGGCCCAGGTTGAGACTACAGGGTATATATTGGATATCTATGTTGTGCAGAGAGGCACGGGACAAGGATGTCCACTCTCCCCGTTATTATTTGCCATAGTAGTTGAACCACTTGCTAATTGTGAGCAATCTAGGGACTAGACATACGTGGCAGGTTACATCACGCTGCTATTTATGCAGATGGAATGCTCTTGTTTCTGCAAGATGTGACTGAAGAGCTACCCGGAGCAATATCACTATTGGAGCATTTTGAGAGCGCTTCGGGCCTCCAAATTAACTGGCAGAAATCACGTTTATTCTCACTTAGCAAGGGGATACCCCCCACCACAGGAACTGCAAGGGCTGACATGGGAAGAGTCCTGCCTGAAATATTTGGGGGTCAAGGTTTACCATGATTCGGAATACCTGCTGGAATAGAATGTAGGAGCAGCCCCCAGGGGCTTCCTGGTCAGTGTAGATTTTTGGAAAAATTCTATCAATGTCTGTGGCAGGGAGAATAGCGATGGTGGCGCATCCTTGATTATTGCACCTTTTTAACACATTGCCCATCATAATTCCCCACTGACTTGTTTGAGATTTGGATCAATTATTAGTTGAACTTGTCTGGGGATCATGCTGGTGCCTGGTTGCGCTTACCAAATTGCAACACCCAAGAGATGGGTGGGGCCTAGTGGCTCCAGCTTTTGAGACTTCCTATCCAGTGGCACATCTGCAGGGGTTCAATCAATGTATTTTGTCATATCTGCACCCAGATGGGGAGGAAAAGGGAGCATTTCCGAATACCCCTTCACTTTTTCAGATACTACTGAACCCCAAGCGGCTGCCACAGGACATCCCCACTGACTTGCAGGTGGTTCAACATTGTTGGCGACGAACCCTACAATGCATCCGTACTAACATGTTCTTCTCATCTGACCTTCCGCTGTTGGGACAAAGATCCAAGACAGGCATTGACAGGGCTGGCAGGATGGTCCCATAATGAAGTGTCACGGGTGGGAGATCTTTACAGGAATGGAGTATTTATGTCCTTTGAGGATTTCTCCTCCACCTTCGGGATACCTGCAGGCCATTTTCTTCTCCACAGAGTGGTAGTGGCGACATTATGCAAACATTGGAGGGCTGGGGCGGCCGAGCAGCCCCCAACACCTGTTGTCAGATGCTCTGAACTGCGAATGGCCAAATTGGAGCGGTGACATGCCTGTATCAGGCCATATGTTCCCACATTATTACACTACTGGTGGACCTCAGGGAGAAGTGGAAGGAGGACTTAACAGTTTTGATCACAGAAGCAGCCTGTGTGACGATACTGACTACCACTTATAAGGTATCCCCAAAAGCTAGATTTAAATCAATTAACTTTTACTTTTTACACAGAGCATACCTCACTCCCGGCAAGATCATTGAGCTTTTCTGAACTGATGAGCTGGGTGCTGGGTTCATACACATAATATGGTCTTGTCTCCCCCTGGTCGAATATTGGGAAGGTGTGACAGACTGTATTATTGAGAACACACTGAGGTCCATTCCATGTACACCTTTGGACTACATACTAGAAGGGTTCCCTCATCCAACTAAATGTAAGATCACTACCAGGTTTGTGGATCCGGCCTTGGTCCTGGTGAAAAGAGACATTACTATGAATTGAACAGCCCGAAGGGGCCTCATGCTGACTAAATGGAGGGAGAAGCTCACCAGCTGGGCAGGATATGAGAGTGGATTCTGTATCAGGAGGCGCACGGAGGGCACAGTGGGATAGATACGGCCATAGCATGGGATCACCTGGTCGATTGTCTCAAAACACCTGAAGCTGACACCCCTTATTTTTCCCCGTGGACTTAAAGTGAATTGGATGTGTGACAAGATGAGATGAGCCTGATGTTGAAAGATTGAAGGCAGGCGTGGAGATTTATAGAAAATTTTATTGAGGGGAGGGTGGTGGGCAGCAGGGATGTGTTATTACTGACATTGTCATTATGCGTGCAATACAAGATGAGTGGCATTTGCGGTGGCGGAGGGGCTTCTGTTTGAATGAGGGAGGGTTATTTTCAATATTCGATGACATGCCTTGATGTATCACATTTCATATTAACACAAAGTTTATTTGCTATTGTCCAATGAATCGGGCAAGTCAGATACGTTGGACAGCTCACCAACTTATCCTGAAAATGCTGTTTGTATTGTTGAAAAACCTCAATAAAATTTGTTTAAAAAAACTTATTAGACTCACATACATTAATCAGGGCCAATGAGTTATTTAGCACACTACAGAAGACATTTGTCACTCAGACCTGGCTGAATGATGAATAGTTGCTCCTTCCCCTGCCCGTTGGTGCCCAACAAGCATGTTGAATGGTACACCATGTTTTTGGTATTGTCCCTTTTTATTCCAGGTTTTACCTTATCCCTACGTAGAATCCCTTAGCGACAGCATGTGCTGCAGGAAAAACACTCAATAGGAAATGCTTATGCATAGAATTTAAGGTAAACTCTTGTAGAGGTTAAGGAATCATAAGTGATTACTGGATGCCGGTTGCTAAAATGCTCCAAATCAGACAATGGGCCTCATTACGACTTTGGCAGTCTTTGGCAGTCTCAGGACTGCCATTTTGGCGGTGGCGGTCGTACCACCAACAGGCTGCCTGAGAAGACCACCAAATTATGACCATGGCGGTATTCCCAACAGAATACAACTAAAACACCGCCAGCACCGCTACTGCGGTCAAGTCACCACAGATGGCAGAAGGCACCTGCAGGCCGGCGGAGATCATTTTTCCGCTGGACAGATTACGAGGTTGCACACCACCCAGGTTTCCGCAGCATTCTCACCACCACGGAAACCCAGACAGAAACAAACTGCATAAAAGGAGACACCTACCTTCAGGAATCCATACTAGTCCGGAACCAGAACGAGACATCATCCTGCTGGGCCTGCTAGCTCAAAGACTTCAGAATCCTCACTCTGCCGACTACAGCAACCGTAAGTATGCACACTCACCTATTATTGTTGTATATTGTCAATTTATGTACACTCACACAACATACAATCAGGAAGGGGTTGCGAGGGTGACACTCACACGCAACAGTACACTGACACGCACACTCACATACAGCCACACACACACGCACATACACATGACATACGCTACAGCCACTTCACGCACACACATCACAAATACACACAGGTATGTTTGGGATCACAGCACAGGCCCAGTCTCACACAACACCACAACATGTCACAAGAATCACCACAACTGTACTATCGCCAATACATTGGCAAACACTCACAATTGACACTACCCAGGGACATATCAAACATACAACACAATGTACAACCAACAGGGAACAAACACACACAATCACACAACCAGACAACTTACTAATCGACACCCACATCACACACACACCACATCGTATCCATCAAACCAAACACCAGACAATACCATGACAATAACATGTTTCCAACATTCACATGCCCATCACACAACACACACCCTATCACTGGGGGTCAAAAGCACTGCACACACACACACACATACTGCACAAACAACACAGGAAGTACAAGCACCACACATACACACAAATACACACTAACATTGTCAGCCAGGAAAAACTCCAACCCTATGAAAAGAAATGTAGAATAAAGATGTAACCTCAAATCAGCAACTGGTTGGCTATATTGTATTTGGTTGTAAACAATGTAAAAGTCTAAGGCCGTAGGCCAGTACAAATGTGGCATTAGTGTGCACATAATGCACATATGTGTGCCCAGAACTTGACTCCTGACTGCCATGTAACCTTCACAGGTAGGGCATCAAGGGGGGCAGTCAGGCGCCTCAGGGATTATCAGAGGGGTGTGGGAGAGGGGAATTTGGGCTTAGGCTTGGGAGAGGGGCCTTTGGGATTTGCCTTTGGGGGGGTTTGTGTTAGATTTAAGCACCTCAGGAATTATTAGAGGAGGTGGCAGGGGTGTGTTTGGGCTTAGGCTTGGGAGGGGGTTCTTTGGGATTTGACTTGGGGTGGGTTTAGGTTTAGGCTTGGGGAGGCTTGGGTCTTCATGGGAGGGGTAGACTTCTTTGCAGGGGGAGGACCATGGGTACTGGCAGGGGGCAGGGGAGGCCTTGGAAGTGGAAGGGAGGGACTTGAGAAGGAACACTGAACATTTAGGGGTTTCATAAGGGGAGAGAAGTAGGGAAAAGGGCAAACTCCAAAAGGAAAGCTTTTTTACACACAGAGAGGGAGTGGCTGTCTGAGGTGTTGGTGTGGATGTCTTGGGTGTATGTTTGTGGGAGGTATGCTTGTAGGTGGTGGGTGTCTGTTGGGTGGGTGAGTGAGGGTGTTTATGTGTCTTGGGCTGAGGGGGGGTGGAACTGCTGGGGGATGCCGTGGTGGGTGGGTGACTGTCTGTTGGGGTGGTGACTGCTGTTATGGAGGATGTGCTGCATGTAGGATTGTCAGTGGTTGTGGTGTTTGCAGGTGTGGTGACTGGGGTGGATGTCTGAGGGTCTGCTGTGGTGCTGCCTGTGGGTAGGATAGGTGTAGAGGCTGGATCTGTGAATGTTGGTGTGGTGTCTGCAGGTGTGTCAGGTGTTCTGTCTGTGATGCTGAAAGTGATGGGGGTGTCAGAGCAGGTTGTGACTGTTGCTGTGTGTGCATCTGAATGTTGCTTGTGTGCATGCCAGTGGTGTGTTCTGTGGTGCTTATGTTTATCTGAGCTACCCTTGAATGTTGAGGTGGATGCATGCCTGTCTGTTTGTGTGCTTTAGCTGGGTCTGGGAAGAGGGGTTTGGGAAGAAGAAGGTGGAGGTGGGATAGGAGACAAAGGGTGACTGGCTGCCATCAGTGTGGAGGCCAGAGCCTGAAAGGATCTCTGTAGGCCAGCCAGTGCACCATGAATGCCCTCCAGTAACGCATTACTCTGTTGGATCTGAATTGCCAGTCCTCGGATGGCATTCATGATGGTCGACTGACCCACAGAGTTGGACCTCACTGAAGGCAGCAGGGATAACAGGGTCTGGGGCAAAGTTGCTGCTGCAAAGGAGACACCCACCCTCTTGGTTGAGTGAGCATGGCCAACTGGTTGGGGAGCTACAGGGAGTCAGGTGGTAGTAAGGGGTGGCGGACAGAGATGGTGCTGGGGTGGTCTCAGATGGTCCAGCCACCACCAGGGAGTGTCCACTGGAGGAGGATTTAAAAAATGAAGATGTTGATCCTGTCTCCCCCGTGGCAATCCCCTCACCCTTTGGGCCACTGGTTCCCTCTGTGTCTGTGTTATCATGACTTTGAGTCCCGTGGCCAGTAGCTTCCCCACTCGGCTGTGCCCCATCTCCTTAGCCGGCCAAAACTGATGCTGAGAAACGGAGAGAGAGGTAGGGCCATCACATTCTTTTTATACACATACATCTCACTATACACAACATTAACATGTCAACTATGTGTAATACACCACCAGGTAGAAACCGTTTTGAGCTAACATTATGTCACAACAGCATACATTCCACAACCCTATATGACAACAATGTCACCCACCACATAAGCCAACTATCTCACAACAACATTACCATCCTATCAGTACAGCAATCACAATTCCAGCACAAGATGACTTGCCAACATGAAATTGGGTCCCTATCCACAGCACCATTGTCAAACCAGCAATGGCAATTAGTGTTAACATTGATTTCCACATAACACATACTCCAAATCTACATATGCTCTGTGCATTACCATATGTCATGTTCCAGGAAAGGAACCTCATCAAATGCCAACCACAAGACAGCATATTGCTAACAAATCAAAAACATTACGGCCCGTATTTATACTTTTTTTAGCGCCGCATTTGCGCCGCTTTTTGACGCTAAACGGCGCAAACCTACAAAATACAATGGCATTTTGCAAGTTTGCGCCGTTTTTGCGTCAAAAAACGACGCAAATGCGGCGCAAAAAAAGTATAAATACGGGCCTACATGTCACTGTGTTCATAACCTTCACAATAGAAAATAGCTCAGATGCACCTACTCCATTTAGCATATCCAAATTTGAAGTATGATAGAGTCTAAACCTATATCACCAACACATGTATCAATTGTGTTATAGAAAAGAATGATACAAACTTTGTGGACCTACTCATCTTAGTCATTCTCCACCTAAAAAAAAGTCATGTCCACTAATAGGAGCCTACTTAGCACACAGGATTTACCCGCAGACAATCCTAGGTAGCATACTAACATCTTAAATACAAGGACCCCTGTCATGTGCATAATGCCACATAAAGTTCACCTTCTTATGATGAGTGACAACATCAAAATTACATTATTTAAGTGCCAGCATCACTATCCACACTTCAGGCATGAGTAACCTGAAATCTGTTGAGTACATTTACACTGACATATCTCACTTCCAAGGTAACCATGACAGAGACATACACATTGAGGCAAGCCAAATGAGTGACAACACATAAATTCCACCAACATGTGAATGTTAACTACCACACATTCAACACAATTACGTCAGTGCAAATTAAGGGTTGCACTACTAAAGGCCTTCAAAACATATCCACATTACCAATGTACAAATGATGTTGGCTAAAACCAGTGTATAATGTACCTACGTAGAAGATATCCTATTTAGCATGCCCACAGCACATTGGCTAAGGGAATTGCTGGGTAGCCACATACCTTTCAAATAACATGTACGTGGTACTAATATTCTGAACCATGTCAATGATATGGGTTGATACCACCATGCTTTCTAACATGTAGGATGTCCATTCTGATGAACCATTGCAAGTGCCAATGTATTGTCCTCACTTGCCAATGGGTACACCTCCTAACAGCTCTGAGAAAGTGTAGCAAGTAAGACATGTGAAGTGTCAGATTGAGATCATAGCCTCACATTAAGTAAATTTTCGTTTCACATCTCAGGAATAGTAGGACTGTTTTAACCTGTCAGACTCTATGTTGCAAACAGAGCTTGATCAAGGGGCATTGGAATTGACAGAGGCCAAAGAACTGCGCAACTTACCATCAGAATATTGGGTCTATGGATCAGTAGGTGGCAAGGATCAGCCAGCAGGGTACACAGAATAGTATGGGGATTCACAAATGACACAGTCACATGTGCATCACCATCTGCCTTTCTACAAAAGGGTTTCACAAAGGTGAGTAATATGTCCCAATACACAATAGAATGTGCACACCTGTGTAGCAATGTTATCATCTGTACAGCTAGGTGTTCCTAGGAGACGCTTTACCTTTTGCACTAACAACATTGTCACAGCTTAGATTCTTACACATCATACACTGACCTGCCGGAGGGATGTAAATCTAGTCAGTACTTACCCCTGTATGGCTGCTGTGCTGCCCTCAATATGCGGGCCATTAGGGGGGTCACGGTCTGAAGGGCATCCTGTCTTCCTTGGTAGGATATCCCCAGCTGGGCCTCTGCAGTCTTCCGGGCCCAGCGTCTCAGGTCCTCCCACCACTTTCTACAATGGGTCCTCTGCTGGCTGTGGACCCCCAGGATCTGCACTTTCTTGGTGATGGCACACCAGATCCCCTTTTTCTGATGAGTGTTGACCTGCATGGATGACACAGACAAGAGGAGAAAGTCATGTCCATATGCAGCATCCCAAAACAAGTAGGGATACAACTACAGTTAGTGGAAGTACAAAACATACCCTTCATCACACTTCAAACTCATTGTCAAGTTATAATCTACAGTCAGGCCATATGTGAAGTGAAGTCAGCCATACAACATGCATGAGCAGTACCAGGCGTTGGCTAGAAACATATGACCAGGATGTGAAAAAGAGGTAATGAGGGTTATGGACATGAAAATGTATTGTCAACATTCTAATGTCAACTAAATATAGTAGAAGACATATTTCTCCATGTGCAAAACATCTGAGTATTTAGGGGATCTGAATCAAGTAAACAGTCATATTTTGCATAGTTATCTGCTGCAAACCAAATTGTATGTTTCATGTGACATGATATTGAAATATGAGTGACGTTTATGTGATCATAGCAATGATGTATAGATTGATACATTCTGTTGTTGTGCCACATAGTTACCCAGCATAAGGAGAGCAAGACAACCTCCAACGTACCTCCCACTAGCAGACCTGCAAACCATGGAGGAGAGACATTCTCCAAATATTTTGCCTGGATAGGCATACAATCATGGTCAGTTGAAGCCAGATCTGATGCCTGCCATTTGCAATCCCCATAGCATACTTCCCATTGTTCAAGTCATGTCAGTGCTACACTTCCTGGCCACTTGGTCCTTTCAGAATACAGTGGCCCTAACTGCAGGGATGTCTCAGCTGATATTCAGTCTGGTTTTGAAGACTATACTGTTTGCATTGTTAACACACCTGGACAGCTACATCAGATTTCCCCAATGTGATGATTTTGCCCATGTGAAGGCAGATTTTTATGCTTTGGGACACATTCCACATGTGGTTGGAGCCATAGATGGCACCCATGTAGCCTTGCCTCCCCCAAGTATCAATGAACAGGTATATAGGAACAGGAAAAACTTCCACTCCATCAACGTCAAAGTGGTCTGTTTGGCTGACCTGTACATTTCACAAGTATGTGCAAAGTATCCTGTATCAGTCCATGATTCTTTCATCATGCGGAACAGCAATATCCCACTGCTGATGATATAACTGTCTACAAAGAGGGCCTGGCTGGTTGGTAAATCATAAATGTCATGTGTGTCTGTAACTTTTTTCATGCTACCAGATATGTGGGTGTCCAAGATTTATGTTTGGCTTGTTCTACCTATTCCTTACAGGTGTCTCTGGCTATCCAAACCAGCCTTTGTTGTTGACACCAGTGAGGTACCCAACCACGCCAGTGGAAGTCCACTTCAATGAGGCCCACAGAAGGATAGGGTGTGTTGTGGAGCAGACTTTTGGGCTCCTGAAGGCAATATTTTGCAGCATCGACAAATCTGGAGGAGCCCTCCTCTACTTAACCCAACAAGGTATGTCAAATTATTGTCACCTGCTGCATGCTCCACAACCTTGCCCTGAGACGTCAGATACCATTCATACCAGATGAGGGGGAGCCGGCAGATCCTGTGGGTGGAAATGCAGATTTGCCAAGTGAGGATGAGCATTATGAAGATGAGGCTGGAGACATCAGGGCAGATCTCATCAATCAGTACTTGAACTGACTCAAGGTATGTGTTTTCATGTTACAATTGAAATTCCTCTGGGTATTGTTGAGGTTATGCCTGGCATATCATGTTCTATTTACCACCATCAGTGAGGTCTTAAGTGGCTCAAATGCCAGTGATTCAGATATGCATGCTGATTGTTACTTGGAATTGTGAACAGAACTGTTATGTGTCTAGTTTAATGGCATGTATGTGCACAAGCAATGTCACATTTGTACTTGTGAATTGGCAATGTGGTGCATGTGTTTAACTCTGTCCTATTCCATAACTTTGTCAATCACAGATTAGCAGATTTTCTGTTTGCCTCATTCTCATTTGGAAATCTCTGGACAGTGTCACAGGTAGATGGGATTTGCAGGCTGACATGAGAAGTGGACATAGATTAAACCAGGTACTGGCTAGCATGAGATTTGTGGAATGTAATTTCAATGCCCAGACTGTCAAGAAAGAGGGATGGGAGTGTCCTTTTTCACCAGACTTGTTTGGTATTGGAGGTGTTCAAATGGTGCCATGTGTGTGTCCATTTGTGTAAAACACATGTCATAATGTGGGATACAGACCCTCTACCATCAAAATGGTTTGTGTTGTATGTGAACTACCTTGTACATAGCTGTCATTCTGTTTCTACTTTTCAGACCAATGTGTCTGAAGACTGACATGGGTGATTGGCAAGCCTACAGCTACCTGACCATGATAAGTGGAAGGTTCCAGGACTGGGGGCATCAGTACTCATCTCTGTCTGTATCATGGGGTATGGTTATTTGGAAGCTAATGTATGGGTATGTGCTAAGGTTTTAGCTAATGATACATTGAGCCAACTCTTTGCCTCTAGGGATGTGGAAAGAACAACATGTCCCCAACTTCAGTATTCTGTGGGTTGGTAGTGAATGACACCTAAGCTGAAACGCTGAAGTCCACAGCAGTATTTCTCTATGTGCTGATTGCTATTCTCCAAATATACATGTGGAGATATGCAATACAGGTGATCCGTGTCATGTCTATGTCACAATCCCAATGCAATATGTATCCTGGTTATACAGTACATGTGTGATGAGCATAGCAAAGGTTTTACATTAAAGAGGAACATTCTGCTACAATAGTTGTCATACATGACAGTTGTATATGGTTGATACATCAGGTTTACACAGGACCTGTGGTTAAGTTGTATATATTGGGGAGGACACAACAATATGAGTGATTTGAAACACAGATAAAAAAAGAAAACAGTGAAGGGTTCAGTTATGGTGGATGAAATCATCAGGGTAGCTGCTACACCATTTGGAGACACAAGTCCAGTGTCCTTGCACCAGTGGAAAATGGAGGTAGGTTTCAGAACAGTCAACAGGGTGTATCTGTGGCACACAAGAGGAACCAATCAGTAGAGGTTCACTTCCTGGCAGTGGGCTTGGTCTTGGCAACTGCTCCTCCTGGATGTCTGTCCACATTTGAGGCAGGAGGTTTTTCAGCAACAGAGATTGGGATGTCTAAGGTATTCCCTTTCCCTGGCAGGGCCTCAATTCCACTAGCAGCCACAGATGTCGAAGGGCCTGATGAATCATTACTAGTGGAAGAGGCCTGATGTTGGGTGCAAAACCTACTCAATGTAGTGTTCATGTTCGTCAGCACCCCAGCAAAGGAATCCAGGATGGCATTTTGGGACTGCTACTGCTGTATGGCTTCCTGGTGGTTGTCCCTCTGCAGCTGTTGGATTTCCCCCATCATAATCAGTACCTGGCCCATCATGCCTTGGGAATTTTGGTAGGCTCCCAAGACTTGGGAGATAGTTTTGTGGTCAGTTGTGTCCCTTGGAGCTCCCATCTTTTGGCCCACGTTATCCCCCCCATGTACCCTACCCCCACATGCCTGTGCCCCTGGCACAGTGTGCCCACTCCCACTGGTGGTAGGACTTTCATTGTCATGGGTGACAAGAGGAGACTCAGGTACCTGTATTGGGAGGCAAACAACGGAAGAGACTGACCTTGGGAAACAGGTTTGGGTCTAAATGGTTGCCTGTGATGTAGATGCAAGAGGGCTAGGAGGTGTCGATGTGGACAGGCTGAGGTTGGCAGTTGTAGACTGACCAGGTGTCCCTGATGGGCCAGCTTAGTCCTCATCGTCCAAACATCATGGGCTGTTTTCCTCGATGAGGACTTCATCCAGAGGGGTAGTGGCAGTCTCTGGTGTCCTCTCCATGTTACAAATAGCAAGGTTATCTGTAGGAAAAGTGGAACACACAGTTGCTGTAAGTGATGCAACAAGTGATGTTTAACTTTGACCACAAGACATGCTATGTGACATGCACACAATGCCTTCACATGATCCCCTGATATGACAATGACAGCTGCTTCCAAATCTTAGTTTAAACAAAGTGAGACACAAATATTTTCAACTCCATACACCATGCTCCAAGCTTGTTCAGTAGGTTAGTATTTAGATGGCTACTGACACCCTCATATCTTGCCTGAGTAATGACATGAGTAAGTACATATTTGCCTAGTAATGTGTATGGCATCATAGAGCCAACTAAAAGCTGAACCATGCACAGTGGTTTCAGAGCGGGCACACAGTGTAGGCGTTACCATTCAATCTGGGCATCTGCCTTTATGTACTGCAAGTGCATCCAGTTTGGCATTTAGTCGCCCCCACCCACCCCATGTGAGTATATGGCATTCTTAGGAAGCTGTTCTCAAATGCCAGTTCAGCTGGGGACACAACCTGAGCTGTGTTTTGCTTGTAATAGGGAATAGTGGTGGGCAATTGCATTGCTGTCATTACCATACACCATTACATATTAGAGCATTTAGGATGGGTTACTTTGATTGTTAGTTTCACATGCAATACATCTTAAATTTAGTGCACTGTTCTGGTTTTCTTTATGGGAAATAGTGCCTTCTGGGAGTTGTAGTGCTATCAGCTTCCAGTACTTCATATGCCATTTCCAAGGACGGTGGCCCCAGATTAGTTTAGTAGACATGTGGCATGCCAGAGAGGGGTACTTGGACATTTGGACAGAGGGGTGGTAGGTTGTTTGGTCATTGAGGTGGAGAAAGATGATCAGTGAGCATGCAAGACAAAACTGTTTGGCGACATGAATGTTGTGGTGACTTACCCGACTACTCTCCCCCAGGTATTCCTGTCAGGCCCTCAGCATGCAGGATGTCCAAGACCTCTTCCTCCCAAGATGAGAAAGTAGTGGGAAGAGGTGGGAGCCCACCGCCAGTCTTGAGGACTGCTAGCTGGTACCTGGCGGCCATGGAATGTACCTTCCTCCTGAGGTCGTTCCACCACTTCCTGATGTCCTCTCTTGTGCATGGATAGCTGCCTAAAGAATTCACCTAGTCGACTATCTCCATTTTCTTGGCTATTGATGTTTGCTGGACCTGTGTGTCAAAAAAGTATGACTCCAGAAAGGTATGGCTCTACCCTGACTATTTTGGCCACCATGACCCTCAACCCATCATCAGTGGTTAATACTGCTGAAACTTTTTTTCATATATTCTATATTTAAAATAATGTACACAATGAAGGATATTTATAGTTTTCATAAAAAATATTTTTACTAACTTTTTCCAAGTCAGAGATCTCTGAATGACTGTGAAGTCACCCAAGATAAAGGATAGGGAAAAGTTTAAAAGAAAAGTTTATTTAACTTTAAAACAATAGTTAATATTTGTTTTGTAAATAATAATGTAATATTATATATGTACTTATTTCAAATGTAGATTAAAAATTAAATAGCCCTATCAACTTAAGTTTGAATTATACCCTTGATTAATGTAAATATATTGATTTGTATACAAATTATTCTGCTAAAATTTGAATTAAAAAATACATTCCCACCTGAAGTAAATGGGTGTATGCTTCTCCCTAAAGCTCTCCCTAACTATCCCTCGCTCTTTACTAATCCCCTAAACCTAAACCCTAAATAGGCCCCTTTTCCCAGCTGCTCAACCTAGTCACTCACGCATTTGCTGCAAGGGCCCTGATTACGAGCATGGTACTTAATATTGCACCATACTTGCATCATTAATAATGATTCTGCGGAGTTAGTATCAACAGATTGTGAATTTTTGCAGACCACACAAAATCATTATTTGCCAATGTTCATTAAATTTCACATACATACATAGTTTATGCATTCAAAATGTGGGCTGTTTATCATATGCTCTATTTAGAGTATGGATTATTTAGTGCTTGTTTTTTAAGATGTGCCTGTGCATTTGAAGGGAAGCAGTGTCTTTGACCCTGCTTACAATCACATTTGCAACTTTCTCTAAATTATTGGGGTATCTATTTAGCTGCCTGAGGACTGGCCCTCATAACAGTAATTTCTTGTTTCATAAGCCTTCATAAGGAGGCAACAATTTTTGATTTTGCCTATTTTCTTATTTTTGTAAGAAGTTATTCAATCAACTGCCATCCTTCTCCTTCCTGACAGTGAAATTCCACACAATGACACATATCCCATCATGGCTGCCAGTAAAATAAGAAAATTTAGGTTTTCTGACCCAGAATTAGAGGTGGCACCAGAGGAGGTAGTAAAAACCATGACGGGTTAATAAGTCATTTAATGATGAAAAAAGTCTTAAAACTAGGACTTAGCGAGGGAGCTAACACCAATAAAAGGTAATGTACATTTATACCCTAGAGATGTGGAATGTGTGCTGAAAATATACCGTGATCAGAAGTGAACAATGTGTGAATTCTGTACCAAGCACCACATTTAGGGCCTCATTATGAGTTTGGTGGTCTTTTGGGAAGACTGCCGTGGTGGCAGCTGCCAAAAGACCACCATGTTGACTGTAATCTGACCACGGTATTCAGAGTCAAATCGTGAAGACTGCCAAAAAACAGCCATAAATCCGAAACTGGCAGGACACTGGAAGGAGAGAAAGAGGCGGTTCCTCCACCAGCACCGCCAGCCCAACAAAAATCCATTGACCAGATTACAAGCCACATATATCCACAGCGGTCCTTCCATGGCAGAAAACCATTGGCAGTGCGAACCGCCATGGTCACAACTCACTACTGTCTGAACACAACACCACATTGGATAATTAGAATATCTCACACCAGACACACTTCCACACCTCCCACACACTTTCTCACTGCACTATATAACACACCACCACACAACCCACAATCCTTTGCAACAAAAACACCATTCAGAGACACAAAAAGCAGGCAATAATATTACGATAGCACCCTCACACTATAGGCACACATACATATCACACTCAGCACCACCACATACCAGCACAACTAGCACATTATACACATAACGAGAACACACAATCCACGACAACCGTCTCACCCTCACAATGCAGAATTCATACGTCACCAATCACCCAACACTGCACCTTTACACTCAAAACACCCTCACACACTGTCTACATACCCACTACCATCTCCCCACAAAAACACCCAAGTTTCACCGACGATGAGTTGCGGGTCATGGTGGATGAAATTGTCAGGGTAGAGCCACAACTCTTTGGAGCACAGGTCCAAGAAACATTGATTGCCAGGAAAATAGAGTTGCGGCAAAGGATAGTCAACAGGGTAAATTCTGTAGACAGTAATTCACGCACAAGGGATGACATAAGAAAAAGGTGGAACGACCTCAGGGGGAAGGTGCGCTCCATGACACCACGCCACCAGATCGCAGTGCAGAAGACTGGCCATGAGCCCCACCTCCTCCCCCCACAGTTCACATCTTGGGAGGAGAAGGTCTTAGACATACTGCATCCAGAGGGCCTGACTAGAATACCTGGGGGACTGGCGTCTGGAAAGTACCCACAACACCCATGTCACACGTTTGTCTTGTCCTGCAAGCGTCCTCACCACCCAAATACTCCCTAATTAACTGAGTGTCCCACTACACGACCACCCAATCACCTAATGCCCCTCTCCTGCAAGATACCCCCACACTCAGCCCAACTGCCCACACTGCCCTTGGCAAAGGGACTTCAACTTCTGACTAATCATATCACTACGACTCTCAGAATCCACTAACCCATCAATGTGAAATCCTGGCATGTGCACAATACATCACATGTAATGCATGTATAACTAAAGTACGAGCCACACCATCTAGATTGTTCTGGTGACGACAGTACATGGCAGAGACAGCAATGCAATGGCACTCACAATAGCAACCAAAGAAAAAACACAGCTACAGCTCAGTGACTATTCCTAATGGTCACATATGCATAACCCCAAGCCTGAAATAGGCTGACCTGGGTTGGAAAATAAGATGGCAGACCCTATGCACATCCAGAGACAGGACTATTACCCTTGCATACTCACATACTGTTGTCCCACTAGGACACCATTGTGCAATGTGCAGCTATTATGTGTGACATTTAGCAAGCCTGAATATTCACTAGATAACAGAGCTAAACAATCATGTCAAGTATCAGACAAGACCAGAACTCGTCCGCAGTGCAACATGTACCAAACTTGAAGGACAAGTCCCAACATGGAGTATGGAAATCAAGTCACAGAGTTGTATGTACAACAAAGGAATGCTGTGCAACATCTGTCAGTCATTACAGGGAATCATGTTAAGCCACTGTCTGCATCTTACAAAGAGGTGACCAACCACACTTGCTAACCTGAACTCTGAGTCTCACTCCCTCTACAGGTAACCCTGCCATTGCCATCATGGAGAGGATACCAGAGACTGCCAGTCCCCCTCAGGATGAAGGCCCCAGTGAGGAGAACATGCCTGGATATCTGGATACTGACAAACAACCTGGCCCATCTGAGACACCTGGTCAACCACCTCCCTACCTCACCTTGTCCACATCAACCCCTCCCACCCCTGGGGCATCCACATCACAGCCAACCAAACACATCAACCCCTCCCACCCCTGGGGCATCCACATCACAGCCCCCAAACCATTGTCCCAAGGACGGTTCAATCAATTGTGTGCCCCACAGTACAGGGACCTCAGTCGAACTTGACACCCCAGACAGTGATGGTCCTGCTACCACTGGGAGTGGGCACAGGTCCTGGGGGCATGGTGCGAGGGAGGGATGCTGTGGACCAGAGGATGGGGCATCCAAGGGACTCCACTAACCAGGAAACCATCTCCCACGTCTTGGGAGCATACCAAAGTTCCCAAGGCAGGATGGGCCAAATTATCACCATGCTGGGGGAAAATCAAAGCCTGCAGAGGGAATACCACCAGGAAGTCATGCAGAAGTGACAGACCCAAAATGTCCACATGGCTTCCATTGCAGAGGTGCTGAGGGACATCAACACCACCCTGCGTGGTTTCTCAATACATCATCAGGCCCCTTCCACTAGCAATGTAACATCTGCCCTATCTACATCAGTGGCAATGGAGGCCCTGCCAGGGAAACCACATGCCTCAGACACCCCTCCCTCTGTAGCTGAAGAACTACCCTGTAAACATGGACGTCCAGGCACACCTCCGGCTGGAGCAGATGCTAAGACCAAACCCACTGCCAGTAAGTGAAACTCTCCTGCTTTGTCACCCTTTTGTGCCACTGAGACACCCTGCTGACTGTTCTGAGACATAACTCTATTTTCATGGTACAAGGACACAGGACCTCAGTAACAACCCGTTATAGTAGCTACATGACTTCACTCATCACTTTTTTGTTTATTTATTCACATTTAATTTGATTCTTTTCTATTCTGAAATACATAATAAATCACATTTGGACACAGCTACTGTATATGTGTCTTTAATGACACAACAACAATTGTCATGCTTGCCAACTGTGGTCTGGTAATGCCCCCCTGAATCGAACATGCTGTGTAATGGCCATCAGATGGAGGCTCCCTCAGCAGGACACACATGACAACAGAAACATCATAAGACAGATGTCAGAAAGGTTGAAATCCAGAGAAACACCGGGGTATAGTCAGTATTCCAATGTGCAATTAGAGTGGGACAGAGAGTACCATCAGGATGTAAGGGATGCCCATGGTAGGCTGACTACAAAGCAGGGTCACCTAGATTGGACCTATATATCACCAGGTACTGGCTCTTCACATAACCGTACCATAGCTACATATTCACATATCCCATGCAACACACAAAGATCATCACAGAGGAACACAGTACTTTACCATACACTTACATAGGCCACACACCTGTAGGACTGTCATTCACCTTTCTCAGTATACAGTTACCTGCACCTTCAGCAACAGGTTTTTAGCAACATCAGTATTCAAAAACAGCTAGGTCCCAATCTTATCACTAAGAACGCCACCAATTGTGAAGCCTCAGGCATTGATGCAAACATCATACTTGGGCCACTAACTACAACTGACATATCATAGACCATTTCACATCTCCCCAACCCCACTGGTAATAGGAAAGGATTAAGCAGTCACAACCTCACTTGTATGGAGGAAGTACAAACAAGGTGCCACCCACTGCACTTACATCAATATAATCAGCTATATGTTTGGTACACCTCTCATGGCTGTCAGCAAGTACCATTGCCTAATGACAATGAATACCTCAAGCCTAGTTTGCACAGCCAAACAGGAAATGGCTATATCAGTGAGTGGAAGGAAAAGAGGATCTGAAAATGCAGGAAACATAGCTGAGTAGTCCATCACAAAAGTGTATGTTAGGATCTGATGTAACTGTACATGACAAAGCAGAACATAGTGTAATGTACACTCTACAATCTATCAGTCTGCATCCACAATTCACACTTAGGCATTGGAGCTCACGACTTCCCCACTGATGAAGCAAGTCAGGAGGTATAATGTCAGCCATCTGCATCAAGTTGTGCACATTCAACACATTAAGAGGTCCACTTCACATACATGTATGTCAGTTGAAGTACTGATTGATGAGATCTGCCCTAGAGTCACCTGCTCCTTCTTCCTCTGGCTCTTCATCACTTGCCATATCAGCATTTCCAGCCACAGGCCCTGATGTCTCCCCCTCATCTTCTATCAATGGTATCTGACGTCTCGGGCTAGATTGTGGAGCATGCAACAAGCAATGATTATTCGGCATACCTTTTGGGGCGAGTAGAGGAGGGCTCCTCTTGATATGTCCAGGCACCTGAATCTTGCCTTCAGGAGCCTAAATTTTCATTTGATTATATCCCATGTCCTCCCATGGGCCTCATTGTAATGGAGTTCCCCTGGCGTGGTTGGGTACCTCACTGGTGTCAACAGCCAAGGATGATTTGGATAGCCAGAGTCACCTGTGTATGCAATGGTGAAACTACTCAAATGTTGAATGTGGGACTGGCTTGATGGTGATGACAGGAGACATAACTCACAGACACACAGTACAATGCAAACTTACCAAGTAGCCAGGCCCTCTCTGTCATGCCATTAGATAAGGGATATTGCTGTTCCACATGATGCACAAATCAAGCACAGATCCTACAAACTTGGCTGTGACTTGTGAGATGTACTGGTCTGCCAGACACACCGCCTGTGCCAGCACGTTGATAGAGTGGTAGTTCTTCCTGTTCCTATACGCCTGTTCATAGCACTGGGAGGGAAGTCTGCCTTCTCGTAGGCCAAATCCGCACATTGGGGGAACCTGATGTAGCTGTCCAGCTGTTTCAACAATGCACATAGTACACCCCTCATCACCAGACTGAACATGGTCTGAAATATCCGTGCTGTTAAGGTGAAAGTATTCTGGAAGGACCCTGTGGCCAGGATGTGTAGCACTGACAAGACTTGAATGATGGGAGGTATGCCATAGGGATTGCGAATGAAAGGCATCAGATCTGGCCCCAATGGAGTACAGAGATCCATGATGGTATGACGATTCAGACGATATGTCTGGATGACATGCCTATCCTCCATGGTTTCCGGGTCTACTAGTGGACGGTACACTGGTGGTTGTCTCACTCTCCTCATGGCAGCATTAGTATGTAGAGAGAGAATTGAATATACTATGAGTTATGCAGTGTGTACACATCATTTACACATTGTATTATTGCGTAGGCTCTCATTATTCTAATGAGACTACTGGATTTTGAGCAGCAAGATCGTCCACGGTGTGGGAGACTGGGTCTGATCCACTGTGGGTGACACTTGTCGCTCTAAATCTGGATTTTGCTCCGGCTAACTAGCAGTACCTCATCTCTACCAGAGAATAGGGATGATTGGGCAGCCGAGCACATGACATATTAGGCTTCTCAGGGAAGTCGTGGTCACTCAGGTCGCATCCAGTTCTCTCATTCATAATCCAGTCTCATATATAAATGACAAACAGAAGCAGTATAAGTTTCAATGACTGGTTTAATAAAACAACTGCATTTTAGATAGCAAAGCGTGAGCTGCAATAAACAGGACGACACAACATGACAGTATTAAAATGGTGACGAGGAGAGTGAAGCATAAGAATAACGCTATCATATTGTCACTAGGATTGAGGGACTATTTCCTATCTAAGTCATAATCTGAGCACATCATGTTAAACTGTAATTCTGCCTTTCGGGTTCCCCCGGGAGGACATCAACCCTGATACCTGAGCAAAGGCCTGTAGTCTGCGTTAGCATCTGCAGCAAAGCATTCAGCAATCAGCATACAGTCGTGGTTCCCTGGCTGGAATCTCCCTCTTAACGTGTAATAGGACTAGGAAGTGTTTCTATAATAACACAGCTGATGTTTTAAGAAAATTTCCCTAGGTAAGGATGTGTATTTTCTACGAATGTTGGAGACTAAACTTCTACCACGTTCACCGGCAATGTACCCAACTGTAGCCTTGAATGAAGCACAGAGTGATCAAGAATGTCTTGTTTGAGAAAACAGTGCTGGGCTAAGCAAAAACAGTTAGATAGATAGAAATAAGACAAGACCGTAAAACTGGTTATTGTAAAAACAACAATGCGAAGCTGAATAAAATATATCTAGGTTAAAGTGCACAGCGGCCTAATGTGTTAAACTAACGTGCATGGAGCTAGAACTAAAATGGCTACACAACACCCTCCCCTTGTCGGTTGAAAGTGGTTCAAAGCCAAAACTAAAATTTCATTGCTAAAAGCTCAACCTAAGATATATAAAAGCCAGGTCAATTTGGACAGGTCAAAAGGACACACAAGCATACTACGTGGCAATTTAAAACATGAGCATGTGACTTATAACCGAATTCAAAAGGCACGTCAATTTAGAAAAGTTCCAAACTAGGTACGAGTCATGGAGAACAGGAGATCTTCCACTTCGGCAGATGTCAAAACCGGAAAGTCCTAACCAAAAAGGATCAAGGAGCAAGTGTGTTCCGTAGCCCCAGTGTCAAACAAGGCGGCATCCCGTGGAGTGCGCATTGATGAGTTGTCGACAACTTCCTCCAGGGAGGGTAACTCATAATTAGCTTCACGCAACAAACGCAACCTCAATGCGCATGTCTGGTAATGAACCCTCAGCAAGAACAATAATAGATTAGCATCTACTGCAGGCAAGCACTGCTGTGAAAGACAGACTTCCAGCGCATATTCGAAAGAGTACCAGAGGCACCGAAACACGAGCTGCACACAATATAGAACTGGTCTGAATGACAAAGACCAGTCACATTCCAATTGCTCCAGGAGTGTTGCTCCAAAGTACTGCATCATTCGCTCACGACACAGCTGCGCTGATGGGAGGGCCGTCATTTCTCCTCTTTGCGGCGATTCAGCCATTGCGCATACACAACAGCAACAGCAGGATGCCAGCTAATAAAGCCAAAGTTATTGGAAATCCCCCAAAAATACTACTGAAAATTGAGTGGATAGCTGAAGGTATCAAACTGAATATGGAGGAGAAGGTGTGAATGAAACCAGAACCAACAGCTTTGAAAAAATGTGCGATTCCAGTTGTACTGGACGCCTTAAATATTCGTTCCAAGAGTTCACCAAAGTGTCTCGGAAAGTTTGTGTTTAAAAGGGACTGTATTTCTGCTGATGACCTTACCACTTGAAGGGCGTAGGTCTTGCGTGCAGATGTAAGGGCCACATGCTTTTGAAACAATAAAGCCTTGAGTCTACTTCACTTGTCAAAATTCACGTTTGAAGTAGCAATGTAAGGCCAAATATCAGCTACCTCCCTAAATTTAGTGGGGGGAAACAGTACGTTCCCGCAGCATGTAACGACCTTAGAGACCGAAACAACGTAAACTATTCCAGCCCGCATGCCACAACAGCCTTCACTATTGAGAAGGACGTAGCTGTCGTTTGAAAGCACCTGGAACGTAGGTCTAATCAAAGGGACTGGGACTCCCTTCAGATAACAAGCCAAGTTTGCAGCTGAGGCGTTACACGCCCCATGCAAGGACAGCTGTTTACAAATCATCGAATGGCTGACTGAAGTCTCGCATTCACTACCGCTAAGAAAGACCTCTTTTATGCCATTGAAGCATTTGTATGAGAAGGGAAGCTCCAACACCTCATGGATGTAACTATCTCCCAGTTTTTCATATCTGCCTACCAGAATGTGTTTTAAACAGGAGGTGAATTGTAGTGTGGATATAGGCAGATTAATAACCCCATGTATTAACCACTCAGCCGATGGTATTTTGGCCACGGTAAAAGGCAACTTTTCTAACTTCTCGATGTTAAGCATGGCATAAGTCGCTTCCTTCTTAGCCATTCGTTGTTGTTGTCGCGTTAGATTAAAAGAAGAAAATATCTCCCTTGCACTGACATGCTGCCATGGGACGCGACCCGCCTTCAATGTTTGAAGCGTCCAACCCAACTGCATAATCGACCTGATCTGACTCTGTCCATGGTGTAAAGAAAACATTTCTAATTGTATAATGTCTATAGCAGAGGAGTCAATGGCCCCCATTACAACCCTGGCGGTCGGTGTTAAAGCGGCGATAAGACAGCCAACAGGCCGGCCGTAAAAAAAATGGAATCATGACCATGGCGGAAACCGCCAACATAGACAGCCACTTTAACACTCCGACCGCCACGGCGGTACAAACAAGCAGCTTGGCGGTCACCGCCAACAGACAGGTCGAAGACAATGTACCGTCCACACTATTATGAGAGGCCAATCTGCCACCTTTTCCGGGGCGGAACCAACGCGAACAAAACCACAGCGGAAACAGGACTTGGAAGGGAAAACACTCACCTCTCCATACTCCAAAGACTCCCTGCTACGGTATTCCTGCTCCTCTACCAGGAGCACGAAAGACGGTGGCGACAACCACAGTGAGTACTGCACCTACAACACATGGGAGGGGGGAGGGAAAAGAGAGTGACACACACACGCAACACGCAAAACCCCCATCCTCACCCACAACAACATACACACAAATACATGCTGCATGATTACATTTACACCCCCGCCCCCCTGGAAGAACGCAAGGACAAAAAGAAATGAGTTGAACGAGTGTAATAAATAAAAATCCATTAGTCAAAACTTTAAATACAGTATATACAATTATGTACACCAACTACACAAGTCCGGATAGTGCACCATTCATAGTCCGTGGACCACTGGGCCCAAAAAGCATGGGCAAGGCCCACACTCAATACCAGACTTCAAATGGAGAGAACACTGCAGGGGCATCAGATCGAAATGAAACAGGCATCTCAGGGGGAAGGGAAGGGGGGGCACCTCAGCCAGATGAGGGCACGACGCCAGCTCCACGAGGAGGCTCCATGCCCACTGCTGTATCCTGGGGAGTGCAAAGCCACAGTCTCACAAGTCTTTACAGTGGGTGGGTTGCCCACTGCTGTATCCTGGGGAGTACAAAGCAACAGTCTCACAAGTCTTTACAGTGGGTGGTTTGCCCACTGTTGTATCATAGGGAGTGCAAAGCCACAGTCTCACAAGTCTCTCCAGTGGGTGGTTTGCCCACTGCTCTATCCTAGGGAGTGCAAAGCCACAGTCTCACAAGTCTTTACAGTGGGTGGTTTGCCCACTGCTTTATCCTGGGGAGTGCAAAGCCACAGTATCTCAAGTGGATGCCTTTCTCCACTGGTTCTGGAGGGGGCTTTGGGCCCAGAGTGCTTCATCCTGCCAAGGACTGAGGTAGTGGATGTGATACGCCTCTGGTTCTGGAGGGGGCTTTGTGCCCAGAGTGCTTCATCCTGCCAAGGACTGAGGTAGTGGATGCCTTTCTCCTCCGGTTCTGGAGGGGGCTTTGTGCCCAAAGTGCTTCATCCTGCCAAGGACTGAGGTAGTGGATGTGATACTCCACTGGTTCTGGTGGGGGCTTTGCGCCCAGAGTGCTTCATCCTGCCAAGGACTGAGGTAGTGGATGTGATCCTCCACTGGTTCTGGAGGGGGCATGGTGCCCAGAGTGCTTCATCCTGCCAAGGACTGAGGTAGCGGATGCCTTTCTCCACTGGTTCTGGAGAGGGCTTTGTGCCCAGAGTGCTTCATCTTGCCAAGGACTGAGGTAGTGGATGTGATCCTCAACTGACGGTGGTGCAACATGCAAGCTGCCCAGACTCCTGGAACTGACCACCAGCCTCGTACGACTGACCATTGGGGATGGCAACCATGTCTGCGTTGGTGCCACTGGCTCAGGATGTTGCGGGGCCGCTGACGGTGCTGGTGGTGCTGGTGGTGGTGTCAGTGGCATCGGTGCTGGCGGCGGTGTCAGTGGCATCGGTGGTGCTGGCGGCGGTCTCAGTGGCATTGGTGCTGGTGGCGGGCTCTGTGGCATCGGTGCTGGCAGCGGGCTCTGTGGCATCGGTGCTGGCGGCGGGCCCTGTGGCATCTGTGCTGGCAGCGGTCTTTGTGGTGGCAGTGCTGGTGTCGGTCTTTGTGGAGGCGGTGCTGGTGCCAGTCTTTGTGGCGGCGGTGCTGGTGGCGGGCTCAGTGACTGCGGTGCTGGTGGCGGGCTCAGTGACTGCAGTGCTGGTGGCGGTGCTGGTGGCGGTCTTGTCCGCCGTGCAGGTTGGCGTCGACGTGGACCTGCCCTTGATTTTCTGGCCCTTCCCCACCTTGGATGGTGGCGCAGCTGTCTTTCCACTATCTCCTTTTGTTTTGTCTGAGCCCTTTGTGGCGGTTGTGTTCGCCTTCTCCCTCCGGGATGTGGGCAACTTTTTGACTTTTGGAGATGGCGGACTGTCCTTGCCCTCGCTCCGTGGAACACTGGCAGCCCTGATGCTTGGAGCACTCCAAAAGCCCGCAGTTGCTGGCACCACTGTGCCTGGTGATGTGGTGGCTGAGGTGCTGGGTTGGGACCTGGAAAGGCGGGCCCTAGGGGACGGACGGGGGTGGAGGTGTAGGGAAGAGGTCAATAGTAGACAGGAAAAGCTTTTAGACACACTGGGACGGGTAGATGGAGTGGGTTTGGGAGTGGAGGAAGAGATATTGGTTGTAGGAGGTGTACGTCTGCTGAATGTTGGTGAAGGTGCATGGGCTGGAGGCTGTTGTGAGGTGGATGGCTGTTGGGTGGGTGTGTGGCTGCGTTTGTGTACTTTGGGAGGAGGACTCACAGACACACCTGGAGAGGACACAGGGAATGTGTGAATGGTAGTGGGAGTAGTGAGTGCACATGAGCGGTGTGTGGTGATGGGCGTGCTGGTGATGGAGGTAGTGGCTGAACATAAGTGCATGCAGGTGTGAGTGGAGACGAGACAGGGAGGGAGGAGGGAGATGTGAAGGAGGGGGACACAGTGGAGGCAGTGGATGTAGGTATGTGTGCATGGGTATGATGCTTGTGTGAGTGCCTGTGGGATGTGTGGTGCTTATGTTTGCCTGAGCCACTCTTGTGTGTTGAGGTGTGTGCATGCTGGTCTGATGGTGTGCTTGGGATAGGCTGAGGTACAGGGGATTGGGTCTGGGTGGAGGATGTTAGAGGGGGGAGGCTGGACACAGGGACAATGGCTGCCATTAGTGCTGAAGCCAGAGCCTGAAATGCTCTCTGTTGGGCTGCCTGGCCAGAATGAATGCCCTCCAGGTATGCATTTGTTTGTTGCAAATGCCTCTCTACACCCTGGATGTCATCCAGAATGGTTGACTGCCCAACAGTAAGGGATCTCAGGAGGTCAATAGCCTCCTCACTGAGGGCAGCAGGGCTGACTGGGGAGGGGCCTGAGGTGCCTGGGGCGAAGGAGATGCCCACCCTCCTGGGTGAGCGGCCACGGGACACACGCTGAGGGGCAGCTGGGAGGGCGGTGCTGGTAGGGGGGGTGGCGGCTGTACCTGTTGATGCGGGGGTCACAGAGGGGCCCGCCACCGCAAGGGAGCTCCCATCAGAGGAAGAGTCGCTGATGTCACCTCTGATCCCCGTCGTGGAGCTCCCCTCGCCCTCCGTCCCACTGGTGGCTTCAGAGTCCGTTGTCTCACCCTCCAGGGCCATGTGGGATGCAGCTCCCTCCTGCTCCGGTGCCACTGCTCCTCGGCCTGATGATGCTAATGCACACAAGAACAGGGAGACCACAAAAAGGGTGGGGGAAAGACAGAAGGAAGACATATTTAGTGCATGCAATACCACTACCGTTGGCGCACACTACAGACACAGCAGCACTCTGCACTACGCCATGCACTTAGAGTTCCCTAATTGATCACAGGGACATGGGGTACAAGGCCTATGCCCGATTGCTGCAGACATGGAAGTCACAGGAGCCTGACTAGGTGTAGTTGGCTCTTACCACTGGTGGGGTTGGGGTGCCACATAGCCTGCCTCACAAAGGGACCTTGCCTACAAAACTCGCCCTGACCTATGGGAACCCACAGCCCACCTCACCCACCCAGACATCTCTTAATGCGCGCAGAGTCATATGGATGTGACTGTACTCACCCCCTTGTGGCTGCTGTGACGCCCTTAAGCACCCATCCAACTCCGGATAGGCCACAGCCAGGACCCGGTACATCAGGGGGGTCATGGTGCGACGGGCACCCCTCCCACATTGGGAGGCCATCCCCAGCTGGGCCTCCGTCATCTTCTTGCTCCAGCGGCGAATGTCCTCCCATCTTTTCCAGCAGTGGGTGCTCCGTCTGTGGTGGACCCCCATAGTCCGGACGTCCTTGGCGATGGCACGCCAAATATGCTTCTTCTGGTGGGCGCTGACCTAGAGGAATAGTACAGGGGAAAAAGGAAACTCTTTAACCTCTTGGACCGTCACAGTCATTGACCCACGTTCCCACCCTTTCCCTGACGCACATACACTCACCAACCGCTCATGCAGGCCTCAGTCGCCCCCCTTATCTTCCATCCACACCACGCCAAACAGGCATTGCCGATACAGCATGCTCACAGTGTACTCACCTGGTTGAGATTAGCGTGTACTGGGGGAGGACCCCATCCACTAACTTCTCCAACTCCTCCGAAGTGAAGGCAGGGGCCCTTTCCCCAGACACATGAGCCATTGTCGCTTCCAGACACAGGTCACAGCAGCACTTGCAGTGTAGGTCCTCTCCTGTCGAAGGTCAGGTATCAAGTGAGTGAACAGACAGAAAATGGCGGTCACGTACGCAGCGGTGCGTACCGTCACCGCCGGCGTACATCATCATTGGCTCGCTGTCCTCGTCCATAGGGCATGTCCGCTGGGGCAGGTGAGGAGATGGATGCATCCTCCGGTGTACAGACCGCTCGTGGACCTGTCGACAATGGAAGAGAGGCACGTAATAGTCACCTACAGACTTGATTGTGCAACAATCCATTAACTGTGTGCCCAGTTGGAGCCAGACCTGATGTCAGCTATCCGCTATCCCACAGGAATCCCCCCTCTAGTGCAGGTCCTGTCAGTACTCCATTTCCTGGCAAGTGGGTCTTTTCAAACTACAGTGGCCATTGCATCAGGGATGTCCCAGTCTATGTCCTCAAACGTGTTGTCCAGAGTATTTTCTGCCCTGCTGAAACACATGTGCAACTACATTGTTTTTCCTCAGGTGGAGGATTTACCCACAGTGAAAGGTGACTTCTATGCACTGGGACATATCCCCATCATCATAGGTGCCACTGATGGGACACATGTGGCCTTGGTACCCCCGCAGGAGTGAACAGGTGTACAGAAACCGGAAGAGCTACCATTCAATGAATGAGCAGATGGTGTGTTTGGCCGACCAGTACATCTCCCATGTGAATGCCAAGTTTCCAGGCTCAGTGCATGACGCTTACATTTTGAGGAATAGCAGCATCCCTTATGTGATGGGGCAACTCCAGAGGCACCATGTGTGGCTAATAGGTGACTATACCCTGTGAATAGTTGTCTGGGTCTGGGGTTGGCCCTAAGGGTTAGTGTGTGTCTAACAGTTGTCCCTCAATATTTTCAGGTGACTCTGATTACCCCAACCTGTCATGGCTACTGACCCCAGTGAGAAATCCCAGGACAAGGGCAGAGGACCGCTACAATGAGGCACATGGGCGAACTAGGAGAGTGAAACAAAGGACCTTCGGCCTCATGAAGGCCAGGTTTCGGTGCCTCCATATGACAGGTGGTTCTCCCTACTACTCACCAAAGAAGGTGTGCTAGATCATCGTGGCCTGCTGTATGCTGCACAACCTGGCTTTGCGACGATAGGTGCCTTTTCTGCAGGAGGATGGTCCAGAAGGAGGTCTTGTGGCAGCTGTGGAGCCTGTGGACAGTGAAGAAGAGGAAGCAGAAGAAGAGGATATCGACAACAGAAACAATGTTATCCAGCAATACTTCCAGTGAGACACAGGTAAGAAGATGTCACTGGCTCACACATCTCATACAATTGTTAGACCTATCATAAGCTGTCACTTTCACCCAGTGCATGGACCCTGACTTGTCACTTTGCCTTTCCATTTCACACATGTGGGTCCCACTGTGTGACCTCTGCTATATTACCTCATGGACTAGAGCTGTGTGACATAGGTATGTTGACAATACAATCGACATTGCTATTCTCCTTAGTTATTGCAAATACACATTTGTGAAAGCACAGACTGACTCCAGATTGTTTTGTGATTCAAGGGTGTTTATTTCAGTGCAAAATAGTGGAGGGGGTTGTAAAATGGGCAGGGGTGATGGTGGAGGATTGTCCATGGCAGAGTCCAGTCTATTTGTTTCACAGGTCCATTGTCCAAAGTGGCATAGGAAGTGGAGCAAGGGCAGTTGATGGATGGACAGGGTGATGAAGTGGGACAGAAGGAGTGACATTCAGGATGGTCTCATTTCCTGGCGGGGGTCTTGGCATTGTTCTCTGTCTTTGTCCTGGATCTCAGGGACCGTGTGCGGGGTGGTTCTCCATCTGCAGGGGGTGGGGTGCTGGTGTCGTGGTCCTGTGGCGGTGCCTCCTGTCCACTAGCGCCGGCAGAGGTGGCGGGCTGTTCATCATCCAGGCTAGTGTCAGGGGCCCCTTGTTGTGCCACAGTGTCCCACCTGGTGTCCACAAGGTCCTTCAGCACCCCTACAATGCTGACCAGGGTGGTGTTGATGGACTTAAGTTCCTCCCTGATCCCCAGATACTGTTCCTCCTGCAGCCGCTGGGTCTCCTGAAAGTTGGCCAGTACCGTTGCCATCATCTCCTGGGAATGATGGTACGCTCCCATGATGTTGGAGAGGGCCTCGTGGAGAGTGGGTTCCCTGGGCCTGTCCTCCCCCTGTCGCACAGCTGTCCTCCCAGTTCCCCTGTTATCCTGTGCCTCTGTCCCCTGAACCGTGTGCTCACTGCCACTGCCCCCAGGTCCCTGATTTTCTTGGGTTGGTGGGTTTGCCTGGGTTCCCTGTAGTGGTGGACACACTGCTGCTTGACGTGTCCTGGGGACTGAGGGATGGGCCTGTTGGGAGGGTGCTGTGCTGGTGTTTCCTGAGGGGGGAGGCTCTTTGGTGGCATGTGCAAGTGTGAGGGGAACCGACTGTCCCGAGGTCACAGATGGGCCAGGCTTGTCATCTTGATCCAGTTGGACAGAGCTGCTGTCATCACTGTGGGCCTCTTCTGTGGGCGGAATGGACATGTCTGGAACCTCCTGTCCAATGACGTTGGGTAGGGGTCCTGCAGGGGAGTAAAGGCATGAGTATTGCATCTGTGTGTGCCATCGTGTGCAATGGGTGAGTGACCCTGTACTCCAGTGCTTGCATTCTTGTCTAGGACCTTGTGTGATACTTGGTTTGGGGTCTGTGTGGGTATCTGTAGTGGACATGCTTTGGTGATGGGTGTCCATGCTTTGTTGTTGCATGCAGGGCTTGGTATTGGGATGTGTGGGTTGTGATAGTGGGGCATATGTGAGGTGTTGGAGTGATGGGGGTGAGGGTGAGGGTGGGGTATGTGATAGCATGCAGGTAGGGTGGGGGATGTAATAGTTAAGATTTGACTTACCAGAGTCCATTCTTCCTGCTACTCCTGTGAGGCCCTCAGGATGCAGTTTAGCCAAGACCTGCTCCTCCCATGTTGTTAGTTGTGGGGGAGGAGGTGGGGGTCCGCCGCCAGTCGTCTGTACTGCAATCTGGTGTCTTGAGACCACGGAACGCACCTTCCCCCGTAGGTCGTTCCACCTCTTCCTGATGTCATCCCATGTTCTTGGGTGCTGTCCCACTGTGTTGACCTTGTCTACGATTCTGCACCATAGCTCCATCTTCCTAGCTATGGAGGTGGGCTGCACCTGTGATCTGAATAGCTGTGGATCTACCCGGACGATTTCCTCCACCATGACCCTGAGCTCCTCCTCAGAGAACCTGGTGTGTCTTTGCGGTGCCATGATGTGGGGTGGGTGATGTGTAGGGTGGTGTGTGTTGTGATGTGTGAGGGGATGTGTTTGTGTGTGTTGTCTGAGGTGCGTGGATGTTGTATGACTGATGATGGTGTGTGCCTGTGGATGCAAGTATTGTTGATAGTGGTGTCTCTCTGTGTGCTTCTTTCTCAAATTTTGTCATAGGGGTTTGTGAGTGATGTGGGTGTGTGTTTTATATTGTATTGGGTGTGTGGGAGTGGTGTGTGTATGTGTATCAGGTGTGTGTATTTTGAATTGTCCAATGTGGTTGTGTTTTGTAAATGTGTGTGTATTTTGAGCGCGGCAGTGTGTACTGTCAATGGAATACCGCGGTTGAAAGACCGCCACGTGGATTCATGGGTCGTGATAGTGTGGGTGTATTCCTGTTGGCGTGAGGGTGTCGGTTTTGTTATCGCCAGTTTATCACTGACCTTTGGTGTGGCGGACTTGTGTGGGTGTCTGGATTTTGGCGGATTCCGGCATGTGGGTCGTAATAGCTGTAGCAGAATTCCACCGCCGCAGCGGTGTATTGGCGGTCTTCTGCACGGCAGTAATCTCCATTTACCACCAATGTTGTAATGAGTGCCAATATTATTAATGGTTCATATCCGGTCGGACAAAGTGTTAATCCCATTATCCACAACAGCTAATGCCTTTTTTACAGTTTCCTGGTCTATTTGCCTTAATAGCGTCAGCATCTTGTTGGGAAAGTTTCCAAATCTCTTTCTATACTGCATATAGGAAACGCTTCCTACGTGGTGTTCTAGGGCCTGACAAGAAATCTTGCACGTCTGTGGAGTTAGACAGGAGACTGAGGTGTTCTCTAACTGCATCTAGTGAGGATGATTTTAGCTACTGCTGGCATAATTTTCCCACACTATGGGGGTCATTCCTACCCTGGTGGTCCGAGACCGCCAGGGTAGGGGACGGAGGAAGCACCGCCAACAGGCCGGCGGTGCTTCTGGGGCTATTCTGACCGCGGCGGTAAAGCCGCGGTCAGAAAAGGGAAGCAGGTGGTTTCCCTCCGGTTTCCCGCTGCCCCTGTGAATCCTCCACGGCGGCGCTGCAAGCTGCGCCGCCATGGGGATTCCGACCCCCTTCCCGCCAGCCTGGTTCTGGCGGTTTGCACCGCCAGAACCAGGCTGGCGGGAACGGGTGTCGTGGGGCCCCTGGGTGCCCCTGCAGTGCCCATGCCACTGGCATGGGCACTGCAAGGGCCCCCTAACAGGGCCCCACATTGATATTCAGTGTCTGCTTGGCAGACACTGAAAATCGTGACGGGTGCAACTGCACCCGTCGCACACCAGCAACTCCGCCGGCTCCATTCGGAGCCGGCTTCCTCGTTGCTGGTGCTTTCCCGCTTGGCGGGCGGGCGGCCTTTTGCCGGTCGCCCGCCAGCCCAGCGGGAAAGTCAGAATGACCGCCGCGGTCTTTTGACCGCGGTACGGTCTTCTGGCGGTTCCCGCTTGGCGGGCGGTGACCGCCGCCCGCCAAAGTAGGAATGAGGGCCTATATGTTGTAATTATATCCACATGCTCTGGTGATGTATAGCGAGGGTCTGGCCTCTCGTCCTAAAAACCCCCTGAGGAGTTAATAAAACGTTGATGACACACATTGGTATCTATTGTCCACAATAACCACCCACCTGGATGTGTCAGTGAAGCATTAAATGTACCATTCCGGACCCACTCATCGAGCTCATTTTCAGTTGCATTCGTGTATTTTTGCCATTTATAAAACTTTGCGGGGGCAGGTATACTGGACATGTTTAATTCCCTAATTTTAGCTAAGCCCAAACAACTTGTTTGTTCTACTATTTCATTCAAAAAGATCATTTGTACAGGAATAAGGCATGCTCTAAACAATGTTTCCTTTCCCTTAATTTGCCAATTTTTTGTTCCCCACACACTTTTCAGATCAATAGATTTGAACCAATATTCATAGCCTTCTATCGATAACCGGGAAACAAAGGATTCTGAATATATAACTTTCGTATTGGTCAATAACATATGTATATCCTTAGTAGGTGGTACTTTAAAATAATATGACTCAGCTTTCTTTTGAATATGCCCAGAAAAATATGCAACATTTTCAGAATATGTTTTGGAACTCCCTTGCGGCGGAGTCGGGCAATGTTCCCATTGCGTGTAATTAAAAACAGTTTTGGGACTGCTCGCTGTATGTATGAAATGGTGCCCATAATACTTATAACAAAACATATCACCATAATTTTCTTTAAATTGGTAGACATCTTTGTTTCCAAAGCCAGTATAATATTGCAATTCAGTCATCATGGAATCAACTGTTTTCACATCCCAATCATCAGAAACAATGCCTGGTATTACTATATCATTCATTAATAATTTGAACACGTACGGTATTTGAATAACTTCTGTGAGACCATATATGTCAAACATAACTTTGTCCTAGACAATCCCATCAGGAATTGGCACTGCGGAAATGTTTACAAAGGATAAGTCCCTTCAGACTTTATGTGAAGAAAAATGTGGTTTCAAAACCTCCTCCACCAGTTCATCTGTCGATCTTTCAGGTAAAAAATGACCATGTATTAACAAGAAAAAGGTAATGACAAAACCAATCCAAAGTAGAAAGGCTAGGACAGTCAAAGAGAGCCATAGATAATTCCATGGAAAAATAAAATAAGTTTCTTTAAGCCAGTTTGTTAGCTTACGTGTACTTGACAAATCAGCTGTCGAAGAGGCGAATGAGTCTGAGAAATAATTGTTGAAGTCGGCAAAATAGCCAGAGGCAGTTCGTGCAAATGGCGGAGCCGTTGTCAGTGGTGGAGTTGGTGTTTCCTGCGGTGGCACACTACAGATAGCACCATCTGTTTGTGTTGGAGTCGAGTAGACTTGGTCAAATGTTTCTAAATTAGTTGACGTTAGTGGAATTATTGCAAGATCATCTTCCACCCTCCCCAAGCTCGGAGAGGTGATGGTGTTGGTATAAACAACTTGTAGAGGAACTTCTTCGCCAGTAGTGAGAGGGATTCGGGAACTACTGGATGTTCCTCTTGGTCGGCTGTGCAGGATCGCCCACATGGTGTAGTTTGACATTGTCAATGTAGACAAAACGATTTTCTTTGGCACCGGCCAGCGGTGGTAAAATAACAGTGCTGGTACCATGTATCCCTAGTACAGGGACTGGTGCTCGATAAGAAGGGCCAAATTCCTTTTTCACAGCGATTTTCTCACATACAAGATCCCCAACTCTGGGAATCCAGCCGGTAGATGTTACAGGCACATCCTTAATTCCTGTGGAGGCCGCACTTTTGGAAGAATTATCATCACGGAACGGTTGCAATTCCTGCAAGATAGTGACACGTTCATTTATGTCAAAAGGTGTTTCTGCTGCCTCCACGCCAGGACCATCAAGATGCGGAACATACATTTGAGTTCAGAACAGGCACTCATATGAAGTATGACCCCCCCAGGGACCTTCTAGGCAGATTATTTAGTGCTCTCTGGACTCCATACAGGTGGTTCAGCCAACTACGACCCGTACCTAAGACTCTGGCTGTTAAGGATTGCTTTAAATCACGGTTTAATCGCTCCACAACACTATTTCCCTCGGGATGAAATGGAGAAGAGTACTGGAGTTGGACCCCCATTGAAGCCATGGAGTCCCTGAATGCCCTTGAGGCTAAAGCAGGGCCCTGGTCCGAATGGAAAGCCGCAACTTCATATGTACCTATAAAGACTCGCAAATCTTTAATAACTGTCCGAGCGTCAGCTGAGTGTTGTGGCCACACCCATACAAATCTAGAGCATGAATCAACAGCGACTAAAATATATTTGTATGCACTATCAGGTGATAAGGGACCACAGTGGTCCAAGTATACACATTGTAATGGTTTGTTTGAAATTAAGAGGGGTGTCTGCGGAGGGCGCTTGGCATTGAAAACTTTGATTTGTCGACAATTGTCACAACAAAGAACATACTGCTTAGTCTCTTTATAGAGACCTGGCCACCAATAACGGGCCTGCAAGATCGAAATTGTGGCCGCCACAACAGCATGGGCAGATGCCACCCCTTCATGCGCTGCTTTAATCAATTGTGATTTTATGTCTTTGTTGGGGATGTCTCGTACACCTACGCCTGGTATCTTAACTTCAGCGTTCAGCATACTTTCCATACGATAGCGATATTTGTTAGGAAATCCTTTAGGATAGGGCGTACCATCAGCTGTAGCTGTCACGGCAGCCCAAATGTCTGCGTCCGGTTTGGAACTCATGTGAGTCACTGCAGCTACAGTGGCAACTGCAACCACTGAATTTGCGGCTTCATCAGCCAGTGTATTTCCAGCAACATGTATTCCAACGCACTGGTGTCCAAGTGTGTGCCCAACATGGACATTCGGTAGCGTCTCTTTCAGGTAAGCTACTTTCCCCCACAGTAGTCTGTGTTTAATGGTGTTGCCTTTGGAATCTCTGAACCCATTCTGGCGCCAGCAATGCAGGTATTCATTAAAGGACTGGACACAATAATATGAATCACAAACAATCAGCGAAAGCTGTGCAGGATCTGTGTGTTCCAGTGCCATCAGCAAAGCTTTTAGCTCTGCCAATTGTGCTGTACAATCCCCTAGGGTCTGTGTAAAGGTATGTAGAGAACAACATTTATCGCCCTCCATATAGCCACTTATGACTGCGCAAGCAGCAGAATATTGATGTTTAGTTCCAATTGCAGGTTGTGCAGAGCCATCAATGTACATGACTCTATGATACTGCTCAATAGATAAAGTGTTTGCTGGAACTGGATATTCTACTGCATATTTAAAAAATTCCTGAGTTTGTACTTTGGGGTCAAAAATGTAATCTACATAAGTGGCTGTCAGAGACGTAGCCCATTGTATCCAATGTGGATGTAATGCTTTTGCGTTTGGAAAGCTAGCTTTTGTAATAGCCTCTAGGGCTGGGATTAGAGAAACGACAATAATGCATTTTCCTTGGGCAAGAGGTCTTTCTTTAATGACAGCCATCTGCACAGCAGTGAGAATTTTCTCAGTGGGAGCAAAGCGTTGTTCTGCTGCTTAGTACAAGTGCGATTTGTAAGCAATCAGGACTGTCTCACCTTCATTAAACGTCACATGGGTGAAACCAATGGCCCCAGCTATTACTCTGATAACTAAATGTGTTTTGTTGTCCCTCGTATGTAGGTGTTGTGCTGCAAGCATATCTGTCTGCAACTCTCGAAGTATGCATGTATGTTCAATTGTCCAGAACTTACTTGAAAAATCGGGAAATATAAGGTAATTTAAAGGTTTTATGTGTGTAGCATAATCTGGAATGTAGGTTCTGCCAAAATTTAGGAAACCCAATGATGAGTTTTTTAATCGTATTCGATGGTTGTAACTGTGCGCATTCACTTGACAGCTCATATCCTAGGAACAGGACGGTGAGGAAGGCTATTTTTGTTTTTTGAAGTTAAATTTGCAGCCAAATTCAGCAAACCCTACAACAATGCGGGATACCCGTCTTAAATGTTGTAGTAATTCATCATCCATGAGATAGATATCATCTACATAGGACAATGCTTCAGGGTCAATCTTGTGTAAAGTAGCAGTGACACGAGCTGCAAACAGTCCTGGGCTGTTCTTATACCCCTGAGGTAAACAAAATATTTTTTTCTGAGCCTAGTGCGCTGAAACTTGTTAAGTCTCTACTCTCAGGCGCTATATTCTGGCACAAAAACCCATTGGAAATATCTAGTGTTGTTTTGTATTTTTTACGCACTATGTTGCTCATTAGTGCTGTGCTATGCAAGTTTTGGATAGCATAGGTACGTGTATGACTGTTTAAATGTCTGTAGTCTAAGACTATTCTGTATGAATGGTCTAGTTTAGCTACGGGGAATAATGGGTTATTCATTGGCGAGACACAGGGTTCAATCACACCCTGGTACTCTAATTGCGTGAGTATTTCTCTCACTGGTTCTTTTGCTTCATGTTTTATTGGATACTGTGGTTGTGGCTGAGGTTCACTTTTAATTGGAATTACATGGTAGGGGGATTCTTTATCCCATCCCACGTGATTTCTGTATAATGCAGGTGCTGGTGCGAAAGCCCATTCAATGGAATAGGATTCAGCGAGTTCCTCTGGAACAAGGGGCGAGAAAGAAGGCTTAATGACTTCTTCTTCATATGGGCAGGTACAGGCAAAGTCAGGTGGCCAATCTTGTTCGGCCAACAAGACATCATATGCTTTTACTATGCGATCCCAAAAGATTGCGTCTTTTGTGCGTTCAATGTCTCCTTCTAACTGTAACGTTACTTTGTAAATCCTATCAGGTGTTGAGGCACGCATGCAGTTTCTACTTGTATAAAGTCATCGGTTGCTTTCACCTCCAGATGCTCTAGAAGATTCCGGTGAACTATTGTGGCCTCTGACGCACTGTCTAGCAAGGCTAGAGCCCAATTCTTGTTCTTCAAGAGGACCCTCTTCCTGTGTGGCATGTCGGACTCCGACTGCTGCCACCTTTTTCTTTTTAAATTGTTGTTTTTGTTGGGCGGGTTTCTCTTCCTTTTTAACAGAAACCTCAGAAAGAGCGCTGTGATTCCTGTCTCGGCTCACGTACTCTGTTCTTTGCTCTTATCGCCCACCTCTCTCATTGCTTCTTTCCGATGAGTCCTGAAAGGAACGAGATTGGCGTGTATCAGTATATTGGTATCTAGTAGGCGTTTTGATATTATCTCTATTTCTGAGATTATACCTATTCTGTGGGGTCTCCATTCGTGGAGATTCTCCCCTCTCTTTCTTAGGAGTTTGTTGCTTTTTATCCCAGCATTTCTTATTACCCTCAGGTGCTTGCTTGGGGGTATCTTTGTTTGATTTACCCTGAAATTGTGTTTTTTGTGGTCTGGCCCCTAAGCTATCTCGACCATTACTTGAATAGGTCTCTGCTATTATTTTAGGCAGCTCTCGTTCCTGATCCTGCTGTGGAACGTCACGGAGCCGCATGCACACTGCAAGTGCGACCGCTTCCCCTTTAAGGTTACATAAAATGATTGAGGATGCCGTGGCAAAATTGCCCATCAATTGCATCCCCTAATCTAGGGCCGGGATAGCCCCATATTCATCTTGAATTTGTTTCAACACTTCAGGTAAGTTGGCAAGTGTTGGTGTACCGTGTGCGGTTATATAGAGCGCGGCAAATACCGTGCCCCAAGTATTACAGTTTTCTACTGTAGGGACCATCCCAAGAGGCAAGCACTTTGTTAATATTCTATGTTTATCCTGAGGTCCCGTATGGGGAAATACTTCCACCAGCTTGTTAATTTTCTGTGCTAACCAAAACGGAGTTTCCTCTCATTTGGCGGGTACTTTACCCATAATAAATGTACAGTTGCAGGATTTATACCTGGCGTTGCTGCATGTGGATGTGCTGGAGCAGCACGTGCTGGGTTTGTATTTAGTGTTTGCATCACAAATTGTACTAATCGTCTATATATCGCCATTAATTCAATATATAAGCGACGAACCTCAGCTACTGCTAAATTTGCAACCGCAGGATGTGGTGTATAGGTGGCCAATAAAGGCCAGGTAGGACCGTCATTACTTAGTGGACCTAACCTTAATGGTAATATTGTGTGGGGTAGGGCACCGTCAAGCCAATTATTATGTTCTTGATAAGATAGAGGTATCTTTAAATATGTGTATGCTCTGTATTGTCCAGGCGCATTCGCAGGTGTATATTGGTGAAATGTATTTGTGTTCCCCTCACCTGCTAGAAATGTGACCCAAGAGTAAAAGAGTTCTGTTCTATAAGCTGCATGAGCGTCCACCACAAATGTGACTGGACCCTCCTGGGCTTTTAGGCCATTCGCTAATAAATGTGCTGTTAGAGGCTGTCTCATGTTAACCTCTATTTGTACCTGTTGGGGATTCGCCATGATAGTCACACTATGAGTTCAGAGAAGGCACACCAAAATGTTTTTTTTTTCCTTTTAAAGTTCAAGCTTGAACAACCGCCAGTTGTAGTAGGATTACCTACACAGCTGTGGTGGAAATCCTCTGCATACGGCATTGAGGTGTCATTATATATAATGAGACAGAGATGCTCCGGAGGACCCGAAGATTAGAGCCTGTCCGAACGTTGGCTGCGCTATGTCACGTAGGCTCGCATCATTCTAATGAGACTACTGGATTTTGAGCAGCAAGATCGTCCACAGTGTGGGAGACTGGGTCTGACCCACTGTGGGTGACACCTGTCGCTCTAAATCAAGGTTTTGCTCCAGCTAACTAGCAGTCCCTCATCTCTACCAGAGGATAGGGATGATTGGGCAGCCGAGCGCATGACATATTAGGCTTCTCAGGGAAGTCGTGGTCACTCAGGTCGCATCCGGTTCTCTCATTCATAGTCCAGTCTCATATATAAATGACAAGCAGAAGCAGTATAAGTTTCAATGACTGGTTTAATAAAACGACTGCATTTTAGATAGCAAAGCGCGAGCTGCAATAACCAGGACGACACAACATGACAGTATTAAAATGGTGATGAGGAGAGTGAAGCGTAAGAATAACGCTATCATATTGTCACTCGGATTGATGGACTATTTCCTATCTAAATCATAATCTGAGCACAGCATGTTAAACTCTAATTCTGCCTTTCAGGTTCCCCTGGAAGGACATCAACCCTCATACCTAAGCAAAGGCCTGTAGTCTGCATTAGCATCTGCAGCAAAGCATTCAGCAATCAGCATACAGTCGTGGTTCCCTGGCTGGAATCTCCCTCTTAACGTGTAATGGGACTAGGAAGTGTTTTTATATTAACACAGCTGATGTTCTGAGAAAATGTCCCTAAGTAAGGATGTGTATTTTCTACGAATGTTGGAGACTAAATTTCTACCACGTTCACCGTCAATGTACCCAACTGTAGCCTTGAATGAAGCACAGAGGGATCAAGAATGTCTTGTTTGAGAACACAGTGCTGGGCTAAGCAAAAACAGTTAGATAGATAGAAATAAAACAAGACCGTAAAACTGGTTATTGTAAAAATAACAATGCAAAGCTGAATAAAATATATCTAGGTTAAAGTGCACAGCGGCCTACTGTGTTAAATTAGCGTGCATGGAGCTATAACTAAAATGGCTACACAACAGTATAGTACCTGACACCTAACATCTGTGAGGCACTTCTGACATATACAGTACAGCCTATAGATATGCACCGATTCCAGCATCACCTCTGCACGTTGGCTAACATGTAAATTAGAATGTACATATGAAACTAATGTTTGTGTACATGTGTGTAAGGTTTAACTGTCCTGCACTAATCACATATATGCCTTGTAACCTACCAATATCTACCCATTCTTATGTATCTCAGAGTAGCTTTACATAGTTCTCACCACATATGGTCCCTCATCACTTCATGTGGTAAATATATGAGTATTATGTTGCACATACATGATGGCACTACATACTTATCTACAGCTTTTTTGGTGAAATAGGTGAATGATGCAGATCAATAAACACATCCTTAGATGACATGTGCCCAAAATGGCAGGCGTCTGACCTACTGTACTGGACAGTTGGAAGTGACCTAAATCCCCCTGCAGAAGTCGTCATGGCAGTAAGCAGTTGCAACCGCTGTGCAACTTGCCATTGGGCGGCATTGCTGCCTTTCGCAGACCTGGGCCAATGGCGATTACTGCCGGCACTGACGGTCCTGTACGTGGTGGCCGTGACCATCATTTTCTGCAGTATTGGTCACTTGAATCCTGACACTGTTGCTAGCAAGACCTCCACTACATGAGCTGCTGTGTACTGCCTCTGGGAGCCATCATGCCAAGTCCTGTAGGTGATAGGGCCCCTGCTTTCACCTCAGAAGAACTTGAGAGGCTGGTGGAGAAGGTCCTACCGCTGTGTGGACAGTTATACAGAGCACCAGAGAAGCAGGTAAGTCCTATGCCTTAGCCATGTGTGATAGATGTGCGTGACGTTCCATCGGGCACGTATACTAGTGTGGGTGTAGATTCATACAGATGGCATGATGTGTAGGTGTGTGTGCTGAGAGGATGGGTATGTGTGCCAACTTGCTGTGAATGGTGTGAACTGATCACTACTATTGGTATGGTGCCAATGTACATGAGTTTCTCCTTTTGTCTGTTTCATCCATGCAGGTGAACGCTCATCAGAAGAAGGAGATCTGGTGTGCAATCGACAAACAAGTGCGGACCCTTGGGGGTCCATATCCGGCAGAGCACCCATTGCAGAAAGCGGTGTGAGGACCTGAGACTCTGAGCCCGGAAGACTGCGGAGGCCCAGCTCGGGATGTCCTCCCAATGAGGGAGGGGTGCCCATCTGACCCCCCTAATGGCCCGCATTTTGGCAGTGGCCTACTCTGACGTGGATAGGCATTTGAGGGCAGCACAGCAGCCACAAGGGGGTAAGTACTTAGAGAAACCGTGCATTTTACTCAGATAGTTTGGTGCTTGCTGTCACACCTTAGCAGCTGTGACAAAGTAGGAGGTGCCACATGTATGTTTACGGGATTACATAGTACTCTAATTGCCTGACTAAGAGATGAAGATCTGGCCCTAGGCTATTGCATGTGCATGTTTAGGTCACCTGTCTCAAGATAGATCTATGTGTGCATGTGGAGATTTACAACTGACAGTGCCACATGTGTGACTCCACCCAGCCACGGACATGCACAGGTCAGGAGTTGAATGTGAACATGCATGATATGGTGTTATCTATCAACTGCTGTTCCTAATCTTGATAGGAGATATATGACCAGGACTAGGATGTATTTTCAGTTTTAGCAAGGGCATGATGTGCATGCTGACATAGGTTTGCAAGTGAATTGATGGAAGGCTTCAGTTGTGGTAACTTACATGGATTATGATGTCGCTGAGAGATATGGCATGAAGGGATGGATAGAGGTGACATGCTGTGACATGAAGTAGGATATGTGGTGTTCCATATGCAATTCTCTAGCCAGGAGATGTATACCTACAACTGTGCATGTTTTCATGTGTGTATGTGAAGAATGTGATGACCCTCTCTCTCCCTTTCTATCTCTCCCTCCACCTCTCTCTCTATTTATGTGTATCAGCATCAGCAGGTGGAGCAGATGGGGGACAGGCGAGTGGGGACACTACCAGCCACGGGACCTGGAGTGCTGAGACCACCAACAGCGAGGGGCCCAGTGGCCTGGAGGGCAAGGAGAGGGCCACGGGGAGGCCGGATCTTCCACTTATCATCTTCGGAAGCCTCCTCCATTGGACACTCTCTGGCGGTGGTGGACCCTTCTGCACCACCCCAGCACCATCTTTGTCCGCCACCCCCCTTTCTACCACCGCCCTCCCTTTAGCTCCCCACCCAGTTCTCCGTGCCCGCTCACACAGGAGGGTGGGTGTCTCCTTCGCCACAGGCACCTCTGCCCCTTTCAGCCCTGCTGCCCTCAGTGAGGACCCTTTTGACCTCCTGAGGTCCATCTCTGTCGACAGTTGTGAATACCATCCACGGACTGGCAAATCAAGTCCAGCAGAGTAATGCATTCCTGGAGGGCATCCAAGGTGCACTGGCTGGCCAACAGAGATCCTTTACGGTTCGGGCATCCACACTGACGGCAGTCAGTCATCCTTTGTCTTCTGTCCCCCCTCCATCTTCCTTTCTCAAACCCAAACCCCTCTTCTCTAACCCAGCCAAAGCACACAGACAGACAAGCATGCATCCACATCAACATTCAAGGGTAGCGCTGTCAAACACAAGCACCACAAGACCCACCCCGGGCATGCACATAAACAGTCACTACCTGCCCTGACACCCTGACCATCCCTAGCACCACAGACACTACATCTGACATACCTGCAGTCACCACACCAACATTCACCGATACAGCCACAACACCTATCTTACCCACAGTCATCACAACACCAGACCCTCAGACATTCACCCCAGTCACCACATCCACAGCCACCACAACTATCGACACACCTACATGCAGCACATCGACCAGGCCTGCAGTCACCACCCCAACAGACAGTCACCCATTCACGTGGCATCTCCTAGCACCTCCATCCCCCCTTCTCCCAAGAAACGCCCACACTCACCCACTCAACAGACACCCATCACCCACAAGCATACCTTGCACACACATGCACCCAAGACATCCACCAAGACACTTCTACAAACAATACCTCTCCCTCCACTCCCAAACCCTTTTGACAAGACCATCCCCATGTGAGTAAGATGTTTTTCCTCTCAGAATTGTACCTTTTCCCTACTCCTCTCCCACCCTGTGATGCCCCTAGATGGACTGTGTCCCTCCCCAAGTCGGGCCCTTTCACCTCCAAAAACTCCACTGTCACCCCTGCAAGTTCCCATGCCCCTTCCCTCCCAAGAAGTTGACCCCTCTGCAGAGGTCCCAGCCCTTCCCTCAGCCTCGACCTAAGCCCACCCCAAACCCAAGCCCAAAGAATTACCACTGAAGTCTAAGCCCAATCCCCCTCTCCATCTCCCCCAAACCCTGAGGTGCCTGCCTGCCCCTTTGATGCCCCAACCTGTGGAGATTACATGGCAGTCAGGAGTCAGGTTGAGGCACACACATGTGCATATTGTACATGTTTCACTCTTACATATTAGACTGACCTCTGGCTTTGGACATTTATTTGACTATATCTATATTTAATATATCACAGGACCAACCTGTTGTTGGTTTCAAGGTTCCATCATTATCCTGGATTTCTTTACTTTTTTTTGTCTTGGTCTTGCCTGTCATTGTTTGTGTGTAAGCATTTATGTGTGAGTGGTGGTTGTGCTACCAGTTGTGTGTGGGCTGAATGTGTGGTTGTGTGCATGGAATTTGTTCCCCAGTGATGGGTGTGTTGTGTGATGGACATGTGTATGTTAGGGACATGTTGTAGTGTTGGTATTGAGTGGTGTTTGTGTTGACATGTGCTATTTGCTGTGTTGTGTGCCTTTGTGTGGTTGTACTGTGTGCATGAGTGTGTGTGCAGATTGGTATGTCAGATCCATTGTGATGAGTGTTTGTGGGGTATGTGGTATGGCTCCTTGTTTGGATATGTGATTGTGTGTGGTCGTTCTCTGGTGTTATTACGTTGTGTTGTATGTATGATTTGTCAAGTGACAGTGTATATTATGGGTGCTTAACAGTGTTTTGTGGTCTTGCGGTTGTGATGTAGTTGTGTCATTTGGTGGTGGTGTGTATTGTGTGTGATTGTGCTGTGTATCTAAGGGTCAGTGTGTGTTTTGGGCGTGTGTTTGTGTGTGTGATGGCCATATTGTGTGTATACTGTGTATGTTCATATGTGTAGTTGGCTGTGTGTGTGTGTGTGTGTGTGTGTGCATGTTAGTGTGAGGTTACATGTGTGTGTCGCCCTCGCCACCCCTCCCGGTTGAGTATGTTGTGTGTGGGTAGGTACATTGGCATTTCCCAATGGTGACAGGTAGGTGGGTGTATTTATGGTTGGTGTTGTCACTATCGTTGTCGCTTGTCCTGTAATCGGGCGAGCAGGAGCAGCGGGAAGACGTGCAGTTCAGGTTCTATGGTTGGTCCAGACTGGTATGCGACAACAGCGGAAACCTTGGTGGTGTGCAGCCTCGTAATCTGTCCAGTGAAAACATGGTCTCTGCCGGCCTGAAGGTCGCTGCCCTCGTCCATGGTGGCCTGACCACACTGGGGGTGCCAGGGTGGATTGGCTGTGTTCTGTTGGTAAGACCACCATGGTCATAATTTGGTGATCTTCTCCGTCAGCCTGTTAGCAGTACAACGACCACTGCCAACATGGCGGTCATGACACTGCCAAACTCGTAATTACCCCTTTATTCTCTAGCAAGAAGGGGGTGGTCCTGTGCTACATTTGTAATTTAAACCAAGGGGATAGAAGATATTTTTCTGATGTCAAAATATTTTATTAGTTTTAGGGGATATAAAAGAGAAAAGTAAAATAAGAAGAAAATAGTATGAGGGGTGTTGATCAATCAACACCCCTCAATATTTGTAATATATGAGCATATCCAAGTATAAGACATATTACAATCGGTCTGATATTAGATCTTTTTCACATAGAAATGGTTATTGTAAGGGATGTTGATATACCCTGAATGAGAGAGTAGGGGGATGTTGAGAGGGTAGAGGGGGAGGGGGAAATGTCAGGGAGCCCCAAGGAAATAGAAGAAGAGGAGGAACAAATGAATAGAAAGAGAGAGGGGAGTGGAAGTGATGGAAGTTTGAAGGTGAGTATCTGTTCTTAAACACCTATAATGGAAAGGTAGTTTGGCATTTCTGCAATGATGAATGAGTGTTGTTTCCTTAGGGAGGTTTAATTTTTTGCAAATATAAGTCTAATCTGCTCCATAGTTTGAGAAATGTCTGTGGTTATAATTGTTGCTAGAGATAGCATTATCTGCACTTCTCATGATGCAAACCCATGCCCATCAAGTGTGATACAGTAGGTTTTGGAGTGATTTCTATTCACATAGAATGTTCCTAATTCCTATTGATAAAAGGAGGTCCATGAGTGTTAAAAAGTGGATCTTTGGTTGGCAGTCAGGTTACCCCCTGGCCATGAACGGACCCTCAGTCTAGTCAGGGTAAAGGAGAATCACCCACAGGTAACCCCCGCTCACCCCCTAGGTAGCTTAGCATGAGCAGGCAGGTTTAACTTCAGAAGGAATGTGTACAATGTGTAAAGTATTTCTACCAGCACACACAGTAACTCAGGGAAAACACTACAAAATGACACAATAAAGTTTTAGAAAAATAGGTAATGTTTATCCAAGCAAAACAACAAAAATCCAACATACACAAGTCAAGATATAAATTTTCAAAAGAATAAGAGTCTTAATCCTCAGAAAACAGTGAGAATGTTGTTATTTCACAAAAGTACCTGGGTAGCGTCAAAATAAAGCCGCATGGGCAAGTGTGTGTTGAAAAAGACCAGTGATGTGTTGATTTCTCACTCGCAAGCGAGACCGTGCATCATTCCTCCTCCGGTCAGGTTGGCGTGAGACATTTCTTCACTCCCACAACAGTAATGCATCAATCCGGACAGGCACCTTGGGTCGGGGCAGGCTATGAGTTGATTTTCCGCACCTAGCGATGTTGCGTTCAAGCTCTTGGACATTCTTCTCAAGCAGGAATGCACAACAAATTCCAATCTTTGTCCCCTTTCACAGGCAAAAGCAGCAACTGCCCAACAAGTTGCAGTCATAGGCAGGGGCAGCAGTTCTCCTCAGCTCTTCCCATGCCAGGCCCCAGACACACACCACGGGGTTGGAGACTGCAGGTGTAAGTGACCACTCCTCCTCTCCCTCCTAGCACAGACGGCTTATCAGGATATGCAGGCTACACCCCAGCTCCCTTTGTGTCACTGTCTAGAGAGAGGTGCAAACAGCCCAGCTGTCAAACTGACCGAGACAGGGAATCCACAAATAGGCAGAGTCAGAGAATGGTTTAAGCAAGGTAATGCATACTTTCTAAAAGTTTTTTCAAACACGAAATCTAAAAACCAATTACACTAAAAGATGTATTTTAACATTATGAATTCAGAGACTCCAAACTGCTTATGTCTATCTGCGCTCAAAGGGAATCTGCACTTTAATAATATTTAAAGGCAGCCCCTGTTAACCTATGAGAGAGATAGGCCTTGCAACAGTGAAAAATGAATTTGGCAGTATTTCTCTGTTAGGACATGTAAACCACATAAGTACATGTCCCACCTTTAACATACACTGCACCCTGCACATGGGCTAACCTAGGGCCTACCTTAGGGGTGCCTTACATGTATAAAAAAGGAAGGTTTAGGCCTGGTAAATGGGTTCATTTGCCAAGTCGAATTGGCAGTTTAAAACTGCACACGCAGGCACTGCAGTGGCAGGTCTGAGCCATGTTTACAGGGCTACCTATGTGGGTGGCACAACCAGTGTTGCAGGCCCACTAGTAGCATTTGATTTACAGGCCCTGAGCACCTCTAGTGCACTGTAATAGAGACTTACTAGTAAATCAAAAATGCCAGTCATGGAAAGTCAATTACACATACATTTTACATAGGAGCACTTGCACATTAGCACTGGATACCAGTGGTAAAGTGCCCAGAGTAACAAAACCAGCAAAAACAGAGTCCAGCATACATCAACAACCTGGAAAACAGAGGCAACACGTTAGGGGAGACCACACCAATGATGCCAAGTCTAACAATGAGGCGCATGTCTGGTTGGTTAGGTTTGAAGGTGAGGGAGTGAACCCATGGGCCCCAGGTAGCTATGTGAAAATGTAAGGATATATTGATGTTGAATATAGTTTTTAAGGTTTTTTTTAATTCCGTTTTAGAAGTGATGAAGCTTGTCACAGTGAACCATCATATGGTCAAGGGTGCCAGAGTAGTTTTGACAGTTCCAACAGGTATCTGATTCTGTAAGTCCAAGTTTTAACATTTTCTTTGAGACTCAGTGTGTTCTGTGTATTATCCAGTATTTGCAGTGCGAGAAAGTGTGGAAGAGTTTGGGCCTCATTATGAGTGTGACGGTCCTTAGACCACCACACTTGCGTTGACGGTCGGACCGCCGCACTCTGGGCGGTCCGACCGCCTAATTACGACTTAGGCAGCAGACCTGACAATAGACCACTATCCCCGTCGGTATCTGTGACAGTGGTCAGGCTTGAAATCAGCCATGGCGGCGCTTAACTCAGCACCACCTGCCTGATTACAATGACACTTTCAGCCAGCCTTTTCATGGCGGGGGCAGGGGCGCCACCATAGAAAGGCTGGCAGAAAGTGAGTGTTGTGGGCCCTATATCGTAGCATGGATCATGCCAGACTCACCAGCAGGAATGAGTATTACAATGTTCCCGCTGGCCAGCTCGGCAGGAACATTGCAATATGCACGTTGGGTAATTCACCACAATGGCGGTGGCATACTCCCCGTGAGTTTTGCGGTCACGTGTTGAAACTGACAAACTTATAATGAGGCCTTTGGGTTTTAGGAGCAAATGTCCAAATCTTTTTCCATGTTGCATCTTTTTTGTTTAAAAAATTAGATTTGGGGGCAGATTGAGTCCACTTGGATTGGATTTTGGGAAAGATTTTCTAGTTGGAACTGGTGGAGTTCAACATTTTATAGATTGTAGATGCTGTGTGCGACATTTTTGATAGATTAAGGAGAAGGGGAATCAAGTCAGAGTTGTGTGGCATGGGATTGTTTTCTTACCACAGCCTTTAATTTAAGGAAATTGTAAAATTCAATGGGCCTTATTACGAGTTTGAAAGTCCCACTACAGGGCTGCCAAACTCACAGGGAGGATGCCACCACCATAGCAGTGACGTGCTCCCTGAGTGTATTAAAATGTTCCTGCCGGGCTGACCAGAGGGAACATTGTAATATGCGTTCCCACTGTGCTGACCAGTGGGAACAGTGCACATTCTGACGGTGCTGGGCGGTGGGGGGGCAGCACTGCCCACAAAATGGTTGTGGGAGGTGCAAGGGGACCCCTGTGGCCTCCAGCACTTCCTTTCTGCCAGACCTTTCATGGCGGGCTCGCTGCCATGAAAAGGCTGGTGGAAAGAGGGGTTGTAATCAGCCAGGCGGCGCTGAGTTCAGCACCACCATGGCTCGACTGCCATCATGCCTTCAGAAACCATGTTCCCGTTGTGGACTGTGGTCCGGCCACCAAAGTCAGAATTTGGCAGTCGGACCTCCAAAGCTGCAGAGGTCTGACCAACATCACAAGTTTGGTTGTTTCATGACTATCAAACTCATAATGAGGCCCAATATTAGTAAGTTTGTGTACATTCCGTAAGTCTACAAATGTTTTAGGATGTGTCGGCTGACCTAGGTCATTGAGGCATAGAATATTGTTTGATGCCTCAGATGGCCATGATGGGGATATACCACCAATCCTGATTTTGGCATTATTCCAGAGGGAGGCATAGTCTGAGTTTTGGATTTTAAGCTGGATCAATTTATTTAATGATTTTAGGGCCGAGATGGTGTCCTTGATATTTATGTGGGAGTGTTTTAGTGGGATTGCTTTCATAGTTAAAAGTAAAATTAAAGCATATGGTTCTACCAGTTCTTGCTCAGTATGCATCCATAGTGGCTTGTCAGGGCTTTCAGGATAGACCTACTATGTGGCTTGTTTCATTAGAAAGGCAATTTGGTACTTACAGAAATTTGGGGACAGAAATTGCTCCAAGGCTTTTACTTAGTAGTAATTTCTTGGTAGCAATTTTGGCTCTTTTCTTTTTCCGAAGGAATTCGGTAATCATAGCATCAATGTTATTGAAAAAGTTATTTGAGAATTATATGGGGAGCAAGAAGAAATATTGTTTATTTGCAGGGCAATCATCATTTTTATACACTCTAAGCATCCGACCTACGGCCTTTTGAGAGAAGATGAGTACGTCGTCAGCATAAGCGGTGACTTTGTTGGGAGTGTTCCCTATGGTTATGCCTGTAATAAGTGTGTTGGATCTGATTGAGACAAGAAGGGTTTCGATGGCTAGGAGGTGAAGGAAAGGAGAGAGAGGACAGCCTTGTCTAGTTCCATCTGTTAGGTTTATTTTGTCAGAAAAGAGCCCATTACCTCCTATGGGGGCAGAGGGTTAAAAGTAGAGTGTGAATGTCTGACATGTAAAAGTTTCCCCAAGGTTAACTTTGCATACGACAGCATGAAGAAAAGGCCAGGAGACTTTAACAAAGGCTTCTCTGCATCTAAGGCCATGGCCATTGTAGGAAAAAGTTAAAGATTTAGCTTTTTCGAGTATGTGGCAAAAACGTCTAACGTTATCCAAACCATGTCTATCTTTAACAAACCCGGTTTATGATCTGTGGATGAGAAATGGAAGTATTCTTTCCAGTCTAGTTGTTAAGACCTTTGCATATATTTTACAACTCAGGTTTAAGAGGGAAATGGGTCTATAGGGGTCGGCAGCTGGTCATCAATGCCATCTGTAAAATCCAGGACAGGCAGGTCCGCAGGAGGTAAGGCATCATCCTCTGCAATGAGATAGTGAAATGTCAATCTTGGATTTCCTTGCTACTGGATGCTCAGTGACTTGTTACAGATACAAGGTTGTAGTTGTATATTATGCGTAGCATTGTGCATCAGACATGGCTCAAGATCACAAGGTGTTCTGGGGCATAGTTGGGTGCCCCTAGTGCCACCTGAGTGTTACTTTTTGTGACACTTGGGTGGCGCAATGCCCTGTGCCAGTTTTACAAAGTGGCGCTAAGTAACTTATTGTGGCTTAGGGCCATCATTTAAGAAGGGCCCCTTCACATGCAGCACTTTGCGTGGTAGGGGCGTGCACTAGGTGTTGCTGTGGGCGTGCCACAGCAACTCCCATTGCTTTTTGAAAGTGCCTCAGATTGACAGGTTTTTGTAAACAGAGACCTTGCCAAGTATCACACCACCCCAGGGGTGGCATTGGCATGGCGCAATGGAGTTATGTGCCATAACTTCTGCTCATTTTGGACTTGTTCCATGTGTGCTGCATTTAGCAACACACATAGACAGAGCTAATGGCCTTTTAAGAATGTTTTTGTGCAAAAAGGTGTTCCTTCCTGCACAAAAACAATCTCCCTCTCAACTCAGCCATCCTTGCACTATGGTGCAAGGCTTGCTGAGTTGGCCAACGGCAGCTAATTTAGAGTGACACAGGGATGGCCCATATTCTATTGAATACTGGCCATCAAAGAGTTTTTTAAATGATGATGCGCAACGCTGCCAAATTCGGGGTAGAGTGGCACACCATCATGTCCTTTTACATCTGAGCCTTTGTGATTTTATCCCACACCACTTACTTCCTTGCAGGCTCCTTGTCCCTGCCACTGACACCATTGTGGCATGTAATTAGCCTTCCTATCCACCATGGTGGACAATGCCACAGTAGTGTAATGTGTGTTGTCACTCCTTTGGTGTAATGATGCATAGGCACCATGAATGATGGGACTAGTGCAGCATAGCACAGATAGTCCGGATAGTGCACCAATAATTGTCCGTGGGCCACTGGGCCCAAAATGCATGGGCGAAGCCCACACTAGATTCCTGACTGGAAACGGAGAGAACACTGCAGGGACATCAGATCGAAATGAATCAGGCACTGCAGGGTGAGGGGTAGCACCTCAGCCAGATGAACGCACAACGCCACTGCTGCACGAGGGGGCTCCATGCCCATTGCTCTATCCTGGTGAGTGGAAAGCAACAGTCTCTCAAGTCTCTCCAGTGGGTGGTTTGCCCACTGCTGCATCCTGGGGAGTGCAAAGCCACAGTCTCTCAAGTCTCTCCAGTGGGTGGTTTGCCCACTGCTTTATCCTGGGGAGTGCAAAGCCACAGTCTCTCAAGGCTCTTTAGTGGGTGGTTTGCCCACTGCTGCATCCTGGGGAGTGCAAAGCCACAGTCTCTCAAGTGGATAACAGTCACCACTGGTTCTGGAGGGGGCCTGGTGCCCAGAGTGCTTCATCCTGCCACGGACTGAGGTAGTGGATGTGATACTCGACTGGTTCTGGAGGGGGCATCGTGCCCAGTGTGCTTCATCCTGCCAAGGACTGAGGTAGTGGATGTGATACTCCACTGGTTCTGGAGGGGGCATGGTGCCCATAGTGCCTCATCCTGCCAAGGACTGAGGTAGTGGATGTATCTCTCCACTGGTTCTGGAGGGGGCCTGGTGCCCAGAGTGCTTCATCCTGCCAAAGACTGAGGTAGTGGATGTATCTCTCCACTGGTTCTGGAGGGGGCCTGGTGCCCAGAGTGCTTCATCCTGCCAAGCACTGAGGAAGTGGATGTATCTCTCCACTAGTTCTGGAGGAGGCCTCGTGCCCAGAGTGCTTCATCCTGCCAAGGACTGAGGTAGTGGATGTATCTCTCCACTGGTTCTGGAAGGGGCATGGTACCCAGAGTGCTCCACGTGCAGTGTGGCCTGTACCTCGCCAATGTCGTGCCACGCACACCCAGGTGAACTCACCTGGGTGTGCGTGGCACGACATTGACGAGGTACAGGTAGCATGATACGCCATGGAGGCAGCGACATACCCCACACTGCTGCAGCTTCGCCTTCCACTTGCAGGTGTCAACAGTGATGACAGTAATGCTTCATGGAAGCTGCCCAGGGTCCTGGAACTCTCCTCCAACCTCGGACGACTGACCACTGGGGATGGTAGGCATGTCAGCGGTGGTGCCACTGTCCGAGGACGTCGCAGGGCCGCTGGCGGTGCTTACGGCGGTGTTTGTGGTGGTGGGGCTTGCTTCGGTGTCTGTGGTGGCGGTGCTGGATGGGTTTGCACCTGCTGAGGGAGAAAGCAGGATGTCTCCTGCAGCCCCAGACGGCTGCCCACCGTGGAAGAGGCTGGGGACTGTCGCAGCGGCTGTAGACGTGCCAGAGGTGGTGCAGGTGGCGGTGCAGGAGGCGGTGCAGCTAGCAGTGTTCGCCGCCGTACATGTTGGCGTGGATGTGGACAGAAGGTGTGACACTGGTCCCTCAGTCAGTGCCAGCATGCCCTCTCCCTCTGTTTTTGGCCCTTCCCCACCTTTGATTGTGGCGTAGTTGTCTTCCCACTATCCCCTTTCGTTTTCGCTGAACCCTTGGTGGCTGGTAGTTTCGGCTTCTCCCTCCGGGATGTGGGCACCTTTTTCACCTTGGCAGGTGGCGAAATGTCCTTGCCCTCGCTACGTGGCACACTGGCAGCCCTGATGGGTGGCGCACTCCATGACCCCGCAGTTGCTGGCACTACTGTGCCTGGGGATGTGGTGGCTGAGGTGCTGGGCTGGGACCTGGAAAGCCTTGCCCTAGGGGAAGGACAAGGGGGGGATGTGTAGGGAAGAGGTCAATGTTAGACAGGAAAGGTTTTTTAGACACACTGGGACGGGTAGATGGAGGGGGTTTGGGAGTGGAGGAAGAGGTAGTGGTTGTAGGAGGTGTACGTCTGCTGAATTTGGGTGAAGGTGCATGGGCTGGAGGCTGTTGTGAGATGGATGGCTGTTGGGTGGGTGTGTGCCTGCGTTTGTGGACTTTGGGAGGAGGGCTCACAGACACACTGGTAGAGGACACTGGGGATGTGTGAATGGTAGTGGGGGTGGTGATTGCATGTGAGCGGTGTGTGGTGATTGGCATTCTGGTGATGGAGGTAGTGGATGAGGATGTAGTGCATGCAGGTGTGAGTGGAGACGAGACTGGGAGGGAGGAAGGAGATGTGAAGGTTGGAGACACAGTGGAGGAAGTGGATGTTGGTATGTGTGCATGGCTAGGGTGCTTGTGTGAGTGCCTGTGGGGTGTGTGGTGCTTATGTTTGCCTGAGCCACTCTTGTGTGTTGATGTGTGTGCATGCTGGTCTGATGGTGTGCTTGGGATAGGCTGAGGTACAAGGGATTGGGTCTGGGTGGAGGAGGTTGGAGGGGGGAGGCTGGACACAGGGACAATGGCTGCCATCAGTGCTGAGGCCAGAGCCTGAAGTGCTCTCTGTTGGGCTGCCTGGCCAGAATGAATGCCCTCCAGGTATGCATTTGTTTGTTGCAAATGCCTCTCAACACCCTGGATGGAATTCACAATGGTAGACTGCCCAACAGTGAGGGATCTCAGGAGGTCAATAGCCTCCTCACTGAGGGGAGCAGGGCTGACTGGGGCAGGGCCTGAGGTGCCTGGGGTGAAAGAGATGCCCACCCTCCTGGGTGAGCGGGCACGGGACAGGCGCTGAGGGGCTGCTGGGAGGGCAGTGCTGGTAGGGGGTGGCGGCTGTACCTGTTGATGCGGTGGGCACAGAGGGGCCCGCCACCGCAAGGGAGCTCCCATCAGAGGAGGAGTTGGTGTCGCTGGTCTCTGCTCCTGTCCCCGTTGTGGAGCTCCCCTCGCCCTCCGTCCCACTGGTGGCTTCAGACTCAGTTGCTTCACCCTCCAGGGCCAAGTGGGATGCAGCTCCCTCCAGCTCCGGTGCCAATGCTCCTCCACCTGATGATGCTATTGCACAAAAGAACAGGGAGACCACAAAAAGGGGGGGAAAGACAGAAGAAAGACAGGTTCAGTGCATGCAACACCAATACCATTGGCGGACACAACAGACAGTGAGCAGCCCTCTGCACTACGCCATGCGTTTATAGTTCCTAGATTTTTCACATGCCCATGGGGTACGAGGCCTGAACCCAATTGCTGCACACCTGGAAGTAACAGGAGCCTGACTAGGTGTAGATGGCTCTTACCACTGGTGTGGTTGGGATGCTACATAGCCTGCCTCACAAGGGACCTTGCCTACCAAGATCGCCCTGGCCTAGGGGAACCCACTGCCCACCTCCCCCGCCCAGACACCTCGTAATGCGCGCAGAGTCAGCTGAATGAGAGTGTACTTACCCCCTTGTGGCTGCTGGGATGCCCTCAAGCGCCCACCCAACTCCAGATAGACCACCGCCAGAATCTGGAACATCAGGGGGGTCATGGTGCAATGGGCACCCCTTCCACGTTGGGAGGCCAACCCCAGCTGGGCCTCCGCCGTCTTCTTGCTCCAGCAGCGCAGGTCCTCCCATCTTATACGGCAGTGGGTGCTCCGTCTGTGGTAGACCCCCAGGGTTCGGACGTCCTTGGCGATGGCACGCCAAATAGCCTTCTTCTGATGGGCGCTGACCTAGAGGAATGGTACAGGGGGAAAGGACATTACTCACCTGGCCGGACCGTCATACTCATTGCCCACCAGTTCCCACCCATGCCATGATGCACATACACTCACCATCCGCACATGTATGCCTCAGCACCCCCCATTTTTCTTCCAGCCACACCACTCAAAGCAGGCATTGCCATTCAGCATGCTCACAGTGTACTCACCTGTTTGTCTGGAGGACCGTACAGTTGCATGTACTGGGGGAGGACCCAATCCACTAGTTTCTCCAACTCCTCCGAAGTGAAGGCAGGGGCCCTTTCCCCAGACACTGTAGCCATTGTCGCTTCCAGACACAGGTCACAGCAGCACTTGCAGTGTAGGCCCTCTCCTGTTGAAGGTCAGGTATCAAGTGAGTAAACAGACAGAAAATAGCGGTCACGTCCGCGGCGGTGCGTAATGTCACCGCTGGCATACATCGTCATTGGCTCCTCTGACCCATAGGGCCCAATGTTAACTAATGCTGAATTGCGCAGCGGTCTTCGACCGCCCACCGCAACGGTGTACAACGCCAGCACAGTTACCTCATATCCCCTTGTCCCATCTTACAGGTCAGGCAGCCGCCATTTCAGGGGGCCACATGGCATTTATAATAACTTCGTCACACCTATCTAGGCCTGGAATACACACACTTACAGGCACATTGCGGATTGATACATTTTCAGCAAATAACATTTTGTAATACCTCAGTGTTGCCTGACTCTCTGCTCGATGGTCTCCTCCATAGGGCAGCCTTCTGGGGCAGGTGATGAGATGGCGGCATCCTCCTGGTGGAGCTATCGACAATGGAAGAGAGAGACACATCATAGTCACATACAGACTTGATTGTGCAACAATCCAGGAACTGTGTGCCCAGTTGGAGCCAGACCTGATGTCAGCTATCCGCCATCCCACAGGGATACCCCCTCTAGTGCAGGTCCTGTCAGTACTCTATTTCCTGGCAAGTGGTTCCTTTCAAACAACAGTGGCCATTGCATCAGGGATGTCCCAGCCAATGTTCTCTAACGTGTTGTCCAGAGTGTTGTCTGCCCTGCTGAAACACATGAGCAGCTACATCGTGTTCCCTCAGGTGGAGGATTTGCCCACAGTGAAAGGTGACTTCTATGCCCTGGGACATATCCCCAACATCATTGGTGCCATTGATGGGACACATGTGGCATTAGTACCCCCACACAGGAGTGAACAGGTGTACAGAAACCGGAAGAGCTACCATTCGATGAATGTGCAGATGGTGTGTTTGGCATACCAGTGCATCTCCCATGTGAATGCCAAGTTTCCTGCCTCAGTGCAGGATGCTTACATTTTGAGGAATAGCAGCATCCCTTATGTGATGGGGCAACTCCAGAGGCACTGTGTGTGGCTAATAGGTGAGGCCAAGGACCCAATACATTGTGAATAGGTGTCTGGGGTTGTCCCTAAGGGTTACTGTGTATCTAACAGTTGTCCCTCGATATTTGTAGGTGACTCTGGTTACCCCAACCTGTCATGGCTACTGACCCCAGTGAGGAATCCCAGGACAAGGCCAGAGGAACGCTACAATGAGGCACATGGGCGAACCAGGAGGGTGATCGAACACACCTTCGGCCTCCTGAAGGGCAGATTCCGGTGCCTCCATATGAGAGGTGGTTCCCTATACTACGCACCAAAGAAGGTGTGCCAGATCATCGTAGCCTGCTGTATGCTGCACAACCTGGCTTTGCGATGGCAGGTGCCTTTTCTGCAGGAGGATGGGGCAGAGGGTGGTCTTTTGGCAGATGTGGAGCCTGTGGACAGTGAAGGAGAGGAGGCAGAAGAAGAGGATATCGACAACCGAAACAACATAATCATGCAATACTTCCAGTGAGACACAGGTAAGAAGATGTCACTGCCTCCCACATCTCATACTATTGTTGGAGATAGCATAAGTCTGTCATTTTCACTCTGTGTATGGACCCTGACTTGTCACTTTGCCTTTCCATTTCACAGATGTGGGTCCCACTTTGTGCCCTCTGCTATGTTTTCTCTTGGCCTACAGCTGTGTTACATTGGTATGTGCACAACTAAATTGACGTTGCTATATTCCATGCTTATTGCAATTACACATTTGTGAAAGCACAGACTGACTCCAGATTGTTTTGTGATTGAAGTGTGTTTTTTCTGTGCTAATAAGTGGAGGGGGTTGTAAAATGGGCTGGGGTGATGGTGGAGGAATGTCCATGGCAGCGTCCAGTCTATTTGTTTCACAGGTGCATTGTCCAAAGCGGCATTGGAAGCGGTGCAATGGCAGTTTAAGGATGGACAGGGTGACAAAGTGGGACAGAAGGGTGACATTCAGGGGGGTCTCATTTCCTGGCGGGGGTCTTGGCAATGTTCTCTGTCTTGTTCCTGAATCTCAGGGACCATTTGTGGGGTGGTTCTCCATCTGCAAGGGGTGGGGTGCTGGTGTCGTGTTCCTGTGGCGGTGCCTCCTGTCCACTAGTGCCGGCGGAGGTGGAGGGCTGTTCATGGTCCAGGCTAGTGTCAGGGGCCCCTTGTTGTGCCACCGTGTCCCTCCTGGTGTTGACAAGGTCTTGCAGCACCCCTGCAATGGTGACCAAGGTGTTGTTAATGGACTTCAAGTCCTCCCTGATCCCATGGTAGTGTTCCTCTTGCAGCCGCTGGGTCTCCTGAAACTTGGCAAGTACCGTTGCCATTGTCTCCTGTGAATGATGGCAAGCTCCCATGATGTTGGAGAGGGCCTCGTGGAGAGTGGGTTCCCTGGGCCTGTCCTCCCCCGTCGCACAGCAGTCCTCCCAGCTTCCCTGTTGTCCTGTGCCTCTGTCCACTGAACCGTGTGCCCACTGCCCCCAGGTCCCTGATCGTCCTTTGTTAGTGGGGTTGCCTGGGTTCCCTGTAGTCGTAGACACACTGCTGATTGACGTGTCCTGGAGACAGAGGGATGGGCCCGCTGGGTGGGTGCTGTGGTGGTGTTTCCTGAGGGGGGAGGCTATGTGGTGGCTTGTGACTGTGTCATGGGAACCAATTGTCCCGAGGTCCCAGATGGGCCGGGCTGGTCATCTTGATCCAGGCGTGCAGAGCTGCTGTCATCACTGTGGGTCTCTTCTGTGGGGGGACTGGATATGTCTGGCACCTCCTGTCCGGTGACGTTGGGTAGAGGTCCTGTAGGGGTGTAAAAGCATAATTATTGCATCTGTGTGTGCCATCGTGTGCAATGGGTGAGTGACCCTCTACTCCAGTGCTTGCATTCTTGGCCTTGTCCTTGTGTGATAGTTGGTTTGGGGTCTGTGTGGGTATCTGTACTGGACGTGCTTTGGTGATGGGTGTCCATGCATTGGTGTTACATGCAGGGCTTGTTTTTGGGATGTGTGGGTTGTGTTGGTGGAGTATCTGTGGGTTGTTGGGGTGATGGGTGTGAGGGTAAGGGTGGGGTATGTGATGGCATGCAGGTAGGGTGGGGGATAAGGTAGTAAAGATTTGACTTACCAGAGTCCAGTCATCCTGCTACTCCTGCGAGGCCCTCAGGATGCAGTATTGCCAAGACTTGCTCCTCCCATGTTGTTAGTTGTGGGGGAGGAGGTGGGGGTCCACTGCTCGTCCTCTGTACTGCAATCTGGTGTCTGGAGACCACGGAACGCACCTTCCCCCGTAGGTCGTTCCACCTCTTCCTGATGTCATTGCGTGTTCTTGGATGCTGTCCCACTGCGTTGAGCCTGTCGACAATTCTTCGCCATAGCTCCATCTTCCTTGCAATGGAGGTGTGCCGCACCTGTGAGCAGAATAGCTGTGGCTCTACCTGGACAATTTCCTCCATCATGACCCTGAGCTCCTCCTCAGAGGTGTCGTTGAGGTGCCATGATGTGGTGTGGGTGATGCGTGAGGTGGTGTGTGTTGTGATGTGTAAGGGGATGTGTTGTGTGTTGTTTGAGGTGCGTGGATGTTGTGTAAGTGATGGTGTTGTGTGTCTGTGGATGCTGCTGTTGTTTAATGTAGTGTATCTCTCTGGCCTCCTTTAAATTTCTGGGTGTAAGGGTTTGTGGGTAATGTGGGTGGTTGTTTTATATTGGATTGGGTGTGTGGGAGTGGTGTTTGTACGTGTATCAGGTGTGTGTATTTTGATTTGTCCAATGTGGTAGTGTTTTGTATATGTGTGTGTATTTTGAGCGCTGCGGTGTGTACCGCCAATGGATTACCACGGTTGAAAGACCGCTGCGTTGATTCGTGGGTCGTGATAGTGTGGGCGTATTCTTGTTGGCATGACGGTGTCTGTTTTGTTATCGCCAGTTTATCACTGACCTTTGGTGTGGCAGACTTGTGTGGGTGTCTGTATTGTGGCGGATTCCGAGTTGTAGGTCGTAATACCTGTAGCGGAATTCCACGGCCGCAGCGGTATGTTGGTGGTCTTCTGCACGGCGGTAAGCGGGATTTACCGCCAGGGTTGTAATGAGGGCCTCTATCTTGTCGGATGGTGAGATTGGAGCTACTTGTACAGCTGCACACATGATGTTCACAGACATGCTCCGTGTGTTGTATGTGTTTAATTTTGCGGCCATTCTCATATGGCGCATTGAGTTGTGTGTGAGTTGTTGTGGGTTCATCCTGTGTGGTTTGCGTTCCACAGGTTGCATACTTTAGGCCTGATTTTTTCTCAAGTGGCACAGCTTAGTGCAGCAGCAATATGTGTTGCACGACGCTGCACCAGTTTAGAAACACAGGGATGTGCCATGTTTACTGGAATACACTATACCCCTGCAATTCCCCATGCGCCTGCATAGATTTGTTATCCCTGCACCAACGCAGGCATTGTTGCATCATGGTGAAGGGGTGCTTGCCTTGAGGGGATAAATTGTTTATGTGCAGGGAGGTGTCCCTTCCTGCACATGTACAAGCTATTTTTGCTAAGGTGGCATTTCAATGTGTGCTGCAAGATGCAGCACACATGAGAAGAGCAATGATATAAGGAAGAAGGGAAGCATTTTGATCTGTTACACTACCCTGACACAACCTCTGGGGTGGTATTGACTTCAGTCCTAGTCTCTGATGTACATGTTGTGTAGCATCAGGGGCTATGACAATATGCAATGGGTGTTGTCGAACACAGCCACACTAGTTGCACGTCACTTCCAGGCAATGTGCTGCATATTTACATGATGGAGTATAGGCATAGTGAATTGCTTATGACCACGTTGTGTATATGTTGGAGTGCATTGCAAAACCAAAGCTTCAGTACATGTGCGGCTTGGGTGCCAATGGAGCGTTTTGATTCAGGGCCTATGTGTCTCGATGCTAACCTTAAGCATGCATTGAGTGTGTCATATGTGCCCTCCCTTCTGCCATTTGAGGAATTCAAGATATTCTCCCCCTTCAACTTACACTTGTGGTAGTTCTTGGTAGTCTGCGATTTCCTGTGATTCCAGTGACCAGCTCCTTTGGGATGACCGCTGCGACCATCTCCTCCAGCTCATCCAGGTCCTCCTGTGTTGCAGCCTTCCACCTCCAGTCCACAGTGCTGGCTTTTGGATCCTGGCCAGTTTCTCCATAGTTCTGCACTTGCAATCGTGCCAACGCTTCTTGCAAACGGTGACAGTCCTCCTCACCTCTGCCACGCTGTTGACTTCGTCTACTATTGCCTGCCATATTGTGTCTCTTCCACCGACTGGCAATTTGGAGGTGACGAAGAGCTGGTATTGGTGCTCAGTCACCTTTCTGACGAGGATGTCATGCTCCTCCTCACTAAAGTGACACTTGCGCTTCCTCTTCTCCTTCTCCTGGGACTTTGCTGGAACCTCCTGGCTGGTACTTGGTTGACTGAGGTCTCTCTGGGGTCTCTCCTGGCCTGCAATCCCCATCTTGTCTTTCAATTTGTTTTTTTTCTTCCTTGTGCATTTTAGTTTTACGCTAATGTGGTAAAAAATAGCGCTAACCCGTTTTGTGTGATAAATACGTGCCGCAAAAACAGTCTAGCACCACATTTGCAGCATTAGCATAATTTTTCCTTACGGCATGTCGCAATGGTTAGCATCATTTGTTTCTACGCTAACCGTTCCTTAGCGCCATTGTGCATCATTTTTTAAATATGGCGCACAGATGGAGCTAGGGAATGATGGTAGCTCACGTTAGAAATTTTGACACACAACTGCATTAGCACAGTTGTGCGTCATTTTCCATAAATAAGGGCCTCAGGGGGTCATTCCGACCTCGGCGGTCTTTTCAATAGACCGCCGAGGGACCGCCGTACGGAATACCGCCAGTGCTGGCGGTCTTCCGCATGGGCCATTCTGACTGTTGGCAGCGCTCCGCCCGTTTCCGGACGAAGAGCCGCCAACAGCCATACTGGCGGCAGGCGGGGAAGTGGAGGTAGCTCCACCTCCACCGCCACGCCAACAGAACACCGCCCAGCGAATCACGACCTGTGATTCGCTGTGGCGGTGTTCTGTTGGCGTCGGCGGAGCTGCCCGTTCCCTCCCGGAGGATCACCAGGAACAGGTAAGGTGATCGTCCGCTAGGGAAGGGGGGTGGTGGGGTGTTGTGAGTTGTGTGCGTGCATGGGGGTGTGTGTATATTGAGGGGGCGTGTGAATGCGTGCATGAATGCGGGGGGTGTGTGTATGTGCATGAATGCGTGCATGAATGCGGGGGTGTGTGTGTATGTGCATGAATGCGTGCATGAATGCGGGGGTATGTGTGTATGTGCATGAATGCGTGCCTGTATGTGTGTATGTGTGTGTATATGTTGGGGATCTGGGTGGGGTACGGGGGTCCTGCAACCTATTGGGGGTGGCAGGGGTGGTGGGGGGGGGTAGGGGAGGGAGTCGGGGTGGGGGTTGGGGGTGGGGGAGACCCCTATCAGTGCCAGGGAAGGCATTCCCTGGCACTGATCGTGCTTACCGCCATGGATTGAATGGCGGTCCCCAACCGCATGAAATCCATGGCGGTGAGCCGGGGTCAGGCGGGTTGGAATACCGCCGGCGGTATGTGACGACCGCCGGGCTGGAGACCCAGGTCTCCAGCCCGGCGGTCGTTACCGCCGTGGCGGTCAGAACGGTGAAGCGGCGGCTGACCATGGCGGTAACCGCCATGGTCAGAATACATGAAAAAAGACCGCCAGCCTGTTGGCGGTCTTACCGCCGCTTCACCGCCGACCGCCAGGGTCAGAATGACCCCCTTAGTCTTTACAAATTTGTATCTGTGCTTGTGTATGTTGGATTTTTGTTGTTTTGTTCTTATTTTATTCAGAAAAATAGTGGCTATTTTTCTAAACTGGTGTGGAGTAATGTTGTGTTTTTTTCACAGTTTTAATGTGTGTGTGTGTGTGTGTGTGTGTGTGTGTGTACAAATACTTAACACAATCCACATAAAATTGCTCTCCAGGGACAACACATGGCTGTGTATATTGATCAATCAAGTAATCTTTGTTGTTGTAGTGGGTGGAAATTCTACACAACAGACCATTACTTTTCGGTGTTACAGTGAAAGAAGCAGTGGTTATGGATCACTGTCCTCAGCCATGTGTCTGGTCAAGTAAGTAAGTTGGTACCTTCCCCCCCAGAGGCCACTTGTCTTCAGTGTGTGGTGAGTGCTGGTTCCTCAGCACTGTCTGTCATGTGAAGGTGGCCATCATACATGTGACATGGCATACATTGTTTTTTGGGTGCACCTACAGATCAACACTTACCATTGGTAAGTGAGGAATGTCCATTGACATGATTTATGTGCCATCACTGTCGCCAACAACCCTTGTACCTACATGTTAGCATGTGTCCCTTTCCCTTTTTACAAAATGTGTACACTGCTGTTTCATGCTTGGTCTACCTGTGTTCATGATTTCTGATTTCCCTTACATATATGTGCATGCCAACCTGTGTTTATAATTGGACATATGCAATGGGGTTACATTTCATGTGGTACCATAGAAAGGAGTGTGTCACCATTGGTTGTTGGCTCACAATTACCATCACTCATCCATGCAGTTCATTTGGCATGTACAACTGAACTGCAGTAGCTATGAGGGACATGGCAGGTAGGACTAGAGTTCTTACACACAATGTGCATTTACATGCCATTGATGTGGCATCATGTGGCAAAGTGCACTGCACAAGTGAATTAGGGAAAGTCCGTTACCTGACTGTTAGCATGCATCACAGCAGTTAGGTTAGAATCTCATTTGGTTGGGTACAACCGTTCATCCACGGGCAGAGGGTTTGCAGGGCTAAAATGGAGACAGTGATGTAGCTTACCATTGGGCAACATGTTGAGTGCCTTCTACAAGTACTTACAAATCCCTTGGTCTGTCCAACATACGAAGGACTAAAGGCTTCTACTGATGCAATCAGAGTATGTCACTGTAAGGGGTGCCATACAGTCGTGGTGATATCCCTGGGGCTAGCTGATTCCTTGTGTTGTGGATTTTAGAGACATATCTCCCTGACAATTTGCACATTTTGTCGACAGTGTATATTACTATGCCAAATTTGTAGTATATTTGAGCAACATTGGAACTATGTCCATGAGTCCATGAGAACAAATCACACATGGTGAAGTGTGCATTTTTGATATGTTTTTAGCATGACATGAGTATTTCCATCTAACCTTCTTCAGGCTACTGTACTGCTGTCAGCAACACACCAGCAGGCAGGGACACAATATTCACCCAGACACCACATCAGCCACCATTCTACCAGACATCCCATCACCCCTACTGACCCACACACCACATCCACCATATCCACAGACACCACCTCAACACTCAGTGACATCCACCACACCCACCATACACCCAGACAACAGCTCACAACCCATGGGCCCACACACCTCAGACACCATATCCCCAGTCACTAGCACAACACCCACAGACACATCCACCACATCAACAAAATACCAGCAGACATCACCTCAACATACACAGACATATCCACAACATCCACCATACCAACAGGCCACCCAACAGACACACACACACATCCACCACTCTCACATCACCCAGCACATCCACCTCCCAGCCCCCAAGACATGCAAACACCGATACTCACACATGCAACAGACATCATCCAAACACAAGCATACCTCACACATGTATACACCCAAGGCATCTACACACACAGACTTGCCCCCCACTCTCTCAACCTCCAAATCCATAACCCCTCCTTATGACCCTACACGTTTTCCCCATGAGAGTTTCCTTTTGGAGCTTGCACTTTCCCCTGTTTCCTCCAACCCCCCTCCCAAACCCAAGAGGGTCCGACCCAAATCCTACCTGTCCCTTCCACATTGAAGTTGTTCACTTTCACACCTGCCCCCCTGCAAGCACCCATAACCCTCCCCCCAAGAAGAAGCCCACCCCTCCAAAGAAAAAGCCCCACTCCCAAACCCTAACCTCCCCATACCAAATCCAGCCCCACCCTGCCCAAGGATGATCCCTGAAGTGCCTACCTCGCCACTTGATACCACTTCCTGTGGAGGTTCTCAGGCATTGATTGGAGTCAAGGTTGGGCACAGTAATGTGCATGTACTCAATTGGACTAGCCTATGGCCTTTGCTCTTGAGCATTTGAATTCAATGGACCCAAGTTGTTATTTTTGTACACATTTGCATTGCTATTACTTTTCTACCTTTATGTTGTTCCTGAGTAACTTGTGTTGTATGCCTACAGTTGTGTATGTTTCACCCTGATTGTTGATCCATTTGCTGTTGTTTGCAATATCTGACTTTGTGGGCAGTGCTGGTGTCACCCAAGACAAGGGTAGATGTTCATTCTATGGATATGTGGGTGGTAATATAATTAGGGTGTCAGTGCATTGTGTTATGTTTGCTATGGTAAGTCTTTCATTTTGTGTTTGCTAATGTCAGCATGTGCCACATTTGCCTAATGTGTGCAAACTAGAGTTTTGTTTTTCCACACATGGAGGGTGTTCAATTGTGCTAGCTTTCTTTGCATTTGACTGACCATGTGTCCATTTTGATGGGTGTACATTGCAGTTACTTCATCTAGGTGTATGGCCATGTTGTTGTTGTTGTTGTATGTGCTTTTGTGACTTGCACTTGCACATTATGAAGATAGAAATGGCACTTGCCATCTTCTATTGTTTGTCCCTGAGATACATGAAGGGTCTGTTCCTGTGTAAATGGTGTTTTAGTGGGGTGTGCAAAGTGAAATGTGTCCCAGGGCAGGATCCTTCCATGAGTGCTCCTGATGCCATCATCCCTATTGTGCCATTGTGCAGGTATTGTTTGCATTGTGAGTTTTGGATATTTGTTTCACAAACTATTGTGCATTCCTTTGACCTTCCATTGTTTTTTCAATATGGGTGATGTGCGGGTCCATTACAGGGATGTTTCATGGAAGGGGTATTTGTGTTCCATGTCACATCCATAGATATATGTCTTCAATCTGATGACAGACCAAATAATGTGAGGAATGTTAGGATGTCAGTTGCATTAGCATGTGTTATGTTGCTGTGGTGTTGCTGTTGTGGGACACAATTTTCTGAACACTTCACCGTCCCTGTGCCTGAGCTGGGCAGACATGTATTTTTGTGGAATGTGGCGGTGCAGTGTCAGTGACCTTCCCAAAAGGGGTACTCGATAGCTGCAAATGTGTAATTTGTTGTGAATGACTCAAACTGTAGACATGATGACAATGAGCCTCATGTCATGTGGATGAAGGTGCAACAATCTGTTGTTGAGCTTAATGACACAGGTAGGTGTGTGTTCTTACCATTGGTTGCATCCACAGCGGTATCGATTTGGGTAGCAGCAGCGGCAGGACATGTGTGATGGGCTCCATGGTGGCACAGGACGTGTGACGCTGCCTGCAGCTGAATTGCTTTCTTTATGCTCTCCGTTTCCGCCAGCTGTGATGTGTTGGTTGGATCGCCACGGTCATGTTGGCGGAGTGCAACATCATAATGTGTCCGAGAGAAACACTGGTGCCGTCGGCCTGTTTGGCCTGCCTCGCCCCTGCCGTGGTCTGCGCTGCCTGGCGTTGCCGGCAGGACAGCTGCAGTTTTTACTCTATTGGTATGTCAGCATTGTAATTCAGTTGTCCAACCACCAAGCTGATGACAGTTGGGCCACCACCATGGCAGTGCATGTACCGCCAAACTCATAATGAGGCCCTAAAAGCAATATACTTAGCTTCAATATTTATGTCCACAATATTTTTTTAATCACAATATTCCTGCAATGTGATTTTTGTATTGCACTGTATTTTTCATTATTCTTTGTAAACACATACACCTAGGCATTCCCTAAAAAGAAACTAGAATATCTACTAGAATTGCTAATTTAATTTGGCTTCAGAAGTTGAAGAAAGATACATAAAATAATGATTTGTTATAGTAATTTATTACTTCAATGAAAGTTACTGTTCATTTGGTCATTGCCTTTAAATACTTGTTTCAATAAACATTAAGCAAGCACATTTTTTCTACGTGTGTCTTCTTACAAATGCAAATATTTCTAACATAATTAGCTTTTTCAAAGTAATGATAGTGTCTTGTGGCACTAGTAGTCACATCATTTTATAGCCTCTGGTTTGCTGCTGGTGGCTCATCCTCCTCATTACTATCTTTTAACATTCTCCTCGTCATTCTCAGGCATAGGTACATGCCATCTAACAGCAACGTTGTGCAGCATGGTGCACACTACAGTAATATAACATTTGTCAGGCTGGTATTCCAAGGAACCACCACTTCAGTGCAGACACTGGAATCTGGCCTTGTGCAGTCACTGGGTTACAAATAGGGGTGTAGCCTGGTCAGTAAGATTGGGGAGTGTGAGCTTCAGATTTTCTAAAATCACACTGTTATATAGTGTTAAAATACATTACATTAAAATACAGCCAAGTAAGCAAGAGCCAAATAAGGTGGTGAAAACATAGACTTTCTGTGTAGTCCTGTTTTTGTAAAAAGTGTTTTTTCTCCTACCTATGACTGTTTAAATTTACCTCTTGGTTTCTGCAAATTTCATATTTTAAAACTGCTGTTTTGTTTCTGCCTGCTTGAATCTCACTGGCTTCAGAATTGGTCCTTACCTGAAGAGGTAAATCAAGAAGCTAGAAAGTGTGGATTGAGCTTGTCTGTATTCAAAGAGATTCTGAATAAAGCTATACCTCTCCACCCCCTGCACCAGCAGCCTGTGTTTAAGGCCTCCTGCCCCTGATATAAGATGTTACTGGTTGTTTTATCTTGTGCTCTGATTGGTTGCTGGAGCTAGGGATTCTATGGGAAAAAGGCCTTAGGGTTTGAGTTCTGATTGGTTGTTTGGGCTAGGGTTTTTGATTGGTTGACAGGGCTAGGGTTTCTAGTGGACTAAGGGTTTACGGTTTGAGTTTTGATTGGCTGCTAGGGCTAGTATTTCTAATGATCTAATGGCTTAAGGTTTACGTTCTGATTGGCTGTGTTTTGCTAGGGTTTCTGGTTGCTGATAGGGCTAGGGTTTCTACTGGACTAGAGGTTTAAGGTTTAAGTTCTGATTGGCTGTTAGGGGTAGGCTTTCTATTGGGCTGAAGGTTTAGGGGTTGTATTTTGATTGGCTAGAAAGGGCTAGGGCTGTGATTGGTTAAGGGGCAGGTCTCCCATTGGCTCTAAGGTTTAGAGTTAGTTTACTGATTGGTTAGAGTTAGAGCTAGGGTTCCATTAGCCAATAGGGCTATTTATCAATAAGGCTCAGGGTGTCTCAGCCTGAGCATCGAGGCTAAGAGAGGAGAGGACACGGGCAATTGTCTGTTTGTGCCTGTTTGGGCCGGGTCGGGCCTAGGGCCAGAGATGCTGCCCAATTTGTCTGTTACTAGCAATCACCTTAAACCTTCCAAATCTGCAAACATCCAAACTGATTATCAGCAAAGGCATTCTACTCATGTACCACAAACAAACCTCATACTGATTTCAATGTCTCAACAACTACTACAAAACCCACCAACGACACCTATTCACCCTTCTACACCAACTACAACACTATGGTACCTCCATTCTCATACAAAACACAACGCTATCCGATACCACTAACAAAGCCACACATCACCAACACAACACAAAGCTCCATTATACATAACTTCTAGTGATCAAACCTACTCATAACTATTGTACATTCCCTCTTATACACCACATACACTCTTCTACAAAACACATCACCACCCCTGTACAATTCAAATACCACCCACCAGCAGCACTTTACATACAATTCCATCTCAGAAAACTACTACATTGATTTCTCCTCCCACCACTCCACAAAAACAAAACAAAACAAAACACACATACCAGCACATCAAAATCAAACACTCTTTCATAATACTTTCTGTCACAAATTAGAAACATATACCCACTCCCTCCCTTGTGACTACAAAAATAAAACACATACTAATCAATCTTTACTCACAAATTTTCTATTGTCACCAACACAAAAAAAAAATCACGAACCCAACAACTATCATTCACCCGCCTCTCATCCATTGCACAATTTAGAGCTTTAGAGTATGACCAATATGCTCCACCACTCTCCTAACCTATGTTCCTTCCACCCTAAACAGACAGAAACAAAAGAAACAACATGCGACTCTTCACAACTTTGCATCTCATGTCTATTACACAACAAGGCTACTGTACAAAAACAACACAACTCACCATGCCACTCTCAACCACCATCTTCACCACCAACACAAGCAGACCCAACAAAATGCCTTCTAAGCCTTCTGGACAAGGAACAGGATATAGGAAAACAACATTATTACAACCCTCTTACCATTAATACCAGCACTAATGACACACCTGCCACAAGTTCAAAAACTACTGCTCACTCTTCTATAAAACAAAGTACACCACCACAAAACACAATCTCTAAACTGTCTACGAATAAATGTTCAATCTCTCTCTGAAAGCAAGCACCACACCTACTATCTACTCTCTGACACACAACCTGACTTACTCTCTATAACTGAATCATGGTTTTGGGGATGGCATGGTGCCAGTGTTGCATGAAGACTTCCCTCCAGGCTTTGAGACTATCACACAAAACTGTATCGGAAAAACAGGAGGTGGACCAGCTGTTATATTCAAGCGAACAATAAATCTCAGCAAAACAGACAACGTTTCCATACAAGGTTGTAAGGCCCTGATTACCAGATGCAACCCTACACTATCTTCCTCCTGTATTCCTCCTCCTTTACAGACCACCACCTAACAATGCAACATTCCCAGACACATTGCTTCACACAGGTTCAAACCTTATAATGCTATACTCCAATATATGCATTCTTAGGGACCTAAACATTTGGTTTGACAAACCAAATATACCCCATCCAAAAACTACAACCACCGGCCTAGTCACATAGAACCTACATCAGATTGTACACAATCCCACACACATCTGTGGACACGTCCTAGATGTCATTTTTGCAAACCCAGAATTAGTTACCTCTCAAAGGATCATGCCAGTTACATGTCCTGACCACCATTGGTAGCTTTCCAACATAAAACACCATAAACCAGCACACCCAAAACCACATTACATGCACCACCTATCAACTATGGGACAACATCAATTCTAAACACTTAGACACAATGCATTCTGTTAAAAAAATGTATGAGTGGCTACAGGAAGCTTTCAATATCCGAATACCACTCAGAACAACAAAATATGACAAAAGAAAACAAGCACCTTGGGGAAATACAGAACTAAACAATTACAAGTTTGGCGGTCTCAGGACCTCCATTTTGGGGGTGGCGGTCCGATCACCAACAGGCTGGCGGAGAAGACCGCCATACTAAGACATTGGTGGTATTCAGTACAGAATACAACCAAAGCACCGCCAGCACCGCCACTGCGGTCTGGCTGCCTTGGACGACGGTAGCCACCTGTAGGCCGGCGGAGACCATGTTTCTGCTGGACAGATTATGAGGTTCACACTGCCAAGGTTTCTGCCGTGGTCGCACCACCACAGGACCCCAGGTGGAAACAAACTGCATAAAAGAAGGCACTCACCTTCAGAAAACCATACTCGTCCGGAGCTGCCATAGAACCAGAACTTCACATCATCCCGCTGCTCCTATTCACCCAGAGACTCCGCAATCAACGCTGGAAGCAATGACAGCAACCGCGAGTACACACAATTACCTTTCACTGTTGTAAATTGCAAAAGTTTGTGCCCTCACACAACATAGCAATCGGGAACAGGTGGAGAGGGCGACACACACACGTAACCTGACACTGACATGCACACTCACAGACAGCCACATACAGCCACATACACACACGCACATACATAGTACCCACACTACGACCATCACACACACCAACTCCTGGAAACACAGCACCAGCACAGTCACACACAACAACACACAATACCACAAAACGTTACTACAACACCACAACCGCAACACCATCAATGTATTGACAAGCGCCGACAATAGACAATACCCAGTGACAAATCACACATACAACACAATGTACCACTAACAGATAGCAAACACACACAATCACGCAACCATACAACGCAGCATTCAATATACACAGTAAAACCACATCAAAACATATTTGATATGCCATGCACAAACATGCACACGCACACAGTCAAAGCACACAAAGCCACACAATACTGAAACAAACACATGTCAACAAAAACACCACTCAATACCATGACAACAACATGTCCACAACATACACATGGCCATCACACAACACACACTCATTACTGGGGACAAATGCAATGCACACTACCTCACATGCTGCCCACATAAGCACAGCACCACTTACACACTAATACTCACACACAATGTCATCCATTCCCAAATATGCCCTAAGAAAAGAAATGCAGGACAAAAATGTAAAGTAAAAAACCAACAACTGGTTGGTGCAATTATGTATTGAAAGTGATAATAAATATGAAAATATCCAAGGACATAGGCCAATCCAAATAGAAATAATGCAAAATGCTCTAGATGCATCTCTGTGTTCCCTGAACGTGACTCCTGACTGCCATGTAACCTCCACAGGTAGGGGCATCAAGGGGACAGGCAAGTACCTCAAGGATTATCGTGTGGGGGAGAAGGGTGTGTGATCTTACGCTTTGGAGGGGGGTCCTTTGGGATTAGGCTTGGGAGGGGGGTTTAGGTCTGGGCTTAGGGGAGGGTTGGGTTCTTTTGGGAGGGGTACACTTCTTGGCAGGGAGAGGGGCATGGGTACTTGCAGGCGGTAGGGGAGGCCTTGGAGGTAGAAGGGATAGGCCTGGGGAGGGTAACTGAGCATTTAGGGATCTCACCGGGGTAGAGGAATAGGGAAAAGGTCAAAACATGAAAGGAATACTTTTTAGACAAACAGGGACGGTCATCAGAAGATGAGGAAGGAAGTGGACGGTGGGGAGTGGTTGTCTGATGTGTTGGTGTGGGTGTTGTGGGTGCGCTTGTGTGGGAGGTATGCTTGTGGGTGTCTGTTGGATGGGTGAGTGAGGGCAATTATGTGTGCAGGACTGAGGGGTGGTGGAGGTGCTGGTGGATGCCGTGGTGGGTGGGTGAGTGTCTGTTGGGGTGGTGACTGCAGGTATGGTGGATGTGCTGCATGTAGGAGTGTCAGTGGTTGTGATGTCTGTGGGTATGGTGACTAGAGTAGATATCTCAGGGTCTGCTGTGGTGCTCTCTGTGGGTAGGACTGGTGTGGTGGCTCAATCTGTGAATGCTGGTGTAGTATCTGCAGGTGTGTCAGGTGTGCTGTCAGTGATGCTGGGCGTTGGGGGGTGTCAGGGCAGGTAATGACTGTTGTGGTGTGTGAAGGTGTATGTTGCTTATGTGCATGCCGGTGGTGTGTCTTGTGGTACTTGTGTTTGTCTGACCTATCCTTGGCTATTGAGGTGGATGCATGCCTGTCTGTCTGTGTGCTTTGGCTGGGTCGGGGAAGAGGAAGGAGCGGGGGGATAGGAGACAAAGAGTGACTGGCTGTCATCAGTGTGGAGGTCAGAGCCTGAAAGGATCTCTGTAGGCCAGCCAGTGCGTCGTGAATGCCCTCCAGGAATGCATTACTTTGTTGTATCTGAGTTGCCAGTCCTTGGATGGCATTCACAATGGTCGACGGACCCACAGAGATGGACCTCAGGAGGTCAATAGCCTCCTCACTGAGGGCAGCAGGGCTGACAGGGGCAGGGGCAGAGGTGCCTGCGGCAAAGGAGACGCCCACCCTCTTGGGCCAGCGGGCACTGCCAACTGGGTAGGGAGCCACAGGGAGGTAGGTGGTAGTAAGGGGGGTGGCAGACTTAGGTGGTGCTGGGGTGGTCCCAGATAGGTCCACCACCACCAAGAAGTATCCACCGGAGGAGGATTCTGAAGATGAAGAACAGGATCCTGTCTCCCCTGTGGTACTCCCCTCGCCCTCTGGTTCCCTCAGTGTTGATGGTATCATGACTTCATGACTGTTGGTAGCTTCCCCATTCAGCATTACCCTGTCTTCTTTGCCTGCTGATGCAGATGCTGAGAAACAGAGGAAGAGGTAGGGTCACCACATTCTTTACATACACATATATAACACTATACGAAACAGTAACATCACATATATGTGGAAAACACCCCAAGGTAGGAAACATTTTGAGCCAACATCATGTCACAACAACATAATTTCACTACCCTATATGACAAGAATGTCACACACAACATATCTGAACACTACATCACTGTTAGACTTGGCATCATTGGCGAGGTCTCCCCTAACTTTTTGCCTCTGTTTCCCAGGTTGTTGATGTGTGCTGGACTCTGTTTTTACTGTTTTTGATACTCTGGGCACTTTACCACTGCTAACCAGTGCTAAAGTGCAAGTGTTCCTATGTAAAATGTATGTGTAATTGGCTTATTCATGATTAGCATATTTGATTTACTAATAAGTCCCTAGTAAAGTGAACTAGAGGTGCCCAGGGCCTGTAAATCAAATGCTACTAGTGGGCCTGCAGCACTGGTTGTGCCACCACACATAAGTAGCCCTGTCAACATGGCTCAGACCTGCCACTGCAGTGTCTATGTCTGCAGTTTTAAACTGCCAATTCGACTTGGCAAGTGTACCCACATACCAGGCCTAACCATTCCCTTTTTATACATGTAAAGCACCCCTAAGGTAGGCCCTAGGTAGACCCACGGGCAGGGTGCAGTGTATGTTAAAGGTGGGACAGGTACTGATATGTGTTACATGTCCTAACAGTGATATACTGCTAAATTCAGTCTTCATTTTTGCAAGACCTATATCTCTCATAGGTAAACATGGGGGCTGCCTTTAAATATTATTAAAGTGCACATTCCCTTTGAGAGCAGATAGAAATATGGAGTGTAGAGTCTTTGAACCCACAATTTAAAAATACATATTTTAATGAAGTTGGTTTTTAGATTGTTAGTTTGAAAATGCCACTTTTAGACAGTAGGCATTTTACTATTTAAACTATTCTGTGACTCTGCCTGTTGTGTATTCCCTGCCTGGGTCAGTTTGCCAGCTGGACTATTTGCACCTCTCCTATAGACAGTGACACATCGGTAGCGGAGGTGAAGCCTGCATATGCAGATGAGCCATCTGTGCTAGAGTGGAAGGAGGAGTGGTCACTCACACCTGAGTGCGCTGGGCCTGCCCTCTCACAATGCAGTCTCCAACCCCCTGGTGTAAGTTTGGGTTTCTGGCCTGGGGAAGGCAGGATCGTGTGAATAATAGGGAATTTCCTTTGAAGTAGACCTACTTCAAAGGCAGAAAGGGGTATAAGTATTGGACCCAAACACCCTGAAAATAAGATTACTTCTGGAACCAAGAGGAACCTCTGCCAAGGAGAAGAGCTGGAGAGCTGGAGGAGAAGTACTGCTCCTTTGCCTGTGGCTGTGCCTTTCTGGGTTGGCCTGCAGTAGCTGTTTTTGCCTGAAAGAGGACAAAGACTGAATTTTGTGTGTCTTCCCACTGGTGAAGAATCTCCAAAGGACGGGCCCAGGTATGTTCTTGGGATTATTCCCCTTTATCACGCTTCTTTCTCCACCCTACATAGCGGGTCTCTCCCTTGACTGGAGTCCTCTGTTGGGCATTTCTTTTCTCTACTATCTCGTGTTTGTGCACTTCTGCACTGTAGTGCATATGCTCTACGGTTTTCACTCTTTATGCACATAGAGTACCACTGTAACTACTATATGCCCACTACTAGACGTTCTCCGGTCTTTTACTCACTTGTCATATCCTTTTTTTCTTTCACTACACAACCAATTGGGACTAGACGGTATCACTTTATCTTGCCATGCCTTCTATTCTCCACTCGCTTGCGTGTGCATGATAAAGCACTTATCTGAAGCGGATCACGGGCACATTATATTTCACATCTTTTGTAGACACAGCGTAGGCTTATTTCCTTCAGACAACTGTACATACCAGTCTGTATTGATTACTGTTTTGCAGCCTTGATAAAGTCACTTGTGTGACGAAACACGTGTTGGCTGTTTTCTGCAAGACGATACTAACCTACGACAAACCTTGTCTATGAATAAAGACACTGTTCAACACCAACCGGGAATCAGCGTTTTTCTCTCCGCTTCTGGATTCATACTACCAGGGATACTTCTCTCCCAAAACGTTTCTGGACTTTATACCTCTGTGTGCCCTGGTAATTTTTGCATTTATTGTCATTGTGTATCTTGGTACACAACTCTTTGTGCCCATTAGGGTAGTAGGGCACCCGACCAATTGGCACCAGTTTCTTACCTCATTGACTTTGTTGCTTAATACGAGTTGTTACGACACGGAGGTGCAGCATCTTCACCGCTACTACCCTTGTACAATCTCCAAAGGCTTGAACTGAGCTTGCCTCCTATTGTTGAAGTCTCAGGGTCATCAAAGACTTCTCTCTGCCAGCACCTGGACTTTCTGCTGAGACTCCTGCCCTGCCAAGTGGTGCACTAACCTGTCACTGGGCCCTTGAAAGGTGAAGCTGGTCGAAAAGGACAGAAATCCACGCCCAGATCACCGTGCGGGAAACTTTCAACGCACCATCCGCAACGCGGCTGATAAACGAAGCGCCGCCGGCCTCGCGGCTAAAATCGACACTCCATCTGCATCGCAGCTGGGATATTGACTCATTGCAACTGGAGAAACTACATGCAACACGCACTAACAGCTGCTGATAACGACGCAAGCCAGTTTCCTGACACCGTGCTACCGGATTTCAAACTCAACAACGCTGGGGGTGAAAAATCAACTCAAAGCCTGCCCGGACCCAAGGTGCCCGCCGGGGAGCCAATGCATCACTCTTTGTGGTAGAGAGGAAATGACGCACGCCGACCAGACCGGAGAAGGTACGACGTGCGGTCTTGCTTGCGAGTGAGAAATCAACGCATCACTGGCCTTTTTGGATGCACGCTTGCCCATGCGGCTTTATTTTTTACGTTAACCAGGTACTTTGTGTAACAACAGCATTCTCACTCTTTTCTAAGGATTAAGCTACTTAGGTGGTCATTATGACATTGGCAGTAAATGCTGCTTACCACTGCGGTGACGGCCGCCAACATTCCATCGCAGATGCAAACATCCATTCGCCATATTATGACACATACACACTAAACCAACAGAATACTGCCACAAACACAAATCAGTCAGACCAAAGGTCAGTGTTAAAGTGTTGGATTCGGACTCCCATACCGTTACACCAACAAAATAACACCCACCACATTATGACCAACGAATCACAACAGCAGCACTATAAAACAGACACCACATTACACATAACCCTTTGCTAACACCAAAAGACTGCTATAGCAAGCCACCCAAATCACAGAGACAACTATACACACACACCACAACCACCCATACATCCGTCACGCTCTCCACATCTCACACCCCACTACGTTTCTCAACTCCCTCAGACACAACACACAACACCCATGTCCCCACTAAGACACCCCCGTTTCACAGATGAGGAGTTGCGGGTCATGGTGGAGCAAATAGTCAGGGTAGAGCCACAGCTCTTTGGAGCACAGGTACAGCAAATATCCATTGCTAGGAAGATGGGGCTATGGTGGAGAATCGTTGACAGGGTGAACGCCGTTGGATAGCATCCAAGAACAAGGGACGACATCAGGAAGAGGTGGAACGACCTATAGGGAAAGGTACATTCTGTGGCAGCAAGGCACCAGCTCGCCACCCAGAGGACTGACGGTGGACCCCCACCTCCTCCCCCGCAGCTCACAGCATGGGAGGAGCAAGTCATGGCAATCCTGCATCCTGAGGGACTCACTGGAGTAGCTGGAGGACTGGATACTGGTGAGTCAATATCTACTACTTATCACCCCCCATACCTGCATGCCATTCTACCCCCTCACCATGACTCCCATCACTCCACTCCATCCCACACAGTGCACCTACACATGTGACTAACTCCAATGCCAAGCCCTGCATGCCATACCAAATGCATGTACAGATCTCCCAGCCCTACATGTACACCCAACAACAAAGCATGCACAGCATGGAGAACTAACAATCCCACAAAACATCATTATACACAAACACAGGTGACAGGGCAACAGCAACGATATAGGGGAAACTAGGGATGTACATTATGTCACAGACATGAAGCATAATACATCACTTACATCCCCACAGGTGCCCCAGCCAATCCCAGCGGGGAGGAGGCGCTACGACTATCCAGTCCTCCAACAGAAGATGCCTCCAGTGATGACAGCAAATCTGGACTTCTGGTCAGTCGGCCACCCCAGCCCACTCCCTGTCCACCCCAGAGCCTCCCCCCACTCAGTATCCAATACCACAGCACCCACCCAACGTCCCCACACCTCTGTCCCAAGGACACTCAATCAGCAGTGTGCCCACCTGTGCAGGGACCCCGGTCCACATCTCACAGCCAAGACAATCAGGGTCCTGGGGTCAGTGGCAGCAGGCAAACCATTCAGGGGACACAGGCACAGTGGGACAGGGACACTCAAAGGACAGCTGTGCGCCAGGGGGAGGACAGGCCCAGGGAACCGACTCTCCAGAAAGCACTCACTAATGCCCTGGGGGCTTACCAACAATCCCAAGACAAGATGGGCTAGATACTTAACAACATGCAGGAGAACAAGCGGCTGCAGGAGGTACACCATCAGGAGATCAGGGAAGATTTGCAGGCCATCAACACCACCATGGTCTCCATAGCAGGGGTACTGGCTGATATGGCCAACATCATGAGGGAATGTTCAGCACACCAGCGGGCCCCTTCCCCTAGCCAATCAACTGAACTGCCCATCACATCTGCTACAGCTAATGGACAGGAGGCCTGGCCACAGGACCCACAGGCCACCAGCACCCCTCCCCCTGCAGAAGGTGAACCACCCCGCAAACGTTCCCTACAACCCAGACAGATGCCAAAGACACTTGCCAAGACCAAGACCACCGCCAGGAAATGAGACCCTCCTTAATGTCCACCTTGTGTTCCACTCTGTCACCTTGTCCACTTTGAACTACCATTGCTCCCCTTCCTATGGCCCCTTGGACACTGGACCTGTGCTACAAACAGACTGGACTAATACCCTGGACATCACCCCATTCCATTGCACTATTCCTTCTATTAATTGCACTACAATAAACAGCCTTGGACACAACTTGAGCGATAGTGCTTTATGTGATGAAAATGTGCACTAATGTTAACAGTTGCATCGTGTGCAATTGACATGTACTTTGGTATCGTATACAAATGATGAGCTGTAGCTGTCTGTAGTCATGACATCCGTGCACAGTAGTGATAACACCAATATCTGCAAATAGAGAAGGCATAGGGTGACAGTCTGTTGAGATGCAAAGGAAGTGAATGCCATCCTGCTACAGCCACACTGAAAACATAAATAATTAGAGGAAGGGTCAGTTCCACTGTCTCACCTGTGAGTCATTGGAAGTACTGCTGTATTACTGATGTTCTGTTGTCCACATCCTCATCCTCTGCCTACTCATCCTTACAGTCCTCGGGGTCCACTGCTGCCACAGGGGCATTTCCAATCTCCTCCTCCTACAGATAAGGCACATGTCGTCTGAGGGCCAGGTTGTGCAACATGCAGCATACTACAACTATCTGGCAGACCTTCTCAGGAGAATAGCACAGGGATCCAACTGTCAGATGGAGGCATCTGGACCTGGCCACCAGGAGGCTGAAGGTACATTCCATAATTCGCATAGTTCACCCATGTGAATCTTTATACCGATTCTCAGCCCCTATCCTGGCATTCCTCACAGAGGTCAGGAGCCAAGACAGGTTTGGGTAGCCAGAGTCACCTGCAAGAATTGAGGGACAAACATTAGCCTTACACAATGGTATTGGGGATAACTCTGGAAGGCATACACTGACTTATCTTGGGTGAGGACTCAGGCTCGCCTATCAGCCACACCCTGTGCTTCTGTAATTGTACCATCACATTTGGGATGCTGTTATTCCTCAGGGCGAAGGCGTCATGCACTGACCCAGGATACTTGGCAGTGACGTGAGAGATATACTGGTCCCCCAGGCACACCATTAGCACATTGAGTGAGGGGAACTCTTTGATTCCTGAACACCTGTTCATTGTGGCGGGAGGGGGGACAAATGCAATATGTGTACTGTCAATTGCCCCAATAGTATTAGGAATATGTCCCATTGCATAGAATCCAGCCTTCACAGTGGCCAAATCTTCCACTTGGGGGAAAGAGATGTAGCTGCACATGTGTTTGACCACGGCAGACAAAACCCTTGCCAGTACTATAGAGAACATTGACTTTGACATTTCTGCTGCCAAGCCCACTGTCACTTGGAAAGAACCAGTTGCCAGGAAATGGAGCACTGATAGAACTTGCACAAGAGGGGGTCCCCAGTGGTATGACGGATAGCTGATAGCAGATCAGGCTCCAATTAACTACACAGCTCTGTGATTGTGGCCCTGTCCAGTCTATAGGTCAGTATTATATGCCTCTCCTCCAGTGTAGCCAAGTCCACAAGGAGTCTGTACACGGGGGCTTGCCTCCTTCTCCTCCTATTACTCTGCAGTGGTAGGTATCTAAGGGACACAAGAGTGAGAAGGGTGTCACAAACTGAACAATGGAACCACCACCCCAGGGCAACTGGGCATGTATGTAATTTGATGATGTGACTGGCAATGTATGTACAATTCACAGCAATGATGCAGTTTCAAATTTCTGATTGTTGTCCACCACCATGAAATGGCAATCGCTTGTCCTGTAAGTATGGACAGGTGGAAATGATGTAACTCCGCTGGCGTTGGACGTCATGGCGGAAGACGGTCTTGCACCACCGTGCTATTCCTCATTGGCTAACATTGGGCTCTATGAATACAGCATCCAATAAGGATCACTGGCGGCAGTGACGGTATACACTGCCACAGGCATGACCGCCATTTTCTACCTCAGTTGATTCATGACTTTCCACAGGACAACACCTACACTGCGTGTGCTGCTGTGACCTGTGTCTGGATCCTGCCATGACCCGTGTGACCGGGGAAAGGGCCCCTGCCTTCACTTTGGAGGAGTTAGAGCACCTGGTGGATGGGGTCCTACCCCTGTATGAACAGCTACATGGTCCTCCAGACCAACAGGTGAGTACACCATGGGGACGATGCATGCGACAAGGTGTGGGGTATGTCTGGTTGTAGTGTACATGCAGGGCTCGGGTGATGTGCGCCAATGGAGATGGAAATGTAATTTGTGGGCCATATGTGTGACAGGCCAGATTGTATGGTTAATGGTGTCCTCCTGTCTGTATTACCTCTGCAGGCCAGCACCCATCCAAAGAAGGGATTGTGGCGTGCCATCGTCAAGGACATGCAGACACTGGGGTTCTATAGCAGGCGGAGCACCCACTGCAGAAAAAGGTGGGAGGACCTGAGACACTGGGCCTAGAAGACCGCAGAGGCCCAGCTGGGGATGACCTTCCAACGAGGGCAGGGTATCCGTCGGAACTTGACCCCCCTGATGGCCCACATACTGGCAGTGGTCTACCCAGAGTTGGATGCGCGCTTTAGGGCAGCCCAGCAGCCACAAGGGGGTGAGTACAGTGAGCATGACAACCATTTTTGTTGGCTGGCATGGGATCCTGGTGGTGGGTTTCAGTAAGTGGGTGCCTCTTAATGCCAGCTCAGACATTGCTGTGTTGTCCAGCACAAGGTAAAAGGGTGTATAGCAAAATCGTGTATCCCAGCAAGGTGGCATTCCAGGTCAGACAGGGCTTAGTGGGTCCCAGGAGGGGTGCAGTTGGCGGTGGGTGGCTCTCATCTTGCTGTGGTACCTAGCCAATGGAATGCCAGTGCAAAGCACAGTACCCAATCGCAATCCCTGTGTGTGATGCTAATGTGTATATCACCTGTGGTGTTGGGGCTGTAATTGACCCAGTGCTTCCTTTCTGTATCCCCCCCATATTTTCTTCTTTCATCCTGTCTATGTGTGCATTAGCATCATCTGGCAGAGGAGCAGGGGCACCGGCGAGTAAGGGAGCTGCATCCCATAGGACCCAGGAGGCAGAGTCCACCGACGCTGAGGAAACCAGTGGGACGGAGGGCAAGGCCTGTTCCTACCGCCCCCCCTCCAACTACCACTTCCCAGTCCCAGTCTCCTCAACCTCAACCTATCCCATGCACACATACAGACAAGCATGCACACAAAACATCAGGCAAGAGTAGCACAGTCAAACACAGGCAGCACACTTCAGGTCACAAGCACTCACACAAATAATAGACAGTTGCACACACAACCACATCCACTGCCTCCACTATCTCCCCCTCCTCCCTCACAGTCACATCCCCACTCACACCTGCACGCACTGCATCAACAGCCACCACCACCATCACCACATCATGCAGCACACACACTTCACTTGCAGACACCTCCACAACATCCATCCACGCGTCCCTTTTGTCCTCTCCCACCCTGTCTACCCCCCTCCTAAGAGACACAAACACATGCACTCAGACACCCAACAGCCATCCACCTCACACACGCACACTGTCCATACACCTGCACCCAAGTCCAGCAGACGTACACCTCCGACAACCACTCCCTCAACCTCCACTCCCTTTCCTCCTTCCACATCCCACCCAAACATACCAACAAAGCTTTTCCTTGACCATCTTGACCTCTTTCCTCCCCCTCCACCCCCATCGTCCTGTCCGTAGTAGCAGGGTCCCAACGACCCAGCACAGCACCTGAGCCAAACAGTCTGCCACTTCTCCCACCAAATCCTCAGCTTCTGGCACAAAGGGGCCCCATAGTGTGACGGCTGCCACTCCTACTGTGAGCACACCGCCACCTCAGAAAGGGAGGACTAGGGTGGTGAAAACCAAGGGACAGGAAATAGGGACAGTGGAGGCACCTCCTAGTACTGGAGGCAAGAAAGGGAATGTTCCCATTCTACCATCCAAGAAAGGGAAGGGTCCCACTCCACCAGCAAAGAGAGGCAAGAGGCCCCCCCGCCAGCAGAGGGCAAGGAGCCCCCACCTCAAGAAGAGGCAGCCAGGGTAACACCTCTACCAGCAGTGGGCAAGGAGCCCTCACCTCCAGCAGAGGTAGCTAGGGTTACACCCCCATCAGCAGTGGGCAAGGAGCTCTCATCTCCAGCAGAGGGCATGTAGGCCAGCCACTAGACACAGTTGGGCATGGAGCCCCCTCTAGAACTAGTGGGCATGTTCCCCACTTCAGAGACTGGGGCCTTTCATTCCCCACCAGGGACAATTTGATATGGAGTCCCCTCCAGAACCAGTGGGCATGTTCCCCACTTCAGAGACTGTGGCCTTGCCCTCCCCACCAGGGACAATTGGGCTTGGAGCCCCCTCCAGAACCAGTTGGCACGTTCCCCACTTCAGAGACTGTGGCCTTGCACTCCCCACAAGGGACAATTGGGCATGGAGCTCCCTCCAGAACCAGTGGGCATGTTACCCACTTCAGTTGAGGTGCTCCCACCTCCCCTTCCCCCTGAGGTACCTGCCCATTTCCAAACATGATGCCCCTGCACAGTGGAGTCCGGATAGTTAGGAGTCAAGTTAGGCCTTGGACTGTGCCCTGTGGCCATGTGGGCCTTTTGTACTTTGTACTGGCTATTGGTCCTTTCAGAACATTTGTGGATGCTTTTGTTTTCGCATGGACAATATGGTGGCTGTTGGCATCAAATAACAGTGTCACTTAAACCTCAATATGGTCCTTGTTTTAATTAGAGGTGGGTCCTGTGACATTGGTTTTACTCTGCAGCTGGTTGTGTGTATGGTGTGTGTGTGAATGGTGTGTGTTGTGCGTGAGTGTGTCACTCTCCTTTCCTCCCTCCATCCCTTGTGTGCTAGGCGACTGTACTCACCGTCGTCGTCTTCGTCGGCGTTGGTGTTCCAGATGGACCATGGCATAGAAGAGCATCAGGAAGACTTGAAGTTCCGGTTCCATGGTGGCGGCTGAGTCCTCTGTGTACCTGTTGGTGAGTCTTTCATTTTCTGTACTGGTTTCTGCCAGTCTTTTGATGGCGTTGGTACTGCCCCAGAAATAGTGACGGTTTGCTGTGTCATAATATGGTGGGCGGTACCTCATCTTCCGCCTGGCTATTGATGGCTACCCCTGTGGTCAGTGGTGTTAACGCCCTGGCGTTTGGTATGGTACATTGTCTGTCTATGGGAGGTATACCTGCCATGGTCATAATTTGGCGGTAATTACCACCAGCCTTGTGGCGGTATTACCACCACTTGAACAGTCACTGCCAATGTCATAATGATGGCCTTATTCTATTTAAAATGTATATCTTGTTTGATTTAGATAAATATTACCTATTTTTCTAAACTGGTGTGTGTCACAGTGTCCTTTCCTCAGGATCTGCACACCGCCTGCACAAAAGGCTCACCTTCCGGCGTCACCAACTCAGAAAGCTATCATAGCACTGAGTTATGGTGAAGCCAGTCGGGGGGGAAGGGAATTAGGGTAGGGAACAGCAGGAAGAGAGATCTGAAAAGGAAAAATGGTTAAGCATATTTGTATATACTTGTTCATAACAGCATTAACATTCAATTATACACTTAGACAAAGGCGTCTCCGTGAATGCAAGTGTTGAGACACTTATGGAATAAACAAAGGCGCCTCCGTGGATGCAAGAGTTGAGACCCTTATGGAATAGACAAAGGCGTCTCCGTGGGTGCAAGTGTTGAGACCCTTATGGAATAGAAAAAGGCATCTCCGTGGCTGCAAGTGTTGAGAGCCTTATGGAATAAACAAAGGCGTCTCTGTGGGTGCAAGTGTTGAGACCCTTATGGAATAGACAAAGGCGTCTGCGTGGATGCAAGTGTTGAGACCCTCATGGAATAGACAACGGCGTCTCCGTGGATGCAAGTGTTGAGACCCTTATGGAACAGACAAAGGCGTCTCCGTGGATGCAAGAGTTGAGACCCTTATGGAACAGACTAAGGCGTCTCCGTGGGTGGAAGAGTTGAGACCCTTATGGAACAGACAAAGGCGTCTCCGTGGATACAAGAGTTGAGACCCTTATGGAACAGACAAAGGCGTCTCTGTGGATGCAAGAGTTGAGACCCTTATGGATAAGACAAAGGCGTCTCCGTGGATGCAAGTGTTGAGACCCTTATGGAACAGACAAAGGCGTCTCCATGGATGCAAGAGATGAGACCCTTATAGAATAGACAAAGGCGTCTCCGTGGGTGCAAGTGTTGAGACCCTTATGGAATAGAAAAAGGCATCTCCGTGGCTGCAAGTGTTGAGAGCCTTATGGAATAAACAAAGGTGTCTCTGTGGGTGCAAGTGTTGAGACCCTTATGGAATAGACAAAGGCGTCTCCGTGGATGCAAGTGTTGAGACCCTCATGGAATAGACAAAGGCGTCTCCGTGGATGCAAGTGTTGAGACCCTTATGGAACAGACAAAGGCGTCTCCGTGGATGCAAGAGTTGAGACCCTTATGGAACAGACTAAGGCGTCTCCGTGGGTGGAAGAGTTGAGACCCTTATGGAACAGACAAAGGCGTCTCCGTGGATACAAGAGTTGAGACCCTTATGGAACAGACAAAGGCGTCTCTGTGGATGCAAGAGTTGAGACCCTTATGGATAAGACAAAGGCGTCTCCGTGGATGCAAGTGTTGAGACCCTTATGGAACAGACAAAGGCGTCTCCATGGATGCAAGAGTTGAGACCCTTATAGAATAGACAAAGGCGTCTCCGCGGATGCAAGTGTTGAGACCCTTATTGAATAGACAAAGGCGTCTCCGTGGATGCAAGTGTTGAGACCCTTATTGAATAGACAAAGGCGTCTCCGTGGATGCAAGTGTTGAGACCCTTATGGAATAGACAAAGGCGTCTACGTGGGGGCAAGTGTTGAGAACCTTATGGAATAGACAAAGAGGTCACCGTGGATGCAAGTGTTGAGACCCTTATGGAATAGACAAAGGCGTCTCCGTGGATGCAAGTGTTGATGCAAGTGTTGAGACCCTTAAGGAATAGACAAAGGCGTCTCCGTGGGTGCAAGTGTTGAGACCCTCATGGAATAGACAAAGGCGTCTCCGTGGTGGCAAGTGTTGGAAGAATCATGATGCTTCAGGATGTCATGAGCATTAGACAAAACTGGGCGTGGCCTTTCTCTGAATCATGGAACAAGAACAATTGGTAGAATCATGATACTTTAGGATGTCATGAGCATTAAACAAAACTGGGTATGGCTCTTCTCTGAATCATGGAACAAGAACAATTGGTAGAATCATGATACTTCAGAATGTCATGAACTTTAGACAAAACTGGGCGCGGCCCTTTTCTGAATAATGGAACAAGAAACAATTAGTAAAATCATGATACTTCAGAATGTCATGAACTTTAGACAAAACTGGGCGTGGCCCTTTTCTGAATCATGGAACAAGAAACAATTAGTAAAATCATGATACTTCAGAATGTCATGAACTTTAGACAAAACGGGGCGTGGCCCTTCTCTGAATCATGGAACAAGAACGAACTGAGACCTCTGAACCTTGAGAATGCAAGAGCTTGGACAATGGACATACTCTGAACATCAATCATGCAACTACTATGCATTCATAAACATAAAAACGTTTCGTCTCAGCCTAGAAATTTGCAAAGATTTAAATATGTATCTCACATATCATCAAAGACTTAAATATGTATCTCACATATTATGCTTCCAAAAACAATGAAACTATGATTTGCTTATCTTTGAAATGTTTTCACATTTGCCACCTAGGCCTGAAAGTTTTACTCATGTAAACTGAAGCGCCTTGATTATTGGACCAAGGGCGCTTAACTCCTGTGAACTGAAGCGCTTTGAATGATGTGCCATGGGCACCTTACTCCTGTGAACTGAAGCACCTCGATTGCTTTGCCTAGGGCGCTTTACTCCTGTGAACTGAAGCGCTTTGAATGCCGTGCCAAGTGCGCTTTACTCCTGTGAACTGAAGAGCTTTGATTGCTATGCGAAGGGCGCTTTACTTCCTGTGAACTGAAGCCCTTTGAATGTCGTGCCAAGTGCGCTTCACTCCTGTGAAGTGAAGCGCGTTGAATACCATGGCAAGTGCGCTTTACTCCTGTGAACGGAAGCGATTTGATTGCTGTGCGAAGGGAGCTTTACTTCCTGTGAACTGAAGCGCTTTGAATGTCGTGTCAAGTGTGCTTTACTCCTGTAAACTAAAGTGCTTTGATTGCTGTGCGAAGGGCGCTTTACTTCCTGTGAACTGAAGCGCTTTGAATGTCGTGCCAATTGCGCTTTACTCCTGTGAAGTGAAGCGCTTTGAATACCATGCCAAGTGCGCTTTACTCCTGTGAACGAAAGCGCTTTAAATGTCGTGCCCTGGGCGCTTTAAAAGTGTGGCCTGAAACGCTTTGCTCGTTATGCTAAAGGGCGCTTTACCTTCTGGAAGTAACAACTTCTTTCAAACTTGGATTCAGCAAGGCCTTACTGCTACGAGTACGACCTACTCGTTTTTGAATGCACTATTGAAACAAGGATACTTTGGTTGGATGACACTCTGCCATTCAGGAACTCTGCTCTTCTCCAGAGAAACCCCCACGAGGTCTGGCTGCATCGAAGTCTTCAAAATAGTGAGCAACGTGCTTGGGTGTGGCTGAGCTTTATAGGCCTCCCACACCCCAATATGGCTGCTGCCTCTAAAAACATGGGAATTGTAGTCCCTTCATGGAATAGCACTGATAAGTGCATCTTGTCCACCAATGACCTGAACCTGCAGCTCTATGAGCTTTGCCATAGGCCAGACGACGTTGATGGCCACCTTTGGAGCAAGAGTGGATGACAAGTGGTGCGCAGAAAGCGCCACAGAGCCGCGCAGCAGAGTATCGGGCGGGACCTGGACCGTGCATGGTTCTATTCCTGACATTGCACCCCTCTCCCAACCGCAGTCCAGGGCCCGGTTTACCAGGATGGAGGAGGTGAAATCGTCACACCAAACGTGATGCATGGACATTTTTCACAGGGTCCCATGAGTCGTTTTCCGGTCCGTATTCCTTCCAGGGCACTAAATACCAAAGGGAAGACCCACGATATCCGGAGTTTAGGATAGATCGTACCTCATACTCCCAATGACCATGCCCTAATGGAGGAGCAGGCTGTACGACACTTGAAGACGAAGCAGGTTTCAGAAGTGAAGTGTGAAACACCTGATGAATTTTTAAGGACGATGGCTACTTTAGTTTGTATGTTACAGGGTTCACCTGTCGAAGCACTTCATAGGCCCCTATGAATTTTGAATGGAACATATTTTCACTCTTGACCAAAACGTCTGGTGTGGTTTGGGCAAAAGCAGGCAGCCTGACAGGTAAAATGTGGGGACAACGTCGACATGAGCCATAGAAAGGAGTTGAGTCTATAGAAGAATGGTGGGAGTTGTTGTGAGCCAGCTCTGCTACAGCTTGAATCTTTTCCTTTATACTGGGTATCTGTGAATTTAGTGCTGTTTGTTGATCCACAAAATTTTGATTGTCCCTGATTCTATTAAAACCTGTACAGTTTATTGTTCTAGGATTTGAAAATATTTGGCATGGCGATTTGTGCAAGAACAGACTGAAGGGATTGTCAATTTGCCCAAGAGATCCCCTTCGTTTTTTCTTGGGCTCTTTAGTGTTTCCTCTGGCCAAGTGGGTCCCACCACTAACCGAATGAAATGTGATAAACACGTTATCAAGTCTTTGTGTCCTTGACATAATCCTAGTAACTCTTTGTCCTCGGATATGGTAATTGAATGTCTGTCAAATATTTTTTCAAAGTCTTCGACAAACAGACGCCAATGATACAAAAGGGTACTTTCTGATTTCACCTGTGTGAGGAAACACTGAACCTTAGCAACCAAATTGTCTAAAAAAAATGTTTTTTGATTCAGTTAGATCACTTTGCACTTGATTAATTACCTGTATGAGGGTATTTTGAGGTGGCCATCTTGATCAGCTGACGTACAGACCGAGAGGAAAGTATAAACTCGTGGGCTCACTATTCTGTCACAGCGTCCTTTCCTCGGGATCTGCACGCCGCCGAACAAAAGGCCCACCTTCTGGCGTCAACAACTCAGAAAGCTATCGTAGCACTGAGTTATGGTGAAGCCAGCAGGGGGGAAGGGAATTAGGGTAGGGAACAGCAGGGAGAGAGATCTGAAAAGGCAAAATGGTTAAGCATGTATGTATATACTTGTTCATAACAGAATTAACATTCAATCATACACTTAGACAAAGAAGTCTCCGTGAATGCAAGTGTTGAGACCCTTATGGAATAAACAAAGGCGTCTCCATGGATGCAAGTGTTGAGACCCTTATGGAATAAACAAAGGCGTCTCCGTGGATGCAAGAGTTGAGACCCTTATGGAATAGATAAAGGCGTCTCTGTGGGTGCAAGAGTTGAGACCCTCATGGAATAGACAAAGGCGTCTCCGTGGGTGCAAGAGTTGAGACCCTTATAGAATAAATAAAGGCGTCTCCGTGGATGCAAGTGTTGAGACCCTCATGGAATAAACAAAGGTGTCTCCGTGGATGCAAGTGTTGAGACCTTTATGGAATAACCAAAGGCGTCTCCGTGGGTGCAAGTGTTGAGACCCTTATGGAATAGACAAAAGCGTCTCCGTGGATGCAAGTGTTGAGACCCTTATTGAATAGACAAAGGCGTCTCCGTGGGTGCAAGTGTTGAGACCCTTATGGAACAGACAAAGGCGTCTCCGTGGATGCAAGTGTTGAGACCCTTATTGAACAGACAAAGGCATCTCAGTGGATGCAAGTGTCGAGACCCTTATGGAATAGACAACGGCGTCTCTGTGGGTGCAAGTGTTGAGACACTTATGGAATAGACAAAGGTGTCTCCGTGAATGCAAGAGTTGAGACCCTTATGCAATAGACAAAGGCGTCTCCGTGGATGCAAGCGTTGAGACCCTTATGGAATAGACAAAGGCGTCTCCGTGGATGCAAGTGTTGGAAGAATAATGATACTTCAGGATGTCATGAGCATTAGACAAAACTGGGCGTGGCCCTTCTCTGAATCATGGAACAAGAACAATTGGTAGAATCATGATACTTCATGATGCCATGAGCATTAAACAAAACTGGGCGTGGCCATTCTCTGAATCATGGAGCAAGAACAATTGATAGAATCATGATACTTCAGAATGTCAAGAACTTTAGACAAAACTGGGTGTGGCCCTTTTCTGAGCCATGGAACAAGAAACAATAAGTAAAAGCATGATACTTCAGAATGTCATGAACTTTAGACAAAACAGAAGGCGTGGCCCTTTTCTGAATCATGGAAGAAGACACAATTAGTTAAAATCATGATACTTCCAAATGTCATGAACTTTAGACAAAACGGGGCCTGGCCCTTCTCTGAATCATGGAACAAGAACGAACTGAGACCTCTGAACCTTGAGAATGCAAGAGCTTGGACCATGGAACCTTGAACCTCAATCATGCAACTACTATGCATTCATAAACATAAAACATTTGGTCTCAGCCTAGAAATTCGCAAAGAGTTAAATATGTATCTCACATATCATCAAAGACTTGAATATGTATCTCACATATCGTGCTTGCAAAAACAATGAAACTATGATTTGCTTATCTTTGAAATGTTTTCACATTGCCACCTAGGCCTGAAAGTTTTACTCATGTAAACTGAAGCATCTTGATTATTGGAGCAAGGACGCTTCACTCCTGTGAACTGAAGCGCTTTGAATGCTGTGCCAAGGGCGCCTTACTCCTGTGAACTGAAGCGCCTCGATTGCTGTGCCAAGGGTGCTTTACTCCTGTGAACTGAAGCGCTTGGATTGCTGAGCGAAGGGGGCTTTACTTCCTGTGAACTGTAGCTCTTTGAATGTCATGCCAAGTGCCCTTTACTCCTGTGAACTGAAGCGCGTTGAATACCATGCCAAGTGCGCTTTACTCATGCAAAAGGAAGTGCCTTGATTGCTATGCGAAGGGCGCTTTACTTCCTATGAACTGAAGCGCTTTGAATGTCGTGTCAAGTGTGCTTTACTCCTGTAAACTAAAGCGATTTGATTGCTGTGCGAAGGGCGCTTTATTTCCTGTGAACTGAAGCACTTTGAATGTCATGCCAAGTGCGCTTTACTCCTGTGAACTGAAGCGCTTTGAATACCATGCCAACTACGCTTTACTCCTGTGAACTAAAGCGCTGTAAATGTCCTGCCCGGGGCGCTTTAACAGAGTGGCCTGAAACGCTTTGCTCGTTATGCTAAAGGACGCTTTACCTTCTGGAAGTAACAACTTCCTTCAAACTTGGATTCAGCAAGGCCTTACCGCTACGAGTACGACCTACTCGTTTTTGAATGCACTATGGAAACAAGGATACTTTGGTTGGACGACACTCTGCCATTCAGGAACTCTGCTCTTCTCCAGAGAAACCTCCACGAGGTCTGGCTGCATTGAAGTCTTCAAAATAGTGAGCAATGTGCTTGGGTATGGCTGGGCTTTATAGGCCTGCCACACCCCAAGATGGTTGCTGCCTCTAAAAACATGGTAATGTTAGTCCCTTCATGGAATAGCACTGATAAGTGCATCTTGTCCACCTGTGACCTGAACCTGCAGCTCTATGAGCTTTGCCACAGGGCAGACGATGTTGATGACCACCTTTGGAGCAAGAGGGGATGACAAGTGTTGCGCAGAAAGCGCCGCAGAGCCACTCAGTGGAGTATCGGCAGGGACCTGGACCGCGCATGGTTCTATTCCTGACAGTGTGGTGTCCATTTTGTAGTGTTTTCACTGTATTACTGTGTGTGTTGGTACAAATACTTTACACATTGCTTCTGAAGTTAAGCCTGCCTGCTCATGCCAAGCTACCAAGGGGTGAGCGGGGTTTATCTAAGGGTGATTCTCCTTTAACCTGACTAGAGTGAGGGTCCTTGCTTGGACAGGGGGTAATCTGACTGTCAACCAAAGGAAAGGAAAGAAAGGGAATGTTCCCACGCCACCACCCAAGAAAGGGAAGGGTCCCACTCCACCAGCAAAGAGATGAAAGAGGCCCCCTCCACCAGCAGAGGGCAAGGAGCCCCCACGTCCAGCAGAGGCCGCCAGGGTAACACCTGCACCAGCAGTGGGCAAGGAGTCCTCACCTCCAGCAGAGGTAGCTAGGGTTACACCCCCCAGCAGTGGGCAAGTAGCCCTCATCTCCAGCAGAGGCAGCCAGGGTAACACCTCCACCAGCAGTGGGCAAGGTGCCCTCACCTCCAGCAGAGGGCATGTAGGCCACCCACCAGACACAGTTGGGCATGGAGCCCCTTTCAGAACCAATGTGCATGTTCTCCACTTCTGAGACTGTAGCCTTTCACTCCCCACCAGGGACAATTGGGTATGGAGCCCCCTCCAGAACCAGTGGGCCGGTTCCCCACTTCAGAGACTGTGGCCTTGCACTCCCCACCAGGGACAATTGGGCATGGAGCCCCCTCCAGAACCAGTGGGAATGTTACCCACTTCAGCTGAGGTGCTCCCACCTCTCCTTCTCCCTGAGGTGCCTGCCCATTTCCAACATGATGCCCCTGCACAGTGGAGTCCGGATAGTTAGGAGTCAAGTTAGGCCTCGGACTGTGCCCTGTAGCCATGTGGGCCTTTTGTACTTTGGACTGGCCATTGGTCCTTTCTGAACATTGGTGGATGCTTTTGTTTTCGCATGGACAATATGGTGGCTGTTGGCATCAAATAACAGTGTCACTTAAACCTCAATATGGTCCTTGTTTTATTTAGATGTGGGTCCTGTGACATTGGTTTTACTCTGCAGCTGGTTGTGTGTATGGTGTGTGTGTGAATGGTGTGGGTTGTGCGTGAGTGTGTCACTCTCCTTTCCTCCCTCCATCCCTTGCGTGCTAGGTGGCTGTACTCACCGTCATCGTCTTCGTCGGCGTAGGTGTTCAAGGTGTACCATGTCGTAGAAGAGCATCAGAAAGACTTGAAGTTCTGGTTCTATGGCGGTGGCTGAGTCCTCTGTGTACCTGTTGGTGAGTCTTTTGTTTTCTGTACTGTATTTCCGCCAGGCTTTTGATGGCGTTGGTACAGCCTCAAAAATAGTGGCGGTTTGCTGTGTCATAATATGGTGGGCGGTACCTTGTCTTCCGCCTGGTTGGTCAGTGGTGTTAACGCCCTGGCGTTTGGTGTGGTACATTGGCTGTCTATGGGAGGGATACCCGCCATGGTCATAATTTGGCTTTAATTACCGCCAGCCTGTTGGCGGTATTACCGCCACTTGAACAGTCACCACCAATGTCATAATGATGGCCTTATTCTTTTTTAAACTAATATCTTGTTTGACTTAGATAAATATTACCTATTTTTCTAATTTGGCGTGGTGTCCATTTTGTAGTGTTTTCACTGTATTACTGTGTGTTGGTACAAATACTTTACACATTGCTTCTGAAGTTAAGCCTGCCTGCTTGTGCCAAGCTACCAAGGGAGTGAGCTGGGGTTAACTGAGGGTGATTCTCCTTTACCCTGAATAGAGTGAGGGTCCTTGCTTGGACAGGGGGTAATCTGACTGCCAATCAAAGACCCCATTTCTAACAATCACCATCCTATCAATACAGCTATAACAAAACCCTATACCAGCACAAGATGATTTGGCAACATTATAGGTGTGTCCCTATACACAGCATCACTGTGAAACTATTATCCATAAATGGGAATTAGTGTTGACTGTGATATCATATTCATACATACTCCAAATCTACACTCGCTCAGTCCATTCACAGATGTCATGTCCAATGAAAGTTATCTCATCACATTCCAATTATAACACAGCATGTTGCTTGGCAATTACATAAATAACTTGTAACTCTGTCTATTACAATAACAAATTAAAAAAACACACATGCACCTACTCCATTTGGCATATCCAAAGTTGGTGTATAATATATTTCATGTGCATTTCAACAATACATGTGTCAATAGTGTTTTTACTAAGCTTGATACAGACTTTGTGGACCTACTCATCTTAGCAATGATCACATAGTAGACAAAGTCAAGTACAGCAGTAGGGGCCTACCCAGCACACAGGATTTACCCACAGACAACCCCAGGAACCATACCAACACCTTCAATACAATGGACACCTGTTGATCATTAAACTCACATCAACATTATCCAAATCACAACATGACTATCAGCACTTCAGACATGAGTAACCTAACATCTTTGGACTAAAGTTACACTGACAGAAACAAGCTTGTAAGTAACCATGTTTGAGACATTCACCTAGAGTGCAGCACATTGACTGATAACATATGCTATTCAACCAACAAGTGAATGTCAACCACAAAACCAACAACACAATGAAGTCAGTGCAAATCGAGCTTAGGCATACTAACATCCATCTAAACAGATTCAGAATTGCTACAGTAAGTATGACACACTTGGATCTGAAATCTTTAAAATTGCAGGATTACCAATGTACACATGATGTAGCATGCGCACTAAACATTGGCTAATGCAATAGCTTGCTAAGCACTTACCTTCACATCACCATGTTTTGTACTAGAATTGGTGAAATACCACCATGGTATTCATCATGTAGGGTGTCCATCCTGATTAGACATCAAAGTTTTCCAAGGTGCAGTCCTCAGTCAACAATGGGGACACCTCCTCACACCTCCAAGTAAGTGTAGCAAATATGGCATGTGAAATTTCAGATTGTGAAAACATCCTCACATGCATTTTACACCTAGTTCACACCTCATGATTAATTGGCCTGTTACTCACCTGTCAGACCCTATATTGCACATAGAGCTAGATCCCGTGCAATAGGAATGGACAGAGATGGAAGTCCTGAACAACTTACCAACAGGATACCTGGAGTATGGATCAGTAGGTGGGAAGGATGATCCAGCAAGTTATATGTAGAGCAATCAATCAATCAGTTTTTGTAAAGCGCAACTACTCATCCTTGAGGGTCTCAAGGCACTGGTGATGGGTCTGGGCCTCATTCGAAGACCCATTTTTTGAGGTTCTTCCTCAAAATGGTGAGAGACGGGCTTTGTTTGAGTGCTTGGGCAGGTTGTTCCAGCTCTTGGCTGCGAGCTAAGCGAAAGTTCTTCCTCCGGCGGTGATTTTCCGGATGCGTGGGACGGTAGCTAGTGCTTGCTTGGCAGAGCAGAGTGGTCTGGTGGGAATATGGAAGGAGATACGATGGGTCAGGTAGGCCGGTCCAATGATGTGCAGGGCCTTGTAGGTGTGGGTGAGTAGTTTGAAGTTGATTTGTTTCTCTACTGGGAGCAAATGGAGGGTCTTCAGGTTTTGGCAGATGTGTTCTTGGCGCAGGAGGTTGAGGACGAGTCTTGCGGCGGCATTTTGGATGCGTTGTAATTTCCCGATGTTCCTTGTTGAGGTGCTAGTGTAGAGTGTGTTGTCATAGTCAAGCTTCCTAGTGACTAGGGCGTGGGTGTTTGTTTTGCGACAGTCAGTCGAGATCCATTTTCAAGTTTTTTGCAGAGTTGGCGGAGGGTGTGTCAGCAGGAGGAGGTGACTGCGTTTACCTGTCAGGTCATTAATAGGTAGGAGTTGAGGATGATTCCTAGGTTGCGGGCGTGGTCAGTCAGAGTAGGTGGTGCACTGAGCGATGTGGGCCACAAGAAGTCGTCCCAGGCTGAGGTGGAGTTGCAAAGATGGTGAGCTCGGTCAGTGAGGGATATGATGAGTTGTGTGTCATCGGTGTATGACACAATGTTAATTTTGTGGTCTCTCATGATGGCTGCAAGTGGGCCCATGTATATGTAGAAGAGCGTTGGACTCAGGGAGGATCCCTGAGGAAATCCGCAGCTAACTTCTGTTGGATTGGATATGAAGGATGGGAGCCTGACTCTCTGTGTTTTTCTGGTGAGGAAGGAGTGGTTCCATTGCAGGGCTTTTCCACAGATTCCTGCGCGGTGGAGTCTAGTGCATAAGGTGCTGTGGAAGACCGTGTCAAAGGCTGCTTAGAGGTCGAGGAGTATGAGTGCTGAGGTGTGTCTGCAGTCGAGGAGTGTGCGAATATCATTGGTGGCTGCAACAAGAGCTGTCTCTGTGCTGTGGTTGCTGTGGAATCCAGACTGAGAGGTATCCAGAGAGTTGTTGTCCTCAAGGAACTGTTGCAGTTGCAAGCTTATGGCTTTTTCCAGGACTTTGGCTGTGTAGGGTAGCAGCAAGATGGGTCAGAGGTTCTTGAGCTCTGATGGGTCAGCTGTGGGTTTCCTCAGGAGGGTGCATGTTTCCAATCTTCGGGGAAGGTAGCTGTTGTGATGGAGGGGTTCAGCGTCTTGTGGATTTCGGGGGCGATGGATGCACTGGCTCTGTTGTAGATGTGGTGAGGAAAGGGGTCTGTTGGAGCTCCGGTGTGAATGATGTTCATGATGATTTCAGTCTCCTCTGTGGTGAGTGTGGACCAGCTGTGGATGGTTTGGGTGGGTTCTGGGGGGCTGGGTCAGTTGTAGGTTCTTATACTGGGTGGGTTCTGTAGGAGGACGTTGTCATAGATGTCCTTAATCCTGCGGTGTAAGAAAGTGGCCAGTTTGTCACAGAGGTCTTGTGATGAGGGGATGTTGGTGGCAGTATAGAGCAGTAGAGCACTATAGAGCAGTATAGTGGTAACATTTGACGTTGTCACATGTGCAGCACCACATGCTTCAATACAATATGGTTTAAATTGGTAAGTTTAATGTCCCCATACACACTAGAAGTTGTACACCTGTATGTCAATGTTATAACCTGTACACCAAAGTGTACATAGGGAACCATTTGCCTTTAGCAGTTACCACATTGTCACTGAACTGGCATAGGGATGCACATGTGTGTAGTCAGTACTTATCCACTTATGGCTGCTGTGCTCCCCTTAAACGCCCATCCAATTTAGGGTAGGCCACCGCCTCAATTCGGACCATTGGTGGGGGTCAAGGTCCAACGGGCACCCCTCTCTCGCTGGGAGGACATCCGCAGCTGGGCCTTTGCAGTCTTCTGCACCCAGCGTCTCAGATCCTCCCAGCACTTCCTACAGTGGGTGCTCTGCCGGCTGTGGATGCCCAGGTTCTGCACTTGCTTGGCGATGGCACATCAGATTCCCTTCTTTTGATGGGCGTTGACCTGCATGGATGCCACAGACAAAAGGAGAAACTTAAGTCCACATGCACCATCCAAACACAAGTGTTCCAAACACTTCAGTCAAAGTAAATTGGCCAAAATGCCGTTCCTCTCAGTCCTCACTCATTCACAATTTACCGTCTGCAGCCAGCCCAGGTGTGAAGTGGTCTCTCCCATACAACATGCATAACTAGTAGCTGGTACTGACTAGACACATATGACCAGGCCACGTGATTATCCATAACATAGTATGTCTCTATGAACATTTCTCAAACCATTATTGTACATGCTGCAATCCATGTTGTGTAGAAAGGAAGCAAGATTACACACTCGCTACCAAGTATCACTAATGTATATCTGCCTATGCACATGTACACATTTCCATACACCCAGACATGATTACCCATTCCCTCACTACCTTACATTTCATGTACACCATCATACACTCCACCTTTCACACATTGGCATACCATTGGACTCCCCTGCTCCTCTGGTGCACCATATAGCTGTTCATAAAGGGGTAGGACCTCATCCATGAGCTTGTTCAGCTCTGGAGTGAAGGCCGGGGCACTATCACCTGCAGGACGTGGCATGATAGCTCCCAGAGGCAGTACACAGCAGCTCAGGTAGTGAAGGTCTTGATGCAGCAGTGTCAGGAGTCAAGTGGCCATTACAACAGAAAATGGCAGTCTTGTCTGCCACGTACATGACCGTCACCGCCGGCGAACATCGCCATTGGCCTAGGTCCATCAAAGGTAGCAATGTGTTCCAATGGCAATGTGTACAGCGGTTGTGACCCCCTACCACCATAACGACATCCACCGGCAGAGTTAGGTCACGTTCCCATTTCCTCAGTTATTGACAAAAATCTATATTGTACGAACGATTAGTAAGTGCTGCCTTCATGTTTAGTAGTCTAACTGTGTATGTGAGTTTTAAAAGCTGGGTAACAGAGGAATTGGTGGTAATGGAAACAATAACCTATTCTCAACATCCTATGTGAGACAACAATGGAGTATAGGTGCAACAAATGTTTCACATGTAAACTAGGTTGGGCAATCAAACACTGACAGTCACAGATAAGTATGCTTGTACAGTACATCAGAGGATTCATAGAATGTGAACCAAGGGGACCTGCCATTGGATGCCTAGCAAGATAATGTACTTCTAATGTAAAATGTTGCATCTGGCATCATGTGGAGGTAGGTGTGGCTTCTATTTGAACATATCCTTTATGTGTACATTGAAAAAATCACCTAAAATCCAAATTATTCCACATAGTTACCCTGGCATGAGGAGAGGAAGACAACCTCCAGTGTACCGCCCACTATTGGACCTGGACACCAGGGAGGAAAGACACATAGGCCCTCATTATGACATTGGCGGTAAATCCCACTTACTGCCATCCCGACTGCCGCCAACATAACGCCGCCCCAGCAGATAACCGCCAACCATATTATGACACACACATACCAATTACAGCCACAGACACAAGTCCGCCAGCCCAAAGGTCAGTGATAAACTGGCAGTAGCAAAACCCACACCGTTACGCCAACAGAACTACGCCCACAACATTATGACCCATGAATCACTTCGGCGGACATTCAATGGTGGTAAACCATTGGCAGTACATACCGCTGTGCTCAAAATATGCATAACCTAACAAAACACACCCACACCACTATAAAACACACACGCACATTACCCACAACCCTTTACGAATACAAACCATTGCCAACAGAGAGAGAGAGAGAGACAGCAAGAGCACCCACACAACCAGAGCCACATAATACCATCACCTATACTCCACACACGCACCTCACAACACACACCCCAACACATCACCTTACACCCCCCCACCCATACCACCCACACCACACTCATGGCACCACAACAACACCCCAAGTTCTCTGAGGAGGAGCTAAGGGTCATGGAGGAAGAAATCATCTGGGTAGAGCCACAGCTATTTGGATCACAGATGCAGCAGATATCCATTGCTAGGAAGATGGAGCTATGGCGGAGAATCGTGGACAGGGTCAACGCCGTGGGGCAGCACCCAAGAACAAGGGATGACTTCAGGAAGAGGTGGAATGACCTACGGGGGAAGGTATGATCCATCGCAGCAAGACACCAGCTCGCAGTACAGAGGACTGGCGGTTGACCTCCACCTCCTCCCCCACAACTTACAACATGGGAGGAGCAAGTCTTGGCAATCATACATCCTGAGGGCCTGGCCAGAGTAGGAGAAGGTCCGGACTAAGGTAAGTCAATTATCTATTACTATCACCCCCGACATGCATGCCATCACATACCCCCACCATTACTTCCATCACTCCACCACCTCCCACACACCCCACCATCACAACCCTCTCATCCCAATACCAAGCCCTGCATGCAACCCCAATGCGTGGACACCCCTCACAGACCTGCATGGACACCTATCACTGCAGCATGCACACTAGAGAGAATCACCTAGCCCACCAAATAACAAGTCACACAAGGCCATGGCAATACCAACCATAGAGGGCTACACACCCATGCACAATATGTCACATGCAGAAACAATAACACTGCATTTACATCCCCACAGGTAACCCACCTAATGTCACCGGCGAAGAGGTGCCAGCAACATCCAGTCCCCCCACAGAAGAGGCTCACAGTGATGACAGCAGCTCTGCTCACCTGGATCTGGATGACCAACCTGGCCCATCACAGATCTCACACCACCACAGAGCCTCCCCCCTCAGGAAACACTACCACAGCACCCACCCAGCGGGCCCATACCTCTGTCCCCAGGACACGTCAATCAGCAGTATGTCCACCACTACTGGGACCCCAGGCCACCCCACACACCCAAAACAATCAGGGACCTGGGGTCAGTGGCAGTGGGCACACGGTTCAGGGGACAGAGGCACAGGACAACAGGGAAGCTGGGAGGACTGTTGTGCACCAGGGGGGAGAACAGGCCCAGGTAACCGACTCTCCAGGAGGCACTAACAGTGATCCTGGGAGCATACCAACATTCCCAGGATACACTGGGCCAGATACTGGACAAGTTGCAGAAGAACATGCGGCTGCAGGAGGGACAGTACCTGGAGATCAGGGAGGACCTGAAGGACATCAACACCACCCAGGTCTCCACTGCAGGGGTGCTGGCAGACATGGCCAACAGTATGAGGGAGGCAGTGGCACACCACCGGGCCCCTGACACTAGCCAAACCACCGAACAGCCCTCCACCTCAGCTGCCGCTAGTGGAAGGAGGCCCTGCCACAGGAACAACAGGCCACCAGCACCTCTCCCCCTGCAGAAGGAGCACCACCCCAAAATCGTTCCCTGCGATCCAGGCAGAAGCCAGAGACTGTTGCCAAGACCCCCGCCAGGAAATAAGACTCTCCTGATTGTCACCCTTGTGTCCCACCCTGTCACCCTGTCCACCTTGAACTGCCTTTGCTCCACTTCCTACGCCCCCTTGGACAATGCACCTGTGATACAAATAGACTGGGCTCTTCCCTGGACGTTCCTCCATCATCACCCCAGCCCATTGCACTACCCCCTCTTCTTCAGTGCACTGCAATAAACAGACTTTGGCGTATGTCAGATGTTTTCAAACAATGCAATTCAACTGTGTGCAGCACAGGCCTCCACCTGTTAGATGGAGGCAACAAAACATGGCCTTCAGTAGGCCAAAGGTCCTCTCTATAATCCTTTTTGTTCGCCCATGTGCCTCATTGTAACGTTCCTCTGCCCTTGTCCTTGCATTCCTCACAGGGGTCAGTAACCATGAGAGGTTGGGGTAACCAGAGTCACCAGCAAATATCGAGGTACAACTGTTAGCCACACACTAACCCTTACCCATACACCAACATATACTGGGTGTGAACCAGGGCTCACCTATTAGCCACACCCTGTGCCTCTGTAGTTAGCCAATCACATTTGGGATGCTGCTATTCCTCAGGATAAAGGCATCATGCACAGACCCAGGATGCTTTGCATTGACGTGGGAGATGTACTGGTCCGCTAGGCACACCATCTGCACATTCATGGAATGAAAACTCTTTTGATTTCTGAACACCTGTTCATTTCGTCGGACGGGGACAAATGCAATATGTGTTCCATCAATAGCCCCAATAATGTAGGGGATATGTCCCACGGCATAGAAGTCAGCTTTCACTGTGGCCAAATTCTCCACCTGCGGGAAAACGATGTAGCTGCACATGTGTTTAATCAGGGCAGACAACACTCTGGTCAGCACTATTGAGAACATTGGCTGTGACATTCCTGCTGCCAAGCCCGCTGTCACTTGGAAAGAGCCAGTTGCCAGGAAATGGAGCACTGATAGCACTTGCACAAGAGGGGGGAATCCCGGTGGGGTGACGGATAGCAAATATTAAGTCAGGCTCCAATTTGACACACTGCTCATTGATTGTGGCCATGTCAAGTCTATAGGTGAGGATAATGTGCCTGTCCTCCATTGTTTCCAAGTCCACCAGGGGTCTGTACACAGGGGGATGCCTCCATCTTCTATTCATCCGCAGCGGTTACAATCTATGGGCCAAAAGAGTAAGCAGCTGGTCAACATCTCTACATTCCAACCACAACAGTTCAATACATGTTGTGATTGTGACAGTATTTGGTTGGTGATGTCCAACTGGTGCATTTGGGTACTGTGATGCAGTTAGGAGCCATGCCCTGCACCCCCCCTGAAATGGCGTCTGCCTGTCCTGTATGGAGGGACAGGTGGAAATGAGGTCATTCTGCTGACGTTGTGCGCCATGCAACTCCTCATTGGTTAACATTGGGCCTTATGGGGTACAGTGGCCAATGGTGATGTATGCCGGCGGTGACGATACGCACCTCCGCAGACGTGAACGCCATTTTCTATCTGTGCACTCATTTGCTACCTGACTTTCAACAGGAGAGAACCTACACTGCATGTGCTGCTGTGACTTCTGTCTGGAACCGACCATGGCTCGTGTTACTGGGCAAAGGGCCCCTGCCTTCACCTCAGCAGAATTGTAGCGACTGGTGGATGGGGTCCTACCCCTGTACTGACTCCTGTATGGGCCTCCAGACCAACAGGTGAGTAAACCATGAGTATGATGCATGGGGCGTGAATGCATGGAGTGCTGTGTGTGAAAGCCACGTCGGGGTTGTTGGTGGATGGGCCCTGGTCAGCGTACAGCATGTATGGTGGGCCATGTGTGTGCTAATGGGAATGGGAATGGGCATGAGGGGCAATAAGTGTAACAGGCAGGACGGTCAAACTAATACCTTTTCCTGTGTCCATTTCCTGCAGGACAGCGCCCATCAAAAGAAGGGTATATGGCATGCCATGGCCAAGGACGTGCGGACCCTGGGGGTCTACGGTAGACAGAGCACCCACTGTTGCAAACGGTGGGAGGACCTGAGACGCTGGGCATGGAAGATGGCGGAGACCCAGCTGGGTATGGCCTCCCAAAGAGGAAGGGGGGCCCATTGAACCCTGGCCCCATGATGGCCTGCATACTGGCGGTGGCCTATCCAGAGCTAGATGGGCGCTTGGGGTCATCACAGCAGCCACAAGGGGGTGAGTACAGTCCCCTAATATACAACTTATGCCTGGTGGGGTGGTATCCGGGTGGGGGGGTGGGCCACCAAACAAAGACAGCCACTTTAACACTCCGACCACCACGGCGGTACAGACAAGCAGCGCGGCGGTCACCGCCAACAGACAGGCAGGAGACAAAGTACCGCCCACAGTATCACAACCTACCAATCCGCCACCTTTTCCGGGGCGGATTCACCGTGGATAAAAACACGGCGGAAACAGCCATTTCAAAGGCAAAACGCTCACCTCAAACACTCCACGAGGAAGGAGGGCACCATGGAGCCGGAACTCCAAATACTCTCTGTGATAGTCTTCCTGCTCCTGTACGATGAACATCAACGGCGGCGCCGAAGACAACAGTGAGTACTGCACCTACGACATAGGGGAGGGGGGTGCCAAAAGTCAGGGAAACACACACGCAACACCCCCACCCCCACCCTCACCTACTACAACACACATACCAATGCATAGCCAAACAACACAGTAACAACCCCCAACCCCTACGGAAGAATGCAGAGACAAAAGGAAATGAGTGCAACCATTGTAATGTATAAAAAAACAGTAAGCTAATATATACAGATATATATACACATTCTACAAAATATACATCACGATTAGTAGTGCAGGTATGCACCATTCAATGTCCGTGGACCACTGACCCCAAAATGCATGGGCGAGGCCCACACTAGATACCTGAGCAAAACAGAGAGAACACTGCTGGGGCATCAGATAGAAATACAACAGGCACCTCAGGGGGAAGGGTAGGGGGGGCACCTCAGCCGGATGACAGCACCACGCCAGATCCACGAGGGGGGTCCATGAACATTGATGTGTCCTGGGGAGTGCAAAGCCACAGTCTCACAAGTCTTTTCAGTGGGTGGTTTGCCCACTGTACCATCCTGGGGAGTGCAAAGCCACAGTCTCACAAGTCTTTTCATTGGGTGGTTTGCCCACTGTACCATCCTGGGGAGTGCAAAGCCACAGTCTCACAAGTCTTTTCAGTGGGTGGTTTGCCCACTGTACCATCCTGGGGAGTGCAAAGCCACAGTCTCACAAGTCTCTACAGTGGGTGGTTTGCCCACTGTACCATCCTGGGGAGTGCAAAGCCACAGTCTCACAAGTCTTTTCAGTGGGTGGTTTGCCCACTGTACCATCCTGGGGAGTGCAAAGCCACAGTCTCACAAGTCTTTTCAGTGGGTGGTTTGCCCACTGTACCATCCTGGGGAGTGCAAAGCCACGTTTTCTCAAGTCGATAACAGTTTCCACTGGTTCTGGAGGGGGCTTGGTGCCCAGAGTGCTTCATCCTGTTAAGGACAGACTGAGTGGATGCATGTCTCCACTGGTTCTGGAGGGGGACTGGTGCCCAGAGTGCATCACTGTCCCCGTGACGGTCCCTGTTCCGTCAATGCCCCTGCCGCACATGGGCTAGCGGTGCTTGAGTTGGCGTTGCTTGCCCTGTTCAGCGGTGCTTGCCATGGCGGTCTTTGCCCTGTTCAGCGGTGCTTGCCCTGTTCAGCGGTGCTTGCCATGGCGGTCTTTGCCCTGTTCAGCGTTGCTTGACTTTGCAGTTTCTGACCTGTTCAGCGGTGCTTGCTATGGCGGTCTTTGCCCTGTTCAGCGGTGCTTGCCATGGCGGTCTTTGCCCTGTTCAGCGGTGCTTGCCCTGTTCAGCGGTGCTTAACTTTGCAGTTTCTGACCTGTGCAGCGGTGTTTGCCATGGCGGTCCCTCATTGCCCAGCGGGGCTGTGGCTGCCGGGGCCCTCCTGGGCACTGACTCTGGCGGTGGTCTCCTGACCAGTGACGATGGGACTGCCCTCCTGGGCACTGACTCTGGTGGTGGTCTCCTGACCACTGACGATGGGACTGCCCTCCTGGACACTGACTCTGGCGGTGTTCTCCTGACCACTGACGATGGGGCTGGCGGAGGCCTCCTGGGCAGCGGGATGATGGCGGCCTGCTCCGCCGTGCTGCTCTTCCCAGACTTTGGCGCTTTCTTCTGCCCCTTCCCCACCTTGGGAGGAGTCACAGGCGAGTCGACCCTCCCCCCTACCGGGACCCTTATGAGCGGCTTTGCCGGCTGGAGTCTTCCCCCTATCCCGTCGGGCACTGTCCAACTTCTGGTGCTTCACAGGGGGGGGACTGGCTGTGCTTTGGCTCCGTGTCACACTGGCTGCCCTGGTGCCCGGTGTACTCCACATACCTATAACAGGCACCACTGGTACCGGAGATTTGTTGGCTGAGGTGCTAGTACGGGACCTATGAATTGGAGGGGGGGTGGTGGTGGGAAAGAGGTCAACGTTGCTCAGGAAAAGTTTCTGACGAACACTGGGACGGGTAGCTGGAGGGGGTCTGGGAGTGGAGGAAGAGGAGGTGGTTGTAGGAGGTGTAACTTTGGATGATTTGGGTGCAGGTGCATGTTCTGGAGGCTGTCGTGAGGTGGATGGATGTTGGGTGTGTGTGTGCCCGCGTTTGTGTACTTTGGGAGGGGGTGTCACAGACACACTGGGAGAGGACACAGGGGACGTGTAAATGGTAGTGGGGGTGGTGAGTGCAGGTGAGCGGGGTGTGCTGGTGCGAGTCCTAGTGGCTGTAGTGGTAGTGCATGCAGGTGAGAGTGTAGACAACACTGGGAGGGAGGAGGGAGACGACGAGGAGGGGGACACAGTGGAGGCAGTGGATGTTGCTGTGTCTGTATGTGGGTGATGCTTGTGTGAGTGCCTGTGGGATGTGTGGTGCCTATGTTTGCCTGAGCTTCCCTTGTGTGTTGACGTGTGTGCAGGCTGGTCTGATGGTGTGCTTGGGATAGGCAGAGGTACAGGGGATTGGGTCTGGGTGGAGGAAGTTGGAGGGGGGAGGCTAGACACAGGGACAATGGCTGCCATCAGTGCTGAGGCCAGAGATTGCAGGGTTCGATGATGGGCAGCCTGACCAGAATGAATGCCCTCCAGGAATGCATTAGTGTGTTGCAACTCCCTTTCTACACCCTGGATGGCATTCACAATGGTAGACTGCCCAACAGTGAGTGACCTGAGGAGGTCAATGGCCTCCTCACCGAGGGCAGGAGAGGTGGCAGGGGCAGGGGCTGAGGTGCCTGGGGCGAAGGTGATGCCCACCCTCCTGGGTGAGCGGGCACAGGGCACAGGCTGAGGGACTGCTGGGAGGGCGGTGCTGGTAGGGGGGTGGCGGCTGTACCTGTAGAAGTGGGGGGCACAGATGTTGCTGCCACCACAAGGGAGCTCCCATCGGAGGACGAGTCCGTGTCTCTGGTTGCTGATCCGGTGACCGACGTGAAGCTCCCCTCGCCCTCCGTCCCACTGGTGTATTCGGAGTCCGTGGTGTGGCCCTCCATGGCCATGTGGGATGCAGCCCCCTCGTGCTCCGGTGCCACTGTACCTCCGCCTGATGATGCTGATGCAGAAAAGAACAGTGAGAGCACAAAAAGGGGGTGGGGGGACCAGAAGAAAGACAGGTTGAGTGCATGGCTTACCGCTACCGTTGGTGGACAATACAGACACAGCAGCCCCCTGCACTACGCCGTGCTGTTGGGCTCTACAGATGCAGTTCCTGGGATATGGCCTACATGGCTATGGTGGACATCTACACACATAGATGACACAGGGGCATGTACACCTGTACTTGGCACTCTACAGAGGTGGGGTGGAGTGGCACATGGCCTGCATTACGGAGGGGCCTAGCCTACGTAACTCGCCCTGGCCTAGGGAAACCCACAGCCCTCCTCCCCCACCCAGACCCCTCCACTGCGCGCAGAGTCAGCTGAATGAGAGTGTACTCACCCCCTTGTGTCTGCTGTGATGCCCTCAAGCGCCCATCCAACTCAGGGTAGGCCACCGCCAGAATCCTGAACATCAGGGGGGTCATGGTGCGATGGGCACCCCTCCCACGTTGGGAGGCCATCCCCAGCTGAGCGTCTGCCGTCTTCTTGCTCCAGCGGCGAATGTCCTCCCATCTTTTCCGGCAGTGGGTGGTCCGTCTCTAGTGGACCCCCAGGGTCCGGACGTCCTTGGCGATGGCACGCCAAATATCCTTCTTCTGGTGGGCGCTGACCTACATGACATGGACAGGGGAAGAAGAGAAGTCATTACCAACTGCACCGTCAAAATGAGTGGCCCACATCCCTGCCCTTGCCATGTGGCACATTCATTCACAGTCCTTCATGCTCACAGAACTCTGCCCCCTTCCTTCTTATGACCAGCCCTCTCCAGCCAGGCATAGCACATACTACTTGCACCCTATGTACTCACCTGTTGGTCTGGAGGACCGTAGAGTAGCGTGTACTGGGGGAGGACCCCGTCCACGAGCTTCTCCAACTCCTGTGCAGTGAAGGCAGGGCCCTTTCCCCAGACGCACGTGCCATTGTCTCTTCCAGACCGAGGTCACAGCAGCACTTGCAGTATAGGTCCTCTCCTGTCGAAGATCAGGTATCGAGTGGTTCAACAGATAGAAAATGGCGGTCACGTCCGTGGTGGTCACGTCCGCGGCGGTGCGTATCATCACTGCCGGCGCACTTCCTCATTGGCTCCTGGGACCCATAGGGTCCAATGTTAACCAATGCAGCATTGCGCCGCGGTCTTCGACCGCCTACCGCGATGGTGCAGCGCAGTTACCTCACATCCCATTGTCCCAGTTTAGAGGTCAGGCAGCCGCCATTTCAGGGGCCCACATGGCTTCATTTTCAACTGCGTCACACATACCTAGGCCTGCACTCAACACTCCTCCAGACAACTTTTTGGATTATGTTTCGTGTTCTGTGTAGCTGTGGGTACATACCTCTGAGTTGCTTGACTCTGTGGTCGCTTTTGTCCTTCCTAGGCACCGTCAGCTGGGACATGTGAGGAGATGGTGGAATCCTCCGGTCTACCGACCGCTGGTGGACCTGTTGACAATTGAGGAGCGACATTTAATCATCACCTACAGGTTTGACTGTGCCACAATCCAGGAACTGTGTACCCAGTTGGAGCCAGACCTGATGTCAGCAATCCGCCATCCCACAGGAATCCCCCCTCAAGTGCAGGTGCTATCAGTGCTCCATTTCCTTGCAAGTGGGTCATTTCAGACAACAGTGGCCATGGCATCAGGGATGTCCCTGCCCATGTTTTCCAACGTGTTGTCCAGAGTGTTGTCTGTCCTGCTGAAACACATGAGGAGCTACATCGTTTTCCCTCAGGTGGAGGATTTGGCTACAGTTAAAGGTGACTTCTATGCCCTTGGACATATCCCCAACATCATAGGTGCCATTGATGGGACCCATGTAGCTCTGGTCCCCCCCCACAGGAGTGAACAGGTGTACAGGAACCGGAAGAGTTATCATTCGATGAATGTACAGACGGTATGTTTGGCAGACTAGTACATCTCCCAGGTAAATGCTATGTTCCCTGGCTCTGTGCATGACGCCTACATCCTGTGGAATAGCAGCATCCCTTATGTGATGGGTCAACTCCAGAGGCACCGGGTGTGGCTATTAGGGGACTCTGGTTACCCCAACCTGTCATGGCTACTGACCCCAGTGAGGAATCCCAGGACCAGGGCAGAGGAACGCTACAATGAGGCCCATGGGCGGACTAGGAGGGTGATCGAACGCACCTTCGGCCTCCTGAAGGCCAGGTTCAGGTGCCTCCATATGACAGGTGGTTCCCTATTCTACTCACCAAGGAAGGTGTGCCAGATCATCATCGCCTGTTGTATGCTTCACAATCTTGCTTTGCGACGCCAGGTGCCTTTTCTGCAGGAGGATGGTCCAGATGACGGTGTTGTGGCAGCTGTGGAGCCTGTGGACAGTGATGAGGAGGAAGCAGAGGAAAAAGACATTGACAACAGGGACTCAGTCATACAGCAATATTTCCAGTGACACACAGGTGAGAACACTTTCTTGACTACTACAAGTACTTTCACACTTCTACCTCTATCCTGTCTGTCAATTTCAAGCAGTATTTGGTAACTGAGTTGTACATTTCCCTTACGGTTTCACAGGTGTGGTTACCAACGTGTGTCATCTGCTTGCATCCTTCATGGACTTGTGATGTGTGACATAGGTATGTTGACATTACTATTGAGAACGGATTTTGTCACTGTAATTGCTAATACACATTTTCGAAATCACAGACTGACTCCAGATTGTTTTGTGGTTCAAGGGTGTTTATTGAAGTGCTAAATATTGGATGGGGTGGTAAAATGGTGAGGGGTGATGGTGGAGGAATGTCCATGGCAGAGTCCAGTCTATGAGTCTCACAGGTGCATTGCCCATATGGGCATAGGAAGTGGAGCTGGGGCAGTTCCAATATGGACAGGGTTATAAACTGGGACAGTGGGATGACAATCAGGGTGGTCTCATTTCTTGGCGGGGTTCTTGCCATCGTGCTCTGTCCTGTTCCTGGATCTCAGGGACCGCTTGTGGGGTGGTTCTCCGTCTGCAGGGGGTGGGGTGCTGGTGTGGTGGTCCTGTGGCGGGGCGTACTGTTCACTAGCGCCGGCTGAGGTGGTGGGCAGTTCATCGTCCATGCTAGTGTCAGGGGCCCCTTGGAGTGCCACAGTGTCCCTCATGGTGTTCTGTATGTCCTTCAGCACCCCTACGATGGTGACCAGGGCGGAGCTGATGGTTCTGAGTTCCTCCCTGAACCCCAAATACTGTTCCTCCTGCAGGCGCTGGGTCTCCTGAAACTTGGCCAGGACGGTTGCCATCGTCTTCTGGGAGTGGTGGTATGCTCCCATGATGGAGGAGAGGGCCTCGGGGAGAGTGGGTTCCCTTGGCCTGTCCGCCCCCTGTCGCACGGCAGCCCTCCCAGTTTCCCTGTGTTCCTGTGCCTTCGTCCCCTGGACCGTGTGCCCACTACCACTGTCCTCAGGTCCCTGTTGTTGTTGGGGTGGTGGGTTATCCTGGGTTCCCTGTAGTGGTGGACACACAGCTGATTGACGTGTGCTGGGGACAGAGGTATGGGCCCGCTGGGTGGGTACTGTGCTGGTATTTCCAGAGGGGGGAAGGTCTGTGTTGGGCTGTGCCTGTGTGAGGGGAACCGACTGTCCCAAGGCCCACAATGTGTCAAAGCCCAGCTCACCTGAGTCCTTGTTCAGTTCTGATGGAGGTTGAAGACAATACGACCCCACCCTGAAACTGCTTGTTCCAGCACACTAGTTTTTAAAACAGTGCACTAAGAACAGAAGCTCAAGGGAAGGGGGGAAGTGGATAAAATAAAATAAAGAGACAACAGCGTTCTTGCGTTTCCACTGTTGAAGTGCTGCACAAATCTGCGGCCCTCTCTGACTTCTGTAGAAACTGGTGCCTAATGAAACATAAACAAAGAACAGATAAGTACATCCTATTCCTAACTGGGTTCCTGACTATCCCTTTATTTATTAGAAATTTTCTTCTAAAAGTACCTCTTGGATCCTGGTCTCTAGTTTCCAGGTTTGGAATGTGTTACTGCTCTGGGATGTGCTTTCTATTACTCTAAAGCTTCTAAAACATTAAACAAATACGGTTAACAGAATTATCAATATCAAACATTCATCTTAATATAACTAAAGCCTAAATTGCCAATAGCAGACTCACTTTTCCCATATTTCCAGAATCTTTTATAAAACAAATACTGTACTTTTACGTCAAAATACAGCATGTAATTTGTGCAAGTCCTTGATTTACTGTTTGCCTTGTTGTTAATGGTTTCCACGGTTCGATTCTTAAAAGTTCCATAAAAAAATGTTTGCTTCACAAAGTTCCGCAAAGTATTGTTGTAACAAAGAGTTTGAATCACAATGTTCGTGGAAGGTATCTTGTTTCAAATTGTCTATACACGAATCCAGAAATTGTAGTCAAAGTTCTTTCAGGTAATAAAAGTTTTGCACTTACTTGTTGCTGGCAAGAGATACTGATCAGTCTAACCTTGTCTTCTTTCTCTTTTGCAGGTTGCTTGTAGGAGAGAGGCTTAGGCAAGGAGGAACCGGAAACCGGAAGAAGGAAGAGCCAGCAGCTGCGCCCATTAAAGCCAATGAAAGTCTGTAGAGAGCAGGAGTGCCAGCGCCGAGGGATCGGTCCTCAGGTAAGCAGGAGGTAGACGAGCACAAGCACTGGGTGAGGCTCGGGGGCTGCCTTTTATAGACAGGGCTGGGTGTGGTCCTCACATGCTGCACATGTTCTTGAAAGGTATGCAGAGCTGGGTGTGGTTTGAAGAGCTGGGTGTGGTCCTCACATGCTGCACATGTTCTTGAAAGGTGTGCAGAGTTTCAGTTATTATGCAAATGAGTTAAATTAACACATGGCCTAGAGAGGAGTGTTTTAAAGAAGCCTTGGTAAAAGCAAGGCCCAATGTGTAAACAAAACAGCACATTAAACAACATACACAGAAGCCTAAGGGGGGGGGGAAGGTGAGATAACAAGAAAGGCTTTCAATAGTAAGTTTTAAAAGGGAGCTATTACAGAACCCACTAGTGCAGTGAGAGGGGACATGCTCTTTGCTGTGCACAAACCCTAACAGTTGCCCCCCTCAAAGGCCCTCCTACAGGACGGGGTTTTCCTGGATTTTTTAAATAAAACCGTCTAATCAGCTGTGGGGCATGTACATATGATGCTGGTTCCCATGAATTCTCAGATTCATCATATCCTTTCCATTCTACTAAATAAAACAGACGTCCACTAATTCTTTTTGAGTCTTTTATGTTTTTCACTTCATATTCTAGATTTCCCTTAATTGGTATGGGTGGAGGTGGTGGTTCAGGTCGGGTTTTTGGATTGTACGGCTTAAGCAAGGACACATGGAATGTAGTATGTACTGGATATTCTTTTGGTAAATCTAATTTTACTGTTACCGGGTTTACTATGGCAGTTATACTAAAGGGTCCAATGAAACGTGGTTGCAGCTTTCGGGATCCCTCTATGTTTAGGTTCTTTGTGGAGAGCCATACCTTGTCACTGATTTTATACATTGGGGCCTCAGATCTGTGTTTGTCTGCTTGTCTTTTCATGCTTTCCTTGTACTTTAATAAATGTTTCCTGGCTTTGTCTTGTATGTCACCTAACCTTGTTAGTCTATCGTTTACTGTAGGTAACAGAGAATCTTCTAACAAAATGGGTATAGCTCTTGGATGATACCCCTGCACGAAATAGAATGGTGAGCAAAGTAGAGCTGAATGCTCAGTATTATTATAAACAAACTCCGCTACAGGGAGAGCTTCCAACCATTCACTAGAATAATCAGCCAATAAACAACGTAGCGTTTGAAGTAAGGTTTGGTTCAGTCGTTCAGTCTGTCCATCTGTCTCTGGGTGGAAAGCAGTGGATAATGGCACATCTATTTTCAGTTTTTTACATAATTTTGTCCAAAATTTAGAGTTGAACTGGCTCCCTCGGTCTGACACCACTTTGCTTGGCAAACCATGTAAACGCACAATTTCCCTTATAAAAATATCGGCAAATTCTGCCGCCGTGGGTAATTTCCGTAATGGTACAAAATGTGCCATTTTAGATAAAAAATCCACTATAACCAACACTGTTGTGAAAGACTTTACAGGTGGTAAACCTACAATAAAGTCTACGCTCACAGTGTGCCAAGGTTGCTTGGGTGTTGGCATTGGTATTAACAAACCGTCAGGGGCCTTATGAGAAGATTTATGTCTTGCACAAATTGGACAGGTAGTGACAAATTGCTTAATGTCCTTTCTTATAGTGTCCCACCAAAAGTGTTTTTGCACATTTTCCAGGGTTTTTACCCAACCAGGATGACCTGCCAACGGTGAGGCGTGATGCCAAATTATCACCTGTGTTTGTAATTCAGAGGTGGGCACTAACAGCATGTTGTCGTGATACAATAAACCTCGTTGTATTGTGTTATGGGAATCCTTTAACCAATCCTGAGGTGCTATTTGCATGAGTGCATTATATAGATCTGTGATGAAATCCTTCTGTTGTACTGGTGCCAAAAACTTTTGGTGAGGAATAATGGGTTCTCCTATTTTATCTTGTTTCATGTCTGAAGTATCTCCGTATCTAGATAACACATCAGATTGAATTTGTTGTGCACCTGGTCTATAGGTTATTACAAAGTCAAATGTGCTAAAAAAAATTAACCAGCGCATCTGACGTGGTGTTAGTGCTTTAAGTGATCCAAAAAACTGTAGGTTCCTATGGTCAGAAAAGATTGTAACTGGGTACTTGGCTCCCATTAAATGGTGCCTCCATTCTGAAAAGGCTACTTTGATAGCTAGTAGTTCCCTTTCAGCCACAGTGTAATTTTGTTCAGCTTGTAATAACTTTTTGGAATAGAAGGCTATAGGATGTAACTGGCCATCTACTGCATCTCGTTGAGAGAGAACTCCTCCTAAAGCTACTTGTGAAGCATCCGCTTCAACAAAAAAAGGCAAGTCAGGATCAGGATGTTTCAGAATTGGGGCTGAAGTGAACTTTTGTTTTAGGAGTTGAAAGGCGTGTGCCTCCTCATCAGTCCAAAGAAATCGTTGCCCTTTCCGCAACAAGGTAGTTATTGGGGCCGCAATGTCTGCAAAATGTGCAATAAACCTCCTATAAAAATTGGCGAAACCCAGAAATTTCTGAATATCTTTTACAGAGGATGGTTCTGGCCAATCAGCAATAGCACTGATTTTCTTTACATCCATAGTTATTCCTTGAGGTGACAGGCAGTATCCTAAAAAGTCCACCTTGCTGACATTAAAAGTACACTTTTCTAACTTAGCAAAAAGATGATTTTCTTTTAACTTTGATAATACTGCACGAACATGTTGGGTATGTTCTTCTGAGTTCTTAGAGTAAATGAGGATGTCGTCTATGTATACTATGACACAAACGTCCAGGAATTCGTGTAGGACCTCATTTATAAAGAACTGAAAGGCCGCAGGGGCATTACATAACCCAAAGGGCATTACTGTGTACTCAAATAAACCAAACTTTGTCTTGAAAGCTGTCTTCCACTCATCCCCCTCTTTTACTCGGACCAGGTGGTAAGCTCCCCGCAGATCTAGTTTAGTGTATACAGTAGAATGTCTTAACTGATCCAACAACACAGGTATTAGAGGAAGAGGATATTTATTCTTTATTGTAGCCTTATTTAGTCCTCTATAATCGATACACGCGCGCAGGGATTTATCCGGCTTCGGGATAAAAAAGAGTGGAGATGACACCGGAGATGTGGAATGACGGATGAACCCAGACTGTAGTAGGTCATCTAGGTAGGTTCTTAAGTATTTGGTTTCTTCGTCAGTCAAAGCATATACTCTGTTATTAGGTAAAGGGGCCCCTGGGATAAGATCTATACGACAGTCCTAAGACCTATGTGGGGGCAGCACACTAGCCTTTACTGGATCAAAGACGTCTAAAAAGTCAGAATATTCAGGAGGGAGACTTGGTTCATCTTGTATAACACTAGCACAGTGTAATACTGTGCTCTGTTCTGTACCTGCTTCTTGATAGCAATTGGTTCTACAGAAAGAGGAATCCAAAGTAACATTTCTATTCACCCAATCAATTTTTGGGTTATGAGTTGTTAACCAGGGTACCCCGAGAATCAAACCAAAATTAGGAGTATCTATCAGATCAAAGCTAATCACCTCTGTGTGCCCGTTCTGACAGACCATAACAAGTGGACTTGTTTGTTTTGTGATTAATCCAGAGGTCAATTCTGACCCATCCACTGCACATACTGCTTCTGGACAAGGCTTTAGGCACATAGGAAGTCCTAAGTTTTCAGCTAACTTATTATCCACAAAATTTCCTGTCGCACCTGAGTCCAGTAGGACAGGGAGAGAATGCCTCACTTGGGTAGTAACAATTAAAACAACCTGAATTATGAAATGTCTAGGTATGTGCGGTACCATGAAGGCTGCAGCATTAGAGGTTTGATTAAGATGTTTTCTTGAACAAGTAACCTCTCCCCTTGTCGAGCTTAATCGTTTCCCGATTCAGTTGAGGAGGTGGAGGAAACAGCACCCTTTCGTGGATTTTTAGGCTTTACTGGACATTCTCTGGCAAAGTGACCTGCCCTTCCACAATATAAACATAATTGAAGTTTTCTCCTTCTTTCTTTTTCCTCTGATGTGAGTGAACCTCTGAGTGTCCCTATTTGCATAGGCTCAGGTTCAGGGAGTTTATTATCTGGGTCTTTCTTCTCGTGTCTAATAAAAGTTAACCGTGATTCCAGTTTGTATTTTTCTCCCTTTCTTTCTCCTAGTCTATGTTCTAATTTCACAACTAAATCTACAAAGTCCGAATAGTCTTCTGGCAAATCAACGATATGAGCCAGCGCGTCTTTTAACTCGTCTCTCAAACCTTTGTAGAAAAGGGAGACACGCTTTTCTTCTGGCCAGTGTGTCTCGGTGAGTAAACGATTAAAACTAGTGAGATAGGTCAATAAATCCTTGTTACCTTGTTTAAGATTTAAAAGCTCATTATCACTTGCCTGCATGAAAGTGTGTTTTGCAAAAAGGCTGGTCATGGTACGTTTAAATTGATTCCAATTATGGAGGATGGGATCGTCTCTCTCCATGAAAGGAATTGACCAATTGGCTGCTGTGCCACCCAAATAAGACAAGACGAATGCCACTTTCGTAGCATCAGTAGGGAACTGTTGTGGCTTACAAACGAAGTGTAATTGACATTGATTGATAAAAACATGGAATTTGTTACTATCTCCATGAAAACGTTCAGGTGCTGCTAAGGGCACAGCATTAGGAACATTAACAGTGACCTCAACTGGGGGAGGCAAAGTTGTATGTTTTGATGGCGCCCCTGTCTCTGAGGAGGTTTTAAACAAAGGCGTAAAAGCTGTGTTCCACTGAGATACCCTAAATTTATACCTGCTTAAATCCTGTTTTAAAGAGGTATTCTCCATCTTTAATCTCTCTATTTCCTCTTGCATATGTTGCAAGATGCCAGACACTGATTCATTATGAGCCAAGTCCTCATTTAGGGCCTGCGCCATATCCGTGACGTCAATGCCCTCTATTTCTTCCCCGATATTCATCGTCCACCAGAACTGATTTTTTTTTGTTTTATTTAAGGCTTGTGCTTCTGTCAAAGTCCAGCTCACCTGAGTCCTTGTTCAGTTCTGATGGAGGTTGAAGACAATCCGACCCCACCCTGAAACTGCTTGTTCCAGCACACTAGTTTTTAAAACAGTGCACTAAGAACAGAAGCTCAAGGGAAGGGGGAAAGTGGATAAAATAAAATAAAGAGACAACAGCGTTCTTGCGTTTCCACTGTTGAAGTGCTGCACAAATCTGCCGCCCTCTCTGACTTCTGTAGAAACTGGTGCCTAATGAAACATAAACAAAGAACAGATAAGTACATCCTATTCCTAACTGGGTTCCTGACTATCCCTTTATTTATTAGAAATTTTCTTCTAAAAGTACCTCTTGGATCCTGGTCTCTAGTTTCCAGGTTTGGAATGTGTACCTGCTCTGGGATGTGCTTTCTATTACTCTAAAGCTTCTAAAACATTAAACAAATACGGTTATCAGAATTATCAATATCAAACATTCATCTTAATATAACTAAAGCCTAAATTGCCAATAGCAGACTCACTTTTCCCATATTTCCAGAATCTTTTATAAAACAAATACTGTACTTTTACGTCAAAATACAGCATGTAATTTGTGCAAGTCCTTGATTTACTGTTTGCCTTGTTGTTAATGGTTTCCACGGTTCGATTCTTAAAAGTTCCATAAAAAAATGTTTGCTTCACAAAGTTCCGCAAAGTATTGTTGTAACAAAGAGTTTGAATCACAATGTTCGTGGAAGGTATCTTGTTTCAAATTGTCTATACACGAATCCAGAAATTGTAGTCAAAGTTCTTTCAGGTAATAAAAGTTTTGCACTTACTTGTTGCTGGCAAGAGATACTGATCAGTCTAACCTTGTCTTCTTTCTCTTTTGCAGGTTGCTTGTAGGAGAGAGGCTTAGGCAAGGAGAAACCGGAAACCGGAAGAAGGAAGAGCCAGCAGCTGCGCCCATTAAAGCCAATGAAAGTCTGTAGAGAGCAGGAGTGCCAGCGCCGAGGTATCGGTCCTCAGGTAAGCGGGAGGTAGACAAGCACAAGCACTGGGTGAGGCTCGGGGGCTGCCTTTTATAGACAGGGCTGGGTGTGGTCCTCACATGCTGCACATGTTCTTGAAAGGTGTGCAGAGTTTCAGTTATTATGCAAATGAGTTAAATTAACACATGGCCTAGAGAGGAGTGTTTTAAAGAAGCCTTGGTAAAAGCAAGGCCCAATGTGTAAACAAAACAGCACATTAAACAACATACACAGAAGCCTAAGGGGGGGGGGGAAGGTGAGATAACAAGAAAGGCTTTCAATAGTAAGTTTTAAAAGGGAGCTATTACAGAACCCACTAGTGCAGTGAGAGGGGACATGCTCTTTGCTGTGCACAAACCCTAACACAATGGTCCGGGCTGGTCATCTGGATCCAGTTGGCCAGAGCTGCTGTCATCACTGTGGGCCTCTTCTGTGGGTGGGGTAGAGATGTCTGGACCCTCCTGTCTGGTGACTTTAGGTAGTGGTCCTGCAGGGGTGTAAAAGTATGATTATTGCATGTGTGTGTCATGGTGTGCAATGGGTGGGTGAGCATGTACCCCAGTGCTAGCATTCCTGTGTGGGGGCTTGTGTGATGATGGTTGGGGGGGTGTTATGGGTATGCTTTAGTGAGGGGTGTCCATGCTTTGTTGTGTCATGCAGGGCTTGGTGTTGGGATGTGTGGTTTGTGTTATTAGTACATTAGTGAGGAGTTGGAGTGATAGGGGAGGGGGTGAGGGTGGGGGTGTGTGATAGCATGCAGGTAGGGTGGGGGATATGATAGTTAAGATTTGACTTACCAGTGTCCATTCCTCCACCAACTCCTCCAAGGCCCTCAGGATGCATAATGGTCAAGACCTGCTCCTCCCATGTTGTTAGTTGTGGGGGAGGAGGTGGGGTTCCGCCGCCAGTCCGCTGTACCGCGATGTTGTGCCTGGAGACCACGGAACGCACCTTCCCCCGTAGGTCGTTCCACCTCTTCCTGATGTCGTCCCGATTTCTTGGGTGCTGTCCCACTGTGTTGACCCTGTCGACTATTCTTCGCCATAGCTCCATCTTCCTACCTATAGAGGTGTGCTGCACCTGTGCTCCAATTAGATGTGGCTCTACCCGTACGATTTCTTCCACCATGACCCTGAGCTCCTCCTCGGAGAACCTGGGGTGTCTTTGGCGTGCCATGGGGTGGTGTAGGTGATGTGTGGGGTGTTGTATGTGGTGATGAGTGTGGTGATGTGTAGTGGTGTGTGGTGTTTTGTGCGTGGATGTTGTGTGGGTGATGGTGTTGTGTGCCTCTGTGTGGTGGGGTTGTCTATTCTGTGCTCTCTCTCTTGCCTTCGTCAATAATTGTTGGTCGTAGGGGTTTGTGGGTGATGTGGGTGTGTGTTTTATATTGTGTTGGGTGTGTGGGAGTGGTGTTTGTATGTGTATCAGGTGTGTGTAATTCGAATTGTCCAATGTGGCGGTGTTTTGGAGACGTGGATTCGTGGGTCGTGATAGCATGGGCGTGTTTCTGTTGGCGTGACGGTGTCGGTTTTGTTTTCACCAGTTTATCACTGACCTTTGGTGTGGCGGACTTGTGTGGGTGTCTGAATTTTGGCGGATTCCGAGATGTGGGTCATAATAGCTGTGGCGGATTTCCACAGCCACGGCGGTGTGTTGGCGGTCTTCTGCACGGCGGTAAGCGTCTTTTACCGCCAATGTTGTAATGAGGGCCTAGATGTTCCTATCCATGGCCTGGTGACTAGCATTGTGACTGGTAGTGCATTGCCTAGTGCATAAGGCTGTTCCCTGTGTGTGAGTGTGTTGTGTACGCCAATGGTAGTGTTGTTGGCGCCATCGACCAAGTGTATCCTTTGTCTCTTCCCCCCCCTTTTTGTTTTGTCACCCTGTCCCTATGTGCATTATCATCATCTGGCAGAGGAGCAGAGGCAACGGTGACGGAGGGAGCTGCATCCCACCGGACCCAGGAGGCCGAATCCACCCACTGTGAGGGCACCAGTGGGATGGATGGCGAGGGGAGCACCAGGGTGGACACAGGAGGGGATAGTTTGAACACAGTTACCTCCTCCGATGGGAGCTCCCTGGTGGTGGCAGACAGCTCTATGCCCACCCCAGCTACAGGTACAGCCGCCACCCCCATAGCAGCATCGCCCTCCCAGCAGCCCCTCAGTGAGTTTCCCGTGCCCGCTCACCCAGGAGGGTGGGCATCTCCTTCGCCCCAGGCACCTCAGGCCCTGCCCCAGTTAGCCCTGCTGCCCTGAATGAGGAGGCTATTGACCTCCTGCGATCCATCTCTGTTGAGCAGTCAACCATTGTGAATGCCATCCAGGGGCTGGCAGCCCAAATGCAACAGACAAATGCATTCCTGGAGAGCATTCACACTGGCTTGGCGGCCCAACAGAGATAAATCCAGGCTCTGGCCTCCTCTCTGATGGCAGCCATTGTCCCTGTTTCCACCCTCCCCCTCCATCTTTCTCTTCCCAATCCCATTCCCCTGAACCCCAACCTATCCCAAGCACACAGTCATTTGAGCAGGCACCCAGGACAATACACAAGAGTGGACATGGCAAACATAAGCACCACACACTTCATCAAACAGGCACTCACACAACATCCAGAATCAGACGTACCAACATCCGCTGCCTCCACTGTGGCCCCTCCTCCTCCTCGTCCACCGCGCTCCCAGTTGCATCTATACTCACACCTGCATGCACTACATTCTCATCCATTACCACCATCACCAGCACACCTATCAGTACACACTGTAGCTGCACATGTGTTTAATCAGGGCAGACAACACTCTGGTCAGCACTATTGAGAACATTGGCTGTGACATTCCTGCTGCCAAGCCCGCTGTCACTTGGAAAGAGCCAGTTGCCAGTAAATGGAGCACTGATAGCACTTGCTCAAGAGGGGGGATCCCGGTGGGTTGATGGATAGCAGATATTAAGTCAGGCTCCAATTTGACACACTGCTCAGTGATTGTGGCCATGTCAAGTCTATAGGTGAGGATCATGTGCCTGTCCTCCATTGTTTCCAAGTCCACCAGGGGTCTGTACACAGGAGGATGCCTCCATCTTCTATTCATCCGCAGCGGTTGCAATCTATGGGCCAAAAGAGTAAGCAGCTGGTCAATATCTCTACATTCCAACCACTGCAGTTCAATGCATGTTGTGATTGTAACAGTATTTGGTTGGTGATGTCCAACTGGTGCATTTGGGTACTGTGACGCAGTTAGGAGCCATGCCCTGCACCCCCCCTGAAATGGCGTCTTCCTGTCCTGTATGGAGGGACAGGTGGAAATGAGATCATTCTGCTGACATTGTGCGCCGTTGCGAGAGGCGGTCGAGAACCGCCATGCAACTCCTCATTGGTTAACATTGGGCCTTATGGGGTACAGTGGCCAATGGTGATGTATGCCGGTGGTGATGGTATGCACCTCTGCAGACGTGACTGCCATTTTCTATCTGTGCACTCATTTGCTACCTGACCTTCAACAGGAGAGAACCTACACTGCATGTGCTGCTGTGACTTCTGTCTGGAACCGACATGGCTCGTGTTACTGGGGAAAGGGCCCCTGCCTTCACCTCAGCAGAATTGGAGCGACTGGTGGATGGGGTCCTACCCCTGTACTGACTCCTGTATGGGCCTCCAGACCAACAGGTGAGTACACCATGAGTACGATGCATGGGGCCTGAATGCATGGAGTGCTGTGTGTGAAAGCCACATGTGGGGGTTGTTGGTGGATGGGCCCTGGTCAGCGTACAGCATGTATGGTGGGCCATGTGTGTGCTAATGGGAATGGGAATGGGCATGGGGGGCAATGAGTGTAACAGGCAGGACGGTCAAACTAATACCTTTTCCTGTGTCCATTTCCCTGCAGGACATTGCCCATCAAAAGAAGGGTATATGGCGTGCCATGGCCAAGGATGTGCGGACCCTGGGGGTCTACGGTAGACGGAGCACCCACTGTTGCAAACGGTGGAAGGACCTGAGACGCTGGGCATGGAAGATGGCGGAGACCCAGCTGGGTATGGCCTCCCAAAGAGGAAGGGGGGCCCATTGAACCCTGGCCCCATGATGGCCTGCATACTGGTGGTGGCCTATCCGGAGCTAGATGGGCGCTTGGGGTCATCACAGCAGCCACAAAGGGGTGAGTACAGTCCCCTAATATACAACTTATGCCTGGTGGGGTGGTATCCGGGTGGGGGGGGTGAGCCCGGTGGGCCCTGTTTGTGCTCCTAGCACAGGCCTGGAATTGCAGAGTAGGTCCCATGTTGGGCAGGGTTCTGATGTGAAAGTACTCTAACCAAGCTAGTAGGCATCCACTACTGAGTAGGGGTCTATGGGTCTCAGGTATGTGCAATTGGCATTAGATGTCCCTATCCATGGCCTGGTGACTAGCATTGTGACTGGTAGTGCATTGCCTAGTGCATAAGGCTGTTCCCTGTGTGTGAGTGTGTTGTGTATGCCAATGGTAGTGTTGTTGGCGCCATCGACCAAGTGTATTCTTTGTCTCTTCCCCCCCCTTTTTGTTTTGTCACCCTGTCCCTATGTGCATTATCATCATCTGGCATTGGAGCAGAGGCACCGGTGACGGAGGGAGCTGCATCCCACAGGACCCAGGAGGCCGAATCCACCCACGGTGAGGGCACCAGTGGGATGGAGGGTGAGGGGAGCACCAGTGTGGACACAGGAGGGAATAGTTTGAACACAGATACCTCCTACGATGGGACCTCCCTGGTGGTGGCAGACAGCTCTATGCCCACCCCAGCTACAGGTACAGCCGCCACCCCCATAGCAGCATCGCCCTCCCAGCAGCCCCTCAGTGAGTTTCCCGTGCCCGCTCACCCAGGAGGGTGGGCATCTCCTTCGCCCCAGGCACCTCAGGCCCTGCCCCAGTTAGCCCTGCTGCCCTGAATGAGGAGGCTATTGACCTCCTGCGATCCATCTCTGTTGAGCAGTCAACCATTGTGAATGCCATCCAGGGGCTGGCAGCCCAAATGCAACAGACAAATGCCTTCCTGGAGAGCATTCACACTGGCTTGGCGGCCCAACAGAGATCAATCCAGGCTCTGGCCTCCTCTCTGATGGCAGCCATTGTCCCTGTTTCCACCCTCCCCCTCCAACTTTCTCTTCCCAATCCCATTCCCCTGAACCTCAACCTATCCCAAGCACACAGTCAGTTGAGCAGGCACCCAGGACAACACACAAGAGTGGACATGGCAAACACAAGCACCACACTTCATCAAACAGGCACTTACACAACATCCAGAATCAGACGTACCAACATCCGCTGCCTCCACTGTGGCCCCTCCTCCTCCTCATCCACCTCGCTCCCAGTTGCATCTATACTCACACCTGCATGCACTACATTCTCATCCATTACCACCTTCACCAGCACACTTATCAGTACACACCCCTCACTGCCAGTCACCACCCCCACATCCATGCACACACCCCCTGTGTCCTCTCCCACTGTGTCTGTGCTCCCTCCTCCCGAAGTACACAAACACAAGCACTCAGACACCCAACAGCCATCCACCTCACAACAGCATCCAGCCCATGCACCTGCACCCAAACACAGCAGACTGACATCTTCTACCACCACTCCCTCATTCTCCACTCCCAAACCATCTCCTTCTTCCCGCCCCAATGACCCTAAGAAGCTTTTCCTCGCCAACATTGGCCTCTTCCCTAGCCCTTCACCCCGTCCCTCACGTCAGGCCAGGGTTGTCACAACCCAGCCAAGCACCTCAGTTACCCAGTCCACAGGCACTGTAGTGTCCCGAACTACTCCAGGTGGGAAAGGATCCCAGCCACCAGCCAGCCAGACGGACAGGGTGCCAGCCCCAAGTGCGTCAAGGAAGGGCAAAGAGGCAGCCCCAGCTGCAGGAAGGAAGGGCAAGGAGGCAGCCCCAGCTGCAGGAAAGAGGGGCAAGGGGCCTGCAACAGCAGGCAGTAGAGACAAAGGGTCTTGTGCAGGGACTCAGTCAGAGCCCCCATAAACCAACCATGGTGGTGCAGCCATCCAAAGCTGCAGGGGATGGGCTGGAGCCTCCCTCCACCATTGCCAGCACCGCCACAAGCAGCAGCCCCAGTGGGCAGCCGTCCCAGGCTGCAGGGGATGGGCTAGAGCCTCCCCCCACCACTGCCAGCACAGCCACCACCAGCATTAGCCCTAGTGGGCAGCTGTCCCAGGCTGCAGGGGATGAGCTGGAGCCTCCACCACCACTGCCAGCACCGCCACCAGCAGCAGCCCCAGTGGGCAGCCACCCGAGGCTGCAGGGGATGGGCTGGAGCCTCCCCCCACCACTGCCAGCTCCACCATTAGCGGCACCACTGCCACCACAGAGCAGCCGTCACCGCTGGCGGACAGTGTGTAGTCCTGCGTACATGGGCTGTTGTGCGGCCTAGATCATACAAATCCTGTGGGTCTGACACTCAGGTGAGAGACTGTGACCTTGCACTCCCCAAGATCTGCATCACTGGGCACAATGCCCCCTCCGGAACCAGTGGAGAAGCCATCCACTCACCCCATCCTCTACAGGATGAAGATCATTGGGCACAATGCCCCATCCAGAACCAGTGGAGAAGCCATCCACTTGAGAGACTGTGGCCTATCACTCCCCAGGACCAAACACAGGGCATATCACCCACTTGAGAGACTGTGGCCTTGCACTCCCCAGGACAGAGCACAGGGCATTTTGCCCCCTCCAGGACCAGTGGCGTTGTACCATCTTCAGGCTGAGGTGCTGCCCGTTCCCCTTCCCCCTGAGGTGCCTGCCTTTTTTCGACCTGATACCCCTGCAGTGTTCTCTCCGTGTTGTTGCAGGAGTATGGTGGGACCTTGGACTTTGTGATGTAGCCCTGTGGCCCACGGACATTGAGGACTGGGTAGTGTCCCTACATTTGTAAATATGTATTAACTTGTTGATTTGGATGCACGTATTTATACTATTTTTCTTACTACACTCACTTTAATCAGTTCCTTTTGTCCTTGCATTATTCCTGAGAGGTACTGGGTGAATATGTTATGTTAGTGCATCTGCTTGTGTGTATGGTGTTGGGGGTGGGGGTGTTGCATGTTGCGTGTGTGTGTGTGTCACTCTTTTTTTCCTCCCCCCTCCCTTGTGTGCTAGGCGGCAGTACTCACCTTGGTTGTCTTCGCCGGTGTTGGTGTTCGTAGTGGAGCAGAACGTAGAAGAGCATGTGGAACACATGCAACTCGGGCTCCATGGTGGTATGGTTCTTCATTGAGTGTCCAGAGGTAAGTCTTTTCCCTTCTTTGCAGTGTTTCTGCCAGGCTTTTGATATCATTGGTACCACTCCGGAAAAGGTGTCGGATTGGACTATCATAATACGGTGGGCGGAACATTGTCTTCCGCCTGGCTTTAGGAGGTTACCGCCGTGGTGCCTATTGATTTCGCCCTGGCGGTCAGTGTGTAAAAGTGTCTGTCTGTCTGAGCGGTTTCCACTGTGGTCATAATTTCATAGTTTTTACCACCAGCCTGTTTTGCTGTATTACCGCCACTATATCACCGACCGCCAGGGTTGTAATGAGGGCCATAATTTAGATCTATTGTCTGAAAAGGCATACAATCATGGATCTCTGTGATCAGTTTGAGCCAGATCTGATGCCTGCCATTCTCAATCCCAATAGCATAACTCCCATCATTCATGTTATGTCAGTGCTACACTTCTTGGCCACTGGGTCCTTTCAGAATACAGTGGCCCTATCTGCAGGGATTTCTCAGCCCATGTTCAGTCTGTTTTTGAAGGCTGTACTGTCTGCATTGTTGAAACACCTGGACAGCTACATCAGGTTTCCCCAACGTCTGGAATTGGCCTGTCTGAAGGCATAATTATATACTTTGGGACACAGTCCACATGTGGTTGGGGTCATAGATGGCACCCGTGTAGCCTTGGTTCCTCCCAGTGCCAATGAACAGGTATACAGGAACAGGAAAAACTACCACTCAATCAACGTTCATGTGGTGTGTTTGGCAGACCAGCACATTTCTCAAGTCTGTGCAAAGTTTCCTGGATCAGTCCATGATTCCTTCATCATGTGGACAGCAATATCCCACTGCTGATGACACAAATCTGCAAGAGAGGGCCTGACTGGTAGGTAAGTCACAATTGATGTGTGTTTGCTAAGTTTATCTTGTGTCACCCCAAATGTACATGTCCAAGATATATGTTTATGGTGTAACTATTCCTTACAGGGAACTCTGGCTACCCAAACCTTCCTTGCTTGTTAACACCAGTAAGGTACCCAACCACACCAGGGGAAGTCCGCTGCAATGAGGCCCACAGAAGGGCAAGGTGTGTCATGGAGTGGACTTCTGGTGTCCTGAAGGCAATATTTTACTGCCTGGACATATCTGGTGGAGCCCTCCTCTACTTATCCAACAAGGTATGTAAAATCATTGTTGCCTGCTGCATGCTCCACAACCTTGCCCGGAGATGTCAGGTACCATTCATATCAGATGAGGGGGAGTCTGCAGAATCTGTGGGTGGAAATGCAGATTTGCCAAGTGATGATGAGTCAGTGGAGGAGGAAGCTGGAGACTTCAGAGCAGATCTAATCAATCAGTACTTCAACTGACTCAAGGTATGTGACTTCATGTTGTAACCTACAATTGCTTGCTGACATGTCACCTCCTATTTACCATCATTTGTGAGGTCTCAGTTGGCTCCAATGCCAATGAGTCAGGTATGCATACAGGATGTAAGTTAGTTTTGTGTACAGTACATTGTGGGCTACAGTGTCCTGAGATGTTACTGCACAAGCAAAGTCACACTTGTGCAAATGGCTTGTCAGAATTTATGTTTGTTTACAGATATGTCCTATCCTTTATCTCTGTCAATCACAGATTTGCTGAGATTCTGTTTGGCTATTCATCATTTGCAAGTCACAGACAGTGTCAGAGGCAGCTGGGAATTGGAGGCAGGCATGATATGTGAACATGGATGAAACCAGGTACAGATTTACATGAATTTGTGGAGTGTTACTAATATGGCCAGACAGTCAGGAGGCTAAGGTGGAAGTGTGTTTTCACACCAAGGAGACCTGTTTGGTACTGTAGGTGGTCAAATGGTGTCATGTGTACGTCCATATGTGGTTTGCACTTGTGAAAATGTTGAACCATAGCCTCTATCATCAGAATGGTTTCTGTTGTCTGTGTCCTACCTTGAACATAGCTGTCAGTGTGTTCCTACTTTGCAGACCAATGTACATGTCTCTGTGGACTGACATAGGTGAGTGGTAAACCTACAGGTACGGGACTATGGTAAGTGAAAGGTTCAAGGACTGTGGCCATCTGAATTGGTCTCTGTCTGTATCATGAGGAATGATTATTAGTGAGCTAAGGTATGGGTATGTGATAATGCTTTTCCTGGTGATACAAAGGACCAGTCTGCAAGGCTCCAGGCTTGTAGGAAGAGTGACATGGCACTAACTTCTGTATCCTGAGGGTTGGTATAGTATGACATCTAAGCAGGTAATCCGATTTCACTACCAAAACTACTCTATTTGCTGTTAGCAAATCTAGAAATAAATGTGTGGAGCTGTCCAATACAGCTGTTTTGGCTTATATCAATGTTACAGTACCAATGTAATGAGTCTCCTGGTGATACAGTACACATGTGATGCCCATAAAAAAGGTTGTACAATACAGAGGGACATACTGATAATAGAGTTGTCATACTTGACAACAGTACATGGTTGATAAATAACACTTACACAGAACCTGTGTTTAAGTTGTATGTATTGTGGAGTGCAAAACAATATGTGTGAATTGAAATAGAAATAGCAGAAAGCAAACAGTGAATGGTTCAGTCATGGTGGCAGAAATCATCAGGGTAGCTGGTACACCATTTGGAAACACAAGTCCAGTGTACTTGTGCCATAGGAAAATGGACTTATGTTTCAGGACAGTCAACAGGGCGTATCTGTGGCACACAAGTGTTCACTTCCTGGCAGTGGGTTTGGTCTTGGCATCTTCTCCTCCTGGATATCTGCGTGGTCGTCCATGTTTGCGGGGGGTTCCTCTAATACAGAGAGTGTGGTGTTTGTGGCATGTCCTTCTCCTGACAGGGCTTCCAATCCACTAGCTGCCACAGATGTAGAAGAGCCAGATGACTAATTACTAGTGGAAGAGGCCTGATGTTGTTGGGAAGACCTACTCCAGGTAGTGTTGATGTCCATCAGCACCCCAGCAATGGAAACCAGGATGGCATTTTGTGCCTGACACTGCTGCATGACTTCTTGGTGGTTGTCCCTCTGCAGCTGTTGGGTTTTCCCCATCATAGTGACTACCTGGCTCATTCTCTGACCCACACCATCCCTCCCCCACACCCTATCTCCACATGCCTGTGCCCCTGGCACAGTGTGCCCACTCCCACTGGTGGCAGGGCCATCATTGTCATGGGTGACAAGAGGAGACTCAGGTACCTGTACTGCAGGGCACACAATATTAGACACAGTCCTTGGGACAGAGGTTTGGGGAGAAATGGTTGCCTATGATGTGGATACAACATGGCTGGGAGTAGTGGATGTGGGCAGGCTGAGGCTGACAGTTGTGGACTGATCAGGTGTCCCTGATGAGCCAGCTTTGTTGCCAGTGTCCAAACATCCAGGGGTGTTGTCCTCACTGGGGCCTTCATCCAGAGGGGCAGTGGCAGTCTCTGGTATCCTCTCCATGGTGACAATGGCAAGGTTACCTCTGGGAGAAGTGGAATGCAGTATTGCTGAAAGTGATACAACAAGTGATGTTTCAGTTTGAGTATTAGTGAAGTTGTGTGAGATGCACACAGTGCCTTAACATGATCCCCATAAATGGCAGTGACAGCTGCAGGCAAATCTCACTTAGTACAGCATGAAACTCTGAAATGTCCATACCATACACCATGCTCAAAGATGTTAAACTATATTGGTAGCTATCAGACTGCTGATACCCTCTTATGCTGTCTGACTATTGACATGGGTGTTAACCTATGTTGCCTAGTGAAGTGTCTGGCATGATACATGGTACAAAAAGCTGCACAATGCACAATAGTGTCAGAGTAGGGATACAGTATGGTAGTAAGCAATTGACATTGACCTCTATGTGAATGTACTCCATGTGCATCCACTTGGCATCTATATTTTCCCCCTAGGTAAGTCAATTCCATTCTTGGCATTGTTTGTGTAAGGGCACTCAGATGTAGCTGTGTTTTGCTTGTAACGATAGTGGGAGTGGGCCATTGCGTTGCTGTCATTGCTACATACTGTTTCACAGTGGAACATTCTTGATGGGTTACATTGGTAGTTATTTTCACATGCATGACATCTCACATTTGGTGCATTGTTCAGGTTTTCATTATGGTGGAATATTGCCTTCTGGGAATTGTAGTGCTATCAGTTCCCAGTACTTCACATGCCATTCCCAAGGGCTGTGAAGCCAGGTGAGTTTAGTGGACATGTGGAATGCTAGGGAGGGATATTGGGGCATGTAGACAGAAGGATGGTGGATGGTTTGTTTATTGTGGTGGGATAAGGTGGTGAGGGAGCATGCAGGACAAAACAATTGGGTGACATGGACGTTGTGGGGACTTACCTGACTCCACTTCCCCAGGTATTCATGTCAGGCCCTCTGGCTACAGGATATTCAAGACACTTTCCTCCTAAGATGTGAAAATAGGGAGAGAGGTGGGAGTCCACTGCCAGTCTTGAAGACCACCAGCTGATGCCTGCATGCCATGGACCATACCTTCCCCCTGAGGTCGTTCCATCTCTTCCTGATGTCCTCCCTTGTGCATGATAGGTGCCTACAGCATTGACCGTGTCAACTCTTCTTTGCCAAAACTTTATTTTCCTGGCTATTGATGTTTGCTGAACCTGTGTTCCGAACAGGTGTGGCTCTATACTGACAATTTCGTCCACCATGACCCTAAACTCATCATCAGTGAAATGTGGGTGTTTTTGTGGGGACATGGAATAGTGGTAAAGATTGTGACGTAGTATTAAAAAAGTAGAAAATTGTACAAGAAGTAAGTGACGAGGTATAGGTGCTGTGATGTGAGCAGGTGACTGTTGATGTGTGTTGTATGTGAAAGTGAATTGTGTGTTGTGTATGCTGTGCAGGTGTGTGATATATGCGAGTTGAAATGTGTGTAGGTAGCAACAGTTATAGTAAATCTGTAATGGTTTTCTCCTCTGTGGCTGTGTGTGGTGTTCTGGTTGCAAAGGATTGTGGGTTATGTAGGGGTATGTTATATAGAGGAGTGTGTAGGTGTGTCAAGTGTGTGGATGTGTGTCAGGTGTGAGATATTCAAACTATCCAATGGGATGCTGTTTTCAATGTTATGTAAGTTGAGACCGCCGCGGTCCGCACTGCCAATGGTTTTCCGCCATGGAAGAACTGCTGTCATGATTTGTGGATCGTAATATGATGGGGCGATTTTTGTTGGGATGGAGGTGCTGGTGGTGGGACAACCACTTTTTTGTCCTCCGTTGTCCTGGTGGTTTCGGATGGTTGGCTGTATTTGGCGGACTTCACAATGTAGCTCTTAATACGGCAGTGGGAATACCACCAGCAAGGCTGTCTTTTGGTGGCCGCCACCACAGCGGTCTTCCCGAAAGACCACCAAACTAGTAAGGAGCCTCATAATAACAAATCGGAAGGCTGCAATGAACCTGGCTCAAAACAAACAGCAACCAAGACAAACTTCACCACGGAAACTTAACAGAATATACAAGTCAACAATCAAGAAAGCTAAAAAAGGTTCTATTCAGACAGAATTCAAAATGCAAAATATGCAAATAAAGAATTTTATAAAATTGTCACCAAATTTCGGAAACCTGAATGCATGGAAGGAACGTATCCCATTACTCAACAATTCACAGACAAACTGGCAAATTATTACACAACCAAGGCAGACACATTGGGCTCGTATTTAAAACGAAAGAAAGCTACTAGCACCACCCATTTCCAAATATCCCATCCAAGAGTAAGCCAATCCAGCCTTTACATTCCTTCAAACAAATATCACAAAGTGAATTTATGGATCTGGTCAAAGCAAGCAAGTTTTCCGGCTGCCCTTCTGAACCTTGTCTACCACACATTTTCAAGAACATTATTTTATCTACCCCTGCTGCCTCACCATTAAGAACAATCATCAATAATTCTTTAACTACAAGAATCTTTTGAGAAGACCTAAAAGAGGCACACATGCATCCATTATTAAAGAAAACAACCTGCATCACCCCATCAACAACAGAACAATTACAAATGGACATTTCTTGGGCAAACTGATAAAAAAGAGCAGCATTTGCCCAGATGGCACAATTCATTGAAGATAACTCCATACTTTCAGACTACCAAACTGGATTCCGCCCTTGAAGAGGCACAGAACCTGCACTCATCGCCATCTGGGACAACCTTAAAAACACAGTACACCACAATGGAGTTTCTGCACTACTTTTCTTGGACTTCTCAACTGCCTTTGACACAGTTGACCATGACACCCTAATACAAAGACTCTACAAAGATTGCATAGAGGGGACTGCTCTTGACTGGATCACATCCTAACCTCTAAAATAGAAAAAATGTCATCCACACTCCCCCTTTCTCATCCAAACAGTACCTCACAAAAGCAGGGATCTTTCAAGGCTCAATCATCTCACCCATGGTTTTCACCATCTACATGAAGTCATTACTGGAAATGATCAATTAATTTGAGCTTACACACTACAACTATGCAGATGACACACAAATACTTTTTCAACTGGAATGCGCAAAAAACATTGGAAGCTCGCAAATCTTCAGCTGCCCCAGAGCTGTAGATCAGTGGATGACATGGCACCATCTCAAACTGAACGCCTCCAAAACAAAAATACTCACATGTGCCGATTGGAAAAATTATGACCTACTCTGCTCCTGGTCTGACGATCTGGGACCAGTTCCTAAAGTACCTAAAGAAGTAAGAAACCTTGGAATTACCAAGGACTCCCAGTTAAAAATGAATGCCCAAGAAGACAAATTAGCTTCAGCACCATGAAAACTCAGCAACGCAACTTCCCCCACCTGGGATTTCTGCACAAGGTCCGGGTTACTATCTCTCTTGTACTGTCTAAACTGGATTACGCCCATGGCCTCTACCATGTATCATCTCTATCTACTATGAAAAAACTACAACTGATTCTGAACTCTGCTGCCAGACTACTCCTTCATGTAAAGCCACAAGTACACATATTCTCTGTGTCCTACCTTGAATACTGGTTGCCAGAAGATCCACCTTCGAGCTTCTTTGTATCACCCACAAAGCAATTCATGGAACAGGACAGCTTTTCATCAAAAATAAAATCACCAAGTACATTTAACAAAGGAACCTCTGCTTAAGATTGGCACCTCGCCTCAAAACCTCACTATACAAGAAAAAGACAATAGGTGGTACATCTTTCTCGGTTCAAGCAGCCGAACTATGGAATTCATAACCCCCAAATATATCGAACAATCTAACAATCTTATTTTCAGAAGACTACTCAAGCGTTAGCTCTTTCCTACATAACCACCATACTCAAACAGAAATGTACTGCATGTACCTGTCTATGTAAACATTTATAATTTGATTATATGTATATATCTAGATATGTCTATTTCTTTGTACAAATATGTATAATAACTATGTGTTTTTCTTCAAATATATACATAGGGGGTCATTCTGACCCTGGCGGTCACCGACCGCCAGGGCCAACGACCGCGGAAGCACCGCCAACAGGCTGGCAGTGCTTCCTGGGCCATTCTGACCGCGGCGGTAAAGCCGCATGGGGATTCCGACCCCCTTCCCGCCACCCTGTTCCTGCCGGTTGTTACCGCCAGGAACAGGATGGCGGGAACGGGTGTCGTGGGGCCCCTGGGGGCCCCTGCACTGCCCATGCCACTGGCAGAAGCAGGATGGCGGGAACGGGTGTTGTGGGGCCCCTGGGGGCCCCTGCACTGCCCATGCCACTGGCATGGGCAGTGCAGGGGCCCCCTCACAGGGCCCCATACAGATTTTCACTGTCTGCTTAGCAGACAGTGAAAATCGCGACGGGTGCCACTGCACCCGTCGCATCCCTGCAACTCCGCCGGCTCCATTCGGAGCCGGCTTCATCGTTGCTGGGTCTTTCCCGCTGGGCCGGCGGGCGGCCTTTTGGCGGTCGCCCGCCGGCCCAGCGGGAAAGTCAGAATGACCGCTGCGGTCATTTGACCGCGGTGCTGTCTTCTGGCGGTCTCCGCCCGGCGGGCGGCGGCCGCCGCCCGCCAGGGTCGGAATGACCCCCATAATCTTTAGGTTTGCTTAACAAATATACATGTTACTTATGGTTAAATATATATGTAAATGTGTGGGTATATATATGTATATATGTGTGTGTGTGTGAATGTGCATGTGTGTGTATATATATATATATGTATATATATATATATATATATATATATCTTATTCTACGTTTAGAATGTTCATAGGTCATAGTTTCTATGCAAGTTGTTTGATTAGATGTGTCGCATAGGCTCTCATTATTCTAATAAGACTACTGGATCTTGAGTGGCAGAATCGCCCGCGGTGTGGGAGACTAAGGGGGTCATTCCGACCCTGGCGGTCCATGACCGCCATGGCGGAGGGCAGCGGAAGCTCCGCCAACAGGCTGGCGGTGCTTCCTGGGCTATTCTGACCGCGGCGGTAAAGCCGCGGTCAGAAAAGGGGAACCGGCGGTTTCCCGCCGGTTTTCCCCTGGGCCAGGGAATCCGCCATGGCGGCGCTGCTTGCAGCACCGCCACGGGGATTCCGACCCCCTTCCCGCCAGCCTGTTTCTGGCGGTTGTCACCGCCAGAAGCAGGATGGCGGGAACGGGTGTCGTGGGGCCCCCTCACAGGGCCCCATACAGATTTTCACTGTCTGCCTAGCAGACAGTGAAAATCGCTACGGGTGCCACTGCACCCGTCGCTCCCCTGCAACTCCGCCGGCTCCATTCGGAGCCGGCTTCCTCGTTGCAGGGGCTTTCCCGCTGGGCCGGCGGGCGGCCTTTTGGCGGTCGCCCACCGGCCCAGCGGGAAAGTTGGAATGGCCGCTGCGGTCTTTTGACCGCGGGGCGGTCATTCGGCGGTAACCGCATGGCGGGCGGCAACCGCCGCCCGCCGCGGTCAGAATGACCGCCTAAGTCTAACCCACTGCGGATGACACCTGTCGCTCCAATCCGGGTTTTGCTCTGGCTAACTAGCAGTGCCTCATCTCTACCCAAGGATAGGGATGACTGGGCAGCCGAGCGCATTACATACTTGCTTTCTCTGGGAAGCTGTGGTCACTCAGGTCTCATCCGTTTCTCTCAGTTACCTTAGTTTCATATATGAATGACAAACAGAGGCAGTATATGTTTCAATAATGGTTTTAATAAAATGACTGCATCTTAGATAGCAAAGAGTGAGCTGCAATAACCAGGACGACACAACATAATAATATTAAAATTGTGACCAGGAGAGTGAAGCATAGAAATAACACTATCATATTGTCACAATGGTCAATAGACTAACTCCTACCTAGGCTATAATAGAGCACAGCATGTTAAGATCTAATTCTGATCTTCAGGTTCCCCTGGGAAAGTATTATCCCCCATACCTGAGCAAAGGCATGCGGTCTGCGTTAGCATATGTAGCGAAGCATTCGGCAATCAGCATACAGTTGTGGTTCTCTGGCTGGAATCTCCCTCTAATGTGTAAGGGACAAGGAAGTGTTTTTATAACAACACAGTTGATGTTCTGAGAAAATGTTCCTACGCAAGGATGTGTGTTTTCTACAAATGTTGGAGACTAAACTTCTACCACGTTCACCGGCAGTGTACTGTGCTGTAGCCTTGGAAGAAGCACAGAGTGAGCAAGAATGTCTTGTTTGAGAACAGAGTGCTGGCCTAGGGAAAAACAGTTAGATAAATAGAAAATAAAACAAGACCCTAAAAGTGGCTATTATAACAATAGTAAAATAAAGCTGAATAAAATATATCTAGGTTAAGGTGCACAGCGGCTTGGCCTAGTGTGTTAAAATAACGTGCATGGAGCTATAGCTAAAATGGTTACACAACAGATGCATATGAGTCTCTGTTTTATTGATCTATCACAATAGGTAAATATTAGCATATCTATTTATCTGCAAGCATTTCACTATTGAAATATTGAGAAAAGATAAAAATAATGTTATAAAAAGGATACAAATAAATTAACTTCAAATACTGCAACACTTGAAAGTCTGTGTATATAGGATACAACTTTAAATCTCTCCATATTATCTTCCTTATACGTATATTCCCTTTCTATGTAATCATTTATCTATATATTCATTAACTTAGTCCTACTGTACAAGAGAAAAAAAGGTAAAAAAACTAATTATCTCCAAAGCACTGCTCTGTTTCACCCTATACCTCTATCAATCTATCTTCTATCTCCACTCTCTGACTCATCAAAAACATCATTCTACTACTATGATCTCCAAAATAACCCTTCCTAGACTTCTCCATCCTCTGTCCCTCCTGACTCACTCCAAACCTCAGTTTACGACTATGATTTCCCAATCAACCCTACTAAATTCTCTTTCATGTACCTCTTTTGAGTCATCCAAAACCTCATTTTACTCTATGATCTCCCTAATCACTGTCTACAGACTCTTCCCTCCCATCTCTCATACCAAACCTCAACCTATTATTATGATCTCCAAATTAACACTTTCTGGATTCTTCCCTTTTCTATCCCTCCATTACCATTATTCTATTCAATCTAACTAACAGACTCACATGTCCACCACTCAAATTAACTCATATTTCCCTATACTAATACTAGTACTATACTCATATTTCCCCTATACTAATCCACCACTAATCCTTTGGGTTCCGGAGTAGCGTGCTACTTGCCAAAAAATGTTTCAACTCCTCGTCAGGGGTAGTAAGCGATATATAAATACAATTGCAAATACAAGCAGGGCAGATGAGAGTGGCTAAGGAGGCAGTGGAAAGGGAGACAAATGCAGATTCATAGGGATGCTAAGTGAGAGAAAACACAATATTCTGTAGAATAACCAACATATTTAGGACTTTCAAAGCAGGGAGGAATAGAGTGTGCGTACGTTTTTGCCTGTGTTTATGTAAAAATTCCCAGTGAAATCCAACAGACACCTCTCCATCTCTGACCGAAAGCACCTGTACCCAACTTTCTACCAGAATGTACGTTTGTTAGGGAAGTATAACACCCCAAACACCCTTCCTGAAACTACACCCCTGGTTACACAGTGGGGTCATGAGCCAAAGTTTCAAGAAGTAACCAGCATCACCTGTATGACAAGAAGACAGGTACACTACAATGCATTTTTGCAATATTTTAATGTCATACAATGGAATAAGCTTTAAAAAAAGAAGGGGTTGTTCACACTTACCAAGTAGCCATATTCTCTGAGGTTATGGGGTATGTAGCTTTTCTTGAATATTATTGAGTTATGCATTGAAACAGGATGCTGGGCACAGCAATGTGTAAAACAAAGATTTGCAATGTATGCCATTTGCACATTTATGGTCTGCTGCCTCTTGCATTGTCTATACATGTGTTCTTGGGCGAGGGAAGCCACTTAGGAAACATGGGTGCAGTCTATGGAAACTATCACATTAGGAAAACTAGATAAAGAACAAACTTTAACTTGGTGGAATTGATTGTCTTCTGGAATAATAATGTGCTGATGGCTAATATTGATCAAAGCATCAATGACTTGCTTGAAGATTTTATAAAAGGTTGGTTGTGCTATACCATGAACCAAACCCACGTGTGCTGAGTGGAGCCAAAATCTAAAACTTCTAACACATGAAAGATTTTAAGGAGCGAAGGTATGGCTATGTGGGTGGTTATATTAGTCTCTACCACACCAACTAGTGATGTTTGGGTGTCTTGTATAGTCCTCACGTCCAGCCTATAAGTTTTTAAAATTTCTATTTCAGTCAGGTTTAGTGTCTCTAACCTGATGCTTTCTAATATTGACCTTTTCAGCCATCTTGTGACTATCCATTGTCTATGACATGATGCTGCCTGATTTTATGCATCTTGTACTGGATGCTGTAGTAGCACAGGGATTTGCCACGGGTGAATAGAGTGACCAACCAGAGCTGCATCCACGGTGAAATCACTAGCGTATGAATGCTAGCTACTCAAAAGGCCATGTTCCTTACACACCTTTTCTTAATCTAGGGGTGTCTCCTTTCAGCTGAAAGTTGTTTACTTTTTTCTTTTTAAAATATATGTCGTTTTTGTTTTTTCCTTTAAATAAATACCATTAAGAACATGCAAACACTTTCTTCATGGTTTGTGTAACCATTACAAGTCTTTACCACCTACTTTAGGCAGGTGGTCATTTTAGGTGTTAAATAACTCAGTTGTTTAATGTTTTAATTACTTCTTAAACTAACGTATGCGTATTTCAACACATAATGAAATTTACACCTATCTGTATTTACACCATGTGATAGACATCATATGTGATTATTTAACTTGTGTGCTAAATAATGCATCAGAAACACTCGTAATCAAACTGATGCCCCAGAGGGACTAGGAAAAATGCGAGTCATGTGGTAACCACTTACTGCATGACGCATAATCAGGATGTTGAGAAGGAAACATTCTCTGCATGGTAAAGGATGTGTACCCCTGCCCTGAGTGCCCAACTGTACTGTTGTCTGGATCCTTAAAGTTGATTTCTTTGTCACAGGTGAACACGGATCATGTGTGTGAGCTATGATTACAGTCTTGTTGGACCAGAAGGGATGCCCAAAGCACTGTCCTAATAGTGGTGGAAGACTACTGCCTTTACTAGGTGTTAAGCAGCACAAGCACAATGACGGGAGCCTACCATGTGGTGATTAGTAGTACTGAACAGGTTCTTTTTACTCTCTATCACTGGCGTGAGGCCTACAGCTTCACTCACCTTCTGCTGGTGTGTGCTTAGCTCACCCCTGGCCTACATCAGGTAGATATAGGAGTGCATGCGTGATGGAAATCTGTGCTGAGTGTATGTGTGCTCGCATGACGTACAATACATAAAGGGTGAAGTGTGGTACAGTGCATACATGGTAAATGTGTGTATACTGCCAGCATGTGTTTATAAAATAACACACACTGGTACAATACAGAAAGGGTGCAGTACTGAACAGTGTGTGCTGACTGAATGTGTTTGCTGCATGTAGTTATGCTTGTAGTGGCATAATACATGAGCATAGAAGTGCTGTGCATAAAATGTGCTGTGGAAGAACAATATGTGCAAGTGTGCCTGCATTGGTACATTACATGGAGGACCGTGGGTTCCTTTACGGGAAGCCTAGGACTGCCTGGTGAAAACATGAGGGCTAGAGGAATCCCCTCCGACAGATTTGTGTATTTCTGCATTTCTGTAAGCTGGTAGTGACATGCACTGGAGGATGGGAGAGCCAGGGTCGCTGTGTGAATTTCAAAAGACTCTTTGATCCAGTGATAAATCACAAGGAAGGGACTTGTCACATCTCAGGAACAGAAAGATGGGGCTGAAAAGGAAATCATATAAATTATGGCTGGGAGCCCAGGATCAAACCTTTGATGCACATATTGCTGCATCTGACATCCAGGTATGAACTCTGATCACTCCCATGATTCTTGTTCTGGGTTAATCAACTTCGAAGTCCTGCCTGTGACAGACATCCTTCAGGAGGAAGAAGAAAGGGGAAACATGTCCACTTCAAAGTAGCATAATCCCAACATAAAACTTCAAAGACTTAGACACTAAATTATATTTTGGGTCTGGAATAGGACTAAAAGTAGGGGGTTTGAGACCCAAAACTTTGTCATTTGACAAGCAGTCAGATGGGCTGTGTGAGGAGGGAAAGTTCTGCAAGACTTCTGTCTGTGACCAGGAATGGGGGTCCAGGCCTGCTAGTCTTCTTGCTGAGTAAGGGAACATCACCAAGCGAAATCAAGATCACTTGCCCTCGAGCACCAGCTCTCGACTGCTTGTCAAAAGTATTGTGCCCTGTTAGGAAGGAGCAGGGTCCTGGGAAGCCATATTGTGAGGGCTCCCTGTGCGATGTGTGGAGAATTCACTCACACCGACTGGGTTGTAGACGAGTGCTGGATTGTTTCGGCAACTCCCATGTGCCAGAGTGGCTGCCGTGGACTGAGCTGTGGTGAGAGGATTGTTTGGAGGGCACCAGGCCTGCAGGACCTTATAGTGCGAGGCCTTGTGTGACAGAAGGGGGGGACATCCTGAACATCAACACCAGGTAAGGGTGACCGGACTTGTGAGTGCCATGGCGGTGACCTTGTATGCAGGGAGGGGCTGCCTGTAATGCTGAGGCCAAGGGTTTGGGCTGTTGTCTGGGACCGAGATACTGTTGCTGTGACCAATGCAGCCGGTCCAGCCCACATACTGCAAACTGCACCGAAGGATGCCTGAGGATCAAAGGTCATCATTGGAGCCCCGTCATAGCAAGGAGATCAACCTCCTGCCCCCCCTAAGAAGGGAAGTGTGACTTAGAGTACAATCTCTGGAGCGGGAACAACCCTGATCACTATAACCAGCTGGTATTGTGGCTCGGAGGAGAGAGCCTGCATCTGTTGGGTGTTGCAGCAGGTGACTGTGCACAGTCTGACTTTGTTGATTTGGAGCAGAACTTCGCTGTGCTGCGGAAGGATTATATACTGCCGTAGTGGGTAAGCCATGAACTGGGCTGTTAGGGCCAGGGGTACATACTGTCATCACTGCGGCCGCCCCATTGACTCTTGTGATTGAACTTCTTAAATGAGTTGGGAGGAAGAACTCTTGAGTATAGCCTAATGTGGTCATCAGTGAATGGGGAATAACTTCGAACCAGTTGCATTAAAGTTAGTAGAAAAGTGGAGCTCTAACCACAAGGGGGATTTTGTTATTGCTTTTGAATGTCGTTTCCCTTTGCAAGTGCAGAATTAGAAAAAGTATTTGACATGAAATTTATTTATTGTTCTTACTGCCTGCATGTTGAGTTATGAGCCATGTTCGCTGATCTGCACTCCCCACCACACCTCTGAAGAAGCAGTGACTGCTCGTCCAAAGCTACCTGAATTAAGAGTCAGGTGCAGAAGGGTTACTTGGCCCAGCTGAGCAGGATTCATAGTAGGTTGAGCCTTGAGACATAAGGAGTAAAAGGCCTCAGCATTACGGTTGGGCCGGGTAACTCCTGTTAAGCCCCTCGCCCTCAGAAAAGGGTTCTGACACAGGGCCTAAGTAGTAAACTTACATGTGTGACGATCTACTCATAGAAAAGATAGGAGAGGTGGAGATTTACACTTGTAAGTTTTGAATAGCATTTTGTAGTATGTTTAGTAGTACTATTGTATTACTAACAAACATGCTACAAAATGTAGTTTGTGAATAAGCCCCATTGCGTTCAACCAAATAATTATTGAAAGTTATTTCTGAATTCCATAACCCTCATAGCACCTCTCTAATGTTACCAATTAGCCCCTAGACCTCTGTGATACACTGGTACATAATTTCAATGAAAAAGCTAAAACCTTGAGACTCACTTTCAATAGAAGGCAACCTGTGACTGTAGCCCCTTGCCAGCCACTCTGAATCCAACAATCACCATCCCATAACCAAAGTTCGGCTCATTTAGGGGGTCATTCTGACCCGACCACGGGAGCACCGCCAACAGGCTGGCGGTGCTCCCACGAGCATTCTGACCGCGGCGGTTCAGCCGCGGTCAGAAGCGGAAAGTCGGCGGTCTCCCGCCGACTTCCCACTGCTCGGGGGAATCCTCCATGGCGGCGGAGCGCGCTCCGCCGCCATGGGGATTCTGACACCCCCTACCGCCATCCTGTTCCTGGCGGGTCTCCCGCCAGGAACAGGATGGCGGTAGGGGGTGCCGCGGGGCCCCTGGGGGCCCATGCAGTGCCCATGCCAATGGCATGGGCACTGCATGGGCCCCCGTAAGAGGGCCCCACTGTGTATTTCAGTGTCTGCAATGCAGACACTGAAATACGCGACGGGTGCAAACTGCACCCGTCGTACCCCTGCAACTACGCCGGCTCAATTCTGAGCCGGCGTCCTCGTTGCAGGGGCATTTCCTCTGGGCCGGCGGGCGCTCTTTTGGAGAGCGCCCGCCGGCCCAGAGGAAATGTCTGAATGGCCGCCGCGGTCTTTTGACCGCGGTGTGGTCATTTGGCGGCAGTACCTTGGCGGACGGCCTCTGCCGTCCGCCAAGGTCATAATCACCCCCTATATGTGCTGTTCATAAAGAAACCCAATGAACTCATCAATTCTAAAAAGCACCATTGGATCCCCAGCTGATCAATGCCTATTTTTAAAAACATACTAGCATATTCTGCTGTCATATATCCAGAGCAGTTATTATTTTTCTCTTTCAACTGGAGATTTCCCTGAAGGCACTAAGGCATTCTGCTCGAGCCAATACTAACAAATCAAGGACTTGAGCAGCCATACCTTGCTTATACCAAATGAAACATTCCTGGGGAAGCTCATTGACAAATATGTGTTTACTCCAATCTCACATTTCCTTGAACAAAACAACCACCTCTCAGATAGGCAGAAAGGTATCAAACCAAGAGGAAGTACTAAATCTGCACTATTTACAGTCTTTGCTAGATCCTTTTCTATTGTGGCTGTGTATTTATTTTTACACCCTTGCTGTTACTACCTTGCAAGTTCCTGTTTGATCGCCAGGTTCCGGCACCGCTGACAACCTAAGTGGAGTGTCTTGTCTTGTTTATTGCTGAAAGATGGTGGACTGCTGAGAAGACATGCAGTGACAGCTGCTAATACTGGAAACTCATAAATCTTTCATAAACCTTTTACTTGCCATTACAGAAACACCTCATATATTTTCCCTTTAATAACTAAGAAAGCATGAAAGACCAAAACTCCCCCTGCATTCAAAGAGACCACTGTGATACAAAGCACAAGAACAAACAAATAACAAAGTACAAAAAATGGAAATTGCCACACAACGAGTCAACGAGTCCCAAGGAAACTAAAACAGTGGTAAACAATTTACCATACAGACTTACGTCTATTATTAATCTTTTGTTCCACATAGATTCAGACTCCCCACCTCAAGAAAACTGTTTCTTCTAGCAAAGTTGCATCCTTCTTCCTACTTGACTCTACTCAGATTTTGACTTAGTTGCTTACCAACAACTACTCCAAAGACAAAAACACAGGACTTCAAGGTGGTGACTTTTTGAGTAAAGTCTTACTTTGCAGATACATCCCAAATTGCCACACTCCCGCCTTTCTGCTCACCGTCTGTCACTTATGGTGTAGGCCTCTTTCAAGGGTCAAGAATTGCCCTTCTGCTCTCTAATCTATATTAGTCTGTACTCCTGTCACTTCATTCAAGTCACCTGCCATAACTCATATGATGATACATCCTAAACATAGAAAAACCCACTGTCGTGGGCAAATGATGACTCAATTTGTGCCTCTTCTACAGAATTAAAGCTCTTATTCTAAAGCACAGAAGTCCTCAACTTTTGAGCCTGAAAAACAATGACCTAGCATAATGAAACTAGAAAAAACCTACTGACATGGGCAAGTGAGGACTCAGGGCCTGATTATGAGTTTGGTGGTCACACCTCCAGACGGCCAAGGCGGTGATCCCAAAAAGACTGATGTGGCAGTGGTCCCCAGACCGCCGTATTACAATGTTTACAGGCACAACCACCACCTGCCAAGCCAAAGGGTCTCATTAGGAGTTTGGCGGTCTGAGGACTGCCATGGCGGCACAGGTGGTCCAACCGCTTTCAGGTTGGCGGTCGAACCGTTGAATTATGAGTCATGCTGGCCTATGAAGCAAAGAACACCATGGTACTATCAGCACAACCAGGCAGCACAGACTGCCACAGTCACAAGGCTGCACAAACAGGTCGGTGGAGACCGTGTTTCTGTCGGCCACATCACAAGGTTGCACACCGCTAATATGACCGTGGTCCCACCACCATGTCTCAGCAGGCAGAAACAGGGACTATAAAGAGAGACACTCACCTGCAGGCAGACTCACATGTCCGGTGCCACCATGGAGCTCATCACACACATCCTGCCGCTGCTGATGATCATTGATGGAGCACAAATTCCACACTGCTGTGGGCGTAACCAACTGTAAGTGCACACCCCTACCTGTGTCATTAGCACATCGTCGTGCTGTCAGCCACATCATATGGGGACCACACAAAGTCATTGTGTACACAGTCCTACTCAGACACAAAGAAGGACACATACACTGTCACAAAATGCCCCCTGTTGGCAGGTCACTCACACTGCACCACAACACTACACAAAGATACATGTATGGTCATCTCTGGCACAGGGGCAGTGAAGTGTGCACAACGTTGTCTCACACAACACACTAACATCACATCTACAAATACAACTCACACACTCACATTCCTCACATGCCATGGACTGTCATCTCATTCAACACACATATGTATGGGTGATGCATGGAGCACAAACAACACTCACAATAAGCAGCCCCCTCACATCACCCACATTGCAGCACAATTGAAGGTCAGTGGGATGCACAATAGACAAGGAGATAAATATACAAAAATCCCTATGCAAACAATACCTGCACAATAAGGATGGGGCCATTTGGGAAGAAGGCTGCACTGCGACACATATCACTTTGCATATGCCCCTCAAGCAACATTTGCACAGGAAAGGCCCCTAGATGTATCTCAGGGGCAAAGAATGTTAGAGCCAAGTGATATGCCTTTCTGCACAATGTGGAATTGCAAGTCAACAAAGCACATAAACTCCAACTGCATGGGACATACCTCTACATGAAGTACCTGCAAGGTACACAGAGTTGAATGGACACATGCATACTCAAATGCAAACAAACCTAGCGCAACTGAACACACTCCATGTCTGCACAAACCAAACTCAAGCTGTCACATATTGGATGAATCCACGATCCATGTCAGGGGGACAAGTCTAATAACATACATGTTCAGGTTGGACAACACAAGATTAATTACGTACCCCCACAAACAGTACACAATGCCGTAACTCCACCATTGCATTTGCACCCACATATCCATATACCCTTGTCATGGGGGTCACCAGCACTGCCCACAAAGTTGGATACTGCAAAAAAAAGCAAATCGATCAGCAAGCAGGCTGAAACACACACAACTGTAGGCAGGCAACACAAGTTACTCAAGAACAACATTAAGATAGAAAATGAATTGCAGGACAAATGTGTACCCAACAAAACAACTGTTTGGGTTTATTAACTTTGAAGGCAAAATGTCCAAGGCCATTGGACAGTCCATAGTCAATAGGAATGCACATCACTGTGCTCTCACTTGACTCCTAACTGCCACGGTACCTCCAAAGAAAGGGGCATCAGTGGGTAGTCAGGCACCTCAGGGATCATCTTTGGGGGGAGGAGGTCAGATTTGGGAGAGGTGGGTTTGGTCTTGGGTTTGGGAGGGGTAGACTGCTACTTGGGAGAGGTTGGCTTCTTTTAGGGAGAGGGGTATAGGTGCATGTGGGGGCAGGTGTGACAGGGGAGGACCTGGAGCTGGAAGGGAGGGGTTGGGAGGTGGGTCGAGGACTGTGGTTTGGGAGGGGGTTGGAGGGAACAGAGGAAAGGTTAAGGTCCAACAACCAAAATTTCTTAGGTACACGGGGATGGACAGCAGAAGAGGGTGGGGATTTGGAGGTCGAGGAGTGGTTGTCTGCTGTGTCGGTGTGGATGTCCTGGGTACGTGAATGTAGGAGGTATGCTTGTGTTTGTGTGGTGTCTGTTGCATGGGTGAGTGAGTGTGTTTGTGTGTCTTGAGGGCTGGGGATGGAGTGGTGGATGTGTGTGTGTCTGTTGAGGTGGTGTCTGCGGGTATGTTGGTAGTTGTGGCTGTCTGTGTGTCTGCTGGGGTAGTGTCTGCTGGTATGCTGGCTACAGTTGGTGTTTCACTGACTGTTCTGGCAGTGCCTGTGGGTATGCTTGATGTTGTGTGTGTTACACTGGGGGTGGTATCTGGGGAAGTGGTGACTGATGTGTCTCTGGGTGTCAGTTGTTTGCTTGTGTGCCTTTGTGTTTTGTGCTACTTGTGTCTGTGTGTGCTGTTCTTGTGTGTTGAGGTGGGTGCATGCTAATCAGTCTGTGTGCTTTAGGAAGGTAGAGGAAGGGAGGATTTGGACTGGGAAGATGGAAGTGGAGGTGGAAGGAAGGTGGGGGGTGAATGGTTGCCATTACTGTGGAGGCCAGAGCCTGAAATGATCTCTGTAGGCCAGATATTGTACCATCAATGCCTTCCATGAATGCACTTGTCTGATTGAGTTGGGTTGCCAATCTCTGGATGGCACTCAGAATGGCTGTCTGACCCACTCTTGGGTGAGCAAGCACGGCCAACTGGGAGGGGAGCAACAGGGAGGGCAGTGAAAGAACGGGGGTGGCAGACAAAGATGGCACAGGGGAATGTCCCGATGGGTCCATCACCAATAGGGAGAGTCCACTGAAGGAAGAATATGATGATGAAGAGGATGATCCGGTCTCCCGCATGACACTCCCCTCGCCCTCTGGGTCACTGGGTCCCTCTGAGTCCATGGTGTCTTGACCCAAGGTCCCATGGGCAGATGCGTCCCCACTCACCTGTACCCTGTCTCCTTCACTTGCCAGTGCTGATGCTGCAAATACAAAGAGAAATAGGGACATGTTCACGATCACACTTGAACAACAGCTCTGATTAGCAAACATTACCATGATATCAAATAGTCCCCAGCAAAAAACTGCACCTAAGTGGTCCATAAATGTGCCATACCATATGCATGCATGCCATCTGAGCTGTCAACAGCTGCCCACAGGAAACTCAGGATCTCAGACAACTACAAATGCATGGTTAAACTTATGCAATCACAGTAACCATTCAACAAGTAGGAGACCTCATCACCCTCACACCTTTGGCCCATGGAGCAGACCTCAGTTACCTGTTGTCATACAATAGTAGGCCAATGCCACACAAGGTCATGCTCACATTTATTTGTCACCTACATAATGACCCAACAATGAGAAATGATGCTCCAAAATCCTGCCATGTTGATGACAAAAGTGCAATAGCATGCAGAAGGTGACATGGAAATACTCATGTCACACTAGTGTTCCATTATGCACACTTCACCAAGTGATATTTGTCCCAATAGAGTGATGGGGGTAGTACTAATTATGCTCAGATAGGCCACACATGTGGCATGGAAATGGACACTGTAGACATCAGGTGCAATATGTCAGCGAGACAGAGAGACCCAAAATCCACACCACTATGAACCAACAAGTCCCAGAGTAATCACCACTAAATTCTGGCACCCCTTACAATGACGTACTCTGAGTGCATCAGTAGACGCCATTAGTCCCTTGGATGTTGGAGAGGCCCTGAGATTTGCAATACTTGCTGAAGGCCATCAACATGTTGCCCAATTGGAAGTTACATCATTGTCTCCATTATGGTCATGCAGACCTAGATGTCTGCCTGTGGATGAATGCTTGTACCCAAACACATGTGATTTCAACATAACTGCAAGTCACTCTATGATGGATGCCAACAGTCAGGTCACAAACCTTACCCATTACACATGTGCAGTGCACTTTGCTACATGCTGCCACATCAAAGGCATAGAAATGCACATTGTGGCTCAAAACACTAGGCCCACCTGTCATATCCGTCATTGCTGCTGCAGTTGTACATACCAAATGACATGCTATGATGCATGAGGGAATGTGCCAGCCAATAAACAATGGCGGCACACTCCTGTATGAGGCACAACATGAAATGTACCCCCATTGTAAATGGCTTATTCCACCCACAGGTTGCCATGCACATATATGTGAGAGAATACAGACATCATCCCATCAATACAGGTAGACCATGCATGAAACAGCAGGTTACAATTGTTTTGCTAATGAGAAAGGGATACATGCTGACATGTAGGCACAAGGAATGTTGTCAACAGTGATGGCACATAAATCATGTTAATGGACATTCCCACACTTACCAAGGGAAAGTATTGATCTGTAGCTGCACCAAAGTATCGTGTAAGCTCTGTCAAATGTATGATGGCCATCTTGACATTACAGACTGCAGTGAGGCACCAGCACTCGTCATGCACTGCAGATAACTAGCCTCTAGGTGGCAGATGCCAATATACTCATTTACCCAGACACGTGGCTGAGGACAGGCATCCATCACTTACTGACTTCTGGCCTGTAACATTGAGGAGTAGTGGTCTGTTGCATAGAATTTACACACACGACAACATACAGTACTTGGTTGATCACTATACACAGCCGTATGTCGTCCCTGGAGAGCAAATGGTTTGTGGATTCACAGTTGTGTCCTAGGTCTCTGGGCCAATAGGCAAAGCACATCAGTATACAAAACATGACATGTCTACACAAACAATCAATCATCTACTGTGTGACACATGGCTCATCCCTAATTGTCAGGAGAAGCTGTCAGAACCTAACTCATTCACTTGGCAATGTGACAGGCAGCAATATGCCCTGTACTCACCCCCTTGTGGCTGCTGTGCTGTCCTCTGACACCTATTAAGTTGTGGGTAGGCCATCGCCACACCAGTGCATGCCATTAGGGGAGTCATGGTCCCACGGGCACCCCACCCACATTGGGAGGACAGCCCCCAGCTGGACCTCTATAATTTTATAGGCCTAGCACCTCAGGTCCTCCCACCTTTTCCCTCAGTGGGCATTCCCCCGGCTGTGGCTCCCCAGGGTCCACAGCTTTCCGGGCAATGACTCTCCATAATGCATTCTTTTGATGGGAGTTGACCTGCATGGATGCAAAAGACAAATCAAGAGATCATAATCAAAAGTTTAATAACAAATGGTTAAGTCACATATATATCAGTAACATCAAGCAATGACTTTTCTATTTAACAATTTGTGACCCACGCAAGCCAATAAGTACAAGGACGAGTACTACAGACATATATATTTCCATCTGCAGACTAACTCACTACGCTGCTAAGGGCCTACAATGACTAAGTAAGCTTACTGACATCTGATAGCCCATGCTCTAGCAACCTGTACTGTGGTGTGAGCCACAATGAAACACTGCACACCGCAGTAGCTTCTGAAAGGTAAACTTCTTGGGCATGAATGGACCAACACATCCAGACTCTGTGAGAATGGCTCACTGCATGTAGTCCCTACAAGCAGCTGCCAAAGTACAGACTGCAACATTACACATGAGTAACAATGAAGGGCCTGGCGTGGTGGGTACAGAAAGCTTCTTCCATGTCTATGTATGACCATGTGGACTAACAATTGCAGACTCATGCCACTTCAGGGGGTGGGGTTCTATGGTATGTACCTGTACCACAGAACACTCCTCTGAACATATGTGTCCATCCTACAGAGATGGCATCCAACAAACAAAGGCATGCTTTGCTCAGTTTCCGCTATGTAACCAAGTACTGACTCACATATCATGGCCTCCCAGGAATCAACACACTGTCTACATAGTGGGACTGTCAGTTATTCAATACACCTGTACAGGACAAATATGACCTGTGGGAAGGTGACAACAGAGCTGTGGAAGTAAGGGGCCTGTCAGGAGTGTAAGACACACACTGACGATGATAAGTGCACATATGGACTATATGAATGATTTACCTCTGTACCCATTCCTAATCTAGTCAAAGGACTGAGATATTCAGGGTAGGTTTTGCCACCAGAGCCTCACATTGGCCACATGACAGGATCTGCTGGTGTACAGGGAGTGGGCACAGTGCCACAGTTCCATAGCCACAGTGACTCTCCCACAGCCTAGACTAGGTCCCATATTGGGAGATACATTTGACAGGCCCTGGTCTCTGCAGGCTGCACTGACAGAACCTACATGACACTCCATTCCCATCCCTTCCATGCATGACAGAACTTCATGTAGCCATCAACAATTTGGCATGTGGTGTGTATGGCTACCTGAAGGGAAGAGTGAATTATGTAATGCCTTCCACACAACAGTTTAGCAAGGATAGGTGTGGTTTGAAAGATCTGTGTCACTATACATATTGCTCACATGACTCTCAACTGACTTAAACAACATGCATACACAGCTCAGTCTGTCATGCACATACATGTTGTCTCACATTTACAACAATCATGAGGAAAGAGATATCAGTGGATGGCAGTAATGTCTCCTTACCTAGTTATGTGCATCCAGAACAAGGAGGATCTAGGACCTCAAAAACCTCACACAACACAATGTGACTGAACTTATCATTTGGCACTGGCCACCAATACCTGCACATTGTCCATCTCATTGATGCCACACAGACTGCAACAACAGGCACACAATTAGTCAAACTGGCACACATGGTCACATTCTAGCCTGTGAGGAGATAAAGGATGGTGAAATACAGAGAAAATTATGCACTTGAGGGACTAACCTGCTCCTCTGATGAGCCATAGAGCTGTCCATATAGGGGTCGGACCTCAGTAACTAGCCTCTTCAACTCCTCTGGAGAGAAGGCAGGGGCCCTATCACCTGTTGGACGTTGCATGATTGGTCCCAGTGGTGGAAAACAGCAGCTCAGGTCGTGGAGGTTTTGCTAGCAGTAGTGTTGGGAGCCAAGTGAGTCCATCTGCTGAACATGGCGTCACAACCACCACAGACACTGATGTCAATCTCCAGCAGACACAGCCATTAGCCCATGACCGCCACTGGCAACAATGTTAGCCTACAGCTGTGTCCACCGCGTTTGCAACCACCTGCCACCATGATGACTTCCGCCGGCAGTCGCGGGCGGTTCCTAATGTCCGGTGGAGTAGGTCATGCAGCTGCCATTTTGGTGGCCTGAAATGCTGTATTGGGCTATGTAAATTGTGTCACACACACGAAAATGGATTTTTTTTAACCTCACAAACATGCTTATCCTGTCTTGTCATGTAGGTCCTACTATTCAAATACCATTGCAGTATGTTGCAGGGAACAGATGGAATTTAACAGTGGTGCACAGTCCACCACCGCCGACAGTCATTTTGGCGGTAGAGATATCCAGTCACATTTTGAGAGCCAATTGTGTTGCACATCTTTGAGCTTGGTCCACATACATGATGTGACCACATGTGTGGAAAACCACGGTGGCCATATGTGACCATTGTGTTCTCTGCAGCTGTGATGTGTACTTATTGCCATGTCTACTTATTCAAAAATGCCCAGTCACATGATATCATTGACATGCATCATGTATGGTGTTGTGGACACACTGACTAATGTTAGAAATCATGTCTTGTTATACATAAGTACCCAGGGAGAGGAAGGAAGCAACAACCTCCTGTCTACTGTCCATTACCAGACCTTCAGACCATGGAAGAACGACACATCATCCTGCTGTACTATCTGAATAGGCAATACTGGACTTATGATGTCAGTTGGGGCCGGATCAGATGCCAGCTGTTAGTCATCCAACCAGCATACCACCCATTGTACAAGTCATGTCAGTATTGCACTTCCTAGCCACAGGGTCCTTCCAACATACAGTGGTCCTATCTGCTGGCATATTCCAACATATGTTCAGTCTGGGGTTGAAGGATGTCCTCTCAGTAATGTTGAAACACCTGGACAGCTATATGCAGTTTCCCCACTGAGACGATTTAGCCCATATGAAGTCTGACTTTTATGGTTTTGCACGCAGCCCACAAGTGGTGGGGGGCATTGATGGCACACATGTAGGCTTGGTCCCACCACAGACTAATGAACAAGTATACTGCAACAGAAAGAACTTCCATTCCGTCAACGTGCAAGTTGTCTGTTTGGCAGATCTCTACATTTCATGGGTGTGTGCCCGTTATCCAGGTTCAGCCCGTGATACCTTCTTTATGCAGAACAGCACCATACCCTAGCTGATGTCACAACTGTACTCAGAGAGGGCCTGACCTGTTTGTGTGTGCGCAATGTCTGGTGCTGCAATCACAAAGTGACCAATTGTTGCACAAATGTCCCATTACATAACAGGAGACTCCACATATCCAAACCATCCTTGGTTGTTGACGCCAATAAGGAATCCTACTACGCCAGGGGAAGTCCACTTGTATGAGGCCCATGGAAGAACAAGGAGGGTAGAGGACCGGGCTTTTGGGCTCCTGAAGGCCATTTAGGTGTCTGGATCGGACTGGTGGAGCCATCCTCTACTCACCCGGAAAAGTGTGTTGTATCACTGTGGCATGTTGCATGCTCCACAACACCGCCCTGCAAAAGAATATCCCATACATCCCAGAGGAGGGGGAGCCTGCAGTGCCACCGGATGAGCCCCCTGAAATGCCAAGTGAGGATGACTTGAATGTGTTGGGCCAACTGCATCATGTGTGTCATCATGTGGACATGAAATATGTAGTCATCAATTGCAAGCAAGGCATTCAACTTTCACATTGGCTAAACATTCTTATTGTATGACCTGTATGTAGCTAGCTGTAGATGTGTTTCATCATTGCAGGCCACAGTACCTGTGCCACAACACGGACATGTTTGTGTCATACCACCAGATGTATGATCAGTGGATAATGATGGGCATGTGATCAGGGACTGTTGTACTGCTATCTGTCTGCATCTTGGATTATGTGATGTTGGACTACTTTGATGTGGTATGTGATAAGGGTCAAGCAGCTGACATCATCCACTTTAATGTTTGCCTATTCTACAGGACAATGTCTGACAAAACCCTCCGTTCCATCAATCAATCAATCAGTACACTTGTAGAGCACGCTACACACCCGTGAGGGTCTCAAGGTGGTGAGGGGAGGGTGGGGTGCTGCTACTGCTCGAACAGCAAGGTTTTGAGAAGCCTCCTGAATGTCAGCAGCTCTTTGGTCTCTTGTAGGAGCAATGGGAGGGTGTTCTAGGTCTTGGCGGCAAGGCAGGAGAAGGATCTGCCTCCGGTGGTCGCTCTTCAGATGCGAGGGACGGAGGCAAGGGCGAGGGAGGCTGAGCGGAGCTGGCGGTGTGGGGTGTAGAAGGTTAGTCGTCTGTTGAGGTAGACTGGACAGTGCAGGCAAAAGAATGGCTCTGCAGGATATGTCTTTGGCCATTTTGAGGCCTAGTTGATTGTTATGCAGGCAGACCCAGGATTTTGTTGTATATGTGACTGGAGTCGTCATGTGGTCAGTGGATTGTGAATGTGTCTGCTCCCTATACCGATGCACCTTGAGGCCTCATTGGGATCATTGTTTTGCACACTGGGTAAGCTGTCCTTCCTGTCTTCAATAGTTTCATCTTGGGCTAGCTGAGGAAGATGGAGCTAGGTGGGTGGCCAGACACATGTCAGAGTTGAGCATGATCTTTTTCTTGGTCCCTCCCAAGTGAGTATACTTCAATTGAGAGTTAAGACACAGGGGTATTGGGTATGAGAACGCTGGGCTTGTTCGGAGTTGGAGAGACAGACCTTCCTAGCCTTGGCAGTCATTTCATACCCTCTACTTCATACACTTGATAAGTGTCATCCCCCAGGTAAGTGCACTTCATGTGTAATTTTCCAAACAATGGTCTTTGGAAAAGAGGACACTGGACTGGTGGTTGGAGGGGCAGTAAGAGAGCCTCCTGGTACTTGCAGTCATGTAACTCCATATATAACATTAACTATATAAATGGTTTCTTCCCAGGTAAGCACACTTCAATTGGGAGTTACTGTAGACGGGTGTCCTTGGTCAAGAGAACACAGTGCTGATGTTTGGAGTTACAGATATAGGGCCTGCTGGGAGTTGCAGTCATGTAACTCCATGTACTACACCCACTATACGAATATCATCCTCCCAGGTGAGTACGCTTCAATTGAGAGTTAAGACACAGGGGTCTTTGAAGAAGAGAACACTGGTCTGGTGTTTGGAGTAAGAAAAACAGTGCCTCCTGGGAGTTGCAGTCAGATCACTCTCACTACTCCCCAATACTTGATAAATGGTATCCACCCACCACCCCTCCCAAGTGAGTAAACTTCATTTGGGAATTGACAAACAGTGGTCTTTGGACAAAAGAACACTGGGCTTGTAGTTGCAGTTACTTAAACAGGGCCTCTTAGGAGTTTCAGTAATGTCAGTCCCTGTACTACACACACTATACAAATATCATCCTCCCAGGTAAGTGCACTGCAGTTGAGAGTTAAGACACAGAGGTCCAGGGACAAGAGAATACTGTGATGCTCTTTGGATTTACAGATACAGGGCCTGCTGGGAGTTGTAGTCATGTCAGTTCCCGTACTACACACACTATACAAATGTCATCTCCCCAAGTGAGTACACTTCAAGTATGAGTGCTAAAAAGAGGTCTCTGGACTGGAGGAAACTGGGCTGGTGAGTTGAGTGACAGTAACCGTGGCAAAAGGTGAGCTGTGGGCATGCATGACATAGCATTTTAGTGACATTTTAGTTTTGTTACTTACCAGACTCCACAACCCCATGTATTCCTGTAAAGCCCTCAGGGTGAAGGATAGCCAAGATGTAATGGGGCACTGGGAGGTCCCTGCTAGCCTTGTTGACATCCATCTGTTGCTTAGAGGCCAGGGAATGCACCTTGCCCCTCAGGTCATTCCACCTCTTTTTAATGTCCTCCTTTGTGCGCAGAGTGGTGCCTAAAACATTCACTCTGCCGACAATCCTTTGCCACAGTTCCATTTTCCTACTGAGAGGAGCATGCTGGACTTGTGCTCCAAAGAATTGTGGCTCTACTCTCTACATTGTAGGAATTGACATTTCAGACATTGTTCTGTTAAATAGGGAAAAATTGATATGGTTGATGTCATTAGCTGGAGCCATATCTTCTAGCTCTCAAAAGGAAGCCCATCTCATACAATGCAGCACCCAGACAGATGGCAATGCAATCCAGTGCTACTGTACCTGGTGGTATGACACAAATGTCAATGATGTGCCACAGGAACTTTGGCCTACAATGATAAAACACATTAACAGCTTCAAACAGTTCAGCCAAAAAGAGTGTTTAGCCAATGTAAAGGGGAATTGAAATGAATTTGGCCTACAACAACGTTTTTACTGACCACATGACACACATTATGCATCATGGCCACCATATAACAACAAACAAGTATTCAGCACTTCCAATCTATCACTATGCAAGCTGTCTTAACACAGATGTTCTACACCCAAAGTCTGTGAAATGCATTCCCAGGAACAATCCATGCACCCTTTGTATGTCCAAACAGTAGGATATACCTGCCAATGTTACAACTCTGAAATGCCCAAATGAAGATCTCATGGTGAAGGTACCAGAACAAAAAACAAAATAAGGAGAATAGTTATGAAACCATATATATGACACACGTCACATAGCAAACATCTGTAGAACAACATCCATTACAGCAATCTGACACAAATAAAGCAACATCATCAAAATGTGAATGTGTCAAAAGCTTCCTCATCAAACACCCTTCGCAGATTTTGCCTGAGTATTAACTCATTAACTATTTCTAAAAATACACTCCACACATTATCACATCTACAGTTCATTGTGCATTCAAAGTCATGACATCTCATTACATACTTTGGCAATGCAGGATCCTCACCAGTTGGCACCACAGGCTTCCTCTCCTCTGGGATGTAAGAGATATTCCTCTGCAAGGTGATATTATGGAGCATGCAGCATGACACAGTGATCTGACACACCTTCCTGGGTGAGTACAGGAGGGCTCCCCCAGTCTTGTCCAGACAGTAAAATCTGGCCTTCAGAAACCCAAAAGCCCAATCCACTGCCTACTGTATTCTTCATCAGGCTTCATTGAAGTAGACTTCCCCTGGATTTCTCAGCGGTGACAAAACCAAAGATGGTTTGGATATGCTGAGTCTCCTGTTTTGGAATGAGGCATAAGGGCCACAATGAGTCACTCACTTCATGACTGTAGCACCTGACAATGCACACACAAAATCAGGACACATGTCACTTACTAACCAGCCAGGCCCTCTCTGGTTGCAGTTGAGACATCAACTGAGGTATGGTGCTGTTCTGCGTTACAATGGAATTATGGGCTGTACCTGGAAACCGGACACAGGTGTTTGAGATGTAGAGATCTGACAAGCAGACAACTTGCATGTTGCTCAAATGGAAGTGCTTCCTTTTGTGATAGAATTGCTCACTGGCCTTCAAAGGCTCCCACCACTAGGCAACCAAAAACACAGAAGTCAGCCTTCACATTGGCTAAATACTCACATCTGGGGAACATGACAGAGCTGTCAATGTGTTTCATCTTTGCTGATAGCACATCACAACACCGCACTGAACATGGGTCTGGACATACCACCAGATATGGCCACTGTATATTGGAAGGACCATGTAGCCAGGAAGTGCAATACTGCCATAAGTTTAACAATGGGTGGTATGCATGTTGGATTTTTGTTTTCAGGCATCAGATCTGGCTCCAACTGATGACGTAAATCTACAATAGTTTGCCTATTCAGACAGAACTTTTTGATGATGTGACTTTCTTCCATTGTTTGAAGGTCAGGCAAAAGATGGTACACTAGAATTTGTCACCTCCTCCCTCTCCCAGGATAGCTATTTGTGAAATTAAATGAGTTGGAGCATTAGTCACTGTGTCCACACCAACATACATGATAAATAGGACCAACATCATGTGGAAGTTGACTGTGCAATCAGTGGTTTTAACAGCGACACAGCAATAGGCTAATGTTGGTGACTGTGATAGTCGCAGGCCAATGGCCGTGGCCCTCTGCAGCGATGACTGCGTTTGTGGCGTACATGTATGCAGCATTTTCCTAAATCACTCACTTGACTGCTGACACGGCTGCCATCAACACCTCCACCACTTTAGCTGCTGTGTGCTGCCTCTGGGAGCAATCATGCCAGGACAAGCAGGTGAATGGGCCCCTGCCTTCTCTCCTGAGAAGCTAGAGAGGCTCGTTGAGGAGGTCCTTCACCGTATGGTCAGTTCTATGGCTTACCAGAGAAGCAGGTAAGAACCTCATAGGCATACTTGACTCTGTTTGGCACCATGCTTTCTTCCGCATAGGCTCCAATGTACCTTTGAGTGCTAGTGAGACTTTGTGGGTGCCTGTTGTCACATTTCGTGTTGCATACATTGGATGTACATGGTGCTGGTAGTGGATACAAGTACTTTATATATTTCACATTACCATTGTGCTGTGTGATGTGCCCTAGATCCTCCTTCTGTTGCATTCATATATGTAGGCAAGGAGACGTCACAGCCATATGATGGCATCTCTTTGGATATGATATTTGTAAATGTAAAACAATATGTATGTGCATTATGTGCATTACAGCATAAGCTGTGTATGTATACTGTTTGAGTCATTTTAGGATCTCACTACGAATATATATTCCCACAGATCACTCAGCCCACACCTGGCCCTGCCAAATTGTTGTATGAGACCCAAGTAAGACTCACTGTGCCCTTCAGAGTGCTACACAACCCTGAACCCATATAGAGCACGGGCACAGGATGTATTGTCATACATGGAAGTGATGAAAATGTGGGTGTCAAGTAGGTTCTGTATGCTCATCATGCAGAGGCCAAGGCTTGTCAAATGTTTCTCCCAGTATGGGATATAGACGAGGCTGGAGTAGAGTTACTGTGGCTAAGCAACTGTGGCACCAGTCCCACTCCCTGTAAATCTGCAGATCCTTGGATGTGGCCAAAATGAATCTTCAGTGGCAAGACTTGGCCTGAAGGACTTTGTACTTTGACTACATTAGGAATGGGCACTGAGGTAATAACCTGACATAGTACATATTTGCATTGATCCTCATTAGCAATGTGTGCCATTGGCATATGACAGGTCAGTTCCCCCACAGCCTTGTTGTCACCTTTACAGGAGTCACATTTGTACAGTACATGTGTATTGCACAAGTGACAAACCTACATTGCAGATAGTTGGTTAATTCAGGGGAGGGCATGACATGTGACTCATTAGCTTGGTTACATGCAACTAATCAGGCCAAACATATCTTAGAATGTTGGATGCCATCCCTATAGGATTGCCACATATGGTAAAAGGTGTGCTCAGAGCTGCAAGTACATACCACACAAACTCACTCTGAAGTGGTATGAGAATACATTGGGTAGGTGACATGTTCACACATGCCCAGGGAAGAGACTTTCCGTGCCACCCATGGCAGCCCTTTCATTTTCACTTAAATTTTAGGGTGTAGTCTGTGCTACGGTAGTTGTCTGTCAACTGTATGCATTGAGTCAAAGTGGCTGGATGTAAATGTGTCTGTCCAGTTGTGGTTCTAAAAATTCTGGACCCATGTAATTTACTTTGCCACAGCAGTACGATTTTAGTATCAAAAGACCGATAATGACTAGTACACTAAGCATGAGCATTTTCGCTCAATTCCAGCAGCGTTTTCACCTCGAAATCGCCATTTTCGTCCTGCACTCGTGGCTCCCATTTTATACACGGCAGCCATTTTTAAAAGTTGCCCTCACATAGGCTTATAATACAGTCAGATTTGATTCCAAGGACACGTACACCTTGATTGACTTTTCTCTGACCTGGGCAAGCTGGAACCATTGCCTCAGGCCAAACCTGTTTGGTCAGTCCCTCTCCCAGTGGCCGAATCAGATAGCATCAAGGCACACCATGCCATAAAACCCTTATTATCGCTCACACACCCTGCCTAATCTTGCTCACACCTGCACCTGCTCTTTTCTTCTTCTTACTTTACGAGGGGGAGGTGCCCGTTTTTATTGGGGGTCCACACTTATCTGATGTAAAATACTAGGCCTTGCCGGGTAATTTATTATGGGTTGGATGACATGAAGTATGAGGTTTCATCATGACACTGTTTTTTCCTTTGTAGTGAAAACAGGTGAATGACCAACCAAAATGTCAAGAATGTTTGCCTGAAGCTTAAAAAACTGTATATAAGGAAACCTGACTTTGCATTGACACACAGTCTCCTGAGAACATACAAACCGTGCTGTTGTACTTCTAGGACGCTTGTTACTTGGTTGCAGCCAATAAATTCGATCTTTGACTTCACCTAGAAGACTCTGAGTTTCTGTGGTCTGAATCAGGAAAGTACCCGAGGTCTTTGGGTGTACCCTGGCACCACTGGGTTACCGGATCAGTACCGGTTCTGAAAAACCCAGTACCTCAGTTGGCGCCCAACGTGGGGCGATACCAGCGGTACCGGTCCAAGCCTGAGGTCCGTGAGGAGCTTCGTGTGAAAATTCTGGAGGAAGGCCGCCACTTCATCGACCCCTGCATGTCGACGTGGTCCGAAAGTCTTTGCTGCGAGGTTCCCCGCTTCCCGACGGCTACGAAGGACTGCTGCCGTGGCTATCGCCCTGATTTGGACCCTTGATGTTTGGTAGAGCGAAACGATAAGACGAGTCTTCTGGTGACGTCATCGATATTTTCAGTTAAGTATAAGTGGAGCGTCTCCCAGTCCTTAGTTGGACACTTGGTTTGGTCCTTAGTTGGACATTTGGTTTGGTATCCCTTCGGGATCACTTTGATTTGGAACTTGCAAGTACCAAAGCCGAAGGACTCGTGTATTCACGAGACTATCGTAAACGATAATCCTTTGAAGTTTGAAGCTAGACTAGTGAGCGAAGATGCCTGGTCTTAGCAGACTTGGAAATTTGTTTTGTCTTGGTTGTAAAAGGGACTCCCGGTTGGAGGACTCATGTCCGGTTCCTCCGATTGGAACTCCAACCTATGAACTATATGTGAAGCACGGAGTAGGCCCCATCACATATAATGAAGTATGGATCCGTTACACCAGAAAAGATGGTGTTTTAAAATGGCCCCAAAATGATAGCTTTGACACAGAAATCTTAGATAACCTCGAAGTTAGACTTTTTAAGAAGAAAGCCCGGCCGGCAATGTTTGATTCTTTCCGCTTATGGCGTAAGGAAGCCAAGCAAAAGGAAATTAAATTAGCTAAGAAAAATAAGAGAGAAAAAGGTATTTCGATTATGCAAGCTGCTATACAGTTTAAAGATAACGAAGTAGAACAGTTGAATGAGCAGTTGCATAGGCGACATAAAATGACAGTAGATAAATGCTATCCAGTTTTGCCGCCTCTTCAGCAAGATGCAGCAAAAGACTCTGAAAAAGATCCCCTAATGTCGCATTTGCTAAGTTCGCCACCACCCTATGTGCAGAATGCCACGGCACCTCCGCAACCTCTAGTTGCACAACCAGTGGTTGCATTGCCTCCTGCTCCTCCACAGCACCCACCAGCTATTCTTCAGTTGGTTCCTATTCCTCCGGTGCAGCCTCCTCAAGGGCCACCGGCTTTGACATCTGCTCTGCCTTTACTTCCTACAACTTTGACTACTATAGCGACTACCACTCCTGGTATTGTTTCTGACACTGCTTCTGTCTCTGCCTTGTCTCATTCTGTTTTTCCTCCTGTTCATTTGTCAACCTCTCCCTCTATCCGTCAGAGAATGACAAACACTGTGACTAGACTTTTATCCCCTCTCTTTGGGTCATTAGCTACAACACCAGTTTCAGAGCGTAAACAATTGCGTAGCCAATTGCCTGATGGTAGGGAGAAAGAGACACTGAATTATTTGGCGCATAAATGGGTTACTGAACCAGCGAGATATGAACTAGAGTCTGTTATGGATGTCTTCCATCAGTGGGAAGAACCGAAACAGAGATACGTTTTTGAGAAAATGTGTACTTTTCTTTCTGAGGATTTAGGGGAAAATGGTTTGGAGCCCAATCTGCCTAAGTTGTGTCGTGTACGGTTCGATTTTGCGACAGGTTTGATTGTGGGTTCAGATATCGAGAAAGCAGTTGCGATGTTATTGTCGTTTAGGACTGAAGGTGTTTCCAGGTTATTGTTTAAATATGATTCTTCTGCTAAAAAGAAAGGGAAACAGTACCCCATGAGAGAAGTTCCCCCACAATGGAGGGAAGGGGACCCAAATGCTAATCCACCTGTCCTGCCTCATTTCCAGCGTGTATGGGTACACGTTCCATGGAAGCGAGCTGAAGTTTTAGCACTTAAGCAGACATTGCCTGATCCCCGTAAGAATCCCACAGGGTATTACAAGGAATTGTCACAGACTGCGGGGTCTTGCATTATGAATTTAGCTGACATAGACATGTTGTTTGGGAATGTTGTTCCACAGCCTTTATGGGGACAGATTCGCCATACAGACCATGCTCAAGAGTTAGGTGACACATGGGCTAATATTGCTGCTGCAGATGCCCGACAAATTGGTGGTGCTAAACCTTAGCCTTTAGTGACAGAGCTTCCTGGTAGGATTATTGATTACATGAAAACTATAATGCCTGCAATGCCTGTAAACTGGGATAAATTGTCTGCATGTAAGCAAAAGAAAGAAGAAACGGTATCAGATTTCTTCACCAGGTTTGAAGAAACGTTTGTGGACCACAGTGGTCAAGATATGAGCATGGAAGGTGGTCAACATTTGTTCGTCGATAAATTTGTGCATAATCTGCTTCCTGAGTTGTGTAAAAAGTTAAAAGATTCAGAAAGTTCTTGGGCAGCCCCAACCGTTTCTCGCAAAGAGCCGAGTATGCTCAACCACGTATCCCAGTAGGTCCCAATCAGTGTTCATATTGCAAGGAAGAGGGTCATTTCATGTATAGTTGCCCTGCTTTGCTACAGCGCGCAAATGGTACTTCTGGTTTAAGAGGTCGAGGTGTTCCACAAGCACCTAGAGGAAGAGGACGTGGATATGTTCCCCAGAGCACGCGCCCATTCCTCCCTCAAAACTCAATGAACAGATTTGATCAACAGGTTAATGCATCTGGTAGGACGGCTCAGTACTATACTGATGATTACTATACAGAGGATGAGCATTTGGACAGTAATGATTGCTAGGACAGCCATAGACAAAGAGAGGGAGTTGTTTCAGTTCCAGTAGATCAGAGTGGGCCTTATGTTAAGATGATTGCATCAGGTGTGTCAGAACCTTTTCTGTTGGATACTGGTGCTACCAAGAGTTCTATTATGCACTCAAAACTCCCTGGCGCACCTTTGTCTGGCGAAACAAATGTATCAGTAGGGTTTTCCGGCGCCCCAGTTAGAAATCCGATTTCTAACCCTATATCTCTTTCTGTTGGACCTTGTAAATTTGAAACACCCCTTATTTTGACGACATGTTGTGGCGAGAACTTGTTAGGATTAGATCTGTTAAAGAGATTGTATGCGACATTGTATTGCTCTCCTTCTGGAGTGCAACTCACATTGGGTAAGAAAGTGGTTTCACCAATGTATTTGTCAAAGGACAGATTTCCACCAGAATTTTCGTCTCTTCCTAATACTCTTTGGGCTACTGGACCTAATGATGTAGGTCTTTTGGAAATTCAGCCATATGTGATAACATTAAAAGCCAATGTTAAAATGCCACGTATTCCCCAATACAAGATCTCTAGTGAAGGGGAAAAAGCGTTGTTAGCAATTATTTGTGATCTGATTGAGAAGGATGTAATTGAAGAGAGAAGAGGCAACGTTTGCAATAGTCCTGTTTTGCCTGTCTTGAAGCATACTGACCCTACTCAGCCACATGTTTATAGGTTTGTAATTGATCTTAGAGAGGTGAACAAAATAGTCGTGCCACAGTTTCCAGTCGTCCCCGATATCACTGCATTGTTGACAATGATTCCAGCTTCAGCCACTTGGTTTTCAGTGATAGACCTGAAAAATGCTTTCTTCAGCATCCCTATTGCAGAAGAGAGCAGGGAAATTTTTGGCTTCAATTTGGGAGGACGAAGCTTCAGATTTAAGAGAGCTCCTCAAGGCTATTGTGAAAGTCCATCTATCTATAGTCAGGCTTTGAAAGCACAACTTGACACTCTTATGTTACCTGATGGCTCCACTCTCATTCAATATGTCGATGATTTGCTAGTTGCTGCAGATACTAAGGAGATCTGCAAAGAAGCAACATTGTCATTATTGCGTCATTTGTCTGATTTACACCACAAAGTGTCCCTTTCAAAGTTACAGTATTGTCAAAAAGAAGTGACCTATTTAGGTCATCTCTTTTCGAAGGAGGAAAGGCAACTGACCCCAGAGAGAATCAGGGCTGTTGCAGCAATGAGTGTGCCAAGAACACAGAGAGAAGTGCGTGCTTTCTTGGGTATTACATCATATTGCAGACAATGGATACCTAATTTTTCGTTAATAGCCAAACCCTTGGTGGCATTAACTTGTAAAGATACACCAAATCCCGTCCCATGGTCTGAAGATTCTCAGAAAAGTTTTGTCGAATTACGTGATGCATTATGTTCAGCTCCTGTGTTGGGTACCCCCAACTACAGCAAGCCTTTTACATTGTATGTCCATGAGAAAGAAGGTTGTGCGCTAGCAGTTTTGACACAACAGTTTGGAGACAGGGAGCGTCCATGGGCCTATTTCTCTTCAACCTTAGACCCAGTAGCTAAGGCACTACCAAGCTGCTTAAGAGCGGCAGCGGCAACTGCTGTTTTTATCCGACAGTCTGCTGGTTTAGTGATGAATAACACATTAATCGTAATGGTTCCACATGCAGTGGACACGTTGTTAAACAGAACCAAGACACAGCATTTAACTAGTGCTCGATTGTCAGGTTACGAGTTGACATTGTTAGCAAGCCATGTACATATAAAAAGATGCACTACACTTAACCCAGCTACGTTATTGCCAATTGTGACGAAGTTAGATACTTCTGAACAACATGATTGTCTCCATACAACAGAAGAAGAAACGAAAGGGAGAATAGACCTTCTGGACACTCCCCTTGCAAAGAGTGATGGTACTTTGTGGGTGGATGGTTCATGCCTTAAGCTCACGAATGGTGACACGACTGCGGCGTATGCTGTGACAACTTTGTGTACGATTGTTGAAGCTGCATGTATCCCACACAATTCAGCCCAAGCAGCTGAATTAATAGCCCTAACAAGAGCATGTACAGTATCAAAAGGAATGAAAGTGACTATCTATACCGATAGCCAATATGCGTTTGGTGTGGCCCATAGTTTTGGGCGTTTGTGGAAGGAACGTGGGTTCCTGACCTCACATGGAACTAAAATACAGCATGGTCAGTTGGTAAATGAGCTCCTTGATTCACTTACTTTACCGTTGCAAGTTGCGATTGTGAAGTGTAGCGCACATAAAAAGGTGACTGATGATGTTGGTCGTGGGAATGCATTTGCTGACGAGGTCGCAAAAGAAACGGCAAGGAATGTGATGAGCCGAATGTATGTCGCGGGACCTGCAAGATGGATTGGTGATGTTGGAATGTGTGAAGACACGATAGAAAGCGTGAAATCGATTCAAGCTGAAGCCACAGAGAGAGAATTGAGTGTGTGGAGAGAAAGTACGGGTAAATTGGATGCGAATGGTTGGTGGGTCGAGTTGTCAGAACATCAAAGATGGTTGCTACCCGATGCGTATGTGCTTGCAGTAGTTACAATGGCTCATGGAATGGCTCACATCAGTGTGAAAGGGATTTGTAAGTTGTTGGCCCCAGTATGGCAAAATGCAGGAATTCCCAAGTGCGCAGAAAATGTGGTTAAAAATTTCATGGTATGCCTGAAACACAACCCTGGTAGAGGAACCCCAACTCCAGCTGGTCATTTTGCACCTCCTACGTATCCGTTTGAGGTTTTGCAGCTAGATTTCATCCACATGGAGAGGTGCAACAACTTAAAATACGTACTCGTTGTTGTTTGTGCCTTTTCAAGATGGGTGGAAGCCTATCCCCTAAAAGACAATACTGCGCTATCCACAGCCAAAGCCCTTGTGAAAGAGTTCTTCCCTAGATTCGGAATGCTGAGAATGATCTGGAGTGACAATGGAAGTGAATTTGTGGGTCAAGTGATGAAGAAAGTATGCGAAGGGCTAGGCATAAACCAAAAGTTTCACGCTGCAAATCACCCCCAATCAGCTGGATTAGTGGAGTGCTATAATGGCACTCTAAAGCTAAAATTGGCCAAGATACAAGCGAGCTCTGGTCTTAAATGGCCTGACGCTCTACCCTTAGCACTCCTATCAACCAGAATGACTGTGCATTCACGAGTGAAACTTAGTCCTTATGAAATAGTCTTTGGCCGCCCGGCCAATATATGGGGAGTGCCCAGGCCCAAGAAGTTTAGCGAGATAGAGCATCCTGTTTTGCTTGACTATCTGTATGAATTGACGGCTAAATTGCGTGTTTTACATCAACAGGTCCACGAAATCCTGCCTCCGGTCTCTGAATCTCCAGGTCATCCCATTGAGCCTGGATCCTGGGTTTTAATAAAGAACTTTCAGCGAACCAAAAACGAGCAGCCCAGGTGGACCGGACCGCACCTCGTTCTTCTCTCCACAAGATCAGCTGTTCGAGTAGAAGGGAAGAAACACTGGATCCATGGGACCCATTGTTGCAAAAGGGTACCCCTACCTCTGCCATATGACCGGTGGGTTCAGGAAGGTGTCGCTGACTCAGAGACTGAAACCGTGCCACGTTTTCTGCCTTTCAGCGATGCACGAATAAAAGGAACACTCACTGAGAAAGAAAGTGATGACATTTTACAATCAGCAGTATCACCGTCAGTTCGATTGGACACTACAGAACCTGAACTCCTTTTTCAGGACCACACGATACCTGGGACTAACCGTTATAATCTACGACCAAGAATAAAGGACAAATAAAACAGTTTACTTTTCTTCCCTTTAGCAAAGTTCTCCAATATGGAAAATTATTTTTTAATGACTTTTTGTTTTTTTTGTGTTTTTCGAACCTCCAACCGGGTTCAGCTGTAGGATCGTGGCTGAAAAGACTTAGGGGGGTAGCCTGTGGACACAAGGTCTACAGGTCTGGTTTGTTCTAGGGCGGCCTGGAACATTCAGAACACTCCTAAGTGAAGTAAACCAACCGCCACGAACGGCAACGGTTAGAGGATGGAATCTTTCCAAAATGGAGAACATGTTGAAAGACTGAGTTTCAAGAAGAGAATATGTGAAACGATAACCAGGAAACGGTTTTTGCTGCTGTACATTTTTATGTTATTTAGTATACTTATGTTTTTTTATAGGATATGTTTTATTCTGTTTTAACGTGATATTGGCACCCACTACCTCGTCTACACCTCCTCCTTCCACTGTTTCCCCACATTCTTTTCAACTCCTCCCTAAACATGAATCTGCTAGGAGACTAGAGTTCATTAATAACTCCTTCATCCAGCTTTTGCACCAACACCAACTAGTGATAAATACAACTAACTGTTGGGTGTGTGGCCTTATGCCTCACACAGCAGATAAAGGTATCCCTTATCTGATCCTGCCTTTCAGCCACAATGGTTCTGTGTGGGCATTCAGAACGATATTCATCTATGCACACTACCCCCTACGTTTCGCGGAAGACAACCCTAAGAAAAATGCTTTAGTTAAAGGTATCATAGACATGATGAAGGACAATATCTTCTACGAGACTATCCCCAGAGATGAGACAATAGCATATATAGGATGGAACATGACCGGATATGAAGCCACAATGAGTGAGAAACAGCAAGCTAAGATATCTTCCCTGATTTGGGTTGTACCCCATCAGGGTCACCTGTGTCTGCAAGGTACTGGCAAGAATCCCAGAGCTCAGCTAGGGGAAAGCGTCTGCACTGAGACATATGTCTTCGCATCTCAGACCTCCCCTCCGCTCTTGGCAGCTAAGGGTACCTATTTCATCTGCCATGATAGAGCCTTTACATGGTTGCCGCCTGACTTTTCGGGCACATGCTTTGTTTCGTTCCTGTTGCCCCCTACCTACACAGCAGCGGCAGATTACCACAAGACAAGGATAGTTAGAGGCGTCTTCAGTGAAGAAGACACTGCAGGACAAGAATTTGGGGACTTCGTAAAGGGTTTTCTGCCGTTCTGGGGACAAATAGGTAACAGCAGGAGCATAAGGCAATTGATAGTGGTTGAATCCACCGTGGCTGAAACCGCTGGTGCCCTTGGTAACTTGACTGCTGAGCTCCAGTCGGATCGTCTTATGACCCTTCAGAACAGGGTCGCATTAGGGCCCGTATTTGTACTTTTTTTAGCGCCGCATTTGCGCCCCTTTTTGACGCAAAGCGGCGCAAACCTACAGGGTACAATGGCATTTTGCAGGTTTGCGCCGTTTTTGCGTCGGGGAGCGACGCAAATGCAGCACTGGAAGGGTATAAATGCGGGCCTAGATGTCATACTTGCAGACCGGGGTGGAGTATGTACATTGATCTAATCGAGTTGCTGTGTTTTTGTCCCAGATAACGCTCCAACAGTATACCAGGCCATCTCCAAACTGCATAGAATTTCCAAATCTATTCATTTAGATAGAGGAGATTGGTCATTAATGGGATGGTTCTGGGAACTGATATCAGCATGGGGATGGAAGATACTGATGGTCATTGGGATGATCTTGGCCATTCTTTTCCTGTTCTGTCTATGCGTGCAGTGTGCTCCTGCGATATGTGGCCTCTGTGTTACATCATGCATAAGGAAACCTGCACCAAGAGACGAGCTAAATACTAGGATGATGTTACAGCAACATCTCAACGACTTTAGAAACATAGACCTGGACTCAGATTAGCATGAGAATAGGTTTATTGCCTATGTAAGGGCAAAAGGAGGGTTTGTGGTTCTAAAAATTCTGGACCCATGTAATTTACTTTGCCACAGCAGTACGATTTTAGTATCAAAAGACCGATAATGACTAGTACACTAAGCATGAGCATTTTCGCTCAATTCCAGCAGCGTTTTCACCTCGAAATCGCCATTTTCGTCCTGCACTCGTGGCTTCCATTTTATACACGGCAGCCATTTTTAAAAGTTGCCCTCACATAGGCTTATAATACAGTCAGATTTGATTCCAAGGACACGTACACCTTGATTGACTTTTCTCTGACCTGGGCAAGCTGGAACCATTGCCTCAGGCCAAACCTGTTTGGTCAGTCCCTCTCCCAGTGGCCGAATCAGATAGCATCAAGGCACACCATGCCATAAAACCCTTATTATCGCTCACACACCCTGCCTAATCTTGCTCACACCTGCACCTGCTCTTTTCTTCTTCTTACTTTACAAGGGGGAGGTGCCCGTTTTTATTGGGGGTCCACACTTATCTGATGTAAAATACTAGGCCTTGCCGGGTAATTTATTATGGGTTGGATGACATGAAATATGAGGTTTCATCATGACACTGTTTTTTCCTTTGTAGTGAAAACATGTGAATGACCAACCAAAATGTCAAGAATGTTTGCCTGAAGCTTAAAAAACTGTATATAAGGAAACCTGACTTTGCATTGACACACAGTCTCCTGAGAACATACAAACCGTGCTGTTGTACTTCTACGACGCTTGTTACTTGGTTGCAGCCAATAAATTCGATCTTTGACTTCACCTAGAAGACTCTGAGTTTCTGTGGTCTGAATCAGGAAAGTACCCGAGGTCTTTGGGTGTACCCTGGCACCACTGGGTTACCGGATCAGTACCGGTTCTGAAAAACCCAGTACCTCACAGTCAGGCCCAAGGAGTTTACCCTTCAAAAGGTCACAGCGGTGTGTTGTGTTTCATTGTGAGTTACATAACAGTACATGTTGCTTGAGCCTGGGCTACCTGATGTCAGTGGGCTTCCTTAGTCAGTGTAGGCCATGAGCAGGGTAGTGGGTTAGTCTGCAGATGATTCCAAAAGTGTGTATTTCTGTCCCTGTACTTATCAGCATGTGTACTTCACTACAACATTTAGTGCCTGGTGGAGGGGCGTGTCCGGACACCATGACGGTTGCAGCCTCTCCGTGAGGCTCCCGTTCTAGTCTCCCCGTCTCTGGGTTTCCTGAACCCTAGTAGCCCCACACATTAAACAACTGTGGGGCGGAAGGTGAGTGGAGTCCAGCAATCGCACCTACACCGATCCTAGTCCCTGTGGTCATCACCAGAAGCGCCGAATCCGGTCGGCTCAGAGCCGCGGAGAATCCCAAGATGGCGGCTGCCATCTTGGCCACAGCACTGGCGCCCTTCTGACAGCGTGCGATGACGCCTTCCTGATCGGGCACCGCTGTGAGTGCCAGTGGAGATGCGGGATGCGGAGGTCGGCTCCTTGCCGCGGGGCAGCCGGGACGCCGGGGAGGACCTGGCTGGATCGGTGGCGCCGTGATGAGGGAGTCTGCACCGGTCTCTGGCCCCCCCAACGAGGCATCGGAGTGAGGTGGCCGGGGGCGGGGGATCGGATCGCCTGCGGTCTCTTCCCCGCGGCTGGGGCTGGTTCGGCAAGGCCGTGTGACAAGGAGCCGTGGCTGATCGGGCCCGGGGACCGCTGCCCCGAGTGCAAAATACGTGCTGCCAGATGCACTGCAGGCACGTCAGCATCTCTGCGATGCTGAGGTGAGAGGCCCCAGGGCAGCAGAGTATACGTCCTTGGCCCTGGGAGGCAGCAGAAGACTGCAAGACTGGCTCGACCCCTTGGGAGGCCATAGCCCCGCAACTGCACCCAGTGGGAGGAATCATTGCCCACACATGATCGCCTGAAGACCCTAGGGTGGCCCCTCTGGCCTTGGGGGCTCATCCTCGGATTGGGGTTGTGGCTGTCGGTGGAGGAGCCTCCGTCTCTTCTTCCTTCATTGGATGATGATTCTACCCTGGAGATGGGGACGGAGATGGCGCCGGGCTAGCCGAGGGCATTATCGGTATTAGATGGCGTGAACAGTGAAGCACAAACAGCCGGTGAGTGAGAGGCGACCAGGGGTCCGGTTGGTGGACTTCCAGACTTGTATGAAGAGGAGAGACTGGTCGAGGGAAGGGGGTTTGACCCTTCCGCACCTCATCTTAACCCACCACCTGAGCGGATCCCAGTGAGCAGAGGTGAAACCACCTATGGCGAATGCATTCCTAGACGCACAGAATGGGCAAAACTGGCCGAAGGCGGGACGCGGATCACAAAACTGGGCCCTCCACAAAAGAGATGGCCAAACTGGGGAACACCACGGTCTCCGCCCAGGAGGGGGGGAGAAGCGATCCTACCCTTCAGGATGTGCTCCTGGCCATAACGGCCTCCCGGGTAGCGCTAGAGGGGAAAATTGACGCACTGGCCACGGACTATACAGTGCTCAGGGATGACCACCGCCGTCTGGCTGAAAGAGTGACCGCCATAGACAAACAATTGGAGGAACTACGGCCTGAAATAAAAGACAATACTAAGTTGGCACAACAAATGGAAAAGCGGATTAGAGAACTAGAACTGCGAGCAGTAGATGCCGAAAATAGATTGCGGCGAAATAATATCCGAGTGATTGGACTACCAGAACGAACTGAAAAGTCCAACCTAGTGGAGTTCCCTGAGCGCTGGCTGAGAGAAGATGTGGCAGAGGGCGGACTATCCCCTTTCTTTGCTATTGAAAGAGCCCACAGGGTCCCGGCTCGCCCTCCCCCTCTGGGCCCCCCCCCCACACCAATAATAGCCAAGCTGCTTCACTATAGAGATAGAGACTATCTGCTAAGTCAAAGCAGGAAGAGAGGAGGCTGCATGCTTGATAATCATGTGATCCGTATCTTTCCCGACTTCTCCAAAGAAGTGCAGAAGCAGAGAGCATCTTTTAGGGATGCTAAACAAAAACTTCACAAGATGAGGATCCAATATGGAATGATGTTCCCGGCCAAGTTGAGAGTGGTGACCAAAACTGGAACACAATTTTTCAGCACGGCAGAGGAGACCTGGTGATGGATCGACATGCAGACAACAGAGGAGGGTGAATGCAGACCTGAGAACCTTTACTCGGATCGAAAGAGAAAAAGAAGACACAGCAAGGCCAGCAGAATGGGTAGCCCATCCCCTTTGGAAATACTGAAAGAGAGACAAAAGGCGATGGAAGCAGCTGCCTCCCTGCAGTTATGCAATCTGGGTAGGCTATTCCCAGCAGTACTAATCAAGACAGGTGATTTCCCTAAGGCTAGCTGATTCATTGTGGTGTGGATACTTTTAGACAAATCTCCCAGACATTTTGGACAAATTGTCTCCAGTGTACTTTTCTGTGCAATGTGTTATCTACCAGAGCAACATAAGAACAACTTCTGTGAGTCTATTAAGTCAATGGACATATTGTGAAGCTACCATTGGGGATTTGTTACAGTTTGACATGGGTGTTTCCATGTTACTTTCTTCCGGCTATTGTACTTCTTGCTGCAACATGGATGGGTTATTTGTCCATCATTTCATCATTATGTGGTATTGGGTATATGAAGATTAGCTGGATGCATGGCCTTGTGTGGGATTTTGTGACAACAGGTTACAGAGGGATGCAACAATAAGCCAAATCATTCAAGGTGATAAGGGTTCCTCCTTGCTCCATGGATATTGCACAACTTTACCCATGCAATTGGAGTTGTCTGTGATTCTGATTTTCCTGTGGCCAACTGTCAACAGTTCACGTAGCACACATGCATATGGTGTATCAAATGTTGGAACCACTTTGCTGAAGCTTGTGGATGGCGGCTACTATACATTATGATAATGTTTGGTGACCAAAGCTGTTGTTCAGGTGTGATAGGACACATGTAGTGACCCTATTTGTCATTGTAATTTCAGCATCAGTACAGGCAAGTGGAGGAGACAGGGCTGAAACCAGTGGGGAAGCAACTGACCATAGTACCGCCAGTGGACACAGTGTCTGGAGGGTGAGGGGAGTGGCATGGAGGATGCAGGATCAACATCTTCATCTTCGGATTCTTTCCTCTGGTGGCAACTCCCTAGTGGTGGTGGACCCATCAGTACCTGTACCTATTCCATCCTTGTCCACCACTTTCACCTCCAGTTCCATCTCCACCCTCCCTGTTGCTTCCTACCCAGTTGGCTGTTCCCACTCACCCAAGTGGGTGGGTGTCTGCTTCACACCAGGCACCTCACACCCCTGCCCTCGTTACCCCCGCTATCCTGAATGAGGAGGCTATTGACCTCCTGAGGAGTATCTCTGTGGGTCAGACTGCCATTCTAAATGCCATCCAGGTGCAAGGCAGCCAGCTTCTGCAGGTGGTTACATACCTTGCAAGGCCATGTCTGGCCTACAGAGACCTCTTCGGGCTCTGGCCCCCTCACTGATGGCAGCCTTCCACCCCCACAATCCTTTCCACCACCACCTACCTCTACCCCATCCAATCTCCCTCTTCCCATACCTGTCCCAAGCATACGCACACACCCACCTTGACATACAAAAGCAGCACGCATAAGCACAAGCACCACAAGACACACTGGCACACAAGCACTCAATAGTCACTCACACAAACCACCACACGCCACTTCTATAGACACCACCCCAACATTCACAGACCCACACACAACACACACACCATACCCCCAAACACTGCCCCACCCCCACAGACCCACACATACCATAGCCTCAGACACCACCCCAACACCCCCACCCCCACACACCACACACAGCATCCCTACACACCACCCCAACATCCACAGACCAACACACCCTACCCGCAGACACCATGCCAACACCCACAGACACAGCCACCACACACACCATATCCCCAGATACCACACAAACACCCACAGACACAGTTACCAAATACCATACCCACAGAGAGCATCCCAGCACCTTCAGACACAGCCATCACACCCACCATAGCCATCACCTCCACCCCACAGCCCCCAAGAGATGCAAACGCCCTCCCTCACACAAGCAAAACACACCACTCACATACAAGCATACCTCAGACACACACACCAGCACCAACAACACCCACAACCGACATAAACACTTCCTCAACCTCCCAACCCCTAATCCCTTCAACAGGCCCTACCTGTTTTCACAAAGAAAGTTTCCTGTCTGATCTTCCCCTTACCTCGGTGAATCCCATCCCAAAACCAAAAGGACCCCACCCACATCCTAACCCATACTTTCCATGTCCAAGTTCTCCCCTGTCACACCTGCCCCGCCCCTGAAACCAACCATGCCCCTCCCACCCCCTCAAGAAGAAGCCTACCCCTCCTAAAGTTAGGCCCACCCCCCCAAAACTAAACCCCACCATCCTGCATCAGACCCCACCCCACCCAAGGGTGATCACTGAGGTGAGTGTCATGCCGACTTGATGCCCCTTCCTGTGGAGGTTCCTATCGCAGTGACTGTCCTGTGGACTAAGATATGTGGCCTGGTCATTGGTCTTTTCAGGAAAAGGGGAGATATTCAATGGATGAATATGTTGGTGGTATTTCAACCGCGGTGTCATTGCGTTGTGTGTTGTTTGATATAGTAACTATGTCATTTTGGCTTGCCCAATGTCAACATCTATTGGGTTAAATTTGTCCCCCTGGTGTTGAATGGAAATTTGTATCATGAGTGCAAGATACAGTTTTGTTTGCCCACACAATGAGGTTGTTCAATTGAGCTACCTTCTTATACATTTGGAAGACCATGGCGGTCATTACAACCCTGGCGGTCGGTGTTAAAGCGGTGGTAAAACCGCCAACAGGCTGGCGGTAAAAAAAATTGAATTCCGACCGAGGCGGTAACCGCCAACAGAGACCGCCACTTTAACACACCGACCGCCACGGCGGTACAAACAAACAGCGCCGCAATCACCGCCAACAGACAGGCGGGAGTCAATGTACCGCCCACAGTATCACAACCTACCAATCCGCCACCTTTTCCGGGGCGGTAGCCCCGCCGATAAAAACACGGCGGAAACAGCCATTTCGAAGGGAAAACGCTCACCTCCATACACCCCACGAGGAATCAGGACAGCATGGAACCCGAACTCCACATGCTCCCAGCGATAGTCTTCCTGCTCCTCTACCAGGAGCACGAACGCCGGCGCAGAAGACAACAGTGAGTCCTGCACCTATGACACAGGGGAGGGGGGAGGGAAAAAATTACGGGGACACACATACATGACACACCCACCCCCACCCTCACCCAGTACAACACACACATCAATGCATAGCAATACATCACAGTTACACCCCCCAAACCCTCCGGAAGAATGCAAAGACAAAAGGAAATGATTTCAAACATTGAAATATATTGCAATACTGCCAAAAAATATATATACACATCAAACACTCTTATATACAGAAATGTACAAGTCCGAGCATTGTAGCAGGCATTGTCCATGGACCACTGGGCCCAAATCACATGGGCAAAGCCCACACAGGATACCTGACTCTAACGGAGAAAACACTGCAGGGGCATCAGATAGCAAAACTACAGGCACCTCAGGGGGAAGGGAAGGGGGGGCACCTCAGCCAGATGAGTGCACGACGCCAGATCCACGAGGGGCCTCCATGCCCACTGTTCAATCCTGGGGAGTGCAAATCCACAGTCTCACAAGTCCAGACAGTGGGTGGGATGCCCACTGTTTAATCCTGGGGAGTGCAAAGCCACAGTCTCACAAGTCTATACAGTGGGTGGGCTGCCCACTGCTCAATCCTGGGGAGTGCAAAGCCACAGTCTCACAAGTGGATAACAGTCTCCACTGGTTCTGGAGGGGGCCTGGTGCCCAGAGTGCCTCGTGCAGCCCTGCCCGACACAGATGCGGCCCAGCCCCTGCCGCTCATGGGCCAGCGGTGCCTGCGATGGAGTGGCCAGTTCAGCGGTGCTTGAGATGCAGGGCCCAGTGCAGCGGTGCTTGAGATGGAGTGCCCAGTTCAGCGGTGCTTGAGATGAAGGGCCCAGTGCAGCGGTGCTTGAGACGGCGGTGCCCAGTTCAGCGGTGCTTGAGATGAAGGGCCCAGTTCAGCTGTGCTTGAGACGGCGGTGCCCAGTTCAGCGGTGCTTGAGATGAAGGGCCCAGTTCAGCGGTGCTTGAGACGGCGGTGCCCAGTTCAGCGGTGCTTGAGATGAAGGGCCCAGTGCAGCGGTGCTTGAGACGGCGGTGCCCAGTTCAGCGGTGCTTGAGATGAAGGGCCCAGTGCAGCGGTGCTTGAGATGGAGTGCCCAGTTCAGCGGTGCTTGAGATGAAGGGCCCAGTGCAGCGGTGCTTGAGACGGCGGTGCCCAGTTCAGCGGTGCTTGAGATGAAGGGCCCAGTGCAGCGGTGCTTGAGATGGAGTGCCCAGTTCAGCGGTGCTTGAGATGAAGGGCCCAGTTCAGCGGTGCTTGAGATGGACTGCCCAGTTCAGCGGTGCTTGAGATGAAGGGCCCAGTGCCGCGGTGCTTGAGATGGCGGTGCCCAGTTCAGCGGTGCTTGAGATGAAGGGCCCAGTGCAGCGGTGCTTGAGACGGCGGTGCCCAGTTCAGCGGTGCTTGAGATGAAGGGCCCAGTGCAGCGGTGCTTGAGATGGAGTGCCCAGTTCAGCGGTGCTTGAGATGAAGGCCCCAGTGCAGCGGTGCTTGAGACGGCGGTGCCCAGTTCAGCGGTGCTTGAGATGAAGGGCCCAGTGCAGCGGTGCTTGAGATGGAGTGCCCAGTTCAGCGGTGCTTGAGATGAAGGGCCCAGTGCAGCGGTGCTTGAGACGGCGGTGCCCAGTTCAGCTGTGCTTGAGATGAAGGGCCCAGTGCAGCGGTGCTTGAGATGGCGGTGCCCAGTTCAGCGGTGCTTGAGATGAAGGGCCCAGTGCAGCGGTGCTTGAGATGGAGTGCCCAGTTCAGCGGTGCTTTAGATGAAGGGCCCAGTGCAGCGCTGCTTGAGACAGCGGTGCCCAGTTCAGCGGTGCTTGAGATGAAGGGCCCAGTTCAGCGGTGCTTGAGATGGAGTGCCCAGTTCAGCGGTGCTTGAGATGAAGGGCCCAGTGCAGCGGTGCTTGAGACGGCGGTGCCCAGTTCAGCGGTGCTTGAGATGAAGGGCCCAGTGCAGCGGTGCCTCCTGGGCAGCTGTGCCGGGGCTGTTGGTGGCCTCCTGCCCACCTGGGATGGGGCTGGCGGGGCCCTCCTGGCCAGCTGGGCTGATGGCGGTGTTGTCGGGCGTGCTGCCCTTCCCAGACTTCCCTGATCGCCTGTGGCCCTTCCCCACCTTGGGCGGTGTGTCAGCTGTCTCCACACTCCCTGCCGGAGCCCTGGTAGGGGTTTTAGTCCCTGGTGTTTTCACCCTCTCCCGTCGGCCACTGCCTATCTTGGGATGTTTCTCCGGGGATGGGCTGCCCGTGCCTTGGCTTCGCACCAAACTGGCTGCCCTGGTGGGTGGGGCACTCCACTGTCCATGGCAGACTGTGATGACAGGGGGCGATTTTGTCGTGGCTGAGGTGCTGACTGTAGTCCTTTGACATGGATGGGGTGGGGGAGTTGGTGGAAAGAGGTTGAGTTTTGACAGGAAAAACTTTTTTGGAGCAGTGGGACGGGTAGGTGTAGTGGGTATGGGAGTGGAGGAAGAGGTTGTGGTTGTAGGAGTTGTAAGTCTGGTGTCTTTGGGTGCAGGTGCTTGGGCTGGAGGCTGTCGTGAGGTGGATGGCTGTTGGGTGGGTGGCTGCCTGCGTTTGTGTATCTTGGAAGGGGGGGCACAGACACACTGGGAGAGGACACAGGGGACGTGTAAATGGCAGTGGGGTGGTGACTGCACGTGTGCGGGGTGTTCTGGTGTGTGTGCTGCTGAGGGACGTAGTGGCTGAAGATGTTGTGCATGCAGGTGTGAACGGAGAGGTGACAGGGAGGGAGGAGGGAGACGTGGAGGAGGGGGACACAGTGGAGGCAGTGGGTGTTGGTATGTCTGTATGTGGATGTTGCTTGTGTGACTGCCTGTGGGATGTGTGTTGCTTATGTCTGGCTGAGCTTCCCTTGGGTGTTGAGGTGTGTGCAGGCTGGTCTGATGGTGTGTCTGGGATAGGCAGAGGTACAGGTGATAGGGTATGGGTGGAGGAAGTTGGAGAGGGGAGGCTAGAGACAGGGACAATGGCTGGCATCAGTGCCGAGGCCAGAGTCTGGAATGATCGCTGAAGGGCCGCCTGACCAGAATGAATGCCCTCCAGGTATGCATTACTCTGGTGCACCTCCCTTTCTACACCCTGGATGGCATTCAAAATGGTAGACTGCCCAACAGTAAGCGTCCTCAGGAGGTCTATGACCTCCTCACTGAGGGCAGCAGGGGTGACTGGGGCAGGGCCTGAGGTGCCTGGGGCGAAGGAGATGCCCACCTTCCTGGGTGAGCGGGCACGGGCCAAACGCTGAGGGGCTGCTGGGAGGGTGGTGCTGGTGCGGTGGATGGCGGCTGTACCTGTTGTTGCGGGGGCACAGATGTTGCCGCCACCACAAGGGAGCTCCCTTCAGAGGACGAGTGGGTGTCACTGATGTCTGCCCGAGTCCCCGCTGTGGAGCTCCCCTCGCCCTCCGTCCCACTGGTGAATTCGGAGTCCGTTGTGTGGCCCACCATGGCCATGTGGGATGCAGCTCCCTCGTGCTCCGATGCCACTTCTCCTCCGCCTGATGATGCTAATGCACACATGAACAGGAAGACCACAAAAAAGGGGGGGGAAACAGAATATAGACATGTTGAGTGCATGCATTGGCGACACCGTTGGCGGACAGGACAGACACAGAAGCCCCCTGCACTACGCCGCACACTTGGGGTCGACTACTCAATCCCTGGGACATGGCCTACAAGCCTATGGACGACATCTGCACACATAGATGACACAGGGCCATGAATAGCTGTACTTGGCACCCTACAGAGGTGGGGGGCGGGAGCACAGGGCCATGCCTTACAGAGGGGCCTAGCCTACAGAAATCGCCCTGGCCTAGGGATACCCACATCCCTCCTCCCCCACCCAGACACCTCCACTGCGCGCAAAGTCAGCAGAATGAGAGTGTACTCACCCCCTTGTGTCTGCTGTGATGCCCTCACGCGCCCAGCCAAATCGGGGTAGGCCACCGCCAGGATCCGGGACATCAGGGGGGTGAAAGTCCGACTGGCACCCCTCCCACGTTGGGAGGCCATCCCCAGCTGAGCCTCCACCGTCTTCCTGCTCCAGCGGCGGATTTCCTCCCATCTCTTCCGGCAGTGGGTGCCCCGTCTGTGGTGGACCCCCAGGGTCCGGACGTCCTTGGCGATGGCACGCCAAATATCGATCTTCTGGTGGGCGCTGACCTATATGAAATGTACAGGGGGAGAAGAATAGTCATTACCTTCTGCACCCTCAATGTGAGTGGCCCCCCCATCCCTACCCTTGCCATGTGGCACATGCTCTCACCGTCGTTTGATGCATGCCTCAATCGCTCCCCTCCCCCCCATCTTTCATCCACCCCACTCAACACAGGCATAGCCCATACAGCATGCTCCCAGTGTATTTACCTGTTTGTCTGGAGGACCGTAGAGTAGTGCGTACTGGGGGAGGACCCCATCCACAAGTTTATCCAACTCCTCCGCAGTGAAGGCAGGTGCCCTTTCCCCAGTCGCATGAGCCATTGTCTCTTCCAGACCGAGGTCACAGCAGCACTTGCAGTGTAGGTCTTCTCCTGTCGAAGATCAGGTTTCGAGTGATTAAGCAGATATAAAATGGCGGTCACGTCCGCGGCGGTGCGTACCGCGACCGCCGGCGCACATCGTCATTGGCTCCTGAGACCCATAGGGTTCAATGTTAACCAATGCTGCATTGTGCAGCGGTCTTCGACCGCCTACCGCCACGGTGAGCAACGCCAGCGCAGTTACCTCACATCCCATTGTCGCACTTTACAGGTCAGGCAGCCGTCATTTCATGGGCCCACATGGCTTACTTTTTACTGCGTCACACATACCTAGGCCTTGCATCAACACTCATACAAGCCATTGTGAGATCTCATCTCACACCCTAGTGCCCACTCCTGACTCCTGCTTACTCGGCATAAGACATCGCACTAAAGCGGACAAATATACGTACAGGTTTATCGACCTGGTATTTGTAGCGCATAAACGCTTGATAGCAATACATTGGAAAGCTCCACATGCTCCCTCCCACGCGACATGGCTACATGATTTACATAGCCGATCTCAAGCTGAAGCCCAGACACTTCACTTGCTACAACACAGAGGTCTCATCCTTGCTGGGCCGGAGGTCTGGGACACATTCGTGGTAGCAATGGAGGCCAGAGACGACATGTATCCCCCATGAACGGGTTTCAACTCACGTACACCACAGCCTGTGCTGACACTGCTAACACCTTAGCCGCACAAAATCAACTCTGATTGTCCTTAAATGCACTCATCCCTAATATCCTTCTTCTTCCTCAAAGGACATTTCTTAGCTGTGCCCAATTACTCCCCACACGCTCATACATGCATGTAACATACAATCATAATATGTAAAATATTCCTGCCCCTGAACCTGTCAACACCACAGATACTCTTTACATCCTTGAAGTGATTTCTACATTAGTTACGGATACCGTCAGTGATTGGCCAGACCCCTTAAGCTGCAATCGGCCCTCACAATAGCTCGCATGCTAAATGTCACCGCATTCTTCTTTTACCAAGCCCTTAACTCTCTCGCATTATTAGGATTAGTTGTAAAGGTTTCCCCTTCCAGCTATCCTTGCCTTCCTCTTCCCATTCCCCCTTCCCCTCCTTTCTTTTTGACACCTCTCGGTGTAGCAATGCTGTGTAAAACTATACAAGTGTGTAAATGTATTGCAAAATAACGTACAGCTATTGTATTGTTGTGTGAAGTTTGTGTTCAATAAACAGATTTAAAAAAAAAAAATACAAGCCATTGTATGGATTAAGAATCGTGTTCTGTGCAAGCTGTGGTTACGTACCTGTGGGTTGATTGACTCTGTGCTCGCTGTTGTCCTTCATAGGCACCGTCTGCTGGGACATGGGAGGAGATGGAGGCATCCTCCGGTGTACAGACCGCTGGTGGGCCTGTCGACAATGGAGGAGAGACATGTCATACTGACATACAGGCTTGACCGTGCCACTATTCAGGAACTGTGTGCCCAGCTGGAGCCAGACCTGATGTCAGCTATCCGCCAACCCACAGGAATCCCCCCTCAAGTGCAGGTGCTGTCAGTGTTCCATTTCCTAGCAAGTGGGTCATTTCAAACAACAGTGGCCATATCATCAGGGATGTCCCAGCCTATGTTTTCCAAGGTGTTGTCCAGAGTGTTGTCTGCCCTGCTGAAACACATGCGGAGCCACATCGTTTTCCCTGAGGTGGGGGATTTGCCTACAGTGAAGGGTGATTTCTATGCCCTTGGACATATCCGCAACATCATAGGTGCCATTGATGGGACCCATGTGGCTTTGGTCCCCCCCCCCCACATGAGTGAACAGGTGTACAGAAACCGGAAGAGTTATCATTCCATGAATGTCCAGATGGTATGTTTGGCAGACCAGTACATCTCCCATGTTAATGCCAAGTTCCCTGGCTCAGTGCATGACGCGTATATCATGCGGAATAGCAGCATCCCTTACGTGATGGGCCAACTCCAGAGGCACCGTGTGTGGCTAATTGGTGACTCTGGTTACCCCAACCTGTCATGGCTACTGACCCCAGTGAGGAATCCCAGGACAAGGGCAAAGGAACACTACAATGAGGCCCATGGGCGAACTAGGAGGGTGATCGAGCAGACCTTCGGCCTCCTGAAAGCCAGGTTCCGCTGCCTCCATATGACAGGTGGATCCCTACTCTACTCACCAAAGATGGTGTGCCAGATCATCGTGGCCTGCTGTATGCTTCACAACCTGGCTTTGCGACGAACGGTGCCTTTTCTGCAGGAGGATGGTCCAGATGGTGGTGTTGTAGCAGCTGTGGAGCCTGTGGAGAGTGAAGACGAGGAAGCCGAAGAAGACGACATAGACAACAGGAACACAGTAATACAGCAATATTTCCAATGACACACAGGTAAGAATACACACCGGCATACTACATGTCCTTAAACACTACTACCTCTCTACTGTCTGTCGTTTTCACCCAGTGTATGGTAACTGAGTTGTGACTTTCCCTTCCGATTTCAGAGATCTGGGCCCCACTGTGTGACATCTGCTTTATTTCCCCATGGACTACAGCTGTGTGACATTGCTATGTTGGCATCACAATGTAAATAAGCATTTTGGCACGGTAATGTCTAATACATTTATTCAAAATCACAGCCAGACTCCTGATTGTTTTGTGCAATAACTGTGTTTATTAAAGTGCTCTATATTGGTGGGTGGTTGCAAATTGGTGAGGGGTGATGGTGGAGGAATGTCCATGGCAGAGTCCAGACTATTAGTATCACAGGTGCATTGTCCAAATGCCTGTGGAAAGTGGAGCTGGGGCAGTTTAAGGATGGACAGGGTGACAATGTGGGACAGTGGGATGACAATCAGGGTGGTATCCTTTCCTGGCGGGGGTCTTGGCATCTTACTCTGTCTTCGTCCTGGATCTCAGGGACCGCTTGCGGGGTGGTTCTCCTTCTGCAGGGGGTGGGGTGCTGGTGGCCTGTTGGTCCTGTGGCGGGGGCTCCTGTCCACTAGCGCCGGCGGAGGTGGTAGGCAGTTCTTGGTCCATGCTAGTGTCAGGGGCCCTTTGTGGTGCCACAGTGTCCCGCAATGTGGTGACTACCAGATTCAGAACCCCTACGATGGTGCCCAGGGCGGAACTGATGGTTCGTAGTTCCTCCCTGAACCCCAAATACTGGTCCTCCTGCAGGCGCTGGGTCTCCTGAAACCTGGCCAGTACCGTCGCCATCGTCTCCTGGGAATGATGGTACGCTCCCATGATGTTGGAGAGGGCCTCATGGAGAGTGGGTTCCCTGGGCCTGTCCCCCCCCTGTCGCACAGCAGCCCTCCCAGTTCCCCTGTTTCCCTGGCCTCTGTCCCCTGGACCGTGTGCCCACTGCCCCCAGGTCCCTGTTGTTGTTGGGGTGGTGGGTTAACCTGGGTGCCCTGTAGTGGTGGACACACCGCTGATTGACGTGTCCTGGGGACAGAGGTATGGGCCCGCTGGGTGGGTGCTGTGCTGGTGTTCCCAGAGGGGGGAAGGTCTGCTGTGGCCTGTGGCTGTCTGAGGGGAACCGACTGTCCAGAGGTCCCCGATGGGCCGGGCTGGTCATCTAGATCCAGGTCGACAGAGCTGCTGTCATCACTGTGGGCCTCTTCTGGGGGTGGAGTGGACATTTGTGGACCCTCCTGCACGGTGACGTTGCGTTGGGGTCCTGCAGGGGTATAAAACCATGGTTATTGCATCTGTGTGTGCCATGGTGTGCAATGGGTGGGTGCCCGTGTACCCCAGTGCTTGTATTCCTGTGTGGGGGCTTTTGTGACGGTGGTTTGGGGGGGGATGGGTATGTGCAGTGGGCATGCTTTGGTGATGGGTGTCCATGCTTTGTGGTCGCATGCAGGGCTTGGTGTTGGGATGGGTGGGTTGTGATGGTGAGACATTTGCAAGGAGTAGGAGTGATGGGGATGAGGGTGAGGGTGGGGGTATGAGTTGGCATGCTGGTGGGGTGGGGGGGATGAAGTAGTGAAGATGAGACTTACCAGAGTCCATTCCTCCAGATACTCCGCCGAGGCCCTCAGGATGCAGGATCGCCAAGACCTGCTCCTCCCATGTTGTAAATTCTGGGGGAGGAGGTGGGGGTCCGCCGCCAGTCCTCTGCACTGCAAGGCGGTGTCTGGATACCACAGAACGCACCTTCCCCCGTAGGTCGTTCCACCGCTTCCTGATGTCATCCCGATTTCTTGGGTGCTGTCCCACAGCGTTGACCCTGTCGACTATTCTGCTCCATAGCTCCATCTTCCTGGCAATGGACGTCTGCTGCACCTGTGTTCCGAATAGCTGTGGCTCTACCCGGATGATTTCCTCCACCATGACCCTGAGTTCCTCCTCAGAAAACCTGGGGTGTCTTTGCGGTGCCATGGGGTGGTGTAGGTGATGTGTGGGGTGGATTGTGTGGTGCTAAGTGTGTGATGTGTATTGGTGTGTTGTGTGAAGTGCGTGGTAATAGTGCTGGGTGATGGTAATATGCACGTCTGGGTGCTCGGTTCTCTATTTCTTTGTGCGTGGTCCCGATTTTTTAGGAGTGGGGGTTTGTGGGTGATGTGGGTGTGTGTTTTATATTTAATTGGGTGTGTGGGAGTGGTGTGCGTATGTGTATCAGGTGTGTGTATTTGGAATTGTCCAATGTGGCTGTGTTTTGTAAGTGTGTGTGTATTTTGAGCGCGGCGGTGTGTACCGCCAATGGAATACCGCGTTTGAAAGACCGTGGGTCGTGATAGTGTGGGCGTATTTCTGTTGGCGTGACGGTGTCGATTTGGTTATTGCCAGTTTCTCGCTGGCCTTTGGTGTGGCGGACTTTTGTGGGTGTCTGTATTTTGGCGGTTTCCGTGTTGTGGGTCAGAATGACCGTGGCGGTTTACCGCGGCCGCGGCGGTATGTTGGCGGCCTTCTGACAGCGGTATGCACCTTTTACCGCCAATGTTGGAATGACCACCCGTATGTCCATTTTCATGTGTGTACCTTCCAGCTACTATTGCTGTTGTATTTGCTTTCTTGACTTGCACTTACACATTTGGTACACATGCATGGCACTTGGTTATACTATTATTTGTCCCTGAGATACATTGAGCCCCAGTCACAGTGCAAATTGTGGTTTAGAGGCATGTGCAAAGTGAAATGTGTCCAATGGCAGCATTCTTCCTGGTGTCCCCCTGATGCCGCCATCATGTGTGATATTGATGTGGTGTTGCTGTTGTGTGACACAAGGTTATGTAGACTTAATTGTCTCTGAAACAGGGATGTGCAGACATGTGGTTTTATGGAGTGAGGCGGTGCAGTGTGTCACTGACCTGCCCACAGGGGGCGTCATGGGGCTGTGTTTGGGTCATATGGTGTGTATTACTCTGAGCCAGGGCACACACATTTATACTTGGCCCACAGTGCATAGCCCCCATAGAAGGCTGATGGCGGCCCATTGATTTGTGTTAAGTTTGGGGACACAGATAGGTGTTTTGTCTTACCATCAGTTGCGTCCACGGCAGTGTTTATTTTGGGCTCCTTCTATCAGCTGCAGCAGCAGGACATGAAGGATTGACTCGATGGCAGCACAGGATGTAAGGAGCTGCTTACAGGTGGCTTCCTACCTTAAATGCCTCCGTTTCCGTCAGCTTAGACGTGGTGGTTGGACCACCACAGTGACATCGGCAGAAAAAAACATCATATTATGTCCAGCGGAAACACTAGAGGTCCGTCATCCAACAGCCTAATTGACCTACCTCCCGGCCACAGCAGTCTTCACTGCCAGCGGGACTGCGGAGGTCTTTCATTTATGGATCCTCAGGCATTGTAATATGGTGGTCTGACCACAAACACAACAGCGGTCAGACCGCGGTTGCTACTATGGCAGTCCACAGACCACCAAACTTGTAATCAGGCCCTCAATCTGTGCCTGTTCTACAGAATGAAAGCTATACTTCTAAAACACAGATATCCTCAGCTTTCAAGACTAAAAAGAATGACCTGGCATAATGAAACTGGACTCTAAACTTTTTCAGTTTAACCAAAAGAGCATTCTATGCCATGAGAATACTCAGCTGGATCTTCTCTTTCCTGGGACTTTGTCACAGGATCAAAATTTCAGGAAGTCTAGCTCTATAACGTCTTGACCAGGCAAATGGTCTCTACATTGGGCCCCAGAAACTAATCGGCAAACTGCAAACAATATAGAATGTGACAGGTAGATATGTACCTTGGCATTATGTGACCACATTACTCCTACCCTCAGGTTCCTCCTCTGTCTTCTCGTCACATAAAGAATCTCATTCAACTCTCTACATCATCCACCTGGAGACTGAATGGGAAAGAAGCCATTTCCTACAAAATAAACATAAGCTTTACTCTCAAAGTATATCCAGGAACGGTGTGCTTCTGACATTTTCCCCTTTTAAAAGAACCTGATTGGTTGTGAGCTGCTTCTCAATAAAAGCATGCAGCCTCTGGAAGAGCCTTCAAAAGAAAATGCCAATAATTAACAATTAACCAGAATTCTGAAAAGTGACAAAGACCTTGCCGTACCCTACTTTACCTGGCCTTAACTGGCAAGAACTAATGGTCAGTATACGCAAGCTGTGAGTCTGTCTCGAACATTCTTACAGAACATGCCTGCTTCAGAGCACATCTTCCAAGCCTCACTGAAACATGCCACTCTTAGACCACACCAATACTCTTGTAACAAAACACAGCCTAAGGAGATGATACTCGTTCATTCAAACAGTGCTTCGGCTAACAATAAGAAAACGCTATTTCAATGCTATGTAAATCTTACTGCAAAACAATGCATGTGTTTATTTTTATGTATTTGGACCAGAGGTCGAAGTAAGTGGGGCACGACGTGTCCATACTCTTTTGATTTATGGAAAATCAGTCCCCTACTTTTTGTAAAAAGTCAACCTTCCAGAGAGAGTTAAATCTGATAGTTTAAATGCTTCAACTGAATTGTCATTCAGTGAGTCTCCTGTGCTGTGAAACTGAAGCCGAGCAGACAACTAAACAAGCCTTCCTGTCAGGGTGCCTGCTTGCCTGAAAGAAATGCAAATGTGTGCTACGAGTTACTCTGCAAATGTGAAGGGTACTTTGCAAATGTAACGGATGCTTAGAGCCGGTACTGGCTTTAATTGATCGAGGCTTTATGATAAAAATAATTCATATGTTTGAGTGGTAGAGCAAAGAGTTAACAACTGAGCTGTGAAGGGCCTGCTACAACCTCTGGAAGTTTTGAAGAGACAGTACTGTAAAAAAAATGCATTACATACAGTCTGGGTATTACTAAAATCTATATGTTGGAAGCACCATTTTATCTTAAACCTTTTTGCACATTTTGTAATAATCTATCTTATAGTTATACTGTGGGTAATGTAAGCTTAAAATAATGACTTACGTATTCACAGTGCTTTCTGTCACAGGCTGTGATCTTGCAGCACTAACAATACACACCACTACTCTCCTGTGGACCACCCTCGATTTAAGTTTGTGGCTTTCTGGTTACACATAGACCACTGTAGTGCATTAGCTAAGAGAGGTTTTACAATCTACTGTAGTGCATCTCCCACTAACAACGTTTTTATTTATTTTTTCATTTAAGCTGCACATGATTTTATATGTCGCTATCTGACAGTGCAAGGAGCAAAAAACGTACAGAATATTTTAGGGCATATTCACAAACCCTCAGCGCAACCAGAGCGTCACTTTTTGTGACGCTGTTGTGGTACTGTGCACTGTGCCTTATTTACAAGGTGGCGTTCAGCCACATTCTATGGCTTAACGCCGCCTTGTAAATATGGCCCCATCACACGCAGCATTTTGCTTGGAAAGGGCTTGCAATAGGTGTTGTTGTGGGCATTCCATAGCAAAACCCATTGCATTTTGACACTGCCCCGATTCACAAGAAATTGTAAATTTGTAGCATCACCAAAATCTAACACAATCCCAGGGGGTGGCATTAGCATGGCACAACAAGGAGAAATACTTTCATTTCTCCTCGTTTTTTGCTCTTTCACTGTGTGCTGCATTTTGCAGCACACATAGAAAGAGCAAATTGCCATTGAAGATTTGCTATTGACACCTCCCTGCACAAAAACAATTTCCCCAGCTATGCAGCCATCTTTGCACCATGGCGCAACAGTGCCTGTGTTGGTGCGAGGCAGCTAATTTAGCGCTGTTGCAGGGGGCAACACAGGGATGTGCAATATTTTCGTAAATACGGCGCATCCCTGAGTTTCAGAACTGGCGCTGCCAATTTTGGCGCAGCACCACACTGCGGCAGTTCTTTGTAAATATACCCCTTTGTTTTTTCAGCTGCACCGTTGACCCCGCCCTCGTGCTCACTGCCCCTGCCCCAATACATACATCACAGTTCTTATACTTTTTTAATGCACTTCGACCGCTCATTGGGACCAAAGACTCAATAAAAAGCAACGTCCGTCGCTATTGACCTCGGGGAGCAACATGGCACACTGGATCTCATTGCTTTCTTTCAATTTACCCAGGAATCATAGTTCAAGAAAATAATTTTAAAGTTGCATGAGTAAAAAATTGTTTTTGCGGTTAACTATTCAACAGAACAACATAAATGTCAGTATTGCTTAAAATTCTGTTTTTCTGTCAAAGGTTGTATATGTTTCAAACCATTCTTTTCAGTATTTATGGGGACTCAGTACGGGGTTAATCTGAAACTACAAAATATCAAGTATTCTTGCTGTAAATATACATTTTCTAAATTCTAAATCCTACTTTTGTACTCCAATCTTGACATTTATTCGCATGCTTCCAGCAGTTTTCTTGCAGGCCCTGTTTTGGCAATGCTTATTCCCAATAGCACTAAGATCTATTTATACAACTGCCTGACAAGTAAATATTTTAAAAAAAATGAAAGTGTTGAGCAAGTATTGTTGAGACTGGTATGATATCACCAAGAGTATAAATCAACCATTATGAGCCCAAACAAACTCCGTTCTGGGAAAACGTGTGTCTCACAGAGATAGCCATAGAAGTATTTACGATGTATAAAAAGTAATCTGCTTCAGTTAATCAGAGGAAAGTATCTCTCAGAGGGACCTTATTTCCCACCAACTAAAGATAGAAGAGGACGGGGTCTGTTCCTCTGGAGCCCTTCCATCTTCTACCCAGAAACCACTCAGTGCCGGGGGATGGATGCATTATGAAACACGCGATTCTGACTGATACATTTATGCTTAATGCATATGTGTAAATAAGATGAATTGTGATTAAATAAACGTAAGTACTTGGGTGTTTGAGAAAAGTGTTTAACCCCTTATTATGTCTTATTTTCAGTTTTATACATTCGGTCGCATTCACTCAAAGCTATACAATGCAACATGGCCTTGCTGTCTGAGAAGTGCTAAGCTGATTGTCTAAAGGGTGTCAATGGGGCAATTAATCAAATATACATTAAGACGTTATATTTCCACATTAGAAGTTCCAGTGACATATCATAAAATGACCTGGGGTTGTGCCACTGAGATTCCAGCCACAACATCGTAACGACTCAAACATTATCAAGCACCCCTGAAAACCCTCACTTCTAATGACTGGCCGCCATCTCATCACATCACATTCCAGCTCTGAGGAAGCATCATTACTGTTATAACAGCGCGCGGGGCAGGACAGTTCCGAAGAATGTTATGAAATGTGTGTGCCTCAGGACTGGGATATCAGTGGTGCTACATGGAGTGATAGAAGAATATGTTGTAGTATCTCACTACTATAAGGATTGTGATAGTTGCAAATCAGAATATAGTTTCATTGTGAGAGCTCTGTGAATGTACAAGTACTGAGATATCAGTGCAGGCACGTGGGTGGTTAGGGGTACGTTGAGAGAATTCTGTGGATATCTCACCATTCTGAGTACGATCATGGTTCAGAATAAGAGAGAAGTGCACTGTGTGATTTGTGTCAATTTATGGCTATGTTATACCATGTAATTAATATTTATTGAGTGCACATATGCAGATCTTCATAGCACTATGTAAAACAATCAATATTTTACCAAGAAATAAAAACAGAGCAAAGAAAAGTCTGACTGTTCAACTGTTTGAATCTGAATAGGCATGATTAAGGGTATAATCCAGGTGGTAAGTATTCCAGCTTCCAAATGCTAGGACAGTCAAGGCCCTGTTGTTGTATTTATTTACTCACTGATAGTGCGCTGCTAGACCCCTATAGGTGATAAAGGCCCAAATTTAATAATGGTTTGCACCTGGTTTGCATCACTTTGTGAGGCAGAACCCAGCATAAAGTGTTAGGATCAGGACTTGTGTTGGATAGTATTCCAAAGTAATACAAAGTTGCGATATGCGTTCGTTTATTTTACTTTGAATCAAGCCGGCATTCCATGGGTGGTTCATGGGCATTCCAAAGCAACCATCCATGGGTTTGGAAGTAAATTCCTGTCTACAAACCTTGCTAGACAGGAATTTTTACAAAATCTTACACTTCTTCAGGGAAGGGATAACGAGAAGAAATGTTTTCATTTCTCCTTGTTAGGTTTCATCTGCACCCTCACTTGCGCACTGTGCTTGAGTGCTTGCAAAATCTTCTTGTGAGTTAAAACAAATCTTAAAAGGGTCTTAAAACCCACTCCTTGATTATCTGAACTTACCATTGGCATGCTCCAAAGTCTTTCTAATTTACGTACCTCTGATTGGCCAGAACACCGTCTACTTTCCTGCTCTCTGCTTTGTCGTGCATACCATTGTGTGGAGCCAGGACCAAGTAGTCCTTCCTTCCGCTGGTTACTTCAAGCTGCAGGTACATTTTTTATTATTTACTGAACGATTATGCTATCGGCACACCTGGCCTCCTCCCACTCTCTGCTGTGTTTTTACTTTGAGACATACACCTCATACTTACTTTCTCCTCTTGTCCCCTCCTTTACCCACACTCCTTTGTTTGTTTACCACCCTCTCCGTTCTTTTTTTATTTGGTTTGCCTTTTTTTACAGCATGAAGTTGACCTGAAAGTATCAGAGCACTTTGCATGACCGCCAGTTGCATTATACATGGACACTGTGCACCAGGAGGCAGCGGCCCGAGTATATTTCTTACATGGATGGATTTGGGGATCAATATTGCAGGGAATGCAAGTTTCAGGATGCTCTTCTTGGTTTAGCCTATGAGTTTTATCTGCGCATCGCTGTTTTTTCTGTACGTTTGTTTGCCTCCACATGGTGCATTCTTTAAAGGATATTTGTCTTTTTATTTCAACACTTTCATGCTTTTAAGAAGCAGCAAATGCTTTAGAGTTCTGCATTTTTGCTCTTGTTGGATGCAATGCAACGTGTTGAGCTTGAAGACACAGCTTTAGTGGACTGTATACATTACTTAGGCATTTTAGTACCATGCTTTCTGAGGATTCAACAAAACAGTTCAGCTTGCTGAGCAGTAACGGAGTTGTTTTAATGCTTGACCTGCACAGTGATTAACCTCTTAGCTGCTGGGCCTTCCCCCCCCCCCCGCCGAGTGCTGAGCACTTTTTTGGCTATTTGGGGTAGTTTGCGCTTAGGCCTTCATAACTTTTTGTCCACATAAGCTATCCACGCCAAAATTATGTCCTTATTTTCCAACATCCTAGAAATTCTAATGGTACCCAGAGTTTGTGGTTTCCCCTGGAGGAGACCAAGAAATTAGCCAAAATACAGTGAAAATTTCGTTTTTTTTAAAAAAATTGGAAAAAAGGGCTGCCGAAGAAGGCTTGTGGTTTTTTCCCTGAAAATGGCATCAACAAAGGGTTTCTGGTGCTAAAATCACCATCTTCCCACCTTTCAGGAACGGGCAGACTTGAATCAGAAAACCAAATTTTTCAACACAATTTTGGCATTTTACTGGGACATACCCCATTTTTACTATTTTTGGTGCTTTCAGCCTCCTTCCAGTTAGTGACAGGAATGGGTGTGAAACCAGTGCTGGATCCTGGACAGCTAAACATTTCTGAAATGTAGACAAAATTCTGAATTCAGCAAGGGGTCATTTGTGTAGATCCTACAAAGTTTTCCTACAGAAAATAACAGCTGAAATAAAAAAATATTGAAAGTGAGCTGAAAAAAACAGCCATGTTTCTCCACGTTTTACTCTGGACCTTTTTCCTGCAATGTCAGATTTTTTAAAGCAATATACCGTTACGTGTGCTGGACTCTTGCGGTTGCTTGTAGGTCATCAAGATACCTAGGTACCCAGAGCCAATAAATGAGCTGCACCTTGCAATGGGTTTTCATTCTATACCGGGTATACAGCAATTCATTTGCTGAAATATAAAGAGTGAAAAATAGGTATCAAGAAAACCTTTGTATTTCCAAAATGGGCATGAGATAAGGTGTTGAGAAGCAGTGGTTATTTGCACATCTCTGAATTCCGGGGTGCCCATACTAGCATGTGAATTACAGGCCATTTCTCAAATAGATGTCTTTTTTACACACTGTCTTACATTTGGAAGGAAAAAATGTAGAGAAAGACAAGGGGCAATAACACTTGTTTTGCTATTCTGTGTTCCCCCAAGTCTCCCGATACAAATGGTACCTCACTTGCATGGGTAGGCCTAATGCTCGCGACAGGAAACGCAACATGGACACATCACATTTTTACATTGAAATCTGACGTGTTTTTTGCAAAGTGCCTACCTGTAGATTTTGGCCTCTAGTTCAGCCGGCACATAGGGAAACCTGGTAAACCTTGGCATTTTCCAAAACTAGACACCTAGGGGAATCCAAGATGAGGTGACTTTTGGGGCTCTGACCAGGTTCTGTTACCCAGAATAATTTGCAAACCTCAATATTTGGCTAAAAAAACACATTTTCCTCACATTTCGGTGACAGAAAGTTCTGGAATCTGAGAGGAGCCACAAATTTCCTTCCACCCAGCGTTCCCCCAAGTCTCCCGATAAAATTTACACCTCACTTGTGTGGGTAGGCCTAGCGCCCGCGACAGAAAATGCCCCAAAACGCAACGTGAACACATCCCATTTTTTTTACAGAAAACAGAGGTGTTTTTTGCAAAGTGCCTACCTCTAGATTTTGGCCTCTAGCTCAGCCGGCACCTAGGGAAACCTACCAAACCTGTGCATTTTTTAAAACTAGAGATGTAGGGGACTCCAAGATGGGGTGATTTGTGGGGCTCTGACCAGGTTCTGTTACCCAGAATCCTTTGCAACCCTCAAAATGTGGCTAAAAAAACACATTTTCCTCACATTTCGGTGACAGAAAGTTCTGGAATCTGAGAGGAGCCACACATTTCCTCCCACCCAGCTTTCCCCCAAGTCTCCCGATAAAACTGATACCTCACTTGTGTGGGTAGGCCTAGCGCCCGCGACAGGAAATGCCCCAAAACACAACGTGGACACATCCCATTTTTTGACAGAAAACAGAGGTGTTTTTTGCAAAGTGCCTACCTGTAGATTTTGGCCTCTAGCTCAGCCGGCACCTAGGGATACCTTCCAAACCTGTGCATTTTTGAAAACTAGAGACCTAGGGGAATCCAAGATGGGGTGAATTGTGGGGCTCTGACCAGGTTCTGTTACCCAGAATACTTTGCAAGCCTCAAAATTTTGCTAAAAAAACAAATTTTCCTCACATTTCGGTGACAGAAAGTTCTGGAGAGGAGCCACAAATTTCCTCCCACCCAGCTTTCCCCTAAGTCTCCCGATAAGAATGGTACCTCACTTGTGTGGGTAGGCCTGGTGCCCGCGACAGGAATAGATCACACAATGGTCAATGTTGGTCCTTACATGAGGCAGCTGTTGACCCAGGGGTGATCCATTCCTGACGCAGGCACTAGGTGTAGGCACTCAAGTGGGGTAGTGTTTTTATCAGGACAGGTGAGGAATCACTGGGTGGTAGGACTTTTGTGGATCCCAGCACATTCCTGTAGTTTGTGTGACAGAAATGCGAGAAAAATAGAGTTTTTATTCAACATTTCAGCTTTGCAGGGTATTCTGGGTAAGAAAACTTTGGGGAATCCACACAAGTCACACCTCTGTGGACTCCCCCGAGTGCCTAGTTTCCAGAAATGTTTGGGTTTAGTGTGTTTCTCTATATGGCCGCCGAACCCAGGACCAAAAACACAGGTGCCTGCCTTACAAAACCAGTTTGTTTTGCGATAGATAGTTTTGATGTCTCCACATTACGATTTGGGCGGTGGAATTTGGGGCTGAACTAAATTGGGGAGCTCCCAAGAGAGCACTCTCTCTCTCTGCTTGCCGCTGCATTTACCTGCTCTCTGGGTTGGGCTAACCCACTATTACCCCGTTGCACAGACTGTGCTTGCGAAGGGACAGCTGGACTGTCCTCATCACCTCCCTCATAATTTACTGGAAGAGGAGTTATCGAATGGGACTCCTCCGACTGAAAAATCACTCCCAGAGTCTGCGCCATTGTCCTATCCCTCATATGCTGTCTCAGTATCTGATGTCTCAGTCTCTGATCCTATGTAAGAGCTGTACTCTATAACCCGAGTGACGGCAGCAGCCATCCATCAAGATGCCATCTCTGCTATTGGCTAAACTGTTTCTCGAAAACACTAGCCTACGTAGACAGTCACAAAATCGATGGTGTGTGTGAGATACGTGCAACAGTAGAGGCCACCTTACCTGCGCTACTTCTCTTAATCAGCACATTCTTTCAAGACACTCAAAAAACACCTTGTCACATACCATTCGTCACAGTCTTTAGCACCTCCTGCGCCCAGTCCAACAATCATTATTGGTACTCCCACCCCCTCCTCCTCGGATTCCCTCATTACCACCCAGCAAAAGTGCCCTTCCTCTCTCCATACCCGCCCTCCACCCGCACATACATTTCATTTGTATTATAGCGCAGGTAATGGCTGACTTTACTAATGTACTCAGCCTTTTACAAAAAATACAGATTTGCTCTTTGCAGTAGGCATATAAACCTTCTGTGCTTCTTTATGGCACTAAAACTGCCACTAGACAAGTCTGACCCTTTTGTAGCAGAAACATAATCACAATACTTACTTGACTTTTTTATTGCTGCCTAAAAGCTACAGTTGAAATGTGTCTATCGAAGTATGTGCATTGCTTTGAAGACGCAAGCTGCAACTGCAAGACAACTGGTGGCAAATATATATATATATATATATATATATATATATATATATATATATATATATATATATATATATCACTTTTATATGTGGGTCTGGTTTTCCTGGGGGCCGATCGCAGCCCCCAGGGAAACCACACACGTCTTGACAAAAGAGATTGATATATATATATATATATATATATATATATATATATATATATATATATACATATATCTATAGACCTATCTATAGATATATCCATGTAGATAGATATATCTACATAGATATATCTATATATATAGATCTATATAGATATATATATATATAGATATATATTTTTTTTAGTTGTTGTATGGTTTCCTTGGGAAACCCTACAACAACAAAAAAAAATATTGCCCCCACAGGGGTTCGCCCTGCCCACGGGCAACCCCCCGTCCATTTCTTTTTCTTTTTTTTTTAAATAAAATGTAGCCCCTGGGGTGGCACAATCACCCCCCCCCCCCCCACCCCCCAGGGGGACACCTACCTTTTTTTTTTTAAATATGACCCCGGGATGGGGGGCGGCCCGTTTTCCGAGGGGGCCGACCCCCCCAAGTGAAATCCCTGGTGCCTAGTGGTGTTTCCTGGCCCCTGATTGCAGCTGTGCTGCGGTTGGGGGCAAGGAAACACTTTCCGGAAGGCCTCCTAAGAAAGGGGAGAGCCTCCCCTTTCTTACGAGGCCTTCCCGAACGTGGGGAAGGCCATTTGTGGCCGTTTTCCCCATTGGAGCAGGAAGCTTCCTGCTCCGATGGGGAAATCCACAAAGTGGATCCACAAAAATCCACAAAGTGACGTCAGCGCGCCTCGTGACGCGCTGACGTCACAAAGGGGTGGGTGGGAGGCGAGGGGAGACACAGAAAAGCTTCCGTGTCTCCCAGGGGAATAAAAAAATAAAATCCTTGGGTGTAATGCACCCGAGGATTTATTAACCCCCTCCCTGGTGTCGGCCACTGGTCGTGACCCGCACCAGGGAGGTAGTGCGGGTGTCGGCCAGTGGCCGACGCCCGCATCCAAGGGGTTAACAAAGAACTGGGAGTCCATGTGGTATGTTGCTAATGTTTCCACCCCTTTGCTTGCTTTGTGCTTGTTAGGTTTCGCCTACAGAGCGATTGAGCAGTGCTTGTGAAATCTACTGGGTTTAAAACAAGCACTGGCGGAGCCAAAAGATTTCGCCTACTGTCCATATCATGGTACTTTTTTAACTTTAAGTTATATTACACAGCAGCTCAACTGCTCTGCAATTTGTAAAAAAAACATTGTCAAAGTCAATAGAATTTGCGTAAGCAAAACCTAGTGACTTTGCCCATGCTTGTTTTTCTAAGTTTGGATGCGTGCTGCATTGTACTACACACAAAAGCGTTTTTGTACTGATGAGACTACTTCCAGTCCAAAACCTATGCTTCAAAGAAGACACACACTCTTGCACCTTGGCGTAAAAGTTCACCAGCCCTGATGGGGGCAATTCTGGCATATCTTATTAGATATGGCATTTGTTTTCTCTCTTTCTTTAATGCAAAGCAGTGCAACAACTATATAGCTGTTCTGCCTTGCATCACAAATATAAAATTTGGGCCCCAGTGTTTGAGAACCAAGCTTAATTGAGAGAACTTACACAGCACCTGCAAGTGATGAATATACATTGCGAGGGCCTGATTGACAAAGGTAAACTTGGGATTTTGTGTAAGTTTACCTCAATTTTGTATTCAGGTGCGTTTTACGATTCTGCATTCCCTATATTTATGTGTTTGGAGTTCTCAGCCCTGATTGCAGAGTCTCCGGGTGCGGATAACTCAACACACGTAAGTATAGGGGGTGCATGGTCGTAAACATTTGCACGTAGTTTCTGAATGCTGAAAAGTAGTAAACTTACACAAAAGTGTACGTTTATCTTTCTGAATCAAGCCCAATATGTACAGAAGTGAGAGCTATATACATTGTGGTCAGCATCAGTACAAAAGCAGGGGAGATATACACATTTAAAATCAATAGCAATTGATCACCTGAAGGATCAGTACATAAGTAGTGCACATATGTTGGAGTGTAGTTTTTAATAATCAAAATTTAACATGAAAATGTTTGCGAATTAATGTATAATGATGCTGCCTAGAAAATGTATTTCTGTGCTTTTACTAAACGTGTATGAAATGTGCCCACGGGGAGTGGCCACCAATATATACGATGATAAATGAAATTGACTAATAATGAATTATTAATGTACAAATTTATGATTCTGTATTAGCATTAAGAGTTATATGTTAAGGTTTTGCTAAATTAATCACTAGGCCTTAGTTAGCATGAGTCAGGGCCTAGCTGCCCTGTCTTATTAAATGAGTTTTTCTAATGTGCAATGTGCTGACTTGCTGAAGGACATGTAGCCATACTTTTCCAGAAGCTAGAAGATGTGTGTAGTAAATTCTTTCTCATGAGACCCGACTTGCTCAAGGAGACATTCTTGCTGAATGCAACAGTGTAAACTTGCAACAGGTACAAGGTCGCCTGAACTGGTAAAGACAATGGAACTAATGACTGGGACAGCGAGAACAAGAGTTTGTACCTGATATCCTACCCGTTGGAGACGTCAATTACAGGAGCCAATAAATTACGTGAGAACTGTTCTAAAGTGAAATCCTAATGGGGTGATCCACAGATTATTGGATAGAGATAATGATGCACCAAAATTTGCCCAATTGGAAATTAGGGGACTATGCAACAAGATTGATATACCCTCGTGTCACAAGGAGAAATCAGCCATTCTCTGCCATTCTTAGCCATTGCCTAGCCATTACGTGCCGTCTTTGCTGTTACCTAGCCTCTTGTCACTCTGTCTTAAAGACTTTTGCTGTTTGACCCTTGAAACCATCCTCACCTTGGTCTTGCCTGATTCATACTTTTCCTCCTTATGAGGTAAGTGTCCCTTATTACCTATCTTGCTGAACTTTGCTGTGTTTCCTGGCTGATGGCAAATCACTTATGTCCTGAGGACGAAGACTGACTCTGAATGCTGACCCATTACGGAGGGTAACTATATGATGATGAAATTGTAATTGTCTGTTTTCCTTTTCTTTCTAGGTACCTCTTGCTTCCTTTTGATAGAGACGATATTAGATGTTTTCGTTGCTAAATTGTTTTGCATGAAGCCCAACATGCTAATGCCAATTCAAGGGTAGTTAAGGAGTTCACTAAGAAGGACGCAAATAGACAAATGACTGAATCTATGCTTTGTTGAATAATGCGCTAATGATACTCTGCTAAGATTAATCCATGTTGACGTCGTGCTTTGTTCTAATGTTTATGATCTTTGCTTTGATGAAATCTTATTCGAGCTGTCATATTGTTACATTGCTGATGTGTTTTCTGGTATTGAGACTAATAACCTTACTAGTAGAGTGCAACCAATAGGGAATAAATATCATAAATCTTACTAAATTTTGTGTGGTTATTCATGAATGAAAGGTCATAGTGTGGTTTAATTCTTATCAATGTCATTGATTAATTTGATTGATTTGCCATTGTGAATATTGATGAGGTTATTGACCTATTGAATGATATGTTGATTAGCAATCTCGTTTTAAGGTGTCTTCAATCAGGGTCAAAAGATTCATCGGCCTAAAACAAGTCCCAGAGTGAATAAATTATCTAGATTGGGACGCATTATTAGTTCTGGTAGCGGAGGACGGTTTAGGCCCTTTGGGGCCCTAGGACGAGGGACCACTGTTTTAGAAGTATTTTTTTGAGATAATGCAAATTGGAGGTATGATGTGCCACTAAGTCCCAAATGACTTTCCCGGAATCTCGGAGCTTGCCTAAGTGAGTTGGGTATGTTCTCGGCGTTCTAGTGATAAGTATGCGTGCCGTAGCATTTGCGCTTGCTCAGCTTATGCATACCGCAGGTGAATTGTGAAGGTTTGTGAGAATTTAGGCCAGGTAATGTTTTAGTAGGAGTGGGCGTACTCCGCAGTATGAGAGTAGGGAAGTCAGCGAACTTCATGTGAATGTGGCGCTTTGTGCTAAAACATTGTCCTCGTGGTTGTTGGTGAATTACAGACCCGGCTTGGTCTAAGACTCCGGAGTATATTGATAAGTGTATGCGACACTTGGTTTATGTTATAATTTGCCCGGTTTAATAGGTCAATCAGGCGTGGTTGAAGAGTCGAGTTTGAGTCAAAGTGTACGAGTGAAACCTTCGATGGAGATTTGGCAAGTTCTAAAGTGCACTAGGACGAGCCATTGACAAGTCGAGAGTAGAATTTGTGGGTCAAATTTTGCTTGCGAGTGCGGGATCTGAGAAGGAGAGAGTAGCGGCCGAGCCTTCAAGTGAAATCTCTGTAAAGTTCTCAAGCGATTGTGTTACCCTTCCTGTAGTAAACCGGCAAATTTGGGTTTTGTTGTTGAAGTGCTCCTAATAAATTGCATTAGTTTGCGTGGATCCAGAGTGAGGAAGACAAGCCGCAGTATGTGTGAGTGTGACGTCATTGGAACTGCGCTGGGGTAGGTCAGCTAGTGAGAAGGGTCGCACGCGGATTGACAGCCGTCAGTGAGAGGCAATTGGTTGAGAAGGTAGGTGAAGAGTGTTTTGGGAACTAAAGTAACTTCCTGATTAGATTCTAAAACGAAATAAAAGACGCAAAAATGACGTTTTTCAAGGCTTTAAAGAGTGCTTTGAGGGGAGATGTGTACATTACAATGAGTGTGGGGGAACTTACACCGCCAGAGGATACTCCGGCTTATGCCGTAATGGAGGAGAAGGGAGTCGCGCCATGTCTTTGGCTAAAGCAATGGTGCAAATTGACAGAGAAAGATGGGTGTTTGGCGTTTCCAGAGAATGGAACCTTTAACATAGGGGTTCTAGAGAATTTGCGGAAAGCGCTAAATGAGCAAAAGCCTCCTCCGAGACCAGCTCAGTTTGAGGAGTTAGCGATTTGGGAATTGATGGCCATACGACAGAGGCAGCAGAAATTCGAGAGGAGAATAAGGAAAGCAGAAAAGACTCTAGCGGAGGCTAGATGGGATAGTGAGACCAGGATGTGGAGAAGGGAAATAATCGACGGAGTTAGGATGTTTCCGGCAATAACTCAAGAGGCCGAAACACAAGGACGAAAGGCCACTTGTAGAACAGACAAGGGCTCTAGCAAGCAAAAGGAGACTCAGAAGTCTTGGGCAGATGCAGATGATTCAGATGATGATGAATTCCTTAATCAGTTGTTACATGATCGACCACCACCATATGCCATAAGTGACAATAGACCGAGTACTAGTGCAGGTCCAGTAAATGCGGCACAGAATCAGGAGACCACGAATACAGCGCAGGCAAATAATGTTACCACATCAGTTCCGATACAGAATGGTGCTAGTGTATCCACTGCACCCGAGATGCAGATACAGTTGCAGCCACCGCCCGTTCAGAGGCTCTACCCCGATGTCCCAGTATTAGAGACGACTACGAATTTGATGGTGCCGCCTGAATCAGTATACACGGGATCAAAATTAGTGCAGATTGAGCCAACTCCACATTTGCTGCCCCAGTCGCAGCAACAGGTGGTTCTGAATTACACTTCAGTCACAGGACCGCAGTCAGTTACAACACCTGTAATGAATCAAGCCTGGGAAATGGACAGGCACCAGCTGCTATATCTTTGCCAATTACCGTTGGTCCGCCAGTACCGCTTTATGCGCAGGCAAAGCCTAGTGTATGTGACCAAGGAGTAATGACTCAAGAGGTGATAAGAGGAGGGTTCACAGGAAGCTCCCAAGGGATGACACTGGGAGAACAGGCAGCTGAGAGATCTAGATCCTTGTTGGACTTCAGTCCGATTGGGGTTCCTTTAGAGACCCTGAGACAAGCAGGTTTGGGTCTGTTGACTCCACAGGTACTGAGTGCAAATACGTCACAGACACCGATGGTGCAAGCTGGAAATGTTTCGTTGCAAGGTTTGACGGTGCAACAATTGAATGAATGGTTAGACAAGCTTAGCACTCCACAAACTACTCCTGCTACAGCAGAGCGGTCAGAGAGAGAGGAATACCTGAATTTTGTGAGATTGGGTGTGGAAGCAGCTGAGTTAGTTGAAGGAAGCATGGAAGTGAACAGGTTAGAATCATACACTGAAGCAGAACTGAGGTATTTGTGCCCGAAAATAACCAAGAAAGTGAGTAAGGTGCACCAGAGGTTAGCAAACCTGGCAGACAAATATGGCATAGACTTAGACAATACTAAGCATCTGAAGAGGAGTTACAGGTTAGACTTCGAGCCTAAAGATTTTGATCACATGAGGTCTACTGGAATGAAGGCACACCTTAAAGAAATACTACAGAGTGCTCAAGTTTGGGGAGCGTTAGAAAAGTGGGAAGGCAGATGGGCAAAGAAGAGAGATAAGAGGAAAAGTGACTGCCTGGAGCAGCAGCAGGCGAAAGCTGTGGCAGATACGGGAACAATAAAGATGTTACCAATGAGAGAAACAGCTGGAGGCGTTCTAGTTCATGTACCATGATCTAGAGGAGACATTTTGTAATTCACCAATGACTACCCCAGGTTGAGGGAAAAGCCAATAGAGTGGTATCAGCAGACGGACAGGTTTGTGAAGCTTGCGAAATGTCTTTGGGAAGATTTGAATACCCTGTTTGAGATTAAAGTTCCAGCTGATTTGTGGCTTGAGTGCAAGAGGAGTGTGGATTTGCCGACAGCGGAACCGCCAAGGGACAGGGCTACAGGAGCACCGTCTCCTGAGGTGATGAAGTACTACTTTAAGGTGATTGGGTTTTTAAAACAGAAGGTGTCGCCGAAAGTTACTGATTGGCAGAAGATTGATCGAATGGCACAAGAAGGCAAAGAGTCGATACATACTTACTATGAGAGATTGTTAAAGGCGTTCAAGCACTACAGTGGCACAGAGGTCATAGAACCGAAAGACATGAATAACCTTGTGTTCAGGTTTGTTGAAGGATTGAGGCCAGAGATTAGTCAGAAGATTAAGAATCATTTGATCTGTTGGCAAGCGAAGCCAATTGATGACGTGTTACAGTATGCAAAATACTGTAGTGATGACGTTGAATTGAAGCAGAGAAAGCTGAAGGAGAAAGTGATGGTGATGCAAATTAAGGCAGCTCAAGCAGGGATGTAGGGAAATGGAGTACAGCAGATGCTGCAGCAACCGCAAGGAAACGTAATGTTTCAGACACAAACGAGAGGCCGACGTCGAGGAGGTTTTCTGAACCGCGGTCCAGATTTGAATACTGTTGTGGTTCAAAATGACGTGCAAGGGATGAAAAGGATGTCACCATGCCAAGCGTGCGGTGGCGTGGGACACTGGAAGCGGGAATGCCTGATGATGGTACAGGATGGTGTTGTTCAACAAAGCAGTGATGTCGGTGCATTTCAAAATGTAAGGAGTCCAAGAATAAGGGGTCAAAATCCAAATTTTCTGAATAACATGGTTCAGATGAAGGGTCTCCAGCCCATGCAACAAATGCAAATGCCACGTATGCAACAAGTGTAGGTGCAGCAGGTTCAACAGCAGATTCCCGTGGTACCTAGACAGCAAATGCAGTTGCCTTTAGCTCCAATGGGACAGCAACAGGTGATGCTTCCTCAACAGGTCACAGGCCAAACAATGAGTCAAAATAATGCAGTACAACAGTTCCCATTGCATGGTGGGAATGGAATAAACGATGAATGGTCGGATGACTGTTCAGATAGTGAGGAGTGTAGGCTTGTAGCATCCCTAGAAGTAGATCAGAGGGGACCTTATGTACAGGGAAAGGTTATGGGTCACAAGGTTTCATTCCTGGTTGATACGGGAGCTACACGCTCTACAGTCAGGGCGTACAATAAAGGTGGTAGGAGTAGCAATTCAGCTCCTGACAAATCCGATTACAGATCCGGTCCAAGTTGAGATTGGTACCTTCCAGGGATTGCACAGATTTGTATTCTATGATTCAAGTCCCGTGTCCCTACTGGGAAGAGACTTGCTGTGTAAGACGAGGTGTTCAATCACCTGTTCCAGTGAAGGAATTGAGGTGCAGACAAACAGTGATGATGAAGGGGATGATGGTCAGATCTCAGAGCCTGAGATGGAGACCACAGATGAGGAGTACCCTTTGAGAAGCTTCTTCCCAATGTTCACAGTGACCGATTTGCCAGCAGAATTACAGGGAACAGTGACAGAGAAGGTGTGGGACTTGACAGGAAAGGAAGTGGGACTGATAAAAGGAGTAGAGCCAGTCAAAGTAGATGTGAAGCCAAATGCCATGTTTCCCCAGGTACCACAGTACCACATGGCACAAGATGTCCTTATACAGGTGACGCAGATAATTGCAGACTTTGTAAAACAAGGGGTCCTGAAAGAGGTGATGAGCAGCCCATTTAATTCACCAATAATGGGATTGAGAAAGCCATGTGGGAGGGTCTGAATTGTCCAAGACCTGAGGAAAATTAATGACATAGTGGTAAAATGTTGCCCGATAGTGCCAAATCCAGCTGTGATCATGTTCCAGGTCCCATGTGATGCAGAATGGTTCACAGTCGTGGACTTGTCTCAAGCGTTCTTTTCGGTGCCTCTTCATGAGGATAGCCAATTTCTCTTCAGTTTCAAGTTCTTGGACAAGGTTTACAGTTAGTGTCGAATTCCCCAAGGGTTTTCGGACTCGCCTTCCATCTTCAATCAGATATTGAAGAAGGATTTGGAATCATTGGAACTGCCTTTTAATTCGACTCTAGTGCAGTATATTGATGATTTGTTGATTGCGTCCAAAACAAAAAATGACTGCAGGTATGATACTATTGCCTTGCTGAATCACTTGGGAAAGAATGGACATAAAGGGGGTCATTATGACCCTGGCGGTTGACGGAGAAGTGGCGGTTTTACCGCCAACAGGCTGGCGGTAAAACATTTGAATTATGACCATGGCAGTTACCGCCATGGTCATCCACCACTTCTCCGATCAGACCGCCATGGCGGAGACGCCCGCTGGGCTGGAGACTTGGGTCTCCAGCCCGGCGGCCGTCACAAGACCGCCGCCAGTATCATGACCCGGCTTACCGCCATGGAGTTCATGGGGTTTGGAACCGCCATGAAATCCATGGCGGTAAGCACTATCAGTGCCAGGAAATTCCTTCCCTGGCACTGATAGGGGTCTACGCCAAACCCCACCCCCTCCCCCGAGTCCGTCCCCAACACCCCCCACCCCCCTGCCACACCCCAAAGGTGGCAGGACCCCCCGCCCCACCCCTACCCCCAACATCACAACACAGACACACACCCGACAAGCATGCAGACACCACCAACACACATTCCCGCACACACACAAACAAACATGCCAACAGACACACACACAGTCATACACGCACACCCTCATTCAGACATACACGCACACATCCATACAGATATACATACAGACAGACATGCACACATTTCCATTCACACTACACCCCTGCATGCATACACGCACTCACACACCCCCTCTACATACTCACACGCACACCCCCATGCACCCACACATCACACAACACCCCCCATCCCCCTCCCCTAAAGGACGATCAACTTACCTTGTCCGTTCATCTTCCGGGAGGGGACAGGATCCATGGGAGCTGCTCCGCCGCCAGCACACCGTCAACAGAACACCGCCACGCCGAATCACAGAACGTAGAGCAACCTTCACTTCCCCGCCGCCCGCCAGTATGGCTGCTGGCGGCTCTCTGTCCGGAAAAGGACGGAGGGCTGCCAGCAGTCATAATACGCCGAGCGGAAAACCGCCACTACTGGTGGTCTTCAGCACGGCGGTCCCTCGGTGGTCTTGTGAAAAGACCGCCGAGGTCGAAATGACCCCCAAAGTGTCCCCAAAGAAGCTGCAGTACTGTCAGAGAGAGGAGACGTACTTAGGCCACCTGATTGAGAAAGGGTCAAGGAGAATATTGAAAGAGAGAGTGACAGCCATACTACAGATTAATCCCCCGACATCCAAGAGAGAGGTTAGGATGTTTTTGGGAATGGTGGGCTACTGTCGCCAGTGGATTCCAAACTTCTCAATTATCTCTAAGCCATTGGTAAGGTTGACCGCTAAGGAGGTTAAGGATGGCCGGATACCCTAACTATGTCTGAGAAAGAGATGAGGGCATTCATTGAGCTGAGAGATTGTATGTGCAGGGCTCCAGCTTTAGTTATGCCTGACTACACAAAGCCTTTTGTCCTGTTTTGTCATGAACGTGATGCTTGTTCTTTGTCTGTCCTGACACAGGTCCATGGAGGTGCAAACCGCCCAGCAGCATATGTTTCAGCTACTTTGGACCCAGTTTCAGCAGAATTACCGGGTTGTCTGCGTGCAGTTGCAGCAGTTGGTCAAAGCCTTACTCAGTGTGAAGGCATAGTGATAGGACATCCCTTAACAGTAATGGTCCCACACTCAGTCGAGATACTACTCACCCGAACAAAGACGCAGCATATGACAAATGCCCGCCTAACAAAATACGAAAGAAACAATCATATTGGGGTCACCTAATGTGTCTTTGAAATGCTGTACTGTGTTAAACCTGGCAACTTTGCTTCCTAATGAGAATACAGATGTTGATGATACTGAGGAAGTAGAACATGATTGTCTTGAGGTAACAGAACTGTGCACCAAACCGAGACCTGACATTGAAGATACTCAATTGGAAGAAAATGATTACATTATCTTTATCAATGGTTCATGTCTGAGAGACTCAGTGGGAGTACTGAGAGCTGCATACGCTGTGTGTACAATCACTGGTATCCTAGAAGCATCTTGGCTCGAAAGAGTGTACTCTGCTCAAGTGGCTGAATTGGTTGCTCTTACTAGGGCATGCCATGCCGCGGACAAATTAAAGGTCACTGTCTATACTGACAGCAGATACGGATTTTGAATTGTCCATGATTTTGGCCAGCTATGGTAACAGAGGGGTTTCATGACCTCTTCTGGTTCTCCAGTGAAAAATGGCGAAAGGATTAAGAAATTGTTGCACACGATTCAGTTACCTCTTGAAATTGCCGTGGTGAAATGCAGCCCTCATGTGAAAACACAAGACTTTGTGTCAATGGGAAACGGATATGCGGATCAAGTTGCAAGGTTTTGTGCATTGAACTGTAAATTGTTCAAAGATCAGTGGGAATTGTTACCTGAAACTGAAAATGAGACATGCACAGGTTACGCATTGGGGGTGGTTGACACAATGGAAGAACTAACATTTTGCAGGGACGTGCCAGCAGAGAAGAGAAACGTTCTTGGCTTAAAATGCAATGTGTACAAAGACCAGATGATTTGTGGGTTTCAGATGAGGGGATCATTTTGTTTCCAAACAGTCTCTTGTTACAGTTTGCAAGGTTTTACCATGGTCAAGCACATATTGGGAGAGACGCAATGATCATATTGTTCAAAATTGATTGGTTCAATCCGAAATTCAGACAAGCTGCAGAAGTAATCTGTCACATGTGCATCATCTGTCAGCAGATGAATGCGGGTAAAGGGACTGTGGTGAATTTGAACCATATTGGGAGAGCAGGAGGTCCATTTAGCAGAATGCAATTGGATTTTATTGAGATGTCTGTGTGTGGAGGTCTGAAATACGTGTTGGTGATTGTGTGTATCTTTAGTCACTGGATTGAAGCATACCCCACCCGTAGGAATGACAGTCTCACAGTAGCGAAGTCGCTGCTTAGGGAGTTGATACAACGTTTCGGGTTCCTGATCTCTTTCGAGTCAGATAGAGGAAGTCACTTCAACAATGAGGTGGTTAAGCTCTTGTGTGCAGCATTGAACATTGAACAGAAGGTGCATTGTAGCTACCTTCCTGAAGCCTCAGGATTAGTGGAGCAGATGAATGGTGCATTGAAGTCGAGAATTGCGAAAATGTGCTCAGCTACGAATTTGAAATGGCTAGATGCATTGCCCTTAGTGCTAATGTCAATGAGAAATACACCCAACAAGAAAACAGGACTATCGCCTCATGAAATTCTTATGAGCTGAGCTATGAGACTGCCCGCAGTGGCTGCAAATGCTCTTGTGAATATCACGGATGATATGGTGTTGGACTACTGCAAGGGTCTGGCTGACGTGGTTTGCTCTTTCTCTCACCAGGTGGAAGCAACCACACTGCCACTGATTAATGATCCATGTCACAATCTGAAAGCTGGTGACTGGGTTGCTGTCAAGAAACACTTGAGGAAGTCATGTTTGGAGCCACGTTGGAAGGGGCCGTATCAAGTAATACTGACAACTACTACTGCTGTGAAATGTGCGGGAATTCCAAACTGGATCCATGCCAGTCACACAAAGAAGGTGACGTGTCAAACTGATGTGGGAACTTGAGTTGTCGAAAATAACAGCTACAGAAAAGGAAGTCTCAGGGCCGGAGAGTAATCAAAGGGAAACTGAGACTGAAGGAGAGCCCGTTGAGGACGGCTTGGTCACTCAAAAAGCAAACGGGATCCAGAAGGGTGACGGTGAGCCTATCTCAACTGAGGCACCAGTAGGACCGACCCAAAGAGAGGTCCTCCCAGAAGCAGACGGATACAGGTTTGAGGTTGAGCCCCTGACAGACCCAGAAGGCGAAGGAGTTGAGGCGTAAGAAAGTCAAAGTGTTCAGACTCCTCCTGCGCCACTTGCAGGTCCAGCAAGAGAAAACACCATAGCACAAGAGGAGGGAATTGAACAGCAACATGAAAAGCCGAACTGTAAAAGGACACTGAGAGGAGATAAGTGGCCAGAGTCACAAGCTGAAAAAGGGAAAGTGGTCATCAATGAAACAATAGAAGAAGAGCTCGATACCACAAGGAAAGAAGACCTGAGTGAAGGAGAGTTGCAGGGTGACCGCAAGTTGAAAAGAAAGAGAATAGCAAACAGAAGATATGCGGATCCTGAATGGGCTTATGCAACGACAGCTGAGTGGCAACAAGAGTTCTTGGCATTCTGTTTTGATCGTGAAGTTCCTGGCCAATATTATGGTACTTGAAGTTGGCTACAAAGAAGAGACTGTGTTAAGCTGAAATTGAATAAAGGGAAACCCGAGAAAAGAGACTAATGAAAATTACCAGATGTGACACTGTTAACCTGAATTGAATTTGAAAACCGATTGTGGCAAGCTGCTAACCTGATTTGACAAGACCCTCAGAGTGAATGAGAAAGCTGTAAATACTTGCTGAAGAAGGACTTTTTGCCTATCTTTGCTGAAAAAAAAGAGAGTTATTAACAATCCTTACTTTAGTTGTTTACACTTATAGTACTTTACTTTCTGATTCTTTACAGATCATGCCCAGGTCGGGAGATGACGTTGAGGGAAATAAGTGCTGTAAATATTTGGGTATTGCTTTGGGTATTGTGTGTGTGATATTCATTATAGCTATATTTGTGGAAATGCGTTTGGTGGATGAGAGTGAAGCTAACAAAGCTACAGTTTCCGAGACTGCTACACTAACACCGTGGGATAGGTTTGAGCAGGATACAAAGTATTTGCATGACGAAACTAATACGAAAGGGGAGCTGTCTACTAATGTTTTCTATCGCTTGCTGAGTGGGTATGTTGACACTATGGATCCGAAGGCTTGTTATGTGTGCACACAAATTCCTCTTTCAGTCCAAGAGGGAGTTACATATCACAGCTTGCCATTAACATATGGGATTAGTTGTAGTTTGCTACTAACGCGTTTTTATAATTAGGAAGAAGTGCAATATTTTTACTCTAACTATGATTTAGTGTTCTCTTATGTGCCTATCATAGAAGATTTGAATAGTGTAGCTAAATATTATGCCATAAAGTTGATTAAAGGATTCTTTGAGCATAGAATGACAATTAGTACTTCATATGCGCACTGCAATAATTTGACATGCTTGCTTACACCTGTAGTAAAGAGCTTCTAGATCACACTGAAGATAGAAGGAGGGTTTTAAAGGGGAAATTAGAGAGGGGCTTGCAGCAATGATCATTCCTTAGTAATAGCAATAATGGGGTTAGGGAACAAGGGAAACTAGCTTTAGATGCGAAACATGTAGGTAAGCTTTACATTACACGGCCGAAGTCATACTATGACAATGTGTTTGTGGGAACGAGTGAGTGTAAGCATGTGTTTTTGTTTCAGAATAAATGGATGTTCATGATAATGGAATGGATCAAGCGATCCCAGGGGTCTATTATATTTGTGGACTTAGTGCTTATTACCGTCTTCCAAAGGGATGGTATGGGACATGTTATTTGGGAATAGTTTTCCCAAAGATCTACCAACTAGAGGATTTAAAGAAATTCCGAAAGTGACGGAATTACTTCGTGCTAGACAAAAGAGAGAAACTGCTGCTGGTGAAGTAGGATACATATTTGGAGCAATAATTCTTTCAGTGGGAGTTGTTTTGACCTCCATAAAGATTTGAAAGTTGTCTACTATTGTGGATAACATGCTCACAAACTTCACAGGGGCTATACTCCTGATGGATACTGAACTTCCTGCGGAGAGGGCTATGACTCTTCAAAACTGGCTTGCTTTAGACATTCTTTTAGCGAAAAGTGGCGGAGTCTGTAAGATGCTTAATGAGCATCACTGTTGTGCCTATATTCCGGATAATAGTAATGAGATTAGAAGTATGCTTATTAACCTAACAAGAGATAGTGCAGATTTTAAAGAACTGAAAGAACCAGGAGTCTGGGAAAAGGTTGGAGAGGGGTTTGCGCATGTGGGAAGTTGGTTTAGTGGTCTTTGGCATGGGTTTTTGGGAAAATTAATACAGGGGATAGTAATTGTTTTGGCTTGCTTATTTGGACTATGGTTATTGAGTAAATGTAGTAAAAGGGTTAAAACAAAATGGGCAAGAGGGGCGTGTCCAAGATGGCGACCGGGTCGGACGCATAAGCTGCAGCTCCGACCCGGCCTACAACTAAAATCCTGAAAAAACAACGCCGGGTGGGTGAAAACGATCCCTACCCGGTTTGGAAGCCAGCGTGGCGGTGGCGAGGGCGTGCACGGACCCGGAGGAGCTGACCGGGCTGTCCAGTGCGACCCGAGGGATCCTAGCATTGCCGCTCTCGGCCGCGCTGCTGCGCGGCCGCTCGAGGAGACGCCCGAGCGATTCCAGGCTGGGGATCGGAGGCGGCTGGAGCCGCGCTGGTATGCGGATCGTGTAGCTGCTCGAAGAAGAGCCGGGGCGGCCCCGGGCTGAAAATTGGAGGCGGCTTGAGTCGCGCTGACTGCGAAACACGTGGCCGCTCGGAGAGGCGCCTGGGCGGACCCGGGCTGAAGGCCAGAGGCAGCCGGAGCCGGGCTGGCTACGAATCGCGGTGCCCTAGGAAGATCGTGAGTAAGAGACTCGCATGTAAAGACGTCCCGCTACGAGAGTGAGGGCCATCCGTCCCTGACTGTAATACTGGTGAGACAGAGGCGAGTGGGCGCGCGGCCCCGGGGGGTCTGATTGGGACATATGCCGCAATTCAAACCTGAATGTGGACTGCAGCGTGACACCAGGTCGATTGTTCGCGCAGGGAGGCACCAGGGTGCTGATGACCTTAAAAAAAAAAAATAACAGTTGACTGATTTAACCTCGAATAACAAAAATGGCTGGGAAACAATAGGCTCGAATCTCGAGGAGCCCCGTTTTGCCGTGCTCACACTAGAGGGATACTGAACGGCCTGAGCAGCGTACCCCACAGTCTTGCTGGATCCCTAAAAAGGATAGGTAGACCTCTAGACGGTAGACCAATGCTCGGAATGCCTCTGCACACATAGAAGCATAGATTTTAAAAGAGCGTAAAGAGGACGTGTTGGATCCTGAATAGGCGATAGCAGTGTGAGAAAGTGATGGATCAAAGTAATTAAGGCATGGAAAGAAAAATAGTACCTACTAGGCAGTTTGCAGAAGCTCCGTTGCTATAATAGCGCAGAAATAAACAGTAATAAAGTCGGTCCTTGGTAGTGCCGTACGGTGAGTGTGCGGTGAGAGGAGGAAAGTAAACTACCTGACGTCTACAGGCATTGGGCCTACTCAGCGCCAGAGATAAACTGTCGATAATCTCTGTGTCACAATCAAACAATGCTGAGCTGAATTCAGAGTTCAACAATAACTTTAAACGCGAATCACCTGATGGGAAAGCCAAAGACCCCACGTGTGCCACCTGAAAACATGGACCCAACTAAAATGCCTCCATCATCTGAGACCACAGTCACGCACCAAACCCTTCAAGATCTAAAAGAGACACTGCAAAAGCACTCAACACAATTTGAAAAAGTGTTGCAAGCTATACTGGATACCAAAACAACTCTGGAAGCGAAAATTGGCTCAATCGCAGAAGATGTTAACTTGCTTCGGGCGGATCAACAGGTGCTGGCGGAAAAGCTCGCCGAGCTTGAAAAAGATACGTCACACCTCACACCAGACATGTCAACAGTTAAATCCCAATTAAGTGTTATAACAACAGAAGTCGAGACACTCAAGCGAAGAGCCGAAGAAGCTGAAAGCAGATCGCGCCGGAATAACATCCGATTCGTTGGATTCCCAGAACGAGCCGAAGGCCCAAACACAGAACTCTTTATTGAAAAGTGGCTGACTGAAACGGTGTTCAAGAAGGATGTTCCGAAGTTCTTTTCGGTGGAGCGCGCCCACAGGATACCAGGCAGACCCCCGCCACCAGGTGCCTCTCCACGCCCCCTAATAGCAAAATTATTGAACTATCGTGATAGAGACCTTATATTACAACTATTTCGTAAATTTAACCCAATGCACTTTGAGAACACACAAATAACCGCTTACCCGGACTTCACAATGGAGGTACAAAAGAAACGTAACTCATTCTACCGGATCAAGGAGCGTCTCAGAGAACACAATATTAAATATTCTCTGCTGTTCCCAGCTAAACTCCGAATACAAGATGCCTCCCGTACTTTATTCTTTACTACTCCTGAAGATGCATGGACATGGCTTCATGCAAAAGGCCTAGCTGACCCTCCATCTCCTATTGATAAAAGTCTACCCCAGAGAAATAAGCACAAACCTCGCAGTAAACAAGGCGGCAGACCTTCCCCTGAACAATCTCGAGCTGAGAGATCGCATCTGTTACAATCCGCGCAACGCTTTGCCAATGTGTCACCGACACATTACTCTGAGCAATCAGAAGCCGAACCTGATCTAGAGTTAAATTCAGACTCCACGGAAACTGACCGGGGTCCAGTCCTCACTCCACGCGCAGCTGATGACATTTGTTAAAAACTTGCTACCAGATACAGGATACTATACAACCTGCTGTCCTTGGTTGGGCACTGTCGTTGTTTGAAATAGAATAAACCCTCCCGGGGAAATGTGTGCCCGCCCCGCCGCTGCTTAGATCTGGCAACGTTTATAACATACGTAAAATAGGCCGGTTCTACATCATTCAACTACCCGTAGCCATGGAACACCCTCCGCACTATAAGGACTGTTACCCCAAGATGACAAGTTCTGTCACCCCCTTGTTCATATCATATCCGCTACTGTTGTTAAATATAGCGGATCTTGTAGTTGTAGCAGAACGTTCAGTTTTATTGTTATTCGTATTGACATGTATTAATTACAGAGCGTCACACCATAATGTAAACTACAAAAATAAGTCACATATCTCAGGAGCCGGGAAGCTAGTTGTAGGGTATAGATATCAAAGCACAAAGAAAATTTGGGCATACATAACCACAGGTGGTAACCCCACCAAATATCTAACTCAAATTCCATGTCATCCCAAAATAAGAGCTATGCTACTCAATATAAAATCTTAACATGGAATGTAAAGGGCATGGCTTCCGCAAATAAAAGACAACGGATTTATACATACCTTAGGCGGCACCAAATACATATGGCCATGTTGCAAGAGACCCATTTGGATAAATCCTTGCTTGCACTAACTAAAACAAAGTGGAAGGGTCAATTACATGGAACTACCTTTTCGTCATATGCCAGAGGGGCTGGAATCTGGATAGCCCCAGGGGTCCCATATGTTGTGCTCCGTATACAGTGCGACCCAAATGGGCGGTACGTAATTTTAGAGGGCGCGTTAGATGGCGACCCATTAGCCCTGATAACCTTATACTCCCCTAATACAAACCAACGTGAGTTTCTTAGGACAATGGGCAGCAGCCTGCTCAGGGATCCTGCAATCGATACCATATGGGGCGGAGATTTCAACGGTGTTATTGATATCCTAAAAGATCGCTCCACCCCCCCACTTGAACAAGCCCCTGCTAAGCGAGCATCGCTTGATTTGATGGAATGGGCTGCCAATAACAGGTTAACTGAAATATGGAGAACCTCTCATCCCACTTCACGCGAATACTCGTTCTATTCACCAGTACACAAACTCTACACTAGGCTAGATATGTTTTTCACTACGTCTAACATAATCCCAAAGGTGACTACATCTGGGTACTTAGCCCGCACTATATCAGATCACAATCCACATTACTTAACGCTGATCTGGGGTTATACTCATGCTCGCATTCCAACGTGGCGCTTACAGACAGACGCCTTGACTGACCCCCCTTTTAATACAGAATTAGCATCATGCCTGTCGACCTATTTCTCTCTTAATAAGAATACAACGGTAACTCGAGCTACTGAATGGGATGCCCATAAAGTAGTAGTCAGAGGACATTGTCTGGCAGCATCAGTGGGCATTAAGAAAATGCTGTCCTCAGAATTATTAAAACTGGAAGCCAAAATACGCAAGGCGGAGATAGAGGCCTCAATAAATAAAACACCGTCAGAAACACTTGTATCATTGAAAGCTAAGTATAGAGAAGCAGACAACAGTCTTGGCAGACATGACTATAGGCACTTTAAAACAAGACAACACGCAGAGGGAGACAGATCGGGCAGACTATTGGCATGGTTGGTACGACAAACACCGGAATCATCGCCGATAGGGGCCATCAAGTTACAAACAGGAATAGTAGTCAATACTCAGGCCGACATCAATAAGGCATTCTATACATACTATAATGCGCTATATCAATCCTCTACTTCTCCCACAGAACAGCAACTGGCTGAATTTCTCACACAGATTCCCCAAAATTCGAACATTGTCAACAATGCTGATATTCTAGACGGCCCTATTACTATTGAAGAGCTTCGTTTAGCTCTATCTCAAATGGCGCGAAGTAAGACCCCAGGCACTGATGGCTTACCACCAGAATATTATAACTCGCATAGCACTCACCTGCTACAACCCTTGGTAGAGGTGTTTAATGAAGCGCGGAATAGAGAACAGTTACCAGACTCTATGAGGGAAGCATTAATAGTGGTGCTACCAAAACCGGGGCGAGACCCTACGGACGTTAGATCATATAGAGCGCTCTCCTTGTTGAATACTGATTGCAAACTTTTGGGAAAAATCCTAGCAAATAGGTTGCTCCCCCATGTAGCAAGCTTGATACATCCCGATCAGTCGGGATTTATCCCGGGTAGAAACACTTTTATTAATATAAGACGCCTAATCCGCATCATGCATAACACCACTGATCCAGAGAGTGTGACTGTATCACTTGATATCGAGAAGGCGTTTGATACGCTGGGCTGGAAATACCTATTTAGCGCACTCAAAACGTTCGGATTTCGGAATGGCTTCATCAGTTGGATTACCACATTATACTCCAAACCAACAGCCCGAGTTAAAACAGGTCGGGTAGTATCAGAAGCCTTTCCTGTGAATAGAGGAACCAGACAAGGATGCCCGCTATCGCCATTGCTATTTGCAATAGCTATGGAACCACTTGCCATTAAGCTTAGGAAATATGCACATAAATGGGGCATAAGGGAGTTCGATACATATCATATAATTTCCTTGTATGCAGATGACGCCCTGATATACTTACGCAACCAATCTGACTCATTACCCAAGATAATGCATATATTAGATAGGTTCGCTCTTATATCTGGCCTACGAGTGAACTGGACTAAATCCTGTATCTTCCCCCTTACTTGTTTGCCCCCTGAGCAACAAGCACCTCCCTCTATAGACCATTTACCTTGGTCGTACCAAACCTTCAAGTATTTGGGTGTACAGGTGTATCATTCTATGGCAGACCTAAGGGAAGGTAACCTAGACAGATTGCTCCGCTCCACCCGAGGCTCCCTGGAATTTTGGAGCTCCTTGCCATTATCACCCATGGGCCGGATAGCAATAGCCAAGATGCTAATACTGCCGAGATTCTTGTATTACTTCTCAGCACTCCCGTTGGCCTTGCCACGTTCTTTTTTTCATAAAGTACATTCCCTCCTAACTGACTTACTCTGGGGCCGAGACAGACGCAGGGTAGCCCTAAACATCACGCAATATCCACAAGAAGAGGGAGGCCTGGGCATGCCGAACCTCGAGCTCTATTATGCAGCAGCCCAACTTCAGTGGGTCACTAAATGGCTCACTGAACCGTCTAACACAGAGGCTACAGCAATAATGGACTACATAAAACCCACACAGATATTGTCATGGCTATTAACAGGTCTTCCTCAACAACGACACAATACTCCCCTGCTTAAAGCGGCCAGACATTGCTGGAAGAGATATGTACAAGGAAAACTGCTACCTCCTCCCTATTCTCCCTTAATTCCAATATTACAGCTCCCGGGCTTTCACTCCCTATCCCTCTATCATGACACACGAATGGTTAATACTCTGAATACAGGGGACCTATATAACGAAACCAAAGCCATTTCGTTTGCAGATTTGACGGCGACAGGGGTAATGCAACCACAAGCTTTTTTGACATTCAATGCCATCAATAGTCTCCTACGCAACATATGGGGTTGCGGGCAAAATGAACCAAATGAATCCCTCCTACTTTCTGCAATTCTATCTATGGGGGAGGCAAAACATACTGTTACTAAATTGTACAAAATTCTCCTGACAAGAAATAGTAAAACCCTAACACAGGTCAAACTTCGCTGGGACTCCGCTCTTACTACACCATTAGCACAAAAAACCTGGGACACAGCCCTCACGTCGATTAAATCCGTATCTCGCAATTTTAGACTAAGATATACGCAATTTAATTATGTGCACCAGGCTTATCTTTCTCCAGCCCGCATTCAGAAAATATACATGGGAGCTAACTCCATATGTCCAAGATGTGCCGCTCCTGCGGCAACCTTCTATCACATGGTCTGGGAATGCAGCACGATCAATACAGGCTGGAACCAAATTGTAAATACAACTATAGACCTAACAGGACATCCGCTTATCCAGACTCCAGAATCCTGCTTGCTTAACATACGATACCGCGCAAAAAAAGACAAGCATATACACAAGTTTGCAGATCTAGCATTCGTGACATATAAACGCCTGATAGCTACACATTGGAAGGCCCCTGGCGCTCCTCCCCATTCACTTTGGTTACGTGACCTACATGATTATGCACTAGCGGAATCTCAAACCCTGAAGCAATCACAGTATGGAAGTCAATCAAGAGATGGGATTGAAAATTGGGATCTTTTTGTAGTCAGGATTGAAGCTAGGGATGACAAATATCCACCTTGAGGTACGCCGCTTAATAATTTTTAGATTACCTAAAAACATACACATTAATTGCGGCTGCCAAAAATAGATCCAAACTTTAACATTGCTAGGCCTAGTACATATCACATTTACCCTTTGAATGACCCATGATACAACGACACCTCTACACTAAAGAACACATGCGGAAGCACAACCCTTGAGATAAATATCGCTCTACGCTTCCCTCACCATCATGGACGCCAAAATACATATCTAATAATATCAATCATTATGTCAAATGTTAAATGTTGTGGAATGTTTATGGAAAGCCGGGGCATTGTAATAAAGTTATGCTGTGCAATGTAATGTACAATTGCTAGAAGATAGGTGAGTAATCACCAAAGCATATGTAATGTACTGCCATTTCCAAAACCTTGTTCATGTTAAGTTTAATAAACAGATTTAAAAAAAAAATAAAAAAAAAATGGGCAAAACATAAAGCGTGGAGGGAAGAAAGGAAAAGGGAGAAAATGTTCAGAGCAAAATATGAAAAGGCAAAGCAAAAAGAGGAAATTGAGATGAGGGAAATGAACAAATGAAAAGGTTGTTAAAGACTGAATTTGTGTGATGACAAGTGTCATCAAGGAGGGATTGTTGGAGTGTAGTTGTTATAATCAAAATTTAACATGAACATTTTTTGAGAATTAATGTATAATGATGCTGCCTAGAAAATGTATTGCTGTGCTTTTACTAAACGTGTATGAAATGTGCCCACAGGGAGTGGCCACCAATTTATACGATGATAAATGAAATTGACTAATAATGAATTATTAATGTACAAATTTATGATTCTGTATTAGCATTAAGAGTTATATGTTAAGGTTTTGCTAAATTAATCACTAGGCCTTAGTTAGCATGAGTTGGGCCTAGCTGCCCGGTCTCATATTAAATGAGTTTTTCTAACGTGCAATGTGCTGACTTGCTGAAGGACATGTAGCCGTACTTTTCCAGAAGCTAGAAGATGTGTGTAACCGTAGTAAATTCTTTCTCATGAGACCTGACTTGCTCAAGGAGACATTCTTGCTGAATGCAACAGTGTAAACTTGCAACAGGTACAAGGTCGCCTGAACTGGTAAAGACAATGGAACTACTGACTGGGACCGCGAGAACAAGAGTTTGTACCTGATATTCTACCCGTAGGAGACGTCAATTACAGGAGCCAATAAATTACGTGAGAACTGTTCTAAAGTGAAATCCTAATGGCGTGATCCACAGATTATTGGATAGAGATAATGATGCACCAACATTTGCCCAATTGGAAATTAGGGGACTGTGCAACAAGATTGATATACCCTCGTGTCACAAGGAGAAATCAGCCATTCTCTGCCATTCTTAGCCATTGCCTAGCCATTACGTGCCATCTTTGCTGTTACCTAGCCACTTGTTATTCTGTCTTAAAGACTTTTGCTGTTTGACCCTTCAAACCATCCTCACCTTGGTCTTGCCTGATTTATACTTTTCCTCCTTATGAGTGAAGTGTCCCTCATTACCTATCTTGCTGACATTTGCTGTGTTTCCTGGCTGATGGCGAATCACTGATGTCCTGAGGACGAAGACTGACTCTGAATGCTGACCCATTACGGAGGGTAACTATATGATGATGAAATTGTAATTGTCTGTTTGCCTTTTCTTTCTAGGTACCAACTGCTTCCTTTTGATATAGACCATAGTTAGATGTTTTCCAAATTTGTGTTGCTAAATTGTTTTGCATGAAGCCCAACATGCTAATGCCAATTCGAGGGTAGTTAAGGAGTTCACTAAGAAGGACGTAAATAGACAAATGACTGAATCTATGCTTTGTTGAATAATGCGCTAATGATACTCTGCTACGATTAATGCATGTTGACGTCGTGCTTTGTTCTAATGTTTATGATCTTTGCTTTGATGAAATCTTATTTGAGTTGTCATATTGTTACATTGCTGATGTGTTTTCTGGTATTGAGACTAATAACCTTACTAGTAGAGTGTAACCAATAGGGAATAAATATCATAAATCTTACTAATTTCGTGTGGTTATTCATGACTGAAAGGTAATAGTGTGGTTTAATTCTTATCAATGTCATTGATTAATTTGATTGATTTGCCATTGTGAATATTGATGAGGTTATTGACCTATTGAATGATATGTTGATTAGCGATCTCGTCTTAAGGTGTCTTCAATCAGGGTCAAAAGATTCATCGGCCTAAAACGAGTCCCAGAGTGAATAAATTATCTAGATTGGGATGTGTTATCACATATACACATATAAACTAATTGTGAGAATAAGGATGGGGTATAGCTAGAAAATGTTGGAGGCATGGAATTTGCCCAAACCTCTGAATGTGAATAAGGATTTCACATATTGTGTCTAGTTGGGATGCAACTGACAAGCTATATACATTTGAAGTCACCACCAGTACACTGGTAATGCAACAACAGGAGGTCTACATCATCAGCACAGCAAGTTTATTGACATGAACAAGTAATATGATGTTAAGGCAGGTTTACCAGATGATCCTTTAGTTTGCTTTTTAAGAGTAGTTGTGAAGAAATAAGTCTTATATGGGCAGAAATGGCATTCCAGACAATAAGAGCACTCGTGTGAAGGTCCGCTCAATAGTGGCTATTCGTTGAAAAAAGCTGTTTTAAGAAGTAATATAAATTTGGTTCTTGGATTCCTGTGTTTCCTGGACATTTACATTTGTTTATCAGTTAAAGGTAGGAAATTATGTGTGTTGCTTGTATGTGGGATACGTTGTTTTATAAGGTGAACAAGATTCAAATGCTAGCCATTTCTGGAAGACACAGAAAACTAGATTGCCAAAAAATAAAGGATTGCAGACCATTTGTAGGGAAAAATAAGTAACCCAACTGTACCTAAGTTCAGAGTAGATCAATTAAGAGAGAAATGAGGAGAAGAAATAGCCAAACCAATCAGCGATAAAGAATTGATACCAAGTAGTGCACTGGGTATGTCTAGAAACGCTCTATTTAAATTAATGTACTATAACTGTAGCTACAGTTTATATTATCCCCTAACGGAATAACCAATACTACAAGGCAGCATGGGCCAGATGCCCTAGATGCAAGAAACCAGATACTGATCCTCCTCTGATGTTTTGGTGGTGTCAAAAGCTGATAGCTTATTTTGGAGGGGCTGTGATTGACATGAACGCAATGACTGGTAGAAACATGGTACAGGTGCCAGAAGTATGCCTAAAGGGACCTTTTTCACAGCCCAAGTAGGGTGACTACCTGGTAGGATGCAAATTCAGGACAGGACTGTTAAATATTCAGGACAAAGGGTCAAAAATCAGGACAAAAATTCAGGGCAAAAGGTACATTTTACAGAAGCTACAGAGAAGCGCCAATACCCTACTACGTTATCAATGGATGTGTTTACTATTTTCTATATTGTACTTATTTACTATTTTTATGCACTGTGCTATATGAGATTGCCTTTAGGTATGCTACATTCAGAAGGTGCATTATGTCATTGTTCAACAGTAAATTGATGCCCTTTGGTATGGTGCCCAGGGCATCACCCCTACCCAATCTTTCTTGGGGAGAAAGCAACAGCAACATTTTCATTATGCTTCTAAACATTTCATTACCCATGGCAATCAGTTTGGGAAGCGTTACCCTAAGTACGTTTTCACCTACTGCTCACCTCTCTGACACTAGCCATCAAACCCAAACAAATTAATGAGGCAGAGCAGATGGTGTGGATGACAGTCTCACACCTAATGTCAGGATGTGAGGTACCTGCAACTTGTCTCTACTCTCAGAGTACCATCAAGACCCAGCTGCTACATTAGGGTGTGCATCAGGGACTTTTATCACAGAACTGGGAGTCTGATCACCAGATAGAGAATTAAAGAGCAGGATGAAATCAAGATACGATGGGAGATTCATAGTGACTGAATCAGAGGGTCATTGTTAAGAACTGGACAAAAAGGGAGAAAAGAACAATACAGGACAATTCTTAAAATTAAATGGGCCCTCCCTGAGTATCGGAAAGTATTGTGTATATGGAGCACAGTCTTAGCAGAGCATCCAGTAACAGAAGATCCACTCCCAAGTAGCAGAATAAGTAGCGCCCACCCAACCTGGCAAACTCGAGTGGTGTGATGGTCCATTTGTGGTGCTTCTGGATGCAGGCAGGCCATGGGCCCCTTGGAAATGTGAGCCCTGAGCAATTGTCCACTCTTTCCATGTCTTGAAATGGCTCTGCAGTTAAGCCAACCCCAAATCAAAGGTCTGGCTCATCCCTAAGAGCCAAAGAACATGTAGAATCTGAAGAATATTTGGGATACAAATTGCATAACAAACTACAGGAATGTTTTAAAGACTTTAAAATGTAGAAAGTGTTTCTTTACACATGAAAGTGTCTCAATTTAGTATATTCGATCACAACATTACATTGATATTTGTTTGAAGTGGAAGTTCCTAAACATGAACCTTAAATCATATATTAATGCTCACTTGTGACAAAGCCATGAGTGAACAAGGTGAACCAATTGTCTGGTGTGCCCTATATCATGGCCAATATACTTTGTGTGGCTCGTGGATCATCACAGACCATTAAAGCATGTACAAGTGAGATTTTTGTATAGAATCCATCTTGAACTGAATCAACTGAAAGTGCTCTCAAATGAAGTAAGTTGATTTGACTTAAATCACACAATTAAGTCATCTTGGCGGGCTCGGATTTGAACTCAGGCTTCCTAGTAACATAAAGGGCCTCATTACAAGTTTGGCAGAGGGGATTACTCCATCACAATTGTGAAAGATAACTCTCCCGCTGTATTACAAGTTCTATTATATCCTATGGAACTTGTAATACTGTGGACGGGATATCCATCACGTTTGTGAAGGAATAATCCCCTCCCCCAAACTCGTAATGAGGCCCAAATCAATTGACTAGACTACTTTCTTTTTCTCAATCTCCTTTAGCACCAGAAAACAGTTGCTTTGTACAATTCTGTTAAATGAATAATAGCCTGCAAAGATCACAGGTTCATTTGGCAGAATATAAAAAAGTGTACATAGTGTAGGTGAGGGGCTATGAGAAACCATATGATAACATCACTGGCTTCCTCAGACTTTACAAAGCTAGTCAACGCAGTGGTCGAAGTGCATTAAGAGAAAGAAAGTATGGATACTCTGATCCTCAGTGGAATTGGGACAGGGTCAGTGAGCGTGAAGGTGGAATCATAGGTGTGGCTGAAAAGAACAAAATATTTGGTGACTATTTTGTTGGCCGATCACCATCAAGTAATTGCATATAAAATAATTTACACCTTAAATGAGAAACAAATACACTATTTTATGTTATGAAACCTCTGTTGATTAATTTGATCACTGCCGATGTATGTGTGGGCTACAGAGGCATATGGAACTGAATCGTTTGGTTAGCAGAGAATAGTTACTTGTCTATTTTTTGTGCTAAGAGGTCCCTGCCCCTCTGAGAAAGCACTGTGTATGGGTAAGTCACTATTTTAAATTTGCATTACACACAATATAATATGGCTGCCACAAAATGCAGAAATACCTTTAGATTAAAGACAAAAAAGTGTTTTCAAAGCGTAAATTATAGTAATATGCAGATTACACCTAGTGCAAACTGTTTTACAAGTGTCCATTAAGAACACACACTTCACAGCTCAGCTTGTAACACCCTAACAATGCCTTTCAAAAAGAAGAAATCTTTCACTCCGGAGAGCTTAAAGTGAACTCTATCAATTATCACCTATACAAGCAGCCTTTACATGGGCAGATTGACCAGTAGCACACATTTACATGTCTTTTAGGCAGCCGGCACCCTGGAAAGAAGCATCATTTTTAGGGTCGAGCCTGCGTTGCGACGTCACGTCAGTGTGTTTCATTGGTTCGTGAGCTTGCCTAGTAAAATCTGCTTGCTTTCATTAGTGGAAGGCATGTACATGTCATGCCTTTTCCGGTGGCTAGCCCTCCTCGAGCGCAGCGACCAAGTACAGAAAACATGCGAGGCTCGCTGTTTTCTGTCAGATCGTGGACTACTTTTTTCTCTATTTTCCTAGCACGATTTCGCTTGGCAGAAGTCGAGCGCTTTACACAGTTAATTTCACTTTTTCGGGTTACGTACATAAAAGCACTTTTGCCGATAGATGAAAAGTCGGGTTAGGCGTTTACAACGCGATCAGCTCTAACATGAGCAAACGCGAGACCCGTTGCATTGCAAATGCTTGTTAGTTTAGCTGTCTGCCTCTCCCTCTGAATCACTGCACAGGAGACCCTCTCCCTTGTACTTCAGCTGAGCCATCTCAACTATAGGTCCTTTGGCATGAAGGCTAAAATTAAGGACAAAAGCCATCTGTGTAAAATTCCTTCATGGACAACGGATATTAAAGTAAATTCACAGACAGTCCGTGACAATTACGGAAGGGTGGTCACCCTAAGCCCAAGAAGAATAGCATTATCAGTAAACGGGTAGCCCCAGCACTAATACTAGCCAAAAGGAAAAAAGTGTTAGCCTACAAAAATAGATGGTAACCAAACTTGAGTTTATTGAGAAAGAATGTACTAAAATTGAAATTTTATAAAGTTAAAAAGGGAATAGGAAAACAAGGATATGCTAGAGCATGGCGCTCTAAAAACATTGAAATGGTAGAATGTATAGAAGGAAAGCTGAACATGTAAATGGGCGAGGTAGATATATAAACGTTGCCCCCATGAACTAAACTTAAATATGAAATATGAATGGCAGTTACATGATGCCCCTTCTAAGGGAAAAAAGAGCCTCCCCACTAAAACCTCCTCCCTCTCAAATAGATAGGAGCAGTGGAAAGGAAAAGTGACAAATATGCAAAAAATACCTAGCTAGACCACCCAGTCCCTTGAAATTTTAATTACGTTAATAATTTGTTTGTTTAACTTTTCATTTTACCTGTGGAAAACAATAAACAGAATATACTAGAATGAGAAAACCAATAAGTTAACGGATTCGTAAAAATGAATGGAACACTGTAAAAATGACACCTTTCAGTTAAATCATTCTCAGTCTAAGATATGTATCTATAGCTTGTAATATTGTGGTAATGACTTGAAAACTGGGAAATTTAAAGGCATTAGCCATTTCAGTGTGTTCAGAATGGGAGTGAGCGTGTAGCCAGCCTAGCTACAGAGTGAGATGGTAGTGCTGACAAGATGTAGGTGGTGTTGAATGAGTTTTGGTATCATTCCTACATTCTATGCAAGCTATCAGTGCCTGTAGATAGGCTTTGATGTTATGCTTGATGGCAATGGATTTGATGTTAAGGAGTAGTTTCAATTGAAATATGGCACGCTTAGTGCCTTCTTTCATATGGAGGTTGTTGGACTTAGCCTTTTCTGCAGGGTTATCCTCAATTCTTTTGCCTTCACCCTCCTGTTTTCAGATCCCATTTTTGCTGGCTTTGGGGACTCTGTGCATTTTAGCACTGCTAGCCAGTGCTAAATTTCTTGTGCCCTCTCCTTAAAACATTATAGAATCTGCTCATGCCTATTTGGCATATTTAATTTACTTGTAAGTCCCTCGTAAACTGGTACTGCCTGTGCCCAGGGTCTGTAAATTAAATGCTACTAGTGGGCCTGCAGCACTGATTTTGCCACACACTTAAGCCACACTTTAAACATGTCTCAGGCCTGCAATTGCAGTCTGTGTGTGCAGTTTTAAACTGCCATGTGCTGACCTGGCAAAATAAACCTTTAGGCAGGTCCAAACTTTCCTTTTTAATACATAGAAGTCACCTGTAGGTCAGTCACTGGACAGCCCAGAGGGCGTGGTGGAGTGTATTTAAAAAGTGGTACATGTACTGATTAGTTTTACACATCCTGGTAATAAAAAACTCTTAAATTTGTTTTTCACTATTGCGAGGCCTACCTCTCCCATAGGAGAACATTGGAGTTGCCTTATTACATTTAATAAGATGTTACTTCAAAATGGGAACAGGTAATCAGTTTTTATTGGTGTCTCCGGAATTGTTATGAAAAATTCTAATGTGCAAAAATCAGATTTAAAATTACAATTTTGAAAATGCCACGTTTAGAAAGTTGGCATTTTCTTGCCTTAGCCATTTAGTGCCTGCAGCCCATCTCTGGGTAACATGACTGGGTGTAGTTGACAATTGGGCTTCTTGTATTCCTCTTAGACAGCCATACATAATAGGGACCTTAGGTGTGAGTGCCTGGGTGGCCCTTCAGTGACAGGATAGGAGGGAGGAGCTATACACAGTCACACTTACACCTGAGGCCAGGGCAAGGAAGGCAGGTAACCTGTGCACTTCAAAGACATGCTTCTAGAAGCTTCTCCCCACTTCAACTGAGTATAAATACTGTACCTTAGACACCAACTCTTCAAGACACGTCTGGACCTGTGGATACTCTGTCAGGAAGAAGGACTGCTGTGCTGGTAAAAGGACTGCCACTCTGCTGGACTGCTGCTCTGAAGGACTGCTGTCCTGCTGTGCTGACCTGCTGCCTGCTGCCTTCTTGCATGGGTGAGAAAGACAGGACCTGCCTTTGTTGAACCCAGGACTTCCAGAGTGACTCCAAGGGCTAGCTGGCTGGTGAACTGACTTCAGCCTAAGGAACAGAAGGCTCCAACAACCTCACCTCCAGCCCTTGTACTCTGACATCTTATAGTCCACCCTGCTGAGTGATGTCATTCCAGGCCTGGGCCCTTGGAAGTAGGCCTAAGGTGCTGTGCCAGCCTCTGTGGGTCCAGCGGAACTGACGCATCGCCTCTGCTGCACGGCATAACTCCAGAAGAACTGATGTATTGCAGCTGCTGCATGGATCAGTACCACCGCAAAGACCTGCATCACATCACAGTTTGTCACCCCCATTGGAACTGATGCTGTGTGATGCATCCTTGGCACAGGACCTCGTATCCTTCATCAACGGCAGCTTTGACAACAACCCTAGACTCTGGGTTGCAGCCTCTCAGCTCCCCTGAATCGGCGCATCGGCTTGACTGCGCAATTCATCCTTAACGCTGGAATTCACATCGCAAGCCTTCGCTGACAGTATCCTCGATGATGATGCAGGACCTCGCATTGCAGCCTTGCTGCATCTTGGAAGCGATGCATTGATTCAGCTGCACAACATATCTTTGACACAGATTCTCGCAGCTGTCTGCAAACCTTGATTTAGGGTACTTTGTTCAGCAGGCCTAACTGGGTCCCTGTACCCATTGTGATCATCCTGAAATTGTTACTTTGTCCCAGATCGGGGCAACCAGATATCTACAGTTGGTGCTTTGTGATTTTTGGCACTATTTTTACTGAAATCTTCAAAACTACACATCTCCGGTTTTACCGATTGGCTTTTTGTTGTTTTGGTCTTTGTTGTATTTATTAAAAATGGCTATATTTTTCTAACTTAGTGCAGGATCCTTTCTGTATGGTATTTCCACTTTATTACTGTTTAAAATGTGTTGTACAAATACTTAACTCATTGCCTCCAAGTTAAGACTGACTGCTCTGTGCCAAGCAACCAGAAGGCTGAGAACAGGTTAGTTTAGGGTTGGTGTGTGCCTCACCCGCACCGGTCTGTGGTTGCCGCTTGACCACAGCTCACACCCCAGTCAACCAACAACGCAATTTCTTACTGTGGTCAAGATTAGAAAATATAAATTGTACTATGGAATAACGACAAAGAATATAGAAATGCAAGAATATTGAGGACAAAATATCAAAAAGTAGGTGCACATAGGGAAGTTATAGATGTACTATTCCTACCTTCACATCTGTGTAACTTGAAGATATATGTACTGTGTAGGCACATAAATGTGGAGATAGGGATAGAAAATCTAAATTTACTATATCATTTATGTATTTTTTGATATTTTATCCTCAATGTTTAATACCCTTGATGTTCTGACTTTGATATGTAGTGTGAACACCAAAGATCTATCCATCATCTATCCATCATAAAGCCGAAGGATTTGACCAATTATACAATCTTAGAGAATATGTTTAATACAATACGGTCTGGAGGGAACTCCCGCAGAGCTCTTCAATTTAATTTTCACTAATGACATTTATGAGCTTTTGCTAGATAAACATCCATGTATGTCAATGTCATCTATATCATCAATTTGGAGGTACGGTACATAACATTCGCAAACTAGTGGAAGTCCATAAGTTTATTGGAGAAGATCTCAATCAAAGGTTCAAAGTAGAGGTTGACTAATAACAGGGCTAGGATAGATTCATGTGATATTCTAAATAAAACGATTAACCTATTTTATAGATTGTTTTCAGATGAGCTTTGAATAATTTCAGCACCATGAGTTTGATCCTTCTCCTAGTGCATAAAGTGTACCCCAAGCTAAAGTTCACATTTTACCACATAAAGTAAAGCTTAATGGCCCAACCAAAGGTCGAACCCCACATTGTACCTTCTGAGTTTAACTGAAAAAAAGGTTAGGGATATTTTGGTAAATTATTCTATACATGTCGGTGAGGGCCATAAAAAGAACGGTGCTTTGAAAGAATGGCCAGTGCAGGAACCACACAATCAGAGACTAGTGATCAAACATGCAATAACAGTATTTACCATTTGCAACCTATACAAGAGTGTCGCAGGCAAAGCAAGGCAAATTGAATCACCATAGTGCAGCCGGGACTGCTTCAGGGCATTCACTACTTATACATGAAAATGGGGTTGAAAGAAGAGCAGCACTCTATAAATGTGTTTTTATCTGCAATATAAAGGAACTGAAAGTCTTGGTCTACTGGGCACACAGAGAGTTGATTCAATGTAAATGCCTAAACTACAGACAGGGTTGAATGACGTGGGCACTGGGTCCATCAATTGGGCCAATCAACAATGGGAGCACCTGGAGTGGTGAACTTCTCCTTGGTGAGATTTAGCTTCAAGAAAATGGCAGTCAGCCACTAGCATATAAAACACAAGCAGTTGTTAAACAGATTTATCATGCATGCCCTTCATCATATGCAAATATGCAAACACAAAGATTAACAATGTGTCCCTAAAGTATAAATAGCAGGGTGCTCCTGCATGATCGCAAAGCTTAGCAAATAGTCCCATGTAGATGTTAATTAATAACAATAGCAATATACACCCTTGCAGGATGATGTAGCTGATCACTCCAGACTCAGATTTGCACAGGGAAAAAGCAACCATATTTTTCCTTTCTACTACAAACTGGACAGTCTGATAAAGAGATTGAAAGGTTAAGAACACCACAGATTGAACAAGAAATACTAGCCCCCGACCTTTATCCACCAGTTTCCTGAGATTATCCAACACCAGTAACAGAACCAATCTAAGGGGTTCATTATGACCCTGGCAGTCGGTGGAAATGTGGCGGTAGTACCGCCAACAGGCTGGTGGTACATATCGCCACATTATGAAATTGTCAGGTTGGCTTCAGGCAACCCGCCAATGTACCACACTGACCGCCATGGCGGTAGAAGCCGCCGGGTTGGAGATAACAATCTCCAACCCGGCAGCCGCTACTGTCCCCGTGGTGGCATTATGACCCTGCCTATGCCACGAAAACCATGGCGGTAGGCCCTACCAGTAACAGGGAATTCCTTCCCTGTCACTGGTAGGAGGCCCACCCCCACAACACTCCCCAGACAACCTCCATCCACACTTCCTCTCCCAATCCTCCCCCCATACACGCACACTCTCAGGCACACACCACGCATTCACACACTCACTCACACAGGCATACACAAATTCATACATGCATGCATCCATTCATTCACGCACACATCTGTACACACATCCAAACTTACACGCAGACACACATTCAAATTTGCATTCATACATGCATTCTCACACATGCACACAAATATGCAAGCAACACTACACACTCATTCACATGCGCGCACACACTCACACATTCATGCACACACCCCCACACACAACACCTTCCACCCCCGCTGGAAACCTGACTTACCTTAATCCAGGGGGTCTTCCGTCAGGGGACGGGGTGGGGTGCTGCTACCGCCAGCAGCACCCACCAGCAGAACACCGCCAGGCCGTATTATTTGTCATAATCCGGCTGGCGGCGGTCTACTGGCGTGGTGCTGCTGGTGGTAGCAGCGCCACCTTAACACCATCCGCAGGCATGGCCACAGCCAGATTTCCACACTTCTTGTGGCGGAAATCCAGCTGTGGTCATATAATGGTGGACGGATGCTAGCTGAGGCGACTGTCTTTTGGTGGCCGTCGCCGCAGTGGTAGGCAGTACTTACCGCCAAAGATGTAATGTGGGTGTAAGTGCTTTCTCCTAGTTGAAAGCCCCCAGAACCGATCAATTAGCCCATTTTTATCAGCATGTTTCAGTAACTATGAATAAATCAATTTCTCCATGAACAAGATTCAGGAATGGGACAAACGTGGATGTCGATTCAACAAAATGCCAGGGGCGTGACATCACGTCATTTGACCCAAATTACATCACAGGAAGGGAAGTCAAATGGCCTTTGATCCATTGTCTCCTTCTCCTCAGCTGTCTGTTTCCCAACTGTCAGTATTTTTAGCTCTCTCTGTTTCTTAACTCTTTCTCACCTGTTGTTGTCTATTTCTCATCCCAACTTTCTCTTACTCTCGCAACGGTCGTTCTCACTGATCTTATTTTTCCCTCTCTCACCTGAATTTCTCACTAGATCTGCTTTTCACCTACCACCTTTCTCCCGACTCCTACTCCCTTGTTTCTCTCTCTCTCAATTACATCTCCATATTTCACCTCTCCTTCTGTTATTTTCTAACCTGTCTCTTTTTCTAATGACCACTTTCACTCTCTGTTTGCCTTTGCCTCTCAGTTGTCTATCGCCAGTTGTCTCATTATCACTTTTCTCACATCTGTCTATTGCTCTGTTTCTGCCTCTTTTATCTATCACTTTACCTATGTCAGAAGTTTTACATAGTCAACTTCTCTCACTGCCAGCTGTCTCTTTACCACCAATACTGCTTCACTACCTGGTTGACATTTTTCACTGCCATCTTGCGTAGTTAGCCATCTAGATGTTTGCTTCTAGTTGGAGATCTCTATGTAGGCCCCATGAGTGCACAGATGTGCAGCTAATCACCAGGAAAGCTGCTGCTCCGCACACAATGCTTTTTTAACTGTTATTTTATTTTGTGTTATAAATTGACATTTGTTGAGTTTTGCATCAATCTCCTCAAGAGGGGTTTTAATGGGCTGATCTTCCACTCTTACACTCTTCAGTCTGCTTCAGCACTGCTGACAGTTGCAGAGAAAGCTCATACTGCTGCCCCATTTCTTGGTTGACACTTTTCCTCGCAATCTTGAGAAGTTAGCCATCCGGGCATTTGCTCCTATGTGGAGATGCCTATTTAAGCCCGATGAGTATGAGGGCGTGCCCCAGTGCTCTAACGGAAAGCCTGTCTGTGGCCGTCCACACTCAAACATCACCAGGCACCACAACCTCTGCCTCTCTGGATAATGAAGCTACTGATAAGGTAAGCATAAGCTACTCACTTCTAGAGCTCCATCAAATTAATGCCAGAGTTACTAATCTCAAATGCAAAAACAACAGATGATGGACGGAATGCAGAGCCAATCAAACATTCACCCCAGTCACAGATCTGGGTTTAATCCATCAGTTGTTTTGCTTGTTGCTTGCCATGCCATTCCAGTTTGGACCCAACCATATGCAAATCAGTCTTGACCCTGTTCCCCATGGGAATAGCCCGGCCCGAACAGGCCAGGTCTTACCTGTACCAAAAAAAGCATTCTGGGACCGGTTTCACGGTATCACCCTTCTTCAACCAGGCTAGCTTAAATCTGATGGCATAGCAAGCACGGGACCCACGTCTGGGCATACCCTTCCCACTTGGGGCGACAAATGCAAAAACAACAGATGATGGACGGAATGCAGAGCAAATCAAACATTCACCCCCAGTCACAGAGTTATTAACCTCGTCACTCAGTCCAACAGCATACCAGCTGCTTTCCCCTCCAATTTACAAGGTCCAGTCTCATGTAATGGCTGTAGATTCTCCTGGCCCTATACTTACTCAACAATGAAGGGCACCGAGATGACTGTTTCGTCCACCACTTTTACCGACAGAAAAAGCTAAATGTCTTGGGCAGCTTGCAGGCTGGCTACTAGTTGTACTCTTTTAGGGACGCCCCAGGACCTTAATGGCCTATTATGCAATATTAGATCCATGGTAAAACACTCTATTGAAATATGAATCTTATGAGTTCCTCTTCTGCAAATGTTTGCTTTTTCATGGAAACTTCCAGAGTGCAGAGTTAAAACAGGGAGACGGCATTGCAATTCTATTTTGAGACACTGTCATTGTAACACTCAATTTCACCCTTCAACGGATTGGATGGAACTGTTGATTTTTATAATTCAGATTTCAGCAACAAATCATTAGAAAAGGGGTGCTTCTTTACCGCCCCTGGGTGCAAAAAAGGAATTTAGCCATCTGCTAACGGATTACATTGTGCCACATGTATTAACCTTCAACAACTTTTTGCTTCTGGACAACTTCAGTTTTCATGGTGAAAACACCACGAACACAGGGGTTAGCCAACTCATGTTGGATATGGATATGTTGGGCCTCTAATAGACAGCAACGGGCCTCACTCATAAGGCAGGTCACACCTGAGATCTTATTTTCACAGACTGCCAGGAGGTAAAGAGTTGAACGCCTCTACCCCTCACGTGGTCCGACCACTATCTGATTAAGCTGCAAATTTCTAAAGACAATCAGTCTGTTAAGCCCATTTGAGTGACTGACAGAGAAAGAAGACAAGTGAAGTCAGTTTCACTTGATTCATTTTCCAAAGTGTCAGGAAATGCCTCTTTTTGACATGCCCCCCCCACACTTTTTGCCAGGTACATGATGTGATTTCGACTGAAAGTGCACTGGGTTCCTGCTAACCAGGTCTCCAGTACCAGAACTCTTTCCCAAAACTGCACTGTTGGTTCCCAAGTTGCCAAGACCTCCAGCACCTTATGTAAGTCCATAGTAAATGGTGCCTTGTGTACTAGAGGAGGTCCCTGAGGGATGCAACATGAATTGTGCCACGATAAGGGACCCCTCACCAAGCACATGACAGGCTGCCATTGCAGGCTGCATGTCTTGGTGCAGACAAAAGTGAAAACACAACATAGCACACAGCCCGTGTTCTATGTCCCCTAACACTGCATGCAATATATGTAAGTCACCACTCTAGCAGGTCTTACAGTCGTAAAGCAGGGTGCATCATATTACATGTTAGGGCATATCTGTCCAAGCAGATATGTCCCTGCTATGACTTTGTCAATTCTCAGACATAGTAAGTGACCAGGGAAGCCATTTTAAATGCATGTGCTGGACACCGGTCAATACGAGTTCCCCAGCTACATGACGGCATCACTGAAGATAGGGATGTTTGCTATCAAACATCTCTGATTGGTGAACCCACACTGATGCCAGTGTTGGATGTACCAATACATGTACCCACAGGGCACCCTAGAGGTGCGTCCTGAAACCCTACCAGCCTCTGGTGTGCTTGCTGACTAGGTTCTGCCAGCCAGCAACCCAAGACATGGTTCTGGCCCTTACTGTGAGAGCCTTCTGCTCTCAGGAGGCCCAGAGCAAAGGTCAGTCCAGGAAGAGGGTGCAATACCCCCTCCCACAGGATGACCCTCTAATCAACCTTCCTAAGGTGGCAAGCCTCAAAGGGCTGCTGCCTTTGAAATGCAAATCTGGCTCCCCTCACAGGAGAAGAAGTCACCCCCCTGCCCAGAACCCACTTAGCACCTGGACAGGTCAGGATATTAGCTGGTCAAGGTAGGCGGCCACCCCCAGCCTAGTGCCAGCCTTAAGGTGGGCTCCTGCGAGGTAGGCACAAATGTTCAGAGGTAGCTATTCTGGGTGATGGCTTACCTAGGATTTCTGGGACAGGGTTATGCCCACTTCCTATAGGAAGTGGTCATATAAGGGACATAGGCCCTCATTTCAACCCTGAGGGTAGTACCGCCAACAGGCTGGAGGTTCAATATTGGCGGGCGGCTTCTGCCGCCGCCAATGTTGAAATGAGAGCCATAGGGCCAGATGTAGCAAAAAAATATTTTGCGACTTGCAAATTGCGAGTCACAGCGACTCGCAATTTGCAACTCGCAAAATATTATGCAGAAAGGTGTCTCAGACACCTTCTGCGACTCGCTATGGGGTCGCAAAGACCCACCTCATGAATATTAATGAGGTGGGTCGCAGTTTGCGACCCCATAGCGAGTCAATGCACTCACAGGGATGGTGGCCTGCTGGAGATAGCAGACCACCATGTCTGTGACTGCTTGTAAATAAAGCAGTTTATTTTTTTCTTTTTGTAGCCCGTTTTCCTTAAAGGAAAACGAGCTGCAAAACGAAAAACTACCGAAACCATTTGGTTTAGTTTTTTTCAGAGCAGGCAGTGGTCCATAGGACCACTGCCTGCTCTGAAAAAATATGTTTTTTGGCATTCACAAACCCTTTTGCGAATGTGTTACCATCCACTTCAAGTGGATGGTAACTGCGAGTTGGTTTGCGACCGCATTCGCGGTCACAAACCAACTCAGCATGGCGATGCGGTCACAAATAGGAAGGGAACACCCCTTCCTATTTGCGAGTCGCAGCCTCAAATTGCAAATCGGTACCGACTCGCAATTTGAGGTTGTGCATCGCGTTAAGCCTTTTGCGCGTCGCAAACTGCGTTTTTTGCAGTTTGCGACGCACAAAAGGCTTCCTACTTCTGGCCCTATGTGTCTCCAATGGTCAGTAGCTCAATGGCTACTACCCTACACGCCCCTAACACCCATGAATTCAGTATTAAGGGGAACCCCTGGCACCAGAGGAGCAGATCTAACTGACCTGCAGAAGAAGGAAACTCCAGAGTTGCAAAAAGCAGGAAATGAAGACTGGTGATGGACTCTTTCTCCAGCTGCTGAAACTTCCAAAAGCCCAGGAAGACTGTCAGCCTTGACCGCAACACCAGGGAAATCCCGTGGAGTGGTGGAGCTGCTCCCCTGCGTCCTCGCAGGCACCCAAGTACCACTGAAGACTCTGGAATGCCAAAAACACTGCCGAACAGCACCTCTTCATCCAAGCCTCCTAGCCCGTGTTGAAGTGGGCCAACTGTGCCAATCTGGTCCACAGCCTCTCCAGAGACAAAGTTCATCCTGGATTTCCCCACTGTGGCCTTCACTTCAACACCTGCAGTCTCTTTGTGCAGGCCACCATCAACTGTGACCGCCTTCGGTGACGGCAACCCTGATGGTCTACTGCACCTCTGCACACGGATGCACCGGACCGGGAAGAAGGGGACCACAGGTCTCTCTGCAGCCCCCAGGCTCGTGAGACATTGTCATGAGGTTATTCTAGAATTTACACTGGTGCATTATTAAGCCCTTGGCCTGAGGTCTGTGCCCTCTCTCCTAATTACATTTTGCTTTTATTCCTTTTATTATTTTAGCAACGCTTCATTTCAGTGGAGATGTTTTTCATTCTATTATCAGTTGCCCTTCCACACAGAATTTGTTATTCATTTCTTTGCACAACATTTTCATCCTATGCTTCACCCAAAGCTGTACATGATATCGCTGGCCCAAAAGGTACATTGTCTACTCTACACAGAAAAATACATGTTGTTACGTCAGGGCAGTTCTTAGAATAACAGATATGTTATTATAAAACATCACACTGCCCACACCAGGGTAGAGGGGACATTCCAGCCACCTTGCCATCTCATGCTGCATGTCGTCGCAGTTCCAGCTCAAACCTTTTGGTTCCTTTTCATCTACATGGGAGGACTCCAAGCAGACGAACAGGCCTCTTCTACACCTCTGAACGCAGGTTCAGGAGTTGGGATACCTTCCTGGGACTAGAAGGGCAGATTAGGGCTCCCACTGCTACTTGCTCTCTTGTAGAAAATTAATAGTGTAGGTAGGGATGTTATACAGGCTATTGTGACAATATGGTGGGACTCTTCTTGTGTTTCACTTTCCTGGTCACAGCCAAAACAATGCTTTGTTTCATCATCCTCATATTCCCATTCCTTGCCTTTTTAGGTAGAACACAGTTGTTTCAATAAAATATATATTGAACCAAAATCCTACTTCTGCTTGTCATTGCATGTATGAGACTTGTATCACTGAGAGAAAGGGCCACGATCTGTTCCACCACGATTTTCCCAAAGACTCTGAGTGTCATGCAATAGGCTGCCACAAATCACTCTTACCTTTGGTATTGGTGAGGTGCTGCTAGCTAGCCGGAAGGGTAAGGCTGACAGCTGTCACATGGTGTGGCATCAGACTCAGTCCCCTATACCCGGTGGTGCTGACTCCCAAAATCCAGCAGTCTCATTACTATAACAGGAGTCTCTGACATCCACTTGTTGGTTCACCCGGACTGGTCCCCAATTCTTTGCCTGCAGCCTGTTTCTGTGGGCCCACCTCCACAGAGACCAGTGACGGACACCCGATAATCTAAGAACTCTGCAAACGGCCACCCCGAACTGAGAAGAAGAGGGCCACTAGTGTCCCTCCATCCCTGAGCATTGCAAGACCAGAGCACACTTGGTGGCTCGCCCAAACCAGACACTTAGTCCTAACTCGCAGTGACCGTCTGCACCCAGCCACCCCCGTGCTGCTGAAGGTGTACTGCTGGTGCTGCCTGGGACCTTACCTACTACTCACCTTAACTCCTGGAGATTGGCCTTATAAGTCACTGTACTCTACCTATTGGCAGAACTTTTTTTTCCTCCCATAGGAAAACATTGCAGAACTCAGAAATTGCACTGTGTCCACTTTTTAAAGTGAAAATAATTCCTATTTAAAAACGTACTTACCTGATCAATTTTTCTCTGATGCCTAAACATATGTAAAAATACTTGCTATTTTTCTAAATTGGTGCGCATCTCCTTTTTGAGTTGTTTCTCATTTATTGACTATTGTGTGTATTTTTAGATGTCTTGCACTCCTCTGTGTTAAGCCTATGGCTGCTCAACCACACTACCCCTACGTGGTGTGTTTTGGGATTGCATAGTGTAGGAAGTTGGCTCTGTATGCACTATTTCAAAGTAAGGAATAGTATGCACAGAGTCCAAGGGTTCCCTTTAGAGGTAAGATAGTGGCAAAAAGAGATAATTCTAATGCTCTATTTTGTGGTAGTGTGGTCGAGCAGTAGGCTTGTCAAAGGAGTAGTGTTAAGCATTTGTTGTACATACACAAGCAATAAATGAGGAACACACACTCAGAGACAATTCCAGGCCAATTGTACTTATTTACTATTTTTATGCACTGTGCTATATGAGATTGCCTTTAGGTAGCTACATTCAGAAGGTGCATTATGTCATTGTTCAACAGTAAATTGATGCCCTTTGGCATGGTGCCCAGGGCATCACCCCTACCCAATCTTTCTTGGGGAGAAAGCAACAGCAACATTTTCATTATGCTTCTAAACATTTCATTACCCATGGCAATCAGTTTGGGAAGCGTTACCCTAAGTACGTTTTCACCTACTGCTCACCTCTCTGACACTAGCCATCAAACCCAAACAAATTAATGAGGCAGAGCAGATGGTGTGGGTGACAGTCTCACACCTAATGTCAGGATGTGAGGTACCTGCAACTTGTCTCTACTCTCAGAGTACCATCAAGACCCAGCTGCTACATTAGGGTGTGCATCAGGGACTTTTATCACAGAACTGGGAGTCTGATCACCAGATAGAGAATTAAAGAGCAGGATGAAATCAAGATACGATGGGAGATTCATAGTGACTGAATCAGAGGGTCATTGTTAAGAACTGGACAAAAAGGGAGAAAAGAACAATACAGGACAATTCTTAAAATTAAATGGGCCCTCCCTGAGTATCGGAAAGTATTGTGTATATGGAGCACAGTCTTAGCAGAGCATCCAGTAACAGAAGACCCACTCCCAAGTAGCAGAATAAGTAGCGCCCACCCAACCTGGCAAACTCGAGTGGTGTGATGGTCCATTTGTGGTGCTTCTGGATGCAGGCAGGCCATGGGCCCCTTGGAAATGTGAGCCCTGAGCAATTGTCCACTCTTTCCATGTCTTGAAATGGCTCTGCAGTTAAGTCAACCCCAAATCAAAGGTCTGGCTCATCCCTAAGAGCCAAAGAACATGTAGAATCTGAAGAATATTTGGGATACAAATTGCATAACAAACTACAGGAATGTTTTAAAGACTTTAAAATGTAGAAAGTGTTTCTTTACACATGAAAGTGTCTCAATTTAGTATATTCGATCACAACATTACATTGATATTTGTTTGAAGTGGAAGTTCCTAAACATGAACCTTAAATCATATATTAATGCTCACTTGTGACAAAGCCATGAGTGAACAAGGTGAACCAATTGTCTGGTGTGCCCTATATCATGGCCAATATACTTTGTGTGGCTCGTGGATCATCACAGACCATTAAAGCATGTACAAGTGAGATTTTTGTATAGAATCCATCTTGAACTGAATCAACTGAAAGTGCTCTCAAATGAAGTAAGTTGATTTGACTTAAATCACACAATTAAGTCATCTTGGCGGGCTCGGATTTGAATGCAGGCTTCCTAGTAACATAAAGGGCCTCATTACAAGTTTGGCAGAGGGGATTACTCCATCACAATTGTGAAAGATAACTCTCCCGCTGTATTACAAGTTCTATTATATCCTATGGAACTTGTAATACTGTGGACGGGATATCCATCACGTTTGTGAAGGAATAATCCCCTCCCCCAAACTCGTAATGAGGCCCAAATCAATTGACTAGACTACTTTCTTTTTCTCAATCTCCTTTAGCACCAGAAAACAGTTGCTTTGTACAATTCTGTTAAATGAATAATAGCCTGCAAAGATCACAGGTTCATTTGGCAGAATATAAAAAAGTGTACATAGTGTAGGTGAGGGGCTATGAGAAACCATATGATAACATCACTGGCTTCCTCAGACTTTACAAAGCTAGTCAACGCAGTGGTCGAAGTGCATTAAGAGAAAGAAAGTATGGATACTCTGATCCTCAGTGGAATTGGGACAGGGTCAGTGAAGGTGGAATCATAGGTGTGGCTGAAAAGAACAAAATATTTGGTGACTATTTTGTTGGCCGATCACCATCAAGTAATTGCATATAAAATAATTTACACCTTAAATGAGAAACAAATACACTATTTTATGTTATGAAACCTCTGTTGATTAATTTGATCACTGCCGATGTATGTGTGGGCTACAGAGGCATATGGAACTGAATCGTTTGGTTAGCAGAGAATAGTTACTTGTCTATTTTTTGTGCTAAGAGGTCCCTGCCCCTCTGAGAAAGCACTGTGTATGGGTAAGTCACTATTTTAAATTTGCATTACACACAATATAATATGGCTGCCACAAAATGCAGAAATACCTTTAGATTAAAGACAAAAAAGTGTTTTCAAAGCGTAAATTATAGTAATATGCAGATTACACCTAGTGCAAACTGTTTTACAAGTGTCCATTAAGAACACACACTTCACAGCTCAGCTTGTAACACCCTAACAATGCCTTTCAAAAAGAAGAAATCTTTCACTCCGGAGAGCTTAAAGTGAACTCTATCAATTATCACCTATACAAGCAGCCTTTACATGGGCAGATTGACCAGTAGCACACATTTACATGTCTTTTAGGCAGCCGGCACCCTGGAAAGAAGCATCATTTTTAGGGTCGAGCCTGCGTTGCGACGTCACGTCAGTGTGTTTCATTGGTTCGTGAGCTTGCCTAGTAAAATCTGCTTGCTTTCATTAGTGGAAGGCATGTACACGTCATGCCTTTTCCGGTGGCTACCCCTCCTCGAGCGCAGCGGCCAAGTACAGAAAACATGCGAGGCTCGCTGTTTTCTGTCAGATCGTGGACTACTTTTTTCTCTATTTTCCTAGCACGATTTCGCTTGGCAGAAGTCGAGCGCTTTACACAGTTAATTTCACTTTTTCGGGTTACGTACATAAAAGCACTTTTGCCGATAGATGAAAAGTCGGGTTAGGCGTTTACAACGCGATCAGCTCTAACATGAGCAAACGCGAGACCCGTTGCATTGCAAATGCTTGTTAATTTAGCTGTCTGCCTCTCCCTCTGAATCACTGCACAGGAGACCCTCTCCCTTGTACTTCAGCTGAGCCATCTCAACTATAGGTCCTTTGGCATGAAGGCTAAAATTACGGACAAAAGCCATCTGTGTAAAATTCCTTCATGGACAACGGATATTAAAGTAAATTCACAGACAGTCCGTGACAATTACGGAAGGGTGGTCACCCTAAGCCCAAGAAGAATAGCATTATCAGTAAACGGGTAGCCCCAGCACTAATACTAGCCAAAAGGAAAAAAGTGTTAGCCTACAAAAATAGATGGTAACCAAACTTGAGTTTATTGAGAAAGAATGTACTAAAATTGAAATTTTATAAAGTTAAAAAGGGAATAGGAAAACAAGGATATGCTAGAGCATGGCGCTCTAAAAACATTGAAATGGTAGAATGTATAGAAGGAAAGCTGAACATGTAAATGGGCGAGGTAGATATATAAACGTTGCCCCCATGAACTAAACTTAAATATGAAATATGAATGGCAGTTACATGATGCCCCTTCTAAGGGAAAAAGGAGCATCCCCACTAAAACCTCCTCCCTCTCAAATAGATAGGAGCAGTGGAAAGGAAAAGTGACAAATATGCAAAAAATACCTAGCTAGACCACCCAGTCCCTTGAAATTTTAATTACGTTAATAATTTGTTTGTTTAACTTTTCATTTTACCTGTGGAAAACAATAAACAGAATATACTAGAATGAGAAAACCAATAAGTTAACGGATTCGTAAAAATGAATGGAACACTGTAAAAATGACACCTTTCAGTTAAGTCATTCTCAGTCTAAGATATGTATCTATAGCTTGTAATATTGTGGTAATGACTTGAAAACTGGGAAATTTAAAGGCATTAGCCATTTCAGTGTGTTCAGAATGGGAGTGAGCGTGTAGCCAGCCTAGCTACAGAGTGAGATGGTAGTGCTGACAAGATGTAGGTGGTGTTGAATGAGTTTTGGTATCATTCCTACATTCTATGCAAGCTATCAGTGCCTGTAAATAGGCTTTGATGTTATGCTTGATGGCAATGGATTTGATGTTAAGGAGTAGTTTCAATTGAAATATGGCACGCTTAGTGCCTTCTTTCATATGGAGGTTGTTGGACTTAGCCTTTTCTGCAGGGTTATCCTCAATTCTTTTGCCTTCACCCTCCTGTTTTCAGATCCCATTTTTGCTGGCTTTGGGGACTCTGTGCATTTTAGCACTGCTAGCCAGTGCTAAATTTCTTGTGCCCTCTCCTTAAAACATTATAGAATCTGCTCATGCCTATTTGGCATATTTAATTTACTTGTAAGTCCCTCGTAACCTGGTACTGCCTGTGCCCAGGGTCTGTAAATTACATGCTACTAGTGGGCCTGCAGCACTGATTTTGCCACACACTTAAGCCACACTTTAAACATGTCTCAGGCCTGCAATTGCAGTCTGTGTGTGCAGTTTTAAACTGCCATGTGCTGACCTGGCAAAATAAACCTTTAGGCAGGTCCAAACTTTCCTTTTTAATACATAGAAGTCACCTGTAGGTCAGTCACTGGACAGCCCAGAGGGCGTGGTGGAGTGTATTTAAAAAGTGGTACATGTACTGATTAGTTTTACACATCCTGGTAATAAAAAACTCTTAAATTTGTTTTTCACTATTGCGAGGCCTACCTCTCCCATAGGAGAACATTGGAGTTGCCTTATTACATTTAATAAGATGTTACTTCAAAATGGGAACAGGTTATCAGTTTTTATTGGTGTCTCCGGAATTGTTATGAAAAATTCTAATGTGCAAAAATCAGATTTAAAATTACAATTTTGAAAATGCCACGTTTAGAAAGTTGGCATTTTCTTGCCTTAGCCATTTAGTGCCTGCAGCCCGTCTCTGGGTAACATGACTGGGTGTAGTTGACAATTGGGCTTCTTGTATTCCTCTTAGACAGCCATACATAATAGGGACCTTAGGTGTGAGTGCCTGGGTGGCCCTTCAGTGACAGGATAGGAGGGAGGAGCTATACACAGTCACACTTACACCTGAGGCCAGGGCAAGGAAGGCAGGTAACCTGTGCACTTCAAAGACATGCTTCTAGAAGCTTCTCCCCACTTCAACTGAGTATAAATACTGTACCTTAGACACCAACTCTTCAAGACACGTCTGGACCTGTGGATACTCTGTCAGGAAGAAGGACTGCTGTGCTGGTGAAAGGACTGCCACTCTGCTGGACTGCTGCTCTGAAGGACTGCTGTCCTGCTGTGCTGACCTGCTGCCTGCTGCCTTCTTGCATGGGTGAGAAAGACTGGACCTGCCTTTGTTGAACCCAGGACTTCCAGAGTGACTCCAAGGGCTAGCTGGCTGGTGAACTGACTTCAGCCTAAGGAACAGAAGGCTCCAACAACCTCACCTCCAGCCCTTGTACTCTGACATCTTATAGTCCACCCTGCTGAGTGATGTCATTCCAGGCCTGGGCCCTTGGAAGTAGGCCTAAGGTGCTGTGCCAGCCTCTGTGGGTCCAGCGGAACTGACGCATCGCCTCTGCTGCACGGCATAACTCCAGAAGAACTGATGTATTGCAGCTGCTGCATGGATCAGTACCACCGCAAAGACCTGCATCACATCACAGTTTGTCACCCCCATTGGAACTGATGCTGTGTGATGCATCCTTGGCACAGGACCTCGTATCCTTCATCAACGGCAGCTTTGACAACAACCCTAGACTCTGGGTTGCAGCCTCTCAGCTCCCCTGAATCGGCGCATCGGCTTGACTGCGCAATTCATCCTTAACGCTGGAATTCACATCGCAAGCCTTCGCTGACAGTATCCTCGATGATGATGCAGGACCTCGCATTGCAGCCTTGCTGCATCTTGGAAGCGATGCATTGATTCAGCTGCACAACATATCTTTGACACAGATTCTCGCAGCTGTCTGCAAACCTTGATTTAGGGTACTTTGTTCAGCAGGCCTAACTGGGTCCCTGTACCCATTGTGATCATCCTGAAATTGTTACTTTGTCCCGGATCGGGGCAACCAGATATCTACAGTTGGTGCTTTGTGATTTTTGGCACTATTTTTACTGAAATCTTCAAAACTACACATCTCCGGTTTTACCGATTGGCTTTTTGTTGTTTTGGTCTTTGTTGTATTTATTAAAAATGGCTATATTTTTCTAACTTAGTGCAGGATCCTTTCTGTATGGTATTTCCACTTTATTACTGTTTAAAATGTGTTGTACAAATACTTAACTCATTGCCTCCAAGTTAAGACTGACTGCTCTGTGCCAAGCAACCAGAAGGCTGAGAACAGGTTAGTTTAGGGTTGGTGTGTGCCTCACCCGCACCGGTCTGTGGTTGCCGCTTGACCACAGCTCACACCCCAGTCAACCAACAACGCAATTTCTTACTGTGGTCAAGATTAGAAAATATAAATTGTACTATGGAATAACGACAAAGAATATAGAAATGCAAGAATATTGAGGACAAAATATCAAAAAGTAGGTGCACATAGGGAAGTTATAGATGTACTATTCCTACCTTCACATCTGTGTAACTTGAAGATATATGTGCTGTGTAGGCACATAAATGTGGAGATAGGGATAGAAAATCTAAATTTACTATATCATTTATGTATTTTTTGATATTTTATCCTCAATATTTAATACCCTTGATGTTCTGACTTTGATATGTAGTGTGAACACCAAAGATCTATCCATCATAAAGCCGAAGGATTTGACCAATTATACAATCTTAGAGAATATGTTTAATACAATACGGTCTGGAGGGAACTCCTGCAGAGCTGTTCAATTTAATTTTCACTAATGACATTTATGAGCTTTTGCTAGATAAACATCCATGTATGTCAATGTCATCTATATCATCAATTTGGAGGTACGGTACATAACATTCGCAAACTAGTGGAAGTCCATAAGTTTATTGGAGAAGATCTCAATCAAAGGTTCAAAGTAGAGGTTGACTAATAACAGGGCTAGGATAGATTCATGTGATATTCTAAATAAAACGATTAACCTATTTTATAGATTGTTTTCAGATGAGCTTTGAATAATTTCAGCACCATGAGTTTGATCCTTCTCCTAGTGCATAAAGTGTACCCCAAGCTAAAGTTCACATTTTACCACATAAAGTAAAGCTTAATGGCCCAACCAAAGGTCGAACCCCACATTGTACCTTCTGAGTTTAACTGAAAAAAAGGTTAGGGATATTTTGGTAAATTATTCTATACATGTCGGTGAGGGCCATAAAAAGAACGGTGCTTTGGAAGAATGGCCAGTGCAGGAACCACACAATCAGAGACTTGTGATGCCACGTAAAAGGACTAGTGATCAAACATGCAATAACAGTATTTACCATTTGCGACCTATACAAGAGTGTCGCAGGCAAAGCAAGGCAAATTGAATCACCATAGTGCAGCCGGGACTGCTTCAGGGTATTCACTACTTATACATGAAAATGGGGTTGAAAGAAGAGCAGCACTCTATAAATGTGTTTTTATCTGCAATATAAAGGAACTGAAAGTCTTGGTCTACTGGGCACACAGAGAGTTGATTCAATGTAAATGCCTAAACTACAGACAGGGTTGAATGACGTGGGCACTGGGTCCATCAATTGGGCCAATCAACAATGGGAGCACCTGGAGTGGTGAACTTCTCCTTGGTGAGATTTAGCTTCAAGAAAATGGCAGTCAGCCACTAGCATATAAAACACAAGCAGTTGTTAAACAGATTTATCATGCATGCCCTTCATCATATGCAAATATGCAAACACAAAGATTAACAATGTGTCCCTAAAGTATAAATAGCAGGGTGCTCCTGCATGATCGCAAAGCTTAGCAAATAGTCCCATGTAGATGTTAATTAATAACAATAGCAATATACACCCTTGCAGGATGATGTAGCTGATCACTCCAGACTCAGATTTGCACAGGGAAAGAGCAACCATATTTTTCCTTTCTACTACAAACTGGACAGTCTGATAAAGAGATTGAAAGGTTAAGAACACCACAGATTGAACAAGAAATACCAGCCCCCGACCTTTATCCACCAGTTTCCTGAGATTATCCAACACCAGTAACAGAACCAATCTAAGGGGTTCATTATGACCCTGGCAGTCGGTGGAAATGTGGCGGTAGTACCGCCAACAGGCTGGTGGTACATATCGCCACATTATGAAATTGTCAGGTTGGCTTCAGGCAACCCGCCAATGTACCACACTGACCGCCATGGCGGTAGAAGCCGCCGGGTTGGAGATAACAATCTCCAACCCGGCAGCCGCTACTGTCCCCGTGGTGGCATTATGACCCTGCCTATGCCACGAAAACCATGGCGGTAGGCCCTACCAGTAACAGGGAATTCCTTCCCTGTCACTGGTAGGAGGCCCACCCCCACAACACTCCCCAGACAACCTCCATCCACACTTCCTCTCCCAATCCTCCCCCCATACACGCACACTCTCAGGCACACACCACACATTCACACACTCACTCACACAGGCATACACAAATTCATACATGCATGCATCCATTCATTCACGCACACATCTGTACACACATCCAAACTTACACGCAGACACACATTCAAATTTGCATTCATACATGCATTCTCACACATGCACACAAATATGCAAGCAACACTACACACTCATTCACATGCGCGCACACACTCACACATTCATGCACACACCCCCACACACAACACCTTCCACCCCCGCTGGAAACCTGATTTACCTTAATCCAGGGGGTCTTCCGTCAGGGGACGGGGTGGGGTGCTGCTACCGCCAGCAGCGCCCACCAGCAGAACACCGCCAGGCCGTATTATTTGTCATAATACGGCTGGCGGCGGTCTACTGGCGTGGTGCTGCTGGTGGTAGCAGCGCCACCTTAACACCATCCGCAGGCATGGCCACAGCCAGATTTCCACACTTCTTGTGGCGGAAATCCAGCTGTGGTCATATAATGGTGGACGGATGCTAGCTGAGGCGACTGTCTTTTGGTGGCCGTCGCCGCAGTGGTAGGCAGTACTTACCGCCAAAGATGTAATGTGGGTGTAAGTGCTTTCTCCTAGTTGAAAGCCCCCAGAACCGATCAATTAGCCCATTTTTATCAGCATGTTTCAGTAACTATGAATAAATCAATTTCTCCATGAACAAGATTCAGGAATGGGACAAACGTGGATGTCGATTCAACAAAATGCCAGGGGCGTGACATCACGTCATTTGACCCAAATTACATCACAGGAAGGGAAGTCAAATGGCCTTTGATCCATTGTCTCCTTCTCCTCAGCTGTCTGTTTCCCAACTGTCAGTATTTTTAGCTCTCTCTGTTTCTTAACTCTTTCTCACCTGTTGTTGTCTATTTCTCATCCCAACTTTCTCTTACTCTCGCAACGGTTGTTCTCACTGATCTTATTTTTCCCTCTCTCACCTGAATTTCTCACTAGATCTGCTTTTCACCTACCACCTTTCTCCCAACTCCTACTCCCTTGTTTCTCTCTCTCTCAATTACATCTCCATATTTCACCTCTCCTTCTGTTATTTTCTAACCTGTCTCTTTTTCTAATGACCACTTTCACTCTCTGTTTGCCTTTGCCTCTCAGTTGTCTATCGCCAGTTGTCTCATTATCACTTTTCTCACATCTGTCTATTGCTCTGTTTCTGCCTCTTTTATCTATCAATTTACCTATGTCAGAAGTTTTACATAGTCAACTTCTCTCACTGCCAGCTGTCTCTTTACCACCAATACTGCTTCACTACCTGGTTGACATTTTTCACTGCCATCTTGCGTAGTTAGCCATCTAGATGTTTGCTTCTAGTTGGAGATCTCTATGTAGGCCCCATGAGTGCACAGATGTGCAGCTAATCACCAGGAAAGCTGCTGCTCCGCACACAATGCTTTTTTAACTGTTATTTTATTTTGTGTTATAAATTGACATTTGTTGAGTTTTGCATCAATCTCCTCAAGAGGGGTTTTAATGGGCTGATCTTCCACTCTTACACTCTTCAGTCTGCTTCAGCACTGCTGACAGTTGCAGAGAAAGCTCATACTGCTGCCCCATTTCTTGGTTGACACTTTTCCTCGCAATCTTGAGAAGTTAGCCATCCGGGCATTTGCTCCTACGTGGAGATGCCTATTTAAGCCCGATGAGTATGAGGGCGTGCCCCAGTGCTCTAACGGAAAGCCTGTCTGTGGCCATCCACACTCAAACATCACCAGGCACCACAACCTCTGCCTCTCTGGATAATGAAGCTACTGATAAGGTAAGCATAAGCTACTCACTTCTAGAGCTCCATCAAATTAATGCCAGAGTTACTAATCTCAAAGGCAAAAACAACAGATGATGGACGGAATGCAGAGCCAATCAAACATTCACCCCAGTCACAGATCTGGGTTTAATCCATCAGTTGTTTTGCTTGTTGCTTGCCATGCCATTCCAGTTTGGACCCAACCATATGCAAATCAGTCTTGACCCTGTTCCCAATGGGAATAGCCCGGCCCGAACAGGCCAGGTCTTACCTGTACCAGAAAAAAGCATTCTGGGACCGGTTTCACGGTATCACCCTTCTTCAACCAGGCTAGCTTAAATCTGATGGCATAGCAAGCACGGGACCCACGTCTGGGCATACCCTTCCCACTTGGGGCGACAAATGCAAAAACAACAGATGATGGACGGAATGCAGAGCAAATCAAACATTCACCCCCAGTCACAGAGTTATTAACCTCGTCACTCAGTCCAACAGCATACCAGCTGCTTTCCCCTCCAATTTACAAGGTCCAGTCTCATGTAATGGCTGTAGATTCTCCTGGCCCTATACTTACTCAACAATGAAGGGCACCGAGATGACTGTTTCGTCCACCACTTTTACCGACAGAAAAAGCTAAATGTCTTGGGCAGCTTGCAGGCTGGCTACTAGTTGTACTCTTTTAGGGACGCCCCAGGACCTTAATGGCCTATTATGCAATATTAGATCCATGGTAAAACACTCTATTGAAATATGAATCTTATGAGTTCCTCTTCTGCAAATGTTTGCTTTTTCATGGAAACTTCCAGAGTGCAGAGTTAAAACAGGGAGACGGCATTGCAATTCTATTTTGAGACACTGTCATTGTAACACTCAATTTCACCCTTCAACGGATTGGATGGAACTGTTGATTTTTATAATTCAGATTTCAGCAACAAATCATTAGAAAAGGGGTGCTTCTTTACCGCCCCTGGGTGCAAAAAAGGAATTTAGCCATCTGCTAACGGATTACATTGTGCCACATGTATTAACCTTCAACAACTTTTTGCTTCTGGACAACTTCAGTTTTCATGGTGAAAACACCACGAACACAGGGGTTAGCCAACTCATGTTGGATATGGATATGTTGGGCCTCTAATAGACAGCAATGGGCCTCACTCATAAGGCAGGTCACACCTGAGATCTTATTTTCACAGACTGCCAGGAGGTAAAGAGTTGAACGCCTCTACCCCTCACGTGGTCCGACCACTATCTGATTAAGCTGCAAATTTCTAAAGACAATCAGTCTGTTAAGCCCATTTGAGTGACTGACAGAGAAAGAAGACAAGTGAAGTCAGTTTCACTTGATTCATTTTCCAAAGTGTCAGGAAATGCCTCTTTTTGACATGCCCCCCCCACACTTTTTGCCAGGTACATGATGTGATTTCGACTGAAAGTGCACTGGGTTCCTGCTAACCAGGTCTCCAGTACCAGAACTCTTTCCCAAAACTGCACTGTTGGTTCCCAAGTTGCCAAGACCTCCAGCACCTTACGTAAGTCCATAGTAAATGGTGCCTTGTGTACTAGAGGAGGTCCCTGAGGGATGCAACATGAATTGTGCCACGATAAGGGACCCCTCACCAAGCACATGACAGGCTGCCATTGCAGGCTGCATGTCTTGGTGCAGACAAAAGTGAAAACACAACATAGCACACAGCCCGTGTTCTATGTCCCCTAACACTGCATGCAATATATGTAAGTCACCACTCTAGCAGGTCTTACAGTCGTAAAGCAGGGTGCATCATATTACATGTTAGGGCATATCTGTCCAAGCAGATATGTCCCTGCTATGACTTTGTCAATTCTCAGACATAGTAAGTGACCAGGGAAGCCATTTTAAATGCATGTGCTGGACACCGGTCAATACGAGTTCCCCAGCTACATGACGGCATCACTGAAGATAGGGATGTTTGCTATCAAACATCTCTGATTGGTGAACCCACACTGATGCCAGTGTTGGATGTACCAATACATGTACCCACAGGGCACCCTAGAGGTGCGTCCTGAAACCCTACCAGCCTCTGGTGTGCTTGCTGACTAGGTTCTGCCAGCCAGCAACCCAAGACATGGTTCTGGCCCTTACTGTGAGAGCCTTCTGCTCTCAGGAGGCCCAGAGCAAAGGTCAGTCCAGGAAGAGGGTGCAATACCCCCTCCCACAGGATGACCCTCTAATCAACCTTCCTAAGGTGGCAAGCCTCAAAGGGCTGCTGCCTTTGAAATGCAAATCTGGCTCCCCTCACAGGAGAAGAAGTCACCCCCCTGCCCAGAACCCACTTAGCACCTGGACAGGTCAGGATATTAGCTGGTCAAGGTAGGCGGCCACCCCCAGCCTAGTGCCAGCCTTAAGGTGGGCTCCTGCGAGGTAGGCACAAATGTTCAGAGGTAGCTATTCTGGGTGATGGCTTACCTAGGATTTCTGGGACAGGGTTATGCCCACTTCCTATAGGAAGTGGTCATATAAGGGACATAGGCCCTCATTTCAACCCTGAGGGTAGTACCGCCAACAGGCTGGAGGTTCAATATTGGCGGGCGGCTTCTGCCGCCGCCAATGTTGAAATGAGAGCCATAGGGCCAGATGTAGCAAAAAAATATTTTGCGACTTGCAAATTGCGAGTCACAGCGACTCGCAATTTGCAACTCGCAAAATATTATGCAGAAAGGTGTCTCAGACACCTTCTGCGACTCGCTATGGGGTCGCAAAGACCCACCTCATGAATATTAATGAGGTGGGTCGCAGTTTGCGACCCCATAGCGAGTCAATGCACTCACAGGGATGGTGGCCTGCTGGAGATAGCAGACCACCATGTCTGTGACTGCTTGTAAATAAAGCAGTTTATTTTTTTCTTTTTGTAGCCCGTTTTCCTTAAAGGAAAACGAGCTGCAAAACGAAAAACTACCGAAACCATTTGGTTTAGTTTTTTTCAGAGCAGGCAGTGGTCCATAGGACCACTGCCTGCTCTGAAAAAATATGTTTTTTGGCATTCACAAACCCTTTTGCGAATGTGTTACCATCCACTTCAAGTGGATGGTAACTGCGAGTTGGTTTGCGACCGCATTCGCGGTCACAAACCAACTCAGCATGGCGATGCGGTCACAAATAGGAAGGGAACACCCCTTCCTATTTGCGAGTCGCAGCCTCAAATTGCAAATCGGTACCGACTCGCAATTTGAGGTTGTGCATCGCGTTAAGCCTTTTGCGCGTCGCAAACTGCGTTTTTTGCAGTTTGCGACGCACAAAAGGCTTCCTACTTCTGGCCCTATGTGTCTCCAATGGTCAGTAGCTCAATGGCTACTACCCTACACGCCCCTAACACCCATGAATTCAGTATTAAGGGGAACCCCTGGCACCAGAGGAGCAGATCTAACTGACCTGCAGAAGAAGGAAACTCCAGAGTTGCAAAAAGCAGGAAATGAAGACTGGTGATGGACTCTTTCTCCAGCTGCTGAAACTTCCAAAAGCCCAGGAAGACTGTCAGCCTTGACCGCAACACCAGGGAAATCCCGTGGAGTGGTGGAGCTGCTCCCCTGCGTCCTCGCAGGCACCCAAGTACCACTGAAGACTCTGGAATGCCAAAAACACTGCCGAACAGCACCTCTTCATCCAAGCCTCCTAGCCCGTGTTGAAGTGGGCCAACTGTGCCAATCTGGTCCACAGCCTCTCCAGAGACAAAGTTCATCCTGGATTTCCCCACTGTGGCCTTCACTTCAACACCTGCAGTCTCTTTGTGCAGGCCACCATCAACTGTGACCGCCTTCGGTGACGGCAACCCTGATGGTCTACTGCACCTCTGCACACGGATGCACCGGACCGGGAAGAAGGGGACCACAGGTCTCTCTGCAGCCCCCAGGCTCGTGAGACATTGTCATGAGGTTATTCTAGAATTTACACTGGTGCATTATTAAGCCCTTGGCCTGAGGTCTGTGCCCTCTCTCCTAATTACATTTTGCTTTTATTCCTTTTATTATTTTAGCAACGCTTCATTTCAGTGGAGATGTTTTTCATTCTATTATCAGTTGCCCTTCCACACAGAATTTGTTATTCATTTCTTTGCACAACATTTTCATCCTATGCTTCACCCAAAGCTGTACATGATATCGCTGGCCCAAAAGGTACATTGTCTACTCTACACAGAAAAATACATGTTGTTACGTCAGGGCAGTTCTTAGAATAACAGATATGTTATTATAAAACATCACACTGCCCACACCAGGGTAGAGGGGACATTCCAGCCACCTTGCCATCTCATGCTGCATGTCGTCGCAGTTCCAGCTCAAACCTTTTGGTTCCTTTTCATCTACATGGGAGGACTCCAAGCAGACGAACAGGCCTCTTCTACACCTCTGAACGCAGGTTTAGGAGTTGGGATACCTTCCTGGGACTAGAAGGGCAGATTAGGGCTCCCACTGCTACTTGCTCTCTTGTAGAAAATTAATAGTGTAGGTAGGGATGTTATACAGGCTATTGTGACAATATGGTGGGACTCTTCTTGTGTTTCACTTTCCTGGTCACAGCCAAAACAATGCTTTGTTTCATCATCCTCATATTCCCATTCCTTGCCTTTTTAGGTAGAACACAGTTGTTTCAATAAAATATATATTGAACCAAAATCCTACTTCTGCTTGTCATTGCATGTATGAGACTTGTATCACTGAGAGAAAGGGCCACGATCTGTTCCACCACGATTTTCCCAAAGACTCTGAGTGTCATGCAATACGCTGCCACAAATCACTCTTACCTTTGGTATTGGTGAGGTGCTGCTAGCTAGCCGGAAGGGTAAGGCTGACAGCTGTCACATGGTGTGGCATCAGACTCAGTCCCCTATACCCGGTGGTGCTGACTCCCAAAATCCAGCAGTCTCATTACTATAACAGGAGTCTCTGACATCCACTTGTTGGTTCACCCGGACTGGTCCCCAATTCTTTGCCTGCAGCCTGTTTCTGTGGGCCCACCTCCACAGAGACCAGTGACGGACACCCGATAATCTAAGAACTCTGCAAACGGCCACCCCGAACTGAGAAGAAGAGGGCCACTAGTGTCCCTCCATCCCTGAGCATTGCAAGACCAGAGCACACTTGGTGGCTCGCCCAAACCAGACACTTAGTCCTAACTCGCAGTGACCGTCTGCACCCAGCCACCCCCGTGCTGCTGAAGGTGTACTGCTGGTGCTGCCTGGGACCTTACCTACTACTCACCTTAACTCCTGGAGATTGGCCTTATAAGTCACTGTACTCTACCTATTGGCAGAACTTTTTTTTCCTCCCATAGGAAAACATTGCAGAACTCAGAAATTGCACTGTGTCCACTTTTTAAAGTGAAAATAATTCCTATTTAAAAACGTACTTACCTGATCAATTTTTCTCTGATGCCTAAACATATGTAAAAATACTTGCTATTTTTCTAAATTGGTGCGCATCTCCTTTTTGAGTTGTTTCTCATTTATTGACTATTGTGTGTATTTTTAGATGTCTTGCACTCCTCTGTGTTAAGCCTATGGCTGCTCAACCACACTACCCCTACGTGGTGTGTTTTGGGATTGCATAGTGTAGGAAGTTGGCTCTGTATGCACTATTTCAAAGTAAGGAATAGTATGCACAGAGTCCAAGGGTTCCCTTTAAAGGTAAGATAGAGGCAAAAAGAGATAATTCTAATGCTCTATTTTGTGGTAGTGTGGTCGAGCAGTAGGCTTGTCAAAGGAGTAGTGTTAAGCATTTGTTGTACATACACAAGCAATAAATGAGGAACACACACTCAGAGACAATTCCAGGCCAATAGGTGTTTGTATAAAAAAATATCTCTTCTTAGTTTATTTTAAGAACCACAGGTTCAAGATTTACATGTAATACTTCAAATGAAAGGTATTGCAGGTAGGTACTTTAGGAACTTTGAATTAGCAAAATAGCATATACAGTTTTCACATAAATTACATATAGCTATTTTAAAACTAGACACAGTGCAATTTGTCAACAGTGCCTGGGGGGAGTAAGAGTTTGTTAGTTTTTGCAGGTAAGTAAACCACCTACGGGGTTCAAGTTTGGGTCCAAGGCAGCCCACCGTTGGGGGTTCAGAGCAACCCCAAAGTTACCACACCAGCAGCTCAGGGCCGGTCAGGTGCAGAGGTCAAAGTGGTGCCCAAAACGCATAGGCTTCAATGGAGAAGGGGTGCCCCGGTTCCAGTCTGCCAGCAGGTAAGTACCCACGTCTTCAGAGGGCAAACCAGGGGGGTTTTGTAGGGCACCGGGGGGGGACACAAGTCCACACAGAAAGTACACCCTCAGCGGCACGGGGGCGGCCGGGTGCAGTGTGCAAACAAGCGTCGGGTTTTCAATAGAAAGCAATGGGAGACAAAGGGGTCTCTTCAGCGATGCAGGCAGGCAAGGGGGGGGCTCCTCGGGGTAGCCACCACCTGGGCAAGGGAGAGGGCCACCTGGGGGTCGCTCCTGCACTGGAGGTCGGATCCTTGAGGTCCTGGGGGCTGCGGGTGCAGTGTCCCTACCAGGCGTCGGCTTCTTAGAAGCAGGCAGTCGCGGTCAGGGGGAGCCTCTGGATTCCCTCTGCAGTCGTCGCTGTGGGGGGTTATGGGGGGCAACTCTGGCTACTCACGGTCTCGCAGTCGCCGGGGAGTCCTCCCTGAAGTGATTGTTCTCCACAAGTCGAGCCGGGGGCTTCGGGTGCAGAGTGCCAAGTCTCACGCTTCCAGCGGGAAACGCGTGTTGTTTCAAAGTTGCTTCTTTGTTGCAAAGTTGCAGTCTTTGGTGAACAGAGCCGCTGTCCTCGGGAGTTCTTGGTCCTTCTAGATGCAGGGCAGTCCTCTGAGGCTTCAGAGGTCGCTGGTCCCTGTGGAAAGCTTTGCTGGAGCAACGTCTTTAGAAGTGGGGAGACAGGCCGGTAGAGCTGGGGCCAAAGCAGTTGGTGTCTCCGTCTTCTCTGCAGGGTTTTTCAGCTTAGCAGTCCCCTTCTCCTTAGGTTGCAGGAATCTGAGTTCCTAGGTTCTGGGGAGCCCCTAAATACTGAATTTAGGGGTGTGTTTAGGTCTGGGGGTTAGTAGCCAATGGCTACTAGCCCTGAGGGTGGCTACACCCTCTTTGTGCCTCCTCCCTGAGGGGAGGGGGGCACATCCCTAATCCTATTGGGGTTTCTAAAAGTTAGAGTCACCTCAGCTCAGGACACCTTAGGGGCTGTCCTGATTGGCCAGTGACTCCTCCTTGTTTTTCTCGTGATCTCCTCCGGCCTTGCCGCCAAAAGTGGGGCCGTGGCCGGAGGGGGCGGGCAACTCCACTAGCTGGAGTGCCCTGGGGTGCTGTAACAAAGGGGGTGAGCCTTTGAGGCTCACCGCCAGGTGTTACAGTTCCTGCAGGGGGAGGTGATAAGCATCTCCACCCAGTACAGGCTTTGTTACTAGCCACAGAGTGACAAAGGCACTCTCCCCATGTGGCCAGCAACATGTCTGGTGTGTGGCAGGCTGCTAAAACTAGTCAGCCTACACGGATAGTCGGTTAAGGTTTCAGGGGGCACCTCTAAGGTACCCTCTGTGGTGTATGTTACAATAAAATGTACACTGGCATTAGTGTGCATTTATTGTGCTGAGAAGTTTGATACCAACTGCTACCAACTGCTGTGGAGTTCGTGCATGACAGACTCCCAGACCATATACTCTTATGGCTACCCTCCACTTACAATGTCTAAGGTTTTGCTTAGACACTGTAGGGGCATAGTGCTCATGCACTTATGCCCTCCCCTATGGTATAGTGCACCCTGCCTTAGGGCTGTAAGGCCCACTAGAGGGGTGACTTATCTATACTTCATAGGCAGTGTGAGGTTGGCATGGCACCCTGAGGGGAGTGCCATGTCGACGTAGTCGTTTTATCCCCACTAGCACACACAAGCTGGCAAGCAGTGTGTCTGTGCTGAGTGAGGGGTCCCAGGGTGGCATAAGACATGCTGCAGCCCTTAGAGACCTTCCCTGGCATCAGGGCCCTTGGTACCAGGGGTGCCAGTTACAAGGGACTTACCTGGATGCCAGGGTGTGCCAATTGTGGAGACAAAGGTACAGGTTAGGGAAAGAACACTGGTGCTGGGGCCTGGTTAGCAGGCCTCAGCACACTTTCAAATCAAAATTTAGCATCAGCAAAGGCAAAAAGTCAGGGGGTAGCCATGCCAAGGAGGCATTTCCTTACACATAGGAAAACCTGTCTACTCACTGGGGAACCCCTGGACTCTTTACATGGTATTCACATACCATATAAAGGGCCAGCTGCCTACACAAAGTCCATGAACCCTTAGAGACTACACAAAGCAGTGATGTGAATATGTTTCAGGCCAATTATCATGGCTACCTTACGCATATGTTTGACAGGATTGCTCCATTTAAGCTAGCACCTCCCATTTCAAGCAGAGGCCAAGCCTCCTTTTACTCAGCCGAATTAAGAACTGAAAACGCTTGGTGCAAATGGCTCAAACTGAGATGGTGTCAGACTAAATCATTTTCAGATAAAAAAGCCTATAAATCTTTGCTCCATAGCTGCCACAAAAATATTAAACTAGCCTTCAAAATTTACTTAACAAATAAAATGAATCAAGCTGGCAATCCCGCAAAAACTCTAAATGAATTTACAAAACCTCCCTCTTGTACTCGGCCATCCCAGCATCACAGGACTTGTGTGACTCACTGGCAAACGTCTTTGAAGAGAAAATTAATATAATCTATAAGAACTTCCCTAAGAACCAGCCAGAGGAAGTAGTTGATTTCAATTTGCCTCCTCCAAAGGCCAGCTCCTTTTTTAGAGAGGTTACAACCTTGCACCCTTTAGCAAACTCTAGGGCTGCTGGCCCATGTTACATCTGGCTCTCCTTTAGATCTGTGCCCTCCCAGTATGACTGCCTGTCTGTCCAACTCGATCCCGTTCTCCATCTTGGCCTTTATATCCTATCCTTGGACTCAGCAAAAATTCCTGTAGTCTGGAAGTCTACGCTGTTTTTTTCAATTTTAAAGAAGCCTAATCCTGATCAGGAAAACCTCTCCAACTACCATCCCATCTCGTTGATTTCTCTTTTAGGAAAAATTCTAGAGAGCCTGGTAAACATACAGCTATTCACTTTTCTGGAGGACTGCGAGAGCCTGGAGCCTTCACAATCAGGTTTCAGATGACTACACAGTACGTAGACCGCCCTGCTGGCAGTCAAAGGCACCATCATCGTTTATGTTGGTGCTGTTGGACTTGTTGGACTTGTCGACAGCTTTTGACACCATTTCTTACATCAGACTTATCCGCAGGTCGTAGAATGTGGGCATCTATGGCAAAGCATTACATTGGTTCATAGAGTTTCTGGAAAATCTAATACATACTACTTTTTTTCAACTCCTGTAAGTCACGCGCAATGTCTGTTAATAGATGAGCTGTGCAGAGCTACTTCTTGAACCATACATTATTTAATGTTTGCTGGGACCCCATTACGCAAGTTGTCAGATCATGCAGTTTTGGGATTATATCTTGCGCTAATGACACCCAATTTGTCATCCCTTTCAAGCACAACCTTGATAAGCGCAAATCCTGATTTGCGGACTGCATGAGAAAAATTGCAAACCGGATGACAAGCAACTGTCTATAATTAAACAGCGACAAGAAGGCGAGTCTCCTGTTCCGTAAAGGTAAGGAGCTCTGGTCTGCTGACTGGTGGCCCGCTGAACTAGGTTTGGCCCCATCTCCAAGGCAGGTAGTGAAAAACCTCTGCATAAAATTGGACAGGACACTATCTATGAAGGTGCAGGTCACCGCTACCTACGACTCTTGCCTTGCCACTATGTGCCTGCTTAGGAAACTTATTCCCTGGCTTCCGTCAACTTCCAGGAAATTCGAGTCCAGGCTTTGATTACAAGCTGCCTGGACTGTGGAAAATAACACGTTGATGTCCAAGCTACAGATTGTGCAGGACAGCCGCTTGACTGGCCTGCAATCTTCCCTATGGTTGTTCGTCAGCACCCATCCTGAATGCCTTGCACTGCCTACCATTTAGAAACCGTGCTATCTTATAGTTATGCTGTCTTATGTATGCATAAATCTCTAATTAGCATTAAATCTATCTACATAGCAGGCTCTCCTATTATTGCCCCTCCAGACAGTTCAGATCCACAAATAAAGTGCTACTAAAGATTTTTCGAGTTCACACTTCAAGATATGGGGCAGATCTTTTTCATATCTCGCGGCGCTATAATGGAACATGCTTCCTCTGCGTATTCGCCTGCGTACAGAGTAGGGCAAGTTCCTAAGACTCTTGAAAAAGTGGCTGTTTTAAATTCATTTTGGTAGGCCTGGAGCGTAGAGAAGCGTAGAGATGCACCTGTGTAAGTCACAGCACTATAACAAGTGGCCTTAATAATAATGCGTCTAACACCCATCACTGGCACCTAGCTCACGCTCTTTGACACCTGTCTCCCATTTCTGTCACCTCTGTCGTTTTGCACCACACCCCTGTGTTTGTCTTCCTGCTTTTCCATTCATTATTTTCTCCTCAGTCTTTTGCCCTTACTACCTCTGAGGTCAGGTGTCGCAAGGACAGTGCTAAGGGTCGCAAGCGTCAAGCCAGGGGCCGCAGCTGCGACCCCTAAATGACGTCCATGGGGATAAAGGTAGGTACCAAGAACTTTGTGGATGTCTTCCTACAACAGACAGAAGTGTTTTGTGAGAGCTCTGAGAAATCAGTGCACATTACACAGAAGGAAAGAGGTACAATGTGAGCTCTCTGTGGATGTTTCACAACCGTAACGGTGCAGATCAGGGAAGAGGTGCATTGGAAGAGCTCCGTGGATATCGCAGAATTTAGATATCACAGCATGTTACAAAGAAGGAATGGAGTATATTGTGAGAGCTTGTGGATATCTTGTTACTGTGACATTGTCCACATGGTGAAGAAGAGAATAGAGGTGCGAGAGCTCTGTAGATGAAGAGTACAAAGGTATATTGTGAGAGGTCTGTGGGTGTCTCAATTGTGTGATAACATTGAGAGTGCAAAGCAGGATAGAGGCGTGCTGATGGAGTACTTTGGACATCTCACTATTATGGTGAATATAGGTGCTTTGTGAGAGCTCCGTGATAACCTCACTACAGTGATGACCTTGCAGTGTTCAGAAAAGGCTAGAGGTGAAGTATTTGAGCTCTGTGGGTTTGTGGTATGAGTACTGAGGTATAGGTGCATGGCACAGGATGATGTAAGTTTATTGTTAGACCTCAGTGGGTATCTTACTATTGTGATAGAATTGCATGGTGTCGCGCCAAAAAGGTGGCATTGGCACGTTTATGCTACACTAAGAATGTGTTTCTACTTAAATGTGATTTTTGCGTTTTAAGTTTGTTTTATCTCTTGAATATGATTTGTACTTTAATAAGTGTTTCCACAATCCTGCTGATGCCGTACCAAGGATGATTTTTCATCTAACATATGCTGCTCAAAATTTTTATATTACGATGCTCTTTACTTTATATAAAGGGCGATGTACTTAAAATAACTAAATGTGAATTTGCACATAGATGTGTTTGCATTTCTAAAGGTTTTACACAGTCGTTCTGATGTTGCATTCATGGTGCTTATGTGCCTGAAAGTGTAGTCATCCAAACCTGAAGCCACACCTTTCACACACATTGTGTCCTCTGTAGTGAGACCTTGTACCTAAATGTGACCTCACTCGCCTACTGACCTAGCACTTAACTGTGTTAGAACACCAAAGTGTGATTGTCCGCACACCTTCTAATGTCGCACAAAGGGTGGTTTTTCATTTAAATGTGGATTTGCTCCTTAAAGTGTTTGGACCTTAAGGTGTGTTCTCATTTAAATGTGTTTTTGTGTTCTGGTAACTCTTCTTTTATTGATGTTGAACGGAGGATGATTTTGCACTTAAACCTTTATTCCTAAATGTGATTTGAGCCACTGAAAGTGTTTAACACACCAGTTGATGTTGAGCCGACAGTGACTATGCACCTAAATATGCAATCTTTAATAAGGTGTCTGTGAACTCCTTGGGTTGTGTTGTCAGGACTTCTGAATTGACCCTCGTCATTAGGCTGTGCCTTCAGGGATTTAAAATGGCTGCCATAGATTCTTTACTGAGATGCATGTGGACGTCTTTGTGTTGTGCCTTCTGCACCTCTGAATATACCCTGGTCAATGATTTCTTTGGGCTGTGCTTTCAGCGTTTCAGGGTGGACCCAAAAGACTCTTTAATGAGGTGCCTGTGAAATTCTTCAGGGCCTCTGAGTGGACCCTGGTCAGGGATTTCCTTGATTGTGTCTGAGCTGCACCAGGTTTGACGCTATTAAATTAAATTCCTTCGTCGGGAGCACCACCACCTGTCAAACGAGAAAGGGGCAGTCCACCAACTGGTACACTTTTCATCCTTGGCGTGGTATCCCTTAACTTTTTGCCTCTGTTTCCCAGGTTGTTGATGTGTGCTAGACTCTGTTTTTGCTGGTTTTGTTACTCTGGGCACTTTACCACTGCTAACCAGTGCTAAAGTGCAAGTGCTCCTATACAAAATGTGTATGTAAATGGCTTATCCATGATTGGCATATTTTATTTAGTAGTAAGTTCCTAGTATAGTGCACTAGAAGTGCCCAGGGCCTGTAAATCAAATGCTACTAGTGGGCCTGCAGCACTGGTTGTGCCACCCACATAAGTAGCTCTGTAATCATGTCTCAGACCTGCCACTGCAGTGTTTGTGTGTGCAGTTTTTAACTATAAATTCGATGTGGCAAGTGTACCCACTTCCCAGGCCTAAACCTTCCCTTTTCTTACATGTAAGGCATCCCTAAGGTAGGCCCTAGGTAGCCTCATGGGCAAGGTGCAGAGTATCGTTAAGGACATAGGACATATAGTAATGTGTTTTATATGTCCTGACAGTGAAATATTGCTAAATTCGTTTTTCACTGTTGTAAGGCCTGTCCCTCTAATAGGTTAACATTGGGGCTACCTTTAAATGTGATTAAAGTGTAGATTCCCTTTGGGAGCAGATAGACATGTGGAGTTTGGGGTCTCTGAGCTCCCAATTTAAAAATACATCTTTTAGTAAAGTTGATTTTAAGATTGTGTGTTTGAAAATGCCACTTTTAGAAAGTGAGCATTTTCTTGTTTAAACCATTTCTGTGACTCTGCCTGTTTGTGGATTCCCTGTCTGAGTCAGTTTGACAGGTGGGCTGGTTGCAACTCTCACTAGACAGTGACACAAAGGGAGCTGGGGTGTAGCCTGCATATCCTGATGCGCCATCTGTGCTAGGAGGGAAGGGAGGAGTTGTCACTTACACCTGAAAGGGCTGTGGCTGCCCTCACACAATGCAGCCCCCTTGTGAGTGTCTGGGGCCTGGACAAGGCAGGATTTCACAACCAAGAGAGACTTTGCTTTGAAGTAGGCCTACTTCAAAGGAGAAAATGGGTATAAGAAGGGCACCCAAAACCGCAGACTTTAGAACACTTCTGGAAACCAAGAGGAGCCTCTGCCTGGAGAAGAGCTGAAGAGCTGAGGAAGAAGAGCTGCCCTGCCTGTGACTGTGCTTTGTGAAGCTATCCTGCAGTTGCTGTTTCTGCCTGTGCTAGAGGACAAAGACTGGACTTTGTGTTATCTTCCTTTTTGTGAAGATCTCCAAGGGCTTGATTTAGAGCTTGCCCCCTGTTATTTGAAGTCTCACGGACCTCGGCCAGCACCTGGAGTCTCTGGAGAGACTCCTACCCTGCCAAGTGGTGCCCATCCAGTTCCTGGGACCCTGAAAGGAGAAGTTGGCAGCCCAAGAGTAAGAAATCCACGCACAGAATGCCGTGCGGGAAAAAGATCAACGCAACTCCGATCTGCGGCTGAAGAATCGTCGTGCGGCCGGCTTTGTGGCTGAAAATCAATGCTTGCCGGAAACGCCACCCGAAGATCGACGCCCAGTGCTTAAGAAACGGCACACAGCATCACTGACGGAGGATGGTGAGATCGCAACCCGCGCTGCATGGTTTTCGGATCATTGTGCAGCTGGATTTCTGACGGAAACACAGATGGGCGCATAAAAACAACACAAGGCCTGCCCGGATCCGGGAGTGCTGACCGGATCGACGCATCGCTCTCCTGCAGCGAGAAGAAACGACGCACGCCGACCCAACTAAAGGAGAAACGACGCAAGGGCTAGCTCGTGAGTTTTATCAACGCATCACAAGCCCTTTTTTATGCACACTTGCCCGCGCTGGGTTCTTTTTGATGCACCCAAGGTACATTTTCACGCTAACAGTGTTAGTGTGTGTTTAAAATTACATGAAGGCTCTTTTTACATTTTTAGTGATAACTTGACTTGCGTATTGTGGATTTTTGTCGTTTTGGTCATGGATAAATATTTTCTCTTTTTCTAAACCTGTGTTGTGTCATTTTGTAGTGTTTTAATGGAGTTATTGTGTGTTTGGGTACAAATACTTTACACCTAGCACTCTGAAGTTAAGCCTACTGCTCGTGCCAAGCTACCAAGGGGGTAAGCAGGGGTTAGCTGAGGGTGATTCTCTTTTATCCTGACTAGAGTGAGGGTCCTTGCTTGGACAGGGGGGTAACCTGACTGCCAACCAAATAACCCATTTCTAACATGGTTTGACACTATTAAGTTAATTTCCTTCGACAGGAGCACCACCACCTGTCAAACGAGAAAGGGGCAGTGCACCAACCATACTACTGCTTTGGAAATAGGTTAAAAAAAAATAAGTTGATGCATGAATTCTCCGATATGTCAATAAACTTTGCATACACACTAGCCCAATGTGTTTACCACATGAGCAAATCGGGTGTCGGGAATGTATGTACCTCACCCATCTATTCACACATAGGTAATACTAAAACTGCACGTCTTACCACGCTAGCCTGTAACCGTGTACGTGCCAACATGCCACACTAGTAGAAGTTTCATGCAGCGTAATTAATTGACAGATAACATAGCACCTCTTGAAGGTACATTATATGCTGCTCCCTTTATAATGTGAAATCCTATGTAATACAGCAGGTATAAGATAAGTATGAGACTATTTCCAGCATCATGCTTCTAGCCAGGTCAGGCTGTATTTTCAATCTACAAAATGTTCAATACTTTAAATATGATGCCATTAAACATTCATAGAGTTGGAGCATAAAATAAGTTTCTATATCACAACGCCGTGATGGCGGTGCAGGTTTTTTGGTTTGCATATGTTAATTGATGAGTCATGTCACACACTCAGTGCTGTAACTTTATGTGCCATAACAATATAAACTATCAATAATAAATGATCACACATGGAGAAAGATATAAAATGTGATAAAATAAAGGAAAGATGCTGAGATGCAGAGATACGCTGCTCCTAGCAGGAGGTTAAGAATATTAATGAGAAAACAGCAAGGTAAAACAAAAGGATTCATGTCGAGAATCAAAATCAAATGCCAACAGGAGATGTTTATGGCTAGATGAGGAATGATGGGGACTCTGAGTGTCAGACGCTTACTCATAGGATGACAAACAATGATCACAAGTTCCTCAGAACTGTAGAGAGAAAAGAAGAAGCTACAGACTTGGAAATTGTGTTTTTGCTAAAATGAATAGGTAGATTATTGTGATCGGCCTAACAAATGGATTTCTAAGACTAAGGAGCTGATTTAAGAGCCCTAGCTCCCTCTTGCGCCACATTTGCATAATTTTCTTTTACGCTAATGTGGCCCAATGAGGCAGAAACCGTTGCGCCAAATTTACAAAGTGGTGCAATGCATACATTGCTCCACTTTGTAACCCTTTGACCTACATTATGCCTGCACCAGGCATAATGTATGCAAAGGGAGTGTTTCTTTGCATCATTTTTTCGGCACTTTTAATGCCTGTTCAGAGCAGGCGTTAAAGGAAGCACACCATTGTTTTCAATGGGCCTCAATGGGCTTTGCAGGATTGCATCTACATTTTTGAAGCTAGTGCTGAAAAGTTCTGAACTAGCATCAAAAATGTTGAACCTAGTTTCCCTAACTACCGACTTGGTGTGCCATATCTCAGATATGGCACACACATGGTGGCGTTAGGGGGGTGCTAAGAGGCGCAAGGAAATTGGCGCTGCACTGGGTGTGGTGCCACTTTCCTTAAATCAGGCCCTAACTGTGTCCAGTGGCAACCTCCAAGGGATGGCGGCACAATAGGAGCTGCAGATGCTTGTGCATCACCTGCTGTATTACTGATCATGGTGGTGCACATATAGTGCTGGTGCAATCTCAAAAAGACATTCCTACATTTGCAAGTGAGCATGGCCCTAGGCAAATGATAAAACACAATATCTTTGTACTCATGTTGTATTGTAGATGCGAGTGCAGAGGCAAAACAACTTACAAGCTGCACACTGACTGTGTGCCACAAAGAGGTGAGGCAGAGTCAGGGCAGCCCCGAGGGCAACTCTTGAAAAGAGGAAAAGGGGACTACATGGACCCCTCCCAGATGTCCCCCTGACAGTGGGTGCAGTCACTCACTGCACTCGCCTGCAGGGGGATTTCAGTCCCCCTTTGAAAGGTATACAGTGTTGACAACTACAAAGTGAAAGGCAGAACGGCTCCTTCAAACAACCAGTCTGCCTTTCATTAATGCACAGCCCGGAGGGCAGTGGCAAGTTTGTGGCTCTGTATGGGCAGCTTATTAGGTATAAGAGTGGGTGCTTGCCAGGTCCGTGCCCAGTACATGCATTTAAAAGTGTGCTACGGTGCTGACAAGGGAAGTGCGCATTTTAAGCAATACATACACAGGTTAGTGAACAATCATGAAGAAGACATTGAACACCTGGTCTAGAAATTTAGGCCCTCATTACAACATTGGCGGTAAATCCTGCTTACCGCCGTGCAGAAGACCGCCAACACACCGCTGCGGCGGAGGAATTCCGCTACAGCTATTACGACGCACAGGCCGGAATCTGCCAAAATCCAGACACCCACACAAGTCCGCCACACCAAAGGTCAGTGATAAACATGCGATACCAAAACCTCCACCGTCACGCCAACAGGAATACGCCCACACTATCACGACCCACGAATCCATGCGGCGGTCTTTCAACCGCGGTATTCCATTGGCGTTACACACCACCGCGCTCAAAATACACACACATATACAAAACACAACCACATTGGACAATTCGAAATACACAAACCTGATACACATACACACACCACTCCCACACACCCAATCCAATATAAAACACACACCCACATCACCCACAAACCCTTACTACCAAAAATTCTGAAAGAAGCACAGAGAGAGACACCACCATCAACAATACTAGCATCCACAGGCACACAACACCATCACTCACACAACATTCACGCGCCTCAGACAACACACACAAACACATCCCCTCACACTTCACAACACACACCACCCCACACATCACCCACACCACACCATGCCCCGCAAAGACACCCCAGGTTCTCTGAGGAGGAGCTCAGGGTCATGGTGAAGGAAATCATCCGGGTAGAGCCACAGCTATTCGGATCACAGGTGCAGCACACCTCCATAGCTAGGAAGATGGAGCTCTGGCGCAGAATCGTGGACAGGGTCAACGCAGTGGGACAGCATCCAAGAACACAGGATGATATCAGGAAGAGGTGGAACGACCTACGGGGGAAGGTGCGTTCCATGGTCTCAAGACACCAGATTGCAGTTCAGAGGACTGGCGGCAGACCCCCACCTCCTCCCCCACAACTAACAACATGGGAGGAGCAGGTCTTGGCTATACTGCATCCTGAGGGCCTCGCAGGAGTAGCAGGAGGAATGGACTCTGGTAAGTCAAATCTTAACTATTACATCCCCCACCCTACCTGCATGCTATCACATACCCCACCCTCACCCTCACCCCCATCAATCCAACACCTCACATATGCCCCACTATCACAACCCACACATCCCAATACCAAGCCCTGCATGCAACAACAAAGCATGGTTACCCATCACCAAAGCATGTTCACTAAAGGTACCCACACAGACCCCAAACCAATTAGCACACAAGGTCCTACACAAGAATGCATGCACTGGAGTACAGGGTCACCCACGCATTGCACACAATGGCACATACAGATGCAATAATCATGTCTTTACACCTCTGCAGGATCCCTACCCAACGTCACCGGACAGGAGGTTCCAGACATGTCCACTCCCCCCACAGAAGAGGCCCACAGTGATGAGAGCAGCTCTGTCCAACTAGATCAAGATGACCAGCCCGGCCCATCTGGGACCTCGGGACAGTTGGTTCCCCTGAAACTGGCACATGCCACCACAGAGCCTCCCCCCTCAGGAAACACCAGCACAGCACCCACCCAGCGGGTCCATCCCTCTGTCCCCAGGACACGTCAAGCAGCAGTGTGTCCACCACTACAGGGAACCCAGGCAAACCCAACAACCCAAGAAAATCAGGGACCTGGGAGCAGTGGCAGTGGGCACACGGTTCAGGGGACAGAGGAACAGGAAAACAGGGGAACTGGGAGGACTGCTGTTCAACAGGGGAGGACAGGCCCAGGGAACCCACTCTCCACGAGGCCCTCTCCAACATCATGGGAGCGTACCATCATTCCCAGGAGACAATGGCAACCGTACTGGCCAAATTTCAGGAGACCCAGCGGCTGCAGGAGGAACAGTATTTGGGGATCAGGGAGGAACTCAAGTCCATCAACACCACCCTGGTCACCATTGTAGGGGTGCTGAAGGACCTTGTGAACACCAGGAGGGACACAGTAGCACAACAAGGGGCCCCTGACACTAGCCTGGATGATGAACAGCCCACCACCTTCGCCGGCGCTAGTGGACAGGAGGCACCGCCACAGGACCACGACACCAGCACCCCACCCCCTGCAGATAGAGAACCACGCCGCAAACAGTTCCTGAGATCCAGGACAAAGATAAAGAACAATGCCAAGACCCCCACCAGGAAATGCGACCACCCTGAATGTCATCCTTCTGTCCCACTTCGTCACCCTGTCCATCCATCAACTGCCCTAGCTCCAATTCCTATGCCCCTTGGGGCAATGCACCTGTGAAACAAATAGACTGGACTCTGCCATGGACAATCCTCCACCATCACCCCTGCCCATTTTACAACCCCCTCCACTATTTTGCACTGAAATAAACACCCTTGAATCACAAAACAAGCTGGAGTCAGTCTGTGCTTTCACAAATGTGTATTTTCAATAACTAAGGAAAATATCAATGTCGATTGTATTGTAAACATACCTATATCACACAGCTCTAGTCCATGAGATAATATAGCAGAGGTCACACAGTGGGACCCACATCTGTGAAATGGAGAGGCAAAGTGACAAGTCAGGGTCCATACACTGGGTGAAAGTGACAGACATATGATAGGTCTAACAATTGTATGAGATGTGTGAGCCAGTGACATCTTCTTACCTGTGTCTCACTGGAAGTATTGCTGGATAGCGTTGTTTCTGTTGTCGATATCCTCTTCTCCTGCCTCCTCTTCTTCACTGTCCACAGGCTCCACATCTGCCACAAGACCTCCTTCTGGACCATCCTCCTGCAGAAAAGGCACCTGTCATCGCAAAGCCAGGTTGTGCAGCATACAGCAGGCCACGATGATCTGGCACACCTTCTTTGGTGAGTAGTAGAGAGAACCACCTGTCATATGGAGGCACCAGAACCTGGCCTTCAGGAGGCCGAAGGTCCTTTCGAATACTCTCCTAGTTCACCCATGTGCCTCTTTGTAGAGTTCCTCTGCCCTTGTCCTGGGATTTCTCACTGGGGTCAGTAGCCATGACAGGTTGGGGTACCCAGAGTCAACTGCAAATGTCGAGGGACAACTGTTAGACACCCACTAACCCTTAGGGACAACCCCAGACCCAGACAACAATTCACACGGTATAGGGTCCTTGTCCTCACCTATTAGCCACACAATGGGCCTCTGGAGTTGCCCCATCACATAAGGGATGCTGCTATTCCTCAAAATGTAAGCGTCATGCACTGAACCAGGAAACTTGCCATTCACATGGGAGATGTACTGGTCGGCCAAACACACCATCTGCACATTCATTGAATGGTAGCTCTTCCAGTTTCTGTACACCTGTTCACTCCTGCGGGGTGGTACCAATGGCTCATGCATCCCATCAACGGCACCTATGATGTTGGGGATATGTCCCAGGGCATAGAAGTCACCTTTCCCTGTGGGCAAATCCTCCACCTGAGGGAAAACGATGTAGCTGCGCATGTGTTTCAGCAGGGCAGACAACACTCTGGACAAAATGTTTGAGAACATTGGCTGGGACATCCCTGATGCAATGGCCACTGTTGTTTGAAAAGACCCACTTGCCAGGAAATGGAGTACTGACAGGACCTGCCCTAGAGGGGGGATTCCTGTGGGATGGCGGATAGCTGACATCAGGTCTGGCTCCAACTGGACACACAGTTCATGGATTGTTGCACAATCAAGTCTGTAGGTGACTATTACGTGTCTCTATTCCATTGTCAACAGGTCCACCAGCGGTCTGTACACCCGAGGATGCCGCCATCTCCTCACCTGCCACAGCAGACGTGCCCTATGGACGAGAACAGCGAGCAGAGAGTCAGCCAACACTGAGGTATTAAAAAAAATATTTATTGCACATATTTGTCAATCCGCAATGTGCCTGTCACTGTGTTTATGCAAGACCTAGATAGGTGTGACGCATTTAAAATGTATGCCATGTGGCCCCCTGAAATGGCGGCTCCCTGACCTGTAAGGTGGGACAAGGGGATATGAGGTGACTGCACTGGCGTTCTACACTGTCGCGGTAGGCGGTCGAAGACCGCAGCGTAATCCTGCATTGGTTAACATTGGGCCCTATGGGTCCCAGGAGTCAATGACGATGTACGCCGGTGGTGACGGTACGCACCGCCCCGGACGTGACCGCCATTTTCTGTTTGTTCACTCACTTGATACCTGACCTTCGACAGGAGAGGACCTACACTGCAAGTGTTGCTATGACCTCAGTCTGGAAGCGACGATGGCTCATGTGTCTGGGGAAAGGGCCCCTGCCTTCGCTTTGGAGGAGTTGGAGAAGTTAGTGGATGAGTTCCTTCCCCAGTACACGCTACTCTACGGTCCTCCAGACAAACAGCTGAGTACACTGTGAGCATGCTGTATGGGCAATGCCTGTTTGGAGTGGTGTGGATGGAAGATACGGGGGGGACTGAGGCCTGCATGAGCGGACGGTGAGTGTATGTGCGTCAGGGCAAGGGTGGGAATGTGGGTCAATGACTGTGATGGTCCGGACGGTTAAAGTTTATCCTTTTCCCCTGTACTATTCCTCTAGGTCAGCGCCCACAAGAAGAAGGATATTTGGCGTGCCATCGCCAAGGACGTCCGGACGCTGGGAGTCCACTACAGACGGAGCACCCACTGCCGTAAAAGATGGGAGGACATTCGCCGCTGGAACAAGAAGATGGCGGAGGCCCAGCTGTGGATGGCCTCCCAACGTGGGAGGGGTGCCCGTTGCACCATGACCCCCCAGATGTTCCGGATCCTGGTGGTGGCCTATCCGGAGTTGGATGGGCGCTTGAGGGCATAGCAGCAGCCAAAAGGGGGTGAGTGGAGTCACATCCATCTGACTCTGCGCACATTACGAGGTGTCTGGGTGGGGTAGGTGGGCTGTGGGTTCCCCTTGGCCAGGGCGAGTTTTGTAGGCAAGGTCCGTTCGTGAGGCAGGCTATGTGGCAGCCCAAACCCACCCGTGGTAAGAGCCAACTACTCCTAGTCTCGTTTAAAAATTATGGAGACGGACGCGATTCTTTATTCATTGTATTACCCATTCAGACTATGAAATACCCAATCATGTATGTAACAACTGATTGTCTTAATAAGCCAAATTTTGTCAAAAGGCCTTGAGAAAGCCCTGGCGTACGCGCCTGTGGGGCAAAACACGTGTTGGCTGTCTCTTGTGTTCTCTTTCTGGATCTATTCTGATGCATCTCAATTGGGAGTCACTCGCCTTCTCTAAACATAATAAACAAGTCAAACTGGACTAACAACGACATTCCTTATAATCTTGTTCATCCGAATTTACTGAACTTATGGTACTTGGATTCTAAATAAAAACTTACTTCAGTGGGACTTTACCACCCTCTTCTTTCACTACTCCTAGTCAAGCTCCTGTGACTTCCATGTGTGCAGCAATCGGGCATAGGCCTTGTACCCCATGTCCCCTGTGATTCATTAGGGAACTCTAAGGGCATGGCGTAGTGCAGAGGGCTGCTGTGTCTGTAGTGTCCGCCAACGGTAGCGGTATTGCATGCACTGAACATGTCTTTCTTCTGTCTCCCCCCCTTTTTTGTGGTCTCCCTGTTCTTGTGTGCATTAGCATCATCAGGCGGAGGAGCAGTGGCACTGGAGCAGAAGGGGGCTGCATCCCACATGGCCCTGGAGGGCGAGACTATGGACTCCGAATTCACCAGTGGGACGGAGGGTGAGGGGAGCTCCACGGCGGGAACCGGAGGCGACATCAGCGACTCGTCCTCTTATGGGAGCTCCCTAGTGGTGGCGGGCCCCTCTGTGCCCCAGCATCAACAGGTACAGCTGCCACTCCCCCCACCAGCACCGCCCTCCCAGCAGCCCCTCAGCATGTGTCCCGTGGCAGCTCACCCAGGAGGGTGGGCATCTCCTTCGCCCCAGGCACCTTAGGCCCTGCCCCAGTCAGCCCTGCTGCCCTCAGTGAGTAGGCTATTGACCTCCTGAGATCCCTCACTGTTGGGCAGTCTACCATTCTGAATGCCATCCAGGGTGTCGAGAGGCATTTGCAACAAACAAATGCATACCTGGAGGGCATTCATTCTGGCCAGGCAGCCCAACAGAGAGCATTTCAGGCTCTGGCCTCAGCACTGATGGCAGCCACTGTCCCTGTGTCCAGCCTCCACCCTCCAACTTCCCCCACCCAGACCCAATCCCCTGTACCTCAGCCTATCCCAAGCACACCATCAGACCAGCATGCACACACCTCAACACAAAAGGGTGGCTCTGGCAAACATAAGCACCTCACATTCCACCGGCACTCACACAAGCATCATACCCATGCACACATACCAACATCCACTGCCTCCACTGTGTCCCCCTCCTCCACGTCGTCCTCCTCACTCCCTGTCTCGTCTCCACTCACAGCTGCATGCACTACATCTTCAGCCACTACCTCCATCACCAGCCAGCCCATCACCACACACCGCTCACGTGCACTCACCACCCCCACTACCATTCACACATCCCTTGTGTCCTCTACCAGTGTGTCTGTGAGCCCTCCTCCCAAAGTACACAAACGCAACCACACACCCACCCAACAGCCATCCACCTCACAACAGCCTCCAACCCATGCACCTTCACCCAAAGTCAGCTAACGTACACCTCCTACAAGCACTACCTCTTCCTCCACTCCCAAACCCCTTCCATCTACCCATCCCAGTGTGTCTAAAAAGCTTTTCCTATATAATGTTGACCTCTTCCCTACACCTTCCCCCCGTCCGTCCCCTAGGGCCCGCCTTTCCAGGTACCAAACCCAGCACCTCAGCCACCACATCACCGGGCACAGTGGTGCCAGCAACTGCGGGCTTTTGGAGTGCGCCAAGCAACAGGGCTGCCAGTGTTCCACAGAGCGAGGGCAAGGACATTCCGCCACCTCCAAAAGTAAAAAAGTTGCACACATCCTGGAGGGAGAATGCGAAAACACCTGCCACCAAGGGCTCAGGCAAAACAAAAGTGGATAGTGGCAAGACAGCTGCGCCACCATCCAAGGTGGGGAAGGGCCAGAAAATCAAGGGCAGGTCCACGTCGACGCCAACCTGCACGGCGGACAAGACCGCCATCAGCACCGCCACCTGCACCGCCACCAGCACTGCAGTCACTGAGCCCGCCACCAGCACTGCTGTCACTGAGCCCGCCACCAGCACTGCAGTCACTGAGCCCGCCACCAGCACCGATGCCACAGAGCCCGCCGCCACAAAGACCGCCGCCACAAAGACCGCCACCAGCACCGATGCCACAGAGCCCGCCGCCAGCACCGATGCCAGAAAGCCTGCCACAAGCACCGCCGCTACTGACACCGCCGCCAACACCGATGCCATCCCCAGTGGTCAGTCATCCAAGGCTGGTGGTCAGTTCCAGGAGTCTGGGCAGCTTGCATGTTGCACCACCGTCAGTGGAGTATCACATCCACTAGCTCAGTCCTTGGCAGGATGAAGCACCCTGGGCACCAAGCCCCCTCCAGAACAAGTGGCGTATCACATACACTAGCTCAGTCCTTGGCAGGTTGAAGCACTCTGGGCACCAAGCCCCCTCCAGAACCAGTGGAGAAAGGCATCCACTACCTCAGTCCTTGGCAGTATTAAGCACTCTGGGCACCAAGCCCCCTCCAGAACCAGTGGAGTATCGCATCCACTACCACAGTCCTTGGCAGGAAGCAGTCTGCACACCAAGCCCCCTCCAGAACCAGTGGAGAAAGGCATCCACTACCTCAGTCCTTGGCAGAATGAAGCACTCTGGGCACAAAGCCCCCTCCAGAACCAGTGGAGACTGTTATCCACTTGAGAGACTGTGGCTTTGCACTCCCCAGGATAGAGCAGTGGGCAAACCACCCACTGGAGAGACTTGAGAGACTGTGGCTTTGCACTCCCCAGGATAGAGCAGTGGGCAAACCACCCACTGGAGAGACTTGAGAGACTGTGGCTTTGCACTCCCCAGGATACATCAATGGGCATGGAGCCCCCTTGTGGAGCTGCACTCATCCGGCTGAGGTTCCCCCCTTCCCTTCCCCCTGAGGTGCCTGTTTCAATTCGATTTGATGCCCCTGCAGTGTTCTCTCCGTTTGTAGTCTGGAATCGACTGTGGGCTTCGCCTATGCATTTTGGGCCCAGTGGTCCACGGACTATGAATGGTGCACTATCCGGACTTGTGTAGTTGGTGTACATAATTGTTTATACTGTATTTCAAGTTTTGACTAATGAAATTTTATTTATTACAATGGTTCAACTAATTTCCTTTTGTCCTTGCGTTCTTCCAGGGGGATGGGGCGGTGTAAATGTAATGTTGCAGCATGTATTTGTGGGTATGTTGTTGTGGGTGAGGGTAGGGGTTTTGCGTGTTGCGTGTGTGTGTCACTCTCTTTTCCCTCACCCCTCCCCTGTGTTGTAGATGCAGTACTCACCATGGTCGTCATCGCCGTCTTTCGTGCCCCTGGTAGAGGAGCAGGAATACTATTGCAGGGAGTATTTGGAGTTCTGGCTCCATGGCGTCCTGGTTCCTCGTGGAATGTGTAGAGGTGAGTGTTTTCCCTTCCAAGTCCTGTTTCTGCCGTGTTTTTGTTCACATTGGTTCCGCCCCGGAAAAGGTGGCGGATTGGCCTCTCATAATAGTGTGGGCGGTTGTTAGAAATGGGGTTTTTGGTTGGCAGTCAGGTTACCCTCTGTCCAAGCAAAAGCCCTCACTCTAGTCAGGGTAAGTCACACACTATCCAAGATTATCCCGTGCCCACCCTCTGGTAGCTTGGCACGAGCAATCAGGCTTAACTTAGAAGGCAATGTGTAAAGTATTTGTGCAATAAATCATACAATACCACCATATAGCACCACAAAAATACACCACACAGTGTTTAGAAAAATATATAATATTTATCTGGATAATTGTAGGTCAAAAAGAATAAAGTTGCAATGGAAAATTGTAGAAATATCACAGGGAAGCGATATAAAGTGTCTTAAGTCTTTAGAATGCAATAAAGTGTCTTTCAAGCACAAAGTACCTGGTTTCTGGTGGAAAATCTCCTCAGAGGGCCACAGGCGGAGAGATGCGTGGAAAAAGGGTGTGTGCGTCGATTTCTCCTCAGCACACAAAGACTTGCGTCGTTCTTTTCCACGCGGGGAAGTCGGGCGTCGTTTTCCGGCGCGCAGACAGTCTCTTTTTGTGGATCGCGGGGATTACCAGATGTCCCGGGTCTGTGCGTGGATTCTCCTGCTGTTTTTCCGGCTGCGCGTCGTTCTGCGGGGCTGCGCGTCGAAGTTTCGAACTCACGGTCGGCGTCGCGTCGATTTCTCCTTGGAAGTCGGGCACCGGTGTCCTTGCGAGGCCGTGCGTCGAAATCTTGGTCTCACGGCAGGCGTCGCGTCGATTTCTCCTTGGAAGTCGGGCGGCGTTGTCCTAGCGAGGCCGTGCGTCAAAGTTTCGCGTTCACGGTAGGCGTCGCGTCGATTTCTCCTGGAAAGTCGGGCGGCGTTGTCCTTGCGAGGTTGTGCGTCGAAGTCTCGATCGTCCCGAGAGCGTCGCGTTGATCAGCGTCGGTGTGCGGCGTTTTTCTCGCCGCGAAACAAGCTGTGCGTCGAAATTTTCGGCGCACGGAGCGTCCAAGTGAAAGGAAGAAGTCTTTTTGGTCCTGAGACTTCAAGGAACAGGAGGCAAGCTCTATCCAAGCCCTTGGAGAGCACTTTCACAGCCAGACAAGAGTTCAGCAAGGCAGCAGGGCAACAGCAAGACAGCAGTCCTTTGTAGAAAGCAGACAGGTGAGTCCTTTGAGCAGCCAGGCAGTTCTTCTTGGCAGGATGTAGTTTCTGGTTCAGGTTTCTTCTCCAGCAAGTGTCTGATGAGGTAGGGCAGAGGCCCTGTTTTATACCCAAATGTGCCTTTGAAGTGGGGGAGACTTCAAAGAGTGGCTAAGAAGTGCACCAGGTCCCCTTTCAGTTCAATCCTGTCTGCCAGGGTCCCAGTAGGGGGTGTGGCAGTCCTTTGTGTGAGGGTAGGCCCTCCACCCTCCCAGCCCAGGAAGACCCATTCAAAATGCAGATGTATGCAAGTGAGGCTGAGTACCCTGGGTTTGGGGTGTGTCTGAGTGAATGCACAAGGAGCTGTCAACTAAACCTAGCCAGACGTGGATTGTAAGGCACAGAAGGATTTAAGTGCAAAGAAATGCTCACTTTCTAAAAGTGGCATTTCTAGAATAGTAATATTAAATCCGACTTCACCAGTCAGTAGGATTTTGTATTACCATTCTGGCCATACTAAATATGACCTCCCTGCTCCTTTCAGATCAGCAGCTGCCACTTCAACAGTGTATGAGGGCAGCCCCAATGTTAGCCTATGAAGGGAGCAGGTCTCACAGCAGTGCAAAAACGAATTGAGGGTGTTTTACACTACCAGGACATATAACTATACAGGTACATGTCCTGCCTTTTACCTACACAGCACCCTGCTCTAGGGGATACCCAGGGCACACATTAAGGGTGACTTATATGTAGAAAAAGGGGAGCTCTATGCTTGGCAGGTACTTTTAAATGCCAAGTCGAGGTGGCAGTGAAACTGCCCACACAGGCCTAGCAATGGTAGGCCTGAGACAAGAAAAAGGGGCTACTTAAGTGGGTGGCACAATCCGTGCTGCAGGTCCACTAGTAGCATTTAATCTATAGGCCCTAGGCACCTGGAGTGCACATTACTGGGGACTTATAAGTAGATTAAATAGTTCAATCAGGTATGATCCAAAGTTACCATGTTTACAGAGAGAGAGCATATGCACTTTAGCACTGGTTAGCAGTGGTAAAGTGCGCAGAGTCTAAAAACCAGCAAAAACTGTATCCACAAAGTGGAGGGAGGCAGGCAAAAAGTTAGGGGTGACTACCCTAAGGCTGTCAGGTCTAACATGTGTCCCCCCCAGCTGAAAGTGGGGAGAGCTACCCGACCTCTTGGGAGCTCTCATCGCTAAGGCGGAAGTACCTGGAGAGACCATCAGCATTGGCGTGGTCAACCCCTGGGCGATGTTCCACCGTAAAGTCCATCCCCTGTAGGGAAATGGACCACCTCAAGAGTTTTGGATTCTCACCCCTCATCTGCATGAGCCATCTGAGGGGCCTGTGGTCTGTCTGAACTAGGAAGTGAGTCCCAAACAGGTAGGGTCTCAGCTTCTTCAGTGCCCAGACCACAGCAAAAGCTTCTCTTTCAATAGCACTCCACCTCTGTTCCCGTGGTAATAGTCTTCTGCTAATAAAGACTACCGGTTGATCTCTGCCCTCCTCATTTAGCTGTGCTAGAACTGCCCCTATGCCATGCTCTGAAGCATCTGTCTGCACGATAAATTCCTGGGAGTAGTCAGGGGCCTTGAGCACGGGGGCCGTGCACATGGCTTCCTTCAGGGCGTCAAAGGCTTTCTGACAAGCCTCTGTCCAATTCACCAACCTAGGTTGCTTCTTGGACGTGAGTTCTGTCAAGGGGGACACAATGGTACCATAGCCCTTGACAAACCTGCGGTAGTATCCGGTGAGGCCTAAAAAGGCTCTCACCTCAGTCTGGGTTCGAGGTGGTTGCCAGGCCTTGATAGTTTCGATCTTGGCCTGGAGTGGCTGCACCTTGCCACCACCTACTAGGTGTCCCAAGTACACCACGGAACCCTGCCCGATCTGGCACTTACTAGCCTTGATGGTCAGGCCTGCCTGTTGCAGGGCCTGAAGCACCTCCTTGAGGTGGAGCAGGTGTTCCTCCCAGCTGGAACTGTAGACAGCTATGTCATCCAGGTAGGCTGCACAGAAGGCATCCTTGCCAGCCAGGACCCCGTTAACCAACCGTTGGAAGGTAGCGGGGGCATTTTTCAATCCAAACGGCATCACCCGGAACTGGTAATGGCCGTCAGGGGTGGAAAAGGCGGACCTTTCCTTAGCCCCCTCAGTCAGGGCGATCTGCCAGTACCCTGAAGTAAAATCAAACGTACTCAGGAACTTGGCAGCGCCTAGCCTGTCCACGAGCTCATCAGCTCGGGGGATGGGGTGAGCATCAGTCCGTGTGACTGAGTTGAGACCCCGGTAGTCCACGCAGAACCGGAGTTCTGGCTTCGCGCCTGGGGCAGTAGCCTTAGGGACCAACACCACTGGGCTGGCCCAGGGACTACTGGACTTCTCAATAACCCCTAGCATCAACATCTTGGAGACCTCCTCCTTGATGCTGGCCTTCACCTTATCTGACAACCTGTAAATTTTGTTCTTCACAGGGAGACTGTCACCGGTGTCAATATCATGAACACAGAGGTGGGTCAGTCCAGGAGTAAGGGAGAAGAGGGGGGAGAACTGCTCCAACAGCTCATAGCAGTCTCCTTTCTGGTTTAGAGTCAGGGAGTCAGACAGAATGACCCCGCTTACGGACCCATCACCTTCTTGGGCAGAGAGGAGGTCAGGGAGAGGTTCACTCTCCTCTTCCATTCCTTCATCTGTGACCAGAAGCATGTTGATCTCCGACCTCTCAAAATGAGCTTTTAGTCGGTTCACGTGGAGCACCCTTAGGGGGTTCCTAGGGGTTTGGAGGTCCACTAGGTAAGTGGCCTCCCCTTTCTGCTCCTTTATTTCAAATGGGCCAGACCAGCGGTCCTGGAGAGCTCTGGGCTCTACTGGCTCCATTACCCACACTTTGTCTCCAGGTTGAAACTCTACCAGAGTGGCCTTCTGGTCATACCATTGTTTCATCACCTCTTGACTGGCCTCCAGGTTACTTTGGGCCTCTTTCCAGAAGCGGGTCATCTGATTGCGGAGGGCCAACATGTAGCTGACCACGTCCCGAGGGGGTGTCTTTGGAGCGTTCTCCAATCCCTCCTTGACAATGCTTAAGGGTCCCCTGACGGGGTACCCATAGAGAAGCTCAAAGGGACTGAACCCTACCCCCCTCTGGGGGACCTCTCTGTAAGCAAAGAGAAGGCATGGTAAGAGGACGTCCCATTTACGCCTCATGGCCTCAGGGAGGCCACCAATCATGCCTTTCAGGGTCTTGTTGAATCTCTCCACAAGCCCATTAGACTGGGGGTGATAGGGTGTGGTGAACTTGTAGGTTACACCACACGCATCCCACAGATGCTTCATGTACGCGGACATGAAGTTAGTGCCTCTGTCAGACACTATCTCCTTGGGGAATCCCACACGGGTAAATATCCCCATCAGGGTTCTGGCTACCACCGATGCAGTTACGGTCCTCAGAGGGATTGCCTCTGGGTACCGGGTGGCATGGTCCACCAAAACCAGGATAAACATGTTGCCTAAGGCAGTTTTGGGGTCCAAGGGGCCAACAATGTCGACGCCCACCCTTTCAAAGGGGGTGCCAACGACAGGAAGTGGAATCAGGGGGGTTTTAACCCTCTTTCCTGCTTTACCACTAGCCTGGCAGGTAGGACAAGCCCTGCAGAATTTGTCTGAGTGTGTCCTCATTTTGGGCCAGTGAAAGTGGGTGACAAGCCTGTTGAAGGTCTTGTCTTGTCCCAAATGTCCTGCCAGGGGAATGTCGTGAGCCAGACCCAGTAGGAAGGCTCGGTAACATTGGGGGACCACCAGCACACGTGCTGCCCCAAAGACCGGAACCCTAGGCTCACTGTAGAGGAGATCATTCTCCCAATATAGGTGGTGATTGCCAGAGGCGTCACCTGCTGCCTGGTTTAAGGCTTGTTTCCTCAACCCTTCTAGAGTGGGACACTCTTTCTGCGCCTTGCAGAATTCCTCCCTGGTGGGTCCACCCTCAACTTGCCAGCCAGCAAGCTCAGGTAAGTCACCTAGGGTGGCAATGTCTTCCCCAGTTGGCTCGGGAGTCTCCTCCTCAGGAGCCCCGTCAGCCACTGTGGGAACTTCTGGGGCCGGTTTCCCGCGCCCCTCGTCCCTCCTCTTGGCAGCTCTCTGGGCCATCGTTCCAGGCTCCAGATGCCCTTGACTTCCCTCTCGGTCAGTCATGGACCGGGTGGTCATGCAGACCCACTCAGGTAACCCTAACATCTCCAGGTGAGATCTGAGCTCTACTTCTTTCCAAGCAGTATGCTCTAGATCATTGCCTAACAGACAATCTACAGGCATGGCAGGACTCACAGCTACTTTCAGAGTACCAGAGACCCCCCCCCACTCAAAGGGAACCCGAGCCACCGGTAGGTGACTCTCGCGATTGTCAGGGACTATGACCTGGTGGAATGTATTAGGGATTATCTGCTCTGTGGACACCAGCTGACTCTTGATAGTAGTCATACTGGCTCCTGTGTCACGCAGAGCCTCCACCTTCTGCCCATCAATGAGGACCCACTGCCGGTACTTGGAAGTATTTTTAGGCATGTGGACCTTGGACATCGTTTCTCCTTCTCCCAGGGACACTAGGGAAATCTCTACCTGTCCCCCACAGCTATCTGGGTCCATCTCCCCCCCGAGTGCTACACTAGTCAACCCAGGTGCCTGTCCGGTAGTGGACGGTGCCCTCTTGGGGCACTGTGGATCGCCTTTGTAGTGACCATATTGGTAACACTCCATGCATTTGGGGCTAGATTTTCCTGACTTGTCAAATGTCCCTGGCTTTTTCCCAAATTTGGAAAAGGAAGGGTTGCCACCCCCTCCCTGGGAATTCTTTTGGGGGCCTTTAGAGAGTTCCTTATCTGTAAGTTTATCTCCCCCCTCTTTCTTCTGTTGGGAACCCTGACCACCTTTGTGGGAGTCCCCCCCAGGTACCTTTTTGGACACTCTGGTACTAACCCAGAGGTCCGCCTCCTCAGCAAGCTTCCTGGGATCAGTCAGCTTACTATCCACTAGGTGCTGGCGCAAATCTGTATAAGTAACATTAAGCATATGCTCTCTCAGGATCAAGTCATATAAACCTTTATAATCTGCTACTTTGTTGCCCCGCACCCATCCATTCAGTGCCTTACTAGAGAAATCAAAGAAATCTACCCATGTTTGTGTGGTTTGTTTGGTGCTGTCCCTGAACCTCTGACGGTATCCCTCAGGGGTCAGCCCAAACTTGGCAAGTAAAGTGGCTTTCTGGAGTGGGTAGGTGTTTTGATCCGGTGGATCCAATGTGAGAAGTGTGTCCCTCCCCAATGGCGGCACATAACCCCACATAGCTACCCCCCATTGCCCTTCAGGAACCTCATGAGCCCTTAGTGCAACTTCATAAGCAGCTAACCATTTATCTATGTCATCTCCCACCACAAAACTGGGCACCACATTTTTGGGTATACGAACCTTCTTTTCTCCAGCAGGTCCTGTCTGTATGCTGCCACCATTATTGCTGGATTCAGACTGTCTTGCCTTGATCTCCAGCTCCTTGAGACTCAGTTCATGAGCCAACAATAGTTTCTTTTCAGCCTAAGCTCTTTCAGCTTCCACTTGTTTGGCTGCTCTTTCAGCTTCTGCTTGTTTGGCTGTTCTTTCAGCTTCAATCTGTTGGGCTGCTCTTTCAGCCTCAGCTTGTTTGGCTTCTCTTTCTGCCCTCCTCTCCTCCTGTTGCGCCTCAATTTTCAGTTTTGCCATTTGCAATTGGAACTCCCTTTCCTCTCTCCTTTCCTCTGCGGTCAGGCTTTGCATGGAGACACTGCTCCCTGGTCTGGAAGGGTGCACAATTGCAGTGGTAACACCATCCATAGATAGTGAAAATCCTTCTGAGGGGCCATTTTCTGGCTCCTCTTCCTCATCATCCTCTAAATGGGCTTCTGCCCAGGCCCTCAGCGCCACTTGAAAGTCCTCCTTTCTGGAGGCCCCTTGGGTGGGTACCCTTAATGCCCTGCAGAATCCTCTTAGTTGTTTGACCGTGTATGTATCCAACTGGACTAGGTCAAAGTCCCCTGTCTGAGACCCAGTCAGAGACATGTTGAGTGAGGATTTAGTTTTTGAAAATTGTCAGGAAAAAACGGATTTTCAAAAAGAGATAAAAACCAAGTTGACCTTCAACTGTGGGTAGGTAGTGAAATACTTAGCTACTGTATGTCACTGCACAAATACAAGTCCTATCCTCACCGCTGATCACCAATGTTAGAAATGGGGTTTTTGGTTGGCAGTCAGGTTACCCTCTGTCCAAGCAAAAGCCCTCACTCTAGTCAGGGTAAGTCACACACTATCCAAGATTATCCTGTGCCCACCCTCTGGTAGCTTGGCACGAGCAATCAGGCTTAACTTAGAAGGCAATGTGTAAAGTATTTGTGCAATAAATCATACAATACCACCATATAGCACCACAAAAATACACCACACAGTGTTTAGAAAAATATATAATATTTATCTGGATAATTGTAGGTCAAAAAGAATAAAGTTGCAATGGAAAATTGTAGAAATATCACAGGGAAGCGATATAAAGTGTCTTAAGTCTTTAGAATGCAATAAAGTGTCTTTCAAGCACAAAGTACCTGGTTTCTGGTGGAAAATCTCCTCAGAGGGCCACAGGCGGAGAGATGCGTGGAAAAAGGGTGTGTGCGTCGATTTCTCCTCAGCACACAAAGACTTGCGTCGTTCTTTTCCACGCGGGGAAGTCGGGCGTCGTTTTCCGGCGCGCAGACAGTCTCTTTTTCTGGATCGCGGGGATTACCAGATGTCCCGGGTCTGTGCGTGGATTCTCCTGCTGTTTTTCCGGCTGCGCGTCGTTCTGCGGGGCTGCGCGTCGAAGTTTCGAACTCACGGTCGGCGTCGATTTCTCCTTGGAAGTCGGGCACCGGTGTCCTTGCGAGGCCGTGCGTCGAAATCTTGGTCTCACGGCAGGCGTCGCGTCGATTTCTCCTTGGAAGTCGGGCGGCGTTGTCCTTGCGAGGCCGTGCGTCAAAGTTTCGCGTTCACGGTAGGCGTCGCGTCGATTTCTCCTGGAAAGTCGGGCGGCGTTGTCCTTGCGAGGTTGTGCGTCGAAGTCTCGATCGTCCCGAGAGCGTCGCGTTGATCAGCGTCGGTGTGCGGCGTTTTTCTCGCCGCGAAACAAGCTGTGCGTCGAAATTTTCGGCGCACGGAGCGTCCAAGTGAAAGGAAGAAGTCTTTTTGGTCCTGAGACTTCAAGGAACAGGAGGCAAACTCTATCCAAGCCCTTGGAGAGCACTTTCACAGCCAGACAAGAGTTCAGCAAGGCAGCAGGGCAACAGCAAGACAGCAGTCCTTTGTAGAAAGCAGACAGGTGAGTCCTTTGAGCAGCCAGGCAGTTCTTCTTGGCAGGATGTAGTTTCTGGTTCAGGTTTCTTCTCCAGCAAGTGTCTGATGAGGTAGGGCAGAGGCCCTGTTTTATACCCAAATGTGCCTTTGAAGTGGGGGAGACTTCAAAGAGTGGCTAAGAAGTGCACCAGGTCCCCTTTCAGTTCAATCCTGTCTGCCAGGGTCCCAGTAGGGGGTGTGGCAGTCCTTTGTGTGAGGGTAGGCCCTCCACCCTCCCAGCCCAGGAAGACCCATTCAAAATGCAGATGTATGCAAGTGAGGCTGAGTACCCTGTGTTTGGGGTGTGTCTGAGTGAATGCACAAGGAGCTGTCAACTAAACCTAGCCAGACGTGGATTGTAAGGCACAGAAGGATTTAAGTGCAAAGAAATGCTCACTTTCTAAAAGTGGCATTTCTAGAATAGTAATATTAAATCCGACTTCACCAGTCAGTAGGATTTTGTATTACCATTCTGGCCATACTAAATATGACCTCCCTGCTCCTTTCAGATCAGCAGCTGCCACTTCAACAGTGTATGAGGGCAGCCCCAATGTTAGCCTATGAAGGGAGCAGGTCTCACAGCAGTGCAAAAACGAATTGAGGGTGTTTTACACTACCAGGACATATAACTATACAGGTACATGTCCTGCCTTTTACCTACACAGCACCCTGCTCTAGGGGATACCCAGGGCACACATTAAGGGTGACTTATATGTAGAAAAAGGGGAGCTCTATGCTTGGCAGGTACTTTTAAATGCCAAGTCGAGGTGGCAGTGAAACTGCCCACACAGGCCTAGCAATGGTAGGCCTGAGACAAGAAAAAGGGGCTACTTAAGTGGGTGGCACAATCCGTGCTGCAGGTCCACTAGTAGCATTTAATCTATAGGCCCTAGGCACCTGGAGTGCACATTACTGGGGACTTATAAGTAGATTAAATAGTTCAATCAGGTATGATCCAAAGTTACCATGTTTACAGAGAGAGAGCATATGCACTTTAGCACTGGTTAGCAGTGGTAAAGTGCGCAGAGTCTAAAAACCAGCAAAAACAGTATCCACAAAGTGGAGGGAGGCAGGCAAAAAGTTAGGGGTGACTACCCTAAGGCTGTCAGGTCTAACAGCGGTACATTGTCTTCCGTCTGTCTGTTGGCGGTGACCGCAAAGCTGTTTGTTTCTACCGCCATGGCGGTCGGAGTGTTAAAGTGGCTGTCTATGTTGGCGGTTTCCGCCATGGTGTGATTCAATTTCTTTTACCGCCGGCCTGTTGGCGATCTTGCCGCCACTTTAACACCGACTGCCAGGGTTGTACTGAGGGCCTTAATGTATTATACTCATAATTAAACACACTTTTGATCATAGATAGGAAAGACATCAGTTCAGCAGATATGATTGGCCTCTAAGGTGGCTTTCTGGGGCACATCATTTCAGTGACTAGCCTATGAAAGGGTACCTAAGACACGTTATAGTACTGATTGTTTTAAGTGGCCAGTCCTGGAACACATCATGGCCTTGACTGACCTTTAAGAGACAGCTAGAGTACATCATGGTTTTCTCTGACCTCTAGAGGGACCCTTGAAAAGCATCATGGCATTGGCAGACCTAGAGGATTTCTTGTGTATACTATGGCATTTCCCATCCTATTTGTGAATACCTCAGTTTCAATACAGCAATGACTGGCCTAAGGGTAGAGCACCTCTGACAGATTATGGTATTGGCTGGTCTAGAAGATGACAAATGAGACACATAATGAAACTGACTCGTTCATACAGGTGATATCTGGGGCACTTCATGAAAATGAATACAGTTCATAGCTCAACCATAATTTACTTTTGGGCAGACCTCATTCCAAGTGGCACTTGAATGTGATGGTGTTTTTCTGATCTGTGCTCTTGCTGCTGCACCCTCACCAACTGGCGGATGTCACACACCAACTCCAGGTGACTGCAGTGCTGACCAGCCATCATGGCAGTAAACCTTCAGGCCAACTGGTCCAATGTGTGGACCTTGGAGATGGTAGTTGGTGGTCACAGGTGGATGTATGTACTTCACCTGCCACAGGCTCCTCTACTTTCTCCGAAAGTGGGCTCTAGTGTATGTCTGCCACTTGTTCTGGCAGTGTCACATTCTATTTCCCCTCCTCCCCTTCCTGCATGGATACACCTCTAAAACTTTGTGGAATGGGTGCTGCCAAAAAGGGTGTAGAGATGGCCACAGTGGAAGTTATTGTTTTCCTGATCAGAGCTTGGACAATGGATGTAGTGTACTATAGATAGACACTCGTGTCCTGTGATACTGTGGAGGTGGAGCATGTGGGAGCAATAGTGACAATCCAAGAGACAGGGTGAGTGGGTGTGAATTTGATGCAGGCCTGAAGATGACAGAGGCAGTGCTTCTAGTTGCGGTAATTGTGGTCTTTGCAGGCTGTACCTACTTCAGGTGCCCACTGTTTACACTAGTTTGGTGGGATGCCTTGACCTTTGTTTACGTCACAGGTGGCAGTGGTGGCAGTATTTTGCTCGTAGAAGACTACTCTGAGTCCTCCTGTGCTGTGTCATCTGCAAAGCTACAAGTGGTAAACTGTTTAAAAATCAGGTAATCTCATCTCAGGACATGCAGCTACGGTATCATAATGCAATGAGTCGTTTGCCAATTTGACTATATGTGAGCATTTTCCATCCATTATATCCTTGATATGGCATGCTCATATTTTTCCTGAACTGTCTTCCATAGACCCTGCCTAGCCTATTTTTCATACATGACCTCTTGCCGTACAATAATTTATAGCCATGATCCCATCCCTCATGCCATTCACTGTGGTGATATATTCCACATGTAATCTTTACCCATATGTAACATGGACACAGAGACATGCATAGTGCAGTGGTATCTGGCACTCATCTGGATCCACGACTCCTTTGACTTCGCTTCTACCTTCTATTTCCCCAATGCTAGTGAGGCTGATAATACTCCTATGAGGGTCAAATTCAGCTCTAGTGCTGATTCTCCAGTGCAGATCCTCCCCAACTAGCAAGGCTCTCACGTCTGTGTATGACAAGTAATTCCCTACACATTTCAGGTCGAAAACCTTTTCTTGTAGTCTTCAACAGTGTGGGGGGACGTTTACAGAGACAGGATTAATCTTTTATTTGCTGATAGATGTTTGCTTTGGTGGTGGCAATGGTCTTGGGTACCAAATGTTCCATCTGCAGCCTCTTTTGCCACTGAATTTGTATTTCAGTAGTCACTCAGTGGACGAGCTTTGAAGTTGGCAGCTTCTATGGTTGGGGGGAAGTTTGTATTGGTGGATTGCAGTGAATTGTAAATCCACAAGATGATTGCCAGGTGTTAGAAACTAAGCTAACTGTTTGGAAGAATGTTTTGGCTGAGGTAGTTGCTCAAATGTCATAAAGATGCTATAAGTGCATTTTCTTTTGCATTAGCATTGGATGTAGCACACGGAAATGACATATTTCATGTTGTTTTATGTCAATTAGGTGGTTCTGCGTATGTGGCTTTGTCCAGTCAGGGATACTGGCCAGTAAAACCGTTTGTGTGCAGAAAAACAGGTGTGGAAAAGTCACACCCCGTATTTTCAATTCTACAGCACACAGTATATACTTGCAACTGGGCACATTTGCTGATTCTGTGTGTGGACATCCTGACAGGTATTGGTATAGCACCCAGTTACTTCATCACTCGCAATTGTGGCTTTGGTAGTGTTCTGGGACGACCTATTATTTTAGCTATTTTAGCTATTCTTAAATAGCTTATTGAGAAAATGAAAGCTACACGCGAAGGAAGGTGTTTTATACATTTTGTAAAATGAGGGTAGGCCTTGCCAAATTGCATTTTCAATTTCTTGGAACTCCCAGATAAGAGATTTGGGGCCAGATGTAGGAAACGTGTTCCCTTCCTATTTGCGATTCGCAGTGGTATGCAATACCATTTGCGACCGCATATGCGGTCGCAAATGGTGTCGCAGTTACCATCCACTTGAAGTGGATGGTAACCCACTCGCAAATTGGAAGGGGTCCCCATGGGACCCCTTCCCCTTTGTGAATGGACAGCAAATAATTTTTTCAGGGCAGGTAGTGGTCCAAGGGACCACTACCTGCCCTGAAAAAATACCGAAACTAAAGGTTTCGTTTTTTTTTTAAGTGCAGCTCGTTTTCCTTTAAGGAAAACGGGCTACACTTAAAAAAAAAAAAACTGCTTTATTTAAAAACAGTCACGAACATGGAGGTCTGCTGACTACAGCAGGCCTCCATGTTTGCGAGTGCCCATATTCGCTATGGGGTCGCAAAATGCGACCCACCTCATTAATATTAATGAGGTGGGTCTTTGCGACCCCATAGCGACTCGCAGACGGTGTCTGAGACACCGTTCTGCATTGCAAATTGCGACTTGCAATTTGCGAGTCGGAAGGACTCCCAAATTTCAAGTCGCAATTTGCAATTTTGCTACATCTGGCCCTTGGCAACTTGCAATGTACTGCACTGTTCCTCACCATTTACTTCAAAATACTATTAAGGTACAATTCGCTATACAACACTGAAAAGAGTCAGGCTCACTCTGCACACCATATGCACCATGCAATATTTCATTAGTGATCGTTAATTTCCATGGTGATCTTGCTTGTTTACCAAGAAGAAGCCGAACACAGCCTAAGTAACATGTTGATTAGCAGATATGGTATCAGCTCAGCCTTTGCTTCCAAACACCAAAGCTAACACTTCACCCAAATCAACATCAAATATCATTGCATTCTAAAGAGATAAGGAATACACATACAAATAGAACACTTTTCTTGCACATTTGACTGCATATCTTTTCCATTTCATAACAACAGGTTAGCAATGCACATACGAGGCAAGGTGCATCCTAGGAGAAGGTGACCACAGACACATCCATTCTGCTGGACATGGTGTCTGTTCTGTTGGGGTGCTCTTCAGGATCAGGCCCCTTCCAAACCAGGCATTGAATGAGTGACAAACCTGGCACTGAATATACTAATGGTTACTGCAATGTGTCTATATTAATTGCCTTGTTATACTTTCGAGTTGGTGGATGTTTACAAACATTTTTTATAATATATTGTTTATGGTGCATATAATTTGCATGAACTCCAAATACTTTATAGTAGTATAGTATTTAATATGGTGTAGTGGGTATATAAAAATATGCTCTTATTTGTCACACTGTGCATCCTTTTTTTACTGTGAGTATTATGTTTAAATCAAACTGTTTCTTTCAACATGTTAACATCCACAAATATGCATGCAAAAAGTCTCAACCTGTTGCATCCCTTAAACTCCTGCATTAAAACTGACCTTCCTACCACTTATGTTTTTTAGATCGACTTCTACTTCTTTCTACCTACCTTCTATCTCCCTCATCTGTAAACAACGTTACTCTAAAAATCTCATGCCTATCTGCCTTGAAGCCCTTTTGAAACCATAACAATATTAATTCCAGCTAGTAATTGTGCCTCATCTAGCCACCCTATTAATCACATCAAACGAAACAAGCCCCCACACAGCATGCAAACCAACCCCCAAAACCAATTTACCAACCACTAACTAGGCTCTGAGTAGTGTGCTATTCACCGTAAAGCGCTTCAACGCCTCGTCAGGGGTAGTAAGCGCTATAGAAATACAACATATAACATATATATATATATAATTATTAAAGCACTGCATAATAAAATACGGTATGTCATCAGAATCATATACATAAGAATTGGTGTTAACTCACAAAACGTTAACACCAACCGGTACAAAACTGCTCAAAGAATACCAAAAATATTGCCATATTGCCTGCAGAATATCAACTACCATTATATAAAAGCCTATATTATATATATATATATATATATATATATATATATATATATATATATATATATGCATATATATATATATATATATATATATATACTACTGGCAGTAGCCAGCGGGTAGATATAGTTAGGACCATGTTTCCATAAAAAAATATTTTTTGGGCAGGCCTTTATCTCTGCCACCGTTTGACAAATCTTCAGGAAATTTTCCCAAAAAAAGTGACCTGGTGGTTCTTGTTGCGCACAGGAAGTTTCTGAGTGATCTGTCAAGTGGGGGCCGAGAAAAAAGGGGGTAAAAAATATTGCGCTTCCCATGTTAATTCTCATAGGACCTGTCAACACGTCTACAGCCCGAACCACTGGATGAAATTACACCAAATTTGTCGGAAAGTCAACTGCCGGTACGCAGATTGTGCTTTTTGTTATTTGATGTAAATCTGTTAAGTAGTTTAGGAGATACTGAAGGGCAAATAATTTTGTACATCTCTGGCTGTGAGTAATAGTGAAATTCGTGAAAGTTTCGTGAATATGCGTGCAAAAAAAAGCGTTGCAATTGACTGACCACAACCTGACTAGAAAGTTGCGACCGCCATTTTATTTTACAGGACCCAGTCACTGGGGATGAAAATTTTAATTGAAAGTGGCATAAGGGATCAGGGTGAAGGTAACCTGACCCTAGTGGTGTGATATAGGTGTGTTTTAGGGGTAAATTATAGGTTTAATCCAATTTTGCTTCACTGCGCATGATATTCGTGCCAATTCATAAATTTCCACAAATGATTTGCAAAATATTTGCAATTATGGAAATCTTTGAAAGAAAAACCACAGACTCATTCATACACTAATTCATTCACTCATACATGCACACAGATGCTCATGCGCCCACTCACACACCCACTAAGACACTCAAGCACCCACTCAGACCCACTCATAGACTCACACACTTTCAGACCCACTCAGACACTCACACACCCACTCACACATACCCTGACAGAGACAGGCCCTGTGCCCAACCTGCGCTGCGCACGCCCAAAGGCCATGCATAGCGGGAGGTTGGGTGGTTATAAGGGCTTAGCTTCAGGCCTTGCGACCAACCCCCGCCACGCACGGCCAATGGCCATGCACTCTGGGGGTTGAAATAATGTGTGTTAATTAAAATTACTTTACGTAAAAAAAAAAAAGAAATTGACTGAAAAAAACAAATGTTACAGGGACGTTATAGTTAGGTTCAGAATTTACTCATACAAAATCATAGAAATTCAGCAGTTATAGTTAGAGTTCCTTCAAGTAACTATAACTCGCTCCCTAAGGTAACTATAACTCACACCTTCACCATGGACAGCAAATTACTCCACATATTATGTCATTGATGAGATTTTGTATGGCATCTTTGATGTCACTGCAACCTTTGAAATAACATTATTGATAAGAAAACTGTGCATGGGAAGGGCATCAGGTATAGTTATTATAGGGAGCGATATATAGAGAGAGTTCTCTTTGCCGGTGTATGATGTAAGAGCAGAACACTTCCAAAAAACAACTGTGCATCACTAAACAACCAGTATGCTTGGGGAACATCATTCCAAGTGGTAGTGCCATAATACTCTGCAGTTCTTCTCCTTTCATGAAGATGTAACAAAGTTGTTGGACGGCTCATGGAGTGTTTATGAAGCGCTGAGAATTTTACTCCAGGAATTACCAAAACAGGGGCATGAAAGGTGGCCATGGTACATGGGGCATTCCAGTTTTGGCTCTCTACACTGCCAATAATAGTCTATATGGCTGGGGTGCCCCCCGCATATCGATGTTATCTATTGTGGCACTGAAGATGATTTTCCTGCCTACATTAACAGTGCCCTTTCCTCTGAAACATGAAGAAACAGATGTTAATCACTTGACTGTCTGTGGGTTTACTGCACTATCTATCCAAGTGTAACATTCAACATCCCAGATCCCAAAATCCCAGGTCCCAGATATTTGAACACTGTCTTACTGCATCTTGACTAATAGCAATTCCGTTCCATAAAGACATAACCCTACTGACAAATTCAATAGCAGGATGTCATTGAGCATGGGCATAAACTAATCCAGTAATTCTCAGTCCTGGCTGACAAACACAACCTGGGGTAAAGGATTTACTATATAACTACTACATTCAGATGGCAGGCGCTTTACACCTAAAAACCCTAAATCTAAGACCATTTGTATCCATTCTGCAGTGTTCAGACAACCTATTTTCTTCATTCGTGCTATTTCATCCTTAATGTCCTGTCTATCTGTAATGGTGTATAAAATGTCTGCTGAAGAGTCATATTTTGTGGCATTAACTAGAAACTATACTACCCTAACATATGTACAACAAATTGGTAACACTGCTGGAGAGCCTGCACATCCCAGCTGTAGCTATAAGTAATGGGGTTAAGTATTTTTTTACAAAGGACTTCCGTAATGTCCTATCTTCATAAAATATCATGAGCTGTTTGGGTACAAGTCACCCTGCCGCCTTGGGTAATGCAAGCCCGGTCTGGAAACCAAGAGAGAAAGACTAATTTTCGAGGGTGCCGAAGCATACTGAACAAAGTGTGTAAGAAAAGTCCATAATTCACAAAGGCATGTTTTTCATCTTGAAGTTCTGTTTATTTTCCATAAGAGTTTAAAAAGGTATTGATAATGTCCTCAGCAAACATCAGGGTTTGTTGGCCGCTGTCAACAAGTCTGCCACTGCCAGACATGATTCTGGATTCCTGGGGTGCGCTCAGGGGCCTGAAGACAAAGCGTTTCCTGGGCAGAGGTGTAACACATCCTCCCCCCAGGCATGCACCCTGCACCAGGGGTCTGCTTCGAAGCTTTGCCACATTTGAACTCTGGCCTCTGCTGCCAGCAGCAGAAGGGAGCCCAATGGTTTTACCCCCACTTTGGTGGGAAAACTGGCAGGAAACTTAGCAAGAAAGGAGGAGTGGCCACCCTCAGCCTGCACCACCCCTCAGGTGTGGCAGACGAGGTGACCTCTCCATTTAATTTTCCTCCATCTTGGATGGTAGGAAAAATGTCCAATTAGGATAAGGGATGTGCCCCCTTCCCACAGGACGTGGTCACTTAGTGGGTGTAGCCGCTCTAAGGTAGGAATCCCATTGAATACTACCAGGTACTCCCCCCAATACCACCTAGCTGCAGTATTTAGAGGGCATCCTCTGACCAAGAACTTTAGATTCGATGGACACAAGAAGTCCAGGACAAACAAACCCAAGGCACGAGAAATGAAGTCCTGCTGCACAAAGGCAAAGGCGCCAAAGCCCGTCTGCTTCTCCAAGAACTCGACCATCACTGCTGAGGTGTCGCCTGGAAACCTGAAGGACTCTACAAAACTCCAGAGCTCCTCTTGCCTTCTAAAAATTGCCAAGAACCTCCCTTTGAGTGAAGGTATCACTCTCCTGTACCCTGCAGGCAAGGAACCCATGAAGTTTATTTTACTGAGCCACTGCTTACCAACAACTCGGACCCAGCAGACCAGCCAAAATCTGTACAATAGCTTCAGAGGATGAGACCTGCCAATTGTGGTGGCACTAGGACTTTCTCAGGATGTGGTCTACCAGTAGCCGGGGTACCAGACCCCCAATGTCAGACACCGAGAAGCAAAGTCCATTCCAGAATGCCAAAAGCACAAGAGCAAGCACCAGTTGAGGGACTTCAGGACACCCAATATTTACACCCTGAGTGGCCCTGCTGACCTGCAATCTACCTCAAACCTGCCTTCCCCTGACCGCAAGGACTCCAAGATGCACAATGCCTGACTGACCTATCTGTACCTACAATACCGGGATCACATACCAAATCAAGACTTTCATGAATTGCAACACGAAGTACACTGTTTACTGCTTGATTTGTGTATGTGGTCTGATTTACATTGGAAGCTCAATACGCCCACTGAAGGAACTTATTCAGGAACATGTCAGAGCCATCAAAAATGTCAACACCAACTTTCCCCTTGCTGTTCACTTCAACACTTTACACGGGGAAAAAGATCTTTTGAACATTAGATTCCATGGCATTACTCAGGTCTCCAACTCACCAAGATGGGGAGACAGAACCAGGGACTTGCGCAGATGCGAGGCCAAATGGATCTTAAAACTCCGCGCAGTTGAGCTAGGCCTGAACACAGATCGTGAATTACAATTTTTTCTTACATGATTGTTCTGTTCCGCTCTTCTGTGTCTGTCAACCTCACATTGGATCTTTTATGTTAAACATTCATGGACAATTGTATGCTTAAGTCCAACAGTGTACACTGTATCATTATCTTGTTTCCACAATGCTGTGGTTGATTAAGTGTTCCACTACCCGTTTCATGCCTTTATGTAACAACCTTACTGTTGCACTTGATTACTGTGTTCCGTGGTCTCGGTTTTTATATGCTCCATTGCTTTTGTCATGCTAGACTTAACGTTTCTACTGTTGTACTCGACCATGTACTTGTCAAACTGTGTATTATTGCATTCCCTAACTAGCTTATACAATCACCTTCCTCCAGTACAACACCCACGGTACCAACCACTCTTCTCACTTCATATCTATCCTTGCCTTCCAGTACCTGGGCTCACTGTACCGTTTCTCAAATAGCACAACATAACTGGTTACCTTATCATCGGGACGCTCTCTAGCTTGCACTCAGCTAGGGCGTGTTTTCATCTGACCTTACATTTTCTACTGTCCAACAACCGGCCGCGGTCTCTTTATGTTTTATGTTTTTTGTTTTCCCTCTTTTTCCCTCTCTTTTATTTTCTTTTATTTTCCTCTACTTGCAGGTTCCCCTTTTTCCCTATCACCTTAATTTCTGGTTGCTAATTGCCCAGGCATTTACCCCTTGTCCTGTATCAATACAAGATGGCCGCTTCCTTACTGGCTCACTGACTTATTTTGGTCTTGTCTGATCTCTGGTTTACAGACCTCTCTTTCATACACTCAAGATGGCCACCGCACTGCTTAATATATAATTTTTCAGTCCCTTTTCTATTTTCGTCCAAAACCCACTGTCTTTTTCAATACGGGAGCGCAGGTCCTCACCGACCATTACACGCTCCGAAGACTGCGTGCCGCGCGTCTCCACTCGGCTCTCCAGGTATGCCTTCGACTCTTTGAATACAGTCCCCTCGCCTCACACTGTATTATATAATTTTTTTAACTACACGGTACTTTACCGTTTCACTTTCACTGCCATCCAGTTCGCACTAGTATACAGTTTATATTATCACTAACGGCTAAGTCTTTACTTATTTTCGTGTTCGCGGTGTGTTTATTCCTGACTAGCGCTGCCTTCTGAAATAGGTGCCGCTCTACAGACTTGCCACACGCTTCTACTTTCACTCCAGACATGCCTCTCATCCTTTTACCTCAGTCTTCTCGCCTCACAGCCAATTCTACCTACACGAGTGTTTACCGCATGGTTTTTACTGGCACTTTGATCGCGTTAGCTTTTGGCAGTTAATACTGCTACCTGTGGAGTTTTCACTGGCTTTCCCGTTCACGTTGTATTTTACTTTCACTTTTGTTACCATTTTAATTACTTGGTGACGCTTTACCAGACTTGCCCGGTTCTCTGTCCTCTTAGTTTTTGGCCACGTCTCACCACGCCAGCATCACCTTGCCGCCTTACAGGACCACACCTAATACCGGCCTTTATTCACAATATTATACCCATACTCCCCATAGCTTGGTTCTTGCCCAATTATAACTGCATGTCACTGTTCCCTTTATCCAGGTTAAACCTACTTACGTCTCTTTCCTTTTCCCATTCTTATCTGACACTTTCATAGGTTTTGTCTCCAGGCTTATCAGGGCCTCCTTTACCTGTCCTACCATACGTGTTCAATACCTCACTCACCTGCTGCTGCTTGTCTACTCTAAGAAGGTATGTACTTAGTGACCTACTTCTCTCATCAGTCTTTCTATTTATTATTATAACTTCTCCTCTAGACAGCTTGTTCTTTTATGTTCCTACTATCACTCAATATTTTTGCTCTACTATTGGCTACTCACAGCCATTTTTTCCCTCTTCCCAGATCAAATTCACCTTCTAAGGCCCACTCAGCTGATCACAGGGCACCCTCGCTACCTACCTTCGTTACCTACCATTCTGGCCGGACGGCCCAGGTATGAGTCACTAACTCGGCCCGCCCATTCCCCCCTTCTGTTTGTCCGCTATTCTACTAAGTGTGTTTTTTTAATTCCCTTGTCGTGTTCTTAATCACTCACCTGCCTGGTCTCTCTCTCAGTCCTTCTCTACTCTCCTACTTGTCTCACCTCACTTTACAGTCTTTGTATACTAATTCCTAGACTACGCTGTTTTTATCTATTAAAAACTCTGGACATATACCTTCCGATACTTTGGTTGTGACTATGAATCACACGGTCACGGTGACTCACTTTCTCTTTCATGTTTTGTTATTTTGGGTCCCAATCACGAATTTTGCTTGCCATGTTCATTCAATGCTCACCTACTCAAGCTCTTACACTGATCACTGGTTTCTGGATTTGGCATCTTTCCTACATGGTCACCCATGAACTCACATTCGATTCCAAACACGCTTGTATGCCAATTTTTGCTTTCATTACTGTTTTGCAGCCTTGATGAAGTCACCTGTGTGACGAAACACGTGTTGGCTGTATCTCGATGATGGCACAATGATCTATAGCACCTACAAATAAAGACACCATTTACAAACAAAGATTGAGACTTTATTCAACCTCTCACTTCCTCCGACCTACAACATACCATCAGGGATACTTATCCCTGCCACACTGTTGGACTATACATTCTGTGTGCTGTGGCCATCTTGTCCAATATCTGTGCTGCAGTTGGGCTCCCTGGCCCCGCACTGACAGACCAGCTGTGCTCTTGTGATCCCTAAGCCCTTTCAACATCCCACTTCCAAAGGGACCCGGTAGACTTACCTTTAAGTCCCTTTGTGCAGTGTGCTTCTAAGTGGCCTCCTTCTACTCTGTGCGCCAGCTCCAAGAACTTTAGCCGCTGCTCATGCTCAAAATGGGAACTGGCCAAACTTCTCTGGCTGGACCATTAGACCTCTCCATGATCTCGATCTAATAACAGAATGTGACACTTGTGAGAACATTGCCTGATTTTATTTGCGTTTTTAATTTTTTCCCATTGATTCATACGGTGTGTGATTACAAAAACAGTACAGTTGATAAACTTTAAAAAATCATAACTAACAATGTACTTACCGTAGAACAATGACGTTGGTCTTCAAATTTTCATACAAATCTATATTATTTTTGTAAATTGGTCTCAAGTTATTATACCAAGTGTGTATCTTTATTTATTAATACTGTGAGTACAACAAATGCTTAGCACATCTCCTGGATTAGCCTAACTGCTTATCCATACTACCACAAAACCAGAGCAGTAGGTGGTCTGCTTTTCACATCTGGATACCAAGGTAGAGAGCCAGTCTCCTACTGGCCGTGACAGTATCTCCTCATACCCTAACACTCTGTGCAGTTAGGGTAGTCTTAGCCTTCTGAATGATGGCCAACACTGCATGTTCTGAATAAAGCATCAAAGGTGCCCCTATAACAATGGGGGTGCTCTTCTGCATTGCAGAGGCTGCAGTGGTGAGAGCTTGCTTGCAAGGATAATGTTTTCTCATCACTGGATCCAACTGTCCACTAAAATATGCAATGGCTTTGTATCCTAAGGGATATTTATCTGTAAGGACAGCTGTCATCACTTGACCATTGCAATGACAAAAATGAAATTTCTTGGTGTTAGACCTGACAGCCTTAGGGTGGCCACCCCCCAACCTTTTGCCTAGCTCTCTTTATTATACTGATCCTGTTTTTACTGGGTGTAGGACTCTGCTCACTTTACCACTGCTAACTAGTGATAAAGTGCATATGCTCTTTATCCTAAACATGGCAACATTGGTTCCTAACCAATTGGCATATTTAATTTACCTGTAAGTCCCTATTAAAGTGCACTACTTGTGCCCAGGGTCTGTAAATTACATGCTGCTAGTGGGTCTGTAGCAGTGATTGTGACCCCCACATAAGTAGCCCCTTATCCGTGTCTCAGGCCTGCCACTGCAAGGCCTGTGTGTGCAGTTTCACTGCCATTTTGACTTGGCATTCTAAACTACTTGCCAAGTCTTACATTTCCCTTTTTCTACATATAAGTCGCCCCTAAAGTAGGCCCTAGCTAACCCATAGGGTAGGGTGCTATGTAGGTAAAAGGCAGGACATGTACTTATGTGTTTTAAATGCCTGAGCAGTGAAAAACTCATAAATTCTTTTTACACTACTGTGAGGCCTGCTCCTCTCATAGACTAGCATTAGAACTGCCCTCATATACTTTTGAGTGGTAGATTCTGATCTGGAATGAGTAGCCCTGTCATGTTTAGTATGGCCAGAATGGTAATAGAAATCCTGCTTACTAGTGGAAGTTGGATTTAATATTGCTATTTCAGAAATACCACTTTTAGAAAGTGGGCATTTTTCTGCACTTACTACCGTCTGTGCCTTTCAGCCTGTCTTCAATCCACGTCTGGTCTGTGCTGGGTGACAGCTCCCCTTGTGCATTCTACCCAGACAACCATTAACGCATGATACTCAGTCACATCTGCATACATGTGCATACTGAAGGGGTCTCCCTGCGCAGGAAGGGTGGAGGGGCTCCCTCTTACATTTCAAAGGCCAGTGGCCTGCCCTCAAACAAAGGATTGATAACCCTCCATAGGGATGCTGGCAGACAGGACTGGGCTGAAAGGGGAACTTCTGCACTTCAAAACCACTCTTGGAAGTTCTCCCAACTTCAAAGACATTTTTGGGTATATAAACTGGGTCTCTGACCCCACCAAATCAGACACTTTGGGATCCACACCTGAACTCTGTCAGAAGAACTGCCTGGCTGCCCAAAGGACTCGTCTGGACTGCTTTGCTGAGAATGACTGCCGCCCTGCTGTTGCCCTGCTGCTTGCTGGCCTCTTACTTTGCTGGAAGGACTCTGCCTTCCCCAAAAGTGCTCTCCGAGGGCTTGGTTTGAGCTTGCCTCCCGTTCTGAAGTCTCAGGGCCAACAAAGACTTTACCAGCTAGCTCTGAGCTAGTTTTCCGACTTCAACAACACCAGCACCAATGCTGCAGCTGCTCCTACCCAGTTGACCTCGCTGCACGCAATGACCGCGGCCTGCAACACAAGCCCGACGTTGGCGCACCGCCACTAATATCATGTAGTGTGGTCGCAACACTGCAAAGTCGACTCATCACATCTTGACCGACTGGATTTATCAACCCTGCCGGGTCACAAGGAACCGGCACCTCGCCACCAACGCCACACCAGCTCCTCCTGCAACCAGACGGGACCAACGCCTTGCCTCTCAGTACGGAACCTACACCTCACCTCCCTGGATGCCGTAAGGGACTGACGCCGCCCCGGCACCAGTGACGCTTCACCTCCACTACTCTGTGCGATGCCTTTGTTTCTTTTTTTCAAAGGTACTGTGTCTGGGAGTCCATGAGACTCATTGACCGGCACCTGTGGGACGGATTTTTGGGAATGCCTCCATCAAAGATGCTGTGATAGCCCCAGATGGAGCTATTGAGTGTCTAAGCACTTTAGTGGGATTTAATTTTAAAAAATTCATAACTTCACATTGGATGTTCATCCTTTTGACCTTATTTTATTCAGATAAATATTATCTATTTTTCTAAACCTGTGTGGCGTATTTTTGTGGTGTTTTCACTGTGTTACTGTATGAGTTATTGCACAAATGCTTTACATATTGCCTTCTAAGCTGCAACCAGAACTGGGACCTTTGTTATTTCCATCTTCAATTTCAGGAAAGTCTCCCTCAATTCTGGTGTTCATGTTATTGCATCATTTCTTCCTTTCGCCTGTTTAACACAAGCCAGCAAGGATTCTATTAAAGTGCTGTAATAAGAAAATCATTGTCTAACATTGTTCCAGAAACCAGGAAACGTCTGCATTCCCTAAACAGTGTCTGGCTCAGCCATTGACATATAGATGCTGCTCTTTCAGGAGGGACTCGTCAACCAGAAGCTGACAGTAATTGTCCTATGTAATGAACCTCTTACTGATAATATTGAACTTTGTCTTTCTCTACCTTGTATCCTCTCTGTGCGAGAGTAACTAAAAGAGATAGGGTGTCTTTTATACACTGTTGTTTTGTAGGGCTGCAAACTAATATGTCGTTAACATACTGCACCAATATACTGTCACACTGTAAGTTTGACAGATCATTTTTCATCACTCTGTTGAAAATGCTAACGGACTCACAATATCCTTGAGGTAAATGAGAATACAAATACTGAGTCCTGTGATAGGAAAATGCTGTCAAATAATGCCTACCTACATGAAGAGGGATGCTAAACCAAGCCTTCTTGACATCTATAACAGAGAAATATTTAGCATCCTGAGGAATGTTTGTCAAAATAATGGAAGGGTCAGGGGCAATTGGACATTCTGGTACTACTGCATCATTCACGGTTCGCAGGTCTTGAACCATATGCTGAATATTACCCTTAGATTTCATCAGGTAAATGAGAGTATTATATAGAGACACTACATGGTAAATTACTCCTTGCTCTAGCATCACTTGTACAGTATAGTCAGGGTGATGCCCTCAGCTGCTTCTCTAGAAAGAGGATACTGTCTCATACTAGGTAGTATAGCATTTTCCTTCAGTATAGTTCTAAATGGACTAGCAGTACAAATAAAACCTACATCATGGGAATGCTCAGTCCACAAGGTACATGGTACTTGGGAAAAATCTGCATCCCTGTGCCCAGCTAAATTATTACTCTCCTAAATTGAATTGACTGATATTTGCTAATCCTGAGCAGTGCTTGATTTCTGCATCTCAAATATTTTTGTTAATTTTATGTATTATCCTTCCCTAGGTTTTATTTTAGTTAATATTAGTTTGCCTGAACTTATTTTATCACATAGGACAACCCTTAGTGATACTGTATCTTTCTAAACTTGGCTTGCAAATTGTCTACATGACTTTGAGTTTGCGTTTCTGATAACTCCCTTAACTCTATCCCTGAATGGAGTTTTCTTTTCATGGCCATATTGGTCATGCTGTGTAATAGAAATGGGTTTCTGTTGAAACTGTGTTAATGGTTCTACCACACTTTTCTGGGTCCAAAGATCTGTTGACCTTGATGGGCACTGATTCATGCAAGGATGAAAATGTTCCAGGAGATCTGGTAGCTGTGATATGGTTTGTCCCATAAGGAGGGAGTACCATTCAAGTGTAGTGTTAGGGAGTTAAGGATCAGCCCCAGGAGATTGCCCAGTTAAAAAACTGTGTACCACGAATTTTGTCCCATGGTTCGTTCCGAAGATTAATGAAGTTCCAGCGACTTGCGTACAAGTGATGGATGTGGGAGTATTAATAAAGTTTTGCGCTTGCATTGCTTTTGGCCTGAAATTTGCGGTAAAGTGTGATGTTGTGAAGTGTTTTGCGGAGTCATCATACTCGAAGTGATTGTGGTGCTTGTTGCTCAAAAATGGTTGCGGTTGTTGTTGACAGGTTTGTCATTGCCTTAGATTTTGGGATAACGTACATTTGGTTAATTTATTGTCTGGAGTGAGGTACTTGTCATGAGATGTCATTGACAGTGCCAGTAGTTTTCCCTTGAGTAAGTGTGAGTTACTGGTTGGTATTGAGTGAATCCTGAGTGTACATGAAGGATCTGTCTCAATCGGAGTGAGAATTGCTGGGCAAGATTAATTTGTTGTATAATTGTGAAAGCTACAACCGGAAAGCATATCTCCATACAGCTATGAAATGTCTGAACTCCTACCCTGTATTGTTCAGGCAAGTTGGTGGTTTTTGCTTGCAATATTTTTCAGAAGAAATGTGTGTGAGGGATTGTGTCAGAAACAATTGTGAAGTGACTGCAGCTGCTGAAAGAAAAAAATGTGTGGTGTCATTTTGTGCTTTGCTGGGATAGGTCGGTTGGTGTGAAGCTGTGCTGGTACTGGTGGACAGTGCTGTGATGCTTTTGGTTGAAAACATTGACAAAAAAGGATTTAGCGATTGCAGGTACTTCCTGATTCAATTGAAAGTTATTGTGATTTATTGAAATGGACCAAAAATTAAATTCTTTAAAGCAATAATGAATGCATTAGGAGTGTGTTCATTCCAGTTAGAGAAGGTATAGAGGCCCTACCCGCAGGAACTACAGGGTATGATATGTCACCTGTCAAAGGATTTCAGGCATGTGTGTGGCTTGAACAATGGTGCAAAAGTGCTAAAAAAGAAGGTGCTATAGCATTCTCCCATTATGGAACCTTTAATCTGTGAATTTTAGACAATTTGAAGTGTATATTGTATGAGATGAAGCCTCATCCAAGACCCACACAATTTGAAACCATTAGTATTTGGGAACTCGTAACACGAGAGAAAATGGAAAACAAATCGGATGCAGAAAGCAATTAAGACACTTGCAGAGGCTGGATGGGATGCAGACCATAAAATGTGGAGATCAGACATACTTGAGGGAGTCAGAATGTATCCAACTATCTCGAACGAAGAAGGTGAAAGCACAAAACCTAAGAGTATTAAGAATAGGCAGAGCAGGCAACAGAAGCTGAGGATAAAAAGACAATGACACATGAGAGTGATTCAGATGATGAGTTTATAAATCAGCTCTTGATAAATTGCCCACTTCAGTATCACTTAGTTGAGGTGGGAGCGACACCTGAAGCAACACAAAATGTAACACTGAATGTGCCGACTGCTCCAGTTTCACAGACCCCAATTCAGACATTGCCAGGCACAACTGCAAATTCAATGAAACAAGTTCCCGTAGTGTATCCATCAGTTCCATGTGCTAATACGGTTCAGCATGTACTGAGTACAGTGGCAAATCAAGTTGTGCCAAACTCTAATGCGAGTCAGATGGTGCAGTCACCTTATGTGAATCCGTCTGTGCAAAATTATATCCGAATCAAACTGTGCCAATTTTTAGTCCAGTTCAGTCAATGCCAAATGTTACCCCGAGTCAAAAAGGATGAAGTTTCAGTACTGTCTTAACAAGTCGGACTACAGAAATGACAATTACTCAGAATCAGACACATTTTATGGGTCTTGATGCATTTACAGTTCCCATGACTATAGGTCCAGTTGTTCCCTTGTATGCTTCAGGTACATCTGGAAGTAATGCTCATGCCATAAATGTCGCGATTGTTCCTGATATACCAGTTATATCTAATGGGATATCACCAATTGGTATGCAGAGATCAGTACATTCAAACAATTCAGAAATGGAGAGAACAGCTTCTCTTATCAGACCTTTGACCCCTACTCGAATTGCAGAACTTAACTCAATGTTAAATCAAGCATGCAAGATTTCCTCAGGGAACCCCACCTTGTTTCATGCCCAGACCCGACCAGATCCCAAATGTACATTGCAGCACCCCACAAGGAGGAGTACCCTTTAGCTTGTCAGAGAATATGTCAAACTTCAATACCCCGAATCAGCAGGAAGTATGAGAAGTAAACACAGAAGTACCACAGAGAAATAAAATCAGTTTGCAAGGGTTCACAGCACAACAGTTGACAGATTGGTTAAACAATTTGAGTCCACAAGGTGCAAGAGGTGTAACAAATTGCAATGCGAGAACAGAAGAGACCCCTGAGAGAGATGGATCAGTGACTGTATCCAGATTCAAATTAGAATTGAATTAAATGATTTTAGGAAGGTTAGACACAGCCCAATTGGAAATGCATAAAGAAGATGAACAACAGCTCATGAGCATAGATGTTACCCAACGTGCAGGACAGGCTTATCACAAACTAGCTAAAGTAGCTGAGAAATATGATGTGGATTTAGAAAAATCAAAGCTCCTAAAGAGGAGTTATAGATTAGAGTTTAGCACAAAGGATATAGTTGACATGAGATTTCCCAGAATGAAATTCCACATTAAAGAACTGATTACATACAATCAGAAATGGGGAGCCATAGATAAGTGGGAAGGTAGATGGGCAAAAAAACAAGACCAGAAGAAAGCAAAGCCAAATGTTCCTCCGGCAGGAGCAATTCAAACAGAGAACAATGGTAAACTGATGCCCATCAGAGAAATAGCAGGTGGTGGTAATGTCTATGTACCCTGGAGTAGAAGTGATATATTGTCATTCACCAATGACTACCCGAGATTGAGAGAAAACCATGTGGATTGGTAAAAGCAAACAGAGAGATTAGTGAAACTTTCAAAATGTCTGTGGGAAGATTTTAATGCATTGTTTGATATTGTGGTTCCTACTGACTTGTGGACTGAATGCAAAATGAATGTTGATTGGCAGGATAGTGAATCTCGAAGAAACCCAATAACAGATGCGCCATCTGAAGAGGTGATGAAAAAGTATTACAATTCCTGAAAAATAAAGTGCACCCAAAAGATGTTGATTGGCAGACGGTTGACAGAACAGCTCAGGAGCCTAAATAGTTGATTCATGCTTACTATGAAAGATTGTTGCAGACTTTCAAACAGCATAGTGGTACAGAGATTATAGAAGCAAAAGCTGTGGGTAAATTTGTGTTCAGATTTGTGCAGGGATTGAAGCCAGACATAAGTGGAATAATTTAGTAACACCTGATTTGTTGGCAGAATAAACCAAATGATGAAATCCTGTGATACGCAAAATATTGGAGTAATGAATTGGAATTGAAGCAGAAGAAATTGTAGGAAAAGGCAATGGTAATGCAAATGAAAGCTGCACAGAAAGCTAATCCTCAGACAATAGTCAACACTAGTGGTATGCAAGGAGTACCACAGCGAGTGCTGAATGTTGTTCAGTCTAGAGGTAGAGGATGTTGTGTTGAGGTAGATCAAAGTGGAGGTGTTATTGATGTTCAGGCTTTGAAAAGAACTAATCTGCGTCATGCGTGCAGACATTTTATTAATTGGCGATGGGAGTGTCCATAAAATAATGTGAATAATCAAGTGCAGAATGTTGGAGTTGCTCGGATGCAAGGCAATAATCAAGTTCAAGTCCAAAGAGTTCAAAGACCCTGTGTGCAAAATGTAAATGTTTCCCCAGGACAGCAGATGCAGATACTGAAATCTGCGATGAGACAACTGCAAATGATTATTCCTCAACAAAACATGAATCAAATTACAAATGCTAATGTGAATTAGACAGCATCACATTTTCCCCTAATGGACCTGAGTGATGTGGAATTTTCAGAGATTCTTCAAACTGATAGGTCTGATGATGAGGATTACATGCTAGGTGCATCATTAGAAGTAGACCAGTATGGTCCCTATGTAAATGCCAACGTTATGGGCCATGATGTGTCATTCTTGGTTGACACAGGAACTACAAGTTCCCCTGTCAGAACAGTAAAATGCTACACTTACCTCTTTCAGGAAAGGGAATGTAGGTTGTGGGAGGCAATTGACCAGCCCTTAATAGAGTATGCCCCTGTAAAAATAGTTTCATTTGAAGATGAACACCAATGTGTGGTCTGTGCTTGGATGTGATGTACTGTTCAAGCTAAACTGGTCAATTAGCTGCACACCGAGGAATAGCAATTCAGACAAATGAAGAAGATGTGTCATATATCATTGTAGAGCAGTAACCTGAGTGCCACATTGTACCCAATCCTGGCATGGAATGACTTGTCGAAGATTTAAAGGAAACCGTGACACCTGAGGGTTGGGATTTTTCAGGAAAAGAAATAGGACTCATCAAAGGAGTTTAGCCCAATAAAGTAACAGTGAAGCCAAATGCAGTGTATCCAAAAACACCCCTGTATAATATGACACCAAGACAATTTCTAGATTTACTCCCCTCATTAATAGTTTAATTGAACAAGGTATCTTTAAAGAGATTTTAGGAAGCCCATGTAACTTACATATTTTAGGATGGCGGAAGCCGGATGGAAAGTACTGCATAGTTCAAGATCTGAGAAAAGTAAATTAGATGACCATTCCATGTTTCCCTGTGGTTCTGAATCCTGCAGTAATTTTATTCCAAATTTCCTGTGAAGCAGAATTGTTTACTGTGATTGACCTTTTCCAAGTATTCTTCTCTATACTGTTGCATGAGGAACGCCAATTCCTCTTTGTGTTTAAATCAGCAGTCATGTTTTGGCATGGTGGCGAATCCCACAAGGGTATACTAAATCACCATCCGTTTTTAACCAGATCTTAAAAAATAATCTGTAGTACCTTATAAAGCAAAGTGTGAAGTGTGAAGGGATTGTTATGTGCCATCCACTAAACGTTTTTATTCCCCACTCAGTGGAAATTTTGTTGACCAGTGCAAAGACCCAATATTGGACAAAGTGCATGTTTGACCTGCTACGAGCAAGTTATACTTGCTTCCTCGCATGTGAATCACAAACGTTGTACAGTCTGGAACCCCACCACGCTAATGCCAGCTCCTGTTGAAAATGCAAGTGACAGCGAGGATGAGGTTCAGCATGACTGTCTTGATGTGACTAAATTGTGCACAAAACCAAGACCTAACATTCAAGATGTCCCCTTAGATGAAAATGACTATGTCATGTTTGTTGATGGCTCCTGTTTAAGAGATAAAGATGGTATCCTGACAGCAGGTTATGCAGTTTGCACAGTCTCAGGTGTAATTGAAGCCTCCTGGCTTCGAGGAGTCTTTTCTGCCCAATTAGCTAAATTGGCTGCTCTTACCAGAGCATGCTGTGTTTTTGGACAGCCTAAAGTGATATTTTTTTACTGATAGTCAGTATGGTTTTGGTTTTCATGATTTCGGACAGTTGTGGTGCCAGGGAGGGTTCATGACCTCCTCTGGATCCCCTACCTGAAATGATGACAAGATTTACAATTTGGTGAATGCATTACAGTTGCTTGCAATGACTGCTGTTGTAAAATGTATAGCTCATTGAAAATCTATTGATAATGTAACCCTAGAAAATACTTATGCAAATGAAGTTACCAGATACTGTGTACTTAGTTGTACGTCCTTCAATGGAGAGTGCGTCAATGATATACAAGATGAGACAAGTCGAAATGTCCTGTTAACTGCTGTTGACACATGAGAGGAAGTTAAGAAATTGCAGGAAGGAGTGACAGAGGAAGAGCAGCAAAGCTGGATCAGAGCAGAAAGTATTAAGAGAAATGAAGTTGATGTTTGGGTTTCAAATGATGGAAGAGCAGTGTGCTTAATAGCTTGCTGTCCCCTGTGGCAGGATATTACCATGGACAAGTACACATAGGTGGAGACGCAATGATCTGAACCTTCAGACAAACATGGTTTAACCCCAGATTCAGAGTAATTGCAGACATCACATGCCACAGATGTGTCACGTCAAAAGATGAATGTAGGGAAACGCACAGTTGTTAAACTGACTCACACTAGCAGGCCAGGAGGACCATTCAACAGGATGCAGTTGGATTTCATTGAGCTTCCTGTGTGCAATGGACTGAGATATGTCTCAGTCATTGTATGTATTTTTTCACACTGGGCCAAAGCCTACCCCACTAGGAGAAATTATGGTCTCACAGTAGCATAGCTGTTACTTAGAGAATTGATAACACGTTTCTGCTTTCTGACTTCTCTAAAATCAGGCCAAGGAACTCATTTCAACTGTGAGGTCCTAAAAATGTTGTGTGCCGCATTATAAGTTGAGCAAATATTGCATTGCAACTACAGACCTGAGGTTTCAGAACTTGTAGAGCATATTAATAGAACTCTGAATCTAGATTGGCAAAAGTATGTGCATCCGCAAACCTGAAACAGCCTCACGCATGGCCTCTTGTTTTGATGAGTATGCACAGTATACCTGACAGAAAGACTGGATTGTTTCCTCATAAAATTATCATGGGAAGAGCCATGACATTGCCAGCAGTGCCTGCAAATGTGCTTGTGAAAATTACATATGACTTGGTGCTGGATTATTGCACAGAACTGGCTGATGTGGTTCATTCTTTGTCTCATCAGGTTGTAGAAGCTACAGCACAGCTGCAACAGGGGCTGTGTCATAACCTGTGTCTAGGCGACTGGGTCATGATCAAGAAGTATGTGAGGAAAATATGTTTATAACCGCATTGGAAAGGTCCTCACCAGGTGGTTTTGGTAACCACTACAGATGTGAAGTGTGCAGGTCTCCCAAACTGGGTACACGTAACCAATACTTGCAAGGTTTCTGGTCCCCTATATGAAATAGCACCTGTTCCAGAAGGGTCGGTTACAGTGAGTGAGAGGGATCAGGCTAGTCAAGCTGTTCGGGCTGGACAAGTGGCTGCTACAGCAAGGTATGATGGGGTTCTGAGCAAGTCAACATAAGTGAATGGTATAGAAGGGTCGAGACGGAATCAGTTGACTCATACTAGTTCGAATGCTGATGAGGGACCTAAAGAGCAAACTGTGCCAGCTCTACAAGTGCCTTTAACTATTGCTGAAGAAACCGAAGAGTTGAGTCAAAGTGGCAGTAATTCTGAAGGCAGAGTAAACAGAAGATCAAAGTGAAAAAGAGTGCCAAGCCGAAAGTACTCAGCACCTGAAAGGACATATTTTGCTGCAAATTATTAGGAGCAGGAGTTTGTCACAGCTTGTTTTAACAATCTGAATTTAGTTCAGTATTTTGAGTTTGAAATTGTGTTGGAGCTGAACTTTGAAATCTCATTGTCGCTTGATGAACAGAGACTTACATTTTGGAATTGATTATTAGTGATTATGAACTGTGCCTTTGTTAGAGACATTGAACTTTTGGTAAAAGCTTTTGAACATTTGCAAGTAAAGAACACTCTTGATGAACTTTCTGGAAGATCAAGGAACTTTGTGAATAATTTGCTCTTTTTAAAAGACTATGAGCTATTTTTGATTTTTGCTTTGCTCACAAATAAAAGGGACTGAAAAGAGACAGTGATACACTAAAGCCGCTTTCCATTTTTTTTATTTTTGTTTGTTTTTATTTAGAATTTGGACTTTTGGTCTAGAATTAAATAACTTGTGGAGTTTAATTGAATTTGAAGTACTAACTGTAAATACATATGCATATGTCTGTATGTAGTGCAGTTATTATGATTATATTAATGCTTATTGGAATGAGTTTTCAAGTAGCAAGTGATTCAGAAAGGATTGAACCCACTATTGTTCCAAATTTAGAAATTTCCTTAGCAGATCAGAATCCACTTTACAATGATGAGAAATACTAACACACTGATGGTTGCAGAGGTGATTTATCAACAAATGTGTATTACAAACTTCTGAATGAATATGTTGACACCATGGAAGCTAGAGACTTCTATGTTTGCACATAGTTGACTTTATCGGTAAGTAAGGGAATCACATATCATAGTTTGCCCCTAATCTATCAAATTCCTTGTAGTCTGTTAGCACTGGTTTATCAGCTGGAGAATTATCAATATTTCTGTTCTAATTATGATTTGATGTTTTCAATTGCCCCTATCATGAAACGTGAGTAACATTACAAAAAACAGTGACACAGTGGGAGGTTTCTTTGAACCTACATTAACAGTTGGTACAGTTTACACACACAAGAACAATTTGACCTGCATGCTTAGCCCAGTAGAAAAGGAGTTGATAAATTGAGGAAAGAAGATGAGCAATGAAAGCAAAGATAGATAAGGGAGCAGTTTTACAAAATTGGGAAAAGGATGCAACACATTCAGTAGCTGGAAATCATGGATTCCTGGCCATAGATTGGCAACACATAGGGACGTTTTGTGCATATATACCTATATCAAGCACTGACACGCATTTTGTAGGAACTAGTGAATGTAGACATGTATTTTTGTTTTAAAGTATTTGGACATTCAAACTAAATCGTCAAATTTTTGCCACACCAGGTGTTTATTTCATATGTGGAAAAAGGCCTATTACAACCTGCCAAAAGGCTGGTACGGAAAATGTTTTTCCAAAGTTTTATCATGTGGAACATTTTAATGATCCAGTTTGTAGTGAGAAATCATACTCCAGAGTCACAAGAGGAGCTAGTGCTTCAGATATTGTAGCAGACATTTTTGGTGCCATAATGCCATCAGTATGTGTTATCTTAGATGATCTCAAGATAAGAAAGCTGTCAACAATAGTAGATAAGTTATCTACAGACACTGCAGGGGCCATGTTGATAATGGACACAGAAATGGTTGCATAAGGTTTTGCAAAATCATCCTCCTTGCAAAGGAAGGCACAGTTTGCAAAAAGTTATTTGTGCAACAATGTTGCACTTACATACCTGACAATGGTAAAGAGATAAGAAAGTAAATTTTAAACATAACTGGCTTGAAACAGAACCTGACAGATTTAACTGCAACGGGTGCATGGGAAGCAATAGGTAGTGGTTTTTCAGCCATTGGAAGGTGGTTTGGAAATCTAGGAAGAGGTACTGTGGGAACCATTGTGAGACTCCTATTGATCATGGTTTTGTGTGCCCTAGTTGCAGTTTGATTTTACAAACTATACAAGAAGCTGAAATAGAAAAGAGCAAAGAGTAGACAAAGAAAAGAGGGCATTGAAATGGAGACTAGGAGAAGCATATACTATATTAACATCAAACAGTTAGAGGTTTTCAGATGATCTTACCTGAAGTTTTGAGCTGATCATTGAAAATGAGATTTGGAGTATTTTGTGATGGCTTGATTTGCCATCAACGGGGGTACTGATGTAGTCTACATTTTAGTGCTGTCCCTCATGTCACAAAAGTCATCAAAATGTGAGAGTTTATGCCTTATATTAAACAAAATAGTAATGTTTTGAATATAGAAGCTGCACTAACATGTCTCTGTTAATGTGCATTTGTTTATATTGTGGCGTTCGAAATAGGTAGTATTTCAATCAAAATAAATATTAGAAGGATTAAACTAATTTTATGATGTCATTTAGACACTAGACTAATAGAGTGTGTTAGACTTGGCATCCTTGGCGTGGTCTCCCTTAACCTTTTGCCTCTGTTTCCCAGGTTGTTGATGTGTGCTGGACTCTGTTTTTGCTGTTTTTTGTTACTCTGGGCACTTTACCACTGCTAACCAGTGCTAAAGTGCAAGTGCTCCTATATAAAATGTGTATGTAATTGGTTCATCCAAGATTGGCATATTTGATTTACTGGTAAGTCCCTAGTACAGTTCACTAGAGGTTCCCAGGGCCTGTAAATCAAATGCTACTAGTGGGCCTGCAGCACTGGTTGTGCCACCAACCATGGTAGCTCTGTAAACATGGCTCAGACCTGCCACTACAGTGTCTGTGTGTGCAGATTTAAACTGCCAATTCGACTTGGCAAGTGTACCCACTTGCCATGCCTAAACCTTCCATTTTCTTACATGTAGGATACCCCTAAAGTAGGCCCTAGGTAGCCCCATGGGCAGGGTGCAGTGTATGTTTAAGGTAGGACATATACTAATGTGTTTTATATGTCCTAACGGTGAAATACTGCTAAATTTGATTTTCCCTGTTCCAAGGCCTATCCCTCTCACAGTTTAACATGGGAACTGCCTTTAAATATGATTAAAGTGTAGATTTCCTTTGGGAGCGGATATACATGTGGAGTTTGGGCTCACAATTTAAAAATACATCTTTAGTGAAGTTGATTTTAAGACTGTGTGTTTGAAAATGCCACTTTTAGGAAGTGAGCATTTATTTGCTGAAACCATTCTGTGACTCTGCCTGTTTGTGGATTCCCTGTCTGGGTCAGTTTGACAGTTGGGCTGTTTGCACCTCTTTCTAGACAGTGACACAAAGGGAGCTGGGGTGTAGCCTGCATATCCTGATGAGCCACCTGTGCTAGGTGAAGGCGGAGGACTGGTCACTCACACATGAAAGTGCTGTGCCTGCCCTCACACAATGTAGTCTCCAACCCCCTGGTGTGTGTCTGGGCCCTGGCCTGGGCAAGGCAGGATTTCACAAACAAGAGAGACTTTTCTTTGAAGTAAGCCTACTTCAAAGGGCAATATGGATATAAGAAGGCACCCAAAACCACAGACTTTAGATCACGTCTGGAACCAAGAGGAACCTCTGCCTGGAGAAGAGCTGAAGAGCTGAGGAAGAAAAGCTGCCCTGCCTGTGACTGTGTTTTGTGGAGCTATCCTGCAGTCGCTGCGTCTGCCTGTGCAAGAGGACAAAGACTGGACTTTGTGTGTCTTCCTGCTTGTGAAGAACTCTCGAAGGGCTTGAAACTGAACTTGCCTCCTGTTGTTGAAGTCTTAGGGACAGCAAAGACTTTTTTCTGCCAGCACCTGGAGCCTCTGCTGAGACTCCTGCTCTGCCAACTGGTGCCCTATCCAGTTCCTGGGGCCTTGACAGGTGAAGCTGGTGGACCAAGGTTAGAAATCCACGCACAGATCGCTGTGCGGGGAAATTTCTGACGCAGCCTCTGAGAGCAGCTAAAGAAACAACGTGCCGCCGGCACCGCGGCTCAAATAGACTCAGCGCTTGTAGCACAGCTCTGAAATCAACACATGTGGCTGGAGAAATGACGCTCGGCATCGCTGACGAAGGCTGCAAAGACGCAACATCGCTGGGCGCGGGAAAACAACTCAAGCCTGCCCGGACCCAAGGTGTTTTGTCCGGATCCACGCATCTCTCTCCTGCGGGGAAAGAAACAACGCATGCCAATCGGACCGGAGAAAGAGAAACAACACACGACCTCGCTTGCGGTGAGAAATTGACGCACTGCTTCCATTTTTCGATGCACACTTGCCTGTGCGGGTTATTTTGGCGCGACCCAGGTACATTTTTACGCTAACAGTGTTAGCGTTGTGTTTAAAAGAACATGAAGACTCGTTCTGCATTTTAATTAATAACTTGACTTGTGTATGGTGGAATTTTGTCATTTTGGTCTTGTTTTGTTTAGATAAATATTCTAAACATGTGTTGTGTTATTTTGTAGTGTTTTCATTAAGTTACTGTGTGTGTTGGTACAAATACTTTACACCTAGCACTCTGAAGTTAAGCCTGCCTGCTCGTGCCAAGCTACCAAGTGGGTGAGCGAGGGTTAGCTGAGAGGGATTCTCTTTTACCCTGACGAGAGTGAGGGTCCTTGTTTGGACAGGGGGTAACCTGACTGCCAACCAAAGACCTGATGTCTAACAGAGTGTATTTGAAACGATATTGAATTTCTAATGATTAATGTTTAAATATGCATGCAAAAATAGAGAAATGTAGTTCCCCGTTATGCTTATTGAAATGCATTAACAGAAACCTTTTTGTGTTTAACGTGAATGTAACATGCATTGAAATGAAGAATTATCAATGTTGAATTCATAAGTTTGCATATTAAATGTGTTTATTAAAATATATTAATTAAATGTATTGATTTAATTCTCTTGTGTTAGCATACGTAAGGCCTGCTAAGCTTGAATTTTGTGATTGTGCAGGAAATGCTGATTCATTCCTTAACAGGAGCTTTCTTTCAGACTTCATTCCCATGAGAAGACAACCTTCGGTAATAGACCCCTATTGTTTTAGATGTAGAGAGCAGTGCAACAACGTCCTTGAATGTAGTAAATTGTGGATCATAGACTGAAATTGTACACAGTTGTTTCAAACTTGAGTGGAGCCACATAGATGGAAAATGTTCCCATGACATAACTGGGAAGATTCACTGATGTTGCAAACTAGAGTTGTATGATCGATTTATATTGGATAATTCTCTTTCAATGTAGAATGGCCTGTCACCTTTGGCGAATCAGAATGCCTTATGAACTTTAATATGCTGATGACTAGTTGGATTTTGGTCAGTTCTCAAAGATTCAGCTGCCTGAAGATGAAATGCCAAGCCCTTTTCCTGAAACCCCATATGCTGTACCCTTGGAGAAGTATCTTCTTCTCTGCCTTTCCCCTCATCAGATGCCCAGTTGAGACTTGAAATGTTTCTCTATAATACTCATAGAAGACTCTTGACTGAGCTTCTGTCGTGCTGACACTTTCTCTTCTTACTTATCTCTTGCCCATTTTAGCTAGTAGCAGTATGCCAGAGATTTATTTTTTTCTACATTCTTTTTGCCCGTTTTGTACTTTTTGTCTTTGCCTGCATGTATACCACCCCACACATGATTTTCCTTGATTCGGCTTTCATGGTAGTTTCCCTGTGCCCAGCTAACCTATGACTCTGCTAAATTTAATTGAGGAATAATTGCTAATCCTGAGCAAAGGCTGATTTCTGTATCTCAAATGTGTTTGTTAATGAAATGTATTATCCTTCTTGAATGCTTAGTTTTGTTCATGCTATTTTGCCTGAACTCATTTCGGCGCCTTGGACAACCCATGCTGATACTGTATCTTTATAACTTTGTCTTGCAAATTGGCTACATGACTTTCAGCTCGAGCTTGTAATAAATCCCTTAAATTTATTCCTGACTGTAGTTTTCCTTATATGGCCACATTGATCATGATGGTGTATAATAGAAATGGGTTTGTACTGAAATTGTGTCAATGGTTCTACCACACTCTTTATTGGATGTAGACATCCACTGACCTTGATGGGCATTGATTACTGTGAAGGATGAAAATGCTCCAGCAGTAAACAGCCATCAATGTACCTCCCTCCTATTTCCATCTCCACTGGTTTTCTAAATGGAACCCTCCTTACTGTCCCAGAGAATCCTTGTGTACCCAATGAACTATTAGAAATTAGAAGGTCTCCCTCTCTAATACAATATAGGCTTGCTCCAATATCTATGAGGAATGCATGCCTCTTATCCTTGATAGCTAACATCACAGTGGGTTCCTCATCTGACCTGTGTGCCACTGTCAATACTGGACACATAGAACTACTCTGTAATCACCTTAATTGCGTGTATCCTTCCACATAATTTGTCTGAAAAGGATTTCCCCCTCTCACAATCACACCTCCTTGTCCACCTTGGGGAGGAATTTTCATTGGGGGTGCTTGGTACGTTTGCTGTGGTGACATTTATTGCACCTGAGGCATTGCTGGTTGCTGCAAATTGTTAGTGGCATCTGAGGTACATCTATTATTTGCAAGTTTGAATCTGGCTGCACTACTGTATTTCCTGATTATAAACACATGTCCTCCCATTTTGTTCACCCCATCTCTTAGCCTTACAATCTCTAATGAAATGTGACAGTAATGGCATGCTTGATCCATCGTTTGGGGACCTAATCTGCCTCTTCCTATTCCTCTTCATCCACCTCTACTACTTCCTTGGGCCCTTACCTTAGTCTGCTATTGTGTGTACTCTTGTTTGGGGTTCCTTGGGACCCATGCCACAGACACTGCAGTCATCTGAGTGGTGGCTGATTCTGTATCAGAGGCATCTGATATATAGGAGTGACAGAATATTGTGGGTTGTGCTGTATGCATATTTTTGCCACACATGCAGACATTTCAACATGTAGGGATGAGTCTAGTCCAGATCTCTCTCACCATAAAGAATACAATCCTCAGCATTTGCCATGTCACCTGGATCAAAGGACCCTTCTTGTGGCCACAGACTCATCTGTGGGGCTAAGCCTTCAGTACATCCTGGTAAAGTATCCACATAAGGTACAACACTGTACCAACTCCGCAAAACTGACTGGATGCTTATCTGTTGCATTGGTTTATCATATAGTGTCAATCCTCCTATAGCTTCACAAGATCCCATACCATGGCCTGGATGGCGATGTCTTCCCTGAAACCATCCAAGCTCAGTCGCTCGAGGTTTCCTAGCTCTAGGGAACATGTCCTGCTCTTGCTCTATAGTATCAGTGCGATTAGGCAATCGCATCGCCTTTATACGGTCAAGATCAATAAAGGGCCTTTCTTGAGCACTAATATCATAAGTAGAACGCCTAATTACTGAAGATCAAAGTATTTCACCCATGTTAGCTACATGCCTATGTATTGACTCTACCCTATTTGCCATCCTCCCAAAACGTCCCTGAATCCGCCCTGAAAAACCTCCTTCTCTCCTTGTTTCTGATGAAACATGCAACTGTCTCATGGACCCTGCTCTTCACCTTGATTTTACAAACTATACAAGACATAAATGCAGTGTAAAATGAGCTTCTAATTGTCCTGAAAACTGATTACCCCCACCCCTACTTAATGTCTGGGATTAATCATATATATCTTTGTTTTGACATCTGTGGGGCAACATTAGGGGATTCCTTTGGGGTTTAGGAAGGGGATTCAATTTCAGGATTCTCAAATCCCACTGTGGCTTCCTGTCATTGTGTCAGTGGATAAATATCAGCTACCTTAGAGGAAGTACTCATTGAGTCATAGGGAGGTGGAGAAGCAGTTAAGGTACCAACGGTGTCAACATTTGAGGTGTCCTTAGGCTTCTCACAAAAAAACTTGCTATAAGGCTAAGGTGGCTTTTCACTTCTACAATTTAGCTCCGATATGCTTGCTTTTAAAGTGTGTAACAATGTGTTCTAATATTTTGTCATCAAATGTCCCTTCCTTTGGCCAGAGCTACGTATGCTTCTAAGTAGCCTTAAACTGCTCCTGACAATATTTCTGTAATTTTTTCTGGTCACCTGGAAAAGTCTTTTGCATACTGTCTAAAGGAGTCTCCATAAACCTCTATAATTCCCCTGTATTTCTAACAACTTTTGCAATTTAACTTTTATCTGTCCACTCAGTGCAATATTAACAACCATTCTGAGGTCACATTTCTATTTACGCGCATACACAGGCACTAATCATAAACATTTTAAAAATATGAACACTTCAATTACTTCTAACTATGAACCACAATTGCTCTGACTAAATGGTTAACACTGTTGGTAGCAACTGTTCACTTCCCTCTACACCCCAAGAGAGGATACCCCTCAAACCATGCAGCTTATGGACCAGGGAGTGGTTTCTGGACATTAGATCCAGGATCGTAATTCGATTGTTCAGATTGTATTTGACATGGGCTTTTCAGCCATCCCTCTATGTCAAAATATTGGAACACATATCGGAAAGGAACACAAATCGGAAACCCAACTTCGAATCACCCACATTGACCACTTCCAATTGTTACATTAGGAAAAACACTCTTCCGACAACACAGCGCCTTAACTTAATATTGTGCTACACATTTACACAATCTTGCATGTGATTCCCATATATCCTTCTATTTATATTACATCTGTGTTTACCATTGCCAGAGAGACAAGTCATATAATACATACAAAATATAGAATGAAGTCAGCATCTGTTCTCACCTTAAAAGACAGCAATTACTGGGTCCTACCCAACCCCGTGAATAGGCAGAGTTTTTGAGAGAACATGGTTTATGCTTCGCACATCCGAGATGCGCAAAGATCTATGCAGCAGGGATAGGGAGTATTCCGGTGACAGCAATCAGCTGAGGGCAAAAAGGGACTCCTAGCTCAGTTTGCCAAATGTTGCAGGGAAACTTAAGATGGAAAAAAAGACAAGGGTCCTCTGGCAAGGCAAATACAGCTTTTTACTGTTGTAGCAGGGAGAGTAGCTATCTCCATACAGATAAACAGCTGGTCTCAATTTGCTGCTTCATAGGCAGACACTTATGTAGCAATACGAACAATGCTTATCACAAAAGGTTAATCAGTAAGTTGAGCAATTGCATACTTGTTGTAAAATCACATAACCGGTATCCCTAAATCTTTAACCTATTTCTTACACATTCTTTGTTGCAGTTTTAAAAATGCTTACCAAATAGTCATGCCTCTTGTATGTATTTGTATTTGTGTGTGTGCTTCATCACTCCGCTCCCAAGACCTCTTATCAGTCTTTACATACTCTAGACTAATGCAAACTCCTACTCCCATTCTTCAATCACATTTTTTATTTACTGAGACACCAAAGCATGCGCCTGTGTGCTTAAAACCATAAATTCCTTCAGCCTTACAAACACAGATTTTCCTTTAACTAAGACCTTACTTGTCATGCATTCTATTTTCAAATGAACTCTTTATCTCTCTGGCATCAGCACAGATTCTAGGCCTACACCGCTCTTTCACCACATATGATTTTATATGGTCTTCTACCCATGTCTGATGTTGCAAAATTTCTTCATATTTTATTTCTTCTCCAACAGTAGGAAGATCTGTAATATAACCATACGTTTACTAACTCCGCCTGTCAGAGATTAGCCTGTTCTTCCTATCTGCTCTCAGGCTCTTGTTCTGTGTGCTAGTTTGTACTCATCTTCTACTTGCACTTTTGTCTCACTCCACAAGCTTTTTTAAGCATCTGTTGATGCCTCTATTACCAGCGTGCACAAGTATGTAACCCGTGTGCTGTGTAAATAAGTCCTGTTGATGATATGCTAAAAAATAAAAATAAATCAAGAAAATAATAATATAAAATTGAGTATCTTAGTTCACAAATGAGGGGGTCTTGACAGTCAGTGAACTTTGCCATGCGAAGCATCACTGCTAAACAGAAAAGAGCTGAACAGATAAGCAAATTAATAATAATGTTTGCCCCCCAAACAATCGAGACACAGTATAGTTGTGCAAGAGTTCAGAAGGTGAATGAGCAATAAAAATGTCTTAAGTGTTGTTTTTATCTTGTTACATTGCTGTAGGTTCCAAGACAAGTTAAATGTCAGGCTATGTCTTGTAAAAAATTGCTGCTTATTCTTCTAGTATGGAAATATTGTTTACTTTTCTTCCCTTGAATACAAAATTAGAGGATTTTGTAAAATGAATTATGTGATAGTCAATGTGGGACTGGCAGTGCCACTGGAATTGGGCAGCAGGGAAGGCCTAAATCACAAGGCAATGTTGACATAAATGATGTGGCTTCATGCAGCACATTTTTTAATAGTATCACTTTATTTTGTAATTTTTGCACATTTAGCACTGCAAATGCGTCACTTTATTAGTACCATTTCTACATCCAAATACAGCTATAAGTAATTGAGCATTTTTTTTAGTCATTTTGATCTGTTAGAGCTAGAAACAAAATGTGTTTTTGTAAAAAATCTGCAGATTATGCAGATGATGGATTATTTGGCAAATGTTTTCAAATTCATAATTATGTGGAAAATGCCACAGAATCACACAATTTCACAGCCGTAGAATTGCATAAATCTAGTGGCCTTGTGTACAGGGAGTGCAAAATAAATACTGGTAAATTTTCAATGTTGGTATTAATTCACAAAAAATAAATACCTGTAAATGAACTGTGCAAATATTTCAACATATACCAGCAGTTATGAAAGCACAACTGAAGCACTTTTTTTATATAATTCAGAAGTGTGATGAAAACAAAGATTTTAATAAGATCAAAACAAATCTTGGTGATGCACAAATGATGTACATTGTATTGTATTGTATTGACATTTGTATAGTGCTTACTATCACTTTGTCTGCCACCGAAGTGCTTGCCTACATGGACAGAAAGCTACGCTACATAGGGTAGTGCATGGTTAGAATGGTGTTGCCTTTGTTTTGCCATCCAGTGTGGGAAGTGTTTCCATGTCCTGCTTGATGACAACAGAGGTACAGTTTTAATGTTATGAGATGCAGAGCATACCCGTGTGCAGGATGATGAGATGCGAGAGACGCAAATGTGCAGTGCATTCTTTTTCAGTAAGTTGGCAGCTTTGAACAGCTCCCCGGATCCTAATATGGTATTTGTTATGATCATAGTCTGCTTGACTGGTCAGTGAACTGGATTTACCAATCAGACTTTTTGGGGCCTATTTACTTACAATTCACGCAACACAACAAGGAAACTTGTTAAACTCTGTTGCGTCAAATGAAGAAAGCTGAAATATGATATATTTAAAAGATATGGTGCATTTTCGCTATCTCCTAGAATTTATGCATTGTGCGCTGCCTAGTGCCAACACAAGCACCCGTACACCATGGATCAAGAGTGTCCGCGTTACAGGCAGGATTATTTTTGCGCAGGAATGGACAACATCCCACACAAAAACAATTCTTAGAGGCACATTCCTCTTTCTATGTGTGCACAGTGCAGCACGCATAGAATGAGGAAGTAACAAGAAAATAAATATATTTCTCCTTGCTACACCTCACTGGAGAAGGTGTAGCGTTTTGGCACATTCCTAGGTTTACTAGTTTTAGTAAATGTGTGAATTCACTAAAATCCATTGGTGGATGCATGAGAACACCCATGCTCCACCCCGGAATGCCTTCCCAGCGCAAGGCAGCAATAGCCACTGCGTAGCATTAGTTTGTATTTACTAAACTATGCATTACTATGCATGCGTTAGTGTTAGAAATGGGGTTTTTGGTTGGCACTCAGGTTACCCCCTGTCCAAGCGAAAGCCCTCACTCTAGTCAGGGTAAGTCACACACAATCCAAGATTATCCTGTGCCCACCCTCTGGTAGCTTGGCACGAGCAGTCAGGCTTAACTTAGAAGGCAATGTGTAAAGTATTTGTGCAATAAATCATACAATACCACCATATAGCACCACAAAAATACACCACCCAGTGTTTAGAAAAATATATAATATTTATCAGGATAATTGTAGGTGAAAACGAATAAAGTTGCAATGTGAATTTGTAGAGATATCACTGGAAAGTGATATAAAATGTCTTCAGTCTTTAAAAAGCAAACAAAGTCTCTTTCAAGCACAAAGTACCTGGTTTGGAGTGGAAAATCTCCTCAGAGGGCCACAGAAGAAGAGATACGTGGAAAAAGGGTGTGTGCGTCGATTTCTCCCCAGCACACACGGACTTGCATCGTTATTTTTCACGCGGGGAAGTCTTGCGTCGTTTTCCCGCGCGCGGACAGTCTCTTTCTGTGGATCGCGGGGATTACCAGATGTCCCAGGTCTGTGCGTGGATTTTCCTGCGTGTCTTCCGCTGCGCGTCGTTCTGCGGGGCTGCGCGTCGAAATTACGATCTCACTGCAGGCGTCGTGCCGATTTCTCCTCTAGAGGTTGGGCGGCGTTGTCCTTGCGAAGCCGTGCGTCGAAGTTCCGGTCGTCCCGAAGGCGTTGCGTCGATCAGCGTCGGTGTGCGGCGTTTTTCTCGCCGCGGAACAAGCTGTGCGTCGAAATTTTCGGCGCACGGAGTGTCCAAGTGAAAAAGAGAAGTCGTTTTGGTCCTGAGACTTCAGGGAACAGGAGGCAAGCTCTATCCAAGCCCTTCGAGAGCACTTTCACAGCCAGACAAGAGTTCAGCAAGGCAGCAGGCCAACAGCAAGGCAGCTGTCCTTTGTAGAAAGCAGACAGGTGAGTCCTTTGAGCAGCCAGGCAGTTCTTCTTGGCAGGATGTAGTTTCTGGTTCAGGTTTCTTCTCCAGCAAGTGTCTGATGAGGTAGGGCAGAGGCCCTGTTTTATACCCAAATGTGCCTTTGAAGTGGGGGAGACTTCAAAGAGTGGCTAAGAAGTGCACCAGGTCCCCTTTCAGTTCAATCCTGTCTGCCAGGGTCCCAGTAGGGGGTGTGGCAGTCCTTTGTGTGAGAGCAGGCCCTCCACCCTCTCAGCCCAGGAAGACCCATTCAAAATGCAGATGTATGCAAGTGAGGCTGAGTACCCTGTGTTTGGGGTGTGTCTGAGTGAATGCACAAGGAGCTGTCAACTAAGCCCAGCCAGACGTGTATTGTAAGGCACAGAAAGATTTAAGTGCAAAGAAATGCTCACTTTCTAAAAGTGGCATTTCTAGAATAGTAATATTAAATCCAACTTCACCAGTCAGCAGGATTTTATATTTACATTCTGGCCATACTAAATATGACCTTCCTACTCCTTTCAGATCAGCAGCTACCACTTCAATACTGTATGAGGGCAGCCCCAATGTTAGCCTATGAAGGGAGCAGGCCTCACAGTAGTGCAAAATCGAATTTAGGAGTTTTACACTACCAGGACATGTAAACTACACAGGTACATGTCCTGCCTTTCACCCACACAGCACCCTGCTCTAGGGGTTACCTAGGGCACACATTAGAGGTGACTTATATGTGGAGAAAGGGGAGGTTTAGGCTTGGCAAGTACTTTTAAATGCCAAGTCGAGGTGACAGTGAAACTGCACACCCAGGCCTTGCAATGGCAGGCCTGAGACAAGGAAAAGGGGCTACTTAAGTGGGTGGCACAACCAGTGCTGCAGGCCCACTAGTAGCATTTAATCTACCGGCCCTATGCACATAGACTGCACATTACTAGGGACTTATAAGTAAATTAATAGTCCAATCAGGTATGATTCAAGGTTACCATGTTTTAAGGGAGAGAGCATATGCACTTTAGCACTGGTTAGCAGTGGTAAAGTGCGCAGAGTCTAAAAGCCAGCAAAAACAGTGTCCAAAAAGTGGAGGGAGGCAGGCAAAAAGTTAGGGGTGACCACCCTAAGGCTGTCAGGTTCAACAGTTAGTAAATACCAAAAATGATTTTGACCCATATTTATACTTTTTCAGTGCAGCATTTGTGTCATTTTTTGATGCAAAATCGGCGCAAACATACAAAATACTTTTTTAGTGCTGCAAAATACAAATGTATATTGTAAGTTTGCCCCAATTTTGCGTAAAAAACGATGCAAATGCGGCGCTAAAAAAGTATAAATATGGGCCTTTGTGTGTAGGCTGCACCACAAAAATGATGCAACCCCCAACACAAAGGCGGTCATTATGAATACGGCAGTAAACTCCGCCGATTGCCCATGGTGGCAGTGAACAGAAGACCGCCATTGGCAGTGAATAGAAACCCACCATATAATGAACCAAAATCCCAACCCTGCCAAATATCACCAGACCACCAGTCACCGCCAAGACCTTGTTGGTGGAAATGGTGGACCTCCCCACCCCGCCACCGCCGAGCACACCCACATCCCGCCCTCCAAATAATGATGCACAAATCACCTTGGCGGACAGTGGAGGCCAGACGACCATTGGCGGTGCCGTCCGCCACGGGCAGCAAGTGGACTTAACAGCAAGAAGTGCAGACATTGGATAAGCTTGAAACCCACACACCTGACACACATCCATAACCTCATAAAACACTCATAGACACGCCCCACAATCCTTTGCAACGAAACCAGGCCAAAGAAGACGGACAATTACACAAGACGCACACCGACCCACAGAAGAGCACCCTCACCGCGTTTCCAGCCCGACACCATTCACCACACTAACCATGTCACCCCCCCAAACATCCACGCTTCACAGAAAGAGAGCTAAGGACCATGGTGGACAAGATCCTGAAGGTGGAGCCACAAATATTCGGGGCTCAGGTGCAGAAAACACCCCTCGCAAGGAAGATGGAGCTATGGCAGACCATTGTCAACAGGGTCAATGCAGTGGGACACCATCCACGCACCAGGGACGACATCCAGAAGAGATGGAACGACCTGCGGGGGAAGGTCAGGGTTATGGCTTCCAGGCACCACATTGCAGTCCAGAAGACTGGGGGAGGACCGCCACCAACACCACCCGAATACACCGACTGGGAAGAAAAGGTACTGCCCATCTTGCACCCTGAGGGACTCACTGGACTCATTGGAGGAATAGATTTGGGTAAGTCATCTACATTTCCCCCATATACACCATACCTGTAATGCATGCACCACCCCAACCCACCCACACCCACCAGGACCAATACCCCACCTAGGCAACAGCCACTGAATCCACCCCCTGCATGACCACAAACCCACCAACAGGCCCCTTCCCTCCCCCTGTGCACAGCCACCTACCCCTGACAGTATTCCCAATGGAACTACACCTCCCAATGCAACCCCACATCCTAAGCAAAATGCAGTGAAAACCTCACAAAGGCACCCTGGATAGCCTCTGAAAGTTACACCAGCTCAAAATAGCCCAGTCCTGTGCACCCCAACCGTTCATGCATTTGTAACAGACATGTCTATGGCCCCCAACAGGCACCGCCACCCATTCCACCCTCACGGGCGGGACAAGGAGTGCCAGTGCCCCCCATGGACACAGAGGCACCTCACAGGACACCGGGGAAGGATCCCTGGACACTGATGAGCAGGCAGACCACTCACACAGTCCTGGACTGTCACCATGCAGCAGCCCCAGCCAGGATACCACTGACACCCCTACCACCCAGTTGAGAACAGCAGCCCAGGGTAAGCGTCCCCACACCAGTGTATCCAGGCCACAGACTGGTGGAACGCAGGTACAGAGGCCACAGTTTCCCCCTCCAAACATGCAAGACGGCGAGGGCCCCAGTACAAGTTGTACCGCCAGACCTGTGCAGGGGAAACAGGCACAGGGGGCTAGGGCAAGTGCTAGGGCCTCAGTGGGCAGGGGGGAGGCCACAGGATGGATGCAGCAGCCCAGGACGTGATATCTGAGGTATTGGGGGCCTACCAGCATACCCATGACAGGTTGGCACAGATAGTATCCACCCTGGAGCACAGTGAGAGGATGCAGCAGGAACACCACCAGCAGGCCATGGAGCAGTGGAAACAGGACAATGCCACAATGGCCAGCATAGCAGGAGCACTGCTGCAGCTGGTACAAACCAAGTCTGAGACCCACACAGGACAGGAGTCCCCCACTACAGCACCGGACACAGACCAGACAATTACACCATCATCAGCAACATCCCAGGAACTACCCTCAGAGGAAACCCAAGGGCCAACCATGTCATCCCCTCAAGGTCAACAGCAGGCGCCCAAACGTAACCTCAGGCCAAGATATGGCACTGGAACTCCAGCAAAAAACAAGGCCCCTTCAAGAAATAACTCAGCAACAATCTGCACCGCAACCATCCACTCAATCAACCACCACACAGTGCTAAGATGCAATATGAACTAATGTAAGAATTGATGGACCCATCAATACTACCAACAAGGCTGCCACCATGTTGGCATTGAGGACAACCACCCATGACCACTTGCCATCACTATAAATTGAACTATTCACTCCTTGCCACCAATAAAACACATATCACAACTTTAACACTGTCCCCTGTCATAAAATGTGTACAAAGTGAAGTATGGATGCAACTGGCTGATAGCCACTTTATTGTCAATGCGTTGCATGAAAGGACTCATGTGTGCCTAAATGTGGCCCCAAACTAAATGCACTAAATTGTATTCTGTACCATGCAGACCTGGACCCAGTTTCACATAGAAGATTCAAACCACCCTTAGATGACAAACCACACTGACAGTGTGTATCACAAACCCCAATGTCAGCCCTTAGTCCCACATAGTTACTGGAAGTAGAGTTGTATCAGTTGGGTCCTGGAATTGACATCTTCCCCTTCCTCATCATCACCATCACCATCATTCTCCTCACCTCTCTGAGGTAGCTGGTCAGGACATACATCACCCTCCACCTCCAAGAGGGGGATGGAATTTCCTCACTGCCACGTTGTGCAGCATGCAGCAGGCCACCACTATTCTACACACCTTTTCAAGCCCATAGGCCAGGGAACCCCAAAAGATATGTAGACAACGAAATCTAGCCATCAGGAGACCTATTGTTCGCTCTAGCACCCTCCTAGTACGTCCATGGGCCTCATTGTAATTGCTCTCTGCATCCGTCCCACGATTCCTCACTGGTTTCAGGAGCCAACACAAGTTTGGATATCCAGAATCACCTAGAAAAAGATGCAATACAGAGTAGTCATTGTCAAGCCTCTTAGTCAGACAGCCTGGATGTCTGCTGATGTCAGTTAGTGACAGAAACACTTACCTATGATCCACCCTCTGTCCTCTTGGAGTTGTTCCATCTTCTGTGGCACACTACTGTTCCTCAGCACAAAGGAATCATGGACTGAACCTGGGAACTTGGCATTCACATGTGAGATGTACTGGTCTGCTTTACATATCAATTGGATGTTCATCGAATGAAAGTTATTTCTGTTTCTGTACAGCTGTTCACTGACGCTTGGGGGTATGATAGCTATGTGGGGTATCACATGGGGTATGTTGGCAAAGGCATAGAAGTCTGACTTGATGGCAGGGAGGTCAGTACTTTAGGGAAACCTCACATAGGGCTGCAGTTGTCATACAAATGCATTTAGAAATCTTGTCAGTACCATGCTGAAACATTGGCTGTGAAATTCAAGCACCCATGCCCACTGTCACTTGGAATGAGCCTGTGGCCAGGAAATGGAGTGCAGAGAGCACCTGCACTTCAGTCGGGCTGGCATGCTGATTACGATTTCCCGGAGTTAGTGCAGGATCCAGTAATGCACAAAGTTCAAGAATTGTTGCACAGGTGAGTCTGTAATTGATTATGATCTGATGCTCCACCATGGTCCGCATATCCACAAGTGGTCTGTACACCGATGGTGCCCTTCCTCGCCACAAGGGTCGGTACCTACGAGGGATATCAAACAAGTGTGAGGAACACACATACATAGGCACACATTGTCATTAATTGTGCACTGCATACTTGATTGTAGGGACTCAACAGTAACATGTTCTTGACAGATCTTCATCTACACCTCAATGAGGGAACAGTGTGTTAGATTTGTGTTTTTTTTTTAAATGGTCACATGCATAGAAGCTTTATGTGGAAAATAGGGCCTGCATTGTGCACAATTATTTTTTATAGATGCGTAGTTAATGCCAAAATGTCTGCCCCCTGTAATCCAGGCCTCTCGTTGTGGAAGTGACCTTATACAGCTAGTGGTTGACGTAACAGCATGAGGCGGTATTTACTGCCGTTCGCATGGTCATTGGTTAACATTGATGCCAATGGGGAATCCTGGTGTATCATGATCGCCGCCGGTGGTGACGGTGCACACCGCCGCAGTACGTACACAAATTCGTCATCTATACTTCACTTGACTCCCTGATCTCGTGCGAACAGGTGCTCCACTGTGTGTAATGCTGTGTCCTGCCTCTGGTCATGAAAGTGGCTCGTGTTGCAGGGGAAAGGGCCTCGGCCTTCACCCAGGAGGAACTGGAGAGGCTAGTGGACGGTGTCCTGCCCCTGTACGCCAAGCTCTACGGACGGCCAGAGGAACAGGTGAGTCAGGATTTGGGGTGCACTGTTTGGCTGTAATGGATGGTGTTGTAAGGACATATGTGTGCACCTCTGATCCTGCATGGGCCATGGTTCATGGCATGCTGCGTGCGTATGTCCTGTAAGTCTGACAGTACTGTCCCTCCCATAGTGGAAGAATAGCCTACTGTACCTATTTCGCAAGTGCCTGACCTCTGTGTTTCATTTCTGTGTCACCCTTTTAGGTCAGTGCCCACCAGAAGACGGCACTTTGGCATGCCATCACCAAGAGCGTGTGGACCCTGGGGGTCTACAACCGGCGGAGCACCCACTGCAGGAAGAGGTGGAATGACCTGTGGTGCTGGCATGAAAAATCTGTGATGCCCAGCTGGGGAAGTCCTCCCAACGTGGAAGGGGTGCCCGTCGGGCACTGACCCCCCTCATGCAAAGCATCCTGGCGGTGGTGGCGTACCCAGACCTGGATGGGCGCTTAAAGGCTGCACAGCAGTCACAAGGGAGTGAGTACTCATATCACAATCTTAAACCTGGATGGATGTGTGTGTGTGCATTAGGGTTCATGCTGCTTAGAGGCAGGGACTCTGTTGTCCATCTACATGATGGCCCCCGTAGAGTGTAGGGGTGTCTTGGTCAGGTCGCCCACACATCGGGTCCTTAGGTAGTTCAGGGGATGGGTGTAGAGCAGGGTTCTGGTCAGTAGTCAGGGGCATGGCATGGGCATAGTGAACGGTGCTGCCTTTTGGGGGTATCTTCTGGGCGGGTGTATTTCTGGCCACTATGTACCTCCATTCAGCTATTTACAAGTGTCTCTCCTGTTTTGTCTCCCCTTCCCAGTTCTCTTGTGTTGTTTTGTACATCAGCATCATCTGGCAAAGGAGCTGAGGCACCAGCAAGTGGGGAAGCAGCGGCCAACGGATCCTCGGAGGCAGAGTCATCTGACGCCAAGGGGACCAGTGGTGGGAGGGTGAGGGGAGTACCACGGGGGAGGCAACTACCATTGGAGGTAGTGACTCCTATACCTCCTCCGATGGGGACTCCCCAGCGGTGGCGGACCCTAGTGGCCACACCACTACGATGACATCTTCCGCCACCCCCATTCCATCACCACCCTCCCTTTTGCACCCCACCGAGTTGCCCGTGCCCGCTCACCCAGAAAGGTGGCTGTCTCCTTCGCCCCAGGCACCTCCTCTCCTGTCCCAGTCAGCCCTGCTGCCCTCACAGAGGAGGCTGTTGACCTCCTGAGAACCATCTCTGTAGGGCAGACAACCATCATAAATGCCATCTAGGGGCTAGCATCAGAGATGCAGCAGACCAATGCCTATCTGGATGGCATTCACGGTGTCGTGCCTGGCCTTTAGAGATCTTTTCAGGCTCTGGCCTCCTGTTCGGACCGCGGCCAGTTTTCCTGGTCATTCCGTCCCCGCTCCAACCTCCTCTACCCCTTCCAGTACCCCACTCCCTTCACCCGTCCAAAGCACACAATCTGACATCGAGTCAAGCACCTCAACACACAAGAAGCACACTTCTAAACACAAGCACCACACCTTCCACCACAAGCATTCACACAGACATCATACACATGCACACACAGCAACATCCACTTCCCCTAGTGTGCCCACCTCTTCTGCCTCCCTGTCTGTCCCCTCTACATGCACACCCTCATGTACTGCACCTTCAGTCACTGTTGCTGCTCCTCTTACTGCAGTCACCACAATAGCAGACATCCATACATGCACCCCAGACACCACACCTGCACTCACCACAACTACTGTAGTTGACACATGCAGCACACTCACCAGACTTGCAGACACCCACACAACATACATCCACACTGGCAGCCTGACTTCTCCCACTGTGTCCACCCCCCTCCTCCAAAAACACACAAACGCACCAAGACACCCACCCATCACACATCCACCACACCTCAGCATACTGTACAGTCACCTGTACCCAACACACACCCCTGCACCACATACGTCCACACCCTCTGCCTCCACTCCCACGCCCTCATCCAGGACCACCCCAATTGCTCTGAAAAAACGTTTCCTCTCCCGTGCTGACCTCTTCCAACCCACTGATCCAACCCGTCTTGTTCCTAAGCGTGCACACCTCCTTGCCCTTTCCACTCCTTCCACTTCACAGCCCACACCTGTCCGCCCTTCACATTCCCGTTCCCTTTCCCCAGAGAAGAAGAAGCCCCGTGCAGAGCCAAGTCCATCTGGCTCCACCCGCTTGAAACAACCCCCCACCTTCAAAAGACAAACCTACACCCCTTCCAAGTGCCAAGACCCACCCGTCGCAAATCCCCACCCCCACCACCCCCTGCCCCCGTTCCATGAGGTGCCTGGATGCCCCTTTGTTGCCCCATTAGGTGGATCACTGTGCACTTTTGGGAGTCAGGTTCGGGCCATTGTGTCCCATGGGACTTCTTGCGATACGGACTGGCCATTGGCCTTGTTGGAAATAGTTGGCTCTGTGAGCTTTAATAAATATTTTTGTGTGGCCTGTGTTTTGGCGGCACACTGTTGAACCCTGGTCTTTTGTTTCATTGTTTGTGGGTGTGGGGCATTTGTACTATGTTACTATGGTCAAGTTGGATTTGCCTTGTGTCGGGTATATGGGTTGTGCTGCTGTGAAGGGTTGGGGGGCGTTGCTGGGTGGGTGGAGTGGGTGGGTATGTAACTGTGCCCTTTCCCCCGTGTTTCGTAGGTTGCGGTACTTACCGCCGTCGTCTTCGTTGGCTGTCTCGGTCGTGGAGGTATATGGCAAGGAGCAGGGCTGTCATGATCTGCAGCTCTGTATCCATTTCTGCTTTCAGCACGTTGTGTGGGCCTACAGTGAGTGTTTCATTGGATTTGATTCATTTCCGTGTGGACTTGCGTAACAGTGGTTCTCGCCCTAGAACTGGCGGCAGACTAGTGGTTCATAATTTGATGGGCGGGTTGGGCCTTTCCGTCGACCTGTGGGCAGACTCTGCCGTCATCGTCCGCACTACTCTAATGGCGGTGGGTGGTTTTCTGGATACCTGTGTTTCGATTGGTTCATTATTTGGTGGTCCAGACCACTCCTCTGTTGGCGGTTTTTACCGCTGCCGGCACGGTAGGGACCGCCGTGTTCATAATGAGGGCCAAAATCTTAATAAATCTGTCTCCAATGTATTGTTTTTGGCCATAGCTGGCATTGTTGAAGGAAGAGAGGGGTGGAAAGATCTGCTGGGATGTGCATTGTTACTATCATCTCATATCTGAAACCATTGTAAGATGAAAAGATGCAGCCATAGTGTAAAGATATTTGGGACCTGAAGCACTCATGAGATTAAAGTCCTTTGAGTGACCAGGAGTATGTGACAGATCTCTTCAGTTATTCCATGTCTGTTCATTCAGTGATGGCTGGTTCGTTGACTACACAGTACTGACGATGTACAACCCTCATTGCACATATGCCTTAATTGAATGTGAGGTGTTAGCTGCAGTTTGCTGCCAACCACTGAGTGTTATGGTATTAGCATTAGTGTGGGCGATGAATGTTACGTATGAACGTACATAATTATATAATACTCAGCGAAGCATAGGTCAGCTCTCATAAACTTACCAACTTATCGAAAGTAACTTGCTTGTTGGGTTGCTTCCAATCTGTGGATCGTAAGCTAAAGACTGAGCTTGAGGCTGTGACTGTCTTTCCAGGGTCTGTTGATAGGATGTTTGGTGGTATAGTTGTCTTGGATCTAGCCATATTTTCATTTGCCTTCTAAAATGTATTGCCTCCTGGATGCTTTAAATGCTGGTTACAGAGCTTGAGGAAACAGTACCTCTTACATATTTCTTAGGGTAAAGTGGTATATGATAAGATATAGGCCCTCATTCTGACCTTGGCGGGCGGCGGAGGCCGCCCGCCAAAGTCCCGCCGTCAGGTTACCGTTCCGCGGTCGAAAGACCGCGGCGGTAATTCTGACTTTCCCGCTGGGCTGGCGGGCGGTCGCCTTCAGACCGCCAGCCAGCCCAGCGGGAAAGAGGCTTCCACGATGAAGCCGGCTCGGAATCGAGCCGGCGGAGTGGAAGCTGTGCGACAGGTGCAGTTGCACCCGTCGCGTATTTCACTGTCTGCACAGCAGACAGTGAAATACATGTAGGGGCCCTCTTACGGGGGCCCCTGCAATGCCCATGCCAGTGGCATGGGCACTGCAGGGGCCCCCAGGGGCCCCGCGACCCCCCCTACCGCCATCCGGATCTCGGCGGTCCGACCGCCGGGATCTGGATGGCGGTAGGGGGGGTCGGAATCCCCGCGGCGGTGCAGCAAGCTGCGCCGCCGCGGAGGATTCAATGGGGCCGCGGTACACTGGCGGGACCCCGCCAGTGGTGCCGGTCCGACCGCGGCTTTACCGCCGCGGTCGGAATCCCCATTGGAGCACCGCCGGCCTGTCGGCGGTGCTCCCGCGGTCCTCCGCCCTGGCGGTCAAAGACCGCCAGGGTCAGAATGACCACCATAGTGTTCTTTTTCCTTGGAGGCTCTTTGAACAATGCAAAGTGCCTTGAACATTGCCCTCCTTGATATATGTATCCATTGGAGTGATTGCAAGACTAGAGTTCTCTTGGATGAAGGTAGAGAAGAAATCTTGCAGCAGTATTTTAGATTACTTTTATTTTGCATAATATGAATGCTGGTGTGCCAATGTGTGGTCTGTTGGCCTAGTCACTCCTGGAGATGACGTGTGCAGATGGCTTGCAGCTTCTTTTGGTATCTAAGGTATGGGAGTGTGCAATATAGTGTTTTCACTGTGTAGAAGCCTGTCTGTTTTATGCTGTTTACATGTGGTATCAAATAAGGTCTTAATCCATGGTTACTTCTAGGTTTCTGGCTTCTCTTGATATTGTTGAACAGGCCTCATGTTCTCTAGACCATGTGGAGGTAGGCTGCTTTTTTGTCATTGTTCCGAGGTCATAATATCTATCTTTGCAGCATTAACTTTCGATGGCTATTCATCATCCATTTGTTTATGGCCCGAAGGAAGTCATCAAGTTTTAAATTGTAGAGATCTTTCAGACCAAATGATTTGGATGTCACCTACATAGTTGTAATGGGTGAGGCTGAATGATTTATTTAGATTTGGTAAGAAGGGCTATGTAGATATTGAAGAATGATAGGGATATGATGGACCCGTGTGGGATGCCACTGTGCTGTGTGTGAAGAGCTGATATGAAAGGTAGTACAAACACTAGATCTCATCATCAGATGAGGAGCCAAGGATTCAATGGGCATTATTGAACTCCCTTCTCACTTTTCACATATGCCATGTCAAGCAAAAATATGCTGCGTGAAGGGATTACACAACTGTATAGGACATGTAGGGATCCATTTTGAACCTGGCAGTCCTAGGACCGCTAGGGCCGCATTGGTGGTCGGACCACTGCCATGGTGGCGGTCCGACCGCCACATTATGACTGTGGCGAAGCCGTGACAGTCGGACCGCCGACACGCCAGGTTGCCACCAGCTGACAGCCTGGCGGTCTCAGTCCGCCAGGGCACCGCTTGCAGCGCTGCCCTGGGGATTACGAGTCCCACTTCTGACAGCCATTGCATGGCGGTAGCCCAGTCATGCAAAGAATAGCAGAAAAGGGGTGCTGGGGGCATGGGGTCCCCAGCACTGCCCATGCTCTTGGCATGTGCAGTGCAGGGGCCCCCATGGACAGCTCTGTCGCACTTTCCACTGCCTGAATTACGGGCAGTGGAAAGTGCGGTGGGTGCTGTTGCACGCGCCACACTGCCACATTTGCCCCGGCTCAATTACGAGCCAGTGTCAATGTTAAGGCCCTGTTCACCACAGACCACATGGGTGGAAACCCTGCGGTGAACTCGGAATAGGCCCAGCGGTGTTCTGAATGCAATGGCGGTCTACCAGCAGCACACGTTTGGCAGGCGGCCTCCAAACCTACAATTCATTCAGATGCAAAGTCCAGTCAGGAAACACCAGATTTCAATATGGAATGGTGCTTTGATTAGCCTATTGCCTCAGGGCAGAGTTATCACAAGTCAGGTACAACTTATATTTGACTAACATTGCTCCAGCCCACACTTGACTGTTGTGAAATACAGCCTGGTGAGATAATGTATCTGTTCTACAGATCGTTATTTTGTTTGTTGTTAGGTTGATGTGCCTGCTGCAGAGGGGTGCCAATGCTGTAGCGGGCAGTAGTGTGAATCTGAACTAACCCAATCTAGTCTTACATGTTACAAAGGGCTGTTGTAACAGGCTACATTTCAAAAATAGTTTAATAGCTAGATAACCTTGCCAGGGCCAACATACGGAGGATTTATCTCCTTCAACAAAATATTGTGGAAACCATGATCAGAATGTCTAAGGCTGGAAGTGTCTGCACCATAAATGGCCAATCTAGACATCTCCACAGAACATAGACTAACATTTTCTGATTTTACATATTGAAATTTATGATCTATGTAGTATGAATCTGCTTTTTGAAACGTATTGATCTTCAAAGCAGATAAATTGCTGTTATTAGGTTCTATGTCATTAATGTATCAAATGCATAATAGTGGGTGAACATTTGGGGAAGTGTTTTTATCGGGAGTAATATGGGAACGCTGGGTGTTAGGAATGCTATGTATCCTCTCAGATTCCAGAATTTTAATTCACACAAATATAAGGAAAATCAATGATTTAGCCAAAGTTTGGTCTTTGCAGGACACTCTGGGTAAGAAACATTATTGGGATCCAAGCAAACTGCACCATCATATACTTCCCTAGATGCTCTTTATTTAGAAATATCTGTGCCTGGAAGATTCACCTGGGTGCCAACTGAGTCCTGGCCTAAATACCGCAGCTACCCACATTGCCATGATTAGCAAATGTGCTTGGGAAAATCTTGTTCTTTCTTAATGGCCTAGGGAGTTTAGGAAGCGTATCCTTTCAAGGTGATAGCCCAGTCACACAAATAGCACACTACTGTTATTGGGGGAATTGTAGACACTTGTGGTTTCCCACAGATTTGTTTGCGCAATCTGCTTTCACTTTTGTTTTGCTCTGTAACGTCCGTGCAAACAAAAAATCAAACTTCAGGCTTGTGGGAAGCATTTCCCTCACATAATGACTTTATATATGGAAAAGATATGTTGCTGGTGCTTTTACCAGAAATATTTTCTTTTCCAGTACTGTGGATGACCCGTTGCAATCCATCACACTGCAAAAGTAGTGTGGTGGACATCAATGGGTCATCACCTGCCCTAAAGCAGTTAATACCCACCAAATCCATGCAGTCTAATGTCCTGTCCAACAAGAACTGGCAATACGCCGCAGGGATATGATGGCCACATTGAGTTAACTTCTTTTTTCTGTGTGTGTAGGAGACTTTTCCAGTTCTAGGTGGTCCCCAAGATGGTAGGCTTCTGGGACTGGGAAGCAGCAAAAAGCACAGTGGTCAAAGAAAGTTGGTAGGTGGTCCTAATAGCCATGCATAGCAAGAGAAAGTTTTGGTTGCCATGAATGGTATATGGAGAAAAGGGCTAGAGAGATAATAAAAATATGGAAAAGTACAAAGAAGATCAAAGAGAAAGAAAAGGAAAGGAGGGTAATTAGAAAAAGCAAACCAGAACAGGAGAGACAGGAATGGGAAGACAGATGCAACAGCAAACAGAAATGGACAGTAGGGAAAAGTTTGAGAGAGGCTGCAGGGGCAGAGATTGGGACATTGGGAGTGAGTAGAGAAAGTAAAATAGTTCCTAAAGATGCAAAATGAGAGCTAGGTACATGTAGAGAAATTAAAACTGGAGATTTCAAGTAGAATTTATAGCTTATCATGTTTTGGCCAATACATATGGCCCAGTGTGATTTCAAAGCATAATTTTGCACTTTATTTCCTTAAAGGGATCATAGGTCCGAAAAAAAATTGCGACTCGGAAATAGCAACTCCATGCGAATCGCTATTTCCGACTCGCAAAACGAAATTCCAAAAAGAATCGCTATTCCAAATAGCGAGTCGCAGAGGAGTCGCACCGCATTTTGCGACCTCGTTTTTAGCGAGGTCGCAATTTGTGACCTCGCTCAAAGCGAGGTCGCAAATTGCACGAAGGGTGTGGTCCGGTGCCGCAAATTACGACTGACTCGCAAATTGCCTGCAGGTGGAACAAAACAGTAGAAATACCCACTTCCTGGTTCTGTGTGATGACATCAGAACCAGGAAGTAACCAAATGGAACAGGGAGGAGCCCACCCAGACCAAACTGCAGAGCCACACCCAGGTGAGAGAAGCAGCAGCAACAATGGCTACACAGGAGAAGGAGACACCGAGTGGAGGCAGAAAACGAAAAATCAAGTTTTCTGACAAGTAGTTGGAGGTGCTGACTGAGGATTGCTGCCTGCACCATGAACAATAATTTGGCAAAGCAGCAATGAGTGTCCCTGACACCCAAAAAAAGAAGATATGGCAGGACATCCATAACAAGATCAATGCCATTGGTGTAAGCCACCGCACCCTGGATGAAATCCGCAAAAGGTAATATGACCATCGCTCCAGGACCAAGGAGAGGGTGGCGGAGCGCATGAGGGAGATGCATGGCACTGGAGGAGGCCCATCCACTGTTCTACCCCCTACAGCAATAGAAACCATGGTGGAGACAACTCTGGAGCCGGAGGCTGTACTGGGCATTGGAGATGTAGACAGTTCGGCACCAGGAACATCAAAAAGTAAGTACCAAAATATATGCATTCACACCCACAAATTCACACCCACAAATGCATTCACACCCACAAACACACACTCCCAGTACACATCAGCAGGCACCTCCAGACTAGCTCCAGTCACTGTCTAGCAACCTCTAGAATAGTGCATTATGGGCAATGTAGTACAGTAGTCCAAATATAGGCAAATGTTTATTTTGAGGCATCAAACATATGTGAGACACTGACACTGTATCCCCTATGTCCCACAGGTCTCCCACAAGGCATCCCCATCTGTGCCACTGCGCAGGGAGAGGATCATGGCACAGACCCACAGGAGGAGGCTGCCACAGACACTGCAGGGGAGTGCAGGACAACACCACCCATGGAATTGGCACAGGAGGCCATGGGCGATCCTGCGCTGGGTATGGAGGCAGCCGTTGCAACACCAGGGCCAATGCCTACGGAAAGGCACACACAGCCGTCATCAGGCGCAGTGCGTAGACACCACCGCAGATTGCAGTCTGTGCGCAGTGAGGAAGTTCCAGATGTAGAGTTTGTGGGACTTGAGGCATCCTTATTGCAGGGTCAGTGCCTGCAAAATAGACAGATAAGGTTAATGAACCGGAACCTCTCAAGACTGCAGACCACTGTCCCACATGGGCTGGCAAATGTGGACATCCAGTTCACAACAATGAACACACATCTAGGTAACCTGACGACCTCCATTGACAATTTGGTCAGGGAACTGGTGGCTGATAGGGCACAGGCACGGCGCAGGGAGCGCAACACTGCTGCCCGTTTAGACAGGCTTGCTGCATCCATAGGGTGCCTGGCAACAAACACGACCTGCCTGTCAAGGCGCACTGTCAGCCTGCAATTAGAACTGGGGCATTTTGCAGGAGATGTGGCACATGGACTTGGCCACATCAGCCATGTGGTGGATCTGCTTCAGACCAGACAGGCTGCAATGGGCATAGGGGATACCCCGCAGGACAGTGAGGAAGGCTCAACAGTGAGTAGTGTGTCTGCCACTGATGCACGTGTGCTGTGGAGTAGCAGTGCACAGCAGGGCTTAGGGGACCAAGCTGGAGTGAGCCATGGTGGCCGCAGTCGTAGGAGGCTGTGAGCCACTGACACGTACTGGTACAGAGGCACATGAACATAATGTGTCTGATTTGACTGTTTCATTACCACACTGTTGCATAGTTCACAATGATATCAACATTATAGTTCTGCAATAAAAAGGTTTTGTTTGTTTGACTACGTAACTGGGCTATGTGTGTCTGACTTTAGTGAGTGTGGTCACAGTTGCCACGTACCTGCCAAAGTAGTGGGTTGCAATGTGGTTCTGTCTCTGTCTGCCCTCCATTGTGATGCTTCTATCTCCAGACTGTCGGTGTGGTAGCTCTTGCTCCTCATCCTCCATATCTGTGTCTTCAGGGGTGAGATATAGCCCACGTCTGGTGGCAGTGTTGTGTAGAATGGCACAGGTGGCAACTATCTTGCATGCTGTTTCTGGGGCATACTGGAGTGCTCCTCCACTTTTGTGGAGGCATCAGAATCTTGACTTTAACAAGCCAAATGTCCCCTCGACTACAGTTCTGGTCCGCTGATGTGCAATGTTGTATCGCCTCTCATTCTGATAGCCAGCTGTTAGGTATGGCGTGAGTATCCATGGTCTCAGGGCATATGCAGTGTCACCTGTTTGACAACAGAGGCAAATTTAGCAGGGCACACAGTGATCTGTATGTAAGGCTTCAGAGTGTAGTCACCAATACCTAGTAAATATCCTTCTCCAAACTCCCCACGTTCTAGGCGTTGGTGTATCCCACTGTGCCTGAATATGTATGAGTCATGTGTACTCCCTGGATATTTAGCTACAATGTCAGTAATGACATTATGGGCGTCACATACCACCTGGATGTTTAGTGAGTGGATACATTTCCTATTGCGGAAGACAGATTCCAGATTTGCTGGTGGGCAAATTGGTATATGTGTCCCGTCCACACACCCTATTACATGGGGGAAATTGGCAATTCTGTAGAAGTCCAACTTGGTGCTGTTCCTTTCTGCCTCATTTCTGGGTAGGTATATATATCTGGACATGTGTGCAAGTATGGCATCTAGGAGACGTCTGAAGAATTGTGAGAGTGCACTTTGGGATACCCCACCTGCCACTGCAATCACCCCCTGATAGCTACCCGAGGCCAAGAGGTGCAGTGAGCATAGCACTTGCACATGTGTGGGGATGGCGCTGCTGCGCATTCTCTATCGTTCAAGCTGAGGTTTCTGCAGTTCAATATTCTCTAAAATAACAGCACTGCTCAGTCTGTATTTGTCATAAATCTCCTCCTCAATTTGTTGAAATAGTGTCTGCCTGGTTCGGTATATCCCCTCCTGTCTCTGCCTCCTCCTCCTCTGCTGGCAGCCAGCCTGGACTCTCCTCCTCCATGCAATCACGTATAGTGCAGCCATTTTGAGTAGCCCAGATGCCTTCTGGGTCTCCTTTTATACTTTGGTTCTGGTTACCACCTGCTCTGAATCAGTGGTAATCTGGGTGTGCAAAACGGGCTTTTTGCGACTAGTCGTAATTTGCGACTGGCTTTTGCATACGGTTTGCGACTCGCAATTTGTGGGTTCCTAATTGCGGGTCGCAAATTTAGCGAGTCGGTAATGAGTTGCATCGCTATTTGGTGATCAGAAATGGGATTTGTACATCCCATTTAGGATTTTGCGGGATCGCAAATAGCGATGCGAGCCGTTTGCGACTCGCAATCCTTTGCTACATCTGGCTTTTAGTGTAAGATTCAATAATCACCTTGCATAGTGGTCTTTATAATCATAATAAGGTCTAGCCATTGTTACTTGATACACATTGCTTTTTGTAAAATTGCTTAACAATGGTATTCCCTTGTTATTTGTGGCTATATGCCCTTGGTGAGAAGTGCTAATGCCTTATCTTTTATTGCATATCAGCCATGTCTACATCGTCTGATGTAGTCACTGGAAAGTACAGACTACTTGCTGAGAACTTAAAATTTTAATAATGAAGAGGTTCTGCTTTCTAGTCTACATTTAAATATGGTAGTTTTACCTGTTTCATGACATGAAGGTTGACTTTTATCTGCACCTGGGGTAAAGACGAAATATCCTGCTGCAAGTAAATATTATCAGTTTCTAGTACACACTGCAGGTGTCCATTCTTTCTACATTCATCACTCAGCAATGTGCAGGCTTGTCTAAGCAATGTTAGCCACATGTAGGCTGCCACCTTGAGGGTCCTATGCAAGGAGCTACTGCATGTGAGAGAGTAGAAAATGTCCATAATTCTGGAAGTGGACGATGGTAGCATTCAAATGGGAGGTACCATCAAAGAAAGAGGTTATCGCAGGAGGCTGCTGATTAGACTGAGAGCCTGCCTGACTCTCAATTTGAGGCCCACATCCCACGCAGCCGCCCACCTGTGCCTCATACCTTGTGGCCTTGTGGCAATCTGTACCTGTCTGTGTGTGCCTCTTTGCTTTCTGTTATCTTTTTTTCTTCCTGTCTCTTTTTCTCATTTTTTAAGGTTTTTGTGCCTTTTCTTCACCCATACACCGTCCATGCTGCTGCTGCCCCAATGGCCCGCCCACCTCCCTCTGAAGCACTTTCCTGCCCTCCCGCCTCCCAGCTGACAGGACTCTTCCACCTCCCTCCCCTTCTTAATGGCGGCCACTCAGTAGGCACACCAAAGGCAAGCTCGTCTGCACCTATCTGCACCCAGCACCACAGACCCTGGCTCCCGCACCACACACTGGTACACTGCACACTGTCAACCCTGGAGGAACCTCAGCCTGCCACCAAGCGGATCCAAGGAACACTCATGGACCTTTCTCCTGCTGCTACTGCTCCCTCACCTGCCACCGCATGCCGCACTGCCCCACACACAGCCCAGACACCTCAACTGCTTACTCCTCAACACCTGCTCCCTCACCAAACATGCAATAGAAGTCTGGGACCTCTTTGACTCGACCGCCCCTAATGTCACCTTTCTCACAGAGACCTGGATCACCCCCACTTCAGCCCTGGACATCACCACTGTCATTCCCGACAGCTGCAAAATCGCCCATAAAGACAGAATCAATCGACCAGGAGGAGCCGTTGCCATAGTCAACAGGATCACCCTCCGCCTCTTAACCACCATTGAGACAATGAAACAGCCAACCACCACCAAACCCCTACACTTCCAAATTCAGACCAACTTAAACACCTCCCTTCGTGGTATGCTCGTCTACAGATCACCCAGACCACGGTCCCAGTTCAGTGAAACCTTTGCCGACCTCATCGCCCCTATGCACTTGCCTCCACCGACTACATTCTAATTAGTGACCTCAACTTCCACCTTGAAAACCGCAACAACCCTAACACCTCATCCTTCCTGGACAACCTTGGCCCCCTCGATCTCAAGCAACTAGTCAACCTCCCCTTCCACTCAGCAGGTCACACCCTCGACCCCTTCTCAGCTGGAAACAACATCACCATCTCATACCTCCGAACACCATTGGACCAACCACTGAAGGGTCTGTTTCACCTTTACGAGGGCCACTGCACGCCACCGTGCTCCTCTTCTGGGCAGAAATTGGAGCAAAGTCACCAAGTTCCAGCTCACCAATGCCCTTAGCCACTACCCCCATGGATGCCACAAACATGAATGACTCAGCTTGCAACCTGCACCGCTGGATTACAGAATGTGCCAACATCATAGGCCTCCTCAGAAAACCCGCCGGAAACCAGCACTGAAGGAAACCAAACTGGTTCATGACAGAACCCCAAGAATCCAAACACAACTGCAGATGACTGAAACAAAAATGAAGGAACAGCAAAGAAACCGCAGTTCGCACAGTCCACAAAGATGCAGTCTCCATGCACCACCAGCGCATCAGAGCCTCCAAGAAAGCTGCATTTCAAGAAAGTCTCAGCACCAACGCACACAACTTCAAGGAGCTATTAACCATAGTCAAGGAATTCACGAACCCCGGATCAGATAGCTCAGACATCCCCCCTCTCAAGACCTTTGCGACCACCTCGCCACATATTTCCACTGGAAAATCCAGAACATAAGCGAAGCTTTCAAGAACCAAAATATGCCCCCACCACCCACCAGCATAACCAAGGACCCCACACTGTAGACTCTGAACCAATGGACCCCTATCTCCACAGAAGACACCCAGAAATGTATGAACTCCATCTATTAAAGAGCATCTTTGGACCTGTGCCCACACCATATCTTCAACCCAGCCAGCACCTCCATCACACCAGAGACTATCAACTGCTACATCAAAACCACCACCTTCCCATCTGACTGGAAACACACAGAGATCAACCCACTCCTGAAGAAACCCTCCACGGACTCTAGGGAGATGAAAAACTACAGACCAACCTTGCTGTTCCTTTTCCCAGCCAAGGTAACAGAAAAGGCCATCAAAATGCAACTGATGGAGTTTCTCGAATCAAACCACATTCTGGATCTCTCACACTCTGGATTCAGCAGCAACCACAGCACCATGACAGCCCTCCTCGCAGCCACAAACGACATCTGCTCCATACTGGACCATGGAGACACAGCCACCCTCATCCTCCTCGACCTCTCCACCATGTTCGACACAGTCTCCCACTCCACCCTCTGCACCCTCTGTACCAGACTCCAAGACGCCGGCATCCATGGCAAAGCACTGGAATGGACTTGATCCTTCCTGATCGCAAAAACCCAAAGTGTCAGACTCCCACTGTACACTTCGGGCTCAAACAAACATGCTGTGGCATACCGTAGGGATCCTCATTAAGCCCGACCCTCTTCAACATCTACATGTCCCCGCTCGCTTGAGTATGTTTTAATATGTACCTTAAAAATCCACATATTCCTTCACATGGAATCACACTGTGGGCACCCTGAATATCGAACCAGAATATTAATTGCAGAGAATATCGAGGACAGAACTTCGAATCCAAAATATCAACATGCAACTATAGTTTTTCAATTCCTCACTCCACATATATACCTATGAGATATGTGTGTGTGTGTGTGTGCATGTGTGTGTGTGTATGTGTGTGTGTGTGTATGTGCAATTGTGTGTGTGTGTATACATATACATATCATCAAGGTATGTAGATGTGGAGTTAGGAATAGTAAAGCTATGCTTCTCTAGATGTGCTTACTTTTCTACATTCTGTCAATATACTTGTACCACAGTCAGAGGTAGTAAGCGCTATAAAAATACTATTACAATACAATACAATACAATACAATATTCTGGCGGGCGTTATTTAGTAGTGCAACTAGTATTTGGGAACAGATACACCTATAGAGCACAACTTTAATGTTTGGTCATAGCTGAGAGCCATGCCCCCCTAAAACTATACTGCTAGCTACTGACCTGGTTGGGAAGGAACATCACAGCGCTGCTACTTCAAAATGTTAGGAAGTTACAGATATGAAGAGTCTCAGAACTTTCAGCATGTGTCATATGCTGTGAAAATATAAGTTTATGATATAAGCTGGTGAAATGTATTTAATATTTTAGAAAACATGAAAAAGGATGCTTTGTTATGAGTGCATTTTTACAATTATTTGGAATGTGAGTAAATATTTTAATGTTTTAATTTGTTTTTATATATTTATATCGACTAAATTGGCATACAAAAATAAATAAAAGTACAAGTTAAAACCGTCTGCATCTGTGTTCTTAGGCGTAATGCCGTCACCACTTGTAAGGAGAATATTTTAAAATGATTCTTTTTCTGCCCATTGTGAGACTCGGGCCACCATCATGTACGTTAGGGTGAGACTTCACAGTGGGAGCAGCCATGTGTCTAGGTTTGTAATGCATCCACCCAACATATTTGGCAATCAATTCTGCCCTAAAACTTGAGGACCAACGTTTAGGTACTTTTGCCTCTAAAAGTGTGAAAAAAACATATTTTACAAACGTCATTGCCAAAAGCTATTGAGTTCTGGCAGCTACACAAAGCATAATGTGCCACTTGTTACTGGACAAAAGCAATGAACAGAGTTTGATATATGGACTACATCAAAATATTAAGTTGTAGCTGCGCTCTGGACAAAACATCTCTTGTTGCTTTGTTGAGATAGATGGAAATTAATTCCCTCAGACAAAGCTGTCCAAACAGTGGCCGCTTGTCATCTGACTTCCAGCTTTTCGATGAGAGGTCTCAAGACAGAAAAGCACTTTGAAGGCAAGGGCCTGCCTACGGTACGATTGTTTCTACAAGCTAATTGTGCTGCATGCAGCTGCGGAGAGCTGGAGCAGTGGTATTCGAAGGCGGCACAGACTTTCTGACGCCAGACTGCAGAGCTCCCACAACACGCTGCAGTCTTCCAGCATTGTTTTACAGATTCGCGCTCTCTTTACTGGGAAGGATTTGTTCTTCTCTTTTGTGACTACAACAAAGGTAATGGCGGGAATGTTGTTACTGATCAGAGCATCTCAAGTCCGGTGGGAAAAAGCTAATTATAAACACAGAGACCAAGATGAGGCATCCTTCAGGGGTTGCTCCCTTTGCTATTTTGAAGTAGGTGGTATTGCTTGCTGCCCCCTCGATGGAATGTTGTTGATTAAAACCTGAGCTGAAAATAGGGGTGAGGGACCCCCAACAGGGATGAAGGAGCCCTCCCCACCTCCGTCTGGAAGGGAGATGCTCAAGCACATGTGTGGCCTCTCTGATGGCACCCATCAACAGCATATGATTAATAATAACAAGCATTTGCAATGCAATAGGTCTCACATGTGTGAGAGTAAGAGCTACTGGCTTTGTAAATGACAATGGGCCTGATTACAACTTTGGAGGAGGTGTTAATCCGTCCCAAATGTGACGGATATACCACCAGCCGTATTACGAGTCCCATAGGATATAACAGACTCGTAATACGGCTGGTGGTATATCCGTCACTTTACCGTCACTTTTGGGACGGATTAGCACCTCCTTCAAAGTTGTAATCAGGCCCCATGTCTTTTACCTATGTGTTTTTTGAGTGTAGCGGATGTACACCAGATGCCACAGCAGGTGACAGGCTTGTTGTTGCAGGAGGGAGGACACAACATAGCCACCATCTTGGGAGTGTTATTGCCTCATTCCTACAGACTGGTTGTGATATCCTACAGGTGCAATCGTTTCTATGCCCTCGCACAACTGACCCGCCAGCACAACCTCAACATCATCTCCTATGCCGAAGACACCCAACTCATCCTCTCCCTCACCAAGCACCCGCACACCGCCAAAACCAACCTCCACGAGGGACTAAAAGCCATCGCCGACTGGATGAGAGACAGCCGGCTAAAACTAAACTCGGACAAAACAGAGGTCCTCATCCTTGGGCGCACCCCCTCCACCTGGGTCAACTCATGGTGGCTGTCCACGCTGGGTCCCCCTCCGACACCCACAGACAGTGCACGAAACCTCAGCTTCACCCTCGACTCCTCACTCTCCATGTCAAAACAGGTCAGCGCCATCTCCTCCTCCTGCTACAACACCCTCTGCATGCTTCGCAGAGTTTACAAATGGATCCCAACAGAAACAAGGAGAACAGTAACCCAGGCCCTCGTCAGCAGCAGACTCGACTACAGCAACGCCCTCTACACCGGTATCTCATCCAAACTCCTCCAACGCCTCCAACGCATCCAAAACGCCTCCGCCCGACTCATCCTCAACATCCCTCGCCACTGCCACATCACCCCCCACCTAAGAGACCTTCACTGGCTCCCCGTCAACAAGAGCATCACCTTCAGGCTCCTCACCCACGCACACAAGGCACTCCACAACACCGGACCATCATACCTGAACAACAGACTCAGCTTCTACACCCCCATCCGACATCTCCGCTCCTCTAACCTCGCCCTCGCCTCCATCCCCCACATCCGACGCAAATCTTCCGGCGGCAGATCATTCTCGTACCTCGCCGCCAAGATCTGGAACACCCTCCCGCCGGATCTACGAGAGACCCAGGACCTTCTTTCCTTCAGAAAACTCCTCAAGACTTGGCTCTTCGAGCAGTAGCAGCACCTCCCCCCCCCCCAGAGCCTTGAAACCCTCACGGGTATGTAGCACGCTTTACAAATTGACTGATTGATTGATTGATTCTAGTGTGTTTACCTAAACTTTTATATCACCAAACAAGCCACAAAGAGGCACCTTTGTGGCATTCAACCCAGAGAATGAGGGGGTCAAAAGAGTTAGGAGCAAAGAAAAGGGGGCAGCCATATATTTCCGTGTGTTAAACTTTTAAAGGAATTATTCCTCTATATTAGCAATACCAGCCTAACTTTTAAAAAATTGACTATATACAAAGAGAATAACAGAAGAGGCAGCTTAACTGAACTGGAGACTTCAAATGTATGCAGATTGGTGAAACAGAGCTTCAGTAGTAGATGGGCCGACAGTGTAGGTTCCAGAGGCAACTTTGGGTCAGTCTTTTAAATGGAAATACAGTAAGGCTGGTACTCTGTATTCATTTAAAGCACTGTCTTTGGTTAATAGTCTCATGACAGCCCTCGGCTCAGGACCGGACTCTGTAGAACAGATATGTGTACCTGAATCTCCTGGGCCTTGACAGTTCCTTTTTGGTGCATACATTTGTGCACTGGCTGATAGTTTTGAAGTGAGAATTATCTCTGTTGGGGTGGCTACTCAAACTTTCAAGTCATAGCCTTGCCATCTGGACCACTCAGAGTAGAGCAGAATGCCTGGATTTAGACAATAGAGTGTTTTTTCACCTAAACCAGTGGTGCCCAGTGAGACTCAAATGTATGTTTTGTTTGGGAATCCAAGGTAGGTCCAGAACCATGTCAGAGTTTCTTGATACCCACATAAGATAAATTACGTAAAAATAATTTATATGGAACCTATTTGCTCAGTGTTTAGCCTGCAAGCTGGCATGAATCCTACCTTTCCATTCCTTCAATGGACATGCTTGTTCTATAATGACATGCAATAAAGTGTTCTAATAACCTCAACATATACCTATAATATGCATATAGCACATAAGAACTTCAACGTAAAAATGAAATAAAAAAGTTGCTGTGCAGTACACTGCTTCCTGTGTCACCTCCTGTTCTATAAATAGGCCACTGTTACTGGCACTGTTTTCACTGGTTTTAGGACTCAGCGCACTTTACCACTGCTAACCAGTGCTAAGTGCATTTGCTCTCTCCCTTAAACATGGCAACATTGGTTCATACCCAACTGACATATTTGATTTACTTGTAAGTCCCTAGTAAAGTGCACTACATGTGCCCAGGGCCTGTAAATTAAATGCTACCAGTGGGCCTGCAGCACTGATTGTTCCATCCACATAAGTAGCCATGTCTCAGGCCTGCCATTTCAAGGCCTGTGTGTGCAGTTTCACTGCCACTTTGACCTGGCATTTATAATTGTTACCCAAGCCTTTAAAATACCCTGTTTCTACATGTCACCCCTAAGGTAGGCCCTAGGTAACCCATAAGGCAGGGTCCTATGTAAGTAAAAGGGAGGGCATGTACTTATATGTTTTATATATCCTGGTAGTGAAAAACACATAAATTTGTTTTCCACTACTGTGAGGCCAGCTTCTTTCATAGACTAGCATTAGGACTTCCCTCATATACTTTTGAGTAGTAGATTCTGATCTGGAATGAGTAACCAGGTCATATTTAATAAGGCCAGAATGGTAATAGAACATTTTGCTTATTGGTGAGGTTGTATTTAATACAAGTATTTTAGAAATGCCACTTTTAGAAAGTGGGCATTTCTCTACACTTAATACCATATGTGCCGTACAGCCTGTGTCCAGTCCACGGCTGGTCTGTGCTCGTTGACAGTTCCCCTTGTGAATTCCATCCAGTCAACTACAAACACAGGACTCTCAGTCAAATCTGCATTCATCTGCATACTGAATGGGTCTTCCTGGCCTGGAAGGGTGGAGGGCCCCACACTTACATTTCAAAGGCCAGTGGCCTACCCTCACACAAAGGACTGATAACCCCCACTGGGACCCTAGCAGACAGGACTGGGTTGAAAGGGGAACTTCTGCACTTCAAAACCACTCTTTGAAGACTCACCCACTTCAAAGTCAGGCACTTCTGGTCTCCCACCTGCACGCTGTCAGAGGAACTGCCTGGCTACCCAAGGGACTCATCTCGACAGCTTTGCTGAGAAGGACTGCTGCCCTGCTTGATGCCCTGCTGCCCTTCTGGCTTCTGACTCTGCTGGAAGGTCTCTGCCTTCCTTCTGAAGTGCTCTCCAAAGGCTTGGATGGAGCTTGCCTCTTGTTTCTGAAGTCTCAGGGCCAACAAAGACTTCAACTCTTCAAAAAACTCCTTATGCGTCAAAAATCGACACCAAGCCTGCAGAAATCAACACAATGTTTGCATCACGGCTGAGAAACTGCTGCACTGCCAACCGGAAAAATGCAGCACCAACTTCCTAACTGAAAATTCAGTGCCTACCTTGCAACAGAAAATATGACACATCACCTCCGGATCGACGCAGCGCCTGCTCCTTCTTCCAAAATGTCAAGGATTTTCAATGCATCGTCCAGGGGCATCAAAATATATGCGCATCGCAGTTAGGAACCAAGCCTGTGCACTGAAAAATTATGCAAACCCTTGCAGCGTGGAAAGAAATGAAGGACGGTGTGTGCTGTGCCTGAAAATCTGGCCAACACCTTATTTTTCCTGCATCTCCTCCTCTGCGGGTTCAGTGCATCATTATTCTTGAAGCATCCCATGTACTGTGTTTAACAAAGAAACAACTGTTAATTTCTAAGGATTGAGACTTTTTTAAACCTTTAAAAGTGATATTTTAACTTGTGCTTATTGGATTCTTGTCATTTTTACCATATTTTATTCTGAAAAATACTGTCTATTTTTTCAAACCTGTGTGGTGTATTTTTGTAGTGTTTTCATTGTGTTACTGTATGATTATTGCTCAAATACTTTAAGCATTACCTTCTAAGTTAAGCCTGACTGCTCAGTGGCAAGCTACTAGAGGGTGGGCACAGCATATTTTGGATTGTGTTGTGACTTACCCTGACTAGGAGTGTGGTCCCTATTTGTATAAGGGTGTACACCTCTGCCAACTAGAGACCCAATTTCAAACATTGGTGATCAGCGGTGACGATAGGACTTGTGTTTGTGCAGTTCCATACAAAAAGCTATGTGTACACTGCCTACCCACAGTTAATGGTCAATTTTATTTGTTTTCTTTTTGCTACAATTTCCCTGCTTGACATTCTTTAATCATTCCTATGCATCATGTCTCTGGCTGGTACGCAAGTGCAGCTGGAGAGTTTGACCTTGCTAAATTGGAGGGATACACCATTAGCCAGCTGAAGGTCTTCTGCAAGGGCAAGGGGATGGGGGTACCTACCCGTGGAGCCTCCAAAAAGGAGGAGTACCAAAAACCACTGAGGGCCTGGCCAGAAGCCCACTAACAAGAGCATGATGAGTTGGGGGAGCAAAGTGATGGCTCTCCAAAGAAGTTACCAACAGTTTTGGGGGGTAACACCCCTGGATTTGTTCCTCCTATGAGACCTGAATGCAGTGTCTCCAGTCACACCCAACCACAGAGGAAAGAAGAGAGTAGAGCGAATTCCAGCGATAGTTGTCAAGGTTAGAAATAGAGGCAGAGGAGAGGAGAGGAGAGCTGAGGCTGAAAGAGCCTTAGCAGAAAATAAATAAACTTATCTTGACTCACAACCTGTGTCTGAAAGACCTGTAGCTCAAGTCTAGGCAGTCTGAGTCCAGCAGTGATGGTGGCAGCATACTTACTGGATATACTGGAGACAAAAAGGTTTATATGCCCAAGGAGTTGGTGCCAAGTTATGTGGTGGGAGATGACGTTGATAAGTGGTTTTCAGCTTATGAAGTTGCACTGATGGCACATGGGATTCCTGAAGAGCACTGGTGGGTGGGCTTGTCGAAACACATGCCAATACTTGGGAGGACACACTTCTTTGACTAGAGGTTGGGGACCAGACGAAGGGGGTCATTCTGACCCCGGCGGTCTCAGACCGCCGGGGCCAGGGTCGGCGGGAGCACCGCCGACAGACCGGCGGTGCCCCGCAGGGCATTCTGACCGCGGCGCTTTGGCCGCGGTCAGTGCAGGAAAACCGGTGGTCTCCCGCCGGTTTTCCGCTGCCCGCCAGAATCCTCCTTGGGGATTCTGACACCCCCTACCGCAATCCTGTTCCTGGCGGTAGGGGGTGTCGCGGGGCCCCTGGGGGCCCCTCCAGTGCCCATGCCAATGGCATGGGCACTGCAGGGGCCCCCGTAAGAGGGCCCCGCTTGTATTTCACTGTCTGCATAGCAGACAGTGAAATACGTGACGGGTGCAGTAGCACCCGTCGCACCTTCCCACTCCGCCGGCTCGATTACGAGCCGGCTTCATGGTGGGAAGGTCGTTTTCCCCTGGGCTGGCGGGCGGCCTTTTGGAGGCCGCCCGCCAGCCCAGGGGAAAACTCAAAATACCCGCCGCGGTCTTCTGACCGCGGTACGGTATTTTGGCGGCTCCCGCCGGGCGCGCGGTGACCGCGCCCGGCGGGAGTGAGAATGACCCCCTAAGTATGTCCCTATGAAAGCCACTTTGATTGCCAAATTTGAACTGACCCCTGAAAAGTATTGCCAAAGATTCAGGGACAGTAGCAAGGTCCCCAACCAAACCTAGGTAGACTTTATTCATTTTTCCAGTAAGGCACTGAGAGGCATATTTATACTTGTTTTGTGCTGAATTTGCGTCATTTTTTGCTTTACGCAAATTCAGTGCAAAACGAACTCATTACTTATACTTTGGCGCTAGACCTGTCTAGCACCAAAGTTATGGAGTTAAAGTCATTTTTTGGACATGGGAACCTACCTTGCATCAATGAGATGCAAAGTAGGCGTTCCTGTGCAAAAAATGACTCTGTGGCCTAGGCGCCACATTTATCCCCCGTGCTAAAATGACATATGGGGGGAAAAGGGTCAAATAATGGTGCAAAGCTTGCTTTGCACCATTATTTGACGCCTGGGTCACGACAGGCATTAGGGGACCTGTGGGCCTATTTCCATGTGTGGAACACCATGCAATAAGCCCACGGATGCCCTCCCCATGCCCCAGGGACATCCCCACTGACACCAGAGGGACAGCGGAGGATGGGGGACCCCATTCCAGGTAAGTATAGGTAAGTACAGGTAAGTATTTTATTTTACTTTTTAAAGTGCCATTGGGGGCCCTGAAATGGGCCCCCCTACAAGGTACTGGGTGCAATGGCCATGCTCGGGGACACTGGTCCCCTATGCTGGCCATTGGGGTGGTGTGCATGACAGGACCTATGACAGGAGTCATGTGGTATGGATGGTTTTGCATCAGAAAATGACGCCAGGCTGGTTAGAGTCAATTTTTTTACTCTAACCTGCCTGACATAATTTTCGGGTGCAAACCCCCCTTCTCCCATACCGCCTCCCCCACCCGGCTAACGTCATTTTTTTTCACATTAGCCCACCCTCTGCGACGGCTTGCACCATTCCATAAATATGGTGCCTGTCTGGCGCTCACGAATGGTGCAAGCCAGTGCACAACTTTTTGATGCAAAACTGCGATAGTGCAGTTTTGCACCAAAAAGTATAAATATGCCCCTGAATGGCTGGGTGCCGGGCAGTAAAGTCATTGATTATGGTGGGTTGTACAATTTAATCCTGAGAGAGCATATGCTCAGTAATTGCTTTACAGAGTTGCACCAGCACCTAGTTGACAGTAAGCTGACTGATCCAAGGAAACTTGCTGAGGAGGTGGGCCTCTGGGCTAGCACCACAGTGTCCAAAAAGGTATCTAGGGGGGACACTCACAAAGGTGGTCAGGGTTCCCAACAGCAGAAAGAGGGGGGAGAAAAACTTAAAAATAAGGAGTTATTTAAAGGCCCCCAAAATAATTCCCAAGGGAATAGTGGTAACCAGTCCCAGTCTGATTCTAAAAAGAAAAGGTTCTTTGACCATAAGACATGGAGGTTTGTACCCCAATGTTCAAAGTGCTCCAAGTATGGTCACTCTAAGGATGACTCCAAGTGTCCCAGGAGGGCACAGCCCCCACTGGAGGGCAGACACCTGGGTTGGCTAGTGTAGCGCTCAGGGAGCAGGTAGTCCCAGTTAGTTTTGGGTAAAAGACAGAGAGAGGTAACCCTGATGTCCCTGGGGGATGCAGAAATGGTGCCAAAAGCCCACGTGTCTGCCAATACTTCTAAGTATAGACAGTGGGTCACCATTAATGGGCAATAGGTGGAGGCTCTGTGTGACACAGAATCCAGCATGACTACTGTCAGGGGTCAGCTGGTGTCAGTAGAGCCGGTCCTACCGAACACATTCCAACAAGTCATAGTCGACGACAATCGTGAGGGCCATCTACCAGTGGCTCTGGTTTCCTTTGAGTGGGATGGTGGGGTCTCTGGTACTCTGAAAGTAGCTGGGAGTCCTGCCATGCCTGTAAATTGTCTGTTAGGCAAAGACCTTGAGCACACTTCCTGGAGGGAGGTAGAGCTCAGGTTTCACTTGGAGATGATGGGATCGCCTGAGTGGGTCTGCATGACCACACTGTCAATGGAGGTAAGTCAAGGGCGTCTGGAGCCTGGAAGAATGGCCCAGACAGCTGCCAAAGAGAGAGGCAAGGGGCGCAGGAAACCGGTCTTAAAAGTTCCAACAGTGGAGGTTGACAGAGTCCCTGAGGAGGAGGGCCCTGAGCCAACCGGGGAGGACATTGCCACCCTGGGTGACTTACCTGAGCTTGCTGGCTGGCAAGGTGAGGGTGGGCCCACCAGGGAGGAATTCTGCAAGGCACAGAAGGAGTGCACCACTCTTGAGGGCTTGAAGCAACAGACCTCAGTAATAGAAAATCCTGCTTATTGGTGAGGTCGGACTTAATATTACTATTTTAGAAATGCCTCTTTTAGAAAGTGGGCATTTCTCTGCACGTAATACCATCTGTACTTTACAGCCTATCTCCAATCCATGTCTAATTTGCTCTGGTTGACAGCTCCCTTGTGCATTTTGCCCAGACAACCACAAACACAGGACGCTTAGTCACATCTGCATTCATCTGCATACTGAATGGGTCTTCCTGGGCTGGAAGGGTGGAGGGCCTTACACTTACATTTCAAAGACCAGTAGCCTGCCTTCACACAAAGGACTGATAAACCCCCACAGGGACCCTGGCAGACAGGACTGGGCTGAAAGGGGAGTATTCCCCACTTCAAAAGCATTTTTGGGTATATACACTGGGTCTCTGACCCCACAAACTCAGACATTTCTGGACCTACACCTGCACTCTGTCAGAGGAACTACCTGGCTGCCTAAAGGACTCACCTGGACTGCTTTACTGATAAGGACTGCTGCCCTGCTTGTTTCCCTGCTGCCCTGCTGGCTTCTGACTTTGCTGGAATTACTCTGCCTTCCTCCTGAAGTGCTCTTGAAGGGCTTTGATTGAGTTTGCCTCCTGTTTCTGAAATCTCAGGGCCACCAAAGACTTCACCTCTTCAAGAAACTACTTGTGCGTGGATAATCGATGCAATGCCTCCAGAAATTAACGCAAAGCCTGCATTGTGGCTGAAAAATTGCCGCACAGCCAACAGGAATGACCCAGCACCCACTTCCCGACTAGAAATTCGACGTGGCGCCTGCCTTGCGACAGAATATTTTACGTATCAGCTATCGGATCGATGCAGCTCCTGCTCCTTCTTCCAGTGCGTCAAGCAACACATCCTTCCTGGGTGTCGAAACATCCCCGCATCGCAGTGAGGAACCAAGACTGCACGCCAAAAAACAACGCAAACCCTTGCAGCGTGGAAAGAAATGACGCATCGTCTGTGCTGCGCTGGAAAATCCGACATAACACCTTATTTTTCCATGCATCTCCTCCTCTGTGGCCTCCGTGCTTCGTTATTTTTCACGCATCCTAGGTACTGTGTGTAACAAAGAAACAACTGTTAATTTCTAAAGATTGAGAGACTTTTTTAAACCTTTTAAAGTGATATTTCAACTTGTGGTTTTTAGAGTTTTGTCGTCTCGACCTTATTTTATTCAGATAAATATTATTGATTTATCTAAGCCTGTGTGGTATATTTTTGTGGTGTTTTCACTGTATTACTGTATGATTTATTGCAGAAATACTTAACACATTACCTTCTAAGTTAAGCCTGACTTCTCAGTGACAAGCTACCAGAGGGTGAGCACAGGATGAGTTGGATTTTGTTGTGACTTAACTGTCTAGGATTGTGGTCCCTATTTGGACAAGGGTGTATACCTCTGCCAACTAGAGAGCCCATTTCTAAGGGCCACTTTATCAGCTCATAAGGTCACCAATGTCTCTCCTCTCTGAGTGAGGAGAATGATTACAGAGGCCCAAAGCAAGCATTTCCAGCAAGTAGAAAAATCCAGTGCTCAAAATATTTTAAAAGAAAGTATTTTAGGTCGATATGACTTATGGAGTGAAAAGTTACCCAGCACAAATAAGCTGTGAAGCAGCCATGGCTTTCCAGCCTGAGTCCCAGATGACTGTTTCAAAATGCAAAGACATGCAACTAGCAAACTAGGCCAAACTTCTGTGTACAGCAGCAAACAACGAATGTTTGACCACAAATCACCAGCTTAATTTAAAATGGCAAGTTAGAAATACATAAGCGAAACAGTAGCATAAATATTCACAGGGAGGAGGGGGCATTGGGCTGCCACCCGGCTTGGAGTCATGGTTCCTCCAGTTATAATCTACGCGTGTGTATGTTTCTTTTCAGACACAAGGGGCCACATTCACGAAGAAAACCTACAGTCTTAAGTTTCCTCCTACCTTAAATAAAGGATGAGATTCTCAGTTCTGATTGTGGCATTCTCAAAGAATTCCTGAAGTAATCCTGGAAGCCTTCAACAATAACAACTTTTCAGAAGTACTCACAATCGTAAGCAACTACACATACAAAACTGCTCATGGAAAACAATTTCAAATAAGAAAACAATGATTACCAAGACATTTACCTTTTCTAACTTTTTACCCCATTTTCCACTGGGAAAATGTTTTTCCCGTTGGACAATTCACATCTTTTACAACTCCACAGATTTTAGGGATGTTTCTCCTTATTCTGTTACTGAGAAATGATTTACTCCTGCCTGTAACAACAGTAAGGGGCAGATTTAAGAGCTCCTAGCGCCCCCTTGTGCCACAGTAGTATGATTTTTCACGCTAGTGTGGCCCAATGAAGCCAAAATCGCTGCGCCAAATTTACAAAGTAGTGCAGTTCATGCATTGCACCACTTTGTAACCCTTTGCCCTACATTATGCCTGCAACAGGCATAATGTAAGCAAAGTGGGTGTTCCCCTGTTAGGGGGACCAAAAAATGGAACAAAGAAATCTAGGAGATTTCTTTGTGTTATTTTTATTGGCATTTTTAAAGCCTGCTCAGAGCAGGCGTTAAAATGAGGCACACCATTGTTTACAATGGGCCTCAATGGGCTTTGCAGGATTAGCGTCAACTTTTTTCACGCTAATCCTGCAAAGCTCAAAACAAGTATCAGAAATTTTGACACTAGTTCCCTAACAACCGCCATGGTGCACTATATCTTAGATATGGTGCCCACATGGTGGTGTTAGTGGGGCACAAGAACAGTGGTTCTGCACAAAAAGAAACAGCAAGATGCCCGAAAACAAGGAAGAGGAAGAACCAACATACCGCCGTGAGCGCGAACCAGCGAGACCAAAGGAAAAAATAGTACACCACACTAAGGTACATGGCTGATTGTGCAATAATCCATGTAACAGGGTCAGTCTCCAAGGTGGTAACAAAACAGCCTCAAGGTGGGACAAACGTAAAGCATTCACCAATGACATCAACCGATTTTTGAAAGGCAGGTCTCAGGAACTAATGAAAGTGATGGGCGAAAGATGGGCGTGGTTAAAGCCCACAGACTAGATTACAACATGTTGAGAAGAGCAGCACTTGAGCACTGCTTTGCTGGACCTAAAAACTAACAAGAAAGACATCAGCCCTTATGTTTATCCGGATTATCAGCCATGCATGCGAGACCCACCTTGTTTATTATTCAGGGAGCAGCAGAGAACACTCCACTTCTAGTGTACATGTATAGTTTCTATTTGTTATTGATATGTCCTGACTTTGTTGTGAAGGGGTCTAATGCCTCTGGGCTATGTCTGCGTTATACAAAATCACTAAAATAAATAACCAAAAATAAGTAACATTCCAGATGTCTGGTTGTATGTTAGGGCTAGTCAACACTCTGAAGGGGCATTCAGTATTTATAGTTAGAGCTGGGACAAGGAGTCAGCACGGGTATCAGGCTTATCTCTCAGAAGTAGTATTACTCGATGTATAGTTTCTCATTTAAAAAGGGTCTTGGGGCTGTTCTTCCAGATGGTTTTGCGAGCGGAAATCAGGATTATCAGTTGAAATTCGGCCTAATTTGCAAGGAGAGAGTCATTGTGATTCTGGCAGAAATAACTACCCATCAATCACTGCATGCAACTGGATGGTAATCTTCATGGTACCAAGAGGCTTCTTAAACAATAATGTGCTTTAGAAATACACCAACATAAATAAATATGTAGCCCAGCGAGTTAACTTGACATGGCATTTCAAAGTATAAAAAAGAAGCAAAAATAAAAAATACAAAAATTGAGTTTCTTTAAACAACATCTGAACCCCTCGCCCATCGTCCCTAAATTATGTGAAGTGCACCACAGTGGCAGGATTCATTTGGAATTCCTTTGTGGCAGGAGAAGAGATGCAAGGCCCAGATGAAGGTGCGCCCCTTTCAAAAAGCATAATTGTCAATAGTGCAGCAGTTGCAGTGGAAATAGCCTCCAAGTGTGGCTCAATGCATGAAAATTATGGATCTGTTTTACAGTGTAGTCTGTAGATTGAGGGCCATTTAACTTACTTGCACCATGACAATGATCCTTTTGCATTGCCGGCATGCCATCCTCCATGGGCTCGTAGCCATGATCCAGTGGTGTTAGGCAAAGAAGAGCCCCCCTCCCATAGGCATTACAGGACCCAGGAGAAAGCCCAAGCCCCGCCTCACAACACTGGACCGTGGCTGTGAGGTCCATTGGAAGGGCCCCTCTCAAGGGCAGGCCAGGGGGGTTAAGTTCCCAATGCATCCACATTATGCCTATATTTCACTGTACGGACAGCAGACATGGGGCTCATTTACTCATGCTTGTAGTAGGGGCAATGGCACCATTGCTTTGCTGCTGACCCTTCTTCCATCGGCCTCAATGCCGTGAGCAAGCGCTACAAGACACAGGCCAGAGTCTCACCCTTTTCTCCCCACCAGCCTCGCAGCCACCACCCAGTTCTGCCAGCCCAGGAGACGGGGCCCTGTCCCAGGGACATAGCTATCAATTCATCAGCAAGTGCAGTGGCACTGGATTTCTTTGGTGTTAGAGGGTCAATGCACCCAAATTATGACAGTATTTTACCATCGAATCAGAGGATGGGTGAGGGGAATTTACGTAACTTGCACAAGAGACCATGGCACTTTCCCACGGCCTCACAGCCATAGTCCAGCTCTAGTGTACCCAAGGGAGAAGGCCAGTTAGCAAGGCAAACTTACAGCATCATTAACTAGTGTCTGAATGTGTGTTATCCAGGTGTGCTCAAAACCAGGGTAAAGCGCAGCTATATGTGGATGAGAGTAAATTTATGTATCTCAAAACCATAAACTGAATTTGTGTCATGCTAATTTACATAAAGGAAATGAGCTGTGCAGCCGACTTAAGGTATAACTATTAGCATTCGAGGTTTCAAGGCTACAGAAGGAACCGCTTTGCAGCCATGGCTCACAACACGCCCAGCTGAGCCCTTTTAGCCTGTGTGACATTACAGTCTAGGAATTGTAGTTTCACATTTAACAATTAAAGTGTAGCATGAGCAATCCAAGAAATTTTATAACTGTTAACCAACACCCTAAATAATACCACTCTGCTCTCCTTTTCCGAGGCCTCTTCTTTATAGTACCTTCAAATACAAAGGTATTAGAACATACATTTATCTTACTAGACCCCATTGCTTAACTTTACAGCGATTTGAGCGATGCCTTTATTAGATGGCAGGATATTTTTTGTTTTGTTTGCTTGTCTATCTTTTTGGTTTACAAATGTTCTGTACTGCATAATTACTTGACTCTAGGTATGTGGGAAACCATCATGTTGCATTATTGTTTGGTACAATATATTGTGGACATTTAATCACACTAATCTGTAAACAATTAGTTAATATTTGAGTCAAGAAATGAGTTTGATAGAGACATGAACATGTACAAGGGCATGTATGTTTTGTCAGGGTTAATTATGTTTTTATTGTGTTACTGAAATTCACTCCTGTGAAGTTAATACGTACAAAATTGCTTCAAGGATGCCAGAGGTTAATATGCACTTAATGACAGTTCATGAGATGTTCTTTAGTGTGATGTCACATCATACGCAAATTAAATGAGCATCCCATGTTCACTTTCTGCCTGGGGCCTAAAATAAATCCTAGAACCGCCTTATGCACCAAATAAGTGGCTCCAGTGGAGAAAATGTAGAACTGTCACTTAGGCTTCCACTTGTAACACCATCACTAACTCACTCTAGAGGAAGGTCCTGGTACCAGTCACTAGCCACTCGCTCAGTCACCCTGTTCAACTTACTGATGGCCCACACAGGCCCCACATCTTCCAACCTACTGGGTATGTTCCTAGTTTCTCGTCCTCAACCCACTCTCAGGACAACATTCGGACCATTTCATCTTCATCTCTGTCCCCTCCGGATTCACATCTGGGCTCTCTGCTTCATTTTGTTTCTTAGGTTGTTCCTGCTCCCTTCGTTGCTAACCTCTGCATAATGACTAGGGCTATTAAAAGTTTTTATTATGCCGTTCTTGATTACTGGCCTACCCAAAACTCGCATAGATTCCTGCTTTTTGTACATTACCTCTACTATAGTTTTCTATCACGAGTATAAATTGTCACCTGTAACTTATGATAATTTTGTATGCGAGACTGTACTTCTTGTTTAGCTTTTTCTCTTGCATACTATGGCATTGCTGTGTATCATTGGTAACGTCAAGCACATAGACATGCCAAGTTCAAACACAATTTACTGTGTGTAAGGGAGGGTCTAAGTGACTGGGGATACTTGGATGTGGCGGGGTTTAGAGCAGCACACACAGCCTTAGCCACTTTGACCCACCTTCAAGCCCCTTCACTTAAAAAGTTAATTAAAAAAATGAAAACACAAAAACAATAGCCTCTAAATGTTCCTTCGGTGACCTGAGGATATGTCATACCCCATATTGGACATTGGCTGTGCAGAGCTTGAAACACGAACTGGGAACACAATGTGATGCGGTTTCCTGGTCAGCTCTTCACCGGGAGACCATGAGAAGGGGGTGGGGGCGATACAGTTGTCACACGATGGCAGCGTGTGAGTTGGCCGGTCTAAAAACGTGCTGCCAATTTTCACTCACAGTCACCTCTGGTGTCGAACAACAGGTATGCTTTTTTGTGGATTTTTGCAGAGGAAGTATTTTTGTGAGCGAAAAAATGAAGCAACTGCACATGAATGACTGTTTCCACGTTGAGTATAGACAATAAAGTGTCCCCTTTGTTTTACTGGAGGGTCACTTCCTCAACCTACCTCTCATTTAGCCTTCTTATGTGAATGCTTGGCGTTACCTCATTGATTAACAACAGCATTTCAGATGCATAGACATGGTTTTCTGTAAATCGAAAACCGCCTTAAGAAGAAATGGCATTGTTTATTAACCATATCTGTGGTCTAATCACAAATCTTGCATGCACCTTTTTCATAACCTTGACATACTTTCTAGCTATGAATAATTGTTCTTCACTCCCATGTCTGTCAATCTGATTCATACTGAGCGTGGAATAATGACTAGAGATAGCATACCCTTGACCCGCCTTCAACTGAAGACACCATCCATCATGTCCTTGTCACCGGCAGCCCTGATCCATGCAGCATCTCAACTTCTCTCAGCTCAAATAGGACGAAAAGGTTAGCTCCCAACCACTAACACAGAGAAAACGGATGTACACCATCTAACAGCAGCTGTTCATGGTCATGATCACTAATCATCCGTGTTATTGCATTGCTTCATTTGTAGCCCTAACATTCTTATTAAAACATAGAAATTGGAATAAAAGTAAGTTGAAATACACCTCAGAGCTTAACTTTATACTTGGACACGACAAATTAGCCAACCTAACAGATGAGCTGCCTTCTTTTCACATTTTATTTCTTGATTTATCTAATTAGTACTGGCTTGTGACAAGAAGCCACCTCTCCGCACTGGCAAGTCGAAGGGCTTAATACCATCTTACCATTCTTCTGCCAGAGTACTGGGCGATGATGATCAACGTATGGATGTCCAGTGAAGCTCTTATACAGAGTAAGGAATATACTTTCCAAGAGCAGTCACATTTGTGATAGATGGTCTCTGCAGTAGTAAGATGACAAAGTGATATTTGAAGCGTATTGGCTTCAACGTTCTATTGAATTACATCAGGTCTTGTTGCTTCTTCAGGACTCACTCTCATGTCAGACCCTATGTGGTTGTAAATCAAAGCTCTCTCCTGAAGGTGCTTCTCTCTGTGGACTGTCTGCTTAGGAATACCTATGTCTCCCCCTTGATAGATGTGGAATGAATATAGGGCTAGGAAGGGATTGTTGGTCTCCTGTAAGGTGTCTGGAGTCAAGTTCTGGTTGTAAAATAGGTACAGACAGTGAAAGACGCAGTGGTAAAATTATTGTGCACATCATGTATCAGTGAAAGGATGTCTGATTAGTTGAGGCTGTTCTGAATTCTGGACTAGGTCTCCATTTTGAGTCAGCAAAATCCCCTCTTCACTAGGATAACAAAATGGAGGTCAGGCAGGAGAGTGGTGGGTAGACACTTCCAGTCATGCTTACATGTAAGGAGGTGACTCACAATCAAAGAACAAGTCTAAGGTGATCATGCTCAAACAGGGGAGAGATGGGTGTCATCCTCCCACATCCCAATAACCATCATCACACCTCTTACCCCTTTAACCGACTGGGGCACCATGGAGTAATGACGTAGGAATTCCCTCAGGGAGAAATTACTGGGGTAGGCGGGGGGAGGGGGGTTTATGGGCTTCCCAGGGGATACAACTGAGTCCTCAAGGAAGAGGCACCTCCAGTGGTCTGCAGCTCGTATCCGTCTGCTGTGCTTGTTCTCAATACCAGACCTTGGCATTCCTTGGCATTCCTGGATCCATGTTGTCTGCGATGCAGGGCTGCCTGCACTGGATCTATAATGTGTGCTTGACTTTGACTCCTTACTTGATTTAGGGCCTCATTTATAGCATGGCAGCTGGTCCTTCAGGTCAGCGGTGCAGCCTTCAGCACTGCCAGCACCCCTGCTGTTCCACTAAAGGCTCTGCAGCTTTGCTGAGCAGATGTCATGTTTAGCAAAGTTTTTTAATCAAACACAAACTCCTAAAGTGAGATTTTGCTATTAAAAAGCAAAAAAGAATGTTGCTGACACACTGGGAGTTTACTCCAAGTCTATAGGGATCATGTCTTTGATTTGCTGTTCAAGGTCACCAGGTTTTTTATGGCGGTCCGAAAGAGAAAAAATGTATGACAAAACAATTGCCCTCAATAGGCTGGATGCTTTCTGTCGTACATTGACCAACTGCTCAGTGGAGGATAGGCCATCAGGCAAAGACTTCCAAAGGTATACCCAGCGAAAGCTACACCATTGGACACATGTTTCCCAAGCACCAAATAGAGCAAGGGAATTGCAGTTCAGCAGATGGGACAACAGAGTAGGTTCTTGGAGAAATCCAATGTCTGTTTATTGCTTTTTTCATAAACCTTTTTATTTGCATTTCAGCATAACACCATGCGTTACATAGTCTGCCCTCAATTGAGCAGTTTGCCTAAACCAGGAAAAGTAATCTCCCCCCGACTTAAACACCCCCTTCTATGTTTATTGTTAGAGATCAATTTATGCCTCCTAACCCACTTCAGGTTGGGTGTCCTGTTCTCAGGGGAGTGCTGTGCAGCACAGACATCTGTTTTTACAGGTGATTGCATCACACACAGCTTAGCAAATTCCAGAACTGAATGCCCATGACATAGATCATCTAACCACCATGTGTCCCCTGTAGGAAGCTGGCTCTGTATATACTATATAAAAATGAAATATAGTGTGCACAGAGTCCAGTGGTTCCCTAGAGGCTTAACAGAATTTAAAGTAGATAATACTAATGCTCTCTTTTGTAGTAGTGTGGTTGAGCAGTTAGGCTTATCAGAGGGTAGTGCAAAGCATTGGTTGAACACACATAGTCAAGAAATGAGGCACACACTCAATGACTAACTCCAGGCCAATTGTTTTTAGATAGCAATAATATATTTTGTTATTTTATTGAACCTTATGGTCACAAAAAATGCCTCAGGCTGAGTCCAAGGGGTTGGTTCTGGAAAACCACAGGCTGGACAAGAGAGGGCTGCCTTCTGAACATTGCTGGACTGTCGGTCAGGTCCCTTCAAGCCTGGGGGCTGATGTGCAGAGGTGCCTTTTGGTGTCAGGAATCTTCATTAGATCCGTTCGCGGTCAGGGGATCCTCAGGTTTCAGGTTGCAGGTGTCATTGTGTTGGCCAGGAGGAGTCAACCCAGGGTGGACATAAGGTCAGAATCGCCTGGGGACCTGCTCTGGACCGGTGGGCCACCTGGACACGGGCCGTGGGCATCGGGTGCAGAGTGGGCAGGACTCGTGGATCGGGGCAGTTCGGGAGTCCTTGTTGGAGTATCTTGTGGACAGGGCTGCCGTCCTCAGGAGTTCTTGGTATTCTGGTATTCTTGGTATTCTTCAAAGGGGGAAATCCCTACTCCCTTCTGAGGCACCTCTCTGTACATGAAAAGCAAGCATGGCAGGAGGACATCCTATCTCCTTTTGAGTTTTTCATGGAGCCCTATGATCATGCCCTTCAATGTCTTTTTGAAACTTTCAACAAGTCCATTGGTTTGTGGATGGTATGGCGTGGTGAACTTGTGAGTCACCCCAAACTCATTCCACATATGTTTTAGGTAAACTAACATGAAGTTGGCAACCCTGTCCGAAATCACCTACATAGGAAACCCTACCCTGGTAAAGATACCAATAAGGGCTTTGGCTACTGCAGGAGCTGTAGTAGTCCTAAGGGGAATTACTTCAGGATACCTGATAGCATGATCCACTGCTACCAGTATATATTGGTTTCCTGCGGCTGTGGGTGGTTCAAGTTGACCCACTATGCCCACACCAACCATTTTAAAGGGAACCCCAACCACTGGAAGTGGAAGAAGGGGGGACTTTGGGTGGCCACCTGCCTTACCACTGGCTGGGCAGGTGACACAGGAGCTTCAAAACTCCTTCACCTTTTGAGACATGTTTGGGCAGTAGAAGTGTCTGACAAGCCTATTCTGTGTTTTAGTTTGGCCCAAAAGTCCAGCTATGGTGATGCCATGTGCTAAAGTGAGGATGAATTCCCTAAACTGCTGAGGCACTACCACTCTCCTGGTTGCTCCAGGTTTGGGGTCTCTGGCCCCAGTGTAAAGGAGTCTTTCCTCCCATCAGACCCTGAGGGAACCACTGACATCACCCTTCTAAAGTGGGACACGTTCTCTCTCCCTGGCACAGCTGGTCCCAAGAGGGCCCCCCTCGGCCCAAGAGCTCTACCTGACAAGGATCAAGCTCCATGGGCTCAGTTCCCTCAGAGGATGTTCAGACTTCTCCTGAGAAGAAGAGTCTTGTGCTTGTTGCTGTATAGAAGCTGGTCCTCGAGTCTTCTTGCCCTTTCTCTTGGAAGGATGGGCATTTATTCCAGAGACTTTGTGCTCTTGTTTTGACACACACCATCTCAGGGGTTCCCAGCATGGCTGCATGGGTTTTGTGTTCTACCTCAGCCCAAGTCAAGGGGTCCAGGTCATTCCCTAGCAGAGATTCAACTCAGATTGCAAAAGAGTCCACTACCTGTTTGAGGCCAGTAACCCCACCCCTTTGTAAGGTCACCATAGCCATGGGATGGACCTTATTTACATTGTCAGCATTGGTAACTGGATATGATTATCCAGCCAAGTACTGTCCTGGGGAAACCAGTTTTTCTGTCACCATGGTGACACTTGCCCCTGTATCCCTCAGGGCTTCTACCTTTGTCCCATTAATCGAGGGCTGCTGTCTGTATTTATTCATATTAGGGGGGCAGACAGCAAGAGTATCTACATCTACCCCACCCTCAGAAACTAAAGTAGCTTCAATGTGGACCCTGATTTACTCTGGGCACACTGTGGATCCCACCTGGAGACTGGCTGTACCAGTGCTAACTGGAGCAGTGCTAGGGGGACTCCAGAGCAAATCTTTTGGCCATCCTTGCTAAAATGAGGTCCTCTTCATTGAAGCTGCCCTGAATTTACCCAGAGGAACTGGACTTCCCTGTGGGAGACCCAGACCCTGTGAGTATTATCCTTGGATTCAGGGGCATTTGGACCCTGTCCTGTCATATTCCCCATCTGAGGGGAGGTCTTCCTCCTCAGTAGGGTGTTCCTTTGCATACTCTGCCAAGACCTCCTGGAGCTGAATCTTGATAAGGTTGGAACCAGTACTATTTTTTCTTAAGCCACAGAGGGACCTTAGCACCTTCATCGTAAGATAGAGGTAAGGGGTGAGGTTGATTTCCACCACCATGTCCTCTGAGCTACTCATTTTGTTGCTATAGCTGTGGATTACTTTTAGGAACTAAAAACGACTTCTAGCTACTTACCCCTAACTATGGTAACTTTTAAATCTGAAAAGGAAATGCTAAAGGGGACATAACCAAGGCCCAAGCAGGAGTTTTAAAAATTTTGAAAAATTGTCAATTCAAAAATCAATTGAATCTAAAGGCAATTTTGGAACTTAGTCATGTGATCAGATATTGGTGAGTAGTCCAGCAAATGCAAAGTCGTAGACCCCACTGCTGATCCACCAATGTAGGAAGCTGACTCTGTATATACCATATCAAAATGAGGTATAGTGTGCACAGAGTTCCGGGGTTCCCCAGAGGCTAAAGTAGATAATACTAATGCTCTCTTTTGTGGTAGCGTGGTCGAGCAGTTAGGCTCATCAGAGGGTAGTGCAAAGCATTTGTTGTACACATAAAGGCCCTCATTATAACATTGGCGGTAAAAGCCGCTTACCGCCATGCAGAAGACCGCCAACACACCGCCGCGGCCACAGAATTCCGCCACAGCTATTATGACCCACAGTTCAGAATCCGCCAAAATTCAGACACCCACACAAGTCCGCCACACCAAACGTCAGTGATAAACTGGCGATAACAAAACCTCCACTGTCAAGCCAACAGAAATACGCCCACACTATCACGACCCACGAATCCACACAGCGGTCTTTCAACCACGGTATTCCATTGGTGGTACACACCGCTGCGCTCAAAATACACACACATTTACAAAACACAGCCACATTGGACAATTCCAAATACACAGACCTGATACACATACACACACCACTCCCACACACCCAATACAACATCAAACACACACCCACATCACCCACAAACCCCTACTACCAAAAATTCCAAAAGAAGGCCAGAGAGAGACAGCACCAGCAAGAACAGCAGCATCCACAGGCACACAACACTATCACCCACAGAACTTCCACGCACCTCACACAACACACCACTACATATCAGCACACTTATCACCACACACTCCACCCAACACATCACCTACACCACCCCATGGCATAGCAAAGACACCCCAGATTCTCGGAGGAGGAGCTCAGGGTCATGGTGGAGGAAATCGTCCAGGTAGAGCCACAGCTATTCGGATCACAGGTGCAGCACACCTCCATTGAAAGGAAGATGGAGCTATGGCGAAGAATCGTGGACAGGGTCAACGCAGTGGGACAGCACCCAAGAAATCGGGAGGACATCAGGAAGAGGTGGAACGACCTAGGGGGGAACGTGCGTTCCGTGGTCTCAAGACACCACCTGGTGGTTCAGCGGACTGGCGGCGGCCCCCCACCTCCTCCCCCACAACTAACAACATGGGTGGAGCAGGTCTTGGTGATTCTGCATCCTGAGGGCCTCGCAGGAGTAGGTGGAGGAATGGACTCTGGTAAGTCAAATCTTAACTATTACATCCCCCACCCTACCTGCATGCCAGCACATACCCCCACCCTCACCCTCACCCCATCACTCTAACTCCTCACAAATGTCCCTACATCACAAACCACACATCCTAACACCAAGCCCTGCATGCAACAACAAAGCTTGGACACCCATCACTAAAGCATGCCCACTGCACATACCCATACAACCCCCTAAACCATCATCACACAAGGTCCCACACAGGAATGCAAGCACCGGGGTACACGGTCACCCACCCATTGCACACCATGGCACAGACAGATGCAATAACCATCCTTTTATACCCCTGCAGGACCCCTACCCAACATCACCGGACACGAGGGTCCACACATGTCCACACCACCAACAGAAGAGGCCCACAGTCGTGACAGCACCTCTGTCCAACTGGATCTAGATGACCAGCCCGAACCATCGGGGACCTCTGGACAGTCGGTTCCCCTGACACAGTCACAGGCCACTACAGACCTTCCCCCCTCTGGAAACACCAGCACAGCACCCACCCAGCGGGCCCATACCTCCGTCCCCAGGACAAGTCAATCAGCAGTGTGTCCACCACTACAGGGAAGCCAGGCTAACCCACCACCCCAACAACAACAGGGACCTGGGGACAGTGGCAGTGGGCACATGGTCCAGGGGACGGAGGCCCAGGAACACAGGGGAACTGGGAGGGCTGCTATGCGACCCGGGGCAGACAGGCCAAGAGAACCCACTCTCCACGAGGCCCTCTCCTCTATCATGGGAGCCTACCACCACTCCCAGGAGACGATGGCAATGGTACTGGCCAAGCTTCAGGAGACCCAGTGCCTGCAGGAGGAACAGTATATGGGCTTCAGGGAGGAACTCAGAACCATCAGCTCCACCATGGGCACCATCGTAGGGGTGCTGAAAGAACTCGTGAACACTAGGAGGGACACTGTGGCACTACAAGTGGCCCCTGACACTAGCATGGACGATGAACTGCCCACCACCTCTGCCGGCGCTAGTGGACAGGACGCCCCGCCACAAGATCCCCACACCAGCACCCCACCCCCTGCAGAGGGAGAACCACCCCGCAAACGGTCCCTGAGATCCAGGACAAACACAGAGCACAATGCCGAGACCCCTGCCAAGAAATGAGACCACCCTGATTGTCATCCTACTGTCCCCTCTTTGTCACTCTGTCCATACCTAATCTGCCCCAGCTCCACTTCCTATGCCCATATGGGCAATGCACCTGTGAGACTAATAGACTGGGCTCTGCCATGGACATTCCTCCACCATCACCCCTCACCATTTTACTACCCCCTCCAATATTGAGCACTTAAATAAACACACTTAAAGTACAAAACAATCTGGAGTCTGTCTGTAATTTCGAAATAGTGTAATAGCAATTACAGTGACAAAATGCTCTTACAATTGTGATGTCAACATACCTATGTCACACAACTCTAGTCCATGAGGAATCTAAGCAGATGTCACACAGTGGGACCCACATCTGTGAAATCGTAAGGGAAAGTGACAACTCTGTGCCAACACACTGGGTGAAAAGGGCAGACAGTAGAGAGGTAGTAGTGTTAAAGTACATGTAGTAGGCAGGTCTGTACTCTTACCTGTGTCTCACTGGAAATATTGCTGGATCACTGAGTCCCTGTTGTTCATGTCTTCTTCCTCTGCTTCCTCGTCTTCACTGTCCACAGGCTCCACAGTTGCCACAACACCGCCATCTGGACCATCCTCCTGCAGAAAAGGAACCTGTTGTTGCAAAGCCAAGTTGTGAAGCATACAGGAGGCCACTATGATCTGGCACACCTTCTTTGGTGAGTAGAATAGGGATCCACCTGTCATATGGAGGCACCGGAACCTGGTCTTCAGGAGGCCGTAGGTCCGCTCGATCACCCTCCTAGTTCGCCCATGGGCCTCATTGTAGCGTTCCTCTGCTCCTGTCCTGGGATTCCTCACTGGGGTCAGTAGCCATGACAGGTTGGGGTAACCAGAGTCACCTGCAAATGGCGAGGGACAACTGTTAGACATGCACTAACCTGTAGGGATATCCCCAGACCCAGACAACCATACCCACTGTCTTGCTCCCAGGTGCTCACCTAATAGCCACACACGGTGCCTCTGGAGTTGCCCCATCACATAAGGGATGCTGCTATTTTGCAGGATGTAGGCGTCATGCACTGAGCCAGGGAACATGGCATTCACATGGGAGATGTACTGGTCGGCCAAACATACCACCTATACATTCATTGAATGATAACTCTTCCTGTTTCTGTACACCTGTTCACTCCTGTGGGGGGGAACAAAGCCACATGGGTCCCCTCAATGGCACCTATGATGTTGGGGATATGTCCCAGGGCATAGAAATCACCTTTCACTGTAGGCAAATCCTTCACCTGAGGGAAAACGATGTAGCTCTGCATGTGTTTCAGAAGGGCAGACAACACTCTAGACAACACGTTGGAAAACATAGGCTGGGACATCCCTGATGCTATGGCCACTGTTGTTTGAAATGACCCACTTGCTAGGAAATGGAACACTGACAGCACCTGCACTTGAGGGGGGATTCCTGTGGGATGGCGGATTGCTGACATCAGGTCAGGCTCAAACTGGGTACACAGTTCCTGGATTGTGGCACGGTCAAGCCTGTATGTGATAATCACATGTCGCTCCTCCATTGTCGACAGGTCCACCAATGGTCGGTACACCGGAGGATGCCGCCATCTCCTCACATGTCCCAGCGGACGGTGCCTATGACGGGCAACAGCGAGCACAGAGTCAAACAACTCAGAGGTACATACCCACAGTTTACACAGAACACCATTCATACACAAAAGGTGGCCTGTATGTGTGTTGAAGCTAGGCCTGGGTATGCGTGACGCAGTACACGCTACTCTACGGTCCTCCAGACAAACAGGTAAGTACACTGGGAGAATGATGTATGGGCTATGCCTGTGTGGAGAGGGCTGGATGTAAGAAGGAAGGGGGGAGAGTGCTGCGTGCATGAAACGACGGTGAATGCATGTGCCACATGGCAAAGGTAGGGATAGGGGTCAATCACTTTGACGGTGCAGTTGGTATTAACTTTCTCTTCTCCCTGTACAATTCATGTAGGTCAGCACCCACCAGAAAAAATATGTTTGGCGTGCCATCGTCAAGGACGTCCAGACCCTGGGGGTCTACCACAGACGGAGCACCCACTGCCGGAAAAGATGGGAGGACATTCGCCGCTGGAGCAAGAAGACGGCAGAGGCTCAGCTGGGGATGGCCTCCCAACGTGGGAGGGGTGCCCGTCGCACCATGACCCCCCTGATGTTCAGGATCTTGGTGGTGGCCTACCCGGAGTTGGATGGGCTCTTGAGGGCATCACAGCAGCAACAAGGTGGTGAGTACACTCTCATTCTGCTGACTTTGCACACAGTGGAGGGGTCTGGGTGGGGGAGGTGGGCTCTGGGTTTCCCTAGGCCAGGGTGAGTCCATAGGCAAGGTCCCTCTGTAAGGCAGGCCATGTGGCACCCCACCCCACCTCTGTAGAGTGTCAAGTACACCTAGTCATGCCCCTGTGTCATCTATGTGTGTAGATGTCGTCCATAGCCTTGTAGGCCATTTCCCAAGAATTGAACAGTGGAGCCCAAGAGCGCGGCGTAGTGCAGGGGGCTTCTGTGTCTGTCGTGTCCGCCAACGGTAGCGGTAATGCATGCACTCAACATGTCTTTCTTCTGTCGTCCCCCCCTTTTTGTGGTCTCCCTGTTCTTGTGTGCATTAGCATCATCAGGCGGAGGAGCAGTGGCACAGGAGCACCAGGGGGCTGCATCCCACATGGCCATGGAGGGCCACACTACAGACTCGGACTTCACCAGTGGGACGGAGGGCAAGGGGAGCTCCACAGCGGGGACAGGAGCTGAGACCAGTGACACAGACTCATCCTCTGATGGGAGCTCCCTTGTGGTGGTGGCAACATCTATGCCACCCCCATCTACAGGTACAGCCGCCACCTCCCCTTCCAGCACCGCCCTCCCAGCAGCCCCTCAGCCTTCGCCCCGTGCCCGCTCACCCGGGAGGGTGAGCATCACCTTCGCCCCAAGCACCTCAGGCCCTGCCCCAGTCACCCCTGCTGCCCTCAGTGAGGAGGCCATTGACCTCCTCAGGTCCCTCACTGTTGGGCAGTCTACCATTTTGAATGCCATCCAGGGTGTAGAAAGGCAGTTGCAACAAACAAATGCATTCCTGGAGGGCATTTATTCTGGTCAGGCAGCCCTTCAGCAAGCTTTTCAGACTCTGGCCTCAGCACTGATGGCAGCCATTGTCCCAGTCTCTAGCCTCCCCCCTCCAACTTCCTCCACCCAGACCCAATCCCCTCTACCTCAGCCTATCCCAAACACACCTACAGACCAGCATGCACACACGTCAACACACAAGGGAAGCTCAGGCAAACATAAGCACCACACATCCCACAGGCACTTACGCAAGCATCACACACATGCAGACACACCAACATCCACTGCCTCTACTGTGTCCCCCTCCTCCTCATCTCCCTCCTCCCTCCCTGTCTCGTCTACACTCACACCTGCATGCACTACCTCTACAGCCACTACTGCCATCACCAGCACACCCACCACCACACCCCGCTCACGTGCAGTCACCACCCCAGTACCATTCACACGTCCCCTGTGTCCTCTCCCAGTGTGTCTGTGATGCCCCCTCCCAAGATACACAAACGCAGGCACACACCCACCCAACAGCCATCCACCTCACGACAGCCTCCAGCGCATGCACCTTCACCCAAAGTCAGCAAAAGAACACCGCCTACAACCACCACCTCTTCCTCCATTCCCAAACCCCCGCCAGCTACCCGTCCCAGTGTGTCAAAAAAACTTTTCCTGTCCAACCTTGACCTCCTTCCCACACCTCCCCCACCCCATCTGTCTCCTAGGTCCCGAACTAGCTCCTCAGCCACAACATCTCCGGGACCAGTGGTACCTGTAGTCACCGGAATCTGGAGTGCACCGGCCACCAGGGCAGCAAGTGTGGCACGGAGCTACAGCACAGACAGTCCTCCATCTGTCAAGCATCAGAAGTTGGGCAGAGCCCGGCGGGAGAGGGGGAAGACTCCAGCCACCAAAGTTGCTCCCAGGGGTCACGGAGTGTGGAGTCAGCTGTGACACCTTCCAAGGTGGGGAAGGGCCTCAAGAAACCCGGCAAGCGTGAAAAGAGCAGCACAGCGGAGAAGACCACCATCATCCCCGCTGCCCAGGAGGCCACCGCCATCATCCCCGCTGCCCAGGAGGCCACCTCCAGCACCAGCCCACCTGCCCAGGACAGGACCACCAGCACAAGCCCCGCTGCCCAGGACAGGACCGCCAGCACCAGCCCACCTGCCCAGGACAGGACCGCCAGCACCAGCCCAGCTGCCCAGGACAGGACCGCCAGCACCAGCCCAGCTGCCCAGGACAGGACCGCCAGCATCAGCCCAGCTACCCAGGACAGGACCGCCAGCACCAGCCCAGCTGCCCAGGACGGGACCGCCAGCACCAGCCCCCCTGCCCAGGACAGGACTGCCAGCACCAGCCCCGCTGGGCCATGAAGGACCGCCAGCAAAAGCCCCACTGGGCCATGAAGGACCGCCAGCAAAAGCCCCGCTGGGCCATGAAGGACAGCCAGGAAAAGCCCCGCGGGGCCTTGAAGGACCGCCAGCAGCTGAGTCCCTGCAATGGAGATTGCCACCTCAAGCACCACTGAACAGGGCACCGCCACCTCAAGCACCGCTGAACAGGGCACCGCCGTCTCAAGCACCGCTGAACAGGGCACCGCCGTCTCAAGCACCGCTGAACAGGGCACCGCCGTCTCAAGCACTGCTGAACAGGGCTCCGCCGTCTCAAGCACCGGTGGCCCATGAGTGGCAAGGGCACTGACGCTACTGAGTCCGTCACGGGGTGAATGAAGCACTCTGGACACCATGCCCCCTCTAGAACCAGTGGAGAGATCCATCCACTACCTCTGTCCTTAGCAGAATGAAGCACTCGGGGCACCATGCCCCCTCCAGAACCAGTGGAGACTGTCATCCACTACCTCTGTCCTTAGCAGGATGAAGCACTCTGGTCACAAAGCCCCCTCCAGAACCAGTGGAGTATCACATCCACTACCTCTGCCCTTGGCAGGATGAAGCACTCTGGGCACAAAGCCCGCTCCAGAACCAATGGAGACCGTCATCCACTTGAGAGACTGTGGCTTTGCACTCCCCAGGATTGATCAGTGGGCAAACCACCCACTGTAGAGACTTGTGAGACTGTGGCTTTGCACTCCCCAGGATTGAACAGTGGGCAAACCACCCACTGGAGAGACTTGTGAGTCTGTGGCTTTGCACTCCCCAGGATTGAACAGTGGGCAAACCACCCACTGGAGAGACTTGTGAGACTGTGGCTTTGCACTCCCCAGGATTGAACAGTGGGCAAACCACCCACTGTATAGACTTGTGAGACTGTGGCTTTGTACTCCCCAGGATTGAACAGTGGGCAACCCACCCACTGTAGAGACTTGAGAGACTGTGGCTTTGCACTCCCCAGGATTGAACAGTGGGCAAACCACCCGCTGGAGAGACTTGTGAGACCGTGGCTTTGCACTCCCCAGGATTGAACAGTGGGCATGTGGCCCCCTCGTGGATTTGGCATTGTGCACTCAAGCGGCTGAGGTGCCCCCCTTTCCCTCCCCCTGAGGTGCCTGTTTAGTTGCTCTCTGATGCCCCTGCAGTGTTCTCTCTGTCATGGTCGGGGATCTTGTGTGGGCCTCGCCCATACCGTGTGGTCCCAGTGTTCCACGGACTTCATTAGAGCACTACCTGGACTACTATGCTTGGTATATATTTTGTACATGGTGTATATATATATATATATATATGTTTCAGCCTACTTGCTTTTAATATATTACAATGGTTACACTCATTTTCTATTGTCTTTGCATTCTTCCAGGGGGCTTGGGGGGTGTAACTGTGATGTATTGATATGCATTAGTGTGTGTGTTGTGGTGGGTGAGGGTGGGGGTGTTGCATGTTGCGTGTCCCTGTTTTTTCCCTCCCCCCTCCCCTGTGTCGTAGGTGCAGTACTCAACGTGGTCTTCGCCGCCGGCGTTCGTGGTCCTGGTAGAGGAGCAGGAAGACTGTTGCAGGTAGAATTTGGAGTTCCAGATCCATGGCGTCCTCATTCCTCGTCGGGTGTGTAGAGGTGAGCGTTTTTCCTTCGGGATTCCTGTTTCCGCCGTGTTTTTATCCACGGAGAATCCGCCCCGGAAAAGGTGGCAGATTGGCCTGTCATAATAGTGTGGGCGGTACATTGTCTCCCGTCTGTCTGTTGGCGGTGACCGCCGCGCTATTTGTTTGTACCGCCGTGGCAGTAGGAGTGTTAAAGTGGCTGTCTTTGTTGGCGGTTTCCGCCACTGTCGTAATTGCTAAAAAAAATTATTACTAGAACCAGAAGAACTTTGTTGCTGGTAAGTACAGTTGTAAGTAGGCATCAAGCATATGTACGTACACAACTTACGATTCCAGTCTTCGGGATTTAGGATATCCACAGGTCAGAGTTTAGGCTTAATATAGAAACAACAGGTTTTAGGATATCCACAGGTCAGATTTTAGGCTGACCCCAAACGTGCACCACCAGCAACACAGGGCCGGTTGGGTGCAGAGGTTAAAGTTAGCGTCAGGTTTGCAATGGAATCATTATGAGGACTAGGGGTGCTCGTTAGAAAGCGGATTGGAGGTGGTTCCAGGACACAGGCCTGGGGGGTTTAGGTCAGCACCAGGGTGGCCACAGTATCACACCAAACACACACCCTCAGTGGTACAGTGGCGGCCGGGTGCAAACACAAAGCTGGGTGCCCAATGCTTTTCAATAAGGGGACCTTGGGGTTCACAAAAGATGCTTCAGACTAGGTCCAGAGGGTCAGATCTGGAAAACCACAGGCTGGATAAGGAGGAGGGTCGCTTGCTGAATGCCACTGGACCATTGGTCGGATTCTCCCAAGTCTGGGGGCAGTGGGTGCTAGGGGAACCTTTAGGCATCTGGAATCTTCATTGGATCGGGTCGCGGTCAGGGCGTTTCTCGGGTTTCAGGCTGCAGGCATTGTGTTGGCCAGGAGTGGTCAACCCAGGATGGACACAAGGTTGGAATCACCTGGGGACCAGCTCTGGACCGGTGGGCCACCTGGACACAGGCCGTGGTTGTGGGGTGCAGAGTGGGTAGGACTCTCAGATTCGTTGAGGGTCTGGAGTTCTTGTTGGAGTGTCTTGTGGACAGGGACACTGTCATTGGGAGCTCTTGGTCATCTGCTGGGTAGGCAATCCTCTTGGGTTTTGAAGAGGTTGCTGGTCCTGCAGGATGCGTCGCCTTCTTGAAGCAGGGGTCCTTGAAACTGCAGGCAGGCTGGTAGGTCTGTGGCCAAGTCAATTGTCGGCTGGAGTCTTCACTGCTGGGGTAGGCTTAGCAGTCTGTCTTCTTTCTTCTTGTTCCTTCTTGCTGAGGTCACCAGGAATCTGGTGAGCTAGGTTCAGGGGTGCCCTAAAATCCTAGATTTAGGGGTGCTACAGGGGTCAGAGGGCAGTAGCCAATGACAACTGTCCCTGAGACTGGCTACACCTTTCCTGTGCCCACTCCCTTTGGGGGGACACATTCCTAACTCTATTGGTCCCTGTCTTCCAAACCGAGATAGAGGATTCTGAAGGAATTTCAGCTCTGGACACCTTAGGGGTGGTCCTAGCTGGAGTGGTCACTCCTCCCTGTTTGTTTTAATTTTCCCGCCGGACTTGCCACCAAAAGTGGGGTTTTGTCTGGTGGGCAGACATCTCTACTAGCTGGAGTGCCCTGGGGCACTGTAGCAGGAGACCTGAGGCTCACTGCCAAGTGTGAAGTACCTCCACCCAGAGCAGGCTTTGTTTCTGACTGCAGAGAGCACAAATGCTATCATCCCATGGGGTCAGAAAGTTGTCTTTTAGTGGCAGGCTAGCACAGACTGGTCAGCCTTACACTAAAGGGTTGGTTAAAATACAGGGGGCATCTCTAAGATGCCCTCTGGGTGCACTGTACAAGAAATCAAACACTGGCTTTAGTGTGGGTTTATTGTGCTGAAAGGTTTGATAGCCAACTTCCCAGCCTTCAGTGAAGCCACCATGGAGCTGTGGAATTTGTAATGACAAACTCCCAGCCCATGTATTTAATATGGCCACACTGCACTTACAATGTCTAAAAATGGACTTAGACACGGTAGGGGCATATTTCTCATGCACTATACCCTCACCTGTGCTATAGTGCACCACACCTTAGGGCTGTAAGGCTATAAAGCCTGCTAGAAGGTGACTTACCTATGCCACAGGCAGTGATTTGTGGGCATGGCATCCTGAGAGGGATGCCATACCGACTTTACCTTTTTCTCCCCACCAGCACACACAATCTGCAGTGGCAGTGTGCATGTGCTTGGTGAGGGGTCCCTTAGGGTGGCACAATACATGCTGCAGACCTTAGAGACCTTCATTAGTCACAAAGCCCTTGGTACCACTGGTCCTTTTTACAAGGGACTTAGCTGTGTGTCAGGAGTGTGCTAATTGTGGGAACAATGGTACAGTTTAGGGAAAGAAAACTGGTGCTGGGGCCTGGTTATCAGGATCCCAGCACACTCTCAACCAAGTCAGCATCAATAGCAGGCAAAAAGGGGGGATAACCATGACAAAAGGGGCATTTTCCTACATCTCCCAGTTGATTCTCACTTGTAAGGTCAGGTTTGTTTTGCTAGCCCAAAGGTTGGGGCATGGGAGGTCTTGAAGCATCAATTTGTGTAAGAAGTTGTCAGTAAGTGCCTGAAAACTGTGCAATGAAAACTTGATTCTAAATAGATAATAGTATCCTAACTACAGAATGTGAAAAATGATGCCATTCACTTGCAAGTAAGAGCTGCACAAAAATGTGAAAATGTATGTATGTTTACAATTGCTAAAATTAGTGGCACCAAACAGTCTGGGTATTGGACAATGTCAGTGAATGTCCACATGTCCGTGTAATGGATTATGAAATAGCACATATAAGTATTTTGGCTACTAATAATGAGTTGCACAATGGATGATCATTACACATACAAGTATCATGGCATATACAAGTATCTTGACCACTATCATAGGTGGAGGGAGAGTGGTTGTAATTTGCTACCCTAAAATAATGAATTCCTTTGACTGATAGTTACTCAAAGAATACAGATATAATGTTTCTTTTAACTTCAGCTTTCCTACCAAAAATGAATCCCACATGAGTGTGACTGCAAAGGCTGCCCCCTCTGACTATCAAACTACAGTTAGGGTAATTCACCATCAGATGTACAGTGCTTTTGCGTTTACAGCGCAGTGTCACAAGTGTTTCATTTTTATAGTTTTGCACCATTATGAATAGAAAATTCATGAACGTGTCACTCAGTTGTGTAGACAACACAGACTACTTTACATTTTTAACTCCATAAGTCAGTAGTTCTTAACTTTTTGACTTCTGTGAACTCCCACTTAATCATTACTGGAATCTAGGGACTCCCGCTCAATCATTATTGGAATCCAGAGACCCACCTTGAGTCATCATTGAAATCTGGGGACCCTGGCCTAAAACATTTAGATGATTTCAGCCACAAAACAATACACAGAATACAGAAACAAGCATTCATTAAACAAATACGCATGATGAAATAGTTTATTTATTTAAAAAATGTAAAAAAAATCTAAATGTTATTTTTAATGTGAATATTGGAGCTTGTCTAAATTAATTTGAGGCTACCCATCGTCCACACAATATTCTGTTTAATACACTACACTGCTTCCACAAATTAGTCTGTGTGTACCAATTTCAATTTTACAATTTGCCTCTTTATTTATTTTACACTTTATTAATCTGTTTATATTATTTAATTTTCTAAGCAGCCATTGGCCCCCTCGGTAAGTGTTGCGCACCTCCAGGGGTCCCTAGACAACAGAGTAAGAACCGCTGCCATAAGTTGTTATCAAATACAGTGTGGGCTTAGGAAATTCCTTGTCCAAAGTCGGTTTGCTATAAAATTGTTATAGGAGCAGGGATCAGTTGAGCCCTGACAAATGCCCTTGACCATTTTCTGGCACTAGTATCTACCAAAACATGTTGACTTGTTCTGCATGAATGGACCATTGTACCCATTGTGCCCACAACTATCCAGGATTTATTTTAACCATCCCTGGGGTTACCTACTAATAAAGGAACTTCCTTAAAGTTTATCTCAATTTATTTTTCCATTTATCTGGATCTCACCTTTATGAAGTTGTTTCTATATTAAGAACTCGTCTCATAGTGGTTCAGTCCGCACCTTTAGTACCATCTTACCACGGTATGGTGAGGAAGCCAATGATGAAGCATGCCACAAAGAGTGTGTGAGGTTTCTTCATCCAATATGATGAACATCTTAATAGGTCGTAGGGTTTAGGTAGGTGTCAAAGTGAAACACTATCTTTCTCACCATCACTCCTTTTTGTGTTTATTCCCATATTAACAGCCCAGTCATGAGCAGAGACTTAAGAGTTAAAAAATGTACTAGAACATTTATTTAATACTGGTTTCTGGTTTGATGTGCATCCAGAATCACGATTTAAGGCTCCAAAGTGTTGTCATTTGTGTTTGTGGAAAGGTGGGTGTGATGGTTGTGTCTTTGCGTTGTCATGGACACAGCAGTGTGCCTCATGATGCACCCTGCTCTAGCATTGAGGGCTAAAAGTAGCTGCTGTCTCTCCCTTGAGAGGCATGTGGCAAAGTCTTGCTCCAGTGTGGGTTGAAGCAAATGTTTGTTAGCTTTTGGACACAAAAATTCCTGCTCCAATGTGGATGGAACTGGACAAAGAAGATGCTACTTCCCTCTTATAGATGTAGAAAAGAGTCACATAAATGTGAACACACTGAGAAAGGTGCAAAGAGGAGTGCACTGTTGTGTTACCGGACAATAATAATTTGGTTTTCCCACCACTGGGAGGGAGGAGAACTCACAGCAATAGAGCCTGACTGTTTATGTGATTCCATTGATTAAACTAGCATGATGCCACACAACCAGGGTTCTTATACTGGCTTCTGTTGCTCTGCTTCAGTGGAAGAACAGATCACTGGTGAAGAGATGATGGTAACACCATTGAGTTCAGCACTGATAAATTGTGACATAGCGGTTGATCAGGTAGCCATATCTGGAGAATCTGTGCAATGTTCCTTACACATGCATGTTGTTACCCCTTTTCTCCTCATCCACAGTGGATGGTGTGGCCCAACAACTATTTCAGAGGCACCAAAGAGCTAGATGGCATAATTAAAAGATCGATTTTGCAGCACAACGTGTGGGAGTAGGCCAATATGATTTTAGAATTTCTGTACTGTCTAAAGGAGAGAAAGCTTAGGTTCACGAGCAGTCAAACCCCATTGTACTTAGTCCTTCTCTGGCAGATTCCCTGGGTAGATATGGGCAAGAAGTTCAAGGCTTAAGTCAATAGAGTAAGTGCAGGGGGAGTATGAGTACAGCGCAACACAGTCATCCAAGCAACAATATATTATAAATACCCATCCAAGGATTGTATGACACAAAATGTTTTTCTGAAGAGCTAGTGAATACAAACCCCAGAATCTATAAAGACCAACCTGTAAGCAGATGAGACAAAGCAGCAATGAAATCAGGATGGACACAGTATTTGGAGTTCACTACAGCTGTTCGTGAAGCTCTGCAGAAAATGGAGACCCTTTTAAACTGATCCCACGGCAACAATAAAGAAGGTTGCACTATATGTGTGATTACTGCAATGAATCTAAGCACAAGGTAAAGTAGGGCAGTCTGTGAGGGACCATCGCCTTACACTGCCTCTGACCCTCTAATTATCATAAGTAAAACGCAGAGTGGTAGGGGTGCCAGATTGGCTACTCACTGTAACAACATTAATTGCTAATAACTTGTATTGAATTAGTATATTGTGCTGACCCTCTCGAAATGTCAACTGTGCAAATGTCAATAAGAGTGGACGGAGGGAAAGAGTACTTTGATTTGAAACTGAAATTCTGCAGTGGGTCTCGTCTACTGATGATCTCTGTAATCATCTGATATCTACTGATAACACAGGGAAAGCTGATCCAAGACAGTCCAAGCTCACATTTAAAAGAAGACAAGATGCTACAGTTGCAGAAAGTATGTCAAAGAAACATGCAACAATCACCAAGATTGAGAGCCTGATGTCATCACTATTGAATATGCAAAAACAGTCTGTCACCTATAGACAGAGAAAATATATATCCTTCACTATCTGCACTGATCACATTAAGAGGGCTCTAGATAAGCAAAACCGCAAAATGACATAGGAGAATGTTGCATCTTTGCGATTGAAAATGATGCCTCCACTAGGAATGAACGTATGCTCCAAAAGGAAAATGTACATGATTTTATAAAAGCTAAGAACGTAGCCCTAGAAACAAGATCACATGCAAGCAACTCAAATATTGTGAGAATACCAGAGTCTGAAATAAGAATAAGATAAGTAAAACCCAGCATACAATGATCTTGTAACTCAAACCAAAAACTCCTATCCAAAGTTATAGGTTAATGCATGTAATGTCCACTCTCTTGATTTGATAACTAAGAACCGTCCTTAATCCATATCCATCAATTCAGGGATCCAATCATTAACAAATGAGAGGTGGGACAGGGTCGACATTTCAGTCTCCTACGTCGTGAGTATGTGAGACCATCCTCAAGACCATGAATATTAATGGGGTTTCACAATGAACCAAAGCAATGCAAGAATGTAGTTGTTGTATGCCACCTTAAACCGATACGGGCAAAGCGAATGCAACAACTAAGGCCTTATTATGTGAATAATTACATGGAAGCGTCATTATAAGTACATAAAGCTCAGCCGAATAATCAAGCGTAAGTGTAAGCAGTCATATGATAGATACACGAGCTTCAGAGGGGTTACCAGGTTGCCCATCCTCCTTCATATTGAAATACAAAGCTGTATCACAATCTTCATAGTTCTAACAGTTGAGCTATGATAGACATTTTGTCCTATTCCAGGTCTTTTTCACAGCTGATAAATTAGTAACAGAAAAATAGTATTTAAACAACTTCTTTCATATGTCTAACAGATCAAGATTATGTACTAAAGATACTAACATTAAAATCCCTAGATACAAAAAACATACTATGAAAATTAGTCCAAAAGATAGACAACCAGTGTCCCATGAATCCTTAATCCTTTCAAATTTGTGAAACAGAAGTATACAAACAAAAGTTCTCCAACACCCATACACCCGTGCAGAGCAAAAAAACTGTGCTCAAAATAAAAGACCAAATACAAGTTTTATTCCATACACCATAATTGGACATGCGAAAGTGAAACAATCAAAAATTGAAAGACCCTAAAGTTCCATATAACAAAACTCCGATAAGCCAGAGGTACCTTATTTCCATTCCAATATACTTCATGAGTCTAAAAACACAAAACTGGAAAAGAGAACAGGAGAGTTGTCACAAACCTGCATATTATCAAATACATATGGTATCCAATATGTGACCATGGACTATGAATACACCAACCTCAAGATTTCCTCCAAATCAATTACAACTGGATCCCAACATGACAGGAATCCAATTCTATGTTTCTATAACCAAGTCTTCAAAGTCTCAAGGCAACATGCCCTAGGCCATTTGATCGTTACACATCTAAACAAAATAGATCACAGAAAAATGCCAGTCTGCATTAGGAAACATATACTGTCAATATTAATATTTATTTTCCTAACAGTTCTATTTATTTATTTATCAACCAAATCATAAATATCAGAAGTAGATTTCTCCAATCAATTTCTGATATCTCCAGACACAAAATTCAAATAATCCCTGCGTCTCAATATTATGTCCACATAGTCCGATATGATCTATAAATCTTATGCTTCCTAATCTCTACGACATTACACCCATCTATGCATGTGTTATCTACATAAGAAGGTCTCTCACCAACTATCAGACCTCTTTCAATAATAAAGTATAATATACAATAGGTGCATCCATCCCATCTCGAAGGTATTTGAAACTAATCCATACTTATATTAGAGTATCTCATACAGCAAATCCTTGGCATTTGGTGCCTTGGCATTTAAACACCATTCAGTAACTGGAAAAAGCAATAAAAGGACGCTCTTGAGCGTTGTTACCTGTATCGCCTGGCCACTGTTTGAAATCACACACCACATTGATCATGCATCTAAGCAAACACGAGCCCAAGCCGGCACATCCATTTAAAGGTCAACGTGTCCAATCAGAAGACATTTCACACGTCTTTATTCCGGAGAAAGATAAACTTGTTAACACTTGCAAGTGCGGTGGCCATATTGGAACAGACATGAATCGTTGAAAAGCATCTTGTCTATTTATTTATCAAATTAATTCTAAACATCCCTGATTCTATGCATACTGGACTGTTTTGGTATGGTGATATCGTCAGCATTCCATCTGGAGATGTGGAAATACTTGTGTAGTTGGTTGAACAGTATGAACAAACAGATGTATGGTGCAGTAGACACCTGACTCATCTGGAATTCACCTTTCAGACAAATCAACAGTGCACAACATGTTATCTAGGCTGGATCTCTGGGAGTGTATCAAGGATTTAGGTAATTGGATGATAAAAACTGTACACTTGGCTTGCACATTTTCAGATCACTTCCTGGTGAAATTCCAGATTGCACTCCCTGATGCCACTATGCAATCTCTCACTTGGCAGTATTCCTCTTCATCACTGAGGGCTCAGTATTCCACACAAACATGCGAGAGACAACAGTGAAACATTTCAAATGTAATGTTGGTTCAATATCTAGCCGTGAGACCTGGAAGTGAGCTACCCTGACACTAGGGAGGCATCTGTGATTGGCAGTGTCAGTCCAAGGAGTAGGTTGAGGAGGCAGAGAGGTTAAATGTATAGAGAAGCATGCTATTGCTAGTGTATGTCACAGGGAAGAACCCCACGTAGGACCACTGCAAATCTGATCAGACAGCTGTGGGCAGCAGGTGACACCATGGGTACAAAAATGGACACTGCTGAATGGGTTTACAGTACCACTAGTATACTATCAGAACATTCCTCTTTCTACTCCAAGGTGTACACTTCTTGCTTTAACATGACCTATATTTAAATGTTGGCCTGTTTTGCTATGATTGCGTTAGCAAGGCTGAAGAATGAGCAATGCAGGTGCCTCCATACTCCCATCACACTAACTAAAGGCCATTGTGCAATTAAGAGGCTAAAGAGTGGCGGGCCCAAGTTAGCAATAGCCTGATGGTGAAATTTTATAAAGACATCCTGGATAATCTGTACCCATATGTCAGGCAAAACTGCATTGGAACCCTGCCATCTTTGGTGCATGAAGCCCTCAGAGTACCCTAAATCAAAACTAATACAACTCACCTCTCGCTGCGAGTTCTGTCACCTACCATCTCTTATCACTACAGGTGGTAAATCTGTAGCCAATGATTATTAATCATGATGCATGGAATTGTCTTACTTGATCAATCTGGCATGATATCTGGGCAGCCTATATCCCAGAGCCAGTGTATCTACTTTGGCCAACTCTGTCAGATACATCCTACTTAGAGGCAGCACCAGTGTTTTTAGATGCTGGAAAAGCTTTTGACTTCATTGAGTGGGTCTTCGCGTTTGATACCCTGAAACACATAGGAATGGGGTGACAACTTCTTGCCTGGCTTCAATTATTGTACATAAAAGATCTATAGCCTTTTCTACACCCAGAGTCTTCACAGTTAGTGAACACCTCTCATACAAGAACTTCTAATTGCTTTAGCCACTGTGGGTAAATCTATTAAATCTACTGGACATTCGAATTCTGATGTACTATGAGGCTTCACTGCTTGAGAATTTCAAAATTTTAAAAATACATCTTTATATTTTTGGCATTGTTTGTTTAAAGTATAAATATATTGATATCAATCAAATTAATTTGAGTAAAAGGATAAATTAGACCAGCACTTGGTACTCAGATCACCGGTAACTGAAAAAGCATTATGCCCATATGGCAATAGAATATTTATAATCTGAGAAAGAGAAAGTCTCTGGAAAAATAGTCCAACATTGTTGACCAGTTCACCAATCTTTATTGACTTAGGAAAATCAATTATCATATCCAAAACATAGCTGATGCCATACATACAAAGATGTTGTTCTACTGGTACAACTGCAGCCAACATGTGTTTCACAACACAGCTGCTTCTTTAGAGCTGGTAAATAAAAAGTACCAAATAACTCAATTTATTACATCATTGTGAACAATAAAAACACCATCCACTAAAAAGCAATCCATTTGAATTTATCAAATAAAACCATGCTCTCTGGGTATACATATACACAATACATCATTGTATGAATTTTATATCTATGAGCACACAATCCTTTTCTCAGATATCCAAAATTCAGACAAAATAAAAAAATAATTGTGTTCAATAAATCACTCATAATTCAAAGTCAGTACATCAGCATTAACTTAAGACATTTCATAATTGAAAGCTCCCAATTCTAACATCTATCACAAGAAATCTTCAAAATCCCTTGTATATTCAAAATACTTCATACAGTGGAAATTAATGATGACCAAAATAACTCTAAAATAAGTCAACTTTCTTCATAACTGTTTTAGAGGCCCACCAAATTATTGATACTAGCTGTTACAATTTTGTCAGAAATCCCCATTCAAGCAGAAATGTAATTATTGATATAACACATCCCGAGTTCACCCACAAGTTACCCACAATTTTCCTTGGCATAGAATCAGAATCTAACCTAATAGCTCATGTCATTTGTAATTTCAACAAACACATCCCATTATGCACACCTTAGCACCAATAATCATGTTCAAGTTTCAAAACTATCAAATATCAACTGACCTGAAATAATTCCAATTCACTATTATCTCTGATTGATTGGCAATCAATTCATAGGATTTTTTCAAATATGTAAAAACTATAGCAACATTTCAGAATTCATTACGATCATAACGTTTCAACATTAATTACTACCTCATACTTAATAATATTTTATGCTGATGACGTACCACAACCATTATGCTGGGTGATGTTATAAGCAAATATGTTCACAATATTAACACAACTTACCATCTTTGATCCAACATAAGTTCCAGTTTAAGATGTTAGTAAAATAAGAATAAAAGAGAGTCAATAACAAAATTACTCTTTATTTCTCAACACCTCATTTGACTCAAATGATTAATTTCTCTTTCCTATTGAGCAATCAAAACACTGACCCCATGATAAGGGAATCTAAAAAACATCAAATCTCTCATTGATATTGGCATGCTAACCATACAAACATAGCTCCAAAACCAGAAGATATAAATACACAACAATATCTTCACTTACCTAGAGTAAAAAGGTAGATCCCAATCCGATCAGTACCAAATAACCAAACTCGCCAAGATGCCTATTTATAAATATTCAGATTGCCCACCAATTACAATCTTCGCTGTTTGACCTTAGAAGAAGTCCTGTACTGTTTCCAGTCGTTTCCAACCGTATTTGCATCCCATCAAACTATTTTGCACTTTAAAAACATGTAATCTAATTACCTAGCTAACATTTATCACCTTATCCTAAATTAATCACAAAACACAATAAACAATTAAAAAATAAAATACTCAAAACACAATCAATTAATCCTCAGACAAAATAGTCCAATTCAGAGTGTCTGAGATTTGAACCCCAAACCTCAAAACAACAGTGATATAACTTTGTATCCTCAATGCTACAATTACCACGAATATCCACACCAACTAATTCTCTACAATTTCAAATACTATGTGATTGTGTTAGACTAAGATGAAAAGATCTTATAAAATCTCAAGACCTTATAAAGGCTCCACTGTCATTGAGACTCACATTTAAATACGATCATAAAACAAAAATACAATTAAAAAAATAACTAATTACCTAGTATTAAAACTCAAATTCTTAAAATCTTGATAATAAGATGTTGTCCCACCTAGGCGACGATTGACAATGGGTATGCAGCATATAAAACTGTCTAACAACATTCTACTCAATACTCACATTTACTTCTTAGAACCCCTCCCTACAAAAGCCTGCTATCACAGATGTTATTACCTTTGAGCTATTCAATCGTCTGACGTTTAAGCTAAAATAAACATGTTATGCAATCCAGTTTACGAAAAAACAATATAGAATATAAATGTAATTCTGAATATAAATATAATTCTGAAACATGATTTAGTGGTGAAGTGTGGCACAATGGTTAGAGCAGCAGACCCTGATACCAAAATCTAGTCTGGAACCAGGGTTCAATTCCTGCCTCAGTAGGTCTTGGGCTTAATTCCCTTGGACCAGATAATTCTTGACTCAGTTCCTAATCTAATTAATGGTTCCCACTCTGTAACTCTGGGCAATAGCTTGCTTAATCTCCACAACATCACTTACAGTGCTTGTACACCTGACTTCACCCTGGGGGTTGCCCAGGAATGGGTGCCTCACAGGGAAAAAACAGGAGAGGTTCCACAGCAGTATGTGTACAGCACCTTGAGACCCTAATGGGTGAGTAGTGTGCTATACAAGTGTTAAGTTTACATTCTAGGGAAATAAAGTATGTAGTTTTCTATCTGTATTAAGCCCTAGTTGAACAGTTTTTAATTTCTAATCAAAAAGTTCTCTCTTGCTCTGACTCATTTCTGCACATTACCCCATCTCCTATGCAGGATGATGTATTAGAATACAACAAATTTAATTTTGTCCAATTCTAACAATGAATGTTCTTTGACAAAATGTACAGCCATGGAATATTTCATATTGTTGTTTTTGATAGCTCTGATATGTTCTTTCCCACGTTTCTTCAACTTCCTAGTTGTAGAACCAACATACTGTTTGTTACAATACACACACATATATACACAATTCGTATATTCAACAAAGATTGGTGAACTGATCAACAAGGATGGACTATTTTTCCAAAGAGTTTCTCTTTCTCAGATCATAAATATATTGAAATTGGCCTCCTATTCATTGCCAAATAGAAACTCTTTTGTACACACAGGTGAGAGGTTGAGTGAGGGTTAATGGAGCATGTTCCCTACTAGTACTGCATCGAGAATAATAAGACAAGATTTCCCCCCCTTCTTGATATCATTGGCAATAGTGTTACTGGTTATTGCACTATGGCAAAAACATTCAATCAGAACATCTTCTGATTTCAGAGCTTTTCAGGTCTGTCCATTAATTGGAGTAAATCAGTGATCTACCCACTTACTCCCATTGCTGCCCCATGCCATCTAAACTATCCACTGGAGTGAATCATTAGTTGTCGGTGTGCAGTTTGTGATGGTTATAAGGTGCAATGTAGGCATTACCTATAAAAAAGATAGCTTGTCAGGTAGGCTACTGGATCAGCCTACTGTTTTATCTAGCTTGTAGAGTGTGACTAATGAAAATGGTGATCCTTCCCAGTGTTTTGTATTGTTTACCCAATATCTTAATCCAAGTGACCTACTGATGGTTTGTGTTGCTTAGGTCACACATGATTAGACCATAAAGGTCAAAGAAGCACCATTGCACCAAATGGGAAATGCCTATGTTGCCTTATGAAATGGGAGGCTCTGGAACACCTGATCTCAAAATAAACCATTACTGTTCCCAGACACAATCTGCCCATTACTGATTTCATCTTCTTTCCTTAGTGCCACATCTGTTGATGGAGGCAGATATTGCTTCCCCTTTTAATCTTTTATGGTTAACATGCCCCCATGCAGTGAAACCGATAAGGATGCTGACCCTCTGTTGTATCGGTTGGGTCAGGCATAAACTGAGGGAATGGCTGGCTGAAACACACTTTACTCTCCATGCATGCTGCAATTGGATAATCCTGTGTTTCACCTCTGTTGGAGCCTAAGGCACAGGCGCGATTGCAGTGGTTGGGAACTGGCAAGGTTTATGGCCCTACAAGCATATCAGTTGACATTAATGGCATATACCCCTAAACATCTTCCTATATTTTCAAACATAGTGCAGTCTCCAAACTCATTTTTTCCAACAGAAGCAGAATCGTTTCCACCAATCACATTAATGATGTTTACCCCAGATTGATGTCTTTTAAAAAAAAAAATGTTATTTTAATAATCAGGTAGGCAAAATAAATTAATTGGTGTACATTCACTTACATACACATAAAGAATGAACTTCATCATCAAAGTCAGCCGTTTTTTTCCCCTCTATTTCTCATTACCCCAAATTGCCCTATATTTTCGAAGTGTACCAACCCTTTCCTCATACAACTTCTCCCACTTTCTGACCCTTTGCATCCTATTAACCCATGGTGCTTCAGGAGATTTCCACAACTGCAAAATTAGTGATGCCCCCATAGAAACCTATGGGCCTTCTTGCAGTTTGCACTATTGTGCTAATGACAACCATGGTGCACCGCATTCTAAATGCGGCGCAACCATGGTGTTATTTGGTGCCGGTAGGGGGGTGCAGAAAAAGTGGCACATCAGCTCTGATGCGCCACTATTTCATAAATATGAGCCATACTGCCTACTAATACACCACAGTATGATGCCACAATAGACTATCCATACACCATCTGACCAAATTATAATTGTATGTTCTCTAGTGACATACAGTTTTACAAATTAATGATTTACTGAAAGCCTGGCTGCATGTTTATGTCTTTGTAGTGCAAATGCAAATTTCTCAAATTAATTGTTGACTATGGCATCCTATCACAAATAAACTGGAGTAGTTAACTTTAGGCAAATGAATGCTTTGACACTGTGGTGCTCAACATCAGAGCGCTCTATTTTGTGGTTTTTAATGAATACATATTACCTTCGGTTTAACATTGTCCCTCATAGAACATATCAAAATAAACCGACTTAGTCATTGCTGCACTCCTAGTGCATAGCTGTAAGAAATAGGGTTTCTGGTTGGCTATGGTATACATCTAAGCCAGGAAGAACCCACCACTCTAGTCAGGGTGAGGGAGTTCCAAACACAAGATAACTCCTGCTCACCCCCTTGGTAGCTTGGCACAAGCAAACAGGCTTATCCCAGAGGCAATGTGTAAAGCGTTTGCACAATAAACACAACACATGTGATACAATACATATACCGCATAGGTAACACAACACCCAGTTATATAAAAATAAACTGTATTGCATAAAACATCATTAGACCAAAAACAACATGTATCAGTAATACCCTGCTACACAAGCAGTTGTCAGAACTTCACACAGGTTACTAGTACTCTGCAAAGGTCAGCAGTAGTCCAATAAACAGAAAGGTTACTGATCATTCTACAACACAAGCAGTAGTCAGGTTGAATTTACCACCAAGAATGCACATGTCAGGATGAACATCCTATTGTGAATGCTTAAACATCCTTATGAATGCATACTAAGAGAAACATTCCCAATGGGCAGGTTATCATTATCACCCCAAACTAATGCACATGGCAGGAAAGAAGTTGCATTGGGCATATTTCATTATCACCAGATTATCTAGAATGCCCAAACATCACCCTGAATGCACACCTCATAATACGTTACCAGTGGCGTAGATCCTGTGAAATATTACACACCCTCCCACTGTGTATTAGGCAGGTCCTGCAATTATGCACTTCACCCCCAATCATGGCAGTGTGGCATATACCTTAGGGCGGGTTTGCAACAGGAAACGCAGCATCCACACAGAGGGAAAAATGGGATACCTGCCCCCCAAACAGGGAAATCACTAACGGCTGATTTTATGAGGCTAGTGCGCCATAGCACTCCTATGGTAAACTAATTGGTGGATCTTCATCCACTATGCCAGGCCCGGTAGCTCCTGTGCTCCTTCCATACTAGGGTAGTTTAAATGGCCCCAGAGCACCTATTATGAGAAGTGTGGTAAACAAAAGAGTCTTCCCTCCCACCTGGCGAGCCATACCTCAATGCCCCCTGTAGCCTCAAAGACGGGGGCCCCTCCACTCCGTGGGAACTGGCATGGAGACCTCTTCCCGGTATTCCTGCATGCAGAGTGGGTCGGGTGGCTACCCGTGAGTGCAGCAGAGCCACGGCCGGCAGAATACAATCCTCCTCTGCTTCTGCAGGGGGCTGTCTGGCTCTGAGGGGAGCGCACCAAACACACTCCACCAGCCTGGCGAGCTCCTAGTGCTCCCGTGTCCACACCGACAAGGTATGTGGGGTACCCTGGGGCATGGCATCACTGCCTCGGGATGCTGACACCAAAGGCATTGTCTAGTTGTGCCCCAGGGGCGCTGAAGACTACACTCTGGCCCACGCTGATTCATCATTGGGGAATAGTCTGGCTGTTGTCTCCTCCTCTCCCCCGGTTATTGCTCACATGGGGAAGGGCAAAAGAAGCACTGAGAGGAGGCACTCGCAGCGGTCCAGCCACCCCTTGGGAAATGGAAAGTGCTCAGATCGTACTGTGGAGATAAAGGGTGGAGCACTCTTTGATACAAGAAGCACAAGGACATAAATCGATCTTTACGCGCTTTACCACGGAAAAGACTACATTGCTTCCCTCAGGCTGTAGGAACTTGAGTGCAGGGTGAAAGAGGCACGCCACCCAGCCCCTGGAGACAGTAATTGGGGCACAGGGCTGCAGGGCCCTAGCAAGCAGGCCAGCACAAGGGTTCACAGGCAGTGGCAGTCTCTCTCAGTGACCTAGCAGGTCACAGGTCAGCTCAACAGCAGCAAGTCCAAGACAGTTCCTGCGAGTCCTTCCAGCAGCATCCAGTGTCCAGTTCACAGTCCATTAGTGTCTAAAAATGTGGGCGAAAAGCCCCTGTACTTAGACTCATTTTGCGCAGTCTCCACAAAAGGGGGAGAAGGGGTACCAACCAGTACTGACCGGTTCCAGGAGTGTCCCCTTTCTCCTCCAGCACTGGCTCCAGACATCAGTGGAAGGTAAACAAGCCCTTTGTGTGAGGTCAGGGTACTGCCTTTGCAAATACAGGTGTGCCCCGCCTCTCCCTCTCCCAGCCCAGGAAGACCATTCAATATGCAGATGCACTCTTGTGACACCTCCACCCTCTCTGTGTACAGGCTGTCTGAAAGGTATGCACAAAGCCCAGCTGTCATTCTGCCCCAGACTTGGATTGGACTTAAACTGCAAAATACCAGAGTCATAAGCACAGACAAATGCCCATTTTTTTAAAGTGGCATTTCTATAATGCTATTACAAAATCCACCTACACCATTAAGCAGCATTTCTCACTACCATTACAACCATACCAAACATGCCTAGGCTATCCCTCATAGATTACACAATACCGCCTAGACCAGTGATTCCCAACCTGTGGTCTGTGCCCCCCCCAGGGGTCCATGGCAGATTTACAGGGGATCCAGAGGCCTGTGCTGGCAGGAAGGCACTTCTCCAGCTGGGGCCTCTGACAGAAAAGTGTGTTTTTATATTTACTACTTCATTTGTTCAGCAGCTTTAAAATCACTGCAAAGTTCATGATACATCCAGCAGCTTTCAGGCAAGAATAAAAGTGCCAAGATAACTCTGGTGATTGATGTACCTGCTAGAGAGAGATGGGAGTTTTGTCTAGTGGCAGTTTTGACTCATCTAAGGTAGTGAAGATGGTTAATATGGTGCTGCAAAGAACGTGTATCATGCAAAGAACAATATTTTATGTGTATAGCTTGTCATAGAGATTCTTTTGTTACCCGAGCAGTTCATAAGTTACTATCGTAACCTAGCACAGTGAGCTATAAACTGCCATCAAAGAACTGCATGCAAACTGCATAACACAAATTAAAAAGTTAAGTGTTTCCCAGTCTTTCATTTTCCTTATGCTGCTAAAAAAGGTCTGCTTACATAAAAATACATTCTTATTAAACACAACACTAACCACCATGTTATGTTCTGAATCCTAGGTCTGTGCTTCTTCATACCAAGCACTCTTAGAAAATGCCTACCAGTGTGAATGACTTCTGAATCCTATCTGAATCCTACACCTTGTAGTCCCCTGTAAAGTGCTTCAACACCCTACACTGATATGAGAGGTGCTAGAAAATAAATGAATTATATGTGCCAAAGGCCATGGAGAGGTGAGAGGCTCTTATGGTTTTACTTCCTTTCCCCACAACATATTTATGTGAAAAAGCTTTCTCAGATCTTATGTACCTAAAAAAAAAAAAAAAAAAAGAAATCGCTTGGGAAATGTAGAATCTGACCTGAGGGTTCAGCTTTCCTGAATAAAACCGAACATTAAACAGTTAGGCGCCGAGATGCAACGCCAACCTTCCCAATACAATTTTTCAATGTTTGCATATTTTTTCAATACAAAATAATTATATCTTTAGTAATTCTCATATTTTGTTTGGTGTGTACTTCTTGCAAATTATTGTTTTAATGTTTGAAATGTAAATTGTACAAATTACTTGGGGGTCTCCAGATTCCAGTAATGATTTAGTGGGGGTCCTCAGGAGTCAAAAGGTTGAGAACCACTGACCTAGACATATGTTAGGGCATTTCCTATGAGAAAGGTAGCACTCACCGTAGTGAGGAACCAAGTAGGCTGTTTGTCACTACCAGGAGGGCAGGCCACACAACCAGGCACATGTCCTGCCTGTTACCCACACAGCACCCTGCTCATAGGGATAGCTAGGGCCTACCTTAGGGGTGAATTAAATGCAGTAAAAAGGGAGTTCCAGGCCTGGCATGTAAATGTAAATGCCAGGTCCCTGTGGCAGTAAATTGTGCATGCAGGCCCTTCAGGGACACCCCCAAATGCCTTACCAGGCCCTCTGGCACTCACCCAGATGTCTGCCTCCTTTGCGAGCTCCCTGGGGTCAGTGAGCTCACACTCCAACAGGTGTTGGCTTAGCCCTGAAAAACAACAATGAAGCGGGTGCTCTCTAACAATCAGATTAAACAGCCTTTCAATATTTTCTGCTGTGCTACCCTTCACCCATTCATCCAGTGCCCTGCAGCAATCCTCCACAAACACCCCTTCCAAGACTGGTGGGACAGTTTCTTACTGCCCCTGAGCCTCAAACTGTATTCTTCAGGGGTGAAGCCATACTTTCTTATCAGTGCCTCCTTCAAAGGGGGATACTCCTTCCTGTCACTCCCTTCCAACGGTCAGTAGGGCATCCCTCTCCTCCTCAGGAATATAGCTCCCCTGGCCAGTCCCTCAAACCTTCTCAGGGATCCTGCGTGCTACTAGAGCCTACTCATATTCCATCAACCACTGTATATGTCCTCCCCCTTTTGAAACCCATGTACCATGTCTGTGGGTATGTGGGGATTGTCTCTGCCATTGCACATTGCTGCCAAAACTGGACTCCGCCTGCAGCGCTGGTGAGTCCAGACCTTTGAGACTGCACTCAGCAGCAAGTCTCTTTCTGGCAAAGGCCCTCTCTGCCTCTTCCATCCTCTCCTGGACTAAGGCCTTCTCTACTTTAGCCCTTCTCTCCTCCACAGCCAGCCATAAATCTGAGCTCATCAGGTGACAAAGAATGGGAGGTGACACTGCTCCTAACACTGAACCCAGCAAGGGAATCCCTCTCAGTGGGGCCTTCCCTGTCAACTGGCGTCCCTGCCCTGTCATTCCCTCCTTCCTGGTCAGTCTCTTCACTGATCACTGGGGATGAGGTCTGGGAGCCCTCTCACTGGGAATCCTCACCACAGTCAGAATTCTCCGGATACCCCTTAAGAACACTCCCGTCCTGGGCATATGTTACAAACCTTTCAAAACAATATAGAGATCCCATGAGGTCCCCACTCTCTGGTAGTCCTCTCTCCCTACAGAAAACCTTCAATTCCTCCTGAGTATTATACAATAGGTCCTCTATGTTAAAGATTAGTCCCATTTGACAAGGTACACTAAACACAAGTGCAACAACAAAATACCTAGCCCTAGGAGCTGAAAACAGGCAAAATGACCAATGAGAGGAATCAGGAGACAAAAACATGTAATGGTCTAAGTGCAACTTGTGGTGCAACAGTGAGTCACAATGGTATTGTGCAAGCGCAAGCCCTACCTTCACCGCTGACCTTTCACCGTTGGAAATGGGGTTTCTGGTTGGCTAGGGTATGCACCTAAGCCAGTCAAAACGCACCAGGCTAGTCAGGGCAAGGGACTTACAAACCCAAGATAACCCCTGCTCACCCCCTTGGTAGCTTGGCAGGAGCAGCCAGGCTTATCCCAGAGGCAATGTGTAAAGCGTTGGCACAACACACACAACACATGTGACACAATAAATACACCACACAGGAAACACAACACCCAGTTAAATAAAACTAAACTGTATTGCATAAAACATAATTAGACCAGATGTATCAGTAATACCCTGATATACATGCAGTTGTCACAACATCACACGGGTTACTACTACTCTGTAAAAGTCAGCAGTAGTCAGATAAACATATAGGTTACTGGTTATTCTGCAACACAAGCAGTAGTCAGGTTGTATTTACCACCAAGAATGCACATGTCAGGATGATCATACTTTCATGAATGCTTAGGCCTAAGCCAATCATACCAAATTTAGAAGGGAGAGCCAGGCACTTTAGTCCTGATCAGCAGTGATAAAGTGCTCAGAGTCCTTGAGCCAACAAAAAGAGGTCAGAAAAAATAGGAGGAGGAAGACATCAATTTTGGGGATGATCTTGTAAAAAGAGCCAGGTCCAAGATTAGCGATCTGTTACATAGTATAAAACTCAGTATACACTTAGCTTATCTTTTCAAGCAAATCAGTCTCTTGTCTGCATGCAGTTTGTTTGTCTGGTTTGATAGAAGAGGTGTCTGCATACCGATTGTGGATAATTCTTTAAAATATACATAGAGTAGGTTTTTCACCGAGGACTATTTCTCTCTTGCCTTATGATATTGGATTTTTGGTGCTATGAAGATCTTGCACTGTAGTGCATGAGGGACTATTGACAACTCCAAAGTGCATGAAATCACAACATTCAATTCTTCATATGTCATAGATGCATCATATACAGAAAACAATTATATTGTTTTTCACTACAGCAGGATGTTTTAAATATTTTTCTGAGTATTCAAAATGCAAGCCAGACCCACTGGCTTTGCTAATGCATAATCTGTAATACTTGTCAAGGTAACTTGGTGAATTAAACCATACAATAATGTCACCTGCCTTGGAAGTAATCTGTAATATTAGCGTGCTGTCAGTGTACTAAATCCAAACTTTTGTTAGTAGTCTATAATCCTTTTGGAGTTACTATTACATTATTTGGCACAAACAAAAGCAGTGGGGTGTTTTTACCCTGCTGTAATCAGTAACCTCTGGCAGACTTTTTCTTGCTATTTTACCCTCATTACATCTCCACCATTTCATTTGACTGCAGTCCCTGGCCTGTTTAATTGGTGGTTTCAGCAGGTGCCCATTTAATGAGGTAATCTGCTGGCAAGCCACTGTTTACCTGCACTCTCTTTGTATATCACTTTAGTTTATTTATGCTCATCATTTGTATGCTGCAGATCTACCTACCCGCATTGTCTAATTACACAAATCAGACAAAGGCCCTCATTATGACATTGGTGGGAAATCCCACTCACTGCCTTGCTGACTGCCGCCAACATACAGCCGCCGCTGCGGATATCCGTTCTCCATATTATGACACACACACCAATCTGTCACTATACAGCCACAGACGCAAGTCCGCCACACCAAAGGTCAGTAATAAACTGGCGGTATCAAAACCCACACCGTTATGCCAACAGAACAATGCGCACCACATTATGACCCACGAATCACCACATTTAACCACGGTAAACCCTTGGTGGTACATACTGCTGCGCTCAAAATACACACACTCAAACAAAAAAACACCACATTGGACAATTCAAACTACACACAAATGACACACATACACACAACACACTCACACACCCACACCACTATAAAACACACAAACACATTACACACAATCCTTTACGACTACAAACCATTGGCACCAGAGAGAGAGACAGCAAGACCACTCACACAACCAGAGCCACATACCACCATCACCTATATACCACCCACACACCTCACAACACACACCCCAACACATCACCCTACACACCCTCACACACACCACTAACACTACACCCATGGCACCACAACAACACACCAGATTCCCTGAGGAGGAGCTAAGGGTCCTGGGGGAGAAAATCATCAGGGTAGAACCACAGCTATTTGGAGCACTGGAGCAGCAGATATCCATTACTAGGAAGATGGAGCTATGGCGGAGAATCGTGGACAGGGTCAATGCCGTGGGACAGTACCCAAGAACCAGGGATGACATCAGGAAGAGGTGGAACGACCTACGGGGGAAGGTACGTTCCATTGCTGCAAGACACAAGTTCGCGGCACAGAGGACTGGCGGTGGACCCCCACCTCCTCCCCCACAACTAACAACATGGGAGGAGCAAGTCTTGGCAATCATGCATCCTAACGGCCTGGCAGGAGTAGCAGGAGGACTGGACTCTGGTAAGTCAACTCTCTATTTCTAACACCCCCTTACCTGCATGCCATCACATATCCCCACCCCACCCTCACTCCCATCACTCTACCACCTCCCACACACCCCACCATCACAACCCACTCATCCCAATGCCAAGCCCAGCGTGCACCACCAATGCATGGACAGCACTCACAGCCCTGCATGGACACCAATCACTAAAGCATGCACACTGGAGAATCATCTAGCCCACCATATAACAACTCACACAAGGCAAAGTCGCCAGGGCAATAACAACCGTAGAAGGCATCCCACCCATGCACAATATGTCACACACAGAAATAATAACACTGCATATACATCCCCACAGATATTCCAGCCAATGTCACCGGAGAAGAGGTGCCAGCAACATCCAGTTCCCACACAGAAGAGGCCCACAGTGATGACAGTGACTCTGCTCGCCTGGGTCTGGATGACCAACCTGGCCCATCAGGGACCTCCGAACAGTCGGTAACCCAGGCACAGTCACACACCACCACAGAGCCTCCCCCCTCAGGAAACACCACCACAGCACCCACCCAGCGTGCCCATACCTCTGTCCACAGGACACGTCGATCAGAAGTGTGTCCACCACTACAGGGGCCCCAGGGCACCCCCCATAAACAAAACAAGACAATCAGGAACAGTGGCAGTGGGAACACGGGAAGCTTGGAGGTCTAATGTGCGCCAGGGGGAGGACAGGCCCAGGGAACCGACTCTCCAGGAGGCACTCACAGCGATCCTGGGAGCATACCAACATTCCCAGGATACGCTGGGACGGATTATGGACAAGTTGCAGGAGAACATGCGGCTGCAGGAGGGACAGTACCAGGGGATCAGGGAGGACTTGAAGGCCATTAACATCACCCTGGTCTCCATTGCAGGGGTGCTGGCAGACATGGCCAACATTATGAGGGAGGCAGTGTCACACCAGCGGGCCCCTGCCATTAGCCAAACATCTGAACAGCCCTCCACCTCCGCTGCGGCTAGTGGACGGGAGGCCCCGCCACAGGACCAACAGGCCACCAACACCCCTCCCCCTGCAGAAGGAGAACCACCCCGCAAATGTTCCCTGTGATCCAAGCAGAAGCCAGAGACTATTGCCAAGACCCCCCCAGAAGATAAGACTCTCCTGAATGTCACCCTTGTGTCCCACTCTGTCACCCTGTCCACAATGAAATGCCATTGATCCCCTTCCTATGTCCCCCTGGACAATGCACCTGTGCTACCAATAGACTGGACTCTATCCTGGACTTTCCTCCATCATCATCCCAGCCCATTGCACTACCCCCTTTTCTTCATAGCACTTAAATAAACACCCTTTGAAAAAATACAAGTATGGAGTATGTCAAATGATTTAAGTATGTATTCGTTTAACAAGGTTTAAACATTGCAATTCAACTGTACAGTAATGTATACATAGGAAAGACCTGTAGTTGGCTGCAGTGAACACACCAGGAGCCATAGTGGGGCACCAACATCTGCAAAAAGAGTTGCCAAAGGGTACAGTGAGTGGGCATAGAATTGGGAAGTTACAGCCTGCCAGTGACAATGTCAAACACAAAACTGTCAATGAAATGTGAAATTACACTGTCTTTCCTGTGTGTCATTGGAAGTATTGACGTATCACTGCAGTTCTGTTGTCCTCATCCTCATCCTCTGCCTCCTCATCTTCACTGTCCACATTGTCCACTGCTGCCACACGGCCATCTCCAGTCTCCTCCTGCTACAGAAAAGGCACATGGCATCTCAAGGCAAGGTTGTGCAACATGCAGCATGCCACAATTATCTGGCAGACCTTCTTGGGTGAGTAGCACAGGGATCCACCTGTTAGATGAAGGCACTGAAACCTGGCCTTCAGGAGGCCGAAGGTTCATTCTATTATCCTTCTTGTTCACCCATGTGTCTCATTGTGACGTTCCTCTACCCTTGTCCTGGTATTCCTCACAGGGGTCAGTAGCCATGAGAGGTTGGGGTAACCAGATTCACCTGCAGATTTCGAGGGACAACTGTTAGCCACACACTGTGCCATATGGCCCACACCATACCCAAACACCAACAGCCACTGGGTGGGAACCAGGGCTCACCGATTAGCCACAACCTGTGCCTCTGGAGTTGGGCCATCACATTTGGGATGCTGCTATTCCTCAGGATAAAACCATCATGCACCGAGCCTGGATACTTAGCACTGACATGGGAGATGTACTGGTCTGCCAAACACACCATCTGCACATTCATCGAGTGAACACTTTAAAGATTTCTGAAGACCTGTTCATTCTGGCAGGGGGGACAAATGTAACATGTGTTCCATCAGTCGCCCCAATGATGTTGGGGATATGTCCCATTGCATGGAAGTCAGCCTTTACTGTGGCCAAATCCTCCACTTGGGGGAAAACAATGTAGCTGCACATGTGTTTAATCAGGGCAGACAACACTCTGGTCAGCACTATTGAGAACATTGGCTGTGACATTCCTGCTGCCAAGCCCACTTTCACTTGGAAAGAACCAGTTGCCAAGAAATGGAGCACTGATAGCACTTGCACAAGAGAGGGGATACCAGTGGGGTGAGGGATAGCAGATATCAGGTCAGGCTCCAATGGGGCACACAGCTCTGTGATTGTGGCCCTGTCAAGTCTGTAGGTGAGTATAATGTGCCTGTCCTCCATTTTTGCCAAGTCCACCAGGGGTCTGTACACGGGAGATGTCTTCATCTCTTATTCATCCGCAGCAGTTGTAATCTATGGGGCAAAAGAGTGAGGAGACGGTCATTATCTGTACATTGCAGCCACTACAGTTCAATGCATGATGTGATTTATTAATGTATTAGTGGGATATGTCTTGAATGTACAATTTTGATCTGTGACGCAGTTAGGATCCATGGTCCACCCTCCCCTTGAAATGGCGTCCGCCTGTCCTGTATGGAGGGACAGCTGGAAGTGAGGTAATTCGGCTGATGTTGTGCGCCGTTGCGGGAGGCGGTCAGGAACCGCCGTGAAACTCCTCATTGGTTATAATTGGGCCCTATGGGTTATAGTGGCCAATGGTGATGTACACCGGCGGTGACGGTATGCACTGCTGCGGACATGACCGCAATTTCTATCTGTTCACTCACTTGCTACCTGACCTTCAACAGGAGAGGACCTACACTGCATGTGCTGCTGTGACCGGTGTCTGGAACCTACCATGGCCCTTGTGACTGGGGAAAGGGCCCCTGCCTTGACTTCGGCGGGAGTTTGAGCGACTGGCGGATGGGGTCCTACCCCAATACGGACTGCTGTATGGGCCTCCAGACCAACAGGTGACTGTGAGCACAATGCATGGGGCATGAATGCATGGAGTGGTGTGTATGAAGGCCTTGTGTAGGGGGTTGGTAGATGAGCCCTGGGCAGCGTGCAGCATGTATTCTGGGCCATGTCTCTGCGTAAGGGGATGGGAGGGCTATGGTGTGCCATGAGTGTAACAGGCAGCACGGTTTAACTAATACCTTTCCCTGTGTATATTTCCTCTGCAGGTCAACACCCATCAAAAGAAGGGTGTATGGCGTGCCATCGCGAAGGACATGCGGACCCTGGGGATCTACGGCAGGCGGAGCACCCACTGTCGGAAATGGTGGGAGAACCTGAGACGCTGGGCATGGAAGACGGCGGAGGCCCAGCTGGGGATGGCATCCCAATGAGGAAGGGGTGCCCATCAAACTCTGACCCCCCTGATGGCCTGCATACTGGCGGTGGTCTATCTGGAGCTGGATGGGTGCTTGGGGGCATCACAGTAGCAACAAGGGGGTGAGTTCAGTGCCCATCATTACTACTTACGTCTGGTGGGGTGGTATCCGGGTTGGGGATGCGTGCCTGTGGGTGCCCCGGGGCCAGGGCTGACATTGCAGTGTAGGTCCCATGTTGGACAGGGTTCTGATGTGATATTCCTCCAACATAGCTAGTAGGCATCCACTACTGGGCAGGGGTGTGTGGGTCCCAAGTATGCTGCAGTGGGCGGGATGAATCCCTCCACATGCCCTGGTGACTAGCATTGTTACTGGGAGTGCCATGCATAGTGCGTAGGGCTGTTCCCTGTGTGTGAGGGTGCTGTATACGCCAACTGTAGTGTGGGTGCAGCTATTGACCAAGTGTATCCTTTGTCTCTCTACCCCCTTTCTTGTTTTGTCATCCTGTCCTTATGTGCATTAGCATCATCTGGCAGAGGAGCAGAGGCACCGGCCATGGAGGGCACTGTATCCCACAGGACCCAGGAGGCAGAGTCCACCGACAGTGAGGGTACCAGTAGGATGGAGGGCGAGGGGAGCACCACGGCTGAGACTGGAGGGGACAGTTCAGACACGGATACCTCCTCTGATGGAAGCACCCTGGTGGTGGCAGACACCTATGTGCCCACCACATCTACAGGTACATCTGCCACTCCCGTACCAGCACCGCCCTTCACGCAGCCCCTCAGTGAGTAGCCCGTGCCCGCTCACCCAGGAGGGTGAGCATCTCCTTCGCCCAAGGCACCTAAGGCCCTGCCACAGTTAGCCCTGCTGCCCTGAGTGAGAAGGCTATTGCACTCCTGCAATCCATCTCTGTTGGGCAGTCATCCATTGTGAATGCAATCCAGGGGCTGGCAGCCCAGATGCAACAGTCCAATGCATTTCTGGAGGGCATTCATACTGGCTTGGCGGCCCAACAGAGATCAATTCAGGCTCTTGCCTCCTCTCTGATGGCAGCCATTGTCCTTGTTTCCACCCTCCAACTTCCTCTACCCAATCCCATTCCCCTCAACCCCAACCTATCCCAAGCACACAGGCAGACGAGCATGCACACAAGACAACACACAAGAGTGGCACTGGCAAACACAGGCACCACACATCATCCCACAGGCACTCACACAAACACCATCCAGATGCAGACATACCAACATCCAACTGCCTCCACTGTATCCCCCTCTTCGTCCTCCTCCACCTCCCTCCCAGTTCCGTCAACACTCACACCTGCATGCACTACATCCTCATCGACTACCTCCATCACCAGCATACCTATCAGAACACACACAACTTACTGGTAGTCACCACCCCAACAGCCATGCACACGTCCCCTGTGCTCTCTGCCACTTTGTCTGTGCCCCCTCCTCCCAAAGTACACAATCGCAAGCACTCAGTCACCCAACAACCATCCAGCCCATGCACCTGCACCCAAACACAGCAGACAGATGCCTCCTACAACCACTCTCTCTTCCTCCACTCCGAGACCTTCTCCCTCTTCCCACCCCAATGTCCCTAAGAAGCTTTTCCTCTCCACCATTGACCTTTTCCCTACCCCTCCCCCCGTCCTTCACGTCTGGTCAGGGTGTGTAAAACCCAGGCAAGCACCTCAACCACCCAGTCCACGAGCCCAGTAGTCCCCAGCAACTTGTGGTGGGAAGGGATACCAGGCAGCCACTGAAAGATTGCCACACCCAGCTGCTACCATGAAGGTCAAGGTGCCATCCCTAGCTGCTGCCAAGACGAGCAAAGAGCCATCCCCAGCTGCTGCCCAGAGGAGCAATGAGCCATCCCCAGCAGCTGCCAGGAAGGGCAAGGGGCCTGTGCCCACAATAAGAAAGGACAAGGGGCCTGGTGCTGGGACTCAGTCAGAGCCCCCACCACCAACCATGGTGCTGCAACTGTTCGAGGTTTGAGGGGATGGGCAGGAGCTTCCACCCACATCCACCACCAGCAGCAGCAGCACCAGCACCACCACCAGCTGTAGGCAGCTGTCCGAGGCTGCAGTGGATGGACAGGAGCTTCCCCCCACAACCAGAAGCAACATCACCATCACCACCACTGAGCAGCCGTCAACTCCGCCCGACAGTGTGTAGTTCTGCATCCATGGGATGTTGTGCGGGTTGCCCCTGCAAATCATGTGGGATTGACACCCACCTGAGAGATTGTGGCCTTTCACTCCCCAAGACCTGCATCACATGGCACAATGCCCCCGCCAGAACCAGTGGAGAAGCCATCCACTCACCCCATCTTCCCCAGGATCAGAAGCACAGGGCACGATGCCCCCTCCAGAACACTGGAGAAGCCATCCACTCACCCCTTTCTCCCCAGGATCAGAAGCACAGGGCACAATGCCTCCTCCAGAACTAGTGAGTAAAACACCCACCTACCCCAGCCTCCCCAGGACCAAGCACAGGGCATGTTGCCCCCTCCAGAGCCTGTGGGCAAGTCATCCACTTGAAAGACTGTGGCCCTGCACTCCCCAGGACAGTGCACTGTGCATGTTGCCTCCTCCAGAGCATGTGGGCAAATCACCCACTTGAGAGACTGTGGCCTTGCACTGCCCAGGACCAAGCACAGGGCATGTTGCCCCTCCAGAGCCAGTGGGCAAGTCACCCACTTGAGAGACTGTGGCCTTGCACTCCCCAGGACAGCGCACAGGGCATGTTGCCCCCTCCAGAGCCAGTGGGCAAGTCACCCACTTGAGAGACTGTGGCCATGCACTCCCCAGGACAGCGCACAGGGTATGTTGGCCCCTCCAGGACCAGTGGTGTTGTTCCATCTCCCGGCTGAGGTGCCCCCCATTCCCCGTCCCCCTGAGGTGCCTGCCTATTTTCCAACTGATGCCCCTGCAGTGTTCTCTCCGTGTTGGTGCAGGAGACAAGTGTGGCCTTGAACTTTGTGATGTGGTCCTGTGGCCCACGAACATTGAGGACTGGTCAGTGTCCCTTGATTTGTAAATATGTATATACTTTTAGATTGGATGCACATATTACTACTTTATTTATCTTATTACACTCACTTTTACCTATTCATGTTGTCCTTGAATTTTTCCAGTAGGGTATGGGGTGTATAGGTTATGTTACTGCATCTGCTTGTGTGTATGGTGTTGGGAGTGGGGGTGTTGTGTGTTGCGTGTGTGTGTGTCACTCTCTTTTTTCTCCCCTCCTCCCCTGTGTGCTAGGCGGCTGTACTCACTGTGGTCATCTTCGCCGTCGTTGGTGTTTGTGGTGGAGCAGGACATAGAACAGCATTGGGAATATATGCAGTTCAGGCTCCATGGCGGGGTGGTTCTTCCCTGAGTCTCCAAAGGTGAGTTGTTTCCCTTCTGTGCAGTGTTTCTGCCAGGCTTATGATGTCGTTGGTAGTGCCCCGGAAAAGGTGGCCGATTGGGTTGTTTTAATACAGTGGGCAGACCATTGACTTCCACCTGGCTGTAGGCGGCTACCACCGTGGTGCCTGTTGGTTCCGCCCTGGCAGTAAGTGTGTTAAAGTGGCTGTCTGTCTGAGCTCTTTCCGCCATGGTCATAATTTGGCGGTATTTACCGCCAGCCTGTTGGTGGTACTACCGCCACATTATCACCGACCGCCAGGGTTGTAATGAGGGCCAATATGTTTTAGTTTTAATGGTTGTCTCATTATTTTTCGCAGAGTCTAAAGCAGTCATAGATTGGAAATAAATCAGACAATATTTTAGGGTCAGATTCTGATATCTATATTATACTCCAGTACAAAGTGATAGCATTCCACATCTTTTCAATGATATCATGTGGATATGCACGTGTTCTTAGGCAGTGGGATATAGGTGTACTTGGCTATCTTAAATGGCACATCCTTTATTGTGACAGAGAGCTTTTGGACTTTGCAATTCTTACCCCATTTTCTTAAAAAGCGAGGAAAATGTTTTCTCTTTACAGAATGAGAATCCTCTATCCGAATCATATGTAGGGATACTTTTTCCATGGCAGTTACTGCTGCAAATGGTTGAGCAATGACTTTAGTGACTCAGGTACGTGGTAGAGAATGAGAGGAGGTCACACTTGGGCCATTGGGGATGATACCATTATGTCTGCTACTGAAGTCATCTGTTTGTCAGAAGAGTCCAGACTATGCCATTGTTAGGCGAATGCCATGACTCCAGAAGCCTTTTATTCATTCTTATTCACTTATACGTATCCCATTATTCACACCCTTATTTCCACTGCTAAATGCATATGTTGGGCCTTTACAACCTAATTGCCAATTCCTATGGGGTCAGACCTTAACTTTAAGGACAGAAAGAAGGCTCAGAGAACCGGAAACAAAGCTTGCATCCCCCACATTTGGAGGCTGAAATGCTGCCTCGTTAAGGGAGTACCCTCTTTCCGGCAAAATGGTTCCATCTTAATGCTGACCTCTGAAAAATGCAAGTGAAATTTCCAGCAAGGTAGACTACTAAGAAGGGGCATAAACAACCAATTCTATAAATTCATAAAGACCCGTGTCCCCCTTCAAAAAATATAACTAAATAAGTTGCCAATACTTTTGGAAAGACATTGGGATGAGATGATATACCAAAGAGTAGTGCAGCAAACTGGAAGTGAGATTAGTCCAGGAAGAAAAACTGAAATCCTGCCTGTTTGAAGCATCTGGTGCACAGCTATGCATTGTGCTGGTCAACCGAGGTCAGGGAGACATAGTTGCATCAAAATAAAAGAAAATAACTGCAGCACTGTCAACCACAAAGGCACATTCCACACAAACAGGTTCAAGTCTTTGAGATATGCAGTCACCCTAAATTCCTCTGATGATTTCCAGACGAAAAGACAACATACTAAACCCAAAGGTTGCTGGTACTGTAGAAGTGAAACTATAACCATTTTCTGTGTGAAGGAGGATCCCCGGTCCTAGGTCTTGGTCAGCGAGGGAATGGAGATGGCACAAATCAATGCTCTAACAGACATGACCTGTTTAGTAAGGCATGACATGGAGCAGTCACTTCCGAGACCTGCTGGTCTGAACTCTACCACAAATGGTCTCAATAAGAGCGAAAAATCTAAATGATCACCTGTGAAAATCAAAATACAAAGATCAACTAGAAAATTTACAGAGTAACTCAGTCAAGACCGCCAGAATTTCACATATTCTCAACTGCTCTGTCTGTAAATTAGGAATAAGGAGGAAAGCTACCTTTAAGGACTATCAAGAGTAGGAAAACAGAATCAAAGAATGGCTGCAGAGCACCAGCACCTAATTCACACAATACCCCATCCATGCATTCATCCATAAGTAGGAAACACAATCCATACACAAAAACAATGCATTCGGAAACATTAATGAAACATACACAAATTAAGTCCCGGCAAACCACTGACAGATCGTTATTCAACGTTTCACCGACATCACAGTTCATTTCACTTTTATGCACCTGTCCACATTAATAAACTTTCAAGACGCTGCAATCGCGACCTATTACTAGGCAAAAGAGAAAGGGAATTAATCATCCGTTTAGACAGCATGAAACACGGCCTGAACTCACTCAAAACCCATCTTTTACCAAACCAGAGAATGTGAGATTTGCCTAATTTTTATAAGCTATAAAGAAGAATCGTTCATTATAACAAGCACCACCTTATTAAAATCCCTGCCATGAAGGCTGAATTAGGAATAACGTCTATCTTTAATTCTAATACACTTCAAAAAATATAATTTGATAACATCTATCCAATGTAAGGTAATCGTTTGATTCTCCCCAATACATATTATTAAATTAATGTGGTAAAGTTCAACTCCGTTTTACTAAATTGCATTTTTTTCAGTTTCATGTTTATAAATGCCCATGCTAGAACATGACCTGCGTCATGACTAAGGTGCACCTATCAATACCTTGTCAAGCAATATTATAATGCTTGCACTGGGATATCTGATGCCAGTGGAACTAGTTGCGCTACTACCCACTAAGTGAGTAACCCACTGAGTTACATTTTGGAAATACATAATATGTACATACATGGGGAGTAATTATTACAAAAGGTACTATTTCAATTAAGTACACTGATAATTTTCATTCATGTATCTTTTTCAATAATTTATTTGAAACGTCTATATATATTTCTTTTCCAAGTAACAAAAATGAAGGCATTAATAAAAACAATGTGTACAGTACATATCAGAAAACACAGATACTAATAATTCATTGTAACAACAGTGACAATCTTCAGCACATGATAATCAGTGTTTACACCATTATTGAAATCCACGACAGCCAACATGTGTTGGTAATTATCCACTTCTTCAGGGCTTAAACTCAGAATCCCATCCTTATCCTGGGACTGTGTTTTCGGATCTGTGGAGGCGTTTTCCTCTTTGTATGTGTGCTGCAGATATTCTCCTCCTTATGCCAGCATCAGGCAGCGGCACATTTTTGTCACAAACCCATGTTTACATATGTTTGTAAATAATGGTTTGTGTCAAAACGTATGGGTGGATGCACAGGAACACCCATGCACTACCCATAGAGTGCCTACCTGATGCAAATTAACACAAACGCTCGGTACCCCCCCTACTGAAGTAATTCTACTGCACACCAATCCCCCTATCCACCTTGGCCAAAAAGGCACATATCAAGAACTGAGTGTGTTTTATACATAAAAGGATTACTCTGACTTTTCTGACAAAGCAATTAAATTACAATTACCAGTAGATGCATTAGGTGGCATTAAATACAGCCAATGTGTGACATGGTGTAACATATGCTCCTAGTATGACACACATCTAGGGTCTTTTTCCCTTCTCCCAATTTTGCCGGGAGTAACTTCAATAACTAAAAACTTTACCAAGCAATAGTTCTTCATCACCCCTCTTTGTCATAGCACAGCACTTCAAAAACGGCCTCCACCTTAACACACTAACACAAAATGAAAATGGGCCGTGCTGTTTCTAAAAAAAAGGACTGCATGAGGTCACAAAGTAGTTCCTGAGTGATTCTCATTATATCTACCTGATAGGGTAAATTATTATGGCACAGTGTACATTATTATCACAAGACCGACTCGGATAGGGCTGCCATTAAGGGCCAGATGTAGGAAACTAGCAAATTGCGAGTCGCTATGGGGTCGCAAAGACCCACCTCATTAATATTAATGAGGTGGGTCGCAATTTGCGCCCCCATTGCGACTCTGGGCACTCACGGGGATGGAGGCCTGCTGGGTACAGCAGACCTCCATGTCCGTGACTGCTTTTAAATAAAGCAGTTTTTTTTTTCCAAGTGTAGCCCGTTTTCCTTAAAGGAAAACGAGCTGCACTTAGAAAAAAAAAACGAAACCTTTAGTTTCGGATTTTTTCAGGGCAGGTAGTGGTCCCTTGGACCACTGCCTGCCCTGAAAAAATAATTTTGGGTCCAGTCACAAAGAGGAAGGGGTCCCATGGGGACCCCTTCCCGTTTGCGAGTGGGTTACCATCCACTTCAAGTGGATGGTAACTGCGACTCCATTTGCGACCGCATACGCGGTCGCAAATGGAATTGCATACCACTGCGACTCGCAAATAGGAAGGGAACACCTCTTCCTATTTGCGACTCAGAAATGCATTTTGCGAGTCGGTTCCGACTCGCAAAATGCATTTCAGCATAGCAAACACGCATTTGCGAGTCGCAAACGGCGATTTTCGCCGTTTGCAAGTCGCAAACAGTTTGCTACATCTGGCCCTAAGTCTCTATAACACTGCTTTGTAATAGTTCTTGGCACGCCAATACTAGCCTCTTATTTTGATCATAAATCCTGCAGTATGTTTTTAGACATAGCTTCTTATATCACTGGTTGAATAAAACAATGACAGATTTGGTCATCAATCATTTTAATAAAGACAGAAACAAAAACATTTTCCACAAAGAACTATAAATTATTTATACTCTGTAATATGCTGATTCCTTTATTTAATCTCTCTTAGCCACTGATTCTTCACACTGGAAATTGCACCTGCCACACATAATACCGTTTCTGATGTAAACCATGATTTGTATTGTTTCACTATAATTCCCCATGGTGTTTTCTAACCAAAATAGCAACAATGCAGTTTATACTATTGTTTCGGTTGAATGTAAAACAGTTTTATTCACTTAAAACTTGTTGACACCCTTGACAAAACCCTAGGCCTACATCCTGAAAGTGGTAAAACACATGTTGGCTGTAATTCTACAATCAAAGGCACAGACTAAGAAAAACCAAAGAGGAATACATGTGATGCCATCATTTCACTCTTGTAACCTGTTCTAGCTACATGATTTGATGATAAAAAGCCATACAGATTCAACTTTTACATAGAAAATGTACGTGTTCTACACTCTTACCTAGGGTTAAAGAAACTATTGTCTGAAACAGGGAAGGGTCGTACCTATTATCCGGAGTGTATCCACACGTGAATGAAAAAAGAAACCTTATAACCATCAGGCATTAACATTAGTTACAGGAAGAAAAAGCCCATCATTATCTGTAACATTTTAACTGCCATTCTGGAATGTCTCCTGTCTAGCCGCCCTAGGAGGTCCAAAGGCAACCCCAATTTGGGTGATCTCAGTAGGAGGGACAGCATGGTCATGCCTTCAGTAGTTGGTTTGGACATGGATTGTCTGTATTAATGATTTCCATGACTTATGGCTCTGCCAAGAAAGGGCTTGTTCTAAGTCAATGCCTGTTGAAGACTGGGAAGAAATATCGTGGTCTTGATGGAAATGGGCAGAATGGTTGGACTGAAATCTTTTTGTCTGCATCCTGCTTAACCAGGCAGTTGAACTATGGGTGAAAGGTTTGTGACCAATGTCAGATAAGTCCCTTCTGGGATGATTAGTGTGAGAAATGGTGTTACTGATTGAGGTAGGTGATACCCTTACTCAAGCAGCAACCCCTGTCCTTGTCAGGGTGAGACACAAACAAATCCCAGATTAACCTGTGCTCAACCCTCTGGTAGTTTGGAACAAAGCAGTCAGGCATAGCTTAAAGGCAATGTGTAAAGTATTTATGCAGTGCTTCAAACAGTAGTAAAGTGAAAACCCACTGCAAAAAAATAAACCACACAAAATTGAGAGAAATGGAATCGTATAGCCTGCAAAGGGTCCATGTCAGCATTGGAGCAGTGGCTAGAGCTAGAAACAACCACCTTCTTTGACTTCCAGGCACTTGTGCTCACTTTTGTGGGCTATTAAATAACTGCTGACCCTAGACAAAGGTGCCCTTGGGAAGAGAGTCAACATCATCACCTATACCAATCCTAACTGAAGAAGCAGCAAGAAGGATACAAGAAGGAGAAATACAGAACAGTGTATTGAAAGAGAAGTAGAACGATTACTGGAAAGATATGTGATAGTCTTTCTTTTTCAAGAAAAAAAATATTATGAGAAAAAAGAGGTTCCCTCTCTCTAGAGTAATGCTTAACCTTAACAAGATAGGACTGTTTTAAGTTGGCAGATAAATTAAATTTCTAGAGTTGATAAACTAAGCAGAGAGAAAAATATAAAAAGTGTTGGTTACCGAAGCATTTGTGATGCTTCTAAATAAACACACGTTGGAAACACACATTGGAAAAGCTAGTACATCTCACATTTGGGACCTATTGACTTTGCCAATGAATTTTAAGCCATGCTGTCCATTAAATTAAAAAGGCACTATGAGGAAGCGGTTGCATCATTTAGTAGGCACACACACCACACATGAGTGTGCCTATAAAATGAGGCAAGTACATTTGTTTATTTACAGAGTTGGATTGGTAAAAAAAAACATTGGTAGTGCAAAAGCATTTTTTTCAAGCACGGGAGGAGGGGAGCAACACTGAGGGCACGGGAAGGGGTGGGAGAGCAACACAGAGGACCAGGGTGGGAAAAGCAACACAGATGGCTAGGTGGGAAGGAGAAGCAATGGGTAAGAGAGAAGGAGGGCACACGTGGGGGGAAGCAACACACAGGGATGGGGAGTCGAAGCAACAGGTGAGAAAGAAGGGCATGGGTGGGGGAAGCAACATGTAGAGTCGGATTTGGAAGGAGAGGCAAAAAGTGTGAGAGCAACGTGAACAAGCAGGGGACTAGCACATGGGTGGGAAAGCAATGGAGGGGTACACGAAGGTGAGTGCAACATGGAAGGGAGGGGAAGAAACTCATGGATGACAGAGTGCATGGGAGTTAAAAGGATGAGGGAGAGCAGCTCCAACCTTCGATGTCTTGCGGTGCACATACTAAGAAGCATTTGAAGCATCCACACAAAACAAATTTGCACCTTGTCTCTGTATTTTTAGCACTCCTAAAATTACTATGTAGTGTGAGAATAGTTGCAATGCAGTTCCTGTAAATCATTGTGGCGCTAAAGGTATTATTTCAATAAGACTCCCAAGAAACGCAAATCCTACGTATTTTATGGCTGCCTACCTCGGTTCATTTTGTGAGTTAAAATGTCATAAAGTTAATGCATGCAAACTAGCTTCTAAAATGAATTGTGTCCTAATGAATTCAACCACAGTTACAGAGTCTTGAAGACAGAGACTGGGTTACCAATCTGTTGAAATTAATTAATTGCATTATAGAGGAGGGAAGAGGGCGAATTTAGAAAATATTATTTTCTTTTTTCGTGATTGCAAGGTGGATAGTTTCAGTACAGATGGTCTTAGAAAGTAGGGCCAGCTGTACAAAGAATGCATTTAGTAAAAGTTGTACCAAACCAACATTAACTGAATCCATTCTGTTTTTGCAAACTGACCTATGCACTGATAGGTCTGTTTGCAAAATACTGATTCCTATCGAGCCGTAATTTGACTTACCTCATAATTATTATGGAGGTAGGTTGCAAATTAAGACCCGCTAGGAATCGCAACCACAACAGGGATAGTGACCTGTTCTGTACATGTATGTAACTAAGGGACAGATGTAGGAAAGCATTTGCGAGTCGCAAATGGCAAAAATTGCCGTTTGCGACTCGCAAATCGCATTTTCCTATTCAGAAATGCATATTGCGAGTCGGGACCGACTCGCAAAGTGCATTTCAGAATCGCAAATAGGAAGGGGTGTTCCCTTCCTATTTGCGATTCGGAGTGTTATGCAATACCATTTGCGACCGCATATGCGGTCGCAAATGGTGTCGCAGTTACCATCCACTTGAAGTGGATGGTAACCCACTCGCAAATTGGAAGGGGTCCCCATGGGACCCCTTCCCCTTTGTGAATGAACAGCAAATATTTTTTTCAGGGCAGGTAGTGGTCCAAGGGACCACTACCTGCCCTGAAAAAATACCGAAACTAAAGGTTTCGTTTTTTTTTTTAAGTGCAGCTCGTTTTCCTTTAAGGAAAACGGGCTACACTTAAAAAAAAAAAAACTGCTTTATTTAAAAGCAGTCACGAACATGGAGGTCTGCTGACTACAGCAGGCCTCCATGTTTGCGAGTGCCTATAGTCGGTATGGGGCCGCAATTTGCGACCCACCTCATTAATATTAATGAGGTGGGTCTCTGCGACCCCATACCGACTCGCAGACGGTGTCTGAGACACCGTTCTGCATTGCAAATTGCGACTTGCAATTTGCAATTTTCCTACATCTGGCCCTAACTTTGTTAAACCTAGGCAGTGGGTCCTGGAACCACTGCCTACTTTTAATTTTTTTTTTTCAATATTCAGAAAGGGAGAAGTATCCCTTGGGGACCCCTTCTTGTTTGCGAATGTCTTACTACTACCTTTAAGTAGTCATAAAAGATTAATGTTTTGTGACCAGAGTTCACTCGTAAAATATTAATAAGTACCACTTTGAATCAGTACTTGAAAGGGACACCCTAAACACGCCCCTTCCAAATATCGATTTAAACTTCAGTGCAAACCAAAATTGTGATTTGGTAACTTGTTACTAAATCACATTTTGAAGTTTGTATAACGCAAAAAGGCTTTTTTCAGTCACAAATGGCCTGATCCACACAATTGGGCCGTTTGCAACCGTTTTGTGCATCTGGCCCATAATTACATAGCTAGGGTTAAGTGCAACAAAATGTTTGCCTCTTTTCTAACTGCAGTATGTTTGAAGAACCTGTAGTCGGGTTTATTGCAAAGGGTAATGCTGGAATTTGCTGTTAAGATATTCTGTACATTCACAGCGTACAGCTTTGTGAGTGAGGCCTAGGACATTGATAGTGATTTGGGGCCACCAGGGCGATAATGCAGCAAGTGGGTGTTAAGTTTGGATTGTCAGTGTTATGTTGTGCTATGTTATCAGTGTTCTTATGATGTACATATTACCCATTAGGGTTTCCAGGCACTATGTGCCCAGTGTGTGAGGCCAGCCCTTGAGAACTTACTTGAAGAGCTAGGCCTTCAACTTCTTACAGATGCCAAGAACAGAGGTACAGGCTCTGATGTGTTTGATGTGTTCTGTTGTGTTTGTGTTGGAGGTCATTCCTGGCCTTTAGGAACCAGGTATGAGAAGGACCGACCCCCTGCTCTGGAAGGGTGGTCAAAATTAATGTGCCTATATTGTAGAGTGCTTTATTGGTGTGGGTGAGGAGCTTGAAGTGTGCATGCTTGTCAATCGGGAGACAATGGGGTTCCCTAAGGTGGGGTGTGATGTGCACTTGGTTAGTCTGGCTGCTGCATTTTGGACGGTCTGCAGTCTTCTTGTGAGCTGGTTGGTAATCCCTGCGTTTATGGTGTTCACATAGCCTAGTCTGCTGTTGATGAGGGCTTGTGTGGTCATTTTCCTAGTATTGTCTGGTAGCCACTTGAAGATTTTCTTCACCGTCCTTAGGGTGTTGAAACAGGACGAGGCTACTGCGTTGGCTTTCACACGAGAGTTTGAGTTATTGCCATTTTGGCCACGACCTGGTATAGAAACCACATCCAGAGTAGGCAGAGTTAGTGTTTGTATGTCCGCACAGATATTTAATTCTGGGTCTCAAAAGCCAATTTTAAGTAAAGGGTGACTTCTATGCATGTGGGCTTGTTGCTGGAGATGATTGAGTTGACTAAAACATACTAGTTGTCAGAGATTGAGAATTTGTGATTTTGTGGTGCATTCAGAAACGTTATTGAGTTTCAGGAAAATTTAATTTTCTGAGTTTCACGAAAATTCTGGAGATACATGATTCAATGGTAGGTAATTAAGGTTATCACTTTTCTTCCTCAAAAACATGCCTTCCACGTTTTAGCCTAGAAAGTTACCTTTTATGTAATCTATAACACTTTTGATCTGTTTGCAGGAAATAATGGTCTGTAGTTTGATTTTGGCAGTAGGTTTGGTATTAGTATTATTAGTGGTTTTAAATCCTATATGCAACTTATGTAGCCATTCTTGGAAGGCATAATCATTAAACTCCACCGTGCAACCATGCTGTAATTGTCAAGTAGAGTACTGCTTAAGGTTGATGTTCTGGGGTCATGTTCATCTTTTAGTGGAACATATGAGAGCCAACTGCATAAGAATAGTGTTGTAATGTTACTGGATCATGAAGGATGGGCAGTGATCAGCATAATTTCATCATTCAATGGTGATACAGTTAGATTTGTTGTCATGCCTTTGCAATGGGAAGGGTCACAGAATCAGACCAAGCACACAGGAATGAGCAAGGCTAGCCCAACACATTGCAACTGGCCTTAATGTCTTAGGTGTTAGTCTGATATTTCCTCACTGGAAGGGCCGAGTGTATTTTAATTTTCTAATGCCAATAAAGACAGATTGTGGGTCCTATCTTTGCAATGGGAAGAGTCAGCAGGACAGGACTAGCCTGAGACACTGTGAGCAGCCTTAAAGTGCTAAGGGTTGTTTGATTACTTCATGCCAGAAAGATATTTGGCAGCCGTTAAGTGACTACCTGCTGAATCTGAACGATCCTGGGTTATCTGACATCCATGGCCACAATCGCCTTGCTGCCCAGGACATGATGCAATTTGAGATAGGCGTCTCACTGCATAATGACTCTTCAACCTCTCAATGCTGACTGTATAGACTGTTCATCATCCTCTGCAACTTACATGCGTTGCCATCTGTCCTGTTTGCATTCCATGTGTATAGATCAACATATGTATGTGCCGCAAAATGTGTTAAAATACTGCCCCGCCAGGGGTGCATTTCTGTCTCTGTTGGGTGCCCACCCCTTTTCTTTCTTATTCTTTGGCTGAAAAAATGAATACAAATATTATTTTTTTTAGAGGGTTGTTCAATTCTTTTCAGGCAGTGAGAGTTCGGCACCCTTTTATTTTCTAAAGCCCATAAAGGCAGATTGAGGAGCATATCTTTTTAATGTGAAGAGTAAGCTGGATGTGGTCAAGTGCTAGGAATCAGTGAGGCTAGCCTGAGAAGTTGTAATCAGCATTAAAGAGGTAAGTATTGGTCTTATTTTTCCTTAACAATGTGCCTGTAGGTATGGCCCAGTTCAGAATTCTTGGATGAACAAGCTAGGCAAAGGCTCTGCTGTCCCAAGCCAGGCATAAGCTGAAATATCCAGTAGACTCAATTAACAGACTCTGACGGCTGGAGTAAGCATTCAAAGAGGTTAAATCAGGAGTTGTCCAAGACAGGAAATCACACATTTTGTCTACTATATTGTTAGGTAAAGACCTCTTGCTAGAGGTGAGGGTAGCGATAAGGGGGTGCAGGGGCAGAAAAGAGGAGAGTGGGAGCAGACGGATGGGATCAGAAAGGAAGTTAACTTGTGAGGACATATATAAAACATACTTTTCACAAGGCACAAGGTAAGAGCTGGGCTAAGACTGAACAATTTGAGAACTACCTTAGTGCTGTGCTGCTGTCCTAGGCAAAACAATGGAAGCAGGATGAATCACCTTTCATAAAATGTTCTCTTTTTTAACTCTAAAATATCAGTCAGTACTAATAACGTAAGGGAAAGATGTTCTGGAAAGGAATTCTAGAAGGTCAGGAGGATTTCTGATTATGTAAACTAGAAAGAACAATGATGTCTAGCATCTAAGAAAAGTATTGAACTTTAATGGAGGGGTGAGAATAGCACGGTAACAGAAGGCTGTTGAGCTGTCAGGGCAGAAACCTAACAAAAGCTTTGTCTCTCACCTTCACATGCGTTCGATGCCAGTTGGGGTGGGATCTCAGTCATGACCCAACTAGTGCTTGCTCTACTGACGCTTGTATGCTTTTGAGAGAAACCAGGAGCTTGATAAGGGCTCGGGGTATGAACCACTTTTCAAACTGTTGGATTCCTTTGGCCTGGCAGGAGGAGGTGGAATCTGGGTCTTCTAAAGTTTGCGTAGTTTATATTCAGGTTTCCTGTCTTGATTGCTCTTCTCCTTCTTTCCTCCTACATGGGGTATAATTATTCATTAGTAGACAGTACCCCTGTTTTTTTTTTAAATAACATAAAATAGAAAGATTAGTGCTTGTGTCACCAATTCCCATTCAGGCTCTTTGGGTATCCTTTTAATTGTTCAACAGCTTCTCTGCCTGGCACATGTAGCCCTATGAACTACTGGGCCTTGTCTAATTACAACTTTTCTTTGTGTACAGGCACACAACATCCTGCTGCCCCTGTGGCTTAGCTGGTGAATCGTTTTTATAATTGTAATTTTTGTATCTATTTCTCACATACCCTCACCCATCACACCACCAGGCACAGTATCCCTTACTTGATAATCAAACCTTGGAGGTCACCACACACAACATGAAAACACTTCCCAACAAGTCTCAAAACAAAAACAACACGCTTCCAGCCACACACTCTCCAGAGTGTAGCATGCTATCTGTGTGATTAGGGGATTCAGCGCCCCACATACGGATAGTTTGCACTTTATAAATGCTACAGTACAATACAATATAGATGGCAATCATCACTGATAAACAGGACAAAAAGATGTGATGTAGCAGAAACGTTAGTAGTGTTCATAATGTCACAGTGCTCATCTATACAGGTGACAACCTGTGCATTTTGTTAATCAAAGTATTAAAAGTATTGTTGTAAAGTGGTTCACTGAAAGCTATATTAATTTGCATTCACTGTAGAATAGGTTATTGAAAAGCATGTGGTATAGCCTTAAAACTTTATGTTTAACAGAATGATTTGTTTCTATGTTATAGTTTATAGTTTATAATGTTACATAACAGTTTGCAATAAAATAATAGTGATTTTTATGAAAGATGTATTTTAAAAGTAGGAAGCAAGAGTCAAAGTTTGTGCTTTAGTGCCATAGTTACATGAACGGATTAACAGAGTTATTCCATTTTAAAATTACTATAACATGAAGACTGTTAAACCTTATTATCGTTGAATTCATAATTTTGAATGTCAAATGAGTATTAATTGCATAATTGAATGTGTAATTTTAATTCACTTTGCTTAGACTAAGTGAGGCCTCCAAGACCCTGTTTCCTGGTTGTGCAGAAAATATTTAGTCATTCTTGCTAACGTGTACTTTTCTTTCAGACATCTTTCTCATGTGAATGCTATCTTGGTAATAGAGGTTCTATTGTTTTACACAAGTCTGGAAAATTAACCTTGAGCACAGTACAATCAGGAACTGTGAAACTGAAAATGTATACATTTGTTTCAACTCCCATCAATGAGTTAAGATGGAAGTCTTTTCTCACGATGAACCTGAGAATCTACACAGATGTTGCAGTCTGTGTCGCATGATCGATTTCCATTGGTTGACTTCAACTTCTGTTTCATATGTAGTGATGGATGGACCTTATGAACTTTAATATATCATTTCCCAGTTGGATTTGCAGCACACTCTCCTTACTCTCCCTTGGAGAGTCCCTCTCCAGACCCTACTGCAGCTGTCTGATTCATCCTACCCTTCTTACTGAACCCGTTGGACCAGCATAAAAATTATATGGATTTGCTAATTTGTAGGGTTACCCCATGCCTAGGTTACTAAATTGTAGGATTTAACAGCTAAATGATATTGTGAAGTGTTTTGCGGAGTTTTTGCAATTGTGTGGTTATGGCTCTTGTTGCTAAAAATTGCCCTTGGTTGTTGTTGTTGTTGATGGGTCCGTCATGGCCTAAGATCCCTGGATAATGCACAAGTGTAGAAAACACATGGGGCCAGATGTAGCAAAACGCCAATTTGCGACTTGCAAATTGCGAGTCCCTGCGACTCGCAATTTGCAACTCGCAAATTGGTATGCAGTACGGTGTCTCAGACACCGACTGCGACTCGCTATGGGGTCGCAATGACCCACCTCATTAATATTCATGAGGTGGGTCGCTAATTGCGGCCCCATAGCGAGTCTAGGAACTCACAAACATGGAGGCCTGCTGTCGTCAGCAGACCTCCATGTTCGTGACTGCTTTAAATAAAGCAGTTTTTTTTTTTTTAAGTGTAGCCCGTTTTCCTTAAAGGAAAACGAGCTGCACTTTAAAAAAAAAACGAAACCTTTAGTTTCGCTATTTTTTCAGGGCAGGGAGTGGTCCCTTGGACCACTCCCTGCCCTGAAAAATATTTGTGGGTCCATTCACAAAGTGGAAGGGGTCCCCTGGGGACCCCTTCCAATTTGCGAGTGGGTTACCATCCACTTCAAGTGGATGGTAACTGCGACTCCATTTGCGACCGCATATGCGGTCGCAAATGGAATTGCATTCCACTCCGAATCGCAAATAGGAGGGAACACCCCTTCCTATTTGCGATTCTGAAATGCATATTGCGAGTCGGTCCCGACTAGCAATATGCATTTCTGAATAGCAAAGAGGCTTTTGCGCCTCGCAAACGGAGATTTTCGCCGTTTGCGAGGCGCAAACCCTTTGCTACATCTGGCCCTTAGTTATTTTATTTTCTGTAGTGAGGTGCTTGTCGTGAGACATCATCAATAGTTTTTCTTGCGTGAATGTGGGTTGGTTGGTATTAAGTGAATTCAGAGGGTACAGGGAGGATCTGTATCAACCGGATTGAGGTTTGCTGGTCAAGTCTCACTCGAGTAAATGTGAAAGCTATAGTATGAAAGTGTGTTTCCATACTGCTTTGAAGTGTTTGGTTGTCCTATCCTGTAGTGAGCAGACAGGTTGTTAGCTTTTGCTCGCAATATTTTGCATTAGGTGTATATGAAAGGCAGGGATTACAGAAGAGACGCCGAGTATTGGGTTACACCTGCAGAAGATGAGGAAGGCAGAAATCATGACCCTATTTCAACAACTTAGGGAGGCAGAGTGTAAACTGGTTTACTGAATTAGTAAAGGGGAAGAGGCTACCACAGCTCAGATTGCGGTTTCTATATTGAAAGCTAAAGTCAATCAATACTTTAGCAAGGTAGTAGCAGACAAATAGCAGATGTTTAAAACAGAGCGCTATGAATATGGGGAATCTACTGGAAAAATCCTGGTGAAACGGATACGGCAAATTGCGGCAGAGGGGGGTATAGTAAATTTTTTGAGATTTTTATGATGAGCTCTATTCCAGCACACATGAACAATGAGCTGGTGACTATAAAGATGCAGTGGAATATCTAGGGGGGGTTAAAACCAGTCAGGCTTAGTCAAGAGGAGCAAAACCCATTACAATTTCCTATTAGAAATCCCAATCTCACTAGAAGAAATATATGAAGCTTTCAGCGCCCTGTCCATGGGCAAAGTCCCAGGGCCCAGTGCGCTCCCTCTGGAATTTTATAAGGCATTTTTCTAAGACCTGAAGTATGATATGTTACTAACGTTTCTAACGGCCCAGCTGGGCCAGCCTCCTTCATCTTGGGAAGCAGCCTCTATAGTAGTCTTTAAGAAAAAGGATTAGCCCTCTAGTTCACCAAGTTCGTGTTGACCAATATCATTGTAGAATTGTGATGGGAAAATATATGATAAGATCCTAGCCAATAGGCTGACAAGGGTCATTCCCTCATTAGCCCACAGAAGGCAACACGGCTTCTTCCCAGGTAGAGGCACAATCGATCATATCAGAAGGGTTGTCTCCCTGTTTGATCTGGCGGAAGTACATCAAACACCGCTTGGCTTGAAATTGTTGAATGCCTACAAGGCTTTTGACTGTGTTTCTTTCAGAGTTTCTATTGGAGAACCTGAGATTGAAGGGGTTTGGGGGAGGTTTCTTGGCAGCTATTAAAGCTATGTACAAATCCCCCAAGCTGGGTTCCATTAGGAGGGGCAGAATCAGACGTAATTTCTATCTCTAGAGGAACTCGCCAGGGTTATCCCTGCTCGCCCCTGTTGTTTGCATTATTTATTGATCCTTTTCTTAGCAAACTTGAGGAGAGTATATGAATCAGCCCTGTCTTCCATCATGGAGAGGGTTACAAGGTTCGTGCTTATGCTAATGATGTGGCTGTGCTAACAACTGATCCAGAGAAAGCCCTCAAGGAAATTGAAAGGCTGGCGAAACTGTTTGGTATATATTCTGGCTATAAATTAAATAGGGGTAAGACCCAGGTTGTTTGCTCAGGTCAGGTTAACATGGCTGACGAGCAGGTTGTATCAGAAGCTATCTATTTAGTTATTAGAGTCTTGGCCTCATGTAGAATTAAACATGGTCCCCCTGCTGGTTAAAATAAAGGTATCTAGAGAGAATACATTGCTTAAAGTTTTCCCCTCTGGGACGCTGTAATATATTAAAAATGAATATACTCCACAGAGTATTTTGATCTATCCTGCTAGAGTTCCCCAGGAATTGGTTGGCCAAGTTAGAGACAATTGGCAGCAATTTTCTTTGGGGGTATGCCAAACCCAGAAGGACCCTGAGGTTCATGACCCTACCAAGATCCCTGAGTAGATGGGCAGTTCCTCACTTCAAGCTGCACTATAATGCATGTTTTCTTCAGTATGTGAATATATTGATAACCGGAGATACAGAGGGGTGTAGCTATGCAGATTCCCCCTCCATTCATGAAATGATTCTGGGCTCAGAGGCCAAAGGGTGGTTCGCAAGACGCAGAGAACTCAGTTATTTTAAACGAACATGCTTTAAGGTCTTGCGAGAAGCATATTCGATTTGGGGGCAGTTAAAATGTCAGTTTCCGATCAGTAGGTTTAATTTTAATACTCCAATCTCTGCTCCAATTCTCCCCCCTTAGTTTTTTACTGCCTAATCCTGGATATCTGGGAATGGCATGGGATCAGCAGGCTGGGGACCTATACTCTAATTCGCTGCCTAAATCTTTTACTGAGTTACAAATTCAGTATAATGTCCCTTGGAAGCACTTATTGCAGTTTTTGCAACTACGGGATTTTTTCCTCTGTCAAAAAAAGGATCTCCCCTCTATGGATAAAATCTCTATTATAGAAGCTATTAGGTGGGGGGACTGGGTAGGGGTACTAGGGGTACTCTATAGCTTGCTCAGGATTAAATTGCAGGATGATCTTTCTTTCCAGAATCAAAAGTGGGGAGAGTAGTTTTGTCAAGAAGGGGCATGGCTGGAGGAATCACTAGAATTGGCAGAATAGATTGTCTTCATGGCTAGTATAAAGTCCCAACACTACATGACGCTATTCAATCTGTATTATACACCTGCCAAGACCTTTAAATGGGGGGAAGTGCACCCGCTGCGGGGTGCAGATGCCGACATTTTTCATATGTTTTTTGCCTGCCCCAAATTGAAGCCACTGTTTGTGGCAGTGGAACAGTTCCTTAGTACCATTATCAAGGGACAGGTTTGTCTCTCACGCACATTAGTGCTCCTAGGAGTAACGGACCCGGAGGAGAATGAGGTGGTAAAAAAGGAACAACACTTCTTATTTATGACAATGGCGGTAATCCATTTGTGTTTCACTTTTGAATGGTTAAAAGAGGAGCCCCTGACTTTGGAAACATGGAGGACAAGACTGTTAGCCATACATGGTATAGAGATGAGCTTATATTACCTTAAAGGTCATAGTAGGCGTCATCTGGGGGAACGAATCTGGTTACCCCTGACCAGATGGTCAAAAGAATGCTTCAAATGAGCCAGGGGGGTCAATAGCTATTATTTTCGGTTTATGTTGTCCCTTTGTTCTCTCCATTCTGTCTAGTAAGCTCTGTGATATCGATTTTCTGTTTGTTCCTTCCTCAGTGTTGTTGTAAATTATGTAGCAGTGTTTTTTTTCAAAAACGTAACATTGTTTTGCCCAAATATAAAAAAATAATAAAAAAGGTGTATGTGAAAGCGATCATGTGAGAGGCAATTGTAAAGCGAATGAGTTGCTGCAAGGAGTGAGTTTTCCGTCATTGTGTGTCATGCTGGTATAGGTTGGGTGGTGTGAAGCCACGCTGGTATTGGTGGACAGTGCCACGCTGCAATTGGTTGGGAAACATCAAAAAGAGGATTGCAGGATTGAAATTACTTACTGATTTGAATGAAAAATCTAAAGCAAATTATTGAATTTGATTGAAAATGAAGTTCTTTAAAGCATTAAAAAGTACATGGATAGGATATTAATTTATTCCAGTAAGGAAGGGGATAGAATCCCCACCTGAAGATACTCCAGGTCATTGTGTTATGTCCAGAAAAGGTCTTCATGCATGTTTGTGTCTTGAGCAATGGAACAAAATTACAGAGAAAAAAGGTGCATTAGCATTTCCTCACTATATGACTTTTGATAGAAGAATCCTTGAGAACCTGAGGCTAGTGCTTTATGAGATAAAACCGCCTTTGAGACCTGCACAATTTGAAGCATTTAATATTTGGGAACACATACCATATCATAAATTGAAAAATAGGTATGTGAAGAGAATGCAGAGACATTTGCAGAAGCAAGATGGGATGATGAGCAGAAAACTTGGAGAGCAGAACATATTGAGAGAACTAGATTGTATCCACCTATTTCTACTGAAGAAGGAGAAAGCACTAAACCAAAGAGTAAAGGATTAACAGAAAAGACAACAGATATTACGAAGAAGAAAACTGAGACATACAAGAGTGATTCGGATGATGAATTTATAAATCAGATATTGCTAAATCGTCAGCCTCCATATCATTCTGTAGAGGTAGGAGCAACAAGTAAAGCTGCACAAAATGTAACCCCTAGTGTGCCAAATGCTCCAGTTGCACAATCCCCAAATCAGATAGAGCCAGATACACTTGCAAGTTCAGTGACACAGATTCCTAGTGTGATTTATCCAGTTCGGAACCTTAGCACAGCTCAGCCCATACAGAGTCCTAATTTGAATCAGATTGTATTGAATACTAACGTGAACCAGTCAAAACAAACACCTTATGTAAATCCACCAGCACTGAGTTTTAATTCAAGCCAACCTGTGCAAATGGGCAATCCACCTTACCTCATACCAAATGTTTCTCCGACTCAAACAGGACAACGTTTTAGTACTACTTTGTCAGGACTAAGTCTAGGAATGACAATTCCCCAGAACAAGATACATTATATTAGTTTAGATGCATTAATGGTCCCTGTAACTAAAGGTCCAGTTGTTCCTTTGTACGCTACAGGTATGTCTTGAAGTAATGCACCTTCACTACAGACCCAACAGATCCTGAAACTCTCTTTACATCTCATAGGATGACACCAAATTGTATGCAGAGATCAGTGTATTGAAATGATTCAGAGATGGCGAGAACGAGCTCACTTCCAAGACCATTACCTCCTGCCCGGAATTCAGACCCAACCTTAATAACAAATCAGACAGGATTGACTCTTGATGCAAGGTTTCCTCAGAGATCCTCACCTTATTTTGTGCCCATCAGAGCAGATACCAAACTTTAACTGAAGTGCCCCGCAAGTAAGAATACCACCAGAAGACATGCCCTATTGAAAGTACACAGAATCAGCAAATTGCAGGTCCTTCCAGAGCAGAAATGTCACAGAATAATTCAGTGAGTTAGCAATGCAATGACTACCTAATAATTTGAGTCCTGTAAGGTGCAAAGGTGCAAAGGTGTAGCAAATTGTTGTGCAAAAGCAGACAACATTCCAGAGACAGAATCATCACTGAATGTGTCCAGATTGAAACTGGAATTCAATGAAATGATATTAGGCAATCTGGACACAACCCAATTAGAGATTTACACAGAGGACGAACTGTGGTTTGTGTGCAAAGACATTACTAAATGTGCAGGACAGACTTATGAAACGTTATCTGAAGTGGCCAAAAAATATGAAGTGGGTTTAGAGAAATCGAAGCCTTTGAAAAGAAGTTGATAATTTGAGTTTAGTGACAAGGATATAGCAAACATGAGACCTCCTGGAATGAGATTTTAAATTAGGGAATTAATCACACACATCCAGAAATGGAGAGAGTTAGATAAGTGGGAAGATAGATGTGTGAAGAAAAGAGATCAGAAGAAAGTGAAACCAGATGTGCCTCCAGTAGGATTAAATCAAGACGAGGCTAATGTGAAAATGCTTCCTATGAGAGAAATTCCATATGGAGGTTATGTTCATGTACCTTGTAGTAGGAGTGATATTGTGTCATTTGCAAACAATAACCAGAAATTGAGAGAGAAGTCATTGGAATGGTATAAACTGAGAGAAAGGTTTGTGAAACTTTCAAAATGTCTGTGGAAAGATTTGAATTCTCTATTTGACATTGTGGTTCCAAGTGATTTGTGGACTGCGGTCAAGGTTTTTTTCTGATTGGCCTGAAAGTGAGCCTCCAAGAGATTCAGTAACAGATGTGCCACCTGAAGAGGTGATGAAAAAGAATAACAAGGTTATTGGCTTTTTAAAAGACAAGGTATCCCAACAATGACATTGATTGGCTACAGACTGACAGGGCCATTCAAGAATCTAAGGATTGATTTATTCATATTATGAGAGGTTGTTGCAGGCTTTCAATTATTTCAGTGGTACTGAAACCATAGGAGCTAAAGATATCTGTCATTTAGTGTGCAGATTTGTGCAAGGATTAAAACCAGACATAAGTGAAATGACTCAGCAGCAGTTGATTTGTTGACAGAACAAACTGGTTGACAAAATTCTGCAGAATGCAAAATATTGTAGTGATGAATTGGAATTGAAGCAGAAAAGGTGATGGTTAAGCAATTAAAAGCAGCACTGAAAGCTGGTCAAAGTCCACAGATGGTGGTGAACACTGATGATATGCAAGGAGTGCAACACCATGGAACCCAACCTAGAGGAGGAGGACATGGTGCTCAGGTAGACCATAGTGGTATTGTTGATGTTCAGACTTTGAAAATAACTAATTTGTGTCACACATGCAGAAATTGAGTACATCGGAGAAGAGAGTGGCCCCTTCACGTGAATATTAATCAGATGCAAAATGGAGGTGTAATGCAGCCACAAGGTAACAATCAGGTTCAAATACAGAGAGTTCAGAGTCTCAGAATGCAGAATGTAAATGTGGCTGAATGACAGCAGATGCAGATATCACAAGCTCTGATGGCTCAGCAGCAGATAAAAGTTTCCTGACAGAATTTAAATCAGGTTGCAAATGTAGATGTGAATCAGTTGGCATCACAGTTTTCTTAAATGGACTTGGGTGGTGAGGATTTTTCAGAATTTCTTCAGTTTGATTGCTCAGATGACGAGGAGTGCATGCTAGATGTTTCCTTAGAAGTATATCAATGTGGTCCCTATGTAGATGTCAATGTAATGGGTCAGCATGTCTCATTTTTGGTTGACACTGGGGCTCCACTCTCCACTGTCAGAGTAGCAGAAGTACTGAATTTACCTCTTTCAGGAAGAAGAATTCAGGTTGTAGGAGTTGCAAAAAAACAATGGTCCAACCCAGTAACAGAATGTGTCCCAGTAAATTAGGTTCCTTTGAGGATGAGCATCAATTTGTGGTATGCGATTCATGTTCTCTAAACTTGTTAGGCTATGACCTATTCTATAAATGAAATTGCTCCATTAGTTGCACACCCCGTGGAATAGAGATCCAGACAAATGATGAGGATGTGCCATGTAAATTCGCCCGAGTGTCACATTGTACCCAATGCTAACACGTAATGATTTGCCCAAGGACTTGATAGACACTGTGTCACCTGAAGTTTGGCATTTTTCAGGAAAAGAGGCAGGACTCATTAAAGGAAAGAACAGTGAAACCAAACGCAGTGAGTCTGAAAATTCCTCCATATAACATGACACCCGAGAGGATTGCAAGAATTACTCCCTTGATAGCAGTGATTTTATTTCCAATTCCATGTGAAGCAGAATGGTTCACAGTGAGCTTTGCAAAGCATTCTTTTCCATATCGTTGCATGAGGAGAGCCAGTCACTCTTCGCGTTGTGGTATGGCCGTCATGTTTAGACATGGTGCAGAGTTCCACAATGGTATACTGAGAGTTTATCGATCTTCAACCAGATCTTGAAAAAGAACGTGGAGTCCCTCAAAATGCCTTATCATTTAGTCTTGGTCCAGTACATTGATGACCTACTTGTGGCATCAAACACCCAAGAAGCCTGTAGGAGAGACACAACTCCCCTTTTGAATCATTTAGGAAAGAATGACATAAAGATTCCCGACTAAATTACAGTATTGTAAGAAAGAAGTTATGTATCTAGGTCACCACATTGAAAAAGGTGTAAGGAAGGTGTTGCAAGAACGAATCTCAGCAATTCTGAAAATGAATTCTCCTACCATTAATCAAGAAGTCAGAATGTTCCTGAGAATGGTTGGGTACTGTCGTCAGTGGATTCTAAACCTTTCCCATTTGGCCAAGCCTTTACAGAGGCTGACACACAAAGGTGTGTCTGATAGAGTACTTTTGGATGACAACTGCAAACGTGCCTTCACAGAGCTGAGAGACAATCCCTTTTGTGCCTCTGCTCTGGGAATTCCTCATTATAACAAATGTCTTTCTTTGTACTGCTTTGAGAGGGAGGGATCAGCTCTCTCAGCTTTGACTCAGTTGCATGGAAATACAAACAAACCTGTGACTTATTTTTCCGCCACACTTGATCCGCTGGCTTCAGCTTTACCTGGTAGCCTTAAAGCTGTTGCAACTGTGAGTGGCAGCATAGAATAGTGTAAAGGCATTGTTATGGGTCATCCCATGGATGTTTTTGTATCCCATTCAGTGCAAATATTGTGAATCCAAACCAAAAACCAGCATCTTACAAGTGCGTGGTTAACCAGATATAAACAGGTCATCCTCACCACCCCCAATGTTAATTTGAGACATTACACTGTGTTAAATCCTGCAAATTTGTTACCTGCCCCTTCTGAAAATGTAAATGACTGTTCTGATGAGACTAAGCATGACTGTCTTGATGTTACTGAATTATGTACCAAGCCGAGACCTGACATTCAAGATGTTCCCCTAACTGAAAATTATTATGTCATGTTCGTTGATGTTCCTGTTTAAGAGACAAAGATGGTACCCTGAGAGGTTGTTATGCAACTTGCACAGTCTCAGGTGTGACTAAGGCTTCCTGGCTTCAGAGTCTTTTCTGTCCAAGAATCTGAATTAGTTCCTATTACTAGAGCATGCTGTGCTTCTGAAAAGCTGAAAGTGACAATTTTCACTGATAGTCAATACGGCATTGGTGTTGTTTACAACTTTGGACAGTTGTGGTCCAAGAGAGACTTTATGACCTCTTCTGGCTCACTAATTTGGAATGGGGATAAAGTCTACAATTTTTTTAATGCATTACAGTGGCCTTCTGAAATTGAGGTTGTGAAGTGCGCTGCACACCACAAGTCCACTGATGTAATACTGGGAAATACAAATACAGACGAAGTGGTAAGATATTGCACCCTAAGCTGCACTTCCTTTAACGGAGAGTGGTGTAACAAATCAAGTGAAAAGACAAATCAAAATGTCCTGTGTATAAAGCTGACACTCTACATAGTGTATGAAAATGACATGCATTGTGCAAAGAGGCCAAGCAACCCCACTTTAGTATCCTGAGGTAAAAAGCAGGCCACCTAATGCTCTGTTTTTGTGGCAGTGTGGACAAGCAGTTAGGCTAATCCAGGAGATGTGATGAGCACTTGTTCTATTCACAGTATCAATACATGTGGACACACACTCAGAAGAATAACTCAAAACCAATTTACAAAAAATACTTCAGATTTTTATCAAATTTGTAAGACCAAGATCATCAATTTTCAGTAAGTACTTTTTTTGTTATGATTTTAATACGTTTAGAAAATGTTCTGTTTTTATGCATAATTACGCACCATAGGAATCAATTAGAAAAACTTTGAAAATGCATACAAAATCAGGCAATCCTGTCACAAATGTCACCTTCTATTTTGAGGTCGAGGTTGTTGAAGTGTCCAATGGGCCAGCCGGAGAATGTCAGGCAGTTCCAGTTTCGAGCAGGAGCAGCTCCCAAAGGCCTTGGAGCTGGCACTCAAAAGAGAAGGGAACCACTTGCAAACACACTGCAAATTTGGACTTAAAGGTAAGTCTGGTGGGTCCCCTTCATGGTTGGAGTTCGCAACAGGTTAGGGACCCCTAGAGCACAGCTGGTTGGCCTGTGCAGGAGCCACTGAGGCCAGGTGCAGTGCAGATAGGTCAGCCAGGAGTTGTGCGTTTTGGAGTCCTTGGAGTCAGGACCAGGTGACGTTGAGGGTGGATTGCAGGTCAGCAGTGCCACTATGGGGGTGGTTCTCAGGTGTCTTAAAGTCCCTTGACTGGTGCTTGCTTCAAGGCTTTTGAGAGTCCAGAGTGGACTTTGCTTCTGGGTGTCCGGCATAGTGGTACACCACAGCTTTGGAGAGTCACCCTGCCACCAAACTTTGCATGGTGGCAGGTCTTGTCTTTAAGGGCTGTTGTTTGGAATTTGGTTGGGATGCTGGGCCCAGATCATTGGTCAGCAGCTGGTCACTTTTCTGGACTAAAAGGTTCCTTGCCTGCAGAGTGCATGGAGTGATACCTTCTATCAAAGTTAGGTTCTTGGTGATTTTTAGAAGGCTGGAGGTACTCTGGGGTTTTGTAGAGTCCTTCAGGCTTCCAGGCGACACCTCAGCAGCGATTGTCGAGTCCTTGGAGCAGCAGGCAGGGTTTAGTGCCTTTTTGTTTCTGCAGCAGGGCTTCCATTCTCGTGCCTTGGGTATTCTTTGCCCTGGTCTTCTTCGTGTCAATCAAATCTAATCTCTTGGTCTAGGGATGGCCTCTAAATATTGCATTTAGGGGATATTAAGGGGAGTAGCTGGCAGTGGCCAAATCACCACCTACCTTAGGGTGGCTACACCCACTAAGTGTACACTTGCTGTGAGAAAGGGTTACATCCTTAACCCTGATTGCTATTTTCCTACCACTAAAGATGGAGGAAAGTGAAATGAAGGGGGTCACTTCCCCTGCCACACCTGAAGGATGGTGCAGGCTGGGGATGGCCATTTCTCTTAGCCTTGCTAGGTTTCCCACCAGTATTCTCACCTGAAGTGGGGGCAAAAACCTTTTGGTGGGCATATGCTGCTAACAGCAGAGGAGGCGATAAAGCCTTTGAAGCTGACAGCTGGTGCAGGGCGCCTGCCTGGGAGAAGAGGTGTAATACCTCTACCCAGGAAAAACTTTGTGTTCTGGTTCCTGAAAGCAAAAGGCTCTCACCCCAGGAGTCCAGAATTATGTCTGGTGGTGGCACGGTGGTTAGGACCAGTCAGCAACCATGCCAGGGTGGTTAGGTTTGGAAGGGGTTCCCAGGGGTACAGTTTATAATAAATCCAGCACTGGCATCAGTGTTGTTTTTTATTCTGAGTTGTTTGATATCAAACAACCCAGGGTTCAGAGGTCATCATGTAGTTGGGGAACTCGTAATGATCAGTGCCCAGGACATGCATTTGCTATGGTTTCCCTGTACACTTACTATGTCTGAGAATTAGCAAAGACACAGTAGGGGCATATTTGCTCATGTACACATATGCCCTCACATGCATAATAGTTCACCCTGCCTTAGGACTGTAGGGCTTGCCAGAGGGGTGACTTAGCTATATTGCATGCAGTGTTAGTAGATATGGCACTCTTCGTGAGAACCATGTCAAGTTTTCAACTTTGGATGCACCTTGTCATACACTTGCAATGGCAGCCTGCCTGAGGCTGGTGTGGGGCCTCTCAGAGTGGCACAATTGTTTTTGCAGCTCTGAGGGACCCTCTTCAGTACCCATGCCCTAGGTACCAGGGCAGGTGTACCATTTACTAGGGACTTACAAAGGTGGCTGAAGTGGCAAATATAGTGCAATTTTGAGGGAAGAGATCTGGCCCTGGGAACCTGTTTAGCAGGGGCCCAGGGCACTTACAGTTTCAAACCCCCGTCATTTTCCAGTCAAAAAGTGGGGGGGTACCATGTTAAAAGAAGCTCTTTCTTTCATCCTGTTAACTGGTGTTGACTTGGGAAGAAGTTAAAAGATTGCAGGAAGAAGTGACAGAAGAGGAACAGCAGAGTTGGGTTATAGCAGGTTGTCTCAAAAGAGATGAAGATGATATTTTGGTTTTAAGTGATGGAAGAGCTGTGTTACCGTACAGTCTGGCACCCATGGCTAGACGCAATGATTAGAACCTTTAGGCACATATGGTTTAACCCCAGACTCAGATTGAAAACAGAAGCTGTGTGCCACAGATGTGTCACATGCCATCAGACAAATGTAGGAAAACGTACAGTAGTCACACTGAGTCACATATGTAGATAAGGAAGCCCATTCAACAGAATACAGTTAGACTTTCTTGAGCTACCTGTATGCAATGAACTGGTATATATTTTGGTTGTTGTGTGTGTTTTCTCTCATTGGGTTGAAACTTACCCGACCAGAAGAAACGCTGTTGGTTAGAGAGTTGATTCCACGCTTTCAGTCCCTGACTTCTCTAGAGTCAAACCAAGGGACACACTTCAACAGTGGTGTCCTAGGAATATTATGTGCACCATTACAAGCTGAGCAAAGACTATATTGCAGTTACAGACCTTAGGCTTCACGATTGGTAAAGCATGTTAACAGAACTCTGAAGTCCAGACTGGCAAAAGTATGTCCATCCACCACCTTGAAATGGCCAGACGCATTGCCTCTTGTTTTGATGAGTATGTGTAGTACTCCTGACAGAAAGCCTGGTTTGTCGCCTCATTAAGTCATCTTAGTGAAAGCCATGAGACTTCCAACTCTGCCTGCGAATGCACTTGTGAATATTACAGAAGACTTGGTACTGGATTATTGCAAGGCCTAGCTGACATGGTTCACTCTGTGTCTCATCCGGTTGAATGAGCTATGTACAATCGCAACAGGAGCACTGCCATGACCTGTGTCCAGGCGACTAGGTCATAGTTAAGAAGCATGTGAGGAAATCCTGCTTGGAATTACTTTGGATGGGGCCCACCAGGTAGTGTAGGTCACTACGACACCTATAAAGTGTGCTGGTTTCCCTAACTGGTTGCACACTAGCCACACTCGCAAAGTTCCAGGTCCCCTAGATAATACAGCACCTGTTCCTGAAAGGTCCATTACAGTGAGTGATAGGGATCAGATTAGTCAGGCTGTTGGGGCTGGAGAAGTGGAAAGTACAACACAATTGCAGTCTGACAGGGTTTGAGTGAGTCAACAGTAGTGGTTGGTACAGAAGGGATGAGACAGAATCAGTTGACTCATGGAAGCTCAGATCCTGACAAAGGACCAGATACTGTAACAAGAAAAGTTGTGCCCAGAGACAATTGGCCAAGTGAACAATCTGTGCCAGCTGTACAAGTGCCCCTAACGATTGCTGAAGTAACTGACAAGTCAAGTCAAGGTGACAGCGATGCTGAAAGTCGACTAGCTCAGAGATCAAAAAGAAGGAGAGTACCCAGTAGAAAATACCCAGCACTTGAATGGATATACTTTCCAGCAAATTAATGGGATAAGGAATTTGCAACCTTTGGCTTTTGCAATATAAATCCAGTTCAACATTCTTGAGTTTGTGATTGCAGTTAAGCAGAACTTTGAAATCTCATTACCCCTTGATGAACAAAGACATTTTGGCCCTGGTGAAACACATGCGCAGCTACATTGCTTTCCCCCAGGTGTAAGATTTGGCCACTGTAAAGACAGGATTCTATGCAATGGGCCATATCCCCAATATAATTGGTGCGAATGATGGTATACATATTGCGTTAGTCCCCCCGCGCCAGAATGAACAGGTGTTCAGGAAATGTAAGAGTTTCCACTCAATGAATGTGCAAATGGTTTGCCTGGCGGACCAGTACATCTTCCACGTCACTGCCAAGTATCCTGGGTCAGTGCATGATGCCTTCATCTTGAGGCATAGCAGCATCCCAAATGTGATGGCCCAACTATAGAGGCACATGGTGTAGCTAATAGGTGAGCCAGATCCCCCACCCACTGTATGTCAGTGTATGCCTTCAGGTGTTCTCCCCATAGGACTGTGGAAGGCTAAATGTTGTCCCTCAATACTTGCAGGTGACTCTGGATACCCAAACCTATCGTGGCTGCTGACCCCTGTGAGGAATGCCAGTACAGGGGCTGAGGACTGTTATAATGAGGCACATGGGCAAACCAGGAGAATAATAGATAGAATTTTCGGCCACCTGAAGGCCAGGTTCAGGTGCCTCCATCTGACAGGTGGATCCCGGTGCTACTCACCCGGAAAGGTCTGCCAGATTGTAGTGGCATGCTGCATGTTGCACAACCTGGCCCTCTGATGACATGTGCCATTTCTGCAGGAGGAGGGGACTAGAGATGACCCTGTGGCAGCAGTGGACCCTGAGCACAGTGAGGATGAGGAGGCAGAGGATGAGGACAACAGAAAATCAGTTATACAACAATACTTCCAATGACAGTGGAACTGAACATTACTCTGACTGTTGATTTATCTGTGTGCCTGTGGCATGATGGCATTTTCCAGATGTTGGTGATATGACACCATTGCCCTGATGTGATCACCACAGACAGTTCCAGATCATTATGTGTTAGCTATCACAGTGTTCAGATCATTTGCACTCGATATGACTGTTCCCCCAAATACACATTTAAGACACATAAAACAGTGTTACTCAAATTGTATTCAAAGGTGTTTATTGTAGTGCTATAAAATTGAGGGTAAAGTGCAATGGAATGGGGTGATGGTGGAGAAAAGTCCAGCGTATTGTTCCAGTCAGTTTGTAGCACAGGTTCAGTGTCCAAGGGGCCATAGGAAGGGGAGCAATGGCAGTTCAAAGTGGACAAGGTAGGACACAAGGGGGACAATCAGGAGAGTCTCATTTCCTGGCGGTGGTCTTGGTCTTGGCAAGTGTCTCCGGCTTCTGTCTGGTTTGCAGGGAACGTTGGTGGGGTGGTTCACCTTCTGCATGGGGAGGGGTGCTGGTGGCCTGTGGGTCATATGGTGGGGCCTCCTCTCCACTAGCTGCAGCAGAGGTCGAGGGCTGGTCAATAGACTGGCTAGTGGTAGGGGCCCGCTGCTGTGCAGTCCATTCCCTCATGATGTTGGGCCATGTCTGCCAGCACCCCTGCTATAGACAGCATGGTGGTGTTGAGGGCCTGCAAGTCCTCCCTGATCTCCTGATGGTGTTCCTCCTGCAGCCGCTTGTTCTCCTGCGTGTTGTTCAGGATCTGGCCCCTCGTGTCCTGGGATTGTTGGTAGGCACCCAGGACATTGGTGAGTGCCTCCTGGAAAGTCGGCTCCCTGGGTCTCTCCTCCCCCTGGCGCACAGCAGTCCTCCCAGTGTCCCTGTTGTCCTGTGCCACTGAGTCCTGAACGGTGTGCCCACTACCACTGACTCCAGGTCCCGGATTGTCTTGGGTATGAGGTGTGGTCCCTTTGCAGGTGGTAACACTGCTAATTGACGTGTCCTGGGGACAGAGGTGTGGGTACGCTGGGTGGGTGCTATGGTGTTGGTAACTGATGGGGGGGCTCTGTGGTGGACTGGGAGTGGGCTGGGGTGACTGACTGTCCAGTGGTCCCTGATGGCCCAGGTTGTTGATCCAGATCCTGGAGTCCAGAGTTACTGTCATCACTGGGGGCATATTCTGTTGGGCGACTGGATAGTAGTGGCACCTCCTCTCCACTGAGATTGGTTGGGGCACTGGTGGGGATGTAAGTCATGTATTATGCTTCATGCCCGTGACATGTTGTACATCCCTATCTTCCCCTCTATGGTTGCTTTTGCCCTGCCACCTTTGATTGTGTATGGTGATGTATTGTGGGATTCTTAGTTCCCCTATGCTGTGCATGCTTTGTGATGGGTGTCCATGCAGGTCTGGGAGGGCTGTCCATGCATTGGTATGGCATGCAGTGCTGGGTACTGGAGTTGGTCATATGTCCTGTGAGCTGTGGCAGTCCTCTGTATGGCGAGCTGGTGCCTTGCTGCCATGGAACACACCTTCCCCTGTAGGTCATTCCACCTCTTCCTGATGTTGTCCCTTGTTCTTGGATGCTGTACCACAGCGTTCACCCTGTCTACTATTCTCCGCCATAACTCCATCTTCCTTGCAATGGACATCTGCTGTACCTGTGCTCCAAACAGTTGTGGCTCTACCCTGACTATTTCCTCCACCATGACCCGCAACTCCTCATCTGTGAAACGGGGGTGCCTTTGTGGGGCCATGGGTGTTGTGTGATGTGTGTAAGTGTGTGGGTGTTGGGTGGTGTGATTGGGTGTGCATAGTTGAGTGTCTGAGGGATGTGTGGGTGTGTGTGTGTATTTGTTGCAGTGGTCTTGATGTCTGCCTGGTGGCAATGATTTGTATTCGTAAAGGGTTATGGGTAATGTGGGTGTGTGTTTTATAGTGCTGTGAGTGGGTGGGTGTGGTGTGTGTATGGGTGTCAGGTGTGTGTTGTTTGAATTGGCCAATGTTGCGTGTAGTTTAGTATTTCGGTGTCCATTCTGAGTGTGGCGGCATGTACCACCAATGGTTTACCGCTGTTTGAATGTCTGCAGTGGTGATTTGTGGGTCATGATGTGGTGGACATTGTTCTGTTGGCGTAATGGTATGGGTGTTGGGACCAACAGTTTACCACTGACCTTTGGACTGCCATACTTGTGTATGTGGCTGTATTCTGTCAGTATGGTGTGTATGTTGTAACATAACAAATGGATATTCCCCACCACAGCAGTATGTTGGCAGCCGCCAGAGTGGCGGTAAGCGTTTTTTACCGCCAATGTCATGATGAGGGACTATGGCCCTCATTCTGACCCTGGCGGTCTTTGACCGCCAGGGCGGAGGACCGCGGGAGCACCGCCGACAAGCCGGCGGTGCTTCAATGGGGATTCCGACCGCGGCGGTAAAGCCGCGGTCGGACCGGCACCACTGGCGGGGTCCCGCCAGTGTACCGCGGCCCCATTGAATCCTCCGCGGCGGCGCAGCTTGCTGCACCGCCGCGGGGATTCTGACCCCCCCTACCGCCATCCAGATCCCGGCGGTCGGACCGCCGAGATCCGGATGGCGGTAGGGGGGGTCGCGGGGCCCCTGGGGGCCCCTGCAGTGCCCATGCCACTGGCATGGGCATTGCAGGGGCCCCCGTAAGAGGGCCCCTACATGTATTTCACTGTCTGCTGCGCAGACAGTGAAATACGCGACGGGTGCAACTGCACCCGTCGCACAGCTTCCACTCCGCCGGCTCGATTCCGAGCCGGCTTCATCGTGGAAGCGTCTTTCCCGCTGGGCTGGCTGGCGGTCTGAACGAGACCGCCCGCCAGCCCAGCGGGAAAGTCAGAATTACCGCCGCGGTCTTTCGACCGCGGAACGGTAACCTGACGGCGGGACTTTGGCGGGCGGCCTCCGCCGCCCGCCAAGGTCAGAATGAGGGCCTATATCTAGGAAGTTACTATTAGTGAGTAGGAATGTGCTTTTATTAGAGACATTTGAACTTTGATTATAAGCTTTTTGAATATTTGCTGGAGAAAAGCTTGATGAACTTTCTAGAAGATCAAGGTAACTTTTTGTAAAATAATGCAAGCTTTTGCAAAAGAGTCTATTTATTCCAATATTTGATTTGCTCAAAATAGAAAAAAGGACTGAAAAAGATAGTTGATGTTTTGCAGCCGCATTTGCATTTAAAAAAAAAAAAAAAAAATTTCTTCCGGAATTAGAGAAGTCACGGAGTCTACTAGAAACAAAAGGAGTAAGCTTATGTGTATGGGTAGGAGTGTTAGTTGTGATAGTCATAATGATCATATTATTATTTCTCATTGGATTGTGTTTACCCAAATGTAGTGATTTATGAGAGGTAAATCCACAAGTGCCCTGAGTTGTGCAAGCCCAATAGCAAATCAAAAGTCTTTGCTTAATGAGAAAGAATTAAATGCAGATGGATCCAAATGTGATTTGTCTACCATTGTCTATTACAAATTACTAAACAAGAATGTAAACACCATGCAAGTAAAAGATTGTTACATGGACACACAATTGCCTTCATCAGTCAGTCAGGGAATCACTTATGATAATATCCCTGTAGCCTGATATTAACATTTTTGTATCAGCAGGAATAATATCAATATTATTATTCAAACTATCACCTCATGTTCTCGATTGTCCCAATCATAAAATATTTGAGCAGAATTGCTAAAGCGAAAAACATTGACATAGTAGGTTTCTTTGAAACTATATTGACATTTGGAACAGTTTTTGCCCATAGAAACAACCTTATCTGTATTCTTACCCCAGTAGAGAATGTATTCTTTGGACAAGTTGAAGACAGAATAAGAGCTATGAAAGCTAAATTAGAAAAGGCATTAGTGCTACCTAGTTGAAAAAGGGAAAAAACTCTTTAATTTGTAGGGAGTCAAGGATCCCTTGCTTTAGAATGGCAACACATAGGGAAATTATGTATTAAATAGACCCAAATCGAAAACTGACACAATTTTTGTAGGGACTAGTGAATGTAGACATTTTTGTTTTTGTTTAACCCCTTCGCTGCCAGGCCTTTTCCCTCTCAGGTGCCTGGCCTTTTTTGGGCTATTTGGGGCAGTTCATGCTTAGGCCCTCATAACTTTTTGTCCACATAAGCTACCCACACCAAGTTTGCACCCTTTTTTCCAACATCCTAGGGATTCTAGAGGTACCCAGAGATTGTGGGTTCCCCTGAAGGAAACCAAGAAATTAGCCAAAATACAGCAAAAATTTAATTTTTTTAAACAAAAGGGAAAAAAGGACTGCAAGTGGCTTGTGTTTTTTTTCCCTGAAAATGGCATCAACAAAGGGTTTGTGGTAATCACCATCTTCCCAGCTTTCAGGAACAAGCAGACTTGAATCAGAAAACCCAATTTTTCAACACAATTTTGGCAATTTACTGGGCCACACCCATTTTTAATATTTTCTGTGCTTTCAGCCTTCTACAGTTAGTGACAGAAATGGGTTTCAAAGCTAAACATTTCTGAAAAGTAGGCAAAACTCTGAATTCAGCAAGGGGTAATTTGTGTTGATCCTACAAGGGCTTCCTATAGAAAATAACAGCTGAAATAAAAAAATATTGAAATTGAGGTGAAAAAAACAGCCATTTTTCTCCATGTTTCACTCTGTAACTTTCTCCTGCGATGTCAGGTTTTTAAAGCAATATACCGTCACGTCTGCTGGATTCTTCTGGTTGCGAGGATATATAGGGCTTGCATGTTCATCAAGAACTCTAGGTACCCAGAGCCAATAAATGAGCTGCACCTTGCAATGGGTTTTCATTCTATACCGGGTATACAGCAATTCATTTACTGAAATATAAAGAGTGAAAAATAGGTATCAAGAAAAACTTGGTATTTCCAAAATGGGCACAAGATAAGGTGTTGAGAAGCAGTGGTTATTTGTACATCTCTGAATCCTGTGGTGCCCATATTACCATGTGAATTACAAGGCATTTCTCAAATAGACATCTTTTTTACACACTGTCTTACCTTTGGAAGAAAAAAATGTAGAGAAAGACAAGGGGCAATAACACTTGTTTTGCTATTCTGTGTTCCCCCAAGTCTCCCGATAAAAATGGTACCTCACTTGCGTGGGTAGGCCTAATGCTTGCGACAGGAAACGCAACATGGACACATCACATTTTTACATTGAAATATGACGTGTTTTTTGCAAAGTGCCTAGCTGTAGATTTTGGCCTCTAGCTCAGCCGGCACCTACCAAACATGCACATTTTTAAAAGCTAGACACCTAGGGGAATCCAAGATGGGGTGACTAGTGGGGCTCTCACCAGGTTCTGTTACCCAGAATCCTTTGCAAACCTCAAGATTTGGCCAAAAAAATACTTTTCCCCCACATTTCGGTGACAGAAAGTTTTGGAATCTGAGAGGAGCCAAAAATTTCCTTCGACCCAGCGTTCCCACAAATTTCCCAATAAAAATGGTACCTCACTTGTGTGGGTAGGCCTGGCGCCCATGACAGGAAATGCCCCAAAACACAACGTGGACACATCACATTTTCCTAAAGAAAACAGCTGTTTTTTGCAAAGTGTCTCGCTGGGGATTTAGGCCTCTAGCTCAGACGGCACCTAGGGAAACCTAGCAAACCTGCGCATTTTTGAAAACTAGACACCTAGGGGAATCCAAGATGGAGTAACTTGAGGGGCTCTCACCAGGTTCTGTTACTCAAACTCCCTTCCAAACCTCAAAATCTGGCCAAACAAACACCTTTTCCTCACATTTCCGTGACAGAAAGTTCTGGAATCTGAGAGGAGCCACAAATTTCCTTCCACCCAGTGTTTCCCCAAGTCTCCCGATATAAATGGTACCCCACGTGTGGGTAGGCCTAGCACCCGCAACAGGAAATGCCCCAAAACACAACGTGGACACATCACATTTTCCCAAAGAAAACAGAGCTGTTTTTTGCAAAGTGCCTAGCTGTGGATTTTGGCCTCTAGCTCAGCCGGCACCTAGAGAAACCTAACAAACCTGTGCATTTTTTAAAACTAGACACCTAGGGGAATCCAAGATGGGTTGACTTGTGGGGCACTCAACAGGTTCTGTTACCCAGAATCCTTTGCAAACCTCAGAATGTGGCCAAAAAAAACTTTTTTCTCACATTTCGGTGATAGAAAGTTCGGGAATCTGAGAGGAGCCAAAAATGTCCTTCCATCCAGTGTTCCCCCAAGTCTCCTGATAAAAATGATACCTCACTTGTGTGGGGAGGCCTAATGCTCGCAACAGGAAATGCACCAAAACACTATCTGGACACATCAAAATTATCAAATACAAAACTACCTGTTTTTGCGGGGGCACCTGCGTTTTTGGTCCTAGGCTCAGCAGCCATCTAGGGAAACCTACCAAACCCAGACATTTCTGAAAACTAGACACCCGAGGGAATCCAGGGAGGTGTGACTTGCATGTATCCCCCAGTGTTTTCTTACCCAGAATCCACAGCAAACCTCACATTTAGCTAAACAAATCACATTTTTCCCACATTTCTGTGTGGGATCACCACACCGGGACAAATTTCCTACCACCCAACGTTCCCCTCAATCTCCTGGTAAAAATGATACCTCACTTGTGTAGGTGGGCCAAGTGCCTGTGACAGGGAAGAGCCAAATACATGTGGAAATAGAGGGGGAACCAAAACAGAGCCAAAAGGGCAGTTTGAAACAAAACCTTTTTAGGCTACAAGTGCAGCAGAATTTGTATCGATATAGATGAGACAATGTTGGGTGGTAGGAATTTTGTGGATTCCTGCAGATTCCAGAAGGTTCCATCACAAAAATGTGGAAAAATGTGTGATTTCCAGCAAAGTTGGAGGTTTGCAGAGCATTGTGGGTAAGAAAATGGTGTGGGTGCATGTGAAGCACACCACCCTGGAATCAACCAGATGTTTATTTTTCAGATGTGTCTAGGTCTTGTTGATTTTTCTACATGGCAGCGTTCCAAAGTAGAAGAAAGTGCAGCCCTCACCATTCCAAGTGGGACTATTTTGAGAGTTACCAAGCTCTCATGGCCCAAATGTAAAACCAAAACCCCAAATAATCAAATGTCCTCTTGCTTGCTGTGGATAAGATGTTTTAGTGTGCGGGGGAGAGGTGAAAGACTGTTACCCCCTTCAGTTGGTGTGGGGGCATAACCAGGGCCATACTGGTTGGTAGCCACCACCCCACAATTTTATTTTTTTATTCCCTGGCATCTAATAGACTTTCTGCCCCCCCAGGGTGTAGGTAGGGGGTAATTGCCCAATCTGCCCACTGGTGGACAGAACAACTTTGGCCCCATTTATTTGCGGTGGGGGATATGGCCATACCCCCCACCCTCTTATTTTGAAACACAAAATCTTCCCTGGTCTCTGGTGTGCTTTCTGCCCCCCTTGGGGGCAAACGGGCCTTCCAAGAATATATGGCCAAAAGTAATGTGCCCCCATGGGGAGCGACCCTTGCCCAAGGGGCTGCCCCCCACACAAAACACACACATACATGCACACTAATCCCTGGTGTGTAGTGGTTTCTGCCCCCCTTGGGGCAGATTGGCCTAACAAAAATAGGCAGATTTGCCCCCAATAGGGGCAGAAGTGGCCTAAATACAATTCCCCCCCCCCCCCCCCCATATTGGCCTAACAAAAATAGGCCGATCTGCCCAAAACGGGGGCAGATATGGCCAAAATACAATTTCCCCCTCAGGAGAACGACCCTTGCCTAAGGGGTCACTCCCCATACATAAAAACATAAAGTAAATGCAAATATATATATTTGCATGGTGTCTAGAGGTTTCTGCCCCCCCGGAGGCAGATCGGCCTAATTATATTAGGCCGATCGAAATGGCCTAGAAATAATTTGCCCCCCCTGGGAGTGACCCTTGCCTAAGAGGTCGCTCCCCACATATTAAAAAAAAATGTATCCCTGGTGTCTAGGGGTTTTCTGCCCCCGGGGGGGAAGAAATGGCCTAAAAAATATTCCCCCCCCCCAAGGGTGCGGGCCTTGCCCTAATTATATTAGGCCGATCTGCCCTCAGGTGGGGCAGAAATGGCCTAAAAATAATTTGGCCCCCTGAGGAGCGGCCCTTGCCCCTGGTGTCTAGTGGTTTCTGCCCCAGGGGGGCAAAAATGGCCTAAAAATAATTTGGCGACCCTTGTCTAAGGGGTCACTACCAACACATTAAAAAATCAACAACAAAAAATGTATCCCTGGTGCCTAGGGGTTGGCAGAAATGGCCTAAAAATAATGTGGCCCCCTAGGGAGCAACCCTTGCACAAGGGGCCGCTCTCTTTATTGAAATACATTTAAAAAATCCCTGGTGTCTAGGGGCATTTTTGCTGCCCGATCACGCAGAAATGCTTCAAGAGACATGAAAGGAAAGGTCTTTCCTTTCCTTTCATGTCTCTCCCACCACACCTCCTGGTCGGAAGAGAAATGCAAGAGCATTTCTCTTCCGGGATCGCGTGATGTCATCAGACCTCACTGGGGGGATGGGCGGTGGTCGGTGGTATAAGGGGAACGATTCCCCTTCCATCACCAACTGGGGGATGTGGGCCGGGTGCTGGACAAGCTGGTCTCGTCCCAGGCGCATGGGAACCGTGTGCCAGAGCAAGACCAGCTCGCCCGTGGCACCCAGCGGGTTAAAAGTGTTTGGACTTTTCTGTTAGCTGGACAAGACCCGGCCATGCCAGGTGTTTATTTCATTTGTGGGGAAAGTACCTACTACAGGCTGCTGAAAATCTGGTTGGGTTCATGTGCCCTCAGAGTAGTCCTTCCAAAGATTTATCATGTGGAAAATTTCAATGACTGTGTCTGTTGTACGAAACCAAACAACAGTTAGGAGAGGTGCAGGTGCTTCAGAGATTGTAGATAATATTTTTGGTGGCATAATTCTATCAGTGGGTGTTATCCTGAATGATCACAAGATAAGGAAATTGTCAATGATTGTAGATAAGCTATCTAGAGATACAGCAGGTGCATTCTTGTTAGTTGACACAGAAATAGTTGTCGTAAGATCAATGGTTTTACAAAAATTGGCTTGCATTAGACATCCTTCTCACAAAAGAGGGTTGAGTTTGCAAAATATTACAGGTTCAAAGGGTGCTGCACTCACATTCCTGCTTCTGAGAAACTGAGAAAGTATATTTTGAACATGACAGTATTGAAAAAGGACCTGAAGGATCTAAAAGCGACAGGTGCTGGGAAACAACAGGCAATGGTTTTTCAGCAGCTGGAAGGTGGTTTGGGAAAATAGGGAAATAACTTATTGGAATCATCTTGAGACCTATAATGATAATAGCCTTGCATGCCTTAGTTGCTGCTGGCCTTTATAAGTTGACCAAGAAGCAGAAAGGAATGAGAGCAAGGAGAGAATATAGGAGAGAGGAGTATGAGATGGTGTAGGAGGCTGGCCTGGTTTGTAGTGGGTACCTGGGGTACTTACACCTTGTACCAGGTCCAGTTATCCCTTATTAGTAAAATGTAGTAGTGTTCTAGCAGCTTAGGCTGATAGAGGTATCTATAGCAGAGCAGCTTATGCTGTACTGGGAGACATGCAAAGCTCCTGAAATACCACTTATAGCTACACAGTACTTATACACAAGTAAAGATAATACTGAGTGTTACCAAAAATAAAGGTAGTTTATTTGGGTGACACAAGGCCAAAAATATCTTAGAGGCAATACCCCTTCTGGAGGTAAGTATTATAGACCATATATACACTAGATACCAAAATAAGGTAAGTAATTAGACATAGGGTAGTGCAAACAATAGAAAATGCTATAGAATGCAATGGGAGAAAATAGGTCTAGGGGCAACACAAACCATATACTAAGAAAACGGAATGCGAACCACAACTTTCCCCTTGACAAGTGTAGTGTGTAGAGAATCGCTGGGAGAGTAAGAAAGCCACAAAGGTGAGTAAAATACCCCACCCCAGAGGCCAGGAAAGTAGGAGTAAAGTACTGCAAGTTTCCTTAGACACACTACAAGTTGTGATTAGAGTTATTGCAAGAACCAAGCAAGACTGCAAACAACAACTGGTGGATTCCTGGACCTGAAGACCTCCAAAAGTCCAAAAGTCAGAAGAAGTTCCAGGAAGGACAGGAGCCCCTGCCAACCTGGAGGAGGGTGCAATAGAAGAATCCCCGGTTGGACAAAGACTGCAGAAATGCACCAAAGGAAGATGGCTGTGAGTTCCTGCATGATACAATGGATGTACCACAAAGAGATGTTGGATGCAGGTGAGTTTCGGTGCTGGATTCGTCCACCAAGCCTTGGTTCAAGCAAAGTCACGTTTTGTGTCAAAGTGGCGCTGCCTGGACCCAGGAGGGACCTTGGGGCCTCAACTCAGACTGAGGAGGCAGAGGGGCTCACAACACTGGTGGGAACCCACAGATGACCAGGCAGCACCCACAAAGGTCCCAGGACACAGGGACACAGAAGGTGCAAATTGCGGTTAGTGCAGCACTACAAAAGAGGGTCCCACGCCGCCGGAGGTCAACTCAGCAAGTTGAGCAGCACAGGATAGAGTGCTGGGGACCTGGGCCAGGATGTGCATGAAGGATTCTTGCAAATAGTGCACAGAGGCCCCAGGAGGTGAAGATGATGCAGTGCACAGGGGTACTGTCGCTAATGGGGAAGGCAAGCTCTTATCTCCTACAAATTTTGACAGCAGGACCTTAGGACAGTCTGTGTCAAAGGGGTCCACCACCTGTGTTCCAAGGAGCACACTTGTCACCAGGAAAGGAGTCCAAGAGAACCGGTTGTCGACTTAGAAGCTGCCTGCAAGAGCAAGGTAGTGACTCCGTCACTCCACGGGAGATTTCTTCGGTCCTTCTGGTGCAGGGTTAAGACAGGGAGTCCCCAGAGTGTGCACGCTGTGGAAACTGTTGCAGTTGATGGCTGGAGCTGAAGTTGCAGAGGGAAGGTAGTCCTTCTGGATACTTTGTTGCTGTTACAGCGGTTCCTGGAACAGTCTGCGGTCGATCCGAAGTCAGAGGATGAAGTAGTAGTTGCAAAGGATTCCTGCTGGAAACTTGCAAGTAGAATCTGAAGAGAGACCCACCGGAGAGACCCTAAATAACCCTGAGAGAATGGTTGGCTACTTTATCCGGTATGGACCTATCAGGAGGGGTCTCTGACGTCACCTGCTGGCAATGGCCACTCAGAGGCCTCCAGAGTGCCCCCACACCTTGGAATACAAGATGGCTGAAGTCTGGGACACACTGGAGGAGCTTTGGGCACCACCCCTGGGGTGGTGATGGACAGGGGAGTGGTCACTCCCCTTTCGTTGGTCCAGTTTCGCACCAGAGCAGGGACTGGGGGTCCCTGCACCGGTGCAGACTGGCTTATGCAAAGAGGGCACCATCTGTGCCCTCCAAAGCATTTCCAGAGGCTGGGGGAGGCTACCCCTCCCCAGCCTGTAACACCTATTTCCAAAGGGAGCCGGTGTAATATCCTCCTCCCAAAGGAAATGCTTCATTCTGCCTTCCTGGGACTGAGATGCTTAGACCCCAGGAGGGCAGAAACCTGTCTGTGAGGTGGCAGCAGCTGTAGCTGCATTCCAAGCGTCAGAGAGCGGGTTTGGCAGTACTGGGGTTCTATGGTGGAGCCCCCAGGATGCATGGAATTGGCTCCTCAATACCAGATTTGGAATGGGGGGACAATTCCATGATCTTAGACAACTTACATGGCCATATTCAGGGTTACCATTGTGAAGCTACATATAGGTATTGACCTATATGTAGTGCACATGTGTAATGGCGTCCCCGCACTCACAAAGTCCAGGGAATTGGCCCTGGACTGTGTGGGGGGACCTTTGCTAGTGCAAGGGTGCCCTCACACTTACTAACTTTGCACCTAGCCTTCAGTAAATGAATGTTAGACATATCGGTGACGTATAAGTTACTTAAGTGCAGTGAAAATGGCTGTGAAATAATGTGTGCACTATTTCATGAAGGCTGCAATGGCAGTCCTCTGAAAGTGTTTGTCTGAGCTCCTTATAGGTGGCAAAAGAAATGCTGTAGCCCATAAGGCTCTCCTGGAACCCCAATGCCCTGGGTACCTAGGTACCATATACTAGGGACTTATAAGGGGGGTCCAGTGTGCCAATTGAATCTGTAAATGAAGTCACTAGCCTATAGTGACAAATTTAAAAGCAGAGAAAGCATAAGCACTGAGATTCTGATTAACAGAGCCTCAGTGACACAGTTAAGCACTATTCACAACACACACATTAGGCCACAAACTATGAGCACTGGGGTCCTGACCAGCAGGATCCCTTGAGACAGGAAAAAACATACTAACATACAGGTAAAAATTTGGTAACATGCCAAGAAAGATGGTACTTTCCTACAGATGGAAACTAGACAATGCCTATATTACAGTGACATCAAGCAGTTCGAGGAATCCAAAAGATCTTTCATGGAATGGCCTCTGAAATTTTGAGTTGTCTCATTGAAAATGAGAGATTAAAATGTATGTGATGGCCTGATTCACCATCAGAGGGGGTACTGATGCAGCAGACATTTTAGTATTGTCCCTAATGGCACTTTGATCACCTATATGTGACAGTCTGTGCATTTTAATCAATGTATTAATAGTTTTGTTGTAAAGTGCTGCACTGAAAGCTATAATAAAGTGCATACACTGTAGAATAGGTTGTTGAAAGGCAGGTGGTATAGCCTTAAAGTTTTATGTTTAACAGAAGAATTTGTTTCTGTGTTATAGTTTATCATGTTAATTAACAGTTTTCACTAAAGCAGTAATGGTATTTAATGAAAGATGTGTTTTAAAAGGAACATGCAAATGTCGTCGGGCCCAAATCACGAAGGTAAACTTAGACATTTGGGGGGTCATTCTAACTTCGACGGGCGGCGGAGGCCGCCCGCCGAAGTTCCCCCACCAAAATACCACTCCGCGGTCTAAAGACCGCGGAGGGTATTTTGGGATTTTCCCTGGGCTGGCGGGCGGCCGCCAAAAGGCCACCCGCCAGCCCAGGGCAAATCAACCTTCCCACGAGAACGCCGGCTCAGAATTGAGCTGGCGTAGTGGGAAGGTGCGACGGGTGCTGTTGCACCCGTCGCGTATTTCAGTGTCTGCATAGCAGACACTGAAATACTGAATGGGGCCCTCTTACGGGGGCCCCTGCAGTGCCCATGCCATTTGCATGGGCACTGCAGGGGCCCCCAGGGGCCCCGCGGCACCCCCTACCGCCATCCTGTTCCTGGCGGGAGACCCGCCAGGAACAGGATGGCGGTAGGGGGTGTCAGAATCCCCATGGCGGCGGAGCGCGCTCCGCCGCCATGGAGGATTCTGCAGGGCAGCGGGAAACCAGCGGGAAACCGGCGGGAGACCGCCGGTTTCCCGCATCTGACCGCGGCAGAACCGCCGCGGTCAGAATGCCCTTAGGAGCACCGCCAGCCTGTTGGCGGTGCTCCTGTGGTCGGTGACCCTGGCGGTCACCGACCGCCAGGGTCAGAATGACCCCCTTGGTCTTAACTTAGAGACCAAACGTCTAAGTTTACGACTTTGGGAATTCACAAAGGGCATTTACGAGTAGACTCTTTAAGTCCGCACTTAATGAACAAATCTTGTTTTCTACTAAAACATCTTTAAACTGCAAAAACAAATCTTCCTTTTATCATGGGAAATTTAAATACTTATTTACATAAGAATATTACTGCTGAATTGATTACAACCATGCTCCTTAATGGCTACTTTTCTGTAGAGACTTGCTATAACTACTTGGTCGGACCAATGTGGTCCAGTCTGAAGGTGAGGTGGAGTCAGTGCAGAGCAGCAGAAAATTTAAGAAGCGTCTCTGGTCCAATCTGAGAGGCTGCTGTTGATATTCTGAATTGGCAGAAGCCAGGGAAGCAAAGCCCCCCATGCCTACACAACATTGCAGCAATTACATTTTAGCAATGTGAGAACAGAGCTCGTCCGTTGCGGATGGGTAGGGTTTGTGAAGGACATAATTCCAGGTGGTCAGAGTACCCTGTCCCCAAAACTCTAAGTCCAAGCACCTCATTTAGAGATGGGTGGAACATAAGGTTACTGTCTACAGAGCACCTGTTGGCTCCTTTCATCAGAAAGCTTCCTTCAATAGCCCGAAGGAGTACGGGGCATAAGGGAAGGTCATTATATTGCCTGCCTTATTTAGGGTATACAGTGAAATGTCCTTTTTTATTGTATGTCACTGCCAGGAGAAACCTGGTAACGAGGGGCAGAAAAAAAACAATAAAGACCCCCCACACCCTGGACTTCCAGCTCTCTTGCTCACTGTCCACCCTGCCTGGCCACAGGGAGCATTTCTTCATAGAGATGAACATGCACAACCTTCAGCCAATAAGCTCCTGGAGTCATGAATCTGTATTTGTTGCAGTGTAAAATGTAGAATGGCCAACAAAAAGTGTAGAAAGTTTGCACATAAAATTTTGCTTTGTGTCTAGCCTTACACCCCTTACTACTGGCCACAAGCTAGTCTTCTCCAACTCCCAGCTATGTGCTAATATTGAAAATGTTGAATGAAGGTATTGGCATGATAAATAATATTCAATCTCATCTTCTGTGAAACTACACTTCCTAACAGTCGGTCACCACTATGAGAGTAAAGTCAAAATGTTGACCACTTTCATCTTCAGCATGCATATTTACAGCTTTAAATCATATTACTCTTACTTATGAATATATACGTATATCCATACATTGTATTGAAAATACTAATGCATCTCTGCATTATGTCCAGAAATCTATGATCACAATTCAACATTGTTAGTCCTGACATCCTTGGCGTGATTTCCACTGACTTTTGGCCCTCTGACCTCCTGTTTTTCTGACTTCATTTTTGCTGGCTTTAGGATTCTGTGCACCTTACCCCTGCTGACCAGTGCTAAGCTGCAGGTGCTTTGCACTCTAACCATGGTGATATTGGTATATCCACAATTGGCACATTTTATTTTCTTGTAAGTCCCTATTAAAGTGCACTATATGTACCCACGGCCTGTAAATTAAATGCTACTAGTGGGCTTGCAGCACTGATTGTGCCACCCATTACAGAAGCCCTTTAAAAAGTGTCCCTGGCCTGCCACTGCAGAGCCTGTGTGTGCAGTTTTAAACTTCCATTTCAACTTGGCAAGTGTACCCACTAGCCAGGCCTAAACATTCCTTTTTATTACATATAAGTTGACCCTAAGGTACACCCTAGTAAGCCCCAAGGGCAAAGTGCAGTATATTTAAAAGGAAGGTTGGGCATGTGCTTTTGAGTTTAACATGACCTGGTAGTGAAAAACTGCTAAATTCTTTTTCCACTACTGCAAGACCTATCTCCCATAGGGTAACATAGGGGATTACCTTGAAGCATCCTTTAAGTGTAACTTCCAGTTGGGAAAAGATAGCAATGTGGAGTTTGGTATCTCTGGACATCTCTATTTAAAAAGACAACTTATGGTGAAGTTGGATTTTAAATTGTAAGTCTGAAAATACCACTTTTAGAAAGTTGGCATTTTCTTACATTAACCATTCTGTGCCTCTGTCTTCTCTGAATACACATCTGGGGTGAATGACAGCTGGACTTTGTGCACCCCCCCTAGACAGTCACAAACAAAGGTAGAGGTAGCCTGGGTGTGACATCTGCATCCTGATGTCCCATTACCACGCTGATGGGAGGGAGGAGCTGACACCCCTGAATAGGGATGTGCCTCTCCTCCACACAAAGGGCTGCATCACCCCATCTAAAGTTTCCGGAGCCATGGAAGGAAGGGCAGTGAGCTTGTGCACTTCAAAGGCCTCTCTCTGAAGTCTCCCCCACTTTGAAGGCTCGTAAGGACTGGACCACAAACCCCACCACAATAGTACACTTCTGGATCTGAAGGACATTCTGCCAGGAAGAAGGACTGCTATGCGGCAAGGAGGGAAACTGATGGATTAAACCAAGATCTGTGACTGGGGTGAATGTTCGATTTGTTCAGCATTCCGTCCTTCAACTGTTCTTTTTGGATTTGTCGCCCCAAGTGAAAAGGGTATGCCAGACGTGGGTCCCGTGCTCACTATGCCACCAGATTCACGTTAGCCTGGCTGAAGAGGGGTGATACCCCGAAACCGGTCCCAGGATGCTTGTTTCTAGTCCAGGCAGGACCTCGTCTGGCAGTTCGGGTTGGACTTTTCCAATGGGGAACAAGGTCATGACTGATTTGCATATGACTGGGTCCAAACTGGAATGGCATGGTGAGCAAAAAACCTGATGGATTAAAACCAGATCTGCGCCTGGGGTGAATGTTTGATTTGTTCAGCGTTCCGTCCATCCACTGTTCTTTTTGCATTTGTCGCCCCAAGTGGGAAGGGTATGTCCAGACGTGGGTCCCTAGCTCACTATGCCACCAGACTCAAACTAGCCTGGCTGAGGAGCTGATGGGGGTGATATCTCAAAACCTGTTCCAGGATGCTTGTTTCTAGTTCAGGGAGGACCTAGTCTGGCATTTTGGGCTAGACTGCTCCCATGGGGAACAGGGTCAAGACTGATATGCGTATGGTTGGGTCCAAACTAGAATGGCATGGTAAGCAAAAACACTGATGGGTTAAAACCAGGTCTGTGATTAGGGGTGAATGTTTGATTTGTTCAGCATTCCGGTCATCAACTGTTCTTTTTGCATTTGTTGCCCCAAGTTGGAAGGGTATGCCCAGACATAGGTCCCCTGCTCACTATGCCACCAGACTCAAGCTAGCCTGGCTGAAGAGGGGTGATACCCGGAAACCAGTGCCAGGATGCTTGTTTCTGGTCTAGGGAGGACCTGGTCTGGCATCTCGAGCTGAACTGTTCCCATGGGGAACAGGGTCAAGACTGATTTGCATATGGCTGGGTCCAAACTGGAGTGGCATGGTGAGCAAAACAATTGATGGATTAAAACCAGATCTGTGACTGGGGGCGAATGTTTGATTTGTCCAGCATTCTGTCCATCAACTGTTCTTTTTGCATTTGTTGCACCAAGTGTGAAGGGCATGCACAGACGTAGGTCCGGTGCTCACTATGCCACCAGATTCAAGCTAGCCTGGCTGAAGAGGGGTGATACCCCGAAACCTGTCCCAGGATGCTTGTTTCTAGTCCAGGTAGGACCTGGTCTGGCATTTCAGGCTGGACTATTCCCATGGGGAACACAGTCAAGACTGATTTGCATATGGCTGGGCCCAAACAGGAATGGCATTGTGAGCAAAAAAACTGATGGATTAAAACCAGATCTGTGGCTGGGGGTGAATGATTGATTTGTTCAGCATTCTGTCCATCAACTGTTCTTTTTGCATTTGTTGCCCCAAGTGGGAAGGGTATGCCCAGATGTGGGTCTGGTGCTCACTATACCACCAGATTCAAGCTAGTCTGGCTGAAGAGGTGTGATTCCCTGAAACCGGTCCTGGATGCTTGTATCTGGTCCAGGGAGGACCTGGTCTGGCAGCTCGGGCTGAACTGTTCCCATGGGGATCAGGGTAAAGACTGATTTGCATATGGCTGGGTTCAAACGGGAGTGGCATAGTGAGCAAAACAACTGATGGATTAAAACCAGATCTGTGACTGGGAGTGAATGTTTGATTTATTCAGCATTCCTTCCATCAACTGTTCTTTTTGCATTTGTTGCCCCAAGTGGGAGGGGTATGCCCAGACTTGGGTCCTGTGTTCACTATGCCACCAGATATAAGCTAGCCTGGCTGAAGAAGGGTGATACCTTGAAACCGGACCCCAATGCTTGTTTCTGGTCCAGGGATGATCTGGTTTTGCAGTTTGGGCTGGATTGTTCCCATGGGGAACAGGGTCAAGACAAATTTGAATATGCCTGGGTCCAAACTGGAATGGCATGGTGAACAAAAAAACTGATGGATTAAACCTAGATCTGTGACTGGGGGTGAATGTTTGATTTGTTCAGCATTCCGTCCATCAACTGTTCTTTTTACAGGAGGGGATTGACACTCTGCTCAACTGCATTGCTATGTTGGCATGTTGTCTCTTGCCTGGGAGTAAGAATGACTGGACTCTGCTCTCTACATCATCTACAGACCAAGTGACTCCAAGGGCATGCTGGCTTGCCTCTTGTTCTGGAAGTCTCAGGGCCATCAAAGACTCTCCCTCAACTCTACTAGAGCTCCAGGACTGTCGTCTTGTTTTTACATTTTTATTTATACATTTTTATGAGACATTAACAGTGCGTTCAACACTTTGGCAAAGCAAGACATGGCATGGTGATATGAGATAAGACATGGTAATATGGCAAGGGCAGATACACAGTACAAAACGTAACATTTTAGAAGTCACAAAAGTGGAACAAGTTGAATCACAAAAAATCAGGTCCAGCAGTGGTCTCTAGAATACAATAACATCTCAGCATACTATAGTATAATCGCATTGCGCCACAGGTGGCAACTGAGTTTACGAAGTCCTTATTTGGTGTAAAATAATCCCCAATGGAAGCTCAAACTTCTTCCTGAACTACAGTATCTAGTAAAGTTTTGGTTTTGAGTCGCCACAATGGCATGCAAGCCCATTTATTAGGCAAAGCTATTTGTAGCACCACAGGGGAATGGTCAAACAATGTTATTGATAAATGCTGGATACTTTCATCTATTCCACCACATCCTGCAATCACACCCAGAAGTCAAGCTTTGATAAAGTGTTAACTACAGAAGGGTTGAAGGTGTAATCCTGAATCCTGCCATGTAGCGATCTCCAAAGATTGATCAGGTCACACTGCACAATGGTATCTAAAAAGGCTGCACGAGCCTTGGTGAGGCGATGCTCGTGGTAATCCGAACAGTCTAGGTCAATAACTAACCCACACACAAATAATCGTACCAGGGTCAACTTCCAGGCAGTGTTTGAGCGCAGACTGAAAAAAGTCAGGGCCCTCAGAGTTAGGACCATATGTGTTTACTAGTGTAACGTACATAATCAATTAGGCCCTGCACAAATAAATATCATCCGTCAAGGTTCATGAAAGTCGTGAGGTGCCAAAAAGGTACTGGCTTTCTAATGATTGCAACCCCTCTGGAATAGGAGTAAGAAAGAAAAAAGTATTGGTACGGGCCCCATCTAGTGAGTAGCCTCGATTCATTCCATGCAATAAGTGCATTTCCTGCTAAAATATATAAGGCAAGAATCTGCCAGCATCTACAAGGGTTATTAAGCCCTCGGACATTCCAGGTGACAAATTGAATTGAATGTCTGCTATCATCAGGTGTGTGTACCATTAAATATAAGAAACTCAGGCTAGTATGTATGACATTCCAGACTCATGCCAGAGCGTTGCCTGTTTTCGCTGCTATATCGAACACCCCTTCCTCCCACCACGCTACCCTCCCACACCAAGACCCAAACTCCAAGTGATACCCCCGAACACAGTGAAAAGACAAATCTAAAATAAAATGACTGAATATAACCACATTCATATATCATAGTGTAGAGCAAGGCCTAAATCAGGGGGCAGCAAGAGCACTGGTAAGATAAAAAACAACCAGCCAAATAATCGCATATTCACAGGATATGACCAGTAGCACTCAGCAGTAATATGCATATATCAGTTAGGACCAACCATTTCAATGATACAATCATCAATAGCCAACCGATTTTATCATAACATCAAGCGTATCAGAAAACCCAAACTTATTTAGCTAGCATGAAAATGAGTACATATCATGGTAAAAGTTATATATATTGGAACATGTTGCCTATGAAGCCATTCATTCCACCTCATCAAGAAGTGAATCATCATCAGCGATTTCATGAGATGGAGTTGTTCCCTGTGATGGAGAGTGCTTTTTCAGAAAGGCCAGTGCAGTCGCAGACTCAGTGGAGATCCTTTGCTTCCCCTTCCAGGAAAAGCGCAATTTTGCTGGGTAGAGCATGGCATATGTTATGCCACGCCCCTTCAGTTTCTTTTTAACTGGAAGGAACTTCCTGCAAGCATCTTGCCAGTTTGCTTAAAATCAGGAAAGAAGGAGAGGTACATTCCCTCATAGCAGTTCTCCTTTGCTCCGTGAGACAAGCCAAGCAGTTGATCCCTGTCTCAGTAGTTTAAAAACTTAACAATGATGGGCATGGGAGGTGCTCCTGGTACCAGCCGAGGGGCTAATGACCAGTGAGCTGGCTCAATCACAAAGGACTGGGAGTAGCAGTCAGTGCCAAACAAAGTTAGGAGTAGCTTTTCTATGTTGTCTTCTGTGCGCTCCATCATTCTTTAGTAAATGTAAAAATGTAAATTAGCACTTGTATAGCGCACTACTCACCCGTTAGGGTCTCAAGGCGCTGTACTCATACCGCTATGGAACCCCTCCTGGCTTTTCCCTGTGAGGCGCCCACTCCTGAGCACCCCCAGGGTGAAGCCAGGCATCCAAGTGCTGTTGGGGCCATTGTGGAGATTAAGCAAGCTATTGCCCAGAGTTGCAGAGTGGGACCCATGAATTAGATTAGGCACCGAGGCGAGAATTATCTGGTCAAGGGGAATTGAGCCCAAGACCTGCCGAAGCGGGACTTGAACCCTGGTCTTGAGCCAGATCTCTGCTTCAGGGTCTGCCGCTCTAACCATTGAGCCAGACTTCTCCACTTGAGCCACACTTCTCCACTCTTCTTAGTTGCACTTTGCGCAGTTCTACTTTTAGTTCCTCTAATGTTTTGCTTGCTGTGTATGCATATCTTCTGCATCAGAGATACGCTGCTCTACATCTGTCAGCCTTGTATGTTGTTTATAATGGTGATCCTTCATATCATCCATGCGCCAAGTGAGGGAATCCAGTTTATAATCAATGGCAGTGAGACTTGTTTTCCTCTCCAGAAGGAGCCTTTCAATATCGTCTGTGGGGAGAATCACTCCCCACATCCCTTTCACCACCCAGCAGCTGGTCAGTGGTGGATGCAGGCAGCTAGGACTGCCTCCTAGTTTCAAAAGTGAGGCACTGTTGTTTAGCATCTGGTTTGCCCATGGTCAGAGGAGGATAGTCAGCCATTCAATTTGCGCAAGGCAGAGTAGGGCAACAAATATGTCTCAACTGAAGGGGCCCAAGGTGGTACAGTCAATTCACACTTGGCTGGTATTAGTAAGGTCACTTCTCACTACCCACCATGAGACATGATGCTGGTGGGGGTAATAAGAAAGATGCATGCATGTAGGGTGACACACTGTAAGCGTCTAAGTAGCAAGCGTAAAGACTGGTGCTATAGAAAGGCCCCTCATGTACTGAGCAGCATAAATCACTGAAATGATTGTACCATTGCAGGCAGGTCGCTCCCCGCTCCGCTGCCCAGCGCCACCACCTCACCGTTCAATTCCCTTTGTCTCTGCTTGCTTCGTTCCAGCTTCCCCAGCTGCTGCGTCCCCTGCGGCCCCTCCCACCTCCCCCCCTCCTCCTCCTCACCTCCACTTCTTTCTTTTTCCCGCCACTGCCATCCCCTATTCGTCCAGCCCTCCCTCCTCACAGCTGCCACTCCTTCCCTCCCTCCCCCCATTTATGGAAGCCGCGGCGCGGACGCGCAGTGGGCGCACCACAGGCACGCCAAAGGCAAGCCCGTCTGCGCCCGTCCGCGCCAAGACCACGCCCAGCGCCAGTCCCCCAGCCCCTCGCAGACAAGCCTATTCCCCCCTCATCCTCCACTCACTCAACCAAGGCCCTCGCCCCACCTGCACCCTTTCCAGCCTCACACACACTCATGGCCCTTTCACTTGCCACACCTGTCATTTTTCCTGCTCCTCCTCCCTCACACCACACACCAACCACAGTGTCCCCCCTGACAACACACACAACACCCCCAATGCAACACACACCTGTTCTGCCCCCACACCCACCAACCAGCCCCGCAGCACACCACCCCACAACCAGAACCCACCCCGCAACAACACCCTCATGCACCACACCAACGCCACCCACCACAACCGCCTCAACTGCCTGCTCCTCAACACCCGCTCGCTTCACAAACATGCCATAGAACTCTGGGACCTCATCACATCACACTCACCTGACATCGCCTTCCTCACGGAAACCTGGACCAACCCCTCCTTGGAACCCGACAAAGCCATCGCCACCCCCAAGGGATACAAACTCCAACGCAAAGACCGCCTCAACAGGCCAGGGGGTGGCATCACCATTCTACACAGGGACACCATCAAAGTCACCACCAGCTCCCAAGACACTACTGACATCACAGAACACATGCACTTCCTAATCCACATTAACAACAATTCCACCCTCAGAGGTACACTAATCTACAGACCACCAGGACCACGCCTTCTGCGACACCATCGCCGACACCATCAGCTTGCATGCCCTCACCTCCACAGACTACATCCTCCTCAGTGATTTCAACTTTCACCTGGGGAACCTACAAGACCACAACTCATCATCCCTCATAGACAACCTCACCAACCTCGGTCTCAAACAACTAGTCACCGCACCCAGCCACTCAGCAGGACACACGCTCAACGCAATTTTCACCTCAAGCCAACACATAGCCTACACCCACACCACCGAACTCCTCTGGACTGACCACCATTGCGTCCACTTCTCCTTCGCCAAACCCCCCACACACCACCATCAACACACCACACCCTACCGCATGTGGGACAAGATCCCCACAGAACACCTGAACTCCCAACTGGCTCACAACCCCCCTCCACACCAACGACCCCAACGCAGGAGCCCACAACCTCTCAAAATGGATCACCACCTGCGCAGACACACTAGCCCCCCTCAGAAAACACATCACCACCCACAACATCAAGAACACCGCATGGTTCACCCACGAACTCCAAGACTCCAAGCGCAATTGCCGCCAAGCGGAGAAAATATGGCGACAAGAACCCTCCACAACCAACTTCTCCACCCTCAAAGCCACCATTCGCACCCATCACCAACTCATACGCACTGCCAAAAAAGACCACTACAAGACACGCCTTGACAACAACTCTCAAAACAGCAAAGAACTCTTCACCATCATTAATGAACTAGCCAAACCCAAAGCCAGCAACATAGACCCTTCACACACACAGCCCCTATGCGACGCCCTCTCCAACCACTTCCACCACAAAATCCTGGACATCCACAACAGCTTCATACCACACACACCCACCACACACACCCCTCACTCACCCAACACAACCCCCACTCATGATCCCCCACCACACTCACCACCTGGGCCCCCACCACACACGAAGAAACCGAAAAAACTATGAACTCCATCTGCTCCGGATCCCCCTCCGACCCCTGCCCACATCGCATCTACAACAAAGCCAGCCCAACCATCGCCCCCATACTCCGCAACACAATCAACTCCTCCTTCGACTACGCCACCTATCCAGACCCCTGGAAGACGCGGAAATCACTGCACTCCTAAAAAAAAACAAAGCCGTCCCGGAGATCCTCTCCAACTATCACCCTATCTCCCTCCTCCCTTTCCCCGCCAAGGTCGCCGAGAAACTAGCCAACACCCGCCTATCCCACTACCTCGAAGAAAACAACACTCTTGACCCCTCATAATCCGGGTTCCGCAAGAACCACAGCACGGAAACCGCCCTCATCGCATGCACTGACGACATTAGGACCAAAGTCGACAAAGGCGCACTCATCCTTCTAGACCTCTCCGCAGCTTTTGACACTGTCTGCCACCACACACTCCGCACACGTCTCCACAAGATAGGAATTTGCCACAAAGCCTTAGACTGGCTCACCTCCTTCCTCACCAACCGGACCCAGAGAGTCCGCCTCCCACCTTTCCACTCCACCACCACCAAGATCATCTGCGGAGTCCCCCAAGGGTCCTCTCTCAGCCCCACACTCAACATTTACATGATCCCCCTATCCAACATCCTCCGACCTCACGGAATCACTATCCTCTCCTACGCAGATGACACCCACCTCATCCTCTCCCTCACCCGCAACCCCACCACCGCCAAAACCAACCTACACACAGCTGTCCTCAACACCGCCAACTAGATGACAACTAACCACCTCAAGCTTAACTCCAACAAAACCGAGATCATCATCTTCGGCCCCAACAAAACCATATGGGACGACTCCTGGTGGCCCACCGCCATAGGACCCGAACCCACCCCCGCAAACCATGCACGCAACCTCGGCATCATCCTGGACCCCTCCCTCTCCATGACACAGCAAATCAATGCTCTTACCTCCTCCTGCTTCCTCACACTCCGCACTCTAAAAAAATCCTTCAAATGGATTCCCCCTGAGACCAGGAAGACAGTCACCCATGCACTCATCAGCATCAGACTAGACTACGGTAACGCCCTCTACGCTGGCACCACACTCAAACTCACACACAAACTCCAGAGAATCCAGAACACAGCCGCGCGGCTCGTCCTTGGCCTCCCCTGTCATGAACGAATCTCATCACACCTCAAAACCCTTCACTGGCTCCCCATATACAAGAGAATAACATTCAAGATCCTCATCCACGCACACAAATCCCTCCACAACACTGGTCCGACATACCTCAACGAAAGAGTGAACTTTCACACTCCCACCTGCAACCTCCGATCAGCCAACCTCGCCCTGGCCACAGTCCCTCGCATCCAACGCACCACCATAGGAGGCAGGTCCTTCTCCTACCTCGCCCCCAAAACCTGGAACTCCCTCCCCACCAACCTCCGCAAAACCAAAGACCTCCTGCTCTTCAGAAAGGACCTCAAGACATGGCTGTTCGAACAGTGACCCTCCTGCCCCCCCCAAGTGCCTTGAGACCCTCACAGGTGCGTAGCACGCTATATAAATGTTTTGATTGATTGATTGTACTTACTGGACTGAAGGAGTAGAAGGAGAGCAGGCAGGGCACCCCCGTGTGCCAACATCAGCCATAGCAGGCCCCCTGTTGCTGTGATATCCATGAAGCTCATCTATAACTGGCGGGATAACTGTATGGATATAGGCAAAAGCTAGGTCTCAAATCCATGTGTATGCCAACAAGTCCCCTGCAGGCGCAGTACAGCTAGAAGCCCCAACATCAATTTTGGCGGCCCCTGTCAGGGAAAGTTCAGCCTCCCCTCCCCCAGCAGGCACAGACAGCCACCGCACCCAAGGAGCCGGAAACCACAGGCGGCGGCCCGGCGATACAGGCCCAGCACAGGAGGTCTTCCTCTGGGGTTCACTCATCAGGCACTGTGGCGGGTTCCGACCATATCTTGTGAGTGCAGCACAGCTGGTAGACTGTTCATGTCCCGATGCCAGTAGATTGCTAGCAGCCAAGCAGGATTTTATGAACGATATTTACTCCAGCTGACAGAGCGGAGTTCGCCGCCATCTTGATTCAGGGCCAAGCCACCCTGGACATGTCTTTAACCAGCTCCTGACCCCCAAGAGGCTACCTGCCAGTCCTGGCTTTTGCTCTTCAAATAAACCTTTTGGGCTTTTTTTTTATCTGAAAAGGACCGTTCACCCCAGAACCACGTTGCTCCCACAAAGTATCAGCATGAACATGAACAATTTTGCCTCCTCAAACGAAACACCATCTCCACTCACAACCGTGAGGTTCCAGCCCATCCATCCATGACGACACCCATCGGCTCTTTGGCCCTTGAATGGACTCTTCGCACCAAACTGAGAAGGTAAACCTCCAGAGGGACTTCCCTGGAACTGTATCCAACACGTGCTCCATCACGGTCGGCCTGAACTTTTGGATTTGACCTTGTCTAGTGCGACCAGATAGTCTTGGTTGAAGGTTTATGCTTCTAAACACTACATTGCAGCTAAATCCCTAAAAATGTATATCTTAAATTCTACTTATTGGATGTTCTGTAGTTTTGTTCTTCTGTATTTTTCTAAAGTGGTGTGGAGTCTTTTCATGGCATTTTCACTGTGTTACTGTAATTTAAGTGTTGCACAAATACTTTACACATTGCCTCTTAAGTTAAGCCTAACTGCTCTGTGCCCAGACAGCAGAGGGTGAGCACAGGTTAATTTAGGGAGTGTAGCTGACTTACCCTTGACTTGGATTGTGGTCCCTGCTTGGACAGGGTGCTTACCTCTGCTAACTAGAGACCCAATTACTAACAAACACTGAAAACTTGAGATAAGCATATTACAACAACTATAACTATTCTGGGGAGACCAACATCATCTCTATTACTAAAGGGTGAGATTAAAACATGGCAATTTATAACCACAGATTGATATAAAGAAAATAACAAGCTTTTCAGCCAGCTGCCAATCCTGAGCTGCATGTGTAATGAGTTAATTAAATGACTATGGGCACTCTTGGGGGATTACATTAATGTGTCACGATCTAACTATTGTTGTCTATAGAATTTCCAACTATCAGATAATGACAAACATTAAATTCTTTCCCTCAATTTCGCCCAACCACATCTGTAGTGAAAGAGGTCCCACTGTACGGAGTTGAATTTCATGTTTTCTATATCTCTTTATCTCCTGCTCAGTGAAACTAATATTGCTATTGCCAGATTAGCCATTCACTTATTCTGCATGCCCCAAAACTGCACTGATCTTTACAGAAATGTCCCACTGCCATAAAATGCTTTTTTTCTGGTAGCTATGAGCTAAATGATTAAAATGGAACCCAAACAAGACTTTTACAAGGAACACACACTGGTTTCAAATGATTTGTGGATGTTGTAGAATGTATACTTGTATTGTATTTGTCAAACCAAACTCAACCACTCACTGCATACCATTTAAGGGCCTGATTTGTGAAAAGTTAGCGCCACCTTTACGTCATTTCTTGACGCAAAAGTGGCGCAAACTTACAAAATATCATTTAGACAAAGTCCATCATGGGTTCCCCCACTGCGACCTTCACACTGATGCCTGCAGCCTCTTTGTGCAGGCCCCTCTCAACTGCGACCACCTTCAGTGACTACAACCTAACAGTCCACTGCACCTCTGCACCCAGACCCACCAAACCAAGCAGAAGAGGACCACTGGTGTCTTTGCATCCCCATGGCTCATGAGATTTGAGCCCATTCACAGGTTCACCCGGAATGGTCCCCCAGCCCATGCCTGCAGCCTGCTTCTGTTGGCACCCGCCACCAGTGACAGAAAGTCGACAGTCCAAGAACCCTCTGCAGCCAGACACCTCCGACCAATGAGAAGATGACCACTGATGTCCCTACACCCCTAAGCATCACAAGACCTGAGCCCACTTGATGGCTTACTCTGACTGTTCCCAGTCCTAACCTGCAGCTTTTTTTCAACTGGACCAATCCCCATTGACTAACATTAGGCACCTGATGCTGTACCACACCTCTGAACCCGACCGCCCCAGTGCCACCCAGTGTGAGCTGTTGGTGTGGCCTTGACCCTTGCCCAATATTTATCTTACGTCCAGGAGATTGGTTCCATAATTTAATGTACCATACCTGTTTGCAGTATTTGTTTTTCCTCCATAGGATAACATTGCAGCTTTCAAGAATTGCACTGTGTCCACTTTTCTAAACTGTAAAGATTTTTCTTGCAAAACATACTTATCTGATCATATTGATACCTGGTGCCAAACCATATATAAAGATACTTATATATTTTGTAAATTGGTGTGGATCTCTTTATTGTGTGGTGGGTGACTCTTGTTTATTGACTGTGTGTGTATTTGCAGATGTCTAATACTCCTCTCTGATAAGCCTAAGGCTGCCCGACCACACTACCTATTAACAACGCACCTTGGGTTTGCTAGAGCAAGCCATTGTCCACTAGTAAGGAAACCCCTGGACTCTTTGTACAGTATATATCATTTTTCTCTACTATATAAATAACCAGCTTCCTACACATACCTTGTGCACATGAAACACTTCAACCATGTGCTTTAGTACCAAGGAAAAAGTATGCTCTTAATTACAATATGTAACAGTTGTGGCTTCTATTTTGATGATCTATTTTCAAAGTAATGTTCATTATAAGAATAAGACCATCTCATGCTCTCCTGTCAGAGGGCTGAACAAAAGATTGGCTGAATGAGAGTCAGTACTGAAGAAGAGCTCCAAGTGTCCAAGCAAAGACTTACCTGGTAAGAGACAATACACAAAAAGAGTTCCAAACAACAAACAATAGAATACAGTCAGAGAATAGGAACTATGATAGGGATGAAGGAGTATGGTGTTCCAATCAATTCTGGAATTAGAATAAAAGTGATGCAAACTGAGGATAGCTAAGAAACTGGAATCATATGTATATGATATCTGGAGGTCAACTACTCTGAATTTGAACATACTTTCCATGTAATATAGTCATCAATTAAACATCCACATCTGATCAGTTGCTAAACAGCTCTCACACTAACATTAGCAGTACTGAACAGTCTCTCCTCTCTAGCCAATGAACCTCAAATCCACACGTACAGTTGCCAATCATTGTTCAATAAACACACTGTAAAACTGAAAAGAGTTGGTCAGAATCTTGAATGCACAGAGTGAAGATCTCTACGACTGATATGTGAAAATACAGTTCAGGGGCTATGAAAAAGCTGCAAAATAAGCTAAGAAAATATTTTGACCACAGCATGTACTCATAGCCCAAAAACCCAAGTTGTGAACTCTTCAAAATATCCAGAGAGTTTTTCATCCATGAAAGCTTGAAAAATGCATGTGTAACTTTGTGGTAAAGCTACAGTGGCACCTGTCCTTCAAACTGACGATCTCTAAAATTAGCACTGCTATCATCAATGGACCATAAGCTTAAATCTTTCCTTCCTGACCTCTTGGCCTTGAAGTATTATGTTCAAAAATATTATGCAAATGTACAAAGGTCATGTTCCACTTATGGCAATGAAAATCAAGGCCTCAAACATCTCAGTCTATCAATGCTGAGTCTGCTGGGTCAAACGGTTCCTCTATTAACTGTCCCCTGATGCTATGTGTCTGATCAACACCTGATTAGTAGAGGAGCTGAGCCAGTCCACCTGTTGCAGATGGGGATCATTCCTCTGCTGAAGAAACATTCAGTAGGCCCTGTGGTCCTAACCAATTACAGACAGAGTTAAATTCTACTATTCTTAGGCAACGTTTTGAATCGTTGTCATAAAAAAACTCCAACCATGCCTGGAGCCACCTTCTCCATGATCATCTATCTTCAGGCTGGGGAGAAGAGAATTTGTGTTAAAAATATCAGTGAAGATATCCTCATGGCTTAGATGAAGATTAATCGGCATCTTGATCCTCCTCGTTCTCTCTGCTCAGTATACCAGTGTGGATCAACCATTCTACCTGTTAGACCCGGCATCCTTGGCGTGGTCTCCCCTAACTTTTTTCCTCTACTTCCCAGGTTGTTGACCCAAAGCCCCAGACTTTAGATTTCTTCAAGATCACTTCTGGTTTCAAGAGGAACCTCTGCCAAGGAGAAGAGTTGAAGAGCTGAGGAGAAGTGCTGCCCCTGCCCGTGATTGTTCTTTGTTGGGCTATCCTGCAGTTGCTGCTTCTGCCGCTGAAGGGGACAAAGCCTGGACTTTGTTGTGCATTCCTGCTTGAGAAGAATCTCCAAGGGCTTGGACTGAGCTTGCCCCCTGTTCTGAAGGATTCCTCTGCCAGCACCTGGACTCTCTGCTGAGACTCTTGCCCTGCCAAGTGGCGCTCTATCCAGTCCCTGGGCCCTTGAGAGGTGAAGTTGGCAGAACAAGGACTGAAATCCATGCACAGAACACTGTGAGGGGAAGTTTTCGATGCGCTACCTGCTTCACAGCTAAAATCGACGCTCCACCTGCATCCTGGATGGGAGATCGACGCATCGAGGCTGGAGAAACAACACAACACCTGCTTACGGATGCTGATAACAACGCAAACCCCATGCAGCACTGTTTTCTATCACCGCGTGACCGGACTTCTCATGCATCCTTGCTGGGTGGCAAAGTCATTGCATAACTGCACGGATCCAAGGTGCCCTGTCTGAAAATCACAACATTGCTCTCTTGCGAAGGAGAGAAACGACACATCGCCTTCCCAACCGGAGAAGAAAACAACACACAATCCCACTTGTGAGTCAGGAATCGACGCATCGCTGACTTTTCCGACACATGCTCACCCTCGCGTCTTTATTTTTGACGCAAACCAGGTACTTTGTATAAAATCAACGTTTCCATTGTTTTCCATGAAGTTAGACTTTTATTCTTTTGAAAATTCATATCTTGATTTGTGTATGTTGGACTTTTGCTGTTTTGGTCTTCTTTGATTTAGATAAATATGGCCTATTTTTCTAAACTGGTGTGGTGTCCATTTTGTTGTGTTTTCAATGTATTACTGTGTTTGTCGGTACAAATACTTTACACATTGCTTCTGGGTTAAGCCTTTCTGCTCATGCCAAGCTACCAAGGGGGCTTATGGGGATTAACCAGGTGTGTTTCTCCTTTGCCCTGACTAGAGTGAGGGTCCTTGCTTGGACAGGGGGTAACCTGACTGCTAACCAAAGACCCTATTTCTAACACTACCAAACAAACTAAAGGGGTCAGGAGTGTCCAACAAAGCTGTAGCATGGATTTGCTCTTTCTTGGTGAACAGAACTCAACAAATCAAGACTAGTTCCTCTGAACCCAAATGGAAGCTAGTCTTGTATGGGGTAGCTGAGGGAGCATAACGAGTTCACTCTTATACAATGCATGCATGTGTCTTTTCATCCGTCTCATGGATCTGTACCATCTTCATTTAATTTTTATATTGACAGCACCTCGTAATAGAAAGAGGTTTGAGTAACAAATGTAGCATCACCGAACATCAGGACCAAATATTAATATGGGTAAATGAAAGCTTTCTGTGTCTAAGTGCATGGTGCTATCTTGGGAAGTGATCCTAACACCAACTCACAAGTAACTTTCACATACAGTTTCATGCTGGGACAAGCCTAGCCCGAGGACATGAGTCAACAAATCAGGAAGGATTCAACTGAATCCAATTAAAAAACAGTTTTGTGTGTGGTATCTCAAGAAAAATCACAATCTCACTCTTGTGTAATACATGCATGTGCCTTTTCACTCTGATCATCGTTTCATACTACCTCCATTTCAATTTTTATAATGGCAGCACTTGGATCCATGTCCGACTAGAAAAGAGTTTAAGTGCCCAATGTAACATCACTGAACGCCTGGACCAAATATTACTTCCTCTGTGTAAATGGGGTGAAGGGAGTGGTCCTAACATCAATTCACTTGAATCTTTCACAGGGTCTTCCATGCTAGGGCAAGCCCCAATCCTAACTAAGAAAATACATTTAGGCATCTTTTTCTGTGAAGGGTTACCTTTACCTTACTTTTTGATAAATTGATACATGCTAAGAAAGCTGACCAGCAGAATGTGTGGGTCCCTTCACAAGCTGGTTCATGTCCAAAGCAGATATAGCATCAAGAAGGCCTATATTGGTGGTATTAGAAGTGCATGTTAAAATCGCCTAGCAATAGAAAGTTAAAATTGGACATTACATAAGGAGTTAGAAAGCTAAACTTTTGTTCCAGAAATCTGCTCTGGATCCTGAGGGGATATTCTAGTGCCCTATTAAGTGAAGCACAGGCATTCAGACATAATGAGCTTTCAGCTTCGGGGAATTAAATAGTATCTATTACAGGCCCAGCAATCTTTAAAAGCAATGGTGAAGCCTCCATCGGGTCTCAATTCTCAATCTTTTTTGTAATCTGATAGATTTCAGGGATGGCTGCAGGAGTGTCATAGCCTGCATCCTGATGGAGGCAGGTTCCCCTATAAATAGAAAGTCAGGCTGATGGTTGGAAATTAATTCCTATAGTTTGATCTTGTGCTTTACTAATGATCTAGTGTTTACTAGGAAACATTCAGTTTTATTTGTAGGCTGTTGATTACATTTAGTGCTGAGTTGGGGAGGGATACTGTTAGAAATGGGGTCTCCAGTTGGCAGAGGTGTTCACCTTTGTCCAAATAGGGACCACAATTCTAGTCAGGGTATGCACACACAATCCAAATTATCCTGTGCCCACCCTCTGGTAGCTTGGCACTGAGCAGTCAGGCTTGACTTAGAAGGCAATGTATAAAGTATTTGTGCAATAAATCATACAGTAACACAGTGAGAACACCACAAAAATACATCACACAGGTTTAGAAAAATATAAGATATTTATCTGCTCAAAACTATAAAGATTAAATAAGCACAAGTTGAAATATCACTTTTGCAGGATTAAGAAGAGTCTTAAATCTTATAAACCAACTAAAGACCCCATTTCTAACATTGGTGATCAGCAATGAGGATAGGACTTGTGTTTGTGCAGTGACATACAATAGCTATGTGTACACTACCTACCTTCTGCTGCTATTTTTCCTGCTTGACATTTTAATCAAATCCTAAACAATATATCTCTGACTGGGCCTCAAGGAGGGGCTGGGGAATTTGACCTAGCTAAGCTGGAGACATACACTGTCAGCCAGCTGAAGGGGCTCTGCAAGCGGAAGGAGGAGTACCAAAAGGCGCTTAGGGCCTGCGCAGAAGCCCATTCACAAGAGGATGTTGGGGTGGAGGGGCCAGAGGATGGCTCCCCAGAGGATTTTCCAATAGCAGTGGAGGGTGACACCCCTGGATTTGTGCCCCCTGATAAACCAGGGAACACTGTCTCAAGCTACGGCCTGACCGCAGAGGAAAGGAGGGAGGCAAAAGAGTTCTAACTGCAATTGGCCAGATTAAAACTGGAAGAGAGAAGAGCAGAGAGAGAGAGGCAGAGGAAAGGAGAGCAGAGGCTGAAAGGGCCTTGGCTGAAAAGAAACTACTTCTGGCTCATGAACTGAGTCTAAAGGAGCTGAACCTCAAGTCTAGGCAGTCTGAGTCCTGCAGCGATGGTGGAAGCATACATACAGGACCTGCTGGAGACAAAAAGGTTTGTATACCCAAAGATATGGTGCCAAGTTATGTGGTGGTTTGCTGCCTATGAAGTTGCAGTAAAGGCTGATGGGGTTTCTGAACTGCAAGGGGGCGGGCTTGTGGAAAGATGTACCAGCAGTTGGAAGGGACACACTGAAGAGAAGGACCAAAACACATACCCACTCATGAAAGCCATTTTCATTGACAAGTTTGGACTGACCCCTGAAAAGTATTGCCAGAAATTCAGGAACAGTACCAAACTCTCCACACAAACTTGGATAGACTTTTTTGATGCTTCTAGGGGCAGTAGATGATTATAAGGGGTTATATAATTTGATCCTGAGAGAGCACATGCTCAGTATTTGCTTTACAGAGTTATACCAGCACCTGATTGACAGTAAGCTTACTGATCCTTGAAAGCTTGCTGAGGAGGTGGACCTCTGGGCTAGCACCAGAGTGTCCAAGAAGTTATTTGGGGGTAGAAAACCTAAAAATAAGGAGTTCTAAAAAGGCCCCAAAATAATTCCCAGGGGGGATAGTGGTACCAAGTCCCAACCTGATTCTGTAAAGAAACCAGGGTTCTTTGACCGTAAGAAAGGGAGGTTTGTACCCCAATGCATATAGTGCCCAAGGTATGGTCACTCTAAGGATGACTCCAAGTGTCCCAAGAACACACAGCCCCCCCTGGAGGGCAGACACCTGGGTTGGCTAGTGTAGCGCTCAGGGAGGAGGTAGTCCCAGTTAGCTTTGGGGAACAGATAGAGGTGACCCTAGTGTCCCTGGGAGATGAGGAAATGGTGCCAAAAGCCCACATGCCTGCAATTACTTCCAAGTATAGGCAGTTGGTCATCATTAATGGCCAAAGGGTGGAGGCTCTGCATGACACAGGAGCCCGCATGACTACTGTCAGGGGTCAGCTGGTATCAGCAGAGCAGGTCATCCCCAATACATTCCACCAGGTCATAGTCGCTGACAATCATGAGAGCCACCTACTGGTAGCTCTGGTTCTCTTTGAGTGGGGGGGGGGGTCTCTGGTACTCTGAAAGTAGCTGTGAGTCCTGCCATGCCTGTAGATTGTCTGTTAGGCAACGACCCTGAGCATACTACCTGGAAGGAGGTAGAGCTATGGAGATGTTAGGTTTGCCTGAGTGGGTCTTCATGACCCCAAGGTCCATGGCTGCCCAAGAAGGGAGTCAAAGGCGTCTGTAGCCTGGAACAATGGCCCAGACAGCTGCCAAGGCGAGGGGCAAGGTGTGCGGGAAACCGGTCCCAGATGTTTCCACGGTGGTTGACGGGGTCCCTGAGGAGGAGTCCCCTGAGCCAACTGGGGAGGATAATGCTGCTCTGGGTAACCTACCTGAGTTTGCAGGCCGTCGAGTTGAGGATGGGCGACCCAGGGAGGAATTCTGCAAGGCACAGAAGGAATGCCCCACTCTTGAGATTCTGAGGCAACAGGCCTTAGCCCAAGCAGCAGGTGAAGCCTATGATGATCACCATATCTATTGGGAGAATGATCTCCTCTACCGCGAGCCTAAGGTGCCGGAGGATACGGCAGTATGTGTGCTGGTGGTCCCCCAGTGCTACCGGGCCTTCCTACTGGGTCTGGCTCATGACATCCCCCTGGAAAGACATTTGGGGCAAGACAAGACCTTCGCTAGGCTTGTCACCCACTTTTATTGGCCCAAATGCAGGTGGCCACAGGTGCATTCTGTAGGCCATACCCAACCTGCTGGGGTAGTGGGAACAGAGGGAAAAGGCTCAAAGCCCCCCGATCCTACTCACCATCATTGGCACCCCCTTTGAAAGGGTGGGCATCTACGTCATTGGTCCCTTGAACCCCAAAACTGCCTTAGGCAACAGGTTTATCCTGGTTTTGGTAGACCACACCACCCGCAACCCAGAGACAATCTCTCTGAAGACAGTGACTGCACCGGTGGTGACCAGAGCTCTGATGGGAATATTTACCTTTGTGGGATTCCCAAAAGACATTGGCCCTCATTACGATTCTGGCGGTTGATGGAGAAGTGGCGGTTTTACCGGCAACAGGCTGGCGGTAAAAAAATTGGAATTATGACCATGGCGGTTACCGCCATGGTCATCCACCACTTTTCCGATCAGACCGCCAGGTTGGAGACGACCGCTGGGCTGAAGACTTGGGTCTCCAGCCCGGCGGCCGTCACACTACCGCCGGCGGTATCATGACCCGGCTCACCGCCATGGATTTCATGGGGTTGGGAACCGCCATGAAATCCATGGCGGAGAGCACTATCAGTGCCAGGGAATTCCTTCCCTGGCACTGAAAGGGGTCTCCCCCACTCCCCACCCCCACCCACACCCCCACCCCGAGTCCTTCCCCGACACCCCCCACCGCCCTGCCACCCCCCAAAGGTGGCAGGACCCCCCTCCCCAGCCCCACCCCCAACATCACATTACTGATTCACACCTGACATGCACACAGGCACCACCAACACACATACCCGCACACACACCAACAAACATGCCAACAGCCACACACACAGTCATACACACACACCCACATTCAGACATACACGCACACATCCATACAGACATACATACAGACAGCCACGCACACATTTCCAAACACAAAACACCCCCGCATCCATACACGCACTCACACACACCCTCTACATACTCACACGCACACCCCCATATACACACACAACACCTCCTACCCCGCTCCCCTAACAGACAATCAACTTACCTGGTCTGTTGATCCTCCGGGAGGGGACGGGATCCATGGGGGCTGCTCCACCGCCAGCACCCCGTCAACAGAACACCACCACGCCGAATCACAGAACGTGATTCAGTGGGCGGTGTTCTGTTGACGTGGCGGTGGAGGTGGAGCAACCTCCACTTTCCCGCCTACCGCCAGTATGGCTGCTGGCGGCTCTCCGTCCGGAAAAGGACGGAGGGCTGCCTGCAGTCATAATGCGCCGAGCGGAAAACCGCCTGCAGTGGTGGTCTTCAGCACGGCGGTCCCTCGGCGGTCTTGTAAAAAGACCGCTGAGGTTGTAATGACCCCCATTGTGTCTGACAGAGGCACAAACTTCTTGTCTGCGTACATGAAGTCTATGTGGGATGCGTGTGGTGTGACCTACTGGTTCACCACCCCGTACCATCCTCAATTCAATGGTCTTGTGGAGAAATTCAACAAGACCTTGAAAAGCATGATCACAGGCCTCCCTGAGGCCATGAGGTGTACGTGAGGCACCCTCTTGCCATGCCTTCTCTTTGCTTATAGAGAGGTGCCCCAGAAAGGGGTGGGGTAGAGCCCCTTTGAACTTCTCTATGGGTACCCTTTCTGGGGACCCGTAAGCACAGTAAAAGAGGGGTGGGAGAAAACTCCTAGGAATCTCCCCAGAATGTGGTCATTTACATGCTTGTCCTCAGCAACCAGATGTGGCACTTCTGGAAGAAGGCCAAGAGCAACCTCGAGTCCAGTCAAAAGGTTATGAAACAATGGTATGACCAGAAGGACACCCTGGTAGAGATACACCCAGGTGACAAAGTTTGGGTAATAAACCCAGTAGAGCCTAGGGCCCTTCAGGACCGCTGGACTGGCCCATTTGAAATCAAGGAGCAGAAGGGGGAGGCTACTTACCTATTGGACCTCAAGTCCCCTAGAAACCCCCTAAGGGTGCTCCATCAGAGCTGACTGAAGTTTCCTTTTGAGAGGTCTGAGGTCAGCATGCTTCTGGTGACAGATGAGGGTATGGAAGACGAGAGTGAACCTCTCCCCGACCTTCCCTCTGCGACGGAAGGTGATGGGTCAGAGGAGGGTCAATCTCTCTGACTCCCTGACCCTGGATCAGACAGGGGACTGCTACCAGTTACTGGAACAGTACTCCTCCCTGTTTTCCCTCACCCCTGAACTCACACACTTGTGTGTCCATGACATTGACACAGGAGACAGTCCCCTGTAAAGAACAACATTTAGAGGTTGTCAGAAAAAGTGAGGACTAGTATCAAGGAGGAAGTTGCCAGGATGCTGGCTCTTAGGGTGATTGAGAAGACCAGCAGTCCCTGGTCCAGCCCAGTGGTACTGGTTCCCAAGGCTGCTGCTCCCGGTAGCAAGCCAGAACTTAGGTTCTGCGTGGACTACTTGGGTCTCAACTCTGTCACTAAGACAGACGCTCACCCCATCTCCCAAACTGATGAGCTCGTAGACAGGCTAGGCGCTGCCAAATTCCTCATTACATTTGATTTCACATCAGGGTACTGGCAGATCTCCATGACTGAGGGGCCTAAAGAGAGATCTGCTTTTTCTACTCCTGGGGGACATTACCAGTTCAGAGTAATGCCCTTTGGATTGAAAAATGCCCCGCTACCTTCCAACGGTTAGTTAACAGGGTCCTAGCTGGCAGGGATATGCTTGGCGCAGCCTATTTAGACGACATTGCCGTCTACAGTTCCAGCTGGGAGGAACACCTGATCCACATCAAGGAGGTGCTTCAGGCTCTGCAGCAGGCAGGCCTGACCATCAAGGCCAGTAAGTGCCAGATTGTGCAGGATTCTATGTGTACTTGGGACACCGAGTAGGTGGTGGCAAGGTGCAACCCCTTCAGGCCAAGATTGAGACAATCAAGGCCTGGCAACCATCTAGAAACCAAACTGAGGTGAGGGCCTTCCTGGGTCTCACCGGGTACTATCGCAGATTTGTTAAGGGCAATGCACCATAATGGCCCCCTTAACAGAACTCACAGCTAAGAAACAACATAGGTTGGTGAACTGGACAGAGGTTTATCAGAAAGCCTTTGATTCTCTAAAGGAAGCCATGTACACTGCACCTGTGCTCAGGCCGGACTACTACTGCAGACAGACGCTTCAGAGCATGGCATAGGGGCAGTTCTAGCAAAGCTGAATGAGGAGGGCCTAGACCACCCAGTAGTCTTTATTAGCAGAAGACTATTACCACAGGAACAGAGGTGGAGTGCCATAGAAAGAGAAGCATTTGCTGTGGTCTGGGCACTGAAGAAGCTGAGACTCTAACTATTTGGGTCCCACTTCCGAGTTCACATGGACCATAGGCCTCAGATGGCTCCTGCAGATGAGGGGTGAAAATCCTAAACTCAAGAGTTGGTCCATTTCCCTACAGGGGATGGACATTATGGTGGAGCATCGCCCGGGGTCTGACAACGCAAATGTTGATGGTCTCTCCAGATACCTCTGCCTTAGCGATGAGAGCTCCCAAGAGGTTGGGTAGCTCTCCCCACTTTCAGCTGGGGGGGGCACATGTTAGACCTGACATCCTTCGGGTGGTCATCACCCAACTTTTTTCCTGCCTCCCTCCATTTTTCTGGCACTGTTTTTGCTGGTTTTAGGTTTCTGTGCCCTTTACCACTGCTAGCCAGTCCTAAAGTGCCTATGCTCTCTCCCTTAAACATGGTTACATTGGCTCATACCTAATTGGCATATTTAATCTACTTGTACGTCCCTAGTAAAGTGTACTACATGTGCCCAGGGCCTGTAGATTGAATGCTACTAGTGGGCCTGCAACACTGGTTGTGCCACCCACATAAGTAGCCCCTTAACCATGTCTCAGACCTGCCATTGCAAGGCCTGTGTGTGCAGTTTCACTGCCACTTCGATGTGGCATTTACAAGTACTTGCCAAGCCCTAAACTCCCCCTTTTCCACATATATAAGTCACCCCTAAGGTAGGCCCTAGGTAACCCATTGTGCAGAGTGCTGTGTAGTTAAAAGGCAGGACATTTACATGGGTGGTTTATATGTCCTGGTATTGGAAAACTCCTAACCTGATTTTCTACTATTGTGAGGCCTGCTCCTTTCATAGGATAACATCAGGGCTACCCTCATATACTGTTTGAGTGGTAGATTCTGATCAGAAAGGGGTAACCAGGTCACATTTAGTATGGCCGGAGTGGTGATACAAAATCCCGCTTATTGCTGAGGTTGGATTTTATATTACTATTTTAGAAATGCCACTTTTAGAAAGTGAGCATTTCTCTGCACTTCAAATCCATTTGTGCCTTACAGCCTGTCTCCATTCCACATCTGGGCTGGGCTGGTTGACAGCTCCTTTGTGCATTCCAGCCAAACAACCACAAACACAGGATGCTCAGTCACACCTGCAATCATCTGCATACTGAATGAGTCTTCCTGGGGTGGAAGGGTGGAGGGCCTGACACTTACATTTCAAAGGCTAGTGGCCTGCCCTCACACAATGGACTGCCTAACCCCCTACTGGGACCCTGGCAGACAGACCAGTACTGAAAGGGGACATTGTGCACTTCTAAACCACTCTTTGAAGTCTCACCCACTTCAAAGGCATTTTTGGGTATATAAACTGGGTCCCTGACCCCACAAACTCAGACACTACTGGCCCTGAGCCTGCAACAGTCAAGAGGAACTGCCTGGCTGCCCAAAGGACTCATCTGAACTACTTTGCTGAGAAGGGCTGCTGCCCTGCTGTTGCCGTGCTGCCCTGCTGCCCTCTGACTTTGCTGAGAAGTGCTCTCCAATGGCTTGGATTGAGCTTGCTTCCTGTTTTCTGAAGTCTCAGGGCCAAAAGGATTTAGGCCCTAATTACAACCCTGGCGGTTGGTGCAAAAGTGGCGGTAATACCGCCAACAGGCTGGCGGTAATTACCGCCAAATTATGACCATGGCGGAAAGATCTCAGATAGACAGCCCCTTTACTACACCGATCGCTAGGGCGGAAACAACAGGCACCACGACGGTAGCTGCCTACAGCCAGGCGGAATTCAATCTTCCACCCACTGTATTAAGACATGCCAATCTGCCACCTTTTCCAGGACGGTACCAATGACATCATAAGCCTAGCGGAAACAGAGCTCAGAAGGGAAAGGACTCACCATTGGAGACACAGGGAGCAACCATGCCGCTATGGAGCCCGAGCTGCATGTCTTTCCCATGCTCTTCTGCTCTTCTACATGCTGCTCCACCACGAACACCAACAACGGCAAAGACAACAACGGTGAGTACAGCCACCTAGCACACAAGGGGGGGAACAGAGTGACACACACACCCGCAACACACACACACCCAACACCATACACACATACAGCTGTAGTACTAAAACATATTTACCCCGTACCTCAGATGAATAATGCAAGTACAACAGGAATTCACTAAAATTCACTGGGTGTAATAAGATCAACACAGTAGAAATAAGAAATATGCAATGCAACAGATATATACAATTGTACAGTTCAAGGGACACTGCCCAGTCCTCATTTTGCGTGGGCCACATGGCCACGGGCCAAAGTCTAAGACCCCACTTGTCACCTGAATTAACACGGAGAGAACACTGCAGGGGAATCAGTTAGTAAATAGGCAGACACCTCAGGGGGACAGGGGTTGGTGGGGCACCACAGCCGGGAGATGGAACAACACCACTGGTTCTGGAGGGGGCAACATGCCCTGTGCTTGATCCTGGGAAGTGCAAGGCCACAGTCTCTCAAGTGCGTGACTTGCTCACATGCTCTAGAGAGGGCAACATGCCCTGTGCTTGGTCCTGGGGAGTACAAGGCCACAGTCTCTCAAGTGGGTGACTTGCTCACGTGCTCTGGAGGGGGCAACATGCCCTTTGCTCTTGGTCCTGGGGAGTGCAAGGCCACAGTCTCTCAAGTGGGTGACTTGCCCACATGCTCTGCAGGGGGCAACATGCCCTGTGCTTGGTCCTGGGGAGTGCAAGACCACAGTCTCTCAAGTGGGTGACTTGCCCACATGCTCTGTAGGGGGCATTGTGCCCTGTGCTCTTGGTTCAGGGGAAACTGGGGTTGGTGGATGTCAAACCCACTGGTTCGGGGGGCATTGTGCCCTGTGCTCTTGATCCTGGGGGTAGGCTAGGGTTGGTGGGTGTCTAACCAACTGGTTCTGGAGGAGGCATTGTGCACTGTGCTCTTGATCCTGGGGAGTGCAAGGTCACAATCTCTTAGGATGGGTGTCATACCCACAGGATTTGCAGGGGGGCAGACCGCACAGCAGCACATGGAGGCAGGACTACATACCGTCTGCCAGCGGTGACGGCAGCTCAGTGGTGGAAGTGGTGCTGCTGCAGCCGCTGGTCGGGGAAGCTCCAGCCCATCCCCTGCAGCCTCGGATGGCTGCCCACTGGTGGAGGTGCTGCTGGTGGGGGGAGGCTTCAGCCCATTCCCTGCAGCCTCAGATGGCTGCCCACTGGTGGTTGTGGTACTGCTGCTGCTGCTGCTGCTGGGGGGAAGCTCCAGCCCGAGGCTGCCCACTGGGGATGGCTGCCCACTGATGGTGGTGGTGCTGCTGCTGCTGCTACTGCTGGGGGGAGGCTCCAGCCCATCCCCTGCAGCCTCGGATGGCTGCACAACCATGGTCGGTGGTGGGGGCTCCATCAGAGTTCCTGCCCCAGGCCCCTTTCCCTTCCTGCATGCTGGTGCTGGTTCCTTGGTCTTCCTGGCAGCAGCTGTGGCAGGCTCCTTACTTTTCTGGGCAGCAGCTGGGGCTGGCTCCTTACCCTTGAGGATGCCTGGTGCAGGCTCCTTCACCCTCAGGACATGTGCCCTGGATCCTTTCCCACCACGAATAGGTGTGGTGACTGCTGGGCCCGTGGAATGGGTGGCTGAGGCGCTTGGTTGGGTTTTTGCCACCCTGGCCAGACATGCAGGACAGGGTAGGGAATGGGGTTGGGAAGAGGTCAATGGTGGATAGGAAAAGCTTTTTAGGGACATTGGGGTGGGAAGAGGGAGAAGGTTCGGGAGTGGAGGAAGAGGGATGGTTGTAGGAGGTTTCTGTCTGCTGAATTTGGGTGCAGGTGCATGGGCTGGATGCTGTTGTGAGGTGGATGGCTGTTGGGTGTCTGAGTGCTTGCGTTTGTGTACTTTAGGAGGGGGACAGACACACTGGGAGAGGACACAGGGGACAGGTGCATGGCTGTTGTGGAGGTGTCTGTCAGAGAGGTGTGTGTTCTGCTAGGTGTGGTAGTGATGCTGGTAGTGGATGAGGATGTAGTGCATGTATGTGTGAGTGGAGACGCAACTGGGAGGGAGGTGGAGGAGGAGGAGGAGGGAGACACAATGGAAATTGTGGATGTGGGTATGTCTGCATCTGGATGGTGTTTGTGTGAGTGCCTGTGGGATGATGTGTGGTGCTTGTGTTTGCCTGTGCCACTCTTGTGTGTTGTCTTGTGTACATGCTCATCTGCCTGTGTCCTTGGGATAGGTTGGGGTTGAGGGGAATGTGATTGGGAATAGGAAATTGGAGAGGGATGGTGGAAACAGGGACAATGGCTGCCATCAGAGAGGAGGCCAGAGCCTGGATTGATCTCTGTTGGGCCGCCAAGCCAGTGTGAATGCTCTCTAGGAATGCATTAGTCTATTGTATCTTGTTTGCCAGCCCCTGGATGGCATTCACAATGGTTGACTGCCCTACAGAGATGGTTCTCAGGAGGTCAATAGCCTCCACACTCAGGGCAGCAGGGCTCACTGGGGCAGGGCCTGAGGTGCCTGGAGCGAAGGAGATGCCCACCCTCGTGGGTGAGTGGGCACAGGCAACTCGCTGAGGGGCTGCTGGAAGGGCGGTGCTGGTACAGGGGTGGCTGTACCTGTAGCTGGGGTGGTCACAGAGGTGTCCGCCACCACAAGGGAGCTTCCATAGGAGGAGGTATCTGTGTCAGAACTGTTCCTTCCAGTCTCCGCCGCGGTGCTCCCCTCGCCCTCTGTCCCACTGGTGCCCTCACCGTCTGTGGACTCTGCCTCCTGGGTCCTGTGGGATGCAGCTCCCTCCGTCGCCGGTGCCTCTGCTCCTCTGCCAGATGATGCTAATGCACATAAGTGCAGGGTGACAAAACAAAAGGGGGGAGAGACAAAGGATAGAGTGGGTCAATGGCTGCACCAACACCACCGTTGGCATACACAGCACACTCACACACAGGGTAAAGGCCTACGCACTATGCATTGCACTACCAGTAATATTGCTATGGGAAGGTAACATCATGCATCGCGAGACCAAGTCGGTCATATTGAGTTGGTCAAGTCATTATGGTGAGTGTTGGGTGGCATAAATTACTGCGGCAGAGAAGGGGTGTAAAAATCTATTATCCAACATAAAAGGCATCTAAGAAAGCTCAAAAATGAAAAACAAAGGTTTGCCCAATCCTAGAAAGGTAAAAAGAAATCACCAGTGGAGCGCGTGAAAAGACAATACATGTCTATGCGTATGCCCAGCCAAAGTCATCACAATTTTTTGTGTTCATCTATCTGCATGTGGGCCATTACACCTCTGAACTTTTGGGGAAACAGTACACGTAAGTGTGTTCCATCAAACAAGATAGTCAAACTTATATTATCCGTGCATGTAATAGTGTGTGAATCGCAACCCTACAACTGTAATGCACATAAGGGGGTTGAAGCATTCTATTAGAGTTTTGAACAATTATATAAAAGCATATATATCAAAGAAACCCCAGGAGTAAGCAGACACAAAGTATTTGACATATATATGGGGTGGAACAAAGATCGTTATACGATCTGGCACATAGTATCATGTTTTGTACAGGGTTCGTGGCCAGCTTTGTAATGACACACCATGTTACAAGTCACATTTAGATCAGGACCCACATCTCATCCAGGTAACTGAGTCCCTTGGTGGCTGTCCCAAACCTCTCAATCATTCTAGCTTCAGTATGATTTAGGATATGTTCAATTGTTCCCCCTCTGTTATTTATTTCTGCTGTAAGTAGAACCGACCATTGAATGTCATTCTGTATGGTTGAAATGTTTATAATGTTCTAAGAGGGGGGCACCCCTGTTCCACAGCTGATTCTCGACCTGTGTGTTGTAGTATTTGTGCCTTTACAGTCTGGATGGTCTTGCTTATGTAAGTGAAATCACATGGGCACTGTACACAATGTATTGCATAATTAGTATCGCAATTAGAAAACCTCACTTTTCTGTGTACTTTGCCATTAATCCTTGTGATTGGTGTATTGCTAGTAAATTGACCATCTGCACAGTTATTGCATTTATAATTCCCTGTAACTGTTGGCAGATGAAGCATGTCTTGAAGATCTTTTTTTGTCTTGGACGGGCAGCCTTGACCAGATGTTCCCGTAAGTGACATCACCTGCGAAATGAAAACATAGGTTTTGGAATATGCAGTGGAGACAATATTTTCCAGTTCTTTTCTATGATATTCTTTACTTGCTTTAGGATTGTAAGTGTAGACAGGTGAGGGGGGATTTCCTCATGTTCTAAGTTGGGAACAAGCAATGTTTCTCTAGGTGTAAACAAAGTACGTTTAGTTGCTGCTGTGAATAGTTTGTTAGGGTATCACCTATCCACTAACTTTTGTACCAAGATATTAGCGTTCGCAAAGTAGTCGGTCTTATTGGAACAATTCCTCTGAATACTGAGGAATTCTACATATGAAAGGTTTTCCTTTAAATTACGGGGTGTCCACTGGAAAAGTGTAACAATGTATTCCGGTCAGTGGGCTTGGTGTAAAGGCTGACCCCTAAACGCTATCCTTTACCTTAATCCAAAGATCTAAAAAGGTGTCACTAGATATAGGAAATTTGATGTCAGCTGTCATGTGGTACAGCCATTCATGAAATGCTGCGGGTGTCTGCATGTCACCTTTCCATATCATGAAGATATCATCGATATAGCTGAACCAATGTGTGATATTTGTTCTGTATGGGATTTTGTTACTTTAAATCCACTTCTCTTCAAAGCAATTAATTACTAGATTAGCTACTTCTCGAGCAAACCTGCATCCTATTGCCATCCCCTTTATCTACAAGTCATAGATCTTCATTAAAAGCAAAATAGTTGGTTTTCAGACATAACGTGGTGAGTGATGTCAAAAATTCTGTGGGATGTTGTGGGGTGTGGGTTTTTTCTCTAAAATGGATTGTATTACCCGTAAGGCCTTGTAGGAAGGTAGCCTCTTTCTAGCCTTGTTACCCCCACTTTTGGCCTGTTTGTGAATGTATGTCAGGGTGTTTTTACTGTCTCGCTGTGATCACAGGGCCCAGTGCTAATAGTGAAAACCCTATGTTGTCAGTGTGTTTGATATGTGTCACTGGGATCCTGCTAGCCAGGGCCCCAGTGCTCATAAGCTTGTGGCCTATATGTGTTCACTGTGTGGTGCCTAACTGTATCACTGAGGCTCTGCTAACCAGAACCTCAATGTTTATGCTCTCTCTCTGCTTTAAAATTGTCACTGCAGGCTAGTGACTAATTTTACCAATTCTCATTGGCACACTGGAACACCCTTATAATTCCCTTGTATATGGTACCTAGGTACCCAGGGTATTGGGGTTCCAGGAGATCCCTATGGGCTGCAGCATTTCTTTTGCCACCCATAGGGAGCTCAGACAATTCTTACACAGGACTGCCACTGCAGCCTGAGTGAAATAACGTCCACGTTCACTGCACATAAGTAACTTATAGTTCACCTATATGTCTAACCCTCACTTGGTGAAGGTAAGGTGCCAAGTTACTTAGTGTGTGGGCACCCTGGCACTATCCAAGGTGCTCCCACATCGTTCAGGGCAAATTCCCCGGACTTTGTGAGTGCGGGGACACCATTACACATGTGCACTACATATAGGTCACTACCTATATGTAGTGTCACAATTGTAACTCCGAACATGGCCATGTAACATGTCTAGGATCATGGAATTGTCACCCCAATACCATTCTGGTATTGGGCGGACAATTCCATGCATCCCCGGGTCTCTAGCACAGAACCTGGGTACTGCCAAACTGCCTTTCTGGGGTCTCCAGTGCAGCTGCTGCTGCTGCCAACCCCTAAGACAGGTTTTTGCCCCTGGGGGCCTGGGCAGCCCAGGCCCAGGAAGGCAGAACAAAGGATTTCCTCTGAGAGAGGGTCTTACACCCTCTCCCTTTGGAAATAGGTGTGAAGGGCTGGGGAGGAGTAGCCTTCCCCAGCCTCTGGAAATGCTTTGATGGGCACAGATGGTGCCCATCTCTGCATAAGCCAGTCTACACCGGTTCAGGGATCCCCCAGCCCTGCTCTGGTGTGAAACTGGACAAAGGAAAGGGGAGTGACCACTCCCGTGACCAGTACCTCCCAGGGGAGGTACCCAGAGCTCCTCCAGTGTGTCCCAGACCTCTGCCATCTTGGATTCAGAGGTGTTGGGGCACAATGGATAGCTCTGAGTGGCCAGTGCCAGCAGGTGACGTCAGAGACCCCTCCTGATAGGTGCTTACCTCTTTCAGTAGCAAAGCCTCCTTTCTTAGTAGCCAAACCTCCTTTTCTGGCTATTTAGGGTCTCTCCTCTGGGCTATTCCTCAGATAACGAATGCAGGAGCTCACCAGAGTTCCTCTGCACTTCCCTCTTCGACTTCTGCCAAGGATCGACCGCTGACTGCTCCAGGACGCCCGCAAAACCGCAACAAGGTAGCAAGACGACTACCAGCAACATTGTAGCGCCTCATCCTACCTGCTTTCTCGACTGTTTCCTGGTGGTGCATGCTCTGAGGGCTGTCTGCTTTCACCCTGCACTGGATGCCAAGAAGAAATCTCCCGCGGGTCGACGGAATCTTCCCCCTGCCAACGCAGGCACCAAACCTCTGCATCACCGGTCCTCTGGGTCCCCTCTGATCCTGACGAGCGTGGTCCCTGGAACACAGGAGCTGGGTCCAAGTGTCTCCCACAGTCCAGTGGCCCTTCTGTCCAAATTTGGTGGAGGTAAGTCCTTGCCTCCCCGCGCCAGACAGCAAACCTGTGTACTGCGTGATTTGCAGCTGCTCCGGCTTCTGTGCACTTCTCCAAGGATTCCTTTGTGCAGAGCCTGGGACCCCAGCACTCTGTCCTGCATTGCCCAACTCGCTGAGTTGGACTCCGACTTCGTGGGACCCTCCTTTTGTGACTCTGAGTTCACAGATCTTTTAAGTGCCTGTTCCGGTACTTCTGCAGGTGCTGCCTGCTTCTGCGGGGGCTCTCTGAGTTGCTGAGTGCCACCCCCTGTCTCCTCCTCCAAGGGGCGACATCCTGGTCTTTTCTGGTCCCCAGCAGCACCCAAAATCCTCAACAGCGACTCTTGCAGCTAGCAAGGCTTTTTTGCGGTATTTCTGCCTGGAAACACTTCTGCAACATCCAGCACGCCGTCGGACATCTTCCATCCAAAGGAGAAGTTCCTAGCCCTTTTCGTTGTTGCAGAATCTTCGGCTTCTTCCACCGGGAGGCAGCCCTTTTGCACCTTCATGCGGGGTTTAGTGGGCACCTGCCCCCCCTGGACACTTTTGTGACTCTTGGACTTGGTCCCCTTCCTTTACAGGTCCTCAGGTCCAGGAATCCGTCTTCACTGTTTTGCTGGTGCTTGTGGTTCTTGCAGAATCCCCTATCACGACTATTGTGTTTTCTGGGGTAGTAGGGTAACTTTACTCCTACTTTTCAGGGTCTTGGGGTGAAGTATTTTGGACACCCTTACTGTTTTCTCACAGTCCCAGTGACCCTCTACAATCTCCCATAGGTCTGGGGTCCATTTGTGATTCATATTTCACTTTTGGAGTATATGGTTTGTGTTGCCCCTAGACATATTTCTACCTATTGTTCCCTGTCCAAGACAACCTCAACTCATACATACATACATGAGGAGTCGCATTTTCCTTTTTCATCACAGCAGCAGAAGTAGTTTCTGTGGGGGAAAAAACAGCTAGGCCAGCAGAAAATTCAAAATACAGGAGCATGCCACAACTGGGCCGGCACAGGTGTTGCCCCTCTCCCCTAGCCTTAAGGCAGTCTAAATGAGCCCCTTCGTATTTTGACCTTACAATGTTGATAAGGTCATTTACAAACTAATACGGCCAACAGTAACACCTGTCATTCATGCGATTAAAGACAAATCATTTCCTGCTGTGTGATACATAAATAGGTATAATCAGTTGTTAATTAAGTTGATAAACTGAGCTATTTACACTTCATTGCATCTGCTCGGCCAAACAGGGTCCCTTGAATGCATATTAGCTCTGTGAAAACACAAGCATAAAAATTGTTTAGAATTGGTATTTATATAGCACTTTCCATTCCCCCTAATAGACTCAAAGGGGCTATCTGAGTATTCCAATTGCATTATTCATATAGCTGTCTGTGTTCTGGTGATGTTTTGAAGTATTTGGTTCCTGGGCTCCTTTTAGAGGGCATGGCTGAATGGCATAGATTACCCTATGGGGGACATGTTGGCTGATTTGTGTTACATTTGAATGAACTGGTGGAAGCTGTTGATGTGCATTAGCATTGAATGCTGGAAACATGAGAATAGAGGCTAGGGGATGGGGTCAGTTGACAAAAGAACCCTGCTGCCAGGCATCTCAGGTGGGTGGTGCATTCCAAGTACTACAGGGGGGGTTACTGGTTTAGGGAGTCAATGTGGGTCTAGTGGGTTAAGAGAGAGATGGCATGGGGGAAGCCCTCTTCAAGGCTAGTAGGCAACAGGTCAGCTACCTCAGGTGCAGTTAGACCCATCCTCCCACCCCTTCATAACAGTGAGTTGTAGCGTCAGGAATGTGTGCAAGACTTGACGTGGTGACATAGTGACATGAGTGTAGGGGGATTTATTGTTGTAAGTGTGTTCATTATGATCAGGTCCTGAGTGTGAAAAGTTATGATGACTGATTTGAGGCCACAATAAGGTTGTTATGCTGCTGGGTAGAGAGATCAGCTCAGGAGTTGGGTGGGGGTGAGGATCTGGGAGATTTTCTGACTTGATTTATCCAAGAAATAGTGGTTGATTGTGCAATCCTTAGGATAATTTTTGCAAGGGTTGAGGGAAAGTTGATTGAGAGGTGTTTTATAATGTTGAATGGTGGTCATCAGGGCTAGGGGTATGCCTTGGTTAGATATATTGCCGATGTGAACGCTGAATTTGTACTAATAAATATTCATGTTCTTTGAATTATGAATCTGCATAGAATTTGACTAAACATAAAAAATTAGTGTGCGACTTGGAAAATGTGCCCACTTGAGTGGCCGTTATTAATCACAAAGGGGGTCATTCTGACCTTGGCGGTCCATGACCGCCATGGCGGAGTGCGGCGGAAGCACCGCCAACAGGCTGGCGGTGCTTCCTGGGCGATTCTGACCGCGGCGGTAAAGCCGCGGTCAGAAAGGGGGAGCCGGCGGTTTCCTGCCGGTTTCCCGCTGGCCCAGGGAATCCGCCATGGCGGCGCTGCTTGCAGCACCGCCATGGGGATTCCGAGCGCCTTCCCGCCAGCCTGTTTCTGGCGGTGTCCACCGCCAGAACCAGGATGGCGGGAACGGGTGCCGTGGGGCCCCTGGGGGCCCCTGCACTGCCCATGCCACTGGCATGGGCAGTGCAGGGCCCCCCTAACAGGGCCCCACAAAGATTTTCACTGTCTGCTGTGCAGACAGTGAAAATCGCGACGGGTGCCACTGCACCCGTCGCACCCCTTCAACTCCGCCGGCTCCATTCCGAGCCGGCTTCATTGTTGAAGGGGCTGTCCCGCTGGGCCGGCCGGCGGTCTTCTGGTGGTTGCCCGCCGGCCCAGCGGGAAAGCCGGAATGGCCGCTGCGGTCTTTTGACCGCGGAGCGGTCTTTCGGCGGGAACCGCCGAGGTCAGAATGACCGCCAAAGTGTCTTTATTAGAGGCTTATTAATATTGATTGAAGTATTTACACTAAGAAAATGCAGTAGTAGGAGGTATTCATGAATTCGCATTATGTATTTGCTTTATTAATTGTAGGCCTTAAGTTAGCAAGGTTTTGGGCCTAGTTTCCACAGCCTCACGTTAATCTGTACTGTTCTACTAATTAATCTGTACTGTTCTACTAAATCGTGAGAAATGTACGCCTGAAGAAATTAATACATGTATTGTTTTTTACTGAGTTGACTAAACATTAGCAGATGTCTTTAATTTTCTCATGAGAACTGTTTGCTAGAAGATCTTGTCCTAGTTATTGCTACAATGTATAGTTTGATGCGTGAGACAGTGATGTTCCCAGGAGCTAACAATGGATGCACTGACGGGAGTACAGATGGATACACAAATGTTACCTGACGAGCCTGACGGTGGGAACAGGAGAAGAGGAGCCAATTGTCGACATGTGAAAGACAGAGTAGTTATATCTTAGATTTAAACTTTCATTTATATTGGACAAATTGCAAACATATGATTCTTTGACCAGCAGCAACGTGGGAAGTCCTTTAGACGACTTTAATTTAGCCCAACTGCACAGAGAAGAAGAGACCAGTTTTGATCATTCTCATTTGCGCACTTATTCTATTCTGCTTGTGAGTTGAACGGTTCCTGATGACTTTAGTTGTATCCTAAACTTTATTGCTTAAACTTCTGATGGGAAGTAGAGTTGGATGGAGACAGGCGAACATCCTGCAAGTAGTGGAGAGGGTTGTGGGCCAAAATTTAAAGTTGACAATAGGGACCCTCCTGGCCACATCCCCCCTACCGGGGGATGTAATGGATGTTGTGCTCAGTGTTAATGGAGCCATCAAAGACTATATGACCACTGTTGTAAAGCCCATTGCTAAGCATCGGGTGGATTAGTAAGCCCTGCTATGATGCAAGGAAATCCCTGAAGACGGCACTAAAGGTACAGCCGAGAGATAAGGCCCATGTGAGTAGAGCGCAAACGAATTAAAAGTCTGTTTTTAAGGGAAGGAAACAGCATCTTAAAGAGCAGGCCTGGGAGGGCTTGGAACATGTGTTGCGCACCAAGGACCCAGGCCTGTTCTGGAAGATTGTAAATAGGGGCACCTTTGAGACAGAAACGTCAGAAGGGTTGGACTGTAATATCGCCCCTGAGGTCTGGGTGAGTCATTTTTATAGGATCTTCTCGGGGGCACAGAAGGGGAGGAAATGGATGAGATCCATGGTCATACCCCAAATCTGGCTATCAGGTTTACACTCGATGAGTGATGGAGGCTATGCAGGGTAGTGCTTGCCACAAGGCACCGGGCCCTGATGCTATTTCCATTGATTTATATAAAAGTTGCCATCAGCTGTGGGCACCTATATTGTTGAATGTTTGTTTTAAATGCAGCAGTCAGTGCAGGGATCCCTACTTCCTGGAAATTGGCATGTATTGTCCCCGTCTATAAAAAGGGAAATCATAGTGACCCAAAATCCTGCCGCCCAATCTCACTCCTTGATTCTTCAGTGAAAATTCTTGGGCGAATTGTGTTAAGGCGTATTGAGGATTGGATGAGTGAAAATGAGGTACTGAGCAGAGTGCAGCATGGTTTTAGAGAAGGGCTTGGAACTCAAAAGCAATGTTTAAATTTGCTCATGCTGATTGGTAAATATACGCAGGTAAAGAAGGGTACTCTGTATCTTGCTGTTATGGTTCTCAGCTACGCTTTTGACAAAGTGAATCGAAGCAAGTTATGGCAAAAGCTAACTTTGATGGGTTTGTGGATTTACTCCGCTATCTCCACTTAGGAACAAATGCAACTGTGAGGTGTGGGTTGAAGGGGGAATGCACTGAATCTTTTGGGCTCAGCAGGGGTGTAAGACAGGGGTGTGTTTTGCCCCCCTTTTTTCTTTTATACATAAATGGGCTGTATGATGTTTTAGTGGGAAAATGTAAGGATGTTCCCATAATAAATGGAAAGAGTGTCCCGGTCTTGCTCTATGCAGATGATGTGGTTCTTATGGCCTGCACCATGAATGGTCTCCGCAAGGTGGTTAAAGCGTATGGAAATTTTATGTCTGACCTAGACTTAGAGATAAATAGTAGTAAATCACATTTTATGGTTTGTGGCAAACCTCTGAGTAGGGTGGGTGTGCTGAAGATTAACGACCACTTACTAAGCCATGTACGGGAATTCCCCTACTTAGGGGTAACTTCTGATGATAAGGGAACTTAGAAGCCCTGTATTTCTGGGAGATGTGTGCGTTTTAATGCCACGGTAGGAGCCACCTTTGAGTTTACCTCAAGATTGGGTAATAAACTGATAAAGCCCCTGCTGGAGGTGTACAGGCGTTAATGTCTCCCAGTCTTAATGTATGGGGCATCACTCTGAGGCTACTCTGCTAGCAGGGCACGTATGACAGAGGAAAATCGTTTTTGTAGAAGGCTGCTAGGTGTGGGACAAAACACCTCTGCCTTTTGCACACATGTAGAATTGAACTTGGATTTTGTAGAGGACTCTATCAAGATTGCTCCCTTGTTGTTATGGATCTCCAGCTGGTCAAACGAGTGTGCCTCCTTAAATAGAGAAATCCTGCGTGACTGTATAATATGTGATCACGCGTTGGATATTGGCTGTCATACATAGGAGAAGCTGCTATATCCCTTGGCCGCCCAGATATGTTCAATGCTCCAGAGTGTCTAACACTCTCTGATAAGCGTTAGGCAAAGGAGAATCTTCTTAACATTCTAGGAGCCAAGAGGGATGCAGAGGAATTAAGGAAGAAATCGGTGAGTGATTTCCAAATGTTAAAAACTTTGGTGGGTCCAGAGATGTACCTCTTGGTGATACAGAACGTTTGGGGAAGGACACTCATCTCGCGATTTTGGCTAGGTGTAATCAGAAGCAATTTTGTGCTTCCCGCTGGGACAGTTTGACCAAATTCTGTACAATTTTGTCCGTGTGATGGGGTATCCCTACAGTCTCTGATCCATTTTACTCTGTTTTGTGATTTTTATGCTCCATTTAGGTGTCAATTTTTCCTACCCCTGTTGAGGGAAAGGGGCTTCGTGCAGTACCACCCAGCCTATTCGTGGCTGCACATGGTCTCTGATGTGTCGGTGTGCCGGGGGGTAGGGTCCTCTTAAAAGGGAGCCATAACCTGGCAGAATAGCACAAATCCCTTTTAATCTTATCTACAGGTTTTTATTTATTGAATTTTGTATAGGAAATTATATTTGGATGTATTTTAAGTTTTGTAAATATGTGATTTTTATTTTGCTTTGATTGTTATATGATATGTATTTATTTGTTTTATGGTTGGAATTATCTAACCGAATAAAGAAAATATGAATTTATTGCTTAAACTTCTGATTGTTGATCCCTTAGATATTGTTTTCCAAATAGTTCAGATAGCTTAGAGTCCCCTTTTCTGAACCATTCCCATTCATGGTCCATTGCTGATGCTGACCAAACTGATATCCAACGGACGAAGATAATCGCAGCTTGCAGATCCATATGAGAAGAGGTATAACAATATGCTATTGTTCTTGTTGTAAGTTTGTCTTTTGTTTCTAGGTACCAATTGTTATTTTGACACAGCCATAGCTAGATATTTTCCAAATTTATGTTGACTAAAATTGTTTAGCATGATCCCAAACATGCTATTCTAATCAGAAGGTTAGTTAGGGAAACCCTAACATGTTAACAGGTTGCCATTGATAAAATGTGGTGTTGCTCAGTTGCTGAACCTAGATGTTTGTTATCTCTATTGTGCAGTTGTTATTGTTTTTGATCTGTACTGTAACTCTTGAAAACATAGTAATCCATGCACTAGATAGATTGAGATTCTTTAGAAGGTTTGGTCAACCATTGCTGTTCTTGTATGACTATCAGTTTGTGTTGTGATTAATTACCGTGATATTAGTATTGTAAATATAGGGATATAAAACTTTCTTTTACTAAAAAAGGTGTGTTTATTCATGGTCAAATGTGACAAGGTGTGTGAAGATTATTGACTCCAAAGGTATCTATTGTTGTTTATTGATGATATTGAGTTGTATTGGGAATTTATGGTAGGAATTTCTCTAAGCACAGTCTTAAGGTCCATTGAACCTCTAACGCGCCCCCTTATAAATCAAAGATAAGAAACCAAATAAGGTCAGACGTGCTAACACCGTATATAGAAAGGCCTTAATGTAAGGCCTTTAAGGCAATGGAGAGGGTTATACTTAATTGTAAACGTGCCTCTCTTATTAAGGCAGCATTTTTCACACATCAGTGTAGTGTGGTGCTTGAGATATGCCATTTCGCTCTAGTAGAAGCAGCTACATATGCAGATACAAATACCCTAGTCATCTTGTCCAGTGTTCTGAAACTGGAACATGGTTTACAACTCAAACCCAAGCCTCAGACAGGTGCTGTGTGAATAAACATAACTAATGTATAGCTGCAAAATTTCCCAGATTCATGTGTGATGTGCTGTTCCAGTCCAGGCTTTTTCTTTGAATTTTGGAACTTGTAGTCCTGTTTTATAAGAGAATAAACAAGAGTACAAGTCCAAGAATTCAGTAAGAAAAAATGTACTGGAACAGCACATCACACGTGGACCTGGGAAACGTAGCAGGGCAGCAAACATAATATTTCCTGGTCCCTAAGGAACACAGAGTAAGTGGGCTAAAAGACATTCAGGAAAAGGGTATTAGACCAGTTCTGTGACACACAGCACACAAACATATGTCATGTAGTAAGATGACCTAGCCACAGAGCCAACTGAAAGTCATTGTTACTGCCCAGGCTATAAATTACCTTGAAAGAGTTTGTTAGGTTGAGCGTAGCAGCATGCAAGAGCTGCTTTTCCGACGTGTTGGTATGTATCTGGGCTTTTAACCAAGCCCACTGCACGCCCATCTCTATCACTCGTGGGCTTGCCTTTCAGAAATCCTTTGTTTTCATTGTTAAATGATTTATGTTTTTCCCACCCAGTGCTTAATTTGTAAATAAAAAGGTTCTGGTGCCCAGTGCCCTCCTTTTAAACATGCAGGCTGCAATTAAATGTGTGAACTCGGAATACTGAAGCGGCGTAATCCTGAAGCCATCTCAGGCCTCTTTAATCCATTTAAAGACAGTCCCTGCCCCTTCAGCTCACTCTTGCAACTTTCTAATTTCGCCCTTTGAGACGCTTTTTCGTTTTTCCCTTCCTCTGTCTTTGCCACATGTCTTTTGCTCACAGCAATTGCTTGAGGCAGAAGAATAAGCCCCGGCCCTCAAAAATAAGTGCCAGCACCGGAAACAACAAACACAAATTAAGCCCTGGTCCCTCCTTGGGGCGGTTTTGTTACCGCCTTGGCCATCAACCCTGTTACATGGATAATTGCACTTTTGTCGATAACTTTGACCTCAGCGAACTTCTTTTTCCTTGTGTCTCTCTCTTCACGCTCAAGGCGGAGCCTTTATCGGCTCGCTTATGTCAACAGGGTTTTTTTTTTTTTTTTTACAGTTTTTGTGGCAAGAAAAGTCCATTTAGGAACTTATAACTATAATAGCTCTACCTCGTGCAAACGCGAGACCCTTTGCATTGCAAATGCTTGTTTCTTTTTTTTTAATTGCGGTCTATCAGTGAAGGCGGCTCCCCATGTGTAATCCTTCTGACTTCTCGGCGGGTCTGGAATGTGTAAAAAATACTACACATTTTCTTTACATGTATAATTTATTTGCATATGTCATATCCTGTGTACGTGGGGTTGCGTGGCTATGTATAGTATGCAATCCAAGCAGGGTTGATTAATGACACCCACAGCCCCCTCGAGCAGCGCGCAGGTGATACGTAGTTCCTTGCCCCGAGGAGACGAAACTCTGAGGGTGAACGAGGTGACCTAATTAAGACAGCTGAATGGTGTGCAGCTGGAAAGCAGCAGGGTGACAGATCACGCGCAGTCCATCACTGGCAGGGGAAAGGAGGACATGGTATGTGACGGTGGGAAGAACGGAGGGGCCACCTGGCTACGAACAGCAATGAGTAGTGACAAGATCATACCTATACCCGTGAGCACTGACCCTATCAGAATGCCGGGCAGCGCCCACGTGACATCGCCCTGCTCTTTGGAAACCCGCCTATGTGCACAGCTTTTATTTCCTCGTGTAACGCTGGTTATCTGACGAACTTCCAGCAGGCGCCTGGTACGAACTTATTAAACCTATCAAGAAAGGCAGGGTATATACCAGCTCAGAAATTGAACTCGTACATGGTGGACAGAAGTATTTTGGCTTATTAGCCCTTAAGACTCAAGGGAATGCGCAAGATAAACCTAAAGCCATTTCTTTTGTATCTAAAGTTATGCAGATCGACCGTCTTGAACCTGCTCAGCACTCACTCGCTTTACATTAAAAACAGACCGCTTGTTCCGACCCACTCCGCTTTCAGTTTCCATTAAAAGACGCCCATACCTGTCATATGTCATCAAAAATACATCATTTGGAAGCACTTCGACCTCCTTCTCATACTAAAAAGGCTAGTTGCAAAACGCTCATGATGAGTGGCAAAGTACGATATGCAAATGAAAGTGGCTAAGTGAACTTTTTAAAAAAAGTAGCCGACCAGGGATGAAAGTTTTCAAAGGGAAACAAAAGCCCGACTACGGAGCTTTAGTAAACATTTGATGTATGTGAATTTTTAGTTTACCACAAAGCAAAGAAACAACGTTTACTTCAGTAAGGGCGCGGTTGAAAAAGGATATTGTCATGTTTTATACAAAACTGATGTTTTAATCCTCAGCATTTGCATCTATGGTTATAACATTCAAAATAATTCCGTCCCAAGCGTTTTAATGTTCAACTCGGCAGACGCACTTGTCCAAAAAGACTGCGGGTTCAAGAGGGCTGGAAAAAGTTATAAATTCCCATAATCGTAACCATTGGGTGCACAGTACACGGACTTTTTATTAGAGAGAACGTTAATCATTATAGTGTGTTAAAAGAATGGCGGAGGGACACAATAGCGGGTAGAGTTGGCAAACGTGTAATAAGAAATCTGGCAACAAATAACTTGTGAGACCCGCCGGCAGCAGCGCTGCAGAGGATGAGAAGGTGAAAGAGTTACATAAAAATTAGCTGTCGGACTTCTAAACAACAGCAGACTGGAAGCCCCATTGAATCAGCTGTGGGAAGCAGAGGAGCGCGCGCGTTGACTGACAGCCTCGGTCGCTATGACAGCCGCCTCGGCGGCGCCGCGAGGATGGGGCGGGAGAGTTGCTGTGAATGGGTGACGTCACGGCACTGGCGCCAGTGAGTCTACTCAGGCGGAGGCTCGCGCCCAGGCTCTACCCTCTGTAGAGCTTTGGTAGGGCTAAGGCCTAACTCCTTTCCTCTCTCTCTGCAAACTTCCCGCTGCCAATTCATCACCTGTCAGGGGGATCACTCAGGGTGTCATGTGAAATGTACACAGCTGTGAGAACAAAAAGAGAAAGGGAGGGAGAAAAAAATCCCTTTGCGCCAGATGTGGAGGAGGGGAAAGGGGACCTTGAGAATTCCAAATCGCATTGCATCACATGGAAACTGCAAAGGACTTTGCCCTCCCTCTCCCTCCTCCTCGTAATGCTTTAGCTGCCTGTGCACCCGACAGTGAACTGCTTTGATTACAATAATAGATTGTTTTCTAGCAGATGCGAACGGCTGTATGGTTAGAGAAAACAAAAAAAACGGGTAGATTTTTTTTTGGAACGAGCAAGGTTGGAACTTAACCCTTATTACCAACCTTGAGGTTTAGAGGTATGCATATAGGAAAATATGCGATGGGTATATTTGCAGAAAGTTGAAATGTGTCGAATTAGTCTGTGCATGATAGCGTTGTGTACACACCGTATAGAGCGCCTAAACAAATGGTATCTCATTAGAAAACACATTGATAAAGCCAAGAGGTCTGTGTTTTTTCATAAGTCAATATACTCTTCATTTGAGAGTCTGTGTAGTTTGGGGAATCGATGAGTGGATGAATAAGGAAATGCGTGCAAAAGTAAATGTGTGAGTAAATGCACGAGTTACTGCTGATGGAAGAATGATGGATCACATGGATGTATGATTGATTGAGTGTATGCATCAGAGGCGAATGAGTAGGTTAATGGGCAAGTGAATGCATGGATAAATGGCTAACTACGTTGAGTAAATGCAACAGTGAGTGACCGGAGGAATTTAGTGCTAGCAAAACAGTATAACCGAAATATTCTCTAGCAGAGAATATATTAAACCAGAGTAACAAAGCAATGTGCAGAACACATTAAATATAGGGAATGCCTGTCTCGGGAGATGCGCAGTAGTTTAGATAGAGATTCCTGATGATTCCATAAGCCCGACCTTAATTCCTGCACTCTAACCAGTATGAAAATAACTTCCATCTGTGAGAGCACAGTATTTGGAGGAGGGGCGAAAGAGGGAACTAGTACACTTTGTTTTGGCGTGCAACCCACAAAACTCTCCAACGAGAGGGTGCAAATTCCTGTCTCACATAGGTTACTTCTACTTTAATTGCCCTTTTACCTTAGGGTGACATGACATTAACAGGGAATGCTAAGGTCTATACGCAAGTAATAGCAATGGCTCTGGCCTCCATGGTCTGAGGAACTTATATGTCTGCTCAACTTTTGTTGGAGTGCAAAGCAGTTCCCGATGCCGTAAATCAATTTCATAGAGAAAACAGGGTCTTATACCTACAACTACAGTCACAGCGACCGCCTTTGAGCACAGGGAGAGGGGGTAAAGTGCCAGTCATTTTGGAGCTGATTCAGCCTCCCACATATACCACATGTAGACTCCGTCAGGTTACTGGGAGATGTCTCCATAGTAGCACTGAGAATCACTCTAGGTGGGTGCCCTGCGACTCCTGCAGCAGTGATCATTGCCATCTCTGGTGAGCAAAATTAGGAGCAAAAATTAGGAGCACTGGAGAAGGTTCACCAAAGCCTAGTAACAGTATGGACGAATAATCTGTGTCCAATTCTGCACTGGTTGGGGGCTGTGCGGTTCCTCTAGGCAGTTGAAAGGGGGTTTGCATGCTAGTAGTGATGCAGTTAAGTTTTATTCAGAGCTGGTCAACCCTTCTTAAAGGAACAACATGGATCACCTAGCAAATTATGACAGAAACAGGTAGTCATGGGCCAGGGTTCAACATGCCCCCTGTGAATCTGAAGACAAACCTATATGGGGATGGGTGGGGGCAGCACAAAACAATTGTTCAACACAGTGCAAAAAGAGGACACACCTTCCTATGTTGACATATCCGACTGTTGCACCAATAAAATGGTCCTGATAGTTCTGTGTTAAACTCAATATGTCATGAAAGGCAGTTGCAGATAAAGTATCTAATGAATATGGATTGATAACACAATAACCCCTAGCTGCGGAAAGGTTTTTTGTTTCTATCTGCATCATTTGCATTAGATATGTAAGAAATCTAAATCAATCTCAAGACAGACCTAAAAAGTACATTTTTCTACGAACCGGGCAAAACAACGTTTGTTCCACTCATTTTAGACTAATGAATATCACAAAGGAGCCAGAGAATTCCTCTCTCTGAAAATTAAACATGCCTTTTTCATTAAATGTGCTAACCTAGCACTCAACCTGTCAAAGTTGTAACGAGGAACTTATGAAAGGGAAATTCTGACTTCTCTTAAGCTTCTTTTCTTGCTTTTAACAGAAATAGCAGTTCATCTTCAGTCACACTTTAGTAACCAACTGTTAAGTCCCATTTGTGAGGACCACACTCCAGTGCAAGCAGCAATCCATCTTTTGCAATAACTTTAAGTACTTTCTATGGTTGGGCGTGACCAAGATAGCGGTCATACCGGATGCGGTGTGAGGAGCTCAGAGGCCAGTCCGTACATTATCTAAATCATGTGTGTATGCTGCCCCAGCTCCTCATACTGTGCAGAGACATCAATTTATTTTATTCGACCGCCAGTGGGCAGTGTGTGTGTGCGGCCTTGGATGTGGCACTCTGACCAATGAGAGGAGTCTATCCTGCATCAGATCCCTGAGACACTGTATCCTGTTGGGGGTGCCCCAGGTGAGAGAGTGCGACCCCGGAGAAGCTGACCTCTTCTTGTTGGGCAATCTAGACAATGGATAGAGCACCTTCATACACTAGAGACCAGCGCCCGTAACCATTGTGCTGCGTAGCCCCCTCAGGAAAGCAATTGTCTCCCTGATGCAGGTGCGTTTCAGGCCTATTGTGGTCCCAAGGAACACCGCTGTGCATGAGTGAAGTGGCGCAGGTGACTGATTTCCCTCTGCCCCCCTCCAGACATTAGACTGTGGCCACTGGGAGCACCAAATGGGGAGTTGAGCGCAGAAGACCCCACTTCACACGTACAGTGCCACCAGGACAGGGGCAGCAGCAATTGAGGCAATTTACATGCTACTGCAGGTGTGCATTGGTGGGGCCCTAAGAGACTGCTGCCTGTTGCCACTACAGCAGCACCTTTAATTCTCACCACAAGTTCCCCCTGGCCTTCCTGGGTCTTGCTTGAGGCTCCAGGGTGAAATTTTGGGGATGTCGGCAGCCACCCTTGGGCCTGCAGACTTGGTGACTGGGAGCAACGTGGGCCAAAGTGAACGCAGGCCTCAGTGGAACCGCCGTGGGGGCCAATAACTGAATATCTGCCCCTGAGGGTGGTAAATGGGAGACTCTTGGCAACCACTTCCCCACTCTCAGGTGAAACACTGGATGATCTCCCTGGAACAATAACAACTGCGAAGCCCCTTCCAACCCCTGGGCTGCATTCTATGGGATGTTGACTATTACTGGAGACCTAAGTTGGCAGACTGTGCTTTATAGCCCTAGTAAGTGTCAAGCTGCTGGTGGGCTTGGCTACCATCTGTGCCCACGCTCATTTTGCTTGCGTTTAGAAGCGAGAGACACCACCATTGATGCTTGAACTCTCCATTCATCATTGTGTTTTGCAAATGCAGTACTTCTGCCTGGATTTGTGGAGTGAGATTTCAACACTGTACTATAAGCCAAGGACATTGTGTGGATAAACTTTGGCCCTAGGTACTATGTCACTGAGCCCTATTTCCACCAGGGTCCGGGAGGAGCCTCGCTCGCTCCCTGTTGCTGGAAAAACTGAGGTTGGCTTGTGTTGTACTAGAGGATCATCACATTCCTGTCTCTTTTAAGGTGGTGGTCACTAACTTCCCCCTCCCTCCTCACACAACTGGATGTTGTGAGTATTGTTGTGAGTAATGGTCAACTGTGACTCCCACCGATGTTCCTCTTTACTTTCGTTGCAGCCCGCTGTAATAGGCCTCGCGAAAATGAAAGAAGGCGGACTCGGGTCAACACAACTTAGAAGGGAAACGTGAAGAAGTGTACATTGTATGGGAGAAATACAGGCCTCAATCTGGGTATGATATTAGACTGGAGTGCAAGGACAGGAAGGAGAATGAAGGAAGAGGCCAGGGGCAGGGCAAAGCAGTTAAAGTTGGACTCCGCATACCACTGATAATTTAGAAGGACAATGTGCACATTAGAAGATGTGTACTTATATTATATATGTTACAGCTGCGTTCTTGTAACAAGCAGTCAGATGTTTATTGAATAATTATTGCCCTTGTTAATTGTAAGTACTATGAAGGAGGGGGAACTTAAACATCGACTAAAACTATAAAAGACGCTGTTTGTGAGAGCTGTGGTGAGTGTGTTTTCAGTTGCAGAACTGGACTGAACCCACGGCCGTATTGCTTATAAATATAGTCAATTGTTATCAGATTCGTGTCACTTCGTTATTTTTGAGAATTCGACTACACCGCACTGCACCATATAAAGATGGTGAAGCCCAAGGTCCCCAAGTCTTTCTTGCAAGACGGTGTGGATCCAACGCCTTCTATCACAACTATGGACCAAACCTGTGATGCCCTGAGCCAACTAGAAGCCATCCTGCCGACACACTCAAGCCAGTTCAAGAAGATCTTGCTAGCAATTTTGGACATTAAAACGTCGCTAGAAGCCAAGCTAGATATAGTATCCCTGGATGTCAATTTACTTTAGGCTGACCATTGCAAACTATCCAATCAGGTAGATGAAATCAAGTCCTCCCTTCCTGCCCACATGCAGGAGGTGCAAGATCATCTGAAGTCCCTGAGTGTAAAGGTGGCTTCTCTGCATTGCAGGGTGGAGGAAGCTGAGGGTTGCTTTAGGCACAAAAACATTTGCCTCCTTGGATTTCCTGAATGATTGGAAGGCCCCTACATGGAGCTGTTTGTTGAACAATGGTTGATGGACACAGTGTTTGCCGACAAGGTACCTACATTTCTCTCGGTGTAAAGGGTGCACCGAAAATATCTGGCAGACCCCCCACCCCCGGGTGCTACACCTCAACCCATTATTGCTCTCTTCCTTAATTTCAGAAACAGAGCCCTGATACTTCAAGAGTTCCAAACAAAGGGTCTCTGGAGATACAATGGCACTATTATAACAAAAAATAATTAGACTTCCCAGCGAGGTGAGCGCCAACGGGGATCATACGCCAAAGTCAAGCAATGTCTCAGAGAATGGAACTTTTGCTATGCCCTCTTGTTTCCAGCAAAATTTCCCATAATGGATGGGGAGACGAGGCATATCTTCTCCACCCCGAAGATGCATGGGCCTGGTTGCATGCCAACCCTCTCTGGAGAATCCAAACACCGAGGAGTGGCTGACACCCAGACTGTGCCGGCGCAAGTGCAAATCCGTGCAGTCCAGGTCCACTAAGGATCAGGCAGCAGAGGGGAGAGCTAAGGCACTGCAGGAAGCCTCACAACACACTATGAACCTTTTTGTGCTGCTGCAAACTGATGGACTCTCAGAGGCGGGATCTCATTCAGGAGGTTCTGAGACCTCATCGATGGATAGTCAGCAAAGTCCAAAAAAAGTCACACTCGGCGGACAGGCTTTAAGGAGCAGAGACGTACTTGTCCTGGGACAGTGCATACAAACAATGAACCTTTGCAGTATAGAGTCGCTTTTCTTGAACCTCACTATACTGCACACTTCACTGGGATCCGGGTTGCTTTTGGAGACTCCTAGATAATCATTGGCTGGTGACCACTGGGACTGGGCTCACCTCCTTACTGGTGGGCAGCTCTCACTGAGGACGATATGCGCTCTATCATGTATGTATCCATGCATTGTACTGCTGAGATTTTTGGGGACCACAGAGGTAAGGCTGTTTATAGTTTTGATGGGTTGGGTGATATTACATCTGCTCTGGGACTCTGCCCTGGTGGTAATGACCATTGGTACTTCCACGTACCTCTAAGAGACGTCCAAATGGATAATTTTGCCTAGCTTATGATTTTTCTATTGTTTGGTTTTTGCTTTGGGCTGTTTGGTGGGGGACTTAATTGTCACCTGACCTGGGGGGAATGTTTTTGCGCAGTTATGATTGTTATTTTATGCTTGCTTATGTGAAGCCTTTGTGTAAAGCTCTATGTGGGTGAACAATGTTTTGGTGGGAGGGATGGCAGCAATACTTGCATGCACACTGCAGGGGGGTGGGGAACACCTTGGAAATTTCATCTGTCGTCTGGCACATACACTGTGAATTTACGCTCTGGGTACACACACTGATGACACTACCCCACAGTAGATTGTGGTGACCTGGAACGTACATGGCATGGTGACCCCTACCAAGCGCTATCGAATTCATGCATATCTTAAGCGTCACCACACACATATCCATGCTGTAGGAGACTCACTTTACGGCCACAGTACTCCAGAAAGTGAGGGCAAAATGGCAGGGACAGGTATGTGGCACTTCTTACTTGGCATTTCCCCGTAGGGGACTGGTGTTGATAGCCCCCGGGGTCTTGTATGTGGTGGAGCAACATAGTTTGGACTTTGGGGGTAGGTATGTGTATTAGAGGGACAACTGGATGGCTCCCAACTGACAATCATAGAAGTTTATGCCCCCAATTCCAATCAATCAGAATTCTTTGATGTGCTCACTGCTGTGCTCCTCAGGGATCCAGCAGCATCATGCATTTGGGGCAGGGATTTTAACTGTGTCCTGACATAGACTGGGACCGCTCTGATCCCCCTCTGCACAGTGCAGCGGGTGCCCGAGCGGCGCAACACTTCCGTACCTGGGTGACACAATGGCGCCTTTACAATCTCTGGTGACTTGGTCATCCAACGGTCCAGGAGGTATTCTTATTACTCAGTGGTTCACGATCTTCATAACAGGGTCCTGATCCTTAGGAGAGATCAACTAGTTATGCTGATCCACAGATCGGAATACTTGGCCTGTACTCTTCTGGATCATTGCCCGCTGCAGATAGTGCTACAATGGGGACGACCACGACTGCAAGTTCCTACCTGGCGCCTCCAGACCGAGGCACTACTGGACCCCCCATTTTGTGAGGGACTATATATCTGCATCACACAGTAATTTGAGTAGGATGCAAATAAGGTAGTGGTATGGGGCCATTGTTTAGTGGCCACCTTGGGAGTCTGACAGGCACTACAAAAACAAACTAACATCAGCAGAGAAGGAACTGCACCCCTTAGAGAGGGCAGCAGCTGTTCGGCAGATGGGGGGCTACAGACTCCTGGTCCTTCGCAGGTAATATACAGGGAGGCTGGGATGCACATAAATAAACACAATTATAGGTGGCAGTTGGCCATGTTACATGCAGAGGGTGACTGCTCGGGTAGGCTACTGGTGTGGCTAGCTAAGGAAGATCAACAGCATACCCCGATTGGAGCGATCAGATGGGATTATGGCTCCATGGCCTTCACACAGGTTGAAATTAATGACACATTTCGAGATTACTATTGCACATTATACGGCGCAGTTGAGGCCCGGACCCCTAGTCAGTTGGGTGGCTTCAAAGACAAGAGGGCGCGTGACGTGTCAGCAGTACATTTTTGTGGAGGGTAGGAAAGATGTGCTTGAGTTGCGACAGAGATGCAGAATGGAGTTAGGTCACTTTAGATTAGCTAAATTTGACAGACGTAATTATTGCGCATTAGTGAAGAGATATGGACAGTGCGGGCTAAGCTGAGCTATCTCACTGCTGTCAGTTCGTTAATGGTGCTGATGAGTAAATGTAGAATTCAGAAAAGTTTAAAATAATTTAGAAAAAAAGGTGACCAAAAGCAACTAATGTGAAAGAAAGAGAATTGTGTACTAAAACGTCACCAGCAATCTGGTACTCAGATGCAAAAAAATACATTTCCAAAGCTTATCTCAGTCATAAGATCACACATGACATGCACTGCCTCAAGAATTGAAAATTACCTTGTCCGTGTGCAACATTTCCAGCTGACAAGTAAAAAACACATGGATTGGACTGAAACAGGTTAGTGAAATGCCACCTGAATAGAATAGATATTTGCTGTAAAAGAGTCTATGAAAACTTAACAAGCAGGGATAGCAAATGACTTGGAGGCTTTGTGGAGGGAGGGGCTCGGGCTGAAAGAGAGGCTTGGAGAATGATGAGTTCCAAGCCTCGTGTAATAATAATTGAAAGTAGCAAATAACTCGAAGGATGTTTGAAAGGAAGGGGCTCGGGGCTGAAAGATAGGCTTGGAGAATGATGAGTTCCAAGCCTCCTGTAATAATAAATGAAAGTAGCAAATAACTCGAAGGATGTTTGGAGGGCGGGCCTCCGGGCTGAAAGCGAGGCTTGGAGAACGATGCGTTCCAAGCCTTGTGTAATAATAACTAAATGTGACAGAAACAAGAGCACGAGGCACACGCTGGGGAGAAAGCACACTAGAACGCTGACCTTTGTCAGCAACAAGACTGCCATAGGGAGATTACATAAAGAGTGAAAGACAAACAAAATAAGCACAGTGCAAGAGCTGTGTAGCCTAAACATAACAAAAAGGCCCCCAAAAGCGAATGTAAACAGTACTTGGGCCTCAGGATACCCACAAGAGCAAGCACACAAGGAGAGAACAGGAAATAGTATGCAACAGCCAATAGAAACAGAAGAAAAGTAGGTGGTAAGCACAATAACCTATGAAAAGCAAGGGGGCGGGATGTAAGCCCTATTAAAGATATATATTAACAATGTATTTCACAAGCACAGCACAAGCACTGTGCAGGAAAAACCTAAAAACAACACTCGCCCACCTTGAGAGGGATGTTACCCATTTTTGGAAAGAACCGCCTATTGGGCTCCCAGCTCTCTTGCACTGAAGAGGCTGAGTAAACAACTGTCATGGGATGTGGTGCCAGGGTACTAGGAGCCCTCTTTACCATTGCTTGAGTCCTTGGGTATCTTTGTAATGCTTTGTGCCCCTGAGCCTACCACAGTGCCACCTGACGAGCGACCTCACCCCCTTCACCACACAAGCTATTGTTCTCCAGACACGTTCTACTCTACCTGGTTGAATGTTATTTCTCATGTACCAAGACTGTGTTCAGGATGTCTGTGATCATTCTACATACAACTCTGTGCTGCACATATTTTTTGTTGGCTTCACCGTTGCTGTTGTTGATGTGAAACAATAAAACAGATATGGAAAGAAAATAAAATTTGGTTGAAAGACCCTGGTATGATCATGATATGTCCTCATGCTCCTCATTCCACCATTCTGGACTATCTGATATGTTTTTCTGTACAAAGACTTGTGTCATGAATCCCCTGAAAAGTGCCGTACATAGTTTGTATGTTGCTCCTCTGCAAAGTTCTGACATGGGTGGACTCAGAACAGGGCCACAACATACCTTAGTCTTGAATTCACAGACTGTTAACTGTAAAAGATCCCCTTTGTACCAGATATCTTTTCTTAGAATGTGTGGGAGAGTGCAGATAATAGGTGGAAAATAGGGGGTTTCCTATGGAGTAAATCATGATACTATTTTAATGAATTGTGATTTTAATAGATTAGGATATTGATAATAAAAATTAGAAGATGAAAAGAAAATCGGTGATATTGTAAAGTGGAAAACAAATTAATAATGATACTGCTAAATTTGAAAAATAGGGAAACAAGATTTTTTGAAAGGTTTGTTTGATATATATACTATTTGTGCTCTCATCAATTAGAGTACCCTTCTGTGTGAATTATAAGAGGTGGACTGAGAAACCAAGAGAAACATGGACAGGTAATGTATTCAGATCCATTCAGCAAGTAACTAGCTCTAGTAATCAGCATACTCATTGTTTTCACAGGAAATTGCAATGCAGGAAGTCGTTACAAATACCACAATAAACACAACATTATTGAAATAATCTGAACATAAACATACATTCCTGAAAATCCTTCTGAACTGGATACACCTTATCTCCATATTTCCTGAATTAATACAATTAATCCCAATTTCCCCAAAATGTACATCATTATCATAAACAGCAGATGATTATATATGGTGTTGATAAAAGTGTACACCATAGTCACTCTAATCTTATTTATATTCTACCCAGAAAGATCCAAGAAATGTGTGTAATATAGCACCAACATGAATATACATATCAGATTATTTGTTTTGTGTTTTGCGTTGATCTTGTATGTATTAACAACAAAGGAGGTATTCACCAAGATGATTTTCACAACTAAAAGAGTTTTGTTATAATCCATACATGTCTGACACGCCAAATCAATATTTTTACTGTTTGGGAAACACTTTGTGGTGGTCCATTGCTGCTGGGGCTGTGGAGGTTGAGGCATGTTGCCTTCAGCTGGGTATCGGAAGATGGTCTGAGAACTTTGTAGAAATTGTTTAGACAGCAGCAGCCATCAGAGGACAGTTGATATGGTTCTGTTGTATGTTACCTCTGGATGAAGCATCATGAAAAAACTGTTCATGTGAAACGTGTGGCAGCTGGAAAGTAGTGTGCTGTTAGGCACAGATGTTTTGAGCAAAGGGGCACAATCATGTGGCAGAGCCACAGTGTCTTTGGACCCAATCTACCATGGCCACCTCCTTGTAGAGCTGTATGGGATTCTCCTAATGCAAAATTGTCTATTTTGTCCAGGACATTCATGCTTCCACTTTCTTTTTACAAAGTATATACATCTTCAAGCCATTGCTAGTTGTGTCATAATGCTCTCAAGTAGCTTTTGACTGGTGGGTAATTGTTTTGTTCTCTGTTCATCTTGCTATTTCTTCTGTTTCTTTTCCCTTCTTCCTCTTTTAGGTGTTCCTGCACTGTTTTCTTTCGGTCCTGTCCTGTTATACGTCCCTTCTTACCTGTAACCTGGGTCTTGTTCTTTAAAAGCATGTATGAATCCACTGATTCATCACCTATTGAGCTTCTGTCACCTGCAATTCAGCTTGGAGGTTTTTTATGCCTCAGGCATTTTCCTACAAATTGTCAAAATATTAAATAGAATACTCCAACTTTGTGTACCCTGACTGTCTGGCATAATGTCTAACAGAAGAAATCGTCTTAGCTTCAAGAACAACTTCAAGGAATGGCTGTTACATCAAGCTATTGAAAAACTACTATTCCAGTGGAGTCTGGAAACCATGACCCATATGTACCCTAACCAGGACACACAAAACCATACAGCAAAAGAACCCTGAACTGGAGACACTACTGCCCCATGGGTGTCCCCTGAACTACCACCAGTACCAATCTGTTCATTAAGATTTAATGGCGATCCTAAATAGTTGAAGTACTTACTTGTTCTCCTGGCAAGTTCGTTGTTGACAGAACTCATGTTAGGTATTTAGTTAGCTGCTTATCTGAGTCTGTGTTGGCTTGGACAACTCCATTAGTTACACCTGTGTTGCAGCTTTGAATTAAATGATCATACCATCGATAATCATAGGGTAAGAATTAATATAACAGGAGGCGGTTTTGGGCCTTCCATGGCCCAACTGTCGCAATAGCTTAGATCACTTTAACGTTTAAAACAAGACATGTTCTTTGGAATGTTCATGCTACCAACGTCCAATATCTGTGATAACATGCTGCTACACAATTTAATATTATGTATTATTTTTATTTTTAGACTTTAACAGAGCAAATGAAACAATTTCACCAAAGGGCAACAGTTCAACTAAAACAACCCCACCCCCGCAAGACAGGACAATTCCAAAAGAAAAAAGAAGACCACAAACAGCAAAACAAAATCATCTGAATTAAATAAGTACTGCTTAGATGCAGAAGAGCATTTATTGCAATTTTAATGGTAATCTTTTGACATGAGAACTTCTGCCTATCGCAAATCTGTGTAGTTAACATTCCTTTCTACAAGAGATGACTTATTTTCATTTTCTCTTTCTGTAGTCTTGACCACTTTTTCCACATTCCACCAGTGACACCCCTGAACTTGATGGCACTTCCATAGACTTTATCAATCAGGACACGTTCACCAAAATGAACACCCCTTTTCCTATTGTGTACACCCTTTCCTAATATGTACTTTGTCACCTACTGCATATGTAATAAGCTTAACACTTGTTCTATTGTTAAGAGGTTTCTTCTGCTTATCCTGTGATAGTTAGACTCTCTCGAACCCATTTATCCATGACTTCCAACAGTACACTGTTATACAAGAACTTGGACATCCATACTGGGCACATTTTGAACTTGGATCTTCTTCCATGCAACAATTTGAAATGTGAGGCATTTGTGACTGAGAGGGGAGTAGTGCAGTGGAACCATAACATTGCCCAAACTGCATCATCAATTGGCCAATGATTGGTTCTAACCCACCCACACATTCAGAAAGTACCCAGTTCATGGGTTCAACAAACCCATTAATTTGGGGGGGTGATATAAGGAACTTTTAAAATGCTTGACTCATAAATTCTTTAGAAAGTCTTCCACAGCCCAACCTACAAACTGAACCCCAGTGTCTTAAATGAGACTTTGGGGATATCCTTTCCTACTGAAAATTTCTGTGGGAAAGTACACTGCCTTTTTAGAGCTGGGATCAGCAACAAACTTTATTTCAGGTCAGTTACAATAGTAATCCATCAAAAGTCACACCACACAACCTTTAAGAGCTTTGTCTACTTCCATGTCCATTCCAGGCCACTAAAATACGACCCTCACTCTTTTTTTGTCGCAGTAGTGCCTAAATGACCTTCAAGGGCATTATCAAAATGTAAACTGCGCACCCCCAATGGCAGTGTTAACCTGTCTTTTCCGACAAGAACACCACCTTCATCTGAGAGTTCTTCGGAGAGAGCTATTTTCACAAAAGGCTGTAAAGACATATTGTGAGAAATTAGGTTGTTGGTTGAATTGGGTGTTAATGCTGCTTAAGCAACAGCCACAATCCCCGTCAGGGTGAACAACAAAAGTTTCTAAATGAACTTGTGGTTAACCCTCTGATAGCTTGGCACAAAAGCAGTTAGGTTTAACTTAGAGGCAATGTGTAAAGTATCTGTGCGGCACACAAACAGTAATAAAGTGAAAACACAACACAAGAAAAATCCTACACCTATTTAGAAAGATAGAGGAGACTTTAATAAATTATTTGACACTAAAATGGAAAAAAAAACAATCAGTAGATCCGGGATTCCTGATTTTTAAAGTTTATGGTAAAACCTAGCACCTAAAACAGTGGTTCCCAACCTTTTTTGACCAGCGGCTCCATTAACCTATTGGCCATTGGCTGTGGCTCCCCAGTATGTTTTTTTGGGGGTTTTTGTTTTGGCGGGTCAGGTGGTATAAGCCCAATCTTGAGAGTACTTCCATTTTTCACCCTGAAAATAATTCTGATGAAACTGATGAAGATATTATAATCCTAGATGTGATCCTATCCACTGCAGGGCCCCATACAGGGTCAACCACTCATTGAAGGGACACGTGGTTCTCGGAAAAGTGAACTGTTAAGGAATGTTTGACGCTAGGCCACACCTCTAAAAATACTTCATTTTAAAAGTTACATGCAGGGTTACTACGTGTTGTGGCTGCTGGTAAGCTGTTTTGTGTGGCAGATGCTGGAATCATCGGAGGAGGTTTACGCACATGTTGTTGAAGGAGATTTGCGAGACTACCTTTCCAGAGGGTGGATTTAGAGCTTATCACTGTTCAAACATTTAGTTTTCACTCTTCCCCAAGCCCCTCATGTGGCTTATCCTGTCACTGGGCATTATCCTCAGAAAACCCACCCACTCAGAGTCACTTTCTTCACATTAGATTCCAATACAACAGTTAATTAAATATTTTGTATTCAATGCAGTCTAACATGCTACTTATTTACCATGATACATAGGAAGGCCAGCCACAAAACATGCAAATGCCAAATATCCCCTTCGCCTTATGTAACATTTATTGAGTCACGGCACTGATGCTGCAATCCAGCACTTCCTTTGCCAGCAACAACTACTCACTTTACTTCCTCTACATTTTACTCCAGGCAATAAAGCCTTAACCCACGCGCTTTCACCTTGAAACCATTTTCTTCAATGGCAGCAGGTTGCATCATACTCTTCGTATCACTGATTGAAATCAAATGCAAATCCCTGCCAATCCTCAGCAACAAATATGACACACACCCAGCATATGCAGCCAATTTAAACATTTATTTTCTTTGGGATTCTGGCATTACCGTCAGCAATCTGAAAAGGGCTTAAAAGGTCCCCCTCTTCAATACAAGTCCAACGGAGAAAACACCTGGATTTTTTCTAAACTTTCCTCTTATCTCTTCTGAAATATTGGCATGTATGGCATGTATAGTCAGATTAACGCGCAGTTCCACCTGCCTTCACTGGAAGAGAAACAGAAGCTAAAAAAAAAATACACGCAGACACTTCCTGAGAAGCTAGCGGTTTCAGCAGATTCCAAAACCTGTGTGCCATGCCACCCCATCTCCCATAACACACCTCAGTGCACAGACTGAGAAATCGTCCATTATTTGCCACAGATAGCATATCTTCATCTTTGAGTCAAAAGATGTGGCATTAAACCATCAGTCCTACCTATGTGCATCTTGAACAGCACCGGCAGGCAGGTGATAAACTGAAGCCTACTGCAGTGAGGAGTTCAGTGAGCATGGCCTTGACGCGGGCTCTGCACATGTCACACAGAAAGAATGTTTGTAAATGCTTCCTGGTTCAGCATGTGTCTTAAGTGACGTTGAAACTGCCTGTTCTTTATTCAAAGTAATTTCCTTTTTGAGCAAAACATGTATACACAGGTAAGCTTTTTTTGTTCTTGCATTGACCTCAATCAGCTCACGGTGGTTCCATAACTGTGTGCTGGTGTGTGGCGTCTCTGGCTAGTTTTGGTGGTGCACCAGGGTGCTGCGTGACAAGGTTTGGGAGCCTCTAACCTAAAAGATCATAGTGCCAATTGTGGACATCTAGTCACGCAGCACCGGATCAAAGTAAAAAAAAGATGGCCGACCGTGATGGAGCACGGGTCAGATACAAGAAGTGGATTGGACCCAGTCGCCGTTTAACTCCAGACAAAGAAGACATGTCTGCAAAAATTGTCTGAGATGGTAAAATTCAGTGAGGCAAGGCTAGAGGTGGTGTCCAAGGAGGAGGCGTTGTCATCGGGGAGCTGCTAGAAGAAGTCATGGTGAAGATTTCCACATTCAAATTTAGACTCTTTTTCAAAAGTCAAAAATCTCCATTGGGAAGAGGTTGGAGGCTATAGCAGACGAAGGTTCCCTGAGGCCAGATACTTTTTTTGTGAAGGGCTGCTGAACCAGATATGCTGCTGCAGAGAACATAGTGGGAGCTGCTGCAAAGTCAGGCCAACTGGCGATGTATTTTCAGTGGATCGACGAGCAGGTAGGCCCCGGTCTCCTCTCGGTTCTCAGAGCAGTTTTTACCGAAACATTTTTAGAGACTCAAGTTTGGGATTTTGGCTATCTGGGCATCTTTAGCACCACTCCCAAGAGTCTATGACTGGAGAGGTGCTACTTGGACGGTTAGGACTGAGACTGGGTCCAGGTGCAGTTTCAAGATGGTTGGAGCCACTTCTGTACCAAGAAGCCAGCCAACTAACCCTTGGAGTCGTTCTAGTAGGTTCAAGGGAGGCTTCAGGCAGCAGAGTAGTCCTTCTGTGCAGCAAAGCAGTCTTTTGAAGTACACAGAAGCCCACAGCAGCAGGCAGTCCTCTGAGAGCCCTTCCACAGGTCCATAAAGTGAACTGAAGAGTGGGTCTGAGGGTCCTATTTTACACCTGCTGTAGGAGTAGGAGAAGTAGGAGAAGATTCAATATATTTCCCTTTGAAGTGCTTGGACTTTCCTGCCTCACCTGCCATGGTTCCTGCCTGACTACATGAACAATGAGGTAATGTGAAGCTATTTGTGTGAAGGTAGGGCACAGCCTATTGATTTGCAAGTTTGGCTATGCCCAGCTCCTCCCCATCCTGCCAGTGATGGCTCATCCAGGCACACCTAATCCATCTATTGTGAACTGCTTGTCTGTCCCCAATCGAACGTTAGCCCTTATTAAACGTACTAAGGCAACCCAATGTTTTCCTATCGGAGGGGTAGGCCTCTCAATAGTGAAAAACAAATGTATGAGTTTCTCCCTACTAGGACATGTAAAACTTAACAGTCCATGTCCAATCTTTTAATTACAATGCAATAATGCCCCATGGGCTATCTTGTGCCTACCTTACGGTGTGTAATAAAAGGAGAGTTTAAGGCTTGGCAAGGGAGTTATTTTGCTAAGTCGATTTGGCAGTTTGAAAGAGCATTCAGGCTGCAGTGGCACACCTCGGACATGTTTTAAGGGGCTACTTAAGTGGGTGGCACAGTAAGTACTAGGGAAACCCTAGTAGCATTACATTTACAGGCCCTAGGTATATGATATACCACTTTACTAGGAACCTATAAGTGAATTAAATATGCCAGCTAGGCGTAAGCCAATTTGCCCATGTTTAAGGGAGGGAACACAAGCACTTTAGTACTGGTAATAAGTGGTAAAGTGCACAGAGTCCTAAAGCCGGCAAAAATCAATTCAGAAAAATAGAAGGGTGAAGGCAATAAGTATGGTGAAAGACCACCCAAAGGCTGACATGTCTAACACAAATGGATATTCATTTCTCTTGGCCAACCATTCTGAACACATGTCATAAACCTTTTCATGATTACATCTTGGGGAAAAGCCTCTACCCACCTTTGGTGTGTACATTCTGAATCTTTTCAATCTCTACAGCCGCTACAAGGCAAAACCTTTCACAACTACACCATGATCAGGAAAGATGCACAAAACTATACTTAGATTTGCATTGTGTTCAGGTAAATCATTTGCAAATATCAAAATGTCATCTTAAAATACAGCAATCCCACTGATACCCTTCAGTAGCCTTTCATAGATAGAACATGATTCTTTGAAATGCAGATGCTGCCGACGCCAAACCAAAAGGCATATAACAGAACAGAAAGGTATCAGTGGGTACGTTGAAAGCTGTTAGATGCCTGGACTCTTTTTCTAATCCACCTTGGTGATATGCTCCTGCTAGAGCAATCTTTGAAACCACAAACCAAAACGTATTGACACATATTTGGATGACAGTAGCTCTGTTTTCCTTTCTGAGTCACAGAATAGGCCCAAATAGGCCCAGGCCCAAATCCCTATCCCATCTAAACCTCAAAGGGCCCACCATATGTTTGGGAATTGTTAATAAGAGTTTTGTATATTATGGAAACTGCATTTTTCCTCAGAAGTTCAGAGAATACTCTACTTTCTATGGTAGAGCTGTCTTGTATGTAGTCACCACTGTTAATATACTTTTTCAGATCATGCATGAACTGTAAAACCCTAAATGCTTCAGACTTTGCAAGCACAGAATCAACATATAGTTGATTAAACAATTTCATACCAGTGTGAGCCGAGACGATGTCCAGATTAGAAATTTAAATTATGTCCTATTTTCTAAATAATTTCAGAATTTTCAGGTTCATTGAAGTGTTACTATCCTAAAGAGGAGTTTTCCTAGGTAGAAATGTGTCACACCCATATTTAATCATATCCATTTCTAAACCTGTATCACTGCTTTTGTGGGTTCCTCTAACAGCAACTTGCTATGCGCTGTGGATTTCACTATCAGCGAGATGTGCCATGACAGCTGTAGGCTACCTTTATCTTCAGATTATTGAATATGTAAGTAAATGTTCCACCGTTCTGTTGAGATCTTCTTGGTTGAACGTACTTACTTTTGTCCAAATACACAGAATATTATGTAGATACAAAAAGGGATTTTGCAGTTGTTGAAATGTGTTATCTTGCATCTTTTTGAATATTATAGTTCTGAAAATCAACTGCTATAGCCATCACATAAATTGCAGCAATGCAAGCTTACATTTGCATTTCAGAGGGGTTTAAGGTAACTTGAAGTGACAAAGGGAAGAGCTCTTACTCACTGTGGTAAAACCATGACCTTTACAAACAAACTGGTTTTAAGTCATAATGTAGTACAAACATGAGAACACTTCCAGTTTCCAGGGTATCTTTAGGGATTTGCAAGTGTTTTTGATGCCTTGATGTATTGGGTGTACTTTGTCATACCCACTAGCCGTTTTGCAGACATTAGTTATCACTCCTATAGGAAAGTGCCCTTTTTGACATGGTCACCCCCACATTTTGCTAACTGGTGCAGAGGGTTTTCGACTGAGATGCACTGGGTCCCTGCTAAACAGACCCCCAGTGCTAGTGGTCCTTCCCTAAAAAACAGGTAACAATGTGTACAATTGGCACATTCCTCTACCTATGTAAGTCTGTAGTAAATGGTACCCCTGGTACCCAGGTTACGGGTAAGGGAGAGGGTCCCTAAGAGCTGCAGCACATATCGTGCCACCCTTAGAGAATCCCGTAAAAATAAGTCACACACAGCAGCCTTTGCAGTCTGCGCGTCCTGGTGCAAGCCAGGCAAAAACACCACATGGCACACCCATCACTGTATCTAAATATATATTAGTCAACCATACAGCAAACCTTGGAGTCCTAAGGCAGACTGCATTATATTTGATACGTGGTCCTATCTGCACAAGCAGGTATGACCCTGTGATGCCCAGCCCCATTGCTGAGCATTGCAGGTGAACAGAGAAGCCATCGTAAGGAATGTGCTGGACACTCGTCATCACGAGTGACCCAGTTACATAATGACTTAACTGAAACCTTTAATGTTTGATATCAAACACCTTGTCTTAATAAATCCAGGCTGATGCCATCCTCGGATGCCCACCGGATCGACGCAGCCCCTGTGACTTCATCCTGTCAGCACCAGAAATCCACACATCGTCCCCGGGCGTCCGAAAACCCAGCAACCTGAAAAGGATCCATGACTAAGTGCCGGAAATCGACACACAGCCATCCCTGCGTGAAAACTAAATGACACATCGCCATGTGTGGCCTGAGAAATCGACACACACCTACCTCTTTTTCACGCATCTCCTCCTCTGCGGCTCTTTGTGGAGATTTGGAACGCAAACCATGCACTTGGTGGCTTGAAAAAGACATTTATTGTTTTTAAAAGACTAAAGACACTTTACATCACTTTTACAGTGATATCTCAACTTATATTTCTTGCATTTTAATCATTTTGACCTGCATCTTATCAGAGACATATTATATATTTTTCTAAACATTGTGTGGTATATTTCTGTGGTGCTATACTGTGTTATTGCATGATTTATTGCACAAATATTTTACACATTGCCTTCTAAGCCTCTTCTAAAAAAGCCTAAGCTGGATCCTTCTTTATTGGAGAATTATAGACCTATTGCTCTTCTTCCCATCTCAGCAAAAATCCTGGAGAAACATGTTAACTATCAATTAACCAGTTACCTGGAGAGCCATGAGCTCCTCCACCCTACTCAAATGGGATTTAGAGCTCATCATAGTACGGAGTCAGCTCTCCTTACGGTGACTGAGTCAGCCCGTCAACTTTTGGATCAAGGGGCTTACATGGCCATCATTCTACTTGATCTTAGCGCAGCTTTTGATACGGTGGACCATAATCTTCTCTGCTGCAGGCTCTCTGAATTAGGGATAGGAGGTTTAGCCCTGTCTTGGCTCTCTGCCTTCCTTAAAGGAAGATCCTGGCAAGTTTTGGATCAAGCCTTTTTCTCTGAGATTTTTCCATTGACTTGTGGAGTCCCTCAGGGCTCCTCCCTGAGTCCGACTCTTTTCAATGTTTATCTATCCCCATTGGCTAAAGTGATTGCTCCTTATAACCTTTCCTTGGTCACCTATGCCGACGATACCCAGCTTGTGGTATCACTATCTAGTTCTGGGGATTCATCCGCGGCCAATCTTTCTTGCTGTATGAAGGACATTGGAGACTGGATGATTCAATCTAAGCTTAAATTTAATGATGGGAAATCAGAAGTTATTGTTTTGGGTAATGGTTCCCCAGCCTCCTCCCTCTCATCGTACTCAGAGGTTTTTAACAACCTTCCTCCTCCCAAGGCTCAGGTAAAAAGCCTTGGCTATTGGTTGGATTCTCGCTTGACTATGGATTTTCAAGCTAAAATAGTCTCTTCTACATGTTTTGGTATCTTAAGAGTCCTTAGGAAGGTTTTTATCCTTCTACCCTCCACGGCCAGAAGAGTCTGATTCTTTCCCGCCTTGACTACGGGAACTCTCTGTTTCTCAGTTCCCCGCCCTATGTGATAAAGAAGTTGCAGACAGTGCAGAATGCAGCAGCCAGGCTTCTTACTGATCTTCCCAGACATCTGTCTGCGAAGCCGGCTCTTTCAATACTCCACTGGCTCCCTATTAAGCAGCGCACTCATTCTAAAGCCCTGATGTTCTTTAGAAAACGGATCCTTATCTACGCCCCCTCCCGAAGTCTGAGATCTTCCTCCTTCCGACATGTTAATGTCTCTCGGTTCAAGAGAGCCTGGGGAGCCAACTCCTTTTCCATCAAGGCCGCCCACCTTTGGAATGCTCTTCCCTCTGAGCTCCGCCATGAACCCTCAGAGCAGCTTTTTAGGAAGAAACTAAAAACTATCCTTTTTTGTAGCTAATTTCTCTAGATCTTCCTTGTCTCTGGTAGTAGTCATGTTTTGTCAGCGCTGGGATGCCTTAGGGTAACTATGCGCTTTATAAGTCCATAAACTAAACTAAGTTAATCCTGACTGCTCAGTGCCAAGCTACCAGAGGGTGGGCACAGGATCATTTGGATTGTGTGTGACTTACCCTGACTAGAGTGAGGGTCCTTGCTTGGACAGGGGGTAACCTGACTGCCAACCATAGACCCCATTTCTAACTTTAGTGATCAGCTGTGAGAATCGGACTTGTATTAGTGCAGTGACATACAGTAGCTAAGTGTTCACTACCTACCCACAGTTGAAGGTCAACTTGATTTTTTAATCTTTTTCTGCAATTTCGTTTTCTACCTGACATTTTTAAACTAAAATCCTCACTCAGTTGTCTCTGGCTGGGTCTCAAGCTGGAAATGAGGATTTTGACCTAGAGACATATACTGTCAAACAGCTGAAAGGGTTCTGCAGGGATATGGGAGTACCCACCCAAGGTGCCTCCAGAAAGGAGGAATTTCAAATGGTGCTGAGGTCCTGGGCAGAAGCCCATTCAGAGGAAGATGCTGAAGAGGAGGGTCCAGAGGATGGCCCCTCAGATGAAATTTTGCCATCAGTGGATGAAGTTACCACTGCAATTGTGCCCCCTGCAAAACCAGGGAGCAGAGTCTCTGATCAGGGCCTGACCACAGAGGAAAGAGAATTTCAATTGCAAATGGCAAGGTTAAAAGTTGAAGCTCAACAGGAAAAAAGGAGGGCAGAGAGAGAAGCAAAAGCAGCTGAGAGAGCCTTGGCTGCAAATAAACTTTTGTTGGCTCATGAACTGAGTCTCAAGGAGCTGGAGATCAAGGCAAGACAGTCTGAGTCCAGCAGTGATGGTGGCAGCATACATGCAGTACCTGTGCGGGAGAAAAAGGTTTGTTTAGCCAAAAATGTGGTGCCAAGTTATGTGGTGGGAGATGACATTGACAAGTGGTTGGCTGCCTATGAAGTTGCATTAAGGGCTCATGGGACCTCTGAGGAACAATGGGGGGCGGCCTTGTGGTTTTATGTACCAGTAGTGGGGAGGGACACACTCCTTACACTAGATCCACATGATCAGAATGACTATGCACCCATGAAAGCCGCTTTACTGGCCAAGTTTGGGCTGACCCCTGAAAAATACCATCAGAGGTTTAGGAACAGCACCAAACTTTCCACACAGACTTGGGTAGATTGTTTTGATTTCTCTAATAAGGTACTGAATGGATGGGTGTGGGGCAGCAAAGTAAATTATTATAAAGGATTATGGGGGTTATTACAACCCTGGCGGTCGGTGGAGAAGTGGCGGTCTTACCGCCAACAGGCTGGCGGTAAAATCTTTGGAATTATGACCATGGCGGTTACCGCCATGGTCATCCGCCACTTCTCCATTCCGACTGCCAGGGCGGAGACGATCGCTGGGCTGGAGACTTGGGTCTCCAGCCTGGCGGCCATCACAATACCGCCAGCGGTATCATGACCCGGCTGACCGCCATGGATTTCATGGGGTTTGAAACCGCCATGAAATCCATGGCGGTAAGCACTATCAGTGCCAGGGAATTCCTTCCCTGGCACTGATAGGGGTCTCCCCCATCCCCCACCCCCACCCCGAGTCCTTCCCCTACACCCCCCACCACCCCTGCCACCCCCAAAGGTGGCAGGACCTCCCTCCCCACCCGACCCCCAACATTACCTTACACATACACACCCGACACGCACGCAGGCACCATCAACACACATACCCGCACACACATCAACATACATGCCAACAGCCACACACACAGTCATACGCACACACCCACATTCAGACATACACGCACACATCCATACAGACATTCATACAGACATACACGCACTCATTTCCAAACACACAACACCCCGCATGCATACACGTACTCACACCCCCCCTCTACATACACACACGCAAACCCCCATGCACGCACACAACACACAACTCCCCCTCACCCCCCTCCCCTAACGGACGATCAACTTACCTGGTCTGTTGATCCTCCGGGAGGGGACGGGATCCATGGGGGCTGGTCCGCCACCACCACACCGTCAACAGAACACCGCGATGCCGAATCACAGGACGTGATTCGGTGGGCGGTGTTCTGTTGACGTGGCGGTGGAAGTGGAGAAACCTCCACTTCCCCGCCGCTCGTCAGTATGGCTGCTGGCGGCTCTCCGTCCGAAAAAGGACGGAGGGCTGCCAGCAGTCATAATAAGCCGAGCGGAAAACCGCCACCACTGGCGGTCTTCAGCACGGCGGTCCCTCTGCGGTCTTTGCAAAAAAACGCTGAGGTCAAAATGACCCCCTATATGATTTGATTCTGAGATGGAATATGCTCAGTATTTCTTTTACAGAGTTGCGCCAGCACTTAGTAGACAGTTTGCTGACTGATCCCAGGAATCTTGCTGAGGAGGCGGACCTCTGGGTTAGCACCAGAGTGTCCAAAAAGATATCTGGGGTTGACACCCACAAAGGTGGTCAGGGTTCCCAACAGAAGAAAGAAGGGGAGAAAAACTTAAAGATAAGGAACTCTCAAAAGGCCCCCAAAACAATGCCGGGGGGCGGTGGTAACCCTTCCTCTTCTAAGTTTGGTAAGAAACCAGGGTACTAAGATAAGAAGATAGGGAAGTTCATCCTCAAATGCTTAGAGCATGGACACTCTAAGGGAGACTCCATGAGAGCACAGCCCACCACTGGAGGGCAGACACCTGGGTTGGCTAGTGTAGCGCTCGGGGGGAGCCAGTCCCAGTTAGCTTTGGGGAACAGATAGAGGTGTCCCTAGTATCCCTGGGAGATAAGGAGATGGTGCCAAAAGCCCACATGCCTGCCATTACTTCCAAGTATAAGCAGTGGGTCACCATTGATGGACAAAAGGGTGGAGGCTCTGCGTGACACAGGAGCCAGTATGACTACTGTGAAGAGTCAGCTGGTGTCAGCAGAGCAGATAGTCCCTAATACATTCCACCAGGTCATAGTTGCTGACAATCGTGAGAGTCACCTACTGGTGGCTCTGGTTCCCTTTGAGTGTGGGGGGGGCTCTGGTACTCTGAAAGTAGCTGTGAGTCTTGCCATGCCTGTAGATTGTCTGTTAAGCAATGATCTAGAGCATACTACCTGGAAAGAGGTAGAGCCCAGATCCCACCTGGAGATGTTAGGTTTGCCTGAGTGGGTCTGCATGACCACAAGGTCAATGGCTGCCCGGGAAGGGAGTCAACGGTTTCTGGAGCCTGGAACAATGGCCCAGACAGCTGCAAAGAGGAAGGGCAAGAGGCGTGGGAAACCCGCCTCAGATATTCCCATGGTGGTGGACGTGGTCCCAGAGGAGGAGGCCCCTGAGCCAACCAGGGAGGATATTGCTGACCTGGGCAACCTGTCTGAACTTGCTGGCTGGCAAGTAGAGGGTGGGCCAACAAGGGCAGAATTCTGCAAGGTGCAGAAAGAATGCCCCACCCTTGAGGGTCTGAGGCAACAGGCCGCAGCCTAGGCAGCTCGTGAAGCCTCTGGTGACCACCATATCTACTGGGAGAATGATCTCCTTTACAGTGAGCCTAAGGCTCCGGCAACTGGGGCAGAACGTGTGCTGGTGGTCCCCCAGTGTTACTGGGCCTTCCTACTGGGTCTGGCTCATGACATCCCCCTGGAAGGACATCTGGGCCAAGACAAGACCTTTGCCAGGCTTGTCACACACTTCCAATGGCCTAGAATGTGGGTAGCTTCAGATACTTTCTGCAGGGCCTGCCCCATCTGCCAGGCTAGTAGGAAGACAGGGAAAAGGCTTACGGCCCCCCAATCCTACTCCCCGTCGTTGGCACTCCCTTTGAAAGGGTGGGCATTAACGACATTGGTCCCTTGGACCCCAAAACTGCCTTGGGCAACAGGTTTATCCTGGTTTTGGTGGACCATGCCACCCGCTATCCAGAGGCAATCCCTCTGAGAACAGTGACTGCACCTGTGGTGACCAGAGCCCTGATGGGAATATTTACTCATTTGGGATTCCCTAAGGAAGTTGTCTCTGACAGAGGCACAAACTTCATGTCTACGTACATGAAATCCATGTGGGATGAGTGTGGGGTGAGCTAATGGTTTACCACCCCTTATCATCCTCAATCCAATAGGCTTGTTGAGAGATTCGATAAGACCCGCAAAGGTATGATCAATGGCCTACCTGAGGCCATGAGGCGTAAGTGGGACGTCCTCTTGCCATGCCTGCTCTTTGCTTATGGGGAGGTGCCCCAGAAGGGGGTGGGGTTCAGCCCCTTTGAGCTTCTCTATGGTCACCCTGTCAGGGGACCGCTAAGCATAGTGAAAAAGGGCTGGGAGAGAGCTCCCAAGACCCCTCCCCAGGATGTGGTCAGCTACATGCTGGCCCTCTGCAACCAAACCCAACGCTTCTGGAAGCAGGCCAAGAGTATCCTTGAGGCCAGTCAAAAGGTGATGAAGGAGTGTATGACTGGAAGGCCACTCTGGTTGAGTTCTCACCTGGAGACAAGGTTTGGGTAATGGAGCCAGTAGAGCCTAGAGCTCTCCAGGACCGCTGGTCTGGCCTATTTGAAATCAAGGAGCAGAAGAGGGAGGCCACTTACCTAGTGGACCTCAAGACCCCTAGACACCCCGTAAGGGTTCTCCACCACAACCGACTCAAGCCTAATTTTGAGAGGTCTGAGGTCAGTATGCTCCTTGTGACAGATGAGGGCATGGAAGAGGAAAGTGAACCTCTCCCTGATCTCCTCTCTGCCAAAGAAGGTGATGGGTCAGTGGAGGGTGTCAATCTCTCTGACTCCCTGACTCTAGATCAGAGAGGAGACTGCTATGAGTTGTTGGATCAGTTCTTTTCCCTGTTGTCCCTTATTCCTGGACTCACCTACCTGTGTGTCCATGATATTGACACGGGAGACAGTCCCCCTGTAAAGAACAATATTTAAAGGTTGTCAGATAAGGTGAAGGCAAGCATCAAGGAGGAAGTTTCTAAGATGTTGGCCCTAGGGGTTATTGAGAAGTCCAGCAGTCCCTGGGCCAGCCCTGTGGTGCTGGTACCCAAGGCTGCTGCACCCAGTGCCAATCCAGAACTCCGGTTCTGTGTGGACTACCAGGGTCTCAACTCAGTCACACGGACTGACGCTCACCCCATCCCCAGAGCTGATGAGGTCGTAGACAGACTAGGCGCTGCCAAATTCCTCACTACTTTTGATCTCACATCAGGGTACTGGCAGATCGCTTTGACTGAGGGGGCTAAAGAGAGATCTGCATTTTCCACATCTGAGGGCCATTACCAGTTCCGGGTGATGCCCTTTGGGTTGAAAAATGCCCCCACTACCTTCCAGCGGTTGGTCAATTGGGTCCTAGCTGGCAAGGATGCCTTCTGCGCAGCCTACTTAGATGACTTAGCCGTCTATAGTTCCAGCTGGGAGGAACACCTGCTCTACCTCAAGGAGGTGCTTCAGGCTCTGCAACAGGCAGGCCTGACCATCAAGGCTAGTAAGTGCCAGATTGGGCAATGTTCTGTGGTGTACTTGGGACACCTAGTAGGTGGTGGCAAGGTACAGCCACTCCAGGCCAAGATTGAGACTATCAAGCCTGGCAACCACCTAGAGCACAGACAGAAGTGAGAGCCTTCTTAGGCCTCACTGTATACTACCGTAGGTTTGTCAAGGGCTATGAATCCATTATGACACCCTTGACAGAACTTACTTCCAAAAAGCAACCTAGGTTGGTGAATTGGACAGAGGCTTGTCAGAAAGCCTTTGACTCCCTGAAGGAAGCCATGTGCACTGCCCCCGTGCTCAAGGCCCCTGACTACTCCCAGGAATTTATTGTGCAGACAGACGCTTCAGAGCATAGCATAGGGGTTGTTCTAGCACAGCTAAATGAGGAGGGCCTAGACCAACCAGTAGTCTTTATTAGCAGAAGACTATTACCATGGGAACAGAGGTGGAGTGCTATTGAGAGAGAAGCATTTGCTGTGGTCTGGGCACTGAAGAAGCTGAGACCATACCTGTTTGGGGACTCACTTCTGGGTTCAGACAGACCACAGGCCCCTCAGATGGCTCATGCAGATGAGGGGTGAGAATCCTAAACTCTTGAGGTGGTCCATTTCCCTACAGGGGATGGACTTTACGGTGGAGCATTGGCCGGGAACTGACCACGCCAATGCTTATGGTCTCTCCAGATACTTCCGCCTTAGCGATGAGAGCTCCCAGGAGGTTGGGTAGCTCTCCCCACTTTCAGCTAGAGGTCACATGTTTGACCTGACAGCCTTAACTTTTTGCCTGCCTCCCTCCACTTTTTATATACACTTTTTGCTGGTTTTAAGACTCTGCGCACTTTACCACTGCTAACCAGTGCTAACGTGCATATGCTCTTTCCCTTTAAAACATGATAACATTGGATCATACCCAATTGGATTATTTAATGTACTTATAAATCACTAGTAAAGTGCACTATAAGTGCCCAGGGCTTGTAGATTAAATGCTTCTAGTGGGCCTGCAGCAGTGATTGTGCCACCCAACTAAGTATCTCCTTAACCTTGTCTCAGGCCTGCCATTGCAAGGCCTGTGTGTGCAGGTTCACTGCCAATTCGACTTGGCATTTAAAAGTACTTGCCAAGCCTAAAACTCCCCTTTTTCTACATATAATTCACCCCTAAGCACACCGGCGCCCCTAGAACTTGGAGAGAGCTTGAGAAAGTGAGGAAGCAGCTGAGGAGTGTAGGAGGCTGGACTGGCTTGTAGTGAGTACCAAGGGGTACTTGCACCTTGCACCAGGCCCAGTTATCCCTTATTAGTGTATAGGGTGTCTAGCAGCTTAGGCTGATAGATAATGGTAGCTTAGCAGAGCAGCTGAGGCTGAACTAGGAGACGTGTGAAGCTACTACAGTACCACTTAGTGTCATATGCACAATATCATAAGAAAACACAATACACAGTTATACTAAAAATAAAGGTACTTTATTTTGATGACAATATGCCAAAGTATCTTAGAGTGTACCCTCAGTGAGAGGATAGGAAATATACACAAGATATATATACACAATAGCAAAAATATGCAGTATAGTCTTAGAAAACAGTGCAAACAATGTATAGTTACAATAGGATGCAATGGGGAAACATAGGGATAGGGGCAACACAAACCATATACTCCAAAAGTGGAATGCGAACCACGAATGGACCCCAAACCTATGTGACCTTGTAGAGGGTCGCTGGGACTATTAGAAAATAGTGAGAGTTAGAAAAATAACCCTCCCCAAGACCCTGAAAAGTGAGTGCAAAGTGCACTAAAGTTCCCCTAAGGACAAAGAAGTCGTGTTAGAGGAATAATGCAGGAAAGATACAAACCAGCAATGCAACAACTGTGGATTTCCAATCTAGGGTACCTGTGGAACAAGGGGACCAAGTCCAAAAGTCACAAGCAAGTCGGAGATGGGCAGATGCCCAGGAAATGCCAGCTGCGGGTGCAAAGAAGCTTCTACTGGACAGAAGAAGCTGAGGTTTCTGCAGGAACGAAAGGGGCTAGAGACTTCCCCTTTGGTGGACGGATCCCTCTCGCCTTGGAGAGTCGTGCAGAAGTGTTTTCCCGCCGGAAGAACGCCAACAAGCCTTGCTAGCTGCAAATCGTGCGGTTAGCGTTTTTGGACGCTGCTGAGGCCCAGGAGGGACTAGGAGGTCGCAAATTGGACCAGCAGAGAGAGGGGACGTCGAGCAAGACAAGGAGCCCTCTCTGAAGCCGGTAGCACCCGGAGAAGTGCCAGAAACAGGCACTACGAGGATGCGTGAAACGGTGCTCGCCGAAGTTGCACAAAGGAGTCCCACGTCGCCGGAGACCAACTTAGAAAGTCGTGCAATGCAGGTTAGAGTGCCGTGGACCCAGGCTTGGCTGTGCACAAAGGATTTCCGCCGGAAGTGCACAGGGGCCGGAGTAGCTGCAAAGTCGCGGTTCCCAGCAATGCAGCCCAGCGAGGTGAGGCAAGGACTTACCTCCACCAAACTTGGACTGAAGAGTCACTGGACTGTGGGGGTCACTTGGACAGAGTCGCTGGATTCGAGGGACCTCGCTCGTCGTGCTGAGAGGAGACCCAAGGGACCGGTAATGCAGCTTTTTGGTGCCTGCGGTTGCAGGGGGAAGATTCCGTCGACCCACGGGAGATTTCTTCGGAGCTTCTGGTGCAGAGAGGAGGCAGGCTACCCCCACAGCATGCACAAGCAGGAAAACAGTCGAGAAGGCGGCAGGATCAGCGTTACAGAGTTGCAGTAGTCGTCTTTGCTACTATGTTGCAGGTTTGCAGGCTTCCAGCGCGGTCAGCAGTCGATTCCTTATCAGAAGGTGAAGAGGGAGATGCAGAGGAACTCGGATGAGCTCTTGCATTCGTTATCTGAAGTTTCCCCAGAGACAGAGACCCTAAATAGCCAGAAAAGAGGGTTTGGCTACTTAGGAGAGAGGATAGGCTACTAACACCTGAAGGAGCCTATCACAAGGAGTCTCTGACGTCACCTGGTGGCACTGGCCACTCAGAGCAGTCCAGTGTGCCAGCAGCACCTCTGTTTCCAAGATGGCAGAGGTCTGGAGCACACTGGAGGAGCTCTGGACACCTCCCAGGGGAGGTGCAGGTCAGGGGAGTGGTCACTCCCCTTTCCTTTGTCCAGTTTCGCGCCAGAGCAGGGCTAAGGGGTCCCCTGAACCGGTGTAGACTGGCTTATGCAGAATTGGGCACATCTGTGCCCAAGAAAGCATTTCCAGAGGCTGGGGGAGGCTACTCCTCCCCTGCCTTCACACCATTTTCCAAAGGGAGAGGGTGTCACACCCTCTCTCAGAGGAAGTTCTTTGTTCTGCCATCCTGGGCCAGGCCTGGCTGGACCCCAGGAGGGCAGATGCCTGTCTGAGGGGTTGGCAGCAGCAGCAGCTGCAGTGAAACCCCAGGAAGGGCAGTTTGGCAGTACCAGGGTCTGTGCTTCAGACCACTGGGATCATGGGATTGTGCCAACTATGCCAGGATGGCATAGAGGGGGCAATTCCATGATCATAGACATGTTACATGGCCATATTCGGAGTTACCATTGTGAAGCCACATATAGGTAGTGACCTATATGTAGTGCACGCGTGTAATGGTGTCCCCGCACTCACAAAGTTCAGGGAATTGGCTCTGAACAATGTGGGGGCACCTTGGCTAGTGCCAGGGTGCCCTCACACTAAGTAACTTTGCACCTAACCTTTACCAGGTAAAGGTTAGACATATAGGTGACTTATAAGTTACTTAAGTGCAGTGTAAAATGGCTGTGAAATAACGTGGACGTTATTTCACTCAGGCTGCAGTGGCAGGCCTGTGTAAGAATTGTCAGAGCTCCCTATGGGTGGCAAAAGAAATGCTGCAACCCATAGGGATCTCCTGGAACCCCAATACCCTGGGTACCTCAGTACCATATACTAGGGAATTATAAGGGTGTTCCAGTAAGCCAATGTAAATTGGTAAAAATGGTCACTAGCCTGTCAGTGACAATTTGGAAAGAAATGAGAGAGCATAACCACTGAGGTTCTGATTAGCAGAGCCTCAGTGAGACAGTTAGGCACCACACAGGGAACATATACATGCACACCTATGAGCACTGGGGCCCTGTGTGACAGGGTCCCAGTGACACATACATATAGGCCACAAACCTATGAGCACTGGGGTCCTGACCAGCAGGATCCCAGTGACACATAACAAACATACTGAAACATAGGGCCTGATTCTAACTTTGGAGGACGGTGTTAAACCGTCCCAAAAGTGGCGGATATACCACCTACCGTATTACGAGTTCCATAGGATATAATGGACTCGTAATACGGTAGGTGGTATATCCGCCACTTTTGGGACGGTTTAACACCGTCCTCCAAAGTTAGAATCAGGCCCATAGTGTTTTCACTATGAGCACTGAGGCCTGGCTATCAGGATCCCAGTGAGACAGTGAAAACAGTGACAAACACCCTGACATACACTCACAAACAGGCCAAAAGTGGGGGTAACAAGGCTAGGAAGAGGCTACCTTCTCACACAACCCCCCCCCCAAACGAAGGACAATAAGGCTAACCTTGGCCAGTTGAGACTTTATTGTCTAAGTGGTGATAAGTAGAGAGTAGCTCTGCAATAGACTGGTTACTCCCTTTATCATCCACTATATGGTTACTTCCCTGTGGGGATGTAAACCACCCTGTTTGAAGTTTTTTAGCTAAGCAACAATGTGAAGATGTATTTTCAGAGTTTCTATCAGTAAGTTTTAGTTTAGAGCAGTGGGAATTGTCCACTGAACCTATTTGTAGTGATGGAAATGCCAGACAGGGATGCTGTCTCAGAAAAGCCATAGCTGGGCAAAAACTTTGTCCATATGGCTGGAAAAGAGAACAGGGATGCTGTTTCTCTTGAGTTGGAGCAGGGCAGGGATGCTGTCCTATGAGCTCCACACTAGGGCAGGGATGCTGTCCTAAGTGTTGTGAGGCAGTGCAGGGTTTCTGCACTAAAGTTTCTCTGGGAGGGTTGGAGGGATGCTCCATGTTAACTAAAATGGTGCTCTTTTTGTCACCAATGTTAGTTATCCCACAGAGAGGTACTTCTACCTCAGGGAGTCCAGCTTTGCCAGCTGATGATTCCCTTGGAACAGGTGCCACCCCAGGAGAGGTTTCTCCCACCACAGGAATGGTATCCTGAATGGTAGGGTGGTTAGGGGATACTGTGATACCCTTTTTACCTGTTGATGGAGAGGGATCTTGAGTTTTCAGGCCTTCTCTCCTTTGCTTTTTCATTTCAGTAGAAATGAGAGGGAACAATTCCTCTGGGATGCCCAGCATGGCTGCATGGGCATAAAACTCTACATCAGCCCAACCTGAGGCCTCTAGGTCATTACCTAAGAGACAGTCTACAGGTAAGCTAGGTGATACCACCACCTGCTTAGGGCCAGTAACTCCACCCCAACTAAACTGAATTATAGCTAAGGGAAGAAACTTAGTGGAGTTATGGACATCAATAATCTTATACTGTTGTCCAATGATGTGTTGATCAGGGTGCACTAGGTTTTCAGTCACCAAAGTGATACTGGCACCTGTGTCCCTGTAGGCCAAGGCCTCAACACCATTTATTGAAACTGTCTGCCTGTACTTATCCATTGTAAGGGGACAAGCAGCCAGTGTGGCAAGGCCAATGCCACTAGGTGTGACAGAAACTGTCTTGGGACTGACTACCCCAGTTTCTATGATGGACCCATAAGTGAACCCAACTACACCCTTTGCTTGACTGTTGCCAGCAGTCCCACCACTTGTACCACTACTGCTAGGGGCACTAGAGCTTGATGTATTAGTGGTGGTAGGCTCAGGGGGTTTACCTGGACAGGACTTATCCCCTGGCCTATGGCCTCTGTTTTTACACACAAAGCACCAAGGCTTTTTAATGTGTGCAGGTTGAGAAGAAGAGGAAGAATTAGTTTTATCCCCACCCTCTGAAGAGTGTTTAAGATTTGAAGTGGGATCTTTGGTTTTACCCTTATCCCCATGCTTATCTTGAGATTTTTCACCATCTTTCTTCTTATTGCCATCTTTGTCACCCCCTGTATGAACTTTTCTGTTCACCCTTGTTCTGACCCATTTGTCTGCCTTCTTTCCCAATTCTTGGGGAGAGGTCAGATCAGAGTCTACCAGGTACTGGTGCAACAAATCAGACACACAATTATTAAGTATATGCTCTCTCAGGATCAAGTTATACAGGCTGTCATAATCAGTAACTTTACTGCCATGTAACCACCCCTCCAAGGCCTTCACAGAATGGTCAATGAAATCAACCCAGTCTTGTGAAGACTCCTTTTTGGTCTCTCTGAACTTTATCCTGTATTGTTCAGTGGTTAAGCCATAACCATCCAGGAGTGCATTCTTAAGAACTGTAAAATTATTGGCATCACTTTCTTTCACAGTAAGGAGCCTATCCCTACCTTTTTCACTAAATGATAGCCATAGGATAGCAGCCCACTGCCTTTGAGGGACATCCTGTACAACACAGGCCCTCTCAAGTGCAGCAAACCACTTGTTAATGTCATCCCCCTCCTTATAAGGGGGAACTATCTTGTGCAGATTCCTGGAATCATGCTCTTTTGCATGATGACTATGGGGAATACTGCTGCTGCCACCATGGGTATCTAAACCCAACTTCTGTCTTTCCTTCTCTAATTCAAAAGACTGTCTATCCAAATCCAGCTGTTGCTTTTTAAGCTTCAGTCTAGTTTGTTCCACCCTCAACTTATTGAGTTCCCTCTCTAACATTCTGTCATCAGGGTTGGTGGGAGGGACATTCCTAGAAACAGAGCTATGATGGGAATGAACAGAAGTAGACCTGTCCCTTACAGAAGCCACCCTAACAGCTTGGTTAACAGAAACATTACTACCAGTATGGTGAGAATAAATGCTTTTGCTATGATGTGAGACAACACTATTTATATGGTGTGGCTCATCATCATTACCAACTATGCTAGATTGTCTAGTAATGGGCAGGCTAGGGAGTTTCTTTCCTGAATCTTTTCCTGGGGGAGTCCCTGAATCAGATTGGGAACTATTAGGTACTTTTTCAACAGATGAGGCACCTATGGCCTTATCCTGTTCTCTAAGCATGTTAAGTAACAGTTCCAAGGAAGGATTTTTCCCTACACTCAAACCTCTCTCTATACAGAGACTCCTTGCTCTTTTCCAGCTAAGGTTGTCATATGCAAGTTTGGACAGATCAACATTTTGGCCTGTGCCAGACATTTTTAGAGAGAGTTAAAGTGATAGTAAAAGAGAAAAAAAAATTCAGAACTTTTTGGAAAGACAGAAAAAAACTTTTAAAACTTTTAAGAACTTTTTAGAAAGTTTTAGAAGTACTTTTCAGCACTTAGAAAAGAGTGAAAAGAGGAAATGCAAAACTTTTTGGCTATGTGTATATACACTGACCTTGTTTTGTATATTTTTCTCTTATGAAAAGTACAATGACAAGAGTGGTAAGTAGTCTCAAGCACTTATCCCACCACTGCACAACCAATGTAGGAGGCTGGACTGGCTTGTAGTGAGTACCAAGGGGTACTTGCACCTTGCACCAGGCCCAGTTATCCCTTATTAGTGTATAGGGTGTCTAGCAGCTTAGGCTGATAGATAATGGTAGCTTAGCAGAGCAGCTTAGGCTGAACTAGGAGACGTGTGAAGCTACTACAGTACCACTTAGTGTCATATGCACAATATCATAAGAAAACACAATACACAGTTATACTAAAAATAAAGGTACTTTATTTTTATGACAATATGCCAAAGTATCTTAGAGTGTACCCTCAGTGAGAGGATAGGAAATATACACAAGATATATATACACAATAGCAAAAATATGCAGTATAGTCTTAGAAAACAGTGCAAACAATGTATAGTTACAATAGGATGCAATGGGGAAACATAGGGATAGGGGCAACACAAACCTTATACTCCAAAAGTGGAATGCGAACCACGAATGGACCCCAAACCTATGTGACCTTGTAGAGGGTCGCTGGGACTATTAGAAAATAGTGAGAGTTAGAAAAATAACCCTCCCCAAGACCCTGAAAAGTGAGTGCAAAGTGCACTAAAGTTCCCCTAAGGACAAAGAAGTCGTGTTAGAGGAATAATGCAGGAAAGACACAAACCAGCAATGCAACAACTGTGGATTTCCAATTTAGGATACCTGTGGAACAAGGGGACCAAGTCCAAAAGTCACAAGCAAGTCGGAGATGGGCAGATGCCCAGGAAATGCCAGCTGCGGGTGCAAAGAAGCTTCTACTGGACAGAAGAAGCTGAGGTTTCTGCAGGAACGAAAGGGGCTAGAGACTTCCCCTTTGGTGGATGGATCCCTCTCGCCTTGGAGAGTCGTGCAGAAGTATTTTCCCGCCGGAAGAACGCCAACAAGCCTTGCTAGCTGCAAATCGTGCGATTAGCGTTTTTGGACGCTGCTGAGGCCCAGGAGGGACTAGGAGGTCGCAAATTGGACCAGCAGAGAGAGGGGACGTCGAGCAAGACAAGGAGCCCTCTCTGAAGCCGGTAGCACCCGGAGAAGTGCCAGAAACAGGCACTACGAGGATGCGTGAAACGGTGCTCGCCGAAGTTGCACAAAGGAGTCCCACGTCGCCGGAGACCAACTTAGAAAGTCGTGCAATGCAGGTTAGAGTGCCGTGGACCCAGGCTTGGCTGTGCACAAAGGATTTCCGCCGGAAGTGCACAGGGGCCGGAGTAGCTGCAAAGTCGCGGTTCCCAGCAATGCAGCCCAGCGAGGTGAGGCAAGGACTTACCTCCACCAAACTTGGACTGAAGAGTCACTGGACTGTGGGGGTCACTTGGACAGAGTCGCTGGATTCGAGGGACCTCGCTCGTCGTGCTGAGAGGAGACCCAAGGGACTGGTAATGCAGCTTTTTGGTGCCTGCGGTTGCAGGGGGAAGATTCCATCGACCCACGGGAGATTTCTTCGGAGCTTCTGGTGCAGAGAGGAGGCAGGCTACCCCCACAGCATGCACAAGCAGGAAAACAGTCGAGAAGGCGGCAGGATCAGCGTTACAGAGTTGCAGTAGTCGTCTTTGCTGCTATGTTGCAGGTTTGCAGGCTTCCAGCGCGGTCAGCAGTCGATTCCTTATCAGAAGGTGAAGAGGGAGATGCAGAGGAACTCGGATGAGCTCTTGCATTCGTTATCTGAAGTTTCCCCAGAGACAGAGACCCTAAATAGCCAGAAAAGAGGGTTTGGCTACTTAGGAGAGAGGATAGGCTACTAACACCGGAAGGAGCCTATCACAAGGAGTCTCTGACGTCACCTGGTGGCACTGGCCACTCAGAGCAGTCCAGTGTGCCAGCAGCACCTCTGTTTCCAAGATGGCAGAGGTCTGGAGCACCCTGGAGGAGCTCTGGACACCTCCCAGGGGAGGTGCAGGTCAGGGGAGTGGTCACTCCCCTTTCCTTTGTCCAGTTTCGCGCCAGAGCAGGGCTAAGGGGTCCCCTGAACCGGTGTAGACTGGCTTATGCAGAATTGGGCACATCTGTGCCCAAGAAAGCATTTCCAGAGGCTGGGGGAGGCTACTCCCCCCCTGCCTTCACACCATTTTCCAAAGGGAGAGGGTGTCACACCCTCTCTCAGAGGAAGTTCTTTGTTCTGCCATCCCGGGCCAGGCCTGGCTGGACCCCAGGAGGGCAGATGCCTGTCTGAGGGGTTGGCAGCAGCAGCAGCTGCAGTGAAACCCCAGGAAGGGCAGTTTGGCAGTACCAGGGTCTGTGCTTCAGACCACTGGGATCATGGGATTGTGCCAACTATGCCAGGATGGCATAGAGGGGGCAATTCCATGATCATAGACATGTTACATGGCCATATTCGGAGTTACCATTGTGAAGCCACATATAGGTAGTGACCTATATGTAGTGCACGCGTGTAATGGTGTCCCCGCACTCACAAAGTTCAGGGAATTGGCTCTGAACAATGTGGGGGCACCTTGGCTAGTGCCAGGGTGCCCTCACACTAAGTAACTTTGCACCTAACCTTTACCAGGTAAAGGTTAGACATATAGGTGACTTATAAGTTACTTAAGTGCAGTGTAAAATGGCTGTGAAATAACGTGGACGTTATTTCACTCAGGCTGCAGTGGCAGGCCTGTGTAAGAATTGTCAGAGCTCCCTATGGGTGGCAAAAGAAATGCTGCAACCCATAGGGATCTCCTGGAACCCCAATACCCTGGGTACCTCAGTACCATATACTAGGGAATTATAAGGGTGTTCCAGTAAGCCAATGTAAATTGGTAAAAATGGTCACTAGCCTGTCAGTGACAATTTGGAAAGAAATGAGAGAGCATAACCACTGAGGTTCTGATTAGCAGAGCCTCAGTGAGACAGTTAGGCACCACACAGGGAACATATACATGCACACCTATGAGCACTGGGGCCCTGTGTGACAGGGTCCCAGTGACACATACATATAGGCCACAAACCTATGAGCACTGGGGTCCTGACCAGCAGGATCCCAGTGACACATAACAAACATACTGAAACATAGTGTTTTCACTATGAGCACTGAGGCCTGGCTATCAGGATCCCAGTGAGACAGTGAAAACAGTGACAAACACCCTGACATACACTCACAAACAGGCCAAAAGTGGGGGTAACAAGGCTAGGAAGAGGCTACCTTTGGGTTGAAAAATGCCCCCGCTACCTTCCAGCGGTTGGTCAATTGGGTCCTAGCTGGCAAGGATGCCTTCTGCGCAGCCTACTTAGATGACTTAGCCGTCTATAGTTCCAGCTGGGAGGAACACCTGCTCTACCTCAAGGAGGTGCTTCAGGCTCTGCAACAGGCAGGCCTGACCATCAAGGCTAGTAAGTGCCAGATTGGGCAATGTTCTGTGGTGTACTTGGGACACCTAGTAGGTGGTGGCAAGGTACAGCCACTCCAGGCCAAGATTGAGACTATCAAGCCTGGCAACCACCTAGAGCACAGACAGAAGTGAGAGCCTTCTTAGGCCTCACTGTATACTACCGTAGGTTTGTCAAGGGCTATGAATCCATTATGACACCCTTGACAGAACTTACTTCCAAAAAGCAACCTAGGTTGGTGAATTGGACAGAGGCTTGTCAGAAAGCCTTTGACTCCCTGAAGGAAGCCATGTGCACTGCCCCCGTGCTCAAGGCCCCTGACTACTCCCAGGAATTTATTGTGCAGACAGACGCTTCAGAGCATAGCATAGGGGCTGTTCTAGCACAGCTAAATGAGGAGGGCCTAGACCAACCAGTAGTCTTTATTAGCAGAAGACTATTACCATGGGAACAGAGGTGGAGTGCTATTGAGAGAGAAGCATTTGCTGTGGTCTGGGCACTGAAGAAGCTGAGACCATACCTGTTTGGGGACTCACTTCTGGGTTCAGACAGACCACAGGCCCCTCAGATGGCTCATGCAGATGAGGGGTGAGAATCCTAAACTCTTGAGGTGGTCCATTTCCCTACAGGGGATGGACTTTACGGTGGAGCATTGGCCGGGAACTGACCACGCCAATGCTTATGGTCTCTCCAGATACTTCCGCCTTAGCGATGAGAGCTCCCAGGAGGTTGGGTAGCTCTCCCCACTTTCAGCTAGAGGTCACATGTTTGACCTGACAGCCTTAACTTTTTGCCTGCCTCCCTCCACTTTTTATATACAGTTTTTGCTGGTTTTAAGACTCTGCGCACTTTACCACTGCTAACCAGTGCTAACGTGCATATGCTCTTTCCCTTTAAAACATGATAACATTGGATCATACCCAATTGGATTATTTAATGTACTTATAAATCACTAGTAAAGTGCACTATAAGTGCCCAGGGCTTGTAGATTAAATGCTTCTAGTGGGCCTGCAGCAGTGATTGTGCCACCCAACTAAGTATCTCCTTAACCTTGTCTCAGGCCTGCCATTGCAAGGCCTGTGTGTGCAGGTTCACTGCCAATTCGACTTGGCATTTAAAAGTACTTGCCAAGCCTAAAACTCCCCTTTTTCTACATATAATTCACCCCTAAGCACACCGGCGCCCCTAGAACTTGGAGAGAGCTTGAGAAAGTGAGGAAGCAGCTGAGGAGGTTGGACTGGGACAGGGCAGAATATGTGGTGGTTCGCCTTAAACAAAAGTATTATGCAGGAAGTAACAAGTGCGGGAAGTTATTGGCGCACAGGTTGAGAGCGCAGCGCGCAGCGTCAATGATAAAAATGGTTCACTCGCCCTCAGGAGCAGAAGCACATACGAGTGATCATATAGCGGAGGCTTTCGCAGAATTCTATAGAGGTCTATATCAGGCCGAGGAGCCCGGCTCCGTAGCTCCAGAATCTATCTTAGAGGGCATAGCACTTACTCCCTTGACTGAAAGGGAGGCAACCTCGCTAGATCAACCTATAAGGGCAGAGGAGGTCATATCAGCAATTGCGCGGCTGCATACCGGGAAGTCACCTGGCCCGCAGGTTTTTCGGCGCTCTTTTATAAATCCTTCTGTATGGAACTTGTACCAGTCCTGGTGCGACTCTTTAATTCCTTTCGTCAAACCGGCGCCCTCACTCCTAGCATGTTAGACGTTACTATCGTGGTTATCCCGAAGCCGGGGAAGAACCCCGAGGAATGCGCCTCATATAGGCCGATCTCCCTCCTGAATATTGATGCCAAACTATTTACTGGTATTTTGGCACATCGTCTCAACTATTATTTGCCGGGGCTTGTGGATCCCGACCAAGCGGGATTTATACCGCATAGGCAGTGTAGTGATAATACCAAGCGACTGCTCCATCTGCTGGATAAAACCGAACGCTCTCGTAGGGAAGCACTCTTCCTATCCATTGATGCTGAAAAGGCGTTCGATAGAGTTCACTGGCCATACCTGTTTAAGGTGCTAGAGTGCTTCGGGCTGGGTCCTGGTTTCATGGCATGGATCCGTTGTATTTTTCAGGTGCCCCGGGCGGCGGTTAGAATCAATGGGACGCTCTCTTTACCTTTCGCGGTCCAAAGGGGGACCAGGCAGGGGTGCCTGCTTTTGCCCCTCTTGTTCGCGCTCTACATGGAGCCTATGGCGCAGAGGCTCCGGGACAACTCTCAGATCACAGGCGTGAAGTTTGGGGGGGATGAACATCTCATATCGTTATATGCAGACAACGTCATTCTTACTTTGGCGGAGCCTACCACCTCTTTGCCAGCATTAATGGGTGTATTAGAGGAGTTTGGACAGGTCTCGGGATTCCGGATGAATATGCTAAAATCACAGGCTATGGGCAAGTTCCTCAGTGCTGACCATGAAAGGAACCTGAAGGCCCGATTCCACTTCATGTGGTCTTCCTCTGGGCTTCCGTACTTGGGGATCGAGCTGGGCTCCACGGCCGCCCGCACGGCGTCGCTGAATTACGCAAAACTAATCCGGGAGGTGCAGCGTGACTTAGAGACTTGGGGAGACTCAAACTCTCTTGGCTGGGCAGGGTGGCGGCAGTGAAGATTACCATTTTACCACATCGAATCTGTTTCAGGCGCTTCCGCTGGAGCCCCCGCCGCAAACGATAGCGACCCTCCAATCGACGGTCCTAAGATTTATTTGGGAAGGGAGGGCGGCGCGGCTACCGCAACAGGTGCTGTATCGCCCTAAGCAGAAGGGCGGGCTGGCGGTCCCCTGTCTCCTTCGATACTTCCAAGCAGCACAATTGCGTTTCCTCTTGGAATGGAGCCGTCCGTCTTCTGAGAAGCATTGGTGCTTCATGGACCAGGCAGTGGCTGGCTCCCACATATGGAAGGAACCCTGGCTTGGGCGCCGACACAGAGCGCGGGGGCTGTATGTTTCCCCGGTCACGGAGGTTACGATGCGAGTGTGGGATCGGGTGGCTTTCAGGGCGGGCTTGACGACCTTCCCGTCCCCAATGACTCCCTTGGTGCGAACCCTGATTTTGGCCCGGGCCTGCAGTCTGAGGCATTGCGTCGATGGTATGAGGGGGGCTGTAAAAGGGTGGGATATTTATTCGATGAGCAGGGGGTTATCTCCTTTGACCAGCTGAGGGAGACATACGGCCTAACTGAGGCCGATAGGATGATGTATTATCAAATACGACACTGGGCCCTGCTTCCAGCCAACAGGATATTAATAGACGGGCCGTTAACACCGTTTGAAAAATGGATTCTAATGAAAAAGGGCGATAAGCGCGTGGTTTCTGAGCTCTATGCTCTCTTGCGGGGGAGGCCCGCCCGCCTGCCCAAGACTAAGGGTCAATTGAGATGGGAGAGGGAACTGGAGAGAGAGCTATCAGAAGACGAGTGGGAGAGTATTTTCTATAGGGCGCACCACACAGCTTACAATGCTGCAGGCACAGAGACAGCCTACAAAGTGGCCTCCTCCTGGTATTACACCCCAGCAAGGATCCACGCATGGGATCATGATAAATCTAGTCTTTGCTGGAGGGGGTGCGGTGGAGGGGGGTTGCTTGTGCATTTATTATGGCACTGTCCCAAATTACATCGGTACTGGAAGAACATAACAGATACTATTGACACGGCTTTTGACACTCAGATCCCTAGATTCCCTGCGTATATCTTGTTGGGCCTTCCCAGCCCTCTCACTTTTCCCCTGAGATCATTGAAGGGACGACAGATGGCCTTAGCTTTAAATGCTGCAATACAGCTGTTGCTATCCGTCTGGGGGACCGAGCAGATCCCGACAACAGTTTCATGGCTACACAAACTCTGTTTTATCCTCGCTATGGAAAAGCTCACCCTGACCTCTCAGCAGCGGAGCGGGGACTTTCAAGAACTTTGGCAACCATTCTTACGAATTTTATCTGGGGAGTTCTCAGAATTGTCATGTCCGACTTACTTGAGGGTTCTGAATTTGAATTGAGTGAAGGGAGTGAACCTTTAGGGGGATGTATACATAGGACCAGTACTATAATGTAAAGGAGCTTGGAACTGTTTGATTTTTGTATAGTCAGCCAGCTGCGGGGAAACAAAGTTGTATTTTGTATTCAAGATTTTTTTATCGTTGCGCATAAAGTAAGCTGTCTGTGAACCTAATGGTATTAATTTGATGTGTTGCGTATGCGATGTTTTATAATTGAAAAGTCAATAAACAGATTTGATCCATAATTCACCCCTAAGGTATGCCCTAGGTAACCCATACGGCAGGGTGCTGTGTAGGCAAATGGCAGGACATGTACCTGTGTAGTTTACATGTCCTTGTTGTGTTAAACTCCTAAATTAGTTTTTACACTGCTGTGAGGCCTGCTCCCTTCATGGGCTAACATTGGGGCTACCCTCATACATTGTTTGAGTGGTAGCTACTGATCTGAAATGAGTAGGAAGGTCATATTTAGTATGGCCAGAATGGTGATACAAAATCCTGCTGACTGGTGAAGTTGGATTTAATATTACTATTTCAGAAATGCCACTTTTAGAAAGTGAGCATTTCTCTGCACTTAAAATCCTTCTGTGCCTTACAATCCACGTCTGGCTGGGTTTAGTTGACAGCTCCCTTGTGGTTTCACTCAGACACACCCCAGACACAGGATACTCAGCCTCACTTGCATACATCTTCATTTTCAATGGGTCTTCCTGGGCTGGATGGGAGGAGGGCCTGACAATTACATGTCAAAGGACAGTAGCCTGCCCTCACACAATGGACTACTACACCCCCTACTGGGACCCTGACAGACAGGATTGAACTGAAAGGGGACCTTGTGAGGTAGACACTCTACTTGACAAGACACTTCCTGGAAAATAGAACCTGAACCAGAACCTGCATCCTGCCACGAAGAACTGCCTGACTGACCAAAGGACTCACCTGACTGCTTGCTGTGAAGGACTGCTGCCTTGCTGTTGCCCTCCTGCTCCCTGGCTGTGCTGGGAAGTGCTCTCCAAGGGCTTGGATAGAGCTTGCCTCCTGTTCCCTGAAGTCTTAGGACCAAAAAGACTTTGGGGGTCATTCTAACTTCGGCGGGCGGCAGAGGTCGCCCGCCAAAGTTCCCCCGCCAGAACACCGCAGCGCGGTCAAATGACCGCCGCAGTGATTCTGACTTTCCCGCTGGGCGGGCGGGCGACTGCCAAAAGGCCACCCGCCCACCCAGCGGGAAAGCACCAGCAACGAGGAAGCCGGCTCCGAATGGAGCCGGCGGAGTTGCTGGTGTGCGACGGGTGCAGTTGCACCCGTCGCGATTTTCAGTGTCTGCCACGCAAACACTGAAAATCAATGTGGGGCCCTGTTAGGGGGCCCCTGCAGTGCCCATGCCAGTGGCATGGGCACTGCAGGGGCCCCCAGGGGCCCCACGACACCCGTTCCCGCCAGCCAGGTTCTGGCAGTGAAAACCGCCAGAACCAGGCTGGCGGGAAGGGGGTCGTAATCCCCATGGCGGCGCTGCTTGCAGCGCCGCCGTGGAGGATTCCCTGGGGCAGCGGGAAGCCGGCGGAAAACCGCCGGCTTCCCTTTTCTGACCGCGGCTTTACCGCCGCGGTCAGAATGCCCCCGGAAGCACCGCCAGCCTGTTGGCGGTGCTTCCTCCGTCACCTACCCTGGCGGTCTACGACCGCCAGGGTAGGAATGACCCCCTTTATCTCTACAAGAAGAACTCCTTGTGCAGTGAAAATCCATGCACAGCCTGCCAGAAACGACGCACAGCCTGCATCACAATGAAAAATGCACCACACACTGAACCGGAACGACGCAGCCGAAGATCGATGCAGTGCCAGCGCAGTGACTGGAAATTCGATGCACGGTCCACTGGATCGACGCACAGCCGAGCCGGAACGACGCAGCCCAACTTCCAGAGAGGAATCAATACAGCGCCTGCCATGCAGTAGAAATTTCCCCGCAACGCCCACCGAATCGATGCAGCCCCTGTGACTTTGTCCTGTCACTGCCAGAAATCCACGCATCGTCCCCGGGGCATCCGAAAACCCCGAAACCCAAAGAGGATCCAGGACCGAGCGCCGGAAATCGATGCACAGCCATTCCTGCATGAAGACTAAATGACGCATTGCCATGTGTGGCCTGAGAAATCGATGGACACCTCCCTGTTTTCCACGCATCTCCTCCTCTGCGGTTCGTTGCTGATATTTTGAACGCGAACCAGGTACTTTGTGCGTGAAAGAGACATTTATTGTTTTTAAAAGACTAAAGACACTTTATGGGGGTCATTTCAACCTCGGCGGTCTTTTCACAAGACAGCCGAGGGACCGCCGTGCTGAAGACCGCCAGTAGTGGTGGTTTTCCGCTCGGCGAATTATGACCACTGGCAGCCCTCCGTCATTTTCCGGATGGAGAGCCGCCAGCAGCCATACTGGCAGTCGGCGGGGAAGTGGAGGTTGATCCACCTCCTCGTCAACAGAACACCGCCCACCGAATCACGTTACGTGATTCGGCGTGGCGGTGTTCTGTTGACGGGGTGCTGGCGGTGGAGCAGCCCCCATGGATCCCGTCCCCTCTCGGAGGATCAACGGACCAGGTAAGTTGATCGTCCGTTAGGGGAGGGGGGTGGAGGGGTGTTGTGTGTTGTGTGCATGCATGGGGGTGTGCGTGTGAGTATGAAGAGGGGGTGTGTGAGTGCATGTATGCATGCGGGGGTGTAGTGTGTTTGGAAATGTGTGCGTGTCTGCCTGTATGTATGTCTGTATGGATGTGTGCGTGTATGTCTGAAGGTCTCCTGACCCTAGGAGAAGACCAAAGGTGCCCCTACATCCCGAGCATCGTGAGAGCTAAGTCCCCCTTTGGTTCAGCCGGACTGCCCCCCCACCCAGTCCCTAGGTGCAGCCGCTTTTTTTTTCAGAACCATTTCCCATTGAAACCAGTGGGGCACCCGACGCCGAAAAAGCACCTATGCACCCGGATGCCCCTGAGCCTCCCAACATGACCTGTTGGCATTCCCTTCCACCTTGCCCCATACTTACCGTAACTCCAGAAGTTTGGTCCTGTAAGTCGCTGCTGAGTACCCACATGCAAGATATGTAGTTTTCTGCATAGGATTTCATTACCACATTTAAGATATCTTGGTATAAAAACATATTATAAACAAAAGTAACTATTTTTCCTACAATTGGTCTTGAGTTCCTTCTTGAGTGTGTGTCTCATTTATTGCCTCTGGGAGTTCAACAAATGGTTAGCACTAGCCTCTAATAAGCCTAACTGCTCACCCACACTACCACAAAAGAGAACTTTTGGGATTGTCACTTTTAACTCTGTAAACCAAAAAGGGTCACCTGTACTATTTGCATTGTGTACCCCTACATTTGGTACACTGCATAGATAGCCAGCTTCCTACTGGTGCAGAAGTGGGATAGAAGACTTTGCATTTGCTGATTCTGCACTGTCAATAGGTGTTTCCACAAAGAAACTCTCAATTGACTTTAGCTTGCAAAAATATTTTTCCAACCCTTTCGATTTTTTCTAAATTTCTGATCGGACTTGTAGAACCTTGTGTTAAGTCCCCCCAACTGTATTTAAGGTTTATAAATGTTTTTCTAGTTATTTAGGGGGTCATTCTGACCTCGGCGGTAAAATGCCCTTACCGCCGGTCATAAGACCGCCATAACACCGCCGCGGCCGCGGTCAACCGCCACGGTCATTCTGACCCACAACGGCCAAACCTCCAAAAATCCGTCCTCCACTGCAGCCCGCCACATCTGCGGGCAGCGATAAACTGGAGATGACCAAACCTCCACCGTCACGCCAACAGAAATACGCCCATGCCATTACGACCCACGAATCCACACGGCGGTCATTCAAACGCGGTATTCCATTGGCGCTACACACCGCCGCGGTCAGAATACACACACATCACCAAAACACAGCCACATTGGACAATTTGAAATACACACACCTGATACACATACACACACCACTCCCACACAATCAACCAACTATAAAACACACACCCACATCACCCACAAACCCCTGCGACCATAATTACTGAGAGAAGGAGAGAGAGACACAGCAGACAATCCATAGCAAGACACACTGAGGCACACTACACCATCACACACACCACATAGTAGCACAAAGCACCACTCACCAACATACTCCTCATCACATACACCACCCCATGGCACCCCAAAGGCACCCACGCTTTTCGGACCAAGAACTCCGGGTCATGGTGGAGGAAATCCTAAGAGTGGAACCCCAGCTCTTCGGCTCGCAGGTGCAGCACACCAGTATAGCCAGGAAGGCGGAGCTATGGCAGCGGATCGTGGACAGGGTCAACGCGGTGGGACAGCATCCCAGGAATAGGGAGGACATCCGCAAAAGATGGAACGACCTACAAGGGAAGGTCCGATCGATGGTCTCCAGGCACAACATCGCGGTCCAGAAGACTGGCGGCGGACCCCCACCCCTCCCGAATTTACATCGTGGGAGCAAGAGGTCTTGACCATCCTGCATCCTCAGGGCCTCGCTGGAGTAGCCGGAGGAATGGACTCTGGTAAGTCCCATCTCAACTACTATATCCCCCCCACCCCACCAGCATGCCAACCCACACCCCCACCCTCACCCCCAACCCCCCAGCACACATCCTCCCTGACAATGTCTCACCAGCACAACCCACCCATCCCAACACCAACTCCTGCATGCCAACACAAATCATGGGCACCCATCACCTAAGCATGACCACTGCACTAACCCCCCCCCCACTAACTACCCTCACAACACCTCCCTCAAGGGAATGCCTGCACTGGGGGACAAGGGCACCCATAACACGCACGCTATTGCACACACAGAAACAATAACCAAACTCTCTTACCCCATGCAGGACCCGAACGACAACACACCAGCCAGGAGGGTCCAGAAGTGTCCATCCCACCACCGGAACAGGCCCACACTGAGGATAGCAGCTCTGTCGACAGTGAACCTGATGACCAGCCCGGACCATCGGGGACCTCTGGGCAGTCGGTTCCCCTCAGGCAGCCACAGGCCACACCAGACCCGACCCCCTCTGCCAACACCAGCACAGCTCCCACCCAGCGGGCCCATGCCTCTGTCTCTAGGACAGCTCAATCAGCGGTGTGTCTGCCACTACAGGGCACCCAGGCTAACCCAACACCCCAACAACAACAGGGACCTGGGGGCAGTGGTAGCGGGCACACCGTCCAGGGGACAGAGGCCGGGGGAAACCGGGCAGCTCGGAGGGCTGCTGTGCGACAGGGGGGGGAGGAGAGGCCCAGGGAACCCACTCTCCAAGAGGCCCTCACCACCATCATGGGGGCCTACCACCACTCCCAAGAGACGATGGCGACGGTACTGGCCAGGTTCACGGAGATCCAGGCACAGCAGGAGGAACGCTACATGGGGTTCAGGGAGGAGCTGAGAATCATCGGGACCGCAATGGGGACCATCGTCCTGGCCCTCAACAGGATAGAAGACGCGTTGCGGGACCATGTGGCACCACACAGGGCCCCTGTCACTAGCCCGGACCAGGAACAGCCTACCACCTCCGCCGGCGCTAGTGGACAGGAGGCCCCAACACCACGGCAGGCCACCAGAACCCCACCTCCTGCTGAAGAACAACCACCCCGTAAGAGGAGCCTGAGATAAAAAAAAAAGACAGAGTAGGATGTCAAGACCCCCGCCAGCAGGACATACCCCCTGAACTCTTCCCACTGTCCCACATTGCCACCCTGTCCAACCATGAACTGCCTCTGCTCCATCCTTCCACAGGCAAAAGGACAATGCACCTGTGAGACTGAGAACTGGACTCTGCCATGGACATTACTCCACCCCCACCCATCACTCTTATAATCACATGTACCAATATCTAGCCCTGTAAATAAATCACATATTGCACACAAATCAGTTTGGAGTCATGCTGTATTATTAGCAAATGTATTACATATTACTGTTCAATATCTGTTCTGTCAATTAGTGATGACAACATACCAATGTCAATACGCTGTAGTTCATGGGCAAACCAAGCAGAAGTCAGGCACTGCGTCATACAGCACTGAGAAGGGAAGGGAAAATCAAAAATTACCCAAAAATATCTGGTGGGAACTACAGAAAGTACAGATGCAGGAGGCTAGAAGCAATTGGGAAATGGCGTGGGTGATTCTTACCTGGGTGTTACTGGAAATACTGTTGTATCACTCTGTCCCTATTGTCTGTGTCGTCCTCTGAGTCTTCCTCCTCTTCACTCTCCACAGGCTCCACGGCTTCTACAACACCACCATCTGGACCATCCTCCTGCAGGAAAGGCACCTGGCGTCGCAAAGCCAGGTTGTGAAGCATACAGCACGCCACGATGATATGGCACACCTTCTTTGGTGAGTACATTAGGGATCCACCTGTCATATGCAGGCACCTAAACCTGGCCTTCAGGAGGCCAAAGGTTCGCTCAATCACCCTCCTAGTACGCCCATGGGCCTCATTGTAGCGTTCCTCTGCCCTTGTCCGGGGATTCCTCACTGGGGTCAGTAGCCACGGCAGGTTGGGGTAACCAGAGTCACCTATTAGCCACACACGTTGTCTCTGTAGCTGCTCCATCACATAGGGGATGCTGCTATTTCGCATCACATACGCGTCATGCACTGACCCTGGGAACTTGGCATTTACATGGGAGATGTACTGGTCAGCCAAACAGACCACCTGGACATTCATCGAATGATAATTTTTTCTGTTTCGGTACACCTGCTCATCGTCTTTTGGGGGTACCAAAGCCACATGGGTCCCATCAATGGCACCAATGATGTTGGGGATATGTCCAAGGGCATAGAAATCACCCTTCACTGTAGGCAAGTCACCCTCCTCGGGGAAAATGATGTAGCTCCGCATGAGTTTCATCAGGGCAGACAACACTCTGCTCAAAATCTTAGAAAACATAGGCTGAGACATTCCAGATGACATGGCCACTGTGGTCTGGAATGACCCACTGGCCAAAAAATGGAGGACTGACAAAACCTGCACCAGAGGGGGAATCCCTGTGGGTTGGCGGATGGGGGACATCAGGGCTGGCTCCAGCTGGGCACACAGTTCATGGATAGTGGCACGGTCAAGTCTGTATCGAAGTATTATATGGCGTTCTTCCATTGTCGACAGGTCCACCAGCGGTCGGTACACGCGAGGATTCCTCCTTCTCATCGCAAGTCCCAGCGGACGGTGCCTAGGAAGGACAACATGGAGCACAGAGTCAGCCAAACCACAGGTACGTACAGACAGCTTGCACAGTTAAAGAATGGCAATGGGTTGAAAGGCGTGTATGTGTGGCAATGCAAGGCCTAGGCCTGTGTGTCGCAGTCAAAATTAAGCCATGTAGGCCCTTGAAATGGCGGCTGCCTGACCTGTGAAGTGGGACAATGGGATGTGAGGTCAATGCGCTGGCGGGGCACACCGTGGCGGTAGGCGGTCGAAGACCGCGGCGCAAAGCCGCATTGGTTAACATTGAAGCCTATGGGTTTCAGGAGCCAATTACGAAGTGCGCCGGCGGTCGCGGTACGCACCGCCGCGGTACGCACCGCCGCGGGCGTGACCGCCATTTTCTATCTGCTTAATCACTCGAGACCTGATCATCCACAGGAGAGGACCTATACTGCAAGTGCTGCTGTGACCTCGGTCTGGAAGATACAATGGCTGCTGCGACTGGGGAAAGGGCCCCTGCCTTCACGTCTGAAGAGTTGGAGAAGCTCGTGGATGGGGTCCTCCCCCAGTATGCGCTACTCTACGGTCCTCCAGACCAACAAGTGAGTACACCGGGTGCACATGGAATGGGCTATGCCTGTGTGGATTGGGGTGGATGTAAGTTTGTGGGGTGGGGGGCGAATGAGGAGTGCAACGCCCGACAGATGAGAGCATGTGCCATATGGCAAAGTGGGTGGGGGGGGCCAATTACATCTAACATGCAGGTCATTGATGATTTCCTCCTTTCCACCCTGTACATGTCAAATAGGTCAGCGCCCATCAGAAGATCGAGATTTGGCGTGCCATCGCCAAGGAAGTCCGGAACTTGGGGGTCCACAACAGACGGGGCACCCACTGCCGCAAGAGGTGGGAGGACATCCGCCGCGGAACAAGGAAGACCGCAGAAACACTGCTGGGGATGGCCTCCCAACCTAGGAGGGGTGCCAGTCGCACCATGACCCCCCTGATGTCCCGGATCCTGGCGGTGGCCTACCCTGAATTGGATGGGCGCTTTAAGACATCATAGCAGACACAAGGGGGTGAGTAACAGCACATTCTCCTATCTTTCTGCGCAGTGGAGGCGTCTGGGTGGGGGAGGAGGGCTGTGGGTGACATTAGGCCAGGGCGCTTTCTGTAGTGTAGTCCTCTCCCTTAGGCATGGCCCTGTGCCCCCGGCCCCCACCTCGGTAGGGTGACAAGTACAGCCATTGAAGGTCCAGCATCTCCCATGTGCGCGTTTGACGTCTCTTGGCCTGTTGTCTTAGTCAGTAGTACTGAGTAGTGTACCCCGAATGCGCGGCTTAGTGCATTAGGCACCTGTGTCTGTCCTCTCCGCCAACGGTGTTGACATTGCATGCACTCAACCTGGTCTTCTTTTTTCTCCCCCCACCCTTTCTCTTCATCTTCTTGTGCATGTGTGCATTAGCATGATCAGGCGGAGGAGATTTGGCATCGGAGCACGAGGGAGCTGCAGGACACAAGGCCCCGGTGGGCCCAGGAACAGACACCGAGGGCACCAGTGATCCGGAGGGCGAGGGGAGCACCACGACGGGGACCGCTGGTGAGAGCAGCGAAAGCGACACGTCCTCGGATGGGAGCTCCCTAGGGGTGGCGGCAACATCCATGCCCCCCGCCTCTACAGGTACAGCCGCCACCCAGAGCACCAGCCCCGCCCTCCCAGCAGCCCCTCACTCTTCGCTCCGTGCCGGTTCGCCCAGGAAGGCGCGCGTCTCCTTCGCCCCAGGCACCTCAGCCCCTGCCCCTGTTGCCCCTGCTGCCCTCAGTGCGGAGCTCATTGACCTGGTAAGGACGCTCATTGTTGGGCAGACGACCCTTTTGAATGCCATCCAGGGTGTGCAAAGGGAGGTGCAACAGAGCAATGCGTACCTGGAGGGCATTCATTCGGGTCAGGCTGCCCATCAACGAGCGTTGACTGCTCTGGCCTCAGCACTGACGGCAGCCATTGTCCCTGTTTCCAGCCTCCCTCTTCTTACTGCCTCCAGCCTTTCTCTGTCTCCTGTTCCTCAGCCTATCCCATCCACACCATCAGACCAGCCTGCACACACCTCAACACCCAAGAGCAGCTCATCCAAACACAAGCACCACAGATCCCACAAACACTCACCCAAGCAACACCCAGATGCAGACATGCCAACAGCCACTGCCACCCCTGTGTCCCCCTCCTCCTCGTCTCCCTCCTCCCTCCCTGTGACGTCTACACTCACACCTGCATGCACCCCAACATCAGCCAGTGCTTCCATCACCACCTCACCCTCCAGGACAGTCCACACTCGTGCAGTCACCACCCCCACTGCCATTTACACGTCCCCTGTGTCCTCTTCCACTGTGTCTGTCACCCCCTCTTCCAAGACACACAAACGCAGGCAGACACCCACCCAACAGCCATCCACCTCACGACAGCCTACAGCACCAGCACCTTCACCCAATGACAGCACACCTGACTCTCCTACAACCACCTCCTCTACCTCCACTTCCATCTCCACTTCTCCTACCCTTTACCTTGGCCCTAAAAAACTTTTCCTGGCTAACCTTAACCTCTTTCCCCCCGATGAGCTCCCCCATCCATCTTCAAAGAGTCCCAAGAGCACTGCAGCCACTACCAGCCCAGCTTCGGGTGTCACTGTTGTGCCTGGGTTCTGGAGCCCACCCTTTGCCAGCAGTGACACATCGATCAGCAGCAAGGACTCGTCCAGCCCCCCCCCCCGGCAAGAGGACCCGCAAAAACAAGGGCCGCCGTGCGAGGACCGACAGGGCTGCCCCCAAGGAGCAATGTGCGGCCACTTCACCACCCACACCATCTAGGGGAGGCAAGGGCCCGAGAGCCCCATCAAAGGAGCGGAAGGGCAGCAGGAGCGCGGAGAAGGTGGACCCCACATGCCACATCCCAGCTGGGAAGGAGGACACTAAGGAGGCCAGGAGTCCGTCCCCGAAGGGTCCAGAAACGTCACGGTCCGAGGGCGACTGAGCAGGGAGTCCAGGCCAGGTCTGGCTCCCTTGACCTGCTGGATGAGCACCGCTGAACAGGGCCCGCGGTGCAGAAGAGCACCGCTGAACAGGGCCCCGCCGTGGAGAAGAGCACCGCTGAACAGGGCCCGCGGTGCAGAAGAGCACCGCTGAACAGGGCCCGCGGTGCAGAACAGCACCGCTGAACAGGGCCCGCCGTAGAGATAGGCACCGCTGAACAGGGCCCCGCTGTGGAGAAGAGCACCGCTGAACAGGGCCCGCGGTGCAGAAGAGCACCGCTGAACAGGGCCCCGCCGTGGAGAAGAGCACCGCTGAACAGGGCCCGCGGTGCTGAAGAGCACCGCTGAACAGGGCCCGCGGTGCAGAAGAGCACCGCTGAACAGGGCCCGCCGTGGAGATAGGCACCGCTGAACAGGGCCCCGCCGTGGAGAAGAGCACCGCTGAACAGGGCCCGCGGTGCAGAAGAGCACCGCTGAACAGGGCCCCGCCGTGGAGATAGGCACCGCTGAACAGGGCCCCGCCGTGGAGAAGAGCACCGCTGAACAGGGCCCGCCGTGGAGATAGGCACCGCTGAACAGGGCCCCGCCGTGGAGAAGAGCACCGCTGAACAGGGCCCGCCGTGGAGATAGGCACCGCTGAACAGGGCCCCGCCGTGGAGAAGAGCACCGCTGAACAGGGCCCGCGGTGCAGAAGAGCACCGCTGAACAGGGCCCCGCCGTCTCAAGCACCGCTCCGCTGGGCACCGCCGTCTCAAGCACCGCTCCGCTGGGCCCTTCCTCTCAAGCACCGCTCCGCTGGGCACCGCCGTCTCAAGCACCGCTCCGCTGGGCCCTTCCTCTCAAGCACCGCTCCGCTGGGCCCTTCCTCTCAAGCACCGCTCCGCTGGGCCCTTCCTCTCAAGCACCGCTCCGCTGGGCACCGCCGTCTCAAGCACCGCTCCGCTGGGCCCTTCCTCTCAAGCACCGCTCCGCTGGGCACCGCCGTCTCAAGCACCGCTCCGCTGGGCCCTTCATCTGAAGCACCGCTCCGCTGGGCCCTTCCTCTCAAGCACCGCTCCGCTGGGCACCGCCGTCTCAAGCACCGCTCCGCTGGGCACCGGCGTCTCAAGCACCGCTCCGCTGGGCCCTTCCTCTCAAGCACCGCTCCGCTGGGACCTTCCTCTCAAGCACCGCTCCGCTGGGCCCTTCCTCTCAAGCACCGCTCCGCTGGGCACCGCCGTCTCAAGCACCGCTCCGCTGGGCACCGGCGTCTCAAGCACTGCTCCGCTGGGCCCTTCCTCTCAAGCACCGCTCCGCTGGGCACCGCCGTCTCAAGCACCGCTCCGCTGGGCCCTTCCTCTGAAGCACCGCTCCGCTGGGCCCTTCCTCTCAAGCACCGCTCCGCTGGGCACCGCCGTCTCAAGCACCGCTCCGCTGGGCCCTTCCTCTGAAGCACCGCTCCGCTGGGCCCTTCCTCTCAAGCACCGCTCCGCTGGGCACCGCCGTCTCAAGCACCGCTCCGCTGGGCACCGGCGTCTCAAGCACCGCTCCGCTGGGCCCTTCCTCTCAAGCACCGCTCCGCTGGGCACCGCCGTCTCAAGCACCGCTCCGCTGGGCACCGCCGTCTCAAGCACCGTTTATGGTTCACTGTGCCCACCATGCCTCCTCCTTGACCAGTGGAGACTGTCATCCACCTGATGGACTGTGGCTTTGCACTCCCCAGGATGGTCCAGTGGGCAGCCCACCCACTGTAGAGACATTGAGAGACTGTGGCTTTGCACTCCCCAGGATGGTCCAGTGGGCAGCCCACCCACTGTAGAGACATTGAGAGACTCTGGCTTTGCACTCCCCAGGATGGTCCAGTGGGCAGCCCACCCACTGTAGAGACATTGAGAGACTGTGGCTTTGCACTCCCCAGGATGGTCCAGTGGGCATGGTGGCTCCTCGTGGATCTGGCGTCGTGGACTCATGTGGCTGTGGTGCCCCCCCCTTCCCTTCCCCCTGAGGTGCCTGTAATTTTTACATCTGATGCCCCTGCAGTGTTCTCTCCAAAGGACTCAGGTCTCCTGTGTGGGCTTTGCCCTTATTTCTCAAGACTTTGGCCCACGGACATGCTGAATTCGTAGGATGTGCAGGACTTGGTACTTCAGTTATACACTGATGTGTATGTCATTAGTTTTGTTGTGAATATCTTTCATGGTTGTACGATAATTTTCTGGAGCTTTTTGGTACATAAATATTTATTCCAAATATGATTATGTCCTAGCATTTTTCAGGGGTGTTTGGGTGGTGTCACTGTGACTTGGTGCTCTGCATTGGTGAGTACATAGTTGGGGGGGGGGGTCGCATATGTGTGTGCCCGTAACCTTTCGTCCTCCCCCTCCCGTGTGTCGTAGGTGCAGTACTCACCGTTGTCGTCTGCGCCGGACTTCGTACTCGTGGTAGATGAGAAGGTAGACGAGAGCAGGTAGGATGTTTAATTCGGGTTCCATGCTGTCCTCCTTCCTCCTGGAGTGCGTAGTGGTGAGCGTTTTCCCGTCCGTAGTCTGTTTCCGCCGTGTTTTTATCGGCGGTGCTCCTGCCCCGGAAAAGGTGGCGTATTGGTGAGTTGTAATAGTGTGGGCGGTACATTGTCTGCCGCCTGTCTGTTGGCGGTGACCGCCGCGCTGTTTGTTTGTACCGCCGTGGCGGTCGGAGTGTTAAGGTGGCTGTCTGTGTTGGCGGTTCCCGCCAGGCTCAGAATCCCATTTTTTTTACCGCCAGCCTGTTGGCGGGTTGGCCGCCGCTTTAACACCGACCGCCAGGGTTAGAATCACCCCCTTAGTCTGGTAAACACTGCTTAATATATTTTTTTCTAGGTTACTAAAAGGATCCCAACTATTATAAAAATATGTCTGACACAGAGGATAGAGTCACTGAACTCAATCTGACCCCTTACCGGCAGCTGTTGATGCAGCAGCTAAGGAACCTCTGTAAGGCCAGCAAAATTAAAGCTGGCTCAAACCCTATCAAGGCCAAGCTCCAGGAGCTACCTGCAGCATTTGATACCCACCTCATAAATGATGATCCCGAAACTACACCAAAGGGTAAGGTAGACTGTGATCAAGAAGGTGGGGGTAGCCTCCCACAACTGTACATGGAAGGTGATGGCCCTCTCACCTGTATACTAAGACTGTGCCCAGAGTGCCCTGAGGATAGGGCATCTTCCTCCAGGCACAGAGAGGACCTAGATGATGAGGAGGTCATCCTCAAAACATTTGCCAGAAGGGCAGCCCTTGAAGCCAAGATCTTGGCCATTGAAAAGGAAAGGGCTGAGATGGGGTTAGAACCCTTGAGTGATGGCAGCAAAATAAATAGGTGAAAAGAGGAAACCTTTGATCCCAAAATCCCCAAAGAAATTGTCCCAAAATTTGCAGAGGTTGATGACATCACAAAATGGTTTACAACCTTTCAGAGGGCCTGTAAAATGAGAAAGATTCCCCAAAGGCATTGGGGCTAACTAATTTGGGAGCTTTTCTCAGGCAAGTGCAGGGATTGACTCCTGACATTGAGTGAGGAAGAAGCTGAGTCATATGACCACACAAAGGATACATATATTTTTAATAAACACCTTTTATTGATTTTCAGAAGAAATAACAATCCCAAACAAGTGGAAAGACACAGTAAGAGGTAATACACATTTGTAGCAGTCGGCATAAAAACAATAGTGACAGTATGAAACATTCTTACCCCACTTCCCAAACCCACCCCTCCTCACCCTCTGAGTCAGATTATTTCTGTCGTGCAGCAACAAATCAGGATTGGAAATGTGGAGTCTAATAAATCTATGCAGTGTATAGAGGCAACCTCGGATGTATTGAATGTATATGTGATGGCTTGTGGAGCCAGGCCGTCAGTCATAGAAGGTGGGGTTTCCGAGGTAAGGCCAGTCAGGGAATTTTGACATAGGCATCCCGGGGGGGGGGGGGGGGATGTAAGAGGCTAGCCTGGTTTGTAGTGGGTACCCTAGGTACTTACACCTTATACCAGGTCCAGTTATCCCTTATTAGTGAAATGTGGTCAGTGTTCTAGCAGCTTAGGCTGTCTAGAGGTAGCTGTAGCAGAGCAGCTTAGGCTGACCTAGGAGACATGCAAAGCTCCTGCAATACCATTATAGTTACACAGTACTTATACACAATAAAAGACAATACTCAGTGTTACCAAAAATAAGGGTACTTTATTTTAGTGACATAAGGCCAAAAATATCGTAGAGGCAATACTCTTTCTGGAGGTAAGTATTATACACAATATTTACACTAGAGACCAAAATCAGGTAAATAAATCAATCAATCAATCAATCATTAAATTTATAAAGCGCGCTATGTACCCGTTAGGGTTTCGAGGCGCTTGGGGGTTCGCTGCTATCGTTCGAAGAGCCATGTCTTGAGGAGTCTCCTGAAGGTGAGGAGGTCCTGGGTCTGGCGTAGTGAGGTCGGGAGTGAGTTCCAGGTCTTGGCGGCGAGGTGGGAGAAGGATCTGCCGCCAGAGGTCTTTCGCTGGATTCGGGGGACGATGGCGAGGGCAAGGTTGGCAGAGCGTAGTTGGCGTGAGGGAACGTAGAAGTTGAGTCTGGTGTTCAGGTAGGTGGGTCCGGTGTCGTGTAGTGCCTTGTGTGCGTGGGTGAGGAGTTTAAAGGTGATCCTTTTGTCCACGGGGAGCCAGTGGAGGTCCTTCAGGTGGTGGGAGATGTGACATCGGCGGGGTATGTCGAAGATCAGGCGGGCGGATGCGTTCTGGATGCGTTGGAGTCGTTTGATGTCTTTTGTTGGGATGCCTGTGTAGAGTGCGTTGCCGTAGTCGAGTCTGCTACTGACGAGGGCTTGGGTCACCATCTTTCTGGTTCCTGTTGGAATCCACTTGAAGATCCTGCGGAGCATGCGGAGGGTGTTAAAACAGTAAGAGGAGACAGCGTTGACCTGTTTGGACATGGTGAGAGCAGAGTCGAGGATGAAGCCGAGGTTTCGTGCATGGCTGGCTGGGATGGGTGGGGGGCCCAGGGCGGTGGGCCACAAAGAGTCGTTCCAGGCCAGTCACAGAACAGTGCAAACAGTAGAAAATACAATAGAATGCAATAGGATGCAATAGGCCTAGGAGCAACACAAACCAGATACTCAGAAAGTGGAATGAGAAACACAAATTCCCCCTAGGCACCTCTAGTGTGTAGAGGGGCACTGGGAGTGTAAGAAAACCACAAAGGTGAGTAAAATACCCCACCCAGAGCCCAGGAAAGTAGGAGTAAAGTACTGCAACTTTCCTACAAGTCGTGATAAGAGTTATTGCAAGAACCAAGCAAGACTGCAAGCAACAAATGGAGGATTCCTGGACCCGATGACCTGCAAAGAGAGGAGACCAAGTCCAGAAGTTGCAGAAGATTCCAGGAAGGACAGGTGCCCCTGCCAACCTAGAAGATGGTGCAAAAGAGGATTCTCTGGTTAGAAAAAGTCTGCAGAAGAGCACCAAAGAAGATGGCTGCAGGTTCCTGCTTGATGCAAGAGATGTCCCATGTCGAGATGTTGGATGCAGGCAAGTTGCAGCAAGGTTTGCGTCAAAATGGCACCTCATGAACCCAGGAGGGACCTGGGGGCCTCAACTCAGACTGAGGAGGCAGAGGGGTCTCCCAACACTGGAGGGAACCCACAGATGACCAGGCAGCATCCACAGGAGTCCCAGGACACGGGGACAAAGAAGGTGCAAATTGCAGTTGCTGCAGCACTACAAAAGAAGATCCCACGCCACTGGAGAACAACTCAGTGAGTTGTGCGTCACAGGATGGAGTGCTGGGGACCAGGGCCACGCTGTGCATGAAGGATTCTTGCAAATAGTGCACAGAGGCCTCAGGAGCTAGAGATGATGCGATGCACAGGGGTACTGATGCAAACCGGGAAGGCAAGCTCTTACCTCTGTCAAATTTGAACAGCTGGACCTTAGGACAGTCTGGGTTGAAGGGGTCCACCGCCTATGTTCCAGGGAGCACACTCGTCGCCAGGAGTGGAGTCCCAGAGAACCGGTTGTCGTCTTAGAAGGTGCCTGCTGGAGCAGGGAAGTGACTCAGTCACTCCACAGGAGATTCCTTTGGTTCTTCTGGTGCAGGGTGAAGGCAGGGAGTCCTCAGAGCGTGGACCCTTGGAAACTGTTGCAGTTGCTGGCTGGAGTTGAAGTTGCAGGGTGACAGTAGCCTTTCTGAATACTTTGTTGCAGTTACAGCGGTTCCTGGAGCAGTCTGCAGTTGATCTGACGGTCAGAAGCTGAAGCAGAAGTTGCAGAGGATTCCTGGTGGAAACTTGCAAGCTGAATCTGAAGAGGAACCCATAGGAGAGACCCTAAATAGCCCTAAATAGCCCTGCGATGGGGATTCGCTACCTAACCAGGTATGCACCTATCATGAGGGGTCTCTGACGTCACCTGCTGGCACTGGCCACTCAGAGATCTCCAGAGTGTCCCACCACCTTGGAAAACAAGATGCATAATGTCAGGGACACACTGGAGGAGCTCTGGGCACCACCCCTGGGGTGGTGATGGACAGGGGAGTGGCCACTCCCCTTTTCTTTGTCCAGTTTCACGCCAGAGCAGGTACTGGGGATCCCTAAACCAGTGTAGACTGGCTTATGCAAGGAGGGCACCATCTGTGCCCTTCAAAGCATTTCCAGAGGCTCTGGGAGGCTACCCCTCCCAGGCCTGTAACACCTATTTCCAAAGGGAGAGGGTGTAACATCCTCCTCCCAAAGGAAATGCTTTTTTCTGCCTTCCTGGGACTGAGCTGCTCAGACCCCAGGAGGGCAGAACAATGTCTGTGAGTTGGCAGCAGCTGTAGCTGCAGTGCAAGCCTCAGAGAGCTAGTTTGGCAGTATTGGGGGTCCATGGTGGAGCCCCCAGGATGCATGGGATTGGCCCCCCAATACCAGATTTGGAATGGGGGACAATTCTATGATCTTAGACATCTTACATGGCCGTATTTGGAGTTACCATTGTGAAGCTACATATAGTTATTGACCTATATGTAGTGCACGCGTGTAATGGTATCCCTGCACTCACAACGTCTGGGGAATTGACCCTGGACAGCGTGGGAGCACCTTTCCTAATGCAAAGGTGCCCTCACACTTAGTAACTTTGCACCTAGCCTTCAATAAATGAAGGTTAGACATATAGGTGACTTATAAGTTACTTATGTGCAGTGAAAATGGTTGTGAAATAGTATGTGCACTATTTCACGCAGGCTGCAGTGGAAGTCCTGCAAAAGGGTTTGTCTGAGCTCCTTATGGGTGGCAAAAGAAATACTGCAGCCCATAAGGATCTCCTGGAACCCCAATGCCCTGGGTACCTAGGTACCATATACTAGGGACTTATAAGGGTGGTCCAGTGTGCCAATTGGAATTGGTAAATGTTGTCACTAAACTATAGAGACTAAATTGGAAGCAGAGAGAGCATAAGCACTGAAATTCTGGTTAGCAGAACTTCAGTGACACAGTTAAGCACTACTGACAACACACACATTAGGCCACAAACCAAGATCACTTGAATCCTGGCTAGCAGGATCCCAGTGAGACAGGCAAAACACACTGACAAATAGGGTTTTAACTATGAGCACTGGGGTCCTGGCTAGCAGGATCCCAGTAAGACAGTAAAAACACACTGACACACTCTCACAAACAGGCAGCCAAAAGTGGGGGTAACCATGCTAAAAGGAGGCTACTTTCTCATAGGGGAGGGCACAGGAGTGCTGGTGTGGGAGTGCTGGTCTATGTGCTTTAGGCTATCGACTAACACTTCCCATGCCCAGGCTTGTCCAGTTTATCAACGCCTCTGCATGCCTCCTGCAATAATAGAATTCCTTCACAACTAGCCCATCTCTCCAGTTCTCTGCTCCACATTAGTGGAGTGTTGGGTGAGCTCACGTTTGGCTAGGAGCAATGCTAAGTCTTGAAATTTACTAGTGACCCTGGTTTTGGAACTATGCGGGAACCAGTGGAGGAGGCAATGGCCTGTGGAAGTGGGAACAACCCTCTCAATAAGCCCTTCCAGCACTGTGGTAACCCCCTCCCAGTATGAGCTAAGGAGGGGACAAGCCCAAGCCATATGGACAAAATTGGCACTGACTTCCCTGCATCAAGGGCAGGAGGTGTTAGTGATTCCAAAATATTTGTTAATTTTCTCTGGGGTGAGATAGGCCCTATATAATATGTAGAAACCAATCTGTTTAAAGCAAGAATTTCTAGAGAACTTGGGTATTTGCTCAAGGATAATTTCCCAGTCCCTTTCAATAATGGGATTTCCAGGTGTTCCTCCCATCGAGCCCGCAGGGTGTCGAGTGAGCCCAGTGTTTTGGTTTGTTTTGGTTTGGTTTGTAACAATCTGTATATTGTCTGAGATTGTCTAACTTGTGTTTTACGCGGGCCGTTGGATTTGTGTATAGAATTCTCGCCCAGGCAACGAAGTCATTCCCTAATCCCATGTGGAGCATGACCCTATACATGCAGTCCCACTCAAGGCTATGGAAGGCCTTCTCTATGTCCACAGCTAAAATGGCTGCTCTCTCCTTTTCATATGTAGAAGCTTCTAAAAGGGACAGTAATCTCCACATATTCTGAGCAGTTTTGCAACCGGGGATAAAGCCCGATTGGTCAGGGTGGATGATTTGTGCCATAAGGGTTGGCTAGGACTTTGCTCAATACTTTGTAGTCTACATTGAGCATGGATAGTGGCCTGTAGGCCTTAACATCGGTCTCCCAGGTTTTAAGAGCGGTACTACCAGTGCTTCCCTGGTGGTCTAGGGGAGGCCGCCAGAATGTTTGGTGGCCTTAGAGAGAGCCACCAGTCAGGGGGCCAGTTCTGTGGAGTAGGCCGCAAAGAATTCCACAGGAAATCCATCAGAACCCAGGGTTCTATCTTTTGCGAGCCCTTTAATTCCTCCAAAGATTTCCTATGTGGTAATGTCCACCCTAGGTTGTAGGCCTCATCTTCTGTAATTCCAGGGAGGGGGATGGGTGAGAGAAAGTCTTGTATGGTTGTGCTATCATGTTGGGACCTGCCCACTGATAGTGCTTGATAGTATTGTAGAAAACAGTTGTTAATGGCCGATTGTGCATACAGAATGTCATCCGTTGGAGATAGTATTTCCACTATGGGCATGCTCCTTCAAGTAGGGTTGGCTAACCAGGCTAACAGGTAACTGGATTGGTCAGCCTCTGCATGGGTTTTTTCCATATAGGCCCTGTAATTGGGGGGTTGATGCTGTTCCTGCGTTATCCACAAAGTAAGTGCGTATTTTCTCGATAATGGTGTCTTGGAATAGTGGATCTTCTAATGCCTCAGGTTTTATGGCCTGCACCAGGTCAAGTGGAAGAGGACCGGGTTGTGATCTGAAAGATTGCGGGTAAGATATTCAACATTTTGCACTAGTGCCTGTGTGGTAGTGGAGCATAAAAATGTGTAGAAATGTACATGAAGCTCATGCTTGGAGGAGAAATAGGAATAATCTCAGTATTGGGGGTATCTGTTGCACCAGGCATCTACAATGGCGCAGTTTAGATGCCAATCTGTAAACGTTCAGGCCATGCGATGCGTGGAGGAGTCACACAGCGGGGTGTACGAGCGATCAGGGAAGGATCAGCAATATAATTAAAGTCTCCACCAACAATTGAGTCATGCGTAAGGAAGGGGGACAGTCGGGCAGACAGCTTTGCCAAAAATGTGTGTTGATCAGTGTTAGGTCCATACACATTTATGATAATGTCTTTCCCATTAAGCTTACCAGCACTGGCTAAATACCAGCCCTTGGGGTCCAGGATAGAAGTGTAATGCTGATATGGCACAGCTGCTCTAATCCAGACCAATACTCCTCTAGCAAGGGCGGAAAAGCAGGTGTAGAAGACCTATGTCCAGTTCATTTTTGCCAGAGGGCTGCACCCTCTAGCCATTAAATGTATCTCCTGAAGGCGGGCAATGTGGACACCCCGTTGTGTTAAGTAGGAGAATATTTTATATCGCTTTGACATTGAATGTATGCCCCGGACATTCCATTTTATAGGTTGCATTGGTCGGCATGATCATAATAGGGTCATTCTGGAAACTAATTTGGCTCCTTTGGATAGTGTGCATGGTGATGGTGTCTGACTCAGAGGAGGTGCAACAATGAGTGTATTAACAATCATATGAAATGATAACGCCCAACTTCCACTCCCAAGGATAAGAAGCAAAACCCCTCCCGTTCAAACTTGAAAACAGTTCAAAGTATGGAATGTGGGTCTGTGGGTGAAAGTGGTGTAGTAGTACCCGAGGGCAGGCATACAAGCACCCATCCGACCCATGAAAGCAAAGGAAAGAGATGAAAGGAGGCAGGGGAGGGGAAGGTTGCAGGATGATTCGAACATTATCCTTCTCTGGACTTTACCAAGTGCCGAAGACCCCCTCCCACACTCAGGCCCCCTACTAAGAGTGAATTGCACTTAGAGTAAGTCGTCCGCAGTCCTGGGAGTTATCACCGGTAGATTGACACTTGATATTACTGAGGCGGAGGAGCCGTGATCAGAGTCGGAGTCATTTCTTTGACTTGCTGGGACAGGGTGGGTGGGCCAGTGCTGGAGCCGCTCATGGAAGCCACTGCCTCCATCACTTTCTGCCTTTCCCTTTGTGTTTCTGCAGCCATTGGTGATGGTAAATTCTTCAGAGGATTCTGCCAGTGGGAGCAAAGGGCGATGCTGCAGTTAGCCCACTCGGAGTGCCGCGCTGGGTCTGGCTCACAGCTGATCCACAACCAGACCTCCTGGAGAATTTGGAAAAAATGAGTGCCCTCAGGAGTAACCACCCTCAATCGTGCTGGGAACTGTATGGAATACAACACACCAAGTTCACATAGCTGCTTCTACTCCTCCACAAAGACTGATCATTGGCACTGGCCCTCACTGGAAAAATCAGGGAAAGATCGTTATTTTGGTGTTTTCAAGAGTGATGGTACCCAGCTGCCTGGCTTGTGTCAGGAAGTGGTTGCAGTCCTTGTAATACAGCAGGTGGGCAACCACTGGGCTCGGTGGTGTCCCGGGTGGCAAAGGTCTCGACGAACCCTGATGAGCACGTTCCAGTGCAAAAAATGCAAAGGGACCAGCTGGAGCCACCTCTGTGCACAGCCAATTTTCTAAAAAGGAGTTCATGTTGTTACCCTCAAGGGACTCAGAGAGACCTACAATTCAAATATTATTCAGCTGAGATCTGTTTTCAGCATCATCAGCCTTGGCCTCGAGGGCTTTCAGGCCAATTCTAGCATGGATAGCTGCACTTTGGTAGCGGTCAGTGGTGGAGATACATCGATCAGTTCTCTCTCGGTGGTAGTGATCCGTTCGGCAAGATACTTATGGTCATCATAGAGGAGGCCTAAGTCTGAGCCTAGAGTATCTATTTTAGTTTCAAGGGCCTCCCGCAAGGCCATGATGGCTTGCAGTATGTCCTGTAATGTTGAGTTTAGTGCAGAGCTCTCTGAGTTAGACTGGGCTGTGTCCTGCTGCATTCCGCTGTTCTATCCACTGTGGGGCATCTCTCCAAGATCAAGTGGTCGTTTGCGAGAGTATTTGCCCTGATTTTGCGCTGGCAAGGATCTGAGGAGGGTTAACTAGGCAGTCAGAGATCCCAGCGGTCCTCAATGGCTCAGGTAATAGTTTGAGAAGCTCACCCCAGCCAGTCTCCGAAACAGTCGCCAGGGACCCTTTCCGTCTGGTAGAGTGAAGGCTCCAAAAGATTCTATGTGGGCTAGCCATCCACCTGAACATGCACCACAGCTGCGTATCCTATCCATGGGAGTGAGGCTGCGGTCAGCGGGGGTGCCCAGGTGGGCCGGGCAGTCACCTCGGACGGTACCTGGGCTATCTGTCTTTGGTGTTTTCCACCGTCGTTCTGGTTGACTGTGGCACTGTTAGGGAGGGAGTTGTGGGGTCAGGTCTCTCTCCAGTAATGGTGCCCGGGGCCAGTCAAAAAATGCACATGCACTCCATCCTCTGTGGCTGCCTCAGGGCCTCGTATCAGTGGCTAAGTCTAAGCAGCGTCCAAGAAGCATGGTCTTCCCACCTCTCTGGGTCCCCTGCGCACACCACCCGCAGGGGTCAATCAGCGGGTCCGCTGCAGGGGGGGGCAGGTGTCCCTGTGGCTGTCAAGGTGCCTCGAGTGATGCTGGGGCAGCGTGGGTTCCTGCCCCCTCTACTGTGGTTCCTGCTGCCACTCAAGCCAGAGGAAGATCAGGCCCAGTACCTGGCAGGGTATTGTAGCTGAATCTCTCTTTTATCCCTGGGGAGCAAGTGCTGCCCTTTGCCATCGTCCGTCCGGGCTCCCAATCCCCACTCTGCCCTGTTGCACCACAGCCCCCAGCAACCGTTCAGATCTCAGGTTGCACAGGTGTCTTTCAGGGCTTTAGAGGCACAGAGAGGGGTGGGTGATCAATTCTCTTCCTGCTACAGCTCCGTATGGACCACGGTGTCAGTTGCCATCTGGGCATAAGCCCCCCGCCATCCAGAGGGCTGCCCCGGCTGCACTGCAGTCTCAGCTCACCCCCTCCAGCAGCCTGGCAATCAGGCCACCCCCCACTCTCCACACAGCTCTCACCACAATGTGTAGGGGGTCCCTAAGCCGCACTGGTGCCGTCTGCAGTTTCCAATGCACAGAGAGGCCGGTGGGGTAATCAATTTGCTGTGCACTGCAACACCGCATGCGCCTCACCAGCAGGATAAGTCCAGATGCAGAGACGCCCAGCTTGGGGGCCCGCTTCCGTTCCCGCAGTGATTTCCTCTCTCACATGTAGCTGCCGGGCCTCTCTCGCTCCCTGCGCAGCACCGATTCCGGGGGTCCGCAGCTGCTGTGGAATTGCTCTCCCGACCGGCCCCGCAGGACAGGGGCACCAGGCGATCATCCTCCAGGGATGCTGCTGGGGTCATGGCCAACCCTCCAGTAAGAGCAGTGATTACTCCTTCTCACAGACGATTAATATTGTAGGAACCGCTAAGCTGTCATTACAGGTATACCACCTCGGCCAGCATCTTTAGTGCCAGGATTGCTTTCAGTTTGCGTGAGCAGCCCATCGTCGTGTTTTGGCAGTCTTAGAAAGCTTATGTCCCCTCGGATTTCAGGTTCGGGGGACCGATTATGAGCAGGATGGGGTCGTTTTGGGCCTGGCTCACCAGCGAATTTGGGCTCACGTCCTACTCCATTCATGGCAGGCCACTCCCCCTAATGGAGCATCTGTTGAGTAACTGTACCTCCGAAAAATTGCACTTTTTCTTTCTTTTAGGGCTGCTCTCTCCCCAGGATCAGGAAAAGAAGGCAGATCACTGGGTCAAAACAAGGGTGTCCAGGAAGACCCATGGTGAGGGTAACCAAAAGAAAGGGGTTGCTAATCCCGCCAAATGAAAGACAGTAGGCACAAAGGGGCAAAACCCAAAGAGTGTTCTAAAGGCCCCCAAAAATCTTCTCAGAAGGGTGGGCAATGAGACCTTTTCCAATCAAAGGGTGGTTACCAGGGTAAGAACTGGGATCCCAACAAGAGCTGGTGTTTCAATTGTAAGGCCAATGGACACCAAACCAGGGACTCTTCGTGTCTCAAAAAGGCCCTCTCTAGTGAACCCCAGCTACTGCTGGGGTGGTGAGTCTCCAGATGCGATCCTTGGTGGATTCTGACCTTGTTAGAGAATACACAGAAGCAGCCTTAGTCTCAGATGGTGGGATGGATGTAGCTACTCAGGCTGTCTGGCCCAGTAACCTAGAGAAATACAGACAAAAGCCACATATCAACGCGGTTGATGTTGAAGCACTGAGGGATACAAGTGCATGTGTCACTATGGTGACTAAAACTCTGATATCCTCAGACCAATACATAGTTGGACAAATGTATCCAGTTACCAATACTGACAACATTGTCAAAGTCTATCCCATGGCTATGGTGACCATGGAGTGAGGAGGGGTTACTGGCCAAAAGAAGTTGGTCGTGTCCTCTACAATTCCAGTAGAGTGCCTGTTGGGGAATGATCTGAAGACCTCAGCATGGGCTGAGGGAGAGATGAAAACCCATGCCGCCGTGCTTGGAATAGCTGAGTGGGTGTGTGTTAAAACCAGAGCACAGAGCAAAGCCTGGGGTGAAAAAGAGGTTTTGACATCTGCAGTAATGGCCCAACCCTCCAAGAGAAAAGACATGAAGTCTGGGAAACCAAGTTCTGAGGACGTACAAGTTCAGGTCCCATCTCCTCAGGGAAAAGAACTGTCCGCTGTTGAGGGAACTGAGCCTCAGGAACTTCTGCCTTAAACGGTAGAGCTTCTAGGCCGAAGGAAACCCTTGAGGGAAGATCTTTGCCAGAGCAGAGGACCTGTCCCACTCTTGAAAACCTGAGACAGCGAACTGGTGACCAGGAAAAAGGAGAGGTCAGTGGCTCCCATAGGACCTATTGGGAGGATGGGTTCCTTTACACTGAGGCCATAGACCCCAAATCCTGTGCCATTAGGAAAATGGTATTGCCTAAGCAGTACAGGGAGTTCTTACTCACTGTGGCCCATGACATCCCCCTAGCTGGGCTTTCTGGGCAAGCCAAAACTCAGAGTAGGTTAGTGAACCACATCTACTGGCCAGCATGTCTCAGAGAGTTAATGAGTTTTACAACTCCTGTATCATCTCTCAGGCCAGTGACAAAACAGGTGTCAAACCAAAGAACCCCTTAATTCCACTAACAGTGGTTGGGGTACCCTTTGAAAGGGTAGGGGTCAACATTGTTGGCCAATGGACCCTCCAACAGCATCAGGGAACAGATTTATACTGGTGGTAGTGGATCATGCCTCCAGGTCCCCGAGGCAATTCCCCTTAGGACTGCCATTGCCCCTGCAGCTGCCAGAGCTCTTGTCAGTATTTTTACTAGGGTAGGCTTTGCTAAGGAGGTGGTTTCAGACAGAGGTTCAAACTTCATGTCTGCTTACCTTAAAGCAATGTGGAAGGAATGTGGTGTGACTTATAAGTTCACAACCCCATATGAAAAAATCAGAAGTAGATGGGATGTCCTTTTGACATGCTTGCTTTTTGCCTACAGATAGGTGCCTCGAAAGGGAGTGGGCTTTAGTCCTTTTGAACTTTTGTTTGGCCATCCTGTTAGTGGACCAGTTAGTCTGGTGAGGGAAAGCTGGGAGAGACCTCTCATGGAGAACAGACAAGACGTAGTAGACTATGGCCCTCATTATGGCTTTGGCAGTCTATTCCATAGATCACCAAAGTCACTGCAGCCATATGACCGCCAGTGTTGGCGGTCTTCAGACAGCCATATTATGGCTGCTGGGTGCTGTCCACCGCTACTTGGTGGGAAAGCCGCCAGCAGCCATACTGGCAGTCGGCAGTTTAGTGGAGCTTGCTCTGTCGCCACCGCCACATCACTACAACACCACCTGCCGTATTACAACATTGTAAACGGCGAAGTGGTGTTGTGTTGGCATGGCGCTGATGGCAGAGCAAGCTCCATGGATCCCGTTCCCTCCTGGAAGAACAACGAGACCACCAGGTAAGGTGATCGTCCAACGGGGGGGGGCATTGAGTGTTGTGTGCATGAATGGGTGTGTGTGTGTGTAAATGGAGGGGTTGGTGTGTATTTGCATGCATGTGTGTAGGAAAGGACCCTCTTTTTGGCATCTTGCCCCCAATTTCTGCCTGATGTCAGTGTGTTTGACTGTGCCACTGGGATCCTGCTAACCAGGACCCCAGTCCTTTTGCTCTCTCTCCCCTCAGATTTGTCACTACATACTGGTAACGCAGTATTTCATCCCAAATTGACATACTGGTGCCCCCTTATAAGTCCCTAGAATATGGTACTTAGGTACCCAAGGCATTGGGGTTCCAGGGGATCCCTATGGGCTGCAGCATTACTTTTGCCACACGTAGGGAGCCCATGCAAAGGCTTCTACAGGACTGCCATTGCAGCCTGTGTGAAATGGTGCATGCACCATTTCACAGCCATTTACACTGCACCAGGTCAATTATAAGTCACCTATATGTCAGGCTTTCCAACCCTGAAGGCTGGGTGCAAAGCACCTGTGTGTGAGGGCACCCATACACTAGCAGAGGTGCCGCCACATCATCCAGGACCATTTTCCCAGACTTTGTGAGTGCGGGAACACCATTTTGCGCATGCACTGGACATAGGTAAATACCGATGTCCAGCTTCACAATGGTAACTCCGAATATGGCCATGTAAGGTGTCTAACATCTGGGAATTGTACCCCAATACTGATTCTAGTATTGGTTTTACAATTCTATGCACTCCGGGGGCTCCACAGTGGACACCCAGTACTGCCATAACAGCCTTCCGAGGTTTTCCAACCAGCCCAAGCTGCTGCGACCTCACAGATAGGTTTCTGCCCTCCTGTTGCTTGAGCAGCTCAAGCCAAGGAAGGCAGAATAAAGCATTTCCTTTTGGAGAGGGGTGTTACACCCTCTCCCTTTGGAAATAGGTGTTACAGGCATGGGAGGGGTAGCCTCCCAGAGGCACTGGAAATGCTTTGAAGGGCACAGATGGTGTCATCCTTGCATGATCCAGTCTACACCGGTACAGGTACCTCCAGTCCCTGCTCTGGCATAAAACTGGACAAAGGAAAGGGGACTGACCACTCCCCTGTCCATCACCACCCGAGGGGTGGTGCCCAGAGCTCCTCCAGAGTGTCCCTGGGCTTTGCCATCTTGGGTTCCAAGGTGGTAGGGCACTCTGGGAGCATCTGAGTGGCCAGTGCCAGTGGGTGAAGTCAGAGCCCTCTCCTGATAGGTCCTTACCTATGTAGCTAGCCAATCCCCCTTTCAAGGCTATTTAGGGTCTCTCAACTGGGTGTTACCTAAGATTCGGATTGCAAGACTCAAGCAGGAATCCTCTGCATCCTTTACTTCACCTTCTATGGACAAAACTGCATCTGGAGCAACAAAGAAGCAAATACGACTTCTGCAACAGTCAGTTCCTGCCAGCAACTACAACTGTTTCCAGGTTGGGCATCCTCCAAGGACTGTTTGTCTTCAGCCTGCGCCAAAAGAATGAAAGAATCTCCCTTGAAGTGAAGAAGCCAGTTCCCTTCTTCAGCAGGCACCCCTCTGCAGCGACGACCAGTAGCGTGGGTTCCCTCTCCTGATGAAGTGCATGGCTCCAGCAACATGGGTGGTGGACTGAAGTTGTCCCGACGGTCGTAAGGTCCAACTGTCCAACTTTGGTGGAGGTAAAAGCTTGCATCCCCAAGCAAGACAGTACCCCCATGCACCACGTGATTTGCAGTTGCCAAGGCTTGTGTGTGACCTTCCACAAACTTCTTCATGCACAGCACAGCTCCAGCCCCAGCACTCCTTCCTGTGATGCACAGCTTCCTGAGTGGTTCTCCGGCGGCATGGGATCCCTTTGTGTCATGCTGAGTGGGTCTCCATTTGCACCGTCTGTGTCCCAATGCTGTGGGACTTTTGTACGCACTGCCTGGTCTTCTGAGGGCTCTCTGAGTTGCTGAGAGACCTCTCTGTCTCACCCTCCTGGGTAGAGGCCACCAGGTCCCTCCTGGTCCGAGACAGCACCATTTTCTGCTAACCACGAGCTTTGCGTGTGCCAAGGCTTGTTGGCGGAATCCAGCAACGCAAACCAGACTGCAATCATCCATCCAGTGTGGGACATCATCTGCACCAACCGGGAACCCACATCTGTCTTCTTGGGTGCAGTACTGACTGTTCTTCTTCACTGGTGGTTCTTCTTTTGCACCTTCATCTGGGTTAGCTGGGGCTCCTGTTCTCCGTGGACTCTTCAGTGCTTCTTGGACTTGGTCCCCTTCTTCCACAGGTCTTCAGGTCCAGAAATCCATTGTTGGTGTCTTGCAGTCTCTTCTTGCATTATCTTCTATCACAACTTCTTGTGTGTTCTAGGAAACTTACTGTGATTTACTCCTGTTTTCCTGGGCTCTGGGGTGGGTTACATTACTTACCTTTGGTGTTTTCTTACACTCCCAGCACCTCTCTACACACTACACTTGCCTAGGTGGGAAACCGACTTTTGCATTCCACTAGTTTAGTATATGGTTTGTGTTTCCCCGAGGCCCATTGCAACCTATTGTGATTTTCACTATTTGCACTATTTTCTAACTGTTTTTACAGCTATTTCTGAATTCTAGTGTATATACTGTGTATATTACTTACCTCCTAAGGGAGTACAGTCTCTAAGGTATTTTTGGCATTGTGTCACTAAAAATAAAGTGCCTTTATTTTTGTAACACTGAGGATTTTCTTTCATGTGTGTAAGTACGGTGTGACTACAGTGGTATTGCAGGAGCTTTGCATGTCTGCTAGATAAGCATTGGCTGCTCAGCTGCAGCTACCCCCTAGACCGCCTGGCTTCCAGACACTGACTACATTTCACTAATAAGGGATAACTGGACCTGGTATATAGTGTAAGTACCTTTAGTACCCACTACAAACAAGGCCAACCTCCCACAGTGTGTGCAAGTGTCTGTGTGCTTGTGTGAATGCCTGTATGTGGGGGGTGATTGGGGTGTCATTGCCGTATGTGCTTGTATGTGTGAATGAGTGAGCATGGATGTGTGGGTGTATTATGTAAGTGTAGTGTGTGCATGCGTGGATGGGGATTGAGGGGATCAGGGAGGGGGGCATCGCTGCTTGGGGGCCATTTGGGGCTTCTGATAGGGTCAGGGGGTGGGGGGGCTCCTACATTGAGGGGGCAGTTGGGGAGTCCTTTTGTGACAACAGGAATGAGTATTCCTGTCACCAGTATCCTTACTGACAGTGATTTCATGGCAGGCTGCCACCACTGAATCCCTAATGGTAAGGATACTCAAAATACCGTTGGTGGTGTTAGGTGGACCACCAGGTCGAAGGTGGTCAACCTTTGGCCAGGCAGACCCACCCCTCTGGCGGTACAGGTGGTGAACTGGCTGTGATGCAGCCAGTTCACTAGCGCTGTCATAATTTGGCGGTCCTGCACCACCACTCTGTCGATGGTCTGACAGCAACCGCAGGTGGGGTGGGACCGGACCGGCAAGGTCATAATGACCACATGTGTGATTGGCCTACGTTGCAGGGTGGTTGAGTACATGGAAAAAGCCAACAAAAACTTTGAGGCAAGCCAAGAGCCTCAGGTTTGACCAAAAAGCTGCACTGGTAGAGTACCAACCAGACCAGACGGTATGAGTTTTGGAGCCAGAGGCTCCTAAACCCTCCAGGACAAATGGAATGGGTCCTACCCTATTTGTGAAAGAAAGGGGAAGTCACCTATCTGGTGGTCCTTGGTAGTCCTAAGAGCCTAAGTCACCAGGTCTCCTAGTATGTTAGAGTAGTTTGGAACAGTGTACCTTTGTTTATATTATATTACTCCTAAGAGCCCTCACAGAGCCATCCATGTGCACTGCCTTGAACCCTACTATTACAGGGTTGATGTGACCATGTTGATGGTCACTGATGCGGGCCAGGAAGAAGAGAGTGAACCTTTCCCTGACCTCCTTTACCACAACCTTGAAGATAGGTCAGTTGAAGGAGTGGTCTTCTTCAGACACCTTCATTGCCCAACAGCAATTTGACTGCAGGCAAGTCCTGAGACAGTATGCTGGGTTCCTTTTTCTGACCCCGGTCAGACTACGTGGTGTACTCATGATATGGACACTGGAGAACAAAAAGCAAAATCTACAGACAGTCTGATCAAGTCAGGGAAAGCATCAGAGCTGAAGTAAGGTGGATCCTAGAACATGGGGTGATTGAGCCCTCTGAAAGCCCCGGGGCTAGCCCAGTGTTCTTAGTCCCCAAACCTCATTGCAATGGAGGTAAACCAGAGCTGAGGTTTTGTGTGCACTATAGGGGCCTCAATGCTATCACTAAGACAGATGCTCACCAATTCCAAGGACTGATGAATTAATTGACAGGCAGGGTGCAGCCAAGTTTCTCAGTACCTTTGATTTCATTTGACATCAGGGTGCTGGCAGATTGAGCTAACCCCTGGAGCCAAGTAGAAAACAGCATTCTCAACCCCAGATGGGCACTGTTGGACCTGGCTTTTTGACAGGGTCATCCCCAAACTTTTTGCCTTCCTCCTTTTCTTTTTCTGACCTCATTTTTGCTGGTTTTTAGACTCTGCGCGCTTTACCACTGCTAACCAGTGCTAAAGTGCATATGCTCTCTCCCTTAAAACATGGTAACCTTGAATCATACCTGATTGGACTATTAATTTACTTATAAGTCCCTAGTAAGGTGCACTTTATGTGCATAGGGCTGGTAAATTAAATGCTACTAGTGGGCCAGCAGCACTGGTTGTGCCACCCACTTAAGTAGCCCCTTTTCCTTGTCTCAGGCCTGCCATTGCAAGGCCTGTGTGTGCAGTTTCACTGCCACCTCGACTTGGCATTTAAAAGTACTTGGCAAGCCTAGAACTCCCCTTTTTCTACATATAAGTCACCCTTAATGTGTGCCCTAGGTAACCCCTAGAGCAGGGTGCTGTGTAGGTAAAAGGCAGGACATGTACCTGTGTAGTTATATGTCCTGGTAGTGTAAAACTCCTAAATTTGTTTTTACACTACTGTGAGGCTTGCTCCCTTCATAGGCTAACATTGGGGCTGCCCTCATACACTGTTGAAGTGGCAGCTGCTGATCTGAACGGAGCAGGAAGGTCATATTTAGTATGGCCAGAATGGTAATACAAAATCCTGCTGACTGGTGAAGTCGGATTTAATATTACTATTCTAGAAATGCCACTTTTAGAAAGTGAGCATTTCTTTGCACTTAAATCCGTCTGTGCCTTACAATCCACGTCTGGCTGGGCTTGGTTGACAGCTCCTTGTGCATTCACTCAGACGCACCCCAAACACAGGGTACTCAGCCTCACTTGCATACATCTGCATTTTGAATGTGTCTTCCTGGGCTGGGAGGGTGGAGGGCCTGCTCTCACACAAAGGACTGCCACACCCCCTACTGGGACCCTGGCAGACAGGATTGAACTGAAAGGGGACCTGGTGCACTTCTTAGCCACTCTTTGAAGTCTCCCCCACTTCAAAGGCACATTTGGGTATAAAACAGGGCCTCTGCCCTACCTCATGAGACACTTGCTGGAGAAGAAACCTGAACCAGAAACTACATCCTGCCAAGAAGAACTGCCTGGCTGCTCAAAGGACTCACCTGTCTGCTTTTCTACAAAGGACTGCTGCCTTGCTGTTGGCCTGCTGCCTTGCTGAACTCTTGTCTGGCTGTAAAAGTGCACTCCAGGGGCTTGGATAGAGCTTGCCTCCTGTTCCCTGAAGTCTCAGGACCAAAAAGACTTCTCACTTCCACTTGGACGCTCCGTGCGCCGAAATTTTCGACGCACAGCTTGTTCTGCGGCAAGAAAAACGCCGCACACCGACGCTGAACGACGCGACGCCTTCGGGACGACCAAAACTTTGACGCACGGCCTCGCAAGGACAACGCCGCCCGACTTCCCAGGAGAAATCGACGCGACGCCTGCCGTGAGATCAAAACTTTGACTCACGGCCTCGCAAGGACAACGCCGCCCGACTTCCAAGGAGAAATCGACGCGACGCCTGCCGTGAGATCAAAACTTTGACGCACGGCCTCGCAAGGACAACGCCGCCCGACTCCCCAGGAGAAATCGACGCGACGCCTGCCGTGAGATCGAAACTTCGACACGCAGCCCCGCAGAACGACGCGCAGCCAGAAAACAAGCAGGAAAATCCACACACAGACCCGGGACATCTGGTAATCCCCGCGATCCACAGAAAGAGACTGTCCGCGCGCCGGAAAACGACGCACGACTTCTCCGCGTGGAAAATAACGACGCAAGTCCGTGTGTGCTGGGGAGAAATCGACACACACACTCTTTTTCCACGCAGCTCTCCTTTTGTGGCCCTCTGAGGAGATTTTTCCACTCTAAACCAGGTACTTGTGCTTGAAAGAGACTTTGTTTATATTCTAAAGACTTAAGACACTTTATATCTCTTTTCAGTGATATCTCTACAATTTCCTATTGCAACTTGATTCTTTTTGACCTACAATTATCCTGATAAATATTATATATTTTTCTAAACGCTGTGTGGTGTATTTTTGTGGTGCTATATGGTGGTATTGTATGATTTAATGCACAAATTCTTTACACATTGCCTTCTAAGTTAAGCCTGACTGCTCGTGCCTAGCTACCAGAGGGTGGGCACAGGCTGATTTTGGATTGTGTGTGACTTACCCTGACTAGAGTGAGGGTTCTTGCTTGGACAGAGGGCAACCTGACTGCCAACCAAAAACTCAATTTCTAACATTGGTGATCAGCGGTGAGGATAGGACTTGTATTTGTGCAGTGACATACAGTAGCTAAGTATTTCACTACCTACCCACAGTTGAAGGTCAACTTGGTTTTTATCTCTTTTTGCAAATCCGTTTTTTTTCCTGACAATTGTCAAAAACGAAGGCGGTCATTCTGACCGCGGCGGTCGGCGGTCGCCGCCCGCCAAGCGGTTCCCGCCGAAAGACCGCACCGCGGTCAAAAGACCGCGGCGGTCATTCCGGCTTTCCCGCTGGGCCGGCGGGCGACCGCCAGAAGACCGCCGGCCGGCCCAGCGGGACAGCCCCTTCAACAATGAAGCCGGCTCGGAATGGAGCCGGCGGAGTTGAAGGGGTGCGACGGGTGCAGTGGCACCCGTCGCGATTTTCACTGTCTGCTTAATCTTTGTGGGGCCCTGTTATGGGGCCCCTGCACTGCCCATGCCAGTGGCATGGGCAGTGCAGGGGCCCCCAGGGGCCCCACAGCACCCGTTCCCGCCATCCTGGTTCCGGCGGTGGACACCGCCAGAAACAGGCTGGCGGTAAGGGGGTCGGAATCCCCATGGCGGTGCTGCAAGCAGCGCCGCCATGGCGGGTTCCCTGGGCCAGCGGGAAACCGGCGGGAAACCGCCGGCTCCCATTTTCCGACCGCGGCTTTACCGCCGCGGTCAGAATCACCCAGGAAGCACCGCCAGCCTGTTGGCGGTGCTTCCGCCGCACTCCACCATGGCGGTCATGGACCGCCAAGGTCAGAATGACCCCCTAAATCCTCACTCAACATGTCTCTGACTGGGTCTCAGACAGGGGACTTTGACCTAGTCCAGTTGGATACATATACGGTCAAACAACTAAGAGGATTCTGCAGGGCATTGAAGGTACCCACCCAAGGGGCCTCCAGAAAGGAGGACTTTCAAGTGGCGCTGAGGGCCTGGGCAGAAGCCCATTTAGAGGATGATGAGGAAGAGGAGCCAGAAAATGGCACCTCAGAGGAATTTTCACTATCTGTGGATGGTGTTACCACTGCAATTGTGCCCCCTTCCAGACCAGGGAGCAGTGTCTCTATGCAAAGGTGACCGCAGAGGAAAGGAGAGAGGAAAGGGAGTTCCAATTGCAAATGGCAAAACTGAAAATTGAGGCTCAACAGGAGGAGAGAAGGGCAGAGAGAGAAGCCAAACAAGCTGAGGCTGAAAGAACAGCCAAACAGATTCAAGCAGAAGCTGAAAGGGCAGCCAAACAAGCGGAAGCTGAAAGAGCAGCCAAACAGGTGGAAGCTGAAAGAGCTTTGGCTGAAAAGAAACTATTGTTGGCTCATGAACTGAGTCTCAAGGAGCTGGAGATCAAGCCAAGACAGTCTGAATCCAGCAATAATGGTGGCAGCATACTGACAGGACCTGCTGGAGAAAAGAAGGTTTGTATACCCAAAAATGTGGTGCCCAGTTTTGTGGTGGGAGATGACATAGATAAATGGTTAGCTGCTTATGAAGTTGCACTAAGGGCTCATGAGGTTCCTGAAGGGCAATGGGGGGTAGCTATGTGGGGTTATGTACCGCCATTGAGGAGGGATACACTCCTCACATTGGATCAACCTGATCAAAACACATACCCACTTCAGAAAGCCACTTTCCTTGCCAAGTTTGGGCTGACCCCTGAGGGATACCGTCAGAGTTTCAGGGACAGCACCAAACAAACCACACAAACATGGGTAGATTTCTTTTACTTCTCCAGTAAGGCACTGAATGGATGGGTGCGGGGCAACAAAGTAGCTGATTATAAAGGTTTATATGACTTGATTCTGAGAGAGCATATGCTTAATACTACTTTTACAGAGTTGCGCCAGCACTTAGTGGATAGTAAGCTGACTGATCCCAGGAAGCTTGCTGAGGAGGCGGACCTCTGGGCAAGCACCAGAGTGTCCAAAAAGGTATCTGGGAGTGACCCCGAGAAGGGTAGTTCCGGTTCCCCCCAACAAAGTGAGGGGGAGGTTAGAAATGACCCAGACGAGTCCCAGAGTAAGGAGGGAAGAAAGGGTTCCCATACCTCATCTGAGAAACAGGGTGGGGGTTCTGGTGGGCAGTGGCCCAAAGCATCCCATTCCCAACCCCGCTGCTTTGAGTGTTCCCAGATAGGACACAGGAAGGGGGACTCTGTCTGTCCAAAGAACTCACCCAATATTGGGACCTCTACAGGGGTGGCCCATGTGGCCTTAGGGGAATGTAGTCCCCAGGGGCAGGTCGTAGACCATGCCTTCATCTCCTTTAGTTGGGAGGTGGACTCAGAGGGTAAACTGGTGATCCCTGAGGGTGGGAGTCGTCGCTTCCACCAGGTGGGAGTGAATGGGATCCCAGTCACCGCTCTGAGAGACACAGGGGCTAGTCTTACCATGATTGTGGAGAGACTAGTGTCACCAGAGCAGTACACCGGACAGGTGTGTAGAGTGACTCCAGCCATTGGGGAAGATTTCTTCCGCCCCATGGCCCGGGTGTCCCTAGAGTTGGGTGGGGAGGTGACCCAGAGGCGGGTCATAGTTAGTCCCCAGCTGCCCATTGACTGCATTCTGGGGAATGAGTTTCCCTTAGTGTCAGGAGAGCTGAGAGGGCCAACCCCCAAGGGTGCCCTAACAGTTCAGATGTCTGGCAGTACCACTCCCCAGAGGAGGGTATGTAAGCCCCAATGGGGAGGCACGGGGAGGACGGACTCACCCCTGTCCTCTGTTCAGCCTCAGAGTACAGACCCTGGGCTGAGGGACCAGTATCAGGGACCCAACCCTGGCCTGGTGAGAGTGGAGAAGGGGTGCAAGACCCCTGGGGTTACTACCCCCCATTCTGGGATGCTACAGGAATCCCTTGGGAGCTCCCTACCAGCCCCCCAGTTAGAGGAGAAGCTCAGCCAACGGCCCCCCTCAGGGTCTCCACCTAGCAGTGGATGGTCAGGGGCCTGGCTCATAACACTGACAGCTGTCAGTGGCATCTGTTGGTTTCTGTCCTTGTGGGCAGAGTTTTCCCTGGGTTGGGGACAGAAGTCAGACCCAAGGAATAGAATGGGCCACATCACTTTGTTGGCCATGGTGATACTGTCTGCATACTGGGATGCATCTGTAAGCCAATTAAAGTTAGGAGCTGTACAGATGGGGTCCTCAGGTGATGAGAAGGGTTCCCCATGGGCCAGATCAGTGGCCCCAGAGAGTATAGACAAAGAAGCCTCACTGAGTTCAGAAAGGCGTAGAACTGGCGAGTGCCCCTGCAGTAGTGGGCCATTGTCCATGTTCTATCGCCTTAAGCAGGGAAGTCCATCAGAGTGTTGATTAGTCTACCCTGGCTTTAGGCTGGGAGGGGGTCATGTTGGACCTGGCTTTTTGATAGGGTCATCCCCAAACTTTTTGCCTTCCTCCTTTTCTTTTTCCGACCTCATTTTTGCTGGTTTTTAGACTCTGCGCACTTTACCACTGCTAACCAGTGCTAAAGTGCATATGCTCTCTCCCTTAAAACATGGTAACCTTGAATCATACCTGATTGGACTATTAATTTACTTATAAGTCCCTAGTAAGGTGCACTTTATGTGCATAGGGCTGGTAAATTAAATGCTACTAGTGGGCCAGCAGCACTGGTTGTGCCACCCACTTAAGTAGCCCCTTTTCCTTGTCTCAGGCCTGCCATTGCAAGGCCTGTGTGTGCAGTTTCACTGCCACCTCGACTTGGCATTTAAAAGTACTTGCCAAGCCTAGAACTCCCCTTTTTCTACATATAAGTCACCCTTAATGTGTGCCTTAGGTAACCCCTAGAGCATGGTGCTGTGTAGGTAAAAGGCAGGACATGTACCTGTGTAGTTATATGTCCTGGTAGTGTAAAACTCCTAAATTCGTTTTTACACTACTGTGAGGCCTGCTCCCTTCATAGGCTAACATTGGGGCTGCCCTCATACACTGTTGAAGTGGCAGCTGCTGATCTGAACGGAGCAGGAAGGTCATATTTAGTATGGCCAGAATGGTAATACAAAATCCTGCTGACTGGTGAAGTCGGATTTAATATTACTATTCTAGAAATGCCACTTTTAGAAAGTGAGCATTTCTTTGCACTTAAATCCTTCTGTGCCTTACAATCCACGTCTGGCTGGGCTTGGTTGACAGCTCCTTGTGCATTCACTCAGACGCACCCCAAACACAGGGTACTCAGCCTCACTTGCATACATCTGCATTTTGAATGTGTCTTCCTGGGCTGGGAGGGTGGAGGGCCTGCTCTCACACAAAGGACTGCCACACCCCCTACTGGGACCCTGGCAGACAGGATTGAACTGAAAGGGGACCTGGTGCACTTCTTAGCCACTCTTTGAAGTCTCCCCCACTTCAAAGGCACATTTGGGTATAAAACAGGGCCTCTGCCCTACCTCATGAGACACCTGCTGGAGAAGAAACCTGAACCAGAAACTACATCCTGCCAAGAAGAACTGCCTGGCTGCTCAAAGGACTCACCTGTCTGCTTTTCTACAAAGGACTGCTGCCTTGCTGTTGGCCTGCTGCCTTGCTGAACTCTTGTCTGGCTGTAAAAGTGCTCTCCAACGGCTTGGATAGAGCTTGCCTCCTGTTCCCTGAAGTCTCAGGACCAAAAAGACTTCTCTTTTCCACTTGGACGCTCCGTGCGCCGAAATTTTCGACGCACAGCTTGTTCTGCGGCAAGAAAAATGCCGCACACCGACGCTGAATAACGCGACGCCTTCAGGACGACCGAAACTTTGACGCACGGCCTCGCAAGGACAACGCCGCCCGACTTCCCGGGAGAAATCGACGCGACGCCTGCCGTGAGATCAAAACTTTGACGCACGGCCTCGCAAGGACAACGGCGCCCGACTTCCAAGGAGAAATCGACGCGACGCCTGCCGTGAGATCAAAACTTTGACGCACGGCCTCGCAAGGACAACGCCGCCCGACTCCCCAGGAGAAATCGACGCGACGCCTGCCGTGAGATCGAAACTTCGACACGCAGCCCCGCAGAACGACGCGCAGCCGGAAAACAAGCAGGAAAATCCACGCACAGACCCGGGACATCTGGTAATCCCCGCGATCCACAGAAAGAGACTGTCCGCGTGCCGGAAAACGACGCACGACTTCCCCGCGTGGAAAATAACGACGCAAGTCCGTGTGTGCTGGGGAGAAATCGACGCACACACTCTTTTTCCACGCAGCTCTCCTTTTGTGGCCCTCTGAGGAGATTTTTCCACTCTAAACCAGGTACTTGTGCTTGAAAGAGACTTTGTTTATATTCTAAAGACTTAAGACACTTTATATCACTTTTCAGTGATATCTCTACAATTTCCTATTGCAACTTGATTCTTTTTGACCTACAATTATACTGATAAATATTATATATTTTTCTAAACGCTGTGTGGTGTATTTTTGTGGTGCTATATGGTGGTATTGTATGATTTATTGCACAAATACTTTACACATTGCCTTCTAAGTTAAGACTGACTGCTCGTGCCAAGCTACCAGAGGGTGGGCACAGGGTGATTTTGGATTGTGTGTGACTTACCCTGACTAGAGTGAGGGTTCTTGCTTGGACAGAGGGCAACCTGACTGCCAACCAAAAACCCCATTTCTAACAGGCACTATCAGTTTACTGTGCTGTCCTTTGGATTAACGAATGCCCCTGCCACCCTCCAAATGTTGGTGAACAAAGTCCTACCTGGGTTTGAGCTTTTTAGTGAAGCATATCAAGATGATATTGCTGTCTCCTTAGCAGGATCACATGATCCAACTTGGACAGGTCCTTGGGGCTCTGTAGCAGGCAGGCCTCACTATCAAGACAAGCAAGTGGCAACTAGAGCAGGGCACAATTGTTTACTTGGGCCACCTGGTAGGAGGAGGCCAAGTGCAATGCTTACAACCCAAGATCCAGGCAATTCTGGACTGAGAGGGTCCAACCACCCAGACCCACATCAGGGCATTCCTTGGCTCAAATGAGTACTACTGGAAGGGGCATAGCACTATTGTAGCACCCCTCACAGAACTCACCTCCAAGAAGCAACCAAAGAAGGTAAACTGGACAGTTAGTTGTCAAAAGGCTTTTGACACCCTGAAGGAGGCGCTGTGTTCAGCACCCATTCTAAAGGCCCCAAATTATACCAAACAGTTAATTATGCAGACAGGTGCCTCTAAACATGGGATAGGAATGGTCCTATCCCAGACCAATGATGATGTCCTGGACCAGCCTGTTGCTTTCATTAGCATGAGGTTACTCCCCAGAGAGCAGCGTTGCAGTGCCATTAAGAGGAAAACCTTTGCTGTGGTCTGGTCCCTGAAGAGGCTGAGACCATACTTCATTGTCCAAACTGACCACAGGCCTCTCAGATGGCAAATGCAAATGAAAGGGGAAAATCCTAAACTGTTGAGGTTGTCCATCTCCCTACAGGGTAGGTGCCCTTTTGACATGGTCACCCCGACTTTTTGCTCACTGGTAATGAGGTTGTTTGATTGAGGTGCACTGGGTCCCTGCTAAACAGGTCCTCAGTGCCAGAGCTCTTACCCTAAAAACAGGTAACAATGTGTACAATTGGCATACTCCTCTACCTGCTGTCCTGGTGCAAGCCAGGTGAAGATATCACATGGCACACCCATTGGCTGGCTGGGCTGTACACCCATTGTGTGCCATGTCACAAGCACTGCATCTAAGTAGATGTAAGTCACCCCTAAGCAGGCCTTGGAGCCCTAAGGCAGGGTGCATTATATGTGATGTGTGGCCCAATCTGCACAAGCAGATAAGACCCTGTGATGCCCAGCCCCATTGCTGAGCATTGCAAATTAACAGGAAAGTCACCTTGAGGAATGTGCTGGACATTTGTCATCACGAGTGACCCAGTCACATAATGGCTTCACTGAACCCTATGGTGTTTGGGTTCCTGGGAGTTAGTGCTTGCCTCACTTATATCCTGCAATACCCCCCTTACTTGTATTTCTGTCTCATTTGGAGAGTGATTATGAATTACATAATCTTTTTTGTGGCCCTCCCATAGCAATCATTAGAATGTTTGGTACATTTCCAAATTATATTTTCTGTTAGTACTTTCTTGGTTGTAGGTGTTGCCCATGTGACTTAGGGCCTTATTTCTAGTTTGGTGGATGGATTACTCCATCACAAACTTGACAGATATCCAGTCAGCCGTATTATGATCTCCATTGGTTAATATGAGATCGTAATGCGCTGGACAGGATATCTGTCACATTTGTGATGAAGTAACTCTACTCCTTTGTTGTTTATGAAGAGTTTGACTTCAAATTGTAGTATGTTCTACCGTGATAGATTCTTTTAGTTTGTCAGCTGAGTTTAGGTGCAATTTGGCTAACATTGCTTCATTTGTAGCTGTTGGAAGCTTTGCTCTTTTTGTAATGTTTCGAGGTGCCTCCCTGAACGCCACTAGTTTCTGAGTGTGTTGGCTGACTGTTCTCGACAACCCTCCCACCACAGACAGGTTTCTGACCCCCTGGAGGTGAGAGCCCACACTCTCAGAAGTCAGAAACAAAGCCTGCTCCGGAGTTAGTATGCAAACTCCTGGCTCCCCCAGCCCTGGGTGTAGCCCAGAGGTCTTCAAACTGGGGGGCGGGCCCCCCTAGGGGGGCCTGAAGTGATCCCAGGGGGGCCCCAGACTCTGGCCAAAATAAATATTATACAGATAACAGGCTTTTGTTTTAAGCAGAAGCATGTTATTGCAGTTATAAAAAGGTAACAGTACTTAACTGCAATGTTTAAATAGTTTTCGACATACTTAAACATTGCCATGTTTATAGCATAATTGTGAAAAATTCTGAGGGGGCCCAATGATTTTTATTTTTCAACTGGGGGGGCGCGGCATTAAAAAGTTTGGAGACCTCTGGTGTAGCCACTCCCTGTCCTGAGGCCCATTTGGCACCAGGACAAGCTGGAAAATGAGTTAGTCAGTAGGCGTGTACCCCATTTGCACCAGCCAAACCCCATGGTGTGCTACCTGAAGTGGACACATGAGGAAGGGTTCCACCATCTTATGTTTGGTTGGAACTAGGCCTTCTTGAATATGGATATGCCCACTCCCCACAGAATATAGTCATGGGGTGGGTATAGGCAAAGCATGGTTAAGTGGCCCATTGGCTACTACCTTACTCTCCTCTAAATGCCCCATAATTGAGTTTTTAGGCACCCTCTAACAGCAGAAGAACAGATTTGCTGTACTAAAGAGGAAGAAGGACTCAAACAGCTGCAAAATGTAAGAACTGAAGAGCAGCAACTGACGTTTCCCCAGCCCCGCCGGCCTGTTTGCTGTCCTGCAGCTGTTCTGCCTCCAAAAGCCTGGGAGGACTGCTAGCACTTCGAGAAGTAACCAGGATCTCCCGTAGAGTACTAGAGCTTCTTCCCTGTACCCTGCAGGCACCAAAGAAGACTCATGAAGACTCTGGACTTGCAAAACCTGACACCGGACAGCACCACTGCACCCATGCCCCCTAGCCCAAGTTGAACTGGCCCAACAGTGCCAGCGTGGTCAGAGCCAAAGCCCACCTTGAATTTTCCAACAGTGGACTCCCCTATGCCGCCTGAAATCTCTTTGTGTAGGTCTACTCTTCCGCGACTGCCGCAGGTGACCAAAACCCGACACCTCAGGACACCTCTGCACCCGGCTGCCCTGACCCGAAGAGAAGAGGACCAAAGATGTTCCTACTTCCCTGAGCATCGTGAGAGCTGAGCCACATTGTTGGTTCAGCTGGGCTGGCCCTAGTCCCTACTACACTTCCTCTTTTTCCCAGGACTGTTTCCCATTAAAACCAACAGGCACTTGATGCCAAAATACACCTCTGCATCAAAACACCCCTGAGCCTCCCGAGGCAGCCTGTCAGTGCTGTCTTGGACCTTGTTCCGTACTTACCTTAAATCCAGAAACTTGGTCCTGTAAGTCGCTGCTGGGTACCTGTATGCAATATATGTGTTTTTCTCCACAGGATTGCATTACCGCATTAGAGACATTTCATCTATATTGCCTGTGTTCTTAAAAAGTGCCTCAGTATGTATTCTCATAATAGAATTCTGGTGTTAAAACATAATATAAACAAAAATAATAATTTTTCTAACAATTAGTCTTGAGTTCCTTCTTGAGTGTGTGTTTCATTTATTGCCTCTGTGAGTTCAACAAATTCTTAGCACTACCCTCTGATAAGTCTAACTGCTCGCCCATGCTACCACAAAAGAGAGCTTCTGCGATTGTCACTTTTAACCCTTTAAATCAATAAGGGTCACAAGTACTATCTGCATAGTGTACCCCTACATTTGGTACTCTGCATAGATAGCCAGCTTCCTACAACTCCTTGATAAACATTTTTAGAGTTTAGTCTTTTTAGAATTATCAAACTACTGAAATGATGACACGTTCTTCTAGTCCCGCAGTCTTCTGGGGTACATTTTTCACAGGCTTTAAATATGTGTGGCGAACCACTCCCTGAGTATGTTTACCTTGTTGCCATTAACAAAAGGTTGTAGGGCCAAAAGCCATTACTTTGGGTGAGTGAGAACACTACCATGTAGCCACAAGAGATTGTAAGGGAACAGGATAATAGAGGAAACACAGACTCCAGTGAACAGATTTACTAAGGACTTGTGTTGTCCTTGGGTGATGCAAGTCATCACAAGGCAGCGCAACTCTTTAAGTGGGATTTACAAAGCCACGCAAGGGGTTAGTCATGCAACCTTGTGTGACTTTGGAAAGAAATTAAATGCAACATAGCGGATTGTGCTGCATCGCATTACATTTCATTGTGGTAGGGTGTAACATGGGTGGAGCATCCACCCATGGAATATGACACAATCCCAGATTTACAAAGGGCAGAAAATCTGCTATTGCACCAAAATGGAGTCCCTACCACAGAAAGGTGCAATGAGGAGAAATATCTTTATTTCTTCTTGTTATCCCCTCTTTTTATGTGTGATACATTCTGCATCACACATAGAGGAAATTGCTACTTGTAATGCAGGCACCTTTGCAGCACAGTGTAAGAGTGCCTGCGTTGGCACTAGATAGGACACAGTGTACCAGCGCTAGGAGAGAGTAGAAGCATGTTATTTATTAGTAGATATGGTTTATTTTATCTTTCTCCCTTTCACACAATACAACACAGCAAGGTAACTTAGTGCATTGTGTCACATGAAATAATAGTAAATCTGCCCCTAGATATTGCTGCTTTGCCACCTCATACTGTGGGGCAATGAAATATACGTGCATAATATAAATAAGACTCTATGCAGTATGAAAAGCACACATTGATGTAACTGCTAACCAGAACAAAGTTATGATTGTGTTGCCTGTTCTTCTGGGAATTATTTAACATGTTACATCAAATCTGAGATTATCTCCTACTTTCAGTAGTTAGGTATACAACTACACTGGGCACTTACCTCTTTGAGAAAGCTGATAATATTGCCCAGTTGTTTAATTGCTTCTAGTGTGTGAACTATGAAAGGTGGCTATTCGTGTTTTTTGTGGGCAACTAATGTGGAACTGTATTATTGTACACTGAACATTTAAATATTACTTTATGGCTATATGAAACCATCTTAATTGAAGAAATGTATTCTTATATATTAATTAGGTGGCTTTTCTTATACAGATGAACGAATATTGAGACCTGTCAAATTATTACAGGGAATATCCTTTACGACCTGGGATACGCCCATTATGGTGTGCGATACAGGAATTTAAAAGTTGTCCATATAAATAATTAAATGGTTGACTAAAGCAGGTGCAGTTTAATAGCATGTTATACTAATTGAACAAAATGTGTTTTATTTTTAATATTTGTTTTTATTATGACATGAATTATGCTTGAGTTTATTGTGTAGATTAGGCTAAAGAGCCATAAATATTTAATTAAATAGTTATTGACGCTAAGGATATATCTAATATTCTACATAAATGCAAAGTAAATAGTCTAAACACATCTGATAGAGGGCAGGTTGCACTTAAGAACACAACAATTAACAAAGATGAAATACATAATTACAAATACGCAATACTGTGAATATTGATGTTGATACTAAGAAATATGTAATAAAAAATGTCAGGTAAACTACAGCTATCTATAAGTATGTTTTGTCCTGAATTTAAGTGATTGTATCTTGCATTTTCCCTAAAGAATACATTGACCTTTTTGTTTATATATATATATATATATATATGTTCTTATTTGCCCAAGTCTTCAGAAGTGACTGGTCGCGAAACACTTGTTGGCAACGACATGCTAAGTTTAACAAGACTAAACAATATTTTCTGAAGACAATGACCTAACAAGTAATTTTAAAATTTAACTAGGAAATCGAAACAATTTGAAGTGGAACAAACTATTAAATGGTCAAGCTCATAGAAAGAGCATGAAGCCTTTTATTCAGAAATTCATGAAACACTTTGGATGGTGCCGCAAGTACCAACCTTTTCAAGTTGATCATTAAACCAGCATCACTTTTGGGTGGTGTTACTTTTACAAGACGGCACTGTATGCAGTGGCCTTAGAATTTGGTTACCCAATTACTATACTTGTTAGTACCGCTCAAGAATGTTTCTCTTTTTATAGCTTCGTTTTGTGTCAATTTTTCTTTTGTCGATTTTAGCGTAACAGTTACCCTATACTTTATGTTGATTACATTATTTTCGCATCTGCTTTTCTCTGTTCCTTGTCTGCCCTGAATCAAACATCCCACTTTGTGCAATCGTAAATTTACAAATTTCTTCTTTTAGTGTTGTAATTTGTTATTGACAAAGTATAATAGTATTGGGATACAGTGAACAATGTATCATTATGTAACATGTAAATAACATTTGAAGTTTATCTGCTGGGTCGAAAGGAAGGATGGGGGATAGGAGGCTAAAGCGGGGAGATGAGAAAGAATAGAAAGGTGAGAAGGGAGAAAAAGAAGGGGTGTGCTGAGGCACCTGAAAAGGGCCTAAAGGCACATGGCGTGTAGAGCTATATACAGTATCTAAAGGATAGTAAGAATAATAACAGTGAAGTCCCAATCTTCAGCGTACCAGTATTCCAGAGCGTGCCCCTCTTTCTTGACAGCTGTGAAGCACATTCAGAATCTAAAGGTCTTCAGGTGTCCTGAGCAGGTCATATATATGTCAAAGGGCATTTCGTATTGTTGATAGTAACAGGCATGGAGATGAGCTGGTGGTGTACTCCCTATGAGGCATCGGTGAGAAAGGGTGCCCATGTCTGTCTAAATAGGTCAACTTGATCTTGCATTTTATAAATGGTATGTTCATAGGATGCGATCCGAACCATTGCCACCATTCATTCCTCCGGGGTGGGTGGCAGGGGATCTCCAGTGGCATAGGACACAAATCTTGAACATTGCTAGGGCAGTGTGTAATAATCGGCATTGCGGACGGGTCAATTTATGGAGGTTCTTCATGTCGTGAAGAAGTATGAGACAAGAGGAGAGCAATGTCCACAGCGTCATAGAGGTAGTACCCACCATATCCCAGAGGGGACAGACCAAGGGACAATCACTGATGATATGGTTCAGATCGCACCGGGTCTCCGGGCATTTCCAGTACTCTGCGTGTGGAAGAAGACCCACCCTGTGAGGTTTCACAGGGGTCCAATACCAATCATGGATTATTTTAAAAAGGCAAAATTTCAGCCGGGCTTCCTAGGTGCCTTTAGCCAGGGCCATCATTATCTCTGTCTAGTTCTCTTCATCAAATTCTGTTTGGAATCATGTCTGCCATTTTAAGCACAGTGCTTCAAGGAGGGGCTGCGAATAGAGATGTTGTGTAATAACATCATATATGCCCGCCATCACGCCCTTGGAGTGACCCCAAGATTAGGATAGGCTACAACAGGGGAGACCTGGAGGGTCCAGGGAGAGGGCCCCATACTACTTTGGAAACGGTGCTTAAGTTGTAGGCAGTGCCATTCTTGGTTGGGGAGAAGGCCGTATTCCTCTTTTAGGCACTTGAACAGTTTCAATAAGCTGGTCCAGGTTTCAGTGCCAGCTGCGCTCCATTGCGTCCAGTGGAGGGTTTCTCCTCCAACCCATAGACCTGTATTTCCCCAAAGGGGGGCTCGAGAATGGAAAAGAGGATTTATGCCCAGGAGGTGATGTACACTACGTCAGGCTGCATTTATCAGCCACAGCATCAGGTTGACGGGATGTGAGCCGGAGTGCACGGTACATATATTATATAGACCGCTAAGTCCGCTTAGATGTGAGCGTAGCAATTGTTCTGTTGTGACCCATTGCGGCAGGTCTGGTGTCCCGGGAAGCATATACGCTAACTGGGATAGGAGGAGAGCTAGGGCATGATGTTCTATCGATGGGAACCTTATGCCACCACAGGAGCAGTGAGCCATAAGTTTTGCTGATGATAGACGGGGTGGGAGGTACCCCACACAAATGACCTAATTGCAGCATCTATTGGTCTCAGAATCGATAACGGCACTTGGATGGGAAGCATGCCTAACACATAAGTGAAGAGCGGCAGTGTGACCATCCGTACCGCCTGTAACCTGCCACACATGGAGAGACCCAGGTGGGACCATTTCTCAAAGTCCAACTTCATGCGGGCGATGAGTGGGTCCAAATTATCCACCACCATACACTCCAATCCTTGGTTAACAAGGATCCCTAGATACTTAAGGCGGAGCGGCGTTCTGCAGGATGGGAACCCGTGTATTGCTGCCCTTGTGGTGATGAGGGAGAGGGGTAGCGCTTCACATTTATCCCAGTTCACCCGGTATCCAGATAGGGTTGTAAAGCTATCAATGATCTCCATCAAGGCTGGGAGGGAACTGTCTAGGTCTGCCAAGGTAAGTAGGATGTCATCTGCATATAGATAGAGTTTGGAGATCCCTCCTTTTATAGGTGTTCCAGTGAGCAGTGGGGATTGACAGATGGATGGTGACTGCTAGGAGTTCCAGGGCCAAGAGGAATAGTAGCGGCAAGAGAGGGCAGCCTTGTCTCCCTCTGCGTATTGGGAAAGGGTGTGAGAGAAAGCCTCCACAATTGACCCATGCTGTGGGACAATCATACAGTAGGCGTAGCTTAGCAATGAATTTTCTCAAAGTTGCAAATAGGTAGCTCCATTCAATGCAATCAAATGCTTTTTCAGGATCGAGGGATAAGGCTAGAGCTTCTTCTGGCATGTTTCTCACTTCCCAAAGGGCATGGGAGAGAGTGCGAAGATGGTTTCTGGATGTGCATCCTGGGACAAATCCTACCTGCGTGTGATGTATTAAGGACGGAAGGACTTTAAATAGCCGAGCCACTAAGACTCTGGCTAGGATTTTGATATCTCCATTTAAAAGAGAAAAGGGGTGATAGTTGCCGCATTGAAGGGGGTCTCGCCCGGGTTTGGGTATAACCGCGACCATTGCCTAGTTCGAGATTGCGCCTAGTGAGCCTTCTCAGTCGGCCTCCCGGAATGCCTCATACAGAGAGTCGACCGCTTCCACGCCGGCCCATTTATAAAATTCCACGGGGAAACCGTCCTCACGGTGATATGGGAGGTTGGAGATGGCCTGTGCTATTTCAATCTTATTATTCTCCCCATTGAGCAGGGCTTGGCCCTCGGCTGAGAGCCAGGGGAGACGGGTTTTCTCCAAGAAGGCTATCACCCTCGCTGGGCTTGCAACCTCTTCTGGGGTATACAGACGTTGATAAAAGTCCACAAACTCATTAACGATGTCCTTTGTTTGGGTAAGGAGCTCCCTGGCGGAAGACATGATAGCGGGTATGGCCTGAGCCGCCTCTCTCTGGTGCAGGTGAACCGCTAGGAGCCAACCAGCCTTCTCCCCATGTTCATAGTGTCATCCTTGCAGGCACTGCAGTGCCTATTCGGCCTGGGACGTGTAGAGTTCGTTGAGGGAAGTATGGGCCAGTTCTAAACACTGACGGGCTGGGACAGAGGGTTGTGCTGTGTACTGTTGGGTGAGGTATGTGATATCATGCTCTAGTTCTGTTTGGCGTGCTATCTACTGCTTGTTGGCCTGTGCGGCATCACGGATCATTTGCCTGCGAAGGGTCGCCTTTGCTGCTGCCCATAGGACCCTTTGGGAGGAGACTGTACCTTTATTTTCCTGCATGTAAGTGGAGACATGGGTCTTCAGTTGTGCTTTGCCCTGAGGAGTGCAATATCGATGCACTGCAAAGTGCAAGGGTTTGCGTCCCAGGGAAACAGGACCAGGGAGTGATCCGATAGACCACACTCCAAGATATGAGAATCCCGGATCTAGGCCACTGTGTTGTGTGTCACAAGAAAGTAGTCCAAGCGGGACTGAGTGCCATGTGTCAACGACAAAAATGTGTATTCCTTTCTGGAAGGGTGCATTAACCTCCAGTGGTCCACTAGTCTATGGTCTGAGGAAACGTCAGTAAGAAGGGCTCTGTCTTGGTTGTTGCACGTGTCTATAGGTCCGGTCCTGTCAAACACTGCATCTCGGGTCAAATTTCAGTCACCTCCTTTGATGTAGCGTGTGGCCCCAATCTCAGTGAGGATGTGGTTGATATGGAGAAAGAACAAACGACTGGGACCTATGGGTGTGTATACTGAGCCGACACATGTGGAGGAAACACCTATTTTTAGTTTTGCAACTACATATCTCCCCTCCGGATCCTTCCACATTTTAGTCAGCGTAGCAGATAGTGTCTTACATATCAAAATCACCACTCCACATTTCCTTGATGCCCCACTTCCCTGTGGCCTTAGGGGTAGAACAGCAACTGATTATCGCCTTCCCCACCCAGTCCCTGTGCAGATTACTGGATTCTACTGCATCCAGATGTGTCTCCTGAAGGAGAGCCACATCCGCTCTTTTTGATTGTAGGTAAGATAGAACCTTATTTCACTTCACATAGTGGGTTAAGCAATTAACATTCCAGAACAAGATCTAGAGTGGATGTACGGGGGGTGGTCCCGGCCATTCATGATCGTAGCAGATGTATGTGGTAGACTGAAGGGAGAGGGGGAATTGATGGGGAGGTGACGGTGGTTGGGATAGCAGATGGAATGGATGGTGGGGGAGGTTTGCAGCAGTAGTGGAGGGGATATGGGGGGAAGGATAGTTTGCCTAGTGTTCGAATCTAGATGACGTTATGACCCTCAGGTCTCGGACAGTCGGGGGGATGTCGGGTGCCCATTTGGGGTGTTCCTAGAGGTAAGATGGAATAGGGTTAAGAGGATGAGGAGTAAGAGGGAGTAGGGAGAGGAGAGAGAAACAGAACAAAGGAGGAGGAGGGGAAGCTGAATAGGGGATAAGAAAAGAAGGAGAGAGGGAAGGTGGAAGAGGGAGACAGGAGGGAAAGGGGAGAAGTAGGCGACTGGAAGGGACGCGGGTCTACCTAACATGGACAGGAGCAGAGTCCTGAGGGTTTGGGTCTGTGGACTGCACGTCGGAGAGGCTCTGGCCGGAGGCAGGGTGCCCACGGCAAGCGGTTACCATATAAGAAATGGTGTCCACTACCAAGTGGGACAAGCTGAAAGGGGAGGGTGGGCCACAGAAGCTCACTGGGGAGGCGGTGGGCGGGGCAAAGTGCACATGCCTCCAAGTTTCCAAGTTCTACTGTGGCTACTTCTACTGCTACTCCCACCACTCCCCCCTCTAGGTGCAGGGGATGGGGGAAAGCACAGTGACACAAGACAGATAATACCAGCAAAGAATAACTGGTACATGATGAATGTCACACTTATAGCCACAGTTGGCAATACTAGTGGGTTTGAGCAGTCGTGGTAACAGTAACAGTAACAGTGGTCCCTCATCTCTTGTAACCATTAAAGCAATATAACAACATGGAACAAATGTAACATTAAGCGTTGGTTGTGTGGTATAGCAGATACAAGTCCATTATTTGTACGTATTGGAGCATCTTATCCATTAACTATGCATTGCTATTACACCTTGCTTATTGCATTTTACATTTCACAGAATACTGTACAGTATCCTGTCACAATATAAACATAAAGTTTGTGCGCCAACCGGACAGCAGGTGAGGAATAAACAGAAAAGTAGAGAAAAGGGAAAGATATAGGGATGACAGAGACCGCCACAGCCATAGGGGATTTGAGCTGCATAATGGCTGTCCAGGTACAAGGCAAGTCAGTACAAAGCAGCACAATTCCGTACACTCCGCTATTGTTCTGCATCTAGAACCTGAGTATATCATTACTCGGTCATATCACGCAATATCATATTATAGGGTACTCATCTGTCTGTTGTCGCTGGGCCATAGACCTTGCAATTCTTTACCACCTCATTGGTCACTGATTTCCCAAATGGCTACCACAGTGTCCGGTGGTAACATATTAATGGTTTCAAAGGGAAGCAAGACTAGTCCCTTTCCGATGTTTGGGTATGGTGTGCCACTACTTGTAGAGCATTGTCTCTATGACTGTGGGTTCTCCCCGAGTTCCTACCTCTAAGATGGAGGTCATTGTCACTGTAGTTTCTGCCTTCTGATACAGTGAGTGCGGGCGATACATCCTGTAAGGCCGTGGTTTGTTCTGGGTGGAGGTCCGACGGGGTTGTGTCCATTCCCTGGGTCAAGAGTTCGTCCAGATAGTGACGTAGGTCCTCTGGTTCATAAAAATCTTGTGACTTGCCATCTTTAGTGATCCACATCTGTGCTGGGTCGAACAAGCCACACTTCACCTTTAGTTGGCAAACTCGGGGTCGAAGTGATAAGAATGCTTTGCGGCGGTTGTTGGTCTCCTTCGAGAAGTCTGCAGTGATTCGTACCTCGTAACCCTCGGTCCTGAATGGGCCATGAGAGTGGGCTGCTAGGAGGAGTTGACGGGCCTGCCTGTGTTGTAGGAGACAGTCAATGATTGGACGGGATCGGGATGCAGCATCCTGCCTCTTTGGGCCCAGATGGTGCTCTCTGGAATTCCAGCTGGGGGTCGAAGGTTAAGCCTGTTAATGTGGGGAGGGTGGTGCACAAAAAAGGCATGAATGTCTGCTCCTTCCGCTTGATTTCTTGGTCCAGATTCAGCGAAGTGTTTAGATGGTCCTCCACCACCGTGACTTGCTGCTCCAGCCCCAGAACTCAGTTTGGAAACCTGCTATGTCCACTTGTGTGGATTTTGTCTCCGCTGCTAGCAAGGATATATTGGAGTCCAACCCTTCCAGTCTGTGGCCCACAGCTGAGATTTCTTGGAGTATACGCTCCATTGTGGCGTCCTGCTTTGGACCGTCAGTTACTGGGCGAGTCCGCCTGCTGTGGTCCCTTGGTAGTGGACATTGAGCGCAAATTTTGTTGGGCTTCGGAGAAGAGAAGTTGTCTCACTGGCTTACTAGTGGGTTTGCCAGCAGATTTGCTCTTGGGCATCTCTAGGCCAGGTTCCCGGCGTGGAGTCTGCATATCTAAAGCCTGGGGGGTTGTGCTCCTGGGTTATGTTCAGTACGAAAGAGGGCTGAGGAGGTGAGGGGAGAGATTTGCTCCTCCAGCCTCCTCGATTGTAGAATCCTTCCCAGTGTGCACACTGACGCAGCCCCGGCCCCTACTACACAGCACTTCCGTATAGATGAGGGCCAAGATCTGCACTGTTGGTGGAGGGGGGCAGTGGTTTGATTGTTGCTTCACCCCTTGGGGCCGCTCAGGCAGGAGTGCTGGAAGAAGAGGGTATTGCTGCCGGTCTCGGACCTTTGAATCTAGTAGAATCTCCTCCTATATGGTCTGTTGCTTCTAGCACTATTTCTTCTCCTCCGGGAGGTCCCTTTGCCCTCCCACTCCTGGAACAAGCACTCTCTTACTCTGCGTTCTGCCTCTGGTAGCTTGGGCTCAGGTTCTCCTGATGTAGGCAATGGTTGAGGCGAATGGCGGTTTCTCCACTGGTCTGCCCGTTGGTCAGGATCCGCTTCAGGCTGTCATATGGTGCTGGGTTCTTAGTGAGGCTGGCTTGAGAAGGGTGCGTTATCTATGACAAAGTGTGGGGGCACTCTGGTCCCATCTCCATTGTTGGGCCGCCAGCACTTCCTATAGCTCCCTCCAGGGGCAAGGAGCTCCACTCGCCATGTACCCCAGCACAATGCAGAAGAAGGGGGGTATCTAATCCAGGAACCCCCATGACTCTGGGTATGTGATGCCGCTGGAGAGGGAGGGGGGCACCAGTCCCACGGCGTGCCTCTCTCCCACCTCTTGACAAGGGTGAGCTCAGCCGTCTCTTAGCTGCCGCACCAAGATCCCCTCCACTCTCCTGGGCCCCTTAGTAAAGGTGGAGGTCTTGATGCAGGTGAGGTGAGGCAGGAGGGCAAATTATTTAGAACAGGTAATATAGCAGCTGGGGAGAGGCCTCTGTGGTGTCCTATGTTGTAGTGTCAGCAAAAGAGGGGGGAGGTGCGCCTTCTCCACGCAGTGCCCTACATCCACCTCAACACACGGGCTCCATCGCGATTGACCAATCGGCCTCCCTCCTCTCTGTCATGTGTACAAACGGGCCTCTTCTCTGGGGCTCAGGGCATTCAGGCCTTCACTCGGGCTTCCAAGTAGGCAGTGGCTGAGCCTACGTGAAAGCGCCGACTCCACAGGGCACTCCCCGCCTTCTCCTGCCTGCGCTCGATCAGTACTTTAAGCCACTGTGTCTTCACGTTGTCTAGGCCTCTCCCACGCCGTCACCTACCACGTCAGGCAGCTGCAACAGGGGGGGCTAGCCTCATTTCAGACCCCCCAGCCGGGAAACATCACACTCAGAGTCCCTTGGTGCACCCCACGAAATCTGTGCAGCTCCCTAGCCGCCCCCACCTCCGTCTGGGGCCCGTCCTCACTCAGAGCTCCGGAGTCAGGCAGCCATCTTCGATCGTGGCCAAACCACACCTCCCATACTTCTTCTTTTAATTCCTGCCTCTTGTCATAATCTGTGGCTCATCTTCCAGTAATCATGGACACACAAGTGCAGAATTTCAAACTCACACCTGCTGAGTTTATTCTAGGAAAGGAAAGACTGACAGGTGTGCTGAGACATCGGTGCCACCTAACAAAAGGCTTTGCATCTCTGGAGTACTACTAAGCATTTGTGCCCAAACACAAACTACATTTCCCATACGTAGGCTGAACTCTCACATTGTTTGGAAATGGCGAGAGACATTTTGAAGCCATTGGCTATAAGTGTCTCTTGATTCACGGAGTCTTTGCTAGGCAATCACGATACTTTATTTCTGTAGCCAGGACCTCGATACCAGTACTTGTGGAAACTTTGGAGATTGTTTGTTTTCCTTGAAAGTTGAAAGTATATTTGGAGATTGAATACCGAGAAGTATATTACAGATTTAAGTCATGTTTTGAGATGATCTTTAATAGTTTTAAATACTGATTCGGATATCTTGGAGCACTATTGCACTAAATACATGCTGCACATTGTTGTATCTTGTTAACGTGGTAAAACGGAAAGCATCTTCTTCATATGTAAAGACTATTGATAAAATGAAGCATGTATTGCAGCTAAGATAGGGATAGGTATTTATGGAACTGATTAAATAGTGTCATCATCATAAATGTTTATTTTAAGGTAAAACGCCATAAAACATACAACAGAAATACAATTTAATACACATAGAAACAATTTAAAATGGCATAACCCATACATGGACATTATCATAAAAAACCTAAAATGAAGCTATAACGCTCTCCTGTAAGGTTCACAAAAGAGCTACAACCTTCCTCAAAATCCAAGCAAATACAAACATGTACTCAGGCCAAATACAATATGTTTGCTAGTATCATGTGTAAAGATTCTTAGCACAGCTTGATGGTGTCTAGTGCCGAGATTCAAACATAATAGGCAAATCCATTTGCACCTAAGATTGAGATAAACAAGACAGAAAAATGAGAAATGTTCAATGTTCTTAGTAGTATTGAAACAGTAATTGCAAGTGAGAGAATCATCTGGTCTAGATATCCATTTGGAAGAAAAAGCTTTTAGAGGGAAAATACCAAGTATAAATATAAAATAAAGACATTTCGTGTAAAGGGGATAAATATAATCCGAATAAGATTACAATTTGAGAGAAAGCTTGTGGCGCAAAAACTGAGCATAAAGGTTGTCTCTCTCAGTTGCTCGATGCCATTACTCCGTAACAAAGTTCCAATTAGTGTTTTTAAGATGGATATGGTTGATTTGCTAATAGGTAAATGATCTTGTCACAACGTCTGCACACCTAATTTCTGAAGTCAGGATGTCACATGGTGTGACCACCTCAAACTTAGGTTTTCATCAAGTTCAATGGCCTTTTTAAATAAGCTCTGTAAGATTTCATCTCATATTGGCACCTCGTTATAACCCAAAAAAGGAGAGGCCTCAAGAGGCAGGATGGTCTACACTCTTAATACCAAAGTCAAATATCAGAGGCAGATTTGGGGAACTTCGAGGGAGATTTAGTAAAGATTTTAAAAAGTTGTTGTTATTTGAGCTCAAACTTCTCACCTTAGTCATGCCCCAAATTTCAGCTCCAATTAATGCTTCAGTTTGGGCCTTGAGCTTATAGACTTGCAAAACTGATGAGAATGATCTCTACTGAGTGTACCTATACTGTACATTTTTAAGACTGCAGCCGGTTCATGCTGAAGTAAGAGACAGCTTCTTTTGGATTTGTGGACCACAAGCTATTGAATCTTAAACCCAGATATTAAAAGGATCAAACACATTTGAGAGATATATTTGCTAGCTGTGGTTTGCTCTCATAATCTTTGTATGGATGAAAGACCATAATGTCTGTTTTCTGAATGCTTAATACCAGTCATCCATTGTAGCAAAGTTCATCAAACTTATTAAGAAGATTTTGCAAACCCACTAGAGTTCGGGATAGTTGGAGAGTGTTGTCGACAAAAATAAGCTTTGGGACTTTTCTGTCATTCAACTTAGGAGAGTCATTTATGCAATAGTCACAATTGAAGGTGACATCATTTGTACACAAAGAAAATAGGGTGAGCTCTAGGACACAGCCCTGCCGGACTCCCCTATGGATTGCAACAGGGCGAGTTAATGCTCCCGAGCCACCCCATCTAACTTGAGCATAGTTGGGCTTATGGAGCCTAATTAAGATGTCCAGGATATGAGGAAGCGCACCAACTGATCTAAGGGTCTCTCATAACCTGGTTCTAGAAACCAGGTCAAACAGAGCCCTCAGACCAATGAAGGCCACATTCAGGCAATGTTTGAACGGTGTAATGTATTTCTAGGTTAAGAGTGAAAACCAAAAGGCTTGGTTAATAGTGCCAACCTTAGCACGGAAACCAACCTAGAAGGGGGACAAGATATAAGCATCACTAATCCAGTCCTGCAACTTATACCAAAACTAGAAAACTAGTAGAAAACGTTCTCTAAGTTATCAAGGAGGTTTATAGGTCTATAATTCACATGGACTCCCCTATTGCCCTTTTTGAAGACTGGTATGATATGTCCCCCAGCCCAGGTACCTGGTAGATCCGCTCTGCCTAAAATCAAGTTAGATAAGTTAATATAGGAAGCCCTAACTTTGATCTCTGCTCCATATAGGTCCCCGGGGTCATATCAGGGCCTGGGGTTTTCCCTGGGCAAATAGATTCTATTGTTCCAATAATGTCGGACAGAGAAAAAACAATTTGGTTAGCAACAGAGAAGTCCCTCATCAATGGACAGTGTCGGCTCCTCCGCTATGGTGGAGTGTCGCCCCACGCCAGCAGCAGCAGCTGCAAACCGGAAAATAAAAACAATAATAAACTATGTTTATTTTTGTTTTTATTTTTCTGGAGGGTGGGGCCATGGGGGATGACAAGAACGGAGGAGTAGTGCGCATGTATGTTTGACCAGCCGTCTTGAGCCAACCAAACACACATGCGCACTGGGAGCCACTCTGCCTCGAAGCGCCAAGCCAGGGCACTTCGGGCAATCCTAACACTGCTTTCATGCTGCCAGCATCTGTCCAGGGTCAAATAATTCAACTATGCTGAAATCACAATCAGACTAAAGGTCAGAAAAAAGTTTGACCCAAATGTTGAATTATATGCAGTGGTCAGTGAGACTTTTGCCAGCCAAATTGCCATGAGCTATTATATGCCAAAATACAGTGTTGTTGGTATTTCAAGAAGCCTTTAGTAGATCCTGCCAGAGGCCCTCACTACAGTCTCATTTCTATGCATTAAAGTATGCCTGTAAGAGGATCTGGCATTCCTTACAGCAGTACGATTGTGTGATTTAATGACTTCAACTAGTTTTGAGTTTGCCCTTCAACAATCACTACAGTACCATGCCACAGTTTTTTTTTTTCACTTGGGTGCTAAGGTAATATGGTTGGAAAAATACTTTTTAAAGGGATAAACAATTTTGAATAGATTTCAATGATCTATGCATCACTGTTAAATTAGTTTTTCAACATGAGCTAATGTAGTACTAAAAGTGTTCTAGATACTCGCTAATGTGACTGGGTTGGATTTTACACTTGACCATTTACTCCTCGTCTGTTATTGGAAATATTAGTCTCCAAGTAAGTATTTGCGAGGGATACAGATAGATCTTGAATTACATCTGCATTAAAGGTTAGATCAATGGTGTTATGATTACTGTCTGGCCTTGCCACAATATTACGATAAGCACACTTCCCCATAGCCTAGTTTCAATTATAAAGCCGTTGATTCTACATTTTTGATCTCCTCTGACAAAGGTATGTAATCTATCTTTATCTGAGCTAGACCTTCCATTGCAAGCATTTAGGCCATAGAATAGGGTTGGTGAAGGTAGGTTAAGTGCTGCAACTGAACAGCTTTTATTGGGGTTATCCTCCAGAGCTGGAGTCCCTAAGACACCGTCCTCCCACTGCGTTAAATTACTAATGCAATTTAGTGGTTCATAGGAGGCATTAAAATCGACCACAAGAATTATTGCTGATAAGCGGCATGCAATAAATGGTCATCAAGTATTTTTAAAGTGAGCAATTCTTTATTATTTGAAAGAGAATAACTGTGGATATTATAAAGATTGACCCAAAGCCTTTTGAGTGCCTTAATCTTTAAGCCCAAGATGTCGGGAGGGGATGTCTATCTATCTAGTATTGTCACTATGAGTTATATAATTCTGATAAATGTCTGTTATAGTGCAGTGTTACAAAAAGACTGCCTTAAATGCATATCAGCATCAGAGAGCAAGCACTCATAAAACGTAAAGTAGTTACCTTGCCAGCAAGAAAGTGAGAGTATGTCAAAGGCTTGAATAACATTGAAAACCCCAATATGATTTATATTCTGCAGTTTCAGGATTATCAACGTTCCACTAAACACAGAAAGTCAGAAACACAAATATATTTTAAAGTATATAATTTCTATAGCAAGTGATAGCTGGTCCAACTTAGTGCGCAGCTATTAAAAATATTCTTGATATCTTTAGATATCAACTGTGTAGACGTAATTGCAGCACATACAATTGACCATATCTATTGTCTCTGTTTTCCTTCTTGCCTCATTCCACTTTCCTGGGTCGCTCAGTACCCAACATATTGTCACTTGGTATGGTTGCCTGTGGACACTGAGACCAGAGAAACATTCTTTAGTCCTGCTGCATCTGGACCGCAAATTTAATGCTTTCCCTACCTGCTATTTTTCATGTTTGTTTTCTCTAGCTGTTACTCTTCTCTTCCTGTTCTCAGCTCCGGTCTCCCTGCCTCTTTGCTTTTACACATCTATAATCCTTCCTTCCCTCTTTCTCCCTGACCAAATGTGTGTTCTTTATTTATGCTCTCCTGACCAATTACATGTTTATACCTCCTCTAGTATTATTCCTAGAAACCTTACTCTTTCAGTGACACTCGTTTTACTCTATATATCATAAATATATGATTTATGTTGTGACATCGCGAGTTTTCTGTTATTTCTTTATTATACCAATGTACTGCTGCGAATTTGTGTTCTATGATGATGACACACATCTAAATTCTGTCTGTTCTGTGTGCTGCAATGTTACTTTCCTCTGCAAAATTATGACCAATTCTGTACTACATGTAGTAGTTGTCTATTCTTGCACTGCAGTCAATTGAATGATCAACGTGTGCTGTCGTTCACACCTAATCTGTTCAGTGCTATGAAACCCAGTTCGATGGGGTTTGCAGTACACCAGTCAACAAATATATACATGAATAAAAAGGGGTGTGCTTTACTGCTAAAGGTGGAGTCCTGCAACACCCACTTCACACTATCTCTGAATAAATGCCCACAATAGGAACAGAACAGAGGTGCCTTATTATGGGTAAAATGCGTTTCAGATTATGCACATGGACTTCGCAGGCAATATTCAGATGTTGAGCAAGGTTCGTATTCTGTCTCTTTCTCCTGACACAGTGACTCTATAGGTTGAATAGAACTTGTCAGATTGATGTTTTCATCGCAAATTGAGTCCTGTACAAAGGCAGAGTAGAACAAATTAGGCAGCATTCAAGCAGACACCCTGACTCAAAATATGTTACTTTGATTGAACTGAGGCGGTGGAAGTGGAATCCCCATAACCATAACTTCACTACAAGTATATCAATAATAGTTACAAATTGAAGTCAGACACTATAACCTAGCAACAGTACTTTCTTGCAGAAACTCTGAAGTGTATATCACATGCTCACCTACTGTGACTCTCCACACTCTTTGCTGCATTTCCCCAACGCTCACTCCATCCACAGGCACGCCATCGAACTCTGGAACCTCATCGACACCACATCCCCGGACGTCACCTTTCTCACACAAACATGGCTTAACCCCTCCTCGGCTCCAGACATCGCCATCGCCATCCCAGACGGCTACAAGATTATCCGCAAAGACCGCATGAACAGCCCTGGGGGAGGCATCTCCATCGTCCACAAAGAGTCCCTTCACCTATCCACCAGCACCAAAGACTTCACAACCAACATGGAACTCCTCCAATTCCAGATTGGAACCAACCCTAACACCACTCTGCGGGGCACCCTAATCTACAGGCCGCCGGGCCCCCGTCCCCCTTTCTGCGACACCATCGCTGGACTAGCCACCACCCACACTCTTACATCCAAGGACTACATCCTACTGGGGGACCTCAACTTCCACCTGGAAAACCCAAACCGCCAAAACTCCACCACCCTGGTCGAAAACCTTGCTAGCCTCGGATTCAAGCAACTCGTCACCACACCCACTCACTAGGCCGGTCATACACTAGACCCCATTTTCTCCGCCAGGAACCACGTCTCCATCAGCCACACCACCGTACTCCAGTGTACTGATCACCTCTGCATTCACTTCACCTTCAATAAACCCATCGGTCGCCACCACGCTCCCCAACTCCCCCGCAGAAATTGGAACAAGGTCACTGAAGCGCAGCTCACCGCCAGCCTCAACGCAACACACCCTCAAGCTGACGACGACGTCAACACTGCTGCACACAACCTCCACAAATGCATCATGGACTGCGCAACACCCTCACCCCCCTCAAGACACCCCACTACAGAAGCACAGCCAAGAAAGCAAACTGGTTCACCCCTGCACTCAAAGAATCAAAGCAGGTCTGCAGACGTCTAGAGAGGAAATGGCGCACTGACAAGACCCCCGCAAATCATGAAACCTTCAAAAACGCCGTCATACACCGGCACCAGCTCATTAGGAGCACCAAAAAACTCGCCCTGCAACAACGCATCAATAAAAACATCAACAACAGCAAGGACATTTTCACTGTCATCAAAGAGTTCACTAACTCCAACTCCACAAACATTCCCCTGTCACAAGAACTCTGCAAAAACCTCACCAACTACTTCCATCTCAAAATCGCAGACATTTACAACAGCTTCATCACCCAGGGCTCCCACACAACTTTCACCGCCAGCCTGTCGACCGAAGCGTCACCACCCTTCCCCCACTGTCCTCCGCTGGAACAACATCACTGACAATGAGACCCGCAACATCATGGCAGCCATCCACTCAGGAGCACCCACCGACCCCTGCCCTCACCACATCTTCAACAAAGCCAGCGACATCATCGCACCCAAACTCCAGCATACCATCAACCGCTCCTTCAAAACTGCCACCTTCCCAGAGAGTTGGAAGCACGCCGAGATCAAACCTCTACTGAAGAAACCCACCACCGACCCGACAGACCTCAAGAACTACCAGCACATCTCCCTGCTCCCCTTTCCAGCCTAAGTCATTAAGAATGCAGTCAACAAACAACTAATCTCCTTCCTGGAAGCCAACAACATCCTGGACCTCTCTCAGTCAAGGTTCAGAAGCAACCATAGCACCGAGACCACCCTCCTCACAGCCACAGACGACATTCACAACCTCCTCGACCGAGGCAAGACCGTCGCCCTCATCCTCCTGGACTTTTCTGCCACCTTCGGCACAGTCTCCCATGGCACGCTTCGCACCCGTCTCCACGACGCCGGCATCCGAGACTCAGCACTGCAATGGCTCTCCTCGTTCCTCCCCAGCAGAACACAGAAGGTCCGACTCCCCCCCATTCACTCAGAAGCCACCAAGATCAGCTGCGGCGTCCCTCAAGGATCCTTGCTGAGTCCTACCCTCTTCAACCTCTACATGACCCCACTGGCCATCATCGTCAAAAGCCACGCACTCAACATCGTCTCCTAAGCCGACGACACCCAACTGATAGTCTCCCTCACCAACAACCCGACCACCGCCAAGAACAATTTCCATGAAGGAATGAAAGCAGTCACCACCTGGATGAAAGATAGTTGCCTCAAACTGAACTCGGACAAAACAGAAGTCCTCATCCTCGGCTCCACACCCTCTGCCTGGAATAAGTCCTGGTGGCCCACTGCCCTCGGAAATGCCCCTACCCCCACCGACCATACCTGCAACCTCGGTGTCATCTTAGACTCATCGCTCTCAATGGACCGACAGGTGAGCGCAGTCTCATCGGGTTGCTTCCACATTCTGTGCATGCTTCGAAAATTCTACAAGTGGATCCCCACCAAAGCCAGAAGGACAGTCACCCAGGCCCTTGTCAGCAGCTGCCTCGACTATGGCAATGCACTCTACGCCGGAACCACCGCCAAGACCCGGAAAAGACTACAACGCATTCAGAACGCCTTCGCCCATCTCATCAGGAACGCCCCACGACACAGCCACACCTCTGCCCTTCTAAGAGACTTACACTGGTTGCCTATCGAAGAGAATCACCTTCAAGCTCCTGACCCACACCTACAAGGCCCTACACGATCCCAGACCAGCCTACCTCAACCACAGACTCTCCTTCTACACTCCTGCCAGACAACTCCGCTCCGCAGACCAGGACCTCGCCAACGTCCCCCACATCCGCAAAACCACAGCTGGAGGAAGATCCTTTTCCCACGTCTCTGCCAAGACCTAGAACACCCTCCCCATCCACCTCAGGCAATCTCCCACCCTGTCACAGTTCAGGAAGGACCTCAAGACCTGGCTCTTCGACTAATCCTCAGCACTCCCCACCCACCCTCAGCACCTTGAGACCCTCACGGGTGAGTAGGCACACTGTACAAATCCCTGATTGATTGATTGACACGCCTCAGTTTAAACACTATTTACACTGTACCATTCCACTGGGGAATCAGAAAATAATTTCTAAAATTTGTAATATTTTACAAAATGATAAACTTTTTTGCAGTATGTTACTTTAGAGATAGCTCAATTCCAAAAACCTATTTAATATATAAAACCATGTCACTGGAAGCATCTTTTTTATGAGTAAACAACAGGTGACATGTTTGTGGAATTTTATATCTTCTGCTTTCTCAGGGCTTTGATGAAAGATTCCTATCAATACCTATTTAAAGGATTGAAAGATGGAACAAAGAAGAAATAAAAAAGAAAAAAGAAAGATTGACATCATGATTCAATTCTGACTGTTAAAAATGTTTTAACTGCACATGCTACCATATTTGTAATGGTTCAATTAACTGCCCAGTTAATATTAATTTAAAATCTGGACTTTTGGTCACAATTCATTTATTAACTCACTTCTTATAATAAACAGATCAAGTTTCCTTTCACAGTCAGTCACTGCCAATACATAATATTTCAGTATTAAAAAATACCTATCCCCTGGACCATATGCCCTCTCTCTTTCTCTATCTCTCTTTGTGCCTCTCTCTATCACTCTACCTGACCCTCTTACTGCCTCTATTGTCACTTCACTCTCCTCCTCTATCTCTTTGCTTTGCTCTTCCTCCTTCCCTCACTCACTCACTCGGACTTTCTTTCACTCTCACTCCATCCTCCATCTGACTCCTTCAATCTACCTTGTTTTATAATACATTTTTACGATATGAGCTACAGGTAGCAAACATAAAAGCAGGTATAAACTTAAAACTTAAATCTTTAAACCTGAGACTTACAATTCGGATGTGCTTCTAAGAAGGATACAGATCATATTTAAGGACACTGAGGCAGGGTACCACAGGTATTATTATATGCCACCGCCAGTCATCAGATTCTCAGTAGCTTCTCTTGGACATCTTCCTGGGTCCCCACCATGCAGCCATAGGGATCTCACTCATCACCCTCTACCAGTTCTTCCACCCCTTTCCATGCTCCGGCCCCTCTCCCTGGCTCATACACCAGCTGTTCCACCCTCATGCACCAGTTCATGTTGGATTTTCATTCTTGGATGGATGGGACTTTTCTAGCACCCCTTCACACCAGTGTCTTACAATATCTTGTCTAGCCACCAGGAGTGCTACATTACAGAAAGATAGTGTATATTTATCCAGAGTCTGTTCCCCAGATTCTGAGCTACACTAGCTGTGGAGTGAAAACTACTGATATTTCCAACACCACTGACAACCCACAGCGCACTTCACCCCAGCAACTCTGCACCATGGGCAGCCTCACAATATATGGATCAGAGAACCCCTCTGCCTGCAGCCCCTCGGGCATATGTCATTATCACACCTACTCATGCTGAACTGGCTGGTCCTCATATAGTAGGCCATGTGGAATATCTGTCATTTGACCTGAAAGCCAGCCAGTATCAGTATCTGTAGGCTTCCCGCTAGTCATCATCTTCAAGACGGCTGAGGTCCTGTTCCCACCTGTTCCTTAACTTATCCAGCACTGGGAGACTATTGGGATATCAAGAAGCTAGTCAATGGGACCCCCAGTAATGTTTATTCGAGCAAAGTCTCCTCCTCCAGCTCCCTCAACTGGGATTTGTATCTCCACAATAGGTATTTCACTTGTTGGTATCAAAGGTATTGGCTCCCAGCAAGCTCATACAACTCTTGCATCTCTGGAAATGGTATAATCACCCTATCCTGCCAAATGGCCCCCACCTTAGAGATTACCACGAAGTCCCATTTCCTATGGCCCTCCATGTCTTGCAACCTCTTCATGCTTCCACCTCCCACAGTGGGGTCTCTATCGTAAGCCTAACTTTTACCCTAGGAGCTAAGTGTCTTTTTTTCCACGTCTTGACCACCATGGCCATGGGGCCTAGCAGCCTTTGTCCACCCCCTCCCCCATGGACACTGTTGACCTAGCCCTCTAGATCCATTGCTCTCCGATCGTCCATCAACAACGGCTCTTGCTGTGCTGACAAGGGCCAATCATTGGCCATCAGCAGGTTCGTCACCCAGTAATAAAGGCTCAGGCTTGGTAAGGCAATGCCCCTCTCCATAGTCTTTCTGGTTAAGGTGATCAGCAGTATCCTGGGCCAGCCTCTGTCCCACAGCAACACTCTTGTTGTCCTGTATACCAACCTGAAAAACTATCCTTGGACCTCTTACAGGAAATCTTTGTGAAACGTAAAGGAACTTATGCAGGTATGTCAATGGCCCACATTTGCCCTATACCTCTCAAGGATTCATCATAGGTTCCTGCTAAGAAACTGCACCTTATCCATGGTCACATAGTTCCAGAGGTACTGAAAGTCAATTTCCTCCTAGTTCAGGGGACACCACCAATCCTCCTGGGGTCTCCAGTTGGTTGGTGGGAATGCTACTGACTTACAACAGTTAATGCGCATTCAGGAGTACATACGGAAGATCCCCAGGATCTGCAGAACCCTTGGGACAGAGCAGTTTGGGTCATCCAACTATAGCAGAATGTCATCCGAGTATAGTGATATATTTCACATTCTCCGTCTTTGAGTCCCATCAAGCTCTTGGATCTGTGCATCCCCCCTTTTAACTTGGCTACGACTTCAAATACTTAGCTTCGGTAATATTTGCTTATAGGGCCTGCAAGGCTTCCGTCCCTCATCTCAGAGGCAGAATGTCCCAGACAAAGTCGGCCAGCTCGCCCTGCACTCCCGCCCCCTTGGCCTGATTTAATGTACCTAGTACGCCACAAAGGCCTGGACAATCACTGCAGGCATTTCCATTATCCACCCCCTAGCGTTGAGCACCGAGTGCACCCATCACTGCCCTTCTTCTTTATTAGCCAGCCATGCCAGTAGTTTCCCGACCCTCTCTCTTAAAGCCTACCCTTTCTTGCCCGATATTGTGTCCTCATTCACTGTTGACCTACGGAGAGATGGTTGCATTGTGCTTGTTCTGTACAATGCACCAGGGTAGGCAAAGGGTGTGCCACATAGTCTGCTTCCCACTGTGTCAGTCTTTCCTCCAACACCTAACAATCCCTTTCCCTGTCCCCACGCTTTCCAGTGATATTAGCAAATGAGCTGTCCCCTTGCTACGGTCTTGTGGGCCTCCCAAAGGTCCGCCCCAGACTCCAGAGTTACAGTATTCTCCTTAAAATAGTTGTCTGTGAACTAGTCTCTTCCTTTTCCAATGCATTAATTCCAAAGGGTCAAGGAGACACCCAGGTCTTGTGCCTGTGTGTGATTGAGACCGACATGGCCACCAAGCCTCCCATTCTGGTGTCTCTGTACCAGGAGTTAGTCCAAGCAGGACATGGAGCACACTGAACTATAGACAAATGTATATTGTGACACCCTGGGGTGTTTCTCCCTCCATGTGTCCACAAAGTTGAGGTTTATGTCTCCACCTATTATCAAGAGGGCCTCTGAGACATTGGCGATCAAGTTTCCCAACTTGTCGAGGCAGCCCTACTACAGGTACAGAAAAAGTACCAGGACGTCACCACAAGTGTCTTCTTCCTGCCATTTACCACATACTGCCGCTTGACACCCCACTGCATCTGTGCAAAGTTACATGACCAACAGTGGGAGTGTCCTGAGGACCAGGATTAACAGCACTCTTGACCCGGAAGAGCACCGTGCGTGGACGAGTAGCTTGTATCTGCCGCAGTCTAGGAACCTGCATCTACTTCCCACGAGATGCACTCCTTGCAGCAATATTAAGTCTAGCTTTTGCCCGTTCATGTATTTTCAGACAACCCCCCCATTTCAACTTGTCACCAAGGTCCTTAATGTTCAACCAAAGCACCTTGAGGGCCTGCCCTGTCGGGTCATGATGAGGCATAGTGACTATTATCTACATAGCCATTTTGTGTCCCTGCCCCTTTGACATCAAATATTTATTTCCCCACCTGGTCAAGCAAGCCTCCAACTTCAGCCAGTCCCCCAACCTCCTCCCCACTACCTTGCACAGTGGATTAAAAACTTCATGCCACCCCAAAGCTCGAGGTGTCTGTCGCCACCAACTGACCATTTATTCACCAAAGACAACTCCTGTACCCCCCTGCACTTAAGCCATATACACATAGTCTGTTGAACAAATGTCCACTGGCCTGTACAATGGCCATTAGATGATAGTGTCGGATGTCATGGGGTGGTCACTGGCGGGCCCCCCTATCCTGCTCTCCCTCAGAGTCCTCTGCCTTGCTCTCGGGTGCCTTGGTATCATCTTTGAGCACCACCCACCATTGTTGGGGGCCTGCGACTGCTGGAGCTGTATATGTGCCATGACCTTGGGCCTCTCTGATTCTTCTTGGTCTTTAATAGGGGTCACTTTTGGTCACCGTTGTGACCATCATGGTTTCTGACTCTGCCACTCCCCAGGCTTGTCGGTGCCCTGTGCATCTGGGAGTGGGTAGCCCCAGGTTTTGAGTCAGTTACATGCCTTGGATACCAACATGAAGAAATGGGTGCCATGGCGATCAAAAATCCTCAATTTTACAGGGAAAAAGAGGACATACTTCTACTGACACGTAGCCAATATGAAGGTTTCCCTATGTCACTGCACCGCTGTTGTGTAATCCGTAAAATGCCAAGGGCACATGTCACCTGCTGGATGTTATCTTGGTTTCTGAAATGTAAAAAATTTAGCCACAATGGCTTGTGGTGAGGCCCTAGAGCCAGAGGTCTCCCCAGCACTCTGAGTGCTCTCTTGACTGTAGAGAGGATGGAGGCTTGTGATAAATTGGATTGTTGGTTGACTGGGGTGTGAGCCCTGGTCAAGCAACAACCACAATCCCTTACAGAGTGACCACCAAAAGTCATTAAATTAATTTGTGTTTATCTCTGGGAAGCTTGGCACAAAAAGCAGTCAGTCTTAACTTAGAAGCAATGTGTGAAGTATTATGCAGCACACAGACAGTAATAAAGTGAAAACATAACACAAGAAAAATCGTAAAACTATTTACAAAATTAGAGTATTTTTTAATAAAGTATTTCACACCAAAATGACAAAAATCAAATCAGTACAACCAGAGCTATGAACTTTTAAAGTTCTGAGTGAAATTTAGAACCTAAAAGGTCAAAGCACCAACCGTGGATATCTAGTTGCACCAGACCGGCTCAAAGTTGAAAATTAAGGCTGACCGCGATGGAGCACGGTTCAGATACAAGAAGTGGATTGGGCCAAATCAGTGCTAACCTTCAGACTTGGGAAAAATTTGGAAGAAAAATGTCTGAGAAGGTAGACGTTTGGGAGGGCAAGTCTACAGGAGTGTCTGGGGAGGGAGCATCGTCATCGGATGGCAGTTAAGCGAAGCAGCAGTGAAGATTTTTACCTTCAGACTTAGTTTCTGAAATGGAAGCCAAAAATCTCCAGCGGGACGAGGCAGAGTGATGTAACCGAAGATAGTTCCACATTGTCGGATAACCCTTTGGTGAAGGGCTGCTGAAACGTATTTGGTGCTGCTGAGAAGAACATGTGCAAGATGCCCTGAGTGCAATCCGATTTGCAATGCACCTCAGGAGGATAAACCAGCAGGGTGGTCCCGGTCTCCTTCTCATAATCAGCGCACTTTTTGGCTACATTTTGTTGAAATCCTCAGTTCTGGAAGATGGCCATCTGGGCACCTTTAGCACCACATCCAGGGGTCCAGGATTGGGGAGACACCTCTTGGATGTTCAGGACTCACTCAGGCGAGGTGCGGGTTCAAGATGGTGGGATCCTGTTATATTCCCGAGGCTTTGAACAGGAGGCCATAGAGTCACTTGTCACTCCTGGTAGTGCTGGGTGCAGGTGTAGATGCAGAGCGCAACAGCAGGGTTGGCCTGTGAGCATAGAAGTCAGGCTCCAGGCAGTAAAGCAGTCCTTCCAGGTACAGCAAAGCAGCCTTGCAGAGTGCATAGCAGGTCACAACATCAGATAGTCCTCTGAGAGTCCTTTTGCAGGTCTAAAAGTGAACTGAGTATGGGTCTGAAGGTCCTATGTTTATACTCTGCTGCACTTCTACTGGAAGGTGAGAGAAGCTTCTAGAAAGTTTCTTCGAAGTGCATGGAATTTCCTGCCTCTCCTGACTCCAAGCTGGCTACAGTGACAATGTGGAGGTGTTAGGTCCTTTGTGTGATTGGAGAGCACAGCCTATTCAGTTGCAAGTGAGGCTGTGCTCAGCTCTGCCCCCTCATCCTACCATCTGATGGCCCATTGAAGCACACCTAATCCCTCTATTGCAGAGGTCTTCAAACTGGGGGGCGGGCCCCCCTAGGGGGGGCCTCAAGTTATCCCGGGGGGGGGGGGGCGCCAGACACTGGCCAAAAGAAGCATTATACAGATAACATGCCTTTGTTGTAAGCAGAAGCATGTTATTGCATTTTTAAAAAGGTAACAGTACTTAACTGCAATGTTTAAATAGGTCTAGACATATATAAACATTACCATCTTTATAAAACATTTGTGAAAAATTCTTAGGGGGGGCCCAATGATTTTTATTTTTCAACTGGGGGGCACGGAATTAAAGAGTTTGGAGACCACTGCTCTATTGTGTGATTTTCTGATAAGAATTCACAAATTATGTCAGCTACACGCAGTCATGTGACCAAAGACAGGCTACAGGCACAAAAGGGCTAAGGGCAGGAAAACACCATCTTTCTAAAAATTGCATTTTCAAAATTGTAATAAAAAATCCGACTTTACCATCAAAGAGCATTTTCCATTACAATTTCATAGGTACAAACATGTACTGGGTACCTGGCCCCAATCAAAGGTAAGCACTTACTAACTGTAATAAAGCAACTCAATGTTGGCCTAAGGGACTGGTAGGACTCACAGTAGTAAAAAACACATTTAGGAGTTTCTTGCTACCAGGACTCGTAAAACCTAAAAGTACGTACCCACCTTTTAAATTACAATGTCCCCTGCCCCATGGGCTACCTAGGGCCTACCTTAGGGGTGGCTTATATGCAATAAATGAAGAATCAAGGCTTAGGAAGGTGGTTTTATTGCCAAGACAAATTGGCAGTTTAAAACTGCATTCAGGCTTCAATGGCAGACCTGGGACATGTTTTAAAGTGCTGCTTAAGTGGGTGGCATAACAAGTGCTGTAGAAACACTAGTAGCATTTAATTTACACCCTGGGTATATGGTATACCGCTCTACAATGGACTTATATGTAAATTAAATATGCCAATCAGGTGAAAGCTATTTAAACCATGTTTAGGTGAGTGAGCACAAGCACTTTAGCACTGGTTAGTAGTGGCAAAGTCCACAGAGTCCTAAGGCCAACAAAACTAATTTCAGCACCAAAAATACAGGTAGGTAGGGAAAATGTTTGGGGGAAGACCATGCTAAGACTGACAGGTCGAACAACGGCCCAAGGTACGGGAGCCATTTTAGACCTAATCATAGCCAAAGTAGACACTTTGACACTCGAGCTCATGCTGCCAGTAGACTGGTCTGACCCCCGTATTATCCTTTTCCACCTTACCTCACCTCTACATAGGCCCAAAGGGCAACAGCACAGACTGAAATGCTGGATAAGAGACATTAAGCAAATTGACAGTAACGAGTTAACAGAAAAGATAAGCGCTAACTTATAACCGGCAGAGGACAAACATATGGTCCGGTGCACACCACGTCCACATTGGGAGGACAGCCCCCAGCTGGACCTCGGTGATCTTCCAGGCCCAGCGTCTCAGGTCCTCCTACCTTTTCTGACAATGGACGTTGCGTCGGCGATAGAACACCAGGATCTGGACCTTCCGGGTGGTGCCTTTCCCAGTGGCTTGCTTCTGATGGTCATTGACCTGTATGGATACAATAGATGGATGAAGAGATAATAATTGCATACTTTAAGATATCTGTTTGGTCAACAAACATTTTCTAGATACCTAGCACAAGCATTTTTGATTTGTTAACACTAAATGTGGAAATTGAACATGCTGATAAGCACAGAGACATACATACACACTTTTGTAGTCATTTGCTGACTATCAACAACCCTGGTTATGACCTACACTGACTGGCCCTGGGCTACATTATGTAGCTCAGGGCTAACCAACCTGTACTGTGATGTGAGCCATTATGAAATCCAACACACCATTGTGACCTTCTGAAGGGTAAACTACTTGTGCATGACTGTACAGACACCTTTACATCTAGGCACATTGATTTGTTGCTTATGGTCCATACAGGCTACTACCATAGTCAAGACTGCCCCCTAAGACTTAGTTCACCACGAAAGGACTGACATGGATGTCACTGACAGCTTCTTCCTTGTGGATGTGTGGACATATGGTCTATATAGTGGAATTTCATTCTACATCTGATTGAGTTTGTGTGGTATGTACTGGTATCATAGGACACACCTTTTACCATATGTGGCACACTTACAGAGATGACATTCAACATACCAAGGTATGTGTGGTCTGATTGGTCAGTTGCCAGGGGCCAAGGGCACATGTCACCTGCTGGATGTTGTCTTGGTTTCTGAAATGTAACAAAGCTAGTGATTCACATGCTATGATGTCTGCAGAACCAACCACCTATCTGCACTGTATGTTTGTCACCTGTGCAAGAGGTCAGTACAGTGCAAACATGACTTAGGGAAAAAGTGCCAACACATCTATGGGAGTAAGGGGCCTGTCAGTAGTAAATGTCACAAATTGACAATGGGGGTCAATGGAAATATGTAGCAGGTCAGGGGGTTACCTCAGTGACCATTCAAAATGTAGGCAATGTAAAAGCATTCAGGTTTATTATTGGTTCTGAAGACCCAATTTGGGAACATGCAAGGATCTGCAGGTCAACAGGGAGTTTACAGTCTGCATCAGTTGCATTGCCACAGTAACTCTGCCCCAGCCTGGGCCATAGTCCCTAATGGGAAAACCTTGGAAACGCCGTGCTTTCTGCAGGCTGAGCATACCGAACCAACATGAGCATCACATTTCCATCACTTCAATGCAAAACAGTACATCTTGTGGTCATCCTGTAAGTGAACTCAAAGTTGTAAGGCACTCTGAATGGGTCAGTGAGGTTTAGCTAGCTCTGAGACAACAGTTTGCTAATCCTGATCTCGGTGATATGTGATATGTAGGACTGTACGCATTGCTAATATCATCCTCCACTGCTTCTAACAGTAAACATACACAGCTTATGCTGTAATGCCAATACATTTATTTTCTCATTTACCATCATCATATATATAATTTTTACCCTGAAAAGTTAACTTGCATAGACATGTGAATGTAACTGATGGAGGACCTAGGGCTTATCACATGTCACACAACACAATGGTCATTTGAAATACACAAAGAACAGGGCTCCACAATCCATGGCATGTAATCCTATGTATGGACCAGAAAATGTAACTGCAGTCATCCAAAAAACTATCTGGGACTCAGAGGCACATTGTAGCCTGTGGGAAAGGAAAGGATGGTGTTGAACATTGTCAAATATGTATGTGAGGTAGTTACCTGTTTCTCTAATGAGCCATAGAGCTGACCATAAAGGGGAAGGACCTTATCAACAAGTTTCTCCAGCTCCTTTGAAGAGAAGGCAGGGACCCTTTCACCTGCTTAGCCTGGCATGATTGCTCCCAGAGGCGGCAGACAGCAGCTGAAGTGGCGGAGGTGTTGATGGCAACAGTGTCAGGAGGCAAGTAAGCTATTTTTCAAACCATGGCATACATATACGCCATGGTCATCACAACAGGCAGGCACAGCCATTGGTCCGCGACTGTCACAGTCAACAACGTTAGCCTATGTCTGGAACCATCACCAATGAAACTGTCCACTGCACGGTTGACTTCTGCCACTGCCCACAGCTTCTAAAAGTCCAATATACGAGGTCAAGCATCCAACATTTTAGCAGTTAAAACTACAGTATTGCTGACTGATAAATGTGTCACTACCACTACAAATGTGCCGTAACATGTAAACATAAGTAATATTATATTGATGTGTAATTTCTAGTACAGAACCATCAGTGTAGTGTGTTACTGGTCATAAATGCCATACAACTGCAGTGCAGTTTACACCGCAGGTGAGGTATTTTGGGAGGAGAAAGCATACTTTTCTATAACAAGGTTAAAATGAGGACCATATAGGTGTATGATGTCCACATATATGTTGTAGACACATGTATACAACAATGGGAATTATAGCTGGAGCTTGAGGAATAGTCAGTTGAAATGTGAAATGTGTATGATGGTTTTTCAGTCAGTAATATTTTGCCACATTACTTATGTCTTACTCATCATATACGTAGCTCTGGACACTGCGTCTGATGCACCTATTTATTGGATTTCACACATAGGTACCCTGGGAGAGGGAGGAGATGACAACCTCCAGTATACCATTCATTTCCAGACCTTCCAACCATGGAAGAAAGGGATATAATAAAACAGTTTGGTCTGAATAGGCAAACTATACAAGATTTATGTTGTCAGTTCAAGCCAGATCTCATGCCTCGAAACACTAATTCAACATGTATGCCACCCATTGTGAGACTCATGGCAGTATTACACTTTCTGGCCACAGGGACCTTTCAGTATATAGTGACTACAGGTAGTGGTATGTCACAACATATATTCAGTGGTGTTTTAAAACATGTACTATCCGCAATGATGAAACACATTGACAGCTTAATCAGGTTCCATAGACATGAAGATTTAGCCAATGCGAAGCTTGGCTTCTATGGATTTCCTCACCTTCCACATGTGATGGGAGATATTGATGACACACAAAGTACATTAGTGCCACCACATGCAAGTGAACATGTCTATCGAAACAGGAAGCACTTCCATTCTATCAACGTACAAGTTATCTGCTTGCCAGATCTGTACATTTCAAGAGTCTGTGCCTGGTTCCCAGGCTCAGCTCATGATTCCTTTGTAATGCATACCAGCATCACACCCTAGCTGATGCCACAACTGCAAGTGGAGAGAGCCTGGCTTGTTGGTAAATAACATCTGTCCTAACTTTGTGTGTGCAATGCCAGGTGCTATAATCAGGAAGAGTGTGACTCATTGTAGCTCATGTCGTATTAAAAAACAATAGACTCAGCATATTCCACCTGTCCTTGGTTGTTAACACTGCTGAGGAATCCAACTACGCCAGGGGAAGTCTTCTTCAATGAGGCTCATGGAAGAACATGGCGGCCAGGCAACCAGGATTTTGGGCACCTGAAAGCCAGATTTTGCTGTCTTGACAAGACTGGGGGAGCCCTCCTCTACTCACCTGGGAAGGTGTGTCAGATCACCGTGACCTGCTGCATGCTTCATAATATTGCCATGGGAAGGAACATACCTTACATCACAGAGGAGGGAGAGACTGAGGTGCCACCACATGAGGATCCTGAAATGCCAAATGATGATGATAGTGGTAAAGAGGTAGGAGCTGACTTGCAACAAGACCTCATTGACAGCGTCTTCTCATGAGTGTAAGTCTGTCATTAGATGTCATGACTTTGACTATAGAATGAACTCTTGTGATGATGTGAGGAGTATATTTTTTGATGTGTTAGGAGGCTTAAGTTCTGGAAAAATCTGGCAAAGGGTGTTGGGTGATAAAGCTTTTGACACATTCACATTTAGTAAATGTTGCTTTCTTTATGTCAGATTTTTGTCATGGACTGCATTCTCCAGACGTTTGCTATGTGAAGTGTGTCATATATATGGTTTCATACCTGTACTCTTTGGGCCACATTTAATGGAAAATAATGGTGAACGCTCTGCACCACATTTGGCAACGTTGTGCATTGTCATTTTCACAACATAAGGATCCTATGTTTCCTTAGGTGCCGGCACTAAATTTACAGCCGTGCACCAATGCACCCACCCTTGCAGCGTAGTGCAGCGTAATGCAGAACACATAGAAAGAGCAAAAAACAAGGAGAAATGAAAGAATTTCTCCTCATTGTGCCACTCTAACGCCACACCTTATGAAAACTCGTAAATCTGGGGGAACGTCAAAATGCAATGGGTGATGCTGTGGCATGCCCACAGTAACACCCATTGCACACCCCTTCCACGCAAAGTGCTGCGTGTACATGCAACATATCCATGCTTACACAACCAGCTTGTTTTGTCATTGTATAGTTCACATGATCTTACGTATCTAAATTGCTAAATGTGAAATATACTGCAGTAGACAATGAGTTTATGACTTGTGAATTTATTAAAGTGGTAAAGGTGAAGACATACTTAGTGCGAAAAACAAACATAAATAAAAAGTGAAGGAGTCAGTCATGGTGAATAAAACCATAGTTGTAGATGCCAAATCATCTGAATTGCAAAGGCCAAATTACTCCTCCTATCAGGAAAGGAAAAGTGTCTAGAATTAGTCAACAGTGTGAATGTGTGACACGCAAAGGAGGACATTAAGGTTGATGTTTGTGGCTGGCTGTGGTTGGTGTTTTGCCATCCACACCTCCTAAATATTTCCATGTACATCTCCGCTTGTGAGAGTGTGGGGGGTTATTCAATTGCTGCAGAGGCAGGGATGTCTGAAAGTGTTTCTTTCTCTAGCAGGGCCTCCCTTCCTGTGTCTGCCACAGATGTAGATGGCCTTGATTTACTTGCACCACAGGAAAGGGAAGATGGTGGTGGAAAAGCCCTGCTAAGGTTTGTATGGATGCTCCTCAGCACCCCTGTTAGGGTGCTCAAGTTGGAATTATGGGCCTCCATCTGTTGGTACATGTCCCTCTGCAGCTGCTTGATTTGCCGGAGTTTGGTTAATACTAGATCCGTGATGCTGTGGGACTGATGGTGTCCTGGTCATGAATAGCCCCAATGGCCTCACTCTGCCAGCCCATAGCATCCCTCCCATAGACCCTAACCCCACAAGCCTGTGCCCTTGGCCCAGGGTGCTCACTCCAACTGGGTCCTGGTCCCTCTGTGTCAGGGGTGATGATTTGCACTTCAGGATCCAGGACTGGGGGGCCAAAATTGTACTGACTGTGCTAGGTACATAGGTTGGGGATGTGTTGCTGGCTAAGTTGTTGTAGCAAGTGGGGTGGGAGTTGTTGATGTGGACACAGTGATACTTACTGTCACTGTCTGACCAGGGTGACCATATGTGCCGGGTTCATCATTCACGTCTACTTGACCTGAGGGCTTCATCCAGGGGTGGGTTTGGAGTCTGTTCAGTGGGCAATGTATGCCCAGGTGCAGTGCCAGTTTGACCTGTTGAGAAATAGAGTACATTGTTATTGGTGGAAGTGTGGAATCTACATCCAAAAGTTTAGTGTCACAGTAAGTAGAGACCAAAGATGACATTAATAGATAGGGTTTCCTATTGTGATATATTTCCATGGTATTGAAGTTGTTAACAAGACATTTATGGAGGTTGCAAAAACTATTAGACTTGAGCAGCTCAGTATATGTGCTGATAACTGGCGTTTTGGATTAAGGAATGAACATGACATCTATCAAACAGTTAAGGCAACACAGTAGAGAAGTTACATGGGTATTGGACCAAATGGTGAACAAACGGTGAACACCATGATGAGTGAACATCAGTTGTGACATGGCTAATTGTCTTTGAGCAAGTGCACCAAGGCTCCCTGTTTTGAGTTGCAGAAAGAGGGCCTCATGGTAGTTGTAGTTGTGTTACTTTCTGACTTCCAACACTAGACAAATGGTGAACTCCATGATGAGTGAACAATACACTTTGACAATCTACTGTCTCTGATACTTTGAGTATTGCAGGTTATGAAAGTAGATGAACACAATGGCAAAAGTTGAGATGTGAGCATACAGGACATTGAAGTTTTGTGACAGTTTTTGTGGTGTGCATTACCGGATTCCCCTACCCCAGCTATTCCTATCAAGCCCTCAGAATGCAGGATGGCAAAGACCTTCTCGTCCTAGGGAAGGATTTGTAATGTGGCGCTGAGAGGACCACCACCAGTCTTCAGGGACTCCAGAAGCTGCCTGTAGACCAGGGAGCGCAACTTCCCCCTCAGGTCATGCCACCTCTTCCTAATATCCTCCTTTGTGCCCAAGGTGGTCCCTACACCATTCACTCTGTCGACTATCATTTGCCCCATTTCCATTTTCCTACTGAGAGATATTATTTTGGACTTGGGCTCCAAACAATTATGGCTCTAATCTTATTATTTCATCCACCATGGCTCTCAACTCATCATCTGAAAAACATGGATTTTTGGGACGTGACATGACTGAAATTAAAGTGGTGACAGTGACTAACTAAACAAGACAAGTGATATTAGGGAACAAAAAAATAGAACAAGTATGTGAAAGGTGTAAAATAAAGGGCTGCCTTATGTAACTAAAATTACAAAAAGTATTGTTAATCTCTGACATGCTGCAGTGGAGAGGATGTGGGATGGGATGTGTTTTGGAGTGTGATTTGCAGGTGTGTCCACTTGGCCCATGGATGTCAGTTGTGTTGTTTTTTAATTCATCCAATAGGAACTCTTTTGGTATTTTGCTGTGAGCGCACTGCGATAGCTGACCGCCATCAGCTAACAGCCGCATGGGGTCTACCATAACAGCTGTGTTTTTGTAATAAGCTCAGCTGTTGGCTGCAGTCATGACGACGATGGGGTACGCACTGCCAACATTGCAGCCCGGAGCGCTGCTGGCAAGCAGCAACATGTCTAGAGAGTCAGCGGTTCAACCTGCATGCATCATATTATAGTGGCCCAGGAGCCTGCCGATGCAGCGGTCTTCTTGGGACTGCCACTGTAGCAGTCTAGCAGTCCAACCGCCAAACTCACAATCAGCCTCGAAGTAATGTTTTTTGGCTAAACATTTTGGATTCTGTTAATGTTAGAAGTGATATTATGAAGCGTATATGAAACTGCTAAATTTATTAAAATTGTTGCCTATTCTTGGAATGGGAAACAGTTATATCTTCTTCTTTATCATTGCAGGAAATGAGTCTTCCATGCAGGAATGAGAAGAATTTTGGGTCAGCAACTGTTGCACAAAGAAAGAAGGGGCATAAGAGCTGACAATAGACTAAAAGACCTCAATGACATAATATTGATCACAATTAGTATTAATTAAAAAAATATTAAAAAGTAAATATTGTTATCAAAAATATTGCCTTCCTATACTTAACTAAAAATCAGAAAATTACTACCACTACCAACTACGTAAGTATAAATCGAAAAATGCTGTAATGTTTTCCTTAAAAAAATTCTAAATGTCAATATTTACTATCAGTACTTTTATTGCCTTATAAATTATTTTCAGCTATAAAGACAGAAAGAGCTAGACACATCACATCTCAGAAAGGTACAACACAGTGAATGTGAACTTGAAATGTACAAAATGTAATTCTGATGCTTGTTATAGGAGAACTACTACAAAAAATGATAATATTAATGTGGAAGAACACAACCACCACTCCCAAATGTGACAAATATTGAAGTTAGGCATGTACTTCAAGACGTAAGAGAGGTAAGCACTGGTTCCTAAGAGCCCAAAAATAAAATACTCAAAGATAACTTGCCCAAAGTACCAGAACGCATCACATCCCAGCTACTAATTATACCCACATTAATACGCTTAACATCACAAATTAAAAGCGCTACCAGTGCCACCCCTCTTGCCCCTAAAAGATACTAAAGGGCTAATATTGCCATTTTAATCAAACCATTTGGAGACACCTCCCACAATTTGCACTAATTGTAGAATGTGCTACAAATAGTTGTTTTGCCTTAGAAATTTAAAAACTGATGACATTAGCCTATGTTTCCCGTATCAGAATTAGCTAACCACTCCAGCTTACTTATAGAAAGTCCATTCTACCAACAAAACGACCATAAATGAAGGGCCTCATTAGGAGTTCGGCGGACAGGAAGACCAGTCTGCAGAACTTCCGACAGGGAGGTTGCTGCCACGCTAACTACCTCCCCGCTAGACCCATTAAGAGTTTCCCGCCAGTCAGCCTAGCGGGAAAGTGGCTGCAGTATTGTCTCTGGCTCGTAATCGAGCCGGCAGCAATGCTGTTGCATGCATGGAGCACCAGCACCCTCGCAATGTTCACTGTCTGAACAGTGCCAAATGGATAGCAGTGCAGGGGCCCCCCTATGGCCCCCTGCACCTGTTCTCTGCCAGCCTTTTCATGGCGGTAAAAGCGCATGAAACGGCCGGCGGAGAACAAGGTCGTAATCAGCAGGGCTCTGGCTCATTCCGATCTGCACCTGCCGTCAACCCACCAGGATCAGCGCTCCCGGCGGAGACAATGGAATCCTCATGGTCTGATTGACAGGGTCTTAATGTTGTAGTCGGACCGCCACAGAGCGGTGGTCTTGACTGCCACTACGAGGCTGGTGGTCTCAAGACCGCCAGCCTCCTAATGAGGCCCCAAGTACCATAATGGGACTACACAGGGGTTGGCAGACTGCACCTCTATGGCCACAGGCACTAACCCAAATTTCAGCTACCATGATTCAATGTCTATGACAGCACCATGGCCCAAAAAGCCAAAACACTTAACACAGTAGGATGGCAGAATGCCTTCCAATCTACAACAGAGAGAGCCCAACCTATGCTCTATAAATTCATAAAGACCCTACAAAAAGAACAGATGTTCCAACAACGAAGAATGGAGCAATCAGTAACCTTCATTAAACCTACAATTAGCAAACAAAATGAAAGAATGTACGGCATGATAAAATTTATAGTTAAAATCTTTGTTAACAACAAAGGATTACACTACTTAGAAACAATAGTCAAAACACTAATGTCACAATCCAATCAGTGTCTAATCTATATAAACACTAACAATTTAAGATGAAACAAACTGCAAACCTACACAACTAAACCATATTTAATTAAAAAAAAATATACAACTTATTATTATGTATCAGTCACAATAAGACATAACTTAAATACAAAACACTTATATTAAAATAAAATGCTTATTAATGAGTTAAAAAAACAGACACATCACCAATCACTAACGGCCTGATGTACAAAAACACAATTTTGCATTTGTTAAATAGCGACTTCATAGAAATCGCTATTTAAGAAATGCAAAATGATACCAATTTCCTAATAGTGATTCCTACAAAGTAAGAATCACCATTAGTAAATCTCTATTAAGAAATCCCATTGCATTTGAGTCTATGGACCAGTTATGCATTTCCCAAATAGTGATTACTTATTAGGAAATTGCTATTTAGGAAATTCAAAACCAAAGATGGCAATGGGCAAAAGGCCACCCTTGAAGCACCCCAAAAATAGGGGTACACCTGTACAGCACACATATGGCAAAGGGCCATGTGTGTGCTTTATTGCAATTGAAAAAATAGCACTTTGGGGTTAAAATTGCACCTGGTTACCATCAACTTCAAGTCAATGGTAATTGCATCTCCTAAATGCCCAAGTCGCATTTAGGAAATGCATGGTACATCAGAATAGGAATTGCAAATAGGAAATCCCTATTTGTGATTTGCTATTCAGGGAATCACAAGTTGAGAATTCTACAGGGTAGAAATCGCAATTTGCGATTCCTTAAATGGTATTGTACATAGGAACAACCCATTTTGCATTTCTTAATGGCCCAAAATAGCGAGATTCGGACCATTAAGAAATGCAAACTGGCTTCAAACATCTGGCCCTAAATACAGAACCACAAATAACAACAAATGTAAAAAATTAAACAGCTACCACTAATATAACAATTAGGGCCTCTTTACAAGTTTGGCGGTCTGACGGTAAGACTGCTGCGCTGGCAGCCGCCTAAAGACCGCCATATTGGGAGTCATACTACTGCTGTGTTGCGAGCTACCCAGCGAAGACCGTCGAAATTCTGAAACCGCTATGATACTGGAGGGCAGGAAGGAGACGGTCCCACCACCAGCAGCTCCAGCCCACCAAAATATCTCAGAACCTAATACAACCACAAATCACAATAGCGGTCCTTCCATGGCGGAAGACCAATGAAGGTCCGAACCGTGGTGGTCGGCGGCCTCCACAGTAATACTCCACACTGGATAATTAAAAAACCCTATACCTGACACACATCAACACACCCAACACACCTACACACTGCAATATAAAACACATCCCTTCACACACCAAATCATAGATTAGGCACCCTACTCACTTCACATAGCACACATCACACACCTGCACAGCACAACCAGTACAAAAAGTAGTACCCCACACATTACACACCAACCGTCACCCACTCACATCATGGCACCGACACCTCATTACCCTTTTTTAACATTTAATTATTATCCACCGCTACCATGTCCCCACAAAAACATCCCTGTTTCACAGATGATGAATTGAGGGTCATGGTGGACGAAATCATCAGGGTAGAGCCACCCCTATTTGGAGCACAGGTCCAGCAAACATCAATTGCCAGGAAAATGGAGATGTGGCAATGAATAGTCGACAGAGTGAGTTCTATAGGCAGCTATCGATTCACAAAGGAGGACATCAGAAAGAGGTGGAAATACCTCAGGGGGAACGTCCACTCCATAGCCACCAGGCACCAGCTGGTGGATCACAAGGCAGGAGGTGGACCCCAACCTCCTCCCCTACTTTCACATCATCACAGGAGAAGGTCTTGGGCATCCTGCATTCTGAGGAACTGACAGGAATACCTGGGGGAGTAGTGTCAGGTAAGTCACTGCACCAATGATGTCACCCTAATGTTCTGTCTTGCATGCTCACAGATCTCCTCATGGCATCTTAACAGGCAAACCAGTCACCACCCCTGTGTCCAACTGTCCAAATATGCCTCTCTGGCATGCCACATGTCACATAAACTCACCTGGGACCACAGTGTTTGTGTATAGCATGTGTAGTACAGGGACTGAGAGCACTACAACTCCCAGCAGGCACTGCTCCACCTGTTAGAAAACCAGAACAGTGTACTACAATTTAACTTGCCTTGCTTGTTAAATTATCAATCAATTCAACCCACCTGAATGCTCCACAACTGTACAGTCCATGGCAATGACAACAATGCAATGGGCATCTGCCAGTACAATACCATTCAACGCACAGCTACAGCTATGTGCTCTGCTAAATTGCCCTCTAAAACTCCAAACAACCACTGAAATAAATTTACCTGGGGGTCGAACACAGATAGGAAGTTGGATGTACTTGGATTAAACTCATACAGAGACCCAGGTATGATGGTCACTCCTAATCTGATGGCCAGCTCTGTTACCATAGTAGATTGTGCAGCTGTTAATTGACTCAATGATGCTAAACTCCTAACTTGGGGGTAACATGAAAATTGTAAAATCACACAGCAGGCAAGATTTGAGTCTATTAACAGACGTCTAACCACCAAGAGTCACAGACATCCTATAGCAAGGTGTATGATAGAGAAAATCTCTGCAACCCATCTAGCTGTGCCCCAGATTTAGAAGCAGGTGTCAAAGTCATATCAGGGGATCAAGTTTAGATGTACTGTGTATGGCACACAACGTGTCTACCTGTCAAATTTTGATACCACTTGTTGCAATACTATTAGTAACTGTGTGTTCCACTTCCCCTACAGGTAACCTAGCCATTGTGACCATGGAATGGACACCAGAGACAGCCACTTCCCCTCTGGACAAAGCTGTCAGTGAGGAAAACACCCCTGCATGTGTGGACATTGAGGACGACTCTGGCCCATCTATGCCACCTGGTCAGTCGACAACTGTCAGCCTCACCCAGCCTACATCTACTCCTCCCAGCACTGTTGTCTCTCCATCTCAGCTAACCATTCACCCCGAATCCTATGTTCAAAAGATAGTTTCAATCATCATGAGCCCCCCAGTAAAGGTACCTGAGGCACCACTACAAATCCCAGACAATGATGGACCTGGCACCAGTGGGAGTGGATAATTTGTGCCAAGGGCACAGACACGTGGGGGTAGGGTGCATGTGAGGGATGGTGTGGGCCAGAAAATGGAGGCTCCTAGGGATACAGCTGGCCGGGACACCATCTCTCAAATCGTGGGAGCTTACCAACAATCCCAATGCATGATGGGTCAGGTACTTGCCATGATGGGGAGATAAAGCAGCTGCAGAGGGACAACCACTAGGAAGTAATGCAACAGTAGCAGGCCCTCAATTGCAACATCGTCTCCCTAACAGGGGTGCTGAGAGACACCAACACCACAATGAGCAGGGTCTGCCACAACATGAAACCCCTTCCACTAGCCATGTAACATCAGCCCCTTCTACATCTGTGGCAGACAGTGGAATGGAGGCTCTGTGAGGGGTAGGACATGCCTCAGACACCCCTGCCTCTGTAGCTGAAGAACCCCCCCCACAAAATGGATGTCCACCTAAACACCCAGGAGGAGCAGATGCCAAGACTCCAAACACTGCCAGGAAGTGAACTGATACTGATTGGTTCCCCTTGTGTCACTGATAAAGTCTGTTGACTGTTCCAAAACCAACCTCCACTTTCCAATGGTACTAGAACACTGGACTTGAGACTCCAACTGTTGTAGCAGCTACCTTGATGATTACATCCACCATGATTGAACCGTTCACTGTTTATAGTCATCTGATTTGATCCTTTTCCCACATATGAATGTGTACTCCTTAATAAACACTTCTAAACCACAGGTCATGTGTGAGAGTCCTTTGTCAGTGTGACGGGCTGACGCTTCAGTCGGACCCGTCGTACCCCGGGGGCACCGACGCCATAGGGATTCCCGACCCGGATGTCCTCCAGGCGGGAACCACTCAGCAGACGCTTCCGGGTGACGACCGGCAGCAGCAGCCGCTTCGCGCCATTACCAGGGTAGAAAGGACAGTGAAGGCGACTTCGGGATGAAGGAGGTGGAAGAAGAAAGCGGCAGAGGAGATCAGGACGGCGAGGCGTATAGCGAAGGCGGAGACGAGTGCGGAGAAGGAGACGGCGGCGGAAGGACCAGCTGCAGCAGTTCGATGCAGGTTCTTCCCAGTGACACGCAAGGGAGATCCCGAGACCACCAGCACCGAGGAATCAGCAGAGGGCCAGGAGGCAGTGTGCCCGGACTCCGGCCACGCTCTGGGGAGAGCGTGGCCTCTGCAGGTGCATGGACTAGACTTACCGGTCGGCAGGAGGTGGAGGGAGAATAGAAGTGGGATTATTCTTCTTAGAAAATTGGCATACTAAGGTATTTTTTGTTTTGTTTTGTAAGCTACGTGGCCGGTAGTGATATTCCTTTATTTTATTTTATTTTTTCATTATTTTTGGTGTTATGGCACATGAGATCACAAGAGAGAGAGAAAAGGTACAGACAGAACAGGGAAAGCGGAACACCCTGAATTTAAAAAAAGAGGAATAATTAAGAACCTCACACAGTAAAAAGTGTTTCTTTGTTGTTATAGTCCCTACAGTCAGGAAAAGGGAAAGAAAAGGAAGGAAACAAGGGGAACATCAGAGGAAGAGAAAGAAAATAAACCCAGAGAAAGACAGCTAGGAGGTAAACTATAGGGAAAGCAGGGGACAAACAGGAAGAAAACAGACGAGAGAGAAAGAAAGAAGACAATAAAAAGAAAAGTAGAAAGAGAGGAAAAGAACAGCACTCACCAGTCCACTTACCTTTCTCTCTCCATTTCTTCCCACATGTGCCTCTGTGGAGCCCACCTGTAAAGAAGAAGTCGAACGTGAACATCAGTGAAAGAGCAGCTGAATAACGTACTACTAGCACAGAATAACCCTTCACCCAAAAATAAAGACTGCATGTGTAAAATCTGCCCACGGGCTGATTGTCATCATTGTGCCACCCCATTACAGTCAGCTATATGTAACTGTTAACTGTAATACCTCTTGCACATAAAAGATATGCACAAATGTACCAACGTTTTAAAATTTTAAAGTTCCATCTCACATGAACTGTTTATTATGGTTACAATTTGCATTTGATGACACTGATGGACAAACTTATCATCACTTTCATTGCACTTTCCTACATATATGTTGGGAAAATGCAAACAGTAAAGTACAGCTGCTCTCTTTAATGACTCAGCATAGGTGTGAATAACTAGCACCCCACAGACGACAGAAGTTACAGACATAGCAGTCTTTCACTATCCAAATGTGCAAACAGATTGGTTTTCTGTTTCATCAGCTAAAGCCTTATCTAATACCCATAATATACCTCCCCAATTACTATACCCCATGATACATACAGAGATCTATACAAATACCCCCAGTCATGGAACCTTCCACTTACCATGGAGAGGTATCAGTAGGCATGCTACTCACCTATGTCAGTTTAGAGACACATGCACAGTGGCCTGAAAATGAGGGAACAGACTGACAACTACATACAAATAAGGTATAACTAAAATCAAGCCACATAGAAGGTTGAGGTTATGGGTGCACATGATGACATGTGTCAGAGACACACGACCACACACATGGCACCATTTGGTCCACCTCCATGGCAAACAAGTCTATGGTGTGGAATAGGACACTACTGTTTCTCTGTTGTGACAGTCTTGGCATAGACCTCACACACCACAAATCTCATGCCTAACAGTACCTGATTCAATCCATGCTCACTTCACTTGTCAGCTTGCGAATCACACCTGCTTGTGACATAGTCAGATATTGCCAAATGAAGATGACCTTGTGAAGTGAACTACAAGACAGAAATGTCATACATCGGGTGTAGGCAGGAATGAATGTAAAAACGTCATACAGATATGTCCTATCAACAATGGTAACTCTGATTGTGCATTATGACTAACTTTGACTGTGGTGATCAAAACAGCACATTACTCCATGTATTGTTAGCCATGCACATCTGAGTTATGTATATTGAAGCAACATATGGCCTGTCTGATGGTCATACTAAGACCCTTATCAAGCATCTCTATCCCCACTGAGTCAGTGAAATCACAGGACATCACATACTTGCACTCAGGTGAAGTACCGATTGATGAGATCTGCCCCAAAGTTTCAACTTCATCCTCATCACAGTCATCCTCACTTGGCATTTCTGCACTCTCACCCTCTGGAACTTCTGGCTTCCACTCATCTTGTATGTATGGGATTTGACGACAGAGGGCGAGAATGTGGAGAATGCAGCAGGCCACAATAATGTGACATACTTTGGTGGGTGAGTAGAGGAGGGCTCCACCAGACTTATCGATGCTGTGGAATCTTGCCGTAAGGAGCCCAAACGCCCGCTCCATGACAAGTCTTGTTATTCCATGGGCCTCAATGAAGCGAACTTCCCCTGGTGTGGTTGGGTACCTCGCAGATGTTAACAACCAGGGACGGTTTGGGTAGCCAGAGTCCCCTGTAAGGATTAGTTATGGGAGTGCAAACATAATTCTTAGGCATCCAAACCACTCTGTGTACTGTTGTGTCATCAGAAGTGGGATATTGCTGTTCTGCATGATGAAGGCATCATGGACTGACCCTAGATACCTTGCACAAACTTGTGAAATGTATAGGTCTGTCAAGCAGACTACTTGGACATTAATGGAGTGGAAGTTTGTCCTGTTCCTATACACATGTTCATTGGCATTTTGGGGAACTAAGGCAACATGGGTGCCATCAATGGCTCCCACCACATATGGGATGTGTGCCAATGCATGAAAATCCGCCTTCACATGGGCCAAAACTTCATGTTCTGGAAATCGAGTGTAGCTGTCCAGGTGTTTCAACAAAGCAGACAGAACAGCTTCAAGCCCAGACTGAACATAGGTTGAGACATCCCTACATTTAGGGCCACAGTATGTTGAAAGGATCCTGTGCCAGGGACATAACTTATACAATGGATGGCAGGCATCAGATCTAGTCCTTACTGACAACAGAGATCCATGATTGGCTGCCTATCCAGGTGGAAGATTTGGATGATGTGTCAATTCTCCATGGCCTGCAGGTCTGCCAGTGGACGGTACACTGGAAGTTTTCTCCTTCTTCTCATGCCTGGGTAACTATGTGAAATAAAAAAAGAATGTATGTGTATCACTCAGTCAGCTCCATTGTAAGTGTTAAATTGCATATGTAACACATAATGCATGGACATGCCATATGATATTCTAGAAACATTTTGCACAGCACATACCTAGGTAACTAATGGCTTATTACTGCAATCACATCCCCCTTCCCCAATAAAGATTTAGAAACGGATATGCATGTCACTAAAAGTCACTGTGATATTAACATTCATACCATGTTCCACATTAAAAAGTCAAAAATACTATCTATCAATTTGCAATGATGGTGCTGACTATGCCACCAAGGATACATAACTTTAATCTCATCAATTTTACAACATTAATATTAAACCTGCATATTCATACATGGTTGTTCTAAGCCATCATTGAAAACTATGCCATAGATAGTCACAGCTTGTGACGCAAAATTATTTTAACTTTTCCAATCATCAATGCACCTTAAAATGGCAGCTGCCTCACCTACTCTACTGGACAATAGGAAATTATCTAAGTCTGCCAGCGGAAGTCGTCATGGCAGTAGGTAGATACTACTGCAGTGGATATTGTCATGGTAACACATTCCTGCCTTTGGTGGTCTTGGGCCAATGGCGATATCCGCCCGCAGTGATGGTGTATTACGTCGTGGATGTGACAGCCATCTCATACTTCATCTCTCACTTGACTCCTGACACTGCTGCCAGCAGGACCTCCACAACCTGAGGTGCTGTGTACTGCCCCTGGGAGCAATCATGCCATGTCCTATAGGTGATAGAGCCCCTGCCTTCTCACTTGAGGAGCTGTAGAAGCTGGTGGAGGAGGCCCTACCCCTGTATTGACAGCTCTATGATGCACCAGAGAAACAGGTAACTGCACCATGTGCATAGTGTCTTATTTGCTCAGCTATTCTTTGGTATTCAAAGCAAAGGTAGATGGACAAAGTTTGTGTTTATGTCCAGAAAATGTGGACGGTTCAAAAGTTGTGGCAATATGTGTGGGTACATGGGCACGTGCATATGTGTTTTGCTAGATTTGGGGTATTGAGACATAGTGGAGAGTGAGTGATGTACGTTCCCTAACCCACCTGCTGACTAATACATGTTCACTGAAGGTGGTATACTGTACTTTGCCAGGAATGCCATGTTTAAAATGCCATGTTTACCATGCAATTATTTATAAAAACTCGATTAACTGCCTCACTCAATCTTTGGCTATCCCTGACAGTGAAAGCCCGTTCTTTTCTTTAGCATTTAGTGCTACTTCCACTATCTCGGGAATACTGATATAAAGTCCTCCTGGCCCCTTTTGGAAGTTCCTACAGGCTTTACCAGAATTGGCAGCAGATTTTGCCTGCAGTCACCCCAACTTCACCATCTTCGGTGACTTTAATATCTGTGTAGATGAGGCTCATAATACTGCTGGTAAAACACTTCTTATGGATCTGGCAGCTTTAGATCTTACACAACTGATTGTTGGTCCCACTCATACCAAAGATCACACAATTGACCTGGTGTTTAGTAACCTTCTAAATTTATCTGCTCAGCCCCCTCCCCGCCCTAGTCTAGTCTGATCATTTTGTAATCCTGCTCACGCTCCCTACATCCTCTGCCCCGATACACCAACTGCTTAGTAAGCTGACTTTGTGCAAGTGGTCAAAACTGAGACATAGGGACTGAATAGACATTATAGAACATTCTGGCACTACTTCTTTCCTTATTGATCCTTGCCCAGTAGAGAGAGTCAATAAATGGATCTCTAACTCTCTGGACATCATATTACCAACTAAGACTGTTCTTAAAAATGCTGGCCAAAAGAAATCACCCTGGTTTTCTCCCCAGCTGCAGCACTCAAAAAAGGAGTGTAAGCAGGTAGAAAGGAAATGGAGGAAAACTTATGACGATGCCTCCAAAATTGAACATAGGAAAGCGATTAGATCCTACCATATGGAAATTTAATCCACGCAGGCAGCAATTTATGCTTCTAGAATAGAACCCTAAAGAGATCTTTTTAATCTTTCAAGAAATGATTGATGAACCATCTCTTACTAATTTAACAGAAGCCTCTAAGAAACACATTAATAATCTGGTGTGTTTCTTTCAAAAGAAAATGCTTGACATTCAGACAACCTTTTCTAATAATTCCTCCCAAGAGGTCAGGCTGGCACTTCAGGATGAATTTCATCGTCTCAGACCCACTCTCTCAGTCTTTCAGCCACTGACTGGAGAACTAGTAGGGAACTACCTATGCAATAGAAAATCAGGAGCTCCTCTGGACGCTGCCACTACGTTTATACTAGCCTTAGGTGCGAATGTCGTAGTGCCTGTCTTAACCAATGTTCTTAATGATTCCCTTACAGCGGGACAGTTACCGCAAAATTGGAAACATGCTGTTATTAAACCTTTACTGAAAAAACCTAGGCTGGATGTATCTCTACTTAGTAATTATAGACCTATTGCTCTTCTCCCTGTAGCATCCAAAATAATTGAAAAACAAGTCAATGAGCAAGAGACAGGCTTCCTTGAAGAACATAAGCTTCTTCATCCCACCCAAATGGGCTTCAGACCACAACATAGTACTGAAACTGCCCTCTTGGCTGTGACAGAAGACACTTGTTAACATCTAGATATAGGTGGATATGCAGCAATCATTTTACTAGATCTGAACGCCACATTTGACATGGTGAATCACAAGATTTTACTTTGGCTTTCCTCTTATTTGGAAAAGAGGTCCTTCTAAGTCTTGGATAGGTCATTTTTTCCCAATATTTTCCCCCTCACTTGTTGGGTTCCTCAAGGCTCTATCCTGAGCCCTACCCTTTTTAATATTTATAAGTCCCCATTGGCAAAGATCGTGGAACCCTATGGTCTATCCCTAATATCCTATGCTGATGACACTCAGCTGGTCTTCTCTTTCTCTAATAATGCTAACTCCAAACAGGCAGCTCTATCTTCCTGTCTATTAGATGCCGCCAGATGGATGGCAGACAGCAAGCTTCAACTTAACGATGAAAAAACAGAGGTAATGTTGGTCGGGAACTTTTCTTTACTTAAGTCCCCTACTTCAACCCCGGAAGGACTAAAAGACCGCCCCCCACCAAAAGAAAATATAAAAGGTTTAGGTTTTTGGCTGAACTCTCGTCTTACAGTGGAATGCCACTCCAAAAAACTCACTGTATCCTGCTTTAATCTATTAAGAACCCGTAGGAAAACTATTAAGCTTCTTCTTTTTCCCGCCAAAAGACTTATTATTCAGGCCCTTATACTGTCACGTCTAGACTATGGGATTGTTCTATTCCTGAGTTCTCCTACTTACGCATTAAAGAGATTGCAGGTAGTACAAAACACAGCTGCCCACTTACTCATGGACATTCCCAGACATCTTTCTGCTAAGCCAGCCTTAGCTTCCCTCCACTGGCTTCCTATTCAACAACGGATTAACTTCAAAGCCATGTGTAACGTGCACCGAGCCCTTCATAATAAGGGCCCGGCTTTTCTCAGATGAATCATAACACCCTACATCCCTCAGAGGACACTTAGATCCTCATCAGATATTCTAATTAACAAGAAAGCAAGATGAGGAGGCAGATCCTTTGCTTGTAGAGCAGCCAATGCATGGAATTCCCTCCCCTTTGAACTCCAATTAGACAACTCTGAACTCTCTTTTTGTGGAAAACTGAAGACTTTATTTTTCTCAGCATAGTCTAATTTTGGTTCTTCCTGGTCCTGCATTAGAGCTGTGGTGCCTCTGGGTAACCATGCGCTCTGTAAATCCAGTAAACTAAACTAAACTAAACTTTACAGATGTGACTCTAGTCTGGTCATAGGTAAGATGCTAACACCTGGTACTGGACATGCATATTGTTAGCCAGTTTCAACCTCACACAAGGCCTGACTGCATATGGTCAGCTATCATTGGAGTGGATGTTGAAGACAGTGTTTTTGTATGGTGCATGTGGGCAGGACATTCTTTTCTTGTCTGTGTCATCCATGCAGGTCAACGCCAATCAAAAGAAGGGGATCTGGCATGCCATTGCCAAGAAATTGTGGACCACAGCCAGCAGAGCACCCACTATAGGAGGAAGTGTGAGCACCTGAGATGCTGGGCCCGGAAGACCTTACTCAATATCAACCGTTTACCAGGTCAGTGTCTGATGTGACAGATAGTTAGCTCTGACAATGTGGTAAGCGCAAAGTGTCACTGATGTCCTGACAACACACTGATGTACAGTACCCAACAATGGCACACCGGTGTGCACATGCTAATGCGTTTAGGGACATGTAACTCATCTATGTTGTCTCCTAAGTGCAAAAGTATATAATGATGCACATGAGTGTGTCATATGTGTACCAATATACAGCTTGTCATACCCTTGTGGTTGTTCATTCCCATCTACAAGTCAATACTCCCAATATAATGAAGATAAGAGGGCCAGGCCCTTGCTCTCTCTCCATTGCAATGTCCCCTGATCAATGTCTATGTGCAACATCGAGTCAGAGATTTCAAAGTCATTCCTACTTTTCAAAAGGTTTCTGATGAGTGAAAGCATCATCTGAGGATGTGATGTCAATCTGACAATTTCACATGACAAACTAGCTTGACTTCTTATGACCTGCTACGAGGTGATCCCCCTTGTGCAGTGAGTGATGTACATAGAAATTTGTGATGTCTCATCTGAGTTGACAACATACATGGAGTTTTTGCAACAGGTATATTGGATAACATAAATTGGTGTCAGGACTATGAATGTTAGTACCATGTTCATGTTCTGGAGGTAGGAAGTGGCTACACAGCACTGTCCTTAGGCATAATGTTGTAGGCATGATACAAAGGCAAAGGTATATTTTTCACAGTTACAATCTGAACAGTTTTTTTGCTTACATCATGTGTCAAGTGAACGGTTCTGTGATGCTCCTACATTGTAGATAGTCATATATATACTTTCTGCTGCTATGAAGGAATGTTTACTGTGTCCTGGCTGACACCAATGTGGAGCAGGTGTGGTAGTTCACATACACAAGTGATGGGTATATTAAGTGTAATCAGGCTTTTGACTTGAATCATGGTGGGTGTACCTGTCATGGTAGCATTACATGTGCTTTGTCTCTCAGATATAATCACAGACAGATGTAAAGCTAGTCATGCCTGCAGTGTGGATAGTGATGTTGTGACCCAGTCAGTAGGCTATTGATGAAATACTCTGATGAATCGTTAAGGCTGATTGTCACCTTTCTGCACATGACAGTGGTGCATTGACTAGAAACAAATGAGAGACAACTTGTTATTGTGTGTGAGACACTGCTCTGAGCCTATTTGGACCTTATATGACTGATAAAGTTTGTTTTCTGGAGGACAATGACTTAGACGTCTTGGTCCACAATGTGTTTACAATCCTTTATATATCACTATTGGTACATGTATGTGTGACATGTGTTCTGACTCTTTCACCTTGAAATTGTTTAGTATGCCAATTAGAGGAGTTACAAGTTTGCCTACATCCATTGTGCATGTTCTTAGCTATGTGACATGAAGTGGATATGGCTTGCGTGAACTAGGCTGCTTTGACTTCACTATACAATATGTTTCATTGCCTAGTACATGACATCAGGGTTAAATGTCTGTATGTGTTGAGTTTGTGTATTTGAAATGTGGAAATCACAGTCACATTTCTGAACTATAGCTAGATGGATGCTTGACAATGTTGTTGTGGACTGGATACCTGTATCTACTGTAAAAATCATCTTGTCATGGAATGTTCAGTGTGATTGGCCTACTGATATCATGGCATTGTAGGTAACACTTAGGTAGCTTAGCTGATGTGTAACAATGTTTTAAAGAGAGGGATGCATTGTATCTTGTTGTGACATCATGTTGGTACTTAATTGGTACTACCTGAGGGTTTTAGTCAACTGGATGTAATGATACTAATGTGTAATTTGTGAAGGAAGTCATATCTAGTGAATGTGATGACCATGCCTCCCGTTCTGTTTTTCAGTATCAGTATCGACAGGCTAAGGAGACAGGGCACAGCCGAGTGGGGAAGCTTCTGGCCACGGGACCACCAGTCATGACACCACCGACAGCGAGGGACCCAGTGGCCTGGAGGGCGAGGGGAGTGACATAGGGAAGATCGGATCAAGGACATCTTCTTCAGAATCTTACAGTGGCTACTCCCTAGTGGTGGCAGACCCATCTGGGACCACCCCAGCACCAACTCTGTCCGCCACACCCCTTTCTATCACTGCGCTCCCTGTAGCTCCCCTTCCAGTTGGCTGTGCCCACCACTCCAAGAGGGTGGATGTCTCCTTTGCCGCAGGCACCTCTGCCCAAGCCCCTGTTAGCCCTGCCGCCCTCAGTGAGGAGGCTATTGACCTCCTGAGGTTGATCTCTGTGGGTAAGTCGACCATTGTGAATGCCATCCAGGGACTGGCTACTCAAATCCAACAGAGTAATGCATTCCCGGATAGCATTCACGGTGCACTGGCTGGCCTACAGAGATCTTTTCAGGCTCTGGCCTCCACACTGACAGCAGCCAGTCACCCTTTGTCTACAATCTCCCCTCCTCCTTCATCTTCCCAATCCAAATTCCCCCATCCCCGACCCAGCCAAAGCACACAAAATGTCAGGCATGCATCCACCTCAACATCCAAGGGTAGCGCAGACAAACCAAAGCACCACAAGACACACCACCCGCATCCACACAAGCAACATACACCTATACACACAGCAAGTCACAACCTGCCCTGACACCCCCACCTCCCTCAGCATCACACACACAACACCTGACATACCTGCAGACACCACACCAACATTCACGGGTCTATCCACCTCACTTATCCTACCCACAGACATAACCCCAGCAGACCTTCAGACATCCATCCCAGTCACCACACCTGCAGATATCACAGTCAATGACACAACTACATGCAGCATATCCCCCATACCTGCAGTCACCACCCCAACAGGCAGTCACCTACCTACCATGGTATCCCCCAGCACCTCCACCCCTCTTCAGCCCAAAACACATAAACATCCTCACTCACCCAACAGACACCCACCACCTACAAGCATACCACCCACAAACATGCACTCAAGACATCCACACCAACACCTCTTACAACCATTCCCTCTCCCTGCACACTCAAACCCTTTTGTCATGACCGTCCCTGTGTGTGCAAAAACACTTTCCTCTCGGAGTTTGACCTTTTCCCTACTCTTCTCCTGTGACACCCCTAAGAGATCCGTTTCCCTCCCCAAGGACATCTGTTCTACCTCCAAAGCCTCTACTACCATTCCTGCCTGTACCCATATCCCTCCCCCTGCCAAGAAGACCCAACCCTCTCCCAAGCCAAAACCAAACCCCTCCCAAGCCTAAGCCCAACTCCACACTTCCCAGCCCAAGCCCAAACCCCCCTCCCCACTCCCAAGACTCCCTGAGGTGCCTCCCTGCCCCCTTGATATTCCTACCTGTGGAGGTTACATGGCAGTCAGGAGTCAAGTTGGGGCATCATATGCCTTTTGCGCGACACCATATCATTGTTATGGACCGGCCAATGGCTTTGAAATTTTATATTTGTTTAAATATTTATAATATATTCTGACCAACCAGTTGTTGGTTTTCTGGTTACATCTTTGTCTTGCTTTTCCTTTCCTAGGTTTGACTTGTTCCGGCTGACATTGATTGTGTGCCTGTATTTGTGTGTGTGTGCTGCTTGTGCTTCATGTATTGTTTGAGCAGTATGTGAGGGTGTGTGCAGTAATTTGGTCCCCCAGGGATAGAGTGTGTGTTGTGTGATGGGCATGTGTATGTAGAGGATATGTTGTTGTCATGGTATTGTGTCGTGTTTGTGTTGAAATGTGTTTGTTGTTCTGGTATGTGGCTGTGGCTGCTTTGACTGTGCGAGACTGTGTGTATTGTGCATAGTATAATAGGATTCGATGTGTTGTATGTGTGTGATGTGTGTTTCAATTGCTAATTTGCATGATTGTGTAATTGTGTGTGTTCGTTCACAAATGGTTGTACATTGTGCTCTTTGTGTAAAGGATACCTGGCCATTGTCGGTTGTGAGTGCTTGACATGTGTTTCTATTTGTGCAGTTGTGGTGTTGTTGTGATGCATTGGTATGTTGTATGGGATTGTGTTAGGCTGGGCATGTGCTGTGTTGCCGAGCGAAACTGTGTGTATGTGTGTGCGTTGGCTGCCGTGTTTTTGCTGTGTATATGTGGGTGTCTTTGTTGTTGTATGTGAGTGTGTGTGTCACTGTACTGTTACGTGAGTGTGTGTGTGTGTAGCTCTCACACCCCCTTTCCTATGGTATGTTATGTAACTGTAAAAAATGTAACAGTAAACAACAGGTGAGTGTGTGTACTTACGGATGTTGTTGTCCTCGTCAGTGATAGTTCTGTTGTCTCTCGGGGAGCAGGAGCAGCAGGATGATGTCTAGTTGTGGTTCCATGGTGGCTCCATATGAGTATAGCTTCCTGAAGGTGAGTGTCTCCTTTTATCCTGTCCATTTCTGCCTGGGTTTCCATGGTGGTCAGACCTGGGTTGAACTGTTGGCGGTTTGCAACCTCGTAATGAGTAAGGCGGAAACATGGTCTCTGCCAGGCTGTTGGTGGTTCCAATTGACCGCGGCGGTCTGACTGCACTGGCAGTGCTTTGGCTGTGTTTTGTTTGCATCACCACCAAAACCATATTTTGGCGGTCCTCTCCACCAGCCTGTTGGTGGTCTCACCGCCACCACCAACTTGGCGATCACAGGATGGCCAAAGTCGTAATGAGGCCCTTAAACACATAGTAAAAGTGGAAAATAACTACAGGCCTCATTATGAGTTTGGCGCTCCCACCACAGGGCCACTAAACTCACAGGGTGGACGCCATAGCAGTGACATTCCTCCTGAGCATATTACAATTTTCCTGTTGGGATAACCAGCGGGAACATTGTATTACGCATTCCCGCCGGGCTGACCAGCGGGAATGGTTAGGATATTGGTCTCTGCTGCTTTAAGGGAGCCAAGGCCAATATCCTAACACTCCAGTACCCTCAGAATGTTGTGCTTTCTGACGGTGCTGGGCATGGGGGCCATGGGCAGTGCAGGGGCCCCCTGTGGCCTTGGCATTGGCTTTCTGCCAGCCTTTTCATGGCAGGGTCCCTACCAGGAAAAGGCTAGTTACAAGCATGACCGCCAGCATGCCACCAAGAACCATGTTCCCGGCAGGGATGGTGGTCCCATGGCAGGCCCACCCGCCTGGGTTGTAATTGGGTGGTCGGACTGCCAAAGTTAGGACAGTCTGACTATCAACACGAGTGTGGCAGCCCTCAGACCACCACACTTGCAATAAGGCCCTTTCTATTTTGAAGCTGCTGTGCTTCCTCCATATCCGTGTTGTTAAAATAAATCCAACAAAAACAACGAAAAAGCAGGAACAATGTCCTGAAAAGTGCAAAAATAAATGCATCCAATTAAAATCCGATTAACCAAACCAATGTGATAAGTAACACTAAAAAACCTGAAAAATTGAAAAAAGAAATGTTCCATAAAACCTGAAATACCAAAGGAGATTAAAAATACAAGCAATGGTTTAGTAGGCACCACAGTAATTTCCTTTAAAAATGCAGTCTCCAAAGCTTTAAACCATAACTTCAGTTCTTTAACCCTGTCAAAGAAAACACAAACCCACCCACAGAAAACACTATATTCAAATTAATGCAATACAACAATGGACAACACAAAATGTAACATAGAATCATATAAAATAGCACTTCAATAGTAATAAACTCTCATAGGCTTAAAGCAAAACAGTTTCTTACAGCATAATACAAAATACACAGAAACACCCAAACACTTCAAAGCTGCACTATAACTATTATCTACTCAAATCTCTAAACCCGTACCTCCAAAACACTATAAAAACATTAAAAGAAAGCCTTACCTTATTCGACAAGCAGCAGCACCTTCCATGACTCAGTAGGATAACAACAATCTAAAAATATAACAGAGTACAAAATTGAAGATAGCAGTAAAAAAATGGCCGCTGAACTGAAATAAACAAAAAATAATCTCCCTATAGAAAACAATGAAACCATATTTCAAAAAGTTTTTTAAAATGTATAAATGTATACATTTGTATGCATATAACAAATAATTTATGTTTAGTATTTAATAAATAATACTACTAAAAAGTATCATTTATATTATGCATAAAACAGTATATAAAAATATGAAAATAATGAAACATTAAAAAATATATATATATTAATGCAAAGTACAAAAATGGTTTCTTTATGTTTAATTGATACACATAAAGTCAAGAAGTTTCTGAAAACAAAAATCGAAAAACTGTTATTTATTGTTTTTTTAAATAAAAACAAATATATTTTAATGGATATAAAATATAGAAAACAGACTGAAATGTAACCCACTTTAAAGAAAGTGTTGGACACTACAGGGGTGGCATATATTACTTCCACTCCAACCTAAACTACTTTAGGGAAAATGTTGGTCACTAAAAAATATGATTTACCATTCCTACTCCAACCTAAACCACTTTCCACACTAAATAATGGGTGACGTTTCCTATTCGTACTCCAAAGTAAAGCACTTTGAGGAAACTGTTGGACACTAGAGGGGTGACATTAACAATCCCGACTCTATTCTAAACCTATTTGAGGAAACTGTTAGACACTAAAGGGATAACATTTTCAATTCTCACTCCACACAAAAATCTTTGATAGAAGTTTTCAATAGTGAATATGTGACATTTACAATACCCACTCCCAATTAAACCACTTTAAATAAAGTGGTGGACTGTAAAGAAGTAACATTTCCTATTCCCACCCAATTTAAACGACTTTTGGAAAAATGTTGGACATTAAAAAGACTTCTTGTACTATTCCCACTCCATTCTAAAATACATTCAGGGACGTTTTGTGCCCAAAAAGGGGTGATATTTACTATTCCTACTCCAATATAAACCACTTTGAAGAAAGTGTTGGACACTAAGAGGTACAATTTACTATTCCCACTCCAATCTAAACTATTTTGGGTGACATGATGGACACTATAAAACATGTAATGTACCAGTCCTTCTCCACTTGAAACAATATTGGACAAATTGTTCAACAATAAATAGTGAAACATTACTATTCCAAATCTAATATGATGCATATAAAAGAAGACATTTAACATTAAACAGCTGATTCTAACTTTTGCCACTTCTACAACATATAAAATATATTGCCGTTGAATTAAAAATACATAAAAAATGAAATAATTTTAAAACACCTAATTGATAACAATTTCGAAACAATTTAACATTTATAACATAATTATCAATAATACTTTTCCTATATTACATAGCACATTACCAAAAAATAATCAACCAATTAACATCAACATAAATAAACTATGTATAATATGAATAAAATATAACAATTATAACACATATATGACATGTAATAATAATTTAGGCACATACATAAAAATATATAAAAAATTAACCATACATGTAATTTGTAAAATGTATTTAAAGTTTTTTTTGTTTTTTTTTAACATATTTTTATTGATTTTTCAATTGTATCATACATTTCAATGCACTCAGATAACAGCAATACAAGGATGTTGTCAGTTACAGTAATTTGAGGGGCGCTTGTTATTAAACTTAACAAACAACGAATAACTTCCGTGCACCGCTAAATCCGCGCATTTATGTCTAGACTTTCAGGCAATGCCGGCACGCACATTTAAAGCTTTCTTTCGTGTGGGGTTTCACTTGCCGGTTAGGGTTCTAGATGAGGGCACCCCCTATGGGAGGAGGGGGGGGGAGAGGGGAACGGGGGGTGGGTGGCTTGGCTTAGCCTCTGTAGAGCCTGTATCTACTAATAGGGCATGATGGTCTGTGTGTGCTATTTGTCTTGTATGCGCTTAAGGGTGTGGTGTATTGATGTCAGTGCCGAGGTGCTGTTGGTAGGCGTGTGCGCTTTTCCTGATTTACTGCTGCTTTACAGCCAGGGCGAAGCCCATGATTAACTGTATAGTCGCGGCTATCTGCGGTTCAAGGGGGTTTTTCTTCGTTCTTTGCTTCTAATTTGGAGGCCAGTGTACCCCAGGTTTCACAGCCCGAGTGTCGCAGTCCACCCCGCGCCAGTTTCTTTAGTACTTGATATTCAGCTCGTGCCCAGCGAAGCGTGAGAGTGAGCCAGGCTCCATGATCGGGGGCCTTGGGGGCCTTCCAATTCATGGCTATTAGTCTTTTGTACATTGCATAAGCCAGGTCTACGAATCTATCCATGTGTTTGCTTCTTTTGGTTCTTGTCCTAAGGCCAAGGAGACAGGATTTGGGATTCGCGTCTAGGCCCAGGCCAGTCATTTCCGACAGTACAGTGGTCAGCACGGCCCACTCCCCCTGCACCCGCGGGCACTCCCAGACCATATGATAAAACTGTGCTGCTGGGGTTTTGCATCTGGGGCATGTTGGGTCCGATCCAGGGAACATGCGTTTTATCCTGGCTGGCGCTAAATATGTCTGATGTAAGTAATTAAACTGTGTGTATCAGAATCTGGGGTTCCTTGAGACCTCGCGTGTGTGACTCAGGGCTTTCGGCCATTCTGTCTCTGAAATCGGGGCAGGCAGTGCGGCATTCCACCTCTCCCGAGCTTTTTGCAGGCTAGCCTCCGGGTGCTTATTCAGAAGTTTATACGTGTTTGATACTACTTTTTCACGAGCGTCGTAGCTCAGCATATGGTGCAGGTTAGCCGAGATGCTTGGCTCAGCGTTCCCAGACCCCCATGTGTTTCTAATGGCATGGCATATAGCGTGGTATGTCAGAAATTGCCCCGAGCTGATCTCTGTGAGGGCCTGTATGGCTTCGAAGGACATTAGTTTTCCTTCCTCGAAGCATTCTCCCACCGTGCTTATGCCCGCATCTATCCAGGTTGCGGACGAGTGAGATCCAGTTGTCACCCATCCGGGGATTCGTTCTAGTGGTAGGAGAGGTGAGTAGGGAAGTTTTTTGGCTTCTTTTTTAATGTACTTCTTCCAGTATGCATGAGCTGCTGTCATCAGTGGGTTTGCGCGTGTGGTTTTGGTTTGCCTGTTCATGAGCAACTCAAGCAGAGGGACTCCCCGGAGTCGGGTTGTCAGCCAGGTGGCCTCCGCTGCACCAGGATTATGGATCCAATTTAATATCCACTGCAGCTGTGCTGCTGCAGAATAGAGCTCAAAATTAGGGGCTCCCAGCCCACCCGCCGCCACCGGGTGGTGTAGTGTGTTGAGTGCGACCCGCCTTCTGCCATCACCCCACACAAGCTGCACCACTGCAGAATTTAAACTGTTGAAAAAGCTTTTAGGGATTGTGATCGGCAGGGCAGCAAAGTAATACAGCAGCCTGGGCAGTACTAGCATGTTGGCTATGGCTACCTTTCCCAGTGGTGAAAGCGGTAGTTTATTCCAGAAACGCAATGAGCTCTTCATAGATGTCACCGCTCTCCCCAGGTTGCCATCCCTGAGGTCTTCCGCACTATGGTAGACGTTGACCCCTAAATATTTAAATGTGTCAAAGCACCATTTTAATTGGCCTGATGGGGTATTCTCACGTCGCGCTGGGGACCAGCCGACCAACGGGAATATGCAGGATTTCCCCCAATTCACTATCAATCCCGAGATCTCTCCAAACTCGCACAGCAATGACATCAGTTGAGGGAGCACCTCCTCTGCGCTGCGTATATATATCAAGGCATCGTCTGCGTACAATGATATGACGTGGGAGGTGCCGTTCCTTACCACCCCCCAGTCTTCCGTTTTTGCTCGGACACGCGCGACCAGTGGTTCCATCGCCAGGGCGAACAACAGGGGGGATAGGGGGCACCCCTGCCTTGTTCCCCTGCTAATCAGGAAGCTCTCTGATATGACACCCCCTGTCTTCACCCTGGCCTGTGGGTTCGTGTACAGAATGCGTACCCATCTTATAAATTTTGGGCCTATGCCCATTCGCTGCATGGTGGTAAACAGGAAGTCCCATTCCAGTGTGTCGAATGCTTTTTTGATGTCTAGCGAGATCACTGCTTCCTCAAATGCACTCGGGGGGGTGTCGCCCATTACGCTCAGTAACCTGCGAATGTTGAGGAAGGTGTTACGTTTTGGAATGAATCCATTCTGATCTTCGTGTATCAAAGTGTGCATGTGTGGAGCTAGCCTGTTGGCTAGTATTTTGCCAAGTAGTTTGCAATCTAGATTTAGCAGGGACAGAGGTCTGTAGGACCTAACGTCGGTGGGGTCTCGTCCCTGTTTCGGGAGGACCACTATCATTGCCTCTCTCATTGTGGGGGGGAGAATTCCGTTAACCTCCGCTTCTTCAATAACTTTTAGGAGACGTGCAGTAAGGTGTGACGCAAAGGTAGAGTAATATTCTGATGGCAGGCCATCTGTCCCTGGAGCTTTGTTTCTAGGTAGTTGTTCTAGAGCCTTGTTAAGTTCGCCTAGTGTAATAGGGGCCTCCAGTGACTCCTTGTCAGCGTGTGTGAGTTGGGGCAGGGAGGAGTCCGCCAAAAAAGACTCGAGTTGTTGGGGGGTGCATGATGTGCGTGAAGTGTATAGTTGTGTGTAGTATTCCCTGAACGCATCATTTATTTCTTCCTGTGTGGTTGCTAGTGCGCCTGCGCCTAACCCTATTGCCCCAATTGGAGGGCATTGCCGTTCCTCCCGCAGGAGCCATGCGAGCAGCCTGCCCGATCTGTTGCCTTCCGCTTGTAATCTGGTCAAGTGATATTTATAGTCATGAAGGCGTAGTGTGGCGTCGGCGGCTGCGTATTCTGCGCGCGCATCTTTTAATGACGTGTATGGTGTGTCGCTGCGGGCCACTGCATTTTCTAGTGCTCTTAATTTCTTCTCCAGCTTTCTAACTTCTGCATGGAGCGTGCTTTCTACCCCCCATGTAGTGGAAATACGATGCCCACGAGTCACTACTTTGTGTGCGTCCCATTCCGTTGCTCTTAAGTTTGTGGTATCAGCGTTCAATTCCCAGTACAGTTTGAGCGCTGTTTTCAGGGCGTCTGTGAATGCAGGGTCCTGCAGTGCTTCCACTTGTAGTCTCCAGGTTGGGATCGCTTGACGCCTCCTGCCCCAGTCTAGAGTTATTTTGAGTGGGGAGTGGTCTGATAGTGTTTTAGCTAAGTATTCAATCCTGTTAGTTACTGTGCAAATGTCCTGGGTGCCCCATAGTAGATCTATCCTGGTGTGCACCTTGTGTGGTACTGAATAAAATGAATATTCTCTGTGGTGTGGATGCTTCATACGCCACAAATCATAGAGGCCCATATTGCTGGCCCATGTTGCCAGTGGGTGCCTGGGGTGTCTGTTAGCCGCTAGGTGGGTGGGGGGGCTAGACCTATCCAATGTCGGGTCCGGCGTATTATTAAAATCTCCCCCCCATATTGCGGATGTTGCGGGGTTCGCCAATAATGCTGGGGTAAGCGTGTTCAGGAACTCAGGTAGCGCAGTGTTAGGGGCGTATATTCCTATAAGTGATAGTTGTTTGCCGTCTAATTTACCCTCCACTATTACGTACCTACCCCCCTGATCTATCCTGTATGATTTTTGAAGAAATGGGACACTCCCTGCTATCCATATGAGGACCCCCCTCGCGAAGGTTGAATAAGATGTACCTACAATCTGTCCTCCCCATTTGTTCCGCCGTTCTTGTAGGTCTGGATCCCGCAGGTGGGTTTCTTGTAGGATTGCAATGTGTATGCCCTGGCGTTTGAGTCTTGCATGCACCCTGGTCCTTTTGCTATGATTCCCGAGGCCCCTGACATTCCAGGTGACTATGTCATATTTGCGTGCGTTATAGGCTGTATGTTGGGCCATGTTTATTTTGTAGTGGTGCAACTAACATTCTGCTCCCTGGTAGGATCCGAACAGTTTCCTCCCTCCCCCTCACCTCATCGACCCTGTTCCCCGCCCCCAGCCATGTGTCCTGTGTTATGCGCAGATCCACGGTGCACGAACTAGTAATTACCCTCCCACCCTCCCCAACTGGATCACATCCCCAACTGTGAACCAACAAAAAACTGCGCACCCCGTTGGGGTGCGAACTAGGCTGTGTCCATGTGGATGTCTGCGGGGGAGCAATAATACTATCCAGGTGCGGCTCATAATAGGGGCTCGCATCCTTCTGCAGACACAGTCTGCAAGTATTGTAGGGCGTCCCCAGGTCGCAGCGAACCATCCCTCCCCCCGCCGCGCGCTGCCACCAATTACTCGCAAGTTGAGTACAGGAGTTGGCTCTCAGAGCAGCAAAACAAGGATACATAATGTCAAGCGATATGTCCAACTGCTGCCAACAAAGCACACAATGTACAGTTCGGTTCTCCTTCTATGGCGGCGGATCTCGTCCTGGTGGCTGGTCAGCGGCGCTCGTTTAGAGTATGTCCGCGGACCGGGGGGTAATCTCCGGGCCCTTCAGCGACCCGGTTAGTGTGGAATCCGAACTTATTGACTCCGATTCGGAGCCCTCCACCTGTTGGGCTCTGAGGGCCTCGAAAGAGTTTTGTGTCAGAAGGGGAGTTTCCTTCAGGACCCTGGCTCTCTCTTCCGCAGCCTGTTTCACCGTGGGTTGACCCCCGGGTCGCCTCTTGGAGCGTTTCCGTGGGGACGCTGTGGACCAGCTTTCGTTGATTCCGGTTGCTTCTCGGGGTTGGGCAAAACCCTTGGCATGCAGCCATGTCCAAGCGTCCTCCGGAGATGTGAACACGTGGGTGCGCTCATCTGTTAGTACTCTTAGTTTGGCGGGGAATAGCAGAGCATACTTTATGTCATGTTCACGGAGACGTTGTTTTATTTGAGCAAAGGAGTTGCGTTGTCTTTGCACTTCCTGAGTGAAGTCTGGATAGGCGTGAACAGTTGAGTCCTCATACTGAAATGGGCCTTTACTGCGAAATTGTTGCAATATCGCGTCCCGGTCTCTAACATTCAGGAACCTGGTTATCAGCGGTCTTGGGGGCTGGCCCGGTACTGGGGGGCGCCCGTGAGTCCTGTATGCTCTTTCAACTGAGAAGAATTTCGATGGGGCTCCATTCAAGACCACTTCGGCTAGCCATTGTTCCAATAGAATCTCTGAATTTTGATCTAATGATTTTTCCGGAAATCCAAGAAACCGAATGTTATTGCGTCGTGATCTTCCCTCCGCCTCTTCTGCTCTTCTCTGCAGTGTTTTTACTTCTAGATCCAGGCGGAGAATTTGTTTTTGGTTGTCCGTTACTTTGGGGCTCATTTAGTTTAGCACCACCTCCGTTGACTTCACTTTGTCGGATAGTTTGCGGTGGTCCGCTCTAAGGATATTTAGGTCTTGCGATACCGTGTCTATTCTATTTTCCAATGAAATTTTAGTTTCCATGATTGCTTGGAGTACTTTCTCAAATTGTGTGGAGTGGGCCAAAAGTGTAGATTCCAGTGATTGTAAAGTGGGTATGGGTTGTTGATCTCCAGGCGCTGGTCCATGGGTGCCCCGGTCTTGACTCCTCGCTGATTTTGATCTCCCGGCCATTTTGTCTCAGTTTGTGAGTCCCTGTTCCTTCTGCACCCACGCGAACTCCCACGGTCCCCGGGTTGGACAGGTATGAAGGGCTGTATATCCGCTCGGATCCACACCGGAATACGCTTTTAGTTCTTTAGGTTGCCAACCGCCCAATATTCTTTGATGTGAATTCCAGGCCCCTTCACCGGCACCGGCGGGAGGGCGACGGATGGTGGGGTGGGGGGGGTCGGCGAAGCCCGCTCGCCCCTAGTGTTACTGCAGTCGACCTGGACAATTCAGGGTCTGGGTGTGGGCCCCTCATTCTCACGACGTCGATCGCCATGTGCGCGCTCCTTCATTTGGGCTTCCATGCAGGGTTCTAATCCTCGTGCCAGGGGAATGATGATGTACATAATGTACTGCAGTGAGCGCTTCCCACTTGGCCCCCGAGCGTTCAAAAAAGTTGCCGGAGCCACCAGTAATGTTCAGGGGGCATGGAGAGCAAGCCCCCCCGCCGATCCCGATCCGCAGGCGCCCCAGACAGTCAAGGGGAGGGGGGCACGCCTCGTAGCCGGTCCACGGGCTGGGGGGGGGGAACCACCAAGAGTCCCCGTCCACAACTTCACCGCCGCTCCGCCCCGCGCCAGCAATGGAAAAAGTTATCAAGCGGTAGGGGTGGGGGGAGGGGAGCAGCCCAAAGCGGTGCAGGGCCCAGCGGCGGGCCTGCTGTCCTCCCGCCAAGGGATCCCCTCGCCGCTGCACCCCCACCTCACCTTCGGGGCTCAGGGACGGAGCTCCGGGCCTCGCTACGAGGCAAGATGGCGGCCGCAGTTCCCGAGGCGGCGTCGTCGTTCAGGAACCTCCTTTCTCGGCCGCACAAGCGCCCCCGTAGCCATCGACGGGGGGAGAGAGGTTCTCAGAGCGGGTCCCACTTCTGTGCAAGGATGTTGGCGTCCCCGGGGCGCCCTGCAGTTATTTTGGTGGCGAGCCCGAGACGGAGCGCTTTCTTAAGCGTCCTTCCCGGTCGCAATCTTGGCTCCTCCCCAAAATGTATTTAAAGTTTTTAACAATATGTTAAAAATAATTGTATTCTACGCATTACACATATATAAGATTTACAAACTTTATGTATAAATAAGTAAAATACATTTCACCAAATGTGCTAATTAAATAAAAAAAAGTTATGTTAAAATATTTTTTTAAATAGTTACTTATACAACACACCTATAAAATAAATAACATATTTTTTTTAATTTTACAAATATTTATAAACCTTTTCATATAAATAACCAACACATTCACAAATACATACATTAAAGTATAATATTCATTTTTGTTATATTTAAATATTATAAGTAAAACATTAATAATTTAAACATTACAATAACTTCAAATATACATAATTCTGTTTAATCTTTAGAAATATTATAAAAATTATTTTAAAAGCAAATCAAGTGAGAATAAAATAAGCAAATATATAAATGTGAAACAATACAAGTTAAATATTTGTTAAATTCTAAAGTTAAATTAAAAAATATGACTATAGAAAGATGATCATATTCACATAATTCACATAATTAAAACTCTTTCCACCCTTTCTCCCATACTCAGCATCTTGCGCCGATGATGTTTTAACGTATATAAAATACATAAAATTATTCAACTACTGACCTGAATATTTATTTATTAAAATTTAAATTAAAATTCAATTATTAAATATTTAAACATCTCTCATCATTTCACAAATGTAAACTTTTATTTAAAAATTGTATTTCTATTTTAAAAACTATCTTCATTAAAAAAGCATATTATACAAAAAAAATCCTATTAAAATATTTACAAATCTCTCCACCCTTTTCCGCTATGAACTCAGCATCCCACTCCTAAAACATTATAACAACATACATACAAATATTACAAACACCACTATAAGAGACAATACAGACTGAGAATTGTTGACTTTTACCTACTTCTTTTTGCTATGAATTTTTGGAAAGATAGTTGCCTAATGTTAACAATAAGGCTATTGTATCAAATAAAGTGAAGAAAGAAGAAAAGAAGATATATACCCATGACAAAGCTCGGTTGAGAACGAAACATGCCAGGAGAGGCCCGAATATATAAAATTTTCCACATACAGGCAATTCGAGCATTTCTTTCCTGGAGGTGTGTTTGTTATTGTAATGGCAGCCGGAGCCCTGCTTGAATCACCGCAATCAGCCCCGGTGAATATCAGCACTTTTGTGACTATATATATATATATGTGTGTGTATATATATATATATATATATATATATATATATACATACATATATATATATATATATCCTGGTCCCTTCTAGTTTCAGAAGAAGATTCCAACAACAGAACGCGTTTCGGTGATAATGCCTTTTTCAACGAAGAAAAAGGCATTATTGCCGAAACACGTTCTGTTGTTTCCATTGTATTGAAATAGACATTGGTTACACACGCACACTGAGTGCCTGGAGTCTTTTTCTGAAATAAGAAGAGACTTGTGTTTGTATTAGATGCGTAAGGCATAGCGACGAATTGCAGTGTGGATATGTTTATATATATATATATATATATATATTCATATATATATATATATACACACATATACACACACACACACACACATACACTACTTAAGGTCACCAGTAGATAGTTTTAGTAAGTTTTAGTTAGGCCAATAACTTTGGCGCCATTTGATGAATCATCAGAAACCGTTCACAACTTGGACGCAAATTCATTCAGCTGTTGTCCTGAAAGTTTTGGGATGATCCTTCAAGCAAGGACAGAGAAAAAGAGAGGGTCCCAAAACGTGTTTTTTCCAAGAAATTTCCAACAGGGATTTCTACATGACTACAGCCCGAATCGTTGAACAGAATTAAACCAAATTTGGCAGAAAGGTATATCTTTGTCCAGAAGGATCTCTTTTTCTTATTTGGTGTAAATCCATTCAGTAGGTGAGATATTTAAGGTAAGAAAATATAGATATCTAGGGATGCGGATCCTCTGTGGATCTGACAGATCTCATGCTGAGATATGATTGGCTGCTAACATTTCAACAAGGATTTTTTGGCAGCCAATTTGGGACACGGACTCAGCCAAGTCCCAAAAGAAAAGTTAAAAATAAATAAAAGGGTGCAGGTTAGAAATACCTGGTGGTAGGATCCCCCAGGGAGCCCTCCAGGGCCATTAAGGTTTTTTTTAAATTGTTCCTGTGAAATTGCGGAGAATCTGTCAATCACAGGAAAATAAAATTAAAAAAAAAACAAGCGCATATTTACAGTTCAGCCCCAGGTCCCAAAGGTATATAAATAATCTGAGGAGGAGGCGCATGCGCCCCCCACTTCCCATGGCCAATATGAGCCCGAGGGGCCAGACCAACTATAATTGCACGGGAGGGCCATGTGGCCCCCTCCATAGGCCGCTTACGGCTCTGGGGACTGCAACCTTCCAGAGGCATGGACAATTAAATTAAGAAGGGAAGGGGACAACACAGTCCCCACTCTGGGGTCCTTAATGGCCCCAGGGACCACGACTGCCTGGGGCTTGACCAAATTTGAAAAAGGGAGGTGGGTCATATGGCCCCTATAAAGGGCCATTTTCAGCCTATGGAATCCACCACCTCCCCGGGGCAGGCCCTGTAATACTAAAGGAGGGGAGCCATGGGGCCCCCCTCCTAGAACCATTAATTGCCAGGGGACCACCACCCCCAGGGTGGCTCCCTATGTTCAAGGTGCCCACTCTCAACACATAATAGTTTGCTGTCGCTTGGTGGGAGCTATGACTTCTCCTGCCCACTGGGAGCAGACTTTTCATCTACTTTCCTCTTGACAGCGGGCAGGGAAACAGATGAAAAAATTGTTCATGCAAGCAGAAAGAAGCATTTTTTGCTGCTCCCTGTGTGCCCGAATGCAGGCTCCCACAGGAGGTGGGGAGCCTTGGTCCTCAAGCCTGCACAGTGGGTGCCCTGGGTAGGGGCAAGGCACCCAGGTACAAATGGCCAAGACTCTGGAGTGGGGTCCCTGCGGCCAAAATCAACCTGGGGGGGGTGGCCGCATGGTCCTCTCCCCCTTAAAATAATTGCCCAGGCCTGGGGATTGGTCCCTAGGTTTGAATTCAGCCCAGCAAGGGGGGCCATCATTTTAAAAATGGCCTTGAGGGGGTCCCTGGGGCCGAAATTGGCACTTGGATAGGAGCCGCATAGCCCTCTCCTCCTTAAAACAATTGACCAGACCTTGGGGGATGGGCCCCAGGGCCAAATTCAGCCAGGGGTGGGGAGCACATTTTAATAATTGGCTGGGCCCCGGAGGATGTGGTCCCGGGAGCCAAAATTATCCCAGGGAGGGGAGCCTCATGCCCCCCTTCCCCTTAAAATAATTGGCCACAGCCCAGGGATGTCGTCCCCATGGCCAAATTAGGCCAGAGGAGGAAGCCAGATGACCCACTCCCCTTTTTAATAACTGGGTGGGCCCCAGAGGATGAGGTCCCCGGGCCAAAATCGGCCTGAGGTGGGAGGTTGCGTGCCCCTCCTCTTATATTAATTGGCTGGGCCCCAGGGCCAAAATATGCCCAGGGAGGGGGGCCTCATGATCACCCTCCCCTTTTATTAGTTGGCATTAACATTGACATTAAAGCACAGACCCACGTTCGCAAGCCTTATTAGGCCCCAAGGACAACAACCCCCTGGGCAGCATGTCATTACAGAGGAGAAAAGTCGCATGGCCCCCATCCCCAAGCCTTATTAGTCCATGTGCTAATTACCCACATATTACATCACTCATGACATCTTCTATGACATCATTAATAATATCACTGCAACATCTGCAATTACATTATTGATGAGAAAACTGTGTATTGAGCATGAGCTATAATTATCTTAGGGCATGAGTTATACTTACCAGAGCTAACTATAACTGGTGAATTTCAGTGAATTTAAAACGTTATGTTGTCACTGACATTCTCACTTGACTATAACATTATTTTAACCTTTGGTTTTTGAAGATAGATAGTGTTAAACTTGGCATCTGTTTGCATGTTTCCCCTGTCTTTTTGCCCTCTGACCTCCTGTTTTTATGGTATGCTGGGTTATTGTCTCTGCGTACTTTACCACTGCTGATCAGTGCTAAAGTGCAAGTGCCCCCTATGTAAATTGTATTGGTGATTGGTTTCTCTATCCATGATTGCCATATATGATTTACTGGTAAGTCCCTAGTAAAGTGTACTATGTGTGCCCAGGGCCTGTAAATAAAATGCTACTAGTGGGCCTGCAGCACTGATTGTGCAACCCACATGAGTAGCCCTGCAACCATGTCTTAGGCCTGCCACTGCAGTGTCTATATGGGAAGGCTTGTACTGCCAATTTGCAGGCCCAAACCTTTCCTTTTATTACATGTAAGTCACCCGTAAGGTAGGTCCTAGGTAGCCCCATGGGCAGGGTGTACTGAATTTAAAAGGTAGGACATGTACTGGTGTGTTTCACATGTCCTAATAGCGAAATACTGCCAAATTTGGTTTTCACTATTGCAAGACCTATCTCTCACATAGGTTAACATGGGGACTGCTCTTAAATATCTTTTAAGTGCAGTTTCCTATTGGGAGCGAATAGAGATGTGGAGTTTGGGGTCTCTGAACTTAGTTAGTTTTTAGAGTGTCTGTTTGCAAATGCCACTTTTAGAAAGTGGGCATGTTCTTGCTTAACCATTCTGTGCCTCTGTCTGCCTGTGGAATCAACATTTGGTCCAGACTGACAGTTGGGCTGGTTGTGTATTCCCTCTAGACAGTGACACAAAGAGATCTGGGGTGTAGCCCACATACCCTGATGAGTCTCGTGGGCTACAGTGGGGAGGGAGGAGCTGACACCTGCACCTGAAAGGGCTGTGCCTCTCCCCACACAGTGCAGTCTCCAACTCCCTGGAGTGTGTCTGGGGCCAGGCTTGGGCAAGGCAGGATCTTGTAAACAACAGAGACTTTCCTTTGAAGTTTGCCTACTTCAAATGCCAAAACGGGTATAAGTAGTGGGCCCAAAAGCCCAGACTCTTAGAACACTTTGAGATCAAGAGGAACCTCTGCCAAGGAGAAGAGCCGGAGGAGGAGTACTGCCTCTTTGCTGTGTGTGTGTGTGTGTGTGTGTGTGTTTGCTGGGTTAGCCTGCAGTGCTGCTTCTGCCTTAAAGAGGGTGGAGACTGGATTTTGCTGTGTATCCTGCTTGTGAAGTTTCTCTAGGGGCTTGCAGTAGAGCTTGCCCTCTGTTGGAAGTGTCAGGGATATCAAAGATTTCATCTTCACCTGCCTACAGCACTGGGAACTGTGGGGGTCATTATGGCCGTGGGTGATAATGTGGCGGTAGTACCGCCAACATTATGACATTGGCGGGTTGGCTGCAGCACACCCACCAATTTACCATGCCTACCGCCATGGTGGTAGCAGCCGCCGGGCTGGAGATAACAATCTCCTGCCCGGCGGCCACTATTGTACCGCCCGTGGCATTTTGAGCCTTCGCAATGCCACAAAAACCATGGCGGTAGGCCCTACAAGAGACAGAGAATTCCTTCCCTGTCACTGGTAGGAGACTCACCCCTCCAACACTACCCAGACACCACCCTCAATTCCCGCACACTCGCATACACGCACAACACATACACACACTCACTCACACAGGCATACACACATTTATTCACACATGCATCTATTCATTCTCGTACACATCTGTACACACATTCACACTGACATGCAGACACACATCCACATTGCCATTCATACACGTATTCTCACACATGCATACACCCACGCAAACAACACTCCACACCCAGTCCCATCCACACACACACTCACACATTCATGCACACAACCCCCCACACACACACAACACCTCCCACCTCCTCCCCTGTCAGAAGTCCAACTTACCTACATCCGGAGGGTCTTCTGGCAGGGAACAGAACGGGCGGTGCTACCACCAGCAGCGCCCACCAGCAGAACACCTCAAGGCTGTATCATTTGTCATAATACGGCTGGTAGCGGTCTACTGCCGTGGCGCTGCTGGTGGTAGCAGCGCCATCTTAACACAATCGCCAGCATGGCCACACCCGTATTTCTTGTGGCAGAAATCCGGCTGTGGTCATATTTTGGGGGGTCGATGTTAGCCTCAGCAACGGTCTTTTGCCGGCCCCGCCGCAGCAGTAGACGCCATTTACCGCCAATGTTGTAATTAAGGCCTGTGTGTTTTGTGCTGCAACAGAAGAAAAGCCACAGTGATGCAGTCAATGACGCCGCTGACTGCACCGTGACCTGATGTTGCCGCACGTAGCCGTACCCCATGTAGCATCACATCACTGGTCTCACTGAAGCCGCCACCTGATGCCGTCACTGTGCCGCTGCTTGCACAGGGTGCCCTGCACTCTGCAGCGCCTTGCTCATGCCACAGCATTGACATCCCTGATGACAATGCTCCACGCTGACACCGACGCTGCTGCCTGCACCTTGGACTGCAGACACCGCCTGTGAGGTACACCACGCACCATCCCACCCCACACTGCAGCTCCGGTCCACCAACGCTAGTGCTATCAACTCCAGTGTCGTCAACAGACACCCCTGGCTGCACCACGACCCTTGGGCACCACATCGACGCCTTGGGCCTACCGATGACAGCACTTCAACAATGATGCTGCCACTGCCTGCACCGTGACGTGGAGACACCGCATACCTCACTGCCCCGTTTCACACTGCAGCCCTGGTCTCACACCGTATGACATCATCACTGAGTTGCTGCCTGCAACGTGAGCTGTGGGCACAGCACGTTGCATCATCCCGCTTCGCACCGCAGCCCCAACATCATCAACCCCAGCGCTCCTAACTTTGTCATCAGCCAATAGTTCGATCTGCAACGCATGTGACAAGGGCCCGACAGCCCCTGCACCGACCTCTGGAACCAATACCTGCAGCGCCAGCAACAATATGGCCCAGACCTCTTTGCAAGCATCATGACACCCTGTATTTCCAAGGTAGTGTTCCCAACACCGTAGCTGACCCACGACGCCGCAGCCGACCTGTACTGTTGGACTTTATTGTTCACGATGCTGTGATAGTCCCAGACGGAGCTATTGACTTCATGGAAATTTATTTTTAAGTAATTCTTGCAAAATTCATATCTTTATTACTGTATGTTGGATTTTTCTTGTTTTGATCTTGTTTTGCCAGATAAATATCGGCTATTTTTCTAAAACTGCTGTGGTGTCCTTTTATAGTGTTTTCACTGTATTACTGAGCATTCCGTGCAAATGCTTTACACATTGCTTCTGAGGTAAGCCTGACTGCTCTTGCCAAGCTACCATGGGGGTGAGCAGGGGTTATCTAGGTGCAAACTGACTCCCAACTACAGCCCCCATTTCTAATAGATAGATAGATAGATATACATAGTTATATATATATATATATATATATATATAGTAGGTATGTTATAGTTAGGACCTAGTTTTTATAGGAAAACAGTTTTTTTTGCTAACAACTTTGGCTTCGTTTTACAAATCTTCACCAAATTTTCAAAACTAATACAGTAGTCAGTTCAGCTGCTGTCTTGAGAATTTCAGGGTGATTTGTCAAGCGGGGGCTGAGAAAAAGCAAGGGGTGTCCCAAAACGTGTTTCCCCCATGCATTTTTCCATGGGGATTTTGAACCAGATTACAGCCAAAACCGCTGGACAAAATTACACCAAATTTGGCAGAAAGCTAGCTCTCGGTCCAGAAAGTGTGGTTTTTGTAATTTGGCGTAAATCCATTCAGTATTTTTATTTATGTTCATTTGTTCTAAAAATGTAGACCATTAAAATTAAAAAAATAACAGTCTTACATGATGAATTTGAGCCGTTAAAATTCATAATAACAATCATACATAGTACTGATAAAACCCAATAGCCAGCAATCAGATAAATATTGATAGTGCGTTCCTTAGAACTAGGGCTATGATCATACTTAAAATACAATAAAAGAGACGTACAATAAGATAAAAAAGAACTTAAATAAAAAGCTTGTGTCCATCATACAGATAAATACATGCCTTCCATGGAACTTTACTCAGTATCTTGGCCGATTTATAAACTAATGAGGTTGTTGTCATATGTAAAATGTTATATCAAGTGTTGTGGCAATTTTGGGTGGAAGTTCATCTCTATAAACTTATAGGATCTCAACTGCTCATATAAGAGACCACATAAAAGTTTAATAAAATTCACATCAATATCAGATTGCATGACACATCTAAAAGTTAAAAGCAGAGAAAAATATGTCTTATTAAAATCTCCTTCTGTAGACAGGAGAGGTGCCTAACCAACTCCGGGACCCTTGGCTGAGATATACCTACGGCGGATAGACCAGGCTTCGAATAGATATTTGGTGACTGAGCTAACTACCAGTGTAGATGTATCGTATTTACATATTCTGATGGCGTTGGCTCTGTCCTGCAGTAATACATTTTTGCAGAGGGGAATGATCCACCTCCCTCTGGGGCTCTTGTATAAGGGGAAGAAAAACAGCATGTGCTCAATTGTTTCCTTACAATGGTGGCAAAGTCTACATCTGTCAGTCAAAGAGTTGCTTGATGGCCAACGAGCCGTGTAGCTGTTAATAGGCAGGGTGCCATATCTTAGCTGGAGAAATAAGGCACGGGCATATGCAGGCATAGGGAGATCCATGAAGTTCTCGGGCCGGGGTTCGTGTTTGAGTTGAAGAAATTCTATTGTTAGCCTGCCCGCCCTGTTATGGTGCAGGAAATCTTCATTGGTTTTCTCCCAATATCTCCTTTTGACAAGTTGCCTTGCGTTGTTAGGGATCAGTTCAGGGTGTTTCCTTTAATGGGGAAATCCTATTTTGTCCCAGGCAGATTTCATCTCCTTCAGCCAAAGGATTTTTTCCGGACCCTGGGGAGAGGCTATGAGTTCTCTTATCGCCACCCTGAATGGTTCAAGTTCGACAGTTTTCCATAGACGGATCCAGTAAGAGAGTGGTCTCAGGCCTGCAGTAGTTTTAATACTATTTAGACCTAAGTCGAGCCTGAGAGGGGTCATTGGTGTGCCCATCACTAACCTGGAAACCAATCTGAGGAAATGGTTTTCTTTGGTTTGTAAAATGCCCAATTTTCTGTGTGAACCCCAAAGTTCCGCTCCGTACAGGGCCGCCGCACGGATTTGGACATTATAAATCTCTGCGATTGTATTCAGGGGGGGACTCAGAGCCTTTCTAGACCTGCGTACTACGGCCCCACCTCTTTGGCTTATAATAAGTGCCCCTTTGTCAATAGCTGCCTCCCAATTACCTGTGTTCGATAGCCTGATACCTAGGTAATCAAACTCTTCCACTTTCTCCAGCGGGATTGAGTTCTCTACTATTCTTGCACGAGATCATTTCCTTGAGGTACTGTATATAATAAGTTTTGTTTTCTTGACATTAATGTCCAGCCCATAGTCTCTATAAAAGACACAAAATTGGTTGACCAGATCTTGAATTCCCATTGGTGATTTAGCTAGCAAGATTGTATCGTCCGCGTATAGCAGACACAGGATTTTCTTTCCAGCCAATTTGGGCGAGTCGTTTGTACAGTTCTCTAGATAATTAATACAGTTATTTATGTAAAGCAAGAAAAGAGTGGGGGCCAGGACACAACCCTGTCTGACTCCTCTTTTAATGGCTACAGGGTCTGTCAGCTCACCCTCCTTACCGCATCTAATTTGTGCATAGGTGTTATCATGCAGTCGGGTAATGAGTTTCAAGAGGCCAGATGGAACCCCCATATTGGAGAGTGTTAACCAAAGCATATTCCTGGGGATCAAGTCAAATGCAGCTCTAAGGTCTATAAAGACCACATACAGATTCCCCCCCCCCCCCCAGGTCCACGGTCTTCCATTTAATTGCCAGGAATCTCAGGGCTTGGTCTATGGTGCTCACAGCAGGTCTGAACCCCGCTTGTAAATTAGATATGGCTTCGGACTCCGAAATCCATTCATCAAGGTGAAACAAAAGTTGTTTTGCATACATTTTTGGGGAGTTTTCAAGTAGACAAATCGGTCGGTAATTGGCACGATTATTGGGACTCCCTTTTTTGAAGATGGGAACTATCTCAGCACCTTTCCAGGAAGATGGGGCAGGAGCTCCTGCTGCAATTGCATTGCAGATTAGGTTAAGATAAGGTGCCCATATATCAGGTCTTGTCTTATATAAATCGCCCGGAATCTTATCAGGGCCAGGGGCCTTTCCCCAATTCAATGAATCTATTGCAGCTCTTGTTTCGGCTAAAGTGAATTTAATCGGGGTAGCCACATGGATTATGGGATCGTCGAGGGTCCTAAGAGATACTTCAGATGGACCTTCATATAATTGACCAAAGTGCTCAACTCATACTGCAGAGAGAATTGAAGTGCCAGGTACAGAAGCAGAATCTCTACAGTCATCTGCTATCAATTTCCAGAACCTGGAGGTATCGTTAGATTTGGCAGTCTCCAAGATAGCAGCCCATCTGGCCTTTTCCCAGCTTCTGCGCACCTTAGAACATTCCTGCTTATAATCCTTCCTTGCTTTTCTTATGAGCTCTACGTGGCCTTCTTTTAGTGATCTCAATAGATTAAGCTGTGCTTCCCTGCATAAGTTGCTAAACCACCGTGCACAGCACTTTTTCTTGGGAATACTAATAATCTCTTTTGTAAAGAGATACTTTAAAGAGTTAAACAGTTCAGTGTGGGCTGCTAAAAGCCCATCACCATCCTCATTGTATAGGAGCATACACTCCATTTGATCAGCTAACAAGTTGTATATTGTTGTGAGGTGTTCAGGGGATGTGATAACAGACTCCCATTTTACATTACGTCTATTGTTTGTTAGGGCAAGCTGTTGTGCATAAGCCTTGGAGTAGGGTGCTTCAAGCGAAGGGAAGAGGTCTCTAGTCAATAGGATCAACGGGTCGTGGTCACTCTCATCGTGCTCTTGTACCCTCATGTCAGACATGGCCCTCAGTAGTTTTGGAGATATAAAAGGAAAAAGAAAAATAGGTATCTAGGGACGCTGATCCTCTGTGGATCCAACAGTACTGCATGGCCAATTAAACTACTTTTAAAAGGAAGAGGGGAACGGCGTGACCTTCTTATCTCCATATATGGCCCCAGGGACATCCAACTACCCAGGGCTGGCCCGCGCAAAAGAAAGGAGGGGGGCACCTGCCCCCCCAAACCTGGAGCCATTAATGGCCCTGGAGACCCCCACCTCCAAGGCCAGCTCCTGCTATCTCCCCAGGTGCTCACCCTCAGGAGATAGCTGTTTGCCTTTGCTTGGTGGGAGCTGTGACAACTCCAGTCCGCGGCGTCTTTTACACAGCTGTAGTGTAGGAGATGCACTATAGATATATACCCGATGAGGTAGCACTTACTAATTAGCTAGTAGAAAGTACTCTAGTTGGGTAGACATTGTACACAAAATGGCAACCTCTTCTTGATGCTGATTTGACAGAAATCAAACCTCTACGGGAAGCAATTACAGATATAAACAAAGCAGGTGCCCAAGTTCAAGCTCCACTTCTGTAAAGTAATAATAATCCTAATTTCCTATGCATGGTCAAGGTGAAACACGTGCTTTTTCTCTGCATTTCCACCTTGAAAAGTTATCAGTAATCCTTGATGGAGATGTTTGCATCCTTGCTTTTTTCGAGTGCAATATCTTATGTAGTGACTGTGAGGGGTGGGTTCTTTCTTGCCATGTACTGCTGAGACCAGAAGTCGTCTTCTCCCTTATAAAAACTATAAGTATGTAAAAGGGCCTAGAAGGCCAAGCCCTTTTGGCCTCACCCCATATACTTTAGTGGTATGCAACATCTTCCCGCCATTTTCCCAGGATGATGGACATCTTACTAGAAGGATCCTTTGAGCCATTTCCCGCTGATTTTGGAGACGCGTTATTGATGCACAGGAATATGGTCACATCTCCACCAAACAAAGAAGCACTTTATTAGTAGTGTGGGGTTGGTTGTTCATAAGGGGTAGGTCGTAGGGCCTGGATGCAGGCCAGGCCCTAGAGACAAACCCTGCCACGGACAGGCAAAGGCCGACCATGGCGTGGGGTTGGATGGTTATGGGGGTTGGCCACAGGGCCTGGACAACGGGCAGGCACCTTTGGACAATCCTAACCACGCTTGGCCAAAGGCCATGCCTGACGCAAGGCTGGGTGGTCATAGGGGTTTGGGCACAGAGCGTGGCCGCAGCCAGGCCCTACAGCCTACCCCTTATAACCGGTCAACCCCCGCCATGGGCACAGAGTTGGCCGTGCACCTCTGTGGTTGGATTAACATGAAGTAATTAAAATTACTTAACATTACAAAAACCATACAAATTCACTGAAAAAACAAAGGTTACAAGGTCGTTATGGTACTGAAATAGAATTTGAAAAAACATAGAAATTCTCTTAAGAAACCAAAGGTTAAAGGGATGTTATAGATCTACATTTGCGTGTTTAAAACCATAGAAATTCAGCAGTTATAGTTCTGGTTATTTCAAGTAACTATAAATCATGCCCTAAGGTAACCATAACTCATGTCTCCGCCATGCGCTGCTAATTAACACACATTTACATCACTCATGACATCTTTGATAACATCATTGATAATATCAATGTAACATTTGCAGTAAAATTATTGACGAGAAAAGTGTGCATGGCGAGGGCGCAAGTTATATTTACCTTAGGGCATGAGCTATAGTTACTTGAGCTAACCACATGAATATACATATATGTATATATATATGTAGATATATAGATATATATAGATATATAAATCTTTTTGTGTCGCCAGATTCCAGCTGCTTGCATGGGGTGAGCCCACGGTAGGGTGGCGAACCCTAAACATAAACACAGCAGCGTCGTCTACCTCCGAAATTAGATTGGCAGATATAGACAACGTACGGCGGCTCCAATAAACACAGCATTTTATTTCCATACAGGTGACAGCATACACCCTACGCGTTTCGGAGCAAACGTTCCTTGCTCACGGGTACAGATTCATCTCAAATCATTTCTTTGCCGATATACCCTACTTATTCAGTGAACTCCCACAATGTAATTAACACAAAACAAAGACAACCAAATATACTTCAACATAGAAAAAAAACGTGACGGCCATCTTGGAGTACAAAGACTTCTTTACAGATCTATCTCATTATTTTAAACTCATTATATATTAAAGTTTCATTAACACTTTGCTAAGTAGAAAAATGCTGTTCAATTATAAATAATAATTATTAATAATTGCATATTACTCAACAGATGTATTTATCATATGCAGATAAAATTAGAAATTGAAAAACATAAAAAATAAATAAAATTGATACAATAAATTAGAATACAAATTAATTTCAATACTGAAAATAATCATCCATATCAATTAACAAATCAATGAATGATAAAACTGCCATATGGCTGCACAGCCTGCCACAATGCCAATTTCTAAACTAATCATACAGTATAATTAATTCATTGGTCAACCATATAACACCCATTTATCAATTATTAAGACAACAATAAACAAAAAAACTAAAGGAATAACCCAGTTTCTACTTCACTTCACTTTGTTGCACCTTCCGAACAACCAGAAGGGTTCAGATATAATAGCTCTCCTGCATTCATGTATTAGAACCCGACCAAATCTTCACCCTATAATGAAAAACAAAAATCAACATCGATGTCATATTCCTACTCACAATTCACACATATTAAAAAAGCAAAGAATTCTAAATTATTACAACTAACCAATGTTATTCATAGCACCTGAAAACATACTTGCAGTTCCCAATTTATCAACCCAAGTGCACCGAGAGCTCCTCATCCAAATTCACTCCTCCAGGATGAAGAGTTCTGTATTTAATGATTAATTTAGATTCCAATCTCATCAATTCCTGTTCCCTGTTGCTACCTCTTATATGAATAGGGATACTGTCTAGGACACAATACTTCAGCAAATTGGTATTTTTTTGGTGGTATATTGCAAAATACCTGGCAACTGGATACTGTTTATCCTCATTTTTAACCACTCTCATGTGTTCCAGTACTCGTTTTTTAGCTTTATGGACTGTGCTGCCAATGTAATATTTCTCACATGGGCAGCACAATGCATAGACATTATGGGGGTCATTCTGACCTTGGCGGTCCATGACCGCCATGGCGGAGGGCGGCGGAAGCACCGCCAACAGGCTGGCGGTGCTTCCTGGGCGATTCTGACCGCGGCGGTAAAGCCGCGGTCAGAAAAGGGGAGCCGGCGGTTTCCCGCCGGTTTATCGCTGGCCCAGGGAATCCGCCATGGCGGCGCTGCTTGCAGCACCGCCATGGGGATTCCGAGCGCCTTCCCGCCAGCCTGTTTCTGGCGGTGTCCACCGCCGGAACCAGGATGGCGGGAACGGCTGCCGTGGGGCCCCTGGGGGCCCCTGCACTGGCCATGCCACTGGCATGGGCAGTGCAGGGGCCCCCTAACAGGGCCCCACAAAGATTTTCACTGTCTGCTGTGCAGACAGTGAAAATCGCGACGGGTGCCACTGCACCCGTCGCACCCCTTCAGCTCCGCCGGCTCCATTCCGAGCCGGCTTCATTGTTGAAGGGGCTGTCCCGCTGGGCCGGCCGGCGGTCTTCTGGCGGTCGCCCGCAGGCCCAGCGGGAAAGCCGGAATGGCCGCCGCGGTCTTTTGACCGCAGAGCGGTCTTTCGGCGGGAACCGCTTGGCGGGCGGGGACCGCCGACCGCCGCGGTCAGAATGACCGTCTATATTCTGTATTGCAAGTCAAGTGTTTCCTTATCATAAAAGGTTTCATTTTTTTAGACAACTGCACCTTACGACAACTGGTGCTATATTTACAGGCTTTACATGAGCCACATGTAAAGAAACCTTGTATAGATGTTTGTCTGCCCATTTGTATAGATTGCACCAGACTGTCACACAATTGATCTTTTAGTGAGAGACATCTTCTAAAAATCATCTGAGGTTTATCTCCAATAAAATCACCTAAGTGTTCATATGTTCTTAATATATCCCAATTTTAATTTAAACAGAGTCTCACTTCCCACTCTTGATTATGGAAAGTTGTGCTGAACCTAACTAGTTGCATTGCATTACATGTTCTCCTGCATTTGGAATCAACGCATCTTCTTGATCAATTGACATTACCTTGTTACAAGGACTATCAATGACTTTATGTGAATAACCTCTTTCCAAAAATCTGCTCCTCATAGTCTCCATCTCCTGTGCAAAATCCATGTCTTCACTACAATTCCTTCTAGCTCTAAGCAATTCCCCATATGGAATGTTATCTATGAGGTTTTTTGGATGACAACTCTTTGTATGTGATAGACTATTACCTGCTGTTTGTTTGCGAAACAATGAACTGACTAATTTAGAGCCTTGGACTTCTAATTTTAAATCTAGAAACTCAATGCTAGATGCATGAATATGAGATGTAAATCTTAAATTCAACTGATTGTCATTTAGCAATTTAACAAAATCTAAAGCCTGAGTTTCACTACCATTCCAAATGCAAAAAATGTCATCGATAAAGCGAACCCAGAGAATAGCGTGTTCGTCAAACTGACAGATGTTATACACTATCTGCTCCTCCCACCAGCCCAAGTAAAGACCTGCATAGCTGGGGGCGAAACATGTGCCCATCGCTGTCCCCTGAGTTTGCCTATAGATCTTCCTATCAAAAATAAAGAAATTGTTAGTCAGACAAATATACGTCATCTGCAAGAGCATTTCCGTATGTTGTAAAAAATATATTGATCTGGCTCTCAAAAAGTGTTTACTAGCTTTAATGCCTAAATCATGTGGTATGCACCTAAATGCCTAAATCATGTGGTTTCTACATCTAAACACAGTAATAGATATTGACTTTCCCACGTAAGGCCATTGATTCTTCTAAACAAATCACTTGTATCTCGAATGTATGAAGGTAGAGACTGTACAAATGGTCAGAGGAACAAATCCACATATTTAGAAGTGTTTTCCAACAGGCTACCTTTGGAGGAGACAATAGGTCTCCCCGGCGGATTAATTGGATGTTTGTGCAACTTTGGAAATAAATATAATACCGGTAATTTAGGAAAATCACATCTCAAAAAGAAATACTCATCTTTCTCAATTAATCCCTCATCTTTCCAAGCACTTAATTTATCTAGATACTCTTAATTGGCTATTAAAAATGTCTGTTTAGTTGTTTCCTCATATTGACTAATGCCCTCTTGTAGATATTTTTCTAAGGGCCAGACACTACATTGCGACCTTTATCAGATTGTTTTATGACAATATTCTTGTTACTTTTTAACTCCCTAATAGCTTCTAATTGATTTTTTTAAATGTATATGTCCATATTTATTTTTCTTATCAATTCTATGAAATTCCTGTACCATACAATTTTCAAATGTGTTAATGGATCCCTGCAACACTTGGGGACAAAAAACATCAGCATGTCATCCTAAAAGTAGATGATACTGTCAATCCTTCTGAAAACTTCTCTCACCATTCTCTGAAATACACTTTCTGCAGAGGACAGACCAGATGGCAGCCCTGTGAAATGGAAAGTGCCTTCCATATTTCTGTGTGAAGTGACAGTTTCAGAGTCATTGTGCAATCAAATTGGGTGATATGCATTCTTTAAATATAATTTGGAAAATATTTACTACCTCCGAGTAACAAGATAAGCTGATTAATGTTTTGCAAGGGAAGCTTGTCAACAGCTATATTTTGATTTAGGTTGCATGAGTCTATATAGAATCTAGGTCTGCTCCCACCTTTTCTACAATTACTACTGGTGAAATACAACTGGATGTTTCTATTGGCTATAGTTCACTCTTTAACTATATTTCTGAAATGTTTTAACTCCCTCTCTCACAACATTTGGGACCCTTTTGGAATGGTATTGCATTAGGTTTCACCACATTTCTGTGCATATTACCTTTAAATTCCCACAGATTTTCCCTCTTTGCCCTCCTTAACAATTTTGCCAACTGTAACTTCTTCAATACCTTTAATTTGGTTCAGTACTCTGTGGTCAAAGATGATGTGGAGAACATATTAATGGACCCAACCAAAGATTGGTGGCCTTTCTTCACCACATAGACTACTTCCCCAGCCTGGAACATGATATTCTGTAACATGTATCCAAAATGTTAATGTCTTTCCCTTGGTACCTTCCGTGGTTAATATCTTTTGGAATTAGTACAACTTCATACCACTTCATTGGAACAATGGTATATATTTAGCCTGAGTCTACCATCATATACAACTTCTTATAACTCATATCTCATAACAATTTTTTTAGTCTGACCCATAGTAATTCCTACCACATCTACTGCACAATTTGCTACCCTGCTTATAACCATTGCAATCTCTCCTAGGTTTATTTGCAGCCTTGATTGAGACAGTCACTTCTCCCTCATTCCTGTCTGTAACTGCGATATCACCCAGAAACATTTTATTCCATTGGCAATGACTGTTCCTCTAATTTCCTCACAGGAGGAACACTGATTCACAGCAGCAGGAACATACTCAATTTGAATGCAAGATAGATGTCAGAGCCACTAGGTGATCTAGCTGATGTGCACTGTGTTAAAAGATTACATTCTAAAGGGATGTGCCAAGAATGAAATTGTCTTCATTCACTAATGAGGGCAGAAGGTGCTTTGAATTGCCTGAAACTGAGCGTGTAAGGTTAAGTAATGTGAATACTCTTCTGTGCACAAACGTTGCACAGACATTTCTTGCACTGAAATGCCTTGCAGTCACCGTTCACTGTTTGAGGTAGCATGCCCTTTAAGACTGAGCACATATGGTTAACTTTGTGTTTAGTCTCTTTATGCCTTCTCTCACTACTTTGCCTTGTGCTGGCCAGTGTGCATTTTGATGGGCACACACATACAAATACTCAAATCTCGTAGTGTGAGTTAGTATCTTGTAGTGGACCCACTGGTTAGCTTCTGGCTGGACTCCATAATAACCATATAAGCAATAGTCCAGTTGCAGTGCATATTCAGATAGCAGAAGGATTAAGTGGGTTCTCTTCCTCGGGCCACCTCCTGGGTCATGTAACTTGGTTTCTGGCAAAGTATTGTCCCCAGAATTAATTTGTGAATACTTTGGAGCATAAACAAGTTGAATAGATATTTTATTGAAGAAATGACCAAAGCATGGTCCTTCATTGCTAGCTAGCAAGCAGTTGACCAGGTTCAGAATTTACAAACTCAATCCTCAAAACAGTTACAAGGCAGAACATAAACAACAGAGCATTCCACTTGTGTCTTAAAAGAATAACAACTTCCAGCTTAACAGCTGTATGTTGGTGGATGTAAGGTAATTTTCTGAAACTAAACAGATGTAACATTAAGGTGCTCCAGATGGATGTATTATCCCCTCTCCCTATTGCAATGTTATCAATTGGCCTGTTTCAGTGACCCATTGACCCTGCCCAGCTGAATCATTCTGTAAATGAGGCATTACCCTGGAGGAGAAACTCCCCTATAATCGTAGCTGCAGCAATAAGCTCAAATTCTTATCATTTGAAAATTCTCTGGCAGACTTGACCTTTCATTGATGCTCAGTTCCATATTCAAGTAGTAAAAACTATCATAGCATTGTCCAGACTTGTGTACATTAATAGTGCCTAGTTAGGACTTGCTGAGAAATCCATTGACCAATTTCACCTTATTCTAAATGCCACAACTAACTACTGATTGGGTAACACTTTGCTTTTAAATGCTTACCTATTATTATTATTCATAAAGCAGTGTACTCATCTTGTACTCCTTTTTAAGCCAGCCTGCGGCAGAGCATGTGCTGCATGCGTTCTCGCGTATGAGGGGTATTGTTTACAATAGAGGGCTTGGAGCCCACCCATTGATTACCATTTGTTGGCCTCATTCTTACTCTTCTTTGTTTCTTCTTAATTGGCCACTGAATGCCAGGTGTCACTTCCCTTTCTTTCTGTGGAGCATGGACCAACCACAAATTGATTCAAGTTAATTAGTGTCCATCTGCTGATTGCACTGTGATTGAAGTATGCATTTCAGGACACTTCTTCTGTTTTCAGTTTTTGTGCTGCTTACTCCATTCATTCTGTTTTCAAATGCATTTTCAAACATTTTCTATCTTCACCTGCATCTTTTGGCTACAGCACACCACTCTATTCTACGCCACTCAACTCTATACCACTTAACACCACACCACTTCATTCTACACCCTCCAGGCCACTCCACTCCACTCTATGCAGCTCATCTCTATGCCACATTACACCACTCCTCACAATGTCACTCTATGTCACTCAAAACAACACAATACCACTCTATGGTATGGACACGCCACTGTACGCACCACCGCTCCATGCTACTCTACTCCACTCAACACCACTCTATGCCACTCTACTTATGCCACACTATGCCACTCCACTCTGTGCCACTCCACTCTGTGCCACTCCACTCTGTGCCACTCCACTCTACTTTACACAGCTCCACTCTCCTGGACGCCACTTTACTCTATGCCACTCCACTCTATGCCACTCCATTCCACTCTACACCACTGCACGCCACTCCATGCCACTCTAATCCACTCTACACCACTCTATGATATTCCATACTACTTTGCGCCACTCCCCTCTACTCTACACCATTCCACTCCATGCCACTCTACTCTATGCCAATCCATTCTACTCTATGCCACTCCATGGCACTGTACTGTATGCCCCTCTACACAATTCCACTCTAGGCCACTCTAATCTATGCCACTCTATGCCTTTCTATGCCCCTCTATGCCACTCCACTTATGCTACACTATGCAACTCTATGCCACTCCATTCCACTCACTTCACACTACACTATACCACTCTACGCCATACAACTCTATTCAGATTAATTTTTTTGTTTAGTTGATTAAAGCCATAACAAATAATCTCACAAATCATTCTAAAACGAAGATTCTAAAAACAAAATAGCTCTAATTCTATGTTTTTGTAATGTCAAAGAAATTTATATAGTTACTGGAGGTAACACTAAAAAATACTTATTATATGTAACATCTACAATTACATCATATATAAACATCAAAGTGCAATTCTCAATTACTTAAAATGTATCCATTAATAAAATTACATCGTGGTGTACATTTAAGTGAGATACTGTCATCAACAGCTTTAAACTTCAGGACCCTAGTTTTTATTTCGAACTCCACAGATGATAGAAAAGTAACAAGCCTACTGATGTGCACGGTGTCCTCTACCTTAAAGCGAGCAACCATGGCTTGCCGGCAGGAGTGTAGGCCCCGTACCAGGAAAGGAATTCTCAAGAGCTTCCTTCTCTCCTCCATTTGTGCAGGGCAGATAGAAAGAAAGTGTATAATGTCTTCTTGTGCTGCCCTGCATGAACGGCACTCAGCCGGAGCCTTTGACCCCTCTCCGGTTGGTGAAGTTAACAATGAGACACCAAGGGGCATATTTATACTCCGTTTGCGCCGGAATTGCGTCATTTTTTTTTACGCAATTCCGACGCAAAACTAACTCCATATTTATACTTTGGCGTTAGACGCGTCTAGCGCCAAAGTCCATGGAGTTTGCGTAATTTTTTTGCGTGGACACCTACTTTGCGTTAATGAGATGCAAGGTAGGTGTTCACGTCTAAAAAATCGACTCCGAGGCATGTGCGTCGTATTTATACTCCCGGGCAAAATTCACGCCCGGGAGTGGGCGGGTCAAAAAAAATGACGTACGGCCGCTTTTGCGCCGTTTTTTAGCGCCTGCAAAAGGCAGGCGTTAAGGGACCTGTGGGCTCTGAAGGAGCTCAGAGGTGCCCTCCCATGCCCCCAGGGACACCCCCTGTCACCCTTGCCCACCCCAGGAGGACACCCAAGGCTGGGGGGAGCCATCCCAGGGACATTAAGGTAAGTTCAGGTAAGTGTTTTTTTTTTTTTTTTTGTGGCATAGGGGGGCCTGATTTGTGCCCCCCTACATGCCACTATGCCCAATGACCATGCCCAGGGGACATAAGTCCCCTGGGCATGGCCATTGGGCAAGGGGGCATGACTCCTGTCTTTGCTAAGACAGGAGTCATTTCTATGGGGGTTGGGAGTCGAAAGAAATGGCGCAAATCGGGTTGAGGCGAAAAAATTGCCTCAACCTGACTTGCCCCATTTCTTGACGCCCAAGCCCCATATCCCCCTACGCCGGCGCTGCCTGGTGTACGTCGTTTTTTTCCACGCACAACGGCAGCGCCGGTGTTAACGCCAGCTAACGTCATTGATTAAATACGCCGCCCGCGTGGTGCTTCAGAATGGCGCTAGCCGGCGCTAATTTTTTTGACGCAAAACTGCGTTAGCGCAGTTTTGCGTCAAAGAGTATAAATATGGCCCCAAATCTGTATCTCATGTATCTCAATTTTGCATTTCACCAAAACAAGTTTGCGGTTTCAGCGTGGTGTAGTTATCAATAATCATCCAAGCATGCAACTTTGTGGTTAACGTGGCTTTGTCTTCAGGGAGAGAGGTCTTCTTAACTAGCAAATTTACTATATTTTTAAAAGCGGACTGAGAGAATTAAAAGCCCCAGAGCTCCAGCAGATTGAGTCTATTCATAGCTTCCTCCAGGTATATCTTTGGTGGGTTTAAAGGGTTCTCATTAATGGCAGATCATAAAGCGTCACTTACATTTCCACTACAGGCCAATTTCAGTTGATGGCAGGTCTTCCCTTAAGCCCTGTATATTGAAAATACTTATTTTGGGATTCCAAACTCTAGGCGTATCTGTGTAGTTGAAACATATTTTAAGAGACAATACTATCTATAGGTTCTTAGAATGTCATGCTCAATGACCATTGCGTCTCTGCCACAAAGCGCTTCTGAACCACACGCCATTGGCGGCCGCCCAGATCAGATCTTGGCGGGCGACTGAAGCCACCCGCCAAGGTCATAATAAATGCCCATGTCTTTGTGCAACTTATCTACATCCTATGTTCTTCTAAAAGCTGTTCGCTGTTCAGTCCTAGTTTGGCTGACTAGAACTACGTCATCTGCATAGACTAGATTGGAAATACAACATATATTTAACCTCGGAGAATGTGAGATGGCATTGTCCAATGCTTGTGAGACATAAGCCATAAACAGTTTAAACAAATACGGTGCCATAGCTCAGCCCTGTTTTAAGCCTTGCATTGTTGGAATTGCTCTCGGCATTCTTTCCCTCGCACCTAGTTTTATTCTGATCCAAGTCTTTGAATAAAAAAGCTGAATAGCTTTTAATAGCGGATCTGGTATGCCAAACTTATGTAGTTTGGCCCAGAGGATATTCCTGTCTACCGAATCAAACACTGCCTTGCAGTCCACAAAGCAGAGGCGCAAATTCTACTGGTTTCCCTTATTTTATCAACTAAGAGGGAAAGCAGCATGATATTTACAGCTGTTCCAGTACCCTTTACAAAACCTTTGATTTATTGGAATTAGCTTTTTCTCCTCCATCCAGCTGGTAAGAACTTTCAAGAGGACTGTAACAAACTGTTTAGCTTCAATGTCTACAAGCGCTATCAGTTGATAGTTTGCTGGGTCTGTTCTATCTCCACCTTTGAATATTGGCCTGTTTTTCGAGCATGCAAGGTTTCCAGGGTTATTTCCACTTGCAAGCTGTAATTAAACAGTATGCTCAGTTTCTCTTCCCAAAACTCCAGGTCATTCTTATATATGGCTTGGATCATTCCGTTCGGGCCGGGTGCACCATCTCGCCGGCTTAGATTTATGATCTGTTCTGCAGCGATCGGGGCTAACTTGCTTCCATAATTATACCCAGGTGACTTGTTGCACCCCTCTTTCTCTGGATACTTGCCTCTAAAATGTTTTGTTAAATGTTTGTTCCAGTTTGTTTCCATTATGTAGGGTATACAGAGCAGCTTCAAAGAACAGCTGACACTATTAACCATCTACCAGAAAATCTTCGAGTTACCTTATTTTACAGGCCTCAATAGGTTTCTGCTAATGTATCTGTTGTAACCATACATATTATGTATAACTTGTGTTCATATTAACGTGTATTATAGTTATTAGTTATTGTCAAAATGGATAAACAACAATATCCGTGTATAAGTTGAAAACTCATTTATTTGTATTAAGTTCTTGTAGTGGTATAGTCCAGCAGCTCCTAAGAATGTTGGGCATTGGAATGCCCTGGAGCTCGCTTTAGAATGTTGGAAGGACTGGGGGCAGTTGGAGTTGAAGGAACGATGTATGAGGAGCTTAGCGATTAAACAGCACATATACCTAAATCTTACCTGGGTATTTTATTATTTAATCAACTTACTTGTGGAACACAACATCTTTGATGGCGACGAGGATGGGATGCCTGCGCAGGGGGCAGTGAAGCTCCTCACCCCTGATTACCTTCATCGTTCAGCTGGATGTCTAGAAACTCCAGTGTGGCGCTTCGTTCTTCTGAGCCTAACGGTGATCCTTGGAGACTGTGTTGCAGTTCCTGTGCAGTGCTCAACCCTCGGTGGTATTTACAGGAAAGGACCGTTGTAACGAGGCGGGAAGCGTCCAGAGGTGAAGCACTTTTCTGGGTATAGTGAAGTTGAGGTGTTTCGTGTCTGTCAGGTATGATTCTGAGTGCCTCATTGCCTACGCACATGGCCTGAGGTAGTTGTTGCGATATTCTTCCCTGGATCACGATCCCACAATCTGGAGCGCCCAGAAGAGAAGCATTGCTCCTGTGTGTCGTGTTGTTTCCGTCAATTTCAGAATTTGAGAGTTGTATGCCGGTGTTGATTGCTGGTGGTAAGGTGACGAATTTTACCCCAGGGGAAGAACCATTGGCTGACAAGAGGATCTGGCTCGCAATTACAACGTCACGCTATCTGCGCAGCGTCGTGAGGAGGAGGTGCGACCCCGGCAAAGGGGCGTCGCTCCTCAATTGAAGTAGCACTGACGTCGTGGAAGCGGAGCCCGGCGTCGCTCTGTGTTCAAATCAGTAGAGGTGGAGCCCTGCATCCTGGCACCACACGATTCGGCGAGGTGGTACCTAATAAGAAGTAGAAGTGTCGCCGTTTAACGCCGAGGTAACGAGGAGCTGCATAGCTGGGATTAGCAGGGCACGGCGCTTTGCGAGAACGGCTCTCATGCGGATGAGTAAACGCTGTATGCAAGCTGACGCACATTTCGCTGAAATCAAGCGAGTTAGAATCTGCATCTGAAGGGAGAATGTTTCTTTGTGCTCAACAGTATTATTTATTGAGACTTTTACAGTAGGTGGCTAAGTTTGATTGGCGGCGAGTTAAAGCTAAAAAAAAAAAAAAATGTGAACTTGTGACAACTTTTACAATGGCGGCGGCTGGTATGTCACAGCCACCACCATTTTTGAACGAAATTGGTCAACCCGTTTTACCCTGGAAAGAGTGGGAAAAATTATTTGAATCTTACTTGATCGCAATTGGAGGGGAAAAATTCTCGGCATTGAGGAAACAGCATATTTTGTTACACAACCTGGGAGTACAAGGGCGTAAGGTATATGAAAATTTAATGGACCCTAATGATGGAGAGAATGGTGAGGGGGATGGCTTGAATGATTATGAGAGAACAGTCAGGAAGTTAGAGAGTCATTTCGGCCATAAAATCAATATTGTACTTGAGAGACATAAATTCTTTAGCAGGATACAAGCTAAGGATGAGAAAACATCAAGCTACATGGCGAGTTTGAGGGGACTGGCCAACACCTGTGAGTTTGGCAACCTTGAGGATTCCTTAATACGGGATCAGCTGGTAAGGTGTACCAATAATTTAAAAATTCAAGAAAAATTGTTAGTTCACAACCCAACCTTGAAGGAGGCTGTAGATATAGCCAAGGGGATAGAACATACGGTGGAATGCATGAAACTAATTAAACAGTCTCCGGGGGAAGAAGATGTCAAACAAGTTAAAGAGGTTAAAGCTCATCCTAAACAAGAGATTAGTGAACTTAGTCTAGGAGAAGATTGCAAAGTTCATGAAATCTACCTTAAGAAAATCTCTTCAAGTAACATAGAGGGGAGTAAAAGTAAGTGCTTTAGGTGTGGTAACAGCAGACATCTGGCCAACAATCCTATGTGTCCGGCCCGCAATTGCACATGTCGGAAGTGTGGTGCAAGGGGACACTATGCAAGGGTATGCAAGAATGAGAGAGGTGAGCGTAATGAGAAAAAGAATGTACATGTTATTGAAGAGACCCAAGATTTAAAGAACAAGTTTGTGCTGCAACTGAAAAATGTAAACGTGGGTGAAAAAGGGGGTACTCTATACCCTACTTGTGTTATCGATCTGGATGGTATAAGTGTAAAGGTTTTTGCAGACTCGTGTTCCCCATTTACGTTTATGGATTACAGTGTATATGAAAAGAATTTTAAGAATAAGGGGTATAAACTACAACCTGCAGACATTTCTCCTGGGGGTTACAACAATGACCCTATACCCCTGAGGGGTATGTTATGTCTCCGGATAACCTTTAAAGACCATCATACTAAAGGGAAGGTATACTTCACAAACAGGGGCTCCAATCTTTTAGGGTGGAGACACCAAAGGGAATTGGGTATCAAGCTCGACCCTAACGAAGATGAACCGGTTCTACAAGTGTGTGAGTCTAAGTGTGGCATGAGTGTTTGTGAGGAGTTTCCAGAGTTGTTTGGGGATAGATTGGGATTACTGAGGGACTACCAACACAAGATAAAGATGAAGGCGGATGCTATTCCTAAAGTCCATAAGGCCAGACCGATTCCCTACCTAATGCAGGAGTCTTTAAAACAAGAATTGAACAAGCTGGTAGAGTCAGGGGTCATAGAACCCATCGAAAGTTCAATATGGTTGGCCCCCATTGTAGTCACTAGTAAATCGGGAGGAAGAGGAATCCGGTTATGTGTTGACCTTAGGGACCTGAATGCCAACATATGGGTGGATAGGTTTCCCCTACCTAGAATCAGTGAGATGTTGAGCACCATGGGCCCAGCCAAATACTTTAGCGTGATAGACCTGTCCTCGGCATATCACCAGGTAGAACTTCATCCTTCCTCTCGTTCACTCACTTCCTTTATCACCCCATATGGAGCATTCAGGTTTTGCAGAATGCCTTTTGGCTTAGCCTCAGCGGCGGCTGTTTTTCAGCGCATCATGCAAAGCATATTGCAGGGCATAGACCGGGTATTGTGCTTCCAGGATGATATTCTCATTTATGGTGTAACGGTGAGCGAGCATGATGCTACCTTACGGAAGGTGTTTACGTCACTGGAACGTGCTGGTATGAATATTTGTAGAGATAAATGCCAAATAGGAGTGGAGTCAGTAGAGTATCTAGGCCATAAAATCACAAAAGATGGGGTGGAACCTAAACTCGACTTAGTGGTAGCTGTGAAAGAGGCACCTGCACCTTCCAACAAGCAGGAACTCAAATCATTCCTAGGTTTAGCTGAGTACATGGCCAAGTTTGTGCATAACTTTGCCGAGCTCACAGCTGCTATGAGAACTTTGCTAAAAAAAAATGTTCCATTTGAATGGAATACGGAATGTCACGAGGCTTTTAGCAAGGTGAAGGAAGCCATTGTGAATTCTCCAAACCTAGGAAAATTTGATTTCAAAAGGAAAACATGGGTCACTACGGATGCCAGTGGAAAGGGTCTGGGAGCCACTCTTTCTCAAGTTGTGGAGGGACAGGAAAGAATTATAGCATTTGCGTCCAGGTCACTGTCAGCTGCAGAGATTAATTATTCCACCATAGAGAGAGAAACGCTTGCATGTTATTGGGCCATCAATCATTTTAGTTTCTTCTTATGGGGTTTACCCTTCACTATTAGAACCGACCACAAACCCCTCACCAGTGTATTCACCATTAAGGGAAGAGAACATGCCACCCCACGCATTGCAAAGTGGATGTTAGGATTGGAAGGATATAATTTTGGGGTGGAGTACGTTCCTGGAAAAAATAACGTTGTGGCTGACTTCCTATCCAGATCACCGAGGAGGGTTGGAATAGAGGAGGGAAGGAACACCCTTGAACCTGTCCTACACATAGAATTGGCTGGTCTTACGAGGGATGAGTGGATAGAGAAAAACTCGTCTGATTCTGTATTAAAACTGCTTAGGGAGAAAATTGTCAAAGGTTGGCCAGAGAGAGCTAGATATCTCGAAGAAGAGCTCAAAGGATATTGGGAAGTGAGGGCGGAACTCCACATATTTGAGGACATGATAATGAGAGGTGAGAGAGTTATACCTCCGTGCGAGTTGTGGAACAAATTGGTGAGTCTAGCCCACGAAGGGCATCTAGGGAGGAATCTCACCAAGAGTAGACTTCGAGCATCCTATTGGTTCCCCACCATGGATAGGTTAGTGGAAGACGCAGTAAGGGATTGTATCAGTTGTGCTCAGAGTGATAAGACTAATGTCACAAGGAAGGCCCCATTGTCTCCGATTCCTGTTCCAATTAAACCATGGGACAAGTTGGGATTGGACATCTTAGGACCCTTATCTCAAATGGGTGTCAAAGGCAAGTTCATTTTTGTGCTAGTGGATTACCACTCGCACTGGATAATGTTAAAAATAGTAAATCAGGTGACTACCCAAGAGGCCATTGATTTCCTGTCGGAGGCTTTCTTGAGGGAAGGGATACCCAGCACCCTAGTGACCGACAACGGTGTGCAGTTCACCTCAGAAGCAATGAGAGAGTTTTTGGTGAAATGTGGTATACACCATTTTAGAACAGCGTTATACAACCCCCGTGCGAATGGTCTAGTTGAGAGAGCCAATAGGATGATAAAGGAATGTTTGCAATTGGCGTCAATAAGACAGGTACCGGGTGAAGTAGCTATTAAGCAAATGTTGTGGTCGTATCACACCACGCCAAATTTGGTTACGGGGATTTCACCATTCCTTTCACTCAAAGGCAGGCAACCAGGTACCAAACTTAAGCCTAATTGGCTGAAGGGAGGGGAAACATTTCCTGAACAGCGAGAGGAAACTGCAACTAAAATCAGGCAACACCAGGAGAAATACAGGAAGTGGTATGATAATCGTTATGGCGTCCAGAGGAGACCATGGAGGGTGGGACAATGGGTTAAAATTAAGCTTCCTGAACACAAAAAAAAAATGGTAGCAGGTTTTCTCAACCTAAAAGAATCATTAAGGTGAAAAGGAATGTTGTAACGCTAGAAGATGGCAGAGTGTGGAGTATGGACAGAATCTCATGCTGCAAGGAACCAATGGGTATGCCCATACTGGATTCTGACGAGGAAGTGGAAGACGCACCGGAGTGTTATTCACAGAACAGACATGCCAGGACCACTAAGCGCCCGTTATGGCACAAGGACTTTGTTTTTGATCAGTAAGGAAGGGAGATATGTTGTAACCATACATATTATGTATAACTTGTGTTCATATTAACGTGTATTATAGTTATTAGTTATTGTCAAAATGGATAAACAACAATATCCGTGTATAAGTTGAAAACTCATTTATTTGTATTAAGTTCTTGTAGTGGTATAGTCCAGCAGCTCCTAAGAATGTTGGGCATTGGAATGCCCTGGAGCTCGCTTTAGAATGTTGGAAGGACTGGGGGCAGTTGGAGTTGAAGGAACGATGTATGAGGAGCTTAGCGATTAAACAGCACATATACCTAAATCTTACCTGGGTATTTTATTATTTAATCAACTTACTTGTGGAACACAACAGTATCCTGTTGTAATCTGCAGTCTTCCCAAAGGATTTATTATAAGATTTCCTCAGATAGCGTAACTCCGCAGGATGATGCACATTGGTCTCTTTGCCTCTTCGTGCTTGGTTAAGCGTCTTCTTCACCAGCCACACCGATGCAGAGCAGCGTCTTGATCCAACGAGCAAGAGCAAGATTGACTCAGAACAGACTTTAGCAGGGGTGCTTTTTGCCTATTTGTTGTTTAAAGTGGAGGAAAGAACTGCCCACATCTTAAACCCATAACTTTACCTGGTTAGGTCGGGTAGACTCAAGTGTATCTAAAATCTAAAATATGTTTGACTGATAGTTCAGTCTGTTTGGCTGATAGTTCAATGGTATCTATTGATTTAGCAAATCACTTAATTCTTTTTTATTTACACATATGAGTTGTTCCAGTGTTATATTTAACTTCCTCATATTTTGGTGGCAGAAAAGCCAGGGTTATTGATTGAAAAAAGTGGTAACTGTCTGGCCTAGGGTCTGTACAGATGGTTTCAACTACTGGAAAAAGAAATGTTGCCACAAAAGTATAGTCTAATATTGATTGATTGATTGATTGATTGTAAGAAGAGTAGCGGACGTATGCTGGGAGTGCATCCCATGGTGGTCTTCCATTTAGTGATCCTAACCCTAGTTGCTCCAACTCCTGTGCCAGTGTGGCACCTATTTTATCTCTGAACTTAATATTCATTGATTACACAACGTCTCCAGGAATACTCCAAATGCCGTTGGACTAGAGTTGACCTCCTCACTGATTAGTAAAGACGAGGTATTACCAATAGCTCTCCTTAAAATAGACGTGGGACCTTTTTTGGGATCTACTTGACTGCCCGACTCCATTCATCTTGGTGCCTGGTTTGTGATATGTTGATTTCCTACTGAGGGAGCCATTGAGTTTTTCAGTAGTAGAATTGTTGGACATCCAAGGTGACCACAGGATCTAATTGTAATTCCCCATTATTCGAGAAGAGCCTTTTGTTTCAGCACTTCGTATGCAGTTTTCCTATTTTCCCAGGTGACTAAGGTGGCTTCTCTTTCATGTGCTGCTTGCGGTGGTAGGAAAGCTATGGATTATGTATCTGAACTGGCCAATGACTCCGGTGGTGGAAATTCTTTTACTAACCTCAGGATATTTCCCCGATTCAGTACATCAAAGGGACCCCATGAGCTATACTGGGGAATGAATAGAAGCTTGTCACCAACTTGTCCCTCATCCAATATGTGCTTCTTAGCTCTTCCTGCAGGCCAATTTGTGAAGATTTTTGACTGAGTTTCATTACAGGAGCCCCATCACTTGTCTTAATTTTTGTTATTGTACCAGGTACAGCAATAGCTCCTTTTTGCTGTGCTTTGGGTCGATGTACTTACAGAGCTGGAGGGAGCACTGGGCCATGTCCCTTTGCCAATATTAGGAAAGTTTCAAGGGTTTTGTCTACAGCTGAGGTTTTTTCTAGGGTGGAGTCAGCTGGGAGATATGATTGTTCTCCAAGTTCTGAGGAGGGGGGGGTTTATGCACGGTGCATAGCATGCTAGCTGAGATTGTTTTGTTTTCTATAATTAATCTATTTTTTTGCTTGACTTTGGGAATTTCCCTTGCGTTAGCTCTATGTGGTCTGGGAGATTTTGTAAAGGAGCCTTTATCCCAGTGCATTTGTGACAACATATTCATTTGCATATGCCCTACTGTGTTGGAACTCCCACTTAGACCAATCGTTTGTGCTGTTATCCTCTTCTGATGTGTTAGTTTTAATTTGTGTCTCAGATTCTTGGATGTCTATAGAGGGGCCCTTAATTGCTGTTGCATTGCATGGTGCTTACTGCTTGTCTATTCGCTCAGATTGCAAATGGGGCCATACAAAAATGGGAAATAAATTCTCCATACTGCTGTTTTTCCCAGAGCTTGGTTTGTTCTTGATTGACTCATAACATTTTCTGCTGGGTTGCACTTCTGAGATATCGACGACAGATGAGGTAAGTAAACCAATATTTTCTGGTTCTTTTGGTTCTCTTGGGAGAGCACATGGGATCAATATTGCTGGTCTAATGAGGATAAGACTGGCTAGTTTAGTGTTAATACACTAATAAAGAAGAGGTAAGGTCCCACTTGGATAGACAGGATTTTGAAATATCAAAGTGCCAATAGTTCGCTGATTTTGCAAGAATGAGATTACACTGAGAATTGTAATTGCTCCACTTCGGGTTTTATTGCAGAGAACAAGTAACTCTCAATTAGGGTGCAGCAAAAGGGGGATCCCACACAGACGAAGAAACTCAGCCAACACGTGTTTCGCCCTTCCGGCGCGTACGCCAGGGCTTTCTCAAGGCTGAAAGAAAAGGAAACAGACAACGACTGAAAAAACCGACTGGAGGAATAATTAAATTATTTTGTAATAAAGGGAAAAGAAAATAGAGCCAAAAAGTGAAAACCCAGAATCCATGGGAAAAAACGTTCAACACTGCAGTCTGGTGCACATGCAGCTTATTACAAGTTATTGAAAAACCAAGAGAGACAAGAATGAAGAAAAATTAAGGAATGATGGGCATAAAGGATTGTGGTTACAATTGTTATTACATGTGCCCATACGAGTTAAAAGGTGTGAGATATATTAAGGAAGATGAAGGAGTACGGGAGAGGGCATGCGAAGATTGTCTACAAAGTATAAGAGAAAATGTGAGACGAATAATTGTCAATAGAGTCAAGGATTGAATAGTGTCCCAAAGGTTAGGAAGAAAAAAGAAGGATATAAATAATTAGTTTATATGTAAATATAAGGTTGAAGGTGATCTAGAATCCCTATTAGTGGTGCCGCTCCTAAGAATATTAGTAAGAGTGGGAGATCAGGAATAAAAGGGTGCTGAAGTTGTCTTCCACAAACCTGGATACCGTTGTCAGGGATAGCTTTGAAACACTGCATATAGTTCCAAACCTACCATGTTATGTAGATCAAGTTCGGCTTGTACAGACAATCAACTGTATAAGAATCAATTCATATGGTAAATCTGCAGAATAGATAAATGTACATAACATTGTGACATCTAAATAACATTAGCTAACCCATGATTACAAATAAACCAAAATCTATGTGTATCTATATATCTATATTAGAGAAAAAGAACGAAAATACAAGTAGTCACTATTATGTGAGGGCACTCAAAAAAATCCATCACGAGTATGCCCCCCAATTACAAACAACAAGACAGTTCGGGAAGGCTAATTATTAATCCTATAGGAGCATGTCAAGAGTAAAAAAGGTATACCTGTAGGGAAAGTATAACAAAGATGTGGGCGTAATTAACAAGGGAGTGGCGTTAAATATGTTAGAAAAGGTAACCTGACTAGGGGTTACCTTGGATAAGTCTGATAGCGTCTGAAAGTAACATGGCGTAAGGGTTGCTAAAACAAAACCCCCGTCTCACCTGCTTATAGTCGTTGCACGCATAGAGTGCAGGCATTCACGTCCGTCGCGGTATATGTTAAGAACGAAGGCAAGCTCGCCGACAAAAATACTGCTTTTTATTCATGTGTGGTGGGATGTGTGTCCTACCTCAATGCTGTAGAGGTAGAGACAGGACTAAGAGTGCCTGACTTCATAATGAGTCTTAAACATGGGTGAATGGAGCCATATTGGATTTTAGAGAAACCCGGAGCCATCTTTTAACAATGTCACTCTCGTCCAGAATAAAGGACGAGGTGAGAGAATATGCAGAAAAGAGTCTTTAAAATAAAATAATGGAACTATTATGAAAAAACACCAATCTAATACAATAAAGGACAGTGTAATTAGAAAAAGGTGTAGTTAAAAAACCTTGCACTGTACCATATTGCAAAAAAGTCAGGAAAGTGATGGGCCTTGTCAAGGGAAGACACCGATTGATAGTGCGCTTTTTAGGGAGTAAAAAAGAAAAAATTATGTAAACAAAAACAAATGCCTAAAAAGGAGTGAATTATGAGCAGGAAAATATAACAAAAAAGAACATAGAGAAAACAATTAGAGAAAAAGTGAGAGAATAGAAAATTAGAAGATAAAGGGAAACAATAAAAGACAGGCAACAGAGATTGTTTAAGACGTATGGAAAACAAATAGCTCATAATGGTAATGGAACATAGATAGTGCTTTACATTAGCCAATAATGCCATTCATGATCTTTGTTGAGTCCATTGTTCTTCGTCTGTGTGGGATCCCCCTTTTGCTGCACCCTAATTGAGAGTTACTTGTTCTCTGCAATAAAACCCGAAGTGGAGCAATTACAATTCTCAGTGTAATCTCATTCTTGCAAAATCAGCGAACTATTGGCACTTTGATATTTCAAAATCCTGTCTATCCAAGTGGGACCATACCTCTTCTTTATTAGTGCATCTTTTTTGGAGGATTTGGGTCCATGTCCTCCGGTTAAGCTCCCACGCTCTCAAAAAACAGCATTCTATACAGGAAGTGCACAGTGTGGACCCTTTCCCTTGATGGAGAACTCTTTGTTACCTAGTTTAGTGTTAATGCCTGTAACATACACCGCTAAGATATTAAGCAAATCCACCTGTAGGTCAAGTTTATTTGATTGATAATTTAAGGCATCAACAGTCCTTTGAAATTTTTATTAAAAGTATGTTCCAAGTACTGTTGGATGAGTCTGCCATTATGGGTGTGTCATCATGGCAGTCTATTGCTGGTTCTTATGCCTCCAAGGCAGTGGCATAACAAGGCACTTGATGCCCCCGCAGTGCGGGGGGCCTCGAGCTCCAGGGGGTCCCCTCAACACAGTACTCTGGCTTGAGAGCTCCTGAGTAAGTGCAGTGGGTAGCCCCTCCATGTACTTTGCAGCCTGGGGCCCTCAAGTTTCGTTACGGCACTGCTCCGGGGGCTTGGATAGCCCTATGTGAACACTGGCTTCATAATCTGTTGTTTCTCTTCTGTTGACTTATGAGATGTTCCAGCAGTTATCTCTAACTCTAAGTCTTGTACAGTTATGGCAAAGGAGTCTAGCTCATTTAAGGCTTTCTCTTCTGATATAGCTCTGTCATGGACTGTTGTTACTGCTATAAGTTCAATGTTATGGATAGCCTTAGGACTGTTATCTGGCTCCCTTTTGCCATTTATTGGCCCGAACAGGGCAATTCCTTCTCAAGGTGGCGGTGAGTGCTACTCTGAGCTGGCAGGGCTGCAAGCATTCTAAGATTTTCTTCTGGGCTTGTCGATCCTTCTGACACCGTAAGCTGTAGTGTCTTTGGTGTTGACAGGCGCTTAGATTGCTCATCTTCTGTTAATTTTGTTGTGGCCCAGGATGACCACTGAAATGCTTTTCTCCTTTTCACGTTCTCTTTTTCATTCACCGAATCTCCTGCATGGGCTAAAGACTTTACTGGGTTTGATGTTTTCTCATCCTTTATTATGATTGGATTCTGCAGGGTTATAGACCTGTCAGTTCGCTAGTTGCTGAAAAGAATTGCTGCATGGGGTCCTTCAGGAAGCTCAACTTCGGAAGATGGTTCAGTCCACTTTCATATAGGTCAAATGAAGGCAAGATCAAAGGGAGAGGGGCTTCTGTGACTTTTCTTTTTCTTCTCTTTTGGTCCAAGAGTAACTGACATTTGGTTGTATGCTCTGTTAGTTGTAGTGGCCTCCGGACCTTGCCCAACCTCATTTTTACCCAGTATTGGCAGCCGTAAACTATTTAAACACATGCAGACCTTGTAGTGCAATGGGCAGCAGCAGTCCACTGTGCCCCTGTCAACAATGGCAGCTCTCGTCCTTAGCTTCCCTAAGACACTTCACCCTGCCATTGTCTGTAATGACTGTACTTTTCTGTGTCTGTCAACCGGCAGCGGGAGTTACTGGGCCTCCACTGGACTCTGCTGGCCCTCTCTGACCTCCTTGGTCCTCCTTCCACTTACAAATTTGCAACTGGAACTGTAAACAGGAAGCAGGATTTTACTCAGGAGCGGGGCAGCACAAAGAGGGAGGCAAGCTGCACCAGAACCTAGTCCGGCAGCTTCTGCACCCCTCGAGCATTACCCTCAGAAAGATGCTAGCACCACCTAACTTTGTATTGCCACTCTCCCTCTGCATGTGCTCAAAGAGCTCCGGTGGTGTGGTGCTTTCCAGAGGCGTCTCCGAAGAAGAGGTAGTGGGCATGCTAGAGAGGGTTTTACCCCAAAGCTTGAAAGCCAGAGTCAAAAGCTAGAAGCAAAAGAACTTGTGGATCGGGGATGGGGTGAGAATTAGCATAGCATTAGAGGTGCAGGGATGGAGTGCTGCAGGGTCCGCCTCTCCCAGATGACTATATGTTGTGTAGCTGTCCCGCACTGCCCACACTGCACTACCCCCGTCACCAGCCCATGACCAGTCTAGAGACCGCTGCTATTTTCTTTATACGGCTCTCGAGGCAACCTCTCCTCAGCATCTGGACTTCTAACTGCTGTTGTTCTTGCAGCCACTGTGGCAAACTCACCTCCACTTGTCTGGACCTCTGTCTGATCTGCGCTGTGTTCTCTCACTCTGCTATGTGCTTCTGCTGGCTAGCTACACAGAGATGGAGGAGACTGGCCCGGTGAAGCAGCTCTTGGCACTGCGAAGAAAGCAGCAATACCAAAGAAGCACTTCAGTCTACACCACTCTACTCTGTCAATCCACTCCACTCTACAACACTCTTCACCGCTTCAGTCTATGCCCCTGCACGCAACTCCACTCCAATCTATGCCACTCTACTCTATGCCGCTCCACGTCTCTGCACTCCACTCCTCACAGTGCTACTCGTCAGGATTCTATGCCACTCTACTCCATACACTGCCACTTTACACCACTCTACCCTACGCCACTCCATTCAACACCACTCCACCCCAATTCACTCTAAGCCACTCTGCTCTATACTGCTCTACTCAACCACATGCCACTCTACGCTACACTACTCAACACCACCTTACTCTATGACACTCTATACCACTTTACATCACTCCACTCTACTCCACTTCACTCAACCCTATACCACTTTACTCCACTGTAGACTACTCCAAGCTACTCCATGGCACTCTACAACACTCCACTCCACACCACTCCACTCTAGGCCACTATACTCTATGCCACTCCACTCTACTCTACGCCACTCTACGTCACTCTAATCCACTCCATTCTACACCACTCTACACCATTCCACTACACTTCACTCTAAGCACTGTACTCTGAACAACTCTACTCTAAGCCACTCAACTCTACGCCCCTTCACTCTATGTCACTGTACTCTATGCTCCTCCACTCTATGTCACTCCACTCTACACCACTCCACTCTATGCCACTCTAGCCTAACCCACTCAACTCAACGCCACTCTATGGCACTCAATTCTATGCTGCTCTACACAATGCTACTTTATGCCACTCCATTCTATGCTGCTCTATTCTAAACTCTATGCCACTCTACCCTACACCATTCTACTCTTTGCCACTCCAGTACACTCTATGCTACTCTATGCCATTCCACTCTATGCCATTTTGCTCCACTCTCCTCTATGCCACTCAACTGCACTCTACTCTATGCAACTCTACATCACTCCACTCCAGTCTACACCACTTTACACCACTCCACTCCACTTCACTCTATGCACTGTACTGAACCACTCTAAGCCACTCCACTCTATGTCACTCCACTCTACGCTACTCCACTCTGCCACTCTCACATATCCCACTCGACTCTATGCCACTCTATGGCACCTAACCCTATGACACTCCACACAATGCTACTGTACGCCACTCCATTCCATGCAACTCAACTCCACTCTATGCCACTCTCCTCTACACCACTCTACTCTTTTCCACTCCACTACACTCTTTCCTACTCTATGCCACTCTGCTCCACTCTCCTCTATGCCGCTGTACTCCACCCTGGTCTACGCCACTCTCCTCTATGCCACTGTACTCGGCACCATTACGCCACACCACTAACTTTTTGTCAGGCTGAACAGCAGTCACATTGCTGTACAAGATGGCTAACAGACATTGTCAAAGCCAATATGCTCACATAGGTGCAAGTATAAATGCCACACTAACAACACATTTATACCATCATAATGCTTGCTGGCAAATGCAGATTTTAGTTACTTTTCAGCCATTCATCCCCTTAATGCCTCATATCTTTGGTCGATTTAAGTTTGGTTCTTTAAGTTACTTATACCCACAACAGTACTACACTACACCACTGTAGTCTATGCTTAGAATAGTGTATTGTTAGATAGTTTTAGTAAGCAAACAGGATGCCTTGTAAAAGTGGTTAGGGTTGCCCCCCGAAACTTTCCATCATTGGTTAGGGAGAATCCAGATATTCAGGAGCCATCCCTACCTACTGGTTACTAACCTACAAATAAATAGACTTCACCACCAGCTTCTTAGAATGTTTTCTGGAAATGCGGAAGAACAGAAGAGAACTGAAACTGCTGTCTGAGGCCTGTGAAGAGACCTGGAGAGCTGGAGCTGCTCTCAATGGTACCCAAGACAAAGAAGTAGACTCCAAGATTATTTTGATGGCTTCCTGTGTGGCTACACGGACATCAAAAGCTGTAAGAGGCTTTTTTCATAGAGTGATCACTTGCAACTATAAGAAGACTTTGCCCTGCTTGTAGCCTCTTCTGGTGTGAATCATGATCCCTAATTGCTGCCCCCAAGAACCTAAGAACATTAGTGGTGGACTTTTTCTGACCTGTCTGAAAATGTTGGACTTCCAGATCTCCGTAGGTTTGAGAACAACCATTCAAGTCAGCCCACCCAAAGTGCAACCTCACTGGGCAAGAAAATCAGGTTGGTTACGATCAGAACTTTCTGTTGCCTAAAAAATCCAATTCAGCGGACCCTCACAGCAAGCCTGTTGACTTCCCAGATACAACCTGCTGCCATGCACCCACTAGAGGAATCCAAGCTCCAAAAAAGAGAGTAAGGCCCTCATTTAGTTTTTTGTGGATGGGTTTACTATATCACAAATGTAACGGATATCCAACCCACGTAGGCCCATATTTATACTTTTTTAGCACTGCATTTGCACCCTTTTTTGATGCAAAAGTGGCACAAACTTGGAAAATACAATTGTATTTTGTAAGTTTGCACCATTTTTGCATCAAAAAGTGGCACAAATGCTGTGCTAAAAAGTATAAATATGGGCTTTAATTACAAATGCTATAGAATTTAAAGCACTTGTAATAAGCTAGAGAGGATATCGGTCACTTTGTGACAGTGTAAACCATCTGCCAAACTCTAAATCAGGCCCTGAGTACAGATGTAAAATCTTGACCAGAGGAAGGCATTAAAAGTATCCTGCTGAAGAAAGGACTTCCCTGGACATGAAATTTGACTTTTCTCACTCTGACTTTTTCATCACAATAAATTAGTTTATTTAGATTGTAATCTAATAAATAACAAAGTACATGTAATAATCTATCGGAAAATCTTTATTTAAAAGCCTCAATCATATATGCATAATACATCTAAAAAGATCTTTATAACTCCATTTCATTAATGACAATTAAAAACCTACCCACCGCGCAGATAATATCCAAAGATTCCATCCAAAATAATAATCTTTCTGGTTTCTTATTTTTTATTTAGAAAGAATAGGCTTTAAAAATGTTATTTTCAGTCTTTTCAAAAATAGATAATCAAATAAAACACGAGCTATATTACATTTAAAATGTACACCATATTTAACATTTTCCATCAATATCACAAATCAGGAATGCAATCTCTGGAAGTACAAAAAATGGATTACAACCTATTATAAACATTAGATCCACTTGGCACATGTTGACATTTGGCAAGTAGTCTAAATATTGATAATTCAATTGGTCTATCCATTAATCAATTAATCAGCTACTTTTTATCATTTAAATAAAACAACTCACTTCTTGTTTCCAAAGATGTTGAAGATATGACTCCTTTTTTGTTGGAGCAATGAGGCAATCAAGCTCTGACAACTGTACATCCAGGCTATTATTCAGCCTTACCAAATTTCTCCTTACCCATTGAACCTAGGTTGTTTCACTATTGACAATTTGTTTCTTGACAATAATTTGCAGTTTTACCCGGTTGTTCACTTTTGGACTTCTCCCAAAATTGCATCACGTTTCATTCTGCTAAATATCTCCCATGCTGGTAATGTTGCTGCTGTTCTAATTGCCTGGACAGTACAATTTTATGGCAAACTAAACAGATTTTTTAGGCAGCAACCCTTGATAATATTCAAATTCTACCTGCTATCCAGGCATACAATCTTAGCCCAAGATATCATCTGTGGCTGTATCATTGCTGAGTATGCCTTCCATACTAGCCTTGATGATGGGCTGTAATAACTTTTGTTGAATTTCTCTGGGCCTGATGCTGCTGTTAGAGAGTTTGACTTTATCATCTTTATATGATAAGACCAACTTGAACTTTTAAGGAACTAGATACCTAGAGATTTGCAGGAATACAGTTCCTTCAATTTAGTAGAGTCCATAAATAATGTAACCTTGTATTTTGCCTACCAAATTCATGACATTTGATGCATACAAATCTACCATAATTTCCTGTCTCTACAACAATTAAACAATTTGGTAGATTTGCTTTGCAATCCAACCTGAGTGTTATCCATTATTATTAGGTCATCTGCATACAACAAACACAGGATGTAGATTCCACCCATTTTCAGTGAAAATAATTGAGTATTAGCAAGGGCTATAAGAAGAGTTTATAGAATGGGCAAATAAAAGAAGAGCTAATAGAAAGCCTTGCCTCAGGACATTTTCCTATTAAGATTTTCCTTGAGCATGTCCCTTCTTTGTCAAGTTCTGCTCTGGCCCAATTATCTTTATGCAGTTCTTTTAAGAAAAAGAGCAAGTCCATGAGAATTTCCAATATGCTCAATCTTTCAATCACTCAATCAGTAGCGTGCAAACTTGTCAGCCTGAGGGGTCGCCAGGCACTTATGTGAGGCTGCAGGTCTTGCCTTCCCACAATCCCTCCCACAATTAACTAAGTTAAATGCTGCTCAGAAGCCAACAAAACAACAGAAAAAATCTCTCAACACAATCTACTTTTGAGTGAGTGACAATGGGTTAAAACAGTAGTTGAGAGTCGAATGTCCCTCTTGTAAAGCTTCAGTATTAAATTATTTTACCTCCACCGTTCATTCAGTCTTTGAAGTAGTTTTTTCAAAAACAATTTATTTCCTATGTCCAGTAAACATATTAATCAATAGTTTTTCAGTTGTAATGTGTCTTCATTTTATATCTTGGTTCGATAATAGCTGCTTCCAACTATTTGTGAATTTGCCTGTCGTAATTAACTTTTGGTATACTGTCAGTAATAACCTGGTTCAATAATCTATGTTTGTTTTGATCACGGTTGCTGATAAATTATCTGGTTCTACTTCTCTTGCTAGTTTTCATGTGGATGTTATGGGGCAGATTTACTAAGGACTTATGGTGCCCTTGTGTGATGCAAGTTGTCACAAGGCAATGAACGGTCATAACTGGGATTTGCTAAGCCACACAAAGCCACTTTGTGTGGGTTTGTGTGGTTCAGTAAATACAAAGTAACACAACTCTGAACATAGAGCATCCTTTTATTTTTTATTACTTTGTCTCGGGTAGGCTTTACATGCGTGGAGCATGAGCATTTTCATGCATCCACCCATGTATTTTGACACAAACATGGATTTACAAAGACTTGTAACCCTGAGTTTACAACAAAGTGGTTTGCCTACCAAAAAGAGGCATGACGAGTAGAAATATCTTTATTTCTCTTCATTAATACCTCTTTACACATGTTGCATTTTGCCCACACATAGAAAGAAGAGTATGCCCCTAAGGATAGGCTTTGTGTGGGAAGATGAGCCTTCCTGCACATAAACAACCCTGCCCAACTTGCACTATGGTGCATGGGTGCCTCCGTTGGCATTAGGCAGCATACAGTATGCTAGGGCAACGAGAGAGATGAAATGAGACTGATGAAATCAGAAGGAAAGGAAATCCACCACAAGGATAATAATATATACTTGCATATGTTAATGTTTCATATTAAGACACCATGGGTGGTATGTAAGTGGTTAGTGGGTGGTATAAATTAGGAGTCATTCTGTCTCTGAATTTTTCTTTTATCACTTATTCTTTCTTTCTCCTTTCTTGTAGGAGGCTGGCCTGGCTTATAGTGGGAACCCTGTGGTACTTACACCTTGTGCCAGGTCCAGTTATCCTGTATTAGTAGAATAGAGGTGTTTCTAGCAGCTTAGGCTGTTAGAGGTAGCTATGGCAAAGCAGCTTAGGCTGAACTAGGAGACATGCAAAGCTCCTACTATACCACTTATATCATATAGCACAATATCATAAGAAAACACAATACTCAGAGTTACTCGAAATAAAGGTACTTTATTTTAGTGGCAATATGCCAAAAGTATCTCAGAGGATACCCTCGCTTAGGAGGTAAGTAATATACACAAATTATATGTACACAAACCCCAAACAGGTAAGTAACAGTAAGAAAAGTAGTACAAACAATGTAGAATCACAATAGGATGCAATAGGTAGACATAGGCCTAGGGGCAACAAAAACCATATACTCCAAAAGTGGAATGCGAACCACAAATTGACCCCAGGCCTATGGGAGACTGTAGAGGGTCGCTGGGACTGTGAGAAAACAGTAAGGGTGTCCAAAATACCCCACCACAAGACCCTAAAAAGTAGGAGTAAAGTTACCCTACTACCCCGGAAAGACAGAATAGTCGTGATAGGGGATTCTGCAAGAACCACAAGCACCAGCAAAACACTGAAGACGGATTCCTGGACCTGACGACCTGTAAAGGAAGGGGCCCAAGTCCAAGAGTCACGTAAGTGTCCAGGGGTGGCAGGAGCCCACTAAACCCCAGATGAAGGTGCAAAAGGGCTGCTTCTGGGTGGAAGAAGCCGAAGATTCTGCAACAACGAAAAGGGCTAGGAACTTCTCCTTTGGATGGAAGATGTCCCACGGCGTGTTGGAGGTTGCAGAAGTGTTCCTACGCAGAAATACCGCAAACAAGCCTTGCTAGCTGCAAGAGTCACAGTTGAGGATTTTGGGTGCTGCTGGGGACCAGGAAGGGCCAGGATGTCGCCCCTTGGAGGAGGAGACAGAGGGGGTACACAGCAACTCAGAGAGCCCCCGTACAAGCAGACAGCACTTGCAGAAGTACCAGGACAGGCACTTAGAAGATCTGAGGACAGCAGTCGACTTAGAGTCACAAAGGAGGGTCCCACGACGTCGGAGTCCAACTCAGGGAGTTGGGCAATGCAGGATGGAGTGCTGGAGACCCATGCTAGGCTGTGCACAAAGGAAGTCCTGGAAAAGTGCACAGAAGCCGGAGCAGCTGCAAATTACGCAGTACACAGGTTTGCTGTCTGGCGTGGGGAGGCAAGGACTTACCTCCACCAAATTTGGACAGAAGGGCCACTGGACTGTGGGAGACACTTGGACCCAGCTCCTGTGTTCCAGGGACCATGCTTGTCAGGATGAGAGGGGACCCAGAGGACCGGTGATGCAGAGGTTTGGTGCCTGCGTTGGCAGATGGAAGATTCCGTCGACCCACGGGAGATTTCTTCTTGGCTTCCAGTGCAGGGTGAAGGCAGACAGCCCTCAGAGCATGCACCACCAGGAAACAGTCGAGAAAGCCGACAGGATGAGGCGCTACAATGTTGCTGGTAGTCGTCTTGCTACTTTGTTGCGGTTTTGCAGGCGTCCTGGAGCAGTCAGCAGACGATCCTTGGCAGAAGTTGAAGAGGGAAGTGCAGAGGAACTCTGGTGAGCTCTTGCATTCGTTATCTGAGGAATAGCCCAGAGGAGAGACCCTAAATAGCCAGAAAAGGGGGTTTGGCTACTGAGAAAGGAGGCTTGGCTACTGAAACAGGTAAGCACCTATCAGGAGGGGTCTCTGACGTCACCTGCTGGCACTGGCCACTCAGAGCTGTCCATTGTGCCCCATCACCTCTGAATCCAAGATGGCCGAGGTCTGGGACACACTAGAGGAGCTCTGGGCACCTCCTCTTGGAGGTGCTTGTCAGGGGAGTGGTCACTCCCCTTTCCTTCGCCCAGTTTCGCGCCAGAGCAGGGCTGGGGGATCCCTGAACTGGTGTAGACTGGCTTATGCAGAGACGGGCACCACCTGTGCCCATCAAAGCATTTCCAGAGGCTGGGGGAGGCTACTCCTCCCTAGCCCTTCACACCTATTTCCAAAGAGAGAGGGTGTAACACCCTCTCTCAGAGGAAATCCTTTGTTCTGCCTTCCTGGGACTGGGCTGCCCAGACCCCAGGGGGGCAGAAACCTGTCTGAGGGGTTGGCAGCAGCTGCAGTGGAGACCCCAGAAAGGCAGTTTGGCTGTACCCGGGTTCTGTGCTAGAGACCCGGGGATGCATGGAATTGTCCCCCAAATACCAGAATGGTATTGGGGTGACAATTCCATGATCCTAGACATTTAACATGGCAATGTTCGGAGTTACCATTGTGACGCTACATATAGGTAGTGACCTATATGTAGTGCACCCGTGTAATGGTGTTCCTGCACACACAAAGTCTGGGGAATTCACCCTGAACAATGTGGGGGCACCTTGGCTAGTGCCAGGGTGCCCACACACTAAGTAACTTGACACCTAACCTTCACCAAGTGAGGGTTAGACATATAGGTGACTTATAAGTTACTTATGTGCAGTGAAACATGGCTGTGAAATAATGTGGATGTTATTTCGCTCAGGCTGCAGTGGCAGTCCTGTGTAAGAATTGTCTGAGCTCCCTATGGGTGGCAAAAGAAATGCTGCAGCCCATAGGGATCTCCTGGAACCCCAATACCCTGGGTACCTAGGTACCATATACAAGGGAATTATAAGGGTGTTCCAGTGTGTCAATGAGAACTGGTGAAGATAGTCACTAGCCTGCAGTGACAATTGTGAAAAGCAGAGAGAGCATAAACCCTGAGGTTCTGGTTAGCAGAGCCTCAGTGATACAGTTAGGCACCACACAGGGAACACATACAGGGCATACATTATGAGCACTGGGGTCCTGTCTGGCAGGATCCCAGTGACACATGGGCAAAACAAACATATATACAGTGAAAATGGGGGTAACATGCCAGGCAAGATGGTACTTTCCTACATTTCTGCATCTCAACGAGCACTCGAAGGGCTATCATGGCCATGAGAAAGTATTGGGGGGTTCTCCAGGGATGAGGAAGTTGGGAACAAGGGGGTGGGAGGCACAGGGTGGTTAGCATAAGGGGAAAAAGAAAAAAAAAAGAAATCTCTTTCAATACCAATGGTTTTCCAGTACATAGATCCGCCCAACAGTGTAACAAGTTGCAGGTGGATTTTAGAATTTGGATCATCATGGCACCAGTTCTAATTCTATCTTGGAATGTAATCTGTTTTCCGACAAGTAGACGATGAGCACAAATAATTCAGTGTTTAAGGGACTCAACTGCTCTGATCATTGTCTTACAAGAAACACATTTAACTAGAAAATAATGTTTGGATTTGTTTAGTACACAGAAGTGGGTTCAGCAAGTGGTTTGCACCGATCAAAACTGTCACACGAAAGGGGTAGCTATTTTATTAAGAAAAACAGGTAGAGAGAACAATAGCAGAGAATCTGACAGACAAATTGGGCAGATGGGTTATTGCTAGCCTCCAATTCACCCACAAAAGATACACCTTAGTGGGATATATAGGTCTAATATGGAGGACATTGAACTCCCTAAAGGTGGTCTTTCTATAACTACCCGAGTTCTGCTCACCTATTATTATGGCTAGTGATTTTAATGCTATTATGGATAAAAACTTGGATAGATTCAACAAAAGTAGGGCTAAAACATCCCCCAAAATATAATCATACATTAAAAACATGATGAGACAGGTGGGTCTGTGCAACACTTGGAGAATAAGGGCCGGAAAGGACTGAGGATACACATTTCACAACAAACAATTTGGTCATTCATCTAGGAAAGACTTGTTTTTAGTTGATCAAGTTATAAGTGAGGACATCCAGGAGATTAAACATGTGGCAGTTTTCTTAGAAATAAAACCTACTGACAGACAAGAACTAAAGAAGTGGACCCTAGATCGTGCGCCTCTGCTAGATCGGGAGGCTATTGACATCTTCAGAGGAGAAACGCAGGAATTGATTAATTTAAATGTAGGCTCAGCTCCTTTGAATTTAGTCTGGGATGCCTTCAAGGCATTTTTGTGCGGGGAGCTAACAAGTATAGCAGCTCAGAAGAACAAGTTATACAGAAGAGAGCTTGAGGTATTAGAGGTAGATTGGGCCTCCTGGAGAGGCACCTACAGGACTACCAGCAGTTATCTGATAGTAAAGTATCATTAGAGAGAGAGCTGCTAGACAGGAAGGATCAACTAACGTTATTTTTGGAGACTAAAGAAAGGGCAAGAAGAGAGGCAAATAGGATGGCACATTTTGAGTATGAGAAAAGCACTGGAAAACTGTTGGCATGGAAAACAAAAACAGGTGGAGCCAGGAATGTGGTGAAGGAGATAAAGAGCAAGGGGCCAGGACCTAACTTAGGCCCAGATTTATGCTAAAGTGGCACAGCGCAGTGCTGCGCCAAATATAGCAGCGCCGCGCCACTTTTTGAAACACTGGGGTGAGACGTATTTAGAGGAAGACGGCACACCCCTGCATTTTCCCCTGCCCTGGCGGTGAATTAAGCTGCCTAGCACCAATGCAGGCATCCTTGCACCATAGTGCAAGGGTGTCTGAGTTGAGGAGATAAATTGTTTATGTGCAGGAAGGTGTCCCTTCCTGCATATTAACAATCTATAATGGCAATTTGGCACTCCTATATGTGCTGCAAAATGCAGCACACATAGAAGTACCAAAGCGTAATTTTGAATGATTGTTTATGTGCAGGAAGGTGTCCCTTCCTGAACGTAAACAATCGTCCATGGCCTTTTTGCTTCCTCTATGCGTGCTGCAGAATGCAGCACACATGGAAAAAGCAAAAAACAAGGAGGAAAAATAGCATTCCTCCTCGTTTGCCCATGATAACGTCACCCCTGGGGTAGCATTAGTTATTGGCGCTGCCTCAGGTTTACGACAATTTGTTAATCTGAGGCAGCGTCAAAAGCAATGAGTGTTGCAGTGGAACGCCCACAGCAACACCCATTGCACGCCCCTTTGATGCAGAAAACTCAGTCATAGGGGTCCATATTTACAAGGAGGCGTAACACCACAAAAAAGTGGCTCCACACCGCCTTGTAAATATGCAGCAGTGCTTATTTTTCTGCTTCCTTCGAAAGGAAAGTTCAGGACTGATTTGATGAAGCTCCAAGGGGAGGGAGTTCCAGAGTTTGGCTACTTATATACAGATAATCTGACAACTATGGAGGAAGAGGTTAATGAATGGTAGATGGTGAGCCACTAAATAAACTCTCAGAGGATCAGAAAGTATGTGTAGACCAGGATATCATGCAAAATTAAGTCTGGCAGGTGGTCAGCTATAGCAAGAGAGGGAAAACAGCGCACCCGGATGGTCTTTCCAACTACCTTTGTAAGGTGCTGGGAGGCTCAATAATACCTCTCATCATTAGGTTGTTTGGACAAAATCCTAGAGAATGGGGCACTGCTGCCACTATCATGGTTAGAAGCCACAGTTACTGTAATCTTGAAACAAGGAAACCCCTAGCTATTGTTAGTCTTATAGACCTCTATCACTCCTGAATAGTGACTATAAAATCTTCACTAATATCCTAACAAAGGGATTAGCAGATAGTGAGAGACCTAATCCATGAGGATCAGAACGGTTTCATGAGGGGAAGATATCTGCATGAGCTGAGTCATGCAATAATATGCTCAATAGATTTGGCCACTGTCTTCGAAGCCCCACTTGCTGTTTCGACATTGGATGCTACTAAAGCTTTCAACAGAGTCAACTAGTCCTATATGAATGCAATTTTATAACTATATAGCCTAGGGGATAAATTCCGGTGATTCATTCACTTGATTTACAACAGTCCCTTGGCCAGAATCCTCATAAATGGTAGGTTAACATCAAAGTGCAAAATAACAAGAGGTACAAGGTAGGACTGTCCTCTATCCCCACTATTATTCAATCTATATATTGAACCATTGGCGAGTAAGCTGAGTAAGGAGAGTGCAATGAGCCCCTTTAGATACAACATCTGGGAAAAGAAAGTTTCCTTGTATGAAAATGGCTTGATGCTCCATAACACAGACTTACAAACCACTCTCCTGATCATTGAGCGGCTGGTAACAGACTTTGGTGGGGTGCTGCGGGATGCAGAAAATTATTTGAAAAATAAAATAATGGTGTGGAATGGGGGGGGTAATCAAGTAGTTCAAAGACAGAGGCAATACCTTGGGATTAAATCATGCAAGACTTAGGAGTTAATTACGCCTTTGGAGGTCCGACCACCAAACCTGCGGGGATGAGGCTGCCGTCATACCAGCGGCCTCACCCCCTCATCGTATTATAATTTTTCCACCAGGCTGGCTGGCAAAAACATCATATTATGACGTTTCTGCCGGTTAGCCAGGCAGAACCGTGCCACGGCATTTGCCTCAGCTTCCTTTAGGCAGCCAAGGCCAATGCCGTCACACAACAGCACCTTCAGAATGCGCACTGTCTGCAGACCAAACAATGTGCATTCTGAGGGTGCTGGCAGGGGTCCCCAGCACTGTCCATGCATGAGCATGGGCAGTGCATAGGCTCCCCTGTGGCTCCCTGCATTGGCTTTTCGCCAGCCTTTCCATGGCAGTGAAACTGCCACAGCCTGGTGGAAGGTGGACTCGTGATCAGCATGGTGGTGCTGCCATGGGCACTGCCGTGGCTGACCACGACTCTGACCGCCACCATCCTGTCGGGATCTGTGATCCTGGCGGTGGCAGTGGTCCCCTGGTAGTCAGACGGCCAGGGTTGTAATCTAGTGGTCAGACCGTCAGGAGCACAGCGTCCGACCACCACCGCAAGTTTGGCGGTCTTAAGACTGCCAAACTTGTGATGAGGCCCTAAGACAGGAATGCAGAATCCATTTTTAAAAAGGTGATGGAGGAGACTAGTAAATTGTTAGCAAGTCGGTCTCATCTACAGCTAACAATATCCAGTAGAATCAATCTGATAAAGTGACAATCCTGACAATATTTACCTTTTTTCAGCACAGCCCCCTTGTATGCTGAGAACGAGTGGCTGGAGAAGTTAGAAGGAAAAACCAGTAAGTTAATTTGGGCATCCAGGGGAGCAAGGAACTGCTGGAAGAAGCTCCGTTAGAGGTGAAATAATAGAGGGGTCTCATTGCAAGACCTCCAGATTTATACAAAGGCTTTTCAGTTGAAAAATTGTAGGTGTCTACCTAAGAAAGCTGTGGGGTTGGGGAGCCTGTTCAAGGCAATGTTGAAAAGCATAAGAGGAAGTGAACCTCACTTCCTGTATAAGTTTGGAGGTGTGAACTTTTACAAGACAGTGAGATTGAAAGTCCTGCAGGCGATGGCCTGTCTCTGGTTGCAGATGACAGGCCACAAAGCTTCTGTACTATGGTAGGTATGCACCCGTTTGTGAGCCTCCAGGAACACCTGAATGCATGGGAGATAATCTAGCAACATTGATTAGGGAGACGGGGATACAATGTTGGTGCCAGCTACTGCAAGATGGCAGCCTTCTTCCCTGGGACGATTTACAGAGGGTGGCTGGGGGCAACATCACCATCTTTAGGTTTCTTCAATTAAAAGGTTGGTCCCGAACTTTCAAGACTGAGGATGGAAACATAAACAAGTTTGGAGAACAATTACTATAAGTGAACTTGAAGAGAAAAGGTCCCACAGTGATACTGGCTTATAATGAGCATCATGAATGGGCAGTTTGTGCTTCCTGAAGAGTTATGGGAAAGAGACTTGCTGTGGCTGCAAACCCAGATTTATGGCAAGTATCAATGCACACACTTTACAGCACAGTAAAACCTGCCTATATAAGAAGGAACCATCCTTTCTCCCTTCACAAAGTTTTCTATACTCCAGAAAAGATCTCGAAGTTGGGGAAAAGGGATTTGGTATTCTGTATGAAATGCGGCTTAGAAAAGCCTGACGATATCTACATGTTTATGGACTGCCCAAAAATACAGCAGTACTGGGAAGATGTGAGTAAGAATATAAGTGAGAGTATTTGAGTAGACATCAAGGTAAGGCTTGGTTTAATTATCTTAGGGAGCATGGAAAAGACAGTGAAGCTGATTAAAGGCAACGGTAAGTTGATGTTTTATCAGATACTGCTGGCAAGGAAATAGGTCTGTAGGAAACTGTTATCAAACATTCCTCTAACTAAACCCGAAAGGTTTGTTTCTGTAATGTACACTTTAAAATAGAACATGCATACCACTGCTGTAAGAAGATCTCATGTACAGCAACCGTTGATCATATGGAATAGGGAGAATATCAAGGGCGCAGCGAGTTAGGATAAGGAAAAAACTATGGAGGAAAGTGGAAAGTCCCGTGATTACACCAGACCTAGATATCAGAAACTGAGATGGCGTGGGTCAGATCTGAAGGGCCGGCAATATTTTTCCAGGCTTGGTAAACGTACAACCGCTGACAAGTTAAGAGGGTGGAACAAAGGGGCCGCAGGTTGGTAGCTGGAGGTGAACGAGGTGAATGAGGACAAAAAAGAAAAGAAAAAAAAATGAGACATATCTTCATAATCATGGATGATTTTTGCTCTTTCATGCAGCACAGCAAGTTGCCTTGCTGTTTTGCATGAAATAATGGTAAATCTGCCTCTTCGTTTTTTATGAAGGAAAATATCCCAGCTATCTCAACAGTAATATATAATGGTTTCCCCGCCTCTTCCCACATCATACACAGTAACTTTGGTGACTATTACCTCAACCTTGTCTGGGCTTCTTTGCTTTTAATACATTTTTATACTCTTTCTTCAGCCTTTTAAGTCAGGTCTATGGTTTTGTAGTGCATACCTCCTAACTATTTTATTTAATTTCACAAGTTTCAGTCTGACTAGGCGGCACTTCCCATCAAACCATGGTTTCATATTTTCATTCTATCTTAAATGTACCTTCAATTTATAACCCTTTATCACCACCTCTGAGCAGTGGACAACTTGAAAGATTGTTTTTGCATATCCCTCTTGTACATTATTATCCAAGAACTTCTGCCGTATAAATTTTGTTTCACCTTGGAACATAGAAATAATCATAAGTTCAGCATTAATATGAATAGTCGTCCCTTTGGGAAAGTCCACTCCTAGCAGAAGAGTAGGTCTTCTTGGGTTTTGACTTGCACAGCCTACAAATACATATAGCAGACAGTGATCCCTGCCCTTCAAATCTCCCACCTGGAAGTCAGAAAAACAGTAGTAATTCTAAGCATGTGCAAACATTTAGTTGATCTGACATTTTTGATTTCCTTCAATAAAAAGTTTGCTTGGCTGGGAAGTCTAGTGGAAAAAGCCAATTTAAGGAGAGTATCCCCCAAGAAGATATCAGTGAAACAACTTCCATATCAAAAGGAGACACAGTAGTTTTCAGAAAGACATCTTGAGGAATATTATACCCAGACAGTAAATCAACATTATTGTCTTTAATGTTCTTTGCATACACAAATTGTTGTGCATACATTTTCTTTAAGGGGGTAGGTCATTTTAAGCCACAGCTATTACGGGTATGCTCAACGTTTTACTTTTTAATAACTGGTTTGTTTACCATTATGGGTGCTCACTCCTTACTCTCCCCTAGTTACAAATGTAAAATCTCCTTCAGTAATGTGGCATGAGGTCTAGCATTTATTAAAGACACAAAGGTGAAAATTCTGGACTTACGTCTTTAGCGCAAAACATTGGCAGTGAGGGAGTTGCTTTTTCCCTTTCTCATTAAAATGCAGCTGAACTGATCTTATGCTAACCTGAACTGGGTTTACACTTTCCTCCATTTTACATCAACGTCCCAATACATCATGTGACAATTACTGCAGATAATTCCATTCTAAATAAAGAATTGCGAGCTTTACACAAATAACAGAGTGGTCCAAGAGACTTTCACTCACTGTCCCTAACCAAGGACATCCCAACTGTCTCAAAACTAGTGTCATAAAATGTATCAATTAGCATACTCGAATTTACTGTGAGAATGAGTAGATTCCAATGTAGCACTACCATGAAATAATCTCTAAATATATTCTGTGGTAAATTGTCTCTTCTTGCTTGTTCCTGGTTGAGGCAAATCCTGAGAACCATGTACTTGTGTAGAATGTATGAATACTTTTTTTAGAGCCCTATAAACGACATTTAGTTTCTGTATCCAGAGAGAGCCTTTTTTACCACCTTTAGAAGGCAATTCTATGCCAGATTTCACAAAGAACTGTACTGAATTATTTGTATTTATAATCTGTATACTTTATTGCTAACTTGCTGATGGCAATTTTCATGTATCTGCCCAATAATCCTTCATGTAAAATTTAAAATGACAACCCAGTCAATCAGTATTGATTGTTGAACCTAAATCATAGTGACAGGTCCAATCGGGGAGTACCAAAGTCCATATCATGGACTACACCACATCTGGTTCTAGCCATTGACGCACCTGTATGGTATGATAGTTAAGGATGCATTGCAGCCCAGTGGATCCAATAGTAAATAACAAAAGAATCTCTCAAATGAATGAAAATAAGTCCCACAGTAAATAAGAGCATATATATTTTAGTGACTCCTGAGCAATAATGGCATACACAGTCCTCCTATTCTGTAGCAGACCTCTCTTCTGAAAAGGTGCTCCAACGGCATACCTCCTCCTCAACGGAGACAATAAAAGAATAGATCGCAGACCAACTTCCTACTCAGACACAAGACAACAACCAATGAACCATTAATAGAACAGTTTCAAAAGCGAGATATTCAAAACATAATCTTCTAAACTACAAAAGGAAATAAATAATTAAGTGGGATTTTGAGAGGGATAATCTTTGTTTGTTTTTTAATTGAATCTAAACATCCTGTCTCTTTAGTGAGAGAGATTTTCCATTCAACGGAAAGACTTGGGCCTCTATTATGACATAATCTCAAGGCTGTCAATCCCAATCCCATGATACATAAATTATGTTGTATAATAAAAGGTCCTAAAAGTAGATTTGTGAGGCCAGTCTTTCACTTTATTAATGTCTTCCATTCTTCCAGAAAACAAAAGGGTTTGTTGGTGCCATAGCCCCTGTGGCTGAATCAGCCTCAACAGTAGATAAATGAATGTCCACCTCTACTATGAACCACCACATGCACATTGCCAAGATTAGCGAGGAAACAGGTACAAGAGGCTTCTTGAACAAAATCAAAAGTTGAGAGGCTGAAGTAGGCCTCAAAATCGCAGCTTCTACGTTATAAAAGCAGAGACATTAAACCATTCATATTTTGGCATTATCAGCAAAACATTCATAACAAAGGTAAGTGCCACGGGGTTTAGTACACCTATTAGCATACAGCGAGACACCACATAGAAAAACTTTTGTAATCTTGTCATCTAAATCCAAAACATTCAAACCAGAAACCAGTATAATGAAAATCCGATACAAAAGCATTTTGAATTTGGCAGACTATTGTTTTTCATATAATTGTTCATTATTAGGTCATTGCATAATGCAAACTAAAACCACTGTTACATGCATGAGCACAGAGATTCTTTGCTTGGTTGCAGTTCAAATAAAAGAGAAACAAAGGGCCTCATTTACAAGAAAGTAGTGCAGCACTGCACCTAAATTGGCAGTGCCACAATGCATCACTTAAAAAACGCAGGGATGCACCGTATCTATGAAAATACAGCACAACCCTGTGTTTTTTCTGGCACTGGAGCTAAAACTGCCAACGCAGTAACCATTGCGCCATAGTGCAAGGGTGCCTGCATTGCAGAGAATAATTGCATTGCACATAAAAAATCAATAATGGTGATTTGTTACTTCTATGCTTGCTTCATAATGCAGCACACATATTTAGGAGGCTGGCCTGGTCTATAGTGGGTACCTTGTGGTACTTACACCTTGCCAGGTCCCGTTATCCCTTATTAGTAGAATAGAGGTGTTTCTAGCAGCTTAGGCTGATAGAAGTAGCTAAGGCAAAGCAGCTTAGGCTGAACTAAGAGACATGCAAAGCTCCTACCATACCACTTATATCATATAGCACAATATCACAAGAAAACACAATACTCAGAGTTACTAAAAATAAAGGTACTTTATTTTAGTGACAATATGCCAAAAGTATCTCAGAGGATACCCTCACTTAGGAGGTAAGTAATATACACAAATTATATGTACACAAACCCAAAACAGGTAAGTAACGGTAAGAAGAGTAGTGCAAACAATATAGAATCACAATACTGTAGGATGCAATAGGTAAACATAGGTCTAGGGGCAACACAAACCATCTACTCCAAAAGTGGAATGCGAATCACGAATGGACCCCAGACCTATGGGAGGTTGTAGAGGGTCGCTGGGACTGTGAGAAACTAGTAAGGGTGTCCAAGATACCCCACCCCAAGGCCCTGACAAGTAGGAGTAAAGTTACCCTACTACCCCAGAAAGACAGTATAGTCGAGATAGGGGATTCTGCAAGAACCACAACCACCAGCAAAACACTGAAGACGGATTCCTGGACTTGAGGACCTGTAAAGGAAGGGGACCAAGTAAAAGAGTCACTTGGGGCAGGAGCCAACAAAACCCCGGATGAAGGTGCAAAAGGGCTGCCTCTGGGTGGAAGAAGCTGAAGATTCTGCAACAACGGAAGGTGCCAGGAGCTTCTCCTTTGGTCAGAAGATGTCCCACGGCGTGCTTGAGGAAGCAGAAGTGTTCCCACGCAGAAAGACCGCAAACAAGCCTTGCTAGCTGCAAGAGTCATGGTTGAGGACTTTGGGTGCTGCTGGGGACCAGGAAGGACCAGGATGTCACCCCTTGGAGGAGGAGACAGAGGGGGCGCTCAGCAACTCAGAGAGCCCTCGCAGAAGCAGGCAGCACCTGCAGAAGTACTGGAACAGGCACTTAGAAGATCTGAGGACAGTGGTCGACTCAGAGTAACAAAGGAGGGTCCCACGACGTCGGAGTCCAACTCAGCGAGTTGGGCAATGCAGGACGGAGTGCTTGGGCTAAGCTGTGCACAAATGAATCCTAGGAAAAGTGCACAGAAGCCAAAGCAGCTGTAGATCACGCAGTACACAGAATTACTGTCTGGCATGGGGAGGCAAGGACTTACCTCCACCAGATTTGGACAGAAGGGTCACTGGACTGTAGGAGACACTTGGACCCAGCTCCTGTGTTCCAGGGACCACGCTCGTCAGGATGAGAGGGGACCCAGAGGACCGGTGATGCAGAAATGTGGTGCCTGCGTTCGCAGGTGGAAGATTCCGTCGACCCACGGGAGATTTCTTCTTGGCTTCCAGTGCATGGTGAAGGCAGACAGTCCTAAGAGCATGCACCACCAGGAAACAGTCGAGAAAGCCGGCAGGATGAGGCGCTACAATGTTGGTGGTAGTCATCTTGCTACTTTGGTGCAGTTTTGCAGGTGTCCTGGAGCAGTCAGCGGTCGTTCCTTGGCAGAAGTCGAAGGGGGAAGTGCAGAGGAACCCTGGTGAGCTCTTGCATTCGTTATCTGAGGAATAGCCCAGAGGAGAGACCCTAAATAGCTCAAAAAGGAGGTTTGGCTGCTGAGAAAAGAGGCTTGGCTACTGAGAGAGGTAAGCACTTATTAGAGGGGGTCTCTGACATCACCTGCTGGCAATGGCCACTCAGAGCTGTCCATTGTGCCCCAACACTTCTGAATCCAAGATGGCAGAGGTCTGGGACACACTGGAGGAGCTCTGTGCACCTCCCCTGGGAGATGCTGGTCAGGGGAGTGGTCACTCCCCTTTCCTTTGTCCAGGTTCGCGCCAGAGCAGGGCTGGGGGATCCCTGAACTGGTGTAGACTGGCTTATGCAGAGATGGGCACCATCTGTGCCCATCAAAGCATTTTCAGAGGCTGGGGGAGGTTACTCCTCCCCAGCCCTTCACACCTATTTCCAAAGGGAGAGGGTGTAACACCTTCTCTCAGAGGAAATCCTTTGTTCTGCCTTCCTGGGACCAGGCTACCCAGGCTCCAGGCCCCAGGGGGCAGAAACCTGTCTGAGGGGTTGGCAGCAGCTGCAGTGGAAAGGCAGTTTGGCAGTACCCGGGTTCTGTGCTAGAGACCCGGGGATGCATGGAATTGTCCCCCCAATACCAGAATGGTATTGGGGTGACAATTCCATGATCCAGGACATGTTACATGGCCATGTTCAGAGTTACCATTGTGACGCTACATATAGGTAGTGACCTATATATAGTGCACACGTGTAATGGTGTTGCCGCACTCACAAAGTCCGGGGAATTTGCCCTGAACAATGTGGGGGCACCTTGGCTACTGCCAGGGTGTCCACACACTAAGTAACTTTGCACCTAACCTTCACTAAGTGAGGGTTAGACATATAGGTGACTTATAAGTTACTTAAGTGCAGTGTAAAACGACTGTGAAATAACGTGGACGTTATTTCACTCAGGCTGCAGTGGCAGTCCTGTGTAAGAATTGTCTGAGCTCCCTATGAGTGGCAAAAGAAATGCTGCAGCCCATAGGGATCTCCTGGAACCTCAATACCCTGGGTACGTAGGTACCATATACAAGAGAATTATAAGGGTGTTACAGTGTGCCAATTAGAATTGGTAAAATTAGTCACTAGCCTGCAGTGACAATTTTAAAAGCAGAGAGAGCATAAACACTGAGGTTCTGGTTAGCAGAGCCTCAGTGATACAGTTAGGCACCTCACAGGGAACACATATAGGCCACAAACTTATGAGCACTGGGGTCCTGACTAGCAGGATCCCAGTGACACATATCAAACACACTGACAACATAGGGTTTTCACTATGAGCACTGGGCCCTGGCTAGCAAGATCCCAGTGAGACAGTAAAAACACCCTGACATATTCTCACAAACAGGCCAAAAGTGGGGGTAACAAGGCTAGAAAGAGGCTACCTTCCTACAACATAGAAGTAGCACATCATCATTATTTAATGATTGTTTATGTGCAGAATTATTAATGGCATTTTGCTTTTTCTAAGTGTGCTGCACAATGCAGCACACACAGATAAATCAAAAAAGAGGAGAAATAAAAGTATTTCTCCTTGTTGCACCACCCTAATGACATCCTTGGTGTTTTTGGCACTGCCTCAGATTTATGATTTCTCATAAATGTGGGACAGTGTCAAAAGCGATGCATGTTGCGTGGAAACACATTGCACGCCCTCTGCCACAGAAAACTGCGTTGGGGGGTCCATGCTTACAAGGCGGCATTAAGCCAGGCAAAGTGGCTTAGCGCCGCCTTGTCAATATTGAAATAGGCACAGCGCCACCGGAGCGTCGCTGAAAGTGACGCTCCGGTGGCCCTAGTGGATTGTAAATAAGCCCCTCGGTCTCTTCTTACTAGAAAATAGAGTCCTATAGTTTTACCTTTAATTAACTGTGACAAGTACACAGCAATTTGGCCTTCTGTGTATTAGACCTGTGAATGCAAAGGGACCCACTAACAAACTAGTCCCATTAATTTTCTTCCTTTTACCATGTTTTCACATCTCTTTCCCCGACCTAAGTTGTTGGTGTCAGACTCTAATGTGATATCTTGTAATGGTCCAAAAATGGGTTTCCATTTGAAGAAGCCACTAACCCATCTTCTCTCCTGTGGTCGAACAAGGGACAAAAATGCTAAGAGATGCCTTTTCTCAAGTGAAGTGGATTCAATCTCTGATGGAATGATAGCCTGAATTAATGCTGATAAGAGGCCCCCAATCCTGGCTATCTTCCTAATGGAAGACTATCTAGTTTATGCTCTACATCCATTTTCTTTTTATAGTGATGTTCTGAATTCTTCCCCCAAGAAGCCAAGAAATAGTACTTTCTGAGAAGAAACTAGAACTGATTTCTTGTGACTGATGATATCCCAAATGTGAAGAACTGACATCACCACACAAAGTTGACCCTGAAGAATCAGATATATGTTTTTTTTTCTAAAAATAAACATGAAGAATCCATTACACCTAAACTGTTCAATTCAAATATTCAAGATGGAAGGCATTTAACATTTGGTAGAAGCTCATTAACAGAATGTCTTTTTCGCGAAATTGCCTTCTTGCATCCTGTCACTGGATGATGCTTAGTTTTATTTAATTCCTGCCCCTCGTGGTTACTGCCTAATCTCTTTCCATGTATCTCTTTTTTTCTCTCTCGTTTCTTCTCCCTTCTCATCCTCCTTTTCCTTCTTCCTCCTTGTCTTTTGTTTTGAGGGGCTAATCTGAGCTCACCTCCTTACACACATTATTAAACATAATTTATTTCACCCTTCACCCTGAAGTATTGTGTGTTTCCCTACAACTTTAACTTCTTTTTTGCATTCAGCCTGAGAGTTCCACTGTTGTACAGGAGTCAGTTTCCTTGTGCACTTTTCACTGGACAGCAGTTGCTCTTCTTGCTTTTCAGTCCTTTTGTTTTTGTGGGCTTTTATTGCTTACTTTATATGCCTACAATGAAGCATACATCCGTCACGCAACAACTTCTCGTCCTCCTGGAATTCAACATTCCCACATCTCCTTCGGAGCCCTTGTACCTCCTCTCAATCACTCCCCTATCCTGATTCTCTCTGCATTTGTCGTTGTGCCTCTTTATTCTGCTCTGAATTATGTTCCCTACCTGGTATCCACCATGGAGTCCGCAATTTATTTTTCTTTTAAGACAGGTGTTGTTTCAAACAAATTAATGTACTGTTAACTATATCATAACTCTACTCTATCATTATCGACCAAACTGTATTTTTATTAACTTGTATTTGTAATAAGCAGATTTTTCCTTACTGGTTTCTCACAAAACGGGCTTCTATTATTTTGTTTCTTTTTGAATTTACATACTACCACCAAACTAAAGCTGTCCTGTAATATTGACAGCATGTTGTTCAGTATACAATAATGTGACTTCACCGGGTCTCAGCAGAGGTGCCACCTGCTTGAGTAGCTTCTTGAAGCACCAAAGGTCAAAAGGAAGACATTTGAACTGCGTTTTTCTTGATCCCAATCAACAGAAGATTGCACCAATGGGGAGCCCAAATTTGAACAGAAAGGTAGGCATTCTTAAGTTCCAGCTTGACTGTTTAATATGTGTCTAACTAGGAATACCTTAAACAGTGAATGTATTCCCTCATGAAGTATTTTTAGAACACGAAAAAATTCAACAACCTGAGACGGATGATAAGATGGAAACCTTTGTCTATCTGAACCTCTGTAACAACTGAAAAATATCCTCCTGTAGGTGGAGAAACGGGCTCCCCTTGTTGAATACTGAGTAGTTCCACAAGAGCTATATTGCACGGGGCTAGAAAAGCAGACTTGACCTAGTCCAACCTGTGTAAAAAATATTTGGTATTAATACTCATGGGTGATTCTGCTGTGCCTTGTCCAGTGAGGTAAAAGTCTGACATAGTGGGAAATACCTTTAATAAGTTTACCGCCAAGCAAATGCAACTCCAATTCCGTGTTGGCCATGTTACCCAGCCTGGAAGCAATTCTTGTTAGTAAAGGTTTCCTCCAATCCACTGACAAAGAAGCATTACCTAGCATACACCTAGCACCTTGGATGCATCCTCCAATGATTGGCAGATGCAAAGGCTGGGCTGAAGCTACTGGCTCCTCAATTAACTTCATATCTAACTCAAGTATCAGACCAAATCAATAACCATATTGTAGCACAGGTTAAGAGCAGTATGTCTCCTTTTTTCAGGGCTCTTAATCATGAATGGATCCATGTCCTGCATATATTCAAGCAAAATTGGGTGTAGCCACATGTATTTTATCTTGTTCCTGTGAGATACATCCAATGAAGACTGAATCTAAACATGGACAAAACTGTTGGGGAATGGTTTAATTTTATCAACCTAGGACGTGGTAAAGTGTTTGAAACAAACTTTGGCCATTCAGGATTACATTAGGTTTGGGACATGCCTCAGGAAATACAGCCAAGGGATATTATATAATCATATTCACCATTCAAAAAAATTGAATTATCTTTGCTGTTTGATGAAAAGGATGATATGTTCATATTATTTCTTTTTTATTGCAGTCCAGTAGGAGTGCCATCTTAGACATCTTTACCTAGCACAGGAATGGTTTCAAAGGACAGAAACAACTTTGACAAATGTGTTTTTCTTTTCCAGCAACTGTTTCTGCCACTCTGAGGAGCAGACATATGCCCAACCTAGTGTTCCTTGAACCACAAGTCTCTCTCAAGGACAAAGAGGCACATGGCAAGCTGCAATGGAACACCCAACTGCATCACTCATTGCCGCACTAATGACTGACTGACTGTAGTATTGTCTTCACTGTAGCTTGTACATCAATGGAGTAATTATATTGTCCATTTTATTTATTTTGTATTTTTATTGCTCCTAGTGGTTTTGTGATAAATAATTACAATATTATTTGAGCCCCTGATGTACTCTTAGAATCCAGATTTTCGGAATGCCACACAAACATTCTGTGCATTCAAAGAAAATAGATATGTTGCTGTTAATTTTGGTATGGCACTGAGAATATTGGCAGGTTTCAAGTTGCCCCATGTATGGCATTGTCAATCAGTCCTGGTTTTTCAGCCAACATTTTAGGGTCTTGCTTCATTTTTAGATCTCACCTACTAGACAGCTTTCAGATGTCTGTAGGTGAAAGAACCTTGTAGACCTTACCAAAAACTTACAGTGGGCTTAAAGTCAGCCCTTGCTTACCTTTGGTTATGTTATGTTATGTTTGGAAGCATTATGTTATGTTGTGTTATATTGTGTAATGCATATTTACAAGGTGCACTATCACCTGTGAGTGTCTCTTGGTATGGGAGCCAAACCCCAATAAATGTCTGAACCCCAGTATTTAATGTAATCAATTTTTACCTTGGGCAGTTTGACTCTAGGTTATTCTTGTTGATATAGCAGCAAGAGACTACTCTCCTCTTCAACAAACATTAATTTAGCAGAGTAAAAGTCACAATAAAAGTAAATTTAATAACTGAGTTTTTTTATCACAATAGGGAAAATATAGATTTATTACAGAAATGTCAATAAAACAATACAGAGGAATGCAAAAATCTGCCATAAAGGCTCAAATACAGAAATAGAGAATCACAAACAATAACAAAATCTCCGGTTAAGCAACTACTTCTAGGAAAAATCTAAGTGTCAAACTCATAAAGAGTACTGACAGCATCATAAGAAATGGAAAAACAAGTCTCAAAATAATTGAACACAGTCTCTAGAGGAAAATGGAAAGCCCTCCCACGAATCCTCGAAACCAATGGTATTTATACACAATGTATGCATAATAATTAATACAACTGCAAATTCAGCATTGTAGGAGAATGGTTAAGTTGCACTGGTAAATCAAAAACAGCAATGCAAAAATGTATGTTTATTAGCACTAACCGATTTCTTAAGGAAAGAGAAATCTTCTGCTTGTTTCTTCAGCAACTGCACTCTGGAAATGTACAACATAATATGAAACATTTCTCAAACAATAGCATATATATTTGTGTTCTTCTATATGCCTGCATCAGAACTTCCAGCGGAAATCCTTCAAAATGATACATTAGGTACATGATGGAAAGCTTTGTTCATAATACATGTTTTCTAACACCAGCACTCCTTTTAAGTCATAACATTCTGTGCTCTACTGAAACTGTGAGGAAGACTACCTGAAGTGGGACAATGTTTTGGGGGGAGAATGACAGGAGCAAGGTGAAGCAAATCCCAGAAACTGCATATATTAGAAATAAGTAGTGTCTTGCACAATAATGTGGCATAACTAAACTACACCATGAGTTACACTTTGAAGCAAAACAATCAAATTGTTTCAAGTGCAACATCATTAATTCATCGGTTACGACTATATGCATCATTAGAATTATTAATTTGCACAAATATTTGTCATCCGAAAGTGCACATACGTAAAAGCTTTGACAACCTCCCCGACTGATTATTTCTAAATAATCACAAAACCATAAAAAAACATTGTTAGTCTGCCACTAGTTCATTGAAGTCTTCATTTTCTTAGACAATTGAATATTCTACTCCATTTCCTTTAATTGTTGATATCCTCGATCCTGATAGTCACCCATTTCCATGTCTATTGATCTTTTCCTTTTCTTGATCTATTATTGCTCTCTCTCCTACTATTATATATACTACTTATACAATCTAGAAATTTTAATAAAAGAATTAGAATAATTGCACAAATCATTTTAATTATTATAGGGGTTAAAACTGATTGAAGAACACCACCACCAATTTTCCCTAACCATTCACCTATTCTACCAAAACTACTTTCTAACTCTCTTATCCAGAATCCTACTGCCTCCCATAAAACTGTTTTCTCCAATAATATAATCCCATAAGTCTAATTAGTTATGTAAGTAATAAAAGAATCAATCCCTCCTCTATAATCTGGAATGTAAGTACCATACCTCTTACATTTAAACACTTTACAAACTCTGCCCACTTTCACCAAAGAAATGTCTATGGCAAGACGCTTCTGCATACCCATTGATCTAATTGCTACCATCTCTACAATCACTAATTTCAAAGACCCTGCTGTATCTACAGCAAGGGTGTCTACTACTGTAAACAACCTTCTACGCCTTAAAGCATCCATTGCCATTGGACGGATAATAGCTCCTAAAATTAGCAGCAGCCACTGCAAATCTCAAGAAGAGGGGAAGGCTGGGGATGGATGGGGACGGGGTAGGGAATAAAAAAATGATTTAAAAAAATCATACCTGTTCCCATCACCACCTCACTCCTTTGCTCTTCTTCTGGTGTCCCAGCATTCACTGGGACACCAGCACAGGCTTCTCAGCAATCCTGGTGCTGCTCTCATGCCAAACTTAGCATGAGAGTAGTACCAGCATTGGTCTGAGCGGCTTGTTCTGCCGCTCAGACAGTGCACTGGAGCTTGCGTAATTTCTCCAACCCGAGAAACCTAAGTGCGCATGTGTGTTTGGCCGGTCTGAGACGGCCGGCCAAACACACATGCACACTTAGAAGTGCACAGACTCCAGTCCCCCTCCACCCCCTTGCCCTCACCCATGGCCCAGGCCTGCCCCTCCCTTCACATGCTTCTGGCTGAGCCAGGAGCTGGAAAATAGAATGATAATGATATAGGGCCCGATTGCGAGTTCAGGGGACAATTTTGCCCGTCCGCCGAACTTCCGACATGGAGGTTGCCGTCATAGTGGCTACCTCCCCGCTGGGCCCATTATGAGTTTCCCGCAAGGTCGGCAGGCGGAAACCTGAGTTTGTGCCTGCCGCCTAGCAGGAAACACCCTATAGCATTGTCTTCAGGTCGTTATCGAGCCAGCGGCAATCCTGTAGGATGCAGGGTGCACTAGCACCCTCGTAATGTTCACTGCCTACAAAACAGACAGTGAACATTGCGATGGTGCTGGCTAGGGAGGCCCCTGCACTGCCCATGCCAAGAGCATGGGCAGTGCAGGGACCCCCACTTGCCTCAAAATAAGTTCTTCATCCAACTCATTGATACAATAAATTCTATGAAATGAAATGAAATGAAATGAAATGAAAAGGGGATTTATAAAGCGCGACTGCTGCCTTAAGGCGTCCAAGCGCTAAGTAGAAAAAAACGGTTCACTGAGGGAGACAATTGGGGAATTAGCTCCTGAACAGGAAAGTTTTTAATTCCTTGCGGAAGGAAGGGAGGATGGGATTGGATCTAAGGGATAGGGGAAGTGAATTCCATAATTTGGCGGCGTTGAGGGTGAATGCCCTGCCTCCTGCTCTTGACCTCTTAATTCTAGGTACGGTGGCTAGAAATGCGTTGGATGAGCGCAGCATTTTCCCGGGGAGATAGGGAGTGAGAAGAGAATGATTGATCTCTGGGTTTGCTCTGTGAAATGCTTGATGGGATATGCATAGGGCTTTGTATTTTATTCTATCCCTCACCGGGAGCCAATGGAATGATCGAATTCCCGTTTTGGCAGATTCTCTTCTCGGTATCTTAAGTAGCGTACGTGCAGCACAGTTTTGGATTCGCTGTAGTTTTTGCAGCACGAATTCAGGGGATCCCAGATAGAGAGCGTTGTTGAGGTCTATCCGGGACTGGATGAGGCCCTGAATAACCACCTGTTGGGCTTCGAAAGGTAGGAGAGGCAAAATTTTCTTCAGCATCCGGATGATGCCGAAACAAGTTGCTGAAGTTTTAGTGGCCTGGGTGTTCAGAGTGAGTGAGTTGTCAAGCCACACTCCCAGGCTTTTAATATTCTCCTTCGGAGTAGGTGGAGGGCCTAAACTAGGGGGCCATAGCCGGTCGAAGTCAGTGAGGGTGGAGGGGCCGAGGAGCATGACCTCGGTTTTATCCCCGTTTAATTTTAATGAGGATGCTGTCATCCATTTCCTCACCTCTTCCATGCAGGCCGCCAGATTGTCCCGAGGGGACCCGCTGTTCTTCTGTGCCAGGGAGACCACCAGCTGGGTGTCGTCCGCATAAGAAATGATTTTAATACCATATTGGCGGACAACCCCAGCCAGCGGTCTCATGTACACATTGAACAGGGTGGGGCTTAGGGAGGAGCCCTGGGGCACCCCACAATCCAGGGATCTACTGGTGGAGCAGGAGTCACCATCGAAGACCTGAAAAGTCCTTCCGCTCAAAAAGGAGCTCAGCCAGTCAAGGGCGGCCCCGGCGAGTCCCAGATGAGATAGCCGGCAAAGAAGAGTTTTGTGGCAGACAGTGTCGAACGCAGCGCTTAAGTCCAGGAGGACCACTGCCACTGATCCCCCCTGATCCAGGATCCTCCTGGATTCCTCCGTCACGGCTGGGAGGGCTGTTTCTGTGCCGTGTTTGGGACGGAATCCGGTCTGGGTGGAATCCAGAAGCTGGTTCTCTTCAAGGAATTTAGTGAGGTGAATGTTAATATGTTTCTCCCAAATTTTGGCTATCCAGGGTAGCAGGGAGATGGGACAATAGTTATTTGGGTCATTCGGGTTGAGGGTAGGTTTTTTGAGTAGTGCTCTCACCATCGCCTGTTTCCAGGTTGGGGGCACTACGCCCTTTAATATAGAACCGTTGAGGAATTCCAAGATAGTGGGGAAAATGACTTGGCTAACCATGTTCATCATACGGGGGGTACAGGGTCACGGGGGGAGCCAGACTTTATTTGTGAGGCCAGGGATTGAAGTGAGTCTGAGTCCATTAGTGGGAATTTGTTTAGCATTGCTTGCGCGGGGGATTCATTCAGCGTAGTAGCACAAGGTTCAGTGGCTATGGGTTCAGGTACAGGGGTTGAGAATGACGAATAGATTTTATTTATTTTTTGGTAAAAAAATTCAGCTAACTCGTTGCATCTATCTGTGGGGTTTTCGGCTGGAGCGGCCGGAGCGGAGATCTTGGAAAGGCTCTTAACTATTTGATAGATTTCTTTTGGTTTGGACTTGGCGGACATAATCTTCTCTCTAAAGTAGATGGATTGGGCTATATTGATTTCCAGTTTATAGGTCCTAATGGCTTCTCTATACCTGATTTTTTCGACGGGGTCGTATCCCATGCGCCATTTTCTTTCAGATTGTCTACACTGCTGTTTTTTCTTCCTAAGCTTGTCTGAATACCACGGAGCGGTTGCTCGTGCTCTTTTTAAAATGGTTCTCCTCAAGGGGAGAATGGAATCGATGGAGTCCTCGATCCATTTGTGGACTTTGCTATTGTCAAGTATGGGGTCTTGGGATAGAGACGGCTTTGTGTCAGATAATAGATTTGACCATTGTACCAGTGGAAGCTTAGACCATTTCCTCATTTTACGTGCAAAACCAAAGCCAAATAACATGAACCCACCCATTTTCTTAGCAGCTTCAAATAAGTAGTCCTTCCACACATATAATAAATTCCCCTCCTAATAGGTTCTCCTCTAGACAGAAGATTTCCATTGGCTTCATAAAATTTGTCACACACACTTTCCTGTACAAATTCTACTTCTTTCATGGAACTACGCCTCACCTTACACATCTCACCTTTCCTTTCCTGTTCCATTTTCAATCTAGAAGGCAACTTTCTGCTACTCTAAATTCCTCTCTATTTTCACTCACCTTTTATCATATTCTCCAATAAATTAACATTCTTCATTACTCAATATACCAGTATAATCGAATTCAGATCAGTATGATATATTTTTGTGTAATCACTCATATACTCACCATGTTTAATTTCTCTCTTGTTCTAATTAATAAACAAATTCTCGAAAGACACATTAAAATCAGTCTACTAAGGCAAAAGAAATTCTTTGTGAGTAAAATAGCAATAGAAGATGTTACACAACAGTGAGTATGAAATTCCTAATTGTACATATTTTACACCCTCTCCAGCTGATACAGGATGGTAAGTGCACACATAGCATCTATTAATCTTCATGATTTGTATATAGTCCTGTAATGAACATGACAATTTTACTGAAAAAAAAGACTTGCAGTGGTCTGCTGCAGCGGCCCCAACACCTAAAACGTAAGAGATAAAAATAGTTAACGTAGAAACCGTTATGGTGAATGGTGTTCAGGTCTTGAAATATATGTTGTGTAATAATAACATTATTTGCATTTAATATGTTTGGCTCTCTCCAAGGGTCCTGAAGAGGCCCATATGTAAAGGGGCCGAAACGTGTCGACTTCTGATATATTGAGAGGTTGCAAGGAAAATGTAATTAACCTTTTAAGGATTTTTTGTTTCACAGTCCTGTTTTCTTCCCCCAAAATATGGATGTAAATAAACATGATTCAGGACTCTGACATATTAAGACAACCATCTCTTATATATGGTTTTTGGTTTAGTTATCAGTGATTACCACATGGTTTTCTGAATAAGGAGAGGAATGTTGGATTATTAGTCTATGTTTAACGTTAAATATTTTATGTATGTGTTGTATAATGTTGATATGTGTGTTTGCCATACATTGTTGGAAACTATACGATTGCCCTAACTGTTGGGAGTGACAAATAGGATTGGATTAAGAGCAATTAAATTGCGTTGCCAATGATAGATTCATTGTTTCATTGTATGTGAATTACATGGAGAGATTTTTTCCTACTATTTGACCACCTGTTTTGATATTGGTTTCGCTTTACCCAAGTCTAGTAGGGTGAATTGGGTAGACCCCTTTGTACTTCCAGCACTCTGCAGGCTACAGCATTGCCGAATCGAGCCTGAGACCAAAGGTCAGTGATAACTGATACCGTCACGCCAACAGGAATACGCCCACACTATCACCGCCCACGAATCCACGTGGCGGTCTTTCACCCGCGGTATCCCATTGGCGGTACACACCGCCACGCTCAAAATACACACACATTTACAAAACACAACCACATTGGCCAATTCAAAATACACACACCTGATACACATACACACACCACACCTACACACCCAATACGATATAAAACACACACCCACATCACCCACAAACCCTTACTACCAGAATACTGATACCACGTCAGAGAGAGACACCACCATAAACAACACCAGCATCCACAGACACACAACACCATCACTTACACAACATCCACGCACCTCAAACAACACACAACAACACATCCCCTCAAACATCACAACACACACCACCTCACACATCACCCACACCACATCATGGCACCTCAACGACAACCCAGGTTCTCTGAGGAGGAGCTCAGGGTCATGGTGGAGGAAATCGTCGGGGTAGAGCCACAGCTATTCGGATCACAGGTGCAGCACACACCTACATTGCAAGGAAGATGGAGCTATGGTGCAGAATCATCGACAGGGTCAACATAGTCGGACAGCACCCCAGAACACAGGATGACATCAGGAAGAGGTGGAACGACCTACGGGGGAAGGTGCGTTCCGTGGTCTCCAGACACCAGATTGCTGTAGAGAGGACTGGCGGTGGACTCCCACCTCCTCCCCCACAACTAACAACATGGGAGGAGCAAGTCTAGGCAATACTGCATCCTGAGGGCCTAGCAGGAGTAGCAGGAGGACTGGACTCTGGTAAGTCAAAGCTTTACTATTATATCCCCCACCCTACATGCATGCCATCACATACTCCCACCCTCACCCTCATCCCCATGACTCCAACACCTCACATATGCCCCACTATCTCAACCCACCCATCCCAACACCAAGCCCTGCATGCAACACCAAAGCATGGATACCCATCACCAAAGCATGTCCAGTACAGATACCCACACAGACCCCAACCCAAATATCACACAAGGACCAAGACAAGAATGCAAGCACTGGAGTACAGGGTCACTCACGCATTGTACACGATGGCACACACAGATGCAATAATCATGCCTTTACACCTCTGCAGGACCCCAACCCAACGTCACAGGACAGGAGGTACCAGACATGTCCAGTCCCCCTACAGAAGAGACCCACAGTGATTACAGCAGCTCTGCACAACTGGATCAAGATGATCAGCCCGGCCCATCAGGGACCTCGGGACAGTCGGTTTCCCTGACACTGGCACAAGCCACCACAGAGCCTCCCCCCTCAGGAAACACCAGAACAGCACCCACCCAGTGGGCCCATCCCTCTGTCCCCAGGACACGTCAATCAGCAGTGTGTCCACCACTACAGGGAACCCAGGCAAACCCACAAACCCAAGAAAACCAGGGACCTGGGGGCAGTGGCAGTGAGCACACGGTTCAGGGGACAGAGACTCAGGAAAACAGGGAAACTGGGAGGACTGCTGTGCAACAGGGGGAGGACAGGCCCAGGGAACCCACTCTCCACGAGGCCCTCTCCAACATCATGGGAGCTTACCATCATTCCCAGGAGACAATGGCAACAGTACTGGCCAAGTTTCAGGAGACCCAGCGGCTGCAGGAGGAACACTATCTTGGGTTCAGGGAGGACCTGAAGTCCATTAACAACACCCTGGTCACCATTGTAGGGGTGCTGCAAGACCTTGTCAACACCAGGAGGGACACTGTGGCACAACAAGGGGCCCCTGACACTAGCCTGGATGATGAACAGCCCTCCACCTCCGTTGGTGCTAGTGGACAGGAGGCACTGCCACAGGAACACAACACCAGCACCCCCTGCAGATGGAGAACCACACCGCAAACGGTCCCTGAGTTCCAGGAACAAGACAGAGAACATTGCCAAGGCCCCCGCCAGGAAATGAGACCCCACTGAATGTCACCCTTCTATCCCACTTTGTCACCCTGTCCATCCTTAAACTGCCATTGCTCCACTTCCTATTCCCCTTTGGACAATGCACCTGTGAAACAAATAGACTGGACTCTGCCACGGACATTCCTCCACCTTCACTCCTGCCCATTTTACACCCCCTCCACTTATTTGCACAGAAATAAACACACTTCAATCACAAAACAATCTGGAGTCAGTCTGTACTTTCACAAACTTGTAATTGCAATAACCATGGAATATAGCAATGCCAATTTAATTGTTCACATACCGATGTAACACAGCTGTAGGGCATGGAGGAAATATAGCAGAGGGCACAAAATGGGACCCACATCTGTGAAATGGAAAGGCAAAGTGACAAGTCAGGGTCCATACACTGAGTGAAAATGACAGACTTATGCCAGCTCCAACAATAGTATGAGATGTGGGAGGCAGTGACATCTTCTTACCTGTGTCTCACTGGAAGTATTGCATGATTATGTTGTTTCTGTTGTCGTTATCCTCTTCTTCTGCCTCCTCTTCTTCACTGTCCACAGGCTCCACAGCTGCCACAAGACCACCAGCTGGACCATACTCCTGCAGAAAAGGCACCTGCCGTCGCAAAGCCAGGTTGTGCAGCATACAGCAGGCCACAATGATCTGGCACACCTTCTTTGGTGAGTAGTAGAGAGAACCACCTGTCATATGGAGGCACCAGAACCTGCCCTTCAGGAGGCCGAAGGTGCGTTCAATCACTCTCCTAGTTCGTCCATGTGCCTCATTGTAGCGTTCCTCTGCCCTTGTCCTGGGATTTCTCACTGGGGTCAGAAGCCATGACAGGTTGGGGTAACCAGAGTCACCTGCAAATGTCGAGGGACAACTGTTAGACACACACTAACCCGTAGGGACAACCCATACCCAGACAACTATTCACACTGTATAGGGTCCTTGTCCTCACCTATTAGCCACACACTGTGCCTCTTGAGTTGCCCCATCACATAAGGGATGCTGCTATTCCTCAGAATGTAAGCGTCATGCACTGAGCCAGGAAATTTGGCATTCACATGGGAGATGTACTGGTCGGCCAAACACACCATCTGCACATTCATAGAATGGTAGCTCTTCACGTTTCTGTACACCTGTTCACTCCTGCAGGGGGTACCAAGGCCACATGTGTCCCATCAATGGCACCTATGATGTTGGGGATATGTCCCAGGGCATAGAAGTCACCTTTCACTGTGGGCAAATCCTCCACCTGAGGGAACACGATGTAGCTGCGCATGTGTTTCAGCAGGGCAGACAACACTCTGGACAACACATTAGAGAACATTGGCTGGGACATCCCTGATGCAATGGCCACTCTAGTTTGAAAGGAACCACTTGCCAGGAAATGGAGTACTGACAGGGCCTGAGCTAGAGGGGGGATTCTTGTGAGATGGCAGATAGCTGACATCAGGTCTGGCTCCAACTGGGCACACAGTCCATGGATTGTTGCACGATCAATGAGGTGACTATTCCGTGTCTCTCTTCCATTGTTGACAGGTCCACCAGCGGTCTGTACACCGGAGGATTCCGCCATCTCATCACCTGCCCCAGCAGACGTGCCCTATGGATGAGAACAGCGAGCCGAGAGTCAGCCAACACTGAGGTATCTCAACATGTCATTTGCACACATTTATTAATCCGCAATGTGCCTGTTACTATGTGTATTCAAGGCCTACATTGGCGTGACGCAGTTAATATTATTGTCATGTGGCCCCCTGAAATGGCGACTGCCGGACCTGTAAGGTGGGACAAGGGGATATGAGGTAACTGCGCTGGCGTTGTACACCGTCGCGGTAGGCGGTCGAAGACAGCGGTGCAATCCTGCATTGGTTAACATTGGAACCTATGGGTCCGAGGAGCCAATGACGATTGTCGCCGGAGGCGACGGTACACACCGCCGCAGACGTGACCGCCATTTTCTTTCTGTTCACTCACTTGATACCTGACCTTCAACAGGAGAGGACATACACTGCAAGTGCTGCTGTGACCTCAGTCTGGAAGCGACGATGGCTCATGTGTCTGGGGAAAGGGCCCCTGCCTTCACTTCGGAGGAGTTGAAAAAAATAGTGGATGGGGTCCTCCCCCAGTACACACAACTGTACGGTCCTCCAGACAAACAGGTGAATACACTGTGAGTATGCTGCATGGCAATGCTTGTTTGGAGTGGTGTGGATGGAAAATAAACGGGGGGGAAGACTGAGGCCTGCATGTGCGGACGGTGAGTGTATATGCATAAGGGCAAGGGTGGGAACGTGGGCCAATGAGTATGACAGTCTGGACGGGTAAAGATTTTCCTTTTCCCCTGTACTATTCCTCTAGGTCAGCGCCCACCAGAAGAAGGCTATTTGGTGTGCCATTGCCAAGGACGCCCGGACCCCGGGGGTCCACCACAGACGGAGCACCCACTGCTGGAAAAGATGGGAGGACCTTCGCCTCTGGAGCAAGAAGACGGCAGACGCCCAGCTGCGGATGGCCTTCCAACGTGGGAGGGGTGCCCGTCGCACCATGACCCCCCTGATGTTCCGGATCCTGGCAGTGGCGTATCCGGAGTTGGATGTGCACTTGAGGGCATCACAGCAGCCACAAGGGGGTGAGTACACTCTCATTCAGCTGAGTCTGCGCGCATTACGAGGTGTCTGGGTGGGGGAGGTGGGCAGTGGGTTCCCCTAGGCCAGGGCGATCTTGGTAGGCAAGGTCCCTTGTGAGGCAGGCTCAGTGGCACCCCAACCCCACTAGTGGTTAGTGCCTTCTACACCTAGTCAGGCTCCTGTGACTTCCATGTGTGCAGCAACCGGGCTTAGGCCTTGTACCACATGGGCATGTGATTAATCTAGGAACTACAAGTGCATGGCGTAGTGCAGAGAGCTGATGTGTCTGTTGTGTCCGCCAACGGTAGTGGTGTTGCATGCACTGAACATGTCTTTCTTCTGTCACCCCCCCCCCCTTTTTGTGGTCTCCCTGCTCTTGTGTGCAATAGCATCATCAGGTGGAGGAGCATTTGCACCGGAGCAGGAGGGAGCTGCATCCCACTTGGCCCTGGAGGGCGAAACAACGGAGTCTAAAGCCACCAGTGGGACGTAGGGCAAGGGGAGCTACACAGCGGGGACAGAAGCAGACAGCAGTGACAGTGACTCCTCCTCTGATGGGAGCTCCCTAGCAGTGGCGGGCCCCTCTGTGCCCCCCGCATCAACAGGTACAGCCGCCACCCCATACCAGCACCGCCCTCCCAGCAGCCCCTCAGCGTGTGTCCGGTGCCTGCTCACCCAGGAGGGTGGGCATCTCCTTCTCCCCAGGCACCTCAGGCCCTGTCCCAATCAGCCCTGCTGCCCTCAGTGAGGATGCTATTGACCTCCTGAGATCCCTCACTGTTGGGCAGTCTACCATTCTGAATGCCATCCAGGGTGTTGAGAGGCATTTGCAACAAACAAATGCATACCTGAAGGCATTCATTCTGGCCAGGCAGCCCAAAAGAGAGCATTTTAGGCTCTGGCCTCAGCACTGATGGCAGTCATTGTCCCTGTGTCCCGCATCCCCCCTCCAACTTCCTCCACCAAGACTTAATCCCCTATACCTCAGCCTATCCCAAGCACACCATCAGACCAGCATGCACACACCGCAACACACAAGGGTGGCTCAGGCAAACATAAGCACCACACATCCCACAGGCACTCACACAAGCATCATACCCATGCACACATACCAACACCCACTGCCTCCACTGTGTCCCCCTCCTCCACATTTCCCTCCTCCCTCCCAGTCTCATCTCCACTCACACCTGCATGCACTACATTCTCAGCCACTACCTCTATCACCAGCACGCCCATCACCCCACACCTCTCACGTGCACTCACCACCCCCACTACCATTAACACATCCCCTGTGTCCTCTCCCAGTGTGTCTGTGAGCCCTCCTCCCAAAGTACACAAACGCAGTCACACACCCACCCAACAGCCATCCACCTCACAACAGCCTCCAGCCCATGCCCCTTCACCCAAATTCAGCAGACGTACACTTCCCACAACCACTACCTCTACCTCCACTCCCAAACACCCTCCATCTACCCGTCCCAGTGTGTCGAAAAAACTTTTCCTGGCTAATATTGACCTCTTCCCTACACCTCCCCCTCGCCCTTCCCCTAGGGCCAGGCTTTCCAGGTCCCAGCCCAGCACCTCAGCCACCACATCCCCAGGCACAGTGGTGCCAGCAACTGCGGGGTCATGGAGTGCGCCAACCATCAGCGCTGTCAGTGTGCCACGGAGCAAGGGCAAGGACATTCCGCCACCTGCCAAGGTGAAAAAGGTGCCCGCATCCTGGAGGGAGAATCTGAAAACACCTGCCACCAAGGGGTCAGGAAAAATGAAAGGGGATAGTGGCAAGACAGCTGCGCCACCATCAAAGGTGGGGAAGGGCCAAAAACTGAAGGGCAGGTCAGGAGAGGGCATGGTGGCTCCGACTGAGGGACCAGTGTCACACCTTCTGTCCACATCCATGCCAACCTGTACAGCAGAGAACACCGCCACCTGCAACGCCACCTGCAACGCCACCTGCACCGCCACAGACCCTGCTGCCAGCACTGCCGCCACAGACCCCGCAGGCAGCACCGCCACCACAGATCCCGCAGCCTGCATCGCCACCACAGACCCTGCCAGCACTGCCGCCACAGACCCCACAGCCAGCACCGCCGCCACAGACCCCACAGCCAGCACCGCCGCGACTGCCACCACAGACCCCGCAGCCAGCACCCCCGCAACTGCCACCGCTGCAAGCACTGCTGTGACTGCCACCGCCGCAAGCACCGCCAGTGGCCCTGTGACATCCTCAGCCAGTGGCACCACCGCAGACATGGCTACCATCCCCAGTGGTCAGTTGTCCGGGGCTGGTGGTGAGTTCCAGGACCGTGGGCAGTTTCCATGAAGCATCACTGTCATCACAGTTGTCACCTGCATATGGAATGCGAAGCTGCAGCAGTGTGGGGTATGTCACTGCCTCCATGGCGTATAATGCTACCTGTAACTCGGCAATCTCGTGGCACACACAACCAGGTGAGGGAATTGTACCAGCCACACTGCACATGGAGCACTCTGGGCACCAGCCCCCCTCCAGAACCAGTGGAGAAAGGCATCCTCTACCTCAGTCCTTGGCAGGATGAAGCACTCTGGGCACCAGGCCCCCTCAGGAACCAGTGGAGAAAGGCATCCACTACCTCAGTCCTTGGCAGGATGAAGCACTCTGGGCACAAAGCCCCCTCCAGAACCAGTGGAGAAAGGCATCCATTACCTCAGTCTTTGGCAGGATGAAGCACTCTGGGCACCAGGCCCCCTCCAGAACCAGTGGAGAAAGGCATCTACTACCTCAGTCCTTGGCAGGATGAAGCAGTTTGGGCACAAAGCCCCCTCCAGAACCAGTGGAGATTCACATCCACTACCTCAGTCCTTGGCAGGATGAAGCACTCTGGGCACCAGGCCCCCTCCAAAACCAGTGGAGATTCACATGCACTACCTCAGTCCTTGGCAGGATGAAGCGCTCTGGGCATCAGGCTCTCTCCAGAACCAGTGGAGAAAGGCATCCACTACCTCAGTCCTTGGCAGGATGAAGCACTCCGGGCACAAAGCCCCCTCCGGAACCATTGGAGAAAGGCATCCATTACCTCAGTCCTTGGCAGGATGAAGCACTCTGGGCACCAGGCCCCCTCCAGAACCAGTGGAGAAAGGCATCCACTACCTCAGTCCTTGGCAGGATGAAGCACTCTGGGCACCAGGCCCCCTCCAGAACCAGTGGAGAAAGGCATCCACTACCTCAGTCCTTGGCAGGATGAAGCACTCTGGGCACAAAGCCCCCTCCAGAACCAGTGGAGATTCACATCCACTACCTAAGTCCTTGGCAGGATGAAGCACTCTGGGCATAAAGCCCCCTCCAGAACCAGTGGAGACTGTTATTCACCTTAGAGACTGTGGCTTTGCACTCCCCAGGATAAAGCAGTGGGCAAACCACCCACTGAAAAGACTTGAGAGACTGTGGCATTGCACTCCCCAGGATAAAGCAGTGGGCAAACCACCCACTGAAAAGACTTGAGAGACTGTGGCTTTGCACTCCCCAGGATACATCAATGGGCATGGAGCCCCCTCGTGGAGCAGTGGCGTTGTGCGTTCATCAGGCTGAGGTGCCCCCCTCCTCCTGAGGTGCCTGTATATTTTCTATGTGGTGCCCCTCCAGTGTTCTCTCCGTTTGGAGTCAGGTATCATGTGTGGGCCTCGCTCATGCATTTTGTGCCCAGTGGTCCACGGACAATGATTGGTGCACTATCCGGACTTGTGTAGTTGGTGTACATATTTGTATATACTGGATTTTGACTTTTGACTAATGGATTTTTATTGATTACAATCGTTACAATCATTTCCTTTTGTCCTTGCGTTATTCAAGGGGGGATGGGAGGGTGTATATGTAATGTTGCAGCATGTATTTGTGTGTGTGGTGTTGTGGGTGAGGGTGGGGGTGGGGGTGTTGCGTGTGTGTGTCACTCTCTTTTCCCTCCCCCTTCCCTGTGTTGTAGGTGCAGTACTCACCGTGGTCGTCGCTGCTGTCGTTTGAGCTCCTGATAGAGGAGCAGGAAGACCATCGCTGGCAGGATCTGCAATTCGGGCTCCATGGCGTCCTGGTTCCTCGTGGGGTGTGGAGAGGTGAGGGTTTTCCCTTCTGTGTACTGTTTCCGCCGTGTTTTTATTCACGTTGGTTCCGCCCTGGAAAAGGTGGCGGATAGCCGTTTTGTGATAGGGTGGGCGGTACACTGTCTCCTGCCAGTCTATTGGCAATGTCCGCCGCGCTGTTTGTTTGTACCGCCGTGGCGGTTGGAGTGTTAAAGTGGCTGTCTATGTTGGCGATTTCCGCCATGGTCGTAATCCCATTTTCTGTTCCGCAGGCCTGTTGGCGGTATTACTGCCGCTTTAACACCGACCGCCAGGGTTGTAATGAGGGCCTTTATCTTACTTTTCAGAGTGGCTCTTCTTCAACATCTGTCTCTAGTATTGAACCACTTTCAAAACTATTATGGCACTTGTTCATTCGGAAATAATCCTCATCAATTTCATCTGCATTTTCTTCTGATACTGTGGCTAAATACACCCACTCTGACAAGACATATTTTTGACTTGGATTTTTACTACTGGTTGATATTTTAGCTGCTGGTGATTCACTCCCACTAGTTTCTGCATTCAGCTGTCTCCCAAAGTCTATTTCTGCTTTACAGTGCTCCTGTTCCCAAGTTCTCTTTCTTAGAATACCTTCAGCTTTCACTTTGTTTTAGCAGCAGTCTTTTGATTATTGTTCATTTCAGGTCTTTGACTCAAACTTGAATTTATATCTTGAACAAATTTGCCTGTGTCTGCTTTTCCCACAGTAAATCTCCCTCTTCTATGAGGGATCTTTTTCACTTTAATTTTCAACGGCTACTTGTCACCGCTTTGATCATAGACTTGTTTTTGCTGCCACTCATGCTTTTCTCTTTTGCATTGCAACAGCTCTTCACTCTGATCACTTTGTAACTGGACTTCAGGAGTTTCAGGTTCTTCATCTGAACTTTTGCTCACCTGAAACTTTGCTTTTGATTATTTACTTTATCTTCACCAGTTTCAAAATCTTCACCCCCCTACCTGGATTCATGATGCAAACTTGAATTTTGCTTTGAGCTTGATCAGTAGACTGTGGGGGTCATTCTGACCTTGGCGGTCTTTTCGCAAGACCGCCGAGTTACCGCCGCGGTGAAGACCGCCGACCGCGGCGGTATGCCGCTGTGCGCATTCCGACCGCTGGGAGCGTTCCGCCGGAAAACCGCCAGCAGCCACACTGGCGGTCGGCGGGAAAGTGGAGACTGGTCAACCTCCACCGCCACGCCAGCAGAACACCACCCACAGAATTACGACCCACATTTCTGTGTGGCGGTCTACTGTTGGCGGTCTTCTGTTGGCAGTCACCTCCCCATGGCTCCTGTCGCCTCCCGGAGGACCAACGCACAAGGTAAGTTGATCGTCCGTGAGGGGAGGGGGTGGGGGGGTGTTGTGTGAGTGTGTAGAGGGGGTGTGCGTGTGAGTGTGTAGAGGGGGTGTGTGAGTGCGTGCATGCGGGCGGGGAGTGCTGCTGTGCCTATGGGCAATGTGTGTAGTTCGGCGGGTGCGCATGTCGGCATGAATGTGTGCGGGTATGTGTCCCCGTTGTGTATGTGTGTGTGTAGGGGGTGTGTATATGTGCATGTTGGGGGTGTGTGCATGTCGGGGTGCGTGTATGTGCATGTCGGAGTGGGGGTGGGGAGGGGGTTCGTACCACCTCTGGGGGGTGGCAGGGGGGTGGAGGGTGTGGGGGGAGGACTCGGGGGGCAGTGGGGGTGGGGGAAACCCCTATCAGTGCCAGGGAAGGAATTCCCTGGCCCCGATAGTGCCTACCGCCATGGTTCGCATGGCGGTTCCCGACCGCCAGAAACCGCGGCGGTAAGCAGGGTCATGATACCGTTGGCGGTCTTGAGTCGACCGCCGGACCGGAGTGCGCAGACTCCAGCCCGTCGGTCATGACCGCCGTGGCTGTCGGAGTGGGGAAGTGGCGGTCGATCGCGGCGGTGACCGCCGCGGTCAGAATGCCATTTTTTTGACCGCCGGTCTGTTTGCGGTCCGACCGCCGCCTCTCCGCCGACCGCCAAGGTCAGAATGAGGGCCTGTGTGTTTTGATCATTTGCCTCTTCCACTGCTTTAGCTTCTCTTACTCTCTTGGTGTGAGCAATGTGGATCCACTGAGGCACTCCAGCACATTTGACAGCGCTATTTGTGGTTAATAAGCCATTGTAAACATGCATTTGGATAACCACTAGTGCAGCTGAAGGTATATGTGCAAGTCTCATTGTTCTACCCTTCACACCTTATGGGAAGACAAGGCTGTCTCCCTATAGGGAGTATGTCTTACATTCATCAGAACAAGGGGATGTATATCATCCCAGTTTAAGTACAAACTTTTGCCTGTTTATTTTTAAGAATGCAGTTTGTACGCATTAAGGATGCAGTTTGTACGCTCCTCTAAACCTGAGGATTGTGGTCGATAGCTACAATTAAATCTCTGCTTGATCTCAAAAGCTGTGCAGATTATCTGTAACACTTCATTCTTGAAATGTGCGCCACCATCATTCTCATTAGAAGTCGGGAGTCCAAATCTGGGAATCAACTTCCTAAACAACAATTTGGCACTTGTAAGGTTATCTGCTTTCCTGGTGGGAAATGGGTCCACCCATTTAGAGACTAGGCAGACAACTATTAATACATTCTTTAAACCATTACAATGTGGCATCTCAATTAAGTCAACCTGTAGCCTTGTAAATTGACATTCTGATCTGCCAATGTGATTCATACCAGTAACAGTTTTCTTGCCTTTATTATTTAAGTGGCATATCCATCAATGACTACACACAACCTCAACATTATTTTGGAATCCTGTGTTCTCCTAATATTAAAATAAATATCCTAACCAAGCTATTTCTTCCTGCATGAGTTTGTTTATGCAAATATTTACCCAGGGGCAGGAACATTGAATCTGGCAAGACATATTTATGTTTTGAATTTACATTCAAATCCTGATCACTCTTTTTAAAGCCCAGTTTCTCCAATTTAATTTCTCATTTTCAGGAGCATCCCCTGGAAAATATCTTAGTTCATTCAAAGATGTTTCCATTGAATCCATAAAAAAATGCATTTTAGTTGAACTGTGTGTACTATTTGTTGTAAAGTCATAATGTCCATTTTCTTGAACAATTGACTCTTGAAGCAAGTCAAAATATCTTGTCAACTGATATGCGTATTTCACAATTTAACCAGCTCCTTGCCAGCCTTATGTGCTGTTAACCTAACTGCTACCTCCTTTGGCTTCTGAATAGCAGCCAACAAATCCAATATATACATGCAGCTCTTAACTGGAGCACCTGAAGATGTCATAAATCCCCTCTGTGACCATAGTTCTTCATAAACATAAACAACACCAAAACCATATTGGCTATATTTATGTATTGTCACACTCAAATTCTCAGATAAGCAGCAAGCTTTTGTTAAGGCAATCAATTCTTCCACTTGTGCTGATGATACATTTGTTAAGGGGATGCTTCAAGCACCTCTGTGATAGAGCATACTTCATAGGCAGTCTTTTTTCCTCAAAATTGGTCACTCAAACAAGAACAATCAACAAATAATGTCAAATCTGCCCGTTGCATTGGAACTTCTTTTATGCCTGCTCTTGGTTTTGTGCATAATTCTGTCACCTCAATTCAAATATTCTCCAATTCATCATCATTTTCATCTTCCCTTTCTTCACAATTGGAAGCAGTGTTGCTGGATTCAGGATATTACATTTCTGATTAGAAACATTCTCCTTGGAAGAATGGTTTGTTCATAACCTGTCAGCCTACTGGGGGGGCGTGGCCAGGCGCTGATGGCGGAAGAAGTCTCTTCATGAGGTTCCCACCTAACATCCCCCAACCCAGTACATCCTGATTTTCAGAGGACCCCCAGCCCCCACAGGCACATAGCTGGGGGTGTAGGAAAGACCCGGGACCAGTTGCGGGGCGATCGGTACACGCGGAGTCCCTAGATCGGAGCCAGATCACCGTGAGAAACTCAAGATGGCGGCTGAGACCGATGAGACGGAGCCGGTGGGCCCCTGCTATGGAGGATGCAGTTTAGGACTGCCTAACACCCTTCAACACCACTGAAAACAGTGCAAGGGGTGGATCAGGAGGTAACGTTGGCCCAGAGCGGGCGGAGACGGGGGCCCGGCGTCGAGTGGCGGTTCAGGTGAGCCGGTGGGCGGACTTATGCGGCGAAGCAAGAGGCCTGGAACCGGATGATTCCCGAGGGAGCAGTAATCGCTCCTCCTGAGACAGGAGGCCTCGGCTCAACAGAGGACACCGGGAGGTGGGGGGCTCCCCGACCCTGGTTCGGGGTGCGGTGAAGCGGGACCCCCCTGACAGCACCACTGATCAGCAGATCCACAGCAGATACGCAGCAACAATAGAAGGCTTATCCAGCCAGCCCAGAACTGTGAGTACTACGGGAGACGCAAGTGAATGAATGGAACCCTGGTGATTGCACTGCTGGGGCTTTCCCCGATAAGACTACAGAAAAGGAGACTTGCCTGGAGGGAGGAGATATCCCTTAATTCACTGCCCTATCAGAACAAGAGGGTGATTAGTTGATAAAGGGAGAAGGCACAGGGGACACCCCAGCGAAGGGAAGGGGGAGACTCCGAACACAGACCGCACCCTCAACCCTCAAGAGAATGACATCACCGGCAGTGACACAGACTTATAGTGAAGCAGACCTGGGAAGGCGGCGAAGGCTGAAGGGCCGGGAAAGCCCTCCAACACATCCCTGAGGCCGAGGCTACAGTGCACTCGCTAAAGGGGGGAATTAACCAGTTACCCTCAGTGGCCAGGAAGATTTGGGAGCGAGGAGAGACAATACAGAAGAGGGGGGCTGATGCACCCACCCTCTAATATCAGGAAAAAATAGCTGTGGAGCTCCAGAAGATGGGAAAGATTGGTCGAAAGAGGGACACGGAACAGAAAGACGGAGCGTCTGCGGACGCTATGGCAGGTCAGCGGGGAACCAAGAGTACCCTTCCTGAGGACAAGACCGAAGACCCCACTCTTCAGGATGTGCTGCAGGCCATAACAGCCTCCTGCGAAGCCTTGGAGGGGAAAATTGATGCACTGGCCACTCATTTCACAATACTCAGGGACGACCACCGCCGCCTGGCCAAAAAGGTAGCCACCACAGAAAACCAAATTAAAGAACTCTTGCCACATGTTAGGGACACAACTAAGATCGCGCAGCAGATGGAGAAGCGAATCCGGGACATGGAACTGCGGACAGAGGATGCAGAAAACAGATCTCGGCAAAATAATATCCAGGTGATTGGTCTGCCTGAACGCATCGAAAAGAATAACTTGGTGGAGTTTCTTGAGCACTGGCTTAAACAGGAAGTGACAGAGAATGGACTCTCTCCCTTTTTTGCGATTGCAAGGGCTCATAGGGTTCCGGCGTACCCTCCGCCACGGGGGCTCCCCTAAGACCGATTGTGGCATGGTTGCTGCATTACAGGGACAGAGACTATTTGCTGAACCAAAGGAGGAAAAATGGAGACTACACGTTAGACAATCACACGATTTGTATCTACCCCGACTACTCCCGGGAAGTACAGAAACAGAGAGCCACTTTCCGAGACGCAAAGCAAAGACTACGCCAATTGGGGTTTCAATATGGGATGTTGTTCCCTGCAAAACTCAAAGTGGTGACTAAAGAGGGCACACAGTTCTTTACCACAGCAGAAGAAGTGTGGCAGTGGATTGACAAACAGGCACCACCAGAGAAAGATCATCCGACGGGGGACCCGCTCACTCGACGACAAAGGGGAAACAGGCATAACAAGAATCGTAAATTGGGGAGTCCCTCTAACAAGGAGATGCAAAAAGAACATCAAAAAGCAATGGAAGCAGTGGCATCCCAAAGTGGCTCAGACCTCGGCTCTCTCATAAGGGTAGATGAGGAGCTGCCTGTGAGTTGCCTGACGGTGCTGCATCCTTGAATTCTGACTCTCTCACTGCTGAGGGTCACCTGGGACTCCCCTCTGTGGGTTGAGTACCCCTGGACCTTCTTGGTCCCTGGCAGCTCTGCAACTCTTCATCTGCGACTCTTGCCTTTGCCAAGGCTTGTTATTGTTTTTTTCAAACCACTGACTGACTGAAACTCTTCTTCGACTGCATAACTCCTGGAACTCTTCACCTGCTCCTGTGCAGCATAGCCGACTCCTGATCTTCACTGTTGACCTAGTCCTGCATCTCCAGAAGGGTGGGTAGTGGCCCCTGCCCCAACCAGACACTCCAGTTTGAACTGGACTTGGTCCCATTCATTTGCAGGTCCTCTTCTGTCAGGATCCACCTTTGGTTTCTTCCAGTCTTGCACAGTCCTTTTCCAAAGTTTACCTGTGGGTTTGAGGAAAAACTAGGTACTTACCTCTTATTTCCTGGTTGCTGGGGGGCACCCTGGTACTTACCTTTTGGGGTTCCTAGTTCCTCCAGCTCCCCTCTACAGATTCCACTTCCTTGAGTGAGGGACTGACTTTTGCATTCCACTTACTTAGGGTCTCCATTATGTTCTGTTATTTCACTGTTTTCTATTGCTTTCTATGCCAATTCCTGACTTCTAATGTGTATATAATAGTGCCTTTACTCTCCTGCTAGTGGAGTATTGCCTATTCAGTATTTTAGTATTTGTGTTACCGTAATAAAGTACCTTTATTTTTGTAACACTGTGTGGTTATTTCATGTGTGTAAGTGCGTGTGACTATGGTGGTATTGCATAAGCTTTGCATGTTTCCTAAATAAGCCTTGGCTGTTCACCCACAGTTACCTCTAGAGAGCCCTGGCTTCCTAAACACTGCCTACACCTCACTTATAGAGCATACCTGGACCTGGTATAAGGTGATAACACCATATGTGCTCACCACACATGAGTCCAGCTTCCTACACTTGGTACTTAGAAACTTCTTGGCTAGAAACTGCTCTGAGAACTGCAAAAATACTCTGCCAACCTGCTCTTCTAGCCACATACGCTGCATAGCCAGTCAGCCTGACTTTGCGGCACATCCAGCTACATTCTTCTCTACAGCAGCAAATCCTGTTCAGTGGTCCTTAGCCAAAGGTGTATCCAGCCTTATGAACTTCTCCTCAGCCACAGCAGCCTGATTTATCCTCCTGGAGATTTTCGACCTCCAAAAAAGAGGCTTAGGGCCACATTGAGAGTGTGGCAGTCCCACTGTGGGACCGCAAAACATGCAGGGAGGACGCCACCACCATGGCGGTGGCATCCCCCCTGCCCTATTACAATGTGTCCGACCTGCACCAAATGCAGTTGGCCATATTTTTTTACTTTGACCTGGTCTAGTGTGACTAGATGTTCACAGTTGTCACTTTGATCATTTAGGGACTAGTTCTCACCGTACTCTTTCAAAATTCATAACTCTGGTTCTACTAATTGCATTTTTGTTGTTTTGGTGTCAAATTATTTTTTATATTTTCACCAATTATTTCAAAATTGGTGTTTGATATTTCTTGTGCTGTGTTTTCACATTATTACTGTTTGTGTGCTGATGGAATTTGAAACAAATCACTGCTGGGTTTGGTAAACTGTACAACAACAAACTATAATGTTGTTAATCTTTTGGAGATCCTGCACAATCCTCCATTTGTCAGTCAGCTTTTAAATTCCTATCACTTGAGAATTGCAAGGACTACCAAGAACTTCTGGAAGAATTCCTTGTTCAATCATTTTGTCAATCACTGGCTTCATTCCTTCCTCTACCTCTTTTATAAGCCTGTACTGTCTAGTTCTAGAAAATATGGCATCTAGTTCATTCTTTTTTTTCACTGGCTCTTTTTTTAATCAATTTAATCTCTTTATCAGTATAATCCCATACCCCCTATTTGACAGTACGTCTTAAATCCAGAAGTAAATCTTTCTCTGTCAAAACTTGGCACAACTCAACTCTTGTATCTTCTGAACTTAGTTTAATGACTAAGGCGGTTATTCTGACCCTGGCGGTTGAAAACCGCCAGGGCAGAGTGCCGCGGAAGCACCGCCAACAGGCTGGCGGTGCTTCATGGGCAATTCTGACCGTGGCGGTAAAGCCGCGGTCAGAAAAGGGCAACCGGCGGTTTCCCGTCGGTTTACCCCTGCCCCAAAGAATCCTCCATGGCGGCGCTGCTCGCAGCACCGCCATGGGGATTCCGACCCCCTTCCCGCCATCCTGGTCCGGGCCACTGGGGGCCCCTGCACTGCCCATGCCACAGGCATTGGCAGTGCAGGGGCCCCCTAACAGGGCCCCATAATGATTTTCAGTGTCTGCCTAGCAGACACTGAAAATCGCGACGGGTGCCACCGCACCCGTCGCACACCAGCAACTCCGCCGGCTCCATTCGGAGCCGGCTTCATCGTTGCTGGGGCTTTCCCGCCCGCCCGCCCGCCCGCCCAGCGGGAAAGTCAGAATGACCGCAGGGCGGTCTTCTGGCGGTCTCCGCCCGGCGGGCAGCGCCCACCGCCCGCCGGGGTCGGAATGACCCCCTAAATCCTTATCTTGTGTTTTAACTGTGACATCATCCGATGTACAGTGTATTACACAGTTAATTTTGAAAAGAACACCTTCCCAAACAAGTTGACAGGACTTGAATCACATCAATCAAATGTATTGATGTTTATTTTTCACCTTTTCTATTTTGACTGAAACATCTGGTGCAGCCTGATTCTAACAATTTATTACTGATCCCTACAACTTGGACTTCTCTTCCTGAGAAGGGGAGGTTTCGGACTTCCACAGAACAAACTGTAGAATGACTAGGGCTCATATTATTCCTAAATGGAACTGGATGGCAATTAACTCCGTCTTTCTCTAGATTTTCAACTCTGATATATTTCGAATGGACCTGAATTAACCTCTCATAATAGGAATCCACTAATTTTGTGGGTTCCCATGTCATTCTCAAATTTATTTCCCAATTAATATCCTTTTCAGAAATGTGCTTTTTCAAAACCTCAATCTAATTTTTGTATTTGCTATCACTGGCACATTATTAGGATGAAGTCTAGCCGGTTCTTGTGTCAGCCATCCAACAACAGCCTTTCACTCTATCCACAAATCTCCAGAAACTACAACTTCAAACAACATATTTTAATCAGTCGACAATACTGGAGAAATGTTTGTTAACTTATGGATTTCATCATGCCACAATGCTGGGTCCTCTAGCAATTTCGGAACAGTATGCATAAAAGCATATAAATCAGCACTTATCCATATTGTTGTAGAACTGTTACCATGGGGGTAAGATTGCTTGGTTTATGGCAGCAGCACCACTATGTGTATATGACTTAGTCAGTCCCACACTGACTGGAAACTGTTAGCCTGACCTTCTCGGCTAGCTAGAAGCACCTAACCCAAACCTAGAAAGTAAAGGTGATTTGTGATAGCCTTAAAACATGACACTCAGGATACTAAGGGAAGTGGTGGTGGAGCAAATCTTACCCCTTTCTCTCATTTGCACAAGTCTCACACATGTGAAAGCAGACAACGAAATGCAGGATAAGTTCCAATGCATTTATTGAAGCAACTGCATTCTATGATAAAAGGCATGAGCTGCAATTATTAGGAAAATGTAACATAACACAGTGATGGTTGTGATCATTAGACTAAAACATATAAACAGTCCCAACATCCTGACATAATCATTAGTCTAATGATTCCTACTGACACTCTAGCAGCTAACATGAGAGCATAGCAGTGTTAGCCTTTCTGACCGTACTAGTTTATGGAAGGAGCCCTAAACCCCATACCTGGAAAAATGCAATGGTCTGCATATTGTTCCACTGGTAGTTCTCCCAGGTGGCTGGAAAAAACAAGGCCAATATTAGTGAATCTTTCAACGAAGTGACATACAGCATCAGATGGCTGGCTGGATTGTCCCCTCTACTCTTCTTTGGCGTGTGTTGTGTTTATATAACAAAATGTATTGTGTTCTGAGAACAGGCCTGACATGTTAATATGTCTATGGTGGGGAAAGTTGACTCTGCAGCTCTTGGATAGACAATACCAAGTAAACTTTATTGTGCAATGGCAGCCTTGAGCAGGGCACAGAGTCAAATGTCGTGCAAAGGAACTGACAACAATGATTTCGCAGAAAGGCAGCTGATTACAATGTAAAAACAACCCTGCTGAAAAGCAAACTGTGCTAAAATATATTAAAATGAATAAAATGTGTATATAGGTAAAAGGGCACAGGCCGCAGGCCTGGAGCAATAATAAAGATGCCTAATCTAGGTGCTAAAAGGAACCTAATTTAAAAGAACCTACAACACGCTCCCCATTGTCAGTACAAGATGCAGGCTCCAAGCTATTAAAATACAGTACACTAATGCTACTTAAAAGCACCCTAAAAATATACATGAAGAGATAAAAATAATGTACAAGTTGAAAAGCAGGCCAGGCCGAGATGTGCAGCCAAATTTAATACAGGACACTTTAAGAATTTTAGAAAAATATCCAAAGGCCAAATTAACAATAACCATGATCTCGCAGGAGATCTCCAAGCATATAGATGGAAAGAGACCCCACTTGGAAAGAGACCCCACTTCATCAGGCAATAAATTCACCAACTCATCAGAAAAAAGATGGCAGGAGCAGACATGTTCCATTACCTCAGCTACAGATCCGGCCGAAGAAGCAGTATTTCATGCAGTACCAGATTGTGAAGCACCAGGACCCAGCAAATCCATGAAGTATGGCTCATAGAAAGCATCCCGCAACAACCATATTCTCATTGGACAGTTTCGGCAATTAACCCTCATTGAGAACATCATCAGATTTACGTCCATAGATGGTACATGTTGTAATGCAAGACACACCTCTAGTGCAGTTTTAAAAGGGCACCACAAGCAGCGAAAGATGGGCTGCACACTATTGAGAATGAGTCGAATTGACAGTGACCAGTAACTGTCTAGCTCTTCCAGGAGTGATGCTCCAAAGTACTGCATCACGCATTCACGACACAGGTTGGATGGTGGGAGCTCCATCATTCCTTGTTGTTGAGATGGGGCAGCCACGGTGAATTAAAAATAGCAATGGCAGGATACCGCTAATTAATTCCGATGTAATCGGAAATCCTCCAAAAACACACAAAAAAAGAGTAGATGGCTAAAGTTATAGTTCCAAAAATGGTGTGGAAAGTGCTGACAAAGCCAAAAGTGTACAATCCCAGCAGTGGTAGATGCATTAAAGATGCAACTTGTTTTGGGAAGCTAGTATTTAAAAGGGAATGTAACTCTGCAGACAACCTTCCCACTTGGAGATCATAGGTTTCATGGGCTGATGTGAGAGCCACGTGTGTTTGAAACAAAAGAGCCCTCAGTCTGCTCAGCGTGTCAAAATTTACATTATTACTAGCAATGTGAGGCCACACACCTGCTACTTTTATCGCATGTGTGGCGGGAAAAGTGCGTTCCGGCAACAAGTCACAATTTTAGAGACTTAAAGACTACATAGGGAACACCTTGGCCCTCATTATGAGTTTGGCAGTCCGAGGACCGCCACCAAAACCCTGGTGGAAACGAGCAGTATAAAAAAAGTCACTCACTTCCAGGAACACAGACAAGGCCGTGGCCGCCATGGAACCTGAACCTGAACTTGAAGTCTTACCACTGCTCCTGATCGCCCTATGACTTTAGAACCAGCAACGGCGACAAAGACAACAACTATAATTACACCCACCTAGCACACACTAGAGGGAAAGGCATTAGTACGCACCACACACAACACAGACGTCCGGGATGGCTAGTGACGGCCACACATGCAAACTAACACCCGTACCAACAAACATAGACACACCAACATACACACATGCCCAAACAATCTACACACACCATGGTCAACATACACGTGCCTTCCACATACCACCCTCCACACACATATCAACACCAATGTCTAAACCAAACATACACAACACCACAGACTCACACAATGACATCGATGCAGCAAACACATAAAGCCATTGGCAAGGAACAACACTGCACACCTCCACATGAAAACACATACTGACAGCAACACGTAACAACCACATGCAACCAACTCATACCAAAACACTGCCACTCAATGTGTCAGATGTCACACCATGTCCTCACAACACACAACGCACATGACAAATCCATCACCACGCACACTCACTCACACACAACAACCACACAATGCCACACAACACATGCTGCAACACAATCACATCACATACACAAAACCAACACAAACCAAATTGGACACATCCATCACAAAGGAAAGGCAGGACAAGTATGTCTCCATTGTGACCAACAGGCGGTTGGCCCATATATATTATAAATGTATATAGAAAAGTATCCTACAAGTACAACAGGCTAGTCCAAATAGTCCAAGTGCCACCAGGCACATATATCACTTGTGAATGCCCCAAATTGACTCCTGACTGCAAAGTGGCCTCCACAAAGTAGGGGCATCTCCGGTGTGATGGGGTGGTGGTTGAGGGGGGGTTTGGGTAGTGTGTCCTTGGGTTTGCCCTTGGGTTTGAGGGGGCTTGGGCTTGGCTTTCACCTTAGTCTGTGGCTCCTTAAGTTTGTCTTTGGGAGGGGGAAGCTTGGATTTGGGGGGTTGATTTTTTGGCAGGGGAAGGGGCATGGGCAATACCAGGGGGGCAAGGAAGAACTGGGAGGTGAAAGGGCTGGGGTCGGGGAAGGACACAGTGCGTGACACAGTGTGCTTTGGGGAACCGAGGGGTGGGAGAGTGGTAGGGAAGAGGGAAAACTCATATAGGGATCTTTTCTTAGGGACACAAGGGCAGTCATGGGGAAAGGGTTTGGGAGTCGAGGGAGAGGGAGTGGTTGTGAGGTGTGTCTGTGTAGGTGTCTTGGGTGCAGGTGCGTGGGTGGAAGGCAGACGTGTGCTGGGTGTCTGTTGGGTGCGTGACTGCGGGCTTAAAGGTGTCTTGGGAGGAGGGGGGAGGAGGTGCAGGACGATGCCATGATGGATGGGTGACTGTCTGTTGGGGTGGTACCTGCAGGTAAGGTAGATGTGGTGCATGTGGGGGTGTTGGTAGTTGTAGTGACTGCGCATGTGGTGAATGTGGTAGATGTATTCTGGTCTGGAAGTGTGGTGACCGTGGGTATGATGAGACTAGTGGCTGGATCAGGGAGTGTTGGTGTTATGCCAGCAGTGTGTAGTTTCTGTGAAAGAAGGGTTGGTGTGTGGGTCAGTGTAGGGAATTAATGTTGTGTGTGCAGGTGGGTGTTGCCTGTGTGCATGCCGGTGATGGGTCTTGTGGTGGCTGTGTTTGTCCCTGTGAACCGTGTTTGTTGAAATGCAGTGCCACTGTAATGGTATGGCATGCCATAATGTAATTGGAAAGATGTATATGTTGATCTGTGTTAATGGTTGGTAGGTATTGATGCTTTTCCACCCTATCTTTCGCTCTCCCCCTCCCTCTTCTCCTCTGCCTTTGCGTGCATCAGCATCATCAGGTGAAGGAGAAGGGACACTGGCGAGTGGAGAAGCGGCAGCCCACGGGACCCAGGAGGCTGACACCAGTGGAGCCGAAGGGACCAGTGGGACGGAGGGTGAGGGGAGTGCCACGGGGGATGTGGGATCATCTGCAATCCTTAATAACAATTTGAGCACCAGCCAATTGTTGTGGCCACACCCACAGAAATCTGAAGAATGAATCAACAGCAACAAGAATATATTTGTATGCGCCATCTGGTTGTAAGGGACCGCAGTGGTCCAGGGACACACATTGTAATGGTTTGTTGGATACCAAGAGGGGTGTCTGAGGTGGCCGTTTGATGGTGGATTCTTTAATTTGTTAGTAAATTACACAACTAAGGACAAACTGCTTAGTCTGTTTGTATAGACCTGGCTACCAATAACTTTTTTGCAACATGGAGATGGTGCCGCCATACCAAAATGGGCAGAAGCAACCCCTTTTTGCACTGCTTTGATAAGATCTAATCTCTGGTCTTGATTGGGAATCACATGATCACCCAACCCTGGTATTTTTGCAAAGACAATGTTTTTGGCACTTAAGTGCTAGGAGTATTTTGTAGGATATGTTTTTGGTAAGGGCTTGCCATCAGCCGAAGCTTTCACAACAGCCAATGTTTCATTATCCAGCCTTGTATGGGAAGGAATAACTGCAGAAAAATAAGCCATAGCTACTGCAGATTTGGAAGCTTCATCAGCCAAGGTGTTTCCTACAACATGTATTCCAACAAGCTGGTGACCCAATGTATGCACTAAAAGCAATGCGTTAAGCTAATGGTCTCTCCTTTGATAGCCATTTGGACAGCAGTCAGGATTTTTGCTGTTGGTGCAAAACTCTGTTCAGCGCTGGAATACAAGAGTGATTTATATGCTATGGGTACAGTTCACCTTCAATGAATGCAACCTAGGTGACCCCAATGGCACCCAGAATTACACAAATTACCAAATTTGTTTTGTTGTCATAGGTGTGCAAGTGTTTTGCTTCAAGTATATCTATCTGTAATCCTCTGAAAATGCATGTGTGTTCGGGTACCCAATGTTTCCTTGAGAAAGCTGGAAGAAAAAAATAATCGAGTGGTTTCATGCATTGTGCATTTTCTGGACTTTAGGTTCTGCCAAAATTAAAGAAACCCAGAAAAGACTGTAGTTTCTTGGTGGTATTTGGTGGTTGTAATTGCGCACATTTCTCTAAACATTATGGTGCCAGGCTCTTTTTCTCACTTGAAAGTTCACATCCTAAGAATAGGACACTTACAAAGGCAATTTATTTTTCTTGAAATTGAATTTGTAGGCCTGTACATCGAATCTCAAAACAATGCATGTGTTACTGTTTAAGTGTCTGTAATCTAAGACTATTCTGTATGAATGGTCCAGCTTAGCTATGGGGAAAAAAAGGGTTAATCAATGGAGATACGCAGGGTTCAATTACTCCCTGGCATTCAAGTTGTGAGAGATTTTCCCTCACTTGTGCTTTAGCCTCATGTTAATGGGATATTGTGGATGGATCTGTGGAGTGGACCATATTTGTATAACATGGTAAGAGGAACCCCTAACCCATCCCAGTTGGTTGTGGTGCAGTGCTGGTGCTTGTGCCAAAGCCCAATCTGTGGCGTAAGCTTCTTTTACTGCATCTGGAACAAGGACTGAGAAAGAAGGCAAAATGAAATCTTGCCTTTATGGGAGCATAAATTCCAGTGGCCAATCTTATTCTGCCAATAGTATGTCATAACTTAGTGTTAATCTTCCCCAGAAGATCACTTTGTTGGTGCGTGCAACGTCCCTCTCTATCTGAATTTTGAGCATGTAAACCCTCTCAGATGAGGGGAAGCGCCTGTCTGATGTTTCGACTTGAAGGAAGTTGTTACTTGGTGTCACATCCAGAAGTTCTAGAAGATTCTAGTGAGCTATTGTGACCTCTGCTGTACTGTATAGCAGAGTCACAGCCCACCCCCTGTTCTTCAGTAATGTTCTCAATATATGTTGCATTTTTAGCCAAAATTGCCGCTACCTATTTCTTTTTGTATTGGGGTTTCTGTTGTGGAACTTTCTCTTCCTTTCTAACCAAAACCTCAGATGAGCGCCGTGACACCTTTCTCAGTTTCACATACTCGTTTCAGTGATATGACCACCCTCCTCTCTCACTGCGTTTGTCGGTTGAGTCCTGAAAGGAAGGAGATGGGCGATCTGTCAGAAGTTTATTAACTTTACCTAGTTCTAAGGTTGTAACACTTTTCTGAGGTCTCCAAACACAGAAATTATCCTCTTTGCTTTTGTTTATCATTTTTAGTTTTTTTCTGTTTATCCCATCATTTTTAGAACCCTTTTGTGCTTGTTTGGTACTATCCTTATTTGATTTACTATGTAATTGTTGTTTACCTGGTCTGGCTCCAAGACTATCCCAACCTATACTAGTATAAATCTGAGCGATAATCTTAGGCAGCTTGTGGTCCTGCTCCTGTGAAGGAACGTCCGATAGCCGCTGGCATACTGCCAATGTTACTGCTTCCCCTTTAAGATTATTTACTGCAATTGAGGACACCGGGACAAAATTGCCAATTAACTGCAATCCCAAATCAAGGGCAGTGGTAGAACATTTTTGGCCTGAATTTGTTTCAACACTTCCGGAAGATTCACAAGTGTTAGTCTACCATGTCCGGTAGTGTAAACTGCAGCAAATACTGCACCCTAAGTAGCACAGTTATCTAATGAGGGAACCATCTCAAAAGGCAACCACATTCTGAGAATTCTATGTTTTTTTGGGGTCCTGTCTGGGGAAACACTGTTTCTAGCACGTTTATTTTGTGTGCTAGCCAAAACTGAATTTCTTCATGATTGGTGGGTACTTTACTCATTATTGAATGCACAGTTGTGGAATTTACCCCAGTTATAGCCAAATGTGGTGCTGCTGGAGCAGTCCTAGGTGGGGCAGTGTTTAAAATCTGCATTACAAATTGTATTAAGCGTCTATATATATCTGCTAAATTACTATATAAGCGGAGTAGATCCGCCTCTGGCATATTTGCTACATTGGGATGTGGTGTATATGTGGCTTTTTCTGGCCATGTAGGTCCTTCATTACCTAGGGGACATAATCTGACATTGTGTACAAAGTGTGGTAGGGCACCTTCAAACAATTTTGGTGTTCTTGATAAGATAATGGTATTTCTAAATAGGCATAAGCTCTGTATTGTGCTAGTGTGTTTGCTGTAGTGCAATTGTGAAAATATTCTGTGCTTCCATCTGCTGCGGGAAAAGTGACCCAGGAATAGAAACTTTCTGTTCTGCATGCATTGTGTGCCTCTACCATGAATGTAACATTCCCACCATCATCAGTGAGTCCATGAGCTAACAGATGTTGTGTGAGAGGTTGTCTTATATTTACTGGAATTGCTACCCGTTGAGGATCCACCATATTTTAGAATGGTAAGGTTCCAAAATAGAAACACCAATATGGGAAAATCCTTTAAAGGTTCAAGTTTGAACAGCCTACAGTCTAAGATAGGTACTACCTATTTAGCTGAGGAGGATATTTCCGTACCACCACAGACATCTCCATTTAAGGTAATTAGGGTGCCAGTAGCAGGCGAGAGATAGAGATTCTCAGGAGATCTCCCTTACATTGGTGGCGCCATGAAATAGGACTCTTACCATAGGGTTAAGAATGCTTGGTTTAGGGTTGATCACTACCACGTGTGGATGACTGAGTCAGTCCCACACTGAATGGAAGCTGTCGGTGTGACCCTCTCAGCTAGCTAGCAGCATCTCACCCAAACCTAGAAAGTAAAGGTGATTTGTGGCAGCCTAAAACACGACACTCGGACTCCTCAGGGAAGTAATGGTGGAACAGATCTTATCCCTTTCTCTCATCTGCACAAGTCTCACACATGCAAAAGCAGACTAAGAAATGCAGGATATGTTTCAATGCATTTATTGATGCAACTGCATTCTATGATAAAAGGCATGAGCTGCGATTATTAGGAAATGAAACATAGCACAGTGATGATTGTGACCATTAGAGTAAAACATATAAACAGTCCCAACATCCTGACATAATAATTAGTCTAAGAATTCCTACTTACACTCTAGCATCTAACAAGAGAGCATAGCAGTGTTAACCCTTCTGCCCGTACTAGTCTATGGAAGGAGCCCCCGATCCCATACCTGGAAAAAGACAATCCTTTGCCTGTTGTTCTGCTGGCAGTCCTCCTGGTTTACTGGAAAGGCAGGTCAATATCGGTGAAGCTGTTGACGAAGTGGCACCCAGTGTAAGATGGCTGACTGGAATGTCCCCTCCACCCTTTTTTGGACTGTGTGGTGTTTATATAACAAAACAAAACAAAAAACGTGTTGAGTTCTGTTAACAGGCCTGACGTGATAATATGCCTATGGTGAGAAGGTTGACTCTGTAACTTTTGGATCAGCAATATCAAGTAAACTATTGTGTGTAATGACAGCCTTGAGCAGGGCACAGAGTAAAATGTCATGCAAAGGAACTGACAACAATGCTTTCCTGAAAGGGAGCTGATTAGAATATAAAAACAACCCTGCCAAAAAAAATCTGTGCTAAAATATATTAAAATGAATAAACAAATAAAATGGGTATATAGGGAAAAGGGCACAGTTCTCAGGCCTGGAGCTAAAGTAAAGATGCCCAATCTAGGCGCTAATATGAACCCACAACAATAGGACATGTACCAAATTCCCTTAAAGTACTTCCCTTAAAGGGAATTCTGTTACTGAATTTGTTCCTACTTCTGAATCATTTGAAATATTTCTTGGCTTTCCCTCAATCCCTTTCATTTTCTTTTTTATTCGCTTTCCCTTTCTTCAATTTGTCTCGATAAGTCATTCTACTATAGTGTTTTTTCAATTAAATCTTTAATATAAGTCTTTACTATAAGCCCTCGAAGTAAACAGGTACATTTTCTTGATCTACTCATGATTCAAATCCATTTTATAATTTATTTTTCATTTTGCTAATGTACACTTGTAATTCATCTAAGTCTTCCAATTTGTTATGCCCTTCATTAGCACACCTAGCTACTTCTTTTATCAAATATCTCAGTGTATCAGCATTGTAAGTCAATTATCTGCCCAAATCTGCACTTGCTTGAAGCATTTTACCAAATTCTATTTTTAAAATTCCGATACAAAATTCTATAGGTGGAGGCTCTACTACCACTATTTTCTCAGGAATAACATGTGTGTGATATTCTAGTACCCCACATCCACTAGTAGTAGGCATTGCTACCTAGGCTGGAACTTCTGTTGGGCACTTGGTACAACTCCAGCAGGAGTTTTTACTATAGCTGTATCTCCCCCTTCAATAGACAGGGCTGCTTCCATTGATCAATCTCTATACGGAGGAGGTTATAAATTTGTCATGATCATTATCTGACACTTCATTCTCTTTTTTATTTTTCTCCTTATGCTGCTCTTTTCCAGAAACTCTAGCAGGAAATATAAATGTTTTTACACATTCAATCATGTATTCTCTCCAGCCCTTCTGTTAATGATCTAACTTAATTTCTAGTCAACTTCTAAATGACTTCTTTTTAGTCCTGTTTTTCCTCTTTTTTCAGTTGCCATGTGGTCCCATTTTAGTAAGCACTTCAAATTGTGTAGTATTAGGCATTGATCTCACATTGTACATGGTTTATCTCAGAAAATAAAGCTTTTTCATAATAAAGGTACCCTCCATTAGAAATTGTAAAGATTCATCATGCGCTGCGTACTTTCATTCAGAGATCCACGTGCAAGTATACTACCCAACCTCCACCATCATTTCATATGCTGGTGCTCTTTCACCCAGCAATTTCTGGCCCTCTCTGAGTATATCATCCTTAGGTTTGGGTTTTGTGGGTAGGCCACCCATGTTTTACACTTAAACAAACTCAAAACAACTCCAAAATCACAATAAATTATAACAAAGTCAGCAAACAACAACTAAAAGCTGTGCAGCTCTGTCAAAAGTCAACCTATCACAGCAGGACCATGTCAGCACCAACTAATCAGATCACAGCTATCTGCTAATGTTTCACCACTCCCAGTGAGGCTCCCTGGCTGAGCAACCACTCACAACGCAACTTCTTCATGAACAGGAAAACAATGACAGAACCTCACTAAACTTATTTACATCAATAACCCTTTGTCTGTTTATCCCACAAAGGAAATCAAAGTCAGTATTTTAAGTATAACAGCTCAATCACAAACTGCAGAACTCAAATAAAAACAATGTAAATAATCAATCAGCAACACTGCTTCCACTTTCAGGCAAACATTGTGGCATAATCAAATCAGAGATGAGAATGAATAACACATTAACCTGTGAGAGTTCATGCTACGCAAACTCTGACCAGTAGAAATCTACCTCTAAGTCAATGCACTCCACCCAGTGCAGTCAGGGCAAGCAATATAGCTGAAGTTGAATTTCCACCCTGAAAAGAAAATAATAATTCTGAATCCCTATCCATCAGTGAGTGGTGCCTCGCTCTACACACCACCATATAGATAAAATAATAAAGTCCTTTGATTTTTGATTAATCTGATAACCAACTGAATTCTATCCAATAGTGAAAATAATCTTCAAATGGGATCACAAATATGAATAATACATCAACACAATGATCAATCCAACAATTAAACTTCCAATCCTCATCAAATATCCAAACAACTCAGTGCAGAAATAGAGATCCATCTTCACAAGCTCACTTCAAAACACTTTCACACATCCAAATATGTTGAGAAATGGGCACGCAATACAGCTTGTCACTTCACCAGAGGATTCAACACTGAAAGGTTGACATATTTCCAAAAACTCTTTTCTCCTTCAATCTGGGCTTTAAGAACTCGAAAATTACAAAAACCTTTTGGGGACCCTGCAAAGAGGAAATGCTCTTAAACAATCATACTCTGCTATCAACATTTGTGGGAGCTGAATCCCAATGGGCAGTTCGGCTCTAGGTTACTCTCATTGATCGAGCTGTCAGAGACTACTCTACTCTTCAACGAATATTAATTTAGCAGAGTAAAAATCAGAATAAAACTCTAGTTAGTTACTGAGTTTTAGATCAGAATAGCAAAAAAGTAGATTTATTACAGAATTGTTGACAAAACGATGCATAGGAATGCATAAATCTGCTACGAAGGCTCAGATATAGAATTAGAGAAGCACAAACCATAAACAATTTTTTATTCAAGCAAGTAAATCTAGGAAAATTCTAAATGTCAAACTCATAAAGAGTACTGATGGCATCCTAAGAAAGGGAAAAATAAGTCTCAGAATAATCAAACAGGCTTTGGGAAGAAAATGGAAAGCCATCTACGAATCTTCTGAACCAGGGGTTTTTAATCACAATTTATGGACAATAATAAATATAAATGCAAATTTAGTATTATATGAGCATGGTTAAGTAGCAATGGTAAATCAAAAACAGCAATGCAAAAATCAAGGTTTGCTAGCATTAACCCATTTCTTAAGGTAAGAGATATCTTCCGCTTGCTTACTCAGTAACTGCACTCCAGAGATGTACAACATAATATGAAACATTTCTCAAACATTAGCCCATAAAATCATGTTCTTCTGCACACCTGCATTGGAACTTCCAGCGGAAATCCTTCAATACATTAGGTACATGATGGAAAGCTTCATTGACAATACATGCTTTCTAACACTGTAACCCCTTTTAAATCATAACATTCTATACAACTTATTTGACATCTCCCAATGCGGCTTCCGCACCACCTAGAACAATGAGACCACCCTCATCGCTGCAACAGACTCCCCTGCTTTTGACACCATCTCCCACTACACCCTCACTTCCAGACTCTACCTCCTTGGGTTCAGAAGCAAAACCCTCAAATGGATCCATGCCTTCATCACAGGACGCAATCAGAGAGTCTGCCTCCCTCCTTTTAATTCAGAACCCACGAACACCATATGCAGAGTTCGTCAGGGCTCCTCCCTCAGCCTCACCCTGTTCAACACCTACGTGACACCACTGGCTGAGAGTATGCGCTTCTATGGACATAACATCATCTCATTTGCTGATGACATGCAACTTGTCTTCTCCCACTCCGAAGACCACACCTCCTCCAGAGAACACACCTCCTCTAGAGAAAACTTCAGCAAAGTCATGAGCCACATCACCGACTGGATGAAAGCCAACTGCCTAAAATTGAACACAGAAAAAAACGAAGTGATCATCCTTGGGAACAACTCTTTGCCCTGGGACAACTCATGGTGGCTCTCTGTTCTTGGACAACCCCTGACCCCGAACGAACATGCCTGTAATCTCAGCTTCATCGTAAAGAACAAACTCACCTTCAGATGACAAGTAAAAGGTGTTGCATCATCCTGCTTCCACCAAATCTGCATGCTTTGCAAGATTTTCAAATGGATCCCTGCCAAAATCAGAAAGACAGTTACCCAGGCCACCGTCTCCAGCAGGCTAACTACGGAAATGCCCTTTACATAGGACTCACCACCCAACTCCTCTGCAGACTTCAAACCATCCATAACACAGCAACAAGACTTATCCTGGATCTACCAAGAAGGACCCACATCATCCCCACCTCAAGTACCTGCACTGACTGCCCATACCCAAGAGATGCCAGTTCAAAGTCCTCACCATCGCTTTCAAAGCCCTCCACAACATCAGATTCAACCTTATTAACCACAGACTCTCCTTCTACCAGCCCACCAGAGAGCTCCAATCAACTAACCTTGCCCTTGCCCACATCCTGAGAAATTGTTGCACCCGAAGTGGAGGCTGCACCTGCTCCTACCTTGCTGCCAAGAACTGGAACAACCTACCCACTTACCTGTGGACCACAAACACTTGAAAACAATTTCAGGAAAAAACTGAAGACATGGCTCTTTGAAGAATAGCAATCTAGCTCGCAGCATCTTCACCCAGCACCTGGATACCCCGCAGTGATAAATCGCACTCTATAAATCTATGTTAATTTGGTTTGGTACTCCACAGAAACTGTGGGGAGAGATTACTTGCAGTGGGACACTGATTGGGAGGGGAGAATGACAGGAGCATGACGAATCAAACACCAGAAACTGCATCCATCTTAAATAAATGGTGTCTTGCAAGACAATGTGGCACAACTAAACTTCACCATTAATTACACTTCTAAACAAAACAATCACATTATTTCAAATGTAACATCATTAATTTATTGGTTACAACTATACATATATATATTGAGGAATTCAAGAAAAGAGGAGGTGGCTCTGATGTAGAGTGGGAGGTCATTCCATGCTTTAGAAGTGATGTAAGAAAACATCTGTCCTTAACTGGTTCTGTGTATGCGTGGGATGTGTGCAAGCAGAAGTCCTGTGGAGTAAAGGTGTCAGAGTGGCTAGTGAAGGAAGACGCAACTGTTCAGGTTAAGTGGAATCTAAGTTGTGTAGTGTCTTGAATGTCTGCATTAGGATTCTGAAATGAGTCTGTTTGTGTATTGGGAGCCAGTGGAGCTTCCTGAATTGTGGTGTGATGAGAGTTGAGTTCTATGTGGGAGGGTGAGTCTGGCTGCTGAGTTCTGGATAGTTTATAGTTTTATGGTGAGCTGCCTGGTGATCCCGCTGGTTAATAGGGCATGAGTTACAGTTTTTCTGGTGTTGCTTGGAAGCCATTTGAAGATCGTCCTCAGTATCTTCAGGGTGTGAAAGCAGGATGCAGTGACGACTTTGACTTGAGCAATCATGTCCAGCTTGCTGTCGATGAGTATTCCAAGGTTCCAGGTGTGGGTGATGAGTATAGGTCTGAGTTCAGCCAGCCATCAGTTGAAATCTCATAGGGAGGGCTTCATACAGAAATACCCCACTTCTGATTTGCTGGTGGTGAACTTGAGATAGTTGGCTTTCATGCAATTAGTGACTTCAGTCATGCAGGCATAAACTTGTTTCTTGTGTTGGTGGTCTTGTCGGAGAGGGAGGCTATGCATGTCATAGGCGTAGGAGAGGTTCTTGATGTTTTGTGTGTGGATGATGTTGGCCAGAAGGATAATGTATGCATTGTAGAGGGTGGGGCTGAGTGAAGCATTATACAGATGAGTTTATGGCCTTTTGACAAGTATAGTACCAGGCTGACAACTTCTGTTCTATCAGTTAAGAAGGAGCAGATTCATGGCATAGTGGGTCCATGGATGCCAAACTTGGGCAGGCACTTGATGAGGATGGGGTGTGAGACCACGTTAAATGCTGAAGAGAGCTCAGGGAAATGAGGGCTGCTATGCCCCCTCTGTCAAGGATTATGCGGATGTCATCTCTGGTAGTGTTGAGAGCTCTTTCTGTACTGTGGTTATATATATATGTAGCCTATATCCAGACTGTGAGATGTCAAGGAGCTAGTGGTATCTTAGGGGGTCAGTGAGATGTTGGTTGATTAGTTTCTTTAAGGCCGGGGTCTCCAATGAGTCGCCAACATCATAAAGTAGCTCTAAGAGCAGAGATAAAACCAAACCAAGCCAATCGAGGAAAGTCAGTTTATATTAAAGAAGGCAGCCCTGCTCATCTCAAGACCCTTGGAGTGACCCCCAAACCATTAGCAGGACCTCAGGTTAACACTGAAACACACCCTGAGTTGGCTCATGAGGTCTTCCACATGACCCATCTGTAGCCACTCTAAACTTAAACAAGTCACTAGGAGATTTTCCATGTTATATGCCCTTCCTTACCAGTTGCACCACATGTGTGAATAAGGAATCATCAAGGAAAAGAGGCAGCAGTAACCAGTGCTGACCCGCCAAAGTGTGGGATTTCATGAGCCAAAGTGAAATTTTGTTAGTCGGGGGCATGATCAACCCAAGAACTGAGGAGAACAGGGTATGGATCCACAGCAGAAAAAATTAAAAGCCTCATCTGCCTATTTATGTGTGTGTGTGTCTGACATTTTGTCCCTCCCTAATAAACAACATTATTTTCTGAAAGCTGCACCTAGTGTCAAGGACAGCCAAACATGTATGCTGGTCCCATCATAAGGGTTTTCTCTCTGGTACAATTGTGTCAGTTCATGTCATAATAGTGCCAATTGCATAGTAATTGTCCTTGATTATTTGGGGCATTCTTGGCCTAGTGGTGCCATACAGGCTGACATCATTGATGTATTATTAAGAGCATGAGTGGCCTACTTTTACCCATCCGTGACAGAATGGTGACCGCTTCTCATATAATAATGGCTATGACTGATAGACGGTAGGCGTTCTGGATGTTATGGCATCCAGCCTAGGTACAATGGTGGCCCTAGTATAATGGTGGGCATCATTAGCATACCACATGCACCCCTGATGTTATGGTGAGCTCCCATGACCTATGAATGTAAAACCTGGGTGTTCAATGCAAGATCTGCCCATGTGAGGCATTTCTACATGGTAGTACTCTATGATAAGCTGATGTCTAAGGACTGTGTCATTTAAAAAAATGAAAACAGATCTTTTAAAGGCAAAATTATGTTTCTGTTCAGAAAAGGTTTGGCTTCTGGAAAATTTAGATTATTTGCCTAAAATGAAAAGTAGTATTTGATAGAACAATATGTGTATCTTCAAAAACTAGTATACTGACAAAGACAAAGGGCCTCATTACGAGTTTGGCCGCCTGAGGGTAAGACTGCTGCAGTGGCGGGCGCCAAAAGACCACCATGTTAGTGGTCATACAGACCCCTGTATTACGAGTTACACAGCCAAGACCGCCAAAAGACAGCCAGAATACCAACACCGCCAGGAATCTTGAGGGTGGGAAGGAGGCGGTCCCATCACCAGCACTGCCAGCTCGCCAAAAAAATCACTGAACCTATTACGACCCACAAATCACGGTAGCGGTTCTTCCATGGCTGGACACCAATGGCGGTGCAAACCATGGCGGTCGACAGTCACCAGAGTAAAACACCACGCCACTTTGGATAATTTGAAAACCCCACATCTGACACATAGCCACACGTGACACACCTACACACTGCACTATAAAACACACACCACAATCCTTTGCAACCAGAATGCCATACACAGCTCAAAAATGCTTCACTAAAATATCAGAATCCATTGATTAGGCACCACTACACACTTCACATTGCACACATCACACACCTGCACAACACTCCCAACACAACAATAAGTAACCCACACATTAAACCCCACTGATCATCCACTCACATCGCAGCACCCACACTTCATCACCAATTCAATTTCCCTATTTTCTTTACATCCTTACAGTTTCGTCCACTACTACCATGTCCCCAGAAAAACATACCTGTTTCAGAGATGATGACTTGAGGGTCGGGTGGACGAAATCATCAGAGTAGAGCGACACCTATTAGGAGCACAAGTCCAGCAAACAGCCATCACCCGGAAAATGGAGATGTGGCAATGAATAGTCGACAGAGTCAATTCTGTAGGCAACTATTCACACACATGAGAGGACATCAGGAAGACGGGGAATGACCTCAGAGGGAAGGTTGGTTGTTCCATGGCCGCCAGGCACCATACTGTTGGTCAGCTCTGTTTCCATTGTGCATTGTGTAGCTGGTAGTTGACTCAATTATGCCATACACCTAACTTGGAGATAACTTGAAAATGTAAAGGCATTTAGCAGCAGCCAAGATATGAGTCTATGAACAGACATCTAACCACCAAGATATTCCACCATCTTGTAGCAATGTTTATGATATAGGAAACCTCTGTGTCCCATATAGCTCTAACACAGATTTGGAAGCAGGTGTCAATGTCATATCAGGGGATCAAGTCAAGGCTTTGTGTGCATGTCACACAGCATGTCTACTCGTCACAGTTTGATGTCACTTGTTGCATAACTTTCAGTAACTGTGTGTTCCACTTCTCCTACAGGTAACCTACCCATTGTGACTATGGAGAGGACACCAGAAAGAGCCGCTTTTCTCTGGATGAAGCCCTCAGTGAGGAAATCACCCCTGGATATGTGGACATAGAGGACGACTCTGGCCTATCTGGGACACCTGATCAGTCAACAACTGTCAGCCTCAACCTGACTACATAAAATCCTCCCAGCCCTTTTGCTACAACATCTCAGGCAACCATTTGCCCCCAATCCTGTGCTCCAAAGACAGTGACAACCATCATGTGCCCCCCAGTACAGGTACCTTAGTCACCAGTCGTAAAACCAGACAATGATGGACCTGGCACCAGTGGGAGTGGGCAAACAGTACCAGGGTCACATGGATGTGGGGGTAGGGTGCATGGGTGGGATGGTGTGGGCCCGTGGATGGAGGCTGCAAGGGGTACAGCTGGCCAGGATACCATCTCCCAAGTCTTGGGAGCTTCCCAACAATCCCAAAGCTTGATGGGCCAGGTACGTACCATGATGGGGGAGATCAAGCATCTGCAGAGGGACAACCACCAGGAAGTGATGCAGCAGTGGGAGGCCCATTTAGCTGCCATTGCAGGGGTGCTGAGAGACATGAATACCACCCTGAGTAAGTTATGTCCACAACAACTGGCCCCTTCCACTAGCAATATTACATTTGCCCCATCATTATCTGCGGCAGCCAGTAGAATGGAGGCCATGCCAGGGGAAGGAAATGCCTCAGACACTCTTGCCTTTGTAGCTGATGAACACCCCATCCCCCCTGTAAATGTGTACGTCCACCTAAACATCCAGGAGGAGCAGGTGACAAGACTTCAACCATTGCCAGGAAGTGAACCTTTACTGATTGTTTCCTCTTGTGCGTCACTGATAGACCATGTTGACAGTCCCACAACCAATCTCTATTTTCCTATGGTACAAGAGCCCTGGACTTGAGACTCCAAATGTTGCAGCTACCCTGATGGTTTCAACCACCATGCCTGAACCCTTCACTGTTTCTATTATTTTGATTTGATCCAATTCCCACACATGAATGTGCACTCCTTATTAAACACTACTAAACCACAGATCATGTGTGAGAGTCATTTTTCAGCTATATGTTACTGTTAACTGTAATACCTCTTGCACATAAAAGATATGCACAAATGTACCAACTTTTTAAAGTTCCATCCCTCATGTACTGTTTATTAAGGTTACAATTTGCATTTGACGATACTGATGGGCAAACTTTTTATCCCTTTCATTGCACTTTCCTACATATAGGTTAGGAAAATGCAAATGTTCACACAGTAAAGTACTACTGCTCACTTTAATGACTCTGCATAGGTGTGACTAACTAGCACCCCACAGACCACAGAAGTTAGAAACATACTAGTCTTTCACTATCCGAATGGGCAAACAGATTGGTTCGATGTATCATCAGCTAAAGCCTTATTAAATATCCATACCATACCTCCCCAATTACCATACCCCATGATACAGACAGAGGTCTGTACAAACACCCCCAGTCATGGAACTTTCCACTTACCATGGACAAGTATCAATAGGCAGACTACTCACCTATGCCAGTCTTGATACACATGCACAGTGGCCTGAAATGAGGAAACACAGTGACAGCTACATACAAATATGGTACTACCAAAATAAAGTCATTAAGAAGGTTGAGGGTATGGATTGCACAGGATAACGTGTCAGAGACACAAGACCACACATTTGGCACTATTGGGCCCACCTACTATGGTAAATGGGTCTATAATGTGGAATAGGACACTACCATCCAACTGTCCTGACAATATTGGCATAGAACTCACACACCAGAAATCTCATGCCTGACAGTACCTGGTTCAACCCATTTTTACTTCACATGTCAGTCTGCAAATCCCACCTACCTGTGACACTGTCAGATATTGCCAAATGAGGATGACCTTCTAAAGTAACCTGCAAAATAAAATTGTAATACATAAGGTATTGGCAGTAATTGATTGTAAAACATCATACAGCTATGTCCTATATACAATGGTAACTCTGATTGTGCATTGTGACCAACTTAGAATATGGCGATCAAAAACCTGCACACTACTCAATGTAGTATTCTGCATACATATCTGAGGAATGTGCCTAGAAGCTACTTATGACCTGTCTGATGGTCATACTAAGACCTTTATCAAGCAACCCTAACCCCTCAGTATCCCACTGAGTTAGTAAAATTACAGGACATGACATACCTACAGTCAGATAAAGTACTGACTGATGAGATCTGTCCAGATGTCTCCAGCTTCATCGTCCTCACAGTCATCCTCACTTGGCACATCTGCATTTTCACCCACTGTAGCTGCTGGCTCCCCCTCATCTGGTATAAATGGGATTTGACGTCTGAGGGCGAGATTGTGGAGCATGAAGCAGGCAACAATAATTTGACATACTTTGGTGGGTGAGTAGAGGGGGGCTGCACCAGACTTTTCAATACTACGGAATCTTGCCTACAGGAGACCAAAGGTCCACTCCATGACATGCCTTGTCCTTCCATATGCCTCACTGAAGTGGACTTCCCCTGGCATGGTTGGGTACCCTACAGGTGTCAACAACCAAGAACAGTTTGGGTAGCCTGAGTCTCCTGTAATAAATAGTTACAAAGAGGCAAACTTATATCTTGGGCATCCACACATTTGATAGAAGATAAAGGTTGCAGACACACATGACATATATGACTTACCAATGAGCCTGGCCCTCTCTGTGCACTGTCGTGTCATCGGCAGTGGGATATTGCTGTTCCACATGCTGAAGGCATTGTGGACTGACCCTGGGTACCTTGCACGAACTTGTGAAAAGTAGAGGTCAGCCAAACAGACTACTTGGACATTAATGGAGTGGAAGATTTTCCTGTTCCTGTACACCTCCTCATTGCCTTTTGGGGGAACCAAAGCTACATGGGTGCCAAAGCACACAAAGTTGCCTTCACATGGGCAAAATCTACACATTGTGGAAATCTGATGTAGCTGTCCAGGTGTTTCAACAAAGCATGAAGTATAGCCTTCAAAACCAGACTGAACATAGGCTGAGACAACCCTGCAGTTAGGGCCACAGTATTTTGAATGGAGCCTGTGGCCAGAAAGTGCAGCACTGACATGACTTGTACAATGGGTGGTATGCTATAGGGATTACGAATGGCAGGCATCAGATCTGGCTCCAACTGACGACAGAGATCGATGATTGTTTGCCGATCCAGGTAGTATATTTGGACGATACGTTGATTCTCCATGGTCTGCAGGTCTGCTAGTAGATGGTACACTGGAGGTTTTCTCACTCTTCTCAAGCCAGGGTAACTATGTATGATAAAACCATTCTGTCCATTGTAAGTGTTAAAATAACAAATATTACACATAATGCTCGAACGTGCCATATGAAATTATAGAAGCACTGTACACAGCACATACCTAGGCAAATAATGGCTTCTTACTGCAATCAAATTTCCCTTCCTCAATCATGATTTATAAATGGAAAAGGATGCCACTAAAAGTCACTGTGATAATGACAATCTTACCATGTTTCACATCAATAAGACACAAACGCCATATTTCAGATTGCCATTAGTGTGCTGACTATGCCACTAAAGCTATGTTAGTCGTAACTCCTCAGATTTACAAACTGTACATAAATCCTGGATTTTTCCAACGTTTGCTCAAAGCCAGCAGTGAACACAAGGTCGTAAATATGTCTCACATCTTGTGATGCAATTTTGATCTAACTTTGCCAATCAGCTATGAGCCTTAAAATGGTAGCTGCCTGACCTACTGTACTGGACATTAGGAAATGACCTAACTCCGCAGGCAGAAGTCGTCATGGTGGTAGGCAGATACAACCGCAGTGGATATTGCCATTGGAACACATTGCTACCTTTGGCGGTCTAACGCCAATGGTGATGTCCACCGGTGGTGACGGTGTCTTACGTGGCGGACGTGATTGCCATCTCATGCTTCAACTCTCACTTGACTCCTGCCATTGCTGCCAGCAAGACCTCCATGATGTGAGCTGCTGTTTATTGTCCCTGGGATCAATCATACCACATCCTGCAGGTGATAGGACCCCTGCTTTCTCCCCGGAGGAGCTTGACAAGCTTGTTGAGGACATCCTACCCCTGTATGGACAGCCCTATGGGGCACCAGAGGAACAGGTAAGTGCACCATGTGCACATATGTATATTTCCCTATCTATCCTTTGTTATGACAAGTAATGGATGATGAGTCAAGTTTGTAATGATGTCCAGGAAATGTGGAAGAATGAAGGGTTGTGGTGATATGTGTGGGCATGTGCATATATGTTTAGATAGATATTGAGTCCTGAGACATAATAGAGAGTGTGTAATGTATGTTCCCTGGCCCACCTACTGACTGTGATACATGATCACTGAAGATGGTATGACATACCTTGCCAAGAATACCATGTTTACATATATGTATGAAGTCTGGTCATATGTAACAAGCTGGCACCTGTTGCTGGATATGCATGTTGTATGCCTGATCTAACATCACACATGGCCTGACTGCATATGCTCATCTATCAATGAAGGGGATGTTGAAGACAGTCTGTGTATGGCTATGTGCATTAACTTGTTTTTCACCCTGCTTGTTTTGGTATGGTGCTTGTGGACATGACATTCTATTCTTGTCTGTGTCATCCATGCAGGTCAACATCCATCAGAAGAAGGGGATATGGCATGCCATCGCCATGAAAGTGTGGACCCTGAGAGTCCACAGCCAGCAGAGCACCCACTGTAGGAAGAGGTGGGAGGACTTGGGATGCTGGGCCCGGAAGACTGCAGAGGGCTAGCTAGGGATGGCCTCCCAATGAGGACAGGGTTCCTGTAGGACCCTGACCCCACTAATGGCCCGCATATTGGTGGTGGCCTATCCTGAGATGGATGGGCGTTTGAGGGCAGCACAGCAGTCACAAGGGGGTAAGTGTAGGCCTAACACAATTTAATCCCTTTAACAGGTTAGTGTCTGATGTGACTGATTGTTAGATCCGACAATGTGGTAAGTACAAAGGGTCCAAGATCTCCAGTCAACACATTGATGTACAGTCCCCAACAATGGTACACAGGTGTACAGGGACATATTACTCATCTATGTTGTCCCCTCTGTACAAAAGCATATTATGATGCACATGTGACAGTGTAATATGAGTACAACGATACAGCTTTTAATACCCTGGTGACTGTTCATTCCCAACTACAAATCAATACTCCCAAAATCATGATGGTAAGTTGCCCAGGTCCTTGCTCTCTGTCCATTGCAATGTCCCTTGATCTATGTCTATGTGCAACATTGAGTCAGAGAATTAGAATTAATTCCTACTTTTCAAAAGGTTACAGATGTGTGACAGCATCATGTGGGGCTGTGATGTAGCTTCATTTATTAAGACCTGTTAAAAGGTGAACCCCCTTGGTAAGAGGGATGAACATTTACCTTTGTAATATCTCTTCTGAGTGGACAATCTATATGTTGGGAACCATGGAGGCTTAGCTAGATGCCTATTGGATCCCATACATTAGTGTAAGGACAATGCATGTTAGTACCATGTTCATTTTTAGCAAGTGTTAAGTGGCTACACAGCATTTTACTGACCCATAATGTTGTAAGCATGATGAATAGTCAAATATATCTTCTTCACAGTTACAATCTTATCAGTTTTTTGCCAACATCATGTGTAAATTGAAAGGTCCTGTCATGATTCCACATTATGAAGAGTAACATACCTACTTACTGTGGATAAATAGGTTATGTTTACTGAATCCTGGCTTTATGGAAAGCTATTGTTTGCACTGACACCAATGTAGGGCAGGTGTGGTGGTTCACATACACTTGCGAGTGGCATGGTATGTGTATTCAGGCATTTGGCTTGCATCATGGTGGGTGTACCTGTCATGGTAGCATCAGATGTGGTTTGTTTCTCAGAAAGTTTTCACAGACAGATGGAAGGGTAATGATGTCTGATGTGTGGATAATGGATAGTGATGATGCCAACCAGTCAGTCATTGGGCTATTGATGGAAAAATTGCATGATTAGGTAATTCTGAATGCCACCTTTATGCACATGACAGTGGTCCATTGACTAGGAACAGAAGATATATTAGCTGTTGCTATGTATGGGTAAGTGCTCTGAGCTTATTAGGCCCTTATGTGACTGATATACTTTGCTTTCAGGAGGACAATGACTTAGATGCCTTGGTCCACAATGTATTTACAATAATTTCATACACCACTGTTGGTACATGAGTAGGTGACTCTTTCATCTTGAAAGATTTTGAGTATGGTAATTAGAGAAGTTGCATGATTGCATATATCGATTGTGCATGTTGTTAACTATGTGACATGAAGTGGTTATGGCTTGTGTACGCCAGGCTGTCTTGGGTATACTAGACAATATAGCCCTCATTATGACATTGGCGGTAAATCCCGCTTAACGCCGCTGTGACGTTTGCCAATATACCGTTGTGGAAACGAGCATCCGTTCACCATATTATAACACAGACACACTAAACCGACAGAATACTGCCACAAACACAAATCTGTCAGATCAAAGGTAAGTGGTAAAGTGTTGGTACAAACACCCACAACGTCACACCAACAAAACAATGCCCTCCACATTATGACCCATAAATCACCACGGCGGACATTCAATGGCGGTAAACCATTGGCGGTACACACCGACACGGTCAGAATGGCCACCCAAAAACAATATATCACAACAATGACCAATACCAAAAACACACATCTGACACTAATACACACACTACACCCATCCACCCACAGCACTATAAAACACACACCCATATCACCCACAACCCTTTATGAATGTGAAAAATAGCCAAGAGACAGACACGCTAATCACAGACATAACTACACACACCACTAATACCCAGCAATCCGTCACTCTCCACACACCTCACCTCATCATTCAACACCCACTGCACAACACACACCACACAACACCTATGTCCTCACAAAGGCACCCCCATTTCACAGATGAGGAGTTGTGCGTCACAGTGGAGGAAATAGTCAGAGTGGAGCCACAGCTGTTTGGAGCACAGGTACAGCAAATATCCATAGCAAGGAAGATTGAACTATGGTGGAGAATTGTGGAACAGGTGAACGACGTGGGACAGCATCCAAGAACATGGGACGACATCAGGAAGATGTGGAACGACCTATGGGGGAAGGTATGTTCAATGGCAGCAAGGTACCAGCTAGCCATCCAGAAAACTGGTGGTGGACCCCCACCTCCTCCCCCACAGCTGAGAGCATTGGAGGAGCAAGTCTTGGCAATATTGCATCCTGAGGGACTCACTGGAGTATCTGGAGGACCGGACACTGGTGAGTCAAGATTTATGACCTATCACCCCCCATACCTGCATGCCATCTCTCCCCCTCACCCTGACTCCCAACACTCCACTCATCCCACACAGTGCACCTAAACATATGACTAACCTCAATGCCAAGCTGTGCATGCCATACCAACTGCACGTGCAGCCCTCACAGCCCTGCATGTACACCACCTATGCATGCCCAGCATGGAGAACTAACAATCCCACAATTCATCACCATACACAAACAAAGGTGGCAGGGCAACAGCAACAATATAGGGGAAGCTAGGGATGTAGAATATGTCACAGACATGATGCATATTACACCACTTACATCCCCGCAGGTGCCTCAGCCAATCCCAGCGGCAAGGAGGTAACATGGCTACCCAGTCTCCCCAACAGGATACGCCCCCAGTGATGACAGTAACTCTAGACATCTGGATCTGGATGAGGTTCCTGGCCCATCAGGGACCACTGGTAAGTAGGCCACCCCAGCCCACTCCCAGTCCCCCCTCAGTATCCAACACCACAGCACCCACCCAAAGTCCCCACACCTCTGTGCCCAGTACACGTCAATCAGCAGTGTGCCCATCTATACAGGGGCCCTAGTGTACACCTCACAGGCAAGACAATGAGGGTCCTGGGGTAAGTGGCAGTGGGAACACCGTTCAGGGACACAGGCACAGGGGGACAGGGACACTGGGGGGACAGCTGTGTGCCAGGGGTGGACAGGCTCAGGGAACCAACTGTCCTGGAGGCACTCACAAATGTCCTGGGGGCTTACAAACAATCCCAGGACAAGATGGCCCAGATTCTTGACATCATGCAGGAGAACCAGCGGCTGCAAGAGGTACATCATCAGGAGATCAGGTAAGATTTGCAGACCTTCAACACCACCATGGTTTCAATAGAAGGGGTGCTGGTTGATATGGCCAACATAATGAGGGAATATACAGCAAACCAGTGGGCCCTTTCCACTAGCCAGTCAACTGAACAGCCCACCACATCTGCTGCAGCTAGTGGACAAGAGGCCTTGCCACAGGACCCACAGGCCATCAGCATCCCCCCCTGCATAAGGTGAACCACCCCGCAAACGTTCCCTGCTACCCAGACAGATGCTAAAGACACTTGCCTACAAGACGACTGCCAGGAAATGAGACCCTCCTGAATGTCCCCCTTGTGTTTCACTCTGTCACCTTGTCCACTTTGAACTGCATTTGCTCCCAATCCTATGGCCACTTGGACACTGGACCTGTGCTACAAACAGACTGGACCAATACACTGAACCTACCTCTACCATCACCCCATTCCATTGCACCATTTTGTCTATAAATGTCAGTTCAATAAATACCCTTGAACACAACTTGAGTGACAGTGCTTTATGTGATGGAAATGTGCAATTATGGTAACAGTTACATCTTGTGCAAATGATCTGAACTCTGTGATACCATACAAATAATGACATGTAGCTGTCTGTAGTCATTACATCAGTACACAGTTGTTATAACACCAACATCTGCAAAATGAGAAGGCATAGGTGACAGTCAGTTGAGATGCAAAGGAAGTGAATACCATCTTGCTACAGCCACACTGAAAACATATATAGTCAGAGGAATGGTCAGTTACACTGTCTCACCTGTGTGTCATTGGAAGTACTGATGTATAACTGATGTTCTGTTGTCCACATCCTCATCCCCTGCCTCCTCATCCTCACTGTCCTCAAGGTCCACTGCTGCCACAGGGGCATTTCCAATCTACTCCTTCTGGAGATAAGGCACATGTCGTCTGAGGGCCAGGTTGTGCAACTTGCAGCATGCTACAGCTACCTGGCAAACCTTCTCAGGGGAGTAACAGAAGGATCCACCTGTCAGATGGAGGCATCTGAACCTGGCCTTCAGGAGGCCGAAGGTACGTTCTATGATCCGCCTGGTTCGCCCATGTGCATCATTATACTGATTCTCAGCCCCTGTCCTGGCATGCCTAACAGGGGTCAGGAGCCACGATAGGTTTGGGTAGCCAGAATCACCTGCAAGTATTGAGGAACAAACATTAGCCTTACACAATGGTACGGGTGATGACTCCTGAAGGCATACACTAACATACATTGGGTGGGGATTCTGGCTCACCTATGAGCCACACCCTGTGCCTCTGTAGTTGTGCTATCACATTTGGGATGCTGCTATTCCTCAGGACGAAGGCGTCATGCACCGACCCAGAATACTTGCCAGTGACGTGGGAAATGTACTGGTCCGCCAGGTACACCATTTGCACATTGAGTGAGTGGAAACTCTTCCTATTCCTGAACACCTGTTCATTGTGCAGAGGGGGACAAACACAATATGTGTTCCATCAATCACCCCAATAATATTTGGTATATGTCCCATTGCATAGAATCCAGCCTTCACAGTGGCCAAATCTTTAACTTGGGGGAAAGCGATGTAGCTGCACATGTGTTTGACCAATGCAGACAAAACCCTTACCAGCACAATTGATAACATTGGCTGTGACATTCCTTTTGTCAAGTCCACTGTCACTTGGAAAGAACCAGTTGCCATGAAATGAAGCACTGATAGAACTTGCACAAGAGCAGGGATCCCAGTGGGATTACGGATAGCTGATATCAGATCATGCTCCAATTGTGCACACATCGCTGTGATCGTGGCCCTGTCCAGTCTATAGGTGAGTATAATGTGCCTGTCCTCCAGTGTAGCCAAGTCCACAAGGGGTCTGTACACCGGGTCATGTCTCCTCCTCCAATTCCTCTGCATAGGTAGGTATCTAAGGGACACAAGAGTGAGTAGGGTATCACAAATTGAACAATGGAACCACCACTTCAGTGTACATAGAGCATGTATGTAATCGGACAATGTGACTGGCAATGTATGTGCAATTTACAGCAATGACGTAATTTCTAATTTCTGAATGTTGTCCACTAACATAAAATGGCAACCGCCTGTCCTGTAAGTATGGACAGATGGAAGTGAGATAACTCCACCGGCACTGGGCGCCATGGCGGAAGGCAGGCTTGCACTGCCGTGCTATTCCTCATTGGCTGAGATGGGGCTCTATTGAGTACAGTGTCTAATGGGGATCACCGGCGGCGGTGACGGTGTACACCGCCGCGGACGTGACAATCATTTTCTGTCTAAAACCTCTCTTCATTCCTGACTTTCCACAGGACAACACCTCCACTGCATGTGCTGCTGTGACCTGTGTCTGGATCTTCCATGGCCCGTGTGACCGGGAAAAGGGCCCCTGCCTTCACTTCAGAGGAGTTGGAGCGCCTGGTGGAATGGGTCCTACCCCTGTATGGACAGCTGTATGGGCCTCCAGACCAACAGGTAAGTGAGTACACCATGGGCATGATGCCTGTGACAAGGTTGCATGGAGATGTATATGCTAACAGTGTCATTTGGGTGGGGGATATGTGTGGGGGTAATGTACATGCAGGGCTCCAGGTGATGTGTGTGCCAATGGAGATGGAAATGGTCTTTGTGGGCCATATGTGTGATAGGCTGGATTGTATGGTTAATGGTGTCCTCCTGCCTGTATTACCTCTGCAGGTCTGCGCCTATCAGAAGAAAGGATTGTGGAGTGCAATCGCCAAGGACGTCCAGACCCTGGGGGTCTATTGCAGGCGGATCACCCACTGTAGGAAAAGATGGGAGGACCTGAGATGCTGGGCTCTGAAGACCGCGGAGGCCCAGCTGGGGATGGCCTCCCAATGAGGGCAGGGTGCCCATTGGACCCTGACCCCCCTGATGGGCCGCATTCTGGCGGTGTCCCACCCAAAGCTGGATGGGCACTTGAGGGCAGCACAGCAGCCACAAGGGGGTGAGTACAGTGAGCGTGACAACAATTATTGTTGGGTGGCATGGGATCCTGGTGTTGAGTTTCAGTTAGTGGGTGCCCCTTAATGCCAACTCAGCCATTGCTGCATGATCCAGCTCAAGGTAAATGGGTGTATAGCAAAATCTAGTAACATAGCTAGGTTGCATTCCATGTCAGACAGGGCTTAGTGGGTCCCAGGAGCGGTGCAGTTGGTGGTGGTTGGCTCTCATCTTGCTGTGGCACCTAACCAATGGAATGCCAGTGTGATGCATAGTACTCAATCCTGATCCCTGTGTGTGATGGTAATGTGTATGTCAACTGTGGTGCTGGTGCTGTAATTGACCCAGTGCTGCCTTTCTCTCCCCCTATTTTCTTCTGTCATCCTGCTCACGTGTGCATTAGCATCATCTGGCAGAGGAGCAGGGGCACTGGCGACTGAGGAAGCTGCATCCCACAGGACCCAGGAGGCAGAGTCCACCGATGCCGAGGGGACTAGTGGAACGGAGATTGAGGGGAGCACCATGGCAGAGACAGGAGATGACAACACGAACTCTGATTCCTCCTCCGATGGAAGCCCCCTGGTGGTCGCGGACACCTCTGGAACCACTCCAGCTACAGGTACAGACGCCACCCCCGTACCAGCACCTCCCTCCCAGTAGCCTCCCACAGAGTTGCCTGTGCCCACTTACCCAGGGGGGTGGGCACCTCCTTCGCCCCAGGCAGCTCAGGCCCTGCCCCAGTTAGCCCTGCTGCCCTCAGTGAGGAGGCTATTGATCTCCTGAGATCCATCTCTGTAGGGCAGTCAACCATTGTGAATGTCATGCAGGGGCTGGCATCCCAGATGCAGCAATGCAATGCATACCTGGAGGGCATCCACAGTGGTTTGGCGGCCCTACAGAGCTCGTTTCATGCTCTAGCCTCCTCTCTAATGACAGCAAGTGTCCCTTTTCCTACCTCCCCCCTCCAACTACCACTTACCAGTCCCAGGATCCTCAAACCAAACTGATCCCAGGCACAGATACAGACAAGCATGCACATAAAACATCACACAAGAGTAGCACAGTCAAACACAGGCAGCACACTTCAGGCCACAAGCACTCACATAAACAACAGACGCTTGCACACACAACCACATCCATTGTCACACTGCCTCCTCCTCGTCCCTCACAGTAACATCCACACTCACACCTGCATGCACTACATCAACATCCACCACCACCAACACATCAGCACACACACTTCACTTGCAGACACCTCCACAACATCCATCCACGAGTCCCCTTTGTCCTCTCCCACCCTGTCTGCCCCCTCCTAAGATACACAAATGCATGCACTCAGACACGAAACAGCAATCCACCTCACACACGCACACTGTCCATGCACCTGCACCCAAGTCCAGCAGATGTACACCTCCGAAAACTACTCCCTCAACCTCCACTCCCATCCCTCCTCCCACATCCCACCCCAGCATCCCTAAGAAGCTTTTCCTTGCCCAACTTGACCTCTTCCCTTCCCCTCCATCCCACTGTCCTGCTCGTTGGAGCAGGGCCCCAACAACCCAGCCCAGCACCTCAGCCAAACAGTCTGCCACTGCTCTAATCAAATCATCAGCTACTAAAACAAAAGGGCCCAGAGTGTGATGGCTGCCTCTCCTACTAAGGGCACACCTCCAGCTCAGAAAGGGAGGACTAGGGTTGTGAATAGCAAGGGGACCCGTCACAAGAGGGGACACATGGATCCCCCTCCACCAGCAAAGAAAGGGAAGGTTCCCACTCAACCACCAATGAAAGGGAAGGTTCCCACTCAACCACCAATGAAAGGCAAGAGGCCCACTCAACCACCAATGAAAGGCAAGAGGCCCACTCAACCACCAATGAAATGCCCACCCCACCTGCAGGGGGCAAGGAGCCCCCACCTCGAGCACAGGCACAGTAGCCCTCACCTCCAGCTGAGGCACAGGAGCCCTCATCTCCAGCACAGGCACACCAGCCCTCACCTCCAGCTGAGGCACAGGAGCCCTCACCTCCAGCACAGACACAGCAGCCATCACCTCCAGCACAGACACAGCAGCCCTCACCTCCAGCTGAGGCACAGCAGCCTCACCTCCAGTACATGCACAGCATCCCTCACTTCCAGCTGAGGCACAGCAGCCCTCACCTCTAGCACAGGCACAGCAGCCCTCACCTCTAGCACAGGCACAGCAGCCCTCAACTCCAGCAGAGGGCACCCTCCAGGGACTGTTGTACAAGGAGCCCCCGCCAGAACCAGTGTGCAAGTTCCCCACTTCAGAGACTGTGGCCTTGCACTCCCCACCAAAGACAAATGGGCATGGAGCCCACTGCTGACCAGTGCACAAGTTACCCACTTTAGAGATGTGGCCTTGCACTCCCCCCCAAAGACAAATGGGCATGGAGCACCCTCTAGAACCAGTGGGCAAGTTTCCCACTTCAGCTGAGGTGCCCACCACACCTCCCCCCACCCACCTGAGGTACCTGCCCATTTCCAACATGATGCCCCTGAACAGTGGATTCCGGATTATGTCAGGAGTCAAGTTGGGCCTTGGACTGTGCTCTGTGCCCATGTGGCCCTTTTGTACATTGGACTGGCCATTGCCCAATTCTGGACATTGTCACCTGCATTTGTATTCGAATGGACAATATGGCGGCTATGGGCATCAAATTACAGTGTTTGTTGATTACCATTGTGGTCCTTGTTTCATTTTAACACGTGTCCTGTGACATTGGTTTAACTCTGCAGCTGGTTCTATGTATGGTGTGTGTGTGAATGGTGGGTGTTGTACATGTGTGTCACTCTTCTTTTCCTCCCTCCCTCCCTTGTGTGCTAGGTGGCTGTACTCACCGTCATCGTCTTCCTCAGCTTTAGGGTTCCAGGAGGGCCATGGCGTAGAAGAGCATCGGGAAGACTTGAAGTTCTGGTTCCATGGCAGCGGGTGAGTCCTCTGTGTACTTGCTGGTGAGTCTTTCGTTTTCTGTGTTATGTTTCCACCAGGCTTTTGATGGCTTTGGTACCGCCCTGCAAATCCTTGTGGTTTGCAATGTCTTAATATGGTGGGCGGTACCTTGTCTTCCGCCTAACTGTTGATGGCTACCACCGTGGTGTTAAAGCCCTGGCGATTGGTGTGGTACATTGGCTGTCTATGGGAGGTATCACAGCTATGGTCATAATTTGGCGGTGATTACCGCCAGCCTGTTGGCGGTATTACCGCTACTTTAACAGTCACTGCCAATGTCATAATGACCACCTATGTTTCATTGTGTGGTACATGACATGAGGCTTATTTGCTAGTACGTGTAGAGTTTGTGTCTTTGAATTGTGGAAATCAATATCACTTTTCTGGACTATGGTGGTCATTACAACCCTGGCGGACGGTGTTAAAGCTGTGGTAATACCGCAAACAGGCCGGCGGAAAAAAAATGGGAATTCTGACCGTGGCGGAAATCGCCAACATAGACAGCCACTTTAACACTCCGGCCGCCACGGCGGTACAGACAAGCAGCGCGGCGGTCACCGCTAACAGACAGGCGGGAGACAATGTACCGCCCACAGTATCACAACCCGCCAATCCGCCACCTTTTCCGGGGCGGATTCACCATGGATAAAAACACGGCGGAAACGGCTTTTGCAATGGGATAACGCTCACCTTAACACACTCCACGACGAAGAAGCCCACAATGGAGCCCGAACTACAAATACTCCCTGCGCTTGTCTTCCTGCTCCTCTACGATCACCAGCAACATAGGCGCCGAAGACAGTGGTGAGTACTGCACCTACGACATAGGGGAGGCAAAAGTCAGGGACACACACACGCAACACCCCCACCCCCAACCCGACCCTCACCCACTACAACACACACACCAATGCTTTTCCAAACAGCACAGTAACAACCCACAACCCCCCCCGGAAGAATGCAAAGACAAAGGAAATCAGTTCAAAGATTGTAATGTATCAAAATACAGTAACCAACTATATACAGATATATATAAACAATCGAAAATCATACATCACGAGTAGTACTGCAGGTATGCACATATCAATGACCGTGGACCACTGGGCCCAAAATGCATGGGCGAGGCCCACACTAGATACCTGTCCACAAACGTAGAGAACACTGCAGGGGCATCAGATAGAAATACAAGAGGCACCTCAGGGGGAAGGGAAGGGGGGTACCTCAGCCGGATTACAGCACCACGCCAGATCCACGACGGGGCTCCATGCCCATTGATGTATCCTGGGGAGTGCAAAGCCACAGTCTCTCAAGTCTCTACAGTGGGTGGGTTGACCACTGTACCATCCTGGGGAGTGCACAGCCACAGTCTCTCAAGTCTCTACAGTGGGTGGGTTGCACACTGTTCCATCCTGGGGAGTGCAAAGGCACAATCTCTCAAGTCTCTACAGTGGGTGGTTAGCCCACTGCTTTATCCTGGGGAGTGCAAAGCCACAGTCTCTCAAGTCTCTACAGTGGGTGGGTTGCCCACTGTACCATCCTGGGGAGTGCAAAGCCACAGTCTCTCAAGTCTCTACAGTGGGTGGTTTGCCCACTGCTGCATCCTGGGGAGTGCAAAGCCACAGTCTCTCAAGTCTCTACATTGGGTGGGTTGCCCACTGTACCATCCTGGGGAGTGCAAAGCCACAGTCTCGCAAGTGGATGCAGGTCTCCACTGGTTCTAGAGGGGGACTGGTGCCCAGAGTGCTTCATCCTGTGAAGGACAGACAGAGTGGATGCAGGTCTCCACTGGTTCTGGAGGGGGACTGGTGCCCAGAGTGCTTCATCCTGTGAAGGACAGACAGAGTGGATGCAGGTCTCCACTGGTTCTGGAGGGGGGCTGGTGCCCAGACTGCTTCATCCTGTGAAGGACAGACAGAGTGGATGCAGGTCTCCACTGGTTCTGGAGGGGGGCTGGTGCCCAGACTGCTTCATCCTGTGAAGGACAGACAGAGTGGATGCAGGTCTCCACTGGTTCTGGAGGGGGAATGGTGCCCAGAGTGCATCACGCTCCCCGTGACGGTCCCAGTTCAGTCACTGTCCCAGCTGCACATGGGCTAACGATGCTTGATTTGGCGGTCTTTGCCCTGTTCAGTGGTCTTCACCATGGCAATCTTTGCTCTGTTCAGCGGTGCTTGCCTTTGCTGTCTCTGACCTGTTCAGCGGTGCTTTGCCATGGCGGTCTTTGGCCTGTTCAGCGGTGCTTTGCCCTGTTCAGCGGTCTTCACCATGGTGGACTTTGCCCTGTTCAGCAGTGCTTGCCTCTGCTGTCTCTGACCTGTGCAGCGGTGCTTTGCCCTGTTCAGCGGTCTTCACCATGGCGGTCTTTGCCCTGTTCAGCGGTGCTTGCCTTTGCTGTCTCTGACCTGTTCAGCGGTGCTTTGCCATGGCGGTCTTTGGCCTGTTCAATGGTGCTTTGCCCTGTTCAGCACTGCTTTCTCTGCTGTCTCTGACCTGTGCAGCGGTGCTTTGCCCTGTTCAGCGGTCTTCACCATGGCGGTCTTTGCCCTGTTCAGCTGTGCTTGCCTTTGCTGTCTCTGACCTGTGCAGCGGTGCTTTGCCCTGTTCAGCGGTCTTCACCATGGCGGTCTTTGCCCTGTTCAGCGGTGCTTACCTTTGCTGTCTCTGACCTGTGCAGCGGTGCTTTGCCATGGCGGTCTTTGGCCTGTTCAGCGGTGCTTTGCCCTGTTCAGCGGTCTTCACCATGGCGGACTTTGCCCTGTTCAGCGGTGCTTGCCTCTGCTGTCTCTGACCTGTGCAGCGGTGCTTTGCCCTGTTCAGCGGTCTTCACCATGGCGGTCTTTGCCCTGTTCAGCGGTGCTTGCCTTTGCTGTCTCTGACCTGTTCAGCAGTGCTTTGCCATGGCAGTCTTTGGCCTGTTCAGCGGTGCTTTGCCCTGTTCAGCGGTGCTTGCCTCTGCTGTCTCTGACCTGTGCAGCGGTGCTTTGCCCTGTTCAGCGGTCTTCACCATGGCGGTCTTTGCCCTGTTCAGCGGTGCTTGCCTTTGCTGTCTCTGACCTGTGCAGCGGTGTGTGGCATTACGGTCCCTCAGTGCCCAGCGGGGCTGTGGCTGCTGGGGCCCTCCAGGTCACTGACGCTGGCGGTGGTCTCTGGACCAGTGACGATACTGGTGCCCTCCAGCGCACTGACTCAGGCGGTGGTCTCCGGACCAGTGATGATACTGCTGCCCTCCAGGGCACTGACTCTGGCGGTGGTCTCCAGACCTGTGACGATACTGCTGCCCTCCAGGGCACTGACTCTGGCGGTGGTCTACGGACCAGTGACGACAGTGCTGGCTGTGGCGTCCCGGCCGGCGGGGAGGATGGCGGCCTTCTCCGCCGTGCTGCTCTTCCCAGACTTTGGAGACTTCTTCTGCTCCTTCACCACCTTGGGAGGAGTCACAGCTGACTCGGCACTCCCCCCCGGGACCCTTGTGAGCTCTTTTGCCGGCAGGAGTCTTCACCCTCTCCCGTCGGCAACTTTCCAACTTAAGGTGCTTTACAGGGGGTGGACTGGCAGTGCTTTGGCTCCGTGTCACACTGGCTGCCCTGGTGGCCGGTGCACTCCACACACCTTTAACACGCACCACTGGTACCGGACTTTTTTTGGCTGAGGTACTACTACGGGACCTATGAATTGGAGGGGTGGGGGTGGTGGGAAAGAGGTCAACGTTGCTGAGGAAGAGTTTCTGACAAACACTGGGATGGGTAGCTGGCGGGGGTCTGGGAGTGGAGGAAGAGGAGGTGGTTGTAGGAGGTGTAACTTTAGGTGATTTGGGTGCAGGTACTGGAGGCTGTCGTGAGGTGGATGGATGTTGGGTGTGTGTGTGCCCGCGTTTGTGTACTTTGGGAGGGGGCGTCACAGACACACCGGGAGTGGACACAGGGGACGTGTAAATGGTAGTGGGGGTGGTGAGTGCAGGTGAGCGGGGTGTGGTGCTGGGTGTTCTGGTGCGAGTCCTAGTGCCTGTAGATGTAGTGCATGCAGGGGAGAGTGTAGACGAGACTGGGAGGGAGGAGGGAGACGAGGAGGAGGGGGACACAGTGGAGGCAGTGGGTGTTGCTGTGTCTGTATGTGGGTGATGCTTGTGTGAGTGCCTGTGGTTTGTGTGGTGCTTATGTTTGCCTGAGCTACTTTTGTGTGTTGAGGTGTGTGCATGCTTGTCTGATGTTGTGCTTGGGATAGGCTGGGGTACAGGGGACTGGGTCTGGGTGGAGGAAGTTGGAGGGGGGAGGCTAGACACAGGGACAATGGCTGCCATTGTCGTGTGGGCTCTCATTATCCTAAATGAGACAACTGGATTTCTAGGCAGCAGGATCGATAAGGGTGTGGGGGACTGAGTCTGACCCACGTGTAACGAACTCTGTCACCCTAAATCGGGGTTTTGCTCCGGCTAACTAGAAGTGCCTCATTTCTCCCACGGGGAAGAGATGATTGGGCAGCCGAGCGCATGACATCTTTGGAACTTCTCAGGGAAGTCGTGGTCACTCAGATCCAAACCAACTCTCTCATTTACAGTATGATCTCATATACAAATGACAAAGACAGTATAGGTTTTATATAATGTTTTAATAAAACGACTGTGTTTTAGATAATAAGGCGCGAGCCGCAATAACCAGAACCATACAACACAGTAGGATTGAAATAGTCACCAGGAGAGTAAAACATAAGAACAAAGCTATCATCGTGTCTATTAGTTTCTACTCTCCCTCTGCTTGATCTATTTCGAGCACAGCATGTTAAGCTTCTAACTTGCCTTTCTGAATTACCTGGGAGACATCAGCCCTCATACCTGAGCAAAGGCCTGTGATCTTGGTTCAGCATCTGCAACGAGGCAGTCAGCGTCTAGTTGTGGTTCCCTGGTTGGAATCTCCCTCTCTCGTGTATTGGGACAAGGAAGTGTTTTTATAACTAACATGTCAGCGTGATCACAAAATGTCCCTACGCAGAAATGCCAAAGACTAAACTCCTACCACGTCTACCGGCAATGTACCAGACTGTATCCTTGACTGAAGCACAGAGTGAATGTGTTATGGAGAACTCCAGTGCTGAAGTAGGCTAAGCAGTGTGATATGAATATAAAACAAGCCCGTAGAACTGGCTATTTGAAAAATAACAGTACGAAGCCTAATAAAAATTATTTAGAGCAAAGTGCACAGAGGCTCTAAGCTGCAAGCAAATTAATAAAATACATCCAGGGCAAAGTGCACAAAGGCCTAAAGCCTGAAAGCTAATGCGCAAAGGATACGTAAAACTAACCAAACTACACCCTCCCCTTGTCGGTAGCAAGTGGTTCCAATAACATAAAAGTATGCCCCAGATATAAACAATACCTAAAATATATATTTCGACAAGGTCAGAAGACAACAAAGTCATAAATTTAGGAAACATGTGACGATAAAGCCAAATTCAATATAGTGTCAATTTTGCAGGAGAGAAAAAAAAATCCAATTGTCAGACAGAAGCAATAGAACGTAAGAGCTCCTCCACCTCGATATATGTCAATATCGGAAGATCCACGCCACAAAGTACCATGGAGCAGGTGTGTTCCAAAGCCCCAAAACCATTCAGGGCGGCACCCCATGCAGGGCCTATGAATGAGACAATACCATCTTCCTCCAGGAAGGGAATCTCATAGACTGCCTCACGAAGCAAACGCAACCGTAGTGCACAAGTCTGGGAATGAACCCTAATCGGGAACATCAACAGATCAGTTTCGACCATCGGAGGGCGCTGCAGTGAGAGACAGAAAGCAAGTGCATGTTCAAACGAGCACCAAAGGCACCGAAACACGGGTTGCACACAATCCAAAACTGGTCGGAATGACAGAGACCAGTCACACTCCAAATGTCCCAGGAGTGTCGCTCCAAAATGCTGCATCATGCGTTCACGACACAGCTGCACCGACGGGAGCAGCAACACAGGATCTCGTCGTGGCGGGACAGCCATTGCGAAAAAATAGCAACAATAGCAAGACTCCAGCCAACAAAGCCAAAGTAATCGGGAAACCCCCAAAAATGCTTCCGAAAATAGAGTGTATAGCCGAAGGTATCAAACCGAATATGGAAGAGAAGGTGTGAGCAAAACCAACACCAACGGCTTTGAAAAAATGTGCAATTCCAGCAGTGCTGGACGCATTAAATATACGTGGGGGGAAACAACACATTCCCGCAGCACGTAACGGCCTTGGTGACAACGACAACGTAAACTATTCCTGCACGCATGCCACAGCAGCGTTCGCTGTTAAGAACAATGTAACTGCCGTTAGAAAGCACCTGGAAAGTGTTTTTAATAACCGGGACTGGAACTCCCTTCAGATAACAAGCTAAGTTAGCAATTGAAGCGTTACATGCTCCGTGCAAGGACAGCTGTTTACAAACCATGGAATGGCTGACAGAAGTTTCGCATTCACTACCGCTAAGAAAAACCTCCCTCAAACCATGAATACATCTGTATAAAAAGGGAAGCTCCCACACCTCGTGTATGTAACTGTCTCCCAACCGTTCATATCTACCCACCGGAATGTGCTTCAAACAAGAAGTAAATTGCAGAGTGGAGATAGGCAGATTAATTACCCCATGAATCAACCACTCAGCTGACGGAATCTCAGCAACCGTGAAAGGCAGTTTCACCAATTTTTCAATATTCAACATGACATACGTTGCTTCCTTTTTAGCCATCAGCTGTTGTTGACGAGTTAAATTAAAGGAGACAAAGATCTCTCTGGCACGAATGTGCTGCCACGGAACGCGACCTGCCTTCAAGGTCTGAAGAGTCCAACCCAGCTGCATGATGGACCGCGTTTGACTCTGTCCATGATATAAAGAAGACATATCTGATTTAATAATGTCTATAGCAGAGGAAACGATGCTGTCAATTGTGTAAACACGGTCAGAAAGGGTATGCATGCCATTATCTACAACAGACAAAGCCTGCAACAGGTTTTCCTGATCAATTTGCCTCAACCGGGCCGCTGCCTCCTGCTGTGAAAGCTTCCAAATCTCATTATATACTTTGTATAAAAACCGTTTCTTCCATGGTACCTTAGGTCCTGACAAAAAATCTTGTAAGGCAGTATCATTAGACAGTAACGTGAGATGTGATTTAACTGCATCCAGTGTGGACGACTTCAACCATTGCTGACAAAGCTTTCCCACGCTGTATGTAGTTATAATATCAGCATGTTCTGGTGAAATGTAACGAGGGTCTGCCCTACTAGTCCTGAACCCCCCTGAAGAGGTGACAAAACGTTGATGACACTTATTAGTGTCTACAGGCCATAATAACCACCCGCCCAGATGTACCAATGAAGTGTTAAGCGTACCATTCTGGACCCAGTGTGTAAACTCACTAAACGTAGCATTAACATATCGCTGCCAATTGTTTAATTTGGAAGGGACAGGTATACTAGGCAAATTTAACTCTCTAATCGTTGCCAAGCCCAAACAGCTAGTCTGTTGTACTGTGTCATTGAGGAAAATCATCTGCACAGGGATAATACATGCTCTAAATAATGTGTCCCTGCCTTGCATTTGCCAATTTTTCGTTCCCCAGACACTTTTCAAATCAACAGTCTTAAACCAATATACATACCCCTCAACCGAAAGTTTAGACACAAACAAATTTGAATACAGTAATTTAGTATTGGTCAATAACATTTGCTTGTTAGCATACGGAGTAACTTTAAAATAGTAAGACTTAGCATTTTGTTGATTATGCCCAGAAAAATATGCAAATTTATCATAATACGTTTTTGAACTCCCTTGTGGAGGAGTTGGGCAATGTTTCCATTGCACATAATCAAATATGGACTTAGGGCTACTTGCTTTATGAATAAAGTGGTGTCCATAATAGTTGTAGCAAAACATGTCACCATGATTATCTCTAAATAGGTAAGCATCTTCATCGTCATAGACAGTATAATATTGCAAATCTGTCAGCATAGAATCTACTGTCTTCACATCCCAATCATCAGAAACAATGCCTGGTATAACAATATCATTCATTGATAACTTGAGGACATACGGTATTTGAATCAATTCAGTGGGACCATATATATCAAACATTACTTTATCCCACACAATCCCATCCGGAATCGGTATTGCAGAAATGTTTACATTGGACAAGTCTCTTCGAACCATATGAGACGAAAAATGTGGTTTTAACACAGTCTCCACGTGCTCAATGTCAGATCTTTCAGGAAGAAAATTACCATGCATTACTAGAAAAAAAGTACCCACAAATCCCAACCACAAAAAAAGAGTCATTACAGCAATAAAAAGCCACAAATAGTTCCAAGGAAAAACAAAATATGTGCGTTTAAGCCAACACAGCAGCTTACGTGGACCTCGGACCGAAGACATCGAGGACGAGGAGCTGGACACTGCATCATCAGTGTCGTTGAAGCAGCCAGAGGCAGTTCTTGCAAAAGGAGCAACTGTGAACAAAGAAGCAGATGGAGGCTCTCGCCTAGGCACGCTATAAACCACATGTTCAGAAACATCAGTAGAACGTACAGCAACTTGATCAAAAGATTCCATATTAATCGTCGTCTGTGGAACAATCGCAAGATCATCTTCCACCCTCCCCAAGCTCGGAGAGGAAACAGCGTCGGTGTAAATCACCTGCAACGGGACTTCTTCCCCAGTAGTGAGAGGGATTCCGGAACTACTGGGTGTCCCTCTTGTTCTGCTGCGCAGAATCGGCCACATGTTGTAACTTGACATTATCAATGGAAACAAAGCGATTTCCTTTGGCCCCTTGCAGCGGCAGTAAAATCACAGTTCTCGTGCCGCTAACCCCTAACACAGGGACAGGTGCTCGATAAGAAGGACCAAATTCTTTCTTTACTGCAACCTTTTCACGCACTAGATCCCCAATCCTGGGTATCCAACCAGTAGGTGTTAGTGGCTCATCCTTAATTCCTGAGGAGGCAGCACTTGCAGAAGAGTTATCTTCACGGAATTGTTGTAAATCCTGCAAAACAGTGACACGATCATTTATGTCAAAAGGCGTACCTGCCGCCTCCACATAAGGACCATCTAGATCAGGAACATACATTCGTGTTCCGAACAGGCACTCATATGAAGTACGACCCCCCAGTGGCCGTCTAGGCAAGTTATTAAGTGCTCTATGTACTCCATACAGGTGGGCTAGCCAACTACAACCCGTACCTATAACCCTGGCCGTTAAGGATTGCTTTAAATCACGATTTAAACGCTCCACGACAGAATTTCCCTCGGGATGAAATGGAGACGAGAATTGGAGTTGGACCCCCAACGAAGCCATGGTGTCCCTGAATGCCTTAGAGGCAAAAGCAGGGCCCTGGTCCGAATGAAAAGCCGCAACTGCAAATGTATCGACAAAGATGCGCAAATCTTTAATAACAGTCCGAGCGTCAGCCGAGCGTTGTGGCCAGACCCACACAAATCTGGAGCACGAATCTACAGCAACCAAAATATATTTGTATGCACTATCTGGTGTCAGCGGACCACAATGATCCAAGTACACACACTGTAAAGGTTTATTTGAAATCAGAAGGGGCGTCTGCTGCGGGGGTCTAGCCGACGAAGCTTTAATTTGTCGACAAACGTCACAACAAAGGACATATTGCTTTGTCTCTTTATAGAGACCAGGCCACCAGTAACGAGCCTGTAAAAGTGAAATCGTGGCAGCCACACCAGCATGTGCAGACGCCACCCCCTCATGTGCTGCAGAAATTAATCGAGGTCTCTCAATTTTATTGGGTAGTTCACGTACACCAATGCCTGGAATATTAACAACAGCATTTAGCGCACTACTCAAGCAGTAACTATATTTAGAAGGAAATCCTTTAGGAAATGGCGTGCCATCAGCCGTAGCTTTTATGGCAGCCGAAATCTCTGTGTCTGGTTTGGAACTCGAACGAGTCACTGCGGCCACAGTGGCGACAGCCACTGCCGATTTCGCGGCTTCATCAGCCAAAGTATTCCCAGCAACGTGTATTCTAACGCGCTGGTGTCCAAGTGTATGTACAACATGGACCTTAGGAAGCATCTCTTTCAGATCCGCAACCTTACCCCACAACAATTTGTGTTTAATGGTGTTGCCCTTAGAATCTCTGAACCCATTCAACTTCCAATAGTGTAGATATTAATTGAAAGACTGAACACAGTAGTAGGAGTCACAGACCAGCAAGGTTAAAATCGCCAGATCCGCGTGCTCTAACGCTAACAATAGAGCTTTGAGCTCAGCCAGCTGTGCCGTGCAATCTCCCAAGGTTTTAGTATAAGTATGTCGGGGGCAGAACACTTCCCCCTCCATAGTGCTGCTCACCACCGCACATGCAGCAGAATACTGTTGTTTAGTCCCAACCGCTGGTTGCGCAGAGCCATCGGTATACATGACCACCTGATATTGGTCAATAGGCAATGTGCCAGCAGGAACTGGGTACTCCATTTCATATTGAAGAAATTCTTGAGTCTGTAGTTTAGGGTCAAATATGTAATCTACATCAGTGGCTGCCATTGTATCCATCGCGGGTGTAAAGCTTTCGAATTAGGAACACTCGCTTTTGTAACAGCCTCTAAGGCCGGAATCGGGGAAACGACAATAATGCGCTGGCCTTGGGCAAGCGGTCTTTCTTTAATCACAGCCATCTGTACTGCAGTGAGTATTTTCTCAGTCTGTGCAAATCGTTGTTCTGCAGCAGAATACAAGTGAGACTTGTATGCAATCGGGACTGTCTCACCCTCATTAAAGGTGACATATGTAAACCCAACAGCCCCAGGTATCACCCTGATGACTAAATGTGTCTTATTGTCCCGTGTGTGTAAGTGTTTAACTGCTAAGAGATCAGTCTGCAAATCCCGTAGGATATGTGTATGCTCAATCGTCCAAAATCTACTCGAAAAATTCGGGCGAATCAACTCGTATAAGGGTTTTATACGCGTAGCATAATCAGGAATGTAAGTTCTGCCAAAATTCAGAAACCCCAACAATGACTGGAGCTTCCGAACCGTATCAGGAGGCTGCAATAAAGCACATTTCTCCAAAAAATGTGGCGCTAAGCTCTTGCCCTCACTCGACAACTCATATCCCAGGAAAATGATGCTGAGGAAGGCAATCTTCGATTTCTTAAAATTAAACTTATAGCCAATATCAGCAAACCCCACAACAATGCGCGATACACGCCTTAGATGTTGCAGAATCTCATAGTCTGTCAGATATATGTCATCAACATATGATAACGCTTCAGGGTCCAACTCGTGCAGCATTTCAGTCACACGAGCCGAAAACAGTCCTGGGCTATTCTTATACCCCGAGGCAAACAACAAAACTTTTTCTGAGAGCCAAACGCACTGAAACTGGTATAGTCCCGACTTTCGGGCGCTATATTTTGGCAGAAAAATCCATTCGAGATATCTAACGTTGTTTTGTATTTCTTATGCACTAAATTATTCATAAGCGCTGCGCTATGTGAATTCTGTATTGCATATGTGCGTGTATGACCATTTAAATGTCTGTAATCCACCACTATCCTATATGAATGGTCCTGTTTAGCAACCGGAAATAAGGGATTATTAATCGGCGAGACGCAGGGCTCAATTACACCCTGGTACTCCAATTGTGTAAGAATTTTCCTAACTGATACCCTTGCCTCAAATTTGATAGGATACTGCGGCTGAGGTTCGCCCTTTATTGGAATTACATGATAAGGTGATTGTCTATCCCACCCCACATTATTTCTATATAGAGCGGGGGCCTGTGCAAGAGCCCATATTTTTCTATAGGACTCAGCTAGTTCTCTCGGAACAAGTGGTGAGAAGGAAGGTGTAATAACCTCTTCCCCAACCGGACAGTTGCGAACAAAGTCAGGCGGCCAATCTTGTTCGGCCAGCAGAACGTCATATGATTTCACCATATGGTCCCAAAAGATGGCGTGTACAACGCGGTCAATGTCCCCTTCTAATTGCAGAGTCACGTTATATACTCTATCAGGATCAGAGACTCGCATATCCGCCGTTTCGACTTGTATGAAGTCATTAGTTGCTTTCACCTCCAGATGCTCTAGAAGACTCCGGCGAACTATTGTGACCTCTGCCACGCTGTCTAACAGTGCCAGCGCCCATGTCTTGTTCGTCAAGAGAACTCTCTTCTTGAGTGGCATGTCTAATTGAGACTGCTGCCACTTTCTTCTTTTTAAATTGCTGTGTTTGTTGCAGCGGTTTCTCTTCTTGTTTAATAGAAACCTCCGTTGAGCGTTGTGAATCCTGTCTTGGTTTCACGTACTCCGTTCTCCGCTCTGACCGCCCACCTCTCTCACTTCTCTTCTCTGAGGAGTCCTGAAAGGAACGAGATTGGCGTGTATCAGTATATTGATATCTTTCAGGCGTCTTCAAATTATCCCTATTCCTGAGATTATACCTATTCTGCGGGGTCTCCGGTTGCGGAGACTGTCCCCCATCTTTCTTAGGTGTTTGCTGTTTCTTTTCCCAGCGCTTTTTAGTACCCTCAGGTTGCTGTTGTTTAGCATTGTCTTTATTATTTTTACCCTGTAATTGGGGTTTTTGCGGTCTAGCCCCTAGGCTATCGCGACCAATACTGGAATATGTCTCTGCTATTATTCTCGGAAGTTCCCGCTCCTGATTAATCAGCGGAACGTCCCGAAGACGCATTCGCAGTGCTACTGCCTCTCCCTTGAGATTACTCGAAATAATAGAAGAAACGGCTGCAAAATTGCCCATTAACTGCATGCCCAAATCCAAGGCAGGGGCAGCCCCATATTCATCTTGAATTTGTTTAAGCACTTCCGGTAAATTAGCTAATGTCGTGTACCGTGTGCCGTAGTGTGGAGCGCGGCAAACACCGTGCCCCTGGTATTACAAAGGTACACCGGAGGAACCATCCCATACGGCAAACACATCGTCAATATTCTATGTTTATCCTGAGGTCCCGTATGGGGAAATACTGCTTCCAGCGTATTCATTTTTTGCGCCAGCCAAAATGGAGTTTCCTCACGTTTAGCCGGTACCTTACCCATAACTGAGTGTACAGTGGCCGAATTGATACCCAGAACCACCGCCTGTGGGTGCGCCGGAGCAGCACGCGCTGCGTTTGTATTTAGTGTCTGCATTACAAACTGAACTAATCGTCTATATGTAGCCATTAAGTCTGTATATAAACGACGAACTTCAACCACTGTCAATTGAGCAGCCGCAGGATGAGGTGTATATGTAGCCAATAAAGGCCAGGTAGGACCATCATTACTCAGTGGACCTAACCTAACTTGTGCTACTGTGTGTGGGAGGGCGCCATCAAGCCAATTATGGTGTTCTTGATAAGATAAAGGTATCTCTAAGTATGCATAAGCCCTGTATTGTCCAGGGACATTTGCAACAGTGTAATCGTGAAAAGTGTTTGTACCCCCATCAACTGCTGGAAAATCGACCCAAGAATAAAAAAGTTCTGTTCTATAGGCTGCATGGGCGTCCACCACAAAAGTGACCGGACCCCCCTGGACCGTCAGGCCATGTGCTATCAGATGTCCTGTGAGCGGTTGTCGTATATTGATTGCTATATTCACTACATTAGGATTCGCCATTTATAAAAAATAGCACTAGTTCAGAGAAGGCACACCAATATCAGGGATTTCCTTTTAAAGTTCAAGCTCGAACAACCAACCACTAAGTAACAGGATGTACCTATCGCGTGGTGGCGGAATCCCTCAGCCCCACGGACGTCTCCGCTTACGGAACCGAGGAGTCAAAATATATTTGAGACCGAGAGAGTCAGCCGGACCTAAATATTAGAGCCAGACCAATCGTTGGCGGCGCCATGTCGCGTGGGCTCTCATTATCCTAAATGAGACTACTGGATTTCTAGGCAGCAGGATCGATAACGGTGTGGGGGACTGAGTCTGACCCACGTGTAAGGAACTCTGTCACCCTAAATCCGGGTTTTGCTCCGGCTAACTAGCAGTGCCTCATTTCTCCCACGGGGAAGAGATGATTGGGCAGCCCAGCGCATGACATCTTTGGAACTTCTCAGGGAAGTCGTGGTCACTCAGATCCAAACCAACTCTCTCATTTACAGTATGATCTCATATACAAATGACAAAGACAGTATAGGTTTTATATAATGTTTTAATAAAACGACTGTATTTTAGATAATAAGGCGTGAGCCGCAATAACCAGAACCATACAACACAGTAGGATTGAAATAGTCACCAGGAGAGTAAAACATAAGAACAAAGCTATCATTGTGTCTATTAGTTTCTAATCTCCCTCTGCTTGATCTATTTCGAGCACAGCATGTTAAGTTTTTAACTTGCCTTTCTGAATCACCGGGGAGACATCAGCCCTCATACCTGAGCAAAGGCCTGTGATCTTGGTTCAGCATCTGCAACGAGGCAGTCAGCGTCTAGTTGTGGTTCCCTGGTTGGAATCTCCCTCTCTCGTGTATTGGGACAAGGAAGTGTTTTTATAACTAACATGTCAGCGTGATCACAAAATGTCCCTACGCAGAAATGCCAAAGACTAAACTCCTACCACGTCTATCGGCAATGTACCAGACTGTATCCTTGACTGAAGCACAGAGTGAATGTGTTATGGAGAACTCCAGTGCTGAAGTAGGCTAAACAGTGTGATATGAATATAAAACAAGCCCGTAGAACTGGCTATTTGAAGAATAACAGTACGAAGCCTAATAAAAAATATTTAGAGCAAAGTGCACAGAGGCTCTAAGCTGCAAGCAAATGAATAAAATACATCCAGGGCAAAGTGCACAAAGGCCTAAAGCCTGAAAGCTAATGCGCAAAGGATACGTAAAACTAACCACACTACACCATCAGTGCTGAGGCCAGAGATTGCAGGATTCGATGAAGGGCAGCCTGACCAGAATGAATGCCCTCCAGGAATGCATTACCATGTTGCAACTCCCTTTCTCCACCCTGGATGGCATTCACAATGGTAGACTGCCCAACAGTGAGTGACCTGAGGAGGTCAATGGCCTCCTCACTGAGGGCAGCAGGGGTGACTGGGGCAGGGGCTGAGGTGCCTGGGGCGGAGGTGATGCCCACCCTCCTGGTTGAGCGGGCACGGAGCAAAGGCTGAGGGGCTGCTGGGAGGGCAGTGCTGGTAGGAGGGGTGGCGGCTGTACCTTTAGAAGTGGGGGGCACAGATGGTGCTGCCACCACAAGGGAGCTCCCATCGGCGGATGAGTCCGTGTCGCTGTTTGGTGATCCGGTGACCGACGCGAAGCTCCCCTCGCCCTCCGCCCCACTGGTGTATTCAGAGTCTGTGGTGTGGCCCTCCATGGCCATGTGGGATGCAGCTCCCTCGTGCTCCGGTGCCACTGTACGTCCGCCTGATGATGCACAAAAGAACAGGGAGAGCACAAAAAGGGGGGGAGACGACAGAAGAAAGACAGGTTGAGTGCATGGCTTACCGCTACCGTTGGCGGACAATACAGACACAGCAGCCCCCTGCACTACGCCGTGCTCTTGGCCTCTACAGATGCAATTCCTGGGATCTGGCCTAATTGGCTATGGTGGACATCTGCACACATAGATGACACAGGGGCATGTATACCTGTACTTGGCACTCTACAGAGGTGGGGTGGAGTGCCACATGGCCTGCATTCCGGAGGGGCCTAGCCTACGTAACTCGCCCTGGCCTAGGGAAACCCACAGCCCTCCTCCCCCACCCAGACCCCTCCACTGCGTCCAAAGTCTGCTGAATTATGTTGTACTCACCCCCTTGTGTCTGCTGTGATGCCCTCAAGCGCCCATCCAACTCAGGGTAGGCCACCACCAGGATCCGGAACATCAGGGGGGTCATGGTGCGACGGGCACCCATCCCACGTTGGGAGACCATCCCCAGCTGAGCCTCCGCCGTCTTCTTGCTCCAGCGGCGAATGTCCTCCCATCTTTTACGGCAGTGGGTGCCCCGTCTCTGGTGGACCCCCAGGGTCCGGACGTCCTTGGCGATGGCACGGCAAATGTCCTTCTGGTGGGCGCTGACCTACATGACATGTACAGGGGAAGAAGAGAAGTCATTACCAACTGCACCGTCGAAGTGAGTGGCCCCCATCCCTACCCTTGCCATGTGGCACATGCATTCACAGTCCTTCATGGTCGCTGACCTCTGCCCCCTTCCTACTGACATCCAGCCCTCTCCACCCAGCATAGCCCATACAACATGCTCCCTGTGTACTTACCTGTTGGTCTGGAGGACTGTAGAGTAGCGTGTACTGGTGGAGGACCCCGTCGACTAGCTTCTCCAACTCCTGAGCAGTGAAGGCAGGGGCCCTTTCCCCAGACGCAGCAGCCATTGTCTCTTCCAGACCGAGGTCACAGCAGCACTTGCAATGTAGGTCCTCTCCTGTCGAAGATCAGGTATCGAGTGATTGAACAGATAGAAAATGGCGGTCACGTCCGCGGCGGTGACTTCCACAGCGGTGCGTATCATCACCGCCGGCGCACTTCATCATTGCCTCCTGGGACCCATAGGGTCCAATGTTAACCAATGCAGCATTGCGCCGCAGTCTACGACCGACTACCGCGACGGTGTACAACACCAGCACAGTTACTTCGCATCCCATTGTCCCACTTTAGAGGTCAGGCAGCCGCCATTTCAGGGGCCCACATGGCTTCATTTACTACTGCGTCACACATACCTAGGCCTACACTCAACACACATACAGGAAGAGTTTTGTATTTGGTGTCGTGTTCTGTGTAGCTGTGGGTACATACCTGGGAATTTGTTGACTCTGTGGTCGCTGTTGTCCTTCTTAGGCACCGTCAGCTGGGACTTTTGAGGAGATGGCATTTGATCATCACCTACAGGATTGACCGTGCCACAATCCAGGAACTGTGTACCCAGTTGGAGCCAGACCTGATCTCACCAATCCGCCATCCCACAGGAATACCCCCTGAAGTGCAGGTGCTATCAGTGCTCCATTTCCTGGCAAGTGGATCATTTCAAACAACAGTGGCCATGGCAACAGGGATGTCCCAGCCTATGGTTTCCAACGTGTTGTCCAGAGTGTTGTCTACCCTGCTGAAACACGTAAGGAGCTACATCGTTTTCCCTCAGGTGGAGGATTTGGCTACAGTGAAAGGTGACTTCTATGCCCTGGGACATATCCCCAACATCATAGGTGCTATTGATGGCACCCATGTAGCTCTGTTCCCCCCACGCAGGAGTGAACAGGTGTACAGGAACCGGAAGAGTTATCATTCCATGAATGTACAGATGGTATGTTTGGCAGACCAGTACATCTCCCAGGTAAATGCTATGTTCCCTGGCTCAGTGCATGACGCCTACATCCTGCAGAATAGCAGCATCCCGTATGTGATGGGTCAACTCCAGAGGCACCGTGTGTGGCTATTAGGGGACTCTGGTTACCCCAACCTGTCCTGGCTATTGACCCCAGTGAGGAATCCCAGGACCAGGGCAGAGGAACGCTACAATGAGGCCCATGGGCGGACTAGGAGGGTGATCGAACGCACCTTCGGCCTCCTGAAGGCCAGGTTCAGGTGCCTCCATATGACAGGTGGTTCCCTATTCTACTCACCAAGGAAGGTGTGCCAGATCATCATTGCCTGCTCGATGCTTCACAATCTTGCTTTGCGATGCCAGGTGCCTTTTCTGCAGGAGGATGGTCCAGATGACGGTGTTGTGGCAGCTGTGGAGCCTGTGGACAGTGATGAGGAGGAAGCTGAGGAAGAAGACATAGACAACAGGGAGTCAGTCATACAGCAACATTTCCAGTGACACACAGGTGAGAACAATTTTTTTACTATTACATTCACTTTCACACTTCTACCTTTATCCTGTCTGTCAATTAGTAGCAGTATTTGGTGACTGAGTTGTACATTTCCATTACGGTTTCACAGGTGTGGTTACCAATGTGTGTCATCTGCTTGCATCCTTCATGGACTTGTGATGTGTGATATAGGTATGTTGGCATTACATTTGAAAACGCATTTTGTCACTGTCATTGCTAATACACATTTTCAAAATCACAGACTGACTCCAGATTGTTTTGTGGTTCAAGGGTGTTTATTGAAGTGCTAATTATTGGAGGGGGTGGCAAAATGGTGATGGGTGATGGTGGAGGAATGTCCATGGCAGAGTCCAGTCTATTAGTCTCACAGGTGCACTGCCCATATGGGCATAGGAAGTGGAGCTGGGGCAGTTCCAATCTAGACAGGGTAACAAAGTGAGACAGTGGGAGGACAATCAGGGTGGTCTCATTTCCTGGCGGGGGTCTTGCCATCTTGCTCTGTCCTGTTCCTGGATCTCAGGGACAGCTTGCGGGGTGGTCGTCCATCTGCAGGGGGTGGGGTGCTGGTGTGGTGGTCCTGTGGGGGGGCGTCCTGTCCACTAGTGCCGGCAGAGGTGGTGGGCAGTTCATCGTCCATGCTAGTGTCAGGGGCCCCTTGGAGTGCCACGGTCTCCCTCATGGTCTTTTGTATGTCCTTCAGCACCCCTACGATGGTGCCCAGGGCAGAGCTGATGCCATAGTCTCCTGGGAGTGGTGGTATGCTCCCATGATGGAGGAGAGGACCTCGTGGAGGGTGGGTTCCCTTGGCCTGTCCGCCCCCTGTCGCACAGCAGCCCTCCCAGTTCCCCTGTGTTCCTGTGCCTCCGTCCCCTGGACCGTGTGCCCACTACCACTGCCCCCAGGTCCCTGTTGTTGTTGGGGTGGTGGGTTACCCTGGGTTCCCTGTAGTGGTGGACACACCACTGATTGACGTGTCCTGGGTACGGAGGTATGGGCCCGCTGGGTGGGTGCTATGCTGGTGTTACCAGAGGGTGGAAGGTCAGTGTTGGGCGGTGCCTGTGCAAGGGGAACCGACTGTCCCAAAGCCCACGATGGTCCGGGCTGGTCATCTGGATCCAGTTGGCCAGAGCTGCTGTCGTCACTGTGGGCCTCTTCTGTGGGTGGAGTGGAGATGTCTGGACCCTCCTGTGTGGTGACGTTACGTAGTGGTCCTGCAGGGGTATAAGAGCATGATTATTGCATGTGTGTGTGTCATGGTGTGCAAATGGTGGGTGTGCGTGTACCCCAGTGCAAGCATTCCTGTGTGGGGGCTTGTATGATGATGGTTGGGGGGTTGTTATGGGTATGTGCAGTGAACATGCTTTAGTGCTGGGTGTCCATGCTTAGTTGTGTCATGCAGGGCTTGGTGTTGGGATGTGTGGTTTGTGTTATTAGTACATTAGTGAGGAGTTGGAGTGATAGGGGAGGGGGTGAGGGTGGGGGTGTGTGATAGCATGCAGGTAGGGTGGGAGATATGATAGTTAAGATTTGACTTACCAGTGTCCATTCCTCCACCGACTCCTCCGAGGCACTCTGGATGCATGATGGTCAAGACCTGCTCCTCCCATGTTGTTAGTTGTGGGGGAGGTGGTGGGGGTCCGCCGCCAGTCCGCTGAATCACGATGTTATGCCTGGAGACCAATGAACGCACCTTCCCCTGTAGGTCGTTCCACCTCTTACGGATGTCCTCCCGATTTCTTGGGTGCTGTCCCACAGCGTTGACCCTGTCGACGACTCTTCGCCATAGCTCCATCTTCCTGGCTATGGAGGTGTGCTGCACCTGTGCTCCAAATAGCTGTGGCTCTACCCGTAGGATTTCCTCCACCATGACCCTGAGTTCCTCCTGGGAAAACCTGGGGTGTCTTTGGCGTGACATGGGGTGGTGTAGGTGATGTGTGGGGTGGTGTATGTGTTGATGAGTGTGGTGATGTGTGGTGGTGTGGGGTGTTTTGAGCGTGGATGTTGTATGGGTGATGGTGTTGTGTGCCTCTGTGTGGTGGGGTTGTCTATTGCTGTAGTCTCTCTCTGGCCTTCTTTCAGATTTTTTGGTCGTAGGGGTTTGTGGGTGTGTGTTTTATATTGTGTTGGGTGTGTGGGAGTGGTGTTTGTATGTGTGTCAGGTGTGTATTTTGAATTGTCCAATGTGTCGGTGTTTTGGAGATGTGTGTGTATTTTGAGCGCGGAGGTGTGTACCGCCAATGGAATACCACGGTTGAAAGACTGCCGCGTGGATTCGTGGGTCGTGATAGCATAGGCGTGTTTCTGTTGGCGTGACAGTGGAGGTTTTGTTTTTGCCAGTTTATCACTGACCTTTGGTGTGGCGGACTTGTGTGGGTGTCTGAATTTCGGCGGATTCCGAGATGTGTGTCATAATAGCTGTGGCGGAATTCCACGGCCGCGGCGGTGTATTGGCGGTCTTCTGCACGGCGGTAAGCACCTTTTACCGCCAATGTTGTAATGACCCCCTATATCTTGATTGTTGCTTGACTATGTTGCTGTGGATAGGGACCCAGTATCATGTGTCAAAGACACCTTGTCATGGAATGGTCAGTGATAGGTCTACTAATATCATGGTATTGTAGGTGTGAGATAGGTAGCTTAGCCGGTGTGTAAAAATATTTTTATTGAGGGATATACGTTGTATCTTGTTGTGACATGATTTTAGCATTTAACTGGTACTACCTGGGGGTGCTGGTCAACTGAATGTAATGTTACTGATGTGCAAAGTATGATAGAAGTGGTATTCAGAGAATGTAATGACCATACCTCACTTTTAATCAATCAATCAAGGATTTGTAAAGCGCTGCTAATCACCCAGAGAGTCTCAAGGCACTGAAAGAAGGCATGCTGCTCAGTCGAAGAGCCAGGTCTTGAGGTCCTTCCTCAACTGCTTCAGTGATGCAGTCTACCTGAGCTTAAGTAAAAGTGTGTTCCACGTCTGGGCTGCTAGGTAGAAGAAGGATCTTCCTCCTGCTATACTTTTCTGAATCTTGGTGATGGCTGCAAGGGCGAGCTGGGAGGAATAGAGACATCTGTTGGGTATGCAGAAGATGAGGCGGTCGTTGAGGTATGTTGGCCCTATGTTGTGCAGGGCATTTGAAGGTATGGATCAGGAGTTTGTAAGTGGTACGCTTGTTGACAGGGAGCTAGTGTAGGTCTCTGAGGTGGGAGGAGATTGGGCTGTGTCAGGGATGTCCAGGATGAGTCTGGCTGCTGCATTTAGGACTTGTTGTATTCTTGATTGACGTTTCTTGGTAATGCTGGCATATAGGGGACATTCCGACCCCGGCGGGTGGCGGGTGCCGCCCGCCGGGCGGAAACCGCCCAAACACCGCACCGCGGTCAAATGACCGCGGCGGTGATTCTAACTTTCCCGCTGGGCCGGCGGGCGATCTCAAGAAGATCGCCCGCCGGCCCAGCGGGAAAGCCCCTGCAAAGAGGAAGCCGGCTCCGAATGGAGCCGACGGATTTGCAGGGGTGCGACGGGTGCAGTTGCACCCATCGCGATTTTCAGTGTCTGCAAAGCAGACACTGAAAATCATTATGGGGCCCTGTTAGGGGGCTCCTGCACTGCCCATGCCAGTGGCATGGGCAGTGCAGTGGCCCCCAGGGGCCCCACAACACCCGTTCCCGCCAGCCTCTTCCTGGCAGTGTAAACCGCCAGGAACAGGCTGGCGGGAAGGGGGTCGGAATCCCCATGGCGGCGCTGCAAGCAGCGCCGCCATGGAGGATTCCCTGGGCCAGGGGTAAACCGGCGGGAAAACCGCCGGTTGCCCTTTTCTGACCGCGGCTTTACCGCCGCGGTCAGAATTGCCCATGAAGCACCGCCAGCCTGTTGGCGGTGCTTCCGCCGCCCTCTGACCTGGCGGTTTCAAACCGCCAGGGTCAGAATGAGGGCCATAGTGCGTTGCCGTAGTCCAGTTTGCTGGTGGTTTTTTTTGCAGCATCAGCATTAGCAGGTGAAGGAGACGAGGACCAGCTGAGTGGGGAAGCTACTGGCCACGGGACCTCCAGTTATGAAAACACTGACACAGAGGGAGGGCAAGGGGACTGCCACAGAGGAGACTGGATCCTGTACATCATCCTTGGAACGTAGAGAAAGGAAAAACCATGGCACATCATAGATTTGTTGATACCAGGCACCATGCGACGCCGGTAGCAGCTCTTGGAGACATTATCCCCACACCCTACAGATTTATCATGGTCTTTGGACGTATCATATTTTGCTCTACCTGAATAATTGCAGCATCCATCGGAACTTGATGTTACATGTCAATACTTCCGATAAGATTGTAGCCTTGAAAAAGTCATTTGTGACGAAACATGTGTCGGCTGTTGTTTTTCCTGAATATGAGAAATATGTTGGCCTATTGACATCACGCCCATTTTTCCCACTGGGCCAGGGAATGTCTTTTCTGATCTTGCACAGAAGAATAAACTGACTTATCAATGAGTCCATGATGTGCTGTGGTTTTTCCTCACTCTACAAACCGACTGTGGCCTCCCCAAGGCGATAGTGCATGCACCCTGTGGCTGGGTGTTGCACCACTTGAGCACTCCTCTCAACATTAGAGACTTGATCATCCATGCGTTTTTGCTATTTCACGCCAGCTTACCCTTTGGAAGTGCGCACCATCTCTACACAGCCACAACTCCTTCTTCATCATCCCTGGAACCCTCCTCCTGTGGCCACTCCCTGGTGGTGGCCAACCCATTTGGGACCACCCCAGCACCATCTCTGTCCGGCACCCCCTTTTTCTGTCACCGCCCTCCCTGTAGCTCCCCACTCCCAGTTGGCAGTGTCTGCACTTCCTAGAGGGTGGGCGTCTCCTTCTCCACAGGCACGTCTGCCTCGGCCCTTATTAACCCTGCTGCCCACAGTAAGGAGTCTATTGACTGCCTGAGGTCCATCTCAGTGGGTCAGTCGACCATTGTGAATGCCATCCATGGACTGGCAACTCAGATACAACAGAGTAATGCATTCCTGTAGGGCATTCAGAATGGACTGGCTGCCCTACAGAGATCTTTTCAGGCTCTGGCCTCCACACTAATGGCAGCCAGTCACCCTTTGTCTACCATTTCCTCCTCTACCTTCCTCTTCCCAATTTGAGTCTTCCCTTTCCCGACCCAGCCAAAGCACACAAACAGACAGGCATGCATCCACCTCAACATCCAAGGGTAGCGCAGACAAACATAAGCACCACAAGACACACCACCGGCATACACACAAGCAACATCCACCTGCACATACAGTCACAGTCACTACCTGCTCTGATACCACCACCACCATCAGCATCACAGACACACCGACAAACCTGCAGACACCAAACCAACATTCAGTGCAACAGCCACCACACCTATCCTACCCACAGACACCACAACAGCAGATCCTCAGACATCCACCCAGTTACCACACCCGCAGACACCACAACCACAGATGCCTACATGCAGCACATCCACCATATCTGCAGTCACCACCCCAACAGTCTCCCACTATGGCATCTCCCAGCACCTCCATTCCCCTCAGCCCAAGACACATAAATGCCCTCACTCACCCACCCACCCAACAGACGCCCACCACCCACAAGCATAACTCCCACAAAGACGCACCAAAGACATCCATATCAACATATCTTACAACCTCTCCCTCTACCGCCCCACCCAAACTCTTTTGTTGTGATCATCCCTGTGTGTCTAAGAAAGCTTACCTCTAGGAGTTTAACCTTTTCCCTGCTGCTCTTCTTCTTGTGACACCCCTAAAAGGTCTGTTCCCCCAGGACATTCCTTCCACCTCCAAAGCCTCCCCTACCCCCTTGCCAGTACCCATGTGCCTCCCCCCACCAAGAAGTCGACCCCTCCTAAGAAGACCCAACCCTTCCACAAGCCAAAAACAAAAGCCCCCCCACCAAACCTAAGCTCAACCCCCACTTCCCAACCTAAGCCTAAACTCCCCCTTCCCCCACCAACCCGCAAAAGTCCCTGAGGTGCCTGCCTGTCCCCTTGATGCCTCCACCTGTGGAAGTAACATGGCAGTCAGGAGTCAAATTGGGGTACCACTTTCTGTCTTTGGTGCATTGTCTTTTGATTTATATGGACTGGCCAATGACCTTGGACTCCTAGTTTTTTTATTAGAATATTTTAACATATAATAACCTACCCATTGTTGGTTTTCTGGTTATATCTTTGTTGTGAATTTCATTTCCTAGGTTTGAGTTGTTCCTGGCTGACACTGGTTGAGTCACAGTGTTTGTGTCTGTGTGTTGCTTGTGATTCTTGTGTTGTTTGAGCAGTATGTGAGGGTGTGTGCAGTGCTTTTGTCCCCCAGGGATAGGCTGTGTGTTGTGTGATGGGCATGTGTATGTGGCTGACATGTTGTTGTCATGGTGTTGTGTTGTGTTTGTTTTTACATGTGTTTGTTGTTGTAGTGTGAGGCTTTGTGTGCTTTGACTGTGTGAATGTGCATGAATTGTGCATGTAATGACAGGTACGATGTGCTGTGTGTTTGTGAAGTGTGTGTCGATTGCTAAGTTGGATGATGATGTAATTGTGTGTATTTGTTCCCAGTTGGTTGTACATTGTGTTGTATGTGTGATGAGTCCCTGGCCAGTGTCGGTTGTGATTGCCTGTGTGACAGGCTGAACGGTATAAACCAGACGGAGATAGGGTAATATGGTACGTAAGGTTTTTTTTATTTATATTCTTTCTTGTCCAGGTGTATCAAAAGAGTTCAGTTTGTTATGTCTTAACCCGTTTAATTTCTCGTCTTCTAACTCGGTCGTTCTTCTTCCTCTTGTCTCCTAGGTCAGTGGATTCTGGGAACTCGGGGTGGCTCCAGGGAGGTACCGGCAAGACAAACAGAAGAATGCCACGGTAAGTATAGAGATTTTTCTGGGGTTTTCTCTTTTAGATAGAAAGTAGGGAAAGGGTAAGTAGGGAGATAGAAAGAGAGTGTATTCACCCGTGTGCTGTCTCCAAACAGAACAAAAATAAATCTGTGATTCTGGTGGGTGACCCACGGTGCTCCCAGGTAAGTTAGGATAGTCAGTCTCTCTTCTCGATACAGAGACTGTGCCCTTCCTTTACCCCCTTTCCCTCTCACCCCTCCCCAGTTCCCTTCCCCGGTAGGTTCTTAGTGTTTCTCTCCCTTGTCCCTAGGAGGGACCGTACCTTTGTTAGCCACGACCCTCCGGGGTCGTGGCTGGGCTCTTTGGTCCTTGCCTCCAGTGCTCTTCCTTCTTTATCTTCTTTCTCCACGTCTCCGCTGCTGCCTTGTCCCTGCTTTGTCGTCTCCTGCTGCCCTGCTCCTGTTCCTGCTGCTCCTGCTCCTTCGTTCGTCTCGGTCTCGCCGTCTCCGCCTCCTTCTTCCTCCTCGACGCGTCCGGCCCCCTTTCGTCCTCCCGTGGCCCGGAAAAGCTTGAGCGTCTCCCTGGAAACAGGGAGACGCGGAAGTGACGTCGCAAGCGTTTCCATGGGAACATGGAAACACGGCTCTGACGTCTAGGGGAAACCCGCCACGGAGCCGACTGCCGCCGCCATTGACGTGATCGGGGTTGCCCGATCACATACCCCATCCCAAGAACGGTCCTGGTCGAGGACCGGAGGAGAGCAAGGAAACCTGGACAAGTAATCCGCAGGACCCTGTTGTGACCCCGGGACATGGCAGACCTGGAAGGAAAAAGGCTGTAGTTCAAGAAACTAGCGCAAAACCCTAGAGTTGGAATCCTTATGGGAGGCCAGCCAGGTAAGAGGAGCATGATCAGTATACAGTAAAAAAGGTCGACCTAGGAGATAATACTGCAAGTTCTCCACTGCCCATTTAATGGCCAAACACTCTTTCTCAATTGTGGTGTAATGACATTCCCGGGGAAGAAGTTTCCTGCTGATAAACACAATCGGGTGATCTCTACCGTCCGGGTCCGGTTGTGCCAGCACCGCCCCAAGGCCCACATTAGAAGCATCCGTGTACAGATGAAAAGGTCTAGAGAAATCAGGACATTGCAAAACTGGCTCCGAGGTAAGAGAGGATTTTAAACGTTCAAAACTAGCCTTTTGACTTTCTGAAAAAGGGACCAACTTGTTGGGGTGCTGTTTGGATAACAGATCAGTAAGGGGGGCCGCAATAGTGGAATAACCTGGTATAAATCTACGGTAGTAGCCCACTAACCCAAGGAAAGAACGCAAATCTTTTTTCGTTCTTGGGATTGGTGCATTTTGAATTGCTTCAATCTTAGTCATTTGTGGTTGTAGTGTACCATTGCCTATCTTATAGCCGAGATATGATATGTCAGTCTTCCCCAATATGCACTTCTTAGGATTAGCCGTCAACCCTGCTCCTGTCAGAGTGGTCAAAATTTGTCTGAGATGTTGTAGATGGTCTAGCCAAGTGTTGCTAAAAATGACGACATCATCGAGATAGGCTGCAGAGAATGAGTGGAAGGGTTTTAATAACATATCCATCAACCTTTGAAAGGTTGCCGGGGCTCCGTGAAGACCAAAGGGTAGCACTGTGAATTGATAAAGACCGGATTGAGTAGAGAAGGCTGTTTTCTCTTTATCTTCAGGGGAAAGGGGAATCTGCCAATACCCTTTAGTGAGGTCCAATGTAGACATATATTTGGCTCTTCCTAGCTTCTCTAGGACATCATCCACACAGGGAATAGGATAAGAGTCAAACATAGAGATTGCATTGAGTTGGGGGAAGTCAATACAAAAGCGAACTGTTCCATCAGGTTTTGGGACCAGAACTACTGGAGAGCACCAGGGACTGATAGAGGGTTCAATTACTCCTAAGTGTATCATCTTTTCTATTTCGTCTTCTATGATATGTTTTCTAGCCTCGAGGATACGATAAGGCCTTAGTCGAATAGTTTGCCCTGGTGGTGTTCGAATTCTGTGATAGATCAGGGAAGTTCTGCCAGGCATGTCTGAAAAAACCCGTGGGTATTGGGTTAACAGAGAGTACAACTGATGCTTCTTTGACATTGTCAGAGAAGTGTTGATATAGGGCATATTTTCCTTTTGTTGATCCCCAAAGGGAAACATCTCTATCTCTACCTCCTTAATGGGAGAGACAAGACGCCCCGCGGCTACCGGCTCGCTAACCTCTTCCTCTGCTTCCCATTTCTTGAGGAGATTCACATAGTAAATTTGGGTTTTTCTGGGGTTGACACTTAATTCTATGAGATAAGTGACAGGGGAGATTGCTCTAATAACCCTGAATGGCCCCTGCCATCTGGCTAACAATTTTTGTTCAGATGTGGGTCGCATGATTAAGACTTGATCATTAGGAAGGAATGTACGCAATTTACTTCCCCTATCATAATATTGTTTTTGAGTCTCTTGGGCCTTTTCTAGATGTTGTCGTACATGTGGTGTGTGTGCTGGCTACAGTGTGTGTGCTGTGTATATGTGAGTGTATTTGTTGCTGTATGTGAGGGTGCGTGTCATTGTACTGTTATGTGTGAGTACAGCCCTACCACCCCCCTCCCTATGGTATGTTACGTGTCTATACAAAATTTATCAATAAACAAATGTAATAGGTGAGTGTGTGTACTTATGGTTGCTGTCGTCCTCATCGGCACTGACTCCATTGTCTTACTGTGAGCAGGAGCGGTGGGATGTTTAAAGTTACTTCAGATGGAGGCACTTAATATTGATACATGTTTTCATTGTATTTCTACTGGTAACCATGCCTGGAATGCTTGGGAAGTCACTACTGATAATCTGGCATTGACTGGTCATAGTATAATGTTAGCACATGTTGTTACTATTTTACAGAGATAAATAAATATGCTAAATGCTCAACAGGAATTTCCTTGAGCAGAAGTAGGTCTCATTAATGAAAAGGTTAGAGACCCCTGCACTCATACCTTGGCCAGGTATGGTAGGAGGGATGGGTCAGTAGTTGGGAGGTGTTTGGACAAAGTATCTAATAAAACATATTGTGATACAAAAATATTGTGTCAAGAATATCGGGATGTCAAAAATATTGTCAACAGGAATATCGAAGGAAAGTACATCACTTTCAGTGTTGTTTTAATATAGTTGTACAAAAAATATAAAATTGGAAAATACTGTTGTATATAATATTGTTTGTAAGTGTTTGTATTTTTTTTTTATTATAGAGTGTTTGATTTTATATCTTTACTTTTTTATTTGTGTGTTTAGTAAGATAATTTATTAGTTATGACATTTTTGAAAGGTGTATTTTTTGTTGTATTGATGTGTAAAAATTGTATTCTTTTTATATTATGCTTCAAAGTTTAGGAATATTAATGAGCATTAATAGAAATATATTAATGATAGGGATAGCCATATTTTATATGATACTGTTTAATTATAAATATATAAGTTTCTAGTTTGCGTTATTGTGTTTTCAATTAAGTTATATTTTATTTTATTTGATAGATCAAAATGTATGTGCGAGTATGGAGTATTGATTGCATATATAATTTTAGTGTCCAGCCACTTGCATAATATGTTTTAGAGTGTAACGGAAACAGTAAATGATACCCTTTAAGTGTCCAACACCTTCCCGAAATTGGTTTAGAATGGAGTGGGATTAGTATATGTCACCCCTGTAGCATACAACATCTTCCCTAAATTGTTTTAGATTGCTTTAGATTGGAGTAGAAATAGTAAATATCACCCTTTTATTGTCCAACACCCTCCTCTTATTGGTATCGACTGGAGTTGGGGTACTAAATGTCACCCTACGGTGTCCAACACCTTCCCCAAATTGGTTTAGACTGAAGTAGGAATACCATATTTCATCCCTTTAGTGTTCAACAGTGTCTTCAAAATGTTTTATGGTTAGAGTTTGATTATTTATTTCATCATTTCAGTGTGAAATATGTTTTTAGAATTGTATTTCTATGTAGTAGGAGTAGTTTATATCATTTAATTAGTATTGTTGGTGTTTTGAAAGATAATTTAACAATTAGTTAGCTGCATATTTGTAAAGAAATAACATTATTAATTGCATATTTTCCTAAAGACATGTCACATATTTTTCAATTTTAATTTATTTTTTCAAAGTTTATTTGATGTATATTTTTACATTTTTAATCATATATATTTCTAGTTAAAACATTTATATATTAGTTAATAAAATATATTTTTATCTTTTTTATGATTAAATAAGCAATATAAATCATATTTAAATAGCACTGTAGGATGTGTATTTTCCAGTTTCGTTTTAATCTATTGTTTAAATTTTTTTAACATTTATTGAATTGTTTGATGTACAGATTTTCACATTATTTTAGCATTAAATGTTTCAGTATATATATTAAATAATTGAATATTTTTATACTAGTATTCAATTTATAATTTACAACCATTTTAACATTATCTACAACAATGTTGTTATGTTTTACAGGTTTTATCAGTTTTTCAACAAATGTATTCAACATTTTTACTTGTTTTCATTTATATTGGGAGATAGTGCCTCATTATGGGCCAGATGTAGCAAGGGTTTAGCGAGTCGCAAACGGCGAAAATCGCCGTTTGCGAGTCGCTAAAGCCACTTTGCTATGTAGAAATGCATTTTGCCAGTCGGAACCGACTCGCAAAATGCATTTCCGACTCGCAAATAGGAAGGGGTGTTCCCTTCCTATTTGCGACTCGCAATGCTATTCATTTTCATTTGCGACCGCGATTGCGGTCGCAAATGAAAGCGCAGTTAACATCCACTTGAAGTGGATGGTAACCCAGGCACAAACGGGAAGGGGTCCCCATGGGACCCCTTCCCCTTTGTGTTTGGCAAAAAAAATAATTTTTCAGGGCAGGCAGTGGTCCAATGGACCACTGCCTGCCCTGAAAAATACCGAAACTAAAGGTTTCGTTTTTTTTTTCAAAGTGCAACTCGTTTTCCTTTAAGGAAAACGGGTTGCACTTTGAAAAAAAAAGACTGCTTTATTTAAAAGCAGTCACGGACATGGTGGTCTGCTGTTCCCAGCAGGCCACCATCCCCGTGAGTGCCCTGAATCGCTATGGGGTCGCAAATTGCGACCCACCTCCTTAATATTAATGAGGTGGGTCTTTGCGACCCCATAGCGACTCACAGAAGGTGTCTGAGACACCTTTCTGCATTCCAAATTGCGAGTTGCAATTTGCGAGTCGCTGGGACTCGCAAATTGCAACTCGCAATTTGGAACCTTGCTACATCTGGCCCTATGAGTGTAACGGTCTGAAGACCGCCAGACTCACGGTGGCTGTCGAACCAAGCAACTCCTGGTGGTTTGACCACCAGATTACGAACATGACTGTCGGACTGCTGCCACTGCCAGATACATGGTTCCCAACAAGAGCCGTGGTCCGCCACGGCAGCACTGAGTCCAGCACCACCCTGCTGATCATGAGTCCCCCTTACGCCAGCCTTTTCATGGGAGGGTCGCCGCAATGAAAAGGCTGGCGGAAAGGCAGTGCTGGGGGCCACAGTGGCTACTCTACCCTGAACACGACCACGTCGTGGGCAGTGCAGGGGCCCCCTTCCCAACACCCTCAGAATGTGCACTGTCTGCTATGGCAGACAGTGACCATTCCAAGGGGGCTGGAGGCCCTCTCTGTGGGACGGTATTGGCCTCAGCTCCATAAGGAGCCGAGGCCAATGCCACTGCATTGTTTCAACTAGGCTGACCAGCAGAAATCTCCTAATATGGAGGTTTCCACTGGTCAGCCCAGTGGAAATATCGTAATAGAGCTGGAGGAAGACCACGAGCTCCATGACGGTATCCTCCACACAGGGTTGGTGGGCCAGCGACCTCCTAATCAGGCCCATAGTTTTTGTTAGTTCCCTTTAGGGGGCTTTTTTACAGATACCTTCTATTTTGTAGTCTAGTGTCATTTGTAGTCATTTTTCAGGATCCAGGTCACGTAAGGTGCTGCTGTTCGTCTGAACAGGTAAGTCTCTTTAAAGGTTTCTTTTAGGGTTTTGGGCATAGGGGTGATGTTGGGGGGGGGTCTAGAGATTAGTTATAGTGTTGTTTGTGGTCTTTTTATATATTTAGTTGTATTAATTGTAGTGTTTTTCACTAGTGTGTAGGTTTGGGTTTGATGCTCTGTTTTAGTAAAGTATCGAAATGTTATGTTATACTGTATTATGTTACTTGCTTTATCGTGATTAAGTGTAATCTATGAATACTCTTGGGAATGTAATCTTTTTTGTGGGTGAGTCTTCTCTTTCACTTTGCAGGTTTTCCTCAATGAACGTGCTCTATTGGCATTTGGATTTACCTTTTTTTAAAGGAAATCTCTTTTGGTTTATAATAAACCAATATTTTTAACTTACTTCGATTTCCTTTTTTTGTGTTTCTAGGAGAGTTTCTGATTTTTAACACCTTTCGGGTTTTTATTGTTCGTAGGTACTTTGGATTGCTTTGAGGGATCTCAATTGGATTGGTTCTAGTTTTGCATTTTTGGGTGCTTTTTAGAAAATATTTTTGCAGTTTTCAGTGGATTACACTTTTTGACTATGTATATGCTGAGGGTGATCTGCAGCTACAGAATAGTAACTCATATATTTTTTATTTGTTTTGAGTGGATAATGGTTCATTTTATTATGTGTGTAATATTATGTGATTGGTATTTGAAATGTGTGTTTTATGTGTTGTAATTATTTTATGTAATGGACTGAGCTTTTTGCTAAGCTTTTTGGTTGCTGATGTTTAGATTTTTCATATGAATAATTTATATATTATTTTATCAGTTGTGTTAGACCTGGCATCCTTGGAATGGTCTCCCCTGTTTTTTCACCTCTGCTTCCCATGTTTTGGCAGTGTGCTGGACTCTATTTGTCCTATTTTTGGTACTCTGGGCACTTTACTACTGCTGACCAATGCTGAAGCGCAAGTGCTTCTGTGTAAAGTGTATGTGTAATTGGTTTTTCCCTGATTGGCATATTTGATTTACTAGTACGTCCCTAGTAAAGTGCACTAGAGGTGCCCAGTGCCTGCCAATCAAATGCTACTATTGGGCCTGAAGGACTGATTGTGCCACCCACATAAGTAGGCTTGTAAATATGTCTCAGATCTGCCACTGTAGTGTCTGTGCGTGCAGTTTTAAACTGCCAATTCGACCTGGCAATTGTGTACCCACTTGCCAGGCCTAAACCTTCACTTTTTATACATGTAGGGCAAGAGGTAGCCCCATGGGCAGGGTGCAGTGTGTGTTAAAGGTGGGACATGCACTGTTGTGGTTTACATGCCCTAACAGTGAACTACTGCTAAATTCAGTTTCCACTGTTGCAAGGCCTATCTTTCTCATAGGTTAAAATGGAAGCTGCCTTTAAATATTCTTAAAGTACAGATTCCCTTTGAGAGCCAATTGAAATGTGGAGTTCGGTGTCTCTGAACTCACAGTTTAAAAATACATCTTTTAGTGAAGTTGATTTTTAGAGTGTTAGTTTGAAAATGCCACTTTTAGAAAGTAGGCATTTTCTTGCTTTAACCATTCTGTGATTCTGCCTGTTTGTGGATTCCCTGTCTAGGTCAGACTGACAGTTGGGATGTTTGTGGCTCTCCTCTAGAAAGTGACACAAAGGGAGCTGGGGAGTAGCCTGCATATCCTGATGAGCCATCTGAGCTAGAGTGGAAGGAGGAGCGGTTACGAACTCCTGAATGGACTGTTCCTGTCCTCACACAATGCAGTCTCCAACCCCCTGATGAATGTCTGGGGCCTGGCTTGGGCAAAGTAGGATCTTGTGAACAACAGAGACTTTCATTTGAAGTTTGCCTACTTCAAAGGCAGATAGTGATATAAGCAGTGCTTTGAATGGGCCGGTACTGTCCGGTACCGAGTACCGGCACTTTTCTATTTTGAGCTGGAGAGTAACGGCACATCTCAAGAAAAACGTAATACTTTTAATTGGAGAGTACCAGCACTTCTCAGAAACAAGCAGGTACTCTAGCACAGAGTACCTGCACTTTATTTTTTCCATTTCAAGCACTGGGTATTAGTAGTGGACCCAAAACCCCACTTTTAGATCACTTCTGGAACCAAGAGAAACCTTTGCCAAGGAGAAGAGCTGAAGAGCTGAGAAGTGCTGCCCCTGCCTGTGACTGTGCTTTGTTGGGCTATCCTGCTGTTGCTGCTTCTGCCTGTGAAAGCAGACAAAGACTGGACTTTGTTGTGCATTTCTGCTTGAGAAGAATCTCCAAGGGCTTGAACTGAGATTGCTTCCTGTTTTAAAGTCTCAGTGACATCAAAGACTTCCTCAGCCAGCACCTGGACTCTCTACTCAGACTCCTGCCCTGCCAAGTGGTGCCCTATCCAGTCCCTGGGCCCTTGAAAGGTGAAGTTGGCAGAACAAGAGCTGAAATCCACGCATAGAACAACGTGCGGGGAAAGTTTCGACACCATTTGCAATGCGGCTGATAAACGACACGTTGCCCACTTCGCAGAAAGAATCAACTCTCCACCTGCATTGCGGCTCAAGGATCGACGCAACAGCTACTTACGGCTGCTGATAACAACGCAAACCCCACACAGTGTGGTTTTCTAACACCGTGTGACTGGATTTCTCACGCATCATCCCTGGGCGTCAAAATTCATCGTGAACCTGCGCAGATCTGAGGTTCCCCGTCCAGAAATCGACACAACGCTCTTTTACAAGGGAGAAAAACAATGCATTGTCTACCCAATTGGAGAAGAAACGACGCACGGCCTCACTTACGAGTAAGGAACTGACACATCACAGACTCTTCCGACGCACGCTCATCTGTGTGGATTTATTTTTGACGCAAACCAGGTACTTTGTGTAAAATCAATGTTTCCATTGTTTGCTGTGGAGTAAGACTCTTATTCTTTTGAAAATTCATATCTTGACTTGTACGTGTATGTTGTATTTTTGTCGTTTTGGTATTGTTTGATTTAGATAAATATTAACTATTTCTCTAAAGTGGTGTGGTGTCCATTTTGTAGTGTTTTCACTGTATTACTGGGTGTGTTGGCACAAATACCTTACACATTGCTTCTGAGATAAGCCTGACTGCTTGTGCCAAGCTACCAAGGGGATACGCAGGGGTTATTTAAGTGTGTTTCTCTACTGCCCTGACTTGAGTAAGGGTCCCTGCTTGGACAGAGTGCAAACTGACTGCCAAACAGAGACCCCATTTTTCTAACAATTTTTATTTAATGTCTTGCCTGAAGTAAAAAAATATTATATTTATTATTTATATAAAAAATATTTTTCATCTTGGTTAAGATTATGGACCTGATTTAGATATTAGTGGATAGGTCTCTCTGTCAGAACGGTGACGGATATCCCTTCCACTGAAATCTAAATCACATTATATTCTATGGGATTTAGATTTTGGCAGATGGGATATCCGTCACCATTGTGACGGAATAACATGTCCCCCAACATTTAAATCAGGCCCTATGTTATTTTTTTTTAGAGTTTTGTAGGTTAGTACTTATTTTATAATATGATTTTGCGTATTGTTGTTATGTAATCTACTCATTTGTTGTTTTTGAAGAGTTTGACTTTAAATTATAGCATGTTGTACATTATTCTGGTCTGTTTGCTGAGTTTTGGGGCAACTTGGGTTATTGATTGCTAAATTCGTATTTACCTATAGCATTGCTCTTTTTGTAATGCTTCTATAAATTTATAGAGTGTATGTTGGGCTCTGCTTAGTGTGGATTTAAAGGCATTGTGCCATCCGTCCTCTACGTTGTTTGTTTTGGCTTCCTGTGCCAAGGTGCTGTCATAGACATTCCATCATGGTATTTGGAATTTGGGTTTGCTTCTGTGTCTGGAGCATAGCAGTCTGCCAAGCAAGGTATGAATCAATGTTGGCTCATAATCTTTGATAATTTTTTTGTCAGAAGTAATTCAGTTTATGTTTATTGTGGTTTAAGATTTTGTAGTAAGTGGTACTTTGCTTATTTGGTAGTAAGGCATATATAAAAAGGATATATGTGTTTTGATATTCACCATGTATGCAGTAAGTCTGATTGAATGGTTTGGGACACATTTTGAAGGTCCAGTCCATCATCCAGGTTTGACAGTAGCTTATGTTTTAGTAAGTTATCTGCTGAAGAAAATATTAGGATTTGTCTATCATTGTTTAGGTTGTCATATAACAGGAAGGGTTCCTCATTATGTGTAATTTTTAAGTAAAGAAGAAAAACCATGGCACATCCCAAGCGGTTATAATGTTCCAGTTTATTCCTTGTGATGTCTTTAGATGAAACAATAATCTGTGGCCCAAGGTAACATCTTGGAGCCAGAGTCAAAAGATGACAGCAGAAATCCTTTTCAAATGAACATCAGCCCAAATAGACAACAGCCGACACGTGTTTCGTCTGGGTAGACTTTATCAAGGCTATGATGCAGATAAATAGCTCAATATTCCAAAGTACCAGAGACAAATTGATGTCTTATGTTTTGAGAAAGAGGTCGAGCCTTGATAAAGTCTACCCAGACGAAACACGTGTCGGCTGCTGTCATCTTTTGACTCTGGCTCCAAGATGTTACCTTGGGCCACAGATTATTGTTTCATCTAAAGACATCACGAGGAATAAACTGGAACATTATAACCGCTTGGGATGTGCCGTGGTTTTTCTTCTTTGCATATCATAACTGCAACCCTCTTTTGGGGCAACAGTTTCCGCACTCTGTGGCTGGGTGCATACCACTTCGAGCACTCCCCCCATCGTTCTACGTCATCATGGACTTTGTAAACAAATAATAGCTTATATTTGGAAAGTGCGCTCTCTCCTTTACACAGCCACCTTTTTTCTTATATGTAATTTTTAAGTGTTCATGTATTTCTATATCTTGGTATCATCTGGGGGCTGAAGGATCAGCACTGGTGTTTGTTTTTGTTTATGCAATTAAGGGACAGACTTATGGAAAGTGGCGCTGCACCGAATGCAGTGCCACTTTCCCTGTCACTTTACCTGCGTCCTTTAGCCGCCCCCTACCTGCAACCCCTGACCGGCTTTTAGTTTTGGAGAAGGTCCACGCGCCGCACAGCTCCACCGTTGTGCCCGCGTCCCTCTTCCCGCTCTTGCAGCTGCTACTGCGAGTTCGAGGCCCTCCTCCACCTGCAGGCCCTGCATGCACCTCATCCTTGGTGGTCCAGTGGTGCCATAAGTATTGTCTGTCTGTTTGCCTTTTTTCTGTCTTTTACTTTTATTTTTCTGCTTCTCTGTTTTTCTTGCCCCGTTTTTTGTGCCTTTTTACTCTATTTGTGCCTTTTCCATCTATTTTCTTGTTCTAAGCTTCCCCCATGGTTTCCCCTGCCGCTGCGTCCCTGCCCCCCTGGTGCATCCATTCGCGCTTCCCTCCCACCTCCCAGCTGCTCCTCCGTCCCACCTCCCCCTCTTAATGGTGGCCGCTGCGCAGTGAGGTGAGCAACCCCTGGCCTGCTTTTAGGTCAGGATAAGTTTCCCGCGCTGCACAGCTCCACCGTTGTGCCTGTGTCCCTCTCCCTGCCCTCGCAGCTGCTATTGCGAGTTTGAGGCCCTCTTCCACCCGCAGGCCCTGCCTGCGCCTCATTCCTGGTGATCCAGTGGTGCCGTAAGTATCGTCTGTCTGTTTGCCTTGTGTATGTCTTTCACTTTCTTTTTTCTGCTTCTCTGTTTTTCTAACCCCATTTTTATGCCTTTTTCCTCTATTTGTGCCTTTTTCCTCTATTTTCTTGTTCTAGGCTTCCCCCATGGTTTCCCCTGCCACTGTGTCCCCTGCAGCCCAACCCACTCATGCGTCCATTCGCGCTTCCTTCCCGCCTCCCAGGTGCTCCTCCCTCCCACCTCCCCCTCTTGATGGCGGCCGCAGCACGGCCGCGCAACAGGCGCACCAGAGGCAAGCCCGTCTGCACCGGTCCGTGCCTGGAGAACACCCAGCGCCAGTCCCCCTGGCCGCCGAGATCCCCCCGGCAGCAGACGCCACTATGATGCCAATGCCCTCCACGCCCACAACACCGGCCACTCTACCACCTGCTTCCAGGCCTCACCAAAGCTCGTCCACAGACAAGCACACCATCGAGCTCTGGGACCTTCTTGTCTCCTCACATTCCTGACAGAGACCTGGCTGAACTAGTCCTCACCTCCTGACATCGCCATAGCTATTCCAGACGGTTACAAGATCACCTGCGGAGACCGCACCAACAGACCGGGAGGAGGGATCGCCATTGTCCACAGGAACACCATCAGAATCTCAACCAACACCGAAGACACACTCAGCACCGCCGAACACATGCACTTCCGAATCCACGCCAACCCCAAGACCACCCTGAGGGGCACCCTCATCTACAGACCCCCCGGACCCTGACCTCAGTTTAGTGACTCCATCGCCGACATTGCCAGCGCTCAAGCCCTAGCTTCTACAGATTACATACTCCGCGGGCACCTGAACTTCCACCTCGAAAACACCAATGACAGCAACTCGATCTCCTTGCTCGCCAACCTCACCAACCCCAGACTCAATCAACTCGTCACATCTCCCACCTATTCTGCCGGACACACGCTCGACCCCATCTTCTCCGCCAGCAGACACATCACCTTCAGCCATACCACCGAACTCCACTGGACCGACCACCGCTGCGTACACTTCACCTTCAATAAACCCACCACCTCCCGCATCCAAACCCCTGCTGCAGCTGGAACAAGATCATCAGCGACCGGCTGATCTCTGCCCGAGCCCGAGCCTGAGCCCCACTAGCTGTCTCCACCGACGCTTGACTCAGCCGCCCGCAACCTCAGGCAATGGATTGAAGAATGTGCCAACAATCTCGCCCCGTTCAAAAAACCAGCTCACAACCGCACCATCAGTAAGGCCACCTGGTTCACCACCCACCTCCGGACCTCCAAACAGGTCTGCCGCTAACTCGAGAGGAAGTGACGCCAGAAAAAGACTCCAGCCACCCACACAGCCCTCAAGAATGTCAGTCATAAGCACCACCAGCTCATCAGAGCCACCAAGAGATCCTCCTTCAAGGAACGTATCGATAACAACGCGCACAACAGCAAAGAGCTCTTCAACATCGTAAAGGAACTCTCCAACCCCAGCTCCAGCACCAACGACATCCCACCTTCGCAAGACCTCTGCGACTCCCTCGCCACCTTCTTTCACTACAAAATCACCGACATCCATGACAGCTTAAACAACATGACCTCATCAGCAGCCACAAACACCTCCGACTCATCGCCCCCCAACCACACCAACCTCCTGATCTCCTGGGCTCACTTCAACTACACCGACACCATCAAAGTAATAAACACCATTCATTCCGGCTCTCCATCTGAACCCTGCCCGCACTACATCTACGACAGAGCAAGCTCCATCCTCGTCCCCCAACTCCGTTTGATCATCAATAGCTCCTTCTAGACCACCACCTTCCCGGAAAGCTGGAAGTATGCCAAGATCAACGCCTTACTCAAGAAACCCAAGGCAGACCCCAAGGACCTCAAAAACTACCAGCCCATCTCGGCAAAGGTACTCAAGAAGATCGTCAACAGGCAACTGTCCCACCACCTGGAGGAAAACAACACCCTGGACCCGTCTCAATCCGGCTTCCGCAGCAATCACAGCACCGAGACCACCCTCATCGAAGCAACCAACGACATCCGGACCCTCCTGGACAAAGGTGAAACAGCAGCCCTCATCCTCCTGGACCTCTCGGATGCCTTTGACACCGTCTGCCACCATACCCTGCGCACATGCCTCCACGATGCAGGAATTAATGACAAGGCCCTGGACTGGATCACCTTCTTCCTCACCAACAGAACACAGAGAGTCCACCTCCCACCACTCCTATCTGAAGCCACCAAGGCCATCTGCAGAGTACTACAGGGCTCCTCCCTCAGCCCAACACTTTTCAATGTCTACTGGCACTGTTCGCCAAAATCGTCCGATCTCACAACCTCAACATCAATCTCTTACGCTGACGACATACAGCTGATCCTCTCCCTCGCCAAGGACCCAACCACAGCCAAAACCAACTTCCACCACGGAATGAAGGCCGTAGCCAACTGGATGAAGAACAGTCGACTAAAACTTAACTCAGATAAGACAGAGGTCCTCATCCTCGGCCCCGCCCCCTCCGCTTGGGACACCTCCTGGTGGCCGCCCTCACTGGGAGCTGCACCAACGCCCACCAACCACGCACGCAACCCGGGTTTCATCCTTGACTCATCGCTCTCCATGACCCAACAAGTCAACACCATCTCGTCCTCCTGCTTCAACGACCGGCGCATGCTCAGCAAAATCTACAGGTGGATCCCTACTGAAACCAGAAGGACAGTTACCCAGGCCCTCATCAGCAGCAGACTGGACTACGGCAATGCCCTCTACGCGGGAACCACGGCAGCTCTCCAGAAAAGACTGCAACGGATGCAGAACGCCTCCCCACGCCTCATCCTCAACATCCCCCACCACAGCCACATCACAGCCCACCTGAGAAACCTACACTGGCTTCCCGGCAACAAAAGGATCACATTCAAACTCCTAACCCACGCCCACAAAGCACTCCACAATGCCAGACCAGCATACCTCAATGACCGCCTCACCTTCTACACCCAGAACCGTCAGCTCCGCTCCGCCGAACCCCCCCTCGCCACCATCCCACACATCCACAGGACAACATCCAGCGGCAGATCCTTCTCCTACCTCAAAGGCCAAGACCTGGACACCCTCCCCATCCACCTAATACAGACCAAGGACCTACTGACCTTCAGGAGACTCCTCAAGACCTGGCTGTTCGAGCAGTAGCAGTCCCCCACTGAAAGCGCCTTGAGACCTTCAAGGGTGAGTAGCGCGCTCTAAAAATACTCTGATTGATTGATTGATTACTGCCACCATGTGTGTGCCATATTTAAAATATGGTGCACCATGGCGCAGGGTTGGGGTAATAGCATAATTTCTCAGGGTGCTATTGATGTACCCTCCAGGAGTAGCGCCAAAATATTGGCGCTACATCTGCAGAGTACATAGGACACCATTCTAAAGAATGGAAGTCCCCTTTTAATGCCTGCTCCTGAGCAGGCTTTAAAAGTGCTGTAAAAAATGGCACAAGGAAATCTCATAGATTTCCTTACACCATTTTTCCGGCTACCCTAACAGGGAAACTCCCCCTTTGCATACATTATTCCTGGCGCAGGCATAATGTAGCGCAAAGGGTTACAGGGTGGCACAAGCACAATGCATGCATTGCGCCACTCTGTAAATACTGTGCTAGGATTTAGGCCTTGTTGGGCCACATTAACGTCAAAAATAATTATGTTAATGTGGCGCTAGGGCATTATAAATATGCAACTAAATGTTTTAAAGTGGGTATAGGTGGTAGTTGGCCTGTGATGTGTTCAGGGACTTAGGGAGTATATCTTTTAGGATTTGGGGTTTGGGCTCCTGGGAGCTGGTGCTTGCCTCTTTTATATCGTGCAATACCACCTTTACTTCTATTTCTGTCAAATTTGGGGGTAGTTGTCTTCCCTTACTTTAATTAACACATCATCATTTGTAGTGGCCCTCCCATAGCATGTAGTAGAATATTTGGTACATTTCCATTTCACATTGTAGCCCATGTGACATAGCAATTACTTTCCTTTCTGGGATGTTATGTATGTTGCTCTTTCTGTCATTGTGTCTGAAAGCAGAGCAACAGTATAAGTGATTACAATTTTAAAATGTTTATAAGTGTATTATTTAAATATAAATGTATGCAACTACTTTGATTATTTATTACTTACATATATGTTCTTAGATTTCTCACACTTTTCTGTTGTAGGTTTTTGTAATGTAGAGCAGGTGTTTTTTTCTGTTGGATAAATAAAAGAGTGTCAGTTTAATTTCAAATGTTTACTTGTTGGTAGTTTGTCGAGGGTGAGATCATTGGGTTTTATTTTAATCATGTTTAGGGTGTGTTTCTACTTTTCATGTATTTTTCTGTTTTATGATTGGTGTTTTTCAGCAAGTTAGCACTTTTCAAAGTTGTAGTATTTTCATTTAGTAAATATATGTAAAAAGATAGAAGTTGGAGAGTGTTTTGTTAATTATTTGCTATTTTCAAGTTTAATTGTAATCACAAGTTTTAGTTTCACAATATGTTTTACTTACTTTGTATGATAGTTATTGAGATGCATATATTTCTTTTTTAAGGGTCTGAACAGAGAATCTGGTGGAATTTCTGTGTCTTGCACTTTTTATCGCTTTTGAAGTATTCAGTTGATAAAATAAGTGCCTTTTATATTGTTGATTTCATTGTTTGTGTGATTTTATTAGTTAAGTTTGTTCATAGTTTGATTTTGTTGGTTACTTTAGTTTTAGTTTAAATCGTTTTATCAGTTATGCCCTATAGTATATGCTAATTTAGGTTTTAGGTTTTATTTTAATGTTTAATATATAGTCCAATAGTTTTAAGTATTATATATGTATGTGTACATATAATATGTGTATATATATATATATATATATATATATATATATATATATATATATATGTGTATATATATATATATATATACATATATAAATATATATATATACATATACACACACACACACATATATGTGTGTGTGTGTGTGCATATAATATGTAAATATGTATCGTGTGAAATGATATTTTTAACATATCATGTTTATTTAAATGTAACTATATTTTTGTTTCCGATATTTGTGTTTTTGATACAAGTAAAATCGATATTTTTAACAACATTTGTGTTCTCAATATTTGTTTTTTTATTAGTTAAGTATAGGAAGGCAATACTTGTGTTAATGATATTTATTTTCTGATATTTTGGTGTTTCGATATATTGTGTGCATCGATATTATGTCATGATCCAGATGGAGAGTGTGGCTGAGTGTTAGTGGGTCACTGATCCGTAGTAGCCCTTTGGTAAAGGTGTGGTGGGGGCAAGGGTCAGATGGGGACCCTGAGTGGATGGTCTTCATGGTAGGGCCAGTTTTGATGGTGGTGATGGCGAGGAACATGGTTTGTTCTTAAGGTGTGATGGAAAATTGAGTTGAGAAAGTGATGGGGTCAGGTGGTGTTTGGAGTTGCCATATTTGAAGAGGAATTCTGAGATCTTGTTGCAAAGGTCTCCTCAGGGGATAATGTTGTTGGGGACAGCAAGAGGAGCGATGAAATCTTGGATGATGGGAAATATTTCCTTGCTCCTAACTGTGGCAGGGTCAATCTGGTGTGCAAGCTGTGTGTGCTTGTTTCTCCATATCTGCTGGTGGCAGCGTCTTAGGCTTAATTTGAAGATGTCTTTATCTGAGGTGTCTTGCCTTGTTCTTCATTTGCACTCGAATTGCTTGCAGTGGCATTTCATCACCCTGAGTTCCTCTGTGTTCCATTTGGCCTGTGATTGGTCTCTTGACATTGGGTTGTGCTTAAGGGGAGTCAAAGTGTTGGTTTCCGCAGTGATCCAGCTGCTGAGGTTCCTGATGGCTTTTGGTATGTTGCTGGTGTGCTCAGGCCAGTGTGCAGAGACGGTGGGCGCACAGTTCTCTCCTGTGATTGTTTTCTGGCAAGTGGGTGCGGTGGTGGTAGGTCTGTGGTGCTGCAGGATGGATATGCTTAAACTGACGAGAGTGTGGTCTGTCCAGGTCATAGTTGCTGGTTTGTCAACTGTAAGGAAGCCATGCACTTCCTCTGCAACTTTTTGTGTTGTTGACTGATAGCAAGCTTTGTAAAAGTCAGCAAACACTGCAGCTACTTTGATATTTCCTGATACCTTCTCCTTGTTTGCCCCCTTCAGGGATATCCTCCAATTGACGCCCTTGTCTTGTCTCCCCAGCCAGGTCAATTTTCTACCCTCCATGTCACCGACATCATCAAGATGTCTTTAGGTGGTCAGGTAATGAGTCCTGGCCTCATTATGCATTAGATCCTGCTGGTTTGTCAACTGTGATGTTGCTGATTAAGAAGAAAATCTGGTCCAATAGGTATTAAGTAGTGTGCGTGGATCCAGTAACATGCTGGGTGGGGCCAAGGTTTCTGAGGTTTTCTAGAATAGCTGTAGAGTTTGGGTCTGTGTAGTCTTTTAAGTGAAAGTTAAGGTTTAGGAGGAGGAAGAAGGTGCTGGCACTGATGATGAGGGGTGCAAAGAAGTCTGTGATGTCACCGGTGAAATTAGTGTGGAGCCCTGGTGGTCTGTATACAAGGGTTCTGCCCAGCTAGACGTTGATTGTGATGTGTATCCTGAACGTGTGGTGTTCTTTGCAGCAAATGGGGCTGTCTGTGTAGGTGGTGCAACTAATGGTGTCTTTGAATATGAGAGTGAATCTGCCTATAGGATTGTAAGGACGGTCTTGCCTGGCAATCGTGTAGCTGGTGGGATGGCTGTAGCGATGTCCAGTACAGAGGTTGGGTTTTGCCGTTTTTCCGTGAGGAAGAACAGGTCCCGAGCGTGGTGGGGAAGTAGGCCACATATGCCTATGGCACATTTGGTGAGGAGGTGGGTGTTGAAGAGCATGCGTGAACGTTTTGTGCGTTGCTTGGGTGGTGGTTGGTCTGTGTGTGTGTGTGTGTGTGTGTGTGTGTGGTTGTGTGAATGTCAGTGGGGTGTTGTTGGTGCAGGAGTAGTCGGTGCAGGGTGTGGGATATGATGTCTAGAGGGTGGGATTTATTATCACTCTCATTTGCTTTATTTTTTGATGGCTGTGCAAATTTTGGGAACTACTTTGTTTTTTCCCATTCAGAACTCCATGAGAATGCATGTATTTTATTGCTCTGTCTCCAAGGGGATTCTTCCCCTTCCACCTCAAAATACCCATTTCCCACACTCATGGGTGATTGATCTTCCTCTTCTCAGCTTGTTAGTAAAACCACTGAAACATATCTGTTTTTCCCATGATATGAATAAAATGCAGAATGTATTGGTTTTCATATTAACACCTGCGTTCCATACATTCGGGCATTGGCACACAAAGGCTTTTATGGTGATGTGGAGGGGCTAGCTGCTGCACTCACTCACCTAGCGGTTGAGGCAGATGGTGTGATTAGTATGTTTGAAAAGGAAATGTCCCTCCCCTAGAGGTCCGCAAATCTACTCTCTGGGCTTTTGCCAAGGAGTAAATGGTTGGAGTATATTTCACTTCTGAGTCCTGCTGAAAGTAAATTAGGCCTAGCCAAGAATTTCCCTTTAAACTTCATTATTATTTTTATATTGTGTTCATACTTTCCTGAGTAAAAAGTTATTGGGAAAAAAAACATGCCATTTATAAAGATTGAAAAATATGAATTGTGTACAGTTTTGAAATACTTTAAGATGAGTGTTTACTTCTCCAGCTTGTGTGGATTTTTATCTTTTTGCTTTTTTAAAACAATGCTTTACAAACGAGTAGTGGCCAGGCCAATAGCTTGGCACACTCATAAACCATAGACCTTTTAGCTTTGCCAAAGCTTGTCATGTTCTAGGTAGGGGCCTTCAGTTCCTCTATTCAAAGTGTGACTAGCTGGAAAGACTGGTCTGTTTAAACGTGTAACAAATTTCAGTGGGCCACTTGGTAGCTATGGACATGCATCTGGATATATCATCTTCATGGAGCACTTTAACAAACTTTACGCCCAAGACAAAATACCTCTATCACATGCGATTTATTTTTCCATAAGATTTGCACGACCACTACCTGTGGGATTTACGGGCTTCCTCCGTGTGACCTGCCTAGAAATCAATGTATTTAGAGTCTCACAGTTTGTTTGCGTGGATCTGGTATACAACATGTGGCTGGCACTCCGTGCCTGTTAATGAAGAGTGGGGGCGGTGCTTAGAGTTCTGCAACACAGTGCGAACTGAATCATGGGAGTAAGCCAGGTGACTCAAACTGCAGCAATAGTTAGCAATTACAAGCAACGCGTGACCCGCTAAGCACCTGGAGATTTGCATGAGGTCACCTTCTACAGGTAGAAAAAGAATGGATAGCTACACCTGACTGGAAAACAAATGTAGCTTTAGTTAGCGTCACCGTCTGCTAACTCAGGTGTTGCACTGCAATATGGTGTTGCCGAACGGTGAAGATAGTTATCACTGGTTGTTTTGTAAAAGCATTTCACATAGTACCTGTTGCTGTGTTCATCCAACTGCAGAGCACAGTTGCATTACCAAACAACACAGATGGCTTGTGCAATACGATCGTGTAATTTCCTTTTCTCGGAACGGTTCCTTGCAAGCAGTGGTTTCCTGACAAATGAAGCGTCCACTCAGCCGCAAAATCGACTGGTTTGACATGTTTTAGAGAAAACCCAGTTATTCTGGCTCCATTTGTATTTTTATTTCCATGAAGATCGATGCTCCCGCCAAAAGACCCTTAGTGTATTGTGCGATGTAAAAGGTATAAATCAGCCACATCGTACTAAAAATCGCTCTACTGTCATGCATCATCCCCTGGATAAATTTCACTCTCACGTTTTTTATTGTCTACGGCAGGTTTACACGTATTACCTCCTGCTACTTGTCTAGTATGTTATTTATTACATTTCTTAGACGTTTTAATACCGTTTGCAAAGTTCTGTGGAGGTTTTGGTGTCATCACAACAAATCGTGGCACAGCGAGCAGGGAACCCACGTTTGGACATACACGTCATCAATTCAGCCACTGCTTGAAATGGAAATATTAAACAGCAGGCACTCGTGATACCCGTTTGTTACAAAAAATCCGGCCTTCTCCCTTTCAAATGAAAAAGTGCAAATACTTAATATCTGCCTATGTAAAGGACGGATTTTCCTGTTAAGGGGTGGAACCTCCCTCGTTTAGTGAGTCGAAGCTCATGTCACCCTCGTTTTATTGAAGAAATGCAAATGCATGGGTGCTAAATAGCTAAAATATTCGACCAGTTCAAATCCGAAATCTCTGCATGGATCGTTCTTTCAATATGAGGCGGATCTCATTATAACGTTGCTGCCGTGTGAGCTGTGTGATTATAGTGTTCTGCGTGCGCCTATGCGGCGGCATGGAGACATGCGAAATGCCTTTGGCTTCTAGGTCGTTTCCCTAACTAGAGGTCAGATGTCAAAGGGTGCTCGGCCTCAGTGGTTTGCGGCGCATGGCTAGGTGCGAGGTGTGTGAGCCTAGAGGCCTCCCTCCAAGAAATGCTGGCGGCAACACGAGCGCCACAACCAGAAGCACGCAGAGGTAAGCCTCACTGTACTGCTGTTACAGTATTGTCAGGAGCTCAGCTATGCAAGCCCCGCCCCCTGCACACCCATTGGCTGCGCTGTAGGAAGCTCACAGACCACTCTCACGAATGGGCCAGAGGCAGTGTATGAGCAGCAGGTGCCGCGTGGCCAATGGCGAGGCGGGCCGTCTGGGTCTGGCAGGCAGCCCGCGCGAGCACTATATAAGGAGTCCGCTGTTAGCGCTGCTCTTCACTGAAACGCGACTGCGAGAGACCGAGGATAGACAAGGAAGTGTGTTCAAGGTACAGGCAGACGTGCTCCTCTCAGATTAGGGACATATATATATATATCTCTGTCAGACTCTAGAAATATAAACGTGGCCGAGGAAGACCGTCCGCTAAGAGAGGCCTAAGAAAAGACAGCTGGTGTTACCGGCCGCAGTAGAGACATCTGCCGCCCGTGGAGGGACATCTGGTGCTACGGGAGTGACTTGTGTCAGAGGAGAGGTTCCAGGTCCCGGTTGACTGTCGGGCCGAATCTCCTCGAACCTAGCCAAGGTCGGGAGCCGAGGAAGGAGGACACCAGTCAGAGCTGTGGCAAAGGCAGGGTAGACCTGACGCCGCCCGGAGCCATGAAAGCCTTCAGTCCGATGCGCTCCGTGCGGCGGAACAGCCTGTCGGAGCACAGCCTCGGGGTACTGGCCCGAGCCAAGCCGCCCTCGCCGCTGGAGGACCCCCTCAGCCTGCTCTACAACATGAACGACTGCTACTCCAAGCTGCGGGAACTGGTCCCCAGCATCCCGCAGAACCGAAAGGTCAGCAAGATGGAGATCCTCCAGCACGTTATCGACTACATCCTGGACCTCCAGCTGGCGCTCGACTCGCACCCGGGCATGGCGGCAGCTGGCAGTGGCCACATTCAGCAGAGGTCGCCTTCCGCCTCCAGGAGCCCGCTTAGTGCACTCAACACGGACATCAGCATCCTCTCTCTGCAGGTAACTCGAGCACCTAAGAGAATGTGTGCAGGAGTGGGGTAACTGAGTGACTCGAAGGGACGTGAGAGTGGGTGGACTCATTTTAATTTGTAGAGAGACAGACTTCCACCTCCTACCACACATGCCATTTATTGATTCATCGAACCACTATACAGCTAAAGTAGAGGCGTTTGATGTACATAGACATGTACGATGTTTTTTTTCTTTTTCCCACAACTATACAGGCATTCTATTGGACGTCTTGTGACATTTGTGACCACACACACACACTCATTAGTTCCGAATAAACGTACTTTGAGCTATTTAAATCCTTAATAGACTAACTTTGATTTTTTTTGTTGATACAAGTCCCCACAAGCTCCATTTATAGTTGCAGAAATTTTGAGACAATCTCTTCAATGAATTGTCCAGTACTCGCAACTCACTTTAACGCGCCTATTTTGCACTTTAAGTGTTTGATTTTACCATATAGAGACAATTAGCAACATCTGCTTCCCGGGGTGCGGGTCCGAGACCACACAGCGGTTGATACTCGAACTGTACACTGAAGTAAATTCTTAACGGTGGTGCTCGTCTCAGCAGCGTTTTACTTCACTGTCGGTAGTTTGTCTATAGTGGTATTGTCATGACTGTGGAGTGGGGGTGTTTGATATGTTTTTTTTATTTGGATAATATTGTAATGTTTTGGGTCAATATTTAATGCCCCCCCGCTTCTTTTTTGCAGGCTTCTGATTTCCCCTCTGAGCTATTGACGAATGACAGCAAGCCACTGTACCCCTGAACCCACGGTGAGTATTTTTAAGGGACATCGGTGTGTAATTTGAGGTGTTGAGGGACACATAACTTATAACAGGCCACTTTAACGCCTAGAAAGGTCCCGGACCCACTCTGAACAAGGTTGTAAGCATCATTAGATAAGCTAAAACAAACTCGCGAGTGGGTTAAACACACGGTTTGAGAGATGTGCCTCTAACATACTGATCACTGGTTCTGCTTATGCCAAAAGTTTACTTAGCCTTTCATCAATACGAGGTCGATTCATTGCATCATGAACATGGATATAAACAAACGGTTAGTAAATGGTAACAATACCAAACCAGTGTGTTGTGGAGTATAATCGCAACCCCCCCCATCCCATTTAAATATGCAATTAAGGGTAACATTACTTTACGTTGGTTTGGGAAATTTAGATTTTTTAAATCTGTCACCAAGGACTGAAACAGTTGATGTGAATTATGACTACAGGTACTAGTGTTATTGAATAAAGGCGCTGGTATTGTGCCCTTGGTGATGATATGCAGTAATTGGTAACCTGGCTAAAAATAAACGTAGGAGCCATGCTTCATGGTTTAGTTAGTGTGCTTTTGCAATGGTGGGGCACAATCGGGTATTCACGTAATATTTATTCAGCCCTCTGTCGTGGTAAAGGTTATCCACTGACGGTCTCAGGGTAGTTTGTCCTGTGTGACATTTACTGCAGGAGACTAGCGAGTGCACTGTCACTTGAGTACCCACACCGCGGTCGTGTCATAGCTTTCCTTTCTGGGTCAGCCAGGCAGGCCCCTAAGCTCTGGCAGTGGATGCCCAGCGTTCCCACCTCCCCATACAGGGTGATAGGAACAAGTGGCTGCATTTAATACAATAATTGATGCAACCAGCAGTCTGGCGCCTGCAATCACTGTCGTTTAAACAGATCGCGCTGGGAGGGGCCCCTCTGCGGGGGTTTAATGTTCGGTTTACGCTGCGGAAAGCTCCCCCTTGTGTGTATGTGTGTGCATGCATCTGGCTGCCACGGGCTGCCCGATGCAGAGTGTTTGGCTGAAGTGTTCAAACTGCGGCTTCCTCCCTGGCGCCAGTCTGTCCCGAGCGCTACCCTGTTTGCATTCTAAACACGCCTCTTTTCAATCTCTTGCAGGTGTTCAGCCTCACAGATGTTTTTTTTTTTTTTTGCACAAGACTACGACAGCACGATCGCGGAGATTTTTTATTTGTGGGATCAACGTTGGAATCACTAGACTTTTATTAATAATGAAAAATATGACACCACGGCGGATAAAAGCCTCCCTTCCTTTCCCCTGATAAGTTATTCACCGACCTCTGGACTGATCAGTTTATTTATGAAGAGACTCTACTTCTCCAGTGGGGAAGGCTAACTTTTTATAAACTCCCAGCATGGGGAGCGGATACAAGAAAGACCTTTTTGTTTGCCTGTTTTCTTCCCCCACCATACCGCAGACTTTGCCTGGTTTTGAAAAAAAAACAAAGGGTGGAGCGTGAACCAAGGGAAGGATCCGAGAGTTCAGTTTTCGAGCTGTGTTTTACCGTGGGTCAGAAATGTTGATTTTTGACATGCACTAGGCTGAATTCTGTGTACGTAGACGTATAAAAACCAAGACGTCCTTGGCAACTCTGTAAGAGTGTTTCCTTGTATAGCGGCAGAGGTCGATATCTGCATCAATATGCGCAAAGATTTACTTTAATCATGCGGAACTTTTTATAAAAGTTCGGTTGTAAACTTAACATTTTTATACGTAAATAAATAAAGTTTATTGAATTGACTGTTTATTCGGGGATGGTGGGGTGGGCAGAGGGGAGTTTGGAAAATAACTCATGTTGGAGTTGTAGATCGAGCCATATATTTCAAAGGGATTCAGTTTTGCAACTTTGCTCGCGCTTTACCAAATAAGCACTGGAGTCGAGAGCTTTTACAGATTCTGGCTGGGAAATTCCAAGATTGCTTTAACAGGGACAGTCCCCGTGTACTTGTTTGCTGGTCATCGTATGCGGGTGGACACGTATCTCTGTAAACTTGATGACCTTACCGCTAAGTTTTGTTTAGGGGATGGCAATACAGAAACCGGTAATGCCTTGCCTGTTTCCGCTGCTTCCAACTGCTATTATTTAAGTTTAGGAAACATAATAGCCCTCCCGCGATTACTGCACACTTCAGCTAGCAGCAACGCAATATCGGCCCTGGGACAGTGTATGATAACACGTTTAGATTCAGCCTTGCGTGTTTGGATGTGATTTTAATCTGAGCCGCATTTGCTGAAATTGCCTAGTAATTAATGTGTTAATACATGGGGGTCCTAAATAAAGGCATACAAGATGGCTGCAAAATACAGTACCTGGGCAGTATGACGGTTGGCAAAGGATGAACAGATTGAGCCCCATCCGGTAAAATTCATCCTTAAAAATATGGAGAGACTCATTTACTCAGTGACCCTGCGGCAAGGGGTGATACTCTCCTAATGAGTGAAACTGATACAAAGTATAACGGGCCCCGGTGTGTGTGGTCACTGCTTCCTACTTTAAAATGCAGAGGGCATTTAATTGGGGGTGAGGCCTGCAGTTTGTAATACTGGTTACCCCAGATCAAGCATTCGAGCGCCATTCAGCCTTGGTTCTTTAATGCTTAACACGTGAAGAGTTCACGGTTCTCACGGGTTTTCGTAGATCCGCACAAGTTACCGTACATATACTAGTGAAGTGCTGGCCCACTGCAACTTTACATTGAACTGAGATCATGGTTATAGCACTTTCTCGCTGAAAACGGTCCCAGCATAAGAGGATCAGCAGGTCGCGCTTCCACTCATTTAAGTGCATAAGCCGTATGTAAAGAAGGTGCCAATTGTTTCCTATGATAGTGGCTCTTATTCTGAAGGAGAGGCCTGAGCTCCTGCCTGTCAGGCGCCCGCCGGGACTCTTACAGTGAAGCGCGCCTCACCTGCGCGCAGCCACACTAACCTGAGGTGAACAGGTGTCCGAGCGGCGCCGCGCAGTCTGGAGCCGCTGCCCTCCCGCGCCCTTGACACAAAGCCCGCTCTCACACACGCACATCAAGGCCTGCCGTGGAGCCCGCCCAGCAGCCATCTCCTAATCCTTGCTGTGACCTGACAACCCAGCTGCGGCGGTAGAAACTTTCCCAGAGATGCTTATCTCCCCCAGCTCTGGCCAGCAAAGTCCTGAGGGGATGGCGCTCACAGCGCCAAGAAGTTCCTCCTGCCACACGTGCAGGAGCCCCAGGCTCCCCTGTCGAGTGCAGTTAGTTTACCAAGGCCCTTTTCCCTAACAAAATGTAAGAATTAAAAGTATTGGATTGTGAAATGAAACGACGCATGCGTGTTATACTTCTAACGTCCCGTCAGGGGTAGTAAGCGCTAAATGAATTTGAAAATGTACCTGTATTGGATAGTGCGTCTTGTCTCTTTCGTCCGCACCAGTTATTTCATGCGTTTAGTCTCGCGGTTTCAAAATATTTTCACCAGAGAACGAAGTCCGCTAATTTATTGTTTTTTTTCCTATGGGAGTGTAATTGCTAACTGAGTCCATAAGAATGTGTAAGTACACTGAAGTGAGTTTCATTAAGTTGTACTAACTAATATAGCAGAAATAAATGAAGGTCGCGGCATCGAGGCTGGGCCTTACTTGAAGAGACTTCCCTGCGAAGACTATCCTCTGGTTTCATCTAGTCACCTCGTCCATCCATTCTTCGCCCGCAAGCCTTTGAACACTTCCCCATTCATATTTGACTTCAGCATTTGTTCTTCAGGACATCACTCCCGTGGTACAAAGATGTAAATCAGTCTCATGGACCCTCCGGCCGATTTTGGCTACTTAGCTAACATGTTTACATTTTGAGACTTTTTGGCCTATGTTCATAACAGGTAAGGTCAAAGTTGAAGAGAAGGCAAAGTGCTAAAAGATCATAAATGGCTCAGGGTGGTACAAATGACTTGTGTCACTTTGGCTACTATGGTATTTAGAACTAAAAATCTAATGCATGTATGATATTTACATAAGGCGTGAGATGTACTGGCTATATTAAACTGTTCAGAGCATCGAGGGATGCTGCCAGACACGAGTCTGCTTCAGGCATGACCAAGCCTTCTCTTTGATGTTGCTTATTAAATTATTGTGCAATCGTTTTTGCACAAAAACAGGCAGGTGCCATACACGGAGGCGTGCACGGTTGCTAACTGGCCCCGTGTTATGAGGGTCACTCTCCGCTAGCCCTTGCGTTTTAGCCACCATCGCTTCGGATTTTGAGACCTTTTTTTTTTTTTTTTTGCTTTTTCCCATTCTTGTGTACTGTGTAAACCTATACACCCCACGTTTCAACACACAGGCTGCTGCTTTTTTACATAAAAAGGACTGGCTGAAAATGACCCTCGTCACAGAACCGGTTGACATCCGTGCACTTGCCCATCACCTGCCACCATTTATTGTAGCCCAGCCAGTACACGCCATCGGCTAGCCCTCTACATCAACGTCTTGCTTTTCAGAACACCCGAAGGAACAGCGCAACTATGGGACAACCAAGTTGGTGCATTGTCTAGGACTAAACCCTGTTCACCTTGTGTCATTAGCGATTTAGATTAGCTCAGATGACCTTCGTCGAAGAGGACTATATTGGGTAGAGGGATTTTCAGATGCGACTAGGCTGCATTTTAATTGTCTTCTCTCCTGCAACTGCTTTTCTCACGTAGGTTCATAAACGTCCTAGAGCTATAAATAACTTATTAGATACTACTAGCATTATCGCTAAGTATTAATAATGCTGATGGGAATAGTAAATACTAAAACAAAAAAAAAGTTGCTTTCCCTGGTACATACCAGGATTCTAAATTAGGGAGGTGTACATCAGTGCAGTTAATCTTAACCTGCGAAACGGTGAAATCCACACATCCTCACCGCAGAGGTCCACGCGTGCAAAAAAAAGGAAAAACCAAAAACAATGGTGACAGCTCTCCTCAATCTATTAATTCCCCCTAATGATTGCACAATAGAGCAAACAGTTTCAGGAAGGTGCTCAAAACGCCTGTGTTCTTTTAAGGGTCTCTAGCCCAATAGATAAGGAACTCCTCAGCTTCACCACCCAGAGTTTAATTTTTTAACATGACACACCCAGACATATATCTGATGCGGCGGAAGGGCACTTTCCTGCCCAGCCTACATGTACTTTCTGACTGAAAGAATACGCAGTGTACAAAATAAATAGTGTGTGTGTGTGTGTGGCCATGGCGAAATAATGAAATCGGCCCATATTACAGGGGACTGCAGCTACAATGAGGCCAACAGAGAGTGCTGGGTCATGGCAGCCTACCCCCTTTGAATGCAGTTTCCTAGCCCAATCCACACAGAAAATGCCAGAGTGCCAGAATCGCCAGTCCAGGCTTATATGTCGCTGGGTGTCCTTGGACGTTTTCACCTTAGTTGGCAGAAAAATGCTTAGGTCTAGTCCTGCTGCCACTAGATTCCATCGGCTCTCCACTTTTGCGCACATTCTAGAGTTGCCCTTTATCCTGCACGTTTAGAGCACAAAGGGCCTGGTTTATGCCTTACCGTCATTTTTTGACACAAGGCGCAAACTTACAAAATATAATTATAGCCCGTATTTATACTCTGTTTGCGCTGAATTAGCGTCATTTTTTTTTAACGCTAATTCAATGCAACCCTACCTCCATATTTATACTTTGGCGCTAGACATGTCTAGCGCCAAAGTTAACGTGTCTAGCGCCAAAGTTATGGAGTTAACATTGTTTTCTGGACGTGAAAACCTACTATGCCCCAATGAGATGCAAGGTAGGGGTTCCCGTCCAGAAAAGGACAATATGGCCTTTGCGCCATATTTATCCCCTGTGCTAAAATCCAGCACAGGGGGATGGGGTCCTTAAATAATGGCACTAAGCTTGCTTAGCGCCATTATTTTACACCTGGGTATGGGCAGGTGTTAGGGGAACTGTAGGCATATTTCCATAGTCAAGAGGCCATGGAAAGTGCCCACAGGTGCCCTTCCCTGGCCCCAGGGACACCCCCACCCACACCAGAGTGACACCACAGGATGGGGGAACCATCCCAGGTAAGACCCGGTAAGTACATCTTTTTTTTTCTATTACCCCGCTCGGGCCCCTGACTTGGGTTCCCCTGCATGGTGCTGGCCCCAATGGCCATGCCAAGGGGACATTTGTCTCCCGGGCATAGCCATTGGGGTGGTGGGCATGGCTCCTGTCTTTACTAAGAAAGGAGCCATGTCCATGGGGGTTGTGCGCCAGAAAATTGTGCTACACTGCTTAAAGGACATTTTTCTGCCTCTAAACAGTGTAGCACCATAATTTGTAGCACAAGCCCCGGTTTCCCCTACGCCTCCCCCGCCTTGTTAGTGTCCTTTCCAAGGATGCTGACAGGGCATTAGCGGCAATCCATAAGTATGGCACACGGCCGGCATCTTGGAATGGCGCTAGCCGGTGCTATACTTTTTCACGCAAAACTGTGCTGATGCAGTTTTGTGTGAAAAAGTATAAATCTTCCCTTTTATTTTGTACGTTTGCACCACTTTTGCGTCAAACAATGACGGTAAGGGGGCGCTAACTTTTCATAAATCAGGCCCAAAGTTGCTTCCTGCCTTGCGTTGGGTTTTATACGATTCAATGCGCAGGTGTCTACATGCATGCTTAGAGTTATTAAGTCTTTACAGCCGCCATTAGTTGTTCCCCACACAAGGCTCTCTGCACTACTCCCAATTTGTCCCCCAATGTGCCCATGCTTGGCCTCCATACTGTCACTAACAGGAAAATTCACAGCCTTTGTTTACTGTTGTCATGGGAAGCAATATGACTGCACAGCCAGCCACACAGCCTGACTCGTGTGACATTGAGGCCGAGCAGAAGGGCACGGAAAGGCAGCAGTAAAAAAAAAAACTTTACATAACTTTGTTATTAGCTGGTGCAGGGAAAATTCTCGAAACTTTGTGAGTGAAAGTCTGATATACAAACACGACTGCGGATTGCTAGATTCAGTTTCCAGATTCTGGTAGAATGCGCCCTTAAATCATCGATGGGACACAAATGCAGACATGGGATTCTTGCCCAGCACTTCCACCTAGTTACTGAATTGAACCTAAAAACAGAATGTGACAGAACAGCTTTATGTAAAGATAATTCACTGTAGAAAATATATATATTCTAGGAGCAGAGTGTTCCTTGTTACTACTAATGGTAAAAGGTGATTTACAATCGCCTCCTGTAACAAGTCATATCCGGGTACCTCCTGGATGGGGACCTGAGAGTTCAGTTCCCGCTGATGTGTTCGGGTTAGAGGCCGAACTCTGGGCATGTACTTTGCATGGTGTATGGAATATGTAATCAGAAGAGATTAGTAAAGTCATGGATCCCAGTACATCTGGTTTCGTGTTGTACATTGACAGACTGCTTTTTTTGTATATATATATTTTTTAACAAAGCTTCTAGTTGAAGGTCTAAGAAGCCTGATTTTGGACCACTAAGTGTTTATAGCAGTGAGGGGTGAGCCAACAAATTACCGTGAGACCCAAAGCCAGTGGTGTGGCTGGGATCTTAAGAGTCCATGCAGGAGCCAAAACGTTTATTATGTAACTCACACAACAGGCATCACGCAGATTTCCATAAAGTCGTGTCAAAGTTCAAAACATGTATTTCTTCAACATGTGAATCTTTGACATCGATGCATCTCATTATTATAGCATTGCATTGTGCTCATTAAAATGCTAGTTTTGAAACATAAACTATTAGTGCACTAAGAGAGACAAAACAATTGTCAGGTGATGCCCGTAAGTGGCCCAGATTACTACAGAGCAACATTATAGTCTAATATATCGAGCACAATACGTTTTTCTACAATGATATTCGGAACTCACATATTTAAAAGTGCTTTCATTAACAATAATGAAGAAAACATATTTTTGGTGAAATCAACTATTTGCCTCAGATCTCATAATTTAAGTGGGGAAGCCACAATTTATCAAGGTTATCTGGTTTCACTGTACAAATCAGCCAGGATATGGGTATCTAATCATCTTTCCTTAAGTTAAGGCGTAGTTTTTACCTCTCTGTCGATTTCTTTTGCAGTTTTTAATATCATTAACCGAAGGAAGGAAGTGGCGTCTACCTGAACAGCAATTACATTACACAAGGTCACATGCATTGTTTATAGATACAGGGAGATTAAGTGATTTTGCCCACAATCAGGGAGGGAGGGTGGCAGACAGAAGTCACATAAAAGCTCAGTTCGTTATGGGCTCAAGGTTCCAACAGGACCTCGAGCTCAACCAGGCTTCAGGATCCAGCCTGGCTTGAGCTTTTAGTGGCTCACCAACCTCAAGTTAATAGCGATTTTCTTCAGCAGCTGCTGTTAAAAATACAAATTTTCTTGGTGGTAAAATGTTTTAACAAAGAAATACATATCCGTTGATACTTTTTAGTAGTCTGGCGTTAGCCAAAATCTTTTGATTTCACTAGAATTATACATATAATATACTTACTTAAAGCAGCCTTTAGTCTCTTCTTTTAAGCTATTGGTCTGCTGTTGTGTCATTCACATTTTGCTTCCCCCCACTACAGCATAAACATGGGGAAGTGGGTCACCTTACTTAAGCCACTGGTCAACTTCACATTGAGTGACTACATTTTGCACATCCATACACAAAGTAGTTCCCTTCACTGACAAGTGTTTTTACTTTTTATTTATAGTTACTTTAGTTTTGTCTTTGTGTTTAGAGCCTAATGGGATAGCAGGACACTTTTGATGTGAGTACAGGGCCAGCTTTATCAGGTCCCATTTCCTGCTAATGCTGTTTTAAATTCCTTTCCGAGTGGCCTTTTTATGGGCGAGCACAAAGCGCTCCGTCCATTCTGTAATCTCTATTTGGGCTTCAAACCACGCCCATGTCATGTCAGTCACTTACATTGGTTCGTGGGCTTGCCTTTTAAAATCCGCTTGCTTTCATTTGTGAAAGGCATGCATAAGTCATGCCTTTTCCGGTGTTTAGCCCACCTACACAGCACAGGTAAACTACTAAAAACATACAAGGCTCAATGTTTTCAGCCTGGGGTTCGGACTCCTTTATCTGTTTATTTTCCATGCAGCGCGATCACGCTGCATTTTACATAGTGCGATTGCGCTGTGTTTTTTTTCTTTACAACGCTAATAGCTCTAACTCGAGCAAATGCGAGACCCGTTGCATTGAAAATGCTTGTTTTAATTTAGCTGACTGCTGCTATTTCACATCAGCTCACATGAAATCTGAATATAAGCTAAGCGGTGTGTTCTATCAATCTTGCCAACACTGTCTTTCTTTCTTTATAGCCTTCTTTCTTGCTTGCCATCCTTGATTTCTTGAGTTCTTTCTTTCCCTCTCTCTTTCTTGTCTGCTTTCTTGCCTCAAAGGCAAGAGGCTGACAGCCAGTGCCAGACCAATTGGTTTTTTGGGTCTGTGTTAGCCAAGACCTTTTGATTTTACTAAAATTACACATATAACATACTTATATGGGTTTTCAGTCATACTTCATCCATTAGTCTGTGGTTGTCATCCACATTTTTCTTCCACCCACTCAAGTATGCATCAAAGGGCACTGCGTCAGCCCATGGATGACTTCACTATGACTTATGGCATGTTGCCTTTCACAAGGAGCACATCCACACGCCAAGTAGGTGATTTCAGTGCCGGGTAATTCTATGGTAATGTGTTCTTTTTTGAGTCCCAAAAACATTTTTGCCTTCAGCCATTTTTTTTTAGCTTGATGAGAGCCCAGCACCTTCTTGAACAATTACGTTGTACACAAATCTTGACAAAACAAAACACGAATTGCCAAAAGGCTGGCAGCCAATGCCAGACCTATTGGCTTTGCAAAAGCATGTTTTTTTCGTTACTTCTTGATCATGTGAGTAAACCAAGAATATATATAGAGGAGTGGCTTGTGACTAACCCTGAGTATTATTGTACAAGGGAAACACTGCATTGGTAATACATGAGAATGGAACTACTGCTAGGATCTTCTCAGCTGTTTTCCAGGAACTTGTGGTTATTTTCACCATGTATGAAAACTCACTGAATTTAGTATCAGATGCAGATATCTCAGTGTAACCCCCAAAGTGATCAATTCCAAACCCAACATCATTTACTCTGCCATTTATTCTTCCAAGGCGAAAAGGTGAAGAGCACTGAGGATGGCAATTAGAACACATTAATCTTAGTGTGGGCTATATTTACTTCATGTTTCTTATAGTGTTAGCATGATGGCTTGATCCATTTTCAATGCACTCTCTAGGTTATTACTATGCTTTATTCAGGGCTGCAGTTTTCTCAGTAAATCATAAACAATTCACCTATGCCTTACACTTTATTTGTTTTTGTAATGCATTTTTTAAATCACAAACATTATTCACCCCCGCATAGAGAGAGGCTGAATAGAGATACAGGGAGTGCAGAATTATTAGGCAAATGAGTATTTTGACCACATCATCCTCTTTATGCATGTTGTCTTACTCCAAGCTTTATAGGCTCGAAAGCCTACTACCAATTAAGCATATTAGGTGATGTGCATCTCTGTAATGAGAAGGGGTGTGGTCTAATGACATCAACACCCTATATCAGGTGTGCATAATTATTAGGCAACTTCCTTTCCTTTGGCAAAATGGGTCAAAAGAAGGACTTGACAGGCTCAGAAAAGTAAAAAATAGTGAGATATCTTGCAGAGGGATGCAGCACTCTTAAAATTGCAAAGCTTCTGAAGCGTGATCATCGAACAATCAAGCGTTTCATTCCAAATAGTCAACAGGGTCGCAAGAAGCGTGTGGAAAAACCAAGGCGCAAAATAACTGCCCATGAACTGAGAAAAGTCAAGCGTGCAGCTGCCACGATGCCAGTTGCCACCAGTTTGGCCATATTTCAGAGCTGCAACATCACTGGAGTGCCCAAAAGCACAAGGTGTGCAATACTCAGAGACATGGCCAAGGTAAGAAAGGCTGAAAGACGACCACCACTGAACAAGACACACAAGCTGAAACGTCAAGACTGGGCCAAGAAATATCTAAAGACTGATTTTTCTAAGGTTTTATGGACTGATGAAATGAGAGTGAGTCTTGATGGGCCAGATGGATGGGCCCGTGGCTTGATTGGTAAAGGGCAGAGAGCTCCAGTCCGACTCAGACGCCAGCAAGGTGGAGGTGAAGTACTGGTTTGGGCTGGTACCATCAAAGATGAGCTTGTGGGGCCTTTTCGGGTTGAGGATGGAGTCAAGCTCAACTCCCAGTCCTACTGCCAGTTCCTGGAAGACTCCTTCTTCAAGCAGTGGTACAGGAAGAAGTCTGCATCCTTCAAGAAAAACATGATTTTCATGCAGGACAATGCTCCATCACACGCGTCCAAGTACTCCACAGCGTGGCTGGCAAGAAAGGGTATAAAAGAAGGAAATCTAATGACATGGCCTCCTTGTTCACCTGATCTGAACCCCATTGAGAACCTGTGGTCCATCATCAAATGTGAGATTTACAAGGAGGGAAAACAGTACACCTCTCTGAACAGTGTCTGGGAGGCTGTGGTTGCTGCTGCACGCAATGTTGATGGTGAACAGATCAAAACACTGACAGAATCCATGGATGGCAGGCTTTTGAGTGTCCTTGCAAAGAAAGGTGGCTATATTGGTCACTGATTTGTTTTTGTTTTGTTTTTGAATGTCAGAAATGTATATTTGTGAATGTTGAGATGTTATATTGGTTTCACTGGTAATAATAAATAATTGAAATGGGTATATATTTTTTTTTGTTGAGTTGCCTAATAATTATGCACAGTAATAGTCACCTGCACACACAGATATCCCCCTAACATAGCTAAAACTAAAAACAAACTAAAAACTACTTCCAAAAATATTCAGCTTTGATATTAATGAGTTTTTTGGGTTCATTGAGAACATGGTTGTTGTTCAATAATAAAATTAATCCTCAAAAATACAACTTGCCTAATAATTCTGCACTCCCTGTAGTTTGGTAAAGCCAAACATAAACAAACACATCTAATATTGTTTATTTTCTATTAACTATTTCTGCAGTGCTGAGTATACCCTTGTGTATAAGATTGCTACACACAAATTACAGAAGATTTTGTAGCAGCAAGAAACAATAGTTGTGGCCACATCGACAAATAAAGGAATCTAATCTGATGTCATGGAGTGCAGAGGCAGAAACCACTTGAAGGAGTGTTGTGCAGGAAGTCAGACGGGAGGGTAGAGTTGTGAAATAATATGTTCTGGTAAAATATTACACTACAACTTGACAACCAAATTCCCCTCTTTGTAAAATCATACTTGGATATTCATCCCCAGTGGGATCGTTTTCCACTGCTAAGGTTTGGAGTGCTGTCGTAGACAAAGAGCAATACTTGATGAGTTTATGATGTCACCTGAAACATCTGAGGTGGAAAACATTCTGTTATTGATAACTATCCCTATGCCTTTGACAACAAAATAAGAGGTAATAATAGGTGTACCGGACAGCCATAAACACCACAGGGGAACACTCTGAAATGGATCTGAAGGCATTGTGATTGCAATTCACTAGACATATTGATCATCATCTTAAGAGATGTAATTTTACCAAAGTTAAACCTGACTATTTTCGATAATAAGTACTTATAAAGGCCAAACAAAACAGAAAAGTATTACAAGTCAGTAAGTAAGAGATATAAAGGATACTGTATTGAATTACCCTCAATTGGCTAAATACGGACTAGGTTATGGTTACAACAAGAGCTACTTATGGAAGTAAGGAAGAACCGTGCCAAGCAGAAAAAGGAGGTCCTGTGGTGAGTTTACATCATTTTTGCTAACATTTGCATTGTTTTTGGCATTGTTTGAAGACAAAGTTAACTTTGGGAAGCAAAGACCAGGCATACCACTGACAGACATTCCATGGCTGATGGCCTGCACTGTAACTGATGCTCCTCTCCCTAAATGACATTTCTCTCCTATCCTCTGTCTTTGAAAGCACCCAGGCCTGGATTTCTCTCCACCACTTTAAACTTAATCCTCTCTAAAGTGACTTACACCTCATTTTATCTTTCTTTTTCAATTCTGTTTAGGGACTCAATATGTACAGTGGCACTTTGTCTCCCTTGGTTTCTTTTTTATGTCCCACTGCCACAATTGCATCAATAATATGACTAAAATATTCAATACCCTTTAAGACTTCTTTGAGGCTTGGCACCCTTAATACTCAAACATGACTTCAAGACTGTATTTTAGTCGTAATCCAGAATTATGGGAACTCCATTCTCACTAGCATACCAAAACCTCACCTTGTTTCTCCGATAGCCTTACTCCTCAGAGCGGTATCTTCAAAACAGCCCACCTGCTTGCACCAAATCCTGTACTTCACCACTTTACACTAACTTCACAGCAGGCTTAAACATCTAAGGGCCTAGTTATGCCTTTCGCTGCCAGACCTTTTACCCCTCAGACAGCAGGCCTTGTTTTGGCTATTTGGGGCAGTTCCCACTCAGGCCCTCATAACTTTTTGTCCACAAAAGCTACCCATGCCAAATTTGCGTCCTTTGTTTCCAACATACATTTTTCAATGCTTGTATTTTTTCTCTAAAAATGACATCAACAAAGGGGCTGTGGTGCTAAAATTACCATCTTTCCAACTCTCAGGAACAGGCAGACTTGAATTAAAAAACAAACAAAATTTTCAACACAATTTTGGCATTTTACTAGGACGTACCCCATTTTTACTATTTTTTTGTGTGCTTTTAGACTCCTTCCAGTTAGTGGCACAAATGGGTGTGAAACACATGCTGGATCCGGAAACCTAAACATTTCTGAAAAGTAGACAAAATTCTGAATTCAGCAAGGGGTCATTTGTGTAGATCCTACAAGGGTTTCCTACAGAAAATAACAGCTTAAATAAAAACAAATACTGAAATTGATGTTAAAAAAACAGCCATTTTCTCCACGTTTTACTCTGTAACTTTTTCCTGCGATGTCAGATTTTCAAACACAATATACTGTTACGTCTGCTGGACTCTTCCGGTTGTGGGGGTATCTAGGGCTTGTAGGTTCATCAAGAACCCTAGTTACCCAGAGCCAATAAATGAGCTGCACCTTGCAATGGGTTTTCATTGTATACTGGGTATATACAGCAATTCATTTGGTTAAATATAAAGAGTGAAAAATAGGTATCAAGAAAACCTTTGTATTTCCAAAATGGGCACAAGATAAGGTGTTGAGAAGCAGTGGTTATTTGCACAGCTCTGAATTCTTGCCTCCCCATACTAGCATGTGAATTACAGGGCATTTCTCAAATAGACATCTTTTTAACATACTGTCTTACATTTGGAAGTAAAAAATGTAGAGAAGGGCAAGGGGCAATAACACTTGTTCTGCTATTCTGTGTTCCCCCAAGTCTCCCGATAAAAATGGTACCTCACTTTTGTGGGTAGGCCTAATGCTCACAGCAGGAAACGCAACATGGATACATCACATTTTTACATTGAAATCTGATGTGTTTTTTGCAAAGTGCCTACCTATGGATTTTGTCCTCTAGCTTAGCCGGCACGTAGGGAAACCTACCAAACATGTGCATTTTTTAAAACTAGACACCTATGGGAATCCAAGAAGTGGTGACTTGTGGGGCTCTCACCAGGTTTTGCTACCCAGAATTCTTAGCAAACCTCAAAATTTGGCAAAAAAAAACTTTTTCCTCACATTTCGGTGCTGCAGAGTTCTGGAATCTGAGGGGAGCTCCAAACTGCTATCTACCTAGCATTTCCCCAGGTATCCTGATAAAAACAGTACCTCACTTTGTGCGTAGGCCTAGTGCCCGCAACAGGAAATGCCCCCAAACACTACGTGGACACATCAAAATGATCAAATACAAAACTACCTGTTTTTGCGGGGGCACGTGCATTTTTGGTCCTGGGCTCAGCAGCCATCTACGGAACATACCAAATCCAGACATTTCTGAAAACTAGACATCTGAGGGAGTCCAAGGAGGTGTGACTTGCGTGGATTCCCACCAAATCCAAAATAATCAAATGTCTTCTTGCTTGCCGCAGGATAAGATGTTTTAATGTGAGGGGGAGAGCTGGTAGACTGTTACCCCCAACCATATTGATTGGTATCCACCACCCCACTATTTTTTTTAATTACCTGGCATCTAGTAGGCTTTCTGCCCCCCTGGGGAGTGGATCAGGGGTAATTGCCCACCGGTGGGCTTTATCCCCATTTACTTTTTTCGAAAAGAATCTTCCCTGGTCTCTGGTGGGCTTTGTGCTCCCCTTGGGGGCAGATGGTCCTTACAAAAATAGGCCAATCTGCCCTCAAGGGGGGCAGATATGGCCAACAGTAATGTGCCCTCATGGGGAGTGACCCTTGCCCAAGGGACTGCCCCCCAAACAAAACACACACACACCAATCCCTGGTGCCTAGTGGTTTCTGCCCCCCTTGGGGGCAGAGTGGTCTAAAAAAAACTAGGCCGATCTGCCCCAAGGGGGGCAGAAATGGCCAAAAAATAATTTGACCCCAAAGAAGCAACCTTTGCCTAAGGGGTCGCTCCCCTCCTGTAAAAAAAATAAAAATAAAATAAACAATCCCTGGCGTCTAAGGTTTCTGCCCCTCCGGGGGCAGATCGGCCTAATTACAGTGGGATGATCTTCCCCCGGGGGTGCAGAAAAGGCCTTTAAAAAAATTGTCCCCATAGGGAACGGCCCTTGCCTATGGGGCCGCTCCCCGTATGCATAAACATTAAAAAAACATCCCTGGTGTCTACTGGGCATTTCTGCAGCCTGATAGCTTCACGAGTACAAGTAGAAGAAATGTGTGTGTTTAAGTAACAGTAGCGGCTAGAAGCCATTAGTGATGATGCAGAATATTACTGAATATGAGAGTATATTGTTAGAGGTAGGCCCAAGGAAAAGATGTTGGAAGATTCCTTGAGACGTTATTGGAAGGTGAATGATGAATTGACACTCATAGGACCAGTCATTATCAGAAGTGACAAATTAGTACCACCATCTAGTCTTAGGGCCAAACTTCTCACATTAGCTCATGAAGGTCACATGGGTATGACTGCTTCAAGGAAAAAGTTGAGATCCGAGTATTGGTGGCCCTGTATGGCACATGATGTGGAGAGTCTAGTGCATAATTGCTGTGTTTGTCAAGCTACTGATAAAACTTTGTGCACACGATCATGTCCTTTGACCCCTATACCTTTACCAAAGGGCCATGGCACAAAATTGGGATTGATTACATTGGTTCTATGTACAAATTACCAAATGAAATTAAATGAAATTTGCTATTGTATCCATAGATTATTACAGCAAATTAATTGATTTAGAATCCATGGACACCCTCACCACTAGCAATGTGATTACATTCCTTAAAACAGTTTTTTCCAGGGAAGGTATACCTCGCTGTATAGTGAGTGACAATGGGTCCCACTTCTTGTGAGTAGAAATAAAAGCATTTTTGCAGGCTTCAGGAATTGACAATTTTAAGTCATCCTTTTATCATCCTCAAGGAAATGGACAAGTAGAGAGAGGTAACCGCATTATTAAGGAGACCAATTAACTTTAAGAAACAAAATACATGTGAGGGAGGCTTTACAGAAACGTTTATGGGTTTACCATACCACTCCTCACAGCGTTACGGGTGTCACACCATTTGAGGTTTTGAGGGGAAGGGAACCTGTAGCAAAGTTGAGTACATACAATGTGGTTAAACCTAAAACTACTGGCATTGCAGATACTCTGAGTAAGAAAAAGAGAGTTCAGAAAGCAGTAGTTGACAAGCAAGCCAAAATGAGGAACTATTATGATATGAGAAAGGCTGTAACCCAAACAAGAGTAAATGTTGGTGATTATGTGAGAAACAGATATTCTAGAACCAGGTACAAACATAATTAAGTTTGGAGAACCTCGTAGAGTTGTCAAAACATCAAAGTTGGCCATTCTCTTAGAAAATGGAGGGTGATGGAACACATCACATGCCGCTCACGTAAATTCCAATGCAGTGGGAGATTCTAGGAAAGTTATGGGTAGCCAAGAAACTGGAAGAGATCAGGAAGTGCATTCAAGTTTATCCGACACTCGTACATATTTCCACTAACATGTTAATGGAACTGCATCATCACTTGTTAACCAAGATTCTGATGTAATTAGTCATAAACAATTGACGGGTATCCAAGAAGGATCTGTTTGCAGGCCTAAACGTAGTGTAGGAATGCCTTTCAAGTTCAAAGATTTTATGATATTGTAAATTCTCTGTAGCACGGCAGATGATGTAATATCTTCTATTTAAGTTAACAATTACCGCAGTGATATATTAATATATTTAAGTGTATTCGTTGTTGGTGGTCTCTTGCTTGGTTTCACTACTTGGTAAGCGCGTGGACCCAGCTGGCTGGGGGGAAAAGAACAGTTAAGAGATTAATTTAATGTATGACAGAGGTTGTGAATAAACCTGCCTTAAACCCTTCTGTATTATGTCATTACTACAATTACGCTCTTCAGTGTACATTTTGGAGAGATATATATTTATATAAGTTTCATCAGCATTATGGCAATAGGGAATATTTGGACCAGACCCCTCCCCAATCATTCTTGCCAGCCACTGGTGACCCTCCATTGAAATGGGAAGATTGGAGAGAATACCTTACAAATCACATTTCCGCATTTGAGGATGATGAGGAATTTACAGCAGAAAAAAATCAATCATTGCATTGTTTGGACCCGGTGGCCTGAAGCTGTATAATTGTATTAATAAAAAAACAGAGGCACGCAGGACAAGGAGACGTGTTTAGCAATGCATTGAAGGATCTGAATAATTGTCAGACCCAACGGTATGTGTGGCAGTGGATCGTTACAAATCTTTCCACCCACAGAATACAAGGAAAAGAGGAACTCAAGAGGATTGTGTCTGCTTTAAAACATTTAGCCTCCCGTGTCGCTTTGGATGACTGCAGTATGAACTGATCAGGGACCAAATTGTGGTGCATGCAGCGAATCCTAGTATTCCAGATAACTTGTGGGCCAAGGGTGAATCATCTCTAAAGGTTGTAATTGACATTATCAAGATAGCGGAACTGAAAGGATGGTGCATGAAGACTGTGCTGTCAGAATGACATCAGAAGAGCAATTCTGTGGTTGCCAAAATATGCAAACCCAAACCACCATCTCAAGTGTCCTTTGGGAGAAAAAATTAAGAGACCATGGAATCTGAGAAGTAATTCATGAAAACTAATATGGTTAATAGGTGTTTTAGTTGTGGGAGCAGCAAACATCTTGCAAATAAGTGTCTTGTGTGCCGGCAGAAATATTTTAATGTGAGATTGTAGGGCATTTCCACAAGGTATACCAGAAACAAAATGGGGGCATGGTGAAGGTGATTGACCAGGGGAATGAGAGTTTGTCAAGCTCATCAGAGGATGCAGAGTTGAATATGTGTGTGCTGAATTTTGATGATATCCGTGTATATTCAGAATAATTGTGTGAAGGTGAATGGAAGAAAGAAAAAAGCAATATGTGATATATCTATTAGTGGGGTGGGCATTTCAGTTTAGGTGGATTCAGGCTCGCCTCACACTATAGTGAACAAGGAAGTGTGGTATGAAAAATCTGTACCTGTTAGCATAGAAGAGTTGGGACAACCAGACATTTCAGTCAGAACGTTTACTGGAGAACCAATTGACATTTTTGGGTACAGACATTTATTGTTTAAATTCAAGGACAGAGATGCTTTAGGCAATGTCGAATTTCAGTGACAGGGTCGTCAGTGCTGTGTTGGATGGCTGAAGGCAAACTAGGAATAACTTTAAATCCTAATAGTCCTGAAGAGCCAGAGGAGGTATTTTGGGAAAAAAATCCTTGCGTCTTCTCGGGGGCGTTGGAGAGCTCCAGGGTTTCCAACATAAAATACAATTGAAACAAGGACCAGAACAACCAAGGGTCTATATGGTGCTTCAGAGTGACTAGCTCGCCTTTCTGTCCGACTCAGTGATTTCAGCTATGTAATATGTCCCTGGTGTAAAAAATGTAGTAGCAGATTCTTGCAGACATATGCCATTGCCTCTGAGAGACATGAGTGAGAACAAGTTAGAAGAGTTTTGTATTGCGAATATTACTGAGGAATCTCCTGTTATATCTAATGAGGAATGGTAAATGCACAGGAACAGGACAGTGTTCTGATGGATATGAGCAGAATGATTAAAAAGGGGTAGCCAGAATAAAAACGAGTAGTGAAAGAATTGTCAACTTACTGGGAGGTAAGACATGAACTGTCGTTGGAAGGGAGCTTGGTGATGAGGAATGGTAGAATTATTCCTCCTGAAAATCTAAGAACAAAAGTCCTAGTTATTTGTCATGCAGGAAATCAAGGTATTGGTAAGACCAAGAGCAGAGTAAAAGATTGGTATTGGTGGCCAGGATTATATTTGGAAATTGAAAGGAAGATAAGAAATTGTGTACAATGCAAGGATATTGGAAAGAGGATTATTGGCAGGTAGGTACCTAAAATTAGCAATAGTCCAATCAAGAGCTTGGTAAATTAATCCATGCTCAACCTTTAGTAGCTTGGCCCACGAGCAGTTAGAATTAATTTAGGTGACCGGTGTGTAAAGCATTTAATATCAACACAACAGTAAATATTTAAAATGACACACAAACTATTAAAATCCAATGTAGGGAACCAGAGCTACAAAGTTTTAAAGATAACATGTAAAACATTGCTTTCTAGCACCTAAAAACCAAAAGTGGTTAAACCTAAGAAATTTCATGATTACATTTGTGAGTAATTGTTCGAGTTACAATCAATATTGCACTCACTAAATGGCATCTTCATGTTGAAATGCGTAATTAATTTGACATTGATGCAGTTAGGAATTGTAAGATGAACTTCATGTTTTTTTTGTAGTTTTTTTTTTTACTTTAGTTAATTTAGTTGTATTTTCCTTAAATATTATTCATTGGTATTTTGTTACAGTAATTCTAGAGATGCAATCTTGTATGTATTGAAAGAGGGGAGGTTTGTAGTGATGGAATGTACCTGGTGAGTATGCCCCTTTTTTTCACAGTGTCACCCATAGGACACCATACTGGGGTCTGAGCTCTAGAGTGTGAGGCAGGAGTGCTGAGGATTCTAGAATGCAGGGTGGGGAGATGGAGCTGAATTACGAGGAGGCTGGATGTAATGGCCATTCCTCCTCGAATGTGTCTGGAGATATGTACTTGGAGGAATAAAAAAGATTTCAGTGAATTCTGTGTGTGAAACATCTTTACAGTGCCCTCTGTGAAAAATAAAAAAAATATGTCTTACTGCTTTTGTGGCTTCTTACACTTTATGGGCTCTTCTTCGACAGGCTCCACCTGCCACACTCCGCCAACTATCCTACCAGTTAAATAAAGATAGGACAACAGTTAGTCTGGGACAGCTGAATACCTTACCATAGAAACAGAGATAGAACCACGTTCTAGACTGGTACAGCTACAATAGGAAAATACTACAAATTAATTTAATTAACAAAGATAGTTTCAACATGAAGACAATTAATTCTGTGTCAAGTTCACAGGATAAACGCACCTTTATTCTACAATTATACTGGTCATTATGAAGTCTTCTGCCATAGCTTCTCCACTATTACTATGCACTAATTGATTGGGAAGAGAGGATCTAAATATTTGGGAACTACTTACAGGCATCAGATGGTCAAGATTTTCACCCCTCAAGAAAAACAGCTAGTCTCCTAAGTATTTTAGGTAAAGAAGGTCAACCTGTTTATAAGTCCTTACCTGTGGCTGTAGATTCAGATGGACAGCAGATTCCTGACCCATAAGAAGGCAAAAGACAGGCTGGAAAACAGGTTTGCGAAAGACACTTATATAGTTAAGTGCAGCTTTAAATTTTATTCACCGCCACAAAGAATGAGGGAGACAGTGGACAAATTAATTTCCAAGTTGCAAAAATTGTCTGTGAAATGTCAGTTTGGTGCTATAACTGATGAGTTTATTTGTGACCAACTTATTGTGCAGGGCAGAAGAAGGAAGATGCAAGAGAGGTTATGGGCTATGAAAACCTCATCATCTAAAGATGAAATAGTGGTAGCTAAAGTAGTGGAACAGTATGATTACTGCATGCGTGAGATGGAGAAAAGTGAATATAGAAACAGTGGGAAGTATCTAGCGTAGATAAAGAGGAAGTTGAAGTGCTAAGTACAAATAAGCTATAACAAATATAATAAAACCTCTATATCTTTTAAGCAAGGTAATAAGTATGCCCTAGCTGTGTAAGTAATTTTCAGAATCCTGCTTCAAAAATTGTATTGATGGGGGTAAAGAATGTAGGACATGTGGACGCAAAGGTAATTTTGTGCAAATGTGCTAAGATAATTGTAAAAGTAAAATTTTGGTTGTACTACACAATTCACATGATGAGAAAATGGACAGGATTTTGAGTGTGGGTGGTGAAGAGTGTAATAGGGGCAGACTGTGTAGACCAAAAGCAGAATTTAAAATCAAAGCAATAAAGTACATCTCACAGTGGATTCTGGGTATTTACGTACTATTATTCTAAAAGATAGGTTTATGTCTGAACAGCTATGTCTTCAGTTACTTCCAAAATACAAATACAGTGGGGTATCAGGGAGAGAAGATAGAAATTATCGGCTATATGTTAACTAAAATACAGTTTCAAGAGAGGCATATTGAAGGGAAAGTGTATGTAGAGGAAAGTGGTCCTTCAATTTTAGGGTGGGTACACCAATATGACATAATTATTAACCCCAGGGTTCCTAATCAAGTCATGGATGTTGAGGATAAATCTGTGGATGTGATTGTTGAAGGAGCTAAACAAGTGCTTTTGAAAAACACGGGCTATTTTAAAGGTTATGTGCACAAATTAATTGTGAAATCGGATGCTATTTGGGAAGGATACGCATTGTGGCTAGACAGGAGGTGAAAAAAATGTTACCAACATGGTTAAAGAAGATACAATTGAACTGGATTTTCCATGTGGTATTCACGAAGAAAACAAATGCTAGTCTAAAATTCTGTGTTGACCTTCGCACTGTCAGCCAGAATATTGTGGTTGGCAATTACCCACTGCCACACATCAATGAGTTGGTACTATTACTGAAAGGTGGTAAGTTCTTCAGAAAACTAGATCTTAAGAGTGCATACCACCAAATTAAATTGTATAAAGGTTCACAGCCCCTTACAGCTATTATAACTATCGAGGGGATTTTTCGATTCAGCAGGATGCTGTTTGGCTCCTCTTCAGCGGCAAGTGTATTTCAGAGAATGATGGGGGAGATATTCAAAGGCATGGATAGTGCAATCTATTCCCTGGATTATATCTTGGTGTTTTGTACAACAGCTGAAAACAACCATATCACCCTCAAACAGGCTCTAGACATAATTGCTGATGCAGGTTTATCTCTCAGGAAAGATAAATGCAGGTTTCTCATAGAACAGATTGAGTTTTTGGGAGATACGTTATCCAAAGCAGGAGTCAAGCAAAACAATGGTCTATTGGAAGCTATAAGAATGGCCCCATCCACACAAGATAAGGATTAATTAAGATCTTTCTTGCTTCTGATAGAACATTATTCTAAGTTTGTTTTGAACTTTGCAGAAAAAACAGAAAATTTGAAAATAATATTGAAAAAAGGGCTGTAGTTTTATGTGAGACGAGAGTCAATGGAAATGTTTTGACAATTTAAAAAATTAGATTTGTTCGGCAGGTGTTTTAGTTCCTTCTGATACCAAACTCAAAACTATTCTTACTGTAGATGCCAATGCAGTGGGAATTGGAGCTATATGGCAATGGTGAAAAAAACGGTGGCTTTCACGTCTCGATCACTGACCCATACAGAAAGGAACTACTCAGTTATCTAGAGAGAGAGGCATTGGCTTTAGTGTGGAGAGCGAAATATTTCAAAATGTATATTTGGATCCTCCAAATAGTTCTGCGCATTATTCATAAGCCATTGATGAAAACACTTTTGCCTGGCAGCACAGAGAAAGATTCAGCGAGGTTGGCTCTTCTGGCAGCTCGCTTTCAAGAATATTAATACAGAATGTAATATATTTAAGGTTGTTGCAATGCCTAAGCTGATTGGCTATCTTGTTTGCCACTGCAGTGGGAGTCTGTAGATAAGGATAGTGTAGAAAGCCTAGTAGAAGAAGGGGCAGTAGGCAGTGTGTAACTGAGTGGAGTCATCGGGCTATATCTAAGGTGAATGTTATCAGGTCATGAGAGAAGATTATGTGTTGCAAAGGGTTTTACTTCTCATTTCGAAAATAAGTAAGTGAGAAAGTTCTGTTCATATTCTCAAAATACCATATATCAAGATTGCTGATGAGTTGTCTGTGATGGGTGAAGTCATAGTGTGGGGTGACAAGTTTGATTATTCCAAGAATCTTTGGGTGAAATTGCTTAGGTTGGCTCACGAGGGTCATCAGGCCAAACACTGCTGAAAAAAGACTGAGAGAACATTTTTGGTGGCCAGGCATGGATAATAATGTTAAAGTGCAGGGTTAAAGGTGTGTATATTAGAAGGAAGGTGAAAGGAGGTTGAGAGTGAGAAAAAATGCTAATGGGTGAAATATCAGTTCTGGGTAAGGCTTGGCACAGTGTGTGCATGGATTTCATTGAGCCTTTGGGGGGTGTAAGTTGTGGCTTGAGATTTGCATTGGTCATGGTGGATGCTCATTTCAGGTGGCTAGTGGAGATATCTTTTTACAAAGTCACCACTAGAGCCACTATTAAGGTGGTGGAAGAAGTTTTTAGGAGGAAGATTATCCTTCTAAACGTATTACAGCAGACAAAGGCACACAATTGACATCTGACTAAGTGAAAAGGTATTTGGAGTTCTGTGGCATTTCTCATTCACATTTGTCCTTGTATTACCCACAGACCAATAGCATTGTGGAAAGAGAAAATTGCATTGTGAAGAGAGCTATTCAGATGGCATTGGTGAGAAGGGGTGATGTGAGGTTGATGGTAAGCAACTTGGTTTGGGTGTATCGGACCACTAGAAATAGTGTTACCACTGAGCTTTCTTTTGATGTTATGAGGGGAAGGAACACCAGTTCAAAGACAATACCTGCATGGATTGAAGTATTGCTCCGTGAAGGAAGTTCTGAACATGCTGTGATGTGAGTAGAGTTAAAGTAGGAGATTTAGTAAAAGTGAGATCAGGAAGTACAGAAAGAAGATTGTTGTAATTTTGTGGACAGTATAGACTCGCAGGAAGAGGTGATGTTCCTAGTGTAAGATTAGCTATGCAGGAGAGTGTCCTAAGGTTGGGAGTTAGAGGAAACTTGGGAGACAACCAATTATGCATTGAGGATTACCGTGATTTTGTACGCTGACATTTTCTTCTCTGAGAAATATGTTTAAATTTTGCTTCAAATTTTTCATGTATTTTTTTATTGTTTAATCCTTTGGTTTACCTGGTTGTCTTTCATTGTTTTATGGGGGAACAGGGTGTGATTTTTTTAAAGATGAAAAATAGTCTGTAAACTGTACTTGTTTTCTCATAAATGTGATATGTTCTGTGTGTGTGTCTAAATATATATATGTAATAATGTATTTTTCATTAGTTGACTTACACTGTTGTCTTTTGAGTTTTTTAAGAAGGGGAAAGGATTTGTTATTACCAGCTTGGTTGCATTTTTTAAGTTTAAAGAATGTTTTCTTCCATAGTTCTGTTTCCATGGAAAGTCTTATATGTGGCAATTCAATAACCAGTCACTTGTTTCCCTGGTTGGTGTGGGAGCTTCATGTTTGGGTTGTTGTCAACTTTTAAGTCTACTACGCCTCATCTGGTTGTGCCTCTTTCATCATAAAGGGCCCCCACTCTTCAAGCACCGAAACTCTTCTGTCAGAACTCTTCACTTAAAATAAATACTACTATGTCTCAATCTTTCTCTAGTTGCACTCTCAGAACCTAGAAACCCATCTCCTGCAATATTTAACAAACCCTTCCTTTCTGGTTTAAAATCTGAAAAAACCCTCTCCTTTCCATCTGATGTATTCATTGCCTCATCCCAACTCTTCTTTTCTACCCGATATTCTGTACCTTTACTTACTCCTTCTTTTCCCCTCACATTCCCCCAAAGTGAAAATTGCTGTTTTTAACTTGACCTCTTGTATATTCTGTATATAGGCTCCCCCTAGCACCCTTATTACTTTTAATCTTTATCCCCTTTGTAAATTCAGTATATAACCCTCCTTATTCCTTCCTCTCGACGTCAATTTCTGTTATGAACTATTCATTATATGCTTTGGATCTCCGTTTTGGGGGAAATGGCATCTTTTGTCATGGTTAGCTCCCCCCTTTTTGCCTGGTATTTGATGTGGTCTCAAAATTGTTAGTGCCCAGGGCCCCTACTAACCAGGTTCCCTGAGCCATATCTTTTTCCCTAAAACTGTTGTGCTGCTTTGGCGCAACTGGCAACACCTTTAGCTGCCACTGTAAGTCCCTAGAAAAAGGTACTTAAATACCCAGGGATGGGGTACTAAGGGTAAGCCCCTGAGGACTCAGCGTCCTTTGCAATCCTAAACAGCAAACTTGACATGGCACTCAGCATGTGTGCCTTGTCCACTATACACTGCATGCAAAATAGTTGAGTCACCCCTCTGGCAGGCCTTTCAGCCCTAAAGCAATGTGCACTTTAATGTTTGTGTGGGCAGAGATGCAGGAGCAATATGCTCCTACTGTGTCCTTACCAAACCTGGGACTTAGTAAGTGAACAGAGCAGCCATTTTAATACATGTGCTGGACAGTGGTCAGTGCGAGTTTCACAGCTACATTATGGCTACTCTGAACCCTGGGTTGTTTGGTATCAAACAACTCAGAATGATAAATCCAATCTGGTACCAGCATTGGATTTATCTGAACCTGTACCCAGGTGCCTCCTGCAGAAGAGAGATGATGAAAGAGAAAGACTGAGACATAGTACTACCCTGGCATGGTTGCTGGCTGGTCACAACCATCCTGCCGCCACCGCCAGACAAGATTCTGGACCCATGGGTGAGAGATCCTGTTCTCTGGGTCCCAGAACAAAGCCCTTCCTGGGCAGAGGTGCTATCACATCTCCCCTCTGGGAATGTGCGCTGCCCTGCTAGCAGTTTCAAAGGACTTACTGTCCTTGAAACTCGACCACGAAGCCTGCTGCTAGCAGCAGATGGCCACCCCATTGCAAACCCCCACTTTTGATGGGAGCAACTGCAAGTAAAAAAACAAACAGGAGGAGTGATCAGCCTCCAGCCTGCACCACCGCTAAGGTGTTGCATGCGAGGTGACCCCTCCATTTTATTTTCCTCCATCACGCATGAAAGGAAAATAGCCAGTCAGGTGTAGGGAAGCGACCTCTGCCCACAGGAAGTAGTCACTTAGTGGGTGTTGCTACCCTATGGTAGATGACCCATTGTTCAATACTAGTTACTCCCTTAAACGCCCACTAAATACAGCGTTTAGTGGCCACCCCTAAACCAGTGATTCAGATTCCAAAGACATAGGAAGTCCAGCAACAAAGAAGACCAAAGGCTCGAGGACAAACCCCCAGAGGACCTACACACTTCAGAAATCGCCAAAGATCTCCCTCCAGAGTGAAGGCATCATTCTTGTGCAACAAAGACCCAGTGAAGTCTACTTCACTAACTGGCTGCTGACCAAGGAACCAGATATAACAGACAAACCAAACTCCACCCGATGGACTGTGAGGACAAACCTTGCAAGTGTGCCAAGTTTGTGGCGCTGCACCCTCCATTGGTGCCTCACCGCACTATTGCCCCAGATAGTGGTCACCTAACGTCAGACACCCAGAAGGACAGTCTATTCCGGACTGTAAATGGACCAGGAGGAAGCCCCAGCCAAGGGACTTAAGAAGCCACCAGGACCTCCCACTAGAGTGAGCCTGCTGTCCTTAAAGTGACCCTCAAAGTGACCTACGTCCTGCTTTCAAGGGCACCTTTGTGCACAGCTCCTGGCTCACCGATTCGCTCTGCACCCGGCTGCCCTGCACCGAAGATCCAGCTGTGTTCTAAGGGTCCCCCACCCCTTGCAACCTCAACACTCTAATGGGACCCACCAAACTTACCTTTAAGTCCACCAGTGCAAAGCATTACCAAGTGGTCCCCCACAGTGGCCTGGCATCAGCTTCAACGACCTTCGGTAGCTGCTCCCGCTAAAACCGGGCGCTGCCCGAACTTCTCCAGCTGGTCCGTAGTGCCCACCATCGACCTCAACGTTCCTGCAAAATGAAACATTGGTAAACGCATTGCCTGATTTTATATGCATTTTGAAAGTATTTCTCTATTGATTCCTATGATGCATAATTACGCACATAAAGACTGTTTTTGCTAAGCTTTAGAAATTCATAACTTAAAAAGTACTTACCCAATGTTGATGATCTTGACCTTTAAAAATGTTATTAAAATCTGAAGTATTTTTGTAAATTGGTCTTGAGTTATTCTTTTGAGTGTGTGGTCTTGTGAGTACAACAAATGCTTTGCACTCCAAGATTAGCCTAACTGCTTGTCGAAGCTACCATAAAAATTAGAGCATTAGATGGTCTACTTTTTACCTCTGTAGACCAACGTGTGGTTGCCCGTCCCATCTGTACAGTGTGCCTGAATGTGCACACTACATAGTGGGCCAGCCTCCTACACATCTGCCTTAGGTGAATCTGTTGTTTGTACTCATCGTAATTTGTCTTTTTAATACAGTTCTCTTTCCTCATTTGCACTCGTGATGTTTTATCATTTTATGTTTTGTGCTTTACATCTGTAGTTTGATTGTTTCCATGCAAAGCACTCTTCCCCCCCCGATACCTGTACATGCAATTAAATACTATACAGAACTTCATAAATAAAATTTTAAAAATTCAACCGGATATATTGCATTAAGAGGCACAACGTCTGAAAAAGTGAAAGGACGAATGAGGGAAGGGCGCAATGTAATATTATGTTCCAGAAGAAAACAAACAGTGCTCGAGGCAAGTGTTTTGTCAGCATTAGTGTACTTCTAGAATTAGTGTGTGTGCGGGTCACTGGAGGGGTTTCATCAGAGAAGTGATACTAGAAACCCTGTTTGGTTCCAGACACCAGCGCAGCAGGAGTGATGCTAAACCACCCAGTCCCTTCAAAACACTGCAAGAGCCACCAAGGTAAACAATGTCTTACATGATGCCTCAAGGGAAAGGGGGGTTGGGATGCGAGAGAAAATAAACATTGGTGTGAAATTTTTAAACTACTCTTGCCTGCAATCTGCTTCTTCCTTTTCATTTTACTGTGCTGTTTGTGGACTTGGACCTGAATTATTTCAGTGGCTCATAACCTTGGGCTTGATTTAGAACTCAGTTGATGGGTTACTCCATCACAACGGTGATGGATATCCCGTCCACAGAAATCGAAATCCTATTATGTCCTAAATCAGTCCCTTTGTTAGTTCTCTTCTACGTAATGCTTTTATTCTTATATTACTCTGATACCTGTCGTATTCAGTGATACCTATTTTAGACTATCAGGTGTTTATTATTCTCTTTAAACTCAAAAGAGTTGGTTCCTATAATGAGTACAACACTCACATCTATTTGTGGGCATCCTGTGCAATATTGTGCCTATGTTGTATATATCTCCTCCATAGCACTGAATATTTATGAACAACTATTCCTGCACGTGCAAAGTAGTTCTGTTCCTTTACAGAGTTACATTGGGTATATACCACTGTTTTCCTGCACACTCAGTTCTGTTATATCACAGATTTTGGATTAACAGGCATTTCAGCTCCCTGGGGGAAGCACCTCAGTACACTTCAGCTCTTTGATACAATCAACATCAACAATTCCGTGGTTCCAATTAGATAGATGACTGTTCTTGCAAAGTCTATTTAGGATCTAGATGGATCACGTTATTTCTGTGGTCAATTTGCAATTAAGCACTCCAGTACTTGTGGTATGAAGACTGTCATACACAAATCCTCCACTTGGCTTAACCTCAGTTAGTCCTTTCCTTTAGTACATACCACTGAGATGGTTGCATTAGGTTCCTTGATAAAGGATTCCCCCGGATACTGCTAATGTTGACTGATTGAAACTTGGTTCATTTGCAGTGTCTGGAGTCTACAAGTAGCACAGGTAGGTTACAGTTAGACCGCAAGAGCATATGAACTCTGTCCAAACTAGATTATGCCAATGGCCTGTACCATGGATCATCTCTATCTATTATGAAAAAATTACATCAGAACTCTGCTGCCAGGCTCCTATTACATGTAAAGCTACAAGCCCATATCTCCCCTGCTTTGAGAGCACTACACTGGTTACTTGTTGCCAGACGATCCACCTTTAAGCTGCTTTGTATCACCCACAAAGCTATACATGGAACAGGACCGCTTTTTATCAGAAACAAAATAACCAAATACATTTAACAAAGAAACATCCTCTCAAGATTGGCATCCCATCTCGCCTTCGAACACCACCATACAAGAAAAAGACTATATGTGGTACATCCTTCTCCGTTCAAGCAGCCAAACTATGGAATTCATTACCCCCAAATATAAGATCCACGGATAACTATCTTTTCTTCAGAAGCCTACAACAATGGACTGCGTATGCCTGTGTTGATAAATATTTTTAATCTGAATATGTGTATATTCCAGATATATATAGTTCTTTAGGAAATATGTATCGCTACTATGTCATAACAATAAATTACACACATACTCTTTAAACCTGTTTAACAAAGGTATATTTACTCATGATTCAATATGTATATGTACATGAATATATATATATATATATATGTGTGTGTGTGTATGTGTGTTTATAAATAAAAGTAAATAAAATAAAATCTGTAAATAAAACTCAAATTATAAATAAGTAAATTAAAGTTCAAAAATAGTAATAATAATAAAGAATAAATACATTAAAGAAAAATAAAATAATGATTAATATATATATATATATATATATATAAAATTATAAATAAACATAATAGAAATGTACTCTCTTAAAAGCTTTACTGTGTCTACCCATCACCATATGTCATGTCTCTATTAATCTATCTTCTATCCCCACTCTGCCTCATCCCAAACCCATTCTACTACTTTCATCTCCAAAATAACCCTGCCTAAGCTCTTCCCTCCTCTTCCCCATCTAGCTCACCCAAACCTCACTTTACTACCAGGATCTTCCAAACAACCCTAATAAATTATCTCTCCTTTATCTCACCTTGACCCATCCAAAACCCCTCCTGCTACTATGATCTCCCTAACCCTTTCCACAGACTCTTCCCTCCTCCATCTCTCCTTGCCTCATCCTGTTACTATAAACTCCGAGTTAACACTTCTGGATTCTTCCCTCCTCTATCCCTCCATTACTATAGTCAATCTAACTAATAAACTCACAAATCATCTGTTCAAATTAACTCATAAAGATACTAAAACTGAACTCATATTTCCCTATACTAATCCACCACTAATTCCTCCTGGGTTCCGGAGTAGCATGCTACTCGCCGAAAAGCGCTTTGACGCCTCGTCAGGGGTAGTACGCGCTATATAAATACTATTACAATACAGTACAATAAACAGCAATGACTGCGAGGAATGACATCTCAAAAAAGTCATGGAGACCACAACAGAAAATAGCTTAGGAGAGGCCAGGATGGAAACAGGTAAATAACAGTGCTGAGTAAGCAAATGTTATTCTGTTTGGGTATTTGTAGTCAGTGTTGCCATAACTCTCAAAAAAGAAGTCTCTTGATACTGGCACTCAGGCGGAGTGGCAATGTAATCTCGGTCCAAACTTAATGCAACCTGCAACAACTGAATTGTTGGCGAGTAGCCACGTTTTTTATTTGCTTTCTTGAATTTTAACACATCACTTATGGCCCGAATCATGGGTGGCAGTGAGTTCCACAACAAAGCTCAATTAGCTTTATAAGATCTGCCTACTCATTTGGTGTGTTCGAAGAGTGGAATTACAGAATAGCTTTGTTGCTAGATGTAAAGTTGGACACTTTGAAGAGCTTACTAGTAAAGAGCAGGAAGGAAATGGGCAGACTAGATTGGCCTCATAATTCTCAGTAAAATGCAAGATTTGTATGAAAACTGGCACTGATGTTTATTTTGCTTGACTGTTCACAACTGATGTGAAAGGAATATTGTCAGCTGTACATCAGTCTCGATTTTTTGTGCTGGTGGGTTTAGTTGCATTCTAGCACCTTATCTAGGCTACTGGAATTACAAAAAGGCAGCAAATCAACCTTTATTTATTTGAAGTTATATATGGGTTGTATTAGGCCCTGGGGTGTTAAAGCTAAAAAATATATATATATATATATATATACACTAGAGAACTGGCAATTATATAACAAAAGGATCTCAGAACCTACATTGAGAGGTGGTAAGCAAATGCAGGTTCACTAAACAATATAATCAAGCATAAACTTGCACATATAAGAAATACTAAGAATATATATTTATATATATATATGTGTGTGTATATGTATATATATATATATATATATATATATGTATAAATATATTTTATTTTTTCCCACTGGGAGGTTAGTTAGGTGAAGATGTCAAACAAACAAACCCACTGAAATTCACCAATTATTGTAATGTATTGATATAGCGCTTACTACTCCTGATGAGGTGTTGAAGCGCTTTTCGGCGAATACCGAACTACTCCGGAACCCAAAGATGTATTAGTGGTGGATTAGTAGGAGGAAATATAAATTGTTATTGGAAGTGATAGACATGCGAGTCTCCAGTTTTTGGAACCACGCATGTACACTAGGTGGACAATAATGCACATACAAGCGTATACTCATCTGTCAGTTGTATAAGATTCAGATCACATCTTGGAGGCTTGCTTGGGGGTGCACGTACACTGCATGGACTTCTCGCTGTAATTATTTGGGGCTTGTGATGGATTCTCTAGGTGTTGCATGGTAGATTCCGACATTGCATGCAACAATTTCTAGGATTCCTATACATTAATGGCAGAGCATGACTCTGTTGATTCATTAAGAGAGCTGCTCACCACGTGGAGGTTTTTACTTTCTTTTTGACATACTTGGTTTAGGCGGTTTTAATGTTGTGTAATTGTGGTATATTTTTATAGGTTTTGACAAGTTTTTCCTTGTCTTCCAATATCCTGATGAGGCTGAAGTGGTAAAGGACGAAACGCGAATGGAGGCCAGAAAAATTATAAAGTTATAGTCAGAACAGAGATAGCCTGGTAAATAAAAAGAGGCCATTTGGCCCATGCAACCTTGGCAGGTGGTGGACTACCTGAGGTAGATTTGATGCGCAGAAGGATTGGTCGCAACCACCTGGGCTGGATCATTTGGGAAGACACAAGGAATCCCAGAAAGAAACGCGTTGTGTATTGTACATTTTAATTGTGTGTATGTATGGCTGCATTAATTCTACATGCGAAAAATATGATATGGTTTTGGTGGGGGTGAAACAGTGCAACTTCGTGAGTGTTCTATAAAAGTAATTAATTGAAGTAATAAATGCAATTCCAGTGACAATTGAGGGTGCCATTAGATATTGAAAATAAGGTAATTGATCCCCCTGAGTCATTTTGTTGTGGTAGTGTAATTGGTTAGCCCGGGATCCAGGGGTTATATGGGCACTACCCTTCATATTGTCTGTATATATATTGTCAGTATCACTGTTTAATAAAAGTCTGCAGCTAAGTCAATTCTACCATTATATAAACCCTAAAATGATATATCGGCTTGTTAGTATAGAAAAGGGCCAGCTGCTGACAAGATCGTTACCGTCTGTATCTGAATACCGGCTTCACCACACGACCAAATTATTTGATTTTGGAGAAATCAATGGTGTCTTCCTATGCTAGATTCTCTCAACTTGCCTCAAAATCGGGAGTACTTTGGCCATTTTGGTTCGCAGTATGCAGTAGAAATGCAGGTGAATTGAACATTTATTCTTTCATAGTCACCTGGAGCCAGATTGTGAATGAGAACAAAACTAACATAAACATGACATTGTAGCTGGGCGCGCTAGCAAACTTAATAGCATATGTAAAAGAAGAAAACACCGGCACTGGAAACACACGTTTGAGGAACAAAAGAAACAGTGAGTCGTATTTTTTGTACTGTAGACGTGGCTGGTGAATGAACAATTGATAGGTAACTTGCAAGGGCCGTGCCAATAATGGAGCCCGTTGTTTGCCTGTGCTAGTGCCAACCGGATCCAAGAGTGCATTTACATTTCAAACACACGTGTGACTAGATCTGGTAAACAGCAAACAATAGACATACTGTAGAGAAATTCGCGCAAAATTAAAACACGGAAGTGAGATCGATCGCAGGTGTCGAAAACCGCAGGTGAGCGGTAAGCCGCTGACGTCTCCTCTCTCACAATGTCATTATTCAAATGCGGTTTCAAAGGACAGGACAGAGCAAGGAAACGGGACACAGAAGAAACATGCCCTTTCCGTTTGAAATGTATCCACGTCGAGGAAAATCTCCTGCCAAAAGGGATTAAGATAAACCACTGTACAGTCCGCTCTATTGTGGAGTACAGCGGCAGTGTGGCACGTCAATTATTTCACTTGGGTTACTTTAAGCACAGAGCCAAAGACTTACTTCGTGAGAGTTGCTAGAACACTCCTTTGGATAAACACAGGTGTACGCTCGGTGGCTATTTTCCGCTCCGTACTTTTTTTCACGGTGTGGCGATAGGATATGTTTTGTGGGCAAGGCTGCCACCTATTGACAAACGATTACAGATGCAGGCGTCTCCGTCTCATTTTCTTCTGTGCCTGCGTCTATTTGATAATTCAAGGTTTTGTGGAGTGTATGCTGCCCGCTTTGCTGACGACAGAAAGTGAAAAAAAAAACAATTAACCTTCAGACGTCGTAGCTTTACCAAGTGTATTGAAAGAGCCCGGAGGAGGAATCTGAAACGGGGCTTGCTCGCCATATCTCTTAGTTCGTGGGTTCTAGGCCCACATTGAAGCGAATAAACGACAGACTGGAGTGACCAGGACACGTGTGCCCAGCGCTGTTTTATTAGCCGGGTGATTAGCGATGTCTGTGGATAGATGGTGTTGAGCCCTCGTGGCTCACTGACCCAGGTAGGCCTGGCTGGAAATAGCTGCGCATAAGAATGGACACCAACACAGTATAACTGGTCTCGCCTCGAGCAGTCACCCCATCATTTATTTATACCTTCGGGCTAAGCCCGGCCCTCAGGGTAGGGTGACCAGAATTTTGAAGCCAAAAACCTGGAATTCTCAAAATTAGAAGAAGGACTACAATTTTACTTCGACCCAGCACACAGAATGGCAGAGCTCATAAGCACAGAATTTCAGAAATGCACTAAGAACAGCTATAACATTTTAAAAGCTAGTGCAATGCCTGGTAATTACGTTCCTTTCTGATAACACCTGTTAACTGTCTCCGGAAAAAAATCCCCTCCTACCATTTTCAGGCGACCCTCTGTGAAAACCAGGACATGAGCTAAATTTAAAGAAACCTGCCAGGACAGCTGGTGAAAAACCAGGACTGTTCTGGCAAATCCGGGAGGCCTGGTCACCCTACCTCAGAGTGCATGTGTGTTGCCCTGTATGGTAGAGGCCGGTCTCATCCAACCTTTAGTTTTCTTCGAAACACAACTGAGCCTATAATTACCTCAGGCATATAAACTCTGCTGGGCACATATGTGTCTCCTGGCAAGTAGTTGTTTTCCAGCCACTCCCTGAAGGCTGGCTTTACAACCACCCCACTCCCCTCCAACACAGGTGTCATGAGTGACATGACGCCTGCCAATAAAAGAAACCAGGCGCTCGAGCCTGGGGTCAGTTTATTACTGTTCCATGGAAGTGTCTGTTTAGTTCATTTATAAACGTGTGGTCCTAGGGCCCCGGACTAGTGGTTTGCAGCATGCTTTGCTCCGCTAGCAAAGCTAACAGAGTTTTTGGAACGCCTCGCTCCACTTGGAGCGTGGAGTTGTCCAAAAAAATCAGTTAGCTAGCCCCACAGCGGAGCTCACCCGGTGCGGGCTGCAGCCCAGTTGGGCTGCACAGCACCAGGGCAGACAGTCGGCACTTGCGCTGTGCAGTCCATAAGTGGGATGCAGCACGCACCAGAGCAGAGGAGAGAGGCAGCCACTGAAGAGGAGGACCCCCCGGGAAGACCCAGGTAAGTCCTCTACTCTCCTCTCCTCTTGGTTGTTGTTTGTGCACACTGGTGCACAAACAAGGACTCAAACTGCAGCTTTTTCTGCCTACGGCCCTCGCCTGAATTCAGGCCAGGGTCATAAGCAGTGAAAGTTTCCATTTGAGGTCTCTTGTGCACTGACCTGTCCCGTGTGCAGTACATACAGGAAAGGCCGGTGCACAAGAGGCCTGGCAGCTTTCACTCAGTCAGCACAAGTTAGCGGATCCTTTGTGATTCTGGCATTAGAGAGGAAAACCTGACGCAAGTATCAGACAGATGCCGGTATTTGAAACGAGTGCCGTTAGCAAATAGCAGCACTCGGGAACTGAGTAATCAAGTGCGGATTCTTACTTTACAGATGCAAAGTGTTGCCAGCGTCCTCTGACAGTCCTGACGAGGCCTTGAGTTGTTAGGCCGAAACGCGTCTACATATTTTTTAGGTCCAAGGAGTCTGGGCAAATAATGAATTGATCCCCAATAAATTTGTTCAAAGCACTACCTACTACCTTCTATAAAAAATTCAAGGCAGTATACAGCTGGGTGCGAGACCCTTGGTCACCATATGTTTATTGATCACTATGTTTATTGTTTTGTTGTGACTTTCTTATAAAATGTTGGAGTAGGGCACATGTTTTTAGACATTGTACGTATTGTCCGTCCCACATGCCTGTTAATAATGTAAATGTGTATATATAAGTGTATATAGGTTCACCTGAGTGTTATTAGTTTATATACAGGCAGTTTGCCTTTGACTCTGTTGCTGTTGCGAATTATTAAATGAAATAAATAAGGGAAATAGTCTTACCCTTTTGAACCAAGAGTTATTATTGGTTCTGTGCAATAACTATTGAATTTGTCCCTTTCCTGCTGATAATTTTTTGTGAGTATTGTTAAGTTGGTATCCTAAGCAGGCAAGAGTTATAGGATACTCCCCTTTTTTTCGGTTAGCAACTGTTGGAATCTGCCTGCAAAACGAAAGCAAGAATGGGCAGGAAGAGCACCACAAGGCCACATGGTGGCCACCTGATATCGCTGAAATAATGAAGAGGCTGTATGCTTTGTGACACGCCGACCGTCCTCTACCCGCCAGGGGTGAATAACGAGACACCCTTGCAGAACAGCCTGCACTAGAGACTGCTGTGCAGCAAGTGAGTAATCATCTCCTGAGCGCCTCCCAGTGGTCATCTGTCATCACCGCTGCAAGGAGGAAAAAAACCCTTTGCCTCCCAAGGCAGCAGTGCAGCACTAGCTGCGAGTACTGGAGTTGAAGACGCACGCCTGCACGGAGCCAGCAGAGGGCACCATTGAAAAGACTGTGCAAGTGCTAAAGAAGGAGCCTGGTTATCTGTGGAAGTGCCACACAACACCAATGATAATGCCAGGGATAGAGTAAGACTGACTAATCACCACTGGAGAAGGCAAAAATATGTCTGTCAATTGTCTCCCAAGGCAGAAGTACTGCACCACCAGTGCTCCCTAGTGATATAAATGAAGAGAAGGCCCAGTGTGGCTCGACTACATAGAGGAGATAGTTTGCCCCCTTCCTGCAGCAGCCTGGAGACTGTTCAGGGAGTCCCCCCACTGCCTAAAGATTGAGTCACCATTTGGCTTGTTACAGGCGCGAGGAGAGTTGCACGCCCCTAGTGGCAAGCTACCAGCACAGGAAATAAAAGGAGACCCTCGATGCCCACGAGGAGACTGTGTTCCATCCTGGATACTTTAGCCAAGAGAAGTATGAAAGAGGCTGCAGACTGGAACAAAGAAAGTAAACCTACCTCCACCACCGTCCAAAAATGGCAGATGCACCTGCAAGAGGAGAAGCAATCAGCAATTTGTCCCCAAAGCCACACCATTACCTACCTGCACCAACCACCGACTGCCACCACAGCAGAGGCACTATCCAGAGAAGTGTTTGAGTTGCCACCTCACAGGCAAGAAGCAGCCTTGTAAAAGAATAGACCACTGCTGTAGTGCAGCCAGAATTCTGGCAGAGAGCACATGAACAATGCATGGTGCATGAAAGAGGCTGTACCAGTTGGGTCGCCCCAGCACCTAATGGCCATCCTTGGCCCATCACCGGGAACGTCATTCCTATTGACCAAACCTGCCATGCACACACGACCCTAGGCAGAACCAAGCACAGCAAAAGTGCAGCCTCAAAGCTCAAATACAGCATCTTCGAGTGAAAAGGAGGCAGGATGGCGCTCATGGAGCATATCCCCAAAAGGATCCCTGAGGACGGGTCATGCAAAGTGTGGTGCATGACACATCGACCTGAAGAGAAGAGTTAAGTCCTACAGACAGGACAGGGCCTGCGAGAGGTCCATGCGAGGAGAAGATGCACAGTCCTATGAACAGGTTTTGACTGGTGAGAGGTCCACGAGAAGAGAACTGGTGACACTTGGCTGGCACTACATCACACCCGAAGGAGAAAGGAACGCATGCAACGCACACATTACAGTGAGAGAACTGAAAAAAGAGGGGAGGAAAGTGTGTGTGCCCAGACCTGTCACACTGAAGAGCCTGACGCCACCAGCATCAGAAGGAGAAGAGAGCATGGCACAATGCAACATTGCAAAGGAGAACTGAGAAAGGAGAGGAGAGAAAGGTGTGGGACCAGACCTGTCATACTGAAGAAACACAGGAGCACAGGAGAAATGATTAAAGGAGAAAAGTTTGAGGATTCGTACGACTACTGGATTGTGCACCAGATAACACAAGCAAGCCACTGATATGGAATGATGTCACTGGCAACAGACCAGCATGAGAACTGAAAGTAAGCACATGTATGCGCGAACCACATATCTCCCCCATGCTTCCAGTGCAATTGCCTGTCCACAGTCACCAGCTGCTTGAGGAATGATGGCATCCCTTCTGTGAACAACACATGCTATAGGCGAACAACACCAGTGACACCAAGTTACTGGGCTGTGAAGTCCCTCCAGTCATCCTACCCTCTGCCAGTCTTTGTCACCTGTAGTACAGGTTATCTAAAAGCAACAACACCCTCATGCCATGTGCATCACCCAGCCACCGAAGAACCATCTCACCACTAGAATGGAGCCTTACACCCATGAAACACCAAAAGACCAAGGAAGCACTATTGGTACTGTGAGGAACCAATCATTCCGAGACTGTCTGCTATACCCAAGTGCACCTGAGTCCTGTTGGTGAGCACACCCGACCATGAGTCATCTACCCTTGTAGTTGCATGAGCGACTTGGCTGTGGCTTTGGTGAATACCATGCAGCAGCCTGTTGGAAAGTACCCTCTTTCGTGGTATAGTTACCCCCTCTGTCTGCATGATGTCAGTGTGTTTGACTGTGTTCACTGGGATCCTGCTAACCAGGACTCCAATGATTATGCTCTCTCTCCCAAAACTCAATATTTCATCCCACAGTTGGCATACTGGTGCCCCCATGTAACCCCTAGTACATGGTACTAGGGTATTTGGGTTCCAGGGGATCCCTATGGGCGGCAGCATCTATTCTGCTACTCATAGGGAGCCCAGGCAATGGGTTCTGCAGGACTGCCATTGCAGTCTGTGTGAACCAGGTGCATGCACCCGTTTTAACTATAGGTCACTGCACCAGGGCACTAAAGTCACCCCTTTGGTAGGCCCTCTTTGCCCAGAGACCAGGGTGCAGGTACGTGTGTGTGAGGGCACCCCTGCACTAGCAGAGCTGCCTCCACAAACTCCAGACACACTTTTCTGGACTTTGTGAGTGTGGGGTGCCATTTTACGCGTGCACTGGTCATAGGTCTCTACCTATGTTCAGCTACATAATGGTAACACTGAACTTAGGCATGATTGGTATCAAACATGTTGGAATTATACCCCAATACTTTTGCAAGTATTGGTAGCATGGTTCCATGCACTCCGGAGGCTCCTTAGAGGACCCCCCAGCAATGTTCCTACAGCCTTCTGAGGTTTTCCAGACACCCCGAGCTGCTGCACCCTCAGAGACAGGTTTCTGCACTCCTATTGCTTGAGCAGCTCAAGTCCAGAAAGGCAGAACAAAGGATTTCCTTTGGGAGATTGGTGTTAGACCCTCTCCCTTTGGAAATAGGTGTTACATGGCTTGGAAGGGGTAGCCTCCCCAAGCCACTGGTATGCTTTGAAGGGCACATTTGGTGCCGTCCGTGCATAAACCAGTCTACACCAGTGCAGGGACCTCCAGTTCCTGCTCTGGCGCAAAACTGGACAATGGAAAGAGGAGTGACCACTCCCCTGTCCATCATCACCCCAGGAGTGGTGCCCAGAGCTCCTCCAGAGAGCATCTGAGTGGCCAGGCCAGGCAGGTGACATCAGAGCCTCCTCCTGATTGATGGTCCCACAGATAAGTGACCAATCCCCCTTTTCATGGCTATTTAGGGTCTCTCTTTTGGGTGGATCTTCAGACTCAGCTTGCAAGATTCCAGCAGGATACCTCTGCAACCTCCACTTTGATTTCGGACTGAAGAAACTGCATCTGGCCTCTCTAGGACCCTACAATCTGCAACAAAGACGAAGACTTCTCCTTCAACATTGTTTCCACAGCTCCTTCCAGCTTCTGCGACATTTCTCTAGTTGTGCATCCTCTGAGGACAGCTCGTCTTCAGTCTGCACAGGAAAGAGGAAGGAATCTCTCTTGGAATGAAGGAGTCACTCCCCTGCATCTGCAGACACCAACATCAATGACAACCAGCTGCGTGGATCCCCTCTCCTGCTGAGCTGCGTAGATCCTACAACACAGGTGGTGGTCGGCATTGGTCCATATGGTCCTCTCTACCAGTTGTCCAATTTGGGTGGAGGTAAGCCCTTGCCTACCCATGCAGGACAGTACCCCCTTGCAATGCGTCCTTTGCAGCTGCCAAGGCTTATTAGCACTTCTTCCAAGGGGTTTTCAGTCTTCATGTAGCTCCAACCCCCAGCACTCCTTACTGTGATGCACAGCTCCGTAAGTGACTCTCCTGCAGCGTGGGACTTATTTTCGTAGTGCTGCATTGGCTCCATTTGCACCTTCTATGTCCCTGTCCTGTGGGACTCCTGTGTGTCCTGCCAGTGCTTCTGTGGGTTCTCTGTGACGCTGAGGGTCTCCTCTGACCACCACCCTCCCGGGTTGAGTCCTCCTGGGCCTTGCTGGTCCCCGGCAGCACCACTTCCTGCCAACCGCGGGTTTTGCCTGTGCCAAGGCTTGTTGGTGGAATCCAGATATGCAGACCTGACTGCAATCTTCCTTCCGGTGTGGGTCATCACTTGAATCCTCCAGGAACTTAACTCCGACTCCAGGGCTGCAGTGCTGACTCTTCTTCCTCACCGTCAACCAACTCCTGCTTTCCTCAGCTTTATGGGTAGGGGCTCCTGCCCCCACTGTACTCTGCTGTGTCTTCTGGACTTGGTCCCCTCTTTCCACAGGTCGTTCTCTTCAGAAATCCACTATTGGTTACTTGCAGTCATCTCTGGGTTTTGCAATTCGCTTCTTTTCTTCTAAGTGGGGAAATTCTGGTAATTTACTCCTGCTTTCCTGGTTGCTGGGGGTGATGTGGTACTTAACTTTGTGCTTTCCTGGTACCCCTAGCGACGCTCTACACACTCCACTTACCTAGGTGGGGGTGACACACTCACATTCCATTTTTGTTAGTATATGGTTTGTGCTCCCCCTAGGCCTACTATTCTCTCTTGTGTTTTACACTATTTGCACTGTTTTCTAAATATTCTTATGCCTATTTCTGACAACTAATGTATATATCTTGTGTTAAACTAAGACGCCGCAGCACTCCAGAGAGTGAACGTAAGTAAATAAGTCCTCCAATAAAGTTGAATAGTCGTGGGTTCTTTAATAGTAGCCATGGGCATCATATCCATAGAATGGTCGTTGTTCCATATTCACAGCCATCATTATCATAGGATGAACATTGTATCAAAAGACACAGCCAACACGTGTTGCGTCACAACATGTGACTTCTTCAAGTCTTCAGTAGTGAACACGTTCTTAGTATTGACCGGCACCCAGGGAAACTTATCAAACCCAGACTTTACAGAAAGCTAGATACCTAGGGGAGTCAAGGGTTTCCTGGCTCGCATGGATCCTCCTACAGTTTCTCTCCCACAATGCCATTCAAACTTCAAACGTTGGCAAAAAAAACATGTTCCCTAAATTTGTGTGAGAAGGTTCCAGAATCTTTGGAGACCCACAAATGTTCTACTACCCAGCATTCACATACTTTTCCCGATAAAAATGTTACCCTGATATGAACTGCCCCTACCCCTGACCCCCCACCTCAGAGCAGCAGGGGCAAGATTTCTAACCCCCTGGCTCCTGAATTCAGTAAATGCACCAATATGAATTAGAAACCCAAATGGACTTCAACCCATACACAATCCCCTGAGCAGGACTGTGCATTATTTCTGTCTAATCAGTCCCACAAGATTGATTCAGGGATACAGTGGAACACAAAACCCTCCTTCATCGATGAATAACCTACTCAGACTAGCACTAAGAAACAGGAGAGATACTTAAAAATGTTTATTTTAAAATCTTTGTCTTATGTATAAAATATGAACAATAACCACATAAAGCACAAAAAGGAATGGAGCATTGCGTGTCATGATCAGTGAAAACAGCAATAACAATTCCAATATGGTTATCGAGTTCCTCACATACTAACTCCCAAAAGCTATTTCTAAGCAGTATACTAAAGTTTAGCTGAAGCAGTATATAGCAAGCCTGTTGTTCCCTCAAGAAGGATCACACATCATACCTATTTTCATCAAGAAAATAGCAACTCAGCTATTTTCCATCACAACTTGCCTGGGAATGAAAAAGGTGGTAGGCTGAATGCCGCTTCTCTGTATTGCACCTGCGTCGCTTCCAATCGAGGATGGTTGTTGCTGCAAACTAGTGTGACTTTTGGCTTGAAAATCCTAGCAAGAAGCCCTTCCACACTATCGTCAGATTCCTGAGTTTGAATAGTATCTGACCAGCAATTTCTTTTATTTAAAAAAAACAAACTTGCAGACACTATAGCATCAAAAAAATAAATAGAAATTGTGATAAATACATCAGCTTGATTCACATATTGATTATACACACCTAAAACTGAAATACAGTGAGCATCCATGATGTTATGGCACAGCCCATTACTGAAAACAATGCAATATGTCAGCCTAGTTAATAAGCAGATATGGTGCCAACAATTCTGCGCTTGTTCTAAAAAACTTTACATTTTCCAAAAAGAGATAAAAGAATCTGGTGCAAGCACAGAATGAAAATAGAAGAGACTTAAAAAGTAACCGTTACATTACTTACAACCTCCCCGGAATGTTAATTGAGATAGCTGCATTTCGAGCCATTGATAGCATAAGATAAACAAAAATGCGTATTATTATATTTATAAATTATCACATAAAAACTTTTATATTCACATTGCTAAATTAAAAAAAAATCTGGAAAATAATTTTATTTCTTACTAATGCAGCGGGGTGCAAAATTGATAAAAATAGAAAAATGGCACTTACTCTCTTCATTTTGTTTCAGAAAAGCAGGAACAGTGCTTTCTATTTTGTGCTGGAAAGTCATTTGAACTTTGTTAAGCCCATCCCGATCGTTGGTGTGTTCATGTGCTCTGCATATCCAGGGGCCCTTGTAATAAAAGCTGCGGCACTAGAAGTGGCAAAAGAATGGTCAAGGCGATGACCATTTGCTTGCAGTGATAGCATGCCCGGTCCTTAGTAAGTAAACTTACAAGGGGACGCGTATAGGCCGATGAACCTTTTGATTTGCATGAAGTATCCTAGTCATGCATTAACTGATGTTTATCAATAGTCAATACTCATCTCAATGACCATTAAGGAAAACATTAATCGTCAATCAATATTGCTAACATTTCATGAGTAAACACAACTCAATATACTTTTTAACACGTCTTATTTCCCTATTAGTTACAATTCTAATGCATGCGGTTAACTTGAACTTTATTCAATCCACTCAGTAATAATTCATTAATGATCACCAATAACATACACTAATTAGAATTTGTGAAAATAGACATTCTAATTCTTCAGCATACGCCAAGAAAGAAGAATATGTCAACATTAATAGCAGAGTTCAGCAAATCAGTCCATCAATCACTTGTCACTATATGTCAATGTCCCATTTAAAAGCAACCCTTATCTATCCCAGATTAGCATTAGCATGTGGGACTTCATGCAAAAACAGTTTAGAATATGAATTTGGAAAAACATCTAACTAGGAGAAAAACTATATAACAGCGCAGTTGGTACCTAGAAAGAAAAGGCACAAAAGTTAACCAGTCACATTGTCAAAGCTACCTATCCACAGTAAGGATCAGCAACAAAGTCCATCTTCGTCTTCAGGTCATCAATCGATCAGCAACACATCAGGCTCTCAGGAGCTTGAGCCCAATGACAAAGTCTCGAATTGCATCTTCTGACATCTGCATCAGCTCTCCCCTCACATCTCCAGTTTTTGCCCCTTGTCATGACATTATATCACAGTTGCCCAGTCCATCCCCCTAATTCCTAATTGACCAGTTAATCACCAATTATTACCCTAACCAATAATTCTTATTTAACAAATCTATGAATTCTAAGATTACACCGTTCTCAGTTCGTTGATTGGTTCACTGTACGATGTCCTCATCATCCGGCTTGTCAGGTATCGAAAATGTTGCATCTTCTTCTCCAGTCAGTGTCTCTATTGTTCGAGTCCTGGGAAAGTACATCCCGTTTACTCTACACAATCTATGTTTCAATTTGCCTCCATCATCTCCTGTTCGTCGGTTCCTTGCAGAAAATTCTAGCTAAGCAGGCTTTATTAACATGAGCAGTTCAGGATCAGTTCAACATCTCACGGTTATTCAGCTTCTGCACGAGGCCTGGCAAAAGTAGGCCACAACTTCGGCTAAGTTAGCTCTACAATATAATGTAAAACACACGTTATACATTTCAATATGGCATATTACTACATTATTTTTATGCATGTTCATTATTTCACACAGTTTTAGTAGAACTTGTGAACAGTGGAAGCCACTCGTCGTGGGCACATTTTCAAATGTGCACATTAATTTCTCTAAATTAATAATTTCTACCATTTTCTCATTAATTAATAATGCATAACACTCATTAATAATTTTAATTAGCACATCTGCTTCAGCAATTCCTCCTCTGATGACTAAATATATCAAACTACTCTACTATCATCCTTTTCACAACTGTGGGCCAGATGTAGGAAGCCAAAAGATTGCGAGTCGTAAATTGTGAGTCATTGCAACTCGCAATTTCCGACTCGCAAAATGGTATTCAACAAGAAAAAGCGACTTCATTTTGCGACTCGCAAATGAAGTCGCACCGCAGATTGCGAGTCCGCTGTTAGCAAGGTCGCTTTTTGCGACCTCGCTAAAAACGGACTTGCAAATTGCGAGTGGGTATCGCAAATTGCAACTGTGCCGCAAATTGCATGCAGGTGCAGCAAAACAGTTTGAAAAACACTTCCTGGCTCTTGCTGAGGACATCAGAGCCAGGAAGACATCAAATACACCTGGGAGGAGGGAGGACCACACCCTTTTCTAACTGCTGAGCAACCACCTGGAGGAACAGCAGCAACAATGGAAGACTCAGGCAGTGCAGGCAGGAAGAGAAAATTGAAGTTCTCTGAAAAGGAACTAGGGGCCAGATGTAGCAAAGGGTTTTTCCCATTCTGTGTCAATGGGAAAATGTGTTCGTACATATGGCCCTAGAGGTGCTGACAGAGGAATGCTGCCAGCACCATGACCAGCTGTTTGGAAAGGCTGCCCTGAGTGTTCCAGACACGGAAAAGAGGAGAATCTAGCAGGACATCCAGGAGAGGGTCAACGCCATAGGGGTAAGCCACAGAAGTATAGAGGAAATAAAAAAACGGTGGTATGACCTGGGCTCCAGGACAAAGGAGAGGGTGGCAGAGCGCCTCACGTAGATGAGGGGCACAGGAGGAGGCCCATCCACCGTCCCACCACCCACAGCCATGGAGGAACTGGTAGAACAGACCCTTGAGCCTGAGGCAGTGTCAGGAATGGGAGTACTGGACACGTCAGCGCCAGGGACATCAAAAAGTGAGTACCATGAAACATGCATGTCCACCCATAAATGCTATACCCCCACCCACCCAGTACACAACAGCATGCACAACCAAACTAGCTCCATTCCAGACTTGCAACCACCAGAATGGTGCATTATGGGCAATGTAGTACAGTAGTCCGCTTATAGGCAACTGTTTAATAGGAGGCATACAACAGATGTTATATACTGACAGTGTGTTCCCTATGTTCCACAGGTCTCCCACAAGACACCCCCACCAGCCAAACCGTCCAGGGTGAAGAAAGCAGCCAACAGGCAGGGCAGGAGTCTGAAGCAGCCACTACAGGGCCCAGCACCACACCACCACAGTTCCCTCCAGCTGAGCAAATGGACATGGTGGAAATAGACACAGCACCTGGTCTCAGCCACAGTGTCAGACAGCAGGACCCCGAAGCACCACCGCGTCGCAGACACAGACTCCATGTCCAAGCAGTGTCCCAGGAGGATATAGGTGACTCATCCATATCTGCAGCTGAGGCAGCCCTCATATCTGGTCAGCGCCTGCAAACAAGGCAGATGAGAATCATTTCTGGGGCAATACAACGGATGGAACATAATTTCACAAATGGGCTGGCACAAGTGAACACACAGTTCACACGTTTGAACTAAAATATCGGTGACCTTGCTCTATCCATACGGAAACTGGTGACAGAACTGGTGTCAGAGAGGCAGAGTGCAAGGCGCCGTGAGCGGCAACTGGTACACAGATTGGACCGCATGGCTGCATCCATCGTCCGTCTCGCAGTGAACACCACAGGGCTGTCACGCCGTACTGTGAGCTTGCAGGTGGAATTGGGCCACTTTGCAGGGGATGTGGCTCTGGGACTGGGTCACATTAGCCACGCTGTGGACATGCTGGAGGCTAGACAGGTGGCTAGGGGCACGGCAGAGACACCTCAGGACAGTAAGGAGGGGTCCACCATCAGCAGCGCATCTGCCACAGACACATGTGTCTTGCGGAGAGGCAGTGCACATCGGGGGTTTGCTGACACACCTAGCACAAGCCATGCTGGGCGTCCCAGGCGGAGGTGTTAGGCCCAAGCACTGCAGGACACATGAGGCACATGGAGTGAATGTGTCCTCATTGAGTGTGGCCATTTACAGCCCCTTAACAAAAGTTCAGTTCTTTACTTATTAGGTTCACTTAATAAAAAGTATTGTTTGATCCACTTCACAGCTGGGCTCTTTGTGTGTGACATTATTGTGTGTGGTGACAGTTACCACGTACCTTCCAAAGTATTGGTTTGCAATGTGGTCCCGTCTCTGTCTGCCTTGATTTGCAATGCTTCTATCCCCAGGCTGGCGATGTGGTAGCTCTTGCTCGTCATCCTCCGAATCTGGGTCTTCAGGGGTGAGATGTAGCCCACGTCTGGTGGCAATGTTGTGCAGTATAGCGCATGCGCCAACTATCTTGAAAGCAGTTATTGGGGCATACTGGAGCGCACCTCCACTTCTGTGGAGGCATCGGAATCACACCTTTAACAGTCCAAAGGTCCTCTCTATGGCATTTCTGGTCCTCCTATGTGCACTGTTATATCGCCTCTCATTTTCATTGCTGGGTGTTAGGTACGGGGTAAGTAGCCATGGTCTTAGCGCATATGCACTGTCACCTGTTTGGCAAAAATGAACAATGTTAGCAGGGCATGGATGGTTTCTACAGTGACCTGTGTGTATGGCTTCAGGGTGTCTGCAGCAATACCTAATAGATATCTGTCTCCAAACTCCCCACGTTCTAGGCGTTGGTGTATCCCACTGTGCCTGAAAATGTAAGAGTCATGTGTACTCCCTGGAAATTTGGCTACCATGTCAGTGATGACATAATGGGCGTCACATACCACCTGGATGTTCAGTGAGTGGGTACACTTCTGGTTGCGGAACAGATGTTCCAGATTTGCAGGAGGGCAGATTTGTATACGTGTCCCGTCCACACACCCTATTACATGTGGGAAGTTGGCAATTCTGTAGAATTCCAACTTGGTGCTGTTGATTTCTGCCTAATTCCTGGGTAGGTATATGTGTCTGGACATGTTTGTGAGTATGGCATCTAAGAAATATCTGAAGAACCGTGAGAGTGCACTTTGAGATACCCCACCTGTCACAGCAATGACCCCCTGATAGCTACCCGAGGCCAAGAGGTGCAGTGAGCATAGCACTTGCACATGTGTGGGGATGGCACTGCCGCGCACAGTCTGCCGTTGAAGCTGCGGATTGAGTAGATCTATTAATTCTAATATTGCTGCACTGCCGAGTCTGTATTTATCATAAATCTGCTCCTCAGTTTGTTGGAATAGTGTCTGTCTGGTTCTGTATATCCTCTCATGTCTCTGGCTCTTCCTCCTCCTCTGCTGTGCGGCGTGGACTCTCCTCCTCCTTGCTATCACATATATTTCAGCCATTTTGAGTAACCCAGATGCCTTCTGGGTCTCCTTTTATACCTTGGTTCTGGTTACCACCTGCTCTGAGTTAGTGGTAATTTGGGTGTGCAAATTGGGCTTTTTGCGACTAGTCGCAATTTGCGATTGGCTTTTTCATATGGTTTGCGACTCGCAAATTGCGTCTCCCTATTTGCGAGTCGCATAATGGGCTCGCAAAATTTGCGAGTTGGTAATGTCTCACGTCGCGAATTTGCGATTCAGAAATGGGGTTTTTGCATCCAAATTCCGAATTTTGCGGGGTCGCAAATTGCGATTCGGGCCATTTGCAACTCGCAAATTTTTGCTACATCTGGCCCTAAGTCTCTTATCTTCTTATCATTATCTGGTATACATGAGCAGCAATGCCTAGAGTTAATCATTTTACAGACTCTGCCGGCCTTTCGATAGAAGGATATCTAAAGCAAGGTGATTCTGAAGTGTCATAACTCTATCCACAGCTAATTCAGTATCTATCAGGAGTATTGCCCCTGTAAAATTTGTCAACATGTTATCCACAATAGTAGACAACTTTCGTATCTTGATCGAATTCAGAATGACTCCTACTGAAGGAATTACTGCACCAAAGATATCTCCCTGCAGAAGAGGATTACCTCCTCTGTCGCTTTTGATGTCATTCAGTCAATTTCGGTAGCTTCTTTAGGTCATCTACCTGATAAATCTTTGGGAAAACTATCCCCAAATAACATGTCCCATACCACCCTCTTGGAAGATGGTAATAAGCATTAAATGCACAAATATAATAGATACCAGGAAACGCAGGGTCCTCACCATTCAACATAAAGGTCCACTTACTCTGAAACAAAAACACATGCCTACATTCACTCATTCCCAGAAATATAGTGTCAATGCATGATTTTGGCCTATATATACAAAGCTTCCCTTTGTGTAATGCATCTAATGCTAATTTCCCTTGCGTTTTAATTGCAGTGTAAGCATAATCATTCCTGTAAGTCCTTTTCTTTATACCTTTTTCTTTTAATCCCTTTCTTCTGTCATCAGTATGCCCTATGAAGCTCTTTTCTAAAGGTGTGAGCAAGCATGTAAGATTGTTTCTATGTGCATATGCGGTTCCAAATGTGAGTGTTGGCTCAAAGAATCCCCTAACTAATACTATATCATGATCCTTAGCTACTCTACTCAGATACCTAATAGTAGGAACACACGAAAACACAATGTCATAATTAGAGTAAAAATATTGTATATATTCTTGGAAATAGAATCTTGTTAGTAGCAGACTACAGCTTATTCCATAAGTTAATGGCAAGCTGTGGTACGTAACTCCTTCCTCTACTGATGAAGGAATCTGCTTACACACAAGACAATCCTTCGCATCCATCATTTCAACATACTCAACAAACGATAGAAGACCTCAGAAGAAAGCTCTCCTCTGTCTTATAGACATTCCCACAAACACTACTATAAACAATATCCCACACATAATTGCCAGTCCAACACTCATATATCTACAGCACCTAGCATTTCTAGCTTGAATATTCAACTCGGCCAAGATCTGTAAAGAATCAGAAAGCCGAAGTAACTCTTATATAAAGTGCAGTAAAAATAAAAGATTTCTTCTTTTACAGTTCAGTTTCACACTCATGAACCCTTTTCTTTCGTCAAAATCGATTAGCAGCTTGTCACATCCGGTTTTCAATGTCAAAACTCGGATTATAATGTCTCTTTCAGTTTACTTTTTTTCAACAGTCTCTTTAAGGCTTTTCAGATTAGTTCACCAATTCAGCTTTCTGATCACCTTTAGGTTACATCAAAGTACTGACTCAGAACTTCTCTATCAAAACAAAAGGACATAAACTCGTATTGCCATTAATTGGTAGTTGCATATGCCCATTCAGGACCTGCGCAACGCCGACTTGCTATTCTTTTTCTTTTCAACTTTCGATCACTACTTGGTTCTCCTTCACTCAATTCTTCTTTTCTTATAGTGTCTACTTCTTCCTCTATTGTTTCATTTATGACCAATTCCTTTTTCTTCCCTATCTGCGATTCAGGCCAATTATCTCCTTTCCTTGATCCTTCTGTAAGTATTCTTCTCAGGATTGGACTGTTCTCCTTCTCTTTCTCTATGGTGTTTTCTCTTGATGGACCTGCAACGGGCTCGGGAGGAGTCGGATCACCTTGACTTTGATCCGTCTCAACTCTTCCCCTCTCTTGGTCTGGCACTTGCTTCTCAGCACCGTCGGCTTCTGGGAGAACCTCTACTAAGCTAGGCTCACCTGCTACATCCGTTGAGATTGATTCTTCCGCACCCTCCTGTAATTCTTCACCTTCGTCTCTTGAGCGGTGATAGAACCATCTTCCACAAGCTCTTGTTCAATATCAGGCTCTCTTTGTTCCTCTTCTGGTTCAGATGGGGTAATTTGCTTCACTGTTGTTGGTGCTCTCAACAATGTTTCTTCATGCTCCTGTGGACACACCACTCTCTTTGTATGACTCTCGTGTATCCAGTTCAAGAGTCCTGCACACTTCACAGCTGTCGTAGTCGTTAGAATCACCTGGTACGGGCCTCTCCAGCGTGTCTCCAAACACTTCTTGCGAACATGTTTTCAGACAACGACCCAGTCTCCGGCTCACAGATTATGTCCTTGATCATGGATGGGTGGCAGGGTGGTGGCCTGCACCTGGTGAGAAAAAGAGCGAACCACATCAGCCAGACTCTTGCAGTAGTCCCACACTATGCCATCTGTAATATTTACAAGTGCTTTGCCTGGAACTGCTAGCAATCTCATAGCTCTTTCCATGAGGATTTCATGGGGCGACAATCTTGTTTTCCTGTCAGGTGTATTTCTCATCAACATCAACACCAAAGGCAATGCATCTGGCCATTTCAGATTTGTAGCTGCACACATTTTTGCAATTCTTGATTTCAAGGTACCATTCATCTGTTCCACTAGTCCTGATGCTTCAGGGCCATAGCTACAATGGAACTTCTGCTCGATGTTTAGTGCTGCACATAAGAGTTTAATAACCTTGTTTGTTGAAGTGAGTTCCCCTATCTGATTCTAAAGAGATCGGAAACCCGAAACATGGTATCAACTCCCTAAGTAACAACTTTGCTATTGGTTGACTGTCATTCCTTTGTGTGGGTTATGCTTCAATCCAGTGACTAACAACACACACAATTACCAACACGTACTTCAAACCTCCACACACAGGCATCTCAATAAAATCCAATTGCATTCTGCTGAATGGTCCGCCTGCTCTTCCAATGTGGCTCAAATTCACCACTGTCCCATTTCCCACATTTAACTGCTGACAAGTTATCCAGCTATGACATGCTGCTTCTGCCGCCTGCCTAAACTTGGAATTGAACCAGTCAATCTTAAGCAAACGAGCCATGGCACACCTCCCAATGTGTGCCTGGCCATGATAATATCTGCCCATCTGCGACAATAAACAATTTGGCAGGACCATCTGACCTTCCTCTGAAACCCAAATCTCATCAGGTCTTTAAATACATTTTAATTTTACCCATAGTCGTTTCTCTTCCTTATCAACATTACTCTGCAATGTTTTCAACTCTTCCAAAGTATCGATCACTTTCAATGCAAAATTTGTACATGTATTTTCTCCCTCTCACATCAATTCCTACTTGTCCTTGAACAATATACAGTTCAATGCGCAAAACCTTGTGACTAGATCCGCATATCCATTCCCTAATGAGATGTAATCCTGTGTCTTTTGGTGTGCACTGCATTTCACCACTGCAGTTTCTTAAGGCAACTGTATTGCATACAGAAATTCCTTTATCCTGTCTCCATTTCTTACTGGTGACCCAGTAGAGATCAGGAAACCTCTTTGCGATAACAATTTACCAAAATCATGAACAATTCCAATCCATATTGGCTATCTATGTAGATAGTGACTCTCAATCTAGCAGGCACATGGCACGTTCTAGTAAGAGCTACCAATTCTGCTACTTGTGCAGAATACACACCTCGAAGCCAAGAGGCTTCTAAAGTATCTGTAATTAAACACATAGCATATCCTGCTCTCAATGTCCCTGTACCATCTCTGATACATGAGCCATCAACAAAGACAATTTGGTCATTTTCTTCTAATAATGTATCTAATATCTGGCCTTGGTTCTGTACATAATTCAATTACCTCGAGACAATCATGCTCAATGTCTTCTTCCTTTTCAATTTCATCAGTATCACTTGGAAGTAATGTTGCCGGGTTCAGCACTGTACATCTTGTCAATGTTATATTTGGAGCACCTAGAATGCTCGTCTCATACCTTGTCAGTCTCACACCAGTCAAATACTGCGTTTTTGTCCTTGTCAGTAAGATCTCAACAGAGTGAGGAACCATTACCGTTAGAGGGTATCCCATCACTACTCCCTCACATTGGGAAAGACTTTGACCAACTGCAACAGCTGTACGCAAACAACCTGGTAAGGCTGCTGCAACTGGGTCCAAGGTAGCTGAAAAATAGTCTACTCGGCAATAAGCACCTCCATGGACCTGTGTCAAGACAGACAAAAAGAACAAGCATCACGTTCATGACAAAACAATGTGAATGGTTTGGTGTAATCAGGCATTCCCAATGCTGGAGCTCTGCACAAATTCTCTCTCAACTCAGTGAACGCTTTCATCTTCTCTTCATCTAGTGTAATGGGATCTGTGACGTCCTTGTGTTGTAGTTTAGCAGCGATTAGATTAAGAATTAGCAGAAGACATCTTGTATTTAGTAACTATTGTGAACATTTCGCGGAATCCATTTTGTATTCATGGCAGCCATTTTCTCTGCCACATGCTGCCATGTGCTCACCATGTGCTCTGTCCTACCTTTCTGTTAACTACTCTTGAAAATCTCCTAGTGACAAGTTATATTTAGCATCTCCCACTTTCGCACATGCTCAGTAAGGTCTGCAGCTGTTAGTCCTTGAAAACTGTTAGCTCCTCCTACCTGTCGACTGTGCATTCCCACATGACCTTACATGTATGCAAGTCTTGTTTCTATAATTGTACCACCTCCTTTTAGCCCCTGCGTGGGTATAAAAGGACCATGCTCTCTCAGTTCAGTGTGCTACTTCAAACATTACCAAAGGGTGCTGTTTGAACTGTGGTGCCACCTCCTGAGGTTTAATAAACTTTGTCTTTTATTTCAGTTTCTGTGCCAACTTCTTCCTACATGGTCTGAGGACTTTGTGCAGAGAAAGGTGAACCCCTTGCACTAGTAGGCCTTGCTGAGGCTTACTTCAACAAATTGGCGCCCGAACAGGGACTCATCGGCGACTCGGATGCCCAACGGATTGGTCGCGACGAAGGATTGGGATCTCGCTGCGGACAATCAATGCCTGAGGAGACCTGAGTCTTGGCAACCACGGCGTTTTTCCCTTCTTTCTGATTTGACCATCCAGGTGGCGCCGGTCCTCGACTGAGATCCTTTTTGTTCATTCGTCATGGAGTGACCATTTGGTCGATTTTAGAACTTGGCAGTTGGAACCTGGACACCCTGTGATTGGTAAGAGCCGTTTTACGGCACTTGCTGTAGGTCTTGATGCCTTTGTTTGGTAATGTAGTTTAGCACTACTTACTGTGGCTCTCGTGTTTTGGGTGACTAGTCAATTTGTGTCTTTTGAATTGATATATAAATTGCAATTTATATAGGCAGGTAATGAGGAGAATTTTCTCCAATTTAATTTTGATTTGAACGGCACCTTAAGTGCTACTTTGATTATAATATTGCATATTCTGCACTATTTTTGGCATGCCTGTTTTTAGCGCACTTCGTAGGATGTGTTGCTTTTGTAATGGTACCAATTTGAGACTGGAAGAATCGCAACCGGCACCCCCAGAGGGGACGCCCAATAGAGATATGTATGTTAAACATGGTCTTTCTTCTATAATGTACAGCACATTATGGAATAAATACACTCGTGCGGATCCTGAGTTACGTTGGCCTATGCATGGGTCATTTGATTTGCGAAAGATTGAGTATGTGGAACAATGTATGTGTAAGCGAAAGTCTAGGCAAGATATGTTTGACTGTGTACGAATGTGGGAGAAAGAAGTGCGTGGACAAGTGAAGCGTGAGCAAGCCTTGCTTGAGAAAGAGCAGCGGAAGAATGTATATGTGAAAGCATTGGAAATGAGAAAGAAAGAAATAAATGACTTAAAGGAGCTAGAAGAGAAAGAACGTAAATTACAGGTAACTGGCCAATATACAGTTAGGCAACCTCTCTATCCTATCCTTAATAAACCACATGATGATTTTTTGTTACTAGATTGCCCTCCACCTCCGTATGTCGTTCCTTCTGCCCCTCATGAGTTAGCTAAGGTCTCCAGTTCGGAGCAACAGAAGATGCGAGACAGTCGCTCTATGTTGCCTGCTGACCGTGCGTCTGAGCTTAGATCTATTGCTCGCAAAACAATTCGTAGCGTTGTCTCTGCTTCTGAACTTTTAGACAACATGAAAGGGTGGACGGAAAAGGAGCAGCTATATTTTACTGAGGCATTTGGCTCAGAAGTTACTGAACTATATCGGAAATATTCTGATGAGTTAGAGCCCGATGATGTAGCAGCTGATCATAAGCAAATGCGTGATGGTCTTTTTGTTTTCTCCCAGGTGGCTGATGCAATCAGGCATTTGGTGAAATTATGTGTTACGGCAGTCCGCTTGCAAGAGGAGAAAAGGGCTGTGGACGTAGCTGCACGGACATCTCAGACCGGTGGGGTGCAAGCTTCCATCTTCGGAACAGATAAGACTATGATAGTTCACGCGAAACCAATGCGGGAGGCTGCGCCTTTGTATGTTCCTCCTAAAGGATTGGGTACAAGTGATGATAAAACTTCTGTTGATGCTAAGGGTTATTTTATTTATAATTGGGTGTATACTCCTTGGAATAGGGCAGATGTAATGGCACTTACAACAGCATTACCTGACCCGCGGAAAAATCCAGCCGCCTTTTATGAGGAAGTTGAGGGAGCAATTAGTTCTTGTACTATGACTTTGGCTGACATTGATTTATTTTTCGGATTGATATTACCGCCAGGTATGTGGAGAACTGTTCGTAAAGTTGATGATCGTGTAGTTTTTGGGGCGTCATGGAAAGAATTAGAACAGATGGACGGGGATAGGGAACCTGCGAAAAAGCCATATCAGTTGATTCTAGATCTTCCCGCAGCCATATTAGTTAAGTTAAAAACGATTATTCCCCCTAAAAAGATAGATTGGACTGTTTTAGCGTCTTGTAAGCAAAAGGCAGATGAATCGGTCTCTGATTTCTTTACACGCTTTGAAGGATTTCATGATTTTAGCGGCCAGTTATTGTCAGATGATACGGGCAGACATTTGTTTGTCGATAAATATGTCGCAAATCTGTTACCAGGAATAGCTAGTCGTCTAAAAGCTAGTGAAAGTTCATGGACTACCTCTACTCCGGTTTCTCTTTTGACTATAGCTCAGTATTATGAACGTCAGGAATTAGAAGCAAAAGGTAGCGAGGATAAAAAGATTAAAGAATTAAAGACGAAGGTTATGTTGGCTCAAGCTTATGGTCCGCCTTTTAGAGGTAGTGATAGAGGTGGACGTGGATCTTATGGTTCTTCTCACACTCGTTCGAATTTGTCTGTTGATCAGTGTGCGTATTGTAAGAAATTTGGGCATTGGGATGCCGATTGTCCAGCACTACGTGTTCAGCAGTGTTCACGTGGTTGGGGACAAATGAGAAATCGCTCAGGATATTCAGGACCTAGAAGAAGCACGAATGATCATGCTAGGGTTGATGCTAATGTACGAGGGCAGGATGGGTTTAACACTTTTGATAGACGGAACCAATACCAGATGCCTAACCATGTGCAGCCTGATTTCCAAGATTTTGTTTATGCATAGGATTGCCTAGGATGGGGTAAGGAATCAGTTGAAGTTCCAGTAGATCAAAGGGGTCCCTATGTTACAGCACATGTTTTGGGTTCTACTGATCAGTTTCTGGTTGATACAGGAGCTACTCGTAGCGCCTTGTCTAAACAATTGATTCCAAGGGCTCTCCTGTCTGGCTTAACCATTACATCGATAGGTTTCGATGGAACACCTTCCCCTAGCCCATTGTCACAACCACTTGCATTCCATGTTGATAAATTTACTGCTCCATGTCCATTTTTGCTTTCTCCAAATACACCAGACAATATTGTGGGTCTTGATATGCTCAAGTATTTCAGGGCTACAATACGATGCTCTCCTGAAGGGGTGCGTGTTATATTAAATGATAATCATCCTGTGATGGAAAGAGTTTGTCTTGTTAAAGAGGATATTGCATTAGCTTCACTCCCTAGTACTTTGTGGGCTACTTCAGATACTGATGTGGGACAAATGATTATTCCACCGGTACATATTACTGTCAATGAGGGAGCTGTATTGCCACATTTGCCTCAATACAAAATTTCACAGGAGGGCGAAGAAGCACTTACACGAATTGTGCATGATCTTATTGCAGGTGGAGTTGTTGAGGAAGTTCTGTATAATGTTTGTAACAGTCCGATTCTTCCTATTCTGAAAAAGGATGCTGATACCAGGATTTACCGATTCATTACTGATTTACGAGAAGTCAATAAGATTGTGATACCACAATATCCTGTGGTATCTGACATCACAACACTTCTTACTTTGGTTCCCCCGACAGCAACTACATTCTCTGTGATAGATTTGAAGAATGCTTTCTTTTCGATCCCTATTCATCCGATATTTGTTTGGTTTTACTTTGAATAAACAATCATATAGATTTTGCAGAGTTCCTCAAGGCTATACTGAGAGTCCAAGTATTTATAGTCAAGCGTTAAAACAACAACTTGATTCTTTTGTTTTGCCTGAAGGTGTGGCTCTCATACAATATGTCGATGATATTTTGTTGGCGGCTGATACCCCTGAGCAATGTGAAAAGTGCACTTTGTCTTTACTTTCTTTTCTTGCTTCACACCATCATAAAGTGTCACAAAAGAAATTGCAATATTGTAGACCAAAGGTAACCTATTTAGGTCACCTTTTGTCTAAGGAGGGCCATGCACTTACATCAGATCGTATTCAAGCAGTTTTAGACACACCAGTACCCTCTACTCAGAAAGATGTTTGTGCATTCCATGGTCTTACTTCTTTTTGTAGGCAATGGATATTAGGGTTTTCACACATTGCCAAACCTTTGCTAGCACTTTTGACTAAAGATACTCCAATGCCCCTCCCATGGACAGATGAATGTGAGACTGCTTTCCGGCAGCTGCAACAAGCCCTTTGTTCAGCACCAGTGTTAGGTACTCCAGATTACATGAAGCCTTTTGCACTTTACGTACATGAAAAAGATGGATGTGCATTGTCAGTTTTAGTACAGACACATGGCGATAAGCAGCGTCCCTGTGCATATTTTTCAGCAGTACTTGATCCTGTCGCTCGAGCGTTGCCTGGGTGTTTTCGTTCAGTTGCCGCAACAGCTGTGTCAATACGTCAGAGTGAAGGGATAGTTTTGTCACATAAGCTGTTGGTGTTAGTACCCCATGCTGTTGATGCTCTTTTAAATCAAAGACACAACACTTAACCCCTTAGCTGCTGGGCCTTTTCCCCCCCAGTGCTGAGCCCTTTTTTGGCTATTTGGGGTAGTTCGCGCTTAGGGCTTCATAACTTTTTGTCCACATAAGCTAACCACGCCAAATTTGCGTCCTTTTTTTCCAACATCCTAGGGATTCTAATGGTACCCAGAGTTTGTGGTTTTCCTTGGAGGAGACCAAGAAAATAGCCAAACTACAGTGAAAATTTTGTTTTTTCCAAAAAAATGGGAAAAAAGGGCAGCCGAAGAAGGCTTGTGGTTTTTTCCCTGAAAATGCCATCAACAAAGGGTTTCTGGTGCTGAAATCACTATCTTCCCACCTTTCAGGAATGGGCAGACTTGAATCAGAAAACCACATTTTTCAACCCAAATTTGGCATTTTACTGGGACATACCCCATTTTTACTATATTTGGTGCTTTCAGCCTCATTCCAGTTAGTGACCGGAATGGGTGTGAAACCAATGCTGGATCCCGGAATGCTAAACATTTCTGAAAACTAGTCAAAATTCTGAATTCAACAAGGGGTCATTTGTGTAGATCCTACAAGGTTTTCCTACAGAAAATAACAGCTGAAATAAAAAAATATTGAAATTGAGCTGAAAACAACAGTCATTTTTCTTTATGTTTTACTCTGTAACTTTTTCCTGCGATGTCAGATTTCTGAAAGCAATATACCGTTTTGTCTGCTGGACTCTTCTGGTTGCGGGGATATAAAGGGCTTGTAGGTTCATCAAGAACCCTAGGTACCCAGAGCCAATAAATGAGCTGCACCCTGCAGTTGGTTTTCATTCTATACTGGGTATACAGCAATTCATTTGCTGAAATATGAAGAGTGAAAAAGAGGTATCAAGAAAACCTTTGCATTTCCAAAATGGGATCAAGATAAGGTTTTGAGGAGCAGTGGTTATTTGCACATCGCTGAATGCCGAGGTGCCCATACTAGCATGTGAATTGCAGGGCATTTCTCAAATAGACGTCTTTTTTACACACTCTCTTATATTTGGAAGGAAAAAATGTAGAGAAAGATAAGGGGCAATAACACTTGTTTTGCTATTCTATGTTCCCCCAAGTCTCCCGATAAAAATGATACCTCACTTGTGTGGGTAGGCCTAGCGCCCACGACAGGAAACGCCCCAAAGCGCAACGTGGACACATCCAAATTTTTGGAAGAAAACAGAGGTGTTATTTGCGAAGTGCCTACCTGTAGATTTTGGCCTCTAGCTCAGCCGGCACCTAGGGAAACCTACCAAACCTGTGCATTTCTGAAAACTAGAGACCTAGGGGAATCCAAGGAGGGGTGACTTGCGGGGCTCGGACCAGGTTCTGTTACCCAGAATCCTTTGCAAACCTCATAAAGTGGCTAAAAAAACAAGTTTTCCTCACATTTCGGTGACAGAAAGTTCTGGAATCTGAGAGGAGCCACAAATTTCCTTCCACCCAGCGTTCCCCCAAGTTTCCCGATAAAAATGATACCTCACTTGTGTGGGTAGGCCTAGCGCCCGCGACAGGAAACGCCCCAAAGCGCAATGTGGACACATCCAAATTTTTGGAAGAAAACAGAGGTGTTTTTTGCGAAGTGCCTACCTGTAGATTTTGGCCTCTAGCTCAGCCGGCACCTAGGGAAACCTACCAAACCTGTGCATTTCTGAAAACTAGAGACCTAGGGGAATCCAAGGAGGGGTGACTTGCGGGGCTCGGACCAGGTTCTGTTACCCAGAATCCTTTGCAAACCTCAAAAAGTGGCTAAAAAAACAAGTTTTCCTCACATTTCGGTGACAGAAAGTTCTGGAATCTGAGAGGAGCCACAAATTTCCTTCCACCCAGCGTTCCCCCAAGTCTCCCGATAAAAATTATGCCTCACTTGTGTGGGTAGGCCTAGCGCCCGCGACAGGAAACGCCCCAAAGCGCAACGTGGACACATCCACATTTTTGGAAGAAAACAGAGGTGTTTTTTGCGAAGTACCTACCTGTAGATTTTGCCTCTAGCTCAGCCGGCACCTAGGGAACCCTACCAAACCTGTGCATTTCTGAAAACTAGAGACCTAGGGGAATCCAAGGAGGGGTGACTTGCGGGGCTCGGACCAGGTTCTGTTACCCAGAATCCTTTGCAAACCTCAAAAAGTGGCTAAAAAAACAAGTTTTCCTCACATTTCGGTGACAGAAAGTTCTGGAATCTGAGAGGAGCCACAAATTTCCTTCCACCCAGCGTTCCCCCAAGTCTCCCGATAAAAATGATACCTCACTTGTGTGGGTAGGCCTAGCGACCGCGACAGGAAACGCCCCAAAGCGCAACGTGGACACATCCAAATTTTGGGAAGAAAACAGAGGTGTTTTTTCCGAAGTGCCTACCTGTAGATTTTGCCTCTAGCTCAGCCGGCACCTAGGGAACCCTACCAAACCTGTGCATTTCTGAAAACTAGAGACCTAGGGGAATCCAAGGAGGGGTGACTTGCGGGGCTCGGACCAGGTTCTGTTACCCAGAATCCTTTGCAAACCTCAAATAGTGGCTAAAAAAATACATGTTCCTCACATTTCTGTGGCAGAAAGTTCTGGAATCTGAGAGGAGCCACAAATTTCCTTCCACCCAGCGTTCCCCCAAGTCTCCCGATAAAAATGATACCTCACTTGTGTGGGTAGGCCTAGCGCCCGCGACAGGAAACGCCCCAAAGCGCAACGTGGACACATCCAAATTTTTGGAAGAAAACAGAGGTGTTTTTTGCGAAGTGCCTACCTGTAGATTTTGGCCTCTAGCTCAGCCGGCACCTAGGGAAACCTACCAAACCTGTGCATTTCTGAAAACTAGAGACCTAGGGGAATCCAAGGAGGGGTGACTTGCGGGGCTCGGACCAGGTTCTGTTACCCAGAATCCTTTGCAAATCTCAAAAAGTGGCTAAAAAAACAAGTTTTCCTCACATTTCGGTGACAGAAAGTTCTGGAATCTGAGAGGAGCCACAAATTTCCTTCCACCCCGCGTTCCCCCAAGTCTCCCGATAAAAATGATACCTCACTTGTGTGGGTAGGCCTAGCGCCCGCGACAGGAAACGCCCCAAAGCGCAACGTGGACACATCCACATTTTTGGAAGAAAACAGAGGTGTTTATTGCAAAGTGCCTACCTGTAGATTTTGGCCTCTAGCTCAGCCGGCACCTAGGGAAACCAACCAAACCTGTGCATTTCTGGAAACTAGAGACCTAGGGGAATCCAAGGAGGGGTGACTTGCGGGGCTCGGACCAGGTTCTGTTAGCCAGAATCCTTTGCAAATCTCAAAAAGTGGCTAAAAAAACAAGTTTTCCTCACATTTCGGTGACAGAAAGTTCTGGAATCTGAGAGGAGCCACAAATTTCCTTCCACCCCGCGTTCCCCCAAGTCTCCCGATAAAAATGATACCTCACTTGTGTGGGTAGGCCTAGCGCCCGCGACAGGAAACGCCCCAAATCGCAACGTGGACACATCCAAATTTTTGGAAGAAAACAGAGGTGTTTTTTGCGAAGTGCCTACCTGTAGATTTTGGCCTCTAGCTCAGCCGGCACCTAGGGAAACCTACCAAACCTGTGCATTTCTGAAAACTAGAGACCTAGGGGAATCCAAGGAGGGGTGACTTGCGGGGCTCGGACCAGGTTCTGTTACCCAGAATCCTTTGCAAATCTCAAAAAGTGGCTAAAAAAACAAGTTTTCCTCACATTTCGGTGACAGAAAGTTCTGGAATCTGAGAGGAGCCACAAATTTCCTTCCACCCCGCGTTCCCCCAAGTCTCCCGATAAAAATGATACCTCACTTGTGTGGGTAGGCCTAGCGCCCGCGACAGGAAACGCCCCAAAGCGCAACGTGGACACATCCACATTTTTGGAAGAAAACAGAGGTGTTTATTGCAAAGTGCCTACCTGTAGATTTTGGCCTCTAGCTCAGCCGGCACCTAGGGAAACCAACCAAACCTGTGCATTTCTGGAAACTAGAGACCTAGGGGAATCCAAGGAGGGGTGACTTGCGGGGCTCGGACCAGGTTCTGTTAGCCAGAATCCTTTGCAAATCTCAAAAAGTGGCTAAAAAAACAAGTTTTCCTCACATTTCGGTGACAGAAAGTTCTGGAATCTGAGAGAAGCCACAAATTTCCTTCCACCCCGCGTTCCCCCAAGTCTCCCGATAAAAATGATACCTCACTTGTGTGGGTAGGCCTAGCGCCCGCGACAGGAAACGCCCCAAATCGCAACGTGGACACATCCAAATTTTTGGAAGAAAACAGAGGTGTTTATTGCAAAGTGCCTACCTGTAGATTTTGGCCTCTAGCTCAGCCGGCACCTAGGGAAACCAACCAAACCTGTGCATTTCTGAAAACTAGAGACCTAGGGGAATCCAAGGAGGGGTGACTTGCGGGGCTCGGACCAGGTTCTGTTACCCAGAATCCTTTGCAAATCTCAAAAAGTGGCTAAAAAAACAAGTTTTCCTCACATTTCGGTGACAGAAAGTTCTGGAATCTGAGAGGAGCCACAAATTTCCTTCCACCCAGCGTTCCCCCAAGTCTCCCGATAAAAATGATACCTCACTTGTGTGGGTAGGCCTAGCGCCTGCGACAGGAAACGCCCCAAAGCGCAACGTGGACACATCCACATTTTTGGAAGAAAACAGAGGTGTTTATTGCGAAGTGCCTACCTGTAGATTTTGGCCTCTACCTCAGCCGGCAACTAGGGAAACCTACCAAACCTGTGCATTTCTGAAAACTAGAGACCTAGGGGAATCCAAGGAGGGGTGACTTGCGAGGCTCGGACCAGGTTCTGTTACCCAGAATCCTTTGCAAATCTCAAAAAGTGGCTAAAAAAACAAGTTTTCCTCACATTTCGGTGACAGAAAGTTCTGGAATCTGAGAGGAGCCACAAATTTCCTTCCACCCAGCGTTCCCCCAAGTCTCCCGATAAAAATGATACCTCACTTGTGTGGGTAGGCCTAGCGCCTGCGACAGGAAATGCCCCAAAGCGCAACGTGGACACATCCAAATTTTTTGAAGATAACAGAGGTGTTTATTGCGAAGTGCCTACCTGTAGATTTTGGCCTCTAGCTCAGCCGGCACCTAGGAAAACCTACCAAACCTGTGCATTTCTGAAAACTAGAGACCTAGGGGAATCCAAGGAGGGGTAACTTGCGGGGCTCGGGCCAGGTTCTGTTACCCAGAATCCTTTGCAAACCTCAAAATTTGGCTAAAAAAACACACGTTCCTCACATTTCTGTGGCAGAAAGTTCTGGAATCTGAGAGGAGCCACAAATTTCCTTCCACCCAGCGTTCCCCCAAGTCTCCCGATAAAAATGATACCTCACTTGTGTGGGTAGGCCTAGCGCCCGCGACAGGAAATGCCCCAAAGCGCAACGTGGACACATCCAAATTTTTGGAAGAAAACAGAGGTGTTTTTTGCGAAGTGCCTACCTGTAGATTTTGGCCTCTAGCTCAGCCGGCACCTAGGAAAACCTACCACACCTGTGCATTTCTGAAAACTAGAGACCTAGGGGAATCTAAGGAGGGGTGACTTGCGGGGCTCGGACCAGGTTCTGTTACCCAGAATCCTTTGCAAACCTCAAAAAGTGGCTAAAAAAACAAGTTTATCTCACATTTCAGTGACAGAAAGTTCTGGAATCTGAGAGGAGCCACAAATTTCCTTCTACCCCGCGTTCCCCCAAGTCTCCCGATAAAAATGATACCTCACTTGTGTGGGTAGGCCTAGCGCCCGCGACAGGAAACGCCCCAAAGCGCAACGTGGACACATCCACATTTTTGGAAGAAAACAGAGGTGTTTATTGCAAAGTGCCTACCTGTAGATTTTGGCCTCTAGCTCAGCCGGCACCTAGGGAAACCAACCAAACCTGTGCATTTCTGGAAACTAGAGACCTAGGGGAATCCAAGGAGGGGTGACTTGCGGGTCTCGGACCAGGTTCTGTTAGCCAGAATCCTTTGCAAATCTCAAAAAGTGGCTAAAAAAACAAGTTTTCCTCACATTTCGGTGACAGAAAGTTCTGGAATCTGAGAGGAGCCACAAATTTCCTTCCACCCCGCGTTCCCCCAAGTCTCCCGATAAAAATGATACCTCACTTGTGTGGGTAGGCCTAGCGCCCGCGACAGGAAACGCCCCAAATCGCAACGTGGACACATCCAAATTTTTGGAAGAAAACAGAGGTGTTTATTGCAAAGTGCCTACCTGTAGATTTTGGCCTCTAGCTCAGCCGGCACCTAGGGAAACCAACCAAACCTGTGCATTTCTGAAAACTAGAGACCTAGGGGAATCCAAGGAGGGGTGACTTGCGGGGCTCGGACCAGGTTCTGTTACCCAGAATCCTTTGCAAATCTCAAAAAGTGGCTAAAAAAACAAGTTTTCCTCACATTTCGGTGACAGAAAGTTCTGGAATCTGAGAGGAGCCACAAATTTCCTTCCACCCAGCGTTCCCCCAAGTCTCCCGATAAAAATTATACCTCACTTGTGTGGGTAGGCCTAGCGCCTGCGACAGGAAACGCCCCAAAGCGCAACGTGGACACATCCACATTTTTGGAAGAAAACAGAGGTGTTTATTGCGAAGTGCCTACCTGTAGGTTTTGGCCTCTAGCTCAGCCGGCAACTAGGGAAACCTACCAAACCTGTGCATTTCTGAAAACTAGAGACCTACGGGAATCCAAGGAGGGGTGACTTGCGGGGCTCGGACCAGGTTCTGTTACCCAGAATCCTTTGCAAATCTCAAAAAGTGGCTAAAAAAACAAGTTTTCCTCACATTTCGGTGACAGAAAGTTCTGGAATCTGAGAGGAGCCACAAATTTCCTTCCACCCAGCGTTCCCCCAAGTCTCCCGATAAAAATGATACCTCACTTGTGTGGGTAGGCCTAGCGCCCGCGACAGGAAACGCCCCAAAGCGCAACGTGGACACATCCAAATTTTTGGAAGAAAACAGAGGTGTTTTTTGCGAAGTGCCTACCTGTAGATTTTGGCCTCTAGCTCAGCCGGCAACTAGGGAAACCTACCAAACCTGTGCATTTCTGAAAACTAGAGACCTAGGGGAATCCAAGGAGGGGTGACTTGCGGGGCTCGGACCAGGTTCTGTTACCCAGAATCCTTTGCAAACCTCAAAAAGTGGCTAATAAAACAAGTTTTCCTCACATTTCGGTGACAGAAAGTTCTGGAATCTGAGAGGAGCCACAAATTTCCTTCCACCCAGCGTTCCCCCAAGTCTCCCGATAAAAATGATACCTCACTTGTGTGGGTAGGCCTAGCGCCTGCGACAGGAAACGCCCCAAAGCGCAACGTGGACATATCCAAATTTTTGGAAGAAAACAGAGGTGTTTATTGCGAAGTGCCTACCTGTAGATTTTGGCCTCTAGCTCAGGCGGCACCTAGGAAAACCTACCACACCTGTGCATTTCTGAAAACTAGAGACCTAGGGGAATCTAAGGAGGGGTGACTTGCGGGGCTCGGACCAGGTTCTGTTACCCAGAATCCTTTGCAAACCTCAAAAAGTGGCTAAAAAAACAAGTTTTCCTCACATTTCAGTGACAGAAAGTTCTGGAATCTGAGAGGAGCCACAAATTTCCTTCTACCCCGCGTTCCCCCAAGTCTCCCGATAAAAATGATACCTCACTTGTGTGGGTAGGCCTAGCGCCCGCGACAGGAAACGCCCCAAAGCGCAACGTGGACACATCCACATTTTTGGAAGAAAACAGAGGTGTTTATTGCAAAGTGCCTACCTGTAGATTTTGGCCTCTAGCTCAGCCGGCACCTAGGGAAACCAACCAAACCTGTGCATTTCTGGAAACTAGAGACCTAGGGGAATCCAATGAGGGGTGACTTGCGGGTCTCGGACCAGGTTCTGTTAGCCAGAATCCTTTGCAAATCTCAAAAAGTGGCTAAAAAAACAAGTTTTCCTCACATTTCGGTGACAGAAAGTTCTGGAATCTGAGAGGAGCCACAAATTTCCTTCCACCCAGCATTCCCCCAAGTCTCCCGATAAAAATTATACCTCACTTGTGTGGGTAGGCCTAGCGCCTGCGACAGGAAACGCCCCAAAGCGCAACGTGGACACATCCAAATTTTTGGAAGAAAACAGAGGTGTTTATTGCGAAGTGCCTACCTGTAGATTTTGGCCTCTAGCTCAGCCGGCAACTAGGGAAACCTACCAAACCTGTGCATTTCTGAAAACTAGAGACCTACGGGAATCCAAGGAGGGGTGACTTGCGGGGCTCGGACCAGGTTCTGTTACCCAGAATCCTTTGCAAATCTCAAAAAGTGGCTAAAAAAACAAGTTTTCCTCACATTTCGGTGACAGAAAGTTCTGGAATCTGAGAGGAGCCACAAATTTCCTTCCACCCAGCGTTCCCCCAAGTCTCCCGATAAAAATGATACCTCACTTGTGTGGGTAGGCCTAGCGCCCGCGACAGGAAACGCCCCAAAGCGCAACGTGGACACATCCAAATTTTTGGAAGAAAACAGAGGTGTTTTTTGCGAAGTGCCTACCTGTAGATTTTGGCCTCTAGCTCAGCCGGCAACTAGGGAAACCTACCAAACCTGTGCATTTCTGAAAACTAGAGACCTAGGGGAATCCAAGGAGGGGTGACTTGCGGGGCTCGGACCAGGTTCTGTTACCCAGAATCCTTTGCAAACCTCAAAAAGTGGCTAATAAAACAAGTTTTCCTCACATTTCGGTGACAGAAAGTTCTGGAATCTGAGAGGAGCCACAAATTTCCTTCCACCCAGCGTTCCCCCAAGTCTCCCGATAAAAATGATACCTCACTTGTGTGGGTAGGCCTAGCGCCTGCGACAGGAAACGCCCCAAAGCGCAACGTGGACACATCCAAATTTTTGGAAGAAAACAGAGGTGTTTATTGCGAAGTGCCTACCTGTAGATTTTGGCCACTAGCTCAGCCGGCACCTAGGAAAACCTACCAAACCTGTGCATTTCTGAAAACTAGAGACCTAGGGGAATCCAAGGAGGGGTAACTTGCGGGGCTCGGGCCAGGTTCTGTTACCCAGAATCCTTTGCAAACCTCAAAATTTGGCTAAAAAAAACACACGTTCCTCACATTTCTGTGGCAGAAAGTTCTGGAATCTGAGAGGAGCCACAAATTTCCTTCCACCCAGCGTTCCCCCAAGTCTCCCGATAAAAATGATACCTCACTTGTGTGGGTAGGCCTAGCGCCCGCGACAGGAAATGCCCCAAAGCGCAACGTGGACACATCCAAATTTTTGGAAGAAAACAGAGGTGTTTTTTGCGAAGTGCCTACCTGTAGATTTTGGCCTCTAGCTCAGGCGGCACCTAGGAAAACCTACCACACCTGTGCATTTCTGAAAACTAGAGACCTAGGGGAATCTAAGGAGGGGTGACTTGCGGGGCTCGGACCAGGTTCTGTTACCCAGAATCCTTTGCAAACCTCAAAAAGTGGCTAAAAAAACAAGTTTTCCTCACATTTCAGTGACAGAAAGTTCTGGAATCTGAGAGGAGCCACAAATTTCCTTCTACCCCGCGTTCCCCCAAGTCTCCCGATAAAAATGATACCTTACTTGTGTGGGTAGGCCTAGCGCCCGCGACAGGAAACGCCCCAAAGCGCAACGTGGACACATCCACATTTTTGGAAGAAAACAGAGGTGTTTATTGCAAAGTGCCTACCTGTAGATTTTGGCCTCTAGCTCAGCCGGCACCTAGGGAAACCAACCAAACCTGTGCATTTCTGGAAACTAGAGACCTAGGGGAATCCAAGGAGGGGTGACTTGCGGGTCTCGGACCAGGTTCTGTTAGCCAGAATCCTTTGCAAATCTCAAAAAGTGGCTAAAAAAACAAGTTTTCCTCACATTTCGGTGACAGAAAGTTCTGGAATCTGAGAGGAGCCACAAATTTCCTTCCACCCCGCGTTCCCCCAAGTCTCCCGATAAAAATGATACCTCACTTGTGTGGGTAGGCCTAGCGCCCGCGACAGGAAACGCCCCAAATCGCAACGTGGACACATCCAAATTTTTGGAAGAAAACAGAGGTGTTTATTGCAAAGTGCCTACCTGTAGATTTTGGCCTCTAGCTCAGCCGGCACCTAGGGAAACCAACCAAACCTGTGCATTTCTGAAAACTAGAGACCTAGGGGAATCCAAGGAGGGGTGACTTGCGGGGCTCGGACCAGGTTCTGTTACCCAGAATCCTTTGCAAATCTCAAAAAGTGGCTAAAAAAACAAGTTTTCCTCACATTTCGGTGACAGAAAGTTCTGGAATCTGAGAGGAGCCACAAATTTCCTTCCACCCAGCGTTCCCCCAAGTCTCCCGATAAAAATTATACCTCACTTGTGTGGGTAGGCCTAGCGCCTGCGACAGGAAACGCCCCAAAGCGCAACGTGGACACATCCAAATTTTTGGAAGAAAACAGAGGTGTTTATTGCGAAGTGCCTACCTGTAGATTTTGGCCTCTAGCTCAGCCGGCAACTAGGGAAACCTACCAAACCTGTGCATTTCTGAAAACTAGAGACCTACGGGAATCCAAGGAGGGGTGACTTGCGGGGCTCGGACCAGGTTCTGTTACCCAGAATCCTTTGCAAATCTCAAAAAGTGGCTAAAAAAACAAGTTTTCCTCACATTTCGGTGACAGAAAGTTCTGGAATCTGAGAGGAGCCACAAATTTCCTTCCACCCAGCGTTCCCCCAAGTCTCCCGATAAAAATGATACCTCACTTGTGTGGGTAGGCCTAGCGCCCGCGACAGGAAACGCCCCAAAGCGCAACGTGGACACATCCAAATTTTTGGAAGAAAACAGAGGTGTTTTTTGCGAAGTGCCTACCTGTAGATTTTGGCCTCTAGCTCAGCCGGCAACTAGGGAAACCTACCAAACCTGTGCATTTCTGAAAACTAGAGACCTAGGGGAATCCAAGGAGGGGTGACTTGCGGGGCTCGGACCAGGTTCTGTTACCCAGAATCCTTTGCAAACCTCAAAAAGTGGCTAATAAAACAAGTTTTCCTCACATTTCGGTGACAGAAAGTTCTGGAATCTGAGAGGAGCCACAAATTTCCTTCCACCCAGCGTTCCCCCAAGTCTCCCGATAAAAATGATACCTCACTTGTGTGGGTAGGCCTAGCGCCTGCGACAGGAAACGCCCCAAAGCGCAACGTGGACACATCCAAATTTTTGGAAGAAAACAGAGGTGTTTATTGCGAAGTGCCTACCTGTAGATTTTGGCCACTAGCTCAGCCGGCACCTAGGAAAACCTACCAAACCTGTGCATTTCTGAAAACTAGAGACCTAGGGGAATCCAAGGAGGGGTAACTTGCGGGGCTCGGGCCAGGTTCTGTTACCCAGAATCCTTTGCAAACCTCAAAATTTGGCTAAAAAAAACACACGTTCCTCACATTTCTGTGGCAGAAAGTTCTGGAATCTGAGAGGAGCCACAAATTTCCTTCCACCCAGCGTTCCCCCAAGTCTCCCGATAAAAATGATACCTCACTTGTGTGGGTAGGCCTAGCGCCCGCGACAGGAAATGCCCCAAAGCGCAACGTGGACACATCCAAATTTTTGGAAGAAAACAGAGGTGTTTTTTGCGAAGTGCCTACCTGTAGATTTTGGCCTCTAGCTCAGCCGGCACCTAGGAAAACCTACCACACCTGTGCATTTCTGAAAACTAGAGACCTAGGGGAATCTAAGGAGGGGTGACTTGCGGGGCTCGGACCAGGTTCTGTTACCCAGAATCCTTTGCAAACCTCAAAAAGTGGCTAAAAAAACAAGTTTTCCTCACATTTCGGTGACAGAAAGTTCTGGAATCTGAGAGGAGCCACAAATTTCCTTCCACCCAGCGTTCCCCCAAGTCTCCCGATAAAAATGATACCTTACTTGTGTGGGTAGGCCTAGCGCCCGCGACAGGAAATGCCCCAAAACGCAACGTGGACACATCACATTTTTTCATAGAAAACAGTGCCTACCTGTGGATTTTGGCCTGTAGCTCAGCCGGCACCTGGGGAAACCTAGCAAACCAGCACATTTTTGAAAACTAGAAACCCAGGGGAATCCAAGATGAGGTGACTTGCGGGGCTTGGACCAGGTTCTGTTACCCAGAATCCTTTGCAAACCTCAAAAAGTGGCTAAAAAACAAGTTTTCCTTACATTTCGGTGACAGAAAGTTCTGGAATCTGAGAGGAGCCACAAATTTCCTTCCACCCAGCGTTCCCCCAAGTCTCCCGATAAAAATGATACCTCACTTGTGTGGGTAGGCCTAGCGCCCGCCACAGGAATGGATCACACAAGGGTCAATGGTAGTCATTGCTTGAGGTCTACTGTTAACCGTGGAGTGATTCATTCCTGAAGCATGCACTAGGCGCAGGCACACAAGCGGGGTTGTGTTTTTATCAGGACAAGTGGGGAAACACTCGGTGGTAGGAATTTTGAGGATCCCTGCAGATCCCTGGACTTCTGCTCATTGGAATGCAAGGAAAATGTGTTTTTTAAGCACATAATGTAATTTCAAGGGGATTCTGGGTGAAGGAAAACTGGTGAGAGCCATGCAAGTCCTGCACCCTAGGACTCCCCTGGTACTAGTTTGTTAAAGTTAACCCACCACTCACACTGGTTGGTTTTAGCACCTCCAGAAATTATGGTTTCAAAGCATGATTACTTATCAAAGTATCTGAATATTGAAACCAAGCCTTCTGAAGGTGGGCCATAAAGCCGCGTCCAGGCACCAACCTCTTTATGGTCCATTCACACGCCATTCACGCACAACAAACAACCCTTTCATATCACCAGCCACGGGCCCAATCCAATCAATCACTCCACTCACATTAACTTACCGCTGCCAGACAAGGGCCCATCACATACACACGCCACAGAACGGAATAAGTTTGACTACATTTTACCACCTGTCAAGTAACTGCCTCCTTCTTCCTTAACATTACCAAATGCATGCGTAACAAACCTTTACTAATGACTCCTGTGACAGCCACCTGAGGCTCAGGAAGACATGTTTTTCATGCACCTTTAACGCACTCTGTGCTAAATCCAACTCCTTCCAGTTTGTGGATGCAAGTTGGGGGTGTCCGAGTATGCCGTACAAAGCGATTCCTCGAACTGAGTGAGCATATCTACCTTTGAAACTAAGGGAGACATGCTGGGGATTTCTCATGCTGTTACCTAAAGAGAAGGTCATAGGCTACCTGCCTCCTTCTTCCTTAACATTACCAAATGCATGCGTAACAAACCTTTACTAATGACTCCTGTGACAGCCACCTGAGGCTCAGGAAGACATGTTTTTCATGCGCCTTTAACGCACTCTCTGTGCTAAATCCAACTCCTTCCAGTTTGTGGATGCAAGTTGGGGGTGTCCGAGTATGCCGTACAAAGCGATTCCTCGAACTGAGTGAGCATATCTACCTTTGAAACTAAGGGAGACATGCTGGGGATTTCTCATGAAGTTCCCTAAAGAGAAGGTCATAGGCTATGGAAAAGGGTAGTGTTTGGTACATAGGGGAGTCCATGAGAACGTAGCATATGTCCCAGCCAACATTATGTGCAGTGATGTGACTATAATGCACTTATACAGCAAACTGAACATCTACTAAGTTCTGATGGAGGATGAACATGAAAAGCAGGTCAAACACTGACCTATACAAGTCATTCTCCTTCAGTGCTGGGGTGGCACCAATGGGTTTGATTCCATAGGTGTAGATGATGTACATCTGTACTACCTTTACTATCTGCCTTCTACCTGTGCAATAACCCTGTGAAGGCACTCCTACCATAAGCTTTCCTTACCCATCCATGTCTCTGTTCTCATCAGAGTCCTGGCTAATCCTGTATAATAGCCAAGTGAACCTATACTAGTTTGTGGAAGCAAGTTGGGGGCTTCCAAGTATGCCCTACAAAGTGATTCCTCGAACTGAGAGAGCATATCTACCGTTGAAAGTAAGGTAGACATGCAGGTGAAGAAAGGGTACTCCGTGGCAATGTGGCATATGTTCTGTCCACTAGTATATGCAGTAGGGGGAAGAAAATGCATGTTAATTGAACAGAACACCGACCACGCCAAAAAGAAGTCCATGATGAAGTAAAATTCTGTGGCTCCTTGCCTAACGAAGCAGTGGCCCATGGACGTTCGGTATCCATGCACTGCCACTGAAAGGATTACCCAACAGCAGCTCAACCTCAGTCGATTTCCCAGAACTTTGCTTTAGTATGATACAACGTAAAGCAAGTAGGGATACAGAGGCCTGGTTGTGATGGACACTGGGGACAGTAATACCGACTCTCCTGCCGCTTTCCATGCTTTGAGCACACTTTACAGCGACGACATGGACGATCCTTTTTGGGTGTTTTAGGTATGCGATCAGCAAAGTGTCGCTCCTGCAGCCTTGCCACATCCTCCAGAACATATGAGGTGGAGGCTGCTGCTTCTTCTGTAACAGCAGTGAGGCTTTCAATTACAGACAACTGGAAGTCAAGGAAAGTCATGAGTCTTCCTGTTGTTGTCTGACGGTAAACAACATACGCATTATATGTTGCCATCTGAATCAGGTGGGTAAACAGTTTCTTGTACCAAGTGCGAGTTTTACGACACGCATTGTATGGTTGAAGAACCTGGTCGTTCTTGTCCACTCCACCCATGTACTTATTGTAATCGAGTATACAGATGGGCTTGTGGACTTCGGCCATCTGACCCCAAACCGTGATGGGAGAAGTGCTCTCATCATGAATTGTAGTGAGCACGTATACATCACGTCTATCTAGGAACTTGACTGCGAGCAGTTCGTTAGAACGCAATGCAGTACTCTGTGATTTCTGGAGCTTCTTGCAAACAAGCTCCTGCGGGAATCCTTTGCGGTTACAACGAACTGTACCGCAGGCCACAGTGCCAGATTTGTAGAGCTCACTGAACAGCTCTACTCCTGTATAGAAATTGTCCACATAAAGGTTATAACCTTTGTGAAGAAGTGGCTGGACAAGTTCCATACAATCTTACCTGTGACCCCTAACACGGGAGGGCAACCTACAGGGTTTAGGGTAGAATCCTTCCCTGTATACACTCTCAGGCTGTACACATAGCCAGTAGAGCTCTCACACAGCATGTACAGCTTTATGCCATAGCGAGCTCTTTTGCTCGCAATGTACTGTCTGAAAAGCAGCCGTCCTTTGTACAGGATCAAGGACTCATCGACTGCTATATTCTTTCCAGGAGTATAGATCTCTGGAAACCTGGCAGACAAATGTTCCACGACAGGCCGAATTTTGAACAACCTGTCATGATCTGGATGGTCCCTGGGCAATGCAGCAGAATTGTCATTGAAATGCAGCATGCGCTGCAGTAGCAAAAAACGACCTCTGCTCATGTATGGTGCGAAGATGGGAGTTACCCAAACCGTGCGAGTTGTCCAGTAGGACTGCAAGGTGGGTTTCTGTACTAACCCCATTTTGAGCGTAAGGCCCAAAAATATCTTCAACTCCGCCAGCGAAGTGGGAGTCCACTGGCGTGCCCTAGAACAGGGCCCTAGAGTGCCTCCGCACTCCCTCAGAAATTGGTCTGCACGCAAATTTGTTTGCTGCACAACTTTGTGAAGAAAGTCAACATCCAAAAACAGATAGATGTAGTCGACTGGCAAAAAGTTAGCTGTATCGACTTTACATCCAGTGTCACCAGTAAAAGGTGGAATTTGGGGCTGAACCAAACAGGGGGGCTGCCAAGAGAGCACTCTCTCTGTGCTTGCGGCAGCAAGCACGTGCTCTCTGGGTTCGGCTAACCCAATGTGGTCCCGCTGCCCAGAATGTGCTTGCGAAGGGACAGCACGGATGTCGTCATTGTCTCCTTCAGACTCACTGGAAGAGGTGTCGTCAGATGGGACTCTGCCGACTGAAAAATCACTCCCAGAATCTGCCCCATTGTCCTCTCCCTCAGATGCTGTCTCAGTGTCTGCTGTCTCAGTCTCTGAGCCTACATCAGAACTGTCCTCCATAACCCGAGCTAGGGCTTGATCAGCAGTCATCCAACGAGACGCCATCTCTGCAACTGGCTAAACTGTCCCTCTAAATTACTAGCCTACGTAGAAGGCAGATAGTCACAAAATTGCTTGTGGGTATGTTTGTGGTGTACAACAGGAAATGTCGTCACCTTACCTTCGCTTCTTCTCCAATTCTGCAGATTCTCTGAAAACACTGAAAAAAACAAAAAAAGAATGTATTACTTCACCTTACCACACACCCTGTGCAACAGTCATTTTTGGTGCTCTGCCTCCCATTACCTCCTCTTCTAATTCCCTCAGTACTACCCAGCAAAAGTGCCACTCATATCTCCATAGTCCCCCTGGCATTACATTTGTTTTAAAGCGCAGGTAACGCTTGCCTTTACTAATCCACTCAGCTACTTTATGGCAACTGCCACTACAGAAAAGACATGCATATATATATATATATATATATTGTGTGAACAAGATTCTCACCCCACTCCACGAGGTTCAAATTGGCATCTTTTATTGCAAGCAACAGCCACGTACGCGTTTTCGACTCTCAAGGATTCTTGATCACAGTAAATGAGTCCCTCTTTTCTTTCATTGTTTATACTTGCAATAAAACATGTCAATTTGAACCTCGTGGAGTGCGGTGAGATTCTTGTTCACAAAATATTTTCGAGGTTGCTCTCCTCCATCACTGAGCACCGGCAGTGGAGTGCGCTGCGCAACAATCTTTTTAACCAATTTGTGTTGCATATATATGTTTAGAAACAAAGTGGTTGAAGGGTTGCTGGGCGGCACACTCCACTGCCGGTGCCCAGTGACAGAGAAGACCAATCTAGAAATTATCTAATGGCGAAAAATTTCACCGCACTCCACGAAGTACAAATAAACGTGTATTTTATTGCAGTCAATAACCACCAACGTGTTTCAACTCACCAAGGAGTCTTGATCACGGTCCTCGTGGAGTGCGGTGAAATTGTTCACCATTATAAAACAACACACACAAGAATAACAAGCATTTACAATGCAATGGGTCTCGAATCTGCTCGAGTTAGAGCTATTAGCGTTATAAACTCCTAACCCAACTTTTCTTGCCACATAAATTGATAATTGAAAGTTAAACTCTTTCACATAAGAGAGCCGATTCACAGCGCCACGGCCACCATGAGCATCATGTGAAGAGTTACACAAAAGGAAAAGAAGTTCGCTCGCAGTTAAACATAACAGCAAAAGTGCAATTAGCCATGTACCAGGGGCGATGGCCAAGGCGGTAACAAAACCTCCCCAAGGAGGGACAAAGGTAAATCATTTTCCAATGTCATCAAAGGATTTTTGAAGGGCAAGCCCACGAACGAGTGGTAGTGATAGGCGTGAGGTGGGTGTTGTTAGAAGCCCAGATACACACCAACAAGTCAGAAAAGCAGCACATGGACGCTGCAATGCTTGTCCTGAAAAAAAAAAAAATATATATATATATATATGTGTATATATATATATATATATATATATGTCTATATATATATATGTCTATATATATATATATATCTATCTATATATGTGTATACATATATACACATATATATGAGAGAGAGAGAGAAAACAAGACACTCATGTCACAAATCTTTTTTTTTTTTTTTATACATGTGTGCTTGCCCTTGGCAAAGCACACATGTATAAAAAAAAAATGGCCCCATTGATGGTCACCCTAAGGGCTGACCACCAACAATTTGTTTTTTTCTTTCTTTTTTACCCTGGGGCAAAACTACATGTTTTTTTTTCCCCCCTGGGGTCGGCCCGTGTTCCAAGGGCCGACCACGCCATTTTGTTTTCATTTTTTTTTTTTTTTATTGTGGGAACACGGTCGCCCCCCAAACCCATGTAAATACAGAATTATTGCCCCGGGGGGGGTGGGAGGCCCTTTTACGAGGGGGCCGACCCCCCCAAAGAAGATCCCTGGTGCCTAGGGGCGTTTCCTGGCCGTGGATCGCAGCCGCGCTGCGATCCACGGCCAGGAAACGGTGCCAGGGAGGCATCGATGGAAAGGGGAGAGCCTCCCCTTTCCATCAATGCCTCCCTGGCATCTGGGGAGGCCGTTTTGGCCTTTTTTTCCCCACCGGAGAAAGAGAGAACGCTTACCTCCTTCTCTCCTTCTCCGGTGGGGAAAAACTGCACATGGACGCTGCAATGCTTGTCCTGAAAAAAATAAAAATATATATATATATATGTCTATATATATATATATATATATATATATATATATATATATATATATATGTGTATACATATATACACATATATATGAGAGAGAGAGAGAGAGAGAGAAAGAAAACAAGACACTCATGTCACAAATCTTTTGGCAAAGCACACATGTATAAAAAAAAAAATGGCCCCATTGATGGTCACCCTAAGGGCTGACCACCAACAATTTGTTTTTTTCTTTCTTTTTTACCCTGGGGGGGGCGATCGGCCTCCCCAGGCAAAACTACATGTTTTTTTTTCCCCCCTGGGGTCGGCCCGTGTTCCAAGGGCCGACCCCGCCATTTTGTTTTCATTATTTTTTTTTTGTGGGGGGCGCGATCGCCCCCCAAAACCGTGTAAATACAGATTTATTTGCCCGGGGGGGGAGGCCCTTTTACGAGGGGGCCGACCCCCCCAAAGAAGATCCCTGGTGCCTAGGGGTGTTTCCTGGCCGTGGATCGCAGCCGCGCTGCGATCCACGGCCAGGACACGGTGCCAGGGAGGCATCGATGGAAAGGGGAGAGCCTCCCCTTTCCATCGATGCCTCCCTGGCATCTGGGGAGGCCGTTTTGGCCTTTTTTTCCACACCGGAGAAAGAGAGAACGCTTACCTGCTTCTCTCCTTCTCCGGTGGGGAAAAACTGTGACGTCAGCGCGCCTCACGGCGCGCTGACGTCATAAGGGGGCGGGAGGGGGGTGGGATGGAGACGCGGAAGCTCTTCCGCGTCTCCTACGGTAAAAAAAAAAAAAAAAAAAATCCTCCCGTGCATTGCCAGTGGCCGACGCCCGCATTCAACCGGTTAACTAGCGCTCGCATAACAGGATATGAGTTGACATTGCTGGCTCCTCACATTACACTGAAGAGATGTGCAACACTAAATCCAGCCACTTTGTTGCCATATCCGGTGACTCAGCCTCAGTCACAAGAAGCACATGATTGTATATTCCTTACCGAAGAACAGACAAAGGGTCGTATTGATTTGCAAGATATGCCCCTTCCAGATGTAGACGGGGAATTGTGGGTTGATGGGTCTTGTTTGAAGTTGCCAGATGGTACGGCCTCAGCTGCATATGCAATCACGACAATACACACGGTAGTGGATACAGCTCGTATACCACAGAAGTCAGCTCAAGAGGCTGAACTAATAGCTTTGACACGAGCATGTGAGCTTAGTACTGACTTATGTGTGAACATTTATACAGACAGCCGCTATGCTTTTGGAGTGGCTCATGATTTTGGTTTGCTTTGGAAGGAGAGAGGCTTTCTCACAACCCACGGGATGCAGATAATGCACGGAGAATTAGTGCATAACCTCTTGACTGCATTGACATATCCAAAGAAACTAGCTATTGTGAAATGTAGTGCACATAAGAAAGTGACCGATAAGATAGGGCAAGGTAATGCTCTTGCGGACTGCGTAGCACGTGAGACTGCGATGCAGCGAAGTACTACTTCTATGTATATAGTGAAGTCACAAGCTGAACGTTGGCATAATGCTAGACAAGACGTATTAGATATACAGAAATCTGCTTCTGTGAAAGAACGTGAGCAATGGTCTGAAGATGGAGAATTGGATGATGAGGGCTGTTGGCGGAATAAGCAGATGGATAAATGGAAATTGCCTATAGCTTTTGTACAACCTATGGTTCAGATGGCACATGAGCAGGGCACATGTTGGAGCTTCAACAATAACGAAGTTGCTTACACAAGTTTGTGAGCATCCAGACATTTCCAGTACAGCTAAGAGAGTAGTACAGTCTTGTTTGATCTATTTACAATACAATCCTGGAAAAGGGACACGTACTCCTGCGGGAGGGTTTGCTACACCAACTGCACCTTTTGAAGTTCTACAAATGGATTATATTCAGCTTGAACGCTGCAACAATTTAAAGTATGTCTTGGTGGTGGTATGTGCCTTCAGTAAATGGATAGAGGCGTATCCCACAAAGGATAATACTGCCATTACCACAGCGAAGGTGCTTTTGAAATAATTTTTCCCTAGGTTTGGTGTTTGCAGACTTTTATGGAGTGATAACGGACCTCATTTTGTTGGGGAAGTTACTAAGTATGTCCTGAAAGGATTAGGGATCAAACAGAAGTTCCATGCGGTTTTCCACCCACAATCAGCAGGGTTGGTGGAAAGGTATAATGCTACTTTGAAGCTGAAGTTAGCGAAGATACAGGCTTCCACATCCTTAACTTGGCCGGATGCATTACTGTTGGCATTATTGTCTATTAGGTCAGTGCCACACTCTCGACTTGGCCTTAGCCCATACGAAGTGGTTTTCGGGAGGCCAATGAATATTTGGGGAGTTCCTAAACCAAAATCTGTATATGATGTGCCTTGTGTCCTGATGAATGATTATTTGGCACAGTTAACCGACAATTTGGTTTCTATTCATCAACAGGTTCGAGAAGCACTTCCTGACAGATCTACAGGTGAAGGCCATGAACTCCGACCAGGTGATGATTAAGTCCTTTGAAAGATCAATCAGCTTAGAACCAAGGTGGCGAGGCCCAGAACAGGTGCTCCTTGCGACAAGGACAGCAGTTCGAGTGACAAACCGAAAGAATTGGGTCCATAGTACTCACTGCAAGAGAGTGCTACCTACCTTGGTGGAACCTGCTGTGCTGACCGATCATCGAGAGATTTTGACTACGGAGAAAGGCCGTGCTATATCACCTGACGAATCTGCAGAGGTCTTCCCGGACCATACGACTTCTGGAGTGTCGCAATATAATTTGAGACCGAAGAAAGAATTTGAAAAAAACTGGTTGAGCTACCGCCCTGGGTTAGTGAAACGGAGAGCCAATGTGGCAAGGGGGGGGGGGGTCAGCCATGCATTAGAGTAGTGACACCCGTCTTGGCCCGTGGTGAAGAAATCAGCGGCTGCTCAGGGATAAGAGCTCCAACGATTGTTTTTAATTCATTTCTGAAAGGGTCGATTATCACTGTTGCTAAAATGAATAACAAACTGATAATTAGTACTATGGGGTTTGTTGTTGTTTTGGTGGTTATAGCAATAATCACCTGGTTTGTTGAAAAGAAGGCTACTGCTCATGAGTTTTTTGTTGCTACTACTCCAGTACCAGAGGATCACTTTTACTTTACGCTTCCCTATCAGGAGCAGAAGCACCGTCAATCGTACTTCAATAATACTTTTATTCAGATGTTGCATCATACTCCTAATGCTACAAATACTACTAACTGTTGGGTATGTGGAATGATACCTGCGCATCAAAAGAAAGGAGGAACACCTTTCATTCCTCTTCCTTTTTCACACAATGGTTCTTGTCAAGCTTGGTACACGCTTTTGTTTGCATCTGGAAAACGTACAGAGGGCGTACTTCTTTTTCGCCTTAATAAAGTATGCTACCAAGACAAAGATGGGTATCCCCAAGCCAAAGGAACTAAATGGGAATGGGAAGAGTATCAACCGGACAATGTTTCAATACCATATGTCTTCACAAATATAAGAGACTCTGACAAGAAAGAACAATTTGTGATTTCTGTTACAAAAACTAAAGCAGATTTATGTATACATAGCATTGTGCGAATTCCAGTAGGGATAAGCGATTGTACCTTGATTTGAACTATTGAGGGTGTAAATAATAGTAGTTTTACAGCTTTACATAATACATATTTTGTTTATGGTAACTATGGATATTACCAACTACCTGTTGGGTGGTCAGGTGTGTGTTATGTATCTTTTCTATTACCCCCTGTGTTTTTGGCCCCTGCATCATATCACCGAGATTTTAAACTATTCAATGACATTGTTAAAAATAGATATAAAGGGCAATAAGTACAAATGAGGTAGACCAAACGGATACTAGCCTGCAACAATATGTTGATTTTAATTTAGGGTTATTCCCTTTGTGGGTGCTGCGTTAAACAGTAGGAAAGTGAGACGATTGACTAGGGTTGTGGAAGCTGTTACCAATCAGGCAGCTCTGGCACTTGGGAATATTACTGAGGAGCTCCAAATTGCGAGGATTGTAGCGCTCCAAAATCGTATGGTACTAGATGTGATATTAGCTGACCGAGGTGGTGCATGTTGCATCATCGGTAGTAGTTGCTGTGTTTTCATTCCCGATCACTCACCTTCAGTATATGATGCAATATCTAAATTGCATAAAATTGCTGCAGAAATCCACACAGAGACTGGTACTTGGACTTTTTCTGGATGGTTTTGGTCTCTTGTTTCCGCCTGGGGCTGGAAACTACTGACTATCCTGTGTGTAATGATTGCAATATTTTTCACATGCTGTATCTGTATTCAGTGTGGTCCAATGTTCTGCTCCATGTGTATTACTGCTTGTATGCCTACCAAAAGAAATATTACAGAAATGAAAGCACAACATATGTTAGATAAGGAAATAGCTGAAATGATGAGCCTAAATATACAAGATGAATATTTAGATTATCCTAGAAAGACGAATGTCTTCAGCTAATGCTGAAAGGGTCGTCTGTTGTAGTTTAGCAGCGATTAGATTAAGCATTAGCAGAAGACATCTTGTATTTAGTAACTATTGTGAACATTTCGTGGAATCCATTTTGTATTCATGGCAGCCATTTTCTCTCCCACATGCTGCCATGTGCTCTGTCCTACCTTTCTGTTAACTACTTTTGAAAATCTGCCTAGTGACAAGTTATATTTAGCATCTCCCACTTTCGCACATGCTCAGTAAGGTCTGCAGCTGTTAGTCCTTGAAAACTGTTAGCTCCTCCTACCTGTCGACTGTGCATTTCCACATGACCTTACATGTATGCAAGTCTTGTTTCTATAATTGTACCACCTCCTTTTAGCCCCTGCGTGGGTATAAAAGGACCATGCTCTCCCAGTTCAGTGTGCTACTTCAAACATTACTGAAGGGTGCTGTTTGAACTGTGGTACCACTTCATGAGGTTTAATAAACTTTGTCTTTTATTTCAGTTTCTGTGCCAACTTCTTCCTACATGGTCTGAGGACTTTGTGCAGAGAAAGGTGAACCCCTTGCACTAGTAGGCCTTGCTGAGGCTTACTTCAACACATGTGTGTCAGCTGCTGACATCTCTCTGTGAAGCCAGGGGACTTCTCTGCAAAATCATGGTAATCCTTTCTCTGGATATTATCCTTGACCCCTTCTCAATTTGGTGTCCCAGGTATTTCACTGATTTCTGACAGTACTGACAATTGCAAAGGTGACACCTTATGTCCAAACTTTCCCAAATGATTCAAAAGGGCAATCAAGTTGTACTTACACTCGTCCTTGAAGCAATCAATAGATCATCAATGTACTGCACTAGAGTCGATTGGTATGGTAGTTCCAATGACTCCAAGTTCTTTTTCAGAATCTGATTGAACAGAGACGGTGACTCCATGTACCCTTGAGAAAGCCTGAACCAGCTGTAGACTCTGTCTTGGAATTTGAAACTAAAGAGAAACTGACTATCCTCATGAAGAGGCACAGAAAAGAAAGCTTGTGACAAGTCACCCACTGTGAACCACTCTGCATCGCATGGAATCTGAAACATTATTACTGCTGAATTTGGCACTACGGGACAACACTTCACCACCATGTCTTTCACTTTTCTCAAGTCTTGCACAATACGTACTTTCCCACAAGGCTTCTTTATGCCCATTATCGGTGAACTACATGGACTGCTCAACAATTCTTTCAAAACCCCTTGTTTCAGAAGATCCCCTGTTATCTGCGCCACTTTCATCAGAACATCCTGTGCCATGTTATACTGTGGAAGCTGCGGGAACACTAAATTCGGCTTCAAAGTGACTTTAATCAGTTCCACGCCCTTACTCAGACCCACTTCTTTACATGTCAGGTCCCACACGTTCTCTTGTACTGGTCCCTGCAAGTCTGCATGCAATTCTTTCACCGTAAACACTGTGAAAAACTCAATCAATGTGTATTTCTCATTAATGGTTTGATTCTCAGTTTCAGGAGTCTGTTCTTCCTCTTCATCACTAATTGTCTGAACCGCTATTCCAGCAGTTGAGCAATTAATCGAACATCTAGTTTTGCACAATAAGTCCCTTCCCAGTAGGGATACTGACTTGAGTTACAAACTAATGCAGTCCTTGGAAGTTGCCATTCTCAACCTGTACGGATCTGTGATCAGATTTGTCAACTGTCTGTTTGCTATTCCTACAACCTGAACTGTTCTGCCTGAAAGAGGTAAGTTCGGCACCTCTGCACTTCTCACTGTAGAGCGTGTAGCTCCTGTATCCACTAGGAATGAGACTCTGTGACCCATCACCTTTCCCTTCACAAAGGGCCCTCATTGATCTACCTCTAATGAGGTTGCAAGCATACATGGCTCTTCATCCAAACTATTACTCATCCATTCGTCGTTTAGTTCATTCTCACTGTGTAATGCGAATTGGTGCACTGTGTCACTACTTCTGTCTTGTCTCTGACCTGTGACCTGCTGAGTAAGCATCATCTGTTGCTGTTTCATCGGGGCTTGAGGTATCTGCATTTGCTGTTTAGGTTCCGTAGGAACCTGCTGCTGCATTGGTTGCAACTGTGTCAATTGTGCACAAGGCATTTGCACCTGTAGCATAGGTTGAAAATTCTGCACTTGGTTCTGAACATTCGGATTAAATCCTCTCATTCTAGGGACTTTCACAGTCTGAATTCTATCGACATCACCATTTTGCTGAATAACAAAATCCTGCACCATCAACGGACACTCCCTTTTCCGGTGTCCCACGTTTCCGCAAAGATGACCCAGCAACATCTTTTCCATCCCTTGCACATCATTCTGAACCATCACAGTACTCAAATCCGGACCGCGATTCATATTTGCTCCACGACCCCTACCTCGCATTTGAGTTTGGAACATAACAGTTCCCTGCTGTTGCGGCATCTGTCGCACTAAAGCTCCTTGCACCCCCGTTTGAGCTGCCTTAATCTGCATCTCCATCGCCTTCAACTTTTTCTGCTTCAATTCAATCTCATCACTACAGTATTTCACATACTGCAACACTTCATCAATCGGTTTTGCTTGCCAACAAATCAAATGACTCGTAATCATCTGACCTACTTCAGGTCGCAATCCTTCCACGAACCTGAACACAACGTGCAACATGTTGTTTGGTTCGATCGCTTCCTTACCACTGAACTCCTTGAACGCTTTCAGCAATCTCTCATAGTAGGTATGTATTGACTCCTTTACTTCCTGCACTGTCCTGTCATTTCTCTGCCAATCAATTTTTTTAAGCAATATTCTCATCTTCAGAAACTCATTCACCCTATAATATTGTTTCATCACATCAGGTGATGGTGCACCTGTAACTCTATCCCTCTCTGGTTCACAATCCTTTTCTTTTTGAACACCTTCATACCCTTCTTGTGAATCTTGTTTCCGTCTATCCTTCTTCTTTGCCCATCTGCCTTCCCACTTCTGTAATGCTCCCCAAATCTGAGCACTCTGTAATAGCTCTTTGAGATGCGCTTTCATCCGTGCTGACCTCATGTGTTCAAATTCCTTTGCCTCGAAATCTAATCTGTAACTCCTTTTCAAGTTCTTTGCTTTCTCAATTTCTATGTCATGTTTATCTGCCAGGTCTACCAATTTCTGATGTATCTTGCCCACTTCTCTCTTAATTCTCGGACACAAATATCTCAGCTCTTCTTCTGTATAGGATTCTAACCTGTTCACTCCAATCAATCCCTCAACTAGTTCAGTAATCTCTGTAGCCAGTCTCACACGATCAATCTGCTCCTCACCCCTGGACGTATTTTGAGGTGTATTCAGACTATCTAACCTCTTGTTCAATTGCTGTGCTTTCAATCCCTGCAATGTGATATTACTTGCATTTGGCTATGGCACCTGTTGTATCACTGCTCCTGGAATTTGCTGCGTCAAAAGCTTCAAGCTCTGACTTACACACGAGCTATTTATGGCATCTGGTAATGCAACAAATGGACAAAGATCCATTAACGGCCTAGATCCATGTGAGGTCTGCCCCACAGATGATATTATCTGCACATGATCTCTCACTCCCCTCCTCACGAGGCTCTGTGACATTTCACCCTGTTCTCCTGCAATCGGCTTCTTCTGCGCAAACAATGGTACAGATAGACCAACAGTAATTGGCAACGATATTGCATCTGGTGCTGCTCTGGCACCCATATTTTATGGAAGGGCTATTCCCATACTCTGATTCATCACTGGTGTCACATCTGACTGTGTCCCTGTCAACGGTGTGAACTTTGGCAAACCCTGTGGCTGTGCCTGAGGCAATAACATTGGAGTCAGCTAAGTCTGAACTAACATCGGCCTCGGAACGAATGCCTTGCTCCGTAGGGACCACTAAGTTCGATATTTTCTCAAGAATTGGTACCTCTGGATAAATCCTCTGTACCCGTGGTGGTGCATCTGTGCTTGGACTACCGAAGTAGTCACTGCATTCTGAGTAATCTGCACTACCCCCTGTACCTGTCCATTGTCGAATTGTACTGGTCTTGCCGTCCCTGACACTTGGGCTGGGGCAGTTGGAGCAGAACTAGTACTTGGACCCCCTTCATGCGCCGCATATGGCGGAGGTCGATCCCGCAACATCTGAGTAATAAGGTCCTCAGCATCTGAATCTTCTCCTTCCATGTAAGGGCTTTTCTTCTTCTTACCACCTGACGAACTCTTATCACTCTTACTAGTATCTTCCTTTTCTTCTGATTCATCCTCCTCTGTAATAGCAGGAAACAACTTAATATCCTGCAATGTCGCCATTCTACACTTTTTCTTTTCCCAATCCCATCTCACCTCTGCTAAAGACTTCTCTACTTTTCTTATTCTTCTCTGGAATTTGATCTCTTGTTGCTGTCTTGCTATGAGCTCCCAAACCACTAATGCCTCAAACTGTGCTGGTCTCGGAAGTGGCTTCGTCTTATATAGTTTCATTCGCAACTGATCCAAAATTCTCAAACTAAACGTTCCATGCTCTGGAAACGCTAAAGCTCCCTGTTTCTCTGTCAATTTGCACCACTGCTTTAACCAAGGACATGGCGCGACACCTCGTTCCTCCATTACAATAAAGGCCGGAGAATTTTCTGGTGGGGTAGACTCCCCCACTGTCGCCTTAATGTATGTATCACCCTTCATGGCACTCCTAAACGCTTTGAAAAACTTAATCTTTCTATCTTTTCTTTATTCCATTCAATAAGGAAATGGCTTTTACTCCCAAGATTCCTTTCACCTGCCTTCTCGACCGATTGCCTCTTGCGGACGGCTGCTAAACAACCTATCCCAGCGCGGCTCACTCTGAAGTCGCACTCACACACTTAGGCTGACAAAGTCTTGCGGCTTGTCCTTCTAAACTCAAAACTCTCATAACTAATGTGAAATATTGCGAGCACTAATCAAAAACCAATAACCAAAAACAAACCTGCTGGTTTACTACAGGAAGGTACACAATCGCTTCAGAAACCTTACAGATTTTCACTCATGGCCCTTTCGCTCATGCAGCTATTATTCTTTCTTAGTCTCCCACATTCGCAAGCAAAATTCGACCCACGATTTTCACTCTCAACTGTTCAATGGGTCTGTCCTGGTGCACATAGGACTCGCCAAATCTCAGTCGAAAATGTTCCTTACTCATTTAACTCACACACCAACTTGTTGACCACGCCCGATCAACCTACTAAACCATAAATATTTCAACATATAATCAAGTGTCTCCTACACTTCTCAGTATACTCCGGAGTCTTAGACCACGCAGGGTCCATACATCTCCAGCAACCACATGGATAATTTTTTAGTGCAAAGTGCCCCACACATATGAAGTTCGACGACATCCCTACTGTTATACTGCGGAGTACGGACACTCCCTATTTTACCTCAGATACGTCAAGATTCACCTGCGATTTGCTTAAGCTGTGCAAGTGCAACCTACCACTTTCATACTATCGAGAAAACATACCCAACTCTAATAGCAGGATCTAGGAAGTCATTTCTGGGCTTAAGGGGACATCATTCTTGCTACAATTGCCATTACAAAAAATAAAATCCAAATCACAATAATAATGAACAACTAACCCTAACTTAAGCTATCACCATAACCATCAGCAACACATAACTAGTTGTCCAAGGAAACTAACCATCAAGCGCCTGGACCTTAGTAAGTAAACTTACAAGGGGATGTGTATAGGCCAATTAACCTTTTGATTCGCATGGAGCATCCTAGGCATGCATTAACTGATGTTTATCAATAGTCAATACTCATCTCAATGACCACTAAGGAAAACATTAATCGTCAATCAATATTGCTAACATTTCATGAATAAACACAACTCAATATACTTTTTAACAAGTTTTATTATCCTATTAGTTACAATTCTAATGCATGGGTTTAACTCAGACTTTATTCACTCTACTCAATATTAATTCATTAATGATCACCAATAGCATCCTCTAATTAGAACTTGTGAAAATAGACATTCTAATTCTTCAGAATACTCCAATAAAGAAGAAAATGTCAACATTAATAGCAGAGTTCAGTAAATCAGTCCGTCAATCACTTGTCACTATATGTCAACATCCCATTTAAAAGAAACCCTTATCTATCCCAGATTAGCATTAGCATGTGGGACTTCATGCGAAAACAGTTTAGAATATTAATTTGGAAAAACATCTAACTAGGAGAAAAACTATAAAACAGCGCAGTTGGTACCTAGAAAGAAAAGGCACAAAAGTTAATCAGTCACATTGTCATAGCTACCTATCCACAGTATGGATCAGCAACAAAGTCAGTCTTTGTCTTCAGGTCATCTATCGATCAGCAACACATCAGGCTCTCAGGAGCTTGAGCCCAATGACAAAGTCTCGAATTGCATCTTCTGATGTCTGCATCTGCATTAACTCGCCCCTCACATCTCCAGTTTTTGCCCCTTTGTCATGACATTATATCACAGTTGCCTAGTCTATCCCCCTAATTCCTAATTGGTCAGTTAATCACCAGTTATTACCCTAACCAATAATTCTGATTTTACAAATCTATGAATTCTAAGATTACACCGTTCTCAGTTCGTTGATTGGTTCACTGTACGATGTTCTCATCATCCGGCTCGTCAGGTATCGAAAATGTTGCATCTTCTTCTCCAGTCAGTGTCTCTATTGTTCTAGTCCTGGGAAAGTACATCCCGTCTACTCTACACAATCTGTGTTTCAGTTTGCTTCCATCATCTCCTGTCCGTCGGTTCATTACACGAAATTCTAGCTAAGCAGGCTTTATTAACATGAGCAGTTCAGGGTCAGTTCAACATCTCAGCTTCTCTACATTGCACGGTTATTCAGCTTCTGCATGAGGCCTGGTGAAAAAAGTAGACCACAACTTCGGCTAAGTTAGCTCTACAATATAATGTAAAACACACGTTATACATCTCAATATGACATATTACTACATTATTATTATGCATTTTCATTATTTCACAAATTTTTTGTCATTTTTAGTAGAACTCTTGAACATTGGTAGCCACTCTTCGTGGACACATTTTCAAACATGCACATTAATTTCTCTAAATTAATCATTTCTACCATTTTCTTGTTAATTAATAATACATAACACTCATTAATAATTTTAATTAATTAGCATATCTGCTTCAGCAGCAGCTTGGCAATTGCTGGTGAAGGAGATGGGCATATGCACTGGAAGAGATTGTTTAAATCCAGGGATCCTAGAAATGGTGACATTTCATGTGGATTGGTTCCTATTGGACCAGATGGTTTAAGCATTGAGGTTGTTGGCTTGAACGCTGGAGGAACATCTAGACCATCATATTTAGTATACTTTAATATTGCCAATTGCACTGTTCAACAATAGGTTTGGTGCAAGTTCAGTGGCTGAAGTAGTTGTTTCATGTTGATAGAAGTAATCGGGGGCCACTCTAGAAGAATTTACAGGATGGCTTATTCTGTACAGTCTATGCACCAAAAGACTGGTCTTGATTGTGAAGCATTTAGTTTATGGAATGTTGGAGTCTTATGTTCACTCAAGATAGTCAGCCATTCATATCCAAGGAAGAATGCTAAGTTTTCACTTTATTGCTTGTCGATTGGATAAGCAACATTCATGTTTTTTTTAATAAGCTATTTTTAGTGCATTTTCCAAAAATACAAACAAGAAAAGGGGGTAGTACAAGGCAATTATTTCAATGATCAATCGCGGAATTCCCCAAGTAAGGGATATAAAAGGTCCTTATAATGAATGACATTTTGAGATGTCCATTAATGCAGCGGTCCCCTTAAGAGGGGTTGATGCTAAGAAATGGTGAGGATTAACATGTGAAGGTATGGGACGTAAAGTGGTCTAGGCCTTATACTTAGGGGGGGCAAAAATAATGCGATTGCCTAAAAAAGTGGAACTGAGGAGTGAACCATAGGGCAGAAAACTGGGGGAGAAAATGGGGGGAGCGAAGGGTGGTTAGGAGTCGAGGGAAGGTGAGTCCCCAATGTAAACACAGGAGAGAAAAATGGGCACCGGAGGTGAAGGTCTTAGTTGTGTTGATGTGTGTTCCACACACCCACCTATCAGGGCGAGGCCGTGATGTTCCCAGATGGGGGTGGATCCGGACTAGTGGCTGGGATCAAAGGATTAGTGAATTCTGATGGGTCAGTCAATAGGGACAACAAACTTTCCAAGTCAAGGGCTGTTGGAGAAAGGTGAAGGTCACCCGCCACCTCACTTTGAAGTGCTGTCACCTCTGCTTTCACTCATTTCATAAGAATGGGATCCCAGGCTTCAAGATATGGAAGTGAAGAGAGTTGCCATCTCATCATAATCGATCATTTAGCCAGAATACGAGCAGGGTCCAAAACTGGGTCACAATCTAATGCTTCTGCCAATGTTTAAGAATACTCAGGGCTCATACCTCCCAAGTCTGTTCCCAATATACTGTAACTTCCTCAGGATGTTGTAGAACTGATTATTAAAAAGGATGAATCTGTGGGCAGTCTCACAATACATGCCTCAGTCCCACAGCTGGGGCACCACAACAAGCGCAAATGTCTGGGGCTCTTGGAAAGATTCTGGTGATCTTTTGGGGAGACAGATAGGCCAGATGCAAAATAAAACTGAATCAGCTTTCGGCAAGCATTCCTGGAAACCCTTTTGATAAGCCCACACCTTATCCGACTCCTTCTACAGAACTCTGTCAAAGTCCTCCTTCCATATATCCCTAAGTGTTTGCAGGGAGATTTGTGTTTGCCTCACTAAGGCACCCCCAAGCCAGTTGATCACCGTTCGGCCATCACCTAAAGTATACAAGGCCTGTAGAAGATGGTGGCCGGCTCTGCTTTGTGAACTCACCAGGAGTTTTTGAGCATGCCTGTCAATGCGGCATACGATAGGATTGTACTTTGAGGAGGCCAAATTGATCCACCAGGGTCGGGAAAGGCAGCAGCTGCCCATTTGCGATTTAAGTTGCCAAAAGTACTGATTCCAGCTTGGGTTCAAAGGTTTAGCTCCTGGCCAGGGCCAAAAGGGGGATACGAGGTGCGTAAGAGAACATAGGGCTAGTATGCGGCATTGCCCTGCCAAGGCAGGTAAGTGCTACCTGGAGTAAAAGTGGAGAATCTGGATTGGGCCAGGAAATGGGGAGTACTAGCACCATAAGTGATGTCTGAGAAAATGTGGGGACAGCTGAGCACGTGTCCTCCAGGAAATGACCTACTAACCAGCATGAGAGCCATTGTAATTGAGAGGCCACATAATAGTGTTTTAAAGTAATGGTCTGAAGCCCACCTGGCCAGATGGGAGTTGCAGTTTTGTGAGGATGACCATTTTCAAAATGATGTCATGTCAGGTCTCCCAGGAGAGCATGCAGCACTGGCAAAATGCTCAGGAAAGAATGACAGGAAGGTTCACAAAGTAATAAAGAAGATGGGGAATCATTACCAACTTGGAGATGGCTACTCTGCCCATCACCCACAGTGGGAGAGAGTGCCAGAAAGCCACTTTCGAGTGGATTGATAACACCACAGCTTTCAGGTTGGTCTGAGCAGGTCAGGGGCCGAATGGAAGATGAGAATGCCCAGGTATTTGAGGGAGGTGGGCTCTCAATGAACCACGCCCTTTCCCAGATCAAACAACATGTGCCACATTGATAGGGAGGGGGAAGAAGACATCATCAGCGTAGAGTGAGATGGTGTGTGTGCAGGCAGGGAGGGGTATATCCCAGTCTCTGCCACCAAGTCAGGCTCAGACCGCCAGGGGCTCCATTGCTAATGCAAAGAGGAGGGGAGATGGAGGCATCCCTGTCTAGTGCGCTTACCAACCGAGAAGACATCCGACTGTTGCCTCCAGTATCACATTCTGACTAGCAGGTTTGTATAAAGCAAATGGATCAGTAGTATTTCACACATTTTTTGTCATTTTTAGTAGAACTCTTGAACATTGGTAGCCACTCTTCGTGGACACATTTTCAAACATGCATATTATTTTCTCTAAATTAATCATTTCTACCATTTTCTTGTTAATTAATAATACATAACACTCATTAATAATTTTAATTAATTAGCATATCTGCTTCAGCAGCAGCTTGGCAATTGCTGGTGAAGGAGATGGGCATATGCACTGGAAGAGATTGTTTAAATCCAGGGATCCTAGAAATGGTGAAATTTCATGTGGATTGGTTCCTATTGGACCAGATGGTTTAAGCATTGAGGTTGTTGGCTTGAACGCTGGAGGAACATCTAGACCATCATATTTAGTATACTTTAATATTGCCAATTGCACTGTTCAACAATAGGTTTGGTGCAAGTTCAGTGGCTGAAGTAGTTGTTTCATGTTGATAGAAGTAATCGGGGGCCACTCTAGGAGAATTTACAGGATGGCTTCTTCTGTACAGTCTATGCACCAAAAGACTGGTCTTGATTGTGGAGCAGAGCCAAAATGCAGTAATACACTAAATAGGTAATCACACGTGAGTTTATTCATCAAAATTCTTGTTGTTGATTGAATCTGGGTTTTATTTCTTAACTAGAAGAAAGATGAGGATGCCACAGCCAATAAACAGAAGAATTGTTGGAAATGTCCAGACAAACTGGAAAACAGTGAAGAGAGGAATAAAAGAATAAGTCAGAAAGTTGTGCTAAAACTAATGAATATGCCAAATTCAAGTGCACTGTGCCAGTTGTGTTTGATGAATGGAAGATGGTGTGCACAAAATCCGCAGAATGAGAAGGATACTGGGTTTGTGGTAGTTTTTGAATATCTAATGCATAGTGGGCCATAAGTGAAACAAAGTCCTGTGCCCCTGCGTTTAAGGTGATCTTTCTGCATTAATATTGTAACCAGTTTGTTTAACTTATTGAGGCAGATATTTTCCATATCTAGTTTGGGTTAAGGAACATTTTCTAGAACCGCTGCTGGGGGTGGTTACAACAGAATTTTAGGGTTTCTGAAATCTTTAACACATATGGTTGACCTCTGGCCATTCCACAGCATGTCACTTGTAATTAGCAATAGGAGCTGTTTTTTAGGAGTGTGTGGTATGCTAGAATGTATGAAGCACGTGCAGCATATAAGTTACAACTTAAACGTGGCTTCAGAGTGTTACAGGCTTCGTACAGAGTAGTGGGATCATAGAGGAGTGTGTGACTTATTTTTTTAATATTTCTGAATTTGATTATGAATAGCAATCTGCTGCTAACAAAGTGTTGAACTCTAACCAGGTGTGGACCCAGAAAAAAATCACAAAAATATATATTTTCGCTGTTAGAAATTGGGTCTTTGGTTGACAGTCAGGTTACCCCCTGTTCAAGCAAGGACCCCCACTCTAGTCAGGGTAAGAGAGAATCACCCTCAGCTAACCCCTGCTTACCCCCTTGGTAGCTTGGCAGAGCAGTAGGCTCAACTTCAGAGTGCTAGGTATAAAGTATTAGTAGCAACACACAGTAACTTATTGAAAACACTACAAAATGACACAACACAGGTTTAGAAAAATAGGAAATATTTATCTAAACAAAACAAGACCAAAATGACAAAAATCCACAATACACAAGTCAAGTTATCAATAAAAATGCAAAAAGAGTCTTTAAGTAGTTTTAAATACATACTAACGCTGTCAGCGTGAAAAAGTACCTTGGGCACCTCAAAAATAACCCCGCACGGGTGAGTGCAAGTCAAAAAGGGCTTGCGATGCGTTAATTCCATTCACGAGCGGGACCGTGCGTCGTTTCTCCTTTCGCCGGGTCAGGCACGTCGTTTCTTCTCTCTGCAGGAGAGCGATGCGTCGATCCGGTCAGCACTCTTCGGTCGGGGCAGGCCTTGCGTTGTTTTTCCACACACAGCGTTACTTGAGTCGGAAATCCAGCCGCACGACGATCCGAAAACCCTGCAGCGTGGGTTGTGATCTCCCAGCCTCCGTCAGCGATGCTGCGCGTCATTTCTCCTGCTCTGTGCGTCAATTCTTCGGTCACAGTTCCTGCAAGCATTGTTTCTCAGCTGCGGAGCCGGCGGTGCGTCGTTTCTTTAGCCTCAGATTGGAGTCCCGTCGATCTTTTCCCCGCACGGCACTCTGTGCGTGGATTTCCTTGTCCTTAGGCTGCCAGCTTCTCCTTTCAGGGTCCCAGGAACTGGATGGGCGCCACAGGGCAGAGTAGGAGTCTCAACAGAGACTCCAGGTGCTGGCAGAGAGAAGTCTTTGCTGTCCCTGAGACTTCAAACAACAGGAGGCAAGCTCTAAATCAAGCCCTTGGAGATTACGTCTCAAGATGGAAGGCACACAAAGTCCAGTCTTTGCCCTCTTACTCTGGCAGAAGCAGCAAATGCAGGATAGCTTCACAAAGCACAGTCACAGGCAGGGCAGCTCTTCTTCCTCAGCTCTTCAGCTCTTCTCCAGGCAGAGGTTCCTCTTGTTTCCAGAAGGGTTTCTAAAGTCTGTGGTTTTGGATGCCCTTCTTATACCCAATTTCTCCTTTGAAGTAGGCCTACTTCAAAGTAAAGTCTCTTTTGAATGTGAAACCCTGCCTTGCCCAGGCCAGGCCCCAGATACTCACCAGGGGGTTGGAGACTGCGTTGTGTGAGGGCAGGCACAGCTCTTTCAGGTGTGAGTGACCACTCCTCCCCTCCCTCCTAGCCCAGATGGCTCATCAGGAAATGCAGATTACACCCCAGCTCCCTTTGTGTCAATGTCTAGTGTGAGGTGCAGCCAGCCCAACTGTCAAACTGACCCAGACAGGGAATCCACAAACAGGCAGAGTCACAGAAATGGTATAAGCAAGAAAATACTCACTTTCTGAAAGTGGCATTTTCAAACACACAATCTTAAAATCAACTTTACTAAAAGATGTATTTTTAAATTGTGAGCTCAGAGACCACAAACTCCACATGTCCATCCGCTCCCAAAGGGAATCTACACTTTAATCAGATTTAAATGTAGCCCCCATATTAACCTATGAGAGGGACAGGCCTTGCAACAGTGAAAAACGAATTGATCAATATTTCACTGTCAGTACATATAAAACACATTACTATATGTCCTAGCTTAACCATACACTACCCCCTGCCCTTGGGGCTACCTAGGGCCTACCTTAGGGGTGTCTGACATGTAAGAAAAGGGAAGGTTTAGGCCTGGCAAGTGGGTACACTTGCCCAGTTGAATTTACAGTTAAAAACTGCACACAGACACTGCAGTGGCAGGTCTGAGATAGGATTACAGAGCTACTTCTGTGGGTGGCACAACCAGTGCTGCAGGCCCACTAGTAGCATTTGATTTACAGGCCCTGGCACCTCTAGTGCCCTTTACTAGGGACATACTAGTAAACCAAATATGCCAATCATGGATAAACCAATTACATACAATTTACACAGAGAGCATATGCACTTTAGCACTGGTTAGCAGTGGTAAAGTGCTCAGAGTTCAAAAGCCAACAGCTACAGGTCAGAAACAATAGGAGGCAGGAGGCAAAAAGGTTGGGGATGACCCTGCATAAGCAAAAAAGTCCAACATTCACTATTTGTGGATAGGTGCTCCACTGTCGCATGACTGGATTGTGCTAACCACAGTTAGCACAGCTTACTTGTACTGTACATAGTAACGGTTACAGGTGTATATTTATCACACCTGGGGTCTGGACCATTAGCTAAGGGACCATGGGGCAGATTTATGAAAAGTGGTTCAGCACCTAGTGCAGCTCCAATTTTCTTGCGCCCCTTGGCGCCACCGAACGCCACCATGTATGCACCATATTTAAATCTCTAGTGGTTCCAAATCTCAGACAAGTTGTTTGATGCATTGTTTTGTTCAGAAAAATAATTCCTCTGGAGATTATGCCTGCTGTAAATCTGTGTTTGTCAATATGTTAACCCCTAAACACTTTGTTAATATTTTATTTCCAATACTCATACCCTTGCATACTGATATTTTCAATACATTTATGGGAATATATGGGTTATCATGTTCTTTTGATGTCCTGTTTTTTTGTGAATAATAAAAAGCTGACGAATTAAGAAAATTACTTTTCAAAATTTGAAGACTAATTGCGGGTGGAACTTTAAAACATAGAGGGTGGTCTCCCCACAGACAGTGGCACAACTCTCTGGTATCTCTCCAATCCAGTGGACCAAAAATGCTATTCCCTATTTAGGGATCCAGCTAGCTACAACAGTTGTGGACACTGTCTTAATAAATTATCGCGCCCTGTCCAGGCAGATTAAACGTGACCTTACCAAGTGGGACCTATATCCTCTTTCCTGGCTGGACTGAATAGTAATGTCCAAAATTACTGCACTCCCAAAGATTCTCTTCATATTTCAAACCTTACCATCCGAACCACCGTCAGGTACGATTGAAACACTGCAACGGGAGCTGAGCTGTCCCATTATTTCTGGGCAGACAGTCTCCCCTGAATGAACCGCACCCTTAGCCACCGGTCCCCAAAGGAAGGTGAATTGGGAATCCCAAACATTAAGGCATGATGTCACGCAGCCCAGCACCACCACTTTGTTGAATAGCATAGAGCCAAATCTGAAAAACCATGGCTCTTCATGGATCAGGCGATCGCTGGCATACATCTCTGGAGGTGTCCTTTCTTAAAAGAAAACAACGCTCTTGGGGTCTATACTCCACCCTGGTCACCGGGTTCACTCTCAGAGTTAAGGACATATTGGCTACAACCACGGGCCTTACTACCTTCCCATCACCCCTGACCCCCATTCTTGACAAACACAGACTTCACGCCAGGACTTGCCCACACATCGGAAACATCAGTGGCAGTTAAACAGGTGTGGTTTCGTTGGCCACATGTGCAAGGCCGAACAAGTGAGAGAGGACTTTGGACTGCTGAAATCCGAAAGGCTCTGCTATCCCCAAGTCCGACACTGGATCACACATCCTGATATGAAGCACCGCACCCAGAAACCCCTAACAACCTTCGAACAGTGGCTTCTCCAAAAGCTTACAGATAAAGGAATGATATCAGACCTCTATAATATCTTCCTTCAAGCCTCCCTGTTAAAAATGGTGTTTCTAGTTGGCAGTCAGTTTACACCCTGGCCAAGTAGGGGCTCACTCTAGTCATGGTAAGGCAGTTACACAGCTCAGATAACCCCTGCTCACCCCCTTGGTAGCTTGGAACAAACAGTCAATTATCTCATAGGCAATGTGTAAAGTATTTGTACAAACACACACAGTAACACAGTGAAAACACTACAAAAGGACTCCACACCAGTTTAGAAAAAATAGCCAGTATTTATCTAAATCAAACAAGACCAAAACAACAAACATCCAACATACACAAGCAAAAATATGAATTTTCAAAGGTTAAATCCCCATAAAACCACTTAGAAACACAACAGCTCTAACTGAGGATATTATGACGTCGTTGATGGAGTCGTTCCCAACAATCTGATGCCACTGGCGGGGAGGGCGGTGCCTGTCATGGAGTCACATGGCCCATCAGGTACAGTACCTTTGGTAACGAGGAAAACAAGTCAGTGCACGGAGTCAGGGAGGTGAGGTGTCACTGGATTCGGTGCGGCATCGGCTCCTTACTGCAGAACAGGGGAGGTGATGCAGCGTCAGTGCGAGGCAGGCAGTGAACATTGTGACAGTGCTGGGCAGGGGGGTCCCTGCACTGCCCATGCCACTGCATGCAGCGCTTCCCTGGTGGATTACGATCTCTGCCACTGCCAGACCGCCGGGATCATGGATTCTGGTGGTTTGACCACCAGGGTTTTAATGTGGCGGTCGGACTGCTGCAGCAGCAGCGGTCCTGACCACCACACTCGTAATGAGGCCCTTAGTGTGTTAGAAATTCTTGTGTGCAGAGAGTTGGATCATACTCAAATTTTTCATCAACTTAACTTAATGAGGTAACGTACTGCACAGGTGTAGATCATAAGCATTAGGTATGTTTGTCTTTGTTGCTGCTTCTAGTGTAGGAATAGAAGAAATTATAATGATTAGAGTCACCTGTACCAACGGGCGCTCCTTTAAAGAGGCTGTTGCTTTGGTGGTTTAATATAAATTTGATTTGTATGCTATGGGACCTGTCTGCCCTTCATTGTCATTGTAAACTACGAATGTGTAACCTGAGGAACTGGGTACAGTTCTAATAACACTGTTTGTTTTGTTATCCCTCTGCTATAAGTGTTTAGGGCCACATTTACAAGGTTTTGATGCAGGGCAGTGCCATAAGGATTCTTGCTGTGCTGCCCTTGGTAAAAAAAATAGGTCAGGAAAGCGCCGTTTCTATGAGATATGGTGCATTCCTGTCCTTCCCCCCTGCACTGGTGCATAATGGGCTGCCGTGCGCCAACGCAGGCACCCTTGCACCATGGTAGAAGGGTGTTTGCATTGTATGGATGATTGTTTTTGTGCAGGAAGAGTCCCCTTCCTGCACAAAAACAATCAATGGAGATTTTTTCCTCTTTTTGTGTTTTCTGCAGAATGCAGCACACATAGAGGAAAAAACAAGGAGAAATATAGTTATACCTCCTTGGTGTCGGTCCCTTCTGCCCCTCCCAAGGAGACGTAGGCTTTTGACACATTCCCAGGTTTACAAAATCTTGTAAATCTGGGAATGTGTCAAATGCCATGGGTGTTATGTGGGAACACCCACCGTAACTCTTATGGCACGCCTCTCTATTGCAGTGTGAGGCAACGCTGTGACTTGCACTGCATTGCCTTGTGCCACATCTACAACAATGAAAAGCCATGCAGGGTGGCTTTACGTGGCCTTGTAGATTTGGCTGTGCAGTGTATGCCACAGGAGCTTCACAAAAGTGACGATTCAGTGGTGCACAGGGGCTTCTAAATAAGCCCCTTGACCCTGGATTTATACTTGCTTTGGGCCGAATTTGCGTCATTTTTGTTTTTTTAACGCAAATTCGGCATAAACCTAACTCCATATTTATACTTTGGCGCTAGACCCGTCTATGGAGTTAATGTCATTTTATGCTGGTGGGAAACTGTTCCCTGGCAAAAAATGACAATATGGCCATAGCGCCATAACTATACCCCGGTGCTAAGGGCAGGCAGGCATTAGGGGACCTGTAAGCCTCTTTGATTGGTCAGAGACCTAGCCCCAGGGACACCCACACCAGAGGAATGCCAGACGATGTGGGGACCCCATCCTCTGGTGAGTAAGGTAAGTACAGCTAATTTATTTGTTTTTAATGTGCCATAGGGGGGCCTACCTTGGGCCCCCCTACATGGCACTGGGCCCAATGGCCATGCCCAGGGGCACATGTCCCATTGGCATAGCCATTGGGGTGGTGGGCATGACTCCCGTCTTTACTAAGACAGGAGTCATGTCCATGGGAGTTTTATGTCAAAAACTGATGCTAGTATTGTTAGAGGCATTTTTATGACTCTTCCCAGACTAGCGTCATCCTTAGACACACAACCTCCTGTTCCCTCTACGCCTCCCCCACCCGGCTAGAGTCCTTTTTGTTGACGCTAATCAGGCCTTACCGCCAGCTACTATCATTTCTTAAATATGATGCCCGGCCGGTGTTTTGGAATGGCGCTAGCCGGTGGTATACTTTTTCACGCAAAACTTCGTTAGCGCAGTTTTGCGTGAAAAAGTATAAATATGCCCCTTAGACTTTAATATATCTGATTGAGTCCATGTGAGATATCTGTGCATTTTTCCGTCCAGTGTTTCTCAGAAAACATGAGAGAAATCAATGCACACAAGATGTTTACTTGCGCTGCACTATTAGGTAGATAAGTCTTTTCAAAGCTAAGCCATCCCATCACGGCTTGTAACTTCCTTAATGTAATCCAGAGTTTATTTAAGGTGGCTCTCTTCTGCTAGAAGTCTGGCATAAAACACTTACCCTTGCTGGATAGTTCTCATCCGAGAAAAATAACATTCAAGGAAGCAATTTTAGACTATTTAAAATTAATTTTGCATCTGTGTGTGGTCAGTATTGTCATTGTCTGGTCCATCCTAAACAGGTGTTGATTTAAGCCATCACCTGCAATGTAAATGTCAATATAGGATAGCGCCTCAGGATCTTCCTGCACGACCTTCATGATGGGTGCTGCAAATAAACTAGGACTATTCTTATAGCACCTAAGGAAGCATTTGAAACAGAATTGAAACTCATTTTGAAATCCATTTATGAGAAAGTGGTTAAATACTTGCCTTCAGGTGCTATAAACCCATTGAAAATGTCCTGGGTTGTTTTGTGTTTTTTGTGCAGCGGGTTTGCCATGAATGCTGTGTTATGAGCATTATGTACAGCATAATTACAGGTATAGGAGTTCAGATTTCTAAAGCCTAAAATTATTCTATGTGATTTGTCAGATTTTAAAACCAGAAAAAGTGGAGATTTTCATAGTGAAGCTAGTGCGCTAGAATACCTTGATATTGCAGCTGGTCTAAGATAGCTTTTATGTTGCATTTTGCTTCTGGATTTAGAGGATATTAGCTTATATTTGAGACTGACTCAGTAATGGAATGACATGCTTGGTTTTGATACAGTGCAGGAGCTGGTTTCAAAGCCTATTTGCATGGACAATTTTGCCTGAAGTCTTCAGATGCAAAAGGTAGAAAAATGCTAGCAATATCACCTCCTCACCTTGAGGTGCATCTCTTATAAAGTCTGGAAGTGAGTCATATTTGCAAGAATAATGCCATAGACAGTTGACAAATGCAGCCACAATATTGCTTTAATTGTGTATGATATATCCACCTCAAATAGTACATTACAAACCCTGTCTAGAGGGTTTACATGCCCATCCAGTCTCAACCTGTATAAATTCAACTGTCCAATTCACCACCAGAAATTCTTGGAGAATCCGGCAGACTTTCATCATTTCTGCTGTGCTTTCCAAAAGGAATATTGCCCAAGTCTCATTCTGTAGAAGTATCTGAAGTTTGCAGGGCATGCTTTTTAGTCTGGTCACATTATCCCTTTTGAGACTTCAGGTCATGACCCTTCCTCTTCCTTCTTTACACTAACTACAGCTTGACCTCCTCTTCCACTTTTCTGCTTGACATGCTCATCCTTTCTGGCCTCTTATCTCAGAAATCTGAAAAGAATGGCTATTAGTATACTGATACCAATCTGTATTTTTAATCTTATCACACTACCTCAAGTTGTAACCACCTAGACTGGACTCCTCAGACGGACATCCAGTCCTTTTCTTTTGTTTTACTCTACTTCTGTTTAGTCTCCTTTTTATCTTGCTGGAACCCTCAACCTCATCTTTTATTTTGAGATGCAGTTGTACAGTTCATGATCCCAAGGTGTCATGGCCCATAGATGTTTACATTTCAGAAATTATATTCGGAAGCGCTGGCTCACGCTCTTTAACGGGAACTGTGACAAGTCTCTGGCATGCTTCCAGGGGTCCGGCTTCTCGGCAGTGTTACTCCACTTGATTGAGGAAACTTTTTCTAAATTTCCCATTAATTTCATCTCCAGATTTAGAGCTGGTGCACCTCTGCACTCACTTTTACTTGTTTTAATACATATAGTGGCAACAATAATGAGGTTGTGCTATGTGGAGTAGTATATAGATACGCACAAATATGCTTCCCCATCTGTTGCACTCTTTTATTGGTGGAACTATCCCATGGGGAAGAAACGTGGGGATTGATTTAGATATTGGTGGACGAGTTACTCCATCACAACGGTGTCAGATATCTGGTCTAACGAAATCTAAATCCCCTAGGATATAATGGGATTTAGATTTTGGTGGACGGGATATCCGACACCGTCATGACGGAGAAACCCATCCGCCAATATCTAAATCAGGCCTATAGTCAGATTTCTATGCTTGTCTTGGGGTGTTGTGTGAAGAAAGACAGCTTCCAACTAGTTGGTCTGGCAAGCAATCCAGAAGGCAATTTTGTTGCACTTTATAGGTACTTTGCCTATAAAGGCATTCATAGTCTGTGGGCTGAATGGTAATCTGTGCTTGTGGTGCAGGTCATATTGAAGTTGCCCTGCCTACTGCCATCTGAAGTAGGTATTGTCTTACTTACCTGCATATGAAATTTAGTAATCTTACTGTATCCCCATGCGGTAAAGGTGCCAGATTAGGATAAAGTGTAAACCGAGCCAATACATGCAAGATGGCCCCTTCACTACTTAGGAGACCCAGTCTAGCATTCCAGTGTTTATGTGGTAGCTGATATGGCGGTCAGCAGTAGGTAGTTCTAGCTAGGACCTATTTTCCATTGAAACATTGTTTTTTGACTTGCCTATATCTTTGGCATCGTTTGATGAATCTTTATAGAAGCTTTCAAAAAGAGTGAGCCCAAGAATCTTGTTGCGCATGGGAAATATGATCCACCAAGCAGGGGCCGAAAAAAATGGAGGGTCAAAAAAAGGACATTTCCCATTTTAATTCCCATAAAGATTTTAGATACGACTGCAGCCCGAACTGCTGGATAGATTTACACCAAAATTGGCAGAAAGGTAGCTTTTGGTCCAGTAGGAGTGCTTTTTGTTATTTGTTGTATATCCGTTAAGTAGTTTTTGAAATATTAAAAGAAAAGCAGATTTGTATATCTGGAGGCATGAAGGTTTAACGAATACTCCAGATCTTGTGCAAAGATCTGATTGGCTGCTAACACTTCCAACCAGGAAGTGGTGCAGTCATTTTGAGATTTTGCTTCAGCAGAGTATCAAAAAGAAACAACAAAACAAACGGAGGTGAGGCGTGGTTTCGGTGCCGCACAAGATGTCCACCTGATACGGGAGCTCCCGCTGCAATATGGAAACATTTACTCGCCGCACCATGTTGAATGAAAATGATGAGGTAAATACTTCATACTTAATAACTAAGACATCCTTTTGGATGTGCCTTGGTGAAGTCAATGGCCGCTTTATTCATGCTTTTCTTCGGATTCTCGGGGGCTGTTGAGATTACACGGCCACCATTTTGAGTTTGCATTTACTGGCTGTTAATATGGGAAAACACTTCATTTGACTGAAGCTCATTTAAGGATGACATTTTATTCACTTCTCTGAGGTATTATCTTAATACTATTTAGGATCTTATCATATTTGAGCATCATCTCTGTTTTAAAGAAGCAAAAGTATAAGGAAGTCACTCATGCAAGTAGTAGATCTTTCAGTGCACAGAGACTTCTTTACTAGTGAAATATCTACTTGTACCCTGATATCAAACTACTAATAGAGTCACAGTGTTTTATGCCGTTGGCTTTTAATTATCAACTCTGCGGCTGTAATTCTTCATATGGGAAGACTGAAAAAGCTCTCTCATTATTGTAATCTAAAATATACACAGAGGAAGTATAGTGTTACTGGAAACCTAAAGATGGATAATCCAACTTCCTCTGATGCTGTGTAGTCATCTCATGTTCGTAATGCCTCTTCAACTAACTCACCTGGCAAATCCAAATCACCAATTTCTGTGAAAAAACAGCTTCAACAAAGCCTTCCATCACCAGATAAAGCGGAAAATGCTATCCCCTTGGTATTGCTTTTAGAGGAAATTATAGCTCTTCGGCCATTTGTTGAGGAAACCAATAATCGACTTCAGCACTGGGATACCAAATAGTCTCAAATGGATTCAAGAATCTCTGTAGTGGAGCAGCATGTATCGGTAGCACAAGATAACATTATTAGAATTACTGCCTTGAAAATGGAAGTAAACCGACAGACAGAAGATTTGGAAAATAGAAGTAGATGTAACAATTTGAGAATTTATGGATTACTGGAAGGAATTGAAGGTCCAAACCCTGTTGTATTTTTCAAATCCTTTATACCAAAAATTCTTGACTTACCTCCCACCTCCAAGTTTAATATACAGAGAGCACACAGACTAGGACCTTGGTTAACTAACTTGTCTTCCCTTCCAAATCTAGAGGAGTATGTTTCCTAGAGCTCACAGACTTATTAACAGTTCTAGATGCAGCAAAACGCAAAAAGCAGGTTACTTGGTCTGGTAATAAAATCTTCATCTCCTAAGATGTTTCTAATGTTACAGCTCAAAGAAGGAAAGAACTTCTTGAACTTCGCCCAAAGTTGAGATCTCTTGGTGCTCGTGATAGTTTGTTCCCTCCTTGTACTTTCTAAGTTACTTACCAAAATAAGACTACTACTTATGCTCAACGAGCTGATCTTAGGAAATGTGTTAATCTACATATGTCATCACACACGGATACTGTTGGTTCACCTTCAGCTTAAATTCTATTTTATGTTAACATGCATTATTAGCTATTACTGACATTCTTTGAGATATGTTGATGTTCTATTTTACATTAAGTTCATTTTATTCTCTTTTGAAGAATTATTCATGTGCTATCTCGTTCGTTCTCCCCTTCTACCTCTGTTTGATTTTGTTGTGGCATTGCTTCCTTATGTTAGCCCGCCATCGACATCTGTGTGTCACCACCCTAACAATGTGTGCATTTTTATTATGTCAGGTACGTACAAGAGTCATGACATGTACTGTCTCTCTTTTTCATCTCTCATTTCTATCCTTTTCTATTTCTTTTCCCTTTTTCCCTCTTCTCCTATCCCTCCTGGTTTTTGAATATTTATATTTTATTGTTCTCTTGTTTTCTGTATATAATGCGTTTTTTACCTGTTCACAATAAACTAATCCTCATTACTTATAATTGTTTTTTGTATGTTTATCATTCAGAGTTATTTCATGGAATGTGAAAGGTTTTAGTAATCTTATTAATAGACAGAGAGTTTTATCTCATCTAGCGAAACATTCCCCTGATATTGCGTTATTACAAGTAACACATCTTGATGAAACAGAAGCTTTGAAACTCAAACGGAGCTGGGTGGGCAATGTATTTGTATCCGTTGCTGATAATAGAAAGAACAGTACTATTATTTTATGTAATAAACATCTGCAATATAAGTTCCCATCCCAAGAAACAGATCAGATGGGCATGCGGGTTATAGTGCGACTTATGAATAATAATATTCCAGTAGTTATTTTTAATGTTTATGCCCCCACTCAGAATGATTTTAATTTTTGGCCTATGATCTTTCATAAATGTCTTCAATATTTTGGCGCACATATGATTTTAGGTGGTGAGTGTAATCAAATTATGGATCTCTTGTTAGATCGACAATCTCCAATTACCTTCTCTTCTCATAAAATGTATAAACAATTGCATTCTACCATAACAAAATCCTCTCTTTTATAGACTCTTGGAGGATTGCTAATTCCACTTCACGTGAATGCACATTTTACTCACATAAACATGGTTCTCTCACTAGATTAGACCATAATTTCTTATCCAAACCTATGATGCAGCACATAATTCAATTCTTTATAGGCCCCATATTACTTTCGGACCATTCCATGGTGGTCACGGATTTGGACTTGGCGCCTCCAAATGTTCAATCTCATAGATGACGCTTTAATAATTCTTTACTACATGATTCACAATTTTCTAGTTCATTTCTTTCTTTTACCTCTGGATTTTGTAAGATTAATGATCATCCTGATTTGTTGCCTTCTATTATTTGGGACTCATTTAAAGCAGCTGCTCAAGGATTTATTATAGATTATTCTTTAAAAAAAGAGATTTTCACTAAAGAACATAATTCCCTATTATCGAATATTAAGAATTTAGAAACTAAATATCATGCATTTACATCTTAAATAGATTTAAACAATTTGATTAAAGCTAAATTACAATTTAACACCCTCGCTACAGAAGAAGCTTCCTCCATTCTTATAAAAAGTAATGCTCGTTATTAGGGTGGAAGGAATAAAGTGGGCAAGTTGTTAGCTAATTATCTTAAAGTTAGAAAACAGTGGTTTTAAATAGTCGATTTCTAGACCAGATGGTACTGTATTGAAGAAACAAGATGATTTTTTAAATGAATTTGTTAATTTCTATAGAACATTATATTCCCCAGAAACGCTGACTCTTCCTGGTCTACTTGATGAATATCTATTGCATATAGATATGTTGCTAATTCATTTAATCTGCATTTTGCTTCCTTAGAAACTGATATTTCAAACACAGAACTTCTGCAAGCCCTACATTCTTTAAAGAAAGGTAAAACACCTGGCCCTAACAGTTTTACTGTTGAATTTTGTTTTCATTTCTCACATATTCTTATCCCTCATTTGCCTTCTTCATTCATTTATTTTATCAGATCTGGAAGCACTTCATGTACTTTTCAAGAAGCTACAATATGTTTAATACCTAAAGAAGGAAAAGACTCATCACTATGTAAGAATTATAGGTCATTTCCTTGATCGATGTAGATTATAAAATATATGCAAAACTACTAGCATTAAGATTAGAGTCTTTCCTTCTGCAAATCATTGGAAAGGAACAATCAGGATTTATAAAAGGTAGATTAGCTTCTGATAATACCAGATTGTTCTTTAATGTTCTTAGTAAAGCTCCTTTTCTTGACAAATCTCTAGCTGTCATAACTATTGATGCAAAAAAATCATTTGATAGGATTAATTGGGACTTTATGATTAAAACATTTTCATGGCATGGTTTTTTATTTTATAAATTCCCACCGGCTTCCGTTTTGGTCAATGGTGCAATATCTCCCTATTTTTCTCTTAAACTTGGTGTTCGACAGGGTTGTCCTCTTTCAACCTTAATATTTGTTTTAGATCTTGAGCCTTTTCTCACTTGTGTTCGTCTAAATTCTGATAATTCTGGTTTTACATATGGAGATAAGCAGTTAAAACTAGCTGCATATGCAGACGATATTCTTCTTTTTATTTCCTCCCCTGACAACATTTCCAGCTTTAGTAAAAAAAAAAATAGCTCTCTTTTCACAAACCTCTGGCTATAAAATTAATAAAGATAAAACTGAAGTCCTTCCACTAAATAAATTTACTTTGAAAGATTCCTTTGTTGATTATGGTTTTCAATGGGCCTCCTTATCTAGGATTAAGTATTTAGGTATTTGGTGTACTTCTTCTGTCAAAGAAACTGTTGATATTATTTTAAAGAACTCCCTCAAAAGATTGACTGCTTAATTTCCTCATGGAATCTTTTATACTTATCTTGGTGGGGTCTCTTGGACGCCAAAAAAATGATGATTTTGCCTTTATTACTTTATACTATTTCTATGCTGCCGGTGTTTATATAAATTCTATATTGTCTAAATTGTTATGGAAAAATAAGAAGGCAAGAATATCCCTTGCTTGCTTACAAAAATTGAAAGTTGAAGGCAGGGTGAATTTTCAGGATTATGCTAAATACCATGCTGCTTTTGTTTTACGACAAGCTTCTTTTTGGCTTTCTGAACCTGTGCATCTTTCTTTTCCATTATGGTTACAAACTGAATCAACCTTGTTGAACCCCTTTACCACAAAAGAAACTTTGTCTCTCATTACAACCCTGGCGGTCCGTGGTAAAGCGGCGGTAATACCGCCAACAGACCAGCGGTAAAAAAAATGGGATTTGGACCATGGCGGTTACCGCCATTCAAAACCGGCACTTTAACACACTGACCGCCAGGGTGGTAACGGCCGCCGTGCTGGAGACTTCGGTCTCCAGTCCGGCAGCCGCCACAATCCCACCCTTGGGATTACGACCCGGCCTACCGCTATGGTTTTCGTGCCAAACATACTCCCACGGAAACCATGGCGGTAGACACTATCAGTGCCAGGGAATCCTCCCCCACATACACACAACACCCCCATCCCGCTCTCGGGTCGGAGAACCCGACTTACCTGCTTGCAGGGGGTCCTCCGGCTGGAGACAGTCGGCTGCGCTGCTGTCAGTAGCAGCATCCGCCAGCAAAACACCACCAGGCCCTATCCTTGCTCCTGATATGGTCGGCAGTGTTTTGCTGGGGTGGCGGTGCTGCTGTCAGCAACGCCGCCTTACCGCTGTCTGCCGCCATGACCGGCGGTGTTCCGCCAGCATTCTGGCAGAATACCATCAGCGGTCATGATAACGGTATGTTGGCGGCCATCGCCGGGGCAGTATGCGGTCGATACCGCCAATGTTGAAATGAGGGCCTTTATCTTTTACATTGAACTGTTCTCTTCTTTCCACTCCAGTTCTTAAACATATGCACACTTTATTGTTGCCTACATTCTCTGAACAATCATTAACTCCTCTTAATTTCTTTGCTTAATCTTTATGGTATAATAATTTAAATAAAATCGATAATAGACACATTTTTGGCTTACTTAGGAATCTAAAGGTATTATATGGATTAAACACTTCTTTGAAGGGAATGTTCCTCTTTCTTTTCTTCAATTTCAGCAAAAATGTAACTGCTCTGCTTCATTCCAAAAACAGTTCAACATCTTAATTAATGTATTCTTAGATTGTCTGTTTTCTCTACAACTTGAACATACTGTTTTTGCCCATCCTTCTTCATGACTACTTCACTCAATTCAACCCCTGAAGCTTCCACTATTTTTAAAGTTTTATTACTTTCCAATACCAATTGAGCCAAGTCTAAGTCTGAACTTGGATGGGAAAAAAGATCTGGGAGTTAATTGGGAGGTCATTTTTTGGAATAAGATTTGGCCCGTATTTATAGAATATCTAGAGCAGCTAACATCACACAAACTTTATTTTTTAGTTATCATAGGCTTTACTTTACACCCCTTTTATTGCTCGAAATGTTTCCTCTCCAATTCACCTAAATGTTGGTTGTGTAATTTTCCCAACGTGGATTTTATTACATTTACTTTTTTGGTGCCTGAACACATTAGCTTTTTGGCATAAAATATGGTTACAGTTGACTCGGATATTCAAATTAAAACATCCTTTTCACATTTGACATATTTTTTTGGGTACTTGGTCTAATGAGTTATTTTATAATGCGTCAGATAACGAAGTGTTCTATATATTTCTTCTATAACTTTTCAACAAATTGTATATCACTTGAAATGCTCCTCTAAACTTTCATATATGGCATGGTGGAATAGTGTTTTGTATCACCATAGATTAGTTTACATCAGTGTTCTAAAGAGTAAAATGCTCAAGAGTTATGGTTGTCATTAACTAATTTTTTATATAAAGGAGACATTTCTGTATCTGTGACAGATGGCATATTGTCAGACAATTTTTGTCCTCCCTGAACTTGTCTCTCTGTCCCTCAAACTTTGATTATTTTCACTAAATGTCTATGTTACTTATTATTATATTACTCAATTTTGAAATTCCTGTTAATCTGTTTTACACATGAGGACATGTATTTTCCTTTATCCCTCCTTCCAGAGTCTCCCCAGAAAAACTCCTAAAAATAAAATACTTTTTATTGTATCTTTCAAATTTTCAATTTAGATAGTTTAATAAGAAACCACATGTGATATGACTTGTCTATGTTTTTCAAATTATCTAAATAAAGTCTTTTAAACACACAAAAAAAGAAAAGGGGGCAGGGTATGTTTACCCTGAGCCCCTAGCCTTGGTGCAGGGGTCCCCCTAGAACCTCTCCAAGGCTTAAAAGTATTTTGATTTTTAAAATCACTGTGAAAATTGCTTCAGATACGCAAATTCTGAAGTGATTTAAAAAAAACATCTTGACGGTGCGCTTGGACGGGATTATGTGCATATGTGTTTATACCGTCTATGAATATGCATGTTTGTTTGTGCATGAATTTGGTCTACTCGTATATGTATGTATCTCTCTATGGCTGCTGGTATTTTAATCCCAGATGTACACATTTAACATCGCCCCAAAAGTATTTCCTCTACGTACCAGCCTATGCACAAAGAAGATGTACAAACGTTCTTCTTTTTAACTGATCTTGAACCCTCAACTCTGGCTGCAAAACCTCCAAGTAAAACATGAGTTGCTAACATTAAAAAAAAAAACAAGCAAAGCCAGGGCCATCAAACAAAAAAAACAAAAAAACAGACACATCAAATACACAGACAAGTTTCTAACATGTTTCAATAATTTTTAAATTGGATGATTCCTCTTTGGCTTGCAGGGTACTTGGATCTCATGAAAAAAGCCCCGTGGCACGGTTTAAAAAGCATTGTAAGAGCATATGTAATAAAACGGACACGGAGAAACGCTCGGCACGCGCTGTCTCGGGACACACAGGCCCTCATTACAACCCTGGCGGTAAATCCCGCTTACCGCCATGCAGAAGACCGCCAACATACCGCTGCTGCCGCGGAAATCCGCTACCGGTATTATGACCCACAGCCCGGAATCCGCCACAATACAGACACCAACACAAGTCCGCCACACCAAAGGTCAGTGATAAACTGGCGATAACAAAACCGACACCTTCACGCCAACAGGAATACGCCCACACTATCACAACCCACGAATCAATGCACGGTCTTTCAACCGCGGTAATCCATTGGCGGTACACACCTCTGCGCTCAAAATACACACACACTTACAAAACACAACCACATTGGACAATTCGAAATACACACACCTGATACACATACACACACCACACCCACACACCCAATCCAATATAAAGCACACACCCACATCACCCACAAACCCTTACTACCAGAATTTTGAAAGCACGCCAGAGAGAGCCACCACTTAAAACAACACCAGCATCCACAGACACACAACACCATCACTTACACAACATCCACGCACCTCAAACAACACACACCAACACCCCCCTCACACATCACAACAAACACCACCTCACACATCACCCACACCACATCATGGCACCTCAACGACACCCCAGGTTTTCTGAGGAGGAGCTCAGGGTCATGGGGGAGGAAATCGTCCGGGTAGAGCAACAGCTATTCGGATCACAGGTGCAGCAGACATCCATTACAAGGAAGATGGAGCTATGGCGCAGAATTTTCGGCAGGGTCAACGCAGTAGGACAGCATCCAAGAACTAGGGATGACATCAGGAAGCGGTGGAACGACCTACGGGGGATGGTGCGTTCCGTGGTCTCAGGACACCAGATTGCTGTACAGAGGACTGGCGGTGGACCCCCACCTTCTCCCCCACAACTAACAACATGGGAGGAGCAAGTCTTGGCAATACTGCATCCTGAGGGACTCGCAGGAGTAGCAGGAAGACTGGACTCTGGTAAGTTAAATCTTTACTACCTTATCCACCCCACCCCACCTGCATGCCATCACATACTCTCACCCTCACCCCCATCACCCCACTAGCCCACAGATACCCCTCTAACACAACCCACACATCCCAAAACCAAGCCCTGCATGTAACAACAATGCATGGACACTTATCACCAAAGCATGTCCAGTACAGAGATTCACTCATGCCCCAAAATCACCAATCACACAAGGACCAAGCCAATAATGCAAGCACTGGAGTAGAGGGTCAACCACCCATTGCACACAATGGCACACACATATACAATAATTATGAATTTACACCCCAACAGGACCCCTACCCAACGTCACCAGACAGGAGGTTCCAGACATATCCAGTCCCCCCACAGAAGAGGCCCACAATGATGACAGCAGCTCTGCACAACTGGATCAAGATGACCAGCCTGGCTCATCTGGTACCTTGGGACAGTCGGTTCCCCTGACACTGTCACAAGCCACAACAGAGCCTCCCCCCTCATGAAACACCAGCACAGCACCCACCCAGCGGGCCCATCCCTCTGTCCCCAGGACACGTCAATCAGCAGTGTGTCCACCACTACAGGTAACCCAGGCAAACCCACCAACCCAAGAAAATCAGGGAACTGGGGGCAGTGGCAGTGGGCACACAGTTCAGGAGACAGAGGCACAGATTAACAGGGAAACTGGGAGGACTGCTGTGCGACAGGGGGAACCCACTCTCCACGAGGCACTCTCCAACATCATGGGAGCTTACCATCATTCCCAGGAGACGATGGCAACGGTGCTGGCCAAGTTTCAGGAGACCCAGCGGCTGCAGGAGGAACACTACCTGGGGATCAGGGAGGACTTGAAGTCCATTAACACCACCCTGGTCACCATTGCAGGGATGCTGGCAGACCTTGTCAACACCAGGAGGGACACAGTGGCACAACAAGGTGCCCCTGACACTAGCCTGGACGATGAACAGCCCTCCACCTCTGCCGGGACTAGTGGACAGGAGGCACCACCACAGGAACAACAGGACACCAGCACCCCATCCCCTGCAGATGGAGAACCACCCCACAGATGGTCCCTGAGATCCAGGAACAAGACAGAGAACATTGCCAAGACCCCCGACAGGGAATGAGACACCCATGAATGTCACCCTTCTGTCCCACTATGTCACCCTGTCCATCCTTAACCTGCCATTGCTCCACTTCCTATGCCCTTTTAAACAATGCACCTGTGAAACAAATAGACTGGACTCTGCCATGGACATTGCTCCACCATCACCCCAGCCCATTTTATAACCCCCTCCACTTATTAGCATAGAAATAAACACACTTCAATCACAAAACAATCTGGAGTCAGTCTGTGCTTTCACAAATGTGTAATTGCAATAACTATGGAATATAGCAATGTCTATTTACTTGTTCACATACCAATGTAACACAGCTGTAGGCCAGCAGTAAACACAGCAGATGGCACAAGGTGGGACCCAGATCTGTGAAATGGAAAGTCAAAGTGACAAGTCAGGGTCCATACACTAAATGAAAATGACACACTTATGCTAGTTCCAACAATAGAATGAGCTGTGGGAAGCAGTGGTATCCTCTTACCTGTGTCTCACTGGAAGTATTGCATGATGATGTTGTTTCGGTTGTCGATATCCTCTTCTTCTGCCTCCTCTTCTTCACTGTCCACAGACTCCACAGCTGCCACAAGACCACCATCTGGCCCATCCTCCTGCAGAAAAGGCACCTGCCGTCGCAAAGCCAGGTTGTGTAGCATACAGCAGGCCACGATTATATGGCACACCTTCTTCGGCGAGTAATATAGAGAACCATCTGTCAGATGGAGGCACTGGAATTTAGCCTTCAGGAGGCCGAAGGTGCGTTCGATCACCTTCCTAGTTCGCTCATGTGCCTCCTTGTAGCGTTCCTCTGCCCTTGTATCCCTCACTGGGGTCAGTAGCCATGACAGGTTGGGGTAACCAGAGTCACCTGCAAATGTCGAGGGACAACTGTTAGACACGCACTAACCCTCAGGGACAGCCCCACACCCAGACACCTTTGTCAACTGTATTGGGACCTTGGCCTCACCTATTAGCCACACACGGTGCCTCTGGAGTGGGCCCATCACATAAGGTATGCTGCTCTTCCTCAAAATGTAAGCGTCATGCACAGAGACAGGATACTTGGCATTCACATGGGGGATGTACTGGTCTGCCAAACACACCATCTGCACATTCATAGAATGGTAGCTCTTCCGGTTTCTGTACACCTGTTCATTTCTGCGGGGGAGTCCAAATGCCACATGTGTACCATCAATGGCACCAATGATGTTGGGGATATGCCACAGGGCACCTTTCACTGTGGGCAAATCCCCCACCTGAGGGAAAACGATGTAGCTGCGCATGTGTTTCAGCAGGGCAGACAACACTCTGGACAACACGTTAGAGAACATTGGCTGCGACATCCCTGATGCCATGGCCACTGTTGTTTGAAAAGACCCACTGGCCAGGAAATAGAGTACAGACAGGACCTGCACTAGAGGGGGGGATTCCTGTGGGGTGGCGGATAGCTGACATCAGGTCTGGCTCCAACTAGGCACACTGTTCCTGGATTGTTGCACAATCAAGTCTGTATGTGACTAGGATGTGTCTCTCTTTCATTGTCGACAGGTCCACCAGGGGTCTGTACACCAGAGGATGCCGCCATTTCTTCACCTGCTGGAGCGGACGTGCCCTATGGAGGAGAACAGCGAGCAGAGAGTCATCCAACACTGAGGTATCACAATGTCTTATTTTCAGTAACGTAAGTAATCCGCAATGTGCCGGTATCTGTCCATATTCCCGGCCTAGATAGGTGTGACGCAGTTAACAGTGGCCTCCTTAAATGGCGGCTGCCTGACTTGTAAGGTGGGACAAGGGGATATGAGGTAACTGCGCTGGCGTTGTACACCGTTGCGGTGGGCGGTCGAAGACTGCGGCTCAATTCTGCATTGGTTAACATTGGGTCCTATGGGTGCCAGGAGCCAATGACGATGTACACCGGCGGTCACGGTACGCACCGCCGTGGACGTGACTGCCATTTTCTGTCTGTTCACTCACTTGATACCTGACCTTCAACAGGAGAGGACCTACACTGCAAGTGCTGCTGTGACCTCAGTCTGGAAGCGACGATGGCTCATGTGTCTGGGGAAAGGGCCACTGCCTTCACTTCGGAGAAGTTGGAGAAACAAGTGGATGGGGGTCCTCTCCCAGTACACCCAACTGTACGGTCCTCCAGACAAACAGGTGAGTACACTGTGAGCATGCTGCATGGGCAATGCCTGTTTGGAGTGGTGTGGATGGAAGATACATGGGAGGGGGCTTAGGCCTGCATGTGCGGATGGGGAGTGTATGTGCGTCAGGGCAAGGGTGGGAACTGGGGGGCAATGAGTATGACGGTCCGGACGGGTAAGTAATTTCCTTTCCCCCTGTACCATTCCTCTAGCTCAGCGCCCACCAGAAGAAGGGTATTTGGCGTGCCATCGCCAAGGACATTCGGACCCTGGGGGTCTACCACAGACTGAGCACCCACTGCCGTAAAAGATGGGAGGACCTGCGCCGCTGGAGCAAGAAGACAGCGGAGGCCCAGCTGGGGATGGCCTCCCAACGTGGGAGCGGTGCCCGTTGCACCATGACCCCCCTTATGTTCCAGATCCTGGCAGTGGCGCATCTGGATTTGGATGGGTGCTTGAGGGCATCACAGCAGCCACAAGGGGGTGAGTACACTCTCATTCAGCTGACTCTGCGCGCATTACGAGTTGTCTGGGTTGGGGAGGTGGGCAGTGGGTTCCCCTAGGCCAGGGCAAACTTGGTAGGCAAGGTCCCTTGTGGCACCCGAAACCCACCAGTGGTAATAGCCATCAACACCTAGTCAGGCTCCTGTGACTTCCAGGTGTGCAGCAATTGGTCTTAGGCCACGTACCCCATGGTCAGCTGAAATTTCTAGGAACTGTCAATGCATGGAGTAGTGCAGAGGGCTGCTCCCTGTGTGTTGTGTCCACCAACGGTAGTGGTGTTGAATGCACTGAACATGTCTTTCTTCTGTCTTTCCTCTCCCTTTTTGTGGTCGCCCTGTTCTTGTGTGCAATAGCATCATCAGGCAGAGGAGCATTGGCACTGGAGCAGGAGGGAGCTGCAACCTACTTGGCCCTGGAGGGTGAAACAACGGAGTCTGAAGCCACCAGTGGGAAGGAGGGCGAGGGGAGCTCCACGACGGGGACAGGAGCATACACCAGTTACAGCGACCTTCTCTGATGGGAGCTCCCTGTCGGTGGCGGGCACCTCTGTGCCCACCGCATCAACAGGTACAGCTGCCATCCCCCTACCAGCACCGCCCTCCCAGCAGTCCCTCAGCATGTGTCCCGTGCCCGCTCACCCAGGAGGGTGGGCATCTCCTTTGCCCCAGGCACCTCAGGCCCTGCCCCAGTCAGCCCTGCTGCCCTCATTGAGGAGGCTATTGACCTGCTGAGATCCCTCACTATTGGGCAATCTACCATTGTGAATGCCATCCAGGGTGTAGAGAGGCATTTGCAACAAACAAATGCATACCTGGAGGGCATTCATTCTGGGCAGGCAGCCCAACAGAGAGCATTTCAGGCTCTGGCCTCAGCACTGATGGCAGCCATTGTCCCTGTGTCCAGCCTCTGCTCTCCAACTTCCTCCACCCAGACCCAATCCCCTGTACCTCAGCCTATCCCAAGCACACCATCAGACCAGCATGAACACTCATCAACACACAAGAGTGGCTCAGGCAAACATAAACACACACATCCCCCTCTAGAACCAGTGGAGAATTACATCCACTACCTCAGTCCGTGGCAGGATGAAGCACTCTGGGCACCATGCCCCCTCCAGAACCAGTGGAGAGATACATCCACTACCTCAGTCGTTGGCAGGATGAAGCACTCTGGGCACAAGGCCCCCTCCAGAACCTGTGGAGAATTACATCCACTACCTCAGTCCTTGGCAGGATGAAGCACTCTGGGCACAAGGCCCCCTCCAGAACCAGTGGAGAGATGCATCCACTACCTCAGTCCTTGGCAGGATGAAGCACTTTGGGCACAAGGCCCCCTCCAGAACCAGTGGAGAATTACATCCACTACCTCAGTCGTTGGCAGGATGAAGCACTCTGGGCACAAGGCCCCCTCCAGAACCAGTGGAGAGATACATCCACTACCTCAGTCCTTGGCAGGATGAAGCACTCTGGGCACAAGGCCCCCTCCAGAACCAGTGGAGAATTATATCCACTACCTCAGTCCTTGGCAGGATGAAGCACTCTGGGCACAAGGCCCCCTCCAGAACCAGTGGAGAGATACATCCACTACCTCAGTCCTTGGCAGGATGAAGCACTCTGGGCACAAGGCCCCCTCCAGCTACCTCAGTCCTTGGCAGGATAAAGCACTCTGGGCACAAGGCCCCCTCCAGAACCAATGGAGACTGTTATCCACTTGAGAGACTGTGGCTTTGCACTCCCCAGGATACATCAATGGGCATGGAGCCCCCTCGTGCAGCAGTGGTTCTGTGCATTCATCAGGCTGAGGTGCCCCCCGTCCCCCTCCCCCTGAGGTGTCTGTATATTTTCGATCTGATGCCCCTACAGTGTTCTCTCTGTTTCCAGTCAGGTATCATTTGTGGGCTTCACCCGTGCATTTTGGGCCCAGTGGTCCACGGACAATGATTAGAACACTACCCGGACTTGTGTAGTTGGTGTACATATTTGTATATACTGAATTTGGAGTTTTGACTAATGGATTTTTCATGATTACAGTGGTTACAATCATTTCCTTTTGTCCTTGCGTTCTTCTAGGGGGTGGGGGGCGTATATGTAATGTGGCTGCATGTATTTGTGTGTATGTTGTTGAGTGTCTGGGTGAGGGTGGGGGTGTTGCGTGTTGCGAGTGTGTGTCACTCTCTTTCCTCCCGCCCTCCCCTTTGTTGTAGGTGCATTACTCACCGTGGTCGTCGCCGCCGCCGTTCATATTCCTGATAGAAGAGGAGGTAAACCAACATGGGCAGTACGTGTAGTTCGGGCTCCATGGCGTCCTGGTTCCTCGTTGGGTGTCGAGAGGTGAGTGTTTTCCCTTCTGTGTACTGTTTCCGCTGTGCTTTTGATAGCGTTGGTTCCGCCCCGGAAAAGGTGGCGGATAGGCCTCTTGTAATAGGGTGGGCAGTACTTTGTCTCCCGCCTGTCTGTTGGCGGTGACCACCGCGCTGTTTGTTTCTACCGCCATGGTGGTCGGAATGTTAAAGTGGCTGTCTATGTTGTCGCTTTCCGCCACGGTCGTAATCCAATTGTTTTTTTTCCGTCGGCCTGTTTGCAGTATTACCGCCGCTTTTACACCGCCCGCCAGGGTTGTAACGAGGGCCACAATGTTTCAGTTCTTTTTAGCATTCACTTAGCAAAAGCATCATTGAAATTCAGCATCACTGCGCCATCCGGGACACTTCTGAGTTCTCTGAGTGGGGCTTATCTGAACTGTAGGCACACGATAAATGCAAAGTTATGATATTTAGCTAATGCCTCTATGGCTAAATGCAGATACTATATTAATCTGTGTAAATTATGGCACATTCACTAAAAATCCTTATATTTCATTCCCTTCTCTCAGTAGTTCATCTATGCTTCGTTCTGGTGTTTTTTCCCCCGAAGGACTAGTTTACAGATTTCTACAGCTCTCCGGAGGCACAGGCTTGCCTCAAGGCAGGGCTGGCTTTATCGCTGGTGGTGCTAAGTCAGACAATCTCTTTTGCCCCTCCGTGACTCATCAATATGAATTGCTTCACTGCCACCACGCCAAAGCGTCCTCCCATCTCTCCAACCCCACCTTGCACTTATTTTATTTCTTTTATAGCGCTTCTCATCCAAGTGTATAGTGTTAGAGCGGTTTACATCAGACACACATACAGAGACACTGCATCATATAAGTGTATAAAGCAATGTATAGAAAACGTTTCCTAAACCAATAAGGGTTTCAAGGGGTAGAAGTTCGATACCGTCATTACTAATAGGCACTATGGGGGTCATTCTGACCTCGGCGGTAAAAGCCGCTTACCGCCGGTCAGAAGGCCGCCACAATACCGCCGCGGTCAGCCGCCACGGACATTCTGACCCACAACTGCAAAACCTCCGAAAATCCGCCCTCCACTGCAGTCCGCCACATCAGCGGCCAGCGGTAAACTGGAGAAGACCAAACCTCCACCGCCACGCCAACAGAAATACGCCCATCCCATTATGACCCGCAAATCGACGCGGCGGTCATTCAACCGCGGTATTCCATTGGCGGTACACACCGCCGCGGTCAAAATACACACACCTTTACAAACCCCTACCACATTGGACAATTTGAAAGGCACACACCTGAAACACATACACACACCACTCCCACACATCCAATACCATATAAAACACACACCCACATCACCCACAAACCCCTACCAACAAAAACCAGAGACGAAGGAGAGAGAGACACATCAGAGAATAGAGAGCCAGACACACAGAGGCACACCACAACATCACACACACCACATAGAAGCACAAAGCACCACACACCAACACACACATCATCACATACACCACCCCACACCTCATACACACCACCCCATGGCACCACAAAGGCACCCACGCTTTTCGGACCAAGAACTCCGGGTCATGGTGGAGGAGATCATAAGAGTGGAACCCCAGCTCTTCGGCTCACAGGTCCAGCACACCACCATAGCAAGGAAGGCGGAGCTCTGGCAGCAGATCGTGGACAGGGTCAACACGGTGGGACAGCATCCCAGAAATCGAGAGGACATCCGCAAACGATGGAACGACCTACGGGGGAAGGCGCGCTCAATGGTCTCGCGACACAACATCGCAGTGCAGAAGACTGGCGGGGGACCCCCACCCACTCCACCCGAATTCACAACATGGGAGCAAGAGGTACTAAACATCCTGCATCCTGATTGCCTCGCTGGAGTACACGGAGGAATGGACTCTGGTAAGTACAAGGCCAACCACTTCACCCCCCCGCCAGCATGCTAACCCCCACCCTCACCCCCAACCCCCCAGCACACATCCTCCCTGAAAATGTCTCCCCAGCACAACCCACCCAACACCAACCCCTGCATGCCACCCCCAAACTATGGACACCCATCACCTAAGCATGACCACTGCACATACCCATCCCCCCCCCCACAAAACACCCTCACAACACCTCCCCCAAGGGAATGCCAGCACTGGGGGACAAGGGCACCCATAAAACGCAAGCTAATGCACACACAGAAACAATAACCATACCCTCTTACCCCATGCAGGACCCGAACGACAACACACCGGTCAGGAGGGACCAGAAATGTCCATCCCACCCCCGGAACAGGCCCCTAGTGATGACAGCAGCTCTGTCGACCTGGAACCTGACGACCAGCCCGGACCATCGGGGACCTCTGGGCAGTTGGTTCCCCTCACCCAGACACAGGCCACTGCAGACCCAACCCCCTCTGGGAACAACAGCACAGCTCCCACCCAGCGGGCCCATGCCTCTGTCTCTAGGACAGGTCAAGCAGCGGTGTGTCTACCACTACAGGGCCCCCAGGGTAACCCACCAACCCAACAACAACAGGGACCTGGGGGCAGTGGGAGTGGGCACACCGTCCAGGGGACAGAGGCCCAGGGAAACAGGGCAACTCGGAGGGCTGCTGTGCGACAGGGGGGGGGAGGAGAGGCCCAGGGAACCCACTCTCCAAGAAGCCCTCACCACCATCATGGCAGCCTACCACCACTCACAAGAGACGATGGCGACGGTACTGGCCAGGTTCCAGGAGATCCAGGCACAGCAGGAGCAACGCTACATGGGGTTCAGCGACCAACTCAGCAACATCTCAACCGCTATGGGGAGCATAGTCCAGGCCCTGAACCGTATAGAGGACACGTTTCGGGACCATGTGGCATCACACAGGGCCCCTGTCACTAGCCAGGAACAGGAACAGCCTACCACCCCCGCCGGCGCTAGTGGACAGGAGGCCCCACCACAACGACAGCCCACCAGAACCCCACCTCCTGCTGAACAACAACCGCCCCGCAAAAGGAGCCTGAGATCAAAAAAACCGACAGAGTAGGATGTCAAGTCCCCCGCCAGCATCACATACCCCCTGAAGTCCTCCCACTGTTCCACATTGCCACCCTGTCAAACCTTGAACTGCCCCTGCTCCATCCTGCCACAGGCATATGGACAATGCACCTGTGAGACTGAGAACTGGACTCCGCCATGGACATTACTCCACCCCCACCCATCACTGTTTAACTATCCTGTACCAATATCTATGCACTAATAATAAATCACACATTGCACTGAAATCAATCAGGACTCAGCCTGTCTTATTTACAAATGTATGACACATTACATATCAATTACGTATTATTAACATTGTGAATTACACATACCGAGGTAACTTAGCATTAGTCCATGGGCCAACCAAGCTGAGGTCACGCAGTGGCTCATACAGCACAGAAAAGGGAAGGGCAAATCAAACATCATGTTTACAGGTCTGGGGGGAAATCGACAAAGTTGAGATGCAGGAGGCTTTCAGGAAATGTAAAATGGCATGGGTGATTATTACCTGTGTGCTACTGGAAATACTGTTCTATTACTCTGTCCCTGTTGTCTGTGTCGTCCTCTGAGTCTTCCTCCTCTTCACTCTCCGCAGGCTCCACAGCTGCTTCAACACCACCATCTGCACCATCCTCCTGCAGGAAAGGAACCTGACGTCGCAATGCCAGATTGTGAAGCATACAGAAGGCCACGATGATGTGGCACACCTTCTTTGGTGAGTACATCAGGGATCCCCCAGTCATATGCAGGCACCTAAACCTGGCCTTCAGGAGGCCAAAGGTCCTTTCGATGATCCTCCTAGTTCGCCCATGGGCCTCATTGTACCGTTCCTCTGCCCTGGTCCGGGGATTCCTCACTGGGGTCAGTAGCCAAGGCAGGTTGGGGTAACCAGAGTCACCTATTAGCCACACACGTTGTCTCTGTAGCTGCTCCATCACATAGGGGATGCTGCTATTTCGCATCACATACGCGTCATGCACTGACCCTGGGAACTTGGCATTTACATGGGAGATGTACTGGTCAGCCAAACAGACCACCTGGACATTCATCGAATGATAACTTTTTCTGTTTCTGTACACCTGCTCATCGTCTTTTGGGGGTACCAAAGCCACATGGGTCCCATCAATGGCACCAATGATGTTGGGGATATGTCCAAGGGCATAGAAATCACCCTTCACTGTAGGCAAGTCACCCTCCTCTGGGAAAATGATGTAGCTCCGCATGAGTTTCATCAGGGCAGACAACACTCTGCTCAAAATCTTTGAAAACATAGGCTGAGACATTCCAGATGACATGGCCACTGTGGTCTGGAATGACCCAGTTGCCAAAAAATGGAGGACTGACAAAACCTGCACCAGAGGGGGAATCCCTGTGGGTTGGCGGATGGGGGACATCAGGGCTGGCTCCAGCTGGGCACACAGTTCATGGATAGTGGCACGGTCAAGTCTGTATCGAAGTATTATATGGCGTTCTTCCATTGTCGACAGGTCCACCAGCGGTCGGTACACGCGAGGATTCGTCCTTCTCCTCGCAAGTCCCAACGGACGGTGCCTAGGAAGGACAACATGGAGCACAGAGTCAGGCAAACCACAGGTACGTACAGACAGCTTGCACAGTTAAAGAATGGCAATGGGTTGAAAGGCGTGTATGTGTGGCAATGCAAGGCCTAGGCCTGTGTGTCGCAGTCAAAATTAAGCCATGTAGGCCCTTGAAATGGCGGCTGCCTGACCTGTGAAGTGGGACAATGGGATGTGAGGTCAATGCGCTGGCGGGGCACACCGTGGCGGTAGGCGGTCGAAGACCGCGGCGCAAAGCCGCATTGGTTAACATTGAACCCTATGGGTTTCAGGAGCCAATGACGATGTGCGCCGGCGGTCGCGGTACGCACCGCCGCGGTACGCACCGCCACGGGTGTGACCGCCATTTTCTATCTGATTAATCACTCGAGACCTGATCATCCACAGGAGAGGACCTATACTGCAAGTGCTGCTGTGACCTCGGTCTGGAAGATACAATGGCTGCTGCGAGTGGGGAAAGGGCCCCTGCCTTCATGTCTGAAGAGATGGAGAAGCTCGTGGATGGGGTCCTCCCCCAGTATGCGCTACTCTACGGTCCTCCAGACCAACAAGTGAGTACACCGGGTGCACATGGAATGGGCTATGGCTGTGTGGATTGGGGTGGATGTAAGTTGGTGGGGTGGGGGGCGAATGAGGAGTGCAACGCCCGACAGATGAGAGCATGTGCCATATGGCAAAGTTGGTGGGGGGGGCCAATCACATCTGACATGCAGGTCATTGATGATTTCCTCCTTTCCACCCTGTACATGTCAAATAGGTCAGCGCCCATCAGAAGATCGAGATTTGGCGTGCCATCGCCAAGGAAGTCCGGAACTTGGGTGTCCACAACAGACGGGGCACCCACTGCCGCAAGAGGTGGGAGGACATCCGCCGCGGAACAAGGAAGACCGCAGAAACACTGCTGGGGATGGCCTCCCAACCTAGGAGGGGTGCCAGTCGCACTATGACCCCCCTGATGTCCCGGATCCTGGCGGTGGCCTACCCTGAATTGGATGGGCGCTTTAAGACATCACAGCAGACACAAGGGGGTGAGTATCAGCACATTCTCCTATCTTTCTGCGCAGTGGAGGCGTCTGGGTGGGGGAGGAGGGCTGTGGGTGACATTAGGCCAGGGCGCTTTCTGTAGTGTAGTCCTCTCCCTTAGGCATGGCCCTGTGCCCCCGGCCCCCACCTCTGTAGGGTGACAAGTACAGCCATTGAAGGTCCAGCATCTCCCATGTGCGCGTTTGACGTCTCTTGGCCTGTTGTCCTAGTCAGTAGGACTGAGTAGTGTACCCCGAATGCGCGGCTTAGTGCATTAGGCTCCTGTGTCTGTCCTCTCCGCCAACGGTGTTGACATTGCATGCACTCAACCTGGTCTTCTTTTTTCTCCCCCCACCCTTTCTCTTCATCTTCTTGTGCATGTGTGCATTAGCATCATCAGGCGGAGGAGATTTGGCATCGGAGCACGAGGGAGCTGCAGGACACAAGGCCCCGGTGGGCCCAGGAACAGACACCGAGGGCACCAGTGATCCGGAGGGCGAGGGGAGCACCACGACGGGGAACGCTGGTGAGAGCAGCGACAGCGACACGTCCTCGGATGGGAGCTCCCTAGCGGTGGCGGCAACATCCGTGCCCCCCGCCTCTACAGGTACAGCCGCCACCCAGCGCACCAGCCCCGCCCTCCCAGCAGCCCCTCAGTCTTCGCTCCGTGCCCGTTCGCCCAGGAAGGCGCGCGTCTCCTTCACCCCAGGCACCTCAGCCCCTGCCCCTGTTGCCCCTCCTGCCCTCAGTGCGGAGCTCATTGATCTGGTAAGGACGCTCATTGTTGGGCAGACGACCCTTTTGAATGCCATCCAGGGTGTGCAAAGGGAGGTGCAACAGAGCAATGCGTACCTGGAGGGCATTCATTCGGGTCAGGCTGCCCATCAACGAGCGTTCACTGCTCTGGCCTCAGCACTGACGGCAGCCATTGTCCCTGTTTCCAGCCTCCCTCTTCTTACTGCCTCCAGCCTTTCTCTGTCTCCTGTTCCTCAGCCTATCCCATCCACACCATCAGACCAGCCTGCACACACCTCAACACCCAAGAGCAGCTCATCCAAACACAAGCACCACAGATTCCACAAACACTCACCCAAGCAACACCCAGATGCAGACATTCCAACAGTCACAACCACCTCTGTGTCCCCCTCCTCCTCGTCTCCCTCCTCCCTCCCTGTGACGTCTACACTCACACCTGCATGCACCCCAACATCAGCCAGTGCTTCCATCACCACCTCACCCTCCAGTACAGTCCACACTCGTGCAGTCACCACCCCCACTGCCATTTACTCTCTGTGTCCTCTCCCACTGTGTCTGTCACCCCCTCTTCCAAGACACACAAACGCAGGCAGCCACCCACCCAACAGACATCCACCTCACGACAGCCTACAGCACCAGCAACTTCACCCAATGACAGCACACCTGACTCTCCTACAACCACCTCCTCTTCCTCCACTTCCATCTCCACTTCTCCTACCCTTTACCTTGGCCCTAAAAAACTTTTCATGGCTAATCTTGACCTCTTTCCCTCCGATGAGCTCCCCCCTCCATCTGCAAAGAGTCCCAAGAGCACCGCAGCCACCACCAGCCCAGCTTCGCGTGTCACTGTTGTGCATGGGATCTGGAGTCCACCCTTTGCCAGCAGTGACACATCGATCAGCAGCAAGGACACGTCCAGCCCCCCCCGGCAAGAGGACCCGCAAAAACAAGGGCCGCCGTGCGAGGACCGACAGGGCTGCCCCCAAGGAGCAATGTGCGGCCACTTCACCAGCCACACCATCTAGGGGAGGCAAGGGCCCGAGAGCCCCATCAAAGGAGCGGAAGGGCAGCAGGAGCGCGGAGAAGGTGGACCCCACATGTCACATCCCAGCTGGGAAGGAGGACACTAAGGAGGCCAGGAGTCTGTCCCCGAAGGGTCCAGAAACGTCACGGTCCGAGGGCGACTGAGCAGGGAGTCCAGGCCAGGTCTGGCTCCCTTGACCTGCTGGATGAACACCGCTGAACAGGGCCCGCCGTGGAGAAGAGCACCGCTGAACAGGGCCCGCGTGGAGAAGAGCACCGCTGAACAGGGCCCGCCGTGGAGAAGAGCACCGCTGAACAGGGCCCGCGGTGCAGAAGAGCACCGCTGAACAGGGCCCGCGGTGCAGAAGAGCACCGCTGAACAGGGCCCGCCGTGGAGAAGAGCACCGCTGAACAGGGCCCGCCGTGGAGAAGAGCACCGCTGAACAGGGCCCGCGGTGCAGAAGAGCACCGCTGAACAGGGCCCGCCGTGGAGAAGAGCACCGCTGAACAGGGCCCGCCGTGGAGAAGAGCACCGCTGAACAGGGCCCGCCGTGCAGAAGAGCACCGCTGAACAGGGCCCGCCGTGGAGAAGAGCACCGCTGAACAGGGCCCGCCGTGGAGAAGAGCACCGCTGAACAGGGCCCGCGGTGCAGAAGAGCACCGCTGAACAGGGCCCGCCGTGGAGAAGAGCACCGCTGAACAGGGCCCGCGGTGCAGAAGAGCACCGCTGAACAGGGCCCGCCGTGGAGAAGAGCACCGCTGAACAGGGCCCGCCGTGGAGAAGAGCACCGCTGAAGAGGGCCCCGCCGTGAGGATAGGCACCGCTGAAGAGGGCCCCGCCGTCTCAAGCACCGCTCCGCTGGGCCCGCCGTCTCAAGCACCGCTCCGCTGGGCCCCGCCGTCTCAAGCACCGCTCCGCTGGGCCCTTCATCTCAAGCACCGCTCCGCTGGGCCCTTCATCTCAAGCACCGCTCCGCTGGGCCCTTCTTCTCAAGCACCGCTCCGCTGGGGCCCGCCGTCTCAAGAACCGCTCCGCTGGGCCCTTCATCTCAAGCACCGCTCCGCTGGGCCCTTCATCTCAAGCCCCGCTCCGCTGGGCCCTTCATCTCAAGCACCGCTCCGCTGGGCCCTTCATCTCAAGCACCGCTCCGCTGGGCCCTTCTTCTCAAGCACCGCTCCGCTGGGCCCCGCCGTCTCAAGCACCGCTCCGCTGGGCCCTTCCTGTCAAGCACCGCTCCGCTGGGCCCTTCATCTCAAGCACCGCTCCGCTGGGCCCTTCTTCTCAAGCACCGCTCCGCTGGGCCCCGCCATCTCAAGCACCGCTCCGCTGGGCCCTTCTTCTCAAGCACCGCTCCGCTGGGCCCCGCCGTCTCAAGCACCGCTCCGCTGGGCCCTTCCTGTCAAGCACCGCTCCGCTGGGCCCTTCCTGTCAAGCACCGCTCCGCTGGGCCCTTCCTGTCAAGCACCGCTCCGCTGGGCCCTTCATCTCAAGCACCGCTCTGCTGGGCCCTTCTTCTCAAGCACCGCTCCGCTGGGCCCCGCCGTCTCAAGCACCGCTCCGCTGGGCCCTTCATCTCAAGCACCGCTCCGCTGGGCCCCGCCGTCTCAAGCACCGCTCCGCTGGGCCCTTCATCTCAAGCACCGCTCCGCTGGGCCCTTCATCTCAAGCACCGCTCCGCTGGGCCCTTCTTCTCAAGCACCGCTCCGCTGGGCCCTTCTTCTCAAACACCGCTCCGCTGGGCACCGCCGTCTCAATCACTGTTTATGGTTCACTGTGCCCACCATGCCTCCTCCTTGACCAGTGGAGACTGTCATCCACCTGATGGACTGTGGCTTTGCACTCCCCAGGATGGTACAGTGGGCAGCCCACCCACTGTAGAGACATTGAGAGACTGTGGCTTTGCACTCCCCAGGCTGGTACAGTGGGCAGCCCACCCACTGTAGAGACATTGAGAGACTGTGGCTTTGCACTCCCCAGGATGGTACAGTGGGCAGCCCACCCACTGTAGAGACATTGAGAGACTGTGGCTTTGCACTCCCCAGGATGGTACAGTGGGCATGGTGGCTCCTCGTGGATCTGGCGTCGTGGACTCATGTGGCTGTGGTGCCCCCCCCTTCCCTTCCCCCTGAGGTGCCTGTAGTTTTTACATCTGATGCCCCTGCAGTGTTCTCTCCAAAGGACTCAGGTCTCCTGTGTGGGCTTTGCCCTTGTTTCTCAAAACTTTGGCCCACGGACATGATGAATTCGTAGGATGTGCAGGACTTGTTACTTCAGTTATACACTGATGTGTATGTCATTTGTTTTCTTGTGAATATCTTTCATGGTTGTACGATAATTTTCAGGAGCTTTTTGGCACATAAATATTTATTCCAAATTTGATTATGTCCTAGCATTTTTCAGGGGTGTTTGGGTGGTGTCACTGTGACTTGTTGCTCTGCATTGGTGTGTACATAGTTGGGGGGGGGGGGTCGCATATGTGTGTGCCCATAACCTTTCGTCCTCCCCCCTCCCGTGTGTCGTAGGTGCAGTACTCACCGTTGTCGTCTGCGCCGGACTTCGTACTCGTGGTAGATGAGAAGGTAGACGAGAGCAGGTAGGATGTTTAATTCGGGTTCCATGCTGTCCTCCTTCCTCCTGGAGTGCGTAGTGGTGTGCGTTTTCCCGTCCGTAGTCTGTTTCCGCCGTGTTTTTATCGGCGGTGCTCCCGCCCCGGAAAAGGTGGCGGATTGGTGAGTTGTGATAGTGTGGGCGGTACATTGTCTGCCGCCTGTCTGTTGGCGGTGACCGCCGCGCTGTTTGTTTGTACCGCCGTGGCGGGCGGAGTGTTAAAGTGGCTGTCTGTGTTGGCGGTTCCCGCCAGGGTCAGAATTCCATATTTTTTACCGCCAGCCTGTTGGCGGGTTGGCCGCCGCTTTAACACCGACCGCCAGGGTTAGAATCACCCCCTATATGATAAGACTGCTTGTTCTGAAAAAATACAAAGTCAAGATTTGAATTATAACAGTGGTTGGAGTTGTCTACACTAAAATGAAAATATTACATGTTATGCTTTGCCACAGGCACTTTAACTCTGTATACTACGTTATGATGAGTCACAACTGCAACTAGACAACGCTCAGCTCTCTCCAGCAAGTACATTAATCACCCACCTTATCTTGACAGTTTTTTTACTACTATTATTTTTATTATTATTTTAAAAATTATTAAAATACAGCCGGCAAAGCTTTGCTCCAGATGCAGTGGCACCGGTTGCACCGCCCTAAAGCTGATACTGCCTGAAGCTTTGGTGCCCCTAACCTTTTGGCCTCCACGTAGCTGCACTCATTATCAATAGAATCCAGAGTCTGCAGATTGTCACAAGCAAAGGCCTTGTGACCCTGCTCGAAAACGGCCATGTGGGGGCCACACCTCTATATAATGTTTTGTCTGGCCTTGCATCCATCCATCCAATAATTCAAGCAACTTGGCAAATTGGGGTATGCAAGGTATGTGCTCTTGTAAGCTTGGAGAGTGGTGGTGGTGGTGGGTGGGGTTTTGGGAAATCCTGTTTATTTCCCCTGTGGTCTTGGGTAGAAAGCATGGAATAGGGCAAAGAAATTGTAAAGTGGAGGAAAAGTACACCTGGCTTTTAATTACAATGTATACATTCACAACAGGGTGAAAAATGTCACGCCCTGTTAAGGGAGTGTGTTGCCTGATGAGGGGATCAGGGACAAAACTCCATGGGGAGGAAGGTAATAGTAAAGTAAGTGGTACATAGAAATCAAATCTGTGAATTTTGATCTAAGATAAAGTCCTGAAAACCGAAAGATCAAAACCAGCATATCTAAAACCACATTTCCATTTTGGGGTAGGAAAACTTTTTGTGAGCAGCATACGATCAACATCAACCGCTTCCTCAGCGAGAACTTCAGACTTTTCCTGATCTGAGCTTTTCCCACCTTCATTGACAGCTTCTCTGAGATCTAGTCCTTTGCCAACCTGTCATCAATTACCCCATCTTCAGATCCAGCCTGCTGCCTTACCCTGCAGAGGACTCTACTTTCTCAAAATATTTCTAAGTCAAAAGGTAACTCTTTGACCAGGACCAACCTGGTCCTCGTATCTGACACATGCTCCATTGCTACCAGACATAAACCTTACCTATGCCCTGGTTGCAGGCGACTAGTTGCCCGCAGTTGGCGCTTTGTCACAATATTAAGAGTATTAAGATGTTTGGTTGGGATGTTATAGTTACCTTTTCATGCACAGCAGAATAGTCACCTCTGGCCTACTGGTAAAGCCCTTGAACTGTCACTCAGTAGGTTGACAGGTTCAAACCGTGGTATCTCATGGCAGTGTGTCTGTTTCTTTACTTGTGTTTTATTTACTTGTGATGGAGCATGTACGTCTTTTTTCCGTCACTATCTTTGGATTGAATGTCATAGATACGTCTGGACATTGTTTAGTAAGGAGTCACCTGTTGTCTAGTGGTTAAGGTCGCAGACCTTCAAATAGAAGGTTGACAGTTCCAGTAAAGGTGTGTCTGTTGTCATTTCTCAACGTTAAATTCTTTTCAACTACAAAAATGTAAGGTACACACAGAAAGGTGATCTCACTCTTTTTACTTGTCGAATACATTTTAAAAAGAAATCAGAACATTCCTCATTGTAAGCTGTGCGGGGGTTGGGTGATTATAGGGTGTTGGCTGCAGGACCTGGCCACAGGCCAGGCCGTGATTCCAACCTCTGCTGAGCACGGCCAAATGCCAGGCGTGGCGTGGAGTTGGGTAGTTGCAGGGGGTTGGTGGTTATAGGGGGTGGTTGGCCACAACCTTAGGCCAGGACCTGCAGAGCACAAGTTATCGTTACTTAAAATAACTCCAAATATAAAAGCCAAATTTCTATGGTTTTGCACTTTTAAATGTGAGCCCAACTATAACGTCCTTGTAATCTTTGTTTTTGTAAGTATATATATATAGAATCAATATATAGAATCAATTAAGTATTGGCAGTATAAGCTTGACCCTTAAAAGGTTCTTCCATAGTCTGTGGTTTCTACATTTTGAATCCATGTTTATTGAATCTGTTAACTAAAAATGCATCAAGAGAAGATGCTACATTGACACAATCCTCCCACAGTCACTCAGAACAGCCGAGGTGAATAATTTTCTGTTTTATCTATTTTATTTCTTCTTTTTATGTTTTTTGGTTCTCTTGCACCATTACGATTTTAATGAAATAGGCACTAGTATATGCCTTTCAAATTGGAGCACAGGCAAGTAGGCCAGCATCACCTGTTGATGTTTGTTTTATGTCCTGTGTTTGTGAGAATTGATGAGTGACAGACCTGACATCCTTGACTAGACAGCAGCATGGACACTTAACAGGAAACAGGGATTAATAATCAGTCCTGATGAATGCCCAAGACACTGTATGGGTCATGAGGACGGTCTGAAACATGTTAACCTATTATGAGGGGGCAAGGACAGTAACCCTCACTGTAATTCACCCACGTAATCCATTCCTATTTTAGTCATACCTTTGGCACCCAAAATAAAGGGAAACCGGTTTGACCTCTAGGTATTATTGATATTTATATTTCCGGTCAGGATTAGAATGTTATCTAAAGTGCTCCCTCAAACATGGTTGAGCCCACCCTGGTTTTTAGGAACCCCGGTGTGACTCAATGATGAAGCATGACACCAATAGAATAGGGTTTGTGACGGCCCATAAGCAAAATATTGAATATTCTTTCAGGGGCAGGAGGACTAGGCTACAATAATACCATTATAAATTGGTGGTAGAATATCCATTTTGACGTGAATTCTAGACAGGGAGATAGTATCCTGCATTTCCCAAAATTTACATTTCTCTCTCCTATCACCACACATCAGTGTGAATTTTGGTCATAAGTTGCATTCTTATTACACATGGAACAACATGGTTGTCCATTAAATGAGGGTTTCCATTATGACACTCCACCATATGCCACTCCACTCTATGCCAAGCCAATCCGCTCTATGCCACTCCCCTCTATGCCACACCACTCCACTCTGTGCCACACCACTCTACTCTACACCACTCCACACCAATTTATGCACTCTACACCACTCTATGCATTCTACTCTGCACCACTCTATTCTATGCCACTCTACTCCATGCCACTGCGCTCTACTCTCCACCTCTCCACTGTACTCTATACCATTCCACTCTACAACACTTTACTTTATGCCACGCCATTTTACTCCAGTCTATGCCACTCTATGCCTCTCCATTCTACACCACTCCCCGCTATGCCACTCTACTCTATGCCACTCTGTTACGATGCTCTGTGCCTCTCAACTTAACGCTACTCCATTCCACACCACTCCAATCTACACCACTCTGATCTGCACCATTCTGTTCCACTTTATGCCACTCCACAACAGTCTACTTCATGCTACTCTACCCCACTCTATGCCACTCTAGTCTGCACCATTCCACTCCACTCTATGCCACTCCACTATACTCTACACTACTCCATCACTCCACAACACTCCACTCCTCTCTACCCGCTCTTGTTTATGCCACTCTACGATGCACTACTCTTCTCTGCACCACTGCACTCTATACCACTCCACCCTATGCCCTTCCACTCCAATCCATGCACTTCACTCTACACCACTCCACTCAACATCACTCTATTCTATGCCACTCTCGCCTGCATGACTCCTATGCCACGCCACAAACTTTAGCCATGCTGAGCAGCAGGCACGCTGCAGTACAACATGACTAAAAGACATTGACATAACCAATAGCTATTGCAGAGCTGGCCTGAGTGAGACATTAAGACTGCTTAAAGATTCAGATGATCCACTTATGGGGCTGGGTGCCACAATTATACCATCTGGGGGCGCCACCCCCCAGAGCTGCATTCAAAACCCCTGGTGCAAAGACTCAATCAGTGCATCAATACAAATTAGAAATCCAATTGGACTGCAACCCATACAAATTCCGTTGAGCAATAGCAGTCCGGAAGTGTTTCTGATAATGATCAGCCACATAAGATTAGTTCAGGGACACAGTGGAACTCCAAACCCTCTTTTATCAATGAACACACTCAAAATGGCATTAAGAATCAGCAGAGGTATTTTAAAATGTATAACATCCTAGTTTACTGCATAATATATAAACGTAACCACACAGAATGCTAACAGGAATGCAGTAATGTATGCCAGGAAAGGAAAACACCAACAAAATCCAACATGGTTGTGGAGTTTCTGGCATCCTAACACCGTAAAGCTAAATCTAGGCACTATGCTACATTTGAGTTCAAGCAGTAAGTAGCAAGCCTGTTGTTCAAGTTTCTTAAGATGGATAGTAAACCATACCTGTCTTTGTCAAGAAAATAGCAACTCATCTATTATCTATTACAGCTTTTGCCAGAAACGAAAAACACTAGGCTGAAGACCACTTCTATGCACTTCTCCTGGCGTTGTCTCAGACTGAGGAAGCACACCAGTGTGGCCTCTGGCTTAATAGTCCTAGTTCAAAGTCCATCTACCTTATGGTCAGATACATGAATTTTTTATAGTATCAAGCTACTGATTTTATCATACATTTTAAAAACAAAACGGCACTTGCAGACCCTAAAGCATCAACAATACTAAACGTACATGACAATAAATGTGCATCTTAATTCACATATTGATTATATGCTCCTTTAACTTAAAACAATAGAAACGTAAGCTAATACAGTGAGCGTCCATTATGGTATGGCAGTGTCCATATCTGAAAATAATAAAATGTGTCAGCCTAAATAGTAGGCAGACAAGATGTCAACACTTCTGGGCATGTCTAAAAACTTCATACATTTGAAAAAGGGATCAAAGAATCTGAAAGCAAGCACAGGATGAAAATAGAAGGGGCTTAAATGGGAACTGGCCCAGTATTCACACAACTCTATTGTGCGGCCTGAATCAGCTCATTTAACTTTCACCCATTTTATGTTTACTTTGAACATAATGATGCCGTGCATGCTGATCATTATTGAAAAGAACCAACCTCAGCCTGTTGGGGAAGCTCTTTCTCAGTAGCCGACTTGAAAAATAAAAATCAAAGTCCCTCTGGTGCCATTCCAAAAGGATTCCCTTCCCTTGGCTCTTTGACGGGACCTCCACATCAACAGCATCCCATTTGCAGCACTGTTAACGTGAAAATCACGTCAATAGCATCCAAACAATCAAAGTAAGCAGATAAAGTAAGTTGGGGAGAGGCAAGGTGATCGATCATGGCCCAAGAGAGCTGCTCTTACAGGGAACTCCTGATTCGGGCCCTGTTCACCTGTTCACCTGCCCTCCAAACCCCTCTCGTGGTTGGGGTTCCATGTTTGGGCATCAGATTTTGAATCGAATAGCAGAGCAATAGTGAATTGTGGCTTCTTCAGCTGCGTCCTCCCTGTGGTGCTGTGCAGTAACATTGAACCAATGCCGGCACCCCTTTATGGTAACTCGCTGAGTGAGAGATGGGTTAGGACCCAAAATGCTGCAACAGCTCTCCTTTGAGAGTGTCGTAGAATTGGGATTATTTGGGTATAGTGTGCCACCGGATCCTGGGTGCAACTTGACAGCCACTGGCGTGGTGGATGGGTGCAATGGAAGAGTAGATTTTGCCTTCGACTGGTGGACCAAGGTCTTCAATACATTGGGCCAGAGAGGATACGAGTACCACAAATTGAGCATAGCCCCTAGTTGAGTTGGGCCTTCAATTCATGAAGCTGTGTGCAGAACTTGGACTGGTAACAGCATCTGAGAATGCGTCACTCAACCTTGAAGATGAAATGCACTACCGCAGAGTAGTTCATTATACCTCGGTTGTCCCCCATTTCGAAACTCACTGCATTTAGTCGGGTTTGGGCTTCACCGAGGCACTTCACCCCCCCAAAGTCTGCAGTTATGACTGACAAAAAGAGAGACTTGTAGAAGAGAGTAAGGGGAGAAGACGCTGCTGAGATCAATGCATACTGATTTTCTAGAAGACATTGGAGCAGTTGAAACTAAGGTAAAATGCTTAGTTGAGAAACTGGAGGACCTCAGTAGCATGGTGTTGAAGGTGAGAAAGCAGTTAAAAACCACCAAGAGCAAGGTGCAGATGCTGAAAGGGCAAGGAGCTATGCCTGAGGAGGTGTTCTGTGTACCCAATACATTCAGACAAAAGGCAGTGGAGTCCATGGTGTTCTTGAAACAGAGGATTGAAACACTGGATAACCTATAGAGGCACACCCACTTGAGGATGCTGTGTGTGGTGACAGAGATCCCACAAATGGCCCTTTCAGATACAGTGAGAAAGATATAAGCAGCCTAGCTTGATATGGACCAGCGGGACGTGAACTGTCTGGTGAGGAAGGCCTTCGGGCTCCCATTCAGATCACAAAAGTCAAATTCTGTCTTGGGAAGTACAGTGCTGCTGCTGGTGGTGGTGCAGACAGATGAATAGTGAGGTCACATGCAGAGTATCGTGATGCAGAACGCTGGAAGAGAGGCACCTACTTTTCTGCGTGACGGACCTTGGTCCTAAAAAAAGGCCTCAATGCTAATCTAACAGGAGCTGCAGTATAAGGGTCTTGAAGTCTGAGTGGGCTTCTCAGTAAAGCTGAAAGGTGCACAATAGAAAACCCTATGTTCTAACAGGAAGAGTCGACTAGGGCCTTCTTAGCGGGGTTGGGCTTTGTTTCGGACTGAAGAGACCAATTGTATGAGCAGAGCTTTTTGGGTATGAGTAAGGGGGAGTGTGTTACTTTAGGCTTTCCAGGTCGATGGACACTCCTCTGTTTTTACCATTTTGCCTCTGCTTTCTTCTCCCCTAAAGTGGTTCTTGCAAGAGTTGCAGAGTTTTTCACTTAAAAGTGTTTAGAATTAAGTGAATAGCTCACGTAAGTACAGTGTTATCACATTACTTTCACAAGTATGAATCTTCTGAGAGAAACAGTGCTACTGAACAGGGTTTGATTAGGACGTTACTTGTGGCTTCTTCGATTCTGAATTTAAAAAACTGAAACTCAAAGTAAAGCCCAGATTTACTTCTATGTTGTGTGGGATTATGTAAGTTTTGTGGCATGCCAATGCAAGTTCATTCTTGGCAATTACTAAGCTACACAAAGCCACTTTGCGTGGCTTTGAATGGTTTAGTATGGTTAAGTAACTACAAAGTAAAACAGTACATAGCTCTGCCTTGCATTACTTTGCATCAGGAAGGCATTAGATGGGTAGAGCATGGACAGTCCCTTGCATTCATCCACGTATTCTGACACAAACCCAGATTTACAAATAGTTATAAACCTGGGTTTGCACCAAAATGGCACACCTACCCAACAGATGTGTAACAAGGAGAAATATCTTTATTTCTCCTTGTTAGATCCTCTTTCATTGTGTGTTGCATTCTGCAGAAAACACATGAAGAAGATTATGCCTTTAAGGATTTCTTTTGTGCAGGAAGCTATCCTTTCCTGCTCAAAACAATCCTGCTCCTAACATAGACACTCTTCAGAGGTGAAAAATAATACACACCAAAGGTGTGGAGATCTAATTCATGAAAGCACACCCAAATGGGTCTTGACCCTAACACCATAAATAGTCCCATGAGAGCTCTTATGCATTGATAGAACTGTGGGGGGGTATACCTCCTTTTTGGAAGAGGTGGTCTTGCACACACAATTGTATCATGCTTCATCATAGACCACCTCTCCCCACCCTGATAGGACAATGTCACCCAGGTGGACTCAACCTCTCCTGGTCATACCAGAGCTTCATTCCTTCTTGGCTGGCCTCAAGATTGCCTTTGGCCTTTTTTCCAGAAGTGATGCATCTAGTTGTGGAGGGCCAGCATGTACCTGACCATATCCTGGGGGAGAGTTTTGGGAGCTGTCTTCACTTATCGTTAACAAGGCTCAGAGGTCCCCTAACAGGATAGCCATAGAGGAGTTCAAAGGGACTGAACCCTACTCCTTTCTGTGGCACCTCCCTGTAAGCGGAGAGAAGGCATGGCGAGATAGCATCCCACGTATGCCTCATGGGTTCAGGTAGACCCATAATCATGCCTTTCAAGGTCTTGTTGAATCTCCTCACAAGATCATTAGCTTGGGGGTACTAGGGTGTGGTGAACTTATTGGTTACACCACACTCATCCTACATGGACTTCATGAATGCATCCTTTGGTAACCCCACATGGCTAAAAATCCCCATCGAAGTTCTAGCCACTACGGGGGCAGTGCCGGACCTCAGAGGGATTGCCTCTGGTTAGCAGGTGGTGTGGTCCACCAGGACCATGGCAGACGTGTTGCCTAGGTCCAAGAGTCCAATGAATTTGATGCCCACCCTTTCAAAGGGGATGCTAATGATGGGTAGTGGGGTCAGGGGAGCTTTGTGCTTTTTCCCTAACTTCCCGCTGGCCTGGCAGGTAGGGCAGGATCTACAGTGTGCATCTGAGGCTGTCTTCATTCTGTGTCAATAAAAGTGGGAGACAAGCCTGGCAAAGGTCTTGTCTTGCCCCAAATGTCCTGCCAGGGGTATGTCATGAACCAAACCCAGTAGGAAGACCCTGTAACCCTGGGGGGCCTCAGCACATGGGCTGCCCCCATACCAGGAGCCTTAGACTCACTGTAAAGGAGATCATTCTCTCAGTAGATTAAGTGATCACCAGAGGCTTCACCAGCTGCATGGGCTGAGGCCTGTTAAGTCAAGCTCTCAAGAGTGGGACACTCTATCTGCACTTGGCAGAGTTCCTTCCATGTGAGCCCTCCTCAACCTGCCAGCTTGCAAGCTCAGGTAGGTCACCTAGGGCGGCAGTGTCCTCACCGGGTAACCCAGGGGCCTCCTCCTCAGGGACCCCATCAACCTCCACTGCGGGAACTTGAGGGACCCGTTTCCTGCACCCCTTGCTACTCTCCTTGGCAGCTGTCTAGGCCATTTCTCCAGACCCCCTTGACTCCCTTTCCGGGCAGCAATGGACTGTGTGATCATACAGACCCATTCAGTCAATACATTAATCTCCAAGTGAGACCTGAGCGCTACCACCTTCCAGGCAGTGTGCTCCAGGTCATTGCCTAGCAAACAATCAATAGGCATGGCAGGCAGGGCTCACAGCAACAGCAGCTCACAGCAACTTTCAGAGAGCCAGAGACCCCCCCCCATGGGAACCCTGGCCAGCCTGTAGATGGCTCTTGCAATTGTCTGCAACTATGACTTGGTGGAATGTGATCAGTAGGACCTGCTCTGCAGACACCAACTGACACTTGACAGTTGTTATGCTGGCTCCTGTGTCTCACAGAGCCTCCACCCGTTGGTCAATAATGGTGACCAACTGTCTAGTAAAGTACTGACAGGCATGTGGGCTTTTGATACCATTTCTCTGTCCCCCAGGGAAACTATGGATCACCTCTGTCTGTCCCCCCCAAGCTAACTGGGACTACCTCGTCCCTGAGCGCTACACTCACCCCAGGTGTCTGCCCACGGGAGGGGGGCTAATTTCTTTTGGGGCATTTGTAGTCGCCCTTGGAGTGCCCATACTTGTAACACTCAGTACATTGGGGTACACACTGCCTTGTCTTGTAGTTAAAGAACCCCTTCTTCTTAGGATGAGACTGGGACTGGTTACCACTACTCCCTTGGGAATTATTTTAGGGGCCATTTGAGAACTCCTTACTTTTAAGTTTTTCCCTCCCCTCTTTCTTCTGTTGAGAACCCTGACCACCTTTGTGGATGTTCCCCCGGATACCATTTTGGACACTCTGGTGCTAACCCAGAGGTCTACCTCCTCAGCAAGCTTCCTGGACGTCAGTCAGCTTACTGTCAACTAGATGCTGGCGCAACTCTGTAAAACAGATACTGAGTATGTGCTCTGTCATGATCAAATTGTATAACCCAACATAATCATTAACTTTAATGTCTCTCACCCAGCCATTCAGTGCCTTACTGGAGTAATCCAGAAAATCTACCCAGGATTGGTTTCGGGGGAGGGGGAGGGTTGGCTGTCCCTCATTCTTTGGTGATACTTCTCAGGATTCAGCCCAAATTTAGCAGGTAAGATGACTTTAATGGGGGCATACTTATTGTAGTTCCCAACCTCTAATGTCAGAAGTGTGTCCCTCCCCACAGTATGTATGCGTTTCCATAGACCACCCCTCAGTGCTCCTCAGGAACCTTGTGAACCCTCTGTGCAACTTCATAAGCAGAAAACCACTTATCAATGTTATCTCTCACGTCATAGCTGGGCACCAAATCTTTGGGTATACGAACCCTTTTATCTCCATCAGGTACTGCATGTATGCTGCCACCATTCCTGGTCTGTGATTGCCGTGCCCTCAGTTCCAGCTCTGTCAGGCTCCTCTCATGAGCCAAGCTTTCCAAAGCAAGTTTCTTCTCCATTTTTAACTTTGCTATCTGCAGCCTGAAATCTCTCTCCTCCCTCCTATCTGCCAGTTTCTCTGGAGAGAGGTCACAGAAGAGACACTGCTCCCTGCCCTTGCAGGAAGCTCCAGTTCTGGGGTCATTTCTTCCACTTCTGCTACAAGTGGTTCCTCTGAAGAGCCCCCCTCAGGGCCATCCATCTCGTCATCCTCCACATGGGGTCACATCCAAAGCAGAACAAAGCACCTTTTGCAGATCCAACTTCCTGGTGGCACTCTTGGCAGGAAGCCAAACTCTCTTGCAGAAAACTGTGAGCCGGGCCACATTATAACTCTCCAGGTTGGCCAGCTCAAAGTTCATTTTTGCCGCTGCAGGTATAGATGTAGAACCTCCAGTCAGAGACATTATTTAGGAAAATTTAAAAATGCAATCAGGGAGAATTGAAAATAATTTGAATTGGTCTTGGATGTGGACGAGTAGTGTACACCAAGTTACTGTATGGTACTGCACAGACACAATTCCTATATTCAGCACTGTTCACTACTTTTAGAAATTGAGTTTCGGGTTGTCCAAGCAGAAAGAACAATCCCAGTCAGGGTAAGTCAGAAACACACCAAAAGTTAACCTGTGCTCCTCCTGTGGTAGCTTGGCACAGAGCGGTCAGGCTTAACTTAAGAGGCAATGCATAAAGTATTTGTGCTGCAAACAGTAAAACAGTGAAAAAAACACAAAAATAATCCATACAAGGTTAGAAAGATAGAGCCTAATTCTGTGAGTAAAACAAGACCAAAACAACTATAAATCTAGTAAGTTGAGGTTGCGATATTATTTTTTAAAGATTAAAATGCAGTATAGTGCTTAAAAGCATGAAGCCCCAACTAAGGTTATTTAGTCACGCTAGATCGGGGTAAATCCAAAAGTTCAGGCCAATCACGATGGAGCGTGGGTCGGATACAGTCCCAGATAAGTCCCACTGAAGTTTTACCTTCTCAGATTTGAGTGAAGAGTCCTACTTGCAGGGAAGAAGTTTGCCGGGTGCAAGGAGAGCATTGCTCGCAGTGGTCCACGGGCAGGAGTTGCAGATGGGTGGACTGGAGCTTCGTGGTCGGGAGCGGTGATCCTGGCTGGGTGAAGCGGCTTACTTGCGGAAGCTCAAGCAGGTTCTTCGTGCGAGTTGCAGTGTGAGCGGTCCCATTCACAGTTGCGAAGAGCCCAAAAGCTTGATTTCAAGAGCCGCAAAACTACTTTTAAGGGTCCAGGACTTAGGGGTGCCTCTTTGGGGTCAGGAGCTGGTTGAGGACAGATCCAGGAGTTGTAGCAGGTGTGTTGGAAGTCTTTTGTGTACCTGAGACTTGAGAAAACAGGAGTCCAACCAGCAAGCTCTTGAAGTCACTTTGGTTCTGGGATGGAGAGATGCCGGTCCGGTCCTTCTCACTCCCAGGTAGGAGGGCAGCAGGAAGCTGGTCAGCTCAGCAAAGCAGGAGTCCAGCAGAATAGCAGCGCAGCAGAGTGGCAGTCCTTTTTCCTGGCAGAGTATCCACAGGTTGAGAAGTGTACTGAGTCGGTGGTGTTGAATGTCAAGTACTTATACCCAGTTGTGCCTTTGAAGTGGGGGAGACTTCAAAAAAGGGTCTTTGAAGTGCATAAAGGCCCTTCCTTCCTGCATGGCTCCAGACTCACTACAGGGGGGTACGCAGCTCTTGGTGTGTGGCAGGACACTGCCCTTTCAGGTGTAAATGTCAGGCCCTCCCACCCATCCTGCCCAGAATGGCCCATTATGATGTTATCTAATCAGTCACACCTAAGCTCCCTTTGTATGTGGCTATCTAGAGGTAATGCACAAGCCCAGTTGTCACCTCACCCCAGATGTGTATTGGAGACAGGCAGCAGGCACCAAATGGCTTTAGTAAGAAAATGTAAACTTTCTAAAAGTAGCATTTTCGGGTCTGCAATTTAAAATCTGACTTTACCATAAGTTGTGAATTTAAATTGTGAGTCCAGAGACACTAAACTTGACAGACTGATCTCTTTCAGATTGTGAATCACTCTTATAAGCTGTAATATGGCAATCCCAATGTTATCCTATGGGAGAGATAGGCCTTGCAGTAGTGAAAAACGAATTTGGGTGTTTTTCACTACCAGGACATATAAAATATAAAAGTGCAATTCCTGCCTTTTAAATACATTGCACGCTGCCCTGTGGGTCACATATGGCCTACCTTAAGGGTGATTTATAGGTATAAGGAGGGAAGATTTAGGCCTGGCAAGAGGTTTATCATGCAAAAGTTGAAATAGCAGTGCAGGCCTGCGACATGGTTAATGAGCTATTTAAGTGGGTGGCGCATACAGTGCTCCTGGCTCACTAGTAGCATTTAATTTACAGGCCATGGGCACATGCAGTGCACTGTATTAGCGACTTATAACTACATTAAGTATGCCAATTGGGTATGAGCCAATGTTACCATGTTTCAAGAAAGAGAGCACATGCACTTTAGCACTGGTTAGCAGTGGTAACATGCACAGAGTCCTAAAGCCAGCAAAACCAAAATCAGAGAATCGAGGGAGGCAGGCATGAAGTTGATGGGAAGACAACCCTAAGGCTGTCAGATCCAACAGCAATCCATCCACACATGCATTTTAGAGGGGTCTTACGTTTAGAGGGAGTGTATTAGGAATTTGCTTATGTGGTGGTAATTCCTGGGCGAGCCAGATCATAAAGAGTATGCTTCTCCTCAAACAGAGGGTAGCAGCCATGTTGTGCTTTGCAAAAAATATTTTTTTTTCCAACCTGTATCTCCTCTTTTAGAAATCTGGAGATTGCAAGCAGTGACTGCTGCAGTCTATGGATCAGAATTTGGGGACACCACAATGTCGACCCACTCTTGGTCGCAGATAACAATTGTTTTTAGGGTGGTACTAACAATCCCCAAAGATTGCCATTCATTTTTAAAGTGAGTCTGGACATACAACCCATAACAGCTATAATTAGGCTTAAGTCAATTTTGTACTGGCTGAGGATTTGGTTGATTGATGAGCTGGAATCCTACAGGGCAGGACTTAGAGATATTCTGGGTACACAAAAAGGAAAGGTGACATTACCATGATTGAAACACATAAAACAGGCACTAATCACCTTGGGTTTGAGTGATCTTTGGAGCGACCTAACATCTATCTCATCTTCTTCTATTAAATTGGTGAAGAGAAACTTCTGGGAGAACGAAGGGAGGAAAACTACTCAATCACAAATCTCTGGCAAACTGACCAGCAGGTTCCTAGAAATAAAACCAATCCCTAAGTTTGAGCCCTTTTTTAGACTAGATTGACCCGCTGTTAGAAATGGGGTTTCTCGTTGGCTAGGGTATGCACCTAAGCCAGGAAGAACCCACCACTCTAGTCAGGGTAAGTAAGTTACACACCAAAGATAACTTGTGCTTCAGGCTTGTCCCCGGAGGTCATGTGTAGGGTGTTTGTGCAACACACTCACACCACGGACACAATAAATACACCACAAAAGAAACTCCTCACAGGGTTATTAAAAATATGTTTCTATATTATATTTGTATCTCAGGAGCAAAACAACATAAATCATAAGTACTCGGCCAATAAAACGATTACGACAAGGGGGTACTTGTAATCCTGAGTAATGCAATATTTGCCCATGACATACAACATATCACCAGTGGTTATTTAGGGCATGAAATGTAATTCTCTAGGAAACATACACATGAAGCATGAGAACGTTAGATGTCACCATAAATAAATGAAACAGAATAACTACACATTCCACAAATATTGAAGTAGTACTCATTATCTGGGGTAATTCCAGCTAAGAATGATATACACCACAATACCAGTAACTACTCGGGCATGGAATGCCATAGTTCGGAAACACACCCAAAGGACCAATTACCATCATCAGTACATAAATCCAACAACATATTCCTGAAATACTTCACAGGTAATGCAGCCATATGAGAGGCCACAACCTATAAGGCTGAAAAAGCAAATGAATCACACTAGGTAACCTAGGGTACAGGGACAACTGTGCCCCTATTAGTAAGGTTACGGTAATTTCTATGGGTTTCCACTTGGTAACATGTGTATCAGCAAAAGGAGTAGGCGGCAGGAGTACCTGCATGCCTACTATATGTGATACAGTACTGGCTGTACACATTGGAATAGGTTTACACACTCGGGAGGCAGTCTTGTACTCATCGCGGGGCCCTCCTCAGAGGTCTTACCCACTACTGCGGGCAGAGAAATGTCCCAAGTTCCACGCACACGAGAGAAGACACACACCCACGTTGAAGGTCCCAATGGGGAGACCTTGCCGGGTCCTCCCCCAGGTACTGCTTCTATCGCGACAGCTGGCCACGGCAGTATACGGCTGCCATTGAGGCCTGGCTCAGTATGTGGGGTCATGTGCATTGTAGGGTGGCCTGGAGGCACCGGGATGATCCTTCCAGGTTTACAGTGCCAGTCAAAGCACGAGTAGGCCACGGGGATGGAGCAAGCTTCCGTTAACCCCAGCCTCACCAGACAGAGCTCCTCCGAAACGAGATCCAGGTGAGGCATGGTGCAGAAGACCAGGAGGCGGGCTGGGGTGACCTTGTTCCTCAAAGCTGTAACCCTGCTGCCCACAAGTGTGTATTGCAGTGGCGGTGGCAATGCCCTTTAGCGGTAGTCCAGTAGGGGCCTTTGTCAGGGGGAAGAATTCCATGATGGCATGCGCTGAGAGAACTACATGGCACTCAGCAGCATGTGCGGCAGCTGTAGTTGGCAGAGTGCTCACCACGTGCTCTTTGAGGACAGCTCTAGCGCTCAACATGTGCTGAGAGAACTGCAGGGCACTCGGCACACCTACTAAAAACCTTACAGCTCTGGGGTCAGAAAGTTGAAGCTGTCTCCATGCACTGGTTCCTGAAGCAGTCAGAAGCAGAGATCAGCACTTCCCCGGCGCTGGGAGAAAATAAAACACTTGCCCTGCACTGTTTTCAAGGCCAGTATTTTCATCCTCAGAAACCCACAATAACCACTCTAGCCCAGAGACTCTGAGGGGTCAGGGGACAGCCAACAGTCCCCTGGAGAACACTAGGTGTAGGGCACCAAGCAAGCTACCAGGCAGGCCAGCACATGAGGGCAACAATGACAGTTCCTGCTGGAAGCTATACAAGGCCTCGTGGCCCACAGTCAAGGAGGAGCTGGCAGTGACAACAAGTAAAAAAGCAGGCGAGTGAGTCCATTATGCCACCCAGCAGGCAGCAGGGCAAGAAGAGCAGTACAGATGAGTCCCTGGTGCAGTTCAGCAGTCCTTCTGTCAGAGGTTCAGTCCCAGTTCCAAAAGTGCTCTAAAAATTATGGAGTCCGAGCCCCTTTACTTATACTCCAAAATGTCTTTGTTCTTGGGGTGACTTCCAAGGAACCCTTGCAAGTGTAACACAACACCTTTCAACCCAGCCCTGGCTCTAGACATCAGTAGGGTGTAAATCAGCCTATTGTATGAGGGCAGGACACGTCCTATTGACACGTAAGGTGTGAGCCGGACCCTCCCTCTCCCCAGTCCAGGATGACTATTAATATGTAGATGGATGCAGATGTCTCTTCTGTCACATCCATCCTATGTTGTGGCTGTCTGGAAAGTATGCACCAAGTGTAACTGTCACAGTGCCCTAGATGCAGATTGGAGTCAAGCTGCAAAACACTGGAGTTATAAGTATAGAGAAAGGCACATTTTTTAAAAGAAGTACTTCTAAAATAGTAATGTCAAATCCAACTACACCAATAAGTAGGATTCCTCACTACCATTCCAATCACACCAAACATGCTCACACTACTTCCAGATCAGAAATTATTACCTAAACATATATAAGGGAATTCCCAATGCCTTCCTATGAGAGGAGCAGCCCTCACAGTAGTGAAAAATGAAATAGGCTGTTTGTCACTACTAGGAAATGTAAAATTTAAAAGTATATGTCCTACCATTTGCATACACAGAACCCTGTCTATAGGGCTATTTAGGGTCACCTTAGGGTGACTTAGACATAGTAAAAATGGAGGTTAGGCCTTGCCAAGTAGTTTGGAATGCAAAGTCAATGTGGCAGTAAACAGCACACACAGGTTTGAAAGACTGTGGGTGACACAATCAGCGCTGCAGACCCACAAGTAGCATTTCATTTACAGGCCCTGAGTATAGGGTATACCATTTTACAAGGGGCTTACAGGTAAATTAAATATATCTATCTGGTGTAAGCCAATTATACCAACGTTTAGGGTAGAGAACACATGCACTTTTACACAGATTAGCAGTGGTAAAGTGCCCAAAGCCCTAAAGCCAACAAAAAGAAGGTCAGAAAAATAGGAGGAAGAAGGCAAAATGTTTGGGGCTAGCCCTGCAGAAAGTGCCATTTCCAACACTCGCCATTCACAAAATCTCTTTATATAAGATTCAGACTGGGAACCCGACCACTTGCAACTGTTACCAGCAGGTGGAAGGGCCATATCAAAGCTAGTGAACTCTGTCTAGTGTGTAAGGAGACAGAAGAGACCAACGAACACTTGTTTTTTTTGTCCAATGTACACAAGGCAATGTAAGCGTTGGTTTGTGCCTCTTTACTGCACCATGGGAATTTGTCAACATAGGGTTGCATTGAGACTTTGTAGGTTGGATACCACTCTGTACATTGCATTCTCAATCTGCAAAATATCACAAATCCATCTGGCCTATTCGGTCTAGGTTCCTGTCTCATTCAGTCCCCTCTTAGCAAACTATGCTTGAAGCCCTTTCGGGCTCTCGGCCCTTGGACATTTAGGCAATAATTCAAATAAGTGTGCACACAACCTGGTTATAATGTGCATCTATTGAACCAGAAATTGCCCAATTTAGCATATTCCTTCTTTCATGACTTTGTATTTATTCCCTGAGGCAATAGGGGTTCAAATCACTTAACCATATAGAGACAGTTTAATTCCTATCTCAGACCTAAACAATTGTTCCATTAGCCTGGATTGTATACATTTTTAATCTTATCAAAGCACTTTATTATATTTACACAATATGCAAGTCTTTTTATGGAAATTTTATAACTGTACTTTTGATATTTTGCTGAACTAGGGGCCAGATGTAGGTAGCCTTTTGCGCCTCGCAAACAGTGAAAAACGACGCTTGCGAGACGCAGAAGACCTCACGCGATGCAGAAACACATGTGTTTCCGACTCGCAAATAGGAAGGGGTGTGCCCTTCCTATTTGCGACCGCATTGCGATGTAGAGTTGATTTGTGACCGCGAAAGCGGTCTCAAATCAACTTGCAGTTACTTGCAGTGGATGGTAACTCATTCGCAAATGGGAAGGGGTCCCCATGGGACCACTTCCCCTTTGTGAATGCTCACAAAAATATTTTTCCAGAGCAGGCAGTGGTCCTATGGACCACTGCCTACTCTGAAAAAACCGAAACAAAAAGGTTTCAGTATTTTTTCTATTTGCAGCTCGTTTTCCTTTAAGGAAAACGGGCTGCAAAGAGAAAAAAAAAAACTGGTTTATTGAAAAGCAGTCACGGACATGGTGGTCTGCTGTCTCCAGCAGGCCACCATCCCCGTGAGTGCCTAGACTCGCTATGGGGTCGCAAACTGCGACCCACCTCATAAATATTTATGAGGTGGGTCTTTGCGACCCCATAGCGAGTCGCAGAAGGTGTCTGAGACACCTTTCTGCATTCCCTTTTGCGAGTTTCAAATTGCGAGTCGCTGGGACTCGCAATTTGCAACTCGCAAAAGGGAACCTTCCTACATCTGGCCCTAGATCCTTATTTATTGCATGTGTTGCTATTATATGAAAGATTGCCAGTCGCAGGAAATGTTATTGTGTGATTATTTAAAATCTTTACAATCAAATGAAATGAGCCTCGACAGGAGGCACATGCATTTCCCTAAATAGGCCTATGTCAAAACAGCGATAGACCTATAAAAACTGCAACCTAAAATCATTTTAAAAAAATGTAATAAAAAAAATAAGAGCTCAGCAAGGCACTTCTTTGCAAACAGAGTAATCACTCCAAAAGGTTAAAAAGCATATTTACAGTATTTCATGATTGTTATTGATCAAAGGCCCAAAATCTAAAACAGGTAATTAGCAATACAAATCATCATAATAAAATATAATAATTTCCAACTAAAATGTTGAAAGCGCCACACCCAGGATGGTCAAACAATGTCGATAAGACGTTAGAAAAGCAGCAAGTTGTCAATTAGCCCTTAACATTACTGCACCCTTCTGCTTTAAGGGATAGAAGTGTGGCCGGTCATGGTGCTCTCGTTCAGCAGCTTCTGTAATTGATAAGGAAACTTCATAAATTTAGCAAGATCAGATGGCTTCTTCAAAGTAAAGAAGTGACCTTGCCTCATTGCAAGTTCTTACGCCATGCCATAAAAAAGAGGTTTTAATAAAGTGCGACACACGTTCATCAATGCAGGGGAGCAGCATAGGAGATGATTGAAAGACTCGCGGGCAGATTTATAGAAAGTGGTGCTGCACCGAGTAAGGTGCCACTTTCCCTGCGCCCCTTAACAGCCCCCCTACCGCCACCATGTGTGAGCTGTATTTAAGATATGGCGCAGGGTAGGGAGCAATAGCGTAATTTTTCATGATACTTTCGATGTACTCTGCAGGAGTAGCCCCAAAATATTGGCGCTACTCCTGCAGAGTACATTGGGCCCCATTCCAAAGAATGGAAGCCCCCTTTTAATGCCTGCTCTTGAGCAGGCTTTAAAAGCTCCGTAAAGAATGGTGCAAGGAAATCTCATAGATTGCTTTACGCCATTTTTCCAGCTCCTCTCATGGGGGAACGCCCCCTTTGCATACGTTATGCCTGGCGCAGGTATAATTTAGCGCAAAGGGTTACAGAGTGGTGCAATGCATGCATTGCGCCACCCTGTAAATAAGGTGTGGGAATTTAGGCCCCATTGGGCCACAATAACGTAAAAAATAATGACGTCAAGGTGGCGCGAGCACATTATAAATATGCCCCTCAGTTTTATATCCGCAGAGCCTGTAATTCACAATCATGGAAAGGGAGTGACATTTTGGGTTCATCTCCTTGATTTTGAGGGCTAACAACCTTGCAGCAACGATTTGTGTCAAGCAGGCTTTCCCAGTCATACACATTAGATACAGTTGTGCTAACAGGTGGTGTGAGCTGTTAGCGTAAGATGCTGCCACAGCCAGTAACACAGGCGTACTACTCAATTTTGCCAGGTCAGTTGTCATAGAGAGTATTTTTATTTGCCTTTTCAAAACAGTCTTAATAGCAGTGCAAGAAAGTGCCAGCGTGTTTAGTTCTGTTTGATCTATTTGGAGGGAGTCAAGCACTCTAGTTAGATACTGCGAACAAGGATTCGTTTTAGGTCAAAAATGGGGCAAAGGACTGATTTCAATGTGTTGGGTGGGGTCATAACGAAGAAGTTACTTACCTTAGGTAACAAATTATCTAGTAGACACTCTATCTAGCTGCAGATTCCTTACCTTAGAATTCCCTGCCATCAGCTTCGACTCCAGACTTTTCTGCTGAGCAGTACCCTGAGAGTGGGTGGGTGGTGTTGTTCGTATCCGAGCGCGTCGTCCGGCTCCGCGTGGCACCGCCAGCGTTGTGGGAGCCATCAGTGATGTCACAGTCTTCTATATAGGCACCACCCTGGCGCGCGTATGTCAGTTCTTTTCCACAACTTCCCATGCCAGAAGTGCAGTGTCATGGAAGAACCAACTTTCTCTGTTTGTGCGAAATGACATGCCCTTAAAAAGGGTAAAAATCTGAAAATACATAATGTATCCGCAGAGCAGGGAGGCATGGGTGTAAGGAATCGGCAGCTAGATAGAGTCTCTACCAGATAATTTGTTACTGAAGGTAAGTAACTTGTTCATCTGATAGAGACTTCTAGCTGCAGATTCCTTACCTTAGAATAGATACCAAAGCCATAACCTCCTGGCGGTGGGCTGCGGACATATCCTTTATACAAGAAAGTCCTGTAGAACCGAGCGAACAAAATGCCCCTCTCTCCTTAATTGGCTATCCAGGCAGTAGTGTTTTGAAAACGTGTGCAAGGAGGCCTATGTTGCCACCTAACAGATGTCTACGACCGGTATGCCTCGAACTAATGCCATGGTAGCAGCTTTTCCTCTTGTAGCGTGAGCTATTAAGCCCTCAGGAAGCTGCTTCTTAGCCAAAGCGCAGGAGATTTTAATACAGAGGACGACCCAGTGTGAAATGGTTTGTTTCTGAGCAGCCTGACCCTTCTTTGCACCAACGTATCCCACAAAGAGTTGGTCATCCACCCAGAACTCTTTTGTGCGGTCAGGGTAGAACGACAACGCTCTTTAAGGGTCCAGATGGTGGGGACGCTCCTCTTCCTTAGAGGGATGCGGTGGAGCAAAGAAGGTGGGCAGGGTGATGTTCTGACCCAGATGGAAAGTGATCACCATCTTGGGGAGGAAAGAGGCACGAGTTCTGAGAACCACCTTATCAGGATATACCGTGAGATATGGCGGTATTGAAGATAAAGTCTGCGTCTCACTTACCCTCCTGGCAGATTTGATCGCCACTAAGAATGCTGTCTTGATGGTGAGCAGCCGGAGAGCACAATTATGTAAAGGCTCAAAAGGAACCCACATGAGAAAAGTGAGCACCAGATTAAGGTCCCACTGGGACATAACAAAGGGCGTAGGTGGAAACATATGTACAAGTGCCTTTAGGAATCTTTGCACAATAGGAGATTTAAACAAAGATTGCTGATCAGGCAAGCGAAGAAAAGCCGATAAGGCAGAAAGATAGCCCTTAAGAGTCCCTAAGGTGGAACCCTGTTGGGCTAGTGTCAGAATGAAAAGGATATTAGAACGAGAAGAAGAAAGAGGATCAATAGACCGATCTGTACAATATAATACAAAATGCTTCCAACAGCAGGCGTAAACCGCCTTGGTAGAGGATCGCCTGGCTGCCAGAATGACATTACAGACTTCAGGCAGGAGGTCATAAACCATCAACTGCCACCGCTCAATCTCCACGCATGACGTCACAGAGTTGACAGGTTTGGGTGGAGAACCTTAAACTGCTGCTGTGACTGAAGATCCTCCCGAAGGGGCAACCTGATTGGAGGATTGATGCTCATTTTTAGAAGCTCTGGATACCAGACTCTCCGTGCCCAATCAGGAGCCACTAGGATTACTTGCGCCCGGTCGTTCCTGATTTTCTTGAGAACTCTGGGCAGAAGTGGTATGGGCGGAAAGGGGTACAGGAGGTCTGAACTCCACTCGTGACGAAAAGCATCACTGAGCGATTGCTGCCTTGGAAACTCCAATGCGCAATACTGCTGACATTGCGTGTTCTCTGCAGAGGCGAACAGATCTAACCAAGGCTCTCCCCACTGCTCAAAGAGTCCTTGCTCCACCTCCAGATGGAGATACCATTCGTGATCCACTAGGCATCGCCAACTTAGTTCATCCACCCTGGCGCTCCGAGATCCTGCCAGGTGTTGAACCACCAGGGTTATGCTCTGCTGTTCCAGCCATGTCCAGAGATGCAGAGCCTCTTGACAAAGGGTCCACGACCCCACAACGCCCTGCTTGTTGCAGTACCACATTGCGGTAGTGTTGTCCGTGAACACCTGCACTAGCTTCCCTTTTCACAACAGGAAGAAATGCTTTCAATGCTAGCCGAATCGCCTGAAGCTCTGATAAGTTGATATGGAGCCCGGATTTCACCGGAAACCAGAGGCCCCTGATCTCCGCCTCTCCCAGGTGGCCTCCCTATCCCAGAAGTGACTTATCCATCACTACTGTGAGATCTGGTTGGGGGAAGGAGATGAGTCTGCCTTTGACCCATTCGCAGTTCATCAACCACCACTGCAGATCGTTTGCAGTTCCCTCCGAGATCTGAACCATTTCGTTAAGATTTCCCTGATGCTGTGCCCATTGGAACTTCAGGTCCCACTACAGAGCCCTCAAAAGCCATCTGGCATGTTTGACTAATAGGATGCAGGAAGCCATGAGTCCCAACAACCTCAGAGTCTGTCTCACCGAAATCCAGGATAGAGGCCAAAACATCGGTATCATGACCTGAATATACTCGACCCGCTTCTTGGGAAGATAGGCCCGAAAATGCAAGGTGTCCAGAACAGCTCCAATGAAAGGTAGCTTCTGAGAGGGAGTCAGGTGTGACTTCGGCATGTTTGTAGTGAACCCCAACGAATGCAGGAGGTCTGCCATAGTGTGAAGGTGGGTGACGAGAGCATGGGGCGTCGGAGCCTTCAACAGCCAGTCGTCGATCTAGGGGAAGACTGAAATCCCTAGCCGGTGCAGATGACCTGCTTCAACTGCCATCACCTTGGTGAACACCCGAGGGGCACTGACCGAAGGGGAGCACGGTAAACTGAGAGTGTTCGTGGCCCACCTTGAACCGCGAGTAACGCCTGTGGGCGGGCAGGATGTGGATGTGAAAATACGCATCCTGCAAGTCCAGCCCTACCATCCAGTCTCCTTGGTCTAGGACAGACAAGACCTGAGCAACAGTGAGCATCTTGAATTTCTCCTTTTTGAGGAAGAGATTGACATCCCTTAAATCCAAGATAGGGCAAAGACCCTTGTTCTTTTTTGGGATCAAAACGTAGCGGGAATAACAACCACTGCCTGCTTCAAACATCGGGACCCTTTATATGGCTCCTTTGGCCAAGAGAGCCGTAACTTCCTTGCGTAGTAAGATCAAATGATCCTCCATCAGCCGTTCTTTTACCGGAGGGATAGAGGGACGGAAACACTGGAAGGGGAGGGAATAGCCCTTCTGTATGATCTGCAAGAGCCATTTGTCCGATGTTATGGACCGCCAGTGAAGGAGATGAAATTGAATCCTCCCTCCAACTGGGCAGACATGGTCTTGCAGAACCATACTAGGAGGGTTGGGCGTTGCGGAAGAGGGGGGCTGGGTGGTGGCAGACCTCTGGCTAGACCTTCTGGGTCTGAAGGTACCACGACCCCGTCTTCGCATGGGATGCTGTGAAACCAGACGACAGTGGCTAACCTGTGGTTGGTGTGGTAGCCTGCCCCTCCTGAAGCCTCAAAAGGGGTGATACGCAGACTGCTGGCCAGCCGGCACTGAGATGTCCAAGGATCAGGCCGTAGCTCGAGAATCCGTGAACCTCTCAAGCACAGAGTCTGCCTTTTCACCAAAAAGGCGTGAGCCATTGAGAGGCATGTCCATCATATTCGACTGGACATCCCCTGAAAAGCCAGTGGTACGTAGCCAGGCATGATGACGGAGGGCCACTGTCGAAGAAATCGCTCTGCCCAGCGAGTCGGTCGTGTCCAAGCAGTACCTGATGGTAATCTTGGCTGCATTTCAACCATCTTTGACAGCTTGGGTGAGAGTGATCCCGTATGCCCTCCAGGACCTGGGGCAGCACTTGTGCCACCGTATCCCATAAAGTAAGGGAAAAACTGCCCAATAGGCAAGAGGTGGTTACCAGGAAGAAAACATCTTTTCAAGTTGGTCAAGTCTCTTGGATTCCCTATCCGGGGGAGCGGAAGGTAAGGCACCACGGGAAGTGGAGGCTTGGACCACCAAGCTCTCCAGGGTGGGATGTTGGCTGAGGAAACTAGGGTCAGTTGGAGTTGGTGTATGGCGGCAACCGATTGCCCTATTCACAGGAGCACCTGAGCTGGGTTTGGACCACGTTCCCAGAAGGACATCTGTGAGGGCTTCATTGAAGGGCAATATCGGCTCAGATGTAGCAACCCCGGGCTGAGGCACCTCCGTCAGGCACCGTAGGCAAGTCTAGGTCCGAGACCTCAGCTTCCCTACGCACCACCATGGCATTAGATGCCCCCTCTTCCGTAGCCACAGAGGGAGGAGAGAGCATACCAGTATCTGGAGAAGTATCCAGTCCACTAGCTTCCCCTAGATCCGCATACCAGTCCTGTTCATGTTTCAATCCATATTCTAAAGGGTCCTCAGACCCCTCCCCCTCCTCACTTGTGCCTGGCTGTTCCAAATAAGACCCAGGCACTGATCTGGGCCTAACTGGCACAGTCGAAGTCGGAATCGTTCTGGCTCCGGATCATCCGGAATGAGTATGGTGCTACCACCACCAGAGGGCACAGGTCGTGGAGGGATCGTCAATGTCAGGCCCGGTGCCGAAGGAAGTCGACTGTGAGAACCCGCCGTTGGGGGCCCCAGGATCCAATAGTGTATGTGGGCCGAGGCCGAAGCCGCCAGCGTCTAATCCGATGGGGGCCCCTGCTGGCCCCACGGGGCCTGTAGACCCACTCAAGGGGGGCAGCCCTCTCAAAAACAAGGCACATAGCCTTGTAAAATTCCTTTAGTTGAGTGGGCGTCGCTCCGGCTCCCGGAAAGGGGAGAGACACGGAGTCAGCTCTGGCAGCGGCTCCACGGAACCACGCTCGGAACGTCGACATTCCCTATATGCCTCAACGGGCATGGCGAAGTCGAAGTCAGCTTGGACTTTTTCTTCTTTTTGTGCATCTTACCTGGATGCCCCAAGGACCTCGAATGCGAGGAAGATATGTCTCTCAAGCCCGACAGACGGAGCACGACTTTGCCTCGTGTTCCTTTTCAAGACACTAGAGACAAACTTGGTGTGGATCAGTCACCGACATGGCACAATGACATGTGGCACACGGTTTGAATCCAGTCTTCCTCAAAGTCATTCGCACAGACAATCGAAAAAATCTTCAACAAAACGTTGAAAAAAGATAGCTCTATCCAGACCTGCGCTTAACCGGCATGGAAGGAAAAGAACTGATGTACGAGAGCCGGGGTGGTGCCTGTATAGAAGTCTGTGACGTCACAGACGGCTCCACCGATGCTGGCGATGCCACGCGGAGACAGATGACGCACGCGGATCTGAACGACGCCACCCGACGGCGCACGCAGGGTACTGCTCAGCAGAAACATTTCGGATTTGAAGCAGACACCAGGGAATTCTAAGGTAAGGAATCTGCAGCTAGAAGTCTCTATTAGATAATCCTGTGATAATATTTCACATAAGAGCCCTATATTGGCCCAGTTCTGTCCTTCCAGGCTGAGGTCTAACCTTATCAAACATACACTTATGTATTGCAGTAGCTTGAACACTCTCTTATAAGCTTTGACTTGAAGCTTTTCCACTAATTTAGTCAGTTGTCTTGGAAAAGCCCTAGTAAAAGGGATGCCCTGAGCACTCGGATTGGTGCTGAAGAGGGCTTTCTATTAGATTGTTTAGCTGGCATACTTTTGTAATTATAAATTCAGCCTTGGCTTTAAGATGTCATAGATGAATTTTAGAATTTCTCTTTGCAGTCAACCACACTACATAGTTGTACGAGTTTGTTCCGCTGATCTTGAGGGGACCCATGTTCCAGCGGCAGTTCTGATGTTTAGATGTCCCCCCAAAGGTTATTACTTTGGTCTTAGATGCATTTGCCTTCATTATTGTAATTTGGTTATGCTGCCTTTAAGGTCCTTGACCAAAATAAAGTATTTTGAAAGAACTAACAAATAGAAAGGCAGTGCTGGGAGTTCTTTGGGACATGCCATGGCTGAATCTGTCTGCTTGAAGCTGAACCCCGGGCAGTGCTGCATTTGAGGTTTGGAAGCTGAGACCTGTAATGTGGCCAGCTTTAGGCCTGCAGGAGCTGCAGGTGTGCCTTTGAAAGGAGACTGTGTCTACGACCGATGGCTAGGGAGCAGACCCTTGAAGGACAGATCACCCCAGCCAGGTTAGTGGTGCATTGAGCGCCTTGCCGGAGCAGTCTTCCACTTACTTCCAGTAGTGAGGATCCTGTGTGTGTGTGAGGAAGTCCAGTGTGCGAGGCACAGGCAAATGTGTCTGGGGCTTGAAGTCTACCTGGCAACCTCCCTGAAGGTGATTGGAAGGACGCTGTGATGAACTCACTGCCTTGGGCGATTGGCTGGGTGTAGCTATGCAGAGGAGGCAGCCCCTGCTGGGTCTGCAGTGCTGCATGGTGAACATCATTGATCCAGGTGAGACACTGAACACTCATTGCTGCACCCCATTTGTGTAGTTGTTTCATGCATTCAAGAGGCCTTTATGAGAGAAGTGTCTGGGGAAGCTCCTCAATGGAACTGGCTGAATTTGTTCTCCAGGGACCTCGCAGAGCACTAGGGGGCTACACTCATGTCAGTATTTCTGAAACTATGTGACATCATGCAGAATGAAAACTATGGAAGGATTCCCATAGTGCTTTTCCCAGTCCCCTCTTTCTTAGCCCATGAATATGGCACATTAGGATCAGTGGCCCTACTAATGTGGACAGAGCACAATAAGGTGCTTGGATCTCTACTGGAGGTGTCATAGAAACTACTGATGGATCCTACCTTATGGTTAGTGGACCTTCCTTTTCCCCCACATGTGTTATTCTTGGGGACTGTGAACACTACAATGCTATTTCTTTATTTTATTGAGTTTAAAACACCGTAAAGAACCCTCAGGAGGGCTACAAAACATTATAGTTTGGAGGTCCACACAAATCATTGGAGACATAAATCTATTACTTGAGATATAAGACAGGACAAGATTAAGGACACACCTCAGGTGGATTAGTGCAGCGCTTCCCAGTTGAAACAAAATTCCCCCACCCCACACCCCAATGCGACTCCTCATCCCCAGAAGAGCATCCAGCTAGTTACTTCAAAAGTATTCCATTGGTGTATGACCCCCTCATAAGCAGAATACGTCACAGTCCACATCATGTAGAAGAGTATAGAATATCAATCCCCAGCTACCTCAGGCTCACTTGCAGGTCAGGGGGAACTCTCAGGGGTATCTTGATCTGGTTCTGTAAGGCAAACTACCAAGTGAACCCACGCTTTGGCGTTATGGAGGGATCCCTGGCCTCAGCGTGCTTCTTTAAACAGCATTGCGCTTTTGTAGTTGGCTCACCGGATGAAGCTCTCCTTCCATTTGATTAGTCTTAGGCCTCGAGGGGCCTACCAGTGCATGGTAATCTCCCTCTTCATGAGGATAAGGGCTCGGTCTACAAATCTGGATGTGACCTTGTGTTTGTATAGATGTGGGAATCCCCCAAGCAGGCAGGGCAGGGAGCACAGGGATAGACCTGTGGGTAACTTTGATGATGCATGTTACTAACTCCTCTCAAAAATTGGTCAATGCAGAGCAAGATCACACCACGTGAAGCATTACAGCTTCCTGCCCACCGCATCAGTGGGAAATCTGCCAAGGTAGTATTATAGTGACAGGAGATTTTACCAGGGGTGAGGTATACTCTGTGTAGGAAGTAAACGTTAATCAGTTTAAATCTGGAGTTCCTGAAAACCGTGTAGATATTGCTGGTGATTGCGCCCCATTCCTGGTCATTAGTTTGGGAGTCCCAGGTCCGCGTCCCATTTTCCACATAGTTTCCGCAAGGACATCGTCGCAGCCGCCTGTATGGCCTGATATAAACCTGTCACCGTTTTGATATGGACACTGCAATCCTAGTGGCAGACTGAAATACTATCTTGGTTGGTTTTCACCACTGGTGCAATGGCCCTAGTGGAATGTAAAATCAAAAGCTGCAAAGCAGTCTGTTGTGTTGCCATCTGCCCAGTCACTCTACCCCTAGGCATCTGCAGTGATGATTGCATTAGATTCGTGTGACTCCACACAGACCAAGGGCCTGATTTAGAGTTTGTTTGAGAAGGTTACTTCATCACAAAAGTGATGGATATCCTGTTCGCCGTATTACAATTCCATTATAGCCTATGGAAATCGTAATACAGCGGATGGGATATCCGTCACGTTTGTGACTGAGTAGCTCCTCTGCCAAACTGTAAATCAGGCCCAAAGTCTCCTTCACCGCAGAATGACAACATGGACAGGATTCTTTAGGCTATCCAGGACTTCCATGCGGCTGTTGTAAATAAAACAGGCTCAGTAGCGGAGGAGGTAAGCTTATTAGGGGCCCAATAATACAAGCTAAGTGAGCGAGTCAAAGACATTGAAGTCACAATCACGCAGCTGATGCATGAGTTTGCAAACCATGAAAAATAAATGGATGACCTCGCAGAAGGGATAAGAATATAAGTTGAGGGTACAAAAAATCACTTTGGACACAACAACATCTATATTATTGGGCTTCCTGAGAAAACTCATGAACTTGGCATGGAGTTGTGTTTGGAGGACTGGCTTATGAAAGAGGTGGCTCGTAAGCGTTTTCCAGATTTTTCTCCCTTGACTTGCAGCCTCCCCTAGGAGCATGGCCTAAACGAGAAAATGCTAGGCTAGCTAATCACAGAGACTGCAACCTTTTCTCTCAAAGAGCAAGTGAAGTGGGGTCCAACAGATTTGAAAACACTACAGTTCAGATCTTTTCATATTACTTGCAAGCAGTACAAAGGGAATGCAAGATATACATGTCTATCAAGACGTGTCCGAGAGACCTCTATATCAAATACATGCTGCTTTTCCTTGCCAAATTCAAAATGCTTGGCTGATCGCAAAACCCACTTCTTTGAGGAGGATGCTGCTGCTACATTGACAGTACCAGCAAGGTCCTTGATTCGAAACACCCAGGATGGTGATGCACGCACCAAGACCTGGCAGGAAGATCTTTCCTGCACAAACCATGGAGGGTAGGGTGACAGCAAATGCCCAGTTGAACTCCATGTATGCTGAGTCGCCCGCAGGACAAGCATCAGACATAAAGGGGATTCTTGGACTCTGTGCCTATTCTTTTTTTTGTCATTGTTCTTGAATGCTTGTTGTAATACATATTGTTCCAGTGGCATTCCTTAGCCATCTCATGATTGACCTGCTCCTACCTCGCCAGACACCCATGATGTAGGGGGCCATTATGATTGTAAAGTAGATACGTCGATGGACAGGTCCTTTCTGCTACTGCAAGTAGCCCTCAAAAAAGATAGCAGCTGACTTCAGAGAGTGGAAGAGAAGATGGGTATTTAGAGAACTTAAGAGAGATTCACAAGGTACAAGAGATTCACAACCTATACTAAATGAAATGTCTTTCTTTTCTCTGGTGTATCAACTCCACAGCAGGCTGGGCATGTTCTTAACAACCTTTTAGCTTGCAAGTGAGACCTGTAAAGTAGAGTCATTCAGTAAAAAATATTGGACCACTCTCCGTTACTAATATCCATATCCTGCGGCAGACCACACACTTGCATATGTTTGTGGAAGTTACACCTAAATATGCTTAAGACCCTGTAGAACACCATCAATGAGACTATCAAGGACAGGGAAAATGCTGATTCATGGGTGAAACTAGCACAGAGTGGGATGCCTTGAAAGTCGTCATTAAAGGGATGTGTATAAAAATGGTGTGTGTAGTCAGGGAGACATTGAGCGTGAACTAAGAGTTAAAGAAATGTATGCTAACTTCTTGGAACTTCTGTGCTGTCTGAACTCCCATGAATATGTAACTAGGTTACATGAAAAGACAGATTGGGCGCATGTTGGTGCGTATTACTAATGCAGAAACGACACACAAGAATTGGCTGTGCTGAGACATGCACAGGGAAACATCTACGTTGCACAAGCTTGGCTGGATGTTACTCAACCGTTCCTACTAGTCATCTGTTACGGTCAGGTCGATCTTGCATACCTGCTGAGAGGAGCTGTGCTCCCATTAGTGTTACCAGAGTGTAGAGAGGACTTAGATGCACCACTAACACTAAATGAGGTCAGTGAAGCACTGTTGCCTAGTGGTACGCCTTCTGGAATAGATGGCACCCTGCCTAAATTTTAAGCTGTTTTGGGACACAGTTTTAATTCTAGCTACTGGTAGTCTTCCAGACTTGATCAGAGAAGCACTGATAACCATGATCCCTAAGCAAGAAGGAAACCTAGTGGATACAGCCTTTTATCTCCAGCAGTTGATAGGTACAGCAGGGCACCTGCCCGGTTTGTTCACTATCTCCTGTGTTGTTGGCCTTCGACCCGCTCATGTAGTGTGCTGTGCATTAAAGAGGAAGGGACGACTGTGTTAGTCTCCTTGCATATTATATCAATATATACAGGTGACTTCCTCCTCTATTTGGGAAACCCATCGATGGATCTAGCCCCTATAATGTTATTTGAAAATGTTGTTCACATTCTAGGTCTGATAGGGAGCTGGTCTAAATCATGCCTTTTCCACTTGAGAAGGGGCATGGAGCAGTAACACTGCAGGTGTCTGGACCGATAACTGAGACGGAAGCAGGGGCATTGCTACCACTGATACAGCTGGTGCAATGTACAGAGACCCAGAGGTGAGAGAAGGCCCAGTTTGCCCTGCACCAGCTGATGTTATTTCAGAGGCTGCCTGTACTGATTTTTATTTTGGACACAGTGCATGCCAGGGCTACCTGTGTTTAGTTTTCAAAAGAAGGCAGATGGAGTAAAGGAAAAGGGAACAATACAGCAGAGAGAGGAACTAGATGAAAAAACAAAACGGTTGAAACAATGGGGCAGAGGGCAGCAAAATATGACAGAATGGGAGAAGGAAATACGTTTGAGAAAGAAAGAGAGAGGAGATAAGGATGTGCTAGGTGGGTAATGGAAAATGAAAATAAAGGCACCAGAAATAAGGAGAGGTGGGAGGAAAGAGATGAAGATGAATGAGAGACAGATGAGGGGAAGAAAGAGACTGAGGAAGGGGATAGAGAGAGGATCATTAAATGGATGACAGAGATGAGAGAAGAGAGGAGTGGAGATAGGGTGGCTAGAAAGAAAGACATAGAGTGAGGAACCTGGAGACCTGTAAATTACATTAGTTTAGCAGGTGCAGCAACATCGATGTTCAGAGGTGTGATTAACCCACCCATGTCTGTATTGGCTTGACATTTTTCAAAAACTCTAGACACCATTTGGGTTTAGGTTCCCTTTCCATTAGCAGTATAAAGGGTGATATCCCATTTGTGCCCAATAATATGATATCATATTTCCAGAGTTTCAATTTTAAACATGCCTCAACTGCTAAAGTTGAAGCAGTTTGAATTCCTTCCTTTTTGAACCAAAATGCTCTTTTTACAAGTCCATTTGAAGCTGGACTATAAATTGCAGCCTTCAAATTGTTAGTATCCTGTTTGAGTACAAATTGTGACACCAAATGTGTACCATTGTCTGTTACAAATTCTCTAGGAAGTCCTTATAATTTAAAGATTTCAGGCCAGAACTTAATGACACTTACAGTATTGGCAAAACCAGTGGAAAAAATAGAACCATTTGGAATGTTTATCCGCAACTACAATTATATACCTCATATGATTAGGTAAAAGATTATATAGACCTGAGAAATTCATGGACATTTTCTCCCTTGGACCTCGCCGTAACTGCAAGGAACATAAAGATTTCAAGTATTTTCCAAAGTTTGTCAGAAACTAAGCACACTGAACATTTATTCATATGTACATCTACTTGAACATCCGATGAGGGTGACCAAAAATGCTGTTTCTAGGTTTTAGCTGTTGCTGAAATGCCAAAATATCGCTCATGGCCAATTGTAACTAACATATTTCTTAATGAATTAAGTATAATAAACAAATTGTGACTTATTATCATATTATATAGAGAAGAAGGTTTATCAGCCACATGTACATATCTTCTCACGTTTATACTGAGCCATCATATCTTTGACCATCCACCACTTTACTAAAAGCGTCATCACTTTGATATGCCACATTCCAATCTGCCTCTGATAAATCACTTTCATAGATCTGAATGGCATCTACAGTGGCCACTACACATTCAACATTATCTTTAACATCACTATAAGATGCGTTTGCTAATGGCATTCAAGATAAACAGCCCACCCTGACGTTTTTCCCTCCTGGCACATATTTACTGCTAAAATTGTATTCTTGGAGACTTGATAGCAGCCTAATAAATCCGACAGTTGCTTTTCCTGTCCCATGTTCACTTAATATCAGGATAAGAGTTTGTGATCTGTATAACTTTCAAATTCACCTCCTCGTGTGTGTGTTCAAAGTTTTTCAACTGCCCAAATACAGGCGAGTTCTTGTCGCTCAATAGTGCTGTAATTGTGTGTAGTCAGCTTATGTGTACTTGATGCAAAGACCATTTGTTACTTAGCACTTACCCACTGTCCTAGAACTGCACCCAAGCTATATATCATGGCATCTACAATCACAACACACTTCTTTTCTGCAACATAAGATTTTAATGCAGGGGCTTCCTCAACTATCATTTTCACTATAAAAAATAAAAATAAAATGTTTTTGCAGTCTTCTCAAATGTGCCTCCCTTCTTTAATAATCATTTCAAAGTTTGGACTAATAAAAATGCATAGCCCTGAAGAAAGCCAGCATAGATTTGCTCAAACCGAAGAAAGAACTTAAATCATTCCTATCTACAGAAGCAGAAGCATCCCTAGTAGCTTTAATTAAACTAAACTTTGGTTTGATACCTTCAGAGGATACAGTATGGCCAATACTCAACCTTTTGATAAAAAACATACACTTCGGTCTTCTAAGAGACATGTAGCCAAAACAGATTTCAGGATGACATTTTGTTCAGATGGAGTCTTTGCTAAAATCAAAATGTCATCATAGAATGCTGGCTCATCAACCGTGCTCCTAAACAAAGCAAGGACGAATGGCAAGCAAACATACTTAAACGCTCCAAATGTTATCACATAAGTTGTTTATTTTTGTGACTGTTTTACAAGAGGTACCTGATGATAAGCAGAGTTTAAATCAATGATGCAAAAAATATTGACCCAAACTTGCTAACATATCCTTGGTAAAGAATGAAAATGAATAAGAATATTTTTATTCTGGGTATGGAGAGAGGTGCGTAATCAAATCTATGTACATTTATTTCATGTAATCATTACAGGGGATACCTATTGAGAAAAATAGGTTTCCTGAATTCCACCGTCTTTACATAGCTCATCAATTAGTTTTTTGGGCTCATCTCAAAGGATGAGGTCCTACTTTGAAAATAAGGAGTAGCATTGGATTTAAATCTAAGATGGTAGTCAAATCCTTTCACCACACCCACGTTTTTGAAGACCTCAGGAAACATTTTTCAAAATATTCATAGCACTATTCACAAAGATTTCTACATGACACACAATGTTGGAGTCAGGTAAGTGTGCTTAAACAATTGGAGTGTTTGCTCTCGGTTTTCAGAACAAACAAAGCTTGGACAGATCTTACCATCCAATAATGTCTGTGCTTTTTATAACCACATAGATGGTAGTATTAATCTCCTGCCAAAGCATCCTACATATGTCCTAACATATCAATGTCTTGCTCCCCAGATACCTTGTGATTGATGTCTGTTTCTGAATAATTTTTCCCCAATGTTCATAGAATGTGTGGTCAGCAAGCACAGTAATAGGAGAATTGGAGTCCGCTATTAAGAAGTGTAATATCACCAGTGCCTGCATTACACCATTGACCATTGTCAGGTAATGTTTCTTACACTTGACATTACTGAAACTACTGTGAAAACTACATTGATTAATCTACACAGCAAATATTGTGACCCACTTCTACTCTTTTGAAGTGCATGAATGGTTTACCACTTTTGCAAACAATTTAAAAGTGACCAACTTATACAAATTACAGCACTTTCCCTGAGCTGAACAGTTTAAATTGGTGCCCAATTTTTTTTTGATCCACACTGTTTTCCTTATTTGACCTATTGTACCCTTTATTAATAGGATTCACATCAAACAAAATTAGACTATATTCTGTATGTCAAGTTTCTACTGACCTCAGGTTTTTAAATCCACAGGAGCGAAGATGGACCAACCATCTCCCCTCGAACCAGCTCCAATGGATTAGTAACCATATACCACCTGCGCTTGGTAACTGTTCTCAGGGAGACAGGAGGGGGATGTAGGACATGGGGACCCCACTGGATGGAAAGGATATCACCACAGTCAGACTGCCCACTCGTGTAAAAAGAAGACAACACCCATTAGTACTCCAAATATAAAAAGGCAAAATTTTAGATCACTGACACACACACACTCTCTGTGCCGGAAATCCCTTTCCCCTGTACACTCACCATATCAAAACTCTTGCAGGTGTCTTAGGGAAAATGAGGTAACTTAACTTGCGCTCACCAGGGAAGATTTCCATTGCAGAACACAATAGTAATCATTAAATGTGTTTCCTACAATACCTCAAGGTAGCATTGCCAATAGGAAGCACTCAACAATGGTAGAGAAAAGAAAAAAAAGGGTATAATCATATTTTACATTCCATAAGTTCAAGGTCCTTCCATCAGTGCACTGACCTTTTTGTAGAAGAGTCTCTTTGGTTCAAATGAAGAAAGAATCGCCAAAAAATAAAGCGGGAGACAGAAACTCCTAAAATTGTTTCTACCCCAAAGGAAATGCTGATCAGCCTGCAGTAAGGCTTGTAAATGGGGTAATTAGGCAGAAAATGTGGCAAATATTAAGCCGCTATTAGAAATCAGGAAGGAACAAAAATAAAAAGACTGAACAAACAAACAGGGAAAAGCGGGATACTGGCAAGAACACTGGTTCGTAGTTCACAAAGAATGAACCCAATATAGGGTTGCATACGTCACCGGGCAGGAGAAAATCGGGAAAAGCGGAGGGAACCACCAATCAATCAATCAGGGTTCTTATAGAGTGTGGCTAATCACCCGTTCGAGTCTCAAGGCCGGGGAGGGGCTTCTTCAGCTCAGTCAAAGCACTGGATGGCCGGTTCAGTCGAAGAGCCAGGTCCGCGGTTAATCAAAATGATGAATTGCATATGTAAGGCCACAAGGAGGCGTGACCCAAGGAGACTAAGGGCCAGATGTACCAAAGGATTTTACCCTTTCTGTGTCTATGGGAAAAAGCTTTCGTACATATGGCCCTAAGGCCCTCATTATGATCTCGGCGGCAGCGCTGCCGGTCAACAGAAGACCGCCAGCGCGACCACCCTCTGCCGGCCGTATAATGTTTTCACTGCTGGGCCGGCGGGTGGAAACAGTGTTTCTGCCCACTGGCCCAGCAGGGAAAAGGGCCGTAACATAGGAGCCGCCACCAATGTTGGTGTGCGGCGGGTGCAGCTGCACCCGTCGCCAGATCACTGCCCGTAAATCGGACAGTGACCTGCGGGATGGGCCACTGCACGGGGGCCCCTGTACTGCCCATGCCAAATGCATGGGCTGTGCAGGGGCCCCCAGGGGGACCCCGGAGCACCCCTTCCTCCAGCCTTTCACTGGCAGGGGAACCCACCAGGGAAAGGCTGGTGGAAAAAGGGATCATTATCCGAAGGGCAGCGCTGCCCTGTTGGACAATGATTTCCTCCACTGTCAGGCTGCCTGTCGGCGGTAGCCTGGCGGTGGAGGAGGGCCGCCACAGACGGCCCTCCCTGAGTGCATTATATGGCAGTTCATACCGCTGTGCCGGTGGCGGTCTTTGCCGCCGCCGCCGGCATGGCGGTCTGAACCACCGGGGTTCATAAAGACCCCCTAAGTCTCAAAGCCAAGCACAGGAGCCTGTCCGGGTGCAGCTTAAATACCTGTCATTTTCCCCTAATTGGCACAACCATGCCTCCATCCTACGTATTCTCTACACTTAACAGGAGATTGGCGTGGCACAAGTAATCCAGTACAGAGAAACACGTAAGGAACATATGAATATCATAGTTTCGCAGATACCGTTACCAATTTCACAAGTTAACACACCTCACCTTCGTTGCCACCGTGAAGGTCTCTGTATAAGAGGCCCAATGCCTAACACTGTACATTCTCCACCACTGGTGTTTCTTCATCAGAGGTTAGTTTAGTGCTTTCAATTAAAGCATAGAATGTTAATTTTTGCAATATCTGTGACTTCCACAACACAAAAGTATTTTCTATATTATTTTTTAATAACAGCTAAATACAAACTGATCTCTTACAACACAAAAGTATTTTCTGTATTTTTTTTGAATACCAGCTAAATACAAACTGATCTCTTATATGAGTTTCTTCAATATTCTCCAAATTGCAGGTGAATGCTAACATCCTCAAAGCTGCAACATACTCTTTTACACTTTCATCACAACTCTGTTTCATTTACATGAAGTTGTGACATTATAACAGAATACTTGATTCATCTGAGTACTGGTTTTGCAAGTGTACTAAAGCCTCACAATATTCATACCAGATGATGAACTGTCCTTGGTGAGCATCACCTTGTTGTCCTGAATGCCCTAAATGACTAAACAACAAAGCGGTTTACTAAATGACTAAACAACAAAGCGGTTCACCTTGTTAAATCATATTTTGAAGCGCTAATTGCAATAAGATAGTTCTAAAAGATCCTGAGCCATTTTTTCCATTTAATTGGAGACTTCACTGCATTTTGTAAGAATGGTGGTGGTTGCAACACCTGTTGTGCTATTGCCATTGCTAGTCAACAATTTCAGCTTGAACTGATGACACAAGAGTATGTTAGCAGGAAGAATAACATATTATGCTAAAAAGTCGAAGGTATTCCTTTATGAATGTATCTGCACGTGATGTTAGTTCTTACTTTCCAGTAATTAGCATGAAACTGCAGTGAACTCATAAAAATCTGTACCAAGAAGTTACCTTTCACTTGATGGAATCGGGGCCATTTGTTTCAAACTACATAATCTCAAAATGCACTAAATTCTCAGGAAACGCTGTGACCATCATACTTGTTTTTTATATAAAAAACTAGAATTTTCAAGATGGCTGCCAACATACTGACGTAAAACAGCATGGCTCACTGTACCTTATGGGGTGACTGACGATGCCAGAATTTTGGGGTACGCTACATTCGTCGCAGCTTCAGCATGTGTTTTCGGTTGGGAGGGAAAAGTCCCCTGCATGGTGATGGATGTACACCCATGTTCTGTATGCCCCAAATGTAATGATGTCTGGATCCCTAATGCTGATTTTTGTTGTCATGGTCGAACACGGATCATGTGTGTGCACCTTGGGATAGGGATGTTTCACGGATTTGGGCCTTTTTGGACCGGGAGGGGCACACAAAGTGTTAGCCGTATTCTGTTGAAGGGCTACTACGTTTACCAGGATGTATGTAGCACATGCGCAGTGGTGACAGCATATGGTTTACCAATCAGTAGGAATAACCAGGTCCTTTCTACCTGTGTAACTGGAGTGAGGCCTACTGGATCACTCATTCAAAGTTTCGCTACTTTGTGCTCAACACACCTTTGGCCTACATCAGTTTGGTGTGGAGTGCTGCACAATGTGTGCGTGGTACATATGTGCTGGGTATATGTGTGCCTGTGAATGGTACAATACATGAAGGACGTAGTGCTGTGCAGTACATCCTTCACGTATTGTACCATATTATATATGCATGTGCTGAGCGGATGTGTGCCTTTGAATGGTACAATACCTGGAAGAATCTGTGTTCTGTTTTGGGAGACTGGAGAAATATGAGCAGAAGAGATAGAGGAATCCTTCCAGATATATTTGTGGATTGTTGCATTCCTTTAAACTGGCCACACTGGAGAAAGGGAGAAAGGGAGAGCCAGGCTTGTCAGCACCTTTCAAGGGGGGCTCTTTGAGTCAGGGAAATGTCACTGGGAAGGAGCCTGAGCACATTCCAGGAAGGAGATTGAACTGTTAGGAGTCATGAAGGGCAGGGCTGAGGCCCTGGGGTAACCTCTGTATAAACATATCACTGTGGCTAACATCCAGGTGTGCACCCCTAGTCACTCTCATGGCCTTTGCTGTGGGGGCTATCAGATTTGCAGTTACTCCTGATGTGACAGACTGTTTTCAGGAGGAGACAGCACTTCAAAAAGACGCAAACTCCCAAAATAAACTTCAAAAACTCAGACTTTAAGTTAGATTTAATGTATGGAAATGGACTACAAGAAGGCTAGCTCAAGCCTCACAAAATTGTCAGCTGTCAAGCAACCAGTCAGGCTGTGAGAGGATGAGGCACCCTGTATGTCTTCTGCCAGTGAACAGGTCTGGGGGCCAAGCGGGGTGATGGGATATCACCCAGGGAATCCAAGACCACCTGAGCCTGGAGCTCCTACTCCTACCTGCTTGCCAAGACCAGTGTGCCTGGAGTGGGGCTATGAGGTCTAAGATGGCTGGCATTTAGCCACCTAGTTCCATGCCATATCCTGTTCATCTGCCACAAATACACCTCACTAGATGCCATTAAGCCATGGCAGAGACCCTAGCAGCCTGAAGCACAGGGGGAGACTGCAAGGAGGTGCAAGAACTCATACAGCCCATGGGACTCACATTGTGGGGCAGTCTGTGCAGCTGCCAACTTCCACCACCTACTCCCGTCTCTAGATATAGCCAAACTGGGCCCGCAGAGGGCTCCAAGCAGTACTGTGAGAGAGGGCAATTGTGCTTGTAGGCAGACTGTGGCTATCCTCCTGGATGACCCATGGCCTGATCTGACACTCCGGGGGCTCCCTGCCATTGTGGACATCCTCTGGACTGGGCTGCCTTGTCCTGGGTGCTCCTGCGTGACTGTTCTGCACTGTGCATGGTCCTGGCAAGGGATGCTTAAGCCTCTTGCCTGAGGAGAGGACAAAGGCCTGCAGCAGTTGCCAGAGCCTGGATTCCTTTAGACTGCACACAGCTACGTCTGCTGTAGATCTCCTGAAGCAGCACTATAGCCAAACAACTGAGGTACCAGCACTGTTGAAATCAGACTTCTAAGGCCTATACCTGACCCCGCCCAAGCAACTATATCTCTTTGGCTGCCTCCACAGCTGGAGACCTGTCTACCCCAACAAACCCACATGACCAGTTGAGGGACTGTGATCCCCGCCCAAGTGGTAGGTCGTGCATCTCTCTGCTTGCCCTCCCAACAGGGTTTTTAGTCTCCCCCTGCAACAATGCCTGACAAATTGGAAGACTGCAGGGGGTGTGGGGAGCCCCCCAGGTACCATATATTGTTTGGGGGCATCCCCCATCTGCTGCACAGGGCACACCAACTGACAATTCCACACACTTGACTCATGTGCTAGCTGCTCATGCTGCAGGCAAGACTACTGCAGGCTGCCCGACCCCATGGTTACACTTGAGCCCCTCGCCTTTTCCATCACAATGGTAAAGCCTCACTTGGTGGGGGCAGTATAGAAACCAAAGGCATTGAGCATGTCTTCCTGGGGACCCCCTGCAGGTAGACACCAACTGGACTCTACCTTGGCTGCAGATGAACACACCAGAATATGCCTGGAGACCAAAATCATCGCTGTTGCAGTTGACTTTGTCCTGCTCCGTGACGAACAGGAAGCTCTCGGGCAGGGTTTTGCATGCAGAAAAGACACTTGCAGAGCTGCAACTAGAATGGGTGGATGTATGATGACTAGTCATGGCCCCGTGCCTCGTGTGGACCATCTTGAGGAGCATGCAGAAGATGCGGTGGGCTGATCCCGAAGGAATAAAATCCGTGTGGTGGGACTGCTGGAAGAAGTGGAGGGCTAGGGTGCGGTCTCCTACCTGGATCAAAAGCTTTATGACAGTGGGCAGCCTCTACCCTCCCATTTCATGACTGAACGAGCACAAAGGACCCCTGCACGGAAACCTCTTCCATAATCCATACATAGACCGATGATAGCCGAGCTTCTCCATTATAAGGACCATGACATGCTGAGGGAGGCCCATAAATTGTCCCCAATGTGCATCGATAATGCTCATGCTTTTTCCGGACTGTACTATTGCAGACCAGCAGCAATGGGTGTCCTACAGGACAATCAGGCGCAAACTCTGGTAACTGAATCTCACCTACTCTATACTTTTGCAAGCCAGGCTCAGAGTTATCTGCAGCAACAGATCACACTTCTTTGACGACCCTGCAGTGGCCTGGGACTGGACATAACAGTTATGGGACTCAACCCCACCACACTTCTCGGAGGTGCTGTTGTAGGCAAGGCTGCTCTTCGAGGTGCATCATGAGACATTCCTAGGGTCTAAGCCCCTCTGACATGCAGATGGAGGATGATTGATCAGTCATGAAGATTGAGTCTGCCTTGGGCTGCCTGGGCCTAGGCTCACCAGGAGCCTGGCTGCAGAGGACCCTGCTAGTGACACTGGCTCCTCTATCTCCCACACTCTGATTCTTGGATCGCCAACCAACCCCCACTGTTGTTGAATGCTTTCTGTGATTTTACCCTTCCTGACCCATGTACACAACCTCCTGTGCCTGCGGGCCCCACCTTACTACCTGCAAGTCTTCCCCCTTGTGGTTCTCCTCACTACTTTGCGCACCTAGCACAAGACAGCGGGTGGGTAGCTGGCACCCCTTTCCCTGGCTGCTTGACACTAGTCATGACCCCTCATTGGCAACATGTTTTTTTGGTTTGGGTAGCTGGCTGTTTGCCTCCTGTCCTGGGTATTCCTTACAGGGATCCTTGTTTTGTCCGCTCCCCCTCAGTTAGTTCTCAAAACCTAGAAGTTGGTTACTCCTCCTCCCTCTCACCCTTGGCGACTGTCACCCCAAAAGTCTCCATCATCCCTCAACCCAGTTGGAACTAGGGGGACCCCACCTTGATAGCACCTGATGGCCTGTTCCTGCTATCACTTACTCTCCTGGAACATATTGGAAATGCACACATCTACAAAACTGCATCAAATCTACTCCCTCCTCTGCAGGAAAGGGGTCCACAATATATTCTTACAGAAAACCCACTTGGTCAAGGCGCAAGCCGACAGACCACAAAAAATTTGGAGGGGTCAAGTTTATGCCAAAACCTACTCTGTGTTTGCAGGGGGGGGGGGTAATTTGGATCTGTGTGGGCACACCACTGCAGGTTCTGGTAGTAGGCACTGATCCAAGGGCTGCTTGTTTTTGTAGAGGCCTGGCTAGATGCTACTCTTGGACTGTGCCTATGCCCTTAATTCAAACCAGGACTCCTGTAAGCACCTCTATAGGCAGTGGTTAGATGCCCTATCTGCGGCAGTGTACAGTTTTTGTTAACTCTGTTCCCCTCCTCAGACTGTCTCCTAAGAAGAGAGATATGATTGATGCGCCAATCACTATCCAGGATATTGGGGCTGCCATTGTAGACCAAGCCAGCAGTAAGACCCTATGGATTGATGGCCTGCCAATGGAGTTCTATAAAGACCCTAGGGATCGATGGCCTGCCAGTGGAGTTCTTTAAGACCTTCATTATCTCCCTAGTCCCAAAGCTCATTGCTGCATATGAAGCGGTGTTCAGTGCAGGAACCCTCCCTACCCACTCTCCGGGAAGCAACACTAGTCTCCCTGCTCAAACCCAATAAAGAACCTGCTGATCCTTCCTCTTATCAACCCCCAGCAATACTGCTCATAGATTATAAAATCCTAAGCAAAATAAAGGCCACCCAGACCCACTGCATGCTCCTGCACTTGATCCAACAGGACCAAAACAGCTTTGTACCAGGCCGTAACACCTCCATCAATATTACTAGACTCGACCACTTAAAGAAGGCCATGGGATGCAGGCTATGGGATGCTGCTGACCCAGGGCAGCAACCTTGGCTCTCAATTTGTAGAAGGCATTCCACTCCTTCAATTGGATGTACCTGTTTGAAGTACTGACCAGAATTGGATTTGGAGCCCATGGCATCCACTGATTAGTCTGTTGTATTCAACCCCTCAGTTAGCGTATGTTTGGGATACTTCATGTACGAGCTGTTGCTGGTTGGCTGAGGCTCTCACCTCTTTGTGCTAGCGATGGATCCCCTGGCGGCCCACTTGCGGAGATTGGGTGCTGGTTGGGGAATCTCTTTGCCAGACAGAACACATGCATCTTCTCTTTACACAGATGATGTCCTGTTCTACAATATGTCCACCACTGCTGACGCTTTCCCAATCTCTGACCTCCTTTCCACTTTCACAAAGCTGTCTGGCCTTGAAGTGAATTGGCCCAAATCATGCTTTTTTCAATTGGCCCTAGAGGTACCACGGACTGACTGGAAACTGAGGGAACACCCTGTATGTTGGGAACTGTCATCCGTCCGCTACCTTGGGACACAGATCTGCCATGAAGACCATGACTTACTGGATGGCAACCTCACAGCAGCAGGTGGTCTTTGTGTGCAAACCCACACATTCTCTCCTGGGCTGCATCTCTGTTTCAAAGATGGTGATGCTTCCTCAGCTTCTGTATTACTTTGTCCACTTACCTCAGGGGTTTCCCTGTGAATTATTTTCAGACCTGGACAGGACGCTTGGTGAGCTTCTCTGCCACACATCTTATCATAAGGTGGACCTGCCCAAACTGTGGCTTCTGCCAGTGGCCTTGGGGCCACAAACGTCAAGTTCTGCCACTTGGCAGCCTAGTGTCAGTGGCCAGCCTGATGGCTCTCTGTGATTTACTTAGAAGACACATGTTATCTAACCCTTCCACTGATGCAGGAACAGCTACTGACAATGCTGGTTGCAGGGACCAGCCGGCCATTCACGCCCTCTAGGCTTGTACAGGTAGCCCATAAGAACCTGGATAGGGGCTACGTTCTAGAATCCCTCAGGGATAAATGGAAAACAGAGTTCAGAAGTGCAGTAAATGACCAAGAATGATCTACAGCCCTCAAATAGCCCCACTGGGTTTCCCAAAAGCACAGTTCAAATTAATACAATTTTACATCCTCCATAGGGTGTACCTTTTACCTGCCAAGATACAGACTATTCCCAGATGCCGGACTCCTGCTCACACTGGCACTCCCTTGCAGCAGACTTCAAGCACACAGTGTGGGCCTTTCCTGCACTAGCCACGTACTGGGCGGAGGTGAGCAAAACCCTCTTCACCATCACTAAGGTGGCCGGCCAGGACTTTTGGGAAGCTGGGGCCCCAAGTCTCTTTGGACACCCAAAAAAGGCAAGGTCTTGTTCTTCGACCTGGCTCATAGCGTAATGGAACACATTGTCACAATGCTCCGGAAGGGTTGCCACCCCCCATACAGCACACAGTGGCAATCAGCTTTTGTCCAGTGGGCTGAGGCTGAGGCCAAGGCCCTATACAGAGAGGAGGCCCAGGGCCTCCACTGCCATCCGATCACTCCTGCTTAGAACAGACTCATTGAGAATCTAACCATTCCAGCTGTAAATTCCTCCTCCTAGTCACTCTCTAGTTTCCATACTGCATGCACCAACAGCCAATAAGTTGTCTAGCCACTATGGCTCATATCCCCAAATGATGTTTCTAGCTTTCTACTCTTCCCAATAGCAGCCTTCTTTTGCATTGGCTCCCTTTCCTCCCCCCCACCACTGTTTCCATTGACTGTTTTAGTTTTGTTCTCTTCTTCTAATGCAAGGTAAACAATACTATCTGTACGCCTCCAGCGTGACTTGTCCCTCCTCCCGATCCCCTTGCAGGGCCTGGGGAAGAGAGAGAGAGATCTACTATAAACGATATATCAGATAGCACCAATTGCTTGAAGCGTCGAACCAGTCATACTCTATCACTCTGTATATGTTGGACCTATACAATAATATATGCAAAACCCCAATACCAGTTGTTTAAAAACGGACTAGTGTGCCCTATGTGCCCTGTGAGCTAGAGGAGAGCTTTTGAGGGAGCGAAGTCCAGTGGGGAATCCTGGGGAGTGGATCCACATAACAAATTGTGAGGAGACTGCAGCTGTATCAAGTGGGCTATTACCAGTATGTCAGAAGAAGGCCACCATGACTGTTGGGTTGCTGCCTGTGTGCAGGTACCAAGTCCCCGACCAAGTGCGCCAGGTTGGGCCACTGTGAAGATTGTTGCTGTGCTGATCAAGAAGTCAGCGACACCCATATACCAGGAGGTACTGCAGTCAAAATTACTGTTGTGCCTAAACAGACATAGCCCAAGCCTAGAGGAGGAACAGTGATCCTGTATGTGGGTTGGGGGTGATGCGGACTAGTCAAAGAGCATGGTCTGGTCAAGACAATCATTAGAGGAAGGAAGCTGCCAAGGTGACCAGAGATGGCTGTCCTGCTATTTGATTAAGTTTGACCAATGACTTTGTGTTTCACCACTGCGCATATTAGTTGCTCAATGTTCACCAGTAGCACATTATATGTTTTGTTCAGCCTAGCCGCCTATTGGCTTTGACATGGCATTAGCCATTACTTTCTGTATCCAGTTTCGCCACCTATTGGCTTTGACATTGCATTAGCCATTACATTCTGTATTTTGCCTATTGGCTTTGACATGCTGTATCCAGTTTAGCCGCCTATTGGCTTTGACATTGCATTAGCCATTACATTCTGTATTCGGCCTATTGGCTTTGACATGATGTATTCAGTTTAGCTGCCTATTGGCTTTGACATGCTATTAGATATTACATCCTGTATTCAACTCAGCTGCCTATTGGCTTTGACATGATATTATACATTGCATTTTGTATTCAGCTCAGCTGCCTATTGGCTTTGACATGACATTAGACATTGCATTTGATATTTAGGTTAGCTGCCTGTTGCCTTTAACGTGGAGTTAGACATTGCAGTTGAGAATCCAAGCTGTATTTTTCCAAGCTGTGTTTTTGCACAAGATGAACCAAGCTGTTTTCTTCTCACAGTAGACTAGACCTGATAAGAGAGGGTACATTGAGTGTTTTTCTCTCTGCTCGAGCTTGGGAAGAGGAGCAGTCTAGGAGATCTGGCCAGTCTCCAAAGGCTTGCGTAGTTTTCCCGAGTCTGAGAGGAGGGGGCACACCTTTGTAACGGATGTCTCAGGGCTTCAGAGAATTAGATTCGAATCTGCCTGACTTCATGCTGGAACTAGGCGCCAGTTGCCAGTATCCCGTGTGGGTAGATAAATCTCTTTCTCGCAGCTGACAGGAGTCATCAGCTTGCAGACCCTAGAAAGATGAAGCTGTAAATAGTTTCTCACACGGTGAAGTATTTGTTTTGCTTTGCATTCAATATCTTATAAATATAACCTGCTGTGTACATTGCAAACTGTGATATGTTTTGTTTTCTTTGAACGTGTGCTTGAAATCTAATGATTCGTCACTTACGAAATTGCGGTTGGGGAAGAATTACCAACAATAAAAGTCTTCTTTGAACTCAGAAGTGCATTCTTGATATGTTATGTAAGTGCTGAAAACGAGATAAGAACAGAAGCACTACATTGGCCCAATCAGTGACTGAGGACCAGCACCAGATGCCTCGCACCCCCACCAGCAGTGGAGGGAACTTGAGAAACCTACCAGTATCAAAGGAGCATCAAGAACACCCCGGGTGCTACTGCTGCAGGACTGCGTGCAAGGACATGTAACCAAAGCCCTCCTGGGTGTGAAAAACTTACCAGTAGCAGCCACTGTATCTTCAACGCCTGAGAAAGAGGCATGCTCAGAGACTTCACTCACTCAGATCCTGTTGATATGTGTTAGACTGATTGCTGACGGTCCAGCGGGAACTTGGCTGCCAGATATCTCTTCGTCGCTGGAACACTTTTGACTCTACCACATAGTCAGAGTGGTACTCTTTAGACTCAGACTACTAGTGAGAGTTAACCTGAGTGCCACCTATAGTGAGTGGGGAATAACCTTTACTGCTAGGAGAAGGAAGGTAGACTCTGGGACCTACCTATGAAACACTAGAGCCCTGAGGACAAATAACTTTGGGGGTCATTCTGACCCCAGCGGGCGGCGGGAGCCGCCCGCCTGGAGGGAGCCGCCATACGGTCGCTCCGCGGTCGAAAGACCGCGGAGGCCATTCTGGCTTTCCCGTTGGGCTGGCGGGCGACCGCCAGAAGGCCGCCCGCCAGCCCAGCGGGAAACCCCTCCCCACGAGGAAGCCGGCTCCGAATGGAGCCGGCGGAGTGGAGGATGTGCGACGGGTGCAGTGGCACCCGTCGTGAATTCCAGTGTCTGCAAAGCAGACACTGGAATTCAAAGTGGGGCCCTCTTACGGGGGCCCCTGCAGTGCCCATGCCATTGGCATGGGCACTGCAGGGGCCCCAGGGGCCCCACGACACCCCTCACCGCCATCCTGTTCCTGGCGGTCGGAACCGCCAGGAACAGGATGGCGGTGAGGGGGTCGGAATCCCCCATGGCGGCGCAGCAAGCTGCGCCGCCATGGGGGATTCCCAGGGCAGCGGAAAACCGGCGGGAGACCGCCGGTTTTCCTGGTCTGACCGCGGCCAAACCGCCGCAGTCAGAATGCCCTGCGGGGCACCGCCAGCCTGTTGGCGGTGCTCCCGCAACTGGACAATCATTTTTTGCTGCCCCTGAACGTATTTTGAGTTGCACCCCCCCCCTTGTTTATCCCTCTGTTCCCCTCCCCAAGAAGCCTGGACTACTTGATGTGCCCAAACCACTGAGCGTCAAGTAATGAAGGATCGATAATAGTTTAGGGCTTTGGGGCATCAGAAGTAAAAGGCCTCAACCCACACTGTTAGGTCCAATAGCTCCTGCTTGCAGTGTGGCCCTCTGAACAGGGTTCTAACAGCTTCTGTTTACCATCACTTCAAAATGCAAAGTTGTTACAGCTGAAGTTTGGTGACCATTGCACCCTGCGGCACAATACCTTACCAATGACAACCGACTACGCTTCATTAGCACTTTAAGCAGCAGCACGTCTTCATTCTGGTCTGATCTCCCCGTAGACTGAGTTAGAGCAGGAAGCAGCCTGAACAATGACGGCTGAACAACAACGGGCGTCGTCCACAAAAGCGGAACAACTCTTTCCAGGACAATGACCCTGTTTTCATCTGCCTTGACCACGTATGTCTGAACAACGAAAATGCATGGTTAAGGCAGAGGAAAACAGACTCAGTATCGGAGAGGACGCGGTCAGGTAAGTGGGCTGAGGTAGAGTTGGGGTGGTAGTTTTAGGGGTGGGGGTTGGGGTAATTTTAGGTTTTAGGGGCGGGGTGGGGGGTCGGGTAGTTTTAGGTTTTAGAGGTGGGGTGGAGGGTCAGAGTAGTTTTAGGGGCGGGTGGGGGGTTGGGGTAGTTTTAGGGGTAGAGGGGTCGGTACTTTTAGGTTTTAGAAGCGGGGTGGGGTGTTGCAGTAGTTTTAGGGGTGGGGTTTGGGGGGTAGTTTAGGTTTTAGGGGCAGGGTGGGGGGTCAGGGTAGTGTTAGGGGTGTGGGTGGGGGTCTGGGTAATTTTAAGCTTTAGAGGTGGGGTGGGGTAGTTTTAGGTTTTCGTGGTGGGATCGGGGTAGTTGTAGGGGCGGAGGTGGGGGGTTCAGGGTAGTTGTGGGGGCGGGGCCGGGGGTCGGGGTAGTTTTAGGCATGGAATGGGGGTTGGGGTACTTTTAGGTTTTAGGGGAGGGAGTAGGTGGTTGCAGCAGTTTTAGGGGTGGGGTGGGGGTTCGGGTAGTTTGGGTTTTAGGGGTGGCGTGGGGAGTTGGGGTAGTTTTAGGGGGCGGGGATTGGGGTTTGGGGTAGTTTTAGGTTTTTGAGGAGGGGGTGCGGGGTTGCAGTAGTTATAGGCGTTGTTGTCGGGGTAGTTTTAGGTTTTAGGGGCGGGTGGGGGATCGGGTAGTTTTAGGTTTGGGGCGGGGTGGAGGGTCTGGGTAGTTTTAGGTTTTAGGATTGGGGTAGTTTTAGGGGCGGGGTGGGGGGGTCGAGGTAATTTTAGGTTTTAGGGGTGGGGTCGTTTTAGGTTTATGGGGCGGGGGGTTGGGTAGTTTTAGGGGAGCGGTGGGGGGTTGGGGTAGTTTAGGTTTTAGGGGCAGGGTGGGGGGTGTCGGGGTAGTTTTAGGTTTTAAGGTTAGGGATCGCAGTAGTTTTAGGGGCAGGGCTGGAGGGTTAGGGGGACCTCATGCTGAAACCATGCATGCCATTCCATGCATGCCTTTACCAGGAATGCATTTACAATGAAAAATCGTTGTTAAGGCTTTCGTGGTAAAGGCATGAGTGGTAACAACATGGTCGCGACCACGTGGTTCAGGCATGCGTGGTTCCAGCATGCGTTGTTCTAACATTTATTCAGTTAGAGCTTTTTTGCATTTAAATCAAAGAGCATTATTGATAACAACACTTCATACATATTTAGATGGTTCAGAACATTATCGGATATGTCGCTTTGTGAAAGGGGTCCCAGTAGTTGTGTTGTGAGGTTATTTAGCACCTATATAGGCACATTTATTTTAGCTTGGGTCTGAGGCCTGCGCCCTCCCACCTAGTCACTTGGCATTTTATCCCTCTTACTATGTTAGCAAGACTTCATTTTATTGGTGTTGTTTTATTATTTTATATCAGTTGCCGTTCCACAAAGAATTGTCATATGGTTCTCTGCACAACATTGCATCCTGTGCTCACTCCAAGGCTATACACAATAGTTTACCAGGTATTGCCGGTCCAGAGAGTACAATGCCTACCCTACACCCGAATAATACTTGTTGTCACAACAGGGCAGTTCTCAGAAAAATTAGATGTTTTATTATGAATAACATGCTGCCCCCACCAACTTAGGGAACATTGCAGCCAGCTTGCTATCTCATGCTGTACGTTGTGGCGGTTTCTGCTGAAACCTCATGCTTCCTCTTTATTTATGTGGGAAGACTCCCAGCAGACTAATAGACTTCTTCATTACCTCTAACACAGGTGTTGGAGCTGGGCTTCCTTCCTAGGACTAGAAGGACAGATTAGGGCTACCATTGCTATTGCTCTTGTGTAGAAACTTAGTAGGATAGGTAGGGATATTAGGGACGCTATTGTGACCATATGGTGATAGTCTTCCTTTCTTTTACTTTCCTGGTCACTTCTGTAATAGTGTTGTTTCATTATCCTCATAATCGGCATTCATGCCTTTTTTACATAGAAGGCAGTTGCTTCAATAAAACCTTTGAACCAAGATTCTGCTTCCACCTGTCTTTGCATGGATGAGACTTGTATAACTGAGAGAAAGAGGTACGATCTGTTCTACTACGGCTTCCCTGAGGAGGAGTGCCATGCGATAGGCTGCCACAAACCGCCTTTACCTTTGGTACTGGTGAGGTGCTGCTAGCTAGCTGGAATGGTTAGGCTGACAGCTGCCACATGGTATAGGATCATACTCAGCTTCTCACACTCAGTGATGCTGCCGCCCAAAATCAAGAAGTCTTGTTACTATAACGGGAGTCTATGACATGGTGCCACCAACATTGGTTAGGCATTGATTTTTATGGATCTCCCAACTATCTCAGTCTCATTTCATGCAAAGCCAACCTAACTACCTTATACAAAGACATCCGTGGTATTAGATAGGTAGTACCTATTTAATGCTGTAGGTTGTTCAAGATTGAACTCTTAAAAGGATTCCCCAGTTAGCGTTTCTGTGTCTGAACAATTCTATTCTATTTTTTAAAAATGGCAGGCCCCAAACGAGGCGTAATGGCAGCAAACAAAAAACTCCCTTTCACAACACATTTATTAAATAATAGCCTCACACATGAGGGAGGAGCAGTTACATTTATTGTTCAGGCTCACACAGTATACAGAACTGACTTTATTCTTGAGTTACCTTTCCAGCAGCAGATGATGGGAACATACACACATTTCATCACTACACTTCAGCAAGCACACAACGCATAAAACCAGTTAATGACTTGCTATGTGCAGACTTTTCAAGTGAATATTGGACTCTTGAACACACATGCATTCTCAGAGCATTACAACAGGATATGCTTGAAGCAAAACACTTACACACACATGACAACAAAACAAACTTGGTCATCAGAGTAATTGCAGGTGCTATTGGGTTCACCTATCTAACATTCAATGAAGGTGAAACCGTCTCCACTGCATACAAATCACATTTATATTCAACAGCTGAACAACGCTTTGCTCCCACTGAGAAAATTCTGAGTGCTGTTCAGATAGCGATCATAAAAGAGAGACTTCTGGCCAAGGGGAAACGCATTGTTGTCGTAACCCCAATATCAGCCTTAGAGACTGTGACAAATGCCAGTGTTTCAAAAGCAATACATCCACGTTGAATTCAGTGGGCCACCTCTCTGACTGCCACTGATGCTGATTATATTTTTTATCCTAAACTTCAGAAACAAGAGTTCCTTCAATATTAGCTTTAATACTCAACACCTACAAACATTTTGTCTCTTGATCAATACCAAATGATTATTTACACTAATGGTTCAGCACAACCAGCAGTAGGCACTAAACAACCAGTGGCGGCTGCCAGGTATGGAGAGTGGTGGGATGGGCAAATTATGTTAACTACATTCATGACGACATGCATTATATTAACGTTTAAAGTTAAAATGTTTAACTTTAAAACAGTAATATAATGGATGTCGGTTATGGGGCATGCATGCAAAATATAAACACATATAAAATACATAAAGAAAATAAAATTACATTACCTTGCTGCACGTCCTCGCTCCAGTCCCGGTGTTCTCATCTCCAGCCTGTCCAAGACAGCTGAGTTGAGAGGTTTAAAGTGTGCATGTCTGGATGGCCACCGCGGGTCAGCAGGCCAAAGAGACATGCACACTATAAACAAAGTGCACAGGCAGCCAGCACTCCTCCCTGCTGCTGCTACATGATTCAGCAGGCCCCACCCCACCCTCACACTCGACGCGGGTTTGCCAAGTTAATGAAAAATAAAATGGTAATAATGCTTATTACCATTTTATGTTTCTTCTGGGGCCATTTTCATTAGTGTGCCGATGCTCCTCCACCATAACGGAGAAGCCGCCCCTGTAAACAATAATACTCCGTCACTTGTGCAGCTGTGAGCGGATGCATGAGGGATGGCAAGTTTCTCCCTCAGAACACATACATGCAGACCCTAGGAGACTGCATGGCACAACTGGCAGAACATAAGGCTCTAATATTAGCACTGGAATATATGAATCCTGATCTTCTAACACTCATTGTGTGTGATTCTTATTATTATGTCCAGTGCTTTATTGAATATCTGTATTACTGGTGCCAAAATGGGATCAGAGATTCAAAAGGGAACACCATAAAACACAGACTTCTGTGTGGGGAAAGTAGCAGATCTAAAGGAGACGCTACCAAATAACCATGAAGTACATACAGTGGGCCATCAATGTGTAGGAATACACGTTGCAGGAAATGCTTTGGCTAATGAAGTAGCCAAATCAGCAGTAGCCATGGCTTCTGCTGCTGCGAGATTGGATGATTGAACACTAGCTGCTGTGAAAGCTTCAGCTGACAAGCAAATGCGTATCCCACCAAATATTCCTAGCAGCGCATGAAAGGGTTGCTTCTGCCAATGCAGGTTTGGCAGCTACAATTTCATTTTTGCAAAAACACTATTGGTGTCCAGGTCTATACAAGCATACCAGACAGTATATGCTTTGTTGTGACATCTTCCAACAAATAATAGGGTCCACCCCAAAACATCTGCTGCAGACACCCCTCCTAATTGCCAACAAACCACTACACCGTGTGTACCTGGACCATTTTGGTCCCCTAACACCTGATGGTGCATACAAATACATCTTAGACAATGTTGATTCTTGCTCCAGAATTCTGTTTGATCAGCTGACACCCAAACTGTTATGAAAGATTTGCAAGTCTTCAACGGGACAAATGCAGTTGCGGCATTCCATTCGGACCAGGGCCTTGCCTTTGCCTCCAGTGCATTCAGGTACACTATGGGGATGATAGGTGTCCATCTCCATTTCTTGTCTCCCTATCATCCCGAGAGAAATGGCACATGGAGTGGAAAAACTGAGAATTAAAGCAATCTTTAACAGCAAGGTTGTAGGTACAGGTAGTAGTTACCTTAGCTACTTTTATGGAGTCCAGAGAACATTCAATCTGCCCAGAAGGTCCTTGGTAGCACGCATCCCATATGAGGTCCTGTTCGGCATATCTATGTATGTCCCTGATCTTGATGTCCCTGGCACAGTCAGGCAGACACACCTTTTGACATAAATGAACATGACACTGTCTTGCAGGAACTACATCAGTTCTGTGATGAAAATTCATCTGCATGTACTGCCTGTAGGAGGCTGGCTCAGTTCATGGTGTACACTCTGTGCTTAATTTGTAAAGAAAAAGGTGCCTTTGCCCAAAGTTCTCCTCTTACACACGGGGCTGCTGCAATTAAATGTGCGAACACGGAATACTGAGGCAGCGTAATCCTGAAGCCATCTCGGGCCTTTTCAATCCATTTACAGACAATTCCTGCCCCTTCAGCTCACTCTTGCAGCTTTCTGTTTTCTCCCATTGTGACGCTTTTTCATTCTCCTTCTTTCCCATGAGCTTCTTTTGCTCTCGGTAAATGCTTAAGGCAGAAAAATAAGTGCCAGCCCTCAAAAATAAGTGCTGGTGCCCCGCACCGGAAACAACAAGCACAAATTAGGCACTGCCTATACTGAGTCTAGGCAAACCTTAGTGATAGTGAATAGGTGTCCAGATAGCAAAAGCTCTGTAGGAGTGTCTAGGGCAAGCAGCTGAAGCTTATCCAGGAGGAATGTAAAGCACTTGCAGTACCACAGTAGTCAGACAGTAACTCACTCACAAGAATGAACCATACAAGTGTTGCAAAAATAAAGGATACTTTATTACAGCACTACTACTAGACTAACATTGGTATATCTCCATCTGGAGATATCTACGTACAGTATACACACAAAATAACCATCAGAAATAGCATAAAGATACATCTGGCACTATTGGAGGGCCAAACCATATACTAAAAAAGTGGAATGTGAAATAGTGACCCAACCAAGGTAAGTGTGGTAGTTGGCCAGGGGCTGGGGGCAGATAGAAACACCAACAGTAAGAACAGTAAGTGTCCCCAGCAACCAGATGCAAGGTAGTTACCTACCCAGTTGTCCCATAGGCTAACACAGAGAGTAGTGGTAGGAGTTTGTGTGATTCAGGACCCTTCCCAGTGGACCCCGAGGAAACCAGCAGACATGAAGGTTGGAGAGTGCCCCCACCCCAGGATACCCAGAAGACGGAGGACCTACACCAGGGAACTCGGATGCAGAGGCGAGAAGGGACTCTCTCTGAAGTTAGTGGATGTCCCGGACCAACCAGCTGCTATCACAACCTGTTGACCAGGCCGCTGGAACCCAGGGATGGATTTTGGATGTGGAGTTCCTGCAAAGGAAAGGGACAAAGTCCAGCACCCTTGGAGGTGCCCAGGTGGTGCAGGTGGAAATGCCCACCCTACTGAACATGACGTTCCTGCAAGTCAGAGGAAGAAGAAATCCATCTGAGGGGCCCAGGAGCTGTAGAAGGTCTCAGAAGTCACCTACAAGCTGCCCCTCAAGGTCGCTGGATTGTAGGAGGTCAGTGACCTGCCAGGCCACTAACAAGCACTGGCAAATGCAAGCAGGAGCTGAAGAGCTGTTTGCAAGGTTTTGGGGACCAGAAAAATCCAGGAGACTCTACCCAGGAGGGAGAGTCAGTGCTGGCCCTCATCACCCAAGGAGGCCAGCAGAAGTCGAAGGAGCCCCACGAGTTACCCAGGGGTGGTGCGCCCAGGGAGATACAAAGTGGCCTCACCAGCATGATAAAAACAGAAGTCACACGTTGCAGGAGCTGCAGGACAGGGGCTGATCTTCAGATTGCAGAGTGCTGGAGGCTGGGGCTTCTTGGTGCCCGAAGATCTCCAGGAGGAAGGGTCAACAAGCCTTGGCAAGTGCAACTGTCGCAGTGCACAAGGACTCCAGTCCAGTGGCAGAAGCAGGGGCCCACTGTCTCCCAAGTTGAGGAGGACTCACCACCTGTAAAGCAGAGTCTTCTGATGTCCATGTGACAGCAGACCCCACCAGCTGGTTGATATTGTCCTGAGGTGCCTGCGGATGCAGGGGAGCGACTCCTTCACTCCAAAGGAGATGCCTTCATGCTTCCAGGTGCAAACAGAGTCCTTGTGACCCTGGAGTATGCCCAGCCTTGTAGGTTGCAGAATTCTTGCAGGATCTCAAGAGACAATGTTGCAATGGGAGCCTACCCACCAGAAGCAGACGTGTTTGAGTTCCAAAACAGACCAGCAGCAGTTCCAGAGGCCAGGAGCAGAAGATGTCATGCAGAGTTGCTTGGAAAGTTTTTCTGTATGAATCTGAGGACCCACCGACGGGGGAGCCTTAAATTACCCTAAAAAGGAGTTGGTCACTTTCTGAAGTGACCCACCTCTCAGAGGGGGTCAGGGACATCACCTACCTGGCCTAACCAGTCAGATGCTCCCAGGGGCCTTTGCTTGTTTTCAAGATGGCAGAATCATGTGGCCACCTGGCATAGCTTTGCCCGCCTTCGTAGGGGAGGAGCTGGACAGGGGGACGGTCACTCCCCTGTCCTTTGTGCAGTTTCATGCCAGAGTGGGAAGAGGGAGTTCCTGAACTGGTGCAAAGAAGGAGGGCACCAACTGTGCCCTTCAAAGCAGTCTGATGGTGCTCAGCGGCCACCCCACCCTAGCCCTTAAACACCTAATACACAGGGAGAGGTGGTCACACCTCTCCTTTGCAGGGAAATCCCTTGTTCTGCCTCTCTGGCCCACCAGCAGGAGGGCAGAACAGTGTTTGGGGTCAGCAGCAGCATGGGCTGGCAGCTAGACCCGTAAGGCTGCACAGGCAGAACTGGGGGATCCTCCAAGGAACCCCCAGAGTACATGGTTTCATGCAACTAACACTGTAACTGGTTTGGCAACTGTTTATGTAGTGGGACCACTTGTCTTGACCAGTGTCCACTACATACCTTAAGATGGCTTCCCCACACTTACAGAGTCTAGAAAGTGGCTTGAGGTCTGTATGGCACCCTGCTTATGCAGGGGTACCTTCACACTTAGAGACATGCACCATGCCCTTTGGTTAAAGGGCCTATTAGCTGGGTGATTTATAATGTCTGAAGTACAGCGGTCAGGTTCAGTAGTGAAAGGGTGCATGCACCACTTCACACAGACTGCAATGGCAGGCCTGCAGACACAGTTTGTATGGGCCCCAATGGGTGGCACAATATATGCTGGTGCCCATGGGGGATCCCTGTTGTACTGATGCTCTGGGTACCTAAGTACCATGTACTAGGGACTTACATGGAAAGACCAGTATGCCTAATGTGGGTATAAAAATTTACCAAGCAACCAAATTTGGTGGAGAGAGCACTGGCACTTGGGCCCTGGCTAGCAGGTTCCCAGTGCACTACAGTCCAAGACACACTGACCCCATGCAAAAAAGGGGGTACTACAAACAGAACCCAGTTTATTACACTGCCACCTTGGGAATGAGGGATTCACCAACAACATCCACTGGCTAAATTCTAAATGTTGGGGATCTAGTGCATGAAAAGATTACTGTGAAGAAGGAATTTGTCCCTGCGAATCGAGCACCAGCTCCAGCCCTGGGAATACATGGTACAAGAACTGTCATTCTACCACCACTGCCTGGTTCCCAAAAAAATATGTTTGTATCAATTGACAATGTCAAGTTACACCATGTGGCCAGTCCTTCACAGTAGACCACAAGGACTCCTGAGCAGTTCTCAAACCCCTCTCACTGCAAGTCAAGATGTACCTCTTCATAATTTGAGCAATAAATAAGACTTCCCCGAGCTTGGTGAGGGTGGAAAATGAACTTTCATTAGTATATGTCTCTCTCATCAAGAGATGTCCAAAGTTCTGAGTTATATTTCTCTAACTCTACACAAAGTGATGGAATAGTTTAGTACGAACCACCAAGGGATACATCTGCCAGGTCTCCTTCTCCAGTACCAGCCCCAGTAATTGCAGGAATCCACTTCTGGATATTTTGCTGACATCAACAATTACTTTTCAAATTCTTCAGCATCTTCAACTGCAATAGTATCAAAAGCACGTAATCTATAGATGTGGCTTAAAACTAACTATCTGATTCGTCTATGGAGTTATCTATGGGTCTTGGTAACATTTTTTTGGATTGGTTCTGTCTTCATTTTCATCTGCTGATATATGATCATTACCTTCCTGAATGCTCTGCTGTGGAACTGGTAGATGAGGTTTTGAAGCCTTACCTATCCTCATATAAGGTCAGCGTAGACTTGTCCCTAATTAGCATTTCAGCCATTCCGATTCCTAATGGGATTGATAGGAATAAAGTTCCTTTTGATATATTTGGGCAGACAGAAATGATTCAGATTCCATATATATTTAAAGTCTCAATGAATGATATAATAAGACCTGGGGTGGTTTCTGATGATTGGGAAGTTTGAATATCATACTGTGTTTGAAAGTGAAGAGGTTTACCAAACAACAGCAAATTATGGGGAAATGTTCTGTTACCATCATTTTGGATACTACTTTATACATAAAACCATCACCCTGAGAACTGTGTACAATTACACACAATGGCAACATTGTCCAACTCCATCAGTGGGGACTTCTAAAACATATGTAGAAAAGTTTGCATATTTTACTAGGCTTTAGGTTAAAAATGCTGAGGCCTATTACTTTAAACTGCCTCCTATGGAATGGAAAAATCTTCTGTTAACAGACACCAAAATAATGTATTCTAATTCCTTTGTTTCCCAGTTGGCTATGGAAGCCTATGAATATTAGTCGAAGTCGATTGACTTAAAGTGTGTGTGGAACTAGAAATTGTCAAATACAGGGATGGGAAGCTTTGTTTAGAGCATGCCTTATTCCGCTGCCAACAATATTCTTGAATGAAACTGTACACAGACAAGTTGTTTAGGCTTAACACTTAGCAAAGTTTCAGGAACTGAATGCACCCAGTATCCCGTCACCAGCTAAATTTGACAAATGGCAAAAGATCTTGAATGTCACTGAAGAACAGTTTAACAGTTGGGTCCGAAATTGAACATTTAATTAGACACCTTCAGGTCCAAACGAGTGGTTATTGTGGCCAGTGGACACAAATGGTTGTCATTCACATTTTGTAAACTCCACAGGTGGATTTAGAACAAATAGACCTGACCCTGGTTATATCTCAAAACGACACTCTGATATCATTACTACATATAGTGAGGGAAAATTACGTCAACAATCGTTGAAGTCTTCCACACTAGCAGCTGTTAAAGAACACCTTAATCCCCTGTCAGAAAACATAGACTTACAAGATTTCTTGTTATGTCCAAGAAAACCACAGAAAAAGTGCATCTTGTATGCAATATATAATGAAATTTGTAAACTTTCACTAAAAGAAGCCGCAGCCCGGTTGAGGAAAATAGATCAGGAAAACCTCCAGAAAGCCCTAGCTGTTGTAGATAATGGTATGAACACTTTGTCCAACCACATTTACACCCTAAACCAGCGGTTCCCAACCAGTGGTCTGCGGCCCCCAGGGGTCTGTGACACATTCCCAGGGGGTCCATAGGCCTGGGCCAGCAGGAAGGCACTTCTCCAGCTGGGGCCTCTGAGAGAAACGTGTGTTTTTATATTTATTACTTCCTTTGTGCAGCAGTTTTAAAACCACTGCAAAGTTCCTTGTACATCCAGCATCTTTGCAGCAAAAATACAAGTGTCAAGATAATTCTGGTGATTAATGTATCTGCTGGAGAGATGGGAGTTTTGTCTAGTGGCAGTTTTGACTAATCTAAAGTAGGACAGGTGGTTAATATGCCTGCTGCAAATAATGTACATCATGCAAAGAACAGTATTTGATGTGCATAGCACAGTGAGTTACCGCTTTTGTCATAGGTTCTTTTGTTACTGACCAGTTCATAAATTACAATCGTAATCTAGCACAGTGAGCTACAAACTGCCATCAAAGAGCTGCATGCAAACTGCATGTCACAAATTAGAAAGTTATGAGTTTTTTCCCAGTCTTTCATTTTCCTTATGCTGCTAAAACAGGTTTGCTTGGATAGAAATGCATTATTATTATTAGAGGCAATGCTAACCACTATGTTATGTTCTGAATCCTGAGTTTGTGCTTCTCCAGACCAAGCACTCTTAGAAAACACCTACCAGTGTGGATGACGTGAACCCTACACCTTGTAGTCCCCTACAAAGGGCTCTGACACCCTAAACTTCTAGAGTTGCAATAAAACAAATGAATTACATGTGACAAAGAGGCTATGGAGAGATGAGAGGCCCTTATGGTTTTAATTCCTTTCCACACCGCATATCTCTGATTTTATGTACCTAAAAAATAAAAACAGAAATCACTTGGGAAATGAAGAATCTGACTTGAGGATTCAGCTTTCCTAAATAAAACCAAACATTGAAAAGTTAGTCGTCAAGATGCAGCGTCAACCTTTTTATTAAAATGTTTTGATTTTTGCATATTTTTTTCAATATAAAATAATGATATCTTTAGTAATTCAAGAATTTGTTTGGTGTGCACTTGTTTGTGTATTTTGTTGTGAATAACTGTTTTAATTTTTGAAATTTAAATCATACAAATTGATTGGGGGTCCCTGGCTTCCAGCAGTGACTCAGTGGAGGTCCTCAGGAGTCAAAGGGTTGGGAACAACTACTCTAAAAAATATTGTTTCATCTGCAACTGACAACATACAAAACGCTATGTCATTTTTACAACATGTAGTCAACTTAGGTCCATTATGCAGTTAGGTTGGAAGTTACAAGTTCTGAAAAGTGGTTGCGTACCCTGACAACATGTCAGCTTCAGGGACCTGTTTTCTTTGTTTAACCCCATGGGCGCCCTGGACGAGCTGGCCTCACCCTTGGTCATGGTTGCCGTTTGCCGAGGACGAGACCAGCTTGTCCTGCACCTGGCCTACAGGGGAGCACTAGCGCTCCTCCCGTGGGCAGGGATGGAAGGGAAATCGCTTCCCCTTCCACCCCCTGGCCCCCGCCAGTGATGTCTGATGACATCATCAGGGGTCGCCCCCATCTTCCAGTGCGATCGGTAGAGAAATCGGGGGTTGGGGGCGGGTTGAGAGACATGCAGGGAAAGGAAAGGCCTTTCCTTTCCTTTCATATCTGTCTGAGCATTTCTGCAGCCCGATCGTAAGGCGATCAGGCTGCAGAAAGGCCCACTAGACACCAGGGAGTTTTTTTTTTTTGGCATGAGGGGAGCGACCCCTTGAGCAAGGGTCGCTCACTAGGGGGGATTTTTTTTAAGGCCTTTTTAGATTGGCCTATTGTATTTAGGCCGATTTGCCCCCTGGGGGGGGGCAGAAACCTCTAGACACCAGGGATCTTATTTATTTATTTATTTTTTACACGTTGGGAGCGACCCTTTAGGCAAGGGTTGCTCCCCTGGGGAGGGCAAATTGTATTTAGGCCATTTCTGCCCACCTTGGGGGCAGATAGGCCTATTTTTCTTAGGCCAATCTGCCCCTGGGGGGGCACAAACCACTAAACACCAGGGATTTATTTGTACTAATTTCATGCAAGGGGAAGCCCTGCTTAGGCAAGGGTTGCTCCCCTGGGGGCCAAATTTATTTTAGGCCATTGCTGCCCCCCTTGGGGGCAGATTGGCCTATTTTAATTAGGCCGATCTGCCCCCAAGCAGGCCAGAAACCACTAGGCACCAGGTATTTTTTTTTTTTTACAGATGGGGAGCTAATTTATTTTAGGTCATTTCTGCCCACCTTGTGGGCGGATCGGCTTATTTCTATTAGGCCGATCTGCCCTGGAGGAGGGGGGGGGCAGAAACCACTTAGGCACCAGGGATTGGTGTGTGTGTTTTGTTTGGGGGGGCAGCCACTTGGGCAAAGGTCACTCCCCACGGAGGCACATTACTGTTTGCCATTTCTGCCTATTTCGGTCTATTTTTGGAAGGCCCATCTGCCCCCAAGGGGGGGCAGAAAGCCCAGTAGATACCAGGGAAGATTGTTTTTCAAAAAAAGAGGGTGGGGGTCTGGCCATAACCCCACCCCAAATAAATGGGGACAAAGTTGTTCTGCCCACCGGTGGGCAGATGGGGGAATTACCCTCAAACCTATCCCCGGGGCAGAAAGCCTACTAGATGCCAGGTGTTAGACCTCACAGCCTTAGGGTGGTCACCCCTAACTTTTTGCCTGCCTCCCTCCACTTTTTGGACACTGTTTTGCTGGTTTTAGGACTCTGCACACTTTACCACTGCTAACCAGTGCTAAAGTGCATATGCTCTCTCCCGTAAAACATGTTGACATTGGTTTATACTGTAGGATGCTGGCCTGGCTTGTAGTGGGTACCAAACCTTGTGCCAGGTCCAGTTACCCTTATTAGTAGAATAGAGGTGTTTCTAGCAGCTTAGGCTGATAGAAGGTAGCTATGGCAAAGCAGCTTAGGCTGAACTGGGAGACATGCAAAGCTCCTACTATACCACTTATATAATGTGCACAATATCATAAGAAAACACAATACACAGTTACTAAAAATAAAGGTACTTTATTTTTATGACAATATGCCACAAGTATCTCAGTGAGTACCCTCAGTAAGAAGGTAAGTAATATACACAAGTTATATGTACACAAACCACAAATAGGTAAGTAAGAGTCAGAAAAGTAATGCAAACAGTGTAGAATTACAATAGGTTGCAATAGGCAAGCATAGGTCTAGGGGCAACACAAACCATATACTCCAAAAGTGGAATGCGAATCACAAATGGACCCCAGACCTATGGGAGCTTGTAGAGGGTCGCTGGGACTGTAAGAAAACAGTCATGGTGTCCGAGATACCCCACCCCAAGACCCTGAAAAGTAGGAGTAAAGTACACCTACTACCCCAAAAGAGCACAATAGTCGTGATAAGGGGATTCTGCAAGAACAACAAACACCAGCAGTGCACTGAAAACAGATTCCTGGACCTGAGGACCTGCAAAGCAAGGGGACCAAGTCCAATAGTCGCGACAGTGTCCAGGGGGGGCAGGAGCCCAGGAAACCCCGGATGAAGGTGCAAGGAAGCTGCCTCCGGATGGAAGAAGCTTGGAATTCTGCAAGAACGAAGAGGACTAGGAACTTCTCCTTTGGATGGAAGATGCCCCATGTCGCGATGAAGGTTGCAAAAGTGTTCCCACGCAGAATTACCGCAAACAAGCCTTGCTAGCTGCAAGAGTCGCGGTAGAGGTTTTTGGGTGCTGCTGAGGACCAGGAAGGACCAGGATGTCGCCCCTTGGAGGACGAGACAGAGGGGGCGCTTAGCGACTCAGAGGGCCCTCACAGAAGCAGGCATCACCCGCAGAAGTACCTGAACAGGCACTTGGAAGATTTGTGAACCGGAGTCCACGCAGAGTTACAAAAGAGGGTCCCATGACGTCGGAGGCCAACTCAGCGGGTTGAGCACTGCAAGACAGAGTGCTGGGGACCCAGGCTAGGCTGTGCACAGAAGCCGGAGCAACTGCAAATCACGCAGTACACAGGTTTGCAGTCTAGCGTGGGGAGGGAAGGACTTACCTCCACCAAACCTGGACAGAAGGGCCACTGGACTGTGGGAGTCACTAGGGTAGAGTTCCTGTGTTCCAGGGACCACGCTCGTCAGGATGAGAGGGGACCCAGAGGACAGGTGATGCAGTCTTTTGGTGCCTGCGTTAGCAGGGGGAAGATTCCGTCGTCCCACAGGAGATTTCTTCTGAGCTTCTGGTGCAGGGTGAAGGCAGGCGACCGCCAGAGCATGCACCACCAGGAAACAGTCGAGAAAGCCGTCAGGATGAGGCGCTACAATGTTGCTGGTTGTCGTCTTGCTACTTTGTTGCGGTTTTGCAGGCGTCCTGGAGCAGTCAGCGGTCGATCCTTGGTAGAAGTCGAAGAGGGAGATGCAGAGGAACTCTGGTGAGCTCTTGCATTCGTTATCTGAAGAATTCCCCAAAGCAGAGACCCTAAATAGCCAGAAAAGGAGGTTTGGCTACCAAAAAAGGAGGATTGGCTACCAAGAAAGGTAAGAGACTATCAGAGGGGGTCTCTGACGTCACCTGCTGGCACTGGCCACTCAGAGCAGTCCAGTGTGCCCCCAACACCTCTGTTTCCAAGATGGCAGAGGTCTGGGACACACTGGAGGAGCTCTGGGCACCTCCCCTGGGAGGTACTGGTCAGGGGAGTGGTCACTCCCCTTTCCTTTGTCCAGTTTCGCACCAGAGCAGGGCTGGGGGATCCCTGAACCGGTGTAGACTGGCTTATGCAGAGATGGGCACCATCTGTGCCCATCAAAGCATTTCCAGAGGCTGGGGGAGGCTACTCCTCCCCAGCCCTTCACACCTATTTCCAAAGGGAGAGGGTGTAACACCCTCTCTCAGAGGAAATCCTTTGTTCTGCCTTCCTGGGCCAGGGCTGCCTGGACCCCAGAAGGGCAGAAACCTGTCTGAGGGGTTGGCAGCAGCAGCAGCTGCAGTGCAAACCCTGGAAAGGCAGTTTGGCAGTACCCGGGTTCTGTGCTAGGGACCCGGGGGATCATGGAATTGTATTGGGGTGACAATTCCATGATCTTAGACATGTTACATGGCCATGTTCGGAGTTACCATTGTGAAGCTATACATAGGTAGTGACCTATGTATAGTGCACACGTGTAATGGTGTCCCCGCACTCACAAAGTCCGGGGAAATTGCCCTGAACGATGTGGGGGCACCTTGGCTAGTGCCACGGCGCCTACACACTAAGTAACTTGGCACCCAACGTTCACTAAGTGAGGGTTAGACATATAGGTGACTTATAAGTTACTTATGTGCAGTGAAAAATGGCTGTGAAATAACGTGGATGTTATTTCACTCAGGCTGCAGTGGCAGGCCTGTGTAAGAATTGTCTGAGCTCCCTATGGGTGGCAAAAGAAATGCTGCAGCCCATAGGGATCTCCTGGAACCCCAATACCCTGGGTACCTAAGTACCATATACAAGGGAATTATATGGGTGTACCAGTGTGCCAATGAGAATTGGTAAATCTAGTCACTAGCCTGCAGTGACAAATTTAGAAAGCAGAGAGAGCATAAACACTGAGGTTCTGGTTAGCAGAGCCTCAGTGATACAGTTAGGCACCACACATGGAACACATATAGGCCACAAACTTATGAGCATTGGGGTCCTGACTAGTAGGATCCCAGTGACACATAACAAACACACTGACAACATAGGGTTTTCACTATGAGCACTGGGCCCTGGCTAGCAGGATCCCAGTGAGACAGTGAAAACACCCTGACATATACTCTCAAACAGGCAAAAAGTGGGGGTAACAACGCTAGAAAGAGGCTACCTTCCTACACCACTCCTCCCCCCCCCCCAAACGAAGGACAATAAGGCTAAGCATGGCCAGTTGAGTCTTTAATGTCTAAGTGGTGATAAGTAGAGAGTAGCTCTGCAGTAGCTTGGTTACTCCCTTTATCATCCACTATATGGTTACTTGCCTGTGGGGATGTAAACCACCCTGTTTGAAGTTTTTTAGCTAGCCAGCAATGTGAAGTTATATTTTCAGAGTTCCTATTACTATGTTTTAGTTTAGAGCAGTGGGCATTGTCCACTGGACCTATATCAAGTGATGAGAATGCCAGACAGGGATGTCGTCTCAGTAAAGCCATAGCTGGGCAAAATCTTTGTCCATATGGCTGTAAGAGAGAACATGGTTGCTGTTTCTCTTGAGTTGGAGCAGGGCAGGGATGCTGTCCTATGAGCTCCACACTAGGGCAGGGCTGCTGTCCTAAGTGTGGTGAGGCAGTGCAGGGGTTCTGCACTAAAGTTTCTCTGGGAGGGTTAGAGGGATGCTCCATGTTAACTAAAATGGTGCACTTTTCACCAATATTAGTTATCCCACAGAGAGGTATTTCTACCTCAGGGAGTACAGGTGTGTTAGCTGATGATTCCCTTGGTACAGGTGCCACCCCAGGAGAGGTTTCTCCCACCACAGGAATGGCATCCTGAATGGCAGGGTGGGTAGGGGATACTGTGATGCCCTTTTTACCTGTTGTTGGAGAAGGATCCTGAGCTTTCAGGCCTTTTTCTCTCCTTTGCTTTTTAATTTCAGCTGAAATGAGGGGAAGCTCTTCCTCAGGGATACCCAGCATGGCTGTATGGGTATTAAACTCTACCTCAGCCCAACCTGGGGCCTCTAGGTCATTACCTAAGAGACAGTCTACAGGTAAGCTAGGTGATACTACCACCTGATTAGGGCCAGTAACTCCACCCCAACTAAGCTGAACTATAGCTAAGGGAAGAAACTTAGTGGAGTTATGGACATCAATAATCTTGTACTGTTGTCCAATGATGTGTTGTTCAGGAGACACTAGGTTTTCAGTCACCAAAGTGATACTGGCACCTGTGTCCCTGTAGGCCTGGGCCTCAACACCATTTATTGAAACTGTCTGCCTGTGCTTATCCATTGTAAGGGTACAAGCAGCCAATGTGGCAAGGCCAAGGCCACCAGGTGTGACAGAAACTGTCTTGGGACTGACTACCCGAGTTTCTATGAAGGACCCATAAGTGAACCCAACTACACCCTTATTTTGACTGTTGCCAGCAGCCCCACCACTATTACCACTACTGCTAGGGGCACTAGAGTTTGATGTATTAGTGGTGGTAGGCTCAGGGGGTTTACCTGGACAGGACTTATCCCCTGGCCTATGGCCCTTATTTTTACACACAAAGCACCAAGGCTTTTTGATGTGTGTGTGTTGTGAAGAAGAGGAATAATTTGTTTTATCCCCACCCCCTGAAGAGTGTTTAGGATTTGAAGAAGGATCTTTGGTTTTACCCTTATCCCCATGCTTATCCTGAGATTTCTCACCATCTTTCTTCTTGCCATCCTTGTCACCCCCTGTATGAACTTTTCTGTTCACCCTTGTTCTGACCCACTTGTCTGCCTTCTTTCCCAATTCTTGGGGAGAGGTCAGATCCGAGTCCACTAGGTATTGGTGCAACAAGTCAGACACACAGTTGTTCAGAATATGCTCCCTCAGAATAAGGTTATACAGGCTTTCATAGTCAGATACCTTACTGCCATGTAACCACCCTTCCAATGCCTTCACTGAACAGTCCACAAAATCTGTCCAGTCTTGAGAAGACTCTTTTCTGGTATCTCTGAACTTAATCCTGTATTGCTCAGTGGTTAAGCCAAATCCATCCAAGAGTGCATCTTTCAATACTGTGTAGTTGTTAGCTTCACTTTCTCTAACAGTAAGGAGCCTCTTCCTACCCTTTCCAGTGAAAGATAACCACAAAATAGCAGCCCACTGCCTTTGAGGGACCAACTGTACCATACAGGCCCACTCAAGTGCAGCAAACCACTTATTGATGTCATCCCCCTCCTTGTAAGGAGGGACTATCTTGTGCAGATTCCTGGAATCTTGCTCTCTAACAGGATTGCTATCAGGAATACTGCTGCTGCCACCATGGGGAACTAACCCCAACCTCTGTCTTTCCTTCTCAATGTCTAGGGATTCCCTATCTAAGGCCAGCTGTTGCTGTTTAAGCTTCAGTCTGGTCTCTTCAACCCTCAACTTTTTGAGTTCCCTTTCTAACAAGTTATCCTAAGGGTGGGTGGGTTGGGAATGCTTTGACACAGATGACAAATTGGAAACTTCAGAGGGGGACCTGTCCCTAACTGTCTGGACCCTGGTAACCTGGCCTCTAGAGATAAAGGATGCCCTACTGTTATGGGAACCCTTATCACTACTAGCATCACTAGGTGCCTTGCTAGGGGGCAGGCCCTGTTCAGAACCCTCCCCACCCTTCTCAGGGAACTCTCTTGAGTCAGACTGGGAAGCTTCCACATTTTCTAACCTCTCCTTTGATGGGCCAGACTGGTTCTGGTCATCCACAACAAGCATGTTAAAAAGAAACTCTTTTGTAGGGTTCTTTCCTATAACTAAACCTCTATCTAGGCAGAGACTCCTTAAACTTTTGTAGTTCAAAATGTCATACGTAGCATTGACAGTTTTGAGAGTGGAATCTACAACAGACATGATAGTAGAAGGTTTAGGGATAAGGAGAAGAGAGAAAAAGTTTTAGAACTTTTGAAAGCACAGAGAAAAAACTTTTTCTAACTTTTAGAAATCTTTCAGAAGTTTTAAGAGACTTTTCAGAACTTTGTAAAAAGTTTTAGGATAGACAAGCAAACTTTTTGGGTTAAGTGTACATACACTGAACTGTTTGGTATATGATTCTCTTATGAAAAGTACAAAGTTACAAGTACTTATCCCACCGCTGCATCACCAATGTAGGAGGCTGGCCTGGTTTGTAGTGGGTACCAAAGGTACTTACACCTTGTGCCAGGTCCAGTTATCCCTTATTAGTAGAATAGAGGTGTTTCTAGCAGCTTAGGCTGATAGAAGGTAGCTATGGCAAAGCAGCTTAGGTTGAACTAGGAGACATGCAAAGCTCCTACTATACCACTTATATCATGTGCACAATGTCATAAGAAAACACAATACACAGAGTTACTAAAAATAAAGGTACTTTATTTTTATGACAAAATGCCACAAGTATCTCAGTGAGTACCCTCAGTAAGAAGGTAAGTAATATACACAAGTTATATGTACACAAACCACAAATAGGTAAGTAAGAGTCAGAAAAGTAATGCAAACAGTGTAGCATTACAATAGGTTGCAATAGGCAAGCATAGGTCTAGGGGCAACACAAACCATATACTCCAAAAGTGGAATGCAAATCACAAATGGACCCCAGACCTATGGAAGCTTGTAGAGGGTCGCTGGGACTGTAAGAAAACAGTCATGGTGTCTGAGATACCCCACCCCAAGACCCTGAAAAGTAGGAGTAAAGTACACCTACTACCCCAAAAGAGCACAATAGTCGTGATAGGGGGATTCTGCAAGAACAACAAACACCAGCAGTGCACTGAAAACAGATTCCTGGACCTGAGGACGTGCAAAGCAAGGGGACCAAGTCCAATAGTCGCGACAGGGGGGGCAGGAGCCCAGGAAACCCCGGATGAAGGTGCAAGGAAGCTGCCTCCGGATGGAAAAAGCTTGGAATTCTGCAAGAACGAAGAGGACTAGGAACTTCTCCTTTGGATGGAAGATGTCCCACGTTGCGATGAAGGTTGCAGAAGTGTTCCCACGCAGAATTACCGCAAACAAGCCTTGCTAGCTGCAAGAGTCGCGGTAGAGGTTTTTGGGTGCTGCTGAGGACCAGGAAGGACCAGGATGTCTCCCCTTGGAGGAGGAGACAGAGGGGGTGCTCAGCGACTCAGAGGGCCCTCACAGAAGCAGGCATCACCCGCAGAAGTACCTGAACAGGCACTTGGAAGATTTGTGAACCGGAGTCCACGCAGAGTTACAAAAGAGGGTCCCACGACGTCGGAGGCCAACTCAGCGGGTTGAGCACTGCAGGACAGAGTGCTGGGGACCCAGGCTAGGCTGTGCACAGAAGCCGGAGCAGCTGCAAATCACGCAGTACACAGGTTTGCAGTCTAGAGTGGGGAGGCAAGGACTTACCTCCACCAAACTTGGACAGAAGGGCCACTGGACTGTGGGAGTCACTAGGGTAGAGTTCCTGTGTTCCAGGGACCACGCTCGTCAGGATGAGAGGGGACCCAGAGGACAGGTGATGCAGACTTTTGGTGCCTGCGTTAGCAGGGGGAAGATTCTGTCGAATCACGGGAGATTTCTTCTGAGATTCTGGTGCAGGGTGAAGGCAGGTGACCCCCAGAGCATGCACCACCAGGAAACAGTCGAGAAAGCCGGCAGTATGAGGCGCTACAATGTTGCTGGTAGTCGTCTTGCTACTTTGTTGCGGTTTTGCAGGCGTCCTGGAGCAGTCAGCGGTCGATCCTTGGTAGAAGTCGAAGAGGGAGATGCAGAGGAACTCTGGTGAGCTCTTCCATTCATTATCTGAAGAATTCCCCAGAGCAGAGACCCTAAATAGCCAGAAAAGGAGGTTTGGCTACCAAGAAAGGCGGATTGGCTACCAAGAAAGGTAAGAGCCTATCAGAGGGGGTCTCTGATGTCACCTGCTGGCACTGGCCACTCAGAGCAGTCCAGTGTGCCCCCAACACCTCTGTTTCCAAGATGGCAGAGGTCTGGGACACACTGGAGGAGCTCTGGACACCTCCCCTGGGAAGTACTGGTCAGGGGGGTGGTCACTCCCCTTTCCTTTGTCCAGTTTCACACCAGAGCAGGGCTGGGGGATCCCTGAACCGGTGTAGATTGGCTTATGCAGAGATGGGCACCATCTGTGCCCATCAAAGCATTTCCAGAGGCTGGGGGAGGCTACTCCTCCCCAGCCCTTCACACCTATTTCCAAAGGGAGAGGGTGTAACACCCTCTCTCAGAGGAAATCCTTTGTTCTGCCTTCCTGGGCCAGGGCTGCCTGGACCCCAGGAGGGCAAAAACCTGTCAGAGGGGTTGGCAGCAGCAGCAGCTGCAGTGCAAAGACCTGGGGGATCATGGAATTGTCACCCCACAATTCCATGATCTTATACATGTTACATGGCCATGTTCGGAGTTACCATTGTGACGCTATACATAGGTAGTGACCTATGTATAGTGCACGCGTGTAATGGTGTCCCCGCACTCACAAAGTCCGGGGAAATTGCCCTGAACGATGTGGGGGCACCTTGGCTAGTGCCAGGGTGCCCACACACTAGGTAACTTGGCACCCAACCTTCACTAGGTGAGGGTTAGACACATAGGGGACTTATAAGTTACTTATGTGCAGTGAAAATTGGCTGTGAAATAACATGGATGTTATTTCACTCAGGCTGCAGTGGCAGGCCTGTGTAAGAAATGTCAGAGCTCCCTACGGGTGGCAAAAGAAATGCTGCAGCCCATAGGGATCTCCTGGAACCCTGGGTACCTAAGTATCATATACAAGGGAATTATATGGGTGTACCAGTGTGCCAGTGAGAATTGGTAAGTTTAGTCACTAGCCTGCAGTGACAAATTTAGAAAGCAGAGAGAGCATAAACACTGAGGTTCTGGTTAGCAGAGCCTCAGTGATACAGTTAGGCACCACACATGGAACACATATAGGCCACAAACGTATGAGCACTGGGGTCCTGACTAGTAGGATCCCAGTGACACATAACAAACACACTGACAACATAGAGTTTTCATATGAGCACTGGGCCCTGGCTAGCATGATACCAGTGAGACAGTGAAAACACCCTTACATATACTCTCAAACAGGCCAAAAGTGGGGGTAACAAAGCTGGAAAGAGGCTACCTTCCTACATATACTCAATTGGCTTATTTAATCTACTTATAAGACCCCGGTAAAGTGCACTACATGTGCCCAGGGCCTGTAGATTAAATGATACTAGTGAGCCTGCAGCATTGATTGTGCCACCCACATAATTAGCCCTTTAACCATGCCTCAGGCCTGCCATTCCAAGGCCTGTGTGGGCAGTTTCACTGCCTCTTCGACTTGGCTTTTAAAAGTACTTGCCAAGCCTTAAACTCCCCTTTTTCTACATACAAGTCACCCCTAAGGTAGGCCCTAGGTAACCCATAGGACAGGGTGCTATGTAGATAAAAGGCAGACCATTTACCTGTGCAGTTTAAATGTCCTGGTAGTGTAAAACTCCTAAAATTATTTTTACACTGCTGTGAGGCCTGCTCCTTTCATAGACTAACATTAGGGCTACCCTCATATACTGTTTGAGTGGTAGATTCTGATCTGAAACGAGTAACACGGTCATATTTAGTATGGCCAGAATGGTAACACAAAATCCTGCTGACTGGTGAATAAGGATTTAGGCCCATATTTATACTTTTTGACGCAAAACTGCGCCAACGCAGTTTTGCGTCAAAAAAATTAGCGCCGGCTAACGCCATTCTGAAGCACCATGCGGGCGCCGTATTTATTGAATGACGTTAGCCGGCGGCGCTGTCTGGTGTGCGTTAAAAAAAACGACGTACACCAGGCAGCGCCGGCGTAGGGGGAAAATGGCGTATGGGCGTCCAGAAATGGTGCAAGTCAGGCTGAGGCAAAAAAATCGCCTCAACCCGATTTGCGCAATTTTTTTACGACGCCCATCCCCCATTGAAATGACTCCTGTCTTAGCAAAGACAGGAGTCATGCCCCCTTGCCCAATGGCCATGCCCAGGGGACTTCTGTCCCCTGGGCATGGTCATTGGGCATAGTGGCATGTAGGGGGGCACAAATCAGGCCCCCCTATGCCACAAAAAAAAAAAAATACCTACCTGGACTTACCTTAATGTCCCTGGGGTGGGTCCCTCCAGCCTTGGGTGTCCTCCTGGGGTGGGCAAGGGTGGCAGGGGGTGTCCCTGGGGGCAGGGGAGGGCACCTCTGGGCTCATTCTGAGCCCACAGGTCCCTTAACGCCTGCCCTGACCCAGGCGCTAAAATCCGGCGCTAATGCAGGTTTTTTAGACCCGCCCACTCCCGGGCGTCATTTTTGCCCGGGAGTATAAATCCAACGCAATAGCATCGGAGTTATTTTTTAAGACGGGAACGCCTACCTTGCATATCATTAACGCAAGGAAGGTGTTCACGCAAAAAAATGACGCTAACTCCATGAACTTTGGCGCTAGACGCGTCTAACGCCAAAGTATAAATATGGAGTTACTTTTGCGTCGAATTTGCGTCTAAAAAAACGACGCAAATTCGGCACAAACGGAGTATAAATATGCCCCTTAATATTACTATTTTAGAAATGCCACTTTTAGAAAGTGAGCATTTCTCTGCACTTAAATCCTTCTGTGCCTTACAATCCAGGTCTGACTAGGTTTAGTTGACAGCTCCCTTGTGCATTCACTGAGACAACCCCAAACACAGGATGCTCAGTCACACTTGCACACATCTGCATATTGAATGGGTCTTCCTGGGCTGGGAAGGTTGTGTGCCTGACACTTACAAGTCAAAGGACAGTAGCCTGCCCTCACACAAAGGACTACCACACCCCCTACTGGGACCCTGGCAGACAAGATGGAACTGTGCACTTCTAAGCCACTCTTTGAAGTCTTCCCCCACTTCTAAGGCACATTTGGGTATTTAAGCAGGGTCTCTGACCCTACCAACTCAGACACTTCTGGACAAGATACCACTGGAGAAGAAACCCTGAGCCAGAACCTACAACCTGCCAAGAGGAACTGCCTGGCTGCCCAAAGGACTCACCTGACTGCTTTTCTGCAAAGGGCTGCTGCCCTGCTGTTGCCCTGCTGCCTTGCTGTCCTCTTGCTCTGCTGAGAAGTGCTCTCCAAGGGCTTGGATAGAGCTTGCCTCCTGTTCCCTGAAGTCTCAGGACCAGAAATACTTAATTTCTGCAAAAGAACTACTTGTGCAGTGAAAATCGACGCACAACCTGCATCATGGTGAGAAAATCACTTCACGCCGAACCGGATTGACGCAGCCAGACTTCCCGAAGAGGAAAACGACGCAGCGCCGGCGTTGTGACTAGAAATTCGACTCACTGCCCACTGGATTGACGCAAAGCCGAGCCGGAACAACGCAGCCCAACTTCCTGAGAGGAATCAATGCAACGCCTGCTGTGCGGCAGAAATTTCCATGCATTGCCTACCGGATTGACGCAGCCTCTGTGACTTCGTCTTGCACACCCAGGATTTCCCCGGGGCATCCAAAAACCCTGCAACCCGGAGCAAAGCCTGCCCTGCGTGAAAACTCAATGACGCATCGGCTCAGTGCGCCGGAAAAGTTGAAGCACTCCTCCCCGTTTTCCATGCAACTCCTCCTCTGTGGTCCCTTGCAGAGAATTTGAACGCAAACCAGGTACTTTGTGCTTGCAAGAGACATTTGTTGCTTTTTAAGAACTAAAAACTCTTTATATCATTTACTAAGTGATATTCCAACGTGTACTTATTGAATCTTAATTATTTTGACCTGCATTTAACCAGATAAATATTATATATTTTTCTAAATACTCTGTGGTGTATTTTTGTGGTGTTATACTGTGTTATTGCATGATTTATTGGACAGATACTTTACTCATTGCCTTCTATGTTAAGTGTGACTGCTCAGTGCCAAGCTACCAGACAGTGGGCACAGGATAATTTGGATTGTGTGTGACTTACCCTGACTAGAGTGAGGGTTCTTGCTTGGACAGGGGTAACCTGACTGCCAACGAAAGACCCCATTTCTAACACTTTGGAATTAAAAAAAAAATAGTGGGGTGGCGGCTACCAACCAGTATGCGCACTAAAAGATCTTATCCCAATGGCAAGCAAGAGGACATTTGATTATTTGGGGTTTTGGTTTTACATTTGGGCCAGGAAAGCTTGCCTTACTCTCAAAATTGTCCCAGTTGGAATGGTGCAGGTTGCACCTTTTGGACTTTTGGACGCTGCCATGTAGAAAAATCTACGAGACCTAGACACATATGAAAACTAAACATCTGGGTGAGTCCAGGGTGGTGTGCTTCACATGCACCCGCACCATTTTACTACCCACAATGCCCAGCAAACCTCTAACTTTGCTTGAAATCACACATTTTCCCCACATTTTTGTGATGGAACCTTCCGGAATCTGCAGGAATCCACAAAATTCCTATCACCCAGCATTGTCTCATCTATACCAATAAAAATTCTGCCCCACTTGTCAGCCTAAAAACGTTTTTTTCCAACTGCCCTTTGGACCCAGTTTGGTTCCCCCTCAATTTTGACATGTTTTTGGCTCTTCCCTGTCACAGGCACTTGGCCCACCTACACAAGTGAGGTATCATTTTTATCGGGAGACTGAGGGAAACATTGGGTGGTAGGGAATTTGTGCTGGTGCAGTGATCCCACACAGAAATGTGGGAAAATGTGATTTTTTTAGCTAAATTTTAGGTTTGCTGAGGATTCTGGGTAAGAAAACACTGGGGGATCCACACAAGTCACAACTCCTTGGACACTCTCAGATGCCTAGTTTTCAGAAATGTCTGGATTTGGTATGTTTCCGTAGATGGCTGCTGAGCCCAGGACCAAAAACGCAGATGCCCCCCGCAAAAACAGGTAGTTTCGTATTTGATCATTTTGATGTGTCCACGTAGTGTTTTGGGGCATTTCCGGTTGCGGGCACTAGGCCTACCCACAAAGTGAGGTACCATTTTTATTGGGAGACCTGGGGGAATGCTAGGTGGAAGGAAATTTGTGGCTCTACCTAGGATTCTAGGTAACAGAACCTGGTGAGAGTGCCACAAGTTACCCCATTCTGAGTTCCCCTAGGTGTCTAGTTTTGAGAAATGTCCAGGTTTGCTGGGTTTTCCTAGGTGCCGGCTGAGCTAGAGGCCAAAATCCAAACCTAGGTACTTTGCAAAGAACATCTCTTTTTTTTTTGGGAAAATGTGATGTGTCCATGTTGTGTTTTGGGGCATTTCCTGTTGTGGGCAATAACCCTACCCACACAAGTGAGGTACCATTTTTATTTGGAGACTTGGGGGAGTGCTGGGTGGAAGGACATCTGTGGCTCCTTTCAGATTCCAGAGCTTTCTGTCACCGAAATGTGAGGAAAAAGTGTTTTTTTTGCTAAATTTTGAGTTCTGCAAAAGATTCTGTGTAACAGAACCTGGTGAGAGCCCCACAAGTCACCCCCATAAGGGATTCCCCTAGGTGTCTAGTTTTTAAAAATGCACATGTTTGGTAGGTTTTCCTAGGTGCCGGCTGAGCTAGAGGCCAAAATCCAAAGCTAGGCACTTTCCAAAAAACACATCAGATTTCAATGTAAAAATGCAATGTATCCATGTTGCATTTCCTGTTGCGGGCATTAGGCCTAACCATGCAAGTGAGGTACCATTTTTTTGGGAGACTTGAGGGAATACAGCATAGAAGAACAAGTATTAATGCCCCTTGTCTTTTTCTACATTTTTTTCTTCCAAATGTAAGACAGTGTGTGAAAAAGACTACAATCTGAGAAATGCCCTGTAATTCACATGCTAGTATGGGGACCCCAGAATTTGGAGATGTTCAAAGAACCACTGCTTCTCAACACCTTATCTTGTGCCCATTTTGGAAATACAAAGGTTTCCTTGATACCTACTTTTCACTCTATATTTCACCAAATGAATTGCTGTATACCAGGTAAACAATGAAAACCCATTGCAAGGTGCAGCTCATTTATTGGGTCTGGGTACCTAGGGTTCTTGATGAACTTACAAGCCTTCTATATCCTCGCAACCAGAAGAGTCCAGCAGACGTAACAGTATATTGCTTTCAAAAATCTGCCATAGCTGGAAAAAGTTGTAAAAGAAAATGTGGACAGAAATGTCTCTTTTTTACCTCAATTTCAATATTTTTTTATTTTAGCTGTTACTTTCCGTAGGCAAACCTTGAATGATCTGCACAAATGACCCCTTGCTGATTTCAGAATTGTGTCTACTTTTCAGAAATGTTTCACTGATCCAGCATTGGTTTCACACCCATTTCTGTCATTAACTGGAAGGAGGCTGAAAGTACAAAAAATAGTAAAAATGGGGTATGTCCCACTAAAATGCCAAAATTGTGTTGAAAATGTGGTTTTCTGATTCAAGTCTGCCTGTTCCTGAAAGCTGGGAAGATGGTGATTTTAGCACCGCAAATCCTTTGTTGATGCCATTTTCAGGGGAAAAAATACAAGCTTTCTTCTGCAGCCCTTTTTTACAATTTTATTTTGATAAAAAATTACATTTTTGCTGTATTTTGGCAAATTTCTTGGTCTCCTCCATGGGAACCCACAAACTCTTGGTACCTCTAGAATCCCTAGGATGTTGGAAAAAAAAGGTTTCAAATTTGGCATAGGTAGCTTATGTGGACGAAAAGTTATGAGGGCCTAAGCGCGAAATAGCCAAAAAAAAGGCCTGGCACCTGAGTGGGGGAAGCCCTGGCAGCGAAGGGGTTAATTTGGCATGAACGCAACAAATAATGGCTAAGAAAGAAGCTGATTTTATACTATGTTAAACATTGCACAGTTGCCTTTCACTGTGGCGGGAATGCCATCTACAGTTTGGTTAATACAGGGGGTTAAAAATCTGCTCATTTCAACACTTCGGTTCACCTCATGTTTGAAGCACATTCCTGTAGGCAGATTTGAAGAGCTAGGAGATAGTTATATCCATGAGGTGTGGGAGCTACCCTTTACGTACAAACGTTTCAGTGGCATGAAAGAGGTCTTTCCTAGTGGGAACGAATGCAAGTCCTGTGTAAGTCATTTGATGATTTGTAAACAGCTGTCCTTGCACAGTGCATGTAATGCTTCAGTTGCGAATTTAGCTTGTTATCTGAAGAGTGCTCCTGTCACTTTGATTCATCTGGCATTCCAGGTGCTCTCAAATGGGAGTTATGTGATGCTGAACGGAGGAGGTTGTGCGGAATGCAATTCAGAATTGCCTACGTAGTTTAGGTCTCCCAAATTGTAACTTGTTGCAATAATATACTTTCCCCCCCAACGCAAGAGATAAAAGTAACAGAAGTATGGCCTTATATTGCTACTTTAAATTTACATTTTTATAAGCTGAGCAGTCCTTTTGATGCAAAAACACATGGCACTCACATCTGCCCGTAAGACCTATGCCCTTCAAGTGGCCAAGGTCATCCGCTGTGATAAAGCCCTTTCTAAATACAAATATTTAAAAACATTTCGGTGAACTCATAAGTCACATTTTTAATGCGTCTAACACTGCTGGGATTGTATTTTTTTTTAAAGCTGTTGGTTCTGGGTTTGTCAGCACCCTCTCGATGTTTAGCATAACACCTTCAGCCATACACTCCATATTTTTGAGTTTTTTGGGGGAGGGGTTCCCTGTTACTTTGGCATTAATTGGCGGTATTTTGCTGTTGCTGTTTTTCATTTGCAATGGCTGCGCCATCTCAACAAGAAGGACTGATGGTGCTCTCACCAGCCCAACTGTGTTCTGCACACATGATGCAGTATTTCAGAGCACAGATCCTGGAAGAACTGGAGTCCAACTGGTCTTTGTCCTTCAGACTGGTTCTGAATTGCGTGCTGCCAGTCTTATAATGTTTGTGGTGCCCATTCGAACATTCACCAGAAGTTTGTCTTGCTGTGCAGCGCATACCTTCTTTGGATGTAGATCTGTTAATGTTCTTGGTGAGAGCTCATTACCAGACTTGCACATTGAGATTGTGGTTGCTACGAGAAGCCGCCCTTTATAGAGCAAGTGACTCCTGGTGCTACAACACCTGGCACTACATGTGATGCTGCCTCCTCGACCAGAGCTGTGGCTGAGGCAACGGAACATGAGTGCTTCCTCACTTTCCTTGTCAGCGACCTTAAAGGTCATGACTTGTGCTGACATTTGGCCTTAATTTGATGGACTGTTTTTTATCAAATCTAACTTCTAAACTGACAGTTTGAATTTGGCTTGCTCTTGGTCTGCCTTGTCAACATGGACATTTTATCTCCTTTTATGCACATTTAATTTTCCTTGCTTTAATAAGACTTGGTGCAGATATAGGGGGTCATTCCAACCTCGGCGGTAAAAGGCGTTTACCGCCGTGCAGAAGAACGCCATAACACTTCCGCGGCCGCGGTAAACCGCTACGGTCATTCTGACCCACAACAGGCAAACCGCCAAAATACAGACATCCCCAAAAGTCCGCCACACCAAAGGCCAGCGAGAAACTGGCGATGACCAAACCTCCACTGTCACGCCAACAGAAATACGCCCACACTATCACGACACACGAATCCACGCGGCGGTCTTTCAACCGCGGTATTCCATTGGCGGTACACACCGCCGCGCTCAAAATACACACACTCTTACTAAACACAGCCACATTGGATAAATCAAAATACACACACCTGAGACACATACACACACCACTCCCACACACCCAATACAATATAAATCACACACCCACATCACCCACAAACCCCTACTCCTAGAGATTCGTGAACACGCACAGAGATAAGAGACCCGAGCACCCAGACGCGCAATTCACTGTCACCCAGCAATATTACCACGCACTTCAAACTACACACCAATACACATCACCACACTTAGCACCACACAATCCACCCCACACATCACCCAAACCACCCCATGGCACCGCAAAGACACCCCAGGTTTTCTGACGATGAACTCAGGGTCATGGTGGAAGAAATTGTACGGGTAGAGCCACAGCTCTTCGGGACACAGGTGCAGCACACCACCATTGCCAGGAAGATGGAGCTATCGAGCAGAATAGTGGACAGGGTCAACGCTGTGGGACAGCACCCAAGAAATAGGGACGACGTCAGGAAGCGGTGGAACGACCTACGGGGGAAGGTGCGTTCCATGGTATCCAGGCACAACATCGCGGTGCAGAAGACTGGCGGCGGACCCCCACCTCCTCCCCCAGAATTTACAACATGGGAGGAGCAGGTCTTGGCGATCCTGCATCCTGAAGGCCTCGCAGGAGTAGGCGGAGGAATGGACTCTGGTAAGTCAAATCTTAACTACTTCATCCCCCCAACCACACCAGCATGCCAACCCATACCCCCACCCTCACCCCCACCCCCATCACACCTACTCCTTGCAAATGTCTCACCCTCACAACCCACCCATCCCAACACCAAGCCCTGCATGCGACCACAAAGCATGGACACCCATCACCTAAGCATGCCCACTGCACATACCCATCCCCCCCCAAACCACCGTCCCAAAAGCCCCCACACAGGAATGCAAGCACAGGGGTACACGGGCACACACCCATTGCACGCTATGGCACACACAGAAGCAATAATCATACATTTATACCCCTGCAGGACCCGAACGCCACGTCACCGCGCAGGAGGGTCCACAAATGTCCACTCCACCCCCAGAAGAGGCCCACAGTGATGACAGCACCTCTGTCTCCCTGGATCTAGATGACCAGCCCGGCCCATCGGGGACCTATGGACAGTCGGTTCCCCTCAGACAGTCACAGGCCACAGCAGACCTTCCCCCCTCTGGGAACACCAGCACAGCACCCACCCAGCGGGCCCATATCTCTGTCCCCAGGACACGTCAATCAGCGGTGTGTCCACCCCTACAGGGCACCCAGGTTAACCCACCACCCCAACAACAACAGGGACCTGGGGGCAGTGGTAGTGGGCACACAGTCCAGGGGACAGAGGCACAGGGAAACAGGGGAACTGGGAGGGCTGCTGTGCGACAGGGGGGGACAGGCCCAGGGAACCCACCCTCCACGAGGCCCTCTCCTCCATCATGGGAGCATACCACCACTCCCAGGAGACGATGGCCACGGTCCTGGCAAGGTTTCAGGAGATCCAGCTTCTGCAGGAGCAACAGTATATGGGGTTCAGGGAAGAACTAAGAAACATCAGTACCGCCATGGGCACCATCGTAGTGGCTCTGAATCAGGTAGTCACCACATTGCGGGACACTGTTGCACCACAAAGGGCCCCTGACACTAGCATGGACCAAGAACTGCCTACCAACTCCGCCGGTGCTAGTGGACAGGAGGCCCCGACACAAGACCAACAGGCCACCAGAACCCCACCCCCTGCAGAAGGAGAACCACCCCGCAAGCGGGCCCTGAGAACCAGGAAGAAGACAAAGTAAGAGGCCAAGACCCCCGCCAGCAAAGGATACCTCCCTGATTGTCATCCCACTGTCCCACATTGACACCCTGTCCAACCTTACACTGCCCCTGCTCCACTTTCCACAGGCATCTGGACAATGCACCTGTGATACTGATAGTCTGGACTCTGCCATGGACAATCCTCCACCATCACACCTCAACGATTTGCAACCACCCACCAATTTTGAGCACTGTAATAAACACACTTATTGCATAAAACAATCTGGAGTCTGGCTGGGATTTTGTACAAATGTATTAGACATTACCGTGCCAAATGGCATATACACATTGTGATGCCAACATACCAATGTCACACAGCTGTAGTCCATGGGGAAATAAAGCAGATGTCACACAGTGGGGCCCACATCTCTGAAATCGGAAGGGAAAGTCACAACTCAGTTACCATACACTGGGGGAAAAGGACAGACAGTAGAGAGGTAGTAGGGGTTAAGTATATGTAATATGCCGGTGTGGATTCTTACCTGTGTGTCATTGAAAATACTGGTGTATTACTGTGTTCCTGTTGTCTATGTCGTCCTCTTCGCCTTCCTCCTCTTCACTCTCCACAGGCTCCACAGCTGCTACAACACCACCATCTGGACCATCCTCCTGCAGAAAAGGCACCTGGCGTCGGAAAGCCAGGTGGTGAAGCATACAGCAGGCCACGATGATCTGGCACACCTTCTTTGGTGAGTACATTAGGGAGCCACCAGTCATATGGAGGCACCTAAACCTGGCCTTCAGGAGGCCGAAGGCCCGCTCTATCACCCTCCTAGTTCTCCCATGGGCCTCATTGTACCGTTCCTCTGCCCTTGTCCTGGGATTCCTCACTGGGGTCATTAGCCATGACAGGTTGGGGTAACCAGAGTCTCCTAATAGCCACACACGGTGCCTCTGGAGTTGACCCATCACGTAAGGGATGCTGCTATTCCGCATGATGTACGCGTCATGCACTGACCCAGGGAACTTGGCATTAACATGGGAGATGTACTGGTCAGCCAAACACACCATCTGGACATTCATGGAATGATAACTCTTCCTGTTCCTGTACACCTGTTCACTCCGGCTGGGGGGGACCAAAGCAACATGTGTCCCATAAATGGCACCAATGATGTTGGGTATATGTCCAAGGGCATAGAAATAAGCCTTCACTGTAGCCAAATCCCCCACCTCAGGGAAGACGATGTAGCTCCGCATGTGTTTGAGCAGGGCAGACAACACTCTGGACAACACCTTGGAAAACATGGGCTGGGTCATCCCTGATGATATGGCCACTGTTGTTTGAAATGACCCACTTGCTAGGAAATGGAGTACTGACAGCACCTGCACTAGAGGGGGGATCCCTGTGGGTTGGAGGATTGGTGACATCAGGTCTGGCTCCAACTGGGTACATAGTTCCTGTATAGTGGCTCGGTCAAGCCTGTATGTCAGTATGACATGTCTTTCCTCCATTGTCGACAGGTCCACCAGCGGTCTGTACACGGGAAGATTTCTCCATCTCCTCGCATGTCCCAGCGGACGGTGCCTATGAAGGACAACAGCGAGCACAGAGTCAAACAACCCACAGGTACGTAACCACAGCTTGTACATAACACGATTCCCCAATGCATTGAATGGCTTGTATGAGTGTCGATGCAAGGCCTAGGTATGTGTGACGCAGTATAAAATAAGGCATATGGGCCCTTGAAATGGCGGCTGCCTGACCTGTGAAGTGCGACAATGGGATGTGAGGTTAATGCAGTGGAGTGGGACACCGTGGCGGTAGGCGGTCGAAGATCGCGGCGCAAAGCTGCATTGGTTAACATTGAAGCCTATGGATCTCAGGAGCCAATGACGATGTGCGCCGGCGGTCGCGGTACGCACCGCCGCGGGCGTGACCGCCATTTTCTATCTGCTTAATCACTCGATACCTGATCTTCCACAGGAGAGGACCTACACTGCAAGTGCTGCTGTGGCCACGGTCTGGAAGAGACAATGGCTCATGCGACTGGGGAAAGGGCCCCTGCCTTCACTGCTCAGGAGTTGGAGAAACTCGTGGATGGGGTCCTCCCCCAGTATGCGCTACTCTACGGTCCTCCAGACCAACAGGTAAGTACACTGGGACCATGCTTTGTGGCCAATGCCTGTGTTGAGTGGGGTGGATGAAAGATGGTGGGGAGGGGAGCGATTGAGGCATGGATCAAACGACGGATGAGAGCATGTGCCACATGGCAAGGGTGGGGATGGGGGGCCACTCACATTGAGCATGCAGAAGGTGATGATTATTCTTCTCTCCCTGTACAGGTCACATAGGTCAGCGCCCACCAGAAAATCGCTATTTGGCGTGCCATCGCCAAGGACGTCCGGACCCTGGGGGTCCACCAGAGACGGGGCACCCACTGCAGGAAGAGATGGGAGGACATCCGACGCTGGAGCAGGAAGACGGCGGAGGCTCAGCTGGGGATGGCCTCCCAACGTGGGAGGGGTGCCAGTCGTACTTTGACCCCCCTGATGTCCCGGATCCTGGCGGTGGCCTACCCCGATTTGGATGGGCGCGTGAGGACATCACAGCAGACACAAGGGGGTGAGTACACTCAATTCCTGGTAACTTTGCGCGCAGTGGAGGTGTCTGGGTGGGGGAGGAGGGCTGTGGGTATCCCTAGGCCAGGGCGATATCTGTAGGCTAGGCCCCTCCGTAAGGCATGGCCCTGTGCCCCCGCCCACCACCTCTGTAGGGTGCCAAGTGCAGCTATTCATTGCCCTGTGTCATGTATGTGAGCAGGGGTCGCCCATAGGCTTGTAGGCCATGTCCCACGGATTGCGTAGTGGACCCCAAGTGCGCGGCGTAGTGCAGGGGGCTTCTGTGTCTGTCCTGTCCGCCAACGGTGTCGCCAATGCATGCACTCAACATTTCTTTATTTTTCCCCACCCCCCTATTTTTGTTGTCTTCCTGTTCATTTGTGCATTAGCATCATCAGGCGGAGGAGAAGTGGCATCGGAGCACGAGGGAGCTGCATCTCACATGGCCATGGCGGGCCATGCAACTGACTCGGATTTCACCAGTGAGACAGAGGGCGAGGGGAGCTCCACAGCGGGGACTCGTGCGGATGTCAGTGGCAGTGGCTCGTCCTCTGAAGGGAGCTCCCTTGTGGTGGCGGCAACATCCGTGCCCCCCGCTACAACAGGTACAGCCGCCACCCAGCGCACCAGCACCGCCCTCCCAGCAGCCCCTCAGCGTTTGCCCCGTGCCCGCTCACCCAGGAAGGTGGGCATCTCCTTCGCCCCAGGCACCTCAGGCCCTGCCCCTGTCACCCCTGCTGCCCTCAGTGAGGAGGTCATTGACCTCCTGAGGACGATCATTGTTGGGCAGTCTACCCTTTTGAATGCCATCCAGGGTGTAGAAAGGGAGGTGCACCAGAGAAATGCATACCTGGAGGGCATTCATTCGGGTCAGGCTGCCCATCAGCGATCATTCAACACTCTGGCCTCAGCACTGATGGCAGCAATTGTCCCTGTCTCTAGCCTCCCCCCTCCAACTTCCTCCACCCAGACTTAATCCCCTGTACCTCTGCCTATCCCATACACACCATCAAACCAGCCTGCACACACCTCAACACCCAAGGGAAGCTCATCCAGACATAAGCACCACACATCACACAAGCATTCACACAAGCAACATCCACATACAGACATACCAACACCCACTGCCTCCACTGTGTCCCCCTCCTCCTCGTCTCCCTCCTCCCTCCCTGTCACATCTCCACTCACACTGGCATGCACAACATCTTCAGCCACTACGCCCATCACCAGCACACCCACCAGAACCCCCCGCACACGTGCAGTCACCACCCCCACTACCATTCACATGTCCCCTGTGTCCTCTCCCAGTGTGTCTGTCACCCCCTCTTCCAAGATACACAAACGCAGGCAGCCACCCACCCAACAGCCATCCACCTCACAACAGCCTCCAGCCCAAGCACCTGCACCCAAAGACACCAGACTTCAAACTCCTACAACCACAACCTCTTCCTCCACTTCCATACCTACTACACCTACCCGTCCCTCTCTTACTAAACTTATTTTCCTTTCCAAACTTGACCTCTTCCCAACAACTCCCCCACCCCGTCCATCTAAAAAGACTCCAGTCAGCACCTCAGCCACCACAACAGCGGGCCCTGTGAAGACAGTCTGCCATGGACTGTGGAGTCCCCCACCCTCAAGGGCAGACAGCTCAGTAGGGAGCCGAGGCACGGCCAGCCCACCGCCGCAAAAACATGTGAAGATTGTCAGTGCCCGGCGCGAGAGGCCTAAAACACCTGGGACCAAAATCCCTACCATGGCTCCGGCAGGGAGTGTGGTGCCACCTGGCACACCGCCAAAGGTGGGGAAGGGCCACAGGCGACCATGGAAGGCTGGGAAGGGCAGCACGCCCGACAAGACCGCCAGAAGCCCAGCTGTGCAGGAGGGCCCCACATGCCCCATCCCAGGTGGGCAGGAGGACACCAACAGGCCCGGTACTGCAGCCCAGGAGGGCCCCACCAGGCCCATCCCAGGTGGGCAGGAAGGCGCAGCCAGCCACAGGTCAGGTGGCGAATGACCTCCACGCCATGGGCTGATCCGCTGAACTGGGCACCGCCGTCTCAAGCACCGCTGAACTGGGCCCTTCATCTCAAGCACCGCTCCGCTGGGCCCTTCATCTCAAGCACCGCTGAACTGGGCCCTTCATCTCAAGCACCGCTCCGCTGGGCCTTTCATCTCAAGCACCGCTCCGCTGGGCCCTTCATCTCAAGCACCGCTCCGCTGGGCCCTTCATCTCAAGCACCGCTCCGCTGGGCACCACCGTCTCAAGCACCGCTGAACTGGGCCCTTCATCTCAAGCACCGCTCCGCTGGGCCCTTCATCTCAAGCACCGCTCCGCTGGGCCCTTCATCTCAAGCACCGCTCCGCTGGGCACCTCCGTCTCAAGCACCGCTGAACTGGGCCCTTCGTCTCAAGCACCGCTGAACTGGGCCCTTCATCTCAAGCACCGCTCCGCTGGGCCCTTCATCTCAAGCACCGCTGGCCCATTGGCGGAAGGGGCAGGCCCTCATCTGTGTCGGGCAGGGCTGCACGAAGCACTCTGGGCACTAGTCCCCCTCCAGTACCAGTGGAGACTGTTATTGACTTGAGAGACTGTGGCTTTGCACTCCCCAGGATGGCACAGTGGGCAAGCCACCCACTGTAGAGACTTGAGAGACTGTGGCTTTGCACTCCCCAGGATGGCACAGTGGGCAAGCCACCCACTGTAGAGACTTGAGAGACTGTGGCTTTGCACTCCCCAGGATGGAACAGTGGCCATGGAGGCCCCTGGTGGATCTGGCGTCGTGGACTCATCTGGCTGAGGTGCCCCCCCTTACCTTCCCCCTGAGGTGCCTGTAGTTTTGCTATCTGATGCCCCTGCAGTGTTCTCTCCGTTGGATGCAGGTATCCTGTGTGGGCTTTGCCCATGTGATTTGGGCCCAGTGGCCCACGAACAATGCCTGATACACATATCGGACTTGACAATTTATGTATATAAAGTTTTAGATGTGTGATATATTTTATACTCAGTCATACAATATATTCCAAAGTTTATAATCATTTCCTTTTGTCTTTGCATTCTTCCGGGGCGCTTGGGGGGGTAACTGTGATGTGTTGCTATGCATTGATGTGTGTGTTGTAGTGGGTGAGGGTGATGGTGGGTGTGTCGCATATGTGTGTCCCCGTAATTTTTTGCCTCCCCCCTCCCCTGTGTCGTAGGTGCAGTACTCACCGTTGTCTTCTGCGCCGGCGTTCGTGCTCCTGGTAGAGGAGCAGGAGGACAATCGCTGGGAGGATGTGGAGTTCGGGTTCCATGCTGTCCAGATTCCTCGTGGGGTGTATGGAAGTGAGCGTTTTCCGTTTGAAATGGCTGTTTCCGCCGTGTTTTTATCGGCGGGGCTACCGCCCCGGAAAAGGTGGCAGATTGGTGGGTTGTGATAGCGTGGGCGGTACATTGTCTCCCGCCTGTCTGTTGGCGGTGACCGCCGCACTGTTTGTTTGTCCTGCCGTGGCGGGTGGTGTGTTGAAGTGGCAGGCTCTGTTGGCGGTTTCCGCCAGGGTCGGAATTCCATTTTTTTTAGCGGTTTTGCCGCCGCTTTAACACCGACCGCCGAGGTTGGAATGACCCCCTTAGTGATTTTAGCAATAGGTTTTAATTTTTTAGACCTTGTTACTCTCCACCTGACGATTGGGAGCGTGTTGTGAAGTTATTTTAGCGCATATGTAGGCACATTTATTTTAGCTTGGGTCTGAGTCCTGTGCTCTCTCATCTAGTTACTTGCCATTTTATTCCTCTTATTATTTTAGCAAGGCTTCATTTTAGTGGCAGTGTTCTATTATTTTATATTAGTCGCCCTTCCAAGCAGAATTGGTATTCATTACTCTGCACGACATTTCATTCTGTTCTCACTCCAAAGCTATACGCATTAGTTCACTGAGTATTGCCGGTCCAGAGAGTAGAATGTCTACCCTACACAGAATAATGCGTTGTCATGTCAGGGCAGTTCTCAGAACAACAAGATATTTTATTATAAAACAACATGCTGCCCCCACCAACTTAGAGGGGACATTCCAGCCAGCTTGCCATCTCATGCTGCATGTCATCGCAGTTTCTGCTGAAACCTCACACTTCCTCTTTGTCTATGTGGGAAGATTCCTAGCAGACTAATAGACCTCTTTGTTATCTCTAACACAGTTATGGGGATTGGGCTTCTTTCCTGGGACTAGAAGGGCAGATTAGGGCTACCACAGCTATAGCTCTCATGTAGAAACTTGGTAGTGTAGGCAGGGATATTAGGGAGGCTATTGTGACAATATGGTGGGACTTTTCCTGTGTTTTATTTTCCTGATTACTGCTGTAATAGTGTTGTGTTTTATTGTCATAATCGCAATTCATGCCTTTCTACTTAAAACGCAGTTGTTTCAACAAAACCTATTGAACCAAGATTCTGCTTCTGTCTGTCTTTGCATTTATGAGACTTGTATAACTGAGAGAAAGGGGCATGATCTGTTGTACCACGACTTTCCTGAGGAGTCTGAGTGTCATGCGAGAGGCTGCCACAAACCACCTTTACCTTTGATACTGGTGAGGTGCTGCTAGCTAGCCAGAAGGGTTAGGCCGACAGCTGTCACACGGTGTGGGATCACACTCAATCTCCCATACTTGTGGTGGTGCCACCCAAAATCAAGCAGTCTCATTACTATAACAGGAGTCGCATTTGTAGTTGTCCACCTCCAACCCATCTCACCATATTAGAAGCATACAGTGGTATTGCACAGTCTATAATACTCTCATTTCACCCATATCCTCTGGTGTTTCTTAGGGCATCCTTAGGCAATATAAATTGGTTCCACCAATTTTGCAGATCAGTCCATACCCAACCCCCATTACTTCAATCAATCAAACATTTATAGAGCGTGACTTATCACCCAGAGGGGCTCAGTGTGCTAGATGGGGATGCGGGTCAGTTGAAGAGCCAGGTCTTACTTCAGTGGTGGACCTTCTTGTGACTGTCATTATTTGGCTATGTTTCTCTTATCTAGTAACGTGCCCAAGCCCACCACAGTATGGTCTCCTCCTGGTTCCCCCAGCTCATGCATGAGGCCAAGCAGCAATAATTTGAGGGAAGGCCTCCAAGTTCAACCCTAGCACTGCTGACAGGGTCATGAATATGGGTTGCCAGTATTACTGAATAATGGGACACCTCCAGAAAACGTGGTAAAAATCACAAACCTCCCCCAGGCATCTCATGCATGCCGTATCTGATAATATACAAGATTTCTACTCACCATAGGGGTGTAGTAGGTACAGTATAGATAATTCAGTTGGACCACTTGTAGTTTGGCTGAAATGGCCAGGGTACGCTGTGCCATACACTACTTCCTCCACTCTGCCTCAGCAAACTGACCTAGCCACCACTCTCATCGCTCCCTCAAAGGCACTAGTGTAGATGGTAAATGGTTGAACAGGGCTTTATAGATTTGGGAGATACCACCCCTGATCACTGGACCCATAAGTGTCCAAGCTTCCAGGGGCTGAACTCAGGGGGGTTCGCTAGCACCTCCAGTTGGCTGGAAAGTGCATGTTGTAGATGGAGGCACTTTGAGAGCTGTGGAGGAAGATTTTTGTTTGCAAGATCTGGAACCTTTTCATGTAATCCTCCTCCCAAATGTCAACCAGTACTGTCCTAACCTCAGAAGCCTTCCAGACATGCCACTTGGTCCAACCATCCACCTACCCATAGGGGAGTCTCCAGTGTCACCCGCCGGTCCAGTCCAGTGCAGCATCGCCTTCATGCCAGGAGAACAGATTTGGTGATGTATGGACGTGAGTGAGGGATCAGGGCTTGATACAGCATACCCATGAGATTGTCAAGGCCGGTCATTGATAGCTCCATTCTGAATGCTGGTTCTGCCCACCCCTTTCAACCAGTCATTCACTACTAGGATGTGCCCTGCCCAGTAGTACAGATAGATGTTGGCCATGGCCAGAACCCTTTCTAGGTTGATCGGACGTATCTATCATAGGAGATCCATGGGAGTTTGTCGGCCCAGAGGAATTTCCGCACTTAAGCCAGTCATTCACTGCTATGATGTGCGCTGCCCAGTAGTACTGTCATGGCCAGACCCCTGTCATCTGTGAATCAAACACATGCATCATAGGAGATCTGTAGGGGGTTTGTCAGCCCAGAGGAATTTCTGCACCTGGGAAGCCAAAGTGGCAAAGCAATGGCTGGGGAGGGGGAAAGGAAAGTTCTGTAGAACATATTGGAGCAATGGGAGGAACACCATTTTATACAGATCCACAGTGCCCAGTATACTGAAAGGCAGTTTAGCCCACCTTTCGAGATCAGCCTCAATTGTGCAGGTGAGAGTGTGGAGGTTAAGGCTTCATTTGAGGTCTAGCTCTCATTGTCCTATGGATTTCCAGGTACCGGAAGCTGAGGTGATAGATTGGCAGGGCAGGGTGCCAGGTTTTGTTGTCTCCATCTCCTCTTAGTGGGATAAAGAGTGATTTGTTCCAGTTGACCCATAGACCCGATGTCTTCCCATACATGTTGAGGATGGGTATGAGATAAGACCCTGTCTCGGCCGGACGGGCCATGAAGAGGAGCATAGAGGGCCAGTCTGTCCTCCAGTGCCATCCCCCAGTCGAATCCCTTCACCTGGGTGTGACAGTGTATCCATGACCTCAGGGGTTCCACAGCCAGGGAGAAAAGGAGAGGACTGAGGGGGGCACCCCTGTCTGGTGCCCGATGAATAGGAAATCTGGGGAATACTTCACCATTCACCCATATCTGCACCTGTGGCTCTGCAGATAATGCTTGGGCATAGGCACAGGATCTAGGTCCCAAGCCCAGTCTGGCCAATACCACACATAGGAAGTTCCAGTCCAGGGAATCAAAGGCCTTCTCAAAGTCGAGAAGCATCACTACAGTAGCGTATTGTAACTCTTTAAAGTGGGCTGGGGCCCAGTGGACTCAGTGTCTGCTGCTATGCCAGAGGATAAAGCGGCACTGGTCCGAGTGAACCAGGTGGTCAAGGATATGAAGCATGAAGCAGGATAGAGTTTTACTTCAATATTATTGAGGGACATGGGCCCATACGAGGCACATTGGTCTGGAGGCTTGCCAAGTTTCAGCAAGACGACTGTGTTCGCCAGCTCTGTCCCCAGTGGGAAATGGCCTTGGTCAGCTACTTTGAGGAGAAAGTTCAGGATAGCAGGCAGGATCTTATGTCACAATTTGCGCAGGCATTGGTATGTCCCTTAGTAGGTAAGCTGTCTCCTGTGAGGGTCGTGGCCTTGCTGCATAGACTGATATGTAGTAGGCTGCAAATGAGTTGGACACAGCAGGTCTGGTCTCTGCTCGCTCTTGTCTGGGCCAGTGATAGTGGGCACTATCTCACTGCTCGCTCTCTTGTGGCTAGCCAGTGGAAGAATCTGCTCAAGTTGACCCCCAGTCATATATTTTGCTGGTGGTGGCTTCCCAGCCCTTGTGGACCTCCCTCAAACATAGCTGTTGCTGGTCTGCCATCTACATCACCAGATGGCAGCTCAGGAGTTTTGTTAAGTTGTCCCCATTTCAAGATTCGAGCTGGAGGATCAAAGTCTCCAGAACAGAAATGCAGGTCTGAATGTCACGGGCCTGGCCCAGAATGCAGGAGTGTGCATTCCCACACAAGACAGACTTGCAGGCCCCCCCAAAGTACCCTGGGTGAATCAACCATTCCCTGGTCAGCGTCCAGGAAGACCTCCAGATCTGTTTCCAGGGCCTGGACGGTCTGCTTGTCCATGCAAAACCAGGCATTGGAACACCATGCTTGTCTGCGTCCCTCCCCCAAGGGGTCCCCCATCTGAAGAACAATGCATGGTCAGAGAGACCCTGAACCAAGAAGCAAGCCCTGTGCATGTGAAGGAGGTCTGTGGTGAGTAGCAAAAAAGTTCTGTGCGGGAAAGGGAGCCATGCCCCGCCAAAGCATGTGTATATTCATGCCTAGTAGGATTCCAGACTTGCCAGGTGTCGCAGAGTCTGTGACCCACAGTCCAGCCGGCCAGATCCCTCCCTTCCCTGAGCTCCATCTTGGGTGACCTGAAGGAGTTAAGGGGACCCATGAAGTTGTTAAACTCCCCTCCCAAGATGAACCTGCCAATCGGGAGGGATAAGATCAGGTCCCTAAACTATGTTAGCATGGAAGTAGAAAGCTACATGGGAACATACTCAAGAAGTGATATAAGGAGCATCCACCAACACAAATCTGCCTGAGATGTTGCAGATCACCCGAGATACTGCCAGTGGCAAGGAATTGTGGAGAAGAACTGCCACCCACTGGAGCCTCAATGAAATCCTGAGTGATAAAATCTGGCATACCTGTATTTGAACAGGAAAGAGGAGTTGGTCCCCAGAAGGTAGGTCTCCTGAAGAAGTACCACTTGGGGGCCTTGTCTGCGGAGGAACTGCTGTACGCCTCCTTGCTTAATGTTATCTAACACACATTGCCATGTCTAGAGCGTGAACAACGTCATGGCAGGTTGGAAAGCGTCAGTGTTTGCTGCGGGTGGGGTACAGCAGGACTGTATGAGGCATTTTATGAACCCCCACTTCTGCCCGCCACTTGGCGTGGGGCTGTGGGACATGTGGTGCCAGGGAGCCAAGTTGCTAAGTGTAGTGCCTGTGGCAGTAACAATGAACAAAACAACACAAAAAACAAAGCCTGATCACCCAAACAGAAGCATCTGTCGCCCAAACATGTCCCATAACAGTGGTAGGCAGAGAAGGAAACTGGACTCCGGGTCCCCCTCCTGAGACTCCTGGCCTCCAAGAACGGGAAAATGATATAGCAGTACTAGTATGCCAGTGCAAAATAGTAACAGAGCAGTACTTTGTATACCAAATACTGGGGTCAGACATGGGCATTCTTCGGTGGGGATGAGGACAGTTCAATGTGACCATCTCCGTAGCAGGTGGGGCAGAGATTGCCTGGGGTGTTGCAGCAGTTCCGAGGGCCTCTGCAAGAATGCTTCTTACTCTGTCTCCCTTTTCACCCTCCTCCCAGTAGGGCCCCACAAGTGGGCCAGACTGGCTACTGCAGCAGTGAGCCCTGCCGAAATTGACATTGTTCTGTTTCCAGGCATCACCCGGAGAGTCATCGGAGTGGGACTTGCCCTTAAAGACCTGCAGGAGCGCCGGGAAAAGAAACATGTATTGGAGAGCATTGGACCGGAGCTTGTGTTTGACTTGACTATTAAACTTTCCATGGGACTGAACCTGTCTCATGGAGTCTGGCAACAAATTTTTTTGACTGGATTGGTAAGTAAATTGGCCTTTAATCCTCGCCTCTTGCAGGAGTGTTTCTATATTATGATAGTTCAAAATCTTGGTGATTCTGGGTCACAGGGGGCCCCTGGAAGAGGCCACTGTGTGAGGGACCTATGGGCTCCTTCGACTATAAAGCATTTCAACAGACGACCAGGATGTATCCAGGGTATTAGAAGTGGAGGTTGCTCCTGTGGCTTCTATTTTCAACGTCCTCCACCCTGGGCAGTAAGGGCCACAGACGTGCGGTTAGGCGAGTCACCTCTGTTTTGAGCTCACGGAATGCACCTCTCTGCCCCAAAAACCCTTTCTGTGGTATTGTGTAGATGTTGGCGTAGGACAGCCACATCCACCCAGACCTCTTCTGTATCAAATCAAATCAGATGTCTAGAGAGCTCATATCACCTGCGAGGGTATTCAGGCTCTGAGAGCGCCTGCAAAATTCAGCTGAACAGCCAGGTCTTGAGTCCTTTCCTGAATTCTAGGATGAGGTCTGCTGGTGAGGAGGGAGGTCATTCATTTTTTGCTTAGGCCGACATCACCAGCAGTTTATCTCATCCCATGTTGGAGCCTGGGGCCTCAGAACATTGGACAGTTGGAGTTCAGGTGCCGCTAGGGGCCCTAGTAATGCGTGCGATGCCCACCTACTGACTTGCCAGCCCAGGGCCAGTCATGGACCATGCAGCAGGAGAAGCGGCAGGAGAAGCCGGGTCCACAGGAGCAGATTCTGCAACACAAACTAGAACCAATTGCCCCCCCCCCTCCCCCCCAATCCTCACTTCAGTCTCCTGGACTCTCCTACCATCCGGGCCCCTGTGATTGCAAGCAGGTGAGTGCCTCGTGTCCTGCCAGTTGGGTTCATGGCCAGGTCGCTCTGCGTCTGTCATACTGTCCGCGACCCAGTCAGTGTCCCCAAAGGGAAGGATCTTACAGACCTGTCTGCCCTCCCAATGAAATCCTTCTCAGGTTGAGGGAGGGAGGCTCCACTGCGCAGCTGAGGCCGGCATGCTGTCTTGGCTAGTCCTGCCAGAGGCAATGCTAAGGAATGAGGCTCAACTCCCCAGGTCAGTGCAGGAATCTGTTGAATGGTTCATTTGGGCCCGGTAGATGCCATCTCCTCAGGTGCCCAGTCAGGGTGGGAGCCCAATGCCAGCACCGGCAATGCCAAGAATCAGCTGGGGCCTGAGTGGGAGCTCAAAAGTATGCGACTGCCATCTTGGCTGTCCTGACTCTACCTCTGCCCAAAATGAGCATTATTAATAGTATACAAAGCAATTCATCTACATTTGAATCCCCAGGTGCATTCTCATATAGAACTACTGCAGTACTACAAATTTGCTATGACAAGTTAAAGTTTGTTTTCTTGGTTTATGATATCTGGTCCTTCATTAGGCCTCAATGCCATCTTCACCACGTTGGGTGTCACACCATCATGTTCATTCTAGGTTTATATTTCTACCTAACACTACGACTGTTCTTGAAGAAGGGCCTCTAGCATTGTTACCATTTTTCAAGGCCCTTCCTCTTGCAGGTGGTATTTTTTCATTCAAAATGGTTCTCTGTTTACGTAGTGTATTTTGCCACCGCTGGACAACTTCAGGTCAGAGAGACTGAACCAATATTCACGTACTTTGTTAATGCTAAGAGGGTAGGGTTATGTGATGATTCATAAATCTGTAATTTGATTTGTTGAAATGTAATTCTTTGCTCACACTATGGTGAGTTTGCAGTTCTTATGTTTTCTTATGGTGAAAATGGCTATATAAACCCTTTAATTTGATTGTGAGACAGGTTTATGGTCTCTACTGTAGATGCTATTCGATTTGTTACTGATTTTGCTGCCCATTTGAGAATTAGGGTCTGATTTAGAACTCGGAGGATGGGTTACTCCGTCACAATGGTGCTGGATATCCCATCCGCCAAAATCTAAATCCCACGTCACCATTGTGAAGGTGTAACCTGTCCACTGATTTCTAAATCTGGCCCTTAGTCTATTGATTTTGCCTATTATTCTGCATTGTTACTATTTCTGAGAGCTTTTATGGCAATGATATTATGCATTTAAATGAGATTTGCTGCATATTTTCTTTCCTATTTCTGTGTCATACCCTTTTGAAGTTTGTAATAAACCTTAATAGTTTTTCTAAATTCCGGTCTATAGTTCACTTTTTGAGTCAGTCCTTTCTTTATTTGACTGTATTTTCAAATGCTGTTTGAACCTTTTAACGTAATGCAGTGCAAATAACTGCATTGCCTTACTCTCCCCTGGGGAGGTATTGTTGTGTGGTTGTTCCCATGCTACTCCCATGGTTTTTGACACATTCCCAGATTCATCAGAACTGGTAGTGCTGGGAATGTGCCAAAATGATAAGGTGATAAGAGGAGAAATATTGCTATTTCTCCTGTTACCTCCTCTTCTTACGTGTGCTGCATTCTGCAGCACACATAGAAAGAGGATTCTGCCTCTCAGGATTGTTTTTTGTGGAAGTAGGTGTCCTTTCCTGCACAAAAACAATCCTCCATGCAATGCTGGCACCCTTGCAACATGGTGTAAAGGTGCCTGCGTTGGCTGTATGCTGACAAAAGGGTGGCAGCACATGGGAAAAGGCAGGAATGCGCCGTATTGCCTTAAATATCCCCTTTCTCTCTCATGCAGTTCAGCACAGCAAGGTGACTTGGTGCGCTGCACTGCTTGCAGTTCTTATAAATAGGCCCCACAGTGTTTTGGTAACAGAGCCTGATTATTGAGATAATAGATGGTTTTAGAAACTATTTTTGTCCTTATGCCCAGACTGCATTTTCTTCTGCATTCCCAAAGTACACTTTTAGATTAATTGCAAAATCTGGAGCACCATATGTCCAGTGGTGTTCCAATGCTGTTCCTGAGCAAAAGGATTTGGAGTATTAGTAGGGCAGATTGACTCCTGAGATTGAGAGCGTGTGTTTCGTAATGCTAGTGATGCATCGTGAGATTTGTAGTTGAGAGTGCAGATCTGTGTGAGTCATAAATTGTTATGCTCTGTGTAAGTACTTGGTATCACGCTGTTGACTCTGGGTTAAGTTGTATTTGTCATATTGGTCAATTGTGTCACAAAAATGTGGGTTTGTTATTTATCGGTTAAGGTGATTGGATTCATAATGATCCAAGATGTTAAGATATTGTTGAATTTGTTTGCAAAGTGGTAGAGTGATTTGCAATTCACCTTATTCACACAGATTAGAGATTTTCTAAACTAACCAGTTTTCTTTCGGGATTTGTGTTTTGTGTGTCTAATCTGGGATGATGTTACTTGATCTTCGGTGCACTGGTGTGAGCTCACTAATCAGAGGCTGTTTACCGTAGAATGGGAGTCTGCTTTAGTGATTGACAGGTGCTGCAAAGGTACTAGTCTTGTTCCTCCTGATTGCATGATTCTTTCCATTTATTTTCTGATTTTCTCCTGCCTAGGTTTAGCAGACACATTTTATTTTGTTTTATTTGTGTGTGTTCAGAGGCAAAAGGTATTGCATTGTTTTCTGTATTCATGGAAAAGTTGTGGTGCAGTTGGCTGACTGATGCTGAGAATAGTGCTAGGATTGTTTAGACGTTATCATGGACATGCATAATCATTGGTTGTTTGCTGCTGTAGCATAGTCATTGGTTGTTGCTCCTTTATTTGTTGAGGTTTTTGTATTATTTTGAATGAAAATTATGGGTGCTGTACTGAAAAAGCCTAACGCTCCTAGAGTATCTGTTATGGAGGGACAGAAGATTCATCTTGAGTGTTCACCTGCATCCACAATGCTGATGGATGTCAGACTTTATACTTGCAAATACCTGACAGATTGACATGAATATACCTCTGGTGACAGGGAGGTACAATTTCCTTAAGAAGGCACCTTTACTACTAGAAAGCTTGAGTTCCTAAGACACACAAAGTGTGAGAGAATGCCGCAACCTAGGCCTGCACAATTTCATTGTTGCGAGCCACTCACCTGAACTCCAGGTGGTTCCGATAGGGTGACTGTTAGAAATGGGGTCTTTGGTTGGCAGTCAGGTTACCCCCTGTCCAAGCAAGGACCCTCACTCTTGTGAGGGTAAGTCATACACAATCCAAATTATCCTGTGCCCACCCTCTGGTAGCTTGGCACTGAGCAGTCAGCCTTAACTTAGAAGGCAATGTGTAAAGTATTTGTGCAATAAATCATGCAGTAACACAGTATAACACCACATAAATACACCACACAATATTATCTAATATACAATATTTATCTGGTTAAATGCAGGTCAAAATGATCAAGATTTGATAAGTACACGTTGAAGTATCAGAGAATGGTAAAAAAAAGAGTCTTAAGGTCTTAAAAAGCAATAAGGCCCATATTTATACTTTTTTAGCACCGCATTTGCGCCGCTTTTTGACGCAAAAGTGACGCAAACTTACAAAATACAATTGTATTTTGTAAGTTTGCACCGCTTTTGCGTAAAAAAAGTGACGCAAATGCGGTTCTAAAAAAGTTTAAATATGGGCCTAAGTGTCTCTTGCAAGCACAAGGTACCTGGTTTGCGTCTAAATTATCCGCAAAGGGCTGCAGAGGAGATGCATGGAAAACGGGGAGGTGTACGTCAGTTTCTTCGGGAACACACAAGATGGTGCGTGAATATTTTTCCACGCACTCAGGGCCTTGCGTGGATTTGGATCCGCTTTGGTTTGTGGGCTATTTGGATGCCCCGGGGACGATGCAGAGAAATCCTGGGCTTGCAAGTCAAAGTCACAAGAGCTGAGTCGATCCGGTGGGCGATGTGAGGAAATTTCAGTCGTACGGCAGGTGCTGTGCCGATTATTCTTGCAGGAAGTTGGGCTGCGTCACTCCGGCTCGGCTATGCGTCGATCCAGTGGGCGTGGGTCAAAGTTCCAGTCACAACGCTGGCGCTGCACTAATCTCCTCTCGGGGAGCTGGGGTGCATCGTTCCGGTTCAGGTTGCAGTGATTTTCTCACTGCGATGCAGGCTTTGCGTCGTTTCTGGCAGGCTGTGCATCGAATTTTCACTGCACAAGGTGTGCAGAATGGCGTCTTTTTGGCCCTGAGACTTCAAGGAACAGAAGGCAAGCTCTATCCAAGCCCTTGGAGAGTACTTCTCAGCAGAGCAACAGGGCAGCAAGGCAGCAGGGCAGCAGTCCTTTGCAGAAAAGCAGTCAGGTGATCCCTTTGGGCAGCCAGGCAGTTCCTCTTGGTAGGTTGCAGGGTCTGGTTCAGAGCTTCTTCGCCAGTGGTATGCTGTTGAGAAGTGTCTGAGTTGGTAGGGTCAGAGGCCCTGTTTAAATACCCAAATGTGCCTTTGAAGTAGGGGAGACTTCAAAGAATGGCTTAGAAGTACACTGAGCCCCCTATCAGTTCCATCCTGTCTGCCAGGGTCCCAGTAGTGGGTTTGGCAGTCCATTGTATGAGGGCAGGCCACTGTCCTTTCAAATGTAAGTATTAGGCCAGACGTGGATTGTAAGGCACAGAAGGATTTAAGTGCAGAGAAATGCTAACTTTCTAATAGTGGCATTTGTAAAATAGTAATATTAAATTCAACTTCATCAGTCAGCAGGATTTTGCATTACCATTCAGGCCATACTAAATATGACCTTGTTGCTTCTTTCAAATCAGAATCTACCACTCAGACAGTATATGAGGGTAGCCCTAATGTTAGCCTATGAAAGGAGCAGGCCTCATAGCAGTGTAAACCGAATTTAGGAGGTCTACACTACCAGGACATATAAACTACACAGGTGTATGTCCTGCCTTTTATCTACATAGCACCCTACCCTATGGGGCCTACCTTAGGGGTGACAGATATGTAGAAAAAGGTGGGTTTAAGGCTTGGCAAGCACTTTTAAGAGCCAAGTCAAATTGGCAATGAAACTGCACACACAGGCCTTGCAATGGCAGGCCTGAGGCATGATTAAGGGACTACTTATGTGTGTGGCACAATCAGTGCTGCAGGCCCACCAGTAGCATTCAATCTACAGGCCCTGAGCACATGTAGTGCACTTTACTGGGGATTTATAAGTAAATTAAATAAGACAATTAGGTAGGAACCAATGTCACCATGTATTCAGGAGGAGAGCATATGCACTTCATCACTGGTTAGCACTGGTAAAGTGTTCAGAGTCCTAAAACCAGCAAATACAGTGTCCAAAAAGTGGAGGGAGGCAGGAAAAAAGTTAGGGGTGACCACTCTAAGGCTGTCAGGTCTAACAGTGACGATAATCCCCCAATCCAAATGAGAACTGACAGGGCAGCAATGAACGACACACTGCATCCCTAGGAGTTTCCAAGGTGGAATTGGGATGAGAGATAAAGAGAGAAATAACAGGGTTTCTGCATATTCGGATTTCTCTACTCTAGGCACGGCTGGGATCAAGGATATCTGAATTCTGGTTCTGGATTTAGGGTACTGGCAATAAGGATTATTCAGATACAAGGGTCTAGACTCAGATTTCCCTGTAATGAAACCACGCTTTAAAACAGGAAAAACTAAACAGCAGGCCCGAACCAGGTGCAAGGAAACACATGGGGAAAACAGAGGAACTCGTTAGTCATTATTGTAATTACACAAGTTTCTCAACTGTCTTTTTTCCATTAGGAGGATCAATTAGACAACCAGCAGTTGTCAACAGTTGAAATGTGCTTCCTGGCTTACCTGGGTGAGCCCAGGTGTTCAGAAGTTATCTTGATAACAAGCATTGGTCCAGATCTGCTTTAAACATTGCCATTATCTTAGTAACTGAATTGCCAAGTTACACAAAGGCATAACATGATTCAAACTGGTACTGTGATGAAAAGAAAATAACATCTCCGATATCACTCATATGGGGTGGGGGGGCAAGGCATTACTAGCCCTGCTCACAGCTGGGACCATGACAGTTGCCCTTCCCAAATGCCGACAACAGGCTGAGGTTGAGTGGCGTTCCAAGCATAGAAACGTTGGATCAGACAAGGGGCCTGGACAAAGGAGGCTGGTTCCCAAGAGCATTCAGAAGGGGAGTAACCCTTCCAATCAATCAAAAAATATTTTTTTCCTCGAATGCGTTTTGTGTCTCGGATACGTTGTACTTCATATTATTTATGATCTCCTACCACCACTTGGGGAGGACGTATCTCCTTTTTTGTGTTTGTGGATGACTTGGTTTGATAAGAGAAATGTGAAACACTGTAAGTATAGCATATTCATCTCGTAAGTGTAAACGTACTGTGACATGTGTCAGAATCTCAATAATCGGTAAAGGACCTATGAATAGTGGTTGAAGTTTCCTTGGGCCCTGAAGTTTGGTGTTGCGAGTGGATAACCACATCATGTTTCCTTTCTTATATGTAGGTTCATGGAGTTCTACGTTTATCAGCTTGTGCTTTCATGATTACTTTGTTTTGTGCTAAACATTTACAGGCTTGTTCTTATGTGTCTTGTAATGTCAGTAATCTTTCAGAGACTGAAGACATTAGCTCTGGTCTGTTGGACAGCATCACTGGAAGGGACCATGGATGATAACCGGTGAGGAAGAAGAAAGGAGAGCACCCCAAGGCTGTATGAACATTATTATTATATGAGAACTCAGCCAATGGTAGGGCCTGGTCCCATTGACTAGTAAGAGTGGAGGTTAAACACCTAAGGATCTGTTCTAAAGATTGGTTGACTCTCTCTGTTTGACCATCTGTTTGGGGATAATAGGATGTCGGACGAGCCAACTCAATTCCTAATGTAGTACATTGGACTTTCCAGAATTTTGACGTGAATTGTGAATTGTGAATTGCGATCTGAAGTAATCTTAATTGGTAATCCAAGTAACCTAATAATTTGTTGTATGAATATGTCACTAAACTACACGACTGAGGGTATCTTTCTGAGGGGAATGAAGTGGGCCATTTAGGATAACATATCTACTACTACCAGAATGGTGGTAAATTTGTTAGATTCCGGTAAATCAGTGACAAAATCCAAACTGATCGAATGCCAAGGAGCTGATGGAATGGGTAATGGCTGTAGAAGACCCAAGGGTGCTAAGTGTTGTGTCTTATTGCGAGCACATGCAGGTCAACAATTTACATAATTCAGAACATCTTTTTGAATACTTTCCCACCAGAAATTTCTTAAAATGTTCTCTAGGGTCTTCTGGATACCCAGGTGCCCAGCTAAGGCCGAGCCATGGAGACATTTCATGATTTGGTGTCTCAAATCTCCTTGTGGTATAAACATCTTTTGGTCATGAAAAAGGTAACCTTTTATGTTATGTTTTGGGTTGAACAACCAATCCCGGATCATAACTGTTTGTAGTGCCTTCTTAAATTAAGTCAAGAAAGTATCAGCTATTGTCACTGCCACAATCTTCCCAGAGGGTACAATACTAGGAGGGGGTGTAGAGCTCTCCTTAGCTTCTTTTTGCCCTAACCTAGACAAAAAGTCTGATTGTAATTGGTTTGTTCCAGGATGATAAGTGATAAGGAAATCAAAATCATTAAAATAGTGTAGCCAACACATTTGTCAAGGTGTGAGAGCTTTTATTGAAGTAAAGAATTGTAAGTTCTACTGATGTGTGAAAATTATAATGGTGTGTTTTGCCCCCAATAAGTGATGCCATTCTGCAAAAAACACCTTGATGACCAGTAACTCCCTCTCTGCTGCTGTGAAGTTTTGTTCAAGAGAAAGTAGCTTTCTAGAATAATACGCTAAAGGGTACAGATGGCCAGTCTTCTGATTTCTCCGAGATCACCCCACCAATGGCTTTTTGTGAAGCGTCCACCTCAACAAACAAATGGCTGATCTGGATGTGACAGATTGGGAGCTGTTGTGAATTTCTGCTTTAAGGTTTGAAAGGCCTGTTCAGCCACTTCTGACCACAAGAATCTTTGTCTTTTCTTTAGTAACTGAGTAATTGGTAGCACAATATCTGAAAAAAGCAATAGTTGACAAACCCAAGAACTCTCTGGATTTCTTTAACAGAAGTAGGTAATAGCTAAGAAAGAATGGATTCTACCTTTTGTGGGGCCATTGTAACACCTTCCGGGGACAGATGGTAACATAAAAATTCCTCTGACCTGGAGTGAAATGTATATTTACCCAATTTGCCATGCAGATAATGCTCTCTCAAATTCTGAAGAATAGTTCTTACGTGCAGGACATGATCCAGCTCATTCTTAGAGAAAATCAAAATATTGTCTATGTAGACAATTGCATAAACCTCCAAGAAGTCATTGAGAAATGTGTTGATAAAATACTGAAATGCTGCTGGGGCATTACAGAGACCAAAAGGCATTACAGTGTACTCAAATAGGTCACATTTTGTTCTAAAGGCCGTTTTCCAATAATCTTCAGCTTTAACACGTATGAGGTGGTAAGCACTGCAAAGCTCTAACTTTGTATAGATAGTGGAGCCACATACTTGATCTAATAGTACAGGAATGAGTGGGTATGGGTAACAATTTTTACTGGTGGCCTTGTTAGCTGCACAAAAGTTTATGCAGAGCCGTAATTCCCCATTCTGTTTTAAGACAAAAAAGAGGGGTGAGGAAACGGGTGAGGTGGAATGCCTTATGAATCCTAGCTTTAGCATTTCATCCAAATATTTACATAAATGTTTGGTTTCTGGCTTGCTAAGAGCATAAATTCTACTGCATGGGAATACTGCCCCAGGAATGAGATCAATTCTGCAGTCATACACCCTGTGAGGTGGTAACTGGGTTGCTTTGATAGGATCAAAGACATCTGAAAAGGCATGATATTCCTCTGGTAATGTGTTAGGGTGAGAATGATGTGCAGTCACACAATGAATTAGTATGACTGGTTCCTGAGCTTCTTGATAATACATTGTCCTACAAAAAGGGGAATCCAAGGACCCAATCTCTTTTTGGGTTGTGATGCTCAAACCAGGGGATGTCTAGAATCAAACCAAAAGTTATTGTGTCAGTAAGATCAAATATTACATGTTCTGTGTGACCCTTAGACCTAACCAAGGTCAGTGGTATGGTATTAAACCGTATCAGTGCAGCGGAAGGAGTTGAACCATCAACTGCCCTCACAGGTTCTGATTGATTTTGTCACCCAGTGTTTCAGCCAGTGACCCCCTGGAGTCAATGAGAACAGGAAGATTGTCTTTTTTGTGGAGATAGAATGAAAGTCATTGAAATTGTTATGTGTCCTAGGACTCGTTTAATAACATTAGTCACATATTGCGAGATCTGAGGAACTATAACTCTCGAAGAGGTGATCTTGTCAGTCTTAAAGAGTGTTAATTGTCCTGTACTGTCATCTGTATCTATGCAGATTAAGGTATTTTTCTTTTTAGGCTTGGCAGTACAGTCTTGGGCAAAATAACCAGGCTTGAGACAATAAAGACAAAGATTAGCCTTATGTTGTCTGTCCTTCTCTTCTGATAAGGCCCCTTGATACCTCCAATTTGCACGAGTTCTGATGCCTTTTCATCCTTTTCTTTTCCTTCTGTTTTCAGGGCTGCTACTCTTGTGTCATTTCGTGCCCGCTCCCTTCTACGTTCACGTAGTCTATGATGCATTTTAACAACCAAATCAATCAATTCTGTGCAGTTCTCAGGTAGTTCTAAAATGTGTGCCAGTGAGTCTTTTAAATCTTCCTTAAGAACTCTATAAAACAAGGATGTACGTTTTTCCTCAGGCCAATGTGTTTCAGAAATAAGGCAGTAAAATTGAGTGATATCGGTTAAAAGATCTTTAGAGTCCTGTCGCAAATTTATTAGCTCATTGTCGCTGGACTGAATTAAAATATGTTGTGCAAAGAGGCTATTCATCCCTGCCTTAAATTCTGTGAAATTGTATAGGATAGGGTCATTAGTTTCTATCAACAGAATGGCCAAATTAGTGGCCACATCATCCGCATAAGAAATAATAAAGGCAACTTTAGCTGCATCAGAGTTACAAATCTGGGGCTTACAAATTAAATGGCACTGACTCATGAATATTGCAAATAGTGCGCTATCTCCATTAAATCTTTCTGGGTTAGCCAGAGGAAATGGACTAGGAGGTATGACTAACATGTACGTTTTGGTCTTGGACGAGATGAGGGATTGGTTGCCACAGGGGTTTTTAAGTATTACCAAACATATGTGGGCTCAAGACTGGGCGATTCCCTTTTTGTGAAGTATTCTTCTACTGTGTGAATTCAGTTTTGCTTCTGATTAACTCATCCCTTAAACTCACATTCCCCTCTTTTAGGTGTTGAACTTCTATCTAAAACTGTGCGCAATATGTCAGTAAACTAGGTAGTCTCAGAAGGGGTCTCTGCTAAGGCTTGGAGTAAGGTGTCCATGGTGATGTTGTCGCCCAAAGAGAACACTGTTTTTTGTGGCTTAGCCTTCTGTTGAATCCAGGTGGTTCAGATGATAATCCTTGAATCCCAATGGGATCTGACAGGGCAGCAATGAAGGGCACACTGCAACCCTAGGAGCTTCCAAGGGTAAGGGGGTTAGGTTGAGGGAGAAATACCAGGACTTCTGCATATTCTGATTTCTCTACTCCAGCCAGTGCTAGGCTCAAGGATATCTGGATTCAGGATACTGGTAATCAGGATTATTCAGATACAAGGGTGTGGACTTAGATTTCCCTGCAATGAAACCACACTTTAAAACAGGAAAAACTAAACAGATCTTCGGCATTAACTAATGTCAAATCAACATACCAAAAATTCACACTACATACATTCCCCATGTGTTTTGAGTATTATCCAGGAATTATCCAGGAATTATCATGAACTGGGATTATCATATACAAACCTACTTCAAATTCTTCAGTAGTTCAAGGTTCATGTGCAAATAAGAAATGTCAATCAGATTATTGTTCTCAATTGTCCCAAAATTCTTTAGAACACCAACATCAGAATCTGATTGAGAAAACATGGATTGAAAACCAACTATGAGCACAGGATCCAGGAAGGCACATCAATTACAAGAAATAGGACTTTTCTTTAATATAGTCTTTTCAGTCACAAAATTGATTCAAATATTATTGCTGGCTTTAGATAAATTTGATTTATCAACAATGATCAAGATCCCAAATTAAATAGAAAAACTCATGTTACCTTATTGGGGTGACTCGTATCTTTTTGCCAGTACAAGAAATCAGGATGTGAGAGATGAATTGCAAGCTGCCTGACTTTTACAGGTACTGTGGTAACTATGGAAAAGTTTGGAAATACTAGGTCAGAACTCAGGAAGTGTGTCACTGCGAGGAGAAGCCTGACACTGCGAAAGTATGGATGCCGCTGCGAAGAGAGGACTGTCACCCCGAAGGGAAGGCTACCTCAGCCTGGAGACAGGTAAGCATTTCTTCCAAGTTAAACGAGGCTAAGCAGGATTTAATCTGAAACGCCGGCTTTTATAGGAACCTGTTATTAATTATTATTATAATTGCACATGTTTCTCAACTGTCTTTTTCCATTAGGAGGATCAATTAAAGAACCAATAGTTGTCGACAGTTGACATGCTTCCTGAATTACCTCGGTGAGGCCCAGGTGGCTGTAGACAGTTAACATGTGCTTCCTGGATTACTTGGGTGAGGCCCAGATGTTCAGAAGCTATCTTGACAACAAGCATTGGTATAGATCTGCTTTAAACATTGCCATTATGTTAATAACTGAGTTGCCAAGCCTCACAAGGTTTGAAAGGCATAACGAGATTCAAACTGGTACTGTGATAAAAAGAAAATAACATCTCTGATATCACTCATAAGGGGGGTGGAATAAGGCATAATTAACCTTGCTCACAGCTGGGACCATGACATTGATGCATTGAGGGAATGGATTGCAATGACCATAGCAATGTGTCAATGAATGGAATCAAAGTGAGACTTTCAGAAAAGAGCATGAAGAGAGAAGTGGTGAGAGTTTTCCCTGAAATATTTAATGAGTCAGACAAAAAGAAATATGAACATGGTGAAAGAGGAAGACGAAACAAAAATAAGGAAAATGATTCAGATGAGGAGGATAATTTATTACATGGCCTATTGGATTCTAGGCTTCTTCCTTACACAGTTTAGGCACAAGGACCAATGGTACCAGATTTGGGTGTGAGTAGTGCGCTAATTAAAGTACGCAGGGCACAACAATGCTTGCAGTACCAAGTGGAAGTATAACTGTAAGTGCAAGCACTCTACCTGAGAGTACATTACCAACTTTATCTGGTTTGGCTGTGAATACAGAAACTACTGTTTCTGTTGTAGAAGCTGTAGCCACTGCACCATCTGAGACAAGGAGAGAGAGAACTTAACATTACTAATCGGAGAACTGAATTTGGAGAAATGTTACAGGGAACAATTGGTTTGGGCAGAATAATGATATACAATTTGGATGAATTGAGGTACTTAATCAGAGAAGCAGCAAGGTGTGCACTGGGCACATGATAATCTTGAATATTTAGCTGAGGAGTTTGGAGTCCATATAAGCAGAACACAGAGGTTACTGGAAAATTACAAAATGAAATTGAGTGAAGCAGAAATAGCGGATATGGGTCTAGTAACTTTGCAAGCACACATAATAGAGTACATAAAAGATTGGAGTGATTTTAGAAAATACTGGGTCAAGTTGGTAAAGACGTCTAGTTCTAAAAAGAATAATATTGACAAAAGAAAGAATGCCCATTTGATGATGAGTGACCCAGAATCAGCAACATAATTTCCTTTATTGATAATACATGGAGGGAATTATGTGCATGTTCCTTGGTCCAGAGGTGAGCTCTATGCCTTATGCCACATTTTCCAAACCTGAGTGAGGAACATGATTAGTGATATAAGGAGGTTCACAGATTGTTGTCAATTAAAAAAATGTTTGAACTGATTTGAATTGTTGTTCCTAGTGATTTATGGGCAGAATGCATAGCGACTGTTTGGCCGACACAAAAACCAACAAGGGTTCTGCATATTAGTGCTCCAGCTGATTTGGTTTTGGAAAATACAGAACAGTGAATAAGCATTTGAAAAAAAAGGTACTGGAGAAGCCTGAAAGGGAAGGCATTAGTGGATATGTATCAGCTTTCATTTTAGGTTTGCATATGGAGCTTAGCTCGCCTATTCAAAAGTGTAATGTGTTGGCAGATGAGAATGGATTAGCGTATTGATGAGATATTGAAGTATGCCAAATACTGTAGTGACTGTTTTGACATAAAGCAGAAACAAGTCAAAGAGAAATCAATGATTGTGCAGACTAAGCAGATTCAGAGAAACAATCAAAATCAGATGGTGAATTCTCATTCAGATTTTGTGCAGTCTGAAAATTCTGGTGTGAAAGGGATGCACAGGATGCAAGGAGTTGCAACGAGGAATTAGATAGCGCAAATGCAGGCTGAGGGTCTATGTAGAGAGTTTGTGAACAGTTCTGGAATTAATGTGAATGTTAATGTGCTGAAGAAGAGCACTGTTTGTCACATCTGCAGGAAAATCAGGTAGTGTAAGGGTGAATGTAGGCAGAACCCAGATCAAACTCAAAATGATTTTGTTCCCCATATGCAGCGAAATGCAAATCAGGTAAAGATGCAGTTTGCTACCCCAGCCCAACAGACTCCTATGTAGAATGTGCAAAACCGGGGGCAGGTTCATAAAAATATGTCCATAACTCCAGTGTTGCATCAAAACATGAGAATCAAATGCCATACAATCCAGGGTATAGGCAAGAATCCATTGATTCCGAGCAATGATTTTCCTCAGTTTTACCGGATGTGACAAATTTGCATTGGCTGTACCTGTGTGTGTGAGATGAGGAGGTAAGGATTGCATGCTTGGTGCAGTCCTAGAGGTAGACCAGAGTGGGCCTTGTATAGATGGTAGGTGAATGGCCACCACATATCATTTCTAATCAACTGGTGCTACCTGTTTTGCGGTTTGTTCAATGGAGGTTCCAAACTTACTCCTTTCAGGAAAAGAAGCCCAAGTTGTAGAAATCAGCAATAAACAGATTTCTAGTTAGGTCAAAGTATATTTTCTGGTTAAAATATGGTTAATGGAGAACAGTTTCCAATTTATACTGTGCAACTCTGTCCCGTTAGAGACTTGCTTTGCAAAATGAACTGCATAATTGATTGCACACCTGATGGTGTTGAAATTAAAACCAAAGATGAAGATTCATTATTGTAAAATAAAATCACAAGAGTCGAGAGTTCAGTTCTTCAAAATATCACCACCTCTTGATTTAAAAGACACAGTGAAAGAAGAGGTACGAAATTTCACACAGAATTAAATAAGACTGATAAAAGTTCAAAACTAGTCACTATGCAGGTCAAACCAAATGCAGTTTATCCCAGAGTTCACCAATGTAATCTTTCACAAGAAGCAGAGGAAGGAATAAAGCTCATCATAGACAAAATGTTAGAGTAGGTCATTGTATTGTAGGTGCTTGGTAGTCCTTGCACCTCTCCTGTGAGAGGCATAAAATAATGAGTGGGGGTTAGCTCAGAACCTAAGAAAATTATTGGAATTGTAGGCCAATGCTGTCTGCTGTTATTACATCCTGCTGTAATAATGTTTCAAATTCCTTAGATGCAGAATAGTACAAAGTCATCAACTTGTGCTAAGCGTTGTTTTCCATTTCTCCACATGAGAACAGCCAATATCCTTTTACATTTCAGTTTCCGAAATAAAGGGCCTGATTTAGAGTTTGGTGGACGGGTTATTCCGTCACAAACATGACGGATATCCCATCCACTGTATTATGATGTTGATAGTAGAATCGTAATACGGCGTACGTGATATCCATCACATTTGTGACAGAGTACCCCATCTGCCAAACTCTAAATCAGGGCCAAAGTTCTCATTTGGTGTCGAATTTCACAAGGGTATACAGAACGTCCCTCAATCTTTAGTCAAATTCTAAAGAAAGATTTGGAAAGTTTGCAGCTACCCTGTAACTCAGTGTTAGTGAAGTATATTTATGACCTATTAGTGGCATCAACGACCAAAGAAGATTGCAAATTAGATGCAATTGTAGTCTTGAACCATCTTGCTGACATTGCTCACAAAGTCTCCCTAACACAATTGTAGTACTGTTAAAAGAAAAGTAGTTTACCTTGGTCACCATATTGAGAAAGAGGAAATGAAAGTATCAACAGGATGTATTACTGCAATCCTGGAGATGAGTCTTCCAACTATCCAGAAGGAAGTGAAGATGTTTTGGGGATGGCTGGCCACAGTTGTCAGTGGATTCTAAACTTTTGCCTGATTGCAATGCTTTTAGTGAGGCTCACTTGCAGTGGTATCAAGGATATTTGATGGGAAATGTATGCAGGGCTTCCGGAAATTTAGAGAACATCTTTGTAGCACTTGCTCTTGAAATCCCCGATTATGAGAAAACGTTTTTGCAATTCTGCAATGAAAAGGAAAGGTGTGTGTTGTCCATGTTAGTTCAGAAGCATGGTGGGGTAATGTGGGCTGGCACTTCTCGTCTGCATTAAATCTAGCAGTCGCAGCTCTTCCCTGTTATTTGAAAGCAGTTGCAGCTGTTTGCCTTGAAATAGAACAGAGTGAAGGAATTTTCATGGGGGGGTCATATTCTCATGTGTTTGTTCCTCATTCAGTTGAAATTTTGCTGGCTCGTACTCAAACTCAGAATTTGACAAACAGCACCTTACAAAATATGAGCAAAAATACTGCCAGCTGAGCACATTTCAGTTAAAAGGTACAATACCTTAAATCCTGCAACCTGTGGCCGATTCAAACAATGATTATGAAGATCACCATAATGAAGTCCTTGACAACAATTATGTTAATGTAACAGAATAATGTAACAAGCCAAGACCAGATATCACAGATGTTCCCCTTGAATTGGCTGACCTGACTTTATTTATAGATAGTTTGTTTCTGAGAGACCAATAAAAATGTCATTTCAGCACAGGTGGCAAAGTGTAACCTGAGGTCATCAATATATTTTGACAGATTCTATGTTACACTCAAACACACAGGGACATATTTATGAGGGGTCTGCACCATGCGTGCACCACAGAATGGGGTACATGTGTGGGGCAAACCACTAAGACATATTTTTGAAGCCACACAAAGCCACTTTACGTGGCTTTAAATGGCTTCAAAAATATGGAGAAAGGCAGTGCAGTGCACATTGATATGTTGCCTTACACTGCACTAGGGAGGCGTTCCACAGGTGTTGCATAGGTGTTCCCATACAACTCCCATGGTTTTTGACGCATTCGCATTCCCAGATTTACTAACCCTAGGTAACCTGGGAATGCGCCAAAATCCTTTGCCTCCCCAGGTGAGGTGTAACGAGGAGACATATCTTTATTTCTCCCCGTTTTTTCTGCTTTCTATGTGTGCTGCAGGGCAGATTCCCATACCCAATCTGGAGCCACAAGAATGACTTGGGTCAGGCCGTTCTTGATCTTGAGAAATTTGGGCAGGAGTGGTATCAGTGGAAAGGCTTCACTCGAAATGAAAAGAGTCTCTTAGCGACAACAACCTTGGAAACTCAAGCAGGCCAACAGCAGACATTGTACATTCTCCGTGATGGCAAACAGATCTAACCAACGCTCTCCCCAATCTTGAAAGAGACCTTGCACCACCTCCAGATGGAGGCGTCATTCGTGATACACTAGGCATCATTGGCTGAGTTCGCCCGCTGTGGCATTCAGGGAGCCTACCAGGTGTTGAACTACTAGGGAAATGCCCTGACGCAGGGCCTCTAGACAAAGGTCCCACAACCTCACCCCTCCCTGTTTGTTGCAGTAACACGTGGCATTGGTGGTATTCGTGAACACATGCACCAGCCTTCCCTTGATCAAAGGAAGAAAGGCTTTGAATGCCAAACAGATCATCCAAAACACCAAAAAGTTGATGTGGAGCCTGGACTCTGCTGGAGACCAGAGTCCTCTGATCTCTACCTCCCCCAGGTGACCACCCCAGCCCAGGAGTGACATGTCCGTCACTGCAGTCAGATCTGGTTGGGGAAGGGAGAGGGTTCTATTGCTGACCCAATTGTGGTTCGTCAGCTACCACTGCAGGCCTATTGCAGTTCCCTCCACGATCAGGACCAGGTTAGAGAGATTGCCCTGAAGCTGCACCCTCTAAGACTTCAGGTCCAACTGCAGAGCCTGCATCTGCTAAAGGGAATGTCACTAGCAGGATGCAAGAAACAATAAGGTCCAAAGGCCTCAAAGTCAGTCTCATTGAAATCCAAGATAGAGGCTAAAACATCGGAATCGTAGCCCAAATTTACTGGAATCGCAGTTAGAGAGGACAGGCCCAAAACGACAGTGTGTCCCAAACAGCTTCATTAAAAGGGAGCATCTGAGAGGGACTTTGGCATGCTTATAGTGAACCCTAGAGAATGCTGAAGGTCCGCTATAGTCTGGAGGTGAGAGATGGCTTCCGGTGGTGAGCCTGCCTTCAACAGCCAGACATCGAGATAGGGAGAGACTGGATCCCCCTGATCACCATTGCAAACAGGGCTCACTCCTCCATAGCCATGGTAGGAGGAGAGACCAAGCAAATGTCCAGTGAGGTGTCTAACCCACTGATATCTGCCAGTTCCTCATATCAGTTGTCCTCTGGTTTATCTAGGGGGTGATGAAATGCATAAGGGTCCTCGACCCCTCCCAATCATCTCCCTCTCCAGGCCTCTCAAAAGAAAAAGTCACTGGCTCCGATGGCATTGTACAGGCCACTGCTGGACTCAACTTTGAGTGACGCTGATCCGGCTTCATATTAGAGTCTGATGATACAATGAGGTTGGCCCCACCACAGGGCTTCAGAGGCACTGGGAATGGCAGCACTGGAATAGTCTCCATGGCAGGTTGTGATCTTGGGAGTGCAGTTACTCCGGACCCAACACTGGATCCATGGGGCCTGATTGGCACAGAGGGCAAAACGGCCATCAGGGATTCCAGTAGAGGTCCCACTGAACCAAGTGGATTCTGAAGGTGCTCTGTAAGGGTTGGACCATCCTAATATGCCTCATCCAGAGCTATCACCTTGGTGAACCGGAGAGGTGCTTGTAAGGCAAAAGGGAAGCACAGTGAATTGAAAGTGCTCTTGGCCCACTGTAAACTGTAGGTAATCCTCTGTGGGCAGAGAGGTAGGGGATGTGGAAATATGCGTCCGGCAAGTCATATGCTACCATCTAGTCTTCAGGGTCCAGGGCAGACAGGACCTAAGCTAAGGTGAGCATATTGAAATTCTGCTTCTTCAGGAAGAACTTGAAGAAAAGGGGTAGCGTAGCACCTCTGTATGATATGTAAAACCCACTTGTTTGATGTTATGGTCTGTTAGTGGGGCAGGTGATGGTAGATCCATGGGTGCCCATGCTGGTAAAAGGGCAAAATAAAGTGTTTTTGAGACTGCAGCTGCCGGGGTGGTGGACTGGGCTGACCTCTGGCAGGTGGTCCCACATTGTCTATGGGAACCCCAGCCACAAAAAGGCTGGAAAGCCTGTTGGCCTTAGTGGTTGGGTGGGAAATGATACGTTTTTTTAGCCCCTCCTGTAGCCACGTAAGGGGCAAAAGGCAGAATGGGGTTGGAGAGGGGCCATGGAGAGGCCCAAAGACCTGGTTGTAGCTCTGCTGTTTATCAAGCATGCCAGACCTGAGTCTGCCTTTTCACCAAAAAGGCAAGAGGCATCAAAGAAAAAGTTACTTACCTTCGGTAATAAATTATCCGGTAGAGACTCTGTCTAGCTGCAGATTCCCTACCTTAGAATAGATACCCAAGCTATAACTCCTGGCGGTGAGCTGCAAAGATATATTTCACACAAGAAAGTCCTGCAGGACGGAGCAAGCAAAATGCCCCTCTCTTCTAACCTGGTAATCCAGGCAGTAGTGTCTTGCAGACGTATGAAAGGAAGCCCACGTTGCCGCCTGGCAGATATCTAGGGCAGGCACGCCTCGAGCTAACACCGTGGTAGCAGCTTTCCCTCTGGTAGAGTGAGCTCTCAAGCCCTCAGGAGGCTGCTTTGAATTGAATGCAGAGAACGACCCAGTGTGAAATGGTTAGTTTCTGGACTGCCCACCCCTTTTTTGCACCAACGTACCCCACAAAGAGTTGGTTGTCCACGCGGAACTCTTTTGTGCGGTCAAGGTAGAATGACAACGCTCTTTTTGGGTCCACCCGATGGAGACGCTCCTCTTCTTTAGAGGGATGCGGTGGAGCAAAGAAGGTGGGCAGGGTGATATTTTGACCCAGATGGAAAGGGGTCACCACCTTGGGGAGGAAAGAGGCACGAGTTCTGAGGACTACCTTATCAGGATATATCGTGAGATACGGCGGTTTTGATGATAAAGCCTGCATCTCACTCACTCTCCTGGCAGATGTGATCGTCACTAAGAAGGCTGTCTTGATAGTGAGCAGCCAGAGAGGACAAGTATGTAAAGGCTCAAAAAGAGCACACATTAGAAAAGTAAGCACTAGGTTAAGGTGCCACTGGGGCATAACAAAAGCCGTAGGTGGAAACATATGTACAAGCCCTTTTAAGAATCTCTGTACAATAGGGGACTTAAACAAAGACTGTTGATGAGGCAAGCAAAGAAAAGCCGATAAGGCAGAAAGATAGCCCTTAAGAGTCCCTATAGAGGAAGCCTGTTGGGTGCGTGACAGAAAAAACAGAAGGATATCAAAAAGAGAAGAAGAAAGAGGATCAATAGACCTCTCTGTTCAATATAATACAAAAAGTTTCCAACGGAAGGCATAAACCGTCTTAGTAGAGGGACGCCCGGCTGCCAGAATAACATCACAGACTTCGGGAGGGAGGTCATATACCATCAACTGCCGCCGCTCAGTCTCCACGCATGAATCCACAGAGTTGACAGGTTCGGGGGGAGAACCTTCCCCTGCTGTTGCGACAGAAGATCCTCCCGAAGAGGAAACCTGATTGGAGGACTGATGCTCATTTTGAGAAGCTCTGGATACCATACTCTTCATGCCCAATCCGAAGCCACTAGGATTACTTGGGCCCGGTCGTTCTTGATTTTCTTGAGAACTCTGTGCAGAAGTGGTGTGGGCGGAAAGGCGTACAGGAGGCCTGAGCTCCATTCGCAATGAAAAGCGTCGCCTAGCAATAGCCGCCTTGGAAACTCCAACGCGCAATACTGCTGACATTGCACTTTCTCTCCGGAGGCGAACAGATCTAACCAAGGCTCTCCCCACTGTTGGAAGAGTCCATGTGCCACCTCTGATCCACTAAGCATCGTGGCTGAGTTAGTCCGCCCTGGCGTTCAGAGGACCTGCCAGGTGTTGAATCACCAGGGTTATGCCCTGATGTTCCAGCCATGTCCAGAGACGTAGAGCCTCCTGACAAAGGGCCCAGGAGCCTACACCGACCTGCTTGTCGCAGTACCACATTGAGGTACACCTGCATTACCTTCCCTTTCACTACAGGAAGAAATGCCTTTAATGCTAGCCGGATCGTCTGAAGCTCCAACAAGTTGGTATGGAGTCCGGATTCCGCCGAAGACCAGAGACCCCTGATCTCCACGTCTCCCAGCTGGCCGTGCCATACCAGAAGTGACGCATCTGTCACCACTGTAAAATCTGGTATGGGAAGGGAGAGGAGTTTGCCCTTGACCTAATCGCAGTTCACTAACCACCACTGTAGATCCTTTGCGGTTCCGTCCAAGATCTGAACCATGTCGGTACGATTTCCCTGATGCTGTGCCCATTGTAACTTTAGGTCCCACTGCAGAGCTCTCATATGCCACCTGGCATGTTTGACTAATAGGATGCAGGAAGCCATGAGTCCCAACAGCCTCAGACTCTGTCTCACCGAAATCCAGGATAGGGCCCGAAACATCAATATCATAACCTGAATATCCTGGACTCGCTGCTCGGGAGGATAGGCCTGATACTGCACTGTGTCCAGAACAGCTCCGATGAAAGTGAGCTTCTGAGATGGAGTAAGGTGTGACTTTGGCACGTTTATATTGAACCCCAGCAAGTGCAAGAGGTTTGCCGTCGTCTGGAGGTGGGTGACGAGAGTCTGGGGCGTCGGAACCTTCAACAGCCAGTCGTCCAGGTAGGGGAAGACTGAAATCCCTAACCTGCACAGATGAGCTGCCCCCATAGCCATCAGTTTCATGAACACCGGAGGGGCACTGGTGAGACCAATAGGGAGCACGGTAAACTGAAAGTGCTCGTGGCCCACCTTGAACCGCAAGTAACGCCTGTGGGCGGGCAGGATGGGGATGTGAAAATACGCATCCTGCAAGTCCAGCGCTACCATCCAGTCTCCTTTGTCTAGGGCAGACAAGACCTGAGCAAGAGTGAGCATCTTGAATTTCCCCTTTTTGAGAATGAGATTGACGTCCCTTAAATCCAGGATAGGGTTTTTGTTCTTTTTGGGAATCAGGAAGTAGCAGGAATAACAACCACTGCCTACTTCTGACATTGGGACCCATTCTATTGCTCCCTTGGCCAAGATAGCCATAACGTCCTCGCGAAGCAAGGCCAAATGATCCCCCATCAGCCGTTCTTTTACCGGAGGGATCGATGGAGGGAAAGACTGGAAGGGGAGGGAATAGCACTTCTGTATGATCTGCAAGACCCATTTGTCCGATGTCATGGACTGCCAGTGAGGAAGATGAAATTGAATCCTCCCTCCAACTGGAAGGACATGGTGTTGCAGAACCATACTAGGAGGGTTTGGGTGGGCTGAAGAGGGGGGCTGTGAGGTGGCTGAGTTCTGGCCAGACCCTCTGGGTTTGACGGTACCACAGCCTCGTCCTCAAACAGGATGCTGTGAAGCCAGAGGAAGGTGGGTAACTTGTGGCAGGCATGGTACCGCGCCCCTTCCGAAGCCTCAAAAGGGACGAAAGACAGACTGCTGACGAGCCGGCGCTGAAAGGCCCAAGGATCTGACTGTAGCTCAAGAATCCTTGAATCTCTCAAGTGCAGAGTCTGCCTTCTCACCAAAAAGGCGAGAGCCATCAAGAGGCATATCCATCAAACTCGACTGGACATCCCCTGAAAAACCAGTCGAATGTAGCCAGTAGGGCCACTGTCGAAGAAATCACCCGTCCAGTGAGTCGGTTGTGTCCAAGCCACATCTGATAGTAAACTTGGCTGCATCTCTCCCATCCTTGACAGCCTGGGTGAGAGTGTCCCGTACGCCCTTCGGGACCTGGGGCAGCACCTGTGCCTCCGTATCCCATAAAGTACGGGAAAAACAGCCCAATAGGCAAGAGGTGTTTACTGACCTCAATGCCAGGCTGGAGGAAGAAAACAACTTCTTTCCAAGTTGGTCCAGCCTCCTGGATTCCCTATACGGAGGGGCAAAAGGGAAGGCACCACGGGCAGTGGAGGCTTGTACCACCATGCTGTCCGGGGTGGGGTGTTGGGTGAGGAAACTAGGGTCGTTTGGAGTAGGTCTATGGCAGCGGCTGATTGTTCTATTCACAGGAGCCCTTGTGCTCGGTTTGGACCATGTTCCCAGAAGGACATCTGTGAGGGCTTCATTGAAGGATAACATCGGCTTCGATGTAGCAACCCCCGGCTGAAGCACTTCATCAGGAGATTAGTCCTCACTGGCACCATAGGCAAGTCTAGGTCCAAGATCTCAACTGCCCTTCGCACCACCATGGCATCAGATGCACCCTCCTCTGTAGCCACAGCGGGAGGAGAGACCATGCCAGCATCTGGAGAAGTATCCAGTCCACTGGCTTCCCCTAGATCCTCATACCAGTCCTGTTCATACTCCAATCCATATTCCGAAGGGTCCTCATACCCCTCCCACTCCTCTCCTGTGCCTGGCTGTTCTGAATAAACCTCAGGCACTGATCTGGGCCTAATTGGCGCCGTCGAAGTTGGAATAGGCGTCGTACGACGTTGTTCCGGATCATTAGGAATGAGGATGGAGCTACAACCACAAGTGGGTGCCGGTGGTGGTGGGAGCGTCGACATCAGGCCCGGCACCAGAGTAGGTCGACTGTGAGATACTGGCGCAGGTCCGGATCCACTGTCAGACCCCGGGATCCCCAAAAGCGCTGAGGCCGAAGCTGCCAATGTCGAATCCAATGGGGCCCTGCTGACCCCGGGGTCCGACGACCCACCCAAAGGTGCAGACGCTCAAAAACAAGGCGCATAGCCTCATTAAATTATTTCATTTGAGTGGGGGTCGCTCTGGTCCCCAGAAAAGGGGGAAAACACAGAGTCGTCCCTGGCAACGTCTCCGTGGAGCTGCGCTCGGAACATTGACGCTCCCTAGAAGCCTCGTTGGCCGACTGGCGTGGCGAAGTCCACTGGGACTTCTTCTGCCCGAAGACCTCGAATGCGAGGAAAATGACTTGGGGCTCCTGGAGCAGTGCTGCTACCCCTACCCCCCCCCCCGAGCAGGACTGTGACCTCTTCGGAGTCGCGCTAACTGAAGACAGCTGCCGGGCTGCTAGAAGTTTGAGAGATCTCTCTCTCAAGGCCTTTGGATCCACGGCCCAACAGTCGGAACACAACTTCGAATCGTGGTCCTTTTCAAGGCACCAGAGACACACCTGGTGTGGATCCGTAACCAATATGGTGCAATGACATGCACCACACGGTTTGAATCCCGTCTTTCTCGAAGACATCGCTCAGACAATAGAAAAGCTTTGACAACAACGTTGGAAAAAGGGTAGCTGTTTCCAGATCTGTGCTTAATCGTCGCGGAAGGAAAAGAACTGACGTACACGCACCAGGGTGGTGTCTCTATTGAAGGCTGTGACTTCACAGGCGGCTCCAATGACGCTGACGACGCCACGCAGAGCCAGATGACGCACGCAGATCCGCACAATGCCACTCGATGGCGCAAGCAGGGTACTGCTCAGCAGAAAAATTCTGATTCTAAGCTGACGCCAGGGAATTCTAAGGTAAGGAATCTGTAGCTAGAAGTCTCGATCAGATTGACATTTCCATGAGGGAAGCTTGGCCATCCCCTGAAAAGCCATTTGTCCGAACCAGACGTGGTGCCTACAGTCCACTGACAATGCAATCGATCTGCCTAGCGAGTCAGTTGTGTAGAGCCCACATCTGATGGTGAACTTTGCTGCATCTCACCTGTCAGCTATTGCTTTGGTAAGTTTGGCTTGGGCTTCATTTGAGACCATGGGCAGCAATTGCACAACTGAGTACCACACAGTGTAGTTGTATTGGACCAAAAGACCGTAGTGGTAGGCTGATGGAAGAGAACATCCTCTTGCCAAAGTTATACCGCTTTTTTAGATTACCTATCCACTGGAGTGGTGGCATGGTAGAGAATGTGCTGGGATTGATTCTAGAGGCTGAGGCTTGGACCACCAAGCTCTCCTCATGTCTTGCTGAGTGAGGAAAATGGAGTCCCCCAGGAGTGGGGCAGTGGCGCGAGCAATTGTGCTATGTACAGCAGCCCCTGTGCAGAGCTTGGACCATGCCCTAAAGAGGACATCAGTGAGGGCTTCATTGAATAGGAGAGGTTTGGAATGGGTAAGTATTGGCTGACGCACCTCCGTCAAGATGTTCATCTTGACTGCCACTGAGGGCTATTGAAGGTCGAGGACTTCTGCCGCCTTCTAAACCACCATTGTAATCGAGGCTCCCTCCTCCATAGCCATGGTAGGAGGAGAGACCAAGCCATTGTCCATTGAGGTGCCTAACCCACTGGCATCTGCCAGTTCCTCATACCAGTTGTCCTCTGGTTTATCTAGAGGGAGATGGAATGCTTAAGGGTCCTTGAACTCTCCCAACCAGCTCCCTTTTCAGGCCTCTCAAAATAAAATGTCACTGGCTCAGATGGCATAGTACTAGCGGTGCCAGGCGCAAGATTGGGTGACGCTGATCGGGCTACATATTAGAATCAAATGAGACAATGAGGTTGGCCCCACCCCAGGGCTTTGGAGGCACTAGGAATGACAGCACTGGAATAGGCTCTATGGCAGGTTGTGGTCTCAGGGGTGAAGTCACTCCGGATCCAACATTGGTTCCATATGGCCTGACCGGCACAGAGGGCAAACCTGCCAGCAGGAATCCAGTAGAGGCCTTTCCGAACCAGTGGTTTCTGAAAGTGTTTCAGAGGGGTTGGAACACCCTAATATGAGGTGCATGGCCTCCAAGAACTCCTTAAGTTGGGCAGTGGTCGCTCAGACATCTGAAAACTCTGAGACGTGCATACCAAACCCAGGCACAGGCTTCACAGAGAAGCAAGGCCTTATGCGGTGCCGTGCTCCTGCACCTCGTTCAAGGACTTGGACCAGTGTGGAGAAGTCGAAGGTGCTTGGATTTCTTTGAAGTCTTCCACTTGTGGGACTTAACCAATGATTCAGGTTGGGAAGACAAATGTCAGGAGCGGCTCTGTGAGTGGTCCCGGGAGCTTTCCTGTGACTGAAATTGTCACAGGGTCGTCAGACATCAGGTGGTGAGGAGCATCAGGGAATGTTCTGTCAGTGCCCTGTAAACTCTTCCATATGGCTTGAGGTGCCCTGGGCTTCAAGCTTTCGGCTCAAAGTGGCTGATACATTACCAGTAATTATAGACAGAATAGGATTATTGTTCTTTGAGGCCTCTCAGCTTGGAAAATGCCACAACGAGGATAGCATGTGCTGTGTGTAGGTCTGTGGACTTAGTGTTGGTACTAGCCAAACAGAAAATTCCCATGGCCTGGAAATCTAAAAAAAAAGGCCCTTGCACTGATAAGTTGGAGTTCTGTCATAATAATCTTGACAGAGGAAGAGGGCACAGCCTGAGAGCTGTAGGTTCTAGGAGAGGCCATTTCCTTCTTTCTGTTCTTCCTTTCCTTCTGTCTTTTTCTTCCATTCTGTTTGCCTTCTTTCTTTCTTTTTTATTGCTGTTTCTTTCTTGCCTTTTCATTTCTTTCCTTCTACTTTGTTTCTTACTTTCTTTCTTTGTTGCCCTCTCTCTTCCGTTCCTTCTATCTTTGCTTCCGTCTTTCTTGCTTTCTTTCCTTTTTTTCTTTCATTATTTCCTTCTCTTTTTTCTTCTTTCTGTCTGTATTTCACTTCCCTTTTTTCTTGCCTTACTTGCTTTTTTCTTTCCTTCTGTCTTTCTTTCCCTTTTATTGTCTTTTCTTTCCTCCCTTCTTTCTTTTCTCTTTGCTTCCTTTTTTGTTGTCTTCTTTATTTTTTTCCTTTTAACTTGCCTATTTTTCTTTCTTTCTTGTTTTTTATGCCTTTTTTGTTTCTTGGCTTCTTTCTTGCCTTCCTTCTTTCCTTCATTTCTTGCGTTTTTTCATTCCTTTTTCCTCAAAGGCAAGAGGCTATCAGGCAATACCAAACTGATTGGCTTTTTCGGGTCTGCGTTAGCCAAGACATTTCAGGCCATATTTATGGCCTGGTTTGTGATGCTCTTGCACCACACAACATGGTGCAAGAGCAAATCAAACCTTACGTGAGATTTATGAAGCCAAGCAAGACCACCTTGCGTGATCCTATGTGCATTTATAAATCTCGAGTAACGTAATGCAGCGCAAATTGTTGTGTTACATTACTCTGGCCAGGGAGGTGATTCTGTGGGTGTTGTATAGGTGTTCTCATGTAAAATCCATGGGTTTTGACATATTCCTGGATTTACAAGAACTTGTAAACCTGGGAATGTGCCAAAAAGATATTTGTTCCCAAGAGAGACGTAACGAGGAGAAATATGTTTATTTCTCCTCATTGTTTCCTCTATGTGTGCTGCATTCCTGCAGCACACATAGATAGAGGAATACACCTCTCAGGATTGTTGTTGTGCAGGAAGGTGTCCCTTCCTGCTCAAAAACAATCCTACATGGTGAAACGGTGCCTGCTTTGGCGCTAGGCTGCATAAAGGGCCCCGGCGTAGGGGTGGAAGACAGGAATGCGCCATATTGGATAAATATGGTGCATTCCTGCCCTTTCAATGTGATACAGAGCAGCAAGGTGGGGCATTCATTTTTACTAGAATTATATATATAACATATTTACTAGATTTATTCGCCAAACTTCATCCATTGATCCCTGATTAAGTCATTCACATTTGTCAAAGGGCAGTGCGTCAGCACACTTCAGCCGTAGGCTGACTTCACAATGAATTATACCATGCTTTCCGTTCACAAAGAGCACATGCACACACAAAGTAGTTCCCTTCAGTGGCAGGGTAGTACCATTGTAATATGTGCTTTTTTTAGACCAAAAAACATTTTGCCTATTTGACAGGCCTGGCACCTTCCTGTACATTAAGGTTTTGCAAAAACCTTGACAAAAAACAAAAATTGCCAAAAGGTTGGCAGTCAACTCCAGACCTATTGGTTTTGCCAATGCTTGTTTTATTTTGGGGCGTGGTGTGAGAGTTATCAACATTGTCATCTAAATCTTGGCACATTTCTCATGTTTTCATTGACTGTAGGGCTTTCACGCATTTTCTGTGGCAACTGCATGCTGTTGTTTTTCGCATGCTTTTGGGGCTTCAGTGCTGCTTTAACTTGTCACTCGGTTTGCACTCATATGCCCTCTCAGCTATCAGCTTGTGTCCGCTCACATTTCACAGGAGTTCAATCCGGGCACAGCCTGTAGTTTGTTTGTGCAACATCATGGATCGTCACTTAGGTTTGCTTTTAAAAAGCAGTTTTATGTTTGCCGCCAATATGCCAATGACAGGAGCCAGGAAGAGGCCAACCAGCAACACCTCCTAGAAGTCAGCAGCAGAACTTCATTTTGCTTTCCCAATGCCCCTCTTTCTTTTTGTTGCATAGTCCATAGTCCTTAATGCAAGCCAGAAGAATGGACCCTTGCACCAATTAGGTAGTCAAATTCAGACAAACTTTGGGTGCAGAAGGCCCCTCATAACACTGGCCGGATGCCATTGCAGCATTGAAAACTACACCCTGCTCTTTCCCACTCCACTCACGTTTCCCATTTTAACCCCCTCAAACTTCTTAACCACCAGCTCTCTGGCCCAGATTTATCAAAGGATTGCGTCGCCCTTGCATCACATATGGTGACACTAGGGCAATGCAAGCCACAAGTCAGATTTACCAAGCCACCTTGTGTGGCCATGCGTGGCTTGGTAAATCTGGAGTAACTCAAGGCAGTGCAAATAGCTGCCCTGCAACATTCTGCGCCGGAAAGTCATTACACGCATAGAGAGTGGGTGTTCCCATGCATCCACTCATGTTTTTTGCCCGATTCCCCGATTTACCAAGAGTAGTAAGCCTGGGAATGTGTTAAAATTGTACATCTTCGTGACAGAGGCACAATGAGGACAAATATCTTTATTTCTCAGTGTTGTTTCCTCTTTCCAAGTGAGCAGCATTCTACAGCACACTTAGGAAGGAGAAAAAGCTTCTGAGGATTGTTTTTGTGCAGGAAGGTTAGCCTTCCTGCACAAAACAATCCTGCCTTCAATGCAGGCACCCTTTGCCACATGATGCAAGGATGCCTGCTTTGGCATCAGGCAGCACATAATGCGCCAGCACATTGAGAGAACAGGAATGTGCCATATGTTAGTAAATATAGCACATTCCTGCCCTCTCCATTTGATGCAGCACAGCACGCTGTCTTATAAATCTGGTCCTCTGTGTTGATTCATGTGCTGTATAATATGGACACAGAGCCCTCAATTGCAAGCAGTGTAAGCAGCACACATAAGGAGACATTCCATCAACTTCAGAAGGAATGATATCAGTAGCAACCGCAGCTCTAGCAACAAGAGTAGGACCAACCAAAGCTGTGATGGCAACAGCAGCTGTGTGCTGGAAGGATCAAAAGCCCAGGCCCCGCTTGTCGTCATGTCACCAGACAGCAGTGTGGACACAAGTTAGAGAGTGGGCAACCATGCACAAAGTTCTCACTTGGGACATAACGGATGGGCGGCCAACTGCAGTGGCAAACACAATCACCAAGCATGCAGCATGAGCCACCTCTGCCATCATCACCAATTCCAGCATGACCCACTGCAGCCACCACCACCAATAAGCCAAACCAGCAGCTCCTGCATCATGTTACCTCCCTCGCTATGCACCTTCTAATGGCCTACAGCCAATGCCATGTCAGTATTAATTAGACTACAAAACAGCAGGTAAAGCCACCACCTGAGAAGCGGTCTTGTAAATATTGGATATATATCATTACATCAAGGCAGTTTTATCATTTCAGCATCTCAGAAGCCAAGCATTGCCATTATCAGGTGCCCCTGTTTTGACTCAGTGGCTACTCCCTCCCGTGTTGTGTCCTGTTAATAATGACTCAGACAACCACATCCCCTATGCTGTCATATTTCTTGTAATGTCCTACTGGACACATTCTGGTGTTTCCACCAGCCAGTCTGCTGAGGGCTGGCTTCCACACTCACCTCACACCCATCCATCACAGGCGCCACCAGACAAGCGACCCTGCAAATAAAAGAGCCTGGGTGCACGTGCCCGAGGCCATTTGTATGAATCTTAACTATGTGTCCTTGTCATTAATATAGTAGCAGGAGGGCCCACGGCCCCCAACACCACACTTCACTTCTATTACCCATACATACCCAATCAGGCCTATTTCTCTCCTCAGCGGCCAGTTTCGCTAATCTCTTGTGTTCTGTGTTTCTCTGTATTTTCCTCAATGAGTGCGTAGGTTGTTCTTTCATGAGTCGTGCAACTGAAGCATCGTTTGAATGCCAAATCATCATTCAGTCTCCAGTGGCAGCCAGCCACAGCGTGTCTTAAGCCTTGTACTACCCTGCCCATGCTGCACTTGCACTGCTGTTCCGTTTGCACTGCCGCTCCGCTAAATGAGACACTTGGATCCTCCGGTACCTCGAGCATTTCTGGCCCCCCTGACTATCCATGTGAGGGGTATGTATTTTGTTTCTTTCAGCTCCTCTCGTTTTTTTTTTTTTCAACCAGTTGGAGAAGCCCAGTAATGTTCCTGAAATGCTTCAGTTCCTAAAATATTGGTACTGACCTTTCTGGGCCCAGTAGGTAAATCAAAGTGCCATATGGGTACGCTAAGACAATGTGTATGGTTTCACCCACCCTTATTGTCCACTCATTCCGGGTCGTCCTCTATTGATACCCCAAAAGGCCACACTGCAAGTGTGAACAGGAAAAGAAACATGGGGCAGACTTGCCTGGCTTCCTGCACGAGCTAGCAGTCAGATATCCCTCGCCTAGTTTTCACCCTTACTCTGAGCTCAGTGTTCAGTAATTTTATCCATACCACGAAAACAGGGCCAAATATGTTCTAGCACCCTTAACGCATAGGACCATTCAATCATGTGGAAGGCTTTTTCAGCATAAAGCAAGGTCAGTGCACAAAGAGGGACTTTTTGTCAAATGTACTCTGTCCATTACATGGGTGATTCGCTGCAGACCTCACAGTAGGCTCTCCTGTGAGGCACAAAGATACAGTGATCTGAACAAGCTAAGGTTTCCTGAGTGGATTATTGACTACAATTTTACATGTTTAGCATGGATAATGGCCAGTACCAAACTATCCTGGGGGTCTCTGTCCAGCTTTGGAATCATCCTGACGCCTCCCTCCTTGATGACAGCAAACATCAAAGAGGTCTCCTAGAACATGTCATAAAGTCTGTTAGACCTGGGGAATTGTTTAGTGGAGATCCACTGGGAGACCCTCATCATGCAGGGTTTTCCCTTTTTTGAAAATCCTTAATCACTGTAAGAATGTCCATGTTGAATAAAGGAACCTCCGATACTTGATACTCTGAGACTTCTTTCAGTCCACCGTTGTGATTGTAGTTATTATTTTGTTCTGCAGAATCATAATTGTTTAAGTCTTCAAGTACAACCCTTTTTTGCTTTGCCCTCTTTTTTTTTTTTTTTTTTTTTTTTTTTTTTTTTTTTTTTTTAGAGTTGAGCACGCAAGCGCTCTGGCCTGTTGGAATCTCTCTATGGGCTTTTAAACACGCCCATTTTATGTCCATCACTTCCATTGATCCGTGGGCTTGCCTTTTAAAATTTGCTTGATTTTATTTGTGTAAAGCATTCAAACGTCATGCCTTTTCCGGTGTTTAGCCCTCCTTGAGCGCAGGAGGCAACTACTGAATACATACAAGGCTCCTTGTTTTCCACATGGTTTCTGGGCTACTTTTTCTTTTTATTTCCCACACAGCGCAATCTCGCTGGGCAGTAACCAAGCGATTTGCATGACTACCAGTTTATTTCTATTGTATCCAAGCGCTGCTTGTTTTAATTGAAGTGTTTTGAGAAATAGTCGTAGGTAAACGAGTGAATACGTTGAAGGAAAAATTATTTTACTCTTAGCCAAAATTCGAATTAATAAATACGAAAACACTCAAAGGAACATTGCCTCCAAGAGTGTTTGGATATTATGCAAACTCCTTTCCCCTTTCTAATTCGAGAGTACATGACCAAAACGAAGATATATGCAAGGGCTTGGCTTCATGAAAGCACACACTTTTTATCGAGGAAGACGCCATATCTGCAGAGTTCCTCTTTTCTCCTGTGCTAATTTAAAACTTTATAAAGACTTTAGGTAAACGATATAACGTTTTTCTCCAAATATATATATTTTTTTTACTTATTCTTTTGGTATATTTTGATGTTTGAATAGTCTTTTAAACACAACAATAAAATAATTTAAATCTAACCATCAATTCAAAGTAGGCAGAACATATGTGAAAAGGGTGCAGGAGTATTTACCTTTTTTGCCGCCAAAGTATGTAAAATCGGAGAGACGATCGTGAAAAATCACAATGGCGCTTCTTAGGCCACTGACAATACTAACGGAAAAAGTACATGTAAACTGCACTCATACAATTCGTGAATCCCGGTGTTACTGTCTTTCTCCCAGCCACGTCGTCTCCCCACCGCACCCAAATCTTTCTGGGGCCGCCTGGTGTATATTTACCCCTTAAATACCCTTTATCCATCTCCATGTTGCTTCTTTGTACACCTACTGCCACCAAGTAAGTGAGGTTCTAGAGGAGCGCCGACTCTAGAAGGATGATCGCTTCCCAGTAAATACTTGCTATAATGACGTCTCCTGCCCAGCCTGGTACAGAGTAGCTGGACTGTGTTACAAGCTGCAACTCTTGCCGTCCTTCCCTGGTGGGAGTCATTCCTGTTTCCTGACAGGTATGGAAAATCAGTTGATAATCTGTACTATTTCAAAAATCTGTTGAAAGTGTCTAGCAGGTTCTACAGCTGTAGAAAACTAAGAAATCAGTGGCTTCCACATAAAAATAGTGTGCCACGCGTTTGGCCTGACCCAGCCATCCCTCCTCTTCACGTTCTATTTTTTAGTTGTGTTGATTCGGTAATCCTTGTAACCTCGCTTGTCATTGTCCGAATTATTTTTTTTAAAGTTTTGCTAACATTCCCTGTTTAAAGCGGACCGGAAGGTGTCTCGTAAAAAACTCACTGCTCTTTCATTTTATTTATTAACTGTAATCTATTTGTTTAATGACCTTTATTTATTTATTTTTGAAAGTGCTACTTTCCCCTTGAGTTGCAGTGATACTCCTAAATACAATAAAAGAAAAGAATTCAGGTGCAAAATGAGGGCTAGGAACACAAATTTCCGATAAAATGCTAAGCACAGAAGCCTTTTGAACACATGTTAAGGTTCTGCTGTTTTGAAGCAACCCCTTTACTTGAATACTTTAGCAAAGGAACTGTTCACATAAACGTATTTTAAGGATGTTCCTTCCGATAGGTGTAACGTCATGTCGCAGTAGCAAGCCGATTTGGAGAAAGAAGTATGTATACACCTACCGCTGTGTGTTTTGCGAGCGCGTCTGACCTTATTTGGTTTCTTATATTTAAGTTAGAAGGGGACGCGTTAGACGTTTAATGGATCTTTTGACTGCGCTTAGAGTAATTCCCACCATAAATCCCAAATGCAACACAAATCATCAACAATATCAGTCAACAGTACTAATAACCTTTGGAGTCAGTAATCTCCACCCATCATGACCCATTTGGCCATGAATAATCACGCCTTTTAGTAAAACTTAGAATGTTTATTTCTCTATATTAACAATGATAATATCTCGTAAATTAATCTCAACACAAACTGATAGACATACAAGAACAGCACAAGTTGACTTAACCTTCTAAAGAATCTCCTTTTAATTAATGCATTGATCACTAAACATTCTAGAATCACTGTACAAATTAGTAGAAAGAGTAACTGCGCAATAGAAATAGCATACATCTAGGTTCTGAAACTGAGCAACACCAATTATTTATTAATAGCAACCTGCTAACATGTCAGGGCTTCCCTTACTAACCTTCTGATTAGAATATCATGTTTGGGCCTCATGCGAAACAATTTAGTCAACATAAATTTGGAAAAACAGACCCTGAAAAGTAGGAGTAAAGTTACCCTACTACCCCAGAAAGACAGTAAAGTCGAGATAGGGGATTCTGCAAGAACAACAACTGCCAGCAAAACACTGAAGACGGATTCCTGGACCTGAGGACCTGTAAAGGAAGGGGACCAAGTCCAAGAGTCATGCAAGTGTCCGGGGGGGCAGGAGGCCACTAAACCCCAGATGAAGGTGCAAAAGGGCTGCCTCTGGGTGGAAGAAGCCGAAGATTCTGCAACAACGGAAGGTGCCAGGAACTTCTCCTTTGGTCAGAAGATGTCCCACGGCGTGCTGGAGGATGCAGAGTTGTTTCCACGCAGAAAGACCGCAGACAAGCCTTGCTAGCTGCAAGAGTCGCGGTTGAGGATTTTGGGTGCTGGTTTGGCCCAGGAAAGACCAGGAGGTCGCCCCTTGGTGGAGGAGACAGAGGGGGCACTCAGGAACTCAGAGAGACCCCACAGAGGCAGGCAGCACCCTCAGAAGTACTGGAATAGGCACTTAGAAGATCTGAGGACAGCGGTCGACTCAAGAGTCACAAAGGACGGTCCCACGACGTCGGAGTCCAACTCAGCGAGTTGGGCAATGCATGACGGAGTGCTGGGGACCTGGGCTAGGCTGTGCACAAAGGAAGTCTTGGAAAAGTGCACAGAAGCCCGAGCAGCTGCAGATCACGCAGTACACAGGATTACTGTCTGGCGTGGGGAGGCAAGGACTTACCTCCACCCAATTTGGACAGAAGGGCCACTGGACTGTGGGAGACACTTGGACCCAGCTCCTGTGTTCCAGGGACCACGCTCGTCAGGATGAGAGGGGACCCAGAGAACCGGTGATGCAGAAGTTTGGTGCCTGCTTTAGCACGGGGAAGATTCCGTCGACTCACAGGAGATTTCTTCTTGGCTTCCAGTGCAGGGTGAAGGCAGACAGCCCTCAGAGCATGCACCACCAGGAAACTGTTGAGAAAGCCGGCAGGATGAGGCGCTACAATGTTGCTGGTAGTCGTCTTGCTACTTTTTTGCGGTTTTACAGGCGTCCTGGAGCAGTCAGCAGTCGATCCTTGGCAGAAGTCGAAGAGGGAAGTGCAGAGGAACTCTGGTGAGCTCTTGCATTCGTTATCTGAGGAATAGCCCAGAGGAGAGACCCTAAATAGCCCACGGAGGAGGATTGGCTACTGAGAAAGGTAAGCACCTATCAGGAGGGGTCTCTGACGTCACCTGCTGGCACTGGCCACTCAGAGCAGTCCATTGTGCCCCAACACCCCTGCATTCAAGATGGCAGAGGTCTGGGACACACTGGAGGAGCTCTGGGCACCTCCCCTGGGAGGTGTTGGTCAGGGGAGTGGTCACTCCCCTTTCCTTTGTCCAGTTTCGTGCCAGAGCAGGGCTGGGAGATCCCTGAACCGGTGTAGACTGGCTTATGCAGAGAGGGCACCATATGTGCCCATCAAAGCACTTCCAGAGGCTGGGGGAGGCTACTCCTCCCCAGCCCTTCACACCTATTTCCAAAGGGAGAGGGTGTGACACCCTCTCTCAGGGGAAATTCTTTGTTCTGCCTTCCTGGGACCGGGCTGTCCAGGCTCCAGGGGGGCAGAAACCTGTCTGAGGGGTTGGCAGCAGCAGTAGCTGCAGTGGAGACCCTGGAAAGCAAGTTTGGCAGTACCCGGGTTCTGTGCTAGAGACCCAGGGATGCATGGAATTGTCCCCCCAATACCAGAATGGGTTTGGGATGACAATTCCATGATCCTAGAGAGGTTACATGGCCATGTTCGGAATTACCATGGTGACGCTACATATAGGTATTGACCTATATGTAGTGCACGTGTGTAATGTTGTCCCCGCGCTCACAAAGTCCAGGGAATTTGCCCTGAACAATGTGGGGGCACCTTGGCTAGTGCCAGGGTGCCCACACACTAAGTAACTTGGCACCTAACCTTCACCAAGTGAGGGGTAGACATATAGGTGACTTATAACTTAATTATGTGCAGTGAAAAATGGCTGTGAAATAACGTGGACGTTATTTCACTCCAGGCTGCAGTGGCAGTCCTGTGTAAGAATTGTCTGAGCTCCCTATGGGTGGCAAAAGAAATGCTGCAGCCCATAGTGATCTCCTGGAACCCCAATACCCTGGGTACCTAGGTACCATATACAAGGGAATTATAAGGGTGTTCCAGTGTGCCAATGAGTATTGCTAAAGTTAGTCACTAGCCTGCAGTGACAATTTTAAAAGCAGAGAGAGCATAAACACTGAGGTTCTGGTTAGTAGAGCCTCAGTGATACAGTTAGGCACCACACAGGGAACACATACAGGGCATACATTATGAGCACTGGGGTCCTGAATAGCAGGATCCCAGTGACACATAGGCAAACACAAACATACATACAGTAAAAATGGGGGTAACATGCCAGGCAAGATGGTACTTTCCTACACAACCCCCGACCCCCCCCAAACGAGGGACAATAAGGCTAACCTTGCCCAGATGAGTCTTCATTGTCTAAGTGGAAATTTCTGGAGAGTCCATCTGCATTGGAGTGGGTACTCCCAGGTCTATGTTCCACTGTATCGTCCATTCCCTGTAGGGATATGGACTACCTCAACAATTTAGGGTTTTCACCTTTTGTTTGTTTTAGCCAAAGTAGAGGTTTGTGGTCTGTCTGAACAATAAAGTGAGTACCAAACAGCTATGGTCTCAACTTTTTCAGTGCCCACACCACAGCAAAGGTCTCCCTCTCTATGGCAGACCAACGCCTTTCTCTAGGGGTCAACCTCCTGTTGATAAAAGCAACAGGTTGATCCTGGCCCTCAGTATTCAGCTGTGATAGCACTGCCCCAATCCCTAATTCAGAAGCATCAGTCTGTACTTTGAATTTCTTGGAGTAGCAAGGGCTTTTTAGGACAGGTGCAGAGCACATGGCCTGTTTGAGCTCATCAAACACTTTTTGACAGCTCGCTGTCCACAATACCTTTTTAGGCATCTTTTTGCTAGTGAGATCATTAAGAGGGGCTGCTATGAAGCCATAATTCTTGATGAATCTCCTATAGTACCCTGTGAGGCCTAAATGGCTCTCACCTGGGTTTGAGTTGTAGGGGGAGTCCATTCCATAATGGTCTGGATCTTCCCCTCCAGTGGTGCAATCTGTTCCCCACCTACCAGGTGGCCCAGATAAACCACTTTCCCCTGCACTATCTGGCACTTTGAGGCCTTGATAGTGAGCCCTGCCTTTTGCAGGGCCTCCAAAGCTTTCCATAGGTGGACCAGGTGATCATCCCAGGTTGAGCTAAAGACAGCTATATCATCTAGATATGCTGCACTAAAAGCTTCCAACCCTTTCAGGATGTGTTCACCAACCTTTGAAAAGTGTCAGGTGCATTTTTCAGACCAAAGGGCATTACTGTGAATTGATAGTGCCCTCCAATGGTTGAAAATGCAGTCTTTGGTTTAGCATCTTCTGATAACCTAATCTGCCAATACCCTGCAGTTAGATCAAAAGTGCTTAGATACTTGGCAGAAGCCAGTGTATCTATGAGCTCATCTGCTCTGGGTATAGGGTAAGCATCTGACTTGGTTACTTGGTTGAGCCCTCTATAATCAACACAAAACCTCATCTCTCTTTTTCCATCTTTACTGTGAGGTTTTGGGACAAGCAGAACTGGGCTAGACCAGGGGCTTTCTGAAGGCTCAATCACTCCTAAGTCTAACAATTTCTGTACCTCTTGTTTAATGCAGTCCCTGACATGGTCAGGCTGCCTATATATCTTACTCTTGACAGGTAAACTGTCTCCAGTATTGATAGTGTGTTCACACCAAGTAGTAGTACCTGGTATCAGTGACAAGAGTTCAGAAAACTGACTTAAGAGATTAATACAGTTGTCTTTCTGTTCAGCAGTAAGACAATCTGCTAAAACCACTCCCTCCATCAGCTTCAGTGGTGGAGAAGAGATCAGGGAGAGGGTCACTCTCTTCTTCCTGTCCCTCATGTGTTGCCATGAGCAGGGTGAGAGCAGCCCTGTCATAGTAGGGTTTCAGGCGGTTGACATGGATCACCCTAAGGGGACTCCTGGCAGTGCCTAGGTCTACCAAATAGGTAACCTCACCCTTCTTTTCAACAATTAGATGGGGTCCACTCCATTTGTCCTGGAGTGCTCTTGGGGCCACAGGCTCCAATACCCACACCTTCTGCCCTGGGTGGTACTGAGTCAGGACAGCCTTCTGGTCATGCCATTGCTTTTGCAGCTCCTGGCTGACCTGAAGGTTTTTACTGGCCCTTTTCATATACTCAGCCATTCTGGATCTTAGGCCAAGTACATAGTCCACTATATCCTGTTTAGGAACTTTTAAAGGTTGTTTCCAACCCTCCTTAACAAGAGCAAGAGGACCTCTCACAGGGTGCCCAAAGAGGAGTTCAAAGGGCCTGAAGCCCACTCCTTTTTGGGGTACCTCCCTGTAAGCAAAAAGGAGGCAACATAACAAGACATCCCATCTCCTTCTGAGTTTTTCAGGGAGTCCCATTATCATATCTTTGAGAGTTTTTATTAAATCTCTCAACCAGACCATTTGTTTGTGGATGGTAAGGAGTTGTGAACTTGTAAGTTACACCACACTCCTTCCACATTGCTTTGAGGTATGCAGACATGAAGTTACTACCTCTGTCTGATATCACTTCCTTAGGGAAACCCACTCTGGAAAAGATTCCCAGGAGGGCCTTTGCCACTGAAGGAGCTGTAGTGGTCCTTAAGGGATGGCTTCAGGATACCTAGAGGCATGGTCCACTACCACAAGGATGAATCCTTTGCCTGAAGCTGGTGGAGGGTCAAGGGGGCCAACTATATCAACCCCTACCCTTTCAAAGGGTACCCCAAACCACTGGAAGTGGAATTAAGGGGGCCTTTGGAGTGCCACCAGTCTTGCCACTGGCTTGCCAGGTCACACAAGAGCGACAAAACTCTTTAGTGTCCTCTGACATATGAGGCCAGTGAAACATGGGGACAAGTCTTTCCCAAGTTTTCGTCTGACCCAAATGCCCAGCTAAAGGAGTGTCATGTGCCAAGGTAAGAAGAAACTCTATGTACTGCAAGGGAATAACCAATCTCCTGGCAGCTCCAGGTTTAGGGTCCCTTGACTCAGTGTACAAGAGGTTGTCTTCCCAATACACCTTATGGCTATCACTGACATCCCCATTCTGCTGTTTGACAGCTTGCTGTCTTAAACCCTCTAATGTGGGACAGATCTGCTGTGCCACACTCAGCTCTTCCCTAGCAGGCCCCCCTGCATCCAAAAGCTCAGCAGTGTCTGTTGCTAGCTCCTCTGGTGTAGGTTCTGCACAGGGAGAGGATTCCTCTTCCTCAAAAGGGGAATCTTCTGGAGAGGGAGGGATAGTGGGCACGGATTTACCCTTTCTACCCCTAGCGTTTGGGAGCACTTGGTCCATTGTTCCAGGATCCAAGTTTCCCTGTCCTTTTTGCTTTTTGGCCTGAGCCCTTGTCAAAGCAAAAATATGCCCAGGAATGCCCAGCATTGCTGCATGAGCTGCCAACTCCACTTCTGCCCAAGCTGATGTTTCCAAATCATTGCTTAGTAAGCAATCTACAGGTAATTCAGTGGCTACCACAACTTCCTTTGGACCAGTAACCCCACTCAGTTGAGATTCACAACAGCCATGGGGTGGCTAAGAGTGTTGTTATGAGCATCAGTCACTTGGTACTGCTGACCAAGTAGGTGTTGATCAGGGTGGACCAGTTTCTCTATCACTATAGTTACACTGGCTCCTGAGTCCCTGTAGGCCTCAACCTCAACACGGTTGATTAGGGGTAGTTGCTTGTACTTACCCATATTAAGGGGGCAAGCAACCAAGGTGGCAAAGTCAATGCCACCATCAGAGACTAAAACAGCCTCTGTGGTCTCCCTAACAAGACCAAACCCAACTACACTGCCAATAGTGAGCCCAGCTACACCCTTGGATTGGCTATTTGTAGTATATTTCCCACCACCACTGCTATTACTAGGGGCACTAGAGGTTGCAGTTGGGGTTGTGGGGGTGGGAGGTTTGGTGTTTTTCTTTGGACAAGTGGAATCACTTGCCCAGTGGCCTTTTACTTTACATAAATAACACAAAGGCTTTTTCTGATTGTTTGAAGAGGATTTGGACCCACCACCCCCAGACGAGTTTTGTGGGCCTGATGAAGACTCAGAATGTTTTTATCTTTGTCCCCACCCTTGTCAGAAGACTTACTGTCCTTCTTCTTGCCATCCTTGTCAACCCCTGTATGAACTTTTCTGTTCACTCTTGTTCTGACCCATTTGTGTGCCTTCTTTCTCAATTCTTGGGGAGAGGTCAGATCTGAGTCTACCAAGTACTGGTGCAACAAGTCAGACACACCCTTGTTAAAGAATATGCTCTCTCAGGATCAGATTATACTGGCTTTCATAGTCAGTCACCTTACTGCCATGTAACCAACTCTCCAAGGCCTTCACTGAACAGTCAACAAAATCTGTCCAGTATTGAGAGGACTCTTTTCTGGTGTCTCTGAACTTAATCCTGTATTGTTCACTGGTTAAGCCAAATCCATCCAAGAGTGCATCCTTCAAAACTTTGTAATTATTGGAATCCCTTTCTCTGACAGTAAGGAGCCTATCCCTACCCTTTCCAGTGAAAGATAGCCACAAGATAGCAGCCCACTGCCTTTGAGGGACCAACTGTACCATACAGGCCCTCTTAAGTGCAGCAAACCACTTGTTAATGTCATCCCCCTCCTTGTAAGGGGGGACTATCTTATGCAGGTTTCTGGAATCTTGCTCTCTAACGGGGTTACTATCTGAAACACTGCTGCTGCCACCATGGGGAACTAACCCCATTCTCTGTCTTTCCCTCTCTATATCTAGGGATTCCCTGTCTAAGGCCAGCTGCTGTTGTTTAAGCTTCAGTCTGGTCTCTTCCAACCTCAGCTTTCTGAGTTCCCTTTCCATTAAGTTATCCTCAGAGTGGGAGGCTTGGGAATGTTTGGATACAGAGGAAATGTGGGAATTGGCAGAGAGAGACCTGTCCCTAACTGGCTGGACCCTAGTTACCTGGCCTTTAAGAGTGAAAGATGCCCTACTAATGTGTGAACCTCTCCCTCTACCAGTGTCACTAGGAGGCCTGCTGTGGGGCAGGTCTTTGTAAGAACCCTCCCCAATCTCTTCAGGGGACTCCTCTGAGTCTGACTGGGTATCTTCCGCTCCTACCTCATATTCCTGAGATGGGCCAGACTGATTCTGGTCACTTTCTAGGAGCAGGTTAAAGAGAAATTATTTTGTGGGATTCTTACCAATGCTTAAACCTCTTTCTAGGCAGAGACGCCTCAAACATTTGTAGTTTAAACTCTCATAGGTTGCTTGAACAATTTTGGGAGTGGGCTCTACTGCAGACATGATAGAAAAGGTTTAAGACAGAGAGAGAAAAAAGTTTTAGAACTTTAGAAAGTACAGTGAAAAAACTTTTTCAAACTTTTTGAAAACTTTAAAAAGTTTTCAGAAACTTAGTAGAAAGTATTAGAGCAGAACAGTAAACTGTTTTAGTTCAATGTACATATATTGAAATATTTGGTATATGTTTTTCTTATGAAAAGCACCAAATGACAACGTGGTAAAGCAGTTACAAGTACTTATCCCACTGCTGCACCACCAATGTAGGAGGCTGGCCTGGCTTATAGTGGGTACCTTGTGGTACTTACACCTTGTGCCAGGTCCAGTTGTCCCTTATTAGTAGAATAGAGGTGTTCTAGAAGCTTAGGCTGAGAGAGGTAGCTATAGCAGAGCAGCTTAGGCTGAATTAGGAGATATGCAAAGCTCCTACTATACCACTTATATCATATAGCACTATATCACAAGAAAACACAATACTCAGAGCTACTAAAAATAAAGGTACTTTATTTCAGTGACAATATGCCAAAAGTATCTCAGAGGATACCCTCACTTAGGAGGTAAGTAATATACACAAATTATATGTACACAAACCAAAATCAGGTAAGTAACAGTAAGAAAAATAGTGCAAACAATGTAGAAACACAATAAAATGCAATAGGGAGAAATAGGCCTAGGGGCAACACACACCATGTACTCCAAAAGTGGAATGCGAACCACAAATGGACCCCAGGCCTAGTATAGGTTGTAGAGAGTCGCTGGGAGTGTCAGAAAACACTAAGGGTGTCCAAGATACCCCATCCCAAGACCCTGAAAAGTAGAAGTAAAGTTATCCTACTACCCCAGAAAGACAGTAAAGTTGAGATAGGGGATTCTGCAAGAACAACAACTGCCAGCAAAACACTGAAGACGGATTCCTGGACCTTAGGACCTGTTTAGGAAGGGGACCAAGTCCAAGAGTCACGCAAGTGTCTGGGGGTTGGGGGCAGGAGCCCACTAAACTAAAGGTGCAAAAGGCTGCCTCCGGGTGGAAGAAGCCAATGATTCTGCAACAACGGAAGGTGCCAGGAACTTCTCCTTTGGTCGGAAGATGTCCCACGGCGTGCTGGAGGGTGCAGAGTTGTTTCCACACAGAAAGACCACAAACTAGCCTTGCTAGTTGCAAGAGTCGCGGTTGAGGATTTTGGGTGCTGCTAAGGCCCAGGAAGGACCAGGAGGTCGCCCCTTGGAGGAGGAGACAGAGGGGGCGCTCAGCAACTCAGACAGCCCACACAGAAGCAGGCAGCACCCACAGAAGTACTGGAACAGGCACTTAGAAGATCTGAGGACAGTGGTCGACTCAGAGTCACAAAGGAGGGTCCCACGACTTCGGAGTCCAACTTAGCGAGTTGGGCAATGCAGGACGGAGTGCTGGGGACCTGGGCTAAGCTGTGCACACAGGAAGTCTTGGAAAAGAAGCCGAGCAGCTGCAGATCACACAGGATCACTGTCTGGCGTGGGGAGGCAAGGACTTACCTCCACCAAATTGGACAGAAGGGCCACTGGACTGTGGGAGACACTTGGACCCAGCTCCTGTGTTCCAGGGACCACGCTCGTCAAGATGAGAGGGGACCCAGAGGACCGGTGATACAGAACTTTGGTGCCTGCTTTAGCAGGGGGAAGATTCTGTCGACCCACGGGAGATTTCTTCTTGGCTTCCAGTGCAGGGTGAAGGCAGACAGCCCTCAGAGCATGCACCACCAGGAAACACTTAAGAATGCCAGCAGGATGAGGCGCTACAATGTTGCTGGTAGTCGTCTTGCTACTTTTTTGCGGGTTTGCAGGCGTCCTGGAGCAGTCAGCAGTCGATCCTTGGCAGAAATCGAAGAGGGAAGTGCAGAGGAACTCTGGTGAGCTCTTGCATTCGTTATCTGAGGAATAGCCCAGAGGAGAGACCCTAAATAGCCCACAGAGGAGGATTGGCTACTTAGAAAGGTACGCACCTATCAGGAGGGGTTTCTGACATCACCTGCTGGCACTGGCCACTCAGAGCTGTCCATTGTGCCCCAACACCTCTGCATCCAAGATGGCAGAGGTTCGGGACACACTGGAGGAGCTCTGGGCACCTCCCCTCATTGGATTCAAAAGCAGCCTCGGTTGTCCAGCTCCTGTCGCGACCTGTGGACCAGGTCGGTGGATTCCAAAGGTGGATTCTGGACGTGAAGAACTGGAAAAAGAAGGGTACAGTGTCCAGACCCCTCGGAGATGTCCAGGTGGTGCACATAGCCAAAGCCCACTCTTCTAGAGGTGAAGTTCCTGCAGGTCGGTGAAGGATGAGGTCCAGCTGCGGAGTCCAGGGGTTGCAGGAAGATCCTTGGAGGCATCCATGAGCTGTCTCGCGTTCGTTGCTGGATTGCAAGACCACCAACAAGCATTGGCAAATGCAAAAGTCATCACTGAGAAGATTGTAGGTTTTTGGGGACCAGCAAGGAGGGGAGTCAGGGCTGGCCCTCAGCAGGAAGGAATGCCAGGAGGAATTGTTGAAGCCCCCATGAGTGACCCACTGGCAGCAGGCACAGTGAATCACAGGAAGGCCTCAGCAGCACAACAAAACAGGAGTCCCACACAGCAGGAGCTGCAGAGTGGAAGCTGAACTTGGAGCTGCAGAGTGCTGGGACTTCTTGGAGGAAGAGTCAACAAGCCTTGGTAAGGGCAACAGTCGTGGTGCACAGGGGTTCCGTTCCAGTGGCTGCAGCAAGGGCCACTATCTCCCAAGTTGGTCAGAAGACAAGTTGCACCCATAGAGGACCACAGAACCACCACCTGTATAGCAGAGCCTTTCGATGTCTGTGGGACAACAGGATCTACCAGCTGGTTGTTGTGGTCTTAAGATGCATGAGGACGCAGGGGAGTGACTCCTTCACTCCAAAGGAGATTCCTTCTTTCTTCTTGGAGGCAAACAGAGTCCTTGTAACCCTGGAGGATGCACAGCCACGGATGTTGCAGAAATCTAACAGGAGCTTGAGAAACAATGTTGCAGTGGGAGCCCTCTCTACTGGATACAGGCTTGTTTCAGTTCAAAAAGCAGTCAAGCAGCGGTTCCGGAGGCCAGGAGCAGAAGATGTCTTGCAGAGAGTTCCTTGTAGAGTCTTGCTTGACAAATCTGAGGACCCACGCTTGGGGAGCCCTTAAGTAACCCTAAAAGGGGGTTAGTCACTCTCTGCAGTGACCCACCTATCAGAGGGGGTCAGGGACATTATCTACTTGGCCTAACCAGTCAGATGCTCCCAGGGGCCTCTGCACATCTTTTTTCCAAGATAGCAGAATCAACCGGCCACCTGGCAGAGCTCTGTGCACGTCCTTAGGGGAGGTGTTATGCTATGAGGGCACCAAATGTGCCCTTCAAAGCAGTCTGGTGGAGCTGGGAGGCCACCGCAGCCCAGAGACACCTGGTTTTCAAGGAGAGGAGGTCACACCTCCCTCCTACAGGAAATCCTTTGTTCTGCCTTCCCCTGCTTGTTAGGCTCAGCAGCAGGAGGGCGGAACAGTGTCCTGGGGTCTGCAGCAGTGCAGGCAGGAAGGCAGAACAGGCAGATCTAGGTTATCCTCTAAGGAGCCCCCAGAGTACATGGTATCATGCAACTAACACTGGAATAGGTGTAGTTGCATGATTCCAACATGTTTGATACCAAACATGCCTAGGTTTGGAGAAGCCATTATGTAGTTGGACTACTCCTGTTGACCAGTGTCCACTACATACCTTAAAATGGCTTTCCCCCACTTACAAAGCTCAGGGAATGGAGTCTGGGATTTGTAGGGCACCCCTGCTCATGCAGGGGTGCCCTCACACTCAGAACCATGCGCCGTGCCCTTGGGCTAAAGAGCCTACCATAGGGGTGATTTACAGTGTCTAAGTACAGTGCCTGTAATATAAGGCAAAATGTATATCTCGAGCAGGAGGTGCATGCACCATTTCACGCAGGCTGCAATGGCAGGCCTGCAGACACAGTTTGCATTGGCTTCCATGGGTGGTATAATACATGCTGCAGCCCATGGGAGACACCTGGTACACCAATGCCTGGGGTACCTGAATACCATATGCCAGACAGATCCTTCTTTCCTACAACACCTACAGTGGAGATGGAGTGGACAACTATATGCCACCTTCTATTCCGCTTTCGCTAGGAGGGCTTGATATGGGCCAGGGTTGGGATCCCATTTGAACACAGTCACTAATCAATAAAGATGGAAGGTATGTGTTAGTGTGCGCCAGGCTCTTTGTAAGGGAGATGACCTTGGGAAGAGTTTGCGCCCGAATCATGACCAGCTTGCGTTCCTCCAGACTGTATTGGCACCACTGGGTCAGTTGATGGGTGGTGATATTCTTCTGGGCTGGGGGGACTTTAACTGTGTCTCAGATGTCCTTTGGATTGCTATATACCCCCCTTGCAGGGAGCACCAGCCAATAAAACAGCAGCAGGGCTCCAGGACTTTATACGCTACTGGGTGTTAAACAAACGTTTGGCACACTCAACGTGGAACAGAACAGGACTCTCCCTTCTTTTCCCACATTCATGACTTACACACAAGACTGGATAGATTGCTGTGTTCAGAAGGGATGTGCAGATAAGTGAAATTTACTGAGTATCTAGGCCGCACTCTGTCGGACTACAGTCCTCTTCTGTTGGGTCTGAATACACTGGACAACAGACCGGCGATCCCCTTATGGATTCTTCAACCCACGACGCTCAAAGACGAGTGTTATAAGGAATCATTGCACACGGTCATCACAGGGTACTTCACGACGAATCAAGGCTCTGCTTTATAAGTATTTATAGAATGGGAGACCTTCAAAGTGGTAATCGGGGGACACTGCATGTCGGTCAGTCTGTGAGGGTCTGTAGATAACTACATAGGAAGTTACAGTCCCTTGACAAAACAATTCATACTCTAGAAACTACCCTGAGAACAGATCCCACTGCCCACCAAAAGCATCTGAAGCAAAGGACCAATATAACGCTGTCCTGGGTGAGGCTGAGATGCCACGACTACAAGTTGTATATGGCCAAAGCTCATGACGAGGAAGGCAAATCTGGGAGGATACTGGCGTCACTTAACCACCCAGAGCTACGGGCTCACCCATCAGTCGTGTAACCACGGCCACTGGGGCACACATTTATTCATCGGTGCTCATCAATGAAGAGTTTCGGTCTTACTACGGAACCCTTTTATGATCACCTAGAGGTCTGGTTTTTAGAACGTGTACACCTCCAGACCCTACTCCAGGAAGCGTTTTTACATTATCGAAAAAATTAATGTAGCTTATTATAATGTGCAGAATTAATGTTCAGGCTTTAAATGTGTTTAAATGTGAAAATTGTAGTAGGCAACCATATTTACTTGTATTAAGCCTGAATAGCTGGAACCACATTTTCTGACAAGCTGACATGCCTAAGGAATGCTGCCTTAACAAAAAATATGTATTTCCTGACCTTCCTATGGACATGTTTTCCATAATGAATAACAGTTGCATAACATGTTTCCATGTAACTCTGCAAATGTTTCTATTTACACAAGACTACTGTTAACTAATTAACAGAAATTTGTTATTTAGCGAGGGAATAAACAACAGACATGATGATACAGCTTTTCTAAAGAGAATGAATTATGTGAAAGTTAAGAGAAATAACATATTCTACAAGAAATGTTTAATTCAACATTTCTGGCTGTGGACCATTGTATTACTGGTGAAAAAGATGAGGAGTGAAAGCATCAAAAGATGATTGGCTGACTGAAGAAAGGAGAAGCATCATGTTGCAAAAGCTTTAGATTGTACTGTCTATAATGGTGTGTGTTCCTTGAGTAGGTTACCTCATTCCTTACTGCAACTCTGACCCCTTTCCACTTTGCCATTCAGACCCCGAATCTATGCTAGGGACTCTACTGAGTTTTTTTTAACCTCTCTTCATGAGGTTATGCCTTGATTGTTTATTGAAATACTAACTAAGCTGATATTTTAATCCTGAAACTTTATGCTTATTGATCTCTCTTGAATTCAGATCTCTTTATGGGAGTCTGAGACTGACACCCTTTATCATCCTCATTCCTAGAAGAGGGATTCTTTCTTGTATGGAATGCGGTTAATGCATTTACCATGATTTATTGATTACTTATTTTGATTATTGACAAAACTAATGACTAGTATTAATGAATTTATAATCTGATTACAATAAAGGTGAAATACTAAAAGATTTTATGAATAAACCCTTTAACAGTCACATTACTCTCTCATTATTGACTGAATATAAACTAGATATTATAATGACACTTAAATTCGATGTACAGCTCCTGGTTAATCTCAGCCAAAGTCAAAGATCTATTGGCCCGAGTAAACAGCAGGGACTTCTCTCTGATGAATGGTAATTCTCTTTCAGTATTTCAACACAACATTCTTCCCTGAAAACACCCATTTATATAAGAAGTGACCATGTCCAAAGCACTTAGCCCACTTCGGTCAGGTGCAGCCTCCTCAATCCAAGCGCTGAAGAGCAGGCAAGAGTACCACAGGCCTCGGCTTCCCTTACAGGGAGGGCAGCAAACGGACATATAAGCACATGTAGACCATTTTGAGCAAGCAAACACATTCACATTCATAAGAACCTCCAGTTTTGTGGTTCACAGGAATAGTAAGCATGAAACAAAAGCACTCTCACTAATGCAAATTTCCACTGGTGAAAACAGTCCACATAAATATAAAGCTGACCCGACTCATATTAACATTGGTGCTTCTCAGACAAAATAAAAATCTTCATCAAGACTGGTACTGGCCTGGCCTGTGCCTGCCATTTTTATACTGATGATGTTGGACTCCGAGCCAGTCAGTACATTTACCAAAGTGTCTCTTCTGTATCTCGAACCTTCAAGGCTAAGCATCAGTAAGAAGATGTTTATGATCATGTTGATTACTGACATCCTCAATTGATCTTGGCAGTGTGGTGCATCAGCAGGCTGGGTTTGTCACATATAGCAGAGCCTCGGGCAGGAACCACTGCAAAAGCACTAGCTGAACTGGAAAGCATGAGACACCTAGGGCCTGTTGTACAAAGAATATATTTGCAAAAAGTGGTTGCAAATTGTGCCTCAACGTTTTAAGAATGTAATCTAATTTTGTGAAATGACCTATGTAGATATATAAATAATGAATCACGGGGTCGCAGAACAACCTGACTAATTAATAATATTTAGGCAAGTCTCAATTTGCAACCTACTATGATACACTATAATCAGAGGGATGGTGGGCCTGTGATATTCCAAAATGAAAATCCTATTTTAAAGCAGCATTTTTAAAGGGCTTCATTGAAAAGGAAAAAAGGTTTACATTTTGAAAAACTTAAGTGAGAGCCACTGCCAATTTACTCTCCCTGAAGCGGCCACACCGATTCCCCAAAGGAAACGGATCCTAAAAGTGACCCCTTGTGAATCAGTTACCACCCAACTTGGGTGTCGCTAACAGATCAGTGGTTTACAAACTAAATTACAGTTGCAAACCATTGACAATTTACACACTCTGTTTAGAAGGAATGGCCTCAACATTCCCCTTCCAAACTGCAATTTGGTAAGGTTTTCTAAATCCATTTTGCAATTCAGAAACAGTTTTTCAAATTCCAAAGTAGGGGTGGTACATTAGAAAAAGTGATTCAGCAATCGCAAATCCTGTAATTCAGGGAATGCGATTGTTAAATCACTTTGGTTATTGACTGACTCTATGGGCCAACATGTTGCTAGATCCTTCGGGCCACTTGTGAGTAGTGAAAATATGGACCAACGAGCACACAATAAGTAACTAATGTCACTATCTGTCCATTCCAACAGAGCCTAATCCAGTATCATAACCTAACCCACCCGATCAACACCTTTCCCATCATCATTGACATTCCTTCAACACTTCCCACACTCCACGTTCTCTTCACAGTATGCCTGATCTTCACGTCATGCCTCTGTGGCCAATCTAGGATATCTTCCTCACTTCTCAAACATGTTTCCTAAATCTCCATGACGCAATTTTGTCCCATCATCTCTCCTCTTATTAACAACGCTTATTGCCCCTCTAAAACTTCACACAGATCCACCCATTACTCCTTAGACAAAACAATTTCTTTAACCTCCTATTATGCCCTTGAAATACCATCTTCATGAGTACAAAGTTCAGATTCATCACTGGCCACTTTGATAAAGGCTCACGATATCACAAAATAGTTGTTTCAAATGTGGAGGACTGAAACAAAGAAGTTAGCATTTGGCTACAATAACATCACATACAGTACATTGACCTACCAGTACATTAAACATATATTGTTTTTTCCATGCATACTTACCTCCCAATGTAAGTATGTGTGGAGATAAGAATAGTAAACATGTACTTAACTTACAACTTAGTGGTAGGCTGATGTAAAACACGTGCTATTACGTACGCCAATTTTAACAACCTTGATTCTATGTCAGGACTGGAGGCTGATTATAAGTTTGAACAGCAGCCATTTTTTTAAGCTTTGTACAAAAAAACTAGCATTCCTAGTGGTGCTGTGGGTCAAAACTAGTGTGGCCACTCAGGCTCTGCGACGTGCATCTCATTCTTTCCTGAGGATCGGAGACGCACACTGCGTGTTTTCACTGTGCTTCACCGGCAGCCTGGAGACTGGCGTCCTAGCGGGGTCTGTATTTCCTTCTTGTCACCAGCATTGGTGTTGCCCAACGCTTTGCTCTCGAGGTTGTATGCCCATCCTTGTTTTCATACTCGAGGGGTCTGTAATTACACATGTTCGCACCACCTAATAAACGCCTTTCAGGCATTTTTCAATCAAAAATAGAATGCCCTGCAGGTCAGTATGTAAGCCTGTTAATGTTCTAAACAGCTCTCTAACTCAGAGGCATTCTAGGGACACGGTTCCAGGTCGACCAAGAGCATTCTTATTGGGTGTTGTGTCCCAGGGGCCTAGACCCCACGAATTGGAGCCGTCCGGTCCCCCGCAGTCTCACTGGACCCCCAGTACCACATGGACAGCCTGCCTGTCATATTTGCGTGTCCACTTGAAGCCATGCAAACATCGAACACACGTGTATAGGAAAAGGCCAATTCCTTCCCTTCAGATGAGGAATTTTGTGAAGCTGTTGATGCCTCTATTCACAGCGCAGATACAGAATTCATGGCTCCAGTTGAGCAACACATGTACTGGTAAATTGCGGCAGAATAGGTAAAGAACTCTCGCCCGCCAACGTCACACGAACTGGAGCCCCATCACTCTAAGAGGAAGTCTTACGGGGTTGGATCAAGACGCCTTTGGGCACCTGAAACAGGCATACTTTGCCCAGACACAACCTCCAGCATACCCCTTGGATCCAGTGGAGCTACTTTTAGATCCCCTTATCATTTCTCCCAAATTGGGGGATGGAGACAACTTCCACTGGAACTCTGACAAGGAACTGGGCCCATCAAGATGTTGGCTAGCCCCAACCGAGCCCAACAATTTGGAACCCAAACTTGAGATAACAGACATGCTGGACCCTGATGAGATCAGTCACCCGCGTTTGGCAGAATGTGCTCCAGCGGCGAAGGTGGCACAATATGTAGCAGGCCACCAGGACAAATCCCTAGAACAGGAAACATGCAACCAGTTACGGACGGAACGTCCCCATCCTACCCTGGAGGGAAAACTCACCCTTATCCCTGAAATAGAGCCCAAGATGGCAACATTCCTGGCTAAGTTTATCAAGGACCCAAAGAAGAGAATCAATAGGTCATGGCACCCATGTCAGGTCAAGCTCCTGGATGCGGTGGGCCACTTGACTAAAATTCTGGATGTGGCAGAGGAAGCCAAGGGGCTCTTCATATATCTCCAGAGGTCCTCTTAGATTGGGATCAGGGGGCCATCATTTTTTGGGGAACACTAATTGTGCCCTCTCCTTTCTCATCAAAGTGGATAAGTTGGGGGATCTGGCATCCTCAGAAGCCGGAACGGTGGCTCAGGTTAGCCTTTTTGGGGACCCTTTGGTTAAGGAGCTAGAGAAATTCATGCCCACTTTTTCATTGGTTGATAAGGACCAGACCTCAATCAAACTAGTCTTCAATGCCTGTGCTTTCCACTGGGTTGGCTGCTGCAGGAGCTGCACTGCTGGCCACCCTACAAATCCTCCCAAGGACAAGGCTACAGACCCAGGCAGTAACAGGACTCCACCCGCTTCGTAACCTTCTACCCTACCAGAGGCCAAAAGTTCAGAGGCAGAGCAGCGTCAGGGGCCACGCTTTTAACTCCAACAACCACAGTGAGTGCTCCCCTTCTCCCACATAAAAGTTGGGGGCCACCAAGAGAAATTGATCCACACTTGGGCCTCTCTCACAACAGATACCTGGATCCTTCAGACTGTCCGCTGCTCTCAAATTGAATTTTGTGGGTCACTCCTGCAAGGGGCTTGGCCCAGACCTCTAACATTTTCCTCCACAGCATGCAAGCTATTAAGCAAAGAGGTTTCTGCCCTCCTCAAAAAAGGGGCTATATGCTGGACCTACCCACATCCCAAGGGTTTCATCAGCAACCTCTTGGTTGACAAACAAGATGGGTGTCAACGTCCTGTAATAAATCGCAGAGTTCAGCGAATGGCAGGATTACCGCCAATTCAAGATAGAGGGGATCAATCGTCTCTGCAATGTCCTCCACCCGTTCCATTGGATGGTTCATCTGGACCCCAAAGACGCTTACCTGACTGTCCTCATATTTCCACCTCCTCAGTTACAGCGGTGAAACCAAACGTTAGAGTACCCCATTCTCCCCTTCGGGCTCTCATCGGCACCATGGTGTTTCACAGTGATCCTCACACCAGTAGTACCTACGAGCCAAGGGGTGAAGATTATCATTTATCTGGATGACATGCTCATAATGAACGCATGCCCTAGGAGATTCTTGCTACAACTGCAGGCAATGGTGGACCTGTTGAACAGCCTAGGTTTTGTGATCAACAAGAGCAAGTCACTCCTAAATCCCTCTCCCTCCATGGAGTTTCTGGCATTTGTGATAGACTCCTCATTGGCAACCTTCAGTTTTCCATCCCAGAAGTTGACAAAGATTCAACACAAACTGAGACAGGTTCTTTCCAGACAATACACCTCTCTCTGGCAGTTAGCATTGTTGGTGGGGTTGCGGTCTTCGTCCATTCAGGTAATTTTCCTGGGACTGTTACACTATTGAGCGCGTCAGCGCCTCAAGGCCCATCCCTTGCGGAAAAGAAACTCGCATTCCCAAGTTGTACACCTTTCGGAAGAAGCCAGTGTAAGGATTCACTGGTGGCTCTCCCACCTGGAGGCTGGAATGCAAGAGCAATCTTAGGCTCCAACCTGGATCTGGTCATCGAATTAGACACCAGAAGATCGGGCTGGGGTGCCCGTTGTGGAGAACTCTCCAACTGAGGAAGCTTGTCGCACAAAGAACAACAATTACATATCAACTGTCTAGAATTCCTAGTAGGGTACTTTGCAGTCCATTGCTGGACCAAAGACATAATCCAGTCTTGTATCCTCCTCAAGATGGAAAATGTGTTGGCAGTGCGATACACCAACCATCTGATGGGAACCAGGTCCAAAACCCTGTCGGACTTGGAAAGGGACTTCTGGCAACACTGCCTGGACCATCACATCACAGTCACAGCTGAATACCTTCCCGGACACGTGAATCAGGTAGCGGATTGGCACTTTTGCCATCTTCATGACTCAAGCCACTGAAAACTGGACCCCGGGGTTTTCTCTTCAATCGCCGATAAGTGGGGCCCATTTTCAGTGGACGTTTGTCTCGTTCTTGGACCACCAATTGACCTGATTCTTCAGCTGGAGACCGAATCTGCTAGTGGCGGTGAGTGATGTGTTCCTTCAGGAATGGACGCAGGAAACAGGATATGCCTTTCCCCCATTTTCTATTATCACAAAGGTTTTGGCTCAGTTGCGGGAGCAGCAGGCGGAAGTGGTCTTGGTGACATTGATTTGGAGATTGCAAGTTTGGTTCCCAATTCTAATGGAACTTTCTTGGAATTCTCCAATTCTTCTCCTCCACTTTCAATCTCTCCTTCTTGATCCAAGCCTTTCGTCAACCCCGCTTGATAACAGAAGGTTCTCTCTGCATCACCATGTGGCGGATTACAGGCAACGTTGGAAAATCCCAGGGTTCTTAGGCCAGACTGAAATCCTCTTCTCTAAAGCTTCGACAGATAGCACCACTAAACGGTATAGATCGGCTTGAACAAGATGGATGGATTGGTATCTACAACAGGATCTGGAACCTGCGGATGCAGACATAGTTCAGATCCTGAGCTTCTTGTCAGTATTGTCCTCTTAACGTTTGGCGTAACACTCCATCAATGTCTTGGTATATCTGCGGGTCATACCCTGGTGGATGTCTCCCCAGTGTGAGAACACCCTTTTGTGAGGAGACTCTTTCAGGGTATTATTGTCAGTGTAGGAAAGTGCCCCTTTTTGACATGGTCACCCCTACTTTTTGACTGGTACATGATGCAATTTTGACTGAACGTGCACTGGGTTCCTGCTAAACAGGTCCCCAGTGCCAGATCTCTTTCCCTAAAACTGTGCAATTGTTCCCCAATTGGTAATACACTTTGCCCCCCTGTAAGTCCCTAGTAAATGGTATTCCTGGTGCCTAGGGCATGGGTACCAAAGAGGGTCCCCCACGGCTGCAGCATGTATTGTGCCACCCTCAGGGACACCTCCCCTAGCACATGCAGACTGCCATTGCAGGCTGTGTGTGTTGGTGCTGCTAAAAGTGAAAACACGACATGGCACACAGCCTGAGTGCCATGTCCCCTAACACTGCATGCAATATATGTAAATTACCTCTATAGCAGAGCTTTCAGCCCTAAGGCAGGGTGCATTATATTACATGTGAGGACGTATCTGTGAAAGCAGATAAGCCCCCATAATGTCTTTGCTGATTCTCAGACATAGTGAGTGGACATGGAAGCCATTTTAAGTACATGTGCTAGACCCTGGTCAATACGAGTTCGCCTGCCACATAATGGATTCACTGAAAATAGGGATGTTTGGTATCAAACATCTCATATTAATAAACCCTCACTGATGCCAGGGATGGATTTATAAATATATGCACAGAGAGGTCACCTTAGAGGTGCCCCCTGAAAACCTACCAACTACCAGTGCGTGGATTGACTAGCTTTAACTAGCCTCCCACCACCAGACACTCGTCTGACCCCTTAGGGTGAGAGCCTTTGCTCTCAGGCGGTCAGAAAGAAAGCTGTTCTGGGAGATGTTTACACACTCCACCCAACCGGATGCCCTGCAAAGTTGCATTCCAAGGCAGGGGGCTTCAAAGAAGCCTACCGCCCTTGGTATGCAGATATGGCTTCACTCAAGGGAGAGATGCTGACCACCCTGCCCCAAGGCCCATTTGGCAGCTGGACAGGTGGGAAATTTAGTATTCAGGGAGGTGTGTCCACCTCTCAAGTCAGTCTCACCTCCGTGGTGTGCTGCCTGATGTGGACACAACATTTAGAAATCTGCCATCTTGGTGTTGTGAGATTTAGGAACTCTGGGACCGTGTTATGCCCACTTCCAACAGGAAGTAATTATATAGGGAGTGTAGTGAACACAGGGGTAAGTAGCCCATTGGCTACCACCCTGCACTCCCTAAAATTCAGTATTTAGGTGAACCCTTGGCACCAGAAAAGCAGATCCCACTGACTTGAAGAAGAAGGACACTCCAAAGATGCAAAAGCGAGAACTGAAGACCAGTGATGGACTCACCTCCAACCCTGCCTGCCATATTCAACAATTGTGCCAAAGTTGCCTCATCCTCCAGCTGCTGAAACTTCCAAAAACCCGGGAAGTCTGCTAGCCTTCACCCCAGCACCAGGCACCTCCTGTGGAGTAGCGGAGTTGCTCCACTGCATCCTTGCAGGCACCCAGGAACAGTTGCAGAGGACTTTTGACTGCCAAAACCTCCGCCGTACAGCACCACTGCACCAGAGCCTCCCAGCCCATGTGAGAGGGGCCAACTGTGCCAACCTGGTCCCCAGCCACTCCAGAGACAAAGTCCATTGTCGGTTTCCCCACTGAGACCTTCACTTCTATGCCTCCAGTCTCTTTGTGCAGGCCCCCCCTCAACCGCCTCCGGTGATGGCAACCCCGATGGTCCACCACACCTCTGCACCCCCTGACTGAGGGAAAGAGTACCACTGGTGTCTCTGCGTCCCATAGGCTATTGAGACTTGAACCCACTTGTTGGTTCACCCAGACTGGTCCCCCACTCCACGCGACCGCCACTAGTGACGGACACGAGATGGTCCAAGAACCCTCTGCACCTGGCTGCCCTATGTCCTGAGCATCGCAAGACCTGAGCCCACTCGGTGGCTTACCCAAATTGGACACCTAGTCCTAACCTGCAGCCTCTTTTCAACTGGACCAATCCCCATTGAATAACACTGGGCACCTGACGCCACCTAGTGTTACCTGTTGGTGTGGTCCTGATCATTGCCCAGTACTAGTAGTACTGGGCAATGTAGATATAGTAGATATATTGCAGTGCAGCCCCTAAAGTACTCTAGTGGATATAGGTGGATTCCATTTGCATAATCAGTTTTTAGCAGACAAATGTGTTTGCCTGAACCCAAGTGAAAATGTGCTTGTTCTCCTGATCCAGACAGAATGCTATCTGGACACTTTCAGCATTGTGGGTGTCCCGAGAGATTATAATCCAAGTAGATTCTCAATGTGTAGTTGGAAAAGGCATCTGACCTATAGGGGGTTCGAAATCTAATTGCAGAAGGCTTAGTGTGTGATCAGTATAGCTAAGGTAAATGAAGCCAAAGATGTGCATCAGTGTGTTAAGGGCTAGCAGGTATGCATCAAAAAGCAGAGATGACAATTTGTGTCAATGGATCCAGTGGGACACAGCATATTTACTGTGTGGCACAATTAAACTACAGAACTATTTTCTAATCATTGATTCAAATCCTGTACATTTGGTTGAGCGACACCCAATAAAATAGCCAAAGCTGAGGCAGGGATAGTAAACTACTGTCAGAGTAATTTTCCACATTCGACTAGATGTCATTATAGTGGCCTGTAATCTAGACGACCAGCTGTTGTATAAATTCAAAGAGGTTGTAACGTGGATTTGTAAAATTGACAGTTATGCAAAAATGTAATCTTATCTTGGATTTTAGACTTTTTAGTATGTTATTTCCAAAGAACACATTTCTCACTTGCATCAATAAGCCAGAATAGTGACTAACTGGTAGAACTCAAAGGTTTGGGAGCTTTATGCAATGTTATAAAGACAGAATGGTCCAGACTGGGATTAAAATGGAGTTAACCTCAAGCAACAACATAGCAGGATGGCATGCTGATTCATTTATTGAAATTTAAATAACCATTCTGAACACTAAGAACTCTTGTAGTGAATCCTATTTCTTTTTAATGGGATAACAGGAGTTAGCTTAGCCTCTGGCTTGCAGACTCATGCCCCCGTCACCTAGTGACTTTTAACCTACTTAGCTTGCTCTGTCTTAGCTCATTTAATTCTTCTAAGATGGCTGCCTTGTTTATAGCCACTGTTTAGGCACTAATTTACGGATACCCCGACTATCACTGTCTCACAGACAATAGGTACCCTAAATACCATTATACGGAGACGTCCGTGGTATTTGGGAAAATCCTCCTCAGCCGAAAAGGTAACACCTGATTAAGCCGTAGGTTGTTCGAGCTCATAAAAGGACTTTTACTCCCCGTTTTTGGTGTTCCGTTTTTCTAAACAAATATGGCTAACACCATTGACATTCCTGAAAATGCTAGACAAGCACTAACACAACATTTATTAATGCATGGCCTTACAGATGAGGGCGGGGATGTTACTCTTATAATAGAAGCTAAAGAAGCATACCAAACAGAAACATTTTACTGTTGGGTCACCTTTCCTGAGGTGGACCAGAGAACACATACGTTCCACACATACGAAATTGAAAACGTACCTCCACGGTACCGAGCATACCAGTATCATGAAATATCACTCACATACAAAGAACATCAGAACTGGTTCGAAAGCGCCCTACCACATGTACTACAAAGAGTGAGGTTAGGTCCCTTAAGTAATGACCTACATGGCCTATGTTTGCTACATACACACCTCACCCAGGCATACAGAATATGCAAATAGCAGATCTGCGAGATTTATATAATGAATTAGTGACATTATATAGACGATTAGTTCAGTTCGTAATGCGAACATTGAACACAACACCAGCGCGTCCAGCAGCGCCAGCACCTGGTGGTTATCAATTGGCTACTGGGATTAATCCACAAACAGTACATACTATTATGGGTAAAGTGCCCGCGGAACGGAAATAAATACTGTTCTGGATTGCCCAGAAAACTAATCAGCTGGAAGCTGTGTTTCCCAATACGGGACCACAGGAAAAACAGACTGCTCACTATGTGCTTGCCTTTTGGGATGGTTCCCTCGATGAATGACTGTGCCTCATGGGGTAGAGTCTTCGCTGCCATATATACTACCACACATGGTACCCCGACACTTGCGAATTTACCGGAAGTGTTAAAACAAATACAAAATTAGCATGGGGCTGCACCAACACTGGATTTGGGGATGAAATTAATGCGTAACTTTGGCGCCGTATCCTCAATAATACTCAGTAATATTAAAGGGGAAGCAGTAGCACTGGCAATTCGCCAGCGTCTCCAGGAAACTCCACACCAGGAACAAGAGAGTCAGCTACCGAAAATTATTTCCGATACCTATACTAGTATAGGACGGGATAGTTTGGGAGCCAAATCAAAGAAATTGGAGTTACAAGGTACCGCCCATAAGGGTACAAAGCAGGCACAAGAGAGCTCTAAGAGGCGCTGGGACAAACAAAAAGATTTTGAAGAAATAAGAGAGCTGATTCTCCACACCCGGAGAACTCTGAAAGGAGATATAATCTCAGAAATAGGGAGAACATTAAAACTCCAGACAGATATACTGATTCACGTCCCTTTGGTTCCTTTCAGGACGCACCGGATAGATGTAGCGAGAGAGGGGGCCTGGAAGATCGACGTCCTGAATACCTGAAAGAAAAGACTCGCCGCAGTCTACCATTTAAAAGGAAGAAAAGACTCCTCAGCAAAAGCCACAGTTTAAAAAGAAGAAGGTGGCAGCACTGACAGCTAAAAATGCCAGTATACTTGAGAACACTGTTGAGGAACAAGACGTGGGTAGTGACTCTGTTAGACAGCGCAGCAGAGGTCACGATATGTCGCCAGAGTCTGAAAGATGATCTGGATGCAACAGCAACTAGCGATTTCATCGCAGTTGAAACAGCGGATGGCCGCGTTCTCCCACCCGATTGGGTTTACGATTTAAAAATTCAGATAGAGGGAGACGTGACGCGCACTATTAGTGTGATATTTTGGGATGAACTTACTAGTGATATCCTATTAGCCGAAAAAGACTGGCCACCTGAATACGTCCGAAAGCTCCCACATGGGAAAGATGTCATTTTGCCTTCTTTCTCCAATCTTGTTCCGGAAGCAGACAAAGAAGCCTATGCTTCTGAATGGGCTTTAGTGCAGGCACCTGCGCTGTATCGCAATCATGTAGGTTGGGACAAGGAGTCTCCTTGTCATGTTATTCTTGTTAGGTCTACACCCCAACCGCAGCCACAATATCCTGTTAAACATGAAGCAAAAGCTCTGGTGAGAGAGATTCTCGCCCAACTTGAGTATCAGGGAGTGATTGAGCCCTGTACATCTGCAGTGAATAATCCGTTATTCCCCATTGCAAAGCCAGACCATTCATATAGAATAGTCATTGATTATAGACACTTAGTCATACACGCAAATATGCCATACAAAATTCACACAGCACGGCATTAATAAACAATATAGTGCGTAAAAAATATAAAACAACACTATACATTTCTAATGGATTCTTCTGCCAGAATTTAGCACATGAAAGTCGGGACCTAAGTGCATTCTCATTTGGGTCTCAGAAACCTTTTGTTGTTTACCTCAAGGCTATAAAAATAGCCCAGGGCTATTTTCAGCCCGTGTAACATCAATATTACACGATATTGATTCCAAGGCGTTATCCTATGTGCATGACATATATCTCACAGACGACGTCCTCGACATTCATCTTGCGAGGGTCGATTGGATCATTTTGGGATTTGCAGACATCGGTTACAAATTCAATTTCAAGAAAATCAAGGTAGCCTTTCTTAGCATATTATTCCTGGGATATGAGCTATCAAACGAAGGGAAGAGCCTGGCCCGCACTTTCTAGAAAAATGTGCTCAACTGCACCCTCCAAACACACTTAAGAAACTCCAGTCATTACAAGGTTTCTTTAATTTTGGCAGAACATACATTCCAGAATGTGCACAACGGATCAAGCCGCTTCATGACTTGGTTCAGCCCAATTTTTCTAGCTGACCCTGGACAATTGAACACACACACGCATCCTTAGGGAAATGCAACAGGACATGCTAGAAGCTAAACACTTGCACACACGTGACAATAAAACAAATTTGGTCATCAGAATAATTGCTGGTGCCATTGGATTTACTTATGTCACCTTCAATGAGGGTGACACGGTACCAATAGCGTATAAATCACATTTATACTCCAATGCTGAACAGCGTTTTGCACCTACAGAAAAGATTCTGACGGCAGTTCAGACGGCAGTCATAAAAGAGTGCCACTTGCCCAGGGGAAACGTATTATTGTTGTCTCCCTGGTGCCGGCCTTAGAGGCTGTCACCAAAGCAAGCGTTCCTAACGCTAAAGCATTACATCCACGTTGGATTCAATGGGCAACGTCTCTGACCGCCACTGATGTTGATTATATATTTGATCCAAAACTTCAGACACAAGAGTTTCTCCAGTACGAACAAGAGTACCCCGCTCCTCTAAATATCTTGCCACTAGACAACTGCCATACTGTCATTTACACTGATGGTTCAGCACAACCGGCTGTAGGTACTAAACATCGATACTCGCCAGCTTGCGCAGCCGTGAGCGGAGTATGGAAGATGGAGTTTTCCACCCTCACAATACCTACATGCAGATCTTAGGGGACTGCACAGCCCAGTTGGCTGAGCTTAAAGCTCTTATTCTAGCGCTCGAACATACTGAGCAGGGATGCCAGACTTTAATAGTCTGTGACTCTTATTACTGCATCCAGTCATACAATGACTATCTCAATCATAGGAAACTGAACGGGTTTAGAGATTCTAAAGGGAACACCATTAAACACAAAATACTGTGGGGGAGGGTGGCTGATCTTAAGGATAAGCTGCCGTGTGTCCATGTAGTCCATACATTGGGACACCAACGTGTAGGAGTACACGTTACCGGTAATACATTGGCTGATGAAGCGGCCAAAGCAGCAGTAGCTACGGTTTCTGTGGCTGCAGTGACTTGGTCTCAGACGAGATTGGATAATGAAATATTGACTGCCATTAATGCTTCGGCTGCAGACAAGCCCCTTCCGAAAGGATACCCTACAAACTATACTTACCATATCAGTGCACAGAATGTTGCTTACACAACAATTCCTGGGGTTGGAGATCGAGTGATCCCCAATGAAGACCAGAGATTAGATCTAATTAAAGCAGCGCATGAGGGTGTCGCTTCTGCACATGCTGGTATACAGGCCACGATAATACTCCTACAGAAACGCTTCTGGTGGCCTGGTTTATGCAGACAAACAAAGCAGTGTGTCCTTTGCTGTGACATTTGCCAGCAGATTAAGGGCTCTAATATCAAACGCCCACCGCAGACATCCCTCTTAGTGTCCAACAGGCCACTAAGGTGTGCGTGCCTGGACCATTGTGGTCCCTTACAGCCTGATGGTACATACAAATACATTTTAGTCGCTGTGGATTCTTGTTCTAGATTTCTGTGGGTATGGCCATAGCGGTCGGCTGACGCCCGGACTATTATAAAAGACTTGTTGATCTTTATCAGTACATATGCGGTTGCAGCATTCCATTCGGACCAGGGCCCTGCATTTTCCTCTAAGACATTCAGGGACACCATGGGGACGATGGGTGTTGAACTACATTACTCCTCACCATACCATCCCGAGGGAAATTTGCTCATGGAGAGGTGGAATCGTGATCTAAAGCAGTCCTTAACAGCTCGAGTATTAGGTTCAGGCCGCAGTTGGTTACATCACCTATATGGGGTCCAGACAGTACTGAATAATCTGCCAAGACGGTCCTTGGGGGGACGCACTCCATATGAGGTTCTCTTTGGGATACCTATGTATGTCCCAGATCTTGATGCCCCTGGTATGGTGGCAGCAGAAACACCATTTTACATAAATCAATCAATTTGTAAAGCGCGCTACATACCCGTGAGGGTTTCAAGGCACTTGGTGGGGGTGTGGGGGGGGGGCTGCTACTGCTCGAAGAGCCAAGTCTTGAGGCGTTTTCTGAAGGAAAGAAGGTCCTGGGTATGTCGTAGATCCGGCGGGAGGGTGTTCCAGGTCTTGGCGGCGAGGTACGAGAATGATCTGCCGCCGGAAGATTTGCATCGGATGCGGGGGATGGAGGCGAGGGTGAGGTTAGCGGACCAGAGGTGCCGGGTGGGGGTGTAGAAGCTGAGTCTGTTGTTCAGGTATGATGGTCCGGTGTTGTGGAGTGCCTTGTGTGCGTGGGTGAGGAGCTTGAAGGTGATCCTCTTGTTGACGGGGAGCCAGTGAAGGTCCCTTAAGCGGGGGGTGATGTGGCAGTGGCGAGGGATGTTGAGGATGAGTCGGGCGGAGGCGTTTTGGATGCGTTGGAGGAGTTTGGATGAGATACTGGTGTAGAGGGCGTTGCCGTAGTCGAGTCTGCTGCTGACGAGGGCCTGGGTTACTGTTTTTCTTGTTTCTGTTGGGATCCATTTGTAGCTCTGCGAAGCATGCGGAGGGTGTTGTAGCAGGAGGAGGAGATGGCGCTGACCTGTTTTGACATGGAGAGTGAGGAGTCGAGGGTGAAGCCGAGGTTTTGTGCGCTGTCGGTGGGGGACCCAGGGTGGACGGCCACCATGAGTTGTCCCAGGCGGAGGGGGAGCGACCAAGGATGAGGACCTCTGTTTTGTCCGAGTTCAGTTTTAGCTGGCTGTCTCTCATCCAGTCGGCTATGGCTTTTAGTCCCTCGTGGAGGTTGGTTTTGGCGGTGTGCGGGTCCTTGGTGAGGAAGAAGATGAGTTGGGTGTCGTCGGCATAGGAAATGATCTTGAGGTTGTGCTGACGGGCCACTTGTGCGAGGTGGGCCATGTAGATGTTGAATAGCGTCGGGCTGAGGGATGAGCCCTGGGGTACGCCGCAGATGATGTTGAAGGCTTTGGATTGGTACGGGGGGAGGCAGACTCTTTGGGTTCTGCCTGCGAGAAAGGATGTGGTCCATTCGAGGGCCTGGTCCTGGATTCCTGCTGCGTGGAGGCGGGATTTTAGGGTGTGGTGAAAGACGGTGTCAAAGGCGGCTGATAGGTCTAGGAGGGTGAGGGCAGATGTTTCTCCATTGTCGAGGTGGCTTCTGATGTCATCTGTGGTGGCGAGGAGGGCGGTTTCGGTGCTGTGGTTGCATCTGAAGCCGGACTGGGAGGGGTCGAGGATGTTGTCGTCTTCGAGGTACCGAGTGAGCTGAGTGTTGACGTTTTTCTCGATGACCTTCGCCGGGAAAGGGAGCATAGAGATGGGCCGGAAGTTTTTCAGGTCCTTGGGGTCCACATTTGGTTTCTTGAGAAGGGCGTTGATTTCAGCGTGTTTCCAGCTTTCCGGGAATCTTGCAGTTTCGAAGGAGATGTTGATGGCTTTGCGTAGGTGTGGTGCGATGGCTGTGTCTGCTTTGTTGAAGATGTGGTGTGGGTAGGGGTCTGATGGTGATCCGGAGTGGATGGAGTTCATGGTCTTGCGGGTTTCGTCGTCGCTGATGTTGGCCCAGGAAGTCAGTCGGCTGGAGCGGGTGGAGTTCGTGGTGGGTGGGGTAGGAGCGTCCGGAGTGTGAGGGGAGTTGAAGCTGTCGTGGATGTCCGTGATTTTTTGGTGGAAGGCGGTTGCTAGGGCATCGCATAGTTCTTGGGAGGGGGTGATGTCGTTGACGGTGAACCTCTCACTGTTTTACAGGAGCTTCAGCAATTTTGTGATGATAAATCATCTGCAAGTGCTGCCACCTTAGGAATAAGGGATTTAGCGAAAACTTTGACTGGCTGGATTCCTAAAGTTGGGGATCTGGTTCGTGAGAAGATCGCAGTGAAGAAGGAGTTTGGTCCATCATACAGAGTACCTGTACCAGTCTTGGGAATTCAAGGCACCGGGACTGTCATCTTACCGCCACTGTCTGGTTCTAAGATGAACAGATTCATCTCCATTGATGACATCAAATTACACCATGTGGCCGATCCTTCACAGTAGACCAGGAGGTCCCTTGGGTGGTTCCCGATCCCCTCTCACTACCCAACAGGACATACATCTACATAGTAGGATGAACATCACTACTACAGACTATGCAACAATGTCAACTGCTGTTCCAGACACCTCCTTGACCATGGGGAGGGCGGAAAATGAACTCTTGCTGGTTCCAGTCACTTCTTCAGTGACCACCCTGGTTCAAGATTTTGCTGTTTTTTTACACAAACACATCACAGACTAATGACACTGTCTACCAAGAGTCCCCACGTGAAGTGGAGCAAAGTACACCAGCTCCCGTGTTTGCAGAGACTGCCTCTGGCTATTTCATTGACATTGATGATTTTTCTACAGACTCAATCACTACTGTGATTGACAATGTTTCAAAAAGCAGTAAGCTGTATCAATTGCTTAAAAAGAACTATTTGAAATACCAATGGAACTACTTATGGTTCTGTTTGACATTTTTTGCATTATTTCTATGGATTGGTTTTGTGACTGTTTTCTTTTTGCTCATAAATGGTCACTATATTCCTGATCGCTCCTCTGTGGAGCCTGTTGATGAAGTTTTAACACAACATCATTCTTCACATAAGGTCCGAAGAGATTTGTCCTCTGTGAATATTACAGCAATACCGATTTCTGATGGGATTGTGTGGGACAAAGTTCCATTCGATATATACGGGCCTACTGAAATTATTCAAATACCATACGTGTTCAAAATCTCAATGACTGATGTAATTACACCTGATGTTGTCTCTGATGATTGGGATGTCCACACAGTTGATTCCATGCTTACTGAAATGAAGGACTATTCCGCTTTTGAAAGTGACGATGTATATGATTATACAATGAATTATGGGGAAATGTTCTGCTATAATAATTGGGGACATTACGACCTACACTGTGCCAATAGATACAGGCCAGTATTAAACTACACACAGTGGGATCATTGTTCTACACCACCGGTGGGGAGCCCAAAGTACTATAGTGATAAATTTACATATTTTTCTGGGCATGACACAAGAAAATCAGAGTCATATTATTTCAAAATACCTCCAGCACAAATTAGGAAAATTTTGCTAACTGATACAAAACTGATTTATTCAGATCCCTTTGTTTCCCGGCTCGCAGTTGAAGGTTACGAATACTGGAAGAGCACTATTGATTTCAAAAGTGTATGGGGAACGCAAGATTGGCAGATACGGGGTAGGGAGGCTTTATTTTGAGCATGCCTGATTGATTCCTGTGCAAATGATTTTCTTAAATGACACTATTCAGCAGACATCCTGTCTGGGGTTAGCAAAAATTAAAGATTTGAACACGCCCAGTATCCCCACCCAGGCAAGGTTTAAAGATTGGCAATACTTCCTCAATATCACAGAGGACAAGCTAAAATGCAATGGTTAAGGTTGGTACTTATAATTCTTCACTTTCTAGTCCCGGCGGTGGTTAATCTGGCTTACTGACACTAATGAGTGTCAGGCGCGTTTTTTGAACTCTTCTGGGGGTTTCTCAATTAACAGACCAGACCTTTGCTTTGTATCGGGTCAACATACAGGTATAGTTCCAACATACAGTGTTGGTAAGCTGTGTCAGCAATGGGTACAGACCAACACGTTAGCGGTGGTTAAGGAACACCTGAATACTCTTTCTGAAGATATAGATTTGCAGGATTTTCTGCTGGGTCCTAGGAAACAGCACTCAAAAAGGTTTTTATATGCTATGTACAATGAAATTTGGAAACTTTCCCAGATTGAGGCTGCTGCACGATTAAGGCAATTGGATAAAGAAAATTTAGAATAGGCATTAGCTGTTGTCGACAACGGCATGAATACACTGTCCAACAGGATTTATTCACTATCAAATATAGTGTCGTCTGCTATTGATATCACTCAGACAGACTTTTCCAGGTTATATCATGGGGACACACAGCTACGTTCCATCATGCAGCTGGGTTGGACTTTACAGACACTGAAAAATGGCCGCATTCCATGGAAGTATATTAATGGGAGTGAATTCTTCACTGCTTTTAATTTTTCCAAGGAACAACAGACAATGGCTAAGAGGGAGGCTAGTTTCACCATGCTTCGCGTAGAAAAATTAGATAAGTTGCCCTTCACGGTAGCAAAGAGTCCTTCAATTATCTGGCTCTTACATGGCATCATTAATTTACCGATTTCGACCTTTCGTTTCTCGAGCTGCCTGAAACATCTTGCAGTGGAAAGGTACGAGCAACTAGGAGATAGCTATGTTAAGGAAGAGTGGGAGTTGCCCTTTGACTACAAATGTCTGAACGGCGAAACAGAGGTCTTTCTTAGCGGAAGCGAATGTGAGACTGCTGTTCATCATTCCATGATATGCAAGCAGGTGTCTCTTCACGGTCTTTGCAATGCGGGGGTCGTGAATTTGGCCTGTTTGTTGAAGGGTACACCCGTCCCTTTGATTTGCCCGGTATTTCATGTACTTTCCAATGGAAGTTATGTGGTACTGAACGATCAAAGTTGTTGCAGCATGCGACCAGGAATTGCCTACGCTATCCCGGTCTCGAAGGCGGTTACGTGTTGTGGACATGTTTTGTTTCCCCCCACACGAGAGATAAAAGTATCTGACATGTGGCCCCAGATAGATACTACTAATGTGAACTATGACAAGCTGAGCAGGCTAAAGGCGCTATTGTTTCAAAAACAGGTCGCCTTGACATCCGCAAAAGAGACGTATGCTCTCCAGTTTGCGAGATCATCAGCCGAGATACAATCCCTATTAAATACCAACTTCCCCAAGCACTTTGGAGAACTGGTATCCAGAAAATTCAATGCTTCGAGCACCCTGGGATTGTTCACTTCTTTAAGGCTGTCGGTCTGGTTTCGTATCCATCTTCCAGACTGCCTTCGGAGTCATCCCGTCAGCCATCCATTCGCTCTTTTCAAGTGTGTTTGGTGGCTTTCCAATTATTTTGGCTTTGATTGGCGGACTGCTACTGCTATTTCTCCTGATTCGCAGTGGTTGTTTCTTTCCAGCTACGCAGAGCAATGGAGCCGCTCCCACCAACTCCACTGTGCATGAGCGCATGGTTCGGATCTTCGGTGCATCCTTGCTGGTGGAATTGGAGCATGACTGGTCGTTGTCATTTTGGCCCCTTCTCTGGTGCGTACAACCAGTCTTCCGCTGCATATGGTGTCTCTGAACATCTGCCTATGGTCTGTCTTGCTGTTGCACCGACATCTCCTGTGGACCACGAACTGCTGATGTCCCCGATGAAGGTTCATACACGGTCATGCCCCTTGAGACTGAGGTTGCTCCGCGAGGCCACCTATGACCCTTCCGTTTTGAGATCCACCGCGGATGAGGACACTGCAATGGATAATGTTACACCAGGAAATACTGCTCACTACTGTTATGTGGATCCGTTTGTACGCCCAGCACTCGATTTGACATCAGATGATGTTGACTCATTTTTGAGGTCCTTGGTTGGTGACTTCGATGACACTCTTCAAGATCATGCGTACAGCAAATAATTGATGAATTGACTTGCCATTCCTGATTCGAAATTATGTATTTACATTAACTTGCTTTGGCACGCTGTGCTTGTCATGGTTGACATTAACATCTCTGTATGTGTTTTAGCAGATTTGTTTTTAATATCTTTTTAACACATTTTAAAGATTTTTTTAGCTTGTTTTTATGCTTCTAGTTCAGAGCAATTTTAGAGTTTGGGTTCCTGTACCTTCGTCATACCTGTTACGGCAATGGGGAGGGTGTAGTGAATCCTAGTTCGTTTTAATGGGATAACAGGAGTTAGCTTAGCCTCCGGCTTGCAGACTCGTGCCCCGTCACCTAGTGACATTTAACTTACTTAGCTTGCTCTGTCTTAGCCCATTTAATTATTTAATTCTTCTACGATGGCTGCCTTGTTTATAGTTAGGCCACTTGTTATGAGTTACATTATCAGTGTCACCGCGCTAAGGCGTCAAGATCAAGCACCAAAGACAAACAAACAGTAGGTGTTCACACTTTCGAGGTATTGTTTATATTAATTGCCGTCCCAAGCATGACTGTTATCTATTGTTTGGGCACACACCTACGTCAGGGGTCCTTGTAGATCTGTATAAATACATCACACTTTAGACAGACAATCAGAGGGATTCCGACCAGAGGGCATCTCCACCATCGCTGATATCGATGCTGCAGTCGTCTTGACGCTGACCCAGTCTTCATGTTCCTGCGGAGTCTGAGATAGAGACCTCATTCCAAGGTAACGAGGGTTGGGGGCTCCTATCATGGACAGTGCATTGGCAGATTAGGTTTAACAAACCTAGCTCTCCTTTAGGTAGGAGGTTAGGCCTTTCACATTAGGGTTTTAGGGCATGTCACATCTTGTATGTCTCTTCTATGCATTGCAAGATGGTGGGGGTCTTTGTAATAATGACTCTCGTCTTCACAATTCTGTTTCTTGTATTTTTCATTATCCTAATCATTGCAGCCCATGCAAATTATCGCAAATTGCTGTTATGTTAAATAAAAACTATTGAAACTTTACTACATCTTTGTCATTGCCTGTGTTTGTATGAGACATGATATATCTTTGAGAAAGGGGTTATCTCAGTTTAACCACGACACTCCCTGAGATGTCTTATTCTCGAGTCCATGCGTAAAGGCTGCCACAAAACACCTTTTACTATTGTGTTTCTGGTGAGGTGCTGCTAGTGAGCCGGTAAGGTTGGGACAACAGTTACGACTTGTTGTAGGAAAGGCGTAGTTGCCTACATGCAAAAGTACTGTCATCCTTTAACCAGCAGTCTTGCCCAGAGCAAGAGTCCAAACTCCAACACTCTTGAGGGAGATTTTTCCTGTGCCTGGCCATCCACAGGGTGCCATATGACGTGGCTAATAGATCTTCCCCTGAGAATCATAGCTTCAAAAACATTACTCAATGATCTATCCAGGTCACAATTTCATTTTAAACATTTGGAAAAGGGGATAAGCCAACACCCTCGAAACTCCACACAGCGAACAAGTAAATCATCAATGTCTTCATTTATACCATTATTCAGATACAGTATACATACTTGAACTCATGTATCTCCATGGCCACCAACTGTCTTGAATGCTCCACTCTTTCCAACATGCCTTCCCAAGTGCCCTTTTCACTCAGCAATTATTCAGCCAACACTTACAGCCAAACAGCTTCCCCTTTCCACTCCCTCACCTTCCTCTTAGTCCCAATGTTTCACTCTCCTTCCCTCTTAGTTCCACTTCTCCTTCACCTAACCCACCCATCACCATCATGCACTCCGCCACCCGCCAGAAGCTGGAACAATGTCACCGAAGACCAGCTCACCACCACCCTCTGCAACACACCACCAATGACCTCCACCACATCTGCACTCCTCCTCCACAGATGGATCTCTGACTGCGCCAACACTCTGGAAACCCTTCAGCAAACAGACCACAGAGAAAGCCAGCTGGTTCTCCCCTGACCTCTAAGGGTCCAGACACACCTGTGGATGACTCCAGAGAAGATGGAGGTGCAACAAGACCCCGGAAGACCATGGAGCCCTCAAAACCGCCGTCACATCACACCACCGCCTCTTCAGAGCCACAGGAAAACCGCCATACAAGAACGAATCAAGGCCAACGCACACAACAGGAAAGAACTCTTCACTGTGATCAGAGAATTCACCAAACCTAGCACTGACACCACAGACATCCCCCCACATCCCAAGCCCTCTGCGACAACCTCGCCACCTTCTTCCACCGCAAGATCTCTGACGTCTACGACACCTTCACAATACAGGACCCACAATTCCCCACCCGCAACCACCGCACCCAAAGGATCCAGATCCAAGCCGACCCTGACCAACTGGACCACCTTCATCACTGACGACATCCTACGGATCATGAAGACCGTCCACTCCGAAACCCCCTCCAACCCCTTCCCCCCCCCCCCCAAATCTTCAACCGAGTCAGTGACACCATCGCCCTGCCACACGATCAACTGCTCCATCGAGACCGCCACCTTCTCTGAAGACTGGAAACACGCAGAGATCAACCCCCTGCTGAAGAAACCCTCTGCAGACCTGACGGACCACAAGAACTACTGAGCCATCTCTCTGCTCTCCTTCCTGGCCAAAGTCACTGAGAAAGCCATCAACGCTCAACTCACTGTATTTATCGAGACCAACCTCATCCTGGACATCCCCTAATCCAGCTTCAGGAGCAGCCACAGCACTGAGACAGCTCTCATCACTGCAAAATATGACATAAATGGATCCTCTCACTTCTGACCGGCTGAACCCAGAGAGTCATCTCCCACCATTCATATCCGAACCTACAGAGATCAGCTGTGGCGTCCCCAAGGCTCCCCCCCAAGCCCCACCCTTTTCAATATCTACATGGCCCCTCTTGCAGCCATCATCAAAAACCACAGACTCAACACTCTACTGAGACCATCCCTTCCTTATCCACAACATGAAAGTTCTCACTATGGCCCACACCAATCATAACTCCACCATAATGATCCTCCTTGAATCCGCAGGCGCCTTCACACTGCAGACCACACATTCCTACTCAACACCATGTTCTCTCTTGACATCACTGGACAAACAAGAAGTATGCCTCCTATGGGGCGTGGCTAAGCCACCTAACATGGCGGTCGCGAGCTGGTAGAGCTCCGCGCCGCAACCGGCAAAAAACAGCACCTGGGTGGGAGTGTGGGGGGAACGCGGCCCCCTGCGCTGGTCGCCTGAACCCGGGAGACACAGCGGAGCTTCCTGGGCTGGAGCCGCTCCCCCGGTGACCCGGAATCCTAGGCGATCTCGCTGCTGACTGAGCCGCGGCTGACCTTCCTGTCGGAGATGCCCCAAAACAACCGGTGAGAGGAGCGCCCCCTCCCCCCCTTTTTACACAAAACAGAAGATAACGAGGCGCCTTGCCGAGGCAGCGTCGGAACTGCGGGTGTTGCCCGGGACCCCCTCTTCCCCCTGCGCTCTGCTGCGGCCGAGCCCTGGGGTCAACCACGAGGCCCTGGAAGACGTGACGGACCGGCGGGGAGGAGCGGAGGGGCCCTACTAAGACGATAAACGGAGGCTGGGAGACACCCCTGGCCGCCAACCTCTTTCAAGGGAAGGGACAGGCAGAGGAGGGAAGGGGGAGAAAAAACAGAAAGAAAAACGAACACAGGCCCATAGAGAGCCACTGCGCGACACACCAAAAGACACCCCTGGCTCTCTTCCTTCTCCACTTATTTTGCACTCGGCGGGGAGCTGGCGGCTGGGCCCAGGAGGCCGGACTAGGCGGCCATCCGCTGTGGGGCCTAATCGCGAGAACAGGGGTGGCCGGGGTGGTTCTGTGACGACGCAGGGGTCCCCCGGGCCGGCTGTGGCCCCTTGTGGCAGTGACCTGGGGCGAGGCGCTAACCAGCCGGGCTGCACGTGCTGTCGTGGGGACACGGTCTCGTCACCCCGACAAGCGGGCCTGACCCTCGTCTGTTCAAACACAGGATCCCAACGGGGAAGGCACAACACTGAAGCCACGCAACTCGCTGTACCCGAAAGACAAACGAAACACTACTGAGACGCCTCTGCCAAAAGCAATCTCCTATAAGCCTACCCACGACCGGGAAACCACGCTGAAGACCCAGAAAAGACCAACAGCACGGAACCCCTTCACCAGATAGCCGGGAACTGGTAACACACAACATACCACCACAACAGCCCGCCAATGGACATTAATCCATAGTATGTAATGTGTGCGTCAACAAGCTGAGTACAGAGTAATGACCAGAAACTAAACTAACCTCCCAACAAACTAAATTATGGCTGGAGCAGGGCGGCTCCGCTCTGGAGCTGGATCTGGGAAAACACAAGACTTCCCAACACAAGATAACCAAAAACTGGATGCGGTCCTTGCTGCGGTGGAGCGCATTGGAGACTCGCTAGAGCGTGCCCGCACGTCTTTAGAAGCCAAGATAGACAGAGTGGCAAGCGACCTCACCCTCCTACATGCGGACCACCGCAAACTATCAGACAGAACTAAGGAGATCGAAACCACAATACAGGAACTAACGCCTGCGACCACCCAGCTGAAAACAGGAATGGAAGACATACGAGCCAGAGTGGCAGAATTGGAACGACGGGCAGAAGATGCAGAGGGCCGATCTAGAAGGAACAATATACGAGTGGTGAACCTACCGGAGGGCGCGGAAGGCCGAGATCCGACGATCTATTCAGAGACTTGGCTGCGAGAGTTGGTACCAGATGGAACGCTCACCCCTTTTTCCTCTGTGGAGCGTGCTCACCGGGTCCCGACCCGCGCGAGACCTCCGGGAAGCGCTCCACGCCCATTCATAATACGCCTCCTCCATCATGCGGACAGAGACATCATACTACGAACGGTAAGAGCAGCGCCACCACCCAGAATAGACAACATGCAAATATTATTTTTCCCAGACTATACCTTAGCAGTGCAAAGGGATCGGGCCTCTTATCTTCCTGTGAAACGTAAGCTACGATCACTGGGCCTAAACTACTCGCTACTGTTCCCAGCCAAACTCCGAGTAGTAGCTAAAGACAAAACGCATTTCTTCCCCACTCCTGAGGAAACATGGAAATGGCTTGAATCGGCAGGACTCTCAACGGGAGATACGCCAGAGCAAACTGAACAAGCGCCTCGGGCCAGGCGTGGCCGTAACAAACGGGATCGGAAAAGAAACGCAACCCGTACAGAGCCAACCAAATGTGCCCCAGACCTGGAACAACTAATTCGAGAGAGAAAGGAGGCGATACACACCGCGACAGCAATGGGCGCATCCCCCCTGAACTCTGGTTCGGACACGGAACTCTCACAAATGACTAGCGATCATCCCCCTACACCGGACTGTCTATCAGAATCGGGCCCTATCGAGGGACCCCCTGTGACGCCGGCAACTGCGGACGAAATCTTCTCAAAACTCCTGTGCAATGTAAAATCACACTACCCCGTAGGAGATATTCAGTCTGAGACACACGTACGGGACGCTCTGGTGGGCGAGCAAACAGCCAACACAGCTAAGAGATACCTATGGCAATCTACGAGGAACTATAAACGTGCAGACAGTGACAAGAGCGGGCTTTGCTCATTGAACTGCCCCTCTCCTTCTCCCGTCCCCTTTTTCTTACATTGTCATTGATTTTCCATCTGACGAACGTATACACCGGGGGACCCTCTTGCGCTCCCACCTATCATCTTATCCGTCCTGGCCGGTCTACAAGGCCTAAGACTACACCATCCCCTGGCACATCTGGCCTACCCCTACACTCCTATCAGTGGAGTTTCGAAATGCATAGACATGCATCTGCACGTTTTTGTCTTTGTTGTAATGTTTGGGCGGTGACCCGTTGTTTAACTGCTCTGATAGTATTAATTAAGTTCTGTTTTTGCAGATGTCCATACACAACCTTCTCAAACTCTAACCGGGAACGGAAAACTAACGAAATAACACAACGCATGAGACATAGGTGGGTAAGGCGGAAAAATGACCTAACACTCAAAACATGGCTACATACACGACAATTACCTGGAACGTAAGAGGTATACATACCCCCAAACAGCGATATGCCATCTACTCCTACCTTAAAAGACACTCAGTTCAGCTAGCGCTCCTACAAGAGATACACCTAATAGACCAGGAAATCCCCCGACTGCGCCAGCGCTGGAGAGGGCAATTATACGCGACAGGATACTCTGCATATGCCAGGGGTACACTTATCTGGATTAGAGCAGGCACCCCCTTTGCAGTGGAAGAACAGATCATAGACCTGCAGGGTAGATATGTACTCGTCAAAGGGAAACTGGCAGGGCGTACAATCATACTGGGCTCCATAAATGCCCCAAACACAGATCAAGCCACCTTTCTGCACACCCTAACACGCCACCTGCCACACTGGGGCACACTCCCGTGGATCCTAGGGGGAGTCTTCAATAGCGTGCAAGACATAGAGCTAGATCGCTCCTTCCCCCGCTGCCAACATCCCCAGTGGTGGCTGCATCGCGAGGCCTGGTAAGCTGGACTCAGCACTGGCAACTAATAGATATATGGCGACAAAAACACAGAGAGGACAGAACCTACTCTTTCTACTCCGCCCCGCATTCCCTACACATACGCCTAGACTACATATTCTGCACCGCGAACCTTGCCTCAGTGGTGGAGAATCCGGTATACATGGGGCGCACACACTCAGACCATAACCCTCTGACAGAGCGGCTGCGCTGGGGAACACCCCACTCACCTATCCCCAAGTGGAAACTGAGGCCAGAACTCCTAGAAGATGCTGATTTTAGGGCATCATTAAGCGCTGCAATTCTAGAATATTTTGAACGCAATGAAGGCACGGCTACCTCGGGACTAATTGAATGGGATGCATTCAAAGTCTTTATCCAGGGGCACTGCCTGGGAACTCAATGCAACATGCGCAAAACCATCGAACGTGACATGGCCCAAATAGAGCTGGCCCTACCGCAGTCAGTAAACGAAACCACTCACAACCAAACTGAAAAGGCGAGACTAGCAGCACTACATACAGACCGCCAGACATTACTATAGCGTCTGAGATGCCTAAACTACACCGCACACTCCGCGAGAACTCATGCATCAGCGGACAAGGCAGGTAAATTACGGGCCTGGATGATACGACGGGACTCCTTGAGAGAAAACCGATAATGGAAATCCGCTCACAAACAGGGGAAATAGTATACACACCCACAGAGATACAAACTGAATTTATAAGACACTATACGACCCTCTATACCACAAAAATAACCCCTGGAGAAGACTCTAGTGTGGAATTTCTTACCAAAGTGAAACTCCCAAACCTAATAAACGACCAGATCGAGACTCTTGAGGCACCTCTAGACCTGGAGGAGATCAAAGCCAGTATCAAAGACCTCAATTCCGGTAAGACGCCAGGCCCAGATGGGATACCAGTTGACTTCTATAAAGCATTTGCGGTGCACATATCGCTTAAGTTACTCCGGGTATACGAGGCAGCTGTGCAAGAGGGCCACCTATCGGATACACAAAGGGAGGCATTACTGGTCTCCCTTCCCAAATCTGGAAGAGACCCAATGGAAATGGGCTCATATAGGCCGCTGGCAATGCTAAACACTGATTATAAAATACTAGCCAAGATATTAGCGACAAGACTGGCACCAAGCGTACCAGAACTGATACACCCCGACCAAAACGGATTTGTACCAGCCAGAGACACCTCCCAAAATATCCGAAGACTATTCCGGGTTATGGAATATGCTAAGCGAGCCTGGCCTCCTTGATCTGGAGAAAGCTTTTGACTCTCTGGAATGGCCTTACTTGTTCAAAGTGCTGCAAAAGTACGCCATGGGACCATTTTTTACCCGCCTAATTAAACTACTATACACCAGACCAACGATAGGGGTGGGTCTAGGCCCCGAGATATCAGAACCAATCAGGGTGGGCAGAGGCACGAGACAGGGCTGCCCCCTCTCGCCGTTACTATTCTCACTCGTAATGGAGCCCCTAGCGGCCGCCCTACACAAAGAGGGATCCAACTGGGGAATAACTTTGGGAGACGGCTTACACATAGTGTCACTATATGCGGACGACCTCTTACTATATTTCAGAGATATTACGCAGATTCCACAAAGGGTTGGCTCGCTCCTGCGGCACTTTGCGCAGATATCAGGTCTTAAGGTCAACTGGTCTAAGTCAAACCTCTTCCCATTCGATCCAGACCTACCAAACCCAAGACTCACCCTAGCTGAAAGTCCAGTCCCCTGGCAACCAAATACTTTTAGGTACTTGGGCATTAAAGTTTACCACAGCGAAGAAGACATATTTGAGGGTAATCTAGTAAAAGCAACATCCTCAGTCAGATCCCAAATGGCTTTTTGGAGAACATTGCCACTATCAGTGGCGGGTAGGATAGCACTCCTAAAAACTGTGGTGCTTCCGCGACTCCTATACTTCTTCTCTAACCTACCACATTATGTCCCCCCTGGCTTCTTTAAGACACTGGAAACAGGGCTGAGAGAATTTATATGGAACAATGGCCGCTGTAGAGTAGCCCTGAAAAAACTGTACCTACCGACTGATAGGGGTGGACTTGCGGTTCCCAACCTGGAACACTATTACCTGGCATCCCAACTTCAATGGATATCCAGATGGCTGGCTGGTAAACAACTGACGGATACAGCAACAGAGACAAGACCATACTTGCTCCAACAAATACAACATCTATTTCACCCTATCACACACCTGCGAACCCCACGACAAATGTTCCTTAAAACAGCTCATAAATGCTATCATAGATCGCTTCGCCTTACGAAACCGTCTATTCCATTTGCACCCGCTCTAGCACTGGTGGGCACACCGAGGGGCACTAGGATCAGACACAGAGCTAGAATTACACACACTGGGTGACATATACGACAACCGACTATCATCGTTTGCCAAGCTCCAAGAAATGGGGCTCCCGCCCGGCCAATTCCTTCTATACTGCTCACTGGTGAGGTCTTTGAGTTCCAGGTGGGGTGACATCACAACACCTCCGCCCACCCACCTGCTGACCCAGTACCTACAGGTGGTGAGCTGCGGTCAGCATCAGGTCAGTTGGCTAGCGGATGCCTTGAGAATCCAAACTGCCCCTGAAAATGATACACTACGTATGACATGGGAAACTGACACGGGCGAACCCATTGCGATACCCAAATAGAGATCTGCCATCTCAGGCCACCTCAACGTACCACGTAACTCGCGATTTAGACTAATCCAGTATTATATTGTGAACAGAGCCTACCTTACACCTGCACGCGTAAATAAATACTTTAACCGCCAGGATGCAGCCTGCCCTAGATGTCGTGAAATTGGTGTAGACATGCTACACATGATGTGGTCCTGTCCTAACCTAGGCGCCTACTGGAGAGCGGTGGTTGACAACCTCACCATTTGCATAACACAACAAATACCCTTCACATGGGAGGCATGCATTTTAGGACTGTTCCCAAGAAGCAAGCAACACAGAGCAGAGACACGCTTCATAGATCTAGGACTTATTGTCGCAAAACGACTGGTGACCCAAAGGTGGAAGTCTCCGGACCCCCCACTGATACAGGCCTGGAGACGCTCACTCAGGGTATGGGCGGGAGCAGAAAACTTAGCACTCAAACGTGAAGAAACCCTGGGGCTACGACAATTCCCTATTTCCATCGACTGGGAGGGCCTCTTAACCCAACTATATAATACGGAATCACACCCAACAGGGGAAAGATCAGACTAATGCTAACCGAAAAACCACAAATGGGAAGACTACATCACACAGGGGAGTAGAACACATAGCACAATTGAGCAAACTAAGTTATTGAGAACCGAGATGGTCATAAAGAACGACTTCCACGAAAGACTCCTCCTCCCCCACCTGCTAACAGATTCGTCACTATAAACCCCTAACCTGGCATGAAAACAGCGAAATTTAAATCAATCACACAAGTATGGACATCGGCTAATGTTATTGTTACAATTGTTTCCTTTTTTCTTTTACTTTCCTATATTTTAAAGTTAATCTATACAAAATCATACTATCTGCTCCCCCTGTTTTTTTCTCAGCCAAACGTTATAATCTGACACTTGGGACACACTAATGTCACCCCAACAAGAACCGCAACTGTGATTAGTAACAAAATAATTGCAAAGACAAAACGCAGTGAATATCGTATAATAGAGACACCGCTGTATTAAAAATTATGCAATAATATGATCATTAAGTGCTAAAATACACTGTACTGTATCAAACACTAACTGTCACCAGATGAGAAATGTAAACTAACAAAAAATAACAATAAACAGATTTATGAAAAAAAAAAAAAGAAGTATGCTTCCTATACAGCTTGTAATCAAGAGGCATCCTCCAGTTCTCTACTCCGGTCTCTTCCCTTGGAAGCGTCTTTGGATCATTTGATTTTCATACTACCTATCTTCAGATTAAACTTAAATCATCTTCTTTTCCTGCCTCACCTTACAAACTGTGAATTGCTTCTAGATATAGAAATAAACTTCATCATAAATAAGGCCAAAATCAAGATTCCAGATTTCTTGCGCACAGCTCTTTCTTCCAGCCTTGCCTCCTCTTTCAGACAGACAAGGACAGTGGCACGTAGCTATCCTCCTTTATTGTGCAGTGTCATCACCAAAGACTACATACACCCTTTCAAAATCCTCAGGATCTGTTACCAATTCCCTTTCTGTGCTACAAAAGCCCTCATCACCACCCTCGTCTTAAATTAACTGGCTTAATATAATGTTTACTACATTTATTGATCTTTCTCCCTATTCTTACCTCTAATGGAGAAACAACCATAATTCATCACCTCAATCTTCTAGATCATATCCCATCCTCTAGATCGTATCCCATCACATTTGTCAGGGAAAAGGCTCTTTTCCCACAACAAGTTTGGAATTTTGTTTTACAAATCAGTCCAATCACTATCTTCCATTAAGTCAAAGCCACTTACTTCTGCTCTACCAATCATCTCCTCTGTGCTCAATCCCAATTCCAGCAACATCCCACCACTCTCCGCATCATCACATTTCCTGTCACTCGTACTACTTAACTCTTTACTACTACCAACTCTTAATTAAAACAGAAGGCTAGAAGGCTACCTGTGCTTGCAAAACTATCCCACATAAGGTAAGGTAAACTAGGTTTTAAGGGTTCAAGGGTGGATAGAGGTAAGGGGAGGTAAGAGGTTTTATAGGGTTTAGGGGTGAGTAAAGGTAAAGTGAGTTAAGTTTTTTTTTTCATCAGTGAGTAGATGTAAGATTTTTAAGATTCAATGGTGGGCAGAAGTAATGGTAGGTAAGGGGGTTTAGGGAATGTAGAAGTAAAGGGAGGTAAGGGGTGTTTGGCTTCAGTGGAGGTAAGGGGTTTTAGGGTTCAGAGGTTGGTAAAGGAAGGTAACGGTTTTCATAGGGTTAAGGGGTGGGCAGAGGTAAGGGAAGGTACTTTTTTTAATGGTTCAAGGGTGGGTAGAGTTAAAGGGAGGCAGGTCGTTTTTAGGGTTCAGGGGTGGGTAGAGGGAGGCAGTAGGCTGTTTAGGAGTGTGTAGAAGTGAAAGGAGGTAAGGTGATTTTAGTGTTAAGGGGTAGTCAGTGGTAAAAAGAGGTGAGGTTTTTAAAAACATTTTTTGTTGCTTTTTAACACATCCAACAACAAAGGAATAAGTTAGCACCGTCCAGTTTACAAAAACAAATAAAATGTACAACTTCATTGTATGGAACTTTTCGAGATCACAACCATCCATGCATCAACAAAAATATAAAGCATGTCATAGAGAAGGTAAAACAGATTGAGAATAATTCCACCACTTCCCACAGAGGTAAGGGTTTTTCTAGGGTTCAGGGATGGGTAGAGGTAAGGTTTTTTTTAGGGTTCAAGGGTGGGTAGAGATAAAGGGAGATTAGGGTTTTTTCAGCGCTCGGGTAGAAAGAGGTAAAGGGAGATAAAGGTTTTAAAATTGCGGAACGGGCAGAAGTAAAAGAAGGTATGGTGTTTTTTGGTTCAGGGTTGCTTTGAGGTCTAAAGTAAAAAAAAAAGTGTGTAAATTATATAGATATATATATATTAAATATTTTATTTAAAAAAAGGAATTATGGACAATCTGCTTTAAAATGCTGCACTGTAAACAGTATGTGTTGTAATAACTTGTGCTGTAAAGGTACCTTACATTGTGGTACATTACTTTGTGTTGTAATGATAGGTGTTGTGATGAACAAGTTGTAATATATCACAATGCAAAGGATTTTGTTGCAATGTCTTATATTGCTCATTATAACAATAAAATACAAAATACAAATTCACCAACACAATAGTACTTCAACGGGCAGAAAGTGGGTGGATTTCGAACACAGCACTGACAAAGAATGATGGACAGTCAGGCCAATGTTGAGATTAAGCAAGTATTTCAGTAGGAGGAAAAGTTTGAAAATATGATGGAACATACTTTGTCCTTTTGCTAGATCTTACGAGAAGCATACTTTAGTAACCTTCCTCATACTGGCAATTACATTTGCTTCAATATGTTTCATCCTAGTCCACTGTCTTTCCTCCTGTTCTCCTGCCATACCTATAGTCCCAATTATTGGAAATAAATGTTTGTTTCCTGTCCTTGGTAGAGAAGTCAGGGCAGATCCATTGCTAAAATGAAACATGTATGGTGTTCTGCTCTGGAGCAACAAGTTAGATTTTAGTTCTTTCCTTATAAGTATGAAGTAAGGTAAGCTTTCTTACCAGGCATTTTAAGTAACTTCTTGAAAATAATTCTGCTGCAGAACATGTCGTAAAAGGTACACTGTGCAAATCTTTACTAAATTAAAAGAATACCACAGACACTTGTTCTGAATCATCATACCAATGTGTTTTATTTTCTTTTGGATGAAGTGATTAAACACAAACTCCCAAAAAGTATTAAAACTCATTATGACAATTTATGCTTTTCCTCCAACATTGCAAATTCATGCAAACTTTGATTACCATGCACAGCATGCAGAGAAACAACATTAACCAGTGTCCACGAGAGTGGGTGAAATTGGAAAATCCACATATAGACGTAGCACAGACTGAAGTGAATCATGACACAGTACAGTGACAATTCTGAAAGACACATTTTACATTGCTATCACCAAACGTTCAATTACAGTCAGTTTTACAGATCTATCAATGAATGGAAACTACACTGAGTAATATATCTATCCTTTTGATGCAATAACGAAATGCTTTATGAATTCAGAAACATTATACTCACATATCCTAGTGACAATACTACTTCATTTGTTCAGAGGAAGGCTACACCAATCTAGTGAATTCAAATATTCGAACAACGAAGAGGGCACAGAATTTACCTCCCAATTCTATTTAGTCCTTCCTGTTGAAACACCCTGATCTGCCAACCCTGGATAGATTTTGATAGAGGTAACACTTTTAAAAAGAAGAATGCAAACATGGGAACCCACAGGAAATTACTACATTTTGAAGTATTAAATGGATCCATCTCTCCCTCTATACGCAAAGAGGCAGGGTACAGCTTTTCAGAAAACTGTTAAAATATGAAAAGTTACTTTTGTAACTGCAGAACTGCATATGCCCTCTTTCATTAACAATTTGGAGATTTGCTGCACGGCCGAATCAGATCCAGAAAGTATAGTTGATATGTTTAAATGGAAAAAGTCGTAGTTGGCATGAAGTTGCAGATGGATACTTCGGCGCAGACTGATGCCTTCAGGGCTTTCTGATCTAATTATTGGAATACTCCTGGATTTCTCTTGCAAAACGGGCTCCACCTTTCCATCCTGATGAATGCTCCCTCTAATACTTGTAAGTCCGAAGCATTGGGTATCCCTCAATATGAGAATAATGTACTTGGATCAGAATATTTGAAGTGGGTGGAGGGGCTACTAGGTTCTGTATAACATTACGGAACACTATCTAGTCAGACATTTTGACAGAATCTGATGGTACGCTGTGCTTAAAGTTTTTTTGTTTTTTTTACTGTTTGCAACATATTTTGTTACGAATGTGTCGTATTTGACCGCAAAGTCAGCATGGTGCATTTATAAATACCAAATAACTACAAATAATTATACCAGTAGTTTGTTTTAGAAAGGATATAGGTGGCTGAGAAACCTGCTCTGTCTAAGGCTGTAAGATTTAATAACTAGATTTAGTGAGACTAGGCAGGGGGATATCAGAACATATGTGCAGGCTGGGATGAGACTAAATTACCTACCAAATCGCTAAAAGTAGACCCAAGCCATGCAAACCACCCCCAAAGGCTGCTCAAACACAATACATTGTAGTACAATTTTGAGTTGTGCTTAAGACCACTTACGATTCAGATCTACAAAAAGATTAGTCAGGCCAGTTTCCATTCGTATAGGCCACAGCAAAGCTCACTGAGTTTTTAATGTCACATAGGCAAGGGAGAGTATGTGGTCCACAGCCCAAATCAATGTGGCAAAAGTTGGTTTATTTGGGTAGTAATTATTAGTAGTGCTGCTACCATAAACTAGCCATTCAAACACAGAGCCTGAACAGCAAGAGTTGTAAAGATGGCATTCAGCTTAACAAGTTTGAAATGCAACCCTTCATAGGACACCATAAGGATTTCTAGGTTACTCATAAAAGAGTTGTTAGCAAGAACCAAGATTTGTATTGGGCCAGGCAGCTGATAGTTAGGGGTCTGGATCACACATTTCCAGGCATTCCATTTTGAAGGCCTTGTTCCCCAAAGGTACTTCATGATGTTAAAAGGATGGATGATGGCATACGGTAGAAAAGCTCAACAAAAAGCTCAACATTTTGGAAGAGGAAATGGTAAACTAAGTATAGTTAATTATACACATGGCACGCCACAAACACAATAGGCTTTTCTAAACTGGATATCTAATTATATGTTCTGATACAAGTACGTTCACTATAGTCCACAATGCTGGCAGAAGTAATGTGCTACTACTTCCTTACATTACCAACAAGAAATTACAATAATAGGTTTGCTGGACAACTTGTGAGTAGCAGGATTTTGAATGGCACACACTGTGCTGCTTTATATTAATGCTTCCAGAAATGTGATGCACGTGTGTCAAGGATTTAAAATCAGATAACAGGGCTGACAGACATCGCTGTAAAATACAGTCCTCACTACCAGAATGTTGTCATAGTGTACTATACTCCTGAAATGCATGGTAAAACAGTCTGCTGGTAGCAGCATTTACGATTTTCTTTGTGCTTAATTTATAGACCAGATTTTTGGCTTCTTTGCATTTTTTTTTTATTTGTGAGCCATTTCTTTCTTTGATAGACTTAGTGCATACATGCATGTCTCCCTGCAAGCGGAGGAGCCATTTAAGTTAAATGATGTTGAAAATTCTTCTTAAAGTGAATATTTGTGTTTTGTAAACCCCCCTGCAAGTTGTTAGACAAGTTCCATATAAGAATTGCTAACAGAAAGTTTTACATTTGATGTAATGACTATGTTAAATTTATGCAGGTCAATACATTCAGCAGTACTAAGACTGATTCCTTGTAAAAGTAAGTGATACTGAGATCAGTTCCTACAGAAGCATAACACGGATTCTCAGTGGGAGAGGCTCAAGAGAGATTATGCTTAGCTTCTGGGCACCGTAGACATACCCTGGCATTTAACAGGGAGCCCTTGTTCCACTCTCTATGTTGCTAGTTCAGGGAGAGGGCTGCTCGAACATTCGAAAACACTGAAATACCAAATTCAGTGGTGAGTAGGACAAGATTTTGGACGGAATTAAGAACTGTGCACAATTAGATATTTATGGCCAGCTGCAAAGACACCAGAGTATATGTCTAGACTTCATTATTCTCAGGTGTGCCTCTTCACTTGTAATTTTTTTTTATATAAAACATCTACAAGAAAAGACCACCTTAAATATTAAATACATTATTTCAAGGAATGGTAAAAACAGAAATTGTTCAAAAGACTGCTGGATGTGGAAGTCATCTTAAATTAACTGAAGCAGAAGTACTAAAATGAACTAAAATGTGTCCACCAAATTAATGTAGGAATTAAAATGCAGAAAGACCAGTGACAAATGCACCGATACGAAGAATGTTCACACAACAAAGTGGATCAGATGTATTATACTGAACCTGAAGGTTCATTTCTATCTCTTCTGTTTCAGGCTCTTGATAAAGAGGAGATGATGTGCAGCGAGAAACGTGATGTGTAAATGTCACGTTATAGCCATGAACGCAATGCCCCATAAGAGAAACAGTAAGTGGCATCTACTTGCTCTTCTGCGAAGATCCCTAAAAACCAGATTATACTGTTCAACCTACCAAACTGTATAGTCTTCTTTAAATTCATAATAGTACCAAGGTGAACAACTGTAATTATAGTGAAATTAACCCGCAAACAATTAAATCCCTTTAACATCTATGCCAAGGATAGCTACCCCGAGTTAAAAATCGGAATGGCATAACTATGTTCAAAAAGCCAAAATAAATGTAAAGGGTGAAAAAAAAAGAAACTGAGCCTATTTTATTGATAAATTACAAAAGGGCAACTGATTGAGTGATCTTCCGGGCACTGCTGTGACATTTTTAGGTAGAAAATTATGGGAAAATTGAAAAATTATATATGTATTTTGCAAACCCTCTTAATTATAGTACTGAAACAAAGACACAGTTCCCCACCACTTGCTTACAAGGTGTATTCGGTGGATGAACTGAAAATCACTTTCGGCGTTTTCCAAATTTTGGACCTGATTTAGGTTTTGGCGGAGGGAATATTCCATCACAAACGTGACAGATATCCCGTCCGCCTTAATTCGATCTCCATAGGATTTCATGGCATCGTAATGGAGTACTCCCTTTCACCAAGACCTAAATCAGGCCCTTAGAAATGTTATACAGAGTGCAGTGCCTGAACACTTCATGGTTCTAAAACACTTTGGGGCCATGAAAATAACAATTAAGGAACATTTTCTTGAAAGCCTTGCATTTCATTATTCGTTTGTTTGCCACTCATGATCCCGAGTGCAGTGCCTGATCGCTTCAGTGTTCTAAAACGTTTGAGCCCTAAAAATAAAAATAAAGGAATATTTACGCCTTACATTTTTCTATTAATGGTTTGTCACTAATCATTTTATATTTGAACTCAAAGAGTGCTTCTTTTGCTGATCTGTCTATTGTTCCCTTATTTTGTATATGACGTTTGTTTTCCTCCACTGTCATGGGAATCAACAAACAAATCACGAGCTCCCGGCTGAGATTAAATTATCCAAGAACCACTGCACATGAACGTACAACCTGCCTAATAAACACTATGGGGGTCATTACGACCCTGGCGGCCGGCGGTATGTTGGCGGTAACACCGCCAACAGGCTGGCGGTGTTCCGGCAGCAATTATGACTGTGGCGGAATTGCCACGGCCATACCTCTGGCACCTCCATTTTCCCGCCAGGATTCCGCCTGGCGGTCATAATCCCCAGGGCAGCGGTGCAAGCACTGCTTCCCTGGGGATTATGAGTCCCCGACCGCCGGCCTGTCCATGGCGGTACACACCACCATTGAAAGGCCGGCGGTAAGGGGACTTGGGGTGCCCCTGGGGGCTCCTGCACAGCCCATGCACTTGGGCATGGGCAGTGCAGGGGCCGCCAGGCATAGCCCCGTCGCGCAGTTCACTGCCCGAATTTCGGGCAGTGAAATGCACGACGGGTGCTACTGCACCCGCTGCACATCAGCATTGCCGCCGGCTCTATTACCAGCCGGCTGCAATGTTGATGTGACATTTCCGCTGGGCCAGCGGACGGTAACAATGTTACCGTCCGCTGGCCCAGCGTAAATGTCATAATAGGGAGACAGGAATACCGCCGGCAATGGCGGTATTCTGTCTCCCGCGGCCTCTGCGGTCTTTTCAAAAGACCGCCGAGGTCCTAATGACCCCCTATATGTATAAATACACCCTAACGATTCGTTTTTTTGCTACCATAAATTAGGCATTTAAATTCACACATATGTCCAAATTATAGTGAATATGATGCATATATATTCTCCTCTATTTTCTCAAATCCCAATATCAGAGGAAAATACTCTGCACTAAGGGAGTAGGGATGAAAAATGTATCTTTTTTTGGCAATTAGGCCTACTTGGCAAAGAACGATATGTACTTGTATTGAACTTCATACTAACACATAAATGAAGGGAGAGAGAGTGTGGCTAGTTACTCAATACATACCAATGAGTTATCAGTGTGGATGGTAAATACATTTTCTTCTCCAGCTATTTTTTTTTTAGTATTTCAAGCACGTTGGTTTGGGGTCACTTCTTAAGCGACCATATTTTTTACTTTATGGAAAAAAGGGCAACTACATATTCACGTGAAAGGAGACTTGCACGGTTTAAGAAGCTGATAAGAGTTCAACTGTTTTAGTGTAATCTAAAGTATACTTTCTCTCTCTTCTCCAAAACCTGCAGTTTCTGAAGCACCAACGGTGTGGAGTTCAGAAGCATCTTTGGCCCGCTTATTAAAGCGATTGCCTCGCTTTTGAGACACTCCTCTAAGGTTCTCATTCTGAACAGATATGCCATTGGAACTTGACCCAGGATGAATAATTACTGGAGAGTCTTCCAGTTCTTCAAAATGTTCATTGGCTCGATTGGCTGGAGCACTGTTATTGTTAAGGGTCACAGTGCTTGGGGTTCTGTTCAGGTTGTAAGCTTTATGACAGTCAGGCCAATTCTCTTCTGGACTGCTTGCTATTAAGCTGCTCTCTGAAGGGCTCTTCTTATCTTCAGAGCAGATAGACATGCGTGCTAAGCTAGAATCCTGAAGACCACTAAGACTCTGAGGAATTCCCCTTCTTCCACTGAGGGCATCTTCGCCCTGTTGAAGCAGACTGGATTTTTCAAGTTGTGCATCAACTTCCTCATTGTGGAGAGAATGATTTGGAGAACTTTCATTGGATCTGACACCAGAGTCGGAGGAATCTTTTTTGTCTAGCATGGCATCTGATAGGTACTCCTTTGCTTTAATTAAGGATCTAACAGATTCTGGCCCTTGATCAGTAATCTTTCCCTGCCTGTCAACTTTCTCTCCAGTCTTCCTGTTTTTCCCTTCCTTAAGTAGTGGAGTATTATCGGACTCCTCGGTTCCAGATTCATCCTCATCACTTGGAAGTTTCTGATAACGAAGGCCGGGCCCTTTAGGTTTTAAATCTGCTCCCTGGAAAATGTTTGCTCTCTCTGAAGATTTTTTCCCTAGAAACAATTTGCTGCCAGACTGATCAGACTTTTCATCTTCCTCAGTGATTGGATCCAATGGTGATGCATCAGCAGTTGAAACACCTGAAGAACTGAAATCTACCATATCGTTCCTCTTTAACAAAAATGATTTCCTCCCATCTTCTTGTTTCTGATCACCATCTTTCCCTTTATCTTGATCTGTACTTGAATAAAGGGAGCCCCCAGAAGTACTCTGACCCATGCAATAAGGGCCTGTGCTGCTTGGAGAAGATCTACCACTCATAGTAGTAGAACTTGTGCCACCCCCTTCAATCTGTGCCATTTGAGCTATATATTCCCTATATGCATCCCTGTATTCTGCTTGAACTTTATCAGTAAGCTTTGAAATGTCATTGGTGGAATCTTGAGAATTGAGGCTTGACAGGCTTGGGGTTCTGTGAGTTGGTCCCTACAAAAAAAGAAAACAATTGAATAAGCCGCCACAAGGACAAACCTCATTCTATGCACACATCACCATCCTTCTAAAAAGAGATGCTGTAGCAAGGACTGAGAGGAAAAGCCTAGGGCTATAAGGAACAAACATGAATGGGTATGCACTGCGACTATTATACTTCTTTCTACACAAATTGTATTTACTTACTCTTGCACATGCTTGCAAAATCATATTTTCATCTGTAAAACAATAATAAAACTGTAGCACCAAGGCAGCAGAGTAATCCTTTAAAGCTCTACATAAAATTTCATAAACATGAAGGGCATTCTAAAAATAAGCAATATTAAAGAAATATTTACTGAAATGTCATTAAAACAAGATTTTTAGGGAAGGTTATTTTCGCCTTTAAGATTTCATGTACAACTCAGAACTGAAACCAGCAAAATTTTTAAACAAATATGCCTGTTTGCCAGCAAAGCTGTAAGGTTACAATACACCTTTCCTCGCATACCATATTTAAGAACATGCAGAATTAGCACCTAATAAAGACTCTATAGATGTCTGCGCACTCTAAACAAGGCAGACACAAATCCCCCTCTTCTTGGAGGATCACCCACCATCTCCCTACTCTAAATCAGACTTAGAGTCTGCATGTTCACATGCCACCAAGGTAAAGGAGAGATAATTGACATGTTGGTATCTTCGATATTCATAAATATTCTGTAGCGCCTGAACTTTTATTTTTTATTGTGAAACTTTCTTGTCCAACATCGCAACTTCTGAACTCTTCTGTTAAGCTTGGGAATCATGGTCTTTAGAGATTATCAGGGATGTACTTGTGGGGGTTCACGTTACTGGAAAGCTAATATCTGAGATTTAGGCACCCAGTTCCAAACTAATATGATTGCATTCGAAGTGACAAAGAACATTTTGAGGCGCACTCAAAAGGGGGGGATGAGGAGTATCATAAGAACAAGTTACTTACCTTCAGTAACACTCTTGGTGGATACTTTATTTAACTGCAGATCCTCACCTTGTGAATTTTCCCCAAGGCACCAGACAATCTAGAAACTCAAAAGCAGTACTCATGCTTCCAGTAAGGGGCGCCGTGCTGCTCTGCACTGACATCATTTCACTCCAGAAGTGACAGCGGGCTGCACATAAACATCACCCAGGTGTGCTAATGTCAGTTGCTTTGAAAGTTTGTCCACGCCCTCAGACCCATTGGCCTACTGGCTTGATCAGCTGCAGATCTCTAGTTTGGGACCGTTTTAGATGGAAAAAAAGTCCATTCCACAGAATGAGAGGACAGTGAGGAATCTGCAGTTAGATGGGGTTGTATGGCAGAACCACGCATGGCTTAACAACGGGTCGGAACAACGACCGTGTCTTAACCACGCATGCCTTTACCATGCATGCCTTTTAAACCAATTTCATTGTAAAAGCATGCTTAGTAAAGGTATATTTGGTAACACCATGCGTGGTTGTTTGTGTGTAACAAACCCCCGGCCCCCTTGTCCTAAACCTTGAAACCTACCCTATCCTAAGCACTACCCCTACGTGTCCTAAAAACTACCCGAACTCCCGCCCCCTAAATCCTAAAGCCTACCCTGCACTGTTCTAAAAACTACCCCAACCCTACGCCCCACCCTAAAAGCTACAATGCCCTGTCCTAAAAATTACCCTCACCATAAACCCCAACCCTGTCCTAAAAACTATCCCACCCTGTCCTCAAAACTACCCTGCCCTGAAACCTAAAACATACCCCGCCTGTGTCCTAAAATCTACCCTGATCCCCTGCTCGCCCTAAACCCTAAAACCTATCCTGCCCGGTCCTAAAACCTACCACGCCCTGTCCTAAAAGCTACCCTGACCTACAGGCCCTAAAACGTACCCTGTCCTAAAAACTACCCCACCCTGTCCTAAAAACTACCTGAACCCCCATCCCTGCCCTAAACGCTAAATCCTACCCTGCCCGGTCCTAAAAACTATCCGTCCCATCCTAACCCCTAAAAGCTATCCTGTCCTGTCCTAAAACCTACCTAGCCCTGTCCTAAAAAAAAAACTACCACAACCCCCACCCCGCCCTAAACCCTACCCTGTCCTAAAGACTACCCGACCCCCACCAAACCCTAAAACCTACCCAGTCCTAAAAACAACCTGACCCCCACCCTAAAACGCACCCCACCCTGTCCTAAAAACGACCCGACCCTCCAGTCCGCCCAGAACCCTAAGACCTTTCCTGAACCTGTCCTAAAAACTATCTGACCTCCCACCCCCTAAAAACTACCCAACCCTCCACCCCACCCTAAAAGCTACCCTGCCCTGTCCTAAAACCGACCCCGTCCTGTCGTAAAAATTACCCCGACCTCCCACCTTAAACCATAAAACCTACACTGTCCTAAAAACTACATCACCCTGTCCTAAAAATGACTCAACCCCCGCCCTGAATCCTAAAATCTACCCGCCCTAAAAAACTACCCCAATTCCCACACGCCCTAAACCCTATGTCCTAAAAACTGCTCCACCCTCTCCAAAAAACTGTCCCGACCCCCACCCTGAACCTTAAAACCTACCCCACCCTGTCCTAAATACTACCCAACCCTAAAATCTACCCCAGCCTGTCCTAAACACTACCTGACCTCCCACCCCCGCTCTAAACCGGAAAAGCTAACCTGCCTTGTCCTATAACCTACCCCACCATGTCATAAAATCTACCCTGACCCCCACCCTGCCCTAAACACTACCCCAACCTGTCCTAAGAACAGCCCTGACCCCCTGCACCCACCCTAAACCCTCAAATCTACCCTGCACCGTCCTAAAAACTACCCGACCTAAACACTAAAACCTTACCTGTCCTAAACCCCCCCAACCCTGACCTAAAAAGTACCCCGACCACCCGCAACACTAAAACCTACTCCGCCCTGTCCTTAAAACTAGCCCAACCTCACCCCAAACTGTCCAAATCCTAACCATCCCTGTCCTAAAAACTACCTCGCCCCACCCTAAACCCTAAAAGCTACCTGCTCTGTCCTAAAACCTACCCTGCCCTGTCCTAAAAACTAGCCCGACCCCCACCCCGACCTAAACCTACCCTGTCCTAAAAACTCTCTCACCTGTCCTAAAAACTACCCCGACCCCCTGCCCTAAATCCTACCCTGCCCTAAAAACTACCTGCCAACCACCCGCCCTAAACTCTAAAACCTACCCTGTCTCAAAACTCCTCAACTTTGCCCTAAAAACTACCCTAGACCCCCTGCCCCACCCTAAACCCTGCCCTAAAAACTACCCCACCCTAAACCTACCCTAAAAACTCCCCCACCCTGACCTAAAAACTACCCTGACCCCACACCCCGCCCTCAACCCTACCCAGCCCTGTCCTTAAACCGACCCCGCCCCCACCCTGAAACCTACACTGTCCAAATCCTACCCTGTCTTAAAAACGACCCCGCCACCACCCGAAAAATGACCGTGCCCTGTCCTAAAACCTACCCCGCCCTGTCCTAAAAACTACCCCAACCCCCACCCTAAACCCTACCGTCCTAAAAACTCCCACACTCTGTCCTAAAAACTACTCCAGCCACCCTCCTAAACCCCTACCCTGTCCTAAAAACTCCCCCAATCTGTTCTAAAAACTACCCTGACCCCTTGTCCCCGCCCTACACCCTACACCCTAAAACCTGCCCTACCCTGTTCTAAAAACTCCCCCGACCCTGCCCTATACCCTAAAACCTACCCTGTCCTAAAAAAAAACCCACCCTGTCCTAAAAACTACTCCGACCCCTCCACCTCACCCTAAAATCTATCCTGCCCTGTTCTTAAAGCTACCCCGACCCTCGCCCCCCACCCTAAATCATACATTGACCTAAGAACTACCCCACCCTGTCCTAAAAACTATCCCGACCTACCCTGCTGTGACCCAATAACTACCCTGAATCCCCCTGCCCTGCCCTAAACGCTAACACCTACCCCACCCTGTCCTTAAAACTATACCGCCCTGTCCTAAAACTACCTGACCTCCCGACCCCACCCAGAACCCTAAAACCTACCCCACCCTGTCCTAAACCCTAAAACCTACCAGTCATAAAAACAACCCTGACCCCCCCATCCCTACCCTAAACCCTATCCCACCCTGTCCCAAAAACTATCCCACCCTGTCCTAAAACTACACTATCCCACCCTGAACCCTAAAACCTACCCTGCTCTATCCTAAAACTAATCCCGACCCCTGCGCCCTGAACCCTAAAACCTACCCTGCCATGTCCTAAAACTAATCCCGACCCCTGCGCCCTGAACCCTAAAACATACCCCACCCTTTCCTAAAAACTACCTCGACCCCCGACCCCGAACTCCAAAACCTACACACCCTGTCCTTAAAAATACCCCCACCCACCCCAGCCCCACTTATCCGGCCACCGCATTCCTCTTCCGGATATTCCTCCTGTGTGCCTGAACCATGCAAATGCATTGTGCCTTAACCACGCATTTGCATGGTTCAGGCACATGCGTGGTTCAGGGCACGCATGGTAACGCTTCCGTGCTTACGGGCTGCGTGGCTCTGGCTGCGTTGTAAAGGCAGTTTCCCTTAGATAGAGTATCCACCAGAAAGAGCGATATTGAAGGTAACTTGTTCTTCTGATGATACTTCTAACAGCAGATTTCTCACCTTGTGAATAGATACCAAAGCAGGACCTCCCTAGGTTGTGGTTCTGTGAACAGGACCTGACGAAAATGTCTTACAAGATCGGAAAGGCAGAAATCCTATCTCGATGGACCTAACTCATGGCAATAGTGCTTTATCAACATATGCATGGATACCCATGTTGGAGCCTGACAGATATCTAGGACAGGCACTCCGTGCACCAGTACAGTAGTAGCACCCTTGCCTCGAGGGGAACAAGCCACACGTGGCTGCTTCTTAGCTAGTGCGTAGCAGATTTTAGTGCAGATAACTATTCCCCTAGAGATGTTTTTTTCTGCACTTCCTTGCCTTTCAGTGCTCCTAGGAGGTCCAAAAAGAGTTGATCATCCACCTGAATGACACTGGTATGATATGTAGAACCAGAGTGCTCACCTGGGGTTCAAACAATGAAGTCTCTCCTCTTTCGAAGGTTGAGGTGGAGCAAAGAATGGCAGAAAGCTGATAGCGTGCAGGGCATGGAAAAGTATTATCACTTTCAGTAGACGTGCAGCTTGAGTTCTCAACATCAGTTTGAGTGGGAAAAATGTTGTGAGGGCAGGTGGGTCCAAAGCTGCCTGCAGCTCACTCATGCCATAAGCTAACATAATTGTGACGAGAAAGACCATTTTCAGGGTCAAGAGTTGTAGTGGACAACTGTGCACCGGCTCAAATGGGGTACACATTAAAAAAGTAGGAACCAAATTCATGTCCCATAGTGGCACCACAAAGGGCTCTGGAAGAAACGTGTTGTAAACCTTTCTGAAATCTGATTACAACAAGTAAACAAAACCTAATCTGGAAATCGTAAAAAGCTGAAAAGAGCCAACAAATATCCTTTAACAGTGCCCAGTGAAAGTCTTTGTTGGGACAACAACAAAACAAACCACAACACTTGAGACAGCTTAGTTTGTAGTGGGTCAATCTGTTCAGTGCACCACAAAGCCACAAACTTACCCAGTGCCTGGTATACACGGATTTTAAAGACAGGTACCTGCTGCTATAACAACATCAAAGATCTGAGGAAGATCAAAGAAAACTAGCTGCTTCCTCTCAGTTTCCATGCATGGAGGTGCAGACTGCAAGACCCTGCCCAGTTGCTGCAATAGTAGGTCCTCCCAAAGCGGCAGCTTCATTGTAGGACAGGCTCTCATACCCAGAGTTTCTGGGTACCACAACCTCCTGGCCCAATCCACAGCCACAAGGATGGCTTGGGCTTGGTCGGTCTTGGGAAAAGACAGCAAGGCATACACAAGTACTGTGCTCCACTCTGTGAAGAATGAGTCACAGAGAGAAAGCTTATTTAAACATTTTAATGCACAAAAATGCTGACACTGGCTGTTTTCGGTGGTGGCAAAAAGATTGCACCAGAGTTCTCCCCATTACTGGAACACACCGTACTCTACCTCTGTAGCTGCCTTTTATGATCCACTAGGTGTCGGGGAAAGAGTTTGTCTGCCTGGGCATTAAGAGGTCCCATCAGGTGGTTCACAGCCACAGAAATGCCCTGGTGAGTCGGCCACTTCCAGAGGTGCAGAGCCTGCTGGCACAGGACCCAAGAACCCACTCCGCCCTGTTTGTTGCAGTACCACATTTCGATGGTATAATCTGTCAGCACATGTACTCGTCTACTTTTGATAGATGATAGGAAGGCTTTCAATGCCAAGCAGTGCACTTGCAACTCCAACAAACTAAAGTGGTGGGGAGCAGGCTTCCACCAGAGCCTCTGATCTCCACCTCTCCCACAATGCCTCCCTAGCCCAGTGGAGATGCATCCAACACCGCCAACAGTTCTGGGTGGGGTAAGAAAAGGAGTCTGCCCACTGGGACTTCAGATCCCACTGCTTAACCCACATATGTCATTTGGCATGGTTGAGTAGCTGGATACAGGAGGCCAATAGTTCCAGCAGCCTCAATTTCATACTCATGGAGGTCTAGGACAAAGGCTGAAACACCAGGATCATAGCCTGAATGTCCTGGACTCTCCACTTTGTGGGGAATACATGAAACGCCCCCATATCCAGGATATCACTGATGAACGGTAGCATCTGTGAAGGAGTCAGGCATGGCTTTAGCCCTAATGATGTTAGAATGTTTACTGTCATCCTTAAGGTAGTCAACAAATGCCTGGGGCGAGCTAGCCTTCAACTGCCAGTCAAGGTCAGGGAAGACTTACTGGCAGTGTACACCTTTACCACAAAACTCTCCAGCGTTGCGTGTTGAGCCAAAGTCAGAGTCACCAGGCACTGGTCTGTGGAGATGAGCTCCCTCCCTATTGACGGAGGGCCCAGAATATGGTTTTGCCCAAGTGGTTATCAGTAAGGGCATTGTTAAATGGCGGGAGAGGTTCAGTAGGTGTCTGGTCAGGCTGGAGAGCCTCCGTGAGGACACTGGTCTTTACTTCCATGGTAGGGAGCTGTGGGTCTACGACTTTCACAGCCCGTCAAATACCAATGGCAAAAGAAATACTCTCCTTTGTAGCAAAGCCAGGAGAAGAGACAGGTGCAGTGTCTAGGGATGTGTGAAGACCATTGGCATTCTGTAATTCTGCCAGTTGTCTCCCTCATACTGTGGGATAAATTTATCCTTTTCATCATAGTCATTACTGCTGGAATCAACCACAGTGCTGATGTAAAGTAGGAGACTTCAACTGCATTGAGGACTTGTTGCAGGAACGACTTTGGGAGTGGGAACAGGACCTTCCTTTGGACTTTGACCGGTTGAAGTGCAGTCTTCTGATGTTTGGTGATGGAGAGTTTCCGCTCTCTCTGTGTCATATGGCCTTCAGTTATCACAGGGACTGAAATTGTGGTTCGATCCCCGGCACCATAGGCATACCTCATGGGGTTATGTCACAGTCCCAAAATTGTTTAAACCTTGGAACCACTAGAAAGTGACATATTTGCCTCGCACACTGGTAAAAAGAAAAAATTGGAAAATAACTTGTCAAAGGTGAGAGTGGTAAATCTTGGGATCCAAGTTTAAAGGTGCAGAAAGAAAGGAACCTGCGTCAGCATGCCTGGGTGTGGCCTATATGCACTGAACTTAGAAGCAATCTTTGAATGACCACAAACCATTTCAAAATGGTAGCAGAGTGTGATTAAAGGATACAACGTGAGAACAAGGCTGAATGTGGTCATCTGCAAGCAGTACAAATTGGGCTTATACGAATGACACACTTGGTAACTGGACCTGCTGTGTAATGAGTTCTGGAGTTACAGGGGCTGCGTTTAGTTTCTTAGGTCAGAGGCTCTTAATATTTTGACTTCTGTGGACCCCGAATGAGCCGTTACTGGAATTCAGTGATTACTGGAAGCCAGAGATGGCAGCCTAAGGAATTTCTACAAATTTGACACCAAAACAATACACAAAAACACATAAATTAGTGGACATCAAACAGATGCACAAATTATGTAATTTTTAATTCACAACAAAATATATAGAAATTAAACTTTTAATTTAATGTGAAGGTTCAAGCTTTTCTAAATTCAGTTACTCATTCCAAAACACAAAGCAATATGGTACACTCTAGCATATCACTTTGCTTTTTTGCTCCTTATGTGTCTCATTGTCCATACTATATTTTATTTGCTGTATTTGGGCTGCTCCCGTGAATCCTGTTAAAGATATGAACTTAATTTTTAGCATTTCAATTCAAATTCCTTCAACACACCAGCAGCAACCACAAGCACCATCACCTCAATCCAAATACTCTGCAACAACCTCTCAGACTTCTTATGCAACAAAATCACATCCATCTACACCAACTTTGAAACACATTTGGACCTCATCAACCTTGCAATAAGTCTCTGATATCGGACACAAGCAATACCCTTACAACATGGAACCCTATAACCACAGAGTTATCCACAACAATCATGTATACCATCCACTCTGGGGCCCCGTCTGACCCTTGTCCCGACCACACCTTAGACAACAGTGTAGTGGGGACAAGCCCTTGACCCAGTCAGAACTCCTTTCAGGAGGCCACAGGCAAGCGGGATCTACTACGCCCACACGTGGAGTTTGAGGCCTTTTACGTCATGGGCCCAACCTACTATGGGTCCTCAGCAACTGGGCCACGTACTCCTTCACTACTTGACTATCAGTATTAGTGTGAGTCAAGCCGTACAAGGCTTCTTGAGGGGAAGTAAATGCATATGGTGTGAACACAGGCTCACAACTTAAAATATGTTCAATAGCAGCAATAAATGAGTGTCCAGTCAAATACCTGCTTTTATGAAAAAAAGGAGTATTTATAAATAAACATAAATATGGCACACACAAATAATGCACAAATAATACACATAGGGCCTGATTACGACCTTGGCGGAGGGGATTACTCCGTCCCAAACGTGACAGATATCCCGCCCGCTGTATTACAAGTTCCATTATATTCTATGGAACTTATAATATGGCGAACGGGATATCCGTCACTTTTGTGACGGAGTAATCCCTTCCGCCAAGGTCGTAATCAGGTCCATAGTCTTTCTGGGGTCAGTACTGTTTAGTTAGATAGCATTAGGACCACTCCAACTCTTCTCAAGTCAAAAGTGTTCCAGCGTCCACAGCACTACGAGGCAGAACAAGTTCCCTTAGTTACTTCGGCCCTCTGATCAGTCTTAACCACTGTTGCTGGAGTTGCTTTGAGTCCCCGAAAGCCTTCTAAGCTCGGACGTTGCGGAGGTCTGCAGCAGCAGCTAATAGTCAGTAGCACTCTTGACAATGTAGGAGCAGCAGCTGGTCATTTGCGGCACTCCCTCCAATGACGCAAGGAGTTCCTCTTATCACTCTCACATATAGGGGGAGGATTACTCAGGTTCCGATTCTAGGAGGCTTGCTCAGTATATGGTGTACACCTATAGGTGAGGCACCGTGCACTGAGTCCAAGCAACCTTTAGTGATAGTGTAAGAGGTTCTATATAACCAGAGCTCACGAAAGGTAGCTGTGGAGAGCAGCTAAGGCTTATCCAGGAGGGTGTAAAGCAGTTGCAATTACCACAAAGGTCAGTCAGGAATGTACACACAGGGAAGAACCACACCAGTGTTAGAAAAATAATGTATTTAATATAACACACACACTAGGCTAGCTTTGGTATATCTCCTAATCGGAGACCCTTAGGACTGGGGAAGTACTATAATACCAAAGGTAAGTAAATAGGATTCTCCTGGCACCCGTGTGTAAAGTTGTAACCCAGGGTCAGTGTCCACAGGATAACATGAGAACTCGGGGTTGGAGTTATTGTGTTCTATGACTCTACCCAGAGGGCCCTGAGGAAACTGGTTGGGACAAGGTTGGTTTAAAAGTGCCCCCACCCCTGGATACCCAGCGAAGCAGGCTACCTACAATAGGAAGCTCAGGTGCACAGGGGTGAAATCATGTCAGAACCTCCCATTGAAGTCAATTGGGACCTCTGTTGTCCAGCGACTGTTGTGACCCATGGGCCAAGTCGGTAGAACCCAGGTATGGATTCCTGAAGAAGAGGACCTAAGGAAAGAGGGGACAGAGTCCAGACCACCCAGAGGGGCCCAGGGGGTGCAGGAGGGCAATGCCCACCCTTCTAGGAGATGCTTTCCTGTTGGACAGTGGTAGAAGAAGTGCAGCTGTGGAATCCAGGTGAAGCAGGAGGATTCCATGACTCATCCACAAGCTGTCCCACGTCGATCGTTGGATTGCAGAGGAGTCAGTTGTCAGCAGAATCACCAACAAGCTTTGGCAAATGCAGGAAGGCGTTGAATGGAGTGCTGCAGAATTTTGGGGACCAGCGAGGTCCAGGAGACTCTACCTTTGCAGGTACGTCAGGGCCAGCCCTCAGCAAGCAGGAGAGCCAGCAGGAATCATTGTAGCCCCTAGAGGACCCTCTGGCAGCAGGCACAGGGAGTTGCAAGGAGGCCTCAGCAGCACAGCAAAGAGGGGTGCCCCCGAAGCAGGAGTTGCAGAGAGGATGTCGTTCCTGGAGCTGTGCAGTGCTGGAAGCTGGGGCTTAGGACTGAAGAGTCAACAAGCCTTGACAATGACAAACGCGGTGCACAGGGGTTCCAGCCAGGCCGCTCCATTGAGGGAACACAGATTTCTCAGATTCAAAGAAAACAAGTCGGACCTCTGGAGGGCCACAGAACCACCACCTGTGTTGCAGAATCTTGGAGAGTGTGAGACAGCAGGAACTACAAACCGGTTGTCAATGTTAAAGTGTCTGCGGATGGAGGTGAGTGACTCTTTCGCTCCAATGGAGATTCCTTCTTGCTTTCCTGATTAGAGGCAGAGTCCTTGTGACTCTGGCGGATGCACGGCCACGAAGGTTACAGAATTTTTGCAGAACTTGGAATCAAAGTTGTAGGAGACCTCCTACTGGTTATAGTCTTGCTCTCAGTTACAGTGAAGAACAGCAGCAGTTCTGTATCCAGGTTGCAGAACTGTCTTGCACAGAGTCTTCAGACGGTTCCTGAGACAAATCTGCAGACGAATCTAGGGTCCCACCCTCAGGGGATGCCTTAAGTAACCCAGGAAGGGGACTGGACACTTACTGCAGTGACCCACCTATCGGGGGTCAGGGACGTCAAACAGCTGGACTAACTAGTCAGATGCTCCCAGAGGCCTCTGCCCATCTTATTTCCAAGATGGCAGAATCAAGTGCCCACCTGGTAGAGCGCCTAGGCACCTCCCTAGAGGAGGAGCTGGACAGGGGGCTGGTCACTCACCTGTCCTGTGTGTGGTTTCGTGTCAGAGTGGCAGCCGGGGGCTCTTGCACCAGAGTAAACCAGTTTATACAAAAATTGCACCAAATGTGCCCTTCAAAGCAGTCTGGTGGCACTTAAAGGCACCCCTATCTCAGCCCAGAAACACCTATTTCTAAAGGACAGGTGACAACACCTCTCCTCTATAGGAAATCCTTTGTTCTGCCTTCCCCTGCCCCAGTTAGGCTCACCAGCAGGAGGGCAGAACAGTGTCTGTGGTCGGCACCAGAATAGACTGGCATGCAGTCCCTACAAAGCAGTACAGGCAGACATAGGGGATCCCTTAGGGAACCCTCAGAGTACATGGTATCATGCAGCTGGCACTGCAATTGGTATAGTTGCATGATTCCAACACGATTGATACCAAACATGTCTCGGTTCGGAGAAGCCATTATGTAGTTTGCCATCTTGTGTTGTCCATTATCCACTACATACCGTAAGATGGCTTCCCCACACTTGCAAAGCCCCGAAAATTGAGTCTGGAGTTTGTAGGGCACCTTTGTTCATGCAGGGATGCCATCACACTTAGAATCATGCACCCTGCTCAATCTTCATGCAAGAAGGCAGAGAGTTGACAGGTTCGGGTGGAGGACCCTCCCCTGCTGTTGCATCAGAAGATCCTCTCAAAGGGACAGCCTGATCGGAGGATAAACACTGCAAGATTCTCTGTGCCCAGTTCAGAGCCACAAGGATGACTTTGGCCCAGTCTTTCTTGATCTTCTTGAGATCTCTGGACAGGAGTGGGATGGACGGAAAGGCATACAGGAGGCCTGAGCTCCACTCGAGACAAAAAACATCTCTGGGTGAGAGTCACCTTGGAAACTCCAGCGTGCAAAACTGCTGACATTATGCATTCTCGGGGAGGTGAACAGATCTGACCAATGCTCTCCCCACTGCTGAAACAGACCTTGCGCCACCTCCTGATGGAGATGCCATTCATGATCCGCTAGGCATTGATGACTGAGTTTGTCTGCTCTTACATTCAGGGAACCTGCCAGATGCTGAAGTACCAGGGATATGCCCTGCTGTTCCAGCCACGTCCAGAGAAGTAGTGCCTCTTATTAATGGTCCCCGATCCCACCGCCTTGTTTGTTGCAGTACCAAATGGCAGTGGTGTTGTCCATGAACACCTGTACTAGTCTTCCCTTGATGGTGGGTAGAAAGGCTTTCAATTCCAGCCGGATCGCACAGAGCTCCACATATTTATGTGGAGTCCTGATTCCGCTGGAGACCAGAGTCCTCTGATCTCCACCTCTCCCACGTGGCTGCCCCATCACAGGAGTGACGCATCTATCACTACTGTGAGATCTGTTGGGAAAGGTAGAGGGGTCTGCTTCTGACCCAATAGTGGTTTGTTAGCCAACCACTTTTGGCAGAAAGGAGGCCCTAGTGCAAAGCACCACTATGCCATGATAGATGCAAAGGTGGGACGGCGTAGCTGACAATGCCAGCAGCTCACTCACCTTGTAAGGCTGTTTTCAAAGTGAGAAGCCTGAGAAGACAATTGTGTAAAGGCCCGAAAGGAGCACACATCAGAAATGGCAAAACTAAACTCAAATCCCATTGGGGCATAATGAATGGAGATGGAGGAAACATATGAGTAAGGCATTTGAGGAACCCATGTACAATAGGAGACTTAAACAAGGAAGTTTGATCAGGCAACTGCAAAAAATCAGAAATGGCAGACAAATAACCTTTGAGAGTGCCCACAGCAGAGCCAGGCTGAGCCACAGAAAGGATCAACAATAAGACCTCAGCGAGAGGGGCAGAAAGGAGGTCAGCAGACTTGTCTGTATACCATGCCACAAACTTCATCCAACGCCTGGCTGCCAACGTTACGTTACAGACTTTGAGAGGAAGGTCAAAAGCTGTCAACTCTTGCTGCTCAATCGCCACGCATAAAGGTGACGACTGGACAAGTTCAAGTGGAGAACCCTTTCCTGCTGCTGTGACAGAAGGTCCTCCCGAAGGGGCAGTCAGTGGATCGATGGCCATGCTCAATAGCTCGGGATACTAGATTCTTCGTGTCCTGTCCGGTGCCACAAGGATTACTTGGGCCCTGTCATTCTTGATCTTCTTGAGAACTCTGGGCAGAAGTGGTATGGGCGGAAAGGTGAACAGGAGACCTGAGTTCCACTCAAGATGAAAAGCATCGCTGAGCGAATGCCGCCTTGGAAACTCCATTGCACAATACTGCTGGCACTGCATGTTCTCTGCGGAGGCGAACTGCTGAAAAAGACCTTGCGCCATAGCCGGAGACGGCATTTGTGATCAACCAAGCATTGTCAGCTGAGTTTGTCCATTTTGGCATACAGAGAGCCCGCCAGATGTTGAACCACCAGGAAAATGCCCTGGTGTTCCAGCCACATTCAGAGGCACAGAGCCTCTTGATAAAGGGTCCATGACCCCAATTCGCCCTATTTGTTGCAGTACCACATCATGGTGGTAATGACCGTGAACACCTGCACTACCTTCCCCTTGATAGAGGGAAGAAATGCTTTCAATGCTAGCCGAATCACACGGAGTTCCAGCAGGTTGATTTGGAGTCCTCTGATCTCCGCCTGTTCCAGATGGTTGCCCCCATCCCAGGAGTGATGTGTCTGTCACTACTGACAGATCTGGTTGGGGAAGAGAGAGGGACCTGCCTCTGTCCCAATCACAGTTCGTCAACCACCACTGCAGATCTTGCACAGTTACTTCTGAGATCTGGACCCTGTCGGAGAGATTCCCCTGATGCTGCGCCCACTGGAACTTCAGGTCCAACTGAACAGCCTGCATATGGTATCTGGAATGTGTCACCAGCAGGATATAGGAGGCCAGGAGGCCCAGCAGCCCCAGAGTCATTCTCACTATAATCCAGGATAGAGACTCAAACATCAGTATCATAGCCTGAATATTCTGGGGTCACCACTCAGGAGGATAAGTCAGAAACTGCACTGTGTACAGAACAGCTCTGATAAAAGGGAGCATCTGAGAGGGAGTCAGGTTAGACTTTGGCAAATTTGCATTGAACCCCAATGAATGTAGTCTGGAAGTTGGAGATGACAGACTGGGGTGAGCCTGCATTCAACAGCTAATCGTCGAGATAGGGGAAGACTGAAAACCCTGATCTGCGCAGATGAGCTGTGACCACCGCCATCACCTTGGTGAACACCCGGTGCTGGTAAGGTCAAAAGGGAGCACAGTGAACTGAAAGTGCTTGTGCCCTACTATGAACCGCAAGTAACGTCTTTGGGCAGGCAGGATGGGAATATGTAAATAAGCGTCTGGCAAGTCCAGCACTACCATCCAGACTCCTGGGTCTAGGGCAGAAAGAACCTGAGCCAGAGTGAGCATTTTGAACTTCTCCTTCTTGAGGAAGAGATTGAGGGACTGAAGATTTTGGATAGGGCAGAGGCCCTTGTCCTTTTTGGGTACCAGAAAGTACTGAGAATAGCAACCACGTCCTACTTCTGGCACAGGAACCCTCTCTATGGCTCCCTTGGCCAAGAGAGCCATAACCTCCTCTCTGAGAAGTGCCAAGTGATCCACTGTCCTCCAATCGTAAAATGGTGGTATGGATGGAAGGGTAGTCTCGAAGGGGAGGGAGTAGCCCCTTTGGACTATTTGCAAAATCCTCCTATCTGACGTGATGGATTGCCAGCAGAGCAGTTGACAGCGGATCCTGCCTCCAACGGGTTCCTGGTGGGGAAGAGTCAGACTAGAAAGGTTTGGAGGTAGCTGCTGGGGAGTGGGGGCAGTGGACTTGCCGGATGGCTGGCTCCCTCATACACAAGAGCATGGGATCCCACATCTCCTGCCACGCAGAGGATGGGCAGTATGTGCTGCATATTTGCTTTTCGGGAACAGACGTGGCTGGGCACCCCTTTCGTAGCCACGAAAAACAGACTGAGGGGGACGAGGGCCCGCCATGATGCCTAAGATCCTGGCTTTAGCACAAGAATCCTTGAAGTGCTCGAGCGCGGGGACTGCTTTTTCACCAAAGAGAAGGGTGTCATCACAGGGCATGTTCACAAAATTGGCCTGGACATCCCCCGAAAAGCCAGATGTCCTCAAACAGGTGTGGCGCCTCAGCGCCACTGCTGATACAACCGCTCCGCACAGTGAATCTGTAGTGTCCAGCCCACATCGGATTGTGAACTTTGCTGCGTCTGTTCCATCAGTAGGTGCTTGGAAAAGTACAGCTTGGGCCTACTCCAGGACTAGTGGCAGGGCCTGCGCAACTGTATCCCACAGCGTGTGTAAATAACAGCCTAAAAGGCATGCGGTGTTCACTGACCGCAATGCCAGGCTGGAGGAAGAAAACATCTTTTTCCCAAGTGTGTCCAGCCTCTTGAATTCCCCCATCCAAGGTGCGAAAGGGAATGCCCCCGGGAGATAGAGACCTGGATAACCAAGCTCTCAGGGGTGGGGTGTTGCGTAAGGAATGCTGGGTCGTCAGGGGCGGGGCAGTGGCAGCAGGCAATTGTTCTGTTCGCAGGAGTCCCTTTGCTGCCAGCAGATTAGTCCTGACTGCCAACAAAGGCAGCTCGAGGTCCAGGACCTCGACAGCTCTTCGCACCACCATTGAATATGATATGCCCTCCTCCATAGTCATGGTAGGAGGCAAGAACATGCCAGTATCTGGATAAGTATCCAGTCCGCTGGCCTCACCCAAGTCTGTACGCCAGTCTATAGGATCTTGGAGCTGGTATTTTAAAGGGTCCAGAGGCCCCTCCCATTCCTCACCATACCCCAGCCCATAGGAAAGGGGCTCAGGATCCGGCATAGGAGGCAGAGGTCCTATTGGCTCTGGAGTTGACATCATACGCCGCCCATCCTGCTCCGTGTTGGAGTCAGCAATGAGAATGGGATGCGCCGCCCGGCAGCACGAATGGTGCCGGAAGCGTCAACGTCGGGCCAGTGTCAGAGAAGGTCGAGGTGGTACAACCGACATCGTCTCAGATCCAAGTATGGATCCAGGGTGCCCCTCGGAGCCGAGGCCGAAGCCTCTGGTGCGGAATCAGGTGTAACAGTGTGTTTCTAGTCTTGCATACACATCTGTGCCAACACCTCATTGCTACTAGCAGCACCCTAGGCAATGGTCTAAATGTCACTTTCCTTTGTACTAGCTGGTTATTAACAATCTTTCTGCCCTATGACCCAGGATCCCTGTGGTCTTCGAAAGCTTACTCCCACCTACCAAATGTGATACTCACTGCAAATGTGCAGTCAAGTAATATAATTCATAATCAGATGCCCTCAATCCACCTTCCCTGATTGGCATCTTCAAAGTAGCCACATTCAATCTGTGTTGTTTGGCACCTCAAATGAAGTTCTTTATTATGGTGTCTAATTTCAAAACCATCAGGGAGTAGGCCTGACAGGACTATCTGTAAAATAATATAGCAACCTGGGTAGTATTATCATTTTCAGTAGAGCTATATGGCTCCTCACCGATATCGGCAATGTCTGTCTAAACAACGAATTGCATTCTAAAGTTCTTACTGACACACCCTAATTACTACCCGATAAACCCTGACCTGAGTGGAATATTCAAAGTCCTAGGTATCGAAAAGAGCAGCCCTGCCAGGCTATGTATGCTTAAGACTTCCAGTTCCTACACTGTTGCTGAGTCGATCGGAAAAACACACTTTTCACCCCAGTTCATTTAAGTCCAGAGAGTCTACTTAATGCCTCTAACAATTGTTTTGAGAACGAAAGATCTCTACAGCCATGCTTAAAAAATTGGAGCGTATTGCCAACATATAATGTGATAGAATACTCCTCTGCCTCATGTTCCATCCTTACAATCACAGTAAAAGGCTTAACTGCCATGTCAAGTTTAAATGCTTGCTACAGGGTTTGCCTATAGTAACCTACTCCAACTGATCCAGTCTTCACTCGTGCATATATATTTAAGGGCTACCTGTACAAACTTTCAACTCAGTGTGTTGAAGGACGTTTCCAGGTTAACAGCTAGCACCATGACACTTTCTCCAACCTCACAGGGCACCTCTTCCATTAATCTGAACAATCTTCTTATCTTTGCTAAGGTGCTGTGACCAGGTATGAAGCCCATTTGATCCACATGTATCAATAAATTCATGAGGGGAAGAAATCGATTTCCTCACACTCTACTCAAAATCTTATAGCATGTGTTTAACAGAGACAAGGGTCTATAAACTACAAGAGCTTATCTCATTTAAGGGGTCAGGGTATCTGATTCTTTGGCCATTGCAAACACTTCTGCGAGATGGAGCATAAGCAAGTCGAATAAGCCAGGAGAATTCAAGCGGCAGCCTGTTGGTTCCAGGTTTCGGCCCCCTCGCACTTTGCCTTCTAATGCTCCTTTAATTTCTTGTGTGTCGATTGGTGGCTCTAATTGTTCCTCACTCTTTCCCAGTACCTCCTTCAAATGAATCCTGTGTAGATGCATTGCCACTGTTTGATCTGGAAGTTCTACTTTCTGTGCATATAACTGTTGATAGTACTCATAGAATATTTAACTGATCCCAGCTTGTGTGTAGTATATTAAACCACACGTTCTTCACCTTTAGAATATCGTTGGTGCCGGAATGGACTGGGAGAATATTTCAGCATTGCTCCAGTTGTGCCTACAGGTGGTGCTGTGTGGCTTTGTGACGACTCCTGCTAACCTGAAAGTGACAAAGGGAGCCACATAATCGCCCCACCTGTGCACACTGGCATCCATTTCTTACACTTTCTCCTTCCGCTCTCTCCTTTGCAGAACACTTTGAAAAACATTGAAGGTAACTGGGTGTCAAAATCTACATTGGAAACTTTGAGCTTCAGGAATCCACTCCACAGAACAGAGAGATGGCAGAGCAGTGTGGAATCTGTGGTTAAGTAGAGCATCCAACAGAAAGAGCGTTAACAGAGGTAAGTAACTTGTTCTTTTGATTGATACTTCATTTTTTGAGTAGTTGCCACAGCCGTACCTTCCAAAGGTAGAGGAGTGGACTCAGATTAAGAAGTCTTAAAGGACTTAGGGGGTCATTCTGACCGCGGCGGGCGGCGGTCGCCGCCCGCCATGCGGTTACCGCCGAATGACCGCACCGTGATCAAAAGACCGCGGCGGTCATTCCAACTTTCCCGCTGGGCCGGTGGGCGACCGCCAAAAGGCCGTCCGCCGGCCCAGCGGGAAAGCCCCTGCAACGAGGAAGCCGGCTCCGAATGGAGCCGGCGGAGTTGCAGGTGTGCGACGGGTGCAGTGGCACCCGTCGCGATTTTCACTGTCTGCAAAGCAGACAGTGAAAATCTTTGTGGGGCCCTGTTAGGGGGCCCCTGCACTGCCCATGCCAATGGCATGGGCAGTGCAGGGGCCCCCAGGGGCCCCACAACACCCGTTCCCGCCATCCTGGTTCTGGCGGTGGACACCGCCAGAAACAGGCTGGCGGGAAGGGGGTCGGAATCCCCATGGCGGTGCTGCAAGCAGCGCCGCCATGGAGGATTCCCTGGGCCAGGGGAAAACCGGCAGGAAACCGCCGGTTCCCCTTTTCTGACCGCGGCTTTACTGCCGCGGTCAGAATAGCCCAGGAAGCACCGCCAGCCTGTTGGCGGTGCTTCCGCCGCCCTCCGCCGGAATACCCCCTTAGTAGGAAAAATTGTCTTCCTGCTGGAGTGTTTTGTGAACACCCCCCTTTAAGAATACTGTTGCAATAGCCTTGGCCCTGGTGGAATGGGCCGGCCAGCTTTGAGGAGGAAGCTCCTTCACCAGCGCACTGCAGTATTCGATGCATATTGACAGAATCCTTTTCTGCACTAGTTTACCTTTCGTTACTTGAGAGAATACTACGAAGAGCTATCATCCTTATAGTGGTCTTTTGTGCTGCCCATGTAGAAACTCAAAATCCTTTTAGGACTGAGCAGATGAAGCCTCTTATCCTCTTATTAGGGGTGAGATGAAGCAAAAGACATTGGCAGAGTAACAGACAGGTCAACGTAAACAGGCATCACAGCTCTTTGCAAGAAGGATAGCCGGGTCCTCAGAACAAATTTGTCTGTGAAGATGGAAGTGTAGGGAAGCTGCACAGAGAGCGCCTAAAGTTTATTAAAGTGGTGCACAGAGGTGATAGCAATCAGGAAATCTGTTTTGAGCTCCAGTAGTCACAGTGAGAAGCTGTGCATCAGCATAAATGGCGTCACATAAGAAATGGCAGCACTAAGTTCAGGTCCCACTGTGACCTAATGGATGGCTTCGGGAAAACATGCGAATTGGACCTTTGATAAAACACATCACAACAGGTGATTGAGAGAGGTTTGATCAGATGAACACAAATATGTCCTCCTATGTTGCTGAGACTGAAGGTACTCGTGATGTTGTAGCTGGATCAACAGGCAAATGCTCAGATGCGGAAGCTCAGGGTAACATGCTCTCTATGTGCAATCCAAGGCGATTAAGATGTCTCCGGCCTAGTCCGTCCTGTCCTTCCTCAGAATTCAAAATAAAAAGGGGGTGGTGCTTGTAAGACCTATAGGAGACTTGTGTTCAGTCACAGTTGGAATGTGTCTCCCACGGACTTTCCTGGAGGAAACTCTATTGTGCATTCTCGATTGTGGTGAAAAGATTTAACCAAAGCATGTCCCACTGATGGAAGACATCTCTTCTAAACTTCAGATAGAGATGCCACTTGTGGTCCTTCAGCCGTCTGCGCAGGTCATCTGCTCTAGCATTCAAAATCCTGCTAGATGGTTGGTTACCAGAAAGATGTACGGCGAATCCAGCCACATACGCATGTGTAAGGCCTCCTGGCATAGGATCCAGGACCCCACTCAGCCCTGCTTGTTGCAGCACCACATGGTGTTTGTTTTGTCTGAGATGATCTGCACCTGCCTTCCCTCACAGGAAAGTTTTCGGGGCCAGATGGATTGCCTGGCGAGGCAGAAGGACTGATATAGAACTGACTCTGCCAGAGACCAAAGGCCCTCGATCTCCACCTCCCCCAGATAACCATGCCAACCCAACAATCAAGCATATGTCACAACTATGAAGTCTAGGTAAGGAAAGTGGTCAACTTAGGTCAGGTTTTTGCTTGTCTGCCATTTCAGAACATTCTAAGCAGTCTCTTGTAATGTCTTGATGGAGTCGGAGAGGAAGTCCTTTTGCTGGGCCCACTGAAACCTGAGGTTGCACTGCATGGCTCTATCTGGCTTTTGGGATGAGAAGGATGCACAAACCTAGGAGTCTAAAAAGCTTCAGAGCTATCCTCCATGAGAGCCAGGATTGGGTTCAAAATATCAGGAGTTTCTTGAATGTACAGGATTCTCTGGAGAGGTGGAAAGCCCTTGAATGCCACCTTGTCTAGGAAAGCCCCAATGAAATGCATCCTACATGTGGGGCTCAGGTAAGACGTGGGCTCAATGATGGAGAACTCCAGAGATGTTAGGAGTTTGGCCATAATCTGAAGGTGGCCCATAAGGTAAACCCACTTTGAACAGCCAGACGTCAATGTATGAGAACACATGTACCCTTGACATCCAAAGATGGACAACGACCACCACCATCACTTTTGTGAACAGCTGAGGGGCAGAGGTAAGGCTGAAGATGAATATGGCAAATTGAAATTGCTCTGACCCAACCTTGAACCGCAGAAAGACTGTGGGACTGCAGAAGGTATATGAAAATATGCATATTACAAGTCCAGGGAAACCATTCAGTCTTGTACGTCCAGAGCAGAAAGAATCTGAGACAGGGTGAGCATTCTGAATTTCTTTCCTCAAAAAGACATTCAGTGGGCATATCTTCAGAATATGCCTGATGCCTCTAACAGTCTTTGGTGTGAGACGTTAGGGCAAATCACACCGCTCTCCTTTCTCCAAATCTAGCAACTGCTCAATGGCACACTTGGACAGCAGAAAATTGAGTTATTGCAGCAAGATTGTTGAATGGTCCGTTGAGTTGCTCTGATGGGGGAGAAAAATGCGGTGAGGAGGAAATGAAAAGCAGGTCATAGTCCCTCTGAATGACATGAAGGCTCTCCAGTCGGGTAGGCTATTGTATTCTGACTTCTACCATTGAGCATGAGAGGGCAAATTAAAGTAGTTTGGCAGCTGTTGCAAATGGAGAGAATGAGCTAAAGGAGAGCTGACCTTTCTGGTGCAAATTACCATAACCTGTGCCCTGAAAGGACTGGGTTTGCTGCTGCCACACAGGTTGATAAGGCTATCACTGTTTGTAAGTTAGGCCCCTGGGCTAACCCATACATTTTCTGTACTATCGGTGGAACTGCTAGGCAGATGCAAAAGTCCTAAGGATCCTGAGGTGGCTCAACTGTACTTAAATCAATTTAGAACAGAATCACCCTTCTCTTTAAACAGTCAGGAGCCATTAAAGGGCATGTCTATCATGGACACTTCCCCCTCTCATGAAAACCGGGTAGGATCCCATCAAGCCATGCCTTCTAAGCACAACACTGGTGCCAATATCTTTGCCAATGTAGTCTTTGGTATCCTACCCAGCACACAAGGTATACTTTACTGCATCCTGGCCATCATGTATTGTTTGAGCCACCAAAGCTCTGAGGTCTTCTCGGCAAGCCAGGTCATGTCCCATAAAGCACAGGCAAACCTACCCAGAATGCACACTTTTCAACGATCTTAAGGTTAAATTAGCCGAAAAGAACATTCCCCTTTCTGAAGGCACCAATATGTTTTGACTCTCTATCTAAAGGTATCATCAGAAAGGCTTTAGGAATTGCTTTATTTGTCGATGCCTGTACATCAGACTTTCAGGTGTGGTATGCCGCTGCTAGAAAAGCAAGCTCACCAGTGGCCGGGCTATGTCACCTGGCCATAGGTGGACTGACCAGAAGGGTCCAGCATAATATAAACCAGGTGGCCATGAGAAAGTAAGAGCCTGGATAAATGACAAAAATGGCTCAAAAGAGAAAGATCTTAGTAATACATTTGCCTAGGTATCTGTAATGGACGTCTGCATTTGAAAATTTAAGCAAAACTGCCAGCCACCAGTCTTGTGAATGACTCCAGTGAATGTTTCAAAGGCAATGCCTAATTTGTAAAAGACAGAGTGCCAGTGCCTAAAGCTCTGCGCAAAAGCCTGCGGCCAGTGCTATCAAATGTCAGTGCCCGAATACAAAGCTGCATGGTCTGGAAATCACCTCAATCCTCTTTAATCCACTATCATACACCCCTACCCCTTTAGGTGACTTTTGCTGGTTCCTGCTTTCTGACTTTGTAACATTTTATTCGGTTTTTCTCTTCCTCCTTTCCCCTTTGTGTGAATTTTCTACTCTTGCTCTCAAGAAATGTCTGATGAGAAAAATAAAAGTCGGATCCCAGTGCTGGTGGGCCCCACCAGTAACTACCAGCTCAAATTATGTAGTGATCACAGGGTACCAGCATTGTCAGTGGTAGTGAGTGGTGCCCTTGTCCTTTACCTGGGCAAGGACCAGAATCTGATTGCCCAATTTGAGCTTGAATTTGATTCTAAAGTTTATAAAGACACCGAAGGTTATGTCCATGTTCTACTCATTGCTGATACCTTTGTGCACCTTTTTATCTTGCTTAGAGTTGAAATTCCCAGAGTGCGCAAATGGAGGCCTAGAGCTCATTCGAAGATCTATTTTCTTTCCCTCTCCGTCTCTCAAAGAGAAATTCTTGCAAACTTAGACTATGCAAACTTCATGGTCTTTCTCCCTTGGTCATTTCCCGTAGCATTACCCACACTCTTGACAAAAAGTGCAGTCATGCTGAATGGTTTGAAAAAAACAGAAACAAAAGGAGAGGAAAAATAACACTAGAAAATAGGATTAATTCAAAAGCACATTCACAACAAGCACAACGCAAGCACTGAGGTTAACCAACAATGTAATACTATTATACTGCAGGATGATAAAATAACTGCCTTGAATAAGTCTGATTTCTTTCATTAGAGCTAACGCCCTAGCTATTACCTTTCAGGCAGTTTTCATTTCAAAAAGCCGTTCGAAACAGTTTAAAGTAGTAAAGTCATGTTTAGTTAGTTTGAAAGCAAAATTGACCATTAAAAAAAGTTTTCTCTTTAGAAAATGCATTCAGAGATTCTTCTTATTCACTGCTATGTATAATGTATCTTTCTATGAAATCTTTCCTGAAACATGTTATATCTAACGTGTGCATGTGCCTGCTTTACACATTCATTTTTTTCTTTTGCAAAACCAAGAACACAGGGATACAGTCTATAAACCAGTAGCATTTTGAGTTGTACACTTTTAATTAAACAAAATAGATCCCTTTTTGACCAACCTGCCAGCTTATATTACTGTGGCGTGGCGCTTCCTCAAGGCCAATAGCATTCAAATCTTCAAAGCTGAAGCTGAGATCATAGGCTTGACCAGAAAGGTCAGTGTGCGGCAATTCACTACTTGCAGCAGGCCGACGAGTAGCTTCGGTGGGAACAGCAGCAGTTCTACCATGCTCAACAACAGCTCGTGAATCTTCAGGAAGCCCTGGAGCCTCCATGCTCCTCATCTCCAGCAGCTACATTTAAAGCAAAATAGAACTCATGGCATTACTAGATTAGTATTTGAAGGAGTCTTGGGAAAAGATGTGTTAAAACGTGACTAATTATTCAGCAAAACTTCATAGAAATGGGAAATGAATACCATTTTTTGATGTTTAAACATTAGACATTCACTTAAAGGATTTATCTGCAAAACGAACAAGGCCATTTAAAAATCAAAATGCTTGCGCTTTATCTTCTATTAATTTATTCATCCGTTATAATATAATTTACCCGCCCTGTACGTTTTAAAAAATTATTTTGCGCTACCGGAAGACTACAGGCAGTATGATTATCATGCTACCTAAAGAGCACTAAAACAATAACAATTGTACTCACCACACTCTTGAAAAGGTGCCAGTCTCCAAAATTCATGTGTAACTCCTTCTTTAGCTCATCAGTGTTGCACTGAACTAACACGCGGCCATTTATGTTTGCCTAAAAGAAATTAAAAAAGCGTATGTAACGTCTGTACAATTGGTGAAAATTCAAAGGATCTACAATGTGATCAGACAATTGCATTATGTTTGGCTTTGACAACATTGCACTTTTTTTTTTTTTTATAAACTTTGAAGGTGCTACCACCAGATTTTTATGTTTGCTTTAAATCACCTAAAACATGTTTGTTTTGCTGGTGACATTTTAAAGAGGTGGGACATAAAAGTTGAAATTGATTTATGTAGCGAGCAAACCACAGAGAGAAACATGTGGTCCCACGAGAGGTGGGGTGGGGGGGAAGGGGGCTTGTCCTACCCCAAGAACATTTTAACAAAGATTGGCATATGGTACATTTTAAAGCAATTTTTAATAATAGAATCAAAAAGCAAAAAGGGTTATTGAGAAACTGTGAGCGTAGTCATGAAATAATTAAACAGATTAAAACTAGCCCCATATCTTGTTGCGTTGAACAAGTTACTTACCTTCGGTAATGCCTTATCTGGTTATGACACTATCTATTGGCAGATTCCTTACCCTAGAATTATCCCCAGGCGTCAGACCGAATCCGGACATTTTTCGTGAGCAGTATGGCTGCGCACCGGTAGGTGACACCGTTCGAATCAGTGTGGCATCGTCTGAGGTGACGTGTATGGTGCCTGTATAGGCACCACCCCAATGCAATGATGTCTGTTTCTTTTGACAACTTTCCACACTAGGAGCGTGGAGCCACGTAGAGCACTTACCACTGGTGTGGAAAACTAGGGCCCTGAAAGTGAGTAGCCCTGTCCCTAGAAATCTGTTTGCTGAGCAAGAAGGATGAGTGGATCGGTAAGGAATCTGCGTCTAGATAGTGACTCTACCATATAAGGCATTACCGAAATTAAGTAGCTTGTTCATCTGATAGAGACTACTAGCTGCAGATTCCTTATCTTAGAAAAAAACCTCAAGCAATGCCTCCCTGGAGGAGGTCTGCAAACCACATTTAACCTAGAAAGTCCAGCAGGATCGCACTGGTGAACGGCCCGTCCCAACAGACTTGATGAACAAGTTACTTACCTTCAGTAACCCCTTATCTGATAGAGACAATATCTGGTTGCAGATTCATTACCTTTCTATAGGAAGCTGTCTCTCTTTATGGTTCACTAAAAAGAAGTACACCGTGCAGAGAGTCCAGTGGATCCTCAATGGGTTTGCAGAGGCAAAAGCAGATGGTACTGATGCTCTATTTTTGAGCAGTGTGGGCGAGCAGTTAGGCCTATCAGAGGGTAATGCTAAGCATTTGTTGTACACAGAGAGGCAATAGGTGAGACGCACACTTAAAGAATACATTTGGAAAAATACACTTAATTTTATATATACTTTGAAACCAAGAACTTCGTTATAAGGTAAGCATGTTTTCAGGCATAAATATGTTTCACTTCCAAAAAGAACACAAGCAACTTTTGAGTTCTACAGTGCATGCCTTTGGGAGGAAAACAAAGTCAGCGAACGAGTACAGAGACTTACAGGACGGTTTAGTAGTGGGCAAGGCACATGGCAGTACACCTTCAGCGGCACGGGGGCAGCCGGGTGCAGGGTGCAAAACAGCGTTGGGTGCCCAATGCATTCCTAGGGAGGTTGGTCACTGTGAAAAGAGGCTGCAGACTAGGACTGGGCGTCCTGTTTGGGTGAGCAACTGATGGGGGCTCGGGTCTTGCGATTGTTGGGGATGTAGGGACACCAGTGATCTTCCTCTTCTTAGCCCAGGGCGTCATGGACCATCAGGTGTCTGTGACCGGTGCCGGTCGCAAAGGAGGGGGGGGCACAGAACAGGCTCCAGTCGTGGACTAGGGGACCAGTCAGGGCGAACCAACAAGTGGGCTCAAGTCTCACAAGCCTGGGAGATGCCGTGACTACAGTGGTCCTCTTCCTCTCGGTCCGGGGTGTCTGGGTGCATGGAACGCTTGGGGTTGCCATCAGCGGGAGACTGGTGCAGTTGGGAGAGGCCTGCACAAAGAGGCTGCAGATCTCGGTGAGAAGATTGTAGTGGGGAAACCCACAATGTACTTTGCTGCTGGAGAGGCTGGGAACCAGGTTGGCACCATTGGTTCACTTGGACACGAGCTGGGAGGCTTGGTGCAGTGGTGCTGTCTGGCGGGGGTTTCGGCGGTCGAGAGTCCTCTTCAGCAGTTCTTCAGTGCCTGCAAGGATGCAGGGAAGCCCCCACCCAGTGCAGGCCTTTGTCTCTGGCCCATGAGAGCTCTTGCTCTCACCTTGGGAGGTTAGAAACGTGGCTAAGGTAGCTGAACTGGTCAGGAACAGTCAGTTAACATTCTAGTAGCTGGTACGTTTTAAGGGGGCACACCTAAAGTGTCCTCTGGGTGCATTTATTAATAAATCCCTCACTGGAATCAGTGAGGGGTTATTAATCTGAGATTGTTTGATGTGAAGGAGTCACGCCCCTGCTTCTGCAGGCACCTTAAGACAACAACGACCAGCTGGTGGATCCTGCTGTCCCACGGACATCGAAAGGCTCTGCAATACAGGTGGTGGTTCTATGGTCCTCTTCGGGTCCCACCTGTCTTCTGACCAACTTGGGAGACGTGGGTCCTTGCTGCAACCACTGGAACGGAACCCCTGTGCACTGTGACTGTTGCTATTACCAAGGCTTAATTACACTTCCTCCAAGAGATCTTAGAGCTTCAAGAAGCCCCAGCCTCCAGCACTCTGCAACTCCAAGAACAGCCTCCATCCTGGAACTCCTGCGGCGTGGGACTGCTTTTTTTGTTGTGCTGCTGTGACTCCCTGTGCCTGCTGCCAGTAGGTCACTTGTGGGGGCTCCAATGACTCCCGCTGGCTCTCTTGCGTGCTGAGGGCCGGCCCTGACTCCCCTCCAAGGGATGAGTCTCTTGGACCTGGCTGGTCCCCAAAAACCTAAAAACTCAACTGCAAAATCTTCTTGCATTTGCCAGTGCTTGTTGGTGGTCCTATTGACCACTGACCCTCCTGCAATCCAGAGACCGACGTGGGACAGCTCGTGGGTGACTCCAAGGATCTTCCTGCCTCCCCTGGATTCCACAGCTGGACTTTTTCCTTCACCGACCTGCAGGAACGTCCCCTAGGAGGGTGGGCATTGCCTACCTGCACCTCTTGGACATCTCTGCCTGGTCTGGACTCCGTCCCCTTCGTTTTCAGGTTCTTCTTGTCCAGAATCAGTCCTTGGGATCCACCGACCTGGTCCACAGGTAGTGGCAGCAGCTGGACAAAGGAGACTCCCGTTGACTCCAATGAAGGTTTCCAACGTCACTTTACCCCTATTCACCTGGGCTTCCTGGTGTAGGTACTCCAGTCTTTTGGGTATCCATGGGGGGGGGCAATATCCAACCTTCCTTGTACCAACTGGGTTCCTCGGGGTCCTCTGGGAAGGGTCCTGAATCCTGAAAATTCCAATCACAATGGTCCTGTGTTAGCCTATGGGACACCTGGCTCCATAAGAACTCTGCACCCAGGCACCTGTGAGATTTTTTATACTTACCTCTGCTACTTCCTTACTCCCCCAGCCCCTGGGATTCTAACATACTTACCTTGGTTGGGCACCTCCATTTTTACCACTTTCTTAGTATATGGATTCCTGCCCCTCCCCCTCCTCCCAAAAAATAGGGAGCCATGTAGTTTTATGCTTTTTCTGTTTGTTTCTAAGTATAATTACTGTGTGTACAAGTGGAGATATACCAACATAGGATAGTACTAATGTTATAATAAAGACTACTTTATTTTTGTTAACACTTGGTGAGGTTCTTTCTTGTGTGACAATTACTGACTGACTTTTGTGGTACTGCAAGTGCTTTACACTCCTCCTGGATAAGCTTTAGCTACTCACCACAGCTACGCCTATAGAGCTTTTGCCATCTAGACACCAAAACACTATCACTAAGGGTAGCCAGGGCTCAGTATAGGGTGCCACGCTATAGGTGTACACCATAAGCTGAGCCAGCCTCCTAGTGTATGATTGGAAACTGCCGACCCAGACGTTTTGCCTTTCCTCTAGGTAGGGTGGGCTATTATTCCAGACTCCAACTCAAAATTTTTACCCTGGGCCTTGCCTTGTGCTCTCTTTTTTTTTTTACACAGATTGTAAGGAAATGCCTTCCTTGGCACGGTTACCCCCTGACTTTTTGCCTTTTGTTGATGCCAGTTATGATTGAAAGTATGCTGGAATCCTGCTAACCAGGCCCCAGCACCAGTGTTCTTTCCCTAAACTGTACCTTTGTTCCCACAATTGGCACAGCCCTGGCACACAGATAAGTCCCTTTTAAATGCCACCCCTGGTACCAAGGGCCCTGTGGCTAGGGAAGGTCTCTAAGGGCTGCAGCATGTCTTATGCCAGTCTGGGGACCCCTCACCCAGCAAATGCACACTGCCTCACAGCTTGTGTGTGCTGGTGGGGAGAAAATGGCTAAGCCGATGTGGCACTCCCCACAGGCTGCCATGTCCACCTCTCACTGCCTGTGGCATATGTAGGTCACCCCTATAGCAGGCCTTACAGCCCTAAGGCAGGGTGCACTATACCACAGGTGAGGGCATGAGTGCATGAGCACTATGGCCCTACAGCGTCTAAGCAAAACCTTAGACATCATAAGTGCATGGTAGCCATACAGAGTATATGGTCTGGGAGTCTGTCAATTACGAACTCCACAGTTCCATAATGGCTATACTGAAATCTGGGAAGTTTGGTATCAAACTTCTCAGCACAATAAATGCACACTGATGCCAGTGTGGAATGTATTGTAAAATACACCCAGAGGGCATCTTAGAGATGCCCCTGAATACCAGTCGGACTCCTAGTGCTAGGCTGACCAGTTTCTGCCAGCCTGCCACAACCAGACGAGTTTCTGGCCACATGGGGTGGAGTGCCTTTGTCACTCTGTGGCCAACAACAAAGCCTGTACTGAGTGGAGGTGTTTCTCACCTCCCCCGGCAGGAACTGTAACACCTGGCGGTGAGCCTCAAACGCTCATGCCTTTTGTACCAGAACACCAGGGCATCCCAGCTAGTGGAGATGCCCGCCCCACCAGCCACTGCCCCCACTTTTGGTGGCAAGGCTGGAGGAGAAAATGAGGAAAACAAGGAAGAGTCACCCACCAGTCAGGACAGGCCCTAAAGTGCCCTGAGCTGAGGTGACCCCTGCCTTTAGAAATCGTCCATCTTGAGTGTGGAGGATTCCCCCAATAGGAAAAGGGATGTGCCCCCCTCCCCTCAGGGAGGAGGCACAAATAGGGTGTAGACATCCTTAAGGACAGTAGCCATTGGCTACTGCCCCGCAGACCTAAACACACCCCTAAATTTAGTATTTAGGGGCAACCCTGAACCCAGGAAATCAGATTCCTGCAACCGACAAGAAGAAGAATGACTGCTGACCAGCAGAGACGACGGAGACGACAACTGACTTGGCCCCAGCCCTACTGGCCTGTCTCCAGACTCAAAGAACCTGCACAGCAATGCATCCGGACCAAGAAACTCCAGAGAACAGCGGCACTGTTCAAAACCTGCAACAACTTTGCAACAAAAGAAACAACTTTCAAAGAACTCTCTCTTCCCGCTGGAAGCATGAGACTTCACACTCTGCACCCGACACCCCCGCTTGAGTTCCGGAGAACCAACAGCAAAGAGAGGACTCCTAGGCGACTATGATGACGTGGGTACACTAAGTCGACCCCCCTGCATCTCCACAGCGATGCCTACAGAGAGGATCCAGAGGATCCCCTGACCGCGACTGCCATGTAACCAAGGAACCGATGCCTGGACAAAGCACTGCACCCGCAGCCCCTAGGATTGATAGGAACCACCTACCAGGACAGGAGTGACCAGCAGGCGGACCTCATCCTAGCCCAGTCGGTGGCTGGCCCGAGAAGCCCCCCTGTGCCCTGCCTGCATTGCCTAAGTTACCCTGGGTCCCTCCATTGCTTTCAATAGCAAACCCGATGCTTTCTTTGCCTATTGCACCCGACCACCCCTGTGCCACTGAGGGTGTGTTTTGTGGTCTTGTGTCTCCCCCCCCCCCAGTGCTCTACAAAACCCCCCTGGTCTGCTCCCCGAGGACGCAGACTAGGACCGGAGCACCCCTATTCTTAATAAGCGCCTATGTGTTTTGGGCCATCCTTTGACCTCTGCACCTGACTGGCCCTATGTTGCTGGTGCTGTGGCTTTGGGGTTGCCTTGAACCCCCAACGGTGGGCTGCCTATGCCCAGGAGACTGACTCTGTAAGTGCTTTACTTACCTGAGAAACCTAACCAAACTTACCTCCCCAGGAACTGTTAATTTTTGCACTGTGTCCACTTTTAAAATAGCTTATTGCCATTTTAACTCAAACTGTGTGTATTACTGCTTTGAATCAAAGTTCTATACTTACCTGTGTGAAGTACCTTGCATTTTATGTTCTTACCTCAAATCCTGCATCTTGTGGTTCTAAAATAAATTGAGAAAATATATTTTTCTATCTAAAAACTATTGGCCTGGAGTTAAGTCTTTGAGTGTGTGTTCCTCATTTATTGCCTGTGTGTGTACAACAAATGCTTAACACTACCCTCTGACAAGCCTACTGCTCGACCACACTACCACAAAATAGAGCATTAGTGTAGGAAGTTGGCTCTGTATGTACTATTTCAAAGTAAGAAATAGCATGCACAGAGTCCAAGGGTTCCCCTTAGAGGTAAGATAGTGGCAAAAAGAGATAATTCTAATGCTCTATTTTGTGGTAGTGTGGTCGAGCAGTAGGCTTATCAGAGGATAGTGTTAAGCATTTGTTGTACACACACAGGCAATAAATGAGGAACACACACTCAAAGACAATTCCAGGCCAATAGGTTTTGTATAGAAAAATATATTTTCTTAGTTTATTTTAAGAACCACAGGTTCAAGATTTACAATCAATACTTTAAATGAAAGGTACTTCACTCAGGTATCATAGGAACTTTGAATCAGCAAAATAGCATGTACAGTTTTCACAAAAATGGCAATAAGGTATTTTAGAACTAGACAGTGCAAATTTCAACAGTTCCTGGGGGAGGTAAGTATTTGTTAGTTTTGCAGGTAAGTAAACCAACTACAGGGTTCCATGTTGGGTTCAAGGTAGCCCACCGTTGTGGGTTCAGGGCAACCCCAAAGTTACCACACCAGCAGCTCAGGGCCGGTCAGGTGCAGAGGTCAAAGTGGTGCCCAAAACACATCGGCTTCAATGGAGAAGGGGGTGCCCCGGTTCCAGTCTGCCAGCAGGTAGGTACCCGCGTCTTCGGAGGGCAGACCAGGGGGGTTTTGTAGGGCACCGGGGGAGGACACAAGTCAGCACAAAAAGTACACCCTCAGCGGCACGTGGGCGGCCAGGTGCAGAGTGCAAAAAGGCATCAGGTTTGCAATGGAGTTCAATGGGAAACCCAGGGGTCTCTTCAGCGAAGCAGGCAGGCAAGGGGGGGGGGGGGGGCTCCTCGGGGTAGCCACCACCTGGGCAAGGGAGAGGGCCACCTGGGGGTCGATTCTGCACTGGAGGTCGAATCCTTCAGGTCCTGGGGGCTGCGGGTTCTTAGAAGCAGACAGTCGCGGTCAGGGGGAGCCTCTGGATTCCCTCTGCAGGCGTCGCTGGGGGGCTCAGGGGGGTCAACTCCGGCTACTCACAGGGTAGCAGTCACCGGGGAGTCCTCCCTGTAGTGTTGTTTCTCCGCAGGTCGAGCCGGGGGCATCGGGTGCAGAGTGGAAAGTCTCACGTTTCCGGCGGGAAACGTGCAGTCCTTTAAAAGTTGTTTCTTTGTTGCAAAGTTGTTTCTTCTTTGGAGCAGAGCCGCTGTCCTCAGGAGTTCTTGGTCCTTTTAGCTGCAGGGTAGTCCTCTGAGGCTTCAGAGGTCGCTGGACCCTGGGGGATGCGTCGCTGGTGCAGTTTTTCTCGAAGTGGGGAGACAGGCCGTTGCATGGCTTCAGGTCAACAGTCCTTCTTCGTCTTAGGTTGCAGGAATCTAGTTTCATAGGTTCTGGGGAGCACCTAAATACTGAATGTAGGGGTGTGTTTAGGTCTGGGAGGGCAGTAGCCAATGGCTACTGTCCTTGAGGGTGGCTACACCCTCTTTGTGCCTCCTCCCTGAGGGGAGGGGGGCACATCCCTATTGCTATTGGGGGAATCCTCCAAAATCAAGATGGATTTCTAAAGGCAGGGGTCACCTCAGCTCAGGACACCTTAGGGGCTGTCCTGACTGGTGGGTGACTCCTCCTTGTTTTTCTCATTATCTCTCCTGGACTTGCTGCCAAAAGTGGGGGCTGTGTCCAGGGGGCGGGCATCTCCACTAGCTGGAGTGCCCTGGGGCATTGTAACACGAAGCCTGAGCCTTTGAAGCTCACTGCTAGGTGTTACAGTTCCTGCAGGGGGAGGTGTGAAGCACCTCCACCCAGAGCAGGCTTTGTTTCTGTCCTCAGAGAGCACAAAGGCTCTCACCACATGGGGTCAGAAACTCGTCTCTCAGCAGCAGGCTGGCACAGACCAGTCAGTCCTGCACTGAACAATTGGGTAAAATACAGGGGGCATCTCTAAGATGCCCTCTGTGTGCATGTTTTAATAAATCCAACACTGGAATCAGTGTGGGTTTATTATTCTGAGAAGTTTGATACCAAACTTCCCAGTATTCAGTGTAGCCATTATGGAGCTGTGGAGTTCGTTTTTGACAAACTCCCAGACCATATACTTAATAAGGCCACACTGTACTTACAATGTCTAAGAATGGACTTAGACACTGTAGGGGCATATTGCTCATGCAGCTATGCCCTCACCTGTGGTATAGTGCACCCTGCCTTAGGGCTGTAAGGCCTGCTAGAGGGGTGACTTACCTATGCCACAGGCAGTATTTTGTGGGCATGGAATCCTGAGGGGGATGCCAAGTCGACTTTGCCTTTTTCTCCCCACCTACACACACAATCTACAATGGCAGTGTGCATGTGTTAGGTGAGGGGTCCCTTAGGGTGGCACAACATATGCTGCAGCCCTTAGGGACCTTCCCTGGTCACAGGGCCCTTGGTACCACTGGTACCTTTTACAAGGGACTTATCTGTGTACCAGGGGTGTGCCAATTGTGGAAACAATGGTACATTTTAGGTGAAAGAACACTGGTGCTGGGACCTGGTTAGCAGGGTCCCAGCACACTTATCAGTCAAATCAGCATCAGTATCAGGCAAAAAGTGGGGGGTAATTGCAACAGGGAGCCATTTCCTTACAATTAGTATTATCTAATTTTGCCACTGTCAACCTCTAAGGGGAACCCTTGGACTCTGTGCATGCTATCTCTCACTTTGAGATAGTATATTCAGAGCCAACTTCCTACATTGGTGGATCAGCGGTGGGGTCTAAGATTTTGCATTTGCTGGACTACTCAGCCAATAACTGATCACACAACTAAATTCCAAAAATTGTCATTAGAAATTGATTTTCCTGCTAGGGCCTTGTGTAAGTCCCCATTAGCATTTCTTATAGAGTTTAAAAGTTTGGATTTAAGTTCTTGAAGTAGTTTTCAGATCCGTAAAAAGTAATCCCAACTTTTAGAGTGATAATGTCGAATACAAATGAGATGGTGGTGGAACTCAACCTCACCCCTTAACTGCATCTAGGGATGTCACAGTTAAGGTCTCTCTGTAAACCTGAAAATATAAAAACTGGGTCCAACCCTACCAAAGTAAAGCTTCAGGAGCTTTTGGCAGAGTTCACAAGGGACCGCCCCTCTGAGGATACTCCTTCAGATGGGGAAGTTAGTGAACAAAAGGATGAACTCCCCCTCCTGTCCTAACCAGGGAGAACAGGGTACCTCAAACCCTGACTCCACAAATCATTGTCAGAGAGACTGGTTCTTCCACAGGGCAGATCAATGGTGGCAGCAACATAAATAGGGTCAGAGAGAATACTGACATTCTAAAAATCCATAAAGGGATTGTAAATAAATATGAAGATGGTGATGACATCACCAAGTGGTTCTCAGCTTTTGAGAGGGCTTGTGCAACCAGAAAAGTAAGCAGATATCACTGGGGTGCTCTTCTTTGGGAAATGTTCAATGGGAAGTGTAGGGATAGACTCCTCACACTCTCTGGTAGAGATGCAGAATCTTATGACCCCATGAAGGCTACCCTGATTGAGGGATTTGGATTCTCAACTGAGGAGTAAAGAATTAGGTTCAGGGGGGCTAAAAAAATCCTCGAGCCAGACATGGGTTGATTTTGTTGACTTTTCAGTCAAAACATTAGATGGTTGGATAACTGGCAGTGGTGTAAGTGATTATGATGGGCTGTGTAAGTGATTATGATGGGCTGTATAACTTGTTTATGAAGGAACATCTGTTAAGTAATTGCTTCAATGATAAACTGCATCGACATCTGGTAGACCAAGGTCCAATTTCTCCCCAAGAATTGGGAAAGAAGGCAGACCACTGAGTCAAGACTAGGGTGACCAAGACTTCCACAGGGGGTGACCAAAAGAAAGGGGCAACAAAGACTCGCCAGAGGAAGCGTGTTGAGACATCCAAGGGCAAAATTAAAGAGTCTTCTACAGGGCCCCAAAAACCTGCTCAGGAGGGTGGGCCCGAGCCTCTTCAGAGTCCACAAATGGGTATAAGGGTGAAAACTTTGATTCCAAGAAGGCCTGGTGTCAAAACTGTAGCCAGCATGGACACCAAACTGGAGACAAGGCCTGTCCAAAGAAAAGTCCCACAACAAATACTAATCCAGTTAGTACTGGAATAGCCAGTCTGCAGATGGGATCAACATTGTGCCCAGAGCAAATCAAAGTTCACACTGAAGCTACATTAGTCTCTGAGGGTGGGTCGGATTTAGCCACACTTGCTGCCTGGCCGCCCAACATGCAAAAATACAAGCTGCAGCTCTTAATGGGACTAGATTAGAAGCCAGGAGGAATACAGGTGCCTGTATCACAATGGTGACAAACTGGTTTCCCCAGGACAGTACCTGGCTGGACAGGCATATCCAGTCACTAATGCTGACAATCAAACTGAAGTCCATCCCATGGCAATGGTAACTTTAGAATGGGGAGGGGTAACTGGCCTGAAACAGGTGGTGGTCTCCTCTGCAATTCCAGTAGAATGTCTGCTAGGGAATGATCTGGAATCCTCAGCATGGGCTGAGGTAGAGCTCAAGACCCATGCAGCCATGCTGGGTATCCCTGAACTGGTGTGTGTCAAGACAAGGGCACAATGCAGAGATCAGGGTGACAAAGAAGTGTTGGAGTGTGGAATAATGGTCCAACCTTCCAAAAGAAAAGGAAAGAAGACTGGGGAACCAGCTTCAACACAGCAAAAGAAACAGAACCTCTCTTCCCAGGAAGATGTTCTATCCCCTGAGGGAACTGAGTCCATGGAGCTGGAGCCTTACCAGGTTGAGCTCTTGGGCCCAGGGGGACCCTCAAGGGAACAGCTGTGTAAGGGGCAAGAAAATTGTCCCTCTCTTGAAGGCCTAAGACAGCAAGCAGCAAGAAAAGGGAACTGTCAGTGGAACCCACAGGGTCTATTGGGAAGATGGGCTTCTTTACACTGAGGCAAGAGATCCAAAAACTGGAGCCACTAGGAGAGTGGTAGTACCTCAGGAGTTTAGGGAGTTCATTCTGACATTAGCCCATGACATTCCCATTGCTGGGCATTTGGGACAAACCAAGACTCGGGAGAGATTAGTCAACCATTTCTATTGGCCCAATATGTCCCAGAAGGTTAAAGAGTTGTGCACCTCCTGTGCCACCTGTCAAGCCAGTGGTAAGACAGGTGGCCATCCAAAGGCCCCTCTCATTCCACTTACAGTGGTGGGGTCCCTTTGAGAGAGTGGGAGTGGTCCACTGGAACCAATATATTCTGGTAGTAGTGGATCATGCTACCAGGTGCCCAGAAGCAATTCCCCTTAGGTCCATTACTGCTCCTGCAGTAGCTAAAGCACTCATAGGTATTTTTACCAGAGTGGGATTTCCTAAGGCGGTAGTTTCTGACAGTGGTACCAACTTCATGTCAGCTTACCTAAAGCACATGTGGAATGAGTGTGGGGTGACTTATAAATTCACCACATCATACCATCAATAAACCAATGGTCTTGTGGAGAGATTCAACAAGACATTGGAGGGCATGATCATGGGGCTCCCTGAAAAAGTCAAAAGGAGATGGGATATCCTCTTGCCATGCCTGCTTTTCGTCTACAGAGAGGTGCCACAGAAGGTTGTAGGGTTTTTCCCCTTTGAGCTTCTGTTTGGCCATCCTGTTAGGGGACCACTAGCACTAGTAAAAGAAGGCTGGGAGAGACCTCTCCATGAGCCTAAACAAGATGTGGTGGACATTGTACTAGGCCTACGTTCAAGGATGGCAGAGTACATGGAAAAGGCAAGCAAAAACCTTGAGGCCAGCCAACAACTCCAGAAGTTGTGGTATGACCAAAAGGCTGCTATGGTTGAATTTCAGCCAGGGCATAACGTCTGGGTTCTGGAGCCTGTGGCTCCCAGGGCACTTCAGGACAAATGGAGTGGCCATTACCCAGTGCTAGAAAAGAAGAGTCAGGTCACCTACCTGGTGAACCTGGGCAGTAGCAGGACCCCCAAGAGGGTGATCCATGTGAACCGCCTTAAGCTCTTTCATGACAGGTAAGATGTAAACATGTTAATGGTTACAGATGAGGACCAGGAAGCAGAGAGTGAACTTCTCCTTGATCTCCTCTTCACTGATCCTAAAGATGGCTCAGTAGATGGAGGGATCTATTCAGACACCCTCTCTAGCCAACAGCAGGCTGACTGCAGGCAAGTCCTCCAGCAGTTTGCTGAGCTCTTTCCTTGACCTCTGGTCAGACACACCTGTGTACCCATAAAGTGGACACAGGAGACAGTATGCCTGTCAAGAATAAAATATTCAGACAGTCTGACCAAGTCAAAGAAAGCATAAAGGTGGAAATCTACAAGATGCTGGAGTTGGGAGTGATTGAGCACTCTGACAGTCCCTGGGCTAGTACAGTGGTCTTGGTCCCCAAACCTCACACAAAAGATGGCAAGAAAGAAATGAGGTTTTGTGTGGACTACAGAGGGCTCAACTCTGTCACCGAGACAGATGCTCACCCCATTCCAAGGGCACATGAGCTCATAGACAAATTAGGTGCAGCCAAATACTTAAGTACCTTTGACTTGACAGCAGGGTACTGGCAAATAAAAATGGCACCTGGAGCAAAAGAGAAAACAGCATTCTCTACACCTGATGGGCACTACCAGTTTACTGTGATGTCTCTCTGGCTTAAAGAATGCCCCTGCCACCTTCCAAAGGTTGGTGACTCAAGTCCTTGCTGGCTTGTAGTCCTTTAGTGCAGCTTATCCTGATGATATTGCTGTCTTTAGTTCCAACTGGCAGGATAACCTGGTCCACCTGAAAAAGGTTCTGCAGGGCCCTACAAGCAGCAGGCCTCTTTATTAAGGCATCTAAATGTCAGACAGGGCAGGGAACTGTGGTTTACTTGGGACACCTTGTAGGTGGAGGCCAAGTTCAGCCACTCCAACCCAAGATCCAGAATGGGTCTTTGGAGCTACCCAGTCCAGAATAGACTCAAGTCAAGGCATTCCTTGGCTTGACTGGGTACTACAGGAGGTTTGTGAAGGGATATGGATCAATAGTGACACCCCTCAAAGAACTGACCTCTAAGAAAATGCCCAAGAAAGTTAACTGGACCTTGGACTGTCAAAAGGCCTTTGACACCCTGAAGCAGCACCAGTTTTAAAAGCTCCAGATTATTCTAAGAATTTTATTGTGCAGACTGATGCCTCTGAGCATGGGATAGGAGCAGTCCTATCCCAAACAAATGATGATGGCCTTGACCAGCCTGTTGCTTTTATTAGCAGGAGGTTACTCCCCAGGGAGCAGCGTTGGAGTGCCATTGAGAGGGAGGCCTTTACTGTGGTTTCGTCCCTGAAGAGGTGAGGCCATACCTTTTTGGTACTCACTTCACAGTTCAAACTGACCACAGACCTCTCAGATGGATGATGCAAATGAAAGGAGAAAACCCTAAACTGTTGAGGTGGTCCATATCCCTACAGGGAATGGACTTTGTTTTGGAACACAGACCTGGGACTGCCCATGCCAATGGTCTTTCCAGGTTCTTGCACTTAGAAAATGAAGACTCTCTTGGGAAAGGTTAGTCTCATCATCTTTTGTTTGGTGGTGGGGGGGGTGATGTGTAAGGAAATGCCTTCCTTGGCATGGTTACCCCCTGACTTTTTGCCTTTTTTTAATGCCAGTTATGATTTAAAGTGTGCTGGGACCCTGCTAACCAGGCCCCAGCACCAGTGTTCTTTCCCTAAACTGTACCTTTGTTCCCACAGCACAGCCCTGGCACACAGATAAGTCCTTTGTAAATGGTACCAAGGGCCCTGATGCCAGGGAAGGTTGCAGCATGTCTTATGCCACCCTGGGGACCCCTCACTCAGCACATGCACACTGCCTCACTGCTTGTATGTGCTGGTGTGGAGAAAATGACTCAATCGACATGGCACTCCCCTCAGGGTGCCATGCCCATCTCTCACTGCCTGTGGCATAGTTAAGTCACCCCTCTAGCAGGCCTTACAGGCCTACGGCAGGGTGCACTATACCTCAGGTGAGGGCATAAGTGCATGAGCACTATGCCCCTACAGTGTCTAAGCAAAACCTTAGACATTGTAAGTGCAGAGTAGCCATAAAGAGTATATGATCTGGGAGTCTGTCAATTACGAACTCCACAGTTCCATAATGGCTACACTGAAATCTGGGAAGTTTGGTATAAAACATCTCAGCACAATAAATGCACACTGATGCCAGTGTAGGATTTATTGTACAATACACCCAGAGGGCATCTTAGAGATGCCCCCTGAATACCAGTCTGAATCCTATTGCTAGGCTGACCAGTTTCTGCCAGCCTGCCACAACCAGACGAGTTTCTGGCCACATGGGGTGAGTGCATTTGTCACTCTGTGGCCAGGAACAAGGCCTGTACTGGGTGGAGGTGCTTCTCACCTACCACTGCAGGAACTGTAACACCTGGCGGTGAGCCTCAAACGCTCATGCCTTTTGTACCAGAACACCAGGGCATCCCAGCTAGTGGAGATGCCCGCCCCACCAGCCACTGCCCCCACTTTTGGTGGCAAGGCTGGAGGAGAAAATGAGGAAAACAAGGAAGAGTCACCCACCAGTCAGGACAGGCCCTAAGGTGCCCTGAGCTGAGGTGACCCCTGCCTTTAGAAATCGTCCATCTTGAGTGTGGAGGATTCCCCCAATAGGAAAAGGGATGTGCCCCCCTCCCCTCAGGGAGAAGGCACAAAGAGGGTGTAGCCACCCTGAAGGACAGTTGCCATTGGCTACTGCCCCCTGACCTAAACACACCCCTAAATTTAGTATTTGGGTGCGACCCTGAACCCAGGAAATCAGATTCCTGCAACCTACAACAAGAAGGACTGCTGACCTGAATGCCCCGCAGAGATGACGGAGACGATAACTGACTTGGCCCCAGCCCTACCGGCCTGTCTCCAGACTCAAAGAACCTGCACAGCGACGCATCCGACAGGGACCAGCGCCCTCTGAGGACTCAGAGGACTGCCTTGAACCCGAAGGTCCAAGAAATGCCCGAGAACAGCAGCACTGTTCAAAACCTGAAAACAACTTTGCAACAAAGAAACAACTTTTAAAGAACTCTCTATTCCCGCTGGAAGCTTGCGACTTCACACTCTGCACCCGACAACCCTGCTCGAGTTCAGGAGAACCAACACCGCAGAGAGGACTCCCAAGTGACTATGACAACGTGGGTACCCTGATTCGACACCCTGCACTCCCACAGCGACGCCTGCAGAGAGGATCCAGAGGCTCCCCCTGACTGCGACTGCCTGGTAAGAAAGGAACCGATGCCTGGACCAAGCACTGCACCCGCAGCCCCCAGGACCGAGAGGAACCACCTACCAGTGCAGGAGTGACCAGCAGGCGGCCCTCATCCTAGACTAGTCAGTGGCTGGCCCGAGAAGCCCCCCTCTGCCCTGCCTGCATCGCCGAAGTGACCCCCGGGTCCCTTCATTGCTTTCAATAGCAAACCCGACCACCCCTGAGCTGCTGAGGGTGTATTTTGTGGCCTGGCCTTGTGTGTCCCCCCTAGTGCTCTACAAACCCCCCTGGTCTGCTCCCCGAGGACGAGGGTACTTACCTGTAAGCAGACTAGTACCGGAGCACCCCTGTTCTTCATAGGCGCCTATGTGTTTTGGGCCCTCCTTTGACCTCTGCACCTGACCAGCCCTGTGTTGCTGATGCTGTGGCTTTAGGGTTGCCTTGAACCTCCAACGGTGGGCTACCTATGCCCAGGAGACTGACTGTCTAAGTGCTTTACTTACCAGAGAAACCTACCCAAACTTACCTCGCCCAGGAACTGTTGTGCACTGTCCACTTTAAAAATAGCTTATTGCCATTTTAACCTAAACTGTGTGTACTACTACTTTGAATCAAAGTTCTATACTGTGTGAAGTACCTTGCATTTTATGTACTTACCTCAAATCTTGAATCTTGTGGTTCTAAAATAATAACTTTTTCTATATAAAAACTATTGGCCTGGAGTTAAGTCTTTGAGTGTGTGTTCCTCATTTATTGCCTGTGTGTGTACAACAAATGCTTAACACTACCCTCTGATAAGCCTACTGCTCGACCACACTACCACAAATTAGAGCATTATTATTATCTAATTTTGCCACTATCAACCTCTAAGGGGAACCTTTGGACTCTGTACACACTATCTCTCGCTTTGAGATAGTATATACAGAGCCATCTTCCTACACTCTCCCATCGGCATCAGCCTGAGCCTCCTCCGGGTCCTGTGGCAGCACTTGTGTAGCCGGGTCCCACAGAATGTATGAATAATGGCTCAAAAGCCATGCAGTGTTCACGGACCGCAATGCCAGGCTGGCAGAAAAAAAACATTTTCTTCCCAAATGAGTCCAGCCTCTTGGATTCCCTATCCATGGAGCAGTAGGTGACGTGCCATGGGAAGTCCAGACTTGGACCACCAAGCTCTCAGGCGTGGGGTCCCCAGGAGAGGGGTGAAAGCAGATGGCAATTATTTTATTCACAGGAGCCCCTGTGCTGGTTTTGGATCAGATACCCAAAAGGACGTCCATGAGGGCATTATTGAACGGGAGCAGGGGTTTGAATGTGGAAGCGCTAACCTACAGCACCTCTGTCAAGAGATTAGTCTTCACTGACACCGAGAGTAGCTGAAAGTCCAGGACCTCAGCTGCCCTACTTACCACCACTGCGTAAGCTCCTGCCGGCATTGGAGTCAGCAATGGGTGACTCCCATCCGGATCCGTGCTGGAGTTGGGGATGACAATGGAGATGGCACCACAGGTCGATACTAGGAATGTCGGCATCAAGACTGGTGCCGGGGAAGGCTGGGGTGGAATAACTGGCGCGGGTTCAGATCCAGGCCTGGATCCCAAGAGCCCATTGGCACAGAGTCTGAAGCTGCCAGCGCGGAACCCAATCTGGCCCCCTCCCATCCCAAGGGGCCCGAAGGCACACCAACAGGGTTAGACTGGTCAAAAAAGAGGTGCATGGCCTAATAACATTCTTTTATTTGGGCAGGGGACGCTCCGGCCCCCGGAAATTTGGGGAAGTGCAGAGTCGGCAGAGACACATGTTCCTGAAGAACAAGGCCTAAAATTACGATGCTCCCCCGTTGCGTCGGCTGACGGACTAGGAGAAATCAAAGAACACTTCGGCATGTTGCTCTTTTTCTTGTGCCTTGACTTAGTCAATCGTCCGGTGGACTTGGAGTGGGATGACGATGACTTTGGACTCCGTAACCAGTCCTGGGACCTTCCTCTAGACTGGGACATTGACCTTCGTAGAGTCGTGTGCTGGGCTTCCATTCTCTTCAGGTTGCAGGTTTTTCGGACGCGCTGGGGACAATGCGGGAAAATCCTTTGCATGCAGGACGAAGTCACAGGGGTTGTGTCGATCCGGTGGGTACTGCGTGGATATTTCTGTCGCACGGCAGGAGCTGCGTTGATCCTTCTCGGAGTAAGTCCGGCTGCGCCATTCCGGCTCGGCTTTGAATCGACCCACTGGGCCATGTGTCGAAGTACAAGTTACTTACCTTTGGTAACAAAATATCTGGTAGAGACATATTCTAGATGCAGACTCCTTACCATAGAATTTCCCCCAGGCGTCAGACTGGATCCGGAGATATTTCTTCGAGCGATACCCTTGCGCATCGGTAGGTGGCGTCGGTCGACTCTGCAGGCGTCATTGGCGTCATAGTCGTCATGATGACGTCAGGAGTAGTATATAGATGCTGCCCTCGAGCAGTGACGTCAGTTTCTTTTAACGACTTTCCACACCAAAGCACAGAGCCGCTAAGAACACTGAGATTGGTGCGCCAGAGCTAAGGACCTGAAAGGGGGAATCCCTGTCCCTAGAAATCAGTTCGCAATCGGGGAGGATGGGTGGGCGGTAAGAAATCTGCAACTAGAATATCTCTCTACCAGATATTTTGTCAGCGAAGGTAAGTAACTTATACATCTGATACAGACTTCTAGTTGCAGATTCCTTACCTTCGAATAGATATCCAAGCAATGCCATCCTCGGAGGTGGGCTGCGAACCAAGATCATACTAGGAAATCCTGCAGGACCAAACAACCAAAGTAGCCGCCCCGACAGACCAGACTGTCCAGGCAATAGTATTTAGCAAACGTGTGCAGGGACGCCCACGTAGCTGCCTGGCAGATATCCAGGACAGGAACTACACATGCTAACGCAGTGGAAGCAGAAGTTGCTCTGGTGGAATGAGCACGCAAGCCCTCAGGTGATTGCTTCTTGGCCAAAGCGTAGCACATTTTGATGCAAAGAAGCACCCATCAAGAGATGGTACGCTTTTGCACCGCCTTCCCTTTTTTCGCACCCACATACCCAACGAAGAGTTGATTGTCCACCCGGAAATCTTTAGTACGATTGAGGTAGAACGCGAATGCTTTTTTTGGGTCAAGACGGTGGAGTCTCTCCTCCTCATGAGAAGGATGTGGGCGTGCGTAGAAAGTAGGCAGGGTGATAGACTGGCCTACATGAAAGGGTGTAACCACCTTAGGAAGGAAGGAAGCCTTAGTGCGCAACACCACTTTGTCAGGGTGCACAGACAAGTATGGAGGTTTAAACAAAAGGGCCTGAAGTTCACTCACCCTGCGAACAGAGGTGATGGCAACAAGAAAGACAGTTTTGAAGGTGAGGAGCCGTAAGGGACGATTGTGCCTCAGCTCAAAGGAAGTACATATTAAATAAGTAAGGACAAGATTGAGGTCCCAATGAGGCATGATAAATGGAGTAGGAGGAAATAAATGGGTGAGACCTTTTAGAAATCTACTCATAATACAAGATGTAAAAAGTGAGGGCTGATCAAGTAACCTAAGGAATGCCGAAATGGCAGATAAATACCCTGAAAGGGTGCCCAAAGCAGAGCCCTATTGGGCCAAAGAAAGATTGAACAGAAGAACCTCTGACAGAGGGGCAGAAAGGGGATCAACAGATTTGTTGGTGCACCATGCCACAAATTTATTCCAACAACAGGCGTATACAGTTTTGGTTGAGGGACGCCTGGCTGCCAAGATAACATCGCAGACTTCGGGTGGAAGATCAAAAGTTGTCAACCGTCGCCGCTCAATCTCCACAAATGAAGGCGGAGGTTGGAGCAGTTCGGGTGACGGACCGTCCCCTGTTGCTGCGACAGAAGATCCGCCCGAAGAGGCAGTCTGAGTGGAGGATCGATGGACATGCTCAATAGCTCTGGATACCAAACTCTCTGTGCCCAGTCCGGAGCCACCAAGAGGACTTGGGCCCGGTCGTTCCTGATCTTCTTGAGAACTCTGGTCAGAAGTGGTATAGGCGGAAAGGCGTAAATGAGGCCAGAGTTCCACTCGAGATGAAAAGTGTCTCCGAGCAAGTGCCGCCTTGGAAACTCCAACGCGCAGAACAGCTGACATTGCGTGTTCTCTGCAGAGGTGAACAGATCTAACCAAGGCTCTCCCCACTGCAGAAAGAGACCTTGCACCACCTCCGGATGGAGACACTATTCGTGATTGGCTGTGCATCGACAGCTGAGTTGGTCCGCTGTGACGTTGAGAACCCGCCAGATGTTGAACCACCAGGGTAATGCCCTCATGTTCCAGTCACGTTCAGAGGCGTAGTACCTCCAGACAAAGGGTCCAGGACCCTACTCCGCTCTGTTTGTTGCAGTACCACATGGCGGTAGTATTGTCCGTGAACACCTGCTTTACTTTCCCTTTGAGAGAGGGAAGAAACGCTTTCAACGCAAGCCTAATCGCCCGGAGCTCCAAAAGATTGATATGGAGCCCGAACTCCGCCAGAGACCAGAGGCCTCTGATCTCCGCCTCTCCTATGTGGCCGCCCCAACCGAGAAGTGACGCATCTTTCACTATAGATAGATCTGGTTGGGGAAGGGAGAGTGTGCTACCGTGGACCCAATGCGGATTCGCAGTCCTCTCCGAGATCTGGACCATGTCGTAGAGATTCCCCTGATACTGCGCCCACTGGATCTTTAAGTCCCACTGCAGAGCCCGCATATGCCATCTGGCATGTGTTACTAGCAGGATGCTGGAGGCCATGAGGCCCAGCAGCCTCAGAGTCAGTCTCACCAAAACCCAAGACCGTGGCCGAAAGATCAGCAGATTCGAAAGGGAGGGAGTAGCCCTTTCGAACAATCTGCAAAACCCACCTGTCCGTAGTGATGGATTCCCAGTTGGGCAGGTGATGGCGAATCCTGCCGCCCCCTGGATGGGGGTGAGTGGGCGGACCTGGAGGGTTTGGAGGCTGCAGCGGGGGCAGAGGTGGACTGGGCAGACCTCTGGTTCTCTGCCCCATGGCCACGTGCGATTTCGCGTTCCCGGCCACGCAGAGGCTGGACAGCATGGGTGGCACAGTGGCTGGGTGGAGGACGCGTCAGGGAGCCCCTTCCGTGGCCACGAAAGGCGCGAAGAGCGGACTGCAGGGATGAGGGGCAGAGGAAAAACCAAGGGACCGAGCCGTAGCCCGGGAATCCTTGAATCGCTCCAAGGCCGAGTCTGCTTTGTCTCAAAAGAGATGGGAGCCATCAAAGGGCATGTTCATGAGTGACTGCTGGACATCCCCAGAAAAAACAGAAGTACGCAACCAGGCGTGGCGTCTCAAGGCCACCGTCTTAGCAACCGATCTGCCCAGAGAGTCAGTCATGTCCAGTCCACAACGGATCGTGAACTTTGCCACATCTCTCCCAACGTTCACAGCTTAACGATAGCACGGGCGTCCTCTGGTATCTGCGGCAGGACTTGCCAACCGTATCCCACAGAGTGGGTATAGCGACCCAAAAGGCATGTGGTGTTCACAGACCGCAGTGTAGGACTGGAGGAATAAGACAACTTTTTACCAAATTGTTCCAGACTTTTTGATTTTCGAGGGTGCGGAACGGAATGCGATAAGACCTGACCTCTACAGTAGGAAGCTCAAGGCCTAATCTTGGGGTCCAGAAAGTGGGTGACTTTTTTTACTTGGATGGTCGGCTAAAGGCGTTTGGAGACTTGAAGTTAGAGTTTGCTTTGGACGATAGAGAGTTTTTTTAATTTTTGCAGATTAGGAATTTTTTAATGACTACCTTCAAACATAGTGGGTGTTGGGGTAAATTTAGGTTAATGGAGGCTTTGGTGCAAAATGGCAGGGTGTTCCATTAGTAATCTCTATTCGATTTTGTTAGATGCAATGGAAGATGATCTGGAACTCCTTGTTAGGAATTGGGAGCGTCGGATAGGGGTTAGCGAAGTTGTAGTTCGAGAGTCCTTAGATATGGCTCAATGTGTATTCCTGGCGGCCGGACCGCAAGCTCAGCATAATAAGGTCCTATTTAAACCCTACTATACACCTGCTAAGATTGCTAGCTGGGGCAGGACAGAGGGTATTGCATGTCCACGGTGTGGGAGTTCAGATGCTGAGCTGTATCATATGTTTGTTATGTATGTTAAACTATCCGGGCTTATTAGTGATATCTTGGAATTTTTGGGAAAAGTACTGAAGCAGGACATTAGCCTAAAACCCCCAGCTGGTGCTGTCAGGGTTGGATGAGGCAGTTTGTAAAAATCAATCTTGCTACTTTCTTTTTTTAGCAATGGCAGTATTGCGTGGGTATATTACATCAGACTGGTTGAAAGTCGAACCCCCTTCTTGGAAACCAATGGTACACGCGGCTTTTATCTGCGTACCATTTGGAGTCTTGTTTATATAACATCAAAGGCACCATATCTAAAAAAAAGGGGGGTTGAGAATTTGGGCCCCTCTACTGGCATGGCTTCAAAGGACTAAGAGGATAGACTTGTTAAAGTATGATTAAGGAATTTGCACCTGTGGTAAGTCGCTATGTATTATTGATTGACTATTCTTTTTTTGTTGGACGATGGATTAAGGTAATGAATGAATTTGTATCCTGCTGTGTTACCAATACATAAAAAAAATAAAAAAAAGGAAGCTCAAGGCTCAGGACCTCAGCTGCCCTACTGACCACCATACCATAAGTTGCTCCCTCTGCCGTAGCCACGGTAGGAGGAGACAGCATGCCAGCGTCTGGAGAAGTATCCAGACCACTAGTGCCGCCCAATCCCTGAGCCCAGTCCAAAGATGAGTCATCCTGGTATTCATAAGGATCCAGGTGCCCCTCCTATCCCTCCCTGAATTCGTACCCATAGGAAAAAGGGTCTGGATCCGACCTAGGGCAAATAGGCCACATTGAAGACAAAGGCAGCGTCGGCCGACACCACTCCAACTCCGAGTCGTCGGGGATAAGGATCGGGTCGACGTCAATAGTGGGCACTACCGATGCCGGAGAAGGTCTCAAGAGTTCGACCGGCGCTTGTGCAGGTCCGCGAGCGGATCCCGAGGGGACCTCAGTGGCCGGAGCCGTCGGCGCGGAACCCAAAGGCCCCTCAACCGAACCCCTTGGACTGAAGGCGCTGTATCTGGGTCAGTCCGCACAAAGATGAGGCGCATGGTCTCATAGAACTCTGGGCAGGGGTCGCTCCAGCTCCAGGAAACTCAGGGAAGCTCAGAGCCAGACCAGACGCAGGCTCCAAGGACAGAGGCGTTTAGCGTCAACGCTGTTCCCACGTCAGCCGAGCGACGGTGCAAAGTCAGAGAGCGATGGGACCTTTTCGACTTCTTCTTCTTCTTCTTCTTCTTACCTGCACCCGAAGATTTAGAAGACGAGTGGTGATGGCTCCGCGAACGGTCTTGAGACCTTCCTCTCGATCGAGACCATGACTTATGCGGAGTCGAGGGCCAGGCCGCCATGGGCTTTAGGGACCGCTCCGTCAGAGCCTTCGGGTGCATGGCCTGGCACTCGGAGCACGAATTCGGGTCGCACTCGAGACACCACAGACAAACCTGATGAGGATCCATCACTGACATCATGCAGTGACAGTCCTCGCACGGCTTGAAACCGGTCTTCGGGGACCTCCTCGACTCACTAAAAAGTCTCACAAAACGGTCAAAGTAGGTCAAAAACAAACCAGGGTAGCTCTTGTCCGGATCGGAAAAGAACTGATGTCACTGGGCGAAGGCTGCGTCTATATACTACTCCCGACGTCATCATTGTGACTACGATGCCAATGACGCCCACGGAGTCGACCGACGCGCAAGGGTATTGCTCGAAGAAAAATCTCCAGATCCAGTCTGACGCCAGGGGAAAATTCTAAGGTAAGGAATCTGCAACTAGAAGTCTCTATCAGATAAATGCCGCACATAACTTCTGGTGGCAGTTAAAGCTGTTGGTGCCTGCTTCTTTGCAATTTGATTAAGTCAAAAATATTTAATGTTCTCTCTATACAGGTGGCTGGCCAGAATCTTGACACAACTTGTGCAGTTACAAAGCGCACATTATACCCTTGGTACATTTTCGCAACAAAAAGCACTTGTTCACTGTTAGCCAACTCAAAGGTATTTGTTTTATCTGACTCAAAAAGATGAAAGTCTGAGTGTCCATGCCATGAGTCAAATCTATGTCCATGAGATTAAACCAAGATTTCTAGAATAGTTGGATTGTACACACAGCCACCAGACCTGGATTGTCTTTGAGAGCTTGCCATGTCTTCTTTTCCTCCAGCATTACTAAAACTATGTGGACTGCTTCTGTTATCTGTTTCTTTGACTGCCACATGGGAAAAGTACTGACCCAATGCTTTTTCTAAAGTGACTTTACTTGACCCATCACTGGATGGGCTATCCGTGACTACCCCAGCAGACTACCTGCTGTTTCTTTTTCATTCCTATTTCTTTCTCTTCATGAGCCACCTCTTTCTTTTGCTTCTCTCTAATATGGACTACACAGAGGCAGGAAGTAACACTTCAAGTTTGAACCCATCTCAAATTGGGTCAGAGTGATTACCCACCCTTGTGTGTCTGCATCTGCTAAAGTCAGGGACGTCACCCCCATGGCAGCTACAATATCTAATGTAAATTCTGGTGGAGTTTTACACATCTTTTCAAGCCTGATGACGGCTTAACTCTTTTAAAAGTGCTGAGCAGGAACAACCTTTGCATACATGGTCAGAATATGTTTCTTGCCTGGTGGTGCTGTAGATAAAAACATAGACTGAAAATGCTACTTCCCTGTAACTGTTGCTTGTAGGGCTGTATAATCATCACATACTTTGCATACCCTTGCCATTTAATGTTTGGGCACAGATGTTACAAGTTGTTTTGCTTAAAAGTAAAAGTTTTAGTTTAGTGGTGATTCATGATAAATCCTCACAACCCACAAATCACCAGGACACAAACTCCAGCTTAGATGTTTTTCTCTGAAAGAGTGAGAAAAATGTGGAGTGAAGCAAAGTAGGACAGTATATGTTTACAGTTGCACTCAGAACATGTTATAAATACATGTGTAATAATGAGAAAATTCTGAAACATTAGCTCACATCTGGGTTGGTGGGAGGGTGCATGTGAATCTACAGCACTACAAGTTACAAGTAACAGTTTGTGTTGGTAGCATGTGTACATTACATGTTTTGCATAGACTGAAAAGCAGTGCAACCCCTAAAGCGCCAGTTTGCAACCAGATTGAGATGTTTGGAACAATGTTTTAAGAACTATTTGTTTGAACAGTGTTTTTATTGATCATGACAGTAAATACAGTAATGCTTTGTGAACATATGTGGTGTAGGCCAGATAGCTGCTTTACAGTCTTCAAACAGTGTATTTCCCAGAAGGTAGTTAATTTGTTTGTGAGTGGAATTAGTTCTTGGTACTCAGTAAAGTGTGCGTATAGCTTCAGCATAACAGATCTGAATATATTTCACTATCCAGTTTGTAAGCATGACATAGGAATAGGATTACCCAATCAGGGCTTAGCAAAAGCAACAACCAGCTGTTTTGTTTTGTGAATAGATTTGGTACACTCTATATAACACATTGGTGATCTTTCCGCATCTAATGTGTGGAATGTTCTTTCTACAACTGCCTGAGGTTGTGGAAAAAATATTGGCAATTCAGTTATTTGCATGACCTGGAACAGGGAGATGACCCTGAGCAGAAAATGCATGTCTGTCCACAGGACAAACCAATCTTTGTAAACATTAATGAAAGGCTCCTTCACCGTAAATACTTTCAGTTCCAAGTCTATGCAAAGAAGTAATTGCAACCAAAAAGTCTACTTTCCATGAGATTAACTGCATTAGACAATAATATAATGCCTCAAAAGGGGCTCCTACATTAAGATCCACTGAAGAAACTGGCATGGTTCCTGCTGGGCTAACTCTTGAGACTCTTCATGAAAGCTTTCACACCTGAAATATATTCATGCATATCTATTGCTAAGGCTGCCAAATGAAGTCTAACAGAGGTGTGTGCTGGACCTGATGTTTTGTAAATTTAATGAACACATGATAATTCTTGTACTGAAGCCAGAAGAGCATGTGTCTCTACTGAAACAGTAGTGTAACGTGTAACAAGCACTTGCTTATACAAGATCTAATGGCTTTGTCAATTATTTTTTTAACATGTCACACAGCAGCACGAGCTAGATAGAGTCACTACCAGATACCTCGTTACCGAAGGTAAGTAACTTGTTCATCTGATAGAGACTTCTAGCTGCAGCTTCCTTACCTCAGAACAGATACTGAAGCTATAACCCATGGCAGTGGGTCTGCAGGAGATTTTTACACAAGAAAGTCTTGCAAAACAGACCGGGCAAAATGCCCCTCTCTCCTCACCTGGCTATCCAGGCAGTAGTGTTTTGCGAACGTGTGCAAAGAAGCCCACGTTTCAGCCTGACAAATGTCCACCACCGGTACGCCACGTGCTAACGCAGTGGTAGCAGCTTTTCCCCTAGTGGAATGAGCTCTCAAGTCCTCGGGAGGCTGCTTCTTCGCCAAAGCGTAGCATATTTTTATACAGAGAACGACCCAGCGCGAAATGAATCGTTTCTGCACTGCCTGACCCTGCTTTGCACCAACGTACCCCACAAAGAGTTGGTCGTCCACCCGGAACTCTTTAGTGCGTTCAAGGTAGAACGATAACGCTCTTTTTGGGTCCAGCCGATGGAGACGCTCCTCTTCCTTAGAGGGATGCAGTGGTGCAAAGAAGGTGGGTAGGGTGATATTTTGACCCAGATGGAAAGGGGTCACCACCTTGGGGAGGAAAGAGGCACGAGTTCTGAGAACCACTTTTTCAGGAAAGATTGTGAGATACGGCGGTTTTGATGACAAAGCCTGTAGCTCACTAACTCTTCTGGCAGATGTAATTGCAACCAAAAAAGCTGTCTTAATAGTAAGCAGCCGAAGAGGACAGTTATGCAAGGGCTTGAAGGGAGCACACATAAGGAAGGTAAGAACCAAATTAAGATCCCACTGGGGCATAACGAAAGGCACAGGCGGGAATAGATGTACAAGCCCTTTAAAAAATCTCTGTACTATAGGTGATTTAAACAGAGATGGCTGATCAGGCAACTGAAGAAAAGCCGATAAGGCTGCAAGATAGCCCTTGAGAGTCCCCAAGGAGGAACCTTGCTGGGCGAGAGACAAAATAAACAAAAGGATGTTAGACAGAGAAGAAGAAAGAGGATCAATAGACCTCTCTGAACAATAAGAAACAAAACGTTTCCAACGGCAGGCGTAGATCGACTGGCTGCCAGAATGACATCACAGACCTCGGGAGGGAGGTCATAAACCATCAACTGTCGCCGCTCAATCTCCACGCATGAAGGCGCAGAGCTGACAGGTTCGGGTGGAGAACCTTCCCCTGCTGCTGCGACAGAAGATCCTCCCGAAGAGGCAGCCTGATTGGAGGACCGATGCTCATTTTGAGAAGCTCTGGATACCAAACTCTCCGTGCCCAATCCGGAGCCACAAGGATTACTTGGGCCCGGTCGTTCTTGATTTTCTCGAGAACTCTGGGCATAAGTGGTATAGGCGGAAAGGCGTACAGGAGGCCTGAACTCCACTCGTGACGAAAAGAGCCGACTAGCGATAGCCCCCTTGGAAACTCCAACGCGCAAAACTGCTAACATTGCGCGTTCTCTGTGGAGGCGAACAGATCTAACCAAGGCTCTCCCCACTGCTGAAAGAGTCCTTGCGCCACCTCCGGATGGAGACACCATTTGTGATCCTCTAAGCATTTTCGGCTAAGTTCGTCTGCTCTGGCGTTCAGAGAACTTGCCAGGTGTTGAACCACCAGGGTCATGCCCTGCTGTTCCAGCCATGTCCAGAGGCGTAAAGCCTCTTGATAAAGGGTCCAAGACCCCACACCGCCCTGCTTGTTGCAGTACCACATTGCGGTAGTGTTGTCCGTGAACACCTGCACCACCTTCCCTTTCACAACAAGAAGAAATTATTTTAATGCTAGCCGGATCACCCGAAGCTCCAACAAGTTTATGTGGAGCCCGGATTCCGCCGGAGACCTGTGACCTCTGATCTCCACCGCCCCCAGATGGCCGCCCCATCCCAGAAGTGACGCATCTGTCACTACCTTTAGATCTGGTTGGGGAAGGGAGAGGGGTCTACCCTTGACCCACTCGCAGTTCACTAGCCACCACTGCAGATCTTCCACAGTCCTCTCTGAGATCTGAAATACGTCGGTAAGATTTCCCTGATGCTGTGCCCATTGGAACTTCAGGTCCCACCTCAGAGCCCTCATGTGCCATCTGGCATGCTTGACCAACAGGATGCAGAAAGCCATGAGTCCCAGCAGCCTCAGAGTCTGTCTCACCGAGATCCAGGATAGAGGCTGAAACATCGGAATCATAACCTGAATATCCTGAACCCGCTGATCGGGAGGATAAGCCCGATACCTCACTGTGTCCAGAATAGCTCCGATGAAAGAGAGCTTCTGAGAGGGAGTCAGGTGTGACTTCGGCACATTTATAGTGAACCCCAGCGAATGCAAGAGGTCCGCCTTCGTCTGGAGGTGGGTGACGAGAGCCTGGGGCGTAGGAGCCTTCAACAGCCAATCGTCCAGGTAGGGGAAGACTGAAATCCCTGACCTGCGCAAATGAGCTGCTACCACCGCCATCACCTTTGTGAACACCCGAGGGGCACTGGTGAGACCGAAAGGAAGCACGGTAAACTGAAAGTGCTCGTGGCCCACCTTGAACCGCCTGTGGCTTGGCAGGATAGGAATATGGAAATACGCATCCTGCAGATCCAACGCTACCATCCAGTCTCCTTGGTCTAGGGCAGACAAAACCTGAGCAAGAGTGAGCATCTTGAATTTCTCCTTCTTGAGGAAGAGATTGACGTCCCTTAAATCCAAAATAAGGCGAAGGCCTTTTTTCTTTTTGGGAATCAGAAAGTAGCGGGAATAACAACCACTGTCTACTTCTGATATCAGGACTCTTTCTATGGCTCCCTTGGCCAAAAGAGCCGAAACGTCCTCACGGAGCAAAGCTAAATGGTCCTCCATCAGCCATTCCTTTGTTGGAGGGATAGAAGGAGGGAAAGACTGGAAGGGAAGGGAGTAGCCCTTCCGTATGATCTGCAGGACCCACTTGTCCGAGGTGATGGAAAGCCAGTGAGGGAGATGAAAACGAATCCTTCCTCCAACTGGACGGACGTGATCCTGCAGAACCACACTAGGAGGGCTTGGGCGCAGTGGAGGGGGGCTGTGTGGCGGTCGACCTCTGGCCAGACCCTCTGGGTCTGATGGTACCACAACCACGTCCTCTTCCGGGATGCTGTGAAGCCTGAGGAGGGTGGCTAAATTGTGGCTGGCGTGGCACCACACCCCTCCCAAAGCCTCAGAAGGGGCAAAAAACAGACTGCTGTCGTACCGGCGTTGAAAGGCCCAAGGATCTGGCCGTGGCTCGAGAATCCTTGAACCTCTCAAGCGCGGAGTCTGTCTTTTCGCCAAAAAGGCGAGAGCCATCAAAGGGCATGTCCATCAAGCTAGATTGGACATCCCCTGAAAAACCAGTAGAACGTAGCCAGGCGTGGCGACGAAGGGCCACTGACGATGAAATCGCTCTGCCCAGCGAGTCGGTCGTATCCAAGCCACATCGGATTGTAAACTTGGCTGCATCTCTCCCATCATTTACAGCCTGGGTGAGAGTGTCCCGTACGCCCTCCGGGACCTGGGGCAGAACTTGCACCACCGTATCCCATAAAGTATGGGAATAACGGCCCAATAGGCAAGAGGTGTTTACAGACCTCAATGCCAGGCTGGAGGAAGAAAACATCTTCTTCCCAAGCTGATCCAGCCTCTTGGGTTCCCTATCCGGGGGAGCGGAAGGGAAGGCACCACGTGAAGTAGAGGCTTGGACAACCAAGCTCTCAGGAGTGGGGTGTTGTGTCAGGAAACTAGGGTCGCTGGGAGCGGGTCTATGGCGGCGGCCGACCGTCCTATTCACAGGAGCCCCTGTGCTGGGTTTGAACCACGTACCCAGAAGGACGTCTGTAAGAGCCTCATTGAAGGGAAACAACGGTTCCGATGTTGACACCCCCGGCTGAAGCACTTCTGTCAGGATATTTGTCCTGACTGGCACCGTAGGCAAATCTAGGTCCAAGACCTTAGCTGCCCTACGCACCACCATAGCGAAAGAAGCCCCCTCCTCCGTAGCCACATTAGGAGGAGAGAGCATACCAGTATCTTGAGATGTGTCCAGTCCACTGGCCTCCCCTAGATCCACATACCAGTCCTGTTGCAATCCTGATTCTAAAGGGTCCTCAGACCCCTCCCATTCCTCTCCTGCGTGTGGCTGTTCCAAATAATGCTCAGACAATGATCTGGGCCGAAACGGCTCCATCGAAGTCGGAGTCGACGTCGTACGACGTTGCTCCGGATCATCGGGAATAAGGATGAGGCTGCCACCGGTGGGTGCCGGTTGCGGAATCGTCGACGTCGGACCCGGCGCCGAAGGAGATCGACTGTGAGAAACCGGCGCCGGTCCAGATCCGTTATCGAATCCTGAGGTCCCCAACGGAGCAGCCACTGGAGCGGAACCCAGGTGCTCCACGATTGCTGCTCTTGCCAAGGCTTGCTGGCTCTTCCGCCAAGAGATCTTCAAGCTCCAAGAAGCCCCAGCCTCCAGTACTCTGCAACTCCAAGATTAGCTTCCACTCCGCAGCGCCTGCGACGTGGGACTCCTGTTTTGTTGTGCTGCTGAGGTCTCCTTGTGCCTGCTGCCAGTGGGTCACTCGTCGTGGCTCCTCTAACTCCGACTCAGGCTGAAGGCCTGCTCTGACTCCCTTCCAAGGGTCAAGTCACTAGGACCCTGCTGGTCCTCCAAAACCTGCCATATTCCTTGCATCAGCTATTTACACTTGCCAAGGCTTGTTGGTGGACCTGCTGGCCACTGACCCTCCTTCAATCTGGCAACAGATGTGGGCCAATTCGTGGGTGACTCCAAGGATCTCCTGCATCCCCCTGGAGTCCACAGCTGGACTTCTACCTTCACTGTCCTGCAGGAACTTCACCTCCAAGAGGGTGGGCACTGCCTGGACATCTCAGAGTGGTCTGGACACTGTAGGAGGCTGGCCTGGCTTGTAGTGGGTACCAGAGGTACTTACACCTTGTGCCAGGTCCAGTTATCCCTTATTAGTGTAGAAGAGGTGTTTCTAGCAGTTTAGGCTGATAGAAGGTAGCTATGGCAAAGCAGCTTAGGCTGAACTAGGAGACATGTAAAGCTCCTACTATACCACTGGTGTCATATGCACAATATCATAAGAAAACACAATACACAGAATTACTAAAAATAAAGGTACTTTATTTTTATGACAATATGCCAAAAGTATATCAGTGAGTACCCTCAGTATGAGGATAAGATATATACACAAGATATATGTACACAAACCAAAAGTATGCAAGTAATAGCAAGAAAAGTAATGCAAGCAGTGTAAAGTTACAGTAGATTGCAATAAGAGCACATACGTATAGGGGCAACACAAACCATATACTCCAAAAGTGGAATGCGAACCACGAATGGACCCCAAACCTATGTGAGCTTGTAGAGGGTCGCTGGGACTGTAAGAAAACAGTGAGGGTTACAAAAATAGCCCACCCCAAGACCCTGAAAGGTAGGTGTAAAGTGCACCTACTACCCCCAGAGAGCACAGAAGTCATGATAGGGGGATTCTGCAGGAAGAACAAACACCAGCAATGCAACACAGTGGATTTCCGGACCCGAGTACCTCTAAGACAAGGGGACCAAGTCCAATAGTCGTGACAGTGTCGAGAGTGGGCAGATGCCCAGGAAATGCCAGCTGAGGGTGCAAGGAAGCTGCCACCTGTTGGAAGAAGCTTGGAGTTCTGCAAGAAAGAAGAGGACTAGGAACTTCCCCTTTGGAGGATGTATGTCCCACGTCGCGATGACGCTTGCAGAGGTGTTCCCACGCAGAAAGACCGCAAACAAGCCTTGCTAGCTGCAAGGGTCGCGGTAGAGGTTTTTGGGTGCTGCTGTGGCCCAGGAGGGACCAGGATGTCGCCACTTGGAGGAGGAGACAGAGGGGGGGCCCAGCAAGTCAGCGAGCCCTCACAGAAGCAGGCAGCACCCGCAGAAGAACCTGAACAGGCACTTGGAAGAAGAGTGAACCGGAGTCCACGCAAAGTCACAAAAGGGAGTCCCACGACGCCGGACGACAACTCAGAAGGTTGTGCACTGCAGGTTAGAGTGTTGGGGACCCAGGCTTGGCTGTGCATGAAGGAAATCCTGGAAGAGTGCACAGGAGCCAGAGCAGCTGCAAATCACGCGGTACCCAGCAATGCAGTCTAGCGTGGGGAGGCAAGGATTTACCTCCACCAAACTTGGACTGAAGAGTCACTGGACTGTGGGAGTCACTTGGACAGAGTTGCTGAGTTCCAGGGACCACGCTCGTTGTGCTGAGAGGGGACCCAGAGGACCAGTGATGCAGTCTTTTGGTGCCTGTGGTTGCAGAGGGAAGATTCTGTTGACCCACAGGAGATTTCTTCAGAGCTCCTGGTGCAGAGAGGAGGCAGGCTACCCCCAGAGCATGCACCACCTGGAAACAGTTGAGAAAGCCGGCAGGATGAAGCGATACAAGGTTGCTAGTAATCGTCTTGCTACTTTGTTGCGGTTTTGCAGGCGTCCTGAACAGTCAGCGGTCGATCCTTTGGCAGAAGGTGAAGAGGCAGATGCAGAGGAACTCTGATGAGCTCTTGCATTCGTTATCTGGTGAGATCCCCAAAGCAGAGACCCTAAATAGCCAGAAAAGGAGGTTTGGCTACCTAGGAAGGAGGATTGGCTACCAAGAGAGGTAAGAGCCTATCAGAAGGAGCCTCTGACGTCACCTGCTGGCACTGGCCACTCAGAGCAGTCCAGTGTGCCACAAACACCTCTGTTTCCAAGATGGCAGAGGTCTGGGGTACACTGGAGGAGCTCTGGGCCCCTCCCCTGGGAGGTGCAGGTCAGGGGAGTGTTCACTCCCCTTTCCTTTGTCCAGTTTCGCGCCAGAGCAGGGCTGGGGGATCCCTGAACCGGTGTAGACTGGCTTATGCAGAGATGGGCAGCATCTGTGCCCATCAAAGCATTTCCAGAGGCTGGGGGAGGCTACTCCTCCCCAGCCTTCACACCTATTTCCAAAGGGAGAGGGTGTTACACCCTCTCTCAGAGGAAGTCCTTTGTTCTGCCTTCCTGGGCCAGGGCTGCCTGGACCCCAGGAGGGCAGAAACCTGTCTGGGGGTTTGGCAGCAGCAGCAGCTGCAGTGGAGACCTCGGAAAGGCAGTTTGGCAGTACCCGGGTTCTGTGCTAGAAACCCGGGGGATCATAGAATTGTCCTCCCAATGCCAGAATGGCATTGGGGTGACAATTCCATGATCTTAGACATGTTACATGACCATGTTCGGAGTTACCATTGTGACGCTGTACATAGGTAGTGACCTATGTACAGTGCACGCGTGTAATGGTGTCCCCGCACTCACAACGTCCGGGGAATTTGCCCTGAACGATGTGGGGGCACCTTGGCTAGTGGCAGGGTGCCCACACACTAAGTAACTTTGCACCCAACCTTCACTAGGTGAAGGTTAGACATATAAGTGACTTATAAGTTACTTAAGTGCAGTGGTAAATGGCTGTGAAATAACGTGGACGTTATGTCACTCAGGCTGCACTGGCAGGCCTGTGTAAGAATTGTCAGATCTCCCTATGGGTGGCAAAAGAAATGCTGCAGCCCATAAGGATCTCCTGGAACCCCAATACCCTGGGTACCTCAGTACCATATGCTAGGGAATTATATGGGTGTACCAGTATGCCAATGTGAATTGGCAAAATTAGTCACTAGCCTGTTAGTGACAAATTTGGAAAGCAGAGAGAGCATAACCAATGAGGTTCTGGTTATCAGAGCCTCAGTGAGACAGTTAGACATCACACAGTGAACACATACAGGGCAGATACTTATGAGCGCAGGGTCCCAGTGACACAAAGACTAAAACAACATATATACAGTGAAATATGGGGGTAACATGCCAGGCAAGATGGTACTTTCCTACACAACCCCCCCCCCCCCCAAAAACGAAGGACAATAAGACTAGCCATGACCTGATGAGTCTTCATTGTCTAAGTGGAAATATCTGGAGAGTCCATCTGCATTGGAGTGGGTACTCCCAGGTCTATGTTCCACTGTATAATCCATTCCCTGTAGAGATATGGACCACCTCAACAATTTAGGATTTTCACCTTTCATTTGTTTTAGCCAAAGTAGAGGTTTGTGGTCTGTTTGAACAATAAAGTGAGTGCCAAACAGGTATGGCCTCAACTTTTTCAGTGCCCAGACCACAGCAAAGGCCTCCCTCTCAATGGCAGACCAACGCTTTTCTCCAGGGGTAAACCTTCTGCTGATAAAAGCAACTGGTTGATCCTGGCCCTCAGAATTCAGTTGTGATAAGACTGCCCCTACCCCTAATTCAGATGCATCAGTTTGAACAATGAATTTATTGGAGTAACATGGGCTTTTTAGGACAGGCGCAGAGCACATGGCCTGTTTGAGCTCCTCAAAAGCTTTCTGACAGCTACCTGTCCACAATACCTTTTTAGGCATCTTTTTACTGGTGAGATCATTAAGTGGGGCTGCAATGGAGCCATTGTTTTTAATGAATCTCCTGTAATACCCAGTGAGGCCTAGGAAGGCTCTCACTTGGGTCTGAGTTGTAGGGGGAACCCAGTCCATGATTGTCTGGATTTTCCCCTGAAGTGGTGCAATCTGTTCTCCACCTACCAGGTGTCCCAGATAAACCACCTTTCCCTGCCCTATCTGGCACTTTGAGGTCTTGATAGTGAGGCCTGCCTTTTGCAGGGCCTCTAAAACTTTCCAAAGGTGGACCAGGTGCTCATCCCAGATGGAGCTAAAGACAGCTATATCATCTAGATATGCTGCACTAAAAGCCTCCAACCCTTGTAGGACTGTGTTCACCAACCTCTGAAAAGTGGCAGGTGCATTTTTCAAACCAAAGGGCATCACTGTAAATTGGTAGTGCCCTCCTATAGTTGAAAATGCAGTTTTAGGTTTAGCATCCTCAGCCAATTTGATCTGCCAATACCCTGCAGTCAAATCAAAGGTGCTTAGATACTTGGCAGATGCCAGTGTATCTATGAGCTCATCTGCCCTGGGTATAGGGTGAGCATCCGTTTTTGTTACCTGATTGAGACCTCTGTAGTCTACACAAAACCTAATCTCCCTTTTTCCATCTTTTGAGTGAGGCTTTGGTACAAGCACCACAGGACTCGCCCATGGGCTTTCAGAAGGTTCAACCACTCCTAGATCAAGCATTTTCTGAACCTCTTGTTTTATGCAATCCCTGACATGGCCAGGTTGCCTATAGATTTTACTTTTGACAGGAAAGCGGTCTCCAGTATCAATTGTGTGTTCACACCAAGATGTGGTGCCTGGCACAGTTGAAAAGAGTTCAGAAAATTGTCCAAGGAGATTTATGCAGTTGTCTTTCAGTTCTGCAGTCAGATAGTCTGCTAAAACTACTCCCTCCACTAAAGCATCTTCTTCAGTGAAGGAGAAGAGATCAGAGAGAGGGTCACTCTCTTCTTCCTGTCCTTCATCTGTTGCCATGAGCAGGGTGAGATCAGCCCTGTCATAGTAGGGTTTTAGGCGGTGGACATGAATCACCCTAAGGGGACTCCTGGCAGTGCCCAGGTCTACCAGATAGGTAACCTCACCCTTTTTCTCAACAATTAGATGGGGTCCACTCCATTTGTCCTGGAGTGCTCTTGGTGCCACAGGCTCCAATACCCACACCTTCTGTCCTGGTTGGTATTGGGTCAGAACAGCCTTCTGGTCATGCCATTGCTTCTGGAGCTCTTGGCTGGCCTGAAGGTTTTTACTGGCCTTTTTCATGTACTCAGCCATTCTGGATCTTAGGCCAAGTACATAGTCCACTATGTCCTGTTTGGGAGCTTTTAAAAGGTTGTTCCCAACCCTCCTTCACAAGTGTTAGTGGACCTCTTACAGGGTGTCCAAAGAGGAGTTCAAAGGGGCTGAAGCCCACTCCTTTTTGGGGTACCTCCCTGTAAGCAAAAAGGAGGCAAGGTAACAGGACATCCCATCTCCTTCTGAGTTTTTCAGGGAGTCCCATTATCATACCTTTGAGAGTTTTATTAAACCTCTGTACCAGTCCATTAGTCTGTGGATGATAAGGATTGGTGAATTTGTAGGTTACACCACATTCCTTCCACATAGCTTTCAAGTATGCGGAAATACAATTGCTACCCCTGTCTGATACAACCTCTTTTGGGAAACCCACCCTGGAAAAGATTTTCAGGAGGGCTTTTGCCACTACAGGAGCTGTAGTGGTCCTTAGAGGAATTGCTTCAGGATATCTTGTGGCATGGTCCACAACCACCAAGATAAACCTATTGCCTGAAGCAGTAGGAGGGTCAAGGGGGCCAACTATGTCAACCCCTACCCTTTCAAAGGGGACCCCAACCACAGGTACTGGAATAAGGGGAGCCTCTGGTGTGCCACCAGTCTTGCCACTGGCTTGGCAGGTCACACAAGACTTGCAAAAATCTTTAGTGTCCTCTGACATCCTAGGCCAGTGAAACAGGGGGACAAGCCTTTCCCATGTTTTGATCTGGCCCAAATGCCCAGCCAAAGGAATGTCATGTGCCAGAGTTAGGAGGAACTCTCTGTACTGCAGGGGAATGACCAATCTCCTGGCTGCTCCAGGTTTTGGGTCCCTTGCCTCTGTGTACAAGAGGTTGTCCTCCCAGTAAACTCTATGTGAGTCACTGACATCCCCATTTTGCTGTTTGACAGCTTGCTGTCTGAGACCCTCTAATGTGGGACAGGTTTGCTGTGCCACACTCAGCTCTTCCCTGGCAGGCCCCCCTCCACCCAGGGTCCAAGTTACCCTGTCCTTTTTGCTTTTTAGCCTGAGCCCTTGTCAAAGCAAAAATATGCCCAGGAATACCCAGCATTGCTGCATGAGCCTCCAACTCCACTTCTGCCCAAGCTGATGTCTCTAAATCGTTCCCTAGTAGACAGTCTACAGGTAAATCTGAGGCAACCACAACTTTCTTTGTACCAGTAACCCCCCCCCAGTTGAGATTCACAACAGCCATGGGGTGGCTAAGAGTATTGTTATGAGCGTCTGTCACTTGGTACTGCTGACCAAGTAGGTGTTGTTCAGAGTGCACCAGTTTCTCTATCACCATGGTAACACTGGCACCTGTGTCCCTGTAGGCCTGAACCTCAACACCATTTATTAGGGGAAGTTGCTTGTACTTTTCCATATTAAGGGGACAAGCAACCAAGGTGGCCAAATCAATGGCACCTTCAGAGACTAACAGCCTCTGTGGTCTCCCTAACAAGACCAACCCCAACTAAATTACCAAAAGTGAGCCCAGCTACTCCCTTGGATTGGCTATTAGTAGGTTTGCTCCCACCACCACTGCTATTACAAGGGGCACTAGAATTTGCAGTAGGGGTTGTGGTAGTGGGAGGTTTGGTGTTTTTCTTTGGACAACTGGCATCAGTTGTCCAATGGCCTTTGACTTTACACAAATAACACTAAGGCTTTTTAACTTGATTATTGGAAGAGGATTTGGACCCACCACCCCCACCCGAGACTTTATGTGGGCCTGATGAAGACTCAGTTTTACTTTTGTCCCCACCCTTGTCAGAAGACTTACCATCCTTCTTCTTGCCATCCTTGTCACCCCCTGTATGAACTTTTTTGTTCACTCTTGTTCTGACCCATTTGTCTGACTTCTTTCCCAATTCTTGGGGAGAGGTCAGATCTGAGTCCACTAGATATTGGTGTAACAAGTCAGACACACAGTTATTCAGAATATGCTCTATCAGAATAAGATTATACAGGCGTTCCATAGTCAGAAACTTTACTGCCATGTACCCACCCTTCCAAGGCCTTCACTGAACAGTCAACAAAGTCTATCCAGTCGTGTGAGGACTCTTTTCTGGTGTCTCTGAACTTAATCCTGTATTGTTCAGTGGTTAAGCCAAATCCATCCAAGAGTGCATCCTTCAAAACTGCAAAATTGTTAGCATCACTTTCTCTAACAGTAAGGAGCCTATCCCTACCCTTTCCATTGAAAGATAGCCACAATATAGCAGCCCACTGCCTTTGAGGGACCCCCTGTACCATACAGGCCCTCTCAAGTGCAGCAAACCACTTGTTGATGTCACCCCCCTCCTTGTAAGGGGGACAATCTTGTGCAGATTCCTGGAATCATGCTCTCTAACAGGATTACTATCAGGAATACTGCTGCTGCCACACCATGGGGTCCAAACCCCAATCTCTGTCTCTCCTTCTCCAGGTCTAGGGATTCCCTATCTAAGGCCAGCTGTTGCTGTTTAAGCTTCAGTCTGGTCTCTTCAACCCTCAACCTTTTGAGTTCCCTAACATATTGTCTTCAGGGTGGGTGGGTTGGGAATGCATCGACACAGAAGATAAATTGGAAACAACAGAGGGAGATCTGTCCCTAACTGACTGAACCCTAATAACCTGGCCTCCAGGAATAAAGACACCCCTACTATGATGGGAACCTCCATTACTACCAGCATTACTAGGTGGCCTGCTAGGGGGCAGATTTGGAACAGAACCCTCCCCACCTCCCTCAAGGAGATCCCCTGAGTCAGAATGGGAGCCTTCTATTAACCTCTCATTTGAAGTGCCTCCTATAGGGACTCATCAATACATATTCATGTTATATAGAAACTCTTTAGTAGGGTTCTTTCCTATCACTAAACTTCTATCTAAGCAGAGACTCCTTAGGCTCTTGTAATTCAAATTGTCATAGGTAGTATTGACCATTTTAAGAGCAGACTCTACATCAGACATGATAGTAAAAGGTTTAGAGACAGTGAGAAGGAAGAAAAAGTTTCAGAACTTTTTAAAGAACAGAGAAAAAACTTTTTCTAACTTTTAGAAGTTTTAGAATACTTTTCAGCACTTAGTAGAAAGTGTAAGAGGAAAAAAGCAAAACTTTTTGGTTAGGTGTACATACACTGAACTTGTTTTGTATATTATTCTCTTATGAAAAGTACACAATGACAAAGTGGTAAGTAGTTACAAGTACTTATCCCACCGCTGCACAACCAATGTAGGAGGCTGGCCTGGCTTGTAGTGGGTACCAGAGGTACTTACACCTTGTGCCAGGTCCAGTTATCCCTTATTAGTTTAGAAGAGGTGTTTCTAGCAGTTTAGGCTGATAGAAGGTAGCTATGGCAAAGCAGCTTAGGCTGAACTAGGAGACATGTAAAGCTCCTACTATACCACTGGTGTCATATGTACAATATCATAAGAAAACACAATACACAGAATTACTAGAAATAAAGGTGCTTTATTTTTATGACAATATGCCAAAAGTATATCAGTGAGTACCCTCACTATGAGGATACGATATATACACAAGATATATGTACACAAACCAAAATTATGTAGTTAATAGCAAGAAAAGTAATGCAAGCAGTGTAAAGTTACAGTAGATTGCAATAGGAGCACATAGGTATAGGGGCAACACAAACCATATACTCCAAAAGTGGAATGCGAACCACGAATGGACCCCAAACCTATGTGAGCTTGTAGAGGGTCGCTGGGACTGTAAGAAAACAGTGAGTGTTAGAAAAATAGCCCACCCCAAGACCCTGAAAGTTAGGTGTAAAGTGCACCTACTACCCCCAGAGAGCACAGAAGTCGTGATAGGGGGATTCTGCAGGAAGAACAAACACCAGCAATGCAACAACAGTGGATTTCCGGACCTGAGTACCTGTAAGACAAGGGGACCAAGTCCAATAGTCGCGACAGTGTCGAGAGTGGGCAAGAGCCCAGGAAATGCCAGCTGAGGGTGCAAGGAAGCTGCCACCTGTTGGAAGAAGCTTGGAGTTTTGCAAGAAAGAAGAGGACTAGGAACTTCCCCTTTGGAGGATGGATGTCCCACGTCCCGATGAAGCTTGCAGAGGTGTTCCCACGCAGAAAGACCGCAAACAAGCCTTGCTAGCTGCAAGGGTCACAGTAGAGGTTTTTGGGTGCTGCTGTGGCCCAGGAGGGACCAGGATGTCGCCATTTGGAGGAGGAGACACAGGGGTGCCCAGCAAGTCAGGGAGCCCTCACAAAAACAGGCAGCACCCGCAGAAGTTCCTGAACAGGCACTTGGAAGAAGAGAGAACCGGAGTCCCTGCGAAGTCACAAAAGGGAGTCCCACGACGCCGGAGGACAACTCAGAAGGTTGTGCACTGCAGGTTAGAGTGTTGGGGACCCAGGCTTGGCTTTGCACGAAGGAAATCCTGGAAGAGTGCACAGGAGCCGGAGCAGCTGCAAATCACGCGGTACCCAGCAATGCAGTCTAGCGTGGGGAGGCAAGGACTTACCTCCACCAAACTTTGACTGAAGAGTCACTGGACTGTGGGGGTCACTTGGACAGAGTTGCTGAGTTCCAGGGACCACGCTCGTCGTGCTGAGAGGGGACCCGGAGGACCAGTGATGCAGCCTTTTGGTGCCTGCGGTTGCAGGGGGAAGATTCAGTCGACCCACGGGAGATTTCTTCAGAGCTCCTGGTGCAGAGAGTTGGCAGGCTGCCCCCAGAGCATGCACCACCGAGAAAACAGTCGAGAAAGCCGTCAGGATGAAGCGATACAAGGTTGCTAGTAGTCGTCTTGCTACTTTGTGGCGGTTTTGCAGGCCTCCTGAGCTGTCAGCGGTCGATCCTTTGGCAGAAGGTGAAAAGGGAGATGCAGAGGAACTCTGATGAGCTCTTGCATTCGTTATCTGGTGAGATCCCCAAAGCAGAGACCCTAAATAGCCAGAAAAGGTTTGGCTACCTAGGAAGGAGGATTGGCTAGCAAGAGAGGTAAGAGCCTATCATAATGAGCCTCTGGCCACTGGCCACTCAGAGCAGTCCAGTGTGCCACAGACACCTCTGTTTCCAAGATGGCAGAGGTCTGGGACACACTGGAGGAGCTCTGGGCACCTCCCCTGGGAGGTGCAGGTCAGGGGAGTGGTCAATCCCCTCTCCATTGTCCAGTTTCGCGCCAGAGCAGGGCTGGGGGATCCCTGAAATGGTGTAGACTGGCATATGCAGTGATGGGCACCATCTGTGCCCATCAAAGCATTTCCAGAGGCTGGGGGAGGCTACTCCTCCCCAGCCTTCACACCTATTTCCAAAGGGAGAGGGTGTTACACCCTCTCTCAGAGGAAGTCCTTTGTTCTGCCTTCCTGGGCCAGGGCTGCCTGGACCCCAGGAGGGCAGAAACTTGTCTGAGGGGTTGGCAGCAGCGGAGACCTCGGAAAGGCAGTTTGGCAGTACCCGGGTTCTGTGCTAGAGACCCGGGGGATCATGGAATTGTCCCCCCAATGCCAGAATGGCATTGGGGTGACAATTCCATGATCTTAGACATGTTACATGGCCATGTTCGGACTTACCATTGTGACGCTGTACATAGGTAGTGACCCATGTACAGTGCACGCGTGTAATGGTGTCCCCGCACTCACAAAGTCCGGGGAATTTGCCCTGAATGATGTGGGGGCACCTTGGCTAGTGCCAGGGTGCCCACACACTAAGTAACTTTGCACCCAACCTTCACTAGGCGAAGGTTAGACATATAGGTGATTTATAAGTTACTTAAGTGCAGTGGTAAATCGCTGTGAAATAACGTCAACGTTATTTCACTCAGGCTGCACTGGCAGGCCTGTGTAAGAATTGCCATATCTCCCTATGGGTGGCAAAAGAAATGCTGCAGCCCATAGGGATCTCCTGGAACCCCAATACCCTGGGTACCTCAGTACCATATACTAGGGAATTATATGGGTGTACCAGTATGCCAATGTGAATTGGTAAAATTAGTCACTAGCCTGTTAGTGACAAATTTGGAAAGCAGAGAGAGCATAACCACTGAGGTTCTGGTTATCAGAGCCTCAGTGAGACAGTTAGGCATCACACAGGGAACACATACAGGGCACATACTTATGAGCACTGGGGCCCTGCATGGCAGGGTCCCAGTGACACATAGACTAAAACAACATATATACAGTGAAATATGGGGGTAACTTGCCAGGCAAGATGGTTCTTTCCTACAGACACTGCCCCTTTACTTTTTCAGGTTCCACTGGCCTGGTCCACGGGTTGTGACACCAGCTGGACAACTGAGGCTCCTACTGACTCCAATGAGGGTTTCTGATGCCACTTCACCTCTGTGCACCTGGGCTACCTGGTGTAGGTACTGCAGTCTTCTGGGTACCCACCGGTTGTGGGCGCTATCCAACCTTCTTTGTGACAACTGGTTTCCTCGGGGTCCCCTGGAAAGAGTCCTGAATCCATAAAAATCCAACTGCAGTGGTCCTCTGTTAGCCTATGGGACAGCTGGCTCGATAAGAACTCTGCACCCTGGTGACTGTGGGATATCTAGTACTCATCTCTGGTAATTTCCTACTCTCCCAGCCCTGGGATTCTACACACTTACCTTGGTTGGGCACCTCCGTTCTTATACCACTTTCTTAGTATATGGTTTGCCCCCTAACCCCCATCAATAGGGTCCCATGTATTTCTATGATATTACTGCTTGTTGTGAAGTATATATTTTGTATTTATCTATATATATATATATATATATATATATATATATATATATATATATATATATATATATATATATATATATATATATATATATGGAAGATGTCACTTACCCACTGTACATCTGTTCGTGGCATGTTCTGCTGCAGATTCACATGCTGTGCATATGGATTCCGACATCTAGTGTTGGGCTCGGAGTGTTACAAGTTGTTTTTCTTCAAAGAAGTCTTTTAGAGTCACAGGATCGAGTGACTCTTCCTCTTCGGTTCCATTGTGCATGGGCATCAACTCCATTGTTAGATTGTTTTCCCGCAGAGGGTAAAGGAAGGAGTGATAGAGTATATAGGTATAAAGTAAGAGATGTCCATGCAAATGCAAATGTATCTACATATGTACAAATGTTTGTACCTTAAACAACTACAGGCTTCCGGGAAGGAGGGAGGGTGCATGTGAATCTGCAGCAGAACATGCCTTGAACAGATGTACACTGGGTAAGTGACATTTTCTGTTCTACGGCATGTGCAGCTGCAGAGACACATGCTGTGCATAGACTACAAAGCAGTTTGTCCTCGCAAAAAATAGTGGTGGCTAGCCTGTAGGAGTTGAAGTTGTTTGAAATAATGTTCTTGAAACAATTTGACCTACTGTGGCTTGTTGTTGTGATAATACGTCTACACAGTAGTGTTTAGTGAATGTATGGGGTGTTGACCATGTTGCTGCTTTTCATATTTCAGCCATTGGTATATTCCCTAAAAAAGCCATTGTTGCACCTTTTTTTTCGTGTAGAATGTGCTTTGGGAGTAATTAAAAGCTGTCTTTTTGCTTTTATATAGCATGTTTGGATGCACTTTACAATCCATTTTGCAAAACCTTGTTTTGATATAGGACTGCCTGTATGTGGTTGTTGGAAAGCTACAAAGAGTTGTTTAGTCTTTCTAAACGGTTTAGTAATGTCTACATAGTACATTAAAGCTCTTTTGATGTCCAATGTATGTAGTGCTCTTTCTGCCACAGAATCTGGCTGTGGAAAGAAGACTGGCAGTTCCACTGTTTGATTTATATGAAATGGTGATACAAATTTTGGTAGAAACTTTGGATTTGTTCTTAGTACAACTTTATGGTTGTGTACTTGGAAGAAAGGTTCCTCAAGAGTAAAGGCTTGGATTTCACTTACTCTTCTTAAAAAAGTAATTGCCACTAGGAAGGCAACTTTCCATGTTAGAAATTGCATTTGACACGGGTGCATTGGCTCAAATGGTGGACCCATAAGTCTTGTAAGCACTATATTTAAATTCCAAGATGGAACTGGTGATGTTCTGGGTGGAATGCTGCATTTTAAGCCTTCCATAAAGGCTTGAATGACAGGAACCCTAAATAAAGAGCTACATTGTATATTTTGTAAATATGCAGAAATTGCAGTAAGATGTATTTTTATTGAAGAAAATGCTAAATTAGATTTTTGTAAAAGAAGTAAATAGCATACAATATCTTGTATCGATGCTGTAAGAGGGTCTATGTTTTTAGATTGACAGTAATATACAAATCTTTTCCATTTGTTTGCATAGCACTGTCTAGTAGTGGGTTTTCTTGCTTGCTTAATAACTTCCATACATTCTGATGGGAGTTGTAAATATCCAAACTCTATGACCTCAGGTGCTAAAATGCTAGATTGAGAGCTTTGGGATTTGGATGTCTGATTTGACCTCTGTTTTGTGTCAATAGATTTGGCCTGCATGGGAGTTTGGAGTGTTGTACTACAGATAGATCTAGTAATGTTGTGTACCACAGCTGACGTGCCCATGTTTGTGCTATGAGTATCATGTTGAGTGAAGTTTGACGCAGCTTGTTTACTAGAAACGGAAGGAGTGGGAGAGGGGGGAAAAGTGTACGCAAATATCCCTGACCAATTGAACCATAGAGCATTGCCCTTGGATAGGGGATGTGGGTGTCTGGATACGAAGTTTTAGCATTTTGTGTTTTGGCTTATGGCGAACAGGTCTATGTTTGGTGTTCCCCACTTTTGAAAGTACTTTTGCAGTACATGAGGATGAATCTCGCATTCGTGAGTTTGTTGGTGATTTCTGCTGAGGATATCTGCCATCTGATTGTCTATCCCTGGGATGTACTGTGCTAATAGATGAATTTGGTTGTGGATTGCCCATTTCCAAATGTTTTGGGCTAGAAGGGACAGTTGGGATGAATGTATCCCTCCCTGTTTGTTGAGATAATACATGGTTGTCATGGTGTCTGTTTTGATAAGAACATTCTTCTGTGTGAGAAGAGGTTGAAAAGCTTTGAGGGCTAGAAAGACAGCTAATAACTCCAAGTGGTTTATGTGTAGCTGTTCGACATCTCATTGTCCTTGAATGTTGTGATTGTTTAGGTGAGCTCCCCAACCAATCCTTGATGCATCTGTTGTAATTATGGTCTGAGGAACAGGGTCTTGAAATGACCGCCCCTTGTTTAGATCGGTAGAATTCCACCACTGAAGGGACATATATGTTTGGCGGTCTATCAACACTAGATCTTGGAGTTAACCGTGTGCCTGTGACCATTTTTGGGCAAAGCACTGTTGTAAGGGCTGCATGTTTAATCTTGCACGTGGAACAATCACAATGCAGGATGCCATCATGCCTAGAATTTTCATGACAAATCTTAGTGTATTGTTGATTGTGTTGTATTTGTGGAATTAGATTTTGGAAAGCTTGTATCCTTTGTGTGTCTGGATACAATAGAGCTTGTTGAGTATTTAGTATCGCATCTAAATACGATTGTAGTTGTGCTGGTTGAAGGTGTGATTTTTGGTAGTTTATTGAGAAACCCAGTGTGTGTAAGGTTTGTATCACATAACGTGTATGATTTTGGCATTGTGTATGACTGCTTGATTTTATTAGCCAATCGTCTAGATATGGAAAGACATGTAAATGTTGTCTTCTTAGGTAAGCTGCCACTACTGCCAAGCACTTTGTGAATACCCTTGGTGCTGTTGTTATTCGAAAGGGTAACACTTTGAATTGGTAGTGTTTTCCTTGAATGACAAACCTGAGTTATTTTCTGTGGGCAGGATGGATGGCTATGTGGAAATACGAATCCTTGAGGTCTAAAGCTGCCATAAAATCTAATTTGTGTAGCAGTGGGATAACATCCTGTAAAGTTACCATGTGAAAATGTTCTGACAGGATGTAAAGATTGAGGGGCCTGAGGTCTAATATTGGCCCGAGGGTACCATCTTTTTGGGAATTAGAAAGTATAGTGAATAAACTCCTGTTCCTATTTGAGACTGTGGAACTAACTCTATTGCTTGTTTGAGTAGTAGAGATTGGACCTCTTCTTCTAACAGCATTGTGTGTTCTGTGGATAGTTTGTGAAACCTTGGTGAAATAGTTGGAGGAGTGTTTATCAATTCTAGGCAATAACCATTGCAGATAATTGATAGCACCCAGTTGTCCATGGTGATATTTTGCCAATGTGTGTGGAACTGCTGTAGTCTTCCCCCCCACAGGAGAGGTGTGGAGTGGAAGGGAGTGATGGAAGTCACTGTTTTGGGTGTGTTGCAGGCTGCTCGGAGGTCTGGAATTTCTCTCCGTTTCTAGAGTATTGTCCTCTATACGTGCCTCTAAATCCACCTTGTGGCTGGTTTTTGTTTGGGAGGTTGATGCCTCTGACAGCTGTGGTCACAAACTACCTCGAAATAGAGTTTTACGAAATGACCCTCTATATAGTGTAGAATAGAGTGCACCCATTGCCTTAGCTGTGTCGGAGTCTTTTCGTAGCTTTTCTATTGCTGTGTGTAATTCTGGCCCCAAAAGATGTTTTTTATCGAAGGGCATGTTTAACACAGCCTGTTGTATTTCTGGCTTGAATCCAGAAGATCGGAGCCGTGCATGTCTATGAATAGTGACTGCTGTGTTGACACTCCTTGCAGCGGTATCTGCTGCATCTAGGGCAGATCTTATTTGGTTATTTGTAATAGCTTGCCCTTCTTCCACTACCTGTTGAGCCCTTTTTTGGTGTTCTTTGGGGAAATGCTGTATTATATCTTGCATCTTGTCCCAACGGGCTCTATCATAACGAGCTAGTAGTGCTTACGAATTTGCTATTCTCTATTGGTTTGCTGCTTGGGACGCAACCCTTTTCCCCGCAGCATCGAATTTTCTGCTTTCCTTATCAGGTGGGGGTGCATCTCCTGAGGACTGACTATTTGCTCTCTTCCTAGCAGCACTAACCACAATGAATCAGGTGGTACCTGATGGGTGATATAATCAGGGTCAGAAGGTGCAGGTATGTGTTTTTTTTCCCATTCTAGGTGTTATAACGCGTGCTTTTACGGGCTTGTTAAAAAATTTATCTGCATGTTTTACCATGCCTGAGAGCATCGGGAGGCATTGGTATCTAGAATGAGTTGAGGATAATGTGTTGAATAAAAAATAATTTTCTAGTGGTTCTGTATGCATTGTAATCCCATGATAGGCTGCAGCCCTACCTATGACCTGGTTATATACAGTAGTATCCTCAGGTGGCGATGGTTTAGAGGGGGTAGCTGTCTGGATCATTGCTTGGGATGGGATCAGGGTCGTAAAGATCCCATGGATCAACAGTGTCCTGTTGTGAGTCATAGGAATGAGTTGGAGAATGCATTGGTGTAGGGCTGGTGTGAGGAGAGGGTAGGTAGGTGCGGAGAATGAGAAGACTGAGGAGGTGCTGGCTTCTCTTTCTGTTTTGGCACTTTAGCTGGGGGCTGCATAGTGTCCAATTCCACCTGAAATGCAAGCTTCCTCTTTGTTTTTAAAGGAGGTGCTGTGATAATTCCCCCTGTGTCTTTATGGATGTGGATCCTGGACTGCCTCTCATCCATAATTTGAAGTATTGGTTCGACCTCTGACTCCTCCTTAGAGGTTTTGTGGCTTTCTTTAAGTCTTTTAGAAAGTCCATGCTCCTCTGTATATGCCATTTCTTTCGGCTCCAAAATGTGTTTTTTCGGGATCGAAAATGATGAGGAATGTCTCGGCTCCGAAACAGGTTTTCTTATTTTCGACTCCGAAATTTGCTGTTTACTGGAGTCTGAAATGGAGCTTTTTGTCAACTCTGAGGTTTTCGGACGGGTTGCCTTTTTCGGTGCCGAACTGGAGGGTCGGTCACCGACAGTCTTTTTTCGGGCCGAGCCATGGCCTTCCAGCAGTGGCATACCCAAGGCCTTCTGTTTTTTCTTATGTGAGGGTGCAGGGTCACATGCAGGCCGGCTGTGACAGGTCTACCTTCCTCAGATTCTTGCTCTGACTCCGAATCTCGGACTGAGACTTCAGTAGCAGTTCTTCTTCTACGTCAAAATGTTCTCCACTCTTCGACGCCATTTTGAGCCTTCTTGCTCTTCTGTTTCTTAGAGTCTTTTTTGATCGGAAGGATCGACAGGCCTTGCAGTTTTCCTCCCAATGGTCTGGAGAAAGGCAGAGGTTGCAAACCAGATGCTGGTCTGCGTATGGGTACTTCGGGTGGCACCTAGGGCAGAATCGGAATGGAGTCCGATCCATGAGGCTCTCCACGCGGTCGGCCCGAATAGGCCCGTGTTTGGTGCGCGCGCGCCCCGAAGGGCGAACAAGGTTGTTTCCCGACGGTACTGCTGTGTCGATGGAAGATTATTAACGCGATCGATACAACACCGACGAAAAGAGAGTTTTACAAAGTTTTCCAAATCGAAATCTCGGAGTGAGAGGAAACACGTCTGAACCCGACGGCGGAAAGAAAACAATCTAACAATGGAGTCGATGCCCATGCGCAATGGACCTAAAGAGGAGGAGTCACTCGATCCCGTGACTCTAAAAGAGTTCTTCGAAGAAAAACAACTTGTAACACTCCGAGCCCAACACTAGATGTCGGAATCCATATGCACAGCATGTGTATCTGCAGCTACACATGCCATCGAACACATATATTTGTATATATAGTGTATAAATATATATATATATATATATACACACACGAAGAGATATACCAAAATTAGTATAGCCTTAGTATTGTAATAAATACTTTATTTTTTCAACACTTGCCATGTTTCTTTCTTGTGAACAGCTACTGACTGACCACTGTGGTATTGCAAGAGCTTTACTCTCCTCCTAGATAAGCTTTAGCTGCTCACCACAGCTACCCCTAGTGAGCTTTTGCAATCTGGACACCTAAACACTATCACTAAGGGTTGCCTGGACTCAGTAGAGGGTGCCACCCCATAGGTGTACACCATAAACGGAGCCAGCCTCCTACACCCTGAACGTCATATCCTGCTCAGGTGATGCTGACGACAGATGCAGAGCAGATCGACACCACATAAAGGTACGCAGGGGTACTGCTCAAGAAAAATCTCCAGATCCTTACTGACACCTGGGGGAAAATCTAAGGTAAGGAATCTGCAACTAGATGTCTGTACCAGATCTGGGGGACAAAGATTCCAGCTGGAGAGAGAAACAGTTTTTCCAATTTGCATCCAACAGGTTGCAAGGATTACTCTCAGTAAAAGCAGGCAGACAGGTGTCTCCGTATGCTTGGTTCAAGGCTTGTTCTAAGCATCCAATGGATTATTTCTTAAAGGGATATTAAGTTTCCATTTGTATGTGTCCCAGGATTGAGTCCTAAAAATATCCCAGTGTCTATTTTAGTGGCTCGTAAGAGAAGAGGAAGAGCTTGAAGCTGCGGAATTGGGGCATGATTTAGAGTTTTGCAGAAGGGGTTACTCCATCACAAACATGATGGATATACGTCCACGATATTACGATTCCATAATATCCTAGGGAAATTGTAATTTGGCACAGTGGCCCGTCCGCGAAACTGTAAAACTCAGTATTTTTTTCCTGGTGATTGTTTTCCTGTGAAAAGGATTTAAAAGGCTGCCTGTCCTTACTATTTTTTCTTTCCTATTAGGCATGTAGTATGGTAACATGCTTGGGTATCGCTACAGATGTCGATTTTATTTCATGCAATCAGAATGTTATCTTGAAATATCAATAAAATATACAAACAAAAAAACGCTGACTGTCAGAAGAACTAACTTCCTTAGAGGAGTCTTATCTAATTGTTGGCTGGGAATTTGCATTTTAATTTTGTAAAGGCTGAATAGCATCAACATTTCTCAGGTCAGAAAGCATGAAAGAGAGAATGTTAAAAAGTAGACAATGTCGGTGAAAATACAATATTACTTTCTGTTTTCCATACAGAGCTTGCTATCACAGTCAATCAGTTACACAGCTTTGTAAACTTACACTTGTTAAAACACGTAATTAAGTCAGAGTAAACTCAACACGATTCCTATCTGTGAATAGCAGATTGAACAGAGATTTCTGCAGCTGGATAAGTTTGAGGTTTAATTTTAAGTATTGCAAAGGTCTCCTCCATGCAGTTAAAAATTGGGCTTTACCTTGCGTATGGTTGCAGTGTACTGAGCTAACATGCTTTGGTCCAGGCCTTCGATTTGTTTCAGCTTCTCGCATACAGCATCGACATTCATCGAATTCAACGGTGCTGCAAGTGGTCCTCCGCTCGTGCCCTATAAAAGTGCAAAGATATAGTCAGTACCGGAGGCACATTGGCCACAGTAGAGAAAAAAAAGACTATTGCTGAAAACCCTCAGCAGTTAACTTCATTTTCCCAACTGTGGTCATGCTACAATTCCCACAATCCAATTAGCTTTTAGCATTCTGTCTACTGCCAGCCCTGTGACTTCACAGTGCAGACTATCGGTAGTTGAGTGTATTGCCATAACACTAATTAATGTAAGGAAAATCCTGCAGGAAACAAAGTGTAAGCTCTGGGCGCATTTATCCAGTCAATCTATTAAGTCACTGAGCTATTTTGCTGAGTGAAACAGGTCAGCTGAAAAAACGAGAAATATAAATCAATCTCTAAATAAACTGTTTGCTGGACTCGCCTTTTATAATGTTCGTATTATTTATACTAATCAGAGTGCTTCAGTCGTCTGCACTTTGACTATGATATATATCTGGGCTGCACTACTAAACCCAAGACAGCACCAGTCACACAACAACACACCCAACAATTTCAGAGCTCTATTCCCTAAAACACGGAAAAATTATGACGATTCACTGTAGACCAACACTAATGCAAAACTTGTGTGGTCGTATATTATTGTGAATATTCTATAAAATTTGAAATTATCAAACGGTTGAAATATAGCAGTCAAAAGAGAAATCACTCCATCGCTCAACTAAATGGACTCTGCGGAGAAGATGGAGAAAGTCAGTCATTAAACGGCAGCAGAAAATGTGATGGGAACAACTCACAAAGATCTTTAAGAGTAGGTGCGCAGTGGCGGCTGCAGTAGCCGGCGTTATGCCCCAGTGCAGGGTTTAACGAATACAGGTATGTGTTCATAGCAATACAAAACTGAAAAGGATGTATGAAGCAAAATAGTAAACAAACTGTATTACAAGTTCCATAGGATATAATGGACTCTTAATAAGGCGGGCGGGATATCCGTCACATTTGGGACGGATTAACCCCCTCCGCCAAAGTTTTGTTCCATTGCACAACATTGAAAAACAGTAGGTAAAGCAGAACTAACCAGCGTGAGTGCCATATACAATTCTAGTTTTTTCCATTATTGCTGCAGGCCGTAACATGATGCCTGAGAGCGATTCAATACTAGGATGTAATGTTGCAGAAAAAGCTGATTTGTTGTGCACAGTGACATAGGCATTAAACAGTGATATGGACCACAAAAAGGAAGGCAGATGAAAGGAAACTTGCAGATGGTTCACGAGCATTTCATGTCAGCAGGGACAGTACAATGCTGCTATCCGCGAGCTGGGCCCAGTCCTGGACCCATAGGTGGCTCTTGAATGGACATCCATTGGCCATCTCTCAGCACAAGTAGAAACCAAAGAGGAGAGTCCTGTGGGAAACTGTTATTGTTTATGGGTCTGTCCACGGTGAACATTTCATGATTTGGAAGAACAGACGTAAAACAGACAGAACACCCAAAATGTGTTCTAGATGAAGGAGGTGGTCAGAAGGTCCTCGCTTCCTAAAGTAATTTTCACAGAAGATAACTATCCATATGAAATTCTCTGCAACTTTTTCACCTGGATGGTTGTGATCATGAGGGGGTTTAAGTGGGGAAATGGGCACCCCATATTTCCATGGTCAAATGCCATAAGTTTCCTTATGATGGTGCACTGGAGCTGCTGATATTATTGATAATATATTATCGAGCATCACACTAAGTGGTGATTAATGACTAGCTAAACATAAGGAAATATACGACTCAAGAGTGGGCAATAGGGAGAAAAACCCATTATGTTACCTATGTGATGGTACACTCCGCAACAGGAAACCCTGAGAGCAATGTGCTGGTATCACCGCTGTGATTGGAGACACAGCAGGGGAATGTCCATTACCTCCAGGGTTTTAGGAGATAGTACGACATCAGAGCAGTGATGCTCGAAGAAGTAAAAGTAGGTGAAACCTGGGGTCTTTCTGGGACTTGCAAGAAGCTTACCAAATGCCCAGGAATCCTTTTTAGCTATTTACACTTATGCCACGCAATCTTCCTCCATATTAGAGACAACAGAGACTCACTAAAGTTCAACCTGCTAGAGATGAAACAGTTAATTGGCGACATGGGGAAACAAAATCTTCTATTTATAGATACCCTTAGTGATATAGGGCCAGATGTAGCAACCGGTTTGCATGTCGCAAACTGCGAAAAACGCAGTTTGCGACATGCAAAACGGCCATCGCGATGCAGAGTCACATTTTGCGAGTCGGTACCAACTCGCAAAATGTGATTCCTTCTCGCAAATAGGAAGGGGTCTTCCCTTCTTCCTATTTGCGACCGCATCGCCATGCTGAGTTGCTTTGTGACCGCGAAAGCGGTTGCAAACCAACTCGCAGTTACCACCCACTTGAGGTGGGTGGTAACACATTCGCAAACGGGAAGGGGTCCCTATGGGACCCCTTCCCCTTTGTGAATGTCACTGAAATATTTTTTCAGAGCAGGCAGTGGTCCAATGGACCACTGCCTACTCAGCAAAAATGAAACCAAATGGTTTCATTATTTTTTTGAATTGCAACTCGTTTTCCTTTAAGGAAAACGGGCTGCAATTCAAAAAAAAAAAAAACTGCTTTATTAAAAAAAGCAGTCACAGACATGGAGGTCTGCTGTCTCCAGCAGGCCACCATCCCTGTGAGTGCAGGGACTCGCTATGGGGTCGCAATTTGCGACCCACCTCATTAATATTCATGAGGTGGGTCTTTGCGACCCCATAGCGAGTCGCAGAAGGTGTCTGCGACACCTTTCTGCATGCACTTTTGCGAGTTGCGAGTTGCAATTTGCGAGTCGGTATGACTCGCAATTTGCAAGTCGCAATTTTTTTTGTTGCTACATCTGGCCCATATACTCATGACAGTTTCAGTGCTCAGAAACGCATGGGAAAAAGACGTGGGGATTCTGGACGATGGGGAGTGGCAGGAAGCCAAGATGGCCCTGCACAATAACTCCACATAATCCAAACTCCTTATTTCCATCAATTATACTTTACCCAACATTGACTCTGGCTATGTGAAAGAGCTCCGTCCTCTGCCTGCCATGGTGTGGAGATTTAAAGGCAGATCCATAAAATATGGAACTGCTCTTGAGTTGAGCACTTCTGGGACAAAATCCGCAGAGAACAAGAGATCACAATGAATGGAATGTTTGATAACTGCCCGTCACTTGCACTACTGCACTACAACACCCATGTCAACAGATACAAAAATTCAGATTCCCTCAGGATTAGTAATGACCAAAAGAAATAGAGCAAGACACTAGTAAGATAGGGATCACCCAGTGTCCCTATCTCACCAAGGCAAAGGGAATGAATCAATGTAATGTCAAGATGTGCTTTTACGTGGTGTGCGTGGTTGTATGAAGCCAAAAGAACGAGTTACTTACCTTCGGTAACGACTTTTCTGGTGGATACATTAGCTACCTGTGGATTCCTCACCTAATGAATACTCCCATGGCGCCAGCATTCGACGGAAATCTTCTTACTAGTCTCTGCACGTCGACGAGGACGTCACTCTCGCCCACGCGACGCCGTCTGACGTCATGCAGGCAATAAGAGGTCCTCGCCGACGTGCCGATGACAGTACCAACATTTTTTACGTGCATGAGAATAATAATAACCCAATGCAATGAAAGAGCAAAGCAACATCTCTTAATATTGTAAATCACACAACATTGCAATAAAATAGCTGTAGATTTAATATAACCTTCTTTTTTTTTTTTTTTTTAACAAATAAATATATTTATACATACGAATCATGTATATACACAATATATATAGATTTATATATAAATATACACATATATACAAATATCATATATGCAAAATGTATTGCAACTTTGAAGACCAAAAGGAGCACACTCAAGGATTGCTTGGAGAGACCAAAAAGGCAACGGGGAGGCGGGTGGGACCGTGAGGAATCCACAGGTAGCTAATGTATCCACCAGAAAAGTCGTTACCGAAGGTAAGTAACTCGTTCTTCTGATGGATACAACTACCTGTGGATTCCTCACCTAATGAATAGAGTCCCAAAGCAGTACCACGCCCGGCGGTGGGTGCCTAAATGGTCAAACCAAGAAATCCTGCAGCACTGACCGTGCAAAATGACCGTCCCTTCTGACCTCAGAGTCCAAACAGTAATGTTTCACAAAAGTGTGAAGGGACGACCAAGTTGCGGCCTTGCAGATGTCGACCACAGGAACACCCCTGGCCAAGGCCGAAGAGGCCGACTTAGCTCTGGTGGAATGAGCTCTAATGCCCTCAGGCGGATCTTTCTTTGCCAAAGAGTAACAGATTTTAATGCAAAGAACAACCCACCTGGAGAGTGTTCTCTTGTGGACTGCCTTTCCTCTCCTCTTGCCCACGTATCCGACAAACAGCTGATCCTCCAGCCTGATATCCTTCATTCTGTCAATATAGAAGCTCAACGCCCTTTTTGGGTCCAGGCGATGTAGTCTTTCTTCCTCCTTTGAAGGATGAGGCGGAGGATAAAACGTGGACAAAGTGATTGTCTGAGCCAAATGGAAGGGTGAAACAACCTTCGGAAGGAAAGCAGCCTTGGTCCTCAACACCACCTTATCCCCATAAAACGTTATATAAGGGGGTTTAACCGATAAGGCCTGCAACTCACTCACTCTCCTTGCAGATGTTATAGCTACCAGGAATACTGTTTTAATAACCAAATACCTTAAAGGGCAAGAATGCATAGGCTCAAAAGGGGACCCCATAAGGAAAGTCAGGACCAAGGATAAATCCCATTGAGGCATAACGAATGGTTTCGGAGGATATTGATTCAGAAGACCTTTCAAGAATCTGAGAACAATAGGGGATTTAAATAACGACGGTTGGTCTGGAAGACAAATGAAGGCTGACAAGGCCGACAAATAACCCTTAATGGTAGCCACTGCACAACCTTTCTGCGCTAGAGACAGTGCAAAAGACAAAACATGTGACAGATGAGCATGTAAGGGATCAATCTGTCTCTCTCCACACCACATAACAAATTTAGACCACCTATTAGCGTAGATAGATTTAGTGGAGTGTCGCCTGGCCGCTAAGATAACATCCACTACATCAGGCGGGAGAGAGAAGGAACTCAGGTTGCCCCGTTCAATCTCCAAGCATGTAGGTGCAGACTCTGGAGGTTGGGGTGTAAAACCTGCCCCTGCGACTGCGAGAGGAGGTCTGCCCTGAGAGGGAGACGGAGCGGAGGGCAAAATGAGAGTTGGAGAAGGTCGGAGTACCATACCCTCCTTGGCCAATCCGGAGCTATTAAGATGACTTGGGCCCGGTCTTGGCGAATTTTCCTCAACACTCGAGGAATCAAGGGTATGGGGGGAAACGCGTAAAGCAACTGGTCGCACCAGGTTATCTGAAACGCGTCCCCCAACGCTCCCTGCATCGGATACTGGAGGCTGCAGAATAACGGGCAATGCGCGTTCTCCCGAGTGGCAAACAGATCTATCCGAGGAAACCCCCACATCTGGAAGATTAAACAGACTTGATCTGGATGGAGACGCCACTCGTGGTCTGCCGAAAATTGGCGACTGAGACTGTCCGCACGTACATTCAAGACCCCGGCCAGATGATTTGCCACCAAGCAAATCTGATGGTCCTTTGCCCAGGACCATAGCCGAAGAGCTTCTCTGCAGAGAAGGTACGACCCTACTCCTCCCTGTTTGTTTATGTACCACATCGTGGTAGTATTGTCCGTCAGGACCTGTACCGACTGACCACGAAGGGATGGGAGGAAGGCCTTGAGAGCCAGACGTACAGCCCGTAACTCCAACAGATTTATATGAAACACCTGTTCCTCTGGAGACCAAAGCCCTTTGATCTCCAGATCCCCCAGATGAGCTCCCCATCCTAGGGTGGAAGCATCCGTTATTACCGTGGCCACTGGTGGCGACTGCGCGAACGGCTTTCCCTGTGAAAGATTGTTGCCCGCAATCCACCACTTCAATTCCACAGCAGCATCTCTGGAGATCTTGACAGTACCTTCTAAATCTCCCTTGTGTTGAGACCACTGCCTTCGGAGGCACCACTGAAGAGCCCTCATGTGCCAGCGAGCATGCGTGACCAACAGAATGCAGGAGGCGAACAGACCGAGCAGACGAAGGACCTTGAGGACTGGAACTACCGCTCCATTTCGAAACATTGGAACCAATTCCTGAATATCTTGAATCCGCTGAGGCGGAGGAAAGGCTCGACTCAATGTTGTATCCAGTACTGCCCCTATGAACAGGAGGCGCTGAGAGGGCTCCAGGTGAGATTTGGGCACGTTCACCGAAAAGCCCAGGTCGAACAACAACTGGGTTGTTGACTGCAGATGATGCAACACAAGGTCCGGGGACTTGGCTTTGATCAACCAGTCGTCCAAGTAAGGGAATACTGCTATCCCCTTCCTTCTGAGCTCCGCCGCAACCACTGACATCACCTTTGTGAAGACTCGAGGTGCTGAAGTAAGACCAAACGGGAGGACCGCAAACTGATAGTGCTGCGACCCTACCACAAACCGGAGATACTTCCTGTGCGACTTGAGTATCGGGATATGAAAGTAAGCATCCTGCAAGTCGACAGACACCATCCAATCTTCCTTGTTCAACGCCAAAAGCACCTGTGCTAGGGTCAGCATCTTGAACTTTTCCTGTTTGAGGAACCAATTCAAGATCCTCAGATCCAGGATTGGTCTCAATTGACCATCCTTTTTGGGAATCAGGAAGTATCTTGAGTAACAACCTCAACCCCTTTCCTGCTCTGGGACCAACTCTACCGCGCCCTTTGAAAGGAGGACTTGAACCTCCTGTTCTAGCAACAGGAGGTGTTCTTCTGAACAATAAGATGGGCGGGACGGGATGAGGGGCGGGAACTCCCGAAAGGGAAGGGCGTAGCCTTTTCCCACAATGCCGAGAACCCAAGTGTCCGTTGTGATAGACTTCCACTTGTGGAGAAAATGTTGTAATCTTCCCCCTACAGGAGAGGAGTGAGTGGGAAACGGTGGAAGCCTAAGGCTGCTTCCCCTGCTGCACCCCTCCAGAGGACGAGGAAGAGGCAGAGTGCTGTTGAGAGGCTCCTCTGGTACGGACCCCGCCCCTCCCCCTCCCTCTAAATGACCTATAGGGGAGGGAAGAGGCGGGTTGCTGGAACCTCCCCCGAAAGGAAGAGGAATAAGAGCCACGCCCAAATCCCCGAAACCTCCTGAAAAATCTAGAAGAGGCAGAGGAAGAAGGAGCTTGCAGTCCTAACGATTTGGCTGTGGCTCTGCTCTCCTTAAATCGTTCCAAGGCCGAATCTGCCTTGGCTCCAAACAGTCTGTCCCCATCAAACGGGAGGTCCAGCAGGGTCGACTGCACATCCGCAGAGAACCCTGAGTTTCGGAGCCAGGCCGGTCTTCTTGCCACCACAGCCGTGCCCATCGCCCTGGCCACCGAGTCGGTCGTGTCCAGCCCAGACTGGAGAATCTGGGTCGCGGCAGCCTGGGCGTCCGAGACCACATCCAAGAGACCCTGGGGGAGCTCCGTAAATGAAGACGAAATATCATCCATCAGAGCATGGATGTACCTCCCCAGAATGCACGTTGCGTTGGTGGCCTTCAACGCCAAACTGCATGACGAAAATATTTTCTTGGACTGCGCATCCAGTTTCTTGGAGTCTCTGTCTCCAGGCACCGTCGGGAAGGAACCAGGCGCTGACTTTGAGGAACAGGAGGCTTGCACCACCAAGCTCTCCGGCGTAGGGTGTCTAGAGAGAAAGCCAGGGTCAGATGGTGCAGCTCGATACCTCCTGGCCACAGCCCTATGAACGGCCGAGGAAGACACCGGCTTCTTCCACACCTCCAACCCCGGATCCAGCAAAGCCTCATTAAATGGCAAGAGAGGCTCAGCTGCAGCAGAGGCCGGATGCAATACCTCTGTCAGCAAATTCTGCTTCGCCTCTGCCACCGGCAAAGGCAGGTCCAAAAAGCTTGCTGCCTTCCTCACCACAGCATGAAAGGAAGCAGCCTCCTCCGTATATTCCCCTGGAGATGAAAGGTCCCACTCAGGGGAAGTGTCCAGCCCACTGGCTGTAGCCAGACCATGCAGTCCTTCTCCAGAGTCCTCAATCTCTCCCTCCTCTAGGACTCGCTGGAACTCCTGCTCTTCTAAAAGACGGAGAGCACGCCTCCTCGAATGAAGTCTCTCCTCGATACGCGGAGTCGACATGGCCTCCGCCGACGTCGAAGAATGGCGCCGATCGCCAGAAGCATCTGACGCCGCGTCCGGCGCCACAGGCAGCTTCGGCGCCGAGGCAGGAGCCGGAGGACGAGGACTTGGAGCCGATGGACCAACCGGAGTCACAGGGCAAAATCCTGACTTCGACGGAAGGGCAACCTCCGGGGCCGAAACATCCGAAGCCACCGGAGCGGCCACCAACGCCGGCACCGGCGCCGAGCCCACATTCCCAAAAGGGAGAAAGGGCATAAAGGGTGCCGGCCGAAGAGGCGCAGGATCACCCAACGAAAAGGCCAAGGGCCCCGAAGGACCAGTCGGAGCAGCTCCTGGAGCCATCTGCTGAAAGATGGTATACATTGCATTAAGAAACGCGGTACTATCGGCTCCAGGAGTGGGAAAAGCCGGATACTGGGGTGCCTGGATCGAGGGCGACCCCGACGCCGGCCTCGACGTCTGCGACGCCGGAGAAAACACAAGAGGTTGCACCACCTCAATCACCGACGCCTGACCAGGCGAAGTCGGTGACGCCGGAGAGGGCAACGGCGTCGAAGGATGCGGCGTGACCGTGGGGCTGACCTCCCAAGTCTTCCGACGCCGAGCCGAAGGTGACCTCGAACGAGACTCCTTGCTGGAATGACGTCGTGAGTCTCTACGGCGCCGGGAGTCTCGATGACGCCGGTGAGACCTTGGCGAAGAAGACTTCTTATGATGTTTCTCCTTCTTCTTTGACTTTGCCATGAATAACTTGGCCTCACGCTCTTTGAGGGCCTTCGGATTCATGTGTTGACATGAATCGCAAGTCGAGACGTCGTGGTCGGAGCTCAAACACCATAGACAGTCGGAGTGAGGATCTGTAACTGACATCTTGCCCCCACACTCTCGACAGGTCTTGAAACCCGACTTCCTCTGAGACATTATTACCGCAGAGAAGACTACGCAGCAGACAATACACTGTAACCACGAAGGTAACAGTAGCTCCCTCGAAGATAACCGTTTCGAATGCACGGAAAAAAGGGAACTGTCATCGGCACGTCGGCGAGGACCTCTTATTGCCTGTATGACGTCAGACGGCGTCGCGTGGGCGAGAGTGACGTCCTCGTCGACGTGCAGAGACTAGTAAGAAGATTTCCGTCGAATGCTGGCGCCATGGGAGTATTCATTAGGTGAGGAATCCACAGGTAGTTGTATCCATCAGAAAACCTCAATACAATTGGTTATTTTAAACAAATAACACATTCATGTGCTGTTTTCGGAAGCCATCTCAAAGCAGAGCTTCGTGAAATCTTAATGAACCATCAAAAGGAATCGAAGTAACACAACGGCATGACACTGATGCAGGAGAGAAATCTTTTAGCAAAGGCAATGTTTAAAGAACAATTTACTTACCTTAAGGAACAATTTACTTACCTTCAGTAACACCTTATCTGGCAGCAGATTCCTTACCTTAGAATAATCCCCAGGCATCAGACTGGATTCAAAAGGTTTTCAGCAGCACCCAATGACGTGCACTGTACCTATATAGGTGCCTCCCTGGCACTGGCGCTAGTTATTTTCGTGATACTGCACGCCAGGAGCATGATGCCACGATGATAACTGACCATTGGTGTGAAAAACCAAGGCCCTGAGAAGGATGTCCCTTACATTGCAATCGGCGTGCAGAGCGGGGAGGATGGTGGCGGTGGTGGGGGGTTTGGGGAGGGGGGGGGGTGAAAGAAGGGTAATAAATCTGCAGCTAGATAGAATCTCTAGCACATAACGCATCACCAAAGGTAAGAAACGTGCTCATCTGATAGAGACTTCCATCTGTAAATTCCTTACCTTTTAATAGATACCAAAGCAATACTTCCCTGATGGAGGGTTTGCAAAATCAATTTTAAATTAAAAAAGTTCTGCAGGACCGAACGGCTGAAATGCCCGTGTAAAGAAATGGCTCCCTGTTGCAGTTACCCCCCACTTTTTGCCTGATACTGATGCTGACTTGACTGAGAAGTGTGCTGGGACCCTGCTAACCAGGCCCCAGCACCAGTGTTCTTTCACCTAAAATGTACCATTGTTTCCACAATTGGCACACCCCTGGCACACAGATCAGTCCCTTGTAAAAGGTACCAGTGGTACCAAGGGCCCTGTGACCAGAGAAGGGCCTAAGGGCTGCAGCATATGTTGTGCCACCCTAAGGGACCCCTCACCTAACACATGCACACTGCCATTGCAGAGTGTGTGTGTTGGTGGGGAGAAAAAGGCAAAGTCGACATGGCATCCCCCTCAGGATGCCATGCACACAAAATACTGCCTGTGGCATAGGTAAGTCACCCCTCTAGCAGGCCTTACAGCCCTAAGGCAGGGTGCACTATACCACAGGTGAGGGCATAGCTGCATAAGCAATATGCCCATACAGTGTCTAAGGCTATTCTTAGACATTGTAAGTACAGTTGTGGCCATATTAAGTATATGGTCTGGGAGTTTGTCAAAAACGAACTCCACAGCTCCATAATGGCTACACTGAATACTGGGAAGTTTGGTATCAAACTTCTCAGAATAATAAACCCACACTGATGCCAGTGCTGGATTTATTAAAAAAATGCACACAGAGGGCATCTTAGAGATGCCCCCTGTATTTTACCCAATTGTTCAGTGCAGGACTGACTGGTCTGTGCCAGCCTGCTGCTGAGAGACTGGTTTCTGACCTCATGTGGCGAGGGCCTTTGTGCTCTCTGAGGACAGAAACAAAAGCCTGCTCTGGGTGGAGGTGCTTCACACCTCCCCCCTGCAGGAACTGTAACACCTAGCAGTGAGCCTCAAAGGCTCAGGCTTCGTGTTACAAAGCCCCAGGGCACTCCAGCTAGTGGAGATGCTCGCGCCCTGAACACAGCCCCCACTTTTGGCGGCAAGTCCAGGGGAGATAATGAGAAAAACAAGAGGAGACACCCACCAGTCAGGACAGCCCCTAAGGTGGCCTGAGCTGACCACTGCCTTTAGAAATCCTCCATCTTGATTTTGGAGGATTCCCCCAATAGGAATAGGGATGTGCCCCCCTCCCCAAAGGGAGGAGGCACAAAGAGGGTGTAGCCACCCTCAGGGCCAGTAGCCGTTGGCTACTGCCCTCCCAGACATAAACATGCCCCTAAATTGAGTATTTAGGGGCTCCCAGAACCGAGGAAGATAGATTCCTGCAACCTGAAGAAGAAGAAGGACTGCTGACCTGAAGCCCTGCAGAGAAGACGGAGACACCAACTGCTTTGGCCCCAGCCCTACCGGCCTGTCTCCCCACTTCAAGAAAAACTGCAACAGCGACTCGCCCCGCAGGTTCCAGCGACCTCTGAAGCCTCAGAGGACTACCCTGCATCTAAAAGGGCCAAGAACTCCCAAGGACAGCGGCCCTGTTCCAAAGAAACTGCAACTTTGCAACAAAGAAGCAACTTTTAAAGACCATACGTTTCCCGCCGGAAGCGTGAGACTTTCCACTCTGCACCCGATGCCCCCGGCTTGACCTGCGGAAAACTAACTCTACAGGGAGGACTCCCCAGCGACTGCAAGCCCGTGAGTAGCCAGAGTTGACCCCCCCTGAGCCCCCACAGCGATGCCTGCAGAGGTAATTCAGAGGCTCCCCCTGACCGCGACTGCCTGCTTCAAAGAACCCGACGCCTGGTATACACACTGCACCCGCAGCCCCCAGGACCTGAAGGATCCGACTTCCAGTGCAGGAGTGACCCCCAGGAGGCCCTCTCCCTAGCCCAGGTGGTGGCTACCCCAAGGAGCCCCCCCTTGCCTGCCTGAATCGCTGAAGAGACCCTGGGTCTCCCATTGAAACCTAGTGCGAACCCGACGCCTGTTTGCACCCGGCCGCCCCTGTGCCGCTGAGGGTGTACTTTCTGTGCTAACTTGTGTCCCCCCGTGCCCTACAAAATCCCCCTGGTCTGCCCTCCATAGTCGCGGGTACTTATCTGCTGGCAGACTGGAACAGGGGCACCCCTATTTCCATTGAAGCCTATGCGTTTTGGGCACCACTTTGACCTCTGCACCTGACCGGCCCTGAGCTGCTGGTGTGGTAACTTTGGGGTTGCCCTGAACCCCCAACTGTGGGCTACCTTGGACCCAACTTTGAACCCTGTAAGTGTTGTACTTACCTGTGAACTTAACATTTACTTACCTCCCCCAGGAACTGTTGAATTTTGCACTGTGTCCAATTTAAAAAAAGCTTATGGCCATTTTTTCCAAAACTGTACATGCTATTGTGATGATTCAAAGTTCCTAAGATATCTGAGTGAAATACCTTTCATTTAAAGTATTGTTTGTAAATCTTGAACCTGTGGTTCTTAAAATAAACTAAGAAAATATATTTTTGTATATAAAAACCTATTGGCCTGGAATTGTCTGAGTGTGTGTTCCTCATTTATTGCCTGTGTGTGTACAACAAATGCTTAACACTACCCTCTGATAAGCCTACTGCTCGACCACACTGCCACAAAATAGAGCATTAGAATTATCTCTTTTTGCCACTATCTTACCTCTAAGGGGAACCCATGGACTCTGCGCATGCTATTTCTTACTTTGAAATAGTACATACAGAGCCAACTTCCTACAGCCCATCACTCCAGACCTGACTGTTCAAATACTAATGTTTGGTAAACATGTGCAGGGATTCCAATGCTTCTGCTTGACAGATGACAAGGACAAGGACTCCGCAGACTAATGGAATGGTTGCAGCCTTGGCTCTGGTGGAATGCGCACGAAAACCCTCAGGAGGTTGTTTCTTGGCCAGGTGCGTAGCAGATCCATCTTGAGTTGGTCTGTTTCTGCATAGCCTTCCCTTTCTTGGCTCCACCATACCGCATGAGAAGTTGGTCATCCACCAGGAACTGTATCATGCAGTCAAGGAAGAACAACAACGCTCTTTTTGGGTCCGGACGATAGAATCTCACCTCCTCTTTGGAGGGGTGAGATGGAGCAACGAAGGTAAGCAGGGTGATATCCTGGCCTGCATGGAAGGAAGGCGGTACATGTCCAGAGGACCAGCTTGTCTGATTAGAAGGTCATGTAGGGAGAGTGCACCGAGAGTGCCTGCAATTTGCTGACCCTTTTGGCTGATGCTATGGCAACTAGGAAGGTAGTTTTTGATGGTTAATATCCTAAGGGGGCAATTATGCAGAGGCTCAAAGGGTGCACACATCAAGAAGGTGAGAACAAGATTTAGTTCCCAATGGGGCATGATGCATGGCCTTGGGAGGAAACAAGCTGCAAGCCTTTAAGAAACCTAACTACAACAGATGACTTAAATAAAGATTGGTTCAGCAACCACAAAAATGCCATAATGGTATCAAGGTAGCCTTTAACTGTGCCCAGAGCGGAGCCCTGCAGGGTAAATGAAAGAATAAATAGAAGAACCATAGAGGTGCATAACGAGGGTCACTGTTGTTGGAATCGCAACATGTCACAAACGTATCCTGACGCCAGGCATATACAGACTTGGTGGAGGGATGCCTGGCTCCCTGAATAACTTCACAGACTTCAGAAGGAAGATCAAAGGTTGCCAACTGTCGCCACTCAATCTCCACACATGCAGGTGAAGGGTGCGTTGACTGGTTTGGATGTTGAACCCTCCCCTGTTTTTGCGATCCTCTCAAAAGGGACAGACTGATCGCAGGACCAATGGTCATGCTCAACAGCTCACGATACCGGACTCTCCGTGTCCAATCCAGAGCCACAAAAATAACAAAAAATCCCAGTTGTTCCTGATCTTCTTGAGAACTCTGGGTAGTAGTGGTATTGGCAGAAAGGTGTACAGGAGGCCAGAGCACCACTGGAGACGAAAAGCGACTCTGACCAAAAGTCGCCTTGGATACCTCAGTGCGAAAAACTGTGGATACTGGGTGTTACCGGCAGTGAAAACAAACAGATCTTACCAGGGCTTTCCCCACTGGTGAAAGAGCCCTTGCATCATGTCTCGGTAGAGCCATTCATGATCCACTAAGCATCTTCTGAGTTTGTCCCCATGGCATTCAAAGAGCCCGCCAGGGGCTGAGTCATCAGGGAAATGCCCTGCCATTCCATCCGTGCCCAGAGATGAAGAGCCTCTTGCCAAAGTGTCTATGCCCCCACTCCACCCTGTTTGTTGCAGTAGCACAAGGCACTGGTGTCGTTCAGGAACATCTGCACCAGCCTTTCCTTGATTGAAGGTAGAAAGGTGTTCAATGCAAGCAAATTGCCTGAAGCTCCAACAGGTTGATGTGGAGCTCTGACTCTGCCGGAGATCAGAGACCTCTGATCTCCACCTCTCCAAAATGGCCACCCAATCCCAGAAGTGACCTACCTTTCACTACAGCCAGCTCTGGTTGGGGAAGGGAGAGGGGTCTGCCACTGACCCAATCACGGTTCATCAGCCACCACTACAGATCTTTTGCAGTTTGCTGAACCATGTCAGAGGGACTCCCATAATGCTGCACCCACTGGGACTTCAGGTCCCCCTGCAGAACCTGCATATGCCAATGGGCATGAGTTAGAAGCAGGCTGCAGGGGGCCATGGGGTCCAACAACCTCAAGGTCATTCTCACAGAAATCCAGGATAGAGGCTGAAACATAGCCTGAATAGCCAAGATTCGCCACATGGGAGGATAGGCTCGAAACTGCACTGTGTCCAGCACGGCTCAATGAAAGGGAGCATCTGGGAGGAGTCAGGTGTGACTTTGGCATGTTGGTAGTGAACTCCAGAGAGTGCAGAAAATCTGCCGTAGTGTGGAGGTGGGAGACAATCGCCTGAGGCAAATCCACTTTAAACAGTCAATCGTTGAGGTAGGGAAAGACTGGAACCCCTGACCTCCACAGATGAGCTGCAAATACTGCCATCACTTTCATGAACACTCAAAGGGCATTAGTAAGGCCAAAGGGGAGCATAGCAAACTGAACTGAACTGAACTGAACTCCACTGTGAACTGCAGGTAACATCTGCATGCAAGTAGGACGGGGATGTGGAAATGTGTATCCTGCAAGTTTAATGCTACCTTCCATGCTCCAGTGCTGACAGGACGTGTGCACGTGTGAGCATTTTAAGTTTCTCCTTTTTCAGGAGGAGATTGAGAAGGCGCATGTCTAGGATAGGACAATGCCTCCCTCCTTCCTGGGCATCAGAAAGTTGAGGGAATAGCAACCATGACCTACTTCTGATGCCAGCACACTCTCTATGGCTCCCTTCGCCAAGAGAGCCTGCATTTTTTTTACAGGGCAAGGAGAGGTGGTCCTAAGTGGGTAGCATGAGAGGAGGGATACTCACAAAGGGGAGGGAGAAGCCCCTTTGGATAAACCCAAGTGGTCCGATGATACTGACTGCCAGTGGTGCAGGTGATGGCATATCCTGCTACCCACTGGATGCCTATGATGGATGGAGGGCAAACTAAAGGAGTTCGGAGGGTGAGGCTGCCGGCAGGTGGTGAACTTGCCCGACCTCTGGCTGCCTGTCCCGTGTGGTGTATGGGACCTAAGCCCTTGGACACAAAAATGCTGAGAAGCCTGTTGGCTGTGGTTGCTGGGAGGGTCTGGATGCAGTTGGGGACCCCTTCTGCGGCCACAAAAGGGGCGGAAGGCAGACTGGGGACGGCAAGGGCCCACAGACAAGCCCAAGGACCTGCCCAAAGCTCTGCTGTCCTCCAAATAGATGAGAGCCATAAAAGGGGGGCATGTCCATAAGCAATGCTTGGACATCCTCTGAAAAGCCAGTGGTTCTCAGCCAGGTGTGGTGGCTGCAAGGCCACTGACGATGAAATCATTCTACCCAGCAAGTTGTATTGTCCAGTCCACATGGTATGGTGAACTTTGCTGCATCTCTCCCCTCAGCAAAAGTCTATGACCGTATGCAGCTCTGGCCTCCGATGAGACCACAGGCAACACTTGTGCAGCCAAATCCCAGATTGTATGGGAATATCGGGCCAATAGGCATGGGGAGTTCACCGAATGCAGTGCAAAGCTGGTGGAAGAGAACATTTTCTTGCCAAAGATATCCAGACTCTTGGATTCCCTATCTAGTGGAGTGGCAGGGAACACATTAGGGTTAATCTTAGAGGAAGAGGCTTGGATCACCTAGCTCTCCTGGGTAGGATGCTGAGTAAAGAAACTGGGGTCTTCAGGAGCAGGGCAATAGCCGTGGGCAACGGTCTTATTCTCAGGAGCTTCTGTGCAGGGCTTGGACCAGGCCCAGAGTAGGATGTCAGTAAGGGATTCATTAAAGAGGAGTAAACGTTCGGAAGGGGTGACTTAGGCTGAAGCAGTTCCATCAAGATGTTCTGTCTTGAGTACCACTGTGGGTAGCTGAAAGTCCAAGCCCTCAGCCAGCCTACGCACCACCATAACAAAAGAGGCTTCCTCCTTCATAGCCACAGTAGGAGGAAACCAGGCCCGCTTCAGGCGAGGTATCTAACCCACTAGCCTCTGCCAGTTCCTCATATCAGTTGTCCTCATTATTATCTAGAGGATGCTGCTATCCCATAACAGTCCATCTCCCTCTCCAGGCCTGTCAAATGTGGTCCCAGTTGGCGCCAGAACCGGCGTCAGGGATGTCCTTCTAGTACCCCCATCTTGGAGTCTGGAATGACGATGAGGAGCCGAGGGTGTCAGCACTGGAGTGGGCACTGAGGAAGGTCTTGGTTTCGCCGGCAGCTCCACTCCAGATACAACATGGGATCCATGGGGCCCAACTGATGCTGAGGGTGAACCTTGCTGGTGAGGATCCAGTGGGCCCCCCCAGAGCCTATGAGCCCCAAATACGCTCCAGAAGGGCTGGGCCACCCAAATATGAGTTGCATCGCTTCATAAAGCTCCTTAAGCTGGGTGGGGGACGATGGAACTCTGCGAAAGCCAGGGAAGCAAAGAGCAGACCCTGACTCAGGCTCCCTCGTAGAGCAAGACCTGCAGTGTCAACACTCCCCCCATCGTCAGAAGACTTCGACAAGCACAGCAAAGTCAAATATCTCTTTAATCTCTTGTGCTTGTGGGACTTCTGCTACAACAATCATCAGGTGCGGCTCCACAAATGGTCCCAGTACCTTCCGCGCATTCGGACCCTTGAGCTCTAGTGAGTCATCTGACAGCGGGCAGCGAGGAGCTTGCGGGATCGCTCCCTCAGCACCTTCAGTTTCATGGCACAGCAGCCCTTGGAGTCGTGGTTCCTATCTAAGCACCATAAACACCTAGGTCTGGGTCTGTTACAGACATTTGCCTGTGACAGGCACCACATGGCTTGAAACCAACTAGTTTCTTAGGAGACATCCTGTCTCACCAGAAGAGAAAGTCTCTCAAAAATGTGTCCACCAAAAGTTGAGAAAAAAGCCAGTCCACAAATGACTGAGGGTAGGTTCGACTACATCAGCAATACCTGGCATGGAAAGGAAAGAACTGACATCAGCGCTAGTGTGATGCCCATATAGGTACCACTCACGTCACTGATGGCGCGAATGCTGTTGATGCAGAGTCAAACACCACCACCAACTGGCACGCAGGGGTACTGCTCAAAAATGTCCAGGTCCAGTCTGACGCCTGGGGATTATTCTAAGCTAAGGAATCTGCAGCTAGAAGTCTCTATCTGATTGCAAGGTGATGTTTAATCCTTTAAGGCAAAGTTTAAGATAAGACCGCATACTATGTTAGCACAGGCAGGTGAATGAATAGATACCTTGAGGACTACTGGTTCAGGTTTCTTCTCCAAAATAACGCACCAAAAATACTAGGTGGGTTGCCTCAGCAGGCAGGGAAAAGGACAGACTCCAAAGAGCCTTTTTATTCATGTTTTCTCTCCATAAATAGGCGTCACAAATATGAGTTTGTCTGCTGATGTTCCGCATAATGTGCTGTCCAGATGACATACATTTCAAACACAAGTTATGACTTTCATTTTGCCCTTGTTGTAATCCATATTGGATTAGACCAGAGATGTCCATTAGGAGTAATTAAATAACTGAATAGCACATTTCAGTTTAATTCCACAAGTGTCACTCAGTGAAATTCATCATCTTTCAATTTGCGGAAACACCTCAGGTGAAATTTTCCAATACATCTTTAAAATGTGAATTAGTAGGGGATTTGTGCAAAATGTTCCAGTGAAAAAACTGAAAAGAAAAATACCTAATTTCTCTAATGATCTTTCTGGTGAATACTCTAGTTACCTGCAAATTCATTGCCTTTGCATATCCCAGGTCAAGACTGGACCAGCAGGAAACCTCTGCCATAGCTCTCTGCTACATGTAGGTAGCACAGGCTCCATTTCAATAGTGGAACGTCAGTTCTCCTCTGTTTTTTTTTTTTTTTTTAAGTAGGTAAGTGAATGAAGCTGCAGGAAATGTGTATATATATATATATATATATATCCCCACAATTAAGGTATAATTAGGACAGACTTTGCATAAGAACTGAGTTTTACTAATAACTTTGATGCGTCCTGATGAATCTTCACAAAACTTTACCAAAAAACGTTCATCCACTTCAGCCCCTTCCTGGTATGTTTCAGGGTAATCTGTCAAGCGGGAGATGAGAAAAAGGGAGGGATCTCTACAGCCAAAACAGTATCACAATAAATTTGGCAGAAAGCTAGCTCTTTACGCAAAAACCATGCTTTTTGTAATTTGGTGTAAATCCAGTTAAGTAGTTTTAAAGATATGAAGGTTCAAAATATATGAATATCTAGACGGCTGGACATGTGGGCGTCCCGCAGGCACATAAATAAAAAAACAAAAAAAGTGTTCTGATTGGCCGAGTTGTCCTTTTTTCAGCCATCTTGCTCCCTTTGAAGCTTGTGCCCTGATTGGTTGGCTGCAATCTGAACAAAAAATGTTGTGGCCATTATTACAGAACTTGGGGACTCAATTCCTCAGGAAGTGGGGGATTTGTTGGCACGGCCCTGCAGCCAATCCACATCACACAGTGAGGATGGCCACCCTCAGGAGGTTGGGCACAGTGCCGAGTCACGAGGGGTTGGCATAGTTAAGTATGGAAAAAAAAAATCTTAATTTACATGTAAATAAAGCCCTAAAAAATCCTTTGAAAAACCAAATGTTAAAGTGACATTATAGGTAGGTGTGTTATAAATATCTTACTTTATATTAAAACAAACCTTTAAAAATTCACTGGAAAAAAAAAAAACATTGTAAAGATGTTATATTTACGTGAAAATGTCAGTTAAAATGTAACATTGTAAACTCAAAAAACACAAACTCAGTAGCTATAGTTAACTTAAATAACTATAACGTGCCCTCGCCATGGTCTACTTATGACCTCACATATTACAACATTCATGAAATGTTCTATGACATCTCTGATAACATCACTGATGCCAACTGAAATTACATAACTGATAACATCACTCTGCCCTGTAGCCCCGATGCAGATGGCCAGCCATGCCATGGGGAGGGGGGCGGTCTTGTGACAGAGCATGGCTACAGGTCAACCTCCCCGCTGCACACGGTCGAAGGCTGTACACAACAGGGGGTTGGACTCCTGTGTGGGGCTAGGCATGCCAGGCCTTGCAGCCAGCAACTTGCTGTACAGAGCGAAAGTTGTGCTCAGCAAGAGTTTGGCTGCCTGTGGAGGTTTTGGATGCAGGACTTGTATGCAGACCCTCCGGCCAAACCCTCACTGCACACAGCCAAAGGCCTGCGCAGTGGGGGAGTTGGCTAGATATGAAAAGAAGCAGATATTCACTGAAAAAACAAAAGTTAAAGAGACGTTAGTTAGCTATGGTAATAAGATCTCAGTTTACATTAAAAAGCACTCCAGAAATAAACAGGAGAAAAGCAATGTTTAACGTGACATTTTAGTTAGGTGTTGAACTCAGATTAACAAAAATGAATTTTTCCCGTTATAGATTACACATATTATATCATTCATGTGTTAAATTACATTGATTACATCACCGATGACATTTTAAACGATGGCAGTGATAACATTACTGATAGCATTACAATAATTGCAACACAATCCTATAGGGTTTGTTTACTTGAAGTAATTCAATATGCAAACACCTGAGGACAATTTTCAATTCACTTTAGTGGGATTACCCCCTTAAAGACTTCACATGATTCAAGCCAAGAGGTTCATAGGCATACATTTGCTAGTGAAACAACACCTTCTGTGAAACCCTATGGATAACCCTTAGTAATTTAGTAAAATACACTACAAACGTTCCTGAAATGAGCACAATAGAGTACAACCTTAGAGCCATGCTTTGAACACCAGTGTGAGATAAAGTGTCTAATTGGGACACCTCAATATCCTATATTAATCTTCTCTTTGCAGTGCCTCAAAATCTTTGTCAAAGTTTTTGAAGTAATCATCCACTCCTTACAAATGTCCTCGCTACATAGAGGTTGTGCGTGACACTATATTACAACTGTTTAACATGAGCACATGGCCAGATATTTGCTGGTGGATGATCTATGGTCAACAGCACATTAGACCTTGCTCAAAGGTTTTTGGAAAAGGATTTTGTATTAAGCCACAACCTATTTTCAATCATACCAGTGCAACCCACATCTGGTGCACCCAGCTTATACCTTGATTAACAATGAGCACAACTTCCACTCAAAACTTAAGAGATTTGTTAACGGTGGACCATATAACAGGGGTGTGGAATTTAATAAAATATCTACTTATCCATAGGGCAGGTTGCTTCTTAAATTGACTTGTCCTGTAAAGAAAATCTACTTGTCCTGTTGGTGCCATGTAGTGCGACAACAAATTATGACCAGGTCCCTAATTAGGTCTTGCAATAACAATGACATTTTGTTTTTATTAAAATTCTGTTTTTCTATCAATCGTCTAGCTTTACTGCGAGTGATTGCATACGATCTTCCACAAGGAGTATATTGGCACACAAAGTAGTTTTGTTCAGTGCCAGGAACTACTGTGGCAATCAGTGGTGTAACAAAACTGGAGGGGGCCCCCCTGCAAAGAACATGGAGGGGCCTCCCCTCCAGACTCACTCAGGGCAGGTGCTGTTCTGAGGGGGCCCCTTCGAGGGGGGCTGCCGGGCCTTTGTTACGCCACTGGTGGCAATGTGTGCTTTTTGAGACCAGAAACCTTTTTTTCGTTTTGCCAGTATTTGTTACAATGGTGAGGGCCTGGCAGCTAACACAACAATAAACTGTTACAAAAGCCATGTCAAAACAAGACATGCACTGACAAAACCAAAAGACTCATAAAAAAATGTTGGATCGGTTGGCATTGCCAGTGCTTGTTTATTTTCATGCTTTCCATAATCTTGTCGAAAATGGTTACACTGATTTTTCCTTTAGGAACATTTTTTCGAAATGTTAGTATGCATCAACACATTTAACTCAGTGACGCTTCAAAGAAATAGCACCCAAAATTTCCTACTTGTATTTTTTCTGAACATTAAATTTTGAAAGCAAAGAATCATAACTCTTGCTTACAAGCTTCTGCAAATATTTGCATCTAATCAGAGAGCATTCTGGGAGCATTTTACTTAGCCTCATCTAGTAAACTTTTCAAATATGTGTACACACTTGTTTTCTTTACTGGAATCACTGCCAGTAGTGAAGTGTGACATTAAAACGTTTATTTACAGCACTCACCCTAATAATGAAGGCTTTTCATTAATGAACCATAAAGACAAGTTCGAACAGCATTTTGAATAGACCCACATTACCTGGACTGCAGACAGTTCTTCTCTGTAAACTGGCAGCCAAATGGTTTGTGCTGCAGGGGGTTGAGCCTACTTGTACTAAGGACAAAATAAACATGAAAACGTATTGCACTTCACCAAAGACAATATGTCCCGGGCGTCAGGCGATAGGAATTCCACATCCCCAACATGCCCAACTACACTAGCCTAGAAGGCTTACAGTATTTCTGTGCTATGGACACAGATGTGTACACTCAGTAACTCATGCTGTATATGGCTATGCTGTTATCATTGTTGTTATAAATGATGCTATTTGAAATGTGATCAGTGATGTAATTAATAATGCCATTTAATGCATCATGAATGAAATTATATGTGAGGTCCTAAGCAGTGCATGATGGGGTGCAACTTATAGTCAAGCTCAGTACACTCTAACTGGTGAATTCCACTGGCGTTTGTTTTTTTTAAAGTACATTTTCTATCTCATTTTAACACTTAACTTTAATGTCACTTTAACCTTTGTTCTTTCAGTAAATATATATAAAAAAGTAATATACGTAGACATAAATATGGAAAATATCCTTCTTTTAGACAATGAGGAGGGAGGGCTGGTGAGAAATTTGCAGCTAGAGCAAGTATCCACCAGAAAAATCGTTACTGAAGGCAAGTAACTTCCTCCTGATGGATAATTTTATCTGCAGATTCCTAATCATGAATAGATTGCCAAGCAATGCTAGAAAGACAGCAGGTATGAAAGCCTATATAATGAAATCCTACAGTACTGAACATGCGAAATGCCCATCCCTCCTCACCTCAGAGTTCAAACAGTACTGACTGGAGAAAGTGTGGAGGGATGCAGACAATGCAGTTTATATGTTCACCACTGGTATTCCTCTCACTAGGGCTGGTGTGGAATATTTTGCTCTCTGAAATAGTGAGTTAAGATTCTCTCAGACGGATCCTTCTTTGCTACAGCACAGAAAATCTTTAAGCACAAGAGAACCCAATAAAAGAGGTTTCTTTTATGCACCACATTTCCCTTCCTTTTGCCTGTGTAACCTTCAAAGAACTGATCTGATCTCTTTTTGTGCGGTCAATGCAGAAGATGGATACACCTCTATGGCCCAGCATGTGCACCTGCTCCTCCTTCTTTGTTGGATATGGTGTGGGATAAAAGCTGGGCACAGTGATAGATTGACCGAGATGGAAAGGAGACACCACCTTAAGTAGTAAAGGCACCTTCCATCAGAGCATTAACTTGTCCGGGAAGAAACATGTAAAATGAAGACAAATACTGAAGGTCTGGAGTTGGCTAATGCAACAGGCCGAAGTAACAACAAACAAAAATACCATTCTGAAGAATAGGAACTGCTGTTGGCAACTGTGCAGAGGCTCAAGTGGTGGCCCCATCAAAAAAGTTAGAACCAAGCTCAAATCTCGTGGACAAACAATAGAAGGGGATGGCAGAAATACCATTTGTGAGCCGCTTCAAAATGTGAACCATCACCGGTGACATGAATAGAGAATGTTGATCTGGGTGCCAGCAGCACATCCCTGTTGGGTGAAAGACAATGCTAGCTGCAGGATATCGGCTAAGCTTGTTTTTAGTGGGTTAATATTGTAACTTGAACACCAGGAAACAAATTTGTGACTTGTGATAACATACAGATTTATCTGATGGTTGATAAATTGATAACACTGACTACTTCCGGTGGAAGACAAAAGACACTCGCACCCAATCTCCTGGCATGAAGGTTTAGAGTTTGGAGTCTAGAATCTGCCCTCTTGATCGGGTGAGGAGAATCAGTCTGAGTGGATGTCGAGATGGAGCAAATAGTGATAGGTGTAGAAAGTCTGTGTACCACACCCGTCTCTGTCAATCTGGGGCAATGAGGATGGCATGGGCCCGGTCTTGGTAAATCTTCCCCAAAACTAAAGGAAACAAGGGTATTGGAGGAAACGCATAATGAAGCAGAAAATTCCACTTCAACTGAAACGCATCTCCCAAAGGCAAAGAACATCAGACAGATGGTATTTTTGCAAGTGGCAAGGTGGCATACCTGAGGGATGCCTCATCAAGTGAACAGTCCCTGAACCACCTACAGGTGAGGAAGCCAATCATGATACACAGGAAGTCGTCAGATGAGACTGTCAGCTGTGATGCTGAGCAAGCCGGCTAGGTAGCTGGCAACCAACCAAATCCCTTGAAGGTATGTCCATGACCAGAGTCTCCGGAAATCTGGACCAATTCACCGTGAAGGGACATGAGGAAGACTGATATATAAACTCTGCTTCTTTGGAGACCAAAGGCCTCTGATCTCAAGAACCCTCAGAAGGCATCAGTCACAATTGGGGTCACTGCCAGCCGGGGACACAATGACCAAAACTGCCACACTTCCAAGTGCTTCTCTGTTTCCCACCAGGCTAAATCTGGTGCAGTGCTCTTGGAGATTACAATTGAGTACATTAGATCTCCCTAATGTTGGAACAACTGTCTTTGGAGGTAACAATGGAGAGACCTCATCAGCCAGCTTGCATGAATGACCAAGGCGATGCATGAGTGACCAAGGGGATACCTGAGGCCAAAGACTAAACTGGGTCAGAAAAGTCCGGACTGAAATACAAGCACCTGTTTTAAACAGCAGAACCATGTTCCGAATGTACAGAATCCACTGTGGACGAGGGAATGCTTGGAGTACGGTATTATCCAGTACAGCCCCTATGAACAGGAGGCACTGCATGAGCTACAGGCGAGACTTGGTGTTAGACAAATGGGGTTCTTCCATTTAAGCAGGCATATAAACATTGAGGAGGCTGCTTTCTATGTGGGCTTGCGTTCAATCTTTATTTTGACTGTTTGCATAACTGGAGCAAACAAAAAATATTCTTTAAGATTATCCTGTCCGCTAGGTAGTTAGTTGTTGTGTAATTGGAAGATTAGCCAGTTTTCACCATGCTACTATTATAACTTGTCTTTTCTTCTCCCTTTTCCTTCCCAGGTGCAGGCCAGACAGGATGGACATGCAAGAGAAAAGAAAGTTTGGTAAGTAACTGAGTTTTAATACGTTCTGTTTTTATCCCCCGTTTTCTCCTCCCGCTACAATACCTGGGATTTCTTTCACTTTCCTATTCTTCAGTTCTCCTTCTTTTACCCTCTCTAGTTCCTTTTAAACAACCCCGCCCCACCAAAAAATAAATAGGAAAATCTCTTTGTGCCAGTGCTCCCCAAGCTCTCCCTTTGTACTTTCTTCAGATCAGAATAGAATAGTTAATAACCAAACTCTTGCCAACTTGCCAGAATGAAAGGGAGAAAAACAATAATAGTAATAATAATAATAATAATAATAATAATGATGATGAAAAGTTTAAATGCTGTTCTGCCTTTGGGATAATTTTGATAACTATTGCTGTATCGGCAATAACCTTGGGGTTGTATTATGAGCAGTTTAAAATATCCTTGCAAATTATGACTCCCTCCTCTGTGTGCTCTGCATCCAACTTTTAAACCGGGCATCCATCTCGGATAGCCATACCTTTACAGGAGCGCCTCTTGTCGCAACGTGGAATGGGAGCCACTGGTCTAATGACTTTCACCTCCGCTCTTTGGAGAGCTCTACTGAGGCTATTCCATGGACATCTGACCTGGTCTCCTCTCCCAGAGCTCAATCTTCGGCTTCAGTCTTAGTTCTCCTGCTTTCAGTCCTTCTTCTCTGTTGGTGTCGTTTCCCCCTTCTCTCTGTTTTCTTCCTATTTCGCTTTTAAAGTCTAGAGGGGAAGAGACAGTAGTCTTCCTTTATAGTCTGTCTCAATTTATTTGTTTTTTTGCCCATCTTCACAGTTAATTCTTGTTTCTCTTCCCACAGAAGGCAGTGCATTGTGAGGCGTCATAGAGAACAGGACGTCAGGTATGTTGTATTTCTTGTGACACTTCGGTACACTGACTGAAAACTTGAAGTCAAACAACAGAAACATTGCCCTTTACAAGTGGTGCAACACAAACTGCTACAAACCGGGTTCAGCAACCATTCGTCTACGGAAGGAAACACAGCAGCTCCGGAGAAGCGCTTTCAAAACCATTATTACCTTGGCGAAGACCTGTGGAGCCGATGTGAGGCTGAATGGAAGGTCTGCAAACTAGTAGTGAGTGGACCCCACTATGAATCTCAGATACTTCTCATGCAACCACAGGATTGGGATGTCAGGGTAGGTATCCTGAAAGTCGAGAGATACCATCCAGTCTTCTGCAGCCAGTGCCAGAAGGACCTCAGATAGAGACATCATAATTAATTTCTCTTATTACTCCTTGTGTAAGAAGAGATTCAAGAGCCTAAGGTCTAGGGCTGGATGAAGACCGCTATCCTGTTTGGGGATCAGGAAGTACCAAGACTAGCACCCCTGTCTTTTTTGTGCTTTGGTACCAACACCACTGCTCCCTTTTGCAGCAGGGGTGCCACTTCCAGCTGCAGGGTGTCCAAATGTTCTTCTGATTGAAAGAACTATTGGGAAGGTATTTTGGGGATGCTGTTGGAAGGGAAGGGTAAACCCCTTTTCTACTATTTTTAAAAACCCATTGGTTTTAAGTAATTACCTTACGGACTTGTAGAAAAGAGGTAATCCATCCTCTGGCTGTACACATTTCTTCACGGCCAGACTACTGTGAATTTTCTGCTTTTGCCAGGGCAGAGAAATAGGAGAACTTACGTTGTTTTACACAGCTTTTTCCCCAGCCTCTCTAAGGGTGCATGAGGGGACTGCAGTGTTGTTCACGATGTAAATTGGCATTATCTTTAGGGAAAGCCTCTAGAAAAAGGTTTTGGTTTGCGAAAAGTGTCTCTCACTGATGCTTGGAGATGTAAAGACCTAGCTGTAAATTCACTCTCCTTGAACCTTTCTGAAGCAGAATCCGCTTTTGTGGTAGGGGATCTGGCACACATGGGTGCGTGACAAGTCATGTTTTCAATTTTACCTGCACCAACACACACTGCCTGCAATGGCAGCAGTGTGTGCCTTTAATGAAGGATCCCTGGGGGTGGCAAAACTGGTGCTGCAGCCCTCAGGGACCTTCCTTAGTACCCTAGGCACCAAGGGTACCTTTTACTAGGGACTTGCAGAGGGTGCTAAACAGTGTGCTAACTGTGGAGAACAACTGTGCAGTTTTGGGAAAGAGGTCCGGCACTGGGGACCAGGTTAGCATGCACCCAGTGCACTTTCAGTCGAAATCACATCAGATAAAAAGTGAGGGCTAACCATGCCAAAAGGGTGCTTTCCCACAGCAAGTGAGAACCAGATTCAGGTCCCACTGCAGCATAATGAAAGGCAAAGGTGGGGTGGGGGGGCATTTGTACCAGCCCTTTCAGAAACCTATTTACAATAGGCAACTTAAATAAGAGAGCTAGTCGGGCAGCCGTCGGAAGGTGCATACAGCAAAGAGATAATCCTTAAGCGTGCCCATAGCAGAGCCTGCTGGGCAAGGGTAAGAATAAAGAGAAGAATATTAGAAAAAGAGGCAGAAAGAGGGTAGATACACTTTTCTGTACAACATTTTACAAATTTCTGCCATCGGCATGTGTATACCGTTTTAGTAGAGGAATGCCTGGCTGCCAAGATAACGTTACAGACTTCGGGAGAAAGGTAATATCCTATCTACTATCTCTGCTCAGTCTCCATGCAAGGAGGCAGAGAGTTGACAGGTTCAGGCAGAAAACTCTTCCCTGCTGCTGCAACAGAAGGCAGCCTGATCGGAGGATCGATGCTCATTTTCAGAAGCTCGGGATACCAGACTCTCCATGCCCAGTCCGGAGCCACAAGGACGACTTGGGCCCAGTAGTTCCTGATCTTCTTGAGAATTCTGGGCAAAAGTGGTATGGGCAGAAAGGCACACAGGAGCACTGAACCCAACTTGAGACGAAAAGCCACTGTGGAAACTCCAACACGCAAAACTGCTGACACTGCCCAATCTCTTCAGAGGCGAACACATCTAACAAAGGCTCTCCCCACTGCTCAAAGAGTCCTTGTGCCACCTCTGAATGGAGAGACCATTCATGATCCGGTAAGCATCGACAACTGAGTTTGTCCGCCCTGGCATTCTGAGAACCTGCCACATGTTGAACCTTCAGGGTTATGCCTTGCTGTTCCAGCCATGTCCTGAGAAGCAAGTCCTCTTGACAAAGGTTCCATGACCCTACCCTGCTTGTTACAGTACCACCTGGCAGTGCTGTTGTTCATGGACACCTGCACTAACTTCCCTTTGACAGAGGAAAGAAATGCTTTCAATGGTAGCCGAATCGCACGGTGCTCCAGCAAGTTGATGTGGAACCCGGATTCCGCTGGAGACTAGAGTACTATGATCTTCACCTCTTCCAGATGGCCACCCCAACCCAGAAGTGACGCATCTGTCACTACTGTCAGATATGGTTAGGGAAGGGAGAGGAGTCTGCTTTTGACCCAATCACGGTTCATCAGCCACCACTGAAGGTCTTCTGCAGTTCCTCCAAGATCTGGATCATGATGGAGAGATTCCCCTGATGCTGCGCCCACTGGAACTTTAGGTCACACTTCAGAGCCTGCATATGCCATCTGGCGTGATTTACCAGCAGGATGCAGGAGGGCATGAGGCCCAGCAGCCTCAGAGTCAGTGCCAGTGTCACCAAAATCCAGGACAAAGGCTGAATCATCGGTATCATAGCCTGAATATCCTGGACTTGCTGCTCGGGAGGATAAACCCGAAACTGCACTGTGTCTATAACAGCTCCAATAAAAGTTAGCATCTGACGTTTATAGTGAACCTAAGCAAATGCAGGAGGTCCGCCGCAGTCTGAACGTGGGAGATGACAGCCTGTGGCGAGCCTGCCTTCAATAGCCAGTTGTCGAGGTATGGGAAGACTGAAACACCTGACCTGTGTAGATAAACTGTGACCACTGCCATCACCTTGGTGAACACCTAAAAGGTCCTGGTAAGGCCAAAGGTGAGCTCATGGCCTACCTTGAACTGCAGGTAATGCCTGTGGGCAGGCAGGATTGGGATGTGAAAATAAGCATCCTGCAAGTCCAACACTACCAACCAGACTCCTGGGTCTAGGGCAGACAAGACCTGAGCCAAAGTGAGCATCTTGAAGGTCTTCTTTTGAGGAAGAGATTGACGGTTTGGAGGTCTATAATAGAGCAAAGGCTCTTGTTCTTCTTGGGAATCATAAAGTAGGTGGAATAACAACCACTGCCTACTTCTGATACTGGAACACTCTTTATAGCTCCCTTGGCCAAGAGAGCTGTAACTTCCTCTCAGGGATAAGACAGATGATCCTCCACCAGCTGTTCTTGTGTTGGCGGTATTGGGGGAGGGAAAGGGAGGGAGTAGCCCTTCAATGATCTGCAAGACCCATTTGTCCGATGTAAAGGACTGCCAGTGGAGGAGATAATGTTGGATTGTCCCTCCAAATGAGCACCCATGGTCCTGCAGAATCAAACTAGGACAGTTTAGAGGCTGCAGCTGCCAGTGGGTTGATGGTGGATGATTTCTGGCTACCAGACCCACGGTGTCAGAATGCATTGCGTCCTTGTCCTCGCACAGCTTGGGAAGCTTGAACAGGATGGTGGCTGGCATAGGGCTGGCGCAGTGGCATGCCCCTTCTGTAGCCAAGAAAGGGAAGAAACGCAGACTGGGGTTGAGGTGCCACTGAGAGGCCCAAGGACTTGGCTGTAGCCTGTGAATCCTTGAAGGGCTGTAGCACTGAGTCCGCCCTTTTCACCAAAGAGACGAGTCCCGTCAAAGGGCATGTCCATGAGGTTGGCCCGGACATCACCCGAAAAGTCAGATGTTCTCAGCCAGGCATGGAGCCTAAAGGGCACTGTCGATGAAACCGCTCCACCCAGTGACTCAGTTGTGTCCAAACCACACCTAATGGTGAACTTTCCTACGTCTCTTCCGTCTTTCACTGCTTGTGAGAGGCTGGCCTGAGCCTCCTCTGGGACCTGTGGCAGCACTTGGGCAACCATACCCCACAAGGTATGGGAATAACAGCCCAACAGGCAGGCGGTGTTCACAGACTGCAATGCTAGGCTAGTGGAAGAAAACATTGTCTTATCTAAGGTATCCAGTGTCTTGGAATCCTTGTATGGGGGAGCAGCAGGGAAAGGGCCATGGGAAGTTAAGGCTTGGACTACCAAGCTCTCCGGGGTGGGGTGTTGAGTGAGTAAACTGGGAACACCTGGGACAGAGCGATAGCGGCAAGCGATTCTGTTAGTTACAGTAGTCCCTGTGCTGGGCTTGGACCAAGTTGCCAAAAAGACATCAGTCAGAGCTTTATTAAAGGGTAATAGGGGTTTGGATGAGGAAATCCACGGCTGAAGACCTTCAGTCAAGAGGTTAGCCTTGACCGCCACTGAGGGAAGTTTGAGTTCAAGGACCTCTGCTGCCATCTTCACCACCATTGTGTAAGATGCCCCTTCCTCTGTAGCCCTTGTTGGGGGGGAGAGAGCAAGCCAGTATCTGGAGATGTGGCCAGTCCAATGCAGTCTCCGAATTCCACATACAAGTCCAGATTTTCCCTAGGTCTGTGTGTGTAACTGGTATCCCAATGGGTCCAGCGACCCCTCCCACTCTTCCCCCATGCCTGCCTGCTCAGAAAATGCACAGGCAATGACTTAGAGAGAAAGGACCCTGTCAATGCCAGAACTGATGTAAATCAACACCGCTCTGACACGTTCAGGATGAGAATGGGGCTGGCGGCGCCGGTATCATCGGTGTCGGAATCAGTGCTGGAGAAGGTCGTGTTGGCACCAATGTGGGACCCTTGACCCTGCTCCAGACAGGTTGCTCCCCTTTCACCGCTGCATCCAGGTGCCCAGGTGCCCAGGTTTTTGCTTTTTTACATTTTTTACTTGTTGTTCCCGGCCCTTGCCGCTCCGTCCCCGCGGCCCCGCCCCCTCCCTCCACTTCAGTTCTTTCCGTTTCCCGCCGCTGCGTCCCTCCGGCCTGCCCCCCTGCTCTCCCATTCGCTGTCTCCCCTCCCTCCTCCCTGTTGCCACTCCCTCCCACCTCCCCTCATATGGCAGCCGCGGCGCAGTAGGGAGAGCGACCCTTGGCCCTGCTCCAGGCAGGTCGCTCACCTTTCACCGCTGCATCCAGGTGCCCATGTTTTTGCTTTTAAACTTTTTTTACTTGTTGTTCCCGGCCCTTGCCGCTGTGTCCCCCGTGGCCCTGCCCCCCTCCCTCCACTTCAGTTCTTTCCGTTTCCCATAGCTGCATCCCACCCCCCTGCCCTCCCATTCGCTGCCTCCCCTCCCTCCTCCCTGCTGCCACTTCCTCCCACCTCCCCTCATATGGCAGCCGCGGCGTGGTAGGGAGAGCGACCCATGACCCTGCTCCAGGGAGGTCGCTCCCCTTTCACCGCTGCATCCAGGTGCCCAGGTTTTTGCTTTTAAAAACATTTTACTTGTTGTTCCCGGCCCTTGCCGCTGCGTCCCCACAGCATCGCCCCCCTCCCTCCACTTAATTTCTTTACGCTTTCCGCCGCTGCGTCCCCACCCCCCTGCTCTCCCATTCGCTGCCTACCCTCCCTCCTCCCAGCTGCCACTCCCTCCCACCTCCCCTCATATGGCGACCCTTGACCCTGATCCAGCCAGTTCGCTCCCCTTTCACCGCTGCATCCAGGTGCCCAGATTTTAGCTATTTTTTTTTTTTACTTTTACTTGTTGTTCCCGGCCCTTGCTGCTGCGGCCCCGCCCCCTCCCCACTCTCCACTTCAGTTCTTTCTGTTTCCCGCCGCTGCGTCCTCCCCCATCCTCTCCCATTCGCTGCCTCCCCTTCCTCCTCCCTGCTGCCACTCCCTCCCACCCCCCCTCATATGGCAGCCGCAGCGTGGACGTGCAGCGGACGCGCTGCTGGCGCACCAAAGGCATGCCTAAGGCAAGCCTGTCTGCCCCCGTCCGCGCCCAGCGCCAGTCCTCCTGGCCCTCGCACCCTCCGCACCACCAATCACCACTACACAGCCAATGACCTCCACGACCTCAATCCAGGACGCTCCTCCACCTGCTTCCAGGACGCTCCTCCACCTGCTTCCAGGACGCTCCTCCACCTGCTTTCAGTCCACTCCAAAGCACACCAAAGGACCCTTCTCCTGCAGAGCCTACAACTTCACCTGCACCCTAACCACCAAGCTCCGACACAGAGCCGCAGACAACCACCTCAGCCGCAACCTGCTCAACACCCGCTCTGTCCACAAGCATGCAATCTAACTATGGGACCTACTGACCTCATCATCACCCGACGTCACATTCCTCACCGAAACCTGGATGAATTCGGCCTCGGAACCAGACATAGCCATAGCCATACCTGAAGGCTACAAGGTCACTAGAAGAGACCGTACCAACAAACCAGGAGGAGGAATCGCCATAGTCCACAAAAGCACCATCAGAGTCTCCACCAGCTCCCACGACACCAACTCCGCCGAGCACCTCCAATTCAAAATCCATGTCAACGCCAACACCACCCTCAGAGGAACACTGGTCTACAGACCGCCGGGCCCTCGACCCCACTTCTGCGACGACATCGCAGACATCATCAGCCCCCAAGCCCTCACCTCAACTGACTACATCCTCCTCGGCGACCTGAACTTCCACCTAGAAAACAACGATATCAACACCACCAACCTACTCGACAACCTCGGCCTCAAACAACTCGTCACGTCGCCCACCCACACAGCAGGACACACACTCGACCCCATCTTCTCAGCCTGCAACCACGTCTCCTTCAGCCACACCACCGAACTCACCTGGACCGACCATCGCTGCATCCATTTCTCCTTTCAGAAGCCGGTCACTCACCACCTCACCGTTCAACCCCCCCGCCGCTATTGGAACAGAATCTCAACAGAACAGATGATCTCCACCCTAGCCCCGGCACCTCCTTCTAGGACCCGGGACCCCAACTCAGCCTCAAACCAACTTGCATCAATGGATAGACGACTGCGCCAACACCCTCGCGCCACTCAAACAACCCTCGGACATCCACCACAGACCCAAGGCCAGCTGGTTCACCCCCGACCTACAGGCCTCCAAACGGGGATGCTGAAAAAATGGAGAAGACCTGGCCCCTTCGTACCTACCAAATCCAGCCACATCGCCCTCAAGACTGCCATTCACACGCATCACCAGCTGATCCGCACCACCAAAAGAACCTACTACAAAAGCTGCATAGACAGACACCAATGCTCACAACAGCAGAGAGCTCTTCGGTGTTATCAAAGAACTCTCCAACCCCAGGCCTTGCTCCTACGATCCCTCGCCATCAGAGGAGCTCTGCAACTCCCTCGCCACTCACCTCCGTCGGAAGATCGAAGACATCCACGACAGCTTCAAACCCCAGACCCACCAGCCAACCACAGACACCCATGAACCCAACGCACTAAGCAACGTTAACCCTCTATGCGCCTGGATCCACATCAACAATGAAGACACCATCAACACCATGGCTTCCATCCACTCCGGGTCCCCCTCGGACCTCTGCCCACACCAGATCTTCAACAACATCATCGCCCCCCATCTCCGTGCCATCATCAACAGCTCCTTCGAGACAGCCACCTTGCCGGAGAGTTGGAAACACGCCGACGTCAACGCCCTATTGAAGAAACCCAAGGCGGACCCAGATGACCCCAAAAACTACCGGCCCATCTCCCTCCTCCCCTTCCCAGCAAAGGTCATTGAGAAAATCGTAAACAGCCAACTATCCCGCTTCCTGGAAGACAGCAAAGCGCTCGACACCTCCCAATCCAGGTTTCGCAAGAACCACAGCACAGAGACCGCACTCATTGCTGTTACAGATGACATCAGGACCATGCTCGACAAGGGCGAAACCGCAGCGCTCATCCTCCTGGACCTCTCCGCAGCATTCAACACAGTTTGTCACCACACCCTCCGAACTCGCCTCCACAATGCCGGAATCCGCGGCAAGGCCCTCGAATGGATCTCCTTATTCCTCTCCGGCAGAACCCAGAGAGTCCACCTTCCACCCTACCTGTCCGAATCCTCCAAAACCATCTGTGGCATCCCCCAGGGATCCTCCCTCAGCCCAACACTCTTCAACATTTACATGGCTCCTCTCGCCAACATCGCAAGATCCCACCACATCAACATAGTATCCTATGCAGACGACACCCAGCTAATCATCTCCCTCACGAAAGACCCCACAACTGCAAGAAACTACCTCCACAATGGACTACATGCCATCGGCAACTGGATGGAATCAAGCCGCCTCAAGTTAAACACAGACAAAACAGAGATCCTCATCTTCGGCAGCAACCCCTCCGCTTGGAACGATTCCTGGTGGCCTACCTCCCTAGGAGCTGCACCCACACCTACCACCCAAGTACAAAACCTGGGAATTATCTTGGACTCAGCATGACCCAGCAGGTCAATGCAGTCTCCTATTCCTGCTACAACACCCTTCGCAAGTTCCGCAAGATTTTCAAGTGGAATCCCATCGAAACCAGAAAGACTGTCACCCAAGCCCTGGTCAGCAGCCGACTGGACTACGGCAACGCACTCTATGCAGGAAACACGGACAAACTTCAAACGAAAATGCAACGCATCCAAAACGCCTCTGCCCGACTCATCCTTGACGTCCCACGTGGCGACCACATCTCTGCCCACCTCAGAGACCTACACTGGCTACCCGTATCGAAGAGGATTACCTTCAAACTACACACCCACGCACACAAAGCCCTCCACAGCACAGGCCCGGCCTACCTCAATGACAGACTCACCCTCCACACTCCCGTCCACCAGCTCCACTCCGCCAGCCTCGCCCTCGCCTCCGTCCCCCGCATTCACCGCACCACCGCCGGAGAAAAATCCTTCTCTCACCTAGCCGCCAAGACCTGGAACTCCCTACCGCTCTACTTGCGCCAGACCCAGGACCTCCTGACTTTCAGGAAACGCCTCAAAACATGGCTATTCGACCAGTAGCTCCCCCCCCCAGTGCCTTGAGACCCTAATGGGTGAGTAGCGCGTGTTATAAATCTCGTGATTGATTGATTGATCCGAGATTGGATCCGTTAGACCCCATCGAAGCCGAGGCCAGAGCCGTTGGCTTGAAACCTGATGGGGTGTACTCTGACCCCACGGGGCCCGAAGGATCTCTAGAGTGGTCAACCGGCTCAAATACGCAGTGTTGGGCCTCATAAAACTCCTTTACTTGAGAAGGGGTCACTCCAGCTGCCAGAAACGGGGGGAGGCACAGCCGACATATGAGCTGAGGTCTAAGGCTGTTTCGACTTCTTTTATTTGTGCCTCTTCCTAGAGTGTCCAAAGAACCTCGAGTGAGAGGAAGAGGATTTGGGGCTCCTGGAGCGGGCCCGTGACCTTCTTCTCTATTGGGACCGAGACCTCTTAGGAGTCACGCTAACCGGCGTTGACTGCTGGACCACAAAACATCTTTAGGGACCGCTCCCTCAAAGCTTTCGGTGCCATGGCCCGGCAGTACGAGCACAACTTTGGGTCACGGTCGCCCTTGAAACACAATAAACATACTAAGTGCAGGTCTGTTACCGACATGGCGCTGTGACAGGCACCACACTGCTTAAACCCTACCTTCCTTGATGACACTCTCAATACTCTTCAAAAAAAATAAAAAGGCCTGTCAAAAAAAGAAAGAGAGGTTTGCTCTTCTCTGGATCAGAGCTAACTGGTGCAGAAAGAAAAGAACTGACGTCTGCATGCCTGGGTGGTGCTTATACAGCTGACAGCGACGTCACTTCTGGCGCCAACGATGCTGCTCGAAACTGAACAAAGACACCTGACAGCGTGCAGAGGTACTGCTCACAAAAAGGTTTCTGGTTCCAGTCTGACGCCTGGGAAATTCAAAGGTAAGGAATCTGCAGCTAGAAGTCTGTATCAGACCATCTAATTGTTTTGATTCTGTATCTAAGGAATAAGGGAGGAAGACACTCAGGTTTAATCTAGTGCTGGATGAGGCCTAAATCACTAAGCTCTCAGGAGAGAGGTGAAGGCAAAGACAGGATGTAACATTAGGTTCTGGCCTGTATGTACATGCAATAGCTCTATTCACTCCTGAAGAAGTGGTAGGGTGTGACCAAGTGTCACTCACTGCCTTTATCAACGCTTCCTTGAAGGGGAGCAGGGCTCATTAGATGGAATTGATGTTTGTTGAACATCTGTCAAAATGTCAGGACAATGCTTTACTGAGGGAAGGGGAAGTTCTAATGTTGCTGCCACTTTTTTCAGAACTAAATGAAGAGAGGCTATTCCTGATGGAGCTGGGGCTGTATCTATATCTATTTCAGAAGTGCAAAACCCACTGGTTCCTTGAAAAGTTGTGTATCTGGTAGGGAGTAGGGAAGGACACTGAAGGGACTTCAAGCTTTGTGTGGGCCTGATCTTGAGCTGAATCTGATTCAAAATGATTATGAGTACAATCCCAATAAACACTCAGTAATGTTCCTCCTCAAGGAGTCTTTTTATATCCCTTCTCTGCCTTACTTTTTTGACTGGGGTTAAAAGTAGCTTGTGTGATCATAGCATCAGTTGGCGCGTCAATCTTGACTTCCCGGCCAGTAGTGAACTGGTAGCTAGGAAAGGAAGCAGCACCGGAATGACACCCACTGGAGGACACAGTTCCAATGGAACAATCAGTGTTGGACGGGAGCTGATTGTAACCCCATATAGACCTATCGGGCCAGATAGCATGCCGTGGGAGAGTGGCTAAGTTTTCAAATATTTCCAGCATTGCTTGGAGGAATGATGCTGAATCTGTTCCTGGGTCTGATCACTCAAGGTAAACTGTTATCTGTACTGAGATAGGGTGAGGCAATGGAGGTAGTAATGTCAGTATAGTCAGCGAAGCAAGTTGAGGGGGCAACTCCACTAACTGTGGCTTCGGCGAAAATGGAGCTGTGAAGAGGGCTTAGCAGGAGTCCCAACTTTGGATGTGGATCTTCTAGATGAGGAGTGCTTCTTCTTTTTGTGGGGACACCTTTTACCTCCTCAAACATGTTGATAAGGGGGAGGAGCAGGAAGGGGACTTGATTTAATCCTGGCCCTAGAAATAGATCTAGTGCAATGACAAAGTCTCCTGTCGCCTCTCACCTTGGCAATAAAAAGTTTGGCCTCTTGTTCTTATTATTGCCTTCAGATTAATCTTCAGGCAAAGATCACACCTCGACAAATCGTGTCTTGAGCTGAAACACCATAAACAAGGGTCGCGAGGATCTGTGAGGATCTGCAACGGACACTAGGCTATCCCATTTTTTCAGGCTTAAACCCTGAATACTTAAGAGTGTGACATTTTCACCTCCAGTGCACCAAAGCCCCGGATCTGCAGCAAAAGATGAGGAAAAAATGGAACTGACATTGAGGAAACAAGTTGAGTGCTTTACGGCTCCAGTGACATCACCTCAACTCCAGTTCCGGAATCGAGATATGCTGGTGCCACGCCCCAGTGCCAGATAGCTACGGCAAAGCTTTCTGAATGAAGAATTGGCCTTGTTTCGTCAAAAGTGAGTAACCTGCAGATAGAAGTATCCATTAGAAAAAGTAGACTAGGAGATTTTTCTCAGCAAAATATATTGCTAACAACTACAATTTTCAAGTTGACGTTTTGCTAATTGTTTTTATGAAGATAATTTCCTGGAGAAATAAGTTTTCAAAGTCAATTTACAGGTTATTTTCTCTCTCAACCCTACTTCTGCAAACTTTTCAAATTTCATTAAATTTATTAAGTTCTCCAAAGACTTTAAATTATTCTCTCGAAGAGAAGCGTATTTTCTGGAAGAGAAATCTTGCTATTTCCCAAATTATTCGCTGGAACACTAAAAACTTGGGATTGTGTGTGGACGTTTGTAACATTAAGGAGACTGTCAAACCAAAGCACTGATTTCATAGTGGTGGATGAACTTTTTCTTTTTACTTGGTCCCTTCATGTTTCCATCTTTTTGGGTACCCAGTAGTAATAAGGTAATTGAAGGCAGGGTTACAGCAAACGTGCTGGCGGGTAGTTTGTGAACACAGAGCATGTGCTCACAAAAGGTACATGTTTGTCCTGGCCAATGTGGTGGGCCGGCATCTCTCTCTCCAGGAAACATGTTTTTGAAAAGCCTCAGATATATCCTCAGCAGTGGTGTATTATTTAGATAGAAATAAGATCAAGGAGATGAGCAAAGTAACATTTATGTGTACCAGAAGAGATGTACAAAAACAAAGAGGGAGAAAGAGGTTGTGGGGCTGGGTCTGTCCTCCTTATAGCCTATATAACATTACAAAACAGGCCCAGCTAAAAGAACTACCACAGGATGGATAGGAAAATTGATTTTCCTGTTAGAAAAACCCTCACTCACCAGTGTTACCCCTTGTGGCATGCTTCATCATTGGATTTCTTCCCGTTTTGCTACAGTAACTCCTAGTAATTCCAATAGATTTTTTGGAGGTGGTATAATTAAAAAGGGGCTGCAGAAGTGGGGGATGTAAAGATGTAAATACGTGAAACACACCAAACGTGTTTACATGTTTAAAAGTTTTAAATGTAGTATGTCTTGTACTGTTGATTGTGGGAGTACTTTATTCTCTCAGTCCTGATATTCACGAGTGCTGTTTCCCACAAGTGGGGTGCAGTTTGCAAATAGGTGGCCCCACACACACAAACAACATATATAGCGGCCCTTTACAAATGGGGGCTATGAGAACTATGCCTCTCTTTGTATTTCCACAGGTATCAATGACGGACACCATAAACGATAGGTATTATTTATGCTTTCATTAGAGGTAGTCAGACAAGGAGTGGCACCAGGGAGTCCACCTTGGTCCTGAAGAGGAGCCTAGGGGTAAGGCTCCGAAACATGTAGACTAGGAAGTCAGGTACATTACATCCCCGAATTCTGCATCCCCTTTTTAATCATACCGCCTCCAAGAGATGTATTAAATCATTGGAATTACTAGGAGACAGGTATTTTTAATTCACCCAAGACCCCACCACTCCTATCCCTCCTGTGATTCACATTGACAAGACTACATCAGTGCTCCCACGTATCCCGTAGGTCATAGCACGCCCGTTCCGTAGCGGAATAGGAAGAAACCCAATGATGAAGCATGCCACCATGGGGTAATCCTGATGGGTGAGGGTTTTTCTAACTGGAAAATCCATTTTTCTATCCATTCTGTGGTAGTTCTTTTAGCTGGGCCTCTTTTGTAAGAGATGACTAAAGAAGATACAAATAGCCTTGGAAAAGGTTGGCTGTTTTTGTGATCCAAGTAAACTCAGGCAATAGGTACACAACAGAAGGGAAAAAAGGAAGATCTGGCATGAACAAGAAACTACCTAAACCAACTACTTTCTTGGTGTGATCCAGGAGAGATCCAGGAGAGTCCTTTCTTGTCACCTTCAGAGGATTCAAGACTGACCCTACATAGATTCAAATTATGACGTGCAAATTTTCGCAGCAAAGCATACTTAAATTATAGCTGGAGATCAATTAGGTTAATTGGTCTAGGAGTCTACTAAAGAAGTAATGTTTGACAGGCTATAAATAACAGATCCGAAGCACCAGCTGACACTTTAATAATCAAGAGAGTCAGAGCGGGAGGACATATAAAAATGCCAATAAAAATGAGCCAAAACATTTTGAAAGGGACTTGTTTCCATTACCAAGACAGAATAGGGAATCACAACATCAACTGACAAATCATAGTGAGAAACAAGTACACCATAGAATGTCCTCAGATGTTTAAGATAAAATGGACAAATCTGCTACTCAGGTGAAAAGTTACAAATGTGAACTGTGAGTCATAAACAACTACAAACACTGATTACAGCACTTCTCTATTGTTAAAATTAAATAAAGATAAACTGGGCAACAGCAGATGTTAAGTTCCACTTTAGTGTGGACAGGACCACTAGTTAACTTGCGATACCACCTGTACTCCAACTCGAAATAACCCTCGTTAGCAGACAGATAACCTGGAGAAAGGCAGGGACACACACCATGTTACAGACATATATGTGCACATATGTATTTTACAGTTTATTACTGTGAATCAAATCACTCCAGGTGTCACAGTGCTGTACAAGGGGGAGTCAGACATAATACAACTAAATTGACACGAATTGTAAACATAGCTTAAAATGCAATAATTAACAGTAAGTTTGTGAGAAAGAATTTATATGAGTGGATAATTAAAGGCATTGTCAATAACAATGCTAATCTAATCATCTTAACCAACACTGCCATTAGGTCTTTATAGGAACAAATAAGCTAGGTCAGTAAAGCCGTAATAACCTCCAAGATTAAAGAAAACCATCATACATAGAAGCATGCAACCCTTCCAGCAACATACAGAAAGAAAAAACTGATTAAAGGGGGATAAAGAAAGGAATAACTCTGAGAAACTTACCCATGTTGGAATGCTACCTTTAAGATGGTATGTCTCGTATATAGAAACCTTTGATCCTGTCAAGCTATGAGTTTACATACACATATCTACCATGACAGAGTAAACTAAAGAGATCTGTGCTGTTAGAACATGATGCCACATCTAGATAGATTCTCAATGCCTGTTCGGATGATGCAATGTAGTAAAGTTATCCATAATCACCAGGATATTTCCAAATCACTAAAGGAAGTACGGCAGACAAAAAGTCTAAACTACTAGTCATCAAAGTTTAAGGGGAAAAACAAAGCCTAATACAGAGTAATAAAAAGGTGACTGATGGGCAGTGAAGAGAGGCACAAATCATAAAGCAAACAGGATGTATACCACATCCATGTTCATTTAATTAAAAGTTGATAACAGTAAAGGAGTCTCTTATAACAAACAAATCTTAATCCAGAATGAATTACAACCCTTGCATAAACCTTGTCATGGCAACAGTCAACAGTTAGCTCTGAAGAAGCTTCTTCCTCAAAGCTAATTTCTTGGAAAAACTCTAAGCTTTATGGAATCATGCATATGTCCACTCAGTGTCCTAGTTAAAGCCCATGAAAGAAATAAAATAAAAAGCTAATGACCTTGGGAGAGAACCAAGGGTAGGGGACACGCCTATTTGAGGAAGGACCCTCCCAACAACCTTCACCAAAACTGTTCAGATGCCAAGACTTCTAGTAGGCTTCAGAGGACGACAGTTACAATATTTGACTGAATACGTTATCAAAGAATATAAAAGCATAATGACTACTGTATTCTAAAACAAAGAAAATAACAATCTCCATGACAAAGTGTGCCCACAATGATCCATCATGTCTCTTGAGAACATCAGCCAAACTGGATAAAGTATTTGAAAAGGGTGCAAAATTGACAAAATCACTTATGAACAACAGCACATCAGGAGGGCACACCATCACTCTTTCAACCAATACCTTAAAATCCACATCAGAGATCATGTTAAATTTCCACCTTCTGGTGAGTAAAATATGTCTCCTTTCAAAACCACATTTTACTTAAACCCGATATTTTTCAAAGGGACCAAACAACCACATTAGTCTACTTTCTGACTCAGGTAGAGGTTCCGATTTAAGAGGCCACGCATTGGATTCTATAAACGATGCAATATTACTGAGAAATGAAAGACAGATGGAAAATAAAGCGAAAATAAACACTATCTACATATATGCACGTGCAGATATATGAAACATTTAGTAAGTTATTACATTACAGGTAAGATGAAATAACCGCATTTACATCATGCAGCACGTTAGCTATGAACAAGCTGTTTGCTATGCAACCTTTTCTATGGGGAACCAGCAGTATCGCTCACAATAGCACCAAGCCTCATAAAATACTTGATATAATCGCTTAGGGATAACAATGTAGCTAGCTCAACTTCTAAGTGACAGCAATTTGCAATTAAAAAAAATAAATAGCAGGGACACAAAGGCTTGCAAAACTTTTAAAAAATCGTGTTAACCAATAATAAAGCATCAGTTTGTGAACAGCCAGGCAAACATGGCAATGTGTAAGCCGCTTTCATTATGTTTTTTTTTTTTTAAATGAATAGACTACCAAGGACAGAAAGATGCTGTACCTGTCTCGATATCCTTAACCCGGATTTATACTGCTTTGAGGAGGAAACAGAAGGAAAGACACAAATTTCAATTGACTAACAATGAATTTTACATAGTTGCCATCTCAGGACTCTTGTAAGCCCTCACATTATTCACAATGCATTACATTGAAAACAGAGATGTCTAATTATGCCTGCCTCATAATAAAGTCAAACTATTCCAACATTTAAGTGAACACATTTTTTAAATCTCTGTACAGAGAAAAATAATGTCTCTAACAGTGACTTTCGCCCTCATACTGCAGGCTATGGTATATCCTTGGTGCAGTAACACTGCTGGGGAACCACTGATACCGCAGGGCTTGGTTTTTGCCCAGAGCATTATTAGTACAGTAGACATGTGGGATTATGTATTTACCGCCCGACTTCCTACTTCTCTGGCAAAATTTGTCCAAGGAAACTGCATGGTTAGAGCTTGACAACTGCAGAGATTTTACTTTTAATTGCCCGTTCAGCCATGCCAAGTTACCACACATTAGGGGTCAGACTAACGCATTTTAGTGCTGGTGCTAGCATCACCCCACTAAAATGTATTAGCCAAGCACATTAGAGGTCCTGGTGCCAACATGTGTACACTGAGGCGCTGCATTATTCCTATAAACAGTGTACTTACAATTGCTCTGTGCTTAGACAAAACATCATTGTGAGCCAGGCTGGGCAGGGTGTGTGCTGCTAAGCTACTAAGTTGTCAAATACCTTCAACAACATGTGTTCACATTGAATGAATAAACAAATTGGCCTAGCAGTGCATCACGGTGCAATGTTAGACAAGGCGCCTGATGCCTAGTGATTGGCCCGAGCAGTCTGATTTTTCTGCTCTGTAGAGCGTGTCCTGCTCAGCGTGTAGAATGCAGTATCAACCAATTTTGAGTAGAAATGGCAGACACCTTTAACTATCAGGCAGAATGACCCCGCAGAGTCGAGGTAACAGACGCTCAACAAAATACATTCCAAAGAAAATTGAATGACATTTAAAACAAATCATTTAAAACAATATCAGTATGAAGAGGCAACCCATCACCTGCACCACCTCAAAACCTCAAATGGTTCGTCCAAATACAATATGAAAATGTTCTTTAACATTAGAACTATCTAAAGACAGAATCAGGTAGCAAAGATAGAATTTCTCCAGTTTTTTTGTTTTTTTACAGAAAATGTATTTATCACTGGATTCTTGACATGGGTTCACTTCAAAAACAGACTATTCGCGCAAGCAAGCAGTGGGACACTGTAGAGGACACAAGATTCAGCTCTTATAGAATCAGTCACAAATCATACTTTTAAAGATGGAGAGAAATATCGGTGGTAACCCCAAAAACTCTGAAAAATATACATACCATGTTTAGGAAATTAACTCACTGAGCTATTAGGGAGAGGGTTAACTCTGTGAGCTGTAATGGAGCACTCTTGTAACCCAGGGGAGCATACCCACAAAGGTAAATAGATTTTTTTCCATTAGCTGTCCTTAGTCCATTTTTGATTATGTGGCTTGACCAACAAAGCTACACTCTAAAAGAAACGGGGAAAGAGGAAGCTTTCTGGTAGAGATGCTATCTAAATGGGGATGCCTCACATTTTGAATACCTCCAGGCATCAGACTAGATCCGGAAACATTTGCATGGCAATGTTCTCCAGCGTAGACAGGTGGCATCATGTTACATCATGGCTCTGTGTGCGATTCCATTTCATGCGTCTGTGATGTAAGCTTCAATACATATATGTCACTTGCTCACGCTGGCATCAGTTTCTTTGTGCCCTTCGCCCATACCAAAAGTTTATGTTTAGTCTACATGTTTTGAGCGTAGATATCCAGAATTGTAAATATTTATCAACATAAACTTCTGCATGAGTCCTTTCCACAGAACGGGGAGGTGGGAGGGCACGTGGGGGAAACTATGGTCAGATAGAGTCTCTACCAGAAAAGGCGTTACCAAAGATAAGTAATTGTTCTTCTGAAAGTGACTTTTAACTGCAGATTCCTCATCTTTTGAATAGATACCAGAGCAGTACATTTTAAGAGGTGGGTCTATGGACAGACTCAAACTAGGACATCTTCAGGACAGACTGGGCAAACACTCTTCTCTCCTGACCTATCTAAATAATAATAATGCTTGGTGAACAACTGCAAAGATGCTCATATTGCAGACTGACATATTTATAACACCGGTACAACTCAATCCACAGTAGTAGTAGCAACCTCAGCCCTAGCTGAATGTGCATGCAGCCCCTCTGGAGGCTGTTTTCTGGCCAGACTGTAACAGAACTTACTGCAAAGGGCAATCAACCAAGCAATTGTCCTTTTTTGACAATCTTCCCTTTTTTGTTTTACTTCTATGAATCCGACAAAACGTTGTTCACCCTGTCAAAATTCTCTAGTTCTCCCCAAATAAAAACTGAGAGCTCACTTGGGATCAAGGTGATCCTTTTCCTTTGTAGGATGAGGCAGTGCATAAAAAGATAAAGTGAGGGACCTACATGAAACGGTGTGACTTCTTTAGGAAGGAACGCTGCTCTTGTTTGAAGGACCAACTTATCAGGAAAATAGGAAACATAAGGAGGCACTGATGACAAAACATGAAGTTCACCTATTCAACTAGCAGACGTAATGGCTGTAAGGAACTCAGTTTTCAGAGTCAGCAAAAGGTAAGCACATTAGATAAGCCAAACCTTGATTTAAATCCCACTGTGGCATTATAAAAAAAACAGAGGGAACATATGGACCAACCCATTCAAAAATGTGCCACAACAGGCATTTAAAAAAAATTACGGTTGATCGGGTAAATGTAAGAAAGACAAAATAACCTAAATAACCTTTAACTGTAGCTACAGCCAGACCTAGCAGAGCCAGTGACAAAACAAGAGAGTATCAGAAATGGAAGCAAACTTCTTCAAATGTCTATCATAAACAGTATATGTAGATGGGTGCCTGGCTGCCAGAATTAAACCAAGAACTTCTGGAAGAAGATCATAAGTTAACAACTACCTCCACCCAATCTCCATGCATGGAGTTGTAACCCACTCAGGCACAGAACCTGTCCCTATTGCTTGTACCAGGAGGTCCTCTCACAGAGGCAGCTGAAATAGAGGACTGATGCTCATAGTCAGAAGTTCTGAATACCACACTCTCCTCTCCCAGTCTGCAGCCACAAGGACGTCTTGGGCCCAGTCTCTCTTGATTTTGTTGAGCACTCTGGGCAGGAGAAGTAGTGGCGGCTAGGCCTACAGGAGTCCTGAGCCCAGTGAAGGTGAAAGACGTCTCCTTGAGAGGACTCTCTTGACACTCCAAAGCGCAAAATTCTTGACACATCATGTTCTCTGCGGTGGCGAACAGAGCAAGCCATGGTGCTCCCCATCTTTGGAAGAATCCTCCAAGCACAAATGCCATTCGTGATCCTACTAGGTAGTGCTGGCTGAGTTTGTCCACTCTGACATTTAAAGATCCCGCCAGGTGTTGAACTATCAGCGATATGCCCTGATTGCTCAGCCACTCCCAAAAACGAAGATCTTCCAAACAAAGAAACATGAACCCACTACGCCCTGTTTGATGAAATACCACTTGACGGTTGTTCTGTCTTTGAATATCTGCACTCGTTGCTCTTTGATCCTTGGGAGAAAAGCTTTTAAAGCCAATCGATCACCCAAAACTCCAATATATTTATGAGAAGATAAGCTTCCACCAGAGACCAGAGTCCTCTTATCTCTTTGTCCAACTGATGACCTCCCCAACCCAGTAAGGAGACCTCTGCCACAACTGTCAGTTCTAGGTGGGGCAAGGGCTGTATCTGCTTTCTCCCAAACATCCTAGAGTCATCAAATGGCAAATCCATTTAAGAATTGTGGACATCTGTGGAAAAAACAGTTGAAAGGATCCAAACATGCCATGTTATCACAACAGTGGTCCCCATGGCTCTACTCAAACAATCAGTTGGATCTAGTCCAGATTTTATAGAAATGTTTGCAGCATCCTGCCCATCCCTAACCACATTTTTGCAAGATTGTCCGACTATCCTTGGTTATTGCCAGTAAAACATCAGCAACTTAATCTCACATACCATGACAATACCTTCCCACAAGACAAAGTATTTACTGATCGTAAGACCAAACTTGTTGAAGACCAAACCTTCACGTGGAGTGCCTGGAAAACCATTCAGATATGTACGACTTGTAGAAGCCTGTACTATTAAAACTTTGGAGTTGGATGCTGAATGAGACAATCCAGATCTACAGGGGCTGGCTGGTGCCTTCGTGCAATCTGCCTGTTTAGTGGAGGGCACAATCTAAGCTTAGCCAAGTGCTCATCAAAACTTATGTTAAGACCTCAGTAAATGGTAATAAAGCCTCCTGTGTGGGTAAAAGTAAATCAAGAGTTTCTGCTGCTCTGCATTTGACAGTTGCAAAGGAAGATGTCCCCTTAGTAGCCATAACTGGTATAGGGGATGATAAGCCTACTGAAGGAAGCTAGCCTTGTGTGTGGTGAGCACCTATGGTGTTATCACCTTATACCAGGTCCAGGATATCCCCTATTAGTGAGGTGTAGACAGTGTCTAGGAAGCCAGGGCTCTCTAGAGGTAGCTGTGGATGAGCAGCCCAGACTTATCTAGGAGACATGCAAAGCTTAAGCAATACTACTGGAGAGATTGGAGCACTGGTGGGAGATGGTGAGTTACCAAAGGTAAGAAACTTGTTCATTCGGTAGAGACTTCTAGCTACAGATTCCGTATTTTAGAATAGATACCCAAGTAATACCATCCCCTGGAACGTCTGGTCCTACTGCAGATCCCGCATATGCCATCTGGCATGGGTCACCAGCAGGATGCAGGAGGTCATGAGGCCTGGCAGCCTCAACGTCATTCTCACCGAAATCGAGCATGGAGGCTGAAACATTGGTGTCATAGCCTGAATATCCTGGACTCCCTGCTCCGGAGGATAGTCTCTAATTTGCACTGTGTCCAGAACAACTCAGATGAAAGGGAGCATCTGAGATGGAGCCAGGTGTGCCTTCAGCACGTTTATAGTTAACCCAGCGAATGCAGGAGGTCTGCCATAGTCTGGAGGTGGGAGAAGACAGCCTGGGTGAGCCCGCCTTCAACAGCCAGTTGTCAAGGTAGCGGAAGACTGAAACCTCTAACGTGAGCGACCACTGCCATCACTTTGGTGAACATCCGAGGGGCGCTGGTAAGGCCAAAGGGAAGCACGGTAAACTGAAAGTGCTTGTGGCCGACCATAAACTGCAGGTAATGTCTGTGGGCCAGCATGATGGGAATGTGGAAATAGGCACCCTGCAAGTCCAACGCTACCATCCAGTCTCCAGCGTCCAAGGCAGAGAGGACCTGAGCTAGAGTTAGCATTTTTTACTTCTCCTTCTTGAGGAAGAGATTGAGGGGTCTGAGATCTAGGACTGGGTGAAGGCCCTTGTCCTTTTTGTCACCAGAAAGTAGCAGGAATAACACAACCTACTTCTGGCACAGGGACCCTATCTATGGCTCCCTCGGCCAAGTAAGTCTTGACTTCCTTGCAGAAAGTGCCAAATGATCCTCCGACAGATGATCGTATGATGGTGGCATTGTCAGAGGGAAAGTCTCAAAGGGGAAGGAATAGACCCTTTGGACAATTTGCAACACCCACCTGTCCGTGGTGATGGACTCCCAGTAGGGCAGGTGACGGTGAATCCTGCCGTCGACTGGCCCGGGATGTTCCAACGGATTAGGAAGGCTTCGAGGCAGTGGAGGTATCCCCTGAAAAGCCAGACATCCTCAACCAGGCATGGCGCCTCAAGGCCACTGTCGATGTAACTGTTCGACCCAGCGAGTCTGTCGTATCCAGTCCACAATGAATCATGAACTTTGCTGCATCTCTCCTGTCAGTAACAGCTAGGGAGAGCACCGCCCGGGCCTCCTCCAGGACTCGAGGGAGCACCTGCGCGATCATATCCCAGAAATTATGGGAGTATCGGCCCAAACGGCATGCAGTGTTCACGGACCGCATCACTAGACTGGCGAAAGAAAACATTTTCTTTCCAAGGTTATCCAGAGTTTTTGATTTTCTATCTGGGGGAGCAGAAGGGAATGCACCAGATGATGAAGAAGCCTGGATCACAAGGCTCTCAGGCACAGGATGTTGGGTCAGGAATTTTGGGTCGGTCGGCAACCGTCCTATTCACAAGAGCCCTTGTGCTGGTTTTGGACCAGGTACCCAGTAGGACATCCGTAAGGGCTTCATTAAAGGCATGGAGAGGTTCCGAACTGGAAGCCCCAGGCTGAAGCACCTCAGTCAGGAGGTTAGTCCTGACCTCCACAGAAGGAATCTCAAGGTCCCAAACCTTAGCAGCCCTTCTTACCACCATGGAGTATGAAGCTCCCTGCTCCGTAGCCACTGTACGGGGAGAAAGCATGCCAGCATCAGGAGAAGTATCTAGTCCACTAGCGTCGATCAAATCCTGTCCAGTGACCCCTCTACACTATCCCCATACACATACCAATAGAAAGAAGGGTCTGGATCCGCCCTGGGTACAGGAGAGCCCATGGAAAATGGAATCGGTGTCCAGCAATGCCGTACAGGCTTGTCAGTGATAAGTCTAGGATCGACGTCATATGCGGGTCCAACCGGCGTTGGGAGCGTCAACGTCTGTCCCGATACCAGGGAAGGTTGCGTTGGCACGACCAGCGTCGGGATGGATCCAAGAACAGATCTGGAGGTGCCACCGGAGCTGGGGACAAAGCCGTGGATGTGGAACTCAAGAGGGCCCTCACCGACTCTCCTGGGCCTGAAGGCACAGAGAACGGGTCAGTCTGCCCAAACATGAGGCACATGGCCTCATAGAGCTCTTTCAGCTGGGCAGCAGTGGCACCGGCTCCCGGAAAGTCGGGGAGGAGCAGGGTTGACTCAGACGCAGACTCCAAAGGCAGAGGGGCCCAGAGCATCGACGCTTTTCCCGCCTTGCGTCGTCCGAGCAACGTGGTGAAGTTGAAGAACGTTTGGCCTTCTTCGACTTCTTTTTTTTGTGACCCGATCGTCCCGATGACTTGAAGGAAGAGGAGTGGTGATGACTCAGCGGTCGGTCTCGTGACCTTCTTCTCGAACGGGAGCGACACTGAGCATGACTTCAGTTTCATGGCCCGACACTCTGAGCACGACTTTGGGTCATGGTCGCGCTCAAGACACCAAAGGCAGACATGATGCGGATCCATCACCAACATCATTCGGTGACAGGAGTCACAGGGTGTAAAACCGGTCTTCCGGGACATTCCACAATGCATTCAAAACTCAGAAAAGAGTATTCGACAAAAGTGTTGCAGTTAGTCAAAAAATGACTAGGAGTAGCTCTTCTCCGGATGGGCATGTAGGCTGGCGCAGAAAGAAAAGAACAGACGTCAGCAAACGGGGATGGCGCCTATATACGACAGCGACATCATCACAACGCCAGTGGAGTCGTCCCACGACACCTGATGGTGAGCAGGGGTACTGTTTAAAGAAATATCTCTGGATCCAGTCTGATGCCTGGGGGAAATTCTAAGGTAAGGAATCTGCAACTAGAAGTTTCTATCAGATACAAGTACAGTATTACTGTTAATATCATTACTGCTGGCATTACTACTACTAGAGTTATCATTAATCCTACTGGTAACAGTACAGCTGCTTACAGTAGAGGGAGTAGTAGTACAATCAGAAGCGTACTAGTAGTGGCAGCAGTACTAGAATTATTGGTAGTAGCAATGCAAATATTAAGAATATGGTCAGTATCTGTTATAGTAAATTCAGAAACAGTGCAGTATTATTGGATGCGGTAAACCTAGAGACTGCGCTTGTAGTTGTGGCAATCGGACTCATTTAGTGGTAGCAGCAGGGCTATCAAAAATTGCAGTCTCAGTGGTAATGCCATTCTCACACTGGTGGTAGCAGAACACCAATCGAAGTAGTATGACTGCTATTTTTATTAGAGTTAGTAAATCCATTAGATAATACGCTAAGTGAGTTAAACACTTGACATCTGCTATGACTTGCAGGCCACACCACAATCTATTAAGGTCAACTCCATCCGTCTTTCTGAGATTAATGAACTGAGTATCATCAAACTACATAATAGTAACAGCTGTTATTTAGAATACTTTGAGACAGCAAAAACCTCAGTATGGAGCACTATATCAAAAAACACAAACTGTTTTTTATTGGTTGCTATAAAATCATTAGACATACCATACAGTTATACGATTTTTAGGTCTGGCGGATTCCAGGCTAAGGATATGTTTGCCAATTTTATGAAAATTCTTTTCCATGTAGGAAAGGAAGCAGCCCAAATGATGAACAAGTCTGTAATAGAGTTGGGAATCGATTTGACAGAGAAGGCCATTATCATCAAGTGAACTTGTTAAGTAAAAGTTTAAAGACATGCAACATTTTATTTTTCAAATTTGTTGCTGTAGTGGAATTCTAGACTGCCATTCCTGTCTTCCAATAATGTAATTTCCTGTTTCATATGATGAAGATCATAATTTTGAGAACAGCTAGTAAGAATAAGGCTCACAAAACGTTGCAAATAAAACAGACTTAAAGAGGTTTAGAAAAATAAGTCCAGCAGAATCTCAAAAGTTGATAGTAACAAACAGCGTTTTGTTGTAGTAAAACTGCTTCTTCCACCCTCTAAGACTTAAGAATTTTAAATTGACTCTGCTTGGTATTCCTAACTACCTGGTTAGGAGACCAAGGGCCTCATTTAGTGTATAGCAGACTGTACTCTGTTCTGCCAAGGAGTCGAGGTATGTAGTTATCCCAAATCAAAACCTAACGGGAGAATCATGGTTTTGGCAGACAGGAGTACTCTATCCGTCAAATTCTAAATAAGGCACTACATGCTTGATCACCTAATAATGCCTACAGTTAGAAAGTCCAAATCACTTTCAATCCTTTACGGTCACCGTTACAGCCACAAAGAACAGGTTCCAGTGGTGGTATTTCGATCCGTGCCTTACTCGGACCAGTTCAAGGTTATCACCTAACTAATATTTTATCACCAGCTGATACTTCAAAGAAAACGTCTGATAAAAACGGAAATCTAAACAAAATCCAGTATTATCCCGACAAATACAGGAAGAAAGCACTTCAAGTGCATTTTACAGCTTACTAAATGGATCCAGATTCATTATTAAATCAAACATTGGCACAAGTATTATGTAAAATAAAAAAAGATACAGTGTTTTACAAAAAGTGTAATTAAGTGCAAGCTTCCGGAAAGGTTTTCCAATATCTTTCCAACTCGTAGCACAGTCCATATACTGGTATCCACTCAGCCATCTAATTATCCAAGAATGAAAAAGGATAGCTTGACTGCAATACTTTAAAATTATACCATCTACTATTTTCAGCATGTCAATGAGCAACGGTGGTCTAAAAATAAAGGAATTCACTAGTTAACGTATGTAAGGATACATAAGGAAATGTTCATTGATGATTAGAGAAAATCTGGCTGATGTAAGGAGGGTATCCCCTAAAGGTAAAGCTGCAAGTCTGAGACTAATAAATCATGATCTCTTGTACAGGTTACTGATGATGTAGGCCAGGCCTCTACCACCCCAGTCAGCAAAGGTTGAAGAAACTATATTAAGTTCCTTCTTTTACAGCGAGAATCACTACACTAGATCTATCATGTTAAAAAGGGTCAAACTGAGGCCAGGGGGGATTAAACCACTCCTCAAACCTGGTGAGAAAAATACAGTTTCGACATGGACTAGTTGTGACTAAATCTCCTGCAAAACAGCAACATTTAACACGCTCACAGTTCTACGACTGTAAAGATCAAACAAACTTTTTTGACTGACACAAGACCCAGTGTGTCTGTGCTGACATGGTAACTCACTGTTTGAGATATGCTGTATAAAATCCATCTTACTCAAATACTGAAAGAATCTAGAAACACGGCCAAGAAATAATTAATGAGACATAGCAAAAATGCTGGGAACATTATCGTAAAGTTGCAGTAAGAAAATTGGTTACTTACCTGTAACCGTGGTTCTCCAGTATTGGTATCTTTCATAGATTCACATGCTTGAATCATCCCCGTCGTCGAGGTGGGAGCCTCATGGTAACTTCAAATGCATATAGCAGTAAGTGTAACACACTAGGCCCTAATATACACTGTTATAGCCTATCCATGTTCTTTTATAAAAAAAGAACCAAACTTGAGCTACAGCCAGTCAGGCGTCAACACCCTATAGAACACTCCCAGCATAGGCTGTTTCCCTCAGATTTTCTAATACAAGTGTGAAGCAGAAAGTTCATTTATAAGGGGAGCCTCTGTGGGGAGGAGGGTGGGTCGCATGTGAATCTATGAAAGATACCAATACTGGAGGACCACAGTTACAGGTAAGTAACCAATTTTCTCCTCCAGTATTGGATCTTTCATAGATTCACATGGTTGAATTAGAGTAGCGAGCAGTAATATTGCTTAACTAGGTAATAGCTGTATAATCATAATGATAATGATAATAATAGTAGTAATTCTACTCCTAGCTAATTGGATAGCAATACATAAATATTTCCATGAAGATAACAATAATAACGATAATCATAATGATAAACACCACAATAAATATGAAGATAATTATAATAATAATGATAATAATAACAGAAATCATCATAACCAGAAAAGTTAACATTGACCAGATTAAGGAAACGTAGTCCACATACCCTTTAAGTGGAAGGTGGGATGACCAGAGAGGCTCACCTTAACAGAATAGATACCGCAGCACTGCTTGCCCAACCGCCGTGTTCATCTTATTCGTCTCTTCCAGACAGTAGTGTCTTGTGAATTTATGCTGGCTGGACCATGTAGCTGCTCTGCAAATGTGCTGCAAGGGCACTCCCGTGCTGCTAACATGGCCACCGCCCTTGTAGAGTGGGCTTTAACCTTGCTGTGTAGCTTCTTTCCGGCCTGGGCATGACAGAATTGTATTGCTAGCCCGATCCACCTGGCAATAGTCTGTTTAGATACCAGGGAACCCTTCCTCGCACCCACAAAGGCTACAAATAACTGGTCTGACTTTCAGATGTCCCGTGTTCTTTGAAAATAAAATTTCAAGCACCTCTTAATATCCAGCGAGTGCAATGCTTTTTCCGCTACCGTCTGCGGGTTAGGAAAAAAGGTTTTTAAAATCACTGGCACATTCAAATGGAAATTTGAGGGTACCGTCTGAATATATTTAGGATTTGTAATAAGAATTACCCCATTAGGGGTGAATTGAAGAAAAGGCTCTTTGATGGTGAAGGCCTGTACGTCACTTACTCTTTTGGCCGAAGTAAGAGCCAGCAACAGCGCTGTCTTCCAAGAGATGAATTTCAGTTCAGCCCTGTGGATTGGTTTGGAAGGGGCTCTCATGAGTTGTCCCAATACCACGTTTAGGGAACATAACAGTGGGGGTTTCCGCACCGGTGGAAAAACTCAAAAAAGACCCCTAAGAAATTGCTTCACAATCCTAGTAGAATATAACAAGGTAGTGTTCTGAGATCGGCGGTATCTTGAAATTGCTGCTACATGCACTCGAATGGAGGAATATGTAAGTCCTGTTTTTGCCAAGTGTAGCAAGTAAGGGAGCGAAGAGACAGGATGGACACAAACAAAAACGTTTCCATTTAAGCCTATAAGTCTTATTGGTGGTGTCCGCTCTGGCCTTGGCTAGTATTTCCCAACATTCTGATGAGATGTCTAAAGTGGCATATTCATTGAATTCAGGAGCCAGGCCGACAAGTGTAGAGATGACGGATCAGGATGCCTGACCTGGCCCTGGTCAACAGGGTTGGCGTCTGTTTGAGTAGAACATGTGGCTGTTCCAAAATCATGAGGAGTTCTGTGAACCACACTTGCCTGGGCCACCTGGGTGCTACTAGCAGGAGGCGACATCCTTCTGCCTTCATCTTGCTGATCCCCCTGGGGATGAGTGGGATCAAAGGAAAAGCGTAGGCATAGACCCCTGACCATCTCATCAAAAACACATTCCCCCACGACGCTTTTTGGGGAAGCCAGCTTGCATAATATGGGCATTTCTTGTTCTTGTATGTGGCAAATAGGTCGAGATTTGGTCTGCCCCACATCCGGAAGAGTTGGTCGAGAACTTTTTGATCGAGCTCCCACTCATGATACGGGATAACCGTCCTGCTCAGAGTGTCCGCTAGGACGTTGGTCTGCCCTGGCAAGTGCTCTGCCTTGAGATAAATGTTGTTTCTTATGGCCCATTTCCAAATGCTCTGAGCCTGTTGTGAGAGCTGTAAGGACCTTGTGCCGCCCTGTTTGTTTAGGTAAAACATGCTTGTGGTATTGTCCGTCCTAATCAGAACATCCGAGTTTCAAATTCTTGGTAAAAAAGCCTTTAGAGCCAGATCTATTGCTTTGAGCTCCAGCTGGTTTATGTGAAACTGTGTGTCTTTTTGAGTCCATGACCCACTTATTCGCAGATCCTGAAGGTGGCCACCCCATCCCTCGAGGGACACATCTGTTGTTACTATGTTGCAAGGTACTTGTGGAAGAAATGTAAGGCTGCTGGACACCAAGTCATGGCAGCTCGCATTGCTGGTGTGATAAGAATTTGATCCTTGAAGGAGCCCTGCACCTGAAGCCACTGAGCATCCAGTTGCTCCTGTAGAGGCCGCATACGTAGTGAGCAATTTGGGGTCAGCAGAATACATGAGGAGATCATTCTCATTAATGACTTGTAGGATCGAACTGAAACAAACTTTTTTGTCGATAGCTTGTGGGCCAAGCTGGAGAGCTTTCGTTTTCTCTCTTGAGACGGGTATGCCTTGCTTTGGATTGTATCCAGTATTGCCCCCAAGAAATTCAGTTTCTGTGTGGGATGAATGTGTGACTTGTGATAACTGATGGTAAGACCGAGATCCTCGAAGAACTGGAGGCAAGCGGTTGTATGGTCTACCACCTGAGCCCTTGAGGATGCCTTGGTGAGCCAGTCATCGAGATAGGGGAAAAACTTGCATGCCCAACTGGCGAAGGTGAGCTGCTACTGGAGCTAACATCTTTGAAAAAATTCTGGGGGCCGACTTTAATTCGAATGGGAGGACACGAAACTGCAGATGCATACCAGCTACCCTGAACCTGAGAAATTTGCGATGGTTTTGATGTATTGGGATATGGAAATACGCATCCTGGAGGTCTAGGGATGTCATGTGATCTCCTGAATTCAAGAGGCGTAGGATGTCCTGTAGCGTTACCATACAGAATGACTGCTTCTTCAGGAACTTGTTCAGGGATCTTAAGTCTAGAATACGACACCAATCTCCTGAAGGCTTCTTTACTAGGAAGAAGCGTGAATAGAAGCCGTGGTTCCTGTGAAGAGTTGGAACAAGTTCTATTGCCCCTTTGCGCAACATTACATACACTTCCTTGAGGAGTTGGTTTAATCGTGGAGGTGGCGGACCTGACGGAGGGATATTTGGTGGCTCTCGTATAAACTCCAGAGTATGCCCCTTGGCCACTATATCCAGCACCCATTTGTCGGATGTTATGCTTGACCACAGAAGGAAGTGAGTGATGCGACCCCCCCCCCCAATTTTCGACATCTGGGTAGTGTTGGTAGCTGGCATGGATGTCCTGTCATTGCTTTCTACCCGTATCTCTGCCACGGGCAACAGATCTTCCCTTTGCGGGGTGTCTATACGCTGTGGTAAGTGGCAACCAATAGTGCTGCTGATGCTGTTCCCACTGTTGTCGAAGTCCTGCTGGAGATGACTGGTACTGTGTTCTATACTGTTGGAAACCACCACGAAAGGAGTAACTTCCTCTGCCTCTCGCACCTCAAAATGGCTGTTTCCTGTACTGTAACGTACCAAGGGATTTCGCCATATCTGTATCGGCCTTTATAGATTGTAGCATCTCATCCACATGCTTCCCGAAAAGGCTTTCCCTATCAAACGCCATGTCCAGAATTCTACTCTGAACTTCCGGGCGAAAAGAAGTAGACTTCAGCCACCCTTGTCTGCGCAAGACCGCTGCACCTGCTAGCTGTCTGAAACCTGTCAGTGAAATGTCAATTGCACAATCGATGACCTCGGTTGCAATCCGCTCACCCTCCTGTAATACCTTCTTTGCCTCCAGTTTGGCATCCTCAGGCAAAAGGTCTATATAAGAAGACATATGTCTGCCTACATTTGGCGGTCATACCTGCCCAGGATGGCCAACGAGTTAGCTGGCTTCACTGTAACCGCTGCCAACGAGGAGAACCTCTTCCCAATGTTGTCCAAACGCTGCCCCCCTCTGTCTGGGGGTGATGTGACTGGCGTTGAAGGATTCTTCGAGCAATGTTGCGCCGCCTGAGATATGACAGAATCCGGCTTCGGTTGGGTTACCAAGCAGGCCAGAGTGTTTTCAGTGGCTTTATATTTCTTTTCTAGCCGCGGCATCTGGGAAGGTATCGTAGCTGGATTTTTCATAACCTTCAATCCTTCCTGCCATAAAAAATCCACTATAGGAATAGCCCTAACCGACTTCTTTGATGTCTCTTTAAAGTCGTATAGGAAACAATAAGTTTCCTGGGAAATAATGGGTAGCTAAAATCTTTTGCCCGCTCTTTCCATTAAATTATGGAAGCCCCCTACGTCCGCCGGGGGTGAATCCACTGGTCCTGCTGGTGGTGGTGATGGTGTAGGGATGAGTTATTCATCCCACTCACTAGGAGTTGTCTCCGGTAACTCACCTTCCTCTCTCTCCTCGTCTGTGGAGTTATGATCATCCTGTGGTTGAACAAACGGAATGCTTCTGTGTGGCATCCCCGGATGACTGGAGCCTGCAGATCCATCTGCGGAATGTACAGCCTGGACGGAGTCGCCGTTAGTGATGGCGGAAATCTTCGATATAATCCTGCAACATACCCTGGAGATCAACACTAAAGATCTAGGCATGGGAAAAGAAGCCTCTGTCTCCAACATGGGGTATGATGGATCCGGTTGGACTCTAGTTGACGAATAGGTGTGCTGCTCTAGTCCATCATCATTGTAATCCAGGTCCTGGCATTTGACATGGTGTTGTGACTGACTTCTGGCTGCATCAATCATCCCCTTATCCTGAGAATAGACGTCGTCGTCATCATCCAAGAGATGCTGAGGAGGATACAGCAACACCTTGCTTGGGGATATATGCATCAGGAGGATTGGAGATGTCTTCTCTCCCACAGTAATGAAAGGAAGAGGAAGAAATCTTGCTAAGTCTTGCTGAGCCATGAAATCCCCTGAAGATGGTGTCGTCGTTGACGGTTGCGCCGACGAAACTGCCGTCTTCCTCGTTGACAGTTCTCCCGCCGACGATGTCCTCGTTGTCGGAGTTTTCATCGGCAATGGTTCTTCACCTGTTGACGTTTTTTTTCGTCGACTGTTCTCTCGTCGAAGGTACTGCCGTCTACAGTATACTCGTCGACGGTACCTTCTTGGCCCTAGTCGTCTGGTGTTTTGTCGACGGGAGTGCCACCGTCAATGGATGCAACACAAGGCCTCCGACCTCTCTCTCGTCAACGAAGACGCCTTTTTGTAAATCTTTGCGGTAATGACCGTCATCGATGAAAGTGGCATTGATGTAACAATCATGGGGGACACCACCGTGGTAAACGTCGACGGCCTTTTTTGACAGAATCTGAGGAGAATCTTCCTGGCTCCCTCCCTGGTGATAGGGACTGAGAGGCACTTTTTGTGGGTGCCTTTTTTCCCCCAAAGGTGTGGTAGGCTCTGAGTGAACCTTTTTTGAGAGCTTTAAGTGGGTCTCTGACCCCGGGTCAGCACTCTCCTGGTGTTTATATTTCTCCAAAGAGAGATATTTAGATTTCTTCGCCACCTTTCTTGGAGGCGCTGTAGGCAGTTTTTCCACCCCTCCAGGCCTTTTTAGGGAGTGAGTAGCGTGTAAAGAAGCTTCACTCTCATCAGAAGAAGGATTCTCCATGGCTTTCTGTTTTTGGAACCACAATAAAAGTCTACCCTCTCGGATGTTCAGGGTTTTATGACTGAAGGTGTGACAGATCTTACAGTCTTTCACCTTATGATCTGGATGCAGGCAGTAGATGCATTTCTTGTGGGGGTCATCAATGTGAAGCCTTTTCCTCCCACAACTGCCACAGTCTCTGAAAAGTCCTTTTTTAGTTTGTTGGGACATTCTGTCCACTGAAAAGCCGGGTTCTCTGAGAGAAATATTCCTGTCAGAAGAACAAACTGAGCAGAGCTCAGGGAGACTCCCTTCACACAACGTGCAGTAGAAAATATGAGGGAAACAGCCTCTGTTGGGAGTGTTCTAAAGGGTGCTGACGCCTGATTGGCTGTAGCTCAAGTTTTTTTTTTTTTTTTTTTTATAAAAGAACATGGATAGGCTATAACAGTGCCTATTTGGGCCATTAGGGCCTAGTGTGTTACACTTACTGCTATGTGCATTTGAAGTTAACGTGAGGCTCCCACCTCGACGATGGGGATGATTCAAGCATGTGAATCTATGAAAGATCCAATACTGGAGAACCAAAACTTCGGTCAACTCTTTCTTCTCGATTAAATTAAGTTGAACCAAAAGAACGCAGGACATGATTATGAGTACTGTCCATAAGCTCAATGGCAAAGCTCAATAACAAAAGCAAAGCTCAATAACAAACTGGAAATCAACAGCTGATTCTGGCATATGCAGCATATGAGGTGACCTAGTCGGAGAAACACTACTGCATGTGTCATTGTTCTGCCCATGGTATCACCAGCTCTAAAAGAAAGAGTTGACCCAGTGGTAAAAAAAATTGCAAGGAGGCACTTGATCTTCTGCTTATTACAGCACCCGTTACAATACAGATTTTCGCTGACAAATTTGAGAAGTGGTACCTGAGATCCATGTTCAGTTCCCCCTTAAAAAACAAAAAGCATGACCGCATATAGGATTATGGCTGCTGTAAATGAAAAGAATATTGAACTGCAGTGAATAAATAAATTAATCAGTTAACGTTGTTTTTCGTTGCTCTTGGACTGAATTGCTGCAATGATTAACTGATGAACAATTAAAAAAATTTGACTAACGGCAGTACTTTTGCATCTTGAAGGGGCGCTGTGTCAGCAAATTCACCAAATTGGAAAATATACCACAAATAAATATAGGTAGAAGAGAAAAACGTTCCCAAACGTGGCATATAGTGATGATGTAATGACCTAATCCGAAAAGGTCTTCCTCGCACTTGGTTCAATAAAAGCTATTAAAGATGTTGCTAGAATGCCAAATAGGCCACTTCAGTAGTGAACAAATAAGGTTTAGAGTTATAAGAAAGAACAGCGGCTTATGAATGGTGAAAAGCGTAAACGTAAACAACTAAATGGTTTTTTTCAAGCTTCATGCAGCGAATTGTTGCTACTGCGAAATACACAACTGTCTGGTTGAAAGTTTAGAATGTAAAAGAAATCAACAGAATCGGTTGTAAAAGAAGAAATTTGTTACACTAACAAATATTGCGCAGTGGAGAGCTGCAAACGTTAGCCCTGTGTTAGTCAAAATCAGTACTATTTCTTTAGTAAGACACTGATGCAACGTTAGTTAAGTGAAGTTCAAATGAACACAATATCATCACTGCAGCTCTAAAAGCAATCAGATGCTAGAATTCCACTTCACACCACACAATTACTCCTTTACCATTGAGGGCTCTGTGGCAAAAGGGAGAACCTCACCAGCATCTTCTGTGATAATGTCCTAACAACAAGAATGTAAACAAATGAGGGAAAAGAAAAAGCGGTTCACCAAAAGAAACAGCACAGCAAAAAGCAGCATTGTTAATAAAGGAAAAGAAAATCCAGCAATGGAAAGGAAAAAATACAAATATTTTGGGATAAGGTGGAAAGGGTTGGGGGACTCATCTCATTTCCACACTCTTCTCTGTGTATTAGTCTACGTCAGAGCTAGGAGCAACACCTACAGACCACACAAGAAATCTAAAGATCGTCCTAGCGGAGAAGCTCATCATGACGGCTCAAGTCAATGCAGTGTACACTTACTGCTCCCATCTTCAAATGGTTGCTTTGGAACACCAAACGGACTGTCACGCAAGCACTCATCACCAGCAGGCTAGACTACGGCAACACTCTAAGCCGGAATCTCCACACAATTCCTACAGAGATTCCAGACCATCCAGAACAACTGATGCAAGATTCGTACTTGACTTCCCACGCTGCACCCACATCACATCGCACTTCAAGCAGGTTTACTGGCTCCCCACTCACAAGCGCAGCCAATTCAAAGTTCTCACACAAGCATACAAAACCCTACACAGGAGCAGAATACCTGAACAGCCACATACATTTTTACAAACCCACCAGATACCTATGCTCTACCTCACTCGCACACATTTCCCACATCTGCAAAAGCAAACCTGGAGATCGCTCATTCTCCTACTTCACACCCAAGAAATGGAATGACTTCCCTCAACACATCATAGCCGCCTGCTCCTCACTTCTTAACTTCTGCAAGACGCTGAAGACATGCCTCTTCGTATAAGCACTTTGGGGACCACACACTTACACACCAGCCCAGGCGCCTGGATATTCTCTCGGGTGATTAGGGAGATATACAAATAAACACAACATAACATTTATGAAGAGGGCAGCATTTCTGGTAGGCACGGAAACAGCAGACAGATTTTAAATAAGCTTTGGCAAAGCCAATAGGTCTGGCATTGGCTGCCAGTGTTTTGCTTTTGCAATTGTTCTGACATGGCTTTTGGAAATCTTTCTTGTTGGTCAAGCTGCCAGGCCCTCATCAATCTGAAGAAGAAAAAAAACACTGGCTAATAGCAAAAAATGTTTTTGGTCTCAAAAGAGGCACCCATTACCACAGTAGTTGATGGAACTGAAGGGAACTAGTTTGTACATGGATATGGTCCTTGCAAAAGGACAGCATGCCATATTTCCCAGAGAACTCAGCCAATGGTTGTAGTGGGCTGAACCATTGCACCATGATGGATGCTAGGGTGGGTGGAAGAAGAATATGTATGACACAACAGACTAATGGACAAGGTCGGTCTGAAAACCCTATAAGTAACTGTGTTATACATATAATTTTAGTAACATCAAAAGGTACTGGCTAACACCAGACTTAAGAAAGTCATTTGGTCCAGCACTGGCTGCTATCCTCTTGCCTTTGCTAATGCCATTTTGTGAAGTTTTTGTAAAATGTTATTATAAATATATTGGGTAAAAAAGATTGATAAAAAGAGAGGTTTGCAAAAGCTGATAAAGAGGGTTATTTAGATAGATAATGTTGCTTAGCTAGATATATAGCTCAATAAATAAAGTAAGCTAGACAGACAGGTAGGTAAAGGGTTGTATAGCTAGGGAGGGTTGCCTAGATGGATAGATAGATAGGCGCTTGAAAGTGGCACACATAAGATAAATGTGAGGGTCAAGTTGAAGTCCCACTGGGGCATCACATAAGGGGTAGGAGGGAACAAGTGTTGCAAACCTTCCAGAAAACGAGTCACAACAGGTGACTAGAACAGGGAGCATTGATCCGGCAGCTGCTAGAAAGCTAAAATGGCAGACAGATAACCCTTACCAGTGCCCAAGGGAAGGCCTTGCCGGGGTAAAGACAAGACAAACAACACCTCCAACAGTGGTGCACAATGGGGGTTCACTAGGCATGAGAAACATGAAGCCACAAACTTAGCCGAATGGCAGGCGTATACAGTTTTAGTGGAGGGACAATTGATTCCAAGATGGCATCACAAACTTTGGGAAGAAGAGTAATAATGCTCAACTGCTGCCACTCAATCTCCATGCATGAAGGTGGACGAAACGCAGGTTTGGGTGCAGGACCTCGCCTCCTCCCGGAGGGTCAGCATGATCAAAAACTTAACTCTGTGAGCTCAATCCAGAACCACTGGAATGACGTGGGGACGGACCGTTCTGATCTTCCTGAGAACCTTCTTGAGAACTTGGGGAAGGAGTAGTATTGGGGGAAAGGCATATAGAAGTCCTGAATTCCATCCAAGACTAAACGCGTCTCCAAGCAACAACTGCTATGGAAACTCCAACTTGCTTAAGTGCTGTATTGACTGTTCTTGGGCAGAAGCCAAAAATAAAAAAAAACGAGCTAAGGTACTCCCCGTACACGAAAGAGACCTTGCCCCATCTCCGGACGTAGCTGCCGTTTGTGATTTTTTGATAGTGAACACCAGCGAATTCAACAGGTCTGCCGTGGTATGGAGGTGGGAGACAACTACCTAGTGCCAGCCTGCCTTCAGCATCCAGTCGTCAAGGTAGGGGAAGACTGGAACCCCCAACCTCCGCAGATGGGCTGCAACCACCGCCATCACTTTCGTGGATACAGGAGGGGCACTGTGGCCCACTGTGACCAACCGCAGGTAATACCTGTGGGCTGACAAGTGGGGATCTGAAAATATGCATCCTGCATGTCTAGCGCCACCATCCAGTCTCTAGGGTTCAGCGCAGACAAAACCTGAGCCAATGTGACCATCTTGAATTTCTCTTTTTTCAGGAAATAGTTGAGGAAGGACAGGGCTAGTATAGGACGGAGGCCCCTATCTTTTTTTGATCACCACAAGTGAGCAAGAATAAAAAACACTCCCTGCGTCTGATGCAGGAACCCCCTCAATGGCTCCTTTGGCAAGAAGAGACTGTACTTCTCGGTGGGCAAGTAGAGATAGTCTTCTGTCAGCCATTCCTGGGATGGTGCTAAGAGCGGAGGCGTTTCCACAATGGGAGGGTGTACCCATTCCACACAATCTGCAGCACCAACTTGTTGGAGGTTATCCCAGACAATTGGGGCAGGTGATGTCCAATCCTGCCGCCAATGGGATGGCTATGCCGGCTGGAGGGTACACTAATGAGGCTGCAACAGCCGGAAGGTCCTGGGACTGGACAGCTCGCTGGTTCTGTCTCTTGAGTCCTCTTTAGGACCTGCCACCCCATCCACCAAAGGACTGAGCAGGTTTCTTCCATGGCAGGCATGGCTGAAATTGCAGACGTCTAAGCATGCCCCGCCACGGCTGCGGTAGGGGGCTAAAGGACTGCTTTTGGGACCGGGCAGATAAGAAAAGACCAGATAGTGCTATGTCAGCTTTGTAGCCAAATAGGTGGGAGCCATCAAAGTGCTTGTTGATAAGGGATGCCCGGACATCCCCAGAGAACCCAATGGACCACAAGCAGGCATGGCGATAGAGCACCACCGTACAAGCCATTTCTCGGCTAAGTGAATCAGTGGAATCCAGACCACACTGAGTAGCGACCTCACCCGCATCTCGAACATCCACTAAGGCTTGGTTGAGGATAGCCCAGATCTCCTTGGGAAGCATGGGAAGCAGCTATACAACAGAGTCCAACAATGCAGAGTCTAACAACGCATGGGAGCATCAGCCCAAGAGGGCTTCCCAATGGTGTACAACCTATTAGATTCACTGTCCGATGAAGTGGAAGGGAATATATTAGGGTTGACCTGCACACCTAGGCTATCTGGGAAGGGGCGCTGGGAGAGGGAGACTGGGTCTCCAGCTGCAGGACGATGGTGTCAGGCAATCATGCGAGGCACAAGAGCCGCTGTGCAAGGTTTAGTACAGGCTCCCAGGATGCTGCTGCTGAGGGCTTGGTTAAAGGCAAGCAGTGGTTCAGCCAAACACCTCAGGCAAGATGCTGGTCTTGACCTTGCCAACATGTCAAAGACTTATGCCACATGCGCATCACTGTGGAACAGGATGTGCTTTCTTCTGACACAGGGCCGGGAGTGTTAAGCATGCCAGAATCTGGAGAAGTGTCCAGGATACTGGCATCACTCAGCTTCTCATACCAGTTTTCTGCTGGTTCGGGGATGTCCTCTAGGGCAGTGGTTCGTAACCTTTTGACTTCTGTGGACCCGCACTTTATCATTACTGGAATCCGGGGATCTCCACTGAATCATTATTGGAATCCTGGGACACCCCCCTACAGAGTCATTAATAAAAGCTCGGGACCTAACCTGTTAATAATATTTAATTTTCTAAGCTATCACGGACCCCCTGAGGAGGCTTTGCTGACCCCCAGGGGTCCCCGGACCACAGGCTGGAAACCACTGCCCTAGGGGACCAAACCCTTCCTCACCATTTTCTCCTTCAAAAAGGTAGCGCTGATCTTGGGGGTTTGGATGGCGCCGGCATCAACGTTGGATGGTCCTGGTTTGGGTTCATCATTGAGCGGCATCAGGGGTGCCTGAATTAAAGGAGTTGGGGTGAAAGAAGGAAACCGTGATGGTGTTGGTCTGAATCCAGAGGCCTAGCTGGCACAGGTGATCCAGCAGGAGCACCTATTGGCTCCAAGGAGCCCTAGAGTGCACCAGCGTGAGTAGGCAACCCAAAGTTGGCATGCATGGGGTTGTAGTATTCTTTAACTTGGGCTGGTGTTGCTCCAGCAAAATCGGAGTAGTGTGGAGCGTGCCTAGACGCCAGCTCCGCAGGTGGTGTGCAGGAGTGGGGCCTAAAAGTACAGTGTTTGGACAGGAAAGCCGTAGAACACTTCAACGACTTATTGTGCTTCTTAGACTTACCCAACTTATAGAAAGAAGTCTTGGACCATGAAGATGATCGTCCACAGGAACACCTCGCAATCCCCCACAAGTTCGGCATGAAGCCTTCATCTGCTACACTGCCAGGAGCGTCAACGCCCACTCGTGCATCACCTTCGGATTTATGTACTTGCAGCTGCAGCAGGCCTTGGAGATGTGGCTCCACCCCAGGCACCACAGGCAAATCAAGTGTGGGTCAGAGTCAGACGTCTATGAGTGACATTCTCCACATGGTTTAAACCCTGTGGATTTGTTGGGAGACATTTCCTTAACACACTGGGAGTAAAGGTCAAAGAAAGACCTGACAACAATTTGAAAAAAGTTACTTAGGTAACTCTCCGGATCTGCCCTGTTGGTGTGGAAAGAAAGGAAAGAACTGATGTCAGTGCAGTGGGATGGTGCTTATATGGGCACTGCAGCATCACTTCCGACGCAGATGATGCCAACATGGAGACGAGCGACACCATCTCCCGGAGCGCAGTTACTGCTCAAGAATATCCGGATCCAGTCTAATGCCTAGGAAATATTCTAAGGTGAGAAATCTGCAGTTAAAGGTCTCAATCAGAAACAAGGCATTATTACATGCGACATTCAAGTTACCTACAAATCTCTATGAGTAGCCTGTGTAAGTAAAGTTACACGTGGCAACAGAGATGACACCATATCAAACATTTCGGATCGGGGCACCTCTGTTCACCACAACTTTCGCTACTGTGGTAATGTCTGCTTGAAAAGGTGGCATTAGGCATCATGAGCCACACCTTGTGGAGTCATTGGATTTAGAGATGAGAAAAGTTATGGATCGAAACACTGTGGATGTGAGACAATTAAGCAAAGTTATTTGTGCATTAAGAATAAAAGAAGGGCACTTTTTCGGTCCTGCTACAAATCAATAGAAAAATGTTTAGAAATGCTGGTAGAAATAGCATTGAACAAGGGCCAGGTCAGAATGTTTATCTACCCAGTTATGCCCTTTGTCAGCAATTAAGCAATATCATTCATTTGTCTAACGTTGCAACACTAATGCTCATGAATTTCCTTAATAGCTTCAGCTTCATGAATGTACCACTTTTACAGATCTGCTGTATTTATCCCTGATGTTGCCTTGCTCCCTACACTGCAATAAAAATGACTACTTGTTTTGATATAGAGAATGACGAATAATACAGTTTTGTCACTTCTGGGCACTTGCAATAAATCAATATTGCTCCACTTATCAACCTCAGAAAGATGAACGTCTAAAAAAGTCCTACAGGGGTTGAGCTTTTAAACGGCAGCTCACACTAGATAACCAGTGATTACCTCACTGAGCCATCTGGCTGGCTTGTTTATCAAGAAGGGGCGTTGGGCGTCCCATGTAATTTATGTGCCTCATGGGTGGGAGATGGGGCAGATACAGCTCGGGGACTTGAGATGTATTCTCCACATTCGTCTTTGCCCATGGTTCAACGCTGAAATGGTCTGCCAGCACCATCGATGACAAAGCAACTATAAGGTAATTGAACAGCCCTCCTGCAGCCCATTCACAGACTCTATCAGAGAAGTTGACTGTACCAGACTAATAGACACTGAGGCAACCCCACCAGAAACTACTATAGCACTGAAAGTATTAAGACTTGTAACACTGTCTTCACCATCTTAAATGCACTGTCCGCCACCGGAAAGGCCATGGAACATTTTGGAAAATGTGTTATAAAAAACAAAGCACCATCATGCATGTGCTGCCATTTACAAGGGCCCACTATCCACTGTGCAAGAAGCTGCATCTGGCTGCTGCGGATCAACGAGCACGTTTCTGGATTTTACACACAGAAAAATTTGATTTTAAGCTTAAATGCCAAACCCAGAAAAACTGTACAAAGTTGTAACTAATTCTCTTTCCTGTGAGGCACCCTACAGGATTACCATGATCCAAACAATAGAGCAAAGACAAACATACTAGATCAAGTGGTTTTACAACAGTTCAAGCAAACCTGCCTTCAGAAGAGCAGATCGGTGTTGGCAGACCGGTTTCAGAAACTGGTTTAAACATTTATAAGGAAACAATTGAAGCTAACACTCAGTATCGTTAACACAGACCTTTTACCACCCAAGATATAGTTATGCCACTGAAATTTCAATTCAAACCAAACAAAGTTATAGCACTTTGACATTTAGTGAGTAAAACTACCCCACCACTGATCCACCAATGTAGGAAGCTGGCTCTGTATATGCTATACCAAAATGAGGTATAGTGTGCACAAAGTTCAGAGGTTCCCCAGAGGCTTAACAGAGGCTAAAGTAGATAATACTAATGCTCTCTTTTGTGAAAGTGTGGTCGAGCAGTTAGGCTTATCAGAGGGTAGTGCAAAGCATTTGTTGTATAACACAGTCAAGAAATGAGGCACACACTCAATGACTAACTCCAGGCCAATGCTTCTATACAGCAAAAATATTTGTTTTTACTTTATTACTATATCCAAAAGGTCTTTGTTGCAGGTAAGTACAGTTATAAGTAGGTATCAGGCATATGTATCAAATGTACTTTGTTTGGGTTTTGCAGATGAACCAGTTTATAAGTGAGTAAGACTTTTAAAAGTTAAAAAGTTGACTGCAGTTTTTCTAAGGAATCAATGCAGTCCTGTTTTTGGGGGGGTGAGGGGAGGGAGGGGGTTTAAAACATTTAAAAGGTAAGTACTCAACTTACAATCCCAGTCTTCGGGGTTAAGATGTCAACAGGTCAAAAGTGCACCACCAGCAACATGGGGCCAGCTGGGTGCAGAGGTCAAACTTGGCATTGGGTTTTCAATGGAATCCCATGAGGACTGGGGGTGCTCCGTAAAAAAATGATGCAGGTAAGTACCTGCGGTTTCAGGTCACAGACCTGGGGGTTTTAGGTCAGCACTGGGGGAGCCACAGGTTGACACCAAACACACACCCTTAGCTGCACAGGTGTGGCTGGGTGCAGAGTGCAAACCCAGCACTGGGCGCCCAATGCTTTTCAAAGGGGGGGACTCCGGGGGTCAGAAAAGATGCTGTAGTCTGGGTCCAGGCAGTCGATTATGGAAAACCAAAGGCGGACAAGTTGGAGAGGTGCCTGCTGGATGTTGCTGGTCTGTCAGTCGGATTCCCCAAGGCCCGTGGGGCTGCGGATGCAGGGGTACCTTTGGGAATCTGAAATCTTCGTCGGATCAGGGACGGGGTTCTCTGGATTCAGGCAGCATGCGGGGTTGTGTTGGCTAGGAGGGATCAATCCAGGGTGGACTCGAGGTCAGAATCTCTGGACCAGTGGGCCACCCGGTCTTGGGCTGTGGGCGTCAGGTACAGAATGGATAGGGCTTGCAGATCTGAGGCAGTTCTGGAGTCCTTTTGGAGGGTTTCTTCTGGACAGGGCCGCTGTCTTCAGGGGATTTGTAGAGGTTGCTGGTCCTGCAGGATGCATCGCCTTTTTGTAGCAGGAGTCTTGAAGCTGCAGACAGGCCGGTAGTTGTCTTCTGGAGTCTTCACTGCTGGGGTCAGCTTTGCAGTCCTCCTTCTTTCTTGAGGTTGCCAGGAATCTGGTGAGTAAGGTTTGGGGGGGGCCCTAAATCTAGATTTAGGGGCATTGCAAGGGTGAGAAGGCAGTACCCAATGGCCACTGTTTCCGAGATGGCTACACCCTTCCTGTGCCCCGTCCCTTTGGGGAGGAGGGTACATTCCTATCCCTATTGGTCCCTGTCCTCCAAAACAGGATGGAGTATTCTGCAAACAGGGGTGTCACGTCAGCTCTGGACCCCTTAGGGGTGGTCCTAGCTGCAATGGTCTGTCCTCCCAGTTTTATAGAATTTTCCTGTCGGACCTGCTGCTAAAAGTGGGGCTTGGTTCGGGGGCGGGCATCTCCACTAGCAGGAGTGCCCTGGAGCACTGTAACAGGAGGCCTGAGCCTTTGAGGCTCACCGCCAAGTGTTACAGATCCTGCAAAGGGGAGGTGCGAAGCACCTCCATGCAAAGCAGGCTTTGTACCTGACCCCAGAGAGCACAAAGGCTCTCACCCCATGGGGTCAGAAACTTGTCTGTTATTGGCAAGCTGGCACAGACTGGTCAGCCCTGCACTAAAGGATTGGGTAAAATACAGGGGGCATCTCTGGGATGCTCGCTGTGTGCATTTTACAATAAATTCAACACTGGCATCAGTGTGGGTTTATTGTGCTGAGAAGTTTAATACCAAACTTCCTGGTCTTCAGTGAAGCCATCATGGGGCTGTGAAGTTCGTAATGACAAACCCTCCCAGCCCATGTACTTATTATGGCCACACTGCACTTACAATGTCTAAGAATGTTCTTAGACACTGTAGGGGCATATTGCTCATGCAGCTATGCCCTCACCTGTGGTATAGTGCACCCTACCCTAGGGCTGTAAGGCCTGATAGAGGGGTGACTTAGCTATGCCACAGGCAGTGGTTTGTGGGCATGACACCCTGGGAGGGACGCCTTGTCGACTTTATCTTTTTCTCCCCACCAACACACACAACCTGCAATGGCAGTGTGCATGTGTTTGGTGAGGGGTCCGTTAGGGTGGCACAATACATGTTGCAGCCCTTAGGGACCCTCCCTGGCCACTGAGCCGTTGGTACCACTGGTACCTTTTTTCAAGGGACTTAGCTGTGTCCCAGGGTGTGACAATTGTGGAAGCAATGGTACAGTTTTAGGGAAAGAACTCTGGTGTTGGGGCCTGATTAGCAGGATCCCAGCACACACTCTTTCAAGTTAGCATCAATATTAGGCAAAAGGTGGAAGGTAACCATGCCAAAAGGGGCACTTTCCTACACCATCAGCATTTTAAGCTTTGTGTTTGGTTTTATGACTTCTAGTCTTTCAGCTCGTTTATAATGGACCAGCAAAACTTTGCCTTGGAATAGAGATGTGCTTTATTCATCTATTCAGTCACCTGACTGCAGCATACAAATTACCACAATGGACAGCGATATGTCATGTATATGAGCTAGATGGACGCCTGCATTCTCTAAACAACCGTGTTTACTGACAGGACCTGTTGTGGTGGTGGTGGGGGGTAGGGGTATGGGAGGGGGTGGGGGGGCAGGATGAAAGTGCCAAATAACCATGGCCATGATGTGATGCTTGAGTGACTGGGGGTACCCAAAAAGTTGTGAGATTGGAGCACTGGTGGGAGATAGTGAGTTACTGAAGGTAAGAAACGTGTTCATTCGGTAGAGACTTCTAGCTACAGATTCCTTATCTTAGAATAGATACCCAAGTAATACCATCCCCTGGAACTTCTGGTACTACTGCAGATCCCGCATATGCCATCTGCCATGGGTCACCAGCAGGATGCAGGAGGCTATGAGGCCTGGCAGCCTCAACGTCATTCTCACCGAAATCCAGGATAGAGGCTCAAACATCGGTGTCATAGCCTGAATATCCTGGACTCCCTGCTCTGGAGGATAGTCTCTAATTTGCACTGTGTCCAGAACAGCTCAGATGAAAGGGAGCATCTGAGATGGGGCCAGGTGTGCCTTTGGCACGTTTATAGTTAACCCAGCGAATGCAGAAGGTCTGCCATAGTCTAGAGGTGGGAGACAGCAGCCTGGGAGAGCCTGCCTTCAACAGTCAGTTGTCAAGGTAGCGGAAGACTGAAACCTCTAAAGTGAGTGACCACTGCCATCACTTTGGTGAACATCCGAGGGGCGCTGGTAAGGCCAAAGGGAAGCACGATAAACTGAAAGTGCTTGTGGCCGACCTTAAACTGCAGGTAATGCCTGTGGGCAGGAAGGATGGGAATGTGGAAATATGCGCCTTGCAAGTCCAATGCTACCATCCAGTCTCCCGGGCAGACCAGACCAGAACCAACATGAGCATTCTGAATTTCTCCTTCGTGAGGAAGAGGTTGAGGGTCCGATGATCTAAAACAGGACGAAGGCCTTTGTCCTTTTTGGGAACCAGAAAGTAGCAGGAATAGCACCCACAGCCTACTTCTGGCACCAGACCCTCTTTACGGCACTGTTGGCCAGGGGAGCCACGACTTTCTCAAGGAGAAGGGACAGATGATACTCTGTTTTCCGAATGTGAGATGGTGGCATGGGGAAGGGTAAGTCTCGAAGGGGAGGAAGTAGCCCCTTCGGACAATCTGCAAAACCCACCTGTCTGATGTTATGGGCCGCCAGTGGGGTAGGTGAAGGCAAATCCTTCCACCAACTGGATGCCCATGGTGGTAAAGAGGCAGATTAGGAAAGTTTGGAGGCTGCAGCTGCCGGAGAGGTGGTGGACTGAGCAGACTGCTGGCTACCTGACCCACGAGTGGTGGGCACTGCGCCATCAGCCGTGCAGGGGCTAGGAAGCATGCATGGCACGATGGCTAAGAGGAAATTGGTGCGGCTGGAAGCCCCTTCCGTAGCCGCGAAAGGCAGACTGTGGGTGATCCGGGGCCACAGGGAGGCCCAAGGACCTGGCAGTAGCTCAAAAATCCTTGAAGCACTCAAGCTCCAAATCTGCCTCGTCTCCGAAGAGACGGGTGCCACTGAAGGACATGTGCATAAGGGAAGCCTGGACATCCACTGAAAAGCCAGTTGTCTTCAACCAGGAGTGACATGGAAGAGCCACTGCCGATGAAACTATCTGCCTAGCGAGGGAGTCGTGTCCAGTCCAGAGCATATTGTGAACTTCGTTGCATCTCTCCCATCTGCAACAACCTGAGAGAGTACAGTCCGGGCCTCCTCCGGGACCAGTGGCAGTACTTGTGCAATCGTATCCCACAACGTGTGGGAGTAATGGCCCAAAAGGCATACGGACCGCAATGCAAGGCTGGCAAAAGAAAATAACTTATTTCCCAAAATGTCCAGCCTTTTGGTCTCCCTGTCTGGGGGAGCAGTAGGGAATGCAACTTGGGATGTGGAATTTTGGACCACCAACCTCTCGGGGTTGGGTGTTTGGTGAGGAAGTATGGGTCCCCTGTCCTATTATCAGACGCCCCTAAGTTGGGTTTGGGCCAAGTCCCCAACAGGAAGTCAGTAAGGGCGCCATTGAAAGAATGTAAAGGTTGAGAAGAGGAAACTCCCGGTTGTAACACTTCTGCCAAGATTTCAGTCTTTACTGCCACCAAAAGCAGCGGAAGGTCCAGAACCTCTACTGCTCTCCGCACCACCACAGCATAGGATGAACCCTTCTCCGTAGCCATGTTGGGGTAGAAAGCAAACTAGTATCTGGAAAAATATCCAGTTCAATGGCTTCACCTAGTCCTCACTCCAGTCCATATTAAGATCTACCTCATACAGCTAGTACTCTTCAGGGTCCAGCAACGCCTTCCATTCCTACCCAGAGGCCTAGCCTGAAAGAATAGGGCTCCGGCTCCAATCTGTGAAGCAAGGTTCCTGCCAGCATCGGACGACGCCCATCCGGCTCTATGTCGGAGTCAGGGATAACAATGGGGATGGCGCCATAGTGGTCGCCAACAGCACTGGTGCTGGGACCAGCATTGGGGAAGATCGAAATGGCACGACTGGTGCCGGGACGGATCTAGGAAATGATCCCTGGGGCCCATTGGAGTGGAGGCCAAAGCAACTGGTGTGGAACCAGATAGGGCCCCCTTCTGAGGGGTTGGGCCGCCCAAAAATGTGGTGCATGGCTTCGTAAAACTCTTTTGGTTGGTCCGGGATTGCTCCGGCTCCTGGAAAGATGGGAAGAACGAGGCCTCAAGTACAGACGCTCCCTAGTCTCGCCAGCCTACAGAGCAGAAGAAGTCAAAGAATGCTTCACCTTCTCACTCTTTTTGGTTTACCTCGACTTACCCGATTGCCCCGAAAACTTGAAGAGGGTTTACAAACACTTTGTGCTCCGTGATATGTCCCAGGACCTTCCCCTCCACCGGGCCCTTAACCTGTGCGGAGTCGCATGCCGGGCTGCCATCAGCTTTTGGAACCGCTCCTTCAAAGCCTTCGGATGCATGGCTGGCAATCTGAGCACAACTTCGGGTCATGGTTGTGCTTTAAACACCACAGGCTGACAAGATGCAGGTCCATCACCAACGTTGGCTGATAACAGGCTCCGCAGGGCTTGAATCCTGTCTTCCTAGATGACCATTATCACACCAGGAGGATAGATACCTCAAAACACGTTGACAAAACGAGAAAAAAAATGACAGAGCAGTAGCTGTTCTCCAAATCAGCACTGGCTGAAGCGGAAAGAAAAGACCCACCTCTGGATGGTATTTCTTAGGTATCTTTTCTAAGGTAAGGAATCTGCAGCTATAAGTCTCTATCAGATGGACAAGTTACTTACCTTTGCTAACATCTTATCTGGTAGACTATATCTAGCTGCAGATTCCTTATGGACCCATCCTCACCACTCTTTTGACAGGTTTCTAGGGACAGGGATGACCCCTTTCAGCCCCTTAGTTGTTCACACCAGTAGACAGTGCTTTTCATGGCTCCGTGTTTGTGGTGTGGAAAGTCGTGAAAAGTAACTGACACCAGCGCGCCTTGGTGGTGCTGATATAGGTTCCGGGACATCACTTCCAGCCTGGACTACGCCAATGACAGACGCGGAACCAATCTACACAACCTAATTGCGCACAGGCGTACTGTTCATGAAAAATCTCCCAGATCCAGTCTGACACCTGGGAAATTCTAAGGTAAGGAATCTAGAGTTAGAAGTCTCTATCAGATGGAGGAGAGGTTAGATATAGGCAAGGGCTATGAAAGCAGAGAAATTAAATAAAGAAAGGTGAGATAATAAAGTGTAGACAAACACATGGGGTGAAAAATTAAAGACTAGATAGGAGAGCGGAGATTATCATCCGAAACATAACTAGGGTCTGCAAAATGGGGGAATGAAGAGGGAAAGTAAATGCTCAATGAGACACCTGAAAACAATGGTCACAGAAAAACCTAGTGAGGTTTAAGATTGGTAACAAAAGCCCGAGAACAAAATTACGCTTTGGCACTACTAACACACACAAAAGTCATGTATATGTTTGAACCTGCTCACTAAAATTCCACACAGGAATTTGAATATATTCACAATTAACTCACAAACAACGTAGCACAGATCTGTGCCTGCTCACCAAACACCCATACAAAAACAAGCACAAGTCCGAGCCTGGTTGAAAAAACCCACAAAGAACCAAGTAAAGAATTGAGTCTGGGCACAATAAATCCACATGAGACCAAGAACAGATCGCAGCCTGGTTCCATGAACTCACACATAACCAAGTACAGATCTGAGCTTGGCTAACATGGATTACACATAGGTATGGGTGCTTTAAACTCTAAATGGAATTTGTTCAAATCTGAGCCCAACCCACGTGCTCTCTCAAAACTTCAAAACAAATATAACACGTCAATTAACCAAACTGAAATATGCTCAATATAATTTTATGCGCCTGATACTCCTTACTATATAAGGGAAAGGCTGATGAAAAGGGGTGTGTCGATTTTTATTAAATTAGTGCTAGAACTTCAGTTTTTTCTATAAACAAAGCAAGTAAAACGATTGAGAGATTCACTTGAAAATTGCAGATTTTACCTAAATGGAATGTGTAATACATGTATTTATATGTGCACGCAACAACCATTATAAGTAACTATTTGGGAAAAAATGTTTTTTGTATTTAGGAAACAATCGTGTGCAAAGTTGTCATCCCTTCACATTAAACACTATAAAAATCTTGACAAAGAGGCTTGTACTAAAAACAACACCCACGTTCTTTAAAAATGAATGAAATAACGTTTGAATATATAATGCTGAGTTGGACTCATTTATTTTACAATTTCTTCAGAAGGTCATGGACAACAGTGGCAATACTTTATTTCCCATATTCGTATTTGTAAAGAGCTCGGAAAATGAGGATTAGTATTTCTTAACAAAACCAAATGACATTATTGTTCTTTGCTATTGACTACGTTAGTACTTATCTACGAGAATACTTACTAGGCCACTGTTCTGATCTCTTGGTAAACCGGTTTTTACTGATGGACGTGACATGGCATGTTGGGACTGGCCAAAGTAATACTTTGGCACGTAAACATGAGGGGCAAAGAATGGCTATGGAAAGAAACATGCGACAAAAAGGGATAAACAATAATGGAAAACAAAACAGAATTAGATAAAATGAAAAACACTTAAAATGAAAACTCAATTTATAAACAAGAATGGTTAATGCATGTCGATTTTTGTGGGTACTGAACACTTTACACAGACTATACAGACATTTAGACGTTTACAGTAAAATGTATATTTGCTTTCAATCATTTTTCAACTATCACATTTTCTACCCTTGTCATACATGGTGTCCCATCCCTAGATACGCTATTTATCCCACTGCCAGTGTTAACTTACTATGTGTCCATTCAGATGGCAAGTGTATAGCTATGCGTATGGACTGTCAAATTGGTGAATATATCCTAATTTACCACTGTGTGTGTGGGTTAGGTAACAGGTTTGATGTGTCCTGGGCCACTATGACACGTGTCTAAATCGTCCACTTTTCCGATAGCAGGCAGAATTTACGTGGGTAATTTACTCATGACTCGATTATATTACGAACACATACATACACTGTACTTCCTACTTATTAAGCGAATTATATTGAATGTATGCATGTATACATTACGAAATGCTCCTAATGTCTGTGTCTTTTCTGCCATCGAAACGCACCGAGCATGGGCACCTCCGTGTGCACAAATGGATAAATTGGATTACGCCTAGGCTGCACTATTTAGTTTCAGACACCAATCATCAAGCCTAACACAGTAGAAGCAACAAATGGATTGGAACTATCTGCTGCCGGAAGTGACTTTGTTCTTTTCCGTCAGAATACTACGTTTATTCTGCAGCCTCCATATTAAACTAGTGCACAATGTACACGCACCAAAACTAACACACTGCCAGTACTAATGCCCTAGCAATGCCCCTGCAACAAAAGGACCTTTAAAATACTGAGAATTGTTACTGCTGCCACCAAATGATTAGCTGCTTTAAATGAGCCCCTGCTTGATGCTCTATAGTTTGTTTTTTCTATCTACGGCTCTGTCTGCCTATTTATGTCTGCATATTATATGCTGCAAGGGTGTTGTTAAAGGGAATAAAATCATCCTCTCCAAGTCATAACAGCACACTTGCGTTTCCAAATCGCCCTATGTAGATGTGTTTTAATAAACTATGTAAATAATGTAAATTATAGATCTCATTTGGTTATTTCTGCATTTTACTTTGGAATTTTTTTAAAATGCTTGTGGTGGAAACGCTTTGCCAAGAAAACAATTTACATGTATGTTTATAGTTTAAATCGGATTGCCACTTACAGGGAGAAAGGAACATGGCAATTTTAAAGTCATCCAATGAAAAAGATTCTGCAATTTCTGATCTTTTGCAGACTGTATTCGGCGCCGATTCACACTTGTGGGAATATTCGGGAAGCCGGCATATACTTGGCCTCAGTCCTTAAAGAGAAGCTCCGTTTAACGCCGCACCGGAACACACGGCGGTGGAGCCGAAGTGTTTCCGATAAAAGACGAATTACGCAGCACGCTGTGTAATGAAGAACACCGTGCAAACATGATTTTTGAGATTAGTTTTCAGACAGTGTTACTGTTACAATACAGCTTTGCCTGTGAAACCTCATAGAAGACCATGGAAAAACCAGCCCATGCAAAACCTGTGACTGAGCGGTTCTACTGCTCCTCCTGTAATCCAAGGAGAGTCAGACCAGGCACACAAACGTGTGTCCAGTTTTTCAAAGGGTACAGACTACGCGCGATAAAATGTATAAAAATAAAACAAAGAAAACGAGGAGGAAAAAGCAAGGTAATGTCATTGGAGGCTGAAAAAGGAGAACGAAATGTATCGTTTTAGTACCTCAAATGGAAACAAAATACGAAAGAAGACGACATCGAAGTTGTACTGGTAGAGGTGCAACGAACAGGGGGCACGCTCAGATCGATAACCGGTCATCTTGAGGACAAACGCCCAGCTCTTGATCACTAAAATGTATAATGCAACAATCCATGCTAACAGCACCGACAGACGTGTATCAAGGCATCTATTTTCCTAACCGAAGATGTAATATTTCTTTTACATCTCATACAGATAAATTCACAGCTCACCACTTACACCCAATTATGAAATATATCAATAGTATGCAGATTTCTGTGCTTTAAATTCCTGAGCATCCCGTTTCCATTTTTATGGAACTCTACTACAGCAGGCAGACCACAAAAGAAAACGTTATTTTGGTGCATTTATTTTTGGTTGATACTCGGTCAAACAGCAGATTCCCGACCTTGAGAATATTTCTGCAGGCGTCAGACTGCATCAAGAAACTAAAAAGCAGGACCCCTGCATGCCAGCAGGTGGCGTCATCAGTTCTACACCAATGTCGTTCTGCTCAAGAAGTGACAAGCAGGGCCACATGTAAGTGTGACCCTGGCGTGCTGATATCAGTTACTTTTGAAGGCTTATCGGCGTCATTAAATCCATATTTGGCCCTGGTTCATTGTCAGGAGCGTTCGTATTTTTGGAAGGCGTACAGGACTGGTCACTGCCAGGAGAATGAGCTTTGTGTACCGGTACTGCCTGGGCCAATTGGAAGTGATCAGAATGAGGCAACAGTGTTCCCTTTTGATCTCACTGAGGACCCTTGGGAATTAGTGGGAAGGGGGGGGGGGGGGGGGGGGACAGCGTATACATAGATTTTGGACCATCGCATCGAAAGGGCATTACCCCACGACCCTGGGAGGGGGTACTGACTGGCGTAGAACTGGCATTTGGTATTGCTATCTGTGGCAAAGAGGCCCAGTGTTGGCTTCCCCCACTGTGAGAATATTTTGTCCAGTTGATGCTGGTCCAGTTCCCACTTATGGCTAAAGTTTTTGGCCCTTCTGAGGGTGTCCGCAAGGGTACTGTGTACTCCTGACACGTGTTCGGCCTGCAGTTATATTTTGTGGCCATGAGCCTACTCAATAGCTTTGGGCATCGTGAGAGAGTGTTATTCCTTGCTTGTTGTTGTAATACATGCTTGTCATGCTTGCAGCGTGAGAAAGATAGCTGTCAGTTCCAGGCTGTTGGTGTGCATATTCTGTTGAGGTGCCAACCACTTTCCTTGGATCTGTAGGTCCTCTAAGTGGCCTCCAAACCTGTCCACTGAAGCATCCGAGGTGATAACGAAATCGGGAACCAATGGCAGAAACCTGAGGCCTTGTGATAGATGGGGCCTGTGAGACCACCATGTTAGAGTGTCTATCATCTTTGGGTTTATGGATATCAAGTCTTCAAAGGAGTCTTCTACTTGGATCCATTGGAGCTGCAGTTCTTCTTGTAATGGTCTCAATTTGAGGAGTGCAAATGGGACTAGGTTGATTGTGGAAGAGATCATTCCCAGGAGCGACTTGAACAGTCTCACTGAAACATATTTTTTTCTTCCTATTTTGCAAGCCTAGTCTGGTAGCCTTTTTGTCTTTCCTGGGAGTGGGAGGCTTTCTTCTGAATTGTACCTAGATAAGGTCCAGGAAGAATCATCTTTTGATTAGGAGTGGTTGAGGACTTTCGCCGTTCACAGTAAGATCCAATTTGAGAACTAGCGACAGGAAGGCTTTTGTGGCTTTGACAGCTTGCTTTGGAGTTGAAGCTTTGAGCAGCCAGTCATCTAGGTAAGGGAATAGCTGAGGACCTTGTTTTAGGAGAGCAGCTGCCACCGATGCCAAGCACTTGGTAAACATGCGAGGGGCAGATCTGAGGCCAAATGGAAGGCATTTGAATTGTTAATGGGTAACATCTACAGTGAAGCCGAGGTATTTGCAGTGATTGGGATGAATGGGGATATGGAAATATACATCTACTAGGTGTAGAGATGTCATGCAGTAGCTGCTGTTCAATAGGTGAAGGATGTCTAATAGAGTCGTAATCCGAAAAGATTGTTTGCTGAGAAACTTGTTTAGCTTCCCGAGATCTAGGATAGGTCTCCATTCCCCTGATTTCTTGCAGATGAGGAAAATAGCAGGAGTAGAATAATTTTCCCTTCTGAGCAAGTGGAACCCTCTCCATTGCTCCCTTAGCAAGCATTATTAGGGCTTCTTCTCTTAATAAGTAAAGACGAGGGAGGTGTGATCCCTTTGGTGGATTGTTCAGTGGTCTCTCCATAAATTCCAAGGTATGGCCATGGGTGACAAGGTCCAATACCCATTTGCCTGATGTGATACTCTCCCAGAGTTGGAGGTGGTTGGGGATGTTCGCACCAGGGTGGTGAGGAGAAGGTGGTGTAGCTGTTACCTGGGTGGGGTAATTGCTTGCAACCTGTGTCTCGGCTCTGATGTGACGTTTTTCAGGAGGCAATGTCCATAGCGCAGTCAATAATTTCTGAGGAGTTGCGCTCGCCTTCCTGCAAGATCTTTTTGGCTTCAGGTCTTTAGTGTTGCGGGATGAGGTCAGTGATGGAACTGATATCTGACCACATTTATTGGGCATAGTGGCCTAGAAAGGCCAAGGAGTTAGCTGCCCTAACAGTGATGGCAGACATGGTAGAGAACCTTTTCCCAATAGTGTCTAAGCGGCGCCCGTCTGTCGGGTGTTATGGATAGCAGCGCAGACATGTTTTTTTATCTACTTTGCGCTGCTTGAGAACTGATGGAATCTGGTTTGGGGTGTCCTGTCAGGCATGCAGGAGAATCCTCTGGGGCTCTGTATTGTTTTATCAGTACGAGGTAGTACAGCCGCCACTGACGCAGGATTTTTCATAATCTTTATACCCTTGTGCCAGATGTAATCGATGATGGGTATTGTCCGGAGTGACTTTCTTGTTTGCTGTTGAAATTGTAAAGAAAACAGTTGGTCTGCTTAACTGTTATCGGGATGTGGAACCTGGATGCCGCTCTTTCCATTAAATAGTGAAATTCCCCGATGTCCTCTGGAAGCAAATCAACAGGTTGGTGTGGAGGTGGAGATGGTGTGGGTATAATATAACAGTCCCAATAATCAAGTGGGGGTTGAAACTCAGGAATCTCGCCCTCCTCTCTGTCATCATCAGATGACGATGGGTCGTCCCTTGATGGTGGTGCTATATGGTACAGACATGTACTCCTGGTACTGGTGGGCGAAGGGTTGACTGCTGGAGTTGGAGAATCTAGTTGCGGTGGTGCCACTGGTCGTTCTTCTGATGGTTGTGGAAAACCCTTCCTATAGTCAAAAAACATAGCCTGAAGATCCCGGACTAAGGAACAAGGCGCAAAGAAGTAATCCTGTCAATCCAAAATGTTCAGAATATCTTTGGGCAGAAGGAGGAGGGTAATAATCCTGATAATCATGCCCTTCCTCATAATAGACATCCTCTTTGTCCTGTTGTTTGACGTGAAGCTCAGAAGGGCTGTGAGCTGGACCGAAAGGGCCGTCGTCATCAGAATCTTCAATATCCAACAAGTGGCTAGGAATTAGAGGTGAAATGTTGGTGGACGAAGAAATCCCCAGTGATTTTTTTTGTTCTGGATCTTCGTTGACCGTGGTGTTGGCGATGTCATCGTCAGAGCTTCATAAGGATGCTGTCTTGATGTTGAGTCCCTTGTCATAAGGATCAAAGTTGATGTTGAAGACGGGGTTGTCATCGGCAGAGTCATCGTCAACGGAATCACCGTTGGTGGGGATATTATCTATGGGGTCATCAATGATTAAGTCGTAGATGGAGGAAGTATCAGTAGGGTCGTCATCGACAGTAACATTGAAGCAATCTTATTTGCCTCCACAATCGTCAACGAGATGGGGACATCGATAGAGACGGTCATCATTTTTGCCGTTGACGGTCTTGAAGACGAGATACTTGTCACAGTAATTGTCAACAATCTTGCACTCTACCGTAATGGTGCTGTCTACGTGTCTGAGGAGGAGGAAGCATGAGGGAGCTCTTTATCTCTGTTAGAGGCGAAGAGGGCGCAGATGCTGTCTCTGAGGAGAACTGTTTTTGTTTGCCCTTTTTCTTTGAGTCCTTTGCTTGGTGACAATTTTAAGGGATTTTCTGCTCTCCTCAAAAGTTCCTACCTGAGATCTGGAGGAGGTATCACTGTCCTCTTTTGAAGATTTTCTCTGGGCTTTAGGTTTTTGAAACCACAACAGCAGCCTCCCATCCCGGTCTTTCAATGTTTTTGTGGAGAAGGTGTGGCATATTTGGCACTCTATTGCCTTGTGTTCAGGGTAAAGGCAGTAAATGCAATTTTTATGTGGTACATCCACGTGCACCCTTTTCTTCCCACAGGTCTTGCAGGGACGGAAAAGGCCTTTAGAGTCAAATATAGTAAAAAAAAAATAAGCTTCCAAAGCCTTCTTGAAGAAGAAAGATTGAGCAGAGCTTAGGGAGACTCCCTTCACACATGACATGCAGTGAAAATCTGAGGGATCCAGTCTCTGTTTGAAGTGTTCTAAAGAGTACCTGCATCTGATCGGTCATTGTTTAAGTTTGGTCATTGTTTAAAAAGGACTTAGATTGGCTAATAAACTGATGGCCTAGTGCCATAATGGCATACTATATTTCTACATACTGCTTTATCATGGTACCGTGGGACTCCCACTTTGACGACGGGGAATGATTCAAGCTTGTGAATCTATAAAAGATTCAATACTGGATAATGGATGATACAATCTGCTGCATCCCAGCCAACCTGAATGGTATGAGCCAACCCAATATTGGTTAGGTATCCAATCCACTGGAATATTATAAGTCCATAAACAAATTACCTTCATCACAAGGTGAGGCAAACTCTTCCTAATCACCTTGACTGTCATCTCTATATGTCTGGCTTTGATTGGAGTCTGAGTCAAAAAGTTAGTGAGGTGTCTGTGTGCATCTGAGTAGTTATGGAATAGTGTCAGAATCTGTGGTATTTAGTATTGGCTGCACCACATCAGGATCTGGGCATAGCATCGGTTGAGACGAATTAGGTTAGGAGCTGAATACCACAATAAGTTGTGGCTCCTCCTCCGGTGTTGACGTTTAAGAGACAAGGCTCAGGTTTTGGTGATGGTCCTGAATGTGACACCCATACTCGTGCAGAAACCGAAGCAGGTTCAGAGACACAAACAGCGCTGCGGATGGATGCGCTGGTGGTTATTGAACTGGAGCCCTCTGCAGATCCATAGGGCCAAAAAGTGTGCAGAGGGAGTCGGAAGCATGCCAAAGATAAGCAGCATGGCCTCATGAAAAGCTTTGACTCACTACAATGTTGCCAGCAGATCCAGAAACTCAGGGTGCACTGAGACCAAAGTTGGAATAGGCTCCTCAGAGGTTTGGGAGCTAGACCTGGAGGCACAGTGACACCTTCAGAGCTTCTCTGGAGAGTAAGAGAGGTGGGAGGGAGCCAGATTCCGCTTGGACTTCTTATGTTACATTTTGGACTTACCTGAAGACTTTGACAGCCAAGAAGATCTGCCATAGGAAAGACTTGTGGAGATGTAGCAGGTCCATACTTTTTAGTTCGACCAGGAGTGGGGCCTGCATGGAGACTTGTGGTGTTTCGCCACATACAGCTTGGCAATCAAGGACAGCTTTCAGATTCAACTGGATGCAGTTTTTGCAGGACTCCTGAGGCACACCTTGTGGGGATCTGTCACACAGAACAAATATCTGTTTGCAACAGATCCTACCCAGTTTAAACCCGTTAGTCCTAGGGTATGACATGTTCACTTGCACACTGTAAAAAATTTAAGTAAAAACTGTCTTCCAGAGTGAAGCGGAGGAGGAACAGAGTTCTAAATCCACTTCTGAGGGTGCAGAAAGAAAGGAACTCACATCAATGCATGTGGGTGGCGGTTATATGTGGGCCACTCATCACTTCAATCGGAAAACAGAATCGAGGTAGAGTGCTATTTACTGGCACACAGGAGTACTGCTTTCTGAGATTCCAGATCCAGTCTAACACTTAAGATAATCACAAGGTGAAGAATCTACAGGTTAGAAGTATCCATGAGAATGATCTTTGCTCAAGTTATCATATCTTTACCATGGTCTGTATTTTTTTCTATTCTGGTTGTATCTTTCGTTGTAGTACAAACATTTCAAGTTTTAAATGGGTTCAACTGATGTGATACACAGATTAAACATCTATCCTTCCTGGGACATAAACAGTGGATCCTGTGGAAGGCTGGGGAATGTGTTCTGGCACTTGGTAAGGAGGTTCTAGAACCAGCACTGCAGTCCACAGCCTAGTGCTATGACTATCAGTTACACAAAGCTGTTGAATATATGCACTATCTCAGACGAGATGAGTTGGAGAAAAAGCATAAAGCTTTTTCCATGAACATGCTATCAGAAAGGCAACCTTCAAGGACACCTGAGCCCTTTCCACCCATGAGGAAAATAGGGTACACAGAGTTGTCTCTGGTGGAAAAGAGGTAGGCCCAAGGAAGCATAACAGATAGAAAAATACATTGGTAAACTTAGTGTTTCACAACATCCACTGATGATGAACGTGGCATAGCCTGTAATGTGTGACCTTCCACTACTTTCATGCACAACAGGCAGTGCTGAAAGGGGAAAAGTTGATAAAGAGTCACTTCCAGAATTGTTCTGTGAACTGATCAATCAAATAAACCCTTTCCTGCCTTGAGAAACATCATTTAGAGTTCATCAGTCTCAAGGTGTTGGCATACTCACAGGCACTTCCTGATGCGCAGCATGGATAGTCAGAGGAACAGCAACTAACAATTACGTTTGCTACTACTGTCAATTGTGGACACACACCAGTGAACCTGGAGAAGACATCATATCTCTTTGAACAAGGCACATTACGAAAAGCAAGGGGAAATGGAAATATCCAAGGGGTCCTTCTGCAGGGGTACATCGAAAGAGATCCTGAAAGGACACAGGCAGGTTAGCCAGAGCAAGGGGCTGTAACTGAATGACAATAAGATCCAATGATCTGTTAATAATAAAATAAATACTAGGGCAGGCTGAATTAGGTTAGGTAAAGACACCAGCAAAAGAGTACCAAGGAACTAATAGTAAGTAAAAGATAAAACACAGTTGAGGAGTTCCTAGGCCACCATCAGGCTTTTGTCAGGATTATAGCTATTGAGCAACTCTTGACTGAGGACCTGTAAAGTAATAAGTAGGACTAAAGTTTACTTGAAGCTCAATTACACTAACAGAATGTAAGTTATGATTAGATTCAGAAAGGTAAAGTGCTAATGAACGAGGTTTCCTTTTCATATAGTAGATAAGGCAAGGTAAAGAACATAAAATGGAGCCTGGGTCTCTCCTAGTGGTCTGATAATAGCTGAAACATCAAAGAAGAATCAATATTGCAGGGGTACCTTCAAGGTAGAACCAAATTAAGGAAAATCAAATGAACAAGTTTGATGCCCAAGTATGACTACAGAGGGAGCGATACGACTGGCTGCTAGGAACACCTCAATTCTGAAAGAACATCTTTATGAGAGAAATTATAGGAGGACTCTATTTTCTATTTGACAACAGTGAGACCTAAGTTGCTAGAAGCCAGTGCATACATTAAGTATATAAAGAGTGATGAAAGCAGCAATGTCTGCTTATAAGAAACAGACAAGCAGACAGGAAGGTCTCCCCTTAGTACAATAATCCCAGTTAACGGAAACAGACATTTTCACTTTACTTTGATCTTTGCCTAAATAAAAAATGGCGGGGCGTGGCCAAGATGGCGGCGTGAGTGGACGCGTTCGTACGAGCTCCGCTGCCCGGGCCTCAGAACATTGCCGTGTGGCGCCGGGGGTCGGTGTCCCAGGGCACCCAGACCCAGAGATAGGCGCCACAGAGCAGAGGGTGCTCAGAGAAGGCCGAGGGGGACGCGCTGAGGAGAAACGAGGACGCAGAGAAGTGCGGCCTTGACTCGCGCTTCTGACTGGTACCCGAGGCCGCGGAGAAGGGAGCCGCATGGCCGGCCTGGACGCGGTGCCCCCTCGGCTGAGGGTAGAAAAGCGGGAAGAGCCCTGGAGGCGGACGGCAGGGCCCAGTGGCGCAGCGGGGACCGCGCTGGGGGCCCGGTGCCGAGAATAGCGTCAGCGGCCCCGGGAGGCAGACTCGCCAACATAGCTCAACTCCCCCTGTCAGACGCGCTCCCTGGAGGAGGCGATTGAGGAGTGGGGGTACAGCTGGACGCCCCGTCTTGGATGGACAGCATAAAGAGGTGAGACAGTGCTAGGCCACTAATCGGCGGTGCGGTCGGCCCGCGGCGGCTCCACCTGGCAGCGCATTAAACTACAGGGGGACTGCTGGACAGAGGGAGCACAGGAGTGGAAAGCAAGCAGCGGTTGGAGGAACACAGGGCCGGGAGCGATCTGGTCTCCGCGAGATTCTGTGAAAGGGCCCTGGCCTGGTGATAGAACGAGCGCAGCAGCAAGCAGGTGTGATGGCCGCTTCCAAGTCTAAGCGGGAGCGATCAGTCAGAGAAATGCTGACCGGTGCGCGTCCAGCGGCGGGATGCGCAGTGGAGGGGCCACCGGCGGTGAAGTCCCCAGAGACGCGTGGGGAGATGGAGGTGGATGAGGGGTCACCAGTCACGAAAGGCTTCCTTACCTCCTTGTTCGACTCGTTCTGGAGTGATATACAGGAGCTCCGAAGAGACATATCTCAGGAGGTGAGAGAGTTGCGAGGAGAGGTCACGTTCCTGGGTGAGAGAGTGGCGCAGATTGAAGACGGCGAGATCTCCCGCGGTGAGGAAGTGGCGGGCCTGCAGCAGGAGGTCGTTCGCCTGCGGGAGCAGCAGGACCTCCTGCAGATAGCGGTGGAGGACTTGGTAAATCGCTCGAGGAGGCATAAAATCCACATCAGAGGGGTGCCGGCTGGGGCGGAGAAGGAGGACATTAGAGACTACGTGGTAGAGCTGTTTCGCTCATTACTTGGCCTGGAGGAGACACGAGAGATCACGTTAGACAGAGTTTACCGAGTGGGCCGCGCTGGTGGGGCCAGGGACCGGCCACCAGATATTTTAGTCTGTGTTCACAGTTATGGGCTTAAAGAAAGCATCTTGCAGCGGTCCTGCAACCTTCCGCAGGTCCATTTTAGAAGGCATGCGCTCCAGCTGTTTCAGGACGTCTCGACGCGGACCCTGCAGCGACAGCGGGAACTCAGGCCCATTACAGAGCATTTGCGAGCGCATGGCGTGACCTACTCGTGGGGTCACCCATTCCGCCTTGTCTTCCGATGGGAGGATCAGCTCCGACAGGTGAGGACTGTAGCAGAGGCAAATCGGATTTTGTGCTTGGAAGGTGTTAGCCAGGACCCGGGTGCCAACGGGGTTTGTCGGACGGGGATCGCCCGCGATGGCAGCGGAAGGAAAGAAGAAGAAAGCAGCAGCGCCCTACGGCTTTGGAACAAATGTCGGAGAGGGAGTCAGTATTAAGCAGTGTGGCTGCCGGGACTAATGCCTGAGGGAGCAGTGCCTGGAGAGAGCTGAACTACTGCGGGTCGCGTCGTTCCAGGCCTTTGAGGCCGCTCAAGAGGGGCCCGGGTGGTGGGGTTGTCAGACCTGGCCTGACGAACTTGAGAGGTTCTACAGCCCTGTTGAGACTTTACCTCCATGGAGATGCGTGTGCGAGGACTTTGTTGTGAGCACCTGTTGTACGTGTTGGTTGTATGTTACTTGGCTTCCCTGAGACACTGCTTACTGGAGCGAGTAGTGGTTTGGCCCTGTTATCCGAAGTGGCTGCTGGCCTGTTCTAGGATTTGGGTCCCCCATGGGGCCCATCCCCTCCTTACTGCTTTTCTCCTTCTGATGCATGACTATTAAATGTATAAGTTTGAATGTTCGTGGGCTCAACAGTCCGACTAAGAGGCTGGCGATCTTATCGGCCCTTGAGAAATCTGGGAGTCATATCTGTATGCTACAGGAGACACACTTAGTGCAGAAGGATACATACTGCATGCGCTCCAAGTGGTTCCCTAGGCAATTCTGGTCTTCGGTATCCATGAAACACGCTGGTGTTGCGATATTACTCTCAAGGTCCTTCCCTGGGGAAGTAGTGGCAAAAATACATGAAGTGCAAGGAAGGCTTCTGGCCATTCGAATGAGGGTGGGGGCCTTTTCCTTTACTATTGCTTCTCTTCATGCTCCTAATACGCAGCAAGAAACCTTCCTGAGGCAGGCTATATCCCCGATGCTGCACTCACCGGATGGCGCCATTTTAGTGGGAGGCGATTTTAACTTAGTGATGGATAATGATCTAGATCGCTCGGGTCACCGCTATGGGAAGGCAGGGGCGCTGTCAGCGGCAGGGCGCCAGTGGCTAGCTGAATGTGGTCTGGAGGACGTATGGAGGAGGGCGCATCCTACGCTTAGGGATTATTCCTTTTATTCCGCGGCGACCAAAACATATGCACGACTTGACCTCTTTCTGGCATTGCAGGAACTCCTCTCCCGGGTTAGAGAGACCACGATTGAGCCTCGGGCCTTGACGGACCATGCACCTATCACAGTAGAGGTTACTATGGATCAGAGACTGGTGGGTGCTCCGGGTTGGCGCTTCAGGGACCCGATGCTTCAGAATAGGGCAACGGTGGAATTGATCAGACGTGCAATCACAGACTACCTTAAGGTTAATGACAACGGGAACACTGGTACCGGGACATTATGGGAGGCCCTGAAGGCGGTGGTCAGAGGGGAGGTGATGTCACTGTCCGCTAGGGATAATAAAGCAAGGAGGGAGATAAGGGTGGAGCTGGAACAGAGAGTAGCGGTATTGGAGCGCTCCATAAGGCTACGGGTGTGCCCAGAATCTGGCGGGAGTTGGAGAAGGTGAGGCAACAGCTGAAACGGCTAGACTGGGACAGAGCGGAATACGCGATCACGCGTCTCAAACATAAGTATTACATCGGGAGCAATAGATGCGGGAAACTTCTGCCTCACCGCTTACAGGCGCAGCGTCGACGATAAAGCTGGTTCGTTCCCCTTCAGGTGCGGAAGCACGAACGTGCGGTCAAATAGCAGAGGCGCTTGCGGAGTTTTATAAAGGGCTATATGCGGCGGACGAGCTGAGTGCTGTGGCTCCAGATTTATTTCTGGAGGGTACTGCAATCACTCCTCTTGGTGAGAGGGAGGCATCTTCTTTAGACCAACCCATAAGGGCGGAAGAGGTTATATCAGCAATCTCACGTTTGAAGTTGGGGAAGTCCCCGGGCCCAGACGGTTTTACGGCACTTTTTTACAAGACTTTTTGCGTGGAACTTGTGCCGCTTTTGGTTCGGCTCTTCAACTCCTTCCGAACGTCGGGAGCTTTAACAACCAGTATGCTAGATGCCACTATTGCAGTTATACCTAAGCCGGGAAAGGATCCGGAGGAGTGCGCTTCATATAGGCCGATCTCGCTCTTGAATATAGATGCCAAACTCTTCACAGGTATACTGGCCCATCGTCTGAATTACTATATGCCGGGGCTTATTGATCTGGATCAGGCAGGTTTTATTCCTCACAGACAGTGCAGCGATAACACAAAGCGGTTGCTTCATTTGCTAGACAAAACGGACCGGTCCCGTTGGGAGGCGCTCTTCCTCTCTATAGACGCAGAGAAAGCGTTCGATAGGGTCCACTGGCCATATCTTTTTAAGGTGCTGGAGCGTTTTGGGTTGGGCCTGGGCTTTGTGACCTGGATCTGATGTATTTACCAGTCTCCTAGTGCTTCTGTCCGCGTCAATGGTATGCTCTCATTGCCGTTCCCAATTAGACGAGGGACCCGGCAGGGGTGCCCGCTTTCTCCTCTCTTATTTGCGCTTTACATGGAACCTCTGGCGCAGCGTCTGCGAGACAGCCCTCTGATCACTGGCGTGAAATTCGCAGGCGATACCTATCTCATCACTTTGTATACAGATGACGTGATCTTTACACTGGCGGACCCCATGACCTCGTTGCAAGCGCTTATGGGGATTCTTGATGAGTTTGGCCGGGTCTCGGGATTCCGGGTGAACATGCAGAAATCGCAGGTCCTTAGTCGGTTTATCAGCAGAGAGAACGAGGGGGATCTGAGGGCCCGGTACCCCTTTATCTGGTCGTCCTCGCGGCTTTCCTATTTAGGGATTGATCTGGCGCCTTCTGTTACAAAAACGAGGAGCCTGAACTACATGAAGTTGGTACGCGAGGTGCAGCGAGATCTAGAGACCTGGGGGAGGCTCAAGCTGTCCTGGCTAGGCAGAGTGGCGGCAGTGAAGATGACAATCTTGCCGCGTGTGCTGTATGTGTTCCAGGCGCTTCCCCTGTCCCCTCCTCCCCGGACGCTCACGACTCTTCAAGCGGCGGTTCTGAGATTTATCTGGGAGGGTCGTCCGGCGCGTCTTCCGCAACGGGTTCTATATCGCCTTAAGGGGGAGGGAGGGTTGGCGGTGCCCTGCTTCTTGCAATATTTCCAGGCAACGCAGCTGCGTTTCTTTTTAGAGTGGAGTCGATCGCTCACTGAGAAGCATTGGTGCTTTATGGACCAGGCGGTGGTGAAATCCCATATCTGGAAGGAGCCCTGGTTGCAACGCCGACACAGGGCAGTAGGACTTTACTCCTCCCCGATCACGGGAGCAACGTTACGTGTATGGGATGAGGTGGCCGATCGGCTGGGGCTGACATCGTTCCCGTCTCCAATGACCCCCATAGGTGCGAATCCGGACTTTGTACCGGGGTTACAGCTGGAAGCGCTCCGACGATGGCTTGACGGGGGCTGTAAAAGGGTGGGGAGTCTCTTTGATGAGCAAGGAGTGATTCCTTTTGACCAGATGAGAGATACATACGGCTTGACGGAGGCGGATAGGATGATGTACTATCAGAAACGGCACTGGGCCTTGCTGCCGGTCAATAGAGCGCTAATAGATAGGCCGCTGACGCAGTTTGAGAAATGGCTTCTGCTGAAGAAGGATGATAAACGAGTAATTTCAGAGCTTTATAGGCTATTGCAGGGGAGGGGCGTCTGCCTAAATCTAAGGGACAGTTGCGATGGGAGAGTGAGCTGGAAAGGGAGCTCTCGGACGAAGAGTGGGATAATATTTTCTATAGGATACACCATACGGCCTATAACGCGGCAGACACGGAGACAGCATATAAGGTGGCCTCCTATTGGTACTACACCCCAGCAAGGATACACACATGGGATCCCACTAAGTCTAGTCTATGTTGGAGAGGGTGTGGAGGTAAGGGTACACTTGTGCACTTACTCTGGCATTGCCCCAAGCTCCATAGATAGAGTATTATAGATGCTACGGATGCTGCGTTTGATACCAAGATCCCTAGGTTCCCATCGTATATCTTATTGGGTCTGCCCAATCCGCTCACCTTTCCTCTGAGATCATTAAAAGGCCGGCAAATGGCCCTGGCCCTCAATGCGGCGGTGCAGCTGATTTTAGCGTTATGGGGCTCGGACAGGATTCCGACATACGTGTCATGGCTGCAGAAGTTGTGGTTTATCTTGGCAATGGAGAAGCTCACTCTGGCCTCTCAGCAACGGGTGGGGGACCTGAAGGACTTATGGGGACCGTTCTTGCAGATCTTATCCACAGAGTTCACTGAATTGACATGCCCGGCTTATCTGAGAGTGCTGGGGCTGACCTGAGCCTCCGGAGTGTGTCCGTCGGAGAGATTTTTGGGAGAACTGGGGCTACACGGGGAGTGGGGTGGCGGGACGAAGAGACTGATGGATGATGGGGCATATCAAAGGAAGCAGTGTTGATGTCTTATGTTTTGTTTTACTATGTTTGAAGTTCACTTACCAAGGCAGCAGACTTTTGCGAGTGATCCATTTGCACATTGGATTGCAAGGAGGAACTGAGGGGGTGGTCCCCTCGGATATGGCTACACAGGAGATGATCCCTATGGACAGCTTATATGTTTCTGGACTAGATACGCTGCATTGTGTTTGTTTCACTACGATGTCTTATATTTTTTATGTTGGTACTTTGAAACAATAAACAGATTTGATCCATAAATAAAAAGTGTCTTGCTCAAGACCAGGCACATTCATACCATCATCGCAAGACTGGATTCTAACAACATTGTTTTGGTTAGAAATGTAATTGTACAGGCTAAAAAGTTATTTGATAAGCCAAACAGGAAGATTTCTTTCAAAGAGAGTTACGCTTGAACGTAGTGTGAAAGAGAATAAGTAAATAACTGATACATCTGAACAAAAAAATGGATGCCACCAAACAGCGCAATGATGGCTGCTTAGGATTAAATATGGTACTTGGGAAATCTAGTGAGACAGGAAACAATCTTGACTACTTAATCTCCACATGTTACTGAATAAAGCCTTGCAGGTTTAACAAACTGCAAACATCTGTAGCTGGTAATTCTTATCTTCAATCACTGATACAAGAGATAAAGGAAGACCTTAACAAGAAATAACAACAACAATAATAATAATAATACCCTTCCGATATGGGCTTCCGGGGCTCGCTCATGACAAGGAATGCCCAGCAACCCATCAGATTGGAGCAGCATTTTAGAGCATGGGCTCAGAATAAGTCTCCAGGACTGGCATATATAGGACACAAGAGATTCCTTCCTCTGGATATGGCGCCAGCCAAAATGGCACCTAAAGCCGTTAGTGGCACTGCAGACCTTACCAGTCAGTGACATAGGTGGGCACCAAAGGCAGTCGGGTGCTTGCTCCTCAGAGACTTCATGGAGGTGAGGATATCTTTGAGGGGCACTTAGCAGGCACCGTTTGACCAGAGCTGGTAAAGTCTTTAAGCCTTGGCGATCTGAAGGGGCTGGAGGATGGAGTTAGCAGGAAAAGGCTCCCTATGAAGGCACAACTGGGTCTGAGATATCCAGTATGGGACCCATTTGCAGTGGCTGAAATGCCAGACTTTGGCCATTTGATAACTTCTTCTTCTTGATGTTTCTATGAAAGATAAAATCCAGATGGCTATGCATTGCATGGATGCCTCATCCCTATATGGATTGGGCAATTATTAACAAGCAATTTGTTGTATTTTCCATTTAATTAGTTGAGCCCTTTTCACATTAAGGTAGATCAGGTGGCTTAGGAAAAAAGATGGGAAGCTATGTGCTTTATTTTATTTACATAGAATTCTGATATCAATTTAGACTGGAACAATGGATGAGCCAATATAGGAAAGAGGTCTTTAAAGAGTAGGACGAGCTCCTTGGAAGGACCTAATTGATCTCAGGAGTGTATCTGGCTATGGCGAGAAGAGCATTTATTACACCCCTCTTGAACATAGACAAAGACATGGAAAACATCTTTGTGTATTTAGTGAAAAAAAAGGCACAGAGCAGCAGTGAGGGGTTCTGTAATAGACCATCTGTAATGCCTTTTGTTTCTTGTGTCCTGTTTGGTGGTAGGTGTCAAAGTTGGAGGGGGACTTCAAATACCACTCAAAGTCTTGAACCCCATTTCCTGTAAAGGATCACGCTGATGAAGCTTTGACACTTTTAGGCAGACTGCATGGCAAATTGAATGTTGTCAATGAGGTTTTTGAAAACATTTGTAAAACGGATAATTAAATTATGAAAAAATGTGTTTGTCATTCTGAGGGGAACTAGTGAAATATGTTTCCAGGTGGAGGTTGGGAGTAGCATTAAAAAGTCTGAAGACCAATGTCTTAGACTGGAAGCCTATGGATGACTAGCCAGGGCATATGGATATAATGTTACTATTTTCATGCACTGAAATGATGCTACCATTGTCCCTTTTCTAGGGGTAACTCTTGCACACTTATCAGTGCTCAGGGGCAGAGTTATGTGCTGACTGCTTTCTCTTTTTACACAGTAACGTCAACATGCTGGGTGCACGGACTGACACAAAAACAAAACAAATCAGGATGCGAGGAAAGCCAAATGCCATAAAAGTACAGCTGAATACTTTTTGTTTTCATTATTTATGATACCAATACTGCCAGGCACTTGGATTAGGGCCCTAGGGCTGATTTAGTGCCGAAGGACAGGACCCTAATCTGGAACTATTTATTGTTTACCTAAAAATCTTCCAGTTTTTTGGTCAACTTGGGTAGAGAAAGAAAGGTTACTTATCTTTGGTAACCATCTTTCTGGTGGGTACTCTAACTGCAGTGTCTTCACCTTTAAATGTCCCAGACACAGACTGGAGCTGGAAGACTTTTACAATAGCCCTCTGGTGCTGACAGGTGGCATCGACTCTGTCAAGACATCAGACGTGAAGTCATGATGACGACCGGGGTGTCAACAGCAGTTGTGCTCTGTTTTTACCATTACCTTCAGGGCATATTCAGGAGAACTGAAAAAACATTTTGTTGTAGCGCACAGCTAACTTTGCACCTCATTACAAACTGTGAAAGTTATAAGGATTTGCTTCACAAGAGTAGATAAGGGAGGGAAAGAAGGAATCTGCAGGTAGGTGAGCTCCACAACAAGTATTGTTATCAAAGGTAAGTAACTTTTTTTCTGATGGATACTTCTACCTGCAGATTCCTCACCATTCAATAGATTCCCAACACTATTTTGAAGGATGAGGCAGTGGAGAAAAGCTGCTTAGACAGAAAAATCCTTTTGCGTGAGCAAAGTCACCATCTCTTCTTACTTCAGAAAGTGTGGAGTGAAGATCATGTAACCACCTTGTATATGTCACTACAGGTACTACCCTAGTTGGAGCTGCTGTGGAAGACTTGTCTCGGGTGGAATGAGCTCTTATTCCTTCAAGTGGGTCTTTTTAGTCAAGGCATAACAGATTTTAATACACAGGATAATCCATCAGAAATTGTGTGCTTTTGTACAGCTTTATCTTTTTTTGCAACCAATAACAGTTGGTCATCTGCTCTTAAGTCCATAGTATGGTTGATGTAATATTTTATAACTCTCCTAGGACCTAACATATGCAGATGTTCTTGCTTAGAAAGTTGTGGAGGTGGATAAATTATTGTTAGTGTGACGGACTGCCCCTGATGGAAAGGGAACTCAACATTTGACAGGAAAGCAGTTTTAGCTCTCAGCACCAACCTGCCTGGGGAGAAGTATGTAAATGGAGGGCAGACAGAAAGGGCCTGCATCTCTCTAAATGGCAAGCTGCAGAAATTACTACTAAGAAAACTGTTTTGAGGGCTAATAGCCGCTTCTGACAACTGTGCAGGGGCTCAAATGCAGTATCCCTGAGGAACGCCGGAACCAGTTTAAGATTCCGTTTGGGCAGGATGAATGGCCTTGGCCATACATGTTTGTGAATCCTTTGTGAAAATTCAATACCATATGAGGTTCTAACAGGGAGGCTAGGTCTAGTAGACAATTGAATGCTGTTAAGGCTTAAAGAGATCCTGTCACTGTACCTACAGTGCAGCGGAGTATAAACTGTGGATGATTTAAGAGGATCTATTCCTAATTCAGCACACCATAAAACAAGTTTGTTCCCCCTACCTAAATAGACTGATTTGATAGAAGGGCAACATGCTAAAAGGATCACGTTCATCACTTCTGGTGAGAGCTGAAAGGTGCACAGGTTGCATAGCTCAATCTCCCTGCATACAGGTGTAGGCTGTGAAGACTGAGGTGTAGAATCTGTCCTCTTGATTCAGACAAAAGATCCTCTGTGAGTGACAAAGGGGGGCTGCTACAGTGAGGTGCCCTTAGTCTGTGTACCACAACTTTCTCGGCCACTCTAGGTCTATGAGAATGACTTGGACACAGCCTTGATGAATCATCCTAAGAACCCGATGGATCAAAGGTATGGGAGGCAACGGTGTGGAAATTTCCACTTCAACTGAAAAGCAACACCAAGGCTCCCTGCAAATGATACTGGAAGGTATAGATTTTATGGCAGTGAGCGTTCCTCTGCATTGCAAATAAGTCCATATAAAGTAAGCCGCAAAGAGTGAAAAGATCTTCGACTACCTCTAGGTAGAAACACTATTTGTCATCTGCAAGCTGACACCAACTGAGGAGGTTGGCTCTGCCAAATGATTAGCGACCGGCTGTAGACAATGTTAATGTGCTTATCCAGATCCAGAGTCTTAGGGCTTCAACAGAGAGCCCAAGACTCCGTTACCCCTTGTTTAAGTACCACTTCTTGGTCATGTTGTTAGTTAAAATTCCGACCGTCTGATCTTGAATGGATTGACGAGAAACACTGAGTTCCAATCCCAGCAGACTTCTGTGTAAACTGTGCTCCACTAGAGATCAAAGGCCTCTGATCTTATGTCCTCCAGATGTGCAACCAACCTGAAAGTAAAGACATACATTACTACCATGCTCACAGCTGCTGGGGAGCAGAGGGAGTTATGGGTCTCCCTCAAGTAGGGTTGTTCTCTTTTCAAACCCAGCTTCACTCCACTGGAGTCTCAGGAGACTATAATGGATTCCATCAAGTCTCCCTGTTGTTGAAAACTCTCCCTGCGGGCAGAGGTACCACTGAAAATCCCTCAGAAGCAGTGTGCATGTGTGACCAGGATGATGCAAAAAGCCAACAGACTGAGCAAACACAGGACCTTCAGGACCGCTATTTGAGCTCCTGGTCGAAACACTGAATCATATCTTGAATGTCTCAGTTCCACTTGATTGAAGGAAGGCTTTTAGGATGGTAGTATCCAGTACTGCCCCAATGAACAGGAGGAGTTTGGAGGGCTGTAGGTGAGATTTGGGACTACTTATCAAAAATGCCAAGTTGTACAGCAGGGAAACTTTCAAGAGGAGATGATGAGACATTGGTAATGGGTAAAACCCATTACAAAGTGCAAGTACTTCTTGTGGGCTTGTAGGATAGCAATGTGGAAATATGTGTCTACTGGTCTAGCAACACCCTCTAGTCTCCCAAGTCCAATGTCAGAAAACCTTGGCATTCCAGCAGGAATGGGAGGTCGTGAATCGGACAATGATCACTGTCTTTCTTGGGAGCCATGATGTTCCATGAGAAGTAACCCTCCCTTGTTTCTTGCTCTGACAAATACAAAAAGGGATGAATGGAATGCATGAATTGATCTCAGCAACTGGTAACTACTGGGGCAGCATCCCAATCTAATACTATTTTATACACCATGGCACCTTAGTTTGGACCCAGCCATATGCAAATCAGTCTTGCCCATGCACCAAGGCAAAAATTCTAGTCAAAACTACAAGGCCTGGTCCTTCTTGAACTGGAATGCAAGCAACCCATGGTTGGTTCCGCTCCTATTAGAGCTCATCAGCCAGATATAGCTTAGTTGGAGTAGAACAGTGTGCACAGGACCCACGTCTGGGTATACCCATCCCACTGAGGATGACAGACAGCTCTGGTACTATCTCCACTACCCACTTCTGTAGTAGAACTGGTACTTCTTGCTGCAGGATCTCCCAATTTTCTTTGGAATTGTGCAAAGGAAGAGGGGTAAGAGGGTGAGTGCTGGCAGAATGGTAGGGTAGACACATTTCCTATGATATGAAGGGCTCAGCAGTCTGCAGTAATGCTCCCCCCTCCAAGCCTGTAAAATATGAAGGGACAATCTCCCTCTCAACAGCACAACATGATCTTTCACAGTTTAACTACTACTGCTCTTTTGGTGGTTTTGGAGAAGAAGAGGAAGCAGGAGATTGGAGTTGCTTGGCACACACTTTTGCTCATCCTCTGTACTGGTGAACAAAAAGATTTTGATGCTGCTTCTTGCCTGAGGTTTGTTGTTGCTTGGAAGAATCCCTTGGCAAAGGATTGCAGCTTTCGGGGCGAACAACAAGATCCAGAAGACAACTGTAGTCCTCAAGATCTCCAATTTAAAAAAATTTCCAAGGCAGCATCTGCTTGTGGCCAAATTGAAGCTCCTCATCAAAGGACATGAACAGGAGACAGATGAACTCATAGCTCTGGCTAGAGTCAACATTGTCAAAGCTGTTTTTTATAATGTATTAAGATGTCCACTTTCTACTACTTCTAAAAACTGGACTTTCAAGTGGTCCAGGAAGTTAGGGGCACTGAAGGCTGGAATAACCCAAACGGAGTGCACACAATGGCTCAGAAGGCAAGCTGCATTGTGGGATCTGAGAGCAAAACTTCCTCCAGAAAATGTTTTTCTTAGATAGGAAACCAGGATCATGATGCGCTTGTCTGTACCTGCGAGCGATTGTTCTGTGAACAGCCGGAGAAGGTGAAGGTTGGGAGCATGGCTCCTTTAATGTCCCCACCAATGCTTCATTAAATAGAAGCAAGGGTTCATTGGTGGAGGGAGCCATTTGTAGTACATCTGTCAAAATATGTGGCGGGTAGTCCACTGTAGGCAGGGGTAACTCAAGAACTTCTGGGGCTTTTCTCAATACAGAATGGAATGGAACTAACCCATCTCAGATGATGTCTCATGACTTATCTAGATCACTTGTCTCCTGAAGTGCTAGTGTGCCAGGGGAAGCATTGTCAGCATGATCCTGCTGCTTAGTCAAATCCCTAACTGCCTGTAAATGTTGCCATGATTGGTCCTCAGACTGCCTTTGTTTCAATAAACAAAAGGCTTCTCTCTTGGATCAGCGCTTCTTAAAGCACAGGAAGGTGTCTGAAGTAACTTGCTGCATCGCTGCCAGCGTCAGTAGCAGCACTGAACATGGCGCCAGGTCTGATTGTACCGAAGGTGGAGAGTGGAACAGCACTGTTTGCAGCGCCAAAACTGGTGTGAGGCCAGCATCAGCGCGATTCAATGAAAGCTGGAGATGGCGTTGTAGGTCCAAGAGAAACCCTGAACTGGTGCGGTGCTGATAAAAATCCGTACAAAGCCAAATTGCAAGGGGGATAAGATCACAACTGCACCAGAGATATCTAAAGGTGAGGAGACTGCAAGTATAAGTATCCACCAGAATGTGTGTTTTAGGTCTGAGTCACAAAATCTAACACCCTAGTTCTTTCAGCAAGACTCAGAAGCAGACTCATAATATTTCTGAACTCTGCAATGAACTCCTTCTATGTCTTTCAGTGTCCTCACTTGGAGATGTTTAGAAATGAAAATGTCACTTACCCAGTGTACATCTGTTCGTGGCATCAGTCGCAGTAGATTCGCATGTTCTGCAATCGCTCGCCATCTGGTGTTGGGCCGGAGTGTTACAAGTTGTTTTTCTTCGAAGAAGTCTTTCGAGTCACGGGACCGAGTGACTCCTCCTTTTGTCTCCATTGCGCATGGGCGTTGACTCCATCTTCGATTGTTTTTCCCCGCAGAGGGTGAGGTAGGAGTTGAATTGTAGTAATAGTGCCCATGCAATGGAGTGACTAAGTATGCGCTTATTTAAGGTTGAGATGATACATATATAAATAATTGAAGGTAACTTCCAAACTGCTACAGGCTCCCGGGGAGGCGGGTGGGCACATGCGAATCTACTGCGACTGATGCCACGAACAGATGTACACTGGGTAAGTGACATTTTCAGTTCGATGGCATCTGTCGCTGTAGATACGCATGTTCTGCAATAGACTAGTAAGCAGTTATTTCCCCAAAAGCGGTGGATCAGCCTGTAGGAGTGGAAGTAGTCTGAAATAATGTCCTTAAGACAGCTTGACCTACTGTGGCTTGTTGTGCGGATAACACGTCTACACAGTAATGCTTGGTGAATGTGTGAGGCGTAGACCATGTGGCTGCCTTACATATTTCTTGCATTGGGATGTTTCCTAGAAAGGCCATGGTAGCACCTTTCTTTCTGGTTGAGTGTGCCCTTGGTGTAATGGGCAGCTGTCGTTTAGCTTTAAGGTAGCAGATTTGGATGCATTTAACTATCCATCTGGCTATACCTTGTTTTGAAATTGGGTTTCCTGCATGAGGTTTTTGAAATGCAATAAAGAGTTGTTTAGTCTTTCTGATGTTCTTTGTTCTGTCAATGTAATACATTAATGCTCTTTTGACATCTAATGTATGTAGTGCCCTTTCAGCTACGGTATCTGGCTGTGGAAAGAACACCGGAAGTTCCACTGTTTGATTTAGATGGAACGGTGAAATAACCTTTGGCAAAAATTTAGGATTGGTCCTTAGGACGACTTTATTTTTGTGTAGTTGTATAAAAGGTTCCTGTATAGTAAACGCCTGAATCTCGCTTACTCTTCTCAGGGAAGTAATGGCGATGAGAAATGCCACCTTCCAGGTTAGGAACTGTATGTCGCAGGAGTGCATGGGTTCAAAAGGTGGACCCATAAGTCTAGTTAGGACAACATTTAGGTTCCATGAAGGAACAGGTAGTGTTCTTGGTGGTATAATTCTCCTAAGGCCCTCCATGAATGCTTTAATGACTGGTATTTTATATAGGGAAGTTGAATAGGTAGTCTGCAGGTATGCAGATATTGCTGCAAGGTGAATCTTAATGGAAGAGAAAGCTAGGTTAGATTTTTGTAAGTGAAGCAAGTAACCCACTACATGTTCTGGAGTTGTGTGTAATGGTTGTATTTGATTAATATGGCAGTAGCAAACAAACCTCTTCCATTTACTTGCATAGCAGTGCCTGGTGGATGGCCTTCTTGCTTGTTTTATGACTTCCATACATTCTTGGGTAAGTTGTAAGTGCCCGAATTCTAGGATTTCAGGAGCCAGATTGCTAGATTCAGCGATGCTGGATCTGGGTGTCTGATCTTTTGGTTGTGCTGTGTCAACAGATCTGGCCTGTTGGGCAATTTGATGCAGGGTACCACTGATAGGTCTAGCAGCGTTGTGTACCAGGGTTGCCTTGCCCAAGTTGGTGCTATCAATATGAGTTTGAGTTTGCTTTGACTGAGTTTGTTTACCAGGTAAGGAAGGAGAGGGAGAGGAGGAAAAGCGTAAGCAAATATCCCTGACCAGTTCATCCATAGGGCATTGCCTTGGGATTGTTTGTGTGGGTATCTGGATGCGAAGTTTTGGCATTTTGCGTTCTCCCTTGTCGCAAACAAGTCTATCTGAGGTGTTCCCCAGAGTTTGAAATAAGTGTTCAGTATTTGGGGGTGAATTTCCCATTCGTGGACCTGTTGGTGATCTCGAGAGAGATTGTCTGCGAGTTGATTTTGTATCCCTGGTATAAACTGTGCAATTAGGCGAATTTGGTTGTGAATTGCCCAATGCCAAATTTTTTGTGCTAACAGGCTTAACTGCGTGGAGTGCGTCCCTCCCTGCTTGTTTAGATAATACATTGTTGTCATGTTGTCTGTTTTGACGAGAATGTATTTGTGAACTATTATTGGTTGGAAAGCTTTTAGTGCTTGAAAAACTGCAAGAAGTTCTAGGTGATTGATATGCAGTTTTGTTTGATGTACGTTCCATTGTCCTTGTATGCTGTGTTGATCGAGGTGTGCTCCCCACCCTGTCATGGAAGCATCTGTTGTTATTACGTATTGTGGCACTGGGTCTTGGAAAGGCCGCCCCTTGTTTAAATTTATGTTGTTCCACCACAGAAGCGAGAGGTAAGTTTGGCGGTCTATTAACACCAGATCTAGAAGGTGACCCTGTGCTTGAGACCACTGTGATGCTAGGCATTGTTGTAAGGGCCTCATGTGCAGTCTTGCGTTTGGGACAATGGCTATGCATGATGACATCATGCCTAGGAGTTGTAATACCATCTTTGCTTGTATCTTTTGTGTTGGATACATGCGTTGTATGATGGTGTTGAAATTTTGAATTCTTTGTGGACTTGGAGTGGCTACTCCTTTTGATGTGTCTATTATGGCTCCCAGGTATTGTTGTACCTTGCGTGGCAGAATTTTGGATTTTGTGAAATTGACGGTGAACCCTAGTTTGAAGAGGGTTTGTATGATATGATTCGTGTGATTTGAGCACTCTATTAACGAATGGGCCTTGATTAGCCAGTCGTCTAGATATGGGAACACATGTATTTGCTGTCTTCTGATGTGTGCAGCGACTACCGCTAGACATTTGGTAAAGACTCTTGGTGCGGTTGTTAATCCGAAAGGCAGTACCTTGAATTGGTAATGTATTCCTTTGAATACAAACCTTAGGTATTTCCTGTGCGATGGGTGTATTGGTATATGGAAATAAGCATCCTTGAGGTCTAAAGTTGCCATGTAGTCGTGCAGCTTTAGCAATGGCAATACTTGTTGTAGTGTGACCATGTGGAAGTGGTCTGATTTGATGAAAGTGTTGACTACTCTGAGGTCTAGGATTGGTCTCAGTGTTTTGTCCTTCTTTGGTATCAGAAAGTACAGTGAGTAAACTCCTGTGTTTATTTGTGTGTTTGGCACTAATTCGATTGCATTCTTTTGCAATAGTGCCTGCACTTCTATCTCTAGGAGATTGGAATGGTGTGTTGTTAAATTTTGTGCTTTTGGTGGTATGTTTGGAGGGAACTGTAGAAATTCTATGCAGTAACCATGTTGGATAATTGCTAGAACCCAAGTGTCTGTAGTGATTTTCTCCCATGCTCTGTAATAATGACCTATTCGTCCCCCCACTGGTGTTGTGTGGAGGGGGTGAGTGACATGTGAGTCACTGTTTAGTAGTAGGGGTTTTGGGGCTTTGGAATCTTCCTCTATTTCTAGGGAATTGCCCTCCTCTATATTGTCCCCGAAAACCTCCTCTATACTGTCCTTGGTAACTGGACGGTGTGGCTTGTGAGGTGCTGGCTTGTGTGCTTTGACCCCGAAACCCCCCTCGAAAGGGCGTTTTACGGAATGAGCTGTAATTCCCTCTGCTCTGCGGGGAGTAGAGTGCGCCCATGGCTTTGGCAGTGTCCGTATCTTTTTTGAGTTTCTCAAGTGCTGTGTCCACTTCTGGACCGAACAGTTCTTTTTCATTAAAAGGCATATTGAGAACTGCTTGTTGAATCTCTGGTTTAAATCCAGACGTTCGGAGCCATGCATGCCTTCTGATAGTTATAGATGTATTAATTGTCCGTGCAGCTGTATCTGCAGCGTCCATGGAGGAGCGGATCTGGTTGTTGGAGATGGCCTGTCCCTCCTCAACCAATTGTTTTGCCCTATTTTGGAAGTCTTTGGGCAGATGTTCAATGAGATGTTGCATCTCGTCCCAGTGGGCTCTGTCATAGCGCGCAAGTAGTGCCTGGGAGTTCGCGATGCGCCACTGGTTTGCAGCTTGTGCTGCGACTCTCTTACCAGCTGCATCAAACTTGCGGCTTTCTTTATCTGGGGGTGGTGCATCTCCAGATGTGTGAGAGTTGGCCCTTTTTCTAGCTGCTCCTACAACAACAGAGTCTGGTGGCAGCTGTGTTGTGATGAAAGCCGGGTCCGTAGGAGGCGGCTTATACTTTTTTTCCACCCTTGGTGTGATTGCCCTACTTTTGACCGGGTCCTTAAATATGTCTTTTGCGTGCCGGAGCATACCAGGGAGCATAGGCAGGCTTTGGTAGGAGCTGTGGGTGGAGGAGAGTGTGTTGAACAAGAAATCATCCTCGACCTGTTCTGAGTGGAGGCTTACGTTGTGAAATTGTGCTGCTCTAGCCACCACCTGAGAGTACGCGGTGCTGTCTTCTGGTGGAGATGGTTTTGTAGGGTATGCCTCTGGGCTGTTATCTGACACTGGGGCGTCGTATAGGTCCCATGCGTCCTGGTCTTGGTCACCCTGGCTCATGGTGGTGTGAGCTGGGGAGTGTGATGGCGTTTGTGCTGGTGAAACGTTAATCACGGGCGGAGGAGAGGGTGGTGGTGTAACTCTTTTCACCACTTTTGGTTGTGGTGCTTGTTCCGTCTGGAACTCCAACCTTCTCTTTCTCCTAATGGGGGGAAGGGTGCTTATTTTCCCTGTCCCCTGCTGAATGAAGATACGCTTTTGCGTATGGTCCGCATCAGTTGCTTGTAGCTCTTCCTCAAACCTATGCTTCTGCATTTGGGAGGTTAGCGAGTGCTCTTCTGTATAAGAGCCTGAAGCTGGGTCGCTTGCAGTTTGTTTCGGCATCGAAACTTTGTCTGCGTGTTTTTTCGGCTCCGAGGTGACTTTTTTCCTTTTCGGGGCCGAAACCTCTCGGCGTCGATCTGTTTCGGTGCCGCTGTCTCGGCGTCGAGCCGTGTCCACACCGGCATCTCGGTGTCGAGGCTTCTCTCCAGCACTTTCTCGGTCCCGAGAAGGCTGCGTGCCGGTGTCTCGACCGGAGTCGGACGATCTCGGCACCGTTTGGGCCTTTTTCGGTGCCGACGGTCGGTCACCGATTTTATGGGTTGAGCCATGGCCTGGTGGCAGTGGCGTCCCCTGGGCCTTGTAAATGTTTCTTTGTGTGGTTTTCGACGTCTTACTCACGGTTTGTGTATCGTCGAATCCTTCGGAGTCTGAGTCTTGGATCGAGAAGGTACCTTCCTCTTCCTGTTCCTCGAACTCCCGTCGGGCTGTCGGTGCGGACGCCATTTGAAGTCTTCTGGCTCGACGGTCTCGGAGTGTTTTTCGGGACCGGAACGCACGACAGGCCTCGCAGGTGTCTTCGCTGTGCTCAGGTGACAGGCACAGGTTGCAGACCAAGTGTTGGTCTGTGTAGGGGTATTTATTGTGGCATTTGGGGCAGAAACGGAAAGGGGTCCGTTCCATCGGCGTTCCTCAGCACGCGGTCGGGCCGACCAGGCCCCGACGGAGGATCGAAAAACTACCCCGAAGGGCACCGGAGCTCTTCGATCTTCGATGCGGTGTTGAATGTAAGTACGCCGATCCCGAACGCAACAATACCGACGAAAATCTTCCGAAATTAACTATTTTTTTCTGTTCCGAAACTCGGAGCGACAGGAACACGTCCGAACCCGATGGCGGAAAAAAAACAATCGAAGATGGAGTCAACGCCCATGCGCAATGGAGACAAAAGGAGGAGTCACTCGGTCCCGTGACTCGAAAGACTTCTTCGAAGAAAAACAACTTGTAACACTCCGGCCCAACACCAGATGGCGAGCGATTGCAGAACATGCGTATCTACAGCGACAGATGCCATCGAACTTAGGTGTTCATTAGAAGGAACAGATAAATTCTCTGAGAATGTGGGCTAACTGTAGATCCAGGAATGCTCTGAACATTATTTAAATTGGCCAAGAGTGGGATATATATTGCAACAATCCAAAAAACTCATATATGGGGGGGGCTTGCTAGAAGCACAGAAACCCTTAACAAAGGGAACTATTAGAGGCTGATTAAGCAGACCGTGAAAATATGTCCAGGATACAAGGAGGCAGAAACAGGTTTAAAGACTGCATAATTTTAAAAACAAGCAGATAAAGTTTAATGAAGTGTTTCATTATCCTCACACTGCATACTCATGGCCTCCTCTCTCAGACTTGTAACCAAAAGTAGATGTACTAGATTACACATCGGTACCAGGCTTGACAGGGACTACACTATTGATTAGACTGGCCTCTCCCCAGTAGACTAGACTGGCCTCTCACAGCTGAAGAAGATAATGTGAACATTGATTCAGTTGTTACGAAGAGAAGACAGCTAGTGTTTTTTTCCAGTCTCTCCTGAGCAGGCTACTTCAGATGTGCAACATTACAGAATACAAGAAAACCATTCTGTTTACTCTGATGTAGGCAATAGTCCTGGCCCCTTGATATACCTCCTTAAAGACAATTGTTGTCCAGGGATTTTTAAGTTGTGTTTTTGCATCATCAGAGAAGTAATTCATCTTGGGTAGACCATGCTAATCCAGACCGATTTTTCTGGACGACATTTTTAAAAACGGCAGATGTGTTGCAGTGATGATGTAATATTTCAGGAACCAGAAGACCTATGTACTTAATTTCAGGGTCAAAACATAGATTTGGGGGTAAAGTAGTCTTATAGAGACAGAAAATAACTCTTCAGAGCAACCCTTCCACTATTGTTCAAAATGGTGGCACTATAATTATATATTTCAACCATCATATTGGTAATTTATTTTCATATTGTTTTCATTTCAGGTTTTCAGTTGATTCAAATTTGTAAACATGAGTGAAGCATGTGGTAGCAGAGGTTCCTTACCTCCTGACCAAGTGGTGCTAACCACAAAATCTGAGGACTCCTTCAACAACAAAGAAGAATGTGTCATATGCCAAACTAATCCGTAAGAAAAGCTAACATCAACTGCAGCTGGACAGAAGAGAGTTTGAGATGCTGCAGAAATACAGCAAGACAAAGTTCACAAAAGATTGAAACTGATGGGTGAAGAGGATCAAATATTTTATCACTGTAACAACAAGTGCTACAAGTCGCATGAAAACGCCTGGAAACAAAATTAGTAAAAAAATAGCAGAAACCAATGAATCCCCGAAGAATCCGAGGCTTCTGAGAAAGTGACATCAACCAAACCCAATGCCCATCCACTTAGAACATAGATGGCTACCCCTCACCCACCTCCAAAAACTGATCAGAAAGCAGAGGATCTTCAATGTGGTATCTGTGGTTAAGCCAGAACAGGGGCCAAAGGGATTGATGAAAGAATTAAATACACAGTATGTGAGTCTCAAAGAGCAAACATGCTTTTATCTGCAGCTAGTTTCTTTCAAGATTAAGTTTTCAGCTTAACATCTTATCTAAACAGCTAGGTGAATGTACCTGCAGCAGATTTGTATGCCCAACCGAACTGCATGTGTGCATACACTATAACACAGGAATGTATAATGAACTTCCAGCAGCAACATAACCGCCTGCCTTCAGTTAAGTTTGCACTCTTTGAAAAAGCAAATTAAGTTTTAAAGAAACTCTTGAGTGCTGGCTACGGAATGTTTAGGACAGGGGTCTCCATCCATTTAAGTAACAAGAGCTACTTCTGTTCAGTGGACATCACTGAGCTACTAATATTAGTGTTGACTACATCAGACAAGAATGAACTAGTGTCCAACATACATAAGATTAGCAGCAGTGACCACCTCAGCGCAGGGTTGCTAGCAGTGATGCAAAAAAGGCTTTGTAAATTTGAGGTACCTCTACATGGGTAAATACATAACAGCAACAGCTGCAATGCCAGTGACACCAAGGTAATGTTAATAATTATTCTCCAATGTTGTATATTTATCAGTCATTTATTAGATCTGAATACATTTGGGAAATTATGAGATCTTAAAATACACAGATTTTCGTTTCAAAAACTCACTTTTCTATTGTGGTATACATACATGATAATTCAAACTAACAAAAGCTTATAATTTAATTTAATAGGCTGGGCTGCATACAGGAGAGCTACTCACATGTAGCTGGATAGCCACCATTATCTCACGAGCTACTGGCTGGATTACCATAATCTAACCCAGACTAAACTGCAGCAGGAACCACTGTTTTAGAACTAAAAGTTGGGAGAAAGTGCAAAATCCTTCTGAGCGATGTCAGCAGAGGGAAACAAGATGCTGAGACTTCTGAAATCTGTGATCAAAAGAGGAGTTGGGGGTCTGACCCCGTTCGGGGGGGAGGAGGTCCCAAGCAGAAGATCAAATGACATTACAGGAATCAAACACCAAAATCTTAGTTTTCTCTGAATTAAGCTAAAGCCAGCTATTAAGTATACATTCAGCCACTGTCGAAATACAGCCTTTAACAGCTCTTGGGTGTATTTGCTCAGAGACAGACACAATCTGCTCTGTGTCATCACATCAGCATACAATACTATGGAAAAGTCAAAATACTGTACTATTTGTGCCAGGGGAGCTAAATACACATTAAAAGTGTGGGACTTAAAGTCAAGCAGCAAACTTGAATGGGCCCAGTATCACATATTGGAACTGGGCAGATAAAAAAGGGGTGAAGCCATTTTAATACAGCTTCAGGGATTTCCATCTAAGATAGATGCTGTAACAAAATGGAGTTTTAAACAGTGCCAAATATGGCAGGAAGGTCTAAGAAGACCAGTACAGTGCCGCCACACTTATTAAGAATGGAGTATACATAAACAGTGATCATCAACATTGTTATTTCCATACTGTGATGTCATCTAAATTCAGACTGAGTCATTCACTAAATGGATTCCTTTCAGAAAGTTAAGACAATAAACTATTAATGGATTCCTCTATGATCCTTGTTGGTAATGGAAGTAGAGATATAAGTAGATAGCTGGCCAATATTGCAGAAGGTATTTTCAGCAAAGGCACAACATGTACCATTTTCCTAGCGGGATGGACTGTACCTGATTGAATTGATTTATTAAGAAGCCCACATAAATAAGGGCCAATTAATTCAATGCCTAATTTTAGAATAGTAGGAGAGCATGGATCAACAGGTGAGCCTGAAGAGCAGGACAGAACACGTTCATTTCCAAGAGACAAAGGAACAAAAGTAGTCAAACAAGGAGTAAGTAGTTGAGCCACAGTTGAAATAATGAGCATACAGTGGCTGAGAAGCATCAGGCTAAGGGGCAAAGTTTTTATATAAAGAAGCAATTGCTTCTGCGAAGAAAGTGTTGAGACTGTCACACAGCTTTTGAGTATGAAAAATAACTTGCTGACAGCCGGAAGTAATGAGTTGGCAACAGAGAAAACCTCTTTGCAGAATTAGAGGTAGATTACAATTTTTCAGCATAAAAAGTGACACAAGGTTTTGTTCTATTTTTAAGTTTACGTTTAGTCGTACCAGCCAGTCTATACATTTTCTTACACTCATGACTTTAAGGGGACCTACACCTACTTTCCTAGACTTTGAATTCCCTTTTATTTCTTAAACATGTAAATAACTTGTCATCCTGTGGAGAGGAGATCATGGGAGAAAGAATGAGGTAGAATGAGCATAATTCTGTTATAATAATTGTTGGTAGCTTATACTATTAACAGAAGAGCCAAATCCTGCACAGTGAGGTGGATGAGGCAGAATTAGAGTGTGAGGTAGCTGGGAAACTGTAAAATACTGCAGAATACTAAAGAACAGAATGCAACAGGTATGACTCCCAATGATAAGCTACGCAAAACAGAACAGGGCATCCGTGGAGGATGCTCTTCACATAGTTGCAGCCTATGGGAATTCGGGAGTATGGGGAGGGCTCTGGAGGTCATAGTCTCTGCTGATAATTTGAGATCCGTTTTTAGGATAGGGTTTTTAAAAGTCAGGAAACAGGAAAGGGGTCCTGGAGTAAAAGATATCCACTAAGTTTGTTAACAGGTGATATGGAAAGACAACAACAGTTTAGTTCTCAGTGTGTATTCCACAGGTAATGAGGGTTATGTTCTTTTACATTTCTAACACTACACAAGTGTCTAAAGGAGTAGATCACGGTATGCACGACATATATATGTGCTCGCACATCAAACATCACAAAAAACCTACCTGCATAGAGGAACCATTAATTACTGAAACATAAGCAATATATGAACAGATATAGAGCGCATATGTACCTGAAGCTACAGGCAGTGAAAAGTATGTTTCTATAGCAGACACATCTGATTAACATCGATGAAAAAAAAAGTTAGAAAAAAATGTAGTTGACAGTTTTTTATTTCTTCCAAATACTCCTGGTTTGCGAGAGAGGTGTTGATTTACATAGTATGAGGGTTCCCACTCCTACATCAATATACCAAGGCAGATTTGGAGGGGAGTTATGTATTGGTTAATGCCTCCTAGGTGGGACATATATGCCTCATTAATTGCAGGAAATCTACCGGATGGAGAATATTCATGGCAGTCAACCACCCACAACATTTACAGTTGTATCAACTCTATACTAATATCATAAAACCTGATTCCGAAAGTCCAAAAGTCTTGTATTTAAAAAGAGATATCCCAGATCACTCATACCTCATGATTACACACATGCTGACAATCTGACTCTGACCTGCATACCTAAATGTAGACTGAACGTGCAAGCTCAGGTTCACGTGATACAGAGCTTCGTGTACAAGAGGTTATAGATACATATTCAGAAGGTAAATGGGGACAACTGTCACTAGTAGTAATAAATGGGAAGCCCTAAAGTGCCTGAGGAGAGAACATATGGTATGAGAGAACTGGTTCAGCTTAATTGGACTCAACTTAGAGAGGGTTACCCAAGTGCAGAAACGAGCAAAATAGAGCTACTGGAAGGCAGACAGGCTGCATCAGGCAGGTGCACTAGGAAGATTCACTCAAAGAGAAACTGACAGAGATTACAAAGTGAGTGAGATAAATCGGACAGACTCTCTTGGCTTGTAAAAAGGGAAGGCCTTCAGCACTGAACCAATCAGATAGGAACCTAGCGGTGACCCAGATCAGCATTAATGACTCTACATCAATACTTATAAAGCAGCAAATCCGTACAGTCTCAGTCATTTCCAGAGCCCCCAATAGAAATTATCCTAATAGTTCAAGGCTCACAGCTGAGCAACTAGTGGACCTAGAGCTGGAATTAATAAAGGCAATACGGAATATACCCAAGGGACGACCACTAGGGGCATACCGCCTCCCTCTGGAATTCTTTCAGGTGCCCCCCTCCCTAACGCCCAAAAAAACTTTTGAAGATTAGAATGACGCAAAAGTAGCTAGGCTATTGGGCAGCATGAGAGAAGCCATTAAAATTATGATGGCACAGCCTGATCCTGGAACGATACAGGCCCTTCTCAATGACAAATGTGGATGCAAAAATGCTGGCTAATGCCCCATCCAATAGCCAAGAGTGGTAAGCTCCCTGGTTCATGAAGACCAATACACTTCATCCCACGCTGCAGAAAACTTCTAAATCTTGGGCAGTTAAATCATGTGAAGAATTAAAGATTAATAATGCACTGACAGCACTAGAAACTGAAAAGTCGTTCAATACTTTAAACTGGCTCTACATGAAAAGTGCTCTGCTTAAAATGGAATTCCGGTCCCAATATCTGGGTTGGGTTGAATTGCTATATACAGAGCCTGCTGCCGAAGTGAAGTCTGGAAGTATTATATAAACCAAATGACCCATCAAGAGGGGTATCAGACAGGATGTCACTAATTGCACATATTATTCACATTGGCAGTAGACTCACTGGTGATCACGCAAATCGGAGGTGCAGAGATGCACTTCATAAATGGGGAATAAGGGTGGGTGACACAGTGCATACACTTATAGTGTAGGCAGATGACACTGGTATACTTTAGCTAACCTTCACAAATCAATACCCATGTTGCTGCAGGAATCAGAGATTCGGGATAGCCTCTGGGTTATAAAATAATAGAGATAATAATTATTATTCCCCGGGAATTAGCAAAACTTGCCCATGAGAAACTCCTGAGAACAAATTTACAATGGATGATTCTGTCAGTTAAGGGCAGAACTGTAATTACAAATATGATGCACTTTCTCCACAGATTGTATCTACTACAAAACACCAGTCAACATTTAACAAACTGAAAGGTTTGCTCATTTAATTGGTATGGGCAGGAAAGAGACGCATGGTCCGGCTGGACATCCTAAAGATGGACAGAGAGGAAATTATATTCCAGTGCACCTGCAGCATGCTGCAAAACAGTATGCAGATAAAGACAACTGGGAGAAAATACTAAACAGGGATTCCCAAATGTAGATGATGGTGAAATGCTCATTATTATTGGATGCAAATTTTAATGAGATGCATGTGAAGTTCACACGTTCAATGTATGTAAACTCTATGACATAATGGATACCTCAAGTACAGGGAAGTGCATCATAAGGGAGAATTTAAGCAGGATGCGTACCATTTTAGAAACAGCATTATAAACAAAACGATTTCAGAAAGATGTAATCAAATACCTGTACTGATGGCAAGAAAAATATTACTAGACTTAAAGAATGCATAAATCTGGCTTTTATATAACGTGGCTATTAGTTGTAACTTGGAGTAAAACTGAAGTTACTTTGTAAACAAGCACTGGCAATGCCAATACATTTCCCCAATGTCACCTATTGGATCTGCCAATGCTTTTTAGCCATGTTTTTTTCTTTTTACTTATTTCTTTACTTATCCCATTAAAGAGTAGTGCAAAAGCTCTTTTTGAAAAAGAATGTAGCTCAAAACCACTTTAAAAAATAAAATGGATGAGCAAGTTCCTGAAACTGGGGAGTGAAGCAACACTGCTGGTGGGGGGGATGGCACAAGAGAAGCAACATGAGGGTGAGGACACAGGGGCAGAGGAAGAGAACACAGGGGCAGAGGGAGAGAATGCAGGGGCAAAGAGAGAAAGGCATGGGGCAAAAAAGAGTAATGTGGCGCATAGGGGAAGAAGCACGCAACCAGGAGACAGCAACATGAGTGAGGGTCGGAAGAGAGAACCACGTAGGCGATAGAAAGCAACCTGGAGGAAGAGATAAAAACACACGAGGGAGGCAGCTGGAACACACATGCACTGTTATGAAGTGTTTAAACAAAAAGATAACCGTTTTTCCTGAAAAAACTGCTTTCTTAAAAGCATGCAGGGGCAATATAGAACCAGCCAAACAAAGAGATGGCCAGGAGGGTATGCTCCGTGGAAAATACAAACACAAGATAGCCATGCTGAAAGAAGGAATGGCGTCCAATAGAAAGCAAGCAAATAAGAGTGACAGTAAAGCCAACCAATGATAGGCAATGGGCGGACTGCAGGACCCTGTATATTCTTTGTAAGTCCACAATATGTTTTGTGTAGACAAACAGCTTGCCATGTTTCATAGGCTTGACTTAAGAACTAACCTTTGCATCCGAATGAGAGCTTAACAAGCATGCAGGTGCAGCCCCTCACTTTGTTCATGGGGCACTTAGACATTTCACACTGTTGCAGACATAATTTTGAACTACAAGAAAAATGTTTTATCTTTTTAAATTTAACACATTTAATAAACAAACACCTGTTTAATAAGGTGTAGTCATCATTAAGGACCAAGAAGCGTTACACTACAAAGAAAATCAAAAAAAGGTTACACTATGATGACATGGTACTGTACACACAAATTCTATAAGCCTAAAGGGAGGCTCTAGCCATAACACATTCCCAGCCCTTCCATGCTACTTATGATTTTTAAAACACGTTTTTTTGTGTAGACTTTTTCCCACTCGCTGTATTATGTTGCCTAACTCTGAATAATCATGAAACACTATTTTCTTTTCTATCTATATTAACAGAATTGTTCGATGCTCATTCTGGAATCAACTTACCCTATTATAAAATGGATGCTGAGGTCCAGTCATGCCGCTATAGTAGCTGCTTGGAGGTTGTGGTGGTGAGACAACCCCAGTGTGGAAAGGTCCATTGTATGATGCTGAAGGGGAACACACAGATGAAGGCTGACTCAAGACAGATGTTGCCCTTTGGGGTGCCTCTTGCAATGGCAGTGCTGGGTATGGCAGTCCTCCAATATTCATCTGATCTCTTGCAGCACGTACATCTAGACAAATGAGAATAATGGGGACATCACAATAGTGAAGGTGTCTTCCAACAATAAAACTGGCAAAGTCAATACCTCAGGCATCGACTGCAAACCTATTGGCTTTGGCTTATTTTGGTATAATTTACGATTCCAAGATGGCTGTTCAGGTGGGCTAAGGCACTGGACGGCCATGTCTGAATGGTCTTTGTGAAGCTTTATACAAACACAACGTGTGCCTCCTGTTCATGCACAAACATGGGCACACATAGGCAGCCATTGTGGAATGCTTTTTGTAATAAAGATTTAGAAAAAACGTTCAAAGATGCCTTGCCATACACCCACGTGTTTTAAAAGACTGTTTCAAAGCTAGCTTCAGTGCCCACAGAGTGTACTGCTTGCTGCAAGGCAGAAATGGCCCCACAGCAATATATGGGAAACTGCCAGTAATTTGCAAAATTAAAAAAAAAAAATACAAAAATGTCAAAGGGACAAAAACACATTGGTCCATTAGTCTCTGGAACGCAAGGGGATGGCCCTGCAAGCTGATAAAGAAATTACTTACCTATTGTAATGCCCTATCTGGTAGAGACTCTATCTAGTTGCAGATTCCTTACCGTAGAACTATCCCCAGGTGTCAGAATGGATCTAGAAGATTTTTCGTGAACAGTACCCCAGCATGCCAGTAGGTGGCATCCATCGGCTCTTTATGGCGTCGTTGGAAGTGATGTGTGTAGTGTCGCTATAGGTGCCACTCCAGCCTGCTGTCGTCCGTTTGTTTTTGTGACTTTCCAAACCAGGAACACTGAGCCACAAGGAACATGGACCTCTTGTGTGGAAAATTAGGTCCCTGAAAGGAAATTCGACCTGTCCCTAGAAATCTGTTCCCAGGGAACGGAGGAGGCCCAGGTTGCTGTCTGGCAGATGTCTAGGACCGGAATTCTCCATGCTAACGCAGAGGTAGCAGCTTTTACTCTGGTGGAATGAGCATGCAAACCGTCAGGAGGTTGCTTCTTGGCCAGTGCAGATCTCAATATGCAGCATGATCCATCGGGTGATGGTCCTCTTCTGCATGACCCATCCTTTCTGTGCTCCGACATACCCACAAAGGGCTGCTCGTCCACCTGGAACTCTTTTGTGCAATCAAGGTGGAACAACAAGCCTCTTTTTGGGTCCAGACCATGGAGTCACTCCTCTTCCTTGGATGGATGGGGCAGAGATGAAAAAGTAGGCAGGGTGATAGATTGGCCTACATGAAAGGGAGCAATCATTTTTTTGGGTACATTATAAAATAAGGAGGCTTGCATGACAAGGTCTGAAGCTTGCTGACCTTCCAGTCAGATGTTATCGCCAGAAGGAAGACCGCCGTCATGATGGTAAGTAGGCTTAAAGGGCAGTTGTGAAGCGGCTTAAAGAGCATGCACATGAGGAAAGTAAGAATAAGATTAATGTCCAATGAGGCATAATAAAGGGGGAAGGTGGAAACATATGTTGGAGATCTTTCAAGAGCCTGTTCTCAATGGGTAATATAAAGAGGGATGGCTAGTCACACAAACGCAAAAAAAGCAGAGAGAAAACTCTTTAGAGTGCCCAGACCAGAGCCCTACTGGGCAAGGGAAAAGATAAAGAAGGCCCTGAGAAAGAGGGGCAGAAAAGGGATGCGGTTGTCTTTCTGTATACCATGCCACAAATTTTACCCAACAGCAGTTGTATACAGTCTTGGTGGAGGGATGTCTGGCTGACAAGATAATGTCACAGACTTTGGGAGGAATGTTGAAACCTGTCAACTGCCACCACTCAACCTCCACGCAAAAAGGCGAAGAGTTGACAGGTTCAGGTGGAGAACCTTTATTGCTGCTGAAACAGAAGATCCTCCCGAAGGGGCAGTCTGACTGAAGGACCGATGACCATGCTCAACAGCTTGGGACACCAAACTCTCCAAGTCCAGCCCAGATATAGAAGGATGACTTGGGCCCGGTCAATCCTGATCTTCTTGAGAACTCTGGGCAGGAGTGGTATGGGCGGAAAGGTGTATACAGGAGGCCTAAGTTCCACTTGACACAAAAAGCATTGCCGAGTAATAGTTGCCTTGTAAACTCCAATGTGCAAAACTGCTCACAATGCACGGTGTTGGTGAACAGACCTAATCAAGGCTCTCCCCCATGTTGGAAGAGTTCTGTCATCACTTCTGGATGTAGATGCAATCTGTGATCCGCTAGGCATCTGTGGCTGAGTTTGTCCACTCTGTTGTTTGGAGAGTCTGCCAGAAGTTGAACAACCAGGGATATACCCTGATGTTCCAGCCATGTCCAGAGCCATAGGGCCTTTTCACAAAGGGCCCACAACCTCACACTGCCCTGCTTGTTGCAGTCCCACATTGTGTGGGGTTGTCCGTGACCTCCTGCATTATCTTCCCTTTGACAACAGGAAGAAATGCCTTCAATGCTAGTTGGATCACCCGGACTCCAGTAAGTTGATATGGAGTCCAGATTCCGCCAGAGACCAGATGACTCTGATCTCCACCTCTCCCAGATGGCTGCCTCATCACAGAAGCAACGCATCTGTCACTATTGTATACTCTGGCTGGGGAAGGGAGAGGAGTCTGCCCATGACCCAATCGGGGTTCACGAACCACCACTGCAGATCTTTTGCAGTTACCTCTAGGATCTGAACCGTCTCAGTGAGATTCCCCTGATGCTGCGCCCACTGGAACTTCAGGTCTCACTTCAGAGCCCTCATATGCTATTTGACATGTTTTACTAACAGGATGCAGGAGGTCATGAGGCCCAGTAGACTCAGAGGCTGTCTCGCCGAAATCCAGGGTAGAGGCCAAAACATTAGAATCATAATCTGAGTATCCTGGGCTCGCTGCTCACGAGGATGGGCCAGAACAGCTCAGATGAAAGGGAGCATCTGAGAGGGAGTCAGGTGTGACTTTGGCAAGTTTATAGCGAACCTCGGCAAATGCAGGAGGTCCGCCGTAGCATGAAGGCGGGAGACGACAGCCTGGGGTGAAGAAGCCTTCAACAGCCAGTTGTCGAGGTAGGGGAAGACTGAAACCCCTAACCTGCGCAGATAAGCTGCGACCACCGCCATCACTTTGGTGAACACCAACAGGCGCTGATACGGCTGAAGGGAAGCATGGTAAACTGAAAGTGCTTGTGGCCCATTATAAACAGCAGGTAACGCCTGATGGCAGTTAGGATGCGGATTTGGAAATACACATCCTGCAAGACCAACACTACCATCCAGTCTCCTTGGTCTCTGGCAGACAAGACCTGGCCCAGAGTGAGCATTTTGAATTTGTCTTTTTTGAGGAAGAGATTGATGTCCCGTAAATCCAGAACAGGGCAAAGGACCTTGTACTTTTTTGGTATCAGAAAGTAGCAGGAATAACAACTACTGCCTACTGATATCAGGACCTTTTCTATGACTCCCTTGGCTGAGAGAGCCGCAACTTCCTAGCGGAGCAAAACCAAATGATCCTCTATCAGCCATTCTTTTGTGGGAGACACTGGGGGAGGGAAAGACTGGAAAGGGAGTGAATAGCCCTTCTGTATTATCTGCAAGACCCATTTGTCTGATGTCATGGATCGCCAGTGAGGGAGATGAAACCGAATCCTCTCTTCAACTGGATGTACATGGTCATGCAGAATCACACTAGGAGGGCTTGGACGCTGAAGAGGTGTGGGGCTGGGTGGTGGACGACTTCTGGCTAGACCCACTGTGTCTGAAGGCACCACGACCGTGTACCTGCACAAGATGTTGGCCTGGCGGAGGATGGTGGCTGGTCTGTGGACGGCGTGGATTCCGAAGTCTCGAAAGGGGCGATAGACAGACTGTTGGTAAGGGGTAGCCGGGAGGCCCAAGAACTTGGCTGTAGCTCCGGAGTCCTTAAAGCGCTCCAGCGCCGAGGATGCCTTTTCACCAAAAATGCGGGTCCCATCGAAGGGCATTTCAATAAGGTTTGTCTGGACATCCCCTGAAAAGCTAGAGGTACGTAGCCAGGTGTGGCGTTGAAGGGCCACTGTCAAGGAAATCACCCTGCCCAGTGAGTATGTTGTGTCCAAACCACACCTGATGGTAAACTTGCCATCTCTCTCATCTTCGACTCCGCATTTCCTCCGGGTCCTGAGGCAGCACCTGCGCCACAGTATCCCATAAAGTATGGGAAAAACGTCACAATAAGCATGAGGTGCTTACCGACCTCAATGCCAGGTTGGTGGAAGAAAACATCATCTTCCCCAATTGGTCCAGCCTTTTGGATTCCCTATCCAGGGGAGCGGAAGGGAAGGCTCCATGGGAAGTGGAGGCCTGGTCTACCATGCTCTCCGGGTTGGGGTATTGCGTGAGGAAGCTAGGGTTGCCCGAAAGGGCGATGGTGGGAGCCAATTGTCCAGTTTACAGGCACCCCTGTGCTGGGTTTGGACAACGTCCCTAGCAGGGCATCGGTGACGAAGCACACGGTTGAAGCACCGCTGCCAAGATTTTAGTCTTAACATGCACCAAGGGAAGCTCGAGGTCCAGGACCTGCATACCACCATTGCATACAATGCACCCTCCTCCATAGCCACAGTATGAGGTGAGAGCATGCCAGTATATGGAAAGGTGTCCAGCCTGCTGGCCTCTCCTAGCTCCTCATACCAGTCCATAGGTTCTAATCGGGACTTTAGAGGGTCCTGAGACCCCTCCCATTCCTCACCAGTGCCGGGCTGTTCATAAAAATGTCCAGACAATAATTTAGCTCCTGTGGGCTCCGGATCATCGGTAATAAGAATGGGGCTCACGGCACTGGTGGGTGTAGGGAGTGTCGACGTCTGGAGCGGTGCTGGAGGTCGACTGTGTGGACCCAGCGGAGTTCTGGATCTGATTTCGGAACCAAGAGACCCCATCAGAGCCATCGGCCAGCCCGCAAAATATATGAAACGCATGGTCTCGTAAAACTCTAAGTTGAGTAGGGTTTGCTCTGGTTTTCCGGAAAAGGAGGGTAGCTCTGTTCCGGATCTGTACTTTTACCAGTGTGGTAGGATAGGAACTGACATAGCCTCACAATTTTGTCCAATCTCGCCGGTGCTTCAGGCTTATAATTGTAAAGTACTTGGATCTGCTTTGTATGGTGAGGAGGTTGCACCTTTAGCTGCTGTTGAAAAACGTTTTATGAGGCAGCTGACTGGTCTCCCGATTTGCACATCCCTGCTTCCTCTGCGAATAAACATGGAGTTAAAAAAACATTAGAGATATAGCATGGTTGCAACCCCTTCTGTTTTCGACAAGATTATGGGCGACCCTGGAATTGAGCTTTTATCAGCAGAGGATGGCTGAAGTTTTGTTCCTTCCAGGTGCAAGAGACCTTCCTTGGTTTAAGTATGGGAGATCAACACATTGGGCCTGACCACATGTGGATTGCCCCGGAAGAGGCATACGTAAACTCCATGGAGCAAGTAAAGAATGCCTTCTGGGAGTGTAAAGTAGGCTCGTTACAATCCCAAAGCAATATGGGCTCACTGACAGTAGCCTTTTTGACGTTAAAAGATAATTTTCATAAAGAGCAGTTTTTGGATGATATAGCCCCCCCCCCCCAATTGCTAGGAAGCTCTATCTACAACTTAGATATGGGACATTACCTATAGCTTTGTTTACAGACAAATGGGAGAATCAAGAGATTCCCAATGTTCATTTTATTTGTCTAGGGCTGAAACAAATGAGTACTGTTTTTCTACTCTGGTTATCGTGGCCTAAGAAATAATTGGATTGCACTACTATGCCGGAACCTTGGTGTCAGTGAATACAGGGAAGCACTAAGGATTGCCAGGTTTGATAATGGTCAACTAGTGGTTTATGCAGTTTTATGATTTTTAATGGCGATGTGGAGGACTAGGTCAAGAGAACTTTAAAGGGGGATGTACACATTTGTTGTTGTTTTTTTTGTTTTTTTTAAAATGGGTTTTAGCTTGTTAGGCATACACTTTTATTGTATTTTTCTATTTATAATTGTATGTAACTGTATTTATATGATCTTTGAGGGCAAAGATTCACAGAATAAAGAATTTGCTTGCTGAATATAGGTGGGGCCTTGAGGTGAGCAACAAGAACCAAGTCTCTCTCAACACACAATTCTTAGATCTTAGTCCCACAGTGAGTTTTAACATTTCCTTGATTACATCTTAACCCCAGCTACCAGGCTTCTGTATGCTAAGTTTTGGCACAGTACTTTACCACTTCATTCTTTCTGTTCAAAACAGAAGTCCAAAGCAGACCTGAACAACAACTACCCAATGTGTTCACAAACAGAAGAAACTTTACTAAACTTCTTTTTCTTTTGCCATAATTATGTACGCCTGAGGAACAGATAGATTCGCAAGGTCTGTAGACAGCTTGGGGCTAGGCAGTGCTTAGTGGCTCTTAGGCTGTTGCGTGCTGAGACCAAAGAATCCATTGTTTGTGCCATTGCCAAATATCTACACTGGAGCTGGATTAGTTAAAACCTAGGAGTAACCTTACTTAAGGTAAGCTGCTTTCCTCCTTTCTTTTCTTTGATTGCCCTTCATTAGTCACTGTATATTGGTACTTCAAAAACTGGGATCATTTGCCAACCCTTTTAATGCACTTTAAGCCTAACTGCACTGAGCTAAGTACTGTATCTTGAGCAACTGCTGTTTATGTGTCTTTGTGTGAGCTGTAGTTTTGGAATATATGATTATCCTGGAATCTTTGGTTTGATGTTTGTCCATAAGATTCCACATGTTAGACCTAGAGAATCTATTTATGACATAAAGTGAGTGATGGATATACTGTGTTTATGATTTACTGCTATGGCTCTAGTTAACTATTCAGGCCTTTATCCCTAAGGTGTCCAGCCTCTTGGATTCCCTATGCATGGAGTGGCATGGAATGCACAAGGATTTACATAGGAGGAAGAGACCTGAACTACAAAGCTCTCTGGGGTGGGATGTTGTGGAAGGAAGTGTGGGTCCTCCGGGGCAGTGGTGGCAGGCAATCGTCCTGTTTACAGGAACCCCTGTGCTGGGTTTGGACTGGATCCCAAGCAGGACATCAGTAAGGGCTTCATTAAAAGGGAAAAGTGATTCTGATGGGACACTCCCGGCTGAAGTACTTCTGTCAAGACGTTAATCTTGACTGCCACTGAAGGCAGAATGAGGTCCAGGACCTCTGTAGCCCTCATCACCACCACTGTGAAGGACGCTCCCTCCTCCGTAGCCACGGTAAGAGGAGAAATCATACTAGAATCTGGAGAAGTGTCCAGTCAACTGGCCTCACCCACATCTTCACACCAGTCCATAGATTCATACGGTTGGTATTCCTCTGAGTCCAGAGACCTCTCCCATTTCTCCCAGAGTTCTAGCCCATAAGAACAGGGCTCAGGCTCCGACCTGGAAGGCATGGCTCCTGTTGGGGCTGGAGTATGCGTTGGACAACACCCTTCCAGCTCCATGTCAGAGTGGGTTATAATGGGGGCGGCGCTGCCAGTGGGTGCCAGGAGCGTCAACATTGGGTGGGGCCCAGGGGAAGGTCAAAGTGGCACAAGCGTCATTGGTCCAGATCCAGGAATAGATCCAAAGGGCCCAACTGGTGCCAGGGCCGGAGCTGCCAGTGCGCAACCAGTAGGGGCCCTGCCAAACCTTTGGGTCCTAAAGGTGTGCAGGAGGGCACTGGGGCCTGAGCCACCAGTGTGCAACCAGTAGTGGCCCGTGCCAAACCCTCGAGGCCCAAAGGTGCACCAAAGAGAACCAGATGCCCAAATTTGAGGTGCATGGCCTCATAGAACTCTTAACTGGGGGGGAGGATCTCTCCAGCTCCTGGAAACTGAGGGAGGCACGGAGGTGGCCCAGGTGCTGGCTCTACTGTGGAACCAGGTCTTGAATGTTGACGCTCTCTTGTCTTGTTGGCCGATGAACGAGGTGAACCAGAAGATCTCTTCTGCTTCTTCTTCTTCTGGTGGTTGTACATTCCTGAATCACCTCATGATTTCGAGAGCGACGAGGATCTTGGAGTCCGCAACCGTTCCCCAAACCTTCCTCTCACACAAGACCTCGATCCTTGCAGTGTTGCATGTTGAGCCGCCAGAAGCTTAAGCTTGAGGGATCGCTTCCTCAAGGCCTTAGGGTTCATGGCGGGCCAATCAATGCAGGCCTTTGGGTCATGGTCACGCTTGAGAAACCAAAGGCATACAAGATGAGGGTCAGTCATCGACATTGATCAATAACAGGTGCCGCAGGGCTTCAAATCGGCCTTCCATGATGACATCTCTGCCACACCAGGAGAAAAAAGCTTTGACAAAAGTTGAACAAAGTTTATTAAAAAAATGACTAAAGGGTAGCTATTCTCGGGATCTGCACTGACTTGCATGGAAAGAAAAGAACGGACGTCAGCGTGCTGGGGTGGCGCCTATATAGGCACCACGCAGGTCACTTTCAGTGCAGATGTCGCCGACAACGCCACGCAGAGCCATTCAACGCCATCTAAAGGCTTGCAGGGGCACTGCTTGCTCACGGAAAAAACATACAGATCCAGTCTAATACCTGGGGATAACTCTAAATTAGGGAATCTGTGGCTAGAAGCCTCTAATCAGATATGCACATTTTGCAAAGGCTCACAGAGAGAAAAGCTAATGGCTTAAGTGGGCTGACCCCCTGTCCTGTGTTGTAAGTTAGGGTGGGTGGAAGGAAAATGTGAATGGCACTACACCAGACCAAAGAATAAAGAGGGTTGAATGAAACCCACTTTATGTATGCATATATTTTAAAGGATTTATTTTTGCAAAATACTGCCTTGGCTAATGCCAGACCTAAAAAAAAAGTGCATATTTTTTTTATCTTGGACAGAATCTTCACAAGGATTCCAAAACACAGCACACAAATGTCTTACTTAATTCACCAGCACAGATCAGAGGAGAAGAATCATAGCTTTAAATTACCAAAAACTTTCATTAATTTAACAAGGAGTTAGGATCTTCACCCTTTAAATTCTAGAAAGTTTACTTATGCTGACCTAAAAGGCTGATAAGTATAGTTGACTTTTCTGTTGAATTCAAGAGCATTTTCAGCAGACTACCATTGCTCCAAAAAACTCTTCTCACAATCACAGATGTAGATTTGGTTTTAGACACCAGTCCTGCACGTCTATCTGTAGTGCTACGTGTATTTGACCACTGACTCCATTTTGTGCTTAGCTTTAGGTGCCGTCACAGCCGTGGCGCAGGGATTTTCCACACCAAGCTTGTTTTCCACACAGAACATGTTTGCGCTTTTCTCATCAGCAAAGGGTTACACCGTGATGGAACAACATAGGGGATGTGGAAGGTAGACATGATAAGAGAGTCTCAGCCTGGGAATGTTTTGTCAAGGAAAAGTACAGTTCTTTCTCTGGAATGCGCATTGGGGAAGGGTCCGTTCCATTGCGTGTTTTCAACACAAACCGAGTACAGCCAGAGCTTGAAGTTCATAACCGAAGGGAGGGGGGATTGCCAGAATCTTCCTCTTGAGTTTATTTAAGGTATATAAGATGGGGAAACTTGGCACTGAGGAAGGAGCTCGCCTGAAAGTCGACGCACTATTCAGGAAAAAAAATCTCCTGTTGGAAAGACCTCCTGCATCAGCTGTTCAGGGTTCCTGGGCTTGATGCTGGTAAGGATGAAGGATTCAATTGCCATGGTGAAGCATTTTAATTCTTAATTATTTAGCTTGACTATCTATATATATTCACTGCATATATTAAGTGTTGATGCACTGCACATTTTCTGCTTTTCGTCATTTAACTGCTGTGAGTATTTTGGGATATACATGTGTTTCACTGCATTAAAGTTAAATGCTTATATTCATATTTTCGTGTGCTTTTATTTGATATCTGGGAAGTGCTTTAATAAATTCATTACTCAGACTAAGAGTGCTGCATTCTTTGGCATTGATTCCTTTAAGCTTAAAGAAGGGCAACACACTATCAGAAAAGCAGCAGATAGATGACATGCATGAACACTTTCAGTGGCGCAGGCATGCAAGGACCACGAGCAGATGCAGGTAGCCTTACTTACTGGTCAATTAACAAACAAAGAATGATAAAGTCAAGAGATTTTGCTTTAATGTGCTAAAACGCACAAACACAGACAATAACAAATAAAACATCCTACTTCTGCCATGTGTACGTCCATTCTACCCTTGTTTGTTCTGTTATGTCAGTGGTCTATTAGTTATTTCCCAAGCTTGTGTGAAATGAAGGCAGCTCCCTCAAGCTTCTTCTAAACCATTGAGGGGGAATACCTTATATACTAGAGATACAATAGTGATATGGAAGATGAGCAGATTACAATTCGGTGGGTGCAGTAGGTTAGATATGTCATCTGATAGACTACAGGCTAACAGTTAAGGAACATAGCTTTGATGTGATGTATATGAGGTGGGCCAATGAGTTGAAATGTGGAGATTATTTTGACACTGGTTAGGGTGGCTGTGTTAACAGAATGAGTTGTTGAATCTCAAATCACAGACTATTTGGGTCTGTGGGTGTGTTATACGTAATTTGAAGGAACAGAGGTGTAACGAGTGCAAGACAAGAATTAATATGGCAAAGAGTACTTGTGGGAGAGAAATGGAGAGTGGTGTGTAGCATTATGACATCACATTTGGCAGACATTAAATCGAACAGCAAAATCACCTGCAATGCAACATCAGCATGATAGTGGAATATTTTTAGGAGCACAAATCATAGTGATGTGAAAAATCACTTTTACAGGTGAAAAATCACTGTTCTTGCAAAGTAAGCAGCACTAATTACACATAGGTGCAAAATCACTATTGGTACAACATCTGCAGTAGTGTGGACACACTTTTAGGGACACAATTTAGGAGCAAATTCACATTTAGTTACAAAACCACCCTTGACGCAAACTCAACTGACCATGGAGACTTTAAGGTACAAATGCATAATTGGGAGCAAAACAAAAAAAAAAAAACACATGTAGGTCCATATAATATTTGGATGCAAAATCACCCTTTGAGCAATATCAGAAGTAGTACAGTATCACTTTTATTAGGAGCAATTACACAGTCCAGAGAGAAGTAGCAAGGCAACACATATAGGCCCTCATTATAAGATTGGCGGCAAATGCCGCTTACCGCTACTGCGATGGCCGCCAACATACCGTCGCCGTGGCTACCGACCATCCACCGAATTATGACCGTAGCTGGAATTCCACCAGAAGGCTGGGGGAATTCCGGCTACGGTCATGGCGGCGGACAGCGGTAAGCGCCACGCCAGCAAAATGCCGCTGACCGATGGCAGCAGCCATGCGTCCAGTCTCCTGCCGGACGACCCCCTGCAAGCAGGTAAGTCTGGTGTTGTGTGCGCATGTGGAAGGGGTTGGGGGGGTGACTGTGTTTGCATGCGTATGTAATGCGTGTGTGCATGAATGGGTGTGTGTGTACATGCATGTTGTGTCGTGTGATTTCCTGTGTGCCTAGATGTATGTTAGTGAGTGTTGCTGTGAGTAGGGAAGAAGGTATGCATGCGTATGTGAATGTGGGAAAGTGTGTGTGTATGAGTGTGAATGTATGTGCATGTATGTGTGTATATGTAGGGGGGTCGGGAGGTGGAGAGGAGGGTGAGGGAGGACTATGGGGAGGAGGGGGGCGGGGGAGACCCCTATCAGTGCCAGGGAAGGAATTCCCTGGCACTGATAGTGCTTACTGCCATGGTTTTCGTGGCGGTATAGAACCCATGGTAACCATGGCGGTGGGAGGGGTGAAAATGCCATGGGCGGCCTAGTGACGGCAGCCGGGCTGGAGACTGTAGTCTCCAGCCCGGCGTTCGTTACCGCCATGGCTGTCGGTGTGTTAACTTGGAGGTTTGGCTTTGGCCAAACCGCCAATGTCATAATAGTGGCAGTATGTACCGCCAGCCTGTTGGCGGTACCTCTGCAACTACTGCACCGAATGCCGGGGTCGTAATGACCCCTTAGTCTAAAAAGTGGGAAAAGATGTATGACATCACATTTGTCACATAGGACTTTAAGGTGCAAAATCACTCATGTTGCAGCATTGGGATGAGTGTGGGAAGAGTTTAGAAGTACAAATCTCACTGAGGCAAAAATAAATCACTTTTAGGTACATAATAGCCCTTGGTGCAAAATATGCAGCATTACTTTATCACATTTAGGAGCAAAATCACCTTCAACAGCAAAATTAGCATTGGTGTAGCATCATCAGGAGTATGTAAATGCTTTTAGGAATACAAATGTGCTTCTAAAGCAGTTCATGCACTCTTCACCTGAAAGTCCATGCATTGCAATGGGAACCACTTTAGGCAGGTAGACAAACGCACCAGATAGACAACTGTTAATGGTGAGTCTGAAATGCTCTTTCGGCCTGATCCACAATGCTAATGACACTTTCTTCAAATGGGTGTTGGGAGTGAACTCAAAGACCCTCTCTGTATATGTTTTATTTGATGATAAAATGAGAGTCAAAAAAGAGACAGATTCAGTAGGTCAATATCAAGTGATGAGCCTGAAGCCTTGAAAGTATTACATTATACACATGGACCACTCGGAAGTAAATTCCAGAGGGCCAGCACAATCGAGGAGCACAAAGGCATTGATGTCCAGTTGCCTCTAGGGACCAAAAGCGCAGATGGACTACGTAGTTGAACGGCTGCAAACTCTTTAATTTGGCCTTTACAACTGTCCCCCAAAGAATTCTTGACTAATCCTATGTTAGAAGTCGAAACCTAAAGCATGATTCCAAATAGAAACCGATTCAGTACCTGGAAAGGGAGAATTGTAGGTTCCCTTCAAAATACTGAATCAGTCTCTTATGTAATAATGTTTTGCAACCGAAATCCAGAGGCAAAACATTGAACATTTACTGACAACCTCAAAGGCAGTGGTAATACATTTGAACAAGTGAGTCCCCTTGGTGACCTTATCCTTTGTGAAAGTAAAAAACAAATTGTTGAAGAGTAGGCAGTGGGTCAGGAGACCACTGCCAACTCTTGAACTTAAAAAAAAAACCCGTAACTTTGTTTTTAATACAGCCCTGCTTGTTTTAAGGAAAATTGACTGTATTAAAAAAATAAACAATTAAATTAAATCACTTTGACCACTGCAGGTTACCATCCCTGTGACTGTGGCCAATTAGATTAAGTTGCACTTTTCCACCTACCTAATGAATATAAATTAGATTGTTAGGAGTTTTGGTAATGGTACACAGGCCAGTTCATGAAAATATTCACTGGTTGCAACAAATATGTTGTGACCAATAAATAGTACATCTGGCCCCAAGAGATCTTTAAAGGGTGAAATCATATATATAAGACTCTCTTTTTGAATAGCTCAGAAGACTCTCTTTTGAATTAGAGCTCAATAAACTAGGTGTCCTGGAACCCAGACGTGGGTCTGAGATACACAGGTAGCCATCGTGATGGACCCACCACAGCAGAGCAATTGGGGGAGCTACATAGAACACTACGATATTTAGTACACAATATCAGACTAAGGTTTTGACAGTCGGGAGCCACAAACAGTGCAATAGCCACTACTCAGAATCAGAGAATATTTGCCATGGTTCATTATTTCATAGAAACCTATCCTTGGTAAACAGTGACACATTTGGCCCACTGTCAGCTCTGAATGGGGAAGGGAGAGGGGTGTGCCACAGGTTGTGGTTCAGCAGCAACCACTGCAGATCTAGTGCAGTTTCCTCCAAAGCCCAAATATCATCTGCCAGGTTCCTTGATCCTGAGCCCAAAGAGATTTCAGATCCCACTGACGTACCCACATATGTCACCTGGCAAAGTGGACAAGCTGCATGCATGAAGCCAACAGGTAAAGGAGCCTCAGTGCTGCTCTCACCAAAATCCAGGACCAAGACTGGAACATCAAGATCATAGCCTAAAAGTCCTGTACTAGTTGTGACAGATGAAATCCCCTAAACTGCACCAGGTCCAGACCACCTCTTATAAAATTAAGTCTCTAGACAAAAATCAGGTGTGATTCCAGATTATTGATCAAGAAGCTAAAAAATGTTAGATCTGCTGTTGTGTGGAGGTGGTCTACAACTGATTATGGTGGGCCCACCGTCAACAGCTAGTCATCAAGGGAGGGGGGCTACGGTAACCCCAATCTCCGAAGATTAATGGCGAATACCACCATCACTTTTGCAAATGCTTAAGAGGTCTGGTAAGGCCAAAGGAGAGCAAGGCAAACTGAAGATGCTTCTGGCAGAGCTTGAACTGCAAGTTAACGTCTATGAGATTGTAGGATGGGTAAATTAAAGTACATCTAGAGCAGACAGAACTTGGGTCAGTGTGAGCAATTTGAATTTGTTCTTCCCTAAAAAGGCATTCAAAGTGTGAAACTCTAAAAAGGGACAAAGACTTCTATCTTTCTTTGACATGAGGAAATAGCAGGCGTAACTACCCTATTTCCAAAGCCAGTAAACTCTTGACAGCCCTACTGTATGAGAAAGGACTCACCACATGCAGAAAAATAAACAAGTGCTCCTCTGAGAGCAGCTCTGATGTGGGCTGAAGCTGAACAAACAGTTTGCAAATACCTAGATCCTTTTCAAGTGCATGACAGGGAGGGTGACATGGGGAAAAAATAGGATTCATCTTGCTGGTGGTAGCTTGGACCATCAAACTCTCAGGAGTTAGAAGTAAAGTAAGAAAATCAGGGTTGACAGGTGCCAGTCTATTAACTCTGGCCACTTGTCTGTTCACTGGTGGGCAACAAGGCTTTCACCAAGTGCTCGCAAAGGTGTCAACCAGATCTTAATGGAAACATCAGTAAGGGCTCAGAAGAAGCCAGCCCAGATTGAAGAACAACAGTCAGCACATTTGTTTTAACTTCAACACTACTGCATAGGAAGCACTCTCTTATGTTGGGGGAGAGGGAATCAATCTGTTATCAGGGGAAGCATCAAGCACACGGTCCTCTTGTAAACTTATATATAAACTGGCATCATCATACTGTGGGGGTAAAACATCCCTATCATCTGCATTGTCATTTCAAAGTGGCGGCAAACTCTGATCAGAGCCAGACAGACTAGCCGGTGGAGCAAATGAGGTGGCTCTGTGGTAGAGGGGGGCTTGGTGTCATTAAGAATGTATGAGAACTGGGTGTATTGGAGTGGAGTCAGAGGGCGACCTTGGTTGGAGTCAAGGTGGATTTGGCTTGGGGTCGGACACAGTGGTCAGCGTAGGATCCTCCTCCAGCACTGGCAATGTCTGGAATGAGGTTGATGAAGAAGTGACTTACACTGGTCTTGGAGTAAGAAAAGCATCAGCATCAGAGCCAGTGGAGAATCTGAGCCAGATGTCAGGCACTCAGAAACGCAATGAGAATTAATTTGCCGGCTGTCACCATACTGGAGGCTTCTGCAGATCCTTGGGGCCCGAAGGTGCACCTAAGGGAGCTAGAAGAGTACCAAGAATACAAATTATGGCCTCAATAAAGGCCTCAAGCTACTTCTATGACACAGATGGCCTGGAGAACTTGGGGTGCAACATGATCAACAGTGGGAATCAGCTGACTTGGAGACTGGGAGCAAGCTCAAGTGTTACTTTAATGCCTTCACAACTTTTTAGCTGGAGTGTGTCTGGATGAGGTCAGGTCCTGTTTTGCCTTCTTGTCTTTCCACTTCAGTTAGACTTTGATTTACCTGATAACCTCGACTGCAAAGAGGACCTGTTTTGGGATTGGCCTCAAGTGCGAGAATGGACATGCACCCGCAACAGAGAGGGAGCTGGACTTACATGACTTCTTATTTTGTTTGGCCAATGTGCAGCTTTGCTTTACGGCCCAGAATCACATTGAGGAGCATGAGGCACATTCATCACACAACTAGGAGTTGTACCCTAAGCCCAAACCTTTGAGGGGTCATAAATTAAATCTGTTTGAGACAGTCACAGCATTGTTCGAATCCTGTTGTTTTGGGTGGGGACATCGGTCCCTAGCACATTGGAATTGAAATTGAAAAACTTATCAAACTGACTAAAAATGGCAGTGAAGCTCCAGATCCGCATTTGACATCACGGAAAGAAAAAAAAATGATATTGACTTGACACCCAGCTGTGATGCATATATGTGGCTCTACTCTGTCATTTACAGGGACAAAACAAGACCAACATGGGGCTGTACAGTGCGGCCTAACACAGGAGCACTGCTGTGTAAAATAGTGAATCCAGTCTGGCACATGGGGGATAGTCTAAAGGTGAGTTACCTGCAGCTTGAAGTATTCATCGGAAGCTGGCATCTGCATAGACTAATGCTAAAATTATCCTGGTCAAGCTGAAATCTGAACTCTATGTATTCTGAGAAGCGTCACACTGTGAGGTCAAACACCTGGGTAAACATACACGAGCTAGTCAATATGGTGAGGAACACCGCTCAAGTAAGATCACCACCCCCTCCTTATGCCATATTATAAGTGAGGCAGAATCGTAGAGATATGATAAAGAGGGTTATACCAGATTCAACTTGGAAGGAATCCCGGGAAATGCAGATTACTACCTTTTCTGGAGAAGACACCTGATCGGAACATACACTGAGATCAGCCCAACATATATTATATGCAGATAATGTGGCGCTTATCTCCTGGTTCGTTATGAGCATGTATAAGTCAGTCTACTAACACTGTGGAAATTCCAATCCTATCCAGGTCATGGTTTTCTCTCTTTATGCATTCAATGGGTGACAAAAGGAGCAAACATGCTAGATGCAGAAGTCATTTTCCTCAATTTGTAAGTAATGCAAAGTTTTCCCTGTCCATTTGGGGTAAATGTGAAAGAGCTAAATATGTGGACTAGGTGACAAGTTGATGGGAACCCACTCAGCAGCTGGTCCGAACCTATTGAAGAATTGGTTGAATCAAATTGTACCCAGTAAGACAGACAAGTGAAATAATTTCTTACTTGTAGTAGTTAGCTACCTCTCACTTTAGAATGTATAAATCTTCTTGTACGTTTTCCTCAGTTGATAGTGTTTAAGAAGAAATGATAACAGTCAAAATAAGATAATCTTTTAAATCTTGAGATTTAGTTTAAAAAGGTAACACATTTACTTCCATACAATATGAAAACTGAGTATTTATGTATAAGAATATTCAACAACAGGGCTTGCTAAATATTTTAGAACCACACTTCAATTTTTAGAACGACAAACTTTCACACCTACTTTTAATGGCCAAGAGGTGAGAAGTGTTTTGGATGGAACTGAAGCATTGTGTGGTAGTGCATTGTTAGTTACAGACAGCACATTTCCAGTGAAATGGCCCCCAAATTAACACAGACATACAATTTTATTGAGAATACTATACAGCACACAAATGGTAACGTGGAAATCGGGTTTCTGTGAATATTTATTATTTGAGCATCACCAAGTAAAGTGCCTTAATTTGCTTTGATCCTATTAAAATCTGTTTCCAGCACACTTCAGAATAAAAAATAAAAAAAAGCTTCATTTTTGCTTTCTTAACTGCTGAATGTCTACAGTTCATTTACATATATTAACAGTTTGTTGTGTAACAAAAACAACATCCTTTACAGTCTTTCCTTTCATATCCCCTGTACTCCAGCAAGATTGTCTCATAATTCATTTTAAAAACTCCTCTCACTTTGCAGTCAGAAGAAAATGAAAAGTAAACATCAATCACCATGTTAAAAGAAGCAGCAATTTGTCAAAAGACACAGGCCCTCGTTATGACTTTGGCGGTCTTTTCCAAAGACTGCCGAAGCTGCTGCAGCCAGAAGACCGCAGGTGCTGGCCTTCTGCTGACCGCCATATTTGGAGTCAGTGGAGAATGTCTGCCCAGTTATGAGCGGAAATCTGACTCTGAAGAGGCGGTTGCATCGCCAGCACTGCCACGGCAGCAAGACTCCGCCTACCGTATTATGAGCCGTAATACGGCTTGGCGGAGTCTTGCAGGCATGGTGGTCTTTACCCCCTGGTGCTCGGCAGTAAGACCACCATGGCGAGGCTGGCGGTCTGATGCCATAGCCTGACATTTGACCTCTGTCTTTGAAGCACCAATCTGACAAGATAAGTAGAGATTTTAAAGACATGTTTATTTATTGCTCTGACTTTCCCAACACATTAAAAATGGGCTTGCACTCCTCCAATGAGTCGCAGCACACAGCTTGAGAAACAGTGACCAAAGTTGCAGGCCTTAAATTAAATGTGGATAAAACATAAGCTCTCATATTGGGAACAACTTATCCATCTGGTCAAACTCCTGTTAGGCCAGCTGAACTTGGGCCCAATATCTACTTCACAGACTTTATGTTGTGCAAAAGACTGCAACCCAGCTGCTGCTTAATCTTCCCCCACATACTTCCATCTCAACACATTAATGAGGTGTCCATTGGCTTTCCATCCAAAAGTGAGTATCCTTCGATACAATTCATAGTTCATAGAGCCATTCACAACGATGGAACTATGTATCTAGAATGGACGTTTCAAATCTTTTATATTGTTTTCTACCAAATTAGCAGTTGCTCTGTGCATCTTTTTCAACTGAGCAGGCGGCAGGTATTTCACCTTTCTTGCAACTTAGTTATAAAACACCCTATCTGCCAATATCAGAAGCATTATCAACTTCCTGCAATTTAGGAATGAATTAAAACCAGTCTTTTCTCCTAATCATCGTCGGTTCCCTGTGTGTATCCTCTATCACAAGCAGGCCCATGTTTCGATATCAGTTGCGCTTCACAAGTATTTTTTAATCATTTATTAATCCATTTCTGCTTGTCTTGCTTTGTTTTTTCAACTATTTTTAATGAGTTGCGTTTCAAAATGATAACACGATGAACATAGGTGGTGCAACTGCTTACAGAGCACTTGTCTTGCTATTAGTCTTTAGTATTGCTGTACGTGGCATTTTATTTAATCTGCCACACACAATCCTCTCTTCAAAAGGTTACTTTAACAAGGTATGGAGGCTAACACTCTTCTGGGGGACCTATTCCTTTTCATACATTTATTTTTCAGGGCATTGTTGATCCGTTTGTCTCCTGCGTGAATACTGTCTTTGTGAGAGCTGTGGACTGTTGACTGTCGTCATTTCCTGAAGGCTCCTGCTTTGTTCTATACATTGCATGTGCCCCAGAACCAATCTCTTTATACAGTTAGGGCCTTAGTGATCTAGCATCAGGATTGAGTGTACATTTACATGTTGAATAGGGAATAATAAGCCGTATCAGGAGCCAAAGTTGGACTGTCTCTGCCCACTCAGTTGCTTGCTCTGTCTGCTTCACAAATCACATTTGCGCAATTCCTAGAACAAATATTGTTCTTAGTTAATGTGATGATGCTCTGTAGGACATATCTTCAATTGTATACACGACTTCAACAAATGTTAATGCAGATATCACCAAATAGAGGCACTGGTATATAATGTCATTGACTCGGTGTTGACTTTGGCAAACCGTTGGCTTTTATACAATTTAGGGTAACAGCATAAAGGAAAGTATAATTACTTCACCTTGAGAAATTGGAAAACTGACAAAAATGACCAAAGGTAACAAAAACTGACTGTTGGGTGTATGGGGAACAGGCAGAATCAAATCAGTCTCGAAGTATATGAATTCCAGAGACAACACCGATATAAACAGATACATTATAGCTGGAAAAAGGCAGTGGTCGGAGATTTCCAGGTGCCATTAGAAGCCTTGACCTTTAGCGATAAATAATATACCCAGGGGCGGCTCCTCCGTTAGGGTGGAGCATTGTCGCGCCCCCACCCCGCCAGCAGCAGCTGCAGCAAATCTCCTTTAACAAACAAAATGATAATAAACCCAGTTTATTATCGTTTTGTTTGTTAAAGGGCAGGGCATTGGGAATTACGACCATGAGGGGAGTGCACTGTGCACTTCCCTCACTGCACATGTATGTTTGGCCGGCTGTCTCGGGCCGGTCAAACATACATGAGCAGTAGGCTCTCTCCAGCCCAGCAATACCGGGCTGGAGAGTCTGCCTGTGAGCACCGTGGCTGGGCGCTCCCAGCCAATATATGTCTGGAAAATGTCACTTATCCAGTGCACATCTGTTTGTGGCATGCAGTGCTGAAGATTCACATGCTATGCATATCTCTTACGACATCTAGTGTTGGGCTCGGAGTGTCACTAGTTGTTTTTCTTCGAAGAAGTCTTTTAGAAATCACAGGATCGAGTGACTCCTCTTCTCGGCTACAGTGTGCATGGGCATCGACTCTATAGTTATATTGTTTTCCCACAAAGGGTGAAGGAAGGAGTGATAGAGTATAAGGATATAAAGAGATGTCCATGCAAATGTAAATGTATATGGAAAATGTCACTTACCCAGTGTACATCTGTTCGTGGCATGAGACGCTGCAGATTCACATGCTGTGCACATCCCGCCATCTAGTTTGGGCTCGGACTGTTACAAGTTGTTTTTCTTCGAAGAAGTCTTTTTCGAGTCACAAGATCGAGGGACTCCTCCCGTTTCGGCTCCATTGCGCATGGGTGTCGACTCCATCTTAGATTGTTTTCCCCGCAGAGGGTGAGGTAGGAGTTGTGTATATAGTAATAGTGCCCATGCAATGGAGTAAATATGTATGTACATAATGTGTTTAAAAGTGATATATTTACAAATTTACAAATGTACAAGTCTAATTTTTTCTCAACTTAAAACGGCTACAGGCTCCCGGGGAGAGGGAGGGCGCATGTGAATCTGCAGCGTCTCATGCCACGAACAGATGTACACTGGGTAAGTGACATTTTCCGTTCGATGGCATGTGTAGCTGCAGATAAGAAGCAGTTATCTCCCCAAAAGCGGTGGTTCAGCCTGTAGGAGTTGAAGTTGTTTGAAATAAAGTCCGTAAGGCTGCTTGTCCTACTGTGGCTTGCTGTGTTGTTAACATATCCATGCAGTAATGCTTGGTAAATGTATGAGGCGTAGACCATGTGGCTGCCTTACAGATTTCAGTCATTGGTATGTTTCCTAGAAAGGCCATGGTAGCCCCTTTCTTTCTAGTTGAGTGTGCCTTTGGTGTAATAGGCAGTTCTCTCTTTGCTTTTATATAACAGGTTTGAATACATTTAACTATCCATCTGGCAATGCCTTGTTTGGATATTGGATTCCCTGTATGAGGTTTTTGGAATGCAACAAACCATTGTTTTGTTTTGCGAATTTGTTTTGTTCTATCTATGTAGTACATTAGTGCTCTTTTAATGTCTAATGTATGTAATGCTCTCTCAGCTACAGAATCTGGTTCTGGAAAGAATACTGGGAGTTCCACTGTTTGATTTAAGTGGAACGGTGATATGACTTTAGGTAAGAATTTAGGATTTGTTCGTAGAACTACTTTATGTTTGTGTATCTGAATAAAGGGTTCCTGTATAGTAAATGCTTGTATTTCACTTACTCTTCTGAGAGATGTGATAGCTATCAGAAATGCTACTTTCCATGTTAAGTACTGTATCTCACATGAGTGCATGGGTTCAAAAGGTGGACCCATAAGTCGTGTTAAGACAATGTTGAGGTTCCATAAAGGAACTGGTGGTGTCCTTGGTGGGATAATTCTTTTCAGACCCTCCATAAATGCTTTTATGACTGGGATCCTGAATAATGAAGTTGAGTGCGTAATTTGCAGATAAGCTGAAATTGCGGTGAGATGTATTTTAATGGATGAAAAAGCTAACTTTGACTTTTGTAAGTGTAGTAGGTAGCTTACGATGTCTTTAGCAGATGCGTAAAATGGTTGAATTTGATTATTATGGCAGTAATAAACAAATCTTTTCCACTTATTTGCATAGCAATGTCTTGTGGTTGTTTTTCTAGCTTGTTTTATGACCTCCATACATTCCTGTGTAAGGTGTAGATGTCCGAATTCTAAGACTTCAGGAGCCAAATTGCTAGATTCAGCGATGCTGGATTTGGGTGACTGATCTGTTGTTTGTATTGAGTTAACAGGTCTGTTTGGTAGTTTGATATGGGGCACTACTGAGAGGTCTAGTAGTGTTGTGTACCAAGGTTGTCGTGCCCAAGTTGGTGCTATTAGTCTGAGTTTGAGTTTGTTTTGACTCAATTTGTTTACTAGATATGGAAGGAGTGGGAGAGGGGGAAAAGCGTATGCAAATATCCCTGATCAACTCATCCATACCGCATTGCCCTGAGAGTGAGCCTGTGGGTACCTGGATGCGAAGTTTTGGCATTTTGCGTTTTCTTTTGTTGCAAATAGGTCTATTTGCGGTGTTCCCCACCTTTGGAAGTAAGTCTTTAGTATTTGGGAATGAATTTCCCATTCATGGATCTGTTGGTGATCCCGAGAGAGATTGTCTGCCAACTGGTTTTGAATTCCAGGTATGAACTGCGCTATTAGGCGAATGTGGTTGTGAATCGCCCAATGCCATATTTTCTGTGCCAAGAGACACAACTGTGTTGAGTGTGTTCCTCCCTGTTTGTTCAGATAATACATTGTTGTCATGTTGTCTGTTTTGACAAGAATGTGTTTGTGGTTTATTATAGGTTGAAATGCTTTCAGCGCTAGAAATACTGCTTGTAGTTCTAAGTGATTTATGTGAAGCTGTCTCTGCTGAGTGTCCCATAGTCCCTGGATGCTGTGTTGGTTGAGGTGTGCTCCCCACCCTATCATGGAGGCATCCGTTGTGATTACGTATTGAGGCACTGGGTCTTGAAAAGGCCACCCTCTGTTTAAATTTATAGTGTTCCACCATTGAAGCGAGGTGTATGTTTGGCGGTCTATCAACACTAGATCTTGAAGTTGACCCTGTGCTTGTGACCATTGTGATGCTAGGCACTGTTGTAAGGGCCGCATGTGCAATCTTGCGTTTGGGACAATGGCTATGCATGAGGACATCATGCCTAGTAGTTTCATCACTAATTTTACCTGTAACTTTTGTTTTGGGTGCATGGCTTGTATTACGTTTTGAAATGCCTGTACCCTTTGTGGACTTGGAATGGCAATCCCTTTTGTTGTGTTGATTGTTGCTCCTAAGTATTGTTGTATCTGACACGGCTGTAGGTGTGATTTGTTGTAGTTGAGTGAGAAACCTAGTTTGTGAAGGGTTTCTATGACATACTTTGTGTGTTGTGAACACCGTTCTTGCGTATTGGTTTTGATTAACCAATCGTCTAGGTACGGGAACACATGTATTTGCTGCCTTCTGATATGAGCTGCCACTACTGCCAGGCATTTTGTAAAAACTCTTGGCGCTGTTGTTACCCCGAATGGCAACACTTTGAACTGGTAATGTACCCCTTGGATTACAAACCTTAAGTACTTTCTGTGGGAAGGATGTATAGGTATATGGAAATACGCATCCTTGAGGTCTAGTGTTGTCATGTAGTCTTGTTGTTTGAGCAATGGGATCACGTCTTGCAGTGTCACCATGTGAAAGTGATCAGATTTGATGTATATGTTTAATGTTCTGAGATCTAGTATAGGTCTTAGAGTTTTGTCTTTTTTGGGGTATGAGAAAGTACAGGGAGTAAACTCCTGTTCCTTTCTGATGAATTGGTACTAGCTCTATTGCATCTTTTTGCAACAACGCTTGGACCTCCAGTTGTAAGAGATCCATGTGTTGTTTGGACATGTTGTGTGTTTTTGGTGGGACATTTGGAGGGAATTGTAGAAATTCTATGCAATAACCATGCTGGATAATGGCTAGGACCCATGTGTCTTTTGTTATTTCTTCCCAGTTGTTGTAGAAATTGGTTAGCCTCCCCCCCACTGGTGTTATGTGTTGGGGTTTTGTGACGTTGAAGTCACTGTTTATTTTGTGGAGTTTTGGGACTCTGGAACTTCCCTCTACTCTTTTGGAACTGTCCTCCTCTGTATTGTCCCCGAAAACTTCCCCGCTGATATTGACTTTGATAAGTGGGTCTTGTTTGTGAGGGTGAGGGTTCTGTGCTCTGTCCCCGAAACCCCCCTCGAAAATGTGTTTTCCGAAAAGTGCCTCTGCTCTGTGGGGAGTAGAGTGCGCCCGTGGCTTTGGCCGTATCTGTGTCCTTTTTAAGTTTTTCGATAGCAGTGTCCACCTCCGGCCCAAACAACTGCTATCCGTTAAAGGGCATATTCAGGACCGCTTGTTGTATTTCCGGCTTGAATCCTGAGGTTCGTAGCCATGCGTGCCTCCGTATAGTCACTACTGTATTTACAGTCCTAGCAGCTGTGTCGGCTGCATCCATTGCTGAGCGTATCTGATTGTTCGAGATACTCTGGCCTTCCTCCACCACTTGTTGTGCTCTTTTTTGGAACTCTTTGGGCAGGTGTTCTATGAAATGTTGCATTTCGTCCCAATGAGCCCTATCATATCTCGCCAGCAATGCCTGTGAGTTGGCAATGCGCCATTGGTTGGCTGCCTGTGCCGCAACCCTTTTCCCTGCTGCGTCGAACTTGCGACTTTCTTTGTCTGGAGGTGGGGCATCTCCTGAGGTGTGTGAGTTCGCCCTTTTGCGAGCTGCCCCTACTACCACTGAGTCTGGTGTTAATTGCTACGTGATGTACACAGGGTCTGTTGGTGGCGGTTTGTACTTTTTCTCCACCCTTGGAGTAATGGCCCTGCCCTTCACAGGCTCCTGAAACACTTGTTTGGAGTGTTTGAGAAAGTGGTAACATAGGGAGACTCTGGTACTGGCTATGTGTGGACCACAGTGTATTAAAGAGAAAGTCATCCTCTATAGGTTCTGCGTGCAGGGTGACATTATAAAACGCAGCTGCTCTTGATACCACCTGTGTGTAGGCAGTGCTGTCCTCAGGTGGTGACGGTCTCGCTGGATAACAGTCGGGACTGTTATCTGATACAGGCGCATCATAAAGATCCCATGTGTCGGGATCATCCTGACTCATCCCTGTATGAGTTGGGGACTGCATCATTGGTGGAGTGGCTACCGGTGATGGTTGTGGTGAGCGTTGTGGAGATGGTGGCGGAGTCACTTGTCTTGCCACCTTTGCCTGTGGCTGCTTGTCTTTCTCTTGGAAGGCAAGTTTTCTTTTCATTCTGATTGGAGGGAGAGTACTGATCTTCCCCTGTGTCTTTTTGAACGTGGAGCCTTCTTTGAGTGTAATCTGGCTCCCCTGCCTCTAGTTCCTGTCCGAATCTGTGTCCTTGCATCTGTGAGGACAGGCCCTGTTCCTCGGTGTAGGAACTCGATTTCGGTTCCGAAGCCGGATGTTTCGGTATGGAAACTTTTTCGGCAGTCTTTTTCGGCTCCGAAAACACTTTTTTGATTTTCGGCTTACCGATCTCTTGATGCCGACTCATTTCGGTGCCGCCCTCTCGTTGTCGAGATTGCTCTGACCTGGTGTCTCGGGGTCGAGTCTGCTCTGTGCCGGTATCTCGACCGGAGTCGGATGACTTAGACACATGCATGCCCTTTTTCGGTGCTGATGGTCGGTCACCTATTTTTCGGGTTAAGCCATGGCCTGCTGGCGGTGGCGTCCCCTGGGCTTTAGCGGTTTTTCCGGGAGTTTTGTGTTGTGACGTCTTACTCACGGTTTTCGGCGTCTGTTCGGGATCGACCTCGTCCGAGTCCGAATCCACGATGGAGAAGGTTTCTTCCTCTTCCTCCAAATGTTGTTGTCCTGTCGGTGCCGACACCATTTGTAGTCTTCTTGCTCTTCGGTCTCTTAACATCTTCCTCGACCGAAACGCTCGACAGGCCTTACAGGTATCCTCTTTGTGTTCTGGAGACAGACACAAATTACAGACCAGATGTTGATCTGTATAAGGATACTTGTTGTGACATTCGGGGCAGAAGCGGAATGGGGTCCGTTCCATTAGCCTTGAAGATGCACGTGGTCGGGCCGACCAGGCCCCGCCAGGGAATCAAAAACCCCAAAGGGCCACCGGAGCTCTTCAAAATTCGGTGTCGATCTGTTGTAACTAACCCGATACCGAACACAAACAATACCGTCGAATTTTCCGAGATTTTAACTAACTTTCCGAACCGAAACGCGGAGCGAAAAGGAACACGTTCGAACCCGATGGCGGAAAGAAAACAATCTAAGATGGAGTCGACGCCCATGCGCAATGGAGCCGAAAGGGGAGGAGTCCCTCGATCTCGTGACTCTAAAAAGACTTCTTTGAAGAAAAACAACTTGTAACACTCCGAGCCCAACACTAGATGGCGGGATGTGCACAGCATGTGTATCTGCAGCTACACATGCCATCGAACACATATGTACAAATATTGAACTTGAACGACTACAGGCTTCCGGGGAGGAGGGAGGATGCATGTGAATCTGCAGCACTACATGCCCCAAACAGATGTACGCTGGGTAAGTGACATTTTCTGTTTGATGGCATGTGTAGCTGCAGATACATATGCTATGCATAGACTACAAAGCAGTTAGTCCTCACAAAAAATAGTGGTGGCTAGCCTGTAGGAGTAAGTTGTTTGAAATAGTGTTCTTAATACAGCTTGGCATACAATAGCCTGTTGCTGAGAAAAAACATCAACACAATAGTGCTTTTTAAAAGTATGAGGAGTTGACCATGTGGCAGCTTTACATATATCAGCCATTGGTATTTTCCCTAAAAATGCCATGGAATCACCTTTCTGTCTTGTGGAATGTGCTCTAGGAGTGATTAAAGGTTTTGTCTTTGCTTTGATGTAGCATGTTTGGATGCATCTAACGATCCATCTTGCTAAGCCTTGTTTAGATTTATGATTACCTTTATGTGGATGTTGAAAGGCAACAAAAAGTTGTTTTGTCTTTCTAAAATCTTTAGTTCCGTCGATGTAGTACATAAGAGCTCTTTTGAGATCTAAGGTATAAAGAGCTCTTTCTGCCACAGAGTCTGGCTGTGGAAAGAAGACTGGCAATTCCGCTGTTTGATTGATGTGAAAAGGAGATACTACTTTTTGTAGAAATTTTGGATTTGTCCTAAGTACAACTTTATGTTTGTGTACTTGGAAGAAAGGATCTTCAAGAGTGAATGCTTATATTTCACTAACCCTTCACAAGGAAGTAATAGCTACAAGGAAGGCAACTTTCCATGTTAAAAATTGAATTTTATAAGAGTGCAAGGATTCAAGAGGTGGGCCCATAAGTCTGGTAAGTACAATATTTAAATTCATGAAGGAACAGGTGGTGTTCTGGGTGGAATAATGTGTTTGAATCCTTCCATGAAGGCTTTAATAACAGGAACTCTGAACAGATAAGTGTGTTGAATAGTTTGCAAATAAGCAGATATTGCAGTACAGTGGATTTTGATGGACGAGAAAGCTAAATTTGATTTCTGCAAATCAAGTAGATAGCATAGAATATCTTGTATAGATGCTGTAAGTGGTTCAGTGTTTTTAGATTGACGGTAATAGACAAATCTTTTCAACTTGTTTGCGTAACATTGTCTAGTAGTAGGTTTACGTGCTTGTTTAATTACTTCCGTACATTCTGATGGAAGCTTTAGGTAACCAAACTCTAAGACTTCAGGAGCCAAATCGCTAGATTGAGAGCATTGGGGTTTGGGTACTTATTTGACCTTTGTTCTGTGTTAACAAGTCTGGTCTGTTTGGGAGTTTGGAATGAGGTACTACAGGCAGATCTAGGAGTGTTGTGTACCAATGTGGACGTGCCCACATTGGGGCTATGAGTATCATGGTGAGTGAAGTTTGACGTAGTTTGCTGACCAGAAAAGGAAGGAGAGGGAGAGGGGGGAAAAGTGTATGCAAATATCCCTGACCAATTGATCCATAGAGCATTACCCATGGGTAGGGGAAGTGGGTGTCTGGATGTGAAGTTTTGGCATTTTGCATTTTTGCTTGTTGCAAATAGGTCTATTTCTGGTGTCCCCCATTTTTTAAAGTACTTTTGAAGTACTTGGGGGTGAATCTCCCATTCGTGAGTTTGTAGGTGATTCCTGCTTAGGAGATCTGCCAGCTGATTGTCTATCCCTGGAACGTATTGTGCTAACAGATGAATGTGATTATGAATTGCCCATTTCCATATTGTTTGGGCTATTAGGGACAGTTGAGATGAATGAGTTCCGCCCTGTTTGTTGAGGTAATACATGGTTGTCATGTTGTCTGTTTTTATTAGAACAGTCTTCTGTTTGAGAAGCAGTTGAAACACTTTTAGGGCAAGAAATGCAGCTAATAATTCTAGGTGGTTTATGTGAAACTCTTTTTGATTGGCATCCCATTCCCCTTGAATGGTATGGTTGTTGAGATGAGCTCCCCAACCTATCATGGATGCGTCTGCTGTGATTATTGTCTGACACACAGGGTCTTGAAATGACCGCCCCTTCATTAGATTGCTGAGATTCCACAATTGAAGGAACATACGTGTTTGCCGGTCCATCAACACTAGATCTTGAAGTTGACCATGGGCTTGAGACCATTGTTGCGAGAGGCACTGTTGTAAGGGTCTCATGTTTAGTCTTGCATGTGGAACTATAGCCATCCAAGATACCATCATCCCTAGAATTGTCATTCTGAATCTTACAGTATATTGTTGATTTGGCTGTATTTGTAGTATGAGATTTTGGAAAGCTTGTATCCTTTGTGTATTTGGGTATGTTAGGGATTTTTGAGTATCTAGAATAGCATCTAGGCAAGGTTGTACTTGTGCTAGTTGAAGGTGTGATTTTTGGTATTTTGAGAGTGAACCCTAGTGTATGTAGGGTTTCTATCACATATCGAGTGTGTTGTTGGCATTTTGTAAAATTGTTTGATTTTATTAGCCAATCGTCTAGATATGGAAAGACATGAACGTGTTGTCTTCTTAAACAGGCTGCTGCTACTGCTAGATATTTTGTGAACACTCTTGGAGCTGTTGTTATGCCGAATGGCAAAACTTTGAACTGGTAATGTTTTCCTGCTATGACAAACCTGAGGTACTTTCTGTGAGCTGGATGGGTGGGTATGTGGAAATACGCATCTTTGAGGTCTTATAAGGTTTTCCAATTCGAAATCTCAGAGCGAGAGGAAACACGTCTGAACCCGACAGCGGAAAGAAAACAATCTAACAGTGGAGTCGATGCCCATGCCCAGGCGCACTGTAACCAAGAGGAGGACTCAATCGATCCTGTGACTCTGAAAAAACTTCTTAGAAGAAAAAAAACTTGTAACACTCCGAGCCCAACACTAGATGTCGGAAGAGATATGCATAGCATGTCTATCTGCAGCTACACATGCCAATGAACATATATATATATATATATATATATATATATATATATATACACACACATACCCAAATGTTTAGCTAACAGTAGAATATTCCACAGAGTGATTAGATTTCAGCATCAGAGAGAGAGAGAGAGAGGAAAAGGGTGGCAGCGTTCACTAAAGCAAAATTCTATGAAACCTTTGCAATTGGAATGGTAAAACTAGGACATTTTTGGTGCTACTAATTACTGACCAATCCTCATCGTACTGGATTTTTGGTAGCTGCTCTACAGTTCTCAACTATTTTATTGTCAAGGTCCTCTCTCTTCAAACACAAAATTTAAGGCAAGATGCAAACAATCAATTGCTATTAACGCTTGTGGCAGTTATTTTATTAGGGACTGCTTTACAGCTGGTAAGGGATAAAGCAACAATTAGGAGCAGCCTCACTGGTTAGGGCTATTAAGATTGTGTAAAAAAGTTGGCAACAAAATTAATTTATTCAAATAAAATCCATACAATGGAGATGGAATCTAACGCTTTCTCATCACTACAACGATTAGTAAAAAGTTTTGTAATAGAGCATAGATATCAACGATTTGTCTAGCTGATGTCAAAAAGAAAAGCATGGTTTTCTGGTAAGGAATCTTATGTTATGACAATGCCAGAGACAGCTGGAGCTCTCATGAAAAAAGAGCAAAGGTGGAGCTCTTTTTTTCTTATGGCCCTTGACAATTCTTTTGATGAAGAAAAAGACAATGCAATTGTTGTATGCATCAACAGTGGAAAGGATGGAAGCATGTTTCATTCCTGGCACAGCCCACTGACATTTAAAAAATGGAAAAGATAATTTAAGATTATGTCATTCAGATAAGGATGAAATTGTAACCTATTCCAAACAAAGGTTCTCTTTCACTTCTCAGAGCCTCCACAAAGCCCAGGTTCAACAACATCATAAGGAAGCATTTTACGTTCATGGATTCAAGGCTGAGATCCATGATTTAACAAGGTTACATGATAGTGTGAGGGAAGACTCTGGATGTGTTTTTTTCAGGCAAGGAAAATTAGATTATAATAGTTGATCAAAATAAGAAAATGATACGGTAGGGGAACTCCCTTATTACATAGCCTAGACTTTCCTTTAACATCAACTCTTTAGAATACCCAGTGTAATACTGTGTATGGCGCATTGCTGTTAGTGCTGCCTTTGGTTAAAGCACACAGACTCAATTGGTGCTGCCTTAGCTCTGGTAGAGTACAAATATGTAATCAGTGCTGCTGTAAGTTGTGGTAGAGTACAAAGATTGTCTAAGGATACGCAGATCTGTAGAGTTCGTAACAAACAAGAGAGCAAGAAACTGTTGAACTTGCCAACAGTTATTTTAGTACATGGGAGATGCTTTTAGTGGTAATTATAAAAGCACCTAAAACTTGATATTCTACAAAAGAATTCAACTTATAAAACAACTACGGGTTTAGCTTAAGGAGCTTCATTGGGAACATGGTGGCATCACTTACACATACTCAGAAAATTCAGGAAAGTTCACCACAAATTAGACAACAGTCACATATTGTCATAGCATCACTATAAGGTAGCTCCTGGATCATAGTATAATTTGAACCTAACAACCATCGCCAACAGCCTATGAGTGTGAGCGAGGAACCATGAATGGAAATGGCAATTTATCAAAATGTGAGCACCTTGTAAAGACTGAACATCACTTAAAATGTACCTCATCTTTACACTGTATCTTAAAACTATGGGCCTGATTACAACTTTGGAGGAGGTGTTAATCCGTCCCAAATGTGACGGGTATACCACCAGCCGTATTACGAGTTCCATAGGATATAATGGACTCGTAATACGGCTGGTGGTATATCCGTCACTTTTGGGACGGATTAACACCTTCCTCCAAAGTTGTAATCAGGCCCTATGTCTAATCTGTTTTAAAAGACTTGTGATTTGTGCAGGTTACATACATCAATTTCCTATCATGCAAATATAATTATGCAAAACATGTCACTTGTACACTTTAAAATATGTCTCAATATGTGATGTCTTTAAATTGTCAGACGTTTAAAGGCAAAAAAAGGGTAAGTCTGTAAAATAGCTCTGTAGACTGAATACAAGTTGCAGTGACCTGTGTGTACCAAGCAAGTTTACGGGTCAATGAACACAATGTCAATAAAAATAAAATCCATTGGGTTGTGTAATAATGGAACTTATTATTTAAAGAGCAATAGTACCCTAAATTATGACAGGAATGTCGTTGTTCTAAAGGCCCAATGTACCAAAGCCATTATCGTAAAACCTGAGGTTGCAAAATCACAGGCTTTGTAACCAAATAACGGCATTTTTCAATTGACTAAACTCCATTTGTGAGTTGATAAAGACTTTCTTACTCAGAAAATGGGTTTTTCAATCAATTCCGAATAGCAATTAGGAGGAGGCGTGAAAGGTGACTTTTCCTCCTCACTGCGAAGCACAATGGTATTTATAGTTTGAGATCAGACACCAACACCTCAAAATAGGTGGTAAGGGATTCGCAAAGGGGAAGGTGTCCTTTTAAACACCTATCCCTTTGCGAATACTGTTGGACGACCTAAATGCGGGGGGGGGGGAGGAAACAGTCAGGCATCCCCTGAACCATTGCCTGCTTCCCAAATGTAATACTAAACAAGTAATATATTTTTTGAAGCAGCACGGGTTTCTTCAAGCAACACTGGCAGCTTTAAAAAGGCCACAATCCTTGTGTTTGTAGCTAATCTTATGGAGTCACAAATAACGACCTCCCTAATTAATGTAAATTAAGCAAGTAGTTCTACTACTCCTACAACTGGAGCTTTTGTGACAGCCTATGAGTACGTAAATCGTATCGCAAAAGTTGGTGCGCAATATAAGACCCCTTTTTGCGACCTGTCTCCTAGTACACTTGGCCCTAAATAACTTACATAAAGGGTAGTTTATGGAGTGGAAAAAAGAGTGACAGTTTGGCGAGCCTTTGAATCAAAACAAGGCAACTGTGAACGTTCTGAGAATTTTTTCCCCAGAAATTAACTTAAAGACAATGGGCTAGATTAAAAAAAAAAGTTTGAATTTACCCACGCACTGCATACTACAGCAAGTTAAACATAAAACGCACACAAGCTGTTGACAAAGGGCACCTGTGTGTGGATAGTGCTTGCTGTGCACATCCGGGTGCCTCAGGTACTGAGGTATGCACTTGAGTACATATGTGCAGGGTTGTAGGATGTGATATTCAGCACATATATTACAGAGAGATGTGTACTGATAAATGCTCTTCATAGGCTCAGGGTATCTACCACGAAAGGGTGAACCCTGATTTTGGCTTCTCTCGGCCTGACACTACCTTATGCCCAACTGGAGAAAGGGCAAGCCAGGCAAAGAAGAATATGTACGGCAACATGGGTAAATTCTGACTCTCACATGTCTTCTAGTGGCATATATGATAGCAAATACGGACTTACAAAATGTCCATACTTTTTCACAAAAGTTCTTGAAAATTTTGAAAAATTTCACTTTGACACAATATGTGATTCACCTCTATCTCATGAGACTTTTCATTTGAAAGCATACTTTGTGTAAAAAGGTATTGCGAGATTACCAATAGTAGACTGGTTTGAACAGAGAATGCAGAGACATTTTCTGCACCTACTAGTCTCTGGTGGGCAAAAACTATGTAAAATTGCAGAATTAAGACATTTACAAAACATTGCAAATTTTGTATGCACAGTTTAGATTTTGCCTTGGCCTATTCAGAAGTCTACCAGAGAGGTTTGGCAGTTATGCATTTCTAAACATTGACGATGGGTACAAATAGTAAACAAACATTTCAAAAGACAGGCCATATAAATCAGGCATTAAGAAATGTACATAACTAACCCATATCAGTTAACAGGGTTGTGTCCTGCTGACCTCATCGCCCCCCCGTCCTTCTACGCACACAAGTGATGGGAATCAATCAATAACTAGATACTAGATGCACATCCAAAACCTGCTAATTCAATATTAGACAGTTATTGCAGCACTGTACTACACGCTAAGCTTTAGGACAATACTGAAGCACCTTTGTGAATATGTGAACATGCCTATTATGTTCATCACATTATGCCTCCACCTTATTTAGAGACAAGGTATTGGCTTATCCAGCAAACCCATCTTAACCATATTCATTAGTATATGCCCTACTCAGAAACCTTGAACCTACTTTACAGGCAGTAAGGGACATGTTTAACTGCACAGGTCACCATGCTCTGGCCTAAAATGAAATATAATGCACACACTTTTCTCGCTGAAATTCAGTAATTCTGGACTATAGTGAAAACAATATACTTCTTTTTTAGTGTATTAAAATCTACAGAACTTAAACTACGGATTCAGTTTGCACAGCGTTTCTAAAAGTGATTTCTATTTGAGGTGTTCGTACAAAGTTAATCTCCAAGTAACAAATAGATGCAAGAAACTGGGTCGTTATTACTCTTCCAGAACCTCAAGGCTATGCTTTTATCAGACTAAATTAAAAATATACGCACTTCTAATTCTAGCTATGCTAAACGTCAACACTAATGAAGACAACGAATCTTTACATTTTATTGAAACTGTAAAAAAAAAAAAACACTTTATGAAGGGGAGCTGTAAATGGCGACATCTAGGAAAAACAGAAAGCTATATTATTCAGGCCACCTTACAAGCTTACCTGAAATTATTTCACGTAGTTTTGGGTCAAGGTTTACAGTACAAGGCAAGAAGATTTTTACATCTCTGGAGACGAGGACTGGGGTTCGTGAAGATAAAAATACTTCAAAGTTCCTTATATCTCCATCAATTTCAAGTAGTGGCTCTACATCTTTCGTTGTTGGGATATTCTTTGATATTCTGCAGGAAACAAATAAGCATACACGTCACGCAAATCGCTGATAATTTAACAGACCATAATTCTGTGTTCAGCTGCTCTGATAAATAGCACTGGAAATGTTTAAGGGTTTTTAGGAGCTACGACAAATTACACGAATTAGCAGTTGGATTGTTCTCACGCTTTTTTCAATTTTACTCTTCTTCCAAATTTGGATGACCAAATATTGTCCTTTTAGTCTGATAAGGAAAAATTGCTCCACGCTTCTGTTAAGTACGCACGCTCCCTCACACAGGGAAGGCACCATACTGTGAGGGGGATTACGCATGTACTGTATTAACAAGCACTGACAAAAGCAATGGGTTTGTGACTGACTGCCTTTGACCATGGTTTCAGCCACACTGCATGGCATTCCTGATGTTGTGCAGCATTCTAATAAACAGGAAAAAATCCTACGCGGTAGGCTGCATCATTTTGTAGTCATGCGCACCAAACATGCATGCGTCTACAAAATGTCACAAATGTCTTTTCCTTTTTGTTTACCAGTCCGACTTAGGTCAGTAAACCTAAAAAAAAGTAACGTGGGTGGGGGAGAACAAAGGTGGGGAGGAACACAGCTGGGGGAAAGAATGCAGGCAGGGGAAAGCCACAATAATGGCGGAATCACAGAGGGTGGGGAAAGCAACAGGAAGGCATTGGAAGCAACACAGAAGGTGGGTGGAAGCAACTCAGAGGTACCTGGGGGATCAACAAGGTGGTTGTGGGCAGGGGAAGCAACACAAAAGGGAAGCAAACGGAAAAATATGGAGGTGGGATGGAAGCAACTGAAAAAGAGTGCAACATGCAACTAAACCGCTCAGTGGAGCATCTCAAAGGGTGTAGCTGGGTAAAAGTTAAAGTGTACATTGGAGCAGCTCGAAGGTTAAAGTTGTGGGAAATTAATTTTTGATAATGGTATGAAAATAGGTTTGTAACTGGGAAAACACAGGAAACGAGGGGAATGAGTGCACTCTTATGAAGTGCTTTCAGAAAAAGAGAAAGAAGTTGAAGAAAAGCAGTTTGTAGAAGGATAAAAGAGAGATGGTAAACAGGTTATGCTCCGTTGGATGGACAAAGACCAGATGCATGGGCTAAAACAAATAAAAAACATGGAGAACAATGAAAAGAGCTGCTTATCAGGTCAGCTATCAAGATATATCCAATAAGTCTTGCAAAACATACAGCTGCACTGTCCGGCACGCTTTGACTGAAAATGACTGTCTCAGAAAACTAAATGTGGCTGTAACACAGGCTTTCATATCCATTTGGTGACACCAAATCTAAGAAGCGCAGCAGTAAATAGGACTACAATGTAGGACCCAAATGTTCCCTATAAGAAGCAGAGGACAGTGGAGTACAGCGAGGATGCTACAGTGAAGTCCCAAGAAAAGATAGCGAGTTCAGCCACATTTTCCATTAAAAATGCATTTTTTGGTTTCTTTCAAAGTTTGTCATTTGACTGAAAATCATAAAATCTGGGCCACACCAAGCATAACCCTTTAAGCGTAGGCATTCATGTAGATCCAACCGGAGTTAAACATTAGGTGAGGTTGGTGTTTTTTTGGTGGGTGCAGGGATGAGTTGAGGAGCATTAAAAAATTAGATATTTGAGGAAATTTGCTCTCTTCAACAAGAAAATCCATGGAATGCATATAGACCAAATTACAGCACCAAAGTAGAACTTCACTCAGATGCACAATTTTGGCAATTTCAGTTAATCACACTTGTGTGGTAGCAGAGCACAGGCCAAGCGTGGAATAACAAGGCAGATGGGTGTGCTCAGTAGGACTGGACACAAAGGTGGTAGCACTGTCTCCAGCAACAAATGTTCTTTTAAAAAGAAGCCAAGATATCAGAGCTTCAGCGAACAAAAGAACTGAGGTAGAGAGTACAGTGGGGTTTACCTGGGCGCAACAGGACCCACACCTTACTTAGGTCTCACATTTACTAGGAGAAAGGGATTAGAGGGAAGTAGAGATCAGTAGGTGTAAAAAGACATACATAACATGGTTTGAGAGGCTGCAGTGTAAAGAACTGATATTATGTTTAGGTTGATATGTTATTTTCAGAGTTTCCGGTGCAGATTCCGACAATATGCACTGACACTTCAATCATTCTTTCTGTGGGGAAGGAAAAAAGGAGTCACAAGACAAATATTCATGGCTCCCAGAAAGTATATAGGAATGCCATGCCTAGATACTACCAGGTGTCCCAAATTTAGGGACAGGTGAAGATAACTGGGAAGTATATAACCGACAACCCAAAAGATGTTAATACTAGAAGGACACATAATGGGAGGCAGCTGTGCCAAGAAATGTGGGAAACTCTATGTCACTGTTTATTACATTGGTTAATATGGCTGTAGCTAGTCTTTGCAAGAAGAAACGTCAATTCATGGTATACAGATGGCTTAATTCATTATTGTCTATTCTCCCAATGGAGCAAATAACCTACAGCATGACCACACCAAGAAAATTCACATGCAAATGGTGGCTCGTCACATGTTATATGCTAAAGGACTTCAGAGAGTTTTGTTGTACAGTACGGCTTTAAGTCCTCAACCTTTTCGGTATAGTGTAGTAGAGGATGCTTATAGCACTCATGATGGGATGGGAGAGAAGTGTGGAGTTTAAAAGGTTGTGACTGAACATTGTTTTGAAACTTTATATTTCATTGTGTTATGGTGACCTTCAAAACCAAATAATAGTAGCAACAAAAAAAAGAATGACCCAATGTAACACTCTGCAACACTCACTGATTCTAAGTTATTTTATTATTTTAAATTAAATTAATACTTTTTTTTTTTTTTTTTGAGTGCTCGGAGTGGTCCGCAGTTCTGAGAAAACTGTGAGCAAAAGGTTTTGAAAAAGTTCCCAAACTTCTTTTGGTGCCCAAACAACCACAGGAGTATGCTTTTAAGGCCCTAAGGATCCCAAGGGGAGCACTAAGAGGCTCTCAGGGCTCTGAGGGTGTGGCCCTGTCCAGTCTATAGGTGAATATTATGTGCCTGTCCTCCTGTGTAGCCAAGTCCACCAGGGGTCTGTACACAGGGGTATGTCTCCATCTCCTATTCATCCGCAGTGGTAGGTATATCTAAGGGACACAAGAGTGAGTAGGCTGTCACAAACTGAACAATGGAGCCACAACAGCAGTCCGCAATGTGCAAACATGTTATGGGACTGTGTAATTAGTGAAGTATGTGCCTATTTATCCTGTGAAGCAGCAATAATCGATAGGCCTGTTCACCCCCACTGAAATGGCGACCGCCTATCCTGTGTGTAGGGACAGGTGGAAGTGAGGTAATGCCGCTGACGTTGTGCGCTGTGCAATTCCTCATTGGTTAATATTGGGCCTTATGGGGTACAGTGGCCAATGGTGATCTACGCCGGTAGTGACGGTATGCACTGCCGAGGTTGTGACTGCCATTTTCTATTCGATTCCTCACTTGTTTCCTGACCTTCCATAGGAGAGGACCTACACTGCATGTGCTGCTGTGGCCTGTGTCTGGAACCTACCATGGCCCGTGTGACCGTGGAAAGGGCCCCAGCCTTCACTTGTGAGGAGTTGGAGTGACTGGTGGATGGGGTGCTACCCCAGTATGGACTGCTGTATGGGCCTCAAGACCCACAGGTGAGTACACCTTGTGCACGATGCATGTGGCATGAATGCTTGGAGTTGTGTGTGAAGGCCTTGTGTAAGGGGGCTGGGTGGATGTCCTCTTGGCATTGTATATGTTGTGGGCTGGGCTATGTGTGTGCTAATGGTGATGCAAATGGGTATGGTGGGCCTCTGTGTGACAGGCTGGACTGTTTGTCTAATGGTGTACTCCTGACTGTATTGCCTCTGCAGGTCAGCGCCCATCAAAAGAAGGGACTATGGCATGCCACGGCCAAGGACGTGCGGACCCTGGGGGTCTATGGCAGGCGGAGCACCCACTGTCGGAAATGGTGGGAGGACCTGAGACGATGGGCACGAAAGACTGCGGAGGCCCAGCTGGGGATGGCCTCCCAATGAGGAAGGGGTGCCCGTTGGACCCTGACCCCCTGATGGCCCGCATACTGGTGGTGGCCTACCCTGAGCAGAATGGGCGCTTAAGGGCATCACAGCAGCCACAAGGGGGTGAGTACAGTGGCTATCATTAAAACATACAGCTGGTGGAGTGGTATCCAGGTGGTGGTTGTGTGTCCTTGGATGCCCCTAGGCTAGGCCAGACGTAGGTCCTCTGGTGGCTAAGGGTTTGAATGTGAAATATAGCTTACTTAGCTTGTTAGTTTTCATTCTTGGGCAGGGCTGTGTGGGTCTCACGTGTGCTGCAGTTAGCGGTGTGCCCCTCCTCATTCCTTGGTGACTAGCCATTTCACTGGTAGTGCCATGCATAGTGCGTAAGCCGTTCCCTGTGTGTGAGGGTGCTGTGTACACCAACGGTGGTGTTATTGCAGTCACTGACCCAGTGTATCCTTTGTCTCTCTCCCCCCCCTCTTTCTTCTTTTGTCATCCTGTCCTTATGTGCATTAGCATCATCTGGCGGAGGAGCAGAGGCACCAGTGACAGAGGGAGCTATATCCCACAGGACCCTGGAGGCAGAGTCCACCGACACTGAGGGCACCCGTGGGACGGAGGGCGACAAGACAGACTCTGATACCTCCTCCAATGGGAGCTCCCTGGTAGTGGCGGACACCTCTGACAACCCCGGCTGCAGATACAGCCGCCACCCCCCATACCAGCAAGCACCCCCCAGTAGCCCCTCAGCGAGTTGCCTGTGCCCGCTCACCCAGGAGGGTGGGCATCTCCTTCGCCCCAGGCACCTCAGGCCCTGCCCCAGTGAGCCCTGCTGCCCTGAATGAGGAGGCTACTGACCTCCTGAGATGCATCTCTGTAGGGCAAACAACCATTGTGAATGCCATCCAGGGGCTGGCAGCCCAGATGCAGCAATCAAATGCATTCCTGGAGGGCATTCGCAATAGATTGGCGGCCCAACAGATCGATTCAGGCTCTGGCCTCCTCTCCATTGTCCATGTTTCAACCGTCCCCCCTCCAACGTCCACTTCCCAGTCCTATTCTCCTCAACCCCAACCCATCCCAAGTACACAGCCAGACGAGCATGCACACAAGACAACACCCAAGAGTGTCACAGGCAAACACAAGCACCACACTTCATCCCACAGACACTCACACAAACACCATTCAGTTGCAGACATGACAACATCCACTATCTCCACTGTCTCCTCCTCCTCCACCTTCCACCCAGTTGCGTTCACACTCACACCTGCATGCATTATATCAATATCCACTACCAGCATCATCACCACACCAAGCAGAACACACACCTCACTCGCAGACACCTCCACAACATCCATGCACGCGTCCCGTGTCCTCCTCCCACTGTGTCTGTCCCCCCTCCTACAGTACACAAACGCAAGCACTCAGACACCCAATAGCCATCCATCTCACAGCATACAGCCTATGCACCTGCACCCAAATCCAGCAAACACCTCCAACAACCACTCCCTCATCCTCCACTCTATTACTCCTCCTTCTTCCCACCCCCACATCCCTAAAAAGCTTTTCCTTTCCACAACTGACCTCTTTCCTACCCCTCCCCAGTCCTGCACGTATGGGCAGGGTAGCAAGGACCCAGCCCGGCACCTCAGCCAAACAGTCCATGGGCCAAGTGGTAGCACCACCTACTCGTGGTGGTAAGGATTCCAGGCCAACAATACTTAAGGGGAAGGAGCCTGCACCAGCTGCAAAGAGGGGGAAGGAGCCTGCACCAGCTGCAAAGAGGGGGGAGGAGCCTGCACCAGCTGGAAAGAAGGGAAAGGAGCCTGCACCAGCTGGAAAGAAGGGAAAGGAGCCTGCACCAGCTGCAAAGAAGGAGAAGGAGCCTGCACCAGCAGGCAGAGAGGGGAAGAGCCCATCCACCAGGAAGGGTAAGGTATCCCCAACCCATGAGCAGGGGGAGAAGAGGCAATCTACGCCAGCGGAAGGTGCCAGCCAAACACTGCCACCACCACCAGCTGTCACAGGCCCCCACCACCAGCCGTGGTTGTGCAGCCATCAGAGTGTGCAGGGGCTGAGCAGGAGCCTCCCACAAACACCACCACAGTGCAGCCATCTGAGAGTGCACGGGCTGAGCAGGAGCCTCCAACAACCACCACCACAGTGCAGCCATCACTGCCGGAGGACGCCATATAGTCCAGCCTCCAAGGGCTGCTGTGTGGCCTACCCCCACCAGAACCAGTGGGTATTCACCCACTTGAGAGACTATGGCCTTGCACTCCCCAGGACAAAGCACGGGGCATGTTGCCCCCTCCAGAACCAGTGGGAAAGACACCAACTCTAGAGACTGTTGCCTTGCACTGCCCAGGACAAAGCAATGTGCATGCTGCCCCCTCAGGAACCAGTGGGCTTGTTCCTGCATTCGGCTGAGGAGCCCCCTTCCCTCCCCGTGAGGTGCCTGCCTATTTGACAACTGATGCCCTTGCAGTGTTCTATCTGGATTGGTGCAGGATTCGAGTGGGGCCTTGGACTGTGGCCATGTGGGCCCTTTGAACTATGAACTGGGCAGTGTCCCTATTTTATACAAGTGTACATCCAAATCGGATTGTTGATTTTATTGTTGGACTAATGACAATCATTTTTGTAAATTCCTGTTGCCTTTGCATTATTCTGCAGATTTTCGTGGTCAAATTGTTTTTGTAATGCATATGGTTGTGTGTATGGTGTGTGTATGTCTGATGTGTGTGGTGCGTGTGTCACTCTCTTTTTCCTCCCGCCCTCGCTTGTGTGCTAGGCGGCTGTCTCACCGTCGCCGTCTTCGCCGGCATTGGTTTTCCAGGTGGAGCATAACGAAGAAGATCGGAAAGACTTGCAGTACGGGTTCCATGGCGGCGCAGTTCTTCCCTGTGTCTCCAATGGCGAGTCCTTTCTCTTCTGTGATGTGTTTCCGTCAGGCTTTTGATGGCGTTGGTACCGCCCTGGGAAAGGTGGCGGAATCATGTGTCAAAATATGGTGGGCAGTACTTTGTCTTCCGCCTGGCTGTAGATGGCTACCACCGTGGTGACTGTTGTTTCCGCCCTGGCGGTCGGTGTGATACATTGGCTGTCTATCGGAGATATCACCGCCATGGTCATAATTTCGCGGTAATTACCGCCAGCCTGTTGGCGGTATTACCGCCACTTTATCACCCACCGCCAGGTTAGTAATGAGGGCCTTCGTTTCTTTGCAACTCAATAATTATACTGCTGTGTGCTACAAATATATTACACAATCAATCAAAGCAGCTGAGCAGGTAACAAAACCCACAAGATTTTATGCAGACGTGCAAGTAGCGTGCACCTCGTCTCAGGTTTATATGCATTGAATGATGTGGCATAAATCCAGACTGGCTGGTGTGTACCAGAAATATCACCATGTTTCTAATCCGTTTGCCAAGATTATTGTTCATGCTTTCTTTTCTACATTATCAATGGAAATCCGACAATACAACTCACAGTACCCTCAGAGCATCCTTTTCTTTACTAAGACTGCAATGGTGGCACTACCAAGTATGGAGGTAAACTACTCACCCACTTCAGTACCAAGAACATTTTTATCAAATGGGAGTTTATTTTTAAGGAAGTGCTCCTCGTCTTTTACTGATTTCAAAGTATAAGGAGCTTGATATTAATCACCAAATATTTTCACTCAATCTACATTGCTGTGTACCCTAACTCCTGGCATATATATAGTCTGCTTATCTTTCAACAAAGGCCAGGATAATATATTCCTACTTGTATTGATTGTCCTGTCCATAAAACTAATATGAGCTACAATGATCTGTGCCTTGGTAGCTTCAGTTACCAATGTCTAACATAGTTAACTTGTGCATTCTAGGTGTCTTGAGTATACTGTCCTAGGTCCATTAGTTCAGTGCTTTTTAAATCGTTCAACTTTTACTCAAGCTGCTTATTTCTCCCATAGTTTTATTAAATTAATAATCTGGAACCTCAGTGGCAGCTTAAAAGTCTCAAAAAGTGATCAAGGCCACTAAGTCTCTATTAAGTTACAAGTATTCTTCGGGCATCAATTCTGTAGCTTAACAAGTTCGGGACCCATCTATTCGATGTTGTTAATGTGCCAAACTCTTGGGGCTCCTACGTGCCTCATTCTCAATGAAAAGAAGTCCACTGGGAAGAAATACAATCATGTCAAATGAGTCAATCTTTGTTGGAGGATACAGAAAACGCCTATTCTGGAAGAGGGTGAATATGTCAGGAGAACAAGTAAGGAGTAGTATTACACTCTTCCAGCTTGTTTAGTCCTCCAAGCATCCCAACATAGCCTCTATGAATGTTTCAGAAATTAAGAAATTTACAATAAGAAAAATACTGTAAGTAAATGTGTATGAAATATTTTTATTCTGTCCATCGTTACATCAATATTGTGAGAATCAAAGAAAACTCATAGTAGGAGTCTGCAACTTTGTGGAAGACTTAGAAAATATGCAACAAAACAAAATTCCAAGAGGATACGAAGCCAGCAAGGTACAGCTAAGCTGACAAGTTAAATGAAACAATTAGAGCCACATATACGAACATTTGGATTTGTGATTTCCTAATTGCGACTCCATGCAAATTGCAATTAGGAAATCACAATTCCAAATGTAAGAAACTCCACTGAATTTCTTTTGAGATTTCAAGTGGGTCGCAAATAGACCTACCTCATAAATATATATATATTTTTTTAAACACAGCCCATTTTCCTTAAAGGGAACACTGCCTGCTCTTAAAGTCGTTTTTGTATACATTGACAAAGGGGAAGAAGTTCCTTTAGGACCCCTTCCCCTCTACAAATGGATTAGCACCAAATTGAAATTGGTGTTAACTGTGATTGTTTTGTGACCGCATTCACGGTTACAAAACAATCATACATACCATTCAGATTCTGTATAAGGAAGGGACGCCCTGAACACGCCCCTGCCTAATACTGAATCGCAAAACCCAAGCTGCGATTCGGTAACAAGTTACCGAATCGCAGTTTGGGGTATGTACCTCCCAAAAAGCATTTTCCTTGTCGCAAACGGGCCGATTCGGTGAATCGGCCCATTTGCGACTAGAAAAATGCTTTGTACATGTGGCCCTTAGTACTTCTAGCTTGATTAAAAATGCTTCCATTAAAAAGTGCAAATCCCACTAAAATCGCAGTATCTCAAGATACTTGAATCACAATACAAATAATTATTTCAGTGTGAGAGAAACATACATCAATGAGAATATTTCAGACAAGGCACATGAAAATCACATTTGCCTCCATATGAAAGGTACTGAACATACAGTTTCTAAATGTTTGTAGGAAAGCCTATTGTCAAATCATGAACAAGTGATATTTAACAAGGTGGAATCATAATGACAGATGTAAATGTTTGCATCATTTAGTAGCAGAGTTCAGTGCTCCAATAAGCGAGGGTCATTACTACAATTGCATCAGTCACATATTTTAGGAAAGTTAATTGCAAACCTATGTTTATTTGAGATCTTAGGCTCAATTCTAGATCACCAAATAGTTTTTAATCACATACAAATATTGAGAAAATAGACATGCTTAATTTCAGCTTCTGATTAAAACTGAAATTAAGAAATAGTTCTCTGGAGTGTCAATCACTATTGGTGCTGGTATGTAGCCAATCTTGCACTGGAGGCTTTTTCGGTTCTCCCTGCTTTTGTGCCAAAATCAACTTCAATGGTACCTTCTCTGGATCCGACCAAGATGCCAACCCATGACAGGTCTATTTCTCTGGTACAGGCCTAAATTTGGATAAACCCCAGCATCTCCCTCAATCTCAATACCACCATAGGCAGGTAGCCTTGCTCATATCAGATTCTGACATTGTTCAAAGCCTTCAAAATGCTGTGCATGATAAGGATGCCGGTGAACCAGAATCAGCGTCCCCACAACTACGATGGCCAGCAGTTTTCAGGTGCTGGAAATCAGCCAGCTACATGGGCACTGGTACACAAGTTCACCAAGCATTACTGTCTTGACAGTCAAGTCTGCAGGGAGGTTCATTTTGCTGGCTCTGTCCTGAAGGACTTCCTAGTGTCACGCCACTCCTTATAGCCTCCACCTTTTGGGAGGTGGTGCTGCAGTATATATTCAAAAGATGAGGAATCTGCAGTTAGTAGTATCCATCAGAAGAAAAAGTTACATTCCATTTGTATCACTCTGGTGGTCACTCCATCTAACCAGATTCCTCACTATCCTCCCATCTTCTTGCTCTGTGTAGCGGACCTTTAGAAGTCTAAAAAGGTTCCATATTAAATACTTCACTTTGTACAACTTGCAATCTGTCATGATCGAACAGCAACTGAGGGGAAGGATGAGTTTTTAAGGAAGACTGCAAGGGTGATGCCTATATACCACTTCGAGGTGTCACTTCTCAGGTTGGTGTGACGACCCCATGGAGTTCAATGGTGACATTTGCCAGAGCATGTGAGGTATTGCTAGAAGGTTTGGATGCAGTCTGGCACCAGAAGTCAAGTAACCTGTTCATTTGCACACTGGTATATGCAGTAGTCAACACATTTTATGAGATAACTGGCACACCTCACTGTGTGCAGTTATTTTCCTTTGTCAACTGCATGGTCTTCTAAAGATATATAAGGCCTTAAATGCAGTGGGCTGGTGGAAGATAGAACTGCAGACTGAATCACAAGTTTAATACTGCAGCATTTGTGTTTGCTAAAGCCACCTTATGCAAGGGGAAATTTGAGCATAAAGCTATCTCCAAGGCAATGAAACTGGATACTGGACCAGATGTCTACTTCACTTTGTAGTCTATGACCCGACCTGGTGGTGGTATTAGGATTTAGCACAGGGCGATTGCTCAAATGACACATTTTCCCTTTCCCTTTGGGGTGTTCCTTCTCACTCCCTTTTGAGAAGCTGTGACTAGCTTGCCTCGCTTGTGGTCTCCAAAGCATTTTTGTAACATGAGATTTGTGAACCTTCTGCTTGGGCATTTAATATGCAACCTGTCAAAAGTAATTCCCAATCATAATTTGGATCCCCTAGACTAATCTGCACCATGGAATAAAGAACCATATGTGGATTAGTCAAATTTATGTCATGTTTGTTGGATGAGTCAAAAACTGTTAACAAAAATGCGATGTCCTGCAAACTAATGATTTTAACCATAAAAAGAAAAGGTTACTTTAAGGTTACTTTAAGAAATAGATCTTAAATAGTACTCTGAATGTGAGGAGGTCCTTTCTGATTAAGATTATGGACAGGTCCCAGGGCATTTGTGCTACACTAATAGGTCAACTTTCAAAATGTGTGACGTGCGACATGAGAGTATTCATTATCACAGTTATGTCAGTTTTGATGGGCATGGCATCTTTAGCAGTTAGGTGTGTAGTACTGACAACTTTACAGTTAGTGAAGAAGTGCAAACATTTTGTGCAGATGTCATGGGACTCAGTGACATTTGTGAGAAAGGTTCCTTGCATACTGCATCAACAAACATGGGTGGTGCAGTTTGGTTACATTTCTGAAAGCCTTTAATGTTGTGGCTTGGGATACCCTTGGATCAATGGTAATTCCCAGATAAACAGCCCATGTCTTCAAATGTTTTGTGTATTTTTGGGGTGCAGCCCCTGGATTTATGGACTGGATTTTCCCTTTTCATACATAAGTCTAATTCCCTCCACCACTCCTCAATTGAGGGAGGGTTCGCCTCTTTCTGTCAGCGAGCAGTATCTCTTTTATCCACTGTAAAGCCCAACCAAAGCAGCATCAGTGTGTATCATCCCTTATCAAAATCTGTTGTGACATGCAGAAGGACCAACTTGGGATCCATCAGTATAATCCACCTTTCATCCTAGCATTGATGCCTAGCAGGAGAGTACTCACCTCTTATAAGATTCTAACTTGCCAAAACTCCATATTGTATGCAATAGATCTCTATCTAGCACCAAGCAATGGAGGCAGGAGGTGGAGGTGATCACACCAATTTTCCACAGTTTGCATCTCAGAAGGTATACTCTGTGAACGTATTTCAACTGAATGAGAAGATTGTTGAGTGTTTGAGATGCCCTAGCTTCTGGCCATTCCTCTCCCGTAAGGTTATGCAAGTCCCTTTCCTAGCAAGGTGGAGAACGGCAAAGAAGTCAGCCATGTGATCAATAAATGAATAGTAAACCTGTGTTACTTTGTGGTGTCTATGTTCTCCTAGAAGTAATTTTGCCTCTAGTTCATTAAATTATGGGAGATACTCTAATACAGATATATAAGATGGTATGTATGCCTTATTTGTTGGTGCTAATATATGTGGCTATGATGTAAGTCACATTTCTTCTGCAGGGTCTGATACTATTTAAGCACTGTGACCATCATAAAATCACCAAAGGTGAAAATGTCTATAATGTCCCAATTTCGGGACCCCTCAAGCTCAGCTACGTGGTGTAATGCAGTGCCCACCCATAATGGGGTCTGTCCCTCAGCTTCTTATTCCATCCCTAATTCCTCTGGGTGGTTCATCAGATCTGAACCACCAGCCTTGCTGCTGGAAGCAGCAAAGATAATCCTCCTCCATAAAGTAAATGATGTATAATGGTCCCTCATAGTGCTCATTTTCTGGAAGCATATGCACAGTTTCCGGGAGTATCATTGTTAACAAGCACTAGATGAGAGGTCTTGTGATAAGATACAATGTCAGCTGCAGTGATTTTGCACTCATGTGGATTTAAAACACTTGGCTATGGCTCTAGGGTGAAACACTGATTCCACAGAAAGAAGTAGTGCATGGAGAGTATTCTGTGTAAGAGGGAGCGTGGGACGTCATATGGGTAGTTCTGCATTTGGTATAAAAACGGGGTTGTGATACCATTTTGGAAACAGCAGAGGAATCCAGGAGTAACAGGGGAAGCATTGTTAACATCTTAAGGTCTTTAGCTAATGTGCCCATCAAAGGTTGGATGTTCATGTCCAACGATTCACTACTATCTGGAGTAACATGTACTCCCAAGTATATGTGATGACTTGTAGGTCAGCTGCCCAACCCATGTTCTTGGTGTTCAGTGTTAACCAGGAAGACCAAGGACTTGGGCAGGTTAATAAAAATGTGTTATGTTTCACAGAAGATTCAAAGGATCTGGGGCATCTGTGGGCCAGAGTGCTTAAGGCCCATCAAGAAGAACAGTCTACTTACCTTCAGTAACACTTCAGTAACGCTTTCTCTGGTTGAGACTCTAACTTCAGATTCCTCACTTCAGAATATACCCCAAGCGTCAGACAGAATCCAGAAAATCTTGAGCAGTACTTCTGCGTGCCAATAGGTGCCATTAACTGTTTCAGTGTCCTGCCCGTGTAAGCGCCACCCTGGTGTGCGGCTATCAGTTTCTTTTGTAACTACTTCTGCACCAAAAATGCAGAGCCACGTAAAGACTAATGGTTGACCAGTGTGCAGTGTCTAATGGGATCTAAGGTTAAGAGTCCAGTTCATAGAGGGGGAGAATGGGAGGGTTGATGACGAATCTGATAGAGTAGATAGAGTCTCTACCAGAAAAGGCATTACAGCAGGTAAATAACTTCTTCCGATAGAAACCTTTAACCGCAGTCCTTGTGTCAGATTAGGTACCCAAGAAACACCCCTCCTGGCTTGTGACAGGTCCTGTAATAATGGAGGCTTTCAGGCGTGCTGTATGTTTTTTTTTTTTGTACGATTTTCTTTTTATTGGTTTCGTTCCACACTTCGCTTTCCTTCTTATGATTATTTCAGTATATGATCTGTTGTTTGGAAATCCTCTAGAAACTGTTCTGGTTCTTGATTCTGTTTCTTCCTTCTTTTATTTTCAGGTGGGCAGCTCAGAGATCACTCATGGGGTTACAGGAGAGAGAAGAAAGTAGAGGCCGTTTAGAAGGTATGTTGTGCACTCTTTATATTTTCCCTTTCTTTTCCTGTCCTCTTTTCTTTTATGTCTTCCTCTCTGCTGTCTCTTTCTCTTGCCTTCTGTTTTCCCCTTCTCCTTTTCCTAGTCTGTTTTCAGTACTTCTTTTCCTTATTCATTTTTTTCTTGCCCTGGGTGCTTCTTTTATATAGCCTGCTATCTCTTTCACTTTAGCTTTCTCTATTATCTTGGCTGTCTTCTCTTCTTTTTCTTTTTAATGTAGATAATATCCTTGTCTTTTCCTCCCTCCGTCCCCGTGCCTTCGTTGCTTTCTATGTTTTTCGCTTTACTTCTTTATTTTAATGTGCCCGGTGCTCAGAAGTTATTTATTCATTCGTGCTCCCCCCTTTACCAACCAGCCAGCCACCCCCCTTTTAATATCTCAAACGCCTTCTCCCCGTATCAAGTTGGGGTGAAGTTCGTACCTGCAGGGGCCACGTTCTTCCCCAAATGTGGCCTGGTCTCTGCGTGTCTTCTCCCTCCTTAGGTGGAAGTGGCCTCCGGATCGCCGTCTTCCTCCGGAGCGTTTTCTCCACAGACCCCCAGGGTTTCCTCGGCATCTACTGCTTCTCTGTCTAAACGTGCCGCCTTCCCTCGAAGTCCTCCTTCTCCTGCCATTTTCCAAAATCTTCCTTCTCCTGCCATCTCCGAAATCATCCTTCTCCTGCCGATCTCCCTATACCATTATGCGCGGAGTTTAAAAACCCCACCATTTCCTGGTCCTTCAGTCGGCTTCCGCTCCAGTGTGTTACTGCCTCCTCAGAGACAGCGTCCCAGCTCCCCGAGGTGCCCCCAGGGTACTTCCATTCCGGCGCCGATCTCTGTGCACTACCACATGGCTCAAACCAGAAAATCCTGGTAGACTAAATGGGCAAAACACCCATCTTGTCAGGCCTGACTGTCCAAGCAGCAGTGCTTTGAGATTGTGCGGAATGATGATCAAGTATCAGCTTGCCATTTATCCAGGATAGGTACCACTTGTGCCAATGCAGTAGTAATGGTCTAGGCCCTGGTGGAATGGGCCCTCAAGCTCTTAGGAGGCTGCTACTTTGCTAAAGTGTAGCAGATCTTAATGTAGAGTACAATCCATTGAGAAATGGTCCACCTATGTAAAGCATTGCCCTTCTTTGCTCCAGTAAACCCAATGAAGAGCTAATTGTCCACTCAATGGTCTTTGGTGCGATCAATGTAAAAAGAGAGAGCTCTTCTCAGTTCCAGGCGATAAAGGTCCTTGGAAACATGAGAGGGAGCTAAAAAAGTAAGCAGAGTGATGCTCTGGCTGACGTGAAATGGGGTGACAATTTTCTAAAGGAAAGAGGCATGCATCCCAAGGACAAGTTTATCTGTAAAGAGGGTGAAAAGAGAAAGCTTGAAGCTTGCCAACTCTCATGGCTGATGTAATGGGCACTAGAAAAACTGTTCAAAAGCAAAGAGCTGCAAAGAACAGCTGTGAACAAAAGAGATGTGAGGATCAGACTGAGGTTCTATTGTGTCATTACGAAAGGGGTAATGAGGGAACAAGTGTTGAAAACATGTCAGAAAACAAGTTGCCCTGAACAGGGAGGAAGACGCAAGGAAGCCCAAATGGATGACTGATAACCCTTAACCATGTCCAGGGTAAGGCCTTGCCATGCTAAAGAAAAAACAAACAGAAAAATTGTCAAGAGTGGCACAGAAAAACAAGTTACTTACTGTTGGACCTGGCCCTTTTTGCAAGGTCACCCCCAAACTTTTTGCCTCCTTCCTCCTATTTTTTCTGACCTCTTGCTGTTGGTTCTAGGACTCTGAGCACCTTATCACTTCTGATCAGTGCTAAAGTGCAGGTGCTCTTCCTTCTAAAGTTGATATGATTGGCTTACACCTAATTGGCACATTTAGTTTACCTGCAAGTCCCTTGTACAGTGGTATCCCTATACCCAGGGCCTGTAAATGAAATGCTATGAATGGGCCTCCAGCACTACTTGCGCCACCCACTGAAGTAGCCTTTCAAATCTGTCTCAGGCCTGCTAGTGCAAGGCCTGCGTAGTAAGTGTACTGCCACAGGGACCTTGCATCTAAGTTTACTTGTGAGGCCCAGAACTCCCCTTTTACTACATGTAAGTCACCCCTAAGTTAGGCCCTAGCAAGCCCTATGGGCAGGGTGCTATGTATGTAGAATGCAGGATATGTGCCTGGTTGTGTGGCCTGTCCTGGTAGTGACAAACAGTGATTTGGTTTCTCACTGCTGCGAATGCTGCCTTGCCCACAGGATTGCATAGGAAATGCCCTGCCTTATGACTAGGGAGTACTGTCTGATTTATGAGGGATAGCATAGGCATGTTTGATATGGTTGTAATGGTAGTGAGAAATACTGCTTACTGGGGTTTTTATTACCATTATAGAAATGCCACTTCTAGAAAGTGAACATTTCTCTGTGCTTATGACTCTGGTGTTTTGTAGCTTGACTCCAATCCACGCCTGGGGCTGGGTGACAGCCAGACTTTGTGCATACTTTCCAGACAGCCTGTACACAGGGAGGGTGGAGGTGTCACAGAGGTGCACCTACATACTGAATGATCTTTAAGGGCTGAGAGAAGGGGAGGTGGGGCACACCTTCATTTGTAAAGACTGTGCCTTGGCCTCTCACAAAGGGCTCGTTTACCCCCAACTGATGTCTGGAGCCTGTGCTGGATGAGAGAGGGGATACTCCGAGAACCAGTTCTAACTGGTTGGAACCCCTTCTCCCCCTCTTTGAAATTGCTTTGCAAAACTGAGTGTAAGTATAGGGGATTTTCCCAAGGTAAGGTGCACAAGAAACACCTTAAGGATATGGACACAGCATGCTGCTGGAGGGACTCACCAGGAACCACCTGAACTGCTGCTGCTGTGCTCACCTGTGACCTGCTACGTCACTAGAAGGAACTGCCACTGCCTGCATCCCCCTTGTGCTGGCCTGCTGTTGGGACCTCCTGCTCTGTGCTTCACTTGGGTCTCCAGGGGCTGGGTGCTGTGGCACCTGCCCCCTGCAACCATTTGTTCCTCAGTGCAAGGATAGCGCTGTACCTAGATGCTCCTGTAGTGGATAAGAAGGCCTGAGGAGAACTTTCCTTCACCTGAGTGCAGAGAGTAGCGTTCTGCTTGTTTTCTAAGTGCCTGGACGGCGCCTTGCTTTATTTACTAAAGCGCCTGGGGAGCACTTTTCCTGAAGCCTGTTGCCGGGAAGTCACTACTGCAGCCCAGGCGGGCGGCATAGTTCGAGCATGTTCGAAAAGTGCTTCACTAGGTGCCCCAAGGGTACAGGACAGCGAAGGTTGGAATGACCGTGCTCCTGACGGTGTCCCCGGGGCACCAGCAGGCCCCAACTCTGGCCAGGATCACAGCTGCAGCCCGGGGGACGAGGTAGACACTTGCGCACCAGATCGGGTGCGGGTGAGTGGAGAGAAGCAGCCCCAGGAGGGAAGGAGACCTCATCAGAGGTCCCTCCGCTTCACAGGGCCACCCGAAGCGCAGGACTCGAGAGAGACAAGGGTAAGTCCCTCTCCCTCGGGTGGTGCGTGAGGCGCGCGAACGCTCAGGTGTTACTTTTGTTTTCACTGGCTTCTCGGCCCCCATGAGGGACGGTTGTGGCCCCTGAGACAGTTACGCCCCTCTTGTGAGCATTGTGCTAGGTAGGATGAAGGAAGGCCTTCCCAGAGAATCGGAGGGGGAGCGTGCCGCCCCCCCTTCTTCCCCATATCCGGATGGCTTGCGAGGCGGGAGGGACACCTCGACAGAGGTCCGTCCCCACCAGGCTGGAGTTGGGACCCCCCCCCCTTAACATTGCAGGAGCGCGGGAGTCCCCCCATGTGGCCCCAGGGACTGGGCATATGACACACTGAGAAGGCCTCATTATTAGTGTGCATTCCTAAGGTCATAATGACTGTGACAATATGACTCATTTGGGCTGCGATGTTCTTGTTATGGACATATTTGCGAAAGCTTTACCATGAACCCCTGCCATTTAAATGATTTGTTCTCATGACTTGCCATGTGTTTTCTGATGTTCCTTTTACACACATTTATGTTTGTAAAGACGTGAATTATTTCAGTAATGTTTTCCTGACTACTGCTTATGTTGTAGAATAATCAATAACCTATATGTTCTATGAGACTACTGCTGGCTTTCGCAGAGTATTAGTACTGTGTAATGGTCTGACAACTGCTTGGGTAGCAGGGTATTACTGATATGTTGTGGTTGATCCAAGGATGTTGTGTAACAATACAGTTTATTTTTTATATGACTTGGTGCAGTGTTTCCTTTGTGGTAGGGACAGTGTTTCAAGTGTGCTGTGTGTGTTGTGCAAAAGCTTTACATATTGCCTCTGGGATAGGTATGACTGCTCATGCCAAGCTACCAAGCAGGTGAGAAGGTGTTATCTTGGGTGTGTAACTTCCTCACCCTGACTATAGTGGTGCATACCCTAGCCAACCCATTTCTAAAACTTACCTTTGGTAACATTATTTGGTAGAGACATATTCTAGTTGTGGATTCCTTACCTTAGAATTTCCCCCAGGTGTCAGTCTGGATCCAGAGACTTCCTGAGTAGTACCCCTGCGCGCCATCAGGTGGCATTGGTCAGCTCTGCGCCCTTTGTTGGCATTGTGAGCGCCGGATAGGTCGTTGCAGGACCTATATAGGTGCCACACCAGTGTGCTGTCAGTTTTTTTCACAACTTTCCATTCCAGAAGCGCAGAGCCATGAAGAACGATGATCACTGGTGCATCAAAACTAGGGCCCTGGAAGGAAAGTCACTGTCCTATAAATCAGTGTTGTTAATGTATCTGCAACTATAATAAGTCTCTAACTGATAATGCATTACCGAAGGCAAGTAACTTGATCATCTGATAGAGACTTCTAGTTGCAGATTCCTTACCTTAGAATAGATACCCAAGCAATACAATCCCCGGAGGAGGGTGTGCGAACCAAGATCAGACTAGGAAGTCCTGCATGACTGAATGGGCAAAGTACCTGCCCCTTCGGACCTGGCTATCCAGGCAGTAGTGTTTGGTAAACTAGTGAAAAGATGCCCATGTTGCCATCTGACAGATGTCCAGTGTAGAAGGCTGGCTCAGTATATGGTGTACACCTATAGATGAGGCACCCTGTACTGAGTCCAGGCAACCCTTAGTGATGGTTAGCAAGGAGAGTTATCATTCAGGCCCTTATTCTTTGACAACTGGACTATGGCACCGTTCTATACCTTGGTTTGCCAAGGTATGTCACCAACAGGTTGCATGTGGTGCAGAATGCAGCCGCCAGAGTGCTGATGGATTTGCCAAGGCAGCACTTGGTGGAGAAAGCCCTTGAGGCCTTACATTGGCTGCCAGTACAACAAAGTATTCAATTCAAAGCCCTAAGCATCTTGTACACAGCCTTTCACAAGAGAGTTCACCTCAATTTGAGTTCTTTTGCAACTCCTTATATGCTCAGTTCTTCCTCGGCTCAGCTTCTTCAGATTCCTACGGTAAAGAAGGCTTGCTGGAGAGACCAGTCCTTCTGCTATTTAGCCCCCAGACTCTGGAATACTCAACCACCTGAAACGCTGCAACTTTCTAATGAGCACTCTTTTTGAAAAGCCTAAAACACCTAGCTATTCAACAGTTAATGTCTGCTTTTCTGTTTGGTGTCTCTGCACTAGCAGTGGGAAGCCTGTTGGGACAAGAAAGGTTGGACAGTGCCCCCACCCGTGGATACCTAGAACAGTGGATACCCAGATCAGCGAAGTACCTACACCAGGGAACCCAGGTGCATAGGGGTGAAGTGGTGTCAGAACTACCCGTTGAAGTCAATGGGGACCTCGGTTGTCCAGCGGCTGTCGTGACCCGTTGACCAGGTTGGTGGAACTCAGTCATGGATTCCTGAAGAAGAGGGCCTAAGGAGAAAGGGGGCAGAGACCAGACCACCTGGAGGTGTCCAGGCGGTGCAGGAGGGCAATGCCCACCCTTCTCGGAGATGCTTTCCTGTAGGACGGTGGACAAAGAAGTGCAGCTGCCGAATGCAGGAAGATACCAGGAGTCATCCATGAGCTGTCTCACTCTAGTTGTCGAATTGCAGAGGGGTCAGCGCGACCACCAACAAACCTTGGCAAATGCAGAGAAGCGTTGTACGGATTTTGCAGGTTTTGAGGGGATCAGCAAGGTGCAGGTGACCCAACTTTGGCAGGAAGGTCAGAGCCAGCCCTCAGCAAGCAGGACAGCCAGCAAGAATCGTTCCAGCCCCCAGATGGACCGTCTGGCAACAGAAACAGGGAGTCACAGAGAGGCCTCAACAGCACAGCAAAAAGGGATGCCCACGTCACAGGAGTTATAGCCGCAGTACTCAGGGGTTCCAGCCAAGGAGCTCCAGCTAGGGACCACAGACTTTGCAGTTGCAAGAAGATAGGTCAGACCTCTGGATAGCTCAAGAACCGCCACCTGTGTTGTAGAGCCTCGAATAGTCTGTGGGTCAGCAGGATCCACAAGAAAGTCATCGTCATTGAGATGCCTGCAAATGGAGGGGAGTGACTCCTTCACTACAAGGGAGATACTTTCTTGCTTTTTTAAGTGCAGGCAGACTCCCCTGTGACTCTGGAGGATGCACTGCCACGAGGGTTACAGAAGTCTTGAAGAACTTGGAAACAAAGTTGCAGTAGGAGCCCTCCTACTGGTTACAGTCTTTTTCTTGGTCCCAGCGAAGAACAGCAGCAGTTCCGGTGTCCAGGTTGAAGAAGTGCCCTGCAGACAGTTCCTGAAGTCTTGCAGACAAATGAAGGGTCCCACAACCCAGGGAGCACTTAAGTAACTCGGGAAGGGGGTTGGTCACTTACTGCAGTTTCCCACCTATCAAAGGGGGTCAGAGATATCACCCAGCAGTACTAACCAGTCATATGCTCCCAGGGCCTTCTGCTCATCTTATTTCCAGGATGGCAGAATCAAGTGGCCACCTATCAGAGCTCTGTGAACATTCCTAGGTGCAAGGAGGGCACCAACTGTGCCCTTTAAAACAGTCTGGTGGCACTCAGAGGCCACCACATTGCCACCTATTTCAAAGGGAGTTGTGGTCACACCTCTCCATTTCAGGAAATCCTTTGTTCTGCCTTCCCTGCTGGAGTTAGGCTCACCAGCAGGAAGGCAGAACAGTGTCTGGGGTCTGCAACAGTGTGGGTTGGCAGCCAGACCACGTAAAGCGGCACAAGCAGAATTGGGAGTCCTCTAAGGAACCCGCAGAGTACACAGGATCATGCAACTAGCACTGGAATTGGTGTAGTTGCATGATTGCAACATGTTTGATACCAAACATCCCTAGGTCCGGAGAAGCCATGATGTAGATGAACCAGTGCCCACTACATACCTTAACCTGGCTTCCCTGCACCTACAAAGCCCAGGGAATGTAGGGAGCTACACAAGATCTAAAGTGGTGGCTCTTGGACCGCGATTTGGTCAGAGGCAGATCCCTCTCCCTTCCTCAACCAAATATGACTGTAGTGACCGATGGGTCACTCCCGGGATGGGGCAGCCACATGGAAGAGGTGAAGATCAGAGGCGTCTAGTCTCCGGCGAAGACCGGGCTCCACAGAGCTCACGGTGATCAGACTGGCATTGAAAGCATTAATTCATTCTCTCAAAGGGAAAGTAGTGCAGGTGTTCATGGACAACACAACCACCATGTGGTACTGCAACAAGCAGAGCTGGGTGGGGTTGTGGACCCTTTGTCAGGAGGCTCTGTGCCTCTGGTTCAACACCTGTAGGGCTCTCTGAATACCAGAGCGGACAAACTCAGCCAACAATGCCTGGTCGATCACGAATGGCATTTCCATCAAGAGGTGCCGCAAGGTCTCTTTTCAGCAGTGAGTAGAGCCTTGATTAGATTTGTTTGCCTCTGTAGAGAATGCGCAATGTCAGCAGTATTTGTCACGACTTACGCGCTGCTTTAACATGGAGTCCGCAGAACGAGTGTTCGGCCTTGGCCAAGGTAGGGGCGACTCCTTCTGGTAGCCACTGTGCTGCAGGCGATGTAAACGCCAAGGGCAGGCCGTGTCCTTCAGAAGTAGTGCCAGAGGGAAAAAAAACCTGAAATGGGGAAAAAACCTCCAGAAGGAAAATTTCCTGAAATAGGAGCAAAATGAAAGTAAATACAAGATCAAAAAGGAACAGGAAAAAACACTGGAACAGACGTGAACCAGTATCTGACACAAGGAAGCAGGAGCGAAGACACCATCCAAACAGAAAGTGTTGCAGCGCAAAGGAGGGAAAGAATCACAGCCCTTAAATACCAAAAAACAGGAAGTGACCAACAGGAAGTGCAAGGACACCATCTTAGATAGGGAAAAACATATAGAACATAATGGACAAGGAGCCATAGAGAGTAGGGAACTAAAGCATGCTGGAAAGAGAGGGGTAATATGGGAAGAAGGAAAAACATAAAGGGAGGCACAATGAAAGTGAAAGAAAATGAAGAAGACAACAAGAACAGGTGAGTGGGGGAGGGTTAGACCTGCCTGAAAGCGCGTCGCGCTATGAATGAACGAGGCCTCATGCTCAATTTGGGGCCTCGTAGGTTGCACAACAGGAATGTTTGACTCGCGGCTCGAGCTGGGCGCTGCGGCGGAACAGTAGGTCCCCCCCTCCCGAAGTTCCAGGTTTGTGCAGAAACAAGCGGAGAAAGTGATGAATAAGAAGAGGGGCGTGAACAGAAGACGCATCTTCCCAAGAGCATTCACTAAGAGGGTCACCCTTCCAATGAATCAGATACTGAATACGTTTGCGAAAGATAAGAGAGTCACAAATTTCCTGTACCTCATATTCTGGTGCATCATTTACTAACAAAGGAGGAGGACAATGAAACTGCAGAGAGTAAGGATCAGGCACATAGGGTTTGAGCTGGGAAACATGAAAGCCCGGATGGATCTTCCAGGTACGAGGCAAGTGAAGACGGACAGTGACTGGATTAATCAGCTGAAGAATATAGAAACAACCGTAGTAACGAGGTGTAAACTTGTTCTGAGAAAGTCTCAAAGGCAGACATTTTGAAGAAAGCCAGACTTTTTCCTGGATGTGATATACTGGAGCATCCCTGCGCTTCTTATCTGCCATTCTCTTCATGTATCTCTTAGTGTTCAGCAAGTTAGATCGAATCAATTTACGGATCTGTAGAAATCAGTTGGAAAATGAAGTGACAGCAGGAAGAGAAGAGGTAGACTGAGGAGTAGTAGGAAAAGAGGTAGGATGATAGCCATAAGAACAGAAAAAGGGGGTGACTTTGGAGGCACTATGGACAGTGTTATTGTAAGATAATTCAGCGATAGAAAGGTAAGTGTTTCAGTTACTCTGGATAGAATTACAAAAGCAGCGAAGGTACTGCTCTAGTCCTTAGTTGAGACGTTCGGTTTGTCCATTGGTTTGGGGATGGAAACCAGATGATAATGCTATATTGATATTCAGTATCCTACAGAAATGTTTCCAAAACCGGGAGATGTACTGAGGTCCCCTGTCTGATACAATGCTCATGTGTGAGTCCATGGAGACGAAAAATATGATGGATAAATATTTGACTTAGTTCTTGAGAGGTAGGTAATTTTTTTAGGGCAGTGAAGTGAGCCATCTTTGTAAAGGAATCTATTGTGACCATGATAACCCGGTTTCCTGCTGATGGAGGTAGTGAACACATGAAATCAGTAGAAATGGTGTGCCAGGGAGCAGGTGGAACAGGTAATGGTTGTAGTAATCCCGCAGGTCTGGTACGGGGTATTTTTACTTGGGCACATATGGGACAGGCCTGAACGTATCTTTCGACATCCGATTTCCAGGTAGGCCACCAGAAAGATCACAAGAGTAATTCCTGCGTGGCCTTGATGCCTCTATGACCAGCAACCGGAGAATCATGGCACATTTGTAGCGCCTTTTCTATTACTCCGCTAGTAGGGAGGAACAACAGGTTCCTGTAATAATAACACCCCTTCTGTTTACGTATTAGGGGGTTTAAGTTCTCTAACTGTTGATCAGAAAGGTTGGTATATTCCAGTTGTACCTCATCCAGGAATGATTGAGCTACGCCAATGATCTTGCTGGGCTCAAGTAGATATTGTGATGTGGTAGGAGTACAATCTGGATAACGGCGAGACAGAGCATCAGCCAGTATGTTTTGGGATCCAGGAATGTAGGTGACATAAAAGTCGTACTGACTGAAGAAAAAGCCCCAACGAGCCTGACAACTGTTCTGGCATTGAAAGTTACGTAGACATTGTAGGTTACGATGGTCCGTTCTCACCTCGAAGGGCTCTTTGGAACCCATAAGGAATTGTCTCCACTCTAGGCAGGCTGTCTTCAGGGCTAATAACTCCCTTTCTAATACTGATTAATGTTGTTCCGACACCGAGACTACATGGGACAAATAGATGTTCTAGACCATCATCATCTTATTGTTGGAGTAAGATAGCTCCGATGGCTCTTTCAGAAGCATCCGTAACAACAATACATTGTTTGTTGGTATCTGGGTGTCTCAGTATCGGTGCTTGAGTGAAAGCCTTTTTTAGACTCTGAAAAGCTGTTTCAGCTGCCCTTATCCAGACAAAGCCTTTACATAAATTCTCCTTCTTTAATGTTTGAGTAATGTGGCTGGTTTGTTCTGCAAAGTCAAAAATAAACTGACGATAAAAGTTAGCCAGTCCTATACAACATTGAGTTTCCTTAATAGAGGAAGGGGAAGGCCAGTCTAGGATGGCTTGTACCTTTTCCAGGTCCATAGCTATTCCAGTGGGACTAAGGTGATAACCCAAATATTTGACTTTGGTCTTATCAAACTTACATTTCTCTGGTTTACAGGACAGTTGATGTACCCTGAGTCTTTGGAGCACCTGTTTCATGTGAGTAGAGTGAAGTTCAGGGCGTCTACAATAAATAAGGATATCGTCTAAGTAGATGACTACCGTATGGTTCAAGAGATTAGAAAACACAGAGTCCCTAAATCTTTGGAAAATTGAGGGGGCATTAGTGAGACCAAAAGGCATAACTCTGTACTCATAATGACCAAATGGGGTTCGGAAGGCAGTCTTCTACTCATCTCCTTCTTTGATGCGCAAAAGGTGGTAAGCTCCACGAAGATTTAGTTTGGTAAATCGTTGAGCCCCTCTGACTGCCTCTAGAATATCCTTGATGAGGGGTAAAGGATAACGGTCTTTTATAGTGATCTTATTTAAACAACGAAAATCCAGACAGGGACGAAGATCCTTCGTCTTCTTGGGTACAAAAAAGAGAGGATCCCCCGCCGGAGAGGAGGATGGCACAATAAGACAGCTGTGCAGATTTTCTTGCAGATACTCTTTGAGAACTTCCTTTTCAGGTTCCGTGAGAGAATACATTCTCCCAAAGGGAACGATCGCCCCAGGTTCCAGGGGTATTGCACAGTCATAATCTCGATGAGGGGGTAACACAGATCTGGATGGTTTTTGGAATACATCTTGAAATTCTAGATAGTGATCGAGGACTCCTTGAACTGTATTGATAGAACATCCTGTAGTAAGTTCAGTAGGCATCAACTTCTCGGGTGACCAGTAAGTGTCTGATGCAAAGCAATTTTCATGACAAAACTGTGAGGACAAGGAAATCGTCCTGGTTTCCCAATTTACATAAGGGTTATGTCTTATGAGCCACGGAATTCCTAAAGAACAAGTTACTTACCTTCGGTAACGAGGTATCTGGTAGAGACTCTATCTAGCTGCAGATTCCTTACCTTAGAATTCCCTGGCGTCAGCTTCGAATCTGGAGTTTTTTCTGAGCAGTGCCCTGCGCGCGCGACGTCGGACGGCATCGTTCGGATCCGCGTGCGTCGACCAGCTCCGCGTGCGTCGTCAGAGTCGTCTATGACGTCACGGTTGTCTATATAGACGCCGTCTTGGTGCGCGTACGTCAGTTCTTTTCCACAACTTCCCTCGACAGAAGCACAGAGTCATGGAAGAACCAACCAATACACTTTTAACCTCTTTGACTGTTTGGAGAAAAACACTTTCATGCCTGTAAGAAAGGCAAAAGGTACCAAAATGAAACATATTCATATGTTCACATAGAAACATATATATACATATATATACACATATCCACATGAGAAAAAATTTCCCCAGAGCGGGGATGCTTGGGCGGGTGTAAGGAATCTGCAGCTAGATAGAGTCTCTACCAGATACCTCGTTACCGAAGGTAAGTAACTTGTTCATCTGATAGAGACTTCTAGCTGCAGCTTCCTTACCTTAGAATAGATACCCAAGCTATAACCCATGGTAGTGGGTCTGAAGGAGATTTTTTTTTTTTTTTTTAATATATAAGGAAGTCCTGCAAGACAGAATGGGCAAAATGCCCCTCTCTTCTTACCTGGCTACCCAGGCAGTAGTGCTTCGCAAACATGTGTAAAGAAGCCCACGTTGCGGCCTGACATATGTCCACCACCAGTACTCCACGTGCTAATGCAGTGGTAGCAGCTTTCCCCCTAGTGGAATGAGCTCTCAAGCCCTCAGGAGGCTGCTTCTTCGCCAAAGCGTAGCATATTTTTATACAGAGAACGGTCCAGTGCGAAATGGATCGTTTCTGTACTACCCGACCCTTCTTTGCACCAACGTACCCTACAAAGTGTTGGTCGTCCACCCGGAACTCTTTAGTGCGGTCAAGGTAGAACGATAACGCTCTTTTTGGGTCCAGTCGATGGAGATGCTCCTCTTCCTTAGAGGGATGCGGTGGTGCAAAGAAGGTGGGCAGGGTGATATTTTGAACCAGATGGAAAGGGGTCACCACCTTGGGGAGAAAAGAGGCACGAGTTCTTAACACCACCTTGTCAGGATATATCATTAGATAAGGAGGTTTAGAGGATAAAGCCTGCAGCTCACTCACTCTCCTGGCAGATGTAATTGCCACCAAAAAGGCTGTCTTAATAGTGAGCAGCCGGAGAGGACAATTATACAAGGGCTCGAAAGGAGCACACATAAGGAAGGTAAGACCAGATTAAGATCCCACAGGGGCATAACGAAAGGCACAGGCCGAAACAGATGTACAAGCCCTTTCAAAAACCTATGTACTATAGGAGATTTAAACAGAGATGGTTGATCAGGCAACTGAAGAAAAGCCGATAAGGCTGCAAGATAGCCCTTAAGAGTCCCGAAGGAGGAACTCGGCTGGGCGAGAGACAAAATAAACAAAAGGATGTTAGACAGAGAAGAAGAAAGAGGATCAATAGACCTCTCTGAGCAATAAGAAACAAAACGTTTCCAACTGCAGGAGTAAATCGACTTAGTTGAGGGACGCCTGGCTGCCAGAATGACATCACAGACCTCAGGAGGGAGGTAATAAACCATCAACTGTCACCGCTCAATCTCCACGCATGAAGGCGCAGAGTTGACAGGTTCGGGTGAAGAACCTTCCCCTGCTGCTGCGACAGAAGATCCTCCCGAACAGGCAGCCTGACTGGAGGACCGATGCTCATTTTGAGAAGCTCTGGATACCAAACTCTCCGTGCCCAATCCGGAGCCACAAGGATTACTTGGGCCCGGTCGTTCTTGATTTTCTTGAGAACTCTGGGCAGAAGTGGTATAGGTGGAAAAGCGTACAGGAGGCCTGAACTCCACTCGCGACAAAAAGCGTCGCCTAGCGATAGCCCCCTTGGAAACTCCAATGCCCAAAACTGCTGACATTGCGCATTCTCTGCGAAGGCGAACAGATCTAACAAAGGCTCTCCCCACTGCTGAAAGAGTTCTTGCGCCACCTCCGGAAGGAGACACCATTCATGATCCTCTAAGCATTTTCGGCTGAGTTCGTCTGCTCTGGCGTTCAGAGAACCTGCCAGGTGTTGAACCACCAGGGTCATGCCCTGCTGTTCCAGCCATGTCCAGAGGCATAAAGCCTCTTGACAAAGGGTCCACGACACCACACCGCCCTGCTTGTTGCAGTACCACATTGCGGTAGTGTTGTCCGTGAACACCTGCACCACCTTCCCTTTCACAACAGGAAGAAATGCTTTTAATGGTAGCCGGATCGCCCGAAGCTCCAACAAGTTGATGTGGAGCCCAGATTCCGCCGGAGACCAGTGAACTCTGATCTCCACCTCCCCCAGATGGCCACCCCATCCCAGAAGTGACGTATCTGTCACTACCGTTAGATCTGGTTGGGGAAGGGAGAGGGGTCTGACCTTGACCCACTCGCAGTTCACTAACCACCACTGCAGATCTTCCGCAGTCCTCTCCGAGATCTGAACCACGTCGGTAAGATTTCCCTGATGCTGTGCCCATTGGAACTTCAGGTCCCACTGCAGAGCCCTCATGCGCCATCTGGCATGCTTGACCAACAGGATGCAGGAAGCCATGAGTCCCAGCATCCTCAGAGTCTGTCTCACCGAGATCCAGGATAGAGGCCGAAACATCGGTATCATAACCTGAATATCCTGAACCCGCTGATCAGGAGGATAAGCCAGATACTGCATTGTGTCCAGAACAGCTCCGATGAAAGAGAGTTTCTGAGAGGGAGTCAGGTGTGACTTCAGCACATTTATAGTGAACCCCAGCGAATGCAAGAGGTCCGCCGTCGTCTGGAGGTTGGTGACGAGAGCCTGGGGCGTAGGAGCCTTCAACAGCCAATCGTCCAGGTAGGGGAAGACTGAAATCCCTGACCTGCGCAAATGAGCTGCCACCACCGCCATCACCTTTGTTAACACCCGAGGGGCACTGGTGAGACCGAAAGGAAGCACGGTAAACTGAAAGTGCTCGTGGCCCACCTTGAACCGCAGGTAACGCCTGTGGCTTGGCAGGATAGGAATATGGAAATACGCATCCTGCAAATCCTACGCTACCATCCAGTCTCCTTGGTCTAGGGCAGACAAAACCTGAGCAAGAGTGAGCATCTTGAATTTCTCCTTCTTGAGGAAGAGATTGGCGTTCCTTAAATCCAAAATAGAGCGAAGGCCTTTTTTCTTTTTGGGAATCAGAAAGTAGCGGGAATAACAACCACTGTCTACTACTGACTCTTTCTATGGCTCCCTTGGCCAAAAGAGCCGTAACTTCCTCGCGGAGCAAAGCTAAATGGTCCTCCATCAGCCATTCCTTTGTCGGAGGGATAGAAGGAGGGAAAGACTGGAAGGGAGTAGCCCTTCCGTATGATCTGCAGGACCCACTTGTCCATGGTGATGGAAAGCCAGTGAGGGAGATGAAACCGAATCCTCCCTCCAACTGGATGGACGTGATCCCGCAGAACCACACTAGGAGGGCTTGGGCGCAGTGGAGGGGGGCTGTGTGGCGGCCAACCTCTGGCCAGACCCTCTGGGTCTGATGGTACCACGACCACATCCTCTTCCGGGATGCTGTGAAGCCTGAGGACGGTGGCTAAACTGTGGCTGGCGTGGTACCAAGCCCCTCCCGAAGCCTCGGAAGGGGCGAAAGACAGACTGCTGTCGTGCTGGCATTGAAAGGCCCGAGGATCTGGCCGTGGCTCAAGAATCCTTGAACCGCTCAAGCGCAGAGTCTGCCTTTTCGCCAAAAAGGCGAGAGCCATCAAAGGGGATGTCCATCAAGCCGGACTGGACATCCCCTGAAAAACCAGTAGAACGTAGCCAGGCGTGGCGACGAAGGGCCACTGACGATGAAATCGCTCTGCCCAGCGAGTCGGTCGTGTCCAAGCCCCACCGGATTGTAAACTTGGCTGCATCTCTCCCATCCTTTACAGCCTGGGTGAGAGTGTCCCGTACGCCCTCCGGGACCTGGGGCAGCACTTGCGCCACCGTATCCCATAAAGTATGGGAATAACGGCCCAATAGGCAAGAGGTGTTTACAGACCTCAATGCCAGGCTGGAGGAAGAAAACATCTTCTTCCTAAGCTGATCCAGCCTCTTGGATTCCCTATCCGGGGGAGCGGAAGGGAAGGCACCACGGGAACAACCAAGCTCTCAGGAGTGGGGTGTTGTGTCAGGAAACTAGGGTCACTGGGAGCGGGTCTATGGCGGCGGCCGACCGTCCTATTCGCAGGAGCCCCTGTGCTGGGTTTGGACCACGTACCCAGAAGGACGTCCGTAAGAGCCTCATTGAAGGGCAACAACGGTTCCGATGTTGACACCCCCGGCTGAAGCACTTCTGTCAGGATATTTGTCCTGACTGGCACCGTAGGCAAATCTAGGTCCAAGACCTCAGCTGCCCTACGAGCCACCATAGCGAAAGAAGCCCCCTCCTCCGAAGCCACATTAGGAGGAGAGAGCATACCAGTATCTGGAGATGTGTCCAGTCCACTGGCCTCCCCTAGATCCACATACCAGTCCTGCTGCAATCCTGATTCTAAAGGGTCCTCAGACCCCTCCCATTCCTCTCCTGCGTCTGGCTGTTCGAAATAATGCTCAGACAATGATCTGGGCCGAATCGGCTCCGTCGAAGTCGGAGTCGACGTCGCTCCAGCTCTGGATCATCCGGAATAAGGATGGGGCTGCCACCGGTGGGCGCCGGTGGTGGAATCGTCGACGTTGGACCCGGCGCCAAAGGAGGTCGACCGGTCCAGATCCTTTATCAGATCCTGAGGTCCCCAACGGCGCCGAAGCCGCTGGCGTCGAATCCGAAGGGGCCCCTGCTGACCCCGCAGGGCCCGAAGACCCACCTGAGGGTACAGCCCGCTCAAAGACGAGACGCATGGCCTCGTAGAATTCTTTAATTTGAGCGGGGGTCGATCCGGTCCCCGGAAAGGGGGGAAGACGCGGAGTCGACCCTGGCGACGGCTCCGCAGAACCGCACTCAGAACGTCGACGTTCCCTAGACGCCTCGTCGGTCGAGGCAAAGACGAAGTCCGCTTGGACTTCTTCTTCTTCTTGTGCATCTTACTTTCCGATGACCTCGAATGCGAGGAAGAGGACTTGGGGCTCTGGGAGCGGTGCCGCGACCTCCTCCTACTGCGAGACCGTGACCTCCGCAGAGTCGCGCCGACCGAAGACGAATGTCGGGCCGCAAGAAGCTTAAGGGATCTCTCCCTCAAGGCCTTCGGCGCCATGGCCCGACAATCGGAGCACGAGGTGGAATCGTGGTCCTTGTCCAGGCACCAAAGACAAACTCGGTGCGGATCCGTCACCGACATGGTGCAATGACACGCACCACAGGGCTTGAATCCTGTCTTTCTCGAAGACATGACTCCAAACAGTCAAAAAAGCGTCGCCAAACAGTCGAAGCAGGGTAGCTCTTTCCAAAACTGCGCTTAACCGGCGCGGAAGGAAAAGAACTGACGTACGCATGCCGAGATGGCATCTATATAGACAACCGTGACGTCATAGACGACTCCAACGACGCTGATGACGCACGCGGAGCTGGTCGACGCACGCGGATCCGAACGACGCCGTCCGACGGCGCGCACGCAGGGTACTGCTCAGAAAAAACTCCAGATTCGAAGCTGACGCCAGGGAATTCTAAGGTAAGGAAGCTGCAGCTAGAAGTCTCTATCAGATATGATAGTATGATTGGGAGATGATATTAGGTCAAATGAGAGGTGTTCTTGGTGGTTCCCAAATTGTAAACTTAGAGTCAGGGTGGTAGTATCGACTGGACCAGAGGATATTAAGGACCCATCCACTGTGTGAACTTGTTCCAGGACTTCCTTGGGTCGTGTTGGTATTTGTTGTGTTGTGGCCCAAGACTTATCCATATAAATGCCACTAGTACCACAATCAAGTAAGGCCATTGTTCTTTCTTCACGACCGTCAGGTAAATGTAACGTCACAGGAAGCATAAACAAAGATGTGGCATTGCCCTTGAATGAACTGATGGAAGGTATAGCAGCTGATCCTGTACCCTCCCTTCTTACAGAGGACGGGAAGTGGCGTTTCCCGATGGCCTTAGAGGACGAACGGGGCAAGTACGAAGCATGTGACCGGCAGCACCACAATACAGGCACAATCCTTTCATACGTCTTTCTTCCCGCTCACTGACTGAAAATGGGCCACGAGTAGTATCCACCTGCATAGGTTCACCTTCGGTTTCTCTGACGGGAGGACGAGGTTCCTCCGGACGATGCAAAAAGACACATGAAGTACTTGGCTTGGAAGGTCCTCTACTTTTTCTTTTCTCCATATGTCTTTCTTGGAGACGATATTCGATGGATAGAGCTGGATCCATCAGACCACAAAGATCTTCAACATGGGTGGAGTGCACTAACTCATCTTTGATCTCCTCTTTTAGACCTCTACGGAATAGAGTAACCAGAGTTCGTTCCACCAAGGTTGTCTCGGCCGCAAGCTGTCGAAAATGGGTAATATATTGGAGGACATCTTGAGAGCCTTGTTGAATGTCACATAATGCTTCTTCAGCAGAGGACTCCAATCCTGGACGACTAAACATCTGTTTGAACCGATTCACGAAGGCTGGATAGTCAGTCAATACTGGGTCATTGGATGATACCATCGGAGTTGCCCAGGCCAAGGCAGGACCAGATAGAGCACTGATAAGATAACCCACCTTTGTCTTGTCGTGGGAGAATTGTGTGGGTCGGAAGGCAAAGTAAACAGTCAATGCATCAAGGAACTCTCGCAGTTTTGTTTGTTCACAGGAGTAACGAGGAGTTGAGGTGGAGACGGTCGGAACATCTGCACTGCGGAAAGCCAAAGCCTGTCGTAAAGCAGCATTCTCGTTGCGTAATTGTTGCAGTTCCTGAGCCTGTTGCTGAATGGTTGCCAGAAGGGATTGATCAGGATCTGCAGCAGCCGCCACTGTATCATCCATGGTGTTAGACGACGTCGGGCGTATCTGGCGCTGCAATCTGTCACGACTTACGCGCTGCTTTAACCTGGAGTCCGCAGAACGAGTGGCGAGGATCTTGTTCCTGAATGTTCAGCCTTGGCCCAGGTAGGGGCGACTCTTTCTGGTAGCCACGGTGCTGCAGGTGATGTAAACGCCAAGGGCAGGCCGTGTCCTTCAGAAGTAGTGCCAGAGGGAAAAAAAACATGAAAGGGGAAAAAAACCTCCAGAAGGAAAATTTCCTGCAACAGGAGCAAAATGAAAGATCAAAAAGGAACAGGAAAAAACACTGGAACAGACGTGAACCAGTATCTGACACAAGAAAGCAGGAGCGAAGACACCATCCAAACAGAAAGTGTTGCAGCGCAAGGAGGGAAAGAATCACAGCCCTTAAATACCAAAAAACAGGAAGTGACCAACAGGAAGTGCAAGGACACCATCTTAGATAGGGAAAAACACATAGAACATAATGGACAAGGAGCCATAGAGAGTAAGGAACTAAAGCATACTGGGAAGAGAGGGGAAATATGGGAAGAAGGAAAAACATAAAGGGAGGCACAATGAAAGTGAAAGAAAAAGAAAAAGAAAAAGAAGAAGACAACAAGAACAGGTGAGTGGGGGAGGGTTAGACCTTCCCTGAAAAAGCGTCGCGTTATGAATGAACGAGGCCCCATGCCCAATTTGGGGGCTCGTAGGTTGCACAACAGGCTGGGGGCACGGCAAGTCTCCATGCCGCGCGCCGCAGCCCGAGCCGAATGTTTGGCTCGTGGCGCGACAGTATTGCGCTTTGAAGTTTCCATGGCGGCACTCACTCAGCAACACTTTTTGTCTCAAGTGGAGCTCATGCCTCCTGTATGCCTTTCTACCCATACCACTTCTTCCCAGAGTTCTCAAGAAGATCAAGAATGACCGGGCACAAGTAATCCTTGTGGCTCCGGACTGAGCAGGAAGAGTCTGGTATCCCGAGCTGTGAGCATGGCGATTGATCCTCCAATCAGACTGCCCCTTTGGGAGGATCTTCTGTCGCAGCAGCAGGGAAAGGTTCTCCATCGGAACCTGTCCAGTATCTGTCTTCTAGCGTGGAGATTGAGGGGCGACAGTTGACAGCTTTTGATATTCTGCCTGAAGTCTGTAATGTTATCTTGGCAGTCAGAAAAGCCTCCACCTTAACAGTATACGCCTGTCGTGCACTTTAGAGCAGTTTGGTGTCGCTTAGAGGCACCCCACCCCAGCCCAGAGACACTTATTTCTAAAGAAGAGGTGGTCACATCTCTATCTTACAAAAAAATCCTTTGTTCTGCCTTCCCTTGCCTGAGTCAGGCTCAGCAGAAGGAGGGCAGAACAGTGTCTAGGGTCAGCAGCAGCATGGCTGGCATGCAGACCCTGCAAAGCTGTACAGGCAGACTTCAGGGGATCCAGTAGGGAACTCCCAGAGTACATGGTATCATGCTACTAGCACTAGAATCGGTGCAGTTGAATGATTCCAACATGTTTGATATCAAACATGCCTAGGTTCGGTGAAGCCAATATGTAGTTGGACATCTTGTGTTGACCAGTGTCCACTACATACCTTAAGATGGCTTCCCTGCAGTTACAAAGCCCAGAAAATGGAGTCTGAGGTTTTTAGGGGTACCCTGCTCATCAAGGGGTACCCTTACACTTACAACATGCACCCGGCCTTTGGGCTGAAGGGCCTACTAGAGGGGTGACTTACAGTGTCTAAGTGCAGTGACCATGATATAAGGCAAACCTTATATCTGAAGTGAAAGGTGCATGCACCATTTCACGAAGGCTGCAATGGCAGACCTGCAGACGCAGTTTACATGGGCCCCCATGGGTGGCACGATAACTACCTGGTGAACCAATGCCCTGAGTACCTGAGTACCATATACTAGGGACTTACATAGGTGGACAAGTATGCTAATTGTGTGGTGTAAATGTGACGCTACAGCTAAATTTAGGGGAGAGAACATTGACACTGGGGTCCTGGTAAGCAAGATCCCAGTGTACTACAGTCTAAACACATTGATACCAGGCAAAATCTGGGGGAAACTATACCAGAAAGATGCTAGTTTCCTTACATAGCCCCCTCTCAAACGAAAGAGGATAAGCCTTACACAGGTGAGTTTCTATTTTCTAAGTGGAAATATCTGGAAAATCCATCTGCGTCGGCATGGTTACTCCCAGGTCTATATTCCACTGAAAAGTCCATCCCCTGTAGGAAGATAGACCACCTCAAAAGTTTTGAATTTCCACCCTTGATCTGTTCAAGCTATAACAGGTGTTTGTGATCTGTCTGAACAATGAAGTGAGTGCCAAACAGATATGGCCTCAAATTCTTCTGGGCTCAGACAAAACAAAGGCCTCCTTCTCTATAGTTGACCAATGTTTCACTCTTAGGGTCAACCTTCTTCTATTGGTTGATCCTGGCCCTCTTCATTAAGTTGGGATAGTACTTCTCCTATTCTTATAGCTGAACCATCTATCTGAACAATGAATTGTTTGGAGTAGTCAGGGCTCTTAAGAATTGGAGCTGAGCACATTACCTTTTTCTGGGTATCAAAGGCCTCTTGACAGCTAACTGCCCAGTTTACCTTTTTAGGCATTTTCTTAGAGGTGAGATCATTCAGGGGGGTCTCAATGGATCCATACCCCTTTACAAATCTGCATACCCAGTCAGGCCTGACTTGAGTCTGATTAATGGGTGCAACCCAATTCACAATGGTTTGAATTCTACTCTGAAAAGGTTGAACCTCCCAGGTGGCCCAAGTAAACAACGTTGCTCTGCCGTATCTGGAATTTACTTGACTTGATAGTGAAGCCTCCCTTTTTCAAGGACTAAAGTACTCTTCTGAGGTGGACCAGGTGATCCTGCCAGGTGGAACTAAAGACAGAAATAGAATCTAGATATGGTGCACTAATGTCTTCCAGGCCTGCCGGAACTTGATTACCCGACCTCTGAAATGTGGCAGGCATGTTTTTCAAACCAAAGGGTATCACAGTGGACTGGAAGTGCCCAACAGGAGTGGAAAACGTTGTTTTTGGTTTGGCAGCATCAGTTAACTTAATCTGCCAATAGCTCACAGTCAGGTCAAAAGTGCTAAGATACTTGGCTGTAGTCAAAGTATCAATGAGTTCATCTGCCCTATGGTAGGATGGGCATCAGTCTTAGTGACTACACTGAGATCTCTGTAGTCTACACAGAACCTCATAACTTTCTTTCCGCCCTGGGAGTAGGGTTTTGGTACAAGGACTACAGGACTAGCCCAAGGGCTGTCTAAAGGCTCAATAATCCTCAACTTGAGCATCTTCTGGACCTTGGCCCTGATGCAATCTCTGACACGGTCAGGCTGCCTGTAGATGTTGCTCTTGACAGGCAGACTATCACGTGTGTCCACATCATGGGCGCACCACATGGTCTGACTGGGTGTCAGGGAAAAGAGTGCTGGGAACTACCAGTCTGCAGTCAGCTTGTTGTTGGTAAGTGAGGCTGTCAGCAAAGACTACTCCATGTACTGAGCCATCAACAGGGTTGTGGGAGAGGAGATCAGGGAGAGGGTCACTCTCTTCTTCCTGCCCCTCATCAGTGGCCATGAGCAAGCTCATGTCAGCCCTGTCAAGTAAGGGTTCAGACGATTCACATGAAGCACCCTATGAGGGCTTCTTGAAGTGCTCTTGGGGCCACAGGTTCCAAACCCACAATTTCTGCCCGGACTGATAAACAGAACAGTCTTCTGGTCATGCCATACCTTTTGCGAGTTCTTTTGCACATGTTCTGTTTGGGGGGTTTGAGAGGTTGCTCCTTTCCCCCCTTCACAAGACAAAGAGGACTCCAACTGGATGCTCAAACAGGAACTCAAGTGGGCTGTAACCCACTCCCTTCTGTGCAACCTCTTTGAAGACAAATAGAAGGCAAGTTATTAGGACATCCCATCTCCTTGAGTTTTTCAGAAAGTCCCATGATCATACCTTTGAGGGTTTTGTTGAATCTTTCAACTAACCCATTTCCATGAGGATGGAAGGAGGTGGTGAATTTATATGTTACACCACATTCCTTCCACATTGCTTTCTGGTAGCCAGACATGAAGCTTGAACCTCTGGCTGACACCACCTCCTTAGGGGTACCCACTTTGGAAAATATTCTTAAGAGGGCTTTGGCCCCTGTAGGTGCTGTAGTGGTCCTAAGGGGAATAGCTTCTGGGTACCTGGTGACATGGTCCACCACCACCAGAATAAATCTGTTCCCAGAGGCTGTAAGAGGGTCAAAAGGAACATTAATACCAATCCCTTTCCTCTCAAAGGGAACCCCAACCACTGGTAGTGGAATTAATGGGCCTTGGTAGGGCCACCTGACTTGCCACTGGCTTGGCAGGTGATATAGGAGTGACCAAACTCCTTGGTGTCTTCAGATATATGGGGCCAGTGACAGTGTGGAACAAGTCTGTCCCAATTATTGCTTTGCCCAAGTTGTCCTGCAAGGGGAATGCCATTTGCCAGAGGCAATAAAAATTCCCTTAACTTCTGAAGAATGACCAACCTCCTGGCAGCACCACACTTGGGGTCTCTAGCCTCAGAATAAAGGAGGCGATTTTCCCAGTAGACACTGTGGGATCCACTGACATCCCCTGCCTTTTCCGTAGCAGTTTGCTGTCTAAGGCCTTCAAGAGAGGGGCAGGATTTCCGCTCCAGACTCAATTCCTCCCTGGAGGCTCCCCCTGCCCCCAGAAGCTCTGCCGTGTCAGGGCCAAGCTCTTCTGGTGCAGTTTTCTCTCAAGGGGCAAGATCATCTCCCTGAGGAGACGGATCCTCACATGAGGTCTGGGTAGAGGGCAACTTTTTCCCTTCTGACCTCTCTTCTTGGGAGCGACTTGGGCCATTGTTCCAAGCTCCAATGCTCCTGGTTCTCCGTTTCTTGACCTGTGCTCCAGTTGCCACAAACACACTCTCAAGGGTGCCCAGCACTGATGCTTGGTCTTCTATCTCCACTTCAGACATAAGACAGTCTATAGGAATGGATGAAAATACTACAACTTTTTAGGGCCAGTAACCCCCCTCTCCCCCAGCTGAAATTAACCACTGACATGGGGTGGCAATTTGTGGTGTTATCTCTGTTGGTTACTTGGTAAGTGTGCCCAAGTAGGGTATCCTCAGCTGACACCAGTTTTTCAGTCACCATGGTGACACTTGCATCTGTGTCCTTGTAAGCCCCTGCCTCAATACCATTAATGAGGGGATGCTGCCTGCATTTCCTCATGTTAGGAAGCCAGGCAGCCAAAGTGGCAAGGTCAGTGCCACCCTCTGATACCAGGACAGCCTCAGTGGATTCTCTGATTAGGCCAGAGTCCACTGCATTACCCAATGTGAATCCAGCTACCCCTTTGATGTTATACTATTACTAGTGCTACTGCTAGGGGCACTAGGGGAACAGTAGTAGTACTACTGAACAAGTTACTTACCTTCGGTAACGAGGTATCTGGTAGAGACTCTATCTAGTTGCAGATTCCTTACCTTAGAATTCCCTGGCGTCAGCTTCGAATCCAGAGTTTTTTCTGAGCAGTACCCTGAGCACGCCGTCTAGAACGTCACGGTTGTCTATATAGATGCCGTCTCGGTGCACGTACGTCAGTTCTTTTCCACAACTTCCCACGCCAGGAGCGCAGAGTCATGGAAGAACCAACAGTTATGGATTTTACCTCTTTGACTAGTAAAAATTCTTTCATGCATTTAACAAAAGGCAAAAATGCCAAAATCATATATATATATACATAAAACTTTGCAAGATAAGCAGACATTTGAGGTGAGCAAATCTAGAGTGTCGCTGGTGTTGCAGGGTGCTCCTTACTAGAGCTCTGGACAAAGCTAAACCCCTCTGAAGAGCTCTGAGAGCGAAACACGTGTCAGGGGTTGCTTTACTCATTCCAGGTTGGCTTGGACGGTATTTGACCAGTCCAAAGCTGTAATACTGTGCCTGGAGTGGTAAATGGCTTTTGTCATTTTACAGCTCGGCGAGGATGACACTGTGTCAATCCTATGCTTAAAGATTTTGCTGTACAAATGGCAAAAGACTTTGTCATTATCTAGCTCGGCGAGGATAGCACTGTGCTGATCCTATGCTTAAAAACTTTGCTAGATAAGCAGACATTTGAGGTGAGCAAATCTAGAGTGTTGCTGGTGTTGCAGGGTGCTCCTTACTAGAGCTGCTCTCCACCTAAATTTGGGAACTTCCCAGAGTTCTCCTTTGTTTTGCATACTTTATGCGTCACTCTAACCCTGAAAGGGCCTTGTTTTGATATATATATATGGAAAATGTCACTTACCCAGTGTACATCTGTTCGTGGCATGAGACGCTGCAGATTCACATGCTTTGCACATCCCGCCATCTAGTGTTGGGCTCGGAGTGTTACAAGTTGTTTTCTTCGAAGAAGTCTTTTTCGAGTCACGAGATCGAGGGACTCCTCCCATTTCGGCTCCATTGCGCATGGGCGTCGACTCCATCTTAGATTGTTTTCCCCGCAGAGGGTGAGGTAGGAGTTGTGTATTACAGTAATAGTGCCCATGCAATGGAGTAAACATGTATGTACATAATGTATGTACATAATGTAGTTTAAGGTGATATATTTACAAATTTACAAATGTTCAAGATCAACTTCGAAACGGCTACAGGCTCCCGGGGAGGCGGGTGGGCGCATGTGAATCTGCAGCGTCTCATGCCACAAACAGATGTACACTGGGTAAGTGACATTTTCCGTTCGATGGCATGTGTAGCTGCAGATACACATGCTTTGCTTAGACTAGTAAGCAGTTATCTCCCGAAAAGCGGTGGTTCAGCCTGTAGGAGTTGAAGTTGTTTGAAACAAAGTTCTTAGTACTGCCTGACCTACTGTGGCTTGTTGTGCTGTTAACACATCCACGCAATAGTGTTTGGTAAACGTATGAGGCGTAGACCATGTGGCTGCCTTACATATCTCAGTCATTGGAATGTTTCCTAAAAAGGCCATGGTAGCACCCTTCTTTCTAGTTGAGTGTGCCTTTGGTGTAATAGGCAGTTGTCTCTTTGCTTTGAGATAACAGGTTTGAATGCATTTAACTATCCATCCAGCAATGCCTTGTTTGGAAATTGGATTTCGTGAATGAGGTTTTGGAAGGCAAAAAATAATTGTTTTCTTTTCCGAATTTGTTTGGTTCTGTCAATGTAGTACATTAACGCTCTTTTGATGTCTAACGTATGTAGTGCTCTCTCAGCTACAGAATCTGGTTGTGGGAAGAACACTGGTAGTTCTACTGTTTGATTTAAGTGGAACGGTGATATGACTTTTGGTAAGAATTTTGGATTTGTTCGAAGAACTACTTTATGCTTGTATATTTGAATAAATGGTTCTTGTATGGTAAATGCTTGAATTTCACTTACTCTTCTTAGAGATGTGATGGCGATTAGAAATGCAACTTTCCAAGTTAAATATTGCATTTCACATGAGTGCATGGGCTCAAAAGGTGGCCCCATGAGTCGTGTTAAGACAATGTTGAGGTTCCATGAAGGGACTGGTGGTGTTCTTGGTGGTATAATTCTTTTTAGGCCTTCCATAACGGCTTTAATGACTGGTATCCTAAACAATGAAGTTGAGTGGGTAATTTGCAGGTAAGCTGAAATTGCAGTAAGATGTATCTTAATGGATGAAAAAGCTAGTTTTGACTTTTGCAAATGTAGTAAGTAGCTTACGATGTCTTTAGCAGATGCATGTAAAGGTTGAATGTGATTATTATGGCAATAATAAACGAACCTTTTCCACTTATTTGCATAGCAATGTCTAGTGGTTGGTTTCCTAGCTTGTTTTATGACTTCCATACATTCTTGTGTAAGGTCTAAGTGTCCGAACTCTAAGACCTCAGGAGCCAAATTGCTAGATTCAGCGATGCTGGATTGGGGTGTCTGATCTGTTGATTGTGTTGAGTTAATAGATCTGGTCTGTTTGGTAGTTTGACATGAGGTACTACTGAGAGGTCTAGTAGTGTTGTGTACCAAGGTTGTCTTGCCCAAGTTGATGCTATGAGTATGAGTTTGAGTTTGTTTTGACTCAACTTGTTTACTAGATATGGAAGGAATGGGAGAGGGGGAAAAGCGTATGCAAATATCCCTGACCAACTCATCCATAATCCATTGCCCAGAGACTGATCTTGTGGGTACCTGGATGCGAAGCTTTGGCATTTTGCGTTTTCTTTTGTTGCAAATAGGTCTATTTGTGGTGTCCCCCAATTTTGGAAGTACGTCTGTAGTACTTGGGGGTGAATCTCCCATTCGTGGATTTGTTGGTGATCCCGAGAGAGATTGTCTGCTAATTGATTCTGAATTCCTGGAATAAACTGTGCTAATAGGCGAATGTGGTTGTGTATCGCCCAATGCCATATTTTCTGTGCCAGGAGACACAACTGTGTTGAGTGTGTCCCTCCCTGTTTGTTTAGGTAATACATCGTTGTCATGTTGTCTGTTTTGACAAGAATGTGTTTGTGGCTTATTATTGGTTGAAAAGCTTTTAACGCTAGAAATACTGCCAATAGTTCTAGGTGATTTATGTGAAACTGTTTTTGCTGAGTGTTCCATTGTCCCTGAATGCTGAGTTGATTGAGGTGTGCTCCCCACTCTATCATGGAGGCATCTGTAGTTATTACGAATTGAGGCACTGGGTCTTGAAAAGGCCGCCCTTAGTTTAAATTTATATTGTTCCACCATTGAAGCGAGGTGTATGTTTGGCGGTTTATCAACACTAGATCTAGAAGTTGACCCTGTGCCTGTGACCATTGTGATGCTAGGCACTGTTGTAAGGGCCGCATGTGCAATCTTGCGTTTGGGACAATGGCTATGCATGAGGACATCATGCCTAGTAGTTTCATTACTATTTTGACTTGTATCCTCTGGTTTGGATATATGACCTGTATTACATTGTGAAATGCTTGTACTCTTTGTGGACTTGGTGTGGCAATCGCTCTTGCTGTGTCGATTGTTGCCCCTAAGTATTGCTGTGTCTGACACGGCTGAAGGTGTGACTTTGTGTAGTTGATTGAGAAACCTAGTTTTTGTAGGGTTTCTATGACGTACTTTGTGTGATGTGAACACCGTTTTAGTGTGTTGGTTTTGATTAACCAATCATCTAGGTACGGGAACACATGTATTTGCTGCCTTCTGATATGCGCAGCTACTACTGCCAGGCATTTTGTAAAGACTCTTGGTGCAGTAGTTATTCCGAATGGCAACACTTTGAATTGGTAGTGTACTCTTTGGAATACAAATCTTAGGTACTTTCTGTGTGAAGGATGTATTGGTATATGGAAATATGCATCCTTTAGGTCTAGTGTTGTCATGTAGTCTTGTTGTTTGAGCAGTGAGATTACGTCCTGTAATGTCACCATGTGAAAGTGGTCTGATTTGATGTAGGTATTTAATGTTCTTAAATCTAATATAGGTCTTAGTGTTTTGTCCTTTTTGGGTATGAGAAAGTACAGAGAGTAAACTCCTGTTCCTTTCTGTTGTATTGGTACTAATTCTATTGCTCCTTTCTGTAGCAATGCCTGTAACTCTAGTCCTAGAAGATCCATGTGTTGTTTTGACATATTGTGTGTTTTCGGTGGGACGTTTGGAGGGAATTTGAGAAATTCTATGCAATAACCATGCTGGATAATTGCCAGTACCCAAGTGTCTGTTGTTATCTCCTCCCAATGTTTGTAAAAATTGCTTAGTCTCCCCCCCGCAGGTGTTATGTGTTGGGGATGTGTGACTTGGAAGTCACTGCTTGTTTTGAGGAGTTTTGGGGCTTTGGAACTTCCCTCTATTCTTTTGGAATTGTCCCCCTCTATATTGCCCCCGAAAACTTCTCCGCTGATACTGGCTTTGATAAGTGGGCCTTGCTTGTGAGGTTGTGGCTTCTGTAGGTTAACCTCGAAACCCCCCCCCTAAATTGTGTCTTGCGAAATGTGCCTCTGCTCTGTGCGGAGTAGAGTGCGCCCATGGCTTTTGCCGTATCAGTGTCTTTTTTAAGTTTCTCAATAGCAGTGTCCACCTCTGGCCCAAACAACTGCTGTTCATTAAAAGGCATATTCAGCACGGCTTGTTGTATTTCCGGCTTGAATCCTGATGTACGCAACCATGCGTGTCTCCTTATTGTTACTGCAGTATTTACTGTCCTTGCAGCTGTATCTGCTGCATCCATTGCTGACCGTATCTGATTATTTGAGATACTTTGTCCTTCCTCCACCACTTGTTGTGCCCTTTTTTGGAACTCTTTGGGTAAGTGTTCTATGAAATGCTGCATTTCATCCCAATGAGCTCTATCGTATCTTGCCAGAAGTGCTTGTGAGTTGGCAATGCGCCATTGGTTTGCTGCTTGTGCTGAAACCCTTTTCCCTGCAGCGTCGAATTTGCGACTCTCCTTGTCTGGAGGTGGAGCGTCTCCCGAGGTGTGAGAGTTTGCTCTCTTGCGAGCTGCCCCAACAACCACAGAGTCTGGTGTTAATTGCTGCGTAATATAAACAGGGTCTGTTGGCGGTGGCTTGTACTTTTTCTCCACCCTTGGAGTTATTGCCCTGCCTTTCACAGGATCCTGAAATACTTGTTTGGAGTGCTTTAGCATTCCAGGGAGCATAGGTAAGCTTTGGTATTGGCTATGAGTGGAGGATAGTGTATTAAACAAAAAGTCATCCTCAATCGGTTCTGCATGCAAGGTGACGTTATGAAAAGCAGCTGCCCTTGAGACCACCTGCATGTAGGATGTACTGTCTTCAGGTGGCGACGGTCTCGCAGGGTAACAGTCTGGGCTGTTATCTGATACCGGAGCATCATAAAGGTCCCATGCGTCGGGATCATCTTGACTCATTGCAGTATGAGTCGGGGATTGCATCAGTGGTGGAGTGGCTACCGGTGATGTGTGCATTGATGGTGGTGGAGATGGTGGCGGAGTTGTTTGTCTTGCCACCTTTGCCTGTGGCTGCTTGTCCTTTTCTTGAAAGGCAAGTCTTCTTTTCATTTCAATTGGGGGAAGAGTGCTTATCTTCCCTGTGTCCTTTTGAATGTGGAGCCTCCTTTGAGTGTAGTCTGGCTCCATTGATTCAAGTTCTTGTCCAAACTTATGTCCTTGCATTTGGGAGGACAACCCTTGTTCCTCTGTGTAGGAACCTGTTTTCGGTTCCGAGGCTGGATGTTTCAGAATCGAAACCTTTTCGGTCGCCTTTTTGGGCTCCGACGAAACCTTCTTTATTTTTCGGCGTCGTGGTGTCTCGGTGCCGACCCATTTCGGTGCCATTGTCTCGGTGCCGAACTTGCTCGGAGCCGCTGTCTCGGGCCCGAGATTGCTGTGTGCCGGTATCTCGACCGGAGTTGGATGACTTCGACACAAGCGTGCCCTTTTTCGGTGCCTATGATCGGTCACCTATTTTTCGGGTTAAGCCATGGCCTGTTGGCGGTGGCGTCCCCTGGGCTTTTGTGGTCTTCTCGTGAGTTTTATGTTTCGACGTCTTACTCACGGTTTTCGGCGTTTCTTCGGGATCAAGCTCGTCTGAGTCCGATTTCTGAATGGAGAAGATTTCTTCCTTGTCCTGTCGGCGCCGACGCCACCTGCAGTCTTCTCGCTCTTCGGTCTCTTAATGTCTTCCTCGACCGAAACGCTCGACAGGCTTCACAAGTATCTTCCTTGTGCTCTGGAGACAAACACAAGTTACAGACCAGATGCTGATCTGTATACGGATACTTGTTGTGACATTTTGGGCAGAAGCGGAATGGGGTCCGTTCTATCAGCCTTGAAGAAACACGTGGCCGGGCAGACCAGGCCCCAACGGGGGATTGAAAAAATCCCAAAGGGCCACCGGAGCTCTTCAAAAGTCGGTGTCGATCTATTGTAACTAACCCGATACCGAACGCAAACAATACAGACGATTTTTCCGAGATTCTAACTAACTTTCCGACCCGAAACACAGAGCAAAAAGGAACACGTCCGAACCCGATGGCGGAAAAAAAACAATCTAAGATGGAGTCGACGCCCATGCGCAATGGAGCCGAAATGGGAGGAGTTCCTCGATCTCGTGACTCGAAATAGACTTCTTTGAAGAAAACAACTTGTAACACTCCGAGCCCAACACTAGATGGCGGGATGTGCAAAGCATGTGTATCTGCAGCTACACATGCCATCGAACATATATATATATATATATGTATAAAAGAATATCCGCAGAGCGGGGAGGCTTGGGTGGGTGTAAGGAATCTGCAGCTAGATAGAGTCTCTACCAGATACCTTGTTACCGAAGGTAAGTAACTTGTTCATCTGATAGAGACTTCTAGCTGCAGCTTCCTTACCTTAGAATAGATAGCCAAGCTATAACCCCTGGCAGTGGGTCTGAAGGAGACATTTTACACTAGGAAGTCCTGCAAAACAGACCGGGCAAAATGCCCCTCCCTTCTCACCTGGCTATCCAGGCAGTAGTGTTTTGCAAAGAAGCCCACGTTGCAGCCTGACAGATGTCCACCACCGGTACGCAACGTGCTAACGCAGTGGTAGCAGCTTTCCCCCTAGTAGAATAAGCTCTCAAGCCCTTGGGAGGCTGCTTCTTTGCCAAAGCGTAGCAGATCTTTATACAGAGAACGATCCAGCGCGAAATGGATAATTTCTGCACCGCCCGGCCCTTCTTTGCACCAACGTACCCCACAAAGAGTTGGTCGTCCACCCGGAACTCTTTAGTGCGGTCAAGGTAGAACGATAACGCTCTTTTTGGGTCCAGCCAATGGAGACGCTCCTCTTCCTTAGAGAGATGCGGTGGTGCAAAGAAGGTGGGTAGGGTGATATTTTGACCCAGATGAAAAGGGGTCACCACCTTGGGGAGGAAAGAGGCACGAGTTCTTAACAATACCTTGTCAGGATATATCATGAGTTAAGGTGGCTTTGAAGATAAAGCCTGCAGCTCACTCACTCTCCTGGCAGATGTAATTGCCACCAAAAAGGCTGTTTTAATAGTGAGCAGCCGGAGAGGTCAGTTATGCAAGGGCTCGAAAGGAGCACACATAAGGAAGGTAAGAACCAAATTAAGATCCCACTGGGGCATAACGAAAGGCACAGGCGGGAACAGATGCACAAGCCCTTTCAAAAACCTCTGTACTATAGGTGATTTAAACAGAGATGGTTGATCGGGCAACTGAAGAAAAGCCGATAAGGCTGCAAGATACCCCTTGAGAGTCCCCAAGGAGGAACCCTGCTGAGCAAGAGACAATATAAACAAAAGAATGTTAGACAGAGAAGAAGAAAGAGGATCAATAGACCTCTCTGTACAATATGAAACAAAACGTTTCCAACGGCAGGCGTAGATCGACTTAGTAGAGGGACGCCTGGCTGCCAGAATGACATCACAGACCTCAGGAGGGAGGTCATAAATCATCAACTGTCGCCACTCAATCTCCACGCATGAAGGCGCAGAGTTGACAGGTTCGGGTGGAGAACCTTCCCCTGCTGCTGCGACAGAAGATCCTCCTGAAGAGGCAGCCTGATTGGAGGACCGATGCTCATTTTGAGAAGCTCTGGATACCAAACTGTCCGTGCCCAATCCAGAGCCACTAGGATTACTTGGGCCCGGTCGTTCTTGATTTTCTTGAGAACTCTGGGCAGAAGTGGTATAGGCGGAAAGGCGTACAGGAGGCCTGAACTCCACTTGCGACAAAAAGCGCCGCCTAGCGATAGCCCCCTTGGAAACTCCAACGCGCAAAACTGCTGACATTGTGCGTTCCCTACGGAGGCGAACAGATCTAACCAAGGCTCTCCCCACTGCTGAAAGAGTCCTTGCGCCACCTCCGGATGGAGACACCATTCGTGATCCTCTAAGCATTTTCGGCTGAGCTCGTCTGCCCTGGCGTTCAGAGAACCTGCCAGGTGTTGAACCACCAGGGTCATGCCCTGCTGTTCCAGCCATGTCCAGAGACGTAAAGCCTCTTGACAAAGGATCCACGACCCCACACCGCCCTGCTTGTTGCAGTACTACTTTGCGGTAGTGTTGTCCGTGAACACCAGCACCACCTTCCGTTTCACAACAGGAAGAAATGCTTTTAATGCTAGCCGGATCGCCCAAAGCTCCAGCAAGTTGATGTGGAGCCCGGATTCCGCCAGAGACCAGTGACTTCTGATCTCCACCTCCCCCAGATGGCCGCCCCATCCCAGAAGTGACACATCTGTCACTACCATTAGATCTGGTTGGGGAAGGGAGAGGAGTCTGCCTTTGTCCCAATTGCAGTTCACTAACCACCACTGCAGATCTTTTGCAGTCCCCGCCGAGATCTGAACAACGTCGGTAAGATTTCCCTGATGCTGTGCCCATTGAACTTCAGGTCCCACTGCACAGCCCTCAATGCCATCTGGCATGCTTGACCAATAGGATGCAGGAAGTCATGAGTCCCAACAGCCTCAGAGTCTGTCTCACCGAAATCCAGGATAGAGGCCGAAACATCGGTATCATAACCTGAATATCCTGGACCCACTGTTCGGGAGGATAAGCCAGATACTGCACTGTGTCCAGAACAGCTCCGATGAAAGTGAGCTTCTGAGAGGGAGTCAGATGTGACTTCGGCACAATTATAGTGAACCCCAGTGAATGCAGGAGGTCCGCTGTCGTCTGGAGGTGGGTGACGAGAGCCTGGGGCGTAGATGCCTTCAACAGCCAATCGCCCAGGTAGGGGAAGACTGAAATCTCTGACCTGTGCAGATGAGCTGCCACCACCGCCATCACCTTTGTGAACACCCGAGGGGCACTGGTGAGACCGAAAGGCAGCACGGTAAACTGAAAGTGCTCGTGGCCCACCTTGAACCGCAGGTAACGCCTGTGGGCTGGCAGGACAGGAATGTGGAAATACGCATCCTGCAAATCCAACACTACCATCCAGTCTCCTTGGTCTAGGGCAGACAAAACCTGAGCAAGAGTGAGCATCTTGAATTTCTCCTTCTTGAGGAAGAGACTGATGTCCCTTAAATCCAAGATAGGGCGAAGGCCTTTGTTCTTTTTGGGAATCAGAAAGTATCGGGAATAACAACCACTGCCTACTTCTGATATCGGGACTCTTTCTATGGCTCCCTTGGCCAAGAGAGCCGTAACTTCCTCGCGGAGCAAAGCTAGATGGTCCTCCATCAGCCATTCCTTTGTCGGAGGGATAGAAGGAGGGAAAGACTGGAAGGGAAGGGAATAGCCCTTCCGTATGATCTGCAGGACCCACTTGTCCGTGGTGATGGAAAGCCAGTGAGGGAGATGAAAACGAATCCTCCCTTCAACTGGACGGACGTGATCCCGCAGAACCATACTAGGAGGGCTTGGGGGCAGTGGAGGGGGGCTGTGTGGCGGCCGACCTCTGGCCAGACCCTCTGGGTCTGATGGTACCATGACCACGTCCTCTTCCAGGATGCTGTGAAGCCTGAGGACGGTGGCTGAACTGTGGCTGGCGTGGTACCACACCCCTTCCGAAGCCTCGAAAGGGGCGAAAGAGACTGCTGTCGTGCTGGCACTGAAAGGCCCAAGGATCTGGCCGTGGCTCGAGAATCCTTGAACCTCTCAAGCGAGGAGTCTGCCTTTTCGCCAAAAAAGACGAGAGCCACCAAAGGCATGTCCATCAAGCTGGACTGGACATCCCCTGAGAAACCAGTAGAACGTAGCCAGGCGTGGGGACGTAGGGCCACTGATGATAAAATCGCTCTGCCCAGCGAATCAGTCGTGTCAAACCACACCAGATCGTAAACTTGGCTGCATCTCTCCCATCCTTGACAGCCTGGGTGAGAGTGTCCCGTACGCCCTACGGGACCTGGGGCAGCACCTGTGCCACCGTATCCTATAAAGTATGGGAATAACGGCCCAATAGGCAAGAGGTGTTTACGGACCTCAGTGCCAGGCTGGTAGAAAAAAACATCATCTTCCCAAGCTGATCCAGCCTCTTGGATTCCCTATCCAGGGGAGCGGAAGGGAAGGCACCACGGGAAGTAGAGGCTTGGACAACCAAGCTCTCAGGAGTGGGGTGTTGTGTCAGGAAACTAGGGTCGCTCGGAGGGGGCCTATGGCGGTGACCGACCATCCTATTTACAGGAGCCCCTGTGCTGGGTTTGGACCACGTACCCAGAAGGATGTCTGTAAGAGCCTCATTGAAGGGCAACATGGGCTCTGATGTTGTCACCCCCGGCTGAAGCACTTCTGTCAGGATATTCGTCCTGACTGGCACTGTAGGAAAATCTAGGTCCAAGACCTCAGCTGCCCTATGCACCACCATACCAAAAGAAGCACCCTCCTCCGTAGCCACATTAGGAGGAGAGAGCATACCAGTATCTGGAGACGTGTCCAGTCCACTGTCCTCACCTAGATCCTCATACCAGTCCTGTTGTAATCCACATTCTAAGGGGTCCTCAGACCCCTCTCATTCCTCTCCTGTGTCTGGCTGATCTAAATAATGCTCAGACAATGATCTGGGCCAAATTGGCTCAGTCAAAGTTGGAGTCGACGTTGCTCCGGCTCCGAATCATCCGGAATAAGGATGGGGCTGCCACTGGTGGGCGCCGGCGGCGGAATCGTCGTCGTCGGACCCGGCACCGAAGGAGGTCGACTGTGAGGGACCGGTGCCGGTCCGGATCCAGTATCGGATCCTGGGGTCCCCAATGGCGCTGTGGCCAAAGCCGCCGGCATCGAATCCAAAGGGTCCCCTGCTGATACCGCGGGCCCGAAGACCCACATGAGGGTGCAGCCCGCTCAAAAACTCGTAAAACTCTTATTTGAGCGGGGGTCGATCCGGTCCGCGGAAAGGGGGGAAGACGCGGAGTCGACCCTGGCGACGGCTCTGCGGAACCGCACTCGGAACGTCGACGTTCCCTAGACGCCTTGTCGGCCGTGGCAAAGACGAAGTCCACTTGGACTTCTTCTTCTTCTTGTGCATCTTACCTTCGGATGACCTCGAATGCGAGGAAGAGGACTTGGGGCTCCGGGAGCGGTGCCGTGACCTCCTCCTGCTGCGGGACCATGACCTCCGCAGAGTCGCGCCGACCGAAGACGAATGTAGGGCCGCAAGAAGCTTAAGGGATCTCTCCCTCAAGGCCTTCAGCGCCATAGCCCGACAGTCGGAGCACAAGGTGGAATCTTGGTCCTTCTCCAGGCACCAAAGACAAACACAGTGCGGGTTCGTCACCGACATGGTGCGATGACACGCACCACATGGCTTGAACCCGGTCTTTCTCGAAGACATGACTTCAAACAGTCAAAAAAGCCTCGATAAACCGTCAAAGAAGGGTAGCTCTTTCCGGAACTGCGCTTAACTGGCGCGGAAGGAAAAGAACTGACGTACGCGCGCCGAGACGGCGTCTATATAGACAACCGTGATGTCATAGATGGCTTCAACGACGCTGACGACGCACGCGGAGCTGGTCGACGCACGCGGATCCGAACGCCACCGCCTGACGGCGCACGCAGGGTACTGCTCAGAAAAAACTCCGGATTCGAAGCTGTCGCCAGGGAATTCTAAGGTAAGGAAGCTGCAGCTAGAAGTCTCTATCAGATAGTGCTTTTCTTAGTACAACTGGGATCAGATATCCTGTGGCCTTTTGTTATACAAAGAAAGCACCATGGTTTCTTGTTAGAGGAAGAGGAGGATTTTGACCCATCCCCAGAAGTCATCTGTGGCCTGAAGTAGACTCTTTCTTTTTGTATTTAGAATTCTACCCATCCTTTATTGGAACTTAGAAGTATTCTTTTTCTTTTGATCACCCCCACTATGAGTTTTATTATTCAACCTGATGAGGAACCATTTGTCTGCCTTCCTTCTCAATTCTTGGGGAGAGGTCAGCTCAGAGTCCAACAGGCATTGGTGCAGTTTTTCCAGACACACACAGTTATTAAGGATGCGCTCTCTCAAGATCAAATTATACAGCCCTTCATAGTCATGGACACTACTACTCTCATATAGACAGCCTTCCAGAGCCTTAACTGCACGAAATCAACCCAGTCCTGAGAGGACTCCTGGGTTTCACTGAAGTTAATTCTGTATTCCTCACTAGTAAGCCCAAACCCATTAATCAGTGCCTATTTCAAAACCTGGTAGTTGTCTGCATCCTCTTTCCTAACTGCCAAAAGTTTGTCTCTTCCTTTGCCTGCAAAGGAGAGTCATGGGATAGCTGTCCACTGCCTCTGGAGGACCGTATGAACTTTACAGGCCCTCTCCAGAGCAGCTACCCATTTGAGGATGTAATCCCCAAATTTGTAAGGGGGAACCATCTTGCTGAGGTTCCTAGAGTCCACTCTGACTCTTGTGCTGCCACGTTGCAGCTGTCGCTCTGGTAGAATGAGCATGCAAACCCTCTGGCAGTTGCTTTTTAGCCAATGTGTAGCACATTTGAATGCATTTTAATGCAGAGAACGACCCATTTAGAGATGATTTTCTTCTGCATTGTCTGATCTTTCCTCGCAGCCACATACCCAAAGAGTTCATCATCCACCCGGAACTCTTTGGTATGATCAAAGTAGAACGTCAACGCTCTTTTTGGTTCCAGTCGGTGAAGTCTCTCCTCTTCCTTAGTAGGATGTGAGGGTGTGTAAAAAGAAGGAATGGTGGTGGTCTGGCCTACGTCGAAGTGCGTAACCACTTTCGGAAGAAAGTAGGCCCATATGCAAAGCACCACTATGTCAGTTTAGATGGCAAGGTAGGATTGCTTAGATGACAATGCCTGCAGCTCACTCAAACTGCGGGCAGATGTTATGGTCACAAGAAAATCTGTTTTTAATGTTAGAAGCCCAAGAGGACAATTGTGAAGAGGTTCAAAGGAAGCATACATGAGGAATGTCAGAAACAAAATTCAAATCCCATTGGGGCATGATGAATGGGAAAGGAGGAAAATGTGGGTAGGACCCTTGAGGAACATATTAACATAGGTGGTTTATACAAAGAAGGCTGGTCAGGTAATCTCAGAAATTCAGAGATGGCAGACAAATAACCTTTGAGGGTGCCCAAAACAAAGCCCTGCTGGGCCAAAAAAAGCATAAACAAGAGAACCTTAGAAAGAGGGGCAGAGAGGGGGTCAACAGACTTGTCTGTGCACCGTGACACAAATTTGTTCCAACAAAAGGCGTCTATTGTTTTGGTGGAGGCCCATCTGACTGCCAAGATAGCATTACAGACTTCAGGCAGAGCGTCAAAAGCTGTCAACTGCTGCCCCTCAATCTCCACGCAAGTAGGCGGAGTCTGGACAGGTTTGGATGGAGAATCTTCCCCTGCTGCTGTGACGTAAGATACTCCCAAAGGGGCAGTCTGATCGGAGGATCAATGGCCATGCTCTACAGCTCAGGATATCAGACTCTTTGTGTTCAGTCCGGAGCCACAAGGATTACTTGTGCCCAGTCATTCTTGATCTTCTCGAGAACTCTGGGAAGAAGTGGTATGGGTAGAAAGGCATACAGGAGGCCTGAGCTCCACTTGAGACAAAAAGTGTTGCTGAGTGAGTGCTGCCTTGGAAACTCCAAAGCGCAATATTGCTGACATAGCACGTTCTCTGCAGAGGCAAACAGATCTAATTAAAGCTCATATACACTGCTGAAAGAGACCTTGCGGTACCTCCAGATGGAGACGCAATTCGTGATCGACCAGGCATTGTGGGCTGAGTTTGTCCGCTCTGACGTTCAGAGAGCCCTACAGGTGTTGAACCACCATGGAAATGTCCTGATGTTCCAGCCATGTACAGAGGTGCACAGGCCCTGACAAAGGGTCCACGACTCCACCCAGCCTGGCTGGTTGCAGTACCACATGGCAGAGGTGTGGTCTATGAACACCTGCACTACTTTCCTTTTGAGAGAGGGAAGGAATGCTTTCAATGCCATTCTCATCGCCCTGAGCTCTGTGGAGCCTGGATTCCACTGGGGACCAGGCGCTTCTGATATCTTCCATGTGGCTGCTCCATCTCAGGAGTGACGCATCTGTCACTACAGTCAGATTTGGTTTGGGAAAGAAGAGGGATCTGCCTCTGACCCAATCGCGGTCCAAGAGCCACCACTGCAGATCTTGCACAGCTCTCCCCGAGATCTGGACCATGTCGGAGAGATTCCCCTGATGCTGCTCCCACTGGAATTTAAGGTCCCACTGCAGAGCCCGCATATGCCATTTGGCATGTGTCACCAGCAGGATGCAGAAGACCATGAGGCACAGCAGTCTCAGAGTAATTCTCACCAAAATCCAGGACAGAGGCTGAAACATCAGTATCATAGCCTGAGTATACTGGACTCGCCTCTCTGGAGGATAAGCCTGAAACTTCACCATGCCCAGGGCAGCTCCAATGAAGGGGAGTGTAAGAAGGAAGCATCTTTCTGACATGGTCACACCCACCTTTTGCCTGGTGTCAGTCTGTTTAGACTGTAGTCAACTGGGATCCTGTTAATAAGGGCCCCAGTGTCGGTGCTCTCTCCTCTAAATTTGGGCTGGTAAAATGTTTACACCTACAATTGGCATACTGGTGCACGCATGTATGTCCCTCGTATATGCTACTGAGGTACCCAGGGAATTGGTACACCAGGGGACTCCCATGGGCTGCAGCATGTATTGTGCCACCCGTGGGTCCCATGCAAACTGTATCTGCAGGCCTGCCATTGCAGCCTACATGAAATGGTGCATGCACCTTTCATTTCAGATATATGGCTTGCCTTATATCATGGTCAACACACTTAGACACTGTCAGTCACCCCTACAGGTGGCCCTTCATCCCAAGGGCAGGGTGCATGTCCCTAAGTGTAAGGATACCACGCATGAACAGGGTAATCCTACAAATCCCAAATTCTATTCCTTAGGCTTTGTAGGTGCAGGGAAGCCATCTTAAGGTATGTAGTGGACACTCGTCAACACAAGTGGTTCAAGTACATAATGGCTTCTCCCGACCTAGGGAAGTTTGGTATCAAACATGTTGGAATCATGCAACTATACTGATTCCAGTGCTAGTTGCATGATCCAATGTACTGTGGGTGTTCCTTAGAGGACCCCAGTGTTGCCTGTGCAGCTTTAAGGGGTCTGGCTGCCAGCCCACACTGCTGCCAACCCCAGACACTGTTCTGCCTTCATGCTGGTGACCCTAAATCAACAGGAAAGGCAGAACAAAGGATTTCCTGCAATTGAGAGTTGTGACCACAACGCCCTTTGAAATAGGTGTTAGTGCCCTTCTTGCACAATATGTTTTGAACCAGTTCAGGAACCCCTGGTTCCTGCTCTGGCCCAAAACCACACAAAGCACAGGGGAGTGGCTACCCTCCTGTCCAGCTCCTCCCCTAGCGAGGTGCACTGAGCTCTGCCAGGTGGCCACTTGATTCTGCTATCTTGAAAGTAAGATGTGCAGAGGCCCCTGGAGCATCTGATTGGTTAGACCAGGTAGATGACGTCCCTGACCCACTCTCATAGGTGGGTCACTTCAGAGAGTGACCAACTCCCTTTTAGAGTTACTTATGGGCTTCCCCGAGGGTGGGTCCTCAGATTGGTTAAGCAAGACATCTTCTGCTCCTGGCCTCCCAAACTGCTGCTGGCCTGATTTTTGGAACTGAAACAAGACTGTATCCAATAGAAAGGGCTCCCACTGCAACATTGTTTCTTCAGCTCCTGCAAGATTTCTGCAGTATCCGTGGCTGTGCATCCTCCAGGGTCACAAGGACTGTGCCTGCATCCAAGAAGCAAGAAGGAATTTCCCTTGGAGTGAAGGAGTCACACCCCTGCTCCGCGAGCACGTCAAAACAACGACAATCAGCTGGCGGATCCTGCTGTCCCACAGACAACGTAAATGCTCTGCTCACAGGTGGTGGTACTGTGGTCCTCTCTGGGTCCAACTTGTCTTCTCACCAACTTGGGAGAAGGTGGACCCTTGCTGTAGCCACTGGAATGGAACCCAAGTGCATTGTGACTGTTGCGCTTACCAAGGCTTGTTGGCTCTTCCTCCAAGTATATCTTCGAGCTCCTACCGGTCCCAGCCTCCAGCAAGCTGCAACTTCAGATTCAGCTTACACTCTGCAGCTCCTGCGACCTGGGACTCCTGTTTTGTTGTACTGCCGAGTCCTCCTTGTGACTCCCTGTGCCTGCTGACAGTGGGTCACTCCTGGGGGCTCATTCAACTTCAGCTGGCTTTCTTTCCTATTGAAGGCCTGCCCTGACTCCCCACCAAAGGTCTTGCTGCAGCAACCTTGCTGGTCCTCCAAAATCTGCAAACTTCCTAGCAATCATGATTTGCATTTGCCAAGGATTTGCATTTGCCAAGGCAAGCTCTGTGGTCCTGCTGGCCACTGACCCTCCTGCAATCCGGATGCCAACATAGGACCGCCAGTGGGTGACTCCAAGGATCTCCTGCAGCCCCCTGAACTCTGCAGCTGGACTTCTCCTTCACTGTCCTGCACATCTCCGAGTGGTCTGGGCACTGTACCTTTCTTTTTCAGGTTCCTCTAATCTGGAGACCACCTTTGGGTTCCACCGACCTAATCCATGGAATCGCAACAGCAGCCAGATAACCCAGGCTTCCACTGTCTCCAACGAGGGTTTCTGACACCACTTCACCCCTATGTACATGGGACGTTTGGCTGCCAAGATGACATCAAAGTCTTTGGGAGAAGCTTTAGGATTTTCTTATTTGAAGAAAAAAAAAAAAAAACAGTTTGGTGCACAGAGCAGAGCACCGAGCTGTAAACAGCATTGACAGGGACCATTGCGGTGGCAGTTCCTGCCAATGCTTTAGAGATGCTTGGCGGTCTTTTCTAAAAGTGGCAAGCGGCACCTCTGTCAGGGCAACAGAGTAATTTACTCTGGCTCTCAGATGGAGAAATGAGCAGTATGCCACTAAATAAACCAGGCCCAAAGACATAAAGAAATTGGAACAGTTGTCAACAGGTCTTAAGGTCACGGAATTTTCAGATGGTACCAAGTAGGGTTGGCTATTACAGACACCATCAAGATACCCAAAAAAATGTTTTTAACCATGAACGCAGAGGTTGGCCGGTCAGTCCTAGCAATGGAGTGAAATACTCTTTGGTGAATGAGTGCATAGGAAAAATGATGTAACTCCAAGTTAAGAGAAAGTGAATGGCTGATGTGGTCTGACCCACTGCCAAATGCAGTGCTGGGCAGAAGCAGAATGTAAATTACACTTGGACGCACAGTTTGTACTACCACTCCTCTTTCCGCGGTTTGAGAAAAGTACCTCTACATTTGATAGTTACATGTGTTTATGTTTCACCAGACTGAACTCCTACAGTTTTGTGCATAAATTATCATACATCTTTGCTTAAAACATTTGTTTGCGAACAGTCTTTTACAACACTATAACACTTTAAAGAAGTACTTCTGGTTGTGAATAAACTGGTGTGGAAAACAGAAAGCCTGAATGTCTTTTGTGTGCTCATTGTCACAAACATAAAGATCAATAGTTCAATTTAATGAAGACAACAGAACATTTTATTTTAAAAAATTGGGCTACTGAGAAAAACATTTATAGACACATGACACATTAATTGGTATAAAGCTTTAGGTATAAAGTACTTTTGTCAAAGAGCTCATTGATGCTCAAAGGTATTGTCAAGACTGGTCTATTATCTTTTACCCAACATAAAAGTACACCTGCAGATACTCAAGTGTAATAAAGCTATTGGGTACACAGGGGAAGACGTCTTAGCCTGCTCTATGAAGCAGAGGGAATCTCACAGATCACATTTTGCAAGTAGCAATGACCCCAGTTTTCTGTTTTTACTGTTTTGTACAGATAAATACAGACAGAAAATAATGTGTTTCCTATCTGTATTTATTTTTTAAAAGTGGAAAAAATACAGAAAATTGTGCTTCTTGTAAGTGGCTCTCCATGCTGTCTTCCATGAATTACGGGCGCACTGCTGAGCAGATAGACAGCACAGGGAACTGAAAAACAGGATAAGATTTCCTTAAATTTAGGCGACTCCATTTATTTCCGAAGCACAAAATAAATATGGATAAACCCAGCGGAGGGGAAACTACAGAACCCAGGCTCCACTGCGAGTTGTTTGACTTTGCACCCGGAGACGCTCATTTCAGGATACCTGTACCCTGCAGCGCAGGAGACAGGAGGCAAGTGCAGAGGAGGGTGGTACTACACAAACCAGTTTCCTCTGTAGGTTGTTTGATCTTTACGCCCAGAGGCACTTACTTCAGGACATCCTGTCCCTGCAGCATAGGACACAGCAGGCGAGCGCAGCGGAGGGGGTATTACACAACCCAGGTTCCACTGTGGGTTTTTTAAGCTTTGCGCCAGGAGGTGCTTACTTCAGGTCACCCGGCCCCCACAGCGTAGCACTCATCCGGGAGCATGCCCAGGCGAAGACTGGCCTGTCTTCGCCCGCCGTCGCCCAGAAGAAGCTGGGCTGGGCCTCCCCATTTGGTGCTGCTTGAGAGCCTAAATGTGATCCCTAGGAGGCCTGATCTATTTTCCCTGTTGTGTGTAAGACTTACGTCTGTAATGGGGAAATTTAAGTTGGCTGCTGGGAAGGGCCAATCTGCCACTACTTCTAATGCAGGTTCAACCATGGGTTCCGTTTTGGTCCATGCAGTAAGCGTGGTCCTAAGGGAGATCAAATGGGCAGAGAGACGTTTATCTCTAGAGATGGGGGAGATGCCCAGTCTTGATTCTCCTAGTTTGGATACTACCTCAGTTGCTTCTCAATGAGTAGTATCGGATAGTTGCCTTAATACAAAACATCCCCCACCCAGCATTACTAGGCTCTATCTCTCAGGCTAGGGCAGATGAGGAGTTTGGCTGTGATAACCCTGAGCTGCTTTTGTCAGTCAGGTCTGTGTTCCTTTGGTAAGGAAAAAGAGGAAGACAAAAGCAGGACCTGTGCCTGTGATTATTAAAAAGAAGGGGCCTAATGTGCGATCCGCCTCTGACCTATGGTCTTCCATAGAGGGCTGTCTTCCAGCTGTGGTTGTGAATCAACCAAGCTGCACGGTTGTGGATTGGCAGGGTCTTAGCATATTTTGGGACAAGATTATGGGCCAGCTGAAAAGTATGCTGTTCCACAGACAACGTAAAGGCTCTGCTCACAGGTGGTGGTACTGTGGTCCTCTCTGGGTCCAACTTGTCTTCTCACCAACTTGGGAGAAGGTGGACCCTTGCTGTAGCCACTGGAATGGAACCCAAGTGCATCGTGACTGTTGCGCTTACCCAGGCTTGTTGGCTCTTCCTCCAAGAATATCTTCGAGCTCCTACCGGTCCCAGCCTCCAGCAAGCTGCAACTTCAGATTCAGCTTACACTCTGCAGCTCCTGCGACCTGGGACTCCTGTTTTGTTGTACTGCCGAGTCCTCCTTGTGACTCCCTGTGCCTGCTGACAGTGGGTCACTCCTGGGGGCTCATTCAACTTCGGCTGGCTTTCTTTCCTACTGAAGGCCTGCCCTGACTCCCCACCAAAGGTCTTGCTGCAGCAACCTTGCTGGTCCTCCAAGATCTGCAAACTTCCTAGCAATCATGATTTGTATTTGCCAAGGATTTGCATTTGCCAAGGCAAGCTCTGTGGTCCTGCTGGCCACTGACCCTCCTGCAATCCGGATGCCAACATAGGACCACCCGTGGGTGACTCCAAGGATCTGCTGCAGCCCCCTGAACTCTGCAGCTGGACTTCTCCTTCACTGTCCTGCACATCTCCGAGTGGTCTGGGCACTGTACCTTTCTTTTTCAGGTTCCTCTCATCCGGAGACCACCTTTGGGTTCCACCGACCTAATCCGATCTACCGACCTACCTCAGTTGCTTCTCAATGAGTAGTATCGGATAGTTGCCTTAATACAAAACATCCCCCACCCAGCATTACTAGGCTCTATCTCTCAGGCTAGGGCAGATGAGGAGTTTGGCTGTGATAACCCTGAGCTGCTTTTGTCAGTCAGGTCTGTGTTCCTTTGGTAAGGAAAAAGAGGAAGACAAAAGCAGGACCTGTGCCTGTGATTATTAAAAAGAAGGGGCCTAATGTGCGATCCGTCTCTGACCTATGGTCTTCCATAGAGGGCTGTCTTCCAGCTGTGGTTGTGAATCAACCAAGCTGTACGGTTGTGGATTGGCAGGGTCTTAGCATATTTTGGGACAAGATTATGGGCCAGCTGAAAAGTATGGTGACTGCTGCGATTGCTCCCCTAGAGGAAAGGATTAATTGTCTGGATGGGACTATTCGGGATCTTGTTTACAAATTGGACCCCTTATTTTCATCTGCTCCCCAATGTGCGGTTGTATGACCAAGATAAGTATAGCAACGGCCCCATTTCTTATAAATTAACTCAGGTGCCTGTATCTGTTATTGAGCCTGCTGTCCCTTCAGCAAATTAGCCTTTGCCAGTATTGCGGGTAGTTGAGCCAACGTCAGCTTGGTTGGCTACAACAGCTGCTGGGCTGCCAAGGCAAGAAGCAGATAATACTATAAACGAACCCTCATCACAGTCCTTTTCCATGCATTTCTTGTAACCTATGGATTAACCTCCAAAATCCTGCCCATATGTGGCAGTCGTGGTGGGAGTGCCACCTCTTTTACCACAGAAGAAGACAAGTAATGGGAACTGAAAAATAAAAGTATGACATTGGTTCTCAAGGAATATAATGACATTCTTTTTGTAAGGAGAACCTGGTGGATTGGTCAATCAGCCAAGACTTTAAAAGGGGATTGTGTTGTTGTTAATTGTAGGTCTCCGGGCTTCGCACAACGGTTGGTTAAGACTGGTTTCAGGGCTGGTAACCTTGGTGCAGCAGTGAACATTGTCTCTTTGGGATACTTCTACAGACACGCTTTTGCCTTCCCTTCGGGTCAAATGGTAAGCAGGGGGTATGCTGACCAGTATCAAAGTGCACCCCCTGTTCCGATTTCCAACAGATATTTACCACTTTTTGATCTTGATACAAACAACTGACTCAAGCAACTCTTGGCCCACCAGGGGACTTCTTTTTGGCATGGCCGGGATGTTGGAGATAAATTGGGCGATTTATTGGTGTATCATGTGGTTCTTGATTTGATTGAAAACATTCCTGGTATGCACTGCTAATGTTGATCTTGGTTCCCCAGATATTTTATGTGTTACCCTACAATTTCCTGATGGGGTTACAATATGTTTAACTAATGTTTAGTGTTTAAGTCAAGGATGGTTGCTATTGATGCAATCAATGCCTTCCTGCCAACTCTTCCTGCTGATGTATACAGGATTTTGGCTGGTGAATTTAATTATAACTTTGAACCCCTTGACACTGACATTATTGGGGGACGAGGATGAAGTGTGGGGTGTTCCTGCGTTATCTCATGACCCCGTGAAAAAATGGTCAGTGGCTGCCCTGTAAATTAATGCTTTCACTTTTAACAATGGGTTGAGAGCTTGCAATGGGAGAACTACCTCAGACAAGGATAGGAAGTTTACTTTTAATTGGCAGGGAGGAACAAGCTGTATAGACTATGTTCTGGTGGATATAAGGCTGTGCCAGCATCTTGTTGATATGGTGATGGTTACGCAGTTGCATCGCAACCACACTGCCTTGGCTCTTTTTCTTAATTTGGTGGGTGCTTTATTCCACCGAACAAGCACAAACCCTTTGATATGAGGTTTCTGCTCGCTAGCTCTTGACTGTGATTGAAATGGGGCTCTACTGATTCCTCCCCCACTATCCAGCAGCACCTGTATGAGTTGCTTGTTGTTGCTCTGGAAGAAGTTACGGCCGTAGGAAGGAGTTCCCTTTCAGTAGGTTTATGGGAGGTTGATATTGGTATTCATAACACACTGTTTTGCACCCTGAAAGAGCTCTTTTTGCTGGAGGCCAGGTCTCTCCCCAAACAGACCCATAAGCCACTCTGGTACACTAAGGCTTGTAGGGTATCCAATTGTTTAATGATGACTGCCATTAAAAGAGTTATTAAAGCCCCTATTAGGGAAGCTAGGGCTGCTTATAAGGCAGCAATAGTTAAGGCCAAACGAAAATATGAAGTGGCCTATTGAGAGGCTCTCCTTCAAGCAGCAAAAGGGAAAAATCATTATGTCTATTGGCAAACTCTGGAGTAAAATCATTTACTGTCTCACCCTCTTGTAATATCTTGGCTTCTGCCTGGGTTGAACATTTCTCTAGCCTTTACGTGAGCGATCTCGGGTGCAATGGGTCTGGTGCTGTTCTAGATCTCGTGGAGGATTCAACTAGCCACTCAGTTGGCCTTACCTACCTGCCCCATTTACTATAAGTGAGGTTATTAAAGCCATTGAGTGGATCACAACTAGGAAAGCGCCGGGCCTGGATAAAGTCCCAGGGGACACATTTAAGGCAAAGAAAGAGATTTGAGGTCCCCACTTATGCCTTTTTTTTTTTAATAGCATTATGAAAGGGCTCTATATACAGGGAGTGCAGAATTATTAGGCAAGTTGTATTTTTGAGGATTAATTTTATTATTGAACAACAACCATGTTCTCAATGAACCCAAAAAACTCATTAATATCAAAGCTGAATATTTTTGGAAGTAGTTTTTAGTTTGTTTTTAGTTTTAGCTATGTTAGGGGGATATCTGTGTGTGCAAGTGACTATTACTGTGCATAATTATTAGGCAACTTAACAAAAAAATATATATACCCATTTCAATTATTTATTATTACCAGTGAAACCAATATAACATCTCAACATTCACAAATATACATTTCTGACATTCAAAAACAAAACAAAAACAAATCAGTGACCAATATAGCCACCTTTCTTTGCAAGGACACTCAAAAGCCTGCCATCCATGGATTCTGTCAGTGTTTTGATCTGTTCACCATCAACATTGCGTGCAGCAGCAACCACAGCCTCCCAGACACTGTTCAGAGCGGTGTACTGTTTTCCCTCCTTGTAAATCTCACATTTGATGATGGACCACAGGTTCTCAATGGGGTTCAGATCAGGTGAACAAGGAGGCCATGTCATTAGATTTCCTTCTTTTATACCCTTTCTTGCCAGCCACGCTGTGGAGTACTTGGACGCGTGTGATGGAGCATTGTCCTGCATGAAAATCATGTTTTTCTTGAAGGATGCAGACTTCTTCCTGTACCACTGCTTGAAGAAGGTGTCTTCCAGGAACTGGCAGTAGGACTGGGAGTTGAGCTTAACTCCATCCTCAACCCGAAAAGGCCCCACAAGCTCATCTTTGATGATACCAGCCCAAACCAGTACTCCACCTCCACCTTGCTGGCGTCTGAGTCGGACTGGAGCTCTCTGCCCTTTACCAATACAGCCACGGGCCCATCCATCTGGCCCATCAAGACTCACTCTCATTTCATCAGTCCATAAAACCTTAGAAAAATCAGTCTTGAGATATTTCTTGGCCCAGTCTTGACGTTTCAGCTTGTGTGTCTTGTTCAGTGGTGGTCGTCTTTCAGCCTTTCTTACCTTGGCCATGTCTCTGAGTATTGCACACCTTGTGCTTTTGGGCACTCCAGTGATGTTGCAGCTCTGAAATATGGCCAAACTGGTGGCAAGTGGCATCGTGGCAGCTGCACGCTTGACTTTTCTCAGTTCATGGGCAGTTATTTTGCGCCTTGGTTTTTCCACACGCTTCTTGCGACCCTGTTGACTATTTTGAATGAAACGCTTGATTGTTCGATGATCACGCTTCAGAAGCTTTGCAATTTTAAGAGTGCTGCATCCCTCTGCAAGATATCTCACTATTTTTGACTTTTCTGAGCCTGTCAAGTCCTTCTTTTGACCCATTTTGCCAAAGGAAAGGAAGTTGCCTAATAATTATGCACACCTGATATAGGGTGTTGATGTCATTAGACCACACCCCTTCTCATTACAGAGATGCACATCACCTAATATGCTTAATTGGTAGTAGGCTTTCGAGCCTATACAGCTTGGAGTAAGACAACATGCATAAAGAGGATGATGTGGTCAAAATACTAATTTGCCTAATAATTCTGCACTCCCTGTACAAAGGACTTGAGCGGGGGCGAAGTTCTACCAGTTTACAAAAAGGGCTCAAAGTCCCTTCCATCCAACTATCGGCCTATTCGTTTAATCAATAGTTCGCAGAAACTGTTTAGTTGTAGTTATTTGAGCTGACTGCAAGCTTGGATGGAGGACGTAGATGTGTTCACTCCCCTTCAAGCGGGGTTTAGAGCAGGAACGAGCACCACTGATCAAGTTTCACAGTTGGCATCAGTGTAATGAAAACATGTTGTGATAGGGGGTGGACGGTTATATATAACTTGTTGACCATCGTCGGCATTTGCTCTTGTCCCCAGAAACGCACTGTGGGAAGTCTTGATCAATACGGGTGTGCCAAAATATCTTGTGGATATCTTTAGAAGGCTCCATGAGAATAATTATGCCCAAGTCAGGTATGGTCCTACAGGGAATGAACTGACCCCACCCCAGTGTTGCGGGCTGTCAGAGTCTCTAATGGGTATTCAGAATCTGCTGGATCGGTTAGGTGCCTTCTGTGGACATAGGGGGCTGGACCAAGTATATGGTTTTAAACGCTTGCCATTCTACTTGGTCTCACCTTAGATTAAATGGTGTTTGCATAAAGAAGATTCATACCTTTGAATATCTGGGGCACACCCTCAATGAGTTTTTTGGCTGAGCCCTGCAGATTTTAAAGTGCAAGCTCAGGCTGTAGCACTATACAGGTGGTATTTTAGGGGCAGCCCTGAGTTCTACTTTTCGCCCGGTGACACTGTGATACAAATTAATAATTTGAAATCCCTAGGCAGAGTGTTATATGATGGGGAACCTTGGGGGCATGGTAATGTAAATGATCTGGAGTTGGTGGGGAATCGATTTTTGCGTCGGTCAGTACCCTTCTTGTACCACTTCGGTTACATTTGGGCATTCAAGCTCTTTCCCATAAGGTTAGACTTAGACATTTGGTATACTGGGGGGTGATTTGGTCCACCGCAGAACTGGCTCCCTTTCGGTTGAGCTTAGATTATATTCTGGGGGGGGGGGGCAACAGTGTGCCGGAGCACAAGATGGCCCACACTAGTGAGGCTCCTATGACCTGCAAACATAAACGTCATAATACGTGGCAGATTGCACCCAAACTATTTGTGGAATGGCGCAGTCTGCTTCATTGAGACCCTGCGATTGTGGCGACAGGCAAACTGGTGCAGTTAGGCTGTGGCGGCCCCAAAAAAAGAAACAACACAGCGACCTCGTCGGATGACTAAAATGGCAGACGGGGGGAGTTTGGGTCGCGGCTGATGTCGTGTGATACCTGGCGCAGCAAGATCGGAGCGGGAGCAGATACAGGAGCCACTTTTGGATTGAGTCGGCAAAGCAAGACAGAGAGAGGAAAGGGGGGCACATCAGAAAGACAACGACAGACGCCCAGCAGAACATCTGAGTAACCCTGCAAATGCGGCTCTGCGGCGCATATTGGCATAGGTTGGTTTGGTTTTGGCGGGCCGAGATAATTTGCTTCTGCACTTGGTCTGGGGACAGTTAAAACCCGCAACAGCCAAGGAGGTAGAATGGCATTTATACCTGAGGTAGCGACTTAAACCACATAGTTGAAATGTAAGATGTCCCCCTTTTCACAACGGTGAAAGCGAAAACGAAACTCCGCGCATATATAGAAGCTGAGCACACACATGACCGACAGACAACCGTTCTACAACACAACCTTTGCAGAATACGGTGAATGTGGTGAATATAGCACTGAATAGGCACTAACTGTAAGAAAGCATTACCACTGATGACAAGGGTTTGACAAAGAGGCTGTGCTGCCCAAATATAGGAAAATAAACTCTGGTTAAACCATCATAGGTCAAACATGAGGGGAGACAAACCAAGCTGCAATTTGAACAGCGCAAGACAGTACGACATGCGCATAAAAATGCACTAGACAGTGAAGATCGATCAGCAGATGCCCCCAGAAGAGATAGATATGAAAACACTATTGGTTGCGATGCAAGCAAGTCTAGCTTTGATCAAATCGAAAATGGACTCTATGTGGTCTAGGCTGGAAGGGATGGCACAAAAACTGGAGAGACATGGTGGAAGGCTGCAGGAAGTGGAGCAGCGAATATCGCAGACTGAAGACTCGGGTAACTCGCAAAAAGCACAACTATCAAATATGGACAAAGTGCTAAAACTCATAGCTGCAAAAAATGAAGATTTAGACGCGTGCTCAAGGCGCAACAACCCGTGAATCATGGGAATACCTGAATCAACAAACACAGGATGTATGGAGTACTATGTGGAGAAGCTCTTGTCTGCACTATTTGGCGATGAATCCTTCTTTAAGGTATTTGCAGTGGAGAGAGCACATAGATATCTTGCAATGGGACCCAGGGGCCCCTGTATGCCCAATCATACCGAGGCTCCTGAACTACAAGGACTGAGACACAGAACTAAGACTAGCACAAGAACATCATACGCTGAACTTTGAGGGGAAAACAATATCTATCTACTCAGACTTTACTCCTATGATGCAGGATGCCAGACGAAAGTACACAACCGTGAAACAGAATTTACGCCAGGCATAGATTCCATATGCTATGATGTATCCTACCCGATTGAGAGTCACCTATAAGGGGAAAGATCGAATACTCGCTAACCTGCAGCAGACCTAGGACTTTTTTTTAAACATAGACATAAACACTCACAAAAAAGGTTCCAAAGAAACACAACCTAGGCTGGTATTGCCTACCTTGGATTTAGAATGAAGGTGATTATAAGGCCTCACTGCTGGGTCATATATGTACACTTGCGATATCCAGAGCTGCAGGCCACAAAAGACTAGAATGGCGCTACACAGTGTTCAGTTATGAGCAATCTGCTAAAGTTACCGATCACGCCCAGGTGCCCCTTATGTAAATGAGGGTGTCTCAGTCTGGCACTTGGAAGCCCCCACAGGTTACCCCTTTGCATTTGTAAAATTTACTGTGTTATTTAATAAGGATAGCTGATTATAAGGGAGGGACTACATATACATGGCGGGATTGGGCCGTTAGAGTGGGAGGTGGGTTGGACAGGGGAAAATGTACGAAGTTGTATGTTTTATTCTTAATATACAAGCAACACGACTGAGACATATGCATAGGCACAAGGATGGAGCAAGTGAACATTTAACATGATATAAATTCCATGGCACACGTGAATCACCAACACATAGCCAGCACGATTAAAACACCCACCCTGGAGAGACACTGAGATGCTTGACATGGAATGTACGAGGCTTGGGAGATCCTAGGAAACGCAGACATATTTTGGCGTACATATTTTAGGCACCATCACAATTACACGCAAAGGGGTTCCCTTTCGCCCCCAGGGTGCTATTAACGATGAACATGGATGATACACTATTATGTGTGGCAATCTTGGGTCCTGCCCTGTAATTATAGCTAATTGTTATGGGCCAGTCTTTTTTTTATAAGGTTTGGGGTTTCATAGTGGACATTGGCCCAGGAATGGTGATCAGGGTGGAGATTTCAATGTGGCATTAAACGATGCGCAAGACAGATCAGGCCCACCGCAAACAACACTGCCGCCAAACGCCTCCTAGACATCATGACAGACCACTTCCGGATTGACCCATGGAGGATGCTTATCCGCGAAATCCAAGAGGGTATGTTCTATTCTGGAGTACACAATAGCTGGTCCCGCATAGATTACTAGATTATAACCAAGATGATGGGCTCATGGGTGAAGGAGATAAGACACCTTACAAGAGCATACTCTGATCACTCTCCAGTGCTATTGGTCTTGAATTGGCCTACAGGTGCTGGCAGTGGTGCCTACTGACGACTGCACCCAGAGAGTTTAGTAGATGCGATGTTTCGGGCGGGAGTCGAAACAGGACATCTAAGAATTTGGTTGAAGAAATATTGGCCTTGCATCCTTGACTGGTGAAGTTTGGGAGGCATTCAAGGTCACAATAAGAGGTGTGTACATTTTAAAAGGCTGCGGAATATTTCGCGAGCTCCGAGGCAGACCTTCAAAGGGTGGAATCTAAGCTGACACAGCTTGAGTCACAACTGACTGCGACCTCTGCAGATGCGCTAACTAGTTTGAGAGACACATTAATGGAATACAAAGAGCTAGCAGAGAGGGAGTGGATACATAGGGGTAAACATGTGTAGGAAGTTGGCTCTGTATGTACTATTTCAAAGTAAGAAATAGCATGCACAGAGTCCAAGGGTTCCCCTTAGAGGTAAGATAGTGTCAAAAAGAGATAATTCTAATGTTCTATTTTGTGGTAGTGTGGTCGAGCAGTAGGCTTATCAGAGGGTAGTGTTAAGCATTTGTTGTACACACACAGGCAATAAATGAGGAACACACACTCAGAGACAATTCCAGGCCAATAGGTTTTTGTATAGAAAAATATCTTTTCATAGTTTATTTTAAGAACCACAGGTTCAAGATTTACAAACAATACTTCAAATGAAAGGTACTTCACTTAGGAACTTTAGGAACTTTGAATTAGCAAAATAGCATATACAGTTTTCACACAAATGGCATATAGCTATTTTAAAACTAGACAGTGCAATTTTCAACAGTTCCTGGGGGAGGCAAGTGTTTGTTAGTTTTTGCAGGTAAGTAAACCACCTACGGGGTTCAAAGTTGGGTCCCAGGTAGCCCACCGTTGGGGGTTCAGGGCAACCCCAAAGTTACAACACCAGCAGCTCAGGGCCGGTCAGGTGCAGAGGTCAAAGTGGTGCCCAAAACGCATAGGCTTCAATGGAGAAGGGGGTGCCCCGGTTCCAGTCTGCCAGCAGGTAAGTACCCGCATCGGAGGGCAGACCAGGGGGGTTTTGTAGGGCACAGGGGGGGACAAAAGTCAGCACAAAAAGTACACCCTCAGCGGCACAGGGGCGGCCGGGTGCAGTGTGCAAACAAGCGTCGGGTTCGCAATAGGTTTCAATGGGAGACCAAGGGGTCTCTTCAGCGATGCAGGCAGGCAAGGGGGGGGCTACTCGGGGTAGCCACCACCTGGGCAAGGGAGAGGGCCACCTGGGGGTCGCTCCTGCACTGGAGGTCGGATCCTTCAGGTCCTGGGGGCTGCGGATGCAGTGTCTTTACCAGGTGTCGGGTCTTTGAAGCAGGCAGTCGCGGTCAGGAGGAGCCTCGGGATTCCCTCTGCAGGCGTCGCTGTGGGGGCTCAGGGGGGTCAACTCTGGCTACTCACGGTCTCGTAGTCGCCGGGGAGTCCTCCCTGTGGTGTTTGTTCTCCACAAGTCGAACGGGGGCGCCGGGTGCAGAGTGCAAAATCTCACGCTTCCGGCGGGAAACGTATGTTGTTTCAAAGTTGCTTCTTTGTTGCAAAGTTGCAGTCTTTGAGGAACAGAGCCACTGTCCTCGGGAGTTCTTGGTCCTTCTAGATGCAGGGCAGTCCTCTGAGGCTTCAGAGGTCGCTGGACCCTGTGGAACGCGTCGCTGGAGCAGTGTCTTTAGAAGTGGGGAGACAGGCCGGTAGAGCTGGGGCCAAAGCAGTTAGTGTCTCCGTCTTCTCTGCAGGTTTTTCAGCTCAGCAGTCCTACTTCATCTTAGGTTGCTGGAATCTATATTGCTGTGTTCTGGGAGCCCCTAAATACTCGATTTAGGGGTGTGTTTAGGTCTGGGGGGTTAGTAGCCAATGGCTACTAGCCCTGAGGGTGGCTACACCCTCTTTGTGCCTCCTCCCTGAGGGCAGGGGGGCACATTCCTATCCCTATTGGGGGAATCCTCCATCTGCAAGATGGAGGATTTCTAAAAGTCAGAGTCACCTCAGCTCAGGACACCTTAGGGGCTGTCCTGACTGGCCAGTGACTCCTCCTTGTTTTTCTCATTATCTCCTCCGGCCTTGCCGCCCAAAGTGGGGTCGTGGCCGGAGGGGGCGGGCAACTCCAGTAGCTGGAGTGCCCTGGGGCACTGTAACAAAGGGGGTGAGCCTTTGAGGCTCACCGCCAGGTGTTACAGTTCCTGCAGGGGGAGGTGAGAAGCACCTCCACCCAGTACAGGCTTTGTTACTAGCCACAGAGTGACAAAGGCACTCTCCCCATGTGGCCAGCAACATGTCTGGTGTGTGGCAGGCTGCTAAAACTAGTCAGCCTACACTGGTAGTCGGTTAAGGTTTCAGGGGGCACCTCTAAGGTGCCCTCTGGGGTGTATGTTACAATAAAATGTACACTGGCATCAGTGTGCATTTATTGTGCTGAGAAGTTTGATACCAAACTTCACAGTTTTCAGTGTAGCCACTATGGTGCTGTGGAGTTCGTGCATGACAGACTCCCAGACCATATACTCTTATGGCTACCCTGCACTTACAATGTCTAAGGTTTTGCTTAGACATTGTAGGGGCATACAGCTCATGCACTTATGCCCTCACCTATGGTATAGTGCACCCTGCCTTAGGGCTGTAAGGCCTGCTAGAGCGGTGACTTATCTATACCTGTAGGCAGTGTGAGGTTGGCATGGCACCCTGAGGGGAGTGCCATGTCGACTTAGTCTTTTTATCCCCACTAGCACACACAAGCTGGCAAGCAGTGTCTCTGTGCTGAGTGAGGGGTCCCCAGGGTGGCATAAGACATGCTGCAGCCCTTAGAGACCTTCCCTGGCATCAGGGCCCTTGGTACCAGAGGTACCAGTTACAAGGGACTTACCTGGATGCCAGGGTGTGCCAATTGTGGAAACAAAAGTACAGGTTAGGGAAAGAACACTGGTGCTGGGGCCTGATTAGCAGGCCTCAGCACACTTCAAATCATAACTTGGCATCAGCAAAGGCAAAAAGTCAGGGGTTAACCATGCCAAGGAGGCATTTCCTTACACAACCCACCCGGCCCCCCAAACGAAAGAGGATGAGACTAACCTTTTCCAAGAGAGTCTTCATTTTCTAAGTGGAAGAACCTGGAAAGGCCATCTGAATTGGCATGGGCAGTCCCAGGTCTGTGTTCCACTATGAAGTCCATTCCCTGTAGGGAGATGGACCAGCTTAACAGTTTTGAATTTTCACCTTTCATTTGCATTAGCCATCTGAGAGGTCTGTGGTCAGTCTGAACTACAAAGTGAGTACCAAAGAGGTATGGTCTCAGCTTCTTCAGGGACAAAACCACAGCAAAGGCCTCCCTCTCAATGGCACTCCAACGCTGCTCCCTGGGGAGTAACCTCCTGCTAATGAAAGCAACAGGCTGGTCAAGGCCATCATCATTTGTTTGGGACAAAACTGTCCCTATTCCATGTTCAGAGGCATCAGTCTGCACAATGAACTGCTTGGAGTAATCTGGAGCTTTGAGAACTGGTGCTGTGCACATTGCTTGATTCAGGGTGTCAAAGGCCTGTTGGCATTCTACAGTCCAGTTTACCTTCTTGGGCATTTTCTTGGAGGTAAGTTCTGTGAGGGGTGTCACTATAGATCCATATCCTTTCACAGACCTCCTGTAGTACCCAGTCAAGCCAAGGAATGCCCTGACTTGAGTCAGGGTTTTTGGAGCTGCCCAGTCCAGAATAGCCTGGATCTTAGGCTGAGTGGCTGAACTTGGCCTCCACCTACAAGGTGTCCCAAGTAAACCACAGTTCCCTGCCCTATCTGGCATTTGGATGCCTTGATAGAGAGGCCTGCTGCTTGCAGAGCCTTCAAAACCTTCTTCAGGTGGACCAGGTGATCCTGCCAGCTGGAGCTAAAGACAGCAATATCGTCAAGATAAGCTGTACTAAAGGACTCCAAGCCAGCAAGGACTTGATTCACCAAACTTTGGAAGGTGGCAGGGGCATTCTTTAAACCAAAAGGCATAACAGTAAACTGATAATGTCCATCAGGTGTGGAGAATGCTGTCTTTTCTTTTGCTCCTGGTGCCATTTTGATTTGCCAGTACTCTGCTGTCAAGTCAAAGGTACTTAAGTATCTGGCAGCACCTAGTTTGTCTATCAATTCATCTGCCCTTGGAATGGGATGGGCATCTGTCTTGGTGACAGAATTAAGTCCTCTGTAGTCCACACAAAACCTCATCTCTCTCTTTCCATCTTTGGTGTGAGGTTTGGGGACTAAGACAACTGGGCTAGCCCAGGGGCTGTCAGAGTGCTCAATGACTTCCAATTACAGCATCTTGTGGACTTCCACCTTGATGCTTTCCTTAACTTGGTCAGACTGTCTGAAACTTTTGTTTTTGACAGGCATGCTGTCTCCTGTGTTCACATCATGGGTACACAGGTGTGTCTGACCAGGGGTTAGGGAAAAAAGCTCAGCAAACTGTTGCAGGACCTTCCTACAGTCAGATTGCTGTTGGCCAGAGAGGGTGTCTGTAGGAGGCTGGCCTGGTTTGTAGTGGTACCAAGGGGTACTTACACTCTGCACCAGGTCCAGTTATCCCTTATTAGTGTAGAAGAGGTGTCTAGCAGCTTAGGCTGATAGAAAAGGTAGCTTAGCAGAGCAGCTTAGGCTGAACTAGGAGACGTGTAAAGCTCCTACTATACCACTGGTGTCATATGCACAATATCATAAGAAAACACAATACACAGATATACTAAAAATAAAGGTACTTTATTTTTATGACAATATGCCAAAAGTATCTCAGTGAGTACCCTCAGTATGAGGATAGCAAATATACACAAGATATATGTACACAATACCAAAAATATGCAGTAATAGCAATAGAAAGCAATGCAAGCAATGTACAGTCACAATAGATTGTAATGAGAGCACATAGGTATAGGGGCAACACAAACCATATACTCCAAAAGTGGAATGCGAACCACAAATGGACCCCAAACCTATGTGAGCTTGTAGAGGGTTGCTGGGACTGTAAGAAAACAGCGAGGGTTAGAAAAATAGCCCACCCCAAGACCCTGAAAAGTGGGTGCAAAGTGCACCTAAGTTCCCCAGAGAGCACAGAAGTCGTGATAGGGGAATTCTGCAAGGAAGACCAACACCAGCAATGCAACAACGATGGATTTCCAGACAAGAGTACCTCAGGAACAAGGGGACCAAGTCCAAGAGTCACACTCAAGTCGTGAGTGGGCAGATGCCCAAGTAATGCCAGCTGAGGGTGCAAAGAAGCTGACACCGGATGGTAGAAGCTGTGGATTCTGCAAGAACGAAGAGGACTAGGAACTTCCCATTTGGAGGATGGATGTCCCACGTCGTGAAGAAGCTTGCAGAGGTGTTCCCACGCAGAAAGACCGCAAACAAGCCTTGCTAGCTGCAAGGGTCGCGGTTAGGGTTTTTGGATTCTGCTGTGGCCCAGGAGGGACCAGGATGTCGCCAATTGCGTGAGGAGACAGAGGGGGCGCCCAGCAAGACAAGGAGCCCACTCAGAAGCAAGCAGCACCCGCAGAAGTGCCGGAACAGGCACTACGAAGAAGAGTGAAACGGAGCTTACCCGAAGTCACAAAAGAAGGTACCACGACGCCGGAGGACAACTCAGGAGGCCGTGCACTGCAGGTTAGAGTGTCGGGGACCCAGGCTTGGCTATGCACAAAGGAAATCCTGGAAGAGTGCACAGGAGCCAGAGCAGCTGCAAATCACGCGGTACCCAGCAATGCAGTCTAGCGTGGGGAGGCAAGGACTTACCTCCACCAAACTTGGACTGAAGAGTCACTGGACTGTGGGAGTCACTTGGACAGAGTTGCTGAGTTCCAGGGACCACGCTCGTCGTGCTGAGAGGGGACCCAGAGGACCGGTGATGCAGTATTTTGGTGCCTGCGGTTGCAGGGGGAAGATTCCATCGACCCACTGGAGATTTCTTCTGAGCTTCTAGTGCATAGAGGAGGCAGACTACCCCCACAGCATGCACCACCAGGAAAACAGTCGAGAAGGCCGCAGGATCAGCGATACAAGGTTGCAGTAGTCGTCTTTGCTACTTTGTTGCGGTTTTGCAGGCGTCCAGGGCAGTCAGCGGTCGATTCCTTGGCAGAAGGTGAAGAGAGAGATGCAGAGGAACTCTGATGAGCTCTTGCATTCGTTATCTAAAGAAATCCCCAAAGCAGAGACCCTAAATAGCCAGAAAAGGAGGTTTGGCTACTTAGTAAGGAGGATAGGCTAGCAACACAGGTAAGAGCCTATCAGAAGGAGTTTCTGACGTCACCTGCTGGCCCTGGCCACTCAGAGCAGTCCAGTGTGCCAGCAGCACCTCTGTTTCTAAGATGGCAGCGGTCTGGAGCACACTGGAGGAGCTCTGGGCACCTCCCAGGGGAGGTGCAGGTCAGGGGAGTGGTCACTCCCCTTTCCTTTGTCCAGTTTCGCGCCAGAGCAGGGCTGGGGGATCCCTGAACCGGTGTAGACTGGCTTATGCAGAGATGGGCACCATCTGTGCCCATCAAAGCATTTCCAGAGGCTGGGGGAGGCTACTCCTCCCCAGCCCTGACACCTTTTTCCAAAGGGAGAGGGTGTAACACCCTCTCTCTGAGGAAGTCCTTTGTTCTGCCTTCCTGGGCCAAGCCTGGCTGGACCCCAGGAGGGCAGAAACCTGTCTGAGGGGTTGGCAGCAGCAGCAGCTGCAGTGAAAACCCGGGAAAGGTAGTTTGGCAGTACCCGGGTCTGTGCTAGAGACTCGAGGGATCATGGAATTGTCTCCCCAATGCCAGAATGGCATTGGGGTGACAATTCCATGATCTTAGACATGTTACATGGCCATGTTCGGAGTTACCATTGTGACGCTATACATATGTAGTGACATATGTATAGTGCACGTGTGTAATGGTGTCCCCACACTCAGAAACTCCGGGGAATTTGCCCTGAACGATGTGGGGGCACCTTGGCTAGTGCCAGGGTGCCCACACACTAAGTAACTTAGCACCCAACCTTTACCAGGTAAAGGTTAGACATATAGGTGACTTATAAGTTACTTAAGTGCAGTGGTAAATGGCTGTGAAATAACGTGGACGTTATTTCACTCAGGCTGCAGTGGCAGGCCTGTGTAAGAATTGTCAGAGCTCCCTATGGGTGGCAAAAGAAATGCTGCAGCCCATAGGGATCTCCTGGAACCCCAATACCCTGGGTACCTCAGTACCATATACTAGGGAATTATAAGGGTGTTCCAGTATGCCAATGTGAATTGGGGAAATTGGTCACTAGCCTGTTAGTGACAATTTGGAAAGTAATGAGAGAGCATAACCACTGAGGTTCTGGTTAGCAGAGCCTCAGTGAGACAGTAAGTCATCACACAGGGAACACATACAGGGCACACTTATGAGCACTGGGGCCCTGTCTGGCAGGGTCCCAGTGACACATACAACTAAAACAACATATATACAGTGAAATATGGGGGTAACATGCCAGGCAAGATGGTACTTTCCTACAGTGTCTGAATAGATCACTCCATCAACTGAGCCATCTTTTGGGTCTGTGGAGAGGAGATCAGGGAGAGGTTCACTCTCAGCTTCCTGGTCCTCATCTGTTACCATCAATAGATTCACATCTGCCCTGTCATGGAAGAGTTTGAGGCGGTTCACATGGATCACCCTTTTGGGGGTCCTGCTAGTGCCTAGGTCCACCAGGTAGGTGACCTGACTCTTCTTTTCTAGCACTGGGTAAGGGCCACTCCATCTGTCCTGAAGTGCCCTGGGAGCCACAGGCTCCAGAACCCAGACTTTCTGCCCTGGCTGAAATTCAACCATAGCAGCCTTTTGATCATACCAAAACTTCTGGAGCTGTTGGCTGGCCTCAAGGTTTTTACTTGCCTTTTCCATATACTATGCCATCCTTGAACGTAGGCCTAGTACATAGTCCACTATATCTTGCTTAGGCTCATGAAGAGGTCTCTCCCAGCCTTCTTTCACAAGAGCTAGTGGTCTCCTTACAGGATGGCCAAAGAGAAGTTCAAAAGGGAAAAACCCTACTCCCTTCTGAGGCACCTCTCTGTAGGCAAAAAGCAGACATGGCAAGAGGACATCCCATCTCCTTTTGAGTTTTTCAGGGAGCCCCATGATCATGCCTTTCAATGACTTGTTAAATCTTTCTACAAGTCCATTGGTTTGTGGATGGTATGGTGTGGTAAATTTGTAAGTCACCCCACACTCATTCCACATATGTTTCAGGTATGCTGACATAAAGTTGGTACCTCTGTCAGACACCACCTCCTTAGGAAAACCCACTCTGGTAAAAATACCAATGAGTGCTTTGGCTACTGCAGGGGCAGTAGTCGACCTAAGAGGAATTGCTTCAGGGTATCTAGTAGCATGATCCACTACTACTAGTATGTATTGGTTCCCTGAGGCTGTGGGAGGTTCAAGTGGACCCACTATTTCCACACCCACTCTTTCAAAGGGGACCCCCACCACTGGAAGTGGAATGAGGGGGGCCTTTGGGTGTCCACCTGTCTTACCACTGGCTTGACAGGTGGCACAGGAGACACAAAACTCCTTGACCTTCTGGGACATGTTGGGCCAATAGAAGTGGTTGACTAATCTCTCCCACGTCTTGGTCTGTCCCAAATGCCCAGCAAGAGGAATATCATGAGCTAAGGTCAGAATGAACTCCCTAAACTCCTGAGGCACTACCACTCTCCTAGTGGCACCAGGTTTGGGATCACTTGCCTCAGTGTAAAGGAGTCCATCTTCCCAATAGACTATGTGTTCCTGTTATTTTTCCTTTGGACTCTTCAGCAGCTTGCTGCCTAAGGCCTTCAAGAGAGGGACAGGTTTCTTGCCCCTTACACAACTGCTCCCTTGAGGGTCCCCCTGGGCCTAGGAGCTCAACCTGATAAGGTTGTAACTCCAGGGGCTCAGTTCCCTCAGAGGGCAGAACTTCTTCCTGAGAAGATAGGTTCTCTTTTTCTTGTTGTGTTGAAACTGGTTCCCCAGTTTTCTTTCCTTTTCTCTTGGAGGGTTGGGCCCTTTTTCCAGGCTCCAACACCACTTTTTCACCCTGAGCCTTGTACTGTGCCCTTGTCTTGACACACACCAGTTCAGGGATACCCAGCATGGCTGCATGGGTTTTGAGTTCTACCTCAGCCCATGCTGAGGACTCCAGGTCATTTCCAAGCAAACAGTCTACAGGGATATTTGAGGAGACCACCACCTGTTTCAGGCCATTGACCCCTCCCCACTCTAAAGTTACCATAGCCATGGGATGTACTTTAGTCTGATTGTTAGCGTTGGTGACTGGATAAGTTTGTCCAGCCAGGTATTGACCAGGGGAAACCAGTTTCTCTGTCACCATGGTGACACTGGCACCTGTATCCCTCAGGCCTTCTACACTTGTCCCATTAATTAAGAGCTGCTGCCTGTATTTTTGCATATTAGGGGGCCAGGCAGCCAGTGTGGCTAAATCCACCCCACCCTCAGAGACTAATGTAGCTTCAGTGTGAACCCTGATTTGCTCTGGGCAAACTGTTGATCCCACTTGGAGACTGGCCATTTTAGTGTTAGCTGGAACAGAGTTAGAAGTTGAACCTTTCTTGGGACAGGCCTTGTCTCCAGTTTGGTGTCCTGGCTGATTACAGCTACGACACCAGGCCTTTTTGGGATCAAAGTTTTTACCCTTGTACCCAAAATTGGATTGTGAAGAGGCTCTGGGCCCTCCCTCCTGAGCAGGTTTTTGGGGCCCTATAGAAGACTCTTTACTTTTTCCCTTGGATGTCTCAACACTCTTCCCCTGGGGAGTCTTTGTGACCCCTTTATTTTGGTCACCCCCTGTGGAAGTCTTGGTCACCCTAGTCTTGACCCAATGGTCCGCCTTCTTTCCCAATTCTTGGGGAGAAATTGGTCCTAGGTCTACCAGATGCTGATGCAGTTTATCATTGAAACAATTACTTAACAGGTGTTCTTTCACAAATAAATTGTACAGCCCATCATAATCATTTACACCACTGCCTTGAATCCAAACATCCAGTGTTTTTACTGAGTAGTCAACAAAATCAACCCAGGTCTGGCCCGAGGATTTTTGAGCCCCCCTGAACCTAATTCTATACTCCTCAGTGGAGAATCCAAAGTCCTCAATCAGGGTAGCCTTCATGAGGTCATAGGATTCTGCATCTTTTCCAGAGAGTGTGAGGAGTCTATCCCTACACTTTCCAGTGAACATTTCCCATAGGAGAGCACCCCAGTGAGATCTGTTTACTTTTCTGGTTGCACAAGCCCTCTCAAAAGCTGTGAACCATTTGGTGATGTCATCACCATCTTCATATTTAGTTACAATCCCTTTCGGGATTTTCAACATGTCAGGAGAATCTCTGACCCTATTTATGTTGCTGCCACCATTGATGGGACCAAAACCCATCTCTTGTCTTTCCCTTTCTATGGCTAGGAGCTGTCTCTCTAAAGCCAATCTTTTGGCCATCCTGGCTAGCAGGAGGTCCTCTTCACTAAGGCTATCCTCAGTGATTCCAGAGGTGCTGGACTCTCCTGTGAGAGAAGCAGCATCTCTGACTATCACATGTGGAGTCAGGGTTTGAGGAGCCCTGCCTCCCTAACTAGGACTGGAGGTGGGAATTCCTCCACTTCACTAGCTTCCACCTCTGGGAGGTCATCCTCAGAGGGGTTGTTCTTGGCAAACTCTGCCAAAAGCTCCTGGAGCTGTACTTTGGTAGGGTATGAACCAGTTCTAATCTTTTTGGTTTTGCAGAGAGACCTTAACTCTGACATCCTAAGATTCAGGTAAGGGGTGATGTCGAGTTCCATCACATTCTCTTCTGCATTAGACATTATGGGCCTGATTCTAACTTTGGAGGACGGTGTTAAACCGTCCCAAAAGTGGCGGATATACCACCTACCGTATTACGAGTCCATTATATCCTATGGAACTCGTAATACGGTAGGTGGTATATCCGCCACTTTTGGGACGGTTTAACATCGTCCTCCAAAGTTAGAATCAGGCCCTATATTTCTAAAAGTTTGAATACTTTTTAAGAATCTAAAACTATCTCTAGAACTTAATTCAAACTTTTACAAAACTTTTAAACTTTAAAAGAAATGCTAACAGGGACTAACACAAGGCCCTAGCAGGACTTTTAAAAATTTAGAAAAATAGCTCAAATTTAAAAAATCAGTTTCTAATGACAATTTTTGGAATTTAGTCGTGTGATCAGGTATTGGCTGAGTAGTCCAGCAAATGCAAAGTCTTGTACCCCACCGCTGATCCACCAATGTAGGAAGTTGGCTCTGTATGTACTATTTCAAAGTAAGAAATAGCATGCACAGAGTCCAAGGGTTCCCCTTAGAGGTAAGATAGTGGCAAAAAGAGATAATTCTAATGCTTTATTTTGTGGTAGTGTGGTCGAGCAGTAGGCTTATCAGAGGGTAGTGTTAACCATTTGTTGTACACACACAGGCAATAAATGAGGAACACACACTCAGAGACAATTCCAGGCCAATAGGTTTTTGTATAGAAAAATATCTTTTCATAGTTTATTTTAAGAACCACAGGTTCAAGATTTACAAACAATTCTTTAAATGAAAGGTACTTCACTTAGGAACTTTAGGAACTTTGAATTAGCAAAATAGCATATACAGTTTTCACACAAATGGCATATAGCTATTTTAAAACTAGACACTGCAATTTTCAACAGTTCCTGGGGGAGGTAAGTGTTTGTTAGTTTTTGCAGGTAAGTAAACCACCTACGGGGTTCAAAGTTGGGTCCAAGGTAGCCCACCGTTGGGGGTTCAGGGCAACCCCAAAGTTACCACACCCGCAGCTCAGGGCCGGTCAGGTGCAGAGGTCAAAGTGGTGCCCAAAACTCATAGGCTTCAATGGAGAAGGGGGTGCCCCGGTTCCAGTCTGCCAGCAGGTAAGTACCCGTGTCTTCGGAGGGCAGACCAGGGGGGTTTTGTAGGGCACCGGGGGGGATACAAGTCAGCACAAAAAGTACACCCTCAGCGGCACGGGGCAGCCGGGTGAAGTGTGCAAACAAGCGTTGGGTTCGCAATAGGTTTCAATGGGAGACCAGCGATGCAGGCAGGCAAGGAGGGGGCTCCTCGGGGTAGCCACCACCTGGGCAAGGGAGAGGGCCACCTGGGGGTCGCTCCTGCACTGGAGGTCGGATCCTTCAGGTCCTGGGGGCTGCGGATGCAGTGCCTTTACCAGGTGTCGGGTCTTTGAAGCAGGCAGTCGCGGTCAGCAGGAGCCTCGGGATTCCCTCTGCAGGCGTCGCTGTGGGTGCTCAGGGGGGTCAACTCTGGCTACTCACGGTCTCGTAGTCGCCGGGGAGTCCTCCCTGTGGTGTTTGTTCTCCACAAGTCGAGCCGGGGGCGTCGGGTGCAGAGTGCAAAGTCTCACTCTTCCGGCGGGAAACGTGTGTTGTTTCAAAGTAGCTTCTTTGTTGCAAAGTTGCAGTCTTTGTGGAACAGAGCCGCTGTCCTCAGGAGTTCTTGGTCCTTCTAGATGCAGGGCAGTCCTCTGAGGCTTCAGAGGTCGCTGGACCCTGTGGAACGCGTCGCTGGAGCAGTGTCTTTAGAAGTGGGGAGACAGGCCGGTAGAGCTGGGGCCAAAGCAGTTGGTGTCTCCGACTTCTCTGCAGGTTTTTCAGGTCAGCAGTCCTTCTTCGTCTTAGTTTGCAGGAATCTATATTGCTGTGTTCTGGGAGCCCCTAAATACTCGATTTAGGGGTGTGTTTAGGTCTGGGGGGTTAGTAGCCAATGGCTACTAGCCCTGAGGGTGGCTACACCCTCTTTGTGCCTCCTCCCTGAGGGGAGGGGGGGCACATTCCTATCCCTATTGGGGGAATCCTCCATCTGCAAGATGGAGGATTCACCTCAGCTCAGGACACCTTAGGGGCTGTCCTGACTGGCCAGTGACTCCTCCTTGTTTTTCTCATTATCTCCTCCGGCCTTGCTGCCAAAAGTGGGGCCGTGGCCGGAGGGGGCGGGCAACTCCACTAGCTGGAGTGCCCTGGGGCACTGTAACAAAGGGGGTGAGCCTTTGAGGCTCACCGCCAGGTGTTACAGTTCCTGCAGGGGGAGGTGAGAAGCACCTCCACCCAGTACAGGCTTTAAACTAGCCACAGAGTGACAAAGGCACTCTCCCCATGTGGCCAGCAACATGTCTGGTGTGTGGCAGGCTGCTAAAACTAGTCAGCCTACACTGGTAGTCGGTTAAGGTTTCAGGGGGCACCTCTAAGGTGCCCTCTGGGGTGTATGTTACAATAAAATGTACACTGGCATCAGTGTGCATTTATTGTGCTGAGAAGTTTGATACCAAACTTCACAGTTTTCAGTGTAGCCATTATGGTGCTGTGGAGTTCGTGCATGACAGACTCCCAGACCATATACTCTTATGGCTACCCTGCACTTACAATGTCTAAGGTTTTGCTTAGACAGTGTAGGGGCATAGTGCTCATGCACTTATGCCCTCACCTATGGTATAGTGCACCCTGCCTTAGGGCTGTAAGGCCTGCTAGAGGGGTGACTTACCTATACCTGTAGGCAGTGTGAGGTTGGCATGGCACCCTGAGGGGAGTGCCATGTCGACTTAGTCATTTTCTCCCCACCAGCACACACAAGCTGGCAAGCAGTGTGTATGTGCTGAATGAGGGGTCCCCAGGGTGGCGTAAGACATGCTGCAGCCCTTACAGTCCTTCCCTGGCATCAGGGCCCTTGGTAACAGGAGTACCAGTTACAAGGGACTTACCTGAGTGCCAGGGTTGTGCCAATTGTGGAGACAAAGGTACAGTTTAGGGAAAGAACACTGGTGCTGGGGCCTGGTTAGCAGGGTCCCAGCACACTTTCAAATCATAACTTGGCATCAGCAAAGGCAAAAAGTCAGGGGTAACCATGCCAAGGAGGCATTTCCTTACAGACATCAGTTTGTTTTAACGACTTTCCATGCCAAAGCGCATAGCCGCTAAGAACACTGAGATTGGTGCACCAGAGCTAAGGACCTGAAGGGAGAATCCCTGCCCCTAGAAATCAGTTCGCAAGCAGTGAGGATGGGTGGGTCGGTAAGGAATCTGCAACTAAAATATGTCTCTACCAGATATTTTGTTACCAAAGGTAAGTAACTTGTTCATCTGATAGAGACTTCTAGTTGCAGATTCCTTATCTTAGAATAGATACCCAAGCAATGCCATCCTCAGAGGTGGGCTGCAAACCAAGATCATACTTAAAAGTCCTGCAGGACCAAACAACCAAAGTAGCCGTCCCGATGGACCTGACTGTCCAGGGAGCAGTGTTTATCAAATGTGTGCAGGGACGCCCACGTAGCTGCCTGGCAGATATCCATGACAGGAACCCCGCATGCTAACGCAGTGGAAGCAGCAGCCGCTCTGGTGGAATGAGCAAGCAAGCCCTCAGGGGGATGCTTCTTGGCCAAAGCGTAGCACATTTTGATGCAAAGAAGCACCCATCGAAAGATGGTACATTTTTGCACGCCTGCCCTTTCTTCACACCCACATACCAGACAAAGAGTTGAATGTCCACCTGGAAATCTTTAGTACGATTAAGATAGAAAACCAACGCTCTTTTAGGGTCCAGACGGTGGAGTCTCTCCTCCTCATGGGAAGGATGTGGGGGTGCATAAGAAGTAGGCAGGGTCATGGACTGGCCTACATGAAAGGGCGTAATCACCTTTGGAAGGAAGGAAGCCTTAGTGCGCAACACCACTCTGTCAGGGTGCACAGACAAGTATGGGGGTTTGGACGAAAGGGCCTGAAGCAAGCAGAAGTCATGGCAACAAGAAAGACAGTTTTGAAGGTGAGGACCCATAAGGGACAACTGTGCATCAGCTCAAAGGGAGTGCACATTAAATAAGTAAGGACAAGATTGAGGTACCACTGAGGCATGATAAATGGAGTAGTAGGAAATAAATGGGTGAGACCTTTTAGAAATTTACTCACAATAAGAGATTTGAAGAGTGAGGGCTGATCAGGTAACCTAAGAAAGGCCTAAATGGCTGATAAATACCCTTTAAGGGTCACCAAAGCAAAGCCCAGCTGGGCCAAAGAAAAATGAACAAAAGAACCTCAGATAGAGGGACAGAGAGGGGATCAACAGATTTGTTGGTGCACCATGTCACAAATTCATGCCGATGACAGGCGTATACTGTTTTGGTGGAGGGACGTCTGGCTGCCAAGATAACATCACAGTCTTCTGGTGGAAGATCAAAAGTCATCAACTGGCGCTGCTCAATCTCCATGCATGAAGGCAGATATTGGACAGGTGTGGGTGCAGAACTGTCCCCTGCTGCTGCGACAGAAGATCCGCCCGAAGAGGCAGTCTGAGTGGAGGATTGATGGCCATACTCACTAGCTCTGGATGCCATACTCAATAGCTCTGGATACCATACTCGCCCGTGTCCAGTCCGGAGCCACCAAGATGGCTTGGGCCCGGGTGTTCCTGATCTTCTTGAGAACTCTGGGCAAAAGTGGCATAGGCGGAAAGGAGGCCGGAGTTCCACTCGAGACGAAAAGAGTCTCCGAGCGAGCGCCGCCTTGGAAACTCCAACGCGCAAAACAGCTGACATTGCACGTTCTCTGCAGAGGCGAACAGATCTAACCAAGGCTCTCCCCACTGCTGAAAGAGACCTTGTGCCACCTCTGGATTGAGATGCCACTGAGAGAACCCGCCAGATGTTGAACCACCAAGGTAATGCCCTGATGTTCCAGCCATGTCCAGAGACGTATTGCCTCCTGACAAAGGGTCCAGGACTCTACTCCGCCCTGTTTGTTGCAGTACCACATGGGAGTAGTATTGTCCATGAACACCTGCACTACCTTCCCTTTGAGAGAGGGAAGAAATGCTTTAAACGCATGCCTGAACGCCCGGAGCTCCAGAAGATTGGTATGGAGCCCAGACTCCGCCGGAGACCAGAGGCCTCTGATCTCCGCCTCTCCCATGTGACCGCCCCCACCCAGTAGCCGTCACGACAATCAATCTGTCACTATAGATAGATCTGGCTGGGGAAGGGAGAGGGATCTGCCATGGACCCAATGCGGATTCGAAAGCCACCACTGCAGGTCTTTCGCAGTCCCCTCCGAGAACTGGACCATGTCAGAGAGATTCCCCTGACGCTGCGTTCAAAGAGGGTGAAAGATCAGAATCATAGCCAGAATATCTTTGACTTGCTTTTCGAGAGGCTAAGCCCGAAACTGCACTGAGTCTAGAACAGCTCAGATGAAAGGGAGCATCTGAGAGGGAGTCAGCTGTGAGTTAGGCATGTTTACAGTGAATCCCAGCGTGTGCAGTAGACTCACCGTAGTCTGAAGGTGGGCGACGACTTTCTGGGGCGAGTCTGCCTTCAACAGCCAGTCGTAGAGGTAGGGGAAGACTAAGAACCCTAACCTGCGCAGATGAACTGCGGCCACCGCCATCACTTTCGTGAACACCCAATGGACGCTGGTAAGGCTGAAGGGGAGCACAGTAAACTGATAGTGCTCGTGACCTACCACAAATCATAGATAACGTCTGTGGGCAGGCAGGATGGGGATGTGGAAATAAGCGTCCTGCAAGTCCAACGCTACCATCCAGTCTCCTGGGCTAAAGGCAGACAGAACCTGAGCGAGGATGAGTAGTTTAAATTTCTTCTTCTTGAGGAAGTAGTTGAGGTCCCAAAGGTCTAGGCTAGGACGTAAGCCCTTGTCCTTTTTTTGGCACCAGAAAGTGGCAGGAATAACAACCACGACCTACTTCTGGCACAGGGACCTTCTCTATAGCTCCCTTGGCCAAGAGAGCCACAACTTCCTGGTGGAGAAGTGCCAAATGATCATCCGGGAGTTTGCTCAGTGATGGAGGCATGGCAGATTCAAAAGGGAGGGAGTAGCCCTTTCAAACGATCTGCAAAACCCACCTGTCCGTAGTGATGGATTCCCAGTGGGGCAGGTGATGGCGAATACTGACGCCAACTAGATGGTAGTGAGGGGAAAGACTAGGAGGCTGCAGCGGGCAGAGGTGGACTGGGCAGACCTCTGGTTCCCTGTCCCACGTCCATGAGGGATTCCCCATCCCCTGCCACGCAGCGGCTGAACAGCCTGGGTGACACAGTGGCTGGCTGGGGAATGCGACAGGGAGCCCCTTCCGTGGCCATGAAAGGGGCGAAAAGTGGGCTGCTGAGGGTGAGGGGTAGCGGAAAGACCAAGGGACTGGGCCGTAGCCCGGGAATCCTTGAATCTCTCCAAGGCCGAGTCCGCTTTGTCTCCAAAGAGACGGAAGCCATCAAAGGGCATGTCCATGAGAGACTGTTGGACATCCCCTGAAAAACCAGAAGTATGCAACCAGACGTGGAGTCTCAAGGCCACTGTCGTAGGAACTGATCTGCCCATAGAGTTGGTCGTGTCCTGCCCACATTGGATCGTGAACTTAGCCGCATCTCTCTCATCGTTGACAGCTTGAGAGACGATAGCATGGGCCTCCATCGGCATCTGCGGCAGGGCTTGCGCAACCGTATCCCGCAAAGAGTGGGTATAGCGGCCCAAAAGGCCTGCAGTGTTCACGGACTTCAGCGCGAGACTGGAGGAAGAAAACAACTTCTTCCCAAATTGTTACAGCCTTTCTGATTCCTTATCTGGGGGTGCGGAAGAGAATGCGCCTGAGGAAGAGGAAGTCTGGATGACAAGACTCTCAGGCATGGGGTGCTGGGACAGGAATTTAGGGTCGTTCGGAGCAGGCCAATGGAGTCCTATTCACGGGAGCCCTTGTGTTAGGTTTGGACCAGGTACTCAAAAGGACATCGGTGAGGGCTTCATTGAAAGGCAAAATTCAAATTGATTCAGTGTAATTACCTTCTATGGGTAAACATCGCACTGGTAGAAAAGCAGAAAATGGATGAAAATGCAAGAAAACTAACAACACCTTTATTACAGCAATAGATAAAAATGCTACGATATGGGCCTCAACGAACTGAATCACATGGTCTGCTTTAAAATACAAGTGAGCAAGAGCAGAAGGAAGATGCAGGATATTCTTCAGGTAACAGACCCCATAGGATGCTAGCTCCAGAAAATATGTAAATCTGACAATGGGTTATTGGAGCAGATTGATTAATTCTGTTAGTGAAGGTGAAACAAAATTAAGACATTTGCTGTTAGTATGGGACGTATGGACACTAGTCACAGGGAAGGGAGAGGAAAGTTGGGTATCAAAAAGCAAACACAACTGGATGCTGTCATGTATACCTTGTATGCTTCATCCAAAATTATTACTGTCGAACTTTACTAACAATTACAATATAACATTAACTACACCAACAGCGTTCTCACTAAAAACAAAATAGTATTCGATCATTATTTTATAGGTTTGCTAAAAAAAAACTCCTAAAGCATTTAGAAGGAAACCCAAATACTTTTACACAGTTGTGAGTGGATTTTTGCCCTAAAAGAGACGAGGAAGTACAATACAATTTTACTTTCCTGCTTTCCTTCCCTCTGTATGTTAACAAAAAGAACTGAAATGATTTGTACAAAAGCTTTTAACTCAAAATATAATTGCAACCAAATTACAATAATGGTACCAATTAAAACAATCCTGAATGAACAGTTTGTCATCTTAATGTTCGGATGGTTTATAGAATGATCTACTTAATTAGCTGAAATTGCTTTCCAGTGTGAGTATCAAATGTCGTTTGTTAAAAGTTGAGCGATTTGGGTAATAATTTAACAAAGCAATTTACAAAACACCAAGAACAAGCACCATTTTTTTTTCAGCTGAATAAAGCAAGCAGATGTGTCATCAAACTACTATAAAAGTAAATGAGGCCTTTTATTTGAAAAAAAAAAAAAAATTTACTACGTGTGATAAACACAATTTTCTAATTGTTTTACCAAATCAGAATTCTATACTAATACGGAAAACGTACACAATTTCAATACAGCCGCCATCAGTGTGTTGTAAATACATCATACTGTCAGCCGAGAAGTAAGAGGCTATCATTTAAAGGAATTGAAAGCAGGGAATGAAATGAAAATATAGTTTTGCCACTGACAGAAAAAGGCGAGGCAAGAATGTTGAGAGCCGTCATGCAGTGGTACCCCTGGGTTTAGTTAGATTGCTGGTGTCTCCCAGGCTGGGGCCATTTTAGCGATTTACCAAAAATGTTTATGATGATACCATAATATGGGCTTTCAAATGTGTACTGTCTTGGGGACTGTAGGCATTTGTATAGAATATGAGGAAAAACAACATTTTAATATGGCTACTGTTCTCAAGGTTCTCAATAGAACAGTATATCTGAATCAATGTGGAATAGTTTGACTGAAGAAAGGAAAGAAACTATTTATAGCATGATCTGGTACTGGAGCCAAGACACAGTACAACCAAACGTATACTTAAGGGGAGCTGTAGTTGATAACATTAAATAAACTTGCTGAACTATAAAAGCACTTAAGTAAAGAATCATATGCAGAGGGGACTATGAAAAGCACCTAAGAGCAGCAGAATTTCACACACACTTTCATGTGATCTTGCAGAACCAGAATTTCATACCCCTCAATGTTTTCCTGCAGAGCTCAGCCGCAGGTTGAGTTAGGAACATCTGAAAGACACAGTATCCACAGCTTTGAACACGCTCTGGCTGGCACTGCCAGGAGATCCACAAGCAGCGACAATGGCATGCTGCACTGCCAAAGGAGAACGCAGACATCAGACAATCTGCCCAGCACAGAGGGCACTCTGTGGTAAGATACGGATCGTTTGAAAGATTCAGCAGCTACAACGGAAGAAATCTTCAGGAAGGCTACAACTTTGGCAAGAAGGGCAAATATCTGCACAAAAAAATACCTCACTTCTGTCTGTAATTCTTCAAATATGAGAAGACCACCAAGACTCCACCAGGTTCCTGTTTAACGTGGTTGTTTTTCTTTCTTAATATGCAGCAGGCAAAGGATGTTACCAGACCAAGACTAACAGTATTATCAAAAAAAGGTTGCAACGTTCAGTTCCTTGTAGCGTCAACTGTAGACATTAACTCAAGAGACCATCAAAAGCAATAGGAAGAGAGAAGAAGGCCCACCAAATATCATCTTCTCTTGTCTCTCCTCTTCCTCTGACGGGATCCTCTGCACTATTTTTTCCCTCTCTCCCAAGCACGAAAGCGATCTTGATGTTGAAGTGGGAAATTTATTCAGAAAATGGATATGGACTTGATATTGGTGGAGCTGTGAAACAAGCTTGTCCATAAATTAATCAAATGCAGACTTGTCATAAAATAATTCCTAAGAGCAGCTAGAGTTTTTTTTTTTAAATGCTATATTGAAAGCACTTTAGAGCTCAAGTGAGCTCTGAGCCATGATCGACCTCCAAGATGCTTAGCTCAATACCCCAAGCAGACCTGGTCACCATACATTTCCCTAAGGACAGCCGCAAAACCGTAATCCATGCCCTGGTCACAAGCAGACTCTACTATGGCAACGCTCTCTATGCCTGTACCAACCAGAAGAACGTCTTGAAACTACACCACATCCAAAATGCCTCCGCCAGACTCATCATGGACATTCCCCGCCGTGAATATATCTCCAATCACCCAAGAGACCGCCGCCACTGGCTCCCTATCGAGAAGAGAATTAACTTCCAGCTCCTTATCCACGCTTACAAGGCCCTCCACGACCTAGGACCAGACTACCTCAACCACTGTGTCACCTTCTGCACCCTCACCAGACCTCTCCACTCTGCTCAACAAGCACTAGCCACCGTACCCGCATATGGAAGGCCTCATCTGGGGGGAGATCCTTCGCTTACCTCGTTGCAAAAAGCTAGAACGCCACTGAGGCAGACACCATCGCTACCCAAATTCAGGAAGGACCTTAAAACATGGCTTTTCCACTGAAGCTCAGAGGACAAACTCCCTTAGCGCCTTGAGACCCTTATGGGTGAGTAGTTGCGCTTTATAAACCCTGATTTGATGCATTTGTGAGGGTTTGATTTTTGTGTCCTGCAGTCTGATTGGTAGATTTAAGGTTTTCAGCTTGGACTGAAATTCATACTAAATACATTAACCAAGATCCTTACCCCTTTGGTGGGACCATAGCACAACAGGAAAATCACGATGCACCCTTATCTGAATAACTGATTGATACATCCTGTCCATGCCCCCCTCAAATGCAAAGGTGCAGGAAGACACAGCATTAAAATAGTTGGATTATACAGAATTAGCGTACCTGGCTCTTCTGGCCAAAACGTTTCTCATGACACTTTGTAGAATTATCTGAATTAATAGCAGAACCTTGAATGAAGAGGGGCAAATTTCAGGACTCAGCATGTTGTAGTCCCACTATGAAGGATTCCAAGTTGACTGATTATCCATCCATGGCAGACGATGTTATAAAATGGCAGGAGAGGTTATAAAATGCCCTACTATGTCAACATTTGTAACCTATTAAGAAAGAGTTCTAAGGTACTGGATTTGACTTGCATATCTCCTTGCAGACCCCATGTGTATTAATGCTACTGTGGATCTGACTCCACAAGGACTACCTCAATCATAATCAAATGCAATTTTGAAGACTAGAATCTCTGGACTTTAAAGTGAAGACTCCTGTTCCAGACAAAATACGGGAGGCCAAGGAATCACCCTGTCTACTACTGATTATTGTGTCAGAGGGCAACAGGGTACCCAGTTTGTCCACTGAATTGTAGATTCTACTGTAGATCTCAGATAACAAACATGAAGGCACTAGAAAAAAAGGTATTGAACTCAATAAGTGACTATTGAATCAAGCAAAACTTGAGTCCTTTTGGACTGCAGCAGAAGTTTTAACACATCCACTCCCCATTTCTGAAAAGTATACAGGAGCCAGCTCAATATACAAAATGCCGACACCAAGCTGCATAATGCAGATTCTACCTCTGTGACTTCGGTATGGAGAGAGAGCTGACTGCCAAGAGGAAAGTGGATGAAGATGAGATCAGTATGGAGCAAGCACGGTGTGAGAGAGAGCCACTCAAAAAGCAGCTCAGTCTGCATGAATGTGACAAGACCAGGCCCAACCCGTGAAGCCTGTGTGTTGGCCCAGCAAATTCTACCTCAGTGATCCAAATCTGGAGATATAGCTGACAGAACGGAACCCCTCAGGTCATATGCGTGAGGCAGACATATTCATCATTGCCACAATGCACGCACACCAAAATCACTCGATGTGGTAAATTATATACTGTGTGCAGAAATCTTGACATAAAAGACCAACAACAATAGTACGAAGATAATTATTGTACCTCATTTGCAGCTGAAGAGGGAATAAGGGCTTTACTGGAGAGATGTTACCAAAAAAAGACAGCAGTTTCGAGAGAGAAGCACCAGTAACACAGTGGCATGGATAACAGGAACTGGCATATACTTAGGAAGGCGGTATGAATTGAGGGCAAAAAGAGCATAGATAATAGAGAACCCCACCCTCTCCAGTCCCATGCCATAAATCAACTATAAGCAAACACTATCATGCACTGCTCACAATAAACCCAACGCTTAGATGTCACTCTGGTTTTGAGAGCAGGTGTACAAGATCATTTTACACATCATTCCAAGGCATAGATAGTTTCTTTAGTTGCATACGATGTTATGTAGCATTCTCATATTGGCATAGATATTAAAACAGTACACTGCTTCTGAGCAGTCAATTTGGCTCTCCTTACTGTAGCAAGCGCTGTGAAAGAGCCTAACAAACAGGTGACTTACCTCCTCTGCTTTCTGGTGGATAGTCTATCTAACCACAGATTACTTACCTGGTGATTATCCCCAGGCACAAGACTGGGTCCAGAAACTCAAAAAGCAGTGCTCTTGCACACTGGTAAGTGACATCATGCGTCTCAGCACCAACATCGTTCTACGCTAAAATGAAGATCGGAGGTGAATGTAAGGATCAATCATGCATACAGACATCAGTTTCTTTCATATGCGTGTCTGTCCACTCAGACACGGAGCCAAACAGCAGATTGGAACAAATAGTGTGCAGATTCAAAAACTGGGACCTTTTTAGATGGAAAAGGTGACCATTTCACAGAAGATTGAAGTGCAGTGAGGAATCTGCAGTTAGATGAAGTATCCACCAGAAAGAACTAGAAGAATTACCAATGATTAGTAACCTGCTCATCTAATGGATATTCTAACTGCAGATTCCTCATCTTGTGAACAGATACCAAAGCAGAACCTCCCAAGGTGGTAGGTCAGATAAAAATAGCCCTGCACAACAGAATAGGTGAAACATCCTTCCTGTCGGATCCGGCTGTGAAAGCAGTATTGATTTGTGAACATGTGCACTGATGCCCATGTAGCAGCCTGACAGATATCCAGGACAGGTCCTCTGTGTGATAAAGTAGTGGTAGCAGTCTTAGCTCTGACTGAATGAGCCCTCAGACCTCCTGGAGGCTGCTTCTTAGTTGATGCGTAGCAGATCTTAATACAGAGAACTAGACAATGGGAGGTGTTTTGTTTCTGCGTTGCCTTGCCCTCCTTTGCACCAGAGAATCCCAAAAAGAGCTGATGACTCACCCAATGTTCCCTGGTACAACAGATTTTTTTCAACATTCTCTTTATTGATTTTATAAACAAAGGGGAAGGGATATGGAAAAAGGGAAGTATTACAAACAAGCATTACCCAAATCAGATCTTTGATAGCAGGTGTTGGATTATACAGTCTCAATTGTGAGCTTTAAGACACTCAGGGGGTCATTCTGACTCCCGCCGGCCGCGGTAACCGCAGGGCCGGCGGGAGCCGCCAGAATACCGCTGCGTGGTCAGAAGACCGCCGCGGTTATTCTGGGTTTCCCGCTGGGCTGGCGGGCGACCGCCAGAAGGCCGCCCGCCAGCCCAGCGGGAAACACCCTTCCATGAGGATGCCGGCTCCGAATGGAGCCGGCGGAGTGGAAGGGGTGGGACGGGTGCAGTTGCACCCGTCGCGATTTTCAGTGTCTGCATGGCAGACACTGAAAATCTTTGTGGGGCCCTGTTAGGTGGCCCCTGCAGTGCCCATGCCCATGCCAAGTCTAAATAGTGTTATGGAGTATTGAAGTATAGCAAGAAGGGGCCAGGGCATACACAGCGCATCCTGGCATGGACTGGATGGAGTGCGTCAAAGAGGCACTGTTTGGGGGCAAGAATGGCTAATCGGAGATTCTAGAGAGCTAATGGATCAATGTGGGTGTGTGTGTGGGGGGGAGGGGTGTTCAAGGGAGCAGATTGTGTGCCCTTGGAGGGGGGGGGGTAACATGGTTAAGTTTCATACATGTAGTATCCCATGCTGGGGATATGGGTCATCAGTGAATCTGCTGGGGGTGCTTCTGGAGCCTTGAGATATGCTCTATGGAGTATGTGAGATTGTATGTTTTTAAAGCACGTTCCAAACTATAGTGTGTTGAAATTCCAGCGCCCTGATCTACTCCTTGTTGTGAAAAACCCTTCCCACTTCATCCTCCCAGATAGCTGGAGAGGAGAAAGTGATATATTAATGTGGCTCTGAAGACCCTTGTAAAGCCACGTAATAAGGCAGCGTCCATTCCACATGATTAGCAAAGTCTGCAGTACTGTGTGCATGGGTGGCTCTTCGTCTCTGGTTCCCCATAGGCAAAAGACGGTGTGGTGTAGGTGGTGACAGGTGAAAAATCAGCCTGCAGGCAAGTCCTAGTCGGTCTGAAGTTGAGGGAATGGGAGGAGATGGCCATCTGAAAACAAGTCCATGACTGTAGTGATCAAGCTATTGTGCCAATGCTGTAGTATGGTGGTAGTGTAAGTGCTTGTTCAGCTCAGGAGGCCCACCAGGGATTGAAGAACGTCTTGAGAAGGGTCACTGGGAGATTAAGAGAAGACATGGCAGCATTATTATTTTGGATAGTGCAATGCATCCCGTGATGGCCAGTGGCAGTTTGATCCAGAAAGAGACCAGGGATTTCATCGAAGTTAACACTGGGCATTGGTTTCCCTTGTATAGATCCGTGGGGGAGTGATATAGGCAGACACCAAATATCACATTGCAGAAGCATTAAAGGGAACAGGGATGCCGTCTATGCTCAGATCTGTCGGGAACAGGGATGCCGTCTATGCTCAGATCTGTTGAAGGGAGGGTGGCATGAAGGAGAAAAACAGATGATTTACTCCAGTTTACCTTGAATCCCGATGCCTTTGCAAAGGACCACAGGGCAAATAGGATCGAAGTGGGGACTATTTGGACATCATGCAGGTACTGGAGAAGGTTGTCCACGTGACACTGCATGTGTCCTGTCCGAGAGGGGTATTCCCCATTGGTCTCCGCTCAATCAAAGTAGGGCTGCTAGGGGTTCCATAGCTACCGCAAAAAAAGTGGTGAAAGGGGCATCCTTGTTGTGTGCTGCATTTGATCTTAAGTACGTCAGATATAAGTCTGCCCACCCGCACCCTGGACAGAGGCTCAGTATATAAGAGCCATGTGTAGGCCAGTAGACGGGGACCTACACCCACCAGAATAAGGATATGGAGAAGGTAGGGCCACTCTAGGGTGTCAAAGGCCTTTTTCAGATCGAGAATCAGGCAGAGCGAGTGGGGACATCTGTCCTGTACTTGGTCTTGTACATGAAAAAACCGGCACAGGTTGTCAGATGTACTTCTTCCCAGCACAAATCCGTTTTGGTCTAGGTGTATAAAATCTGGTAAGATTTGTGTGTATCTGGCGGCTTGGATCTTACCCAGATTTTTATAATCTGCCCCTTCTTTGGCGATGGGCAGTAGGATGATACATTTGTAGGGTCTCGGCCAGGTTTGGGGACTGACACCAGGAGCGATTCCCACAGTGAAGGTGGCAGGCAGACAAGTCACTGGGCCTCTTTATACATGGTTGGTAGGATGGAGGGCAAGGGTGGCAGCAAACAAGTTATAGTATTCTATCAGGAGACCATCTAAGCCAGGGGTTTTATTCTTGGCTAGGTCCTGAATTGCCTGTTTTACATCATCTGTGGTGATGAGGTGTATCCAGGGCCGTTTCGGTGGTGGAGTCAATCTGTGGCAGAGGGAGGTTTTGATCGCTGTCTCAGGGGACATCCCTTGCGTGCAATATACAGAGGAGTAATATTCATGGAAAGCGGATAAAATGTCTGATTGTGTGAGTAATGGGGTCTCTGTAGGGGATTGGAGTTCGAGGATAGGGGTCTCTCTTGCCACCCTCCATATGCCTTCTAGTCATGTAGGCAGAAAGGTTGTAGCAACGGAGGCGCTCAAACAGGGAGACATGTTGCTGCTTGCGTCTACCAGAGCAGAAAGACAGGAGGGATCCCGCTCAGCCGGCGCTCCAAAGAATGTATGCAGTGTTCTGCTTCTTCAATTTCCCTGTCTAATACCCAGCGTTCTCCTATAATCTCCTGAAAGCAGTGGTCGCGGGGGACCACCTTAAACGCATCCCATTCAAGGAGCCTGTTGGAGGCTGTGCCGGTGTTTGTTTTAAAATGATTGCGGATATGGTTAGTCTGGGTTTCCCAGAGTACAGGAATTTTGAAGCAATAATGGGGAGATGCAACGTAGGAGTTGGGGGGGGGGGGGGGTGAGGGGTGCGCCACCGAATGTCTAGGACAAGGGCATCGTGGTCAGAGACCACCCTACCAAAAAAGTCAGCTTGTATGAGCATAGGGGTAAGAGAGTGAGAACACAGAATGTGACCTAGACGGACATAAAAATCATGGGTGGGGAATAAAAGGAGTAAAGTCAGATTGTGGGATTGAGGGACCTAGAGGTGTCTACCAGCGGCCAACTTTGTGTCCATTCTGTGAACCTAGATGCCAGTGAGATGAGTGGGGGAGAAGCGGAGAAGTGATGGGAGAGCATGGTCAAAGTTGACATCAAAGACGCAATTATAGCCTTCCCCCTGTATCCAAGAAAAGTGTTTTTTTGGGGTTAAGATTGTGGATAATGAGGTTCAGAAGGTGTCCTGATCTACATTTGGTGCATATATGCACCTGATTAGTACAGGAGTGCCATTCAGATGCCAGTCAATAAAGACAAACCTGCTTTCCTTGCCTGTGATAACATCAAGCGCAAGGAAAGGAGCTCCCGGGCGAATCCAAACCAGGGCTCCCCTTGCATAATCTGAGTAAGTGGTTGCGAAATTGGAGCCTTGCCAGCTCTTTTGGAGTCGGGGCAATTCTGCAGATGTATGAGTTTCCTGTAGGATAACTATATGTGGATGCCGTTTGTTGTATGAGTAGACAGAGTAGCATTTTCGGGCTGTGTGCATGCCTTTGACATTAAGTGTAAGGAAGCAAGTGGTGGAGTTAAGTGTCATTGTCGGGATGGTGAGTTGTGTTTTTGTTCTGGAGGTATGCAGGAGGATCGGCTACAACCTCTGTGTAGCAGGAATGACTTGGGTATAGGGTAGTCCCATGACATGAGAGTGTGGACTGGGAAGAGTGGTGGAAGGCAGGTCAGGTAGAAACATACTGAGCCCTCTGCAACAAACAAAACACCGGAACCACTGAATAGTGAAAACAATCGTAATGTGCCGGGGGTACCCAGGGAGCTAGACTAAGGGGTAGGAGAGCTAACCAAGATGTCAAAGTGTGCCAGCCTGAGGGGGAGAAGTTGACAGACAGTGGGTTCGCAGGCGTGCATGTAATATAGAGGTCTAGAAATCAGCTGTGTATAAGTAGATTTTGTGTGCCATATCTATCTAAGAAAGAGGGGGGAGTTTCATGGTCGTTTGGGAGGGGTGGAAACCCTAAATTGTTGTTTCTGCCATTTGGGGGGTCACCAGTGTGAGGGAGAGAAATGGATGGGTGGATCCCGGAGACAAATCTGAGTTGCCATCTGAGGAGAAAATGTGAGGGCCACTGTTCACGTCCGAGAGGGCCACCTCTGAGTTCAGTTGTGCTGCTGCCTCCAGTGCTTCGCTGTGGTCTCTATGATTTGTTACAGGTTCGGGGCTGCAACCAGGGGTGGCCCCGGGGCGATGAGTGGGATAGTCCTTTGGGATCAGGCTGCATGTTTTCTCTTAGTCTTGACACTTGTCTGGGCCCTGGATGGACGGCATGGCAGGGAGGTGCCTCAGTGTTTGTCAGTCCAGTTCCATACTTTTTTTGGGGTCTGTAAAAAAGAGTTTCTCTTTGGTGCATAATCTTCAATTAGACTGGGAATAGCAGGGAGTATTGGACTCCTAACTGCCGGGGACATTTCTTGGCCCCTGAGGGACGTTCTGCGGTGGCATTGTACTGCAATGGTGTAATCAGGGAGCATGGAGCATTCTCGAGTATGAGCAGACCTTTCAGACGTGCGGCCCACAAGATGGCATCATGGTTTCAGTTATTGAGCAGTGAGGTTCTAAGACGATATAGGAGCGAAATCAAGTGTCTAGCAAGTGGAGTGGATCTGACCCCTCCACTCCTTTCGGCAGGCCGAGCGATGATGCGCACACTGCTTCTATGGGAATGACCTTCAGCATCGTCCTTGCAGTCTTCAAGGTTGCGGACTCTTTCCTGCAGGTCTCTGATGGCTTCTGAGTTGTCGGAGGTCTGTGGTTGTATAACAGCGAGATTCTACTTACCCTTTGCCATGCGCTCCTTGAGTTTCCGGTATCGTCTCTAAAGGAGGTAGGTTCAGTGACTGGTGTTCCCAGAGTCGTCTCCATGGACTTTCATGAGTTTTCAATGACTGTTAGTATTTGATCTAGGTGGTCCTGTGGTGGCTGCGGGACGGTGGCAGAGTAGAACTGGAGGAGAGTGTCTGGGATTGTCGAAAGGGGGGGGGGGGGGCCTGGACACAGAGTCTTATGTGTTGATGCAGAGGTCTTCGGGCATCCCATGGCGCTAGCAATGAATTATATCCCCTTTGATTGGTATTAGACATTTGTGAGGTTTCCAAATTCTCCTGTTTGACAAGATCAGATGAGTACTTCAATGTGCCAATGCTTGGGGGGGGGGGGTGGGGAGGTTGGTGAAGTGGTGCAGAGAGTCCATGTAGCAGTAAGTTTATCAGAAGCTCCACCTAAGCGGCACAAATGGCGCTATAGTAGTTGAGTTGGTTTTCACATCAGCACCCCTAGGCCAGTCAGGCAGCCCCCGTCGGCCACACTGGTCCAAGGCAGCATTGTGAATGTATGGGTTGGGGAAAAAGTCTTTACAACTTGATGCCTTTACCAGGCATTTATTAACACACAAGTTTTTACCACATATAGACCTTTACCACAAATGCCTTTACCACGCATTTAAGGTAAGTATGGGGATTTGGAGGGGTTCCCCCCCCAAAAAAATATAAATTAAATATATATAAACATATATACTTATTTAAACTTACCATACAAATACTTAGAAAAATAATGTGTGGTAATGGCATGCGAGGTAAAAGCATATGCATGCTAAATATTTGCGGGGTAAAAAATGCGTTTTAAAGCCATGCAATGTTCTGTCATACAACCCATGGGTTGGCCCCACAGGGTAAGAGCAGCTGTGTTCTCCTGTCAGTATTGTGTGTCTCTCAGGAGCTTTGATATCTGGGAAATTCTTCAATATCGCCAAGAGGTGGGCAGGCCTCTGACTGGGGCCTAAAGCGTGGGCAGCAGCAGATCATGGCTGCCAGGTGGCCCCCTCCCAAAAGTCTGAGTTGTTGTGGCTGGGGAGCCCTAGAGGTGGGTGCGAGAAGTCTGAAGGAGGGGGACAAATTCCAGCGCAGAGTCCCTTCTCTTGTGTCAGCCCATCCAGACATTCCACTGAAGTGGGCTTACGCTGCTCCACGTCCTGCCACCCGGAAGGCAATACCACCCGGGCAAGTACGGCTTCAGGTCAGGTTTGATTGGACGGTCTCAGGTGGGAGTCCCGTTTGGACCTCAGGCTGATTCCCGAGAGGGGGAGGGGATTGTCAGGCCACCAGGATGGACGTGACCACTCCAGTTGCCCTGTGTCATCAACCGGATCAATGGGGGCTGCAGGAAGCAGCTCTCGATGTGAGGGGTGAGAACAGCCCGTGGATGGAGGAAGCGGTCACTTCTCAGGGGGCTACAGCAGATGGCGGTGAAGGCTGTGCGGCTGCCATGTTGGTAGCGGCACAGCAGCAGCATGTCAGGGCAGCAAGGTGTCTCCAGGCAGTGCACTGTCCAAGTGCATTTGGAGCTTCAGGAGGGTCTTGGGGCAGCCTCTTGACAAGGATCTGGGCCAATTAATTGGGTGGTAGGCATGGAACGTTACGCCAGTGCGTCTGCCATCTTCACTCGCTTGTCCACAATTCAAATAATGTAAAGCTTGATGCTTTCTTCTGAGGAATGAAGCAGAGCAAAGAATGTTCGAAGTGTAATGGTTGTCTGACAGGAAGAGGCATCACCACCCTTGGGAGGAAAACTGCTTGAGTCTGTAGCAGCAGTTGGTCCGGAAAAAAGGTGGTATAAGGAGACTCAACTGAGAGAATTTGAAGCTCACTCACATTGCATGCCGCTGCTTTTTCAGGTACAAAGCCGGTTTTCAAGATATGCAGGCACAATGGACAATTGTACAATGGCTCGAAAGGGGTTTATGAGGCAAGTGAGAATCAAATTGAAGTTGCACTGTGTCATCACAAAGGGCTTTGGAGAATCCATCTGTTGGAAACCTTTTAGAAAAGGCATCACAACGAGTGACTTGAACAAGTACAGCTGGTCCGGTAAATGTAAAAAGGCTGGAAGGGTTGACAAGAAACCTTTAACAGTGTCCACGGCAAGGCCCTGAGGGCCAAAGATAGAATAAACTATACATTAGAAAGTTTGGGCCTGCAATGGGTCTATCTGGCGGGTGCCAAAACAAACCACAAACCTATCCCATATTTTCATGGACAGGTGCATGGCTGCCATCATTACATCAACGACTTCAGAATGTTGAAATAGATCAACTGTTGCCACTCAATCTACACACACGAAAGAGCAGATTGGTGAGGTCCGGTTGGAAGACCTTGCCCTGCTGCTGCGACAGAAGATTCTCCTGAAGTGGTAGCCTGAATGGAAGACAGATGCTCAGGTCTTGAAGTTCCAGGTACTGCACTCCCCATGCCCAATTCAGAGATGCTAGTGTTGCGTAGGCTCTCACTATTCTAATGAGGCTACTGGATTTGGGTGCCAGAATCACTCGTACTGTGGGGGACTGAGTCTGAACCCACTACAGGTGACACCTGTCGGCCTAATCTGGGTTTTACTTCAGTTAACTAGCAGTGCCTCATCTCTACCCAAGAGCAGGGATGATTGGGTAGCCGAGCGCATGCCACCATGACTCCTCAGGGAAATCGTGGTCACTTAGATTGCATCAGTTTCTCTCAGTTACATTAGTCTCACATATATAAGGACAATCAGAGGCAGTATATGTTTCAATAAGGTTTTAATGAAGCAACTGCATCTTAGATAAAGCATGTACTGCAATAACTAGGACGATGAAGCATGACAGGATTAAAATTATGACACGAGAGTAAAGCATAAAAATAATGCTACCATATTGTTACTAGAATCATTAAAATAATTCCTACCTAGGATATGTTAGAGCACAGCATGTTAAGCTCTAGTTCTGCCCTTCAGGTTCCCCTGGGAAGACATCATCCCTCACACCTGAGAAAGAGGCCTGTAGTCTACATAAGCAGCTGTAGCGAAGCATTCAGCAATCACCATACAGTCATGGTCATCTGGCTAGAATCTCCCTCTAATATGTATGGGACAGAGAAGTGTTTTTATAATAAAACAGCTGATGTTCTGAGAAAATGTCCCTACGTAAGGATGTGTATGTTTCTATGAACACTAGAGACAAAGCGTTACCACGTTTACCGGCAACCTATCTTACTGTAGGCTTGAGAAAAGCACAGAGTGAAAGAAATGTCTTGTTTAAGAACGCAGTGCTGACCTAGGCAAAGAACAACTAGACAGAGATAAATAAAACAAGGCTGCAAATGTGGCTATTGTTAAAATAATAAACAAAGCTGAATAAAATATATCTAGGTTAAAGTGCACAGCAGCAGGCAAAGTGTATGAAGCTATAACTAAAATGGCTACAGAACACTAGGATGACCTGGATTGAGTCGTACCTGATCTTCTTCAGGACTCTGGGCAGGAGAGATATAGTATAATATATAATGGCAACAAAAAATCCTAACTAGGGCCGCACACTCCCCTGTACCTCCAAGTTATACTAAATGGTGCTCAAACACAGGAAAACATATTTGTTGCCCAATATGTGTACTGAAATAAGAGAAAACTTACGTCAGTAAATGTATGTATATAAAAAACCTCCTGTGGATCACTCAGAAACAAAAATAGTTAGTAAATGTTAAGTGTTTCGATACAATGGATATATATAAGTTCTAAAATAGTTTGAACCATCATAGAGTCAAAATAATATTATATTAAATGAATTAAATGTGGCAAGGACATATATCAATTATTTAATACAGGCTAAATAAAACATACAAGAAAAACTGACAACAAAACACAAAAATCAATTATTCAAAGTCTATAATGATGCAATCCACATTAAAGCAACTCAGTCCATCCAATGTGTTTCATTTGTCTGCTTGTAAATCAGAGATTTCATCTCCTAATTTAGTCCATCCAAGGAAGATGTTGCTTGTAATCATAGGAATCAACTTAATAGAATCTCCGGACCAGCCGACCCGTGTTTCGTACAAAATATGGACTTTATCAAGGCTGTAAATACAAATCAATCAGTACCAGTAAGACTTTATTTCCATGAGACTATCGGTATACTCAGAACATTCAAGGAATCAGTCATCTCCAGGGCAATGTAGTAGACCCCATGTCAATTTGTTCTCAAAAGGTGCAAGAGGGTCCTTGACGATCCATCGTCGTATTCGGAAAATAAACAAGCAGATATAGTCTCATGCTCCACTACTTGTGGAATGTGTCTCAGAAAAAGTGCCTCTTGGAAACTCCAGAGTGCAAAAGTGCTAACACTGCACATTCTGGGGAGACATAGATGCCAGGATTCTTCCCAACGATGGAAGATGCCCTGCTGCTGGAAGACACCCCAGTTCAACTTTCTGTGTAACTGCCATTTGTGACCTGCTAAGCATCTGCAGCTAAGCTTGCCCTGGCTGGCATTTCAACATCTTGCCAGGTGGTGTCTCACCAGGGAAATTCAAAGCCGAATCATGGTTGTCAGAAAGACCTTCAGCGCAAAGGGAATCGCCCATAGCTCCACTAGATTTATGTGTTTCCACAGACCCGCCCCCAGTGCTCTTCAGGAACCGCATGTACCATCAGTGCAACTTTTTAAGCAGAAAACCACTTATCAATGCCATCTACCACCACATAACTGGGCACCAAATCCTTCGGTATACAAACCTTCTTTTCTCCATCATGTACTGTATGGATATTGCCACCATCACTGCTGGAATCAGGCAGCCAGAAGTTGTTCCTTTTCTGCTCAGGCTCTTCCAGCTCCTCCTTCAGCCTTCCTCTCCTCAGCCTTCATTTTCAATGTTGCCAACTGCAGCTGGAATACTCTCTTGGGGTCAGACCATGACTAGAGGCACTGCTTCCTGCCCTCACAGGTAGCACAAATCCAGGTGTGTCAAACTCAGTTGCTGCAGGTATCTCCACTTGGGGGGACTCTTCACATGCTCCCCCAACTCATCACCCTCTTGGGAGCGGGATTCTGCCCAGGCCATCAGTGCCATTTGGTACTCCACCCTCTTGGTGGATGCTCGGGAAGGTAACCCCACCCATTTGCAAAAGCTTTTCAACTGGTTAACTGTGAACTCCTCCAGCTCAAACTCCTTAGCTCCACTTGTAGAACCAGCCAGAGACGTGATGTAAAGGATGTAGTAAAAATGCAAAGCAGGGAAATTTGCAGAAAAAGAAAAAAACCTGAAAAAGTCTTTAAATGTGCGTAGGTAGTGTACACATAGCCATTGTGTGGCACTGCACAAACACCAATATTAGAAATTAGGTCTCTAGTTGGCAGAGGTATGCACTCTATCCAAGTAGGGACCACAATCCTAGTCAGGATAAGTCACAACACAACCTAAATTATCCTGTGCTCACCCTCCGGTAGCTTGGCACAGAGCAAGGAGACTTAACGTAGAAGGAAATGTGTACAGTATTTGTGCAATAGCTCATAAGTAAGTAACACATTGGAAACACCACAAAAAGTACTCCACACCAGTCTAGGAAAATAGATATTTATCTGAATAAGATGAAAATGACAAGAATCCCATATGCACAAGTTAAGGTATCACTTTTTAGAATTCAGGCAAGTCTTAATCCATAGGAATCAATGGGTGTATCTTTTTAGCACAGAGTACCTGGGATGCATAAAAAATAATGAAGCAGAGGGCCACAGAGCAGGTGATGCATCGGAAAGTAAAGGGATGTGTCGATTTTTCTGGCGCACCGGAGGTGATGCGTTCATTCTTCCCTTGCAGGCAAGGTGATGGGTCGATTTCTGAGTGTGCAGCATTGGCTCCTTACTGTGGTGTGGGGATACTTTGACGCCCAGGAACGATGCGTTGAAAATCAAAAACGCGCTGTGAGGGTGAAACAGGGGCTGTGGCGATTTTCCAGCAGCGACACGAGCACCGCATCAATCCTGCAGGCGATGCGTTGATTTTTGCAGGTGTTGCATCGATATTCCAGCACAGTGGATTTTCTCTCTCTGGTGAAGTCTTTGAGGGCCCTGAGACTTCTTAACAGGAGGCAAGCTCAGTCCAAGCCCTTGGAGATCACTTGTGGGGGAAGGCAAAGTCCTTCCAGCAGAATCAGGAAGCAGCAGGGCAACAAGCAGGAGAGCAGTCCTTCCAGTCAAGCAGTGCAGATGAGTCCTTTGGACAGCACAACAGTCCTTCTGAAAGAGTCCAGTTGAAGGCCAGCAAGGGCCTGATTTGAGGGGGGGGTCACAGACCCAGTATATATACACAAATGTGCCTTTGAAGTGAGGAGACTTGAAAGAGTGGTTCTGAAGTGCACCAGTTCCCCTTTTAGCCCAGTCCTGTCTGCCAGGAGATCTGTGTGTGTTCAGGCCACTAGCCTTTGAAGTGTGGGAGCCCCTCTACCCTTCATGCCCAGGACGACCAATCAGTATGCAGATGCAGCTGAGTGCCCTGTGTTTATGGCTGTCTGGGTGGAAAGCAAAAGGGAAGCGGTTAACCAGCACAAACCAGACATGGATTACAGACAGGCTGTAAGACACAGAGAGCAGTAAGTGTAGAGAAATGCCTACTTTCTAAAAGTGGCATTTGTAAAATAGTAATGTTAAATCCCACTTCATCAGTAAGCAGGAAGTCTCACTATCATTCCAACCACACTAAACATGATAATGCCACTCCTATCAGGGCACAAATGACAACTTTAATGTATATAAAGGAATTCTCAATGTTGGCCTATGAGAGGAGCAGGTTTCACAATAGTGAAAAACAACTTTGGGTGTTTTCACTTCCAGGACATATAAAAATTAGAAGTACATGTCCTGCCTTTTACTTACATAGTACCTGCCTTATGAGCTACCTCAGGCCTACCTTAGGGGTGGGCATATGTAATAATAGGGGAGTTTAAGGCTTGGCAAGTAGTTTTAAATGCCAAGTCGAAGAGGCAATGAAACTGCACACACAGGCCTTGGAATGGCAGGCCTGAGACATGGTTAAAGGGCTACTTATGTGGGTAGTACACTTGCCAGGTCAAAAAACTGCGCACACAGGCTCTGCAGTGGTAGGCCTGAGACATGTTTACAGGGCTACTGTAATGGGTGGCACAATCAGTGCTGTAGGCCCACTAGTAGCATTTAATTTACAGGCCCTAGGCACATGTAGTGCACTTTATTAGGGACTTAAAAGTAAATTAAATATGCCAGTTGGGTATGAGCTAATGTTACCATGTTTTAGGGAGAGATCACAAGCACTTTAGCAAAATGAGGTCAGAAAAGGAGATGGAGGAAGGCAAAAAGTTTGGGGTGACCCTTCAAAGAGGGCCATTTCATTCCCCAGTCCGGAAGTATGGCGTCCGTCGCCCCATTAACCCTATGTGGTGTAGGGAGAGGGGTTTGCTACTGGTTGACCGGCCTGCTGTTGAGCACCCACCATTGCCAATCTCTTGCAGTCTCCTCTAATACTTTGATGGAATCTGACAAGTTCTCCTGGTGCTGGACCCAGTGAGATTGCAGATAGCACTGCAGAGTCCACATATGTCATTGAGCATAGTCAGCAAGCAGGATGCAGGAGGCAAGCAGGCCAAGAAGCCTCAGAGCCGTCCTAACTGAGATCCAGGACAGAGGCTGAAACACTGGACTGAATGTCCTAAACGTGGTCCAGAGGAAAGGCACGAATGCCCACAGTATCCAGGATGGCTCAGATGAAATCGAGTCTCTGTGAAGAAGTGTGACTTCAACAGGGTGACTGAGGTCCACTGTTGTCTGGAGGTGTTCCTTGACTGACTGTGGGGAGCACGTCTTCAACAGCCAGTCCTCGAGGTAAGGGAAGACTGGTACCCCTGACCTCTGAAGTTGGGCAGCAACCACCACTATCACCTTTGCAAAAACCTGAGAGAAGGTTGTGAACCCAAAAGTGAGTATAGAAAACAAAGTGGCTTGTGGCCCACCTTGAACTGCAGTTAGCGCCTGTAGGCTTGAAGAACAGGCATGTGAAAATAGGAGTTCTGCAGGTCACAGCACCAAAGAACCTGGGTCAACATGAGCATCTTGAACTTGTTTTGAGCAGGAAGGTGTAGAGAGCGGAGATCTAAAATAGGGGAAAGGCCTCTGTCCTTTTTCAACACTAGGAAATAGGAGGAATAAAGCTGTCTCTACTTCCACAAAGGCACCCTCTCTATTGCTCCACTGGGCAAAACATCCTGCACCTCCTGATGCAAAACAGACAGATGGCTCTCCGAGAGTTCCTCTGATAGGTGGCTAATAGGTTGGGTCAAAAAGGAATGGGAGGGTGTAGCCACATTAGACAATTTGAAGGATACACCTGTTAGATGTAATCCTGTGCCATTCGAAAAGGAATTGGCCGACCCTGCCTTTTACTGGCTTGCTGTGTTCCATTAAGGTGCACTAAAGAGTGTGAGGCCGGTGAGGTGGGGGGTTTGGTATGTACACTGCCCCTGATGGCCTGGTCTTTTTCGGCTTAGTCTATGGCCCCAAACTCAAAAGGGATGGAAGGCCTGATGTGCAGCCAGCAGGAACTGAAACTTGATACGTGTAGCTCCTAGCATAACCCCAAAAGGGGTGAGAACTGTTGGGGGGGATTGTCAGAATGGTGCCAAAAGGCCCAAGGAGCGTTCCATGGATCATATCTCTGTAAAAAGATTCAGGGTTGAGTTTGTCTTCTCACCAAACAGGCAGGTACTGTCAAAGTGCAGGTACATTAAGGACATCCCCTGGGAAGGCTGTGGATCTCATCCATGTGTGGCGGCAGAACACCAGACTTTTCCCAATAGCCCTTTCCTGATAATCCATGGTGTCCAGACCTGAGAGGATGAGAAACATGGCCACCGTCCGACCATCTTGGATGGTTTGGTTCAAGGAAGCATGTAAGTCTTCCCAGACTGCTGGTGAGATATCACCAACCATGTCCTAAAGTGTGTGGGTGTAGTGTCCAAGAAGGCAGCTGGCTCTGACTAATCTCAAAGTAATGTTGGTAGAGAAGAACATTCTCTTGCCAAACCTGTCCATGCTTTTGAACTGTCTGGAGTTTTCATTGGAAAAGCATTTGGACTGACTCTGCTGGTGGATGCCTGCACCACCAAAAGCTCAAAGGTTGGATGATGAGTTAAAAAGTCAATGGCACTTGGATCTGGTCTATGGTGACATAAATATAAAAGTCAGGGTTGCCTGGAGGTGGATGGTGACAGGAAGGCAGGGACACAGTTTTGCTGCAGTGCCCAGAAGCGTGAACGTGAGGACCTAAGTGAACGGCAGAAGATGTTTGCTCAGTGCCTGGTCAGGCTGTAGGACCTCAGTTAGGACATTTGTTTCTATACTCATAGTAGGGATGTAGAGGTCAAGGACTTCAGCAGTCCTCCAAATCTCAGTGGCAAAAGATGTACTTTCTTCTGCAGCTGGTCTAGGAGAAGACACCAACCCAGTATCAGGTGAGGTATTTAACCCACAGTTATCATGTAAATCCATGTACCAAATGTCTCATCATCATAAGAGGAAGGGGGTAAACTCTTCGCGATTCCCTTCATTGTTGTCTTCACATGGCTGGCTCTGGTCAGAGGCTAGGCCAACAAGTAGGTGTATGGTCTGTGCGCTGCAGTTCAGTAGGGGTTTGGTGGCTACGTCTGAGGGATTGAGTATTAGCTGCAGCACATAACAATCTGGGCACAGTCTCAAGATGAATTTGGCCTGAAACCATAGACCACAACTGGTTGCGGCTCCTCTTCCTGCAGCTTTAGTACTGGCATCAAAGAGACAATAGCAGAGTTCAGCACACTGAGACAGAAGTCAGCAAAGATGTAATTGCTGAATCTGAAGCGGGTTAAAGGGGCACAGACAGAGCTGAAGATTGACCCGCCGGCAGCGACCCTATTTGAGGTCCTTGCAAATCCTTGGGATCTGAAGGTGCATCAGCGGGAGATAGATGTCTGCCACAGATGCGCAGAATGGCCTCTCAAAAGGTTTCGCACTGCTGAAGCATCAGCAGAGGACCCAGAAACTCTGGCTGCATGGGGACTAAAGATGGAATCAGCACCTCTGTGGAATGGGAGCAAGACCTGGAGCTAAGGTGATGCCCTTTTCACCTTCTCTGGAGAAGAGAGTGGTGGGAAGGGGGAGACTCCTGCATGGACTTCTTATGTTTTTTGGGGGTTTTTTCCTTACCAGACAACTTCAACTGCAAAGATGATCTGCGGCAGGAACGACTTCAGAGGTGAGTACACACTCTCTACTTTGATTTGGAACAGGGCCAGCACAGAGTCATGCAGTGTTTTACCATGTACAGCTTTGCGTTCATTAATGGCGTTCAGAATTATCTGGATGCAGTCATCTTAGGTCTTGGAATCATGCACTGAACCCAAACACCAGAGACACATCTTGTGTCCTAAACATCTGTTTGCAACAGCCCCTTCAAGGCTTAAACCTTTTATTGTAAGGGGATGACATATTCTCTTGCACAGTAGAAACAGTTTCAGAATGAAAAAAGAGCAGGGCTCCAGATCTATGCCTGAAGGAATCAAAATAAAGAAACTGAAGTCAGGACACATGAGTGGCGCTTATATGCAGCTCCGTTTGTCACTTCTGGAAGTAAATGATGCTTGGCAGAGCCACACTTACCATCAGGGCCGGCTTTAGTGCTGGTGGTACCAGGGACTACAGTCTTTTTTTGTGCCTTCTCCCCAATGACCTCCTCCTCTACAAATACCCTCACTACCCTCCATATCCTCTCTCAAACATTCACTTCATTTTTTTTTATAACACTACTTACAGCTTACTCAATTCTGAGGTATGCATGGTACACGTTCTTTGAAGCAATCACATTAACCCTCTGTCCTGCTTTATGATGAGCCAAAACTGCACTAGACAAAACTCTGACCCAGAGTTATTCTGATATTTTAATTTTTGCCTGAAAACTGCTGGACACATAAGGAACTCTGCAGCACATGCTTTTAAACCCATTAGTTATTTTTAAACACATCGCCCCACCCCCAAGATCAGCGCTAGGTGTGTGTGGCTGCACCAGTTGCACAGCCCTACTGCTGGCCTTGCTCGCCACCTACAGGAGTGAAGCCAAACTACTTTTTGACCTTCCAGATCCAGTCTGGCCCTGGAGATATTCACAAAATGAGGAATCTGCAGTTCGAAGTATCCATCTGAAAACTACTATTACCTGTGTCTCATGTCTGATGGATCTATCAAATCAGTTATTGTCCTCTGAGGCACTCTGTGGTGTATGTTAAGTACAGAAAGACAATACAACGAAAAAATTGTTCACACTTAATTCAAACAATCCACAAAAGATTCTATGATAGCCAAGCTAGATTCCACAGTGTTGGACATGGTGGAATGGTATCGAAAATTCACAAATGAGGGGTGAAAAATTTGGTATCTGCGGAATAAATTCACACCTAGAGGATTAATATCAGTAGGACAATGCCCGCCTGTTTTGTGTACCGAAGAAGATAATAAGGAGAATAAAACATACTTCCTGACAGAACTCTTACCGAAAATGCAGAGTATTACATTCATACAGAGCCTTTGTAGTTACAGAGGGCCAATGAGATCAGATTACAGAACTCCACAAAAGGGAGCCAGGCCAATTCTATTGTCACCTGCCTCTTAAAGACACCAGCACAAGATTGCAGTGCTTCAAGTAGTTAAGACAAAGAATAGGACATTCCTGTATGATGGTAACTGCACACATACATCAACTGACTACTCTTCTGAAATTAATTTGAAACTGAAACAATTCCTGGCTCTACAACTCAAATTACTCAGGTGAATGTTTAAGCGCTGGTGAATAACAAATCTTAATGTATAATATAATTCATCTTGACACAGTCCATTATTGAACTGATCTTCCTTTACTCTTTATTATATAATCCACAAAGAGCTGATCGTCAATATGAATGTCTTTTGTTCTTTCTATGTAAAAACTGACTGCTCTTTTGGATTAGCCTATCAAGTCTTTATTCTTCCTCAAAAGGGTGGGGAGGTGGGTAAAAAGAAAGAAGGACAATGGACTCACCTAGGGTTAAACATAGTCACATCCTTAGGTAGAAAAGTAGCTCAGGTCTGTACGATGAAGTTGTTACGTAAAGCAGATAAAAAAAGGTGGACGGACATTTAGTGCCTACAACTCACTGGTGCATCTCGCTGAAGTAGTGGTCACTAGGAACTGTTTTTTGAATGTCAACAGCCTTATATGGTAATAATGTAGAGGCACAATCACGGAACCATCAAGAATATTAAAACTAGATTGAAGTCCCACTGGGGCATAAAAAAAGGAGTATGGTGAAACATGTTTTTGAGAGCTTTTCGGTAATGCAATACAATAGGCAACTTGAATTCAATTCAATAAAACTTCATTCGATATGCAGCAAAAATACCATTAAAGTGAACACACGGCTTTCAAAAAAATATTACACCAAGAATAAACAAACTAAAAATATTTACAATGCACAGCCTACCTCAAAAACCTAAAGGACACCCTCAGATTACAATGTAGTTCATAGGCAAATGTATCTCTCCCAACAACCCTTATCCATAACCGTATACAAAAAATATAGCAGCACATTCTGAAACACTCTATACCTACAAAACAAATAGGCTGCTCTATTGAGGTGAAATAACTTTATCCCCACGCACCCCTACACACACACACAAAAATGTTAAAACATTCAATAAAACCTAAAAACAGAGAAAGCACCATCAGTACATAGTGATTCCCAAAAGAACTGTTATCCTTGGTATTAGATCTGGCATTCTTGACTTGGCTTCCCCCGACGTTTTACCTTCTGACCTCATGTTTGCTGGCTTTAAAATTCTGGGCACTTTACCACTGATGACCAGTGCTAAAGTGCAGGTGCTCTAAAACATGGTAACATTGGCTTATCCACAATGGGCATGTTTAATTTACTTGTAAGTCCTTGGTAAAGTGCATTATAGGTGCCCAGGGTCTGTAAATTAAATGCTACTAGTGGGCCTGCAGCACTGATTGTGCCACCCATTACAGTAGCCCTGTAAACATGTCTCAGGCCTACCACTGCAGAGCCTGTGTGCGCAGTTTTTTGACCTGGCAAGTGCACACACTTGCCAATCCTAAACCTTCCTTTTTATTACATGTAAGTCACCCCTAAGGTAGACCCTAGTTAAGCCCAAGGGCAGGGTGCAATGTATTTAAAGAGTTGGACATGTACTTATAAGTTTAACATGTCCTAGTAGTGAAAAACTATCAGATACATTTTTCACTACTGCAAGGCCTATCTCGCCTATAGTTTAACATTGGGATTGCCTTAAAACATCCTTTAAATATAATTTCCAAATGGGACAAGATAGAAATGTGGAGTTTAGTGTCTCTGGGCTCACAATTTAAATTTACAACTTATGGGGAAGTTGGATTTTAAATGGTAAGTCTAAAAATGCCACTTTTATAAAGATGGCATTTTCTTACTTCACTCATTCTGTGCCTCTGCCTCTCTTTGAATACATATCTCAGGTGGATGACAGCTGTGCTTTGTGCATTCCCTCCTGACAGTCACACACAAAGGGAGCTGGGGTGTGACATTTGCATCCTGATGGCCCATCACCAGGCTGATGGGTCTTCATGGACTAGCTGGGAGGGAGCAGCCAACACCTACACCTGAATAGGGTTGTACCTCTCCCCACACAAAGGGCTGCATAACCCCTTGTAGAGTATCTGGAGCCAGGGAAGGAAGGGTGTGGGACCTTGTGATGTTCAAAGGCCTCTATGAAGTCTCCCTCACTTCAAAGGTACAAGGTATAAGTACTAGACCAAAACAGAACTCTACAGGAACCAAGGACATTCGACCAGGAAGAAGAACTGCAGTGCTGCCAGGAGGGCCTGCCCCTTTGCTACTTGCTTTGCTGCGTTGGCCTGCTGCTTGCTGTGTGCTGTGCTGTAGGAGGGACTGCGACTTTGCTACTTGCTTTGCTGTGTTTCCTGCTGATTCTTGTCTGGAGTGAGAAGGACTAAACCTGTTCTCTACATCTTTGAACCCAAGGTTCTTCAAGGGCTTGTTGGCTCGACCCCTGTTTTTGTAGTCTCAGGGACATCAAAGACTGCCTGCAAATCTGCCGGTGCTGCTGGACTCGGCCATCTGTGAGTCCTACCCTTGCCTGAGATGCCCCCCTCCAGTCCTAGGCCTCATAAGTGGGGTCTGCAGCTGATTACTGCAAAAACAAACATCTCCCCAACTGCATGAGAAATTCCACCGCATCAACCTTCGATGGGTGACATAGACTGCTAGACGACATCGGATCCACAGCCTGCGCGGCACGACGTCAATGCTCCGCATGGCTCGACAACGATGCTCTGTAGGGTTCAACGACAACACATTGTATTCACTTCAACGGAGCTCGATGACGATGGGAGACCCCCTTTGCACGGCTCATTGATGATGCAGTAGACTCTAGATGTCGACAAAAGCTCCATCTAAGGTATTCCTTCAGCAGACCCTGCATGGGTTCTTTAACCAGTCTGCCCTTCATGGCAGTTGGCCTGAAATTTGCACTTGCACCAGCCCGTAGCTTCCTCAAGTAACCATTGGACCACCAGTGAGTTCTGAGCACTGTTTTTATATTAAAGCTTTAAAAAATCATATCACCACTTCTACTTATTGGATTTCTGTTGTTTTGGGCTTGTTTTACTCAAATAATCTTTATTTTTCTAACCTGGTGCAGAGCCTTTCGGTGGCATTTTCACTGTCTTACTGTAAATTAAGTGTTGCACAAATACTTTACAAATGACCTCTTAAGTTAAGCCTGCCTGCTCGGTGCCAAGCTACCCGAAGGTGAGCACAGGTTAATTTAGGCTGTGTATTTGACTTAAACTGACTAGGATTGTAGGCCCTAATTGGACAAGTGCATACCTTTGCCAACTAGAGACCCAATTTCTACTCAACATGTCATCATTTCATCATGCTGTTGCGTAATACCCCAAACAGTTACGTTAGGATAGGGCAGCTTTAGTAAAAGAGACAACTATTGGCACAAGCTTCCTTGAATCCAAGCTTTTGTAAAGTGCTAAAGCTGGCCTGCAATTTTTGAGGTTACTGTTATGCATGAACAGTTTAATAATCCATTTCCTAAACCCCCTAAAAATTTTACAAAACAGAGTAAAATGCACTGTGCTTCTCACTGACATTCCATCACAAGGACATGGACGACCAATCATTCATTTTAGGGAATGATACCATGATGTGAATCAGTTCAATCTGAAGCGGGTCAATAAAAGTCTCTCTAAGCTATTTGTTATCCACACCAGATAAGGTTGCAGACCTGCATAACACTCACTACATAGGCAAGCAAAGGTCCTGGGTTTCTTATGTTCAACCCTTAATCTGATGACTGCCTCAAAATAGCTTTTCCCCATACCTTTAAGAGTTTGATTATGATCCCCAGGAGCTTCTGAGGATCATCAAACAGATTAGGTATACACAACCAACTACAAAAAGGTTTTACATTCCTTACCCACAGGAAGCTATGAGCATAATCAAGTGAAAGGCAGTCTAAAATAATGGCTCTGTTAATAATCGCCTTGCCTTGGGTCCAAACCTAATGCCATAATAACAGAGAGCAAAGACAAATGGAATCTTCTATAAAGCTAAAGCTCACTTCACAGCGGGTCAATTATGAAGAAGTTGTTTGGGGACTGCAAGTCATTTCTTTAAAAAACAATTTTCGATTAACCGAATGGGGGAGATCTTTTTATGGCCCCACAAATCTGCCCCACAGGATGCCAACTTAACACATTTTGCTTTGTAAATTTGTAACATTTCTTTTATGGCCGATTTCATGGTTTCTTAGCAAGGCTACCTAGCCCTGCCAATGATTTTTCAAATTGGATTTGTTTGGACTAGACCGAGCTTTTCCACAAAATCTTTCACATCATACTGCATGCCTGAAAACACTAATAAAGGGACTACACTTAACTCAGCATCATTCACCTGTGGGGGATCCCTGTACATTTTATAGGATTTTGTAACAGGGATCCAAGCAAAAGCACTGTGTCATTCACAAACAGGAGGGTTGAAACTGGGTTCTGGCCAATCTGTGGGAGGTCTCCACACTTCGTTAAGAGTTCCTCTTGTAACCCATTGATGTAAACTGTAAACAGAAAAGGTGCCAAAACACAGCTACGGCTCACCCACTGCTAACACTAAAGACCTCTGTGCAATCACTATTTCTCACATATCTAACCCTTGCTGTCAACCCAAAATAAATATCCTCTATCTGGTCCAGAGTAGCCAAATCAACACCCCTACCACTCATCATGGTCCACAATTAGCTGTGATCAACAAAATCTAAAGCTGTAGATTGGTCCACGAACCCCATGTACAGACATTTATTTTTTCACCACAGTAGATTTATCAATTAAAAGATTGAGATGTGGGCAATGTTCAACTGTGCTGATCCCCCTTTAAATCCATATTGTATATCTGAGAGCACATTGTTCTCTTCTGGCCAAATTTCTAGACTAGAAAGCACAATTCTTCCACTGACATTAAGCAGAGAATCTAACAATTAATTTAGCATTTAACACCCAGGCTCCCCCTTGTTGCCTTTCTTCTAGATTGACACAATTATGATTGGGACCAAGTGGCTAACTTTCCTGTCCCACAGATGGTATGTAGTACATTTGTCAGCAGGGGCCCCAAAATCAAGGTTATCCTTGAAAAGGTCTAACAGAAGCCCAACAGGGCCAAGGGCTTATTTTTACTCTTACAAATTGCATGAGTTACTTCCTCTAATGTAAACACAAGCAGATCACAGTTAATTCTACAATTTCAGTAAGCCGATTCAGAATGATAAGCCTCTTCAATCGCCTCACTAACACCCCCACCTAAAGCATAAATAGAGCTAAAATAATGAATCCAATCCTGAGAGGAAAACAAAGTGTGAATCTCTATGGAGTCTCAACATGTGAAATAGGGATGATTAATGATCTTCTAGAAAGCCACATTGTCCCTTAATTCATTGGTCTCCAATAATACCATCCATGCCTTTGACTTCGTCGTTATGGAAATGTGGTGCCTCCTTATAGTTATACCTAAAATCTCCCGTAACGCATTTCTGGTAGGGACTTTATCTAACCACAGATTCCTCACCTTCAAATAATTCCCAGTCATCAGACTGGATTTGGAAAATCTTAAAGTGTGCTTCTGAGCACAGGTAGGTGTTGTTGGTTGGCTCTGCGTTGGAGTTGTCAGTGATTTAAGTAACATTGCGGTGCATGTATAAGTGCCAGCCAGAAAGTGGACATTAGTTTCTTTTGTGACCATTTCTGCACCAAAAACGCAGAGAGGGTCATTCTGACCCTGGCGGGCGGCGGGAGCCGCCCGCCTGGCAGGAACCGCCAAATGGCCGCTCTGCAGTCAGAAGACCGCGGATGCCATTCTGGCTTTCCCGCTGGGCCGGCGGGCGACCGCCAAAAGAGCGCCCGCCGGCCCAACGGGAAAGGCCCTGCAACAAGGAAGCCGGCTCCGAATGGAGCCGGCGGAGTTGCAGGGGTGCGACGGGTGCAGTTGCACCCGTTGCGATTTTCACTGTCTGCTAAGCAGACAGTGAAAATCTTTATGGGGCCCTGTTAGGGGGCCCCTGCACTGCCCATGCCAGTGCAGGGGCCCCCAGGGGCCCCACGACACCCGTTCCCGCCATCCTGTTTCTGGCGGTGAAAACCGCCAGAAACAGGCTGGCGGGAAGGGGGTCGGAATCCCCATGGCGGTGCTGCAAGCAGCGCCGCCATGGAGGATTCCCCCAGCCGGGGGAAATCCGGCGGAAAACCGCCGGACCCGGCTGGGCGACCGCGGCTTCACAGCTGCGGTCGGAATACAAAATGAAGCACCGCCAGCCTGTTGGCGGTGCTTCAGCCGGCCTTATGACCGCCAGGGTCAGAATGAGGCCCAGAGCTACATAAAAACAAATGTGTGACCAGTGTGAAGATTCTATTGGGATCATTAAGGTGAAGAGCCCAGTTCACAAAGGGGTGAGGATGGGAGGATCGGTGAAGAATCTGCACTTAGATAGATTCTCTACTAGAAGAACAAGTTACTTGCCTTTGGTAACACATTATCTGGTAGAGACTCTGTCTAGCTGCAGATTCCCGGCGTCCGCTTCGAATCCAGAAATTTTTCTGCTGAGCAGTACCCTGTGTGCGCTGTCGGGTGGCGTCGTATGGATCCGCGCACGTCGTCCGGCTCCGCATGGCGTCGTCAGCGTCGTTGGAGCTGTCTGTGACATCATGGTCTTCCCTATAGGCACCATCCCGGCACATGTACGTCAGTTCTTTTCCACAACTTCCCATGCCATAAGTGCAGAGTCATTGAAGAACCAACAAACATTTTAGTTTTACGCTTGATTGAGGAAAAAAGATATGCCCTTAAGAAAGGCAAAAATATAAAAACATGATATATATATCTGCAGAGCAGGGAGGCTTGGGTGGGTGTAAGGAATCTGCAGCTAGATAGAGTCTCTACCAGATGATTTGTTATCAAAAGAAAGTAACTTGTTCATCTGATAGAGACTTCTAGCTGCAGATTCCTTACCTTAGAATAGATACCCAAGCTATATCTCCTGCTGGTGGGTCACGTGGATATATTTCACACCAGGAAGTCCTGCAGGACCAAGCAGGCAAAATGCCCCTCTCTCCTCACCTGGCTATCCAGGCAGTAGTGTCTTGCAAACGTGTGCAAGAAAGCCCCTGTTACCTCTTGGCAGATATCAAGTACCAGCACGTCACAATATAACGCAGTGGTAGCAGCTTTTAGAGTGAGCCCTAAAGCCCTCTGGAGGCTGCTTCTTGGCAAAGCGTAGCACATCTTTATACAGAGTATCGTATTGGATCGTTTCTGTACTGCCTGACAGATCTTTGCACCCACGTATCCCACAAAGAGTTAGTCGTCCACCCGGAACTCTTTTGTGTGGTCAAGGTAGAACGATAATGCTCTTTTTGGGTCCAGCCGATGGAGATGCTCCTCTTCCTTAGAGGGATGCGGTGGCGCAAAAAAGGTGGGCAGGGTGATATTTTCACCCAGATGGAAAGGGGTCACCACCTTGGGGAGGAAAGAGAGACAAGTTCTGAGGACTACTTTATCAGGATATATCGTGAGATACAGCAGTTTTGATGATAAAGCCTGTAGCTCACTCACTCTCCCGGCAGATGTAACTGCCACCAAAAAGGCTGTTTTGATAGTGAGCAGCCAGAGAGGACATTTATGTAAAGGCTCAAAAGGAGCACACAATAGAAAATTAAGGACAAGATTAAGATCCCACTCGGCATTGCCAAAAGGCACAGATGGAAACATATGCATGAGCCCTTTTAAGAATCTCTGTACAACGGGAGACTTGAACAAAGATGACTGGTCAGGCAAGCATAGAAAAGCCGATAAGGCACAAAGATAGCCTTTAAGAGTCCCCAAAGAGGAACCCTGTTGGGCGAGTGATGGAATAAACAAAAGGACATTAGCGAGATGAGAAGAAAGAGGATCAACAGACTGCTCTGTACAATATGAAACAAAACGTTTCCATCGGCAGGGGTAAATCGACTTAGTAGAGGAACACCTGGCTGCCAGAATGACATCACAGACTTCGGGAGGGTGGTCATAAACCATCGACTGTCGCCGCTCAACCTCCACGCATGAAGCCGCAAAGTTGACAGGTTCGGATGGAGAACCTTCCCCTGCTGCTGCGACAGAAAATCCTCCCAAAGAGGCAACCTGATTGGAGGACTGACGCTCCTCTGAAGAAGGTCTGGATACCAGACTCTCCGTGCCCAATCTGGAGCCACTAGGATTATTTGGGCCTGGTCGTTCTTGATTTTCTTGAGAACTGTGGGCAGAAGTGGTATGAGCGGAAAGGCATACAGGAGGCCTGAACTCCACTCACGATGAAATGCATCGCGTAGCGATAGCCCCCTTGGAAACTCCAATGCGCAAAACTGCTGACATTGCGTGTTCTCTACGGAAGCAAACAGATCTAACCAAGGCTCTCCCAACTGCTGAAAGAGTCCTTGCGCCACCTCCAGATGGAGATACCATTCCTGATCTGCTAAGCATCGTCAGCTGAGTTTGTCCGCCCTGGCGTTAAGGGAATCAGGGATATGCCCTGCTGTTCCAGCCATGTCCAGACACACAGAGCCTCTTGACAAAGGGTCCACGACCCCACACCGCCCTACTTGTTACAATGCCCCATTGCGGTACTGTTGTCCGTGAACACCTGCACTACCTTCCCTTTCACAACAGGAAGAAATGCTTTTAATGCTAGCCCGATCGCCCGAAGTTCCAACAAATTGATATGGAGCCGGATTCCGACGGAGACCTGCAACCTCTGATCTCCACTTCTCCCAGATGGCCGCTCCATTCCAGAAGTGACGCATCTGTCACTACTGTAAGATCTGGTTGGGGAAGGGAGAGGAGTCTGCCTCTGACCCAATCGCAGTTCATTAACCACCACTGCAGATCCTTTGCAGTCCCCTCTGAGATCTGAACCATGTCGTTAAGATTCGCCTGATGCTGTGCCCATTGGAACTTCAGGTCCCACTGCAGAGCCCTCATATGTCATCTGGCATGCTTGAGCAATAGAATGCAGGAAGCCATGAGTCCCAACAGCCTCAGAGTCTGTCTCACTGAAATCCAGGATAGAGGCCAAAACATCAGTATCATAACCTGAATATCATCGACTCGCTGCTCGGAAGGGTAGGTCCGATACTGCACTGTGTCCAGAACAGCTCTGATGAAAGAGAGCTTCTGAGAGGGAGTCAGGTATGACTTTGGCACATTTATAGTGAACCCCAGCGAATGCAGGACGCAGAATGCTGTCGTCTGGAGATGGGTGACGAGAGCCTGGGACGTCGGAGCCTTCAACAGCCAATCGTCTAGGTAGGGGAAGACTAAAATCCCTAACCTGCGCAGATGAGCTGCCACCACCGCCATCACTTTGGTGAACACCTGTGGGACACTGGTGAGACCGAAGGGAAGCACGGTAAACTGAAAGTGCTCTTGGCCCACCTTGAACCGCAAGTAACGCCTGTGGGCAGGCAGGATGGGGATATGAAAAGATGCATCCTGCAAGTCCAATGCTACCATCCAGTCTCCTTGGTCTAGGGCTGACAAGACCTGAGGAAGAGTGAGCATCTTGAATTTCTCCTTCTTGAGGAAGAGATTGATGTCCCTTAAATCCAGAATAGGGCGAAGGCCCTTGTCCTTCTTGGGAATCAGAAAGTAGAGGGAATAACAACCACTGCCTACTTCTGACATCAGGACTCTTTCTATAGCTCCCTTGGCCAAGAGAGCCGTAACTTCCTTGCGGAGCAAACCTAAATGGTCCTCCATCAGCCGTTCTTTTATCGGAGGGGCAGAAGGAGGGAAAGACTGGAATGGGAGGGAATAGTCATTCCGTATGATCTGCAAGACCCATTTGTCTGTTGTGATGGAATTCCAGTGAGGGAGATGAAATTGAATCCTCCCTCCAACTGGACGGACATGGTCTTGCAGAACCACACTAGGAGGGCTTGGGCGCAGTGGAGGGGGGGCTGTGTGGTGGCCAACCATTGGCCAGACCCTCTGGGTCTGACAGTACCACGACCACATCCTCTCCCGGGATGTTGTGAAGCCGGAGGACGTTGGCTGAATTGTGGCTGGTGCGATTCTGTGCCCCTTCTGAAACCTCGAAAGGGACAGAAGACAGACTGCTGTTGAGCTGGCGCTCAGAGGCCCAAGGACCTGGCCGTAACTCGAGAATCCTTGAACCTCTGAAGCGCGGAGTCTGCCTTCTCACCAAAAAGGCGAGAGCCATCAAAGGGCATGTCCATCAAACTCGACTGGACATCACCGAAAAAGCCAGTCGAACGTAGCCAGGCGTGACGACGTAGGGCCACTGTCGACACAATCGCTCTACCCAGTAAGTCAGTTGTGTCCAATCCACAGCTGATTGTAAACTTGGCTGCATCTCTCTCATCCTTGACAGCCTGGGTGAGGGTGTCCCATACGTCTTCCGGGACCTGGAGCAGCACCAGTGCCACTGTATCCCATAAACTATGGGAAAAACGGCCCAATAGACAAGAGGTGTTTACTGCCCTCAATGCCAGGCTGGAGGAAGAAACCATCTTCTTCCCAAGTTGGTCCAGCATCTTGGATTCCCTATCCGGGGGAGCAGAAGGGAAGGCACCACAGAAAGTGGAGGCTTGGACCACCAAGCTCTCTGGGGTAGGGTGTTGGGTAAGGAAACTAGGGTCGTTTGGAGTAGGTCTATGGCGGCGGCCGACTGTCCTATTCACAGGAGCCCCTGTGCCGAGTTTGGCCCATGTTCCCAGAAGGACGTCCGTTAAGGCCTCATTGAAGGGCAACATCGGCTCTGATGTAGTCACCCCCGGCTGAAGCACCTCTGTCAGGAGATTCGTCCTGACTGGCACCGTGGGCAAGTCTAGGTCCAAGACCTCAGCCGCCCTATGCACCACCATAGCAAAAGCAGCTCCCTCCTCCGACGCCACATTAGGAGAAGAGAACAAGCCAATATCTGGAGACGTGTCCCGTCCACTGGCTACCCCTAGATCCTCATACCAGTCCTGATCTTGCTCCAACTCACACTCCAAAGGGTCCTCAGACCCCTCCCACTCCTCTCCTTTGACTGGCTGTTCAAAATAAGGCTCAGGCAATGATCTGGGTCTAATAATGGGCGCCGTCTGAGTCATACGACGTCGCTCTGGATCATCCGGAATGAGGATGGAGCTACCAACCAGTGGGTGCCGGTGGTGGAGGAAGCGTTGATGTTGGACCCGGCGCGGAGGAGGTGGACTGTTTGGGACTGGTGCCGGTCCGGATCCGCTATCAGATCCTGGGGTCCCCAATGGCACAGAGGCCAAAGCCGCCAATGTCGAATCCGATGGGGTCCCTGCTGACCCCGCAGGGCCCGAAGACCCACCCGAGGGTGCAGCCCGCTCAAAAAGAAGGCGCATGGCCTCGTAAAACTCTTTCATTTGAGCGGGGGTCGCTCCAGTCCCTGGAAAAGGGGGAAGACGCGAAGTCGGCCCTGGTGATGGCTCCGCAGCACCGCGCTAGGAAATCCGACGTTCCATAGACGCCTCGTCGGACGACGGGCCTGGCGAAGTCCGCTTGGACTTCTTCCTGTGCCTCTTACCTGAATGACTGGATGACCCTGAATGCGAGGAAGAGGACTTGGGCTCCGGAAGCAGTGCCGCGACCTCCTCCTACTGCAGGACAGTGGCCTTCTCGGTGTCGCGACGACCGAAGATGGCTGTCGTCCCGCTAGAAGTTTGAGGGATCTCTCCCTCAAGGCCTTCAGAGCCATGGCCCGACAGTCGGATCACGAAGTACAGTCGTCATCCTTCTCCAAACACACTCTGTGTGGATCGATAACAGACATGGTGCGATGACGTGCACATCACGGTTTGAATCCAGTTTTTTTAGAAGACATGTTCAAACAATCAAGCCGAAAAAACCTTGACAACCGTTGAAGAAAAAGGGCAGCTCTTTCCAGATCTGCGCTTAACCGGCATGGAAGGAAAAGAACTGACGTACATGCGCCGGGGTGGTGCGTAAATAGAAGACCGTGACGTCACAGACGGCTCCAACACGGAGCCGGACGGCGCACGCAGAGCTGGAGGAAGCCACCCGACGGCATGCGCAGGGTACTGCTCAGCAGAAAAATTCCGGATTCAAAGCGGACGCCAGGGAATTCTAAGGTAAGGAATTTGCAGTTAGAAGTCTCTAACAGATAAAGTGTTACCAAAGGTAAGTACTTTTTCTTTTGATAGAGACTTCTAACCGCAGACTCCTCACCTTAGAATAGCTACCCAAGCAATACCTCCCTAGAGGTGGGTCTGCGAGTTGGTTCAAACCAAAAGCCCTGGAGGACTGAAAGGGAAAATGCCAGTCTCAACTGCCTTGACTGTTCATGAAGTAGTGTTTCGTGAACAGGTGGAATGACATCCATGTAGCAGCTTGGTAGATGTCCAGGAGAGGTACCCCAGGAGCCAATGCAATAGAAGCGACTTTGGTCCTGGTGGAATAGACCTACAAACCCTTAGGAGGCTGCTTTTAGCTAGTGCATAGTAGATCTTAATGCAGAGTGCAATCCATCAAGAGATGGGTCTGCTTCTGCACAGCCTTGCCCTTTTTCGCTCAAGCGAACCCGATGAAGAACTAATCGTCCATGTGATGGTCTCTGAAAAGGGTAGGCAGAGCTATACTCTGGTTGACATATAAGGGGGTGACAACCTCTGACAGGAAGGAGGCAAGCGTCTGAAGGAACAGTCTGTCAGGGAAAAAGCTGGTGTTAGGAGGGTGGACTGACAGAGCTTGAAGTCGATGTAATGGCTACCAAAAAGAATGTTTTGAGGTTCAAGATCTCCAGAGGACAGCCGTGTAGTGGCTCAAAGCGAAAACACATTGGAAATGTGAAGACAAGATTGAGGTCTCACTGGGAGATCGAAAAGGGGGTAGGCAGAAACAAGTGCTGGAATTCTTTCAGGAACCAAGCCACAACAGGTGACTTGAACAGAGAAGGTTGGTTCAACAACTGCATGAAAGTGGAAATGGCTGGCAAGAAACCCTTAACAGTACCCAGGGCAAGGCCTTGGCGGGCTAGAGATAAAACAAACAGCAGCGCCTCTTGTGAATAAAAAGGGTCCACATGACATGAGGGGCACCAGACCACAAATGTATCCCAAAGGCAGTCATATACGGTTTTATTGGAGGGATTCATGGTTGCCAAGATGACATCATTGACCTCGGGATTGTAGGAAAGTACCATCTGGCCTGGTATGTTACCCCCATTTTTACATGTATGCCAGTTTGTTTTTGTCTGTCTCACTGGGATCCTGCTGGCCAGGACCCCAGTGCTCATAGTTTGTGGCCTGAATGGGTGTACCTGTGTAGTGACAATTTGTGTCACTTAGGCTCTGCTAATCAGAACCTCAGTGCTTATGCTCTCTCTGCCTTTAAATTTGTCACTATAGGCTAGTGGCCACTTTTGACAATTTCAATTGGCACACTGGAACACCCTTATAGTTCCCTAGTATATGGTACCTAAATACCCAGGGTATTGGGGTTCCAGGAGATTCCTATGGGCTGCAGCATTTCTTTTGCCACCCATGGGGAGCCCAGACAAACTTTTACACAGGACTGCCACTGCAGCCTGAGTGAAATAACTCACATGTTATTTCACAGCCATTTTCACTGCATTTAAGTAACTTATAAGTCACCTATATGTCTAACCTTCACTAGGTTCAAACTTAGTAAGTGTGAGGGCACCCTTGCAATAGCAAAGGTGCCCCCACATAGTTCAGGGCCAATTACCCGGACTTTGAGAGTGCGGGGACACCATTACACGCATGCACTACATATAGGTCAATACCTATATGTAGCTTCACAATGGTAACTCCGAATATGGCCATGTGACATGTCTAAGATCATGGAATTGTCCCCCCCATGCCAAATCTGGTATTGGTGTGCCAATTCCAGGCATCCCCGGGGCTCCACTATGGACCCCGGGTACTGCCAAACCAGCTCTCTGGGGTTTTCTCTGCAGCTACTGCTGCGGCCACTCCACAGACAAGGTTCTCCTCTTCTGGCGTCTTGGCAGCCCAAGCCCAGGAAGGCAGAACAAAGAATTTCCTCCCTTTGGAAATAGGTGTTAAAGGCTGGGGAGCGGTAGCCTCTCCCAGCCTCTGGAAATGCTTTGGAGGGCAAAGATGGTGCCCTCCTTGCATAAGCAAACCGGACAAAGGAAAGGGGAGTGACCACTCCCCTGTCCATCACCACCCCAGGGGTGGTGCCCAGAGCTCCTCCAGTGTGTCCCAGACCTCTGTCATCTTGGATCCAGAAGTGTGAGGGCACTCTGGAGGCCTATGAGTGGCCAGTGCCAGCAGGTGAGGTCAGAGACCATTCCTGATAGGTGCTTACCTTAATAGGTGGCCAGTGCCAGCAGGTGAGGTCAGAGACCACTCCTGATAGGTGCTTACCTTACTAGGTGGCCAATCCTCCTCTGAGGGCTATTTAGGGTCTCTCCTGTGGGCTTTTCCTCAGATAACGACTTGCAAGAATTCACCAGAGTTCCTCTGCACCTCTCTCTTCGACTTCAGCCAAGGATCGACCGCTGACTGCTCCAGGACGCCTGCAAAACTGCAACAAAGTAGCAAGACGACTACCAGCAACATTGTAGTGCCTAATCCTGCCGGCTTTCTTGACTGTTTCCTGGTGGTGTATGCTTTGGGGGTTGCCTACCTTCATCCTGCACTGGAAGCCACGAAGAAATCTCCTGAGGGTCGACGGAATCTTCCCCCTGCTAACGCAGGAACCAAAACTTCTGCATCACCGGTCCTCTGGGTCCCCTCTCATCTTGACGAGCGTGGTCCCTGGAACACAGGAGCTGGATCCAAGTGACCCCGACAGTCCAGAGGTCCTTCTGACCAAATATGGTGGAGGTAAGTCCTTGCCTCCCCACGCCAGACAGTAATCCTGTGTACTGCGCGAACTGCAGCTGCTAGGGCTTCTGTCCACTTTTGCAAGGAATCCTTCGTGCACAGCATAGCCCAGGTCCCCAGCACTCTGTCCTGCATTGCTCAACTCGCTGATTTGACCACCGGCTTCGTGGGACCCTCCTTTGAAGTGTTGAGATGACCGACGTGCTCAGATTTCCCCACCTGTTCAAGTGCTTCTGCGGGTGCTGCCTGCTTTTGCGTGGGCTCTCTGTGCTGCTGAGCAACCCCTCTGTCTCCTCCTCCAAGGGGCGACTTCCTGGTCCTTCCTGGGCCCGGGCAGTACCCATTTTCTTCAACCGTGACTCTTGCAGCTAGCAAGGCTTGTTTGCAGTCTTTCTGCGTGGAAACAACTCTGCATCCTCCAGCACACCGTGGGACACCTTCTGTGCAAAGGAGAAGTTCCTGGCATTTCCGTTGTTGCAGAATCTCCAGCTTCTTCCACCCGGAGGCAGCCCTTCTGCACCTTCATCCGGGGTTTAGGGGGCTCCTGCCCCTCCTGGACACTTGCGTGACTCTTGGCGTTGGTCCCCTTCCTTTACAGGTCCTCAGGTCCAGGAATCCGTCTTCAGTGCTTTGCAGTCAGTTGTTGTCCTTGCAGAATCCCCTATCACGACTTTACTGTCTTTCTGGGGTAGTAGGGTAACTTTACTCCTACATTCCAGGGTCTTGGGTGGGGTATCTTGGACACCCTTAGTGTTTTCTTACACTCCCAGCAACCATCTACACACTACACTAGGCCTGGGGTCCATTCATGGTTCGCATTCCACTTTTGGAGTATATGGTTTGTGTTGCACCTAGGCCTATTGCATCCTATTGTATTCTACAGTGTTTGCACTACTTTTCTAACTGTTTACTTACCTGATTTTGGTTTGTGTGTATATTTTGTGTATTTTACTTACCTCCTAAGGGAGTATATCCTCTGAGATATTTTTGCCACATTGTCACTAAAATAAAGTACCTTTATTTTTGGTAACACTGAGTATTGTGATTCTTATGATATAGTGCTATATGATATAAGTGGTATGGTAGGAGCTTTGCATGTCTCCTAGTTCAGTCTAAGCTGCTCTGCTATAGCTACCTCTATCAGCCTAAGCTGCTAGAACACTACTAATCTACTAATAAGGGATAACTGGACCTGGCACAAGGTGTAAGTACCATCAGGTACCCACTATAAGCCAGGCCAGCCTCCTACAGTTAAAATGACTGTAGTGCTCAAACAGAACTACATTTTAGAAAGATTATCCCTACAGATGCAAGAATTGTTACTTAACCAGTTTGGTTATTCATGAACATAGGTGGATGGTGATATCTCTAACAGCAGCAAAATTCCGAATTTTGCGACAGTGGCGCAGAGCTATTACTTATCTACTAGATGAATTGTTGATTGAGCTCCAGAGGATGGTGCACTGTGAACATATTATATACAAAGTTCTTTCTTCACAGATATTGATAATAGTTATTGCCATACGTTATAAAGGATATTGCAAGTCACTGAGTAGTTCCAGACCATACAGAGGAACGAGGCCGGAGCCTAACTCCTTTACTCCAAGGGAACTGCATTTCTCACACTTTTTTGGTAGATGTGCTCATTCCCATTTGTGCAATTAAAGAAATGTGTAGTTGTTTTATTATTTTTTTTAACAAATTGGCTTCACAGTGTAGATAATATTTGGCCACACATCCAATACCTCAGCTCTTAGTATAGAAAAAAGTACAATGACTACAAATCATCTGTAGGCATAACAAAGCTCATTTGGGTAGAACATCCTTTACAGGCACTACTGCTTGCATGCTGAAGATACAGCCATGGAACGTCTGATCTACTGAACAAGAGCTGGCATGTAAGAAATCGTTAGAAATTATACCAGGGCTTTCTACACTTAGTCAATAGGATACACATACTCTCTCTACTTGAATCTACAACAACCAAGTCTAGTAATGGACTCCTTGTGCCTTCATGACATGTAAAAAATAAGATGCAAACATTGTACCACCACTGTAACTGCAGAAATGAACACTATATTACTTGTAGTTGTAACACTTTGTGCCATGCAAGACAGCGATAAAAACGGGTGTTAACAGCTCTTTGTATTGAAAAAGTACACAAGAGCAAACATCTTTTCATAAGAGTCAGTAGTCTTCTACAAGGATATTCACTAAACAGATAAAATTGCTTTCTTATTTCTACTTAAAGAAACAAAAGTAATTCTGAAATGTTGGTGTTTAACAACGAGAGTAATTCCACCTTGGAAACCTCAGATCACTTTTATACCGTATGAACAATAACTGGCTTGTCAAAACTATCAATGAGATGCAATGGTCCCAATCTAAAACTTAAGTGGACAATATCTGGAAAAAACAAAGGATATTCGAAAACAGTTGTTATTACAAAGAATGCAAATGTGACAATTAAAACAAAGAAGAGTTAACATGAAGCCATATCACCAGTTGGAAGTGCAATACACTGTTACCAATCAACTAATTAATTCATTTTACCTTTCATAGATGGTTTTTAAGGTTGACTGATCTGGAACACCCTCTGTCTCTTCAAGATACAAAATGATCCATGATGTTCGGTAAGGCCACTGCTCTGTTAAATTGATCCAAGAGGCTAGTCGATCCCAATTAAAACTTATTTGATTGGCTCTCAGAAGGCGTCCTGATGAAAATGAATTACAACAGTATGGTTCTTAAATTCTCTTTATTAAGGCTACTTTCAAGATGCTATGCATGTATTTAACACTGTAAGTTTGATATGAAACACAACAGAGTACAACCAACTCAGAACATAAAAACAAAGTGAACACCTGCAAATAAAAGGCTTGAATGGATGGAACCAGTAATATATTTGACACAATTAATTATACATTCTCATAATATGTAGCACTGACCCATTTTGGTTTACAATACTAGGGCTGCCTTACAAGGAGTTGACCTTTATCATGACCATCTACATTGCTAAGCTGTACAGAAACGTTTTGGTGTAGCAGAAAAAACCAAAAATCTGGTGGTCTGTTTGGGTTCCAGAGAGCTTCTAATATGTGTTGTACTCTGCGTTCTAAAACTCTTTCAAGAACCACAAGTATGTTTAATATTTATTACACTATATCAAGCCACAGAACAGATAATCTCACCTAGGAACAGCATCTCATCATAGAAGCAATGGCCATCTCTTATAAGACCAGTATTGATAAAATCATGTGCTTTGATCAATTTACATTTTAAAGCATTCCCCTGCATCTAAAGCATATGACTTAATGGTTTCTCCACAACCTTCCACAAGGTGCTTTTATCTGGCCAAATTAGTGCCCACATTAACAGATATTAATGCAGAACTCTTTCATGTCACTGCATCAACCTTCTCTCTGTATGGCAAAAACGTGAGAGGGCAATTGGGTAATGTGTCAAATAAAAGGAATTCCCGCTTTAGGTGTATGATTGCATAGAATAGTTTTGGAAATAACTCACTCTTGCATTTTCTGCCTTTTTCTTCTATCATCCCTCATTTTTCCCTAGTTCTTTTTACTTTCTCCCTTCTTTCCTCTGCCCTCCCTCCCCCTGCGAAGCACCTTTACCGCCCTCCAACCTCCGAGCTGACTGCTCCCCCCATCCCCCTCTTAATAGCGGCTGCAGCACGGCTGCGTGCTGTCACGCCGAAGGCACACTAAACGCAAGCCCGTCTACGCCTGGTCAGTGCCCAGCGCCAGGAACCCTGAATCTCTGTTAAACCATCCCCTGGACTGCCTCCGTTACGACTCCGAGACCCTCCTCCGCCTCAACACTGGACATCGCAACAACTGCTGCGCCATCTCCCACAAGGACACACATGGACCTTTCACCTGCAGGAACTGCAACTTCAGTGCCAACCTCAACAAACCCACGGTACTCTCCACACACAAAGATACCAACAACCTCCACAACCCCATCAACTACCTGCTCCTGAACATCCGCTCCCTCCACAAACACGCCACTGAACTCAGGGACCTGATCGACAACACCCAACCGGATATCACCTTCCTCACCGAGACATGGACCAACCCACCTTGGGTCCAGACATCGCCTTTGTCATTCCCGACGGTTACAGCATCCTAAGGAGGGACAGGCCCTCCAGCCCGGGTGGAGGACTCACCATCATACACAAGTCCTCACTATGTGTTAAGGCTGTCCGCGAAGAACACTGCACCGCAATGGAACACCTTCACTTCCTGGTCCATACAAACCACAACTCCGGCATCCTGGTGTACAGCCCACCCAGCCCCTTCCGAGCTTTCATAGACAACGTCGTAGACAGTGCTACCCCCCAGGCCCTGGCGTTAGTCGACTAGCTCCTCCTCGGCGACCTGAACTTCCACCTCAGTGAATGCACCGACCCAAACAACACCACTCTACTCTACTCGACAACCTCGCCACCCTCGGTCTCAGACAGCTGGTCTCCACACCCACACACATTGCAGGACACACACTGGGCCCCATCTTCACCTCATGCGACCGGATCACCATTGAGCCCATCTCCACCCCAGACTGGACTGACCACCAATGCACACACTTCACAATCACTGCACCCAGCAGCCACACCCACACCTCCAGGACCCCCACAGGAAATGGAATGAAATCAGCAACGAGCAACTCACCACATTGCTCGCCAAATTCCTCCCTCCCCCCTCTGACGACGCCAACACAACAGCACATAATCTCAATGCATGGATCACAGAAGGCCAGCTGGTTCACTATCGAACTCCAAGAATCAAAGCGTACCCGCAGATGTTTGGAGAAAGAATGGAGGGACAGCCAATCCAGTGAAGACTTCGCCTCATTCAGAGCCGCTACCGCCGCAAATCAAGATTGCAAGGAAGAACGCACTCCGGGAGCGCATCAACTCTTCCGCACACAACTCGAAGGAACTCTTCTCAGTCATCAACGAGTTCACAGATTCCCCTTTCTGAAGCCACCAGCATCCCCCTCACAGGATCTCTGCGACAAACTTGCCTCCTTTTTCCACCACAAGATCCAGGACATCTACAACAGCTTCCTGTCACCTGGCACCAGAACCTGCTAACCCCCCCCCCTCAAAACCACCCAGACCATCCATGACTGGTCCACGCTCACCACAGAGGAAAAAGTCAACATCATGAACAGCACCCACTCCGGAGCCCCATTGAACCCCTGCCCGCACAACATATACATCAGAGTCAGCACCTCAATCGCCCCCGAGCTTCGTAACACAATCAACTGCTAAATCAGGACGGGCACCTTCCCTGAGGACTGTAAGCATGCCGAAATACGACCTCTCCTGAAGAAACCTTCGGCCAACCCATCACAACTAAAGAATTTCCGGCCCATCTTGCTGCAACCCTACTCCGCCAAGTAATAGAGAAAGTAATCAACACCCAACTACGGAATTTCATCAAGGCCAACAGGTCCCTGGACAGCTCTCAGTCCGGCTTCGGCCGCAATCACAGCACAGAGACAGCACACCTGGCAGCCACCGACAACATCCGATTACCCCTAGACTGCGGCCACACCGCAGCACTCATACTCCTCGACCTCTCAGCAGCTTTTGACACGTCTTCCACAGCACTCTGAGCACCAGACTCCATGAAACAGGAATCCGCAGAAGGGCCCTGGAGTTCATCCACTCCTTCCTCTCCGGGAGGAGGCAGAGGGTCAGACTCCTGCCCTACAACTCCAGACCCAAAGGAGTCAACTGCGGAATCCCCCAAGGATCCTCACTGAGTCCCACAATGCTCAACGTATGCATGGCCCCTCTTGCTGCCATCGTCAGAAGCCATGGTATGAACATCGTGTCATATGCCAAATGACACACAACTCATCATTTCCCTCACTGAAGACACCTGGATGAGAGAAAGCTGCCTCAATCTCAACTCCGACAAAACTGAACTCATCATTTTTGGAAACGCCACCTCAGCTTGGGACCATTCCTGGTGGCCCACATCCCTCAGCACCCCCCTGCACCGACCGAGCACACCCACAACTTAGGAATCATCCTCAACTCCTCCCTATCCATGACCCGCCAGATAAACTCTGTCGCCTCTTTCTGCTGGCACACACTCTGCAAACTCCGTAAGATCTTCAGATGGACCCAAGCAGACTGTCACATGAGTCGCCCACGCCTTAGTCACGAGCAAGCTCGACTACAGCAACACTCTCTACACTAGCACCTCAACTAGGAACATCAAAAAACTTAAACTCATCCATAAAGCCACCTCCAGACTCATTCTGGACCTCCCTCGCCGAGAACACATCTCTCAACACCTGAGGACCCTCCACTGGCTACCAGTCGAGAAGCAAATCACCCCTCAAGTTTCTCACACACAACTACAAGGCCATACACAACGCAGGACCCGCCTACATAAACCACTGCATCTCCTTCCACACCCCCGCCAGATCCCTCCGCTCCGCCCAGATGGCCCTGGCCACCGTCCCTCGCATCCGCAAAACCACTGCCGGAGGACAATCTTTCACCTGCACTGCAGCAAAAAGGAGGAACAACTTCTTCCTGCACCGCAGACAATGCCCGTCGCTCACCATCTTCAGGAAGAACCTCAAGACGTGGCTCTTCGGATGAGGCCCCTCCCCCTCAGCGCCTTGAGACCCCACGGGTGAGTAGTCGCACTTTCCAAATACTTATTCAACTGAAGCTAGCTTCCTCAAAATGAAGCAAAAACAATAGATGATGGATGGAATGCTGAACAATGCAAACATTCACCCCCAGTCTCAAAGATCTGGGTTTAATTTATCGTTTTGTTTTGCCCAGCATGCCACCCAGTTTGGACCCAACCATAGACAAATCAGTCTTGACCCTGCTCCCCATGGGAACAGTGCAGCCCGAACTGCCAGGCAAATCATTCCTTCTTCCATTAGGCAAACTGTGTGTTATGCCTTCATAAACAGCACATTCTTCTGAAGTAGGAGTCTGCACTTGTGAAGCAGAGTAATATTTCCTTAGAAGTGTAATGTACAAACTATAATCATCTCATGGAGCATTGGTTTAATCTCACGGCATACAGCATTTGGAGTAGTACCTAAGCTAGCTGCATCATAAAGGTTTTTTTAAGACCTCCATCATCCTAAAACACTTTATAAAGAACTAATTTGGCTTCATAAAAATGACAGCCACAATCCTTTTAATACAGACAAGTTTAGTTTTAAATCTTTTTATTATTGTTTTATTTCAAGACAATACAAATATCACATTGACAATACACAAATAAAAAAAACTACCATACCAGAATTTCCTAATCAATAACCAACAAAATGATGTAATCTACACTGTCAGCCATTCGGGTAAGAGATGCACAAAGTTTAAAATGAATAAACATCAGGCACCATACAGGACTGTTAACTTTGTAGAGTTGGGACAAGAAAAAACAAGCATTATCCTAAGTCTGCACCATCCTATAAATTGCTTATTAAAACTGACACATTTCTGAACATACATAAGTCCCATGTAAAGTTTCAATCTCTTGTTGCCCTTTGCAAACTCCAGCTAGCTGACAACTGCCTCTGCTTGAGCAAATTGGAACATTTTCCTTTTGTGCTGCACCTGCAAGCGAGCTGGAGACAGGCCAGCGGACTGCATCCCAAGCAGATTTCCATGCACCTCTTGCATCTGTGCGTCTAAGTGACACCAGACTAAGTTCCAGAAGTGATATGATCTTTCATCCTGAAAAAACACCCTTCTTGATTTCTGCCAACTTTAGACACCTATCATTTAATTTCCTTGTGGAGTAGAGCAGTTATAATTCTCTATTCCCTGACTTCAGCTTTCTTATGGGAAGCCTCACTGTCCTATCCTCACACAGTATTCTCTCTTCTAGGGCATAAAACTGTATTCAGCAATACAGAATTAACTTTCAGATTTGCTGTTGTAAGCCTATCTGTCACAGAATTAAGATCATTTGTACCTGTAAGCTACCCTGGCAAATACGGTGCATTTGTTCAAACATACCAAAGAGCTCCTCACAAACATTTGATTTCTACTATCTTAGTGCTAAAGAAGCAGACATATAAAACATGTTGTTAGCTGCCTTAACACTGTAACAGTAAGACACCAACCATAATGGACCAAAAGCAAAGAAAAAAGAACAGCAGAAGAAAAGGTCAGTGTACTAATGTCTTTGGGCCCAACCACAACATAGAACATTCCTGCCAAACACAAATGGAGTCTCAAAAGAAATAAAAGAGTTTGATGAATGATCAGGAAAGAGCATACTGGATGGAACCCTTAGCTATCTAACTGTTTCTCCAAAGACAATTTCCTTTGAAAACAAGTCAATGTGAACACAGATAGAACATACTGCTATTGCTTACATTTTAAGGGTATGGTCGAAAAACTCGTTGGCAGGTTTCTGGGCTATCTGATTTAGAAAGTTAGGCAAAATGGAGATTCAATCTAATGTAAAAAGCTATAGAGAATTAGATGATCTTGTTTCTGGCACAAATTAAATCTGTCTGACATTGGTGTACATTTGAAATCTTAAAATTATATTGTTTAGTATGTGAGCCCAAGATGGCGTCTGCCATTCTCTAGCTCAGTGGTTTCCAACCTTTTGACTTCTGTGGACCCCACTTTATCAATACTGGAATACCTGGGGACCCCTCACTGAATCATTATTGGAATCTGTGGACACCGCCCCCCACTGAGTCATTACTGAGAGCTGGGGACCTAATCTGTTAATATTATTTAATTTGGTCAGCAGTCCCTGACCCCCTGGGGAGGCTTTGTGGACCTCCAGGGGTTCCCAGACCACAGGTTGTAAACCACTGCTCTCGCTCTTCCATGCTGGCACCGACCATCCTTCCCCATCAGGGCGCTGTTGCAGCTTACTGAACCCCCCTGTGACTGGGAGGCAGCCCCAGGAGGTAGAGTCGGGTGAAGAGGATCCACCAGGAGCGGAAGCACTGTCCCCTGGAAACCCGAAATTCCAAGATAGCGCCAGTGGAGCTCCCACAGTTGGGTGGCCATTAGCAGGAGTGGAATCAACTGCCTCCAACACTGTGCAGAGTCCTTCCAGTGCCTGGGGTGCTCCCCAAGGCATGGGCCAAGATTGCAGGTCCTGGGCCGTGACAGAGGAACAGAGGTTTGCTGCTGCGGATGTAAGGTTCAAGGTAGGGGCCTGGGCTGGAAGTTGCCTCCCCTCCTGCTTCCCCCCACATGCCATGGAAAAGGAGGTTGGCCCCACTCTGGAGCCAAGTGGAGACTTGGAGAGGTGCCTGGGGGGCCTTGGGCGGGTCTGTCAACAGATCACACCGGGAAGAGACCCACCTTTAGCCAAGCAGTGGTTGGAGAAGGCCCCATGTAGGACAGATGCTGCCATCTTCCCTGAGAGAGGCCCGGGGAGAATCTGAGACGGGGAGATGCTGGGGGACAGTCAGGCTGTGGCTGCTCATGCCACCCACCCCGAAGTTGCGGGGTCAGAGGACTAGCAGGCCTTTAGGCCACAAAAGAAACAAAGAGCTGTCCGTCACCAAGGACAAGGCCCAGCTGAGGCACAGGAATCTGGATAAATTTGCCAAACCCCTGGCACAACCTCAACATAGGGAGGATGCTGGGGGGCCCCCACCCACAGGTGGGGAAGATGGAGAGCCACATCCAGAGACAAACTCTGGAGACCAAATTTGGGGGAATTGGTGTGGAAGTAGCACTACTACTACTACTATGCTGGACTTAAAGAAAACCATAGGTCCGGTAGGAGAGGCCAAAACATGAATTGCAACACTGGAGGGCACGGTGCGGGACCTGAGTCAATCTATCCAGAAGCATAGGGGCATTTCTGGTGAGCTTGCAGATCAAGTTAAAGATGCTTAGGAGTTCTCTCAGAACAACAACCTGCAGTTCCTGGGGTTCCCAGATGGGGTGGATGGTTCCCGTCCGGAGCACCTTCTGGTAGAGTGGATACAAACCTTCCTCCCACAAGACCAGCTCTCAAGATTTTTCTTAACAGAGAGAGCACACAGGGCTCTAGAATAGAAACCTCTGCTGGGTGTGGTCCCAAGTACACTGACAGCCTAATTCTTGAATTATCGAAATAGAGACCTGGTACTCTACACAGGTCAAGGGCTGGGAGAGGTCAAACACAAATCTAGAAGAATCTTTATATACCTTAACTTTACAAAATTAGTGGAAGGGCAGAGGAAAACATTTTCAAACTGAAGATGTGCAAAATTGAGGGTTCTGCAGGTAAACTACAGGGAGTGCAGAATTATTAGGCAAGTTGTATTTTTGAGGATTAATTTTATTATTGAACAACAACCATGTTCTCAATGAACCCAAAAAACTCATTAATATCAAAGCTGAATATTTTTGGAAGTAGTTTTTAGTTTGTTTTTAGTTTTAGCTATGTTAGGGGGATATCTGTGTGTGCAGGTGACTATTACTGTGCATAATTATTAGGCAACTTAACAAAAAACAAATATATACCCATTTCAATTATTTATTATTACCAGTGAAACCAATATAACATCTCAACATTCACAAATATACATTTCTGACATTCAAAAACAAAACAAAAACAAATCAGTGACCAATATAGCCACCTTTCTTTGCAAGGACACTCAAAAGCCTGCCATCCATGGATTCTGTCAGTGTTTTGATCTGTTCACCATCAACATTGCGTGCAGCAGCAACCACAGCCTCCCAGACACTGTTCAGAGAGGTGTACTGTTTTCCCTCCTTGTAAATCTCACATTTGATGATGGACCACAGGTTCTCAATGGGGTTCAGATCAGGTGAACAAGGAGGCCATGTCATTAGATTTCCTTCTTTTATACCCTTTCTTGCCAGCCACGCTGTGGAGTACTTGGACGCGTGTGATGGAGCATTGTCCTGCATGAAAATCATGTTTTTCTTGAAGGAAGCAGACTTCTTCCTGTACCACTGCTTGAAGAAGGTGTCTTCCAGGAACTGGCAGTAGGACTGGGAGTTGAGCTTGACTCCTTCCTCAACCCGAAAAGGCCCCACAAGCTCATCTTTGATGATACCAGCCCAAACCAGTACTCCACCTCCACCTTGCTGGCGTCTGAGTCGGACTGGAGCTCTCTGCCCTTTACCAATCCAGCCACGGGCCCATCCATCTGGCCCATCAAGACTCACTCTCATTTCATCAGTCCATAAAACCTTAGAAAAATCAGTCTTGAGATATTTCTTGGCCCAGTCTTGACGTTTCAGCTTGTGTGTCTTGTTCAGTGGTGGTCGTCTTTCAGCCTTTCTTACCTTGGCCATGTCTCTGAGTATTGCACACCTTGTGCTTTTGGGCACTCCAGTGATGTTGCAGCTCTGAAATATGGCCAAACTGGTGGCAAGTGGCATCGTGGCAGCTGCACGCTTGACTTTTCTCAGTTCATGGGCAGTTATTTTGCGCCTTGGTTTTTCCACACGCTTCTTGCGACCCTGTTGACTATTTTGAATGAAACGCTTGATTGTTCGATGATCACGCTTCAGAAGCTTTGCAATTTTAAGAGTGCTGCATCCCTCTGCAAGATATCTCACTATTTTTGACTTTTCTGAGCCTGTCAAGTCCTTCTTTTGACCCATTTTGCCAAAGGAAAGGAAGTTGCCTAATAATTATGCACACCTGATATAGGGTGTTAATGTCATTAGACCACACCCCTTCTCATTACAGAGATGCACATCACCTAATATGCTTAATTGGTAGTAGGCTTTCGAGCCTATACAGCTTGGAGTAAGACAACATGCATAAAGAGGATGATGTGGTCAAAATACTCATTTGCCTAATAATTCTGCACTCCCTGTACATGATGTTTTACCATACCAGTAATCAAGGTCATCTTTCAGAACAAAGTCAACGTATTTGAGCACCCAGATCAAGCATGGCAGTGGACAAAAAAAAGAGACTGCCACGACTGCTGGAGCCATCGGCCGTCGCCTTTGGGGTGTCCCTAGTCACGGCTGGAGGGAGGCAATGTGATGGCATCAGGCCAGAGGGGGCCACCAGGGTGAGTCACGATCACGCAGAGGAGAAGACCAGCTGGCTCTCAGTGGAGTGGCTGTGGAGGCTCAATCCTCAGACAAAGACATTGGTGATGCACCAACTATTGATCAGCAAAAGGAGGCCATTGAAACACTGAAAACTAGGCAGCACCTCACAGAGATATGCTCTATACAGTGAACTGAAACTGAAAGAGTGTTGAGGGGAAGAAGGAAGGGAGGGCCCGGCTTTCAATGAGGAAGGGGAAAGCTTGAGTTAGATGTCGAAGACTGGGGTGGGCGACAGACCTTTCCCAAGTTGGGGAAGCGGGTAGTTGAAAACCCATGTCAGGGAAAATGGGGTGGGGGATGGCAAGGGTTGGGGATGTTCACGACATCTGGTGGTTCCTTTATCCATTAGGGAGACAATACCACTTTCTCTCCGAGGCGCATGGGACCCTCAAGACTAGACTATAAATTTGTGTCAGAGAAAGATACCCTTGGTGAGACCACTCAGTACCTGGCCCGAGGGATATCGGACCATTCGCCTTTGTTGGTCAAATAAGGTACCCAACAGTCCAAGACGCTGACATAGCCCATGTGTTTGCGGTGTAGACTCTATGCGTTCCCTGGGGCTGCACAAAGCAGGAAATTATAGAATGAGCAGAGGTGCCCATCCTACACACAGTGAATAGAGACACACTTTAGGCTGACCTGACACTAGAGAAGGAGGAGGAGGCAGTGAGGGCTCTTCAGTCAGGAAAGAGACAAAGTGCCAATCAAACGAATGGCTATGCTTGTCCACCCGCACTTGCTGAACTTGTTCAGGGCCGCAAAAGTGGAGGGGTGTTTGCCCGCAGACCTCATACACTCTATTACTGTGGTTATTCCTAAGACAGGCAAACCGCCCAACCGTTGCTCCTCGTACAGGCCTAACACGCTGCTAAACACCGAAAGCAAGATCGTAGCCAACATCCTGAAAAACAGACTGGTCGGGTGATAACCGACTTGGTGTACGCTGACCAAACAGGTTTTATGCCAGGGAAGGCCACAAGACTGAACCTTAGCCACCTACAATTCTGGCTAGATAACTTAAACAGATACTGAAGCCAGGGAGATATCACTAGACACTGATAAAGTGTTTGACACCATGGACTGGAGGTAGGTAGCTGGGACAATGCAGCAGTTCGAATTTTGTAGTTGGCTGGCTCTAATATACTCTATAAGGCGCCCACTGCAGCAGTGGGGGTGAATGGGACTGTCTTGGACTCTCTAAAACCAGGGAAAGGCACAAGACAGGGTTGTCCATTGTCCATTCATGTTGTGTCTAGAGACGCTAATCTGCTGGGTGTGTTACAGAGCGGACATCTTGGGTTTCCCTCAGACATCAGTCGACACAGAGAAGATGTCACTCTAACCCCAATACACCCTGCTATACCTCACGTACACAGAACTGTGATTCGCAGCTGTGTTGTTGGTTTTAAATGCCTTGAGTCCTACTCCAGATAGCGCATTAACTGTGACAAATCTTTTCTCCACTGACTTGGGGACTGGGGGAGCAAAGGGGCGTGATGCGTGACCTCCGACTGATGATCTGGGGTTTCAAATACCTAGGCATTGAGATCACACCGGAGCTGAACCTAGAAAGGGCCCTGGGAGGCTTCCATGACAATTCAGGGAGGTGGCGTAAACTCCCCTTGACAATCATAGGTAGGGCTGCCCTCTAAAAAATGATCACATTGCCTAAGCTGCTCTACCCATATTACATCCCCAATAAAGTACTTCGACAAATTAGGTAAAATGCTTTGTACCTTGCTCTGGGACGGGGCATCCCAAGAATAGCGCTAAAACACTATACAAATCTGTCTATAATGGGGGACTGGTGCTTGGTACTTCCCAACATGAGATCGTACTACAGGGCTACCAAGCTACAGATAATTATTGACTAGGACAGGCTACGACCCCCAGAATGAGCGGGCGTATAGGCTAGAGGGAGCAGCCATGGGAGGGGTAACCTCCATTCGGTATACTTATAGAAAACAGGACAGAAAACGCCTACCTGAGCTGACCCGGACCACCCTGATGGCCTGGGACAATGCCATGAATGCCGTGACCAGAAGGGGGAAGCTCGCCATTGTCACTCCTGTGAGAAAGTAGCCTCTTTCTAGCCTTGTTACCCCCACTTTTGGCATGTTTGTGAGTATATGTCAGGGTGTTTGCACTGTCTCACTGGGATCCTGCTAGCCAGGGCCCAGTGCTCATAGTGAAAACCCTATGTTGTCAGTATGTTTGTATATGTGTCACTGGGACCCTGCTAGCCAGGACCACAGAGCTCATAAGTCTGTGGCCTATATGTATGTGTTCCCTGTGTGATGCCTAACTGTCTCACTGAGGCTCTGCTAACCAGAACCTCAGTGGTTATGCTCTCTCTGCTTTCCAAATTTGTCACTAACAGGCTAGTGACTAAATTTCACCAATTCACATTGGCATACTGGTACACCCATATAATTCCCTAGTATATGGTATTGAGGTACCCAGGGTATTGGGGTTCCAGGAGATCCCTATGGGCTGCAGCATTTCTTTTGCCACCCAAAGGGAGATCTGACAATTCTTACACAGGCCTGGCAGTGCAGCCTGAGTGAAATAACGTCCACATTATTTTACAGCCATTTACCACTGCACTTAAGTAACTTATAAGTCACCTATATGTCTAACCTTCACCTGGTGAAGGTTGGGTGCAAAGTTACTTAGTGTGTGGGCACCCTTGCACTAGCCAAGGTGCCCCCACGTCGTTCAGGGCAAATTCCCCGGACTTTGTGAGTGCGGAGACACCATTACACGTGTGCACTATACATAGGTCACTACCTATGTATAGCGTCACAATGGTAACTCCGAACATGGCCATGTAACATGTCTAAGATCATGGAATTGTCACCCCAATGCCATTCTGGCATTGGGGAGACAATTCCATGATCCCCTGGGTCTCTAGCACAGAACCCGGGTACTGCCAAACTGCCTTTCTGGGGTCTCCACTGCAACTGCTGCCAACCCCTCAGACAGGTTTCTGCCCTCCTGGGGTCTAGGCAGCCCTGGCCCAGGAAGGCAGAACAAAGGATTTCCTCTGAGAGAGGGTGTAACACCCTCTCCCTTTGGAAATAGGTGTGAAGGCTGGGGAGGAGTAGCCTCCCCCAGCCTCTGGAAATGCTTTGATGGGCACAGATGCTGCCCATCTCTGAAAGCCAGTCTACACCGGTTCAGGGATCCCCCAGCCCAGCTCTGGTGCGAAACTGGACAAAGGAAAGGGGAGTGAGCACTCCCCTGACCTGCACCTCCCAGGGGAGGTGCCCAGAGCTCCTCCAGTGTGCCCCAGACCTCTGCCATCTTGGAAACAGAGGTGTTGCTGGCACACTGGACTGCTCTGAGTGGCCAGTGCCAGCAGGTGACGTCAGAGACTCCTTCTGATAGGCTCTTACCTCTCCTAGTAGCCAATCCTCCTTCCTAGGTAGCCAAACTTCCTTTTCTGGCTATTTAGGGTATCTGCTTTGGGAATCTCACGAGATAACGAATGCAAGAGCTCATCAGAGTTCCTCTGCATCTCCATCTTCACCTTCTGCCAAAGGATCGACCGCTGACTGCTCAGGATGCCTGTAAAACCGCAACAAAGTAGCCAGACGACTACTAGCAACCTTGTATCGCTTCATCCTGCCGGCTTTCTCGACAGTTTCCAGGTGGTGCATGCTCTGGGGGTAGCCTGCCTCCTTCTTACACCAGGAGCTCGGAAGAAATCTCCTGTGGGTCGACGGAATCTTCCCCCTGCAACCACAGGCAACAAAAGACTGCATCACCGGTCCTCTGGGTCCCCTCTCAACACGAGTGTGGTCCCTGGAACTCAGCAACTCTGTCCAAGTGACTCCCACAGTCCAGTGACTCTTCAGTCCAAGTTTGGTGGAGGTAAGTCCTTGCCTCCCCACGCTCGACTGCATTGTTGGGTACCTCGTGATTTGCAGCTGCTCCGGCTCCTGTGCACTCTTCCAGGATTTCCTTCATGCACAGCCAAGCCTGGGTCCCCCGCACTCTAACCTGCAGTGCACAACCTTCTGAGTTGTCCTCCGGCGTCGTGGGACTCCCTTTTGTGACTTCGCGTGGACTCCGGCTCACTCTTCTTCCAAGTGCCTGTTCAGGTACTTCTGCGGGTGCTGCCTGCTTCTGTGAGTGCTCTCTGACTTGCTGGGCGCCCCATCTGTCTCCTCATCCAAGTGGCGACATCCTGGTCCCTCCGGGCCACAGCAGCATCCAAAAACCCTAACTGCGACCCTTGCAGCTAGCAAGGCTTGTTTGCAGTCTTTCTGCGTGGGAACAGCTCTGCAAGCTTCTTCACGACGTGGGACATCCATCCTCCAAAGGGGAAGTTCCTAGTCCTCTTCGTTCTAGCAAAACACCAAGCTTCTTCCATCCGGTGGCAGCTTCCTTGCACTCTCAGCTGGCATTTCCTGGGCTCCTGCCCACTCTCGACACTGTCGTGACTCTTGGACTTGGTCCCCTTGTCTTACAGGTACTCAGGTCCGGAAATCCACTGTTGTTGCATTGCTGGTGTTGGTTTTCCTTGCAGAATCCCCCTATCACGACTTCTGTGCTCTCTGGGGGTTGTAGGTGCACTTTACACCTAGCTTACAGGGTCTTGGGGTGGGCTATTTTTCTAACCCTCACTGTTTTCTTACAGTCCCAGCAACCCTCTACAAGCTCACATAGGTTTGGGGTCCATTCGTGGTTCGCATTCCACTTTTGGAGTATATGGTTTGTGTTGCCCCTATACCTATCTGCTCCTATTGCAACCTATTGTAACTTTACACTGTTTGCATCACTTTTCTTGCTATAACCTGCATAATTTTGGTTTCTGTACATATATCTTGTGTATATTTCTCATCCTCATACTGAGGGTACTCACTGAGATACTTTTGGCATATTGTCATAAAAATAAAGTACCTTTATTTTTAGTATATCTGTGCATTGTGTTTTCTTATGATAGTGTGCATATGACACCAGTGGTATAGTAGGAGCTTTACATGTCTCCTAGTTCAGCCTAAGCTGCTTTGCCATAGCTACCTTCTATCAGCCTAAGCTGCTAGAAACACCTCTTCTACACTAATAAGGGACAAGTGCACCTGGCACAAGGTGTAAGTACCTCTGGTACCCACTACAAGCCAGGCCAGCCTCCTAGAACTCCCCTATGGAACGAAACACAATTGATCGAAGAAGGCAAACTCACAGGCTTTCATTGAGGAGAACAAATTGAGGGTTAAACAGAGGGTGATGTCCTTTCGGGAGAGGAATTTAAATGATTCAAAGCCTGCTAGAGACCTGACTCTTTGGAGATGCACAAGCACGCAAGGTGGTATGCCAGCTGTACTGTATTATGCTAACCAATACACTGGACAACCTGGGGTCACAATGGGAAGCTAATGTTGGACATCTGGAAGATGTAGATTTGACAGCGGCATTGATGAGCCCTAGGGAAGATCCCATTAGAGCCAGGATGTGTCTGATTCAGTTTAATGTCCTCTACAGGTCACAGTATAACAGGTCCCGGCTACACAAAATGGTAAGGGCACATAGTCCCATGTGTCTTCGGTGTGGGAAGGAGGAGGGCACTTTTCTTCACACAATTTGGAGCTGTCAGATGATGTGTGAATATTGAGGGACATGTGCAGCAGAGTTGGAAGCTGCGGTGGAGGCTGCTATACCAAAGAAAGAGTGGTCTATTAAAGTCACAGCTGTTCCAGGAAATTTGAAAAAGTTTGGGGACAATGGAGAACCTTCCACGGACTGCAGAACAGCTCTGATGACTCCACCACAGCATCTTCGCCCAGCAAGAGCAGCAAAGATGGGTTGTGCAGGTAGAGGTACTGGGGGTGGTCAAATCTAGTGATGTGCTATTTTGGGTAGGAAAGGAAACAAGGGAGGAAAGGGTTTGATATATGTATTAGCTTAAATGTTTACTGTGTGTGTATTACCCACTGTTTGTGTAAAATCAATAAAAATATGTTTTTTTAAATGTATTGTGTGATATGACTTTGAATAGACAGCTACTATTTAAACAATATTGCTGTAAACAGCTTAAAGCATAGTAAAAAAGGATGACCACTAATTGACAACTACATTTATCCTGTGAAATTGTATGAATAGAAATTAGGCAAGTCTGAGTAAGGCTCAACTAAGACTGCAAACAAAGATTCAAACAAAAAGAAGCGGTCAACTAAATTTTAAATGCCAGAAAATCAAGTAGTATTACACTGAATATTCTCCCATATTCAGACCGTGCTGAGGATTGTACTGGGTACTGGTCAAGGCAGTTTTACACATTAAGGATGATTTGCCAGACTAGAAGGAAAATAATTTAAGCAATTAACCACAAGCACTGTAAGGGAGGACAATATCTCTGATAGTGCATAATTGTAATGTCCTGCTGCACTAAATATTTTTACTCTGGCTACTATAGGAGTTTTGGAAACACTCACACAATTAATAGCTTCTAGTTCTGAGTTCAAAGAGGAAATAGGGTTATTTTTGCTGTTCACCTCTGGGTGCCTGGCTTGTTGTGCATTCAAAAATCACTTGTTCAGTCCACTGAAAGAACTGGAGGCTGTCATTTCATCATGTTCAAAAAGCCATTGTTGAAGAGCATTTAAAATCTTCGTTTTGAAAATCTTTTACAGGGATTTCTTAAATAGCAATAGCTTCTAACACAGTAAGGAATACTTGAACTTCGTTCATGGAAAATTTAATTTTCAATGGGTCATCTAGCGCACGTGGTCTGAGTGAGCTGAAGGCGCAGAACTTGTACTGGACATTTTGTTTTCTAATTCTTTAAAGTGGCAAGTGTTGGCCTCCTCCACAGACCAGGAAACAAAAGGCATCCTGCAAACTGATGACACAGATGTAGTCTACATGGTGTACATTAGAAGCAATAGTTTGGAGAGAGTCTACAGTTTAACTTCTTCACTTTTGTGCTTTAATTTGAAATACATGATTGGGCAAAACTTCTGTAGTTCTTTGTTATCCTGTAACTAAAGTTCTTATCCTTACCCTAAGCTGATACATATGGAAAATGTCACTTACCCAGTTTACATCTGTTCGTGGCATGTTGCGCTGCAGATTCACATGCTGTGCACTGTTCCTGCCATCTAGAGTTGGGATCGGAGTGTTACAAGTTGTTTTTCTTCGAAGAAGTCTTTTCGAGTCACGGGATCGAGAGACTCCTCCCTTTCGGCTCCATTGCGCATGGGCATCGACTACATCTTAGATTGTTTTCCCCGCAGAGGGTGAGGTAGCAGTTGTGAAGTAAGGATACTAGAGGTGCCCATGCCATGGAGTAGATGTGTATGTACATAGTGTGTAGTTAAGTAAAAAAATTATATACATATTTACAATTTTCATTCAACTAAAACGGCTACAGGCTCCCGGGGAGGTGGAAAGGCGCATGTGAATCTGCATCAACATGCCACGAACAGATGTACACTGGGTAAGTGACATTTTCCGTTCTATGGCATGTGTAGCTGCAGATACACATGCTGTGCATAGACTACAAAGCAGTGATCTCCCCAAAAGCAGTGGTTAGCCTGTAGGAGTTGAAGTTGTCTGAAATAATGTTCTTAGTACAGCCTGTCCTACTGTGGCTTGTTGTGTTGCCAACACATCTACACAGTAATGCTTATTAAATGTATGGGGCGTAGACCAGGTGGCTGCTTTACAAATTTTTGTCAATGGTATATTACCAAGAAAAGCCATTGTGGCGCCTTTCTTTCTAGTGGAGTGTGCCCTTGGAGTAATGGGTAATTCCCTTTTAGCTTTAAGGTAGCAAGTCTGAATGCATTTAACTATCCATCTGGCAATGCCTTGTTTGGATATAGGGTTACCTGCATGTGGTTTTTGGAAAGCTACAAACAATTGTTTTGTTTTACAAAATTGTTTTGTTCTGTCAATGTAATACATTAGTGCTCTTTTTATGTCTAATGTATGCAATGCCCTTTCTGCTACTGAGTCTGGCTGTGGAAAAAAGACTGGGAGTTCCACCGTTTGGTTTAGATGAAACGGTGATATGACTTTTGGTAAGGATTGTGGATTTGTCCTGAGAACCACTTTATGTTTAGGTATTTGTATAAATGGTTCTTGAATAGTAAACGTCTGTATTTCGCTAACTCTTCGAAGTGAAGTGATAGCTATTAGAAAAGCTACTTTCCAAGTCAAAAATTGTATTTGACAAGAATGCATGGGTTCAAATGGTGGGCTCATGAGTCGTGTTAATAAAATATTAAGATTCCACAAAGGTACTCGTGGTGTCCTTGGGGGTATGATTCTTTTTAGTCCTTCCATAAAGGCTTTAATAACTGGGATTCTAAAAAGAGATTTTGAATGTTTAATCTGCAAATAAGCAGATATTGCAGTGAGATGTATTTTAATGGAAGAGAAGGCCAGATTGGACTTATGTAAGTGTAGTAAATAACTTACAATGTTTTGTGTGGAGGCGTTTAATGGCATAATTTGATTAGCCTGGCAATAGCAGACAAACCTTTTCCATTTGTTAGCGTAACAATGTCTTGTTGTGGGTTTTCTTGCTTGTTTAATGACCTCCATACACTCTTTGGAAAGGTTTAGGTATCCAAATTTTAAGACTTCAGGAGCCAGATTGCTAGGTTGAGTGATGCTGGATTCAGGTGTCTGATCTGTTGGTTGTGTTGAGTTAACAGATCTGGTCTGTTTGGTAGTTTGATGTGGGGTACCACAGATAGGTCCGACAGTGTTGTGTACCAGGGTTGGTGTGCCCAAGTTGGTGCTGTAAGTATTAGTTTGAGTTTGTTTTGACTCAGTTTGTTGACCAGATAAGGAATAAGCGGGAGAGGGGGAAAAACGTAAGCAAATATCCCTGACCAGCTGATCCATAGAGCATTGCCCTTGGACTGAGGGTGTGGGTATCTGGACGCAAAGTTTTGGCATTTTGCGTTTTCTTTTGTTGCAAACAGATCTATGTTTGGTGTCCCCCAGTGGTGGAAGTCATGTTGAAGGATCTGGGGATGTATTTCCCACTCGTGAGTTTGTTGGTGATCTCGACTGAGATTGTCGGCTAACTGATTGTGAATGCCTGGTATATATTGTGCTATTAGGCGAATAATGTTGTGAATTGCCCAATGCCAAATTATTTGTGCTAAGAGACACAGCTGTGACGAGTGTGTGTCCCCCTGTCATATTGTCTGTTTTGACAAGAATGTGTTTGTGGGCTAGAAGGGGTCGAAAGGCCTTTATTGCTAGAAAGACTGCTAACAGTTCTAAGTGATTTATGTGGAGTTGTTTTTGCTGATTGTCCCACTGACCTTGTATGCTGTGATTGTTGAGGTGTGCTCCCGACCCAATCATGGATGCGTCTGTTGTGAGAATGGCGTGAGGCACTGGGTCTTGGAAAGGCCGCCCTTTGTTTAAATTTACGTGGTTCCACCATTGAAGCGAACAGGGTGTTTGGCACTAGATCTTGGAGTTGACCCTGTGCCCGCGTCCATTGTTTTGCTAGGCACTGTTGTAAGGGCCGCATGTGTAGCCTTGTGTTTTGGACAATAGCTATGCATGAGGACATCATGCCTAATAGTTTCATCACAAACCTGACCGTGTATTGTTGGTTTGGTTGAATGCTTGATTTTATATTTTGAAACTACTGCATCCTTTGTGGACTTGGAGTGGCAGTTGCTTTTTGTGTGTTCAGTGTTGCTCCCAAATATTGTTGTATTTGGGATGGCTGTAAACGAGATTTTTGGTAATTGACAGAAAACCCTAGTTTGTGTAGAGTATCTGTTATGTATTGCGTGTGAACGTGACATTGTTGTTGAGTGTTGGCCTTTATTAGCCAATCGTCCAGATATGGGAATACGTGCATGTGATGTCTTCTTATATGAGCTGCTACTACAGCTAGGCATTTTGTAAAATACCCTGGGGGCTGTTGTTATTCCGAACGGCAACACTTTGAATTGGTAATGTTTGCCTTGTATTACAAACCTGAGGTATTTCCTGTGAGATGGATGGATGGGTGTATGAAAATACGCATCCTTGAGATCCAGTGTTGTCATGTATTCCCCTTGTTTTAGTAAGGGAACTACGTCCTGAAGTGTTACCATGTGGAAATTATCTGATTTGATGAAGAGATTCAGTGTTCTGAGATCTAAGATAGGCCTTAACGTTTTGTCTTTTTTTGGGATAAGGAAATACAGGGAGTAGACGCCTGTCCCTTTCTGGTGATAGGGTACTAGCTCTATGGCTTGAATTTGTAGCAGTGCTTGGACCTCTATTTGTAACAGGTAAAAGTGTTGTGGAGACAATTTGTGCGGTTTTGGTGGAACATCTGGAGGGAATGTTGTGAATTCTATGCAATAACCATGTTGGATAATTGATAGGACCCACGTGTCTGTGGTAATGTGTGTCCAATTGTGGTTGTATTTGGTTAGCCTCCCCCCCACCGGTGATAGGGGTTGGGAAAGTGTGACATTGAAGTCACTGTTTGCTAGGGCTTGGCTTGGCGGGCTGGAATTTCCCTCTTCCTCTTGGGAATTGTGCTCTGTAGGAACCACGAAACCCTCCTCTCTGGTACTGAGATTGGTATGTGGGTTTTGTTTGGGAGGTGGATGGTTCTGATGAACAAGTTACTTACCTTCGGTAACGAGGTATCTGGTAGAGACTCTATCTAGCTGCAGATTCCTTACCTTAGAATTCCCTGGCGTCAGCTTCGAATCCGGAGTTTTTTGTGAGCAGTACCCTGCGCGCGCGCCGTCGGACGGCGTCGACCAGCTCCACGTGCGTCGTCAGCGTCGTTGGAGTCGTCTATGACGTCACGGTTGTCTATGTAGACGCTGTCTCGGCGCGCGTACGTCAGTTCTTTTCCACAACTTCCCGCGCCAGAAGCACAGAGTCATGGAAGAACCAACCAATAAATTTTTAACCTCTCTGACTGTTTGGAGAAAAACACTATCATATCTGTAAGAAAGGCAAAAGTTGCCAAAATGAACATTATATATATATATATACATATAAACACATATGTACATGAGAAAAAATTCCCCAGAGCGGGGAGGCTTGGGTGGGTGTAAGGAATCTGCAGCTAGATAGAGTCTCTACCAGATACCTCGTTACCGAAGGTAAGTAACTTGTTCATCTGATAGAGACTTCTAGCTGCAGCTTCCTTACCTTAGAATAGATACCCAAGCTATAACCCATGTTGGTAGGTCTGAAGGAGATTTTTTTTATTTTTTTTTATTTTTATACAAGGATGTCCTGTAAGACAGAACGGGCAAAATGCCCCTCTCTCCTCACCTGACTGTCCAGGCAGTAGTGCTTCGCAAACGTGTGTAAGGAAGCCCACGTTGCGGCCTGACATATGTCCACCACCGGTACGCCACATGCCAACGCAGTGGTAGCAGCTTTCCCCCTAGTGGAATGAGCTCTCAAGCCCTCGGGAGGCTGCTTCTTCGCCAAAGCGTAGCATATTTTTATACAGAGAATGACCCAGCGCGAAATGGATCGCTTCTGTACTGCCCGACCCTTCTTTGCACCAACGTAACCCACAAAGAGTTGGTCGTCCACCCGGAACTCTTTAGTGCGGTCAAGGTAGAACGATAACGTTCTTTTTGGGTCCAGTCGGTGGAGACGCTCCTCTTCCTTAGAGGGATGCGGTGGTGCAAAGAAGGTGGGCAGGGTGATATTTTGACTCAGATGGAAAGGGGTCACCACCTTGGGGAGGAAAGAGGCACAAGTTCTCAACACCACCTTGTCAGGATATATCATGAGATAAGGAGGTTTATAAGATAAAGCCTGCAGCTCACTTACTCTCCTGGCAGATGTAATTGCCACCAAAAAGGCTGTCTTAATAGTGAGCAGCCGGAGAGGATAGTTATGCAAAGGCTCGAAAGGAGCACACATAAGGAAGGTAAGAACCAGATTAAGATCCCACTGGGGCATAACGAAAGGCACAGGCGGAAACAGATGTACGAGCCCTTTCAAAAACCTCTGTTACTATAGGTGATTTAAACAGAGATGGTTGATCAGGCAACTGAAGAAAAGCCGATAAGGCTGCAAGATAGCCCTTGAGAGTCCCCAAGGAGGAACCCTGCTGGGCAAGAGACAAAATAAACAAAAGGATGTTAGACAGAGAAGAAGAAAGAGGATCAATAGACCTCTCTGAACAATAAGAAACAAAACGTTTCCAACGGCAGGCGTAGATCGACTTAGTAGAGGGACGCCTGGCTGCCAGAATGACATCACAGACCTCGGGAGGGAGGTCATAAACCATCAACTGTCGCCGCTCAATCTCCACGCATGAAGGCGCAGAGTTGACAGGTTCGGGTGGAGAACCTTCCCCTGCTGCTGCGACAGAAGATCCTCCCGAAGAGGCAGCCTGATTGGAGGACCGATGCTCATTTTGAGAAGCTCTGGATACCAAACTCTCCGTGCCCAATCCGGAGCCACAAGGATTACTTGGGCCCGGTCGTTCTTGATTTTCTTGAGAACTCTGGGCAGAAGTGGTATAGGCGGAAAGGCGTACAGGAGGCCTGAACTCGTGACGAAAAGCGTCGCCTAGCGATAGCCCCCTTGGAAACTCCAACGCGCAAAACTGCTGACATTGCGCGTTCTCTGCGGAGGCGAACAGATCTAACCAAGGCTCTCCCCACTGCTGAAAGAGTCCTTGCGCCACCTCCATATGGAGACACCATTCGTGATCCTCTAAGCATTTTCAGCTGAGTTGGTCTGCTCTGGCGTTTAGAGAACCTGCCAGGTGTTGAACCACCAGGGTCATGCCCTGCTGTTCCAGCCATGTCCAGAGACGTAAAGCCTCTTGACAAAGGGTCCACGACCCCACACCGCCCTGCTTGTTGCAGTACCACATTGCGGTAGTGTTGTCTGTGAACACCTGCACCACCTTCCCTTTCACAACAGGAAGAAATGCTTTTAATGCTAGCCGGATCGCCCGAAGCTCCAACAAATTGATGTGGAGCCCGGATTCCGCCGGAGACCAGTGACCTCTGATCTCCACCTCCCCCAGATGGCCGCCCCATCCCAGAAGTGACGCATCTGTCACTACCGTTAGATCTGGTTGGGGAAGGGAGAGGGGTCTGCCCTTGACCCACTCGCAGTTCACTAACCACCACTGCAGATCTTCTGCAGTCCTCTCCGAGATCTGAACTACGTCGGTAAGATTTCCCTGATGCTGTGCCCATTGGAACTTCAGGTCCCACTGCAGAGCCCTCATGCGCCATCTGGCATGCTTGACCAACAGGATGCAGGAAGCCATGAGTCCCAGCAGCCTCAGAGTCTGTCTCACCGAGATCCAGGATAGAGGCCGAAACATCGGAATCATAACCTGAATATCCTGAACCCGCTGATCGGGAGGATAAGCCCTATACTGCACTGTGTCCAGAACAGCTCCGATGAAAGAGAGCTTCTGAGAGGGAGTCAGGTGTGACTTCGGCACATTTATAGTGAACCCCAGCGAATGCAAGAGGTCCGCCGTCGCCTGGAGGTGGGTGACGAGAGCCTGGGGCGTAGGAGCCTTCAACAGCCAATCGTCCAGGTAGGGGAAGACTGAAATCCCTGACCTGCGCAAATGAGCTGCCACCACCGCCATCACCTTTGTAAACACCCGAGGGGCACTGGTGAGACCGAAAGGAAGCACGGTAAACTGAAAGTGCTCGTGGCCCACCTTGAACCGCAGGTAACGCCTGTGGCTTGGCAGGATGGGAATATGGAAATACGCATCCTGCAAATCCAACGCTACCATCCAGTCTCCTTGGTCTAGGGCAGACAAAACCTGGGCAAGAGTGAGCATCTTGAATTTCTCCTTCTTGAGGAAGAGATTGACGTCCCTTAAATCCAAAATAGGGCGAAGGCCTTTTTTCTTTTTGGGAATCAGAAAGTAGTGGGAATAACAACCACTGCCTACTTCTGATATCGGGACTCTTTCTATGGCTCCCTTGGCCAAAAGAGCCGAAACTTCCTCGCGGAGCAAAGCTAAATGGTCCTCCATCAGCCATTCCTTTGTCGGAGGGATAGAAGGATGGAAAGACTGGAAGGGAAGGGAGTAACCCTTCCGTATGATCTGCAGGACCGACTTGTCCGTGGTGATGGAAAGCCAGTGAGGGAGATGAAAACGAATCCTCCCTCCAACTGGACGGACGTGATCCCGCAGAACCACACTAGGAGGGCTTGGGGGCAGTGGAGGGGGGCTGTGTGGCGGCCGACCTCTGGCCAGACCCTCTGGGTCTGATGGTACCACGACCACGTCCTCTTCCGGGATGCTGTGAAGCCTGAGGACGGTGGCTAATTTGTGGCTGGCGTGGCACCACACCCCTCCCGAAGCCTCGGAAGGGACGAAAAACAGACTGCTGTCTTGCTGGCGTTGAAAGGCCCAAGGATCTGGCCGTGGCTCGAGAATCCTTGAACCTCTCAAGCGCGGAGTCTGCCTTTTCGCCAAAAAGGCGAGAGCCATCAAAGGGCATGTCCATCAAGCTGGACTGAACATCCCCTGAAAAACCAGTGGAACGTAGCCAGGCGTGGCGACGAAGGGCCACTGACGATGAAATCGCTCTGCCCAGCGAGTCGGTCGTATCCAAGCCACACCGGATTGTAAACTTGGCTGCATCTCTCCCATCCTTTACAGCCTGGGTGAGAGTGTCCCGCACGCCCTCCGGGACCTGGGGCAGCACTTGCGCCACCGTATCCCATAAAGTATGGGAATAATGGCCCAATAGGCAAGAGGTGTTTACAGACCTCAATGCCAGGCTGGAGGAAGAAAACATCTTCTTCCTAAGCTGATCCAGCCTCTTGGATTCCCTATCCGGGGGAGCGGAAGGGAAGGCACCACGTGAAGTAGAGGCTTGGACAACCAAGCTCTCAGGAGTGGGGTGTTGTGTTAGGAAACTAGGGTCGCTGGGAGCGGGTCTATGGCGGCGGCCAACCGTCCTATTCACAGGAGCCCCTGTGCTGGGTTTGGACCACGTACCCAGAAGGACGTCTGTAAGAGCCTCATTGAAGGGCAACAATGGTTCCGATGTTGACACCCCGGCTGAAGCACTTCTGTCAGGATATTTGTCCTGACTGGCACCGTAGGCAAATCTAGGTCCAAGACCTCAGCTGCCCTACGCACCACCATAGCGAAAGAAGCCCCCTCCTCCGTAGAAGAAATGACTCCAAATAGTCAAAAAAACATCGACAAACAGTCGAAGCAGGGTAGCTCTTTCCGAAAATGCGCTTAACCGGCGCGGAAGGAAAAGAACTGACGTACGCGCGCCGAGACGGCGTCTATATAGACAACCGCGACGTCATAGACGACTCCAACGACGCTGACGACGCACGTGGAGCTGGTCGACGCACGCGGATCCGAATGACGCCGTCCGACGGCGCGCGCGCAGGGTACTGCTCACAAAAAACTCCGGATTCGAAGCTGACGCCAGGGAATTCTAAGGTAAGGAAGCTGCAGCTAGAAGTCTCTATCAGATGGCTGTTGTCTAAACCCCCCCCCTAAACTGTTGTTTCCTAAATGTTCCTCTGTATTGTGAGGAGTAGAGCGCACCCGTGGCTTTGGCCATGTCCGTGTCTTTTTTCATCTTCTCAATTGCGGTATTCACGTCCGGCCCAAATAGCTGATGTTGATTAAACAGCATCTTCAATACCGCCTGTTGGATTTCTGGCTTAAATCCAGAACTTCGCAGCCATGCATGCCTTCGAATAGTTACTGCTGTTTTGACAGTCCGTGCTGCTGTATCAGCAGAGTCTAGGGCAGACCGGATTTGGTTATTTGATATGGCCTGTCCTTTTTCTACCACTTGTTGGGCATGTTTTTGGTGTTCTTTGGGCAAATGCTGGATGATGTCTAGTATTTCGTCCCAGTGCGCCCTGTCGTAGCGGGCAAGTAAGGCCTGTGAGTTGGAAATTCGCCACTGATTGGCTGCTATCGATGCCACTCTTTTTCCCGGCGCGTAAAATTTTCTACTCTCCTTATCAGGGGGTGGCGCATGCCCTGATGATTGTGAATTTGCCCTTTTTCTTTCAGCCCCTACAACCACTGAGTCCGGAGGGAGCTGTTGAGTAATAAACACTGGGTCTGACGGGGGCGGTTTATATTTCTTTTCGACCCTTGGCGTGATGGCTCTCCCTTTTACAGGGTCTTGGAAGACCTGTTGTGCGTGTTTCAGCATGCCCGGTAACAATGGTAAACTTTGGTAGGATGCATGCGTGGATGCCAGAGTGTTGAACAGGAAGTCATCCTCCACCGGTTCCGAGTGCATTGTTACGTTGTGGAACGTAGCTGCTCTGGCTAGTACCTGCATGTATGCTGTACTGTCTTCTGGTGGTGAAGGCTTGGTTGGATAACACTCTGGGCTGTTTTCCGATATAGGTGGGTCGTATAGATCCCAGGGATCCGCATCATCTTGAGTCATCCCAGTATGTATGGGTGACTGCGCCATCGGTGTACCCACTGGTGACAATTGTGGTGATTGCAGTGGGGATGTTTGTGGTGAGAAATGTGGTGGTGGTGACTTTTCTCTAACCACTTTGGCTTTCGGTTGCATCTCAGTATCTTGAAAAGCCAGTTTTCTTTTTGATTTGAGTGGAGGGATGGTTTGTATCTTCCCCGTGTCCTTCTGGATTTCTAACCTTTGCTGTGTTTGGTCATGTTCTTCTAAATCCAGTTCCTGCTCAAATCTGTGTCTTTGTTTGAGCTGCAGAGAAAGCCCTTGCTCTTCAGTGTAGGAAGAATGTTTCGGCTCCGAAGCCGTTTTTTTGCGGTACCGAAATTCCCATTGAAATTGTCTTTTTCGGTTCAGATAAGCTCTTTCGAGGCTTCGACTCGATTACTCGATGCCGACTTTTTTCGGTGCCGAATTCTCGACCGGAGTCGGAAGTCTTCGGCAAGTCTTTGGCCTTTTTCGGTGCCGATGTTACTTGGACACCATCTTTTCTGTGGGTTGAGCCATGGCCTTCTTGCAGTGGGGTCCCCGTGGCCTTGAGTTTTTTGGTGTGACCCTGGGTGTGGGACGGGGCACGTGTACTCACTGTTTGCCGTGCCGTCGAAAGTCGATCACCGTCGGATTCATCAGAGTCCGATTCTTGGATGGAAATTCTCATCTCTTCTTCCTCGACGTCAATATGTTGTTTCGACTTCGACGCCATCTGTAGTCGTCTTGCGCGTCAATCCCTTAAGGTCTTCTTGGATCGAAACGCTCGGCAAGCTTCACAAGTATCCTCTCTGTGTTCAGGCGACAAACACAGGTTACAGACCCGGTGCTGGTCTGTATAAGGATACTTGGCGTGACACTTAGGACAGAAACGGAAGGGGGTCCGGTCCATTAGTGTTCGACGACGGGTGTGGTCGGGCCGACCAGGCCTTGATGAAGAGCGGAAGCCCCGAAGGGCCGCCGAAGCAGTCTTGATGTCAGTGCTGATACGATAAAACTAAACCGGTACCGAACGTAAACAATACCAACAAATTTTCAATTCTTTTCTAAGTTTCCTGATTCGAAATACGGAGCGAAGAGGAAAACATCGGAACCCGATGGCGGAAAGAAAACAATCTAAGATGGAGTCGAAGCCCATGTGCAATGGAGCCGAAAGGGAGGAGTCACTCGATCCCGTGACTCGAAAAGACTTCTTCGAAGAAAATCAACTTGTAACACTCCGAGCCCAACACTAGATGGCATGAACAGTGCACAGCATGTGTATCTGCAGTTACACATGCCATCGAACACATATATATATATATATATATATATATATATATATATATATATATATACATATACATATACATATACATATATATGTACATCTGTTTGTGGCATGTTGTGCTGCAGAGTCACAGCATATCGCTTCCGACATCTAGTGATGGGCTCGGAGCGTTACAAGTTGTTTTTCTTCAAAGAAGTATTTTAGAGTCACAGGATCGAGTGACTCCTCCTCTAGGTTCCATTGCGCATGGTAATCAACTCCATTGTTAGACTGTTTTCCCGCAGAGGGTAAAGGAAGGAGTGATAAAGTATATATGTGAAAAAAAGAGATGTCCATGCAAATGTATATACATATTTACAAATGTGCAAATGTGTTAACTTAAACGACTACAGGCTTCTGGGGAGGAGGGAGAGTGCATGTGAATTTGCAGCACAACATGCCACGAACAGATGTACACTGGGTAGGTGACGTTTTCCGTTTGATGGCATGTGTAGCTGCAGATACACATGCTATGCATAGACTACAAAGCAGTTTGTCCTCCCAAAATAGCGGTGGCTAGCCTGTAGGAGTTAAAGTTGTTTGAAATAATGTTCTCAGAACAGCTTGTCCTACTGTGGCTTGATACATCCACACAGTAGTGTTTAGTAAATGTATGAGGTGTTGACCATGTAGCTGCTTTACATATTTCAGCCATTGGTATATTTCCTAAAAAAGCCACTGTTGCACCTTTCTTTCGTGTAGAATGTGCTTTAGGGGTGATTACAAGTTGTCTTCTTGCTTTGGTATAGCATGTTTGTATGCACCTTACAATCCATCTTGCTAAACCTTGTTTTGATATAGGATTGCCTGTATGTGGTTGTTGAAAAGCGACAAAAAGTTGTTTCCTAAACTGTTTAGTTCTGTCTATGTAGTACATTAGAGCTCTTTTGAGGTCTAATGTATGTAGAGCTCTTTCTGTCACAGAATTTGGCTGTGAGAAGAAGACTGGCAGTTCCACTGTTTGATTGATATGAAATGGTGAGACTACTTTTGGTAGAAATTTTGTAGTTGTTCTTAGTACAACTTTGTGTTTGTGTAGTTGGAAGAAAGTTTCCTCAAAAGTAAAAGCTTGTATTTCACCTACTCTTCTTAAAGAAGTAATTGCCACCAGGAAGGCAATTTTCCATGTTAGAAATTGAATTCGGCAAGAGTGCATGGGTTCAAAAGGTGGTCCCATAAGTCTTGTAAGCACTATATTTAGATTCCAAGATGGAACAGGTGATGTTCTTGGTGTAATGATGCATTTCAAGCCTTCCCTGAATGACAGGAACTCTAAATAAAGAGCTATGTTGAATAGTTTGTAAATATGCAGATATTGCAGTAAGGTGTATTTTTATTGAGAAAAATGCTAAATTTGATTTTTGCAAATGAAGTAAATAGCATACAATGTCTTGTATTGATGCTGTAAGAGGATCTAAGTTTTAGATTGACAATAATAGATAAAGCTTTTTCAATTGTTTGCGTAGCATTGTCTAGTAGTGGGTTTTCGTGCTTGTTTAATAACTTCCATACATTCTGATGGGAGTTTTAGATATCCAAATTCTATGACTTCAGGAGCCAAATCGCTAGATTGAGAGCATTGGGGTCTGGAGGTCTGATTTGACCTTTGTTTTGTGTTAACAGATCTGGTCTGCACAGGAGTTTGCAGTGTGGTACTACTGATAGATCTAATAATGTTGTGTACCACGGTTGATGTGCCCATGTTGGTGCTATGAGTATCATGTTGAGTGAAGTTTGACGCAACTTGTTGACTAGAAAGGAAGGAGTGGGAGAGCGTAAGAAAATATCCCTGACCAATTGGTCCATAGAGCATTGCCTTTGGATAGGGGATGTGGGTGTCTGGATGCAAAGTTTTGGCACTTTGTGTTTTCGGTTGTTGCAGATGGATCTATGTTTGTTGTTCCCCACTTTTGAAAGTAGTTTTGAAGTACTTGAGGATGGATCTCCCATTTGTGTGTTTGTTTGTGATTTCTGCTGAGGACATCTGCCAACTGACTGTCTATCCCTGGAATGTACTGTGCTAATAGATTGTGAATTGCCCATTTCCAACTTTTTTGGGTGAGAAGGGACAGTTGAGATGAATGTGTCCCTCCCTGTTTGTTGAGATAATACATTGTTGTCATGTTGTCTGTGTTTATAAGAACATTCTTTTGTCTGAGAAGAGGTTGAAAGGCTTTGAGGGCAAGAAACACGGCTAATAACACTAAATGGTTTATGTGTAGCTGCTTCTCTTTGACATCCCTTTGCCCTTGAATATTGTGATTGTTTAGGTGAGCTCCCCAGCCAATCATTGATGCATCTGTTGTAATTATGGTTTGAGGCACAGGGTCTTGAAACGACCGCCCTTTGATTAAATTGCTGCGATTCCACCACTCAAGGGACATATGTGTCTGGCGGTCTATCAACACTAGATCTTGAAGTTGACCGTGTGCCTGTGACCATTGTTGTGCAAGGCACTGTTGTAAGGGCCTCATGTTTAATCTTGCGTGTGGAACTATTGCAATGCAAGATGCCATCACTCCTAGGATTTTCATGACAAATCTTACAGTGTATGGTTGAGTTAGTTGTAAGAGTGGAAATAGATTTTGAAAAGCTTGTATCCTTTGTGTATTTGGATACGCTAGAGCTAGTTGAGTATTTAGGATAGCACCTAAATACAGTTGTACTTGTGTTGATTGAAGGTGTGACTTTTGGTATTTTATAGAAAAATCGAGGGTGTGCAGGGTTTCTATCACGTAACATGTATGATTTTGGCATTGTGTACGATTGCTTGATTTTATTAGCCAATCATCTAGATAAAGAAAGACATGGATATGTTGTCTTCTTAGGTAGGCTGCTATTACTGCTAAGCACTTTGTGAATACCCTTGGAGCTGTTGTTATTCCAAAAGGTAACACTTTGAATTGGTAGTGTGTTCCTTGTATCACAAATCTATGGTATTTTCTGTGAGCTGGATGGATAGGTACGTGGAAATACGCATCCTTGAGGTCTAAGGCTGTCAAAGTCTTGTTTTTGTAGCAGTGGGATATCATCTTGGAGAGTAACCATGTGGAAATGTTGTGATAGGATGTACAAATTTAGCGGCCTGAGGTCTAATATTGGCCTGAGGGTGTCATATTTTTTTGGGAATTAGAAAGTATAGTGAATAAACTCCTGTTCCTAGCTGAGACTGTGGAACTAACTATTTTGCTTGTTTGGGTTAACGTGTGATACCCTGGTTGATTATTTGGAGGAATGTTTATCAATTCTAGACAATAGCCATTGCGGATAATTGAAAACACCCAGTTGTCTGTGGTGATATTTTGCAAATGTGTGTGGAACTGCTGTAGTCTTCCCCCCACAGGAGATTTGTGGAGTGGAAGGGAGTGAGGGAAGTCACTGTTTTGGTTGTGTTGTAGGCTGTTTAGAGGTTTGGAATTTACCTCTATTTCTAGAGTATTGTCCTCTATATGTGCCTCTAAACCCACCTCACTGGTACTGGGTTTGATAATTTGGTTTTGCTTGGGAAGTTGATGCCTCTGAGGGTTGTGGTCTGAAACCTCCTTGAAACTGAGGCTTACAAAATGACCCTCTATATGGTGTAGAATAGAGTGCACCCATTGCCTTGGCTGTTTCTGAGTCTTTTAGTAGTTTTTTCTATTGTTGTGTCTACCTCTGGCCCAAAAAGATGTTTCTTATCAAATGGCATGTTTAACACAGCCTGTTGTATTTCTCGTTTAAAACCAGAGGAGCGCAACCATGCATGTCTACGAATAGTAACTGTTGTGTTCACACTCCTTGCAGCTGTATCAGCTGCATCAAGGGCAGACCTTATTTGGTTGTTACTAATAGCTTGCCCTTCCTCTACTACCTGTTGTGCCCTTTTCTGGTGCTCTTTTGGGAGATGCTGTATGATATCCTGCATCTTATCCCAATGCGCTCTATCGTAACAAGCTAGTAATGCTTGGGAATTAGCTATTCTCCATTGGTTTGCTGCTTGGGAAGCAACTCTCTTTCCTGCAGCATCACATTTTCTGCTTTCCTTATCAGGAAGGGGTGCATCTCCTGAGGACTGGTTATTTGCCCTTTTTCTTGCAGCACTAACCACTACTGAATCTGGTGGCACCTGATGGGTGATGTAATCAGGGTCAGAAGGTGCGGGTTTATACTTCTTCTCTATTCTAGGCGTTATTATTCTTGCTTTCACAGCCTCATTAAAAATTTGGTCTGCGTGCTTTACCATGCCTGGTAGCCTTGGGAGGCATTGCTACCTAGAATGGGTTGAGGATAATGTATTAAACAAAAAGAATTCCTCTAATGGTTCTGTGTGCATTGTAACCCCATGATAGGCTGCAGCCCTGGCTGTAACCTGATTATATACTGCAGTATCTTCAGGTGGAGATGGTTTAGAGGGGTAGGTGTCTGGGTTGTTGCTTGGGATGAGATCAGGGTCTAAAAGGTCCCATGGATCAACAGTGTCTTGTTGTGAATCAAAAGAATGCGTTGGAGAATGCATTGGTGTAGGACTTGGGTGAGGCGAGGTAGGCAGGTGCACAGAATGAGGAGGAGAAGTCTGAGGAGGGGCTGGCTTCTCTTTTTGTTTTGGCACTTTAGCTGGGGGCTATGCAGTGTCCAATTCCTCCTGAAATTTCACCTTTCTCTTTGTTTTTAAAGGAGGTGCTATAATGATTCTCCCTGTTTCTTTATGGATGTGTACCCTAGACTGTCTCGCATCCACAATTTGAAGGATTGGTTCAATTTCTGTCTCTTCCTCAGAGGTTTTATGTCTTTCTCGCAGTCTTTTGGAAAGTCCTTTTTCCTCTGTATAACCTGCCTTTTTCGGTTCCGAAGTTTGGTGTTTTTTCGGTATCGAAAATGATGAGGAAGGTCTCGGCTCCAAAACAGCTTTTTAATTTTCGACTTTGAAAATTGTTGTTTTGTGCTGGAGTCTGAAATGGAGCTTTTAATAGTCTTTGTCGACTCCGAAGTTGTCAGAGGCATGGCCTTTTTCGGTGCCGAACCCGGGGGTCAGTCACCAACAGTCTTTTTGCAGGCCAAACTATGGCCTTCCGGCAGTGGTGTACCCAAGGCCTTCTGTTATTTTTTGTGTGGGGGTGCAGGGGCAGACGTCCTCACATGCTAGCTGGCTGTGATTGGTCTGTCTTCCTCGGATTCCTGCTCCAACTCTGTGTCTCGGATAGAGACTGCTGTTTGCATTTGTTCCTCTTCTGTGACGTCGAAATGTTCTCCGCTCTGATGCCATTTCTAGCCTTCTTGCTCTTCGGTCTCTAAGAGTCTTTTTTGATCGGAACGATCGACAGGCCTCGCAGTTTTCCTCCCGATGGTCTGGAGAAAGGCAGAGGTTGCAAACCAGATGTTGGTCTGTGTATGGCTACTTGGTGTGGCACCGCGGGCAGAATTGGAATGGAGCCCGATCCATGAGACTCTCCACGCGGTCGGCCCGAATGGTCCCAATTTGGGTGCGTGTGCCCCAAAGGGCGAACAAAGTTGTTTTCCGATGGAACTGCTGTTTCTATGGTAGATGAATAATGCAATCGATACAATACCAACAAAAAGAAAGTTTTTTTTAGAGTTTTCCGAATCGAAATCTCAGAGCGAGAGAAAACACGTCCGAACCCGACGGCAGAAAGAAAACAATCTAACAATGGAGTCGATGACAATGCGCAATGGAACCGAGAGGAGGAGTCACTCGATCCCGTGACTCTAAAAGACTTCTTCGAAGAAAAACAACTTGTAACACTCCGAGCCCAACACTAGATGTCGGAATCGATATTCATAGCATGTGTATCTGCAGCTACACATGCCATCGAACATATATATATATATATATATATATATATATATATATATATATATATACACACACACACACACGTTACACAGAGTAGAACAAGTTACTTCTCTCCAGTAATGCTTTTTCTGGTGGATAATTTATATAGCTGCAGATTCCTCACCTTTAGAATACCCCTGGTACAGACTGGATCCAGAGGATTTTTCAGCGCAGCCAATGTGTGCAAGTAGGTGGCATCATGCAGCTCCACGTGCACTCTTCTCTACCCCAGAAGTGATAGCTTGAGCTGCATATATGCTCCACCTCAGGGTGCTGACGTTGGTTTCTTTTGGGACATCATCCACACCTCGGACGCAGAGCCTAGAAACTAATTGTTCATGCCAGTGTGTAGATCTTTAATCAAATACTTTTTCAGATGGGAAAGAGACCATTCCAGAAAATGGGAAGGAGGGAGGGTGGTAAGGAATTTGTGGTTAGACAGAGTATCCACCACAAAGTTATGGATAGTAGGTAACATGCTTCTGATGGATACTTCTAACCACCGACATCCTACCTTTAAAACAGATGCCAAAGGGTGGTAGGTCTGTGGAATGGCTCAGACCAAAAAATCCTGCAGGACCAAATGGCAAAAATCTGAACTCTTGTGCACTGATGCCCATGTTGCAGCCTGATAAATATCCAGGACAGGCAATTCATGTGCCATTGCAGTGGGGGAAGCACTGGCTGTAGGGAATGGGACCTCAATCATTCTAAGGCTGTTTTTTGGCCATCACATAGTAAATCCTAATATAGAGCACCATCTGTCTGGACACAGTATGTTTCTGTTACGCTTTGCCTTTCTTGCCTCAGGACAACCCCACAAATGGCTGATCATCTATCTGATGGTCTTTGGTATGATCAGTGTAACAGCTGAACCCCTTTTGGAGTCCAAACGATGGAGCCTGTTCTCTTTCAGGTCTGAGGTGGAGCGAAGAAAGTTGTATGAGTGAATTATTGCCCGACATGAAAGAAAGTCACAACTTTCAGGGGAAAGGCTGCTTTAGTCCTAGGCACCAGCCTGTCCAGAAAGATGGTGGTGCAGGGCAGCAGGACTGACAGACCTTGAAACTAACTCATGCAAAAAGCTGAGGTTATTACAACGGAAAAACAGTCTTCAGGGTGAGGGGACATAGGGAACAGCTGTGCAACAGCTCAAAATTCACATAAGGAAAGGATCAGCTGTGGCATCACAAATGGTTTAGGAAGAAACATGTGAACAAACCTTAAAGGAAATACATCACAACAGGTGAAAGACAACATATGGTCCGGTAAATGCAAAAAAGCCAAAAGAGACGACAAACAGATGTTAACAGTCCCCCACAGAAAGTCCTTGCTGGGCTAAACGACAGAACAAACTAACACATGTCAGTTTAGCTTGTAATGGGTCTGTGTTATGGCTACCAAACCAACAGCAACCTTCTCCCACTGTTCAGTGTGAAAAGATTTTGTTAATGGACACCTGGCCACACAAAACACATCTACAACTTCGGGAGGATGATCCAAGGCAAGATAGTGCTGTTGATCAATCTCCACGCATTGAGGTGTAGATTGCACAAGCTCAGGTTCAAGACCCTGCCGTGCCATGACAGAAGATCCTTTCAAAGTGGCAGCTTAATCAGAGGACAAATGCTCATGACCAGAAGTTCCAGGTACCTCACTCTACTGGCCCAAAACAGTGCCACTAGTTTGACTTGGGTCTGGTTGTCCTCAATCTTCTTTAGAACTTGGGGCAGGAGAGGTAGTGGCAGGAAGGTATACAAGAGTCCTGTGCGCCACTACAAGTGGCATGCATGACGAGCAGGATGCCAGTAGACCAGAAGAACGAGTTACTTACCTTCGGTAACGACTTTTCTAGTGGATACATTAGCTACCTGTGGATTCCTCACCTCATGAATACTCCCATGGCGTCAGTTCCCTTTTTTCCGTGCATTCGAAACGGTTATCTTCGAGGGAGCAACTGTTACTCTTGCGGTTACAGTGTATATCTTGCTGCGTACTCTTTCTCTGTGGAAATAATGTCGCAGAGAAAGTCTGGATTTAAGCCTTGTCGTGAGTGCGGAGGCAAGATGTCGGTGACGGATCCTCATTCCGATTGCCTTTGGTGTTTGAGCTCCGACCACGACGTCTCGACTTGTGATTCATGTCAGCACATGAATCCGAAGGCCCTTAAAGAACGTGAGGCGAAGCTGTTTATGGCCAAGTCAAAGGAGAAGCATCACAAGAAGTCTTCTCCAAGACATCGGCGTCATCGAGACTCCCGGCGCCGTAGAGAATCTCGGCGTCATTCAAGGGAGGCTCGTTCCAGGTCTCCGGATCGGCGCCGAAAGAAATGGGAGGTCAGCCCCACGGTGACGCCGCATCCTTCGACGCCGTTGCCCTCTCCGGCGTCACCAACTTCGCCTGGACAGGCGTCGGTGATTGAGGTATTGGAGCCTCAAGTGTTTTCTCCGGCGCAGACGTCGAGGCCGGCGTCGGGGTCGCCTCCGAGACAGGCACCCCAGTATCCGGCTTTTCCCACCCCTGGAGCCGATAGTTCCGCATTCTTGAATGCGATGTATGCCATCTTCCAACAGATGGCTCCAGGGGGTGCTCCGGCTGGGCCTTTGGCCTTTTCTTTGGGTGATCCTGCGCCTCTTCGGCCGGCACCCTTTATGCCCTTTCTCCCGTTTGGGAACGTGGGCTCGGCGCCAGTGTCGGCGCCGGTGGCCGCTCCGGTGTCTTCGGAGGGATTGGCCCCAGGGATTTCCATCCCGTCGACGTCGAGATTTCGGCCTGTGACTCCGGTGGGTCCATCTGTTTCAGCTGCTCTTCAGTCGGCGCCGAAGTTACCCGTGGCGCCGGATGCGGCGTTGGTGGCTTCGGAAGATCGGCGCCGATCTCCGACTTCGGCGGAGGCATTGTCGACTCCGCGGATTGAGCAACGACTGCATTCAAGGAGGCGTGCTCTCCGGGTACTAGAAGAGCAGGAGTACCAACGAGCCCTAGAGGAAGGAGAGCTAGAGGACTCGGGTGATGGGCTGCGTGGACTGGAGTCGGCCAGTGGGCTGGACACTTCCCCTGAGTGGGACCTTTCGTCCCCGGGGGAATATACTGAGGAAGCTGCTTCCTTTCATACAGTGGTACGGAAGGCAGCTAGTTTTTTGGACCTGCCTTTGCCGGTGGTGGAGGCGAAGCAAAACCTTTTGACGGAGGTGTTGCATCCGGCCTCAGCCGCGGCGGAGCCTCTGTTACCTTTTAATGACGCTCTGCTGGATCCGGTTTTAGAGGTGTGGAAGAGGCCGGCATCTTCCCCAGCAGTTCACAGAGCCGTGGCCAGGAGGTATCGGACGGCTCCAACTGATCCTGGTTTCCTATCTAGGCACCCTACGCCGGAGAGCTTGGTAGTGCAGGCCTCCTGTTCGTCCAAGTCAGCGCCTGGTTCTTTCCCGACGGTGCCTGGGGACAGAGACTCAAAAAAGCTAGAGGCGCAGTCGAAGAAGATTTTTTCATCCTGCAGTCTGGCGTTAAAAGCCACTAATGCGACCTGTATCCTGGGGAGGTATATTCATGCTCTGATGGATGACATCTCCTCTTCGTTTACAGAGCTTCCCCAGGGTCTTTTGGATCTTGTCTCTGATGCCCAGGCTGCTGCGACCCAAATTATCCAGACGGGACTGGATACCACCGACTCGGTAGCCAGAGCAATGGGCACAACTGTGGTGGAAAGGAGACAGGCCTGGCTCCGTAACTCGGGCTTTTCGGCAGATGTACAGTCCACATTGTTGGATCTCCCGTTTGATGGGGACAAACTGTTTGGGGCTAAGGCTGATTCGGCCTTGGAACGTTTTAAGGAGAGCAGGGCCACGGCTAAGTCGTTGGGACTCCAAGCTCCTTCTTCCACGGCCTCTTCCAGATTCTTCAGGAGGTTTCGTGGATTTGGGCGTGGCTCTTCCTCCTCTTCCTTTCGGGGAAGATATCAGCAACCTGCCTCTTCCCATCCCTATAGATCTTTTAGGGGGAGGGGTAGGGTCCGCACCAGGGGAGCCTCTCAGCAGCACTCTGCCTCTTCCTCATCCTCTGGCGGGGTGCAGCAGGGGAAGCAGCCTTAGGCTTCCACCATTTCCCACTCACTCCTCTCCTGTAGGGGGAAGATTACAGCATTTTCTCACCAAATGGGAGACTGTTACGTCGGACACTTGGGTTCTCAGTGTTGTGGGAAAAGGCTACACCCTTCCCTTTCGGGAGTTTCCGCCCCTCATCCCGCCCCGCCCTTCGTATTGTTCACAAGAACACCTCCTGTTGCTAGAACAGGAGGTAGAAGTCCTCCTTTTAAAGGGCGCGGTGGAGTTGGTCCCGGAGCAGGAAAGGGGTCAAGGAGTTTACTCAAGGTATTTCCTGATTCCCAAGAAGGATGGTCGTTTGAGACCAATTCTGGACCTGAGGATCTTGAATTGGTTCCTCAAGCAGGAAAAGTTCAAGATGCTGACCCTAGCACAGGTGCTTTTGGCGTTGAACATGGAAGACTGGATGGTGTCTGTCGACTTGCAGGATGCTTACTTTCATATCCCGATACTCAAGTCACACAGGAAGTATCTCCGGTTTGTGGTGGGATCGCAACACTACCAGTTTGCGGTCCTTCCGTTTGGTCTTACTTCAGCACCTCGAGTCTTCACGAAGGTGATGTCGGTGGTTGCGGCAGAGCTCAGAAGGAAGGGGATAGCAGTATTCCCTTACTTGGACGATTGGTTGATCAAAGCCAAGTCCCCGGAGCTTGTGTTGCGTCATCTGCAGTCAACAACCCAGTTGTTGTTCGACCTGGGCTTTTCGGTGAACGAGCCCAAATCTCACCTAGAGCCCTCTCAGCGCCTCCTGTTCATAGGGGCAGTACTGGATACAACATTGGGTCGGGCCTTTCCTCCGCCTCAGCGGATTCAAGATATTCAGGATTTGGTTCCAATGTTTCGAAATGGAGCGGTAGTTCCAGTCCTCAAGGTCCTTCGTCTGCTCGGTCTTTTTGCCTCCTGCATTCTGTTGGTCACGCATGCTCGCTGGCACATGAGGGCTCTTCAGTGGTGCCTCCGAAGGCAGTGGTCTCAACACAGAGGGGATCTAGAGGGTACTGTCAAGATCTCCAGAGATGCTGCTGTGGATTTGAAGTGGTGGATTGCAAGCAACAATCTTTCACAAGGAAAGCCGTTCCAGCAGTCGCCACCAGTGGCCACAGTCATAACGGATGCTTCCACTCTAGGGTGGGGAGCTCATCTGGGGGATCTGGAGATCAAAGGTCTTTGGTCTCCAGAGGAACAGATTTTTCACATCAATCTGTTAGAGTTACGGGCTGTACGTCTGGCTCTCAAGGCCTTCCTCCCTTCCCTTCGTGGTCAGTCGGTACAGGTCCTAACGGACAATACTACCACGATGTGGTACATAAACAAGCAGGGAGGAGTGGGGTCGTACCTTCTCTGCAGAGAAGCTCTTCGACTATGGTCCTGGGCAAAGGACCATCGGATTTGCTTGATAGCAAACCATCTGGCCGGAGTCTTGAACGTGCGTGCGGACAGTCTCAGTCGCCACTTCTCGGCAGACCACGAGTGGCGTCTCCATCCAGATCAAGTCCGTTTAATCTTCCAGAAGTGGGGGTTTCCTCGGGTAGATCTGTTCGCCACTCGAGAGAACGCGCATTGTCCGTTGTTCTGCAGCCTTCAGTATCCGATGCAGGAAGCGTTGGGGGACGCGTTTCAAATGACCTGGTGCGGCCAGTTGCTTTACGCGTTTCCTCCCATACCCTTGATTCCTCGAGTATTGAGGAAGATTCGCCAAGACCGGGCTCTAGTAATCTTAATAGCTCCGGATTGGCCAAGGAGGGTGTGGTACTCCGACCTTCTCCAACTCTCAACGTGCCCGCCGCTCCGTCTCCCTTTCAGGGCAGACCTCCTCTCACAGTCGCAGGGGCAGGTTCTACACCCCAACCTCCAGAGTCTGCACCTACATGCCTGGAGATTGAACGGGGCAACCTGAGTTCCTTCTCTCTCCCGCCTGAGGTAGTGGATGTTATATTAGCGGCCAGGCGACACTCCACTAAATCTATCTACGCTAATAGGTGGTCTAAATTTGTTGCGTGGTGTGGAGAGAGGCAGATTGATCCTTTACATGCTCATCTATCGGACGTTTTGTCTTTTGCTCTATCTCTGGTGCAAAAAGGTTGTGCAGTGGCTACCATTAAAGGTTATTTATCGGCCTTGTCAGCCTTCATATGTCTTCCAGACCAACCATCTTTATTTAAATCCCCTATTGTTATCAGATTCTTGAAAGGTCTTCTAAATCAATATCCTCCAAAGCCATTCGTTATGCCGCAATGGGATTTGTCCTTAGTCCTGACTTTCCTTATGGGGTCCCCTTTTGAACCTATGCATTCTTGCCCCTTGAGGTATTTGGTTTTAAAAACAGTCTTCCTGATAGCTATAACATCAGCAAGGAGAGTGAGTGAGTTGCAGGCCTTATCAGTAAAACCCCCTTATACAACTTTTTATGGGGATAAGGTGGTGTTGAGGACCAAGGCTGCTTTCCTCCCGAAGGTTGTTTCACCCTTCCATTTGGCTCAGGCAATTACTTTGTCCACGTTCTATCCTCCGCCTCATCCTTCCAAAGAGGAAGAAAGACTGCACCGTCTGGACCCAAAGAGAGCGTTGAGCTTCTTTATCGATAGAACAAAGGATTTCAGGCTGGAGGATCAGCTGTTTATTGGATACGTGGGCAAGAGGAGAGGAAAGGCAGTCCACAAGAGAACACTATCCAGGTGGGTTGTTCTTTGCATTAAAATATGTTACTCTTTGGCAAAGAAGGATCCTCCTGAGGGCATTAGAGCTCATTCCACCAGAGCTAAGTCGGCCACTTCGGCCTTGGCCAGAGGTGTTCCTGTGGTCGACATCTGCAAGGCCGCAACTTGGTCGTCCCTTCACACTTTTGCAAAACATTACTGTTTAGATTCTGAGGTTAGAAGGGACGGCCATTTTGCACGGTCAGTGCTGCAGGATTTCTTGGTTTGACCATTTAGGCACCCACCGCCGGGCGTGGTACTGCTTTGGGACTCTATTCATGAGGTGAGGAATCCACAGGTAGTTGTATCCATCAGAAGAACGAGTTACTTACCTTCGGTAACGACTTTTCTGGTGGATACATTAGCTACCTGTGGATTCCTCACGGTCCCACCCGCCTCCCCGTTGCCTTTATGGTCTTGCCAAGTAATCCTTGAGTGCGCTCCTCTTGGTCTTTGAGGGTGCAATAGATGTATATATATAATATATTTATATATATGTAGGTATATGTGTATATATCTTTATGTATATACTTGGTGTGTGTATATATTTTAAAAGAGAGAGTTTTATATATATATATATATATATATATATATATGTACATAAAAAGATTTACAGTTATTCATACAATGTGGTGTATTTTTACAATATAATGGATGTTGCTTTGTTCTTTCATTGCATTGCCTGGTTGTTCTCATGCACGTAAAAAATGATTGGTACTGACGTCCGCACGTCGTCGAGGACCTCTTATTGCCTGTATGACGTCAGACGGCGTCGCGTGCAAGACAGTGACGTCCTCGTCGACGTGCAGAGACTAGTAAGAAGATTTCCGTCGAATGCTGGCGCCATGGGAGTATTCATGAGGTGAGGAATCCACAGGTAGTTGTATCCATCAGAAACCTCAGAGCTAGCTTCACTGAGACCAAGGACTGAACCTGAAACATCTGGATTATAGCCTGAATGCCCTGGAATCGTTGTTACAGGGGGAACGCTCAAAAGTGTACTGTGTCCAAGAAGGTGTAGATAAAAGGGAGCTTCTGTGAAAAAGTCAGGTGTGATATCAGCATGTTAATCGTGAACCTCAGTTATGTAAGTGGGTTCGGCATCCCTGGAGGTGGTCCACAACTGAATTTGATAAGCCCACCTTCAAAAGTCAACCAACAATGTAAATTTAGACGGGTACCCCCATGGTACACTGCGGTCACTGTCATCATCTTCATAAACATCCAAGGGGCACTGGGGAGGCCAAAAGGGAGCTTGGAAAAATGAAAATGCATATAGATCACCTTGAACCAGAGGCAGTGCCTGTGGGCCTGCAGGACAGGGACTTGTAGATAGGTGCACTACAGGTCCATCACCATGCTCCCAGGGCAAATAGATCCAGCTCCACAGTGAGCATGAGGAGAAGATCTAAAATAGGGCTAAAGTCTCTACTCTTTTCCAATACTAGGTATTTACAACTGGTTCCGATCTTTGAGCCTGGGACCCTATCTATGGCTCCTTTCTCCAAAACAGCCTGAACTTCCTGAAGAAAAATGGACAAATGGTCCTTGAAAAAGTGTCTCTGACTTAGGAACAGGAGGCAGGAGTGTAGAAAGGAATAGCAGGGTGTAGCCCCATTGGACTATCTGCAAGACCTACCTGTTGGATGTTAGGGCTTGCCACTCGTGAAAAAAAATGAGCAACCCTGCTTACCACAGGGTGGATGTGTGCCACTAAGGGTAAACTAAAGAGGCTTGGAGACTGCCACCAGAAAGGCTAGAGACTGGGAAGTTCAATGCCTCTGCTGGCCTTCACGCTGTCTGCCAGGTTCTTTACCCCTATCTCAAAAGAACTGGAGAATATGTTGTCAGGTGGTGGGCCTTGACGCTGTATGAAGGTAGAGCCAACTGGAGCAGGTCTCCTCTCTGACTCCTCTCTGCCCTGTAAGTGTTGGCAGGAGTAGCAGATATGCTCCAAGACCAGTTTGCTGATGTAGATTTATTTTGGAACATCATCAGCACCCTTTGATGCGGAGCCCAACAACCATTTGTGCCAGTGTGAAGTTCTCCATTTTAGATGGGAAAGAGACCATTCCACAGAACAGGAGGTGGGAGGGCAATAAGGAATCTGTGGTTAGAAAAATACCCAAACACAAAAAACTATCAGTCTGCCAATTACCTAGCACCTAACACCTGTCTAGTCAGGTGGTAATGTTTTTTTAATATCACTGAAAAGCCTTATGCATTAGTAGCAGGATACTTAAAAAAACATAATGCTTATCAAAAAGACCACATTAACACCTGACTGGACATGTGTTAGTTACTGGGTCATTTGCAGACGTATACTTTTTGTGTTTGGATATTTTGTACATATTATTTTGATATAATAGATGTCAAAGAAATACTTTCCAGAGGGTGGGCTTATTGAATGGCCCAGACCAAAAGGCCTGCAGGACCAAACGGTCAAAATGCATTTCACAACGGACCTGACTGTCAAGGTAGGAGTGTTTCACTAAAGTGTGAACTGATGTCCACGCTGCAGCCTGACACACTGGTAGAAGCTGTGGCCTTGGGGATTGGGCCTTCAGTCCTTGAAAGGCTTCTTTTTAGTCATCACATAGCAGACCTTAATGTAAAGGACTATCCATCTTGACAAAGTACGTTTCTGCACCCTTTTGCCTTTCTTTTCCCCTAATGACAAACCCTCGGTCTGTTTACAGGTAGGCAGGAACAGGGTTTTGTCCCAATGCCGCAATGAAAGGCAGTATGGCATTGAGATGAGGATTGTTCAGGTTCTAACACTTCCATAAGAACATTTATTTTTACATCAGTGGAAGGCAATTTTAGATGTAAGACACAGGCCACCCATCTAATGACCATGCTGAATGAAGCAGACTTTTCCATGGAAGGGCCATGGGGGAGACCAGCTCCATGTCAGCTTGTGTCCAGCCCACTACTGTGGAGAGAATTTGCCCCCACCATTACCATGTTCATCATCATCATTTTCAAAAGCTGATTGGATTTGGTCAGAGTTTTATCTTAAGAGCTGTTGGAGCACTTAAGGGTGGCTCCCACGCATAGGTGCTGTCTTACCAGAGTCAGAATGTATGGAAACCGGGTACTTAAGGACTGAGCCCAAGAACAGCATTGGCTGAGATTGGGACAGATTCAGCTCAGAGTCAGGCAGAACTATGTGATCAATATCATCCTCCTGATTTGTGTCCACGTGGCAGGAATCAGCATGGATCGTGGTTGTGTGTGCAGATCCAGCACCAGAGTCGGAACCAAACCAGAAGCAGGGTAGGGAGGCACAGACAGCACCAATAGTGGACTCACTCGCAATGCCCTGGCTGGAGGACTCTTTGGAACCAGAATGGCCGAATACACATGTGTTTGAGCTGGTAGGGTGCCAGAGATGTAGAGCATGGCCTCCTTAAACATCTCAGTCTGTTGTGGTGTCACTGACAGACCCAGAAAATCAGGGTGCATCAGAAGCAGCTGTGGAATTAGCTCCTCAGTAAACGACTGTGAGCGAGATCATGGAGCATCCTTTCATCTTCTCAGGTGGAAATTAGCAAGGCTGAAGCAGGCTTGCTTGGACTTTTAGATTTTTTTTTTTACCTATCCAAAGACCGACTGCAACAACCACCGGTCACAGAACCGTCTCTGAGAGAGGAGAAAGGGCCTTTATCTTTGGCTTCGAAAGGGAGCAGCTTTTTCAGTGCTCAGCAATGCACAGCTTGGCCGTGAGGTCCCGGATCGCCTTCGGGTGCATCAGGGCACACTTCTCACACAACCCAAACATGAGATGCACACCTCATGCAGATGGGTCACAGGTATTTGTTTGTGATAATTCTTACATGGTTTAAACACTATGGTTTTAGGAGGGGCCATATTCTCTTGTACACTGAAAGGAAACCGTAAGAGTAAAAGCTCATCAACTGGGAAGAAAAAGTTAGGCACTACTTCCTAATTTGTATTCAAAGATGCAGAACAAAAGAAGTGATGTCAGCGTGTAGAGGTAGAACCTATATGTGGCTTCAGTCATTTGTTCGAGGGCAAAGTAGACATGCAGCCGCACTATGCCACCAACTGGTACACACAGACTAAGATGAGAAATCTTCTTGATCCAGTCTGTTGCCTAGGAATATTCTAAAAATGAGGAAACTGCAGTTAGAAGTATTGTATCCACCAGAACATCCTGACACTACTATTTGGCAGTGGGGTGTTTTTGCTGCTGTTTTCACAATGCAAATATGAAGTATGAATTTAACTGACGAAAGATAATTGGGCATGTTAAAAATCGACATGCTAAGCTGACCATGTGATGTGACTGGAATGGGAAAACAATGTATTTGTGGCACTCCACAGTGAACCAAAACATGTTAAGGCTTTTTTCTTCGTATGTGAAGGATCATTTTCAGACAAAAGTCTCTAAGCCAATCCTCATCTCTGACTGAATTAACATAGGCCATTCACAGCCTACCTTCTACTGAGAAAGAAATACATTTACATCTGAAACTTATGTTCTACAACACTTTTGCCTTTCTAGGTTTGGCCTGCAGTGTTGTTTGCTTCACTGATGGCAAAAATCTACATCTGTAGTTTAACCTGTAGGATGCCCCAGACGAACTGGTCTCGTCCAGGCACACGGTTGCCGTGTGCCTGGGCGAGACCAGTTCGTCCTGCACCTGGCCCACAGGGGGAGTGCTCCCTTCGTGGGCCTCCCTCCCACACATCCCAGTTGGGGATGGAAGGGGAATCGATACCCCTTCTACCCCCGACGCCCACCCCCCAGTGACGTCTGATGATGTCAGCGTGCAAATCGCACGCAGCGCGATCCCAGAAGAGAAATGCTTTTGCATTTCTCTTCCGACCGCGAGGTGGGACGGGAGAGACATGAAAGGAAAGGAAATGCCCACTTGACAACAGGGATTTTTTATTTTTTGGAGTACATTTCAATAACGGGAGCAGCCCCTTGGGCAAGGGCTCCTCCCCCAGGGGGCCAAGTGATTTTTAGGCCATTTCAGATCGGCCTAATATAATAATATAATATATATAATAATATAATTAGGCCGATCCAAACCACTAGACACCAGGGATTTTTTTTTTTATCATACTTACCCATAAGGGGAACGGCCCCGTGGACATCGCAGGAAAAAGGTACAGAGTAAAACGTGGAGGAAAATGGCTGGGTTTTTTTTTACCTCAATTTCAATATTTTTTCATTTAAGCTTTTATTTTCTGTAGGAAACCCTTGTAGGATCTACATAAATTACCCCTTGCTGAATTCAGAATTTTGTCTACTTTTCAGAAATGTTTAGCTGTCCGAGATCCAGCATTTGATTCACACCCATTTCTGTCACTAACTGGAAGGAGGCTGAAAGCACAAAGTCTGTCTGTTCCGGAAAGCTGGGAAGATGGTGATCTTAGCACTACAAACCCTTTGCTGGTGTTATTTTCAGGGGGAAAAAAACACAAGCCTTCTTCTGCAGCCCTTTTTACCCTTTAAAAAAAAAGAAAAAGAAATTGTCACTGTATTTTGGCTAATTTCTTGGTCTCCGTCAGGGGAACCCACAAACTCTGGGTACCTCCAGAATCCTAGGATGTTGGAAAAAAAGGAAGCAAAATTGGCGTGGGTAGCTTATGTGGACAAAAAGTTATTAGGGCCTAAGTGCGAACTGCCCCAAATAGGCAATAAAAAGCCTGGCACCTGAGGGGGAAAAGGCCTGGCAGCGAAGGGGTTAAGTGGCTTTGGCTCAGACCCCTTCAACCACTGGTTTTTAGACTAGAGACATTGTAAGTGGCATTGTGATTCAGCCTCTGGGACTATTTAGTCTCACTTTCTTTCTACTGACTATTTCCTGCTAGCTCCACTGGAAAGATTCAGGAAATGTTTTCAATCTGAAAAGTAGACTTTGTCATCACATGTTCTCTCTTCTATAAACCGTATACCCAAATGATTATTGATCAATAGTTTTGCAGTGCAGCAAGCGCTTGCATTTTGTCAGCGCTAGAAAAAGAAAGTCAAATCTACTGGCTTTCTCACCACCACCACGCTTTTATGATGTCTGACTGATACGCTAAATTAACCACAACTTCATCTCAGCAAACCCCACACGGTTTACAGACTTCTGCAGTGTAGTAGATACAGTTAAGCACTAAAGTTATAAATTACTATCTGTAGTAAGGAACCATATTCCAAACACAGTTTAAGGACAATCTTTGAGTGGATGAAGACATCATCCAAAGCATTTTAGTGAAGCCTACAAAGGCAAAACTCCCATCTTAATATTTAACTCTTTGTTGGGCAGATAAAACATGTTTACCCTTGGTTGTCTTAGCTGTGTGATTTATTTAGAAAACTATTTAGGCATAGCGGGTTGTCGAAAACACTAGACGGACGACAGTGAGTTGTAAAAAGTTAAATGCATTTTTTTTAACTCGTCTTTCTACTTACCCCTACTGCCAGCAGTGCTCTCTGTATTTAGTTACAGAGAAGAAATGACACTCTTGACACTCTTTTTTAAAGCTAATTTTGTCCTTTTTTCTGATGCCCAGGTTGAAGCTTCTTTAAAGCACTGCAGCACACAAGTAACCAACAAATCCCAGTTTAACAATGTTCTTTGTTTTGTAAAACCATGTAATTAATGGGTGTCTGGTTTATACATAGGAATAGACATTGTTTATGGTAGGCAGAGATCTCAAATTCTCTGCCTACCATAAACAACGACTTTCCTCTTAGAAAACTATAAAGCTGGAGGGTTTAGAATGTCTGGATTGAAATGTGGTCTCTACCACCTGAATACCAGCATAACTACTTTTTAAGAATAATATCTGCAAGTACAAGAAAGATGACGGATAACTAACAAAGCTCAAATTTATATAGCAGAGTAAAGATATGCCTGGACATGTGGTCTTGGCTTGACTGGGCAGAAAAGGACAAGAGAAAGTAGATGACACACATGGTATTAGAACTGCATGTCAAGCTCAATGTGAAGTGTGCACGTCTATTAATCACAATAGATAGATCATATACCTTTAAATGAACTGGACGCTCAAATAGGTCAATACCCCAATAATACTTATTTTAAGCATTCAGAAGGATTGAAGACCCTGCAAACATTGTACCCTAATGTTTTGGGGCAAGAGCTAAGCCCAGTGAGCAACCTTAACACAATTTATCATAAAGGTCAAGAACAGAGTTGGCTCTTAGGAATCCTTATGAAGGCTAGCCCCCGTAGGAATATCAGCACATACTAGAAGATTCCCAGGGCATCCCTTTGAACAGTCAGCCCTTGATAGCTAATTCTACGCGTACATAAAAGCACAATAACATGACAATCACATAAGTTGTGAGTAATGGCTTTTGTAGACCGTATTACACTTAGATGAAATTGTAATTTGCACTTAGTGAGATGAACTGATATATTTCTGTTAAACACACCCTGATACAGTTGCTTATACTCATCCCAGCTTTCTCATGGCATTCACAACGATTTCTGTTTTTGGTTCAAAGCTGTAAGGTAGATTCACACGGTGAACATACAAAATTAATTTCCTCAGTAATTTCTCCACATCTGCGAATGTTATTCTGTTCGTACCAGCAGTGATACTGTAGAATATCCAATTACTAACTTTTACTAAAGTATACATAAAAAGCAGTCTAAAAGCAATATTCTTTGAACTTATTCTAACTAACGGCCAAATAAACTTTGAGTGAGAAACACATGCTGTGAAACATAGCTTAATGGAATTTAATCTTGAAGCTAAGATAAATTTGCCTTATGTTAATACAACACAATATGAAAAAGTAATTATAAGTAGTAACTTTTTCTAAACTACTGTTTGCTCTCAACTAAAAACACTTTACAGATAAATATTCTCAAAAACATTCTGTGCAAAGAGCCAGAGTTTACTACCCTCCTCCCTATCTGAATGGAAGCAAAAAGTAGGAAACTCACCAGTGACCGAGACAATGTTAAGTAATCGCCTCATGGTCTGGGGGCTGATGTCACTGAACCAATCCTCTGTCACCAGCATTTTAGTAAGATCGAAAGACATCTGCCGTGTAATGGTGCGATGTATCTGTCTTCTTCTATATGTATCCTGGAGTCGAAAATACAAAAATTTGGCTGGAGTCAGTGAATGTCTTGCATGAATCCTTGTTATAAAAATAGTAGTACACTGGGATCTTGCTAACCAGGACCCCAGTGTCAGTGATCTCTCCCCTAAATTTAGTTGGTAAATAACTTTTACACCTCATAATTGGCATACTGGTGCACCCATCTAAGTCCCTAGTATGTGGTACTTAGATACGTAGGGCATTGGTACACTAGGGGTCCCCCAAGGGCTGCAGCATGTATTGTGCTACCCATGGGGGCCCACGCAAACTGTAACGTCAAGCCTGCCACTGCAGCTTGTGTGAAATGGTGCATGCACCTTTCACCCCACATATAAACTCAAGATTTACCTTATATCACTGTACTCTGACCGTACAAGTCACCCCTTTCAGCCCAAGGGCAGGGTGCATGGTTCTCAGTGTGAGGGCACCCCTGCATGCTTGCATGCTTTGTAAGTGCGGGGATGCCATCTTAAGGTATGCAGTGGATGCTGGTCAATACGAGATGCCCAACTACATAATGACTTCACCTCACCTAGTCATGTTTGGTATCAAATATGCTGGAATCATGCAACTACACTGATTCCAGTGCTAGTTCCATGATACCATGTACTCTGGTGGTTCCCTAGTGGATCCCCCATGTCTGCCTGCACAGCTTTGCTGGGTCTGCATGCCAACCCGTGCTGCTGCCAACCACAGACACTGGTCTGCCCTCCTGTTGCTGAGCCTAACTCAATCAGAGGAAGGCAGAGCAAAGGGTTTCCTGTACAGGAGAGGTGTTACCACCTCTCCTTTAGAAACAGGTGTGTCTGGGCTGGGGTGGGGGTGCCTATGAGCACCATCAAACTGCTTTGAAGGGCACATTTGGTGCCCTCCCTGCATAACCCTGTTTACTCCAGTGCAGGAGACCCCAGATCCCACTCTGGCACGAAATCAGACAACTGACGGGGGAGTGACCACCGTGTCCAGCTCCTCCCCTAGGGAGGTGCCCAGAGCTCTGCCAGGTGGCCACTTTATTCTGCCATCTTGGAAATAAGAGGAGCAGAGGCACTTGGCAGCATCTGACTGTTTAGTCCAGCTGGGTGACATCCCTGACCCCTCTCCCCCGCCACCCCTGTAAGTGTCCAACCCATTTCCTATGTGACTTAAGGGCTTTCCTGAGAGTTGGACCCTAGAAGCATCTGAAAAATCAAGATTCATCTGCAAGACTCTGCAGCAAGACACTTCTGCAACCCGGGCACTGGAACCGCTGTTGGACTTCGCCGGGACCCAAGACAAGACTGCACCTAGTAGGAGGGCTCTTACTGCAACTTTGTTCCCATGCATTGTAAGGACTTTGCAACATTTGTGGCCGTGCATCCTCCAGAGTCAGAAGGACCCTGCCTGCACTTAGGGAAGCAAGAAGGAATCTTCCTTGGAGTTGAGGAGTCACTCTACTGCATCCACAGGCACCTCAAGCTCGACAACTGGTTGTGGATCCTGCTGTCCTATGGTTTCTCCAATGCTCTACAACACAGATGGTGGCTCTGTGACCATCTCGAGGTCTGACCTGTCTTCTTTGCGACTGAGAAGACTGAGGTCCCTCATTGGAGCCTATTTCTTGTTGCCAAGGCTTGTTGGCTCTTCAGTCCCAAGACCTCCTAGCTCCAAGAAGCCTCAGCCTTCAGCACTAAGCAGCTCCAAGAACGATGTTCTCTCTGCAACACCTGCGATGTAGGCACCCCTCTTTGCTGTGCTGCTGAGGCCTCCTAGTGACTCCCTGTGCCTGCTGCCAGAGAGCCCTGCTGGGGGCTCCAATGATTCTTGCTGGCTCTCCTGCTTGCTGAGGGCTGGCCCTGACTTACCTGGAAAGGTAAAGTCTCATGGACCGTGCTAGTCCCCAAAATTCTGCCACACTCCATGCAATGCGTTCTTGCATTTGCCAAGGATTGTTGGTGCTTCTGCTGACCAATGATCTACTCTGCAATCCGACGACTGGTGTGGGACAGCTCGTGGACTACTCCTGGGACCTCCTGTATCGCCTGGACACCACAGCTGTCCTTCTTCGACCACCGTCCAATGGGAAAGCATCTCCAAGAAGGATGGGCAATGCCCCATGTACCGCCTGGGCACCCCTGGGATGTCTGGACCCTCTTCCCTCTTTCCTTAGGTCCTCTTCTTCCGGAATTCATGCCTGGGTCCACGGATCATGACAGCAGCTGGACAACCAAGGTCCCAACTGACTTCAACAGGAGGTTACAACACGACTTCACCCCTATGCACCTGGGCACCCTGGTATGGGTACTCCACTTCTCTGAGTATCCACATGTGGAGACACTGTTGAACCTTTCTTGTCCCAACGGGTTTCCTCTGGATCCTCTGGAAAGGGTCCTAGAATACAAAACCTCTAACCACAACTTCCCCATGATATCCTATGGACACCGACCCGGGGTTACATCTCTGCATAAGGGCGTCTGGGAATCCTAGCTACTTACCTTTGGTGTTTTAGAGCTTCCCCAGTCCTAGAGGGTCCTTGGGCAGTAGTCTTGGTTAGAAGAGACTTTCACATTCCATTGTTTTTAGTATATGGTCCCCCCCCTCCAAAAGGGGCCTGTAGGAAGTTGGCATTGTATGTAGTACATCAGAGTGAGAGATAGTGTGCACAGAGTCCAAGGGTGCCCCTTAGAGGTTGATAGTGGCAAAATTAGATAATACTATGCTCTAATTTGTGGTAGTGTGGTCAAGCAGTAGGCTTATCAGAGGGTAGTGTTAAGCATTTGTTGAACAACCACAGGCAATAAATGAGGAACACACACTGAAAGACTTAACTCCAGGCCAATAGCTTTTATACAGAAAAATATATTTTCTTAATTTGTTTTAGAACCACAAGATTCAAGATTTGAGCTAAGTACAAAAAATGCAAGGTACTTCACACAGGTAAGTATAGAACTTTGATTTAAAACAGTAGTACACACAGTTTTGGTTAAAATGGCAATAAGCTATTTTAAAAGTGGACACTGCAAAAATCAACAGTTCTTGGGGAGGTAAGTTTGGTTAGTTTTCTAAGGTAAGTAAAGCACTTACACAGTCAGTCTCCTGGGCATAGGCAGCCCACCGTTGGGGGTTCAGGGCAACCCCAAAGCCACAGCTCCAGCAACATAGGGTCGGTCAGGTGCAGAGGTCAAAGAGGTGCCCAAAACACATAGGCGCCTATGGAGAACAGGGGTACTCCGGTTACAGTCTGCCAGCAGGTAAGTACCTGCGTCCTCAGGGGGCAGACCAGGGGAGTTTTGTAGAGCACTGGGGGGACACAAGTAGGCACACAAAACACACCCTCAACGGCACAGGGGCGGCCGGGTACAGTGTGCAAAGCAGGCGTCTGGTTTTGTATTGGTTTCAATGGAGGGACCCGGGGGTCACTCTAGTGGTGCAGGCAGGCACAGTGGGGGCTTCTCGGGACAGCCACCACCTGGGCTAGGCAGAGGGTCGCCTGGGGGTCACTCCTGCACTGAGGTTCAGTTCCTTCAGGTCCTGGGGGCTGCGGGTGCAGTGCTGGTTCCAGGCATCGGGTCCCTTGTTACAGGCAGTCGGGTCAGGGGGAGCCTCTGGATTCTCCCTGCAGGTGTCGCTGTGGGAGCTCAGGGGGGTCGTCTCTGGCTACTCACGGGCTCGCAGTCGCCGGGGAGTCCTCCCTGTGGTGTTTGTTCTCTGGATCGCAAGCCGGGGGCGTCAGGTGCAGAGTGTGAAGTCTCACGCTTCCGGCAGGAAACGTGCAGTCTTTGAAAGTTGCTTCTTTGTTGCAAAGAAGTAGCTGGTTTTGAGCAGGGCCGCTGCTCATGGGAGTTTCTTGGTCCTTTAGTCCAGGGCAGTCCTCTGAGGCTTCAGAAGTCGCTGGTCCCTGTCGGATGCGTCGCTGGTTGCAGGTTTTCAAAGTTGGAGACAGGCCGGTAGGGCTGGGTCCAAAGCAGTTGTTGAATTCCGTCTTCTCTGCAGGCTTGTAGGTCAGCAGTCCTTCTCGTTTCTTCAAGTTGCAGGAATCTGATTTCCTGGGATCTGGAAGGCCCCTAAATACTGAATTTAGGGGTGTGTTTAGGTCTGGGAGGGCAGTAGCCAATGGCTACTGTACTTGAGGGTGGCTACACCCTCTTTGTGCCTCCTCCCTGTGGGGAGGGGGGAACATCCCTAATCCTATTGGGGGAATACTCCAAAACTAAAGTGGAGGATTTCTAAAGGCAGGGGTCACCTCAGCTCAGGACACCTTAGGGGCTGTCCTGACTGGTGGGTGACTCCTCCTTGTTTTTCTCATTATCTCCTCCAGCCTTGCCGCAAAAGTGGGGGCAGTGGCCGGAGGGACAGGCGTCTCCACTAGCTGGGATGCCCTGGGGCGAGGTAACAAAAAGGGTGAGCCTTTGAGGCTCACCGCCAGGTGTTACAGTTCCTGCAGGGGGAGGTGTGAAGCACCTCCACCCAGTACAGGCTTTGTTCCTGGCCACAGAGTGACAAAGGCACTCTCCCATGTGGCCAGAAACATGGCTGGTGTGTGGCAGGCTGACAGAAACTGGTCAGCCTACACTAGAAGTCGGATTGGTATTCAGGGGGCATCTCTAAGTTGCCCTCTGGGCGTATGTTACAATAAATTGCACACTGGCATCAGTGGGCATTTATTGTGCTGAGAAGTTTGATACCACACTTCCCAGTTTTCAATGTAGCTATTATGGAACTGTGGAGTTTGTGTTTGACAACTCCCAGACCATATACTCTTATGGCTACCCTGCACTTACAATGTCTAAGGTTTTGCTTAGACACTGTAGAGGCATAGTGCTCTTGCACATATGCCCTCACCTGTGGTATAGTGCACCTTGCCTTAGGGCTGTACGGCCTGCTAGAGGGGTGACTTACCTATGCCACAGGCAGTGTGAGGTTGGCATGGCACTCTGAGGGGAGGGCCATGTCGACTTAGTCATTTTCTCCCCACCAGCACACACAAGCTGTGAGGCAGTGTGCATGTGCTGAGTGAGGGGTCCCCAGGGTGGCATAAGACATGCTGCAGCCCTTAGAGACCTTCCCTGGCATCAGGGCCCTTGGTACCAGGGGAACCAGTTAAGAGTGACTTATCTGAGTGCCAGGGCTGTGCCAATTGTGGAGACAAAGGTACAGTTTAGGGAAAGAATGCTGGTGCTGGGGCCTGGTTAGCAGGGTCCCAGCACACTTTCAATCAAAACTTAGCATCAGCAAAGGCAAAAAGTTAGGGGGTAACCATGCCAAGGAGGCATTTCCTTATAACCTGCGAAAGGCCATGTGCTCCGGTCCAGTTCTTAAAAGCAGCCCTGACTACTCAAAATAATTCATTGTTCAGACGGATGCTTCAAAAACAGCAATAGGAGCAGTACTATCCCAACTTAATGAAAAGAGCCAGGATCAACTAGTAGCTTTTATTAGCAGGAGGTTGACCCCCAGAGAGAAACGTTGGTCAGCTTTAGAGAGGGAGGCATTTGCTGTGGTCTGGGCCCTGTTGAGGCCATACATTTTTGGCACTCACTTTATTGTTCAGACAGACCACAAGCCCCTACTTTTTTTTAAATTTGTTGAAATCTTTCAAGCTGCAAGATAGGATTAACAATCTCACAACAAGTGTTCACAGTTATCATAAAATGGTAACAATAATATAATACATTTCAAAATCTGGCACTTCCAGTCCACCAGTGTCCCACAATTCCTGGAAGGTCGATAGACTCACTGTACATCTCTTTCCTTGCCATAGGAGGTCCCTGTCAACTTTTCCAGCTTTCTAAAAAACACCTGTGGGATCTTATGGAAACAGCCTGCATAACATATAAACAGCGGGCACACCACCATTTTTTAAAGTGCAATTCTCCCCATCAGTGACAGGAACAGGGTGTTCCAGAACTGTATAGAGTATTTTAGACAACAAGCCCCTCTTATGGCTTAAACAGATGAAGGGCGAAAATCCAAAACTTTTGAGGTGGTCCATTTCCCTACAGGGGATGGACTTTTCAGTGGAACATAGACCTGGGCGTAACCATGCCAACGCAGATGGGATTTCCAGATATTTCCACTTAGAAAATGAAGACTCATCTGGGAAAGGCTAGTCTTATCCTCTTGTTTGGGAGAAAGTAGCACTCTTCTGACATAGTTACCCCCACTTATCTGTCCAATTTCATTATGTTTAGACTGAAGTACACTGGGATCCTGCTAAAAAGGACCTCAGTGTCAGTTTTCTCTCCCCTACATTTAGTTGATAAGTAACCTTTACACCTCACAATTGGCATACTGGTGCACCCATGTAAATCCTCAGTATATGGTACTTAGGTACCTAGGGGACTGGCACACTGGGGTCTCCTATGGGCTGCTGCATGCCACCCACCGGGCCCATGCAAACTGTGACTACAAGCCTGATACTGCAGCCTGTGTGAAATGGTGCATGCACCATTCACCCCATATATAAGGTTTACCTTCCATCACGTTCACTGCACTCTGACCATATAAGTCACCGCTAAGGTAAGCCCTTCAGCACAAGGGCAAGGTGCATGGTTCTCAGTGTGAGGGCAACCATGCATGAGCAGACATTCCCCTACAAACCCCAGACTCAATTTTCTGGGCTTTGTAAGTGCGGAGATGCCATCTTAATGTATGTAGTGGACGCTGGTCAACACGAGATGTCCAACTACATAATGGCTTCACCAAACCTAGTCATGTTTGGTATCAAACATGTTGAAATCATGCAACTACACCAATTCCAGTGCTAGCTGCATGATACTATGTACTCTACAGAGTCCCTAGGGGATCCTCCATTTCTGCCTGTACAGCGTTGCAGGGTCGGCCTGCCAGCCTGTGCTTCTGGCGACCCTAGACACTGTTCTGCACTCCTGCTGCTGAGCCTAACTCGAGCAGGGGATGGCAGAACAAAGGATTTCCTGTAGAGGAGAGATGCTACCACCTCTCCTTTAGAAACAGTTGTCTCTGGTCTCGGGGTGCTCCTGAGCACAACCAGACTGCTTTGAAGGGCACATTTGGTGCCTTCCTTGCATAACCCGGTTTACTCCAGTGCTGGAGCCCCCGGTTCCTGTGCTGGTGCAAAACCACACAAAGGACAGGGGAGTGACCATCCCCATGTCCAGCTCCTACCCTAGGGAGGTGCCCCAATCTCTGCCAGGTGGCCATTTGATTGTGCCATCTTGGAAATAGCAGAAGCCGCAGGGAGCATCTGACTGGTTAGTCCAGCTAGGCGACGTCCCTGACACCCCCGATAGGTGGGTTACTGCAGCAAGCGTCCAACCCCCTTCCTGGGTTATTTAAGGGTACCCCTCAGGGTGGGACCCTAGATTCGTCTGTGGATTCATCTGAGGACTCTTCTGCGGGACACGTCTGCAACCTGGACATTGGACCTGCGGTTTGACTTTGCGGGGACCCAAGGCAAGACTGCACCTAGTAGGAGGGTTCCTACTGCAACTTTTTTCATGTGCATTGCAAGGACTCTGCAACATCCATAGCCGTGCATCCTCCAGTGTCACAAAACTCTGTCTGCACTTCGGAAAGCAAGAAGGAATCTCTCTGACCACCTGTAGGGTGACTATACCCTTCTTATGGCCAGTTCTGCTGGGAAGTTGGCATAACCCTAACCCTAGTGCCCTAATTCCTTCCAAGCAAGATGGAGGAATATGAAAAGTAGTGTCCACTTCAGCTTGTCCACCTTAGGGGTGTGACTGGCATAAGTGGGCACTCCTCCTAATTTAACTAATTTTCCCACCTGTGCTGCAGCTAAAAGTGGGGTCAGAACATGGAGGACTGGTCATCTCCACTATTTATAGAGACATGGGTCGCATTACAGAGGCGGCAAGGCCTTTGAAGCTTCCCGCCCTAAAATGTCCATCCTGCCTGGGAGAGGTCACACCTCCGCTCAGTGCAGACCTTTGTCTCAAGTAGGGGGCCAGAAACGCATCTGTGGTGGCTGGACTGGTTGGGACCAGTCAGTAAACACACTAGTATTTAGTAGGTTTACAGGGGGGTACCTCTAAGTTGCCTTCTGTGTGCATACATTAATAAATCCATCACTGGGGACAGTGAGGGTTTATTATTCTGAGATGTTTGATTCCAAACATCCCAGGATTCAAAGAAGCCATCATAAAGTTGGGGAGCTCGTAATGACCAGTGTCCAGCACATGCATTTAAAATGGCTTCCCTGTGCACTTACTATGTCTCAGAAGCGACAAAGATATAGCAGGGGCATATCTGCTCATGCATTTATGCTCTCACATGTGCCTGAATGCACCCTGCCTTAGGGCTGACTTACACCTGGCACATGAAGTGATAGGGGACCTAGCATAAAGGGATTTGTGACACGTTGTGTCCCACGGACCAATGCCTACTCTGAAAAAAAAAATGAAAATAAAACTTTTAATTTATCTTTCTGAACTACATCCAATTTTCCATTAAGGAAAAACGGGTTGCATTGCATGTAAAAAAAAAAAAAAACTTTTATTGAAAAAATGCCCAGCAGGCCACCATCCATGTGAGTGCAATGGGTCGCAAATTGCAACCTGCCTCTTGAACATTAATGAAGCAGGTCCTTTATGACCCATTTGGGAATCACAAACAGTATAGTTCACACTGCTGTACATTTTGTTTTGCGATACGCAAATGGATCGTAAATTGCGAGTCGCAAAACAAAAGATCGGACATCGGGCCCATAGTCACTCTGAAGCAATTAACAGAGAACACAGTCTTGACAGTACATACATTGTCACATTATCCAATAAGGAAATTCCGCCCTGTAGAATCATCCAAAGTCCACCCCACCAAGTACATCCAGTTAATGCTCTGAGTTTTTTCCAGAAATCGTTCACAGTCCTCAAAGTCTCTGTACCAGAAAGAGGGCAGGTATCAGCTGCTTTTCCCCCTGACATGTACTCTCTAAAAGGATCCCATATGTCTTTTGGTCTGGATGTAGGGACCAGTACAGTGATATATGTCTCCTTCTGCTCACTACAAAATACTGCATCCCGTAGGCAATCTTTAGTCTTCGGTGTGGGACCTTTGAGCAAGGCCTTGGCCACTTGTCAAATTAACATCTGCTCTGAGGGACATCCACTACAAAGTCCAGCAACAACGTGAGCACTGTACAAGTCAAGAAAGTGGAAGCAATCTCATTGAGGGTAGGCACTAGGTTGGTCCAAAATGATTGGATCAGTGGACAGTGCTTTGAGGTGTGAGTATAGTCTATGAGGTGCAGTGTTGGGAATATGAAAATGTATGACTATTTCTGTGTTTACTAGAAACCAAACCAGTTTGCTTGCAGCAATATCGCCAAGTTTTTAATCGCAGTGTCACAAACAAGTCTCCTTCCCACCTCTCCAAGTCAAGCCTCCCCTGTCGGCAGTTCATCTTTTGTCATATTACACAGTCTAGCTACCCATCCCCTCGTGTTCACAGTGAGATACATCTCAGGAAATGGCAAATACTCTATTGGATCATCAAAAAGGTGGCCCAGTGTGCAGAGGTTGCGTACCGCACCCTAAAATACGCAAATCGATCCAAGATGATGACTTCTCCAAGGGAGCAGAACTCCTCCAATAATATAAATGTACCTGCAATAAACAGCTGTCCCAGTTTCTTAAGGGTCGGCCTTAGAAGTGTGGCCTGCACTGACCCATCCATGGTGGGATTTAAAGCTATCTCACAGTCTGCCTATCTTGCAAAGGTCGTGAATGTCCAATCTTTGCAGTGAACAGTTTCAATGGTAGCATGTGGTCTGAAAAACGCTGTACCAATGACTGTGACTTACTTTCGGTGACATGCCTGCTGCCTATATAGGTGCCACCCCAGCACGCTGACAACAGTTTCTTTTTGCGTCTTTCCACATCAGAAGCATGGAGCTACAAAGAATACTGACCACTGGTGTGGAAATCTAGGGCCCTGAAAGGGGAAAAACGTTGACCCTAGCAATCTGTTCACAGAGCAAGGAATAAGGATAAGTCTGTAAGGAATTAGCAGCTAGACAGAGTCTCTGACAGAGACGTCTAGCTGAAGATTCCTAACCTTTTAAATAGATACCCAATCTATACCTCCTAGGAGCAAGGCTGCCCAAGTTGCTGCCTGGCAGATATCCAGGACCAGAAACCAACATGCTAACACAATTGTCACAACTTTAACTCTGTGAAATGAGCAAGCAAGTCCTTAGGAGGTTACTTCTTGGCCAATGCATAGCAGATCTTTATACAGAGTACAGTTCATCGGGAGATGGTCCGCTTCTGCATGGTGCGTTCTTTCTTCACTTCAACATACCCCATGAAGAGTGTGTCATCCACTTGGAACTCTAGTGTGTTGTCAAGGTAGACCGAAAACACTTTTTTTGGGTCCAGACTGTGAACTTGCTCCTTCTCCTTGGAGGGATGTAGCAGAGATAAAAAGTAGGCAGTGTGATGGATTAGCCTGCATGAAAGGGAGTGACCACTTTTGGTAGAAAGGAGGCTCTCGTATGAAGCACCATTTTGTCTCGGTAGATGTTCAAGTATAGAGGCTTGGATGACAAGGCCTGAAGCTCGCTGACCCTCTGGGTATTAGTTATTGCTATGAGAAACATTGTCTTGATGGTAAGAAGCCTGAGAGGACAACAGTGCAAAGGCTCAAAAGGAGCACACATAACGACAGTGGGGACAAGAGTGAGGTCCCACTGAGGCTTAATGAAAAGAGAAGGTGAGAACAGATGTTGCAAACCTTTCAAGAATCTATTTACAACAAGGGATTTGAAGAGGGGTGGGTGCTCAGGCAACCAAAGAAAAGCTGAAATAGTAGGAAAATAGCCCATTAAAGTGCCCAGGGCAGAGCCCTGCTGAACAAGAGAAAGAATAAAGAATAAAGAGAATTACCTGAGAAAGAGGGGGAGAAACAGAAGCAATGTGTGTTTCTGTACACCATAACACTAATTTTCTCCAAATGCAGGTGCATACCGTCTTGGCGGAAGCACACCTGTCTGCCAAGATAACACAGCAGGCTTCGAGAGGAAGGTTGAAAGCTGTGAACTGTTGCCACTTAATCTCCACACAAGAAGGCAAAGAGTTGGCAGGTTTAAGTGGAGAACCCTCCCGTGCTGCAACAGAAGATCCTCCCAAAGGGGCAGCCTGATTGGAGAACTGATGGCCATGCTCAATAGCTCCAGAAACCAAACTCTCAATGCCCCATCCAAGGCCACAAAAATGACTTGGGCCTGGTCATTCCTGATCTTCTTGAGAACTCTGGGTGGGAGTAGTATGGGCGGAAAGGCATACAGGTGACCCGAGCTCCACACGAGATGAAAGGCATTTCAAGCAAGAGCCGCCTTGAAAACCTCAGTGCAAAGGACTGCTGACAATGTGTGTTCTCGGTGGTGGTGAATAGAGGTAACTGAGGCTCTCCCCACTGCTGAAAGAGACCTTGCGTCATCTCCAGATGGAGATGCCATCCATGATCAGCTAGTTTGCCTGTCTTGGTATTCAAAGAGCCTGCCAGGGGTTGAACCACCAGGGATGTACCCTAATGTTCCAGCCTCATCCAGAGATGTAGGCCTTTTGACAGAGGGTCCACACACCCAGTTTGTTTTAGTGCCAAATGGAGGTAGTGTTGTCCGTCAACACTTGTACTAGCTTTCCCATTGTAAAGGGAAGAAAGGCTTTCAATGCCAGCTGTATCGCCAGAGATCCAGAAGGTTGATATTGAGTCGGGATTCCACCAGAGACAAGATGCCTCTGATCTCCACCACTCCTAGATGGCTGCCCCATCCCAGGAGTGACTCACCTGTCACCACTGCAGGTATTTTGCATTTCTTTCTGAGATCTGGACCATGTCAGAGAGATTCCTCTGATGATGCGCCCACTGTAACTTCAGGTCCCACTGCATAGCCTATACATGCCAGCAGGTATGTGTCACATGCAGGATGTCCGAGGCAGTGAGGCCCAGCAACCTCAGAGTCAGTCTCACCGAAATCCAGGATAGAGGCTGAAACCTCAGTATCATAGCCTGAATATCCTGGACTCGCCGTTCAGGGGGAAAGGCCCGAAACTGCACCGTGTCCAGAACAGCTCTGATGAAATGGAGCATCTAAGTTGGAGTTGTGTAACCTTGGCACATTGATAATGATCCACAGTAAATTCAGGAACTCCTGTGGGCAGGCAGGACAGAAATATGGAAGTATACGTCCTGCAAGTCCAACGCTACCATCCAGTCTCCAGGTTCCAGGGCAGACAGGACTTGAGAAACCGTGAGCATTTGGAACTTTGCCTTCTTGAGGAAGAAATTTAGCGTGCCCAGGTCAAGGATAGGATCAAGACCTCCGTTCTTCTTGTTCACAGTAAGTAGCCAGAATAGCAACCACAACCTACTTCTGGCAGTGGCACCCTCTCTTTGGCTCCCTTGGCCAAAAGAGCCGTCACTTCTTGGTGAAGCAAGGTAAAAAGGTCATCCGTCAGCCTGTCAGAAGCGGGCGGCATGGGTGGAGGGGTGATCACGAGGGGAGGGAGAAGCCCCTCTGGACAATTTGAAAAACCTATTGGTCTGATGTTATAGACCTTTAGTGGGGTAGGTGATGCTGTATTCTGCCTAGCACTGGGTACCCATCATGGTAAGAGAGCAAACTAAAGGGATTTAGAGGCTATGGCTGCTGTGGATATGGTGGACTGGCCCAACCTCTGGCTGCCCAACCCATGCATCCCCAGCCACTCAGACTGGATAGCTTGAGCGCTGTGGTAGCTGGGCAGGTATTGCAGCAGCAGGGAGCCTCTTCCTTGGCCACAAAAGGACAGAAAAGCAGACTGGAGTTGGCGAGGGACCATGGAAAGACTCAAGGACCTGACAGTAGCCCTGATGTCCTGAAAGCGCTCCAGCGCTGAGTCCGTCTTGTCTCTGAAGAGACAGGAGCCATCAAAGGGTATGTCCATAAGCGAGGCGTGGGCATCCCCTGAAAAGCCAGTCCTTGTCAGCCAGGTGTAATGTCTTAAAGCCGCCATCAATGAAACCACTCTGCTCTGCCCAGCGAGTTGTGGTATCCAGTCCACATCTCATTGTGAATTTAGCTACATCTCTCCTGTCAGCAACAGTTTGGGAAAGTACGGAACGGGCCTCTTTCGGAACCAGGGCAGCACCTGTGCAACCGAGTCTCACAGTGCACAGCAGTAATGGGCCAAAGGGAAAAGGCACTTGGTGTTCCTGGACCGCAATGCCAGGCTAATGGAAGAAAACATTTTCTCAGCTAAGGTAACCAGCCTCTTGGATTCCCTATATGGTTGGGCAGTAGAGAATGCAAAAGGATTTACATGGGGCATGGAGACTTAAACGCCAAAGCTCTCCATGGTGGGGTGTTGTGAGAGGAACTGCTTGGTCCCCTGGAGCATGGCGGTGGTTGCAGGACATACTCTTGTTCACAGGAGCACCTGATCTGGGTTTGGACCAATGCTCAAGCAGGACATCTGTGAGGGCTTCATTAAACATTAAAGGGGAGAAGCGGTTCAGAGGGGGTCGCTCCTGGCTGAAGCACCTCTGTCAAGACGTCAGTCTTTACTGCCACTGAATCTCCAGGACTTTAGCTGCCCTTCTCACTACCAAAGCAAATGACGCTCCCTCCTCCATAGCCATGGTAGGGGTAGAAAGCATACCAGTATCTGGGAAGGTGTACAGCCCAATGGCCTTTGCCACGTACTCACACCAGTCCACATTAAGGTCTAGGGGCTGATATGGTACTCTTCAAGGTCCTGCCACCCCTCACAATCCTCCCCAATTCCCAGACCATATAATTAGGGCTCAGGCCTGGAATGGATGGCTACAGTCACCGCCAGAGTCGGCGCCTGGTGACGTCCCCTGGTTGCATGTCAGAGTCGGTGATGAGAATGGAGATGGCACCACCAGAAGGTGATAGTGGCGCAGAGTTGGGCGGGGCTCACTCCGGCTCCCTGAAACTCAGGGAGGCGCTGAGCTGGCCCAGGCTCAACAGCAGAGCCACACCCTGAATGTCGACGTTCCCTCATCTCGTCTGAAGACCACGACTGCTTTGGCAAAGTCAAAGACCTCTTTGACTTCCTGTTCTTCGTCTTTTTATGTACGACTTTGAGTGCGACAAAATCATTGGGCTTCACGACAGATACTGGGCCCTTCCTTTCACCTGGGATTGAGACCTCTGCAGATCCAGTGACAAGGAGCTTGCGGGGCCAGTCCCGCAAGGCCTTGGGGTGCACGGCATGGCAGTTGGCACAGGTCTTCGCATCGTGGTCTAGGTACCAGAGGCAAACAAGGTACAGGTCCGTCACTGACCTATGTTGGTGACAAGTGCCACATGGCGTGAAGTTAGCCTTCCTAGCTGATATCCCTGCCAAACCAAGAGAAGATTTCTTAAAAAGAATTCTGACAAAAGTCAAAAAAAGCTCAGTCAAAAATTGACTGGGAGTACCTCTCTCTAGATCTGCGCTGCATGCTGGGGTGGAGCCTATATAGGCACTCTGCATGTCACTTCCAGCATGGACGATGACGCCACCCACAGCCAAACGACACAATCTACGGGCTCGTAGGGGAATTGCTCACAAAAAATGGCCAGATACAGTCTTACACCTCGGGATATTTCTAAGGTATGGAATCTGCGGCTAGTAAGTCTTTATCAAATGTAAAGTTTTCCAAAACAGTAAAAAGGTCACAAGCAACTCCAGGCTGAAACTAATAAAATACACGTGTAGTCAATGGGTACAAGCAACACTGCAAATATTTAAAAAAATGAATCTGAAAACCTCTGGGGTGTGTCTTAAATGTAAAAGGGCAGTAGGTATATTTAAAGATATGTGGTGGGCATGTCCTGTAACAATGAGATTTTGGACTGAGGTGGTTGGGAAACTGAGTAAACTATTGGGTATGGTGTTACAAACAGTATGAATGTGTCTACTGGGAATAGGACTATAATAATAATGTCCAAAGTGGTCAAATCGGGTCTTGTAGTAGCAAAAAATAAATGTATCTCAATGCATAGATTAGGAATAAGACACTGTCAAAGTCACAGTGGGAAAAATAACTGATCAGATGGGTGTCAGCAGAATGTGAAGAGGCGAAAGTTGCAATACAGAAGTGAAGGTCGGGGAGCACAACGGATTGGGAATTGATAGGGGTGAATTACTGTATGGAACTACAGAAGAGGAAGTTGACAAAGATCAAATGGATGCTCCTTGATCGATTGTGCAGAGATACCACAGCAATTAAACAGAGGGGTTATTCATATAAATGACTGCACCAAATGTGGGATGTAACACAGAACAAGTATGACGTACGATGAAATGATACTTGACCACATTTTGGGTTTTTCAGAGAGGGAATGGGTGGGTTGGAGGCTAAGCTGAACGTTCAATAACATCTGTAAACCAATAAATACATTTAAAAAAATAACATTATCAATGCTTTGTGCTGGGAATGAAGTGGGATTAGACTTTGACCTGGACTACAGGGGAACAGGCACAATGGAAAAAGGTTGGGGTGGTGAAAAATCTAAAAGGTAGAGAGTTGTTCCAGTTCCAGGATTTGAGGGGGTTGGTATCCCAGAACCTGTAAATTCTATCTCTCACCATGCACAGGCAGCCGACATTGCTTTCTTAGACCAACATCAAAAGATCTGATTGAGTATCCCACAAGCATTTGATACTGTGTGGGTACGGATGAGCATAGATGCAATAAAAGATTACTTCATCAAAGTCACATACTTTGCTTTCAGTAGAGAACCATTTTCTCTGGAACCCAGATCTGCAGCCAAAGTCAATACATCATTGCCCTACGCCGACCTTATAATCAGAAATCTTGCCACCTTTTTAAACTGTGACTACATTATTTTAACACATATCTCAGTTACTTCCAAAGTGTGATTTTAACATTTGAGAATTTTCAGGAGAACTTTGATTTTCCACTCTTTTTCCTAAAAAGCTATGATCACTACTACTTTTCAAGGAGGCCTCACCTGGCAATTTAGTAAAGACTGTTTCCATGAGGCGCAGGGCCAGTGCTAAGTTTAAAATTGTGGTCCTTTGTCTCGAGTAGCACAATGGGTGAAAAGCAATGTGTTGGAACACTAACTAGAGCTATTTCCAGTAGTTTAGACAATTGGCAAGCATTTTTTACATCACATTGTGAATGTCTGCACTAGTCCTTTTGGCTTATCAAGATTGGAATTTATAGGAGGAATACTTGCACCCCGTCTACGAGGTAAGGTCAAAAGACCTGTTAGCCCCCGCACTGATACAGTGATCAAGGCGTTGCACAAATTAACCATAGAAACGGGAGGAAGAAGCAACTGAAACCGTAAAACACCCCTATGAGTTAGAACAAAACTGAGGGATGTGGCTCAACTACCTGGTTTTAAGGAGTGGGACCTGTTAGGCATATCATGTCTAAAACAGGTATGGGATGCAAATCAAGTTGTTCCATTTGAACATCTGCAGAAGGTGTATGAAATGCTCTCATCCCAAACATTAAACCAAGTACAACTAAAATACGCCATATGTGCTAGAAGCCCGGCACAAAAAGAGACGCAGGAGGATTCCTCACTGAAGGAGAGACTGTTAGATTAGCAAATCACTGCTGTAGCCATATCCCTCATGTGTAAGTCGATTAGGACCAATATGCAAATCAAATTGACAAAATTAAGGGCAAAAGTGGCAAAACGATATACGGAACACTGAGGACTGGGGGGGGGGGGAAAGGGGCAGGCAGAGAAATTCCGATGAGAGGTGGCCATAAAAGCTAGATATAGACTCGTACAATTAAGAATCCTACATAAGGTATATTATAGCAGACGCTTGCTGCATAAATTAGAATGAGCTGTGATAGAAGAAAGCCTTTGGAGTTGTGGGCAGCGAGAAATTTTCTTCCATGTCTTCTGGAAATGATCCCAAACTCCAAAAGGGCTGGCAATTGATAACATAAAGGCTGGAGAAGGCTACAGGCTGTATCACTGAAAGGACAGTTCCATTAGTACTACTGGGACATGGAAGGTCGTGAAGGCCAACAGGTACAAAAAGCTACTCATAAATCTGAGATATCTAGTGGCTAAATGGGACATAGCCCAAAAATGGGGCAGTTCATCACCTCCAACGATGAGAGACTAGGAGAGGGGGAAGAATTCATGCATGGTCTTGGGGAAGGCAATATACACTGACAGAGGCTATCCTAAGAAATATGACAAGATGGGTGGGTGAGGGTGGTTGGCCTGAGGGGGAGAGGGAACATGACACTGAGCGAATGCAGAACACAGCAACAACATCCACTTTGCCCGACTCATGCCACTTGCAAATCCCCCCGCCCCTCCACTTTTCCCTCCTGTTTTTGACCCTACCTACAATGAATCAATATCATTACAATGAGAAAATACAATGGGTGCTATACTGTTTAGCTGGATGGCTAATGTAAACAGTTGAATTCAATATGATTGCTTGGCACATGGCAGCAGGATGGTTAAAAGGTTACTGGCACTACTGTTGTGTTATGTAAAAAAATATAAATAAAATATCATTAAAAAAATAATAATCATAAATTCATCTTGTCTGGGCCAAATGAAGAACTGTTTAACTAAACTTGAAAATATTAGAATGGTGCTGCCAGGATTATTTTAGGACTGCAGTTTGATCACAAGTCTACTAAACTGATCCACTACATTAGATGTCAATCAGTAGAGTAGTTTATTTGTATTTGTTTATATTATGCACCCTATCTTCAATGATTTTTTAAATTAATGAAAAGCTAGTAGACTTTGAGACATACAATAAAAAGGGTGCCTCCCATCTATAACTTCAATGTTTCTGGTACTCTTATTCTGAGAAGAAACATTTCAATGTATCATTCTAAAAGAGCCCTACCTTTTGCTCTGCTTCTCGCTGTTTGTAGTGTAAAAAAGAGGTTTTTTTTTTTAATTATTTGCCCACCATACATACATTTTAAGGATAACAGGGACAAGGTAAACATACTTATCAACACAACAATGATTGGGCAAAGATTTATTATTGCAGAATGTATTTGACATTAAAACACATCAAAATCACGATGTTGATCATCTTGTATCTCGACAATCCTTCATACCTTCTCAACCATTGCACTGTCACCTCAATTAATTACTTTAGCAGCAGAATGTGATCTGTAATTATGGTTGTGACTTAATTACAGGATTTGAATCTTTTACACAGCAGGCACCCAGATTTCGAGGAATAGATGGAATCCACCCCTTCTATTGTATGTCTTAAATTTAAAAAAAAAAATAAGTAGGGGATTGTGTTCAAAGTTCTAGGGACCCTATTTTGGAACACTTCGCTAGTTTCACTAACTGTGATTTATTTAAGGGATAAAGTACCCCTTGTGGTACATTATAAGGATATTGCAAGTCACAGAGGAGCTTCTTTATGAGGTTATGGAACTCAAAGGTGACTTGCGATATCCTTATCATGTACGCCAGAGGGTACTTTATCCCATATAATGCATGGTCATACCATGACCTTTTCCACAATCCACTCAAAACCTTGGTGTGTAGCTCTTTCATATGAAAGAGCGAGCATGTCTGAAAACATGAAGTATAAAAATAAAACATCTAGTCCTCTGGATGGGGAGAACACATTACAGTAAAAGTTTCTGAAGTGTACACAGGCATACTCGGGCCCGAGATAGAGCAACCCTTCAATAAGATGTTGGAGGACCGCTACCCAAGAATGCTAGAGAAAATGACATGAATGGACCTGTGCAAATGTGCCTCATTTAGGCTTACCTCCTTTTTAAACACTAGGCCATGCCCGGACAACTAGACAAACTCCTATTGTCATTCAAAACAATAGGACTTCACCTATGGTTACCACCCACCATCGCTGAACCACCCTAAGTGCACTCAAGTCGAGAAGTAATTTGTACATCGACTATGTTCCTCTAAGTAGCTATCTTTCACACAACCAACCTATAGCCATGAACCATGCTGTAAACACTAACAGATTTATTATTATCCTAATTAAAAGTACATTTTCTGGCATACTTTGGCCCAGATTACCACATGAAGCTCTTATTCAGTATTACAACTTTAACATTTCCATACAAGGGTTAAATTAGACGCCAGGGATTTTTTTTTTTTAATGCTGTTTTTGTGTCTGGGAGCGGCTCCTTGGGCAAGGGTCGCTCCTATTTGGGGGCCATGTTTGTTGTGGCCATTTCTGCCCCCCTTGGGGGCAGATCAGCCTATTATTTTTAGGCTGATCTGCCCCCAAGGGGGGCCGAAACCTCTAGACGCCAGGGATTTTTTGTTTGTTTATTTCTGCTGTGTTTTGTGTTAGGGAGCGGCCCCTTGGGCAAGGGTCTCTCCCATTTGGCGGGCATGTTTGTTGTGGCCATTTCTGCCCCCCCCCCCGGGGGCAGTTCGGCCCATTGTTTGTAGGCTGATCTGCCCCCAAGGGGGGCAGAAACCAATAGACACCAGGGATTTGTTTTTTGTTTATTTCTGCTGTGTTTTGTGTTGAGGAACGGCCCCTTGGGAAAGGGTCGCTCCCATTTGGGGGGCATGTTTGTTGTGGCCATTTCTGCCCCCCCTTAGGGGCAGATTGGCCTATTATTTTTTGGCTGATCTGCCCCCAAGGGGGACAGAAACCACTAGACGCCAGGGATTTTTGTTTTGTTTATTTCTGCTATGTTTTGTGTTGGGCAGTGGCCCCTTGGCCAAGGGTTGCTCTCATTTGGGGGGGCATGTTTGTTGTGGCTATTTCTGTCCCCTTGGGGGCAGATCGGCTTATTATTTTTAGGCTGATCTGCCCCCAAGGGGGGCAGAAACCACTAGAACGCAAGGGATTTTTTTATGTTTATGTGGGGGCATCCCCTTGGGCAAAGGGGTGCTCCCCCAATGGGGGCATTGAACTGTTGCCCATTTCTGCCCCCCTTAGGGGCACGTGGGGCTATTTTATTTTTAGGCCTATTGCCCCCAAGGGGGGCAGATGCCACTTAGGCACCAGGGATATAGTGTGTGTGTGTGTGTTTTTTGTTTTGTTTGGGGGGTGGCCCCTTGGGCAAGGGTTGCTCCCCTTGGGGACACACTACTAAAGGTATTTTCTGCCCTCCTTGGGGAAAATAAGCCTATTTTTTAATAGACCCATCTGCCCCTATGGCTGAATCCACCAAGGCACCAATTTCTAAATGCTTGCTGGTGGGGTGTTAGTCAGCTGACGAAGTATTTGCATTTGTGATAAATTGTTTTTCTCCTTTTTGTTCTAGTTCAAAGCTTTTGCTTTCTTTGCTGTGGCTCCTTGTGGATTTGGCGGTGGTTGACCTGCGGTTTGCATAGTTGCATGTTTTAGGTAAGCAAAAACAATTTACTCCAAAGGAGTATTGTTGCCATGCATGAATGACCTGTTTGTAGGTAGTGTACTAAATGCAGGATTGTGAATGAGATTGTCCTTGGATTTGTGCACAATGATATTTGTGTTGTCTTATTTCTGCTTTTCTTTCTTTCTTTTTAGTGAGATATCATTGGTGATTGTTGTGTCTGTGCAGAGTAGTTGCTGGTGAGTCAAGCTTTTTCAGGCAAGTGAGCGGTATAGTTTTTGAGTTTATAACTCTTACTGATAAAGCTACACTTTATTACTTATCTTACACAGTGCTGGTTGTTGGTGGTGCATTTGTCCAGGTAATTTTCATAGGAAAGATCATGGCTAGCCGCAGGATGACCGCTCAGCAGGTGGTTGGTATGCTTTTTGAGTCATTGTCTGATCATGATTATGAGACGGACTCTGTATCTGATGCAGAGGAGGAAGTGAGAGATTCTGGCAGTGAAGTTTCTGTCGGAGAGGAATCTTCTGATGAGGAAGCCACACTCAGTGCAGATGAAGGTCGTGTTTTAGAGGAGGACACTGATGTGCCATTTGTGCAGAAACTTGGGGCTGAAAGGTTTCCCGTTAGAAGGCCTGAACTCTGTGTTGCCCCAAACATGGAGCAGCCAGAGTTGCCTGCCTTTACTGGTCTCCCGGGTGTAGAGTCAATACAGAGAACTTTTTGCCTGTCAGTTTCTTTGAGTTATTTGTGGATGATGTGTTTTTGGAAGAGATTGTTGAGCAGACTAATTTGTATGCGGAGCAGCATTTGAGGGACAATGCTGCTAGACTGAGGCCACACTCTAGAGCTACCCAGTGGATTCCCACAAATTTGGAAGAGGTGAAAAGGTTTTTGGGGTTGACTCTCTTGATTGGGTTGATAAGGAAGCTGTCACTGGCTTCTTATTGGTCTACTAGTCCCTTGATGGCAACAGCTATATTTCCTGCAACCATGAGTCGTAATCGGTATTTGCTTCTTCTTAGGATGCTGCATTTTGTTGACAATGCATTAGCCTTGCCACAAGATCACCCTGATTCTGACCGTCTTTTTAAGATTAGGCCTCTACTTGATCATTTTGTAGATCGGTTTTCAGAGGTCTATGTTCCAGGCAAAGAAGTAGCTGTGGACGAGTCTTTGGTCCTCTTCAAGGGTCGTTTGGTTTTTAGGCAGTACATTCCTAGCAAGAGGGCACAATATGGAATTAAATTGTATATGCTGTCTGAAAGTAGTACAGGATATGTGTATAGTTTCTGTGTCTACAGTGGTAGGGATTCCAGTATTGACCCCCCTGGTTGTCCTCCCACTTTTGGAGTTACTAAGAAAATTGTGTGGGAACTTGTTAGACGACTGTTCAACAAAGGTCACCATTTGTATGTAGATAACTTTTACACTGGAGTGCAGTTGTTCAAGGAATTGTTTAGAGTGGACACTGTTGCTTGTGGCACAATTTGTTGTAACCGGAAAGGTTATCCAAGGGAGCTTGTCTGTAAAAAAACTTGAGAGGGGACAGTGCAGTGCCTTGCGGAATGATGATCTGCTAGCTTTGAAAGTTTCAGACAAGAGAGATGTTTACATGCTAAGTACCGTCTATGTTAAGAGTACTTCCCCTGTGACTGTTTGTGGGCAGGTTGCTGAAGTGTGCAAACCTGTGTGCATTTTAGATTATAAGAAGCACATGGGAGGTGTATATAGAGTTGATTAGAGGTTGGAACCTTATACTGCTATTCGTAAGTCTTACATTTGGTATAAGAAGTTAGCAATTCACCTCTTCCACTTAGCATCTCTTAATGCTTTTATTGTGTTTAAGGATAGGTCTCCAGAGTCAAAGAAGACATTTGTGAAACTTCATGAGTCAGTGATAGAGAGCCTTATTGTGGTAGAACAGGCAAGAGTTCCTAGAGAAGCAGTGGTGGAGGATGTGGCTAGATTGAAAGATCACCACTTTGCTGAGCACATTCCTCCCACGCCCAAAAAAGACATTCCAGCTAAGAAATGTAGAGTGTGTGCTCGAAGAGGTATCCGGAGGGAGACTCGAATGTACTGCCCAGATTGTCCTTCAAAGCCTGGGCTGTGTGTGGGTAGCCGTTTCAAGAATTACCACACCCAGAAGAATTACTGGGAACAACCATGAGTGTGAACTGCCTGTTTTGTATTTTCATGTGTTCAGTGTCATGGTTGGCATTTCTGTCATGCACTTAGTTAGAGCTTTTGTGTTTGTAGTTTTATAATTATTTCTAATTAGTTAGTGGTTTCTTTGTTTAAAAAAAAAAAATGCCATTGTGTGTGGTGTGGCGCTTGGCTGACGGTGTACAAATTGACTTGCTGTTGGCTACTGCAACACACTGCAAGCCAAACACCAGTCCACACACTCCCATCAGCTGGTGTGATTGCTGTATCAGGCATGGGCGTATGCAAGTGATAGGCCTTTGAGTGGCGCTGTCTGTCGTTGCAAGTGTTGTAATGTGCTGGGCCTGTGGCTGGCGGCGTGAATGGCCTTGTGCATGTCATGTATGAAAGGTGTGTGAATGGACTGTAAAGCGGTAGGTGCCTTGCTGTGGCTTTACAGCTCACAATCTGTGAGTCATTGGTTCAGTGCTTTGGCCTTTCAGTTATTAACAGTGCATTTAATTTTTGTGAAATCTCTTGTTAATAAATTTTGATCCACTGAACCATCACTCACCCTCGAGCCAAATCCAACCAGTATGTGTGGTAAAAATGACAAAACCTTCTCCGCTGAAATCAGGTGTCGCAGCACACCTGTGACACGCTAGGTGTGTCAGGTGGGACCCCGATGATGAAGCATGCCACCAACTTGGTTGGTGGGTGAGGGGTCTTTTTAACATAACCTAAGTGCGTTTCTTTTCACAATTTTAGTGTTTGGAACATCACATAAGTGTGTGGACACACCAAAATGATCTATTGCAAAACTACCTGTGACAGGGAGGGAGGGGGGCACCTATGTATTTGGTCCCAGGTGCGGCCTTCGTCTAGGGAAACCTACCAAACCCAGACATGTTTTAAAAATAAACACCCTAAGGAGTCCAAGGAGGTGTGGCTTGCCTGGATCCCCCAACCTTTTCTTAACCAGACTCCTCGGCAAACCTCAAAATTTGCTTTAAAAAATCATATTTTCCTCACTTTTCTTCGTAGGATCACCACTGCGGCACAAATTTCCTACCACCCAGCATTCTCCTCGGTCCCCCAAGTAAAATGATACCTCACCTGCATGGGTCTCCAAAGCAGAGTCAGCCTAAAAGATGTATAAAAGAAAAATATATGCTTATCAACTCGCTGTGCTATCCCTTCAATCTCTACAGGTTGTTGCTATTTTTCTGTAGCAGGCACCTGGGCCACCCACACAAGTGGTGTATCATTTTTATCGGGAGACTTGGGGGAACGCTGAGTGGAAGAAAATTTGTGGCTCCTCTCAGATTCCAGAACTTTCTGTCACCAAAATGAGAGGAAAAGTGTTTTTTGGGCCACATTTTGAGGTTTGCAAAGGATTCTGGGTAACAGAACCTGGTCAGAGCCCTACAAGTCACCCCATCTTAGATTCCCCTAGGTGTCTAGTTTTAAAAAATGTGCAGGTTTGCTAGGTTTCCCCAGGTGCCGGCTGAGCTAGAGGCCAAAATCCACAGTTAGGCACTTTGTAAAAAACACCTTTGTTTTCTTTGTGAAAATGTGCTGTGTCCATGTGTTTTGGGGCATTTTCTGTCGCGGGCGCTAGGCCTACCCAGACAAGTGAGGTACCATTTTTATCGGGAGATTTGGGGGAACGATGGGTGGAAGAAAATCTGTGGCTCCTCTTAGATTCCAGAACTTTCTGTCACTGAAATGTGAGGAAAGTGTTTTTTTGGCCAAATCGGATAAGTTACTTACCTGTAAATCCTAGTTCTCTTCCAGGGGTATCCTCAAAGTCATAAACATGGAATATTCCCGCCCTTGTGAGGGGACCCCGGAGCATATATAAAATACACACATATAAAGTTTGAAATATGCACGAAAAATATATATAGCATTTTTAGTAGACAAATTTTCAAACTAAACTCATATATACATGTGTAAAACAGCAATGCAGGCTATAATCATAAACAGGCTAAAATGCTTTATTTCTATGGAGTTTTTATTTTTTATTTTTTTAAAAATTCTCTTAAAAATTACAATAAGAGAAAAAATATCTACCAAAGCTCCACAACTGGGCCTAGGGAAATAAGCAGGAGTAATCATCAGAGAAAAAAGAGAAAAAACTACATTGAAAAACAATGGAGCATTCTTAGCCAATAAGAACCATAAACACTTTGGCACCGTGCCTTTAAGACCCTGAGCACCTCCAGTATCCCACCATGCCTCAGGGGTGAAGGAGAGGTGACAGTTGGTTCACAGTTAGGTCAGTACTTTTTTACGGTGACAAGCTGTGTAGCCGATTCGAAAGATAGTCTGTCCTGCACTTCTAGGAGACGTGCGTCCGGGGAGGAGGGTGGGTTGTTTATGACTTTGATGAGGATACCCCTGGAAGAGAACTAGGATTTACAGGTAAGTAACTTATCCTTCTCTTCCAGGGGATCCTCATCAATAGTCATAAACATTGAATAGATTAGCAAGCCCATCCCTTGACTCTGCGGACTGTCCAATAGGAGTGCAGGAATAGATATGTATCATGCAAACAAATTCCTCAGAGAAGCTTGCCCAACTTTGGCGTCTGCTCTTGCATCTGAGTCCAAACAGTAATGTCTAGTAAATGTATGTACAGACTTCCATGTAGCAGCCTTACAAATTTCAGAGATTGGAACATTATTAAGGAGGGCAGCAGTAGCCGCCTTTCCTCTTGTGGAATGCGCTTTAGGTCTAGCAAGTAGTTGTTTGTTAGCCAACTGGTATGCATTAACAATACAAGAAACTATCCATCTAGATATGGTTCGTTTTGATGCTGCCTCCCCTGTTCTCAAATGACCATAATTTATAAACAAGTGGTTGGAATGTCTAATCAGCTTGGTTTTATCCAAATAAAATTTTAGCACTCTTTTCAGATCTAGGGAGTGCAAAGCTTTCTCCGCCGGAGTCTCCGGATTGGGGAAAAAAGTTGGTAGAGAAATAGTCTGATTGATGTGAAATTCTGACACCACCTTCGGTAGGAATGATGGGTGAGTTCGTAGAACCACTCTATTCTCGTGGAAGACTGTGTACGGTTCTTTGGAGGACAAAGCTTGAATTTCACTGACCCTCCTTGCGGAAGTAATGGCTACCAAAAAAGCAGTCTTCCACGTAAGGTGTTGCAAAGAGGCTTTGTGTATAGGTTCGAAAGGAGGGCCCATAAGTTTTGATAGTACTATGTTCAGCTCCCATGGAGGGGAGGGCTTCCGAATGGGTGGAATAACTTTTTTCAAACCTTCTAAGAAATCCTTGACTACTGGTCTCGTAAAAAAGGATTCCTGAGAAGGTGACTTACGATAGGCTGTAATGGCAGATAGATGTACCTTAATAGATGATACCTGCAGACCGGATTCTGCTAAATGGAGTAGGTAAGACAGTATGACCTCCTCCTGAGCCAGTATGGGATTCTGACCTTGCTGACAGCACCGTATGTAGAACCTCTTCCACTTGAACGCATAAGAACGCCGCGTGGAAGGTCGTCTGGACTCCTTCAAGATGTTCATGCACTCCTGCGGGAGCCCTAGGTGCCCATACTGCAGGAATTCAGGAGCCATGCTGTCAAGCTCAGAGAGGGTAGGTTGGGGTGAAGTACCCTGCCCTCCAGCCTGCAAAGGAGATCCGGTCTGCACGGCAGCCTCCTGTGAGGTTGTTCCGATAGGTTGAGGAGATCTGTGTACCAGAACTGACGAGGCCATTGCGGAGCTATGAGAATCATTCTGGTGCTGGATCTGTAAAGTTTGTTGATCACCGCCGGTATGAGGGGGATCGGTGGAAAAGCGTAGAGAAATATCCCTGACCAGTCGATCAACAGGGCATTCCCTCGAGATCCCAGACGGTAGAACCTGGACGCGAAGTCTTGGCATTTCCTGTTTACCTCGTCTGCAAAGAGATCCAATTGAGGCCGACCCCATTGAGCAAAGATGTCTTTGACGACTTCGTCGTGCAGGACCCAATCGTGGGCGTCCTCGAGGTGTCTGCTCAGGAAATCTGCCTCCACGTTTTGTTGACCTGGTAGGTGAACCGCTGTAAGCGACATTCCTCTCGCCAGGGGCCAATGCCAGATTGTTTGAGACTCCCGAGATAGAGGTAGGGATCTCGTTCCCCCTGGTCTGTTCAAATAATACATTGTGGTCGTATTGTCCGTTTGTATTAGGAGAGATTTCCCCTGAATCGATGGAGCAAAAGACTTGAGAGCCAGATGGACCGCTCTGAGCTCCAGCAGATTGATGTGGTACTCCCTTTCGTTGTCGGACCACAGGCCCTGAGCTTGAAGGGGACCTAGATGAGCCCCCCATTCCTGAAGAGACGCATCCGTTACCAGAGTGTCGGATGGAATTACCTGGTGAAACGGAGCTCCTACTGACAGGTGAGGTCTGTGCATCCACCATTGTAATGACTGTTGTGCTCCTATTGGCAGCCGCACTCTGTCCTCCCAGCAGCCTGTGCTCTGGTTCCAGTTGTTTTCCAGCGCCTCTTGGAGGGGCCTCATATGTAGCCTGGCATTCGGGACAATGAAAATGCATGAGGCCATGGAACCCAGTAGAGATGTCACCTGACGGGCCGTAGGTGCGTCGGACTTCAACAGGTCTTGACACTTTTTCTTTATTGATAATAGTCGTTCTTCCGAAGGATACACTCTTTCGAGCTCTGTATCGAGTATTGCTCCCAGGTAGTGGAGATTCTGCGTTGGAATCAAGGTGGACTTTTGGTAGTTGACTTGTAGACCTAGAGACCTGAAAACCTTGAGCACAATGTCCCGATGGCTTCTCGCCTGTTCCGGAGAGGAGGCTTTCAGTAGCCAGTCGTCTAGGTATGGGTAAATGAAGATTTTTTGCTTCCGTAGATGTGCCTCTACCACTGCTACGCATTTCGAGAAAACGCGAGGGGCAGATTTCAGGCCGAATGGTAGCACCCTGAACTGATAGTGCTGTGAGGCTATCCGGAAGCGCAGGAATTTCCAATGCTTGGGAACGATCGGGATGTGAAAGTACGCATCCTGCAGGTCGATGGAGCACATCCAGTCCCCCTGATGTAGCTGAGGGAAAATCTGGTGAAGGGCCAGCATCCTGAACTTTTGCTTTTTTATGTACTTGCTCAGTAGTCGTAAGTCCAGAATCGGTCTGAAAACACCCTCTTGGCCTTTTTTCGCTACCAGAAAATAACGGGAGTATACCCCCTTCCCTCTGTGCACGACTGGAACTTTTTCTATTGCTTTCTTTCGTAAAAGGGCGTGAGCCTCTTTGCGCAATAGGCTGACGTGAGACGGATTGCATTTGGTTGGTGGCAAGTGCAGTGGAGGTTGTCGGAAAAGAAGAGAGTACCCATTCTCGACAATGTTGAGCACCCATTTGTCTTTTGTTATACCACGCCACTCGTGAATAAAGTCTGTGATACTTCCCCCCACCGGAGTGGTGCACAGTGTTAAGGGAAGCGAGTTCTCATTGTTTGGCTGGCGCTTTGGGTGTGGACTGCTGTGGTCTACTTGACCCTCGTTCCCTCGTGGCCTTACGAGACTGAAAAAGTGGGCGTCCTTGCCTCTGCTGTGGCCTCTGGGACCAATGAGGGGTTTGAACCCTCTGCTGGAAAGGGCGCCTGTTGTAAGGCCTATACATTAGCCTGAAGTCCTTTTTTCTCTCCAGGCCTACTGCCCTCATGGTATCCACTTCCGTCTTCATGCGCGCCATCTCTTCGTCTGTATGGGTACCAAACAGCGAGTTCCCGTTGAACGGAAGATTTAAGATACGCTGTTGTGCTTCCTGCTTTAATCCAGTCAGTCTTAACCAGGAAGACCTTCTTGCACAAACCCCATGTGCGTATCCATGTGCAGCTAAGTCTGCCCCATCTGCCGCTGCGCTGATGACCTGGTTGGAGACCAGACATCCCTCTTGATGGATCTCCTGGAAGTCCTGCCTGTCCTCCCTAGGCAATTTGTCTGCGAATCTGTTCAGAGAGTCCCAAAGTGAACGGTCATATCTGCCTAGGAGTGCAGAAGCGCTGGAGACCTTCATCATAGAAGCCGCTGTGCCGCACATTTTCCTCCCCAGAGAGTCTAGATGTCTGCTCTCCTTGTCAGGTGGAACCGTGAGGGATGATGCTACTGAGTGTGTTTTTCGGGCTGTGGCCAATATGACTGAGTCCGGCGGCAGATCCGTCCTGAAAAATAAAGGATCTTGTTCAGGCGCTTTATATTTCTTCAAGATCCTAGCAGGAGCTGATTTGAGGGTGGCTGGCGCTAAAAAGGTGTCCATGGTTGGTTGCAACAGACCAGGCACTAGCGGCAGCAGCTTTTTCAAAACCGCCCTATGCTGCAGAGTTTCAAAAATGACGGATGAGGAGGTTGACGGTTCTGGAACCTCTATGTTTAGCTTTTGTTCTCCCCTGATGAGCACCTCATTAAAGGTAGTGATGTCGTCCACCGGGTAAACCCTAGCTGGTGGAGAATCCGTTAAGGTGGGGGAGTATTGTCTGACGGATGACCCTGACGATGACCAAGAGGGCGACCTTCTGCGTCTTGACCGTGACCTAGATTGTCTCTGGGAGCGTGACCTGCTGCGAGATGCTGTAGCAGAGCGCCCAGGCCTCGTGGTCGACTGGTGAGAAGCAGAACGAGCCCGTCCTGCCCGCGCTGTCGGTGATGGTGTTCTCGGGAGAGAGGCAGTAGGAGAGTACATCCTCAAATACTGCGAGTCCGGGGAGGCCGTCGGTCTATTAAGGCTCTCCAACCACCTCGGTGACAAATTGATGGGCGAGACATGCCCAGACGATGCAGCTCTCGACCGAGATGAACCACTTCTTATGGAGACCACTGGAGATGGAGTGGCCTTATCTGCCGGCGGAAGCCCATGCTCTGCTCTCTGCAAGACAGGTAAAACCTGTGTCGATGTAGACAACTGTAACGACGTCGAAGGGAGCGCCGCCGGTTGTTCTTGTCTCGACGTTGAGTGCCTCGACGTTGACCGGCGATCCCTGGACCGCGACCTGCTCGGCGATTTCGACGTCGCCTTCCTTGACGTCGAGGGGTGCGAGGCCTTCGGCGGCGAATGGGCACACCGGGGATGGCTCGACCTTGATCGGTGGGTTGCCGTCGACAGAGATATGCCCCTGCGGTGGCCATGTTCTCTCGACGCCGTATCCTTCGACGTCGATCGGGTCGCCGTCGCCGTCAATCTATGACGGTGAGATGGTGGCAGCGACGACGTCGACGGGGAACAAACAGGTATCTTCCTACCTGCTGACGTCGATCTAGCCTGTCTCTCCTGAGAATGGCTTGTTGGCTGCCTGGGAAGCGAAGAGGATGATGTTTTCTGCCTTTCGTGAAGCCCATGAAGCCTGATCTTCTCCCTGTCCTTCAGAGTTCTTTTTGACATGTTTTTGCAGTGTTTGCAAGTGTCAGGGCAGTGACTCTGAGGCAAGCACACAATGCAGAGAGTGTGTGGATCTGACTGGGCCTTCTTCTTCCCACAGGAAGGGCATTTCACAAAAAGTGAAGGCATTTTTCAGTCAGGAAAAAATTTCCAGACTCAGACAATGATGTTAGATGTCGAGTAAAGGTGGAAAAAAACGCTGTTCTGAAGTATTTTTCTGAGAATGCTCCAGGATCCTCTCAGAAGAAGCCGGAAAAAAGAACTGACCTAACTGTGAACCAACTGTCACCTCTCCTTCACCCCTGAGGCATGGTGGGATACTGGAAGTGCTCAGGGTCTTAAAGGCACGGTGCCAAAGTTTTTATGGTTCTCCTGTGTTAACCTGCATGGAGCCTATTGGCTAAGAATGCTCCATTGTTTTTCAATGTCGTTTTTTCTCTTTTTTCTCTGATGATTACTACTGCTTATTTCCCTAGGCCCAGTTGTGGGGCTTTGGTAGATATTTTTTCTCTTATTGTAATTTTGAAGAGAATTAAAAAAAATAAAAAATAAACTCCATAGAAATAAAGCATTTTAGCCTGTTTATGATTATAGCCTGCATTGCTGTTTTACACATGTATATATGAGTTTAGTATGAAAATGTGTCTACTAAAAATGCTATATATATTTTTCGTGCATATTTCATACTTTATATGTGTGTATTTTATATATGCTCCGGGGTCCCCGCACAAGGGCGGGAATATTCAATGTTTAGGACTATTGATGAGGATCCCCTGGAAGAGAATTGAGGTTTGCAAAGGATTCTGGGTAACAGAATCTGGCCAGAGCCCCACAACACTTGTAGGATCTACACAAATGACCCCTTGCTGAATTCAGAATTGTGTCTACTTTTCAGAAATGTTTAGCTTTCTGGGATCCAGCATTGGTTTCTCACCCATTTCTGTCAATAACTGGAAGGAGGCTGAAAGCACAAAAAATAGCAAAAATGGGTATGTCCCAGTAAAATGTCAAAATTGTGTTGAAAAATGTTGTTTTCTAATTCAACTCTGCCTGTTTGTAAAAGCTGGGAAGATGGGGATTTTACCACCGCAAACGCTTTGTTGATGCCATTTTCAGGGAAAAAACACAAGCCTTCTTCTGCAGCCCTTTTTTGCCATTTAAAAAAAAAAAAAAAAAATCACTGTATTTTGGCTAATTTCTTGGTCTCCTTCAGGGGAACCCACAAAGTGTGGGTACCTCTAGAATCCCTAGGATGTTGGAAAAAGGACGCAAATTAGGCGTGGGTAGCTTATGTGAACAAAAAGTTATGAGGGCCTAAACGTGAACTGCCCCAAATAGCCAAAAAAAGACTCTGCACAGGAGGGGAAAAGGCCTGGCAGCGAAGGGGTTGTGACAGCGCTGGTGTTTCCAAGGTATTTAGGCACACACCGTGGATGGTTAGGGTCAAGCGTAAACTTGAAGATCTGCAACCCAGTGCTGTCATGTTATACAAAGTTACAGATGAGAATAGAAAGTACCATACAGTCATATTTGCGAACAGAACCAAGTTTCTAGGGGCCAGATGTATCAAAGATTTTTACCCATTCTGTGTCTATGGGAAACAGTTTTCATACATATGGCCGTAGGTCACCCCAGAACACAGAATTATTGCTAAGCTGCCATGATAAAACTGTTAACATTTAATGGTAAATGCCTCGGTATTGTGATGCTCAGTCTGCTTCAGTGCCCTAATAAGTGATTTCTCCTATGGGCACCTGTTAAAACCAGAGTGAATGAAAACAGACCATCTCATAATCAACAGTCGGATCCTTATGCATGGGCTAAGGCAGTTTATGTAAACTTCAGTTATTTGATGAAACTTTACATGCATATTTTAGTGCCTGATTTAGAGTTTGGTGGATCGCTTACTTTGTCACAAAAGTGACGGTTATCCTATCCAGCGTATTAAGATCTTCATGGGCTATAATGGGATCTTAACATGGCGGACTGGATATCCGTCACATTTGTGACGGAGTAACCCTCTCTGCCAAACTCTAAATCAGGCCCTTAGTCAGTACATTTCAAAAGACAGGATCAACAACTACTGTGATACTCATAACCACTAAGCAAGGAACAATGCTTCACTGTTTTTATGAGCGCTGCACATACCTATTAAAGCTATTTTTCTGGAGTAATTGATCTGTCAGAACACTTTTCATGTATTTTTTGGAATTCCTGATGAATATGCTTAAACTCAATAGCAGATGCAATTAAGCAGCTTTGGTCTTGGCACAAAGAAAACTAGCCCAATGCTTAACACAACTACAATCACTGACTTTTTCAAGATGACAAAGGACCTGATTTTGTAATAACATTGCTGTGGTGCTGTGGGTCAGCTTCTAACACAATTAAAAGCATAAAGTAATCTCCAGAAGAAGGTATAGTTTCTTAGCTGTAACTCCAGTTCTCTTGTAGGGGAATTTCCTTGATAGACACAAACGTTGAATATTCCCCGCCTACCTGCGGGGACCCCGGAGCACGTTTTCCACTATAACTTCTTAAGTGTCCATGTTCGCCTTACTTCAGAAAGGCCTGCCAAGTCACTTAAGAATGTTCCTATGCAGCCTATAGGAAAGGCTACAGTGTTCAAACTTCTTCATCCAGTTTGTCTTTGAAGTAAATGCATTTAAATGCCTGAACAAATGAATATATTTTTCAGAAAAATTCCTTCACAAACCTTTTTTATATCAGAAAACCCCTATGAAGGAGTGCAGAGCAGTGTAGCCCATAGGCTGGCATTAGTAATGAAGAAACAGGAGACTATGCCTTTAAGAACAGCCAGTCCTCCAGTATCCCATCATGCCTAGAGAGAGGCAGTTACCTCAGTTCTTTTTGCAGGCAGTTTTTAGCTGATAATAATGATTAACCTAATTAAGCAATCTGTCTGCTCCCCCAGGGAGGTGGGTGGGTTGCTTATGACTATCATGGAAATACCCCTACGAGAGAACTGGAGTTACAGGTAAGAAACTATACCTTCTCTCGTAGTGGATTTCCATGTATAGTCATAAGCGTTGAATAGAATAGCAAGCCCATCCCATAACACGCAGAGGAGCAGATAGAATAGTCAGAAAATACTCTCTCAAGCAAAGAGGTTCCTAAGAGAAGCCTGTCCTACTTGAGCATCTGCCCTAGCATCTGAGTCAAGGCAATAATGTTTGGTAAAGGTGTGAACAGATCTCCAAGTCTCAGCTCTACAAATGTCTGCTAATGGAACATTCCTCAATAAAGCAGTCGTTTCCGACTTGCCTCTGGTGGAATGCGCTTTTGGTTTACCCTGTAGAGTTTTCTTAGCTAGTTGATAGCAAAATAAAATACAGGAGACTATCCATCTCGATATTGATTGTTTGGAGGTGGCTAAACCGGTATGGACCGTACCATAATTAACGAACAGTTGTGAAGTTCTCCGTAGGGGATTAGTCTTATCTAGATAAAATTTTAACACTCTTTTAACATCTAGAGAATGGAGAGCTCGCTCTGCTGGGGAAGAAGGGTTTGGAAAGAAAGTAGGTAAGGAAATCGACTGGTTGATGTGAAAGTCAGACATAACCTTGGGCAGAAATGTATGATGTGTTCGCAGGACTCCTTTAGAGGAGTGAAATACTGTGCGAGGCTCGTGGGTACAGAGGGCCTGGATCTCGCTAACCCTTTGTGTTGAAGTGATTGCCACTAGAAAGGCCGTCTTCCAAGTTAGGTGTTGGAGAGATGCCTTGTGTATGGGTTCGAATGGATGTTGCATTAGACGTGAAAGGACCACATTAAGTTCCCATGGTGGAGAAGGGCGCCTAACTGGAGGAAAGACCTTCTTTAACCCCTCTAGGAAATCTTTGATAACTGGAATCCTAAAGAAAGAGGTTTGCGAAGGAGTTTTCCTATAAGCAGTCAAAGCTGCCAAATTAACTTTTATTGAAGAAAGTTGCAGGCCAGATCGTGCCAATTGTAACAAGTATGGGAGAATGACATCTTCCTTGCAAGATGTAGGGTCTATCCTCTTAGAGGAACACCAGATGCAGAATCTTTTCCACTTGGAGTATGCTGAACGACTAGACGGACGCTTCTCCTCCTTTAGGATTTACATACAATCCTGTGGAAGGTTTAGATGTCCATACTGGACTAACTCAGGAGCCATGCTGCCAAATTTAAGGAGAAGAGATTGGGATGTCTCATTTGTCCTCCGAACTTCGCCAGGAGGTCCGGTCTGCAGGGTAGCCTGAGATGTGGCCGGAGTGATCGGTGAAGGAGATCCGGGAACCACCACTGTCTCGCCACTCTGGTGCAATGAGGATCATTGTGGCTGACGTCATCGAGAGTTTGAGGAGGACTGCTGGGATCGGCGGAATTGGTGGAAAGGCATACAGAAATTTGTTGGACTAGTCTATCCACAGAGCATGGGTGGACAGACGAATTCGGTCTTCCCAGTTCCTCGACAGTTGATTCCATTGGTCCTCCAGGCATTCCTGAAGCGGTCGCATGTGGAGGCAAGCGTTGGGTGTCAGAAAGATGCAGGAGGCCATGGAGCCGAGAAGTGAGGAGACTGTTCGTACTGTTGGGTGACGCATTGATCGGAGAGCCCGACATTTCCGGAGAATGGATAAGCGTTGTTCCTCCTGAGGACACACTTTTACCTGCAGTGTGTCTATGGTAGCTCCTAAGTAGTGTAACTTCTGGACAGGAACTGTCGTTGACTTGTGAAACTTGACATGAAGGCCTAGCCGATACAGGAAATCGCAGGTCATCTGGAAATGCAGGTTGGCTTCTGCATAAGTGGATGCTTTGATTAACCAGTCGTCCAGATATGGGTATATGAAAATTCGATTTTTTCTGAGATGAGCTGCCACCACCGCCATGCACTTGGAAAAGGTTCTGGGTGCTGACCTGAGACCGAATGGTAGGACAGTGTATTGGAAGTGATCTTGACCCACCACAAACCTCAGGAATTTCCGATGCTTCTTCGCAATGGGGATGTGAAAACATGCATTGTGTAGATCAACTGAGCAAAGCCAGTCCCCTTGCTGAATCTGAGGATATATCTGGTGTAAGGATAGCATCCTGAACTTTTCCTTTCGGACCCATTTGTTGGCAATTTTGAGGTCTAGAATGGGTCTGAATTCCCTCTTGTCCTTCTTTGGGATGAGAAAGTATTTGGAGTAAATGCCCTTCCCCCATTGGTTGAGGGGAACCGATTCCACTGCTCTCTTTTCGAGGAAGACGGAAACTTCCACCTTTAAGAGGTCGAGGTGCACAGTTGAGGGTTTTGGTGGAATGGTCGGAGGCGGTGTGGAAAACCTGAGACAATATCCATTCTGTACAATGTTTAAGACCCAAGCGTCTGTTGTAATTCTTTGCCACTCTACCAGGCAATTGGTGACGCTTCCCCCCACCGGAGTGGTTAACGAAGTTGGGGGGAGGAAATTCTCAGGGTTTTGAAGTTGTAGGTTGTCGGGTACTCTGAATGGGCTGATGGGTCGATCGTCCTCTCTGTGCTTTACGCTGAGGCTGATAGGCTCGTTGGTACTTCTGGTGAGATCTTGTAGGGGCCCATTGAGGGGTTTGAACACTCTGCGTGGTGTAGCGGCGTTGGAAAGGTCGGAGGGACTGTCGTTTGTCCTTAGGTTTGTCAAGGCCCACTGGCTATAAGAATGCGCTGAGAGTAAAGACGTGTCTGCCGCTGCACTGATGATCTGACTGGAGACCATAGCACCCTCCTTGGCTATTTCTAAGAAAGTCTCTCTGTGATCTCTCAGGAGATGCTCTGCAAACTGTAATATGGAATCCCACAAGTACCTATCGTATCTGCCCAAAAGGGCTGTGGCGCTTGCAGTCTTCATGGATGATGCAGACGAACTGCAAACTTTTCGGCCTGTTGAACCTAGTCTTTTACTCTCTTTATCCGGGGGAGAGGTGGAAGAGGTAGCGTGAGCTTTGCGAGCCACCAATATAACCACTGAATCCGGTGGAGGGTCGGAACGCAAAAACACAGGATCTTGTTCAGGAGGACGATACGTTTTCTGCAGTCTAGATGGTGCAGGTCTTGTTGTAGCCGGCGTGAGGAAGACTTCCATAGCAGGCTGTAAGAAGCCAGATACTAGAGGTAGTAAAGGTCTGGCGGCTGTACGCTGTTGTAGAGTTTCAAATATGACCGACGTAGATGGTGTAGTGGCAACCATCGGAATGTTTAGTTTTGACGCACCTCAGACCAGCACTTCATGAAACGTGTTAATATCATAAACCAGTGAGGACCGAGGTAGGGGTGAGTCCGATAAGGTAGGGGAGTAGTCTCTGGTAGAAGACCAAGAATCTCTCTCACGACCCTTTGAACTTGATCTATGTCTAGATCTGTGGTGAGATCTTGAGCGGGATGAATCATGGCCATGACGTGAACGGTGGCGCGATGTAGAGCGCGGTCTTGCTGGGACACTAATCGGCACTTGAGGCACTGGAAGTGGTGCAGGTGCCGGTAAATCCTGATCCGTAGGCCGTGGTGTCTGTGCCTGAAGTGAAGTTGGCAGCAGATCTGGTGGAGGAGGGGCATGAGGAGATGCGCGAGTAGAAGGCGACGAGGGAAGCAGCACTACGTAAGTAGAGCACTCTGAGGAAGAATAAATTCTTCTTCGCTTTTGTCTCCTCGACGTCGATGCTCTCCTTGACGTCGATCTTCCTATACGTCTCGACGCTGTGCGGGACCTCGACACATGACGTCTACGTTTACTTCTCGAGGTCGATTCTGACGACACCGATCTGCTCCTCGACGTCGTGTGTCGTGGAGTCTTCGACGTCGTGCAGTGCCTTGACGTCGAACGGCGACTCCTATACGACGTTGAGCTGGACTTCGACGCCGAGCATGTCAGCGCGTACATCCTCTCGACGTCTATCTTCGCGACGTCGGCCGGGACCAATAGCGTTTTCGAACTGAAGAACGCCTCTCAGACCTTCCACGACCACTGGAGACTGAGGTATGAGCCCTGGTGGAAGACTGCCCTTCCCCTCGCTCAGAAGTCCCACTGGTTCCTTGGCGTCTTCTCTCTGCTCTCCCTTGATGGCGAATCTTCTCTCTGTCATGCAATGTGCGCCTGTAAAATGTCTTGCAGATGTTAAAGGAGGCAGGTATGTGTGAGGACGGCAGACAAATGATGCGGACCTCGTGAGGGTCTATTTTGGCCTTTTTTCTGCCACATTTTGGGCATTTGTCAAACAAGGAAGGCATGTTTGTGTAAAAAAGCCTTAATTCTTGTCAGAAAAATTAAAAATCCAAGAGAGAAAGTCAAAAGACGTAGAATGAAGTCTTTTCTCTCAAAGTTTTTCTATATTTTTGAAGGAAAAAACCTAAATAGGTCAAGCTCAATGCTCCAGGGTCCTGTCAGCAGCTGCCGGAAAAAAGAACTGAGGTAACTGCCTCTCTCTAGGCATGATGGGATACTGGAGGACTGGCTGTTCTTAAAGGCATAGTCTCCTGTTTCTTCATTACTAATGCCAGCCTATGGGCTACACTGCTCTGCACTCCTTCATAGGGGTTTTCTGATATAAAAAAGGTTTGTGAAGGAATTTTTCTGAAAAATATATTCATTTGTTCAGGCATTTAAATGCATTTACTTCAAGGACAAACTGGATGAAGAAGTTTTAACACTGTAGCCTTTCCTATAGGCTGCATAGGAACATTCTTAAGTGACTTGGCAGGCCTTTCTGAAGTAAGGGGAACATGGACACTTAAGAAGTTATATTGGAAAAAGTGCTCCGGGGTCCCCGCAGGCAGGCGTAGAGTATTCAACGCTTCTGACTATACATGGAAATCCCCTACGAGAGAACCATGTTTATCTAGCATTACTACAAACTATCCCTAAGCCCTAGTACTCCTAGTGAACATGAGCAAATGTTAATGATACTCCATGCTCCTAATCATCAATAGTCGTCTTCAGACTGCAGTATGCACTTTGTGTGCTGTTTCTTCGATGTTCTGCTATAAACTGATATGCCTTTAATCATCTTTCTCTTAGTTTTAACTTTACCATTAATTAACTCTAAAACATTACGTTAATGAAATATATTTTAAGATGGAATCGGTGGAAGTATAAAAAAAACACACTTTTTAAGATTCTTTGTAATACTGCAAGATACAATTCCCATTGCGTTTCTCTCCAAACTCTTACCCGTCTGTTGAGGGCTGTTTTGCTGCCCAACTTGTTAGCATCTGCAAGGCTATGCTGTGAAACGCGCCTGTCAACATCTTCCTGTCCACCTAAGGAAAATAACAGAGGTTTGCCAAATAAACACTCAATCTCAGTGCATTTATGGTATACAAAAATCCAAATGCATTGCTTTCTTTCGGGCAACGTTCAGAGAACTAATCAAAACAGTTCTATATCAAAAGCTACAATTAAAATGAAAAGTGTGCCTGTCATTGCTCAATTTGTGCCGGTAGTTGTCAGCACTCATTAATGGTAACTGCTACATATTTTTCTTATCAGTTATTGAGAAAGAGCAAGAGACAGAAAAACAAGTTAGGGGTAAAGAAGAAGTTAGAGAAAACACACACAAAAAACATCACAAAGGGATAAAGGAGGAACCTACAAGAACCAGATAAAGGGCCAGGGAGTCTACGGTAGTGGAATAAAGGGGCATGAGGTGGATTCAAGGCTGCATGCCAGGCTTGGTTGTCTCACACTGTCTAGGCAATTTAGTGTGGATCTGGATGACCTTGTCATAATGGCTACCAATAACAGTATTTGGCTGTGTAGTGCGCGCCATCTGTCTTTGATAGATTTCAAAGAGCAGTTACTTCAGCCATATCTGTGCTGTGTGCGGCTGTTAGTTACAGCAACTAAACAGCAGGGACAGACTGAGGAACCAAAAGAAGCCCTGGCAAAAATGCTCAAACCAGCCCCACTAACTTCCTCTCCCGGCACAATCCTTCTCTTTCCATCTATCCATTCTCTTTCACTCCTCCCTCTCTCTCAAACATCTTTGGTCCCTTTCCCTCTACCTCCCCTTCCCTCACTTCCTCTCTTTCTCTATCTCTGGAAGCTTCCTCGTTTCGGATGCAGTTAACCTCGGGAGCTGTGGAAAGTGACAGAGGCACCTGGAGTGACCCTGGGTTTTCAAAGCTGGGCTCCAAGGGCTCCGGACACTGTGGAAATGCCCAGTGGAATAGAAGGCCTGCTCAGCTCTGCTGAACGGACTCTTCAGTTGTTTATTATGGTTGTTTGCATCCAATGCCGAATATGGCTGCCTGCTGTCGCTCCTGCGTGGATGCTACAGATACCCACACACTGAGACAGTACAACAATGAATTACTGTAAACTACACACACTCTGTCACACACTGTCTTCCTGCCAGTATCACCTAGGCGAAAAGACCCAAGACAAAAGCATAATTTTGGTCTCTCACACAGGACATCAAAAATTCTTACAATATAGGACACAAAGAAGTTCAACACTATTGCAATCAAGTACCCACCAGTCGCGATAAATGTACCTGTAGTTTCAGAATAAGGCACGTCTCCATTGGATGTTGCAGAGGTAAGCATATTTTTGGCACTGCCGAGCCCACGGCTGTTTAAGAAGACAGGTAAATGAACGATATTGCGCATATAATCATGCCCATTGATATTGGAATCTCGCAGTACACTATTTAAGTTCTGGTTGATGGCCTTTATAATAATATGTGGATCACTGGCAAAAATTGCAATGAAAGGACCTTTTGAAAACAAGATGCGAACCTGTGAAAAGAGGAAAAATAGCGTAAACAAGAGAAGGAACAGATTAGGACTGAAAAATCCTTACAAATATACTGGGCTATGGACATCAGATAAGGGCTAACTACTACCATTTGAGTTTTTGCTGAAAACTTAATTTTGGTAGACACTCACAAATTTGCAACAGTACTCCAGTAATTTATTGTATATTTTGGCCCATCACCTGACAGGCCATGGATGTGAAGTATACTGTACAAAATTCGTAGGATATCTAGAGATGAGCAAGCCACTCTTTGCTTGAGCTTTGCACAAGTCAAAGGCTTGGCTCTGGCTCAGTTCGAGGTCCTCTTGGACCCCTAAGCCCAAAATGAGCCGAGATTTACTATGGCTTCTTCCTGCCTCTCACGCTCTGCCATCATGCACCAAAAGTTAAAACCATAGTATAAACGTTTGATGTTAAAAAGGAGAAACATATCTACTTTGTCAACTGCATAATGTGCACCCAGAAAAACTGGGGCCAATCCTGGCTTCCCCGCTTGACCAAGTAGTGTGATCATACAGAAATATTTTATTTTGAAGCTCCTCCTTTTTCTTTGTTATCACAAGAGCACCTTTCAATACGCGAGTGCAGGGTCTTTACTGTACGAAACAAGTCAGATGTATTAAGGTGAAACGCTTCCGCATATTAAACAAATGTATTTATTTATTTTAAAGAGGCTATCGTATTTTCATTTGATCCTTGGTGCATGATTTAGATGGCAACTACTTCTAGGGCTCGGCTTGGGCACAGGCTCGAATAGGCTAGCCATACACATGGCTCAGTTCTCCCAGTTAATTAGTTGGCTCGCTCTCCTCTAGGGATACTAGATCACGTGTCAACGTGCACTTTGACAGACAGCTGCTTGAGGGATACTGTACAATCAGCAGCAGCTTCTAAGCGTTCCTAGTCTGACTCTCGGCCATCTAGGGCCAGTTGGAGCCAGGATTCGCCATCACGCCAGACAGATTGGTTTTGCAGATAGTCTAAAAGGGCTACTGTAGTAAGCAGGCTCAGGCCGGAGAAGCAGAATGAAAATGTCACTTACCCAGTGTACATCTGTTCGTGGCATCAGTCGCAGTAGATTCGCATGTTCTGCAATAGCTCGCCATCTGGTGTTGGGCCGGAGTGTTACAAGTTGTTTTTCTTCGAAGAAGTCTTTCGAGTCACGGGACCGAGTGACTCCTCCTTTTGTCTCCATTGCGCATGGGCGTCGACTCCATCTTCGATTGTTTTTCCCCGCAGAGGGTGAGGTAGGAGTTGAATTGTAGTAATAGTGCCCATGCAATGGAGTGACTAAGTATGCACTTATTTAAGGTTGAGATGATACATATATAAATAATTGAAGGTAACTTCCAAACTGCTACAGGCTCCCGGGGAGGCGGGTGGGCACATGCGAATCTACTGCGACTGATGCCACGAACAGATGTACACTGGGTAAGTGACATTTTCAGTTCGATGGCATCTGTCGCTGTAGATACGCATGTTCTGCAATAGACTAGTAAGCAGTTATTTCCCCAAAAGCGGTGGATCAGCCTGTAGGAGTGGAAGTAGTCTGAAATAATGTCCTTAATACAGCTTGACCTACTGTGGCTTGTTGTGCGGATAACACGTCTACACAGTAGTGCTTGGTGAATGTGTGAGGCGTAGACCATGTGGCTGCCTTACATATTTCTTGCATTGGGATGTTTCCTAGAAAGGCCATGGTAGCACCTTTCTTTCTGGTTGAGTGTGCCCTTGGTGTAATGGGCAGCTGTCGTTTAGCTTTAAGGTAGCAGATTTGGATGCATTTAACTATCCATCTGGCTATACCTTGTTTTGAAATTGGGTTTCCTGCATGAGGTTTTTGAAATGCAATAAAGAGTTGTTTAGTCTTTCTGATGTTCTTTGTTCTGTCAATGTAATACATTAATGCTCTTTTGACATCTAATGTATGTAGTGCCCTTTCAGCTACGGTATCTGGCTGTGGAAAGAACACCGGAAGTTCCACTGTTTGATTTAGATGGAACGGTGAAATAACTTTTGGCAAAAATTTAGGATTGGTCCTTAGGACGACTTTATTTTTGTGTAGTTGTATAAAAGGTTCCTGTATAGTAAACGCCTGAATCTCGCTTACTCTTCTCAGGGAAGTAATGGCGATGAGAAATGCCACCTTCCAGGTTAGGAACTGTATGTCGCAGGAGTGCATGGGTTCAAAAGGTGGACCCATAAGTCTAGTTAGGACAACATTTAGGTTCCATGAAGGAACAGGTAGTGTTCTTGGTGGTATAATTCTCCGAAGGCCCTCCATGAATGCTTTAATGAGTGGTATTTTATATAGGGAAGTTGAATAGGTAGTCTGCAGGTATGCAGATATTGCTGCAAGGTGAATCTTAATGGAAGAGAAAGCTAGGTTAGATTTTTGTAAGTGAAGCAAGTAACCCACTACATGTTCTGGAGTTGTGTGTAATGGTTGTATTTGATTAATATGGCAGTAGCAAACAAACCTCGTCCATTTACTTGCATAGCAGTGCCTGGTGGATGGCCTTCTTGCTTGTTTTATGACTTCCATACATTCTTGGGTAAGTTGTAAGTGCCCGAATTCTAGGATTTCAGGAGCCAGATTGCTAGATTCAGCGATGCTGGATCTGGGTGTCTGATCTTTTGGTTGTGCTGTGTCAACAGATCTGGCCTGTTGGGCAATTTGATGCAGGGTACCACTGATAGGTCTAGCAGCGTTGTGTACCAGGGTTGCCTTGCCCAAGTTGGTGCTATCAATATGAGTTTGAGTTTGCTTTGACTGAGTTTGTTTACCAGGTAAGGAAGGAGAGGGAGAGGAGGAAAAGCGTAAGCAAATATCCCTGACCAGTTCATCCATAGGGCATTGCCTTGGGATTGTTTGTGTGGGTATCTGGATGCGAAGTTTTGGCATTTTGCGTTTTCCCTTGTCGCAAACAAGTCTATCTGAGGTGTTCCCCAGAGTTTGAAATAAGTGTTCAGTATTTGGGGGTGAATTTCCCATTCGTGGACCTGTTGGTGATCTCGAGAGAGATTGTCTGCGAGTTGATTTTGTATCCCTGGTATAAACTGTGCAATTAGGCGAATTTGGTTGTAAATTGCCCAATGCCAAATTTTTTGTGCTAACAGGCTTAACTGCGTGGAGTGCGTCCCTCCCTGCTTGTTTAGATAATACATTGTTGTCATGTTGTCTGTTTTGACGAGAATGTATTTGTGAACTATTATTGGTTGGAAAGCTTTTAGTGCTTGAAAAACTGCAAGAAGTTCTAGGTGATTGATATGCAGTTTTGTTTGATGTACGTTCCATTGTCCTTGTATGCTGTGTTGATCGAGGTGTGCTCCCCACCCTGTCATGGAAGCATCTGTTGTTATTACGTATTGTGGCACTGGGTCTTGGAAAGGCCGCCCCTTGTTTAAATTTATGTTGTTCCACCACAGAAGCGAGAGGTAAGTTTGGCGGTCTATTAACACCAGATCTAGAAGGTGACCCTGTGCTTGAGACCACTGTGATGCTAGGCATTGTTGTAAGGGCCTCATGTGCAGTCTTGCATTTGGGACAATGGCTATGCATGATGACATCATGCCTAGGAGTTGTAATACCATCTTTGCTTGTATCTTTTGTGTTGGATACATGCGTTGTATGATGGTGTTGAAATTTTGAATTCTTTGTGGACTTGGAGTGGCTACTCCTTTTGATGTGTCTATTATGGCTCCCAGGTATTGTTGTACCTTGCGTGGCAGAATTTTTGATTTTGTGAAATTGACGGTGAACCCTAGTTTGAAGAGGGTTTGTATGATATGATTTGTGTGATTTGAGCACTCTATTAACGAATGGGCCTTGATTAGCCAGTCGTCTAGATATGGGAACACATGTATTTGCTGCCTTCTGATGTGTGCAGCGACTACCGCTAGACATTTGGTAAAGACTCTTGGTGCGGTTGTTAATCCGAAAGGCAGTACCTTGAATTGGTAATGTATTCCTTTGAATACAAACCTTAGGTATTTCCTGTGCGATGGGTGTATTGGTATATGGAAATAAGCATCCTTGAGGTCTAAAGTTGCCATGTAGTCGTGCAGCTTTAGCAATGGCAATACTTCTTGTAGTGTGACCATGTGGAAGTGGTCTGATTTGATGAAAGTGTTGACTACTCTGAGGTCTAGGATTGGTCTCAGTGTTTTGTCCTTCTTTGGTATCAGAAAGTACAGTGAGTAAACTCCTGTGTTTATTTGTGTGTTTGGCACTAATTCGATTGCATTCTTTTGCAATAGTGCCTGCACTTCTATCTCTAGGAGATTGGAATGGTGTGTTGTTAAATTTTGTGCTTTTGGTGGTATGTTTGGAGGGAACTGTAGAAATTCTATGCAGTAACCATGTTGGATAATTGCTAGAACCCAAGTGTCTGTAGTGATTTTCTCCCATGCTCTGTAATAATGACCTATTCGTCCCCCCACTGGTGTTGTGTGGAGGGGGTGAGTGACATGTGAGTCACTGTTTAGTAGTAGGGGTTTTGGGGCTTTGGAATCTTCCTCTATTTCTAGGGAATTGCCCTCCTCTATATTGTCCCCGAAAACCTCCTCTATACTGTCCTTGGTAACTGGACGGTGTGGCTTGTGAGGTGCTGGCTTGTGTGCTTTGACCCCGAAACCCCCCTCGAAAGGGCGTTTTACGGAATGAGCTGTAATTCCCTCTGCTCTGCGGGGAGTAGAGTGCGCCCATGGCTTTGGCAGTGTCCGTATCTTTTTTGAGTTTCTCAATCGCTGTGTCCACTTCTGGACCGAACAGTTCTTTTTCATTAAAAGGCATATTGAGAACTGCTTGTTGAATCTCTGGTTTAAATCCAGACGTTCGGAGCCATGCATGCCTTCTGATAGTTACAGATGTATTAATTGTCCGTGCAGCTGTATCTGCAGCGTCCATGGAGGAGCGGATCTGGTTGTTGGAGATGGCCTGTCCCTCCTCAACCACTTGTTTTGCCCTATTTTGGAAGTCTTTGGGCAGATGTTCAATGAGATGTTGCATCTCGTCCCAGTGGGCTCTGTCATAGCGCGCAAGTAGTGCCTGGGAGTTCGCGATGCGCCACTGGTTTGCAGCTTGTGCTGCGACTCTCTTACCAGCTGCATCAAACTTGCGGCTTTCTTTATCTGGGGGTGGTGCATCTCCAGATGTGTGAGAGTTGGCCCTTTTCCTAGCTGCTCCTACAACAACAGAGTCTGGTGGCAGCTGTGTTGTGATGAAAGCCGGGTCCGTAGGAGGCGGCTTATACTTTTTTTCCACCCTTGGTGTGATTGCCCTACTTTTGACCGGGTCCTTAAATATGTCTTTTGCGTGCCGGAGCATACCAGGGAGCATAGGCAGGCTTTGGTAGGAGCTGTGGGTGGAGGAGAGTGTGTTGAACAAGAAATCATCCTCGACCTGTTCTGAGTGGAGGCTTACGTTGTGAAATTGTGCTGCTCTAGCCACCACCTGAGAGTACGCGGTGCTGTCTTCTGGTGGAGATGGTTTTGTAGGGTATGCCTCTGGGCTGTTATCTGACACTGGGGCGTCGTATAGGTCCCATGCGTCCTGGTCTTGGTCACCCTGGCTCATGGTGGTGTGAGCTGGGGAGTGTGATGGCGTTTGTGCTGGTGAAACGTTAATCACGGGCGGAGGAGAGGGTGGTGGTGTAACTCTTTTCACCACTTTTGGTTGTGGTGCTTGTTCCGTCTGGAACTCCAACCTTCTCTTTCTCCTAATGGGGGGAAGGGTGCTTATTTTTCCTGTCCCCTGCTGAATGAAGATACGCTTTTGCGTATGGTCCGCATCAGTTGCTTGTAGCTCTTCCTCAAACCTATGCTTCTGCATTTGGGAGGTTAGCGAGTGCTCTTCTGTATAAGAGCCTGAAGCTGGGTCGCTTGCAGTTTGTTTCGGCATCGAAACTTTGTCTGCGTGTTTTTTCGGCTCCGAGGTGACTTTTTTCCTTTTCGGGGCCGAAACCTCTCGGCGTCGATCTGTTTCGGTGCCGCTGTCTCGGCGTCGAGCCGTGTCCACACCGGCATCTCGGTGTCGAGGCTTGTCTCCAGCACTTTCTCGGTCCCGAGAAGGCTGCGTGCCGGTGTCTCGACCGGAGTCGGACGATCTCGGCACTGTTTGGGCCTTTTTCGGTGCCGACGGTCGGTCACCGATTTTATGGGTTGAGCCATGGCCTGGTGGCAGTGGCGTCCCCTGGGCCTTGTAAATGTTTCTTTGTGTGGTTTTCGACGTCTTACTCACGGTTTGTGTATCGTCGAATCCTTCGGAGTCTGAGTCTTGGATCGAGAAGGTACCTTCCTCTTCCTGTTCCTCGAACTCCCGTCGGGCTGTCGGTGCGGACGCCATTTGAAGTCTTCTGGCTCGACGGTCTCGGAGTGTTTTTCGGGACCGGAACGCACGACAGGCCTCGCAGGTGTCTTCGCTGTGCTCAGGTGACAGGCACAGGTTGCAGACCAAGTGTTGGTCTGTGTAGGGGTATTTATTGTGGCATTTGGGGCAGAAACGGAACGGGGTCCGTTCCATCGGCGTTCCTCAGCACGCGGTCGGGCCGACCAGGCCCCGACGGAGGATCGAAAAACTACCCCGAAGGGCACCGGAGCTCTTCGATCTTCGATGCGGTGTTGAATCTAAGTACGCCGATCCCGAACGCAACAATACCGACGAAAATCTTCCGAAATTAACTATTTTTTCTGTTCCGAAACTCGGAGCGACAGGAACACGTCCGAACCCGATGGCGGAAAAAAAACAATCGAAGATGGAGTCGACGCCCATGCGCAATGGAGACAAAAGGAGGAGTCACTCGGTCCCGTGACTCGAAAGACTTCTTCGAAGAAAAACAACTTGTAACACTCCGGCCCAACACCAGATGGCGAGCTATTGCAGAACATGCGTATCTACAGCGACAGATGCCATCGAACAAAGGATTTCCTGCAAGGGAGAGGTGTGACCACCTCCCCCTGTGTATTACGTGTCTAAAGGCTGGTGTGGGGTGGCTTGGTCCACGGTTTGTGACAGCAGCTGGACAATCCAAGGCTTCCACTGACTTCAGAAAGCATCCCTTCTCCCCTCTGCATCCGGGTCCCTGGTGAAGGTACTTTTGTTTTCTGGGTATCCTAGGGTAGGGACACTCTCCTACAACCTTTTGTCTGCTGGTTTCCTCAGGGTCCACTGGGAAGGGTCCTGAATCCTGTGAACTTTAACCATTACTCTATGTGATAGTCCATGGAACAACTGGGTGGGTAACTACCTTGCACCTGATTGTTGGGGACACTTACTGTACTTACCTCTTGTGTTTCTATCTGTCCCCAGCCTCTGGCTAACTACCAACCTTACCTTGGTTGGGGTCATTATTTCACATTTCACTTTTTTTGTATATGGTTTGACCCTCCCATAGGGCCCTGTGTATTGTTATGTTATTTCTGATGGTTTTTCAGAGTACATACTGTGTGTAGATGTCTCCAAAGGGAGCTATACCAATACTAGTCTAGTAGTAGTGCTGTAATAAAGTATCCTTTATTTTTGTCACACTTGTGTGGTTCTTTCTTGTGAGTGAGTTACCGTCTGACTACTCTGGTATCGCAAGTGCTTTACATGCCTCCTGGATAAGCATTAGCTGCTTGCCTCAGATACCCCCAGAGAGCTTTTGTTATATGGACACCTATTCACTATCACTAAGGGTTGCCTGTTCTCAGTATTGGGTACAACACTATAGGTGTACACCATAAACTGAGTCAGCCTCCTACAGCTACTCCCTCCCCTTCAAGACTACCCCTCCATCCATGACACCATCCTACGATTGGATGACGGAGGATCATTTGTCCCTGATCTGCGAGGAAGTTACAGTTCTCTCTGCCAAGGGAGCCATAGAGAGGGTTCCTGCGCCAGAAGTAGGTCGTGGTTGCTATTCCCACTACTTTCTTGTTCCCAGAAATGATGAGTCAACTCTGCCCATTCCTAAACCCTTGGTCCCTCAAAAAGGAGAAATTCAAGATACTCACTGCAGCTCAGGTTTTATCTGCCCTGGACCCAGGAGACTGGATGGTAGCTTTGGACTTTGAGGATGCTTATTTCCATTTTCCTGTCTTGCCTGCCCAAAGACCAAGGTGATGGCGGTGGTTGCAGTGCACCTGCGCAGATTAGGGGTTTCAGTCTTCCTCTATCTTGCTGACTGGTTGCTGATGGCGGGCTCGTGCCAGGCTATCGTCTCCCACCTCCAGACAACAGCAGACCTCCTGCATTCAGTGGGGTTCACTATAAATGTGCCAAAGTCATAAGTGACTCCCTCTCAGAAGCTCCGTTTAATCAGAGCTGTTCCGGACACTGCGCAGTTTCGGGCTTATCCTCCTGAGCAGCAAGTGAATAATATTCAGGCAAAGGTACCTATGTTTTAACCTCTATACTGCATTTCGGTGAGAATGACTCTGAGGCTGCTGGGCCTCATGGCTTCCTGCTGGTGACATATGCCAGAATGCATAAGCGGGCTCTACAGTGGGACCTGAGGTTCTAGTAGGCGCAGCATCAAGGGAATCTCTCCAAGAAGGTCCAGATCTCGAAGGGAACTGCAAAAGATCTGCATTGGTGGTTGACAAATCAAGGTTTGTCAGAGGCAGATCCCTCTCCCTTCCCCAACCAGCTCTGACAGTAGTGACAGATGCATCACTCCCGGGATGGGGCGGACATCTGGGAGAGGTGGAGGATCAGAGGCATCTGGTTTCCGGCAGAATCCAGACTCCACATCAACCTGTTGGAAATCTGTGTGATCAAGCTTGCAACAAAAGCATTTCTTCGTTCTATCAAGGGAAAGATGGTGCCGACGGACAACACCACTGCCATGTGGTACTGCAACAAGCTGGGAGGGGTGGGGATGTGGACTCTTTGTCAAGAGGATCTGTGCCTCTGGTGTGGCTGAAACAGCAGGTCATACCCCTGGTGTATCAACATCTGGGGAGATCTCCAAACACCAAAGCAGGCAAACTCAGCCGAAAATGCCTAGGAGACCACGAATGGCATCTCAATCCGGAGGTGGCACAAAGGCTCTTTCATCAGGGTGGAGAGCCATGGTGAAATCTGTTTGCCTCCACAGAGAATGTGCAATGTCAGCAGTTTTGCAGGTTGGAGTTTTCAAGGTGGCAATTGCTCAGAGACGCCTTATGTCTCAAGTGGATCTCAGGCCTCCTGTACGTCTTTACGCCCATGCCAATGTCTGCCTGGAGTTCTCAAGAAGATCAAGAACGACCAGGCCCAATTAATCCCTGAGGCTCCATACTGGTCGCAAAGAGTATGGTATCCTGAGCTGCTGAGCATGTCCATCGATCCTCCGATCAGACTGCCCCTTCTGGAGGATCTTCTGGTGCAGCAACAGGGGAGGGTTCTGCACCCAAACCTGCCTAATCTCCGCCTTCTGGCATGGATATTCAGCGGCTTCCTCCTGAAGTCTGTAATGTATTATTGACAGCTAGGTGTCCCTCCACCAAGACAATATATGACTGTCGTTAGAAGAAATTTGTGGCATGGTGTATAGACAAGCCTGTTGATCCCCCCCTTTCTGCCCCTCTCTCTGTTTATCTTTTCTTTGGCCCAGCATGGCTCTGCTATGGACACTCTCAAAGGTTATCTGTCTGCCATTTCTACTTTCTTGCGGTGTCCTGATTAACCTTCCTTATTTAAGTCTCCAATTGTAAATAGGTTCCATAAAGGCCTTACTCATATGTTCCCTCTGACCCCTTCATTATTCCTCAATGGGATTTGAATTTGGTTTTGACATTTCTGATGTGCACTTCTTTCAAGTCTCTACACAATTGTCCTCTCACTTAAAAGATAGCCTCCCTTGTGGCCATTAAATCTGATCACAGGGTGAGTGAGCTGCAGGCATTTTCAGCTAAGCTGCCCTTCATTTCCATCTAAGTGGTGCTTTGTGCTGGGACTTCCTTTCTGCCAAAAGTGGTTATGCCTTTTCAGATTCATTACCTTTTTTTTTTTTTTTTAACAAGGCGCCGCAACCTTCTAAGAGAGAGGAGAGATTCCATCCCCTGGACCCAAAAGGAACTTTGGCGTTCTACCTTGATCGTTCTGGATGGATGATCAACTATTTGTAGGTTAAGTGGGTGTGAAGAAAGGTCGGGCAGTGCAGGGCAGAGCCATCTCCAGATGGGTCGTACTCTGCATCAAAATGTGCTATACACTGGCTAAGAAGCAATCTCCTAGGGGTTTACGTGCTCATTCTACTAGATCTAAAGCTGTGACCAAGTGTTAGCATGCAGAGTTCTAGTCCTTGACATCTGTTAGGCGGCAACATGGGCATCTCTGCACATGCTTACCAAATACTACTGTTTGGACAGTCAGGTCCGTAGGGACAGGCACTTTTCCCGTTTGGTCCTGCAGGACTTTCTATTATGATCTTAGTCCGCAGACCCACCACAGGGAATGGCATTGCTTGGGTATCTATTCAAAGGTAAAGAATCTGCAACTCCGCAAATCTGGTAGCGACAATATCTAGTTGCAGATTCCTTACTGGCCCACCCCATCCTTCATGCTCTGATTTGTAGGGGCAGGGACTCCCTTTTCAGGTCCTTAGTTTTGGCAAACCAGCAGTCACTTTCTTTATGGCTCTGCACTTCTGCTGTGGAAAGTTGTGAAAAGAAAGTAATTTCAGCACACCGGGGTGGCGCCTATCTAGGAACCACAACATCATATCCAGTGCGGACGATATCGACAACGGATGCGGAGCCAATCGCCACCACCTGACGGAGGATGAGGGTACTGCTCACAAAATTGTCCAGAACCAGTCTGACAGCTGGAGGAAATTCAAAGATGAGGAATATTCAAATAGATATCGTCTCTACCAGATAAGGCATTACCGAAGGTAAGTAACTTGTTCATCATCAACTGTGAGACTTCTCTTTTCTTCTTGGATGAAGACTGCTTATCATAAGAATGTGATTTATGCACAGATTATTTTCCATAGAGTCTTTTCTCTCATGGAGTGTTTTCTTGAGTGAACCCCAAATTCGTTATGTGAAGAGGTGGCTGCAAGTGCTTTAACAAATCAATCCAATTCAGGAAATTGAACATCTATTTTGTGCTGCCTTTGTGGAAATGTTAGGTGAATTTAGTGGAATTGTTAGGTCACTGAATTTTCCGCAGAGGAGATGGCAAGCCCCTTAGGAGGAGGGAGTTTTTCTTTATCCAGTAAATATAAAGCCAACCCCCTCTGTCTGTCCCTTTGACTTTTTGTTGGAAATGTGTAACATATCTCTCAGTGAGAAGCCTTGTGAGTGGGGTAATGACAGAAAATATAGTGGAAATGAGGATCAGCAGTGCAAATATTTTTCTGTACATAGGTGGATAAGGATTTTAAGAGAGATTTCTTCTCTCTGTCAGCCATGATGACACTTGGCGACAAATGCAAGAATAAAGGAGAAGGGTCTCTATGGCCCAGGGACATGCCATGTTCCCCTAAAAACAACTTGCACTACTGTGGTAGCTGAAGAGAGGGCTTTTCAATCCGAGGGTAGGCCAAGAAGTAAAAGTTTTAAGGTCAGTGAAAGGTTAAAGTAGATCTCTGTCTGGGGACTATATAACACATGATGTCGAAACCTAAGCTATGATGGCGTCTAGGGGGAGTAGGAGAGCTTGCACTTCCAACTCAATGGCTAAAGTTCTGGTTGCTTTAAATGAGGCAGATCTGCTACTAAACAAACATTGTTGTCAGGCCCACTGCCATTTTAACATTGTTGATGCTATTTAGGATTACCATGAATTCCCAGCCAAATGATAGGGAATTATTCAAGCATGTGACTATATGAAAGACACAACATTGGATAACTATTTATATGGAAAAGGGTTTGGGCTGTTTATTATTTCTGTGCCTGGCCTTTGTGATTGAACACATTGCAATGGCCTTAGAATGAAGCATAGATTCATAAAGTGGATCTGGCTCAGATGTCCGTATCAATGGAGCCTTGGGTGCCAGTGTGGTCCCAGCAGGGCTCCGGTAGTACCCGGAGGCAAATGTCTGAGGTCAACAGGCTATTGGGAAAGTACGAGCAGGTGAAATCCTAACTGAAAGTACCATTGGATCTATGAGGCTCAAAGGAACCTCACACAGAACCGATGCACTGCATAACAGCGGCATCATTGTTTCCATAAAAGCAAGTTTTCTGCACAGGGTAAGAACCAGGCACTCCTCCTATGGCAAAAGGAGTCCCAGCATTGGTGCAGAAACTGGCATCGGAAGAGGGTCCAGCTCCAGATTTTCAGTGATGTCCACCAACTCTAGATGAGAGGAAGATTAATCTGGTTATGGGGAGTGTCGAGGAGACCGAACTCTGGAATGGGAAAGGCATCTAGGGTAGAGTTATTGTAAGGAAATGCCTCCTTAGCATGGTTACCTCCTGACTTGTTGCCTTTGCTGATGCCAAGTTATGATTTGAAAGTGTGCTGGGACCCTGCTAACCAGGCCCCAGCACCAGTGTTCTTTCCCTAAACTGTACCTTTGTCTCCACAATTGGCACAACCCTGGCAAGTCCCTTGCAACTGGTACCCCTGGTACCAAGGGCCCTGATGCCAAGGAAGGTCTCTAAGGGCTGCAGCATGTCTTATGCCACCCTGGGGACCCCTCACTCAGCACATACACACTGCTTGCCAGCTTGTGTGTGCTGGTGGGGAGAAGGTGACTAAGTCGACATGGCACTCCCATCAGAGTGCCATGACAACCTCACACTGTCTGTGGCATAGGTAAGTCACCCCTCTAGCAGGCCTTACATCCCTAAGGCAGGGTGCACTATACCACAGGTGAGGGCATATGTGCATGAGCACTATGCCCCTACAGTGTCTAAGCAAAACCTTAGACATTGTAAGTGGAGGGTAGCCATATGAGTATATGGTCTGGGAGTCTGTCAAACACAAACTCCACAGCACTGTAATGGCTACACTGAAAACTGAGAAGTTTGGTATCAAACTTCTCAGCACAATAAATGCACACTGATGCCAGTGTCCACTTTATTGTAAAATACACCCAGAGGGCATCTTAGAGATGCCCCCTGAAAACATACCCGACTTCCAGTGTGGGCTGACTAGTTTTTGCTAGCCTGCCACACACCAGACATGTTGCTGGCCACATGGGGAGAGTGCCTTTGTCACTCTGTGGCCAGGAACAAAGCCTGTACTGGGTGGAGGTGCTTCTCACCTCCCCCTGCAGGAACTGTAACACCTGGCGGTGAAGCTCCAAGGCTCACCCCCTTTGATACAGCGCCACAGGGCATCCCAGCTAGTGGAGATGCCCGCCCCTCCGGCCACTCCCCCCACTTTTGGTGGCAAGGCTGGAGGAGATAATGAGGAAAACAAGGAGGAGTCACCCCCCTAGTCAGGACAGCCCCTAAGGCGTCCTGAGCTGAGGTGACTCTTACTTTTAGAAATCCTCCATCTTATAGAAGGAGGATTCCCCCAATAGGATTAGGGATGTGCCCCCCTCCCCACAGGGAGGAGGCACAAAGAGGGTGTAGCCACCCTCAAGGACAGTAGCCATTGGCTTCTGCCCTCCCAGACCTAAACACACCCCTAAATCCAGTATTTAGGGGCCCCCAGAACCGAGGAAGATAGATTCCTGCAACCTAAAGAAGAAGAAGGACTGCTGACCTGATGCCCTGCAGTGAAGATTGAGACGACAATTGATTTGGCCCCAGCCCCACCGGCCTGTCTCCCTACTTCGAAGAAAACTGCATCAGCGACGCATCCAACAGGGTCCAGCGACCTCTGAAGCCTCAGAGGACTACCCTGCATCCAAAGGACCAAGAAACTCCAGAGAACAGCGGCCCTGTTCAACAAACTGCAACTTTTTGCAACAAAGAAGCAACTTTAAAGACTCCACGTTTCCTGCCGGAAGCGTGAGACTTTCCACTCTGCACCCGACGCCCCCGGCTCGACCTGTGGAAAACGAACACTACAGGGAGGACTCCCCGGCGACTGCAAACCCGTGAATAGCCAGAGTTGACCCCCCCTGAGCCCCCACAGGGACGCCTGCAGAGGAAATCCAGAGGCTCCCCCTGACCGCAACTGCCTGTAACAAGGAACCCGATGCCTGGAACCAGCACTGCACCCCCAGGACCTAAAGGAACCGAACTCCAGTGCAGGAGCGACCCCCAGGCGACCCTCTGCCTAGCCTAGGTGGTGGCTACCCGAGGAGCCCCCCCTGGCCTGCCTGCATCGTTGAAGAGACCCCCGGGTCTCCCCATTGATTCCTATCTGAAACCCAACGCCTGTTCGCCTGTTTGCACTCTGCACCCAGCCGCCCCGGTGCCGCTGAAGGTGTACTTTCTGTGCCTGCTTGGGTCTCCCCCCGGTGCCCTACAAACCCCCCTGGTCTGCCCTCTGAGGACCTGCTGGCAGACTGGAACCAGGGCACCCCTGTTTCCATTGAAGCCTATGTGTTTTGGGCACCACTTTGACCTCTGCACCTGGACGGCCCTGAGCTGCTGGTGTGGTAACTTTGGGGTTGCCTTGAACCCCCAACGGTGGGCTACTTTGGACCCAACTTTGAACCCTGTAAATGTTTTACTTACCTGTGAACTTAACAAATACTTACCTTCCCCAGGAACTGTTGATTTTTGCACTGTGTCCACTTTTAAAATAGCTTATTGCCATTTTTGTCAAAACTGTACATGCTATTGTGATTATTCAAAGTTCCTAGAACACCTGAGTGAAATACCTTTCATTTGAAGTATTACTTGTAAATCGTGAACCTGTGGTTCTTAAAATAAACTAAGAAAATATATTTTTCTATATAAAAACCTATTGGCCTGGAGTAGGTCTTTGAGTGTGTGTTCCTCATTTATTGCCTGTGTGTGTACAACAAATGCTTAACACTACCCTCTGATAAGCCTACTGCTCGATCACACTACCACAAAATAGAGCATTAGAATTATCTCTTTTTGCCACTATCTTACCTCTAAGGGGAACCCCTGGACTCTGTGCACACTATTTCTTACTTTGAAATAGTATATACAAAGCCAACTTTCTACAGTTATCCCACCTACACATCTTCTTGTGCTTCCTCTTATTGTCTTTAAACAATTTGGAACAGGGAGATAAAAGCAACTTCAACCCTGACCTAGAAAGCGGCATAAATAATTTTGCCTCTCGCTGCGCAAACGCTTCTGAATGCATGAGGCAGCACTGCTTGAACATCTTGGAGTTGTGCTTAGTCCCCAAGCAGATTTTATTAACATTTGTCTATAAAAGAAGTGGCAGGGCTTAAACTCTGACTTGTTCCAGAGTTGACATTCTCTTAGCACTGTAAAAAATATGGATTTTATGTGGAAAATTCCACTGAGAGCAGGTCTGTATCCACCTCAAAAGGTGTGGGAAAAAGTGAACTGACATCAGGGAGGAACAAAAGTGTCTCAGGGATTTCATGTCCAGGCAGTAACCAATGGTTAGACTGAGTTAATGCCACCTACCAGTGCTGGATCCAGTCTGGTGCCTTGGGATATTAAAAAGGTGACAAATCTACAGGTAGCTGTATCTGTCTGAAAAACCTCAATAACCAGAAAGAATTATGTGTATTTATCTGTTCTTGAAACATAATGAATAGAAGCTCCTTAAGAACCATTACATGATGCTTCTTCTCCATCTTAGATGGAATGAGGGAGAAAGGGGCAAATGTAAAGGATGATTTAAATGAATATTTTGACATCACACTGTGAAGCAAAGTGGGTTTCAATCCTTCTCCTTCCTGTGTCTAGTTCACTGACCTCCTACTATGCAAAGAGCTCCTCTGATTTACAAACAGGTTTGCACAATGAATAATATCTCTGAGTTTTGTCATTGATATCAGAAACACTTATGTGTCCAAGTTTTCAAGTTACAGGCATTTGTGACCAATCAGTAGAACTTATCCACTTCTCAAATTCAACTATAAAGAAATAAGCAATTTTAGAGGCATGGCTTGGTGCTGCAAGATGGTGGGCGAGAAATAAGGGAGCTCCTGCCGCCTAGCCCGTGAGAGATCACTGTGCGTGGCCATCTCTGCAGTTGCCGCACAACAGATTGCTGCACAGGGGGCTTGAACCGGTGCCTGGAGGCCATGGCCGAGAACGCGAGGGCGCAGCTCATGACGGGCCCCTCCCTCGGAGCTGACATACGAACAAAGAGTACACAGCAAGAGGACGACCGGCTCCTCTCCCTTCTTCTCTGTGCATGAGAGCTGTGCAGGAACAGGCACGAGAACGGCCTACAGCAGGCAATGAGCCTCCTCCCAAACCCCCTGGGGCTGACACACAGGCAGGGCGCCGCAGAGGACTATGTGCCCCCCTCTTTTCTTTCTCTCACGCTACGGGCCCTGGAGCAGGAAATGTAGAGGCAGCCCCCCCAGGGGCTGAAGCACGGCGATTTGGGGAAGACGCAAGTGGAGAAGGAATCCTTCCCTTTGTCCCTATGACGGGGGCTGAGTGGTTGTTCGTCAGGGAGCAGCCCATGGCAGAAGGTGAGCCCATCGCTGAAACGTGGAGGCTGGCAAGTGGCTGAAGAGTGAGGCGAAGGACAGAATGCCCTTCCCCTCTTGCCTTGGGGCCACGAGGTTAGTGCTACTGCTGTGTGGGCTTCGGCGTGGAATGGCAGCTGGTGGAGTGGTGCTACATAGGAGACCCAGCCCTGGAACAAAGACTAACATAAAGGGGGAAGTGCGACCCGGCTGGCAGTGGTGAGAGTGCCTGCCCTAGGAAGACAATGACGACGTGTGCAAACAGTTCCCATTGGACCCTACTCGACTGAAGTGTTGAGCAGCGCTGCTGCGGAATAGGCACCCTGAGGACCACGGAGGGAAGCGGCGAGTGGTTGACTGGGGTGCTGATGTGAAGCAGGACACCGGCTGAGTCTCGTTGGTCTGACTCTGATACTCTTCCTCCCTGCGCCTCACTGGGCTGAACTGAGCGGAGGGGTCCAATTGATTGAAAACCTACTGCCTGATCATCTACATTGCTTTCCTTTGTTCATACACTACTCCTAGCACAGTGCTGGTGGGGGGTGAATGGTTCAGCCCCCTCACCACTTCGTTGGTCGTCTGGTCTGTGCCACAGGGCTCCACCTCGCCACCTCTGCGGACCTCAATGTTTGAGGTTAACTGCCCGAGACAACTACCTAATTTCCTTGACTGGGAGAGGAGGTGCAATTTCCCAGCGGGTGGCTGCCATCTGAGTTTCCCCCTGCCACGGCTACTTGCTGCTTGGGCACCATAGGTAGGAAACGAGCCCAAGCAGCACGTAGCCGTGGCAGGGGGGAATCCAGTGGCACAGCGGGTAAGGGATCCACGTCTGGGCATACCCTTCCCACTTAGTGCAACTTTAGCAAGGATGATGGATGGAGTGTTGAAACTTCGCCACTGGATTCAAGCTAGCCTGGCTGATGAAGGGTGATACCCTGAAACCGGACCTAGGATGCTTGAATCCTATCCAGAGAGGACCTGGCTTGGCAGTTCGGGCTGGACTGCTCCCATTGAGAGCAGGGTCAAGATTGATTTTCATATAGCTGGGTCCGAACTGGGGTGACGTGGCAAGCAAAATAACAATGGATTAAACCCAGATCTGTGACTGGGGGTGAGTGTTTGAAAAGTTTCAGCACTCCATCCATCAATAATTTTGTGATAATGTCTTTCTAAGCCGGGCAGAAGCGGCAGGCATCCAGTTACATGGCTTGTCAGAACGCTAGCGCATACGACTCGTGACCCTCTGCTGGTGAATTGCCAAATCTGGGAGCAGGACATGAGCAGAGAATTGCTGGATAAGAAATGGGATAGGGTGTTGATATATCACAAAAAGGTGTCAGGAAACCCCAAATTCCAACACAAACATTATAATATACTACATAGAGCATATCTCATGCCAATTGCATTGCACAAAATATGTGGTTCCCATTCAGAGTGCCCCGATGTCACAATTTGGGTGCAAACATGACCCATATGTTCTGGTCCTGTCCTGACTCGAGCCGCTTCCGGCTCCAAATTACAGAAACTCTTGCTGCACTAAGTGACCGGGATGATCTATACACTGCTGAAAGTGCTTTGCTAGGCCTCTATTACCATCACCAAAAAGCCATAGTAACTAACCGTTTCATTGATTTGCCGCAAGTCATTGGCAGGCAAGCCATTGCTATGAATTGGAAGTCTCCCAATGCTTCTGACCATCTCCCACTGGTGTGCAGTGGTCTTGAAATGAAGCAGAGTTGAATTGGTGGCACTTAGGAGAGAGGAAGCAAGAGGATTGAGATGGGTCCCGATAGAGAGTGGTTGGAACATCTACATTCAGGAACTGCAAACAAATAGGGAACACATACAGTATTAAAAACATAATGATAATAGCCATAGTGAGAGGGCAACGCAGGCTGCGGCTAGATTGCTGGTCCTGGCTGTGACCCAGGCGTTGGGAGGGTGCTAGTGCCTTACAGTATATGGTTCGAATAAGATGAGTGTTGAAACTTACGTGCGGCCTAAACCATATACCAGGGATCTTTCAGAAACAGATGTAAACGTATTCTGTCAGTTGTGCATCAATGTTAACATTGTGGACCGATATCATGTCTGACCTATCAGTGCAGTATGAATTGCTTGTCTGTATTTACCTTGCAAAACACTAAATTAATGCCTCCTGGTTCATCATTTGAGTTACGGTCACAATGTTGTTTTATTGAGCCAGCAACTCCTGTCTTGCATATGACACGATCAGATGCAAAGATTTGCTAAGTGCTTAAGTCATATACGTATGATATTATCAATGGTGATTATGCACTGTACATCTCTAAGCAAGAAATCAATAACGTTGGTTCAAAAAAGAAAGAAATAAGCAATTTTGGAAGAAACTTGTTTGCAGAGCTCTTCAAGAACTAAAAGACTGCATACATGCACAATGAAAAAGCCCACTCCTCGGGGAGATAGAAAAAGAGTGATGACAGGATTACCAATATCACTGAAATGTTGCCAGCAATGGTTGTAATTGGTGCTGATTAACAAAGGTGACAAAATCCCGATCAACTGCTGGCATAAAGACATCTAGTACACCACAGTCTTGCAACCAAGAAATTAACTGTAACTAAGTCACTTAGGTTGATGCCCGAAACATCTTAATCACTACATCACAGAGGTACATGCCCCAAACATTTGAATATCTAAGAGGCCAAGTATGCACCTGTTTGCTTTCCAGAAGCCTCATGAAAAAAGGTGAGAAGGTAACACTATCAACATGTAAGGATTTTATAGACTGAAAAGTATGAAATGTGTTACCACTGAGTTACATTTCGTGAGTCTGTTGAGAGTCGCACTGTACTATAAAAAACAATAATATAATAAATCACTGAGGTAAAAAAACACCTGCGCTTCAGCATGCTTAAATGAGACACCAGTCCTAAGCGACCTTCACTGTTGCCTTACACCACAAAAACATAACAAGGAACTGCAAGCCTTCTTGGTCTATGAGGAACATCCAGTGACAACAATACATCTAGCCTGCTTGTAATATACTCTGTGATCGTCAATGCTTTTTCATCAGACACACACAGTCTCATCTTTCATATTCAAATGGAAATAATAAATAACAAATAAAGAAATGTGGCAATGTGCAAAATATTACAACTATACCAAAAAGCACTTTAAACATACCGTGTCCAACATCTGCAGAACCTTGTCTTGCTCACAGGCGTCCAAGCCATCAATAATTACCACCAATCTTGTCTGGTTCTGTGTAAAGCCATCAATAGTCTTCGCCATTTTAGCCATTAGCTCTACTTCACACTTTAGAACCTGAAAATAAAAAATTTAAAACAAAATAAGAAAACGATATTTCTCCTGCAGATGTTGCCCTCTTAATTTGAGATGTTCTCATTTTATCAACTTCTGGCAGCTGCCCTAAATTGATGAGGAAATGGAAATTGCTGTTAAACAGATAAACCTGATTAAAGGCATTGTTTCAAGATAATGACAGAATGAAGTGGAAGGAAGTAACCACCTTCGGTAGGAAAGCAGTTCTGGTTCCCAATTCCAACCTATCTGCAAAGAAAGTCGTGAATGGAGGTTTCACGCTTAATGCCTTCAATTCATTAACACATTTAGCAGACGTTTTGGCGACCCCCAAAAACAAAATTGCTTTGAAAGTAAAGAATCTCAAAGGACAAATATGTACCAAATTAAGATCACAGTGAGGCACAATAAACAGAGTGGTAAGGTATTTGCTGGTAAGCCCCTTTATAAACCTTAACCCTACAGGGGACTTAAACAGAGAAGGTTAATCAGGTAAACAAAGGAATACCAAAAGGAGAGACAAATATCCCTTAACTGATGCAACTCCACAACCTTGTTGTGCTAGGAAGAGTGCAAAAAGTAAAGCATCAGACAAACAGACTTTTAAGGGGTCAACAGAATTTCCTTCACACCACTTAACAAACGTAGCCAAACTGCTAGCACAAACTGATTTGGTAGAGTGTTGCCTGGCCGATAAAATAACATCCACCACATCAGGGGGAGAAGAAAAGAACTCCGGTTGCCTCGTTCCATCTCCAGGCATGTAGGTGCAGTCTCTGGAGGTGAGATTGTAGAACCTGGCTCTGCGACTGCAAAATTAGGTTTTCCTTGGGAGGGAGATGGAGCGGAGGGCACAGTTAGAGGTGGTGAAGGTCTGTGTACCACATCCTTTGCGGCCAATCCAGGGCTATCAATACGGCTTGGGCTTGGTCTTCGCAAATCTTCCTCAGAACTCAAGGAATCAAGTGTATTGGGGGGACTCGTAAAGAAGCTGGGAACCCCAGTTAAATTGAAACATATCACCCAGAGCCCCCTGCACTGGATATTGAAGGCTGCAGAAGGACGGGCAGTGTATGTGCTTGTGAGGGCCAAACAGGTCTATCTAAGGGGCCCCCTTTAGCCAGAAGATGTGAAGTACCACCTTTAGATGGAGATGCCACTCGTGATTGGCTGAAAAATGCAGATTGACACTGTCCGCACGCACATTCAGAACTCTGGCCAAGTGGTCTACTATGATGCAAATCTAATGGTCACAAGCCCAGGACCTGAGTCGGAGAGCTTCTCTGTGGAGAAGATATGACTCAACACCTCCCTATTTGCTGACGTACCATATTGCAGTAGTATTGTCTGTCAAGACCTACACTGACTGACAGCAGATGGAAGGGAGAAAGGCCTTGAGAGCCAGAGGTATCACCCACAATTCCAATAGATTGATATGAAACAATCTCTCTTCAGGAGACCAAAGTGGAGGCATCCATGAACACTGTGGCCACTGGGGAAGGAGGACAGAATGGCTTCAAAAATTGATGTCCACACCTCACCATCGAAGATCTGCTGCAGTGTCTCTGGAGATTTTGACAGGCTCTTTGAGATCTCAGCTTGTGTTAAAACCACTGCCTGTGGTGGCGCCACTGGAAGGTCCTCATGTGCCAACATGCATGAATGAGCAACAGAATGCAGGAGGCCATCAGACTGAGCAGGTGCAAGACTTTCAGGACTGGAATCATTGCTCCACTCTGAAACATCGGAAACATCAAAATTCTAGCCTGAATGTCCAGAATCCTCTGAATTTACTGTAGTGTCCAGTACTGCCTCTACAAAAAGGGTGCGCTGAAAGGGCTCTAGGTGAGATTTGGGCCTGTTGATGGAAAAGTTCAAGTTCTACAACTGAGTTGTCAAATGCGAGTAACTTAGCACCAACTCTGGAGAGTTGGCTTTGAGCAGCTAATCATCCAGCTATGGGAATACCGGTACTCCCCACCTTCTGAGATGTACTGCGACCATCGCCATCACCTTTGCGAGGACTCGAGGTATGAAAGTAAGGACAAATGGAAGGACCACAAACTGGTAATGCTGAGACCCCACCGAGATACTTCCTGTGCGACTGCAGAATGGGGATGTGAAAGCATGCATTTTGCAAGTCGATTGAAGACATCTAGTCTTCCTTGTCCAGCACAAGAAATACCTGTGCCAGGGTCCTGCTTGAGGAACCAATTCAAAACCCTGAGGTCAAGGATCAGACGCAAACAACTGTCCTTTTACTGTCCTTTTTGGGAAACAGGAAGTACCAGGAGTAACATCCCTGACCCAGTTCCTGCTCTGGAACCAACTCCACTGTGCCCTTCTGAAGTAAGGACTGAACCTCCTGCTGAAGTAGCAGAAGATGCTCCTCAGTACAATAACTTTGTTGGGGGAACGGGAAATTCCTGGAAGGGTAAGGCACACCCATTTTCCATTATAATCCGATGTTATGGACCTCCACTATGGTAGAAAATTGGACCATCTTCTTCCCACTGGCAAAGTATGCTCCAAGAAGGCAAAACTAGGGCTGCTTTCCTGTGACATTAGCTGGGAAAAAAGAGGAAGAGGAGGAGGAAGGCTGATGAGTTGTTGCTCGTTTACTCTTGCCACGACATCAGTAAGCTCTATAAAGTGGATTGGAGGACGTTTGCTGGTGCTAGAACTGCTGCCTGATGAGAAAGGAGTAGCTCCAGCCGAATTCCCGGAACTTGTGAAACGGCCTGTAGTCACTAGGCTAAGAATGAAGGTCTAAAGATCTGGCTGTTGCTTTACTGTCCTTGATCTCACACAGGCAGAATCAGCTTTGGCGCTAAACAGTCTTGCACCATATAAAGGTAAATCCATCAGAAGGGCCTGCATGTAAGGCGAGAATCCAGACCCTCTCAGCCATTGTGTAGCAGTTGATGTCCCCCATCGCTTTAGTCACCGAATCAGCCATGTCCAGGCCTGACTGTATGACTTGGCTTGCAGCCACCTGACTTTCATTTAACAGTTCTGCAAAGTGCCCATGCATATCATCCGGCATCTTTGGTATCACTGTCCTAGTAGAATCCATAAAGGCATGAATAAAGTGGTACAAAAGACAAGTACCATTGGCTGACTTCAGAGCTATACTCCCAGAAGAAACCACTTCTTCGCGGATTGATCAATCTATTTAGACTCCCAGTCCGCTGGGGAAGTTGGAAAGGACCCTAGAGTCAACTTTGAGGAACAGGAAGACTGCACTACTGAGCTTTCAGGTGATGGATGATTACTTAAAAACAAAGGATCCCTTGAAACAGTCTTGTACCATCTGGCAATGGGTCAAGACACTGCCATGGCTGACAAAGGCTTCTGCCAAACGCTTTGATAACGCCTCATTAAAAGGGAACATGTGCTCTGACACAGAAGAGACAGAATGTAGAACCTCCATCAACGGAACAGGCTTAAGTTCAGCTGTAGGAAGGGGCAACTCCAACATTTCTGCAGCCTTTGGCACCACATGATATGACGTTACCTCAGGAGGAGGTATGCCTTTTGATGACGTCAACTCCCATTCTGGGGACGTGTCCAAGCCCCTTGCGACACCAGGCCCTCAAAATCTGGATCATGTGTAACTATCTCACCTTCTTTCAGGTCAGGATCTTGCTTAGCACACAAATATTGCTCCTCCTCCAGAGGACACTGAGCTTCTCTATAGGGCCTATGCCTCGTGTCCAGTCGCTGCGCTGGAGAAAACTGAATCCACGCTGGCGACGTCAGTAGCGGAGTCGGAGACTCCTGACACCTGAGCTGCAGAACCCACAGGAACTGAAACTTAACAATGTAACATCAGCACAGAGCCATCCGATGTTGGCGACGGCGTAATTGGGGCTGGTGACTCCCACTGAGTTTCAACTGGCGAAGGAGTAATGTTCCCCGACGCCAGAACAGGCCAGGGTACCTGTGCCACTGGTATGAATGTCGCCTGCAGATATTGAGCTGGGAAGCCTCTCAGCAAGTACAACATTGGACCCTTGGGCCCCGCAGGTGCACTACATGCAGTCATGGCTCTGCAACAAATGATGTACATCACATTTAGAAAGCTTGAATGGTCGGTTCCAGGTGCAGCGAAAGCTGGGTTCTCCTGCTCCTGTCAAGGAGGTGGAGGCAGAACTGGATGGGGAACAGGAACCACCTCTGACTCCGGAACGCCCAGGCGAAATGGAGTAATCACCAGACTGGACGGCAATGCTGGAGAGCCTTCAGACGACCACGGATGCAGAAAAATCAATGTCAGAGAAACATCTCTTCAAGATCGACTTTGGAAACTGTGACACCGCTTCTTTTTATTCTTCATCTTGGATAACTTTGAGGAGTGAGGAGATGGAAACTCCGAAAGAAGTCAAGACTTCCAAAGACCTCTTTACTCCTTCCTTTCCTTGGCCATGAAGAGTTTGCCTCTCTTTCTTTCAAGGCCTTCAGATTGAGGTCTGAGCTGAGACACCAGAGACCGTCATCATGGGAATCAGTGATCAACAGCTGACCCTCACACTTCTAGCAGGTCTTGAACCCAGACTTTCTCTGCAGAGACATTGGGGGTCATTATGACCCTGGCGGAAGGCGGAGAAGCGGCGGTAAGACCGCCAACATGCTGGCGGTCTTTTTTTTTGTAACCGCCATGGTCATCCGCCGCTTCTCCGTTCCGCCCGCCAGGGCGGAGACGACTGCCGGGCTGGAGACCTGGGTCTTTTGACCCGGCTTACCGCCGTGGATTTCCTGCGGTTGGAACCGCCATGAAATCCATGGCGGTAAGCACTATCAGTGCCAGGGAATTCCTTCCCTGGCACTGATAGGGGTCTCCCCCACCCCCACCCAGACTCCTTCCCCTACACCCCCCACCACCCCTGTCACCCTTCAAAGGTGGCAGGACCCCCCTCCCCACCCCGACCCCCAACATAACATCATTCATACACACACGACACACCACCAACACACATACGCCAACATCCACACACACAGTCAGACATGCACACCCACATTCAAACATACACGCACACATCCATACAGACATACACGCACTCATTCCCAAACTTACAACACCCCTGCAAGCATACACGCACTCACACCCCCCCACTACATACACACACACACGCACACCCCCATGCACCCACACAACACACAACACCCCCTCACCCCCCTCCCCTAACGGACGATCGACTTACCTGGTCCCTCGATCCTCCGGGAGGGGACGGGAGCCATGGGGGCAGCTCCGCCGACACCACACCGTCAACAGAACACCGCCACGCCGAATCACAGGACGTGATTCGCTGGGCGATGTTCTGTTGCCATGGCGGTGGAGCAACCTCCACTTCCCCGCCTCCCGCCAGTATGGCTGTTGGCGGCTCTCCATCCGTAAAAGGACGGAGAGCTGCCAACGGTCATAATAGGCCGAGCGGCAAACCGCCACCACTGGCAGTCTTCCGCACGGCGGTCCCTCGGTGGTCTTGGAAAAAGACCGCTGAGGTCAAAGCGACCCCCATTGTGTCACAGAATAAAGCTACTGCTTTTTCCCTGAAACAATACTGCCAAACAGCATACCCTAAAGGAGAGATGAAAAAAGCGTTATGCATCGAAGGTGTGGAAAAAAAGGGACATACGTCAGTACATCGACAAGGACATCCTCATCAATGTGGGAGAGGTGTAAAGAAAAGTTTCAGTGGAATGCTGGGGCACTGGGGATATTCCAACGGTGAGGAATTCACAGGTAGATATGTCCATCAGAAGGAAAAGTTACTTATCATTACTAATCTCATTCTGAGGATACTGGACCTTCCTGCAGGATGCTCACTGAAGTAATCTCAATTTGCATTAGACTAGATCTGGAATTTTTCAGAAGTACCTTTGACGGACAACAGGAAGTATAAGAGCAATCTGGGCAGAAAGTTATTGTTACTACAACCAGAAATGGCAAAGTGTCTCCATAAAGGTGCAGCCCAACCTATCAACTTGGGTTCAGGATAGTCTTTCCTGCTCCACAGGAGAAAAATAGTCAAAACTATTTTTAAAGAAAAAGAACATTACCACATAAAGTCCCATGGATAAAAGGAAAGCAGCAAGATGAAGATGGTGAGGAAACTGCAGGAAGGTCAAACATACATGGGGAAAAATATTACCAAAGTTAAGTAACTTTTCACTCAAAAGACATCAGCTTTCAGAAGATTCATTTTAGTAAGCCACTCAGGTATCAACCATGTATGTAGTCATGAGTATATGAATCATAGTAATTTTTTAAACTAAGAACTGATGGAGGCCCGTTTTACCAGACTGCATCTCTGACTTTATATCCAGATATAGGCAGAAATGTTCTGCAAATGTCTAAACAGATTCCCAAGTGGCCACTGCCAAATCAGTACTCCTCTAAGGAAAACATAATCTAACGCAGAGCACATACTGTCCTCCCATTCATAAAATATGCATGTTTATTATGGGTTTGTTGTAAAAGGGCGGGGCATGGGGCAAGACAGGGACCTAGGGGAGTGCACAGCACTTCCCTCTGTGCGCATGTATGTTTGGCCGGCCATCTTGTGCTGGCCAAACACACATGTGCACTAGGCTCACTTCAACCCGGCACTGTGTTGGAGACAGCAGGCAGAGACTTCTACTCTGCCTCAGAGCACCCAGCCAGGGCATTCTGTCTAATGCTAACGCTGCTTTTCTGCTGCCAGCAGCATATAAGCAGCATTAAGATTGGTCGCAGGTTCTGGCAGCCAAAGGAGCGGTTTGGAACGGCGCAGTAAGAAAGGTATTATATTTTTTTCTGTTCCCTCTCCCCACACCACTCTCCACTCCACTCCTTTTCCCTCCTGCAAACCGCGACTGCAAGTATGGAGCACTGGGAAAAGTCTTAAGGCCCTTCCAAACTCTTGAAACCAACTATCAAGTACACTGTAGTCAGTTTCATATATATATTTCCAACTGCACCACTCTCTGAACCCCTACATAGTAGACTCGGAAGCCCTGCCCAAGTTAAACCCACCAGAGGGTTAAATACTCCTGGGCAACTTGGGGGAGCACAAACAACCCGATGACTTCCAGGCCCGATAATGTATGGAATACCACGTACAGCCGCAATAGCGGCCTGAATCAGGCTTGTACAACTCAAATACTGCCATAGAATATATTTCACGCTACAAACACTCTGGCGCATGGGCATAATAGCACCTCCGACTTGTTTTCGGTGTGGCACAGAGGACGGTACATTTTTATGCACAGTATGGAGCTGCCCGGCTTTAAAGAAATACTGGCACGGGGCAACTGCCTGCTTGGGCAGGGTACTTGCTTGATCAGTTCCCTTAGACCACAAACTTACTCTGCTACATTTTACCAACAACTTAGGTAGCAATAGATATTGATTGTCACTTTAAATGTAGGCCTGACTAAGCGGGACATACCACAAGAGTGGAAGGGTACGACGCCTCCATCATTGGCAGAAAGGAAGAATAGTATGGACCATTGTATTGGGATGAAAGTGGTACCTAGAAAAAAAACAAAATCTGGCAGGCATGGGCAGACTATAGGGGTATTGAACTAGAAGCAATCTTTCCTTGCTTGATTATGAAATCAGGGCATCTACGAGTTGAAAATGGTTGGGTGACTGTGAGATATTACATTTTATGTGTGGATTTACATTCCAATATATCGGCAGAAGGTGGGGGTAATGTGTTTGTGCAGACACTTGTATTTTACTTGGGCTTTTCAGATGTAATTGGTTAATTGTTGCCCTCTCGGGCCTTGTGTTTGACTTAACCTGCAAAATCAATAAAAAAGGTTTTTAAAAAACATAGAGCACACATAGAGCACTGACAAAAGGTTGTTTGTCTTTATAGTTCCTGGATCTCTGCACATGATACCTGAGAGCCTGTATTGTGTCCAATTCGAGCCACATCTCTTTCAACATGGAAGGAAGAAGATTCAGGAGGTAGGTCTGCAAAAGTACATTCTGAGGGAAATGTATCTCAAATTATACCTTAACTAAAACTTTAGGTTATAATCTCAATACCAACAGCGAAGCAAAGACAGATTGTACGATACCATGACCATTCATAAAATTCCTTACAATTCAGGAAAAGGCAACAGCCTCTAGAGAAACAATCTTCAGCAACAACAATCAGTGAAAAAGGATGCAATTGGGCTCAAAGGGAGCCCCTTTCCCCCATAGGAAATTTCATCACCAAGTTCAGGTCCAGTAAGAAGGAGCAAAGGGAGTGGGTGGAAAGGCATTCTACAGTTCCTTAAGAAATCTGATCACAATGGGAAGCTGGAAAAAGGAACCCTGCTGAGGCTAATGCAAGAAAGAGGACAAAGCCACCAAATGCCTCTACATTATGGTGTTTTCTACTCAGGGAAAGCAAAACTTGCAATACATCAGGCACATCAATGGAAAGATGATCCTTTACCTGTAAAGAACATTAAGTTGTGAATTATTTCCAACTGCTTGAGTATTTCAGTTTGGAAGAAGTTCACTCAAAATATTTCTGTCAGCTTTAAGACAGGGTCACAAAAGTTGGATGCCATGACTGCCCTATCCGTGGACAGAAAATTCTTCTTAAACAGTAGTTTGGAGTGATGACACATGAACAAGTTAAGAGAATTTGGTACCAAGTCCTTTGCATCAATTGTGGAGCAATGAGATGACATCCATTACATGTCTTCTTATGACTCTAATTTGAAAAGGAAATGAAGGAAAATCATACAGGGGAGTTTCAATTTAGGCAGAACACATCCCTTCAGTAATGTTCACAAAAGAACTCGAGGCAGAACAGCTGACACTTCATGTTCTGATGAGGAACATACAAATCTATCTGTGGCATGCCTTCATGTCCAAAAAATTGCTCGCAGGAACTATGTACACACTTACCATTTGTAGATAGCTGACAAAATCCTGTACAGGGAACGCACTTTGTCTGCTCTGTCAGATCATCATTTCTTTTTTGTGGCCAAAGCCACGGTATCTCCTTCACACAAAGTTGCCTAAAGCCTACGCATTCCCCCTTGTTCACATAATGCACAGCTCTTCTATTGTCTGTGCAAATGTGCACATGCTTGTGGTACACCAAGGGTAAAAAAGCACCTAGCTGAGACAAATCACCAGAAACGTCACCTTCATTGCTCGCTCCCAGAGTGTTGCTGTGTGTTTTATTATGAATGCTACAGTGGAATCCCCACTTCCCCCTGCGTGGAGGAGTTGCGGTAGAATATTGTCTCTAAGGAAAGTCTTCTCCCAGTTGCCCCCCTCCACCAACCAATGTGTGGCGTGCTGCAACTTTGAGACTAGATAATAAAACTCTAGGGCAATGCCAATCCTCCTTCTACTAAGTGTAAGTGCAGGGTCTCACGGCTCAACCTACTGCAGCCCCCTAACCATACGAGGGTTATCAGTAACGAGTATAAACGCTTGAAGACTGACCTGGGAAGTGTATCAAGAGAGTACTGCAGAGTATATAGGCATCTAGGCAAGAATACCATCTTTGCTACTTTGACACACCCCATTATCGACAATGGGAGGGTGTTCCAGAAATGTACAGACCTATCTAGGCTCAGAATTACCCTTTCTATATTGTGTTGGTTTCGTTGCCCGACTGTGGGCCACCATTATTCTGAGATATCAGAAGTATTTACATTAAGATAAGCACCCAAATGTTTCCAGCTCTCTCATCAATATGGGAAGTGATGACCTTGGTTCCATCAGGTAGAAGAGCGTATCATCCGCATTTAGCGGTATCAGAGGTTTTATCCCTCCCACTGGTATGTCCCATTCCTCCATGACTCGTTGAAGCCGCTGCGCGAATGGCTCTATGGCCATCACAAATAGCAGTGGCGACGATGGACACCCCTGGCGTGTACCCTTCCTTAGCTGGAGCAATTCGGAGGGCAATCCACCGATCCTGACCCTGGCCGTGGGTTCCTTATAAAGAAGTCTGACCCACATTTGGAATTATGGCTGTCAGCACTGCCAGGAGGAAAATCCAATTCACAATGTCAAACGCCATTTTTTAATTATTTTTTTTACATATTTTATTGTAGTTTCATTTAACCATTGGTGGGTAGACATAATACAGTACCATACAAAATAATCTTGTTATCTATTGCCTTAATCCAATCCTGATCCTTAAAATTCTGTTTCCTCAAACAACGAAGATCTCAACAGTTTACCCCCCATCCCTCCCCTCAACTCTCCCTATAGCCCCTCCCCCCCTTAGGTGAGCCTATCAGTACAGTGTAGTAACATCAGTGTGTCGTGCCTGGGGTATGAGATTCCTCTCCTTATGTGTGAGGACATTATACTCTCTCAGCGTTCCCATACCTTCTGCGCCTGCAGCCGTTAGGGAAAGCCATCAGTAGCTGAGATTCAAGTGCAACTCAGTTACCTATCCAGCAGCTCTTCTGTCAGGGTCCGTATCTACCTGTCTTTCATCTCTAAAAGCTTCTAACACTAACTCCCAACTTCTGGTGGTCTCAGTCCTCTCTTGGCCTCCCTATGAAGAATACTCCCTTTACAACCAGCCCATTTTATCAATTCTCTTGTACATTGGGGTATTCTCGGGCCTACTGGGTTCTTCCAGGACATTGCGATTTCCTTTTTTGCCAATACATAGGCCATATCTTGAAACTTGTTGGTTACCTTGTACTTGGAAGAATGTGAAAACCACCCAAGCAGGCAATGGCCCATTGGGCAGGGAATTTCCCTTCCTATAGTTTTAGCCACAGTCCTGCACACCGTTGCCCAGAATACCTCCAACTTAGGGCAGTCCCAGAACATATGCCTAAATTCCGCACCCGCCAATCCGCATCTCGGGCATTCCATTCCTTCCGTTCCAAAGTACCTATTGATCTATCAGGGGGTAAGGTATGCCCGATGGGATACATAGAAGTTAATAAGCTTAAAATCTGGCATTTCGAGTCGTTTTGGCAATCCCCTCTAGGATGCGCCCCCAGTTCCCATCAGTGAATTCAGTCCCCAGGTCCTCCTCCCATGTCGTTTTAAGTTGGGACAACGGAAGGGTCCTGTCAGCCTGAATCCTATGGTATAGGTTTGACACTACTTTACATTTGCCAGTAGAAGTCGCTAAGTATGTACAGGTTGCCTGTGCAGGAGGCTCTCCCATCCCTTCACGCCAATGCCTGCGAATACTGGCCACAAGTGAACCATGCAGTAAGAAATGTCCTCTCGGTAACTCGAATTCTGCTCTGAGGGTCTCAAAGGATATCAGTGACTCTTCTTTAAACAGTGTTCCCACCGTCTGAATTACACAATGTCAAACACCTTAGCAATATCTACAGAAACCAGTGCCAACTCTTCGTCCCTGTCCTCCACCTCATGGAGAACGTGCATCAATCTGCAAATATTCTTGGCAATAAGACGATAGGATGCCGGATTGGATAAAGCAGAATAAGGCTTTGGGATCATGGCAATGATCCATTCACACATCGATAATGGGAGCATGTTGGCAGCTAATGCTTCTTTATACACCTCTAACAGCCGAGGGGGCTACCTCAACCTTGAAGACCTGGTAAAACCCGGCTGTGAAGCCATCACTGACTGGGCTTTTACCTGATGGGAGGGATTTAATCGCCACCCTGACTTCCTCCAAAGTGAGGTCGGAATCCAGGGCTTGCGCCACTACCATGCTCAGCTGGGCCATTGGCACTCTACTCTAGTATTCTGACAATCCGTCCTGCTCTGGGTTTCCTCGGCTGACAGACCCTCTCAAGGTGGTCCCCTGAACACCGCTAGTATATCTTCCTGTCATTTCACCTCCCCCCCCTGGGGGTTTGTGAGCTGGAGTACCAGGGTGTGTGGCAATTTCTACCAGAGGTGCCACACCAGGATTCTTCCTGACCTATCATCCTCGCAGTGTAGGAGTTGTCGATAAGATTTCAAGATGTACTGTTCTAATCTGCCTCTGGTGTCAGTCCATTGCCTAAGAAGCTCCGCCTCGTCTACCTGCCTGTGTCCCTCACCCACTGGGCACCTCTGCCGTGCCACCAGGGTGACTTACTCGTGGCGCAGTCCAGCCTGTAGTGTTTGGCGCACTCAACATGTGAGTCCCATACAGCTACCTCGAAGCACAGTTTTCAGGGCCTCCCATTTTGTCGCCGGCCATTGTGTACTCATCTAATTCTGTTCCATGTAGTCAGTTAGTGACTATGCTGTTGTTTCCCTGCCTACTTGATCTTGGAGAATCTCTGATGGTAATCTCCATGTAAGGTTCAGCGGTTACCACTCCATCGAAATGTACATGTCACTGGAACGTGGTTTGATGTGGTGGGTTATTTCTTGTATCTTGGGAGCTATATATTGTGTTAGCAATATGTGATAAATGTGCCACGTGTTGTCGAGTAGAATGTGTATTTCCGGAGCCCCGGATGTGTGTCTCCAACTGTGACATTGCATCTCTTAGACTTGTGGTCGTTGTCGGTTTGGTACCCTGCTTGGGGGGATCTCTGTTTAAATCTCTGTCTATAACGCAGTTGAAGCTCCCCACCCAAAACATGTAAGTCCCCATGGTCGTGGACAATACACTAGTTAACATGGGGTAGAATGCTTCGTCATCTGTATTCTGGGCATGGGAATTAAGTACTTCCAATTCTCGGCCATCCAATGTACCCCCATCAGAATGTAACTACCCACAGTATCTGTCTCCATATATTGCAGGGCAAAAGGCACCCCAGAGCTATTCAGATCAATACCCCCCTAGCGTATGGGGAAAAGGTAGCCTAGTATGTATTTCCCCTCCATTTTTTAGCCAGTTTCTGCGCTTCACAATCGGTCAGGTGGGTTTTCTGGAAACAGGTTATATCTACCCCATGGCCCTTGAGCAGTGACAACACCCTATACTGTTTCGTACTATGACCAAGTCCTCTCACATTCCACAAGAGAAGTTTATAAGTATTGCAGACTACCATTGTGTGATGTATGCTGAGGTCCTCATCTGCAGGATTGTCTCTGGACTTCACATCCATAATCTGCGTATTAACAAACTGTTCCATTAAAAACAGAAAACAAAACCCTCAAATGCCCCTATTTCCCCCCAACCCATGGACCACTGTAGCGTTAACATATATCTATCGGAGCACACCCTGTTGTGTCAGGACGTCCACAACCACCATGGCTAGTTCAACCTGGACCTGTTAACATTAAGCTAGCTTCTCTACCAGTTTGCCAGGTCTATTGCCTTCACAAGCAACCAAGTTCATTACTACTGTAAATAAATTAACATTGTAAAATAAAACAACCATTTTTCTTCTGATTCAAACTAGTCCTGTGATCTGTTTTCATCCCTTCTCTCAGGTTGTCCAACTAGAGTCATTCCGATGACCCGGAGGGATGCTGAAATATTCGGTTTTAAGGAGGCGGTACGTGGGTGGCCCCAACTGCTGGGGGCCTTTACCTTGTTCTGCTGCAATGTTCCTCAACCCTCTTCAAGCTCATTCTCGGTAAGTGCTGTGTCTGGAATCATCTCTGATGTAGGGTTTGGGAGACGTGACGAGATGCCCATCGAGGGTGCCCGTCCCAGGAACCTGTTGGCTCTCTCTGGCGAAGTTGACTGTGTCAGGTGCATGGCTCCATCCTCCCCTACATGTATTCTATCGGGAGCCAAGGGGTCCGATTTAAGATGTCTCCGCTGACATCTGTGTTTACTCTGACCATTTGAGTGCCCATCCCCCTTTTCCAGCGTCAGTTAGTACTGCTCTTTCCTGTGGCCCCTGGTCCTCCATGTACATCTTCCGGCCTATGAAAGAGATGCATTTTGCCATTGTGTATGACTTTTAATTTACCTGGGTACAGTAACATATATTTCAGACCCATTGCCCTCAGTTTTTGTTTTGTGGCCAAGAAAGATTTGCGTAGTTACTGGACCTGTTTAGTATAGTCCTGGGAAAAAAGCAATGTCGCAATTCTCATATTGCGGCACATCTTGTTCCTGGGCAGCTATCAAGATGCAGTCCTGGTCCCTATAGTAAAGGACCTTGGAAATAAGGGCCCTCAGAAGTGCACCCGGGAGTGGCGGCGGGACCAGGGCCATGTGTGCCCTTTCAATTACAAATATAGATGAGAGACCACAGGGTTTCAAGGTCGATCTGATCCAATCTACTAAGAAGCAGTCTCCTGAGGCTCCCTCCGCCTTTTCTGGGAACCCCAACACCTGAATATTGCTGCTGCGGGAGCGGCCTTCAGCATTCTCTGCTCTCCTGCCCAGCTCTGCAACCTCGATGCGTACTGTGGTCATCTGTCGCTTCAGCGGAGGTTCCCCCAACAGTGTCCCTATGTTGCTTTCCGCAGGGGAAACTTTGTCCAAGACTTTGTGTAAGTCAGCCCTCCGTAAATTCACAATGATCGACACATCTCTATCTGGTGTTCCAATGCTGATCGTAGTCCATGGATGGCCACAATTAGATCCACTCTTGTTGGTTCCACTGTGACTCCCTCAGGGTTCTCTTCAGCCACACTACCTGAATGCCTTGTAAGTCTTTGGGTGGGCTGTTTAGTGATGGTATATTGTGTTATAGTGTTTGATCCTGTCGCCTGAGCCACCCTGTCCCTCCCATAGTAATAGTACTCCGACTGTACTGGAGGGCGGCGCTGTGTCACTTAGCCTTTTTTAAGGTGTTGGTTTTCAAACCAGGCGGCCCAAGCCCTATAATACGCTTAGGTTGAGGACTAGCTCCCATGAAGGTTCAGTGCTGTTCTTCAAGGACATCCGTGTTGTTCGCTCAGACATCCACAGTCCAGCTGCTTCCCACCTGTGCACCTGCTGTCCCCCAGATATCACTCTCGGATCGCTAATCCCGCAATATCGAAAAGGAAGGCCTGGAGCGCCACCCTCCATGCGCTATTACCAGGAAGTAACCCTGTCATCCCAGGTCCCCAAGAGCAAACCTTGTGCAAGTAGGCCAGATGCGCACTAGTATCCCCAGTTCACAGGAGGGATCCCAGGCACAAGGTATTTGATCCGTACTAGCCCCAGGGTGCCCAGATCATCCCAGAGGGTTCCCCGAAGGAACCAAGACGCCAGGGAGGGGGCCCAGGTGCTCACCGACATGCCTCTATGGGGCTCCTGTGAGTTAGGAAACTCTGCTGGGTCCACTCCTACAGTGTCATAATATGTACTCTGTTCCACCTTAAATTCTGGCCCTTTGCAGGGGTGGGAGTCCCGCCAATTCCCCAATCATGTCCCCAGTGGTCGCCCCTGCAGGCTTCTCTGGTCACCTCCTTGTCCCCCAGGGCCTCCGCACGTCTCCACTGCACGTTGCCGGCAAACACACTCACCGGTCCCTCCAGACGCTTCACTGGCCCATCAGGTCCTCCAGCAAAAACGGAGCTGGGCACTATGGTTGACTGCCCACGCCCCTCCTGCAGGATGAGTGGGTTAATTCCTTACTGGGAGTACTCCTGAAAGCGCTGCACTGACGGGGTTGCCCCAGGTGGCACGTCGGCTCTGCCCTCAGCTCTCACTTGTGGGCGCCGACCCATCCCTCCCTGGCCCGACAGCCAGATACAATCCTCTGCCACCCTCACGCCGGTCTGCTACTCAACGGGTGTCTCCTCGGGGTGCGCAGGAGGCATGCGTCCCCTGTGCCTCCACCGTCGTCTGTTGGGCCCCTGCCTTAAGGGCCCACTGCATGTTCGGTTTATCACTGGGGCGGAGCTGCCAGCTCTGCTCAGCTCCATGGTCCCAGAAATCAGGTTACTCCCCAAGCGATCCTGTTTGCCACCTTCAGGGCTGCGGGGGGACGTCGGGCAGGGCTCCCCGGGCATGTATTCCCCTGGCCTGCCTCCTGGGGCTTTGGCAAACAGATCCAAATCCCCACGACACACCAGGCTGCTTCTGTCAGTCCGCCGGCTGTCACTGCTTCAGTCGGCCCACTTCAGGCACATCAGTGTTCCCTGGCCCCTTACTATTCATGCACCTTTAAAAAATCATCACAGTGAAGGCAGGATTATGCAGGATTTATGGATTGAAAACTCCTCACTGGGAGAAAGCTCGGGAGCTCTTGTCCTGTCAGCCATGATAGCTGGCCACGCCTCCCCTGATAGAAAATTATTTTAAGATTTTGTTATTGCTAAAGATTGATAAGGTTCTATAAGAGGCGACATTCAGAGGGTCGCATCCCACTTCGCATCCCACTTAGGGTAAAATAACATAAAACAAATAGAGCTTCTTGCATGTAGAGAGGCAACACCCCTTCATGTAACGCTGAATAATATAGTTCCTCCAATGTCGGACCCGAGAGTCCTATGCAGGTGCTGTAAAACTCAACTGTGAGGCCACACAGGCCAAGGGATTTGCACATCACAAAGTTAAACAATGCACCCAGAATCTCCTATTCTGTGACAGGTTCCTCCTTGGAGCATGGATATACAGATATATCTTGCAGTGGCTTAGCAGTCGAGGAAAAGTGTTCAAAGAAAGGATTCACATTTCATAGTTTCTATTAAAGTGGTAACCTCTTCAGAGTGCTAATGGTGTCTCTAAAATTAGTCTGCCTCTGGAGTAATGTTTCCTGAAAATTAGATGAATCCTGCTCAGTGACTTAATCTTGTACAGTAGCTCCACTTCTGTAGCAGCTATGAAGCCACAAGTTCTGATTTTCCGAAAACTTAGTCTGTCAATTTCAATACAGCGGAACATCGTCCCACAATAATCTTGAATCTAGATTGGAGTGAAACTTCCTATACTGTATGAAGCATCTTTTAGCCTGTTTTGGACAGGCTAACCCAACAACTACAACACCACTGTTACTTTGCAGAACTAATATGTCACCCAGCTGGGGATTTATAATTATTCTTTTTACTCTTCCAATGAAAGATCCAATACCAAAATCTAAAAATTATTGTCTTACGTTTTGTTTCTCCAATGTGCCACATATCACAAAGGATTCACAAGCGATGCATTCTTTTAGTTAAGGGCTAAACATGTGTGCGTATATATATGGAAAATGTCACTTACCCAGTGTACATCTGTTCGTGGCATTAGTCGCTGCAGATTCACATGCTGTGCACAGTCTGCCATCTGGTGTTGGGCTCGGAGTGTTACAAGTTGTTTTTCTTCGAAGAAGTCTTTTCGAGTCACAAGACCGAGGGACTCCTCCCATTTCGAGTCCATTGCGCATGGGCGTCGACTCCATCTTAGATTGTTTTGCCCGCAGAGGGTGAGGTAGGAGTTGTGTATGCTAGTAATAGTGCCCATGCAATGGAGTGAGTGCGTATGTACATAATAAAGTTTTAAGTAATATATTTACAAATGTACAAATGTTTAAGATCTACTTCTAAATGGCTACAGGCTCCCGGGGAGGCGGGTGGGCGCATGTGAATCTGCAGCGACTAATGCCACGAACAGATGTACACTGGGTAAGTGACATTTTCCGTTCGATGGCATGTGTAGCTGCAGATAACACATGCTGTGCATAGACTAGTAAGCAGTTATCTCCCCAAAAGCGGTGGTTCAGCCTGTAGGAGTTGAAGTAGTTTGAAATAATGTTCTTAATACAGCTTGACCTACTGTTGCTTGTTGTGCAGTTAGCACATCTACACAGTAGTGCTTGGTAAATGTATGAGGCGTAGACCATGTTGCTGCCTTACATATTTCGTTCATTGGAATATTTCCTAGAAAGGCCATGGTAGCACCTTTCTTTCTGGTTGAGTGTGCCTTTGGTGTAATAGGCAGTTCTCTTTTAGCTTTAAGATAGCAGGTTTGAATGCATTTAACTATCCATCTAGCAATGCCTTGTTTTGAAATTGGATTTCCAGTATGAGGTTTTTGAAAGGCGATAAATAATTGTTTTGTCTTTCGAATTAGTTTTGTTCTGTCAATGTAGTACATTAGTGCTCTTTTGATGTCTAATGTATGTAGTGCTCTTTCGGCTACCGAATCTGGTTGTGGGAAGAACACTGGTAATTCTACCGTTTGATTTAGGTGGAACGGTGAGATTACTTTTGGTAAAAATTTAGGATTGGTCCGTAGAACAACCTTATTTTTGTGTATTTGAATAAATGGTTCTTGAATGGTAAATGCTTGAATCTCACTCACTCTTCTTAGAGATGTGATGGCAATTAAAAATGCAACTTTCCACGTTAAGTATTGCATTTCACAAGAGTGCATGGGCTCAAAAGGTGGACCCATGAGTCGTGTTAGGACAATGTTGAGGTTCCATGAAGGAACTGGTGGTATTCTTGGTGGTATAATTCTCTTTAGGCCTATCATAAACGCCTTTATGACTGGTATCCTAAACAATGAAATTGAGTGCGTAATTTGTAGGTAAGCAGAAATTGCCGTAAGATGTATTTTAATGGAAGAGAAAGCTAGGTTAGATTTTTGCAAATGTAGTAAGTATCCTACTATTTCTTTTGCAGATGCGTGTAAAGGTTGAATTTGATTATTATGGCAGTAATAAACAAATCTTTTCCACTTATTTGCATAGCAGTGTCTAGTGGTAGGTTTTCTAGCTTGTTTTATGACCTCCATACATTCCTGTGTGAGGTCTAAGTGCCCGAATTCTAGGATTTCAGGAGCCAAATTGCTAGATTCAACGATGCTGGATTTGGATGTCGGATCTGTTGTTTGTGTTGTGTTAACAGATCTGGTCTGTTGGGTAGTTTGACATGAGGTACTACTGAAAGGTCTAGTAGTGTTGTGTACCAAGGTTGCCTTGCCCATGTTGGTGCTATTAGTATGAGTTTGAGTTTGTTTTGACTCAACCTGTTTACTAGATATGGAAGGAAAGGTAGAGGGGGAAAAGCGTACGCAAATATCCCTGACCAGTTCATCCATAGAGCATTGCCTTGGGATTGATCTTGTGGGTACCTGGATGCGAAGTTTTGGCATTTTGAGTTTTCTTTTGTTGCAAATAGATCTATTTGAGGTGTTCCCCAAATTTGAAAGTAATTGTTTAGTATTTGGGGGTGAATTTCCCATTCGTGGGTTTGTTGGTGATCTCGAGAGAGATTGTCTGCCAACTGGTTCTGAATCCCTGGAATAAATTGTGCTATTAGGCGAATGTGGTTGTGAATCGCCCAATGCCATATTTTTTGTGTTAGGAGGCACAACTGTGTCGAGTGTGTCCCTCCTTGTTTGTTTAGATAATACATTGTTGTCATGTTGTCTGTTTTGACAAGAATGTATTTTTGGGTTATTATGGGTTGAAATGCTTTCAGCGCTAGAAATACTGCTAACAGTTCTAAGTGATTTATGTGAAACTGCCTCTGATGTATGTCCCATTGTCCTTGGATGCTGTGTTGATGTGTTGATTGAGGTGTGCTCCCCACCCTGTCATGGAAGCATCCGTCGTTATGACGTATTGTGGCACTGGGTCTTGGAAAGGCCGCCCTCTGTTTAAATTTGTACTGTTCCACCATAGAAGCGAGATGTATGTTTGGCGGTCTATCAACACCAGATCTAGAAGTTGACCCTGTGCTTGTGACCATTGTGATGCTAGGCACTGTTGTAAGGGCCGCATGTGCAATCTTGCGTTTGGGACAATGGCTATGCATGAAGACATCATGCCTAGGAGTTTCATTACCATTTTGACTTGTATCTTTTGTGTTGGATACATGGCCTGTATTACCTTGTGAAATGTTTGAACCCTTTGTGGACTTGGAGTGGCAATCCCTTTTGCTGTGTTGATTGTCGCTCCTAAGTATTGCTGTGTTTGACACGGCAAAAGGTGTGACTTCGCGTAGTTGATCGAGAAACCTAGCCTGTGAAGTGTCTGTATGACGTAGTTTGTGTGCTGTGAACATTGTCTTAGCGTGTTGGTTTTGATTAACCAGTCGTCTAAGTACGGGAACACATGTATTTGCTGCCTTCTGATATGTGCAGCTACTACTGCCAGGCATTTTGTAAAAACTCTTGGCGCAGTTGTTATTCCGAATGGCAACACTTTGAATTGGTAATGTATTCCTTGGAATACGAACCTTAGGTATTTCCTGTGTGAAGGATGTATTGGTATATGGAAATACGCATCTTTTAGATCTAATGTTGTCATGTAGTCTTGCTGTTTGAGCAGTGGGATTACGTCTTGTAACGTGACCATGTGAAAGTGGTCTGATTTGATGTAGGTATTTAGTGTTCTGAGATCTAGTATTGGTCTCATAGTTTTGTCCTTTTTGGGTATTAGAAAGTACAGTGAGTAAACTCCTGTGTTTTTCTGTTGAATTGGAACTAATTCTATTGCGTCCTTTTGTAGCAATGCTTGAACTTCTAGTCCTAGAAGATCTATATGTTGTTTTGACATATTGTGTGTTTTCGGTGGGACGTTTGGAGGGAATTGGCGAAATTCTATGCAATAACCATGCTGGATAATTGCTAAGACCCAAGTGTCTGTTGTTATTTCCTCCCAAAGTTTGTAAAATTGGCTTAGTCTTCCCCCCACAGGTGTTATGTGATGGGGGTGTGTGACTTGTGAGTCACTGCTTATTTTGAGGGGTTTTGGGGCCTTGGAATTTTCCTCTATTTTTTGGGAATTGGCCCCCTCTAAATTGCCCCCGAAAACCTCCCCTTTGATATTGACCCTGGTAGGTAGGCCTTGTTTGTGAGGTTGTGGTTTCTGTGGGTTGACCTCGAAACCCTCCCCTAAAAGGTGTCTTCCGAAATGTGCCTCTGCTCTGCGGGGAGTAGAGTGCGCCCATGGCTTTGGCTGTATCGGTGTCCTTTTTGAGTTTTTCGATGGCAGTGTCTACCTCCGGCCCAAACAATTGCTGTTCATTAAACGGCATATTGAGCACAGCCTGCTGGATTTCCGGTTTGAACCCAGAAGTGCGCAGCCATGCATGCCTTCGTATTGTGACTGCAGTGTTTATTGTCCTTGCAGCTGTATCTGCTGCATCCATGGAAGACCGTATCTGATTATTTGAGATACTTTGTCCCTCTTCCACCACCTGTTGTGCTCTTTTTTGGAACTCCTTGGGTAAGTGTTCGATGAAATGTTGCATTTCATCCCAGTGAGCCCTGTCGTATTTTGCCAAAAGTGCTTGTGAATTGGCAATACGCCACTGATTTGCTGCTTGTGCTGCAACCCTTTTTCCCCGCAGCATCAAATTTGCGGCTCTCCTTGTCTGGAGGTGGTGCGTCGCCTGAGGTATGAGAGTTGGCTCTCTTACGAGCTGCCCCCACAACTACTGAGTCTGGTGTTAGTTGTGTTGTAATATATATTGGATCTGTGGGCGGTGGCTTATATTTTTTCTCCACCCTTGGAGTTATGGCTCTGCCTTTAACTGGATCCTGAAAAATTTGTTTTGAATGTCTTAGCATTCCTGGGAGCATGGGAAGGCATTGATACTGGCTATGGGTGGAGGATAGGGTGTTAAAGAGAAAGTCATCCTCAATTGGTTCCGAATGTAAGGAGACATTGTGAAACTCGGCTGCCCTTGCGACCACCTGTGTATAGGATGTACTGTCCTCAGGTGGTGACGGTTTCGTAGGATAAGAGTCTGGGCTATTGTCAGACACTGGAGCATCGTAGAGGTCCCATGCATCGGGATCATCCTGACTCATTGTGGTATGAGCTGGAGAGTGCATCAGTGGTGGAGTTGTTGCTGGTGATGCATGTATTGATGGTGGTGGAGACGGTGGTGGGGTTGTTTTCCTTGACACCTTTGCTTGTGGTTGCTTGTCCTTTTGTTGAAAGGCAAGTTTCCTTTTTATTTTGATTGGGGGAAGAGTGGTTATCTTCCCTGTGTCCTCATGAATATGGAGCCTTCTTTGCGTGTAGTCAGGCTCTACAGCTTGGAGCTCCTCTCCAAATCTGTGTAATTGGGAGGTTAATCCTTGTTCCTCTGTATAGGAACTAGTTTTCGGGTCCGAGGGTGGCTGTTTCGGAACCGAAACCTTTTCGGAAGTCTTTTTAGGCTCCGAAGAAACCTTCTTTGTTTTCGGCGTGGTGTCTCGGTGCCGAAATTCTTCGGTGCCGCTGTCTCTGTGCCGAAGGTTGCTGTGTGGCGGTATCTCGACCGGAGTCGGATGACTTCGACACCAGCATGGCCTTTTTCGGTGCCTTGGATCGGTCACCTAGTTTTCGGGTTAAGCCATGGCCTGTTGGCGGTGGCGTCCCCTGGGCTTTTGTGGACTTCTCGTGAGTCTTGATTTTCGACGTCTTACTCACGGTTTGGTGTGTTTCTTCGGCGTCGAGTTCTTCAGAATTCGACTCGCGGATGGAGAAAGCTTCTTCTTCCTCCTTGAAACAATCTTGACCTGTCGGCGTGGACGCCATTTGTAGTCTCCTGGCTCTTCGGTCTCTCAGCATCTTCCTCGACCGAAACGCTCAACAGGCTTCACAAGTATCCTCCTTGTGCTCGGGGGACAAGCACAAGTTACAGACCAGATGGTGATCCGTATACGGATACTTGTGATGGCATTTTGGCAGAAGCGGAATGGGGTCCGTTCCATGAGCCTTGAAGTCGCACGTGGCCGGGCCGACCAGGCACCGACGGGGGATCGAAAAAACCCCAAAGGGCCACCGGAGCTCTTCAGAATTCGGTGTCGATTTGTTCTAACTAACCCGATACCGAACGCAAACAATACCGACGTTTTTTCCGAGATTCTAACTAACTTTCCGACCCGAAACACGGAGCGAAAAGGAACACGTCCGAACCCGATGGCGGAAAAAAAACAATCTAAGATGGAGTCGACGCCCATGCGCAATGGACTCGAAATGGGAGGAGTCCCTCGGTCTCGTGACTCGAAAAGACTTCTTCGAAGAAAAACAACTTGTAACACTCCGAGCCCAACACCAGATGGCGGACTGTGCACAGCATGTGTATCTGCAGCTACACATGCCATCGAACATATATATATATACACACACATACATATACACACACATCTGGCCTAAACGTACAAGTTACTTACCATTGGTAATGATATATCTGGTAGACACATATTCTAGTTGCAGATTCCTTACCTTTGGATTTCCCCAGGCGTCAGACTGGATCCGGAGATTTTTCTTGAAGCAGTACCTCTGTTCCAGGTGGTGTTGGTCGACTCCGCAGGCGTCACTGGTGTCGTGTTTGCCATGATGACGTTGCGGTCATATATAGGCGCCACCCTGGTGTGCTGACGTCAGTTTCTTTTCAGGACTTTTCACTCCAGTAGTGTGGAGCCATGAAGAACACTGAGAGTGGTGCGCCAAAACTAGGGCCCTTAAGGGGAAGTTCCTGTCCCTAGAAATCAGTTTGCAGTGCGGGGAGGATGGGCGGGTCGGTAAGGAGTCTGCAACTAGAGACTTCTAGTTGCAGATTCCTTACCTTTGAATAGATTCCGAGCAATACATCCCAGAGGTGGGCTGCAAACCAAGATCACACCAAGAAGTCCTGCAGGACCGAACAGCCAAAGTAGCACAATAAGGTATGTTAATAGCAGGTTTAGATCCCCTTGGGGCATGATGAATGGGATAGGAGGAAAGAGATGTGTAAGACCTTTAAGAAACCTTCCAACTATAGAGGATTTAAATAAGGAAGGCTGATCTGGTAACCTCAAGAAGCAGATATAGCAGAAAGATATCCGTCAAGAGTGCCCAGGGTGGAAACCTGCTGGGCAAGTGAAAGAATAAAGCAGAGGACTTAAGAAAGAGGAGCAGATAGAGGATCAACAGATTAGTCGATGCACCATGCCACAAATTTCTTTGTATACGTTTTTGTTTGGGGGACGCCTGGCTGCCAAGATAACATTACAGACTTCAGGTGGCAGGTCAAAAGACGTCAACTGTCGCCGCTAAATCTCCAGGCAAAGAGGTGGAGGGTGGACAGGTTCCGATGGAGGACCCTCCCCTGCTGCTGCGACAGAAGATTCTCCCGAAGAGGCAGTCTGATCGGAGGAGCAATGGCCATGCTCAACAGCTCGGGATACCAGACTCTTCATGCCCAGTCCGGAGCCACCAGTATAACTTGGGCCCGGTCTTGTCTGATCTCCTTCAGACCTCTGAGCAGAAGTGGTATGGGCAGAAAGGCGTACAGGAGGCCTGAATTCCACTTGTGACGAAAGGCGTCGCTGAGCAAGTGCCGCCTTGGAAACTCCAATACGCAAAACAGCTGACATTGCACGCTCTCTACGGAGGCGAACAAGTCTAACCAAGGTTCTCCCCACCTTGTGCCACCTCCGGACAGACACGCCATTCGTGATCGACCACACATCGTCGGCTGAGTTAATCTGCTCTGGCATTCAAGGAGCCCACCAGGTGTTAAACCACCAGGGAAATGCCCTGATGTTCCAACCAAACCCAGATGCGAAGAGCCTCTTGATAAATGGTCCACGACCCCACTCCGCCTTGTTTGTTGCAGTACCACATGACGGTGGTGTTGTCTGTGAACAGTTGCACTGGTTTCCCCTTGAGAGAGGGAAGGAATGCTTTCAATGCTAGTCGAATCGCTCCAGATGGTTGATATGGAGCCCGGTTTCGCCGGAGGCCAGAGGCCTCTGACCACCGCCTCTCCCATGTGGCTGCCCCATCCCAGGAGTGATGCATCTGTCATGACTAAGATCTGGTTGGGGAAAGGAGAGGTATCTGCCCTTGATCTAATCCTGATTCGTTAGCCACCACTTCAGGTCTCTCGCAGTTCCTTCCGAGATCTGGACCTTGTCGGAGAGATTCCCCTGATGCTGCGCCCACTGGAACTTCAGGTCCCACTGCAGAGCCTGCATATACCATCTGGCCTTTTGACCTAGCAGGATGCAGGAAGCTATGAGGCCCAGCAGCCTCAGGGTCATTCTCACCAAAATCCAGGACAGAGGCTGAAACATCAGTATCATTGCTCGAATATCCTGGACTCGCTTTTTGGGAGGATATGCCCGAAACTGCACTGTATCCAGAACAGCTCCGATGAAAGGGAGCGTCTGAGAAGGAGTCCGTGTGACTTCGGCACGTTGATAGTGAACCCCAGCGAATGCAAAAGGTTCGCCGCAGTCTGGAGGTGGGAGAGGACTGTCTGGGGTGAGTTCGCCTTCGACAGACAATCGTCGAGGTAGGGGAAGACAGGGACCCCTAACCTGCGCAGATGAGCTGCCACCACTACCATCACTTTTGTGAACACCCGAGGGGCACTGGTAAGGCCAAAGGGGAGCACTGTAAACGCAAAGTGCTCATGACCTACCACGAATAGTAGGAAACCTCTGTAGGCCAGCAAGACGGGAATGTGGAAGTATGCGTCTTGCAAGTCCAACGCTACCATCCAGTCTCCGGGATCAAGGGCAGATAGGACCTGAGCCAATGTCAACATTTTGAACTTCTCGTTTTTGAGGAAGAGGTTGAGGGACCGAAGATCTAATATATGAAAAAGACCCATGTCCTTTTTCAGCACCAGAAAGTAGCGGGAATAGCAACCAAGACCTACTTCTGACAACGGAACCCTCTCTATAGCTCCTTTGGCCAAAAGGGGTTGGACTTCCTCGTGGAGAAGTGCCATATGATCCTCCGATATTCAGTTGCATGAAGGTGGCATGGCTGGAGGAGGTGTCTCGAAGGGGAGGGAGTAGCCCCTTTGAACAATTTGGAGGGCCTACCTGTTCGAGGTAATGGATTGCCATTGGGGCAGGTGATGGCTAATCCTGCTGCCAACCGGTTCCTGGTGCACCCACAGACTAGGAAGGTTTGGAGGCTGAGGAGGGGGTGGGGTGGACTGGGTGACCCGCTGGCTCCCTGATCCCCAGGGGCGTGGGATCCTGAGGCTGCACAGGGGCTATACAGCATGCACGGGTCAATGGCTGGGGGGGGAGGGGGGTCAGAGGACGCGGTTGGGTGCCCCTTTCGTAGCTACGAAAGGTGGACTGCTGGGGGTCTAGAAGCGGGTGCGAAGCCAAGGGACCATGCTGTGGCTTGGGAATCCTTAAAGCGCTCGAGCGCCGAGTCCGCCTTGTCCGATTGCTGGACATCCCCTGAAAAATCAGATGTTCTCAGCCAGGCGTGGCGTTTCAATGCCACTGTTGATGCAACCGATCTGCCCAGAGGGTTGGTCGGATCTAGTCCACAACAAATTATCAACTTCGCTGCATCCCTCCCCTCTGTTACGGCTTGGGAAAGGATAGTCTGGGCCTCCTCCGGAATTCTAGGCAACACTTGCGCGACCGTATCCCAGAGAGTATGGGAACAGCGGCCCAAAAGGCATGCGGTGTTCACGGACCACAGCGCTAGACTGTTGGAAGAAAACAACTTCTTCCCCAAATTGTCCAGTCTTTTTGATTCCCTATCCGGGGGTGCGGAAGGGAATGTGCCTAATGAAGAGGAAGCCTGGATGACAAGGCTCTCAGGTGTGAGATGTGGGGTGTTGGGTGAGGAATTTCGGGTCTGTCGGGGCAGGACGATTGCAGCGGTCAATCGTCCTATTCACAGGAGCCCCTGTGCTGGGTCTGGACCAAGTACCCAAAAGGACGTCTGTCAGTGCCTCATTAAAGGGAAGAAGTGGTTCGGAAGAGGAAGACCCCGGCTGAAGCACGTTGGTAAGGATATTAGGCCTAACCTCCAAAGAAGGTAGCTCGAGGTCCAGAACCTCACCTGCCCTTCTCTCCACCATGGAGCCATGGTAGGAGGAGAGAGCATACCAGTGTCAGGGGAGGTGTCTAGACTACTGGCATCACCCAAATCCTGCACCCAGTCCATTTGGAGGTCAAGCTGGTCTTCCATAGGGTTTCTCCCCGAATCCATACCCATAGAGCCTGGATCAACCCTAGGCCCAGGAGAGCCCATAGAGAACTGAATTGGCGTGGAGCGACGTAGTTCTGGCTCAGGGTCGTCGGGTACGAGGATGGGATCAATGCCGATTGAAAGCCCAACCGACATCGAGAGCATCTACGTCTGACCCGACGCAGGGGAAGGTTGATGTGGCACGACCGGCGTCGGGACGGATCCGCAATTGGATGCGGAGGACACTTCCGGAGCCGTGTCCGAAGCTGACGACTGCGAACCTGAGGGGGTCCCCACCAACTCACCTGTACCCGAGGGCCCTGAAGGTGGGTCGGTCTGCCCAAAAATGAGGCGCATTGCCTCATAAAATTCTTTGAGCTGGGCAGTGGTGGCTCCAGCGAAGTCGGGGAAGCACGGGCCGACCCAGGTGAAGGCTCCGACAACACGGAGGCCTAGAGCGTCGATGCTCTTCCCGCTCTGCATCATCCGAGAGATGGGGTGAAGTCGAAGAACGCTTGTCCTTCTTCAACTTCTTCTTTTTGTGACCCGAATCTCCCGATGACTTTGAGGACAAAGAGTGTAGGCTGCCATGAGCTTTAAGGACCGCTCCCTCAAAGCTTTCGGGTTCAAGGCCCGACACTCGGAGCGCGACTGCAGGTCGTGATCGCGCTCCAGGCACCAAAGAAACACGAGGTGCGGCTCCGTCACCGACATCGTTCGGTGACAGGAGTCGAAGGGCTTGAATCCGGTCTTGCAGGACATCCCTCGATGCATCCACAAACTCGTCAAAAGAATTAAACAAAAGTGTTGACGTAGTCAATGACTGAGGTAGCTCTCTCCGGATCTGCGCGTAGACTGGCGCGGAAAGAAAAGAACTGACGTCAGCGTGCCGGGGTGGCGCCTATACATGACTGCGATGTCATCACAGTGAATACGATGCCAGCGACGCCTGTGGAGTCGACTGACAACACCTGACAGCGCACAGAGTTACTGCTCGAAGAAAAATCTCCGGATCCAGTCTGACTCTTGGGGAAATTCAAAGGTAAGGAATCCGCAACTAGAAGTCTCTATCAGATACCTCTTTTTTCTGCTAAGCAATGCATACAAAGACTGAAATACATATTAGCTTCTTGTCTTGAGGCGGTACTAAGCTCTACAGCCTTAAATAATGGGAACATATTCACCCTCAAGTTCAAACGTTCAAAACTGTCAATGCTTCCAACAGCATTTTTGTCAAATTCTGCAGGGCGGCCAGGGAAGTTAATCTACTAAAAATGTAATGCTAAAGGTTCATCCACCATACGAGATAGTGTTTCCAACTGTGACACTTAGTGCCACAATAACGTAAGGCTGGATACCTGATTTGGGTGATTAGTTAAGAGACTAAGGCCCTCATTACAACCGTGGCGGTAAATGCCACTTTCTGCCGTGCAGAAGACAGCCAACATACCGCTGCGGCCGCGGAATTCCGCTACAGGTATCACGACCCACATCTCGTAATCCGCCACAATACAGACACCCACACAAGTCCGCCACACCAAAGGTCAATGATAAACTGGCGATACCAAAACTTACACGGTCACGCCAACAAGAATACGCCCACAGTATCACGACCCACGAATCAACCCGGCGGTCATTCAACCGCGGTAAACCATTGGCGGTACACACCGCTGCGCTCAAAATACACAAACATTTACAAAACACAACCACATTGGACAATTCAAATACACACACCTGATACACATACACACACCACACCCACACACCCAATCCAATATAATGCACACATCCACATCACCCACAAACCCTTACCACCAACATTTTTAAAGAAGGCCAGAGAAAGAAACTACCTAAAACAACACCAGCATACACAGACACACAACACCATCACTTACGCAACAACCATGCACCTCAAACAAAACACACCAACACATCCCCTCACACATCACAACCGACACCACCTCATGGCACCTCAAAGACACCCCAGATTCTCTGAGGAGGAGCTAAGGGTCATGGTGAGGAAATCGTCCGGGTAGAGCCACAGCTATTCGGATCACAGGTGCAGCAGACAGCCATTGCAAGGAAGATGGAGCTATGGCGTAGAATTGTCGACAGGGTTAACGCAGTAGGACAGCATCCAAGAAAACGTGATGACATCAGGAAGAGGTGGAACGACTTACGGGGGAAGGTACGTTCCGTGGTATCCAGATACCATATTGCTGTACAAAGGACTGGCGGTGGACCCCTACCTCCTCCCCCACAACTAACAACATGGGAGGAGCAAGTCTTGGCGATCATGCATCCTGAGGGCCTCGCAGGAGTAGCAGGAGGACTGGACTCTGGTAAGGCAAATCTTTACTACTTTATACCCCCACCCCACCTGCATGCCATTACATACCCCCACCCTTACCCTCACACCCATCACCCCAACAACCCACAGATACCCACAGATACCCACTAACACAACTCACACATCCCAAAACCAAGCCCTGCATGTAACACCAATGCATGAACACCCATCACCAAAGCATGTCCAGTACAGAGACTCACTCATGCCCCAAAATCACCAATCACACAAGGGCCACGGCAATAATGCAAGCACAGGAGTAGAGGGTCACTCACCCATTGCACAAGATGGCACACACAGATACAATAACTATGCATTTACACCCCAACAGGACCCCTACCCAACGTCACCGGACAAGAGGTGCAAGACATATCCAGTCCCCCACAGAAGAGCCCCACAGTGATGACAGCAGCTCTGCGCTCCTGGGTCAAGATGACCAGCCCGGCCCATCAGGGACCTCAGGACAGTCAGTTCCCCTGACACAGTCACAAACCACCACTGAACCTCCCCCCTCAGGAAACACCACCACAGCACCCGCCCAGCGGGCCCATACCTCTGTCTCCAGGACATGTCAATCAGCAGTGTGTCCACCACTACAGGAACAACAGGACACCAGCACCCCACCCCATGCAGATGGAGAACCACCCCGCAAACGGTCCCTAAGATCCAGGAACAAGACAGAGAACATTGCCAGGACCCCTGCCAGGAAATAAGACCCCCCTGAATGTCACCCTTCTGTCCCACTATGTCACCCTGTCCACCTTAAAATGCCATTGCTCCCCTACCTATGCCCCTTTGGACAATGCACCTGTGAAACAAATAGACTGGACACTGCCATGGACATTCCTCAATCATCACCACAGCCCATTTTACAACCCCCTCCACTTATTTGCACAGAAATAAACACACTTCAATCACAAAATAATCTGGAGTCAGTCTGTGCTTTCACAAATGTGTAAATGCAATATCTCTGGAATATAGCAATGTCAATGTACTTGTTCACATACCAATTATAACACAGCTGTAGGCCAGCAGTAAGCATAGCAGAGGGCACAAAGTGGGACCCGTATCTTTGAAATGGAAAGGCAAAGTGACAAGTCAGGGTCCATACACTGAGTGAAAATGACAGACTTATGCTAGCTCCAACAATAGTATGAGATGTGGGAAGCAGTTACATCTTCTTACCTGTGTCTCACTGGAGGTATTGCATGATGATGCTGTTTCGGTTGTCGATATCCTCTTCTTCTGCCTCCTCTTCTTCACTGTCAACAGGCTCCACAGCTGCCACAAGACCACCATCTGCCCCATCCTCCTGCAGAAAAGGCACCTGGCGTCGCAAAGCCAGGTTGTGCAGCATACAGCAGGCCACGATTATCTGGCACACCTTCTTCAGTGAGTAGTATAGGGAGCCACCTGTCAGATGGAGGCATCGGAATCTGGCCTTCAGGAGGCCGAAGGTGCGTTCTATAATCCTCCTAGTTTGCCCATGTGCCTCATTGTAGCGTTCCTCTGCCCTGGTCCTGGGTTTCCTCACTGGGGTCAGTAGCCATGACAGGTTGGAGTAACCAGAGTCACCTGCAAATGTCGAGGGACACACTAACCCTTAGGGACAACCCCATACCCAGACACCTATATCAATGGTATTGGGACCTTGGGCTCACCTATTAGCCACACACAGTGCCTCTGGAGTTGCCCCATCACATAAGGGATGCTGCTATTTCTCAAAATGTAAGCGTCATGCATTGAGCCGGGATACTTGGCATTGACATGGGAGATGTACTGGTCTGCCAAACACACCATCTGCTCATTCATCGAATGGTAGCTTTTCCGGTTTCTGTACACCTGTTCATACCTGTGGGGGGTACGGTGGGCGGGGACAAATGCCACATGTGTACCATCAATGGCACCAGTGATGTTGGGATATGTCCCAGGGCATAGAAGTCACCTTTCATTGTGGGCAAATCCTCCACCTGAGGGAAAACGATGTAGCTGCGCAGGGCAGATAACACTTTGGACAACACATTCGAGAACATTTGCTGGGACATCCCTCATGCCATGGCTACTGTTGTTTAAAAAGACCCACTGACCAGGAAATGGAGTACAGACAGGACCTGCACTACATGGGGGATTCCTGTGGGATGGCGGATAGCTGAAATCATGTCTGGCTCAAACTGGGCACACAGTTCCTGGATTGTTGCTCGATCAAGTCTGTATGTGATTATGATGTGTCTCTCTTCCATTGTCGACAGGTCCCCCAGGGGTCTGTAAACAGAGGATGCCGCCATCTCATCACCTGCCCCAGCAGACGTGCCCTATGGAGGATAACAACGAGCAGAGAGTCATCCAACACTGAGGTATCACAATGTGTTATTTGCAGAAACGTTTGTAATTCGCAATGTCCCGGTATATGTCTATATTCCCGGCCTAGATAGGTGTGACGCAGTTTTTATCCATCCCATGTGGCCCCCTGAAATGCCGGTTGCCTGACCTGTAAGGTGGGACAAGGGGAAATGAGGTAACTGCGCTGGCGTTGTACACCGTCGCAGTGGGCGGTCAAAGACCGCCACGCAATTCAGCATTGGTTAACATTGGGCCCTATGGGTCCCAGGAACCAATGACGAAGTATGCCGGCGGTGACGGTATGCACCGCCGCGGACGGGGGCGCCATTTTCTTAACGTTCACTCACTTGATACCTGACCTTCAACAGGAGAGGACCTACACTGCAAGTGCTGCTGTGACCTGTGTCTGGAAGCGACGATGGCTACAGTGTCTGGGGAAAGGGCCCCTGCCTTCACTTCGGAGGAGTTGGAGAAACTAGTGGATGGGGTCCTCCCCCAGTACACACAATTGTACGGTCCTCCAGACAAACATGTGAGTACACTGTGAGCATGCTGCATGGGCAATGCCTGTCTGGACTGGTGTGGATGGAAGATACATGGGGGGGGCGGGGCTTAGGCCTGCATGTGCGGATGTTGAGTGTATGTGCGTCAGGGCATGGGTGGGAACTGGTGGGCAATGAGTATGACGGTCCGGACGTGTGAGTAATTTTCCTTCCCCCTGTACCATTCCTCTAGGTCAGCGCCCACCAGAAGAAGGGTATTTGGCGTGTCATCGCCAAGGATGTCCGGACCCTGGGGGTCTACCACAGAGGGAGCACCACTGCCGTAAAAGATGGGAGGACCTGAGCCGCTGGAGCAAGAAGACGGCGGAGGCCCAGCTGGTGATGGCCTCCCACCGTAGAAGTGGTGCCCGTTGCACCATGACCCCCTTGATGTACCGGATCCTGGCGGTGGCCTATCCGGGGTTGGATGGGTGCTTGAGGGCATCACAGCAGCCACAAGGGGTTGAGTACACTCTCATTCAGCTGACTCCGCGCATTACGAGGTGTATGGGTGGGGGAGGTGGTCAGTGGGCTCCTCTAGGCCAGGGCGAACTTGATAGGCAAGGTCAATTGTGAGGCAGGCTCTGTGGCACCCCAACCCCACTAGTGGTAATAGCCATCTACGCCTAGTTAGGCTCCTGTGACTTCCAGGTGTGCAGCAATTGGGCTTAGGCCTCTTCCCCCATGGGCATGTGAATTTGCTAGGAATTGTTAGTGCATGGCGTAGTGCTGAGGGCTGCTCCCTGTGTGTTGTGTCTGCCGACAGTAGTGGTGTTACATGCACTGAACATGTTTTTCTTATGTCTTCCCCCCCTTTTTGTTGTCTCCCTGTTCTTGTGTGCAAAAGCATCATCAGGCGGAGGAGCAGTGGCACTGGGGCAGGAGGGAGCTGCAACCCACTCTGCCCTTGAGGGTGAATGTACGGAGTCTAAAGGCACCAGTGGGACGGAGGGCGAGGGGAGCTCCACGACAGGGACAGGAGCATACACCAGTGACAGCGACTCTTCCTCTGATGGGAGCTCACTTGCGGTGTTGGGCACCTCTGTACAGGTATAGCCGCCACCCCCCCTACCAGCACCGCCCTCCCAGCAGACCCTCAGTGTGTGTCCCGTGCCTGCTCACCCAGGAGGGTGGGCATCTCCTTCGCCCCAGGCACCTCAGGCCCTGCCCCAGTCAGCCCTGCTGCCCTCAGTGAGGAGGCTATTGACCTCCTGAGATCCCTCACTGTTGGGCAAGCTACCATTTTGAATGCCATCCAGGGTGTTGAGAGGCATTTGCAACAAACAAATGCATACCTGGAGGGCATTCATTCTGGGCAGGCGGCCTAACAGAGAGCATTTCAGGCTCTGGCCTCAGCACTGATGGCAGCCATTGTCCCTCTGACCAGCCTCTCCCTCCAACTTCCGCTACCCAGACCCAATCCCCTGTACCTCAGCCTATCCTACAACCAACAAACGTTATTGAATGCACATGCAGTAATAGCCCCTCGATTTACAATGTCAAGAAATCATGAGAAATGCTAATACCAAACAGAATATAGCCAAATAGCCAAATTCATGGACCACAGTTGAAACAAAAAATATCGACTTGATGATAAGACAAGAGTTCACAAAAATTATTTTAGTAGCTTCTACTACTGTGCCCAGTCTGACAAATGCAAAAGACCAGAGAGGTGGGTAGTTGTGATGGAAATGTTTTCTTGTGACACACAATCATTCAGTCAAAGAGACAGAAAACCATGCTGAATTTTTTTTTTTTTTTAAACATTTTTATAACTATCCTTATTCCAATTGAAAATATTCTTAAATATTTATTTTGTAACTGAATGACATACTTATAAGTACAATAATGGTACAATGCTTCATAACTCTGCTCCTGTGATCTGTGATATCTCATTATCTGTGATACATCATGCTCCAATTCGATTGTTCATTACAAATGGCACAAACAGATGCAATACTGCCTTTAGAAAAATAACTTTATAATTATAGTACTTACTTTCATGAACCCTTCACTTTTCAATTTGTGGAGTTTTGAAGCTGCATTATGAAGTCTTTTTCTTTGGGAGTTTAGGATGGAGTCCATGACTTGCCACCATGTACGGCAATTCCAGATAATTGCAAGGCCAACAGCACAGGCAATTGAAATCAGAATGGCATTTATAGTCATATTCTTTGACTCCACATGAAAAATAGCTAACAGTATGACTCCAGCCGTAATGCAGAAAAGTATGAAGATGCAAATCACAAATGATGGGAGACAGCAGGTCTTCTTCCATTTCTTTTTACCTAAAATCATTTAAACAAGCAAGTTAATACTTTTTTTTTCAATGTATAGTTTTTATTGGCATTTGTACATTATCAACACAATACGATAACACAGATCAGCATGGCAACTGACATTATGCATGATACAGACAACCAGCAACAAGTGTGGACCCACCCCACCCCACTTCCCTACATCTTATATCCAAATGATCCATCAGCACCCCGAGGGTTTAATCATGCTGAATTGCCACAACCGTCCCTTCCATATCAACCTACCCCACTCACTGAGTCCTCCGCCCCTCCATAAGGACTTTCCCCTACTGTCCATGGACTCCTGATGGGCTAGTCTCCGATGGGTCCTACAGATCAGTCAGTATGGCTGCCCAGCCCCGCAAATCATCAGTAAGTTTAGTGTCCCCACGGGTCTTACACATTTGCCACTCCCCTGCATTCTCCCATTCAGTCATGTCCTTCTTCCATTCGGATAGCACTGGGGGCGTTGGGGACAATCATCATATAGCTAATCTCCACTTGGCCACTGTGAGCCCCAACAAAAACAACTTCCTGCTCAGTTTCTTTTTAATCGGGACCCGACCCAATACACATTGCCCTATATCTCTAGGGGTGGTCCAGACAGTAGCCCCATTGAAAGCGGCCAGAATCTCGTCCCAGTAGCCTATCACATCTGGGCACGGCCATATCATATGAATGACGTCCACATCCAAGTATCCACACCTTGGACAGGAAAAGGGTCTCACAGGATGTATTGTGCTAAGGTCTTAGGACACAAATACACCTGATGTATAGCGCTAAACTGTGTCAGTTTAAAACGGGCATTAGATGACGCCGTTCAAACCCTCTCATAAATGGTGACCCTGTCCTTCGGCGTCAACGAAGCATACAGCAGAGCTTGTGATTTATTTTGCACTGGGAGCTCCGCTGCCGGCAGGTCCTCTCTTAGTGCTGTATAAAGGTGTGACACCAATCTACACCCTTCCCCTAAGTTTAACAGGGCTCCCAAGAACCGAGACTCCGGAGGAGTCTCTGGAAACGATGGCCAAATTGTTCGGGCAGTCGCTGAAATATTGGAGTATTGGAGGAACAGCCTTATGTCTAGACTGAATGAGGTCAGGGCGCCAGGTAGAGTAACGAACCAGCCATCGGGATAGATGTCTCCAAAGGTTTCACATCCTCCTTCGCACCACCGGACCACAGACATCGATCTGGGAGAAGGGGCTAAAGGCCCATAGTAGCGTATCAAAGGCGAAAGGCACCTGTTGCAGCACCCCTTTAACCGCTCGCTCCCATATCACGCAGACCTGTCAGACTACGGCAGGTGCCCCAGCAGGAACTCCAGAACCCATCACTAAGAGTTGAGGTAGAGAAAATTCATTCACCATAAGTGCCTGCCAGCAGACGTGTTTCCCAATTCTCACTGTCAGCAAACCACTGTACTGCACGTTTCAGCTGTGCAGCAAAGTAATATAATTCTAAATGAGGCAGCTCAAGTCCCCCTTTAACCCAGGTTCGCCTAAATGATGAAAGGCTTACCTGTTTTCTCCCCGACGCCCATAGCAACTTGAAGATTAATGTATCCAGTTCTGTAAATACCTTCCTGGAGATCTTGTATAGTATCCCCTTAAATATATATAAGCAACGGGTTATAATACAAGCATTTTGACTAACACCACTTTACCCATTACAGACAGGTGTAGAGTGTTCCACAATTTTATGGAGGATTACAATTTCCCCAGTACCCTCTCCATATTAAGGTCCCCGAAACAGTGTGTGCTGTGGGCCAGCCCGATTCCTAAACATTTAATATTGTCAGTTACCCAGGGGATGTATGTCTGAGGGAGAGCATCCAAGGGCCTATTAACCAGCCCTCCCATGGTCAACAACCTAGATTTAGCACGGTTAACATCAAGGCATGAGAATTCACCAAACTCGTTCAGTAGTGCCAGTAGAATGGGGACCAAATATTCAGGGTGTCTCGGATAGAGCATGGTGTCATCAGCATATAGGAAGATCACGTGCGTGCGTTCACCAACCTGTGGTTGTAAGGCCACTCGGAGTTGACAAGCCAAAGGTTCCTTAGCCAAAGCGAACAGTGTAGGAAAATGCCTCTGATGGCATGGTTACCCCCTAACTTTTTGCCTTTTGTTGATGCTAGTTATGATTGAAAGTGTGCTGGGACCCTGCTAACTAGGCCCCAGCACCAGTGTTCTTTCCCTAAACTGTACCTTTGTTCCCACAATCGGCACAGCCCTGGCACACAGGTAAGTCCCTTGTAAATGGTACCCCTGGTACCAAGGGCCCTGTGACCAGAGAAGGTCTCTAAGGGCTGCAGCATGTATTATGCCTCCCTGGGGATCCCTCACTCAGCACATGCACACTGCCTCACAGCTTGTGTGTGCTGGTGGGGAGAAAAAGACTATGTCGACATGGCACTCCCCTCAGGGTGCCATGCCCACCTCTCACTGCCTGCGGCATAGGTAAGTCACACCTCTAGCAGGCCTTACAGCCCTAAGGCAGGGTGCACTATACCACAGGTGAGGGCATAGCTGCATGAGCAGTATGCTCCTACAGTGCCTAAGCAAATTCTTAGACATTTTGAGTGCAGTGTATATGGTCTGGGAGTCTGTCAAACACGAACTCCACAGTTCTGTAATGGCTACACTGAATACTGGGAAGTTTGGTATCAAACTTCTCAGCACAATAAATCCACACTGATGCCAGTGTGGGAATTATTGAGAAATGCACACAGAGGGCATCTTAGAGATGCCCCCTGTATACCAGCCCAACTACTAGTGCTAGGCTGACCAGTTTCTGCCAGCCTGCCACATCCGGACGGGAACAAAGCCTGTACTGGGTGGAGGTGCTTCACACCTCCCCCTGCAGGAAATGTAACACCTGGCAGTGAGCCTCATAAGCTCAAGCCTGGTGTTACAGCGCCCCAGGGCACTCCAGCTAGTGGAGATGCCTGCCCCTCCAGACACAGCCCCCACTTTTGGCGGCAAGTCCGGAGGAGATAATGAGAAAAACAAGGAGCCACCCCTCAAGTAGGAAAAGCCCCTAAGGTGTCCTGAGCTGAAGTGACCCCTGCCTTAGGAAATCTTCCATCTTGTTTTGGAGGATTCCCCCCAATAGGATTAGGGATGTGTTCCCCTCCCCACAGGGAGGAGGCACAAAGAGGGTGTAGCCCCCCTCAAGGACAGTAGCCATTGGCTACTGCCCCCAGACCTAAACACACCCCTAAATTGAGTATTTAGGGGCGACCCCGAACCCAGGAAATCTGATTTCTGCAACCTGAAACAAGAAGAAGGACTGCTGACCTGAAAGCCTCGCAGAGACGATGCAGACGAAAACGGACTTGGCCCCCAGCCCTACTGGCCTGTCTCCAGTATCAAAGAACCTGCACAGTGACGCATCCAGTGGGACCAGAGACCTCTGAGGACTGACCTGCACCCAAAAGACCAAGAAACTCCCGTGGACAGCGGCTCTGTCCAAGAAACCAAGAAACTACAACAAAGAAACCATCTTTAAAGGGACTCCCCCAGCGACGCCTGCCGAGAGGATCCAGAGGCTCCCCTGACCGCGACTGCCCAGTGACAAAGAAACCAGAAGCACTGCACCCGCAGCCACCAAGCCTGAGAGAAACCAACTACCGGTGCAGGAGTGACTAGTGGGAGCCCCTCACCTGTGTCTGTTTGGGACCTCCCCACCCCCCCTCCCCCCGGTGCTCTACAAAACCCCCCTGGTCTGCTTCCCGAGGACACAGGTACTTACCTGCTAGCAGACTGGAACCGGAGCACCCCTATTCTCTATCGCCACCTATGCTATTTGGGCCCTACTTTGACTTCTGCACCTGACCGGCCCTGTGTTGCTGGTGCTGGGTGTTTGGGGTTAACTTGAACCCCCAACGGTGAGCTGCCTATGCCCTGGAGACTGAACTTGTAAGTGCTTTACTTACCTGAGAAACTAACCAATACTTATCTCCCCCAGAAACTGTTGATTTTTGCACTGTCTACTTTTAAAATAGCTATTTGCCATTTTTGCCAAACCTGTGTACACTACTGTTTTAATTCAAAGTTCCATATTTACCTATGTCAAGTACCTTACATTTTATGTACTTACTTGAATTCTGAATCTTGTGGTTCTAAAATAAATTAAGAAAATAATATTTTTCTATATAAAAAAACCTATTGGCCTGGAGTTAAGTCTTTGAGTGTGTGGTCTCATTTATTGCATGTGTGTGTACAACAAATTCTTAACAATACCCTCTGTTAAGCCTACTGCTCAACCACACTACCACAAAATAGAGCATTAGTATTATCTAATTTTGCCACTATAAACCTCTAAGGACCCCTTGGACTCTGTGCACACTATCTCCCATTTTGAGATAGTATATACAGAGCAACTTCCTCCAAACAGCAAAAGAGACAAGGGTCACCCCTGCAGGGTGCCACGATGCAGAGAGATTCTACTGGATATTATGCCCTACCCTCTGACTCTAGCCAAGGGCTGTGCATAGAGCAATCAAACCCATCGTGTGAAGGTGCCCCCGATGCCCGCCTCGCGCAGGACACCACATAAGAAATCCCAAGATAAGGAATCAAAGGCTTGTTTGATACCTAGGAGGACCAGCACATATGGGTCCTCCCTAGAAGCAAGGACATGCCAGACCAGCGCGAGTCTCCGAAAATTATAGATATATTTCTGCATGGAATAAATCCACATTGATCCTGATGTATTAGGTGGGGTAGGAGTTGCTCCGCCAGGACCAGGCTCAGAATCTTTATGTCGACATTAAGCATGGAAAGGGGACGGTACGAGGCAAGCTCCTCTGGATCCCTGTCGGGCATGGGGAGCATCACCACAACAGCTTTCCAACTAGAAGTATGTCCTTCTATGTCCTTCTCGATGTCATCACATAGACTTCCAGAGGTTTTTCAACCACCACCCCTGCCCCAGGCTAATATAGTTCTGCAGGCAATCAATCGCTACCTGGGGCTTTAACTGTTTTCAACAACTGTATGGCCTTCATTATCTCCTCCTTAGGGAGGTAAACTTTCCCTTTCTTCCCTAGTCAGGAAAGGTACCTCCAGTCCCTCCAAGTACTGTGATCTCATCTGTGCCGAACAAGGCTCCGGACTGGCATAGAGTGTCTCCAAATGCAAGTCAACTGCCTTGGTTATGCCTTGTTGTGTACAGACCCTGACCCCTGACTTGTCATGGATCCCTATCAATGGAGGAGCCCACGTTTCGTTGATGAGGAGAGCGGGAAGCATCCTACCCGCCTAATCTCCTTCTATATAGAGCCGCTGCCGATAACTTGTGCAAACAAATTTGTCCAAAAAATCCCAAGTTTCTAAAAGCTCCCGCTTACATTCCTTCCACTCCGTTAGCATCTGCTGGCGTTCTATTACCATATTCTCCAGAGTGCCAAATCACTATTCGACTGAATCTAGGGATCTGGACAGTTGTTTCTTCACCCTGTATGTTACTTTGAAACACTCCCCTTGCAGCACCACCTTCATAGTGTCCCACTCTACTCCCCTTGTCGACGCACCACCCCAGTTTTCTGCAAAAGTAATGATCAATTGACTCTCGCTTCTTCTAAACACACCCATTAATGTTTTAAAGTGAAACTTGTGGGGCTATTTATACCGTTGAAGACGATAAGCTTTTTAAAAATTAGAATGATAACATACAAAAATACATAACATTGATGAAGTTCACAAACCAATGAAATTAAGCAATAAATTAAATTCTAAATGACATGGTGCAAAATATTCCTGAAAGCAAGTAGATACCGATAATGGCAAACTCCTACCCAACTCTATCTCACCAAGCCATAATTTACTTCTGCAGCTTATTCGGACTGAGTAAATTAAAGGAATTCCTAGCATGCATTGGCTTGTCTAAGGATTCCATATGTTTGCCATAAACATCTCATGGACGCATATCTTCTGCATTAAAAAAATAAAATTAAAAAAATAGTTTGATTTTTCACATTAACAACGATCAACAACGCAAGTACGTCTGCATCCAAGCACAAGGGTTTGAGTAAGAGATGACAGTAGTATAGTAGTCCCCATTCCATTAGGGTAGCATACAAACAGCTCTGCAAGGCACAGAAAACATCGTACAAGTGAACGGTAGAAGGGAAATTTAATCCATAGCAGCCCAGAGGCGAGAAACCCCCAAGCAACACCCCAGGAGCGTTCAATCGAGGAGTCCATCACAGTTCTTCCAGGGCACCCAAATGTGCTAATTTATGGGGAGACCCATTCGCTTTGTATACCAGTTTCTCCATTGCAGCACAGTAGTCCACGCCCTGCACCATTCAAGCCACGGTGTGCTGATTTGTCTCTCAAGTGCCAGACTAGGTCCTGTTTGGCTACCATGTACCCCGTGGCCAGGAGGAAGCGTATGGCACAGGTCTCTCCCATCCTATCCCTGATCCACATCAGCATAATTTTGGCAACCAGTTCCAACCTGCGGCTGACAACCAACCCAATTCCGCTGTTAACCCTCAGCCAGTTTCCCCTCACTAGGAGACACTCCTACAGCACGTTATAGAGAGCTCAGGGACTGATGACAGCGGAAACACTCTGGCCCTGCTGTGCACCAGAGCTTCTAAGGGGAACAATAGATCCAATGGAAAATTTTGAATTGTATAAGCTGCAAGTGCATGGAATGGCTAGTTTGCGTGAGGCTGTCACCTTTGCCCATTCTCCATCATCTAGAGTGCCCACATTTTTTCCCAGCCAGCCTTAAGGGCAAGCAAGGGGTCAGGCATGTTGACCACCAGGGACTTATGGAGATGCAAGATGCCACCCCAGCTAACCAGTTAGTTAGTAACAAGTTTGCAGTCAAGAGGGCTAAATTCTGGGACGGAGCCAAATCGCTCGCTGAATTTGTTAAGGGCATGACACAGCTGGAGATATCTGTAGAACTAGGATGGGTGTAGGCTAAACTCCACTGCAAGCACCTGAAAGAATTTCATATGTCCCCTATCCCAGATTCCCCTAGAGTAGATATACCAATAAGGTCCCAGATACCAAAGACGGTCAAGCTGGTGGATTCAGACAACCATGTTGCATGCCAGAGGGGTGTTGCCTCGGTCAAGGTGCCAAACCATTTCATGTGTCATAGGGCTATGTACCAACACTAAAAGAGAATTCGGCTGATGGATGGTAGTGAGTGAGGGGGTGATATGCTATACAGTAGCATGAGTAACCCCATGAGGATGCAGTAGCTCCAACTCCAGCCTACACGCTGGATAATACCTATCTGCATGGAACAAGTCACTGATAGTGACCCCACGCAAGACCTACTGGCTTTCTCCATGTTTTTTTTTTTGTTTTGTTTTTTAGACATGCTGCACAGCATGTGCAGCATGGCGTAAAGCAAACTAAAGTCAAGGGAAAACAAGCATTTGCAATAGGTCTCGCATTTGCTTGAGTTAGAGCTATTGGTGTTGTAAATGCATAACTGGACTTTTATTGGCACATAAATTGATCAACCTTGCCGCATAATTTGGTCCCCTCTGCAACATAGTTCCAGTGACCCAGCATATAACTAAGGAACTTCCATATACCTTCTTCCTCTATATGCAGCAAAAAATTAAAATATTGCCATTATTTACTCAAAGTAGGAGTCCCTTTCAACCCACAGCAACTCAACTATTCAGAACTTTTTTTTTTGCTAAAAAAAAGTATGGAACTACTCCGCTCAAATCAATACAGTTTGGGAATGTCGTTTCCCCACCCACTCCAACCTTTGATACAAGGTTCAACACAGTACAACTTCTGGTTACCCGTGTGACAATGGAGATGAGCAGTAACAGTACAACTACACCGGAGTACAGGTAACCTTGGGAGACAGCGTCGCTGAACTGTGGTTAAGTGGTTACCAGGTAACAGTAATCTGCATACTTATCTTGCCACTGGAGTATACAGCTTATTGGGAAGAAGCCGAGCAGATGACCCCTGACTTTCACGCATCCACGCATCCTGTCCAGGTTTGATTTCTGGTAATTTCGCCCTATCTCTGTAAATGGACACACAAAACTACAAGTACCAGAATGCACAAACACAAGCATGAACAAGGTACTCATACGGGAACACGGGAAACTTAGTGTCTCTAGCAAAGGAAAACTCCTCGAATGAGAAAATAGAGGAAGACACCGTAGTTTCTCACCCAGAGCGCCTCCTACAATACTCTGTCCCTGTGCTCCAGACATAGCTGTGACTGACCCTGCAGTATAGCATTGATGAAGTCACCACACATCTCAAACACCTCCCCAAGGAGCTGATTGTTGTAGAAGTGCACCTGGGGGTCTCGCTCAGTGGGTGTCTCCACTCCCTCTTCCTGTGGTGCAGCCATACCGCCCACTGGCATCCCCAGAACAGTCCCGGGATTGCCACTATTTTCTTCTTTCAGGAACAAGTCCCCCAAACCTGAAGCTCTGGGCAGTGTGCATGCCTTTCCGGCCCTCTTCAAGTGTAAACACAGCCCTGGGGGGACCAAAGTTCCTCAGCAGAAACTTGTCATTTAACTTAATCGCACATAAAGAACACTGTGGATTTAGAAAATATTGAAATGTGGGATTACATCATGCGTGTTGTTTTCGTTTACTTTGCAAAGCACATGCAGATTGTTGCTTGAGAGGGAATGCGTTTTTAAGGTATTTGTAAAATATTTGTAGGTATTAAACACATTTAACTAAAAAGATTTATATACAATACATATATAAATTAAAACGCATCGTTTTAGGTCACTTTGCTTAGCTACCAAGTTTTCTGATTGCTTATGTGTGACATTTTCAAGGTTTCCATGTACTTATCAGTGGTCGAAGTGCATTAAAACAATCAACGACGTGGGAAGTGTGGTGGGGACGGGCAGACATGAACACGAAACTCAGGAACGGGCGAGAGGTGCTGGGGGACGGCAGTGGGAGCCGATTCAAAGCACCGTGGCCAAAGTAGTTAGCTCACAGTAAAAAAATATTGGCAATCGTGCAATAATCCATGTAACGGGGTCAGTCTGCAAGGAGGTAACAAAACCGGACCAAGGCGAGACAAACGTAAAGCATTTACCAATAACATCAAGGGATTTTTGAAAGGCACGCCCACAAACAAGAGGAAGTGATGGGCGTGAGATGGGCGTGGTTAAAAGCCCCCATATAGATAGCAGGTCGGAAAAGCAGCGCTTGCCCGCTGCTATGCTCGACCTAAAAACGGCATAAGGTGGCCAGTGTTGACCGTGTCACAGTGCTTTTTTAACCCATGCTCCATAGCAGCCCAAACTGCTATGCAATATGTTGAAAAAAAGCAGACGAGGAAGCAACACAAGGGAGGCGCGGTGATGGGAACAGCAATAACGGACAGCAGGGGGAAAGGGGTATGGGAATGTACATCCACTGTTGCAGGTTTGATCTACTGGTGAAATCCCTTCACTGTAGAAAGTTATTTGTGAATAGAGTCCTTGATTCCTAGCTCCCTTAAGCAATCAATTATGTTACAGTCGGGCAGTTTCAACAACCAGAGCACATTTCTTAACAACTTATTTGAAAATGTATCCCGGAATGGTAGAACCAATGTCTATTCGAAGTGATTATGTAAAGATCTGCAAATACATGAGGCCCAAATCATAAATGTTTTTCTATACATGTAAGTTATACAGGTGCTTGCCAAAAATATATTTGCGAGGGAAGATACTTAATCTTGATTCCCAGAATCAGCACAAATGTACCCTCTGCTAGGTTTCTGGGCATTTCTGGTTGGGCATGCCTCCAAAACTGAGTCATGTACACACTCAAATGTGGGGGTGTCCAGGTACCGCTCGCAGATAAGGTAGGGCCAGCAGGCAGGGACGGAATGTTCCCATATTTCACGGGGGTGTAGGCGATGGGGGTTTCTCCATGGAAAAATATTTCCCAGCTGGAGAACTACAAATGAAAGTTAAATGTGTAAATACATATTGTGTTCCACTGAAATAGGCACATTTTTCCTGATGGAACAGATTTCCAGTGTGTGCATTTTAGCTCACGGCGTGTGCAGTTGGCATACGTTTTCTACCAGGCTCCTTTGGCAAATCCCAGATGATTTCCACCAAGCCACATAAGCGAGTTGAGCTTAAAACATCTTAAATAAGAGTGCAGTGCCAATTATATAAAGTTCGAAGCAAACATAACAAATTAAACAAAAATAACTTTTGGAAAGTAACTTAGTTTTGAAAAGGATAAAAACACTATCATGTTCAGAGGAGGCATTTTTCTTTTTTAAACACATTCAAGAGCAGCGTGAACTTAAAGTCAAGGGAAAAAGAGCTATGGCACCCAGCACTGACCACGTCTGGAGTTTTTTTTCTCAGAATCTTTTTAATAAAAGTTTTGGTGGGACATAAGACAAGCAAAGCATCATAAAACAGAGATGCCATTGCAAATGTAAGAGTCAATAACATGATACTTACACAGTGAGCCTACAAGCTCCTTGACAGTTGACAATGCAACGAGCTGACAAATTGACATTTGCCAAGCGCATGTATTGTGCAACACTTGACAAAAATAGACACTAGAATAGAACACATGAACAAAACCAGGCAGGCCATCCATAGGTCGCTATATGGAATTAGTCCATCAGGTGTACAAGGAATGGTGTGTAATGTGGATGGAGTGTCGGATCATGGAGGGGTGGGTGTAGGGGAGACAGATTACTATTGTAAGGGCATGTGGAGACGTCAGTGCTCTATCGTGGCAGGTTAAAACAGGTGAATTTGAGGCATGTAAAGTGAAGCAGAGGGCACCATAGAGTTTGGAATTTGGCCTCCGTTTGGTGGAGACAATGTCTCTCTATATACATATATAGCGGAATAATGCATAGCATGTAAATCTGTAGATAAGTCCATAGCCATAATCATTCACTAGTCACCATAACCTCAGCCCTGCTGTAAGAGTATAAGCTTTGCCATAATCTGAAAAGTAAAATACGAGCAGTATTTTTAGTGGAAAACATTCAGCCCAATCAAATCATGTACTGAGGGGAACCAACATGAAGATGGCACCTAAACACTTCGCTCAGTGGTACTTTGAAGCTTTTTTTGTTGATTTTATACGATCAACCAACAGCTGCACTGACAAGTCAGATCCAACCTAAAAATGCATGTAGATTAGTTTAACCCTGGGCATCCCATACTGCTCTCAAACAAAAAACAGCACTCTGAGGTCTAAAGTTAATTATGAAGGTGACAGAACCGCAATACTTTTCTCATGACTGCCTGCATCCCATCTGTTCTGCTGCCCCCCCAAAAACAGACATAGTAAATTATCTAGTTATCTGAGAGACTTTAACAGCATTACAACGCCATGTGTGTGCCCCCAAAAGTTCAAGCTTAGGCTGTCATACTGCTGCAGGGTCTGGAAGCTGGATAACCAAACACAGTAATCACAGCTTTGAGGAGGGAAAAAGTACATTTTTCTGGGGAAGCACACAACTTCTGATCTAAGATAACGCCCAAACTTTTCACTTAATTTTTTAGTACAGGGTGTTCCCTCAATGCCAGTGGCCAACTTATTTGTTGTAGGGGGGGTGGCTTGTTGCCCATTTTCATTACTTCTGTTTTTTCTCCATTCAACTTAAGGCAGCTATCATCCATCCTTTTGCAACTTTAGACAACCAACTACTGAGTGTAGTGGAAGTAGCCGCAGTATGCTGAGATAGTGTAACAATTAACTGCATGTCATCAGCATAAGATACTATTGAAAGTCGACTTGCGTCAATGATATTTGCCAGTGGCTGTACATAAATATTAAACAGCGTGGGGCTAACTGAAGAACCATAGGGAACACCACACTTCAACTGGTGGACTGAGGAGTAGAAGAATCCCTCACAGACTTAAAAGCTCCTCCCATTAAGGAAAAAAGCCAACAAGCTTATGGCCACGCCTGCTATCCCCGCACACTCCAAACACTGCCTCATGTGAAACCTTGTCGAAGGCTGCACCCAAATTGAGGAGTATGAGAGCTACCAAGCCACCTGCATCCAGCGTTAATTTCAAATCCTCTATTGCCCTCAAGAGAGCGACTTCTGTACTGTGATTTGAGCGAAAACCTGTCTGGATCGAATGAAAACACTGATTAGATTTTTAAAAAATCAGTCAGTTTACTGTTAATAAACTTTCCCAAGCTCTTGTTTGGACCTGGGAGAAGAGATGTTGGTCTGTAGATCTCAACCGCTAGAGGGTGTAATGAAGATTTAATAGGGGGCGAATAATGGCATGTTTCCAATCATTCGGAACACAGCCACTTGCAAGTGATAAATTGAATAAGTCTGATAGAGCTGTCACCATAACATCACCCCTTGATTAAAATATCTATTTGAGCTGGATCTGAAGGAGATCCTGATTTAACAGATTTAGCTATAATGACTACTTCCTCTTTCTTTATTATAGGAATCCTCCCGGGTATTCAAATTTGATCCCTCAGCATGATGCACCTCCGACCCAACTGCAAATGAGTCATATATATTGTTCACTTTCTCCAGAAAGTACCTTGCTAATGACTCTTACGACTCATCTGACATAGCCACCCCTGCCCCATGTGTGCTACCTTCCAGAAAGTTTTCTACAATGTGGAAAATTTCTCTAGTGGCATTAAGAGTAGTGCTAACCCTATTTGCAAGGTTGTTTATTTGGGCCTTTTGAACAGCGTGTTGGCATGTCATTATCAGAACTTTAGATTTAGGCTTTTCTTACTCATTCTTACATTCTTTTTTGTTCTCTTAAATCTATAGAGAACCAGCTTAACTTATATGCAGGTTTTGATTTTTTATGCGTGACCAGAGGAACTATCATGTCCAGTGTCTTAATGACTCAGTCCTTTATCACTTTGTATCTCAAAGAGGCATAGTTTTCTTTCAGCACGCCTTCCCAAACTGCAGGGAGGAATTTTGTAGTGCATGCTCCCATCTATCTACATGTAGTTTAAACCACCAGTGAGATTTTTCACACATGCCAGGGTTAGGCACTACTACCTGAGGGACTGTAATGTTAAATGGAATAATGTAGTGTTCTGACCACACAATTTGTATAGGCAGCTCCACTTTTAAATTTTCCATATTAGAAAATATGGTATGTAGTGTATGCCCCTTAATGTGTGTTGATAAGCTTACTAATTGCATTATCTGGAATATTTCCAAGTCCTTTAAAAGTTATAGACTACATGAGAAGACATCTCTTCTATATGCATGTTTAGATCACCTAACAAAATAACATTTGGAAACTGGAGACAGAATGTAGCTACTAATCCAGGCACCGTCTTTCCAAAATCTGCTGTGGGGCCAGGAGGGAGGTAGATCAGCAAAAGTAAAAGTCTGGGGAAATTTAATAGAGAATAAAAGGCTATCACAGCCCAGGAAAATATTAGGAGTACATTTACCTTCCAGTGATTGATTAGTAATGATAGCAACCCCTATTACTAACTTCCCTTCCTGATCACATCTATTTATCTGATATCCAGCATGCAACGCCATAACATCTAGCTCAGTACCCTCCTTAAGCCATATTTCAGTAAGAAAAACTATTTCCGGAGAAGAATCCGCCAGAAGCGTAAACACATCCCATTTGTGCTAAGGGAGTGACCTGTAATTAACTAAGAAAATGTTTACCGCACATCTTTTGCGATCTCCTTCAATACCTACATAGAATCTGTCAGGTTCCCAGTGAGATTTCAGATCCGACTACAGTGATTGTATGTGCCATCTTGCATGGTTGGCAGGCAGGATGCAGGAGCTTGGCAGACCAAGAAGCCTCAGAGTGATGCTCACTGGGACCCAGGAGAGAGGATGAAACATCGGAATAATTGTCCTGGACTCATTGTTCTGGAGGAAAGCCCCAAAAGTGCACCATATCCAGTATGGCTCAGATGAAAAGGAAGCCTTGTTGAAATAATTAGGTGTGACTTTGGCAGGTTGATTGCAAACACCAACAATGTCAAGAGATTTGCAATTGTGTGGAGGTGGCTGACAGATGACTAGGGTGAGCCCACCTTCTACAGCATGTCGTCAAAGTAGGGGAGGACTGATAGCCCCTAACTCCGATGACGGGAAGCGACCAACGCCATCACCTTTGTGATCACTTGATGGAGGACTGGTGAGTCTGAAAGGGAGCACAGCAAACTGAAAGTGCTTGTGGCCCTCTTAAAGCGCAGATAGCACCCGTAGTCCTGCAGTACAGGGATGTGAAAATAGGTGTGCTGCAGTTCGAACACCATTGTCCAGTTAACCGGATCCAGGGCAAACCAAAGCCCGCATGAGTGTCTTTAATTTGTCATTATATAGGAAGGCGTTAAGGAATCAAAGGTCTAGAATACGACGAAAGTCCCTGTCCTTCCACACAAGGACGTAGCAGGAATAACATCCAGCCCCTACTGCCAAAGCGGGTACCCTCTCTATGCCTCCTTTGGACAAAAGAGCCTGCACCTCCTGGAGTAAGATGGTCTTCCGAAAGCTGATCTAATGCAGGTAGCAGCCCCGGTGGGTCATAAACAAATGGCAGGAAATAAACCCATTAGAAAATTTGTAAGACTCATCTGTCGGACAAACAAGTTACTTACCTTCAGTAACGCATTATCTGGTGGAGACAGGATCTGGCCACAGATTCCTCACTTTAGAATCTTACCCAGGTATGAGCCTGGATCTGGAAACTTTTTTCCCATAACACGTCAGTGTGTCGGAAGAGGGCGCCGCATAACTCCACACTGATACCGTCCACCAGATGTGACATCATCTGAGTCCCTAAACCACCTCACCAATGCTAGTGCCTTATGGGACTGTTTTCCACACTCAAAACGTGGATCCACATATGGAAACTGCCTATTGAAACAGTGTGCTAGCACAAAAGACACTCCTGTGTCAAATAATCACAGAATTCTTAATTCAAAGTGTTGATTTCCATAACCAAATTTTCTGAGAATCCTTATGAAGAAATGTCTTTGAAAAGAGATAAAACAATATACTGACACTCCAAGGAGCTGTTAATATTACATGTTCCCTATAAGGGATACTACAATAAATCCATAATCTCACAGGTTAGAAAACTAACCCTCTGAAGAGAGAGCAACTTTGCACCCCGAAATGAAGGTGTAATAGCTCACAAGTTAAGGAATTCCAACTGTGCACATAATTATGCATGCTCACCGGCATACAAGCAGATACTCCACTTAAAGTATGGTATACACCATGAAAATAACAACTCTTGAGCACAAGCTCTTTTTCAAAGTAAAGTAAACAATATCACCTCTATGTCAGGTGTATTAAAAAGAGATACCCCCTAGGAAGCTGTTATTGACAAACTTGTAGTGGAAAGCCACCACTTTTACTAATAACAATAATGTACGTAGTCTTGAAATATCTGGCATGAAAAGCACCATAGGATTCCAGGGCACTATACATCCAACAAATATTGTCAATTTAAGGGATAATAACACCTGCCTAAAGCAGGAACACCCACCAAGGACCACTATTCGGTGGACAGACATAGAACTGAAAAAGCCTCAAGCCCTGCCGAACCATGGTTCATCTGTGAAATCAGTAAAGATCAAAGGGCAGAAAGGAACCAAGCTAATTCGCTGCAACACTCCTAAACTTTTAAAGCTGAGTCTGCCTGTGCACCAAATAAATGGGCACCATCACACTGCAAAACAATCAATGTGGCTTGAACTGGCTCTGAAAACCCAGCGATACGTAACCAGGCATGCCGATGTCGCGCGAATGAGGAAGTCAAAACTCGACCAACAGTGTCAGTAGTATCCATACCACAGCGAATGATTAGTTTAGCTGCTTGCTCGTCATCTTGAATCATGGGGAGGAGTGTCCCTGATATCTTCCGGAAGCACAGGCAAGATGTTTCACAATGAGCCCCATAATGAATGAGAGAAACATCCAAGAATGCAAGATGTATTTACAGAACGTTGAGCAGAACTGGTGGAGGAAAAAATATGCCTGCCACAGACGTCTAGACTCCTGGAATCCCTTTCAGGTGGGGCATGCGGAAGAAACTCAATATCATGGGAGATCAAAGTGGCCTGTACCACTAAACTTCAATAAGCAGGATGTCTTGGGAAACAAGCCGGATTCACTAGCAGCAGGTTGGTGCCTGTGAGCTATAACCCGATCAACAGGGGCTTCTTAATCAGGCTTAGCCTAAGCCCCCAACAAAACATCATGCAGGGCTTTGCTGTAAGGAAGCATTGTTTCAACCCCTGTTTGACCTTGATGGAGGAAATCAATTAGAGGATCCAACGTTAATTTCACTGAAGGAAATGGTAGATCCAAAACTACAGCAACCCTTCTCAGCATGTCAGCAAGAGAGGAGTTTGCCTCTGTAGCAAGTCATGGGGGGAAAGTCGGCCTGAGGTTGGGGAAGAATCCAAGCCACTGCCCACAGTTAATTCAGCTAGCCAACTGTCCTCTCTATGAGGCTGATGAATGTCCAACTCCTCTACCACTTCTCCACCATATCCCTCAGAAGGATAAACATGAGGGGTCTCTCCAGAATTTGGAAGCAGATCATGGATAACTGGCATGACTGGTGCCATAAGTGATGTCGACAAGCGTCCAGAAGGCGATTCCTCTACGTCGATTGTGACTTCAGACAGAGATAGGATTTCGACTTTGATCGGCGACACCAGTGGAGTCACCAGAGTAGGCTGATCGAATACAGACTGCAAAGGTGGAAATCCCAAAGGAACGACCAGCAACGTAATGGCTCTGTCAACTGATGCTGAAGGCCTAACTGAAGACAAGGTCGAACCTGCTGGCGTGGACACAGCCAAGGCACTTTGCAGCTCCATGGGACCCACAGGTGCTTTAGAGGAAGGTGATTCACTAAAGACAGCGTGAAAGGACATGTAATACTCACACATCTAGTTTAGAGTTGCCCCAGCCACTGAAAAGGAAGGGAGACGTGGGGGAGACTCTGACCTCGACTCCTCAACCGAGGAATGGTGGGAGGCCACATGTAGTGAAGTCAGTCACTTCCCTGACTTCGACTGCTTGTGCTGAGACTTACCTCTTGACGTCGATGTAGAATGGAATCCACGAGAACGACTCCTTGAACGGGCCCGCGATCGGGCATCAGTATTAGAAGAGGACCCTGGACAACGGGAAGTCCGGGACAGCTCCGACATCCACGCCACCAGAAGCTTCATTTGCTGTTCATAAAGAGCTTTTGCCCGAGGTTGATGACAGAAGTTGCACTCTTCAGCATCATTGTGCTTGCCCAGGCACCACATACAAATCAAGTGGAGGGTCCTTAGCCGACATTCACAGGACCCACAGGGTTTGAACCCCAAAGACATGGACAATAAAAAGCACACTGTTCCAATGAAGAAAACATCGAAGTAGGCCGAAAACAGCCTATCTAACCATTACAGGATTTGGGTTGCAAGCGTGGAAAAGAAGGAACTTATGTCAGTGCGTCAGTGATGGGTTTATATTGACTCCACTACGCCACATCCAGTGGACGATGTCAATACGGAGTCATACGACACCCTCTTCCGACACACTATGGGGGGAAAAAAGTTTCCGTATCCAGGCTTGCGCCTTGGGAAGATTCTAAAGTAAGGAATCTGCGGCTAGATGTCTCAATGAGATATAATGTGTTGTTACACCTAAAACAAGTGCCGTACCCTGCATCCAACCAGATTGTTGTTTGCCAAAAAGGGTGTGGTAAAGAAGTTTTGGGTCATTGCCAGAGGGGGAGGAATTTGGGACATATTCTGCCTTTTATGCCCAGGTGGAAAGGGCTGGAATGCATACTGTACAGGTGGTGGGACTTGACTGTCAACATAACAAGCCCCAGGCATATTCATAAAAGGAAGTAACTGTTGAGAGGGGATTGCCGAACTGGAACCGAAAGGCCTAAAGAGCCATGGCCCGGTTTTCCTCAAAATGCTACCTGGCAGAATATGTATTTTCACCAAACATACGAAGGGAATGTCTATCAAGAATGCCGGGACACCCTTGGAAAACCCTGTGGATCTCATTCATGTGTGGTGCCAGAGCACCACACTCGTTCTAATTGATCTTCCTAGACAGTCTGTGGGTGCTAGGCCCTAGGGTAGGGTTCTGCAAAGTCAATCCTGGAGAGCCGGGTCCATGCCAGATTTTTAGCATATCCATATTTAGAAACAAGATGTTTCAGGAATCTACATTTTTCTAATTGTGGATATGCTAAAAACCTGGCATGGACCCGGCTCTCCAGGATCAACTTTGCAGAACCCAGCCCTAGGGGATTACAAACTTGGCTGCATACCAGCCATCTTGAATGGTCCGGGTGAAAAAAGCAAGCGAGTCCACTGGCACTGCCGGCAAGATTTTACTAACCATTACCCACAGAGTGGGGGACTAGTGGTCAAGGAGGCAACTGGTGTTGACAGGCCTCAAAGCAAGGCTTGCAGAGGAAAACATTATTCTGCTGGTGGATGCCTGCACCACCAAACTCTCAGGAGTCAGATGCTGGGTTATGAAATCCAGTTCGTCTGGGGATGGTCTATGGCAATGGACAGCTTGTCAGTTGGCCTGGAGGCCAAAGTATAGTTTGGTCCAAGTGCCCAACAGCATGTCAGAGGGCCTCTTTTGAAAGGCAGGAGGGGGTTCAGTCGGAGCCTGGCCAGCCTGCAAGACCTCATTCAACATATTAGTTTTACCTCTATAGTGGCGAAGTGGAGGTGAAGGAAATCAGCAACAATTCTAATTACCATTAGGAGCAGTGTACTTTCCTTCTGTTGCTGATCCAAGGCAGTGGGACACCAACCCAGTATCAAGCAAAGTGTCTAACCCACTGGCTTTTTGCAGGTCCACGTACCAATTTTCCTTGTCATAAATTGGGGCAAACTTTTCACCAAACGCTCCATTGTCATCCCCACATGGCTGGCTTTGGTCAGAGTCCAAGCCAAACATTTTAGTGTAGTGTTTGCACTCAGTTGTGCAGCAGTGTAATCATTTCAGAGCTTGATGGATTAGGGCATGAATCAGGGTGCAGCCTCGGCTGGGGTTGAGACAAGTTGGCTCTGAGTCACGTACCAAAATAGGATGAGGCTCTTCCTGCAGCGCTAGCAGCGTTAGTGCCAACATCGATGTTCGAGGGACTGACAGAGATTTTAGAGCTCGAACCAGTCAGAACCGATGTCAGTATAGAACCCAAAGTAGGCTCAAGGGGCTCAGATGGAATGGAGGATGGATCAGCCAGCAGCAATTTGATTGGAGTCCCTACTGACCTGCCGAGGCAGAGGGAGCAGGAAGCATGCCAAAGATGTGAAATGTAAAAGTCTTGCACCTGCTGTGACAACTCTAACAGACCCAGCAACTTGAGGTATATCAGGACAAAGCATAGAATCAGCTCCTCACTGAAATGGGAGTGAGAATGTGCAGAGTGAGCCGTGATGCCCTTTGAAGTTCTCTGCAGGAAGAGAGGCGGAAAGGGGCAAAGTCCCGCTCAGGCTTCTTATGTTTGTTCTTGGTTTTACCCAAAGTCCTCAACCACAACGAAGATCTGCCACAGGAAATACTTCAGGAGAGGGTCTGCACTCTTGACCGCAGCCTGGAGCAGGACTTGTGTGGAATCTTGCAGTTCTTTGCCACATAGAGCTTCATTTTGCATTCTCAGGTGGCTTTTGGATTCATCTGGGTGCAGGTGTTGGAATCATGCTTTAAACCCAAACACCAGAGGCATACCTCGTGAGGATCAGCCCTAACCCCTGACAACCAGCAAGTCTCCAACTTACCCTTAAAACAGCCAATACTAAGCTAGAATCCATCTCTCATCTCAGCCAGACCTTTTAGCTGCTTACCTGCTTACTGTCCCCTGGTGCTGCCAAGTAGAGAAAGCTGGAACCAGTGTGCACTTACCTGAAAGGTCAGTTTCTCAACCACAACTTCCTTTGTCTTGACCACGGCTTCAGTGACTAGCTCAACTATGTGCAGCACCTTTTAGCACAAGCACGCTGAAAAAAGATGCCAGTAAGCAGTGCCTTGGATTTAAAGCAGCCACTTCAATACTAACACTGCAGCAACTGTTTTCATATCTGCCAGAAGCTTCACTTCATCTTCCTCATGAATCACCACTCTCCGCTCAATAGTCAGTCGACAGTTGTCCGAGAATCATAAGTCAACAAGAAATCCAAAGAGAGCTGCATCAACCAGCACTAATTCAGAGCAGGAGCTATAGAAAATGAAGATCTAGCAAGTAGCATTCTTGCCATTCTTACTCAAGTCAATGACGGTCCATTGCTTTAAGAGGCATATTAAACCGCACTGAGAGTAAATGTGACAGCACGAGATTTGTACCCAAAGCTACCACTTTGTATAGCTTCCAAGCAACAGTGATGTCAAGAGTATCCAAGGAGTCCGGTTCCCAAAGCCAACAATGTCAAAGTTGGAAATCTATGACTGTTCAGTAGCTCCAATGTTTGGTAAGACTTAGCACCTTTTCTAGGACACATAGAAAATCATATTGTAGTCCTGTAACTCTATGTAAGTTTCTAGGAGTACTCCAATGTGCAGAAGTTACACCAGATGGAGGGTACTATATGAGTAAATGACAGGGAAATGTGCATTAGCACACGTTTGTTTATTCCACCAATTGGAAAAATATTTCTCTGTGGAGCAAATCCATCCCAATCACTTATTCCACTCTGGCTCTTTTGCATGTTTTCTCGGGTTTAAAACCACTAGCAAACTGTTTATGAACACTCAGAACTGGAGAATCAGATGGTGGAAGTTACTCTCACAAACTACATGTTGTAATACCCAAGTAGAACTTAAAAATAGAAAAAAACGATTGTGAACTGAGCTCTCAGAATGAAAAAAGAGATTAAAAAAATGTTTTAGGAGCTTCCAAAGCACACATTTTAAAAACGGATGGAAGCGAGCAATGCATGCTCTGAAACACAAAATATAATTACATCCGTAATTGAAGAGATCTGCATTTCTGACATCGAAACGTATATTCACTAAAACTGCATTACTTAACCTTAGCATTACTTAAAAGACATGTTTCTCTCTTGTTTTTAAGAGATTGTACCAATTACAAAAGAATATTACTTCGATTGTATTACCCATTATTGATTGCAGAAGGAAATCTATTAGTTAACCTGATTAAAGGAATAATTGTGTTGATTACTCTGAACAAATACACAAAAAGTGTGGATTATTTTACCCTGCATTAAAATAAAAATCAAGCTCACTCTGATTACTTAACCATACATTAGTTTAAAGGGCAGTTCTATAACATACTAGATGATTGAAGATGAAGATGATTCTGCTATTTCTACAATTTATCAGAAGATTACTTTAATTACATTACCTGGTATATGACAGCAGAAGAATACTCCTTCTCAAATACCATTTACTTGGTTACAGAAAGATTACAATGATTGTGTCACACTACATTAGAGTACAGCAGAAAATTGCTTTGATCATTTTATCCTGCATTACACGAAGGAGATCATTTTCATTATTTTAAATGGCACTGGATTGCAGCCTGTGCTAAAATACCTCAATAGCACTCCAATTTCATTACCCATTGATTACAATAACCAAAGATCAAGTTACTTACCTTTGGCAATGCTCTTCCTGGTATATACTCCTTCTGATAGAAGATTGTTTACCTTTAGACTATTTCCAAGTGCCAAGCCGGAAGATTAAGTCAGCACTGCTACCACATGTGGTGCCATGCGCCTCTGCATTCACTTCATTCTATCTACTTTGACAAAGTCCTTTTCTGCACTGCCTTGGCTTTGTTTGGCCCAGAGAACCCCAAAAAAAGATGATTGTCCACCTGGTGGTCATTGGTGCAATTTATGTAAAAGCTCAAAGCTCTCTTGGGATCCAAATAATCTCTACTCTCTCGAGGGGTGAGACAGAGCAAAAACATTGGAAGAAAGATGAATTGTCCAAGGTGAAAAAGAGCCACAACATTAGGCAACAGGTTTCGCATTTGCTTATGTTACAGCTATTGGCGTTGTAAATTCATAACTGGACTTTTCTTGCCACATTAATTGGTCAACCCTGCCTCATAATGTTGTCTTTTCCTGCTATATAATTCCAGTGGCTTTTCATATAACTAAAGCACTTCCATTTATTTACCTTCCTTTTGTTAGTAAAGATCACAGACCGTCTCTCAAAGTAATCGAAGAGCTACACTGGTGAACCAGATTTACAGCCTTGTTTGACGCGAAGGAAAGCTGAAGCTTAGCAGAACACGAGCATGAAAGGAAGAAAAAACAAGCATTTGCAATGCAACGGGTCTCGCATTTCTCCAAGTTAGAGCTATTAGCAGTTGCAAATTCCCAACCTGACTTTTCTTGCCACATTAAACGGAAAAAAAGAGCGTGATCGCGCTACTACAGTTCACTCGTGAAACTATCGGCAAAAGTGCAATTATCTACATAACCGGCAAAAGTGCAATTAACTATGTAACAGGGATGATGTCATGCAAAGCGCTCGACTTCTGCCAAGCAAGATTGCGCTGCTAAAAATGATAAAAAGTAGTCCACAAACCGGACGGAAAACAGTGAGCCTTGCATGTTTTCAGTACTTGGTCACTGCGCTCGAGGAGGGCTAACAACCAGAAAAGGCATGACGTATGCATGCCTTCCACTAATGAAAGCAAGAAGATTTTAAAAGGCAAGCCAATGAAAGACACTGACGTGACATGGATGAGGCTCTGAGACCTTTTCTAACTGCTAAAGCGTCTCGCAAGCGATACGCATGCGACGCAGGCTCGACCCTAAAAAGTACCCTAAAGAAGATTTAAACATGACAAGGTGTAATAATACATTAGTTGGTCCCTGCTCCCAAAGAGAAAAGGGTGATGGAAAGAGGCATGACTGACTAATAGCAAGGAAGAGTGTTTAAATGACCATGAAACAAGCAAATGAAACAGCTTTAAGCCCACGTAAGTATACTAAAGTATACAAGAGGCCATCTGCTTAATTATTCTGCGTATACTTGCTCACAAGGTCCTCTGCTGTTTCTGCTTGCTCACTGGAATTGTATGTTGGCCCAGTTTCCTTTTAAAGTGATTATGTTTTTGTCCGCCATCCTTATTGTAAAGCTCTACAACACACTGAGTGGGCAGCACTATATAAAAAAACATAAATAACTAAACAAATAAATGTGTGACACTTGTACAGAGTGCTTGAATTTTAGAAACTATTCTCCGTCGCTTCCAGGAAAAAAAATACCAAACATTCTCCTGAATGCAACTAAGTGACAAGTACATCTAACCTATTTTGGGGGGCAGGGGCACTTCCTGGTCTGCAGTGCTTTGCATGAGCGACCTCTCGGAGATGTGATAACGTTTTTGAAGTAAGAAACGATAGATTTCTGGGTCCTGATTGCGGCACCTCAGAGCAGACAGAAATCAGAAAAAACGGAGGCTCTCCTCCCTTAAATTACGCCGCCGGCAATGTGCGTGCTGCGAGCCGGCAGTCCACGCTCACTGCCTGCGTCTCACATCCACTGGCCCCAGTAGATGTTGGCACATGTGGCTCGAGAGTGAGGCAGTTTAAGAGCCATAAAACACTGCTACATCGGGAACACTAGCCGAGCAGCAAGCCTTACTCTGAGGGTGCGGGCAACGTTTTAGTGCCTTAATTATTCTCAGTTAATCAAGGGAGGCCTGACAGTGACATATACAGCATAATTACGGTGCGACTTAAAGCAGTGCAGCATCGAGACCACATTTGCCGCCTTCTGAAAAGAATCAGTCAAACGGGTAGCAAAGAAAAAACTGCACTTTACTCTGAAACTGCGTAAATAAGATGCATATATTATAATAACCGCAGAAAGGAACAGTGGGATTTCAACATACCACCCTTTAAAATCTTCTGCTTGAGACAGCGAATTAAAAAAAAGCTCAGAGACAGTTCGAGCTTTGAGACTACGGGTGGTTTTACATCTTTGCCTAATGGGGCCCCCATATCCACCCAAGAGAACGCGATCAAACCATATACCACTGGTGAAAGAGATTTCTGCCTCGAAAGTATTAGCAATAGAAGTCATTGCTACGCAGCATCGCCAAACTTGCAAATAAGAAATGTTCTCTGGTTTGTTCCACCCCTGAGTCGGTCAGGCCTGCGACAGATATTCCCTTCAATGGCATGAAGTAGCAGGCACGTGTGTGCAGTCCACTGCCTGGCAAAGCACGGGCAGTCCGGTAGCTGCAATAGGACCCCTGACCCCACCGACATGCAGTGCGCAGTGGAGGGACATTAGAGATTGTTAGTTGCATTTATATAGTGCTTACTACTCCAGACAAGGTTTTACCAGGGCGAAAACCGATATACATACAAAAAAAAAAAAGTCCTACGTATTAAGACATAAGGGTTCTGCCAATACACTTTGTGCAATGCACGTATTTGTGGGTATTGCTATTTATCATAACTTGCTTTACGGCTTTGTTGAAGGAATTCACTACATTGATCATATTACATGTCTATTTTTGTAGCATTAAATTTACAAATATAGAAAGCATAATGTCCATGGTTAAATGTGCCATCCCATTGCAGTTCACAGAATTGGTTTTCAAAATAAAAACTTTTCTTTTTTAAAATGCCCCCTTGAGACACTCCTTTAAACATAAAAATGTTGTTCCGCAGAGGTCGGCAAACCTTCTTTAAATATACGGCAAGCATCAGCGTTTTAAACCAGTTTATTGAGCCACAAAATTAGCATTTGACAAAATCTTCCACGCGGGAGAAAAGGAACGGTCGCCTCCAATAAAATGCAAATTTCAGAATGGTATCGGAATGCCAGTATCGGACAGCGAACAGCAGCTTCAGGGAGGGCTGTTTTGGGGCCAATCCGGGGACAGGCTGTCAGTGTCTGTAAAATGGACACCGCAGGGTAGCACCTCAGAACGGACCACCGTGTGAGCCCGAGCGAAGGTCTGTCTGCGTTTGGTAGGCAGTGGGGAGAAAGGGCCAGACTGCGAGGAATCAATGGCCTACCATGGGTAGAGATTTCAAAGGGCTGGCTTTAAGCAACAGCAAACTGATACCGATGGGAACAAGATGAATGTTTAGATTCCCGGCAATTGCACTCAAGGGAAGAATCAAGCTACAGAACCAGGGCCAGAGGGAAGTATATTTAATGTTGCCAATTTCAAGGTTTTTTGTTTTTCAACTTTTACAGGTTATGTATAACACCTCAACATAATAATGCAGGATAATTTTATCTTTTTGAGCCTCACCAGCCCCTTCCTAGGTATCCCCAAACAAACACCTGTATAAGGGTCCACGAGTGACTGGGGACAACACTGAGAATGCACTACAGATGTTGCATTTTATCACTGTGTACAGTTGATTAAGAGATTAAGAATAATGCAGCAGAAATGCGCCCTCCTCGCACGAAGCGCACTGTGCTATCAGGAACTGTGAGCCTACGGCACAGATTTCCCTAGCCAGGGCAGTGCAACTTCGCGTGGGGAAGCTCACAGCCCCACACGAAATCCGTAAGCATACCACAGCAGTAAAGCTCAGTGGCTACACTCTTCAGCTACACTCTTCTGCTCCTACAGCCCCTCCTGAGCTCTGCATACTACTCTTCTCTCATCGATTCGCTCTGCCCATTGAATATGTGACAATTCATTCTGCTCTTGACCAATGCGAGATTGAGAGCAGAGGCGAAGGCGCTGACTGGATGAGAGCCCCTCAACTTCTGCCTTCAGGGCTAAGGCGAGACCATTTACAATTTTGTACGGGGGTGGGTGTCTCCGTTCTCCCTAGCGGCTCATCTTGGTTTTGAGGGGGAGCGGAGTCCACAGCTAAGTTCAAAAGTTATATGTTCACATTTGCAATTGTGCTGTCGACGCTTTCAGCCCTAAAAACACATTTAGCTCTGCACCCTCAGGCACTTGTACAGGATGGGAATGTCTACAGCTAATATAGTTCAGATATTTCCTAAAGTGCAAACATTTAACTTTTCAGATGCGATAATTAAAATAAAAAAAATAAAAAAACTTTCATTGTCAAAAGAATCATGTCACCAAAATCTTGAGGAAGGAGATCTTGTCATATCAGGCCCCTTGTACTGACAGCCGAACTGAGCCCTGTGACATCAGTGACACAAGGTGATCACCATTGCACGAGGCACATGGCCCAGACCAGAGGGCAGCAAATTGTGTCAATTCATATGTAAACATAAAGCACAGCATGCCACGCTGCAACAATTAAAGGAGCGGGAATGTCTCCTGCGCTTCAACAGGGAGAAGGTGTGGCGCAAGAACTAGAGCTGCCGACTTTGGAACCGAGGACCCGGGTTTGGGTCACGGTGTCAGCTCAACATCACCTACTCTCCCCTGCCTACACAAAATTAATATGTCCTTGCCTAATGCAGTTGATAGTCATGTAAAGCCTCGAAACCTAAATAAGTAATGAAATAAACCAGTAGGCCTCTTCCCTCCCACCACCGGGGACCACACACAGGCACACTTGGATCAAAGAGCAAATGTGACCAAGATAACCAGGATAACCAGATTCAAAGCCTTGCTTAAACCAAACGAAAACTGGAGCTTAGCAGAACACGACTATGAAAGGAAGAGAAAAAAAGTTCCCCAAAGAAGATTTTAACATGACAAAGCGTAATAATAGAGTAGTTGGTCTCTGCTCCAAAAGAGAAAAAGGCAGAGCACAGAGGCATGACTGACCACTAGCAAGCAAGGATTATTAAATGGCACTGAAATGAGCAAATGAAATAGCTTTAAGCCCACAGTAAGTATGCTAAAAGTATACATAAGTTCAAAAGCTCAAAGGCCAATTCAGTCCTCAACACCACTTTATCTGGGAGGAAGGTGGTGTAAAAGAGCAGCACCTTGCGAGCTCACATGATGAGCAGAGGTTAAAGCCACCACGATTAAGGTTTTAAGAATCGAGAGACAGATGACAGTTGTGCATCGGTTTGAATGCAGTGAAAAAGTAAAGTGAGGACCAAATTGAGACCCCACTGTGGCATCAAAAAGGTTCTGGAGGAAAATGGGCCAATCCAGACTGTTGCAGTACAACATTGCAGTGGTGTTATCTGTGTGATCTGGAACCAGCCTCCCTTTGATGGACAGTAGGAAGACTCCAACAGACTCATGTGGAGCCAGGCCTCTGCCAGAGACCAGAGTCCTCTGTGTTCCACATCTCCCAGATGACTTCCCCATCAGAGCAATGATGCATGCATTACCACAGTCAGCTCTGGACTGGGCAGGAAGAGGGTTGTGCCATAGGTCCAACTGCAGTCGAGCAGTCCCCTTTGCAGGTCTTTTGCAGTTTTCTCCACAACCTGGATGGAATCTGGCAGGTTCCCTGGTGCTTGGCACACAGACTTCAGAACCCACTGCAGAGGCCACATGTGCTTTCTCATGTGGCTGACTAGCAGGATGCAGGAAGCCAAAAGTCCCAGAAGCCTCAACAACATATTCAGCGAGATACATGGCAGAGGCTAAAAAACGGTATCATAGTTGGAATGTCCTGGACTCACCGCTGCGGAGGAAGGCATAAAACTGCAGAGCCCACATATGCCACCTGGCATTGTTGATGATCAGGATGCATGAGTCTAGGCCTAGAAGCCTCAGGGCAACCCTCACAGAGACCACGGGTTGAGGATGAAACTTTGTAATCCTAGCTTGAATGTGCAGGTGCTGAGGGAGGCAGATAGACAACTCCTTTGCGAGAGATGGAGCAGGTCAGTAAGCAATGCCATATTTCTGGTGGTGGTGGGCCTTCCCCCACACTGCCTCCTCCGCTTGACACAGAGATGTTCTGCTGGTGACAAGGCCGGGACACCTATGACACCACAAGGTTCCAAACAGTGAAGATGGGTCTGCAACTATAGTAGTGAGGCTCCCTTCCATGGAACTGACAAAGGCAGACTGCAGGTTGTGACAGGCTGTTACGCTTTTCTGGTACATTAGTGGTCTTTTGCGCAGAACTTAAGTCAAGTTACCAAATCAAGGTGATTACTTAAATGAAAACAGTAACCCAGACAAGCACAGGGAGGCACCATTTATTTGTGTAGAAAACAATCGGCTTGCCCTGCTGTGCAAACGGAAACTGCAACATGATGCACTCTTCAAATGTAGGGGCACAATGTAAAGCATAGTGCCCCTATTCCTTGGTCTTATACCTATAATAACTGCAATAGTTTTGTTCTTTAACACCACTATGTCACAACATAAATAGTGTCCTCTTTCATACAACAGCGAGTGGTTTAAAAAAAACAACACAAGAATTCACATAGAGTCTTCTAGAAACATAAATAACAAGCATTGGCAAAGCAACAGATTTCACCCTTGGGACCTACTGGCTTTGCCAATGTTTTTCTAGGCATGCACGCCACACGTGGAACCCTACATAATGAGGTAAGGTTTTTTTATTTTGTATTTATTTTATTTACAGATTTGAATTGGAAAATAAAATAAATATCAAAAAAGCGCTTTGGGTTTTTTGTGAATCATGGGTGTGGGGAGAGCAACACAGAGGGTTGGGGGAGTGGAAGCAACACAGAAGGTCTACATGGTGGGCAGCAACATGAAGTACCAGGGTGGGTGAAGCAACACAGAGGGCACATTCTGGATAAAAATCATCAAGCAAGAGATCAACCTGGAAAAGGCTGAGTAGAAGCACACGGGTACAAAACAATAGGGGAAGTACACAAAAGCGATCAGAATACAGGGCGGGAAGAAGCACATGGATGTAAGACAGCAACAGGGAGTGCAGGGGGAGAGAAGTACACAAGGGAGACAGCTGGAAGACACTGGTACTCCTATGGAGTGATTAACCCTAAAGAAAAAAAGTGCAGCCTAAAAAGGAAAAGAAAGTAGAGGATGCACAAAAAACAGCTAATCAAAACCAATAGTAAAGAGGATACGCTCCATGAAAGGGACAAACAACACTGACAAGTTGGAACACAAATAAGAAACGGCTAATTGATGGTGACAGGAAAGCCAACCAATGATATGTAATCAGTGGGTTCCAAGCCATTGTATACCCTTGGTAAGCCCACATTAAGTCTCGCAACAGACAAAGCCTGCACTGTCTAGTAGGCTCAAACTAAAAAGGAGCATAAAGCAGGACTTGCCAGAAACTACAGATCATTTTGGTTGGTGGTACAAATAGATCTATGAATGAATCAAGATGTCTGGAAATATGTTACTTTTCCCAAACATGTCTGGAGCTCATGTGACAGACATAATCAACATTCCACAAACTGAAACAGTGAAGACAGTTATCTGTGTTTTCAAGTGGCAACAGAAAAGTGAAACTTAATTTGTCAGAAAGAACAAAAGGGTTGTACCTTGTGTCTCTTCTGTTTTAAAAACACGAAATAATCTTGTTGCCAAATAGCCGAATTCTCTTTCACACGCATCAGAAAGCGTTGCAATCATTTCTGCCATAGATGTTTCACCGCCTACACTGGACAGTCTATTGTAGTCCGTAAACAGAAACCTTTAAAAGAAAGATACAGAGGTTTGAACAAGATAAAACACCTATATAAATAGAATATGCTTGCTCTTGGTTAAATGCCACTTGTAATAAATTAAACACACAAAATGTGAAGTAAGGAATGCTTACAAATAGCCTGAACCAATGGCAATCGTTATGGGTACAATTTCAACCAATCATTTTTTTACCCACTCTGTCACTACAGAATGAGGCTCACCTTATGCAAATCAGCACTGACTTGCTCCTCCTGGGAACAGTCCAGCCCCTAACTGCCAATTGAGGTTCCCTACAGAAGGAAAAACAAGCAATCCTAGACTGGGTTTGCCCTTGGCAGGGCTAACCCATGAAGCCATAGTTAACACTGCATCTGATGGGTGAGCGAGTGAGAGCCCCATGTCTAGGCATTCTTAAGGCGTTGCATAAACATTCAAAAGAGAATGGAAGGAATGCTTGCAAACAGTATATTAACAAAGACTTTTAATCACTGCAGAGCACAACCCTTTTGGTTTGTGCTCCTCAGAAGCTGAACCTTTTGAAGAACTTCTATGAGAGCCCAAATGTCTCAAGGGACAGGAATGAGCCCACCCTCATTCTCAGGAGCACCCCTTCAACCAAATGCAAACTTGCCCAATGAGCTATAACATTGCTTTCCCATACCATAAGCATTTAGCCTTATAAGCCATCTCAAAGTAAGCACTGCATTTCTGACTGTCATGATTGACCCACCCCAAGCCACAACATACAGAGATAATGACAGTAAATACTGAAAACACGGTTCTTGTACTTACTGCAGATTTTTAACACCATAGCTTTCTGCTCATGTTTGGAAAGGAAACCAATAATCAGTAAAAAAATAAATAAAAAAAAACAAAAAAACACATGGCTATAAACGTGAAAAACGTGAAAAACAGCGGGAATGTTCAAACTGAGGGGACTGAGTTTCACTGTATAAGCAACTGTATGCCTTTGATCCCACTAAGACATGCTGGAACTTGTCGGTGGGCAAGGGCAGTATGTATAGGGTTTTCAACAATCTCAACCTGCCACTGTCGAGTGTCAAGAATCGTGTATATATACAGGTACTACATTTCTTTAGAATTCACTGTTCTATAGTCATAGTGATCAACAGAGTACCACACAAATCAAACCCCCAAATCAAAGGGAAAGATTGACATACAGTTAAGCAAAAAGGAAATCTGACCTAAAACAAAAATCAGTTAGTTGCCAAACAGGCCTAACATATCTGCTCATGAAACTATGATCGAGGAGCTTAGGTGTATAAAAAGTTAAGAGGATGGCAGTATAGCCAAGATGTAAATTATTATTAGAATATTGGATACACCATACAATATCCTACAAATAATCAGATCCACACATGGATCCTGAGGGTCCCATCTATTCGTTAGGGAGTTATTAATAACGAATTACCATACTACTTTGTATCGAGTTTTCACAGAAAAGCCCTACCAACAATAAAGTACTGACAGCTATCTTTCCTACTAACATATTTTTCTGATTTGTGTTTCTATTTACTTTGATGAAAGAAGCAAATCAATATAATTAATGGCTCATAAAGGGGTGAATTTCGAGAAATCTTGTCAGTTTGGGTCCTATGAGATAGTCTGAGACCAGATTCCCTCAGGTAATGTATTATAACCTCTATCAGCATTGTGATACCACCTAAACACACAAACAGAAAATATGTATGTGTTATATAAATATCCAACCATGTTTACATACACCAACATAGCGCAGCACCAAATACAGTGTGTTGTTTTAGCGAATCATTGATTGTTCAACTCAGCGGTAGATGAAAATCAGATCAAAAAAATGAAACAGAAGAAATTCAAGTGTTCACTCCATCACGCACACTGAAATGGAAAGATAATAATTTCTACAGAATTAGCTCTAACCTGACGGGTAAAGCTTTTGTTGTCTGCTCTGGTAGTTCAGGGGGGTTCACAAACATCAGTTTAAGAAGAAGCTCGAGATACCCAATTTGTCTCGATAGCCTGGTGCTCAAAACCCAGGCCCAGTTCCAGTTTTCACCTTCCCGCCTGCCTCCAAAGTAAACAGCAGCTGTGAGGAAAGATTTATTTTAAAGTATTAAATAGACTCAAAGACAGAAGTTATGAGCAAAAAATGAAGTATTCATGCATCCAAAGAAAAAAACAATTACAAAACAAACCATTTTCCCAACATATATCAGTAGAAGCTGGTGATTTTATTGGTATCATAAGGAGAAAAAGCAGTTGACTGTATAGTATTACTCCCTAGTCATATTTTGTATCAAGGTGGGACTCCTGATTATTTAAATTAATACCTGTTAGAAGGATGAGATATTCTCACATACACTTCAAAAGTGAAATAGAATGTTCCCACCTGAGCCTATATGAAGTCCAATTTGCTGTTTCAAGTCTTTAGTTATGCAGACAAACAGCAATTAAAGAGCAGCTTTCACAAAGCATGATGGAGAAATCTGGGGGCAGAGCAGCAGGCAGGAATAACAGGGCACAGGGATAAAATGTCCAGGAAAACGCAAGTTTTACTGTATTTTCTTTCTTATTGAGGTCGTCATCATTTGGAAGCACACAAAATACACAAGTAAACAAAAAAAGCGTGAGGCTGCCAAACCACTAGCCCGTGTAAGACACCAATAGTAAATAAAAAGAAAGAGTAAATACGAAGGGGGAGATTGTAGAAATTTCCATACTCGCACACCTCTCACCTTGTACAGCGTAACATCTTTCACTCTGTAAGCTCACATAATTCTCATTCTGCACTAAACACACATCAATCACCATGCATTCAGGCACTTTCACCCTGCACTTAGACACTTATCAACCTTCAATCATCACCACTCACCCTGTACAGAGAGCACCCACACCATTCTCCTTATATTCATACACTGCTCCCACACTACTCTTGCTCCTCACATTTTAAAATTCCTCATCCACTCCCTAGGTATCTTTTTAATAGCAGGTCGGATGGGAAAGATTAAAACAAACAACTATAAAGGGGTTTCGAGGATATTATGATCCTATGACCCTTTATTGCACCATGTTTAAGCCCTAGACTACTGGCCTATTTGGTTCTGGGGTTTAGTCAGGGAGGGTATGTTTTCCGACTACCCCCCCGATTACATATATCCTATACGTACACGTTAATATGTGGCATGCATATAAATTCAAGTCATGCACCGGCAGTATTATCCTTGCCAGTCAGAAGCTGCATCTGTAAAAAATAAGAAACGTGTAGTATAAAAATTATATACTAACATGTGCGTTTTTTGAACGTGACGTGCACACCTCCCACATGCGCACGTCTCTTTCCAATCAAACTTGTGACCATTGTGCGCTATATGCTAGTGCCAAGCCCGTTTTCAACATATCATGCCATGTTGTGCATATACTGTTTTTTACGTCAGCGTAGCTACATCAAATGTTGGTGCATATGCCTTTCAGTATACACGATCTTCAGTTGAAATGACCACACAGAGCTAACATTACTGGAAATTTAGCTTACGTGATCAACACTGCCTACACGCACGTGCGCGCGCTGGGTGTTTGCCCTGTAATCAAACCCTAGTTATCTCAAAATGGAGAATCAAGGGAAAGGTGGTGGGATAAGGAGTAGCCTTAATGTCAGTAGACAGAAAACTTACAAAGAAGTGGCCTTAGTGGTAAGTTTGGATTTCTCACTCATTTCGTCGTGGGTCCTTACTCTCAGTATAACCTACTCAGCTTCCGTCCAATCTGCTTGTGGCCCTTATGAGTCTTTGGCCGGAGCATTTTATCTCCCGCGTCCAGGCCAGCTGGACCGCATTACGGATGAAATATGTGCTCATTAATAGGACAAATAACTCTCAAAAAAGTCTCTTTATATATGGACATTTCAATTAATAGCCCCGCAGAGAAAAAAACTTGCACAGAAAAAATCCTGTTATGGTCTATAAGGGCCATAGGCCCGGTGTAATCTCATGACATTATTATATTATACACTCCCTATTGTTCACATATTGTACTTATATTAACTGGATTTCTGTGATGCTAAATAAGCCTAGTTATAGATGGAATAGATATATTTTATCTGAAAACATCACTTTCAAACAAGAGTACAAACACCTAAATTAAATTCCAGTGTTTGCACACGGCCTCAGAACTGAAAAGGCAGCAGTAACAGCCACTCCGTATTACGACCTATAAGAGTCTCAATTGATTCCATGGTATTTAAATCACTGAGCCACCTGTATTAGTTTGCAGTTTGTAGACCCATCTCTGTTCATTCTACAGGAGTCTGTTACTTACCCCTGCATGTGGGTTAAGTTTCCCAATGATTGACCACCCAATATTTTTAACATTGTGGTTCTTCTCCCAAAAGTGTGCTGTGAGTTTGGTGGACATTTTTGTTCATCGTATTGTGCTTCTACGTTCGGTTAACCTTTTCTTGACTTCTCTTGTGGTTATTCCAGTGTAGAGTAGGCCACACACACACGTGATGATGTATACCACATTACTGCTACCGCAATTTTCTCCCAGGGTTTTTGGGAGGCCCGGAGCTTTTGACTGTGTCGTGAGGTAACGCAGCATTTGTTTGCGTTTGGACCACACAGGCTGGGGTGGGACTTCGTCCCCCAGCCTCCATCTGAAGATGGTGGGACCCCCGACACGTCACAAAAGCAAGGCGGCTTCCACACAGCACTTGATAGTATTGAAGCTACCTTGTGAACAGGCAAAGAAGGGCCCATCTTAGCACGACAGAGGCCGGGCCCACTCTCGTGGTTCTTCAAATTTTGGACAGGTTGATCATTATTGTCTAGTTGACTTCTTGATCAAGTGGTTGTGGCCCCACTGGTCACTTGTTATTTTGGATTAAATCTCCTTGCTTAGCAGTGGTTTTGCCGGTCTCTTGCCCTTAAGGTACTGTGAACCCAGGGTATTTTGCCTTAAAAGTCTTTTTGGCGACACAGGTAAAAGAAAGTAAAACCCAGCAAGCAGTACTGTCCAGCAACAGAAACACCCATGTTCAACGATTGATAGTTTTCTAGTGAGGGACGTGGACCTTGTGACCAATGAAATAAAGCTTGCAGAGCAGTTTTGTAGTTCCCCCTTCATTTCCGATAGCCGACACCAGGGAGGTGAAACCTTAGGTATTGAAGCCACAGTAGCCCCAACGCGTGCAAGTAACTTATCAAATGGGCTTGTGGGGCCTAGTGATGCCCATCCTAGGCTTGCCAGAGAGTCATAACCAAAACAATGATTCAGTTTATCTCTTGAGTCTCTCGAATGTGGACCCACTACCCAAACTAAGGAAGAGAGCGTTTAAACAAAAGCCAACCAAATCTAAATAAGTGCTGGAATTAGGTGAGTTATCAGACCTAGCCTCCACCCCACTTCCACCTGTCGATTTCTGGAACACCGTAAGGAGCCATATAATTGACCTTCTTGATATTAAAATGTGCCCAGTTTATGATCGCCTTGATAGTATCGAGGGTAGCTTAGGCAAATTAGCAAAGTCTGGGGGAGAATGTGCTAGCAATGAAAGGGAATCCACCAAACCCTCTGCTTCGCCCTCTTTACAGGCCCATGCAGCATTAGACGGAGAAGTACCAAAGTCCCTGATGCAGCTCCCCATGGGTAAAAATATCACAGAGGGCTGTGGCAGGCCAGGTAATCCAGTCACCACATCAGCTAATATTACAGGCCTCTCTCCACCTTCACCTCTAGGTGATAAGGCCTCCGTCTCTGAACCAGCTGTGGGAAGTCGGCGTGAAAGTAATATTACAAACGCGGTTTCCCTAGCTGTGGTTGATCTCCCCCCAGCCTCCTGTCCCTATGCTATAATTCTGGCAAATGTACCTTGGTTACCTGCAGGCTCCCCTGAATCGACAGGGTCTCTCAGAAAAAAGGTCCTGTTTTAGCTAAACTGTATAGTAAGTTGTCACTGAGATCTTAACAAGGAGATTATTTTTGTGCGAAGAGTGGGTGATTCGGTGATACTGTCATTGTACACTTCCGCAAGTCAAAGACTGCAGGGGTATCATGGCCCGATGAAGATACTGCCACTTGTTTTTTTACAGGCATCTACAACCAGTCACCTTACGGGATGGCTGGGCCAGGGGATTACACCATTCCTGTATTAGACTGCAATCATATTCCCAATTACATCCTGGGAATCTGTTTACAGCCCTATACAGGATGGAGGAAAATGACTAACTCCACCCAGGGGAGTATAAAAGGCACAGCAGGCTTGGGAATAAACACTCATGACCCAAAAATCTTTTACCCAAATGGGCCAGGGTCAATTATTCATTCGCCCAAGATTAATGGGGTTGGCAGAGGAATGCACCTCCTTTCCTGGAACATTGGTGGGATCCATAGTAAGTTCTAAAAACGAGGACTGGATGTCGATTGTTAGGAAATTTGGTTTCATTTGCTTTCAGAAAACTTGGGCATCTGATATCATAGACATTAATGGATTTAAATCTTATTCTGTTACGGTACTTCCATCGATTGCTGGCAGAGTAAAGGGGGGTTTACTTATTTTTATGGAGTGTTCCATCAGGAACTTGGCAGTTAAACAAATAGCGTCAAGACCCAAGTAACCCCAGTACCAAATCTTAAATTAAACAGTTTAATATTCTGTTAATCAATTTTTACTTTAACTTTTTGATGGCAAATCCTATATGCATCCCTGAAGAGCTGGGCAATTTAGTAGTGAAACATGTTGATTAGGGTAAAACCTTCACATCATTTATTTAGGCAGGTAATTTTAATATTTCTAAATGTACTCATGATGGCGATCGTATTTGTGGATTAACAAATGCTCAAGGTGTTGACCCAGGCCATTTTGTACATACGAATTATAGTGAAGCCCTTAATCAATTGATTCTATCCCTAAATTTGATCTTTTCGTCTGACGCCTAGGGCAGTGGTATTTGAAATTTACAAGAAGGAGGAAGGGCACTACAGAACATTTTGTCCTGCTTTTGAGGGATCTAGTTGAGTATCTCTTGGGTTATGAGGTGTGCCCACTCCCATTCAGCAACCATAATCCTGTAATGCTAAAATTGCAGAACAGCATAACTAGTAAGACTATAGCTCCAGTCAGCTATTCTGTGAAAAGGGAGTTCAACTAAATTGTGTCTCCACTGACCTGAAAACGCTTTTTGAAAATTTGGTCACTACAAATCACAATGAGGCCCTAGGGTATATCTTGGACAGCTTTATGGGGCTTAGTAGAGCTATATCAAGTGGGCTTGTTTCACATAAATCATCTAAAGAGCGAGTTGGTTATCCATGGTTTAACCATGAGCGCACTTCAGCATTCAAAGCTCTTATGTCAGCCACCAATACTACTCTATGAAAAATTGTGGATATTAGAGTGGCAAGACTAAAATATAAGCAAGTACTGAAGCAAAGAAAATGTGATATTAGAGTTAGTGCTAGTTGGAGGATTTAAATAAAGCAGCTCCGATGAAAGACTCACAATTATTTTGGGATATAGTCAACCGCCTTTTTTTACTCCAGATAATCCCTCCACAAAGATCATGTGCCACATTCCTCAACAAGATTGGAAGGATAACTTTTAATCTGCTTTCAACCCTAATAACAAGGAGGGCACGTATCGGGTTGCAAAGGGAATAGATTGTTTCCCATTGATAAACAATGGTTTGCGAACTCCAGGGAGCTAGCCTCCTTAAGTGATGCTATAATGGCTGCCACAAATGGAAAGGACCCTGGGCCCGAAGGGGTACCAACTGACTTATTCAAATCAAATGTAGATTTTGAGCCCCTTTAGCTACGGATGTGTTGGGGGCTATGGTGAAGGGGTGTCCAACCGCCTTTTGGAGAAAATACATAATTGTACTAATTTATAAAAAAAAAAAAGTGATGGGAACGTACCCGCTTGTTACCACCCAATCTCGCTGATCAATTTGACATCGAAGATTTCATCGAAGATGTATTATCCTAGAGAAGTTGGAGTGCTGGGCAGAGGCAAATTCCTTTTTTAGCCCACGCCAATATGGTTTTTGACCAGGGCTTGGGACCGTAGAGCAGGCCCTTAGTCTTGCACTCATTCTGGGAAAGTACGTCAAGGCCAAGAGATGGGTATTGCACATGGCTTTTATAAACCTCTCTTGTGCCTTTGACCTGGAAGATAGAGAATTGTTGTGGGATTTGACGGAACAGGGAGGTATTGATCCCCCTTTATTACCTTTCTTAATGTGCCTAAACCAGGATTCTACCACCAGAGTGCGCTACTCTGTAAATGGAGATTGTACAGCCCGATAAGGGTGGTCAGAGGAGTTAGGCAAGGATGCATAGTAGCCCCCTTCCCCTTTTTATTTTACATCAACTCTTTGGACACCTCATTAAGTCTTTTTAGCCCAGACAGCAAACGGCTTTCAAAAACTCTTAAATGGTTGTAACAATTTTATGGTTATACTCAAACTTAAGGTGAACCAGCGAAAGTCTTTAATCCTATCATGTGGCCCCAAAAATATCAAATTGAAAACATTTATTTTAGGGGGAAGGCCCATTGAAAAAGTATCTACTTTTATTTAGGTAATTTATTTAACGCAAGTGGGCGATGGGATAGGCTAATGGTCTGTAGAGCACAAAAAATTGAGACAGCAGGTGATGCTATATTTTATACGCCAGGATTCTCGAACCAGAGTGCGCTACTCGTGAAATGGGGACTCTACAGCCCCCATAAGTGCAGTCAGAGGAGGTTAAGCTAAAAGACGATTTGGGAGCTGATCCAGCTTTACAGAAGTAAATGTTTAGCTCTAGGTACTTATTGAGCTGAAGTTTGGGAATATTCTGCCTCATGGAAACTTCAGGAAGCACAAAGTACCTATTTGTGCAGGCTCTTTGCTATTCCGAGAGCCACAGCGAGATTTATCTCACACATGGAGTTGTGTATAGGTTTTATGGAGGATCAGATTAGTTTAACCCCACTCAACTTATGGCTGAAGACATGGAGCACCCCAAAAGCGCATGTTTCAAGAAGGCTGCTTGTGGACTGTTTAAGCCTAGATAATATGTCTGCAATCCCATGGCTAGTGCATATAAAAAAATGCTTTTTATAGCCTGGGTCTCAGGCATCTATGTGATATCCCCGAAAGTATTACTCACAGCTCAAAAACGATACTTAAAGAGGCTTATTAAACCTTCAGAGAGGAACCCAGACTTGGGAGTTACCTGGAGATGCCATCAGTTGTAAGGTATATGCAGATTTCTACAACCCCAGGCCTGGAACCTTATTTGTCCTTCTTACCAGGCTAAGACTGAATACAGTCCATTTATCAATGGCTTTTCCTTTAAGTGGATCGTGGCACACATCTCTCCCATACTGCCCCTGTGACTATGTTTCTGAACAATCTACCCTGCATTTTATGCTCTTTTGCACATTGCATGATTCCCTCATATTGTGATTTTTGCACCCTTTGCTCTTGAATTACTACTTTACATTTCATAAAGAGGGGCTGATTCACCTGCAAAGTCTTTCTTTTGTTGAAATTTGCACTGCCGTTCTATTGTTGCTTCCATTGCCTTAAGAAGAACATCTGCACTTTAACTGATTATCAATTTAATGGGCGATATATGCTAAAACATGGATGAAGTTTTAAGTTTTATTGTTGATGCTACTGTACAAAAGCCATTTTATGTATTTTTATTTGCTCGTTGGATGGATCTTGTTTTGCTATTTTAATATATATATATATAGAAAATGTCACTTACCCAGTGTACATCTGTTCGTGGCATTAGTCGCTGCAGATTCACATGCTGTGCACATCCCGCCATCTGGTGTTGGGCTCGGAGTGTTACAAGTTGTTTTTCTTCGAAGAAGTATTTTTTCGAGTCACGAGACCGAGGGACTCCTCCCATTTCGACTCCATTGCGCATGGGCGTCGACTCCATCTTAGATTGTTTTCCCCGCAGAGGGTGAGGTAGGAGTTGTGTATGCTAGTAATAGTGCCCATGCAATGGAGTGAATACGTATGTACATAATGAAGTTTAAAGTAATATATTTACAAATTGACAAATGTTCAAGATCAACTTCTAAACGGCTACAGGCTCCCGGGGAGGCGGGTGGGCGCATGTGAATCTGCAGCGACTAATGCCACGAACAGATGTACACTGGGTAAGTGACATTTTCCGTTCGATGGCATGTGTAGCTGCAGATACACATGCTGTTCATAGACTAGTAAGCAGTTATCTCCCCAAAAGCGGTGGTTCAGCCTGTAGGAGTTGAAGTTGTTTGAAATAATGTTCGTAGTACAGCTTGACCTACTGTGGCTTGTTGTGCCGTTAACACATCTACACAGTAGTGTTTGGTAAATGTATGAGGCGTAGACCATGTTGCTGCCTTACATATTTCGTTCATTGGAATATTTCCTAGAAAGGCCATGGTAGCACCTTTTTTTCTGGTTGAGTGTGCCTTTGGTGTAATAGGCAGCTCTCTCTTTGCTTTAAGATAGCAGGTTTGAATACACTTAACTATCCATCTAGCAATGCCTTGTTTAGAAATTGGATTCCCTGTATGAGGTTTTTGGAAAGCAATAAATAGTTGTTTTGTTTTTCGAATTAGTTTTGTCTGTCAATGTAGTACATTAGTGCTCTTTTGATGTCTAATGTATGCAGTGCTCTTTCAGCTACAGAATCTGGCTGTGGGAAGAACACTGGTAATTCTACCGTTTGATTCAAGTGGAACGGTGAGATCACTTTTGGTAAAAATTTTGGATTTGTCCGTAGAACTACTTTATGCTTGTGTATTTGAATAAATGGTTCTTGTATGGTAAATGCTTGAATTTCACTCACTCTTCTTAGAGATGTGATAGCAATTAAAAATGCAACTTTCCATGTTAAATATTGCATTTCACAAGAGTGCATGGGCTCAAAAGGTGGACCCATGAGTCGTGTTAAGACAATGTTGAGGTTCCATGAAGGAACTGGTGGTGTTCGTGGTGGTATAATTCTTTTTAGGCCTTCCATAAATGCTTTTATGACTGGTATCCTAAATAATGCAGTTGAGTGCGTAATTTGCAGGTAGGCTGAAATTGCGGTTAGATGTATCTTTATTGAAGAGAAAGCTAGCTTTGACGTTTGCAATTGTAGTAAGTATCCTACTATATCTTTGGCAGATGCGTGTAAGGGTTGAATTTGATTATTATGGCAGTAATAAACAAATCTTTTCCACTTATTTGCATAGCAGTGTCTAGTGGTAGGTTTCCTAGCTTGTCTTATGACCTCCATACATTCTTGTGTGAGGTCTAAGTGTCCGAATTCTAGGATTTCAGGAGCCAAATTGCTAGATTCAGCGATGCTGGATTTGGATGTCTGATCTGTTGTTTGTGTTGTGTTAACAGATCTGGTCTGTTTGGTAGTTTGACATGAGGTACTACTGAGAGGTCTAGTAGTGTTGTGTACCAAGGTTGTCTTGCCCATGTCGGTGCTATTAGTATGAGTTTGAGTTTGTTTTGACTCAATTTGTTTACTAGATATGGAAGGAGTGGGAGAGGGGGAAAAGCGTAAGCAAATATCCCTGACCAGCTCATCCATAACGCATTGCCCTGAGACTGATCTTGTGGGTACCTGGATGCGAAGTTTTGGCATTTTGAGTTTTCTTTTGTTGCAAATAGATCTATTTGTGGTGTTCCCCACATTTGGAAGTAAGTGTTTAGTATTTGGGGGTGAATCTCCCATTCGTGGATCTGTTGGTGATCCCGAGAGAGATTGTCTGCTAACTGGTTCTGAATTCCTGGAATAAATTGTGCTATTAGGCGAATGTGGTTGTGAATCGCCCAATGCCATATTTTCTGTGTTAGGAGACACAACTGTGTTGAGTGTGTGCCTCCCTGTTTGTTTAGGTAATACATTGTTGTCATGTTGTCTGTTTTGACAAGAATGTGTTTGTGTCTTATTATGGGTTGAAATGCTTTGCGCGCTAGAAATACCGCTAACAGTTCTAAGTGATTTATGTGAAACTGTTTTTGCTGTATGTCCCATTGTCCTTGGATGCTGTGTTGATTGAGGTGTGCTCCCCACCCTATCATGGAAGCATCTGTCGTTATTACGTATTGTGGCACTGGGTCTTGGAAAGGCCGCCCTTGGTTTAAATTTATACTGTTCCACCATTGAAGCGAGATGTATGTTTGGCGGTCTATCAACACCAGATCTAGAAGCTGACCTTGTGATTGTGACCATTGTGATGCTAGGCACTGTTGTAAGGGCCGCATTTGCAACCTTGCGTTTGGGACAATGGCTATGCATGAAGACATCATGCCTAGTAGTTTCATCACCAGTTTGACTTGTATCTTTTGATTTGGATACATGGTCTGTATCACATTGTGAAATGTGTGAACTCTTTGTGGACTTGGAGTGGCAATCCCTTTTGCTGTGTTGATTGTTGCTCCTAAGTATTGCTGTGTTTGACACAGCAGAAGGTGTGACACTGTGTAATTGATTGAGAAACCTAGTTTGTGGAGGATTTCTATGACATATTTTGTGTGTTGTGAACACCGTCTTAGCGTGTTGGTTTTGATTAACCAATCGTCTAGGTACGGGAACACATGTATTTGCTGCCTTCTGATATGTGCAGCTACTACTGCTAGGCATTTTGTAAAAACTCTTGGTGCAGTTGTTATTCCGAATGGCAACACTTTGAATTGGTAATGTATCCCTTGGAATACAAACCTTAGGTACTTTCTGTGTGAAGGATGTATTGGTATATGGAAATATGCATCCTTTAGGTCTAGTGTTGTCATGTAGTCTTGTTGTTTGAGCAGTGGGATTACGTCTTGTAATGTAACCATGTGAAAGTGATCTGATTTGATGTAGGTATTTAATGTTCTGAGATCTAGTATAGGTCTCAGACTCTTGTCTTTTTTGGGTATCAGAAAGTACAGGGAGTAAACTCCTGTGTTTATTTGTTGTTTTGGTACTAACTATTGCTTCTTTTTGTAGCAATGCCTGAACTTCTAGTCCTAGAAGATCTATATGTTGTTTTGACATATTGTGTGTTTTCGGTGGGATGTTTGGAGGGAATTTGTGAAATTCTATGCAATAACCATGCTGGATAATTGCTAAGACCCAAGTGTCTGTTGTTATTTCCTCCCAATGTTTGTAAAACTTGGTTAGTCTCCCCCCACAGGTGTTATGTGTTGGGGATTTGTGACCTTGAAGTCACTGCTTGTTTGGAGGAGTTTTGGGACTTTGGAACTTTCCTCTATTCCTTTGAAATTGTCCCCCTCTATATTGTCCCCGAAAACCTCCCCGCTGATACTGGCTCTGGTAAGTGGGCTTTGTTTGTGAGGTTGTGGCTTCTGTGGTTTGCCCTCGAAACCCCCCTCGAAATTGTGTCTTTCGAAATGTGCCTCTGCTCTGTGGGGAGTAGAGTGCGCCCATGGCTTTGGCCGTGTCAGTGTCTTTTTTAAGTTTTTCGATCGCAGTGTCCACCTCCGGCCCAAACAACTGCTGTCCGTTGAATGGCATATTTAGCACAGCCTGCTGTATCTCTGGTTTAAATCCTGATGTACGCAGCCATGCATGTCTCCTTATTGTTACAGCTGTGTTGACAGTTCTAGCAGCTGTGTCTGCAGCATCCATTGCTGACCGTATCTGATTACTGGAGATACCCTGTCCTTCTTCTACTACTTGCTGCGCTCTTTTTTGGAACTCCTTGGGTAAATGTTCAATAAGGTGTTGCATCTCATCCCAATGGGCCCTATCATATCTGGCTAGCAAAGCTTGCGAATTTGCAATACGCCACTGGTTTGCTGCCTGTGCCGCCACCCTTTTGCCTGCAGCATCGAATTTTCGACTTTCTTTATCTGGAGGTGGTGCATCTCCTGAAGTATGAGAGTTGGCTCTTTTGCGCGCTGCTCCCACTACAACAGAGTCTGGTGTTAGCTGTTGTGTAAGGTACACTGGGTCTGTTGGTGGCGGTTTATATTTTTTATCTACTCTTGGAGTAATGGCTCTCCCTTTAACAGGCTCCTCAAACACTTGTTTGGAGTGTTTTAGCATTCCGGGTAGCATAGGAAGACTCTGATATTGGCTGTGTGTGGACGACAGTGTATTAAAAAGAAAGTCGTCTTCAATGGGCTCTGAATGAAGGCTGACATTATGAAATGCAGCTGCTCTTGACACCACCTGTGCGTAGGCTGTACTATCCTCTGGTGGCGATGGTTTAGCTGGATAGCATTCTGGACTATTATCTGACACTGGTGCGTCATAAAGGTCCCATGCGTCAGGGTCATCTTGACTCATTCCTGTATGAGTTGGGGATTGCATCATTGGTGGAGTGGCTACCGGTGATGGTTGCGGAGAGTGATGTGGGGATGGTGGCGGTGTTACTTGTTTAGCCACCTTTGCGTGTGGCTGTTTGTCTTTGTCTTGGAAGGCAAGCTTGCGTTTCATTTTGACTGGAGGAAGAGTGCTGATCTTCCCTGTATCTTTTTGAATAAAGAGCCGTCTTTGTGTGTGATCTGGCTCTATTGCCTGTAATTCCTGTCCAAATCTATGTGTCTTCATTTGTGTGGACAGTCCTTGTTCCTCAGTGTAGGAACTTGTTTTCGGTTCAGAGGCCGGATATTTCGGTACCGAAACCTTTTCGGCTGCTTTTTTTGGCTCCGCCGAAACCTTTTTTACTTTCGGCGTCATGCTCTCTCGGTGCCGACCCGTTTTGGTGCCGCTGTCTCGGTGCCGAATCTTCTCTGAGCCACTATCTCGGGCCCGAGATTGCTGTGTGCCGGTATCTCGACCGGAGTCGGATGACTTCGACACCAGCTCGTCCTTTTTCGGTGCCGATGAACGGTCACCTACTTTTCGGGTTAAGCTATGGCCTGTTGGCGGTGGCGTCCCCTGGGCTTTAGCGCTTTTCTCGTGAGTTCTTGGTTTCGACGTCTTACTCACGGTTTTCGGTGTTTCCTCGGGATCGATCTCCTCAGAGTCCGACTCCTGGGTGGAGAATGTTTCTTCCTCCTCCTCGAAACGCTCTTGTCCTGTCGGCGCCGACGCCATTTGCAGTCTTCTTGCTCTTTGGTCCCTGAGTGTCTTCCTGGACCGAAACGCTCGACAGGCCTCACAAGTATCCTCCTTGTGTTCTGGTGACAAACACAAGTTACAGACCAGATGTTGATCTGTATATGGATACTTGTTATGGCATTTTGGACAGAAGCGGAATGGGGTCCGTTTCATCAGCCTTGAAGAGACACGTGGCCGGGCCGACCAGGCCCCGACGGGGATGGAAGAAAACCCCGAAGGGCCCCCGGAGCTCTTCTTAATTCGGTGTCGATCTGTTGTAACTAACCCGATACCGAACGCAAACAATACCGACGATTTTTCCGAGATTCTAACTAACTTTCCGACCCGAAACACAGAGCGAAAAGGAACACGTCCGAACCCGATGGCGGAAAAAAAACAATCTAAGATGGAGTCGACGCCCATGCGCAATGGAGTCGAAATGGGAGGAGTCCCTCGGTCTCGTGACTCGAAAAAAGACTTCTTCGAAGAAAAACAACTTGTAACACTCCGAGCCCAACACCAGATGGCGGGATGTGCACAGCATGTGTATCTGCAGCTACACATGCCATCGAACATATATATATATTGTTTTTTTGTGCTTTCATGGCCTTGTATATTGGGCGAATAAAGATTTCTTGACTGACTGACTGTGTTGTGAGTGGGTATATGGAAAGTTACCGCAAGGAAATGACCTGTCATTTGAGGGAGGTCCCAAAGTGTAGTCTGCCGGTTTGGTGCTTTATGCCATGTGTTACTATAAACCAGTTTGTCTCTGATGATTTTGTTTCTTTTAAAAGAAAATACAGGTTTTCTGAAGGACAGCTGGTTTGATGTAAGGATACACCAGTATTTATTCACAATCTATTTTATTATGTTGCATAAGGAATTTTAGGTACTTTAGAAGACCAGCGCTTCGTTATCCTGTTTGGCGTTAGTCTTGAGTAAGGCATCTCTGGGATTACTGCATGCTCGTTTCTATGCCCTCTCAATGATTCTTAAGATATTCTTTGCTCTTGAGCTGAAGCTGAGTCTCAAAATGGCCGCCAACACTTCCTGGTTGAAGTGTTGGCAGCCAATCAGATCTCTGCAGAAGATCAGCAGTATTCTCCAAGTCGTCCCGACCATATACATATATACACAAATTTGGATTTCCTTTAATTTCTCCTAAACAATGGAACCGATTTACACCAAATACAAAAAAGCGTAATCTGTGGACCAAATGCTTCCTGTCTGCCAAATTTGTTGTAATTCCATCCAGCGGTTAAGGCTGCAGGTGTGTCTAATGGAATTAACATGGGAAACACGCTTTTTTCACCCCCGCTTCTCTTGGGCCCCGCTTGACAGATCATCCCAAAAATCTCTTTATTGAAGTGTTCCAGTTGAGATATAACAACAGCTCCTGAACGCCTTGAATGCAGCAAGGCCACATTAATCCAATACGTTTAATACTCAACTGCCCCCCAATTTCCAAGTGCAATAGTTAAGTACATGCAGAGACTCTGAGGCCAAGAAGTCTAGAAATAGCAGAGGTGTACCAGAGTATTAATGATAAAGGGTCCCTCCCCCTATCCCAGAACTGGAGGGGGTGGGGGGCTAAGAGAACACAACAGACAGCAAGCAGTTGTAATGCAATGGGTCTCACGTTTGCTCGGGTTAGTGCTATTAGTGTTGTAAATTCCTAACAGGGCTTTTCTTGCCACATAAATTGAAAATGAAAAGTAAAACAGTTGACATAAGCAAGCCGTTTCAAAGTGCCACGGCTGCCATGAGAGTGAAAGAGAGACACAAAAGGAAAAAGAAGTTAGCTCACAGTCAAATGTATCGGCAAAAGTGCAATTGTCCATGTATCAGGGCCGATGGCCAAGGTGGTAACAAAACTGTCCCACAGAGGGACAAACGTAAAGCCTTTAACAATGATAACAAAGAATTTTTCAAAGGCAAGCCTATGAACGAGTGAGAGTGATGGGCGTGTGGTGGGCATGGTTAAAAGCGCATGGATAGATTACAACAGGGCAGAGCACTTGCACGGTTGACCTAAAAACGTGCACAGTGTAAAATTCGGGACGTAATGAGAAGAAGGCAATTTTCTACTAGCATCTAGTGACCATGGAGATGGCAAGAGGAGTAGTCGGAGTGGGGACTGTGGTCCCGGGCAGGAAGATGAGTATTAATCAAAGAGTTGTAAGGCTCGGAGTCTGGGTGGTGTGAAGCAGGTGTATTTAAACTGGGAGAGGTAATGTGTAAGCGGTTGCCAGATGCGGGTGAATTTCCACTCAGTGTGGGTTAATATGTATGACATCAGTTCCATGGTGAGGACATGCCATAGTTGCATAAACCATAAGGATGCAGGTGGGGCAGCAGGTTGCTTCCAGTGTAACGCAATAAGCGATTTGGCCAGTCCCAACATTTGGGCAGTTAAGTGCCATTCTGCATGTGTCTTCAACTATAGGGTATGGGGTCTAATGCAAACTAGAACAATGGTGGGTAAATTCGGTATTGGGCAACTTAGCGTTCCTTTAATATGGTTAAGGATTTCTTTCCAGAAGGTGATGATGCTGGGGAATGACCACCAGATGTGGATAAAATCCCTGGGAGCTGAAAAGCAGCACCAGCAAATTGGGGAGGTTGAGAAAGGATCGTGTGCAGTCTGGTCAGAGAGAGGTACCAGCTTGTCATGACCTTTTAGGCCAGTTGCCTTTGGGGTATGCTCTTAAAGATTTTAGTGATATCGCACCATAGGCGCTCCCAGTGTTTTATGGATAGTTCGTCCTCTATGTCGAGTGCCGTTGGGATTGGTAGGTTCGAGGTTGTTTGTGGGGTGGAGTGTTGGAGGACCTGAAATGTGCACAAGATGAGTCCACGTGATCCACTGAAGGTTTAGACGACTGCCTCGAAGGCTGTCAGTTTGCAGGTGGCTCCCAACCTAATGGATGGAACCCGAGCCCAATGGCAGGATTGGTAATACTGGAGTCTAGTGGATTCGGGGAATCTGAACTCCTGATGGCATTCCTCAAACATTTTTGAAGGCATCACCCTCAAAAAGGTCTTTGAGGGTCTGACAGTTGCCCTCGCTACAGTGTCTATACGACTCAGGTTGCAACACGGGGAGAAAGTCGGTGTTGCGCACCAATGGTGTGATGGGAGAGTGAAAGGTAGAAAGGCCACATCTTACCACAGTTTTGTCCCATATTTCCTTGCATGAATCTTTTGATATTTCCACATCCAATTCCCTTTCCTACAGAGTTACATAGACTTTTTTTTGTGGAGCTAGATCTAGTAGGTAACGATAAAGCTAAGAGATGCCCCTGTGTCTGAAGTTTGTGGTGAACAAAGATTCTATAGGCTACGCCTCCCTTTGGAGAGCCCTCCTAGCGATGTTATGTCCCACCCATTGTAGAGCCTGTGTAACCCTATATGTGTTGTGCCTTGTCAGGGCGAAGGACCCAACCAACTCCTCCCTCATTCGCAACTCAACCCCATTGCAAAACTCTCTCAGACAGGGAGGCCAACCTTCGCGCCACAGAAAGAACCCCGTTTCCAATCTACCTGGTTGAAAATCTGGATTGTTAGACAAAGGGGTATGAAAGAATGGAGAAGACAAAAATTCTGCGTACTATGTATTGTGTGTCAGTAAGACAGGAGTGTGTTAATTAATGGTAGAAGTGGTGGGGAATATGACCAAGCTCTCCAACGGAAGCCACAGGAGATCTTTGAGTGGAATGGGTGTGAATGCTTGCTCCACTTGCACCCAAGGTGTGCCCTCCGGGTCGTGGTTCCAATCAAGTGAGGGGTGGAGCTAAGCTGCTTGGATGTGTGTTGATAACTCTGGAAATCCCAAGCCCCCTTCTTGAGCAGATCTGGGCAGAAAGGCCTGAGGCACTCCATGGATGTTTGCCCTGCCAGATAAAGCTAAGCATCTTACACCTATGTAGTTGCTGGATGGTGCGGGGAATAGTCAGTGGGGGAGTCTGCAGTACATATAAGAGACAAGGCAAGAAATTAATTTTAAAGCTATTTAATCTGCCCAGCCAAGAAATTTCTACTTTCTCTCATCTATAGAAGTCGTTGAAAAGGGCTGTGAGGAAAGGTGGAATATTGCATTTGAATAGTGCCTGGATGTATCTAGGTAAATGGATCCCTAGAGAGCAAATAGAGGACTCAGCCCAAGTAAAGCCTGCCTCCTGAATAGGATCAAGTAATTGACCCTGCCGATCAGCCACCCCAAGCCCCTAGGATTAGGAGCAGTTAATTTGAAAGCCACATGCTGAAGTGAAGCAATCAAATTCCACTTGGAGGAAGGCGGGGAGTAGAAGGGGGGTGTTCTGGCTTGGTGACAAAACAAATGATGTTATCCGCAAAGAAAGCCAGTTTGTATCCCTTCCTGTCCCCCACCAGCATGCCAGGAATGATAGGATTATTCTGTATTTGGGACAACAGGGTTTCCATAGTCAAAGCAAATATCAGTGGGACAATGGACAGCCACCTCGATAATGGCATATCGGCAGTATATTAGCCATTGACCTTAATTTTGGTGGTGGGTTACCTGTAGTTTTCTAAAATGAATGCAGTCATTTTAGGGACCAACTGAGTCTTATTGACTCCCTGGACAGAAACTGCAAGTCGACTCTGTCAAAGGCCTTCTCTGTGACAAAGAAGAGAGAGCCATCTGCTGTTTTCAATGCTCTGCAACCTCCATGAGGGCAAATGCCAATTTTGTATTATCATTTGCCTGTCTATGTTCAATTAAGCCAGAATGATGTGGGGCAATGAGGTGAGGCCATATTTGGTGTAGCCTGGACACAAGTACTGAGGTACATATTTTAACATCATAATGCTATTGGCCTATAAGAAGGGCACAGCGCTGGAGTTTTATCCAGTTTCGAGAGCAGAAACAGGTGGGAACATTGCACAGAGTCAATTACCACTCCCGACTCCCAAAAAAAGTAAAGACTTTTGCCAGGAGCTCCTCTACAAGCAAGGTGAAAGCCTTGTAGAAGGAGGCTGGGAAGCCTGGTACTTTCCTGTGAGGCAGAGCATTAATGGCGGCTCTAAGCTCCTCAGGGGAGATAACCTTCTTGAGGAGATTCAAGCCTGCTACCAAGTTGGGTGGCATAACGCCTTGGAGATACTCATCTTGGAAGCGACCATCGAGGTCCTGCGACTGAAACAGGGTAGCATAATACCATTTGAAGGCAGGGAGGATCCCTGGGGCATCACAGTAGGAACTGCCATCCTCTTCCACTACCTTTTGAATATAGTTGCATGAGGCCAAATTTCTAAGTTTATAAGCCAAAAGCTACCTTTTCGTAGTAGGTTTGATTTATGTACAATAGCTTTTTTAGTTGCCTCCTTCATATTAAGGGGTTTTAATACCCCCTGTAAGTTACGGATTTCTCTCAAGGAAGGAGCCCTCTTGTTTATGTGTGGCCTCGCTGTTAAGATTTGGGCTTCTAGCTCTTGTTTATATTGCTTCGCTAGACGCTCAAAGATTGCTGTATGAGATACAAGCTCACAGCAGAATACCACCTTAGCTGTGTCCCATAAAGGAGAGGGGAAACTTCACTGTTAACATTTTAAATAAAAGAGTGATCAATAATATACCAGATCTGCTCCATCAAGACTGGGTATCTCAACGCTACTTCATTCACCACCCATGTGTGGTTCTAAAAATTCTGGACCCATGTAATTTACTTTGCCACAGCAGTACGATTTTAGTATCAAAAGATCGATAATGACTAGTACACTAAGCATGAGCATTTTCGTGGCTCCCATTTTATACACGGCAGCCATTTTTAAAAGTTGTCCTCACATAGGCTTATAATACAGTCAGATTTGATTCCAAGGACACGTACACCTTGATTGACTTTTCTCTGACCTGGGCAAGCTGGAACCATTGCCTCAGGCCAAACCTGTTTGGTCAGTCCCTCTCCCAGTGGCCGAATCAGATAGCATCAAGGCACACCATGCCATAAAACCCTTATTATCGCTCACACACCCTGCCTAATCTTGCTCACACCTGCACCTGCTCTTTTCTTCTTCTTACTTTACGAGGGGGAGGTGCCCGTTTTTATTGGGGGTCCACACTTATCTGATGTAAAATACTAGGCCTTGCCGGATAATTTATTATGGGTTGGATGACATGAAATATGAGGTTTCATCATGACACTGTTTTTTCCTTTGTAGTGAAAACATGTGAATGACCAACCAAAATGTCAAGAATGTTTGCCTGAAGCTTAAAAAACTGTATATAAGGAAACCTGACTTTGCATTGAAACACAGTCTCCTGAGAACATACAAACCGTGCTGTTGTACTTCTAGGACGCTTGTTACTTGGTTGCAGCCAATAAATTCGATCTTTGACTTCACCTAGAAGACTCTGAGTTTCTGTGGTCTGAATCAGGAAAGTACCCGAGGTCTTTGGGTGTACCCTGGCACCGCTGGGTTACCGGATCAGTACCGGTTCTGAAAAACCCAGTACCTCAGTTGGCGCCCAACGTGGGGCGATACCAGCGGTACCGGTCCAAGCCTGAGGTCCGTGAGGAGCTTCGTGTGAAAATTCTGGAGGAAGGCCGCCACTTCATCGACCCCTGCATGTCGACGTGGTCCGAAAGTCTTTGCTGCGAGGTTCCCCGCTTCCCGACGGCTACGAAGGACTGCTGCCCTGGCTATCGCCCTGATTTGGACCCTTGATATTTGGTAGAGCGAAACGATAAGACGAGTCTTCTGGTGACGTCATCGATATTTTCAGTTAAGTATAAGTGGAGCGTCTCCCAGTCCTTAGTTGGACACTTGGTTTGGTCCTTAGTTGGACATTTGGTTTGGTATCCCTTCGGGATCACTTTGATTTGGAACTTGCAAGTACCAAAGCCGAAGGACTCGTGTATTCACGAGACTATCGTAAACGATAATCCTTTGAAGTTTGAAGCTAGACTAGTGAGCGAAGATGCCTGGTCTTAGCAGACTTGGAAATTTGTTTTGTCTTGGTTGTAAAAGGGACTCCCGGTTGGAGGACTCATGTCCGTTTTCCTCCGATTGGAACTCCAACCTATGAACTATATGTGAAGCACGGAGTGGGCCCCATCACGTTTAATAAAGTATGGGTCCGCTATTCTTGGAAATAAATGTCTGTGAGGCTGTTTTTGCAGTTTTTTGGAACACTATTGAGAAAGGTTTTCTTTTCTCTTGTAAATATGACTTACAACTAGGATCTGCAAACGGTTCTGTAAGTAAATTGCGACGGCGCTATTTATGAAAAATGGCTAAAGCGCGCTGTATTGTGTGTCCTGAGTGTTTTCTGTTTATATCTGAAATGAGCTCAATGTGTGTGTTGTGGGTCTTCTTGATGTTTTCAGTTTGTTAAGTAAAATGTTGGGTAATTAATATTAAGTAGAAACTTAGAAAAAATCCAGAAATGAACCATGTGATGTGCTAACATAGCTATATGTTGCTCTTTAATTTATAGAATGAGCAATTGTGCACATATACAAAACTGCCGTTAAATGCTTAATAAATTAGAAAACACATTCAATAGATATAAATAGGGCCCCAAAAAAAAAACGAAATTATCTATTTTTGCAAAAAAATAAATACATTTACAGCATTTTTCTTAGATGCATTGTATTAGATGTTCACAGGCAAACTTTTCAGCTGCAGTATATTTGATAGGAATGTTCAATTCAGCCAGCACTTTCCCAGTTAAACACGGGTGGAATTTTGCATAACCTTCCTTTTAAATGAAAGTGGCGCAAAAATGTGACTCATTTCAAGTTAGGCTTATGCGCTTAGGCTTGTGAGTTAATGTATCCCAAATAATAGGCAAGGGATGCAGCTTGCTTTTATATGTGGAATTATCAAAAAAAAAAGAATAATTGGTTTTTTTTAAAAAAAAGAAAATTATTAATTATGGAAAAATTATTTAAAAAATAAGTGCCTTTCAAAATCGTTTTTTAATATTTATAAAGCTTAATACCTATACTATGACCTCCTAGCATTAAAAGTTAATTTAAGTTATGTTGCAACGCTAAAATGACATTTGTATGTGCAATTTTCCCTTGGCGCAGGAGAAAACAAGCTCATTTCTATAAAGTATAAGTTAATATTTTCAATGGCTGACTCATGGATTGTGTAATAGACATTCTGGTAATGCATATTATGCAAGAAAATTGTAGGATATTGATTTTTAATGCCTAAAATATCAAAGTCGATTTTGGGCAAAAGCACTGTTTAAACTGCATTTTCTTTCATTCAGAGTACTTTTTAAAGTGTCTCAGGCTTCAGTAAATCCATACATTTAGGTTTGATATATATTTGCAGGTTGTGCCTTCTTATGATTCAATGAGTCAATGTGCCAGTACAAAGGCTTGTTTTAATATCGAGGTTGAAGGTTCTAACTTCAGCTGGGCCTACTGAGACGTTCATTCATTCGAGGTTGATGAAATATGTACCATTGCATGGGATTGCAACAAGCATTTATTCTAACAGCTGGTATGTGTGTTATTAAGGTTTGTGAATTATTCACAGTAAATGTAGTTTAATAATCTGGAAATAGAGATAATTTTTTTTAGCGCCTAAAAAGGATTTTTTTTTTTTTTTTAAATAGAGTGAATTATTGCAGGTTAGAAGAAAAACAGGAAGGCCTACTGTCTTTGACAGATTCAGAGTGGCAGAAGCTAGGAGAGCTACAGAGGCTGGCTCAAGTCACGCTGCTGAGATGCTATCTTTAGTTTTCCCATAAACAATGGAGGAGGCTGTCATGTTGACACTTGTGACCTTTTAAATTAGGGCCTTGTCTCTGTGAAATGCAGAATGACCCTACGGGCCTCTAAAAGTGGGATTTCTGGTTTCTCCAGAAGAACATCAATACAATTAAAGAACTTAATTCCAAAGGGAAAATATAAAAAAAAGGGGTTTCTTCGAAAGTCCCAACATCATGTTAAATGCTCTGCAGAACGGATACATTTGTGTCTCCGCTCTAAAAAAATAAAATGATGCCTGCTAGTTGCTTTTATTTGACAGAAAACGAAGTGTTGCATTAAGTCTTAGATAGAAAATAAGATGCAGCCCTTTTCTAAAATTTTGAAGGCTACATGCCTTAATGAGAACGATTTACCAATTAAGACTTATTTTTCACAGTGGAAATTGTAGGTGCCAAATTAATATGGAGTGTCAGTGTAACAAGTTTTACTTTTAGAAAGGTAAAACTAAGGTGGCTTGATGTTGCAAAGGAACTGACAAGAGGGTAACAGTTAAGTAATGGAAATTTATTTTCGTGTATTTGGTCCTATCATGAATTGTTCTTGCTGGTCCTGTATGTTAGAAGAGAAACAGTAAAGTTATATTTGACAGCAGATTTCCATTGCCTGGTGATCTACTGTCAAAAGGAGGGTAAGGATTTTAAACCTGACAAATTAAACAGGCCCAAATATTGGGTTTTGGGCTGCAGGTTTACAGTGCATAAAGTACATGACATGGTGTTGTGTGTCACCGCTTATTCACACATGCTATTGTTTTGTCTATGCTTTTTGTGCTTGATACACAGCAAGTATATCTGATAGCTTGACGTTTTGTGCGTTTTTATTATTTTTTATTTGTTTTTTTTTGCATGTTTGTTGCTGCTTTTGATACAAGCTCCCCTGTGTTGTGAGGGGATGGTCATGACGATGCCCATCGCTACGCAACAGTTGGTTGAACTTGTTCTGGTTACTAAATTCCACAGATAATGATATTTCATGCTGTGAACATAAGAGACAACACTTCACCAGTGCATGTCTATTTGGCTATAATGGTATTGAAGGAAAATAAAAAGAGATATACAGGATCAAAGTGTATCACCTGCAGTTAGTCACGTTACTGCCCCTTCCCTTAAAGGAACAGGCAGCCCTACATTTATGTAGCCTTGATTGGACCTAAGGATGAAATTATAGATCTGTGACTCAAGGTGGCCTAATTTCTATATTACATTAGTTAATGATATTCTGTTTCCTAAGTAGCATTTGGCTTTTGTTCCTTAAAAGAAAACCAGGTTTTTATTTTTTCCTGAAGAAGGAACTGAAACATTAGCTAGGAGTACCGTATATGGTGTAGTCACCAACGGTAGAGTTAAAATTTGTGTAACTTTGGCCTTTGTGTATCACCCGTACTCTCAGTGTTGTGTCACATGCCTGACTATCACCCAAATAATTTTTTTGTTCTTCCTATAGATTTTTTCTTTTGTTACTTCCCCTGACCAATGTCGCATCATGCTTAGTTATTGAGATTTTAGCTATGTCCTAGTCCCATTTCTCTTTTTCAAATTCCTTTCACCAGTCAGACCTTTTATTATTATTGATGTATTGTTCAGGTTCACATTTCCAGACTGCAGTGATGTACCAGGGACCCCCATGTTATGTATAATTCCCTTTGGTATGACCAGACTGGTTTTCAAGAATTTGCCTTAGGCCTGCTTCAATGTTTTCCAGCCTGACTGTCAGGGTAGCGATAGACTGGTTAACTGACTCAATATTATAGTAAGACAAGTTTTCCATCTCAATAGAAGATATCTTATGTTTACCTTTTTGAACATGACGAATTTTCAATGTCTATTTTAATTTGGTTTTCGGTTCCCTTCTGTTCCTGCTACTTTTTTTTTTTTTTTTGGTGGGATCAGATGTGTCCTAATCATGCAAATATCAGGACCCTCTAGTTCTTGTCTTTTTGTTTGCACATTTGACTATTAGCCTGTGTATTGCATAGTGCACCTGATGCACAGTTTTTAAAGGAAGGTTTCTACATGTCCCTGATAATCGGTATCATGTGATTTCTCTATTGAGATGTTCTAAGATAAGGAGGAGCACCTAGACTTAATCATTGAGGAAAATATGTGTTTACCCCATTAGACAATGCCACTGTGTGAGGAAATCCATTCAGATAGAATTCTCATGTAATAGATGGCAGAGAATAATGGAGAGAACCCAATTAAAGATGCTAGAGACCCTGTTTTGCCCTTCTGCCTTTGTCTTTGTATTTTATGCCCATGGTTTATGGCTACTCCTTTGAAGATTGCAGACCACCTGCTTGCAGTCCCCTTGTTAAAAACCATGAACTGTTTTTGTACTAAACTGAAGGGAAGTAACAACTGTGGCACATTTCCTACGTCACTAGATTCTGCGGGTATCAAGTCATAATAACCTGCAGGACATTGATTTAAGCCTAATTCCCATCAGTGACAGCTACAGATGAAAGACGGACGTTTTGGCCCTACAGTCTCAGCACCCAGAAAGTAGCAAAGCTGGACAGCGATCGCCAGCGCATGGTATCGTACTTGCTCCATCAGACGGCGTTGGACATCACAAAACCAAAGTTTCAGTGTAAAAGAGCTAAAGAGAAGGATTCCTGTTGATGATGGCAGAGCTGTTTTGAGGTTTCATTTCTCTACCTGTCATGTGCTGGTAACCTCTGACAGTGTGCAATCCCTTGAGCCCCTTGGCCTGAGTTTTGGCCACACACCCCCTTTTCTTTGCTCCAACGGAAGAAGGGCAGTGCACCGGAGATTTCAAGTTTGGAAAAAGGCACTATATTGTGGTGCCCATGAAAGAGCAGCTTGAGCGTCCTCTGACACTAAATAATGAGTGTTGGAGTCTGAAAGTGCTGCTGAGCTTGAGCTATTTCCCAATTAATGGTGCTTGCCTCTGCACGAGATGATTTGTGCCCTTGATCAATGAAGAGCACATTGTTTGTAGTGTCTGCCACAGAGGAGAGACACTGGTGCATTGCTTTAAGACATTGAGACTTTCGAGTGAGCTGTGGGTGTTTGCCAGGAGGGCACTCCAACTAAGCAGTACTTTTCTCACGAAGAGGCCTGAATTGAGAGGCCCATGCGAAAGAAAACAACAAAAGAAAATTTGATGGACAATAGAAGCCTGCCAGAGAGGCTTTTTGAACGGACTCTGGGCATAGTTGGTTTCACAAGAGGTTTCCGTGCGATTGTATAGACTAGGTGTTAGGAGACTGATTGTTTTGCTGGCATTGTTTTAAAGTACTATTCTGTTTAGTAAAAGCAGAATAAAGTCCATTTTCTGTGGAAAGAGTACCCCCTTTTCACCTTAGAGCATTGATGAGAGTCACCACTGTTCCACCTGAACATACCAAAATTACTGAAATGCAGAGGAGCCCTAAAAATGTTACTAGATAATTTTAGGATTTGCTTTTTGGTTAGGGTTGTGAAAAATTATTATTTCATTTGTAATAGTGGTCACTACTTTCTCCCGTTGTCTATATGTTCTTAATAACGAGTTTTCTAGTGTCTTTTGAACATGACGTTGTCATTTATGGGTGGGATTGTTTTTCTCTACTCAATTGACTTCTGCACCCACTTCCCAACCTATGTCTTTTCCTACTATTGTTTCTTTGCACTCTTTTCACCCTTTTCCTGAACATGAGCAGGTTAGAAGATCAGAATTCGTAAGCAATTCTTTTGTACAGCTTCTGCATCAACACTAGTTAGTAGTGAACATCACTAATTGTTGGGTGTGTGATCTTATGCCACCTACTGCAGATAGAGGTATTCCTTACTTTGTCCTGCCATATGTGGCCTCTGTGTTACATCATGCATAAGGAAACCTGCACCAAGAGACGAGCTAAATACTAGGATGATGTTACAGCAACATCTCAACGACTTTAGAAACATAGACCTGGACTCAGATTAGCATGAGAATAGGTTTATTGCCTATGTAAGGGCAAAAGGAGGGTTTGTGGTTCTAAAAATTCTGGACCCATGTAATTTACTTTGCCACAGCAGTACGATTTTAGTATCAAAAGACCGATAATGACTAGTACACTAAGCATGAGCATTTTCGCTCAATTCCAGCAGCGTTTTCACCTCGAAATCGCCATTTTCGTCCTGCACTCGTGGCTCCCATTTTATACACGGCAGCCATTTTTAAAAGTTGCCCTCACATAGGCTTATAATACAGTCTGATTTGATTCCAAGGACACGTACACCTTGATTGACTTTTCTCTGACCTGGGCAAGCTGGAACCATTGCCTCAGGCCAAACCTGTTTGGTCAGTCCCTCTCCCAGTGGCCGAATCAGATAGCATCAAGGCACACCATGCCATAAAACCCTTATTATCGCTCACACACCCTGCCTAATCTTGCTCATACCTGCACCTGCTCTTTTCTTCTTCTTACTTTACGAGGGGGAGGTGCCCGTTTTTATTGGGGGTCCACACTTATCTGATGTAAAATACTAGGCCTTGCCGGGTAATTTATTATGGGTTGGATGACATGAAATATGAGGTTTCATCATGACACTGTTTTTTCCTTTGTAGTGAAAACATGTGAATGACCAACCAAAATGTCAAGAATGTTTGCCTGAAGCTTAAAAAACTGTATATAGGGAAACCTGACTTTGCATTGATACACAATCTCCTGAGAACATACAAACCGTGCTGTTGTACTTCTAGGACGCTTGTTACTTGGTTGCAGCCAATAAATTCGATCTTTGACTTCACCTAGAAGACTCTGAGTTTCTGTGGTCTGAATCAGGAAAGTACCCGAGGTCTTTGGGTGTACCCTGGCACCACTGGGTTACCGGATCAGTACCGGTTCTGAAAAACCCAGTACCTCACATGGGTTTGGAAAAGGCTCAAGGGAAGAGTGGGTCTGAGCTCATTTTCAGCCAGACTAGCACATGGTCGGGGATGGATCTAATGTCTATGGAAGTATCTACTATCTAAGGTAGGAGGGAATGTGACACCAAAAAGTAATCTGTATATGAGTATGTTTTCTGGATGTGACAGTAAAATGTGTACTCCCGTTCATCCTCATGATGGTGGCGCCAGGCATCTACTAATACTAAATTAGGCATACCTTGAGTGACGGACGTAGAGATCATGGTTCTCTATAATGAAGGTGAGACCGATCAAGGCCCGGATCCAAAGGGACATTCAAATTTCCAACCAGAACCATGTGACCTCTTGCGAAGTGAGAGATCCTGCGGAAGAGGTCTGTATAGTAAAATTGTTTATCTTCATTGGGGCCATAAACAGCATATATAGTCGACTGAGCTCCTCCCAAAGCTCCCCTGATGCCCACAACTCTGCTCCCGCGGTTGAGACATTTGTACTCAACACAGAGGGATATATTTCTTTGCAGTAGAACAGCAACTTCTATTGAGTTAGACCTGATAGCCTTAGGGTGGTCATCTTCCAACTTTTTGCCTATCTCCCTCCACTTTTCTGACACTGTTTTTGCTGATTTTAGAACTCTGTTCACTTTACTGATGCTGACCAGTGCTAAAGTGCATATGCTCTCTCCCTTAAACATGGTAACATTGGTTCATCCCCAATTGGCATATCTGATTTATGTATAAGTCCCTAGTAAAGTGCACTACATGTGCCCAGGGCCTGTAAATTAAATGCTACTAGTGGGCCTGCAGCACTGATTGTGCCACCCACATAAGTAGCCCCTTAACCATGTCTCAGGCCTCCAATTGCAAAGCTTGCGTGTGCAGTTTCAATGCCACTTCGACTTGGCATTAAAAAAGTACTTGCCAAGCCTTAAACTACCATTTTTCTACATGTAAGTCACCCCTAGGTAGGCCCTAGGTAACCCATAGGGCAGGGTGCTATGTAGGTAAAAGGCAGGACATGTACATATGTGTTTTATATGTCCTAGTAGTAGAAAGCCCCTACATTTGTTTTCCACTACTACAAGGCCTGCTTCTTTCATAGACTAGCATTAGGGCTACCCTCATATACTGTTTGAGTGGTAGATGCTGATCTGAAAGGGGTAACCAAGTCATATTTAGTATGGCCAGAATAGTAATAGAAACTCCTGCTCACTGGTGAGGTTGGATTTAATATTACTAATTTAGAGATGCCACTTTTAGAAAGTGAACATTTCTCTGCACTTAAAACCATCTGTGCCTTACAGCCTGTCTCCAATCAATGTCTGGTCTGTGCTGGTTGACAGCTCCCTTGTGCATTTCACCCAGACAACCACAAACACAGGCCACTCAGCCACATCTGCATTCATGTGCATACTGAATGGGTCTTCCTGGGCTGGAAGGGTGGAGGGCCTGACACTTACATTTTAAAGGCGAGTGGCCTGCCCTCACACAATAGACTGATAAACCTCCCCCCCCCCCCCCACTCACCCACTGGGACCCTGACAAACAGGACTGGACTGAAAGGGGAACTTGTGCACTTTAAAACTACTCTTTCAAGTCTCCCCCACTTCAAAGGCATTTTTGGGTATATAAACTGGGTCTCTGACCCCCACCAACTCACACTTCTGGACCTATACTTGCACCCTGTCAGAGGAGCTGCCTGGCTGCCCAAAGTACTCATATGGACTGCTTTGCAGAGAAGGACTGCTGCCCTGTTGCCCTGCTGGCCTCTGACTTTGCTGGAAGGACTCTGCCTTCCCCAGAAGTGCTCTCCAAGGGCTTGGATTGAGCTTGCCTCCTGTTTCTGAAGTCTCAGGGCCAAAAAAGACTTCACCTCTTCCAGAAATTCCTTGTGCATCAAAATCCTGTGCAACACCTGCAGAAATCGACACGATGCCTGCCTTGCGGCCAAGATATCACCACACAGCCGACCGGAACAATGCAGCCCGACTTCCTGACTGGAAATTTAACGCAGCGCCTAACTTGCGACGGAAAATTAGACGGCGCGCCTACCGGGTCGATGCAGCACCTGTTCCTTCTTCCAGCACGTCAAGGATTTTCAAAGTACCGCGCCTGGGCATTAAAATATCCCCGCATCGCTGTGAGGAACCAAGACTGACGAAAAACGACGCAAACCCCTTACAGTATGGAAAGAAGCATCATCTGTGCCGTGTCAGAAAATCTGACGCAACACCTTATTTTTCCACGCATCTCCTCCTCTGCGGTCTTGTGCGTCGTTATTTTTAAAGCATACCAGGTACTGTGTGTAACAAAGAGACAACTGTTTATTTCTAAGGATTGAGAAGCTACCAGAGGATGGGCACAGGTTAATTTGGATTGTGTGTGACTTACCCTGACTAGTATTGCGGTCCCTAATTGGACAAGGGTGTATACCTCTGCCAATTGGAGACCCCATTTCTAACATCTTGCATGAGCAAGAGGAGTGGAACTGTACTGGATACCAGTATGAGTCAAGGCGTTAATGATCAGCATAAAAGAGATGGGTCCCTTGGAGCAAAGCCACATCCACCTCCTTCCGCCGGAGCCACTGCAAAAGGGCTTGACGCTAAATAGGGCACTTCAGGCCTTGTACATGAAGTGATACAAAGCGTAAAGGTGTCATGGCATAAGGCGGGTTAATGATGGTAAATAAAGTAGAAGGGGCTTAGCCCGGAATGGGGAGTAGATGTCTGCAATGAACCAAACATTGATGTAAAACATTAGTGAAAGGACCCATGAAAGGGATCTCTCAAGAGTAAGTTCTAGGCTAGAATGACATTTAGGACCTGATTTAGATCTCGGCAAACGGGTTAATCCATCACAACAGATATCCCGTCCACCGAAATATAAATACCATTTTATCCTACGAGATTTATATTTTGGTGGACAGGATATCTGTCACCGCTGGGACAGAGTAACCCGTCCACAGAGATCTAAATCTAGGTAAGTACATGAATTAGAAGGTACTTCACACAGGTAAGTATGGATCTTTGAATTAAAACAATAATGTACACAGTTTTGGCAAAAATGTCAATATGCTATTTTAAAAGTGGACACTGCAAAAATCAACAGTTCCTGGGGGAGGTAAGTAGTGGTTAGTTTCTTAGGTAAGTAAGACCCTTACAAGTTCATTCTCCTGGGCATAGGCCGCCCATTGTTGGGGGTTCCATTTAACCCCACACACCCTGCACCAGCAACACAGGGCCGGTCAGATGCAGAGGTCAAAGTAGGGCCCAATTAGCATAGGCGCCTATGGAGAACAGGGGTGCTCCGGTTCCAGTCTGCTAGCAGGTAAGTACCTGCGTCCTCAGGGGGCAGACCAGGGGGTTTTTGTAGAGCACTGGGGGTGTCCCAAACAGGCACACAAAATACATCCTCAGAGGCACAGGGGTGGCCAGGTGCAGTGTGTGAACCAGGCGTCGGGTTTTGTATTGAAGTCAATAGAGGGACCAGAGGGTTACTTTGGAAATGCAGGCTGGGCTAGGATGAGGGCTGCCTGCTGGTCACTCCTGCACCGGTGGTTGGTTCCTTCCGGTCATGGGGGATGCAGGTGCAGTGCTTCTTCCAGGCATAGGGTTCCTTTGTTATCGAGCAGTCGCGGTCAGGGGGGCCTCTGGATCCTCTCTGCAGGCTTCGCTGTCGTTGGAGTCTCCTGGGAGTCCTCTCTGTGGTGTTGGTTTCTCTAGACACGAGCCGGGGGCATCTGGTGCAGTGTGTGAAGACTCACGCTTCCGGAGTGAGGCTGGAGGCTTCTTTAAAGATGGTTTCTTTGTTGTAGTTTTGGACAGAGCCGCTGTCCTCAGGAGTTTCTTGGTCCATTAGGTGCAGGTCAGTCCTCAGAGGTCGCTGGTCTCGCTGGGAGCCTCGCTGTGCAGGTTCTTTGAGTCTGGAGACGGGCTGGTAGGGCTGGGGCCATGTCAGTTGTCATCTCTGTCGTCTCTGCAGGGCTTTCAGGTCAGAAGTCCCTCTTCTTTCTTCATATTGCAGGAATCTGATTTCCTGGGTTCAGGGTCACCCCTAAATACTAAATTTAGGAGTGTGTTTGGGGGGGGGGGAGTAGCTAATGGCTACTGTCCTGGAGGGTGGCTACACCCTCTTTGTGCCTCCTCCCTGTGGGGAGGGGGGCACATCCCTAATCCTATTGGGGGGAATCCTCCAAAACAAGATGGAGGATTTCCTAAGGCAGGGGTTGCCTCAGCTCAGGGCAGCTTAGGGTCTGTCTTGGCTGGTGGGTGACTCCTCCTTGTTTTTCTCATTATTTCCTCTGGACTTGCCGCCAAAAGTGGGGGCTGTGTCCAGGGGGCGGGCATCTCCACTAGCTGGAGTGCCCTTGGGCATTGTAACACAAAGCCTGAGCCTTTGAGGCTCACTGCTAGGTGTTACAGTTCCTTCAGGGGGAAGTGTTAAGCACCTCCACCCAGTGCAGGCTTTGTTTGTGGCCTCAGAGAGCACCAAGGCTCTCACCCCAGGGAGTCAGAAACTCGTCTCAGTGGCAGGCTGGCACAGACCAGTCAGTCCTGCACTGAAGGATTGGGTAAAATACAGGGGGCATCTTCTAAGATGCCCTCTGTCCTTTTTTATTAATAAATCCAGCACTGGCATCAGCATGGGTTTATTATTCTGAGAAGTTTGATACCAACTTCCCAGTATTCAGTGTAGCCATTATGGAGCTGTGGAGTTCGTTTTGACAAACTCCCAGACCATACACTTAAGATGCCCACCCTGTACTTACAATGTCTAAGAATGGACTTAGACAATGTAGGGGCATATTGCTCATGCAGCTATGCCTTCACCTGTGGTATAGTGCACCCTGCCTTAGGACTGTAATGCCTGCTAGAGGGGCGACTTACCTATGCCACAGGCAGTATTTTGTGCGCATGGCATCCTGAGGGCAATGGCAGTGTGCATATGTTAGGTGAGGGGTCCCTTAGGGTGGCACAACACATGCTGTAGCCCTTAGGGACCTTCCATCGTCACAGGACCCTTGGTACCACTGGTACCTTTTACAAGGGACCTAGCAGTGTGCCAGGGGTGTGCCAATTGTGGAAACAATGGTATATTTTTAGTGAAAGAACACTGGTGCTGGGGCCTGGTTAGCAGGGTCCCAGCACACTTCTTAGTCAAGTCAGCATCAATATCAGGCAAAAAGTGGGGGGTAACTGCAACAAGGAGCCATTTTCCTACATAAACTCCCCATCCTCCACCCTAACCACCCAGCCCACAGGCCAGGAGACTCAGCCAAAGCTGGGAGAGTCTTCCTAGTCTGTCAGACGAGGAAGAGTAGGGAAAACAGGCTGGTTTGTTGCAGGGCCTACTCTGCCTTACATCCTCCTGTTCAGGTCATTCCCTCTGGGGAACTGGCCTACTTCCACAGTGATAGGACCTAGTCTGAATTGCCCCTTGTCTGTGTTTTTATGTCTTCACCCATTCTCTCTATTTTGGGGTTAGAGGTATCCATCTCTGCTAATCTTATCTTAGCCAGGGTTACCCCTAGCTTACCCAAAGAGGTTACCCAGAGCTGGAGCAACCCCACCATAACCAACAGGGTCAGGGGGCCTAACTTGCTATTTGGCACTGGGTCAGACCACGATGCCAAGGACAGTGCAGCCATAAAGGCTAACACCCAGCAGAGTCCACTGACAGCTATCAGTGCCCAGAACCACACCTTTAGCTCTTGACCACCAAGGGAAAGGGCTAGGTTACAGGCTTCTTTGGGTTCAGGGTGCCCGTCTGCTGTGATAGAGTGAGGGGTCGCTACATCTTGTAGTAAACACCCTTCTTCCACTCTTTCTTCTGTTAGCTGAGGAGCCAGCCACTAATGCTGAACAGTTGCCTGACTAGCCAGGACTTCTTGTGGGTCAGGTTGGACTTTACCAGGGCTACCTTTGGAGTTCTCCCCTACTGGAGCAGACTCTCCTGGGCTTGCTGGAACCTTGGCTAAAGGTTGTCCACCTTTCCTGCACTGTTTTCTTTTCTTTTTCTTCTGGGGCCTATTATTATATTGGGCCTTAATAGCAGTGCGCCCCTCACGCTGCGCAGGACGCTGTTGGAGTGCGTGAGGTGAGAGGCCCTTTGATTGCATCTGTCCCGGGGTGGGACTACATCCCCCAGGCTCCTTTTCAACCATATTGGGCCTTAATAAGAGCACACCCCTCACGCTGCGCGGGACGCGCCCAGGCGCGTGACTGGGTGAAGACCGGGCCAAGACGGGCCCGTCTTCGCCCGTTATCACCCGATAGAGGCTGGGCAGGGCTCACCCCTGTCCGTGAGAAGTAAGTGCACTGAGGATCTCTAACGGGTGTTTCAGGATCCATTATACTATTTCTTTTTTTGCTGCCTATAATGGGGAAACGGAAAGCTACAGATGTCGCTGCCCTTCCGAGTGGTATAAAAAAACTGAAAAAACGATTAAGTAATCAAGTAAGTTCAGGAACTACTAAAGATTTGATCCCCCTACATGCAACTGATTTACTATTTGAAGAGGTTGAAGCTATTTTAAAGAGTAACCCTCATCCACTGACTACTAGTAGTGGAGTATCCAAGAAGGAGAAAATTCCAGAAATATTTACAAGGAGGAAGAGGTCACAAGCAGTTCATACCCCTGCTGAGACTAGTATGAGTAAGGATCTTCCTTCCCTTAAGGGAAATCCCTCGCATTCTCTCCTGGTACCATCTTGCAGTGCCTTGGGAACTTCGGCATGTCAGAGGGATGTTATACCCAAGGGCGCTGAGACTTTCCCCCGCTAAGTCCAGTTGTTATGGTGGTTCCCAATATTTTGTCTTCAAATCGGTTTGGGCCACTGGCAGAGAATGGAGACTCTCCTGCTTGTACTATACATCCTTCATCTGGAGTCGCTACTGATATCATCATTTCGACTTCCTCCTGATCTAGATGGCCCGCATCCACTGAGCAAAGAGATTGATTTAGCTCTTGTCTTCCAGAAAGTGGATGAAGTAAAGTCCATGGTGTCGTTATTAATGGAAATTATGAAGGAGAAATTAATGCAGAAGAGCAGCTGTAGATGCCTGCAGCCCCATGCAGAGGCAAGAGGGGGTGGGAGTATTATCCCGTTAGGTTTAGGGCTGGAAACAGATACCTCTCCGTTAGTGACAGCTCTGCCCCCGCCTCCAGATGATCCATCTATATTTTGCATTGAGGATAATCAGCCAATACTTGCTAATGCAAGGTGGAAGCACAATCGAGCTTCCAACAACAGAAATCACAAGGGATCTTACGCTCATATTCTTGCTCAGTCAGATACTATCAATGATGGGCCCAGGAGTGAGGTTACCTCCCTGCTTGGGTGATTAGCTTCCCTATATCTCCTACCCATCTTCCTAAACCTCACACTGATGCTATTTTTCAGTATGATCAGAGTCTGGGAGTGGGTAGTATAGACAGTACAATTTATATGATTGATGTGCCTAAGATATTGCCAGGTGCTTTTGGGAATCATGAGTCCTTGACCAATAAAGCCATTCATTGGCTACGTACCGACACAATTGTCTATCAGTTATTCGCTCTGACAACCTTAAGGTAGACAGATGTAGCGTTTCAGGGTCAAATCTTGATTTCATTTCTGTTTGTTTTTCTGATAGGGCTTTGGTGGAGCAATTTATGGATTTTGAAGCACACACACATTACCTAACGCCTTCGAGAGGGGTTGGCATTAGTCTTGCTCTAAATCCTCCTTGCACTCGTTCTATGAGAAACCCAGTCCCCATTCTAGACTGTGAATCACATGTGGAATTTAAAACCCCTCCTACATCGATAGTTACTGAATGACTAAATGTTGATCAGGAAGTGATTTTGGGGGCATCTAATGGGGTTACACACTCTAAGGGGACTGTTACTTCTATCGCTGGAACTGAGTTGGCTAATGCTGAGATATCTTTAATGTCATGGAATTCAGCTGGATTAGGTAGGCAACTGGGAGATCTCGAGTGGATTACCTATATTAACTGCCAAGATGTTTGTTTTTTCCAGGAAACTTGGGCTGAGGAACAGATCTATATGCAAGGGTATACGGCGTATAGCATCCGAGCCCAATCCTCAGAGAAGGATTTAGGTCGTGCAAAAGGAGGTTTATTTATGTTATTAAATAAGAAGCTACATTGTATCCATTCGTCACTAAAAATAGACTCAGTGAATATGTTGGGAGTCCAACTCACATTCCATTGGGATCTTAAGATTATTTTAATTAATATCTATGCCCGCTCGGTTTCCCGGGGATCTGAGTCTCAGACTTTAGTCCCAATTGTTTGAATTTTTGGATTCTCTGCACCCCTCAATCCTGCTAGTAATAGCAGGTGGTTTGAATTGCACCTTTGAACCCTCTATTTTGAATAATGGATTAACGGATGAAGAAGGTGAATTGTGGGGAATCCCGCAACTAATGAATATTTGTCAACGTACCCGTTCTTGTGTGGCCTCCCAGTAGGCCACATTATGTCTAAAATATGGACTTAGGGGCTGCAAAGGACGTACACCTTCAGATTTAAATATGGCGCCCACATTTAAAAGAGGTATTTCTTCTAGTACTATTGATTATTTTCTAGTGGATGTTAGGCTGTGGCCTTTATTAAAAGACATAAAGGTGGAGCCTCGCTGTGAGAGTGACAATAATCCTTTGCTTCTTACCTTGTGTGGAGATGTATTTAGGAGATCACTGCATGCTCAACGTACAGTGGTCCCTACACCAATGCTGGGTAAAAACCATACAAGAGTTTGTTGGCCAAAGGTATTGTCCAACCCCTATTTAATGAGTGGGATTTATAAATATTTCATTGATGAGATAGCAGTTTATGAAGAATATGAAGTTAGCAATAGTCCCATTCTTAGCATTCATAAACTACTGCTGAAGAAACTGCAGAGTTTCTTCTACAAAAACACCTCCTCTAAATCTTTAGTTGCTAATACGACGACTACCAATGCATGGTTTAATGAGGATTCTGCAAAGGCTAAGTCTGCGTTATAAAACTGCAATCATGAATGGTTCCCTGGGGGAGATTCAATTAACTAGATGTATATATAACAAGGCCACAATGTAAGCAAAAAAGTTATGGGAAGACTCTATTTGGCAGGATTTCCTTGCTGCAACTAAATCAAATAAGAACTCGCTATTTTGGGAGCTACAATCCAAAAGACAAAGAGGGAATAAGAGCAGCATTAGAAATCACATACAACCTGAGACTTGGGTGATTCATTTCACCCAACTTTATGCTGCTCTCCCTAACTCATCAACTTGTAATTGCAGTATTGGTGATCTAGCTCCTTTATAACCACCTAGCTTCAGCGATTGCTCTGACTTACTCTGCTGGATACTTATACCCAGTGGGTTGTATTTTCTTTTCCTTAGAGGAAACATTAGCTGCAAATCATTTCTTAAAATCAGGTAAGGCTCCTGGCCTAGATAAGATACCAGGAGATTTATACAAATCTGAACCAATTATTTGGTCCTGGTACATAAATTTGATTTCAAATAAAATTGCTGCAGGTGGTGCAATTCCGAGTACTTGGAAAGGTGCTGAAATAATTCCAATTTATAAAAAAGGCAATGCAAATCTGCCCGCTAATTATAGACCTATTAGCCTCATTGATAATATACAGAAAACGTTTGCCAAACAGCTTCTGGATAGACTAATAAGTTGGGTACAAGATCAACAGATTCTTTCCCCATTGCAGGCGGGCTTTCGCCCCAAAACTAGTATGATAGATCAGGTATTTAGACTGGTGCTTCTATATTGGAAGTATGTAGTCCTTTCCAAGCAACCCTTATATGTTGTCTTTGTGGACCTACGATCAGCTTTTGATCTGGTCCAGAGAGAGAAACTATGGGAAGTATTATTTAGGTTGAAAATTCCACTCAATATAGTTGATCTCCTACGGAGACTTCATGAGAACACTTATGCGCAAGTGAGATGGGGTAATCAAGGAGAGTTGACAGAAAAAATCCCCATTCAGATGGGAGTACATCAGGGCTGTGTTTTGGCCCCGATTTTATTTACCATATTTATCAATGAGGTGGTACACATTTTGTTTTCTTGCCAAAATGACGCTCCCACATTGAATACTCAGAAGATCCTTATCCTACTTTTTGCTGACGATTCACTCCTCATTTCTAAGACCCCTATCGGTCTTCAAATTCTTGTTGATTGATTTAAATCTTTTTGCACGGATATGGCTTGGAGCTGAATGTTAACAAAACTAAATTAATGGTGTTTAGCCCAGGTTCTCGTGGGAGATGCACCATTAATTTAGATGGGACCCCATTAAATCGGGTTAGCTCAATAGATTATCTAGGTTTGAGGATATCAAGCAATTTGCATTGGGAGGATCGGATTAGCAAGAGTGTGGGGCTCCTCCAGAATAGAGCAGCCGTTATCCTGCGTTTTTACAAAAGTTCTGTATCTAAAGCTGTATCTCCAGCTATTAAAATTTATTTGGCAAAGGCGCAGGGAGCGGCTGCCTATGGTGCTGAAATATGGGTTTTTTCAGACTATCTGTGGGAGAAAATAATTTTGCCAGGGCCGTAATAGCTTGCCCGCGTAGTACACCCTTAATTCCAATGTTTCTGGATCTTGGGTTCAATTGTATAAGGGATACGATAGACCTATGACCATTACTCTTTTGGATAAGGATTTGAACTGTCCCCGAACTTGCTGTATATAGGGACTCTTTTCTTGATCTTTTAAAGAGACCAAATGTGACTTCCATTCCATGGGTCAAACGCGTGTCAAATTGGTTTCACATTCTGGGACTGACAAGTTTCTGGGAAAATCCACAATGCTTGGAAAAAATACATAGCACCGTTTTGAAAACAACTTGCTGGTCCTATGTAAGAAATGAGCCAATTTGCAGCAAATCCCATGGTCGTTTGACTAATTCATTTATTGACTTTAAGTGGATTCCTCAATATGAATCATATTTAGACCTTATACCTGATTTACGGGGAAAGGGGTTGTATGCACGTTTCCGTTTTGGGAGTCTACCGTTGTTATCTCTATCAAGAAGCTGGGGGCCTATTCCATCATCTGATCTATGTCCAACTTGTCATGGCAGCTCTGAAACGGTGGAGCACTTAATGTTTTTTTGTCCTGCCTATTCTACTCCACGATCAAAATGGTTCTGTACTATTTGTCGAGCTCTGGGCCTGAACCAGTGTTGTACAGCAATGAGATTTTAAAGAGTGACACTTCTAAACATTTAATTTTGCCAGTTAGCAAGTTCCTTGTGGCTGCATGGCATATACGAAGTCATTTCTTGAATAACTTTCTTATGAATTAATTTTAGGTACATAAGTACTTTAAAATTTGTGATGCTCAAGACTGTATTTTATTGGTTTATGTTTTACACTGTTATATTCTTCTTTTTATCTTCTTTCTTCTTCAAATTTTAAATTGAAATTTAATTGTATTATGATGCTTTGATGGTTATGTTGACTGAATAAAGCTTGTGTTGATGATGATGACTGCTTTACTCTCAGAAAAGCAACTTGTAGGGGGTTTCTTGTTCTCACTTCCATGTGGGCCCAAAACAAAGGTCTCAGTTAAAGAGCAATTAGCCCTCCTTTTGTCAGAATCCCATCTTCGGTCAGAGGATTCTAGAGCCTTACACTTAGATATCTATGCAATGAATGGAAACAAAGGCACTCAGCTTATCACTTTACAAGAACTTAAGCAACATTATGATTTGGAGGCAGGTTTTTTACTTTGTTCACATCTTTATAAGAGACATGGATGCAATGTAAGAATAGCAAATGTATGTCCATATGAGTTATTACACCAGTGATGTAAACACCACTTAATAAAAAATGTTATATTCAAAATCCTTTGTACGCTATTAATCGTAATGTATAGTATCAAACTACTTTACTATATACAAACATTTACATAAGCAATAAATCATCCAAGTCTGTAAATCAATGTACGTAAGGTTTCTCCATAAAGTAATGAGTGTTATAAGGTGTAGGAGTCACATGTCATCCATATGGTAGGCATTACAGGTTACAAATACTTGGTCTGGAGAAACACAAAGGGCCTCATTTACTAGAAAATGTTGGAGCAAGGCGCTGCGCCACATTTAGCAGCGCCGCGCTCCTACATTTCCAAAGCAAAGAGATGAGCTGTATTTAAAAGAATATGACACATCCTTGTTTCTCCCTGCGCCAGCACTAAATTAGCTGCCTAGCGCTGACGAAGCCACCCTTGCTCCATGTTGCAAGGGCGGCTGCCTTGTGGGGGAGACTGTTGTTTGTGGAGGAAAGAACATCTTCCTGCACAAAAACATTCTTTAATGGCGATTTGTTCCTTCTATGTGTGCTGCACAATGCAGCACACATAAAAAGAGCAAAAAACAAGAAAAAATAAAAGTATTTTGCTAACGTCACCTGCCTCAGTTTAACAATTTCTTGTAAATCTGGGGCAGTGTCAAAAGCAATGGGTGTTGTGGTGGAATGCCCACAGCAACACCCATTGCACGCCCCTATGCCACAGAAAACTGTGCCGGAGGGGCCCATATTTACAAGGCAGTGCTAAGCCACTGGTGACCACATTGGTCCAGTCATTCTGGGGGCAGGCTAACGGAATTAAGCAGGGCCATCATAGGTAACACTTTCGTGCTATGAATGATTGACACCCTGCTCTGCTGACTCTAGTCTGGTAAATATGCCCACACAGGGCCAACTATAGCCCAAATTTGTGCACCCTGCCCAGAGAGTTATTTCCTGCACAAATGGGAAAAATATTGCCCATTTGTCTGGGAAATAGCCCAATCTGGCAACATTGTTCCTTTTGCCTTGTCATCTTCTTGCTTGTTTCTTATTAACCAAAGCAACAAATACTTTTTTACAAGCTATTTTACAACTCTAAATTTAGCATTTGTTTCTGAAAGCGAACACTATTCTTAACAAAAATAAACTTGTTAGGGAAGTGATATTCCCATTATCCCAAATAATAGCTAAATCTTTCTTTTTTCTCTCGTGTTCCTTGCTCTTATCTAGACAGAACCGCCATAAATAGGATTAATCATTATGAAAAATACATTTGTAATAGATGTAGCAAAAACATGAATTTTTCCATGAATAAAGAAAATGTAATGTATAAACCCAGCAAATTTAGCAAAGTACTAAACAGACTTACTAAACAAGATGTACATGAGAGCCAACAGGCTAAGCGCCACAGCAATCCCAAGTTTTGGATCCACAGTGATGGACAACAATAAGCCCACGCTTCCACATAGCGAGAGAGTAAGAAACACAATTAGCCATGAGAACTGGAAGAGAGGCTCAATCTGCTGTCCTGCAAAGGTTTTCATTTCATCTGGAAAAGAAAGAAAACATGCATCACAATACAGAAAATCAGTGATGGAGATAATAATATATATGTGTGTGTGTGTGTGTGTGTGAGAGAGAGAGTGTATGTGTGTGTGCATTCACTTAAAAAAAACTAATGTTAAAGTGAAATTTTAGTTAAGTGAAAAAGTCAGTTAACACTTAACGTTTTCAACTTAAAAAAAAAAAAAAAGAAATTCTCCAGTAACACGCTTTCTAGGGGATACTCTATAAAACCGTTAAATCCTCACCTTGTGAATACTCGCCAAGTGCAGACTCAATCCAGAAATATTTCTCAGCAATTCCCTTGAGCGTCAGTAGGTGGCATCATAAGGCTCTGTTTCAGGTCAGTCCTGCTTTGGATGGGACGCCAGGCTCCTACATAGCCAGCACCTCTGCAAGCTGACATTGGTTTCTTTCTAATCTCTGACCATGATATTGGATGAGGAGCCATTAAAAATCTGATTCAACCAGTGTGCAGGTCTCTAGATTGGAATCTTAGTATTATAATGGACTAGATTAGTCCAATCATGCATTACGGGGAGGAGCATGTGTCACAAGGAAATCTGTAGTGAGCAAGAGTATGTACTTTTTCTTCTAATGGATACCTTTAACCACAGATTCCCCACCTTGTGAATAGTTAACAAAACACTACCTCCCCAGGTGGAGGGCATCTGTGGAATGGCTCAAACAAGGAAATCCTGCTGGACAGACTGGGTAAAATGCCCCGCCCACAGTCCTGACTATCCAGGCAGTTGTGTTTTGTGAATATGTGAACCTACACCCAAGTAGATGCCAAGTACATGTCCAAGTTGGCACACCGCGTTCCACGGCAATAGTAGCAGTATCTGCTCTGGTGGAATGAGAGCAAACAACTTCTGGAGGCTTCCTGACCAGCCCATAACAAACCTTAGTGCATAAAACAATCTACCCCAAGATGCTTCTTTTCTATACATCTTTGCCTGCTTTCATCCCAGAAAATAACCCACAAGGAGCTGATCATCCATCCAATGTTCCTTGGTTCATTCGCTGTAGAAGCTCAGGGCTCTCTTGGGATCAAGGCAATGGAGTCTTTCTTCCTTTTTAGACGGATGAAGTGGGGCATAGAAAGCTGTAAGGGTGATAGCCTGCCGCCAGGAGGACGGACATGAAACCTTGAGTGGGAATGCTGCTTTAGTCTTAAAAAGCAGCTTATATGGAAAGAGGGAATTATACAGCTTCTGGACAAACAATGCTTATAGTTCACTCATGTGACAAGCTGATGTGATGCCTATGAGGAAATGGTCTTTAGTGTGATAAGGTAGAGAAAACAGCTGTGCACTGGTTCGAACATGGCACAAATGAGTTAAGTGAGAGCCAAATTAAGGTCCCATTGAAGCATCACAAAAGGTTGTGGTGGGAATATATAAACCAGCCCTTTCAAGAAACTCGCCACAACAAGTGATTTGAACAATGGCAGCTGATCAGGTAGGTGTAAAAAAGCTGGGAGGGCTGGGCCAACGAAAGATAAAATAACAGTATGTCAGCTAACTGTTCCAGTAAAGGCTGGTGGAAAATCTTCTCCCAGTGACCTCCATAAATAGTTTTGGTAGAGGGACACCTGGCTGCCAAGATAACACCAACTACTTCGTGAGAAAGATCAAAAGCCATCAACTGTTGCTGCTCATTTTTCATGCACGGAGGTGTAGAATGTGAAGGTTCAGGCGCAGGACCCTGCCCTGCTGCTGCAACAGTAGGTCATCCTGAAGGAGCAGACAGAGAGGAGAAGAAATGGTCATGGGCAGTAGTTCCAGGTACCACATTCTTCTTGCCCAGTCTGGGGCTACTAGGATGACTTGAGCCAGTTCTTCTTGAGAACTTTGAGCTGGAGAGGGGGTAGGGAGAAGGTGTACAGGAGTTCCTAGCTCCAATTGAAGCAAAAGGCATCTGTGAGCGTGAACTTCCCAGATAACTCCAACCGGCAAACGTTTTGACATTGCACATTCTCTGTGGCGGCGAAAAGCCCAATTCAGGGTTCTCCCCATTGCTGGAAGACTCCCCGTGCCATCTTAGAGGGCAGCCGCCATTCATCATCCACTAGGCTATGTTGCCCGATCTCATCCACCAAGGCGATTGAAGATCCTGCTAGGGGCAGGGACAAGAGTCTGCCACTGGTCCAGCAGCCAGCATTGCAAAGTTTTCGCAGTCATCTCCAAAACCTGGAAGTGATCCAAAAAGGTCAATTGGTGCTGACCCCACTGAGAATTCAGATCATAATACAGAGTTCACATATGCCATCTAGGTTGGTTCCCCAGCAGGATGCAGAATGCCAAGAGGCCAATAAATCTCAGAGCTGCTCACAATGAAACCCAGCTGTAAGATTGAAACATCGGGATTGCAGCCAGAATGTGCTGGATTTGTTGAGGCGGAGGAAAGTCTCAGAAGAGCACAGTATCCAGGATGGCTCGTAAGAAGAGGAGCTGTTGTGAAAGAGTCTGGTGTGACTTCGGCATGTTGATGGAAAAGCCCAACAATGTCAACAGATCGGCCATCATCTGAAGGTGAGTTACGGCTGTAAGAGGCAAGCACACCTTCAGCAGCCAGTCGCCAGGGAATGAGAAGACTGCTATTTGCAGCCTTCCCCAGATGGGCAGCGACCTCCACAATGATCTTTGTTAACACCCAAGGGGCACCTGTAAGTCCAAACGGGAGCACCAAAAATTGAAAATGCTCTTGGCCCACCTAAAAACAAAGGTAGCATCCGTGCAATTGCAGGAAGAAAATGTGGAAATAGGGTTCTTATTAACCCAATAGCACCATCCAGTCGCTTGGGTCCAGGGCAGACAGAACTTTGATGCACAGTTTCACAATAGAGATAGCAGATCTAATCCCAATCTGGGAAAGATCGGTAGGTCCTTGTGGGTATCCTAAATCAGGAACAAGAGCCCTCACTCATCGTTTGGTGACATGCTTCATCATCAGGCTTTGCTCCTTGTCAGAACGGCACTGCAATGCCTGACGGCCCCTCAAGGGAGCTCTTTACCAGAGATCTTTTATTGGAGATGTTTGTCGGTAGGTGAGTGCAGTTAGTGGGATTGGTGAAGAATGCTGTTAAGATTGACTAGAGGGAACAAAGAAAATAGAAATATTTATTAAGAAAATGAGAGTCTGTCAAGATAAAAACAATGGGTAAGGGGAAAATAAGATTAATGTCTATTTTACCCTATTCAAGTATGGTGTCTAATAACCACAAACTGATGCCCCTAATGGCCTGTATGCTGTCTGTTGGTTTCACAGCCCCAAGGAATTAGGTTATCTGATGCATCACTGGCTCAGAGGCCATGCACTTCTATGGGGCCCAAAAGCACATCAGACTGACCTCTTTCAAGGCCTCAATCTGCTGCGGGGTTAACAACAGCTGAGAAACTAAGGGTGTGACAGCACCAACTGACAAATCAGTTTCATGGCTGTTAAACTTGAAGTGTAGCTTCTTACATCTTGATGCACCCGTACCTTCTCTTTGGAGTCAGAGTTGTGGGATGCGGTTTAGTTCTGCTTAGCTTTCCCGTGCTTACACTTGAACGGGATGCAAGGTGTAAAGTGGAACAGATGTACAAATGCTCTATGAAATGTTTCTACGTAGCATTTCCCCAGTAAGGCTCCGTCTTGTTGATGACTGCAAAACTGCAAAAAGCATTGATTGAAACCGCTGTGACAGCGGTTTCTGCCAATGCTTTAGAAATGACCGCCAGCTTGGTTGTCATTTCTAAATTCCGCAGGCAGCATCTCCATCAGGGCAACATCGACCTGATTGAGAAACAGGCAGCTCATCAAGATATAAATCTGGCTCCAAATTGCTATCTCTATCAGATTGCAAAAAGGTGTGGCACTAGGCTGTAGGCAGACACGTGCACCTCCTGCGGGCGGGCCCGTCCTGCGCCTCTCAGTGCCACAAAGAGGCAGGGCAGGGTCACCCTATTTGGCCCCAGTATTCGAGCTTTCGTGCTGGGTAGGAGAAGACGGCCAAAGGTGACTGTTAGGGCGAACATTTGGCTTGTTCCTGAATTTGGCACTTGGTGCTAAATGTCTGTATTTAGCTGTTGTAACATCATTGCGGGGTAGAGACAGGCCCTCTTTTGTGGGTATTCGTAATGCATCCTGGGTGAGCTGGCTATACTGGCATAGCAATATAATGCTGAAAGATTGGAATACTGAGTGAGGCACAAAAGTTTGACCTGGTATTACACTCTTTAAGACTTGTATAACAATTTTAATACTTCCAAAGTTTACTTTTTTATTTAACACAATCCCACTAGAGTTTAAGGGGAGTTGGTTTAAAAAATTACAGGGAGATTTATTCTCATTTGTTTGGGCTTCCAAGGGAGTGAGGATTTCTTGGAAAAAGATGAGTAGAAAGAAAAAGTGGGGGGGTATTGCGTCACCAGATTTTTTTAGATACTATCTGGCCTTTCAACTAAAAAACACCAGAATGTTATTGAATAAGAAGTCAGAGTACTCATTGTTCTGGAGAGATCTGACGGCACATCTTGAGGAAGGAGCGGATTATTTCTTATATAAATTTGGTCACCCAAAGTACTTCGAGAAGGTGCGTTTGAAGCTCCCCAGACAGGCTTGTATTGTTTGGATTCATCTTCGGAAGGTGCTAGGGATATCTTATTATTGTAGTTCTGCTCCTATCTGGGACTCTCCCGGTACTCCTGAATGTCTCATCGATAAACTATCAATTCCTTTGAGAACTAGCGGGATGGTAAGATGGGGTCAGATTATAGAAGGTTCTGATTTGTTAACCTGGTCTGCATTTCAGGAGTATACTAGAGGGACAATTTCTAAATTCAAGTACCTTCAGTTATCTAGTTGGGTTAATTCTCGACGAGCAGGAGAATTAGGGAGGAGCTCACGGGAAGGGAAATTAAACCAGACAATTATTAAAAAAAGAAGTTGCCTTTTGGTATCATGCTCTGTTGGAATCAGTAGACGACGTCCCTTCCCTCCCTCTGTTGAAATGGGGAAGGATCTTTCCAACCCTAGAAGTTACAGCTTTGTGGCAGAAGTCTTGTTCAGAACTCTGGTTTACTACTAAACCTGCGGGGTTGAAGAAAAACTATTTGTTTACACTACATAGGGTTTATTGGACACCTGCTAGATTAACAGCTATCGGGAAATTCAAGAAAAACTGTCTGCGGTGTGGGGAAGATAATGCAGATGATGTTCACATGTTTTGGCAATGCTCAATGTTGACTAAGTATTGGAAGGATATAGGAAGTATTCTGAAGGCAATTTTTGATGTAAACTTAAGAATAAACCTTCTTATGGTGGTGTTTGGGGTTTGTGAACCGGGCACAAATTACCAGAAATTGTCAGTACAACAGGAGCACTTGTTGTTTGTACTAATGCTTTTGCCTAGACGGGAAATGTGTTGTAAATGGGTGGATCCATTGCCCCCCCTTGTTAAGGATTGGCAATCATCAGTGAATCGATTGTGTAAAATGGAACAATGCAGTCCTCTTACTAGAAGAGATAATTTTTGGGTGGATTGGCAAAATGCTTATCAATAGCTCACAAATGTGGAGTAGTTTCAGTCATATAATTCATGTTTTGTGGTTTCTTTATTTGGTCTCCTCCTCCTGGAATTTAAGTCCAATGATTAGAACTCCCCTCACCTTATTGGGTGCTGCTTTGGTTATGATCAGATCTCGAAGAAAACAGTAAGACTTGGTCGATGGCAGTCGATTGGGAAAAGTGCAATATATAGAACAGGTGGGGCGGCCCAGCAGTGCTGCGGACCGCACACCTGGATTCATACCATAAGTGCCTCGGCTTTTGCCTTTTTCCTCTTAACCAACGCATGGGTGGCGAAATGAGGACAAAAAAAAAATATTAATAATTTAATTAACGCTCCCGAGGGCATTATATATAAAAATTCCCTCTTTTGTGCAGGACTGCAACATTTTATTCTCTATCTGATGCAGGAGTAGGCATGTGCACTAAACGTGGCTTTGCTTTTTTGAGAAAGTTAATACTTTTAATATCTGTAGCTGAAAGCCTTCCCTGTTATTTCTTCTGTCTCTGTTGCTATATGACCCTTTTTTTCCATTTTAATACCTTTTTCTATTCTTAAACATTATCGGTAAGCGTAAAGCCACAGAGAAACCTCTGGGGCAGCAGGTGTAAGGAAGATTCCCCAGGCATTCAGCTGAAAACCACACCCTGAACGAAATAGATGACTTAATAGTGGAAGTGGAGGGCTTACTGGCAATGAATGAATCAGACTTTCCCCAGAACAAGGGGAAGGGAGGTACGCCTCTTAAGGGTATTCAATCTTACTTTGAAAAACCTCCCCAAGGATGGGGTACAGTTACTGGCCCAAGGCATTTTATTAGTCCCACTTTCTGTGATGAGCTATCAAGAGATGGCACACCAGTAACTAACCAGGATCATAGTAAAGCGCAAATACAGGAGGAAAGCATACCTGTAATTAATATTGAATGCTCCAATCGTTTTGCTTCCCTAGCCTCTGAAGAAACGACCCAATAGCTAGCCAAGTTCCAATTGATCTGATAAAGCCCTTAGCTTCAACAAACAATAGCCATCCTTGGACTGGGGAACCCCTAATACAGCTTCAGACCTTAAGGGGAGAGATACAGGGCTTGCAAGAGTGCATGAATAGGCTGGCTATCGAATCAGGTGAGAAGGTGGTCAAACTCTCTGTAATGGTAGAAAACCTATGCACCATAGTAGGCAGCGCTGTGCCAATGGCCCAGCCTAGTATCCAACATCTCTCCATAAACCCCAGCAAGTAATGGGAGCAGGCTTAGCTATCAGAAAGGGAGACGCCCCTATTAAGGTATTTGCGAACCCCTCTAGCTTTGTAAGAGGTGAATTTGTAGAGGGGAGATATACTCTTAAGCAGCACAGTGCACATCCTAAATGAATAGCCTCTACCCAGAGAGGCCAGAATCCTGGTGGGAACAAAGGCCCAAACACCACCAATGAGGCTACATGGTTGACTGGTGACATCTATATGACAAATGTCCCTAGACTCCTGTGTGGAGTTCAAGAAACCCAAGACTCCTGTGTCAATAAAGCAATTCATTGGCTCCGTCACACCAAGGGATTTACATCTATAGTCTAGGATGACATCATATATGCCATCCGTTGTAGCTTAACGGGATGTCAACAGGATTATATAGGGCAAAATTTAAGAGCTGTAAATTGGCAAAGGAGTTGGCAGCCATGGAGCTTAGATTTAGGCCCAAAAGATTAGGCTTAAGCTCAATGCCCCCAATAACCCAGGGAAAGTTTTGACAAAAGCAGCTTGTAACTCTTTAGCTTACCCACATCTCGCCTCCTCTGCAGACGAGTGCCCAAATCTAGTAGGGGTTGATTGACAGCAGGGAAGTACAGGGCCTACCCATGCCTCTACTACTCTTTTATGGGGCAATCTCACTGGGTGGTGTGGAGAAGCTCCTGCCCAGGATTTATATATGAGAGGGCGACATGGAGTAGCCTCTCTCCAAGACCTTGCAGCAAGTGCTGAGGGAGATGGCATTGTGAGCTTTGTCCCAAAGACCGAGATTAATCCTATTCTGGTAGGTCAGGGAGGCACCACCGTGTGGTTGGGGACAGATAGTGGGCTAAACTGTGAAAATTGCGTTAGAGTTCTATCCTGGATTGTGGCAGGTGTGCGATCTAAGCTTGCAGACCCAGAGTGGGGAGAGTTTATAGATTACCACCAGATTACACTCCTGCAAGAGACCTGGGCAGTGGCTCCAGTATGTTGAAGTGCCTATATCACTTTTGTAGCGAATGCGGTTCCTTCCACTTCAGAAAGAGCCTCTGGGGGTCTTCTCATTTGGCTAAAAGTAGAACTCTTTCCACTAGTGAAAACAATCACAATGGGGAGTAATGATTTACTGGGGGCAAAAGGAAAAGTAAAACCCCCCATGGGGGTGAGATATATTGCTATAATTAATGCTTATATTAGATCCGTCCACTCAAATGTATGCTCCCCTACAGTGGGCCATCTCCCTAATGCTTTACAGAGTTGAAAAGGTGGTACTATAAAACTTACTGCAGGTGACTGTAATACGAGCCTTGGAAGAGGGCAGTGGGTGTTAGATCACTCGGTGCACCATTTTAGTACCTTGGCTGGGCCCCTGGCAATCAAACAAATAACAGGAAAAATTTGTGCAGTTGAAGGCAAACTGGGAGATTTGATCATAGAGAATGGCTTAAGTATTGTCAATGGCAACACTAGCTCTGATTCACCTCCGCAGCCAAAGAGATCTTTTTAAAACTCATTGATTATCTTTTGGTGGATCAGGATGTGTGACCTTCTTTGGTCAACATGGGCGTAATTCCTAGAACAGATAGTGATCATGATGCCCTAAGTGCTGTGTTTGCTCCTGCCATGTTTACAAATTCCAATCTATCTCCAGTTTACAATGCGGGTCGGTTGAAACAGTTAATAGCAGGAGCAATGTCAAAAGGGCGGAAGTTGTGGATAACACAGATGCCGAAATTCAAATTTATGAGCTTTTTGTGGAGAATCTAGCTGATGTAATAGATTTGAGTCAGAATGAGCCTGGCATGGGTCTGGTGCATTGCCAGCTAATGGAGCAATTAAGGCCCTTGTTCACTAAGGCCAGGAAGAGAGGGTCCCATTTTAAAATTGCCCCAGGATGATTTACCAAGGAATGCTGAATGACCAAGATTGGTCTTTTAGATGCTCTGAAGCTTGGCGTCAAACCACAAATAACCTCTGCTAGAAAAAACTATAAGGTTGTACTGACTAGGACCAAAACATGGCTGGGAGATGGACCAATGGGCTTATCTGACTTATGCACTTAAGGGCAAGAACACGAAGGCCTTCTGGAAACTGGTGGCATCTAGTAAAAAGAAATGGCAGTGCAACTTGGTAGTTGGGTTGAACATTTTAGAGCCTTGTACAGTGAGAGGGGGGCAAGAACATATTGGGAGTGCAGCTTTGGAGCGTTCTGAGAGGGATGGCTTGGAAGGCCAGTTGCCATTCTTAACTCACTAGAGATGGTGGGGATCGAAGAGATAGAGTGCCCATATTTTTCTTTGACTGAATCTAGGACAGCTTTAATGCAAATGGAGAAGGAAAAGTCCCCGGGGTCAGATGGCATCCCTGGCCATCTCTTCATTTCAAAGCCAGATGTGTGGATTCCTTATCTTAATGCACTGAGTAATGCTGTTATGAGAGGAAAGGAAATCCCGTCTACCTGACTGGGAGCTGTGATTGTATCCATTTTTAAGAAAGGAAGAAGGGACTTACCCTCTAACTATAGACCTATAAGTTTGTTGGACAACTCCCAAAAACTTTTTGTAGATAGGTTCTGGCCAAGCTACAATCCTGGGCTATGGACAACCATATTCCTGAGGACGCCCAGGCAAGTTTTAGAGGTAACACTCTTGGCCAAATATTCAGATTTAAGTTACTGTACTGGAAGTATGTTACCCTGAAGAGGGATCATCTGTACATTGCCTTTATAGACCTTAGGCCGGCCTTTGACCTGCTCCCAAAAGGTAGCTTGTGGGAGACACTGGAAGCTTATGGGGTCCCTTATGAACTACTATGGATACTTGGAGTTCTCCACACAAATACCTATGCCAAAGTGAGGTGGAATATGGGTAGGGATTTAACTGACTCAATTACCATTTGTCCGGGGGTAAAGCAAGGCTGCGAGTTGGCTCCGACACTCTTTAGCCTCTATATAAATGGGGCAGATAAATGGCTAGCTCAATGTATGAATGATGCTGCTAATCTTGCTGGAACATTACTTCCAATATTAATGTTTGTCGATGACACTCTGCTTATATCTAGAACTCCCATGGGACTTCAGTCTGAATTGGACTCTTTGTCGGCCTTCTGCAAGATAAAGGGTCTTGAGATGAACCAGCAAAAAAATAAATTTATGGGGATAAAAACCCATAAGTAATTTAGGGGGAAAATGGTAATTGATGATACTAGAATTGAACAGGTCAAACAAAAATTTAGATTGTCTAGAAGTCCGGCTGGCCGATACATTGACCTGGGTCAACCAGATGGAGAAGAGCATAGATCTCCTCAAACAGAAAGTACTTCAAATTAGTAGAAAACAGAAGGTACTCCACTGGTGGAGGTGCAGTGTCGCCGGTCCTCTAGATTTATAAAGCCACGGCATTAGCGGCAGCCACCTATGGTGCAGAGTCATGGGGCTTAACTGACGCCACCACCTTTGTAATGGTTGAGAACTGTTTCATCAGGGGCTTATTCAAGTTACCAAGGGGCACCTCCCTGGTTCCATTGAGGCTGGACCTAGCACTTAACCCCATAAATTTGGTGGTGGCGCTGAAACCCCTACTGTATTGGGTAAGACTGTGGTCAACTGAGGAGCTGGCACCCTATAGGGACTCCATAGCTGATCTAATCTCCTGTGATTCAAGGGTAGTCTTGCCCTGGCTGAGAAATATTAAAATGCAGTGTGAACAATTGAAAATGACAAACCTCTGGAATTCGCAAGCAGTGGCTGCTAAAGGTGCCAGACAGGAGGTGAAAAGAGCTTATTGTAACCATGCTCTGGAACAGATCTGGGCGAATAATGATCCTGAGAACCTGACTGGGCAGTACTTCAATGTTAAATGCTCTACATCATATGAAGCTTTCATGGATGAAATCTATCCTCCCATTGCAAAGCGGCTGTTCCTCCGATTTAGGTACAGGACTCCTCAACCTTCTGCTATTTTTGCCCCCAATAAAAGAAACTAAAGAGCATTTTTCTGTTTTTTTTGCAGCCAGTATTTACAGCCATGTATGAAATGGATAATTGCTCTCAGTAAGCTTTTGGGTGTTAGGCACTACTGAGAAGTTTTGCGATTTCTCAAATATGACTCAAAGGCGGTGCTAGTTTTTGCAGTAGCAAAATACCTCAAGCATGCATGAAGCATCATGCAGAGGGGTAAGCCCTAAAACAAAGCTTAATTTTAATATCACGCTGGCTTCTTAGGTTGCGATCTTAGTGTTTACTGGGCTGCAGCCTAGCTATAAATATCACCTCTTTATGAATGCTTCTTTTATTCTGTGGCTTAAAGGAACAGGGCTAGGATTGGCCATGTGATATCTTGTATATTAATCTTATAAAGAGCACTTCATCACTTTAATTGGAGTATATTGGGTAGGGGATATTCAATGTCTGTTAACCGCCTTTCTGTTTAACGCTCCTTGAGTAGGGAGTACATTTTTATTTTTTTATTTTTTATACTTTTTATAATATTTTATTTTATTGTCTTGGGCATGAGTGCTTTTTATTATATGTTATCCACCTGATGCACTTTATTCTTGGGAGGCCTATGGGCTGCTTAACCGCGTCGCAAGGAAAGGATTTCATTCAGCCACCTCCAGGCACTTGCCCTCAGTTTCCGACTGCGACCAGGGCAGATGTTCTGAGTTGGTGACTGTGCCGCAGGAAGTTTGTAGATTTAAACTGAGTATTATTGTATTTCCATGTTTGTATCAGTCTCCCACACGTGTGCATATGCATTTTAAGATCTAATTTATACTTACATTTTATTGATGGGTTTATGGATATTTCTGTTTAGATTTGTATGGATGTCTTTTAATGGATTTGTAACTTATTTTTCTGTACTTTTATGGTTTTATTTGACCCAAATAAAGTAACTACTACTACTACTACTGACGTACAGCGCTAAGGACCTTATAAGGGCACCCTATATGGAGAAAATGGTTTGCAGAGTGGGGAAGTTGGTTGAGTCGGTAAAAAATCTACAGGTAGACAGAGCCTCTACCACTTAAGGCATTACCAAAGGTAAGTAAATTGTTCATCTGACAGACTTCTAACCAAATTCTTTAACCTGTATATCAAGGCAATACCTCTCTGGAGATGGGTCTGTCTATTTGTGGATTTGTATAGCGCACTAATCACCTGTGAGGGTATCCAGAAGCTGAAGCTGCGTGGGCCAGCCAGAAGATTCAGTCAATTAGCCAGGTCTTGAGCTGCTTTATGAATGCCAGGATGGAGGGGGAGGCCCTCAGGTGGAGGGGGGTTTGCATTCCATGTCTTCGCCACCAGATAGAACAAGGCAAATCCTCCCTGGCTGCTCCTGCAGAAGCCAGGGGTGTTTGCGAGGTAGAGGGAGGCAGGACAGAGGTCTCTGGCAAGTAGGTGGAAATTCAGGCAGTGGTTTAGGCTTGGAGGTCCTTGGTTGTGTAGAGCTTTGTAGGAAAGTGTCAACAGATTGAATTGGCAACGCTTGTGTATGGAGAGCCAGTGGAGGTTCCTGAGGTGTGGGGCCATGTGCATGAGTATTAGAAGTTCAAGTATGAACCTTGCTGCTGAGTTTTGAATGAGTCGGAGTTTCTTGGTGGGATGGGACATGGGACCTGCATAAGAAGCTTTGCTGTAGTCTAGGCTGCTCGTCACAAGGGTCTGCCCAGCGCACTGCCTCGTGTCAGTGGGGAGCCATTTAGAGATCTTGCGTAGGAGGTGGAGGGGAAGGAAGCAGGCAGTGGAGAATGTGATGACCTGCTTCTTTATGCTTAGTTTGTTGTCAATGATGACTTCTAACTTGTGGGCATTTTCTTTTGGAGTGGGAGGGGGTCTGAGGTCTGATAGCCACCAGGAGTTGTTCTAGGGGGTGGAGGAGTTTCCGAGAAGTACTTCCATTTTTTCAGTGTTGAGCTTGAGGCAGCTCTCCTTCATCCACTCGGTTTTGATGCTCATGCAGTGTTTGAAGTCAGTTTTGGCCTTGGTGTGGTTTTCAGTTAGCGAGAGGATGAGCTGTGTATCTTCTGCATAGAAGTCAATGTGCAGTCCATGGCTTCTTATGATGTTGGCTAGGGAGATCATAGAGGCATTGAATAGGATTAGGCTGACGGAGGAGCCTTGGGGAACTCTGCAGATGATGTGCGTCGATCAGGGCAGTCTCTGTGCCAGAATCCAGTCTGCAATGAATCTAGTAGGTTGTTGTCTTCCAGGTATGTTGCATGTTAATGGCTTTCTCCAGAACTTTCGCAGGGAACGTGAGTAAGGAGATAGGTGTAGGAGGCTGGCTCATAATATGGTGTACATCTTTAGGTGAGGCACCCTGTACTGAGTCCAAGCAACCCTTAGTGATAGTGAAAGTGGTTCCAGAGAACCAGAGCTCTCAAGGGGTAGCTGGGGAGAGCAACTAAGGCTTACTCAGGGGGGTGTAAAGCAATCGCAAATACCACATAGATTGGTCAGTGATGTACACACAAGAAAGAACCACACCAGTGTTAGAAAAATAATATATTATTTATTAAAGCACAAGCACTAAACTAACTTTGGCATATCTCCTAACGGGAGATACATACACACAAAAATATACTTAGTAACAGGCAAGTAAAGGCATAAAATTACATAGGCCCTTTTAGGGGGCCAAACCTAATACTAAAAAAGTTGGAATGTGAAAGTCAAGACTAACCAAGACTACCACCCAAGGACCCTTACGACTGGGGAAGCACTAAAACATCAAAGGTAAGAAGCTACGATTCTCCAGGAGCCCGTGGACAGAGTTCTAATCCCGGGTCAGTGTCCAAAGGATAACATGGGGAAGTCAGAGTTAGAGTTTTCATGTTCTAGGACCCTTCCCAGAGGACCCTGACTAAATCCGCTGAGACAAGGGAAGTTGAAGAGTGCCCCCACCTGTGGATACCCAGAGAAGTGGCGTAACTACACCAGGGAGCCCAGGTACATAGGGGTGAAGTTGTGTCGGAACCTTACTAAGTCAATGGGTACCTCGGTTGTCCAGCTGCTGTCGTGACCTGTGGACCAGGTCGGTGAAACCCAGACATGGATTCCGGATGAAGAGGACCTAAGGAAAGAGGGGATAGAGTCCAGACCACCCAGAGTATGCAGGAGGGCAATGCCCACCTTTGGTGGAGATGCTTTCTTGAGGGATGGTTGAGTTGTGGTGTCCAGGTGATGCAGGCAGATCCAAGAAGTAGTCCGTGAGCTGTCCTACGCCGGTCATCAAATTGCAGAGGGATCAGTGGTAAGCAGGACCACTAACAAGCCTTGGAAAATGCAAGAACTAGTTCCATGGAGTGTTGCAGGATTTGGGGACCAGCAACGTCCAAGGGACTCAAACTTTGTAGGTAAGTCGGGCCAGCCCTGAACAAGAAGTAGAGCCAGAGGAGAATCGTTGGAGACCCCAACAGGACCCACTGGCAGCAGGCACATGGAGTCACAGAAAGGCCTCAGCAGCGGCACAAAAATGGATGCCCACGACGCAAAGGTTGCAGAGAGGACGTCGCTCTTGAAGTGGTGTGATGCTGGAGGGGGTCTTCTTGGACTAGGAGGTCTTCGGACTGAAGAGCCAACGAGCCTTGGCAACAGCAACCAGACGCAGTGCACAGGGGTTCCGGCCAAGCAGCTCCAACGAGGGGCCACAAACTTCTCAGTTGCAAACGAGACATGTCAGACCCTTGTGGAGCAACAGAATCACCACCTGTGCTGCAGAGCCTTGCAGAGTCCGTGGGACAGCAGGATTCACAAACTAGTCGTCGACTTGAGGTCCCTGCAGATGCACGGAAGTGACTCCTCTACTCAAAGGGAGATTCTTTCTTGCTGTCCTAAGTGCAGGCAGAGTCTTTGTGACTCTGGAGGATGCACGGTCATAGAGGTTGTAGAGTCCCTGAAATGCACAGGGACAAAGTGGCAGTAGGAGCCCTCCTAGCAGTTCAGTCTTGCTCTTGCAGACAAATCTAGGGTCCCACCCCCAGGGGAGCCGTTAAGTAACCAAGGAAGGGGGTTGGACAGCTTCTGCAGTAACCCACCTATCAGAGGGGGGTGGGGTGGGGGATGGGTAGCGACACTAATCTGGTGAACGGACCAGGAAGATGTTCCTAGGGGCCTCTGCTCATCCTATTTCCAAGACAGCAGAATCAAGTGACCACCTGGCAGAGCCCTGGTTACCTCCCTAGGGGAGGAGCTGGAGAAAGGGTGGTCACTCCCCTGTGCTTTGTGTGGATTCACGCCAGAGCAGGAGCTGGGGCTCCTGACCTGGAGTGAACAGGTTTATGCAAGAAGGGCACCAAATGTGCCCTTCAAAGCAGTCTGGTGACGCTTAGGGTCATCCCCGCCCTAGCCCAGAGATACCTACTTCTAAAGGAAAAGTGGTAGCAGCACTCCTCTACAGGAAATTATTTGTTCTGCCTTCCCCTGCCCAAGTTCAGCTCAGCAGCAGGAGGGGAGAACAGTGTCTGGGGTTGACGGCAGCACACGCTTGCACGCAGACCCTGCAAGGCTGCACAGGCAGATATGGGGGATCCTCTAAGGAGCCCCCCCAAACACAGTTTCATGCAACTAACACTGGAATCAGTGTAGTTGCATGATTCCAACATGTTTGATACCAAACATGACTACATTCAGTGAAGCCATTCTGTAGTTGGACATCTCGTGTTGACCAGTGTCCACTACATACCTTAAGATGGCTTCCCCGTACTTGCAAAGTCCAGAGAATGGGATCTGGTGTTTCCAGGGGCGCCTCCGCTCATGTAGGGTGGCTTCTCAGTTAGAAACATGCACCCTGCCCTTGGGCTTAAGGGCCTACCTTAGGGGTGACTTATAGGGACAGGGTGCAGTGAGCATGATATAAGGGGAACCTTATTTCTAGGATGAAAAGTGCATGCATCATTTCACACAGGCTGCAATGGCAGGCTTTTAGTCACAGTTTCCAAGGGCTCCCATGGGTGGAATAATACATGCTGCAGCACATGGGGGATCCCAGGTGTACCAATGCCCTGGGTAACTAAGTACCATATTCTAGGGACTAACAGCGGGACACCAGTATGCCAACTGTGGGGTGTAAAAGTTGTTTACCAACTAAATTTAGGGGAGAGGACACTGACACTGGGGTCCTGCTTAGTAGGATCCCAGGGTACTACAGTCAAAAAGTGGAGGTAACTACGTCAGAATGATCCTAGTTTCCTACAAAAGGTCAGTAGTTTTTGAGGACGTTTGGGTTGGTGGGGGGGCTTCTTGAGGAGGGCTTTGGTTCTTCCGTGTTTCCACTCATCAGAGTAGGTGGCAGTGTTGATGAATGTGTTGATGTCTGAGAGTCAGTTGCTGATGGCGCTGCTGCAGAGGTTTAACATGTGATGAGGCAAGCGTCCGTAGGAGAATGTGAGCGGATATCTGGGTAGTGACCCGATTCCTCTTGTGGATTCCTTGCGTGGAAGGGGAGTCTGAGCAGTTGAGGAGGCTGATGGCCTCTGCTGCAGTGGGATGGGGTCCCAGTAGATGATAGTGATTTTGTTGTGAAAGAAGGTGACAAGGGATTTGCATAACTCCTGCGTGGGGTGTACAATGTTCTCTAGTGCTGTGGGGTTGGTGAATTCCTTGACAATGGTGAAGAGCTCTTTGCTGTTGTTGGCACTATCATGAATGCAGGTGGCTAAGGCTTCCTTTCTGGTGGTTTTGTCGTAGTGGTTAAGAGCATCCTTGAGTGTGGTGCGGTCCTCGGGAGTTTGGATCAGTGCCATTTCTATTTGTTTGCAGGTGCGCTTGGTGGTGCGGAGCTCCAGTGTGTACCAGCTTGCTTGTAAAGTGGTTCTGTTGAGTTTGGTAGATTTGGCAGGTGCGGCAATGACTGCACTGTGTGATTTCCAGACGGATAAGTGTTTGACGTCTGTCGACACCTGTAGTGCACACTGGCGACTGGAGGTGGGAGTCCAACAGGTAGGAGTTGAGGGTGTTGGTCCATAGGTGCTTGTTAATTTTGCTCCAACTTCGATGTATGGAGGGGAGAGGTCTGGGCGTTCTGTTCAGTGTGGCAAGGAAGTTAAAATGGAGGATGGCATGATCAGTCCAGGTGAGTTTGGAGATATGACTATTTGATTCTATTGCTGGAGGTAAAAATGGGATCAAGGATGTTTCCAGCGTTGTGCGTGGTGGTCCGTGACTACCTGATGGATTTCAATGGTTCCCAGATGGTCTAGGAGATTGGTGGTGTGGGTGTCCTTTAGGTGAAAGTTGAGATCTCTGAGGAAAATGTTGCGATCGGTTTCGATGGCCTACAGGGCGATCTCAGTGAATGTGTTGCAGAAGCCAGGGCCGATGGCTCTGCAGGCATGAGTGCCTCTGATGGTAGTGGTGTTTATGTTGAGCTGGAAGATGATGTGTTCCATGATTGGTGTCCTACTGTCTTCTGAGTTTGTGCAGAGGATGGTGTGTTTGTAGATTATGGCGATGCTTCCCCTGTCCTTGCTTGTGCGGTCGCAGTGGATGTACTAGCTGGCATCAGTGCTTACTAGGAGCAAGGAACATGTGCAGTGATTTCACACTAAATTATCACATAAACAAAAAGCCATGTAAAAAGTTACAGACAGAAAAGAAATGCATTTAAAAAAGGAATCTGTAAGCAGGCCCTAGCGTGCTTTCATTACAAGTTCTTGGGGAACAAATGGACAAAGTGCCCATCACAATGGACCTGACTGTCCAGGCAGTAGTGATTGGTGAACGTGAGCAGAGACAACCACATTGTCACCTGACAGATATCCAGGACAGGAATCTGCAAGCTAATGCAGTGGTTGCAGTCTCGGGTCTAGTGGACTTAGCACAAAGCCTCCAGGGGGTTGCTTCTTTGCCAATGCGCAGCAGATTTGAACGCAATGCACTATTTATCACAAAATGGTTTCTTTCTTCACAGTCTATCCTTTCTTCATCCCTACATACCCAATGAAAAGTTGATTGTCCACCTGGAACACTTCGGTACGATCATTGTAGAACAACAGTATTCATTTTTTTGGTAGAGTCTCTCCTCTTCTTTGGAAGGGTGAGGCGGGCACAGAAGGCAGGCAAGGTGATATGACATGAAAAGGTGTCACCACTATCAGGAGAAAGGAGGCATGGGTTCTCAGTTTGTCTGGGTAGAATGTCATATGTGGAAAGTGCTTGCGGCCCACTGACCCTCCTGGAAGATATTATGGCCACCAGAAAAGTCATTTTGTGATGGTGAGTAAACTGAGCAGACAGGTCTGTAGAGCTCAAAAGGAGCATACATTAGTAGGGTCAAGATCAGACTGTGGTCCCACCGGGACATAATGAGTAGTTGTGGAGGGAGCAGGTGTTGGAGTTCCTTCAGAAAATTAGTCACAATGGGTCACTTGAAAAAAGAAGGTTGGTATGGCAACCACAGGAAAAAAGACTGATGGGAAACCTTTCAGAGTGCCCAAAGCCATGCTGGGCCATGGAAAGAATATGCAACAAACCTTGGGATAAGGGAGCAAAAAGGGGCGGTTCAACATTCCTGGAGGAACACCATGCCACAAATGTGTCCCAACAGCAGGCGTATACTGTCTTAGTTAAGGATGCCAGAATAATACTACAGACTTCAGGAGGAAGAAAACTGTCAACTGCCACCACTCATTCTCCAAGCATGAAGGCAAAGTGTGCCCTGGTCCTGATGCAACACTCTGCCCTGCTGCTGCAACAGAAAGATCTTCCCAAAGGGGCAGCCTTGTTGGAAGACCGTTTGCTCATGCTCAGGAGTTCAGGATACTAAGCGCTCTGTGCCCAATCCAAAACCACAAAAATGACTTGAACCTAGTAACTACTGATCTTCTTGAGAGATTGCTTCCATCAGCTGTCGTAAGAAGGTGGCATGGATTCCAAAAAAGGGATGGAGTAACAATCACTATTTGTAAAGCGCGGCTACTCACCCGTGAGGGTCTCAAGGCGCTGGGGGGAGGGGAGGAGCCTCGTCCTAAGCGCCACGTCTTGAGGTTCTTCCTGAAGATGGTGAGCAACAGGGTATGCTGAGGTGCAGGGGGAGGTTGGTTCAGCTCTTCGCTGCTTGATGATCTGTAGTACCAACTTGTACGGCAATATAGACTGCCATTGGGGTAGGTGATCACGGACACTGCCACATACGGGTGTCCGTGGTATTATTAGAGCAAGCTAAAGGTTTTTGGGGGCTGCAGCTGTTGAGGAAGTGGAAGACTGGGTCAACCTCCGGATGATGGTCCCATGCTGTCCGTGGGAACTGTGTCGATGGTCATGAAAATGGTGGGAAGTCTGTTGGCCTTTGCAGCTGGGTGTGAAAGGATGGGGTTGAAAGCCTCTGTCGTAGCCACAGAAGGGGCGAAAGGCAAAATGGGGTTACCAGGGGCCATGGAGAGGCCCAAGCACCTGGCAGTAGGCTGGCTGTCCTCAAAGCGCTCCAGCGCTGAGTCTTACTTTTGTCCAGAAAGGCTGAAGTCACCAAAAGCATGTCCTTAAGGGAAGCTTGGACATTCCCCAGGTGTGGCGTCTTATTGCCACCGACGATGCAATCGCTCTGCCTAGACAGTGAGTCATTTCTAGGCCACAGCGAATGGTGAACTTTGCTGTGACTCTGCCATCTGAAATCGTCCGTGACAGTATAGCTAGGACCTTGTAGGAACCTGCCCTATTTGAAACGGTCACCCCCAGATTTTGCACTAGTACTGACTGCTTTTCAACTTAAGTTGCACTGGGTCCCTGCTAACCAGGTCCCCAGTGCCAGTGCTCTTTCCCTAAAAGCAAGGTAATGCTCAATTGTAACACAAATGGCAAGGACTTTAGCAACCTTGTAATTCCCACCCCGGGTACCCAGGGCATGGGTACTAAAGAGGGTCCCGTAAGGGCTGCAGCATGTATCATGCCACCTAAGGGACCCACACTCAAACCCATGCTAGACTGCCTTTGCAGAATGTGTGAAATGATACAAACAATTTTGAAAACATTACTTTGCACACGCTTTATGTGCATTGTCCAAACCACTGCATATAATATGTCACCCCTACAACAAGTCTTTAGATCCCTAAGGCAGGGTGCATTATATTACATGTGGGGGCACATTGGACTGATTGAATGATTGATTTGCATGAGCAGATATGCCTATGTGATGTCTAGTTCCATTACTAGATATTGCAAGTGAACGGGCAACCATCTTAAAGTCATGTATTGGGCACTGGTCAACACGAGTTACCCAGCTACATGATGGCTGCACAAAAACTAATAGCGTTTGGTATCAGACCTCATTTTAATAAATTCATACTGAAGTCAGCATTGGATTTATTATGACATGCACCCAGGGGGCACCATAGAGGTGGCCCGTAAAAACCTACTAGTCTTCTAGTGTGCTGACTGGCTGGTACTGTCTAGCCTGCCACCACAGACGAGATTCAGACCCCCTGCATGTGAGAGCCAGCCATGTAGGGGGTGTAGTCACCCCAGGGGTAAGTAGCCTTAATATTCCTAAATGTAGTATTTAGGTGGTCTGCTGACACCAGAAACTCAGATTCGTCTGCCTGAAGACTTGAGAACTGTGGACCAACATTGAACTTGGCGCAAAACCCTGCTCGACTGCTGCTATCCTGACAATCACAAAGACAGACTCGTCTATAGGTAGAACAGTTTCCACAAACCCTTGGAGGTCTGCCCAGTACTTCATAGATCGAGCAATGTCCCCCTTGTGCAGAGGAGCCATTTCCTTGCACCAGCAGGCACCACTGCAACTGCCCAGATCCCCGTTTTTCTGTACCACTGAGGGAGCAACTGACGAGGAAGAGGTCGCCAAGTGTCCAGGAGGTCAGCCTGCCGATACATCCAGTCTTTGAGACACTGAGCCTGCCCAGAGCCTCTTTGCATTAATACCCGGGGTACCACAGCCAGTTGCAAACTCCAAGGCTTGTTTGTCTTCATTTGTAACACCACCACCGCCAAAACTTACCCGCACCTCAAGGGCCTTTGAGAGGGGCCAGCACCACACAGAGAGTGGCCCTGCAGTGGTTCTTTTCCCTCTTCTACAGGTACACCGTTAATCCTCAGAGCCTCTAACTCATCGACCCGCCAGACAAAACACCTGTGTACCCGGGCACCCTAACCTGGGCTCAAGTAAATCGACTGTTTTCTTACAGGTACTCTTCCCATTGGCTTTAGCATGAAACGTTCAAGGCTAACACTGCGTAAAGCACCTCCGCACCTGTACTCTCCAGGCAGGTACTTGATTTGTTGGGGCTATCCCAGACCTTCGTCTCTATTCACCTTAAGTCCAGAAGAACAGTCCTCTAAGTCGTCTGTAAGTGTAACTATGCAGTGAATATTTCTTCCATAGGATAATATTACCTGTTCGAGGCTCGTGCCTCAAATCTGACAGTTCTGTATTTTCTTGCTATTTACTTGAAAATTCAATAACGTTCAAAGTACTTACCTTATAATATTGATTGTGGCATCAAAATATATATATTAAAACGTGTTCTTTTTAAAAATTGGTCTTGAATCTCTCACTGAATGTGTGTCTCATTTATTGACTCTGTGTGAGCAACAAACACTCACCACTCCCTTCTATTAAGCCTAAGCTGCTCGACCACACTATATCAAGTAGAGCACCTGGGATTATTAAAGTAAGCTCCTATAAACCAATAAGGTCCACCTGGACTATTTGCATAGTGTACCCCTGCAGTGATACACTGCATAAATAGCCAGCAGCCTAAAAGCCTCCTCTGAGACTATGGGCAGCACTTTCGCAGCCTATCTTCTTCCCCAAAGAAAGTTTCCAGTAAAGAGGGGAAAAGAAGGCACAAAGTCTTCATCTGTTCCACCATCTGTGCCTTTCAAGAAGCCATCCTCTGTGACTGGAAAAAAGGCTTTGTCGACGGTACTGTCGGTGGGTGCATTTCCGACGACAACATCTACTTCTGGATTTTCATCGCCGACGAGAACAAGTACCCCACCGTCGACGAGAACTGCAGCGACGACATCAGCGTCGACGACCGTCTACACCTCGTCATCGTCGACGGCGCTGATGAAAGTGTCAGCCCTACCGTCGTCGTCGGTAGACTCGTCGGCAAGACTTTCTGCTATTAAAATAACTGTGCGTCCAACGTCGACGGCACCGTCCATGACGAAGTCTATTTACACATCGTCGAAGAGGGAAAAACATCTAAAAAGAGTAGAAAAGCTAACACCAACCCACACATCACCTAGTAAAGTGTCCTCCATTGTGCCAGTACATCTTTTGGAGGGAGACGAAGACTCAGATGAAGACGGGCCTTTTGGAACAGCCCACAGTCCTTCTGAATTGAATGTAAAGTACCAGGAAGAAGAGGAATATGAAGAAGCTTATGATCCCCAGCTTTACTCAGAGCAACAGCAATATCAACAGGGGGCGTTTATTCCTTCCTCCCTGCTTACTGACCTTAGAGCGATGTTAGTAGATTACAACAGAAGGTTTCCTCCTCAAGGCGAACAACCTCCTCCATCGCCTATTTCTGGTGTTTCTACTCCACATCAGAGACCAACGTCCTTACATCTCACAAATGTGGCCACTCCGGACATGACAATTCCTCAGGACACCGAGATCTCAGAAGGGGATCAGGAAGAAGGAGAGCTCATGGACACTCACTCAGAGTGGGACGAGTACATTATCCCTGCTCCTTCTTCTCCTTCGAAGGTGGAATCCCCACCAGAAGACATTGGAGGATTTCATAATCTTCTAGAGAGGGCAGCCAAGCGTTTTGCCTTACCGTTACCTACTAAGCAAACAGACTGTTTCCTGTACGATTTTAAAGAGCCCTTTCAGAAGTCTGTGCGTTCTATCCCGATGGTGAACTACCTGTGGGAAGAGGGCCTTAAAGTCATGAATAATCCGGCTACAGTCACAGCAGTTTTGCCACGTCTGGAAAAAAAAAATACAAAGCTCCTGATGATGCACCAACATGCTTAACAGGACATCCTCCTCTGGATTCAGTAGTAGCTCAGGCAGCTCAAAGAAGATCGAAGAATCCTTCTGCCCCGATTTCCACACCCCCAGACAAGGAGGGTAGGCGGCTAGATAACATAGGGAAAAGGTTTTCTTCTATGGCTAGCCTAGTAGTTAGAGCTGCCAACTCCTTGGCTATTCTGGCTAGATTTGACAGACAGCTTTGGGCGGACATTGCACCTTTTATTAACCAACTGCCGGAGGATGCGAGATCGGTACAAGAAGGTCAACGCACGTCTGCAGAGCTTATAGACTGTGCAATGGATATAGCGACCACTGCTTTTAGACAACTTGCAGGTGCAGCTGTACTAAGAAGACAGGGCTGGCTTAAAGCCACCTCGTTTCGCCCAGAAGTCCAAAATAAAATCCTAGACTTACCCTTTGATGGCCAAGCGCTATTTGGAAAACATGTCGATGAAGCCCTACAATCAATCAAAACGGACACAGCATGGTCATTAGGGACCCTGCAATATCGCAGATCGTCCTTTTGTCCTAGAGGGCGTGGCCAACCCTCATACAGAGGGGGATATCAACAACACAGATATTCTTCCTATCCATCATCTTCACAGCAGTATCGTCCATACTACTCGCAAACGCAGCCGCCACAACCAGCCTATAGTAGACCTGCAGGCCGTGGACGTTCAACCCGTCCGGCCAAAGATTCGGCTCGTAGAACCTGATGTTTTCAAGGCTCCGGCTACGCCCAGTACGCCTCCGGTCACTCTGGGCGGGAGGATCTCTTTATTCCTCAGTCAATGGCAAACCATTACGTCAGACAAGTGGGTCCTACAATTAGTGAAACGGGGCCATACTTTAGAATTTATCCAGATACCTCCCTCCAACCTTCCCCGCAGGACTCCTTCAAGATACCCTCAACAACTCAAGAAAGAGATCGACAAGATGCTGCTCAAGGGAGCTATAGGGAAGGTGCCTCGGGCCCAACGAGGAACAGGATTTTATTCCAGGTTCTTCATCATTCGGAAAAAGTGGAAGAATTGGAGGCCGATCCTCGATTTAAGGGAACTAAATGTATACCTAAAGAAGCAATCGTTCCGAATGATCAGCCTGCAAGACGTCCTTCTCCGTCTCAATCAGGGAGATTTTATGTCATCACTAGACTTGAAAGACGCATACTTCCACATACCCATCCACCCTGCCCACAGAAAATACTTAAGATTCACCGTAGCCGGGAGCCATTATCAATACCGTGTCCTTCCTTTCGGACTGAAATCAGCCCCAAGAATATTTACCAAATGTCTACCACCAGTCGCAGCCTTTCTCAGAAGGAAAAAGCACCAGGTTTTTCCATACTTAGACGATTGGTTGTTAAAGGCAAAGACTTACGCAGGAGCGCACAAGTCAACAAAAAAGTGCGTTTCCTTACTGACCAATCTCAGATTCACAATCAACTGGGAGAAGTCCAACCCTCTACCAGTACGCAATATTATTTTTCTAGGAGCAAGATTGAACACAGATTCCACCATGACATGTCCCACGTTAGAGAGGCAACAAAGATTACTGACTCTAGTGAGTTCCATACAGAGAAGAGGAAAGGTTACTGTCCGTCTGTTCAAATCACTGTTGGGCATGATATCTTCATGCATACCTCTGATCCCTCTGTGTCGGCTAAAGATGCGCCCCTTACAAGAGCAGCTAAATCGTCAATGGCTCCAAGTATCAGGCACTTTCGAAGACCAGATACAAATAACTCCGATAATGATCAGAACTCTGAGATGGTGGTCTCAAAGGCATCATCTATCAATCGGCCTTTTGTTTCTACAACAGCCAGCCCCGTGGACCATAACAACGGATGCCTCACTGGAAGGCTGGGAAGCGGTGTTACAGGATCTGAAAATAAGTGGCAAATGGCCACTGCATCTGGCATCAATGCATACAAATTGGCTAGAACTCAGGGCAGTGCACTTGGCATTACAAGCGTTTCTCCCAAGGATCTCAGGATCGCAAGTGGTGATAAGAACGGACAACACCACTACGATGCACTATCTCAACAAACAAGGAGGCACAAGATCTCTCACCCTCTCCAGGGAAGCCCAAGCGATCTGGAACTGTGCCTCGCAGCAAAGCATCACACTATCAGCGGTACACTTGCCTGGAATAAACAACAAGACAGCAGATGCACTCAGCAGGCAGAAATCGGACTGCCACGAGTGGGAGCTAGAACAGACAGTACTGAACCATATTTTTTCCCTGTGGGGAACACCAACGGTGAATCTGTTTGCGAACAAAGACAACGCCAAATGCCGGTTCTTCGCAAGTTGGCATCACCAGAAGGAATCTTGGGGGAATGCGTTTTCGATAGTCTGGTCAGACATCTTTGCTTACGCCTTTCCTCCCATTCCGTTGATCCCAAGGGTCCTCACGAAGATGAAAACAGAACCGTGCACTCTGATACTGATAGCCCCGTACTGGCCGCGCCAACATTGGTTCGCGGAACTTCTCCTTCTGTCAGTCAAACCTCATATTCCACTGGAACCGTTACCTCAATTACTAACAATGAACATCGGCCAGGTTCGGCACCCCGATCCGCAGTCAATGTGGTTATCAGCATGGCTCCTCACCACAGAGAGTTCGCGCATTTGAATATCCCGCAGGACTGCAGGGATATTTTGTCAAAAGCCAGAGCGGATAGCACTAACAAGACGTATCAGTGTAAATAGAAGAGATTCTGTGCCTGGTGTCATCAGCGTCGGATTCACCCTCTAGTCTCACCACCAGAGGAAATATTGCTGTATCTCTTACAGCTAGCTCAATCTGGCCTAACACACTCGTCCATTAAAGTTCACTTAGCAGCTATAGCTGCATACAGACGTTCAGAAGACACACCCTCACTCTTCTCTTCTCAGCTGATTAAGAGATTTCTGAAGAGGCTTTTCAGGGTTTACCCTCCTTTCAGACCACCGCCTCCTCCGTTTGAGCCGATCCATTGTGCTTCCCTCAAGTTCTTATCGTGGAAGGTTGCCTTATTGGTAGCCCTTACATCAGCTAGGCGGGTCAGCGAGGTGCAAGCGCTGTCCATCCAAGAGCCATTCCTGCAGCTTAAACACGACAGACTGCTAATGCGCACTAACCCGCATTTTATTCCAAAGGTTCCGTCAGACTTTCACATAAACGAATCTTTAGTCTTCAAGTCTTTTTTTTTCCTCATCCATCTACTCTGGCGGAGAGGGCATTACACTCCTTAGACGTTAAAAGATGTGTTAAATTTTATTTGGACAGGACTAAATCTTTTCGACGCTCTAATCAGTTATTTGTGGCGTACAGTGCTCCTAGGAAGGGGTACCCACTATCCAAGCAGAGTATTTCCAGATGGATCGCCTCAGCCATTCGCTTTTGCCATCAAGCAGCGGGCAAACCTTTGCAATCATCTGTGCATGCTCATTCTACGAGAAAAGTCTCATCGTCAGCGGCACTGTTTGCTGGAGTGCTACTACAAGACATTTGTAGGGCAGCAACATGGAAGAGCTGTCATACTTTCACTAAGCACCACTGCTTGGAATCTCTTTCTCAGGAAGAGGTAGCAGTGGGCCAAGCGGTTCTCAGGAATCTCTTCAGGTGAAGGTGAGCCATTTCTTCTACATCCATCCATCCTAGAACAGGAATGCACATTGTTTACATTTAAAAAAAAAAAAAGAAAAAAACAGAAATGTATACAAAGATAAAAGAACGTTATGACAATCACATAAGTAAACGGGTTTGAAGACAATGGTGACGTTACAGTAGTGTCTTATAATAATTTCTGTTTACTGTGTTTCTTGGTATTTCATCATGCATCTGTACATGTGTATCTATGTGTAGGAAGCTATATATATATGGAAAATGTCACTTACCCAGTGTACATCTGTTCGTGGCATTAGTCGCTGCAGATTCACATGCTGTGCACATCCCGCCATCTGGTGTTGGGCTCGGAGTGTTACAAGTTGTTTTTCTTCGAAGAAGTCTTTTCGAGTTACGAGACCGAGGGACTCCTCCCATTTCGGCTCTATTGCGCATGGGCGTCGACTCCATCTTAGATTGTTTTCCCCCGCAGAGGGTGAGGTAGGAGTTGTGTATGCTAGTAATAGTGCCCATGCAGTGGAGTAATGTACATAATGTAGTTTAAAGTAATATATTTACAAATATACAGATGTTCAAGATCAACTTCTAAACGGCTACAGGCTCCCAGGGAGGCGGGTGGGCGCATGTGAATCTGCAGCGACTAATGCCACGAACAGATGTACACTGGGTAAGTGACATTTTCCGTTCGATGGCATGTGTAGCTGCAGATACACATGCTGTGCATAGACTAGTAAGCAGTTATCTCCCCAAAAGCGGTGGTTCAGCCTGTAGGAGTTGAAGTTGTTTGAAACAATGTTCGTAGTACTGCTTGGCCTACTGTGGCTTGTTGTGCTGTTAGCACATCTACACAGTAGTGTTTGGTAAATGTATGATGCGTAGACCATGTAGCTGCCTTACATATTTCGGTCATTGGAATATTTCCTAGAAAGGCCATGGTAGCACCTTTCTTTCTAGTTGAGTGTGCCTTTGATGTAATAGGCAGATCTCTTTTTGCTTTAAGATAACAGGTTTGAATGCACTTAACTATCCATCTAGCAATGCCTTGTTTAGAAATTGGATTTCCTGTATGAGGTTTTTGGAAAGCAATAAATAATTGTTTTGTTTTTCGAATTAGTTTTGTTCTGTCAATGTAGTACATTAACGCTCTTTTGATGTCTAATGTATGTAGTGCTCTTTCAGCTACAGAGTCTGGCTGTGGGAAGAACACTGGTAATTCTACTGTTTGATTTAAGTGGAACGGTGATATGACTTTTGGTAAAAATTTAGGATTTGTCCGTAGAACTACTTTATGCTTGTGTATTTGAATAAATGGTTCTTGTATGGTAAATGCTTGAATCTCACTTACTCTTCTTAAAGATGTGATGGCAATTAAAAATGCAACTTTCCATGTTAAGTATTGCATTTCACAAGAGTCCTTGGGCTCAAAAGGTGGACCCATGAGTCGTGTTAAGACAATGTTGAGGTTCCATGAAGGAACTGGTGGTGTTCTTGGTGGTATAATTCTCTTTAGACCTTCCATAAATGCTTTTATGACTGGTATCCTAAATAGAGAAGTTGAGTGCGTAATTTGCAGGTAAGCTGAAATTGCTGTAAGATGCATCTTAATGGAAGAAAAAGCTAGCTTTGACTTTTGCAAATGTAGTAAGTATCCTACGATGTCTTTGGCAGATGCATGTAAGGGTTGAATTTGATTATTATGGCAGTAATAAACAAATCTTTTCCACTTATTTGCATAGCAATGTCTGGTGGTAGGTTTCCTAGCTTGTTTTATGACCTCCGTACATTCATGTGTAAGGTCTAAGTGTCCGAACTCTAGGACTTCAGGAGCCAGATTGCTAGATTCAGCGATGCTGGATTTGGGTGTCTGATCTGTTGTTTGTGTTGCGTTAACAGATCTGGTATGTTTGGTAGTTTGACATGGGGCACTACTGAAAGGTCTAGTAGTGTTGTGTACCAAGGTTGTCTTGCCCATGTTAGTGCTATTAGTATGAGTTTGAGTTTGTTTTGACTCAACTTGTTTACTAGATATGGAAGGAGTGGAAGAGGGGGAAAAGCGTAAGCAAATATCCGTGACCAACTCATCCATAACGCATTGCCCTGAGACTGATCTTGTGGGTACCTGGATGCAAAGTTTTGGCATTATGCGTTTTCCTTTGTTGCAAATAGATCTATTTGTGGTGTTCCCCAACTCTGGAAGTAAGTATTTAGTATTTGGGGGTGAATCACCCATTCGTGGATCTGTTGGTGATCCCGAGAGAGATTGTCTGCTAACTGATTCTGAATTCCTGGAATAAATTGTGCTATTAGGCGAATGTGGTTGTGAATCGCCCAATGCCATATTCTTTGTGCCAGGAGACACAACTGTGTTGAGTGTGTCCCTCCGTGTTTGTTTAGGTAATACATCTTTGTCATGTTGTCTGTTTTGACAAGAATGTGTTTGTGGCTTATTATGGGTTGAAATGCTTTCAGCGCTAGAAATACTGCCAATAGTTCTAAGTGATTTATGTGAAACTGTTTTTGGTGAGTGTCCCATTGTCCTTGGATGCTGTATTGATTGAGGTGTGCTCCCCACCCTATCATGGAGGCATCTGTTGTTATTACATATTGTGGCACTGGGTCTTGGAAAGGCCGCCCTTTGTTTAAATTTATACTGTTCCACCATTGAAGCGAGGTGTATGTTTGGCGGTCTACCAACACCAGATCTAGAAGTTGACCCTGTGCCTGTGACCACTGTGATGCTAGGCACTGTTGTAAGGGCCGCATGTGCAACCTTGCGTTTAGGACAATGGCTATGCATGAGGACATCATGCCTAGGAGTTTCATCACCATTTTGACTTGTATTTTTTGTTTTGGATACATGGCCTGTATTACATTGTGAAATGCCTGAACCCTTTGTGGACTTGGAGTGGCAATCCCTTTTGCTGTGTTGATTGTCGCCCCTAAGTATTGTGTTTGAAACGGTGTAAGGTGTGACTTTGTGTAGTTGATTAAGAAACCTAGTTTGTGCCGGGTTTCTATGACATACTTTGTGTGTTGTGAACATTTTTCTAGCGTGTTGGTTTTGATTAACCAATCGTCTAGGTACGGGAACACATGTATTTGCTGCCTTCTGATATGTGCAGCTACGACTGCCAGGCACTTTGTAAAAACTCTTGGCGCAGTTGTTATTCCGAATGGCAACACCTTGAATTGGTAATGTATCCCCTGGAATACAAATCTTAAGTACTTTCTGTGTGAAGGATGTATCGGTATATGGAAATATGCCTCCTTTAGGTCTAGTGTTGTCATGTAGTCTAGTTGTTTGAGTAGTGGAATTACGTCTTGTAATGTCACCATGTGAAAGTGATCTGATTTGATGCAGGTATTTAATGTTCGGAGATCTAATATAGGTCTCAGAGTTTTGTCTTTTTTGGGTATGAGAAAGTACAGAGAGTAAACTCCTGTTCCTTTCTGGTGTTTTGGTACTAATTCTATTGCTTCTTTTAGTAGCAATGCCTGAACCTCTAGTCCTAGAAGATCTATGGGGGTGAATACCGCGGTCATTAGTCCGCTGCGGGTATTCTGGGTTTTACACTGGGCTGGCGGGCGACCGCCAAAAGGCCGCCCGCCAGCCCAGTGTAAAACAACCTTCCCACGAGGACGCCGGCTCCGGAGTGGGAAGGTGCGACGGGTGCAGTGGCACCCGTCGCGAATTTCACTGTCTGCAATGCAGACAGTGAAATTCTTTGTGGGGCCCTCTTACGGGGGCCCCTGCAGTGCCCATGCCATTGGCATGGGCACTGCAGGGGCCCCCAGGGGCCCCACGACAACCCATACCGCCATCCTGTTCCTGGCGGGCGAACCGCCAGGAACAGGATGGCGGTATGGGCTGTCAGAATCCTCATGGCGGCGCAGCGAGCTGCGCCGCCATGGAGGATTCAAATGGGCAGCGGAAAACCGGCGGGAGACCGCCGGTTTTCCACTTCTGACCGCGGCCGAAAAGCCGCGGTCAGAATGCCCAGCGGGGCACCGCAAGCCTGTTGGCGGTGCCCCCGTCATTTTAGCCCTGGCGGTCGACGACCGCCAGGGTTAGAATGACCCCCTATATGTTGTTTTGACATATTGTGTGTTTTCGGTGGGACGTTTGGAGGGAATTTGAGAAATTCTATGCAATAACCATGCTGGATAATTGCTAGGACCCAAGTGTCTGTTGTTATTTCCTCCCAATGTTTGTAAAATTTGGTTAGTCTCCCCCCCACAGATGTTATGTGTTGGGGATGTGTGACTTGGAAGTCACTGTTTGTTTTGAGGAGTTTTGGGACTTTGGAACTTTCCTCTATTCTTTTGGAATTGTCCCCCTCTATATTGTCCCCGAAAACTTCCCCGCTGATACTGGCTCTGGTAAGTGTGTCTTGTCTGTGAGGTTGTGGGTTTTGTGCTTTGTCCTCGAAACCCCCCTCTAAACTGTGTTTTTCGAAATGTGCCTCTGCCCTGTGGGGAGTAGAGTGCGCCCATGGCTTTGGCCGTGTCAGTGTCTTTTTTAAGTTTTTCGATCGCAGTGTCCACCTCCGGCCCAAACAACTGCTGTCCGTTGAATGGCATATTCAGCACAGCTTGCTGTATTTCTGGTTTAAATCCTGATGTGAATATGGATACTTGTTATGGCATTTTGGGCAGAAGCGGAATGGGGTCCGTTCCATCAGCCTTGAAGAGACACATGGCCGGGCCGACCAGGCCCCGACGGGGGATCGGAAAAACCCCGAAGGGCCACCGGAGCGCTTCAAAAGTCGGTGTCGATCTGTTGTAACTAACCCGATACCGAACGCAAACAATACCGACGATTTTTTCGAGATTCTAACTAACTTTCCGACCCGGAACACGGAGCGAAAAGGAGCACGTCCGAACCCGTTGGCGGAAAAAAAAACAATCTAAGATGGAGTCGACACCCATGCGTAATGGAGCCGAAATGGGAGGAGTCCCTCGGTCTCTTGACTCTAAAAGACTTCTTCGAAGAAAAACAACTTGTAACACTCCGAGCCCAACACCAGATGGCGGGATGTGCACAGCATGTGTATCTGCAGCTACACATGCCATCGAACATATATATATATATATATATATACATATATATATATATATATATACATATATATATATATATATGTATATATATATATATATATATGTATATATATAGACATATGGGCGTATACTTATATAGTTCATTATTATATGCAGGATGATAATAAGGTTTTGTGGGTCAAAGTATTTTTTCTATTAGAGGTGTTGTCATATTACAATGTGCATAGTTATTGCTCTCTACTCTGATTCAAGCATGTGAATCTATGAAAGTTCCAATACTGGAGTAAGAAAAAAAGTTACTTACCTGTAACTGTAGTTCTCCAGTATTGGAATCTTTCATAGATTCACATGCGACCCACCCGCCTCCCCGGAGAAGCTCACTTCACCTCTTTCTTTCTTTATATATTTAACATAATATACGCACTTGTGCTTGGAAAATCTGAGGTGCTGGAGCTTCTCTCAGGAGGTTCTGAAGGGTGCTGTCGCCTGATTGGTGGAGGCTCAGGTTTGGTCCTTTTCACAAAATGACTCTGACAGACTATGAAATTGAAGAGGCCTAGGGCCTTTTTTCTCTGTTAATGTGTCTTAACATTACTTGTGAAAATTGTACCGGGACTCCCATCTCGACGACGGGGAATGATTCAAGCATGTGAATCTATGAAAGATTCCAATACTGGAGAACTACAGTTACAGGTAAGTAACTTATTTTCTTCTGTGAGTGTATCCCCCAAAAAGCATGCAACGGCAGCGCTAGGCTGGTGGAAAAGAACATTTCTCCTGCCAAAAGTGTCCAGCCTTTTGGAATCCCTATCCAGTTGAGTTGTAGGGAATGCATCAGGGTTGACTTCTGAAGGGGTGGCTTGGACGGGGTGCTGGGTGAGGAAACTGAGAATCCCAGTGCGGGGCAAGGGAGGCGGGTAGTTTTCCTGTGCGCGGCTTGGACCAGGCCACAAGTAGGATGCCTGCCTGTATGCGTTTCACTAAATGGGAGGAGAAGCTCAGAGGGGGAGACTCCCAGCTGAAGCACCTCTGTCAAGACGTTCATCTTGACTGTCACTGAGGGCAGTTGAAGGTCCAGGACTTCAGCCACCCTTCACACCACTACTGCAAATGAGCCCCCCCCTTCCTTAGCCACAATGGTAGCTCCTCCTACCAGTTGTCCTTGGGTTCATCAAGTGAGTTAAGGTAAACATAAGGGTCCCCTCCCAATAATCTCCCTCTCCGGAACTGACCATGGAAAATTGTAGTGTTTCAGTTGGTGGCACTCTTGCACTAGATCCCACACTGGACCCAAGGGGCCGGACTGGCGCTGAGGGTGAACCCACAAGTGAGAATCCAGTGTGGACTTACTCCGAGCACATGGGACTCAAAGGAGCTCCAGATGTGTTGGGTCGCCCAAATATGAGGTGTATGGTCTCATAGAATTCCTCGAGTTGGGTTGGGCCCCCTCCAACTCTTGGAATCTCTGGGAGGCACATGGCAGACCTAGCCACAGGCTCCATGGTGGAAGTGTGGAAGTGGGGCCTTGTTCCCATGCATCGTCCGAAAACCTGGACCTGCACAATGAAGTCAAAGGGTGCTTGACTTCTTGGATTACTTTTCGTGGGACTTACCAGATGAAGAGCAGCTCAGTGAGTGGTCCTGGGACTGTCCACATAACAGAAATCTTGATCGCAGTGGGGTCACCAGACATTTGGCAGCGACAAGCTTCAAGGAGAGCTCCCACAACACTTTTGGGTGCATGGCATGACAGTCCTCGCAGGCCTAGGAGCAGTGTTCTGGCTCCAAGCATCACACTTAAACCAGGTGTGGGTCTGTCACAGACATCTGCCTGTGAGAAGCACCACAAGGCTGAAACCCGCTGATTACTTAGGGAACATCCCTAGCACACCAGGACACAAAATTTCAAAAATGGTTTTGACAAAAATCAGGAAAACTGTCAGTCAGGCCACTGTCTGGTGAGGTGAGGTGTCCAAACCACTGGAATATGCCAATTCCTCATACAAATCCTCTGGTTCATCAACGAGTTAAGGTAACCATAAGGGTCCTGAGACCCTCCCAATCATCTCCTTCTCCAGGCCTGTCAAAGGAAAAAAACACTGGCTCTTACTCGGAGGGTATGGTGCCAGCTATGGATATTCAGTCAGCCGTATTACGATTCCCACAGACTATAATAGGATCGTAATACGGCAGGTGTGATCTCCGTTACGTTTGTGATGGAGTAACCCCGTCCACCAAACTCTAAATTAGGGCCAATATCTAGTTGCAGATTCCTTATCTTGACATTTCCACAGGTGTCTGTCTGAATCCAGGGATTATTCTCAAGCAGCAGCCCTGTATGCCATTGGGTGCCGTCGATCAGCTCTGCGTCCGTCGTCATCCGCGCCAGATAGGACACCGCAGGTTCTATATTGGCACCACGCCGGAACACTGAGGTCAGTTCTTTTCTTTACACGCAAGCCAGCGCTGACCCGATGAAAAAACTACCTTTCAGTCACTTTTTGACTGGTCCTTTTTCAACTTTTTTCAAAGCTATTTTGAGTATATCTACTCCTGGTGCATCGCATAAGACTGGGTTCAAGCCCTACGGACCCTGCCATTGGAGATGTTCATGGCGGATTCGCACCTCGTTTGCCTTTGGTGTCTGGAGTGAGATCACAACCCGAAATTGTGCTCCAAGTGGGCGTCATGAATCTGAAAACTTTGTGGGAGCGGTCCTTCAAGCTGATGCCGGCCCACAGTTCAACTCCTTGTAAGTTCCGACCTCGGTCAAGCGAAAGCTCTCGGGATAGGTCTCGGAGTCTCCCCTCTTCGTCGTCCCACTCCAAGTTCTTGGGACGACTGGGTAACTCGAGGCATAAGAAGTAGTCAGAAAAAGCGAAGTGTTCTTTGACTTCTCCACATCCGTCGCAGACAAGATGAGGGAGCATCGTTGATATAGGACTAACTCTGCGCAACCTGCAACTGGGCTGACTCTGCGCCTCCCTGAGTTTACAGAACCATGCCTAACTTAAGGAATTGTTTGAGTCCATGTGCCTCATTTTTGGGCAGTCCGGCTCTGCTGGTGCGCCTTTGGGCCCCGAGAAGGAGTAAGGGGCCCTTTCGGAATCTGCGCCGGAGCCTTTGGCCTCAGCTCTGAGGAGCACCCAATGATCCGCCACTGGATTCAGACCAACGTTGGTCGTACTCATTCAATCTTCCCTGGCACCAGTCACAACATCAACACTCCCAATGTCGCTTGTGCCCCCGGGCAACGCCATCCCCATTCTCACTGCAGACTTTGACCCAAAGCCGGGTATGTATTGTACGAGGCCAACTCTGGTGATGACAGGGGCCTTGCGCACTATGGCAGATCCTGAGCTTTATACCTATGGGCTAGGTTACAGTGAGGAATGGGAAGGGTCGCTGGGGGGTTCATCATTTTAGGCTCTGCTGAACAATGAGTACCACCAACGCTAGTACTTCCCATTGACCATCCACATGTGACCAGTGCCTCGCTAAACACTACTGTAGTGGACGCATGTGCAACTATGCATGAGGCAAGATTGCTATGCACTGAGCCATTCTTTCCAACAGCTACCATCCCGGCTGTGATGGGACATGATGTTTGAAACAGAGACAGGTATCTTTGAAATTCCATCACCCTATCTAGGTTTGAGAATGCATCACTGCCTCTTTCAGGAGCACCAATTTATTATGGTGCCCATTGACTTCCTTGGTGAAGAAAAGTAGCATCTTTCTGACATAGTTCCCTCCACTTTTTATCTGGTGCCAGTATGTCTTGACTGTAGTACACTGGGATCCTGCTAATCAGGACCCCAGTGTCTGTGATATCTCCTCTAAATTTGGTTGCTGTTAAACTTTTACACCCACAACTGGCATACTGGTGCACACATACAAGTCCCGAGTATATGGTACCTAGGTATCCAGGTCACTGGTGTAGTAGGGGACTCATGTGCTGCAGCATGTAATATGTCAGCAGGCCTTCCATTGCAGCCTGCGTAAAATGGTGCATGCACCTTTCACTTCAGACCCCAAACACTGTTCTGCCATCCTGCTGGCGAGCCTAACTCAAGCAGGGGAAGGCAGAACAAAGGATTTCCTGTAAGGGAGAGGTGTGAGCACCTCTCCCTTTGAAATAGTTGTCTCTGGGCTGGGGTGGGATGGCCTCTGAGAGCCACCAGACTACTTTGAAGGGCACATTTGGTGCCCTCCTTGCATAATCCGGTTTGCATCAGTTTAGGAACCCCTGGTTTCCGCTCTGGCATAAAACTACACAAAGGAGAGGGGAGTGCCCACCCCCTGTCAAGCTCCTCCTCTAGGGTGTGCACAGAGCTCTGCAAGGTGGCTGCTTGTTTCTGCGATCTTGGAAACAAGGTAGGCAGAGGCCTCTGGCAGCATCTGACTGTTTAGGCCAGGAAGATGACGTCCCTGACCACCTCTGATAGGTGGGTAAATACACACAGTGACCAACCCCCTTTCAGGGTTACGTAAGGGCTCCCCCAAGGGTGGGTCCTCAGATTCGTCGAGCAAGACTCTTCAAGGAACTCTCAGCAAGACATCTTCTGCTCCTGGCCTTCGGAACTGCTGCTGGTCTGATTTTGGAACTAAAGAACGAGTTACTTACCTTCGGTAACGACTTTTCTGGTGGATACATTAGCTACCTGTGGATTCCTCACCTCATGAATACTCCCATGGCGCCAGCATTCGACGGAAATCTTCTTACTAGTCTCTGCACGTCGACGAGGACGTCACTGTCGCCCACGCGACGCCGTCTGACGTCATACAGGCAATAAGAGGTCCTCGACGACGTGCGGACGTCAGTACCAATCATTTTTTACGTGCATGAGAACAACCAGGCAATGCAATGAAAGAGCAAGGCAACATCCATTATATTGTAAAAATACACCACATTGTATGAATAACTGTAAATCTTTTTATGTACATATATATATATATAAAACTCTCTCTTTTAAAATATATACACACACCAAGTATATACATAAAGATATATACATATATATATATATAAATATATTATATATACATCTATTGCACCCTCAAAGACCAAGAGGAGCGCACTCAAGGATTACTTGGTAAGACCAGAAAGGCAACGGGGAGGCGGGTGGGACCGTGAGGAATCCACAGGTAGCTAATGTATCCACCAGAAAAGTCGTTACCGAAGGTAAGTAACTCGTTCTTCTGATGGATACAACTACCTGTGGATTCCTCACCTCATGAATAGAGTCCCAAAGCAGTACCACGCCCGGCGGTGGGTGCCTAAATGGTCAAACCAAGAAATCCTGCAGCACTGACCGTGCAAAATGGCCGTCCCTTCTAACCTCAGAATCCAAACAGTAATGTTTTGCAAAAGTGTGAAGGGACGACCAAGTTGCGGCCTTGCAGATGTCGACCACAGGAACACCTCTGGCCAAGGCCGAAGTGGCCGACTTAGCTCTGGTGGAATGAGCTCTAATGCCCTCAGGAGGATCCTTCTTTGCCAAAGAGTAACATATTTTAATGCAAAGAACAACCCACCTGGATAGTGTTCTCTTGTGGACTGCCTTTCCTCTCCTCTTGCCCACGTATCCAATAAACAGCTGATCCTCCAGCCTGAAATCCTTTGTTCTATCGATAAAGAAGCTCAACGCTCTCTTTGGGTCCAGACGGTGCAGTCTTTCTTCCTCTTTGGAAGGATGAGGCGGAGGATAGAACGTGGACAAAGTAATTGCCTGAGCCAAATGGAAGGGTGAAACAACCTTCGGGAGGAAAGCAGCCTTGGTCCTCAACACCACCTTATCCCCATAAAAAGTTGTATAAGGGGGTTTTACTGATAAGGCCTGCAACTCACTCACTCTCCTTGCTGATGTTATAGCTATCAGGAAGACTGTTTTTAAAACCAAATACCTCAAGGGGCAAGAATGCATAGGTTCAAAAGGGGACCCCATAAGGAAAGTCAGGACTAAGGACAAATCCCATTGCGGCATAACGAATGGCTTTGGAGGATATTGATTTAGAAGACCTTTCAAGAATCTGATAACAATAGGGGATTTAAATAAAGATGGTTGGTCTGGAATACATAAGAAGGCTGACAAGGCCGATAAATAACCTTTAATGGTAGCCACTGCACAACCTTTCTGTGCCAGAGATAGAGCAAAAGACAAAACGTCCGATAGATGAGCATGCAAAGGATCAATCTGCCTCTCTCCACACCACGCAACAAATTTAGACCACCTATTAGCGTAGATAGATTTAGTGGAGTGTCGCCTGGCCGCTAATATAACATCCACTACCTCAGGCGGGAGAGAGAAGGAACTCAGGTTGCCCCGTTCAATCTCCAGGCATGTAGGTGCAGACTCTGGAGGTTGGGGTGTAGAACCTGCCCCTGCGACTGCGAGAGGAGGTCTGCCCTGAAAGGGAGACGGAGCGGCGGGCACATTGAGAGTTGGAGAAGGTCGGAGTACCACACCCTCCTTGGCCAATCCGGAGCTATTAAGATTACTAGAGCCCGGTCTTGGCGAATCTTCCTCAATACTCGAGGAATCAAGGGTATGGGAGGAAACGCGTAAAGCAACTGGCCGCACCAGGTCATTTGAAACGCGTCCCCCAACGCTTCCTGCATCGGATACTGAAGGCTGCAGAACAACGGACAATGCGCGTTCTCTCGAGTGGCGAACAGATCTACCCGAGGAAACCCCTACCTCTGGAAGATTAAACGGACTTGATCTGGATGGAGACGCCACTCGTGGTCTGCCGAGAAGTGGCGACTGAGACTGTCCGCACGCACGTTCAAAACTCCGGCCAGATGGTTTGCTATCCAGCAAATCCGATGGTCCTTTGCCCAGGACCATAGTCGAAGAGCTTCTCTGCAGAGAAGGTACGACCCCACTCCTCCCTGCTTGTTTATGTACCACATCGTGGTAGTATTGTCCGTTAGGACCTGTACCGACTGACCACGAAGGGAAGGGAGGAAGGCCTTGAGAGCCAGACGTACAGCCCGTAATTCTAACAGATTGATGTGAAAAATCTGTTCCTCTGGAGACCAAAGACCTTTGATCTCCAGATCCCCCAGATGAGCTCCCCACCCTAGAGTGGAAGCATCCGTTATGACTGTGGCCACTGGTGGCGACTGCTGGAACGGCTTTCCTTGCGAAAGATTGTTGCTTACAATCCACCACTTCAAATCCACAGCAGCATCTCTGGAGATCTTGACAGTACCCTCTAGATCCCCTCTGTGTTGAGACCACTGCCTTCGGAGGCACCACTGAAGAGCCCTCATGTGCCAGCGAGCATGCGTGACCAACAGAATGCAGGAGGCAAAAAGACCGAGCAGACGAAGGACCTTGAGGACTGGAACTACCGCTCCATTTCGAAACATTGGAACCAAATCCTGAATATCTTGAATCCGCTGAGGCGGAGGAAAGGCCCGACCCAATGTTGTATCCAGTACTGCCCCTATGAACAGGAGGCGCTGAGAGGGCTCTAGGTGAGATTTGGGCTCGTTCACCGAAAAACCCAGGTCGAACAACAACTGGGTTGTTGACTGCAGATGACGCAACACAAGCTCCGGGGACTTGGCTTTGATCAACCAGTCGTCCAAGTAAGGGAATACTGCTATCCCCTTCCTTCTGAGCTCTGCCGCAACCACCGACATCACATTCGTGAAGACTCGAGGTGCTGAAGTAAGACCAAACGGAAGGACCGCAAACTGATAGTGTTGCGATCCCACCACAAACCGGAGATACATCCTGTGTGACTTGAGTATCGGGATATGAAATTAAGCATCCTGCAAGTCGACAGACACCATCCAGTCTTCCATGTTCAACGCCAAAAGCACCTGTGCTAGGGTCAGCATCTTGAACTTTTCCTGCTTGAGGAACCAATTCAAGATCCTCAGGTCCAGAATTGGTCTCAAATGACCATCCTTCTTGGGAATCAGGAAATACCTTGAGTAAACTCCTTGACCCCTTTCCTGCTCCGGGACCAACTCCACCGCGCCCTTTAAAAGGAGGACTTCTACCTCCTGTTCTAGCAACAGGAGGTGTTCTTGTGAACAATACGAAGGGCGGGGCGGGATGAGGGGCGGAAACTCCCGAAAAGGAAGGGTGTAGCCTTTTCCCACAACACTGAGAACCCAATTGTCCGACGTAACAGTCTCCCATTTGGTGAGAAAATGCTGTAATCTTCCCCCTACAGGAGAGGCGTGAGTTGGAAATGGTGGAAGCCTAAGGCTGCTTCCCCTGCTGCACCCCGCCAGAGGATGAGGAAGAGGCAGAGTGCTGCTGAGAGGCTCCTCTGGTGCGGACCCTACCTCTCCCCCTAAAAGATCTATAGGGATGGGAAGAGGCAGGTTGCTGATATCTTCCCCGAAAGGAAGAGGAGGAAGAGCCACGCCCAAATCCACGAAACCTCCTGAAAAATCTGGAAGAGGACGTGGAAGAAGGAGCTTGGAGCCCTAACGACTTAGCCGTGGCCCTGCTTTCCTTAAAACGTTCCAAGGCCGAATCAGCCTTAGCCCCAAACAGTTTGTCCCCATCAAACGGGAGATCCAACAATGTGGACTGTACATCAGCCGAAAAGCCCGAGTTACGGAGCCAGGCCTGTCTCCTTGCCACCACAGTTGTGCCCATTGCTCTGGCTACCGAGTCGGTGGTATCCAGTCCCGTCTGGATAATTTGGGTCGCAGCAGCCTGGGCATTTGAGACAAGATCCAAAAGACCCTGGGGAAGCTCTGTAAACGAAGAGGAGATGTCATCCATCAGAGCATGAATATACCTCCCCAGGATACAGGTTGCATTGGTGGCTTTTAACGCCAGACTGCAGGACGAAAAAATCTTCTTCGACTGCGCCTCTAGCTTCTTTGAATCTCTGTCCCCAGGCACCGTCGGAAAAGAACCAGGCGCTGACTTGGACGAACAGGAGGCCTGCACCACCAAGCTCTCCGGCGTAGGGTGCCTGGACAGAAAACCAGGGTCAGTTGGAGCCGCCCGATACCTCCTGGCCGCGGCTCTGTGAACTGCTGGGGAAGATGCCGGCCTCTTCCACACCTCTAAAACCGGATCCAGCAGAGCGTCATTAAAAGGTAACAGAGGCTCCGCCGCGGCTGAGGCCGGATGTAACACCTCTGTCAAAAGGTTTTGTTTCGCCTCCACCACCGGCAAAGGCAGGTCCAAAAAACGAGCTGCCTTCCGTACCACTGCATGAAAGGAAGCAGCCTCCTCAGTATATTCCCCCGGGGACGAAAGGTCCCACTCAGGGGAAGTGTCCAGCCCACTGGCCGACTCCAGTCCACGCAGCCCATCACCCGAGTCCTCTAGCTCTCCTTCCTCTAGGGCTCGTTGGTACTCCTGCTCTTCTAGTACCCGGAGAGCACGTCTCCTTGAATGCAGTCGTTGCTCAATCCGCGGAGTCGACAATGCCTCCGCCGAAGTCGGAGATCGGCGCCGATCTTCCGAAGCCACCAACGCCGCATCCGGCGCCACAGGTAACTTCGGCGCCGACTGAAGAGCAGTTGAAACGGATGGACCCACCGGAGTCACAGGCCGAAATCTCGACGTCGACGGGATGGAAATCCCTGGGGCCAATCCTTCCGAAGCCACCGGAGCGGCCACCGGCGCCGACACTGGCGCCGAGCCCACGTTCCCAAACGGGAGAAAGGGCATAAAGGGTGCCGGCCGAAGAGGCGCAGGATCACCCAAAGAAAAGGCCAAAGGCCCAGCCGGAGCACCCCCTGGAGCCATCTGTTGGAAGATGGCATACATCGCATTCAAGAATGCGGAACTATCGGCTCCAGGGGTGGGAAAAGCCGGATACTGGGGTGCCTGTCTCGGAGGCGACCCCGACGCCGGCCTCGGCGTCTGCGCCGGAGAAAACACTTGAGGCTCCAATACCTCAATCACCGACGCCTGTCCAGGTGAAGTTGGAGACGCCGGAGAAGGCAACGGCGTCGAAGGATGCGGCGTAACCGTGGGGCTGACCTCCCATGTTCTTCGGCGCCGATCCGGAGACCTGGAACGAGCCTCCCTTGAATGACGCCGAGATTCTCTACGGCGCCGGGAGTCTCGATGACGCCGATGTCTTGGAGAAGACTTCTTGTGATGCTTCTCCTTTGACTTGGCCATAAACAGCTTCGCCTCACGTTCTTTAAGAGCCTTTGGATTCATGTGCTGACATGAATCACAAGTCGAGACGTCGTGGTCGGAGCTCAAACATCAAAGGCAATCGGAATGAGGATCCGTCACCGACATCTTGCCTCCACACTCACGACAAGGCTTAAATCCAGACTTTCTCTGCGACATTATTTCCACAGCGAAAGACTACGCAGCAAGATATACACTGTAACCGCAAGAGTAACAGTTGCTCCCTCGAAGATAACCGTTTCGAATGCACGGAAAAAAGGGAACTGACGTCCGCACGTCGTCGAGGACCTCTTATTGCCTGTATGACGTCAGACGGCGTCGCGTGGGCGACAGTGACGTCCTCGTCGACGTGCAGAGACTAGTAAGAAGATTTCCGTCGAATGCTGGCGCCATGGGAGTATTCATGAGGTGAGGAATCCACAGGTAGTTGTATCCATCAGAAACAAGAATATATCCAGTGGGAGGGCTCCCACTGCAACATTGTTTCTCCACCTCCTGCAAGATTTCTGCAACCTCCGTGGCTGTGCAACCTCCAGGGTCAGAAGGACTCTTCCCACATCCAAGAAGCAAGAAGGAATCACTCTTGATGATGACGACCGGCTGGTGGATCCTACTGTTCCACGGACAAAGTAAAAACTCTGCTCACAGGTGGTGGTTCTCTCTGGGTCCAACTTGTCTTCTGACCAACTTGGGAGAGGGTGGACCCTTCCTGCAGCCACTGGAATGGAATCCCTAAGCATCAGAACTAATGCTCTTGCCAAGGCTTATTGCCTCTTCCTCCAAGAGATCTTCAGCCTCAGCACTCTGCAACTCCAAGATTCAGCATCCACTCTGCAGCTCCAGTGATGTGGGACTCCTGTTTTGTTGTGCTGTTGAGGCCTCTCTGTGCCTGTTGCCAGTGGGTCACTCGTAGGGGCTCCTCCGACTTCCAGCCGTAGGCCTGTCATGACTCCCCTCCAAGGGCTGAGTTTCTAGGACCCTGCTGGGCCTCCAAAACCTGCAATCTTCCTTGCATCGGCTATTTGCATTTGCCAAGGCTTGTTGGTGGTCCTGCTGGCCACTGACCCTTCTGCAATCCGGCAACTAACGTGGGACAGCTCGTGTGCGACTCCAAGGATCTCCTGTATCCCATTGGACTCCGCAGCTGAACTTCTCCCTTCACCGTCCTCCAGGAACTTCACCTCCAAGAGGATGGGCATTGCCTACCTGCACCGCATGGACATCTCCAAGTCGACTGGACACTGTCCCCTTCTTTTTCAAGGTCTTCACATTCGGAATTCAACTTTTGGTTCCACCGGCCTGCTTCACAGGTTGCACCAGAGGCTGGACAACTGCGGCTTCCACTGAGTTCAACAAGGGTGTCTGATGCCACTTCACCCCTATGCACCTGGGCTTCCTGGTGTAGGTACTGCGGTCTTCTGGGTATCCAAGGGTTGGGCCACTCTCCAACCTTCTTTGTCCCAACTGGTTTCCTTGGGGTCTACTGGTCTTGAATCCATAAAAATTCAACTGCGACGGTCCTGTGTTAGCCTATGGGACACCCGTCTTGAAAACAACTCTGCACCCAGGTGCTTCTGGGATTCCTAGTACTTACCTCTGGTAATTTCCTACACCCCAGACCCTGAGATCCTAGCACTCTTACCTAGTTTGGGCACCTCCCTTCATATTCCACTTTCTTGGCATATGGTTTGGCCCCCCTATAGGGCCCTGTGTACTTTAATGCTTTTCCTGCTAGTTGCTAAGTGTATATTTTTGTGTGTTAATATCTCCCAGGATGTGATATACCAAGGTTAGTATAGCTTTAGTGTTGTAGTAAAGAAACCTTTATATTTGCAACACCTGGTGTGGTTCTTTCTTGTGAATGGTTACTGACTGACTATCGTGGTATTGAAAGTGCTTTACACTCCTCCTAGATAAGCTTTAGCTGCTCACCAAAGCTACCCCAGAGAGCTTTTGCTATTTGGACACCTAAACACTATCATTATGGTTTGTCTGGACTCAGTATAGGTCGCCACACCACAGGAGTATACTACAAACTGAGCCAGCCTCCTACACTTGGGATGCACTTTTAGAGCTCAAGTTTGGACCCCTAGAACCAAGTAACTAATATATTCCCTTGCTTGCTTAGCAGTGTCCCCAAAGGGAATGGGCCTTTATTGCTTCTTGGTGGACCTCACATGCTATGCACCTTCATTTCTACCAGTGCCTCCATGGACTTTAGATATCTCTCATTCTTGGCTAAACTGTAGCATTTACCTTGGTGGGTTTTACTGACCCATATGCTATGATTATTTCAACTTAAGAATACTGACCACTCCTAAAAATATTAAGTATTCCCACCTATGTCTATCCTCATACTCAACATGTGAAGGTTTTGTGCCGTGCAATCACTGCACCACGTCTGAAGCACAAACTCCATCCTGCATCCATACCCCAAACAGATTAGCCAACACTAAATCAATAATGCTCTCTAAAAGGGCACTCAGAACCCAAAGCACATTTGGAGAGCTTTGTAGCATTGTCAGTAGTAAGAAGCGCTACAATGGGGTGTGTGGCTTGTGCAGCCAAGATAGCGCACACTCACTAATGGAGCTCCGCGATAAAACGCCAATTCTCTTGCTGCAATCCTGATGATGGCCCCCCATCAGGACTTCAGACTGCCAGCAACATAACCCGTACCCTGAAGCCAAGCCGCGGAGTCAATTCTGTGGTCTCCCAGACACCACAAGCACCAGTTGAAGACTGCATCACTACCGCCCGGGGCCGAACTATGCTGGGATCTTAGACCCTGCTGGCCACTGACTGCTGGCTGTGCCCTAGCACACTATCTGTTCCTCTTCTACAATCACCTATGGGATGCTGAATGGTCCATGGGCTGCTGTTTCTGCAGCAGGGACCCCACAGCCGGCAGACGCCGCAGCTCGAGGTAAGGCACTCATCTCATTGCAGGACACGTGCAGTGGCATTGTCCTGTGAGGGCGCATTCCTCCTCTGACCCCGACCACCCCCCCCCCCCCACACACATGCTGGGTGCTGGCCGCCCTGCCCTAGCTTGTTGCTAGCAGCCTGCCTTCACGGGGAGGGGGCAGCAGCAAGTTGCACACTGCCTGCGAGGGCCTGGAGCATTGGCCCCATTTGCAATGTGTCCCGTCTGAAGGCTTAAATACAGGGGATCCTATCCATCATATGCTACAGTGGACTGCTGCCTAGGTGTTGCAGGGAAAATTTACAGACCCAGCCCAAATGGCACAAAAAAGCACATCAGCTCTGGACACAAAACGCTGCCAGCAAAACAATCATATGGTCTCTGTCTGGCCCATGGGCATACCCTTCTTCAGTCCCTATGAGCTCACATCACACCCTGACTGCGAGGTAAGTTTGGTGGGGTCACTGACTCACTGCTTGGGCCACCAATTCCTCGATGTGAGGACAAACGCTGCCTGCACAATTAACATCAGGTCTGTGTTTTGCTCTGGCTGACCCCCTATATGCCTCTACCTTTGGCTGCCTCTGTAGGAATTTGGGTTCTGGATATAGTAACCTCCCCACACACTTTTGCCTGGTGTCAGTGTGTTCAGACTTTAGTACACTGGGATTCTGCTAATCAGGACTCCCAGTGTCAGTGCTCTCTCCCCTAAATGTAGTTGATAAGTAACTTTTACACCCCACAATTGGCACACTGGTGCACCCATGCAAGTCTCTAGTATATGGTACTTGGGTACCCATGGCATTGGTAAACCAGGGGTCCCCAATGGGCTACAGCCTGTATTATGCTCCTTATAGGGGCCCATGGAAACTGTGACTGCAGGCCTGCCATTGTAGCCTGTATGAAATGGCACATGCACCTTGCCTTACATCACGGTCACTGCACTCTGAACCTGTAAGTCATCCCTAACGTAGGCCCTTTAGCCCAAGGGCAGAGTGCATGGTTCAAAGTGTGAGGGCACCCCTGCACCAACAGAGGTGCCCCTACAAACCCCAGACTTCCATTCTCTGGGAATGTGTTGTAGCCATTTTAAAGTATGTAGTGGGCACCGGTCAACACGAGTAGTCCAACTACATAATGACTTCACCGAACGTAGGCATGTTTGGTATCAAACATGATGGAATCATGCAACTACACTGATTCCAGTGTTAGGTGCATTATACCATGTACTCAGGAGGTTCCCTAGGGGATCCCCCATGTCTGCTGTACAGACTTGGAGGGTCTGCATGCCAGCCTGTGCTGCTGCCTATCCCAGACACTCTTTTATCACCCTTGCTGCTGAGCTGCACTGGAGAAGGCAGAACAAAGGGTTTCCTGTAGGAGAGAGGTGTGACCCCCGCTCCTTTAGAACTAGATGTCTCTGGGCTGGGGTGGGGTTGCCTCTCATCACGCCACCAGACTGCTTCGAAGGGCACATTTGCACCCCCTCTTTGCATAAACTGGTTTGAACCAGTGCAGGAACTCCCAGTTCCCGCGCTGGCGCAAAATCACACAAAGGACAAGGGAGTAACCACCCCCCTGTCCAGCTCCTCCCCTAGGAAGGTGCATAGAGCTCTGCCAGGTGGCCACTTGATTCTGCCTTCTTGACAATAAAATGTGCAGAGGCCCCTGGGAGCATCTGACAGGTTAGACCAGGTGGGTGACATCCCTGACCCCCTCTGCCAGGTGGGTCACAGCAGAGTGTTAAACCCCCTTTTAGGGTTACTTAAGGGCACCCCTGAGGGTGGGTCCCTAGGTTCATCTGCAAGACTTTAGGAACTGTTTGCAAGTCTCCCCTGCAAGACACTTCTGCAACCTGGACACCGGAACTGCCGTTGTACCTCAAGAACCAAGAGCAAACGTTTAACCAGTAGGAGGACACCTGCTGCAAATTTGTTTCTTCCTTCTGCAAACACTTTGCCAACCCTGTGGTCATGCATTCTGCGGAGTCACTGGGACTCTGCCTGCACTCAGGAAGGCAAGAAGGAATCTCCCTTGGAGTGAGGGCGTCACTCCTCTGCATCTGCAACGACAACAGCCGGCTTGTGGATCCTGCTGTCCCATGGACTCTCCAAGGATCTGCTACACAGGTTTTCTGGTACTCCCAGCTCCCCTCTACACATTTCACTTACCTAGGTGGGGGTCCTGTGTTCACATTCCATTTTTTTAGTATATGGTTTGGGCTCCCCCTTAGGTCACTATTGGTTAATGCTATTTGCACTGTTTTCTAACTTTTTCTGTGCCTATTACAGTGTACTGATGTATATAATTAGTGTATTACTTACCTTCTAGTACTTTGTGGTATTGCGTAACAAAAAATAAAGTACCTTTATTTTTGTACAGCTGAGTTTTTCTTTGTGTTTAAGTGCAGTGTGACTACAGTCATGTCATTGCATGGGTTTTGCATGTCTCCTAGATACGCAGAGCCTGGCTTCTAGACACTGCCTACACTTCACTAATAGGGGATACCTGGACCTGTTATTAAGTGTAAATACCTTAGGTACCCACCATCCACCATGCCAGCTTCCAACACACACACACACTCTAGAACTAACTTTGGTATATCTCCTAATGGCCACCCTTAATAACAGGTAAGTAAAGACATAAAATAACATGGGCCTGTATTGGGGGGGGGGGGCAAACCATATATTAAGAAAGTGGAATGTGAAAACCACACCAAACCCAGACTACCACCCAAGGACCCTTAGGACTGGGGAAGTACTAACACCCCAAAGGTAAGTAGGTAGGGTTCCGCAGGCGCCCGTGTGCAGAGTAGAAATCACAGGTTTGTGTCCAAAGGCTACCATTGGGAAGTCCCAATTGGAGTTTTTGTGTTTTATGACCCTTCCCACTACACCCAAGGAGACCCGTTGGGATAAGGGAGGTTGGATAGTGCCCCCACCTGGGTATACCCAGAACAGTGGAGAACCTACAACAGGGAGCCCAGATGCATAAGGATGAAGTCGTGTTTGAACCTCCCGCTGAAGTCAATTGGGACCTCGGTTGTCCAGCTGCTGTCATGACCTGTGGGCCAGGTCAGTGCAACCCAGCCAAGGATTCTGGAGGAAGAGGACCTTAGGAGAGAGGGGACCGAGTCCAAAGCCCCCAGTGGTGTCCAGGAGGTGCAGGAGGGCAATGCCCACACTTCTCGGTGTTGCCTCTTGAAGGACAGTGAAAGAAGAAATGCAGCTATGGAGTCCAGATGATGCAGGTGGATCCCAGGAGTCATCCTTGAGCTGTCTCACGCCGATCCTCAGATTGCAGAGGGGGTTAGTGATCAGCAGGACCACTAACACGCCTTGAAAAGGACAAGAAGTGTCGTGCAGAGTTTGCAGGAGTTTTGGGGACCAGCAATGTCCAGATGACCCAGCCTTGGCAGTTAGGTCAGGGCCAGCCCTCAGCAGTCAGAACAGCCAGCAGGAATCGTTGGAGCTCCCCTAGCAGGACCCCTCTGGTAGGGGCACAGGGAGTCACAGTTAGGCCTCAGCGGCACTGCAAAACACGGATGCCCATGTCACAGGAGTTGCAGAGGGGAAGTTGTTCTTGAAGCTGGAGAGTGCTGGAGGCCGGGGGTTCTTGGAGGCAGGAGGTCTTCAGACTAAAGAGCCAACAAGCCTTGGAAACTTCAAACAGACGCAGTGCACAGGGGTTCCAGCCAAGAAGCTCCAGCGAGGGACCACAAACATCTCAGTTGCAAAGAAGACAGGTCAGACATCTAGACAGCCACAGAACCACCACCTGTTTTGCAGAGTCTTGAGGAGTCTGTGGGACAGCAGGATCCACAAACCAGTCGTGGATGCTGAGGTGCCTGCAATTGCATGGCAGTGACTCCTTCACTTCAAGAGAGATTCCTTCTGGATGTCCTTAGTGCAGGCATAGTCTTTGTGACTCTGGATAATGCACAGCCACTGACGTTGCAGAGTCCTTCCAAAGCTCAGGGACAAAGTTGCAGTAGGAGCCATCCTATCAGCTGCAGTCTTGTCTTGGTTCCTGGCTAAGTCCAGCAGCAGGTTCCTGGTCGCAGATGAATCTTGTAGACAAATTTTAGGTCCCATCCTTCTGGAACCCTTAAGTAATCCAGGAAGGGGTTTAGATGACTACTGCGATGACCCACTTATCAAGGGGGGGGGGGGCAGGGACACTACTCTATTGGACTGATCAGTCAGATGCTCCCAGGGGCCTCTGCTCATCTTGTTTCCAAGAAAAGTGGCCACCTGGGAGAGCCCTGGGCACCTCCCTAGGGGAGGAGCTGGAGAACGGGGTGAGAGGGGTCACTCCACTGTCCTTTGTGTGTTTCGCACCAGAGCGGGAACCTGTGGGCTCCTGAACTGGAAGAAACTGGCTTTGCAAGGAGGGCACCAAATTGCCCTTCAAAGCAGTCTGGTGGCACTCAGGAGCACCCCAACCCTAGCCCAGAGACACCTAATTCTAAGGGAGAGGTGGGAAAACCTCTCATCTACAGGAAATCCTTTGTTCTGCCTTGCCATGCCCGAGTTAAACTCAGCAGCAGGAGGGTAGAACAGTGTCTGGGTTGGCAGCAGCACTGGCTTTTATACAGACCATGCAAGGACACACAGGCAGACACAAGGGATCCTCTAAGGAACCTGCAAAGTACATAGTATCATGCAACTAACACTGGAACTGGTGCTGTTGCATGATCCCAACATGTCTGATACCAAACATGACTGGGTTTGGTGGAACCATTATGTAACTGGACATCTCGTGATGACCAGTGTTCACTCATACCTTAAAATGGCTTCCCTGCACTTACAAAGCCCAGAAAATGGAGTCTGAGGCCTGTAGGGATACCTCTGCTCGTGCAGGGGTACCCTCACACTCAGAACCATGCACCCTGTCCTTGGGCTGCAGAAGCGCAGTGACTGCAATATAAGGTAAACCTTACATCTGAGCTGAAAGGCGCATACGCCATTTCAGACAGGCTGCCATGGCAGGCCTGTAGACACAGTTCGCATGGGCTTCCATGGGTGGCATAATACATGCTGCAGTCCATGAGGGACCCCCGGTGTACCAGGACGTGGGTACCTAAGTGTCATATACTAGGGACCTACAAGGGTTTACCAGTGTGGGGTGAGGTGTAAGAAGTACTCACCAACCAAATTTAGGGGAGAGAACACCAACACTTGGATACTGGTTGGCAGGATCCCAGTGTTCTACAGTCAAGTCACACTGACATCAGGCAAAAAGTGGGGGCAACCATGTCAGAAAGATCCTACTTTCCTACACACAACCTCACACCATTATACTGTTAGCTCTACACACATAGCCTTGATACAAAAATCCCATTTAGTTCACACGAAGCAATGAAACTACAGAGGCAATGGCGTGGCCAGGTATGTGCCACTAACTTATCCACATATGCATGCAGGGTGCTAATATGGATCAAACCTGGTGTCCTACTCACAGTGCATAATACCATGACAGAGCTAGAGGATCGCTACATCCTCTTTAATGCCCGCCTAGATGGCTGGCAGGTATATACTTGTTATACATATATACATGTTATATACTTCACCGCTGGCCAGAGATAAGACATGCATCCTCAACTCTGACCCAATTTAGATATACAGCGGTACCCCCCAGGGCTTCCCACTCTCCCAATTAGTTCTTTCCTTGGCAATAGAACCGCTAGCTACAGCCTTTTGGGAACAAGGCAGAGACTGAGGACTACCTCGGGGTGACAGACTTCACTCAGCGTCTCTCTACTCCAATGATTTACTCCTCTATCTCAGGAACATACATTAAATTCTCACTGCATTGTTCCTAACACTAAATTGCTTTGACGACCTTACAAGGGCCCTAAGGTCAATTGGGCCAAAACCTGTCTTTTTCCATTTACCACCAAACTGCAGGATCATGCCTTTAACCTCAGTGGTGTCAGGCTCTCCTGGCAACCCAGCATGTTCTGGTATTCAGATATTCGTGTGTACCACAAACCTACTGACCTCTTCGACTGCAATCTCACTCGTGTAATGACATTGTTAAGGGCGCAGATGGGTTTTTGGAAGTCACTACCACTGTCTGTGGCAGGCTGCATACCTCTCCTTAAAATGGTCAGGTTACCTCACCTTTTAGACTATTTTGCCAACCTTCCCCTATACGTCCAAAAACCTTTTATTTTGATCCCTCAAAAGACACTGATACATGAATTCATCTGGCACACCTCCTGCTGTAGGGTAGCACTATCTAAACTTTACTTGCACCTCCCATGCTTGAGGCTTAGGCAAAGTCCTTAACTGCGTGGGCTCAGGCACCGAGTACCACCCTACATAGGGAGAAACAATATTGCATTGCGTCTAACTAGAACACTATCATAACTGACCTTCAATCTGCTTTACCGCGTGCTGACACCCGGGACAGCTCCCCAGAAACCAGGGTGATGGTGGCAAATGATGGGGAACCTTTAGACACATAATATCCACATGATGCATTGCCCCTCCCTGCACCATCCAAAATATTGGACTGATCTGAAATTTCTATCAAACGCTAACTTATTATACGTTGTCACAAGTTGCTGTGTTGAGGGATGGTGGGTCCGGGTTTCATTTGTTATGGCTTCAGGTTTAACAGTTTAACTTTCTCATCTTACTTGAGTAATACTGAATTCTCCACTTGTTTTGTATAACTGTACTAGTTCCCAGCTTTGCTACAATCGCCGGCAACATTAACAATACACTTGGACACGAAAACTAAACTGTAAACTGAGTACCGTTTTCTGCTGTTTGACACAAAATAATGTATTCATTTGTTGTTCTCTTCCAAGTGACATGGAAGTTATGTACGTGTTACACACACTGACAATGTTGTGATTTACATGTTACGGATTCAAACAAAAATCAAGAGCTTCATTACAACAGCATTACTTTTAGTCCATACAAAAAATAAGTCAGAACTCATTGTACTTGTTGTCTACGTGTAAGCTCTAACACAAACACATGAAGGTTCTATAGAAGGGAAAATGTTTTGAAATTATGGTTGTTTTAACAGAACTGATCCTGTTTTCATGGACAGAAAACGTGGTTGCAAGATGTTGACATGCATCATATAACCCATGCAGAACCGTTTTCACTTAATGTTACCTTCTAATTTTTTCAGCAGAAATGATTTGCCACTTCCCCACTGTGCATACAACCCAACACAGATAGGTGGCTGCATGGTTGGTTCACTAAGTATATCTGCCAATGCACTGCTATACAAATCGTATCCCAACATGTCACCATCAGATTCTGTAGGAGATAAGTGTCCTACAAGAGAAACAGATTAACAGTAACTAAATGTAAATCATTAAGAACATCTGCTGTTACAACCATGAAACATTAGGTAGCATATTGGCATAATCAGAGATATTAACTGCATCCCTCACCGAAAAACTACATTACAATTTAATAAACCATAATAGTTTCATAACAGTTTAATCACAGTATTGTTTTAGTCTTAACAGGATTTTAATATTTCATCCACGCTAGGTTCATAATAATGTGTCAAAATATATATGCCTTAGAACGTACGATGCATAAAAGGACTTTGCCAATACTTCACTTCCAACAGTGAAGCAGCACAAGTGCTTCAAAATGTGAGAAAAACAAACATCAGACAGGTATGCCAGTTTCACTTCTCCTGTGTTATACACATTATATTTACATGTGCCAAATGCACAAAGCAGAACTTAAATATTTTCAGTGACAGAGAGAACCAGAACAAACAGTAACAGAGAATGCATTAGCAAAGCTCATATTTACCCCCAAAGTTATATTGATGTGTTAATGAACACTATGACTCCACACTTAGCATACATTACTGAAAACCAAATTCCAGCACTGAAGAAACACAAAGGAACTCAGAGGATCATCCTATTGTGTAGCCATTTTAGTTATAGCTTCATACACATTATTTTACCAAACCAGGCCTGCCGCTCATCCAGCCTATAGAACAGATATTTTCTATTGTTGGGTCACATTGCCAGCAGCTAATGGGAACACAAATACATTCCATCAATATACCTGAAAACACACCTGCACAATACAGAGCATATGCATATCTAGAAATACCTCTACCTTATCAAGAACATAATAATTGGCTTGATGGCGCCCTACCCCATACAATTCTACATGTTAAGTTAGGTCCTACCTGGCCTTTATTGGCCACATATACACCGCACCCTGCTGTAGCTACCTTGACGGTAGCTGAAGTCCTTCGCTTACATGCTGAGCTTATGGCACTATACAGACGATTAGTACAGTTTGTAATGCAAACATTAAATACAAACCCAGCACGTGCTACCCCGGCGCAACCACATGCAGCAACGCCAGGCATTAATCCTGCAACTGTACATCTGATGATGGGTAAAGTTCCCACCAAACTAGAAGAGATTTCGTTTTGGTTAACTCAAAAAATAAATGCACTGGAAGCAGTATTTCCCCATATGGGACCTCAGGATAAGGATAGAATATTAACTATGTGCTTGCCATTTGGGATGGTTCCCACAGTGCATAACTGCAATACTTGGGGGACGGTATTTGCCACACTCTATACTACTGCACATGGAACACAACACATGCCAATCTGCCGGAAGTGTTAAAAGAAATTCAGGATGAATACGTGGCTGACCCGGCCCTGGACTTGGGGATGCAACGTATCTGCAACTTTGGCACTGTATCTTCCATTATACTGAGTAATCTTAAAGGGGAAGCAGTTGCACTAGCAATGCGCATGCGGCTCCGGGACGTTCCTCCACAGGATCAAGAACATGAGCTGCCTAAGATTATCGCAAAGACTTACTCTAGTATTGGTTGAGATATTTTGGGGGCCAGACCCACAAAACCACAGTTTCAGGGTAAATCTAATAAAGATTCTACTAAGCAAGCTCCTGAGGGTTCTAAAAAACGTTGGGATAAAAAAAAGAACAAACACCTAAAAAAGAAAGGAGAGAATTTCCGCATACAGACACCCCACAGAATAGATATAATCTCAGGAATAGAGATAATATAAAAACGCCTGACAGATATTAATATTCTGATACACGCCAATCTCGTTCCTTTCAGGACTCACTGTAAAAACGCAGTGAGAGAGGTGGGCAGTCAGAGAGAAGAAATTAGTAAGTGAAACCAAGACAGTAATCACAACGCTCTACAGAAGTTTCTGTTAAAAAAGAAGAGAAACTTCCCAAACAAAAACCCCAATTCAAAAAGAAGAAAGTGGCAGCAGTTGCGATTCGTCATGCCACTCAAGAAGAGGGCTCCATTGAAGAACAAGAAGTGGGCACTAGCGCCACTAGACAGCACGGCACAGGTCACAATAGTTTGCCGGAATCTTCAAGAGCATCTGGAGGTGAAGCAACTGATGACTTCTTACAAGTTGAAACTGCAGACATGCGTGTCTCCACGCCCGATAGGGTGTACAAAGTAACGTTACAGTAAGAAGGAGACATTAAATGCACAATCAACGCAATCTTTTGGGACCACGTCATAAATATATATGATATTCTACTGCCCGAAAAGGATTGGCCACCACAATTTGTCCGTACTTGCCCAGATAGGGAAGATGTTATCAAACCTTCTTTCTCACCCCTTTTTCCTGATGAGCTCACAGAGTCCTACGCCATCGATTGGGCATCGGCACAGGCACAAGTTTTATATCGCAACCACGTAGTGTGGGATAAAGATTCCCCCATCATGTAATTCCAACAAAAAATCAACCTCAACCCCAATATCCAATAAAGCAGGATGTTAAAGCACCAGTGAGGGAAATCCTCACACAACTGGAGTACCAGGGCGTAATCGAAACCTGTGTCTCACCAATGAATAATCCCTTATTCCCAGTAGCTAATCCGGACCCGTCGTACAGAATAGTCTTAGACTACAGACATCTTAATAGTCATACACGCACATATGCTAAACAAAACTCTCACAGCACAGCACTAATGAACAACACAGCGCGCAAAAAATACAAAACAACACTGGACATTGCCAATGGTTTCTTCTGCCAAAATATAGCGCCTGAGAGTAGAGACCTAACAAGTTTCAGCACACTAGCCTCCCAGAAAAAATTCTGCTGTTTACCCCAGGGGTACAAAAACAGTCCAGGGCTGTTTGCGGCTTGTGTGACTTCAATATTGCACGACATTGACCCTGAAGCATTGTCCTATGTTGGTGATATCTATCTCACGGATGATGATTTACTGCAACATCTAAGACGGGTAGCCCGCACTGTTTTAAGATTTTCCGAATTCAGCTATAAATTCAACTTCAAGCAGACAAAAATAGCCTTCCTTAGCATCCTGTTATTGGGATATGAGCTATAAAGTGAAGGAAAGAGTCTAGCGCCATAATTCTTGGAAAAATGTGCACACTTCCAACCTCCAAACACCATTAAAAAACTCCAATCCCTATTGGGTTTTCTAAGTTTTGGAAGAACGTGCATTCCAGATTACGCATCACGCATAAAACCTTTATATGACTTAATAAGTCCTGACTTTTCAAGTAAATTTTGGACAGTCAAACACATGCATTCTCAGAGCTTTGCAAACAGACATGCTTGCAGCACAACACTTAGACACAAGGGACAATAAAAAACATCTGGTCATCAGAGTAATTGTTGGTGCCATTGGTTTCACCTATGTAATTTTTAATGAGGGTGAGGCAGTCCCGACTGCATACAAATCACATTTGTATTCAGTAGCAGAACAACGCTTTGCTCCCACTGAGAAAATTCTCACTGCTGTTCAGATGGCTGTCATTAAAGAAAGACCACTGGCCCAGGGGAAACCCAATATTGTTGTTTCTCCAATTCCAGCCCTCGAGGCTGTTACCAAAGCCAGCGTTCCAAACGCGAAAGCATTACATCCACGTTGGATTCAATGGGCAACATCTCTGACAGCTGCTGACGTTGACTATATCTTCAACCCAAAATTACAAACTCAAGAATTTTTGCAATATGAACTAGAATGCCCAGTTCCGGCAAATACATTGCCTATTGATCAATATCAAAGAGTCATATACACCGATGGCTCAGCACAACCTGCAATTGGCACAAAACATCAATACTCTGCTGCTTGCGCAGTCCTAAGTGGCTACATGGAGGGTAATACGTTTTATCCACAACATAAAGGCTCTGGTGATGGCACTAGAACATACGGATCCCGTACAGCTAACACTGATTGTTTGTGATTCGTATTATTGTGTCCAGTCCTTCAATGAATACCTGCATTACTGGCGCCAGAATGGGTTCAGAGATTCTAAAGGCAACACCATCAAACACAGAATTCTGTGGGGGAAAGTAGCCGATCTGAAGGAAACACTACCAAACGTCCATGTTGTACATACACTCACTTGGAAACAAGCGCGTTGGAATACACATTGCTGGAAATAGACTGGCAGATGAAGCAGCCAAATCAGCAGTAGCCACGGCTGCTGTTGCTGCCGGAACTCATTCTAAAACAAAACTGGATGATGACATATGGGCTGTCGTGAAAGCCACGGCTCAAGGCACGTCCTTTCTAAAAGCATTTCCTGCTAAATATTTCTACCGAATGGGAGGCTTCCTTGATGCAGAAGTAAAAATACCAGGCGTGGGAGTTTGAGTAATTCCCAACAACAACCTAAGACCAGAGTTGATTAAAGCAGCGCATGAGGGGGTTGCATCTGCTCATGTTGGTGTGGAGGCTACAATATCATTATTGCAAGCACGTTATTGGTGGCCAGGTCTATACAAACAGACCAAGCAGTATGTCCTTTGTTGCAACATGTGCCAACAAATTTAGGGCTCCACCGTCAAATGCCCACCGCAGACACCCCTCCTAATTTCCAAAACATCATTACAATGTGTGTACTTGGACCACTGTGGTCCTCTAACACCGACAGCCATTGCAAAAACATCTTGGTCACTGTCGACTCTTGCTCCAGATTTCTATGGGTGTGGCCACAACGCTCGGCTGACGCTCAGACTGTTATGAAAGATTTGCAAGTCTTTATCGGCACATATACAGTTGCGACTTTCCACTCGGACCAGGGCTCTGCCTTTGCCTCAAGGGCATTCAGGGACACCATGGTTTGTTAGGGGTCCAACTCCATTACTCATCTCCATTTCATCCCGAGGGAAATAGTGTCATGGAGCGACAAAACTGTGATTTAAGGCAATCCTTGACAGCCAGAGTATCAGGTATCGCTCGTAGTTGGCTTAATCACCTGTATGGAGTCCAGAGAGCACTTAATAATCTGCCTAGAATGTCCCTGGGGGGGTCGTACTTCATACAAGTGCCTGTTTGGAACTCAAATGTATGTTCCAGATCTTGATGGTCCTGGCATGGAGGCAGCTGAAACACCTTTTGACATAAAGGAACGTGTCACTGTCTTGCAGGAATTACAACAGTTCCTTGACAACAACGCTTCTGCCAGTGCAGCCTGCACAAGAATTAAGAATGTACCAATAACATCTACCGGCTGGATTGCGAAGGTTGGGGATCTAGTACATGAAAACTTTGCTGTGAAAAAGGAGTTTGGTCCTTCCTATGGTGCACCAGTCCCAGTCCTGGGAATACACGGTACCAGAACTGTCATTCTACCACTGTTGCCTGGCACTAAAGAAAACCGCTTTGTATCTATCGAAAATGTCAAGTTACACCATGTGGCCGATCCTACACAGCAGACAAAGAGGAACAGCCAGTAGTTCCCGAACCCTCTCACTACTGGCCGAGATGTCCCTCTACAAGTTTTGAGCAGCAATGCGGACACCCTTCTGAGCTTGGGGAGGGTGAAAAATTATCTTGCATTGGTTCCACTAACATCTCTTACAACAAACACAGAAATTACTGATCGATTTGACACCACGTCTACACAGACGGAGGGCATAATTTACTGTGAACCACCGCAGGAGACCCCTACCAGTTCTCCTTCTACAAATACAGCTCCAGCTTTTGCACAAACTGCTTCTGGATATTTTGCCGACATCAATGACACCTACTCAGACTCATTTGCCTCTTCTACATCTGAATTGCCAAAAACAAATAAGCTGATAAATTGGCTTAAAAAAATTACTTTATTGTCCCATGGAACTATCTGTGGCTTTCCTTGACTATATTAGCTTTCCTCCTTTCGATCGGCTTTGTTTTTACTTTCTTTCCATTAATACATGGTCATTACCTTCTTAAAAGATCAACAGTGGAACTGGTCAATGAGGTCCTAAAACCCAATTTTTCTTCTCACAAGGTCTGCAGAGACTTGTCTTTCTTGAACATTTCCACTATATCAATTCCTGATAGGATTGTTTGGGATAAAGTCACATTTGATATATACGGCCAGACGGAGGTCATTCAAATACCATAAACGTTTTACACCTTGTATGAAAGATGTAATAATACCCGGAGTTGTTTCTGATGACTGGAATGTAAAAACTGTTGATTCTATGATGAATGAATTGCAGTATTTTAGTGTATTTGAAAGTGAGGAAGTTTATCAATCCAAAGAGAATTATGGTGACATGTTTTGCTATAATTATTATGGACACCATTTCATTCAGACAGCAAGTACCCCAAATAGTATTTTTAATTACACACAATGGGAACACAAGGGAGCTCTAAAACATATTCTAAAAAATTGGCATATTTTTCTGGGCACAATGTTAAAAATGCTGAGTCATATTATTTCAAATTGCCATTAATGGAAAATGTACACATATTATTGACAGATACAAAATGTATTTATTCGGATTCCTTTGTTTCACAGTTGGCTATAGAAGGCTATGAATACTGGCTGATGTCAATTGACTTCAAAAGTGTGTGGGGAACATAAAATTGGCAAATAAGGGGAAAGGAGGCTTTATTTAGAGCATGCCTGATACCTGTTCAAATGACATTTTTAAATGAAACAGTACGATAGACAAGTTGTTTAGGCTTAGCAAAAATTAAGGAATTGAATGCGCCCGGTATTCCTGCCTGTTATGCCATTAATTGTGTTTGACCAATGACTTTGTGTTTCACCACTGCGCATATTAGTTGTTCAATGTTCACCAGTAGCACATTAAAGGTTGTATTCAGTTTAGCTGCCTATTGGCTTTAACATGGCATTAGACATTACATTCTGTATTCAGTTTAGCTGCCTATTGGCTTTAACGTGGCGTTAGACATTACATTTTGTATTTAGGTTAGCTGCCTGTTGTAGGAGGCTGGCCTGGCTTATAGTGGGTACCCTGTGGTACTTACACCCTGTGCCGGATCCAGTTATCCCTTATTAGTAGAATAGAGCTGTTTCTAGCAGCTTAGACTGATAGAAGGTAGCTATGGCAAAGCAGCTTAGGCTGAACTAGGAGACATGCAAAGCTCCTACTATACCACTTATATCATATGCACAATACCATAAGAAAACACAATACACAGAGTTACCAAAATTAAAGGTACTTTATTTTTATGACAATATGCAACAAGTATCTCAGTGAGTACCCTCAGTAAGAAGGTAAGTAATATACACAAGTTATATGTACACAAACCCAAACAGGTAAGAGTTAGAAAAGTAATGCAAACAGTGTAGAATTACAATAGGATGCATTATGTGAACATAGGTCTAGGGGCAACACAAACCATATACTCCAAAAGTGGAATGCGAATCACGAATGGACCCCAGACCTATGGGAGCTTGTAGAGGGTCGCTGGGACTGTAAGAAAACAGTCAGGGTGTCCAAGATACCCCACCCCAAGACCCTGAAAAGTAGGAGTAAAGTACACCTACTCCCCCAAAAAAACACAATAGTTGTGATAGGGGAATTCTGCAAGAACAACAAACACCAGCAAGGCACTGAAGGTGGATTCCTGGACCTGAGGACCTGTAAGGCAAGGGGACCAAGTCCAAGAGTCGCAATAGTGTCCAGGGGGGGGGGGGGCAGGAGCCCAGGAAACCCCGGATGAAGGTTCAAGGAAGCTGCCTCCGGATGGAAGAAGCTTGGAATTCTGCAACAACGAAGAGGACTAGGAAGTTCTCCTTTGGATGGAAGATGTCCCACGTCGCGATGAAGGTTGCAGAGGTGTTCCCACGCAGAAATACTGCAAACAAGCCTTGCTAGCTGCAATGGTCGCGGTAGAGGTTTTTGGGTGCTGCTGGGGACCAGGATGTCGCCCCTTGGAGGAGGAGACAGATGGGGCGCTCAGCAACTCAGAGAGCCTCCACAGAAGCAGGCAGCACCCGCAGAAGTACCAGAGCAGGCACTTAGAAGATTTGTGAACCGGAGCTGGCTCAGAGTCACAAAGGAGGGTCCCACGACGTCGGAGGCCAACCCAGCGGGTTGAGCACTGCAGGACGGAGTGCTGGGGACCCAGGCTAGGCTGTGCACAAAGGAAATCCTGGAAGAGTGCACAGAAGCCAGAGCAGCTGCAAATCACGCAGTACACAGGTTTGCAGTCTAGCATGGGGAGGCAAGGACTTACCTCCACCAAACTTGGACTGAAGGATCACTGGACTGTGGGAGTCACTTGGATAGAGTTCCTGTGTTCCAGGGACCACGCTCGTCAGGATGAGAGGGGACCCAGAGGACCGGTGATGCAGTCTTTTGGTGCCTGCGTTAGCAGGGGGAAGATTCCGTTGACCCACGGGAGATTTCTTCTTGGCTTCCAGTGCAGGGTGAAGGCAGGCGACCCCCAGAGCATGCACCACCAGGAAACAGTTGAGAAAGCCGGCAGGATGAGGCGCTACAATGTTGCTGGTAGTCGTCTTGCTACTTTGTTGCGGTTTTGCAGGCGTCCTGGAGCAGTTAGCGGTCGATCCTTGGTAGAAGTCGAAGAGGGAGATGCAGAGGAACTCTGGTGAGCTCTTCCATTCGTTATCTGAAGAATTCCCCAGAGGAGAGACCCTAAATAGCCAGAAAAGGAGGTTTGGCTACCAAGAAAGGAGGATTGGCTACCAAGAAAGGTAAGAGCCTATCAGAGGGGGTCTCTGACGTCACTTGCTGGCACTGGCCACTCAGAGCAGTCCAGTGTGCCCCCAACACCTGTTTCCAAGATGGCAGAGGTCTGGGACACGCTGGAGGAGGTCTGGGCGGGAGGCGGGAGCCCCTGGGAGGTACTGGTCAGGGGAGTGGTCACTCCCCTTTCCTTTGTCCAGTTTTGCGCAAGAGCAGGGCTGGGGGATCCCTGAACCGGTGTAGACTGGCTTATGCAGAGATGTGCACCATCTGTCCCCATCAAAGCATTTGCAGAGGCTGGGGGAGGCTACTCCTCCCCAGCCCTTCACACCTATTTCCAAAGGGAGAGGGTGTAACACCCTCTCTCAGAGGAAATCCTTTGTTCTGCCTTCCTGGGCCAGGAGGGCAGAATCCTGTCTGAGGGGTTGGCAGCGGCAGCAGCTGCAGTGGAAACCCCGGAAAGGCAGTTTGGCAGTACCCGGGTTCTGTGCTAGAGACCCGGGGGATCATGGAATTGTCCCCCCAATACCAGAATGGTATTGGGGGGACAATTCCATGATCTTAGACATGTTACATGGCCATGTTCGGAGTTACCATTGTGACGCTATACATAGGTAGTGACCTATGTATAGTGCACGCATGTAATGGTGTACCCGCACTCACAAAGTTCGGGGAATTTGCCCTGAACGATGTGGGGTCACCTTGGCTAGTGCCAGGGTGCCCACACACTAAGTAACTTGGCACCCAACCTTCACTAAGTGAAGGTTAGACATATAGGTGACTTATAAGTTACTTATGTGCAGTGAAAAATGACTGTGAAATAACGTGGACGTTATTTCACTCAGGCTGCAGTGGCAGGCCTGTGTAAGAATTGTCTGAACTCCCTATGGGTGGCAAAAGAAATGCTGCAGCCCATAGGGATCTCCTGGAACCCCAATACTCAGGGGTACCTCAGTACCATATACAAGGGAATTATATGGGTGTACCAGTGTGCCAATAAGAATTGGTAAATTTAGTCACTAGCCTGCAGTGACAAATTTGGAAAGCAGAGAGAGCATAAACACAGAGGTTCTGGTTAGCAGAGCCTCAGTGATACAGTTAGGCACCACACAGGAAACACATACAGGGCACATACTATGAGCACTGGGGTCCTGCTTGGCAGGATCCCAGTGACACAAGGGCTAAAAACAACATACATACAGTGAAAAATGGGGGTAACATGCCAGGCAAGATGGTACTTTCCTACACCTATTGGCTTTAAGGTGGCATTAGCCATTACATTCTGTAGTCAGTTTAGCCGATGGGCTTTATCGTGGAGTTCGACATTGCAGTTGAGACACTGCAGATGACCAAGCTGTGTTTTTCGTATTGTGTTCACACCGAACCCTAGTGTGATAAGAGAGGGTATATTTTGTGTTTTCCTCTCTACTCAGCCTTGGGAAGAAGCAAGGTTTAGGAGATCTGTCCAATCTCCAACGGCTTGTTTACTTCCCAACTCTGCATGTTTTGCATTATAAAACGGTGTCCCTGGGCAGCAGCAAGGGGGAATTTTCCAGGACTTCAGTCAGGAGCGGATGTCAGCTGCCTGACCTCCCGTTTGGGTGGAAAATCTCTTTCACCCAGTTGAACAGGAGTCATCAACTTGCAGGCATGAGAAAGATGAGGAGCAGTGATAGGCCCTACGGTGATTAATTTTGACTTTTATTCTTTGCTTTGAATTTATGCTATAATATAATCACATGTATTTGCTGTGTACATTACAATTGAGAAGTACTTTGATATATTTTGCTTTCATTGCTGTGACTACTTTTAAACGTGTGCTTCCAACCTACTAATCTTGTCTCTCAGGAACATCGTGGTGAAGTAATAATAATAAATGTCTTCTTTAAACTAAGAAGTGCATTCCAGAGAAGTTTTGTCATCTCGGTTATAAGATAAAGAAAGCAAAACACTGCCCCTGCAAAATGTTATGAATGCCAAAAGTATATAAATGCAACTGAAGATCAACTTGATGAATGGGTCCAGAATGGCACGTTTAATGCTTTACTTTCACGTCCTAGTGGGTGATTATTGTGTCCAACAGACACCAACGGGTGTCAAACGTTTTATAAACTCCATGTTATTTTTTTTAGTTTTTTTTTTTAGAACAAGTAGGCCAGACCCTCACTATGTGTCATCTGAACATGCGAGTATAGTAACAACATACAGTGTAGGGAAACTATGCCAGCAATGGCTGAAGAGTTCCTCACTAGATGCTGTTAGAGAATACCTCAGTCCCTTGTCTAATAACACTGACTTACAGTATTTCCTGTTAGGCCTCAAAAAACATCGCAGAAAGAGCTTCTTATATGCAGTTTATAATGAAATTTGGAAGCTTTCTCAACAAGAAGCTGCTGCCCGGTTAAGGCAAATAGACCAGGAACATTTACAGAAGGCATTAGGATTAATACCCTGTCCGACTGAATATACACCTTACACGTTAAACAACATTGTTTCTTCTGCAATAGACATAATACAAAGTGACATGTCCTCTTTACACTACGGACAGTATGAACTAAGGTCCATTATGCAGTATGCATTATGCAGTTAGGTTGGACACTAAAAACATTGAAGGCAGGTCGCGTTCCCTGGCAACATGTTAGCACAAGGGACATATTTTCCACATTTAATTTAACATGACAACAACAGCTAATGGCTAAGAAGGAAGCGATTTACGTCATGTTAAATACTGAAAAATTAGAAAAGTTGCTTTTTACTGTGGCTGAAATACCATCTGCTGAGTGGTTAATACACAGGGTCATTAATCTGCCTATTTCCACACTTCAATTCACATCCTGCTTAAAACACATTCCAGTGGGAAGATATGAAAGGCTAGGAGATAGTTACATCCATGAGGTGTGGGAGCTACCCTTCCTGTACAAATGTCTCAGTGGCATGAAAGAGGTCTTACTTAGTGGTAGTGAATGCGCGACTTGTGTCAGCCATTTAATGGTTTGTAAACAGCTGTCCTTGATGGGGCATGTAACGCTTCAGCAGCCAACTTGGCTTGTTATTTGAAGGAAGTTCCAGTCCCCTTGACTAGACCTACATTCCAGGTGCTCTCGAATGACAGCTATGTCCTCTTAAATAGTGAAAACTGTTGTGGGATGCGAGCCGGAATAGTTTATGTCGTTTCGGTCTCTAAGATTGATACATGCTGCGGGAACGTACTTTTTCCTCCTACACGACAGAGGGAAAGAGCTGACATTTGGCCCCATATCGCTACTTCAAAAGTGAATTTTGACAAGTTGAGCAGACTCAAGGCTTTATTAAAAACTTGTGGCACTCATATCTGCATGCGAAACCTATGCGCTTCAGGTTCCAAGGTCATCAGCAGAGATACAGTCCCTTTTAAGTACCAACTTTCCGGGACACTTTGGTGAGCTCATGAGACGAATATTTAATGCATCCAGTACTACTGGAATTGCAAATTTCTTTAAGACTGTTGGTTCTGGTTTCATTCACACTTTCTCTTCTACATTCGGATTAATACCTTCAGCCATCCACTCAATATGCTCCAGTATTTTCTGGGGATTTCCGATAACTTTGGCTATAATTGGTACTTTTTCTGCGCAATGGCTGTCCCTTTACAACAAGGAGGACTGAAAGCGCTTCTACTAGAGCAGCTGTGTCGTGAACGCATGACGCAGTACTTTGGAGCAACACTCCTGGAGCAATTGGAGTGTGACTGGTCTTTGTCATTCAGACAAGTTTTGCATTGTGTGCAGCCCATGGTTTGGTGCCTCTGGTGCTCGTTCGAACATGCACTGAAATTCTGTCTTTCTACGCAGCTCTTGCTTTCATTGGATGCTGATCTGTTAATGCTCTTGCTGAGGGCTCATTACCAGACATGCGCATTGAGGGTGCGTTTGCTACATGGAGCTGGTTATGAGTTGCCCTTTGTGGATTATACAGCTCTAAACTCAATGTTGGGCACACCACAGAATGCTGCTGCCTTGGCTGGAGTTCAGGCTTTGGAACACAAATGCTCTTTGGTTTTCCTTGACGATGAACTTCCTACTTCACCACCTGCTGAAGTGGAAGATTTCCTATCTTCAATTATCCCGGATTCAATTGGCAACTTCCTAAATGACTCTGACTTTTGAAATTCAGCTTTTTGGCGCCACACTTAACATTTTTAATTGTCCTTTTTTTTACACATGCTCAAGTGTCTTTTAACTTGTCATTGTTGACATTGTTATATATATATATATATATGCCTTTGGTTGGATTTTAGTAGCTTTTATATATAATTAGGATTTGAAACACATTTGAACAGACAGGGGGAGGGTGTAGTGTAGCCATTTTAGTTATGGCTTCATACACGTTATTTTAGCAAACTAGGCCTGCCGCTGTGCAGTTTAACCTAGACATATTTTAGTCAGCTTTGTTTTTATTATTTTAACAATAGCCACATTTGATGTCTTGTTTTATTTTCTCTATCTAGCTGTTCTTTGCCTAGGCCAGCACTGCGTTCTTAAACAAGACATTTCTTTCACTCTGTGCTTTTCTCAAGGCTGCAGTAAGGTAAGATAGGTTGCCGGCAAAAGTGGTAAGCTTTGTCTCTAATGTTCACAGAAACATATACACTTTTACGTGGGGATCCTTTCTTGGAACATCAGCTGTTTTATTATAAAATCACTACTTTGACCCATCTACGTTAGAGGGAGATTCCAGACAGATGACCACGACTGTATGCTGATTTCTGAGTGCTTCGCTGCAGCTGCTTATGTAGACAACAAGCCTCTTGCTCAGGTATGAGGGATGATTTTTTTCTCAGGGGAACCTGAAGGGCAGAATTAGAGCTTAACATGCTGGTAGCGTTATTTTTAAGCTTTACTCTCCTTGTCACAATTTTAATCCTGTCATGCTTCATCGTACTAGTTATTGCATTACATGTTTTATTATCTAAGATGCAGTTATTTCAATAAAATCTTATTGAATTATACTCTGCCTCTGATTGTCCTTGCACACGTGAGACTAATGTAGCTGAGAGAATAGAATGAGATCTGAATGACCACGATTTCCCTTAGGAGGCCATTGTGTCATGCGCTAGGTTGCCCAATCATCCCTGCTCTTGGGTGGAGATGAGGCACTGCTAGTTAGTCATAGCAAAACCCGGATAAGGCTGACAGGTGTCACCTGTGGTGGCTTCAGACTCCATCCTCCTCAGTGCAAGTGATTCTGCCACCTGAATCCAGTAGTCTCATTAGGATAATGAGAGCCTACGCGACAAGCCCAGGTCCTTGACTTAGATGTGAGGGTAGGAAGAAGGAAACAACAACACTGAGGCGAATCATCCTCCACGTTAGAAAGGCTGCATGTAGAGAAAGCCAAGGCAATAGAGGATGTCAAACACAGGCGCTCTGTTGTATGTTGAAATACTTAGTTGAGCTGGAAACATTAAAGGGGCCAAGCATATAGAGGATTGGAGGTCACTCTCTATAAACTGCTGCTCCTGCCTCTTCATTTGCGTGGTGTGGATAAGATACAAAAAATTATGAATACTCTGACATCAAGCAGCATAGCCTCATTGCAGCCATTTGAACTATTTATTAAATGTTGTTAGAGGTCAACAAGTTAAGCTAAAAGTATGCCTTCATAAGGTGTATCGCCACTACCACTACAGTCACAGGCCCTTTGAGTTAATGTCATCTTTTTCTAGTGGGGTTTGAATGGTGGGGGGAAAGCTGGTGGAAGGCTGAAGTAGCTCGCTTCTGCAGCTCCTGTTGAACCTTCGCTGCAGAGGTGTAGAGGAAGAGATGGATTAATAGAGAATACAACTATATGTTAATACTAAGGTGAGCAGAATACCTTTGGGCTGGTGGGCAGCTAAAGTGAATATTTTTCCACTTTTTACATTTGCCTTGCATCTAGAGCCTATCTCATCCTGCAAACTGGTAAGCACGGTTCGGATCTGGAGAAGATGAGCGGCTAGTTGTGGAGTTTATGGTGTTTGCAGCACTCACACCCTTGTTAATTGCTGGATCGACATACCAACACTAAATTCCTCTGGTTTGGGAAAGATGACTCACGTAAGTGTTGATGGCAGATAGCCAATTTCTTCACCACAGAACCGGGAGAAACTAGGTGAGATGTGTGGGTGCAGTTTTGTAAGACTAGCAGTGAGCATAGACATATGTGGACCTAGAAAAACTGGGGTCCTTTGCAAGACTGGTAGTCTTTGGCAGTAAAGGGACACTAGGCTAGTTCATCAGGATGAACTTGAGGGGACAGAGGTGTGTGAATATTTGTAGGATGCCATTTCAGGGGGAGAGAGGGCAATGTTTGGGGGGGAATTGCAGAGGTCTGAACATAATATACTCACTTAAACCAATTCAACAGAAAGTTGCAGCTCTTGAACAAGTATCAATGGTAATTGAATAGGAAAAAACATTTAAATAAGGTTAACAGGGCTAGTAAACAAATAAGTAAACATCTAAAGAAGTCTGAGCGCTCTGGGAAGCCAAGCTCGGAAACAACAAGATACAAGCATAAGAGGAGTAGCGATAACAGCAAGATTAAAAAGAAAGAAATATTTAAGAGTAAGTCTAAGAATCAATGCCACTCTACAACACAGAATAACAGTAGAAATGGCGAAGTCTTAAGCAATGGAGGTGACTTGGAATCCCTTTACTAATACCCGAACAAAAAAGCTTACATAGGGGGTGAATTATGATCTAGACCTGAGTGGAGTAAAATTAGCAAAGGTAACACAAAAGCTGGCAGAAATAGCATAACTATGAATAAATTATCTGTAATGAGATCTGGAAAAGATAAAGGTAACTTAAACTGTCAAAATATAAACAAAAGTGAAGCACCAGATACTGAAAACCCCAGAAAGAGACTCAATAACAGAGCACTTCGTCTAAGGACAAATTAACTAAGAGGCTATCAAAATACTTTTGAGCATGACCAAAGACACAGTTAAAAACAATGGTTAAAGCATCTATAAAGATGCAACAAGGGATGCAAGTCAGAGAGAGAAGCAGAGTTGTGGAGATATTATAACCATCTTTGAAATGTCATTTGAACAACCAGTCTTTCAGACAGAGATTGCTTTAAAGCACAAATATAAGAGACCATGGACACAGTCACAATTAAAGATGATCTTTGTCAGGCTAATATCAACACCCAATTCGCTGAAATTAAAAGTCAACTCCAACAACAAGCAAATCAAATAGTGGAAATTAAAAATGTAAATGGTTAATTAGACAGACAAATGAGTTCAAGAGGCAGAGAGGTCAAAACACATTCAAAAGAGTTAGATCCAGTGAGAAAGCACAAGCAGAGGCTGGAACTTGCTGTGTAACGATTAGAGAACACTCCCCCCAAAATAATATTTGTATTACTGAGTGAACCTAAATCTTTCACTACTAAATTTCTTGCTGATCAAGTAAAAGAACTTTCTCAAACATTAGGTCTGCATGCTAAATCCCAAACCACACTTAGAGACTCTTCCTTTGACTCTTGTGAAAACCCTGTGAAACCCAAGAAAACTCTAGTAAATTTCAGACTTATACTGTCTAAAATGCACAAACCTACTCAATAAAAAACAATTCATTAATAAGTGCAATGATCACAGATGATGGGAATTAAAGTTTTTATTACTACCCTTCTTAATCTTAGAAAAAAATAAGGTTTGATATTATATTGTGAGAGAGACACACCCCATCTAGCTAAATACGTTAAGTTACATTGATTTGTATAGCGCACTAATCGCCCGAGAGGGTACCCAGGCACCTGGGCAGGTGTGTAGGTTTGTGGTCCCCAAGGTGCTTATATGAAAAGCCGTGGTTTGAGCTTTTTGTAGAACTCAGGAAGTGAGGAGAAGGCTCTGAGAAGGAGGTTGGTCCATGTCTTAGATGCGATGTAGGAGAATGAGCGACCTTCAGATGTGCTTTTGTGGATGCGGAGAATGTGTACAAGTGCGACTGAGACAGACAGTAGGTATCTGGTGGGTTGGTGAAGGTGTTTGCGGCTGTTCATGTATTCTGGCCCTGTGCTGTGTTGAATTGGCTGCACTAGTGATTTGGGAGCCAGTGAAGCTTCCGAAGGTGCGGTATGATGTGATGAAACATGAAAGTATGAGTCCTGTAGCAGTATTCTGGATGGTCTGGAGTCTGTGTAGAAGCTGTTTGGAGATTCCATCATAAAGAGTGTTGTTGCAGTCCAGCATGTTGGTGATGATTGCTTGCGTGACAGTCCGTCTGGTGTTCTGAGGCAACAATTTGAAGATTTTTTGCAGCATGTGTAGGATGTGGAAGCAGGAGGGCTACACTGCATTGACTTGAGCTGTCATGTTGAGCTTGCCGTCTAGGATGATCCCTATATTTCTTGCATGGTCTTTGGTGCAGGTCCTAGCTCTAAAAACCACCAGGTAGAGTCACAAGGGGAGGTCTTGTGCCGAAGACCAGTACTTTCATCTTGTCGAAGTTGAGCTGCAAACAGTTGGTTTGCATCCAGTCGGCTACCATGGTCAAGCAGCTGGTGAAGTTGGTTTCTGGTGGTGGTTGTCCGTCATGGACAGGATGAGATGGGTGTTGTTAGCATAGGAGATGAGAGTGATGTCTTGTGATCGGATGATGTTGCAAGCGGTGTCATGTATTTGTTAAAAAGTGTGGGGCTGAGAGACGATCCCTGTGGGAATCTGTATATCAGTTTCTTGATCTCTGATGTGAATACTGGCAGCCTGACCCATTGGGTTCTTCCTGAGGGAAAGGAACAAATCCAATTGAGAGCAGATCCTTTTATGTCAATCTCATGGAGTCTTCTGATGAGGGTGTTATGGGAGACAGTGTTGAAGGATGCAGAGAGGCTGAGCAGGATGAGGGCTGCTGTTTTACTCGGACCAGGATGATTCGAATGTCATCAGTGACCATAATAAGTGCGGTTTTGGTGCTGTGGTTCTTTCTGAATTCTGATTGAGTGATGTCCAGAAGATAGTGAAGTTCGAGGTGGGTTGATTTGCTTGTTAATGGTCTTCTCAATCACTTTGGCTGCATAGGGAACAGGGAGATGGGTCGGAAGTTGTTCAGTTGATTCAGAAAGGCTACGGGCTTATTGAGAGGGGCGTTGATTTCTGCAAATTTCCATTCATCCGGAGAAAAGTGGCGGACGTGATGTTGATGATGTGGGTCAAAGTGGTGTTGACTGGTGATGTTCTCAAGTTGTAGATGTGGTGGAGGCATAGATCGTTATGCCTCCCTGAGTGTATGGCCTGCATGACTGCTGCTGTGTTGTTTCTGGTGAGATTGTCAATTCGGTCACGTGGCAGGCTTGGTTGGTGGTGGGTAGTTTAGCAACAAGTTCTCAGGGTATAAAAATCAATCAGACAAAAACTGAAATAATGACATGGAATACTATGGAGAAATTTACTGCAAAACTATTGACTAGGATAAATGTTACAAAACAAGTTAGATACTTAGAGATACAAGTCCCCCCAAAATAAAAGCGCTATTAAGTTAATTTTGTCAAACCGCAGAAATGAAGATAGTGCTTCATCAAAATCAAGAACTACTTATCTCAATTGTAGGAAGGGTCAACTATATTAAATTGGTTAGAGTGTTGCTGCTTTTCCTATTTCAGCAGCTCCAGATTCATAAGCTGGAATTGTTAGTTTCATATGGGTGAATAAAACTTCCAGAATCGCAAGAAAAAAAGTTTAACAAGGGTGCCGATACAGCAGGACTGAAGCAACCAGATTTCAGGAAATATTTGTGGGAGCACCCCAAAAATGTGATGAGGAACAATTTGTTTTTCTTGTCAGAACTGATAATTTAAAAGTCATATAAAGAATTGTTTTTATCAAGTTTACTAATCAGAAATGCTTACAAAAATATAGTGCAAGATTTGGCATGTTTCACAGGACATCCACAAGTATCTAAAATGTTACATACTCATAGGATAATGCAGATTTTACTCTCTTTTTAGTTTCTTCAGAATCAACATTACTAAATAAACTTTTTGACATGGTCATCCCCCACTTTTTGCCACTGGTACTGAGGTTTTTGTGAGTAAGGTGCACTTGGTTCCTGCTAAACAGGCCCCCAGTGTCAGTGCTCTTTTCCCAACGACAGGTAACACGGTGTACACTCCCCCACCAGTGTAAGCCCCTAACAAGTGGTAACCCTGGTACCTATAGCCTGGGTGGAAAAAAGGGTCCTCAAGGGCTGCAGCACGGACTGGGCCACCCTCAGGGACCCCCCCTAAAAATGAGAAGCACACACGAGCCACTGCAGTCTGTGTGCCCTGGTGCAAGCCAGGAGAAAACACGATGAGGCACACCCTTGGTGTGCCATGCCCCCCAATTACTGCATTTTAGTTTTCGTAAGTCACCCCTAAGGCAGACCAAAGAACCCTAAGGTAGGGTGCAGTACACTTACTGCGTGGCCATATCTGCATGAGTGGATATGGCCCTGTGAAGCCCAGCCCCATTGCTGAGCACTGCAAGTGAACCAAGTGACTCAAACACATAATGGCTTCACCAAACCCTATGGTGTTTGGTATCAAACACCTCACCTTAATAAATCCAGGTTGATGCCAGCCTTGGATATATTTGGGCGTGCACCCAGAGGGCACCTTAGAGGTGCCCCCTGAACTCCACTATTCTCATGGTGTGCTGACTGACTAGTTTCTGACTCCCCTGGAGGTGACAGCCTTCACTCTCAGAGGTCAGAAACAATGCCTGCACCAGAGAGGGGTGTTACCACCCATTCCAGCAGGATGGCTAGCAGATCTGCATACCAAGGCCGGGATCTTCAAAGACCCTGCTACCTTTGGCATGCACAAACCCCAGATACCGGTTCCTGGGTGTAGCCACCCCCTGCCCTGGGGCCCTTTTGGCACCAGGACAGGTAGAAAAATTAGCTTGTCAGTAGGCGTGTACCGCCCCTGGGCTAACCACACCCCTTAGGTGGGCTAACCAAGGTGGACACTTGAAGAAGGGTTCCACCATCTTGGTTGTGGTCATAACTAGGCCTTCTGGGATAGGGATATGCCCACTTCCCACAGGGTCAGAACAGGGTGTAGGTGCCCACAAGGGTAAGGACCCCATTGACTACTATCCTACGCTCTCCTAGAACACCTCTAAATTTAGTATTTACGCGGCTCCCTAACACCATAAGCTAGATTCCCCTGACAACAACAACAAGAGGACACAATAGAGCCGGAGGAGCGAGAACTGCGGACGCCTAGTAAACTTTTGGTGTGAAACCCTACCTGCATACCTACTGCCATCCCAACAATCGCAACTCGTCCTGCAGCTGTGTGGACTCCAAAAGCCTCAGAGATGCTCTAGCACTTTGCCAGCCCATCAGCATCTCCCTTAGAGTGGTGGAGACACTTCACTGCGTCTTGCAGGCACCAACCACAACATCCAGTTCACCAGCCTGCTGACCCCCGTGTCCACCGTTGCAGCAGCCATCCAGGAGGAGGTCCCTGTGCTCCAGAAAGTCAGCCCTGCCTCCCCACCAAGTGGGAAGACCCAAGGATCTACTGGAGCCCAGCTGCACTAACAGCTGGGGTACCAGACCCCTTGCACTAACCAAGGCTTGTTGAAGCCCAACCATACTCCGACATCAGATCTGAAGACCTGCCAGCGAGGATTGCCTTCATATATGTCCAGTTGCCTTGCTTTGTCCTTCCTTCTGCAGGTCCTCCCCAAGAATTGTGTGTGGTTTGAAGCAGAAGCACTACCAAGGGTCCACTGAACCAGAGCGCCCCGGGCCTGGGACCACAACTTTCAACAGTGTCACCCGGCTCTCTGGATGCCCACCAACTGAGCTCCCCTGTTTGGAGCTCCCAGACATGTCAGCAAGTCCCTCCTTGCGTTTGTTTTCTGGGTGCCCCCTCCTCGTCGCCAAGTGCTCAGTGCGCAGGAACCCACCAAGACCAACACCGCTGTACCCGGTTGCTCTGGGCAGATAAACCTGAACAGCTGGTCTTGTCAATAACTTTGCAACCCTAGTACCTCGCTACCTTCAGGGGACCCCCGAGAACTGAGTGTAAGAACTCCCAATGTAGACATAGTACCTTGGAACTCGTGCTATGTAAAAACGCATCCATCTACAAAGGCGCTATTGACTTGGTCATCATTCTGAGAACTGAGAAATGTTCTGGTGTTTATTAATAATACAACAAAGCAATTATTTTTCCAAACAATTGGTCTTGAGATGCTTCCTCAGTGTATGTCTCATTTATTGACTCTGCACTTTGAACAAATGCTTAGCACTACCCTCTGATAAGCCTAACTGCTCGCCCACACTACCTCAAAATAGAGATTTAGAAATTACCATTTGTACCCCTGTATATCAATAAGGGTCACCGTGGACTATCTGCATAGTGCCCCACTACTCTGGGTCACCACATAGATAGCCAGCTTCCTACAACTACTGAATGCATAGAAGATGTACAAGATGAATACAGGCAAGATTGTTTCACTTAACCAGATTGTATCTATTCACCAAGAATTTACAATTTTTCTATGTCTTAAGCTAAGGGCAACTTTTAAGGATTTACAAAGGGAAGCATCAGAAACGTCATTAAGTCATACTGCTGTTGGTTTCCATACACATTTTACAAACTCGGAACAAGAGTATTACTAAAGTAAGTTTTACAACTGTGGTAATTTAAAAGACATTCTGTGGTTGTTCTCTTAGTGGTGAGGTCAGGGTGAGGGGTGAAGGTCTTTAAAGACAAAAAATCTAAGAGGGATCCTGTGTAGTACTTCTGTGTTTATAAATCAGATTTTTAAGTGTATTCACTTGAATATGAACCATCCAAAGTATGAAGTTTCACAATAAGTCTACAAAAAAGCTGATTAGTGACAAAGTAAAAAAACCTCTATAATATGAGGTTGCTGTAAAACTATTTGAAGTCCACTGCTAATATGATACCTCAAAGTGAAATAGCGGTGCAGATTGTCACAGTTAATATTCCGTTTAATGTGTATTTTTTGGGAAAGGACATGGTGGTTAATAATTGCAAACGTGTACTTACTGGCACCAAATATTTGAGTTAAGATACTTTTCTGATTGGAACAATCAATGTTATATGGTGTCTCTCCAGCTTTGTTAGGCCTATACAGTAGCCTGCCATCTTTTGGATTCCTCAGCAGCAGTTCAGCAAGCTTTCGGCTTCTTCCGCGGATTGCAATATGAAGGGGAGTATCTCCTTTCTGTAACAAAAAAAGAAAACTATATACTTGAACCAATAGGAAGCCAGCATTTAGACTCAAGATTAACTTTAAATATTGTATTATAAGTACTGTGTGTCTAGAGGGCAATTTGGCTAATCAAAAACAAATTAAGAAAATGTGAAATGTATGCTATTTTGATAAGCTGTGATTTGGTACAAAAAAGAGGAAGAACTCCTTGGGGCCTGGAATTATGCACAATAAAAAGGCTAGAGCACATCACATTAAAAAGAAAACCGAAAATTCTCCCTCAAGATTGGCTATAGGGTTTTATGTCAAAGAACACTAGGGATCAGACATTAGCATAAGTTACATGCAAAACATACAACTCAGCAGGGATATCAGCATTCTGGAAACCTCTCCCTACCACCCAATACTATTTCAAGTTTCCATCAGGTGAAACATTTGAAGCAAAGTTCCAACCTCCTAGGCATTCACAAAGAATTACAGGACTACGATTGGGAAGTTGTAAGTGATGAACCATCCCATAAGTATTAATATGCATATGTATGTACACATTTGAAAACACAGCAAGTATATATTTCCAAATGCGTACACATAATGTATCACTGTATTTGCCCTGTTTAGCAATTTAGTTTTCTTGCTGGGAAAACAGGTTTCCTCCTGGAGAAGTTCCTTCAAGCTAAGCCCTCAGTAATATGGGGTGTTGCCTTTGTCACCCTGAAAATGCATTTCTGTCGCCACAGAGATAAGTAAAACCACCTGCAAAAAAATATTTACACAACCACCTGTCCCTGCAAGAAGGTTTACTCACACTAAAAATTATATCATACTGGTGTAATTTTATGTGAGACTAATTCAATTATTTAGTGCAACCTCACATTCTACAAATAATTGAGTTTTCAATTGCAAATCATAACATTTTTGTGCAGCAAAGTGCCATTTAAGTGAACAATTATGTTTATGAATGTGCTTCTAATATAATAATGCAAAACACTTGTCTACTGTGTTGTGTGATTTCTAAACGTACCTTGTCTACAGCAGAAACCTTGGCACCTTTATCCAGAAGAAGCTCAACTACTTCAATATTTCTCATCTTGGTTGCCTTTATCAAAGGTGTTTCACCATCCTGAATAGAAGACATAGTACCCAAAATTAAACTCAAACGATTTTCCAAATCAATTCAAAATATAACAAATTGTAGCTGCTATTGTGGCTTTATTACATTAAATGGAGTATTATCATACATGTTTTGCTAAGTTTGATTGAAGATAGAGTTTGTTTTGAAAAAATGATGATTTTAAAGTGAGGAAAGTGTACACAAATCCATATATTGCTAACAAAAGTAACAGGCATCAAATAGCTGCATTTTGTGTCCATAAATCAAACAAAATTCTTCCTTGGGTGTCAGACTTTATGTAGGACAATAGGCTACTTGACTTTCGCCAGTTTCACTAAAGTTGCCTTTCTAGTGAGATCCTGAATGCTATAAACTATCTGCAGTACAAGAGTCTGCTCCTAATGACACAGGTGACCGAAAAGGTAGCCCAACCCAGATTCTTTATTTCACATTTAACGTTGGAAACAAATAAGCATATACAAACACAACAGGTTTTGGATTGCCCAATTTTTTCTCCAAAGCCAGGCACTGGCTAACACGTATCCATCTTAAGGTCTGAAGATGGAGCGACTAAAGTGTATGGTGTCTGAAAGTAAAGTGGTCTGTACACTTCACTATCGCCCAGGAAGGGTTGATGCAGGATGATTGACTGGTGCACCACTAGCATTATGGCAAACAATGCACCTGTTTATTATTTTATAAAATCCTAAAGTTATTGCCGCACCTGTCCTGCAACATGGCTATCAATGTAAAGCTGTGATCTTCAGCAAAGGCCCTTTGAAGAGAGGTGGTTTAAAAACAGTCTCACATGAGTCTCCGGTGGTGTACCTGCACTACCCCATCTGCCCTTATCAACGTCAGACTATTACCTGTGTGTCTGCCTTCAGTCCTCATGTCACTAGAGGTGTTGTCATACCTTGTTGGTCACCCTAAAGCAACTGCTGACCCCTGGGAAGGGGGACACCAACGTGTACTTTGAAGCACACTTTGAATAAAGTGTGTGTTCAGCACACTGACTGCATCAGTAAAAACAGAACAATCACACACAGCTGAACCCATAAAGCAGGCCATGTGGCAGCAGAGCCCAGTCCTTACTCATGAACTCCTCACTTTGGATGCTCTGAGTTAATTTCCATGGGCTTTTCAGGATCGAAGTTGATCTGCACACCGAACTTTGAAGACAATTCAGTGTTAAATGACATTAAGAGTTTGATTAGAGTGCAATGTATTTACCAATTAATCCTTCATTGCCATTCATTATACAGAAACATAAGAGACACAAAACACAAATTACTGCTGATTCTAAGTGAAGAAAGCTATCCAAGAGATGCTAAAACTGCCCTGTCATTGAATGCGAAGGATGCCCAATCCTTTCGGGTCGTCTCCAGGTTTGGTATCACAACAGATTTATCAACAAGGAAGAACATTTTAAACTACAACCTCTTTAAACTCCAACGGCTTACCTGGCAAGGATGCCCCTCCTCAAGAATAACATGAAAGTTATTGAACAAATAACTCAGCAGAGAAGACAACAGCCATTCTGGAAGTGTATCATATTTTCTCAACCCTTCCTATTTTACAAAAGATCTCATGAGAGCACATTCACCTTTTCTCAATTACAAGATCTACTGTGAAAAAACAGAGGAACTTCTTTGCTAACTGGCTTCACATTTAAAGTCTGTAATTAAGTATTATCAACCTGCTAGGGCTCAAAATGAATGAAATACAAAAGTAGTAGGCTGAACAGGGGCAACAAATACATTACACAGAGCATCTCTCTACCTTATTGGGCACATTTCCAAACATACGGAGAGAGAGAGAATACGCTGCAAATGACACTGTAGGACAAATGTTTGAAATGTTCATGGCATTAACTTTGGACTAATGCTAAATGGGCTCCCACCAATCAGTGCTAGTCCGACTATCAGTTAGGTACTGAACCAGTTTTCAACAAAAATTAAGAAGGAGTGTTCATATGCATGTATCAAATGATTTATATGAAACTACCTCCCCACTTTATTTAAACCAATGTGTTTTACATCCAATAAAAGTTTTTTTAATCTTTTGTTTATATTATATTATTGTCTGTAGTTTTGCTTTAGTGATTTGTTTTATTCAGAGTACATGCAAACATTGAAATGAAAAAATAATATCCATTGTCTTACTTTGTGAAGTAACATCATTTCCTTCCTCCAATTTACTACATTTTTTCCTTGTCACAAATACATATGAAACGCTGTTTCCTTCCACCTCAATACACTTAATAAACACTCTGGCATTAAAATTTGAAAACAGCAGTTAAAACTCTTGCCATATAATCCAAACTACTACCAGATAAAATCTAGCTAGGAACACTCAGGATTACCATTAGACATTTTATTATTTGTAGACATGTGTATTAGACATTTGTATATACATTTGTATTTTATTTGACGTCGTTCACGCTTTCAACTTAAGTCCTTTGAGATAATATGCAGTTTCTTCACTAACATTCAAAACTAATGAGGTAAAAGAAACAACTACTCACAACAACCAATCATACCAACTACTTTACAATATTTTTCCTATTTACCCAGTTTACTTAGATCACCTACTGGAGATAAAGTTGACAGAATTCGCTAAATTCCCTTAAACCTTTTAATGTTTTACTAGTACTTGTTGTGCCTATACAATCAATACATACACACAACTTTTAATACAGCACATGTTCACTCTAACACCAGAGCAGAACGAAAGATTCATTGTAATTGGCATGCTGAGTTGGTCAGCCAATAGGAATATTCCCTTTGCTGGCTTTTTTATATTGTTAAAGTCTGCTGCCGAGGGCTCTAACTTGGATTCAGGGCCTTTAAAAACCAGTATAGCCTTCAGCAGTGGGCTTTAGGATTATATTAAAGGCCCAGAACCCGAGATGTAGGCTCAAGGTAAAGGCATATGCCCAGGGAGAGTGCATTTAACAACTGGGACAGTCCAAGCAAAAGTGCTACAATGCTATTAGAACATTCCACCCAGTTATAATTTTATAAAATAAAGAGGGAGATACAAAAAAAGAGAAGCATTAAAATGTTGGAGCAAAAGGTCTTTATCAGTCATTTTTGGCCCTGAGCCACTTCACTGTCTGAAATGCTGCTCTCAGAATTCCAGTCTTCTAATTAATATTGCAGACCTGCAAAGGGAGAATTTTGTGGCGGGCCAACTCCCAATGCCCGTGTTGTGGCAAAACAGGGAGCACTGCGGGACTATGAGCAACCTCTCACCTGACTTTCTGGGTGATAAAAACAGTTCTATCCCCCTGTGTCATTACCTCTGCAAATCAAACTGCCTGTTTACAGATGCCCATCTCTGCGCCCCTTTCTTTTGTAGGGAGTAAGTCCAATTAGGCAAAAAAATAAAAGGTCCAGTTTTTCAGGTAAGAGTGCTCCCTATTTTGAGAGCGTGTGGAGGGGGGAAGATCTGCTCACCTGTAGGGTAACAATGGCTTTTAATTCCACATCCCACTGCTCAAACCACCCTGCCTCCTTATGCACTCTCACTTACTGCGAGGGCTGTTAACAACAGGAAGGATACATGAACTGCTGGTACTGCCAGCAAATGCAGTGCATAACAAAACGAATATGGGGTTCAGGGCAGAGCTTAATTTGTGCTTGTGGTTTCTGGTGCTGAGCACCAGCACTTATTTTTGAGGGCCGGGGCTTATTCTTTTGCCTCAAGCATTTGCTGCAAGCACAAGACATATGGGAAAGACGGAGGAAGGAAAAAATGAGAAAGCTTCACAAAGGGAGAAATTAGAAAGCAGCAAGAGTGAGCTGAAGGGGCTAGGAGTAGCTTTATATGGATTCAAGAGGCCCGAGATGGCTTCAGGATTACGCTGCCTCACTATTCCATGTTCACACATTTAATTGCAGCAGCCGCATGTTTAAGTGGAGGGCTTTGGTCACCGGAACCTTTTTATTCACAAATTAAGAACTGGTTCAGGGTACATAATTTGTGCATGGTAACACTAATGTTTCTCTGCAAAAGTAGGTGCCATGTCTGTTAAATGCCCCCTGCTTGACCTGTTTCATGTGCGGCGTATATTTTATGGAGTTAAAGACTACAGTAATACCAATTGTTTTGAAACTGGTTATTATCTTATGTGTTAACACTTCCTTGCTTTTGCCCACAATTTGTTATTTGTGTACCAAGCTCGTAGTAAAGTGCCACAAATGTTTAAGAATTTAAATGGTTGCACCAAAGGGCAGCGACCCTGATGTAAGACTTACAAATTAAAACTTTCTTGCACATATTAGCAGAAATCAAGGACCATCAGGCAATTTTACCATAGCAGACAAAATTACACATTAAGATGGTATACACATGTCCCTGCATGGGATAGAATGTTCACAATACATTATTCAGCATAAAGACATGAAGAAAAACCTTGAAAAGATTGGCATTAATACTACGTGCTGAAGGAATGGAAGGACTGTGCAAAGTAGAGGAGCCAAGTAGAGCTACAAACGAATTGCACTTTCAAAAAAATATATTCAATTACGACAACAAACAAATGTAGTAAGTCTGCTGGAGGACAGCTGCTACAGGATGGCTTGAGAAAATATGCCAAACTCTTGTAACCCCTCCTGCTGTGGTGTTTCCTATACAGGAGCAGCCACCAGCTGATATGAAAAGAAATGGCAACCAAAAGGCAAACCAATTTCCCTCAAGTCTCCATATGCTGGACCAAGTGCCAGGTTTTCTCCCCCAAATGAACTCGTACATGCATATGGGGTCCATTTCAAGCAAAAACGTCTTCTATGAGAAGTAAGCATAGTGATAGTTTGTACGACTGATGCACTACTTCCACCAAAACAATGGTGTAGCAAGCAGCTAGGCCACCAACGTTAAAATAACTCTTCATGCTCTCTCAGCCTTCAGTTATGCAAGAACTATGAAGTGCATTAACTTTGTTAATCTTGTTATCAAGTAGATGGTAAGAACAATTATTACTTACAGTTGTCAAGAGCAAAGAAGTAAATCACAAAAGAATGTGCCTACTCATCAAAAATGTCATATGTGACAATCACCTTGGGTGAATTATTAGTTACAACCCATTCTTCATGTCAAAAGAGATCTCCAAGAAGCAGAAAGATATGGTTTAATTATTCAGAATCTTTGTGCTTGTCGACCACATATTAATACAAATTATTTGCTAAGGCGCACTTCGTAATGAAAATGTCACTTACCCAGTGTACATCTGTTCGTGGCATCAGTCGCTGTAGATTCGCATGTTTTGCATAGCTCGCCATCTGGTGTTGGGCCGGAGTGTTACAAGTTGTTTTTCTTCGAAGAAGTCTTTCGAGTCACGGGACCGAGTGACTCCTCCTTTTGTCTCCATTGCGCATGGGCGTCGACTCCATCTTCGATTGTTTTTCCCCCGCAGAGGGTGAGGTAGGAGTTGAATTGTAGTAATAGTGCCCATGCAATGGAGTGACTAAGTATGTAGTTATTTAAGGTTGAAATGATATATATACAAATAGTTGAAGGTAACTTCCGAACTGCTACAGGCTCCCAGGGAGGCGGGTGGGCACATGCGAATCTACAGCGACTGATGCCACGAACAGATGTACACTGGGTAAGTGACATTTTCAGTTCGATGGCATCTGTCGCTGTAGATACGCATGTTTTGCATAGACTAGTATGCAGTTATCTCCCCAAAAGCGGTGGCTCAGCCTGTAGGAGTGGAAGTAGTCTGAAACAATGTTCTTAATACGGCTTGACCTACTGTGGCTTGTTGTGCGGATAACATGTCTACACAGTAGTGCTTGGTGAATGTGTGAGGCGTAGACCATGTGGCTGCCTTACATATTTCTTGCATTGGGATGTTTCCTAGAAAGGCCATGGTAGCACCTTTCTTTCTGGTTGAGTGTGCCCTTGGTGTAATGGGCAGCTGTCGTTTAGCTTTAAGGTAGCAGATTTGGATGCATTTAACTATCCATCTGGCTATACCTTGTTTTGATATTGGGTTTCCTGCATGAGGTTTTTGAAATGCAATAAATAGTTGTTTAGTCTTTCTGATGTTCTTTGTTCTGTCAATGTAATACATTAATGCTCTTTTGACATCTAATGTATGTAGTGCCCTCTCAGCTACGGTATCTGGCTGTGGAAAGAACACTGGAATTTCTACTGTTTGATTTAGATGGAACGGTGAAATAACCTTTGGTAACAATTTTGGATTAGTCCTTAGGACGACCTAATTCTTGTGTAGTTGTATAAAAGGTTCTTGTATTGTAAATGCCTGAATCTCGCTTACTCTTCTTAGGGAAGTAATGGCGATGAGAAATGCAACCTTCCAGGTTAGGAACTGTATTTCGCAGGAGTGCATGGGTTCAAAAGGTGGACCCATAAGTCTAGTTAGGACAACATTTAGGTTCCATGAAGGAACAGGTGGTGTTCTTGGTGGTATAATTCTCTTAAGGCCCTTCATGAATGCTTTAATGACTGGTATCCTATATAGGGAAGTTGAATAGGTAGTCTGCAGGTATGCAGATATTGCTGCAAGGTGTATTTTAATGGAAGAGAAAGCCAGGTTAGATTTTTGTAAGTGAAGCAAGTAACCCACTACATGTTTTGGAGTCGTGTGTAATGGTTGGATTTGATTAATATGGCAGTAGCAAACAAACCTCTTCCATTTACTTGCATAGCAGTGCCTGGTGGATGGCCTTCTGGCTTGCTTTATGACTTCCATACATTCTTGGGTAAGTTGTAAGTGCCCGAATTCTAGGATTTCAGGAGCCAAATTGCTAGATTCAGCGATGCTGGATCTGGGTGTCTGATCTTTTGGTTGTGTTGTGTCAATAGATCTGGCCTGTTGGGCAATTTGATGTGGGGTACTACTGATAGGTCTAGCAGCGTTGTGTACCAGGGTTGCCTTGCCCAAGTTGGTGCTATTAATATGAGTTTGAGTTTGTTTTGACTGAGTTTGTTTACCAGATAAGGAAGGAGAGGGAGAGGAGGAAAAGCGTAAGCAAATATCCCTGACCAGTTCATCCATAGGGCATTGCCTTGGGACTGCTTGTGTGGGTATCTGGATGTGAAGTTTTGGCATTTTGCGTTCTCCTTCGTCGCAAACAAGTCTATTTGAGGTGTTCCCCAGAGTTTGAAATAGGTGTTCAGAATTTGGGGGTGAATTTCCCATTCGTGGACCTGTTGGTGATCTCGAGAAAGATTGTCTGCGAGTTGATTCTGAATCCCTGGTATAAATTGTGCTATTAGGCGAATTTGGTAGTGAATTGCCCAACGCCAAATTTTTTGTGCAAGCAGGCTTAACTGCGTGGAGTGTGTCCCCCCTTGTTTGTTTAGATAATACATTGTTGTCATGTTGTCTGTTTTGACGAGAATGTATTTGTGAACTATTATTGGTTGGAAAGCTTTTAGTGCTTGAAAAACTGCTAGCAGTTCTAGGTGATTTATATGCAGTTTTGTTTGATGTACGTTCCATTGTCCTTGTATGCTGTGTTGATCGAGGTGTGCTCCCCACCCTGTCATGGAAGCATCTGTTGTTATTACGTATTGTGGCACTGGGTCTTGGAAAGGCCGCCCTTTGTTTAAATTTATGTTGTTCCACCATAGAAGCGAGAGGTAAGTTTGGCGGTCTATTAACACCAGATCTAGAAGATGACCCTGTGCTTGTGACCACTGTGATGCTAGGCACTGTTGTAAGGGCCTCATGTGCAGTCTTGCGTTTGGGACAATGGCTATGCATGAAGACATCATGCCTAGGAGTTGTAATATCATCTTTGCTTGTATCTTTTGTGTTGGATACATGCGTTGTATGATGTTGTTGAAATTTTGGATTCTTTGGGGACTTGGAGTGGCTACTCCTTTTGTTGAGTCTATTATGGCTCCTAGGTATTGTTGTACCTTGCACGGCAGAATGTTGGATTTCGTGAAGTTGACCGTGAACCCTAGTTTGAAGAGGGTTTGTATGATCTGATTTGTGTGGTTTGAGCACTCTATTAACGAATGGGCCTTGATTAGCCAGTCGTCTAGATATGGGAACACATGTATTTGCTGCCTTCTGATGTGTGCAGCGACTACTGCTAGACATTTGGTAAAGACTCTTGGTGCGGTTGTTAATCCGAAAGGCAATACCTTGAATTGATAATGTATTCCCTTGAATACAAACCTTAGGTATTTCCTGTGCGATGGGTGTATCGGTATATGGAAATACGCGTCTTTGAGGTCTAAAGTTGTCATGTAGTCGTGTAGTTTTAGCAATGGTAACACTTCTTGTAGTGTGACCATGTGAAAGTGGTCTGATTTGATGAATGTGTTTACTATTCTGAGGTCTAGGATTGGTCTCAGCGTTTTGTCCTTCTTTGGTATCAGAAAGTACAGTGAGTAAACTCCTGTGTTTATTTGTGTGTTTGGTACTAATTCGATTGCATTCTTCTGCAATAGTGCCTGCACTTCTATCTCCAGGAGATTGGAATGATGTTTTGTCAAATTTTGTGCTTTTGGTGGTATGTTTGGAGGGAATTGTAGAAATTCTATGCAATAACCATGTTGGATAATTGCTAGAACCCAAGTGTCTGTAGTGATTTCCTCCCATGCTTTGTATTAATGACCTATTCTTCCCCCCACTGGTGTTGTGTGGAGGGGGTGAGTGACATGTGAGTCACTGCTTAGTAGTAGGGGTTTTGGGGCTTTGAAATTTTCCCCTATTCCTAGGGAATTGCCCTCCTCTATATTGTCCCCTAAAACCTCCTCTGTACTGTCCCTGGTAACTGGACGTTGTTGCCTGTGAGGTGCTGGCTTGTGTGCCCTGACCCCGAAACCCCCCTCTAAAGGGTGTTTTACGGAATGTGCTGTAATTCCCTTTGCTCTGCGGGGAGTAGAGTGCGCCCATGGCTTTAGCAGTGTCCGTGTCCTTTTTGAGTTTCTCAATCGCTGTGTCCACTTCTGGACCGAACAGTTCTTTTTCGTTAAAAGGCATATTGAGAACTGCTTGCTGAATCTCTGGTTTAAATCCAGACGTTCGTTGCCATGCATGCCTTCTGATAGTTACAGATGTATTAATTGTCCGTGCAGCTGTATCTGCAGCGTCCATGGAGGAGCGTATTTGGTTGTTTGAAATGTTCTGTCCCTCCTCAACCACTTGTTTTGCCCTCTTTTGTAGGTCCTTGGGCAGATGTTCAATGAGATGTTGCATCTCATCCCAATGGGCTCTGTCATAGCGCGCAAGTAGTGCCTGAGAGTTAGCGATGCGCCACTGGTTTGCAGCTTGTGCTGCGACTCTCTTACCAGCTGCATCGAACTTGCGGCTTTCTTTATCTGGGGGTGGTGAGTCTGGTGGCAGCTGTGTAGTGATGAAAACCGGGTCTGTAGGAGGCGCCTTATACTTTTTTTCCACTCTTGGTGTGATTGCCCTACTTTTGACCGGCTCCTTAAAGATTTCTTTTGCGTGCCGGAGCATACCAGGGAGCATAGGCAGGCTTTGGTAGGAGCTGTGGGTGGAGGAGAGGGTGTTGAATAAAAAGTCATCCTCGACCTGTTCTGAGTGGAGGCTTACATTGTGAAATTGTGCTGCTCTAGCCACCACTTGAGAATACGCAGTGCTGTCCTCTGGTGGAGATGGCTTCGTAGGGTATGCCTCCGGGCTGTTATCTGACACTGGGGCGTCGTATAAGTCCCATGCGTCCTGATCTTGGTCACCCTGGCTCATGGTGGTGTGAGCTGGGGAATGTGATGGAGTTTGTGCTGGTGAGACGTTAATTACAGGTGGAGGAGAGGGTGGTGGAGTAACCTTTTTCACCACCTTTGTTTGTGGTGTTTGTTCAGTTTGGAACTCCAATCTTCTCTTTCTTCTAATAGGGGGAAGGGTGCTTATTTTTCCTGTCCCCTCCTGTATGAAAATACGCTTTTGCGTATGGTCTACATCAGTTGATTGTAGCTCTTCCTCAAACCTATGCTTTCGCATTTGGGAGGTTAGCGATTGCTCTTCTGTATAAGAGCCTGAAACTGGGTCGGTTGCAGTCTGTTTTGGCACCGAAACCCTGTCTGCATCTTTTTTCGGCTCCGAGGTGACTTTTTTCTTTTTCGGGGCCGAAACCTCTCGGCGTCGATCTTCGTCGGTGCCGCTGTCTCGGCGTCGAGCCGTGTCTACACCGGTATCTCGGTGTCGATGCTTGTCTCCAGCACTTTCTCGGTCCCGAGAAGGCTGCGTGCCGGTGTCTCGACCGGAGTCGGACGATCTCGGCACTGTTTGGGCCTTTTTCGGTGCCGACGGTCGGTCACCGAATTTATGGGTCACGCCATGGCATGGTGGCAGTGGCGTCCCCTGGGCCTTGTAAATCTTCTTCTGAGTGGTTTTCGACGTCTTACTCACGGTTTGTGTATCGTCGAATCCTTCGGAGTCCGATTCGTGGATCGAAAAGGTTCCTTCCTCTTCTTGTTCCTCGAACTCTCGGTGGGCTGTCGGCGCGGACGCCATCTGAAGTCTTCTGGCTCGACGGTCTCGGAGTGTTTTTCGGGACCGGAACGCACGACAGGCCTCGCAGGTGTCTTCACTGTGCTCAGGTGACAGGCACAGGTTACAGACCAAGTGTTGGTCTGTATAAGGGTATTTATTGTGGCATTTGGGACAGAAGCGGAACGGGGTCCGTTCCATCGGCGTTCTTCTGCACGCGGTCGGGCCGACCAGGCCCCGACGGGGGATCGAAAAACTACCCCGAAGGGCACCGGAGCTCTTCGATCTTTCGACGCGGTGTTGAATCTAACTACGCCGATCCCGAACGCAACAATACCGACGAAAATCTTCCGAAATTAGCTATCTTTCCGTTCCGAAACTCGGAGCGACAGGAACACGTCCGAACCCGATAGCGGAAAAAAAACAATCGAAGATGGAGTCGACGCCAATGCGCAATGGAGACAAAAGGAGGAGTCACTCGGTCCCGTGACTCGAAAGACTTCTTCGAAGAAAAACAACTTGCAACACTCCGGCCCAACACCAGATGGCGAGCTATGCAAAACATGCGTATCTACAGCGACAGATGCCATCGAACACCCTTTTTCGATATCTGCACTTGGCTTTGTGCTTACTATTCTGCAGTAGACCACTAAGAGGTATTGGTAGGCTTGGGTTCCGTGTTCCTCCAATTAATTTGTTTCTCAGATATCCTAGAGGACATTTACAACAGGAATCTTAAAGAAAGAGAACAGAATGTATAACTTCCTATAAGAGGCTATTACAACAAAAAACCTCCTGGATGTTAAATGAGCAAGGCCCAATTTCAACACCTGCACCAAGGCAGAAAGGATTCTTAGTGACATGCAAAATGTCAAACACCTCATTCTGATAAAACACATAAAATACTTTCCATTTTTAAAAGTCATTTTGAAAGTAAACTGGTTTCTTTCAAGAACTCCATTAAATCCTTGGGCACTGAAAGGCCTACACAGCAAGACCCTTTTGTAGCAAACAAACAACTTAAGGCTTGGAGATAGGCATCCAAAACCCTGCCTCTATCCTTAAGAAGAGACCTGCTCTATGCAGTAACTATGTAATAATAGTGACAACTGTAACAACTGCACAGCAATCCAGTGATGGCTATGCCTTAGACACGGTGGCCTTTATACTACTTTACAACTGGTCTGATTTTCAAAGGAATCGCTGGAAAGGCACACTGATGCTTAATGAACAAACCTATCAAGGGGGAATTGCCAAATTATTCCTGCTCAGGCCACTGGGTCAAAATGTGTTTTTTGTTTCTTATTGTTAAGAACACACCACACACCAAGCAAGCACCAGTGAAAATCTTCTGAAGTTCCCACTTATGTTCATTGGAAATAAATCAGTATCACTTTCTGTACACTTGTTTAGGCCTCTCTCATAATTAAATTCGGATAACAAGAGCCTGCTGAAGGTGACTGCTAAGAGATTAAAATCTTTCATGGAGGGTGTTGCGCTTCAAGATCAATCCAGATTTATTTAAGGTAGATCAACTTCACAAATCTGAACTCTGTCTTTCCAATTCTACATTAAGTTAGGCAAAATGGAGGCAGTGGGCAGCTGTACTGGACACTAAGAAGACATTCAATTCCCTGCCATAGATTTTCCAACTGACCATGCTCCGCAAACTGGGATTGGGAGCATACATTTTCTGCTTAGTTTCTTTGCATAAACCTGACCATGGGGCCAGAGCAGGGCTTAATGAGATTACATTTGACCCAACTGGTGTACACAGGGGGAAACCAGAGTGAGCTGCCACATTTCCATGATGCTCTTTGCTAAAGCTATGGAGATGCTTGATCATATGTACCAGAGGACAAGGGGCATGGCCAGGAAGACGGCTAACAACTAGTTAGAAGAGAGTTTCTACTCCCCGAGTGAATCGTACATCATCCTGGACTCCCCTGGGTTAGAAATATCTGAGTGGAGTGCTTATGCCCTGCTGGGGTCTGTGAGCCATAATATTAGCCAGGAGAGGGGCTCCTTGAATCCAGATGCCAAATTGCCCACCCAGCCATACTTTAGCTAGGCCTAAAACAAAAAGGCAGCAGCAACCATGACAGGTCTGGAAATTAAGAAAAAGAGAAGCCTTTGAGTGGCCTGTCTTGACAAAGTGGAACTGGAAAGCTGAAGGAAGCGGGAGAGGCCTGGAGCCAAGTGCACCCTAGGAGGAGTGTCGCCCTAGTCCCCAGCCGATTGGGTAAAGAGGGAAACGTGTGCAAGCTCCAGATGCTGGGGTGAGTGGTGTTAAGTTAAGGACTGCCACTTGAGCCGGAACTGGGATTAGAGTAGCCCCACTTGAAAATGTATAGTTGTGACTGCAAGAGGCGAGTTGTGGATCTCCAATGTCTTGTTGGGGGATATGGTGGTGAAGGGGTTAGCCTGCCCATCGGGGAGACATTGGCCTGGACACTGCAAGAGACCATAGACAGGCTAATGGGTCAGAGACTTAAGAGGAATCAATAGCTAGGATCTATGCACGTAGCTGGGGCCCTGGAACATGGCACATCATGGTTGAGAGAGGCTTGCACCTCCCCATTTGATTGCAGACAACTCAATATGAGCAACCAAAATTGAGCTTTGACTATGCCTAAGGTCCTGCAAACTGATGGTCTCATTAGAGCATTCCTTCTTGGAGCAGAGGAACTGTGGCCCAACTTGGTCCAGATATTGTGATCTTCTAAGTAGCAATGGAGAAATCTGTTGGAAGTAAAGGTGTTAGTTTGCCTCCCACGGGCTAAGCATTCTACTATATGTGGAGCTTCCTTTTCCCGTCAATTGTCCCTTAAACTGGCTTGCTATCAGGAGGTCACCAAGATGAATAAATTTAAGCAGAATGGTGACAGAACACAGCAGACCAAAATAGACCAATTTGAGGCCTCAAGGGCAAGGGGAGGAGGGGGCATGTCAACGTCTGAGCACAAAGGGGGACTGCAGGAGCCTGGGGGAGCCTTTGGGGCTCAAATTCTTGCAGCAATAGAGAACTCTAGATTCACAGTGGAAACCAAAATAGACACCATCTCCCAAGAAGTCAATCTCCTTAGTGCTGATCTGTGAAAGGTAGCAGAGAGATCCCTGGTAATTGAACAGCATGTGACCACACTACAGGAAGAGGTAAAGATACTTAAAGATCATGGTCAGATCGCTAACCAAAATAACTCAACAGTTGGAGTCTAGGGTTGAAGATGCAGAGGGCTGTTCCCAGCAATGTAATCCAAACTTTGTGGGCTTTCCTGAGGCAGTGGAGGGGATTTCTTCAGAGATATTCATGGAATGGTGGATCAGGACAATTCTTGGCCATGTGGACTTAGCTGTCATTTGTGACGTGAAGACAGAGCAAATGACTCTAGCCCCGCTACCCTACCAGGCACACTTTCGCAGAAAATGATCATAAAAATCATGAAATACTGCGACAGAGATGTGATCCTACAGGCAGTCCAGAAGTCAGGTGATTCCAAGTGTGAGAGTCACATCATCCGTATAGTCCCAAATTACACACAATGGATGAAACAACTTCAACAAACCTTTACTGGAGTTAAAACAAAACTTGAAAGCCATGGGATTACCGTACATGCTCCTATTTATCAGCAAAGCTGAAAGTGTTGAACGGTGGCAGGACTCATTTATTCACCAGACCGGAGTAGCTGTGAGACTGGCCAGAGATCCGAAGAGATAACTGCATTGCTGCTTTGATGGACTAAGAATCCCAATCTTGGACCCAGAGGAGACGTCTGTTAGAACATCAGAAGAATGCCAATAAGTGAGTCGTAAGGGGCACCCAATCAGAGGACCAAATGGTGGTGAGGCAAGATTGAGCGCTTGATATGAAGGATCAGTGGAGAGAGAGAGAAGAGACCTGGGCCTTGGAGGATGAGGTTACAGCAGCGACAACTAAAGAGATGCCTGATGATACAGTAGATGAAACCCCCTGAACTGCCTGCCAACGGAGGGGGAGAGTAGCCTCTGATGGACTCCATGTGTATGTTGTGACTGGGATGCGGCTGAGTAAGACCTGTTGAAGGTGCAACTGGTGGCCAGTGTCACTAAGCTTTATGAATTTGATGGCTGTGGATCCTTCTAATACTTTCTGCAATGGCCAGCACGGAAGAACTTCTTAGAATGGGGCATTGGTAGGAGCAAAGATGAATATGGTGGGCAGTTAGACACTCATCCAAATTTGGGACGAAACCTAATAGGTTCTATAACTTCAAAGGAAATAATGGCATATCTCAACTACATAGACATCTGGAGAGACTTACACCAGGAGAGTAGGGAATTCTCATGCCACACACTAGACGATGGTACTTGTAGGAGGCTGAACAGATTCTTGCTCGCATCTACGATGGCACAGAAGTTTGGGGGCAGTTAAGATACCTGGTAAGGTTTCTATCTGATCATGCAACACTGTTGATGGAGTATAATGTCGGAGAGATTAGGTCCCAAATCCCCAAATGCAGGCTGTGCACTGAGGCCCTCCAGGATAAGGCTTATCGGACAGAGTTAGCAGGGATCCTTACAGGCTATTTTGACTCCAATAAGAATACTGCAGCATGGCAAGGCACTAAATGGGAGGCTTTAAAGGTTGTGACATTGGGGGTGGGAGAATACGTCTTACAAATGTTTATGGAACACAGCATCAATTAGAACTAGAGTTATTAGACGGTAAAAGTCAGTTAACACAATTACAGAGTAATGGACCAGCCCAGGGTGAAGAGGGGGCTCACATTTTAGTAGACAAGTGTAGAATAGGCGCGATCTGGGATATATTAGACCACTTCCTGCAACAAGAGTATAGGCACAACCTCCACAGGTAAGAGATAAGAGGGGGTGGTTGTTGACAAGGCTACTTAAAATGGAACACCTCTCCCCTGTGATGCAAGCCCTGAACAAGTCAGATGGCATGGTGGTCTAAATGCAAATGGGGATCAATGAACTGGTCTGTTTCAATTTAATCTATCTGGAAATAGCAATTGACATGCCAACCAGGGTTTCCAGGTTCCAGGACTCGGTAACCATGCTCAGAGTGACTGGGGAGCAACAGGAGGAAGTAGAGACAGCTTCAGGCGCAATAGTTGGAAGAGGCCATAAAAGACATATCTCAGGGCAAAGCCCTGGACCCTGAAGGACTGCTGTCTAAATTTTATCAAAGATATTTGGCACAACTCGTCCGCAGGCTTCTGAAGATATTTCACAAAGAAGGAAGTGTGGTTATGCTACTACGGTCCCCGAGGGAAGCTATAATTATCATAGTCCCAAAACAGAGTAAGGTCCCAAGAGAACCAATATCATACAGTCTCATATATATATGATCAATACAGATATAAAGATTCTTTTGAAGGTTCTGATGGCCAGTCTGTGATGTATAGTGACTTCCCTGATCAGTGCAGAACAGTGCGGCTTTATGTCACGTAGTGGAACATATATGAATTTGAGTAGATTATCTCATGATTCAGGGAGAAAAGATGGGAGGGTGCCCTGGTGACAAGGGACATGGAAAAAGCATGAATTGATGGTCCTGCAGCAGATGGGTTTCAGACTCTAGTTTGTGAAGTGGTATACCAGGCAAGTGGACCATGTCGCACTGGTGGGTAACTTGTGTGGGTGGGCAAGTGACTGCGACAGGGAAGTACCCAAAACGGATTGTGGAGACATCAAAGTTACCTACCACAAAACAGCCTGATTATTTGGTCCTGGGCTCGGCGGCCATATAGGGAAACCTACCAAACCCAGACATTTCTGAGAACTAGACACCCGGGGCAGTCCAAGGAAGTGTGGCGTGCTTGGATTTCACAAAGGTTTCTTACCCAGAATACCCTGCAAAAGTGATTAAAAACACTATTTCCTTGCTTTTTCGTCGAGGAAACTACAGGAATGTGCAGGGATCCACAAAATCCCTACCACCCAGTGTTTCCCCACTTGTCCTGATAAAAACACAACCCAACTTGTGTGCCTGTGCCTAGTGCCTGTGTCAGGAATGGATCACTCCAGGGTTAACAATAGCCCTCATGCAAGGACTACCATTGATCCTTGTGTGGTCCATCCCTGTCGCAGGCACAAGCCTACCTACGCAAGTGAGGTACCGTTTTTTATTGGGAGACTCCGGAAATGCTGGGTGGAAGGAAGTTTGTGGCTCCCCTCAGATTCCAGAACTTTCTATCACCGAAGTGTGAGGGAAAAGTCTTTTTTTTGCCAAATTTTGAGGTTTGCAAAGGATTCTGGGTAACAAAACCTGGTGAGAGCCCCACAAGTCACCCCATCCTGGGTTCCCCTACGTGTCTAGTTTTAGAAAATGCATAGATTTGGTAGGTTTCCCTAAGTGTCGGCTGAGCTATAGCCCAAAATCCACAGTTAGCCACTTTGCAAAAAACAGGTGTTTTCATTAGAAAAATGTGATATGTTCATGTTGTATTTTGGGGTGTTTCTTGTCGCGGGTACTAGCCCTTCCTACACAAGTGAGGTACCATTTTTATCGAGAGACCAGGGGGAATACTGGGTGGAAGAAAGTTTGTGGCTCCCCTCAGATTCCAGAACTTTCCATCACGGAAATGTGAGGAAGAAGTGTTTTTGTTTTCCAAATTTTGAGGTTTGTAAAGGATTCTGGATAATAGAACCTGGTGAGAGCCCCACAAGTCAACTCATCCTCGATTCCCCTAGGTGTCTAGTTTTAAAAAATGCACAGGTTTGCTATGTTTCCCTAAGTGGCTGCTGAGCTAGAGGCCAAAATCTACAGCTAGGCATTTTCCAAAAAACACGTCAGATTTCAATGTAAAAATGTGATGTTTCCATGTTGAGTTTTGGGACGTTTCTTGGCGCGGGCACTAGGCCTACCCATACAAATGAGCTACCAACTGTTACTTTTGTAGGAAAACCTTGAAAAAGAGTTACAGAAGGTAAGTAACTTGCTCTTCTGATGGATACAACTACCTGTGGATTACTCACCTTATGAATAGAGTCCCAAAGCAGTACCACCTCGGAGGAGGGTGTCTGTCTGGTCACACCAGGAACTCCTGCAGCACAGACCGTGCAAAATGGCCATCCCTCCGCACCTCTGAATCCAGACAATAATGCTTTACAAAGGTGTGGAGGGAAGACCAAGTCGCGGCCTTACAGATGTCCGCCACCGGAACACCTCTGGCCAAAGCCGATGAGGTTGACTTGGCCCTGGTGGAATGGGCTCTGATCCCCTCAGGAGGATCCTTCTTTGCCAATGAGTAATATATTTTTATACAAAGAACGACCCACCTGGAGAGCGTTCTCTTGTGGACAGCCTCCCCCTTCCTCTTTCCCACGTATCTGATAAAGAGTTGTTCATCCAACCGGAACTCTCTCGTCCTGTCGATATAAAAGCTGAGAGCCCTCCTGGGGTCCAGACGATGGAGTCTTTCCTCCTCCTTAGATGGGTGCGGAGGAGGGTAGAACGACGAGAGAGTTATGGATTGTCCCAAGTGAAACGGAGACACTACCTTGAGGAGGAAAGCCGCCCTGGTCCTCAAAACCACCTTGTCCTTATGAAAAGTCATAAATGGCGGGTGAACAGAAAGGGCCTGTAGTTCACTAACACGTCTAGCCGACGTAATGGCTGTCAGAAACACAGTTTTGAAAAACAAATACCTCAAGGGACAAGAATGAAGCTCGAAGGGAGAGCCCATCAAAAAAGTCAACACTAGATTCGAGTCCTACTGCAGCATGATAAAAGGAGTGGGAGGAAACCTATTAGTAAGCCCCTTCAAAAATCGTAAAACCAAAGGAGATTTGAATAAAGAGGGTTGATCTGGAAGACATAAGAAGGCCGAAAGGGCCGAAAGATAGCCTTTAACAGTGGCCACAGCACAACCACGCTGAGCCAACGATAATGCAAATAACAATATATCTGAAAGATGGGCACTTAAGGGATTAATTTTCTGCTCTCCACACCAACGAACGAATTTAGCCCACCAACTAGCATAGACCGATTTGGTAGAGTGTTGCCTGGCCGATAAAAGAATGTCCAACACCTCTGGTGGGAGAGAAAAAGCACTCAGGTTGCCCTGCTCAATCTCCAGGCATGAAGGTGCAGGCTCTGGAGGTGGGGGTGTAAAACCTGCCCCTCCGACTGCGAGAGGATGTCTGCCCTGAGAGGGAGACGGAGGGCACATAGAGAGTTGGAGAAGGTCTGCATACCATACACTTCGTGGCCAATCCGGAGCTATTAGAATGACTTGGGCCCAGTCTTGGCGAATCTTCCTCAAAACCCGAGGAATCAAGGGTATGGGGGGAAACGCGTAAAGAAACTGGTTGCACCAGGACATCTGAAACGCATCCCCCAACGCTCCTTGCATCGGATAATGAAGGCTGCAGAACGACGGACAGTGCGCGTTCTCCCTAGTGGCAAACAGGTCTATCTGGGGAAAACCCCACATCCGAAAGATGTGAAGAATCAGATCCGGATGCAGACGCCACTCGTGGTCGCCCGAGAAGAAGCGACTGAGCCTGTCCACCCGTACGTTTGGAACCCCGGCCAGATGGTTTGCTACTACGCAAAGCCGATGGTCCTGAGCCCGAGCCCAGGACCAGAGTCGCAAAGCCTCTCTGCAAAGAATGTACGACCCTACACCCCCTGCTTGTTGATATACCATATCGCCGTTGTGTTGTCCGTTAGGATCTCAACTGACTGACCGCAAAGGGAAGGGAGGAAGGCCTTGAAGGCCAAACAAATTACCCGCAGTTCCAGCAGATTGATATGAAACCTCTGCTCTACTGGAGATCAACAACTCTTGATCTCCAGATCCTCCAGATGAGCTCCCCACCCTAAGGTGGAGGCATCCGTTATCTCCGTGTTGGCAGCGCATACGGCTTTCCTTGCGAAAGGTTGCCGTCTGCAGCCCACCATCGGAGATCCGCCGCAGTGTCTCTGGAGATCTTTATCGACTTTCTGAGGTCTCCCCTGTGTTGAAACCACTGCCTGCGGAGGCACCACTGAAGAGCCCTCATATGCCAACGTGCATGAGTGACCAACAGAATGCAAGAAGCGAACAGGCCGAGCAGACGAAGGACCTTGAGGACTGGAACTACTGCTCCTTCTTGAAACAGTGGAACCAACGCCTGAATGTCCTGTATCCGCTGTGGCGGAGGAAAGGCCTGATTCAATGTCGTGTCCAGTACTGCCTCTATGAACAGGAGGCGTTGAGAGGGCACTAGGTGAGACTTGGGCCCATTTATTGAAAAACCCAGACTGAACAACAACTGGGTTGCCAGCTGCAGATGATGCAACACAAGCCCCGGAGACTCGGCTTTAATCAACCAATCGTCCAGGTAAGGGAACACTGCTACTCCCTTCCTCCTGAGGTGTGCTGCAACAACCGCCATCACCTTCGTGAAGACCTGAGGTGCAGAAGTAAGACCAAAAGGAAGGACCGCAAACTGATAGTGCTGCGACCCTACCACAAACCGGAGATACTTCCTGTGCGACTTGAGAATGGGAATGTGAAAATAAGCATCCTGCAAGTTGACCGACACCAACCAATCCTCCTTGTTCAATGCCAAAAGCACCTGAGTCAGCATTTTGAATTTCTCCTGTTTGAGGAACCAATTCAAAACCCTCAGGTCCAAAATAGGTCTCAGACGACCATCCTTTTTGGGGATCAGGAAGTACCTGGAATAGCACCCCTGACCCCTCTCCTGCTCTGGAACCAACTCTACTGCGCCCTTCAACAAAAGGAGAGAACCTCCTGTTTTAGCAACAGGAGATGATCTTCTGAACAAAAGGAAGGACGGGGAGGGAAGGGAGGAGGAATCTCCTGAAAGGGAAGAGCATAACCTTTTCTTACCACACTGATGACCCAGGAGTCTGATGTTATGGACTCCCACATGGGAAGAAAAAGAGAAAGCCTCCCCCCTACCGGAGAGACATGAGAGACAATGGCTAGAGGACCAGGGCTGCTTTCCTTGTGGCAACCCTCCAGATGAAGAGGAAGAGGAAGGGTGCTGCTGCTGGGTGGCCCCTCTTGTGTGGACTCTACCCCACCCCCTAAGCGATCGATAAGGGAGGCTCGAAGACTGCTGCCCCGGCTGCAGTGACCTCCCACGAAAGGAAGCCCCTCTACCAAAAACTTGCAGCCGTCTGAATGACCGAAACAGGATGGAAGCAGCCTGCAGACCCAAAGACCTAGCAGTGGCCCTACATTCTTTAAAGCGCTCTAGCGCAGAGTCCGCTTTAGATCCGAATAGTTTTGCCCCATCAAAAGGCAAATCCGATAGCGTAGCCTGGATGTCAGAAGAAAAACCAGAAGTGCATAACCACGCATGACGTCTGGTGGCAACTGAAGTCCCCAGGGCTCTTGCAACAGAGTCCGTGGTATCCAGCCCTGACTGAATAATGTGCGTAGCCACCGCCTGAGCGTCCGAAAGAAGGCTATGCAAGTCCTGGGGCATGTCCAGAAGAACAGTCTTTGCCACATCCATTATAGCATGCATATACCTGCCAAGAATACAAGTAGCATTGGCAGATTTTAGCGCCATGCTACACGATGAAAACACCTGCTTGGCTGATTGGTCCATTTGTTTGGATTCCCGGTCCGATGGGACTCCCGGATACGAACCAGGGGCCGACCTCGAATAGCAGGATGCCTGCACTACCAGACTCTCTGGCGAATGGTGTTATGACAAAAACTCTGGGTCCCCTGGCGCAGACCTATAACGCCTGGCCACTGACCTAACAGCCGAAGAGGTGACAGGCTTCTTCCACACCTCTTCGATTGGTTCCATTAGAGCCTCACTAAAAGGTAAAAGAGGATCCGCCATGGCTGTAGCAGGGTGAAAAACTTCCGTCAACAGGTTGGTCTTAACCTGAGCTGTAGGTAAGTGAAGTTTCAAAAAAGTTGCAAACTTTCTAATCACTGAATGGAAAGTGGGTGTCTCCTCCGTATAATCTCCTGGGGAGGCCAGATCCCATTCTGGAGAAGTGTCAAGTCCACTTGCAGTATCCAGTCCTAGGAACTCACTCTGGGGATCAGTGATCTCTCCTTCTACAAGGAATGGTTGCAGATATTCCCTTTCTTCCAGCAACCTAAGGGCCTTTCGCCGAGACCTCAACTTGGCCTCTAGCCCCGGAGTCGACATGGAGTGCAACGACGTCGGTGAATGGCGCCGGGAAGGCGAGATGATAGGATCCCCGGATCCACCCGACGCCGCAGATGGATCCATCGGCGCCATGGACAAGGCTCCTGCATCCGACGATGCCATCCGACCTCTAGGTTCCATCTCCTCCGACAACGGCGTCGAAGGTCTCTCCGTCGACGTCGAGGGCTGCGCCGCCAGCAGAGGTGCTTGACCAGAGTCTCCAGCCGGACAGAACGGCATAAACGGCGTCGGCTTGTATGGAGCCGGAACGCCGAGACTGAATGCCAGGGGACTGGTGGGGCCAGCCGGCGCACCACATCCTGGAGCCATATTTTGGAATATGGCAAACATGTCATTAAGAAATACCGCCGGATCCGTACCCAGAGTCGGGAACGAAGGATAACCTTGTGGAGTCGGAGCCGGCGCCGGGCTGGACTCTTGTGCGCCTGGATGCACTGGAGAAGCCAGATGACTTTGAGGCTCCACGACCTCAAAGACTGATGGCGCCAGGGACGTCTGTGGTGTCACTGGCTGTGGGGACACCGTCGGACTCACTTACCAAGACTTGCGGCGCCGAGTCGATGGAGACCTCGACTCCTGGATCGACGCTGAGAGTCACAGTGACGCCACTTCTTGTGAGACAACTTTCCTGAAGACGATCCATGGTGCCGCTTCCTCTCCTTCTTTGACTTAGCTAAAAATAGCTTTGCCTCACGCTCCTTCAACGCCTTCGGATTCATCTTCTGACAGGTGCCGCATTCCTGGACGTCGTGATCCGAACTGAGGCACCAAAGGCAGTCGTTGTGAGGGTCAGTCACCAACATCTGACCTCCACACTCCCTGCAGGGCTTGAAACCCGATTTATTTGGAGTCGACATCGAGAAAAAAAAAAATTCTGTGCTGGAAGGTGCCTCACCTTATCGTTTGTTGGTTGCATGCCACTCTTCTATATAGTCTCGAAATTCGGCACTGCAGGCCTAGCATCACTTCCGTTCCTTTCTGTGAGCAGGGACCAAGCACCGATTGATTCAACTAAATCAGTGTCTATCCGCTGCTCCCGACATGGCTGAGGTACTATTTTGTTCTTTTTAACTACTAGTGCCCTGCAAACAGAAGGCGTGTGACTGAATAAAAACATGCCCAGAAGGACATTTCAAAGTTTTATTTTCTATGGCTAATTTTCCTTTATTTTGCCAAGTCCTCTTTTCTCACTTTGCACTTATCTTTTCTTTTGATTTTCCTTGTTGTCACTGTCCTCCAAAGATGACAATTACCTTGTTCTAAATATTACAAAGTAACATTGTTTCTGTCTTGTGTGTAATTTATGAAATGGTAAAATAGTGCTTTAAACAATCGTTCAGTACACCCCAATCCATCCCACTCAAATCTGCCCTACTACTATTCACGCCAATCCTTCCCACCTAACCTAACATCAATCCACCTCACTCAATCCATTGCACCCCACTCCATCCCAAACCACTCACCCCAATCCAATCCACTCTGACCCACCCCAGGCCAATCCTCCCAAACCCCAACCCCCATTCTAATCTGCCCCACTCCAGTCTCCTGCATTCCAATTTGCCTACTCCAATCCAAAACAATCTGCCCCACTTCAATCAAAACAATCTGTCCTACCACAATCCATTACAATCTGCCCGACTCCAATCCCAAACAACCAACCCAAATCAAAAACAATCTGCCCCACTCCAATCTAATCCACCTCACCCCACTCTAATCCAATCCACCACAATCTACCTCACTCCAATACACCGCAAGCCACCCCACAGCGATCCACTTCAGCCAGTCCAATCTACCCCACTCCAATCCAATACACCTCACCCCAATCCAGTCAGTCCCACTCCACACCAATCTGCCCCACACCATTTGCCCCACACCAATCTGCCCCACACCAATCCAAAACAATACGCCTCACTCAAATCCAATCCATCTCACCCCAATCCAATCTATCCCACCTCACCCCAATCTGCCCTACTCCAGTCCAATCCACCTTACTTCAATCCACTCCACCCCACCCTACTCCAATCCACCCCACTCTAGTCTACCACATCCAATCCACTCCAGTTCAGTTCAGTCCACCGCACTCAAATCCAATTCATCCAGCACACAACAAATCCAACCCAAGTCAGTCCACCCCATCACAGTGCAGTCCACCACACTCCAATCCAATACCCCCAGTTCAGTCGACCACACTTCAAGCAAATTCATCCAGCCCACCTCACTCCAATTCACAACACTCAATTCAATTCACCCACACCAATCCAATCCACTCTACCTCAGTGCAATCCATCCCACTCCAATCCACCGCACCCCAATCCACCCAACCCAATCAATCCCACTCCACCTCCCCACACACACTACTCCAATCCACCCCATTCTACCACAATCTACACCACCCAACCCCAGTTCAGTCCACCCCATTCCAATCCAATCCATTCAACGCCATTCCAATCCAAACAATTCAAATCCAATCCAATCCACCCCACCCCAGTCCTATCACTCCAATCCACCAATTCCAATCCAAACTAATCCACCCCAATCCAGTGCACCTGACCCCATTCCAATCCACCCAAAACCAATCCACCCCACTCAAATCCAATCCACCCCACTCCAATTCAATCCAGTCCAACCTAATTCACCCTCAATCCAATCCACTCCACCCCAATCCAATCCACCCAGTCCAATTTAATCCACTCCAATCTAATCCTCCCAATCCAATTCATCTCACTTCATTTCATCCACCCCACTCCAATCCACTCAATCTGCTCAATTCTAGCCCAATCCAATCCACCCCATTACCTCTATCCACTCCAACCCACTCCATCCCACTCTATGACACTCTGCCTGTGGGCCACTGAGCTCTACGCAAGTCACACTTACTCCCCGACTCCACTCTACGACACTCCACACCACTTTTAGCCAGGCTGAACAGCAGCCACGCTGATGTACAATATGGTAAAAACACATTGCCAAAGCCAACAGCTCTTGTATTAACAAAACCAATTGGCTTTGCCACTGCTTGTTTTGTGTGTTTTCTCCTTGCACTTCCCTCGTTATCACTGCTTTCCCCTTGCTTTTGTTCCTGTTTTTGTGTGTCTTCTCCTTGTTTCTCCCATGTTTTCACTGCTGTCTCCTAGGGTTTCCCACAATTTTTTTAAGCCCTCTCTTTGCTTTTCCTTCTTTTCTCATGGTTTCCTCCTTGCTTTTTCCCCCAAGTTTTTGCCCAGCCTCCCCATGCAACTCCGGACCATCACCTCACTCTTCGAATTCCAACAGACTCTCAAGACCTGGCTGTTCGAATGAGCTTCTGGGACCTGCAAGTGCCTGGATAACCTGTCGGTGATTAACAGGGATTTACAAATCTTGACTGACTGATTGAACAGGGATAAATCTGAGCTCTTCCCTTGGACGCAGACCACAGTGAGTTTGGACCTAGATTTCCCTCTCCACTAGTGTCAGGAACCTGTGAAATACCCGGGGGTTGATGATACACAGAAACTATTAAACCATTACCCGTGCCAAATTAGAACAAACTAAGTTGAAATTAGTTATATGGATAAAAAGCCCACTTTCCATTGCAGGAGGAATTTCAATTAAAAAGATGGCGGTGTTACCTAAATACTTACATTTATTTGTAAATAAACCTATTTCTCTCTTTAAAAAAGTATTCAGTACACTTCGATTATTGCTCATCAAATTGGTGTGGTGGCAAGTGGGGGAGGGGGGCAATACCAAAACTGTTTGGTGATTCTTATTCTGTCTTCTGTCTTACGATAAATGCAGTTTGTATGTCCCAGATTTTGAGTCTTACTACCTAGTAGCCAGCCGCAGCTCCTCTATGAGGGAGGAGGAGAGCCTCCCCACTAAATAAAAATCCTGCAGAGAAGAAAAATAAAATGGTAATAAAGTTAATTTATTACCTTTAATTTTCACTACTCTTCATCCAGAACCCAGTGTCAGGGCTGGGCGGGCCCGACCATTGCTACTAAGTGGCAGCAAGAAGTGGTGGGCACTTAAGTTTAAAGTGCGCATATCACTTTGGCCTGCTGTCTTAGATAGCTGGGTGGAGAGTAAGCAAAGGCCTTCAGGAGCGCTGAAACAGCCAGCTTTAACTAGCATGAGAGAAGCGCCAGAATTTGTTAACAGCATAAGACAAGCATCTGAACTGGTTTGAAGAGTTGGCTGGGGCCCGTGTTGGACTGGAGGAGAACACCAAGACCGGAGGACGTGCAGCAGGGTAAGTGTATATTTTTCAGTTTACTTTTTTTGCAGTGTAAATGAAATCCCTGGAATGCATTACATTATTACCATTTTAAAGTTACACAATTTAACTTTAAAACAATAATATAAAGCATTTCAGTTACTACATGCATCCAAAGTTTTCATTTTCCCCGTCAGGAAGGCACCTTTTTCACCCATTTGCACACCCCTCCCCCCACCACTTTCAGCTGCCACTGCTGGTAGCATAGACACATTTCCCCAGACATTGGCTTCATCCATCACTGGGGCCTACTCATCTAATATTGGAAGGAGAACAGATACCTTACATACACAACTGCCAACAAGATTGCCAAGGCTACAAATGACAGCACCCACAGTGGCCATCACATGCTTGGCATAGAAGAAAATAAAGCAAAACGCTGTACTGGGCATGGGCTATTCACCTGTTACCACCTCTTCCCAGTAGAATCTAACGGACTAGTGCAAATGAGTCTCTTCTGGGACAGCAGGCATTGGTTGGCTACACTATTGAGAGAGGTAAATAAGGAGGGTATGACATGAGTCTAGAAGAAAAGAGAGCTAGACATCAGTAGAGTGTTAGAAGATAAGTGCTGCATTAGTGTAGTACTCACACTACTTTAGTGTTGATAATCTACAAACTACTACATTTTAAATACTTAAATCAGCTCTACCATACACCAGAGAACATACATAAAGTTGATTGATTAGTTAGTCATAGATGTCGAAAATGTTGTGCACCACATGCTACATTCAACCAGCTTGGCGGTTCCCTCAAGTGTGTGCTATTTGGGGAAAAAATATTTTTTTAATTATCAGAGATCACTCCCTGGAAAGATCACAAATATTGGCATTTCTCCGGAATGTACACCTCGCTGTGAAATCCACCAGCAGATTTACAGCACTTGCCCTCCTGCTGGCTAGGCAGGGGATGGCCTTGTCTTGGTAAAGGGGACCTACCCTCCAAACAGAGGACTGAACCAAGGAGATGGCTATGTGCAACGATAGAGCAGAAACATATGCAACTCTGCAACTTATGAGGCCTATCCTGTAAGAGAGCTGGGCAGCTTTCAAAGCATATTTGCCATATGTCAGTCCAATAATGTGCCCTCAGCACAAGAGGGACACCTCACCCATATGGGTATACAAAAATATTTTACTCAGATACATGTCACATGAAACCTACATACAGAAATGCCTTTCTATTCATAACAGGGATCTTTTGCACCTGAACTCAAAGTCTACCGCTACACACTAAATAAACTTACATCCAGTATGTGGAAAATATCAAATGTGCCAAGACAATGCTGATTAGCTAACAATTCTCAGCTGGGTGTTGCCAGTGGAGCAGTCTAGTACTGTTAGTAGAATGTAAAAGGGTCTATGGTTCTGTTGTTATTTTTGTGCCTATATGTGTTATGGATCATGAAGACGTAAAACTACCATACTGTTAATTCAGTTGCTGTAGAAATCAAGACAACATAAAGAAAATTTACATTGTAGGAAACTGGATTATTACCTGTGCAGGATGTGAGGCCTGCACAAGTAATCAGTACACAATTCATTCATGATCTGCAGGGAGCAAAGGCTCTAGCCTTGGGAGTGCTTAAAAATCAACAAGAAAGCCAAGAGGGTCATAATTTTTCTGGGCCAAGAAACATAGGGTCAGTTTTCAAACTTCCTGCAGCCCCCCACACTTTTTTTCAACCATTGGTGGTGCCATGCCGGTTTTGGGGGTGCCACAGTCCAGAAAAACAGACAAATTAAAAAGTTCTGTAGGACAGTATCGGGTGCTCCTTCTGACCAGTGAATACATTATGAGCAGATCCCCACCGCGCTGGCGCTGGGGAGAGCTACTTTTTGTTTGAGGCCATGCACCCCCTTTTCTTTTCTTTCTTCCCTCCTCCCCCAGAATTGGGACCGGGCACCCCTGGACAAAAAAGGTCATGGATTTGGTGGGGGGTGCGAGGTAACCTAGAGATCCCACAACCCAACCTGGCTCCCTCACTGTCAGTCTTCTCCCTCAGGCACAGGATCTGGCACTCTTCTTTTCCGCTCCGTGCAGACAGGGTGGTGGATTTGGTGGAGGCTATCCCGCTTCCCCTAGTCAAGGAGAGGTGTCTAGGAGGTCAGGCTCTCTAGAGGTAGCTGTGGATGAGCAGCTAAGGCTTATCTAGGAGACATGCAAAGCTTATGCAATACCACTTATAGTCACACAGCACTTACACACATGAACTAATCACACAGTGTTACAAAGGTACTTTATTTTACTGACACAAATACTAAAATAATGTATGGGCAATAATCTACTAGCAGGTGAGTAAACACACTAATATATACACCTTAGTAATCGGGAATGGGAACAGAAAGCAATAGAAAACAGTGAAATAACAGTAAATAATAGAGACCCTAGGGGGAGACCAAACTATATACTAAGAACATGGAATGCGAAAGTCAGACCCCACCCAGGTAAGTGGAATCTGTAGAGGGGAGCTGCAGGAACTAGGAGCCCCAAAAGGTAAGTACCAGAGAACCCCCCCCAGTGACCAGGAGTGAAGAGGTAAGTACCTGGTTTTTCCCAAACCCACAGAGAAACTTTGTAAAAGGACTGTGCAAGACCCAAACAAGACTGGAATAAATATAGAAGATGGATCCAGACAGAAGAGGATCTGCAAATGAAGGGGACCAAGTCCAGTTCCAGTTGGAGTGTCAGGTTGGTGCAGGAGCCACTACCACCCTTCTGGAGATGCAGGACCCGGTCGACGGTGAACACCAGGAGCCGGGTATGCAGCACAGGAGCAGAGGAAGAGTTCTAAAGGGCTAATGTGATTACCTTCCCTTTCACAGAGAGGAGTGGGTAGATTAAGGCATTGGGGAGGCAAAGTAATATGTATCTCAGAAATTCGGTGATATATGTCTCAAATGTTGTTAAAGTTGACTAAAACCTAAGCCCAGTAGCTTCCCAGTTTAGGGCAGTGCAATAATGGGTGGTTCAACATTCCCGGTTGAACACATTGATGCCCGCACCCCTCACTTTCCCCCTGCTTCCATTTGGCTAACTTAACTGGTGTGTTGTACCAATAATGTGTTATTGTTGCGCTATGTGCGGAGGTGCGAGTTTTATGGAAGACAGCCGACCATTCCTTACAAGTGAAGGGGCATTTGCATTCTGTTTTACACCGCTTTTATGCTGTAGACTTGCTAGAAATAGTAGGTCTCTTAAGGAAAGTGAATATGTCTGAAAGAAGGCTCAAGTTGTTGCTGCGAGTAAGCAGCCATCTTTCAAAAAGGGTAAAGGGTCTGCTAGCATGTGCTCAGATTTGAGGTTGTACTACCAAGCGGCAGATGGCCACATAATGTCAATAGTCCAATGCTGGTATACTATAGTCGAACTAAATTCACAAGAATTCTAAAAGACCATTGTAGGAAGCTGGCTCTGTATGCACTATACCAAAATGAGTTATAATGTTCACAGAGTCCAGTTGATCCCCAGATGCTTAATAGAGGTCAAGTAGATGATACTCATGATCTCTTTTGTGGTAGTGTGGTCGAGCAGTTAGGCTTATCAAAGGGTAGTGCAAATCATTTACTGTTCACACACAGTCAAGAAATGAGGCACACTCAATGACTAACTCCAGGCCAATGTTTTTATATGGCAAAAATATACTTTGTTACTTTATTTCTAGAACCAAAAGGATCTTTGTTGCAGGTACGTACAGTTGTGAGTTTGTATCAAGCTTATATATCAAATGCACTTTGTTAGGTTTTGCAGATAAAACAGCTTATAAGTAACACTTTTCAATTTCAAAAGTAGACACTTAGTGCAATTTCTCATAGGAAGCAATGCTATCCTAGGGGAGGAAAAGTGTTAACACAGCTTACAGGTAAGTACTGGGCTTACAATCCCAGTCTTCAGGGGGTTAGGATGTCCACAAGCCAAGGTTCAAGTTGACCCCATAGAGCGCACTACCAGCAACACAGGACCCGCCGGGTGTAGAGGTCAAAGTTAGTGTTGGGTTTTTAATGGAATCCTATAGAGACTGGAGGCACACGGAAACAAACAGGTGCAGGTAAGTACCCGTGACATCAGGGCACAGACCACAATTTGTTAAAGATATTTCAAAATTAATATATCAAATAAAGCATTCCCTACATGCAAGAATTTGGCTCCATGAGAAGTGAAAGGACCAGTTTCCACTAGAAGTGTGCAAAATGTTTGTAATTTGCAATTGCATAATTATGCAAAGTTCTGTGAAGGTTACACGAAATGCGAAACCAGCATTTTGCACTATGTTTTAGTGTAAAATGCGTCCTTGAGCCCATTTTGGATGTTAATGTGTTGCATTTTTTTTTTTTTTTTTTTTTACAGCTAATGGTGCATAAATACATGACATGATGTAAAAGTGTAATTTTGGAAATTTCATGTAAAAAAGCATAACATGGAGTTATTAAACATATTAGAGTATGCTGGCATAGAGGCAATTTTACCCAGTTCTACTTTCAACCTTAATTTCTAAGGAATTAGTGTGAGATCTAGAATAGGGTGCATACCCAGCCCTTTGCCAGGAACAGAATAAATGGTGCCTCATCATTCTGGGAACGTTTTCCTATGGCACCCTTTGTGGATCAGCTGAGCATTTTGAGCCATACAATCCAAGCTATAGCCCTCTCATGAGACCTAATTAGGCTCCAGCTGGTGTGAGATTGCTAGTGGTTACTTCTGGAAGGGGACTTGCCTGACAGTTCAGGATGAACTGTTCCCATAAAGAGAAGATTCAGTGCTGATTTCCATAAGACCGGTCTCTACCTAGAATGGCACAACAGGTGAAAAAGATGCGTTGGAACAACAGTAAGAGCGGCCGTCACTGGAATAGCATTAGCTGCAGAAAATAGTTACTGTATCGGTTTAGAGAAGGCCCTATAATAAATCAGATGTATATCTAGGAAAATGCACTTGTCCCCTGAGCTTGATAAGAAGCTATTTAAGGAGCAAAACTAAAGCAGAGCCCAAAATTCCTGTATTAACTGGACCCTCTCAATTTCTACTGTAGGAGAATACAGGTATAAACAAGGAGAGGGGAAGGAAATTGGTAACAACGCTTAGTGGGGAATAAGGAGTTTTTGTGCAGTGTTCCACAAAAAGAAAGAAAGAAAGAAAGAAAAGAGAGAATTCAAGTGGAGAATCTTTAGCACTATTATCATGTGTCAGGTCATTCATCTCCGACACAAGCACCGGGGTCCACTTGGACATCATATTTATCTCTAGAAAGATGTTGCTAGATTTACTGCCCCTCTATTGAGAGTACACACATTGAGGGGATTTGTAACATCAATGCCATTCTCAAGATTGAGCATCTATGTTTGAGTGTAGTGGAGACACAGACCATGAAGAGAATGATCTTTATGTTAAGAAACAAGTGGAGAAGAATTCAAAGTTGCAGGTAGCTGGCTGTGAGAAGAAATGGCAAGCCAGTTGTTGCTGGAATGAAGATTAATATTCAGAATGGCTACTTGCTGGAACCTCGGAACCAGCATTACTTAGACACTATTATCTTCAAGACCCTTGGCTTTTCCCCAAAGGATAGTACACTACTTTAAAAAGATAGGCTGTTCATTTTCTTGTGGAGGCTCCAAATGATAGGCCTTGCTTCAACTATGAACGGATTAGACTATCAGGACAATACTTGTAATGAGAAGGGGTAGAAGACACGTTCTTATTTATCTACTGATTTACATATTTATTTTATGAGTTTTAGGAGTTTTACACAGCACTATTGCCAAAAGGCCACTTCAGCACACTATCAGAGTAAGAAAAAGGAAAAAAAGGAGCATCAGAGGAAATGAATTAAATGTAAGGAAACCCAAAACTAGAGAAGGTATGCGAAGCAACTCTAGGCCTAGTTTTAGCTGGGTGGGGATTTTGGCAAAGGAGAGAAGAAAATGTATTTCTAAATGAGAACGTTTTCAAATCTTTCACAAATGTGCTAAAGTCCTCTTGCTTTCTCAGCGTGTGTGGCAGAGTATCCCAGAGACATGGTCCTAGGATTTGTAATGACTCATTTTCTTTGGCATATGCTGACTGCATTGGGATGCACTGGGTGGGTTGACTGATAGTGAAGCGAACAGCTAAAAGGACTTGGAGGTCACACTGTTGTGTTGCTATATGCACAGTATCTTATATTTGATCCTGTGTTGTACTGGGAGCCAACGAAGATTCAACAGGACAGGTGTGGTAGGTTCAAACATTTTGAACTTAACACAGATTCTTACTGCTTGTAGGTCTACATAGGCGCTACTGCAATAATAAAGCTACTTAGTATCACGTCTCTTGTTAATTCAATAATATTAGAAAGGTCTGATTTGCCTGAAAATGGACAATTGGTAGTTATTACTCTTAACTACAAAGTTCCTCAGTGCTTCAAACATGTCCTCTTTGAGAATAGTCCCCAGGTTTTCAGTATTCATTGAGTGGATAGTAATTTGTCCCAACTCCATTGGGCAGGTAAATGATGGCAAGTTGTATGTTTTTGTGCTGTCACTGAAAATAAAGACTGCAGCTTTGTCTCTATTGTGGCGTAAGAAACTGTCTCTCTACCACAATGCAATACGTTCCATGCATGCTGAGAAATTATCTTGATCAAGCACTTAAATCTGAGTAAGACTTTGAGAATCATCTGAGTACAACTGGGAATTGAGAAAATGTACATAAAGTTAATCATACACCATAGCTGCTAGGCATCTGTTTATCTTTATTATGTTGCCATGTGCTCAACAAACCTCCTGAACTTTGATGATTGACCTTGTGCTCGCAGCCTTGGGCTGCAATCTGCTTATCGCTGCCATATTACTTTTTCCAATTACAGTTCCGAGAATTGTCGAGCTTAATCAGTAACTGCCAGAACAAGTTTGTACAGGTCGTTGCCACCTCCTGCCAGCTGCATCTGTACCTTCTCCCACCACACGTGTATCCCTGAAATATTCTGAAGGCCGCAGAGGACCTTGAATTCGATAGGGGTGGAGTTGTCCTCTGACTAAGCAGTTTTGTGTGTGTATATAAGGTTGGGTGCCCCAGAGTGAAGGGGCAGCCTCCGTAGGATAGTCACTTGACTGTCCTGGGACTCTGTATTACCTCGAGCTATAAATCCATGTAATAAACTTCTCTTTATTCCTCCAGTTGGTGACTCCGTCTGATTTGTGAACTCTCTGCTAAACTGACCCTGAGGACATAAAGGGTGTCCCTCCACCGCTGGGAAGGAGACCCCGGGTGGGGGTCTAATCTTTCCTGGTTCCTCAGAATGTAGCTGATATAAATCAATAATAGGTGCCAGAAGACACAGGTATGAATTAGACAGTGAAGGGTAGAGTGGTGATCCTTCGGGGACTATACAGTAAACTGATTTTCAAGTAGATTCTGATGAACCAACTGTGATTTGGTGTTTCCTATCAGTGATGAATGGTTTGACCCTTTCTAGGACAGTGCTGGACAGACCAATCTTTTAGTCTGCAGAGAACGGTTCAGGGATCCACAGTGTTGTGCACTGCTGAAACATTGAGCATTATTAATGTTGCTGGTCTGTTGCTGTCCAAGGCTGATAGGATGTTTCCACAAATACTTACCAGCACTAATGCTGTTCCTCTTTCTGGTTCTGGTTAATGGTCAAGAAATGACATGGTGGACTTCTAGATGGTCCTGCAATTGTTTGGAGACTTTTTTTCTTAAATCTTACTGAGGAACGGTAGAATAAAGGCTGGTCTAAAAATGTCATGGCAGAGCCTGCTGAAGGTTTTCTTTTAGTTAACTGGGCGATGATCACTCATTCAACACTGCAGGCACAGTTCCTTGTAATATGGAGGTATTATACTTTCTGTGACTTGAGGTGCTAAAGGTTTGAAAAAACTCTTTGATACACTTGGCTGCACATGGGTGGGTAGAGATATTTGAGTTGTCAGTGTTTGCTATAAGTTTCAGCACTTAGTTAAGGTTTGTGTGTTTGCAATTGCAGTGTTAGTAAATAATATAAGGTGGGTTTGGGAAGTAGGCATTTTTAAGACTGCATGTTATTTTGTCAAGCATTTTCACTAATTTCTCCTCAAAGAATGGTCTAACGTCATTTCAAAGCTCAGACGATGGAATTGGTATGTTTGAAAGGTCATTTGGAGATAAGATTTCTCAGTAGATTTTGAAGAGCTCAACAATAAGGTGGAAAAAGATTAACCCCATTGAATGTAGAAACACCTTCTGGTTGATAGCTTTAAGATACACTCTCTTGTAGATTTTGTCTCCCTCCATTTTGGATTTCCCTCTATATATGTTCCAGTATCACCACTTTCTCCAACTACTGGCACATCCATGACACATATTTGAAATCCTAAAGAAAAGGAATCACAAAACTCTACCAAAGCATCCCATATGTAGACTCATCTGTGGGTCAATATGCAGATACATTTGTAGCATTCTTACAAGATGAGGCACAGTATCTTGAGCCAGTTTCAAATGTTCATCTAGATGATCAAGGCTCTGTTACTCAGATGCTAAGTTTAACATTAAAGGACCAAGCTAGCACAAGAAGAGACCACAGTTCTGTTGAACCAGAGAACAGAACAGGTTGATGACAAGCAAACTCAGGTTGAAAGCAGAATTAAGACATTAGACTAATTCAGAAGACCAACAGCAATGTGTTACAAATGAAATCACTAAGCTTTCAAAGTCAACACATGGATTAAAGCCAAATATGAAGATCTTGTGAATATGGCCCGAGGAACAAACCTTAGACTTATCCCCATCCCACAAAATCATGAATCTGGCACATCTGTAGAAAATCTGGTTTAGGGTATGAGTAAGGCCTGCATTGTTCTGGATTTTCAGGAATATTTAACCATCATCGGAGCCAACTGTGTACCATCAACACTCTTAAGACCCACTTCCAGCCCTGGGACTATTCTGGTGAATTTTGCTGACTGCTGAATTAAAGCAAAAGGTTCTCCAACAAGCTATTTGGAAAAAATATTTTAACACTCAGTATTAATTTAAGTTTTCTCCAATATGTCTCATAAAACCAGTCAGAGTATACGGGAGTTGAAGCAGCCAATTCTTAAATTCCAGAAATTAGGTATCCTAGCTATGCTGTTTCGAATGGCAAATCTGCTACTTATAATAAATGCCAGGGTGACTGTTATTTCACAAGTACATGAAGCAATGCAATTTAGAAATTAAGACAAATAACACAGGCCCTGATTATGAGAAAAGGTGCTATTTATTGCTCTTGATAAATAGCAATACCACGATATACAGTATTTACCTATTACAAGTTCCTGAGCAATAATATGCAGATTTTGGTGTTTAAAACATCAAAATCTACATCATACAGTAAATACCATATGCTTTTTCGCTGTTAAACTTCAGCAGGTTTAACCTGCCAAAATTGAACAAAGGCTGAGCTATTTAATGCATCAGATGATTATTATATGCTTTATTACAACCAAACTTGTAATGTCTACCCCTGCGCAAACACGGATTTGTACAGGGTTGTAAAACAATGACCTACTCTTAATCAGGCCCATTGAATTTATTCCTATAAATAAACTCCTGGATTTAGTTGGATTAGTTGCTTTATTACATGTAGTGGAAAACTGCCTTCATGGGAAAGAAAAGTGCATGACAGGGAACATACATAGGATTAGAAGGAAGCTCTGTAGGCCGCATAGGTAAGTGACACCACAGAGTTGTGCATAGGGGTGGGTCTTTAATGAAGGGGTGGAATGCAGGGCGGTGGAAGATGGGAGGTTGAAAGGGCAAAGAGGGTAAAGGCTACACTCAGAAGTCACTGTTAAGTGTTGGCACTGATAAACAAGCATTTGAACTGCAATAGCTCTCGTGTTCGCTCGAGTTTCAGCTATTAGCGTTTTCTTGCCACAAACTGAAAATAAAAAGTAAAAGTAAAACAGTTGACATAAGCAGCCGGTTCAAAGCGCTGCTGAGAGCTCGCAGAGACAGACAAAAGGAACAAGCATTTGTAATGCAAGAACAGAAAATGTGCGAGGGAGAGTAATGAATGGAATAAACAAAGTCACACATCACTGCAGATGAAAAGTAAGTAATAGACTAGAGCCCTGTTAACAGAAACAGACTGGGGCCACTGAAGCATCCAGCGCTCTGGTCAAATGCTATTAGCCTTTGAACAAAGTAATCCCTAAGCACATGCTTCATAGGCACAAGTGGGAGGGTACAAGTACTATGGCCATGCTCCAGGGGAGTGTACAACTATGGAAAAGGTGGGACAAAGAGCAAGGATTGACCACTAGCAAGCAAGGATTTTTTAAGGACACTGAAACAAACCAGTGAAAAAGCAGAGACTCCACAAAGAAGTATAGAAGTATATACTAAAGTATATACAAGAGGCCTTGAATGCTCGACCTAAAAATGACCATAATCTAAAAGAAAGAGATGATTACTGAAAGGAATGGTTCTAAAGTCATTTTTGATCTCAGAAGCACATGTTCAAACTATTAGAGCAAAGTTTGTTGGTTATTAACCTGTAGTTCAGTACGTTGGATCTTCAAATATTGTCACTTAATGTTAACTGTCTCAATAACTGGCATATGGAAAAATTAATGGAAAAATTAATCTTGAATCATAATCCCTCTACTATGAAGGGGATGCACACTGGTTTAGATTCAAAATAAACAAGGTTAAATTAAAGGGAACATAGTCAATTTTCAACAACTGAAGCAGCTCACAGAAGGGTAGCCATTATGATCTTGAAACACCTCAACAGTAAAATTATACCAACTGGGGTAGCTGTCAATGGAAGGTGGATTTGGGTTAACCTATAGGTGTGAGAGAAATTTTTACTGTCACTTGTTTCTATGGCCCTATTGTGAGCAACCCACAACTACTTAATAATTTACTTATTTATATCTCCATATTTTACAGGCAAATTTTTACTTTCTTCATGATCTGAGATTGGACTCTAATCAAAATCGTAAATTTAGTAAGCACAACGTTGGCATTTTATAATTTCATATAAGCAGGTGCTAGATCTGACAGGTAACTAAAGAGATCAAAATCCTAACACCATGCAATTTACTTTTATTTCGGTAGGATTTGAAACAGCAGACAGGGCTGATAATTTTTTCATTACTGTCAGCACAATCTCCAATTCCAAACAGGTTCTCAGATCATTCTGCAAGAGAGCTTATGTTTCTGATACCTATGATCTGGATTAGAAAATGTGGCTGGAAAATGAATAAACTGCTGTTCAACAATGAGTGGGTAATTGACATGAATACATTTATAAAGGATTTTGGGCAAGATGTAACAAGTTTCTCAATGGCGATTACCAAATTGTGTTTTTTTGTGAATTGCAATTAAGTATTCGCTATTGGAATGTATGAAACTCCAGGAGTTTCATATAGCGATTCGCAAGGGCTAGCAAATGGACCTACCTCATTAATATTCATGAGGTAGGTTGCAATTTGCGACCCACTGCAAATGGCTACAATCATAGGGATGGTGGCCTGCTGGGCTCATCAGACCACCATGTCTGTGAGTGCTTTTAGATGAAGCAATCTTTTTTTTTTAAAATGCAGCCTGTTTTCCTTAAAGGAAAACGGGGCGCATTTAAAAAAAAAAAAAAACCTTTTCTTTTCATTTTTTAAGTGTAGGCAGTGGTCTGTGGGGCAACTGCCTGCTCTTAAAACATGTTTTTGCATGCATTCACAAAGGAGAAAGGGTCCCTTGTGGACCCCTTCCCCCTTTGTGAATGGGTTACCACCAATTTGAAATTGGTGGTAACTGCGATTGTTTTGCGACTGCATTCACGGTCACAAAACAATCGTACATACCTCTGCGATTCAGTTTTAGGAAGAGACGCCCTTGACACCATCCCCTTCCTAATACCGATTTGGTATGTAGTCGCAAATCCAATTTGTGATTCGGTAACAAGTTACTGAATCGCAAATTGTATTTGGTACATACCAAAAATGCATTTTTTGCAATCGCAAAACTGTTTGATACATCTGGCCCTTTGAATTGAACTTACATAAGTCAGAAAGGAAAATTTTCTTGGATGCATTTAAGGCGAATATACGCAACAGACCAGATCAGCAACAGAATTAATTCAGGGGCACTAGAACAAGTTTCAAGATAGTTCTGTAAACTGTGCTAATCAGGACAAAGAGAGGACTACTTAGCCAGATACATAAATGGTCAAAACCTTTATTACTAGATTAAAAATATAGGAAAAACTGCCGCCCAGACCAGATTAAATAAATTCTACAGTAAAAGTCATACTACTTACATATGAAAGAAAAATAAAAGCCCAAAAGTCTAGAAAAATAACAAAAATGTAGGTGTTTGGATTCCATAAAGGACCACTGAACCCTGATAAATCATGTGTAAGCAGGCTTTAAAGTGCAGCTACTGATAACAAAATACCATACTAGAAAAAACTGAAAAACGAAACACAGTTTATGTAAGTAGACAATTCAAGTATTCGGAAGACTGCAAAAGCAGTCTAGTGTACGGTGATTGAAATTAGTGCAAAACATTGTGTATCAAATTTGTCATACTAGCTACAAAAAAAAAAAGAAAAAGAAAATAACACCAGCTTGCAGCATTGTTGCTCAAGCTTTACCTTTGTACACGTCTCCGTTTCAGGGTTACACTGTAAGATGTCCCGCACCATGGTAGCATTTCCTTTCTCAACAGCCCAGTACAAAGCAGTTTTATTATCCTGGAAAATTATAAAAGAAGATAAGTATTTATGATAAAAGTAAGTTACCACTAAACACTTTCAAAAACATAAATATATTTTCCTAATGTGGTAGATTATTCATTATTAAGAAAAGCAAACCAGAAATAGCATTATTTCAAACAATTAGTATATTCCGTTAGAACCAGGGGTGTGGAATTCCTATAGCCGATGACCAGGACATATCGTCTGGGGTCAAGAACAACAAGTTTTCATGTTTATTGTGTTCTTAGGACAAGTGGGCCCCATCCCCTGCAGCACAAACCCTTTGGCTGTCAGTTTACAGTACCACATTATGGTTCAGATCATATTTGTGCCCATATGTTAATGCTGTTCAAACTTATATTTATGGTTCCTTAATGCAAAGTCTTCATTATTCGGGTGAGTACTCCAAGAAAACATTGTAAGCTTGGACTGCACTAGTGACAGCGGTTCCACTAAAAAAAATGTGTATAAACATTTGCAAAGTTTAAATATATGAGGCTACATATAGTACTCCCAGCATGCTCTCTGGTTTGATGCAAATATTTGCAGAAGCCAGAAAGCAAGATTTTTGATTCTTTACTTTCAAAATAAAATGTTCACAAAAATGTAACTAGGAAACAAATGCTAAACTACTGTGAAATTTAGTTACTATTTTTTTAAGCATCATTCAGTAAAATATGCTGCTGCATGCTAATATTTCCCAAAACATCTTCATAATGGAAAAAGCAGTGTAACCAGTTCCTTACAAAATTATGGAAAACATGAAAATAAACAAGCACTGGCAAAGCCAACAGGCCTGCCATTGGTGATCAGCCTTTTGATTTTGTCAATGTTTGTCTTGTTTTCACATTTTCACACGTTTTTTGTAAAACTCTATTGGTGTGGGAGTGGCTAGACCCTCCCCATCGTAACAAACATAGGCAAAAAGCAAAAATAGGTTTGGTCTCAAAAAACACACTTTGCCACAGAAGTTCAGGGTAGTTAAACAAAACTATTTCATGTGCCAATAAGCTCCTTGTGAAAAAGTAGAATGCTGTCACTCACAGTGAAGCCAGGCGATAAATGGAGAGAGATACATTATTTTTATTTAAAGAAAAAGAAGCTCTTGGATGCCCAATTAGGGGCCCAATTCTTAAAAGAAAACCACACAAGTGCACAGATAGTATATGTCCTTGCATTAGTGCAGGTTTATGGCTTTCATGAATCCACAAGAATTTACAGAAGTATGCCAGAAAGTCATACTTCTAGAAAATGTTTTTGAACTGCATTTTTGCATGAGCAAATATGCATGTGTTTATCTGCTCATGTGGAAATCTGTTGAGCGTTTACTAGTTCACTTTCCCTTCAATCACTTTTTCCCAACCTTGAAAGAAGTTTTACTTCTGCTCTTTCATGAGAAATGTTTTTACCTTCCTCTGTAGGATATGGGAAAAGTATACAGAAGAGCTGGTGAAAACCTCTAAAACATGCAAGTTAGTAGGTTTGCACAGACTCAAAATGGCATTCCAACGCTAGAACTATTGCTTACCCCTAACTCCAGCCTCAGCATGTAGATCTTTTGAAAGGCGCCAAAGTAAAGGAATTGATAGTATTCAAACCCTACAACAGTATGAGCTCTGGCATAATCAGAGAACCTAATATCAGAGCTCTTATATAACGAGATTGCTGCTATAATTTGTGGCCAAATTGTATGGCAACAAAGGAAGAAGTGGATTTTTTCACAGGACAGGCATATTTATGAAGCAACCCGTCCCATTGACAAGAAGATATTCTGTAAAACTCCACACCCCTGTAGAACTACATAGTGTCAACTCTGGCAACACGACAAACCATAGATTCATATACATCAACAATTACTCACCAGCATGTGTATATTTGTTTCAACCAACCCACTTTTTTCTTTCTTGATCTGGAGTTTTTTTTGTATTTCAAATATTTAAATTAACACTTCATGGAATTGTTTTACAGACATTTCTATAAATCATTAAATATCTGATAAGTTACTGAAGTCATTGTTAAAACTTGCATATCTTATGGCTTCTTTGTATTTTATGACTGCCTTTAAATCAGAACTATTTTATTAACTATATTAGTGAGATTGTACATTTTAAATGAATAAAATATGTGTCCAAAGCTGCGTACAAGACAGCAGAGATCAGTCTGCCAGCTAAAGATGAGACCATTGAAAGAGTAAACCCATCACCATAAAACACATGGCAAATCATGACTTAGTAAATAATATGTAGACATCTTTTTCATACAAGAGTATTATTTATTTAAGGGGCTTAGTGTATTGTTAGAGGATATCAGTGACCGAATGCTACTGCTTTAAGATATCACTGACTGAACTGTACAGCTGTCGGGACATAAAGACAGAATATGATTGAATAGTCACAGGCAGTGTTATGCAAGATAACGGCCTTCTAAACTCTTCAATCATTAGACAAGCATTGCTACAAACAGTGATGAAGAAGAACAGTACTACTACTTGGAAAATCCCTCAAAAAACTACAAGAGCTGCATTTAAGAGAGCTGCCATTTCAGAACATAGGCACTAAGTGGTCACTGTCCTTTATGACAGGAGTATATGCACACAGTAGTCTGTGACGAAATCTGCAGCTAGTGCATGAAATTCTAAAGTGCAAAAAGCAAAACAAGTTTGTACTCAGAACTACTTTGTCATTACACATGACTGTTTGATATCCGTGAGTAACACGGGAAACTGTGCCTAAAGGGAAGGGTAGTAAATAGAGCACCATGATTCAGCAGGATCAAAGGGTCCATACCGCCAAATGAGATAGCACTAAAAGATTTTTAGCACTATACAGAGCAGCAATGGACCAAGTATATTAGATTTCTCTATGTCCCTGCTTCACACTTAACACAACGTTCTCCTCGCTTCGAGCTGTTGTGGTCAAATAGGTATAGTAGCCCCAAACAATGGAGCACTCTGCTTAGAAGTTCTGGTGACTTGTACAGTAAACAAGAGTGGGCAAATTACAGAAATGTTTTTCTGAAACAAATAAGGTAAATCTATACGCATACTTTTAGGTGCTTGTTTCATACTTTATATCAAGCAAAATAATTTTGAAAGTTTTTTGCAGTAAGGGAAAAAAGGATAAACAATTTATCAGTTGGATAATAAGTGCAAAATAATGTGGTAAAGTATTTAGCTTAGAAATTAGATACACTAGTGGTGATCGGACAGGGGACAAGATTTTGGCTGTGCCAGTTCGAAGTTTAGGGGGCAAATGAAGTGCTAAAGTAAGTGCTACTTTTTGTTCAAATGTTCTCGCAATGAGACAACATATTGCGATTTAATTTAAAGTTACCTGCATCTGTAGAGAGCAGGGGCTACCCACCGTCAGCCTCATACAACAGTGTACACTGTACGAAGATGAACTATGGCAGATGTTAATCTTTTTTTTACCCTTTACGTGTCCTGGCTGCAGACATTATAAGCAGCTAAATGCTGAGTTTCAGAGGCTTTCTCTGTATGCTGACAAATAGTTTTTGTCACTGGCACACTGAGTAACATCCCTGACCCTTTTCCTGGTCCGGAACCAACTCCACTGAGGCCTTTAAAAGCAGATCTTGTGGCTCCGGCTGAAGCAACAGCAGATGATCTTCTGAACAAAAAGTACGCTTAGGAGGGAAGGGAGGGGGAAACTCCTGAAAGGGAAAGGCATAACCATTTTCCACAATGCTTAACATCCAAGAGTCCAGTGTTATTGCTATCCATTCTTGAAGAAAATGAATTAACACCACCTAACCCCCTAGGTAACACATGCTGCTGAAAGGGGAGAGAACTAGGGCTGCTTTCCTGAAAGGTTCCAGTTGAGGAAGAAGAGGAGCGAGGTTGCTGGGCGGCACCACATTGCCTAAGTCTCCCATGAACTCTGTATTACCTATAAAGGGGGTTGGCAGACTGTTGACCCTGGAACTGCTGCTTTCCACAAAAGGAGGAGCTGCAGCCAAACCCCCAAACCTACGAAAAGGTCTATAGGTCGAGGAGAGTGACTGGAGACCTAAAGATTAGCCATGGCTTTGCACCCCTTGAATCTTTCAAACTGAGTCAGCTTTCTCTCCAAACAGTGTGGACCCGTCAAATGGGAGATCTATCAAGGTGGATTGTACATCAGGGGAAAACCCCGATCCTCTAAGCCACGCATGTCTCCTGCTAGCCACCGATGCACCCATGGCTTTGGCAACAGAGCCCGCTGTGTCGAGGCCCAATTGGATGACTTGTTTAGCAGCTACCTGACTGTCCTGCAGCAGCTCCTTAAAAGGTTCCTGCACATCTTGCGGCAGCTTGGGACCACCTCCTTAGCTGAGTCCATCAGTACATGGATATATCTGCCCAACACACATGTAGCATTAACAGATTTCAAAGCCATGCTACATGATGAAAACACCTTCTTAGCAGTCTGTTCCATGCGTTTCGATTCCCTATCTTCAGGCATTGTAGGGAAGGAACCAGGACCCGTTTTAGAAGAAGAGGAAGCCCATACTACCAGACTCTCAAGCATTGGATGCTGGCTAAGGAATTGGGGGGTCACCCGGCGCAGCCCTATACCGTCTGGCAAAAACCTTGTAAACACCAGTGGTAGACACAGGCTTCCGCCACAGATCCAGAACCAGCTCCGACAAAGCCTTGTTAAATGGCAGCAAAGGTTCAGATGTAGCAGAGGAGGAGTGGAGAACCTCAGTCAGGAAGCTGGACTACAGCTCCTATGTGGTCATTTCATAAGGCCAGCAGCCTTCCTGATCACACCATGATAAGTGGTAACTACTTCAGTAGAGACATTGCTTCGACTTGATATTTAAAAGTACTCACCAAGCCTTAACCTCCCCTTTTTTTACATGTAAGTCACCCCTAAGGTAGGCCCTAGGTAACCCATAGGCAGGGTGCTATGTAGGTGAAAGGAAGGACATGTAAATGTGTTTTATATGTCCTGGTAGTGGAAAACTCCTAAATTCGTTTTCTACTACTGTGAGGTATGCTCCTTTCATAGGATAGCATTAGGGCTACCTTCATATACTGTTTGAATGGTAGATTCTGATCAGAAAGGGGTAACCAGGTCATATTTAGCATGGCCAGAATGGTAATAGAAAATCCTGCTTATTGGTGAGGTTGGATTTTATGTTATGTTAGAAATGGGGTCTCTAGTTGGCAGCCGGTTTGCACTCTGTCCAAGTAGGGACCCTCACTCTAGTCAGGTTCAGGGAGATACCCGCTCAGATAACCCCTACTCACCCCCTTAGTAGCTTGGCATGAGCAGTCAGGCTTATCTGAGAAGCAATGTGTAAAGCATTTGCCCATAACACACAGTAATAAGTGAAAACACTACAAAAGGACACCACACCAGTTTTAGAAAAATAGCCAATATTTATCTATATAAAACAAGACCAGCGCGGCTCCGTGCGGCGTCAACAAGTCACGGTGCAGGCCAGTGGCATCATTGGCAGCGTCGCAGTGGTTTCTCCTCTTGAACAGCACAAAACACAGTTCCCAGTGCTGCAGGTCGAGGAAATTGAAGTCTTTGGTGTCCCCGAGTCTTCAAAGAGGAGGTAACCTCTACTCCAAGCCCTTTTAGAACTTTCTGATGCAGGACACACAGCAAAGTTCACCCTTTGCACTCCTTTCAGGCAGAAGCAGTAACTGCAGGCCAGTCCAACAAAGCAACACCACAAAGGGGCAGTACTCCTCCTTCAGCTCTTCTCTTCTCCTGGGCAGAGGTTCCTCTTGATTCCAGAAAGATCCTAAATGTCTGGGGTTTTGGGTCCTCTTCTTATATCCCTTTCTGCCCTTGAAGTTGGCAAACTTAAAAGCAAAGTCTCAAGTGTTTGCAAGATTTTTCCTTGTCCAGGCCAGGCCCCAGACACACACCATGGGGTTGGAGACTGCACTGTGTGAAGGCAGGCACAGTCCTTTCAGGTGCAAGCGACCACTCCTCCCTCCACTGTAGCACAGATGGCTCATCAGAGGACAGGTGTAAACAGCTCAACTTGCACACTGACCCAGACGGGGAATCCACAAACAGGCAAAATCACAGAATGGTTTAAGCAAGGAAATCCCTACTTTCTAAAAGTGGCCTTTTCAAACTCACAATCCAAAAACCAACTTCATTAAAAGATGTATTTTTAAATTGTGAGTTCAGAGACCCTAAACTCCTTATTTCTATATGCTCTCAAAGGGAAGCTGTGCTTTAAAGTGATTTAAAGGTAGCCCTAATGTTTACCTATGAGAGAGATAGGCCTTGCAACAGTGAAACCCAAGTTTGGCAGTATTTCACTGTTAGGACATGTAAAACACACCAGTACATGTCCTACCTTTTAAATACAATGCACCCTGCCCATGGGGCTACCTAGGGCCTACTTTAGGGGTGCCTTACATGTACAAAAGGGGATGGTTTGGGCCTGGCAAGCGGGTGCGCTTGCCAGGCCGAATTGGCAATTTAAAACTACCCACACAGACACTACAGTGGCAGGTCAGAGCCATGTTTCCAAGGCTATTTATGTGGGTGGCACAATCTGTGCTGCAGGCCCAGTAGTAGCATTTGATTTACAGACCCTTGGCACCTTTGGGGCACTTTACTAGGTACTTACCAGTAAATTAACTATGCCAATTATGGATAAACCAATCAACAGTACAATTTACCTAAGGGAGCAAGTGCACTTTAGCACTAATCAGCAGTGGTAAAATGCGCAGAGACAATAAACCAGCAAAAACAGAGTCCAGTAAACCATAAAAACAGGAGGTCAGAAGGCAAAAAGACAGGGGAAACACGCCAAAAAGCTGCCAGGTCTAACATATTACTATTTTAGAAATGCCACTTTTAGAAAGTGAGCACTTCTCTGCACTTAAAATCCATCTGTGCCTTACAGCCTAACTCCAATCAACATCTGAGTTGAGTTGGTTGACAGCTTCCTTGTGCATTTCACCCAGACAACCACAAACATAGGACACTCAGTCGCACCTGCACTCATCACTTACATTTCAAAGGCTAGTGGCCTGCCCTTACACAATGGACTGCCAAACCTCCTTCTGGGACCCTGGCAGGCAGACCTGTACCGAAAGGGGAACTTGTGCGCTTCAAAACCACTCTTTGAAGTCTCCCCCACTTCAAATGCATTTTTGAGTATATAAACTAGGTCCCACTAACTCAGACACTTCTGGACCTGAACCTGCAACCTATCAAGAAGAACTGCCTAGCTGCCCAAAGGACTCCTGCCCTGCTGACCTCTGACTTTGCTGAGAAGTGCTCTCCAATGGCTTGGATTGAGCATCCCTCATGTTTTCACAGGGCAAAAAAGACTTAGGGGGTCATTACAACCCTGGCGGACGGTGTTAAAGCGGCGGTAAGACCGCCAACAGGCTGGCGGTCTTTTTTTTTAGTATTATGACCATGGCGGTTACCGCCATGGTCATCCGCCGCTTTCTCCGTTTCCGCCCGCCAGGGTCTCCAGCCCGGCGGCCGTCACAATACCGCCGCCAGTATTTTGACCCGGCTTACCGCAGTGGATTTCCAGCGGTAGGAACCGCCATGAAATCCATGGCGGTAAGCACTATCAGTGGCAGGAAATTCCTTCACTGGCACTGATAGGGGTCTCCCCCACCCCTCCAAAGGTGGCAGGGCCCCCCTCCCCACCCCGACCCCGACATTACCTTACACATACACACCCGACACGCACGCAGACACCACCAACACACATACACGCACACACACCGACATACATGCCAACATCCACACACACAGTCAGACACGCACACCCACATTGAAACATACAGGTACACATCCATACAGTCATACCTACAGACATACACGCACTCATTCCCAAAACACGCAACACCCCCGCAAGCATACACGCACTCACACACCCCCTCTACATACACAGATGCACACCCCCATGCACCCACACAACACCCCCCTCCCCTAACGGACGATCGACTTACCTGTTCCGTCGATCCGCCGGGAGGGGACGGGAGCCATGGGGGCAGCTCCGCCGACGCCACACCGCCAACAGAACACCGCCGCGAAGAATCACAGGACGTGATTCGCTGGGCGGTGTTCTGTTGGCGTGGAGCAACCTCCACTTCCCCGCCACCCGCAGTATGGCTGTTGGTGGCTCTCCGTCTGAAAAACGACAGAGGGCAGCCAACGGTCATAATACGCCGAGCGGCAAATCGCCACTACTGGAGGTCTTCCGCACGTCGGTCCCTCGGCGGTCTTGTTAAAAGACCGTCGAGGTTGTAATGACCCCCTTAATCTCTTCAGGAAATTCCCTGTGCACCAAAAAGTAACGCACAGCCTACCGGAAACGACACACAGCCTGCTTTGTGACTGAGAAATCGCTGCACAGCCGAACCAGAACGACGCAGACCGACTTCCTGAGTGGAAATTCGACGCAGCGCCTGACTTGCAACAGAAAATTAAACGCACTACCTTACCGGATCGACACTCAGCCGAACCGGAACGACGCAGCCAATACCCCGGGTGAAAATTGACGCAGTGCCTGCCGTGCGACAGAAAATTTTAAGCATCACCCTCCCTGATTGACGTAATGCCTGTGACTTCTTCCAGTGCGCCCAGGATTTACCTGCTTCGTCCCTGGGTGTCAAAAAGATCCCCGCATCGCAGTGAGGAACCAAGAATGTGCGCCAAAAAACGATGCAAGCCCCTTGCAGCGTTGAAAGAAACGAAGCAACGTCTGTGCAACGCACACCTTATTTTTCCACGCATCTCCTCCTCTGCGGTCTCCGTGCGTGTTAATTTTGGCGCAAACCAGGTACTTTGCGTACTCAAGAGACAACTGTCGATTTCTAAGATTTAAGACTCTTTTGAAACCTGCAAAAGTGATATTTCAACTTGTGTTATTGAATCTTTATTGTTTTGACCTTATTTTATTCAGATAAATATAAAATATTTTTCTAAACCTGTGTGGTGTATTTTTGTGGTGTTTTCACTGTGTTACTGTATGATTTATTGCAGAAATACTTTATAGATTTCCTTTTAAGTTAGGCCTGACTGCTCAGCGCCCAGCTACCAGAGGGTGGGCACAAGATAATTTGGATTGTGTGTGACTTACTCTGACTAGGACTGTGGTCTCTACTTGGACAAGGGTGTATACCTCCGCCAACTAAAGACCCCATTTCTAACAACATACAATGGGTTTCTAACACTATGTGAAACACAAACACTTTTCAAGAACTACATCAAGGCAAACTTACCAGATCCTGCTGAAACTGTTAATCACCAATAAATAATGTTTTTTTTCCTTTTAGGGAAGTAAGGGACACAATTTTATTATACCTTCTAATGTCCAAAGTAAAACAATTTGTGAAAAATAGTTACTGTTTCACTTTGGATAAAGATGTGTGCATTTACATACTTCAGGTGATGAAAAGTAAACTTATTTTATTCTACATATTACAATTATACTGAAGACTTGATATTCAATTTTGCTTTTATTCCTTGGACTCCTAGAATCACCTCTTTCCATCAAGAACAGTAATTTACTTTAGATATATATAATAGACGTGTCTCCCTTGCGGTATAAGATTCAAGACAAAAGACCTCGGGAAGAAAAGTAGAATGTTTGGGAATGTTCTATACTCATAGCCACTTGAAATATCTGCTGTTCTGAAAATAGTGCCTGTGGTGTAACAAGAATGAGCTTGAATAATGAAGCAAAGCATTTTCATAACAAAGAAGCTTGTGTAATGTCCACCTCTTTTGAATAATATTTAATTCTTTCAGAATTTTGTCATGCTGCAGATAAAAGCCATTCTCCATTTCATCGACTGATGATGATAATAATATGGTCTATTTAAATGTTTCAACTTAACAGAACCAATTTTACTCTCAATACAGCATTCAGTAACTGAAAGGTTGCCCATTAACCCTTGCAAAGTGTCTGCCACTGCTCTGTATCATATGTAGAGCAGCGAGGTGTGTTTAGCAACTTTTGATTTGTTAGTGAAAGAAATAAACATTTTTGTTGACATCTACAAATTATGCAGCAGATAGAGGAATATTTTGCAAATGCAGAAAACGCATGTCTATGTGGAAAACTCTTTGACTGCAGAACCTTGTTTTTCCAGTGGCCCTGATAATGGTGCAAAGCTTGTGGAATATACCAAATTTAACCCGTTTAGTGCGGGCATCGGCCACACTACCTCCCTGGTGCGGGTCACAACCGAGGGCCAGGAAACCCCACTAGACACCAGGGATTTCATTCGAGGAGGGGGTAGGGGAGTGGGATCTTGGGGGTGTCGGCCCCCTCAGCAAATGGGCCTTATTCAAGGTAGACGTCCCCTAGGGGGGCGCGATCGCGCCCCTCCCCCCTTTGAGGGGCTAAATAAAAAATAAAAAAAGACTGTGGGGGCAATATGGCCCCCAAGGAACCCATACAACTACTACAAAAATATATAGATCTATATAAATATAGATCTAGATAGATATATCTATGTAGACGAATCTGCAGCAGAACATGCCATGAACAGATGTACACTGGGTAAGTGACATTTTCCATAAATATTTATATATATATATATATATATATATATATATATATATATATATATATATATATATATATATATATATAAGCCATTGTTGCACCTTTTTCCCTTGTACAATGTGCTTTGGGAGTAACTAAAAGCTGTCTTTTTGCTTTAATATAGCATGTTTGGATGCACCTTACAATCCATCGTGCTAAGCCTTGTTTTGATATAGGGTTACCTGTATGAGGTTTTTGGAAAGCTACAAATAGTGGTTTAGTCTTTCTAAATGGTTTAGTTCTGTCTCATTAGTACATTAAAGCTCTTTTGATGTCTAATGTATGTAGAGCTCTTTCTGCCACAGAATCTGGCTGTGGGAAGAAGACTGGCAGTTCCACCGTTTGATTTATATGAAATGGTGGCACAACTTTAGGTATAAATTTAGGATTTGTTTTTAGTACAACCTTATGTTTGTGCACTTGGAAGCAAGGTTCTTCAAGAGTAAAGGCTTGGATTTCACTTACTCTTCGTAAGGAAGTAATTGCCACTAGGAAGGCAACTTTCCATGTTAGAAATTGAATTTCACACGAGTGCATAGGCTCAAATGGAGGTCCCATAAGTCTTGTAAGCACTATATTTAGATTCCAAGAAGGAACTGGTGGAGTTCTGGGTGGAATGATGCGTTTTAAACCTTCCATGAAAGCTTTAATGACAGGAACTCTAAATATAGAGCTATGTTTTGTATTTTGCATACAATATCTTGTATTGATGCTGTAAGAGGGTCTATGTTTTTAGATTGACAGTAATATACAAATGTTTTCCATTTGTGTGCATAGCACTGTCTAGTAGTAGGTTTTCTTGCTTGCTTAATAACTTCCATACATTCTGATGGGAGTTGTAAATATCCAAACTCTATGACTTCAGGAGCTAAATTGCTAGATTGAGGGTGCTCGGATTTGGATGCCTGATTTGGCCTCTGTTTTGTGTCAACGGTTCTGGTCTGGATGGGAGTTTGGTGTGTGGTACTACTGACAGATCTAATAATGTTGTGTACCACGGTTGATGTGCCCATGTTGGTGCTATGACTATCATGTTGAGTGAAGTTTGATGCAACTTGGTGACTAGAAACGGAAGGAGCGGGAGAAGGGGAAAAGCGTATGCAAATATCCCTGACCAATTGATCCATAGAGCATTCCCCTTGGATAGGGGATGTGGGTGTCTGGATGCAAAGTTTTGGCATTTTGTGTTTTCCCTTGTTGAGAACAGGTTTATGTTTGGTGTTCCCCACTTTTGGAAAGTATTTTTGAAGTACTTGCGGATGAATCTCCCATCCATTTCTGCTGAGGATATCTGCCAACTGATTGTCTATCCCTGGAATGTATTGTGCTAACAGATGAATTTGGTTGTGGATTGCCCATTTCCAAATTTGCTGGGCTTAAAGGGAGAGCTGGGATGAAGGTGTCCCCCCTTTGTTTGTTGAGATAATACATGGTTGTCATGTTGTCCGTTTTGATAAGGACTTTCTCCTGTGTGAGAAGAGGTTGAAAGGCTTTGAGTGTTAGAAAGACAGCTAATACCTCCAAATGGTTTATGTGCAGCTGTCTGTGTTTGACATCCCATTGCCCTTGAATGTTGTGATTGTTTAGGTGAGCTCCCCAACCAATCATTGATGCATGTGTTGTAATTATGCAAAACAAAAGGATGATGGACGGAGTGCTGAACAATGCAAACACTCACCCCCAGTCACAGATCTGGGTATAACCTGGGTATAATCCATCGTTGTGTTGTAATTATGGTCTGAGGCACAGGGTCTTGAAATGGTCGCCCTTTGCTTAGATTTGTGGAACCCCACCACTGAAGGGACATATATGTTTGGCGGTCTATCAACACTAGATCTTGAAGTTGACGTGTGCCTGTGACCACTGTTATGCAAGGCACTGATGTAAGGCCCGCATGTTTAGTCTTGCGCGTGGAACAATTGCAATACATGATGCCATCATTCCTAAAATGTTCATGACAAATCTGACAGTGTATTGTTGTTTTGTTAGTATTTGTGCAATTATATTTTGGAAAGCATGTATCCTTTGTGTATTTTGATATGCTAGAGCTTGTTGACTATTTAGTATTACACCCAAATATTGTTGTATTCGTGCAGGTTGAAGATGTGATTTTTGGTAGTTTATTGAAAAGCCTAGTGTATGTAAGGTTTGTATTACATAATGCGTACGATTTTGGCATTGTGTATGACTGCTTGATTTTATTAGCCAATCGTCTAGATATGGAAAGACATGTATATGTTGTCTTCTTAGGTAGGCTGCTACTACTGCCAAGCACTTTGTGAATACCCTTGGCGCTGTTGTTATTCCAAAGGGTAACACTTTGAATTGGTAGTGTTTTCCCTGAATGACAAACCTGAGATATTTTCTGTGTGCAGGATGGATGGGTTTGTGAAAATACGCATCTTTGAGGTCTAAGGCTGTCATGAAATCTTGTTTTTGTAGTAGTGGGATGACATCCTGTAAAGTTAACATGTGAAATTGTTCTGACAGGATGTAAAGATTGAGGGGCCTGAGGTCTAATATTGGCCTATGGGTGCCATCTTTTTGGGGAATTCGAAAGTATAGTGAATAAAATCCTGTTCCTATTTGAGACTGTGGAACCAATTCTATTGCTTGTCTGAGTAGTAGAGAATGGACCTCTTCTTGTGTGTTCTGTGGGTAGTTTGTGTAACCTTGGTGGAATATTTGGAGGAGTGTTTATCAATTCCAGGCAATAGCCATTGCGGATAATTGACAGCACCCAGTTGTCTGTGGTAATATTTTGCCAATTTGTGTGGAACTGCTGTAGTCTTTCCCCAACAGGAAAGGTGCGGAGTGGAAGGGAATGAGGGAAGTCACTGTTTTGGGTGTTGTGGAGGCTGCTTAGAGGCCTGAAACTTCCCTCTATTTTTGGGGTATTGCCATCTATATGTGCCCCTAAAACTACCACGTTGGTATTGCGGTTGGTAGGTTGGCTTTGTCTGCGAGGTGGATGCCTCTGAGGGCTGTGGTCTAAAAGCACCTCCAAACTGAGGTTTACGAAAGGACCCCCTATATGGTGTAGAGTAGAGTGTACCCATTGCCTTTGCTGTGTCAGAGTCCTTTCGCAATTTTTCTATGGCTGTGTCTACTTCTGGCCCAAAAATATGTTTTTTGTCGAACGGCATGTTCAACACAGCCTGCTGTATTTCTGGCTTGAATCCAGAAGATCTGAGCCATGCATGTCTGCGTTTAGTGATTGCAGTGTTGACACCCCTAGCAGCAGTATCTGCTGCATCTAGTGCAGATCTTATTTGATTGTTTCTAATGGCTTGCCCTTCCTCCACTACTTGTTGAGCCCTTTTCTGGTGTTCTTTGGAGAGATGCTGTATTATGTCTTGCATCTCGTCCCAATGGGCTCTGGCACAGCGAGCTAATAGTGCTTGGGAGTTGGCTATCCTCCACTGATTTGCTGCCTGGGACGCAACTCTTTTCCCTGCAGCATCAGATTTCCTGCTCTCTTTATCAGGAGGGGGTGCATCTCCTGATGACTGACTATTTGCTCTTTTCCTGGCAGTATTAACTACCACAGAATCAGGCGGTACCTAATGGGTGATATAATCAGGGTCAGAGGGTGCAGGTTTATATTTCTTCTCTATCCTAGGTGTTATGATGCAAGCCTTAACTGGTTCACTAAAGATCTGATCCGCATGTTTTACCATGCCTGAGAGCATGGGGAGGCATTGATACCTAGAATGTGTTGAGGACAGAGTGCTAAATAAGAAATCCTCTTCTAGGGGCTCTGTATGCATTGTAACACCATGATATGCCGCAGCCCTAGCTATAACTTGATTATAGACAGTACTATCCTCAGGTGGTGATGGTTTTGAGGGATAGCTGCCTGGATCGTTACTTGGGATGGGATCAGGGTCATAAAGATCCCATGGATCCACATTGTCCTGTTGTGAATCGTAAGAATGAGTGGGTGACTGCACCGGTGTAGGGCTGATTGGAGGAGAGGTAGGTAGGTGTGGAGAATGAGGAGGAGATTGAGGAGGTGGTAGTTTCTCCTTCTGCTTTGGCACTTTAGCTAGAGGCTGCATAGTGTTCAATTCCTCCTGAAAAGCTAGCTTCCTCTTTGTTTTTAAAGGTGGTGCTGTCAGGATTCTCCCTGTTTCCTTATGGATGTGGATCCTGGATTGCCTTTCATCCATAATTTCTAGAATTGGTTGTACCTCTAATTCCTCTTCAGAGGTTGTGTGGCTTTCTTTAAGTCTCTTTGAAAGTCCATGTTCCTCTGTGTAAGTTGGCCTTTTTGGTTCCGAAGTGTGCTTTTTCAGGATCGAAAAAGATGAAGAGGATGAAGGTTTCGGCTCTGAAAATGGTTTTCTAATTTTCCACTCCAAAATGTGGTGTGTAGTGGCGTCGGAAACGGAGTTCTTTGTTGTCTTCGATGTTTTCGGAGGAGTGGCCTTATTTGGTGCCGAACTGGGAGGTTGGTCACCGACAGTCTTTTTCCGGGCCGAGCCATGGCCTTCCGGCAGCGGCGTACCCAAGGCCTTGTGTTTTTTATTTTGTGAGGGTGCAGGAGCAGACTTACTCGCATGTTGTCCTGCTGTAACTGGTCTGTCTTCGCCTGATTCCTGTTCGGACTCGGAATCTCGAACCGAGACTGCAGTCTGCATCAACTCTTCCTCTTCCACGTCAAGATGTTCCCTGCTCCTCGACGCCATTTCGAGCCTTCTTGCTCTTCTGTGAGTCTTTTTCAATCGTAAGGATTGCCAGGCCTCGCAGTTTTCTTCCTGATGGCTTGGGGAAAGGCAGAGATTGCAAACCAGATGCTGGTCTGTATGCGGTACTTCGCGTGGCACAGAGGCCAAAATCTGAATGGAGTCCAGTCCATGAGGCTTCCACGTGGTCGGACCGAATAGGCCCGAGTTGGGCGCGCGCGCCCCGAAGGAAGAATAAAGTTGTTTTCCCGAAGGTAGTGCTGTATCGATGGAAGAATATGAACCCGAACGATACAATACAGACGAAAAAAGAGTTTTCCAATGTTTTCCAAATCAAAATCTCGGAGCGAAAGGAAACACGTCCGAACCAGATAGCGGAAAGAAAAAATTCTAACAATGGAGTCGATACCCATGTGCAATGGAACCGAAGAGGAGGAGTCACTCGATCCTGTGATTCGAAAAGACCTCTTTGAAGAAAAACAACTTGTAACACTCCGAGCCCAACTCTAGATGGTGGACTAATGCATAGCATGGGTATCTGCAGCTACACATGCCATCGAATATATACATATTGAAAATGTCACTTACCCAGTGTACATCTGTTCGTGGCATCAGTCGCTGTAGATTCGCATGTTTTGCAATAGCTCGCCATCTGGTGTTGGGCCGGAGTGTTACAAGTTGTATTTCTTCGAAGAAGTCTTTCGAGTCACGGGACCGAGTGACTCCTCCTTTTGTCTCCATTGCGCATGGGCGTCGACTCCATCTTCGATTGTTTTTCCCCGCAGAGGGTGAGGTAGGAGTTGAATTGTAGTAATAGTGCCCATGCAATGGAGTGACTAAGTACGTACCTATTTAAGGTTGAGATGATACATATACAAATAGTTGAAGGTAACTTCCAAACTGCTACAGGCTCCCGGGGAGGCGGGTGGGCACATGCGAATCTACAGCGACTGATGCCACGAACAGATGTACACTGGGTAAGTGACATTTTCAGTTCGATGGCATCTGTCGCTGTAGATACGCATGTTTTGCATAGACTAGTAAGCAGTTATCTCCCCAAAAGCGGTGGCTCAGCCTGTAGGAGTGGAAGTAGTTTGAAATAATGTTCTTAATACGGCTTGACCTACTGTGGCTTGTTGTGCGGATAACACATCTACACAGTAGTGCTTGGTGAATGTGTGAGGCGTAGACCATGTGGCTGCCTTACATATTTCTTGCATTGGGATGTTTCCTAGAAAGGCCATGGTAGCACCCTTCTTTCTGGTTGAGTGTGCCCTTGGTGTAATGGGCAGCTGTCGTTTAGCTTTAAGGTAGCAGATTTGGATGCATTTAACTATCCATCTGGCTATACCTTGTTTTGATATTGGGTTTCCTGCATGAGGTTTTTGAAATGCAATAAATAGTTGTTTAGTCTTTCTGATGTTCTTTGTTCTGTCAATGTAATACATTAATGCTCTTTTGACATCTAATGTATGTAGTGCCCTTTCAGCTACGGTATCTGGCTGTGGAAAGAACACTGGAAGTTCCACTGTTTGATTTAGATGGAACGGTGAAATAACCTTTGGCAAAAATTTAGGATTAGTCCTTAGGACGACCTTATTCTTGTGTAGTTGTATAAAAGGTTCTTGTATTGTAAACGCCTGAATCTCGCTTACTCTTCTTAGGGAAGTAATGGCGATGAGAAATGCAACCTTCCAGGTTAGGAACTGTATTTCGCAGGAGTGCATGGGTTCAAAAGGTGGACCCATAAGTCTAGTTAGGACAACATTTAGGTTCCATGAAGGAACAGGTGGTGTTCTTGGTGGTATAATTCTCCTAAGGCCCTCCATGAATGCTTTAATGACTGGTATCTTATATAGGGAAGTTGAATAGGTAGTCTGCAGGTATGCAGATATTGCTGCAAGGTGTATTTTAATGGAAGAGAAAGCCAGGTTAGATTTTTGTAAGTGAAGCAAGTAGCCCACTACATGTTCTGGAGTTGTGTGTAAAGGTTGTATTTGATTAATATGGCAGTAGCAAACAAACCTCTTCCATTTACTTGCATAGCAGTGCCTGGTGGATGGCCTTCTGGCTTGCTTTATGACTTCCATACATTCTTGGGTAAGTTGTAAGTGCCCGAATTCTAGGATCTCAGGAGCCAGATTGCTAGATTCAGCGATGCTGGATCTGGGTGTCTGATCTTTTGGTTGTGTTGTGTCAACAGATCTGGCCTGTTGGGCAATTTGATGTAGGGTACTACTGATAGGTCTAGCAGCGTTGTGTACCATGGTTGCCTTGCCCAAGTTGGTGCTATCAATATGAGTTTGAGTTTGTTTTGACTGAGTTTGTTTACCAGGTAAGGAAGGAGAGGGAGAGGAGGAAAAGCGTAAGCAAATATCCCTGACCAGTTCATCCATAGGGCATTGCCTAGGGACTGTTTGTGTGGGTATCTGGATGCGAAGTTTTGGCATTTTGCGTTCTCCTTCGTCGCAAACAAGTCTATTTGAGGTGTTCCCCAGAGTTTGAAATAGGTGTTCAGAATTTGGGGGTGAATTTCCCATTCGTGGACCTGTTGGTGATCTCGAGAGAGGTTGTCTGCGAGTTGATTTTGGATCCCTGGTATAAATTGTGCTATTAGGCGAATTTGGTTGTGAATTGCCCAACGCCAAATTTTTTGTGCTAGCAGGCTTAACTGCGTGGAGTGTCCCCCCCCTTGCTTGTTTAGATAATACATTGTTGTCATGTTGTCTGTCTTGACGAGAATGTATTTGTGAACTATTATTGGTTGGAAAGCTTTTAGTGCTTGAAAAACTGCTAGTAGTTCTAGGTGATTTATATGCAGTTTTGTTTGATGTACGTTCCATTGTCCTTGTATGCTGTGTTGATCGAGGTGTGCTCCCCACCCTGTCATGGAAGCATCTGTTGTTATTACGTATTGTGGCACTGGGTCTTGGAAAGGCCGCCCCTTGTTTAAATTTATGTTGTTCCACCACAGAAGCGAGAGGTAAGTTTGTCGGTCTATTAACACCAGATCTAGAAGATGACCCTGTGCTTGAGACCACTGTGATGCTAGGCACTGTTGTAAGGGCCTCATGTGCAGTCTTGCGTTTGGGACAATGGCTATGCATGAAGACATCATGCCTAGGAGTTGTAATATCATCTTTGCTTGTATCTTTTGTGTTGGATACATGCGTTGTATGATGGTGTTGAAATTTTGAATTGTTTGGGGACTTGGAGTGGCTACTCCTTTTGTTGTGTCTATTATGGCTCCTAGGTATTGTTGTACCTTTCACGGCAGAATGTTGGATTTCGTGAAGTTGACGGTGAACCCTAGTTTGAAGAGGGTTTGTATGATCTGATTTGTGTGATTTGAGCACTCTATTAACGAATGGGCCTTGATTAGCCAGTCGTCTAGATATGGGAACACATGTATTTGCTGCCTTCTGATGTGTGCAGCGACTACCGCTAGACATTTGGTAAAGACTCTTGGTGCGGTTGTTAATCCGAAAGGCAGTACCTTGAATTGGTAATGTATTCCTTTGAATACAAACCTTAGGTATTTCCTGTGCGATGGGTGTATTGGTATATGGAAATACGCGTCCTTGAGGTCTAAAGTTGACATGTAGTCGTGTAGTTTTAGCAATGGTAATACTTCTTGTAGTGTGACCATGTGAAAGTGGTCTGGTTTGATGAATGTGTTCACTATTCTGAGGTCTAGGATTGGTCTCAGCGTTTTGTCCTTCTTTGGTATCAGAAAGTACAGTGAGTAAACTCCTGTGTTTATTTGTGTGTTTGGCACTAATTCGATTGCATTCTTTTGCAATAGTGCCTGCACTTCTATCTCCAGGAGATTGGAATGATGTTTTGTCAAATTTTGTGCTTTTGGTGGTATGTTTGGAGGGAATTGTAGAAATTCTATGCAATAACCATGTTGGATAATTGCTAGAACCCAAGTGTCTGTAGTGATTTCCTCCCATGCTTTGTAATAATGACTTATTCTTCCCCCCACTGGTGTTGTGTGGAGGGGGTGAGTGACATGTGAGTCACTGCTTAGTAGTAGGGGTTTTGGGGCTTTGAAATTTTCCTCTATTCCTAGGGAATTGCCCTCCTCTATATTGTCCCCGAAAACCTCCTCTGTACTGTCCCTGGTAACTGGACGGTGTTGCCTGTGAGGTGCTGGCTTGTGTGCTTTGACCCCGAAACCCCCCTCTAAAGGGTGTTTTACGGAATGTGCTGTAATTCCCTCTGCTCTGCGGGGAGTAGAGTGCGCCCATGGCTTTAGCAGTGTCCGTGTCTTTTTTGAGTTTCTCAATCGCTGTGTCCACTTCTGGACCGAACAGCTCTTTTTCGTTAAAAGGCATATTGAGAACTGCTTGCTGAATCTCTGGTTTAAATCCAGACGTTCGGAGCCATGCATGCCTTCTGATAGTTACGGATGTATTAATTGTCCGTGCAGCTGTATCTGCAGCGTCCATGGAGGAGCGGATTTGGTTGTTGGAAATGGTCTGTCCCTCCTCAACCACTTGTTTTGCCCTATTTTGTAGGTCCTTGGGCAGATGGTCAATGAGATGTTGCATCTCATCCCAATGGGCTCTGTCATAGCACGCAAGTAGTGCCTGGGAGTTAGCGATGCACCACTGGTTTGCAGCTTGTGCTGCGACTCTTTTACCAGCTGCATCGAACTTGCGGCTTTCTTTGTCTGGGGGTGGTGCATCTCCAGATGTGTGGGAGTTGGCCCTTTTCCTAGCTGCTCCTACAACGACAGAGTCTGGTGGCAGCTGTGTAGTGATGAAAGCCGGGTCTGTAGGAGGCGCCTTATACTTTTTTTCCACTCTTGGTGTGATTGCCCTACTTTTGACCGGCTCCTTAAAGATTTCTTTTGCGTGCCGGAGCATACCAGGGAGCATAGGCAGGCTTTGGTAGGAGCTGTGGGTGGAGGAGAGTGTGTTGAATAAAAAGTCATCCTCGACCTGTTCTGAGTGGAGGCTTACATTGTGAAATTGTGCTGCTCTAGCCACCACTTGAGAATACGCAGTGCTGTCCTCTGGTGGAGATGGCTTCGTAGGGTATGCCTCCGGACTGTTATCTGACACTGGGGCGTCGTATAAGTCCCATGCGTCTTGATCTTGGTCACCCTGGCTCATGGTGGTGTGAGCTGGGGAATGTGATGGAGTTTGTGCTGGTGAGACGTGAATCACAGGTGGAGGAGAGGGTGGTGGGGTAACTTTTTTCACCACTTTTGTTTGTGGTGTTTGTTCAGTTTGGAACTCCAATCTTCTCTTTCTTCTAATAGGGGGAAGGGTGCTTATTTTTCCTGTCCCCTGCTGTATGAAAATACGCTTTTGCGTATGGTCTACATCCGTTGAGTGTAATTCTTCCTCAAACCTATGCTTTTGCATTTGGGAGGTTAGCGAGTGCTCTTCTGTATAAGAGCCTGAAACTGGGTCGATTGCAGTTTGTTTCGGCACCGAAACCCTGTCTGCATCTTTTTTCGGCTCCGAGGTGACTTTTTTCTTTTTCGGGGCCGAAACCTCTCGGCGTCGATCTTCTTCGGTGCCGCTGTCTCGGCGTCGAGCCGTGTCTACACCGGTATCTCGGTGTCGATGCTTGTCTCCAGCACTTTCTCGGTCCCGAGAAGGCTGCGTGCCGGTGTCTCGACCGGAGTCGGACGATCTCGGCACTGTTTGGGCCTTTTTCGGTGCCGACGGTCGGTCACCGAATTTATGGGTCGAGCCATGGCCTGGTGGCAGTGGCGTCCCCTGGGCCTTGTAAATCTTCTTCTGAGTGGTTTTCGACGTTCTACTCACGGTTTGTGTATCGTCGAATCCTTCGGAGTCCGATTCTTGGATCGAAAAGGATCCCTCCTCTTCTTGTTCCTCGAACTCCCGGTGGGCTGTCGGCGCGGACGCCATCTGAAGTCTTCTGGCTCGACGGTCTCGGAGAGTTTTTCGGGACCGGAACGCACGACAGGCCTCGCAGGTGTCTTCGCTGTGCTCAGGTGACAGGCACAGGTTGCAGACCAAGTGTTGGTCTGTATAGGGGTATTTATTGTGGCATTTGGGACAGAAACGGAACGGGGTCCGTTCCATCGGCGTTCTTCTGCACGCGGTCGGGCCGACCAGGCCCCGACGGGGGATCGAAAAAATTACCCCGAAGGGCACCGGAGCTCTTCGATCTTAGACGCGGTGTTGAATCTAACTACGCCGACCCCGAACGCAACAATACCGATGAAAATCTTCTGAAATTAGCTATTTTTCCGTTCCGAAACTCGGAGCGACAGGAACACGTCCGAACCCGATGGCGGAAAAAAAACAATCGAAGATGGAGTCGACGCCCATGCGCAATGGAGACAAAAGGAGGAGTCACTCGGTCCCGTGACTCGAAAGACTTCTTCGAAGAAAAACAACTTGTAACACTCCGGCCCAACACCAGATGGCGAGCTATTGCAAAACATGCGTATCTACAGCGACAGATGCCATCGAACATATATATATATATATAAAATATATATAGATCACTTTTGTCAATGCATGTGTGGTTTCCCTGGGGGCTGCGATCGGCCCCCAGGAAAACCAGGCCCACATATAAAAGATTTATATAGAAATATATACATACATATATATATATATATATATATATATGGAAAATGTCACTTACCCAGTGTACATCTGTTCGTGGCATTAGTCGCTGCAGATTCACATGCTGTGCACATCCCGCCATCTGGTGTTGGGCTCGGAGTGTTACAAGTTGTTTTTCTTCGAAGAAGTCTTTTCGAGTCACGAGATCGAGGGACTCCTCCCATTTCGGCTCCATTGCGCATGGGCGTCGACTCCATCTTAGATTGTTTTCCCCCGCAGAGGGTGAGGTAGGAGTTGTATATGCTAGTAATAGTGCCCATGCAATGGAGTGAATACGTATGTACATAATGTAGTTTAAAGTAATATATATATTTACAAATATACAGATGTTCATGATCTACTTCTAAACGGCTACAGGCTCCCAGGGAGGCGGGTGGGCGCATGTGAATCTGCAGCGAATAATGCCACGAACAGATGTACACTGGGTAAGTGACATTTTCCGTTCGGTGGCATGTGTAGCTGCAGATACACATGCTGTGCATAGACTAGTAAGCAGTTATCTCCCCAAAAGCGGTGGTTCAGCCTGTAGGAGTTGAAGTTGTCTGAAACAATGTTCGTAGTACTGCTCGGCCTACTGTGGCTTGCTGTGTTGTTAGCACATCTACACAGTAGTGTTTGGTAAATGTATGAGGCGTAGACCATGTAGCTGCCTTACATATTTCTGTCATTGGAATATTTCCTAGAAAGGCCATGGTAGCACCTTTCTTTCTAGTTGAGTGTGCCTTTGGTATAATAGGCAGTTCTCTTTTTGCTTTAAGATAACAGGTTTGAATGCACTTAACTATCCATCTAGCAATGCCTTGCTTAGAAATTGGATTTCCTGTATGAGGTTTTTGGAAAGCAATAAATAATTGTTTTGTTTTGCGAATTAGTTTTGTTCTGTCAATGTAGTACATTAACGCTCTTTTGATGTCTAATGTATGTAGTGCTCTTTCAGCTACGGAGTCTGTCTGTGGGAAGAACACTGGTAATTCTACTGTTTGATTTAAGTGGAACGGTGATATGACTTTTGGTAAAAATGTAGGATTTGTTCATAGAACTACTTTATGCTTGTGTATCTGAATAAATGGTTCTTGAATGGTAAATGCTTGAATCTCACTTATGGCAATTAAAAATGCAACTTTCCATGTTAAGTATTGCATTTCACAAGAGTGCATGGGCTCAAAAGGTGACCCATGAGTCGTGTTAAGACAATGTTGAGGTTCCATGAAGGAACTGGTGGTGTTCTTGGTGGAATAATTCTCTTTAGACCTTCCATAAATGCTTTTATGACTGGTATTCTAAATAGAGAAGTTGAGTGCGTAATTTGCAGGTAAGCTGAAATTGCTGTAAGATGTAATTTAATGGAAGAAAAAGCTAGCTTTGATTTTTGCAAATGTAGTAAGTATCCTACGATGTCTTTGGCAGATGCGTGTAAGGGTTGAATTTGATTATTATGGCAGTAATAAACAAATCTTTTCCACTTATTTGCATAGCAATGTCTAGTGGTAGGTTTCCTAGCTTGTTTTATGACCTCCATACATTCCTGTGTAAGGTCTAAATGTCCGAACTCTAGGACTTCAGGAGCCAGATTGCTAGATTCAGCGATGCTGGATTTGGGTGTCTGATCTGTTGTTTGTGTTGCGTTAACAGATCTGGTATGTTTGGTAGTTTGACATGAGGCACTACTGAGAGGTCTAGTAGTGTTGTGTACCAAGGTTGCCTTGCCCATGTTGGTGCTATTAGTATAAGTTTGAGTTTGTTTTGACTCAGCTTGTTTACTAGATATGGAAGGAGTGGGAGAGGGGGAAAAGCGTAAGCAAATATCCCTGACCAACTCATCCATAACGCATTGCCCTGAGACTGATCTTGTGGGTACCTGGATGCGAAGTTTTGGCATTTTGCGTTTTCCTTTGTTGCAAATAGATCTATTTGTGGTGTTCCCCAACTCTGGAAGTAAGTATTCAGTATTTGGGGGTGAATCTCCCATTTGTGGATCTGTTGGTGATCCCGAGAAAGATTGTCTGCTAGCTGGTTCTGAATTCCTGGAATAAATTGTGCTATTAGGCGAATGTGATTGTGAATCGCCCAATGCCATATTTTCTGTGCCAGGAGACACAACTGTGTTGAGTGTGTGCCTCCCTGTTTGTTTAGGTAACATCGTTGTCATGTTGTCTGTTTTGACAAGAATGTGTTTGTAGCTTATTATGGGTTGAAATGCTTTGAGCGCTAGAAATACTGCCAATAGTTCTAAGTGATTTATGTGAAACTGTTTTTGGTGAGTGTCCCATTGTCCTTGGATGCTGTATTGATTGAGGTGTGCTCCCCACCCTATCATGGAGGCATCTGTTGTTATTACATATTGTGGCACTGGGTCTTGGAAAGGCCGCCCTTAGTTTAAATTTATATTGTTCCACCATTGAAGCGAGGTGTATGTTTGGCGGTCTACCAACACCAGATCTAGAATTTGACCCTGTGCCTGTGACCACTGTGATGCTAGGCACTGTTGTAAGGGCCGCATGTGCAACCTTGCGTTTGGGACAATGGCTATGCATGAGGACATCATGCCTAAGAGTTTCATCACCATTTTGACTTGTATTTTTTGATTTGGATACATGGCCTGTATTACATTGTGAAATGCCTGAACTCTTTGTGGACTTGGAGTGGCAATCCCTTTTGCTGTGTTGATTGTCGCCCCTAAGTATTGCTGTGTTTGACACGGCAGAAGGTGTGACTTTGTGTAGTTGATTGTGAAACCTAGCTTGTGGAGGGTTTCTATGACATACTCTGTGTGTTGTGAACACTTTTCTAGCGTGTTGGTTTTGATTAACCAATCGTCTAGGTACGGGAACACATGTATTTGCTGCCTTCTGATATGTGCAGCTACGACTGCTAGGCACTTTGTAAAAACTCTTGGCGCAGTTGTTATTCCGAATGGCAACACCTTGAATTGTTAATGTATCCCTTGGAATACAAACCTTAAGTACTTTCTGTGTGAAGGATGTATCGGTATATGGAAATATGCATCCTTTAGGTCTAGTGTTGTCATGTAGTCTTGTTGTTTGAGTAGTGGGATTATGTCTTGTAATGTCACCATGTGAAAGTGATCTGATTTGATGTAGGTATTTAATGTTCGGAGATCTAATATAGGTCTCAGAGTTTTGTCTTTTTTGGGTATGAGAAAGTACAGAGAGTAAACTCCTATTCCTTTCTGGTGTTCTGGTACTAATTCTATTGCTTCTTTTAGTAGTAATGCCTGAACTTCTAGTCCTAGAAGATTTATATGTTCTTTTGACATATTGTGTGTTTTTGGTGGTACGTTTGGAGGGAATTTGAGAAATTCTATGCAATAACCATGCTGGATAATTGCCAGTACCCAAGTGTCTGTTGTTATCTCCTCCCAATGTTTGTAAAATAGTCTTAGTCTCCCCCCCACAGGTGTTATGTGTTGGGGATGTATGACTTGGAAGTCACTGTTTGTTTTGAGGGGTTTTGGGGCTTTGGAACTTCCCTCTATTTTTTTGGAATTGTGCCCCTCTATATTGCCCCCGAAAACTTCCCCGCTGGTATTGGCTTTGATAAGTGGGCCTTGCGTGTGAGGTTGTGGCCTCTGTAGGTTGACCTCGAAACCCTCCCCTAAATGGTGTCTTGCGAAATGTGCCTCTGCTTTGTGGGGAGTAGAGTGCGCCCATGGCTTTTGCGGTATCAGTATCTTTTTTGAGTTTTTCAATAGCAGTGTCGACTTCCGGCCCAAACAACTGCTGTTCATTAAAGGGCATATTCAGCACGGCTTGTTGTATTTCCGGCTTGAATCCTGACGTACGCAACCATGCGTGTCTCCTTATTGTTATTGCAGTATTTACTGTCCTTGCAGCTGTATCTGCTGCGTCCATTGATGACCGTATCTGATTATTGGAGATACTTTGTCCTTCTTCTACCACTTGTTGTGCCCTTTTCTGGAACTCTTGGGGTAAGTGTTCTATGAAATGCTGCATTTCGTCCCAATGAGCTCTATCGTATCTTGCCAAAAGTGCTTGTGAATTGGCAATACGCCATTGGTTTGCTGCTTGTGCTGCAACTCTTTTACCCGCAGCATCGAATTTGCGACTCTCCTTGTCTGGAGGTGGTGCATCTCCTGAGGTATGAGAGTTTGCTCTCTTGCGAGCTGCCCCCACAACCACAGAATCTGGTGTTAATTGCTGCGTAATATAAACAGGGTCTGTTGGTGGTGGCTTGTACTTTTTTTCCACTCTTGGAGTTATGGCTCTGCCTTTAACAGGATCCTGAAATATTTGTTTTGAATGTTTTAGCATTCCCGGGAGCATAGGTGGTATTGGCTATGAGTGGAGGAGAGTGTATTAAATAAAAAGTCATCCTCAATTGGTTCTGAATGCAAGGTGACGTTATGAAACGCAGCTGCCCTTGAGACCACCTGCGTGTAGGATGTACTGTCTTCAGGTGGCGACGGCCTTGTAGGGTAACAGTCTGGGCTGTTATCTGATACAGGAGCATCATAAAGGTCCCATGCATCAGGATCATCTTGACTCATTGCAGTATGAGTCGGGGATTGCATCAGTGGTGGAGTGGCTACCGGTGATGTGTGCATTGATGGTGGTGGAGATGGTGGTGGAGTTGTTTGTCTTGCCACCTTTGCCTGTGGCTGCTTGTCCTTTTCTTGAAAGGCAAGTCTTCTTTTCATCTTAATTGGGGGAAGAGTGCTTATTTTCCCTGTGTCTTTTTGAATGTGGAGCCTTCTTTGAGTGTAGTCTGGCTCAACAGATTGAAGTTCCTCTCCGAACTTATGTCCTTGCATCTGGGAGGACAATCCCTGTTCCTCTGTGTAGGAACCTGTTTTCGGTTCCGAGGCTGGATGTTTCGGAATCGAAATCTTTTCGGTCGCCTTTTTGGGCTCCAAGGCAACCTTCTTTATTTTCGGCGTTGTGGTGTCTCGGTGCCGAACCATTTCGGTGCTACTGTCTCGGTGCCGAATTTGTTCGGAGACGCTGTTTCGGGCCCGAGATAGCTGTGTGGCGGTATCTCGACCGGAGTCGAATGACTTCACCACATGCATGCCCTTTTTCGGTGCCGATGATCGGTCACCTATTTTTCGGGTTAAGCCATGGCCTGTTGGCGGTGGCGTCCCCTGGGCTTTTGTTCTCTTCTCGTGAGTTTTATGTTTCGACGTCTTACTCACGGTTTTCGGCGTTTCTTCGGGATCGAGCTCGTCAGAGTCCGATTCATGGATGGAGAAGCTTTCTTCTTCCTCTTCGAAACGCCCTTGTCCTGTCGGCGCCGACGCCATCTGCAGTCTTCTTGCTCTTCGGTCTCTTAATGTCTTCCTTGACCGAAACGCTCGACAGGCTTCACAGGTATCCTCCTTGTGTTCTGGAGACAGACACAAGTTACAGACCAGATGCTGATCTGTATATGGATACTTGTTATGACATTTTGGGCAGAAGCGGAATGGGGTCCGTTCCATCAGCCTTTAAGAAACACGTGGCCGGGCCGATCAGGCCCCGACGGGGGGGATCGAAAAAACCCCGAAGGGCCACCGGAGCTCTTCAAAAGTCGGTGTCGATCTGTTATAACTAACCCGATACCGAACGCAAACAATACCGACGATTTTTCCGAGATTCTAACTAACTTTCCGACACGAAACACGGAGCGAAAAGGAACACGTCCGAACCCGATGGCAGAAAAAAAACAATCTAAGATGGAGTCGACGCCCATGCGCAATGGAGCCGAAATGGGAGGAGTCCCTCGATCTCGTGACTCGAAAAGACTTCTTCGAAGAAAAACAACTTGTAACACTCCGAGCCCAACACCAGATGGCGGGATGTGCACAGCATGTGTATCTGCAGCTACACATGCCACCGAACATATATATGTGTATTTGCCACCAGTTGTCTTGCAGCTTGCGTCTTCAAAGCAATGCACATACTTCAACTGACGCGTTTCAAATGTAGCTTTTAGGCAGCAACTTTTGTCTAGTGGCAGTTTTGGTGCCATAAAGCAAGCGCAGAAGGTTTATAGGCCTACTGCAAAGAGCAAATCTGTATTTTATGTAAATTGCTCAGTACATTAGTAAAGTCAGCCATTAATTGAGCTATAATACAAATGAAATGTATGTGCGGGAAGCGGCTATGGAGAGATGAAGGGCACTTTTGCTGGGTGGTAGTGAGGGAATCCGAGGAGGAAGACATGGTAGAGGTAGCACCAATGATTGTTGGACTGGGCGCTAGAGGTGCTAAAGACTGTGACAATTGGTATGTGAAAAGGTGTTTTTTGAGTGTCTTGAAAAAATGTGCTGATTGAGGGAAGAAGTGCAGGTAAGGTGACCTCTACTGTTGCACGTATCACACACACACACCAGCAATTTTGTGACTGTCTACGTAGGCTAGTGTTTTAGAGCAGCAGTTTAGCCAGTAGCAGAGATGGCATCTGCTGCTCACGCCCTCACTCGGGTTATAGAAGACAGCTCTGACATAGGATCAGAGACTGAGACAGCAGATACTGAGACAGCAGCTCAGGGATAGGACAATGACACAGAATGGGAGTGATTTTTCAGTCCGAGAAATCCCATTTGATAACTCCTCTTCCAGTAATTATGAGGGAGGTGATGAGGACAGTCCTGCTGTCCCTTCGCAAGCACAGTCTGTGCAACAGGACAATAGCGGTTTAGCCCAACCCAGAGAGCAGGTGAATGTGGTGGCAAGCAAAGAGAGAGAGTGCTCTCTTGGGAGCTCCTCGATTTAGTTCAGCCCCAAATTCCACTGCCTAAATCGTATTGTGGAGACATCAAAATTAGATATCACAAAACAAACTGGTTTTGTAAGGCAGGCACCTGTGTTTTTGGTCCTGGGCTCGGCGGTCATATAGGGAAACATACTAAACCCAGACATTTCTGTAAACAAGAAATCCGGGGGAGTCCACAGAGGTGTGACTTGTGTGGATTCCCCAATGTTTTCTTACCCAAAATACCCTGCAAAGTTGAAATGTTAAATAAAAACTCTATTTTGTCTTACATTTCTGTCACACAAACTACAGTAATATGCTGGGATCCACAAAATTCCTACCACCCAGTGATTCCTCACCTGTGCTGATAAAAAACACTACCCCACTTGAGTGCCTTTACCTAGTGCCTGCGTCGGGAATGAATCACACCAGGGTCAACAGTTGCCTCATGTAAGGACCAACATGGACTGTTGTGTGATCTATTCCTGTTGCGGGCACTAGGCCTACCCACACAAGTGAGGTACCATGTTTTCCGGGAGACTTGGGGGAACGCTGGGTGGAAGGAAATTTGTGGCTCCTCTCAGATTCCAGAACTTGCTGTCACTGAAATGTGAGGAAAAAGTGTTTTTTGGGCCAAATGTTGAGGTTTGCAAAGGATTATGGGTAACAGAACCTGGTGAGAGCACTACAAGCCATCCCATCTTGGATTCCCCTAGGTGTCTAGTTTACAAAAATGTGCAGGTTTGGTAGGTTTGCCTAGGTGCCGACTGAGCTAGAGGACAAAATCTACAGCTAGGCACTTTGCAAAAAACACGTCAGATTTCAATGTAAAAATGTGATGTGTCCATGTTGTGTTTCCTGTCACGAGCATTAGGCCTACCCACGCAAGTGAGGTACCATTTTTATCGGGAGACTTGGGGGAACACAGAATGCAACACAAGTGTTATTGCCCTTTGTCTTTTGCTCCATTTTTTGCATCCAAATGTAAGACAGTGTGTAAAAAAGGCATCTATTTGAGAAATGCCCTGTAATTCACATGCTAGTATGGGCCCCCCGGAATTCAGAGATGTGCAAATAACCACTACTTCTCAACACCTTATCTTATGCCCATTTTGGAAATACAAAGGTTTTCTTGATACCTATTTTTCACTCTTTATATTTCAGTAAATTAATTGCTGTATACCCAGTATAAAATGAAAACCCATTGCAAGGTGCAGCTCATTTATTGGCTCTGGGTACTAAAGGATCTTGATGAACCTACAAGCCCTATATATCCCCGCAACCAGAAGAGTCCAGCAGACGTAACGGAATATAGCTTTCAAAAATCTGACATTGCAGGAAAATGTTACAGAGTAAAATGTGGAGAAAAATGGCTGTTTTTTTCAGCTCAATTTCAATATTTTTTTTATTTCAGCCTTTTAGGATCTAAACAAATGACCCCTTGCTGAATTCAGAATTTTGTCTACTTTTCAGAAATGTTTAGCTTTCCGGGATCCAGCACTGGTTGCACACCCATTCCTGTCACTAACTGGAAGGAGGCTGAAAGCACAGAAAATAGTAAAAATGGGATAAATGCCAGAATTGTGTTGAAAAATGTGGTTTTCTGGCCCAGCAGCCAAGAGGTTAAAGAAATTGTCAGTATGTTGCCACTCTGTCAGCTCAACACACTAACAGATAATTTAAGCCCAAACCTTATCACATGCCAAAGCAACGCATTAATTCTAGAATATATAACAATTGTATTGTTTATGAATGAGAGCAATGATACCATCACATTAAGAGCCCTGCAGGTGGATGGTGGATGATAACCAAAGACTCTAATCCCTCTTTCCAGGCATAAAGTAAATTATTTAAATATTGTCCCTCTGTCAAGATCAGCTAAACTCCAGAAAGTTGCTGCTTCTTGCTACAGCAAGCCTAAAACTATTTTTGTTTATTAATATCATAACAATAGCTCAGATTAGTCACCAAAGTAATTAAGATCGTACCTGTCCTCTAATGTCTATGTCAGCATACTTATGAAGCAGGGCTCTCACAATTTCAACATGGCCACCTCGAACAGCTCCAATCAGCACGGTATCCCCATTCTGAAAATAAAAAGCCCATAGAAATGAACAAAAGGGATCACAGAAAGTTATGTTCACACACTTAACACAACATTTTAAATGATTACTATTGACTTAATCCCTTTACATGGATAGTCCTGCTATGTACTTCAGTCCATACAAACCCAGGTGACATATAAATATCTTACCCTTTTCCACGAAGGTGTGGTCAGTGAAATATTAATCAGGTGGAGTTTAAATATCATATTGTTTGAAGATGATGACCTACATGCAGTTAAACTAGCCAATGTCAGGATTGGTGCCTGGGCTGTGTACCTATAAATTTAAGGTTTCCATGACCAAGATTTTGTTGGCTCTGCTCTGTAGGTAGAGGGCAAGTTAGTCAAGGAAAGGTGGGTTGTATCTAGGGAGGTAGACAGCTGATATCATGCAAGTGATGTTCAGATTAATGGTGCAGAGTGCCAATGCGTTCTTAAAAAAATGTGAAAAAAGTTTTGGTAACTGTGGTGCTGGCATCTCACTTGTATCAATAAAACTACCCTGTCGCTTGCTTTACTTCTCTGTCCTTCAAGATGATTTTATGACCCTGAGGATGGACATCGTCAAGAAGATTGTGCTAACTCCAAATTATGCTTCAGTGAGACCAACAATTTGGCAATTGGACATAAAATGTTTTGGATGTCAAGACTAAGTGCTAATTAGGCCCTGATTCGGGAGAGGCTCAGAAATCGAAGAGGGTAAGGGTCAACTGTGGCCTGATTCAGTGGGTTGAGCAACGGCAATAGTGCACTTTGGAGGATGTTTGTCTGGTAGAGAGCAAGGGAGAAAGGCTGATGTCAAAGCATCCAGGTATGGTGGCTTGCATCATGGGAAACTGAGAGCTTGAGAGAAAGGAAGAACAGACATGACAGGGCAAGTAGCTGTACAGCTTTACTGTAGCTCTAAGCAATACTGAAGAGAGGCGTTGAGTCAGGAGTAAGAGGGGTTGGTGAAGTGAATATACAAATTAGTCAGTTAATGATTTTTTGGGTCTTGGAATATTTCTTCAGTGGCCAGTAAGTTTTCACCAGAAGCATGAATCGTAATGCTATAATTACTATATATTTTGATAGTGAGTTTTCTGGGTGCGCTGCAATGGAAGACAGAACTGAGTCTATGATCACCTTAGGTTGCGGAAGACTTTATGGGAAGTTTGGAAAGGAATTAATCTAACCATGCCTCTGGGCTGGTTGTAAAGAAGAGGCAATTGGTCTTGGTAACTTTTGCGTTTGAGTTAACACATGTGTGGGGAAAATGGGTTGTGATTTTCATCACAAGGTAACATTTTTCTGCTACATGTGGATATAGAAGTTAGAGACTACAAGATAATCCCTGTAATTTGCATAATTAGAGGGCGTGTGACAGCAAAATGGTCTTTTGGTAGTCACTAAACCCACTTTGCGATTCGTAAAGGCTTACCGAATCGCTATCCCAATTCAAAACTATACTGATCAACAACATTGGTCATTGGGACGATGCCAGAACACTATAAAAAAAAGCTTGAGGTAGTATCTCTGCTACAGACGTTACTAAGAACTTTTGGTTGTGTTTCTGTATCATAATTTCAACTACTCCTTTAACGTGCGTGTAATTAGGAAACCTATTCGCCATTGAATATATAACATTGGCTTTCACTTTGTTTATTGAGAGTTATTTACTATGTCATAGTATATTTGGATTTATACCACTTAGCACATCCTAGAGTAAGCATTGATTACTCAACTTCACTACTCTGGTTTAGACAAGTACCCAAAGGGAGTAACCAATTTGTCCAATGTGATGGCAATAGTGCTGCTGGCCAGGTACACAGGTGATAACTGGATGTACCCACAGATTACACTGATATTTTATGTGGCACCATTACAAAAAGGGGTCTGTGGCTAATATAGCTGATTGTATAACCAGGTTATGCAAGTGAACCTGATTATATATGGAATTATTTGTACAATTTGACAATCCGAGTATTACTCAACAGCGTGCACACATCACCTTCCCATCCCTTTCAAGTAATTAGGGGAGGAAAATAAAGTCACACACATGTTGAAACACAAGGTAGCAACAGTATTCCTCTGAAAATCCATTACACATATTTGAGGATGCGCAGGTCCTTGGAAGCTGCAAAAATCTGTGAAACAAGCCATAACAATAGTAATACCTAAATTGTAGAAGAATAACAGTATGCCTCTTTAAAGACTGTTGTTGTTATTTAATATAGATGTTAAGTTACTCCGCACTACAATCAGAACTAAAATCCAAAGGGAGAGTGTCAGTCTCCCACAACACTGAAATGAAACTCAGCAGAATATTTACAGTTCAATCCAATCAAGATTCCTTGACTCAACAGGACATTTTGAATTTTGATGCAGAGAGGTAAACCAGATCAGAGAACTTGGAATCTGTTCAATACAGTGAAGGAATTTGAGTCCAGGATCTTGGGACGTCAAACAATTCTATAGTTCGAACATTAACCTTAAGGAAGGGGTACCTGTTTTCTACCCAGCTATTTCCTTTTGCTGTGGCGACAACACAATTCAAGGAAAAAAAGGCATAAGACACATTCAAAGGAGCAGAATCAGATATATAATATTATTACACAAAAATGGCATTGTGATATATTTAATGAAAGAGAAATATTGCTGGTTATGCTAGAAGTCAAAGACTTCTGGCCTTATGACAGACCACAGACAAATCTAAGGTTTTCCACTGAACAAACCATAGGCAGTCCTAGCAATGTACAGCATATTCAATGTGCACAAACCTGAATTAAATTAATTGGAAAAATGATCCTTCATGACTATGCTGTGGGGCTAAGGCATAACAATCAAAGTAATATATAACATTAAAGGTCCAATTGAACTATGAATCAAATAGGCAATCACACAAATAGGCAGAATTGTGTATGCATTATAGGTCATCGTAATAAACATCAAGCTTATTTCTAGAACTTTTCAGACTGAAATCTAACTGGGGCTGAGTAAGCAGTCCCAACCGAGTAGCTTGAATACACAGACAACCTCATTTGATAGGGCTGTGGCAAGTGTCTGGCTTTGAGGACCATTGGTATACAAATATGCTTTATTATTGAGTGGACTGGAGGGAAGATACAATTAATCAACTTAACACTAGATGTTTCTTATACATTACTTTATTTATGACTTAGTTTTCATCAGTTTTAAACACAGAGATAATGGTACACACAAACCATCTACTGCATATAATCTTTACAAGCTGACAGTCACCAACTGAGCATAAAGTAGAGTGAAACAAAATCATTCGACAGTCCTAGGTCCAGACTTCCCACTTCAATCACTTGCATCTCTACAGAAGTTGGCTTAGCCATTTATCACATACCCGGCTGTGTTTCTTGGGACATCCTCTGCTCCTCCACTGCGTTTTCTTGTTGTGAACACCGGTCAACCCCTTGGCGCCACTGTGTTATGGTGGGGGAACTATGGGTCTTCCAATGAGCTGCTATGTCTCGTTTGGCAATTAATACGGCTGTACCTAAAAAGGACTTTTCAGTTCTTGTGCCATCCAAACCATCTTGAAGCCTCAGTGGTATTACCAAGGGGGATAAGAGTAACTCCCATCCCAAGAGCTTGGTAAGTTCTGCTGTTATTGCTGATCAATAGTGTTGCATTTGGGGGCATAACCAAATAATGTGGTAGAAGTCTGTTGGGGCACTATTACACCGGTGGCAAACAGGTTCCAAAAGAAGACCGGCCCAGTGTAGCCATAGCTGTGACAGATAGAGGCCATAGATAGTAATGTTGGATCAGTCGTAAGCAGGAGGAGATTGTGAGAAACCCAGATGCCATTAAGGCATCTCTCCAATCTGCTTCCTCCAACAGGCCTATCTAGTTTTCCTATCGGAATCTATCAATCAATCAGTTTTTATAAAGCACAACTACTCACCCGTGAGGGTCTCAAGTCATTGGTGGTGAGTCTGGGCCTCACTGGAAGAGCCATGTCTATGGGTTCTTTCTGAGGATGGTGAGTGATGGGCTTTGTCTGAGGTGCGTGGGTAGGTTGTTTCAGCTCTTGGCTGCAAGGTAGGTGAAAGATCTTCCTCCAGCTGTAGATTTCCAGATGTGGAATGGTGGCTAGTGCCTGCTGGGCGGATCACAGGGGTTTGGCGGGGTTATGGAAAGAGATGCGATGATTCAGGTAGGTCAGTCCGATGTTGTTAAGGGCCTTGTCAGTGTGGGTGAGTAATCTGAAGTTGATGCACTTCGCCACCGGGAGCCAATGGAGGAGTCTCAGGTGTTGGGAGATGTGTTAGTGGCAGGGGAGGTTCAGGACGAGTCCGAGGGTGGCGTTTTGGATGAGTTGTAGTTTCCTGATGTTCTTTGTCGTGGTGCTGGCATGGAATGCATTGCCGTAGCTTGCTTGTGACTAGGGTGTGGGTGGCTATCTTGCGGTAGTCGTCCAGGATCCACTTGAAGATTTTGCGGATTGGCGGAGGGTGTACCAGCAGGAAGAGGTGACTGCGTTTAACTGTGGGGTCATTATTTGGGAGGAGTCAAGGATGACTCCCAGGTTGTGGGTGTGGCCAGTCGGATTAGGTGGGACGCTGAGCGATGTGGGCCACCAGGAATCATCCCAGGCTGAAGTGGAGTTTTCGAAGATGATGAGCTCGGTCTTGCCCGAGATGAGCTTGAGGCAGCTCTCCCTGATCCAGATGGCGACAGCTTTCATTCCGGTGTGAAGATTTCTCTTGGCTTTGTCCGGGTCTTCAGTGAGAGATACGATAAGTTGTGCGTCATTGGCGTATAACACAATGTGCATTCCGTGGCCTCTGAGAATGGCTACAAGAGGGGCCTTGTAGATGTTGAAGAGCATTGGGCTCAGGGAGGATCCCTGAGGGACTCTGCAGCTGACTTCTGTTGGTTTGGATATGAAGGGTGGAAGGCTGACTCTCTGTGCTCTTACGGTGACAAAGGAGTGAATTCATTGCAAGGCTTTTCTGCGGATTCCTACATTGTGGAGTCTGGTGAATAAGGTGTTGTGGGAGACCGTGTTGAAGGCTGCTGAGAGGTCGAGTATGAGTGCTGCTGTGTGGCAATGGTCGAGGAGTCTGCAGATGTAATCAGTGGTTGCAAGAAGAGCTGTCTCCATGCTGTTGTTGCTGTGGAAGCCAGACTCTGAGGTATCTACAGAGTTATTGTCTTCGATGAATTGTCGCAGATGTGAGTTCATGGCTTTTTCTAGGACTTTGGCCGGGTAGGGTAGTAGCAAGATGGGATGGAAATTCTTTTGCTCTGATGGGTCGGCTGTGGGTCTCTTCAAGGGACGGCGGACTTCGGCGTGTTTCCAATCATCGGGGAAGGCGGCTGTTTTGATAGAACAGTTCAGTGTCTTGGGGAGTTCGGGGGCTATGGATGCACTGGCTCTGTTGTAGATGTAGTGAGGACAGGGGTCTGTGAGAGCTCCGGAGTGAGTGCTGTTCTAATCTAAAAATTTGGGCAGGATCATCATTTTATAAAGTGTGATTCGGCCCAACACCTTCATTGAGGGGAGGGGGGACTTGCCATATAGTGAGGTCTTGTTTAGTCTTTCGCACCAGTGGTTCTAGGTGGAGAGTCCAGGTGCAAGGTCAACCAGATGCCTAGATATTTAATGCTAAGTCTGCGAAGTGGTATATTAGTTTGCCAATCAAAACAATTTCTTGTATGGACCAAGGACATCAGGACCGATCTGGCAGGGTTCAGTCGAAGACCTGATTCTTCTCCGAAGCAGCTAAGGATGTGGAGGTCTGTGACTGCCGGGTTGGACAGTTAGAGGAGGACATCATTTGCATATAATGCAATACTCCAGCTTCTGAGGACTACAGCCTATCTAGTTACATTACCCAACTTTTCACGCATTTCTGAAACCAGTGACAACTGTAACATGTAATTTACTTCCTTTTTAAAGATATTTGATATTCAGCAAATACAGCATTCCAATAGTCTGCCAAATATTTTGTAAACATGCACCTAGATCACGCACCTGAGCAGGACTATGACATGCTTATGATTATCAGTGTACATCCGAGAACTAAAGACCATGTCAAAGTGGGAGGCATAACTGGATGTTTAAGTATAGGGCACTGCATTACCTGTTATTTGAGAATATTGGCAACATAAATCTTAAAATCTTTTTTTGATGTAGCCTGCTTAACTATCTTTTTTTTTTTAAATGAGCCACGTTTGTTATTTATTTACTATATCAGCATTTCAAATATCTGAGTTGTCTGTTGTATCTTATGCTTGCATGTGGGAAATCACATGATGGTCCAGGACAAAGAAGTTATATTAAATTTAACTACTGATTGTCCAATGTATTGGGGATAAAAGACCAAACGCACAGCATTACAATTACACCGTGACTGGAGACATAATTAAAAACAAAATTCTGCTGTCCAAAGTAATTTACTGTTACTATGACAAAAACACAATCAAAGCAGAACCAGATCTGGGGATGGAAGAGTGGAAGCAATTTGGCTGGGGAGGCGAGTGGGAATGGCAAACAGAGGGGAGTAGGAGAGAGAGGCAGAGTCAGCAATACAGGGAGGGAGAGAGAGAATGTGAGACACACAGTGCCTGTCTTCTTGGATGTGACTATTCAGCTAATTAAGCCTAATCTTTTACCCAGCCGACTCATCCAGAAATAGGGTTTATCACATGCCACACAAGACTCCCTCAGGTTTTCTCCATCTCCAAAACGATTATCTTTCTTCTGGAGTTATTTCTGTGTAAATCTATATACTACTAAGATGTTTGCATTTTTCATCCTAAGAATGGGTGTAAATAAACTTGAAAAGTGTATGTTTGTGATTAATATTTCACACATGTACCTCCTGGTCAACTGTGGGCTGGGCTGACTTATCAATGAAAGAATCATCCGTCCTCCCATTACTTCCTAGAACAAAAGCTCTAATACTTCCAGGATCTACAGTGCTTTTCATGGAAGGAAAAACATTAATATTCACTTAAATTCCCAAAACAACAGGGAACATCCCAGAAGTATAAATGAGCTATTTAGAAAGACTGTGGACGAAATATTCACTGAAACATGAGATGACTTCTTGGTAGAGGAGGCTATCAAGTTAACTACTTTGCAGTAGTAACGACCTTTTGTTTGTGCACACATGGAGGTCCACGTTGCTAGGAAGGGATAGGTCATTGCAAAATTAACAACCTCCTATTTCTTTTTTGTTTGAATCGGAGTTTATAAATTTAAGCTTTGATACAGCATTTAGATGGTGGAGGACACATCTACTTCTGAAAGTTTTTGTTTTCATTCCCCAAACCTGATGGGGGCCTGGGGAAAAAAAGAGTAGTACACCAATCACAGAACCCATTTCCTGTTAAAGGAGTCAATCCTCATGTCCAAATTTCAAGAGTGATAGGAATCCATACTTTCCACAAATGCAGGCTTATTTCTTTCCAAGAATGTAAGACTCAATAGCAAACAACTCTGTTTGGGCCAACCTGGCCAGCCTCTAAAGATCAATGGTCAGTATTCATCTGATCTGTTGACTGACCCTCCCACAATGGAGGTGTGTGTAGTGAATTTCCAAGAACAGATGTTCTCTTAACTGCAGTGATGTTTACTGGCCAGATGCAGGTGGAAAGCTACATTGCTATGACACTGTTTGGTGAGCATTTCATGCTAGTTTTCATAGCCCATGGAAGTTACCACTGAACGCTGTCATCTCTTCTCAAGATTTGACCCACTGTTCAATGTAACTTGTTTGAATTGCTGTCCTGACTGGATATCCAATACAAGCGGACATCCTTCCTGTTCACCAAATAAAAAGCAGACTTTGCCCACTGATAGACTGCTACTTTATCTTGGTGATGCTGGAGCAGCTACAGCAGAAGACACCCAAGAAGATGTTGAATACAAACGTTTAAGACACCTGCAGCATTTGTAAATATTCAGAAGGAAATAGGAGCAATACCTCACCACTTCAGTGTGAATACCAAGCAGAGTCTCAACATAGATGTACAGCAGAAAAAGCCAGGAACTGCTGTCTTCAGCACAATCACAGCATACCACGTGCATAATTTCAACACCTTTTCAATCTCACATCCAGGGCACACTCCAACGGGAGGTATGTCATTCACTTCCTTTGTATCTTGAGCACTCACATAATTTAGGATGGAGTAAATGCTGCAGATAGACTCAGGAACTCCATTGCCTGACTCCTTCTTAGGGTTTGCCTCACCAAACTCATATAAAGACACTTAGTTTTTTTCTTCAGTTTAACAAGCCATCCATTTACTATGACAATCTTTTAAATTCCCAGCCTTGCGGTCATTTAAATACCATTTGTTATAATTGAATTATTTTTTTGCTTTCTGCTAAAACAGATTGTAATGATTTTTGAATATAGCTTGTCTGGACATTGAATCCTTTTTTACACTGTTTTAAATTCTTGAACTTCATCTGCAATTCCTCCTTTAGGAAGGACAATCTTTTTAATGGTTTACTACCAAAACCATGAGGTTAGGTGCTTTTGAAGTCACTACTCAACTTAATGGTGGTGGTAGGTCCGAAATCTGCACCATTATTGTCTGTGTTCATTTCACATTTCAATATCAACAGATACAGTCACATTTGTTAAGATTAGATCATATTATTATATTACTAAAATGTGCCTAACTTGCATATTTTGAAAATCTCTAAAATAATCTCTAAAATAATTCGAGTACATTTATGCTACGAATCCAATCCAAATATTAAATGAAATTAGCTTGACAGATAACAACCCTTTTCTGCATCTGATCACTTTTTTTAGCCTTCATTTTTTATCACGCTAGACAGTGTTCATTGGAACCTGTCTCCACATTCGGTTTACACCTAAAACTAACCTAACCAGACCCGTTTCATGAAGCCTCATAATTTGCTGTTTATCTTCATCTCCCTCTTTTATTATTTTTACCAAACACCAACTTAAAGTCAACTAATAGCCTTTGTGAGTCAAACAACGCAGCCTTCTTATCAGCCCCTGTTAAATAATTTTTGGTTATCCTGGGCAATTAGATTGTATCCGTAATTAGAGCAAAATGTGTACAGTTATATCTTTATGATGTAATGGCGCTTACATTAAAAATGGATGTACAAACACACACACACACACGCATATATATATATATATATATATATATATATATATATATATATGGAAAATGTCACTTACCCAGTGTACATCTGTTCGTGGCATGAGACGCTGCAGATTCACATGCTGTGCATTATCCTGCCATCTAGAGTTGGGCTCGGAGTGTTACAAGTTGTTTTTCTTCGAAGAAGTCTTTTCGAGTCACGAGACCGAGGGACTCCTCCCCATTGCGCATGGGCATCGACTCCATCTTAGATCGTTTTCCCCGCAGAGGGTGAGGTAAGAGTTGTGTATTTAGTAAAGGTGCCCATGCAATGGAGTAACTATGTATGTACATAATGTGTATAAAAGTAGTATATATTTATAAAGTTACAAATGTACAAGTTTCATCAACTTATAATGTACAAGTTTCATCAACTTACAACGGCTACAGGCTCCCGGGGAGGTGGGAGGGCGCATGTGAATCTGCAGCGTCTCATGCCACGAACAGATGTACACTGGGTAAGTGACATTTTCCGTTCGATGGCATGTGTAGCTGCAGATACACATGCTGTGCATAGACTAGTAAGCGGTTATCTCCCCAAAAGCCCTGTGGCTTAGCCTGTAGGAGTTGAAGTTGTCTGAAATAATGTTCGTAATACAGCCTGTCCTACTGTGGCTTGTTGTGTTGTTAACACATCTACACAGTAATGTTTTGTGAATGTATGAGGCGTAGACCATGTGGCTGCCTTACAGATTTCTGTCATAGGTATATTTCCTAGAAAGGCCATTGTGGCGCCTTTCTTCCTAGTGGAGTGCGCCTTTGGCGTAAGAGGTAGATATCTTTTTGCTTTAATATAGCAGGTCTGAATACATTTCACTATCCATCTGGCAATGCCTTGTTTGGATATTGGATTTCCTGCATGAGGTTTCAGGAAAGGCTACAAACAATTGTTTTGTTTTGCGAAACTGTTTTGTTCTATCAATATAATACATTAGTGCTCTTTTAATGTCTAACGTATGTAAGGCTCTTTCAGCTACTGAGTCTGGTTGTGGAAAAAAGACTGGGAGTTCCACTGTTTGGTTTAGGTGGAACAGTGATATAACTTTTGGTAAGAATTTGGGATTTGTACAGAGAACCACTTTATGTTTATGTATTTGTATAAAGGGTTCTTGTATGGTAAATGCTTGTATTTCACTCACTCTTCTAAGAGATGTGATAGCTATTAGGAAGGCTACTTTCCAGGTTAAGTATTGTATCTCACAAGAGTGCAAGGGTTCAAATGGTGGACCCATGAGTCGTGTTAATACAATATTGAGGTTCCACAAGGGAACTGGTGGTGTTCTCGGGGGTATGATTCTTTTTAAACCCTCCATAAATGCTTTGATGACTGGGATTCTAAAGAGTGATGTTGAATGTGTAATCTGCAGATAGGCAGATATTGCTGTGAGATGTATTTTAATGGAAGAAAATGCTAGTTTAGATTTTTGTAAGTGTAATAAGTAGCTTACAATGTTTTTTGCGGAAGCATGTAGTGGTTGAATTTGATTATTATGGCAGTAATAAACAAATCTTTTCCATTTGTTTGCGTAACAATGTCTTGTAGTAGGTTTTCTAGCTTGTTTAATGACCTCCATACATTCTTGTGTAAGGTCTAAATGTCCAAATTCTAAGACCTCAGGAGCCAGATTGCTAGATTGAGCGATGCTGGATTCGGATGTCTGATCTGTTGTTTGTGTTGAGTTAACAGATCTGGTCTGTTTGGTAGTTTGATATGAGGTACTACTGACAGGTCTAGTAGTGTGGTATACCATGGTTGGCGTGCCCATGTTGGTGCTATTAGTATTAGTTTGAGTTTGTTTTGACTCAATTTGTTTACCAGATACGGAAGGAGTGGGAGAGGGGGAAAAAGCGTAAGCAAATATCCCTGACCAGCTCATCCATAACGCATTGCCCTTGGAGTGTGGGTGTGGATACCTGGATGCGAAGTCTTGCCATTTTGCGTTTTCTTTTGTTGCAAATAGGTCTATTTTTGGTATTCCCCAGCGTTGAAAGTAAGTTTTTAGTATCTGGGGATGAATTTCCCATTCATGTGTTTATTGGTGATCTCGACTGAGATTGTCGGCTAACTGGTTTTGAATCCCTGGGATATACTGTGCTATTAGGCGAATGTGATTGTGAATCGCCCAATGCCAAATTTTTTGTGCTAAGAGACACAGTTGTGATGAGTGTGTCCCTCCCTGTTTGTTTAGGTAATACATTGTTGTCATGTTGTCTGTTTTGACAAGAATGTGTTTGTGGGCTATTAGCGGTTGAAATGCTTTCAATGCTAGAAACACTGCTATCAGCTCTAGATGATTTATATGAAGTTGCCTTTGTTGAGCGTCCCATTGTCCCTGTATACTGTGCTGGTTGAGGTGTGCTCCCCACCCTATCATGGAAGCATCTGTTGTGATCACGTATTGAGGCACAGGGTCTTGGAATGGCCGCCCTTGGTTTAAATTTATAGGATTCCACCATTGAAGCGAGGAGTGTGTTTGGCGGTCTATCAACACTAGATCTTGAAGTTGACCCTGTGCCTGTGTCCATTGTTTTGCTAGGCATTGTTGTAAGGGACGCATGTGTAGTCTTGCGTTTGGGACAATGGCTATGCATGAAGACATCATGCCTAGGAGTTTCATTACAAACCTCACTTGATAGTGTTGGTTTGGGTGCATGTTTAGTATTACATTTTGGAAGGCTTGTACCCTTTGTGGACTTGAAGTGGCAATCCCTTTTTGCGTGTTGATTGTTGCTCCTAAGTATTGTTGTATTTGACACGGTTGTAGATGTGATTTTTGGTAGTTTATAGAGAACCCTAGTTTGTGAAGGGTTTCTATGACGTATTTTGTGTGTAGAAGACACTGTTGCTGAGTGCTGGTCTTTATTAACCAATCGTCTAAGTAAGGGAAAACGTGCATGTGCTGCCTCCTGATATGAGCAGCTACTACTGCAAGGCAGTTTGTGAATACCCTTGGTGCTGTTGTTATGCCGAACGGTAACACTTTGAATTGGTAATGCACGCCTTGGATTACAAACCTCAAGTATTTCCTGTGGGAAGGATGTAGGGGTATGTGGAAATAAGCATCCTTGAGATCTAATGTTGACATGTAGTCCTGTTGTTTGAGCAAGGGAATCACGTCTTGGAGTGTCACCATGTGAAAATGATCTGATTTGATGTAACGATTCAGTGCTCTGAGGTCTAATATGGGTCTCAGTGTTTTGTCCTTTTTTGGAATTAGGAAATACAGGGAGTAAACACCTGTTCCTTTCTGATGGTCGGGTACTAGTTCTATTGCTTCTTTTTGTAACAATGCTTGGACTTCTAGTTGTAAAAGATCTAAGTGTTGTTTGGACATGTGTGCACTTGGAGGCACATCTGGTGGCAAATGTAGGAATTCTATGCAATAACCATGTTGGATAATGGCTAGGACCCACGCGTCCGTAGTTATGTGTTCCCAGTTTTGGTAATAATCTGTGAGCCTCCCCCCCACTGGTGTTGTGTGGTGGGGGTTTGTGACGTTGAAGTCACTGTTTAGTTTGTGGGATTTTTGGGCTCTGGAATTTCCCTCTTGTTTTAGGGAACTGTCCACCCCTATACTGTCCTCGAAAACCTCCTCTCTGATATTGGCCCTGATATGTGGGTCTGACTTGTGAGGTGGAAGGCTCTGTGGTCTGGACCCGAAACCCCCCTCTAAAGTGCGGCTTCTTAAAAGTGCCTCTGCTCTGTGGGGAGTAGAGCGCGCCCATGGCTTTGGCCGTGTCAGTGTCTTTCTTCAGTTTGTCTATCGCTGTATCCATCTCCGGCCCAAACAATTGTTGTCCATTGAAAGGCATATTCAGCACAGCCTGCTGGATTTCTGGCTTAAATCCGGAGGTCCGTAGCCACGCGTGTCTCCGAATGGTTACCGCCGTGTTGACTGTCCTGGCCGCCGTGTCTGCTGAGTCCATAGCCGACCTTATTTGGTTGTTGGAGATAGTTTGGCCCTCCTCAACAACCTGTTGGGCACGTTTCTGGAACTCTTTGGGAAGGTGTTGAATGAGATGTTGCATTTCATCCCAATGTGCCCTGTCGTATCTTGCCAGTAGAGCTTGCAAATTGGCAATTCACCATTGATTGGCTGCCTGTGCTGCCACCCTCTTGCCTGCTGCATCGAATTTCCGACTTTCTTTGTCGGGCGGTGGTGCGTCTCCAGAAGTTTGTGAGTTTGCCCTTTTCCGGGCTGCTCCTACTACCACTGAATCAGGAGTTAACTGTTGCGTAATGTACACAGGGTCCGCAGAGGGAGGTTTATATTTCTTCTCCACCCTAGGTGTGATGGCTCTACTCTTGACTGGGTCTTGAAACACCTGTTTGGCGTGTTTTAACATGCCTGGTAACATTGGCAGACTTTGGTATTGGCTGTGCGTAGATGACAGGGTGCTGAACAAGAAGTCATCTTCTATGGGCTCTGCATGCAATGCTACGTTATGAAAAGTAGCTGCCCTGGAAACCACCTGCATGTAAGCAGTACTGTCCTCAGGTGGTGATGGCCTTGCCGGGTAGCAATCCGGACTATTGTCTGAGACCGGTGCATCATACAAATCCCATGCATCCGGGTCATCTTGGCTCATCCCTGTGTGTGTTGGTGACTGTATCATTGGGGGTGTTGCTACTGGGGACAGATGTGGCGAGTGCGGTGGCGATGGCTGTGGCGAAAACTGTGGTGGTGTTTTTTCTTTAGCCACTTTTGCTTTCGGCTGCATTTCCGCCTCATGGAATGCGAGCTTCCGCTTCATCTTTATTGGAGGAAGAGTTCTGATTTTCCCCGTGTCTTTTTGTATATGGAGCCTCCTCTGGGTATGGTCTGGCTCTCCCATGCCCAGTTCTTGTTCAAACCTGTGGCCTTGTAATTGTGTGGAAAGGCCTTGTTCGTCTATATAGGAGCTGTGTTTCGGCTCCGAGGCTGGATGTTTCGGGACCGAAACCTTTTCGGCAGTCTTTTTCGGTTCAGAGGAAACCTTTTTGGCTTTCGGGGTGCCAATCTCTCGGTGTCGAGTCTGATCGGAGCCGGTATCTCGGTGCCGAGTTTGTTCGGAGCCGGTATCTCGACCGGAGTCGGATGTCTTCGGCTGCTGGGAGGCCTTTTTCGGTGCCGATGTTTGGTCACCGTGTTTTCGGGTAAAGCCATGGCCTGTCGGCGGTGGCGTCCCCTTGGCCTTCATAATTCTCTAGTGAGTTTTTGCCGGGGCTGGTTTACTCACGGTTTGTTGAGTCTTCGGCTGCTCACTCTCGGACTCGTCCGAGTCCGAATCTCGAATGGAGAATGTCTCCTCTTCTTCGACGTCGGTGTGTCCGGCCGGTGTCGACGCCATCTGAAGTCTTCGAGCTCTACGATCCCGCAGTGTCTTCTTGAATCGAAATGCCCGACAGGCCTCACAAGTATCCTCTTTGTGTTCGGGGGACAAACACAGATTACAGACCAAGTGTTGGTCTGTATAAGGATACTCAGCGTGGCAGTTGGGGCAGAAGCGGAAGGGGGTCCGTTCCATGAGCTTTGAAGATGGACGCGGTCGGGCCGACCAGGCCCCGCCGAGGAGTGGAAGCCCCAAAGGGCTGCCGGAGCTCTTCTTTCTTCGGTGTCCATGTGCTAGCACTAACCCGATACCGAGCACAAACAATACCGTCAAAGTTTCCGATGGATAACTATCTTTTCCGAACCGAAACACGGAGCGAAGAGGAACACGTCCGAACCCGATGGCGGAAAGAAAACAATCTAAGATGGAGTCGACGCCCATGCGCAATGGAGCCGAAAGGGAGGAGTCCCTCGGTCTCGTGACTCGAAAAGACTTCTTCGAAGAAAAACAACTTGTAACACTCCGAGCCCAACACTAGATGGGAGGATAATGCACAGCATGTGTATCTGCAGCTACACATGCCATCGAACATATATATATATATATATATAGAGAGAGAGAGAGAGAGAGAGAGAGAGAGAGAGAGAGAGAGAGAAATACTGAGAGAAACAAAAAATAATTCACAAAAGCAAAATGCTTACTAACCCGATCTGGTATGTTTACATAAGTTCCCGCGTCCAGAAGATCTTGTACAATTTCAGTATGTCCTTCCTTTGCTGCAATTGCTAGAGCAGTATTTCCATCTTTATCAGTCAAGTTGACATTTGGATTCCTTTTCAAAATTTCTTTAACAGTGTCTGTGTAGCCACCTTTAACTGCTACAATAAGTGCAGTCATCGAATTCTGGAAGAAAGCATAAATGAATTGTGAGGCATTATCACAGATTTAATTTATTTAACAGTGGCCTATAGAACCAGTAATATTTTCAGTAAAATACAGTTAAGACTTCAGAGAGACCAAACTCTTTTTTTGCCAAACTCTAGGATACTGCAATAAAGTAAGTGAAAAAAGCAAACTGCTTTTTACAGTAGTATTTTAATGAAGAGGAGTAAAATATCATAAAACAGCTTGTGCATAGCGCATGAAACATCATGTATAACAAGAATAGTTTTTGTGCCTATTAAACACAAATTAAACTACCACCACACATTACAGTGATAGGACTGGCAATGTGTCCAGTACATGACCTACGTGGCCAACACTTATTATACTTCCAAAACACGACCAAAGGTGCCAAAGGTACTTACCATTAATTTTCCCCTGCGCTAATACTGACTGCACAGTGTGCGGTACTTCAACGTGAAAATCCCTGTACGATTCCAATTTAATGAGCTCAGAATGAAGCATGACATGCTGCATTGGAGTTTGCACACCTGATTACTAAATGTTTTGCATTTTTCAAATCTCTTTCACTATACACTTTTCACCAGGACTGGATGGAGTAAAAAACTTGGGAAAGTGGTAATTCAGCAAAACATACAACTCTAAAAACCAACCAGGATTACGACAGAATGCAGAATGTGTCACAAAGTAATTACACAAATTTGAGGAACAGGATATACTAAAAAAAAAAATAAATCACAAATGCTGGATCACAACTGTGCATGCCATTTAATTTCAGCAATATTAAGACCAGCTTAGAAATCTGTTAACGATTACTGTAAAAAGTATAGATACCACACTCAATAATCAAGAAAATAAAGGTATGTAGAGTCTACCCTCTAACCTAGGGCTTTGAAAACTTCTTGTTTTGTCAACTATAAGGGGGGTTTATAAATTCTAAGAAACTGTATAATAGATAAAGCCAAAGAAGAGCATGAGTAACTGGATTAAATGAAGGGTCAGTGAGAAGTATGTTGGACAGATCTGTGGAAGTATATGTACGCAAACCGCTATTTGTGATGTGTGTGCCTTTTTATTGCTACCACCATGAAAACAATGATAGTTAAAGATTAAAGACACTGTCACATGAGCATAAATTTGTACATCCTGTTATCTGTTTTCTAAAGCAAGGGAATTAAAGATTAAGAAGGAATAGGAAAAGAAAATAAGTGTCTCAATGTTGACACATAAATCTTAACACTGTTATTCTGCCTGTCTCTAAGGATTTCCGGTTTCATGCACACACGTTTTTCATGTCATCTGGGACCTTTCTCTATAGCTCTCAGATACCTTCTTGCACCAAATCATTCAGATACTGCTGTGATATTGTGTGCTATACCTGAGGAATCAGAGCCAAGGTAAAGCTATGAACTTCAGTGTTTGTCATGGAACCAAGTTATTTATTGCTGATTAGCCTCACATCTGTTCCTTTTCGGGCCACCAGGGTGCTGAAATCGGAAGGAATGCATATGTAGCAAAACTTGCAATTGGGGCTAGAGTTTCTGCTAACAAACACAGGCTGTATACAGGAACTGTCTACTTTGACTGCAGATTGCGAATCCAGCTTTTGAAACTGAGTGATGACTGATAAGCTTTATATGGCGGATTTGCCTGATGTGTTGAGGAAGGTAGCTGGTGATGCCCCAAAATTAGGCTCTTATCCTTTTGGCGATATTGTTCTGCTAGACCTGATTCCTAACTGTCTTCACAGACATCTTGATATCTTGTCATCATATTCAGACACTCAGTTCCTGAAGGTGAATATAAATAAAACTAAGGGGATGAAGTTTTGTCCAAAGGGGAATCAGATAAATGCAAAGTATAAGCGTTTTTTTAATAATTAAATCATACAAGTAGTAAAATCCTAACCTTATCTTTGAAGAATAATGTCGGCAAACTTGGGTGACAGTGAGCATATTGCACATGTATCAAATATGGCGCTTGCCCTTGGAAATGCCGCGAAAGGCACTTTATGGAGCAACAGGGCATAGGCACTTATATCATCTTTTACCTATATATAAAATGAAGATCCCACTGACAATTGTATATGCTATAGAGACAATAAATACTCATCAATGGCATTTTATGCAATAGGTGGAGGGGAAAACTCTTTGCATTATCTGCACCTTAAATTCTATGGTCTCTATAGAAGCCCTAAGGTTGTAACTAGGATTAGTGAGCACTTTTATAAGCGGTCTGGTTGCTATTTTACAATGGTCTAATTGTTTATTATTGCTGATGAAAAGTCCTTAAGGAATTTTATGGCTCTGGGTTGTTTCGCCCCTACCACAGAGACTGGATCACATTTAACTAATATTTTAACTGCACTTCAGCACTTTTCCTTGACTAAATTAGATATTCAGAATATGAGTTATGTTTATCTTAAAAATTATTTAAAACATACTATGAAAAATCACCCCATGGAAAGGTCTGGAGATACGTAGATCAAAATGTTGATTCCAAAATATCATTCAATCAAGTCAGGTAGCAGCTCCTCAAGTGTATTTGAATTGGAATTTGGAACATACGGTGAGAAAATGCATGATGCTATGTAGATTGAATTGTTTGCCATTAAAAAAAACTGTCACAGATGTATGGTAGAATGTAACTTGAGGAGAGAGAATATGCACCTTATGCTATAATGATGTACAGACCAATGAATATGTCATATTTTCCTCTTCCGCCTTAAAAATGCATCAACAGAGATTTTTTAAACCACTTTTTAAAAAAGATTGTATTCCAAACACAAGGGCTGCAGTGGAGATGATAAACTGCCCAGTTAATGAATTAATAATGTGTTACGCATTGTTTTGCTCCTTTTTAAAGTTATATTAATTAATATAATTTTGTATATTGTATATCTTTTTGAAAGATCTAAATCTCTAATAAGTTGATGGATATCATTGTCTAGAGTCTTTGGTCTGTGACAACACTTTAGCAATCCTACCAGAAGTAGGCACATGAACCCCCAGGCTGACATTGTTAGGTCCCACGGACTCAACATCATCTCCTACGCAGACGATACTCAACTGTTCCTCTTGCTTACTGAAGACCCCTCTACCACCAGAATCAACTTCCACAACACCATGACCACCAAAGCTAACTGGATGGAAACTAACTGCCTGAAGCTAAACTCTGAAAAGATGGAAGTCCTGATGTTCGGAAAAAACACCTCCATCACACCCCAGCGCCCAGTACCACCAGGAGTGACAGCGACGTGCTCTACAAATGGCTGATTGATTGAAGTGTTGGATATACTAACAAGCATTAGATAAGAACAACATATGATTAAGAAGGTACATTTTGGATCTTAGGGGGGTTCTGGGTGGGTGAGAGCAAGACAAAATTGAACATGTGTGATAAACATTTTGTAAATTTTTTCATCTCATATCAGTAAGCGTGAATTGGATTGGAGGACAGAATGGTAATAGGGGATGGTGAAGAGCGTATTCTAACACTTAGTTGTGTTAGGGCTCACTGTAGATAGCCCTGAACAGCGTGATCATTAGGAGTGTCTGTAGATCAAAGTGGAGAAAGTTCCAATAGAGGCACTTCAGGAGTTTCAATTAATAACCTCAATGAAGTAGGGGTGGGATTAGGGACAGACAATGGATTCAAGTTTATTGATTAAGGGTTACTAGTAGGCATCTTGCAGCAGAGGAGCTCAGGAAAGCAACTGGGAAGTTCTATACTTAATAGTTGGTCCGTCATGTGTGGAAACGCGCCTTTGGTGTAACCTGTGGCACGTAAAACCATGGTGCTCTGCTGCGCCACAGTAAAAAAAACACAGAGAGCACACTTAGTGGACGTACAAACTGTAATGTTTATGGAAATTAACCTACATTGGCAATGTGAGAGCTACTAGCTTTGGCAATGTCTTTTAGTCATGCTGTACAGAAGCGGGGTTGCTGTTCAGCGTGACTCAAAGTTAGTGGAGTGACAGAGAGGTGAGAAGAGTAGATGAGAGTGGCGTAAAGTGGAATGAAGTGGATTGTGTAGAGTGCAGTGGCATAGAGTGGCGTTGAGTGTGGCATAGAGTAGAGTGGCATAGAGTAGAGTGGTACTGAGTGGCATAGAGTGGAATGGAGTAGAGAGGGGTACAGTGGAGTGGCATAGAGTGACATACAGTAGACTACCACAAAGTGGCATTGTGTGGGGTGGCGATGGGTGGCCAGAGTGGAGAGGTGTGGAGTGGTGAACACTGCTGTGGAGTGGCATAGAGTGGAAATGTGTGAAGTGGTGTAGAGTGGAGTGGTGTAAAGAGGAGTGGCGTGAAATGTGTGGTGTACAACCACAGTACAGTACAGTTTCGGAGAGTAGAGTGAAAGAGTGGAGTGGAGTGGAAAAGGATACAGTGGAATGTCCTAGGGTACAGTGGCATAGAGTGCCATTGTGTGGAGTGGCGTGAAGAGGCATAGAATGGCCTACACTGGAGAGGAGTGGTATGGAGTGGCACAAAGTGGTGATGAGTAGAGTTGTGCAGAGTAGAGAGGTGTAGAGGAGAGTGGTGTAGAGTGACAGTGGTGTAGAGGAGAAAGTCGTAAAGTGGCGTGGAGTAGAGTGGTGTAGAGGAGAGTGACAGAGTGGCATAGAGGAGAATGGAGGAGAGTGGCACATAATGGAGTAGAGTGGCGTGGAGTAGAGTGCCATAGCGTAGAGTGGCACAGACTAGACTGGCACAGAGTAGAGTAGCCCAGTTGAATGGCATGGTGTAGAGTGGTGTCATAAAGTGCCACTGTGTGGAGTACAGTGGCATAGAGTAGAGTGGCTTGGAGTAGAGTAGCGTGTAGAGTGGTATGGAACAGAGTGGAGCGTAGTGCAACAGAAGAGTATCAGAGTGGCACAGATCAGAGTGGCATAGAGGAGAATGGCATAGAGTGCCATAGAGTACCACTGTGTGGAGCAGAGACTGGCCCTGTGTGGAGTAGAGTGGCATGTAGTAGAGTGGCGCAGAGCAGAGTGAAAAGTAGTCGCGTAGAGTGGTACAGGTTTGGTTGTAAGAGTCAATAGAGATGGCAGATCTGGTTAAAGCAACAAATAAGAAGCCGCATGCCAGTTTTAAAAAGTAGGAAAGCACATTAGACATCTGGGAATAATACTGAGATGCTTATCAAACCCAAAAAACATTGTGCTTGCAGAAGGACGAAGAAGAACACATGTACTCAGTCCATGCTCCAGGATGGAGCTAACACAAGAAACGAAGGGAGGCCTACTGAAGGTAAGCAATCGAACGTTTGAAATGAGAGTGCCAACGAAAACAACTAAGGCATTCTATGGGCGAGTTGTAAGCTCACAATTGTAAATAATACGTCACGCAGGACAGTGCATACCCTGTGTAGGCAAGAACTAAATAAGGGGAGGCCAGTAGTGCTGAACAGGGGCAAGATGGCATGGCTCTCCTTGACATGCAAGTATTTTCACCCCTGCAAAAGGGAAAACGTTGGATCATACGTTTGGTCCTCCCTCCCTCCTTTAAAGCAGCTATATTGTGGGATAAAGATAATATACTCAGGCTCTGTTTTCTTCATCATACACAACGGTCAATGCAGGATGAAAATGAGGATGAGCTCTCACACAGAGAGCGGTTACCCTAAAATGCCTGAACAACAGCTACAGTTGCTAGGATGTTTTCAAAGTGATGCAACTTTAAATACACTTGTTAAGCTCTAACACCATAAAAATGGAACCCAGCCACAACACCGACTATTATGGTTTCTGTTCAGGTTGAGACAAGTCTGTTTGAAGAAACATAGTTTAAAATTGTGAAAATGTGCAGCATCAGCCTCCTGTGGTCAAACTGTGTTAGCAGCTGAAACTTGCGTGTCTATTCTCTTTTCATAGCAATTATATTAAATCACGTATAGAAAAACGTTGTCTGAAACAAAGCAGGCTAGTTGTACACACTGAAGCAATTTTTTTTTATATATCTGATCCAGGTTAAGTTTTGACTTTTTCTACGAGCATATGGTGCTACTGTTAAGTCTCACAAATCAATAACAGCAGTACAACTTACAGCTCCTTCTTGGTCGACGTCAGCCCCCATCTGTAGCAGGTATTTAACGGACTCTAAGTGGCCCTTTCTGGCAGCCCAAATCAACGCTGTGGTTCCAAACTGCAAATACGAACAGAATAAATCAGTGAAACATCCACTCATGTCTTTGCTTTGTTTTCATAGTTGATATTTTTGGAAAATGAGGCAATGCAATTTAGATATAATGATGGAAATTACGCGCCCAGTCATATTATCCAACGTGAAGCATATTAGACAGGCGCACCAAACTTAGGCACTTAACAAGTAAAAGAACCCTTAAGCAGCTCCGAGGTGTCACAATCTCTCACACACACATTTAAGATAAACACTCAATTGAAACGTTAAAAAAAGCGCAAGGAAAAAATGTCTAACAGATCACTGTTCAGTATGTTATGTGGAACCGTAAAAATTTAATTTAGATGACTTTCTAAGAGTGCTCATGAATGGCACGTTAAAGGAACGCCGGTTTGGAAAATATAAACCCCAAATTTCAGACCTTTTTTGGAAGACGCACAAGAAAAGAAGGTAATAAATACAGTTACATTTAAATCCATTAGGATGACAAACTTGCAAACGAATGCCCTGTAAAACTCAATACGTTTCACAGTATAAGTTTGTGTCCTTTGAAAATCAGTCTTTCAACTGGAAAGGAATGAGTACTTATTTTGCTAAGAGGAAATATTTTATTATATTTTATTAATGCACAAGTGCCTACTTCCACAGTAATCACTCACTTATAGTTTTTTTTTTTTTTTGCAAGCAGCGGTCAAACTGCACCAAAACATACATAGGTCTGTCGTAGTAGTTTATTTTAATTTACTTTTTGTTATTGTATTTTCCTACGAACAGACGTGTACTGGACATGTTGGAGCACTTGACCTAATTAGACAATGGACTAAGGAGAGAATTAGGGCTTTATTTCGAACCCCAGGCAGGCACCTGGTAAGTGCACATTCCTGACGGTAATTATCAATTACTTCCCAAAGTTTTCCATTGTGTCGGCAGCAGAAAACTCTGGAGAGAATGAGGCTCGTCCATTGTGTTTTTGTGGCCCTCATAATTGTAATACGTTCAGCAGCTCACATTACCGAGCCCGTCAAAATCGATGAGCAATTAACAATAAGGGCTTAAGTGTTGAAGTCAGAGATCAGTACCCAAAAAACACAGTTTTGGTATCCCTTTACAAAATGCAAAGCAATTTTTTTTTAAGTTTACTAGGTAAACAAACAAGTAGATTTAAAAGGTTGGAAAGAAAGACACAACACAAAGAGATGCGTCTTCATAGCGTTATAGAAAGCCAACTATTGGGGAAAGAACTCTGACCTCGAAAGGAAGTTGATGCCAAAAGTGAATGTGCAGTTCAGTGTAACATCTGTCTCCTTGGTCATCCTTCTGGATGCTGGCAAGGAAAGAGATTGCTGCCTTTTTCAGGGTGTGTCAGGAGACATCCTGTTGTATCTGTGTAACAGGGAAGACTTTGAGCAGCATTTGTAGACTGAGAACATCAAATGAATTCTGGCTATCAATGGCAACCAGAGAAGGTTTCACAATGTGGAGGTAAAGACCACACTCCTTAAAACCACAAAGAATATGTCAGTTACACTTTGGTCAGTCTGACAATCTTTGGAAAGCCAGCATATACATTTGATGTGGTCCAGCTTGAAGTCTGAGATACCCACAACTGCTGTACACACCGCCAGTGAGATGAAGAGGAGAATGCACTGGAGTCGATTTAGCTGGCTGAGGCCTTTTTTATTGCAGCGATGACTTGCATGACCATGTTATATTACTGCTCCAGGGAGGCACCCAGATTTTACACTTCTTTAAGGAATGCCGTTTGTGAACAAAGAAACGTCAGAACAAGTTGCTGAAGAGTTACTGAGGGACAGTTAGGGGAAGCAGTAGAACGGCTGCTTTAGGCTTCAATTTTTCAAACTGTATAAACATAATGACAAGTACCAAGAACGTGTTAGGCCACTTGCAAAAACACCATCAATCAGAGGTTCACCACAATACCATCAATGATGCGCAAAAACACACTCTCCACAATAATGTCAGCTAAAGTAGAAAGATGAAGGCAGTATTGTGATCCATTCAGGACTATTCAGGACTTGGGGGCATGCTCACTACCTCACTAGAAGGATTGACACTCTGTATAATTAATGGTAGATGGGAGAGACCCCGTACTTCCTCTCTGACACTTCTTTCTCGTGATGAAATTCAACATCTATTCAGGAGCTGGTGAACCCTTTACTCTGCATGCTAGCCAGATTGTTCAGGAGGAACCTCATTCTTATAGTAGAACACAAAGCACAAGTCAGCAATAGTGGACTTGTCCATAGACAGGAAACTCAATACCCATAGCACAACGCAATGGCTTGAAAATAAAGTGCTTCTTCAAAATCTACCTGATCTGAATAAAAAAAGGGGTTGGATGAAACTACGCAAAAAAGATCATATAGTCTCAAAGTCTAAGAGGAATGTCCCGAGTAGGGAAATTCCTAAGCACAAGGGAAACGTGTTACAATTCATAAAATTCATTAGAAAAAAAAGAACTGGTGAGGGTCCATGTACATGCCCTTTTGAGGGTATGCCACATTTAAAGGTACTCAGATAATGACGGTATCCGCTTGCAAAACTCTATACCAACAACATTTACAAAAGGAGTTTCTGGCACTGCAATGAAGAGGCAGGGATACTGAAAAGTAGAAAAGGCAACGAGCCGGGACATAAAGAGTACTGGAAGTAAAAAGGACCAGAAAGAGTTTTCCCCTCATATCCCGCAACTGACTGAATGCCGTTGCATCTATCACCAGTACAAATACTCAAGAACTGGTGTTCCTTGAGCAAAAAACAAAAATAAATAGTCTATAAAAGATAGAAGGCTTAAAGAAATTGCACCAAGAACAACACCTTACACAAAAAAGCAGTAGTCTACACATTCAAGGACATTTTGATTGAGGCACAAACTCCAGGTCATAAGGAAATTCGCTGAGGCATAGAATAGGGAAAAGGGAAAAGTGAGTAAAGCACAAGCTCTTGCTTCCATCAGTAATTCCAATTCACACAAAAATTAATAAATCCCACTATGAAAAGGCATAAGTGGTGCACATGCACAATTATTTTTCAACTTACAAAAGTGAGAGGCATATATAACCCAGAGTAAACTTTTACTTCGGTAGCTTCCCCTGGGTACAATCTGTGAAACCTGTGAAAATGTAGACGTATTTCTATTTCTTTAACGTCAGTGTCCTTCTGCACCTATATAACGAACATCTACTGATATATTTTATAATCAAATATGGATGTTTGTTTCCAGAGGCATGGCATGCGCAGCCACCACGGCAGACATGTTCTAGACTAGCGCTGCCAAATACCCCATTTATCCAGCATTTATCCTGCCAAAGGCCTGCCATTGCATGTCACATATCACCCCAACCCCCCTGTCTGAGCCGCTGCCATACAAGAGAAACCTTCTGACTCAGGAGTTTGAGAGGAAAGCTATTGCCCAAGGCGGTGGCGACCTGGGACCTGAATTGCAGCCCCTCAGCACATGGACACTGCTTTGGGGGATCGCATTGCAACCGAGGAACAATGAGTGATTGGAAGAATTACCCCCTGCAGTGAACGGCAGGCTAGCGATTGATGTAGCGTGGAGATAAGTTGAGCCCAGCGCAGAAAGAGTCTGTGAGCCACAAAGAAGGTGGAATGGTATGCATGGTGGGGTCAGAAGACTGGGCTGTGCTGCGCGACCTAGATGCGGCAGATGTGGAAAAGATCAGTGGTGCCTTGCAGGGACTAATTGAGGGCGGGGGGCATGCTATTCATGAGGAACTCACACAACATTATACACAGGTATATCAGTCAACTACAGACGCAAGCTCAGAAGCTTACAACTCATTCTTTGACACTCTAAAGATGCCCAGCATAGCCATGGACAAGTGAAGAGACCTGGATGGCCTGATCACGCTGATGGAAATTAAAGACGCCACTGCAGTGCTAGCCACTGGCAAATCACCAGGCCTCAATGGATTACTGGCAGAACTATACAAGACCTACGCAACCTAAGTTGCTCCTCACTTACTGACGATGTATGACAAGGCCCTGTCCGTTGATGGCCTCTTTGCCACTCAAAGGAAAGCAATGGTTATATCCTTGCCTAAACCCCATAGGGACCCACTACTTATTGGCTCCTACAGACCATTAGCGTTGCTGAATGCCAATTATAAAATTCTGGCAGAAATACTCGAGGAACAGCTGCCACCCATGGTCCCAACATTGGCACACCCAGATCAGAATGGGTTCGTCCCCACACGTAATACCTCCCTAAATTTGCATTGTTTCTTTTGAGTCTTGACATATACATCGTGCTGGATGCCTGGTCCTAGACTTCAAAAAGACCTTTGATCCTTGGAATGGGGTTACCTCTTTGCCACACTATCCTGGCATGGCTTGGGCCACAATTTTCTTCGCTTAGTGAAATTGCTATACACCAGCCCCCTAATTAGAGTCAAGAAGGGACCTCTTATTTCAGATGCCATCAATATACACAGGGGAATGAGACAGGGCTGCCCTGTATCAGCACAACAATTCTCACTGGCTATTAAACCACTAGCGATAGCCTTGCGCCAATGGGGGACATAATGGGGCATCCAGTTAAGGGATGGGATACACGCCTTATCTATATACGCTGCCGATATGTTGCTTTATATAAAAGGACACGCACAACATTAATGCCACGCTCACTTCCATCCTAACCATGTTTGCAGTTCTCTCTTGGTTGCTGTAGGAAGCTGGCCTGGTGTGTGGTGCGTACCTGAGGTACTTATACCTTATACCAGGTATCCCCTATTAGTGTAGTGTAGGCAGTGTCTAGAAGCCAGGCTCTCTAGAGGTTGCTGTGGATGAGCAGCCAAGGATTATCTAGGAGACATGCAAAGCTCATGCATTACCACTGTAGTCACACAGCACTTACACACATGAAAGAAGCCACGCAGTGTTACAAAAATAAAGGTACTTTATTATGGTAACACAATACCAAAAATAGGGTAGAGGCAATACTGCCTTAGCAAGTGAGTCAACACACTATATATATACACCAGCAATTAAAGATAAGCATAGAAAACAGTTAGGGAACAGTGTAAAACAGTATAAATCACAATAGTGAATAGTGACCCTAGGGAAAGCCCAAACCATACACTAAAACCTTGGAATGCTAACATGCGACTCCCACCCAGGTAAGTGGAATGTGTAGAGGGGAGCTGGGGTACCAGGAAACCACAGAGGTAAGTACCACAACACCTCCCAGTGACCAGGAAGGAAGGAGTAAACCAGTGGATTTTCCCCAAACTACCCACAAAGAAGAAAAGGGAATGCAAGACCCAGAAGAGACTGCAAGACCCCGAGCGGTGGTTTCCGGTGAAGGAAGACCTGTGGAGAGAGGGGACCAAGTCCAGAAGGCATAACAGACTCCAGTGAGGGCTGGAGCCCCTACCCACCACATTGAAGATACAGGAGTTGTTTACCGGTGAACACAGGATGGTCAGCACTGCACCCCTGAGGACGAAGTCGAGTTCTTAGGGAATGTAGGTGACGTTCCACGCCTGGTAGAATATTGCAGACTGGGTTGCGTGTCCAGATTCCTCCAACAAGCCTTGGCAAAGGCAGTCTTTGCGGATGAAGGAAAGTGGAGCTGCCGGGGACCAGGAAGGTGCAGGAGGACTCAACACAGGAGGGGGAGTCACAGGGGACCCACAGTGATCACGAGAGCCCACAGAAGTCACAGGGGTCCCCCGCAGGACGAAGACACAGAAGATGCAGGAAGGAGCCCATGCAGCACTACAAAAGAGGATCCTATGCCGCAGGAGAACCACACAGAGGACTGTGCTTCACAGGAAGGAGTGCCGTGGGCTGGAGCTGCATGTCACCTGAAGATCCCTTGGAGGAGATGCAAGGAGATGCAAACAAGCCTTGGCAGCTGCAAGAGGTGCAGTGCAAAGGTACTATCCTGCGTGGGAAGGCAAAGGCTTACCTGAACCCAAGTTGAACAGCTGGTAAAGAGGACCAAGGGGATCACTCCAGACCACTACCCATGATGCAGGATCCACGCAGCTCAGCAGGAGAGGGGATCCATGCAGCCGGTCGTCATTGCTGCAGGTGCCCGCGAATACAGGGGAGTGGCTCCTTCGCTCCAAGGGAGATTCCTTCTTCCTTCCCGTGCAGGCTGAAGAGTTGCTGTCTTCTGAGGATTCACGGCCGGGGAAATGTTGCAGAGCTGGAAGGAGTCTTGGAAACGATGTTGCAGAAGAGTCTTCCCTGTAGATCTGCAGCTTTGTCGGTTCGTGAGAGGTCCAGTTGCAGTTCCAGTGGCCAGAGGTCGAAGTGGAGGTTGCAGAGGAGTCCTGATGGAATCTTGCAAGCCGAATCGGAGGACCCAGGCCAGAGGGCTAAGACCCTAAATAGCCCTGAAGGGGGTACTGGTCACCTAACTAGGTAAGCATCTATCAGGAAGGGGCTTTGACGTCACCTGTCTGGTCTGACCATTCAGATGCTCCCAGAGATCCCTGCCAACCTTGGAATCAAGATGGCAGAACCCAGGAACCCTCTGGAGGAGCTCTGGGCACCAACCCTGGGGTGGTGATGGGCAGGGACTTGGTCACTTCCCTTTCCATTGGCCAGTTTCATGTCAAAGCAGGGACTGGGGGGTCCCTGGATGGGTGTGGACTGGTTTATGCACAGAGGGCACCAAATGTGCCCTTCTAAGCAAAACCAGTGGCTTGGGGAGGCTACCACTCCCAAGCCAGTCAAACCTATTTCCAAAGGAAATCCTTGTTCTGCCTTCCTGGGCTTGAACAGATCAAGCAGCAGGGTGGCAGAAACCTGTCTGAGGAGTGGCAGCAGCTTGGGCTGCCCGGAAAACCCTGTAAGACTGGTGGTAGCAATGCTGGGTGTCCTCTAAGGAGCCCCTAGAGTGCATGGAATCATACTTCCAATACTTGTAACAGTATTGGGGTATGATTCTGACATGTTTGCTACCAAACATGCCTAGGTTCGGAGTTACTATTATGTAGCTGGACATAGGTAGTGACCTATGTCCAGTGCCTGCATAAAATGGTGTCCCCGCACTCACGAAGTCCAGGAAAATGGAGCTGGAGTTCATGGGGGCACCTCTGCTAGTGCAGGGGTGCCCTCACACACAGGTACTTGCATCCTGCCCTCTGGGCTAGGAGGACCTGCTATAGGGGTGAATTACAGTGACCTGGAGCAGTGACCTGGGGGTGAAAGGGCGCATGCACCCAAGCAGCAGGAGGGCAGAAACCTGTCTGAGGGGTGGCAGCAGCTTGGGCTGCCCGGAAAACACTAAGACTGGTGGTAGCAATGCTGGGTGTCCTCTAAGGAGCCCCCAGAGTGCATGGAATCATACTTCCAATACTTGTAACAGTATTGGGGTATGATTCTGACATGTTTGCTACCAAACATGCCTAGGTTCGGAGTTACTATTATGTAGCTGGACATAGGTAGTGACCTATGTCCAGTGCCTGCATAAAATGGTGTCCCCGCACTCACGATGTCCAGGAAAATGGAGCTGGAGTTCATGGGGGCACCTCTGCTAGTGCAGGGGTGCCCTCACACACAGGTACTTGCATCCTGCCCTCTGGGCTAGGAGGACCTGCTATAGGGGTGACTTACAGTGGCCTGGGGGTGAAAGGGCGCATGCACCCTTTCACGCAGGCTGCAAAGGCAGGCCTGCTAAACAGTTTGCATAGGCTCCCTATGGGTGGCATAATACATGCTGAAGTCCATAGGGATCCCCTGGTACCCCAATGCCCTGAGTACCTCGGTAACATATACGTGGGCAACAGTATGCCAAATGTGGGATGAAATACAGACTTTGGGAGGGAGAAAAAGAGAGAGAGAGAGAGAGAGAGAGAGAGAGAGAGAGAGAGAGAGAGAGAGAGAGAGAGAGAGAGAGAGAGAGAGAGAGAGAGAGAGAGAGAGAGAGAGAGAGAGAGAGAGAGAGAGAGAGAGAGAGAGAGAGAGAGAGAGAGAGCGAGAGCGAGAGAAAGAAAATAATCACTGGGGTCCTGGATAGCAGGATCCCTGTGAACACAGTCAAACACACTGACATCAAGCAGACAAAGGGGGTAACCATGCCAAGAAAGAGGTTACGTTCCTACAGTTGCATGTAAATTGGGCGAAAGCCATCTGTTTCCCTTTCAATCAGATGTACCTGATCCCAGCTTTACTCTGGACGGTACAAGATTGGACTGGCAGCAACACACATTTAGATATCTGGGAGTGTGGGGTTCATCATGCTATGTCAGACCTGTTTGAGGGCAATATTACTAGGGCGGTAACATCTACAACAGCTCAGATGGCCTTTTGGAATATGTTGCCACTGAGGGTGGCAGGTAGAGTGGTGCTGCTGAAACTGGTGGTTCTGCCCTGCCTTTTGTACAACTTCACTCATCTTCCAGTGTGCATCCCTGGTGTCTTCTTTAGTACATTTTAGAAAACAGATCCGCCTATTCATTTGGTGCAAGTCGAGATGCAGGCTATCATTACTGAAACTATGTGCACCCCCAGACAAGGGGGTGGTTGGCCACTCCACATTTCGGGCAGTACTATCTTGCCGCTCATATTCAGTGGATAGCAAAGTGGATGGCAGGATTGCACCTATCAGACATAGCCACATCCTACCCCAGCTGGACACTACCAATCATTTTTCTTTTGTTCCATCCGTGTACAAAAGCATTGACCCCTGCTTCTTTGCTGCTGGGGGTTGTGAATCGCTAAACATGTGATCTACTGTGCATTAGGACTGGTGCTGCTGGGTACGCAAGGCCTGGGGGGGACCCATGACTATAAATTAACTGTCAACATGGCATGCAGCAGGTATTCACACGCTAAGGGACCTAAATAGAGATGGTGCACTCTTGCAGTATGAAACATTAATGGAGGAGGATGGTCTACCTCCTGGACAATTTTTACTTTGCATCTCATTACTTGCCACATTGGGATATCACTGGGGGGGGGAACACGGAACCACATATACATATTACAATCCAATACCTGCATGTATTAGGCAGGGGCAAATGCTTGATCAGTTGGCTTGCTGATTCACTCCACTCCCACACTACCCAGTATCTCCTTACTTTACAACAGTGCTGGCAAGCAGATTTATTATGCCCTTGCTCTGAAAAGGAATGGGCTGACCTACTTGAAGGCCCACAACATGTGCAGCATAATGCTCACTTCAGGCTTGTTCAGCTGTTCATAACACACCAGGCTTATCTCAAACCAGCAAACATTAACAGATTTTATCATAGAGTGGACACGGCTTGCCCGCATTGCACTTATGTGGATACTGACTTCACATGCTCCCGTCTTGCCCCTACTTACACACATATTGGACCAGCATCACTTCCAGATTATCTGCCTGCACTGACCGTCCCAGAGCTACATAAATGGGAACTATGTATCCTGGGATTATTCCGTAGAAAGAAGAATAGATCGACCTCCTGCTTCCTAAATTTAGGCTTCATAGTAGCTAAACAACTCATTACTCGCAGATTGAAATCCCCAGAACCACTGTCATTAACAGCTTGGGAGCACTCAGTGATTACCTGGGCGCAGGCGGAAAGCGTATCCCTACATAGGGAAGACATGCTTGGTTTGAGGAAATACCCCATAGCTACTTACTGGGACAGTATTTTACATGGTATGTAATCACCCCATTCCACTGATGAAAATGGTAGCCTTAACGCAATGATGGAGGCCCCAGAAGCACAAGCAGTAGTTGCAAGCTGAGATGAAGTACTATACCCACTTGGGTGCCCCTCCACATATTACCTAGATCACATCAGCAGTATCCATGTTGCATACAAACTGCCAGATATGACAATAGGTGGGAACAGTGGCAAGCAGAAACATAGTGGTGCCTGTTGAGATGTTTTGTTTGGGGTTTTATTAATGGTAGTTTAGAAAAATGTATGATTCTGTTTCTAATGTTGATTACTCGTTGCTTAATGGGTAGCCATATAGACATCTCATTTACTATGGGGGAATATATGCAATGCGAACACATTTTGTTTTTGGAACTAACCTCTAGTACTATGTACTACATAATATCCTGCTGATCAGTATTTACCAGAGTAAATCACCATTATTATTGCTGCTAAATGACAACTGCATTTAATTGCTAAAATCATGGTATTATTATGTCCACTGCATACTGTGTAACTACACTTCCAACATGTCATTGTAATATAAAAATTCGAAAACCTCAAACAACAATGTAATGTTGTTTTCATATTAGTTTGAGGTCACCTTTAGCCTTAATATCTCTGCTAAATGTTATTGCTGTAGTAGGCCTTGCAGCTATTTTACTGAGGAAGTACATTTGCAAGTTTTCTGCATCTTGTAGTTTACTTTACATAGCATTGCTTTTGATGTTGTCAACCAGAAGCACGATTTTAAGAAAATAATGTAGTCAGCAGTGTTTTAATATATTGCATCTCTGTTTCTAGGATGTTTCATACTTTCCCTGTAATTAAGCTTTACTGAAACTACTAAGTTTCTGTCATGCCTTTAAGCTCTATAGAGTTGTATAGAGAGAAAATGTACACACGCCGTTCAATTTTGCATGCATTTTAGCATTATATGCTCCAACTGACTTTCTTGGGAGAGAGTTCAGGTCGCTGAAATGGCAATTGGGTCTTGATTATTTGCTGTGCTGCTCACTATGTTTGCCTTAAACACCTTAGACGTTTGGCTTCCCAACGTGTTTGGGTTATGTTTTCACAACACTATCCCTACGACCACAGATTGATATTGAAGAGGAAAATTATCCATTAAGGGGTTAGAATACGCGTGCAACTCATATTAAGCGTGTTTCTCTCTTCACAAGGTCATTATTTTTCATATCTCTTGTGTTAAATATATGCCAGTCTAAACCTTCATCAAGGTTCGCCAGTTTAACTGCACTGCCTATTTTGGCTGATAACCACAAACTTACAAAAACACAAAGGACTGAGTTACATACAATAAGGTACTGCTATGTAGGAAATGAAATGTATGCTTTGCCAACTTACTTTGTCAGAACAATTGACTTTAGCCCCATGATTCAGTAGCAGTTGTACTATATCAGAGTGGCCTCTTCCTGCTGCCCAAATGATGGGGTACACGCTGTACTGCTTGAGAGAAGGACAAGAAATGGAAATCAAAGACTCACATACATTTAAAAGAAGATGTATAAAATATGTCAAATAATCTTTTTGTTGAGGAGAATAATCACCTTTTAGTGAACAAACTGCTGTTGCACCAACGCAGTGCTCATATCTGAATGTTCAAGTTGCATGATAGGAACATACACAAACCTTAATAAAACAATCAGTTTTCAGAGAACAACACCCCTATGGTAGAGAATAAAATGATACTTGCCTGCAACACCAGTTCTCTATTTTGTGTGCCATCATTAACTTCACAAACAATCCACCCTCGCCCCGATAAAGCTCTGGGTGCAGAGTTCAGGTTTTACTACTATCGACACTAGTCAAAATGAATTGAGAGAGTAAATGCTGAAGTGGTGCATGCTGGGATTACAGTAGTTCATATCTGTCATAAATTAGCTGTGCTTTTTTGATTATTTACCAGGATAAGTCAATAGGAACAGTGTCCTTTCACTTTTTTTTTAATCTTAAATTTGAAAATATTGACGCCCAATGCAGCTCCATGTCGTTCACAACAGCAGACAAACAGATGAACAGGGCTGGTTGAAAGCCCTTATAAGCAAGTAAAATATATATTTCAGTAAAATTCCATGGTCTTGGCTAACGCAAGACAAAAAAGTGCCCCTGCCCTACTGGGACACCACAGGGGTTAGAAAAGCAATAGCGGGCTCTGCACTGCCGTGAACAGCCCGGCAAAAACTCAAGATGAAGCTTGTCTCCAACAAGTGACCTGAATTACTCATCAAATAGGTCACGGGTCTTACAAGACAGACACAAAAAAAGACTTGCTTAGATCCAGAATCCATACCTGCTGTTGTTTCAAAAAGGCGCATTTAGCTGCTTCTAGTTACATAAAAAACAAATTCTTTAACTTTCAAATACATATTTAGCCATTTGCAGTAATGCTTTCCCAACTTACCAAACCAGTAATGTGTGGATTTGCTCCTTTTTCAAGAAGCATCTGCACGATTTCAGTATGTCCTTTATATGCCGCCCACATAAGAGCTGTCCAACCTCCCTGTTGAAAGAAGGGACCAAAACGGTTTTAAGAAAAAGTGTGTTAAAACATGAGTAACATTCAAGTTATCAAGTCATTCACAAGTAAATACAATTCTCATGTCTAAAATGCCATCCTCCAAATAAAAGACCAAGCAAAGAAGGCAAAGGCAGTAAAGGGATTGATAATGTCTGGGGTGGAAACCTAGTGATTCTGTGTAGTGTGTCCTCATAGCCCTTTTAAACTGAAGGCCTAGTGTTGAAATAAGCTGGTATGCAGAGTTCAGTATCACTAAAGCCCCAAACAAAGCACCAGTTCTAGACATAGATCAGACATTAATACTACATAATACGTACATGTAGGAACCTTCCATTTTCCATTAATGAATTGGACATGATCTTGCATCACAGACATTACAGAGATAAGGAACCAGCAATATTAAAAGCTGTTCTCCTCAAAGTAGCCCGAAGACAAAGTGATACTTCGTAGGAACGCAAAGGGAAGACCAAGATGATTCACAGAGATGTGTTGTAATGTCAGAAATCTGCATAATATAGGTATCACCGTACTATCGGAGTAGCTTCTTCACTTTCAGTCCATTACAAAAATTCCTCAAGCGTGCACATGAAAATATATACAAGTCGAATATTTCAATGTGTATTTCTCCTCTTCCATTCTTTATTCACAGGAAGGTCGGAGCAGACAATAACTATAAGTAAAGTGTGGCAGAGATCTGCACTGTTGGATTGAACTTTTTTTATGTTCCTCAACTCCGACAATATGGTGCAGGTGGAGATCTACGTTCACTACACCCTGATGCAGTATGTTGATGTTCCATGCCCACACACCCCTGGAAATACCTAACGCATGCACGCTGTGTGTGTCTCCGGAGTTTTATTTGTCCTACTAATGTGTATGAAGGCACAAAAAGATTCGACTTTGTGGATGTTTCAAACATTTTGTAAGGTCACTGACAATGCTCCTCACCGCTCGCCTGCTCCTGGCAGTCCCCAAAAATGATTACAGTGCACGTTCCACCATTTTTCCCAGCAGTAATTGCAGTGTGCAGTTGGATCCTTTGCAAATCGTCTGAGATTCTTAAAACCAGGGTTGCAAATTCAGACTACAAATTCCATTCTCTGAGCAATAACAAAAACACTTTTCTAAAGGTGTCCCTTAGGCAGTTTCGTTTTTAAAACAGTCTACAGCTCAGAACCAGCATGGTAGCTTCACAGACTGCAGCGCTGGGTGCTACACAGCCAGTTCCGACTATAACTTTTCTATAAGTCTTGGCACAGCCAATCTTTGCGTTTCCTCCAGGATCACTGTACTACCCTCTCTGAGCAGTTGTGTTATCATCACACCCCCCCTCGCTCCTGCACAGGGCCAGGTTTAGCACTGCACGATGAAGCACGAGCTCCCCAGGGTCCTTCCCATTAAGCAGTTTGAGTTGCGGGGCATAAAGGCAAAACATTCTATTTCCGAGGCAATGTAGAGGATCCTGTCTTTGGATTCGCACCAACGTACACAGGTCATATTGGTGTGGGCTACGGGTGGGGCTGTGGTATCAACTACTACTGAATGGGACTACCCAGCGTTATAACTTTGAACCACAGAGTTATACAAAACCACACACTGGACAAAAGACGTCCACAATAATGTGCAGTATCAGACCATACTGTATATAGTGTTGCCCCCCTAAAAAAAAATCTCTTTTCAACTTGAGACCCACCTTTATTAAAATACACACACTATCTGCTTGCAGGGGGTGTCGTGTTAAAAAGCACACATACAGAAAAGGAAGCTGGGAGTCCTGTCATCACCTGCCTCACTCACTGATTGATGGTCCGACTAAAGAGGGCATTCAACATGGGAAATGTTATGTCAGAATTGTTATATTTGGGGTTCTACATTGATGGGTAAGTGTGACATCACTGTACTTGTAATCGTTTTGTGTCTGCCATTCCGCCTTCCCCCTATTTGTTGACGTTGTAGTGCGGTTGTCTATAACCAAATGCCAATAAAGACATAAAAAACACATACATTCCAAGCTAAAAAAAACACGTTGCTGCTGTGAACAGCCTCTTCATATGTGGTTTCTGCTATTCTGTTGTAACAGGAGTGTCACAATAGCGAAACAAGCTATTTTACGATATTATGCCACCTAAAAATAGTAATATTACTTCCAATCCAAAGTAAACAACTGAAAATAAAGAAATTCAAAAAAATCTCATCCACATCCTAGTAAATACACCATGACTAGGGCTTAATTATGTTAATACCTCGTAGAACACAAACTGCAGTTGCATGTCAAAATTATACACCAGCATTTACACTCGACTTTAGCACAAGAACCGAACAGCGTAAACATGCATACACCTACCCTTACAGAGAGCGGTATAATTAAAGCAGGTAAACTGAAGTAGAGGGGAAAAACTACACATATTCGGTAGACGGAAAAGTAAAGAGTTAAGCCGCTGAACAAAAACCTTTGAAATGCACACTGTAAATAAAAAAGGTAACCACACCAGTTCTCTTCCAGGCAAGTTCTAGAAGCACTAGGTGAACGTTAGCACGGCGTAGACCGCTGAAAAGAAACGGTTATCAATCGCTAAATATTAAAGGGAATTAACCATATAAAACCAAATCAACACTGTACCATGTCCCGGTGCTCCAGGTTAACATTCCACTCAAGCAGCTCTCGTATGACTTCCACGTGGCCCTCCTTCGCCGCACAAATGAGAGATGTCCAGTTATCCTAAGGAAGAGAAACGACACAATAAAATCACGAAAAGCCCAGCAGGTAATAAGGCTGGACACAAAAAGTCGCCGTGCACATACCAACTGGTCATACCAGGTGGTCATCGGGCCGGAATGTCCCAAGCACGAGACAGTACGACTCGTCGGGAGCAGCGCGAGGCAGAGCCTGCTGCTTACACTAATGACAGTACGCACTGACACTGAAATTATATGATACAAGGATCTGGCCACAGCTTGCGATGCAGTGGTGCTTTTCTCCACTACGCTCTCAGCCTTTTCAACAAAAGCTTTCGCAGTAATCACGTACAAAAAACCAATGGAAGGACGGAGTGTGCCGGGGAACAGCAGAGGAGTGATTTTACACAAACCTATTTAGTTTAGTGGTTTTAAAACGTGTTCAAAAACATGCATTTTGACAGCAACCTATTATTGCACACCAGATGTCGATAAATGTGGAATAAAGTAACCCCAAATGTAATCAGAGGAAAATACCAATACCAAGGAGCTGGAGGTCGAGAGGACGAGCGCTTTCATGGCTTCTCACTCTGTGTAAAATAATCTGATAAACCCAAACAGTGTCACTGCTGGTCGGAACTAAGAGGAGTTTTAGATCTTAATAGCGTCTCAGGATGAGACCTGGTGTAGGGACGAACATCAGCCCTGGGTATGTTTCTCTCACTGTGGTTGACAGTCAGGCAAGCCCACCGAAAAGTCTAATTTTAAAGACTATGGCCCAATGAAGAGCTAAGCTGTGAGGGCACTTCAGCGAAACAGCAACGGAGTACCGGGTACACAGTGCCCTCTCTGCCAAACTTTCAATCCACCCCACCCCTCGATTTAGGGCTGGACAGACTAACAGTTCGTAGACTGATGAAAGCCTACTCCGACTCCACTTCCTACACACTACTCCAGGGACCCAAATCAGTACGGACAGTTGGAGGTGAGCCATCCGACCATCTGCCCAATTTTGAGTGGGTAGTCGGATCACTTTTGCGTTTTTTGCTGCACACCATTGCCACTAGTGGTGAGGTAAAGTAAAAAAATAATAATAATAATAATACAAAAAAGCACTGGCAAAGCCAATAGGTCGCACCCATGTGAGAACTATTGGCTTTGGTAATGTGTTTTAGCCAAGTTGTACACCAGTGTGGCTGCTGTTCAGCATGGCTAAAAGTTAGTGGCATGGAGTGGGGTTGGGTTTGGTCAAGTAGGTTAAAGAAGGGTGAGGTGCAGTGGGTGGGGTATTGTGGGGTAGACTGAAGTGGAGTAGACTGAGGTAGACTGGAGTCAGGCAGATTGGAATGGGGTAGATTGGAGGGGGTAGATTGGTTTGGTGTGGAGTGGGGTAGACTGAGGTACTTTGGGGTAGACTAGTGAAGTGGGGTAGGTTGGGGTAGACTGTGGTATAGTGGAGTGGGATGGAGTGCGGTAGAGTGGAGTGCGGTAGAGTGGAGTGGGGTAGAGCAGGGTGGGGTAGACAGGGGTAGTGTGGAGACCGGTAGATCGTAAAAGAGTGGGGTAGACTGGGGTGGAGTGGAGTGGGGTAGATTAGGGTAGGGTGGGGTAGAGTGGTGTAGATTGAGGTAGATTGCGGTATATAGTAGAGTGGAGTGGGTAGATTGGAGTGGGGTAGATTGGAGTGGGGTTGATTGGGTTAAATTGGAGTAGGGTAAGTTGTGGTAGAAGGGAGTGGGGTGTTTTGGGGTAGAGTGGGGTAGATTGCAGTCTTGTGGAATGGGCAGACTGGATGAGAGTGGGGTGGGATAGATTGGAGTAGACTGCAGTGACATGGAGTGGGATACATTGGGAGGTTGGATTAGAAGGGGGTAGATTGGAGCAGGGTTAATTTGGCACAGAGTGGAATGAGGTACACTGGGGTAGAATGGATTGGGTAAATTGGGATGGATTGGGGTAGGGTAGGCTGGAGTGGGCTAGACTGCAGTAAAGTAGTGTGGATGGGTGGGTGGATTGGAGTATGGTCAATTGGAGTGGGGTAGATAGGAGTGGGGTAGAGTGGAGTGGGGTAGAGTGAAATGGGGTAGCATGTAGTGGAGTGAGGTACTGTGGAGTGGAGTGGGGTCGACTGGGGTAGATTGTACTGGAGTTGAGTCAGGCAGATTGGAGTGGGGTAGAATGGGGAAGAGTTGAGTAGGGAAGAGTAAAGTACAGTTGAGAGGGGTGGACTGGAGAGTAGCACATTGGGGTTGAGTGGAGAGGTGTGGATTGGGTTAGAGCGGACTGTGGTAGATTGGGCAGAGTAAAGGGGGGTAGAGTGGAGTGGCGTAAATTAGGGTAGAGTGGAGTGGGGTGGAATGAGGTGGAGTGGGGTAGACTGGGATAGCTTGGAGTAGAGTACATAGGGAAGAGTGGATTGGGGTAGAGTGGGGTAGGGTGGGAGAGACTGGAGTGAAGTGGAGTGGGGTAGATTGGAATACAGTGGGGTAGAGTGGGGTAAAGTACAGTGAGGAAGATTAGGGTAAAGTGGGATAGATTGGGGTGAGCTGGAGTGCAGTACAGTAGGGAAGAGGGTGGAAGAGTGGGGTGGGGTTAATCAGGATAGAATAGAGTGTGGTTGAGTGCATGGACTTGAGTGTGGTAGAGTGCATGGACTTGAGTGTGGTAGATTGGAGTGGAGTGAGGGTAGGCTGGGTTAGATTATAGTGCACAGGAATGGAGCAGATTGGAGTGGGGTACAATGGAATGAAGCACATTGGGTTAGACTGGAGTGGGGTAGAATGGATTGCAATGGGGTAGACTACGGTGGAGTGGAGTAGACTGTGGTGGAGTGGGGTAGATTGGGGTAAAGTGGGATAGATTAGGGTGGGGTAGACTGGAGAGAGTGTAGTGGGCTGCAGTGGAGTAGACTGGCGTGTAGTGGTGACTACTGAAGTAGGGTATATTGAAGTGAAGTAGACTGGGTTAGACTGAAAGTAGGGTAGATTTAGGTGGGGAGGAGTGAGGTAGATTGGCATGAGGTGGATTGGGACAGAATAGACTGGGGTGGAGTGGATTGGTATAGAGTGGACTGGGGTAAACTGGGGTGGAGTGGAGCGGAGTTGAGTAGGATAGATTAGGGTAGAGTGGAGAAGGGCAGTGCTGAGTGGGGTAGATTGTAGTGAAGATTTGAGTGAGGTAGCCTGAATTAGATTGGTGTGGGGTAGACTGGTATAGAGTGGAGTTGGGCAAATCGGGGTATAGTGGAGTGGAACAGAGTGTGGTAGACTGAGGTAGATTGGGGTAGACTGGAACATAGTGGGGTAGACTATAAGACAGCAGCGGTCACTGTGAAACATGCAAACTTGCCGCATTCTTGATAAGAGTTTACTGCATAAAATGGGCAGATCACATCGATGCAGCTGGTCCTCCCAACAGGGTGCCTTTCAGCAATCCTGTTGTTTTTCAACCAGTGCAAGGCAGTTTCCATGTCGGGATTTGTAACAGAAACAGTGAAAGTCCACAGAGAACGGGTTTATTGCTGCTAACTGAAACACCACTGCCTGAAGCCCATCCACAGTGGTACATTAATGGCTCAACAATTGAGGGCTTCAGCTGAAAAAGCCAAGCAGCGTCGCCTCAACATCATGTGATTCTGAGCAAATCACAAGCTCTAGGGATAAAAATGAATGAACTTGTGCAATGTAACTGGTGCTCATATAAAGCGACCAATACTTTCCAGTCAGGTCGAGTTCATGCTGTATAAAATTTCAAAAAAAGATATGTATATCTCAGTTAAGAGCAGGAGCAGTCGATGGACATTAATTAAGTTAAATCAATCTGTACTTCACCATGCTCCACACAAACACAAGTAAGTCAAGCAGTAAGTGGTGCCTTGCAAGTGCTGCAGAATCAGAAAGCAGCAAAGAAGAGTGATAAGGATGCCAACAAATGGTAAGTAATGGGTGGGCTTTTTTTTAAATACTATAGGCCATTGACAAGCTACAGCATATGCACACTGCCTGCAGACTCGACCCCAAAATTACCCCCTACACCGTGGGAGAAACTTCATGTGGTATGGGGACCATTAGTTTTTACATTTTTCAAAGCAAAAACCCACTCTGCGAGTTAGCTTTTGAAAAATGTAGAAGTTTGGAAAAGTTTTACGGCTAGCCGTCATGTTTGATGGAACCTCTGTCTGTTAACCTTTCCCAACATTGACAGGAACAGCCTTGAAGCCAGTTCCAGCCAATACACAGGAACTGAGACAGAGGTGGCGTACATCTCTCAATTTGACAGGCAGAATAAAGGCCGGGTGGCGGACGTAAAGTCCTCTGCCACTCTGCCTGCCTTTACTCCATCCGCCAAACCTTAAATCAGACCTTAAGACCTCAGCTAAACATTCTAATCAGAAGCACGGGACTTTTTAAAATCTATATCACTGTCCCAACTTCTTTCATTTTGAAGAGGACACTGCCTTACAGGTAGGAGGTGCATTAAAAAGCTTCACATTCGCTCTAATCCACTGAAACCTCTACCCCACCACTTTGAACAGATAAAGATATTCAGTGCCACCAGTCCACTCTGACAAGATAACACTTTAGCTTTGCTCTACAAATAACATCAACGTTATCTGGGATGGTTGGGAAAGACTTTTCATCTCCGCCTTCTTGCCTTGGACTAATACATAGGATGAACTTGAAGGTTCAACACAACATCAAGCAGGAACTAATTACTGTTTCTAGACCTATTGATTATGCCACACACAATGGGAGTTTAGCCACTAGGGTACACAAGAAATATGTCGACATAAGTTACTGCTCAGACTGAACAGCTGCTATCCTGCGGCACTAAGGGAGAATCTACCATTTGGGCAGCCCCAATGATCAGAAGGAACTGATTGGACCTATCAACACATAAACGCACTTGCAGATCCACTGAAATATGCTCTTAATTTTATTATTGTATTGAGATTTAAGATCAATTTTAGTCAGGACTAGAGGCTCTTCGTTTTTATTCAATAGCAGCCATGTAAAAAGAACACAAAACGACTTTTCCCATGAACCATTGGTAAAATCAACAAAGAAACAGGACCACGAGAACTGTCCAATCACATTATCCAAACAGTAAGACAGTTCACCTTTACTGGCAATTACCCCTCTTTCTTCGCTGCTACACAGCCAGCAAGATCGGGTAATCAGTTCTCTCATCGGACCCAACCCTTTTTTCTAGCTTATTATTTACTGCTTACCCTTTGTTGTAGGTTATTATTTACTCTGTGAGCATAAGGTGCTGTTTTCTTTGCAGGTTGGCTCACGGGAGCAGGTTTCGCTCCTTTCATGAGCTTAATTTCATTATTTTAGCGATCAAGCAGCGCGCTGTGTTTCCCGCCGACTGCTACAGGGTGCTAAAAGGCCTCATAGTGATGAGCTCCTGAGCCGCTCAGCGAATGCCCCACACAGTTTCTTTGAACCGATGGGGCCTGGAGTGTTACACCCTAGTTGTGTGGGTCCGTATTGTTTGGTCAGTCAACACAGTTATTGCCTATGCCCTGTGGCGTCTGTATTAGGTGCCAGTATACAGGCAAGGCGCTTTACTGTGGGATACTCACCCAGGCCTTGCCTGGGGATTGAAGGGCAATTTATGTCCCTGGGGACGAAACTCCACTTGGAGCCGCCATACTTCGCCTTGACTGCAATGGTAACCCTGGTGCCCATATCCCTGCAATGCCAGATGAGGCAGCCTTTTTCATGGAGGAAGAAAAAGTCCAATACTTCCCTCAGGACAGTGAATTTTGCAATGAGGTTGACGCATCTATTCAGTAAGTTTAAGTTAAGTTTATAAATCATGATATAGTTACTTAAAACCTTACATGATATGGTTAAAATAAAGAGATCAGAGATAAAACCAACAAAAAGATGTTAGTTAAAAGTGATTACAAATTTCTGGAAATGCAGTGTCCACAAGGTTTTACATAGCCAGTGCTAAGGGCTAAAGATGAAACAAATACAAAAGATGAAACATGACTTTAACAAATACAATTTGTGCCTATCTTTCTAATAAATGTAATATCCTCAGACATGGACGGCATTAAAGATTGTACTACTTCACCGATTGAGCACGATTAGCAATAAAAAGAGGCCCTAAGTGGGAACATTTTGGCGAGTTCAAAATGTAACCTCTGCTAAAGCTGTTGCTACCCTTAGTAGTGAACACAACCAAGAAAACTTAAGTGAGTAAACAAATTAGCAGCACAAATAAAATAAGTAGCAGCCGTAATTGTGCAATCTTATGCAGTTCCCTGAGGCATTTTAGTATTTCTTCCTTAATAATACAAAGTGCCCGTGCGTGGGGAAGTAAAATAAATAAGATCAAGCAGATTAAAATACACTCCCTATATATCTATTCCCACGGCGATCTCCTTTGCCCTGGCTCCCTACGACAGCGTTACAGTGGCTGATGGAAGGATGCCATGGACCCCTATTTTAGGGGGAAGACGGGCGCTCGTTCACAAAAAGCCAACGCCAAACGCATACACTCACAAACTGGTGATTTGGAGAACTGCATCATGCTTAAAAGGGCCTTCTTAGCGCACAATGTTTCCCATTCTATCAAACTGCTGGCAGAAGATCCTCAGGGCAGTCAGGTTCCTGACCCACCTTTTCAACTGGCGGATTGCGATGCAGAGGACTCCCCAGTGGAGCAAGACACAAAGGATGAATCCTCACAGCCTTGGCGTCCCAACTTGTTTCTCCTAACACATCCGCTTTTTCAAAGGACATGCTGGATCCTGAGGATTTAATCCATCCAAAATCCTCAGACTGGGTACCGGCTACTAAGAGGTAAAAGTACATGGCAACCAGGTTGCAGAAGCTATTAGACAAGGAAGTTCGCAATCACCTTCTGGCCGAGTGCCCTTGCCCCTTCTTGGAGGGTAAAGTCACCTTGACCCCAGATTTAGACTCCAAGATCGCAACATTTTTGGGCAAATACGTGAGAGATCTCAAGAAACGTATTGGTCTGTCCTGGCACTCCTGTCAGGATAAGCTTCTTGATGTCACAGGGCCCCTAATGAAGATACTTGACATGGTGGAGGAGGCGAAAGTACTGGGAACCCTCAGTCCTCGAGACGTCCTTTCAGGCTGGGCCTAGTCTACAATTATTCTTCTGGGCAATACAACTATGGCCATTCGCCGGAGAGAAAGAGATCATTCCTGATCAAGATTGATCCAAAGCTTGGTAATTTGGCATCTTCTGAGGTAGGAGTGGTGGCACAAGGAAGTATCTTTGGGGATCCCTTCATTATGGACTTAAGGAAGTTCGTAACTACCTTCAACTTCTTGGACAAGGTGCTATCATCTCTCAAGCGGATTTTCAACCCCAAGGTTTTCATCTGGGCTGGTTGTGGAAGGGGTTGCTCGTCTGGCTGCCTTGCCATCCAGCCCTCCATCTCCAGAACCCTCAAGGTGTCCAAGGCTGCAATGGCATGTTTCAGGGGTTTCTTCCCATCCAGAGGAGGCCCTTGTCTCGGGGGGCTCATGAAATATCCACCATAGACAGCCTACACAAGGACATAACAAGGGTAAGTCCTACCCTTTCTTCCCATGTAAAAGTTCGGGGCAGACTCGCACATTTTCTACACAGTTGGAAAACAACCTCAGATGTGTGGGCTTTTTAGACTATCTGGAAGTTCCATATAGAATTCTATGTCTCTCCGGTTCTGCTGTTTCCCTTAGAGATTCAGAGGCCTCTGAGCATTAGCGTAAAAAGGGCAATGCTCCAGTACAAGTTCATCCCTCCAGTTTCCTCAGCAATCTCTTTCTGGTGGAAAAATGAGTCGGTGTCAGAGACCTGTGATCAACCTCAGGGAGGTTCAACGTATGGTTGTTTTTCCGCAGCTTGAAAATGGAGGGGATCTACCTCTTGAGGGACTTGCTATGAAATCGGGATTAGATGGTCCGTCTGGATCTCAACGACAAATATTTCGCAATTCCCATCTTCCCTCCACACTGCTGATTTCTTCAATTCCAATGCCATGGGCAGACGTTTGAATTCACAACTCTTCCCTTCGGCCTCTCTTCAGCCTCTTGGTGTTCCACCAAGGTTCTCCAGCAAGTGATGGTACACCTGTGAGCCATAGGCGCCTGTCTCATAGTTTACCTCGACAACATCCACTTGATGGATCAGTGTCCAAGACGGTTGACACAGTATCTCCTGTGAGCAGTTTCTTTACTGGAATCCATGGGGCTCATCGTCAACAGGGTCAAGTCTCACCTTCTGCCGACTCAGAAAATAACCTTCCTGGGTTTTGTTATAGCTTTTGTAACAGCGTCTCTCAGCCTTCGATCCCGGAATTTGGAGAAGAACTGGCAGACGCTGGACAAGAAGCTAGCAAAGCCGAAGATGTTGCTACGTCAGATCGTCAGTTGTCTGAATGCTGTAGTCGTCCATCCAGGCAATCTTTCCGGGGGCCCCTTCATTATCACAAACTGCAACGTTTGAAAGCGTTCCACCTTTGGAAGGATCTCCCTTATGTAGAGCTAATCCGCATCTCACAGGAAGTCAAAGAGGAGATGTGGTGGTGGCTCGCAAACATGGACTCATGGAACGGGAGGGCCATATTCAGTTAAAAACTGTAAAAAACTGAACTTCGCATTTGTATAGCGTACTACTTACCCCTTAGGGTCTCAAGGTGTTGTACGCATACCGCTGTGGAACCCCTCCTGGCTTTTCCCTGTGAGGCGCCCACTCCTGGACAGCCCCAGGGTGAAGCCAGGCATCCAAGCACTGTGAGGGCTGTTGTGGACATTAAGCAAGCTATTGCCCAGAGTTACAGAGTGGGACCCATTAATTAGATGAGGCACCGAGGCGAGAATTATCTGGTCCAAGGGAATTGAGCCCAAGTCCCACCAAGGTGGGAATTGAACCCTGGTCCGGGGCCAGATCTCTGCATCAGGGTCTGCCGCTCTAACCATTGTGCCACTCTGCCGCTCTAACCATTGTGCCACACTTCTCCACTTATAAAGTTGATTCCAGCACTATCAACTGGGGCGCTCGTTGTGGGGATATATCCACAGGAGGAAGTTAGTCTTCCCAGGAAAGTCATTTGCATATCAACTGCTTAAATCTTCTGGCGGGTTCATTCACAGTCCGTTGTTGGACCAAGAACAAGATACAATGCCACCTCCTCTTGAAGGTGGAAAGCATATGGGGGGCGAGGTATATCAACCATCTTGGGGGAATGAAATCCAAGCAGGTAATTTTTGGAACTACTGCCTGAAGAGCAATTTCTGAGATGACGGAACATCTCCCAGGATTCTCCAACATGGTGGCAGACTGGAATTCCAGGTACTATCAAGACACCAATCTATAAAAGCTCAACCCCTCAAATTTTCAAGCCCTGGTACTTTAATGGGACCCGTTCACAATGGACCCATATGCGTCCCGCCTGGGCCATCAGGGGGGTCGTTTCTTCAGCTTGATACCGGATACAATGACGGCAGCCACAGATGCTTTTTTCCAGGACTGGACGGGGAGAAAGGGCATGCGTTTCCCCAGTTCTCCATCATCACTCAAGTTTCAGCGCAGGTCAGGAGACATCAGGTGGACTTGGTGTTGGTGACACCTGTTTGGAGATCTTAAGCTTGGTATCCCATTCTGATGGAACTTTCTTGGGATTTGTCAATGCTTCTACCCCTGTTTCAGGATCTCCTAAGTGATCACCTGAAGAATCACCACAAGCTGACTCCCGAAGGGTCTCTACGCTTCATGGCTTGGAGGATTACCGAAGAAGATGGCAAATCACAGGCCTTTCAGAAAAGGCTCAGAGTCTCCTTGCCAAGACTTGGGGTTCCTCTACCGCTCAACGATACACATCAGCCTGGAATAGATGGATAGGCTGGTGCATGCAGCAGGATTTGGAACCTGTGGGCTCCAACGCTGTCCAGGTGTTAAATTTTTTTTCTGAACTGACATCCACCGAAATGGCTTACCAGTCGGTAAACTCCTTTCAATCGGTCAGCTGATCATGACCCCATTGAAGGTCACCTCGTGGGTGAACAGCCTCTGGTATGGAAACTAATGAGGGGAGTGGGTTTTCCCCTTTCTCCACAGCCAAGATATTGCTCTCTTTGGTATGTTAATCAAGTTCTCAACCACTTTCTTTCCTGGCAGAATAATAAATACTTGTTGTGTAAAGATTTTCTGGTAAGTTTGAGATGTTGTTAGGCCTGGTTTCTTGTCACGGAGTCTCTGATATAAGGACTCTAGATATTAGTGGTAGAGTATTTACCCCTAATGGGGTTACTTCTCACGTATCTAGGAGGACTAAGACATACATTCTAGGGTTGTATTGTATCCTTCTTTGGATGACAATCGTAAGCTATTTGTTGTAAGATGTATTAAAGCCTATGATGCTATGACGGATGAGTTTAGACCTCCAGATGAAAGGCAACTCCTTATTTCTATACGAAAGCCATTCAGAGCTGTGTCTTCCCCGACTATCACTTGTTGGTTCCGCTGGGTGATGAAGGAAGAGGATATTGATACCTGTTTTTTTAGAGCTCATTCTGTGAGAGATGCTATGACTTCCAAGGATTTCCAAATGGGAGTTTGCTTCAAGATATTATAAATCCAGCAGATTGGTCTTCGGATTCCACTTTTAAATGGTTTTATTTTAAACCAGTGGTGGATATGGCTTTAGTGGTGGCAAGTGAGCTTTAAACAAGCATAATACTCACCTCCAGTCATGGAATATAACATTTCCTAGCTATCCTGAAGGAATGTTTAAATTCAATAGAACGTGGAGGAGAGGATTATTCCCGCCCATGGGTCGGAGACCAATAATTCCCTCCCGCTGATGATATATACGATTTAAAACTGTTGTTTCTTTGCTACCGTTCATTCCGATTCGTTCAACCAACAAAAGTCTGTTACAGTTTTGGTAACATGTCGAAATGTTTTAGAAAGAACATTTTTAGTTATAAATGTTTATTTTTTAAATGATGAATTGGTCAAGCCAGATGAACCTTCCAGGTTAAGTTGCTACTCGTCAAACAGAAAAAGAGGGGGCATTGTCAGTAAAAATGGACTATGTTACAGGTTGGACACTGTGATTGGAATACTGTAGTGGTCCTTTTTCTTTGTTGATTTTTCCAATGGTACCTGGGAAAAGTAGTTTTGTTTTCTTTTCACATGTCTACTATTGAATAAAAGTGAAGAGAGAATAAGCATAATCCTCACCTCTGTGTACGTAATAGAATTGAAACTTTCATTCACGATAGCGAGGACATTTTATATTATCCCCCATCCGCATACAATTTTTCCAGGTTCCTCTTAAAGCGACTTACACTCAGATGAGCAGACAATAGAGTTCAGAAACACAAGTATAGGCACAAGTAGGAAAGAGGAATTTGGTTCTAGAGCACTCAGACTCTAAATCAGTGGTTCCTAACCTACAGTCCAGGGACTCCTGGGGTCCTCTGACTGCTTAGAAAGTTAAATAGTATTAACAGATATATATAAAGAGGCAAAACTGAAAATTGAAATATTTAAATACTTTGGTAAACGTGAAAGAATTTAAAATTAGAGGCTAAAAACTGTTAGTATCCTCAGATTGATTTGTGGGAGCAGTGCAAGTGCATCAAGCAGAATACAGTATGCACAGTGCATGGCCTCAACAGAATTTAGAAAAGCTGCAACCTTCCCATTAAAATTAAAAATGTGTTTTATATTTGCTTGTGAACTAAATACAATATTCAATCATTTGTGTATTTGTTTCATGAATTATTGTTTCTGTATACTCAAATAATCCACATTTCAAGCATACACTGGTATCTTCTAGTGTGAAAATGCCTCCATAACTGATTGTACTTGAGCCATTTAAATAGTAAAGAAGAAACACATCTTTACTTACATTATTAATATGGGCAGAGCCAAAGTATTTTTAATGTTCCTTATTGAAACATCCAGCTGGGCACTAAGAGTGTTGGTCTGGAGTCTTCTATTCATTTATATTCTTAAGGAACATCTTTGTATTTAACTCCAAAGAGTAGAACACAGCTGCCCACCCATGGAGGACATGGGATTTCTAGAAATAAAAAACAATACTTACTATATCATCTAGATTGCAGTTGGCACCTTTGCTGAGAAGCTCTTGCACCATCTCCAAATTGCCTTGTTCAGCAGCCAACATGAGTGGAGTCTGCCCGTTCTAAAAAGAAAAATGTGTAAATAAAAAAAGTACAGCTGTAATAACACACAAATATGTTCTTCATGGAGAAATGCAATTGTTTTACTATATTAACTATATTTTACTCATCTGTTCTTAAAATCCAGCAATGATGGCTACAAACTTGAGTGATTCGCTATACATACTCAGGCTGTGAAAATGTGATGGTTGCCTCTCACACTTCTTCCACACCTCCTTTTCTGGACATCCAAACCTTCTACAATCTATGCACTACTGCAACAGACACTATCCTGAGGTCCACACACAACCTCAATTCCCCATTTTTAAAAAAATATATATTTTTAACTAAAACAACCGGAGAAACCCAGCCGATGTATTCTCAGGTTCAATTATTCCTTTCTCACACATGTTTTGAAGCATTTTGTATAACTCACTTCAAACTGATAGTGGAACATGTCTCAGTTTGTGTTTGGTGGGTACAGTATCCTTCTTCAGTTAAATATGGTGAGAAAAGCTTTCCAGAGTCCCTTTTCAAAGGGATTCCTGTGTTTGTTAAGGACACCTTCCAATTTGTTTACTCCACTTAACACACTTTGAATCATTATCGTCTCATCTGCCATACATGCTTGTACTTTGGCACTGGGAGTAAGTGTAATGTCTTAACCCCCAACACTTGCAACCCATCAGCCGCCACATGAACCTTATGAAGAATGGTCTTATGTTTGAAACCTACATCAGACACAAAGCAACCCATCATGTTGACTTTTTTCCCCCATATCCACATACTCTAACATCCGTACGTTCTCAATCTTTACCCTGCCAATTCTTATGGCAGAAAAAGTCCGATATAATAGTATATGGAGATACTGAGTCAGCCATTACTTCAAGTTTTCTCCTATCAATGCGGATTTCACATATAGGTGGCACATATGGTTCAATATCCACTTCCTCACTATTTTTTTTGTTTTTGCAAATCACTTGAACAGCTCATTCATACCCATCTCCTTCACTTACACTCTGTTCTCTTACAAACACCAATACATTTTTCAAGGAAATCTCATCATCCATGGTATTTTCCTGCACACAAGATACCCTCTTGGGTGTCATTTGACAAATAACCCCAAAATGACCAACTTTCCCACACTTAAAACATACTTTACCGTTGGCAGGACATACTTTAAAGTAAGCTGAATGTGTGTTTTTGCCCCACAACAGCTGCACTGAACCTTATTGTTAATTGTAACAGTAGGCGTGTGCATTTTCACAAATCTTCATTTAGATTCCATCAGCTGGTTTGTACTTTAAATTGCCAATGCAGTTAACCAACACAGACACACTGTTGACATTTATAGTTTTAAAAGATTTACTGGACCATTCTACACTTTTAGCAATATTATTTGCTTCCTGCAATGTGGGACTGTACTGCCGTAAAAATTGTTCTTGAACATTCTTACTGGAGCAATGTATGATCAATTGATTCCTAATATAAGTATCCACTTGTGCACCAAACACACAATCGGCATCAAGAATTCTCATTATTGAGATGTACAAATCAACTGACTCCTCCAATAGTTGATGGCGAGTGTAAAAATGAAATCTTCTCAAGACAATGTTCTTGAATTAATTTCTTTTTAAGACTGTCTAAGGCTTCAGAAAAAAAAAATCATAATTTCCTGCTGGTGTCACTGCAGGTAAGTGTTCAAAAAACATATGCTTATAATAAGTATAATGATGAAAATGGCCAATTTTGTTATTTTTTTTATTTTATTTAATTTATAAATTAAATTAAATTTCACCTCAATATGTTGCCACCGTTACATCCACTGCACAACTGAACTGTACAGAAAAATTAAATCTTCCCAAGACAATATGATGTTCTTGAATTAATTTATTTTTAAGACTGTCTAAGGCTTCAGAAAAAGAAATCATAATTTCCTGCTGGTGTCACTGCAGTTAAGTGTTAAAAAAGCAAACAACTTATGCTTCTGGCTAATATGAATATATGGTATTCATATTAGCCTGAAGCATAAGTATAACAATGAAAATGGCCCATTTATAAATTAAATACAATTTCATCTCAATATGTTGCCACCGTTACATCCACTGCACACCTGAACTGTACAGAAAAATTAAATCTTCCCAGGACAATATGATGTTCTTGAATTAATTTATTTTTAAGACTGTCTAAGGCTTCAGAAAAAAAAATCATAATTTCCTGCTTGTGTCACTGCAGTTAAGTGTAAAAACAAAACAAAAACTTATGCTTCAGGCTAATATGAATATGTGGTATTAATATTAGCCTGAAGCATAAGTATAACAATGAAAATGGCCCATTTATAAATAAAATACAATTTAATCTCAATATGTTGCCACCGTTACATCCACTGCACACCATAACTGTACAGAACTCAAAAATATGTGAAAAATCATACATTTTTACAGCAGTTAAACTGCGGCCTTACTCATAGTTTGTAGAAAAGACCCAAACAAGTGTGGCCGCCTGTAACATGCGTTTGACGCATTGGCAGTGCATCCATCTCCTTTTCTGTGCGCTTAATTCAATGTGCCAAGCTACGTCACAATGGGATTGTGACGTGACATTCTTCTAATGCCTACATGCTCACTTGATGAAGCTCTCCTGCATAAGCCTGGCTCGGAGCTAAGTTGGGGCTGCCTCAAGCAAGAGCCGATGCTCGCAGCAGGTCGCTGCTGTCTCGTGCTGCCCAATGACTACTCTCTTGTTGGTATCTCGTGTAGACACCAACTCTCTCATTACAATCCCCAATTTTCAGCCAAATAACTTGTCGACATGTACCTCGTGTACATAAACAGGATACAATGATTTCTCTTCAGCACCCCAAAGTCCTTCAATCAGGTAAAATGTCTTTAGTATCTTCTCACTTTGTCAAACACCAGATAGTGTATGAAAACTGATGCTGCCTCAGTGTTTTCCTTTATATCGTTGCAAAAATGCAGTAAGTAACGATGACCACTTTTAGTAAGAAAGTAGTAACTCTTTACTGACGCATCCACATCCATGCACAGGTAACATCAGATACAGCTAACTTAGAATCAAAGCGCTCTGTCTTATGGTATTTCGTGCTTACTTGGAATGCAGAATAAGAATACACAATCTATGACCATTAGAAACAAATGTAAATACCTATCATGTTAGGAGGTCTGCCAACATAAGTACAAGCAAACTTAGTTATAGAATGTTTATATGAACTTACCACAGGGGCATCCCCTGGAGCAGCCAGAATGTCCGGGTATCCTACAGAAAAGCTAAAGTGTACAAGGGCTTGCTTCTTTGTATTCAAGCCCCTACACTGAGTGATGGTAGGAAAAAGTGCAAAATTCGCCCTTTATCTACATACAAAAGGTCTCACATTTGGTCCCAATGATACAGATGGAGCAATTAAAATTAAATTTGGTGCAACAAGGTAAATGCCAGTAGACTGACTTAACATCCAGGGTTGTCCTTGATTCACTGCAGGACACTTAGGCATGGATGATTTTGATGGCTATATGACTATCTCCACGCACTTCAACATCACCCCCTACCTGCCCTTATGGGAAGCAAACAGGTCTCATCTGGTACTCATGATCTGGCAAAACATGCTATGCTTTAACATCCAATCCCTGTGGTCTATTTCCAACACAGAATAGATCAGTGGTGGTGTCTTGAGTGAACCATCACCAATCTGGATTTGCACACTTACAAGAAAACAGTAAGTGTGAGAAAGACAGCCTTTAGCTCTAGCACATTTAAATGGAGAGACAAATCAAATCTTTCTAACAAGGCATTACTGACTTTCTTGCAGTTAGCTAGTCCCACCTTTAATCTCAAAGTTAGAGTGGCTGCAAGCTCTGACGGAGAGAGCTGATAGGGCCTTTCCCCAGAAGGCTGTAAAAAGATTGTAAGGAAATGCCTCCTTGGCATGGTTACCTCCTGACTTTTTGCCTTTGCTGATGCCAAGTTATGATTTGAAAGTGTGCTGAGGCCTGCTAACCAGGCCACAGCAACAGTGTTCTTTCCCTAACCTGTACCTTTGTCTCCACAATTGGCACACCCTTGCATCCAGGTAAGTCCCTTATAACTGGTACCCCTGGTACCAAGGGCCCTGATGCCAGGGAAGGTCTCTAAGGGCTGCAGCATGTCTTATGCCACCCTGGGGACCCCTCACTCAGCACAGACACACTGCTTGCCAGCTTGTGTGTGCTGGTGGGGAGAAAATGACTAAGTCGACATGGCACTCCCCTCAGGGTGCCAACCTCACACTGCCTATGGCATAGATAAGTCACCCCTCTAGCAGGCCTTACAGCCCTAAGGCAGGGTGCACTATACCATAGGTGAGGGCATAGGTGCATGAGCACTATGCCCCTACAGTGCCTAAGCAAAAACCTTAGACATTGTAAGTGCAGGGTAGCCATAAGAGTATATGGTCTGGGAGTCTGTCAAACACAAACTCCACAGCACCATAATGGCTACACTGAAAACTGGGAATTTTGGTATCAAACTTCTCAGCACAATAAATGCACACTGATGCCAGTGTACATTTTATTGTGAAATACACCCCAGAGGACATCTTAGAGATGCCCCCTGAAAACATACCCGACTTCCAGTATGGGCGGACTAGTTTTGCCAGCCTGCCACAAACCAGACATGCTGCTGGCCAGATGGGGAGAGTGCCTTTGCCACTCTGTGGCTAGTAACAAAGCCTGTACTGGGTGGAGGTGCTTCTCACCTCCCCCTGCAGGAACTGTAACACCGGACAGTGAGCCTCAAAGGCTTACCCCCTTTGTTACAGCACCACAGGGCATCCCAGCTAGTGGAGATGCCCGCCCCCTCCGGCCACAGCCACACTTTTGGCGGCAAGGCCGGAGGAGATAATGAGAAAAACAAGGAGGAGTCACTGGCCAGTCAGGACAACCCCTAAGGTGTCCTGAGCTGAGGTGACTCTTACTTTTAGAAATCCTCCATCTTGCAGATGGAGGATTCCCCCAATAGGATTAGGGGTGTGCCCCCCTCCCCTCAGGGAGGAGGCACAAAGAGGGTGTAGCCACTGGCTACTAACCCCCCAGACCTAAACACACCCCTAAAATGAGTATTTAGGGGCCCCCAGAACCAAGCAAGATAGAATCCTGCAACCTGAAGACGAAGAAGGACTGCTGACCTGAAGCTCTGCAGAGAAGACAGAGACACCAACTGCTTTGGCCCCAGCCCTACCGGCCTGTCTCCCCACTTCGAGAAAAACTGCAACAGCGACGCGTCCCCCAGGGTCCAGCAACCTCTGAAGCCTCAGAGGACTACCCTGCATCTAAAAGGACCAAGAACTCCAGAGGACAGCAGCCCTGTTCCAAAGAAACTGCAACTTTGCAACAAAGAAACAACTTTTAAAGGACTGCATGTTTCCCGCCGGAAGCGTGAGACTTTCCACTCTGCACCCGATGCCCCCGGCTCGACCTGCGGAGAAACAACACTACAGGGAGGACTCCCCCGGCGACTGCGACCCTGTGAGTAGCCAGAGTTGACCCCCCCAGCGACGCCTGCAGAGGGAATCCAGAGGCTCCCCCTGACCGTGACTGCCTGCTTCAAAGAACCCAACACCTGGTAAAGACACTGCACCCGCGGCCCCCAGGACCTGAAGGATCCGACCTCCAGTGCAGAAGCGACCCCCAAGTGGCCCTCTCCCTTGCCCAGGTGCTGGCTACCCCGAGGACCCCCCCCCTTGCCTGTCTGCATCGCTGAAGAGACCCCTGGGTCTCCGATTGAAACCTATTGCAAACCCGACGCCTGTTTGCACTCTGCACCCGGCCGCCCCTGTGCCGCTGAGGGTGTACTTTTTATGCTGACTTGTGTCCCCCACCGGTGCCCTACAAAACCCCCCCTGGTCTGCCCTCCGAAGTTGCGGGTACTTACCTGCTGGCAGACTGGAACCGGGGCACCCCCTTCTCCATTGAAGCCTATGCGTTTTGGGCACCACTTTGACCCCTGCACCTGACCGGCCCTGAGCTACTGGTGTGGTAACTTTGGGGTTGCCCTAGTGGGCTACCTTGGACCCAACTTTGAATCCTGTAGGTGTTTCACTTACCTGCAAAACTAACCAATATTTACTTCGCCCCCGAACTTTTGAAAATTGCACTGTGTCTAGTTTTAAAATAACTTATTGCCATTTTTGCCAAAACTGTACATGATATTGTGTTGATTCAAAGTTCTTATGATACCTGAGTGAAATACCTTTCATTTGAAGTATTGTTTGTAAATCTTGAACCTGTGGTTCTTAAAATAAACTAAGAAAATATATTTTTCTATATAAAAACCTATTGGCCTGGAATTGTCTTTTGAGTGTGTGTTCCTCATTTATTGCCTGTGTGTGTACAACAAATGCTTAACACTACCATCTGATAAGCCTACGGCTCGACCACACTACCACAAAATAGAGCATTAGAATTATCTCTTTTTGCCACTATCTTACCTCTAAGGGGAACCCTTGGATTCTGTGCATGCTATTTCTTACTTTGAAATAGTACATACAGAGCCAACTTCCTACAAAGATGTACAAAGTCCTATGTTCATGTAGGTAGCTCTTGCATTAGTATTATAGTACAGAGGGTGAGAAAGACCTGTCTAGAGGGCCCGCCAAGGGCTTCAGATTCCATGCAGAACATTAAAGGCTGGGCAGCAGCAGGCCATCCACGGCATAATAGAAACAGATCCCATCACACTTCTCTCCTCTAAAATGAATACATAACTTGAGGCATGTTAAGTAGGATGCAAAACATCTACCTCCTTTTAATGATCACAAAACTGAGACATGTATCTGTTCATTTAGACTTTAGAAAGAGTAGTAAGAACTCCAAACAGGACCCAAACAACTCCCCTTAAAACCAGCATAGCACACTGTGGACATAATTAGCCCCCAACCAATGTAAGATGAAACATAATGCCGTCTGCACTCATTCCTCTACTGGGGCACTCCATGTAACATGTATCATGGCACTCATCCCTGTTATTGGTCAATCTGTACAAGAAATATCACAGCACCCATCTCAGTCCTATAGCATTCTGTGCACTTCAACTCTCACACAATTAGTGGAACTGTACACTGCACCCACCTCTCAAAACAGCAATCTTTGCACTTCAACTCCCTCTCAACACATGGGACTATATGCTGCACCCATTCCTCTCATAGGGCTATGTGCGAAATGAAACCCCCCCAGTCAACTACACTCATCCCTGTCAAGGGGCATTTGTGCCCTTCAACTACCACAATACTAGCAGAACCTTACACTTCACTGATCTCTCAATTATGTTTTCCATGCAATACACCTTTGCATTCTCCGTGCATTTCAATCTGCTGCATTCACACTGTCATAGAGCACTCCACAGAACATAAATCACTACACTGACCCTGCCTTAGGGCACAACTGCACTCACCTAGTCATAAGGCACGCTCTGACTTATGGTATTTGGTGCTTACAGTGCTGTTATAGGATAACATACTACTTCCAACTCCTACATCTTGCAGCACCATCTATGTGCCACTCATCTCTATCATGAAGCATTCCGTGAATACTGGACTGCACAGTCCAAGAACTACTGCGCTTGTCATTATAAAGTCTCATAAATAACTTTTAGCAGTCCCAATAAAACAGTTTCATCAAACAAACAGTGCCCCCATATAATTCAATTTCTTACAGTTGCTCTGTACAGCTGCAGAAGTCCTTTAACATGTACTGGTTACTACAGAGAACAAATTAGTTCTCTTTTTCTTTTTCTGACTGACTAACCATGAAACACATCCATGCTCCCCAGTCTTTCATAGTACATCCTTTACTGAAGTATTCGAGTGTCACTAGTTGCTGGAATATTCCACGAAACAGCACAGATTTTTGAAGACTATGTAGAATTCCAAATTAGCATTTATGCACATTGAACAAATCCAGCCTCACTTTCAACTCACTTGGTCTTGAGTGTTCCAGCAACACTTTAGCTCTCAAAGATGCAGGCCACTGCATGAAGATCTGACGTTTGCTTGGAACCCACATTATGTGAGCCAACAGCATTGTGGCAAACCGCGATGCCTGCACAGTCATCACAGAGCTTGTGGTGAACGTTTTGAACAGAAAGTAAAATGCTCTCTCAGAACAGCAGTACTGGCTTCTTGTGGGTCTTCTTTTTTTCTGGACACTGCAGCTGACACTGAGGCATCTTAAGGCCAGCAAAACGTCAGCACTCCACAACACATTCCTTCCCTTTTTTTAAAATCTTGTTAACTCTAGACGTTGTACAGTGGGTCACTTAATAACCACTGCATAGTGAGCAAATAGCCAGACTGGGAGAGTGGTACAACACTACTATAACGACTCTGTTAAAAAAAAAAGAATGGATGAGTGAGGAGGGGAAAAAACTAAGACAAGACTTTACCCCTTGCTCTATTTGAACTAGGAACTCAAAGGCATGCCTCTATAGGTTATTCCTAGTCTGAACTGCTGTTTGGAAAAAAGCCCAGAACTCTTAAATATGACTCAAGCAGAGAGGGAAGAGCAGGTCAACACTGAGAAACCTCGGAGTCTGTTTGTCAACTAAAAAACATATGCTTAATGTTTATGCAAATGGTACAGCCCAATATGGAGAAAGCCTAAGAGAAGCAACAATATTTTTATATAATAGGACTAAATGTCCTGGAGACCATGAGTTGTTATATTTGCCCTCTCATGGAAATAAAATGTATAACGTGGTAAAGTAAATAAATTAAATGAGCCGTGAAACTAAAATGACAGGTCAGCACAAGGGATATCAGATTTATCATACTAACCTTCTGAAAAGCTGAAGAGAATCAGAAACCTATCTGAAAGGTACAAAAATCCTTAGTACAATCCTGGTAGGAAGTTTTTGAACATTCTGGAATCCCTAATTTTAGCAGATAGTTTTAAGTCCTGAGAAAAGAACTCTTTCAAATATTCGAGAACATGCCCAGGATATTTGTGGAAGGGCCAGTTTGCATCAATTTTATTTATAATTTTATCATAACTGAACCTAACAAAGTAGTTCGACAGCAACCATATTGAGTTCCAGACACCAAAACAACTGTCCAGTAGGAAGAGGAGAAAATGCTAAAAATGGGTTCCAAAATATGAGTATCTTCATTTCTTTTTATGAAATAATACCAGCGAATCCTACTTTATGAACAGGCTTAAGGAAGCATTTGACGTCTTTATCCACACTATCTGGCTTTGTCCCTTTGTACATAGCTACTGGGCACATATATAGGCATATCTGGAAAGAGTGGTAGGTTATCCTCTCCCTCTGAATGACACAGTTGCAATAAAGGGAATAATGGGTGGGTGAGGGAATGGGGCACCAGGTCCCTGGTAGGAACTGGCCTTCTACTTGCAAAGGGAGATATGCAAGAAGAGGGGAAATTCGGATCCCCTACCATGAAGCTACTGGTAAATGGGATGAATCACTGTGAGCTGGCAGAAGAAAGGTTACAAAACTAGAGGCTGTCCCAAAAAATCTAAAAGATCTGTTCCTGCTGGCGTGGAAATGTGGAGACAAAAGGATTATATTAAATATCTTGCAGGTCTCATTGCATTTATATATTGGATTGTTGATGACTAATTTAACTGGGAAGCTCCTGTTCAGCAGTCTAACGATGACTGTGAAGATTATAAAATTTGTTCAACATCTGCTGCCACTCATTGCACCCGGGAAATTTAAAATATCAAAAAGTAGGATAAGAAAAAATAGCCTACCTTATGTAGTTGGGGTTAATTATGTTGTCCACTTCACATGTGTAATGGTGCATGAAAGCTGGGAAAACAGTGAATATTGACAATACTATTTTGTCCGAGGGCTCATTTTCCAGAGCATGGAGACAGTGGATGTTGTAGTCAGCAAAGGAAATGTGAGTAGTGACACAAGCAAAGAGACTACTCATTAACGGTCACGCATCAGGCTACAAATAATAGCTGGAGTGAGTTGAGCTCTGAACGCGGAGTCCATACCTCAAGTAAAGAATGATGCAAAACAAGTGAGAGAAGAACAAGTTGCTTACCTTCGGTAACGCCTTTTCTGGTGGATACACTAGTTACCTGTGGATTCCTCACCTAATGAATTCTCCCAATGCGCCAGCATTCAACGGAACTTTTTTTCCCAGCTCTGCAAGTCGACGAGGACGTCACAATTGCCCGATTCCCATGTGACGCTGTCTGGCGTCATCGAGGCAATAAGAGGTCCTTGCCGGCGTGCTAACGTCAGTTTTCACAATTTTTTACGTGCCTTCAAGGCGAACAGGTGACTACCGACCATACATACCTGACATGAATACATCAGTCAAAAATAAAACAAAACCTTTAATCAAATATAAACATCAAAATATCAAATATGTTTATAAAAGTATATATGGAAAATGTCACTTACCCAGTGTACATCTGTTCGTGGCATGAGTCGCTGCAGATTCACATGCTTTGCACATCCCGCCATCTAGTGTTGGGCTGGGAGTGTTACAAGTTGTTTTTCTTCGAAGAAGTCTTTTCGAGTCACGAGATCGAGGGACTCCTCCCATTTGGGCTCCATTGTGCATGGGCGTCGACTCCATCTTAGATTGTTTTCCCCGCAGAGGGTGAGGTAGGAGTTGTGTATTATAGTAATAGTGCCCATGCAATGGAGTGAATATGTATGTACATAACGTAGTTTAAAGTGATATATTTACACATTTACAAATGTTCAAGATCAACTTCGAAACGGCTACAGGCTCCCGGGGAGGCGGGTGGGCGCATGTGAATCTGCAGCGACTCATGCCACGAACAGATGTACACTGGGTAAGTGACATTTTCCGTTCAATGGCATGTGTAGCTGCAGATACACATGCTTTGCATAGACTAGTAAGCAGTTATCTCCCCAAAAGCGGTGGTTCAGCCTGTAGGAGTTGAAGTTGTTTGAAACAATGTTCGTAGTACTGCTTGGCCTACTGTGGCTTGTTGTGCTGTTAACACATCTACACAGTAGTGTTTGGTAAACGTATGAGGCGTAGACCATGTGGCTGCCTTACATATTTCAGTCATTGGAATATTTCCTAGAAAGGCCATGGTAGCACCTTTCTTTCTAGTCGAGTGTGCCTTTGGTGTAATAGGCAGTTCTCTTTTTGCTTTGAGATAACAAGTTTGAATGCACTTAACTATCCATCTAGCAATGCCTTGTTTTGAAATTGGATTTCCTGTATGAGGTTTTTGGAAAGCAATAAATAATTGTTTTGTTTTCTGAATTTGTTTTGTTCTGTCAATGTAGTACATTAACGCTCTTTTGATGTCTAATGTATGTAGTGCTCTTTCAGCTACCGAATCTGGCTCTGGGAAGAACACTGGTAGTTCCACTGTTTGATTCAAGTGGAACAGTGATATGACTTTTGGTAAGAATTTAGGATTTGTTCGTAGACTACTTTATGCTTGTGTATCTGAATAAATGGTTCTTGTATGGTAAATGCTAGTATCTCACTTACTCTTCTTAGAGATGTGATAGCAATTAGAAATGCAACTTTCCATGTTAAGTATTGCATTTCACATGAGCGCATAGGTTCGAAAGGTGGACCCATGAGTCGAGTTAAGACAATGTTGAGGTTCCACGAAGGAACTGGTGGTGTTCTTGGTGGTATAATTCTCTTTAGGCCTTCCATAAACGCTTTTATGACTGGTATCCTAAAAAGTGACGTTGAATGCGTAATTTGTAGATATGCTGAAATTGCGGTAAGATGTATTTTAATGGATGAAAAAGCTAGCTTTGAATTTTGCAAATGTAGTAAGTAGCTTACAATGTCTTTAGCAGATGCGTGTAATGGCTGGATTTGATTATTATGGCAATAATAAACAAATCTTTTCCACTTATTTGCATACCAATGTCTAGTGGTTGGTTTCCTAGCTTGTTTTATGACTTCCATACATTCCTGTGTAAGGGTCCGAATTCTAAGATTTCAGGAGCCAAATTGCTAGATTCAGCGATGCTGGATTTGGGTGTCTGATCTGTTGTTTGTGTTGAGTTAACAGATCTGGTTTGTTTGGTAGTTTGACATGAGGCACTACTGAGAGATCTAGTAGTGTTGTGTACCAAGGTTGTCTTGCCCAAGTTGGTGCTATTAGTATGAGTTTGAGTTTGTTTTGACTCAATTTGTTTACCAGATATGGAAGGAGTGGGAGAGGGGGAAAAGCGTATGCAAATATCCCTGACCAACTCATCCATAACGCATTGCCCTGAGACTGATCCTGTGGGTATCTGGATGCGAAGTTTTGGCATTTTGCGTTTTCTTTTGTTGCAAATAGGTCTATTTGTGGTGTTCCCCATCTTTGGAAGTAAGTGTTTAGTATTTGGGGGTGAATCTCCCATTCGTGGATCTGTTGGTGATCCCGAGAGAGATTTTCTGCTAACTGATTATGAATCCCTGGAATAAACTGTGCTATTAGGCGAATGTGGTTGTGAATCGCCCAATGCCATATTCTTTGTGCCAGGAGACACAACTGTGTTGAGTGTGTTCCTCCGTTTGTTCAGATAATACATCGTTGTCATGTTGTCTGTTTTGACAAGGATGTGTTTGTGGCTTATTATGGGTTGAAATGCTTTCAACGCTAGAAATACTGCCAGTAGTTCTAAGTGATTTATGTGAAACTGTCTTTGCTGAGTGTCCCATTGTCCCTGGATGCTGTGTTGACTGAGGTGTGCTCCCCACCCTATCATGGAGGCATCTGTAGTTATTACGTATTGAGGCACTGGGCCTTGTAAAGGCCGCCCTTGGTTTAAATTTATATTGTTCCACCATAGAAGCGAGGTGTATGTTTGGCGGTCTATCAACACTAGATCTAGAATTTGACCCTGTGCCTGTGACCATTGTGATGCTAGGCACTGTTGTAAGGGCCGCATGTGCAATCTGGCGTTTGGGACAATGGCTATGCATGAGGACATCATGCCTAGTAGTTTCATCACCATTTTGACCTGTATTTTTTGTTTTGGATACATGGCCTGTATTACATAGTGAAATGCTTGTACCCTTTGTGGACTTGGAGTGGCAATCGCTTTTGTTGTGTTGATTGTCGCCCCTAAGTATTGCTGTGTTTGACACGGCTGAAGGTGTGACTTTGTGTAGTTGAGTGAGAAACCTAGTTTGGGTAGGGTTTTGATGACATACTTTGTATGTTGTGAACACCGCTCTTGCGTGTTGGTTTTGATTAACCAATCGTCTAGGTACGGGAACACGTGTATTTGCTGTCTTCTGATATGCGCAGCTACTACTGCCAGGCCTTTTGTAAAAACCCTTGGCGCAGTTGTTATCCCAAATGGCAACACTTTGAATTGGTAATGTACCCCTTGGAATACAAACCTTAGGTACTTTCTGTGTGAAGGATGTATCGGTATATGGAAGTATGCATCCTTTAGGTCTAGTGTTGTCATGTAGTCTTGTTTTTTGAGCAATGGGAGTACGTCCTGTAAAGTCACCATGTGAAAGTGATCTGATTTGATGTAGGTATTTAACGTTCTGAGATCTAATATAGGTCTTAAAGTTTTGTCCTTTTTGGGTATGAGAAAGTACAGAGAGTAAACTCCTGTTCCTTTCTGATGAATTGGTACTAATTCTATTGCTTCTTTTTGTAACAACGCTTGGACCTCCAGTTGTAGAAGATCCATGTGTTGTTTTGACATATTGTGTGTTTTCGGTGGGACATTTGGAGGGAATTTGAGAAATTCTATGCAATAACCATACTGGATAATTGCTAGGACCCAAGTATCTGTTGTTATTTCCTCCCATTGTTTGTAGAACTTGGTTAGCCTCCCCCCACAGATGTTATGTGTTGGGGATTTGTGACGTCTAAGTCACTGCTTGTTTTGTGGAGTTTTAGGACTTTGGAACTTCCCTCTACTTTTTTGGAATTGTCCCCCTCTATATTGTCCCCGAAAACTTCCCCGCTGATATTGGCTCTGATAAGTGGGCCTTGTTTGTGAGGTTGTGGGTTCTGTGCTTTGTCCTCGAAACTGTTTTACGAAATGTGCCTCTGCTCTGTGGGGAGTAGAGTGCGCCCATGGCTTTGGCCGTATCAGTGTCCTTTTTAAGTTTTTCGATGGCATTGTCCACCTCCGGCCCAAACAACTGCTGTCCGTTAAATGGCATATTCAGCACGGCTTGTTGTATTTCCGGCTTGAATCCTGATGTACGCAGCCATGCATGTCTCCTTATTGTCACTGCTGTGTTTACAGTTCTAGCAGCTGTGTCTGCTGCATCCATTGCTGACCGTATCTGATTGTTTGAGATACTCTGTCCTTCTTCCACCACTTGCTGTGCTCTCTTTTGGAACTCCTTGGGTAAATGTTCTATAAAGTGCTGCATTTCGTCCCAATGAGCCCTATCGTATCTGGCCAACAAAGCCTGTGAGTTGGCAATACGCCACTGGTTTGCTGCCTGTGCTGCCACTCTTTTCCCTGCCGCGTCGAACTTACGACTCTCTTTGTCTGGAGGTGGTGCATCTCCTGAAGTGTGTGAGTTCGCCCTCTTGCGAGCTGCCCCTACTACCACTGAGTCCGGTGTTAGCTGTTGTGTGATGTACACGGGGTCTGTTGGTGGCGGTTTATATTTTTTCTCCACCCTTGGAGTAATGGCCCTTCCTTTTACAGGCTCCTCAAACACTTGTTTGGAGAGTTTTAGCATTCCAGGTAGCATGGGGAGACTCTGGTACTGGCTGTGTGTGGACGACAGTGTATTAAATAGAAAGTTGTCTTCAATTGGCTCTGCGTGCAGGCTGACATTATGAAACGCCGCTGCCCTTGACACCACCTGTGCGTAGGCTGTACTATCTTCTGGTGGTGACGGTCTAGCTGGATAACAGTCAGGACTGTTATCTGACACTGGCGCATCATAAAGATCCCACGCGTCTGGATCATCCTGACTCATCCCTGTATGAGTTGGGGATTGCATCATTGGTAAAGTGGCTACCGGTGATGGTTGCGGAGAGCGTTGTGGCGACGATGGCGGGGTTATTTGTTTAGCCACCTTTGCCTGTGGCTACTTGTCTTTCTCTTGGAAGGCAAGTTTGCGTTTCATTCGAATCGGAGGGAGAGTGCTGATCTTCCCTGTTTCTTTTTGGGTGTGGAGCCTTCTTTGGGTGTAGTCGAAACCTTTTCGGATGCCTTTTTCGGTTCCGACTTTTTTGCTTTTCGGCGTACTGATTTCTCGGTGCCGACTTGGTTCGGTGCCGCTCTCTCGGTGCCGAGATTTCTCTGACCCGGTGTCTCGGGGTCGAGTCTGCTCTGACCCGGTGTCTCGGGGTCGAGTGTGCTCTGTGCCGGTATCTCGACCGGAGTCGGATGACTTCGACACATGCATGCCCTTTTTCGGTGCCGATGCCTGGTCACCTATTTTTCGGGTTAAGCCATGGCCTGTTGGCGGTGGCGTCCCCTGGGCTTTACTGGTTTTTACATGAGTCTTGTGTATCGACGTCTTACTCACGGTTTCTGGCGTCTGTTCAGGATCGACCGCTTCCTCGATGGAGAAAGCTTCGTCTTCTTCCTCCATGTGTTTTTGTCCTGTCGGCACCGACGCCATCTGTAATCTTCTTGCTCTTCGGTCCCTTAAAGTCTTTCTGGACCGAAATGCTCGACAGGCCTCACAGGTATCCTCTTTGTGTTCTGGCGACAAACACAAATTACAGACCAGATGCTGATCTGTGTAGGGATACTTGTTGTGGCATTCGGGGCAGAAGCGGAATGGGGTCCGTTCCATTAGCCTTGAAGACGCACGCGGTCGGGCCGACCAGGCCCGGCCGGGGAATCGAAAACCCCGAAGGGTCGCCGGAGCTCTTCCGAATTCGGTGTCGATCTATTCTAGCTAACCCGATACCGAATGCAAACAATACCGTCAAATTTTCCGAGTTTTTCACTAACTTTCCGAACCGAAGCGCGGAGCAAAAAGGAACACGTCCGAACCAGATGGCGGAAAGAAAACAATCTAAGATGGAGTCGACGCCCATGCGCAATGGAGCTGAAATGGGAGGAGTCCCTCGATCTCGTGACTCGAAAAGACTTCTTCGAAGAAAAACAACTTGTAACACTCCGAGCCCAACACTAGATGGCGGGATGTGCAAAGCATGTGTATCTGCAGCTACACATGCCATCGAACATATATATATATATGGAAAATGTCACTTACCCAGTGTACATCTGTTCATGGCATGAGACGCTGCAGATTCACATGCTGTGCATTATCCTGCCATATAGTGTTGGGCTCAGAGTGTTACAAGTTGTTTTTCTACGAAGAAGTCTTTTCGAGTCACGAGACCGAGGGACTCCTCCCTTTCGGCTCCATTGCGCATGGGCGTCGACTCCATCTTAGATTGTTTTCCCCGCAGAGGGTGAGGTAGGAGTTGTGTATATAGTAAAGGTGCCCATGCAATGGAGTAAGTATGTATGTACATAATGTGTATAAAACTAGTAAGTATTTACAAAATTTACAAATTTACAGGTTTTATTCAACTTATAACGGCTACAGGCTCCCGGGGAGGCGGGAGGGCACATGTGAATCTGCAGCGTCTCATGCCACGAACAGATGTACACTGGGTAAGTGACATTTTCCGTTCGATGGCATGTGTAACTGCAGATACACATGCTGTGCATAGACTAGTAAGCAGTAATCTCCCCAAAAGCAGTGGCTTAGCCTGTAGGAGTTGAAGTTGTCTGAAATAATGTTCGTAATACAGCCTGTCCTACTGTGGCTTGTTGTGTTGTTAACACATCTACACAGTAATGTTTTGTGAATGTATGAGGCGTAGACCATGTGGCTGCCTTACAGATTTCTGTCATAGGTATATTTCCTAGAAGAGCCATTGTGGCGCCTTTCTTTCAAGTGGAGTGCACCTTTGGCGTAATAGGTAGATCTCTTTTTGCTTTGATATAGCAGGTCTGAATACATTTCACTATCCATCTGGCAATGCCTTGTTTGGATATTGGATTTCCTGCATGAGGTTTTTGGAAGGCTACAAACAATTGTTTTGTTTTGCGAAACTGTTTTGTTCTATCAATGTAATACATTAGTGCTCTTTTAATGTCTAATGTATGTAAGGCTCTTTCGGCTACTGAGTCTGGTTGTGGAAAAAAGACTAGGAGTTCCACTGTTTGGTTTAGGTGGAACGGTGATATAACTTTTGGTAAGAATTTGGGATTTGTACGGAGAACCACTTTATGTTTATGTATTTGTATAAAGGGTTCTTGTATAGTAAATGCTTGTATTTCACTTACTCTTCTAAGAGATGTGATAGCTATTAGGAAGGCTACTTTCCAAGTTAAGTATTGCATCTCACAAGAGTGCATGGGTTCAAATGGTGGTCCCATGAGTCGTGTTAATACAATCTTGAGGTTCCACGAGGGGACTGGTGGTGTTCTCGGGGGTATGATTCTTTTTAAACCCTCCATAAATGCTTTGATGACTGGGATTCTAAAAAATTATGTTGAATGTCTAATCTGCAGATAGGCAGATATTGCTGTGAGATGTATTTTAATAGAAGAAAATTCTAGTTTAGATTTTTCTAAGTGTAATAAGTAGCTTACAATGTTTTTTGCGGAAGCATGTAGTGGTTGAATTTGATTATTATGACAGTAATAAACAAATCTTTTCCATTTGTTTGCGTAACAATGTCTTATAGCAGGTTTTCTAGCTTGTTTAATGACTTCCATACATTCCTGTGTAAGGTCTAAATGTCCAAATTCTAAGACTTCAGGAGCCAGATTGCTAGATTGAGCGATGCTGGGTTCGGGTGTCTGATCTGTTGTTTGTGTTGAGTTAACAGATCTGGTCTGTTTGGTAGTTTGATATGAGGTACTTCTGACAGGTCTAGTAGTGTTGTGTACCACGGTTGGCGAGCCCAGGTTGGTGCTATTAGTATTAGTTTGAGTCTGTTTTGACTCAATTTGTTTACCAGATAAGGAAGGAGTGGGAGAGGGGGAAAAGTGTAAGCAAATATCCCTGACCAACTCATCCATAACGCATTGCCCTTGGACTGAGGGTGTGGCTACCTGGATGCGAAGTCTTGGCATTTTGCGTTTTCTTTTGTTGTGAATAGGTCTATTTCTGGTGTTCCCCAGCGTAGAAAGTAAGTTTGTAGTATCTGGGGATGAATTTCCCATTCGTGTGTTTGTTGGTGAGCTCAACTGAGATTGTCGGCCAACTGGTTTTGAATCCCTGGGATGTATTGTGCTATTAGGCGATTGTGAATTGCCCAAAGCCAAATCTTTTGTGCTAAGAGACACAGTTGTGATGAGTGTGTCCCTCCTTGTTTGTTTAGGTAAAACATTGTTGTCATGCTGTCTGTTTTGACAAGAACGTGTTTGTGGGCTATTAGTGGTTGAAATGCTTTCAATGCTAGAAACACTGCTAACAGTTCTAAATGATTTATATGCAGTTGTTTTTGCTGAACATCCCATTGTCCCTGTATACTGTGCTGCTTGAGGTGTGCTCCCCACCCCATCATGGAAGCATCTGTTGTGATCACGTATTGAGGCACTGGGTCTTGGAATGGCCGCCCTTGATTTAAATTTATAGGATTCCACCATTGAAGTGAGAAGTGTGTCTGGCGGTCTATCAACACTAGATCTTGAAGTTGACCCTGTGCTTGTGTCCATTGTGTTGCTAGGCACTGTTGTAAGGGCCCCATGTGTAGTCTTGCGTTTGGGACAATGGCTATGCATGAAGACATCATGCCTAGAAGTTTCATTACAAACCTCACTTGGTAGTGGTGGTTTGGGTACGTGTTTAATATTACATTTTGGAATGCTTGTACTCTTTGTGGACTTGGAGTGGCAATCGCTTTTTGTGTGTCGAGTGTTGCTCCCAAGTATTGTTGTATTTGACACGGTTGTAGATGTGATTTCTGGTAGTTTAGAGAGAACCCTAGTTGTGTAGGGTTTCTATGACATATTGTGTGTGTAGAAGACACTGTTGTTGAGTGCTGGTTTTTATTAACCAATCGTCCAAGTAAGGGAATACGTGCATGTGCTGTCTCCTGATGTGAGCGGCTACTACTGCAAGGCATTTTGGGAATACCCTTGGGGCTATTGTTATCCCGAATGGTAACACTTTGAATTGGTAATGCACGCCTTGGATTACAAATCTTAAGTATTTCCTGTGGGAAGGATGTATGGGTATGTGGAAATATGCATCCTTGAGATCTAATGTTGACATGTAGTCCTGTTTTTTGAGCAAGGGAATCACGTCTTGAAGTGTTACCATGTGAAAGTGATCTGATATGATGTAAAGATTCAGTTTTCTGAGGTCTGATATGGGTCTCAGTGTTTTGTCTTTTTTTGGAATTAGGAAATACAGGGAGTAGACACCTGTTCCTTTTTGATGATTGGGTACTAGTTCTATTGCTTGTTTTTGTAACAATGCTTGGACTTCTAGTTGTAACAGGTCTAAGTGTTGGTTGGACATATTGTGTGCTCTTGGAGGCACATCTAGTGGCAATTGTAGGAATTCTATGCAATAACCATGTTGAATAATGGCTAGGACCCATGCGTCCGTAGTTATGTTTTCCCAGTTGTGGTAATATGCGGTAAGTCTCCCCCCCCACTGGTGTTGAGTGGTGGGGGTTTGTGACATTGAAGTCACTGTTTGGTTTGCAGGGTTTTTGGGCTCTGGAATTTCCCTCTGGTCTTTGGGAATTGTCCACCCCTATATGTTCCTCGAAAACCTCCTCTCTGATATGTGGGTCTGACTTGTGAGGTGGAAGGCCCTGTGGTTTGGGAACAAAACCCCCTCTAAACTGCGGCTTTCTGAAAGTGCCTCTGCTCTGTGGGGAGTAGAGCACCCATGGCTTTGGCCGTGTCCTTTTAAAGTTTTTCTATTGCCGTATCCACCTCCGGCCCAAACAATTGTTCTTGGTTGAACTGCATATTCAGCACAGCCTGCTGGATTTCTGGCTTAAATCCGGAGCTCCGTAACCATGCGTGCCTACGAATGGTTACTGCAGTGTTCACTGTCCTTGCCGCCGTGTCTGCTGAGTCCATAGCCGACCTTATTTGGTTGTTCGAAATAGTTTGACCTTCCTCAACAACCTGTTGGGCACGTTTTTGGTACTCTTTGGGAAGGTGCTGAATGAGATGTTGCATTTCATCCCAATGTGCCCTGTCGTATCGAGCCAGTAGAGCCTGAGAATTGGCAATCCGCCATTGATTGGCTGCCTGTGCTGCCACCCTCTTGCCTGCTGCATCGAATTTCTGACTTTCCTTGTCAGGCGGTGGTGCGTCTACTGAGGATTTGGAGTTTGCCCTCTTTCGGGCTGCTCCCACTACCACCGAATCAGGAGTTAATTGTTGTGTGATAAACACAGGGTCCGTTGGGGGAGGTTTATATTTCTTCTCCACCCTAGGCGTGATGGCTCTGTCTTTTACTGGGTCCTGGAACACTTGTTTGGCGTGTTTTAACATGCTTGGCAGCATTGGCAAACTTTGGTATGAGCTGTGAGTGGATGACAAGGTGTTAAACAAAAAGTCGTCCTCTATGGGCTCTGCATGCATTTCTACATTATGGAATGTAGCTGTCCTTGAAACCACCTGCATATATGCAGTGCTGTCCTCAGGTGGCGACGGCCTTGCCGGGTAGCAATCAGGACTATTGTCTGAGACCGGTGCATCATACAAGTCCCATGCATCCGGGTCATCTTGTGTCATCCCTGTGTGTGTCGGCGACTGCATCATTGGGGGTGTTGCTACCGGGGACAGGTGCGGCGAATGCAATGGAGATTGCTGTGGCGAGAACCTTGGTGGTGTTTTGTCTTTAGCCACTTTCGCTTTTGGCTGCATTTCCGTCTCCTGGAATGCTAGCTTTCGCTTGATTTTTATTGGAGGAAGAGTTTGGATTTTCCCCGTGTCCTTCTGTATGTGTAGCCTCCTCTGGGTATGGTCTGGCTCTCTCATGCCCAGTTCTTGTTCAAATCTGTGCCCTTGCAACTGACTTGAAAGGCCTTGCTCTTCTGTATAGGAGCCTGGTTTCGGCTCCGAGGCTGCATGTTTCGGCACCAAAGCTTTTTGTACAGTCTTTTTCGGCTCCGCAGAAACCTTCTCGACTTTAGGGGTTCCGAACTCTCGGTTCGGAGCCGGTATCTCGACCGGAGTCGGATGTCTTCGGCTGCTGGGAGGCCTGTTTCGGTGCCGATGTTTGGTCACCGTGTTTTCGGGTTAAGCCATGGCCCGTTGGCGGTGGCATCCCCTTGGCCTTTATTATTTTTGAGTGAGTCTTTGCCGGGGCTGGTTTACTCACAGTTTGTTGCTGCGTCTTCGGCTGCTCACTTTCTGACCCGTCCGAGTCCGAATCTCGAATGGAGAATCTCTCCTCTTTCTCGACGTCGATCTGCTTGGCCGGTGTCGACGCCATCTGGAGTCTTCGAGCTCTTCGATCTCGTAGTGTTTTCTTGGATCGAAATGCCCGACAGGCCTTGCAAGTATCCTCCCTGTGGTCAGGAGATAAACACAGATTACAGATCCGTGAGGAATCCACAGGTAGCTAGTCTATCCACCAGAAAAGGTGTTACCGAAGGTAAGTAACTTGTTCTTCTGATGGATACAACTACCTGTGGATTCCTCACCTAATGAATAGAGTCCCAAAGCAGTACCGCACTCTGTGGCGGGTGCCTGAATGGTCACACCAAGAAATCCTGCAGCAGGGACCGTGCAAAATGGCCATCCCTCCTAACCTCTGAATCCAAGCAATAATGCTTCGCAAAAGTATGGAGGGAAGCCCAAGTTGCGGCCTTACAAATATCAGCCACAGGAACACCTCTAGCCAAAGCCAAAGAGGCCGACCTAGCCCTGGTGGAATGGTCTCTAGGAGGAACCTTCTTTGCCAAAGAATAACAACTTTTTATGCAAAGAATGACCCACATGGATAGTGTTCTTTTGTGGACCGCCTTGCCCTTCCTCTTCCCCACGTAGCCGATGAGCTGATCTTCCACTCAGAACTCTCTCGTTCTGTCAACGTAGAAGCTTAAAGCTCTTTTAGGGTCAAGCAGATGGAGTCTCTCCTCCTCTTTCGATGGATGGGGAGGAGGATAAAAGGACGAGAGCGTAATAGACTGCCCTAAATGGAAGGGTGTAACAACCTTCGGTAGGAAAGCCGCCCTGGTCCTCCGCACCACTATGTCCGCATGGAAGGAAGTGAAAGGGGGTTTAACGCTAAGCGCTTGAAGTTCACTCACTCGCCTAGCTGATGTGATGGCTACAAGAAAAACTGTTTTTAACACTAAAAACCTTAAGGGGCAAAAATGTAAAGGCTCAAACAGTGAAGCCATCAAGAATGTGAGTACTACATTCAGATCCCATTGAGGCATAATAAAAGGAGATGGTGGGAACTTATTAATAAGACCTTTCAAGAACCTTACAACTATAGGGGGTTTAAGCAAAGAGGGTCGATCAGGTAGGCACAGGAAGGCCGTCAGCGCCAACAAATATCCCTTAACAGTCCAACTGCACAACCCCTCTGCGCCAAGGACAATGCAAATAATAAAATGTCTGACAAATGGGCCCGTAAAAGATCAATTTGCTTCTCTCCACACCAGACTACAAATTTTGCCCATCTACTAGCATAGACTGATTTGGTGGAGTGTCGCCTGGCCGATAAAATAACGTCCACCACTTCCGGCGGGAGTGAAAAGGAACTCAGATTGCCCCGTTCAATCTCCAGACATGCAGGTGCAGACTCTGGAGGTGGGGGTGTAGAACCTGCCCCTGCGACTGTGAGAGGAGGTCTGCCCTGTGAGGGAGACGGAGCGGAGGGCTCAGTGAGAGTTGGAGAAGATCAGAGTACCACACCCTTCGTGGCCAATCTGGAGCTATTAAAATGACTTGTGCCCGGTCTTGGCGAATCTTCCTCAGAACCCAAGGAATCAAGGGTATGGGGGGGAAACGCGTAAAGCAATGGGCCGTGCCAGGGCATCTGAAACGCGCCCCCCCAATCCCCCTGCACTAGATACTGGATGCTGCAGAACGACGGGCAGTACCCGCTCTCCCCGAGTGGCAAAGAGGTCTACCTGAGGAAATCCCCACATCCGGAAGATGCAAAGGATCAGATCCGGATGGAGACGCCACTCGTGATCAACTGAGAAGTGTTGACTGAGACTGTCCGCATGCACGTTTTGAACTCCGGCCAGATGGTTTGTTACTACGCAAACCTGATGGTCCTGTGCCCAGGACCAAAGCCGTAGAGCTTCCCTGCAGAGAAGGTACAACCCTACTCCTCCCTGCTTGTTGATGTACCACATCGCAGTAGTGTTGTCCGTCAGAACCTGGACCGACTGACTGCAAAGGGAGGGGAGGAAGGCCTTGAGAGATAAACGTATCGCCCACAATTCCAACAGATTGATGTGAAACATCTGTTGCACTGGAGACCAACAACCTTTGATCTCCAGGTCCCCCAGATGAGCTCCGCACCCTAAAGTGGAAGCATCCGTTATCACGGTGGTCCCCGGAGGCGGCAGTAAAAACGGCCTTCCTTTGGAAAGATTGCCGTCCACAGCCCACCATCGTAGATCCGCTGCAGTGTCTCTGGAGATCTTTATCAACTCCTCGAGATCCCCTTTGTGTTGAAACCACTGCCTGCGGAGGCACCACTCAAGAGCCCTCATGTGCCAGCCTGCATGAGTGACCAACATAATGCATGAGGCGAACAGACCGAGCAGACGAAGGACCTTGAGGACTGGAACAACCGCTCCACTTTGAAACATTGGAATCAACGCCTGAATGTCCTGAATCCGCTGAGGCGGAGGAAAGGCCCGATTCAACGTTGTGTCCAGTACAGCCCCCATGAACAGGAGGCGTTGAGAGGGCTCCAGGTGAGATTTGGGCATGTTCACTGAAAAGCCCAGATTGAACAACAACTGGGTTGTCATCTGCAGGTGAAGCAACACGAGCTCTGGAGACATGGCTTTGATCAACCAATCATCCAGGTAAGGGAATACCGCTATCCCCTTCCTCCTGAGATGCCCTGCAACCACTGCCATCACCTTCGTGAAGACTCGAGGTGCGGAAGTAAGACCAAAAGGAAGGACCGCAAACTGATAGTGTTGCGACCCCACCACAAACCGGAGATACTTCCTGTGCGACTTGAGAATAGGGATGTGAAAGTAAGCATCCTGCAAGTCGACAGACACCATCCAATCTTCTTCGTTCAACGCTAAAAGCACCTGCGCTAGGGTCAGCATTTTGAACTTCTCCTGATTGAGGAACCAGTTCAAAACCCTCAAGTCCAGGATAGGCATCAACCGACCATCCTTCTTGGGGATAAGGAAATATCTCGAATAACAACCCTGACCCCTTTCCTGCTCTGGAACCAACTCCACTGCGCCTTTTGATAACAGGGTCTGATCTTCCTGTTGCAACAACAGGAGATGGTCTTCTGTGCAAAAGGAGGGAAGGGGAGGGATGGAAGGAGGAAACTCCCGAAAGGGAAGTGCATAACCTTTCTCCACAATATTGATGACCCAGGAATCTGATGTGATCAGCTTCCACATGCGGAGAAAATGAAACAACCTTCCCCTACAGGAGAAGTACGGGATGGAATGGACGGAGGACTAAGGCTGCTTTCTCTGTTGCACCCCCCGGAGGAAGAGGAAGATGAAGAGGCAAGGTGCTGCTGGGTGGCTCCTCTGGTCCGAACTCTACCACTCCCTCTAAATGACCTATAGGGAAGCGTAGATGGTTGTTGTCCTGGAGGCTGGTGTCTCCCCCAAAAGGAAGAGCCTCGTCCAAACCCCCTGAACCTTCTGAATGACCTGAACGGGGTGGTGGTTGAAGCCTACAAACTTAGGGACTTAGCTGTAGCCCTGCTCTCTTTGAAGCGTTCTAAGGCAGAGCCAGCTTTTGAACCAAACAGCTTGTCTCCATCAAATGGCAAGTCTAAAAGTGTTGTTTGCACATCAGATGAAAAAACAGACGATCTCAGCCAAGCATGTCTCCTGGTTGCAATGGATGTCCCCATCGCTCTGGCCACCGAATCCGCAGTATCTAACCCTGACTGAATTACCTGAGTCGCTGCCGCTTGTGCATCAGCCAAAAGACCCTGCATGTCCTGGGGCAAATCTGGCATCTCAGCCTTACCCGCATCCATCAAGGCATCGATATATCTTCCTAAAACACAAGTGGCGTTAGCCGACTTCAGGGCTGTACTGCAAGATGAAAAGATCTTCTTGTCCGACTGCTCCATCCTTTTCGACTCTCTGTCTGATGGAGCCCCAGGGAAAGAACCAAGAGCTGAGCGCGAGGAGCAGGATGCCTGAACCACTAGACTCTCCGGAGTCGGATGCTTAGAGAGGAAGCCCGAGTCCCCAGGAACCACTCTGTATCTCCTCGCCACTGATCTGTTACCTGCAGTTGAAGACACTGGTTTCCTCCAAACCTCAAGAATCGGTTCAGTGAGAGCCTCATTAAAAGGCAGGAGCGGCTCTGCAGCAGCCGAAGCCTGATGTAACACCTCTGTAAGGATATTGGTTTTCACCTCAGCTGCAGGTAACGGGAGATCTAAAAAGTCTGCTGCCTTCCTCACCACTGAGTGGAATGAAGCAGCTTTCTCAGTAAACTCGCCTGGAGAAGCTAAGTCCCACTCTGGGGAAGTATCAAGACCTCTGGCAGAGTCCAAACCCTGAAAGTCCCCCAGGGGGCTCTGCTATATCGCCTTCCTCTAGGAGCGGTCTCTGATACTCCTGCTCCTCCAATAGTCTGAGAGCCTTCCTCCTCAAGCGCAACCTGGCCTCTATCCTCGGCGTCGATAAAGAATTAGCCGATGCCGATGACCTCGGCTGATCTTCAAATTCTTCTGACGCCGGCGCCATGCAAAGGTGCGCCCTCTTCGCCAGCGTCAATTGGAGTCGTGACGAAGTCAACAGCTCCACCGGATCAGCTGAAACCACCGGCGTAGAAGGTCTTCTCGGTGACGTCAAAGGCACCGGCGCCGGACCAGCACCTTCTACTGGGCAGAAGGGCATAAAAGGCGTTGGCTTGTATGGAGCCGGAACGCTCAGACCAAAAGCTAATGGACCTGTGGGACCAGCCGTAGCACCACCAGGAGCCATGGAGCTGAAGATGCTGTAGATCGCGTTTAAGAAGGCCGCCGGATCCGCACCCGGGAAAGCAGGATACCCCTGCGGCGTCGGCACTGGATCCGGCACCTCTGATTGTGCAGGCGAGAAGGCAGGACTCTGGCGAGGCTCGTCCACTTCAAAAACCGACGGCGCCAGAAAGCCTGTGGACTTTGAGGCTGTGGCGTCACTGTCGGGCTGACCTCCCACGTCATACGATGCCAAGCAGATTGAGATCTCGAACGAGATCGATCTTTCCCCGAACAATGTCGGGAATCATGCCGACACCGAGAGTCATGACGACGCCGTCTCTTATGTGAAGATTTCGAAGAAGACCTCCGATGTCGGTGCTTTTCCTTCTTCTTCGATTTAGCCAAAAACTGCTTGGCTTCACGCTCTTTCAACGCCTTTGGGTTCATCTGTTGACACAAACCACACTCCTCCACGTCATGCTCTGAGCTCAAGCACCATAAATAGTCATTATGCGGGTCCGTCACCGACATACGGCCCGACACTACCTACAAGGCTTGAAGCCGGACTTCCGAGGTGGAGAAATTTTAACTAGAAAGTATATCTTCCGAGAAACAGTAGCTCCCCAAGAGCCAGGAGAAAAAAACGTTACTTGAAGGCACGAAAAAAAGGGAACGGACGTCAGCACGCTGGCGAGGACCTCTTATTGCCTCGATGACGTCAGACAGCGTCGCATGGGAGTCGGGCAATTGTAACGTCCTCGTCGACGTGCAGAGCTGGGAAGAAAATTTCCGCTGAATGCTGGCGCATTGGGAGAATTCATTAGGTGAGGAATCCACAGGTAGTTGTATCCATCAGAAAAAACAAGTTACTTACATGTACGCTGTGATTCTGCAGAATTGATATCTTTCATAAATTCACATGATTGAATCATCCTGTCACGATGGTGGGAGTCCCAAAGTAACAGTAATATAAGCAGTGGTAAAGCATTAGCATTGAAAATCCATAGAAAACAACAGACACTGGTAGCCAATTCACATTGTTTTAAAAACATCCAAACTTCAACCAATCGGAGCAGAGACCCTGAAGCGCTCATTCCCTGCAGAGCCGTCAAACCTCAGATTTCGAACACAGGTGTAAAACAAGAGGTATTAACGGAAGGAGGTAAAGTTGCATGTGAATCTATGAAAGATATCAATACTGGAGAACCACAGTGTACAGGTAGGTAACTTGATTTTTCTCCAGTATTGTAGCTTTCATAGATTCACATGCTTGAATCACTACTAGCGAGCAGTATCAAGTGAAGAATGGAGGCAGGCAAGGCAAACCATCTCACCATGATAAACAAATAATATAGTAGTTCTAAAAACATAATATTAACCAGTGATACTATAAGCATTACCTGACAGTCTCATAATGAAGAAAAACAATAAAGAATTGTAGAGAAAGAGAGAGATTCAACATCATAATGTATATGAGGCAATAAAACCCAAATGCTGTGTACCTTATAAAAACAGACATCAAAGCACAGATTGCCCTACTGCCACAGCAGCTTTTCTCCATGAATCCAGGCAGTAGTGCTTTGTGAAGGTGTGAGCATTAACCCAAGTTGCTGCCGTGCAGATGTCAGGCAGTGACACACCTGCAAACAAGGCTAAAGAAGCTGCGACCTTTCAGGCAGAATGTGCCTTCAACTTCGCAGATAGTTGTCTTCCTGCCTTATCATGGCAGAAAGCGATTGGTTCCAAACGGTTGTCTTTACATGCGGCCTCTACAGGAGTTGATTGCTGCTCAGTGGGTCCAGTGCTAGGGCTCCTTCGAGGACACGATTTCACTCACACCAAAGATGAAGTCCGCAATGTTTTGGTGGACTATCACAGAGAATTTCTCTCAGGGTCTTTCTTTCCTTCCTGTGATACCCCAGGTGGTGATGACGACAGACACCTCCCTAAAAGGATGGGGAGCTCATTACTAGGACTTTGAGGTTCACAGAAAATGGTCCAGTCAGGGGGGTTTGTCCCACATAAGCCTTCTAGAGATGAAGGCGGTTTTCCTAGGTCTTAAGGCTTTTTCTTCCCAGGCACCGCAACTCCTCTGTTTTCATGAGAACAGACAACACTACAACCATGCTTTTCCTCACCAAACAGGGAGGGGTACTGTCACAGGTTCTATGGACAACAAGCGCAACAGATATTGGAATGGTTACTAGCCAACAACATCTCCTTGGAAACAGAACATGTCCCAGGGGAACAGAACAAATGGATGGAGAACAAACAAGCAATGCCACAAGTGGGAGCTCAGTCAACAGCAGTTAAAAAAGTTTTTTAGGCACTGGGGTTCTCCAAACCTGGATCTTTTCACCACTCATCTCAACAAGAAATGCAGCTTGTTCACCAGGAGGTACCGTCAACTGGGGTTTTGGGGAAACACTTTCTATTTTGCATGGAAAAGGAATGTTTGCATATGCGTTCTGTCCATTTCCACTCTTTTCCAAAGTCACACACGATGAAGGGGGGGCCTTGCTGCCTCATAGTCGTAGCCCCAGCATGGCTAAGGCAGCATTGGCTCACCGAGCTTCTACGCCTATCAGAGTGCACACACATACTGTTACAGCCAGCAGAGGATCTCCTGTCGATAAAATGAAGGGCGGATTCTACATCCACAAAACCGTTCTCTCAATTTGTCAGCTTGGCTCCTCATGACACTGAGGACCTAATTTAGATCTTGGTGGTGTTACTACCAAGCACTGTCTGCGAAGGCCGTCAAGCTAACGGTGTTCATCCGCTGTATTTAGATATTAGATGTGTTGTGGAGGACCTGCAACAGGTTAATGACAGAGAGAGACGGGGTGGGACTTCTTACAATGGCAGTGGCTGTGGAATAGAGGTAAGTCTCGCGCTCTCTCACACACACACACCACACTCTTTTGCCATATGCGTCCAACTACACTACACAACACACCACATTTACACCATTATCCATTACAATTCCAACACAAACAGACATGCCGAAAACGCACATTCACATACATCCACAACACAACATGCACACACCATTGACAGTACACCCACACATGACACAACCATAACAACCAACACAACTACAATCAGCTACACAAACACACACACAACTGCACACATAACACACTCATCACAACAATGTCCACCACATAATAGCACTCACCTGAATGTGTCACATGCAACATAAGATACACAACAACATTGGTCTCACATGCAAGTGACACACATACAGACACAACCACAGCACCCACTCCAGCTCCTTCCATCTCAAACAGCCATTCCAACCCCCCCCCCCCCCACACACACACACTTAGACGTATTGACTCACATACACAAAAGATAGCACAAAGCCTACCCACAGAGGTCCCCTTTCAATGCGTCAGTGGCGGGACTATAGGTCTCTCTGAGGAGTGTAAATCGGGTTTTCAAAATGCTCATGCTCCATCTACAAACAAATGTCACTCTGCAAAAGGTTTTGGGCATGGTGTACTAATCAGTCTTGCCATCCTCTTTTGTCTACACCAGAACAGATTCTCCCTTATCTGCTGCAGCTAGCAAAATCAGGACTCACTCATCTATTAAAGTTCATCTAGCAACCATCTCTAGATTCAGGAGGTGTTCTGGGCAATTGTAATTATGTTAGAGGAGACTGGTTAAGCCGTTCATACAGGGACTTTCTCAGGTCTACCTTCACAATTCCAAGAGCCTTATTTGCAATTTTGTGAGGATAAGATCATCCTTCGTACTAACCCTAAATTCATCCAGAAGGTGGCAGCATCTTTCCACCTAAATGAGCTTGTCATTTGATCAACTTTCTTCTCTAAACAGTCATCACCTGGAGAAAGGGTCTAGCACTCGCTTGACAAAGGATGTTGTTTAAAGTTCTACCTGGAAAGAACGAAAACCTTCAGAAAGTCAGACCAACACCTGATTTCTTTCGCATCACCAAGAAAAGGACAAGCTTTGTCACGGACAAGCATTGCTCTCTGGGTGTCTGTGGAATTAAAGAGGATTTTTGTTCAGTTTGATGGCCAGAGATTTAAGAAGTCATACACAGGCCTGGGTCGACTGTTTTGCAAAGTGAAAAGTTGGTCTCTTTATTAACCAGTTGTCCAGGTACAGGCAGGAAAACCCATTGTCCTGAACGTCTGAGAAAAGCCGCTACTGGTGCTATGCATTTTGTAAAGACTCTGGTAGCCGACCTCAACCCAAAGAGGAGCACTTTCAATTGGTAATGGCACCCTGCCACCTCGAACCTTAGAAAATGTCTGTGCTTTAAGCGTATAGGGATATAGAAATATGCGTCCAGCAAATCTTAGGAGGTCAGGTAGGCCATTGTCTCTACCAGTTGCAGAATTTCCTGCAGAGATAACATCCTGAAGGTCTGTTTCTTGATAAATTTGTTCAAGAGCCTCAGATCTATCACTTGCTTTAATTTCCTGGCTTCTTTCTGATGAGGAAAAAATTGGAATAAAATCCAGTGCTGCGTTGACCTACTGGACACCCTCTATCGCATTCTAGGAGAGAAGCAATCTAAATTCCTCTTTTAGTAAGGAAAGATGGTGATGCGTTTATCTGTGTGGTGGGCTATGTGGGGGGTGGGACTTTTGAACAAATTACAGGTGTGAGAATCCTGGATTATATCTAACACCCTTTTGCTGGAAGAGATGAGCTTCCATTGAATGTGGAATTTTGAAACAGGGATTGTCGCATTGAAGTGGGACTGAGGCAACAGGTGTTTGTGTTACACCATTGCCTCCTGGAACTGTATGGAGACTTTACTCCAGCTGAGGGATGTTGACGCACTGGCTGCCTAGAGTAGGACGACGCTTCTATTGGCCTGTAGGGATTTCTGCGCCAAGTACGGAGCTCAAAATCTCTGCTGAATGTAGGGCTGATGACTGGTCTGTTGCAACAGTGTTCACAATTGATCTCTGCCACACAAAAAACTGAAATCGCCTCTGTTGCAAAGTGAAGATTGCTGATCTTGAAAAACGCTTAGCTTTGATCTAGTTGGAGGATCTTCTGGCAGCCTTGAGGGAGAAGATGACACAGTTTGAGGAGGCTGCCCTGCATGAGGTATGCTTTTTGGTGAAGCACACTGAGGCGATATGGTGAGGATTACAGAGTTGGCCGTACTCTAGCCGCAATTTTCCGCAAGCCATGGGCAAGCAATTATATTGTGGAGCTGCACGACGTGTCTGGAGTGCGTCGCACTGGCATGGACGCGATCCTGCGTATCCCATAGGCAGTATTTAGATGTTCCCTTCTCGGTGGATGATGTTGGCCAGGCAATACACTGCTTACCCGGGGATAAAGCACCAGGGCTGGATGGTCTTATGTCGGCCTTTTATAAGGAATATGCTGATATATTAGCTCCTCATCTCTTAGAGGTTTATGCAGAGGCTCTAGAAACCGGGCTTCTTCTGTCCTCGCTGAGTGAGGCTCTCCTTGTGACACTTTTGAAGCCCGGCAAAGATTCGTGCTTCTGCGATTCCTATAGGCGTTTCTCAATGATCAATATTGATGATAAGATTCTGGCGAAGCTAATTGCTGCTCGTTTGCAGCCTCTGCTCCCTTCCTTGGTGCTGGGGGATCAGTCGGGCTTTGTGCCGGGGTGCTCCACCCCATATAACCTCTGAACTTTCTCCGCAATATCAAGTGTGATTCGACCTGACGATAGTGTGGCGGCGGTGTTTCTAGATGCCACTAAGGCCTTCGACTCTCTGGCATGGCATCATATGTTCGTGCTGCTTGCTCGGGTGGGGCTGAGTTTTCGGTTTATTCAGCTGATTCGTCTGCTGTATTAGCGGCCGTCCGCCCAGTTGAGGGTCAATGGTGTCATTTCTGACCCAATCAAGACTGTTAGAGGTACTCGTCAAGGGTGCCCGCTTTCTCTGTTACTTTTTGCCATTGCGATGGAGCCCGCTTGCGGCTCGCTTGCGTCAGCATCAGAATCATAGGGGATTGGCTTTTCGGCAGCGCCCAATATTGGTCTCAATGTATGCGGACGATATCGTCCTCTATGTTAGCGATCCACAGCTGCATCTTGATGTTTTACTGGATGAGATTGTGGGCTTTGGTCAGATTTCTGGGATCACTATCAACTGGTCCAAATCGGTGGTGTTCCCTCTGAGGGTCACAGTACAGTTGGACTCTAGATATCCCCTTTGCTGGGCGGACGGACCGGTGCAATATCTAGGTATATGGTTAAGTAGGGTGATGCAAACGCTGTGGTCAGCTAATTATGGTAAAGCCATTACATGGCTGGAAGACAAGGTAGAAGGGTGGCGTTCACTGCCGCTTTTGCTGACGGTGTGCATTGCTATAGCGAAGATGGTTATTCTACCAATGTTTCTATACCTTTTCTTTAATTTGCCTCTGGTTCTTACCGCTAGTTTTTTTAAACAGCTTAGATCCGCCCTTGTGACTTTGACCTGGGCCGGCCAGTGACCTTTACTTTCCTGGGAACAACTGACACTTCCACTTGACTGCAGTGGGTTGGCGGCACCTGATTCTGCATTCTACTACCAGTGCGCTCAGGCACATTTTGCGCATTTTTGGCTCCACCCTATTCGTTACCTACCCCACTTGGCGCCTGAGAGTGATGCCGTGTGGCCAGACAGGTTACCAACGTTGTTAGTTGGGCCACCGAGACCCAGACCGCGTGGGGTTGACACAGTGGCGTGCCCGGCGAGAGCCTGGACAGTGCTGCTGAAGCATGCAGCTGGGGGGAGACCTTTGCCCCTTCGATACCGATCTTGGACATGGGTGACATGCAGTTGGCAGATGATGCACGGGTGCGTGAGTTTATCTGTGAATCTGGATTGCTTACCATAGGGTCTTGGTTCCCTGAGGAGCAATTTATTAATCCCGAAACTGCGCTTGGTGACACACGCGATACTGCGCTACATCGACTATTCTTTCTTAGAATCCACGCTATGCTATGTGTGCGTTACCCTTGCTTCCCAGAAATATCTGCGACGTGTAGAGCCCTGGAGCTCATGTACCAGGTGCAGTCCCCGTGACGGCTTATAACTAAGTTGTATGTATTTATGCAGTTTGAAGTGGATGGGACGGAGGCTATAGCCATGGCCCATTGGGAGGTGGACTTGGGTGAGCCCAGATGAAGAGTGGTGACGCTATTGCACGCATATGCGGGTGCTGTCCCCCAACTACAGACTGCGCCTAATTCACTTCAATTTTCTGCACTGATTATGTTATAAGCCCCTTCGGCTGAAGAAAATGGGCCTCCTGACTGAGGCGTATTGTGAGAGATGCATGACCCCTGAAGCAGACGTCATGCATCTGGCACGGAGCTGCACAATGCTGCATGTGTACTGGCCAAAGGTGCTGCGGGCGATTGAGGAGATGACTGAGACCAAGCTATCGCAAACCCCCAGGCTTGCCCTCTTGGGGTGTGTTGAGGGAATCCCCGCTCCGCACAGGTGATTGATCGGACTACTGCTGCTGGCAAAGCGTAGGGTTGCAATGTGCTGGGGGAGGCGGCAGACTCCCCGTTGTTCAGAATGGTTGCATGATGCTTCATATTGTCAGGACCAATTAATGATTTACTGGGACCTAATGCCAGAGGGATCTCGGCCACGAGATATATGGGCCCCTCTGCGCTCCTTTTTAGAGACCTGTTCGCCAATAACTTCCGGACCTTAGTGCCCTCAGGACTTGCGCAATAGCTTTACACCCCCTGCTGCACTACTTCATTGTTGGGTTTCATATGTACGGCTGCTCTGATGGCTATGCGTTCCCTATCTTCTTTCATCTCTTTTTCTCTATCTTCTTCATCATCTCCTCTCTTTCTGTCTCTCTTCCTCACTGCCTTGCACTCCCTGCTGTGGAAGTCGCCTATATGTTGTCTCTTTTACACATCAGGGGGATCGCACTGATGCGTTTCAGATCATAATTGTGATTTATGACGTTGATTGCCTCCTCAGTGCGTATGAGGCTGTTGGATGTAAGACTCTAATGTTGCTTACTTTGAATTTGGTCATGATCCATGTTTATGACCTCTCTGATGTGTTTGCTTGATGTTGTTCTCTATAAATGCCAAAACAAATAATATATATATATTTTTTAAAATGTTGTCTAGTCTGTGGCCCTCCTTTTTAGAAGGGGCCATGCACAGCGATGAAATTTTTTGCCCGTCACGGGGCGACTGCATTATTATAGAGTGTGGACTGGGCTGACCAACAACACGACAAGTCAAGCAAACAGATAAAGTGCCCATGCCCAGCGCTAGGATTCGGGATTTGGAAAGGGCAGTAAGAAGCATAGGTGGGCCAGAGTCTCCCAGGTGTCAGAGTTGGGCCTGGGCATGCTGGATGGCCTTGTACGGATGTGAGCTGCATATCATACCTACTGCCAGGTTCTGCCCACTAGTTTTAACTGTGTACTTATTAGAGGTTAAACCAATAGGCTTGATTTCTTCTGCTTTCTCCACCAGACCCTCCTTTCTCTGTGTCTCTTCCTCCTCTCTCCTGACTTCACACTGCTATCCCACCCACAGCACCATCATACTTTCTCTCAGCTCACTCTTCATCTCATGCTAGTCTCTCGCCACTTTATATACCTATTTCCCGGCCATGCCCTACTCTTTCACCAGCTCATCTCATATTTCTCTCACCTCACTAATGTGAGTGCCTCAAAATTAAACTTTCCATCCTAAATAATGACTGGCACGCTTCCTCTTCTTTCCCATTCTCATGTCTCCCACTAGTCTCACCTGAACTTTAACCATTACCCCCCCAGTCTATCAATATCTCATCTTCCATGGTCAACCACTATCCTCCAGTCTCTTCACACTCCTTAACTGGCCCCTCCCCCACCACTTATCATTTGCTCATGACCCTCATATGTGACCAATTCTTGCTTCCCCATCCCTCTACTCCCATCACTCCTTTTGATTCTCAGTATACTACTTCATTCATACTACTTCCTGAGAAGACTTATTCATCCACCTCTCACACCATTTTCTTCACCGTTTCTACTTTCTGATGCTCATGCCCTCCTACCCCTCACTAATCAACCCTCTCCATCACATTGCATCTCTTCCATTTTAATTTCTTTCCTCATTTCATCTATCTGTTTCTTTACCATTGTTTTGCCTTATCCTTCCTTTTTTAACACATCTTCATACCCTCCTCTATTCACCCTCCATCTCTAATCTCTCTACCCCATCACTTTTTTCTCTTGTCAAGGTCCTAGAATCTTTGATCGTATTTGTTACCCATTGGAGCCACAGTTCTGAAGGTGGCAGTGGTTTTTTCAGGACTTCCTCTGATGAAAGGACACCACAGCTTTCACAGCGGTGTGTAGATCTTTAGCTAATATCACTAGTGTCATAAGTGAGTTTGCACTCTACATTTCGAAATGCCCCAAAAGAACGAGTTACTTACCTTCGGTAACGACTTTTCTGGTGGATACATTAGCTACCTGTGGATTCCTCACCTAATGAATACTCCCACTGCGCCAGCATTCGACGGAAATCTTCTTCCTAGCTTCTGCACATCGACGAGGACGTCACATTTGCCCACGCGACGCCATCTGACGTCATACAGGCAATAAGAGGTCCTCGCCGACGTGCCGACGTCAGTACCAACATTTTTTACGTGCCTGAGAACAATAATCCAATGAGATGAAAGACAATAGCAATATTTCATGACATTGTAAACAACACATCATTGCGAGAAGATGGACCACTAATTTAATAAAATTCATTTTTTTTTTTTTTTTTTTAAACAAGTAAATAAATATATAAACTAAATATATATATATGGAAAATGTCACTTACCCAGTGTACATCTGTTCGTGGCATTAGTCGCTGCAGATTCACATGCTGTGCACATCCTGCCATCTGGTGTTGGGCTCGGAGTGTTACAAGTTGTTTTTCTTCGAAAAAGTCTTTTCGAGTCACGAGACCGAGGGACTCCTCCCATTTCGACTCCATTGCGCATGGGCGTCGACTCCATCTTAGATTGTTTTCCCCGCAGAGGGTGAGGTAGGAGTTGTGTATGCTAGTAATAGTGCCCATCCAATGGAGTGAATGCGTATGTACATAATGAAGTTTAAAGTAATATATTTACAAATGTACAAATGTTTAAGATCTACTTCTAAACGGCTACAGGCTCCCGGGGAGGCGGGTGGGCGCATGTGAATCTGCAGCGACTAATGCCACGAACAGATGTACACTGGGTAAGTGACATTTTCCGTTCGATGGCATGTGTAGCTGCAGATACACATGCTGTGCATAGACTAGTAAGCAGTTATCTCCCCAAAAGCGGTGGTTCAGCCAGTAGGAGTTGAAGTAGTTTGAAATAATGTTCTTAGTACAGCTTGACCTACTGTTGCCTGTTGTGCAGTTAACACATCTACACAGTAGTGCTTGGTAAATGTATGAGGCGTAGACCATGTTGCTGCCTTACATATTTCGTTCATTGGAATATTTCCTAGAAAGGCCATGGTAGCACCTTTCTTTCTGGTTGAGTGTGCCTTTGGTGTAATAGGCAGTTCTCTTTTAGCTTTAAGATAGCAGGTGTGAATGCACTTAACTATCCATTTGGCAATGCCTTGTTTTGAAATTGGATTTCCTGTATGAGGTTTTTGAAAGGCAATAAATAGTTGTTTTGTTTTTCGAATTAGTTTTGTTCTGTCAATGTAGTACATTAGTGCTCTTTTGATGTCTAATGTATGTAGTGCTCTTTCAGCTACAGAATCTGGCTGTGGGAAGAACACTGGTAATTCTACCGTTTGATTCAAGTGGAACAGTGAGATTACTTTTGGTAAAAATTTAGGATTTGTCCGTAGAACAACTTTATTTTTGTGTGTTTGAATAAATGGTTCTTGAATGGTAAATGCTTGAATTTCACTCACTCTTCTTAGAGATGTGATGGCAATTAAAAATGCAACTTTCCACGTTAAGTATTGCATTTCACAAGAGTGCATGGGCTCAAAAGGTGGACCCATGAGTCGTGTTAAGACAATGTTGAGGTTCCATGAAGGAACTGGTGGTGTTCTTGGTGGTATAATTCTCTTTAGGCCTTCCATAAACGCTTTTATGACTGGTATCCTAAATAATGAAGTTGAGTGCGTAATTTGCAGGTAAGCTGAAATTGCAGTAAGATGTATTTTAATGGAAGAGAAAGCTAGTTTTGATTTTTGCAAATGTAGTAAGTATCCTACTATATCTTTTGCAGATGCGTGTAAAGGTTGAATTTGATTATTATGGCAGTAATAAACAAATCTTTTCCACTTATTTGCATAGCAGTGTCTAGTGGTAGGTTTCCTAGCTTGTTTTATGACCTTCATACATTCCTGTGTGAGGTCTAAGTGCCCGAATTCTAGGATTTCAGGAGCCAAATTGCTAGATTCAGCGATGCTGGATTTGGATGTCTGATCTGTTGTTTGTGTTGTGTTAACAGATCTGGTCTGTTTGGTAGTTTGACATGAGGTACTACTGAAATGTTGTGTACCAAGGTTGCCTTGCCCATGTTGGTGCTATTAGTATGAGTTTGAGTTTGTTTTGACTCAACTTGTTTACTAGATATGGAAGAAGTGGGAGAGGGGGAAAAGCGTACGCAAATATCCCTGACCAGTTCATCCATAGTGCATTGCCCTGAGACTGATGACTGATGTTGTGGGTACCTGGATGCGAAGTTTTGGCATTTTGAGTTTTCTTTTGTTGCAAATAGATCTATTTGTGGTGTTCCCCAAATTCGGAAGGAAGTGTTCAGTATTTGGGGGTGAATTTCCCATTTGTGGATCTGTTGGTGATCCCGAGAGAGATTGTCTGCTAACTGATTCTGAATCCATGGAATAAATTGTGCTATTAGGCGAATGTGGTTGTGAATCGCCCAATGCCATATTTTTTGTGTCAGGAGACACAACTGTGTTGAGTGTGTTCCTCCCTGTTTGTTTAGGTAATACATTGTTGTCATGTTGTCTGTCTTGACAAGAGTGTATTTGTGGGCTATTATGGGTTGAAATGCTTTCAGCGCTAGAAACACCGCTAACAGTTCTAAGTGATTTATATGAAACTGTCTTTGCTGAATGTCCCATTGTCCTTGGATGCTGTGCTGATTGAGGTGTGCTCCCCACCCTGTCATGGATGCATCTGTCGTTATTACGTATTGTGGCACTGGGTCTTGAAAAGGCCGCCCTTGGTTTACATTTATACTGTTCCACCATTGAAGCGAGATGTATGTTTGGCGGTCTATCAACACCAGATCTAGAAGTTGACCCTGTGCTTGTGACCATTGTGATGCTAGGCACTGTTGTAAGGGCCGCATGTGCAGCCTTGCGTTTGGGACAATGGCTATGCATGAAGACATCATGCCTAGCAGTTTCATTACCAATTTGACCTGTATCTTTTGGTTTGGATACATGGCTTGTATTACATTGTGAAATGTTTGGACTCTTTGTGGACTTGGAGTGGCAATTCCTTTTAATGTGTTGATTGTTGCCCCTAGGTATTGCTGTGTTTGACACGGCCGAAGGTGTGACTTTGAGTAATTGATTGAGAAACCTAGTTTGTGTAGGGTTTCTATGACATCATTTGTGTGTTGTGAACACTGTATTTGCGTGTTGGTTTTGATTAACCAATCGTCTAGGTACGGGAACACATGTATTTGCTGCCTTCTGATATGTGCAGCTACTACTGCTAGACATTTTGTAAAAACTCTTGGCGCAGTTGTTATTCCGAATGGCAACACTTTGAATTGGTAATGTATCCCTTGGAATACAAACCTTAGGTACTTTCTGTGTGAAGGATGTACTGGTATATGGAAATATGCATCCTTTAGATCCAGTGTTGTCATGTAGTCTTGTTGTTTGAGCAGTGGGATTACTTCTTGTAATGTAACCATGAGAAAGTGGTCTGATTTGATGTATGTATTTAATATTCTGAGATCTAGAATAGGTCTTAGACTTTCGTCTCTTTTGGGTATCAGGAAGTACAGTGAGTAAACTCCTGTGTTTAGTTCTTGTTTTGGTACTAATTCTATTGCCTCTTTTTGGAGCAATGCTTGAACTTCTAATCCTAGAAGATTTATATGTTGTTTTGACATACTCTGTGTTTTCGGTGGGACTGTTGGAGGGAATTCGAGAAATTCTATGCAATAACCATGCTGGATAATTGCTAGTACCCAAGTAGCTGTTGTTATCTCCTCCCAATGTTTGTAAAATTGGCTCAGTCTTCCCCCCACAGGTGTTATGTGATGGGGATGTGTGACTTGTAAGTCACTGCTTATATTGAGGAGTTTTTGGGCTTTGGAATTTTCCTCTATTTTTTTGGAATTGTCCCCCCTCTATATTGCCCCCGAAAACTTCCCCGCTGATATTGGCTTTGGTAAGTGGGCCTTGTTTGTGATGTTGTGGTTTCTGTAGGTTGTCCTCGAAACCCTCCCCTAAAAGGTGTTTTGCGAAATGTGCCTCTGCTCTGCGGGGAGTAGAGTGCGCCCATGGCTTTTGCTGTATGTGTCTTTCTTGAGTTTATCAATAGCAGTGTCGACTTCCGGCCCAAACAACTGCTGTTCATTAAATGGCATATTTAGCACGGCTTGTTGAATTTCCGGCTTGAACCCTGACGTGCGCAGCCATGCGTGCCTTCTTATTGTTATTGCAGTATTTACTGTCCTTGCAGCCGTATCTGCTGCATCCATTGAAGACCGTATCTGATTATTAGAGATACTTTGTCCTTCTTCCACCACTAGTTGTGCTCTTTTTTGGAACTCCTTGGGTAAGTGTTCTATCAAATGTTGCATCTCATCCCAGTGAGCTCTATCATATCTTTCCAAAAGTGCTTGTGAATTGGCAATGCGCCATTGGTTTGCTGCTTGTGCTGCAACCCTTTTGCCCGCAGCATCAAATTTGTGACTCTCTTTGTCTGGAGGTGGTGCGTCCCCCGAGGTATGAGAGTTTGCTCTCTTACGAGCTGCCCCGACAACTACTGAGTCTGGTGTTAACTGCGTTGTAATATAAACTGGATCTGTTGGCGGTGGCTTGTACTTTTTCTCCACCCTTGGAGTTATGGCTCGGCCTTTAACAGGATCCTGAAAGATTTGTTTTGAATATTTTAGCATTCCTGGGAGCATAGGTAGTCTTTGGTATTGGCTATGAGTGGAGGATAGCGTGTTAAACAAAAAGTAATCCTCAATTGGTTCGGAATGCAAGGTGACGTTATGGAAAGCAGCTGCCCTTGCGATCACCTGTGTGTAAGATGTACTGTCCTCAGGTGGGGACGGCCTGGCAGGGTACGAGTCTGGGCTGTTGTCCGATACTGGAGCATCGTAAAGGTCCCATGCATCGGGATCATCTTGACTCATGGTAGTATGAGTCGGGGAGTGCATCAGTGGAGGAGTTGCTACTGGTGATGTGTGCACTGATGGTGGTGAAGACGGTGGTGGAGTTGTTTTCCTTGCCACCTTTGTCTGTGGCTCCTTGTCCTTTTGTTGAAAGGCAAGTTTTCTTTTTATTTTAATTGGGGGAAGAGTGGTTATCTTCCCTGTGTCTTGGTGAATGTGGAGCCTCCTTTGAGTATAGTCTGGCTCTACTGCTTGAAGTTCCTCTCCGAATCTATGTTTTTGCATTTGGGAGGACAATCCTTGTTCCTCTGTATAAGAACCTGTTTTCCGCTCCGAGGCTGGATGTTTCGGAACCGAAACTTTTGCGGATGTCTTTTTAGGCTCCGAAGAAACCTTTGTAATTTTCGGCGTGGTGGTGTCTCGGTGCCGAATTTGTTCGGTGGCGCTGTCACGGTGCCGAAATTTCTCTGAGCCGATGTCTCGGGTCCGAGATTGCTGTGTGGCGGTATCTCGACCGGAGTCGGATGACTTCGACACCAGCGTGCCCTTTTTCGGTGCCTTGGATCGGTCACCTATTTTTTGGGTTAAGCCATGGCCTGTTGGCGGTGGCGTCCCCTGGGCTTTTGTTGACTTCTCGTGAGTCTTATGTTTCGACGTCTTACTCACGGTTTTCGGCATTTCTTCGGCCTCGAGCTCTTCCGAGTCCGACTCGTGGATAGAGAAAGCTTCCTCTTCCTCCTCCAAACGCTCTTGCCCTCTCGGCGTCGACGCCATCTGCAGTCTTCTGGCTCTTCGGTCTCTTAACGTCTTTCTGGACCGAAACGCTCGACAGGCCTCACAAGTATCTTCCTTGTGCTCTGGGGACAAGCACAAGTTACAGACCAGATGCTGATCCGTATACAGATATTTGTTATAGCATTTTGGATAGAAGCGGAATGGGGTCCATTCCATCAGCCTTGAAGTCACACGTGGCCGGGCAGACCAGGCCCCGACGGGGGATCGAAAAAACCCCAAAGGGCCACCGGAGCTCTTCAAAATTCAGTGTCGATCTGTTGTAACTAACCCGATACCGAACGCAAACAATACCGACGTTTTTTCCGAGATTCTAACTAACTTTCCGACCTGAAACACGGAGCGAAAAGGAACACGTCCGAACCTGATGGCGGAAAAAAACCCAATCTAAGATGGAGTCGACGCCCATGCGCAATGGAGTCGAAATGGGAGGAGTCCCTCGGTCTCGTGACTCGAAAAGACTTCTTCGAAGAAAAACAACTTGTAACACTCCGAGCCCAACACCAGATGGCGGGATGTGCACAGCATGTGTATCTGCAGCTACACATGCCATTGAACATATAGATATATACAAATGCACATATATACAAAATCTATACCAATCCTCAAAGCCAAGAGGAGCACACTCAAGAATTACTTGGTTGGACCAAACAGGCAACGGGGAGGCGGGTGGGACCGTGAGGAATCCACAGGTAGCTAATGTATCCACCAGAAAAGTCGTTACCGAAGGTAAGTAACTCGTTCTTCTGATGGATACAACTACCTGTGGATTCCTCACCTAATGAATAGAGTCCCAAAGCAGTACCGCGCTCGGTGGTGGGTGCCTGAATGGTCAAACCAAGAAATCCTACAGCACTGACTGTGCAAAATGGCCGTCCCTTCTGACATCAGAGTCCAAACAGTAATGTTTCGCAAAAGTGTGAAGGGACGACCAAGTTGAGGCCTTGCAGATGTCAACCACAGGAACACCTCTGGCCAAGGCCGAAGTGGCCGACTTAGCTCTGGTGGAATGAGCTCTAATACCATCAGGAGGATCCTTCTTTGCCAAAGAGTAACACATTTTAATGCAAAGAACAACCCACCTGGAGAGTGTTCTCTTGTGGACTGCCTTTCATCTCCTCTTTCCCACGTATCCGATGAAAAGATGATCCTCCAGCCTGAAATCTTTCGTCCTGTCTATGTAAAAGCTTAATGCCCTCTTTGGGTCCAAGCGATGTAGTCTCTCTTCTTCCTTTGAAGGATGAGGCGGAGGATAAAACGTGGACAGAGTAATTGTCTGGGCCAAATGAAAGGGTGAAACAACCTTCGGAAGGAAAGCAGCCTTGGTCCTCAACACCACCTTATCCCCATAAAAAGTTGTATAAGGGGGTTTTACAGAGAAAAGCCTGCAACTCACTCACTCTCCTTGCAGAAGTTATAGCAACCAGGAAAACTGTTTTAAGAACTAACAATCTTAAGGGGCAAGAATGCATAGACTCAAAAGGGGACCCCATAAGGAAAGTGAGGACCAAGGACAAATCCCATTGAGGCATAACGAAAGGATTTGGAGGAAATTTATTCATAAGGCCCTTCAAGAATCTAAGTACTATAGGAGATTTAAATAACGAAGGCTGGTCTGGAAGGCAAATAAAGGCTGACAAAGCAGACAAGTAACCCTTAACAGTAGCCACTGCACAACCCCTCTGTGCTAAAGACAAAGCAAAAGTAAAACATCTGACAAATGAGCACGTAAGGGATCAATCTGTCTCTCTCCACACCATACCACAAATTTAGACCACCTATTAGCGTAGATTGATTTAGTGGAGTGTCGCCTGGCCGCTAAAATAACATCCACTACATCAGGCGGGAGAGAAAAGGAACTCAGGTTGCCCCGCTCAATCTCCAGGCATGAAGGTGCAGACTCTGGAGGTTGGGGTGTAAAACCTGCCCCTGCGACTGCAAGAGGAGGTCTGCACTGAGAGGGAGACGGAGCGGAGGGCACAGTGAGAGTTGGAGAAGGTCGGAATAACACACCCTCCTTGGCCAATCCGGAGCAATTAAGATTACTTGGGCCTGGTCTTGGCAAATTTTCCTCAACACTCAAAGAATCAAGGGTATGGGGGGGGAAACGCGTAAAGCAACTGGTCGCACCAGGTTCTCTGAAACGCGTCAGCCAACGCTCCTTGCACCGGATACTGGAGGCTGCAGAATAACGGGCAGTGCGAGTTCTCCCGGGTGGCAAACAGATCTATCCGAGGAAACCCCCACATCTGAAAGATTAGACTGACTTGATCTGGATGGAGACGCCACTCGTGGTCGGCCGAGAAATGGCGACAGACTGTCCGCACGTACATTCAAGACTCCGGCCAGATGATTTGCTACCAAGCAAATCTGATGGTCCTTTGCCCAGGACCAAAGCCGAAGAGCTTCTCTGCAGAGAAGGTACGACCCCACTCCTCCCTGTTTGTTTATATACCACATCGCAGTAGTATTGTCCGTCAGGACCTGAACCGACTGACCGCGAAGGGATGGGAGGAAGGCCTTGAGAGCCAGACGTACAGCCCGTAACTCTAACAGATTGATATGAAACATCTGTTCCTGTGGAGACCAAAGCCCTTTGATCTCCAGGTCCCCCAGATGAGCTCCCCACCCTAGAGTGGAAGCATCCGTTATGACCGTGGTCACTGGTGGAGGCTGCGTGAACGGCCTTTCCCGGGAAAGATTGTCGTCCGCAATCCACCACTTCAAATCCGTGGCAGCATCTCTGGGGATCTTGACAGAACCTTCGAGATCTCCTTTGTGTTGAGACCACTGCCTTCGGAGGCACCACTGAAAAGCCCTCATGTGCCAGCGAGCATGCGTGACCAACAGTATGCAGGAGGCAAACAGACCGAGCAGACGTAGGACCTTGAGGACTGGAATGACCGCTCCACTTTGAAACATTGGAACCAACGCCTGAATGTCTTGAATCCGCTGAGGCGGAGGAAAGGCTCGATTCAATGTTGTATCCAGTACTGCCCCTATGAACAGGAGGCGCTGAGAGGGCTCTAGGTGAGATTTGGGCATGTTCACCGAAAAGCCCAGGTCGAACAACAACTGGGTTGTCGACTGCAGATGATGCAACACAAGCTCCGGGGACTTGGCTTTGATCAACCAGTCGTCCAGGTAAGGGAATACTGCTATCCCCTTCCTCCTGAGCTCTGCTGCAACCACCGACATCACCTTCGTGAAGACTCGAGGTGCTGAAGTAAGACCAAATGGGAGGACCGCAAACTGATAGTGCTGCAACCCTACCACAAAACGGAGATACTTCCTGTGCGACTTGAGTATCGGGATATGAAAATAAGCATCCTGCAAGTCGACAGACACCATCCAATCTCCCTTGTTCAATGCCAAAAGCACCTGAGCTAGGGTCAGCATCTTGAACTTTTCCTGTTTGAGGAACCAATTCAAAATCCTCAGGTCCAGGATTGGTCTCAACCGACCATCCTTCTTGGGAATCAGGAGGTGTTCTTCTGAACAATAAGATGGGCGGGCGGGATGGTGGGCGGAAACTCCCGAAAGGGAAGGGTGTAGCCTTTTCTCACAATGCTGGTAACCCAGGCGTCTGATGTAATGACCTCCCACTTGTGAAGAAAATACAGTAACCTTCCCCTACAGGAGAGGAGTGAGTGGGAATAGGTGGAAGCCTAAGGCTGCTTCCCCTGCTGCACCCCTCCAGAGGAAGAGGAAGAGGCAGAATGCTGCTGAGAGGCTCCCCTGGTACGAACCCTACCCCTCCCTCTAAAAGATCTATAGGAGAGTGAGGAGGTAGGCTGCTGGAATTTCCCCCGAAAGGAGGAAGAGGATGAGCCACGACCAAATCCTCGAAACCTCCTAAAAAATCTGGAGGAGGTAGAAGAAGTGGCTTGTAATCCTAACGACTTGCCCGTGGCCCTGCTCTCCTTAAACCTCTCCAAGGCCGAATCTGCCTTGGCACCAAAGAGCTTGTCCCCATCAAAAGGGAGGTCCAACAGGGTCGACTGCACATCTGATGAGAATCCTGATTTGCGAAGCCAAGCCTGTCTTCTCGTAACCACAGTCGTGCCCATCGCTCTAGCCACCGAGTCAGTTGTGTCCAACCCAGATTGGATAACCTGGGTTGCAGCAGCTTGAGCGTCTGACACGAGATTCAACAGCCCTTGAGGAACCTCTGTATGCGTAGATGTTATTTCATCCATCAGAGCATAAATGTACCTCCCCAAAATACACGTAGCATTGGCGGACTTCAACGCCATGCTACATGACGAGAACACTTTCTTGGATTGCATATCCATCTTCTTGGAGTCCCTATCCGATGGCACTGATGGAAAAGACAACATTAGCAAAACAAAATGATGATGGACGGAGTGCAGACAATGCAAACACTCACCCCCAGTCACAGATCTGGGTTTAATCCATCGTTTTTTTGCTGCCCATGCCATTCCAGTTTGGACCCAGCCATATGCAAATCAGTCTTGACCCTGTTCCCTATGGGAACAGTCCAGCCCGAACTGCCAGGCCAGGTCTTCCCTGGACTGGAAACAAGCATCCTGAGACGGAAAAGACCCAGGCGCAGACCTCGCCGAGAAGGAAGCCAGGGTCAGTTGGTGCAGCCTGATACCTCCTGGCCACAGACCTATTGACAGCCGAGGAAGATACCGGCTTCTTCCAGACCTCCAACACAGGTTCCAGCAGCGCCTCGTTAAACGGCAAAAGAGGTTGTGCTGATGTAGAGGCCGGATGTAATACCTCTGTCAGCAGATTCTGCTTCACCTCAGTTACCGGCAAAGGCAGTTCCAGAAAGTTAGCTGCCTTCTTTATCACAGCATGAAAAGTGGCCGCCTCTTCAGTATACTCCCCTGGAGATGACAAGTCCCACTCAGGGGAAGTATCAAGGCCACTAGCGGTGTCCAGCCCATGAAGACCCTCGCCAGAGTCTTCAATTTCTCCTTCCTCCAGGATCTGCTGATACTCTTGTTCTTCCAAGAGACGGAGAGCACGTCTCCTCGAGTGCAGCCTCTTCTCAATCCTCGGCGTCGACATGGCGTCAGCAGATGTCGAAGAACGACGCCGATCACCGGATCAACAGGCGCCAAAGGTAGCTTCGCCGCCGAACCAGGAGTCGGATGAAGAGAAGACTGCTTCGGAGTCGCAGAAGGCCCAGACGACGTCACTGGCCGAAACACCGAAGCCGCTGGAGCCGAAACTTCCGGAGCCAAAGTCCCTGGAGCCACCGGAGCCGACACCGGCGCAGAGCCCACGTTCCCCAGGGGGAGAAAGGGCATGAAGGGTGCTGGTCGCAGCGGAGCCGGTGCACCCAAGCTAAAAGCCAAAGGACCCGAAGGCCCAGCCGGTGCAGCACCTGGAGCCATCTGCTGGAAGATGGAAAACATCGCATTTAAAAATGCGGTATTATCGGCTCCAGGGGCCGGAAAAGCCGGATACTGGGGTGCCTGGATCGAAGGCGTCACCAACGCCGGCCTCGACGTCTGCAACGTCGGAGAGAACATTTGAGGCTGTGGCACCTCAAATACTGAAGGTGGCTGGCCCGAAGACCCAGACGAAGTCGGCGAGGCTGGAGAAGGCAACAGCATCGATGGATGAGGAGTGACTGTGGGACTGACTTCCCAAGTCTTCCGATGCCGAGTCGATGGTGACCTCGACCGAGACCACTCCTTACTCGACCGGCGCCGTGATTCCCGACGGCGCCGGGAGTCTCGATGACGCCGATGTGACTTCGGCGGGGAGGATTTTCTATGGTGCCTCTTCTCCTTTTTCTTCGACTTTGCCATAAAAAGTTTGGCCTCTCGCTCCTTCAGGGCTTTCGGATTCATATGCTGACATGAATCACACCTGGCCACATCATGGTCGGAACTTAAACACCACAAACAGTCCGAATGTGGGTCCGTAACCGACATCTTGCCCCCACACTCTCGACAGGGCTTAAAACCTGAATTCCTCTGAGACATAGTAACCTCAGAGAAAAAACACAGCCAAAAAAGAAAAAAACACACTGTAACTGCCGAACAGCAACAGTAGCTCCCTCGAAGATAACCGTTTCGAATGGCACGGAAAAAAGGGAACTGATGTCGGCACGTCGGAGAGGACCTCTTATTGCCTGTATGACGTCAGACGGCGTCGCGTGGGCAAATGTGACGTCCTCGTCGACGTGCAGAAGCTAGGAAGAAGATTTCCGTCCAATGCTGGCGCAGTGGGAGTATTCATTAGGTGAGGAATCCACAGGTAGTTGTATCCATCAGAATATCACATTTATTTTAAGCCTAAATAAGTGTGTTGATTAGCCAGATCAAGGACAGCCAGCCATTCAGAATTTTCATACTGATGGCAGAACATTTTTTTGTAAAGTGCTTGCTTTCTGTAAGAAAGCTGATTATTATTTGGGATGGGCGACTGCCCACATCAATGAATAATAACACTTCTCGCCAGGATGAACCATAAAAGTCACTAAATTAACCTGAGCTCAAACACAGCAGACAATCTTAACTTAGGGAAATGTGTAAAGTATTAATGCAATAACAAAACAGTAATAAAGTGAAAACAACAAGTAATACAAATCCCAAACAGAATTAGAAAAATAAAGCAATATTTAATTAAAAAACCATGGTATCAAAATGACAAAAAATCAATAAGGTGGACCAAAGATATGAGTTTTTAAAGTTTTAAGTGAAAATAGCACCAAAATACACCAATCGCCAATGGTAGCCAATGGTTGCAGGAGACTGGAACCTAGGCATGCTATGAGGCCAACCACGGTGGAGCTCGGGTTAGGGGCATCAAGTAGAGGTGTCCTGGTGAAAGTTTGGAAGTAAATAAGTTAAAAAAAGTTTCTATGTCCCACTTCAGAAAGGGAGCTTGTCACTTGTAGGAAAAACCCTCTCTGTGTGGGCGTCGATGAAACTGTAGCTGCTGTCATTAAACCAAATCCTGAATACCTCAAGCAGGATGGCCCCGTTGAGGCTCACAAAATGTTCAGCAAGAAATCTCAAAAGCTTCAAAGCCCTAACTCAGAATGGCAGTTTGTTGCTTTTTCGGAGATGCAGAGATATCTATGGGGGATGAAGCTGACATTCAATGTGAAACTGGAGAAGCGCCAGTCAGGTACTCATCTTAGGGTGTCCCGCTGAAGCTTAGCTCTAGAAGAAAAGTTTCTAAACTGTGCTGGTGCCTAAACAACCACAGGGGCACACTTCTTTGGTGCATAAACCTCATGGGAAGGCATCTAGAGACTCTTGGTGCGTCAGGCAGAGACCAACTGCCAAGTTCAGTCCAGGTCTTGTAGCCACTGGGCAGCAGGGCGTTTTAGGGAAAAGGACTCTTGGAACTTGTTGTGATCCTGTAGCCGCACAGAATGCCAGCCAACTGACCCTTGAAGTACACTTCTTTGTCCTTGGTACAAGAGGGTACAGCTATAGTCCTTAAGGGATCCTCCAAGTTCACAAACAGCAGGTCCAGTCCTGTTCTGATCATCAACAGGTTCAGGCAATTTGCAAAATTTATGACTGACTCTAGCTAGTGGGGGGAGGGTAACTCCTGGGAGAGGTAAATGTTGCCAGGCCCTGGCCTATCTACTTTTGTCAGCAGTTCCTGTTTCTCGTATTGCAAAGAGGTCCAAATTGGTGTCAGGGCAATTCCAAGATGGTCAAAGTCTTAAGCATATCAAGCCTGGGCAATAATAGCTGAGGGTGTGTAGGGGAGTGTGCTATAAAAATGTGTAACTGTAGGAGGCTGGCTATTAATGTAGCGTACCAATGTAGGGGTACACTATGCAAATAATCCAGGCAACCCTTATTGGTTTTCAGGGGCTTACTTTATTAATCCCAAGTGATCAATTATTTTGTGGTAGAGCAGCTTAGGCTGATCAGAAGGGAGTGTCGAGCATTTGTGGCACACATAGTCAATAAATGAGACATACACTCAATGAGAGATCAGAGACCAATTTGGAAAAATAACAACAAGTCTTATATATATTTTGACACTAAGATCAATGCTAACAGGTAAGTATTTTGAGCGTTATTGATTTTTACAGGAAAAACAGCAAGCTGTCAGATTTGAGGCATAAGCCTCAAACATGGTAATGTTATCCTATGGGAGGAACATTCACTGCATAGGTACACTTACATACCACTACAGGACTGGTCTTCCAGATTTAAGGTGAGTACGGGCTAAGGTCTGGGCAAGCCTCCCCAGGGCAGTTTATCTGCCCTGGGTAGTTCGGGTGCAGAGGTCTGTATGCGGTAGTAGCCTTGAACGCTACACGCTAACGCTACACACTAAGAAAAAGGCTGCAAGAGGGGACCAGTCCGGCAGTAAATAAGGTGGGGGCTTGGCTCTTGAGGATCTCTGGATCACAGAGATTTACTTGAGCCCAGGCTGAGGAGCTCAGGTGCAGAGGAGTTTTGTCTGGTGGGGGCAGTGAGTAAGGGGCTCTCACTGTTCTTGGTGCACCTGCAGACGAGGGGAAAGTAACACAGCAGGGCCACTCTTGGTGTGGAGACTGTCTTCTTCGGAGTTCATTGACGTGCTGGTAAGTCTTGGCTGTGGTGGTGCTCCGAAAGAACACAAACAAGCCTTAGTTCTTGCAACTGGCTGAGGTACCCCAGGTATTGGTGTAGGGAGGATCTGGGCATGCTCTGCGTCCAGAAGACTGGATGGATCCACGGGGCTGATCTCCTGGACACTCTGGGTCCTCTTCCTGGCGAGTTGCTTCCTCTGTGGACCCGATGGTCAGCAAAACCGGGGACCGGGCAGTTCCACTTGGTGGCTGCTGGTGCAGGGATAAGGCTCCACCAGCCATATCCCTGCACCAGCAGCCACCAAGCTGATCTAGTAATGGAACTAGCTATCACAGTGGCATATCTGCTCATTCAGATGTGCCCTCATATGTAATATAATGCATATTAGAATATAATAAATATATTAAACCACTATTTTTGAAAGTTATTAAAAATCGAATTTAACTGTAAAAGTTGGAATTGTATTAAGCATTAAGTAAAGATAACATTTAGAAAGCTACATTTACCCTATGTAAGGCTCCTGGAGGCTAATCTACATTAGCTCTCCAACAGCTGCCAATTTTATATAATATAAAATAATATAATACATATATTAAATGTAGTGGTATGGGCATGGAACACAAGGTGTGTGCAATGTGTTTTAAAAATGGTTTGCACCATCTCACGCATTTTGCAATGGCAGTCTGTACAGGTTTGAATGTGGGTCCCTTACGGTGACATAATACATGCTGCAGCCCTAAGGGACACTCTTTAGTACCCATGCCCTGGGTGCCAGGGGTACCATTCACTAGGGACTTGCCTTAGTGCTAAAGTCCTTCCTAATTGGGTAACAATTGAGCATTACCCTGTTTTAGGGAAAGAGCACTGGCACTGGGTTGTATGATGAAACCATGCATGCCATAACAATGCATGCCTTAATAACGCAGTCAGAATCATAACCGTGTCGTTTCCACGCATGCCTTTACCACACATGGCTTTACAATGAATTTTGTTGTAAAAGCATGTCTATTAAAGGCATGTGTGGAATTGCATGCAAAACAGCATGCATGGTTCTGTCATGGAACCCCCACCTGCCCTGAGGCCCAAAACTATCCCCGCCCCTAATACCTAACCTACCCCTGACCCCCCCCCCACCCGCCCTGAACCCTAAAAAAAAAAAAAAAACACTGCCCCTAAAATTTAAACTACTGCCTTGAGCCCTCAAAAAATAAACTATCCTACCCCCACCCCTAAAAACGAAATGACCCAGACACCCCCTCAACCCTGAGCCCTAAAACCTTCCCCACCACGTAAACTACCCTAACTCCCCCACCCACCCTAAGCCCTCAAAAATCTACCCTAATCTGACTCTCTCCCGCCCCAAAAAACTATATAACCCCAACCCCCCACCCACCCCTAAATAAAAACAGAAAAAACTCGACCCCTCCACCCCTAAAAACTAAAGTACCCTGACACCCCCACCCACCCTAAGCCCTAAATCCATCCCATCGCTAAAAACCACCTACCCTGCCCTAACCCCAATTACCTCACTGCAACCTCTCCTGATCCTTCCTCCTCTTCTCTACTCCCTCCTCCCACCCTTCCATAAACCTTCCCCCACCCCTTTAAAAATAAACTACCCCACCCCCACGCCAAGCCCTAAATTAAAAATAAATACCCAAACCCCGCACCCAAGCCCCTAAAATAAAATACCCCGACCCCCTACCCTAATCCCTTAAAGAAAATACCCAACCCCCACCCCTGCCCCTTTAAAGAAAAAAGAAAGAAAAAAAAAGCCTGCCACCGACCCCCTACCCACCCCAATCCCTCAATCCACCACCACCCATGCCCCACTTGCCTCACTGCATCCTCCACGTCCTCTCCCTAACACCGCATGTCTTTTTCTGTGCCTTAACCATGCATAAGCGTAGTTCAGCACATGCGTGGTTAAGGCACAGAAAAAGCGATGTGATGTTCAGGCAAGTGTGGTTACGCTTGCGTGGGAAATGGCCGCGTCCTTCAGGACGCGTTGTTAAGGACATTTACCTTGGCACTGGGGACCTGGTTAGCAGGGACCCGGTGCAACTTCAGTCGAAAAGCAGTCAGGACTTGGGCAAAAACTGGGGATGACCATGTCAAAAAGGGCACTTGCCTACACTAATGTCACATCTAACACTACAGTCCAGTTTGAAGCAGGCCCTGGCCCCACAACCAAAAACGAGACAGATGTCTGGTAAGAAGACAAAGAAACTGTCATTCAGCAACCAGACAGAGCACACAAAAGAATTATGATCTAATCCTGTTTGATCCATTTCAAGAGCACAACATGTTTACATGTGCCTCAGATAGGCCTTTCAGGCAGGGTTTGACACTGAGTGCCAACAGAAGGAGCAGTAGCCCTCACCCTGAATGTCCAGTTGAGCTCACGAGTCTTAACCGCCTATTCAGGTGGACCCGTCCCCCACAGTGGTCTATTTTGTGGCTTCTTGAAGGAATTTCACACCTCACTAAAGGCTGAGTACCGGCTGGGCAGCTGTTGGATAGCTAATGCAAATTAGCCTCCAGGAGCTTCACAAAGGGTAAATGTAGCTTTCTAAAAGTTGCCTTTACTTAATAATATTCCAACTTTACAGTTAAATTAGATTTTTCATAACTATTGAAAATAGTGGTTTCATTATTTTCTTTGTTGATCTCAAACCCAATATTGCAGTATTGTTAATTTAATCTATACTCTGATTTTCTTTATAGGACAGCCAAGCCTGTCACAGTGAAAATAGCCCTTGGGGCCTTATCACTGTAGGGACATGGTGACATTCATTTCCTATGTGTCCAACTTTCAAAATACCATGTACCTTACCTTATGGTCTACAAGGCCTACACATGGGAGTCATTTTCATATTTAAACTGCAGGTCTTTCCCTGTCAAAGGGTTATTTTAGCAGGCTTTACACTGCAGCAGTCAGGTGACAATGGTAGGGCTGAAGCCATGTTTTGCCGGAGCACTTTGTGGATTGCACAATAGGTGGTGGAGTCCACAAGAGACATATGACTTCCAGGCCCTCCGTCCTTTTTCTAGACCATATAGTAGGGACTTGTAGGCAAGTTAAGTGTGTCAATTAAAAATAAGCCAATTTAGCCATATTTAAAAGGGGTACACAGACACTTTACTCCTGCTTGGCATGGGTAAAGAATACAGAGTTAAAAAAACAGCAAAATAATATGCAGAAAAGGGCTAAAAAAAAATACGAGGTCACCATACGGAAAAGGCAGATTTCCTACACAGTCTCACATTGTTTTTCAGAATGGGAAGGCTGAGTTGCAAGGTCTGACACAGCCACAGATTGAAAGAAGATTTCCACAGCAAGTGCTTTAGCCCAGTAAAGCAAGTTACTTACCTTTGTTAACCCCTTATCTGGAGAAGACTCTATCTAGCCACATATTCCTTACCTTTGAATAATCCTCAGGCGTCAGACTGGATCTGAAACTTTTGGTGAGCGCTACCCATGTGCGTCAGTAGGAAGTGTTGTCTGACTCTGCGTAGTGTCGTTAGCATCATCCATGCCGGAAGAGATGTGCGCGTTGCCTATATAGGCGCCAGCCCTGTGTGCTGGCATCAATTTATTTTCACAACTTTGTACACCAGAAGCACGGAGCCACGAAGAACACGGACCACTGGGTAGTGAAGCTAGGGCCCTTTAAAGGGAAACAACCCTTCACAAAGAAATGCGTTTGCAAGGTGGGGAGGATGGGTGGGTTGGTAAGGTATCTGTACTGGTATCTACGGCTAAATAGAGTCTCTACCAGAGAAGGCGTTAACTAAGGTAAGAACCATGTTAATCTGATAGAGACTTCTACCCACCAGTTCCTTACCTTAGAATGGATACCCAAGCAATACCTCCCCGAATGGTGGGGCTGAGACACGGATTAGACTAGAAAATCCTGTAGGATCAAAAGGGTAAAATGCCCGTCTCGTCAGACCTGACTGTCCAGGCAGTAGTGCTTCATAAACATGTGCAGGGAAGCCCACGTTGCTGCGTGATAGATATCCATGGCAGGTATTCCGCGAGCTAATGCAGTGGTCCCAGTCTTGGCTCTTGTGGAATGAGCTTGTAAACCTTAAAGAGGTTGTTTTTTGGCCAGTGCTTAGCAGATTTTGATGCAGAGCATTATCCATTGTGAGATGGTCTGTTTCTGAACCGCCTTTTCTTTTTGGGCTGCAATGTACCACTCAAAGAGTTGATCGTCCATGCAGAACTCTCCTCATCGGTCAAGGTAGAACAACAAAGCTCTTTTCAGATTTAGCCGATGGAGTCTCTCTTCTTCTTTAGAGGAGTGAGGTGAAGGGTAAAAGGTAGGTAGCGTGATGGACTGGCGTACATGAAAGGGAGTGACCACCTTTGGTAAGAAGGATCCTCTAATCCGAAGGACCAGTTTGGCTGGTTAGATGTTAAGGTACAGAGGCTGAGATGACAGAGCCTGAAGATCACTGTCCTTCCAGGCAGATGTTGTCATTACCAGGAAGGCCGTTCTCATGGTAAGGAGACTGATAGGACAGTTTTGTAATGGCTCAAAGGGAGCACATATAAAAAATGTGAGGACTAAATTGAGTTTCCACTGTGGAGTAATGAAAGGAGCTGGTGGAAACGTGTGCTGAAGAACTTTGAGAAACCTATTTATAATAGGGGGTTTGAAAAAGGATAGCTGATATGGCAATTGTAGAAATACCGAAATGGCAGAAATGACCTTTAAATGTGCCCAAAACAGAGCCCTCTTGGGCTAGGGTAGGAATAAATTAAAGGACCTGGGAAAGGGGAGCAAATAGAGGGTCAACTTGTTAATCTGTACACCATGCCACAAGCTTGCTCCAACGGCAGGCGTATACAGTTTTGCTGGAGGAACGCCTGGCTGCCAAGATAACATAGCGACTTCGGGGGGAAGAGGGAGGTTGAAAGCTGTTAACTGTTGTCAATCAATCTCCACGCAAAGCGTTTTCAGGTTTGATTGCAGAAACCCCGCCCTGTTGTTGCAACAGAAGATCCTCCGAAGAGGCAGCTTAATTGGAGGACCCATGCTCATGCTCAACAGCTCGGGATACCAGACTCTCCATGCCTGATCCAGAGCCACAAGAATGACTTGGGCCTTGTCGTTCCTTATCTTCTTGAGAACTGTGGGCAGGAGTTGTTTTGGCGGAAAGGAGACCTGAGCTCCACTCAAGACAAAAAGGACTTTGAGCAAGAGCTGCCTTTGAAAGTCCAGCACGCAAAACTGCTGACAGTGCAAGTTCTCAGAGGCGAACAGATCCTACCAAGGCTCTCCCCATTCTTAAACGAGACCTTGGGACACCTCCAGATGGAGATGCTATTTGCGATCCGTTAGGCGTCAACAGCTGAGTTTGTCTGCCCTGGTGTTCAGAGAGACCACCAGGTGTTGAACCACCTGGGATATATCCTGCCGTTCCAGCCATGTCCAGAGGTGCAACACCTCTTCACAAAGAGTCCACAACCCCACCCCACCTTGTTTGTTGCAATACCACATGGCAGTGATGTTGTCCGTGAACACTTGTACAAGTCTTCCCTGACTGAAAGAAGAAAGGCCTTCAATGCCAACTGGGTCACTTGGATCTCCAAAACGTTAATGTGGAGTCCAGATTCCACCAGAGACCAGAGTCCTCTGATCGCCACCTGTCCAAGATGGCCGCCACAGCCCAGAAGTGACGCATCTGTCACTACAGTCAGCTCTGGCTGGGGAAGAGAGTGGGGTCTGGCACTGACCCAATTGCGGTTTGTTAGCCACCACTGCAGGTCTTCTGCAATTTCCTCCAAGATCTAGATCTAGACCGTGCTGGAGAGATTCCCCTGGTGGTGTGCCCACCGGAACTTCATGTAACACTGCAGGGCCCTCATGTGCCAACAGACATGTGAAGGCTACAAGAGGCCACGAGGCCCAACAGCCTCAGAGTCAGTCTCATTGAAATCCAGCATAGAGACCAAAACATCTGTATCATAACCTAACTATTCTGGACTCACTGCTCGGCAGGATAGGCCTGAAACTGTACTGTGTCCAGAACAGCCCCGATGAAAGGGAGTGTCTGAGAGGAACTCAGGTGTGACTTCGGCACATTGACAGTGAATCCCAGGTAGTGCAGGAGGTTCACTGTAGTCTGAAAGTGGGCCAGTCAAGATAAGAATACATGCCCTCTTTAGATGAGCTGCAACCACCACCATCACTTTCGTGAACACCCAAGGGGCGCTGGTAATGCTAAAGGGTAGCAAGGCAAACTGAAAGTGCTGTTGGCTGACTGTGAACAGCAGGAAACACCAGTAGACAGGCAGGATGGGGGCAGTGAAAATAAACCCAGCAATGCCATCCATGTTCCTGGGTCCAGAGCAGATAGGACTTGCACGAGCATGAGCATTTTGAATTTCTCCTGTTTCAGGAAGAGGTTGAAAATATGCAGGTCTAAAAAAGGACAAAGGCCTCTGTCCTTCTTGAGCACCAAGAAGTAGTGGGAATTTCAACCACAACCTATTTCTGATGTTGGCACCTTCTCTATAGCTTCATAGCCAAGAGAGCTAATACCTGTTGACTGAAGCAAAGAGAGGGGGTCCTCCGTCAGCTTGTCATAGGCAGGTGGCATGTGTGGCGGGTGGTCACAAAGGGGAGGGAGTAGCTTAGTTCGGACGCGTCGCTTCCATTAGCAAATGTTTGAGAAAGTATGGCTCAGGCCTTCTCTCAGACCATGGGCAGCACTTGTACAACCGAATCCCAGATGGGTTGGAAGTATTGGCCCAAGAGGCACATGGTATGCATCTACCGCAGTGCTAGGCTGGCAGAAGAGAACATCCTCTTCCCAAAGGTATCAAGACTTTTGGATTCCCTGTCAGGCAGAGTGGCAGGGAAACTGCATGGGTTAACTTTGTAGGTGGAGGTCTGGACCACCAAACTCTCTGGAGAGGAATGCTGGTTGAGGGAACTGGGGTCCCCCTTGGGCAGGATGATGGCAGCGGGCAATGGTCCTATACACAGGAGCCCCTGTGCTGGGCTTGGAACAGGCCTTGAGTAGGACATCAATAAGGGCTTCAATGAATGGGAGTAAAGGCTTGGTGGGGGCAACTCCATGCTGAAGCACCTCCACCAGGACGTTCGTCTTGACTGCCATTGAGAGAAGCATAAGGTCTAGAACCTCAGCCACCTTCTGCAACACCATTATAAATGAGGCACCTTCCTCCGTAGCTACTGTAGGGTGAGAGACCAGGCTAGCATCTGGGTAGGAGTCCAGTCCACTGGCATCTGCCAGATCCTCAACTGTCCTTGAGATCTTCTAATTGGCATCCATAAGGGTCCGCTCACCCCTTCCATTCATCTCCCAAAATCAGGCCTCTCATATGTATAAAGCATACATATAAGAGCCCCGCCTCCCTCCCCCAACAGCGCTGGAGCTGGCGTCAGACAGCACCCATAGGTCTCCGTGTCAGAGTCGGGGATGACGATGGGGCTGGCGCTGCATCTGGGTGTCGGCACTGGAGCCATCAATAGATCGAAGGGGGGCCTGACTGGTGCCGGGAGCGGATCCGACAGTGGAAGACCACTAGGGGCTTGTCCTGGGCCCACAGGGCTCAAAGGCCCTTCAGAGGGGACGAGGCACCCAAATATGAGGTGCTTGGCCTCAAAGTTTGAGTAACTCGGCGGGGGTAGCTCCGGCTCCTGAAAACTCTGGGCGACCCAGGGTCAGGCTCCACAACAGAGCTAGTCCCCCAATATCGTCGCCCCCTCGTATCGTCAGAGTACTTCAACAGACGTGGCGAAGACAAAGATCTCACTTCTTGCTCTTCTTGTGCCTGTGGGACTTACCCAATTCGCATGATGACCTAGACTGTAACGACGAGGGCTTGGAGTGGCGCTGCGACCGATCTTGGGACCTTCCTCTCAAACGAGATCTTGAATCTTCCGGCTCTGAGCGACAAGGAGCTTGAGGAACTGCTCCCTCAGTGCCTTAGGGTGCATAATGCAGCAGTCGTCACAGATCCTGTCATCATGGTTACGCTCCAAGCACGGCAGGGCAAACCAAATGGGAGTCTGTCACTGACATCTGTCGATGACAGGTGCCACTTGGGCTAAAATCAGCTTTCCTAGTTAAAATTCCTGACGCACAAGGAGACAAGTCTCACAAAAATGTTGACAAAACAAGGTGAATCAAAAAATAAACTGTGGTAGCTCTTCTCCAGATCTGGGCTGAAAGGCACAGAAAGAAAAGAACTTACATCACAGTGTTGGGGTGGCATCTATATAGGCACTGCAATTTGCAACTAGAAATCTCTATACGATTATTATCTTACAGTTTAGGACTGGAGGAGTAACAGCCGCACTATAATCAAGGCCACTGGAATTATGCAATGGGGAGGACCAAAACATGCAGCAGGGTTGACTAAGTTAGGCAGAGAAGTGCAGGGTAGTATTACTTTATTATTCTGTCATTGTTGCACTGCATTCTGCCCCAGCAGTACACCTGGATTTTTTGCTTTTCTGATTACCTGATTTTTGGACCTTCTACTGAGGGTGAGCCTCACTACCCGTGTCTTCCCCACGGTAATCACACAGTAAACATATGTTTATCATCAATGTCTGCCTGTTAAGACAAGGCCGCTGCGGCGCAGCAAGGATATGGGGGACTGGGCTGGTTACACGTGTGGGTTGCGTGTGGGAGACTACTGTCGCGTGGAGCCCAGTAATGGCACACAGGTAGCTTGGTGCCATGCAGACTCTGCAGGGATAGGCCTTGTGAGGGTAGTGTGCACTATTACAGAAAGTCAGTGTGCTTTACTGTTTTAACTATAGTTACACTCGATTACACACATACAGAGGGAACAGTCTTAGAGTGTAATTATATTTTCTCCAGCACCAGGAACAAAGGCCTCTCCCACAAAAGAGGAGCAATTAGCACTACTTCTCCTTGGTCCTGAGGGGGAAAGGAAGTGGGGCAGAATGCTCTTTATTAATCACCCCGCTTTCACATTGCACCAGGGATGGGCCTACCCAAGCCCACTGAACAAAGGAGAGTGCCCGGACACTGGAGCCAAAGCACCAGGAGACCACCTTTCAAATTCTAGTGTTCAAGTCCCTGGCAGTGATGTCAGCGAGGGGTGGAGCTGATACCCCAGGAGCTGATGTGACCAGGGGCTCCTTGATGACGCCATTTGGATTGTCCCAACATGCTGTCCAGGAGGGTTCGGACAAGGGTGGAGAGGTGATGTGGCACCCCAGGATTGGTTAGAGGTGCCTGCCTTCTGAAACCTTCCTCTCCCCTTTAAAAACCTTTGCACAAGGAGAAGTCTTTCTCTTACCTGTGAACTTTCTACCTGCTTTGCTGCTGGATCCTGGGACTGCCATGGAGAACTGGAAGAACGAACACCCTGACCATGTACTCCACCTGGGGACTAGTTGGGGGAAGCCCTGGACTTTTCTGCACCTACCAACAAAACCACAAAGGAGGCCTGGCGCAGGGAACCAGGAGGACCAGCTTTTGGAGGACTGCACTGCTTTGGAGGTGAGGAGGGTTTTTGCAACTGCCCTTGATGGATAGAGCTTGCAACCAGGAGTAAGGTGAGAGCAGGATCGTCCATATGGCCCCAGGAGGGGGTCAAGTTATGCCATTATAAATTTGGGCAGGGGAGAGCCGCAACAAGGTTTTCCCTTTCTTGTTCTTTATTAAGGCGGCCTCATTATCTAAAGTTTGGCGACCTTTGACCTAATTTCCTTCCTTGTAGAGCATATGGCTCCGCAGCTGTTTCATCAATTTGCCGCAGGGAGGACCAGGCCCCGGGGACAGTGCAAGAAAGCTGTCTTTTCCATGTTGGGGGAGAGGGCATTTGTGCGGCCCCCTCTTTGTGTTCCTTTCGTGTCCAGGGACCACATCATCCCGGCGGATTCATGTTGCTGGGGCCAGGACCCCATCCCCGACCCCCTTGTACTCCAGGTTACGGCAATGCTCCGTTGTGCTTCCCCAGGATTCCAAACGTGTAAGGGGCCCAGAACCCCATCACTGGGCCCCATGGTATCCATGGGCCCCAGAAAGCAGCCACAACAACCCACATCTTCCCGCCAAAGCGGGCAGACTCCAAAGAAGATTGCCAACTCCCATGGTAGTGCGTGCTCGTGCTGCCAGTGTGGGAAGCCAGCGAGGGCAGCCAAGGGTGGGCTCCCAATGCTGGCCTCCAACAACGGCAAACTCTGGGGGCCTGGGTGGGACCAGACACCACCCATGAAAAGCATAAAAACGCGACGTGAGGCCTTCTTAAAAAGAAAAAACAAAGGGAAAACCTTGGCGTGGCTATCCCCGGCCCAGCGGGAGAGCAGATACTACAATATTTACTGCACTCCAGAAACTCACTCTATAATGCACTGCAGGGCCTTTCATTTGATTCACATTTTTGCCCATAACTCAGTCAGTGGTGGTCCAGGGACAATGGGACCACCACCAAAACGTTCAGCACTACTCTCTCAAAGTCATCTTCTGGGTCCCCACTCTAAGTTGAGGGTGACAAAATCATCACCTTTCCCACTTTTCAAGGCATTTTAAAGCCCTCCCCTAGCTAGAGCATTTGCTCTACAGCTGGGAGTAATTTGCCCTCTAGGGGCCTTTTGTGTGATACCATTTTAGAAGGCCTAAAAATGTGTAATGTACTGTGCCCTCAAGGGCTAATTATATTGTTACATTGCAATACTTTCTGAATAGGCTATTTTTATAATGGTGCCTCTATGGGCTTTTCTGATCACAACAGTCCAATGTCAAATGTTTCAATGAATGCACAAACACAAAGTTAATATCTGATAAATGTTTATTGGGTTTCATTGGTACAGTGATATTACCATTATGACAATGATTCATGCCCAAGTAATGTCTTGTGGTGACATAATGACTTTTGAAACTCACACCCTCTAGGGGGTCACCAGTGATTACACAAAGTCATCTATGGTATGTTTCAAATGCAATGTATATTTGCAAATTACTGCGTAGTATTTAGTAGTATGTGTAATAATTGTACTTCTTTTCTAAAGAAAAAATACTGACTGAACAATCACATATTGAACGTTATTATTGTGTGCCAGTGATTCCTAGCCCACAAAACCTCCCATGAGTACGCCTTAGACTACTCTGCCTCATTACCTCATTACTCTGTGAGAGTCAAGAGCTACAATGGGGTGTTCGGTTCCCACTGAGGACAAATGAGGAACTGTTACTTGTACTGGGCATACAACTAATAGTTCAATTTCCAACAGTCATTTACATGTTGACACCATCTGGAACAAAGTTTAACCTCATCAATACCAATTTAAAATGCAACTACAGCAATAAGCCACTGAAAGGTGAGCAGTAAACTTTTGTGAAGGGCCTTCCATTGTGCAGCAACAAGTAACTGTGTTTTGAAGGATGGGGTGCAGAGGAGGAGAAGAACACAGAGGAAGAGCAGAGCACGAAGAAAATGCGGTAAGGAAGAAGAGAAAAGAAGAGAAGAACACAGAGGAAGAGCAGAGCACAAAGAAAATGCGGTGAGGAAGAAGAGAAAAGAAGAGAAGAACACAGAGGAACAGCAGAGCACGAAGAAAATGCGGTGGGGAAGAAGAGAAGAACACAGAGGAAGAGCACAGCACGAAGAAAATGCGGTGAGGAAGAAGAGAAAAGAAGAGAAGAACACAGAGGAAGAGCCGGGCACGAAGAAAATGCGGTGAGGAAGAGGAGCGGAACACAGAGGAAGAGCAGAACACGAAGAAAATGCGGTGAGGAAGAAGAGAAGGACACAGGAGAAGAGCAGAACACGCAGCAAGTGGGCTACAGAAGAGGAGCAGAAAACGGAGGAAAATGGCTACCAGGAGGAAGAGCAGAAGGCGAAGGGAAATGGACAGAGAGAGGACAGCAGAGGTACGAAGAAAAGTTGGAGGAGAGAGAGATAAGGAGACAGAGGTGAGTAACGAGGGGCTGGGCGGGGGGAGCGCAGGGAGTACTTACGGTTTTGCTGGGAGGTGGCAGGAGCCTGGGCAGGTGGAGCTGCAGCGGCGGGGGAAGCGACCTACCTAGGGTCGCTGTCTCTGCCACGCAACGGGCGCCATAAGAGGGAGGAGGTGGGGAGGAGGGGTCAGCTGGGGGCGGGAGGGGGGGCGACGAATGGGAGCAGTGGGGGCGGGGCCGAATGGGTGGTGGCGGCGGGAAAGCAGAGGGCAGGGAGTGGGGGGGTCAGATAGAGGGGAAGGGAAAGAAGATAGGGAAGGGAAGAGATGGATTACAGAAGAAGAGAGGAATCAGAAGAAAAGAAGAGAGGAATAGAAGAAGAGAAGAGAAGAACACAGAAGAAGAGAAGAGAAGAGTACAGAAGACCACAGAAGAAGAGAAGACTACAGAAGAAGAGAAGAACACAGAAGAGGAGAGGATCTCGGAAGAAATGGACCACAGAAGAGGAGAGGAACACGGAAGAAATGGACTACAGAAGAAGAGAAGAGTATAGAAGAAGAGAAGAACACAGAGGAGGAGAAGAACACAGAAGAACACAGAAGAAGAAAAGAACACGAAGGATGGGGTGCAGAGGAGGAGAAGAACACAGAAGAACACAGAAGAAGAAAAGAACACAAAGGATGGGGTGCAGAGGAGGAGAAGAACACAGAAGAAGAAAAGAACACGAAGGATGGGGTGCAGAGGAGGAGAAGAACACATAAGAAGAAGAGAGCACGTAGGAAGGGGTGCAGAGGAGGAGAACAACACAGAAAAACCCAGAAGAAGAAAAGAACACGAAGGATGGGGTGCAGAGGAGGAGAAGAACACATAAGAAGAAGAGAGCACGTAGGAAGGGGTGCAGAGGAGGAGAACAACACAGAAAAACCCAGAAGAAGAAAAGAACACGAAGGATGGGGTGCAGAGGAGGAGAAGAACACAGAGGAAGAGCAGAGCACGAAGAAAATGCAGTGAGGAAGAAGAGAAAAGAAGAAGAGAAGAACACAGAGGAAGAGCAGAGCACGAAGAAAATGCAGTGAGGAAAAAGAGAAAAGAAGAGAAGAACACAGAGGAAGAGCACAGCACGAAGAAAATGAGGTGAGGAAGAAAAGAAAAGAAGAGAAGAGAAGAACACAGAGGAAGAGCCGGGCACGAAGAAAATGCGGTGAAGAAGAGGAGCGGAACACAGAGGAAGAGCAGAACACGAAGAAAATGCGGTGAGGAAGAAGAGAAGGACACAGGAGAAGAGCAGAACACGCAGCAAGTGGGCTACAGAAGAGGAGCAGAAAACAGAGGAAAATGGCTACCAGAGGGAAGAGCAGAAGGCGAAGGGAAATGGACAGAGAGAGGACAGCAGAGGTACGAAGAAAAGGTGGAGGAGAGAGAGATAAGGAGACAGAGTTGAGTAACGAGGGGCTGGGTGGGGGGAGCGCAGGGAGTACTTACGGTTTTGCTGGGAGGTGGCAGGAGCCTGGGCAGGTGGAGCTGCAGCGGCCTGGAAAGCGCCTCCTCCCTCTTATGGCGGCCGCGAAGCGGAATCGCGAAGCGGAATCGCGCAGCGGGCGTGCCAAAGGCAAGCCCGTCTGCGCCTGGACCGCACCCAGCGCACTCCCAAACCCCACAGCACCGCTACAACCCCACCTCCCTCCACGCACTCAACCCGGGACGCTCTAGAACCTGCTTCCAAGCCAACCCGAAACGCACTCATGGACCCTTTGCATGCCTTACCTGCAAGCACACCTTCACCGCGACTGCACCCCGCCCGCCAGTCCAGGCGCCAATAACCATCTCAAATGCATCCTCATCAACGCACACTCCGTCCACAAGCATGCCATTGAACTATGGGACCTCTTGGACTCCACCGCACCGGACGTCGCCTTCATCACTGAGACCTGGATGAATCGCCATAGCCATCCCCGACGGCTACAAGATCACCAGGAGAGACCACATCAACCAAGTCGGAGGAGGAATCGCCATCATATTCAAGGACTCCATCAACGTCACCACTTCCACCGAAGACACCCCCCTCACCGCCGAACACATGCACTTCCAGATCCACACCGACCCCAGGACCACCATCAGAGGAACTCTCATCTACAGACCCCCTGGACCACGCGCCCCCTTCACCGAATCCATCGCTGACTTCATCTCCCCTCACGCCCTAGCCTCGCCGGACTACATCCTCCTCGGAGACCTCAACTTCCACCTGGAGCAGAGCAACGACCCCAACACCACCACCCTGCTCGACAACCTTGGTCTCAAGCAACTGGTGAACACCCCCACCCACATCGCTGGACACACGCTCGACCCCATCTTCTCCACCAGCAATCACGTATCCTTCAGCCACTCCTCTGTAATACACTGGACCGACCACAGATGTGTCCACTTCACCTTCAAACGCAAGACTCTCCACCTCCGCACACAACCCATCTCAAGCAGACATTGGAACAAAATCCCCACGGAACAGCTACTCTCCACTCTCAGCCACAACCAACCCACCATCTCCACCGACCCCAACAACGCAGCACTCAGCCTCACACATTGGATCACCAACTGCGCGGACAACCTCGCACCCCTCAGACGCCTCCCAAGACAGACCAACACCAGGAAACCTCAATGGTTCACAGACACCCTCAAGGAATCCAAAAAAAACTGCCATACCCTCGAGAAAGCCTGGCGCAAAGACCACACCGTAGAAAACATGTCTGCCCTCAAAAACGCCACCCGCGAACACCATCAGCTGATCCGCGCCACCAAAAGAACTTCCTTCAAAGACAGACTGGACAAGAACACTCACAACAGCAAAGAACTCTTCAACATCGTCAAAAAGCTCTCCAATCCCAACGCCAACTCCAACTCCAACTCCATCACGCCCTCACAAGATCTCTGCAACTCCTTCGCTACCTTCTTCCATCGAAAGATCACCGACCTACACGACAGCTTCGGTCATCAGACCCAGCCAACCACCACAGAACCCACAACCCCAGCCATCACCCTCAACGCCTGGGCTCACATCAGCGCGGAAGAGACCAAAGCTACCATGAACACCATCCACTCCGGTGCCCCCTCGGACCCCTGCCCCCACTTCATCTTCAACAAAGCCGACGACATCATCGTCCCCCATCTCCAGACCATCATCAACAGCTTGCTTGCTTCTGCAACCTTCCCCGAGAGCTGGAAACACGCGGAAGTCAACGCTCTCCTGAAGAAACCTACGGCGGACCCCAGCGACCTGAAGAACTTCCGCCCCATCTCGCTCCTCCCCTTCCCTGCCAAAGTCATCGAGAAGACCGTCAACAAGCAACTGACCAAATTCCTTGAAGACAACAACCTACTCGACCCCTCCCAGTCCAGATTCCGAGCCAACCACAGCACAGAAACCGCCCTCATCGCAGTCACAGATGACATCAGAACTCTGATGGACAACGGAGAAACAGCCGCCCTCATCCTCCTCGACCTCTCGGCTGCCTTCGGCACCGTCTGCCACCGAACCCTAATATCCCGCCGCCGCTCCACCGGTATCCAAGGACAGGCCCTGGACTGGATCACCTCTTTCCTCTCCAACCGCTCCCAAAGAGTCTACCTCCCGCCGTTCCGCTAGGACCCCACCGAGATCATCTGCGGCGTCCCACAGGGCTCCTCGCTCAGCCCGACTCTCTTCAATGTCTACATGAGCCCCCTCGCCGACATCGTACGCAAACACAACATCAACATCATCTCCTACGCCGACGACACTCAGCTGATATTTTCCCTCACCAAGGACCCCACCAGAGCCAAGACCAACCTGCAGGATGGAATGAAAGACGTCGCAGAATGGATGAAACTCAGCCGTCTGAAACTGAACTCAGACAAAACGGAAGTCCTCATCCTCGGAAACACCCCGTCCGCCTGGGACAACTCTTGGTGGCCCACGGCCCTAGGCACCGCACCAACCCCCTCAGACCAAAACGCAACCTCGGATTCATCCTGGACCCGTGTAAGGAAATGCCTCCTTGGCATGGTTACCCCCTGACTTTTTGCCTTTGCTGATGCTATGTTTTGAATTGAAAGTGTGCTGAGGCCTGCTAACCAGGCCCCAGCACCAGTGTTCTACCCTAACCTGTACTTTTGATTCCACAATTGGCACACCCTGGCATCCAGATAAGTCCCTTGTAACTGGTACCTCTGGTACCAAGGGCCCTGATGCCAGGGAAGGTCTCTAAGGGCTACAGCATGTATTATGCCACCCGAGACCCCTCACTCAGCACAGACACACTGCTTACCAGCTTGTGTGTGCTAGTGAGAACAAAATGAGTAAGTCGACATGGCACTCCCCTCAGGGTGCCATGCCAGCCTCTCACTGCCTATGCAGTATAGGTAAGACACCCCTCTAGCAGGCCTTACAGCCCTAAGGCAGGGTGCACTATACCATAGGTGAGGGTACCAGTGCATGAGCACTGTACCCCTACAGTGTCTAAGCAAAACCTTAGACATTGTAAGTGCAGGGTAGCCATAAGAGTATATGGTCTGGGAGTCTGTTTTACACGAACTCCACAGCACCATAATGGCTACACTGAAAACTGGGAAGTTTGGTATCAAACTTCTCAGCACAATAAATGCACACTGATGCCAGTGTACATTTTATTGTAAAATACACCACAGAGGGCACCTTAGAGGTGCCCCCTGAAACTTAACCGACTATCTGTGTAGGCTGACTGGTTCCAGCAGCCTGCCACACTAGAGACATGTTGCTGGCCCCATGGGGAGAGTGCCTTTGTCACTCTGAGGCCAGTAACAAAGCCTGCACTGGGTGGAGATGCTAACACCTCCCCCAGGCAGGAGCTGTAACACCTGGCGGTGAGCCTCAAAGGCTCACCCATTTGTCACAGCACCGCAGGACACTCCAGCTAGTGGAGTTGCCCGCCCCCTCCGGCCCCGGCCCCCACTTTTGGCGCCAAGGCCGGAGAAAATAATGAGAATAACAAGGAGGAGTCACTGGCCAGTCAGGACAGCCCCTAAGGTGTGCTGAGCTGAGGTGACTCTAACTTTTAGAAATCCTCCATCTTGCAGATGGAGGATTCCCCCAATAGGATTAGGGATGTGACCCCCTCCCCTTGGGAGGGGGCACAAAGAGGGTGTACCCACCCTCAGGGCTAGTAGCCATTGGCTACTAACCCCCCAGACCTAAACACGCCCTTAAATTTAGTATTTAAGGGCTTCCCTGAACCTAAGAATTCAGATTCCTGCAACAACAAGAAGAAGGACTGCCTAGCTGAAAACCCCTGCAGAGGAAGACCAGAAGCCAACAACTGCCTTGGCTCCAGAAACTCACCGGCCTGTCTCCTGCCTTCCAAAGAACTCTGCTCCAGCGACGCCTTCCAAAGGGACCAGCGACCTCTGAATCCTCTGAGGACTGCCCTGCTTCGACGACGACAAGAAACTCCTGAGGACAGCGGACCTGCTCCAAAAAGACTGCAACTTTATCCAAAGGAGCAGCTTTAAAGAACCCTGCAATCTCCCCGCAAGAAGCGTGAGACTTGCAACACTGCACCCGGCGACCCCGACTCGGCTGGTGGAGAACCAACACCTCAGGGAGGACCCCCGGACTACTCTACGACTGTGAGTACCAAAACCTGTCCCCCCTGAGCCCCCACAGCGCCGCCTGCAGAGGGAATCCCGAGGCTTCCCCTGACCGCGACTCTCTGAAACCTAAGTCCCGACGCCTGGAAAAGACCCTGCACCCGCAGCCCCCAGGACCTGAAGGACCGGACTTTCACTGCAGAAGTGACCCCCAGGAGTCCCTCTCCCTTGCCCAAGTGGAGGTTTCCCCGAGGAAGCCCCCCCTTGCCTGCCTGCAGCGCTGAAGAGATCCCTTGATCTCTCGTTGACTTCCATTGCGAACCCGACGCTTGTTCGAACACTGCACCCGGCCGCCCCCGCGCCGCTGAGGGTGAAATTTCTGTGTGGGCTTGTGTCCCCCCCCGGTGCCCTACAAAACCCCCCTGGTCTGCCCTCCGAAGACGCGGGTACTTACCTGCTGGCAGACTGGAACTGGGGCACCCCCTTCTCTCCATTGAAGCCTATGCGTTTTGGGCACCACTTTGAACTCTGCACCTGACCGGCCCTGAGCTGCTGGTGTGGTAACTTTGGGGTTGCTCTGAACCCCCAACGGTGGGCTACCTTGGACCAAGAACTGAACCCTGTAAGTGTCTTACTTACCTGGTAAAACTAACAAAAACTTACCTCCCTCAGGAACTGTGAAAATTGCACTAAGTGTCCACTTTTGAAATAGCTATTTGTGAATAACTTGAAAAGTATACATGCAATTGAAATGATTCAAAGTTCCTAATGTACTTACCTGCAATACCTTTCAAACAAGATATTACATGTTAAATTTGAACCTGTGGTTCTTAAAATAAACTAAGAAAAGATATTTTTCTATAACAAAACCTATTGGCTGGATTTGTCTCTGAGTGTGTGTACCTCATTTATTGTCTATGTGTATGTACAACAAATGCTTAACACTACTCCTTGGATAAGCCTACTGCTCGACCACACTACCACAAAATAGAGCATTAGTATTATCTATTTTTACCACTATTTTACCTCTAAGGGGAACCCTTGGACTCTGTGCATGCTATTCCTTACTTTGAAATAGCACATACAGAGCCAAAGTCCTACATTGGTGGCAGCGGTGGGATACAAGACTTTGCATTTGCTGGACTACTCAGCCAATACCTGATCACACGACAAATTCCAAAATTGTCATTAGAAATTGATTTTTGCAATTTGAAAAGTTTTCTAAATTCTTTAAAGTCCTGCTAGTGCCTTGTGTTAGTCCCTGTTAGCATTTCTTTTAGAGTTTAAAAGTTTGTAAAAGTTTGAATTAGATTCTAGAACCAGTTTTAGTTTCTTAAAAAGTATTCCAACTTTTAGAAGCATAATGTCTAGCACAGATGTGAATGTGGTGGAACTCGACACCACACCTTACCTCCATCTACAGATGAGAGAGCTAAGGTCACTCTGTAAACTAAAGAAAATAGCAATGGGCTCCAAACCTACCAAAGTACAGCTCCAGGAGCTTTTGGCAGAGTTTGAAAAAGCCAACCCCTCTGAGGATGGCAACACAGAGGATGAAGATAGTGACTTGGAGGGAAATTCCCCCCCTCCAGTCCTACTTAGGGAGAACAGGGCTTCTCAAGCCCTGACTCCACAAATAATAGTCAGAGATGCTGGTTCCCTCACAGGAGGGACCAACAACTCTGAAATCACTGAGGATAACTCCAGTGAAGAGGACATCCAGTTAGCCAGGATGGCCAAAAGATTGGCTTTGGAAAGACAGATCCTAGCCATAGAAAGGGAAAGACAAGAGATGGGGCTAGGACCCATCAATGGTGGCAGCAACATAACTAGGGTCAGAGATTCTCCTGACATGTTGAAAATCCCCAAAGGGATTGTAACTAAATATGAAGATGGTGATGCCATCACCAAATGGTTCACAGCTTTTGAGAGGGCTTGTGTAACCAGAAAAGTGAACAAATCTCACTGGGGTGCTCTCCTTTGGGAAATGTTCACAGGAAAGTGTAGGGATAGACTCCTCACACTCTCTGGAAAAGATGCAGAATCTTATGACCTCATGAAGGGTACCCTGATTGAGGGCTTTGGATTCTCCACTGAGGAGTATAGGATTAGATTCAGGGGGGCTCAAAAAACCTCGAGCCAGACCTGGGTTGACTTTGTAGACTACTCAGTAAAAACACTAGATGGTTGGATTCAAGGCTGTGGTGTAAGTAATTATGATGGGCTGTACAATTTATTTGTGAAAGAACACCTGTTAAGTAATTGTTTCAATGACAAACTGCATCAGCATCTGGTGGACCTAGGACCAATTTCTCCCCAAGAATTGGGAAAGAAGGCGGACCATTGGGTCAAGACTAGGGTGTCCAAAACTTCCACAGGGGGTGACCAAAAGAAAGGGGTCACAAAACCTCCCCAGGGGAAAGGTGGTGAGACAACCAAAAATAAAAATAGTAAAGAGTCTTCTACAGGCCCCCAAAAACCTGCACAGGAGGGTGGGCCCAGAGCCTCTTCACAAAACAATCCTGGGTACAAGGGTAAAAACTTTGATCCCAAAAAGGCCTGGTGTCGTAGCTGTAATCAGCCTGGACACCAAACTGGAGACAAGGCCTGTCCCAAGAAAGGTTCCACTCCAAACTCCAATCCAGGTAACACTGGAATGGCTAGTCTCCAAGTGGGATCAACAGTGTGCCCAGAGCAAATCAGGGTCCACACTGAAGCTACTCTAGTCTCTGAGGGTGGGGTGGATTTAGCCACACTAGCTGCCTGGCCGCCTAACATGCAAAAATACAGGCAGCAGCTCTTTATTAATGGGACAAGTGTAGAGGGCCTGAGGGATACAGGTGCCAGTGTCACCATGGTGACAGAGAAACTGGTTTCCCCTGGCCAATACCTGACTGGAAAAACCTATACAGTCACCAACGCTGACAATCAGACTAAAGCACATCCCATGGCAATGGTAACTTTAGAATGGGGAGGGGTCAATGGCCTGAAACAGGTGGTGGTCTCCTCAAACATCCCAGTAGACTGTCTGCTTGGAAATGACCTGGAGTCCTCAGCATGGGCTGAGGTAGAACTAAAAACCCATGCAGCCATGCTGGGTATCCCTGAACTGGTGTGTGTAAAAACAAGAGCACAGTGCAAGGCACAGGGTGAAAAAGTAGAGCTGGAGTCTGGAAGAAAGGCCCAGCCTACCAAGAGAAAAGGAAAGTCAGTTGGGAAACCAACTGCAACACAGTCAGAAAAAGAGAACCTCTCTTCTCAGGAAGAAGTTCTGCCCTCTGAGGGAACTGAGCCTTTGGAGCTTGAACCTTATCAGGTTGAGCTCTTAGGCCCAGGGGGACCCTCAAGGGAGGAGCTGTGTAAGGGACAAGAAACCTGTCCCTCTCTTGAGGGCCTTAGGCAGCAAGCTGCTGAAGAGTCCAAGGGCAAGAAAAATGGAACACATAGGGTCTATTGGGAAGATGGACTCCTGTACACTGAGGCCAGAGACCCCAAACCTGGTGCCACTAGGAGAGTGGTAGTGCCTCAGTCGTTCAGAGAGTTTATTCTGACCTTAGCCCATGATATTCCCCTTGCTGGGCATTTGGGACAAACCAAGACGTGGGAGAGGTTAGTCAACCACTTCTACTGGCCCAATATGTCCCACAAGGTTAAGGAGTTTTGCCTATCCTGCCCCACCTGTCAAGCCAGTGGTAAGACAGGTGGGCATCCAAAGGCCCCCCTCATTCCACTTCCAGTGGTGGGGGTCCCCTTTGAAAGAGTGGGTGTGGACATAGTTGGTCCACTAGAACCTCCCACAGCCTCAGGAAATATGTATATCCTAGTAGTAGTGGATCATGCTACTAGGTATCCTGAAGCTATTCCCCTTAGGTCGACTACTGCCCCTGCAGTAGCCAAGGCCCTCATTGGTATCTTTACCAGAGTGGGTTTCCCTAAGGAGGTGGTGTCTGACAGAGGTACCAACTTCATGTCAGCATACCTAAAACACATGTGGAATGAGTGTGGGGTGACTTACAAATTCACTACACCATACCATCCACAAACTAATGGCTTAGTTGAGAGATTCAACAAGACATTAAAAGGCATGATCATGGGGCTCCCAGAAAAGCTCAAAAGGAGATGGGATGTCCTCTTGCCATGTCTGCTTTTCGCTTACAGAGAGGTGCCACAGAAGGGAGTAGGATTCTCACCCTTTGAACTTCTGTTTGGACACCCTGTAAGGGGACCACTTGCTCTTGTTAAAGAAGGCTGGGAGAGACCTCTTCATGAGCCTAAACAGGACATAGTGGACTATGTACTTGGCCTTCGCTCTAGAATGGCAGAGTACATGGAAAAGGCAAGCAAAAACCTTGAGGCCAGCCAACAGCTCCAGAAGTTTTGGTATGACCAAAAGGCTGCAATGGTTGAGTTCCAACCAGGGCAGAAAGTCTGGGTTCTGGAGCCTGTGGTTCCCAGGGCACTTCAGGACAAATTTAGTGGCCCTTACCCAGTGCTAGAAAGGAAGAGTCAGGTCACCTACCTGGTGGACCTGGGCACAAGCAGGAGCCCCAAGAGGGTGATCCATGTGAACCGCCTTAAGCTCTTCCATGACAGGGCTGATGTAAATCTGTTGATGGTAACAGATGAGGATCAGGAGGCAGAGAGTGAACCTCTCCCTGATCTTCTGTCATCAGACCCAAAAGATGGCTCAGTAGATGGAGTGATCTACTCAGACACCCTCTCTGACCAACAGCAAGCTGATTGTAGGAGAGTCCTACAACAGTTTCCTGAACTCTTCTCCCTAACCCCTGGTCAGACACACCTGTGTACCCATGATGTGGACACAGGAGACAGCATGCCTGTCAAAAACAAAATTTTTAGACAGTCTGACCATGTTAAGGAAAGCATCAAGGTGGAAGTCCACAAGATGCTGGAATTGGGAGTAATTGAGCGCTCTGACAGCCCCTGGGCTAGCCCAGTGGTCTTAGTCCCCAAACCTCACACCAAAGATGGAAAGAAAGAGATGAGGTTTTGTGTGGACTACAGGGGGCTCAACTCTGTCACCAAGACAGACGCCCATCCAATTCCTAGAGCTGATGAGCTCATAGACAAATTAGGTGCTGCCAAATTCTTAAGTACCTTTGACTTGACAGCAGGGTACTGGCAAATAAAAATGGCACCTGGAGCAAAAGAGAAAACAGCATTCTCCACACCTGATGGGCATTATCAGTTTACTGTTATGCCCTTTGGTTTAAAGAATGCCCCTGCCACCTTCCAAAGGTTGGTGAATCAAGTCCTTGCTGGTTTGGAGTCCTTTAGCACAGCTTATCTTGATGATATTGCTGTCTTTAGCTCCACCTGGCAGGATCACCTGGTCCACCTGAAGAAGGTTTTGAAGGCTCTGCAATCTGCAGGCCTCTCTATCAAGGCATCCAAATGCCAGATAGGGCAGGGAACTGTGGTTTACTTGGGCCACCTTGTAGGTGGAGGCCAAGTTCAGCCACTCCAACCCAAGATCTAGACTATTCTGGACTGGGTAGCTCCAAAAACCCAGACTCAAGTCAGGGCATTCCTTGGCTTGACTGGGTATTACAGGAGGTTTGTGAAGGGATATGGATCCATTGTGACAGCCCTCACTGAACTCACCTCCAAGAAAATGCCCAAGAAAGTGAACTGGACTGTGGAATGCCAACAGGCCTTTGACACCCTGAAACAAGCAATGTGCTCAGCAACAGTTCTAAAAGCTCCAGATTATTCTAAGCAGTTCATTGTGCAGACAGATGCCTCTGAACATGGGATAGGGGCAGTTTTGTCCCAAACAAATGATGATGGCCTTGACCAGCCTGTTGCTTTCATTAGCAGGAGGTTACTCCCCAGGGAGCAGCGTTGGAGTGCCATTGAGAGGGAGGCCTTTGCTGTGGTTTGGTCCCTGAAGAAGCTGAGACCATACCTCTTTGGGACTCACTTCCTAGTTCAAACTGACCACAGACCTCTCAAATGGCTGATGCAAATGAAAGGTGAAAATCCAAAACTGTTGAGGTGGTCCATCTCCCTACAGGGAATGGACTTTATAGTGGAACACAGACCTGGGACTGCCCATGCCAATGCAGATGGCCTTTCCAGGTTCTTCCACTTAGAAAATGAAGACTCTCTTGGGAAAGGTTAGTCTCATCTTCTTTCGTTTGGGGGGGGGGGTTGTGTAAGGAAATGCCTCCTTGGCATGGTTACCCCCTGACTTTTTGCCTTTGCTGATGCTATGTTTTGAATTGAAAGTGTGCTGAGGCCTGCTAACCAGGCCCCAGCACCAGTGTTCTTTCCCTAACCTGTACTTTTGATTCCACAATTGGCACACCCTGGCATCCAGATAAGTCCCTTGTAACTGGTACCTCTGGTACCAAGGGCCCTGATGCCAGGGAAGGTCTCTAAGGGCTACAGCATGTATTATGCCACCCTAGAGACCCCTCACTCAGCACAGACACACTGCTTACCAGCTTGTGTGTGCTAGTGAGAACAAAATGAGTAAGTCGACATGGCTCTCCCCTCAGGGTGCCATGCCAGCCTCTCACTGCCTATGCAGTATAGGTAAGACACCCCTCTAGCAGGCCTTACAGCCCTAAGGCAGGGTGCACTATACCATAGGTGAGGGTACCAGTGCATGAGCACTGTACCCCTACAGTGTCTAAGCAAAACCTTAGACATTGTAAGTGCAGGGTAGCCATAAGAGTATATGGTCTGGGAGTCTGTTTTACACGAACTCCACAGCACCATAATGGCTACACTGAAAACTGGGAAGTTTGGTATCAAACTTCTCAGCACAATAAATGCACACTGATGCCAGTGTACATTTTATTGTAAAATACACCACAGAGGGCACCTTAGAGGTGCCCCCTGAAACTTAACCGACTATCTGTGTAGGCTGACTGGTTCCAGCAGCCTGCCACACTAGAGACATGTTGCTGGCCCCATGGGGAGAGTGCCTTTGTCACTCTGAGGCCAGTAACAAAGCCTGCACTGGGTGGAGATGCTAACACCTCCCCCAGGCAGGAGCTGTAACACCTGGCGGTGAGCCTCAAAGGCTCACCCCTTTGTCACAGCACCGCAGGACACTCCAGCTAGTGGAGTTGCCCGCCCCCTCCGGCCCCGGCCCCCACTTTTGGCGGCAAGGCCGGAGAAAATAATGAGAATAACAAGGAGGAGTCACTGGCCAGTCAGGACAGCCCCTAAGGTGTCCTGAGCTGAGGTGACTCTAACTTTTAGAAATCCTCCATCTTGCAGATGGAGGATTCCCCCAATAGGATTAGGGATGTGACCCCCTCCCCTTGGGAGGAGGCACAAAGAGGGTGTACCCACCCTCAGGGCTAGTAGCCATTGGCTACTAACCCCCCAGACCTAAACACGCCCTTAAATTTAGTATTTAAGGGCTTCCCTGAACCTAAGAATTCAGATTCCTGCAACAACAAGAAGAAGGACTGCCTAGCTGAAAATCCCTGCAGAGGAAGACCAGAAGACAACAACTGCCTTGGCTCCAGAAACTCACCGGCCTGTCTCCTGCCTTCCAAAGAACTCTGCTCCAGCGACGCCTTCCAAAGGGACCAGCGACCTCTGAATCCTCTGAGGACTGCCCTGCTTCGACGACGACAAGAAACTCCCGAGGACAGCGGACCTGCTCCAAAAAGACTGCAACTTTATCCAAAGGAGCAGCTTTAAAGAACCCTGCAATCTCCCCGCAAGAAGCGTGAGACTTGCAACACTGCACCCGGCGACCCCGACTCGGCTGGTGGAGAACCAACACCTCAGGGAGGACCCCCGGACTACTCTACGACTGTGAGTACCAAAACCTGTCCCCCCCTGAGCCCCCACAGCGCCGCCTGCAGAGGGAATCCCGAGGCTTCCCCTGACCGCGACTCTCTGAAACCTAAGTCCCGACGCCTGGAAAAGACCCTGCACCCGCAGCCCCCAGGACCTGAAGGACCGGACTTTCACTGCAGAAGTGACCCCCAGGAGTCCCTCTCCCTTGCCCAAGTGGAGGTTTCCCCGAGGAAGCCCCCCCTTGCCTGCCTGCAGCGCTGAAGAGATCCCTTGATCTCTCATTGACTTCCATTGCGAACCCGACGCTTGTTCGAACACTGCACCCGGCCGCCCCCGCGCCGCTGAGGGTGAAATTTCTGTGTGGGCTTGTGTCCCCCCCCGGTGCCCTACAAAACCCCCCTGGTCTGCCCTCCGAAGACGCGGGTACTTACCTGCTGGCAGACTGGAACTGGGGCACCCCCTTCTCTCCATTGAAGCCTATGCGTTTTGGGCACCACTTTGAACTCTGCACCTGACCGGCCCTGAGCTGCTGGTGTGGTAACTTTGGGGTTGCTCTGAACCCCCAACGGTGGGCTACCTTGGACCAAGAACTGAACCCTGTAAGTGTCTTACTTACCTGGTAAAACTAACAAAAACTTACCTCCCTCAGGAACTGTGAAAATTGCACTGTGTCCACTTTTGAAATAGCTATTTGTGAATAACTTGAAAAGTATACATGCAATTGAAATGATTCAAAGTTCCTAATGTACTTACCTGCAATACCTTTCAAACAAGATATTACATGTTAAATTTGAACCTGTGGTTCTTAAAATAAACTAAGAAAAGATATTTTTCTATAACAAAACCTATTGGCTGGATTTGTCTCTGAGTGTGTGTACCTCATTTATTGTCTATGTGTATGTACAACAAATGCTTAACACTACTCCTTGGATAAGCCTACTGCTCGACCACACTACCACAAAATAGAGCATTAGTATTATCTATTTTTACCACTATTTTACCTCTAAGGGGAACCCTTGGACTCTGTGCATGCTATTCCTTACTTTGAAATAGCACATACAGAGCCAAAGTCCTACAACCCGCTTCTCACCATGACCAAACAAGTCAACGCTGTTTCGTCTTCCTGCTTCCTCACTCTCCGCATGCTCCGAAAGATCTTCCGCTGGATCCCCGCCGACACCAGAAAAACTGTGACCCACACCCTCGTCACAAGCCGCCTGGACTACGTAAACACCCTATACGCAGGAACCACCACAAAACTCCAAAAACGTCTTCAGCGAATACAAAACGCCTCCACCCGCCTCATCCTCGACATACCCCGCAGCAGCCACATCTCCGCCCACCTGAGACACCTGCACTGGCTACCCGTCAACAAAAGGATCACCTTCAGGCTCCTCACCCACGCACACAAAGCCCTCCACAACAAGGGACCCGAATACCTCAACCATCGCCTCAGTTTCTACACGCCCACTCGTCAACTTCGCTCCGCCAACCTCGCACTCGCCGCCTCCGCATCCGCCGCACCCGCCGCACTACGGCAGGTGGGAAATCCTTCTCCTACCTGGCGACCAAGACATGGAACTCCCTCCCCGCCAACCTCAGGACCACCTCGCATTCCGGAGGCAGCTCAAGACCTGGCTCTTCGAGCAGCAGTAACCCCCCTCCCCTAGCGCCTTGAGACCCTCAAGGGTGAGTAGCGCGCTTTATAAATGTTATTGATTGATTGATTGATTTGACAACTTTTGATCTACATACAATGCCTTTTTTTGAGAATCTCCAAATTATGCAGCAGACGGTGGATTATGTAGCAAATGTGACATATCCATAATTAGACATAAATGCATAATTATAGTGGCCTCGACTTTAATCCATTTCAGTCCGATCATGTGACAAAATGAGGGAATTCGATAGGAGAGAGCATAAATGCATTGTCCATGGTGACCCAAACTGGGGGTCTCTTTTTTAAATGCCTTCTATTTATATTTGTGAGCTCCACTTTTTAGAGTAGGCTGGACAGCGGCAGCACGTTGCCAGTGCCACATTGGAACTGTTGCCCTAGTTTTCCTTTGTGTTACAGGCATATGCACTGCTCCTTCCTACCCAGTATCTGCGTGGTATTTGTGAATATTGACAAGTGTTTTCATCAAACAAGAGTCAAAATGTTGCGATTATTAGGTTTTTTTTTTTGCTTAACATAGTGCCATAAGCAGGACCACAGAAATTATGTGATTCTGAGGCTGCAGCTTACTCCACATGATTATGGATTTGTCAAATTTGTCATATGAAACTTTTCACCTCCTGCATAATTTGCAGATTTTACCAAAACATTTCTTCTAGCTCAAACAGATTGAAAACTACTAAAAATGCAGCAACATGTGTTGCTGTGTTGCAAAAGGCCTTTCACAAATGCTCACTGGTCAACTTTCAGCTGCCTACTGCTGTATTTCGGATGTTAAAGTGGTAATGACGATGTGTAAACGTTTCCAAGACAGCGTTAAAGAGTAAAAAGGTACAAATAATTGAAATAAGACTATCACAAAATGTGCTACATAACACGGAGTAATTTGCCTTCCTTTGCCACATAATTTAATCAACCCTGACGCCTAATTTGGTTTTCCCTAGTCACATAATTCCAGTGGCCATGTCCAGTGCTTAATTTGAGCCAGTGATCTCCAGTGCTCGACACGGCACTTTATTGTCAACACCGGCTCTTATGACAGCCTGTCACATGGTGGCGCTGTCTGCCTTATTTTTTTGAAGAGCACAACAGCGGCTTAATAAATAAATATACAATAAAATAATTGTAATGTGTATTTAAAGTCTGAATTGTCACACTTGTTAGGCTAGTAGATAGTACTGTCATTGGCAGTACTAGCGGGAGCAATGGGCAGTGCAAGCTGCAGTGGCCTCCTGAAAAGGGCCCCAGCACTTTTTTAGTTTTTTTTAAAAACAAATTAAGCACTGCCCTGGCCATAAGTTAGCAATAACGTCACAGCAGAAAAGTAATTACAACTCAGATATATATACTGGTTGTATGCCAATTTTTATTTCCCTTGTAATGGCAAAATCATCCACACTGTTTCTATAGTAGAACTGTTTTCACGTCTGAATTAATGTGTGATAGGAGCTTGAGGTCTTGGTGTGATGGGGGTGTCTCAAGAACCCCTTATGTTTATATCTGCACAATAATAGCAGCCACCCCCCTGATCTCACCCCTGTTCCCAGGAACTTAAAGTAGCCCAAGGCACTGGCATTGTAGATGAAAGTTGCACCATTAAACTTGGATTGCAAAGTCTTCATGCCCATGTGATTTTGGACCAACGGTGCAAAAACTATTTTTGGCTGCCAATTAATGAAATTCCAAACTATAAGCTAACTATATTCCTTTTTTATTACAAGTCTTTTATTGGTAACCAACCCGGTCTTTGTAAAATAGGTTGGCAAGTTCCAGCCACCCAACCAGAATACTATACCCAACATTTAAAAATGAACTGCTATTAATAACAATTGCAATAACAATAATGTCAAGCTTGTTTTCTTACATATCGCTAAATAACAGAGTTAAGTAGCACGTCTTACTATTACTGGCTGGGATGCAAGCCTGTTTGTCCTGCAGAACGTGCAGATCTCATCAACAAGCTCTTAGCTGCATGAACCCCACCTGCCAGGTTCTACGCTACCGACAGGAAACCCAAAGCCACCACTGCGATAGAACCTAAGCTGCTGAATGGATGGCTGCCGGTATCTGGAGGGACCATGGACCTCCCTAAATCTCATACAGCACTGCAAACAAGAGGCTCCTCAGGAGCCGGCAACGCAGCCGGTGTGACAGGCAGCACCGCTCGTAGCGGCCTGCCGTTCTCTTCCATCACTGCTGCAGCAATGACCACTCATGGCGTCTGGTAGCTGTGGCGGGGCAGCTTTTTCGGACTGTAGTGCTTAAACGCCTTTTATTTTCATTAATAAATAATGACAATTAAATCGTCTTACCTCATTTCTTTCATCCACGTCCTTATATCTTTCAAGAAGTAATTTCAATGCAGGGACATTGTCATCTTCGACAAAGGTCAGCAAACTCTGAGAAACCAAACTCGCCATCTTCTCATGCAACGTGAACTACTGCAATGGCAGCAGACAGCTGGAAACGCAAAAAAGGACATTGACACGTAAGTTGACAGGAACATAGAAATGCTACTACATTGAAAAAGTAAACGTTGTACCACCTCACCTAGAGTAAGGCATGGGCGTACATAGCGCTCTGCACTACCTTCTCAGTGCTAGGACTCCGTTCCACTGAACGTCTGCCACCAAACAAGGGCATCTCAAACGGCTTCCTACAGCTACATCTGGAGCAGTGGAAGGTGTGACCCACAAAACTGAAGAGGTGAATAGGCAGCACTACTTAACCTGCCTCTCATCCTTGGGACAAGGTACCATTCATTTACGAATTTGGTACAAGGAAAAGCTGTATCCCTCAAATACGTGTAGAAATTGCGTTTAGCTAAATGTGCATGTTTAGGAATTAAACTCAGGATGATCTATTCAGATTTATTCAGGAGTGTCATAAGATAGTTTACCCTGCGGTTTCCTTCAAACTAATTCAAAGTATGGCCAGAGATAGGAATGTGTTTCTTATCACTGAAATGTGGGAGATGCTTAAACCATGCTGTATGGGTACCCCCACCCCGGCAATAATCCCATGAGAACAAGAGAAGCATTAGGGTTTGACCATTATTAAAATACATTAAAAAAACAAAATGCATTATAAAAGTTGCAATTTCATCGTCATTTACTTTTCTTTTTTTTTTTGGTAAGCGCTAAATTATAAGGGACTTCTGGAAGAACCTCTGCGGAAACTGCCTTTTCGGCCTAGCAGGTGAAATCTCGGCAATTTAAAGGCTGGCTAGCTTCTGCTCAAGTCACAAGCTTTGACTGGTCTTCCAAAAATCTCACTCGTTTTGCATCAATGCACAGAATTAGGCGTCACCTCCGCGCTCTACAAATGGTAAAGTTCTGCTCATGCCACCGCCTGGTTTTTGAGACTACCTGAACAGACACAGCGCTCTGTTGCCGCCGTTGCTAGGACAGTGCTGTGCCCTTTAGATAGCTCTGTATGCAAGAAAGCGTGCTGGTATTTTCGACAGCAGATGGAGCTCTTGTATCAGCCTTTCATTCCTCGCAGTTGGCCAACTCAAATCCAGAATATTTTAACCGAATTAGCATAAATATTTTTGTGGTCGGAGAAGGTGGTTTACACTACTGTTAGGTCATGTTACTGTGTATTTATATAGTGCAAAAGTATCCAATTAGTGGGCCTCTTGTTGCTCATGAGGACTATTTTCTGCATTTGTGATTCACCCACCGGAGCTTTCCTAATGGGGAGAGATTAAGGCTGCGCCACATTTGTTGTGCGTGGGTGAAGAGCGAGGATTATGTTTATAGCGGAGAACCACACGGGGGCAGGAGGATCACGCGGTTTCCCATCCTAATTCTATGTAAAAGGGTCTTCACTGCTCGCGGTTCACCGAAAAGGCCTGTATAGCAGTCAGGGTTTCAAATTGCTGTGTGATATTTTCATAGTTTCAGTGTAATTATCAGTGACATTTCAACGACTATGAGTGGCACTGTCCAGCAAGTAAAATCAAGCAATGAAGACGAGTGAACTATATAACTATCGTAATATATCGAGAATCCTATACCTCCCGTTGTACATCAGCGCCACCTTGTGGCCATTGATAAACACTACTCGAGTTTCCCTTGCAAAGTGGGAACTGGAAGGTTTTCCCGTACTTTAGGATTTGCGTGACAATCTCAGGCATTGCGGTAATACGAGAAAATGATAGGGAATGCGCTGTTTTAACGCGAGAAGCGTGCCATTTGACACATATCACAAGTTAGGTTCAAACGGCCCTCAGCTTGAAACAAGTTCATGTCTAATGAATACGCACGTTAAGATGCATTTCTCTATCATATTTATTTTTATGTACAAAAAGGAAAACTTGTTACCGAGGTGAGACAGAGCGCTACTGGTCTATAAAATATGTTAAAATACTACAAAGTGGTCAAAATAATATGCTTCACTGACTCAACTAAAAAAATAAAACAATGTGTATCAATGATGCTATACAAAATGGAATGCGATTGGGTTAACCCGAAGCACACAGACCAGAAGAAGTAATGCGAACAACCAGGCCTGTTTATTGTTTAGGAAACGTAGTAGTTTGTAGTGATAATTAAATCCACCGTGTGATGGCTCCACGTGCACACCGCACTTCAGCGCATGACCATTACATATGTGACCTTGGTGGTATAACTTGCAGAGTTTTGCCTACAACAAAGTTTGCAATCCCAAAATATTGATAACAGGACCCACCTAGTACGAAAGGCTTCTGCCGTACTAAATTACTGTTTACTTGTACTGATCAACCTCCAGTACCTCAGCTGTCCAGTGGCAGCATTCTGATGCAGGTCACATGTCCATATGTGAATGCATCCCAGAGGATTGTTTCTCCACCAGCCAACAAAACACTGAGCATACAAAACATATTAAACTAAACGATACAGTAGTCAAGAACCACTCATGCAGGTAAACATAACCCACAATGGGACAGAAACCATCTCAGCAGTTCAAAACTCACTGATTCGCTTCAGGAATACACCCATCGGTTGCAATTACTGAAAAGCTGAGGTCTGCCTAGGGCTTATCCATGCACCCCTACAAGTCAAAAGTACTATCTTTACCAATCCTCATCCACACCAAAATAATTCTATTCAACACTCTTTTCTGTCTAAAATAAATTTCACTCCAGCTTCTCTGCCACCATAGCTAACAACCCTTGGGCTTAGTACAACAGTCAGCTCCAACCTTGAAGCTTCAACACATGTGCTGCAACTCCATCGGGCAGTAGGAACCATCAGTACCTCAACATCACCAAAATGTACCTGAAATTATCATCAAAATAGGGGCAAGTGTCATCTAAGATTCTACTTAAGCAAAATCAGAAACTGGATTTCAGCAGTTACACCTCAAACAAAAATTAGAAAGAAGTAATAATTCGTCTCATGGAATAGGACTCACATCTACATGTACAAGTATGGTTCCCTGCCACAGTGCTGGAAGACTTTCCTACTGTGCCTCAGCACTGCACCAAGCCCACTGGATCCCACATGGATCAGCAACTCTTCTCAAGGTCAGAAATCAGCAAAACAACATAATCAGCATGGTACCAAATACAATTCAAAAGAAATATAAAAATATACCTCTCCCATCCAAGTGCTCATTCCACACACAGTACAAGCCACTGCTCTAGCTCACCAGAACACTGAAAAGCCAACACACCACCTGTACATCACCATACAGTTCACTGAAAGCTTCCTTCCATACCTTACAAGACTAAGTAATAGTGTATTGCATATTACACCACACAAGCTCACTGTAAAAGAAAGATCAGGTCACTTTCCCGGTAAATATTCAGTTCAATCCTCTGAGCATTCTTCACAAGGCTGTCATCTACCAAGGGTCGACTACACATCCGAGAACATTTCGATCTCAGTCGAACCAGAATCAACAGGAACCAAACTCTAGAGAGACGCAGAAATGCAAGCAAAAAAAGACTTCCAGTCAGATGTTCTCCATCCTTGCTCATATATTATGGAATAATCTCCACCTCGACCTTTTGGCTGCTCAAGACACACATGTTCCAATTATTTCTGCTCCCAAACCACACCTCAAAATTCTCCCGGTTCCCTGCTGAGCACTCACTCCAGCCAGCTACAATAATAACTTTTATTCGGTATGTAAAAATTCATCCATTACAATAGATAATCTTCAATACATTTGTTAAAATTAGCAATAAAACCATAAATAATAAGAACACCCATCAGGAATAAAAACATATATAACCACATACATAGAAACAGTAAAATAGAAGGATTCACTCTAAAAACTCTACATTGTTACGCCAAGTAATAGCTCCCTTCAGGAATGATCCCAGCCCCTTCCAGACCAATACATCTGAAGCCATCTGCAGCCACATAAAAGCCGGACGATATTGCACAAAACCCTTGGGCCTTAGGAGAGGTAATAAAAAAAGAGTTCTGAATGGTGCATAAAAAACACAAAACAAAGTAAAATGGGGCAAGGTCTGTTGGGACACCCCATCACAGGGGCAGGGTCTAATACATTTGTCCCCATACTGACCTAACGCGAAACACAAATTACTTCTAATGATCCCCAAACGGAAACGGGTTATGAGAGACCTTTCCCTCACATCCTTTATCTGTAAGAGATAGCGCTCAGGACCTACCCACATCTTTAGCATAATGAAATCCCTGATCGATTTTTTCCCTAAGGCCTCCCCCTCCCTCCTGTTCTTCTGGATTTTTAAAAAATTCTCTTTAACCCATTTCTTATCACACCTGGTCAGCCCTTCAGGATAATCAACCAAATCAGGCCGCCCCAAATCATGAGCCATCTTCCTTATGTGCATCAACCAGGGAATATTCTTTACATTGTCACAAGCCAGACAATCCTTTAAGATATCCCTATTCAGAGTGGCATGTTCGTTAGTCCAAATTGAAATCCATAGCAGAAGGGGAGCCAACTGAATAGTGTCCTTGACAAACTCAAGCTCCAGCTCCAAATGAAGGCTGAAACCAGGGATATTTTGTCCAACTCCCAATAGCCTTCTACAGAACCGATTTTCTTCCACCGTAAGGGCTCTGGAGTCCCTATACCCCCAAAGAGCAGCACCATACAGCAGAACGGGGAGGCATTTCCGCCTATAAATTTCAAGCAAGGGCTTGATGGGTTTACTACCTACCCTTACAGCAAAGTCAAAAGTTGTGCCAACTACTGCATGAAAAAGCGCACCCCTTCTGGCAATACAAGGTTTCCAAGATCCTTTCTCATCAAAAATAATCCCTAGATATGGAAACTCATGGACCCTACTAATAATTTGATCCTCCACCCTTAGCTCCCCCACCCTACTCAAGGGTCTTCCACACACCATAAAATGAGATTTCTTAAAATTGACCTCTAAACCCAAAGCTAACATAAAGGAGGCATAGGCTCTAACTGATTCCTGGAGACCATTCATAGTACGGGCCATAAGGACTGCGTCATCCGCGTACGTTAGTACAGGGATATCCAGCCAGCTACTGGACAATCGTACTTCCAAAGAAATGTATGCAGCACATTTTGATAAACAATACTTTTTGTAAGATTTGCCTGCTAGAATTACCGATAAAGCTGCTTACTTTTGGTATTCCTCATGAATATTCGAATCTATTATTTTGATGCAAATTGCGATCACTGTTAAAGTGTTCTTTCTTATATTTCATAATGTATTTTCTAGCGACCCCTCGGATTTTGTAATGTAATAGTCTGATTCAGACAAAAGTACCGACTGTAAATGAATCCACTGTTTGCTGACAATACAGTGGTCTATGCTGTGCAGTTTACAAGCCAGATAGATTTTTGCAAAAAACACCAGAAGTAACACAATTGAGATAAATGCTAGTAAAACAAAAGTTACAGTGTTTGGAAGGCCCTTAAAGAAGTTTTTCGGATAGTTGAAGTAACTGTCTTGGAAATGCTCAGCGTATAAATATTTAGGCTATGTAATTGTTCCCTTGTTGGTCTGTGATTCCCGCCACGAATCACTTAACCCCTTCTGTGCCCAGGACGTAATGGTTACGTCCTGAGGCACAGTGCTGCTGTGCCCAGGACGTAACCATTACGTCCTGTGCACAGAGCCCAGAGGGAGCGCTAGCGCTCCCTCTGTGGGGTTCCCCCCCAAGTCAGGGATGGAAGGGGAAGCCCTTACCCTCCCACCCCGACCCCCCCAACCCCCCCCTGTGACGTCAGCGCGCGAGCGCGCGCTGATTAGTCACAGGGTCTCCCCCATCGCAGAGAAATGCTTTTGCATTTCTCTTTCAATCCCATGGGGGAGGCCCCGAGAGGCTTCAAAGGGAAGGAAATGTATTTCCTTCCCTTTGAAGTCTCTCACAGGGTTTCAAAAGCCGGATTTGCTTGCAATCCGGCTTTTGAAACCCCACTAGACACCAGGGATTTTTTTTTTTTTCAATGAAACTGTCAAAAGGGAGTGACCCCTTGGGCAAGGGTCGCTCCCAGGGGGGGCATTTTTTTAGGAAGGCCTTTGGCCTATTATGAGGCCGATCTGCCCCCAGGGGGGGCAGAAACCTCTAGGCACCAGGGAGCTTTTTTTTTTTTTTGTGATGTTTTCTTTTTTTTTAGGTGGGAAGCGATCCCTTAGGCAAGGGTCGCTCCCCTACGGGGCAATATATATTTAGGCCATTTCTGCCCCCCTTGGGGGCAGATTGGCCTATTTTGATGAGGCCAATCTGCCCCCAAGGGGGGCAGAAACCATTAGACACCAGGGAGTTTTTTTTTTTGCGCAAATGTCACGCAATGGGAGCGACCCCTTGGGCAAGGGTCGCTCCCAGGGGGGGCATTTTTTTAGGAAGGCCTTTTCTGCCCCCCCTGGGGGCAGATTGGCCTATTATGAGGCCGACCTGCCCCCAGGGGGGGCAGAAACCTCTAGGCACCAGGGATCATTTCTTTTATTTTTTCTTTTTGTTATGTTTTCTTTTTTTTTTAGGTGGGGAGCGACCCCTTAGGCAAGGGTCGCTCCCCTAGGGTGCAAATTATATTTAGGCCATTTCTGCCCCCCTTGGGGGCAGATTGGCCTATTTTGATGAGGGGGGCAGAAACCATTAGACACCAGGGATTTTTTTTTTTTGCGTGAATTTCACGCAAGGGGAGCGACCCCTTAGGCAAGGGTTGCTCCCTTGGGGGGGGGGGGGGGGGGATTATTTTAGGCCATTTCTGCCCCCCTGGGGGTAGATCAGCCTATTTTAATTCGGCTGATCTGCCCCCAAGGGGGGCAGAAACCACTAGGCACCAGGGATTTTTTTGTTTTTTTGTTTTACAGATGGGGAGCGACCCCTTGGACAAGGGTCGCTCCCCTGGAGGGGCAAAATGTATTTAGGCCATTTCTGCCCACTTTGGGGGCAGATCGGCCGATTTGAGGTCAATCTGCCCCCAAGGGGGGCAGAAACCACTAGGCACCAGGGATCTTTTTTTTGCGCCGTCACGCAAGGGGAGCGACCTTGTAGGCAAGGGTCGCTCCCCGGGAGGGGGGGGGCGGGGGGGGGCAAAATGATTTTAGGCCATCTCTGCACCCCCTGGGGGCAGATCGGCCTATTATTAGGCCGATCTGCCACCAGGGGGGGGCAGAAACCTCTAGGCGCCAGGGCAAATTTTTTTTTTGTGTTTCTTTTTTTGTATGTTTGTTTTTTTAGAGATGGGGAGCGACCCATCAGGCAAGGGTCGCTTCCCTGGGGGGCAAACTGTATTTAGACCATTTCTGCCCCCCTTGGGGGAAGATTGGTCGATTTTAGGTCAATCTGCCCCCAAGGGGGCAGAAACCACTAGGCACCGGGGATTTGTTTTTTGGCGCCAATGTCACGCAGGGGGAGCGACCCCGTAGACAAGGGTCGCTCCGAGGGGGGGGGTGCGGGTTGGGGGGGCAAATTATTTTAGGCCATTTCTGCACCCCCCCTGGGGGCAGATCGGCCTATTATTAGGCCGATCTGCCACCAGGGGGGGCAGAAACCTGTAGGCGCCAGAGCAATTTTTTTTTTGTGTGTGTTTTTTTTTTTGTTTCTTTGGTTTTTTTTTTAGAGATGGGTAGCGACCCATCAGACAAGGGTCGCTCCCCTGGGGGGCAAACTGTATTTAGACCATTTCTGCCCCTCTTGGGGGCAGATTGGTCGATTTTAGGGCAATCTGCCCCCAAGGGGGCAGAAACCACTAGGCACCGGGGATTTGTTGTTTGGCGCCACTGTCACGCATGGGGAGCGACCCCGTAGACAAGGGTCGCTCCTGATGGGTGGGTGGGGGTTGGGGATGCAAATTTATTTTAGGCCATTTCTGCCCCCCCGGGGGCAGAAACCTCTAGGCGCCAGGGCAAGTTTTTTTGTGTGTTTTTTCTTTTAGAGATGGGGAGCGACCCATCAGGAAAGGGTCGCTCCCCTGGGGGGCAAACTGTATTTAGACCATTTCTGCCCCCCTTGGGGGCAGATTGGTCGATTTTAGGTCAATCTGCCCCAAGGGGGCAGAAACCACTAGGCACTGGGGATTTGTTTTTTGGCGCCAATGTCACGCAGGGGGAGCGACCCCGTAGGCAAGGGTCGCTCCTGGGCAGGGGGGGGTTGGGGGTCAAATTTATTTTAGGGCATTTCCCCTCCCCCCCCCCCCCTGGGGCCGGCTGAGCTAGAGGTCAAAATCCACAGGTAGGCACTTTGCAAAAAACACCTCTGTTTTCTGTGAAAAAATATGTTGTGTCCACGTTGTGTTTTGGGCCATTTCCTTTCGTGGGCGCTAGGCCTACCCACACAAGTGAGGTACCATTTTTATGGAGAGACTTAGGGGAACGCTGGGTGGAAGGAAATTTGTGGCTCCTCTCAGATTCCAGAACTTTCTGTCACCGAAATGAGAGGAAAAAGTGTTTTTTGGCCAAATTTTGATGTTTGCAAAGGATTCTGGGTAACAGAACCTGGTCAGAGCCCCGCAAATCACCCCATCTTGGATTCCCCTAGGTCTCTAGTTTTCAAAAATGCGCTGGCTTGCTAGGTTTCCCCAGGTGCCGGCTGAGCTAGAGGCCAAAATCCACAGGTAGGCACTGTTTTCTATGAAAAAATTTGATGTGTCCACGTTGTGTTTTGGGCCGTTTCCTGTCGCGAGCGTTAGGCCTACCCACACAAGTGAGGTATCATTTTTATTGGGAGACGTGGGGGAACGCTGGGTGGAAGGAAATTTGTGGCTCCTCTCAGATTCCAGAACTTTCTGCCACAGAAATGTGAGGAACATGTGGTTTTTTAGCCAAATTTTGAGGTTTGCAAAGGATTCTGGGTAACAGAACATGGTCCGAGCCACACAAGTCACCCCATCTTGGATTCCCCTAGGTCTCTAGTTTTCAGAAATGCACAGGTTTGGTAGGTTTCCCTAGGTGGCGGCTGAGCTACAGGCCAAACTCTACAGGTAGGCACTTTGCAAAAAACACCTCTGTTTTCCTTCAAAAATTTGGCTGTGTCCACGTTGCGCTTTGGGGCGTTTCCTGTCGCGGGCGCTAGGCCTACCCACACAAGTGAGGTATCATATTTATCGGGAGACGTGGGGGAACGCTGGGAGGAAGGAAATTTGTGGCTCCTCTCTGATTCCAGAACTTTCTGCCACAGAAATGTTAGGAACATGTGTTTTTTTAGCCAATTTTTGAGATTTGCAAAGGATTCTGGGTAACAGAACCTGGTCCGAGCCACACAAGTCACCCCATCTTGGATTCCCCTAGGTCTCTAGTTTTCAAAACTGCACAGGTTTGGTAGGTTTCCCTAGGTGGCGGCTGAGCTACAGGCCAAAATCTACAGGTAGGCACTTTGCAAAAAACACCTCTGTTTTCCTTCAAAAATGTGGCTGTGTCCACGTTACGCTTTGGGGTGTTTCCTGTCGCGGGCGCTAGGCCTACCCACACAAGTGAGGTATCATTTTTATCGGGAGACGTGGGGGAACGCTGGGTGGAAGGAAATTTGTGGCTCCTCTCAGATTCCAGAACTTTCTGCCACAGAAATGTGAGGAACATGTGTTTTTTTAGCCAAATTTTGAGGTTTGCAAAGGATTCTGGGTAACAGAACCTGGTCCGAGCCACACAAGTCACCCCATCTTGGATTCCCCTAGGTCTCTAGTTTTCAGAAATGCACAGGTTTGGTAGGTTTCCCTAGGTGGCGGCTGAGCTACAGGCCAAAATCTACAGGTAGGCACTTTGCAAAAAACACCTCTGTTTTCCTTCAAAAATTTGGCTGTGTCCACGTTGCGCTTTGGGGCTTTTCCTGTCGCGGGCGCTAGGCCTACCCACACAAGTGAGGTATCATTTTTATCGGGAGACGTGGGGGAACGCTGGGTGGAAGGAAATTTGTGGCTCCTCTCAGATTCCAGAACTTTCTGCCACAGAAATGTGAGGAACATGTGTTTTTTTAGCCAAATTTTGTGGTTTGCAAAGGATTCTGGGTAACAGAACCTGGTCCGAGCCACACAAGTCACCCCATCTTGGATTCCCCTAGGTCTCTAGTTTTCAGAAATGCACAGGTTTGGTAGGTTTCCCTAGGTGGCGGCTGAGCTACAGGCCAAAATCTACAGGTAGGCACTTTGCAAAAAACACCTCTGTTTTCCTTCAAAAATTTGGCTGTGTCCACGTTACGCTTTGGGGTGTTTCCTGTCGCGGGCGTTAGGCCTACCCACACAAGTGAGGTATCATTTTTATCGGGAGACGTGGGGGAACGCTGGGTGGAAGGAAATTCGTGCTCCTCTCAGATTCCAGAACTTTCTGCCACAGAAATGTGAGGAACATGTGTTTTTTTAGCCAAATTTTGAGGTTTGCAAAGGATTCTGGGTAACAGAACCTGGTCCGAGCCACACAAGTCACCCCATCTTGGATTCCCCTAGGTCTCTAGTTTTCAGAAATGCACAGGTTTGGTAGGTTTCCCTAGGTGACGGCTGAGCTACAGGCCAAAATCTACAGGTAGGCACTTTGCAAAAAACACCTCTGTTTTCCTTCAAAAATTTGGCTGTGTCCACATTGCGCTTTGGGGCGTTTCCTGTCGCGGGCGCTAGGCCTACCCACACAAGTGAGGTATCATATTTATCGGGAGACGTGGGGGGAACGCTGGGAGGAAGGAAATTTGTGGCTCCTCTCAGATTCCAGAACTTTCTGCCACAGAAATGTGAGGAGCATGTGTTTTTTTAGCCAAATTTTGAGGTTTGCAAAGGATTCTGGGTAACAGAACCTGTTCCGAGCCACACAAGTCACCCCATCTTGGATTCCCCTAGGTCTCTAGTTTTCAGAAATGCACAGGTTTGGTAGGTTTCCCTAGGTGGCGGCTGAGCTACAGGCCAAAATCTACAGGTAGGCACTTTGCAAAAAACACCTCTGTTTTCCTTCAAAAATTTGGCTGTGTCCACGTTGCGCTTTGGGGCGTTTCCTGTCGCGGGCGCTAGGCCTACCCACACAAGTGAGGTATCATTTTTATCGGGAGACGTGGGGGAACGCTGGGTGGAAGGAAATTCGTGCTCCTCTCAGATTCCAGAACTTTCTGCCACAGAAATGTGAGGAACATGTGTTTTTTTAGCCAAATTCTGAGGTTTGCAAAGGATTCTGGGTAACAGAACCTGATCCGAGCCACACAAGTCACCCCATCATGGATTCCCCTAGGCCTCTAGTTTTCAGAAATGCACAGTTTTGGTAGGTTTCCCTAGGTGGCGGCTGAGCTACAGGCCAAAATCTACAGGTAGGCACTTTGCAAAAAACACCTCTGTTTTCCTTCAAAAATGTGGCTGTGTCCACGTTGTGCTTTGGGGCGATTCCTGTCGCGGGCGCTAGGCCTACCCACACAAGTGAGGTATCATTTTTATCGGGAGACGTGGGGGAACGCTGGGTGGAAGGAAATTTGTGGCTCCTCTCAGATTCCAGAACTTTCTGCCACAGAAATGTGAGGAACATGTGTTTTTTTAGCCAAATTTTGAGGTTTGCAAAGGATTCTGGGTAACAGAACCTGGTCCGAGCCACACAAGTCACCCCATCTTGGATTCCCCTAGGTCTCTAGTTTTCAGAAATGCACAGGTTTGGTAGGTTTCCCTAGGTGACGGCTGAGCTACAGGCCAAAATCTACAGGTAGGCACTTTGCAAAAAACACCTCTGTTTTCCTTCAAAAATTTGGCTGTGTCCACATTGCGCTTTGGGGCGTTTCCTGTCGCGGGCGCTAGGCCTACCCACACAAGTGAGGTATCATATTTATCGGGAGACGTGGGGGAACGCTGGGAGGAAGGAAATTTGCGGCTCCTCTCAGATTCCAGAACTTTCTGACACAAAAATGTGAGGAGCATGTGTTTTTTTAGCCAAATTTTGAGGTTTGCAAAGGATTCTGGGTAACAGAACCTGTTCCGAGCCACACAAGTCACCCCATCTTGGATTCCCCTAGGTCTCTAGTTTTCAGAAATGCACAGGTTTGGTATGTTTCCCTACGTGGCGGCTGAGCTACAGGCCAAACTCTACAGGTAGGCACTTTGCAAAAAACACCTCTGTTTTCCTTCAAACATTTGGCTGTGTCCACGTTGCGCTTTGGGGCATTTCCTGTCGCGGGCGCTAGGCCTACCCACACAAGTGAGGTATCATTTTTATCGGGAGACGTGGGGGAACGCTGGGTGGAAGGAAATTTGTGGCTCCCCTCAGATTCCAGGACTTTCTGCCACAGAAATGTTAGGAACATGTGTTTTTTTAGCCAATTTTTGAGATTTGCAAAGGATTCTGGGTAACAGAACCTGGTCCGAGCCACACAAGTCACCCCATCTTGGATTCCCCTAGGTCTCTAGTTTTCAAAACTGCACAGGTTTGGTAGGTTTCCCTAGGTGGCGGCTGAGCTACAGGCCAAAATCTACAGGTAGGCACTTTGCAAAAAACACCTCTGTTTTCCTTCAAAAATTTGGCTGTGTCCACGTTACGCTTTGGGGTGTTTCCTGTCGCGGGCGTTAGGCCTACCCACACAAGTGAGGTATCATTTTTATCGGGAGACGTGGGGGAACGCTGGGTGGAAGGAAATTCGTGCTCCTCTCAGATTCCAGAACTTTCTGCCACAGAAATGTGAGGAACATGTGTTTTTTTAGCCAAATTTTGAGGTTTGCAAAGGATTCTGGGTAACAGAACCTGGTCCGAGCCACACAAGTCACCCCATCTTGGATTCCCCTAGGTCTCTAGTTTTCAGAAATGCACAGGTTTGGTAGGTTTCCCTAGGTGACGGCTGAGCTACAGGCCAAAATCTACAGGTAGGCACTTTGCAAAAAACACCTCTGTTTTCCTTCAAAAATTTGGCTGTGTCCACATTGCGCTTTGGGGCGTTTCCTGTCGCGGGCGCTAGGCCTACCCACACAAGTGAGGTATCATATTTATCGGGAGACGTGGGGGAACGCTGGGAGGAAGGAAATTTGTGGCTCCTCTCAGATTCCAGAACTTTCTGCCACAGAAATGTGAGGAGCATGTGTTTTTTTAGCCAAATTTTGAGGTTTGCAAAGGATTCTGGGTAACAGAACCTGTTCCGAGCCACACAAGTCACCCCATCTTGGATTCCCCTAGGTCTCTAGTTTTCAGAAATGCACAGGTTTGGTAGGTTTCCCTAGGTGGCGGCTGAGCTACAGGCCAAAATCTACAGGTAGGCACTTTGCAAAAAACACCTCTGTTTTCCTTCAAAAATTTGGCTGTGTCCACGTTGCGCTTTGGGGCGTTTCCTGTCGCGGGCGCTAGGCCTACCCACACAAGTGAGGTATCATTTTTATCGGGAGACGTGGGGGAACGCTGGGTGGAAGGAAATTCGTGCTCCTCTCAGATTCCAGAACTTTCTGCCACAGAAATGTGAGGAACATGTGTTTTTTTAGCCAAATTCTGAGGTTTGCAAAGGATTCTGGGTAACAGAACCTGATCCGAGCCACACAAGTCACCCCATCATGGATTCCCCTAGGCCTCTAGTTTTCAGAAATGCACAGTTTTGGTAGGTTTCCCTAGGTGGCGGCTGAGCTACAGGCCAAAATCTACAGGTAGGCACTTTGCAAAAAACACCTCTGTTTTCCTTCAAAAATGTGGCTGTGTCCACGTTGTGCTTTGGGGCGATTCCTGTCGCGGGCGCTAGGCCTACCCACACAAGTGAGGTATCATTTTTATCGGGAGACGTGGGGGAACGCTGGGTGGAAGGAAATTTGTGGCTCCTCTCAGATTCCAGAACTTTCTGCCACAGAAATGTGAGGAACATGTGTTTTTTTAGCCAAATTTTGAGGTTTGCAAAGGATTCTGGGTAACAGAACCTGGTCCGAGCCACACAAGTCACCCCATCTTGGATTCCCCTAGGTCTCTAGTTTTCAGAAATGCACAGGTTTGGTAGGTTTCCCTAGGTGACGGCTGAGCTACAGGCCAAAATCTACAGGTAGGCACTTTGCAAAAAACACCTCTGTTTTCCTTCAAAAATTTGGCTGTGTCCACATTGCGCTTTGGGGCGTTTCCTGTCGCGGGCGCTAGGCCTACCCACACAAGTGAGGTATCATATTTATCGGGAGACGTGGGGGAACGCTGGGAGGAAGGAAATTTGCGGCTCCTCTCAGATTCCAGAACTTTCTGCCACAGAAATGTGAGGAGCATGTGTTTTTTTAGCCAAATTTTGAGGTTTGCAAAGGATTCTGGGTAACAGAACCTGTTCCGAGCCACACAAGTCACCCCATCTTGGATTCCCCTAGGTCTCTAGTTTTCAGAAATGCACAGGTTTGGTAGGTTTCCCTACGTGGCGGCTGAGCTACAGGCCAAACTCTACAGGTAGGCACTTTGCAAAAAACACCTCTGTTTTCCTTCAAACATTTGGCTGTGTCCACGTTGCGCTTTGGGGCATTTCCTGTCGCGGGCGCTAGGCCTACCCACACAAGTGAGGTATCATTTTTATCGGGAGACGTGGGGGAACGCTGGGTGGAAGGAAATTTGTGGCTCCCCTCAGATTCCAGAACTTTCTGCCACAGAAATGTGAGGAACATGTGTTTTTTTAGCAAAATTTTGAGGTTTGCAAAGGATTCTGGGTAACAGAACCTGGCCCGAGCCACACAAGTCACCCCATCTTGGATTCCCCTAGGTCTCTAGTTTTCAGAAATGCACAGGTTTGGTAGGTTTCCCTAGGTGGCGGCTGAGCTACAGGCCAAACTCTACAGGTAGGCACTTTGCAAAAAACACCTCTGTTTTCCTTCAAACATTTGGCTGTGTCCACGTTGCGCTTTGGGGCATTTCCTGTCGCGGGCGCTAGGCCTACCCACACAAGTGAGGTATCATTTTTATCGGGAGACGTGGGGGAACGCTGGGTGGAAGGAAATTTGTGGCTCCCCTCAGATTCCAGAACTTTCTGCCACAGAAATGTGAGGAACATGTGTTTTTTTAGCAACATTTTGAGGTTTGCAAAGGATTCTGGGTAACAGAACCTGGTCCGAGCCACACAAGTCACCCCATCATGGATTCCCCTAGGTCTCTAGTTTTCAGAAATGCACAGTTTTGGTAGGTTTCCCTAGGTGGCGGCTGAGCTACAGGCCAAAATCTACAGGTAGGCACTTTGCAAAAAACACCTCTGTTTTCCTTCAAAAATGTGGCTGTGTCCACGTTGTGCTTTGGGGCGATTCCTGTCGCGGGCGCTAGGCCTACCCACACAAGTGAGGTATCATTTTTATCGGGAGACGTGGGGGAACGCTGGGTGGAAGGAAATTTGTGGCTCCTCTCAGATTCCAGAACTTTCTGCCACAGAAATGTGAGGAACATGTGGTTTGTTAGCCAAATTTTGAGGTTTGCAAAGGATTCTGGGTAACAGAACCTGGTCCGAGCCACACAAGTCACCCCATCTTGGATTCCCCTAGGTCTCTAGTTTTCAGAAATGCACAGGTTTGGTAGGTTTCCCTAGGTGACGGCTGAGCTACAGGCCAAAATTTACAGGTAGGCACTTTGCAAAAAACACCTCTGTTTTCCTTCAAAAATTTGGCTGTGTCCACATTGCGCTTTGGGGCGTTTCCTGTCGCGGGCGCTAGGCCTACCCACACAAGTGAGGTATCATATTTATCGGGAGACGTGGGGGAACGCTGGGAGGAAGGAAATTTGTGGCTCCTCTCAGATTCCAGAACTTTCTGCCACAGAAATGTGAGGAACATGTGTTTTTTTAGCCAAATTTTGAGGTTTGCAAAGGATTCTGGGTAACAGAACCTGGTCCGAGCCACACAAGTCACCCCATCTTGGATTCCCCTAGGTCTCTAGTTTTCAAAAATGCACAGGTTTGGTAGGTTTCCCTAGGTGGCGGCTGAGCTACAGGCCAAAATCTACAGGTAGGCACTTTGCAAAAAACACCTCTGTTTTCCTTCAAAAATTTGGCTGTGTCCACGTTGCGCTTTGGGGCGTTTCCTGTCGCGGGCGCTAGGCCTACCCACACAAGTGAGGTATCATTTTTATCGGGAGACGTGGGGGAACACTGGGTGGAAGGAAATTTGTGGCTCCTCTCAAATTCCAGAACTTTCTGCCACAGAAATGTGAGGAACATGTGGTTTGTTAGCCAAATTTTGAGGTTTGCAAAGGATTCTGGGTAACAGAACCTGGTCCGAGCCACACAAGTCACCCCATCTTGGATTCCCCTAGGTCTCTAGTTTTCAGAAATGCACAGGTTTGGTAGGTTTCCCTAGGTGGCGGCTGAGCTACAGGCCAAAATCTACAGGTAGGCACTTTGCAAAAAACACCTCTGTTTTCCTTCAAAAATTTGGCTGTGTCCACGTTGCGCTTTGGGGCGTTTTCTGTCGCGGGCGCTAGGCCTACCCACACAAGTGAGGTATCATTTTTATCGGGAGACGTGGGGGAACGCTGGGTGGAAGGAAATTTGTGGCTCCTCTCAGATTCCAGAACTTTCTGCCACAGAAATGTGAGGAACATGTGTTTTTTTAGCCAAATTTTGAGGTTTGCAAAGGATTCTGGGTAACAGAACCTGGTCCGAGCCACACAAGTCCCCCCATCTTGGATTCCCCTAGGTCTCTAGTTTTCAGAAATGCACAGGTTTGGTAGGTTTCCCTAGGTGGCGGCTGAGCTACAGGCCAAAATCTACAGGTAGGCACTTTGCAAAAAACACCTCTGTTTTCCTTAAAAAATTTGGCTGTGTCCACGTTGCGCTTTGGGGCGTTTCCTGTCGCGGGCGCTAGGCCTACCCACACAAGTGAGGTATCATTTTTATCGGGAGACTTGGGGGAACATAGAATAGCAAAACAAGTGTTATTGCCCCTTGTCTTTCTCTACATTTTTCCCTTCCAAATGTAAGACAGTGTGTAAAAAAGACGTCTATTTGAGAAATGCCCTGTAATTCACATGCTAGTATGGGCACCCCGGAATTCAGAGATGTGCAAATAACCACTGCTTCTCAACACCTTATCTTGTGCCCATTTTGGAAATACAAAGGTTTTCTTGATAGCTATTTTTTACTCTTTATATTTCAGCAAATGAATTGCTGTATACCCGGCATAGAATGAAAACCCACTGCAGGGTGCAGGTCATTTATTGGCTCTGGGTACCTAGAGTTCTTGATGAACCTACAAGCCCTATATATCCCCGCAACCAGAAGAGTCCAGCAGACGTAACGGTATATTGCTTTCAAAAATCTGACATTGCAGGAAAAAGTTACAGAGTAAAACTTAGAGAAAAATTGATGTTTTTTTCACCTCAATTTCAATATTTTTCTTTTTCAGTTGTTATTTTCTGTAGGAAACCCTTGTAGGATCTACACAAATTACCCCTTGCTGAATTCAGAATTTTGTCTACTTTTCAGAAATGTTGCGGTTTCTGGGATCCAGCGTTGGTTTCATGCCCATTTCTGTCACTGACTGGAAGGAGGCTGAAAGCACAAAAAATCGTAAAAATGGGGTATGTCCCAGTAAAATGCCAAAATTGTGTTGAAAAATTGGGTTTTCTGATTCAAGTCTGCCTGTTCCTGAAAGCTGGGAAGCTGGTGATTTTATCACCGCAAACACTTTTTTGATGCCCTTTTCAGGGAAAAAAACACAAGCCTTCTTCTGCAGCCCATTTTTCCCATTTTTTAGAAAAAAACGAAATTTTCACTGTTTTTTGGCTAATTTCTTGGCCTCCTTCTGGGGAACCCACAAAGTCTGGGTACCTCTAGAATCCCTAGGATGTTGGAAAAAAAGGACGCAAATTTGGCGTGGGTAGCTTATGTGAACAAAAAGTTAATAGGGCCTAAGCGCGAACTGCTCTAAATAGCCAAAAAAAGGCTCAGCACAGGAGTGGGAAAAGGCCTGGCAGCGAAGGGGTTAAAGCAAACTATTCAAGACTTTAGTAAAAGAACAAGGAATTTGTGAGGCTTCCCATAATTCCACTGATAAAAGAATAATCATGAAAGCAGTCCTCAGACTCTTACACTGGAGGGAAATATTTGGAGCAGTTTAACCCCTTCTGTGCCCAGGACGTAATGGTTACGTCCTGAGGCACAGTGCTGCTGTGCCCAGGACGTAACCATTACGTCCTGTGCACAGAGCCCAGAGGGAGCGCTCTCGCTCCCTCTGTGGGGTTCCCCCCCACCCCCCCAAGTCAGGGATGGAAGGGGAAGCCCTTCCCCTCCCACCCCCGACCCCCCAACCCCCCATCGCGCTGGAAGCAGAGCTTCCAGCGCGATTGAAAAAGAAATGCTTTTGCATTTCTTTTTCAATCCCATGGGGGAGGCCCCGAGAGGCTTCAAAGGGAAGGAAATGTATTTCCTTCCCTTTGAAGTCTCTCACAGGTTTCAAAAGCCGGATTGCTTGCAATCCGGCTTTTGAAACCCCACTAGACACCAGGGATTTTTTTTTTTCTTCTTGAAATTGGCAAAAGGGAGCGACCCCTTGGGCAAGGGTCGCTCCCAGGGGGGCATTTTTTTAGGAAGGCCTTTTCCCCCCCACCCCCCCAAGTCAGGGATGGAAGGGGAAGCCCTTCCCCTCCCACCCCCGACCCCCCCAACCCCCCCTGTGACGTCAGCGCGCGAGCGCGCGCTGATTAGTCACAGGGTCTCCCCCATCGCGCTGGAAGCAGAGCTTCCAGCGCGATTGAAAAAGAAATGCTTTTGCATTTCTTTTTCAATCCCATGGGGGAGGCCCCGAGAGGCTTCAAAGGGAAGGAAATGTATTTCCTTCCCTTTGAAGTCTCTCACAGGTTTCAAAAGCCGGATTGCTTGCAATCCGGCTTTTGAAACCCCACTAGACACCAGGGATTTTTTTTTTTCTTCTTGAAATTGGCAAAAGGGAGCGACCCCTTGGGCAAGGGTCGCTCCCAGGGGGGCATTTTTTTAGGAAGGCCTTTTCTGCCCCCCCTGGGGGCAGATTGGCCTATTATTAGGCCGATCTGCCCCCATGGGGGGCAGAAACCTCTAGGCACCAGGGACCATTTTTTTTTTTTCTTTTTTTTTTTGATGAATTCTTTTTTTTTAGGTGGGGAGCGATCCCTTAGGCAAGGGTCGCTCCCCTACGGGGCAATATATATTTAGGCCATTTCTGCCCCCCTTGGGGGCAGATTGACCTATTTTGATAAGGCCAATCTGCCCCCAAGGGGGGCAGAAACCATTAGACACCAGGGAGTTTTTTTTTGCGCGCGAATGTCACGCAACAAAGCGACCCCTTTGGCAAGGGTCGCTCCCAGGGGGGGCAATTTTTTGGGAAGGCCTTTTCTGCCCCCCCTGGGGGCAGATCGGCCTATTATTAGGCCGATCTGCCCCCAGGGGGGGAAGAAACCTCTAGGCGCCAGGGCAATTTTTTTTTTGTGTTTTTTTTTTTTTTTTGTTTCTTTTTTTAGAGATGGGGAGCGACCCATCAGGCAAGGGTCGCTCCCCTGGGGGGGCAAATTGTATTTAGACCATTTCTGCCCCCCTGGGGGCAGATTGGCCAATTTTAGGTCAATCTGCCCCCAAGGGGGCAGAAACCACTAGGCACCGGGGATTTGTTTTTTGGCGCCAATGTCACGCAGGGGGAGCGACCCCGTAGGCAAGGGTCGCTCCCGGGGGGGGGGGTGGGGGTTGGCGGGGCAAATTTATTTTAGGCCATTTCTGCCCCCCCGGGGGACAGATCGGCCTATTATTAGGCCGAACTGCCCCCGGGGGGGGGCAGAACACTCTAGGCGCCAGGGCAATTTTTTTTTTTTTTTTTTTTTTTGTTGTTTCTTTTTTTAGAGATGGGGAGCGACCCATCAGGCAAGGGTCGCTCCCCTGGGGGGGCAAATTGTATTTAGACCATTTCTGTCCCCCTGGGGGCAGATTGGCCAATTTTAGGTCAATCTGCCCCCAAGGGGGCAGAAACCACTAGGCACCGGGGATTTGTTTTTTGGCACCAATGTCACGCAGGGGGAGCGACCCCGTAGGCAAGGGTCGCTCCCGGGGGGGGGGGTGGGGGTTGGGGGGGGCAAATTTATTTTAGGCCATTTCTGCCCCCCCCAGGGGACAGATCGGCCTATTATTAGGCCGAACTGCCCCCGGGGGGGGGGGGCAGAACACTCTAGGCACCAGGGCAATTTTTTTTTTGTGTGTTTTTTTTTTTGTTGTTTCTTTTTTTAGAGATGGGGAGCGACCAATCAGGCAAGGGTCGCTCCCCTGGGGGGGGCAAATTGTATTTAGACCATTTCTGCCCCGGGGGGGGGGGGGGGGGGGGGGGGTTGGGGGGGCAAATTTATTTAAGGCCATTTCTGCCCCCCCGGGGGACAGATCGGCCTATTATTAGGCCGAACTGCCCCCGGGGGGGGGCAGAAACCTCTAGGCGCCAGGGGAATTTTTCTTTTTTTTCTTTTTTTTTTTTTTTTTTTAGAGATGGGGAGCGACCCATCAGGCAAAAGTCGCTCCCCTGGGGGACAAATTGTATTTAGGCCATTTCTGCCCCCCTTGGGGGCAGATTGGCTGAGTTTAGGTCAACCTGCCCCCAAGGGGGCAGAAACCACTAGGCACCGGGGATTTGTTTTTTGGGGCCAATGTCACGCAGGGGGAGCGACCCCGTAGGCAAGGGTCGCTCCCGGCGGGGGAGGGTGGGGGTTGGGGGGGCAAATTTATTTTAGGGCATTTCTGCCCCCCCCCCCCCCTGGGGCTGGCTGAGCTACAGGCCAAACACCACAGGTAGGCACCTTGCAAAAAACACCTCTGTTTTCTGTGAAAAAATATGTTGTGTCCACGTTGTGTTTTGGGCCATTTCCTTTTGTGGGCGCAAGGCCTACCCACAGAAGTGATGTACCATTTTTATCGAGAGACTTAGGGGAACGCTGGGTGGAAGGAAATTTGTGGCTCCTCTCAGATTCCAGAACTTTCTGTCACCGAAATGAGAGGAAAAAGTGTTTTTTGGGCCAAATTTGGAGGTTTGCAAAGGATTCTGGGTAACATAACCTGGTCAGAGCCCCGCAAGTCACCCCATCTTGGATTCCCCTGGGTTTCTAGTTTTCAAAAATGCACTGGTTTGCTAGGTTTCCTCAGGTGTCGGCTGAGCTACAGGCCAAAATCCACAGGTAGGCACTGCTTTTTATAAAAAAATGTGATGTGTCCACGTTGTGTTTTGGGCCCTTTCCTTTCGTGGGCGCTAGTCCTACCCACACAAGTGAGGTATCATTTTTATCGGGAGACTTGGGGGAACGCTGGGTAGAAGGAAATTTGTGGCTCCTCTCAGATTCCAGAACTTTCTGCCACAGAAATGTGAGTAACGTGTATTTTTAGCCAAATTTTGAGGTTTGCAAAGGATTCTGGGTAACAGAACCTGGTCCGAGCCCCGCAAGTCACCCCTCCTTGGATTCCCCTAGGTCTCTAGTTTTCAGAAATGCACAGGTTTGGTAGGTTTCCCTAGGTGCCGGCTGAGCTAGAGGCCAAAATCTACAGGTAGGCACTTCGCAAAAAACACCTCTGTTTTTTTCCAAAATTTAGGATGTGTCCACGTTGCGCTTTGGGGTGTTTCCTGTCGCCGGCGCTAGGCCTACCCACGCAAGTGAGGTATCATTGTTATCGGGAGACTTGGGGGGAACGCTGGGTGGAAGGAAATTTGTAGCTCCTCTCAGATTCCAGAACTTTCTGCCACAGAAATGTGAGGGACATGTGTTTTTTTAGCCAAATTTTGAGGTTTGCAAAGGATTCTGGGTAACAGAACCTGGTCCGAGCCCCACAAGTCACCCCTCCTTGGATTCCCCTAGGTCTCTAGTTTTCAGAAATGCACAGGTTTGGTAGGTTTCCCTAGGTGGCGGCTGAGCTAGAGGCCAAAATCTCCAGGTAGGCACTTTGCAAAAAACACCTCTGTTTTCTGTGATGTGTCCACGTTGTGTTTTGGGGCATATCCTGTCGCGGGCGCTAGGCCTACCCACACAAGTGAGGTATCATTTTTATCGGGAGACGTGGGGGAACGCTGGGTGGAAGGAAATTTGTGGCTCCTCTCAGATTCCAGAACTTTCTGCCACAGAAATGTGAGGAACATGTGTTTTTTTAGCCAAATTTTGAGGTTTGCAAAGGATTCTGGGTAACAGAACCTGGTCCGAGCCCCGCAAGTCACCCCTCCTTGGATTCCCCTAGGTCTCTAGTTTTCAGAAATGCACAGGTTTGGTAGGTTTCCCTAGGTGCCGGCTGAGCTAGAGGCCAAAATCTACAGGTAGGCACTTCGCAAAAAACACCTCTGTTTTTTTCCAAAATTTAGGATGTGTCCACGTTGCGCTTTGGGGTGTTTCCTGTCGCCGGCGCTAGGCCTACCCACGCAAGTGAGGTATCATTGTTATCGGGAGACTTGGGGGAACGCTGGGTGGAAGGAAATTTGTAGCTCCTCTCAGATTCCAGAACTTTCTGCCACAGAAATGTGAGGGACATGTGTTTTTTTAGCCACATTTTGAGGTTTGCAAAGGATTCTGGGTAACAGAACCTGGTCCGAGTCCCACAAGTCACCCCTCCTTGGATTCCCCTAGGTCTCTAGGTTTCAGAAATGTACAGGTTTGGTAGGTTTCCCTAGGTGGCGGCTGAGCTAGAGGCCAAAATCTCCAGGTAGTCACTTTGCTAAAAACAGCTCTGTTTTCTGTGATGTGTCCACGTTGTGTTTTGGGGCATATCCTGTCGCGGGCGCTAGGCCTACCCACACAAGTGAGGTATCATTTTGATCGGGAGACGTGGGGGGAACGCTGGGTGGAAGGAAATTTGTGGCTCCTCTCAGATTCCAGAACTTTCTGCCACAGAAATGTGAGGAACATGTGTTTTTTTAGCCAAATTTTGAGATTTGCAAAGGATTCTGGGTAACAGAACCTGGTCCGAGCCCCGCAAGTCACCCCTCCTTGGATTCCCCTAGGTCTCTAGTTTTCAGAAATGCACAGGGTTGGTAGGTTTCCCTAGGTGGCGGCTGAGCTAGAGGCCAAAATCTACAGGTAGTCACTTTGCTAAAAACAGCTCTGTTTTCTGTGATATGTCCACGTTGTGTTTTGGGGCATATCCTGTCGCGGGCGCTAGGCCTACCCACACAAGTGAGGTATCATTTTTATCGGGAGACGTGGGGGAACGCTGGGTGGAAGGAAATTTGTGGCTCCTCTCAGATTCCAGAACTTTCTGCCACAGAAATGTGGGGAACATGTGTTTTTTTAGCCAAATTTTGAGATTTGCAAAGGATTCTGGGTAACAGAACCTGGTCCGAGCCCCGCAAGTCACCCCTCCTTGGATTCCCCTAGGTCTCTAGTTTTCAGAAATGCACAGGTTTGGTAGGTTTCCCTAGGTGGCGGCTGAGCTAGAGGCCAAAATCTACAGGTAGTCACTTTGCTAAAAACAGCTCTGTTTTCTGTGATATGTCCACGTTGTGTTTTGGGGCATATCCTGTCGCGGGCGCTAGGCCTACCCACACAAGTGAGGTATCATTTTTATCGGGAGACGTGGGGGAACGCTGGGTGGAAGGAAATTTGTGGCTCCTCTCAGATTCCAGAACTTTCTGCCACAGAAATGTGAGGAACATGTGTTTTTTTAGCCAAATTTTGAGATTTGCAAAGGATTCTGGGTAACAGAACCTGGTCCGAGCCCCGCAAGTCACCCCTCCTTGGATTCCCCTAGGTCTCTAGTTTTCAGAAATGCACAGGTTTGGTAGGTTTCCCTAGGTGGCGGCTGAGCTAGAGGCCAAAATCTACAGGTAGTCACTTTGCTAAAAACAGCTCTGTTTTCTGTGATATGTCCACGTTGTGTTTTGGGGCATATCCTGTCGCGGGCGCTAGGCCTACCCACACAAGTGAGGTATCATTTTGATCGGGAGACGTGGGGGAACGCTGGGTGGAAGGAAATTTGTGGCTCCTCTCAGATTCCAGAACTTTCTGCCATAGAAATGTGAGGAACATGTGTTTTTTTAGCCAAATTTTGAGATTTGCAAAGGATTCTGGGTAACAGAACCTGGTCCGAGCCCCGCAAGTCACCCCTCCTTGGATTCCCCTAGGTCTCTAGTTTTCAGAAATGCACAGGTTTGGTAGGTTTCCCTAGGTGGCGGCTGAGCTAGAGGCCAAAATCTACAGGTAGTCACTTTGCTAAAAACAGCTCTGTTTTCTGTGATATGTCCACGTTGTGTTTTGGGGCATATCCTGTCGCGGGCGCTAGGCCTACCCACACAAGTGAGGTATCATTTTTATCGGGAGACGTGGGGGAACGCTGGGTGGAAGGAAATTTGTGGCTCCTCTCAGATTCCAGAACTTTCTGCCACAGAAATGTGAGGAACATGTGTTTTTTTAGCCAAATTTTGAGATTTGCAAAGGATTCTGGGTAACAGAACCTGGTCCGAGCCCCGCAAGTCACCCCTCCTTGGATTCCCCTAGGTCTCTAGTTTTCAGAAATGCACAGGTTTGGTAGGTTTCCCTAGGTGACGGCTGAGCTAGAGGCCAAAATCTACAGGTAGTCACTTTGCTAAAAACAGCTCTGTTTTCTGTGATGTGTCCACGTTGTGTTTTGGGGCATATCCTGTCGCGGGTGGTAGGCCTACCCACACAAGTGAGGTACCATTTTTATCGGGAGACTTGGGGGAACATAGATTAGCAAAACAAGTACTATTGCCCCTTGTCTTTCTCTACATTTTTTCCTTCCAAATATAGGAGTGTGTGTAAAAAAGACATCTATTTGAGAAATTCCCTGTAATTCACGTGCTACTATGGTCACCCCGGAATTCAGAGATGTGCAAATAACCACTGCTCCTTAACACCTTATCTTGTGCCCTTTTTGGAAATGCAAAGGTTTTCTTGATAGCAATTTTTTACTCCTTATATTTCAGCAAATGAATTGCTGTATACCCGGTATAGAATGAAAACGCACTGCAGGGTGCAGCTCATTTATTGGCTCTGGGTTCCTCGGGTTCTTGATGAACCTACAAACCCTATATATCCCCGCAACCAGAGGAGTCCAGCAGACGTAACGGTATATTGCTTTCGATAATCTGACATTGCAGGGAAAAGTTACAGAGTAAAACGTAGAGAAAAATTGATGGTTTTTTCACCTCAATTTCAATATTTTTCTTTTTCAGCTGTTATTTTCTGTAGGAAACCCTTGTAGGATCTACAGAAATGACCCCTTGCTGAATTCAGAATTTTGTCTACTTTTCAGAAATGTTTAGGTTTCTGGGATCCAGCATTGGTTTTATGACCATTCCTGTCACTGACTGGAAGGAGGCTGAAAGCACAAAAAATTGCACAAATGGGGTATGCCCCAGTAAAATGCCAAAATTGTGTTGAAAAATTGGGTTTTCTGATTCAAGTCTGCCTGTTCCTGAAAGCTGGGAAGCTGCTGAGTTTAGCACCGCAAACCCTTTGTTGATGCCATTTTCAGGGGAAAAACCACAAGCCTTCTTCTGCAGCCACTTTTTCCAATTTTTTTGAAAAAAACGAAATTTTCACTGTATTTTGGCCAATTTCTTGGCCTCCTTCAAGGGAACCCACAAAGTCTGGGTACCTCTAGAATCCCTAGGATGTTGGAAAAAAAGGACGCAAATTTGGCTTGGTTAGCTTATGTGGACAAAAAGTTATGAGGGCCTAAGCGCGAACTGCCCCAAATAGGCAAAAAAAGGCCCGGCACAGGAGGGGGAAAAGGCCTGGCAGCGAAGGGGTTAAAGGACATGCAGTTGATCATATGACGGGACTGTTTTGCAATGTGCTCTTTGATTTCCATCACATATTGGAGCTTGGGGATGTTAGTAATTAATTTGGTCTTTTAAATACAGTTTTTTTTTAGTAATAGATTGTTTTACGCCTGCTTATGATTTGCGACTTAAATCTGACCTAAAATAATTAGACCAAGCATTTATTTTTAGAAGCGATAAAAAGAAGGAAATGCCAGACGTCATCACAATGGAGTAACTTATTTATTCTCCGGAGGTCTCGAGATATTTTTTTAAAAGAAAGGTGAATTCTTCCTTTCAGAAAGAACTAAGGAAATACGTGATTTTCAATTACCAGTTGCAAGTATGTTGTTTTTATAACCAGGCACAAATCCAATTGCCTCTTTTCCGCCGAAGAGCTTCCCTTCTTAAATTGGATTAAGTGGCACTCTACCCGTTCCGGAATTGTGTCGTCGTGTAATTACCGTGGAGGAGACACTGGACCAAGCAATTTAGATTTACAGCAGAGTGGAGAAGGAGCTTCAGCTCGAGTTCGGCACTGTCTTACAGAGTAAATAACATTTAATCAAATTATAGCACTTCTGTATAAACAGATTCAGACTAGGCAATGTCTGTTGCGGGGCTCTTAGACATTGTTGAAGAGGTATCTATACCCACGGTTACTGCAATATAGGCCTCATGCTTGCTTTTGTTAACTTAGTGACATAACTTGCACTCTTTTCTGCTACAGAAGGCCACAATTTAGGTCAATTTCATTATTGCTGAATGAATGAATTCTGCTGGGAGGAGAGGAAGATTATCTGGCAGTTTTCAATGTCCAGAAAAGACCAGGTTTGTCTGACACAGAGATGTGCACATGATTATAAGTTAGAGGGTCTTTTATGCCATGAACCTTTTTGCTTTCAAGGTGAATAATTATTATTCCCGTGCTGTGAATTTGAAAAAGGTGCAAAAGTGCGTTCAAGAGCAGTCTTAAAAGTCCTCTTACACTTTTACACTTTTCTTTGTGAATCGGACCCTGAATGAATGGAAATCTTTATTTTGATTCCAAAAAATAATCAAAAAGCACAAGATCATATCATACAATAACATTCATATAGTAGAGTAAAATAACAAGCTTAAAATCCATAAATCTCCTCAATACAGGAACACCTCAGCATAAAATTTGAAAAGAAGCATCATGCTACATTTAAAAACCTCAAACAGTTACAATAAAACCCCAAAAATTATAATCTTATTCCAATAAAGTGCACTCTTTCAAAAACGGGAAACCGCTGAGGCAACAGTAAGTACATCATTTGAAAATAAAGGAAGGCAGGACGATATTGATTAAAAAAACCTTGGTTTTAAGGGTGGGCAGGAGGAACCTCCTTCTGGGTGGATCACAGTAACTGCAAAGCAGGACCAGGTGAAATGTTTATCACAAGGACAGACCTTGATCGAAGACGGCTCATATTTTCAGAGAGGGAAACGTAGAAATCCGTGGGAGAGACTACTTCTTACCAGTTTAATATGGGCTCTGCCTCATATGGCCTAACAAAAGAAAGATAGGGTTCCAGGACGGAACTAATGTTTAAAAGCAGCAAAGCCCTGGTAGAATGACTACCCAATGCCAATTTTTCTCTACCCTCTCTGGCTTGCTGAAGAAAATACTCCAAAACATGCTTTCTGTCTGACCCTTATAGCAATTCCGGGTTATAGAATAATTCAGAATGCCCCAGTGACAAAGCTATAGATCTAATGTAATTTAGCCACTGGATTTTATGGCCTTGCTCACACTCAAGGGAGTCCTCAATGACCTCCCTGTTAAGCGTTGTGAACTCCCCACTCCACACTGCAATCCACAGCATCATAGGGGCAATTTTAACATATTCGTCTTCAAAATCCAGGCCCAGCTCCTCATACATGAACAAACTTGGCCCAGCAGGGCCCACTCTCAATAATTTCCTGCAGAATTTATTTTCTTCGCGCTGAATGGCCTTACAGTTGCAATACCCCCAGATTTCTGCACCATACAATAAAACAGGTAAACACTTCAGTTTCTACAGCAACGGCAAGACAGATTTACTGCCAACCATTTGAACAAATCTTAAAATGGGATCCATATGACTGATCGAAGCGCATACAACGATTTGCAAGACATGGAGTCCAACTGCAATACTGGTCAAACGTAACCTCTAAGTAGGAAAAGGAGGACACCCTTGTCACTACCTGTGCCTTGATTGCAATGGGTCTGAGTTTTGGATTCTGCTTCTCACAAACCATGAAATGTGTTCTTGAGGTGCTTACATCCAATTCTAGGACACCCTTAAAGTCAACAAACAGATTCACTAAAGCTTTAAGCCCACTCATCATACGGGAGAGTAAAACTGCATTATCAGCATATTGTATGGAAGGCACCAAGGTGGTCTTAACCTTCAAAAAGTCTTTACCATGGGCAGCCTAGTGCGAATTCAGGCTGGTAATATATAGCAAAAATAAAATTGGCACTAGGACACACTCTTGCTTAACGCCCCCTGACAATTTAAAGGCATCAGAACACTCCCCTGCAGTACCAAACCTTACTGAAGCATTGACACTTGTATGGAGAGCCCGGAGAAAGTTGACCAAAAGGTTGAGGTAGCCCGAAACTCTCCAGAATTGACCCTAGCTTTGAACGATTGACCCTATCGAATGCGCAGCTCAAATCCACAAAGGCCAGATAGACAGCACCATTGTTAAGCACCACACATTTGCACACTAGCCGGTTAAGGCACTGTTCCATCGTCCACTTACCCTCTCTAAAACCATACTGGGCCAGGCAAAGAGCATTGTTTGCTTGAATCCACTCTTCGATGCGGAGAAGAACGATACACCCCACAAGCTTGACCGTGGAGTCAAGTAAAGAGATCGGACGGCAGCAGCCTGGATCTTGCCTACACCGCTTTTTGAATACTGGAACTATAACCGCCGACTTACATGATTTGGGGATACCAATTTGTGTGGCAACATTAGGCACATTAGTCAGTAATGGCACCCACAAATTAACATTGTCATAATACAGGTCCTTAGGGACGCCATCCCGGGCCAGGGGCTTTGTTAGACGGGCTACGAATGATAGCCTGATGTACCACCTCCAGATTAAAATGTAGGCCCATGTCTTTCTCCTCAGTCAATTGTTCCACATTATCCAAGGAGTAAACCCTCTCAAAATGGGCGACCCATTTTTGGGCAGGAATATTACACCCTACAACCTCAGGGGAAACTAAATATGTAGGTTTACCATTCACTATCTTCCAAAAACCTCTCACATCCCCCAATTTGCAAGCGTCCAATAACTGCTCCCACCTCTCTTCCTCAAGGCATTGCTTTCTATTTCTAATTATCTCCTTGTAAGGTACTCTTGCTGAACTAATATACTGCTGATACCTAGGCTTAACCTTAAGGGATTCATACAAACGCTTGATTGCAGCTCTGCAGTTTTTATTCAAACCACCCCTCTTTGGGGACCTCTAAGGGTCCAGAAATATCCAACATAATGGATCTCAGGGTACTATTCAGCGCCTGGAAATCTGCCAGAGTAGCAACTGGCGAGGCCTCGTGCAATAGAAGAGAGATTACAAAAATATTCCTGCAGCTCCCAACTATACTTACCAATAAACTAGGAATTGGGATTCTTTGCCAACTGTTCCTCCTACCCTGGTCCTTTAGGGTCAACCCGACCACTCCTGATGCCACAATCTGGGGGCCGGGAACGGCTTCAATGGCATTATGATCACTCTGCAGTGAATCATGAATCTGCCCACTAGTAAAAAGATCTCCATATCTATTGGAGGTAAAGATATAATCAATGGTAGTCCCCTTATCACGCCCTAAAAATGTAGGTTTGTATTGGTCAGGACTAGCCACCTGCTCCATCATATTATATCAGCTAGTCCACCCCAATTCATTAATCAGCTGCCCTCTGAGGTCAGGTGGTACCACATTCTGCAACCCATCTCCCAAGATTAAAGGATAAAAAATAGTGGGAATCGTACCCAATGTAGCGTTGAAGCCCTCCGCCATCAGGACACCGCCAGGCCCTATTACAGATCGTAATACGGCTGGTGGAGTCATTTTGGCAGAGCGGGGCAGGTGGTGGTACCGCCCATGCGCCTCCACCCGCCAGCACGACTATTGCAGGATTTCTGCCCAAAATGTGGCAGGAATCCTACAGTACTCATAATATGGTGGGCAGAAGACTGCCAGCACTGGCGGTCTTCTGGCACCCGCGGTTTTATTTGTCTTTCAAAAAGACCGCCAAAGTCATGATGAGGGCCATAATTATTAACCGAGTTTTGAAACGTAAATCGCTCTCGTAAGCGGTATTTGAGGAAATACACGCACTGTTCTTCATTCTATTTCTGCACCAAAAAGAAAACATTTGATAGGAGACTGTGGTGAAATGAAAATAAACCTTTTGTATTACATCGTGCTAAACTGTGCATTGTAAGGTGAAGATGCCATGTTTCAAATATAAGATGTAGGTAAAGCTGCCTTCATTGTGATAACAATGCCAATAAACTAGCAACGTATGCATGGAGCTTTGTCCATTCTAGTGTAAATTTGCTGTGTTATCCTCTAAAACTGTGAGGTTGTTTTTTTGTTTTGGAAAATACAAAAAAAAAATGGCACAAAGTTAATTTCGCAGATTTGTGATAACTTACAAGAGAACCAAAGTTCATTAATGTTGTGAACGTGTTAAATCCTATCATCTGCCTCTGCCCCTCCTCCCCTGAAAGGATGTGATGTTGTCAGATGTTGGTGCACACTAGAAGAACCATGTAAGTCTCCCCTGTTTTTTTATTTATTTTTAAGATCTTTATTTCTATTACTGTAACATCAGGGCTGTCTTGTCCTATTACCTGTATGTATACTTGTACCATGGCGCATTACATGTTTTTGACCAGTTTACATATATGTCAGCTGAGCCCACAGCTTTTTTTTTTTAAATTTTTTTTTAGTTTCGCTACTGGTGAGCTACCACTCCTCTTTTTTTTATCCCTCATCCCCACGTACCCCTCTTCGCTCGTCTTTGACGCTTATCCTCATCATTCTTTGTTTTTTCTGTCCTATTACCTATGGGGACTCCCCTTTACTTCTCTCCACTTCTCCCCATGAACACCTTTGATGAGTGTTCATCTCCTATACATCCTCGTCCGCCATGTGTTCTGACCTCTCTCTCTGTTTCTAATCTCAAGAAATGCGCTGTTCTGCAGCCATAGACCACTCAAACATATCTTTCACCCAAGCAGTTATAGTGGGGCTTCTGACTGAGAAACCGAGTCTTGCTACGTGGAATTTCGCCAACAGTAAACCCAGTGCAGCAAATGTATATTGCACTGTCCATTTTTGGGGGAGAATACCCAGCAGAGAATGTTTAAATGTCTCTATTGGTGTACTTGTTACATGTTGTAGTTTTGTCACCCCCCCCCCACACTAGCATCCTGATATTAACCTGCATGCCCAAGTCAAATACAGAAATGTAGCTTCTCTAGTCCCACATTTTGGTCATTCTGAAGGTCTATCAAAATATCATATGTAGTCTGATCAGGGTCAGTTAAGTATTGTGTAAATAAATAGTGTGTTGGCTTGAATCTGACATAACTGTCTAGCTCTTGAACATATACACAGGCTCTTTTATGTATCTGTAAGATGGGTGACTGCACCCTTTCTATCACAAAAAACAGTTAGATACTCAAGAGTTGTAAAGTCCTTTATCCGTTGCTCCAGGAAATTCTGCAGGTTGTCTCCTCTGCTATCGACAAGAACCCAACAAAACAGAGGTTATTTGGACTCAATTGTTTCTTCAAATCTTCCAGTTTGTCCTTTAGGAGGCTATCCTGCTCTGATACAGATCTCACTGGAGTTAATGAGTCAGCAACGTTCGTCGTCAGGTGCAGCAATGTCTTCTCTGTTTCCAGAGTCCTTTCATTCACCTAACAGATATCCAATCGGACCAGGATGACCTCCAGTACAACAGTGTTTGTTTTATTCTCCAATTAGATCTTACAATGCTCTTTTGCACTGAAGATTTGCGCCCTAGTTGGCTCTTATGAGGTTGGTGAGTTATGACTATTTCCCATCTTGTTTTTAGCCTTGTCACCTCTAGTGCTACCCGTGTATTGATCTATGTAGGTTTTTGTTGATATTTTTTAAGAACTCTATCTCATCCCATATTGCCAGTGAAAATGTCTAGCAGGGGTCTTTTATTTTATCACAGATGCTGGTCTGTTCTCTTGTGGTCAGGACTTCCCAACTAATAGTCTGCAGGTCTAGTTACCTTCTCACAGTCTGACCCTTTGTCTTGGGTCTCAATGTGTTTAACATCCTCCCCCAGCTTTGCCCTCTCCAGGCACTAGCCAGGCCATTCTCCTGGTGCTTGTATTTCTGTGCCGCTTGCGACTGGATATAGGGCAGCCTCTCTCTAGCAGATGATGCCTACTTGGGATCCATCCTCTGTCTGTCTGCATTTATGAGGGGGTAGGGGAAGTTGTGACCATTGTCTTTGTTCTGTTCCATTCACACTTATTACTGGGTCTGTTGTAGACTCTTTGCAGTCCGCTGAGTCTATGGCCACCTTCTTGTCTTGTCTGAAAGAGGGCCAGTGGGGTAGAGGAAGGAAATCGAAGGCCTATGTTTGAACCCTACCGCACTCATTGCATCCAGCCCTCTGCTTCACTGTTTGACTAGAGAGCATCCTTTGAGCATCCCAAGCATAGGCCCCAAGGAACCACACTTCTATACAACACATTCGCTTGACCAGGGTGGTAGGATACTTCTCAGAAGGGGGAGCACTCATATGTATGTTCCTCCAGCGTCTCTGATGTCCCTTGATCCATTCCCGTTATGCCTTCTGTGAGGCCTGGGCTGTTTGCTACGACTGCCAGTAGCTTCTAGACTTTTGTATTTCCTCAGCCGAGTGCAGGGGCACCATTTTGGATTTTCCACCACACTGCTGAGAAACGCGATCAGACTACTTTACTGTTTCTCTTCGTTGGATTTCTCAGTCTTGTAGCATTATGTTATCCGTGTTTTTATAGCACACTAATCACGAGGGAGGGTATCCAGGTGCTCTGTAATGGTTGTGAGAGGCCTGCCATGGGGGCTTACTCAAAAATCCAGGTCTTCAGCTTCTCGCAAAAGTCAAGAAGAGAGGCAGAGGTTCTGATATTTTGTGGAGGTTATTCCAAGCTTTAGTGGCCACGTACGAGAACATCCGTCCCTCTGCTCTGATTTAGTGTAAGTGTTGGGTGTGTGCTAGTGAGAGACCAACATAGCGGCGGTGTCTGGAAGGATGATGGGAGTGAATGCGGCTGTTCAGATAGACAGGGCCAGCTTGCTTTCCCTAGTGTCCTCCCCAGTTGGGTTTGAGGTTTTAGGCTCAGATCCCTCACTATGGGTGCAGGATTCCTGCAGATTATCTTGAGGGGCTGAGGAGTGGCGCTCAGACTGTGTGTTCATCTATGTTTCTTGGCCACGCACGCAGGTTGTTATTAATAGCATAAATTGATTTTTAATAAAGCATGCACTTGTCTTGGGAAAGTCATGATCATGTATTTGAACCCAGTGACAATAGGGCAGTTCGTCCACAGGTTTCATAGCTTTTAGGGGGGAGGGCTGGGGAGGAGGGTTCGTGAATACAGATTTTAAGTTGCCAACCGATTAATTTAAAAGAAAGGTGCTGTGAGTTAATCAAACAGAGCTATAAGCAAGTGAAAATTGTGCAAATATGTTAACCTCTGTGGCCCATAACTGCTTGTTAATCTATTTTGCTTAATTTATTGCTTTATTTATATTTTTTGACGTTAGCATTTTATTCTGAGTGATTTATAAGTCTGTTTGGGGTGCTGCTACCCTGGCAGTCGCACTTCCACTCATTGTGGTCTCCAGTCTGCATTGTTATGGCAAGATTTTTCTGCTCTAAGCTTCACTCTTCTGGATTTCCTTTTCTTGAGGTGCCATCCTTAATTGGCATGTTCTTGCTTTCTGGCACCCGTACTATATGCAGATTGCCAGGTTACTACATAGGGCCTGCTGCATCATGGACGCACAGCCAAAGGTGAACCTAAGGCAAGCCTGTCTGCGACCATTCACGCCTCAGCCGGGCCTAGGATGCTGCCGTGCTGCCTTTCAGGTAAGGCACAATCCCATCCTTGCGCTATGCTGTTGTCTTAACTTTAAGCTAAGAGGGCACATTTCTTTACTCTATGAAATGCCTCTCATCTGTTCTTCTGTTTCCTTCTCAGGGCAATGTATCTAACTCTTACCACAACACCATCTTAGCTAGTATACCTACACCTTTGTAGATCTGTTTCAGACTACCTATCATATGTCCTTTAATCCTGCCCTTTTCCTCAGGAGAACACTCAGATGTTTTTGTCTCTTGATAAATGCATGCTCTCTGATCAAACAAGCACTGAAATTTAGAAACCTACCTATTGTTGTCAAACCTGACATCCTGAGTATTACTGAAGATCATGCTGCTCTTGCGATTGTATTGGCTGTTTTCCCAGGCCATCTCTCCCATCACACCATTCACACTAACTGTTCAGGTGGTGGCATTGCCATCATTACAAATCCTCTAATACTATTACTAATATGGCTTAGAAGATATTTTTCCCTCGGGATTGTGAATCCCTTGCCCTGACTCTAGTCATTATACCTCATCTCTCTCTCAAATTCATATTGGTTTACAGATCCCTTGGCCTAGTGAAAAACGTTCTATTTTCTTTTCACGAAATATGTTTTTTTTACATTTCACTAAATCTAACAACCTAGTTATTTTGAGGAACTTCAATCTACGTGGTGATATTTTGGCTAACCCGCAGGTGAGAGAACTGACTAACATCTGTGATTTAGTTAAGCTTTTCCCATTAGTCCACTGTACAACTCATTTGGGAGGTCACACGCTTGATAATGGTTTTACTCCCCCGGATCTTGTCTACCTTGCCCATTTGCCCAATTTTCCTTCTACTGATCATAAAGGCATATACTTTACAATCAAAGCCCCTTTAAAAAGGCAAAAGGTCGCCACATCCTTCTCCTACCCCCAACTATCTTGCAGAACTGGGTCAGACATAATCTATCTTTAACTTTGTTGGCTTCCTAGGCACTTCTAGCCCTAAATGTTCGTGAGAAGTCAATTCGTTCTTTGATCAGTTTAATTCCTGGACTTGGAATACCCTTAAACCAATTGTTCCACTCAAACTTACACACTCCCATAGGCTTACTCCTTCAGCTCCTTGGTATATTCATGAACGCAGCACAGTCAAAAGATACTACAAAAATAGGAGTCCCTCTGTGTATTGTCCTAATGCCAAGCGGTTATGCAAACAAGAGCTGCCGATGTATAAACAACAAGTTCAAATTGCCAGAGTACACTAAGAACATATGCATATTACTTTCCACCAAAATTCAATTTTTCTATTATCATTCTTTAGCCCATCTTGACTCAATATCTATTTCTTAATCTCCTTCTAAAAGGTTTTGCTCCGCTCTCTCAGACATTTTCTGGACAAAATACTTTAAATCTAGGATGGAGCAAACGCAACAATGGGGAAGAAAATTGAGTTATTCAAGAGCAGACTACTAAAACAGAGAAAAAGCAGCTCCAATCATGGGCAGTGGGCTGACCTAGGACCAACTCTCTATTGGAAAGAGTCGGTCTGGCCAAAAGACGGCTAAAGCTATTTGTAGCTGATTCCTAATAAGCGTTGCCAGTGCCACTAGGTCGATGTCAAGCTTATGAATGAAAATGCATTTCGTATCCCTGATAGACTTAGGCACTCAATAAGTCATCACATAAGTAGTCTATCACTCATCTTTGCGTGCATAGGTCTACTCATCCATGCAGTGACTCATTTTTGCATTCACCCTCTGACACATCCATAATAAAAACACACAAAGTCAACAACGTAGATAAATTAAAAGAATACAAGCAAAGAAAACATTCTGCCATCTAAACACAGAGAGAATGAGCTTGCAGTAATGAAACTAAACATTGGAGCAGGTGTCCATCTTGCTGTGGTATTGTGCATAGTCCACCATGGTTTTAAAGCTCCAGTATGATTGTGTGCCATTTTAGAATGATAAAACTATGATTGCCAGTGGAGAACAGCATTCCATAATGGTCACTTGATCTACAGAAAGTGACCACACAGGACAAAGCATACTGTGGATGAAATGAGTGGCAAGCAAGCGACTCATTAGCATTAGAACTCCCTCTGAAGCTATGGCACCCTCTTACAAATTGTTAAAACAAAAAGAGGAATGAAAGTTGAACTATAAACTGAAAACTAAAGGACTGGCTAATCAGCCCTGACACTGAAGTACACTAATATTCAGGTGAATGTGCGCATGCTCAGAAAACGCCTTGATTCGCAGAAAAAGACAGCCAATGACTAATTTGGACTGCATCATTAACCATTGCAGTACTAAGTCATGAATAGAGGTAGTGTGTAAATGATACATAGATAGATCGATCGCAGATATATATTGATAAACGATTTAATGGGGGGCTGTTTGCAGAATTTACCTACGCCCGCATCGTGCTGCATACCTGTACCATATCTGTGCCCCTGTGGTCCTCGGGGCTGCTGTTCCTTCTGCTGGCCTCCACGTCTCCCCCCCGCCGTCGCCTGACATCGCGACCGCTGTGTGGGGGGAGCGTTTGTCGGGACAGGACGGGACTACATTATCCAGGTCCCCTTGCACCCCGGAAGCGGAACCAACGCATTTTGCGCGCCCGAAGGCGCTATTAAACTGATCCTGCCCCCGCTTCGCGGGACCGCGCCGGGCTAAGCCCGGGCAAAGGGCGGGCCGTTGTGTGGCCGTTAGGGGGCCGGAAGGGGTCGGGTTGGGCCAATTCGCTAAGCTGTTAATTGCTTCTATTTAATCTGATAACGCTTTAGTAAGCCGTATACTTGGGCTCCATTTAATTGAGTTATTGCGCCTTCTGGGTCATATACACTTGTTGTTCTGTGTTATTGCTGATATATGTAGGTGCCCTATACTTTGTTACGATATAATAGTTCTGTGTAGGGCAGGGCTATAAATACTAGACAGTCCATTGAGTATTTTATTAATACTAGTAGTGGTTGTTATATACGTGAGGGTGGTGCAGAATGGCTAAAAATATTTCCACCCTGGATAATTACTTGGTTAAAATGGTGAGCAAGATAAACATTGATAGAAGGAAATCCTTAGGGAAGGAGTCCATCTCAGAATTTTTTTCTTCTGTAGACGATGGTAGCGGTTCTATTATGGTGGATTCCCTTAATATTGAGGCTTCCCCTTTGGAAAACTCAGCCATTTTACCCTTAGTTTTAGAACCACCAATTCAAGACCCATTGGAGCCCACGAGTGAGTCCGCATTGTCTCACTCTCCTCCTAAGAGAGCTGTTAGAAAATGCAGAAAAACACAAATTAAGCGGGGGAACGTACATCTTAAACCAACGATAGAATATGGTCATAGAAGTAATGTAGCTAATAACGAGATTATAATTAATAAGGACGATGTGAATTGTGATCTCTTGGGTCACATCGCTAAGCTATTTGAGGAAAAACTAGACCATATGACTAAACCTCTTATGGAAAAAATTGAATTCTTATCTACGGAGGTATCTAGGTTGGGTGGTCTTTTAGATAAGATGTGTAAGGAACAGACTATGAAACAGTCTGAGCTACCAGTTCAATCCGGTAACTCTGCACAATTGGTTGTAGCACAGAGGTCATGTTTACCAGAATCTGGGGAGCCACCACGTATGGTGGATAGTACCTCTCATATGAAAGCAGCTGCATCTAATATCGTGAGGTACACTACTCCCGTGAACAGACCAAATCATATTAATCTTCCACCTGATTGTGAACCATATGTCATAGTCCTTTCGAATGTTCCTCCCTTAGACCCAACAGCAATGAATTTCCGTGAGGAATCACATGATTCTCTCAAACGGAAATCAGTTGCTTGGTTAAACAAAAATTGTGGTTTCCCCCCACATCTATTCGATCATATACTGTCTACTAGACGGGTACCATGGATCGGAAACACGAGGAAAAAATGTAAGGGGGATTGTGTAATTGTTAATTTTAGGCACCCTCAACATGTTGCGACTGTTCTTCTTAGAGCAGCTTCTTTGGATGTAGAGGAGTCTGACGTGGGTGTGCACCCTCTGGGTTATTTTTATAGACATTTAGCCAGTACACCAGAATTTTCTAAAAAACACAGACTCTTGACTAATAGTAGAAACACAAATTTTTATATTCCAATTGAAAATAGATTTTCGGTACGGAGTACTTTGGATGAAAACGATTGACTCCCACGAGCAGGGGAATCTATCACAGAAATGTTAGTATATACCCAGACGTGGGAGCAAAAACAGAGTATAGAATATTTAGAACCGAAACTTATAGTACCTTCGAGCCCCAGAAATTCATGGACAGTTAAATTGGTAAATAGCGTTAAATCCCCTTATTCTATTTTGAGCGAGGTAATCAGTTTGGGCGTACCTGATAAGTGCCTCACAGTGATTATGGAGGTTAATGATGATAGTAAAGACTATAATCAAGACAAAGAGTTAAATCCTTTAGTTGAACTAGAGGATGTTATAGAAAAAGATAACTTACCAATAGTATTAGATTCACCCTGTGTAAAAGGGAAAACAAATATTAGATTGATATCTTGGAATATAGCTGGCTTAGCCAGGAACCTTGAGGATGTGGTATGGTGTTCCTATATTGAGAATTACGATATCATATTCCTACAGGAAACTTGGATGGTAGAAACCCCCCATAGGTTGGGGTATAAAACATACTGTTCTTATGCTATTCCATCAACTAGAGGTAGAGCCTCAGGGGGGCTGGTTATCTGGGTTAAAGTGACTCTAGAAATAGATGTCACCCAGTTATCCTTCCCCTCTCCGGACCTACTAGGCCTTAAAATTGATATAAGAGGGAAAGAAACTATACACTTAATAAATATATATAATAGACCGTCCCCATCTAACAAGGAATCAGAGGTGGTAAAACTCTTGGATTCCTTTTTAGATTCATTAGGAGATAATGTAAAGGTGTTAGTTGGTGGGGATTTTAACTGTAAATATGAGCCTGTCTTGGGGTTGGAAAAATTACTTGATGAACAAGATGCTGCTAATGATATCTTGCCCTTAGAATCTGCAAGTTCAGCTAAAAGCACAAAAGCCGCCTTACAGATTTTACAGTTGACTGTGGTACATGATCTAAGGGCTTGTAATGGTCGATTCCGATCAGACAGACCAGCAGCTCCAACCTATTTTAAGGGAAATTCCAGGTCACATATAGATTTTGTAATGGCTACCCGGAATATATGGGACCAAATAACCGATTTTAAGATAGACCATAGGACGGAGAGTGATCATTTCCCCCTCCAACTATGGCTGGACTCTCAATTATTTATTATTAGATCCAAAGAAGAGACCTTATTAAATACCACGGTCGCGGAGCTAGAGGTAACCAATAACAGGCGTGCTCTAAGATGGCCATATATCCTGGGAACAGAAAAGACGCTGATAAATATTTACAATGTATTTACTGAGACGGTAGGAGACTTACAGTCAGCATTAGTGGGAACACATAGTGTCCTTAAGTTACATCTTAAGCTGGTGGATGCACTAACTCCACTATTGAGTAAAATTTATAAAAAAGATAGTAATAGGATAAGGAACCATTTTGAGACCGCAAACCCATGGTATAATAAAGATTGTCGAATAGCAAAATCAAGACTGATCCAGGCAGTAAAATCCGGGAACTGTTTGGATATAAAAAGCGGTAGACTAGCCTACAAAAACACTATGGCCCAAGCTAAAAAAGTATGGGATGAAAGTTTTTGGGAGGATCTCTTGAATGCAGCTAAGTTACGGGATCAGAGCATGTTCTGGAATTTAATCGCCAAGGGAAATAAGCAGGGTAGATCAACAAAGGATATTTTCCTAGATGAAAATACTTGGTGTGATCACTTCACTAAGCTCTATGCTAATAAAAAGGAGAGTTTGCCCTTCGGGGACTATGAGACAAACTTAGAAATTAGTATTGCTCCATTACCTTTTAGTTTAGAAGAAACTAATAAGGCTTTATTAGCTGTGAAAATGGGCAAAGCCCCAGGCCCTGATAAAATTCCCGGCGATCTACTAAAATATGATGTGGATGTGTGGGGGCCTTATATAAATTACCTGAGTAATTCCATTGTGGCAGGCACACCGATCCCCGGAAAGGGGCAGAAATCATAACAATCTTTAAAAAAGGTGATCGCTATGATCCAAGTAATTACCGCCCAATAAGTTTAATAGATATTTTACAAAAGATATATGCCAGACACATTTTAAATAGGCTTTTAGATTGGATTGAAGAGACTAAAATACTAACCAAATATCAGGCTGGTTTTAGAATAAAAATCAGTAGGGTTGACCAGGTGTTTAGGTTTATGTGCATCCGTTGGAAGTATATAAACATAAGGAAGGGTAGTCTCTATGTGGCATTTGTGGATCTAAGGACCGCCTTTGATCTTGTTCCGCGCAATTTGTTGTGGATTACATTAAGGAACATGGCGGTCCCTGGGGAACTACTTAAAGAACTTATCAAGCTTCACACAGGGAACTATGCAAAAATTAGATGGGGAAAAGAAGGTGAAACCTCAAGGGCCATACCTGTAGATCGTGGTGTGCGCCAAGGTTGCGTGTTAGCACCTACACTCTTCTCATTATATGTTAATGATATTCCGAGCTATTTAAGGAATTGTGTACATGACTCCCCGAAGCTAGGTGGTGAGCCGGTTACGGCATTATTATTTGCCGATGATACCATCCTTATTTCTCAAACTCCGAGAGGTTTGCAAAATTTGGTGGATTGTTTCCAGAAGTATTGTGTGGGGAAGGGGCTAGAAATAAATCCTACCAAAACTAAGTATATGTCCATAAACCCCAAGAAATCCCTCAGGAATAATCTGTCCTTGGAGAATCAAAAACTGGAACAGGTAGGGAGCTATAATTATTTGGGGTTAATGCTGGATAGTAACCTGTCCTGGAAAGGACAGATGGATAAAAGCATCTTATCCCTTAAACAAAACTCAATGCCTATTTTAAAAGTGCACGGAGCTAGTTATTCTAAAGCAATCTCACCGGCACTTGAAGTATATAAAGCGAAGGCCCAATCGGCCGCCCTTTATGGTGCTGAACTCTGGGGCTACTATTGTAACAATAACTTTGGAAAAACGGAAAGCCACTTTGTACGAAGGCTACTTAAAATACCGACAAGAACTCCTCTAGTTCCTGTTTTTCTTGATATTAACCTTAAAAGAGCAGATTATCAAGCATTATTAAGACCACTGCTGTATTGGGTTAGGTTATGGGTAACCCCGGAGTTGAGTGATTACAAGAGTGGATTGACTGAATTAACTCAGTTAGATGGTCATATGAATACCCCTTGGTTAAAATATGTATCTAAGTGGTATGAGAGATTAGGTTTATCACACCTATGGGAAGCTCCTCAGAATATGACAATATGTACCAGGAAATATGTAAAGGACACCTTTTGGTCTTATGTCAACGGAGAGCTATTGCATAGTTCATCGATTGGTATTCTGACTTTGAATTTTTTTAACATAAAAGATACACCTAATTTCGAACAATTTTTGGATGAGATCGGTCCTCCACTGGCAAAAACACTATATCTACAGTTTAGGTATGGGGTCTTACAGACTAATGCATACATATGCAATTGGGGAGGGGTAAAAGGATGTGAATTGTGCACTCTCTGTACTTTAGGGGCCAAAGAAGATGTTGTTCATCTACTCTTCTTTTGCCCAGTATACAAGAAACCAAGGGATTGTTGGATCAAACCCGTTTGTAAATATGTGGGGGTTAGATCCTACAAAGAAGCAGAGCGCATATTTCAGTCTAATACTTCACAATTAGTGGTGTTTGGCACGAGTAGATTTTTATTTAATGTGTACCTTATCAGAAAACGACTTGGTCACAAACTGTAATATTTTGTTAGGCGGTCCGCTCTTTCCCTTCCTTGTATAGGTATATGATGCACTGTTTCTTCGATCCAAGTTAATTTATTTTTTAGTTCTGGCTTTTAATTAATTTATAAATTGATATTTATATTTTTATATGCGGTATTGCTTAATCATGGAGACATCCATATATTTCTTGCCAACTGTATGTATTGTATCTTATATTTAATTGTGAAATGTATATATGTATGTTGTATTTATCTCTTGTCTTGACTTTTATGGCAATATTTGCCGAAATAAAGTTTAACGAACGAACGATAAACGATTTAATGTGTTTTTTTTTATTACAAGATCTTGACAGACAGCTAAACTTGCTAGGCCTTGCAAAGATTTTCTAGAAATAATTAAGACATCTAACCCCCAGAGTTTATCAAAGGGAGTAACCAACACCAAAATTCTTCCCTATAAACAGATGCTGTGAGATTTCTTGCAAAAAAAATACCTGGATGCAGATTTTAACATGGTGCAAAAATAATCCACCCTTAAAGGTCGACTGATTTTAACAAATGTGTTACATAGTAAATCAATCAGCCATTTGTAGAGCGCATTGCTGTTAATCCTGGGGATATCTAGGTGCTGGGGTACGATATCTCTGTGGAAGAGCCAGGTCTGGAGTCTCTTCTTGAAGTCTGTTAGTGAGGGTACAGTTCAGAGGTGAACGGGTAGGTCATCTGTAAGAAAACAGCGGCCACTGCTGCAGCTGCATCAGATTAGATTCTAGGTGTATGTGAGAGGGCCAGAAAGGAAAAGCGCAGGTGTCTGGTGCGTTGGTGGAAGTGAAGAATGTGGCTGATGTAGTCCGGTCCTTGATCATGTAGGGCTTTGTAGGCGTGCGTGAGGAGCTTGAATTGACAGCTCTTCTGGACAGGGAGCCAGTGGAGGTTTCTGAGGTGGGGTGTGATGTGGGTGTGCCCAGGAAGGTCCAGGAAGAGTCAGACGGCGGTGTTCTGTATTGCTTGGAGTCTCTTTTGGAGCTTGGACGACATGCCGGCGTAGAGAGAGTTACCGTATTCGAGGCGGCTGATAACGAGGGCCTGGGTGACAGTTTTCCTGGTGTTGGCAGGGATCCATCTGAAGATTCTACAGAGCATGTGGAGGGTGTAGAAGCAGGAGGAAGCAACTGCATTCAACTACTACTTCAGGGTCAGCTTACTGTGGAGGATGATGCCAAGGCTGTGAGCGTGGTCTGAAGGCATAGGAGTGGGTCAGAGTTTGGCTGCCCACCAGCTATGGTCCCATATGGAGTTTATTCCCAAAGATCAGGGTTTACGTTTTGTCGTAGGTGAGCTTCAGGCAGTTAGCTTTCATCCAGTCGGCTAGGGTAGTCATGGTGTTGTGGAAATTGTTCTGGTGGTGGAGGGGTCTTCAATAAGCAAGATAATCAGATAAGTATTTTCTGTGTAGGAGGTGATGTTGAGTCCGTGGGATGTAAAGCTATCGTCCAGAGGTGTCATGTAGGTACTGAACAAAGTGGGGTTGAAGGATGAACCCTGGAGTATGCCGCAAATGATGCTCTTGGGTGTGGAGGTGAAAGGGGGTAGTCGGACGTTCTGAGTGCATTCTGTGAGGAAGGAGGCGATCCATTTGAGGGTGTTGCTCTATATTCCAGTGCTGCAGAGTTTGTTGATGTGGGTGTCGTGGGAGACAGTGTCGAGTGGCTGGTACGTCGAGGAGGATCAGAGCTGCAGTTGAGTGCTCTGATGTCATCAGTGGCAGCAATGAGTGTGGTCTCGGTGCTGTGGTTGGAACGAATATCTGATTGGGAGATGTCCAGAATGTTGTCTTCTTCCACGTAGCAGCTGAGCTGCTGATAATGGCCTTCTCAAGTACTTTGGTCAAGTGCTGGTGTAGAGAGATGGGTCGGTATTTCTTAAGTTCACTGGGGTCAGCGCAGGTTTTTTTCAGGAGGGATTTAATTTCTACATGTTTGCATTTGTCTGGAACAACTGCTGATATGATGTAGGTGTCGAGGATGCTGACAAGTTCCATGCTGATGAGGCTGGTTCTGAGGTTGAACAGGTAGTGGGGGCATGGATCTGTGGGTGCCCCGGAGTGAATGGATGACATGATGGCTGAGGTGGACTTATTAGTGAACGGCACCCATGTGAAGACAATGTTGCTGGTATGCGCTTGGGGGTGGTGGGGGGGGGGGTTCAAGAGAGCTGAGGTTGGAGATAGTGGGTTGGGAGGGGTCGAAGTAAATAATCAATAAAGTAATGATTAAATAAGTAAATAAACCAGGCCATGTGCCTTTGCCATAACATCTCATAAATAAAAAGAGCAGAACTATGAGTTTTCAAATAACTTTTCCTAGTGAACCAATCAGGTAGCTGTTTTTCAAAAGGCAACCACCATGCATACAATCATAAAAGTACAAATGTATACAAAATTACAGTTGTACAAGCAAAATGCCATCTCTCTGTATATGGTCAAACAATGATTGTCACAGTGCAAGTGTTCTATGCCCGTGGTTTGTCAGCAGGGTTTACCAAAAGAAAAACCCTTGCCTAATACTATTATGTGTGAGATTCTGTATAATACAATAACAGCATACAGGCTTTAGAACGGTCGAATAACAATCTACTCTAAAAAGCCTGCTGCCTTTTACACATGCTTTTCACAATAAGCTGGTCGGGACTACCTGCTTTGTCATAATCTTTCATTACAAACTGGTTCACCAAAGGAATCCGACATAACCTTTCATCATGAACCAAAAAGGTCCATGGTCTATGACAGTGCCTTGGTTCTATAACCAACAAAGGCCTACTGAAGTAAGCATAAACTGGCAACTATTATGTAAACTGCAAACAGTTACAGAATTATAAATATGTACATTATAGTTGGCAAAACAATATACACCCCCTCTCAATAGGGCCTAACAAGAATAACCTGTGAAAATCTATTCACAGGGTTTGTCAGAGTATGTGAACAACAACAAAAACCCTTGCCTACTCTGGTAATCTGTGATTACATGTAACAAAATACTGGTCTACAGCCTGCAACACAGTATAAAAATCGGTGATTAGAGGCCTATTGGCTTTAACAAATAGTTTTCACTATAAATAAGATAGGCCTCTAGCCTTTGTCATAACTTTTCATAAAAAACTGACCAGACCTCTGGCACAACTTTTCCCAATGCACTACTCAGGCCTATAGCTGTTATTGGCTTTACACCCATAACCAACTCGGGCCTACTGTAATGAGGGTAAGCCTTTTCACTAGGTAGTCAGACATACAGTCATAAAATGTACAAGAGAACACAAACTTACAACTGTTAAAGCAAAATAATATCTGCCACAGTTTGTTATGGTGGTAACCAAAATCAGAACAGCTGCTTACTATAGTAATCTATGAGATTCCATGTAACAAAATCCTTCTCTGCGGGCTTTCATACAAGGCAAAAACAATCAACACTTAAACTGACTCATATTAGCACTTGCTTTTCACAATAAACACTTCAGCATTACTGTCTTTATTGTAACATTTCATAATAAACGGATTAGGCTTTTAGCCATGATTATTTGCTTTCCCACATATCCAACTCAGTCTTGCTGTATTAAGCATAAGCTCTGCCCCACACCAAAAAAGTGCAACGCAAGCACTCTTATCACAGGAAGCACATTAATTTGGCCCTATCAAATCCTGTACTCTGGGGAATCCACATGTGGGTGGAGTCTAAGCCATTCTCTCAGTAGTACTCTGAAAGCTCTATTTTGTTGATCAGATAAGTAGTGTCTAGTGACAGCTGTACTGTCAAGCCAGACCTGCACAGAGGAGGATGCAGGGACTGGAAAAAAACAAAGCCTTTCCTCATGACTGCCCTCCAACCATCTGTGCTGCTGCCTGAGGAAATAAATATGTAACTTATTTTCTTATCTAATACACTTAAACAGCATGACAAAGTGTGTGCCCCTGAAAGGAGGTCACGCCCCACCACATTTAAGCTTGATATTTTATGCATCCTAGTGAGCCTTCTCTAGGCAACCATGCTGCTGGCTCATGAAGCTGGATAAACAAACAAAATGTTGCCATTTACACGGAGAGGAAGGACTTTTTCTGAAAAAGTGCACAACTTCTGCTCAATTAAACATATACCTCGGTCCATCAACATGTGAGTGGAGCCAAATCTCATAATTTTAGTACTTCTGAAACTTCTTTTTAGGTTGATCACATAAGGTATTGCAACAGCTACACTATTAGCTATGCTGTCAAGCTAGACCTGATAAAAATTATAAAAACACTGAGAAATCAAACCCAGGCTGTATGACTATACCTGAATAAGAAAAACTGAGCATACAACCTAAGTCTAATTAAAAAACAGGCAAGTTCAAAGTCCTTTCCAAGTGCTGAAAAACTATGGGGCCCTGGCGCTGCAGAAATTGACTCAACACTACTCATTGGGTCGAAATCTCTGAACAGATAATGCCAGCCTGATCACTCAAGACAAATTCAAATGGACAAAGCACAAAAGCACCCTCATCACAGCACAGTGTCATTGACAAGTGAATGTCCTGTATCCCAGTCAGTGCAACAGTTTGGGCAAACAAAAATTGGCCACATACATAAGACCTCTCTTCCCCCTCCACTTTTAGGAGAGAACTGGCTCCAAGCACATACAAATGCATTGCCCTGGGGTGTGTTGCCGGGCGGCTGATGGAGTGAATTGAGGAACCTCGACGCTCTGAGGAGCCGCCCTCATCTGACCCATCCTGCTGCTGTAGGGTCCCCCACGGGCACCCAATCTGTCATATAAATTCTGCAAGACCCCCTGGAGGAAACAAACCGACGAGGGGAGGACCGACGCAGGGCCAGACAGAGTCGCCTGAGGACATCCCAGAACACCGCAAGGGCCTCAAAGATGGCGTCCGCCTCTCCCCGTCAGATCTAAGGAGAGACGGGGAATCAATAGCAAGTACCAGCGGGACCCCCGGAGTGAGCCAGGGGATGGTGCCTCGCGGAAAGAGGTATCGGCAGCGCCGGAGATGCCAGTCACCGGAATGAAGGTGAGGAGCAACGGCCAGCATCCGAGGCGGGAGCCCACGAGGGAAGAGGCACAGGCTCTCGCAAAACAGAGTGCGGTCATGCGGCGGGTGTGGACCAGTGCTCCCCACCCCTCGCTGAACACTGCATGCGCAAGGCTGCCTGCCGCCACTCTTCCCCCCCCACGAAGAAAAATAAAAAGGGTATCTTGCAATGAAGAAAGCTGGGGGGCCCTACCACAGACTGAAAGAAAACATGACCTGTAGGCTGTTGGGGTGGAGGCTCCAAGCTATGTGAGAGGGGCACCTCCCCACCAGCCAGAAAGAGACTTAAATGTTGCAAGAGGTAGAGGAGTGAAGAGAGGGGGAGCAGAGAGAATCCTGACCGACGAGTGCCTGGGTAATCACCCTAGAACCCTCGGACGGAAACGAAGCACATGTGGAACCTCCAGCTAAAAAGGGACTGTGATCTCTGGGTCACATACCTGTAGATAAAGGCAGAAGAACACATGGGACCCACAAGGACAGGAAAGGACATTCGTCGAGCAAGGGGAAGAGGCCACGCTGCAGCGGTAGGGCTATTGAGGTGAATAGGCGAAGACACCTAGAGGGAGCAGAAGAGCACTCCATTTCTAGCACAACATGACTCACAGAACCCCACAGCTATGAGAACGTTAGTAAAAAAAAAAAAGAGACGCTAGTAAAATTAAAAAAAATAAAAAGAGACGTGGCGGCACAATACCTGATGAGTGGATCCCACAGGTCTGAACTGGAAACATGGGGGAGGGGCATCCGAATTAGGAGCACATGCACCCCACTCCCATGCTTCAAGATGTGCTGCAGGCAACTGTGGCCTCTCGAGAAGCTTTGGAGCAGAAGATAGACACTATGAGTACGGACCGGGGCTTTTACGCAATTATCATACACGCCTGGTGGAATGGGTGACCGTGACAGAAAGGGAACTTTTAGAGATGACCCCTGTGGTAACTGAGGTCAGTAATAGGCTAAACGACGTGGAACGGTGACTGACAGTGCTGGAGGCTAGAGCAGAAGATGCTAAAAATAGACCCCGCTGCAATAACATGCATGGGCCTCCCGGAGAAGATAGAGAAGAATGATCTGGAGACATGGGTTGTTCAGGAGTTTGTCCCAGAAGGTCTTTCCCCACTTTTTGCTTTTGAAAGCACACATTGGTTACCGGCCAGAGCGCCCCCTGTGGAGGTGCCACCACGTATGATAGTGGCAAAACTACTACACTTTAGGTATTGTGACCTTATCCTGCGGCGAGCCCGCCAGAACGACAATCTAATGACTGAAAAACATAAAGTGGTAATCTTCCCTGACTCTTCTCAAGAAGTACAACGGGCAGCCTTCGGCACAGTGAAAAAGAATTTACAAGATGTGGGAGTGGCATATTCTATGCAGTTTCCAGCCAGACTCAGAGTGATCACGCCGACAGAAGTATAGTTCTTCCTCACTCCACCGGAGGCTTAGACCTGGGCGGAATGCCAGCCTGGACTGGGCCCTAGTGGGGAACCGCACACTGGGAAGAGGAAACGCCGTGCGCGATCCCGGAGGAGGGCAAGATCAGTGGGGAGAAGGTCCCATATAGCAGCAGAGGTACATCGGAAAATACCGAAAGCGGTTAAAGAGGTGGCTTCCATCAATGGGAAGACATCTGCAGAACGACCACTGCTACTGGCGAACACTATTGCAGGCTCATACTCGGACAGTGACTTGAATATATCACTCCCCTCTAGGGACGGTTTACCAGTGGTGACCCCCGCTCTGCTGATGATCTGATATAATATGATAAGTTGTCTATGAGAGTAATAATTAAGTGCCTGTTAGTGGGACGTGCATTCACCAGGCATCCTCCTGGGGAGCTCGGTGCAGACTTTTCTAAAAGTCTCATATATGTCCCTGTGATGGAGGAATACAGGATACTGCAAGCAAAATGATGACTGAAGCCAGGCGGGGGCTGGGCTTCTTGAGGGACAACTACTGCCTGGTTACCTCCCTGAAAGTTTTACACTGAAATAGAACTGTTGCTTAATCTGACGTTTGGATGGGGGAAATGTTTTGTCCTGTCCTGGGGAATGGGAGTTGGGCTGATATATTCAAATTTAGTTGGGGAATGTTGAAAAAGGTCGACAATACATGCTGGGCTGATGTGGGGAGTACTACGTAATCACCTATGGATCATGGAGCACAAACAAAGTTAGGAGATAATCTCCTGGAATGTCAGGGACATACATACATTATTTAAGCGATATAAGGTTTTCACATACTTACAGAGGCGGGAAGTGGATATTGCATTCCTGCAAGAAACACACATGACTGCCAAAGAGGGCGTGGCCTTGCAGAGACGATGGCAAGGGCAATTGTATTACACTAAATTTTCTGCTCATGCGCGGGGAGTACTGATACGGATTAGGGCAAGCCTGACTTTTTCACTATTGCGCATAGAGGTGGACCCAGAGGGGAGATGCGTGGCAGTGATGGATAGGCTAGATGCTCTGGACATCTCTCTGATCAACATTTATGGCCCCAATAGCCACCAGATACTCTTCCTCAACGTACTGACAACACGATTACCTTATGTATTAATGAGTAGGGTAGTTTTGGGGGGTGATTTTAACTGTATGATGGACCCAGAGATGGATCAGTCTCACCCACTCTTGCTGGACTAGCATGCCCGTAGCGCGTCAAAGGCGCTGATGGAGTGGCAGGGATGCTGGGGGCGCTCCATCCCCTAGAAAGGTAATATTCATTTTTTCCAATGATGCATGAGCTGCATGTCTGATTAGATTTTTTTCTGTGCTCCCCAGAAATTCAAATCAAGGTGGCGGGTATCGAATACCTTGCTCGCACATTATCAGATCAGAACCCGGTGCTGCTTAGAATGTCCTGGGGGAGACAGCTCGCACTGATACTGAGCTGGCGGCTTAGGTGCTGGAGGACCCCCCCTTTCGGGAAAAGATAGAACAGCAAATAGTGCATTATTTTGCTGACAGTGAGAGGGCTCGGACTCTCGAGCAGAGTGGGAAGCGCTCAAGATGGGGACTAGAGGACATTGTATTTCGAAGAGTGTTTGGGTTCGCTCCACCTTGATAAAAGACATTAGAGATGTAGAAACTAAACTACGCTCTTTGGAATCGGATAGGCCGGGCCACCCAGAATTAGAGCCATGGCTGCAGAAGGTCCGGTAACAAGTGGCGGAGCTTACAGAGCGACTCTGCTCCTTCGCTTATAAGGCTTATGCTGCACGGAAGCATAATGAAGGCGATCGGGTGGGAAAACTATTGGCTTGGCTTGCGAACCCGGCACGGAGGGGCTCCCTAATAGTGAAAAAAAATTCAAGCTCTAGGACACCTCTGGAAACTCAGGAGGAAATAAATGCCTACTTTGCTGCTTTTTATCAAACCTTATACCGTAGCAGACCCTTAGCTGACTCAACTCAACGAAGTAGATTCTTGCAAGATATCACTGTTTCTTGCCTGAGCCTTGACGAGGCAGAAGCACTGGGGGAAGGAATAACTGTGCCTGAAGTACTGGGGGCCATTGAAAGAATGGCCTGAGGCAAATTTCCAGTATCGGACGGCATGCCGATCGAATTTTAAAGTACTTACTCAACAGAGCTGGTCCCGAGACTCATGAAGATGTTTAATGAGGCGTATACACTTGGTTATCTGCCACCAACCAGCAGAGAGGCAGTGATAATCCTGCTGCTTAAACCAGGGAAAGAGGCTTCAGAAGTGGGAGCGTATTGAACGCTTTCCAAGATGAATGTCGATTACAAGACCCTGAGTGGCATTTTAGCCTCCCGACTTCTTCCGTTTATGACCAATTTTATTCACCCTGATCAAACAGGTTTTATTCCCGAATGCAGCATTGCAGCTAACATTAGACGTCTTATGGCTATACTTGCTGAAACCTCATATGACATGACAACTGCTGCTTTATTATCTTTAGATATCGAAAAGGCAGTTGATGACCTCGAGTGGGACTATCTCTATGAGGTCATGACTCATACGGGACTCGGACGGGGATTTGTGGCCTGAGCGAAGCTTTTATATACTAGGTCCACGGCCAGAGTGCAGACGGGGCAGATTATCTCAGAGAGTTTTGGGGTGGAGCGAGGCACGAGGCAGGGATGCTCACTATCCCCCTTGCTTTTCGCTATCTCCATGGAGCCCCTGGCAATGTCGGCCAGGTCGGACACTTAGTTTGAGGGACTTACAGCAGGGGAAGACATACACCGCATTGCATTATATGCTGACAATCTTACTATTTTTACGAGACACAGGGAGGGATCCGCAGGGGGCACAGTCCCTGTTAGGCTACTTTGCAGAGGTTTCAGGGCGAATTGGTCCAAAACAAAATTATTCCTTAATGAGTAAACAGATCTCGGTTGACTTGCCCAGGACTTGGAGGTGGAGCCCCATTGCTTGCCATATATGGGGGTCAAAATATACCAAACTCCTTGAGATATGTTAGAGGGTAATTATGGGCTAGGCCTTCGAAACCTGAAGACATCTATATCCTTTTGGCAGACGCTGCTGATCTCAGTGACGGGCAGTTATGAAAAAATCTGATATTCAATTGCCATACTCCTCGGGACTCCCCCTCTCGGTCATGCCGGTACTGAGAGGGGGAAGGAATTGGCACGGACTGGCGACATGGACTGCAGTAGGCATAACTAAACTTGGTGACTTATCCGAGATGGGATTCTAACCCCCTTTGAGACATTCAGTGCAGAATTTAGTCTTGCGGGAGGCCGATTTTTTAACCACGAGGCAGCGCTGACAATCATACGTAGACACTGGGAAATGTGAGATGTGGAACTGTGCACTCACGCATGCTGTTCTTATGTTCTACAAGCAACAGGGACAGTGAAAGTGATCACTTGTCTCTACCTACATTTACAAACGGAGACTCTCAGACCCATAGATGGAATACGGACCAAGTGGGAGATAGACTTGGGCGCCTCTGTATCAGAGACCGATTGGGAGGGCCTTGTAGAAAGAATACCCAGAGCCTCCACAAATGCTAGATTTAGGCTAATCAATTTCTATATCCTACACAGAGCATATTTATACCCAGAAAGGATTAATAGATATTTTAACACACAAGAAGCGGCATGCTATCGCTGCAAAGAGATGGGGGCGACCTTTATGCACATGTTGTGGACGTGTCCGGCTTTAACCCAACACTGGGTGCAGGTTGTAAAATGCCTTGCCGAAATTATCGAAAAACCGATCCTACCTACACAGGCCCATTGCTTACTGCATTGGTACCCACACACTGCTAAGAACAAAATCACCAGCAAATTAAAGGGTCAGGGTCTATTGTTGGCCAAGAGGGAAATCATGAGAAAATGGAAAAACTCCAAAGGCCCTTACCTGCCGTCCTGGGAAAAGGAATTGGAGAAATGGACAGAATGTGAAGGGACCCTTCTGCATATAGAGGCACACAAGGGAATAGGAACAATGGAGAATGCACGAGCCTGGGAACTACTGGTCATAGCCCTGAAAACCCCCCAGGAGGAATAAAGAGAGAGAAGAAAGGACTACAGGGACATAGAGAGAAGGTTGCAAAAAAACACCAGTTACACAACAGCTGCGCTGTTCACCCACATAGGCTCAAACAACATACTAGTTGCAATGCCACACCAGCGGGAGGAGAGAGGGAGGGGGAGGCTTAGTAGTTACACCCCAAGCAGTAGGTAGATATAGACGCTAAGCACCGATTTTGATACGAACTGCAGATTTTGCAAATTTACATGCATAATACTGAAATCTTGTGCTATAGCTGAAGTATACGGCGAAGACTGCATTATTAGGATCGGGGGGCAACTATTGATTGTTTGAATGATGTTATGGAAAATCTAATAAAATGTGTTTTTTTTTAAATGCATTGTCTGCCCCAGCACAGGAAAGATATTCCTGGTTACTTGTTGGAAGGGTTTAACTGGTGACTGGCATTGTTTTATTTTATTTGGGGGGTACTACTGAGATTAACCTTCACTGAGGCTGGACAGGCAAGTTGTGGGTAGAAGTACAAACATACATCATGTTTATGGAGGTAGAACAGCCGGAAAAGGTCTACAAGGATACAGCATGAGAATGCAGTAACCACAGTAGACTCAATTTTGATACCTGAAGAAGAGGCATCTCAATGTATTATTATTTAAAAAAATATATATTGATATAGGATGGGATGCGCAGGTTGTGCTAAGAAGTGCCAAAGATTTTCAGTTTATGAAGAAACTCTTGAACCATTCTGATGTGTGGTACTGAAGGAAAATTCAACTGCTGGAAATGGTTAAATGACTTGTGTGGTTGGTTTCCCAAACAGATTTGATCAGAGTACACCTGTGTACTACTTCTTATGGATATATATTGGTTACAACTGATTCGATTGGAGTCTGCTTTGCAATGACCCATCTCTTCTTAAAATGTGGTATTTAACGTATGCAGACCATTATTTATTTTTAATGAAAATATAAAATGAATACATTTTATAAAAGGGAAGCCTATGGGCATTTGGTAAGTGGCACCTCCTATGAGCAAGTAACTGACACACCCACATAAGCAAGGCAATCAAAATTACTTTAATGTCAAGAAGACTACTCTAGAGCGATGACCTGGATACTATTTTTAAGTGTAATGTATGCGGTGTTCATCTGCTGTCAGTACCTAAGACAGTACCACAATGAACAGTTAGGAATTTGTCCAAAACTATTATTCTTTTAAAAAATCACTTCCTCCAAAGTTCAAACTTCGGTTTTTGGTAACAGGGTACAAAAAGACACTCCATGATCTGCACTGAAAGTCTGAAGCAGTTGTGCTTCAAAACATACATTACGCCACAGAATGCTTGATAAAAGTAACTCCCTATCTTTCTTCTGCCGTGTAGAGTTAAAATGGAATTTAGGAACTCAACACTCATTCGGGAAGAATTTTAGTCAGGCCTATGAAATGGAAACAGTGCGTTTCCAGCCTTGATCACATACTCTAAAAATACATTGCAACTCAGTGGATAAGGTCAAAGCACGTCTCCTCTTAGATTACTTCTTGAAGCAGATACACAGCAGTTCTTTTTAGGGATGTGTTCTAGCGTCAACTTTATAGAAAAACTTAAAGGGAAATAAATACATCTGAGATGAAATTAGAGACGTAATGCAATAAATATATGACCATACATAAAATATATAAATAAATGTTAACACATACCGCATTGCTACATACATGTCTCTTTTTGTTACAGTCGCACATTCACACGTATGACCTGCTCTGACCTTTGGAGCTCATTTCAGGTTTAAGATTTCACAAAGAATCTCCGAAGCAAGTCCGGAAATGGGTAAAAGTTCTAAAGGGCATGCGGTATTATGTGGATTTTCAGGCGCAAAATTCTGTATGTGTAAATGAGATGCAAATTCACTATTAGCACTTTTTGATTGTCTCAAAAGGGGAAGAATTTCCCGTAGGGCAACCTCCTGTTACTATATTGGGAAACTCACTTACTCCAGCCTTTGACAGGGGAAGGTTTCTGTTTCTCCATGATGGGAAACGACCATGGAAGCAAACACATTTTACATTTGCGGGTGTTCACCTCATTTGGTATGGTGCCACACTCTAAAACGACTACAATCAACCCCTTAACTCTAAACAAATGAATGCAGCAATCCCGCCACACTGTCATATTTTTCACATTCATGAGTACACTTTCAAAAGTAAAATTCGACTTATTCTAATGCTGTTTATAAGGGTTTGGAATGTAAATTTGGAAAGTGTTTTTGATCCACAGATATTCACCATAATGTGCAAAATTATTTGTGATTTGGGCTATGACTGGGTTTGACCTACTAATTCAATTCTACTTATACCATTAATATTATGCATAAAATCGTGTGGGATAGTGGTGAGCCATAAGACTGAACCTACCAGTGACGTCCAGCTGAGGGAACATATGACCTTTCTTTTCAGATAGCATGCCTGTGCCCGTTGAACCTTTTAAAATCATATAGAATGGTTCGAGAAAAAAAAAATCTATTCCCACTTTCTTCTTTTAATATTTTTTTCTGCCATTCACTTTTGTACCATAACACTCAGGGATGTGGAATTTGCCAGGGACATATTGTCTGGTGTCAAGGGCAATGGGTTTTCATGTTTATTTTGTACTTGGGACAGGAAGGCCTAACCCCCTGCAGCACAAACCCTTTGGCTGTCAGTTTACAGAGAAAGGAATTATCTGCAGTTGAGGTAATGCGTGTCCATATGTTTATGCTGTTCGAATTTGTATTTATGGTTCATTAATGAAAAGTCTTAATTATTAGGGTTACCACTGTAAAAAAAACATTTTAACGTCACACTGCACTACTGACAGTGTTTCCAGTTAAAAAATATTAATAAATACACATGTTTAAAAAGTTTAACAATATGAAGCTAAGCATAATTGTAAGGAAATGCCTCCTTGGCATGGTTACCCCCTAACCTTTTGCCTTTGCTGATGCTAAGTTATGATTTGAAAGTGTGCTGGGACCCTGCTAACCAGGCCCCAGCACCAGTGTTCTTTCCCTAAACTGTACCTTTGTCTCCACAATTGGCACAACCCTGGCACTCGGGTAAGTCCCTTGTAACTGGTACCCCTGGTACCAAGGGCCCTGAGGCCGGGGAAGGTCTCTAAGGGCTGCAGCATGTCTTATGCCACCCTGGGGACCCCTCACTCAGCACATGCACACTGCCTCTCAGCTTGTGTGTGCTGGTGGGGAGAAAATGACTAAGTCGACATGGCACTCCTCTCAGATTGCCATGCCAACCTCACACTGCCTGTGGCATAGGTAAGTCACCCCTCTAGCAGGTCTTACAGCCCTAAGGCAGGGTGCACTATACCACAGGTGAGGGCATATGTGCATGAGCACTATGCCCCTACAGTGTCTAAGCAAAACCTTAGACATTGTAAGTTCAGGGTAGCCATAAGAGTATATGGTCTGGGAGTTTGTCAAACACGAACTCCACAGTTCCATAATGGCTACACTGAAAACTGGGAAGTTTGGCATCAAAAGTCTCAGCACAATAAAAGCACACTGATGCCAGTGTGTAATTTATTGTAACATACATCCAGAGGGCATCTTAGAGATGCCCCCTGAATACCTACCCGACTTCTAGTGTAGGCTCACCAGTTTCTGCCAGCCTGCCACACAACAGACATGTTGCTGGCCACATGGGGAGAGTGCCTTTGTCACTCTGTGGCCAGGAACAAAGCCTGTACTGGGTGGAGGTGCTTCTCCCCTCCCCCTTCTGGAACTGTAACACCTGGCGGTGAGCCTCAAAGGCTCACCCCTTTTGTTACAGCGCCCCAGGGCATCCCTGCTAGTGGAGATGCCCGCCCCTCCGGCCACTGCCCCTACGTTTGGCGGCAAGGCTGGAGGAGATAATGAGAAAAACAAGGAGGAGTCACCCACCAGTCAGGACAGCCCCTATGGTGTCCTGAGCTGAGGTGACCCCCTACCTTGAGAAATCCTCCATCTTGAGTTTGGAGGATTTCCCCAATAGGATTAGGGATGTACCCCCCTCCCCACAGAGAGGAGGCACAAAGAGGGTGTAGCCACCTTCAAGGACAGTAGCCATTGGCTACTGCCCTCCCTGACCTAAACATACCCCTAAATTCAGTATTGAGGGGCTTCCCAGATCCCAGGAAATCAGATTCCTGCAACCCGAAGAAACAAGAAGGACTGCTGACCTACAAGCATGCAGAGAAGGAGGAAGGCGACAACTGCTTTGCCCCCAGCCCTACCGGCCTGTCTCTAACTTCGAAAACCTGCTCGAGCGACGCATCCGACACGGACCAGCTACCTCTGAAGCCTCAGAGGACTACCCTGGACTAAAGGACCGAGAAACTCCTGTGAACAGCAGCCCTGTTCAAAACCAGCTACTTCTTTGCAACAAAGAAGCAACTTTCAAAGACTGCATGTTTCCCACCGGAGGCGTGAGACTTCACACTCTGCACCCGACACCCCCAGCTCAAGATCCAGAGAACAAACACCTCAGGGAGGACTCCCCGGCGACTGCGAGCCCGTAAGTAACCAGAGACAACCCCCCTGTGCCCCCACAGCGATGCCTGCAGACAGAATCCAGAGGTTCCCTCTGACTGCGACTGCCTGTAACAAGGGACCCGACACCTGGAACCAACACTGCACCTGCAGCCCCCAGGACCTGAAGGAACCGAACTTCAATGCAGGAGTGACCCCCAGGCGACCCTCTGCCTAGCCCAGGTGGTGGCTGTCCCGCGAAGTCCCCCCTGTGCCTGCCTGCAACGCTAGAGTGACCCTCGGGGTCCCTCCATTGTTTTTCCTACCTGAAACCTGAAGCCTGCTTTGCATACTGCACACGGCTACCCCTGCGCCGCTGAGGGTGTGTTTTGTGTGCCTACCTGTCCCCCCCCCCAGTGCTGTACAAAACCCCCCTTGTCTGCCCCCCAAGGACGCGGGTACTTACCTGCTGGCAGACTGGAACTGGAGCACCCCTGTTCTCCATAGGTGCCTATGTGTTTTAGGCACCTCTTTGACCTCTGCACCTGACCGACCCTGAGCTGCTGGTGTGGTAACTTTAGGGTTGCCTTGAACCCCCAACGGTGGCCTGCCCATGCCCCAGAACTGAGACTTGTAAGTGTTTTACTTACCTCCTAATCTAACCTTTACTTGTCTCTCCCAGGAACTGTTGATTTTTGCAGTGTCCACTTTGTAAAAATGTCAATAAGCTATTTTCAAAGACTGTGTATGATATTGCTTTTATTGAAGGTTCCTAAAGTATCTAAGCGAAGTACCTTACATTTAAAGTATTAACTGTAAACTGTAAATCTTGAACCTGTGGTTCTTAAAATAAACTAAGAAAATATATTTTTCAATATAAAAAACCTTTTGGCCTGGAGTAAGTCTTTGAGTGTGTGTTCCTCATTTATTGCCTGTGCGTGTACAACAAGTGCTTAACACTACCCTCTAATAAGCCTACTGCTCGACCACACTACAAAACAGAGCATTAGAATTATCTAATTTTGCCACTATCTTACCTCTAAGGGGAATCCTTGAGCTCTGTGCACACTATTTCTTACTTTGAAATAGTATATACAGAGCCAACTTCCTACAATAATGCTCCCAGAATGCTCTCTGATTAGATGCAAATGTTTGCAGAAGCTTGTAAGCAAGAGTGATGATTCTTTGTTTTCAAAATAAAATGTCCAGAAAAAAAATGCAGGTAGGAAGAAAAAAAAAAAAAACATTTTGCTACTATGAAATTTTAGATGCTATTTCTTTGAAGCGTCATTTAGTAAAATGTGTTGATGCATCGTAGTATTTCTAAAAAATATTCCTAATGGTAACCATTTTCAACAAGATTATGGGAAACATGAAAATAAACAAGCACTGGCAAAGCCAACCAATCCAACATATTTTGTTTTTTTTGTCTTTTGACATGGCTTTAAAAACAAACTTTATTGTTGTGGGTGCTGCTTCATTGTAACAAACACTGGCAAAAAGAAAAATTTTATTGGCCTCAAAAAGCACACATTGCCACCAGTGGCGTAACAAAGACACCACAGCCCCTCTCCTGGGGACCCCCTCAGCACAGCACCTGCTCTGAGTGAGCCTGAAGGGAGTTGGGGTGCCTCCATTTTCTTTGCAGAGCGGCCCCCCTCCAATTTAATTGTGTTACGCCACTGATTGCCACAGTAGTTCCTGGACCGAACAAAACTACTTTGTGTGCCAATATGCTCCTTGTGGAAAAGCAGAATGCGATCACCCACAGTAAAGCCCGCCAATAGATAGAGAGAGAAATAAAAGTTGAATAAAAACTAAATGTCTTTGTTAATGCCAGACCTAATTAGGGACCCAATTCTTAAAGAAAGTCACAAAATGCACCCTTGATACATATGTCTTTGAATTAGAGATTTTCATGAATTCACAAGAATTTACAGAAGTAGACCAGGAAATTACACTCCTAGAAAACAGTTGTGAACTGTTTTTAACATGAGCAAATATGCATGTGTAGATTTGCTCATGTGAAAATCGATTCAACGTTTACAAGTTCACTTTCCCTCCAACCACTTTTTCCAAACCCTGGAAGAACTTCTACTATTGTCAGGAGTACATTTTCAGCCTTTCTCATTATGTGAAAAGATCAGGGAAGAGCTGGTGAAAATCCTTAAAACATGCAAATTAGTATGTTTGCAGACTCAAAGGCATTTCAGCCCTTGACCTATTGCTTACTGCTTCCTCCAGCCCCAGTATGTAGCTCTGCGGAATGGTTGCAAAATAAGGAAATTGCTATTGTAGGGATTGAAATTGCAAGTATTCAATTCCTACTAAAGTAGTAGCCCTGGCATAATCAGAGTGTCTATTAGCAGCGCTCTTACATAATGAGATTGCTACCATAATTTGTTGCCGCACTATGGGCATCAAAGGGACAAGTAGATTTTTTTACAGGACAAGTAGATTTAAGAAGCAACCTGTCCCATGGGCAAGTAGATATTTTATTAAATTCCACACCACCGTGCACCAATGATATTCAGTCTTTGATAGAAAACTTACAATAAATCTAGTTTCTTCATGGCCTTTCTTTAGAAGAGCTTCATTTGATATAATTCACTGGCTGATGGTGTGTAATAACCAAAATCATTTTTCAATATGGCGTAACGGAGAATAGCGAAAACTAATCCTGGAACCTGTCTGTTGCAAATTTATCAATGAATTTTAATTTGACTCTTACGCATACACCGAGTGAGAAAATGTAAGAACAGAGTTTAAAACCAACAGCTAGTCCTAGCCTAGCTCACTGCTAATCCTTAAAACAATACGCTCATGTCCACAGTTAGGTCTTTAAGTCTAACAGTAAAAGTCTGATGTCCAGTCGCACATCCCTGGGGCAATATTGGTGATGTGGGGATTTGTTTGTTGTCACTGCTCCAGCCTAGATCATGGATCCAGTCTTCCACTCCAGGTGGCATCCTTTGATCCACTTCTATGGATGTGTTTTGGTACCAATAGGACAAACTTTATCACTTTGTTTTTGCCTTCAGGCATCTCTCATCATCTGCACAGAAGGCTTTTTAACAGAAGATCTTCCAGCCATGGCTATGTTTCTTATCAGTCCTCTTTTTGAGTAGCTCCTACATGATATGGGGCAGAAGCTGTGTAATGTGGAGCACTACCAAATTAAAAGTTGGAACAGAGCCTCTGTGTATAACACAATGGCAAGCAATACCAGCACACAGGTGAAACATATGCACTTTGGTGACAAATAATACATTCTATTGAAAAGCCCAAAGTTAGTGTGTGAAGAGTATGAATAATCAACAACGAAGGAGCAGGGATTTTTCCAATGATGCCCTGCAAGGGTAGCACCCTAAGTCTTATAGCACTTTGTCGTCCTACCAAATTTCGGTTCTGAAAACAATTCTGTTACCAGTCAGTGCAGCAGAGAGATCAAATGACTTGAGAAGAGCAGAAGTTAGAAACTGAAAACATACCTGCTTAAATTACACACAGTATTAACAAAATTGCCCTCAAATGTGTTTTTTTTTTTTTACATTTCTCTGTCCCTTTAATTTTTCATTGTAACATATACTTCACATTGCTTTCCCTCCTCCTCAACTCGCTGCAGTACTCTTCACGTCCTTTCTTCTGAAAGATCCCTGGTTTAAGGATACCAGTCAGGTTAAGCATGTCTTCGTTTTTAATTGTACTCTCTGTAAAAAGCCCTACCTTATGTTTTCTAAATGCACAGCATGATGAATTATATGTCGGCTACATTAGACATAGCTTTGTTAGGGTCAAATGCACAAGCGCTCAAGCCTGTTGCAATCTTTCTCTGGACTTTTAGCCACACCCACTCTTGCTATTCATTCTTTGTTGTGCTTGTTTTAAATGCTTAATTTTTATTGGTGCATTTTGTGAAATGTCCCTCCTTTGTGTGCTGAGTAACCTCCCCAAGCGATTTAACTAAGTGAACATTTCTGCTGGCCATCATACTACGTCAAGCTTTCTCCTGTTACAGAGTGTGATGGCCCCTCCTCTGGTTTCGGTTTGCCTTTCATCCCAGCCGCAATCTTTTCAAGACATTCGTGCAGGGAGCCAATAACTCTTGCGGCAGCGGTGATGCTTTGAATCGGCTTGCTTCTGTTAACTGTCTTACTTTTAATTTCCAATTTATGTGGCAAGAAAAGTCCAGTTAGGAGCTTACAACGCTAATATCTCTAACTCGAGTCCCACTGCATTGCAAATGCTTGTTTTTAAGGTTGTTCTGTGTAAAAATATAAGCATTTGGTTATTCAAATCTACACTTTGATGATACCTTATGGTTGAAAAGGCTGTGCAGGAATGTTAAAATGAAATAATTTCCTACAACCTCCTAGGCTTACAATATGCCCTGGAGGAAGGCCAATGGTTCTGATGAGTTCTCACCTGAGGGCTGACCTTGCCTCCTATGGATTGAAGCCTTCTCCCCTACAGAACACTAGTATCGTAGTGAGTTGAAATCATGCATCTCAGTAAAGCTCCTCATTCAATTTAACGAGTGCAGAATGAAGCATCCATGGGGGGGTTGGAGAGTTTCAGATGACAGCATATATGTCTAATTCTAATGCTCAGGGACACTCTTATACAACTTGGCAGCAAATACACATTGATTTAAGCATATGGAATGACCATGCCTCACCCATTCCTAAGTGGTTTGATGGAGAGTGGCCTCCCTCGTGAAAGGTTTGGAAAGAAAATTATCCAAAAAGTTCATTTTACTGAACAATTTCCCAGACAAGTTGGCTACATGGCCATAAGGTTATAGGGAGTTCCGAAGAGGAACTAAAGAATTACCCAACACTTCAGGGAGAACAAGAAGATTTATCACAAATCTGGTTGCAACTTTCTTACACTAGCTTGTTGAAAACAGTATCCACAGTTCAGCTTACATCACGATTGCCCAAAGAACCTGGCAAGGAAGCCATAGGACTTAGTAACAGAAGAGGAGCTCATGAGATACCGGCAAGCTTAATGGTTAGTCACAGTACCAGTGAACAAAAACCTGCACACCGTGTTATAACGTTAGGTGCATAGCAGGCACATATTTATGCAGGCCATATTCTACAAGAGAAGAAGTAGAGTTTACCTGATGCAACATGGCCTACTGGAAAATGGCCCTCAGAAATCCTGTGCCAGAGGAAAGAATGGGAGCTTTCAACAAGACACCAAGTAATGTGATTTTCCTTTAATTAGGTATTGCTCCAAAAGCAATTTTTCGTATCACTTTCTTTACGTGCAGCTGCTTTACATGCTCTTATTTTAACATTCCTAATATTAGTGCACAACATTACTCTGGGCTTGTTAACACTAGTCCAATGTCCGAGACTAGACATTAACATATACCATTGACCTTGAGCTCAGTCGCAAGCTTTCTCTCTTCTCTTCCTTCCACAAGCATACTGAACGTGCTTGCAGGCATCGTGCACTATTAACGGTTTTGCAGTCTTAACACTTTCAAATATGTTTGCTGTCACCGACACCCCAATGAGATACGATACACCCGTCATCGGGCCATCAAACGATGCAAAAATATATATCTCACACAATTGAGAATTAAAAACTTAGCTTTTTTCGCAATGTGGATCAGGCTGAAGGACACATTGTAATTTCTATGGATTTTAGTATCTGCGTTTGCACTTTACGCAAGGCCGTTTTAGAAAACGAATTCACCTAGGTGGCTGAATGTGGCATCCCCCTGGGTGATGCTACAGGCCCCCAAAATGTAAACCTGCAGCAGCTCAGAAGCGACGCACAATAGAGGAAAGTGGGTGCAAAAGATTAACCTGGCCTCAGGCACCAAAATAGTTTGCGATGGTCGTGACTTGGTATGTTTTTATTTTTTTGCTCTCTAAGTAAGAAAAGCAAACCAGGTGCCCCTAGGAGTGGCAGTTGTAAAGAAAGCCAAAATAACAGACTCGAGCACATTATCTCCTCTCGTCCTAGTGCCTAGAAAAGGGCAACTGTAAAAAGTCGGTCATTCAAAGATGGCTACTTTTTCAGCAAACATTTTGATTTAGTACATGCTTTTGGATTGGAAGTGTGACATTTGCTAGATGGGACAATTTATTTCTGACGTTAAATGATAACACGTTTCTGACGGAAGTCGGCCTTTAAAATGGGTCTTTAAAGGAGAAGTGTTTTTCTAGAACAGTGATGAGATTCTGTGACACTGGAAGGGTGCCAAAGAGTTGGCCGCCCAGACAGGGTAACGACTGCCCGTCCTGTTGTTCTCTACTAATCTAGAACACTTTCACATGGCCTTTCCCTGGCAAGCAGACAGCAGATGGGGTGCACCTTTGAGCCTTGTAAAAGGCCCAGTAAAAAACAAAGAGTTTTCACCTGGATCTTACTCAACAGGAAGCAGTGGCACACCAAGAAAGACTGATCGTGATGAATATGGCAACTGAGCGGTCCCTCTAGGACCTACTAAAACACATCTTTACAGAGGATCAAAGCCCCCATAAGCGTAATCTAGCGTGGATACTGAAGTGATGTACTTTCGGAGATACATAATAAAATTTGAGTTGGAGTCCTTGGGTGAAACCAAAAGTAAAGTAGGTGGGAACGTGGTAGATTTTGAAATAAACCTTAGACCCGTTTTGATAGTGATAAATTTAGCGAGCACCTTTTCATTGCGGGTGTCCTATTTAAGTAACAACCAAGGGGTGCATTGCTTACCCTTCCCAGCATTTGCAAATCTGTGCTGCCATGCATAGTTAATTGTGTTTACGTGGTTGAGTGGCTGGACATTTACAGGGCACTGCAGGTGGCCGGCCCCTCCCTCTCTGCTTGCCGGTTTTACCCGGCTGCGGTGTGGTGACTGGGCTGCAGTTTTCACGGTGCATACTACGGACTGCCCTGTACAGTGCCTGCCCAACGCTGGTTGGCTAGACTTGCTGTGATCGGCGTACTAAAATCCTACGCTGCTCTGCATATGCTGCTACTGCGGACAGTTCACCGAAAAGTATACTTTCATCGTGGTGCACTGCAGCCCAGTTTAAATAGAAGGTAAGTTAGTAACTTGCAAGTACAATAAATTCTGAAGTGTGTGCTCTTTCCCGTTCTATGCCTGTTTTCTTCTCCAGTCTCAGGCCACGGTTACGCTCTTCTGCGTCTCTTGTTCTACTACTCACCCAGCCTTCGCTATGTCCTGTGGCCGTCCTCACCCCCTTATTCAAATAGCGGTTCCCTGTCTCACTTTTGCGACACTTACCCTCCAACCCAACCGTCTTCCCGAGGGACAGCCTATTCGTTCAGAACCCTGACATACTCCTGAAACCTCCTCTATTAAGGCTGATACTATTTGCTGTATCTTCCTGACGATGTTAAATACAGCCTCACAATGTTGTTGCGCTGCCATAAAACGTCTGTCCAGTGTGTATGTCTATTACTCATAGACCTGCTCATTAGCAGTACTCACGCTTTGAGAACACGCCACAGCCAAAAGTAAATCAGATTTCATATTGTCTGTCAGGGCCGCGTCTGCGGCAGAGATAGGTACCAGCGGTTTAACCTCTGGAGGCTGCCAAGGTTTAAATACAGTCTACATTCCCGCTCACATGCACTCACAAACACACACACACCCACTCACCCACGCAAACACAACATACACACCCATTCACACTGACAAACGCCGCATACACGGATGCATTCACTCCCCCATGCGCATACATACATTCACCCCCTCTCCCTGCACTGCATACATACACACACCCTCCTCGCTGCACCGCACATACATTCACCCTCCCTCCCCCATACATTCACACACTGCTCCACCACATACATACATTCACCCCCTCCCTCCTGCACCACATACATACACCCGCTCTCCTTGTTCACTCACTCACCCCTCCCTGTCCACTTACATACACATGCATACACACACACCCCTTATATCCACTCAGTCGCTCACACCCGCACTCACCCCCTCATTCATCCACACTCACTCACCGCACCAGTGCATACAAACATTCACATACACCCACCCACCCTGCACCCCATACACGCACTCACCCACTCTCCCCATCCACTCACACAAACACTCACCCCCCTCCCTTGTCAACACACAATCACTCACACATGCAGACACGCACCCACAAACACTCACGCTCCCCCGTCCACACACATTTACTCACACACGCACCCACAAACATTTCCCCTCCCGGTCCACACACAATCACTCACACTCGCACCAGTACTTCCCCCGCATTCATGACAGAGACACACAGACATACACACACCCCCATCGGGCGTTCCACTTACTTCATCTGTCGAGGAGGTCGTCTGGGAGGAGACGGGTCCTGGCACTTCCACCGCCAGCCGAGCCTCGCCATCTGGACACAGCCACACCGTATTGCAGGTTATAATACAGTATGCAGTACTGGTGGCGGTACGGCCTCTGCACCGCCAACCGCCAGCACGACTGATCTCGGAATTCGACCCGATTTTGGGTGGAATTCAGAGATCAGTCGTATTAGGGCAGTCTTAAAACCGCCAACACTGGCGGTATTTTGGTTCGGGGGACTTCGGCGGTCTTTGGAAAAGACTGCCGAAGTTGTGATGAAGGCCTATATGTCTAACATGCTAAAGCATTTCAACTCAGTACATCTGATTATATCTCTGCATCAAGAGATATTTAATAAAAGTTTTTTAATATGAAATTAAAAACTCCCCTCACCGACTAGGAAAACAAAGCCATTAGTGGACTAAGAGGCAAAAGAGTTGTGATATGTATCCTATTTATGGTCTTGATTCTTATCATACATGGAGCTACATTATAGTCTATCACTCAAAAACACAAGGTTTTTCTACAATGCACATCCCAAATTCAGCATTTGAAGGTTCTCTCAAATGGAATGATTTAAAAGAGGTTAGGTGAAATAAAATATTTGCCTAGTATCACACAATTTCGACAAGCAGGGAGGGCAGGATATTTTCCAAGTTATCTGGTTTTAGATTGTGCCATTCATCCACTAGATGAGTATCACCATCTCCTGTTTTTCCCTCAAAGGTCACTGTTGTTTAGGTCTCGTCTGAGATAGCGCATGTACTATCACTCACAAGACATTTTGTTAGCTTATTGCTTGCACTAAACATTGTTTGCCCACTGCAGATTCTTGCCTAGTTGTCTCTGCTTGCCTCGTCTTTGTTTCTTGCCCTGCCCCATCCACCTTTGTTTTGCTTTTCCTAATCCTCTCACGACCCCCATGCACTGTGTTGCTTCTCCCATACCTCCCACCTCTTGTACGGTGTGTCACTTGACCCTTCCTTCCCACACCCCTCCTGCAGTGTGTTGCCTAAAGCCGTCCCACCCACCCCACTTTGTGTTGCTTGCTTTGTTCTCCTCCCATGGTACAATACCAACCTGTGAGTAAATCAACCAAACTATGACAACTTAAACTAACAGGGCCAGGCTGTGCCAGCTGGTGACTAAGCAGACCTTTTTGTGGAAGTATGTGACTAACAGAATTAGACTGTACAAGCCTATGAGAAACGGGGAATTCCTGTGCCAGCCACGGACAAAAGGGACCATTCTTTGCAAGCTTGTGCTCAATGATCTAAACTAGGGGTTTACAACCTTTTCTGTAATAACAGCTACTTATTTTCAAAGAAGATCCTCCCAGGCTACTAATATTATTAGTGTTGTAAAAGTGAGCACATCAGACAAGATTACATTAGTGGTCACCCCATGCAAGATTACCAGCAGTGACCACAAAAGATGCAGTCACTGCACTGCTCCCTCTGCTCCTGGCTTTGCCTTCACTCTCCACCTCCACCTATTGTGGGTGGACTACTCCAAAGGCTCTTCTGCCTTGTGCCCTTCGCAGCCAAGACTTCACAGCAGTCCAGAGAGCAACCCGGCCCGACACGAAAGAGAGGAGAAAGAGGGCAGGATACAGAAACTTCGACTGGCCCCGTAACCGGTAGTCTCGTGGCCCTGCAGCAAGTATGCAAGAAGCAAGTTGTGAGACACCCAACAACACTGCAGAGCGATCCTGCATAGATGGTGGGAGGCAGCAGGTGGTCAGGAGCTGGCAGCAAGCACCAGGTTGCAGCACGCCATGTTGCACGTAGCAACCTGATACAGCTTGTGCGCATTTCAGAAACGCCACTGTTCAATGCCCATACCTGCACCAAAATTAACTGTCATGTACCAGCAGAACTTACCAACACTTCTTCACCCTCCAAGGAGAGGAACCACAAGAATCATTTCAGAAGTTCCCGCTCACCCATCAAATCGCTCCTCGCATCCTCTTTAGACACCTATACCCAGCTCAGTCCAGTGTGATCTAGTGTGGTGTCTCCAGAGCCCTCACAATTACTTTCTCTGGATCTGAAGTAACACACCAGGAGAAGTTGGAGCCCAGGAGCATTAAGGCAGCATTAAGGGTGTGCTAGGGGTGCAGTTTTCCTAAGTGCTAGGCACTGGTGGGACCCCCCTGCCCCTGGCATAAGTGGTTAGCAGTAGACCAGCGCAGCTTGCTGGAATTGGTGGTGGCTTGCCACTCTTAACTCTTCTCCCTCTTTGCGGTACTGCTTATGTTCTGTGAACCGTGGACTAAAAAACATTGAAAATAAGAGAGCATTCTGTCCGCCCTCCTCCAACATGGGCCAGCCTCCCTCCCTGCACAAGAAACATCTGACCCTGAGAGCCTGGGGGGACTGAGTTTATGCTGTAGCTAAGGGACACCCTTGTTTATAACCCACCCAGCTTTAAGTATACTCAGCCATTAGTGTGTGAGCAATTCAGTGACTGGAATCCTCACAAGAAGCTCATCACTACTGAAAGTTTGCCTATCAAGAGCAACAGGGACCAAAGTAACTTTTGGCAAAAGAAAACAGGGGGAACTCCCCTCCCATAAACTTGGCCGTGTAGCATTATTCTTAAAATAACCTCTCTTAGGATCTAGCCAGATTATGGAGAATCAAGCTTCTCCCGTCTGCAGGAATACGAAAATACAATAAAACAAAAAAAAAAGACTCAAACTCCAGATCCTGGGTGCTGCAGTTTTCTCCTGGGATTACGAGATCCAGAAATCAGTCTGCAGTACCTCCACCCCAATCAAAATCTTGAGTTAATAATGGTCCCAAGTTCAAGAGGTCCAAGCCTCCAAAGCTGTTGGTGGAAACCTCGCTTAATAATCAGAGGAGGATGCACAATGTCTACCCTTGCTGGCTCCAAGCACCCACAAAGAAGCCATCCCGAGAGACAATCTGAAAGGGGGAACCACACCAAGTGGAGACATGACCTGTATAGACACTACGTTCAACCACCAGGCCATAAGTTTGGCAGCAGAGGACCAGCTTATAAACCTCCCTGCCCCTATCTCCAGAAATCAAAATAGTGTCCATCTCGACACTTAAGTCTCCTCAAAGGCCTGTGGTAATGAAGTACTCTCCCAGGAAATTGCTGAATCAATGATCTTTCACAGAGCCAACAGCAATGAAGCCCTGATTGATCAGGACATCAACATCACTAGCTCCCCCCGTACGTCCATTGGTGAGCCAGTCTTAGCCGCAAAATTGGAGCCACTTAATAAATGGACGGCGCACATGTCGGAAAGCACAAGGTCAAGTTAGAAGAGCATTACATCAGGGATGAGGAGATTCTCAACACAATGGACCCATTTATCTCCCATCCAAAGATCAACCTTTGTCTGATCTAACTGGAAGCCTAATGAGTTATCAGCCTCAGGCAGGCACCAATCCAATAGCCCTTGCGCCCTTATGGGTGCGATGACTTCTTAAACTGCCCGCCAAATAAGAAATGCTATTCAGAGAAACCCATCCATGATTTTAGCAGCAACAACCCAATGAATGGGGAAATTGAATGGGGAAATTAAAAACTCCCCTCACCGACTAGGAAAACAAAGCCATTAGTGGACTAAGAGGCAAAAGAGTTGTGATATGTATCCTATTTATGGTCTTGATTCTTATCATACATGGAGCTACATTATAGTCTATCACTCAAAAACACAAGGTTTTTCTACAATGCACATCCCAAATTCAGCATTTGAAGGTTCTCTCAAATGGAATGATTTAAAAGAGGTTAGGTGAAATAAAATATTTGCCTAGTATCACACAATTTCGACAAGCAGGGAGGGCAGGATATTTTCCAAGTTATCTGGTTTTAGATTGTGCCATTCATCCACTAGATGAGTATCACCATCTCCTGTTTTTCCCTCAAAGGTCACTGTTGTTTAGGTCTCGTCTGAGATAGCGCATGTACTATCACTCACAAGACATTTTGTTAGCTTATTGCTTGCACTAAACATTGTTTGCCCACTGCAGATTCTTGCCTAGTTGTCTCTGCTTGCCTCGTCTTTGTTTCTTGCCCTGCCCCATCCACCTTTGTTTTGCTTTTCCTAATCCTCTCACGACCCCCATGCACTGTGTTGCTTCTCCCATACCTCCCACCTCTTGTACGGTGTGTCACTTGACCCTTCCTTCCCACACCCCTCCTGCAGTGTGTTGCCTAAAGCCGTCCCACCCACCCCACTTTGTGTTGCTTGCTTTGTTCTCCTCCCATGGTACAATACCAACCTGTGAGTAAATCAACCAAACTATGACAACTTAAACTAACAGGGCCAGGCTGTGCCAGCTGGTGACTAAGCAGACCTTTTTGTGGAAGTATGTGACTAACAGAATTAGACTGTACAAGCCTATGAGAAACGGGGAATTCCTGTGCCAGCCACGGACAAAAGGGACCATTCTTTGCAAGCTTGTGCTCAATGATCTAAACTAGGGGTTTACAACCTTTTCTGTAATAACAGCTACTTATTTTCAAAGAAGATCCTCCCAGGCTACTAATATTATTAGTGTTGTAAAAGTGAGCACATCAGACAAGATTACATTAGTGGTCACCCCATGCAAGATTACCAGCAGTGACCACAAAAGATGCAGTCACTGCACTGCTCCCTCTGCTCCTGGCTTTGCCTTCACTCTCCACCTCCACCTATTGTGGGTGGACTACTCCAAAGGCTCTTCTGCCTTGTGCCCTTCGCAGCCAAGACTTCACAGCAGTCCAGAGAGCAACCCGGCCCGACACGAAAGAGAGGAGAAAGAGGGCAGGATACAGAAACTTCGACTGGCCCCGTAACCGGTAGTCTCGTGGCCCTGCAGCAAGTATGCAAGAAGCAAGTTGTGAGACACCCAACAACACTGCAGAGCGATCCTGCATAGATGGTGGGAGGCAGCAGGTGGTCAGGAGCTGGCAGCAAGCACCAGGTTGCAGCACGCCATGTTGCACGTAGCAACCTGATACAGCTTGTGCGCATTTCAGAAACGCCACTGTTCAATGCCCATACCTGCACCAAAATTAACTGTCATGTACCAGCAGAACTTACCAACACTTCTTCACCCTCCAAGGAGAGGAACCACAAGAATCATTTCAGAAGTTCCCGCTCACCCATCAAATCGCTCCTCGCATCCTCTTTAGACACCTATACCCAGCTCAGTCCAGTGTGATCTAGTGTGGTGTCTCCAGAGCCCTCACAATTACTTTCTCTGGATCTGAAGTAACACACCAGGAGAAGTTGGAGCCCAGGAGCATTAAGGCAGCATTAAGGGTGTGCTAGGGGTGCAGTTTTCCTAAGTGCTAGGCACTGGTGGGACCCCCCTGCCCCTGGCATAAGTGGTTAGCAGTAGACCAGCGCAGCTTGCTGGAATTGGTGGTGGCTTGCCACTCTTAACTCTTCTCCCTCTTTGCGGTACTGCTTATGTTCTGTGAACCGTGGACTAAAAAACATTGAAAATAAGAGAGCATTCTGTCCGCCCTCCTCCAACATGGGCCAGCCTCCCTCCCTGCACAAGAAACATCTGACCCTGAGAGCCTGGGGGGACTGAGTTTATGCTGTAGCTAAGGGACACCCTTGTTTATAACCCACCCAGCTTTAAGTATACTCAGCCATTAGTGTGTGAGCAATTCAGTGACTGGAATCCTCACAAGAAGCTCATCACTACTGAAAGTTTGCCTATCAAGAGCAACAGGGACCAAAGTAACTTTTGGCAAAAGAAAACAGGGGGAACTCCCCTCCCATAAACTTGGCCGTGTAGCATTATTCTTAAAATAACCTCTCTTAGGATCTAGCCAGATTATGGAGAATCAAGCTTCTCCCGTCTGCAGGAATACGAAAATACAATAAAACAAAAAAAAAAGACTCAAACTCCAGATCCTGGGTGCTGCAGTTTTCTCCTGGGATTACGAGATCCAGAAATCAGTCTGCAGTACCTCCACCCCAATCAAAATCTTGAGTTAATAATGGTCCCAAGTTCAAGAGGTCCAAGCCTCCAAAGCTGTTGGTGGAAACCTCGCTTAATAATCAGAGGAGGATGCACAATGTCTACCCTTGCTGGCTCCAAGCACCCACAAAGAAGCCATCCCGAGAGACAATCTGAAAGGGGGAACCACACCAAGTGGAGACATGACCTGTATAGACACTACGTTCAACCACCAGGCCATAAGTTTGGCAGCAGAGGACCAGCTTATAAACCTCCCTGCCCCTATCTCCAGAAATCAAAATAGTGTCCATCTCGACACTTAAGTCTCCTCAAAGGCCTGTGGTAATGAAGTACTCTCCCAGGAAATTGCTGAATCAATGATCTTTCACAGAGCCAACAGCAATGAAGCCCTGATTGATCAGGACATCAACATCACTAGCTCCCCCCGTACGTCCATTGGTGAGCCAGTCTTAGCCGCAAAATTGGAGCCACTTAATAAATGGACGGCGCACATGTCGGAAAGCACAAGGTCAAGTTAGAAGAGCATTACATCAGGGATGAGGAGATTCTCAACACAATGGACCCATTTATCTCCCATCCAAAGATCAACCTTTGTCTGATCTAACTGGAAGCCTAATGAGTTATCAGCCTCAGGCAGGCACCAATCCAATAGCCCTTGCGCCCTTATGGGTGCGATGACTTCTTAAACTGCCCGCCAAATAAGAAATGCTATTCAGAGAAACCCATCCATGATTTTAGCAGCAACAACCCAATGAATGTAGGTGCAATAGAAGAGGAAAATGCATTGAGCTGGTGTCTGCTATAGATAATACACTGACAACCATGAGCCGGACAGCTATAATGCATGCCAATAATTTAGGCACACAAATACTAATTCTACAGTCACTGACAAACTACGTTAAAAGCTTTGACACTTGATTAGATTAATTAAATGCTCTCATTGAGAAAGCTCAGCAACTGGCAGATAAAACCACCAACTTACGTTATTGCTCACTTCTTTTAGAGAAGATTTAGGCGGTCATTATGAACATGGTGGGATGCACCACCGCCGACCATGCTGACGGTCAACAGAAGATCGCCAGCGGCAGTGGTAGGCATCCAGTCATATTCCGACGCATGGAGCCTCACCGACATTGATGGCGGTGAGGCCCGCCATGCGCCATGCTGGTGGTCGGTGGCAGGGGTGGATGCTGCTCCACCCTCACGTCAGTCCATACAGTGCCACACCTAATATGATGCAGTTCTAGGCGTGGTGGTGTATGGAGGTGCGGCGGAGCAGCATCCAAAGAGCCTGTTCGCTCCCGGAGCAGTGCAACGGAACAGGTAAGTGCTGCCCGAGAGGGAAGGGGGAGGAGTGCATGGGGGTGTGCAGGAGTATTTGTGAAGGGGGGGGATGTGGGTCTGCGTGTATGAATGTGTGTGTGTGCGCATGTAGGTGTATGGGTGCATGAGGATGTGGGGGGGTTGGGGCTTGGGGGTCCTGTATGTAGGGGGGGATCCAAATCCCTAGTGGAAATGGGATAACAATCCCACCGCCGGGTCGAATGTGCCTACCGTCGGCTCGGCGGTCGTTTCTGGGCTGGCGGTGGGTGGTATTACTGTGTTCAGAATAAGGCGGTGTGGACCGCCATGCCGTTGGCGGTAATGAGCGCCACTGCCGGCGTGGCGTTAATTACTGCCATGTTCATAATGGCCACCTTAGTCTCTACCAGGGATAATGTCTGACCTAGTAAAAGAGTGCAAAGACTAAATCTGGAAATACTGGACACCAATGGGCAGGTAGTAACCTACCTAAGCACAGACTTTTTATCTGATCTGGCGCCTAAAGTACACCTACTCATAGAGGGTGAAGGCAATTTCGCAGTTAACGATTCATCAAGTTCGATTAGTGGTGAACCACCCAAGAACAAGCTCTTGAAGAACAGAAAGCATCTGAGGAACTTAAACAAAAAAACACCAGACAAAATTAGATTAAAAAAATTACCCTATATTCGAAAACACACTACAGCGGAACAAGACAATGAATACAACCCCAATGAAGGAGAAGTTATTGGCCAAGGCCAACTCTTCACCAAGTGGACGTCATCCTCCTTTTGAGAACCCTAAAACACCCCACAGCAGTGGAACAATTATTTTCACAGAGAACTCGGACCAGGGCAATGAGGCAAACTAATATTCAGTTAGCATTCCAAAAATGACAACAACTATTGAGGCACAAACTGAGGAAACCACTGTCAGCTCATGCATTTTGGCCTCTGGAGCCAAGATCAATCGTAGAAATACGAAAAAGGCTAAACAAAAATGGAAAGGGGAAATTTCTCCCGCAATGCATAATGGAAGCTTACAGCATGGATCAGTTGTCTCACTGCATTCATTCTACGAAAATGGACTGTGTGGATCGAAATTCTTTCCACACTGCCTGCATTAAGAATACTTCACAATGAACACTCTGCCTGCATTAATACTTCACAATGGCCACTCAATCTCCCCATCAAATATAAATTAATTTATTAATTCCAACAATTTGGATCCTAGAGCTAGACATGGTGGGACTGACAGATTGGGCTCCAACCCCCCCCGCCTGCAAACGCTTACCAGCACTTTGTCATGGATGCAGAAATCCCTGACCGTACTTCCTTCCGCCAATCTGTGTGCGCAAGAGCATGGTCAAATTTGGAGCAAGTTTTGATACTGCAACGTTCCAACAAAGCAAGACTCTGATCATCAGGCAGTAGAGAGCCTCGAGGCGACTCTTATATTCCACATAGAAAATAACTCACATGGCCACAAAGATATTTTGAAGATACAACTTACTCAAATTTCTTTCAGCCCTTTCTAGCCTGGATACCCCTGAATCTAAAAATCTGGACTACATCACATTTATCTCAGGGGCCAAGGATTGCCCATTCGAGGCAACAAAGTGTTGTTTCAAGAAGCTGAAAAAGTAAGACGCGTGGAGAGCCACTCCAAAATACTGTCAGAATGAGGGAATTCGGCATTAGCAGAGTGACAAAACCAAAATATCCATGTCTTCTGGCCACAACCAGTCAGCAACATCGGCAGTGTCCTTTGCTGTCTTAAGGGCCCACAGAACCCAAGTTCTGGATGCGAGACAATTTTCATCAAGGTGTATGTTGCCAGCGTGCTGGTTGGCTCCCAGCTCATACTGAAAGCTACAAATGACCATAATAACCAATGAAACGTTACCCCCAATAACATCATCTCCTCCACTTACAATCGTGTACTGCAACTTTGCTCATGGACTACCCAAGGCCTAAATAACCTCATGGCCAACACTGATGCAATGGAGGGAAATGTGTAAAAAAGACAGTTTGTTTGCAAGAAACGTGGAGGTTGGTTACAACATCATGGCAGGATCACTTCAATTTTTTTTTTTTTTTTACAGCAGCTGAACTTTCTGTCAAAACGGGTCATTCTTCTAGGGGAGTTTCCAATTTGGTACATAAATCCCTGGTGCTCAAGTTACTAGAGCTTGCAAGTGACTTGGGTGGCATATATCTGTGTGAAAGCAACAGCTGCAAACAAAGCGCATTGTAGGAATACACCTCCAATTGTTAGAAGTATTTATATATACCCTAAACAGCCCAAGAAAAAAATAGTCACAAGAGAAATTTTAAACATGATTAAAAACCTACGGTAATGGGGGCGTGGTCTGGCCACGGGGAAAATGGCAGCCTGATTGCCGAGCTCCGCGGACCGGTGCGTGCTGGGGGGGGTGGCGGGACAGACGGGCCACTGGGGGAGCCTCACCCCTCCCTCCTATCCCTCCCCCCCCCCAAGACTACACGGGCCACCACCCGCCGAGACCAGGGGCATTCGGCAGCCCTGCAGCATCACAGAGAAGCCCGCAGCTTGCAAAGAGGAAGCAGCCGCGGGCTCGATTTTCAATCCCTGAATCAGCGATCACAGCTACATGAACTTACAGAGGCCTGACAGGGAGGCCTCGCATGCGATTACCGCGATTGTCCTTGTAACTTTCTCTCCTCCTTTATCTTAGCTTCTTTCTTTACTCTCTCCTCTTTCCCCCTCCTTTTTCCTTCTTTCTCTTCTTTGACTGGTTTCTATCTCGTGCGACCGCAGATCCCTTCCCTGCCTTCCCCCCTCACTCCTCTTTCCTCTTTGCCACCTACTTCAACATAGATAGTACGAATCACCACTGCGCACTTTTAGACCCGGTAGTACCTATCTTACCTTCGCAGATCCCTACGACAGTTCCGGGAATGGGAAGTGCCCTGCCATTGACGACAGTATCGTGGAATGTTCATGGCCTCACACACTATATCAAAAGAAAGAAGGTCCTCTCCTATTTACAATCCAAACGTACAGATATGGCCCTCTTGCAAGAAACACATCTATCATCCTTGGAACCTGAAAAACTGCGCCACGACTGGGTAGACTGAGTGCTCTAAAGTGGTAGTCCACGGCCCACGTGCGGAGGCTCGGGCTCCACATGCAAATGTGGGGGTCGCAATTCTTCTTTGCGTTCCTTACAGCTTAAGGTGCTCAAGTTGTGGTCCGACCTGGATGCTCGACATATTCTTACCAAACTCATACTCCGAGATTGTACACTCTGCATTGGGTCTGTGTACGCCCCTATGGGCTCAAAGCATTCATTCTTTCTACGTTTAAACCGTCTCTTGACGGAGATCGGAGCCTCCCAATACCTCCTAGGTGGAGACTGGAACCTAGCTCGTGACCCGGATCTTGACAGAACAGGCAGAGTGGATATCCTCAACAACGCGGACAGAGCACTCTGGGGAGATGTAATATCGGACCATGGGATGGCAGATCACTGGCGCCTTTCATATCCGCTCGACCGGGAGTACACCTTTATATCCCTCGTTCAAGGGACACAGTCCCGGCGGTTGGACCACTTTCTCCTCACTCAAACTGGTTCCCATGGTCAGAGAATCCCGGAAACTGGAAGCAGCACTCTCCGATCATGCCCCGGTTTGTTTGGCGCTAGACTTCGGCCTTGCTTCTCCAGGCCGCAAGCTATGGCACCTAAGCGCTATTGTATGCCACAGGGTAAGGATCAACTATGTGCCCACATCTCTGCCTACATAACAAACAATAAAGGCTCGATCTCTCCTCCTCAGGTCTTCTGGGCTAGGGTGAAGGCGAAAATAAGAGAACAACTTATGAGGGTCACAGCCCTCGCTAGTGCCCATAGACGCTCTCGGCAACAAGAATTGGAGGGACTTATAGCAACATGCTCCCACGACTAACTGCGACTCCCTCCCCGGCCATGCGCTGTCGTCTCGAAAAGGAGAAGATGGAGCTCAATGTTCTATATACCTCCCAGGCAGAGTACTTTCTGCAGAGGATGAAGGGTAGACACTACGAGCAGGGCGAAAAGGCAGGCCAACTGCTAGCAGCCCAACTACGTCAGCGAGAGGCAGCTCTTGCCACCCCTGCCATTCGGGATATTGATGGAACGCTCCTCACACACCCACAGGATATAGCTGGTGCATTTGGGCGCTTCTATCGGACCCTTTATACCCCTGAAAACGGAAGTGGACCACAACAGACTTGCTGTGTTTTTTTAGGAGGCCCAGGAACCTAGTCTCACCGCAGAGGGCAGAGGGCTACTGGGGGAAGAGAGATAAGCAAGGAGGAGATAAGGTAAGCCATATCCACCTTACCTTACCACAAGTCTCCTGGGGAGGACGGATTCCCAGCGGAATATTACAAATCGATGGGAGTGGAAACGGTGGTCTCCCTCTATGAAGCCTTCTGGGTTGCAGAAAGTACAGGCTCTCTGAACCCTATTTCTAACAGGGTGTCCATAGCGGTCCTCCCGAAACCAGGCCCTTTATTGTACGACAGCTATTGCCCATTTTCCTCCTCAACGGGGATGTCAAGATACTGACTAGCGTCTTGGCGGCCCGCCCCAAAAAGGTCATTCCATCCCTTATCCATCACACGCAGGTGGGCTTTGTACCTGGACGGTCCTCTAAGAACCACTTTAGCACATGCACTCTGGGCCACCAGAGACTCTAGAGAAGAGGCCGTGGCTCTCTCCTTTGATGCTGAGAAAGTCTTCAATAGGATCAAATGGTGGTATCTCTTTGAGACCCTGAAATGCTTTGGTCTGGGAGAGGGGTTCATTAACAAAGTCCGTTGGCTGTACGACTCACCCACGGCACAGGTCAACTGTGGGGGATTCCTCTTTGATATGTTTTCAGTTAAACGAGGAACACGGGAAAGCTGGCCACGGTCACCACTGCTATTCATTTTGGTAGTTAAGCCTCTGGCAGCTTCTATCCAACGGTCACCCCTCACAGCTGGCGTCCCTATGCTGGGAGGACGCTCCATAATCTATTTATATGCCGACGGCATATTACTCATGCTCACAGACCTTCCACGTTCTCTCCCAGCACTGCGAGCTATCCTGGCGGAATATGAAGCACTATCAGGGTATAAAATAAACTGGGATAAGAGTTAAGCTCTACCCCTGTCCCTGGTGACTACGAACACAGCTATAACGGCCTTCACAATTTCCTGGAAACAATCACGCCTTTAATATCTATAGATCCTCATCAATAGGAGCTTAGACCAGATGGTGCAAGATAACCTGGAACCTCTGCTCGACCGCACCAAATGAGATTTTGAAAAATGGTCCCAACTGGGGCTCTCCCTTTGGGGAAAAGTACAAGCTGTACGCATGGTCACCTTGCCACAATACACCTATGTACTAGGGATGTTACTGCTGCTAGTACCTCTGCCAATCCTCAGGAAGATAGATACCTGCATAGGTAAACTCGTATGGGGCTTTATTAGACCGCAGCTTTCGAAAGCTAAACTCTTTGCGCGACTGGAATGCGGGGACTGGGATTCCTTCAGTGGAACACTATGCACTGGCGCTACACCTTTCGCAGCTGGCCTTCATGCTTACTCTCACATATACAACTGGGCTTGGAAGTGCTTTATGGCACCAGAGCTCCCCCACCCCAACCTGCTCATCCAGTGATACAGACCATGCTGCACTCTTGGGGCCGCTCTCTCCGCCTTCTGGGAATGGATACGCGGATTCATAGACAAGCGCCACTCTGGGGCAATGCTGGTTTACTAATGGGGAGGGGGATGGTGGAGTGGTTGACTGGGAGGAATGGCCGACTAAGGGCGTCTTATCTATTGACCAATTCCTAGATAATGGGACGCTGAAGCCGTTCCCGTGGCGTTATAAGCTGAATTTGGGCTCCCTAGCCACTACTCTTGGTAATACCGACAGCTCTCACACTGCCTCCAGAGCCGATTGGGGGCCCCCCTGTTGATCCTACAACATTCCCCGGTGCTCGAGTATTATGAACCTGGGATTCATTCCAGGGAGTGATGTCGGGCTGCACAATCTACTAAATCAGCAGTTATTCTCACTGCCCCTTCTAACCTTCCTCAGGGCCAAATGGCAAACCAAATTACAGGTAGAATATGATATGGAAGAGTGGACTGCACTATTGGAGGCACAGGAACGGGGGGCTCGGGAGGCAAGAATGAAATTCTGTCTTTTCAAAACCTTACACGACTGGTACTGGCTGCCCCAGAAGCTTAGAACAGCTGGACTATTTCCCCATGCGACTTGCTGGCGCTTCCCCCACCTGCGTTGGGACTTGCTACAAGTGCTCTGTGACTGTCCAAATATACAAACATACTGGGAGGCAGTCGGGGTTACGCTGAGGGGGATCTTGCCATTACCGCCTTCTGTTCTGAAAACCCTGCTCCTTTTGGACGACACTGGCGATATCCAAGACATGTCCGGCACACAACTCCACCTCTTGCACACGGCGCTGGACACTGCATAACTTTGTATTCGTCGACACTGGCTCGCAGCATTGCCCCCCTCACACGACGAATGGTTGTCAGCAATGTTCCAAACAGCTGCCCATGAACACATTATTTACAACCTACAGGGTAGGACAGAGGTATTTCTACAAACGTGGGCCCTTTTCCCCCAGCTAGTGGATAGTTGAACCTCCCACTCATTCCTCTATCCCTTTCTCCCCCTCCTCACCATCCTCCACCCCTTCTCCCTCCCCCTTCTTTTCCACTCCCCCCTTACCCTCTCCTCTCTCTCTCTACCCCTCCATTACCCCCTCCTGGTTGGGGTCGGTCTCTCTCTCTCTCTCTCTCTCTCTCTCTCTCTCTCTCTCTCTCTCTCCTCTCTACCCCTCCATTACCCCCTCCTGGTTGGGGTCTCGGTCTCTCTCTCTCTCTCTCTCTCTCTCTCTCTCTCTCTCTCTCTCTCTCTCTCTCTCTCTCTCTCTCTCTCTCTCTCTCTCTCTCTCTCCTGCCTTCTCTTCCTCATTCTATTTCTCCTTTTCCTCCTCTCCATCTCTACCCTCATCTTACCTTCTCTCTCTTTTCCGCTCTCTCCCTCTCTCTTTCTCCATCTCTTTTCTCTCTCTCCTTGCCCTTATCACTTTCTCCCCTTCCTCACCCGTTCTTTATTCCTTTCCTCCTCTTCTCCTCTCACCCCTCTGCATTTATTTCTTCCCTCTGATCCTCCTCCTTCTCACCCTTTCTTTCTTCTCCTTTCTCAGGAACTTGATTCTAATCTCCATCCCGTTCTACTCTTCAACCAATGCATGACCGTCTCCTCTCTCTCCATAATGAGATACCAGCTCCCAGCAAATAATATTATCCCTCTGACGCACCCACCCTCTTCATCGTGCAGCTGAATCCTGCTGCGACACCCACATACCAGGGTTTCTGGACCTGTTAATGATACACCCCCCCCCCCCAATTGGGTGAGCAAACTAGTGATCCCTCGGGCCTGCTGTTCCTAAGAGTTTTAGCGTTGAACCTTGCTCTGTTCTTCTGCCTGCAGTCAGCATTGTCATTTCCTAGTACCTTGCCTTTACAGCAGCTGGAAAAGCTGGGGGCCTTGCATATATACTCATATACGCCCACACCAATGCCGCTCAGGTCTTATAAAATTATGGCACAGTAGGTCTCTGATGAGGTCCCGTTATTGATAACAATCTGGGTATACTACTGGAGGAGGCTTGTGATGCTCCCTTGTTATGCTCCTTTGTAATAACAATGTCACGCATGACGCTGTTTTCTTGTTTATAATATCCACTAGGAACAGCGGAACACGCCACATAGCAACAGGAAGAAGACATAACTTGGCACATTCCGAAGACTGTTTTGGAGAAAACCAAGAAGGACAAGGCCAGAAAAAATTTGCTACTACTCTCAATTCACTGGGCCGCAGAACCTTTAATGGTAGAGGCTTCCTGGATCTACCTCCATCTTGCACATACATCACAAGCTTGAGCTCCTCTTTAATTAATTACATTTGGATAGCCATGCAGAATTATCCTCAGGCAAGTAGTGTTCAAGTTCTACAAAGTATGACCAGTGATCACGTAAGACTAATATACATTCTCTCCAGGACAATTATCAGACTCCAATAAATTCAAACAATTAGTAATGAGGAGGGCATCTGCAGACTTCGAAGATTTGAATGATCCACAAAACCAACAGCTGTATTAAAAATAAAAAAATAAAAAGAACTGATGTAAGCCCCAAAAAAATAAGGGTAAATGAGCAGTCATATTCACTCTCACATTGGGCCTTGTTCATGGAGCAGCTACTTCTAATGTTCACAGACAATAGAGCTGTGGAAAGCAGCTAAGCAAGTAACCGTATTCCTGAGTGGAGAGCTCTAAAACAAAATCTGAATAAGCTCCTTAGAAAAGCTTGTAACTGCTCCACCCCTCTAAGAGTGGAAGAGATTTGAATACGAGGAAGACCTACAGAAGAAAAGTCTGAGTGATTACTAGCAAAACGAAGATAAGCTGTGGATTGAACTCTACAAGGCCTTGAAAATAAAACAGTCAGCAACATTTTGGAGAGTGGTCCAGAAACAATCAAATGGAAACAATTTGAAGGTATCTCTGTCTATTCCAGCATCTAAGTGGACAGAATCCAACTCCAAAGTGTATAACACTGTGGATGAGGGGTCTGGTGTTTTTGCCAACTTTAACCTATGGCTGGCTCACTGATATTCAAAGATCATATCGCCACATAGCAGGATGTAGCCCAAACCAGATGCTATAGGCACTCAGCTTCCTGATACTACTCTGTCATCCAAAAACAACTAGAATTTGGAGTACGAAAACAATCAGTTATATTGAAGGCTCCGTTTCGGAGCTATTACACTAAGCTCAAGAGGCTCCCAAAGGACCCCTCAAAGAACTGATATGGCTAGGCATCCAGGATAACAAGCTTCAATGGGAACCCTACATGAGAAGGTAAATTGAACTATTGGGCCCACAGAGGGTCTTTGAACAAAACCTGCCTCCAAAGTTAACCTCTAAAATTCTAACCAAAAACACAGAAATAAAAATCGATAGAAAAAGACAGGCATGCGGAAGCTCGAAAGGCTGATGCAGCACTATGTGCACTCTCCTATAAAGATCAGGGTAAAACTTAATATCTATCTAGCCTTCTGAAACTGGACTTTAAGAAATAAAGTATGAGGCTAAGGTGTGGTCTAACACCTTTAAAAGCATTCAAATGTGGATGCTAAAAAGGCTCTTCTGACTAGAACTGTCAACTGTGCAACCTCAAGCAGGAATCACTGATGCACGTTGTTTGCCTTTGTCCTTGTTTAAAATGTTAAAGTGTTACTGGTTAAAGACAATATTTTGACACTTAAAATTAATATAACAAAGCTATAACTGCATGTTTGAGTGGAGCAGATGCACAGCTAGGTTCTTTTTCTAGGTTCCTTAGAAAAGCACTTAAGTTATTGAAGGGGAGCCCTGCAGATTGCCACAGTTGCAGCCTGATTGTCTCTACTCAACCCTGGCCCGAGAATAGCTGCTGCTGTGACTTGTTGCTAAATGTAATTGCACAGTGCACTTTACAATTGAACTTTTTAAGCCCAATGAGATTTCACTATGCACTTCAATCCCTGGCCGATAGCCTTATTACACTCTGGCCAGGACTAGTGGAGATTAGGGGCCTGATTTAGAATTCAGCGGACAGGTTACTCCGTCACAATGGTGACAGATATCCTCTCTGCCTAAATATAAACCCCATAGGAAATAATGGGATTTATATGTCGGCGGAAGGGATAGCCTATCTATCACCATTGTGACGGAGCACCCTGTCTGACGAAATTGAAAGCAGGCCTTAGGCTTGGTAGGCCCCCAGTTATCACAAAAACACTTTATGAATTTGATGGAAATTCTCCTGGTTCTTGAAGCCTAACAAACCTTTTTAGTGCATGTTACCAATTGGTTTATGAATTTGTTCTTTTAAGCTGGCCAGGACTAGTACGAGTTAGATCTGATAGGTCTTTTGATACTGCAAAGTGCACTTTATGAACATAGGTTGCTGTTTAAGTTCAATGCAACTGCACAGTGCACTTTATTTGCCAGTCTTCATCATCGGACCCTTCAAGCCTGATGAAATGTCACTGTCACTTTAATCACCGAGTTATAACTTGCAGTCACATTCTTGATGATGATGATTAGTGGAGATTAGGTTTGGTAGGCCCTCTGTTACTGTAAACGCACTTTATAAATTCAAAGGAATTCCTATTGGCCTTTGGGGCCAAAATCGAACGAAAACGCTTAGTGCATGTTACCAGTCAGTTTATGAACTAGTTCTTTTAGGCTGACTAGGACAAGTTTGGTTTGATGGGCCCTCTGGTACTGTAATGCGCATTTTAAGAACCTGGTTTGCTTTTTAGTCCAACGAAATAGCACAGTGCACTTTTATTTACAATTCAACAGCCTTGTTGTCCCAGCCTGGAGAAGTGCGAGTGAGGCCTGGTAGGCCCTTTAAAATTGTAAAATGCACCTTACAAACCCCGTTGGAGTCCACTCTGTTTTTGAAGCCTAATGATAATCTGCAATGCACTTTATATGTTGGTTTTCCCTTTTCCCTCCAGGCTGGCGGGCAATAACTATACACTCTCAAGCCGTATACTCCTGGTTTCTGGGACTAGAGTGTGGTAGGCGTTGCAAGACCCTGGGCACTCTATAATGCACTTTATGACCTTGACTGGACGCAGCATGTAATTTACTCACTATATAGCACACTTTGACATCAGGATTTGTTTGTTAGTGATTTACATCCTGTAGGAAGTTGGCTCTGTATGTGCTATTTCAAAGTAAGGAATAGCATGCACAGAGTCCAAGGGTTCCCCTTAGAGGTAAGATAGTGGCAAAAAGAGATAATACTAATGCTCTATTTTGTGGTAGTGTGGTCGAGCAGTAGGCTTATCCAAGGAGTAGTGTTAAGCATTTGTTGTACATACACATAGACAATAAATGAGGTACACACACTCAGAGACAAATCCAGCCAATAGGTTTTTATATAGAAAAATATCTTTTCTTAGTTTATTTTAAGAACCACAGGTTCAAATTCTACATGTAATATCTCATTCGAAAGGTATTGCAGGTAAGTACTTTAGGAACTTCAAATCATCAAAATTGCATGTATACTTTTCAAGTTATTGACAAATAGCTGTTTTAAAAGTGGACACTTAGTGCAATTTTCACAGTTCCTGGGGGAGGTAAGTATTTGTTAGGTTAACCAGGTAAGTAAGACACTTACAGGGCTTAGTTCTTGGTCCAAGGTAGCCCACCGTTGGGGGTTCAGAGCAACCCCAAAGTCACCACACCAGCAGCTCAGGGCCGGTCAGGTGCAGAGTTCAAAGTGGTGCCCAAAACACATAGGCTAGAATGGAGAGAAGGGGGTGCCCCGGTTCCGGTCTGCTTGCAGGTAAGTACCCGCGTCTTCGGAGGGCAGACCAGGGGGGTTTTGTAGGGCACCGGGGGGGACACAAGCCCACACAGAAATTTTACCCTCAGCGGCGCGGGGGCGGCCGGGTGCAGTGTAGAAACAAGCGTCGGGTTCGCAATGTTAGTCTATGAGAGATCTCGGGATCTCTTCAGCGCTGCAGGCAGGCAAGGGGGGGGTTCCTCGGGGAAACCTCCACTTGGTCAAGGGAGAGGGACTCCTGGGGGTCACTCCTCCAGTGAAAGTCCGGTCCTTCAGGTCCTGGGGGCTGCGGGTGCAGGGTCTCTCCCAGGCGTCGGGACTTTAGGTTCAAAGAGTCGCGGTCAGGGGAAGCCTCGGGATTCCCTCTGCAGGCGGCGCTGTGGGGGCTCAGGGGGGACAGGTTTTGGTACTCACAGTATCAGAGTAGTCCTGGGGTCCCTCCTGAGGTGTCGGATCTCCACCAGCCGAGTCGGGGTCGCCGGGTGCAGTGTTGCAAGTCTCACGCTTCTTGCGGGGAGCTTGCAGGGGTCTTTAAAGCTGCTGGAAACAAAGTTGCAGCTTTTCTTGGAGCAGGTCCGCTGTCCTCGGGAGTTTCTTGTCTTTTCGAAGTAGGGGCAGTCCTCAGAGGATGTCGAGGTCGCTGGTCCCTTTGGAAGGCGTCGCTGGAGCAGGATCTTTGGAAGGCAGGAGACAGGCCGGTGAGTTTCTGGAGCCAAGGCAGTTGTCGTCTTCTGGTCTTCCGCTGCAGGGGTTTTCAGCTGGGCAGTCCTTCTTCTTGTAGTTGCAGGAATCTAATTTTCTAGGGTTCAGGGTAGCCCTTAAATACTAAATTTAAGGGCGTGTTTAGGTCTGGGGGGTTAGTAGCCAATGGCTACTAGCCCTGAGGGTGGGTACACCCTCTTTGTGCCTCCTCCCAAGGGGAGGGGGTCACAATCCTAACCCTATTGGGGGAATCCTCCATCTGCAAGATGGAGGATTTCTAAAAGTTAGAGTCACTTCAGCTCAGGACACCTTAGGGGCTGTCCTGACTGGCCAGTGACTCCTCCTTGTTTTTCTCATTATTTTCTCCGGCCTTGCCGCCAAAAGTGGGGCCTGGCCGGAGGGGGCGGGCAACTCCACTAGCTGGAGTGTCCTGCTGGGTTGGCACAAAGGAGGTGAGCCTTTGAGGCTCACCGCCAGGTGTGACAATTCCTGCCTGGGAGAGGTGTTAGCATCTCCACCCAGTGCAGGCTTTGTTACTGGCCTCAGAGTGACAAAGGCACTCTCCCCATGGGGCCAGCAACATGTCTCGGTTTGTGGCAGGCTGCTAAAACTAGTCAGCCTACACAGATAGTCGGTTAAGTTTCAGGGGGCACCTCTAAGGTGCCCTCTGTGGTGTATTTTACAATAAAATGTACACTGGCATCAGTGTGCATTTATTGTGCTGAGAAGTTTGATACCAAACTTCCCAGTTTTCAGTGTAGCCATTATGGTGCTGTGGAGTTCGTGTTTGACAAACTCCCAGACCATATACTCTTATGGCTACCCTGCACTTACAATGTCTAAGGTTTTGTTTAGACACTGTAGGGGTACCATGCTCATGCACTGGTACCCTCACCTATGGTATAGTGCACCCTGCCTTAGGGCTGTAAGGCCTGCTAGAGGGGTGGCTTACCTATACTGCATAGGCAGTGAGAGGCTGGCATGGCACCCTGAGGGGAGTGCCATGTCGACTTACTCGTTTTGTCCTCACTAGCACACACAAGCTGGCAAGCAGTGTGTCTGTGCTGAGTGAGAGGTCTCCAGGGTGGCATAAGACATGCTGCAGCCCTTAGAGACCTTCCTTGGCATCAGGGCCCTTGGTACTAGAAGTACCAGTTACAAGGGACTTATCTGGATGCCAGGGTCTGCCAATTGTGGATACAAAAGTACAGGTTAGGGAAAGAACACTGGTGCTGGGGCCTGGTTAGCAGGCCTCAGCACACTTTCAATTGTAAACATAGCATCAGCAAAGGCAAAAAGTCAGGGGGCAACCATGCCAAGGAGGCATTTCCTTACACATCCCTAATATTAAAGGTTTACCCAAAGGTGCAATCGTACTAATGGTGACACACAGCCGTTTGTTTAATCTCCTTATTTTTTAATGCATTTCACTAAACTTTGTTACTAATTTAAAGTACATTACATTGTACTCTTTTGAACTGAACAATGTCAAAGGACTGAGTGGGCAGAACAGTGCTTTATTTGAAAGTTCATTTTACATATCATGATTTCACTATTGAGGGGAATCGATGTAATGAATAAGCACTTTCATGATGCAGTGAATTGACAGTTGTATGCATTTTAACCGATTAACTGTGATATCATTAACTTTGTTTTGTTAGAATTATTTTAAATTTCTTTGCTAAATTGTTATGGTTTTAAATAACTAGAAACAATAAACATTTTACTTACCTACAACATATCATGGGCATAGATTCCAGCAGAAATGGAGAAAAAATCTTAACCAATCTGAACGCATCTATATGACTAATAATACATACCAGCCATGGCTGCAATGCCCCTAACACCAAGGAATTATTAGTAATAAGACTCTCCAGCGCTGCATGATCTATGACTAAAATATCAGCTTTAAATATGTTTTGGAAATGTAACCATAACCATCGGCTCATGAGTTCTGGAAACACACACATTTAAGTGTAGAATGCAGGCTTTTAAGTTTCTGGATATGTATATTCATTCAACAAAGCAAAACCTACCAGAAGCTCACAAGGTACTCTTTGGAAAAACTTGAACTGAACTGTGCTAGTCTATGACTTACATGTCAATGTTCACCTACAGACCTATAATTTCAAATTGATTCCAAATTATCATATAAGCCCAGAGATTATTTTTTTGCATGTTAATCAGTTGATTAACTTCATAACAAGCATGAAGCACTGCATTGCCATAGATGGACCAGAACACTAAACATATCAACACAAGAACTTTCAGTCTTTAGTGACTGATGTCAACTTTGGAATGGCATAAACAACACCCAAGGCAGCAGACAGTATTACAAGGACATACTCTTGGGGGACGTTGCACATTCATATGCCAATATTTGTTCATGAACACACTGTGCTAACCCCAGAATAATAAGATCAAACTGTGCTAGTTTACGAGGAAAATGCCTGGGCACCTGCACAAAACTCTATGCTTCCTGCACCCCTTTGAAAGTTCAAGACATGAGTTCTGCTCCAGAATGGCCTTTATGGCACAGATACCTCTATGGCTAGAAATTGTGTAACAGGATTAAGATGGCAGGGATCTGTGCAGAGGGGAAGATTCTCTTCAGGAGGGCAAGGCTCTGTGATGGGATGGTAGAGGATTGTGCAGTTAGCCAAGGCACTGTGTAGGAGGGCAGTGATCTCCAAAAATACCTCCTCAACATCGCCAATGGCCACAGAACTGTGTGGACTCTGAAGCAATGACCTAAAATACAAACTCATATGTCATGATACAACAAGTGGATCTACTACTAATTAAGTACTCATATGCAGCATCAAGTCATTCTGCCACAGAAAGTAAGCCTAAAGTATTGCTGTATCATGTCACTGTCTGCTCTGGTGCACCTGCTGGAGAGAGAGATCTCCAGCTAACAGACCCAAAGTTCAAACTACAGCAGGACAGACTCTTTTCATAATTCTAAGACTGCGAAAAATAATCCAATTGTGCTGGACAAGAGTAATGGTCACAATTTTAAAGTTGCAAGGTCGCGCCACTGACCACCATATAGAAACAAGTTAAACTTGCTATTCATGCCGCCTTCACTGGGATGGCAACAGAGGTTCTTCAGAGCAAAAACAGCTTTATTTAAGATCAACATATACACAGAGTAAAAAGATAATCTCATTTTTATATACAGCTCTCTGTAAGCTGGACCTTTAGGGGGACACTTTAAGGTTATACCTGTCTGCCACTGTCAAGTAGGGAACCTGTCCTGCAGGTCCAGTGATTTTATCATCAGTTACCATTAACAGGAGTAGACTGATTTTGTATATGCTCTCCCCACACTGAGAAAAGTTAGGTAGATTGTTTTCTGGTATCTGTCAGGGAAAGCAAAGCCTCAGAAGCTGGGGCAGCACATAAAGTGAAGAAGGAAGCAAGGGTGTAATACAGGCCACCGTTCATAGGACCAACATGCAACGTAAAGACTAAAAAGATTTGAGAGTCTCAGGGGCCCCTCACAAGATGTTTGGGTGGGGTGTTGGGTGGAGACATCATCTTGCAGTACCCACAGGGAATAGCCAGTTGTTCAATACCGTTCACACCTTTCTAATACTAAGACCATTATGTTCATGCTCACCAGCAGTTTGCTGTATGATGATAAGATTTAAAAACCGTCAACAAACGTAAACCTAGCAAAAACTTTGATATTCACTCCCACCACACACAATCAAATGGTTTTTGCCATAAAGGGAGGCTGTGCACATTCCTCTGCCAATTCCTTTAGCACATCAATTTTATGCTGCATTCTAATGTTCATGACTGTCCCCTTCTGCTCCCAACATAAAGCCTGTTTTGACACTCTCACAATCACCTTTTGCATCCTAGGAGTGGTCACCTTGCTTAAAATGTTAAAGTCCTGGTTGAATCTGTACAGGGCACAATACAATGCTTAGTGTTGAGTATCCTTAGTAGGATTAAGAAATGACATTTTCAAAGCCCTCTCTTGTGGATATTGGCAACCGTCTTTACAGTTGAATGAATATTGAGACACACTAAGAAAGTGTGAGCCAGATACAGCCTCATACTCAAGTGGTCTGGTGATACACAAGTCTCCTGAGCTTCAACATAGGTTTCACATACTGTCCCACTGCAATAATGATTGTTTCATTTAACTCAATCTCTGTCTCCCACCTAGCTTCAAGCTTCTAAATCTCTTGTCCCTTTGCCATGATAATCCTTCCAAGTTACTGCACATGGCATTGAGAAACGAAATGCAACTCCCTGATATTACAACTCTGAAGCCTACTCTAACATGTCTCATGTCATCCAAATGCTATCTTCTGACATATTTCTGATAGGCACTGGCTCCTTGATGCCATGTGGGAATACTCGCTATCTACCTCCTTCAGATTATTATGCATATCAGAGGGGTGTGATCAGAGACTCCCTTCCCTTGAAACTCCACACAGGTAAAATACAATCACTATCAATGTGCCCCTTGCGAAGGTGCAAGTAAATGGATTATTCCCTCAGTGTTACGTGCTGCTGTTCCAAGACATCTATTGGACATGTTATACTACTTTCCACAGAGATCTAGATGAGGTGTCACATCTACACAGCAGTTCAGCACATTAATCTAATTATGTTTTTATAATTAGGGCTCCCTGTTTTCCGTTTTCATTGATTTGTACAGATAAATACAGACAGAAAACATTGTGTTTCCTGTCTGTATTTATTTTTAAAAAGCAACAAAAAAAAAAAAAACAAAAAAAAAAAGATAATTTGGCTTCTTTTGAATGGCTCGCCACATGCTGATATTAATGACTTTCAGGACAAAGCTGCACATAGTGGCAGTAAGGGGAATTACACACCTCATGAGATTTGCTTAAATAACTGCATATCTCAACATGTATTTGTGCTACTGTTTATTATTTTACTATATTTTAGCTGTACAATGTGATAAAACCTGACAGGCAAAGTATGAGTGCACCATCCTCCGTTAAATAAATGTGGAAATATACGAGTTATCACTTCATCTGTTCATAAAACACAAAATAAATATGGATAAATACCAATAAGATAGCCAAAAATAAATATGGATGCAGACGGAAATGTTCACAAAATAAATACCATCAAACCTATAGCTATATTCATAGTACAGCTAAACAACATTACGTTCCTCAAATAAAGCTAGGATGTGTACACTGACAGCACAGAGATATTACTACCGTGAAGAATGGATGTTTCTCTATACTTAGGATTCTGTGCCTATTGCATAATTAAAGCCTACCATCTCATTACACAACATTCTTGCAAATCTGCCTCGAAACGGTCATGACTTTCACCTCTAAAAAATGCACCCTACTAGCCACTCATATATAACCTACTAAATCTGTCAAAAATGAAGAGCGGAGTACTTCTAAACCTCTCTACCTTTCAACTTTAAGCTCCAAACACATGGTTTTCCTGTAAAAATGCTATATGACCGTATGTATGTTTCAGACAGAAACTCACAATTGCCTTTTCTTAACTCAGGTTTCAAGTATTGCCTAAGGATATTTTAATCTGACACATAGCTGTGGCTGCTTTTCAGTGATATTCCTCTTGTCCAACCTTCCTGCCTTTTTTAAATACTGCAGGAATGTTGCACACCTATGTTTCAGCCACTGTTACATCTGGGTTCCCACATCTTGTCATCCACGTCCAGAAGAACATAACGGGCTATTCTCATTCCTAACTACCCAGTCCTGTAAACCTTCCATCCCTTAATAATTATCCCACCACATTTACTGATCACAGTCACAAACAGAAATCCTGCACTCTGAATCCAAGGGTGTTTGCACTACCTTATTCACCGACTAGTCTCCTGGAGGTGATCCCAGGTGACAGAGCTGCAACTGTCTTCCCAACTGCACACCAACAGACCCAGTAATCCACACTCCTAGTATCCTACCAACCTAATCAGCTTTGAGTCATTTGTACATACACACCAATCCCAAATGTCTGATCAATAAAGAAAAAAAATCATATCTCTCTCTCTCTCTCTCTCTCTATATATATATATATATATATATATATATATATATATATATATATATATATATATATATATATATAAAACAGTGCTTTAAATGGGCCGGTACTCTCCGGTACTGAGTACCGTCACTTTTTTATTTTGAGAGGGAGAGTACCGGCTTATCTCAAGAAAAACGTAATACTTTTAATTGGAGAGTACCGGCACTTCTCAGAAACAAGCAGGTACTCTGATAGAGAGTACCTGCACTTCTATTTTTCCATTTAAAGCACTGTATATATATATATATATATATATATATATAAATAAATAAAAAAATCAGCCTTACGTTCCCACAAGGCTTTTGTCAAAGAAGTGCAGCCCTAAGGTCAGGTTCTTCCAGATTTCTGCTAGCCTCCAGGGAGCCCGAAGCTTCTGGATCACCCACGCCATATTTGGATTCCAATTCCACAGGAAAAAGGAGTGCAAACAAACCAGACGAATGAGGCAGCCTTAGAACAGCACAAAACAACTCGTACTCTTCTCACTGCTACTGCACCTGCACATATTATGTTCAGACCTCTTTGTACTCCTTGGATTAAAAATGTTCTGTGCATCTTTCAAGCTGTGGGACAGAAAGGTTCTCTAGCTGCATTTCTTTTTTGAATGGGAGGATATCATATGTTCCTGACATGAGAATGTCACAGGTCTCGGGGGCGTGGCCAAGCAAGCCATCATGGCAGATGCACTCTAGTGCAGCCCCACCATAGGCCGCCAAAACCACAAAATAATATCCCGGTTGCAGCAATTATATTTGTTCGCCAGCACCATACCGTCATACAAACACTATACACTATCAGCCATGGCCGTCAACTAATAACATGGCTATATAAAGCCATACTCGACATACTCTGCGTACCCTTAGACCCACTTAAACACCGCTAGGAAGCTGACTTGGGCAGAGATCTGGGCAACGGGGAATGGCGCTGTCCCACCCCAGGAGAGTTTCACGTAACTCCTGCTTTAAAAATATACAGTTTTAGCTTCTGCATAGAGCATATTGAACACAGACCCGCCTAAACAAATACTACTCCACGGAACATCTTACATGTCCGCACTGCCCACAAGAAGAACTGGATCTCCAACATATGCTCTGAGCCTGCCCCACACTCCACCCTTACTCACAATACACGATACCCTTAAGGAATTACTGGAACTACCCTTCTTGAACACAAGGGAAGCCAGTGCCCTAGGCGTTTTCAAACTTATGAAAACACATTAAGTACAATCCCGCTTCGCAGCCCTGGCACTTCTACTGGCAATTCGCACAATCACACATCTCACCTCCGGTGGAAACCTGGAGAGGAGTGTAGCCAAAGGGGGACGCAGAAGAGGAGGCCCTTCGTAGTGAGGAGTTGCTAGGCCTCCGTCGCCACCCCATCTCACATCACTGGGCGACAATTCTTGCGCACTTCAAGCCGCTTCCCCACAACAATACTAGGCCACCATAAGGTATGTCAGCTGTAGAACTAGGCTGCTCATCTTATCTCTGTGACCCCTAGACATTATTTCTCACTACGCAACAGATGGGAACAACCCCCATTAACCCCTGGGGAGCCCCGCACCTCTCATCCCATGTGATCAGTACAGATGCTTCCATTTAATGCACCACCAATCCTCACCCCTGTAAACTCCATAACAACACCTAAACACCACGCCGCAACAAAACATTCAGAAATAGCAAGCCCGTCTTCACCAGTTCTACCCAGTACCGTGCCCCCCGAGACATATGCTTTATCCGCAACTCGCTGTGCCTCTGCATGCCACATATATACGTGAAATAACAGACAGAAATGTTACCACGTGGATTCTACACACCATTAATCCAACATGAGTAATTCTGCTCTTACCCCCTAGAATGTGTACGACAAGCACAGACTATTTGACCACACTTGCTGTATGTCGAATGTTTATACTTTGTTTGGATAAAACAATTAAAAAAATATTTAAAAATATACTTTTTCTGTACTTGTATTGTGTAATTACAAGCAATCAATACCTTAAATGACTCTACTATCAATGAGTCTTTGCTATCTTTGCAGTAAAGGGTGGCCCTGGTGATGGCTGCCTCTTTCAACAAGGAAAAATGGCAACAATACCTATTTACCTTTTTTCTTAATGAGTCATTGTTTGCAAAAAGGTGGCTACATCCAGGTTCTCATAAGGCTCTTTTCCGTTTTATTATAGAGGCCAAAATAACCTTCCATGCAGTGCTTTAGACCTTTTATTCTTCTTTGTATCTCAGATATTTTTTAGCATCTTGAAGCCTGTGCCATCTTTAAGATCTTTGGCCCACCACCACTAAGGTTTCAGAAGCCTTCTGCGGACCTTAGTTTATGACAGAGATGTTCACCCCTACATCGCTAATTTTTGCCTGCAATAACTCAACTGATGCATTAAATGTCTAGAATTTTTTTACTTATTATTGCCATGAACTGCAAACTGCTGACACAGGTAATCACAAGAGCCAGAAGATAATATGTATGTGAACTTTCTACCTGATGTGTAACCGAACCGAGCAACTTCATTCATCTGCCTCCAGCTGTATGGCACCTGTTCAGTGGAAATGGAACAAGGAGACCCCCACCATCCAGGAGGCATTGCTGCCACACTGGAGTAAATGTTGCTGCCGAGGTGCACTGTACCTATAACCCAGCTCTCTAGCAGTTACAAATTGGACTAAAACTGTTCAATGTCAGGACTCCAAGCACCAGACCCAGGGGCACCCATACGGCAAACACTTTCTCTTAGACTGTTGGGGAGCAGTACATTTTTCTTATCGTCGCTTGACTTTGATTAAGCACATGGAATAAACAAGCATGGATTATGACAAACACATTCATCCTGATTTTTGCCTCTAGTGAGCCCATTTGATGCATAAACTGGCTGTGGTATTTCTTGCTTAATGTCCCGTCCTACACTGTAGGCAGCACACTGTGCACCCCCTTTGTTAGGGATGTCACGCGGAGAAACAAATGTAAACTTTTTTGCCTAATGCACAATTTAAATCACTACACGAATGTACCTCTCCTATGGAACACACATCTGCAGTCAATTATCCAACTCACAGCAGATTTTCCAGACTGGTAAAATTTGAGAGATGCAAAGTTTCTTTCTTGAAGGACAAGAGACTAATTTTGGCTCAATGCAAAACACACTTGGGACGTGAAAAAAAAAATAAAAAGAGTACATATAATAAATTTATCATGCAGATGTTAGCAACATTTCTACAGAAATTGAAACAATTTTCATATCCCCTCCACAACTGTATTCATTCAGGGAATATATGTACAAACATACTTAGGAATGCAGGTCGCACATACTTTTCATTCGTGGCTATTTAATTCTTGGAAGACTTTTTTTTTTTTTGAGTAAACATTAACAGCTTATGTAAAGCAATGCCAATGTGACCTTTACACCATTTACTATTCTTGTAGATAAATTAACAAACACCTGCAGCAAAGGTCAGTGGGTCTACTTGCAGAAGTGAAATATAGTCTGATGGCTCCGGTCTTAGCTTTTGCATTTCAAGTTGTCATCTTGAAGACTACTATTTCATGCATCTATGAATCTAAATAGGGATGGCACTAGATCAAAAAACTCCATGGTATTTTTTTTCTGAAAAACACCAGCCGAAACATGAAATATCAGATCTTTATAGTAAAAACATGTTTAGCCCCAAAACATCAGTTTGGCATTTTCATCATCTGGCTTGCCAGCGCAGCTTTTACCAAACACTTTTTTTAAGCCTCACTAGAGAGGGGCTTAGGCTCCGCCTACACATTGCGAATCAGGAGTAACCGTTCTGATTGGGCAGAAGTCATACATTTCCACAAAAGCAGTGCTCCATGCAGCTGTGATCGTTTTGCTTGTTTATCCAGATGCCTAAGCTTAAACTTTCGGAGCACAAATGACAATGGAATGGTATTATAGAGTTACAGTGTCTTAGATAACTCAATCATTTACATTGCTTTTCAGCAGCACACATTGGAGTAGGCAGTCATTAACATACATGGACTTTTAACACTTGACAGTGCAACAGTCACCTCACCTTTTAACCAACACCAGTGTTTTTAAACAGTTGTTTGCTTCCACACAAATATGGATCTATTCCCATGCTATTTACTTGTACTGCCTCACATTACCATACAACATTCCTTTAAAACCAGACCTAATGGTGTTGCCAATGCTTGCTTATCAAGTACTCACATGAACTAATGAACCAAAGCCAATCATGGACAGATTCCGTTTTAGTTCAGTTAGCTAAGCATCACCATCAAACACAATGGATCCACACAGAAAAAAAAAAAAAGAGTGTAGAGAATCAAGAGACAGGTGGCTCCAAAGGTGAGACTATGTCAGGGCACATATATCCAGAACTCTCAAGTTTTCCACTTCCATGTGTGAGTAATTCTGTATTCTGGGACATGTAGTCCCGATTATTCCTCTAGATATTGAAGGCGACACATACTAGAATACAAAGAAAAAGCCTGAGCTGGATGAACAACTCATGCATGGACCTAAAAAACTTCAGGGCTCTGCGCATCAATTTAATGTGGGCTCCTGAAAGGCATTTCATGAGCATATTACATTAATCTTTACAGTACTTTTTTATTGACATTTTACAAAGCAGCATGCTTTCATTTATGAACTGAGACTCTAGACGAGAAGTCAACAGAGACAAATATACTAAATTGTTGTTTTTCCTCTACACTACAAGCAACAGCTATAAAATATTTTTTTTAAATAATAAATTAACGGTTAACAACGAGCATTATTTTTGTATTTGTACAACTTACAAAGGTTATGGCCATGGACACACACATCATCAGCATGCTCTACTAAGCTTTCCTTTGCATCCTTCCCAGTACATACCTCTCTGCATGCTCCTCTGGCTATTACTGACACTCTTTCCCAGACATTATGGGGGTCATTCCGACCCCGGCGGGCGGCGGTCGAAAGACCGCTGGGGCCATTCCGACCTTCCCGCTGGGCCGGCGGGCGCTAACATTGTTAGCACCCACCGGCCCAGCGGGAAGGCGGCCTGCAACATTGAAGCCGGCTCCGAATGGAGCCGGCGGTGTTGCAGGTGTGCGACGGGTGCAGTTGCACCCGTCGCACTTTTCACTGTCTGCTAGGCAGACAGTGAAAAGCAGGCTGGGGCCCTGTTAGGGGGCCCCTGCACTGCCCATGCCATTGGCATGGGCAGTGCAGTGGCCCCCAGGGGCCCCAGGACACCCATTCCCGCCATCCTGTTCCTGGCGGTAAAAACCGCCAGAAACAGGCTGGCGGGAAGGGGGTCATGGCGGATTCGCCCAGCCGGGGGAAATCCGGCGGGAAAACGCCGGACCCGGTTTTCTGACCGCGGCTTTACTGCCGCGGTCAGAATGGGCAGGGAAGCACCGCCAGCCTGTTGGCAGTGCTTCCGTCACCTGCGGCCCTGGCGGTCGGAATGAGGGCCTATATATTTAATTGCTGGTGTCCAGTGATCGATTATTTCTGTCTATTCTGCTTCTCCTGGTGGGTCTTTTTATTCCCATAAGTCCAGTTCTGAGACTACAAGACAACTACAAATTATGGATGGAATCGTTTCAATGAAATGGTAAAGTATTAGTAAACTGGACCAGGACAGCAGCAAGCTATCATAACAGTCTAGAATGTTCTTTACACCATTACTACTCTTCCTCTAATTTTACTCTATTCAGCTCCATCACCCTATAATGTCTTGGCCCATGATGGGTTGCACTATCTTTTTTGTGCTCCACCATCATATTCTTCTTGAACTATTCTACTAGTAGCCCCGGCATTGGTAGAGCAACATCAGACACAGAAAAATCTAGATCATGTGTCATCAACTTCAACAGTAAACACACAGACTCAAACACATGGGCTGGTTAAGTGATCTATACCTTAGAAAGTTAAAACCTTTAGTTTGAGTGGTGAAAAGAAGTTAAAAAAAAGGGGAACCAGTGAGGTGGGATAAACATCTCTTCCATCCCCCTTCAGATTCTGATCGAGAGTGATTCAAAGCAGAAGATTAAAGTATTGATTGATTTTTTTCATTTAGAAGATTATATAGTACTACTCATCTCACTGTTACTTTAGAGTACTCAACAAGTCAATTAAATATCACAGATTGTGAGACTAGGATGATTCCACCAGAATCTGAGCTACAGTTCCCGTCCGATAAACCTTATTCACTAAAACATCTCTATACCAATGCATCTCTGAAGGACAGTTTGGGAGTACCTAAGGGAGTAAAAGATGGAGTGCAAGAGGACAGCATGGGGCACTTCTCCCATTATATCAGGTTTAATCATGGGGGGGGAGAGTTTTACGTCAGGGGAGAAAATGTTGAGAAGGGGCTTATGCTAATGGGAAGGAGAAAGCGCACAAGCGGTTGGGGGCCCAGGGAATCTAAGAGTCTCAAAAACGTGTGATATTTCCTGAGAAAATGTTTTTTTTAGGGGACAGAACCTCACACCTATCTAGAGGTGGTATGCTACATCATGGGACCCCTCCTAATATAGGTGGAAGGTTTCACCGGTGTGGGCTCTACTGGACGACTGAGGTGGGTTAAGCAGTATCCACTAGCATGGATGTTGGGGTCATCTATGAAAAATAAACTGAGTGGAACTGTTCAAACTACCTCCTGGTCGATCGGACAGTTTTGAGTCCTCAGTGGATAATTCTACTCTTTATAGAAGTTTGGCATGTTTCAGTCCTTATGATAGCCCTTGAATAGGTGCTCTAGTTGTTTAGGATCAACCCTGTCAGCATTTAAAGTGAAGGAATACATTCATTAAAGCTAGCACAGATACTGTATCTAGACGGACATATGTCAGACAATGATATCCAGTCTTGTATGGACAGGGTAAGACTGAAAATGGTACATAGATAAACATGACAAGCTAAAAATAAAGGCACTGCACTTCTGCATTCAGTTTTTTAACTACAAAACTCCTTGTGACAAGGATTTATGTTATGAATCAGTCAAAGATGATCTATGAATCATGTATGAGCATATGTAGCAAGCATTGGTAAAACGTAATAACTGCAACTTCAGTATCAGACAAGAGTACTAATTATTAATTGCAAATAGGTCTCAGGTCCCCGTGAGTTAACTGCCATCAGACATATGGATAATAGGGTAAATAGTGTGTGGGTGCTATATTTCCTGATAAAGCTTGTAACTGTCCCTGCTAAAAGATTAACTGGGAAAAATAAGCAGAGGCAATTGTATTAAAAAGGAAGAGTAGCGGTATCTGGTGCTCCACCCCTCTGGCGTACTATCTGATCCAAGGCGTGATGTGATCAGAGCTGAATGAAGCACATTTAAAGCTTTTGGAGCCCGAGGTACTGGGAATTGTAGGCTGGACTGATAATCGTGGTGTTTGCCGAGGCCACAATGACAATATGAGTGTGAAGGTTAAAATATGTGTGTGCTTGAGGAAAAAAATCCTAGAACAAAAAAATCAGGACTTCTTATTGCGCCCATGGCGATAATGCAAAGAAGGATAACCATAATGTAATGTTTATTTCTTAAATTGCCTTTGCAATGTGTAAGAAAATCCATGTACAATGACAGAGATTATTATAAATGAAGAGTACTTTCCATCGAATACAGGTTAAAGTGAATTACTATAGTCATCCTGGAGATGTGCCCGTCCCATATGTAGCAGTAAAGGGGATGCAAAAGCCTAGCAAGGGGTCAGGCCTGTTTAACATCAGCAGGTCTAGGCCTAAAACAATTTAAAAAAAAATATTGTTTTTTTTTCCCGATTAGCAATAAAGGGGGCATGGCCAAGCGGCAGGGCAGAGAAGAAATTATATCAATTGCTTTCAGATCACTATTCAAAATCCTATTAAGTTATTCATTTAAGAATCCAGATACTCACCTAATATATAGGAGAGACCACCACCAACTCTCTCAATGGTTTGAGCCAGTCATGCCTGGACAGCAACAGAACCGGGTCAACCAAATTGAGGATGCAGCCTCGAAATAAAATGGCAGGCTATGCAATCCCCACCCTGGTGTCCTGGTGTGCCACTCACTGCCGACAGTAAGCTCTTTGCCATCTCCTGCTATCGGCGCTCAGAGACAAACCTCGGGCCCGAGGTTGAAGGGGGTGCTAAAACTTAGCCCAGAAGGATATATTACCGGCTGGGTGACAGCGATCGGACCTCTCCTCCTCCTACAAATTAATCCGTAATCAGACAAGCATTGGTAAATGCCTTAGATTTCGCCTATGGGATTATTAATAAGAGGTGTGGGAGCAGTGTATGAGTACAAGGAGAATGGTGTGAGTGCTCTCTGTATGAAAGAAGGCTGATAAGTATCTAAGTGCAGGGTAAAAGTGCTTCAATGCATGGTGATTGATGTGTGTTTAGTGCAGAATGAGAAACGTCTGAGTGTACAGGGTGAGAGATGTTAACCTGTACAAGGTAAGAGGTGTGCTAGGATAGGATGAGCGGTATGTCAATAGTATAAATGCAGGACGAGCGGTTCAGAGTGAGAGATGTAGGTGGAGGGCCAGAGGAATGTGAGTGCTGGCTGAGGGCTCAGGATGTAAGTCCCTTTTAAGATATATATTAAAAACAGATTTCACAGGCACAGCACGAGTGCTGTGCAGGAAAACCTAAAAACTACAAGATCTGCACCAATGAAAATAACAAAAAGGCTACTTATGAAATCGAGTTTAACCATATCACGAGTGTGAGCATGGCTCGTGGCAGATGACCCAACTGGCCAAACGTAAGACTTATTTCCAATAATTCTATTGTAATTCTCAATGAAAATAACAAACATTACAATTTAGTCTGCAGGCATACACACATTCACAAAAGAAGACTTACTGCTTTAGTTAAACAACTGCAAAAATAAAAAGGAACAAAAACTAGAACTTCTACTTCTGCCCTTGTCAAGAGTAAATTTCAACCTTACTCGGTGTGGGAAAAGATGAGAGAAGAGCTGCTGAAAATCTTTAAAACATGCAAGTTAAAAGGCTTGCACAGACTCAAAGGCATTCCAATCCTGGAACTAGTATTAGCCCTAGCATAATCAGAGAGGCTATTATCAGAGATTTTATATAAGGAGATTGGTGCCGCACTACATGGAACCAAAGGAACAAGTAGTTTTTTTACAGGACAAATAGATTTATGAAGCAACTTGTCCCATGGACAAGTAGATATTTTAATAACTTCCACACCCCTGACCTGTCTCTGCAACAAAAGGGAGCACTAGAGTGGGTGCCTGTTTCGGCCCGGGGGACTGGTGAGTGTAGTTGCAATAAGGATTTAAGTCTTGGTCGAGGCACAACATCCGATGTTTCATTCAAAATCACTTAATCGCTTGCCTGTGAAGCGCTCCCATACCTTTTTTGGGGTTCATACTATGTGTAAAGTAGCAAATCATTTAAGATAAGAAGTTCCAAACCCAAAGAGGATGAACACAGTACTTGGGCATCGGGACACTGATAAGAGCAAACACACGAGGAACAAACATTGGTAAACACAGGAAAAAGTTCTACAGCCAATAGAAACGGAGGTAAAGTAAGTGAAAAGCACAGGAACCAATGAAAACCCACTAAAGCAAGGGGGTGGGATGCAAGTCCTTTAAGATTTATATTAAATACAATAGATTTCATAAGCACAGTGCAAATGCTGTGCAGGTGAAACCTAATAAAAACATAGAGAGCTGCTGTAAACACTGTGGGCACAGGCGACCCTGCAGCTAAAATGGAATGGTATCAAGGGGACATGCCGTGAGGCATGGTGCAGAGGAAGAAAAAACACATGGTTGTGATACCTGCCATGAGGAGTCCTACATGGAAACAGGAACTTGTACACACTACAATGCAATGGACCCACTTCTGGAAAATGCACACAAATCTTCCCATAGCCCTGCATTGAGCAAAGGACCCTGACACTCTCCAATGTCTATGAGAATCTGACTGCACATGCAATCCAACTGCAAATGTGGCTTGCAGTGGCAATGCTTGTCTGACTCAGGCCCTTTAGGTACCCCTCACTGGGGCTGGTGGTCTGGGGGTGAACAATGGGGAGTCCCATGGCCAACCCTGACTCAGTGGACAGCATGAATCCACGGGTTTGCACAAGATGATGAACACAGAGAGAAATGTAGTCTGTCTCTCACCCTTCAACCAGAACTAATATAGAGGTGCTAAACGTTTCTACGTAGAACCAACAACCCATAACTACAAGAACACCTGATCAGATGTGAAATCTTGTGGACTGAATTATAGGTCCTGCTCTGAACCCCAAGTGAAACTTCTGTAATGGGTTCCTCTGACCACCAAGTCTACACTGTTCACTCCCCAGTTGTCCCTAGCTCCTGCACACCATGAGCATAGCAAAGGTACTCTGCAGTGGACACTCTGCGAAATTGGCCCAGCTCTACTGGACCAAGGATCCATTACCAACCCTGTGGTGTTCATACCCATGATTGAAGACCACCACATACAGGCCAAGCTAAATACTATCCTTATGGCTATGAAAGACTCCTGAGAAGCACTTTAACTTAAAATCAACACAAGTTTAACAGATTATTTGTTGTTGTTACATGCAGGCCAACATAAACTGCCTGACAGGGTCAAAGACACAGTGCCAATGATAGCGGAAATTTAGCCCTCCTTCAATGTCCTTAAACTGCATGTCACAGACATGAAGGAACATATGTGCTTTTTAGAATACAGGGCAGAGTACTAAGTAGTGCTCAAGTAGAAATAATCTCTGGATTGTTGAACTACCAGAGAAGATCAAAATTCCCTTAATGGATCTACTTTTGGAAGAAGGACTACTGACATAGGTGGTGAGAGGAAAGTTATCCAAGTACATCCCTTTAAAACATGCTCATCGAGTTCCATCGAACTTGCGTGCATTGGGAGTGTCTTCAAGACCCGGGGTGCCCAGGCTCCTTAATAATCGAGACTGGGATGCCATTCTTCAACTGGCTTGACAAAATTGGACCACACTAAGTTTAAGTCCATAACAGCACAGGCTTCCTTTTCCAAGATTATATGGCAGCTGTCCAGCAGCAAAGCAACCAATTTCAAGAGATGAAACAAGCCATGTGAAAGTTAAATCTAAAGTTTATGTTGATGTTTCCCACAAAACTTAAGATTCTTGATGGTCATGACTATTTGTTTTTTATGGATCCAGTGGCAGCGCGGTAGTGGGTTGACTAATGCATAGCAGAAAGTAATGTCAGGTCCATGTGGGGACGCATGAGGAGACCTCACTGCCAAAGGAGGATATAGCTGTAAGGTTTGATAGAATGAAATCAGTGCTCTAATAACATTTAACAATTAAGGCATATTGTTGTTAATGCCATAATCATGGGTTTTTCGGTTCAACACCCACCGCTAGTCTTTCTTAAATATTATGCATGTAACATTCACTGGATTATCATCGGTCATTGGTTTCTCAATGATAAACTACAGTGTCAGACTATCAGACAATGATAAGTAAATCTGGTGGCAGAACGCTTGCTCCTAATATTGCTACTGGGTCCTCAGATGTGAGTCTTGATTTTTTTGTCATGTTGCCCAAGTATCTGAGGTCACATGGACATTTTTTATGAGGAAGATAAACCCCAGTACTTTTGCAGTTAGTAAAGTTCAAGATGTCCGGAGACCCAGAGTACTCTATTCTTTTAAGGGACATACACTACATATAAGACAGGGATGGTGTCCTGTCACCTTAATTTACATTTCATAGAGATGTCTGGCAGAGGTGATCCAGCTGTCTTGTTAATGTAGGTCTACCACCATCCCATTGTAGGTTCCTAATCCTTTTGAAAGCTAATTGTGGTTTCTACTGGGTCATATTGCCTGGACTCAAGATGCACCAATACCTGCCGATGTTGTTGTTTATTATGGTTGGATAAACCATTGTACGTGTCAACACTTACTAACTGATCTGTGCATTGTTTCACACTGTTCTATAATAAGGAGGCACAATTAATGTTTCTTGCTTTATTTACGATCTTAAGAGAGTATCCTTTGTGTTTTAATTGGCTAATAAGGATATTGGTACAGGCATATATGTGCGCAGGCCCACGCAGTTCCTTCTATGGCGAAGGAACTGTCCAACCGGATGGTTCTCCCAATGGGAGCGAGGGTGAAAACTATGAAAATGTAAGTGGAAATCCCCGTCTGTTGGTTCTCTGTAGACTGCAATCCTGAGTCTATCGCTGCCACAGGAAATACATAGATCTAGAAAAGCAAGGTGTTGTCTGCGAAGGATGCTCGTAAATCTTAGATGTGGATTGCAGTCATTGATCCATGTGGTAAAGGAGTGGGTATGTATTTCATTACGTTCACAAATGACAAGAAACAAAAAATAATCAATATAGGATTTCCAGAACTTAATGATGTTGTAGTAGGGGTTTGTATCTGAGGGATGTATGTGGATTTGAAATGGTGCATTTAAAAGATTGGCCATGCTTGGGGCAAAAGTGCTTCCCACAAAAGTGTCCATTACTTGCAAATACAGTTAGTCTTCTAAATGAAAAAAATAAATCTGTCAAGGCTAAGGTGGCACGCTGCATTATAAAATCTGCTGGGGTAATGGGATATGGTAGGTAATTTCTAGGAGATATTTTATTGTGTTTATGTTCTCCTCTTGTGGAATGGCACTACAGAGGGCCTCTACATCTAAGTCAATCAAGATATAATGAATGGGGGTGAAAGGGTACATCCTTCAAACGTTTTAGGACATCCTTCATGTCCTGCAGAAAAGAGGGCATAGCCTTAGCTAAAAGTCTCATAAATAAGTCTGTAAATTGCAGGAGGGTTTCCAGGATAGATTTAATGCATGATCCCATTGGTCTCTAGCTGCTGTTGGTACTCTCTTTTTGTGAATTTTTGGTAAGATTTACAAGTATGGAGTAGTAGGATTCTCGGTCTGGAGGAACTCAACATCCAGTTTCGATCTTCAGTTATGCAAAATACCTTAATCTGTCAGGTGCTTAATTCTTGATTTCGGTTTTACAGTGGTGCTAAGGAATAGCTCTTAGTAATGCTTTCCATCACTGAGTAAACTCAAACATAGTGTTCTGTAATCCACAAATGAAAGAGGGCAGTGCCCCTGCACACTTATCAACTAGTTTTATCACTAGGTCAACTTGTAATGAATATATGACCCTAATGTTTTAATTCCAAAGGATGATCACATTTGTAATATATTGATCGATTTAGATGTGGAGGCCCTCCATGCTAGCATTCTACAAGAGAAAAACTTACACACAATAAAACTTCTACAAATGACATCCTTGTACTCCATAACCCCAATAACCTATATAATGCAGTGTGCCAACTCAGCCATGACCGAAAACATTTCTCAATTTGAAGACCAACTATATTTGTAAATTACAGGCACTTTTATGGGAAGCACTTTTGCCCCAAGCATAATTAACCTTCATATGCACCAATTTGAATTCACATAAACCTACTGAGATACGAACCCCTACCATAATTTATCTGAGGTCTAGAAACACTATCTTGATGCCAACCTCATAATCTAGGCAGGTGATGAAACGAGTGCCCCCTCATTCGCCACATGGAACAATACTGCAATCCACTGATGAGTAACTCGCAATGTGTAATGTATACTTGTCAGCCCTTTAATAGAAAGATTAAAAATATATATATAAAATGAAAAACAGCAGTCCATATCCAGAGATCCACATCTAAGATTCATGAGCACCTTCCTCTGGTATATATATTGTATGTCCCTTTAAAGAAGAGTATTTCCCTTGATCTTGGCCTCCGGATACCTTGGATACCATGTACCTTTACTAACTGCAACAGTACTGGGGTAATCTACCTCATAAAATGCCTGTGTGACCTCAGATATGTAGATATGAATGCTAGAAAAAGAAAATCAAGACTTGTATCTTAGAGCATCGTAGCAATATTAGGCGCAAGTGTTCTATAACCAAATTAGCCTCTCCTTTTCTGACTCATGAAAATGATATCAAGTGGACAATCATTGAAAACCAATGACAGATAATAATCCAGCGAGTGTCTCATGCACAGTATTTAAAAAGAGAAGAGTTGTGGTTGTTCAAACTGAGAACCCATCTGGGGAGTGAGGGGGGGGTTGGGGGATGCCAGAGAGCCCGAGGCAAGATGGCTTCACTTTAGTGTTGCTCTGTCGGCCGGGACCCAATATCTGTCAAATGTCCTGAAAACAGGCAGTCATCCAACCCTGCAAAGAAGCGAGCAAGATGCAGATGGAAATGCTGTGACACATCACTCCTAAAATCTATGGCGACTCAATACTTTACTGGGGGAAATCACATCGAGCCGGCTAGTGCCGGCACAAAAGGTCAGAGGTCGCAAGTTAGCGGTGCCCAGTGCCTAGGCCACAATAAACGTGAAGGAGCACACTCCTGTGGCTGGTACAGTGCGGACAGGGGAGAAAACGCCATTACAGATGCCGACTGGACTGCTTGCATTGGTGGAAGAGCAGTCGGGCGCGATGGAGCGGCCGGCCGGTGGCGGACAACCAAGGCCTCGAGAAGGGGGAGCGAGGTAGGAGGCGGGCAGCGAGAGAGTGGCGGTGAAGCTCAGACGCGAAGCAATAGAGGTATTGGACAGCAGACCCCCATGGACTACGCCGGGAAACAAGGGAGGCCCTGGAAGAGACTGCAGGTCCGGGTGGTAACGCATTGCAGTGGTGGGGGAACAAGAGGCCCTGCACACCTTCAGATAGAGCATGGGATGTCTCAACTGTGACCAGGAGATACCTTGCGGCGCCCAGCTGCCGCCATACCAGAACAGATGGACAACTGTGACCTTTCAGGATCTGGGATAGCACACTGTGGTTTGAGTCTATGCTGCTGTTAATCACTACCTGGAATACCTGGCGGGGACTTGGCAACATCTTCTTTTGCTGCACCTTGCTGATGGTGGAAACATGTTCGGAGCCCTGGGGACTTGTTAAATCAGAGTTACAAATGGTGTGTGATCCACAGGGGTGTGTGGCTAAAAACACAGCTATTGCAAGAGAGCCAAAGGTTGCTCACTATAGTCATTAGTAGGTGAGGAGTAACTTGCCACTGCTTGCCTTCTTTCTCACTGTATCTACCTTCCAATACCATCATGGGGAAAGTAGAGAGAGGACAACCCTGCCTAACGTTTGAAGCAAAGAGGGCTGCCAAAAACCTGCCTGATGCACAGTTGTCTGACGACATGGACAACAGCCATAGGCAGTGTCTGCACTTGAAACAATACTGGAAGCCATGAAACAAAGTCTAAGTTCGATAGACTAAAAGATAAAGTCTATGAATATCCGTTTTGATCACATTGCAGCTAAGCTGGATAAACAATCAGATCGAATAACGGATGTGGAGCAGTGGATCTCAGATGTGGAAGAAAGCCTACAGGCAGTCTCCACTAATTGACGCCAGATGGAAAAGGTCCTGGAGGTGATTTGAGTAAAAAATGAGGACCTGAAAGCAAGGTCGCACTGCAACAACTTGCGGACTGTCCGGGTGCCGGAATCTACCAATACAGGCCCGATGGAGCGGTACGTGGAGGATATGCTCCGTGACCTATTCAGAGCAGAAAATCTATCCACTATGTTGGTAATCGAGAGAGCCCATAGATCCTTGGCAGCCCGCCCACCACAGGAAGCACCCCCACACCCGATTATTGCTAAGGTCCTAAACTATTGAAACTATGATGTTCTATTTTGCAAGGCCAGAGAGAAGGGCCCAGTGCAATATCAGGAGAACTCCACTGCATTTTTCCCAGATTTCACACAGACAGTACAGCAGGCCAGAAAAGAAATTTGCCCCGGACAAAAAGAAACTACAATACCCAAGTATATTATATGCTATGCTTTACATAGCCCAGCTTCTCATAGAATATTGTGGCAAATCCAAGATGTTGGCATCACCGCAAGCAGCTAAGAGAATGTAAAGACACTAATGTAGCTGCGCCTGGACAGGGCATCCCCAGATCCAAAGGGCCCAGAGAATTGACACTGCTCAGACTGCCTGTCAGCAATACAGGACTAAAGACCCATGGACCCTTTGAAACTTACGAGCTGTCAGAAGTCGCACTATATGGCAGGTAATGCAATGCGAGCAGAAGACAATAAAGAGGAGCAGCAGGATAAAGACGACATCATGGATGCACCTTGCCAACAAATGTGCTGAACAGCTGCTTATCAACCCCTCTGTGCAGGATGTGGGGTGGGCCCTGACCTTGTATAGAATGTCCTGCATCTCTTAAACTGGGTATAAATCATGGTGCCTCAGCTACCCCTGGATATCGGGGCAGAGAACGGAATCCCTGGCAGTCCTGTAGAGGGTACACCATGACAAGTTTACTGATTTCGTAGCAAGAGGATGCGACTTTTTGTCAGCATTAGAGGAAATGTTTCATGCTGTTGTGTATTGATTGCCTTGCTAGGGGTCTTTAGCTGGTTTTGAAGGTTAAAATATTGGAGGAAGGGTGGGTTACAAGGAGTTGTGATTTGTGTTTGTTACAGCTCCACACTAAGATAGCGTACCACATATATGCCTCACTCCATCTCAAACAACACACTGAGGTATCTCAGACACCCCTACAATTGAATTGACATGACCACTGAGTTAGGACACGTAACATTGCTGACATGGAATGTCCGCGGGTTGAATAATCTGCGTAAGACACAAGTGCTTGCACTTTTGCTGCAGGAAACACATCTCACTGGTGCTACGGATTATGGCACTGGGTCTCGGTGGGGTGGCGTCAGGGTGGCATCCTCTTACTCTTCCTTACTCTTCCTATTCCAGAGGGGTCCAAATCCTAATAGAAAAGGGGGTCTTGTTCACCTTAACAACCTCCGAGGTAGATGAATATGGGGGATATGTCATATTGCAGGGTTCACTGTATGGAACACAGGTAACTATAATTGCAAAGTATGGGCCTAATATAGATGACCCAGAGTTCTATATCACACTATGGCATCACCTCCTGGAGCTAACTCCAACCGTCATTATTTGGAGGGGAACCTTAACACCTACCTGGACCCGTGCATATATAGATCAGCTCTGGGAGATTGGCAGGGTAAACAAGGAGCTAGTGTAATACCTAAGGGTATGGAAATACACAATCCGGTAGACTTATGGCAGTTGCATAATCCAACTGTTACAGAGAGTACATTTATCTTTTCAGTACATTGCACTTGGTCCAGACTGGACTCCTGGCTAGTGTCCAGAGAGGTAAGCACTTGGACCATGGAATACAGCATCTGCCGCAAACCCTGTAAGATCATGCCCCGGTAAAATTGTTGCTGGCTCCGCTCACACACATTCCTACTCCCTTTATGTAGAGATTCCCTGCAACTGCCCTTCATGATGCTCTCTTCAAAACTGGGATGAAGAAGGCGATCCAGGGCTATTTTAAGAATAATCTTGGCTCAGTTGAAAGAGTAAGCACATTATGAGAAGCTTTTACGGCACGTTAGGGGGATATGTATAAGCCTGCACACAGGTATCAGGACTCGAAAAATCTACTCGACTACACCTCATAGCAAGTTTTATTTTATGAGGGCGAGCTACTTTTAGATTCAACTCCACCATCCTTTAAATATTATCTTTGTCACATTTGTTCTGTGTTCAGAGACAGAGGTCAAAAGTCAGTTTGTCTTCTTTCAATGCAAATACTTTTTCCTTGTGATTGCAGAGTTCCAGGATTTTGTAAGGTGAATTGTCTGACCTACGTGAAATGAAAGGCTTTTGGTATAAGGTTTTTCCTAACACACAACATTTATATAACTAAGTCAACTTTACAAACATTTCAAAATATATTTCAGTAGCTGTGAAAGATAATTTTATGTTCTTCTGTGAGATGAAAACAAATATTTTAATAGGATGAAAAAAGGTAAGAACACTTTACTTGGTGATGTGCAAATGCTAACTGTTTATTATTGTTAATACACTATATAGTTGTGTCAGTAAAGCTGCAAGTTAGTGGGAAGGTTTTTGGACATTTCTTGGAAATGTAATGTCTGGAAATGACAGTGCACTACCACATCATGCTTTAGTAATATGTATTTAAAGTGAGTGTTTAAACATAAACTGAGAAACACTCCTGCCCTGATGGCAAAGCTATCGAGTCAAGTCATACATGGATCATGTGTACCCTATATGTGGGCTAGATTTATTATACATGGAGCAAACGTTTAATGTATTTAATCAAACAGAAGAGGATTTTTTTATAGCAGAAATGTTGAACTAACATATTTCAAGGTGCACTCATATGTGAGAATGAAGAAAAAGGGGACTATAAAATACAATATTTGCCTAGGATCATACAATTTGAGACCTGTTTCTGGGTCAAGTACATTACAGTTAGATCGAGTAGATTATTCAAGCTACTCGACCTGCAGGTCTAGTAACATTTTTATGATTTTTCAAGGCCTGGTTATTGTACAGGACAGTGTACAGGACATCCGTACACAATTGCGGAAACTTAACTAAAAATTAAGGGTTTAGAGAATCAATTGGCGGCATCCCAAGATCCTGGGTTACTGGCAGTGTAGTGTAGCCATTTTTAATATAGCTTTTGCGCGTTTGCTTAAAGCATTAGGCCTCTGTACACTTTGCCCTAGATGCATCTTATTCAGCCTCGCACTGTTATTTTTCGGTAACCAGTTTCAGGGTCTTGTTTTATTTTCTTCTATCACACTGTTTAGCTTACTTCAGCACCGGAGTTCTCAAACAATACATTCTTGCTCGCTCTGTGCTTCAGTCAAGGATACAGTCTGGTACATTGCCAATAGACGTGGTAGAAGTTTAGTCTTTAGGGTTCGTAGACAGTACACATTCTTACGTAGGGACGTTTCTTAGAACACCAGCGTGTTAGTTATAAAAACACTTCCTAGTCCTGGTACACGTAAGAGGGAGATTCCGACCAGGGAACCACAACTAGACGCTGACTGCCCTGTTGCAGATGCTGATCCAGATCACAGGCCTTTGCTCAGGTATGAGGGTTGATGTCCTCCCGGGGAAACCTGAAAGGCAGGCTTAGAGCTTAACGTGCTGTGCTCGAAATAGAACTTAGAAAAGAGAACGTACTATAGTAGCACTATGATAGTGTTATTCTTGTGTTTCACTCTCCTCGTTACTATTTCAATCTTACTGTGTTGTATGGTTCTGGTTATTGCGGCTCCCGCCTTGTTATCTAAAATGCAGTCGTTTTATTAAACTAATCTTTAAAACTTAAAACTGCCTTTGTCATTTATATATGAGACCACACTGTGAATGAGAGAACTGGTTGGGATCTGAGTGACCACGACTTTCCTGGGAAGCACTAAGATGTCATGCGCTCGGTTGCCCAATTGTCTCTTCCCTTTGGGAGAGATGAGGCACTGCTAGTTAGCCGGAGCTCAACCCGGATTTGGGGTGACAAGGGTCCTTCGCCGTTGGTTAGACTTAGTCCCCCACACTGCAAACGATCCTGCCACCCGAAAATCTAGTAGTCTCATTAGGATAATGAGAGTCTAAGCGACATGGCGCCGCCAACGTTTGGTCTGGCTCTAATTTTCGGGTCCACCAGTCTCTCTCGGTCTCATATATTATAATGATCCCTCAGTTCCTTTAACGGAGACGTCCGTGGCACTAAGGACTTCCACCACTGCGATATAGGTAACCCTAGATATAGCGGATGGTTGTTCAAGCTTGAACCTTAAAAGGAAAGACCCCGTTTTTGGTGTGCCTTCTCTGAACCATCGCTGTTTTTCTAATGGCGAATCCCCAGGTAATACAAATAGCTCTTAATATGAGACAACCGCACACAGCGCATTTGCTTGCACATGGTCTTACGATCCAGGGGGGTCCAGTCACGTTTGTGGTGGCCGCCCATGCAGCCTATAGAACAGAACATTTTCACTCTTGGGTCACATTTCCAGCAGTTGATGGGAATACAAATACATTTCACACATACACGATTGCGAACGCGCCTGGCCAGCACAGGGCGTATGCATATTTAGAGGTAGCTCTATCTTATCAAGAACATAATAATTGGCTTGATGGCGCCCTACCCGATACAATATTGCCAGTAAGGTTAGGTCCACTGAGTAATGATGGTCCATCCTGGCCTTTATTGCCCACATATACACCACATCCTGCGGTTGCAAATATGCCGGTGGCTGAAGTTCGTCGTTTATATACAGACTTAACGGCTACATATAGACGCTTAGTACAATTTGTGATGCAGACACTAAATACAAACCCAGCGCGTGCCGCTACAGCACAACAACATGCAGTAGCTCCAGGTATAAACCCAGCGACTGTACACTCTATCATGGGTAAAGTTCCAACAAAACGGGAGGAGACTCCATTTTGGCTGGCGCAAAATATTAATACGCTGGAGGCGGTATTTCCCCATACAGGACCTCAGGACAAACATAGAATATTAACTATGTGTTTACCATTTGGCATGGTTCCCACAGTGGAACATTGTAATACATGGGGCACGGTGTTTGCCGCGCTCTACACAACAGCACACGGTACACCGACATTGGCAAACCTACCGGAAGTGCTTAAACAAATTCAGGATGAATACGGGGCTGCCCCAGCCTTAGATTTAGGAATGCAACTGATGGGCAATTTTGCCACGGTTTCCTCAATAATACTAAGTAATCTTAAAGGGGAGGCAGTTGCACTAGCGGTGCGTATGCGTCTTCGCGACGTCCCGCAACTAGATCAGGAGCGGGAACTGTCTAAAATAATAGCGGAAACATATTCCAGTATCGGTCGAGATAGCCTAGGGGCTAGACCACAGAAACCACAGTTTCAAGGAAAAATTTGTAAAGATAATACTAAACAGCAACCTGAGGGTAATAAAAAGCGCTGGGAGAAAAAACAACAGTCACCTAAAAAAGAAAGGGGAGAATCTCCACGACCGGAGACCCCATAGACTAGGTATAATCTCAGAAATAGGGATAAGTTGAAAACGCCTGATAGATATCAATACACTGATACACGCCAATCTCGTTCCTTACAGGACTCATCGGAAAAGAGAAATGAGAGAGGTGTGCGGTCAGAGTGGAGAACAGAGTACGTGAAACCAAGACAGGAATCACAACGCTCTTCAGAGGTTTCTGTCAAGAAGGAAGAGAAACCGATACAACAAAAACAACAGTTTAAAAAGAAAAAAAAGTGTCGGCAGTCTCAGTTAGACATGCCACACAGGAAGGGAGTTCTCTTGAAGAACAAGACATGGGCGCTAGCACTACTAGACAGCGCGGCAGAGGTCACAATAGTTCGCCGGAATCTTCTAGAGCATCTGGAGGTGAAAGCAACTGATGACTTCATACAAGTTGAAACAGCAGATATGCGTGTCTCTGAACCCAATAGGGTATATACAGTGACTTTACAATTGGAAGGAGACATTGAACGCACTATAAACGCAATCTTTTGGGATTGTGTAGTCAAGATATATGACATTTTGCTGGCTGAACAGGATTGGCCGCCCAACTTTGTTCGCACCTGCCCAGTTGGGGAGGAGGTTATTAAACCTTCGTTCTCATCACTTGTTCCAGGGGAACTCGCAGAGTCATATAGCATTAAATGGGCTCTAGCACAAGCACCTGCCTTATATAGAAATCACGTAGGGTGGGATAGGGATTCTCCATATCATGTAATTCCGATTAAAGGTGAACCTCAGCCACAACCGCAATATCCAATAAAACATGAAGCAAGAGCACCGGTGAGAGAAATACTTACGCAATTAGAATACTAGGGGGTAATTGAACCCTGTGTCTCACCGATGAATAATCCCTTATTTCCTGTAGCTAAACCGGACCGTTCATATAGAATAGTCTTAGACTACAGACACTTGAACGGACATACACGTACATATGCTATACAAAATGCACATAACGCCGCACTAATGAACAACATTGTGCGGAAAAAGAACAAAACGACTTTAGACATCTCGAATGGTTTCTTCTGCCAGAATATAGCACCCAAAAGTAGGGATCTTACAAGCTTCAGTGCGTTGGGCTCCCAGAAAAAATTCTGTTGTTTGCCTCAGGGGTATAAGAATAGCCCGGGACTGTTTGCAGCTCGTGTGACTGAAATTTTACATGGGTTGGACCCTGAAGCATTGTCATATGTGGATGATATATATCTCACGGATGACGAGTTACTACAACATTTAAGACGGGTAGCCCGCATTGTTGTTGGGTTTGCCAAAATTGGCTACAAATTTAACTTCAAAAAAATCTAAAATTGCCTTCCTCAGCGTCATATTCCTGGGATATGAGCTGTCGAATGAAGGTAAGAGCCTAGCGCCACAATTTTTAGAAAAATGTGCACAATTGCAACCACCTAATACGATTAAGAAACTTCAATCATTGTTGGGTTTTCTAAATTTTGGCAGAACATACATTCCTGATTATGCTACATGCATGAGACCATTATACGAATTCATACGTCCTGATTTTTCAAGCAAATTCTGGACAATTGAGCATACACATACTCTTCGGGAGTTGCAAGCAGATCTCCTAGTTGCAAAACATTTACATACACGGGACAATAAGACACATTTGGTCATCAGGGTAACAGCTGGGGCCATTGGGTTTACGTATGTCACATTTAATGAAGGTTAGACAGTCCCGATTGGATACAAGTCCCACTTGTATTCGGCTGCTGAACAACAATTCGCACCAACAGAGAAAATTCTCACTGCTGTACAGAAGGCTGTTATTAAAGAACGATCTCTTGCACAGGGCAAACGCATTATAGTCGTTTCCCCTATTCCGGCCCTAGAGGCGGTTACAAAAGTGAGTGTTCCTAACGCGAAAGCACTACACACGCGGTGGATACAATGGGCTACGTCTTTAACAGCCACTGATGTAGATTACATTTTTGACCCAAAGTTACAGTCTCAGGAATTTCTGCAATATGAAATTGAATATCCAGTTCCCGCTGACATGTTGCCTATTGATCGCTATCAAGTAGTCATGTACACCAATAGCTCTGCGCAACCGGCAGTGGGGACGAAACACCAATATTCTGCTGCATGTGCAGTAGTGAGCGGCCATATGGAAGGGGAGAAATTCTGCCCCCAACATACTTATACACAAACATTAGGGGACTGTACGGCACAATTGGCTGAGCTAAAAGCTCTATTGATGGCATTAGAACATACGGATCCGACACATTTCACACTGATAGTTTGTGATTCGTATTATTGTGTAGAGTCTTTTAATGAATACCTACATTACTGGCGCTTGAATGGGTTCAGAGATTCTAAGGGCAACACCATAAAACACAGACTACTGTGGGGGAAGGTAGCGGATCTGAAGGAGACGCTACCCAAAGTCCATGTTGTACATACTCTTGGACACCAGCGCGTTTGTTCTGCTTTCCTACTTATCTCATATCAGAGCTTACAGAACCTCTCTAGAATGCACTTCTGAGTTCAAAGAAGACCTTTATTGTTGTTAATTCTTCCCCACCCACAAGTTCTTGAGAGACAAATTAATAGATTTCAAGCACACGTTCAAAAGAGTAAAAGTAGTTGCAGCAATGAAAACAAAATATATCACAGTACTTCTCAGTTGCAATGTACACAGCAGATATATATGATTATAATAGCAAAGCATAAAAGTCAAAATTCATCACCGTATGAGCAAGTAGGACCTATCTTCAGCTTCATCTTTCTGGGGTCTGCAAGTTGATGACTCCGGTCAACTGCGAGAAAGAGATTATCTACCCACACGGGAGACTGGCAACTGACGCCTAGTTCCAGCCTGAAGTCAAGCAGATTCGAATCTAACTCACTGTAGCCCAGAGTCATCCTTACAAAAGTGTGCCCCCTCCTCTCAGACTTGGGAAAACTACGCAAGCCTTTGGAGACTGGCCAGATCTCCTAGACTTCTCCTATTCCCAAAGCTGAGCAGAAAGGAAAACACCAAATGTACTCTTGCTTATCAGGTCTAGTCTGGTGTGAAGAAAACAGCTTGGTTCATCTTGTGGAAAAACACAGCTTGGAAGAAGACAGACATCTGCGATGTTTCAACTGCAATATCTAACTCCACGCTAAAGCCAATAGGCAGCTAACCTAAATATCAAATGTAATGTCTAATATCATGTCAAAGCCAATAGGCAGCTGAGCTGAATACAAAATGTAATGTCTAATATCATGTCATAGCCAATAGGCAGCTAAACTGAATACAGAATGTAATGTCTAATATCATGTCAAAGCCAATAGGCAGCTAAACTGAATACAGCGTGTCAAAGCCAATAGGCGGCTAAACTGAACAAAACATATAGGCCCTCATTCCAACCCTGGCGGTCGGTGTTAAAGCGGCGGCCAACCCGCCAACAGGCAGGCGGTGCAAAAAATGGAATTCTGACCCTGGCGGGAACCGCCAACACAGACCACCACTTTAACACTCCGACTGCCACGGCGGGACAAACAAACAGCGCGGCGGTCACCGCCAGCAGACAGGCGGCAGACAATGTACCGCCCACCCTATCACAACTCACCAATCCGCCACCATTTCCGGGGCGGGAGCCCCGCCGATAAAAACACGGCGGAAACAGACTACGAACGGGAAAACGCTCACCCTGCACACTCCACGAGGAATCTGGACAGCATGGAACCAAAACTACACATCCTACCAGCAATTGTCTACCTGCTCCTCTACCAGGAGCACGAACGCCAGCGCAGAAGACAACGGTGAGTACTGCACCTACGACACAGGGGAGGGGGGAGAAGAAATGAATACGGGCACACACATACGCAACACCCCCCCCCCCTACACACCAAGGCAGAGCAACAACTCAGAGTGACACCCCCCAAACCCCCCGGAAGAATGCAAAGACAAAATAATATGTTATTGGAATTCAAATATATTGTAAGGCTAAGTAAATAAGTAAGTCGAACATCCCATAACTATATACACATATGTACATTGTCCCGTCAAAATTGGCTTTCTGTCATTGTACGTGGGCCAATGGTCCTCAACACACGGGCAAAGCCCACACATGAGACCCGAATCCATTGGAGAGAACACTGCAGGGGCATCAGATAGGAAAACTACAGGCACCTCAGGGGGAAGGGAAGGAGGGGCACCTCAGCCACATGAGTCCACGACGCCAGATCCACGAGGGGCCTCCATGGCCACTGTTCAATCCTGGGGAGTGCAAAGCCACAGTCTCTCAAGTCCCTACAGTGGGTGGCTTGCCCACTGTGCCATCCTGGGGAGTGCAAAGCCACAGTCTCTCAAGTCCCTACAGTGGGTGGCTTGCCCACTGTGCCATCCTGGGGAGTGCAAAGCCACAGTCTCACAAGTTCCTACAGTGGGTGGCTTGCCCACTGTGCCATCCTGGGGAGTGCAAAGCCACAGTCTCACAAGTGGATGACAGACTCCAGCGGTACTGGAGGAGTCTTGGTGCCCAGAGTGTATCGTGCAGCCCTGTCGGACACGGATCCGGGCCTGCCCCTTCTGCCAATGTGTCAGCGGTGCTTGAGTTGAAGGGCCCAGCGGAGCGGTGCTTGACTTGAAGGGCCCAGCGGAGCGGTGCAGAGACGGCGGGGCCCAGCGGAGCGGTGCAGAGACGGCGGGGCCCAGCGGAGCGGTGCAGAGACGGCGGGGCCCAGCGGAGCGGTGCTTGAGAGGAAGGGCCCAGCGGAGCGGTGCTTGAGAGGAAGGGCCCAGCGGAGCGGTGCTTGAGTTGAAGGGCCCAGCGGAGCGGTGCTTGAGTTGAAGGGCCCAGCGGAGCGGTGCTTGAGTTGAAGGGCCCAGCGGAGCGGTGCAGAGACGGCGGGGCCCAGCGGAGCGGTGCAGAGACGGCGGGGCCCAGCGGAGCGGTGCAGAGACGGCGGGGCCCGGCGGAGCGGTGCAGAGACGGCGGGGCCCGGCGGAGCGGTGCAGAGACGGCGGGGCCCGGCGGAGCGGTGCCTGAGAGGAAGGGCCCAGCGGAGCGGTGCTTGAGTTGAAGGGCCCAGCGGAGCGGTGCTTGAGTTGTAGGGCCCAGTGGAGCGGTGCAGAGACGGCGGGGCCCAGCGGAGCGGTGCCTGAGAGGAAGGGCCCAGCGGAGCGGTGCCTGAGAGGAAGGGCCCAGCGGAGCGGTGCTTGAGAGGGCGGTGCCCTGTTCAGCGGTGCTTGTCTTGAAGGGCCCTGTTCAGCGGTGCTTGTCTTGAAGGGCCCTGTTCAGCGGTGCTTGTCTTGAAGGGCCCTGTTCAGCGGTGCTTGAGGCGGCGGTGCCCTGTTCAGCGGTACTTGTCTTGAAGGGCCCTGTTCAGCGGTGCTTGTCTTGAAGGGCCCTGTTCAGCGGTGCTTGAGACGGCGGTGCCCTGTTCAGCGGTGCTTGTCTTGAAGGGCCCTGTTCAGCGGTGCTTGTCTTGAAGGGCCCTGTTCAGCGGTGCTTATAGACGGCGGGGCCCTGTTCAGCGGTTCTTCACATGTGTCTCCAGGGCACCAGATCTGGCCAATATATAGTGTTCACTCGCCATCCGACTTCTCCCTTGCGGGGCACTCCTGTGCTGGTGTTCCGTGCCCGTGGGTGTCCTACTTCACCCCCGGAATGGGTCTGGTGGGGCCCTCCTGGGCAGCTCGCCTGCTGCCGGACTTGTCGGCCGTGCTGCCTTTGCCATCCTTGCCTGATCCTCTGTGTCCCTTGCCTCCCTTTGGAGATGTGCCAGGTGGCACCCCACTTCCTGACGGTGCCAGGGTGGTGCCTGTGGAGGCTGCCGTCTCTGTCCTCTCGCGCCGGCCCTTGCCTTTTTTGGATCTCTTCCCAGGGGGTGGGCTGACTGTCCCTTTGCTGCTGGCCGATGTAGCTGCCCTCGAAGGTGGTGGACTCCAATATCCCTGGACTATGGTCCTTGTAGGTCCAGGGCTTGTGCTGGCTGAGGTGCTGATTGGACTTTTACGAATGGAGGGGGTGGGTCAGGTGATGGAAAGAGGTTAAGTTTGGAGAGGAAAAACTTTTTAGGAGCAATGGGAAGGGTAGGTGCAGAGGGTATGGGAGTGGAGGAAGAGGATGTGGTTGTAGGAGAGTCAAGTGTGCTGTCGTTGGGTGCAGGTGCTTGTGACGGAGGCTGTCGTGAGGTGGATGGCTGTTGGGTGGGCGGCTGCCTGCGTTTGTGTGGTTTGGAAGAGGGGGTGACAGACACACTGGGAGAGGACACAGGGGACGTGTAAATGGCAGTGGGGGTGGTGACTGCACGTGTGCGGAGTGTTCTGGTGGGTGTGCTGGTGATGGACGTAGTGGCTGATGAAGTGGTGCATGCAAGTGTGAGTGGAGACGTCACAGGGAGGGAGGAGGGAGACGAGGAGGAGGGGGGGGACACAGAGGAGGCAGTGGCTGTTGGTATGTCTGCATGTGGATGTTGCTTGTGTGAATGCTTGTGGGATGTGTGGTGCTTATGTTTGCATGAGCTGACCTTGGGTGTTGAGGTGTGTGCAGGCTGGTCTGTAGGTGTGTCTGGGATAGGCAGAGGGACAGGGGAGTGGGACTGGGTGGAGGGAGTTGGAGGAGGGAGGCAGGAGACAGGGACAATGGCTGCCGTCAGTGCTGAGGCCAGAGCGTTGAACGATCGCTGATGGGCAGCCTGACCCGAATGAATGCCCTCCAGGTATGCATTGCTCCGATACACCTCCCTTTCCACCCCCTGGATGGCATTCAAAAGGGTAGACTGCCCAACAATGAGCGTCCGGAGGAGGTCAATGACCTCCTCACTGAGGGCAGCAGGGGTAACTGGGGCAGGGCCTGAGGTGCCTGGGGCGAAGGAGATGCCCGCCTTGGTGTGCGAGCAGGCACGGGGCGAACGCTGAGGGGCTGCTTGGAGGGCGGAGCTGGTGCGCTGGGTGGCGGCTGTACCTGTAGTTGCAGTGGGCACGGATGTTGCCGCCACCACAAGGGAGCTCCCTTCCGAGGACGTGTCGGTGTCGCTGATGTCTCCACGTGTCCCCGTTGTGGAGCCCCCCTCGCCCTCCGTCTCACTGGTGAAATCAGAGTCCGTTGCATGGCTCTCCGGGGCCATGTGAGATGCAGCTCCCTCGTGCTCCAATGCCACTTCTCCTCCGCCAGATGATGCTAATGCACACATGAACAGGAAGAGCAGACAAAAAAAGGGGGAGGAGAGAAATAAAGACATGTTGAGTCCATGCATTGGCAACACAGTTGGCGGAGAGGACAGACACAGAAGCCCCCTGCACTGCGCCGCGCACTTGGGGTACACTACTCAATCAGTGAGACTTGGCCTACAAGCCAATGGACGACATCTGCACACATAGGTGACACAAGGCCATGGATAGCTGTACTTGGCACCCTACAGAGCTGGAGGGTGGGGGCACAGGGCCATGCCTTACGGAGGGGACTAGCCTACAGAAATCGCCCTGGCCTAGGGATACCCACATCCCTCCTCCCCCACCGAGACACCTCCACTGCGCGCTAAGATAGCAGAATGTGCTTGTACTCACCCCCTTGTGTCTGCTGTGATGTCCTCACGCGCCCATCCAAATCTGGGTAGGCCACCGCCAGGATCCGAGACATCAGGGGGGTCAATAGACGAGTGGCACCCCTCCTACGTTGGGAGGCTGTAGGAGGCTGGACTGGCTTGTAGTGAGTACCAAGGGGTACTTGCACCTTGCACCAGGCCCAGTTATCCCTTATTAGTGTATAGGGTGTCTAGCAGCATAGGCTGATAGATAATGGTAGCTTAGCAGAGCAGCTTAGGCTGAACTAAGAGACGAGTGAAGCTCCTACAGTACCACTAGTGTCATATGCACAATATCATAAGAAAACACAATACACAGATATACTGAAAATAAAGGTACTTTATTTTTATGACAATATGCCAAAAGTATCTCAGTGAGTACCCTCAGTATGAGGATAGCAAATATACACAAGATATTTGTACACAATACCAAAATATGCAGTAATAGTATTAGAAAACAGTGCAAACAATGTATAGTTACAATAGGATGCAATGGGGACACATAGGGATAGGGGCAACACAAACCATATACTCCAAAAGTGGAATGCGAACCACGAATAGACCCCAAACCTCTGTGACCTTGTAGAGGGTCGCTGGGACTATTAGAAAATAGTAAGGGTTAGAAAAATAGCCCACCCCAAGACCCTGAAAAGTGAGTGCAAAGTGCACTAAAGTTCCCCAAAGGACATAGAAGTCGTGATAGGGGAATTCTGCAGGAAAGACACAAACCAGCAATGCAACAACGATGGATTTCCAGTCGAGGGTACCTGTGGAACAAGGGGACCAAGTCCAAAAGTCACAAGCAAGTCGGAGATGGGCAGATGCCCAGGAAATGCCAGCTGTGGGTGCAAAAAAGCTGCTACTGGACAGTAGAAGCTGTGGTTTCTGCAGGAACGACAAGGGCTAGAGACTTCCCCTTTGGAGGACGGATCCCTCATGCCGTGGAGAGTCGTGCAGAAGTGTTTTCCCGCCGAAAGACCGCCAACAAGCCTTGCTAGCTGCAAATCATGCGGTTAGTGTTTTTGGATGCTGCTGTGGCCCAGGAGGGACCAGGATGTCGCCAATTGCGTCAGAAGACAGAGGGGGCGTCGAGCAAGACAAGGCACTACGAGGATGCGTGAAACGGTGCTCACCCGAAGTCGCACAAAGGAGTCCCACGTCGCCGGAAAACAACTTAGGAGGTCGTGCAATGCAGGTTAGAGTGCCGTGGACCCAAGTTGGACTGTGCACAAAGGATTTCCGCCGGAAGTGCACGGAGGCCGGAGTAGCTGCAAAAGTCACGGTTCCAAGCAATGCAGTCTGGCGTGGGGAGGCAAGGACTTACCTCCACCAAACTTGGACTGAAGAGTCACTGGACTGTGGGAGTCACTTGGACAGAGTTGCTGGATTCAAGGGACCTCGGTCGTCGTGCTGAGAGGAGACCCAGGGTACCGGTGATGCAGTTCTTTGGTGCCTGCGGTTGCAGGGGGACGATTCCGTCGACCCACGGGAGATTTCTTCGGAGCTTCTAGTGCAGAGAGGAGGCAGACTACCCCCACAGCATGCACCACCAGGAAAGCAGTCGAGAAGGCGGAAGGATCAGCGTTACAGAGTTGCAGTAGTCGTCTTTGCTACTTTGTTGCAGTTTTGCAGGCTTCCAGCGCGGTCAGCAGTCGATTCCTTGGCAGAAGGTGAAGAGAGAGATGCAGAGGAACTCGGATGAGCTCTTGCATTCGTTATCTAAGGAATCCCAAGAGACAGAGACCCTAAATAGCCAGAAAAGAGGGTTTGGCTACCTAGGAGAGAGAATAGGCTAGCAACACCTGAAGGAGCCTATCAGAAGGAGTCTCTGACGTCACCTGATGGCACTGGCCACTCAGAGCAGTCCAGTGTGCCAGCAGCACCTCTGTTTCCAAGATGGCAGAGGTCTGGAGCACACTGGAGGAGCTCTGGGCACCTCCCAGGGGAGGTACAGGTCAGGGGAGTGGTCACTCCCCTTTCCTTTGTCCAGTTTCGCGCCAGAGCAGGGCTGAGGGGTCCCTGAACCGGTGTAGACTGGCTTATGCAGAAATGGGCACCATGTGTGCCCATGAAAGCATTTCCAGAGGCTGGGGGAGGCTACTCCTCCCCTGCCTTCACACCATTTTCCAAAGGGAGAGGGTGTAACACCCTCTCTCAGAGGAAGTCCTTTGTTATGCCATCCTGGGCCAGGCCTGGCTGGACCCCAGGAGGGCAGAAGCCTGTCTGAGGGGTTGGCAGCAGCAGCAGCTGCAGTGAAACCCCGGGAAAGGCAGTTTGGCAGTACCAGGGTCTGTGCTACAGACCACTGGGATCATGGGATTGTGCCAACTATGCCAGGATGGCATAGAGGGGCCAATTCCTTGATCATAGATATGTTACATGGCCATATTCGGAGTTACCATTGTGAAGCTACATATAGGTAGTGACCTATATGTAGTGCACGCGTGTAATGGTGTCCCCGCACTCACAAAGTCTGGGGAATTGGCCCTGAACAATGTGGGGGCACCTTGGCTAGTGCCAGGGTGCCCACACACTAAGTAACTTAGCAGCCAACCTTTACCAGGTAAAGGTTAGACATATAGGTGACTTATAAGTTACTTAAGTGCAGTGTTTAATGGCTGTGAAATAACGTGGACGTTATTTCACTCAGGCTGCAGTGGCAGGCCTGTGTAAGAATTGTCAGAGCTCCCTATGGGTGGCAAAAGAAATGCTGCAGCCCATAGGGATCTCCTGGAACCCCAATACCCTGGGTACCTTAGTACCATATACTAGGGAATTATAAGGGTGTTCCAGTAAGCCAATGTAAATTGGTAAAATTGGTCACTAGCCTGTTAGTGACAATTTGAAAGAAATGAGAGAGCATAACCACTGAGGTTCTGATTAGCAGAGCCTCAGTAAGACAGTTAGTCATAACACAGGGAACACATACCTATAGGTCACAAACTTATGAGCACTGGGGTCCTGACTAGCAGGGTCCCAGTGACACATAACAAACATACTGAAAACATAGGGTTTTCACTATGAGCACTGGGCCCTGGCTGGCAGGATCCCAGTGAGACAGTGAAAACACCCTGACATACACTCACAAACAGGCCCAAAGTGGGGGTAACAAGGCTAGAAAGAGGCTACTTTCTCACAGAGGCCATCCCCAGCAGAGCCTCCGCGGTCTTTCTGCTCCTGCGACGGATGTCCTCCCACCTCTTGCGGCAGTGGGTGCCCCGTCTGTTGTGGACCCCAGGGTCCGGACGTCCTTGGCGATGGCACGCCAAATGTCGACTTTCTGATGGGCGCTGACCTATGTGACACGTACAGGGAGAGAAAACAAAATATCAACATTTTCTGCATGCTCGATGTGAGTGTCCCCCCATCCCCGCCCTTGCCATGTGGCACATGCTCTCATCTGTCGTTTGATGCATGCCTCATACGCTCCCCTTCGCACCTTCGTTCATTCACCCCACTCAACCCAGGCATTGCCCACCAAGCATGGTCCCAGTGCACTAACCTGTTGGTCTGGAGGACCGTAGAGTAGCGCATACTGGGGGAGGACCCCATCCAGGAGTTTCTCCAATTCTTCAGAAGTGAAGGCAGGGGCCCTTTCCCTAGTCGCAGCAGCCATTGTCTCTTCCAGACCGAGGTCACAGTAGCACTTGCAGTATAGGTCCTCTCCTGTGGATGATCAGGTCTCGAGTGATTAAGCTGAGAGAAAATGGCGGTCACGCCCGCGGCGGTGCGTCCCGCGACAGCCGGCGCACTTCGTCATTGGCTCCTGAAACCCATAGGGTTCTATGTTAACCAATGCGGCTTTGCGCCGTGGTCTTCGACCGCCTACCGCCACGGTGTGCCACGCCAGCGCATGGACCTCACATCCCATTGTCACACTTCACAGGTCAGGCAGCCGCCATTTCAAGGGCCCACATGGCTTAATTTCTACTGCGTCACACAGGCCTAGGCCTTGCATTGCTAGTCATACAAGCCATTCAATGCATAGCGATTCGTGTACTGTGCAAGCTGTGGGAACGTACCTGTGGTTTGCTTGACTCTGTGCTCCATGTTGTCCTTCCTAGGCACCGTCCGCTGGGACTTGCGAAGAGATGGAGGAATATTCCCGTCTACAGACCGCTGGTGGACCTGTCGACAATGGAAGAAAGACATGTCATACTGACATACAGACTTGACCGAGCCACTATACAGGAACTGTGTGCCCAGCTGGAGCCAGACCTGATGTCACCCATTCGCCAACCCACAGGGATTCCCCCTCTGGTGCAGGTTCTGTCAGTACTCTATTTTTTGGCAAGTGGATCATTACAAACAACAGTCGCCATTTCCTCAGGGATGTCTCAGCCTATGTTTTCTAAGGTTTTGTCCAGAGTGTTGTCTGCCCTGATGAAATACATGCGGAGCTACATCATTTTCCCTGAGGTGGGCGATTTGGCTACAGAGAAGGGTGATTTCTATGCCCTTGGACATATTCCCAACATCATTGGTGCCATTGATGGGACCCATGTGGCTTTGCTTCCCCCCAGTGAAAGTGAACAGGTGTACAGGAACAGAAAAAGTTATCATTCTATGAATGTCCAGGTGGTCTGTTTGGCTGACCAGTACATCTCCCATGTAAATGCCAAGTTCCCTGGGTCAGTGCATGACGCGTACATCATGCGAAATAGCAGCATCCCTTATGTGATGGAACAGCTACAGAGACACCGTGTGTGGCTAATTGGTGACTCTGGTTACCCCAACCTGTCGTGGCTACTGACCCCAGTGAGGAATCCCCGGACCAGGGCAGAAGAACAGTACAATGAGGCCCATGGGCGGACTAGGAGGGTGATCGAGCGAACCTTCGGCCTCCTGAAGGCCAGGTTTAGGTGTATGCATATGACAGGTGGATCCCTAATGTACTCACCGAAGAAGGTGTGCCAGATCATCGTGGCCTGCTGTATGCTTCACAACCTGGCTTTGCGACGCCAGGTGCCTTTCCTGCAGGAGGTTGGTCCAGAGGGTGGTGTTGTGGCAGCTGTGGAGCCGGTGGAGAGTGAAGAGAAGGAAGACGACACAGACAACAGTGACACAGTGATACAACAGTATTTTCAATAACACACAGGTACGAATCAACACCGCCATTTTACATGTACTTACAGTCTCCTGCCTCTCTACTGTCTGTGTTTCCCCCCCAGTTTATGTTAACTGAGTTGTGACTTTCCCTTCCGTTTTCAGAGATGTGGGCCCCACTGCGTGACCTCTGCTTTGTTTGCCCATGGACTACAGCTGTGTGACAGTGGTATGTTGTCATCACAATGTAACTGATCATTTTGGCACCGTTATGTCTAATACATTTGTTCAAAATACAAGCAGACTCCAGATAATTTTAGTGCAATAAGTGATTTTATTTAAGTGCTAAATTTAGGGACATGGTTGAAAATCGGTGATGGGTGATGGTGGAGTAATGTCCATGGCAGAGTCCAGCTTTTCAGTCTCACAGGTGCATTGTCCATATGCCTGTGGAAGGATGGAGCAGGGGCAGTTCAAGGTTGGACAGGGTGACAATGTGGGACAGTGGGATGACATCAGGGGGTATCCTTTGCTGGCGGGGGTCTTGGCATCCTACTCTGTCTTCTTCCTAGATCTCAGGTACCGCTTGCGGGGTGGTTCTTCTTCTGCAGGAGGTGGGGTTCTGGTGGCCTGTTGTTGTGTGGGGGCCTCCTGTCCACTAGCGCCGGCGGAGGTGGTAGGCTGCTCCTGGTCCATGCTAGTGACAGGGGCCCTTTGTGGTGCCACATGGTCCCGCAATGTTGTGACAATCTGGGTAAGAGCCACGACGATGGTCCCCATTGCGGAACTAATGGCTCGGAGTTCTTCCCTGAACCCCATGTACTGTTCCTCCTGCAGTACCTGGATCTCCTGGAACCTGGCCAGTACCGTAGCCATCGTCTCCTGGGAGCAGTGGTATGCTCCCATGATGGAGGAGAGGGCCTCGTGGAGAGTGGGTTCCCTGGGTCTGTCCCCCCCGTCGCACAGCAGCCCTCCCAGTGCCCCTGTTTCCCTGGGCCTCTGTCCCCTGGACCGTGTGCCCACTACCACTGCCCCCAGGTCCCTGCTGTTGTTGGGGTGGTGGGTCAACCTGGGTGCCCTGTAGTGGTGGACACACCGCTGATTGACGTGTCCTGGAGACAGAGGCATGGGCCCGCTGGGTGGGAGCTGTGCTGGTGTTCCCAGAGGGGGGTAGGTCTGCTGTGGCCTGTGGCTGTGTGAGGGGAACCGACTGTCCCGAGGTCCCCGATGGGCCGGGCTGGTCATCTGGGTCCAGGGAGACAGAGCTGCTGTCATCACTGGGGGCCTCTTCTGGGGGTGGGATGGACATTTCTGGACCCTCCTGGGCGGTGTGGTGGCGTTCGGGTCCTGCAGGGGTATAAGAGTATGGTTATTGCTTCTGTGTGTGCCATAGTGTGCAATGGGTGGGTGGCCGTGGACCCCAGTGCTGGCATTCCCTTGTGGGGGCTGTTGTGACGGTGGCTTGTGGGGGAGATGGGTATGTGCAGTGGGCATGCTTTGGTGATGGGTGTCCATGCTTTGTGGACGCATGCAGGGCTGGGTGTTGGGATGGGTGGGTTGTGATAGTGAGCCATTTGCAAGGAGTTGGTGTGATGGGGTGGGGGTATGATTTGGCATGCAGGTGGGGTGGGGGGAATGAAGTAGTGAAGATTTGACTTAGCAGAGTCCATTCCTCCAGCTACTCCTGCGAGGCCCTCAGGATGCAGGATGTGCAAGACTTGCTCCTCCCATGCTGTAAATTCTGGGGAGTAGGTGGGGGTCCGCCGCCAGTCTTCTGCACCGCAATGTTGTGCCTTGATACCATGGAACACACCTCCCCCGTAGGTCGTTCCACTGCTTCCTGATGTCATCCCGATTTCGTGGATGCTGTCCCACAGCGTTGACCCTGTCCACTATTCTTTGCCATAGCTCCATCTTCCTGGCAATGGTGGTGTGCTGCACCTGTGTCCCGAAGAGCTGGGGCTCTACCCAAACTATTTCCTCCACCATGACCCTGAGTTCTGCGTCCGAAAACCTGGGGTGTCTTTGGGGTGCCATGGGGTGGTGTGGATGAGGTGAGGGGTGGTGTATGTGTTGTAGAGTGTGGTGGTGTATGGTGTTTTGTGCGTGGATATTGTGTGGGTGATGTTGTGATTTGCCTCTGTGTGATGGTGTACTCTATTCTGTGCTGTCTCTCTCTGGCCTTCAGTCGCAATTGTGGTCGTAAGGGTTTGTGGGTGATGTGGGTGTGTGTTTTATATTGTAATGGGTGTGTGGGAGTGGTGTGTGTATGTGTCTCAGGTGTGTGTATTTTGAATTGTCCAATGTGGCTGTGTTTTGTAAGAGTGTGTGTATTTTGAGCGCGACGGTGTGTACCGCCAATGGAATACCGCGGTTGAAAGACCGCTGCGGGGATTTGTGGATCGGAATAGCATGGGCGTATTTCTGTTGCCGTGACGGTGGAGGTTTGGTCATCGCCAGTTTTTCGCTGGCCGTTGGTGTGGCGGACTTTTGTTGTTTTCGGGTTTTTGGCGGTTTGCCAGTTGCGGGTCAGAATGACCGTGGCGGTTTACCGCGACCGCGGCGGTGTTATGGCGGTCTTCTGACCGGCGGTAAGCGCCTTTTACCGCCGAGGTCAGAATGACCCCCATAATGTGCTACTTGTGAACATTGAGCAACTAATATGCGCAGTGGTGAAACACAAAGTAATTGGTCAAACACAATTAATAGCATCACATTGTTGGAATACACGTTGCTGGGAATACTTTGGCTGATGAAGCCGCAAAGTCGGCAGTGGCAGTGGCCACTGTGGCCGCAGTGACTCGTTCGAGTTCCAAACCAGACACAGAGATTTTGGCTGCCATAAAGGCTACGGTTGATGGCACGCCTTATCCTAAAGGATTTCCTAATAAATATCAATAGTTTATGGGAAGTATGCTGAATGCTGAGGTTAAAATCCCAGGCGTACGCGAGATCCCCAATAAAGTTGTAAGACCTCAATTGATTAATGCAGCGCATGAGGGGGTGGCATCTGCACATGCTGGCGTGGCCGCCACAATTTCGCTATTACAGGCCCGTTACTGGTGGCCTGGTCTCTATAAAGAGACTAAGCAGTATGTCCTTTGTTGTGACATCTGTCAATAAATTAAAGTTTCAACAGCTAAGCGCCCGCCACAGACACCCCTCTTAATATCAAACAGACCATTACAATGTGTGTACTTGGATCATTGCGGTCCACTCACACCGGATAGTGCATACAAATATATACTGGTGGCTGTAGATTCTTGCTCCAGATTTGTGTGGGTATGGCCACAGCGCTCGGCTGACGCTCAAACTGTTATTAAAGATTTGCGTGTCTTTGTCAGTACATATGCAGTTGTGGCGTTCCATTCGGACCAGGGCCCTGCTTTTGCCTCAAGGGCATTCAGGGACGCCATGGTTTCATTGGGGGTCCAGCTCCAGTTCTCGTCTCCATTTCATCCCGAGGGAAATTCTGTTGTGGAGCGATTAAATTGTGATTTAAAGCAATCCTTAACAGCAAGAGTCTTAGGTACGGGTCGTAGTTGGCTAACCCACCTGTATGGAGTACAGAGAGCACTGAATAACCTGCCTAGAAGGTCCCTGGGGGGTCGTACTTCATATGAGTGCCTGTTCGGAACAAGCATGTTTGTTCCGGATCTAGATGGTCCTGGTGTGCAGGCGGCGGAAACGCCTTTTGACATAAATGATCGTGTCACTGTTTTGCAGGAATTACAACAGTTCCGTGAAGATAACTCTTCTAAAAGTGCCGCCTCCACAGGAATTAAGGATGTGCCAGTAATGCCTACTGGTTGGATTCCCAGAATTGGGGATCTTGTGTGTGAAAAGGTCGCAGTGAAAAAAGAATTTGGCCCTTCTTATCGAGCACCGGTACCTGTGTTGGGGATACTCCAGAACAAGAACTGTTATTTTACCACCGTTGCCAGGTGCCAAAGAAAATCGCTTTGTTTCCATTGACAACGTCAAGTTACAACATGTGGCCGATTCTGCACAGCAGACCAAGAGGATCGTCCAGTAGTTCCCGAATCCCTCTCACTACTGGGGGAAGATGTTCTGCTCCAAGTTATTTATACCAACAATGTTGCCTCTCCGAGCTTGGGGAGGGTGGAAGATGATCTTGCATTAGTTCCACTGACGACAAATAATTTGGAAACATTTGATCGAGTCACCATGACTACTGATGTTGCGGGTGGTGCTATTTACAGCGTACCACCGCGAGAAACACCAACTCCTCCATTGAATACGGCGGCACCTTTTACAAGAACTGCCTCTGGGTACTTTGCAAACAATGACGATGGTCTATCAGACTCGTTTGCCTCTTCAACCACTGACCCAGGTCCACGTAAGCTGATTTATTGGCTCAAAGATACGTATTTTGTTTTTCCTTGGAACTATTTGTGGCTCTCATTGACCATGTTAGCATTTTTTCTCTGGATAGGGTTTGTCGTTACCTTTTTCTGTTGATACATGGTCATTTTCTTCCTGAGAGATCAGCGGTTGAACAGGTGGAGGAGGTGTTGAAGCCACATTTTTCATCACATAAGGTTCGAAGAGACTTGTCCTTTGTGAACATTTCTGCAGTACCAATTCCAGGTGGGATTGTGTGGGATAAAGTAATGTTTGATATATACGGTCCCACTGAGATAATTCAAATACCGTATGTTCTAAAGTTATCTATAAATGATATCGTAATACCAGGCATTGTATCTGATGATTGGGATGTGAAGACAGTTGATTCCATGATGACTGAATTACAATACTATACTGTCTATGAGAATGAAGATGTTTACCAGTTTAAAGACAATTATGGTGACATGTTTTGCTATAATTATTATGGGCACCACTTTATACATAAAGCAAGTAGTCCGAAAACTATATTTGACTATACGCAATAGAAGCATTGACCAACTCCCCTGCAAGGGAGTTCTAAAACATATTCTGACAAATTTGCGTATTTTGCTGGGCATCATCAAATGAATGCTAAGTCATATTATTTTAAGTTAACTACGAAATTCATATACTCAGATTCTTTTGTTTCCCGACTGTAGATTGAAGGTTAATGTTGATTTGAAAAGTGTTTGGGGAACAAAACATTGGCAGACACAGGGTAGAGAAACATTGTTTAGAGCAGGTCTCATTCCCGTCCAAATGTTTTTTTTAAATGAAACAGTACAACAGACTAGCTGTTTGGGCTTAGCAACGATTATAGAATCGAATATGCCTAGTATACCTGTCCCTACAAAAAATGAAGGATTGGCAGAAATATATCAATGCCACTTTTAGTGAACTTACAGACTGGGTCCAGAATGGTACATTTAACACTTCATTGTCACGTCTGGACGGGTGGTTATTGAGGCCTATAGACACCAATGGGTGTCATCAACGTTTTGTCACCTCCTCGGGGGGTTTCAGGACGAGTCGGGCAGACCCTCGCTACATATCACCTGAACATGCTGAAATTATTACTACATACAGCGTGGGAAAATTGTGTCAACAATGGTTAAAATCATCCTCACTAGATGCAGTAAGGACACATCTCACTCTCCTGTCTAATAACACTGACTTGCAAGATTTTTTGTCAGGCCCGAAGACACCACGAAGGAAGCGTTTCTTGTACGAAGTGTACAATGAAATATGGAAACTTTCCCAACAAGAGGCAGCGGCCAGGTTAAGGCAGATAGATCAGGAAAATTTGAAAAAGGCATTAGCTGTTGTGGATAATGGAATTCACACCCTGTCCGACCGAATATATACCATTGACAACATTGTTTCTTCTGCCATAGACATTATACGATCTGATATGTCTTCTTTATATCACGGACAAAGTCAAACAAGGTCCATTATGCAGTTGGGTTGGACACTTCAGACACTGAAGGCGGGTCGCGTTCCGTGGCAGCACATCAGGGCCAGGGAGATATTTTTTTCCTTTAATTTGACACGACAACAACAACAACTGATGGCCAAGAAGGAGGCGACTTATGTCATGCTTAACATTGAAAAATTGGAAAGATTGCCTTTTACCATGGCCGAGATTCCCTCAGCTGAGTGGTTGATACACGGGGTTATTAATCTGCCTATTTCTACACAACAATTCACTTCTTGTTTAAAAAATGTTCAGGTAGGCAGATATGAAAAGCTGGGAGATAGTTATATACATGAGGTGTGGGAACTACCCTTCTTGTACAGATGTCTCAATGGCATGAGAGAGGTTTTTCTTAGCGGTAGTGAATGCGAGACTTCAGTCAGCCATTCGATGATTTGTAAGCAGCTGTCCTTGCATGGGGTGTGTAATACCTCTGTTGCGAACCTGGCTTGATATCTGAAGGGAGTTCCGGTCCCCTTAATTAAACTCACATTCCAGTTGCTTTCAAACAGCAGCTACGTCCTCCTCAATAGTGAAGACTGATGTGGCATGCAGACCGGAATAGTTTACGTTGTTTCGGTCACCAAGGTCGTTACTTGCTGCGGGAATGTGTTGTTTCACCCCACTAAATTAAGGGAGGTAGCAGATATCTGGCCTCACATTGCTACTTCCAAAGTGAATTTCGTCAAGTTAAGTAGACTAAAGGCTTTATTGTTTCAGAAGCATGTGGCCCTTACATCTGCATGCGAGACCTACGCACTTCAGGTGGCAAGGTCATCGGCGGAAATACAGTCCCTGTTAAATACCAACTTTCCGAGCCACTTTGGTGAACTCGTGGGATGTATATTTAATGCATCCAGCACAGCTGGATTGGCAAATTTTTTCAAAGCCGTAGGTGTTGGTTTCGTTCATATCTTCTCTTCAATATTCGGTTTAATACCTTCGGCTATTCATTAAATTTTCGGAAGCATTTTTGGGGGATTTCCGATCACTTTGGCTTTATTAGCCGGCATTTTGCTGTTGCTGTGATTTTTCTGCAATGGCTGTCCCGCCGCAACAAGGACCAATGTGGGCGCTCCCATCAGCGCAGCTGTGTCGTGAACGCATGATGCAGCACTTCGGAGCAACACTCCTGGGACATTTGGAGTGTGACTGGTCTCTGTCATTCAGACCGGTTTTGGGTTGTGTGCAGCCCGTGTTTCGGTGCCGTTGGTGCTCTTTTGAACATGCACTTGACGTCTGTCTCTCACGGCAACGCCCCCCCAGTGGTTGATGCTGATCTGTTGATGTTCCCGATGAGGGCTCATTTCCAGACATGCGCACTGCGGCTGCGTTTGCTTTGTGAGCCTGATTACGAGATACTCTTCCTGGAGGAAGTTGATATTAACTCATTTACGGACGATGTACGGGATGCTGCCTTGTTTGATTCCGGGGCTTTGGAACACACCTGCTCTTTAATAGTCTTTGGCGTGGATGTTCCAGTCTTGTCATCTGCCGAAGTGGAGAACATCCTGCTTTCCATGACCACCATTTGAATTGGATTTGGTCTAAATTGACACTGTTACATGAATTTGGCTCTTGGCCGCATGCTTATTTTTAAATTTAGGATTATTGTGCTTTGGTGTCCTCTTGACTTGTTGAAATTATATAAGGTTTTAGTTAATTGTTTTTAACTTAGGGCATTTTTTAGATTCAACATTAAACCACTTTCTACCGACAAGGGGAGGGTGTAGTGTAGCCATTTTTAATATAGCTTTAGCGCGTTTGCTTAAAGCATTAGGCCTCTGTACACTTTGCCCTAGATGCATTTTATTCAGCCTCGCACTGTTATTTTCCGGTTATCAGTTTCACGGTCTTGTTTTATTTTCTTCTATCACACTGTTTAGCTTACTTCAGCACCGGAGTTCTCAAACAATACATTCTTGCTCGCTCTGTGCTTCAGTCAAGGATACAGTCTGGTACATTGCCGATAGACGTGGTAGAAGTTTAGTCTTTAGGGTTCGTAGAAAGTACACATTCTTACGTAGGGACGTTTCTTAGAACACCGGCGTGTTAGTTATAAAAACACTTCCTAGTCCTGGTACACGTAAGAGGGGGATTCCGACCAGGGAACCACAACTAGACGCTGACTGCCCTGTTGCAGATGCTGATCCAGATCACAGGCCTTTGCTCAGGTATGAGGGTTGATGTCCTCCCGGGGAAACCTGAAAGGCAGGCTTAGAGCTTAACGTGCTGTGCTCGAAATAGAACTTAGAAGAGAGAACGTACTATAGTAGCACTATGATAGCGTTATTCTTATGTTTCACTCTCCTCGTTACTATTTCAATCTTACTGTGTTGTATGGTTCTGGTTATTGCGGCTCACGCCTTGTTATCTAAAATGCAGTCATTTTATTAAACTAATCTTTAAAACTTAAAACTGCCTTTGTCATTTATATATGAAACCACACTGTGAATGAGAGAACTGGTTGGGATCCGAGTGACCACGACTCCCCTGGGAAGCACTAAGATGTCATGCGCTCAGTTGCCCAATTGTCTCTTCCCTTTGGGAGAGATGAGGCACTGCTAGTTAGCCGGAGCTCAACCCGGATGTGGGGTGACAAGGGTCCTTCGCCGTGGGTTAGACTTAGTCCCCCACACTGCGAACGATCCTGCCACCCAAAAATCCAGTAGACTCATTAGGATAATGAGAGCCTACGCAACAGCAGCAATATGGGAGCAGATCACGGCATAGAGACAAGAGACAGAAAAAGAGGCATGTTTCCTCTCCAGGCGACATGTGGCGAGGGTATATGGAGAGGGTGGACGCCTAAGTAGGAACTTGGCCCAGAAGCTGAGACCACAAAAGACGCCTGCATATGTTACAGCAGTGTTCACACCGGACGATAGCGTAGTTTATGACACCCCCCCACATACTAGCCACCTTCAAGAGCTACTACTCCAGTCTCTGTAGCAGCCACAGCACAGTTACAGATACAGAGATTGCAGTAAATCTGGAGGACATTGTGCTGGCTATTGGATGGTCAACAGGAATATCTGGCACAGCCGATAAACATGGAGGACATGAGGGAAGCAATTAGATCCCTACAAAATGACAAGGCTCCAGGGCTGGATGGTCTAACAAGCAAATCGGCTGATCGGAGGTTGCGGTGGGAGTGTGGAAGTTCACTCTTTCATTGAGGTAGGTCGGGCCGGTGTTGTGGAGGGATTTGTGTGTGTGGATGAGGATCTTGAAAGTGATTCTCTTGTCTATAGGGAGCCAGTGAAGGGATTTGAGGTGTAGTGAGATTCGTTCGTGGTTGGGGAGGCCAAGGACGAGGCGTGCAGCTGTGTTCTGGATTCTCTGGAGTTTGCGTTTGGGTGTGGTGCCGGCGTAGAGGGCGTTACCGTAGTCTAGTCTGCTGCTGATGAGTGCATGGGTGACTGTCTTCCTGGTCTCTGGGGGAATCCATTTGAAGTTTTTTTTTTAGAGTGCGGAGTGTGTGGAAGCAGGAGGAGGTTAGTGCATTGATTTGCTGTGTCATGGAGAGGGAGGGGTCCAGGATGATGCCGAGGTTGCGTGCGTGGTTTGCGGGGGTGGGTGCGGGGCCTAGGGCGGTGGGCCACCAGGAGTCGTCCCATATGCTTTTGTTGGGGTCGAAGATGATGATCTTGGTTTTGTTGGAGTTAAGCTTGAGGTGGTTAGTTGTCATCCAGTTGGCGGTGTCGAGGAGAGCAGCATGTAGGTTGGTTTTGGCGGTGGTGGGGTTGCGGGTGAGGGAGAGGATGAGTTGGGTGTCGTCTGCGTAGGAGAGGATAGTGATTCCGTGTGGTCGGAGGATGTTTGCTAAGGGGATCATATAAATGTTGAAGAGTGTGGGGCTGAGGGAGGACCCTTGGGGGACTCCACAGATGATCTTGGTAGCGGTCGAGTGGAAAGGTGGAAGGCGGACTCTTTGGGTCAGGTCGGTGAGGAAGGAGGTGAGCCAGTCTAAGGCTTTGTGGCGAATTCCTGTGTTGTGGAGGCGTGTGCGGAGTATGTGGTGGCAGACAGTGTCAAAGGCTGCGGAGAGGTCTAGGAGGAAGAGTGCGATGGTCTCGTCTTTGTCGACTTTGGTCCTCATGTCATCAGTGCATGCGATGAGGGGGGTTTCCGTGCTGTGGTTCTTGCAGAACCCAGATTGTGAGGGGTCAAGAGTGGTGATTTGTGCGTGCTTCCAGGGGTCTGGGTAGGTGGCGGAATCGAAAGAGGAGTTGATTATGTCGCAGAGTATGGGGGTGATGGTTGGGGTGGCTTTGTTGTAGATGCGATGAGGACAGGGGGTCGGAGGGGGATCTGGAGTGGATGGTGTTCATGCTTATTTCGGTTTCTACGTGTGTGGTGGGGGCCCAGGTGGTGAGTGTGGTGGGGGGGGGGGTCATGAGTGGGGGTTGAGTTGGGTGAGTGAGGGGTGTGTGTGGTATGAAACTGTTGTGGATGTCCAGGATTTTGGAGTGGAAGTGGTTGGAGAGCGCGTCACATAGGGGCTGTGTGTGTGTGGGGTCTATGTTGCTGGCTTTGGGTTTGGCTAGCTCTTTAATGATGGTGAAGAGTTCTTTGCGGTTTTGGGAGTTGTTGTCAAGGCGTGTCTTGTAGTGATCTCTTTTGGTGGTGCGTATGAGTTGGTGGTGGGTGCGAATGGTAGTTTTGAGGGTGGAGAAGTTGGTTGTAGAGGGTTCTTGTCGCCATATTTTCTCCGCTTGGTGGCATTTGCGATTGGAGTCTTGGAGTTCGGGGGTGAACCATGGGGCGTTCTTGATGTTGCGGGTGGCGATGTGTTTTCTGAGGGGGGCTAGTGTGTCTGGTAAGGTAGTGATCCATTTAGAGAGGTTGTGTGCTCCTGCGTTGGGGTCGTTGGTGTGGGGGGGGGGGAGGTTGTGAGCCAGTTGGGAGTTCAGGCGTTCTGTGGGGATCTTGTCCCACATGCGGTAGGGTGTGGTGTGTTGATGGTGGTGTGGGGGGGGGGTTTGTTGAAGGAGAAGTGGACACAGTGGTGGTCAGTCCAGTGGAGTTCGGTGGTGTGGGTGTAGGCTATGTGTTGGCTTGAGGTGAAAAGTTTGTCGAGCGTGTATCCTGCTGAGTGGATGGGTGCGGTCACCAGTTGTTTTCGTCCGAGGTTGGTGAGGTTGTCTATGAGGGAGGTTGAGTTGTAGTCTTGAAGGTTCTCCAAGTGAAAGTTGAAATCACTGAGGAGGATGTAGTCTGTGGAGGTGAGGGCGTGAAACCTGATGGTGTCGGCGATTGTGTCGCAGAAGGCGGGGCGTGGACCTGGTGGTCTGTATATTAGTGTACCTCTGAGGGTGGAGTTGTTGTTAATGTGGATTAGGAAGTGCATGTGTTCTGTGTTGTCGATAGTGTCTTGGGGAGCTGGTGGTGACTTTGATGGTGTCCCTGTGTAGGATGGCGGTGCCACCACCTGGCCTGTTGAGGCGGTCTTTGCGTTGGAGTTTGTATCCCTTGGGGGTGGCAATGGCTATGTCAGGTTCCGAGGAGGGGTTGTCCAGGTTTCCGTGAGGAAGGCGATGTCAGGTGAGTGTGATGTGATGAGGTCCTAGAGTTCTATGGCATGTTTGTTAAGAGAGCGGGTGTTGAGGAGCAGGCAGTTGAGGTGGTTGTGGTGGGTGGTGTTGGTGTGGTGCATGAGGGTGTTGTTGCGGGGTGTGTTCTGGTTGTGGGGTGGTGTGTGGCAGGGCTGGTTGGTGGGGGTGGGGCAGAACAGGTGAGTATTGCGTTGGGGGTGTTGTGTTTGTTATTGGGGGTCGCTATGGTTGGTGTGTGGTGTGAGGGATGAGAAGCAGGAGAAATGACAGGTGTAGCAGGTGAAGGGGCCATGAGTGTGTGTGGGGCTGGAAAGGGTGCAGGTGGGGCGAGGGCCTGGGTTAAGTGAGTGGAGTGTGAGGGGGGAGATTTGTCTGAGGGGGCCAGGGGGACTGGCGCTGGTTGCGGTCTTGGCGCGGACGGGCGCAGACAGGCTTGCTCCACACCACGGCTGCCATAAATGGGGAGGAGGGAGTGGCAGCTGGGAAGAGGGAGGGCTGGGTGAATGGGAAGGCTGGGGGGTGGGGCCGCAGGGATTAGCAGCAGCGGGAAAACCGGACAGAGAGGAGGTGTGGGAAGAGGCCGCGGGGACGCAGCGGCAGGGTTTTTAAAAAAAGAAAACAGACAGAGAGGGGGAGGGGCCGCGGGGACGCAGCGGCAGGGGTTTTTAAAAAAGAAACCGGACAGCGAGGAGGGGGGAGGGAGGAGGGGCCGCGAGGACGCAGTGGAGGGTTTTTAAAAAGAAACTGGACAAAGAGGAGATGGGGGGGGAGGGGCCGCGGGATGCAGCGGCAGGGTTTTTTAAAAAAGAAACCGGATAGAGGAGGGGGGGGGGGGAAGGGCCGCGGGGACGCAGCGGCAGTGGTTTTTAAAAAAGAAAACTGGACAGAGAGGAGGAAGGGGGAGGGGCCGCGGGGATGCAGCGGCAGGGTTTTTTAAAATAGACCCAGCAGAGAGGAGGAGGGAGAAGGGGCCGCGGGGACGCAGCGGCAGGGGTTTTTAAAAAAAGTAAAGGATGCAACCGTCGAAGTGGAGGCAGCGCGGGCGGTGGCGCAAGGAGCGACCTGCCTGCTGAAAGCGGTTTACAAAGAGGCATATAGAGTGGGGCAGCTGCCCTCCTCTCTTAGAGAGGCCCTTATAATCACCCACTTCAAGTGGGAAAAAATGCTCAATAAATGTGAGTCTTATAGGCCACTAACAATCAATAGTAACGCCAAGTTCCTAGCTAAAATTCTTGTCACGCGCCTACAACCTTTGCTTACTAGGATGGTCTTACCGGACCAATTCGCCGTCATACCTCACTGGTCTACAGCTCATAACCTGCATACCATTTTTGCACTTTATCACTTAGACCTAGACTTACAGGCGGCTGCGGTGCTGCTAGACGCGGCCAAAGCCTGTGACTTCCTTAAATGGAAGAACATGTTTTTGGTACTCAGCCGCATGGGGGTACCACAAGGGTTTCTACGGTGGCCTCGACTGCTATACATGGACCCAACAGCCAATGTGAGAATCAACGGGCATGCATTGCACCAGTTGACCATATCCAGGGGTACGAGACAGGGTTGAACTCTCTCCCCCATATTGTTTGCATTGGCCTTAGAGCCAGCCAATGCAAACAGCATGCAGTGGCTGCTCCGTGCTTTACAAGTCCTCTACTGGCCATCTGCCTCTATGCGGATAACATGGTACTATGTAACCGAGAGCATCGGAGACACCTTGTGCAGGTTATCCACAAGTATATCCGATACAAGCGATATTCAGGCTGGAGTATTAATTGAGGGAAAGCCACATATTTGCTCTTACTCAAAGCACTGTACTGCATCAGTTAGATTACTCCTTGGAGTGGCGTGAAGATCCAGTCAAATATTTGGGTGTTTGGATACACAAGGACCCTGAACTTGTGATCCAGTATAACTTCGGCACAGCTGGTACCCGGCTAGATGATCAGATTTCTAAGTGAATATGGCTAACCCTATTGCTGGCTGGTAGGACAGCACTGCTTAAAATGGTAGTGCTTCCTAGATTGCTATACTTGTTCATCAACATACCCATTCAACTGACACACAACTTTTTCAAGACTCTACGCTCTAAGATGTTGACACTGGTCTGGTCAACACTTAAGGATAGGGTGGAAAACACTAACCTTGCCATAATAGCATGGAGGTTTCGAGGTACCAGACTTTCAACTGTACTATATATGCGCACACTACTGGCTCTACCCCCAGATATACATGCCACACATAGCGGTTGAACAGGATGTTGCAAACACTATACCTCTTGAGGCGCTTCTCCAGCATGGGAGCTGGATACATCGCACAACTGAGATCAATACAGACGACTGTACACAAGCAGGCTGGCGCTCCCTGGGAGCTCGCACCTGCAAGCTTACATTATATGCACCAGCACCCCCACTGAAATATCACCTGCATCTGTTCATAACACACAAAAAACAGGCACTTTACCTCCTAAAAGCACTAGGCATAAACACAATGGGATGTGTTCCCAGGGGAACATTTTATAGACCTGCCAGCCCTCACACGCGGCCAGTCACACACACACACACCGCTATTAGCTTTTATGTACTACCAGCTGCGGTCATCTATGAGAGAGTATTACTCGACCATCCCAGCGCCACCCTCCATGCTTCAAGTGCTACAATACACACTCACTAATACAGCCCCGAAGGAACTGGTGACACGGTTATACAATATATCACTCTGTGATACTTTGGAGACGGAATCCCCGGCGCTCCAAAAAATGCAACGTAGCGCTCAGTGACCCATTGAGCCCAGAAGACTGGGGTTTCTGCTGTGACCTCACGGGTACACTCACACCCAATTGTAACCTTCGCCTCATACACTTCGAATATCTACAGCAAGTGTATTATACAGCTGAGCAGCTCTTTAGATATGGGTTTGCGAAATGATGATCAATGTTTGAAGTGTGTGGTTGGGGGGGTGGACTTTCTACATATGGCATGGGGATGTGGGAAAAAATATCGTTTTTTGGGTACAAGTAACAAAAACCCTCACTGAAATGATACTGGAGAAAGTGGAGTGCACGCCAAAACTAGGTCTTCTTTGATTAGTGAGAAACCTGCAGTCTACCCACCGCAAACGGTGGCTTTTCACTGGGGTAGCAGGGCAGCTCCGAGGACTGGTCCACTCACCACCTATCTATTGACGAACAGAGACAATAGCCAAGAGGAACAGAATGGAGCCTCGCTAATATGGACCAGCGGGGATGTGCCTAGCTGAAATAAGGAGTTTGAGAAAACACTGATTGCTATCTGTAAAGTTGTGGTGTATGTTGTTGTATAACTGAGGAAAAATCTAGAGCAAAGATTTAATTGCATAAATGTATCACACATTAGAGCCACATCCTCTGTATATGAGACCACTGTAACTCCAAGAAGGCTAAAGAATTACACTTTCGCCTTTACTCGATTGAAAGTACATGTCATGAATATAAGATATGTGTCAATATACATGGTTTACCTTACATACTGCTGAGACATTTTAATTACATAAATATTACAATATGTTCATCCTTCTTTGTGCTATCGCCATGGGCGCAATCACAAGTCCAGATTTTTTTGTTAGAGATGCTCTTCCTGCAGGACCGTGCATGCTTCAACCTTCACACTTGTATTGCCACTATGATCTCTGCAAATACAGTAATCATTAGCCTGGTCTTAAAAATTCCCAGGAGCCTTTGGTTTCTGCTTTCTTTCTAGCACTCTATACCGGATTAGCCTACAATTTCCATTAGGCCTTGATCCCTGGCCCCTCATTGGAGCCGCTACATTCTGGATGAGCTGTAAATGCATTCCGCTCCCCTGTGATCACAATGTGCCTTTGATCGGATAGGAAGCCAGAGGAGCAGAGTGCCAGGTACCGTTACCCTTACTGTTTAATCGTAGCCCAACCCCAGATGATAACATGGAGTTCCTATCGTCAGAATTATTTTGCCTCAGTGGCAGTTTCTGGTAAGGCTTAAGAGAGGAACAGTCACCACCTTGATCAGGAACTACAGCAACCAAACACTATTTAACCGAATATACTCATGCTTCATAACAACAGTAGCCCACATTGATGCTTCCTTCCGCCAATGTGAGGCAGGGCCACATGAAGAAGTATGCCACCTCTAGGTGTCAGAGGGCTTCCATCCTTTAAAAAAAAAAAAAAAATTTTAACAGAGATATCATACGTGATTCTGATACTTTTATATTCCCTAGGCACCCCTACCTTCTGTCACTCAATTTGAATTGAAGGATGTGTCTCAATTGTACTTTTCCCTCCTTTGTTTGTTATATAAAAAGAGAAGATCATAGACATTGTTTAATTGTTCTTTTAATGTTTGGGTGTTGTTGCCTTTTTTAAGCAAACAAAGTGATGTTAAAAAAAAAAGAAATCATCTATTGAGAAACTAAACACTACAATGTATTTTCAAAGCAAATTTAACAAAAGCATATTCATTTATTAAATAATGAATTATTATGTCTATGTCTTTAATTCAAAGAGAAGGAAAACATGTAAAAATGACGTTGCTGAATAGTCAGTCAATGAAAATGACATTGAGAGTATGAAGGCGGTCGTTTTTTCACTTGATATAAAGACAAAGAACCTGTTCAATGGAATTATCCCCTATTTCTGTTCAGTATTGCTATTATCATTTTCATTGAATATGCTCAGAATGCCTTATTTACATTACACTTCCATCACACATACAATGTTACACAAATTTATTTTTCATACACGCATATCCAGAATAGAATTGCTTCTCCTCCCAAGCTGTGGAAACTCTCAGGATATAGCAGACTTTATGTACAACTTTTGAGTGGATTAGTGGTAAATGGGGTTTCATTACAACTAACTGGCTGATGTTGGTGACTCTACCCATTCCTCATACTCTGTGAATCTCCCAGGTTTTTCTCTACTTGTCTGAGCTGCTGGTGTGAAGTCCCAAGAGTCAAATGTATATGGAGACTTTGGTACTGTCTCTTCCTAGGCCCTTATTCTGATGTATTTAGTTTTACTGTGGGATAAAATAATTCAGTAATATATCGCTAATAGCACAATGCAGTTTGATCACTGGGCGATTGTATCATCCCCCTGTGAGTTTGATAGATCTCAATAGAATAATAAAATGTAGATGCTGTTTTATTGTACACTTAATCTGCCAAATTGTCCAGGATCTATCTGGAATACTTTGTGCAGGAAAAGACGATGGGTGCTCGAAAATGTCACCATACTCAGTAACCGAAATACGGTGTAAACATTGTTTGCTAGCAGCTTTGGATTTAACACAGCACTTGAAATGAGGGCATTACTGATTCTATATTGCAGATTTGAATAGCTTGTTCCAGTTCTTTATTGACTGCTCACTGCTTCTCGGTTTAAAGAATTATTGACGGAACTTTGAAATGCTGTTGACATTTGGCCGACATGCACTTGTTGTCCTTTACTTATCAATTTCTCCTTTCGCGCTGTAATCCCTATGGTTGTGAGATTTCTGGAGCATTTCTCTTTTACGAAAACATGTGAGACGTCAGCAATACTACATTTTTTTCTTAAGGGTTTCACTTTCTCTTCAAAAGCTATTTCCATTAGGTAGGAGCTTTGGTTCTCATATTTCGTGTAGTTCATTTTGTACGACGGAAAAATGAGAATAGATGGAACCAGGATTGATGTAATTCTAAACTTAACTCCATAAAAGATGACATCACATTCCATGACGGGAGATGAGAACCGGGATAGTGGGGCAAGAGGTGCTTTCCTTGGTTTTGCACCCAGCTAGACTGCAAGCAGTGTACTGAAAAGTGGTCCACATTTTTCCTAAGTATATGAGAGTAATGAAAGAAGACCACAGGGATAACATATAAAAAGATAAGATACAGAAAAATAGTTCTAAAAATTAGGAGATTCTTAGTCTGTTTTTTTTTTAATTTAGCAGGAGAGCCGACATTTAAATCTACTCCTTAATGTTAAACTGATTTTTTATAGAATGGATTTGAAATATATGTTTAATCCCTACCTTCATTCCTTTTTCACTGTAATCTACAGAGCAATGTTTAAAAGTGATGTCTTATTGTATGTGATGCTATTAATTGTGTTTGACCAATGACTTTGTGTTTCACCACTGCGCATATTAGTTGCTCAATGTTCACAAGTAGCACATTGCATGTTGTGTTCAGTTTAGCTGCTTATTGGCTTTAACATGGAGTTAGTCATTACATTCTGTATTCAGTTTAGCTGCCTATTGGCTTTGACATGGCATTAGCCATTACATTCTGTATTCAGTTTAGCTGCCTATTGGCTTTGACATGGCATTAGCCATTACATTCTGTAGTTAGTTTAGCTGCCTATTGGCTTTGACATGGCATTAGCCATTACATTCTGTATTCAGTTTAGCTGCCTATTGGCTTTGACATGACATTAGACATTACATTTGCTATTAGGTTAGCTGCCTATTGGCTTTAACGTGGGCTTAGACATTGCAGTTGAGACATTGCAGATGAGCTGTGTTTTTCCACAAGATGGACCAAGCTGTTTTCTTCACACCAGACCTTAGCTGATAAGAGCACGTAGATTTTGTGTTTACCTCACAATCCAGGCTAAGAACGGGGAGCTCAGGAGAATTGGCCTCTCTCCAAGGTTCTTCAGCTCGCACACTGAGTTTGCTTTTAAGGATGACTCTGGGCTACAGTGAGATAGATTGAATCTGCTTGACTTCAGACAGGAACTAGACGTCAGTTGCCTGTCTCCCATTTGGGTAGAGAATCTCTTTCTCGCAGTTGACCGGAGTCATCAACTTGCAGACCCCAGAAAGATGAAGCTGAATATAGGCCCTACCGCCTTGCCCATACGGTGATGAATTTTGACTTTTATGCTTTGCTTTGAAGTTATGCTATAATATAATCACCTATATTTGCTGTGTACATTGCAACTGAGAAGTACTTTGATATATTTTGCTTTCATTGCTGCAACTACTTTTGAACGTGTGCTTCCAATCTACTAATTTCATCTCTCAGGAACTTGTGGGTGGGGAATTAATAACAATAAATGTCTTCTTTAAACTCAGAAGTGCATTCCAGAGAGGTTCTGTAAGCTCGGTTATGAGATAAGAGGGAAAGCAGAACATTGTATTATATCAGGATAATTGGTGCTGTATCAATGAGGAAAAGAAGACGATCCATAAGATGAATCCTTTTCATAGTCATGCATGTTAAAAATTCCAGGAAGCAGATTGACACAGAATAAAACACTTTCACACAACTCTGTATGAAGCCAGGTCAAGCAACACCACTACTCAAATCACTCCGACCTGGAACTCTCTCCCTCTTCAGATGATGCTAGCTCCTCCTTAGCAACCCAAATGTTTTTCTCTTTTGAAAATCCATGTGACCCTAGGTATATGGGGGACAAGCATGAAAACGGTTCAATTCTAAAGCCCACACTCACACCTAGGTCTCATTAAGAAAAAGTATTTTCCCACTGAAATTTAGCAAAACTTTAAGAAAATCTCGTAACTGATGAAACAATTACTACTGAGAATTGGAGGGAGGCCACAATCAATGTTTTATTGGATACGAGTAACCAAGCAATTAGTGCCATTACCCTTAACGTCAACTGAGTGCAAATCAAGATCATCAAATAGTATATAGCATCAAGATAGCCATGAGATCTTTCATAGACGATTGTGCAAGTGGACATGTGCTATTTAACAAGACTTGTTTGAGAGCGAGACATAGATTAATTAATTAATTACGACAAACATAATTTCAATCTAAGGTAACCACTAGCTTGGTGCAAAAATATTCAAGTATTAGCCAGTTTTACAGACATGCAAAACTTAAGAGGAGTCTATGGCCACAATAGAAAACACCAATTAACTCCAACTCCACTAAGGTTCATCACATCTAATAATAAAGGCTCTAAGCACTGTACATCCAAAAAACCCAAAGACAGATAAATGATATGAACTAGTGGTTGACTTATTTTCCATGACATCATTAAAGCAAAAATCAGGACAAATGCTAGAGGCCTGGAGGAAGACTAACCAAAAACCCTAATTCTAATGAACCTCTACGAAGCATGCAATATAGCCAACAATGGCATCTTATTACTAGGTTTAGTGGTGGATTACAGAAACCGTGTTAACATGAACTCTGTCCTTTCCAGAGGTCTTTCCCATAACTACCTTACAAAATAACGTGTGAGGCATCCATTCAGTCACCCCAAGATCAGTATTTCCTCATGGATCCTCAATGTAGAGTTGAGACCAATGGCAAAATGTTGGAATCAGTACAACATGCCTTTCAAAACGTATGCTGATACTCCTTATGCCCGGTCTTCCGAAAACCGATCAAGAAAATCATCCATACTATGGCCAAAAACGTTTAAGCACATTTATTAGTACCAGGCCCTATGATGCTGCCCTACAAATGACACACATCAGAGCCAAAACAAAATCCTCCTGGACACCAAAACACAACACAAACCTCCAATTCCAGAAATATGTTGTTTGTTTATTAATGCATTAACATTCATCACACAAGTGAACTTTTGAGACGGAGAGTGGCTCCACGTGCCTAGAAAAGTATTCCCAGGCTTTGCTTGCAGCAAAAAGTTAGGGCTACTTTGTGATGCTGGCTCACCTGGGCTACTGAAAAATAATGCACAGTGACTTACCCAAGAAGATACTAAAACAACTCCAAACCATCCACAACTGGGTTGTCAGACTAGTTGCAAGCTGGAAATGAATGCTAAGTGTGTGCTGCCCTGAATCGGTCATTACACTGGCTTCCTCTGAGTAAAGGGTCACCTTCAATATATTGGACATGTCCTGCAAAGCATGCCAGATACGTAGCTTTAAATACACCAGGAAGGAGACTCCACTCAAACCAGCCTAAACACAACCAGAGATTTGCAGCTGATGATAAAATTATACCAGTTGCCTTCAACCAGACAAATCAAATCCAACAATGAAACTACAAAACCAGATTTTATTACAAGCACGGAGGCTCCTATTATGCTTATCTTCTCTTGCTTTAATTCAAATAGCAGCCAAGAAACTACAAATCCCAGCAAACCCCGCTGGGAAACTACAAATAAATGAGTATGTCATACAGTATGTCATACAGAATGTAACCAATCAGATGCATAGAAGGGTATAAACATATTGGCTGATAGCAACAAGTCCTTTTTTCTTGCTGCTAGCAGTCAAGATAAGTACTATCTTTTACTCATTCACTAAAGTTTGTGTTGGTTATATATATTACCCTTTTTCTATTGTTACTCTGTGTTTCTATGTTTAATGTATGCTTTTTTAACTTGTTATAACCTTTTTCGGTTTCGCTTTTGTTAAATTTGCCGAACATTTCAATCTTTCGTATCGCGCCCCAACGTTCTATCCTGAACGCCTGGGGCGCGCGCGCGCGCGAGCTCTAATCCGCAGCGTTCTTCTGAACGCGAGCGGACGGAGTTTCACAGCTTCTGACAGCTAGTTCATTGAACGCGCGTCAGATCAGCTGTTCCCTCAGCTGACGCCTGCCGGCTGCTCTCCGCGGCTTTGTTTACCAACGGACACTCCTTCGGCAGCGCGCTTTTCGTCCTCTCGGCATTTCTTCCGTTTCTCCTGGTTTTGTCAACACGCTAATATATAAATTATCGTATATAATCTACTGGGGGCTTCACAGACTTCGTTTTGGCAGTATACTCGCCCCTTATTTCAGGGTTATATTTTTTTCATTTAGTCAGATAATTTAATTACCCTGGTCAAGAGGAAATTCTTAATTTATTCATTTTAATATTCCATATATAACAATTTTTTCTGGGAATATGGAGAATTTTTCTGAAGAAGACGACGCTCAGCAATTCAAAGATGACTTGGACTCTTTTATTAAAGATTCTGTCCAGAAAGCGGTATCTTCTTCAATTTCTGGGTTTTCTAAAACATTTGAGGCCTCTATCAAGAAGTTAATCTCTTCTGCCTCGCCTTCTAAATCCAAAAAAAGAAAGGCAGACAAGGCTCAGGAGGAATCCGACTCTCCGGCAAAAAAGGTACCTAACCAGTCCCCTAGCACTTCCTTTCCTATACAGATCACTAATCTGGGAGACACTGATGATGATATGGGTGATTCAGATTCGGATAAAGATTCGGATAAGGAGGATCCAGACATAATGATCTGGCCAGGGCCTATGGAGAAGAGGCGTAAAACTTCTCTGAGTAAACTGGGAGAGTCTTCCTCTCAATCAAAATTGAAGAATACTTTATTGGATTTCGCGGGTCAACCAATGTTTGACCCATCCCTTATCCGTCACCCAAATTCCACTGAATGGACTCCCTGTGATCATGTCTCAGAATACGTACTGAAGAATTTACGTCAACCACTAGATAAATTAGTACGCAACAGACTTAAATCTGAGTGCCCCAGACCTTCCCTGCCAAACAACATCACCAATACTCCGGCCATTGATCCAAACATGATAATGTTTTTCACAAAATTTGGGAAAGATCCCAAAAAAGGTGTGGACAGAGCTTGGACCAACTGTCAGGACAGGTTGCTCGACATCTCTGGTCCGCTCACTAGAATTTTAGATCTAGCAGAAGAGGCTAGAATGGAGAGTAAAAAAGTGGATCCGGTTGTACTCTCAAATTGGGCCCAACGGGCGATATGTCTTCTTGGAAATGCTAACGCCTCTATGGCACAGGAAAGACGGAAAAGTCTACTCCTCAAAATCGACCCTAAACTTAATTCGCTCGCAACCAAGGAGACGGGTCCAGAAGCCAATGGTTTGCTGTTTGGAGACTCTTTCCTCAAAGAACTCAGCAAATATGTTCAAACTTTCACCTCAATGGACAAGGCGCAGTCTTCCATGAACAAAATCTTTCACTCCCGTGTTTTTGGAAGAGCCGGCAAAGGCAGGAGCCGCTTTGCCGGCCGTTACACCCAGAGGGGTGCGGTCAATCAGACCAGAGGCTCCTCTTCGTACCCTCAGGAGTACAAGCCACAGTTCTATCCACAAAGGTATCGCTCCTTCAGACGTGGCTTCAGATCCAGAGGCTCCCAAAACGCAGGTAAGCGTTCCTCCTTATGGCTCATTGTTGGTGGGAGGCCGGACAGCTATGTTTGTGACAAATTGGCGGTCCTTAACCGCAGATCCTTGGGTCCTTCAGACAATTTCAGGTTATCATATAGAACTCTATTCAATTCCTTTCCAACATCGTCCTCCAAAACCCTTAAAGTTTTCCGAACAACAAAACACTCTTCTTTCACGCGAGGTCCATTCCTTGATTCTCAAGCAGGCGATAGAGCCATGCGTCCCTCACCCTTCAGGCTTTACAAGCACTCTGTTTCTGGTGCAAAAGAAGAACAAGAAATTTCGTCCTGTGATAAACCTCAAGTTTTTCAACAAATTTGTCGTCTATCACCATTTCAAGATGGAAACTATTCTCCATCTTCGAGATTCGTTGTTAACAAATGATTGGATGGTCCGACTAGACTTACAAGATGCATATCTTTCCATTCCCATCCATCACTACTTCAGAAAGTTCCTACAATTCCAGTGGAACGGCCAATTTTATCGATTTACATGTCTTCCATTTGGTCTCTCCTCGGCTCCTTGGTGCTTTACCAAGGTGCTGAAGCCAGTCATAACTCATTTACGAGCTCAGGGAGTCAGAATTATCGTCTACTTAGACGACTTCCTTATCCTACACCAGGACAGGTCCACTCTCATACAGCATGTAAACATGTTAGTTTCTCTCCTTCAGGGATTAGGTTTTCTAATAAACAACGACAAATCCAACCTCATTCCATCTCATCACATGGAATTTTTGGGTTTCCTTATAAACTCTACCAAGGCTACTCTTCATCTTCCGGCCCAGAAAATTTCCCATATCAAGAAGGAAATACACTTGGTCCTCAGCAAATCACAACTTACGATCAAGAGTCTCGCCCGGATAATCGGTCTTTTAGCTTCATCCATTCAAGCTATTTTTCCAGGTCCCCTTCATTATCGAGCACTCCAGAGATTAAAAATCCGGCATCTCAGAGAAGGCTTTACTTACGAAGACCTAATTTTGCTGGATCACGAATCCCGGATCGAACTTCAATGGTGGCTCGATCATCTAGATGCTTGGAATGGCCGGGCAATATTCTCTACAGCACCAGATCTTGTTTTAGAATCCGATGCAAGTCGGACTGGTTGGGGCGCAAGATGCGCTCAGTTCTCGACTGGAGGTTTATGGTCAAGAGAGGAGTCATATCTGCACATAAATTGTTTAGAGATTCTTGCAGGTTCCTTTGCGATCCAAACCTTCGCCAAAGACAGGGTAAGCTGTTCTATTCTCCTCCGGATGGACAACCTTTCCGCGGTTCGTTACATAAATCATCTCGGGGGTACTCGGTCAAAACCCCTTGCCGAATTGGCAAAGAGTCTATGGGAATTCTGTCTCCAAAATCAAATTTCGCTCCGTGCAGAGTACCTTCCAGGAGAGATGAACACAATCGCAGATTGGTGTTCAAGATACCTTCAAGATTCCAGCGATTGGCGTCTTCACCCCTCAATATTCAACGTTCTTTCTTCCAAATTCGGTCCCTTCTCGGTCGATCTTTTTGCTTCCCGTTTAAACACCCAGATCCCTCGGTTCTACAGCTGGCGACCAGACCCCCAAGCTTTCGCCACCAATGCTTTCCAACAGGACTGGTCCAATCAAACCAACTATGCTTTTCCTCCTTTCATAATGATTTCCAGAGTTTTGGCGCAGGTTCGACGTCAATCCACCAGAGTACTCTTGATTACCCCTCTCTGGCAGGGTCAGCCTTGGTTCCCGTTAGCTCTCGAACTTCTTATAGATCTCCCCGTTCTTCTTCCAAATTTTCCATCTCTGCTATTGAACCCTCAAGGTCATCCCCACGACCTGATACTCAGTCAATCCCTCCAGTTAGTTGCTTGGATGGTTTCGGGTCTGCCTGGAGAACCCCAGGAATTTCGCAGGAAGCTGCAAGCTTCATACGACAAGCCTGGGCTCCTGGCACAACCAAAGCTTACAAGTCAGCATGGTCAGCCTGGCATAATTGGTGTTTGCTCAGGGGTGCCAATCCCACTTCAGCGGATATAGTCCTAGTTGTTAATTTCTTAGCCTCATTGGCAGCTCAAGGAAAGGCCTACAGAACGGTCAACATGTACAGGTCGGCAATTTCCGCGGAACATGACAGAGTAAATAATAAACCTGTCGGTGAACATCCTCTGATTTGCCGTTTATTGAAAGGAATCCGTTTCACTAAACCCCCTTTACCGAAGTACAATTACATGTGGGATGTTAATGTAATTTTACAATTTTTCTTATCTCAACCGTCCAATTCCCTTCTATCTCTAAAGTTGCTTTCTGCCAAATTAACCATGCTTCTTTGTTTGGTTTCCCTAAAACGTATTTCTGATGTTAGAGCTTTAGATGTCACCTCAGTCCAGTATACTCCTCAAGGTGTTTTCTTTCAGGTACAAAGACGAACAAAAACTAATTTAATGTCTGTGTTTTATCCTTATTTTCCTGAACATGTTAACTTATGTGTCGGAAATTGTTTGAAGGAATACATTTCTAGAACTAAGGATTTGAGGAAGTCCTCTGAAGCTCAACTCCTCGTCTCTTTCAGACCCCCTCATAAACCTGTAACCTCCACTACTTTAGCACGATGGGTGAAATGGATAATGGAATTAGCTGGCATTAACACTTCCACTTTTGGTGCCCATTCTACCAGAGGAGCTATGGCTTCCAAAGCTTTTTGGACAGGTTTGAGCTTGGGGGACATTCTCAAATCCGCTGATTGGTCTAATGTCTCAACCTTTAGAACCTTTTATTGCAAACCTGTGTCTCATGTAGCTAATTCAATAATTTCTATGCTTTGAACTAAGCATAATAGGAGCCTCCGTGCTTGTAATAAAATGGAGATTTTCTTAGCTTTAGTGAAAGAAAGTCTTGATTTTATTAAAACACGGAGGCGAGTATTATCCCACCGCTTTGGGTCTATTATTAACCCTCCCTTTACTCTCATTAGGTACAACTTCCACCACCAACCAGTCAGCCTAGGATCCTTTCCGCATCCTTCCAGGATAATCTGCAGGCGGCAACTTCCTCGACTCAAGAAACGTCTCTATTTCAAGACCTCTTCTTTCCCAAGTTGGATCAAAAGACTATTCATGTTATTTATCGTTTTGAGGCTCTATTTTCAGTTATATTGGCATGTATTATTTTGCTGTTGATAATACCTTTATTCAGAGTGTCTTAACTGCTCTGCAAGAAAAGAGGACTTGTTGCTATCAGCCAATATGTTTATACCCTTCTATGCATCTGATTGGTTACATTCTGTATGACATACTGTATGACATACTCATTTATTTGTAGTTTCCCAGCGGGGTTTGCTGGGATTTGTAGTTTCTTGGCTGCTATTTGAATTAAAGCAAGAGAAGATAAGCATAATACTCGCCTCCGTGTTTTAATAAAATCAAGACTTTCTTTCACTAAAGCTAAGAAAATCTCCATTCCTCTACTAAGAAGTTTCTGTCTACGGAATCAGAACTTTAAAAATCTCTAACCACATTTTGTCTGATTATAAGCTAAGGCATTATTTATTGCCTCTGATAAATAACGATACAACGGGGTACGTTATTTATCAAGTACAACACATACCACCTATCGTGAGTTTAGCTCAAAATTTAGCAGATTTTGGTGTTTAACGCACCAAAACCCACAAGTTACAGTAATCACCTATGTTTTCTCTTGTTAAATTTCAGGACGTTTGACCTGCTGAAAGTTAATGAATGCTGGGTTACTTGACGCATCTGATAATTATCGGATGCTACAAATAAAACCAAACTTCTAATTCTTCCTGTGCGTAAACAGGGTTTTGCGTTCGGTACGGCATGTATCGAGTCACTCATAATTAGACCACCAGAATTGCAGTAGTGCTGTGCAGCGCCTATTTAGGTCCTGCCCAACGGGTTATGGTTCTATTTATCACACCTAATAAATAAATATACCACAGGGTACATTATTTACCAGGGTCGATAAACAGCAGCTATTACAAATTGGTGGGGAATAACATGCGGATTTTGGTGTCTAACACAACAAAATCCGCATAATACGGTAAATCCTGTATGCTTTTCCCCTGTTAAATTTCGACCGGTTTGAACAGCTAACTCATTTTTCGACCAATGCGTAAACAGGGGTTTTCACACGGGTCAGAATATACCGACCAACTCGTTATTAGGGGTTTAGTTCCCTTCCTTCATTCTCCTCGTGGACTTTTTGCTCATACAGAAGAAGTCTGCACGTGGTGCCTTAAAAACACCAAAAGGTAAATAAAATTACAAAGGGACATGCAACACGGTTTGGTAGCCAGATGTCTATAACATCAAATGTAATCCTGAATAAAGAGCATGTGACCAGAGAGAACAAACATTTCAGCACTTTGTGATGGGTGAACTGCCCCACTCATAACCCACTTCATTGTCCGATTATACCCATAATGAGAAAAGCGTATGCTAAAAGTGCCTAAATCATTTACACTGGATGTAGCAGACACCATGCACATGCATAGGAAATCTAATATTGGTCAACCCTTTGTAGCATTCAGTTAAATATATCGGTGCTACCTCTACGATTTGTTCGTATCTATGCAGTCAAAGCATTACAATGCAGAGAGATGGGTTAAAAAAGCGGGCTGGTGTACTGCGCTCTCGGATAATTTCAAACACAAAAAGCAGTTCTTTCCACCACTACACGCATTCTATTTGAAGACATGTTTCCAAGGACGAGATCACACACCACTCTGAAATATATGCCAATAACGCAAGATCTGGGGTATTTAGAGGTATATACTTCATATAATGTAGATGTAAATACCCCCTATAATAAAGCGTCCTTGTGAAAGAAATATGATGTGTGACGTGGACACATAACGAGGAAAAAGGGACGTTTAAAGAAGGAGCGTGATATGCATGAAGGAGGTGAATGATGGGCATGGTAGGTGCATGCTCGATGTAGACAGGATGCAAGAATGATGGAGAAGGGGTGCACCATCGAGGTAGAGGGGTACTCGATCTGTTATGAAGACGTATGAAGAGACACAAGTGGGAACGAAGGGGATTCATGTTATGTGAAAGAAAGGACCTGATGTGTGGAGGGGTAAGCGACTGAAGGCGAGGCAAGCAGAATGGGTGGGGTGGAATAGGTTACGTGACATGACAATGGAAAAGGAGACTAGGCAATGACAATAATGTCACAATGATGTGAAAGCTGTACAACGCTGGTGCCACTGGTGCTGCTTGCCCGTCTTTGTCTGACAGCTCCATTTATTTTCAGGCATCGATCAACTAGTCGCTCCTGCGCACTGAGCACAACAACCACTTACCCACCTCCCTCAACTCCGCCTTCACTTTCCCATCAACGCCCAACCCCGTGAACCATACAACATACCGCAGCTCTGGGCAGCCCCGGGGGGCGACAGCAATCGGTGCAAGGCGTCGTGAAAGCCTCGATGCCGGAGCGCTCCGTTTCTCACTCCTCCGTCTCTCTTCCCTCAACCCGCTGTTCCGCTTGCGGATGAGAGGACATCCAGTGACGTTTTAGTCACGTGCTCACAACAGAAGACCTTCAAGCGCGCATGCGCATTATAAGCTCCTATTGAGGGCGGCTGTGGCTCCCGGAAAGTACTGGCGGTAGAGTGAAACTTGAAGACCTCACAGCTAAGCTGGTGAGGGTTGCTTGGAACTTCGCAAGGGACAACATTCTTAAACGGGTACATTAATTTTCGTTACCAGGATGCCAGCGCTACGTTTCGTGGTTTGTTTATTGAGTAGTAGAATAGTAAACAGTTTTCAAAAGCAAATCTCAAAGATGTTTAACAGTGTTGCCCTACCTGTAACTTTCCTGTCCTCCTTGCCCAGCCATCGCACCATGGCGGCAGCAGCTGTGGGTAAAGATGATATTCATTTAAAACATATAGTGTGTACTTTAGATTGGTTTTGTTTGACATGACAAGACTTAAGCCTTTAACAGAAGTTGGAGGTGGGGAAGGGGCTTGAGTGAGAAGGGCTTGCCCGGTCTCCTCCTGGGCCAGTGGGGCGTGGTGGTGCGTTCCAGCAACGCTTCAGGGCCCTGATTGAATTATTTGACACGAGTGGGGGTCTTGGAATAGGGTTTTATCTGTGAGGAAGTTGTGGGTGGTCTCCTTGGCCGTTAATGTCACACCCAGGGGTAGGGCGTGGTCAGTTGCTGTCATCCAGGGTGTTGGTAGGCCAGAGTGATTAAGGCATATATTTAGACTACTTTGGTGGCTTGATTGGTACTTGCAAATTATCCCTGGACTAAGCAGAGATGTTCAGGCCTTGAAAGCCTTCCAGGAGGAGGGTAGGGAGCACTTGTTGCAGGTGGGTATATTTGAGTAGGCATGGTGGGTTTGAAATGCCCTAAAAGGGCATCTTTGGAGGGAGTGACTGCTGCTCTTATGGCATGTGCATCCTTTCTGTGCAACCCAAGAAAGTGTGTCAAAAAGCACTACCGGGAGGCGGGCACACTCCGTACCTGCTGTAGAGCATGTAGGTGCGGCTATCGAGGCATCCATTTCGTCAGATCAGACAGCAGTGTATCCTCCATGAGGCAAGGAGGCCTGCACCTTGCTTGGTATGCCGGCGCTGCTGAGGGAGCGCGTCGAAGGGTAGGGACGGTGTTCTCACTTTAGTGCTGCATTGTTGGGTTTTCCCCAGCAACGGGATGAGCGCAGCAGCCATTCAAAAATCAACAAAGTGCAATTCTCAGAGTTCTTCAGTGTTAACCTGTGGAGGAAAACAATGTTCAGCAAACACACAGTTAACGACGACTTATGAGGCCAGTTTCAGGGAGTAAAGGTAAAGTAATGGGCACTGATCAGAATTACACCAGCAGGTCACTCTGGGCGGCACTGGGGAGGCCCGCTGCAGGGGTGCAGTAAGCCATTGGGTGCCCAGTGGTTTTAAATGGGAGTTGGTCTTCGGGACAAACATGCTCTGGCTAGGAAGCTAGTCAGAGACAAAAAGCAGGTAGGTTGTAGATGTGGGGTACTTGGGGATTTAGGTGCACCTTTGGTCCTTTTCTCCAGTCCCAGGAGCGACAGATGCAGGGGTGTCCTTAAGCATCAGCTTTCTCCACCCGGGAGCACTCACAGTTATGGGGTCTTGCGTGGTGAGGCTGCAGGCACAGTCAGTGAGTCCAGCAGGGATCAACCCAGGGTGGTCTAGAGCTCAGAGTACCCAGGGGACATCATTGGCACCAGTGACCCACATTAGGTTGGATCAGGGGTGACAGGTGCAGTGGTTGCTGGAGGTGTCGGATTTTCCCTCACAACAAGGCTGCAGGAGAGGGGCCTGCATGCAGAGGCTGCAGGCGACTTGGGGGAGTTAAAGATAGGTGAGACCACACTGGACCCGGACTCTTGACAGCTGGGGAACCTTTCTGGCACCATTGGTTGGCTTCACCTCAGGCCATGGACGTCGGTTGCAGAGGTCACTTCATGTGTCAGGTCTTTGCTGTTTTGGAGGCTGCAGAGTCCATTCTTGAGACTGTTACTGAGCAGATCCGCTGCTCATGGGAGTCTTGAGTCTCTATGGAAGGCAGGCAGTCCTTTTGGGTTTCTGGAGGCTCAGCTACAGGACGAGTCATCTTTTTGGGAAGAGTCCGTCGAGGGTAGCAGACTTGCCAGTGGGGTTGGTACCAGGACTGCTGTTTCTTCCTTCCCTCTTCTGCAGGCGCGACTCCTCTGTGTCCTTTTCTTCTTAGGTAGTCAGGATCAGAGTTCTTGGGTTCAGAGGCAACACCTAAATACTCAATTTAAGGCTGTTACAGGGAGTGCCAGGTGGTAGCCAATGGGCTGACAGTGTTTAGGGTGACTACTTACGTTCTATGACCACTTCCGTTGGGAAGGGGGCATAACCCTGACCCTAGTGGCCTAATTCCTTCTAAGCCAAGATGGAGGAATTTAAAAAGTGGTATCCACTTCAGCGTGTCCACCTTAGGGGTGGGACTGGCATGAAGTGAGCACACCTCCTAATCTGCCTAATTTTTCTGCCTGTTATGCCACCAAAAGTGGGGTCAGGACACTGGGGTCGGTCATCTCTGCCATTTGGAGGGACTTGGGTCGCATTACAAAGGCAACTTGGACTTTGTAATGCTATAGCTCTCTCCTTAGGGGTCAGAAACGTAGCTAAGGTGGGTGAACTGGTCAGGACCAGTCAATAAACACACTAGCAGGCTAGTAGGTTTTTCACGGGGCACCTCTAAGATGGCCTCTGGGCGCATTTATTAGTAAATACCTTACTGGAACAGTGAGGGTTGTAGACGTGGGAAACTTGGGGATGTAGGTGCAACTTTGGTCCTTTTCTCCAGGCCCAAGAGCGACAGATGCAGGGGCGTCGTTAAACATCAGGTTTCTCCACCCGGGAGCACTCACAGTTAGGCGGTCTTGCGTGTTGAGGCTGCAGGCACAGTCAGGGATTCCAGCAGGGGTCAACCAAGGGTGGTCTCGAGCTCAAGGTACCCAGGGAACATCATTGGCACCAGTGACCCACATTAGGTTGGGTCAGGGGTGACTGGTGTAGTGGTTGCTGGAGGTGTTGGGTTTTCTCTCACCACAAGGCTGCAGGAGAGGGGGCCTGCATGCAGAGGCTGCAGGCGACTTGGGGGAGTTTAAGATGGGTGAGACCACACTGGACGTCGGGTGCAGAGGTCACTTCAGGTGTCAGGTCTTTGCTGTTTTGGAGGCTGCAGAGTCCATTCTTGAGACTGTTAGAGAGCAGATCCGCTGCTTATGGGAGTCTTGAGTCTCTATGGAAGGCAGGCAGTCCTTTTGGGTTTCTGGAGGCTCAGCTACAGGGCGAGTCATCTTTTTGGGAAGAGTCCGTCAAGGGTAGCAGCCTTGCCAGTGGTTTTGGTACCAGGACTGCTGTTTCCTCCTTCCCTCTTATGCAGGCGCGACTCCTCTCTGTCCTTTTCTTCTTAGGTAGTCAGGATCAGAGGCGCCACCTAAATACTCAATTTAAGGCTGTTACAGGGAGTGCCAGGTGGTAGCCAATGGGCCGACAGTGTTTAGGGTGACTACACACGTTCTATGACCACTTCCGTTGGGAAATGGGCATAACCCTGACCCTAGTGGCCTAATTCCTTCTAAGCCAAGATGGAGGAATTTAAAAAGTGGTATCCACTTCAGCGTGTCCACCTTAGGGGTGGGACTGGCATGAAGTGGGCACACTTCCTAATCTGCCTAATTTTCCACCTGTTATGCCACCAAAAGTGGGGTCAGGACAGTGAGGTCGGTCATCTCTGCCATTTGGAGGGACCTGGGTCGCATTACAAAGGCAACTTGGCCTTTGTAATGCTGTGGCTCTCCCCTTGGGGGTCAGACAGGTAGCTAAGGTGGGTAAACTGGTCAGGACCAGTCAATAAACACACTAGCAGGCTAGTAGTTTTTTCAGGGGGCAGCTCTAAGATGCCCTCTCAGCACATTTATTAGTAAATCCCTTACTGGAACAGTGAGGGTTTATTAATCTGAGATCTTCGACACCAAACATCCCTGGGTTCAGAGAAGCCATGTAGCTGGCACAGGGGTGTAGAATTTCATAAAATATCTACTTGTTCATGGGACAGGTTGCTTCATAGATCTAGGTGTCCTGTGAAAAAATCTACTTGTCCCTTTGGTGCCAGGTAGTGTGACGACAAATTATGGCAGCAATCTTATTATGCATGGCTTTGCAATTCCTATCGCCCGACGCCCAGGACACATTGTTTGAAGTCAAGGGCAACAAGTATTCATGTTTATTTAGTCCTTGTGACAACTGGGCCCAACCCCCTGCAGCACAAACCCTTTGGCTGCCAGTTCACAGACAAATAAACTGTCTACAGTTGAAGTAATGTGTGTCCATATATTAATGCTGTTCAACTTGTATTTATGGTTCATTAATGGAAAGTCTTCATTATTAGGGTGAGCGCTGTAAATAAATGTTTTGAGGACCTAATGCACTGCTGACAGTGGTTCCAGTAAAAAACCCAAAAAGTGTACACACATTTGAAAAGTTTAACAATATGAGGCTAAGCATAATGCTCCCAGAATGTTCTCTGATTAGATGCAAATGTTTGCAGAAGCTTGTAAGCAAGTGTGATGATTTTTGCTTTCAAAATAAAATGTGCAGGAAAAATGCAAGTAAAATAAAGGTTTCGCTACAATGAAATCTTAGGTGTTATTTATTTGAAGCGTCATTTAGGTAAAATTTGTTGTTGCATGTTAGTATTTCCAAAAAATATTCGTAATGGAAAATCAGTGTAGCCATTTTCAACAAGATTAAGGGAGGCATGGAAATAAACAAGCACTGGCAAAGCCAACTGATCTGACTTTTTTTTTTTTTTTTTGCAAGTATTTTGGTTTTGGCAATGCGTGTCTTGCTTTGACATGACTTTTGTAACACTTTATTGTTGTGGGAACTGTCAGGCCCTCACCATTGTAAAAAGCACTGGGAAAAAGAAAGAAAAAAGTTTTTGGTCTCAAAAAGCACACATTGCCACCAGTGGTGCAACAAAGGCCCCACCCCCCAGGGCCCCCCTCAGCACAGCACCTGCCCTGAATGAGTCTTTGGGGTGGGGGCACTTGAAGTTCTTTTTAGTAGGGGAGCCCCCTACAGTATCATTACGGCACTGATTGCCACAGTAGTTAATGGCACTGAAGAAAACTTCTTTGTGTGCCAATATGCTCCTTGTGAAAGCAGAACGCGATCACTCACAGTAAAGCTAACCAATAGATAGAGAGAGAAATAGAAGTTTAATACAAACAAAATGTCTTTGTTAACGCTAGACCTAATAAGGGATCAAGGGCCAGATGTAGCAAAGGGTTTTTCCCATTCTGTGTCAATGGGAAAATGTGTTCGTACATATGGCCCCTAATTCTTAAAGAAAGTCACAAAAGTGCGCCTATGGTGTATGTCTTTGAATTAGTGGCTTTCATGAATTCACAAGAACTTACAGAAGTGGACCAGAAAATGATACTCCTAGAAAATATTTGTGAACTGTATTTTAGCACAAGCAAATATGCATGTGTAGACTTGCTCATTTGAAAATCTATTGAGCGTTTACAAGTTCACTTTCCCTTCAACCACTTTTGTTTCCCAACGCTGGAAGAACGTCTACTTCTGCCATTGTCAAGAGTATATTTCCAACCTTTCTCATTACGGGAAAAGATTAAAGAAGAGCTGGTGAAAATCCTTAAAACATGGAAGGTAGTAGGTTTGCAGGCTCAAAGGCATTCCAGCCCTGGAACTAATGCTGCTTCCTCCAGCCCCAGTATGTAGATCTGTGCAAAGGTGGCAAAATAAGAAAATGTATTGCTGCATTCCTATAAACTGGTTGGGACACCTTGAAGAAGAGAGTGCCAGGCTCCCCAGTACATGTGCCCTTTGATTCAAAGAGAGTTCACAAGGAAGGGGCCTGGGCACCTCTTAGGAAGGAGATGAGCCTGACGAGACGAATAAAGAGTAGGGCTGAGGCCCTGAGGTAACCTTCTTTTTGATACACATATCACTGTAGCTGACATCCCGGTATGCAAACTAGTCAATCTCATGGCCTGCATTGTGGGGCTGTTAACTTTAGGGATGCTTCTGCTGTGACAGACTACTTTCGGGAGGAAGAGAGAGTAGAGAAATGGGCCCTTCAAAAGGAAGCAGACCTCCAACATAAACTTCATAGACACAAACTCTAAATCACATTTGGTGTCTGGAAATTAACTAAAAGAAGGGAAAGTGTAGAGACCAAAAATTGTCAACTGTCATGCAGCCAGTTGGGCCATGGGCAGAGGAGAAGCTCTGCAAGACTTTTTTTTGTAACCAGGACTGGGGGCTAAGGTCTGCTAGTCTCCCAGCTGGGTGCGTGGACATCACCCAAAGAATCTAAGACCACCTGCTCTAGGGTCTAGAGCACCAGGGCCTGCCTGCTTGCCAACACCATCATGTCCGATATAAGAAGGCAGTATCTGAGGGAAACAAGGTCCAATTGGGAATCCTGAAGAGTGGACTCCTTTTTCGAGGTGTGAGGCGAAGGCTGCTGCCTCCATCGGGTCATTGTCTTGTGCATGAAAATGTTGGTGCCCCTCGTATGCCAATGGAAGGCTACCATGTAGTGAGCTGTGAACATCATTGTGCTGAACAGGTCATTGTCTGTGTGCAGCGAGGAGTCGATGACCCTGTATGCCATGAGGGGTCATTGTGAAGTGAACTCTGATTGTCCCTGTGCCGATCAGGCTGGAGCCCCGTGTGCAGTGATGGATTGGTGGCCCTTTCATGCCAGGAGGGGTTGCCATGTACAGATTGCCGATGGAGTGCGCCACAGCCGTTGTGTGGTAGAGAGAGCTGGTGACCCCATATGCCGGTAAGAGTTGACGTAAAGGAATCTGTGCACCGATGGGGTTGAAGCCTGTGTGCTTTAAAGATAAAGTGACTCCAACTGCCAGGGGCAGAGACCAGGACGAGCGAGAAGATTGAGCTGGTAAGGATCATCACCAGAGGACTGATTCTGCTGTGAGGACCATTAAACACTTACACCAGGATGGGGGATCATCATTAGGACCTTAGTACTACTTCCCCCTAACGTGAAATGGACCAAAGACTTACCCTGCAAGGAAGAGCCACAAGAGACCTCTGGTCACTACGGTTGCACAACCGCATGTGAGGAACTCAAGGCCCAGGGGCACAGCCCGCCTGGGCAACTTGAGATGAACTCACCTGACCCAGTCGCTGCCACTCCATCTTCTGCAGAGTAGGCGTGATCAACAGCTCCAGGGTCGTTCTTACCCTAAAGGTGCAAGTAACACAGATGTTAGGCCAGTCATCCCCAGGGGAACTTGCTTGCTAGATAACACTTCACCGGTGGAACACTTTTGACCTTACTGTAGTACTGAATCGAAATGGACTCTTGAGATTCAGACTACTAGTATTGGTTACCCTGGATGTTGCTTATAATGAATGGGGAATAACCACTATCGCTAGAGCGAGGAGGGAATGGGACATAAGGAATTGTCTAAAAAACACTGGAGCCCTGACCTCAGGGTAGCTGTGGAAGTTGTTTGTGAATGTCCTATTTCACTTTGTGTTGGTAGATGTGAAATAAAATACTTCTCTTTTTTCCTAAAAGTGAGTATTTGGCTTGACAATAATTTATTGCTGGTAGTGTATGTATTTTAAGTTGTGAGGCTGTGTTCACTCCCTGTATTTACCTCCCCGCGAGGGAGCCTTCGACTGCTCAGACGATGCTATTCCAGAGAGTCAAATGCAAAAAGGGCACTTTGCCCAGTTATTCGGGATCCGTAGTAGGCCAGGCCGCACGACATCAGGAGTGAAAGGCCTCCTGTCCCATGGCTGCAGTAGCATGCATTGTCACACCCCCGTTAGGGGCAGGATTGCTGTTGCCTCAAGCCCCTCACTAGCCTCCTCACTCACATCACATCACGTCTAGCGGTTGACCCACCACAGTCACCAGGCAGACTCTGACTAGGTCATGTGGGGGCACAGGATAACAGTCAGACATCCGACCACATGACCAAATGGTACTCGCTGCAGATTTAAGGGAGGATGCCGGGCGACCAGGTATGCATTGCAATGAAGCCAAAACAAGATGAAGCAGCATCAGCAGCAGCTACTGCTGAAATCCAATCTAGGTCAAATCCTGCCCACTCAGACAGTGTTCTCTGTGCAGAGAGGAGCATCTGATGAAGTTGAAGGAAGACACAACCCTGAGTCAGTGTGAGTGCTCCCTAGCCCACTCAAGACCAGCAGCCGTTCCCATTTCCCACATGCACAGAGAGGGGTTCATTGAGTTCCTTGTACCTAACACCATGCTCCTGGACAGATTATGTTTCTGTCCCTGTCGTGATACAATGCTTTTAGTGCTCTAAGAGGCTGATCAGTTGTCATGCATACCCTATATGTGGTCAAGATTCTTATGTTATAATGAACAAAGTTCTTTTTATTGAGCATTTATAATAAATATAACTATTGCATCCCAGCCGGGAGGCCGAAAACTTACTTCTTACATATGGATTGAAAGGTAGGCAAAGGCAACGCATGCATCAACATACCATATAACAATAAATTGGACCAAGCTTCCACCAAAAGCAGCCTAGCATACCAATATTTTGCGGTCTCCCAAAAGGCGTGCTGAAGAATGCAATAACATAAAAAAGCCAAATCCTGGAAGCAGAAAGAGGACTATAGAACGGAAGACCACGATAGACAAGAAGAGAAAAAGAAGAAACCGATAGAAGAGAGAGACACAGAAAGCCAATGCAGCCGTCCATCTACCAGTATATCTGCAGAGGGTGATGGATGTCATAGACAGGATTCTAGCCATCTATATTCACAGGGAAGTACGCCTAACCATCCAATGTCATCCAAGTTGCGGACTCCAAGAAGGAGCGCGGGGGCCCATACGTCTCTAAGCCGAGACCCCTCGGGCATCAGTTCCCAATATATCATTAGCTGTTTTTGGCAGAACGAGGCACCTAGCAACCACTCAGAACAACGGGGGGTCCGACTACGTCCCCAGCATATTGCTTAGCCAATAGCAACAGCAATCCCACTAGCCTCCCATGAGCTGAGGGGATCTCCTCCACATAGCCCAGAAGAGCCAGTTTAGGAGTATAGGGCAGATCAAGACCAGTCATCGCCTCAATCATCTGCAGCACCTCAGTCCAATAGGCACGCATAGCAGCACAGCTCCACGCAAGATGCAGAAAATCTGCATTCGGGGCCTTACATCTGGCACAGCACGCATCATCACGCAGACCCATACCTCGCAAGCCACAGGGTGTATAGTACAATCAATGTAGAAATTTAAAATGAATAAGGCGCAGTCTATAATTAGGGGACAGCATCCTCATATGTACGCAGCATTTTCGCCACATCTCAGCGGGTATGACCTCGCCGATGTCCACCTCCCAGCGCACCTTAGCTTTAATCTCGGTCTCAGACATCTCGTTCTGCATACAAGTGTATAGCTTGGTAATAAGTCTGCGCGGGGACTGCACCCGATACATCAGCTCCAGCGCTCGGCACATCGGCAGCACTTCAGGAAAGCAGGGGAAGCGCGCGCAAAGCATCGCGCCAATACAAAGTACGTATAGCCGGTTCAGCGCTGTATCACGCCCATCCCCAAGCGCCACCTCCAAGGAGAGAAACCGCCCATCGGCAAACCAGTCACCCAAGGTAGTTAAACTCGTGGAGAAATTCACGCAAACGGGCATCCCTGGACATCCACATATCTGCAATCTCCAACCCGACATCGCAGGGACAAAAGGCTCGTGCACATTGGCCCGGCGCATCAGCTCCGTCCAGGCCCTTGCTGTACAAGACAGTGTCCACTCCATGCAGCCTGGGTCTGGACTGGCTCCCGAGTACCCGCGATAATCTGTCCGGCCACACTGCGTCACTTTCAGGTGCAAGGTGCGATGAGGTATCTGGTGGGGCAAAGCCAAAAATGCACAAAATGTGTCTGCGCACAGTGATTGTAGAGATCTAAGTCCGTAGCAGCCAAGCCACCCAACTCAAATAGAAGTGTCAGCTTTTCCCACGATATTCTGGGCTGCCCCCAGCCCAAGCTAGCTTTATCAGCACAGATCGAAGTCTCTGTAAAAAGCTCACCGTGAGAACAAGAGGTAAGTTAGCAAACAAATATAGAAATTTGGGCAAAATTACAATTTATTTTTTTCTGGCTATCGTAATGCGAACCGTAAGCGAAAGCGGCAGCGAGCGCCATATCTCCACCTTGTCCTCTAGCCACGCCATGGCTTTACCGTAATTTGCAGACCAAAGTGTCTCCGCATCTCTACTCAGCCAGACGCCCAAATAGCGCACTGGACCATCAGTCCAACCAATAGGATATTTGGAGAAAAAACGCGCCGTTTCCTCAGGGAGAGGCAACACCACGACTTGGACCAGTTGATAGTAATCCCGGAAAACCTACCAATACACACTATTTCATCCAGCAGAGTATCAAGATGACGCTGCGGTTCGCAAACATACAAAGCAAAGTCATCCGCTTACATAGATATTAGCATTGGGCGCTGGCGAAACGGCAGTCCTCTATGATTATGATGCTGTCTCAGGCGCGCCGCCAGCGGCTCCATCGCTATTGCAAAAAGCAACGGAGAAAGTGGGCAGCGCTGCCGAGTGCCCCGAGCGACCCAAAAGGGGTCAGAGATGGTTCCGTTTACACACAGCCGAGCTGAAGGTTCCGAATACAGCAAGCGGATCAACTGAGCAAGCAGGGCGAACATGTACGTCCATGCCAAGGACTAAAAGACCTTGGTGGCATCTAAAAACACTGCTGCCGCATTATCATCAGCGTCAATTGTACTCGCTACAGCAAAATACGTACGGAGATTATGCAACGTAAAGCGGCCCGGTACAAAGCCGGCTTGTTCCGGCAGCACCATTGTCGGGAGCAAAGGCTGTAGTCGAGCAGCTATCATCTTAGCCAAAATGTTATTGTCTATATTGATTAAGGAGAGTGGCTGGTATGAATCACAACTGCCCGGATCCTTTCCAGGCTTCAAAATGGTTACAATCAGAGCCTTACGTAGTGAGGCAGGGAGGACCCTGGTCTCAAGTGATTCTGCGTAAACCTCCAAGAGGTGCGGCACAAGGATATCAGCATATTCCTTATAGAAGGAGTCAGGCCATCCAGCCCAGGTGCCTTATTGCCTGGTAAACTACGAATCGCCTGTATCACATCATCCACCAAGAATGGGACATCTAGATAGGACCTGTGAGATTCCTCAAACCACAGCAAACTAATCTCAGAAAAGTTATCATGGGCCGCCGCAGAGTCTAACCCAGGAGGTTCTGCATATAAGACAGCAAAAAAGTCAGTGAGGAGACGCGTGATCACGTTAGTACCAGTGACCCGCTCGCCAGACGAGTTTGACAGCTCAACAATATAGTTACTGGCCCACCGCTTACGGAGTATGTTTGCAAGTGTACGACCTGCCCTCTCACCCTCGCCGTATCTCCTCGCCTTGGCATGCTTCCCCAAAAAGCAGACCTCACGCAGCACCGCCTCCTCATATTGCGTCATAGTGCTTCTCGGGGCAGCCAGAAGGTCCCCAGACCAGTCCACAACTAGGCGTTTTTCTATATCAACAAGCTTTGCCCTCAGATCCGCCAGGTCACGCCGCAGCATTTTCAACACACCATGCTGTTTAGAGAGTCATATACCACGAATCACCACCTTAAAAGCCTCCCAGAGGGTTCCAGCCGAGGTCACCGACCCACAATTCTCCCAAAGTAGTGAGTAATAGCCTCACAAATCTCTTCCCGAAATACCTGGTCACGCAATGCACCATGAGGCAGTCTCCACATAAAGGCACGCCCGGGACCCTCAGGCACCGCAAACTCCAGCAATACCGGAGAGTGATCCGACAAGGTACGTGCAATATGTTCAACTAATTGCGTCCAGAGCTCAACATCCCTGGTACCCAGCCATCTGTCTATGCGGGACCAGCTGCTATGGACATAATTAACACAGGTGCCCACCCTGGCAGCTCCGTGTTTTGCCCTCCATAGTTCTACTAAAGCACCCTCAGCCATCACAAGTGACAGGGCCTTGGCAGTCGCCACATGTTGCGGTCGGGCCAGGCTCTCACGATCCGCCACAGGGTCCAAGATCACATTGAAGTCCCCTCCCCATAGCAAAGGCCCATTCCCCAATGACTCAATCAACCGCCACACCTCCCTGAAAAATTCAGGGTCATCAGTGTTAGGGCCATAAATCGATACTAGTCTACAAGTTCTATCCAATAATGTGACACTCATCATAACATATCGCCATTGGGGTCCACAATTACCCTCTGGGTTCGCCACTGCAGCCCTTTCCGAAGCAGAATTGCCACCCCTCTAGCGTAGCGTGAAAAAAACCGCACCATGATACTCACCAACCCAGCCAGCCTTTATCCAGTTTTTGGTCGCCTCAACTAAATGGGTCTCCTGCAACATGCAAATATCAATCGCATGACGCTACACATAGGCAGACAGCAGCCTCATCTTACACCTATCATTCAGGCCGCGCACATTCCAAGTAAGACAAAGCACTGACGTCACATCCCTCCGTGCCATTATAATATCAAAGCAAAGGATCCACCCACCCAAAACATCTCAGTATAGGTGACTGCAGCTGCATGCAGAGAAACATGAAAAGAGGCAAAAGAATAGAAGAAGTGAACCAGAAACAAAGTATTGCTACACCCCACCCATGCTGACCCCCCCCCAACCCCCAATCGGGTCAAAGCTCCAACCTTTCCCACCCCAAAACGTACATCCCATAACACAACAATACACATTGTTAGAGGACTCATCCGGGGGGGGCGCAAGCCAGGCCATCCATACCACCATCCCGAACGTGACGGAGGGGCAAGGGGACTCGCTAACAGAGTATATACCAGAAGCCAATATGAACAAGTATAACAGTGACATGGCACCCTCTACATGAACTCCAGAAGAGCTGCCAGAACCATCACCAGTATGAAACTTTTAGTCATTGTCACTGAGGGCATCTCTCTCTGTACCAGTATCCCTCAGGCTCCCTGGCAACGCCTTTTTAGGGACAGTTTTAGCAAGCCTGGCCACCAATTTCGGATCTGTGAAGAAATGCAGTTTGCCCTTATGCTGCACCCTCAACTTCGCAGGGTAAATGAGTGAGTATCTAGCTTCTGTCTAGCTGAGAGTACGCTTGATCGGTAAGAAAGCTCTACGTGCAGCCTGAACCCCTGGAGTGCAATCGGGAAAGATGCTCAGTTCAGCATTTTTATAGATCACCGGCCTCTGCTCCCTGACCAGCTTGAGTATGGTATCTCTATCCCAATAGTTCAGCAAACGCACTATGATAGGGCGTGCCGGCGTACCTGTCGGCAGACGAGGTCCCAGAGATCTGTGAGCCCTCTCCACAACCAACAACCGGGAGAGCTCCACAGAGAAAACGCGACCGAGCTTCCAAGTCTTCATTTTTGCTACGGATCACTTCCAGTACACGCTCCGTGGGCAGCAATTGCTCACCATCTCCGTAGTGCTGATCCTCCAGCTCCGACGCCCGCGCTTCCGGCTGCTCAAACCGGACGTCATGGTCATCCACCCGAGCCTTTATACGATCCATTTGCTCTGTCAGGTGGTCAAGCTTAGCGTCGATGCCAGCGAGGCTATTTTTAAGTTCCAGAAACATAGCCTTCACTGAGGTGACCAGGGGCCCTTCTTCAGAGGGCATCTCCCCCACCGGAGGGCAAGACACGCCACCCTTTCTCTTACCACCTTCAAATGTAAGCTAAGGCTGTTTCTGGTCGGCCTTCCCCTTCCTCAGCTCTGCAGTGCAACCAGCGCCAAGAGTCCTGCACCGTATCACGGCGAGAGCAGTTACCAGAGGAGGTGAGGTCCACCAGACCAGACAGAACTTCATGACCATTCACTTCAGCGCAGGCTCGTCACAGCAGGGGTGAAAGGCAGCACGACAGACTCCAAAGGCGGTCCCACGCCTGCACCGCGTGGTCAGATATAGCTGGAGATAACCGGTCGCCGCCAACCAGTGGGGCACCCCGGCCTGCACCCCAAGTATCCCACCACTCGCCACCGGACAGGTCTCGCCAATAACCCGCGGCCGGCCCCCAGACAAACACATGTCGTCTGGCCATGTCCTCCAACAGCCCAGGGCAGCAGCACATCCTCCAATGAATGCTCTGTTTCAGGTAGGTATAGTAGAGATGACAGCACTGAAGTCAAGTGAATCCCCCAACTCACGGGGGCTCGTGACCCGACCCAACCGCCGAAGGAGCCCTGAAGCGGGAGGACGACAGGGCGCCGTACAAGTGGGCCCGAGGCCACCGCCAGGCCCCAGCTCCAAACAGCAGGATCAGCAGTAGTTCATAAAGCAAGCCTCGTCAGAGGTACACGTCCACAGCCTTCAAGGCCTGCACGCACATCACGCGCAGCCGCGCCTGCCTCGAAGAGCAGGGCAAGTCGAGGTACCACCCGCCGTCCGGGCAGTCTGCCCACACGGCCCGCAGCAGCAGCCAGTCGCTCCCGATGTGCCCAGTCGCAGGTAAGTTAACCGGAGGGGCCAGCACCAGCACGAAGCAAGTCCACACCTCCCTCTGGTGTCCGCGGTCCGCCACAACCACTGATTGGGCCCCGAGGGAAGAAGACTGCAGGCCACCGTAAAAGTAAGCTCACAGGGCCGCCTCCAGGCCCAGCCCGGCAAGCAGGAGCCATCGGAAGCGACACCACAGTCCCCTGCACACTCCGGCCCGGTCACTGCCGGGCCCGCCTCCACCTCCGAGGCCCGCGTACGCCTCCCGCGCCACCAGGCCCACCCCAAACAACCGGGCGTGCTGAGCACGATCAGCCGCTCAGGTCGTCCGCAGAAGCGGCCCGCCTCCTCTCCGCAACTATCAGAGCCCGTCCCAGGAGTCAAGGGGCCGCTCGCCAGGAGAAATGAGCGGATCAGGTCACCAGCCCAGCAGAGCCTCACAAAGAGACAGCCATCTTGCTAGTCGGCCTAGCCCCCCCCCCCCCATAATGAACGAAGTTCTTAGAACCCCTTTCAGAGGGCCACAGGGCACTCTAAATGGGACTACTTAAAATCACCTTCTTTAGTCCCCTTTATCGAGTTATTCATTGCAGTACTGTTATGATTCACGGATTCTCCAGTATATTTCTTGTTCTCTGCCCCTGTTCCTCTCCCTCTTTGTTGTTTTGGTGTTTCTGCGTTCCATAGTTTAGCTTTCGTAAAGGCCATTCCTATAACCTATATCCTCCTTTCTTTTGTATAAACATTCATACATAGTGGTAATGAAGGGGCATGACATCGGGTGAGGGTCCCCAGTGACGGGCTGGGTCCTTCTGTATTCACTCCCCTTTTGCATTCACTATCCACGGGGCTTGCGCAGATCAATGAACCACTTAATATATTGGGACTCCTTTTCCTTGTGGCCCATTTCTCCCAGGATCAAGTAGCATTGCGTCAAAGCGACCCAGCAAGCCTGCATCGCCGTAAGCTCTACAGCTTAACGGACTTCAGTGTGCACCAGGTCCAATGCACCTTTGCTCACATGCTGGTGAGGGGAAGAGGGGGACCCATCTCCAATTAGATGTCTCGTATAGCCTGGAAGGCGTGCAATGAATGACACATACTCCCATACGGCAACCTCTCAGCTTTGTGCCTGGCGCTGATAGCAGGCAGTGACCCTTAGGCTTACTAAAGCGGTCAACAAGTCAGATGGTAAGCAAACCAAATTGCAATTCAGTGCCTGGAGAAGCTTGTGCTTGGCACCCACGAATCCTACTGTAGCCTTGTCGCAGGGGTCCCCTACAGAGGGGTCTGAGTCTAACGAGACAAAGACATGAAAACACTAATTCTCACCATGCAGGGCAACCCTAATCTCAATGGAATCTAAAGTAGACACCCTAGGGGCCAGAATGGACTGTGTCTCTCGTAAATTGGAGAAACATGATGGTAGGCTGCAGGAAGCAAACCAGTGAATCTCCAAAGCAAAGCATAATCTAGCAACAAAAGGAGGATCTCTCCTCATCATAGAGAAAGTACTTACAGTCGTAGCCTCAACAAAAAAAAAAAACAAAGACCTGGACGCACACTAAAGGCGCAATAATATCCACAGTCTAGGAATCTCAAAATCCACTAATACTGGCAGACTGAAAGATTATGGGTAAAAGATGGTGGTGACGCTCTTCGACAGGGTAGTAGCTTGGGGGGAGATTTTGAGGTGTTACACCCCCCAATAAATGTATTATCTAGTAAGTAGTTGGTTACAGATGCATTTAGTTGGGTACAGTGAGATATCTGTCAGATTTCACCTGGGGATTTTACTTATACACACTGACATAAATTTGCACACATGCACTCTTTCTCTTGCCTCTGTTTTGGAGGTCTTAGGAAATACTGCTTATTTTTCAAAATGTTGTGTTTTAAATACCCCTGACAATCCGCACTACTCTCCATTCCTGCAGCTTAAGTCTCCCTCATTCCGTGCTTCTAATATATATTAATTCAATATGCCAGCATGATTGTTGGAAAATCTGATGTTCACAACCCGCCCCTCACCCAATCTTAATGACTAAGCTATGCCCATGTTCTTCAGTGCAGAATCCTTCTCTTGGCTGTTAATATTAGAAAGAACACTCAAACAGCAGAAACTGTTGGTTGGACGTGCATGCAACAGCACGAGAAAACCGTCAACACTGTATATTCCTGTACCAGGAGAGACACGTTGCGACATCTTCCTAATTAATGACGCCAAATAGTTGTTGAGGACGGAAACACATGGAGAAGAGCATAAGCCTTGTGTAACCCTGATGCTGTAGCAACGTATGTTTGTTTTTACGCGTCTTCAATTGATTGTGTGCGCCGGGTTGGAGGCATCAAGCCTTGGGGGCGGCATATTCAATCTGCACACACCTACCTATGTTTATTTATGCGTGCTGTGACAAGTCATAAAGCAGCAATGCATGTGCCTTGACTTTAGCATTGGCATATGTTACAGGGCATTGCGGTGCCTTTTAGGAAATGATTTCATCTAGCTTGTGTTGTTTTGATATCGTGGCATAACCGAGCTTCACCATCACGTTTGGTATATAAGTTAAAGGGCACCTCAAGATTCTAGAAAGCAAGCACACATAGTACCTCTATTTCTAATACTTTTATAACACTATCGTTTTTAGTGCCACTTTAGTGAGACAACATTTGAATTTTCCTATGAAAGGTTTATTTAGGATTACTTTATTCCCTCAATTATTCATTTTCAGCATAAACGTTTATTCAAGGGACCATTGTACTACTGAGTTGTGCTTACTGTTCCTGTTTTACAATGGCAACGGCTAATATCGCTTCAACCCCAGTTTTCCTTTCAGACAAAGGTGAGCCAATAATTCCATGGAAACGATGATAGAACTTATTTGACTCATACCTAGTGGCTTTTGGTGGTTGGGGGCAGGGGGGAAATTCTCTGCAGCTAGAGAGCAAGGAGTTTTGCTTCACAATTTAGGAGTGGAGGGCCGCAATATTTTGACAGCTTAGAAACTTTACTGATTGATAATGCAGAAGGAGATACAGGGGATCTATATGATATTTCTGTGTTAATGTTAGAAAATCATTTTGAGGCAAAGATTAATGTGGTATTGGAATGTCACAATTTTTTCTCAAGAGTTCAGGGAAAAGAGGAGTATGTTTGGAATTATGTGGCCTGTTTAAGGACACCTGCATGTACCTGTGAGTTTGACCTATTGGCTGATTCAATGATTAGGGATCAATTGGTGAGGTATACAAACAATGAAAGGGTCCAGGAGAATTACTAGCAAAAAATCCTGATCTCAGGGAGACAATTGCAATTGTATAAGGTGTAGAGTGCACTAGTACTTGGGTACGGCAAATGCGTCCTGTGCCTCCTTCTTCATTGAATAATGAATCCAAAAACCCAATAGTGAATGAAATAGTTGGGGAAGTTGCAGACAAAACCAATCATGATATCAAGCAGAGTGGTATTAATAAGGATACCAAGTTTGGTTAAAAAAAAAAAAGTCATTGTTGTGTTAACCCATGTCACTCAGCGGACAGTACTCCATGTTATGCAAGGAATTCAGTGTGTCGTAAAGGGGCACTATGCGCGAGTATGCATAAATGACAAGACTCAGACCATTGACATGATTAGTGAAGATATAACTAATATGGTACTGGCAGTCAAACCTGACCCCTGTGAGGACATTGTTGTGTTGGCTAATTCAGGTTCACCTTACACCATGGTGGACGAATAAAATTGGGAAAAGTGTTTAGTGGTGAACACAAAACCATCTTTCCACTAGATATAAACCCATTGAATTATCGGGGTTGTAAAATTGATGTGTTAGGTTATGTGGTTATGAGAATAACATTTTCAAATAAGGAAACAGTGGGAAAAATGTATTTTGCAAAGCGTGGTGATAATTTGTTGAGATGGCACCATCAGCAAGATATGGGGATAATAATGAATCCTAGTGCCACTCATCCAGTTATGTCTGTCGTCAGAAGAAGAACATGAAGACATTGTGCCGAAGTTCCCTATTGTATTCAGTGACATGTTAGGTCTACTTAGAAACTTTGAACATAAGATCATTCTAAAATAAATGCTTCCCCTTATGTTAACAAAGTCAGAAATGTTCCCTTTGAGGGATCAAGATGAGCATAATGATATGTTTATAAAGGTGTTGAGGAAGTGGGGTGGGGCTGGGTTGACTCTGAAGTGAGAAAAATGTTAATTCCATGTCAGTGTTGTTTCCTACTTGAGGCATACCATTTCTGTGGAAAGTATCAAACCCAAGTTAGAACTGGTTGATTCCTTTGTCAAAGCACCACAGGACAAAGATTAGGTGAGATCTTTCCTTGGATTATCTGAATTTTACTCCAAATATAATTATGCCAGGCTAGCCAAACCTATGAGAGCCTTACTGAAGAAAGGTACAGCATTTGAATGGACAGATGACTGTGGGGAAGCTTTCAAAGCTATGCAAAATTGCATAGGTGGTGTGCCTACTTTGGGGTATTTTGATGTGTTAAAGAAAACGGTACTGGCCAAAGATGCCAGTCTAAAATGAATGGGGGCAGTGCTACCACAGTTTGAGGGAGGAGAGAGTTTTGGCATTTGCTTCCCCCTTAAGTGCGAAAGAGAGATACTCTGTTATTGAAAGAGAGGCTTTGGCGTGTGTGTGGGCCATTAGACACTTTAAATTCTTTTTATGGGGTATGTCTTCTGTGGGAAGATCTGATCACTGGTGCATATATTTTTCTCTGAAGAAGGACAATGAGTGGACTCCCAAAGTTTTAAAAGATGGTTTCATTTTTCAAGTGAAGTATATCACTGGTTCAAAGAATATGGTGGCAGATTCTTAATCCAGGTTGCCACTAGATAAAGACTTAGGAGCGTTGGATGTTGATCAGATCAGTTGGGTGCGTGAAAGGGCACACCAGAAAGATCAGTGGCAAGCAGCGACAGAAGCTGATGATGAAACCAAGGAGCTTAATAAGTTTTGGTGGAGGACCAGAATTTAAAACCATCTCAGAGGAGATCAAAGGGTTGTGGAATGTAAGAAATGAGTTGAGTTGGAATGGAGGTGAATTTGTTAGAGGTACCAGAATAATTCCTCCAGAAGTGATGAGAGAGAAGATTGTGAACCTAGCACATGAAGGACATCTGGGAAGAAATTTGATTAAATCCACAGTGTGAGGAAATATTGGTGGCAAGGGTTGGTTGGGCAAGTTGAAGGTGTGGTCAAGGAGTGTGGTTCATGTGCCAGGAGTGACAAAAACAAAGTAGTTTTAAGGGCTCCATTGTCACCTGTAGAAATTCCTAGAGAACCGTGGAAGAAATTAGGATTGGATTTTGCTGGTCCTTCCATGTTCTATCGACCAGTGAGCAGTACGTCATACTATTGGTTGACTACATGTCAAAGTGGTTGATGATGATGTGTGTATACTCTGTTGACACCACAGTGGTAATTATGTTCTTGAAAGAAAAGTTATCTCCTGAAGGTATACTGCAAGAAATCATAACGGACAGTGGGGTCCAACTTACGTCCCATCAGCTGCAGGAGTTATCCATTGTGCATCACATGACTGCTTTGTACTCACCTCAAGCCAATAGTCTAGCAGAACGTATGAACAGAATGGTGAAGTCATGCCTGCAGAAAGCAGTAGAGTTGAGGAAACCACTGTCAGATGTGCTGAATAAGGTATGGTGGGCACATTGTAATGCTCCTAGCCCGTTAACATCCAAGTCGCCATTTATATGGATGAGAGGCAGGGTTCGTAATACCACTTTGAATCCGCCATGTATGAGTATAATCGAACAAAGGACAGAACTGGTGGAGAATGAGGCAGAAACATAAGGAAAAATGGTTGAGAGACAAATCTAGAGAACCACAAGCAAAGGTATCATCTGAAAAATTGCACCAGGACTTGTATGTGGGCGATGTACTACTAGTAAAGAAACCAGGATTTGTGAGAAAGGATGAGACTGGTTTTACGGGTCCTTTTACGTTTGCAACGTAATGAACAATGTGGTGAAGTTAAGCAATGGAGATGTGTAGAGTATGTCCAGGCTAGCAAAAGCACAAGGTAGAAAGTTGAGGGACACCAATAAAACCTCTAATTGTTATCGCAAGACTGCAAAAAGGGCTAACAACACACCCACATGGTGGAAAGAGTATGTAAAGTTATGAAACACTCATCTTGTATGGTTACCTCACTGTTTATTTAGCAGACTAATATATTTTTGAAGAAAATACAGGATCAGAGCCCGAGAGGCCGGCGGTTGGGGGAATCCTCCACAGCTTTGTCCTCACTGGCTAACCAAGAATGAAGTTACCAGTATGAATTTCCCACCAGTGCGTTCCTGTGGCACCTGAGAGTTAATCTACCATCCAATTAAAATTTTAAGCAGTTGTTATTCATGTACCCTTAATGTTACCGTGTCAGACACTGCATATCTCCTATTTTTGAACTACTGATGTCAGACGGCACAGTTCTCATACTGTTCTATCCACTTGACATGCAGTCTCCCCAACCTGCAACGGCATCTGCGTGGCTTATCAAAGGGTTGATGGAAAGGTACACTTTTGGTTTCTCCGAGACCCTAGAATAATGTTGATGAACCTCACTGGCCCCTGGCTGCCCCATTGATTAATCTTGCTAATGTGAGTGTTGTGATGACACCTTGTCGGATTTCTAAGGTTTCTCTTGGAGTAGTAATGGAAGAAATACATGTCCTGACGGGACTGAGCCACCAGTGTGGGAGGGGGCAGGGGATGGCATGGGGCGTATTTTCGAAACTTTGTAATGGATCCTATTTAGTTTTATTGGAAATCAGGAGTTTGCTTAGCCTTTTGGCTTTCAGACCTGTGCCCCGTCACCTAGTGACTTTTAACCTACTTAGCCTGCTCTGTTTTAGCACATTTATTTGATAATTTCTTCCAAGATGGCTCCTATGTTTACAGATGTTATTATTTCACGTTATCAGTGCCACTCTGTGAAGGCGTCACTATCAGCGTCAAAGACAAGTGATATACGCAGGTATTCACATCATGTCCCTTTCCTACTTACGTGTGACAGGAACATAATGTATTTTTGGAGGGAATTGTTTATATAATTGCCACCCCAAGCATGTCTTCTTATCTATTGTTTTGGATCATACCTGCATCAGGGGTCCTACAAAATCTGTATAAATACATCTCATGCAGACAAGGTTATCAGAGGGATTCCTACCAGATGCTATCGACGCCATCTATGCGGCAGGCCCAGCCTTCCTGTCACCACGGAGTCTGATCTAGAGACCTCATTGCAAGGTAACAAGGGTTGGGGAGCGCTTCTCATGGATACGGTTTTGGCAGAATAGGGTTAACACACCTAGCTCTCATTAGGTTAGAGATTCGGTTCTCCATTGTAGGAAGTTGGCTCTGTATATACTATCTCAAAATGAGAGATAGTGTGCACAGAGTCTAAGGGTTCCCCTTAGAGGTTGATAGTGGCAAAATTAGATAATTCTAATGCTCTATTTTGTGGTAGTGTGGTCGAGCAGTAGGCTTATCAGAGGGTAGTGTTAAGCATTTGTTGTACACACAGAGGCAATAAATGAGGAATACACACTCAAAGACTTAACTCCAGGCCAATAATTTTTAGATAGAAAAATACCTTTCTTAATTTATTTTAGAACCACAAGATTCAAGATTTGAAGTAAATACATAAAAAATAAGGTGCTCCACACAGGTAAGTAGGGAACTTTGAACTAAAGCAGTAGTACACACAGTATAGGTTCAAATGGCAACAAGCTATTTTAAAAGTGAACAGAGTGCAAAAATCAACTGTTCCTGGGGGAGGTAAGTATGGTTAAGATTCTGATGTAAGTAAAGCACTTACAAGTTCAGTCTCCTGGGCATAGGCAGTCCACAGTTGGGGGTACAAGGCAGCCCCAAAGTCACCACACCAGCAACACAGGGCTGGTCAGGTGCAGAGGTCAAAGCAGGGCCCAAAACACATAGGCGCCTATGGAGAACAGGGGTGCTCTGGTTGCTGTCTGCTGGCAGGTAAGTACCTGTGTTCTCAGGGAGCAGACCAGGGGGGTTTAGTGGAGCACTGGGGGGGGGGACACAAACAGGCCCACAAAACACACCCTCAGCGGCACAGGGGCCGCCGGGTGCAGTGTGCAAAGTTGTTGTCGGGTTTGCTATAGGAAGCAATGGATTGACCCGGGGGTCACTTAGGCAATGCAGGCAGGGCACAGGGGGGCTTCTCGGGCCAGCCACCAACTGGGCTAGGAAGAGGGCCGCCTGCTGGTCACTCCTGCCCTGGAGGTTGGTTCTTTTCGGTCCTGGGGACTGCGGGTGCAGTGCTTGGTCCAGGCGTCGGGTTCTTGTTACCAGGCAGTCACGGTCAGAGGGAGCCTCTGGATCCTCTCTGCAGGCGTCCCTGTGTGGCTGCAGGGGGGTCATCTCAGGTTACTCATGTAGTCACAGTCGCCTGGGATTCCTCTCTGCAGTGTTGGTTCTCTGGAGCTCAAGCCGGGGGCGTCGGGTGCAGACTAAGAAGTCTCACGCTTCCGGCAAGAAGAGAGAGTTCTTTGAAAGTTGTTTCTTTGTTGCAAAATGTTGCTGTTGGTGAACAGTGCCGCTGTCCTAGGGAGTTTCTTGGTCCTTTGGTTTCAGGGCAGTCCTCAGAGGTTGCTGGTCCCTGTCGGATGCGTCACTGTGCAGATTCTTTGAATCTGGAGACAGGCTGGTAAGGTTGGGGCCAAGTCAGTTGTCGTCTCCGTCGTCTCTGCAGGGCTTTCAGGTCAGCAGTCCTTCTTCTTGTTGTAGGTTGCACTAATCTAATTTACTGGTTTCAGGGTCACCCCTAAATACTAAATTTAGGGGTGTGTTTAGGTCAGGAGGGCAGTAGCCAATGGATACTGTCCTGGAGGGTGGCTACACCCTCTTTGTGCCTCCTCCCTGAGGGGAGGGGGGCACATCCCTAATCGTATTGGGGGAATCCTCCAAACTCAAGATGGAGGATTTCTAAAGGCAGGGGTCACCTCAGCTCAGGGCACCTTAGGGGCTGCCCTGACTGGTGGGTGACTCCTCCTTGTTTTTATCATTATCTTCTCCTGCCTTGCCGCCAAAAGTGGGGGCAGTGGTCGGAGGGGCGGTCATCTCCACTAGCTGGGATTCTCTGGGGTGCTGTAACAAAAGGCATGAGCCTTTGAGGGTCACCTGCAGGTGTTACTGTTCCTGCAGGGGGAGGTGAGAAGCACCTCCACCTAGTACAGGCTTTGTTCCTGGCCACAGAGTGACAAAGGCACTCTCCCCATGTGGCCAGAAACTCATCTGGTTGTGGCAGGCTGGCAGAAACTGGTCAGCCTAGCACTAGGAGTCGGACTGATATTCAGGGGGCATCTCTAAGATGCCCTCTGGGTGTATTTTACAATAAATCTCACACTGTCATCAGTGTGCATTTATTGTGCTGAGAAGTTTGATACCAAACTTCCCAGATTTCAGTGTAGCCATTATGGAACTGTGAAGTTTGTGTTTGACAAACTCCTGGACCATATACTCTTTATGGCACTTACAATGTCTAAGGTTTTGCTTAGACACTGTAGGGGCATAGTACTCGGGCACCTATGCCCTCACCTGTGGTATAGTGCACCCTGCCTTGAGGCCTGCTAGAGGGGTGACTTACCTATGCCACAGGCAGTGTGAGGTTGGAGTGCCATGTCGACTTAGTCATTTTCTCCCCACCAGCACACACAAGCTGTGAGGCAGCGTGCATGTGCTGAGTGAGGGGTCCCCAGGGTGGCATAAGCCATGCTGCAGCCCTTCGAGACCTTCCCTGGCACCAGGGCCCTTGGTAACAGGGGTACCATTTACAAGGGACTTATCTGGGTGCCAGGACTGTGCCAATTGTGGGAACAAAGGTATAGTTTAGGGAAAGAACACTGGTGCTGGGGCCTGGTTAGCAGGGTCCTAGCACACTTTCAATCATAACTGGTATCAACAAAAGGCAAAATGTCAGGGGGTAACCATGCCAAGGAAGGCATTTCCTTACATTTATGCTAGGGTTAGGGCCTATTTCACATCTCATGTTATTGCAAGATGGTGTATTCATGGCTCTCATTTTTAAAAATCTGCTTCTTGCATTGTTCATTATCCTAATCATTGCAGCTCATGCATTTTACAGTAGACTGCAGTCTTGTTAATATAACCTATTTTAAAACTTTACTGCATCTCCTTCATTGCCTGTGTGTGACTGAGGCTTGTTGCTTATGTGAGAAAAGGGTACTCTTCGTTTGACCACAACTCCCCTGAGATGTCGCACACTAGAATTTATCTGTAAAGGCTGCCAGAAATCACCTTTTATTGTTTGGGTTTTTGGTGAGGTCCTCTATGTGAACCAGGAGGGTTAGGCCGCCAGTTACGACTTGTTGTAGGATTGGCTTAGTCGCCTACAAACAAAAGTGCTGTCATCCCTAAACCAGCAGTCTGCCTAGAGCAAGAGTCCAACTGTGACACCTTTACTCAACATTTGTTAAGGCAATGCATACTTGCAGGTCATGGAGAGTCACACTACACATTAGATTACAGCGGCAACACACAGAGAATGTGAACCCCTTCTGGAGTCGTAGAAATATCTAGATCACCACCACCTTCACCTTGCATTACTGGAGGAAACACATTTTGCACCATGCACAACACACTAATTTTCGTTCCTCTTACACACAGGGGCGGTGTCACAATATATTTTTTTTTTTTAAAAGTTCTCTTTCACCCTGTGGGGTCCTGGCAGACTATCAGGGCCACTATGTAATAGTGGGGGAAGGATGGGCACATTGAGATTTACTATAGTAAACTGCTATGGACCGAACAGAGATGATCATGAATTATTAGACCGCCTATGGGGGGAAGTAATCTCAACTGACCATCAATCTTTAATCTAGGGCAGAGACTTTAACTGCACAATACAAGATCATATAGACAGCTGCTATGTCCCCACCATCCCCTAGTCACCTGCAGGCCACAACCATTATCTAGTATACATCTGGAGAGTTCACTACCCTCATGTTAGAGAGAGCACATACTGCTCACGAGTGCACAGCAGCTGGTCGAGGCTAGACTGCTGGCTGCTGCCCTGAGATGTGAGCACATGGGTACAGCAGGTTTAGCATTTGGTGCCTCGCAGACCACTCCCTGTCCTGATTTGGCTCATGCTTCCAGGTGTCCCCCCCCCCCCCTCTCCCCAGTGGGGTCTCAGTGGTGTCTACCTCCTGGTGCTTTGCTGGATAACTTGTTCGCTGAGAAACTCTAGGTCAAAATCAGAGTTCTTTGAACGCAATGACAGATCGGTAAGTACAGTATGTGAAGCTTTAAAGTAACCATCAGTGGTACCTGCATTGCTACAAAGGTGGCATTCTACCCCCTTCTGTGAGACGACCTTATGCATCTGGAGGGAGAGCTGAAATCTCTATTGCTACAGGAATAGCGCTACACTCGATAACATTAGGCAGAAGCTCACCAAATAAATTTTTGTGGCCAATAGTGATTACAGCTTTAGGGGTGAATACACCAAAGCTAGGACCTACAGAAAGGGGAAGGGATACAGGAGAATACTGGCAGCTAATATTAAACACCCTTGGGCCAAGAGTGATGTCCTTGAAATAGAAGATGCACAAGGGGAGAAATGCTGTAGTACCATGCAGATATTGTCAGCTTTGGCACCTTTTTTGAGACTGCTTTACACTTCCACATGCATTGGACACTCTGAAATTGCATCATACCTTGAAGATGTGGTGCTGAGATGGACTGAGTGTTAAGCACAGACTGTTCCTAGACAAGCTGTCCACCCTAGAAGAAATACTTGAAGATATTGACATACTCCCAGCCAGCAAGGCACCATAGACTGATGGCCTCCCATCCGGATATTATTAGAGATATGCTGCACTGCTGGGTCCATGACTCCTAGCAGTATTTGAAAAGGCCTGACAAAATGGGCTCCTATCAAAATCCATGTTCAAAGCTGTGATTCTACCGCTTCTAAAACCTGAGGAGACGCCTTGGCAATGTGACTTGTGTAGACCACTCTCCCTAATAAATTGTGATGCAAAAATCTTGACCAAATTAGTGGCAAGCCGAACAATACTCTTTATTACCTCATTTGCGAAGACTGGACCAATCAGACTTTATCCCCAGCAGGTAAACTGTTCATAACTTAGACATTGTCCAGAATCATACAGTATATCAGTCCCGACCTGAATGCAGTCGCAGTTTTCTTAGATGCCACCAAGGCATTTGACTACCTAGAATGGGACAACCTATTCATCATACTATGCAGGATGGGTGTCCCTCAAGCATTCCTAACGTGGAACAAGTTTATTATATACACAAACCCTGGCCAGAGCATGACTCAACAGGACTTTGCTTGAACCCTTCAAAATATCAAGAGGCACCAAGCAGGGCTTTCCGTTATTACCTATCTTAATTGCTGTGGCCATGGAACCACTGTCAGACAAGTTCAGGCATTATTAAAGGGATTATGCACTATGCCTCACAAGTCTCTATGCAGACGACATAGCACTCCTCAGTCCCACTGTAGTCTGAATGCAATCATTAGGGAATTCCTCACAATTAAAAACAGGAGACCCAGCAATGCCACCCGGTAACCCAAGTCTATGTGGCAAGCCTGGGCGTAGGAGAGCTAGGACTCCACCCCCTCCCAGAAGGGCACGAAGGCCGGGCAGGACCAGGCCATGTGACAGACATCAGTGGCAGAGAGCAAGCATCGCACACATACAGCCTGTGTCTTGTGGTCTATCTGCTGTAACCGCTAGAGGGGTTGTGGGCAGGAATGGCATGTGGATCATCGAAGATGCGAGGAAATCGCCCGTTCTCTTGGGGACATGCAAGCCTCTCTCCAGTCATTGTCATGAGGCTCTCCCACCCAGCTCTCTTACCTCCACTAGAGACAGAGAAAATTATCCCGGGCGTTGATCAACAAGGAGCGATAGATCTGTGATGTGGCTCCATTACCCAATCCCTCCATCAATATCTTAGCTTCAAGAGGACTGTATTCGAGGATCTGAGTATCCACCTGAAGGTGGACCAGGAAAGCATGACAACTGCAAATAACAGAAAAAGTGTGTACGGAAAAGACTGTACTGCTCCTACATTTTCTAAAAGAACATGAGTGTCCTACCACAGCAAATATTCCCTAGGCATGTGATACCAATATGGTCCCATCTAGCAAACCCCAAAGACCCGACACCTGCTAAAGCCAGATTCTATGCCACAGCAGTGTCATGTCCGTAAGGTGGCAATTCCACCAATAAGGTGCAAGGCCACCCTCCAACAGAGCAGTGTCACCCGCTGCCATAGAGGTGCCAAGGATACCCTCGAGACCAACGAGGTGCAATTCTAGATGGTATGCTGGATCATTACATCATCCGGGAATCCATTTGTTAATCTGGACGAGGTTCACTGCGAGGTAGTAGGTGTGGATGACCACCAAAGAATGGGGATTTTCACACAGAAGCAAAGGTCACAGGGTGGGGCACCCACCCACTCAAAAAAAGGCCATAATTTTTTAGGTCAGGGATCAAAACCACGTCTGAGGGATCAGATGAGGGAAGTTCGTCAGGATATGGAGTTATCTGAGGAGACATAATTTTAAAGATAGCAGTACGTCCCTTTGAATTGAATGTCAGTTGGCACTACCTATGCAAGTCTCTGTGCAGAGCTGATGCAAAAGGAAGAAAGTTAAGGGACCAGGCTAAATCCGGGTGACAGCAGATATGGACCCCAAGGTAATTAAAAGAGTTGTGTTGCACCGGTATCTCAGGGCACCAGTGCCAGTCAGCGGCATGCCCTGCAACCACAACCAAAGTGATTTGCGTATATTACCACGCAAACCCGATGCCTCTCCATAAAGATGGATCATTTCCAGGTGTGGAGAATTGCATATTCCGTATAGAAGGAGTCGGACCATCCAGCCCAGGCGCCTTATCGCCTGGTAAACTACGAATCGCCTGTATCACATCATCCACCAAGAATGGGACATCTAGATAGGACTTGTGAGATTCCTCAAACCACAGCAAACTAATCTCAGAGAAGTTATCATGGGCCGCCGCAGAGTCTAACCCAGGAGGTTCTGCATATAAGTCAGCAAAGAAGTCAGTGAGGAGACGCGTGATCACGTTAGTACCAGTGACCCGCTCGCCGGACGAGTTTGACAGCTCAACAATATAGTTACTGGCCCACCGCTTATGGAGCATGTTTGCAAGTGTACGACCTGCCCTCTCACCCTCGCCGTATCTCCTCGCCTTGGCATGTTTCCCCAAAAAGCAGACCTCACGCAGCGCCGCCTCCTCATATTGCGTCATAGTGCTTCTCGGGGCAGCCAGAAGGTCCCCAGACCAGTCCACAACTAGGCGTTTTTCTATATCAACAAGCTTTGCCTCCAGATCCGCCAGGTCACGCCGCAGCATTTTCAACACACCATGCTGTTTAGAGAGGCATATACCACGAATCACCACCTTAAAAGCCTCCCAGAGGGTTGCAGCCGAGGTCACTGACCCACAATTCTCCGCAAAGTAGTGAGTAATAGCCTCACAAATCTCTTCCCGAAATACCTGGTCACACAATGCACCATGAGGCAGTCTCCACATAAAGGCACGCCCGAGACCCTCAGGCACCGCAAACTCCAGCAAGACCGGCGAGTGATCCGACAAGGTACGTGCCATATGTTCAACTAATTGCGTCCAGGGCTCAACATCCCTGGTACCCAGCCATCTGTCTATGCGGGACCAGCTGCTATGGACATAATTAACACAGGTGCCCACCCTGGCAGCTCTGTGTTTTGCCCTCCATAGGTCTACTAAAGCACCCTCAGCCATCACAAGTGACATGGCCTTGGCAGCCGCCACATGTTGCGGTCGGGCCAGGCTCTCACGATCCGCCACAGAGTCCAAGATCACATTGAAGTCCCCTCCCCATAGCAAAGGCCCATTCCCCAATGACTCAATCAACAGCCACACCTCCCTGAAAAATTCAGGGTCATCAGTGTTAGGGCCATAAATCGATACTAATCTACAAGTTCTATCCAATAATGTGACACTCATCATAACATATCGCCATTGGGGTCCACAATTACCCTCTGGGTTCGCCACTGCAGCCCTTTCCGAAGCAGAATTGCCACCCCTCTAGCGTAGCGTGAAAAAAACTACACCATGATACTCACCAACCCAGCCAGCCTTTATCCAGTTTTTGGTCGCCTCGACTAAATGGGTCTCCTGCAACATGCAAATATCAATCGCATGACGCTACACATAGGCGGACAGCAGCCTCATCTTACACCTATCATTCAGGCCGCGCACATTCCAAGTAAGACAAAGCACTGACGTCACATCCCTCCGTGCCATTATAATATCCAAGCAAAGGATCCACCCACCCAAAACATCTCAGTATAGGTGACTGCAGCTGCATGCAGAGAAGCAAGAAAAGAGGAAAAAGAATAGAAGAAGCGAACCAGAAACAAAGTATTGCTACACCCCACCCATGCTGACCCCAACCCCCCCACCCCACCCACCCCCCCATTCGGGTCAAAGCTACAACCCTTCCCACCCCAAAACGTACATCCCATAACACAACAATACACATTGTTAGAGGACTCATCCAGGGGGGGGTGCAAGCCAGGCCATCCATACCACCATCCCGAACGGGACGGAGGGGCAAGGGGACTCGCTAACAGAGTATATACCAGAGCAGCCAATATGAACAAGTATAACAGTGACATGGCACCCTCCACATGAACTCCAGAAGAGCTGCCAGAACCATCACCAGTATGAAACCTTTAGTCATTGTCACTGAGGGCATCTCTCTCTGTACCAGTATCCCTCAGGCACCCCGGCAACGCCTTTTTAGGGACAGTTTTAGCAAGCCTGGCCACCAATTTCAGATCTGTGAAGAAATGCAGTTTGCCCTTATGATGCACCCTCAACTTCGCAGGGTAAATGAGTGAGTATCTAGCTTCTGTCTAGCTGAGTGTACGCTTGATCGGTAAGAAAGCTCTACGTGCAGCCTGAACCCCTGGAGTGCAATCGGGAAAGATGCTCAGTTCAGCATTTTTATAGATCACCGGCCTCTGCTCCCTGACCAGCCTGAGTATGGTATCTCTATCCCGATAGTTCAGCAAACGCACTATGATAGAGCGTGCCGGCGTACCTGGCGGCGGACGAGGTCCCAGAGATCTGTGAGCCCTCTCCACAACCAACAACCGGGAGAGCTCCCCAGGGAAAAGTTCGGCCAGCATTGTTTCCACAAAATCCTCCATCCGCCCCATATCTGTCGACTCCATGAGGCCAAGTATGCGAATAATACTGCGGCGCGACCGAGCTTCAAAGTCTTCATTTTTGCTACGGATCAATTCCAGTACACGCTCCGTGGGCAGCAATTGCTCACCATCTCCGTGGCGCTGATCCTCCAGCTCCGACGCCTGCGCTTCCAGCTGCTCAAACCGGACGTCATGGTCATCCACCCGAGCCTTTATACGATCCATTTGCTCTGTCAGGTGGTCAAGCTTAGCGTCGATGCCAGCGAGGTTATTCTTAAGTTCCAGAAACATAGCCTTCACTGAGGTGACCAGGGGCCCTTCTTCAGACGGCATCTCCCCCACCGGAGGGCAAGACACGCCACCCTTTCTCTTACCACCTTCAACTGTAAGCTAAGGCTGTTTCTGGTCAGCCTTCCCCTTCCTCAGCTCTGCAGTGCAACCAGCGCCAAGAGTCCTGCACCATATCACGGCGAGAGCAGTTACCAGAGGAGGTGAGGTCCACCAGACCAGACAGCACTTCGTGACCATTCACTTCAGCGCAGGCTCGTCACAACAGGGGTGAAAGGCAGCACGACAGACTCCAAAGGCGGTCCCACGCCTGCACCGCGTGGTCAGATATAGCTGGAGATAACCGGTCGCCGCCAACCAGTGGGGCACCCTGGCCTGCACCCCAAGTATCCCCCCACTCGCCACCGGACAGGTCTCGCCAATAACCCGCGGCCGGCCCTCAGGCAAACACATGGCGTCTGGCCACGTCCTCCAACAGCCCAGGGCAGCAGCAGATCCTCCAGTGAATACTCAGTTTCAGGTAGGTATAGTAGAGATGACAGCACCGAAGTCAAGTGAATCCCCCAACTCACGGGGGCTCGCGATCCGACCCAACCGCCGATGGAGCCCTGAAGCGGGAGGACGACAGGGCGCCGTACAAGTGGGCCCCGAGGCCACCGCCAGGCCCCATCTGCAGGATCAACAGCAGGATCAGCAGTAGCTCATAAAGCAGGCCTCGTCAAAAAAGGTACACGTCCACAGCCTTCAAGGCCTGCACGCACATCACGTGCAGCCGCGCCTGCCCCAAAGAGCAGGGCAAGTCGAGGTACCACCCGCCATCCGGGCAGTCTGCCCACGCAGCCCGCAGCAGCAGCCAGTCGCTCCCAATGTGCCCAGTCGCAGGTAAGTTAACCGGAGGGGCCAGCACCAGCACGAAGCAAGGCCACACCCCCCTCTGGGGTCCGCGGTCCGCCACAACCGCTGATTGGGCCCCGAGGGAAGAAGACTGCAGGCTGCCGTAAAAGTAAGCTCACAGGGCCGCCTCCAGGCCCAGCCCGGCAAGCAGGAGCCATCGGAAGCGACACCGCAGTCCCCTGCACACACCGGCCCAGTCACCGCTGGGCCCGCCTCCACCTCCGAGGCCAGCGTGCGCCTCCCGCCCCACCCCAAACAACCGGGCGTGCTGAGCACCATCAGCCGCTCAGGTCATCCGCAGAAGCGGCCCGCCTCCTCTCCACAACTGTCGGAGCCCGTCCCAGGAGTCAAGGGGCCGCTCGCCAGGAGAAATGAGCGGATCAGGTCCCCAGCACAGCAGAGCCTCACAAAGAGACAGCCATCTTGCTAGTCGGCCTAGCCACGCCCCCCGTAATGAACGAAGTTCTTAGAACCCCTTTCAGAGGGCCACAGGGCACTCTAAATGGGACTACTTAAAATCACCTTCTTTAGTCCCCTTTATCGAGTTATTCATTGCAGTACTGTTATGATTCACGGATTCTCCAGTATATTTCTTGTTCTCTGCCCCTGTTCCTCTCCCTCTTTGTTGTTTTGGTGTTTCTGCGTTCCATAGTTTAGCTTTTGTAAAGGCCATTCCTATAACCTATATCCTCCTTTCTTTTGTATAAACATTCCTACATAGTGGTAATGAAGGGGCATGACATCGGGTGAGGGTCCCCAGTGATGGGCTGGGCCCTTCTGCATTCACTCCCCTTTTGCATTCACTATCCACAGGGCTTGCGCAGATCAATGAACCACTTAATATATTGGGACTCCTTTTCCTTGTGGCCCATTTCTCCCAGGATCAAGTAGCAGCGCGTCAAAGCGACCCAGCAATCCTGCATCGCCGTAAGCTCTACAGCTTAACGGACTTCAGTGTGCACCAGGTCCAATGCATCTTTGCTCACATGCTGGTGAGGGGAAGAGGGGGACCCATCTCCAATTTGATGTCTCGTATAGCCTGGAAGGCGTGCAATGAATGACACATACTCCCATACGGCAACCTCAGCTTTGTGCCTGGCGCTGATAGCAGGCAGTGACCCTTAGGCGTACTAAATCGGACAACAAATCAGATGGTAAGCAAACCAAATTGCAATTCAGTGCCTGGAGAGGGTTTGGCTTGGCACCCATGAATCCTACTGTAGCCTCGTCGCAGGGGTCCCCTACAGAGGGGTCTGAGTCTAACGAGACAAAGACATGAAAACACTAATTCTCACCATGCAGGGCAACCCTAATCTCAATGGAATCTAAAGTAGACACCCTAGGGGCCAGAATGGACTGTGTCTCTCGTAAATTGGAGAAACATGATGGTAGGCTGCAGGAAGCAAACCAGTGAATCTCCAAAGCAAAGGATAATCTAGCAACAAAAGGAGGATCTCTCCTCATCATAGAGAAAGTACTTACAGTCATAGCCTCAACAAAAAAAAAAACAAAGACCTGGACGCACACTAAAGGCGCAATAATATCCACAGTCTAGGAATCTCAAAATCCACTAATACTGGCAGACTGAAGGATTATGTGTAAAAGATGGTGGTGACGCTCTTCGACAGGGTAGTAGCTTGGGGGGAGGTTTTGAGGTGTTACACCCCCCAATAAATGTATTATCTAGTAAGTAGTTGGTTACAGATGCATTTAGTTGGGTACAGTGAGATATCTGTCAGATTTCACCTGGGGATTTTACTTATACACACTGACAAAAATTTGCACACATGCACTCTTTCTCTTGCCTCTGTTTTGGAGGTCTTAGGAAATACTGCTTATTTTCCAAAATGTTGTGTTTTAAATACCCCTGACAATCTGCACTACTCTCCATTCCTGCAGCTTAAGTCTCCCTCATTCCGTGCTTCTAATATATATTAATTCAATATGCTAGCATGATAGTTGGAAAATCTGATGTTCACACCCCGCCCCTCACCCAATCTTAATGACTAAGCTATGCCCATGTTCTTCAGTGCAGAATCCTTCTCTTGGCTGTTAATATTAGAAAGAACACTCAAACAGCAGAAACTGTTGGTTGGACGTGCATGCAACAGCACGAGAAACCCGTCAACACTGTATATTCCTGTACCAGGAGAGACACGTTGCGACATCTTCCTAATTAATGACGCCAAATAGTTGTTGAGGACGGAAACACATGGAGAAGAGCATACGCCTTGTATAACCCTGATGCTGTAGCAACGTATGTTTGTTTTTACGTGTCTTCAATTGATTGTGTGCGCCGGGTTGGAGGCATCAAGCCTTGGGGGCGGCATATTCAATCTGCACACACCTACTTATGTTTATTTATGCGTGCTGTGACAAGTCATAAAGCAGCAATGCATGTGCCTTGACTTTAGCATTGGCATATGTTACAGGGCATTGCGGTGCCTTTTAGGAAATGATTTCATCTAGCTTGTGTTGTTTTGATATCGTGGCATAACCGAGCTTCACCATCACGTTTGGTATATAAGTTAAAGGGCACCTCAAGATTCTAGAAAGCAAGCACACATAGCACCTCTATTCCTAATACTTTTATAACACTGTATCGTTTTTAGTGCCACTTTAGTGAGACAACATTTGAATTTTCCTATGAAAGGTTTATTTAGGATTACTTTATTCCCTCAATTATTCATTTTCAGCATAAACATTTATTCAAGGGACCATTGTACTACTGAGTTGTGCTTACTGTTCCTGTTTTACAATGGCATAGGCTAATATCGCTTCTACCCGAGTTTTCCTTTCAGACAAAGGTGAGCCAATAATTCCATGGAAACAATGAAATAACTTATTTGACTCATACCTAGTGGCTTTTGGTGGTTGGGGGGAGGGGGGAAATTCTCTGCAGCTAGAAAGCAAGGAGTTTTGCTTCACAATTTAGGAGTGAAGGGCCGCAATATTTTGACAGCTTAGGAACTTTACTGATTGATAATGCAGAAGGAGATACAGGGGATCTATATGATATTTCTGTGTTAATGTTAGAAAATCATTTTGAGGCAAAGATTAATGTGGTATTGGAATGTCACAATTGTTTCTCGAGTTCAGGGAAAAGAGGAGTGTGTTTGGAATTATGTGGCCTGTTTAAGGACACCTGCATGTACCTGTGAGTTTGACCCATTGACTGATTCAATGATTAGGGATCAATTGGTGAGGTATACAAACAATGAAAGGGTCCAGGAGAATTACTAGCAAAAAATCCTGATCTTGGGGAGACAATTGCAATTGTATAAGGTGTAGAGAGCACTAGTACTTGGGTACGGCAAATGTGTCCTGTGCCTCCTTCTTCATTGAATAATGAATCCAAAAACCCAATAGTGAATGAAATGGTTGGGGAAGTTGCAGACAAAACCAATCATGATATCAAGCAGAGTGGTATTAATAAGGATACCAAGTTTGGTAAAAAAAAAAAAAAAACTCATTGTTGTGTTAACCCATGTCACTCAGAGGACAGTACTCAATGTTATGCAAGGAATTCAGTGTGTCGTAAAGGGGCACTATGCACGAGTATGCATAAATGACAAGACTCAGACCATTGACATGATTAATGAAGATATAACTAATATGGTACTGGCAGTCAAACCTGACCCCTGTGAGGACATTGTTGTGTTGGCTAATTCAGGTTCACCTTACACCATGGTGGACAAATAAAATTGGGAAAAGTGTTTAGTGGTGAGCACAAAACTATCTTTCCACTAGATATAAACCCATTGAGTTATCGGGGTTGTAAAATTGATGTGTTAGGTTTTGTGGCTATGAGAATAACATTTTCAAATAAGGAAACAGTGGGAAAAATGTATTTTGCAAAGCATGGTGATAATTTGTTGGGATGGCACCATCAGCAAGATATGGGGATAATAATGAATCCTAATGCAACTCATCCAGTTATGTCTGTCGTCAGAAGAAGAACATGAAGACATTGTGCCGAAGTTCCCTAATGTATTCAGTGACACGTTAGGTCTACTTAGAAACTTTGAACATAAGATCATTCTAAAATAAATGCTTCCCTTTATGTTAACAAAGTCAGAAATGTCCCCTTGAGGGATCAAGATGAGCATAATGATATGTTTATAAAGGTGTTGAGGAAGTGGGGTGGGGCTGGGTTGACTCTGAAGTGAGAAAAATATTAATTCCATGCCAGTGTTGTTTCCTACTTGAGGCATACCATTTCTGTGGAAAGTATCAAACCCAAGTTAGAACTGGTTGATTCCTTTGTCAAAGCACCACAGGACAAAGATTAGGTGAGATCTTTCCTTGGATTATCTGAATTTTACTCCAAATATAATTATGCCAGGCTAGCCAAACCTCTTAGAGCCCTACTGAAGAAAGGTACAGCATTTGAATGGACAGATGACTGTAGGGAAGCTTTCAAAGCTATGCAAAATTGCATAGGTGGTGTGCCTACCTAGGGGTATTTTGATGTGTTAAAGAAAATGGTACTGGCCAAAGATGCCAGTCTAAAATGAATGGGGGCAGTGCTACCACAGTTTGAGGGAGGAGAGAGTTTTGGCATTTGCTTCCCCCTTAAGTGCGAAAGAGAGATACTCTGTTATTGAAAGAGAGGCTTTGGCGTGTGTGTGGGCCATTAGACACTTTAAATTCTTTTTATGGGGTATGTCTTCTGTGGGAAGATCTGATCACTGGTGCATATATTTTTCTCTGAAGAAGGACAATGAGTGGACTCCCAAAGTTTTAAAAGATGGTTTCATTTTTCAAGTGAAGTATATCACTGGTTCAAATAATATGGTGGCAGATTCTTAATCCAGGTTGCCACTAGATAAAGACTTAGGGCGTTGGATGTTGATCAGATCAGTTGGGTGTGTGAAAAGGCACACCAGAAAGATCAGTGGCAAGCAGCGAAAGAAGCTGATGATGAAACCAAGGAGCTTAATATGTTTTGGTGGAGGACCAGAATTTAAAACCATCTCAGAGGAGATCAAAGGGTTGTGGAATGTAAGAAATGAGTTGAGTTGGAATGGAGGTGAATTTGTTAGAGGTACCAGAATAATTCCTCCAGAAGCGATGAGAGAGAAGATTGTGAAACTAGCACATGAAGGACATCTGGGAAGAAATTTGATTAAATCCACAGTGTGAGGAAATATTGGTGGCAAGGGTTGGTTGGACAAGTTGAAGATGTGGTCAAGGAGTGTGGTTCATGTGCCAGGAGTGACAAAAACAAAGTAGTTTTAAGGGCTCCATTGTCACCTGGAGAAATTCCTGGAGAACCGTGGACGAAATTAGGATTGGATTTTGCTGGTCCTTCCATGTTCTATCGACCAGTGAGCAGTACGTCATACTATTGGCTGACTACATGTCAAAGTGGTTGGTGATGATGTGTGTATACTCTGTTGACACCACAGTGGTAATTATGTTCTTGAAAGAAAAGTTATCTCCTGAAGGTATACTGCAAGAAATCATAACGGACAGTGGGGTCCAATTTACGTCCCATCAGCTGCAGGAGTTATCCATTGTGCATCACATGACTGCTTTGTACTCACCTCAAGCCAATAGTCTAGCAGAACGTATGAACAGAATGGTGAAGTCATGCCTGCAGAAAGCAGTAGAGTTGAGAAAACCACTGTCAGATGTGCTGAATAAGGTATAACCTGAGAGTTAATCTACCATCCGATTAAAATTTTAAGCAGTTGTTATTCATGTACCCTTAATGTTACTGTGTCAGACACTGCATATCTCCTATTTTTGAACTACTGATGTCAGACGGCACAGTTCTCATACTGTGCTATCCACTTGACATGCAGTCTCCCCAACCTGCAACGGCGTCTGCGTGGCTTATCAAAGGGTTGATGGAAAGGTACACTTTTGGTTTCTCCGCCGTTAACATCCAAGTCACCATTTATATGGAGGAGAGGCAGGGTTCGTAATACCACTTTGAATCCGGCATTTATGAGTATAATGGAACAAAGGACAGAACTGGTGGAGAATGAGGCAGAAACAGAAGGAAAAATGGTTGAGAGACAAATCTAGAGAACCACAAGCAAAGGTATCATCTGAAAAATTGCACCAGGACTTGTATGTGGGTGATGTATTACTAGTAAAGAAACCAGGATTTGTGAGAAAGGATGAGACTGGTTTTATGGGTCCTTTTACATTTGCAACGTAATGAACAATGTGGTGAAGTTAAGCAATGGAGATGTGTAGAGTATGTCCAGGCTAGCAAAAGCACAAGGTAGAAAGTTGAGGGACACCAATAAAACCTCTAATTGTTATCGCAAGACTGCAAAAAGGGCTAACAACACACCCACATGGTGGAAAGAGTATGTAAAGTCATGAAACACTCATCTTGTATGGTTACCTCACTGTTTATTTAGCAGACTAATATATTTTTGAAGAAAATACAGGATCAGAGCCCGAGAGGCCGGCGGTTGGGGGAATCCTCCACAGCTTCGTCCCCACTGGCTAACCAAGAATGAAGTTACCAGTATGAATTTCACACCAGTGCGTTCCTGTGGCACCTGAGAGTTAATCTACCATCCGATTAAAATTTTAAGCAGTTGTTATTCATGTACCCTTAATGTTACTGTGTCAGACACTGCATATCTCCTATTTTTGAACTACTGATGTCAGGCGGCACAGTTCTCATACTGTGCTATCCACTTGACATGCAGTCTCCCCAACCTGCAACGGCATCTGCGTGGCTTATCAAAGGGTTGATGGAAAGGTACACTTTTGGTTTCTCCGAGACCCTAGAATAATGTTGATGAACCTCACTGGCCCCTGGCTGCCCTATTGATTAATCTTGCTAATGTGAGTGTTGTGATGACACCTTGTTGGATTTCTAAGGTTTCTCTTGGAGTAGTAATGGAAGAAATACATGTCCTGACGGGACTGAGCCACCAGTGTGGGAGGGGGCAGGGGATGGCATGGGGCGTATTTTCGAAACTTTGTAATGGATCCTATTTAGTTTTATTGGAAATCAGGAGTTTGCTTAGCCTTTTGGCTTTCAGACCTGTGCCCCGTCACCTAGTGACTTTTAACCTACTTAGCCTGCTCTGTTTTAGCACATTTATTTGATAATTTCTTCCAAGATGGCTCCTATGTTTACAGATGTTATTATTTCACGTTATCAGTGCCACTCTGTGAAGGCGTCACTATCAGCGTCAAAGACAAGTGATATACGCAGGTATTCACATCATGTCCCTTTCCTACTTACGTGTGACAGGAACATAATGTATTTTTGGAGGGAATTGTTTATATAATTGCCACCCCAAGCATGTCTTCTTATCTATTGTTTTGGATCATACCTGCATCAGGAGTCCTACAAAATCTGTATAAATACATCTCATGCAGACAAGGTTATCAGAGGGATTCCTACCAGATGCTATCGACGCCATCTATGCGGCAGGCCCAGCCTTCCTGTCACCACGGAGTCTGATCTAGAGACCTCATTGCAAGGTAACAAGGGTTGGGGAGCGCTTTTCATGGATACGGTTTTGGCAGAATAGGGTTAACACACCTAGCTCTCATTAGGTTAGAGATTCGGTTCTCCATTGTAGGAAGTTGGCTCTGTATATACTATCTCAAAATGAGAGATAGTGTGCACAGAGTCTAAGGGTTCCCCTTAGAGGTTGATAGTGGCAAAATTAGATAATTCTAATGCTCTATTTTGTGGTAGTGTGGTCGAGCAGTAGGCTTATCAGAGGGTAGTGTTAAGCATTTGTTGTACACACAGAGGCAATAAATGAGGAATACACACTCAAAGACTTAACTCCAGGCCAATAATTTTTAGATAGAAAAATACCTTTCTTAATTTATTTTAGAATCACAAGATTCAAGATTTGAAGTAAATACATGAAAAACAAGGTGCTCCACACAGGTAAGTAGAGAACTTTGAAGTAAAGCAGTAGTACACACAGTATAGGTTCAAATGGCAACAAGCTATTTTAAAAGTGAACAGAGTGCAAAAATCAACTGTTCCTGGGGGAGGTAAGTATGGTTAAGATTCTGAGGTAAGTAAAGCACTTACAAGTTCAGTCTCCTGGGCATAGGCAGCCCACAGTGGGGGGACAAGGCAGCCCCAAAGTCACCGCACCTGCAACACAGGGCCGGTCAGGTGCAGAGGTCAAAGCAGGGCCCAAAACACATAGGTGCCTATGGAGAACAGGGGTGCTCCGGTTGCGGTCTGCTGGCAGGTAAGTACCTGCGTCCTCGGGGAGCAGACCAGGGGGGTTTAGTAGAGCACTGAGGGGGGACGGGGGGGGGACACAAACAGGCCCACAAAACACACCCTCAGCGGCACAGGGGCAGCCGGGTGCAGTGTGCAAAGTTGTTGTCGGGTTTGCTATAGGAAGCAATGGAGGGACCCGGGGGTCACTTAGGCAATGCAGGCAGGGCACATGGGGGCTTCTCGAGCCAGCCACCCACTGGGCTAGGAAGAGGGCCGTCTGCTGGTCACTCCTGCCCTGGAGGTTGGTTCTTTTCGGTCCTGGGGGCTGCGGGTGCAGTGCTTGGTCCAGGCGTCGGGTTCCTTGTTACCAGGCAGTCACAGTCAGGGGGAGCCTCTGGAGCCTCTCTGCAGGCGTCGCTGTGTGGCTGCAGGGGGGTCGTCTCAGGTTACTCATGTAGTCACAGTCGCCTGGGATTCCTCTCTGCAGTGTTGGTTCTCTGGAGCTCGAGCCGGGGGCGTCGGGTGCAGACTAAGAAGTCTCACGCTTCCGGCAAGAAGAGAGAGTTCTTTGAAAGTTGCTTCTTTGTTGCAAAATGTTGCTGTTGGTGAACAGTGCCGCTGTCCTCTGGAGTTTCTTGGTCCTTCGGTTTCAGGGCAGTCCTCAGAGGTTGCTGGTCCCTGTCGGATGCGTCGCTGTGCAGATTCTTTGAATCTGGAGACAGGCTGGTAAAGTTGGGGCCAAGTCAGTTGTCGTCTCTGCAGGGCTTTCAGGTCAGCAGTCCTTCTTCTTGTTGTAGGTTGCAGTAATCTAATTTCCTGGTTTCAGGGTCACCCCTAAATACTAAATTTAGGGGTGTGTTTAGGTCAGGAGGGCAGTAGCCAATGGATACTGTCCTGGAGGGTGGCTACACCCTCTTTGTGACTCCTCCCTGAGGAGAGTGGGGCACATCCCTAATCCTATTGGGGGAATCCTCCAAACTCAAGATGGAGGATTTCTAAAGGCAGGGGTCACCTCAGCTCAGGGCACCTTAGGGGCTGTCCTGACTGGTGGGTGACTCCTCCTTGTTTTTCTCATTATCTTCTCCTGCCTTGCCGCCAAAAGTGGGGGCAGTGGCCGGAGGGGCGGTCATCTCCACTAGCTGGGATTCCCTGGGGTGCTGTAACAAAAGGCATGAGCCTTTGAGGGTCACCTCCAGGTGTTACAGTTCCTGCAGGGGGAGGTGAGAAGCACCTCCACCCAGTACAGGCTTTGTTCCTGGCCACAGAGTGACAAAGGCACTCTCCCCATGTGGCCAGAAACTCATCTGGTTGTGGCAGGCTGGCAGAAACTGGTCAGCCTAGCACTAGGAGTCGGACTGATATTCAGGGGGCATCTCGAAGATACCCTCTGGGTGTATTTTACAATAAATCCCACACTGGCATCAGTGTGCATTTATTGTGCTGAGAAGTTTGATACCAAACTTCCCAGTTTTCAGTGTAGCCATTATGGAACTGTTAAGTTTGTGTTTGACAAACTCCCAGACCATATACTCTTTATGGCACTTACAATGTCTAAGGTTTTGCTTAGACACTGTAGGGGCATAGTACTCAGGCACCTATGCCCTCACCTGTGGTATAGTGCACCCTGCCTTAAGGCCTGCTAGAGGGGTGACTTACCTTTGCCACAGGCAGTGTGAGGTTGGAGTGCCATGTCGACTTAGTCATTTTCTCCCCACAAGCACACACAAGCTGTGAGGCAGTGTGCATGTGCTGAGTGAGGGGTCCCCAGGGTGGCATAAGACATGCTGCAGCCCTTAGAGACCTTGGTACCAGGGGTACCATTTACAAGGGACTTATCTGGGTGCCAGGACTGTGCCAATTGTGGGAACAAAGGTATAGTTTAGGGAAAGAACACTGGTGCTGGGGCCTGGTTAGCAGGGTCCTAGCACACTTTCAATCATAACTGGTATCAACAAAAGGCAAAATGTCAGGGGGTAACCATGCCAAGGAAGGCATTTCCTTACATTTATGCTAGGGTATTAGGGCCTATTTCACATCTCATGTTATTGCAAGATGGTGTATTCATGGCTCTCATTTTTTTAAATCTGCTTCTTGCATTGTTCATTATCCTAATCATTGCAGCTCATGCATTTTACAGTAGACTGCAGTCTTGTTAATATAACATATTGAAAACTTTACTGCATCTCCTTCATTGCCTGTGTTTGACTGAGGATTATTGCTTATGTGGGAAAAGGGTACTCTTCGTTTGACCACAACTCCCCTGAGATGTCGCACACTAGAATTTATCTGTAAAGGCTGCCAGAAATCACCTTTTATTGTTTGGGTTTTTGGTGAGGTCCTCTATGTGAACCAGGAGGGTTAGGCCGCCAGTTACGACTTGTTGTAGGATTGGCTTAGTCGCCTACAAACAAAAGTGCTGTCATCCCTAAACCAGCAGTCTGCCTAGAGCAAGAGTCCAACTGTGACACCTTTACTCAACATTTGTTAAGGCAATGCATACTTGAAGGTCATGGAGAGTCACACTACACATTAGATTACATTGGCAACACACAGAGAATGTGAACCCCTTCTGGAGTCGTAGAAATATCTAGATCACCACCACCTTCACCTTGCATTACTGGAGGAAACACATTTTGCACCATGCACAACACACTCATTTGCGTTCCTCTTACACACGGGGCGGTGTCACAATATTATTTTTTTTAAAAAAAGTTCTCTTTCACCCTCTGGGGTCCTGGCAGACTATCAGGGCCACTATGTAATAGTGGGGGAAGGATGGGCACATTGAGATTTACCATAGTAAACTGCTATGGACCGAACAGAGATGATCATGAATTAGACCGCTTATGGGGGGGAAGTAATCTCAACTGACCATCAATCTTTAATCTAGGGCAGAGACTTTAACTGCACAATAGTCCCCTAGTCACCTGCAGGCCACAACCATTATCTAGTATACATCTGGAGAGTTCACTACCCTCATGTTAGAGAGAGCACATACTTCTCACGAGTGCACAGCAGCTGGTCGAGGCTAGACTGCTGGCTGCTGCCCTAAGATGTGAGCACATGGGTACAGCAGGTTTAGCATTTGGTGCCTCGCAGACCACTCCCTGTCCTGATTTGGCTCATGGTTCCAGGTGTCCCCTCCTTCTCCCCCAGTGGGGTCTCAGTGGTGTCTACCTGCTGGTGCTTTGCTGGATAACTTGTTCGCTGAGAAACTCTAGGTCAAAATCACAGAGTTCTTTGAACGCAATGACAGATCGGTAAGTACAGTATGTGAAGCTTTAAAGTAACCATCAGAGGTACCAGCATTGCTAAACAAGGTGGCATTCTACCCCCTTCTGTGAGACCACCTTATGTATCTGGAGGGAGAGCTGAAATCTCTATTGCTACAGCAGGTTTTGGGGAGGAATAGCGCTACACTCGAAAACATTAGGCAGAAGCTCACCAAATAAATTTTTGTGGCCAATAGTGATTACAGCTTTAGGGGTGAATACACCAAAGCTAGGACCTACAGAAAGGGGAAGGGATACAGGAGAATACTGGCAGCTAATATTAAACACCCTTGGGCCAAGAGTGATGTCCTTGAAATAGAAGATGCACAAGGGGAGAAATGCTGTAGTACCATGCAGATATTGTCAGCTTTGGCACCTTTTTTGAGACTGCTTTACACTTCCACATGCATTGGACACTCTGAAATTGCATCATACCTTGAAGATGTGGTGCTGAGATGGACTGAGTGTTAAGCACAGACTGTTCCTAGACAAGCTGTCCACCCTAGAAGAAATCCTTGAAGATATTGACATACTCCCAGCCAGCAAGGCACCAGAGACTGATGGCCTCCCATCCGGATTTTATTAGAGATATGCTGCACTGCTGGGTCCATGACTCCTAGCAGTATTTGAAAAGGCCTGACAAAATGGGCTCCTATCAAAATCCATGTTCAAAGCTGTGATTCTAGCGCTTCTAAAACCTGAGGAGACGCCTTGGCAAAGTGATTTGTGTAGACCACTCTCCCTAATAAATTGTGATGCAAAAATCTTGATCAAATTGGTGGCAAGCCGAACAATACTCTTTATTACCTCATTTGCTAAGACTGGACCAATCAGACTTTATCCCCAGCAGGTAAACTGCTCATATCTTAGACATTGTTCAGATTCATACAGTATATCAGTCCCGACCTGAATGCAATCGCAGTTTTCTTAGATGCCACCAAGGCATTTGACTACCTATTCATCATACTATGCAGGATGGGTGTCCCTCAAGCATTCCTAACGTGGGACAAGTTTATTATATACACAAACCCTGGCCAGAGCATGACTCAACAGGACTTTGCTTGAACCCTTCAAAATATCAAGAGGCACCAAGCAGGGCTTTCCGTTATTACCTATCTTAATTGCTGTGACCATGGAACCACTGTCAGACAAGTTCAGGCATTATTAAAGGGACTATGCACTATGCCTCACAAGTCTCTGTATGCAGAGGACATAGCACTCCTCAGTCCCACTCTAGTCTGAATGCAATCATTAGGGAATTCCTCACAATTAAAAACAGGAGACCCAGCAATGCCACCCGGTAACCCAAGTCTATGTGGCAAGCCTGGACGTAGGAGAGCTAGGACTCCACCCCCTCCCAGAAGGGCATGAAGGCCGGGCAGGACCAGGCCATGTGACAGACATCAGTGGTAGAGAGCAAGCATCGCACACATACAGCCTGTGTCTTGTGGTCTATCTGCTGTAACCGCTAGAGGGGTTGTGGGCAGGTATGGCATGTGGATCATCGAAGATGCGAGGAAATCGCCCGTTCTCTTGGAGACATGCAAGCCTCTCTCCAGTCATTGTCATGAGGCTCTCCCACCCAGCTCTCCCACCTCCACTAGAGACAGAGAAAATTATCCCGGGCGTTGATCAACAAGGAGCGATAGATCTGTGATATGGCTCCATTACCCAATCCCTCCATCAATATCTTAGCTTCAAGAGGACTGTATTCGAGGATCTGAGTATCCCCCTGAAGGTGGACCAGGAAAGCATGACAACTGCAAATAACAGAAAAAGTGTGTACAGAAAAGACTGTACTGCTCCTACATTTTCTAAAAGAACATGAGTGTCCTACCACAGCAAATATTCCCTAAGCATGTGATACCAATATGGTCCCATCTAGCAAACCCCAAAGACCCGACACCTGCTAAAGCCAGATTCTATGCCACAGCGGTGTCATGTCCGTAAGGTGGCAATTCCAGCAATAAGGTGCAAGGCCACCCTCCAACAGAGCAGTGTCACCCGCTGCCATAGAGGTGCCAAGGATACCCTCGAAACCAACGAGGTGCAATTCTAGATGGTATGCTGGATCATTACATCATCCGGGGATCCATTTGTTAATCTGGACGAGGTTCACTGCGAGGTAGTAGGTGTGGATGACCACCAAAGAATGGGGATTTTCACACAGAAGCAAAGGTCACAGGGTGGGGCACCCACCCGCTCCAAAAAAGGCCATAATTTTTTAGGTCAGGGATCAAAACCACGTCCGAGGGATCAGATGAGGGAAGTTCGTCAGGATATGGAGTTATCTGAGGAGACATCATTTTAAAGATAGCAGTAAGTCCCTTTGAATTGAATGTCAGTTGGCACTACCTACGCAAGTCTCTGTGCAGAGCTGAAGCAAAAGGAAGAAAGTTAAGGGACCAGGCTAAATCCGGGTGACAGCAGATATGGACCCCAAGGTAATTAAAAGAGTTGTGTTGCACCGGTATCTCAGGGCATCAGTGCCAGTCAGCGGCATCCCCTGCAACCACCACCAAAGTGATTTGCGTATATTACCATGCAAACCCGATGCCTCTCCATAAAGATGGATCATTTCCAGGTGTGGAGAATTGTGGGTCACCTGGTAAGAGTAAGAGCAATACGGTCTTCCACACCATCCTCCCACCTCCACCTCCATCCTCTGACTCGAGCACCGCACTTCATCAGGCATGCTAAAGGATCAATTGCGAGAGCAAACAATGGGGGGGATAAAGGACAGCCTTGACCAGTGCCTCTGCTCATCAGGAAGGGCAGATAGAGGACTCCATTGATGCAAACTTGAGCAGTAGGGGTGTTGTAGAAAATACACAATTCTTCAAAAGTTAGGTCCAAAGCTGGCCCGTTGTAGCACGGATGTCAGAAACGGCCACAAAACTGTGTGGAACGCCGTCTGGAAATCAGCCAGGAAGAGGGCCAGAGGGTAATTTATTTAGCTAGATTGTGATAGGGCCACTTGCCCCATCCAGATGCAGTGCTCTGTGCTCCTGCCCAGCTTAAATCCACACTGGTCTGGATGGATCAGATAGGGCAACATCTGGCTCAATCTAGTCACCAAGACCCTCATGAAAATCTTAATATCTGATAGAGACTTCTAGCTGCAGCTTCCTTACCTTAGAATTCCCTGGTGTCAGCTTCGAATCCAGAGTTTTTTCTGAGCAGTACCCTGCGCGCGCCGTTGGGCAGCGTCGTTCGGATCCGCGCGCGTCAACCAGCTCCGCGTGCCTCGTTGGAGCCGTCTATGACGTCACGTCTGTCTATATAGACGCCGTCTCGGCGCACGTACGTCAGTTCTTTTCCTTCCGCGCCGGTTAAAGCACAGTTCCGGAAAGAGCTACCCTTCTTCAACGGTTTGTCTAGGCTTTTTTTGACTGTTTGAAGTCATGTCTTCGAGAAAGACAGGGTTCAAGCCGTATGGTGGGTCATCGCACCATGTTGGTGACGGACCCGCACCGTGTTTGTCTTTGGTTCCTGGAGAAGGACCAAGATTCCACCTCGTGCTCCGACTGTTGGGCCATGGCTCCAAAGGCCTTGAGGGAGAGATCCCTCAAGCTTCTTGCGGTCCAGCATTCGTCCGCAGTCAGCGCGACTCCGCGGAGGTCAAGGTCCCGCAGTAGGAGGAGGTTGTGGCACTGCTCCCGGAGCCCCAAGTCCTCTTCCTCGCATTCGAGGTAATCTGAAGGTAAGAGGCACAAGAAGAAGAAGAAGTCCAAGCGGACTTCGTGTTTGCTATGCCCGTCGGCCGACGAGGCGTCTGTGGAACGTCGATGTTCCGAGCGTGGTTCTGCGGAGCCGTCGCCAGGGCCGACGCCGCGTCTTCCCCCCTTTCCTCCTGTGAATAGGATGGTCGGCCGCCGCCATAGACCCGCTCTGAGCAACCCTAGTTTCCTGACTCAACACCCCACTCCTGAGAGCTTGGTTGTCCAAGCCTCTACTTCCTGTGGTGCCTTACCTTCCACTCCCTCGAATAGGGAATCCAAGAGGCTGGACCAGCTTGGGAAGAAGATGTTTTCTTCCACCAGCCTGGCATTGAGGTCTGTAAACACCTCTTGCCTATTGGGCCGTTATTCCCATACTTTATGGGATACGGTGGCACAGGTGCTGCCCCAGGTCCCGGAGGGCGTACGGACACTCTCACCCAGGCTGTCAAGTTTACGATCAGGTGTGGTTTGGACACGACCGACTCGCTGGGCAGAGCGATTTCATCGCCAGTGGCCCTACGTCGCCACGCCTGGCTGCGTTCAACTGGTTTCTCAGGGGATGTCTAGTCCAGCTTGATCGACATGCCCTTTGATGGCTCCGGCCTTTTTAGCGAAATGGCAGACTCCGTGCTTGAGAGGTTCAAGGATTCTTGAGCTACGGCCAGATCCTTGGGCCTTTCAGCACCAGCACGACAGCAGTCTGTCTTTCGCCCCTTTCGAGGCTTTGAAAGGGGCGTGGTACCACGCCAGCCACAGTTTAGCCACCGTCCTCAGGCTTCACAACATCCCGGAAGAGGACGTGGTACCATCAGACCCAGAGGGTCTGGCCAGAGGTCGGCCACCACACTGCCCCCTCCACTGTGCCCAAGTCCTCCTAGTGTGGTTCTGCAGGATCACGTCCGTCCAGTTGGAGGGTGGATTCATTTTCATCTCCCTCACTGGCTTTCCATCACAACGGACAAGTGGGTCCTGCTGATCATACGGAAGGGCTACTCCCTTCCCTTCCAGTCTTTCCCTCCCTCTATCCCTCTGACAAAGGAATGGAGGATGGAGGACCATCTGGTTTTGCTCCGCGAGGAAGTTATGTCTCTCTTGGCCAAGGGAGCCATAGAAAGAGTCCCGATATCAGAAGTAGGCAGTGGTTGTTATTCGCGCTACTTCCTGATTCCCAAAAAGAACAAAGGTCTTCGCCCTATCTTGGATTTAAGGGACATCAATCTCTTCCTCAAGAAGGAGAAATTCAAGATGCTCACTCTTGCTCAGGTTTTGTCTGCCCTAGACCAAGGAGACTGGATGGTAGCCTTGGATTTGCAGGATGCGTATTTCCACATTCCTATCTTGCCAGCCCACAGGCGTTACCTGCGGTTCAAGGTGGGCCACGAGCACTTTCAGTTTACCGTGTTTCCTTTCGGTCTCACCAGTGCCCCTCGGGTGTTCACAAAGTTGATGGCGGTGGTGGCAGCTCATCTGCGCAGATCAGGGATTTCAGTCTTCCCCTACCTAGACGATTGGCTGCTGAAGGCTTCTACGCCCCAGGCTCTCGTCACCCACCTCCAGACGACGGCAGACCTCCTGCATTCGCTGGGGTTCACTATAAATGTGCAGAAGTCACACCTGACTCCCTCTCAGAAGCTCACTTTCATCGGAGCTGTTCTGAACACAGTGCAGTATCGGGCTTATCCTCCTGAACAGCGGGTCCAGGATATTCAGGGTATGATACCGATGTTTCGGCCCCTGTCCTGGATTTCGGTGAGACAGACTCTGAAGCTGTTGGGACTCATGGCTTCCTGCATCTTGTTGGTCAAGCATGCCAGATGGCGCATGAGGGCTCTGCAGTGGGACCTGAAGTTCCAATGGGCACAGCATCAGGGAAATCTTACTGACGTGGTTCAGATCGCAGAGGGGACTGCAAAGGATCTGCAGTGGTGGTTAGTGAACTGCGATTGGGTCAAAGGCAGACTCCTCTCCCTTCCCCAACCAGATCTCACAGTAGTGACAGATGCGTCACTTCTGAGATGGGGTGGCCATCTGGGAGAGGTGGAGATCAGAGGTCACTGGTCTCCGGCGGAATCTGTGCTCCACATCAACTTGCTGGAGCTTCGGGCGATCCGACTAGCATTAAAACATTTCTTCCTGTTGTGAAAGGGAAGGTGGTGCAGGTGTTCACGGACAACACTACCGCAATGTGGTACTGCAACAAGCAGAGCAGTGTGGGGTCGTGGACCCTTTGTCAAGAGGCTTTACGTCTCTGGACATGGCTGGAACATCAGGGCATGACCCTGGTGGTTCAACACCTGGCAGGTTCTCTGAACGCCAGGGCGGATGAGCTCAGACGAAAATGCTTAGAGGATCACGAATGGGGTCTCCATCCGGAGGTGGCGCAAGGACTCTTTCAGCAGTGGGGATTTGCCTTGGTTAGATCTGTTTCCCTCCGTAGAGAACGCGCAATGTCAGCAGTTTTGCACGTTGGAGTTTCCAAGGGGGCTATCGCTAGGCAGCGATTTTCGTCGTGAGAGGAGTTCAGGCCTCCTGTACGCCGTTCTACCTATACCACTTCTGCCCAGAGTTCTCAAGAAAATCAAGAACGACCGGGCCCAGGTAATTCTAGTGGCTCCGGATTGGGCACCGAGAGTTTGGTATCCAAAGCTTCTCAAAATGAGCATCGGTCCTCCAATCAGGCTGCCTCTTCGGGAGGATCTTCTGTCGTAGCAGCAGGGAAAGGTTCTCCACCCGAACCTGTCAACTCTGCGCCTTCATGCGTGGAGATTGAGCGGCGACAGTTGATGGTTTATGACCTCCCTCCCGAGGTGTGTGATGTCATTCTGGCAGCCTGCCGTTGGAAACGTTTTGTTTCATATTGTACAGAGAGGTCTATTGATTGTCTTTCTTCTTCTCTGTCTAACATCCTTTTGTTTGTATTGTCTCTCGCCCAGCAGGGTTCCCCCTTAGGGACTCTCAAGGGCTATCTTGCAGCCTTATCGGCATTTCTTCAGTTGCCCGATCAACCATCTTTGTTTAAATCACCTATAGTACAGAGATTTTTGAAAGGGCTTGTGCATTTGTTCCCCCCTGTGCCTTTCCTTATGCCCCAGTGGGACCTTAATCTGGTTCTTACCTTCCTTATGTGTGCTCCCTTCGAGCCCTTACATAACTGTCCTCTTCGGCTGCTCACTATTAAGACAGCCTTTTTGGTGGCAGTTACATCTGCCAGAAGAGTGAGTGAGCTACAGGCGTTGTCATCAAAACCGCCGTATCTCACAATCTTTCCTGAAAAAGTGGTTCTCAGAACTCGTGCCTCTTTCCTCCCCAAGGTGGTGACCCTTTTCCATCTGGGTCAAAGTATCACCTTGCCCACCTTCTTTGCAGCACCGCATCACTCTAAGGAAGAGCAGCGTCTCCATCGGCTGGACCCAAAAAGAGCGCTATCGTTCTATCTTGACCGCACTAAAGAGTTCTGGGTGGACGACCAACTCTTTGTGGGGTACGTTGGTGCAAAGAAGGGTCGGGCAGTACAGAAACGAACCATTTTGCGTTGGTTCGTTCTCTGTATAAAGATCTGCTATGCTTTGGCAAAGAAGCAGCCTCATGAGGGCTTGAGAGCTCATTCTACTACCGGGAAGGCTGCTAACACTGCGTTAGCGCGTGGTGTACCTGTGGTGGACATCAGTCAGACTGCAACGTGGGCTTCCTTGCATACGTTTGCAAAATACTACTGCCTGGATAGCCAGGTGAGAAGAGAGAGGCATTTTGCCCGTTCTGTCTTGCAGGACTTCCTGATATAAAAATCTCCTTCAGACCCACCGCCAGGGGTTATAGCTTGGGTATCTATTCTAAGGTAAGGAAGCTGCAGCTAGAAGTCTCTATCAGATGAACAAGTTACTTACCTTCGGTAACGAGGTATCTGGTAGAGACTCTATCTAGCTGCAGATTCCTTACACCCACCCAAGCCTCCCCGCTCTGCGGATATTTTTTATACAGATATATATACATCCAACAAAACGACGCTGCACTCCCGGAGACTGAAATCATTGCAGTTCATTTATTCACTTAAAGAAAGCTGTTCAACAGACACAACGACGCGTTTCGGCAAAATGTCTTCCAGGTGGTTTCGTCTGCTCTCTCCATATTTTCTCTCGTCACCCTGATTTATACTAGGCATTGTGGGATTGTTAAGCCAAAAGATTTCCACACCTTGGAACAATTAAGACACTTCTCCTCCCTTCACATATGCATGTTCCATTTTGAATAATACGATAATGTGCTCTTTTGCTTTTAACATTTCCTCATCTTTGTGAAAGTATAGATGTATATTTATATATGATTTTGGCATTTTTTCCTTTCTTAAAGGCATGAAAGAATTTTTACTTCAAACACTCAAATAAAGAGGTAAAATCCATAACTGTTGGTTCTTCCATGACTCTGCGCTTCTGGCGTGGAAAGTTGTGGGAAAAGAACTGACGTACGCGCGCCAAGATGGCATCTATATAGACAACCGTGACGTCATAGACAACCGTGACGACATAGATGGCTCCAACGACGCAGGCGGAGCTGGTCGACGCACGCGGATCCGAGCGATGCCGCCCAACGGCGCGCGCAGGGTACTGCTCAGAAAATATTCCAGATTCGAAGCTGACGCCAGGGAATTCTAAGGTAAGGAATCTGCAGCTAGATAGAGTCTCTACCAGATACCTCGTTACCGAAGGTAAGCAACTTGTTCGTCTGTCTTAATAAGGGAGATTGGTTGGTAAGAAGAACAATCAGCAGGTTGGTCCACTTTGGGGATAACCACTATAATGGCATTATCAAGATCTGGAGGGAAGGAGACACGTTTTGATGCCTTCGCATAGAGATCTACAAGGTGTGGGATCGGATGGGAGCAATGCCATTAAAAAAAATACTCAGGGAGGAAGCTGTCAGGGTCTGAGGTCTGCCCGGATTGTAGGTCCGATATAACAATGCCCACCTCCTCAGCCATCATTGGCTGATCCAGTGCCCAAGCCAGGGAGTCCAGGATCTTTCTAGGAGGGCAGGGAGATGCCTTCAAAGAGAGGGCCCTCAACCTCCCATGTGAGGGCTGGCATTGCCGTGTAGAGGTCCTGACAGAATGATGTGACTGCCTGTGCAATCTGAGGTAGATCGTCCTAGAGAATTCCAGAGGGGTCTCTAATGGGGGAATGTAGGAAGGCTGGCCTGGTGTGTGGTTGACATCTATGGTGTTTACACCTCATACCAGGTCCAGGCAACCCCTATTCGTTAGTTAACAGTCTCTAGGAAGCCTGGGCTTTCTAGTGGTAGCTGTGGTAAGCAGCCAAGGCTTATTTAGGAGGAGTGTAAAGCACTTGCAATACCACAGTAGTCACGCAGCAACTTATCTTACATGAAAGGAACCACACAGTGTTGCAAAAATAAAGGTACTTTACTACAGTACCACTAAACTATATTACTATATGCAACCCCCCCCCCTTACTGGAGGTGAGTATACACTATATATACACAATAACTACTGGAATTAGCATAGAAAAATAACAAACATAGGTAAGAAATAGCAGAAAATGGCCATATACTAAAATAGCGGAATGCGAAGTTAGGTCCCCACCCAAGGATATGGAGTAGTTAGTAGGGAGCTGGGAAAACCTGGAACCCCAAGAGGTGAGTACCTATAGGACCTCCAACGACCAGGAGAGCTAAGTTAAGTTACCTGGTCTTCCCATAAGCTAACAAGGGGACTTGGAAAAGGAGGTTTGCAAGAACAGGACCAGTGCAGTGGAACCCATTGGTGGATTATGGATGGAAAGAACCTCCAAAAGAAGGGGATGGAGTCCAGTCTACACATGATTGTTCAGGTGGGGCAAGAGCCGCTGCCCACACTTCTGTGGGAGAAGATCTGGGTCAACGGTGGAAGATGAAGGTCAGCTGTGGAGCTCAGGAGCCTCAGAGGAGTCCCCGAAGTCATGCAGAAGCTGTCTGACGCTGGTCGATAGGTCACAGACAGGTCAGTAGGCAGGAAGACCATCAACAAGCCTTGGCAAGTACAAATCCGGATAGAAGAGAATTTGCAGAAATGAAGAGGACCAGCAAGGTCCAGGGGACTCGACCCTTGGAGGGGAGTCTGGGCTGACCCTGAGAGCTCAGGAGAACCAGCAGAAGCAATCGTAACCCCCACAGGTAACTCACTGGCAGCAGGTTGCAGTGAGGCCCAGTCAGCACACCTGGAGAGGAGTCCCACGTCGCTGGAGCAGCAGAGAGAAGACTGTCCTTGCAAGGATGACGTGCTGGAGGCTGTGGCTACTGGAGCCTGAAGATTCCTTGGAGCAGGAGTCAACAAGGCTTGGTTGCTGCAAGAGTCGCCATGCCCTGTACTGCAGGGAGAGGCAAGGGCTCCCCGTCTCCCAGGTTGGACAGAAGGCAGAGAGGACTAAGGGGACCACTCAGAACCACCACCATTATTGGGGGATCCACACAGTTCCAGCGGAGAGCAGACCCCAGCAGCTGGACGTTGTTGTGTTAGGTGCCTGCGGATGCAGGGGAGTGACTCCTTCACTCCAAGGAAGATTCCTTCTTGCTTCTTTGGATGCAGCTGAAGTCTTGCAGAGCCTAGAGGATGCACAGCTGTGGAAATGTTGGACATGCTGGAAGGAAACAATGTTGGAAGGCGAGGTTGCCTTGGGAGTTTGAGGTTTGTTTGGTTCCTGAGAAGTCTGGCAGCAGTTCCAGTGGCCAGGAGCAGAGTAGTTCTGGCGGAGTCTTGCATGCCGAATCTGGGGAACAACGCAAGGGAGTCCCTAAATAGCCCTAACAAGGGGTTTGGTCACTCTGCAGGGTGACCACCTATCAGAGGGGGTTACTGATGTCAGTTGCTTGCCCTGACCAACCAGATGCTCCCAGGGGCCTCTGCACATCGTGTTTCCAAGATAGCAGAATCATGTGGCCTGCTAGAGGAGCTTTGGGCACCAGCACTGGGGTGGTGATAGAAAGGGGAGTGGTCACTCCTCTTTCCTTTGTGCAGTTTCACGCCAGAGCAGGGACAAGGGGTATGCAAGGAGGGCAACAAATGTGCCCTTGGAAGCAGTATGATGGCACGGGGAGGCTACTCCTCCCCAGCCCATTAACACCTATTTCCAAGGAAGAGGGTGTTGTATTCCCTCTCCCACAGGAAGTCCTTTGTTCTGCCTTCCCCTGCTTGAGTTGGTCAAGCAGCAGGAGGGCACAAACCTGTCTGAGGGACTTCAGCAGCGTGGGCTGCTCGCACACCATGAAAGACTGGTAGGAGCAATAGCGGGGGCCTATAAGGAGCCCCCAGAGTGCATGAAATCATGCCAATACCGGTATTAGTTTTGGGGTCTGATTCCGACATATTTGATAACAAACAAGCCTAGGTTCGAAGTTACCATTATGTAGCTGGACCACAGATAGGGACCAGTGGCCACTACATAGCTAAAGTGGCTTCCTCTCATGTACAAAGTCTAGTGCATTGGAACTGGAGTTCACAGGGGCACCTCTGCTCATGCAGGGTTGTCCTCAGACACAGGAACCTTCACCCTGCCCTCTGGGTTAGGTGGGTCTGCCATGGGGTGAATTACATTGACCTGTAGTGAAAGGGTGCAAATGGCAGGTCTGCAGACACGGTTTGCATGGGCTCCCTTGGGTGGCATAATATATACTGCAGCCAATGGGAGACCCCTTGTGTACCAATGCTCTGGGTATGCCAATTGTGGGGTGTAAAGTATGCCAAGGCAACCAAATTTGGAGGAGAGCGCACAATCACTGGGGTCCTGGTTAGCAGGATCTTAGTGAAAACAGTCTAAGCACATTAACAACAGGCAAAAAGTGGGGTAATGATGCAAAAAAGAGTGACTTTCCTACAGCGGACACTATCCTATTGAAGACGTTGTGAGTCGCTGGCCAGTACAGGAGTTTGCTAGATTTATCTCCGGACTCATATACCCTCTAGGTCAGTGGTTCCCAACCTTTTGATTTCTGTGGACCCCCACATTAACATTAATGGAACCCAGGGACCCCCACTGAATCATCATGGGAATTCAGGGACCCCTGCCTGAGTCATTACTGGAAGCTGGGGACCTAATTTGTCAATATTTGTTAATATTTTTTCATTTTCTAGGCTCTCGTGGACCCCCTGAGAAGGCTTCGCGGACCCCCAGGGGTCCCCGGACCACAGGTTGGGAACCACTGCTCTAGGTTGACGCTCTCCAGCACTGCCTCGCCTCCTCTACAGAGATTTGATGCATATTAGAATACATCAGCACCAACTGGCATACAGTGTCCTTACATCCCGTACATCCAGCTCGATGCCCAAGGGAAAGGATATGGTCATCAAGATCTGCCACCTGTGCCAGCTGGTGCCATTTCTTTCTCCCACTTATCCCTTGAGCAGGCCCCCACAAGGTGGGCTTACTGGCCGCCCATAAAGTGCCCAGCGAGGGGACACAGCCATTGTTAGTTGTGAAGAAGGCCTGCAGTTCCTCCTACAAAGTCTGCACAATCCTGATCCATCAAGTGCCATGCAGGGATTCACCACAGCAGACAGAAATTTTGCGGACAGGAGCCCCACTCCAGGAGGAGGGGCGCTTGATCAGAAATGCCCTGTGGCTTGTACCAAAAAGCGGTGTTGTGGACAAGTAGAATGATCAATAACAATATGCCAAATACGTTGGGAGGCCAGAGAAAGAAATGGGAACAGGAATTGGGAACCCTAGAAGACATTGATTGGGATGCAGCCCTAATGCACCCGCAGGAGGTAGCAATCAGAATACAGTTTAAGGTACTACATAGGGTATTCTGTAATAGAGCCAGACTCCATAGTTATGGGAGAGCAGAGACACCAAATTGTTTGAGATGCTGGACTCACAGAGGGATACTTTACCACACACTCTGGGAATGTTGCGCTAACCAGACATACTGGTACAAGATCCTGGGTAAGCTGGGACAGGTACTGGAGGCAGAGATACCCACAGAACCCAAGTATGTGCTACTGGGGATACCCACGGAAATGTATCTCCCAAGACCAAAAGTTTCCTTCGCCAATCTGGGACTAGTGGTGGCCAAGAGGGACGTGGCACAATATTGGGGGGCGCCGGAGCTGCCCACGCTGGGGGAATGGAGGTCCGGGATGGATATGTACATGGCGGCAGATAAGGTAACGTATCAGGCCACAGGAAATTCCTAATGATTTGGAGAAGGTATCAGGGGGGCACAAAGACCGAATAGTGGTGCCCCTAATGGACACGAGAATGATAGAAGGGGAGGTCCCTAGGACAGAATATTACCAAAGAGACTATGCCTTGCCTTCACTACCAACTTATTGCCAATGTGCTGCAGAGACACTTTGGACGCTACAAGACCTGTGTTATATTGGGGTGCTATTACCAACCCTATTTGGGGTTACTGTTACGTTTGAAATTTGAAAAATGTCAATAAAAATATTTTTGAAAACAAAAAAAATAAATGCTCCATGGCAGGATGGAAATGGACTGCAGTGGTTGCACGTCACATGCAGGGAGCCAGAGAAAGTTTATTCTGGATTCTATTTTCTGTGCCGTCGACGTGTGTATAGGAGCTCTGCATGGTGTTCCATGAATGCCACGCATTGCAGAAACCAATAGAGTGCCCACAAGTTTAAGCATGCAGAGCGCACTATACTGCCCGGGCGTGGATTGTCTGACATGTCTTACACGGGGTCTGGGACCACAGTAAAATCCCCTCCAACTAAGGTCGTCCTCAGAGGAACGGCCACCCCTGGGATTTGGAGTACCTGGAGAGTTGAGGGTAGGAGTTACTGGGGACATAGCATGAGATGAAGTTGTAATGCATGGACTTGAGGCACCCTTCGATCCACACATATTTCCCTTGGGTCCACATAGGAGGCAGTCACTGTAGAGGAAAGGACATGTGCAGGAGAACATCACCCCCCTTGAAAAGCCAGCATGGAAGACGCAGTAGTTTCCAAACCTGCCCAGGAAAGGGCAGTTAGTTCCTAGGAGGTTCATCTCTCGGAGGAGGACCGCATCAGGTTTGTACCTTTTGATGTAGTGCAGTACCGCCTACCTCTTGATATGGTCCAGAAGACTGTTCACATTCCAGGAGATGACTAACCATCTTGAGGGGGGGGGGATTCAAGAACTGACAGTTCGGCCCCTGGGAGCCGGGGTGTAGTTCAGTCGAGAGCTCCACAGAACCCAACCCAAACTTGGGAACATGGACAGTGGAGAACATTTGTGACATGCACCTGTAAGAAAAACATTTAAACTCAACAAACCAACACACAATAACATACCCCTCCCACCCCATACTTCTAAGCCGGAAGCATCTGTCACACATAACACAACAAAATTTGGAGAAATACTCAGTCGAGGACTCCAGTCACCTATGAGAAGGATAACAGTGCCTGACAGGAGCAATCAACATTCAGAGTACGACATTTGATAGTAGCGACCTGCACAAAGACCATCTCAGTACCCTGTCTGCCAATGGACCATGGGGGAGAGCCACCTCACACAGGAGACACCCCCAGTAAGGGGTCAGGCAGTGCTGGGTCTTGCAGCATGTTGATAAAGAGGCCAGTGGGGTCAGGTCTGCAAGTCTAGGACACCAGAGTGTCAGTGAGAGTCCCACCAAGGTCTTTCACATGTGTAGCACACCCCGTGGGGCGTTCTCACCGACTCACGTCCTCCATGGTCGCCCGATTGTCCCTTTTGGGAACAGCCACGTTTTCTCTGGTGTGCCCAGAAGGGGAGGGGTGGAAGGTGCTCCATCTCCCTCGCTCCACCGTGCCCTCAGAGTTTGCCAGTTGCAGCGGCCACTGCTCCATCGCCCATTCCCAAGAATATTTGAAGGTGTTGAAGAAGTAGTTGATCATTTTTGGGCAGGTCGGAAACAGGAAAATGTATTGGATCTTAAGTCCCCAGAGTTTCTGTTTAACATCTTCAAAGGAGGGTTGATGCTGTTGGACCGCTCTGCTATAATCTGGCAAGGATTTTAGCGTTAAGGTATCGCAGATCCTGTAGGTTCTGGGTCTCTCGCAGAATGGAATCCCTGTCTCGGTGGTTAAGGATGTGTACTATCACCAGACTAGGGGGGGGCGTTTCCGGTTGGTTTTCTTCTAGAATGGGCACAGTGTGCCAGTTCCACAACAAAGCAGCCAGATGGTTTATTCGATGGAACCCAGGACCAGAACCAATCCTCTAAAAGGCTATCCATTCCGGAGACCTCCAACCCCTCTGGAAAGCCAACCAGGTGCAAGTTGTTTCTTCAGTAGCGATTTTTGGCTTCTTCCGGCCTTTCCTCTAGGACAGCTGTTGTGGACATCAGTTTGGAGACCTGGCACTTTACAGTTGCTATCTCATCTTCGGTTGTGGAGATACGGGTCTCGGTTTCAGTTACTCTCTTGGCCACTTTATGTAGATCCTGGCGTAGGAGGCAGAGTTCAATATGGATGCCATCTATGTTGAATTCCACCACTTCCCTGGTGTCCTGAATTGCATAAAGAATGGCTGACACGTCTGTGGGGGCATGACCCAGCACAACCAGCAGGGGACCACCGGTGGCCCCCCTTTTGTCCAGCACCAATGTAATGTGTTGGTCCATTTTGGTCTGAGCCGGTTTCGGTAAGGGTGGCTTATCTCGCTCATCTCCAACCACATGGTGCAGGCAACATCCAGAGGGACATGTAGGATAGTGCTTCTTTTGGCACGGTTCCCCCCACACTTTTTGCCTGGTATCGATGCTATCTTGACTGACTGTATGCTGGGATCTTGCTAACTAGGCCCCAGCATGTTTTCTTTCCCTAAACTGTACTATTGTTTCCTCAATCGTCACACCTCTGGCACACAGCTAAGTCCCTTGTAAAAGGTACCAGTGATACCAAGGGCTATGTGACCAGGGAGGGTCCCTAAGGGCTGCAGAAAGTATTGTGCCACACTAAGGGACACCTTACCAAACACATGCACACTGCCATTGCAGATTGTGTGTGTTGGTGGGGAGAAAAAGGCAAAGTCAACATGTCATCCCTCTCAGGGTGCCATGCCCACAAACCACTGCCTGTGGGATAGGTAAAACACCCCTCTAGCAGACCTTACAGCCCTAAGGCATGGTGCACTATACCACTGGTGAGGGCATAGCTGCATGAGCAATATGGCCCTACAGTGTCTAAGAACATTCTTAACCCTTGTAAGTGCAGTGTGTCCATATTGAGTACATGGGCTGGAAGTTTGTCATTACGAACTCCGCAGCTCCATGATGGCTTCACTGAAGCATTGGAAGTTTGGTATCAAACTTCTCAGCACAATAAACCCACACTGATGCCAGTGTTGGATTTGTTGTAAAATGCACCCAGGGGGCAACTTAGAGATGCCCCCTATATTTTACCCAACCCATTAGTGCAGGGCTGACCAGTCTGTGCCAGCCTGCCACTAACAGAAACGTTTCTGACTCCATGGGGTCAGAGCCTTTATGTTCTCTGGGGTCAGAAAAAAGCCTGCTCTGGGTTGGGGTGCTGCACATCTCCTCTCTGCAGGAACTGTAAAACTTGGCTCAGGGCTCCTGTTATAGTGCCCAGGGTACTCCAGCTAGTGGAGATGCCCGCTCCCCCGGACCGGGCCCCACTTTTAGCAGAAGGTCTGGTGGGAAGATTAGGTAAAACAAAGAGGAGTGACCACTGCAGCTAGGACCACCCCTGAGGTGCCCCGAGCTGAAGTGACCACCTCCTTGCAAAATCCTCCATCTTAGTTTGGAGGAAAGTGACCAATAGGAATAGGACTGTGCCTCCTCCCCAAAGGAGTAGGCACAGGAAGGGAGTATCCACTCTTGTGGACAGTAGCCATTGGCTACTGCCCTCTGATCCCTGTAATGCCCCATAATCTAATATTTAGGGGCACTCCTGATATAAATGCCCCAGGCACTTGTCCTGGAACCAAGCTCCCCAGGTCCTCCTATAATTCCATTAAAAACTTGAGGCCAACTTTGACCTCTGCACTCAGCTGGCCCCGTGATACTGGTGGTGCACTTTTGGGGTCAGCCTAAACTTTGACCTGTGGGCAGCCTAACCCCTGAAGACTGGAATTGTAAGTCATGTACTTACCTGTTACATGTGCTAACACTTTTCCCCCAGGACGCTATTGACTCCTATGAAAAATTGCACTGTCAACTTTTAAAATAGAAAAGTGTTACTTATTCATAAACTGCTTTATCTGCAAAAAACAAAGTACATTTGATACATATGCTTGATACCTATTGATAACTGTACTTATCTGCAAGAAAGATCTTCTGGTTCTATTAAATAAAGGACCAAAATATATTTTTGATATATAAAAACAATTGGCCTGGAGTTAAACATTGAGTGTGTGCCTCATTTCTTGACTGTGTTTGTACAACACATGATTTGCACTACCCTCTGATAAGTCTAACTGCTCTGCCACAATGCAACAAAAAAGAGCATCAGTATTATCTGCTGTAGCCTCTGTTAAGCCTCTGGGGAACCCTTGGACTCTGTACACACCATTCCTGATATTGGTATAGTATATACAGAGCCAGCTTCCTACAGCCAGCCTGCTTGCCTTAGGTCAGCACAAGCAGCCGACTCCACCAAGTGTCGGTTAGCTGGGAAAAGGAGCCACCGTTGTCCACAATCCAGCGCCCAAGCAAGGGAAGTCCATGAGCAGAGGCACTGGTGGAGTCCCCTGGTCACCGACCAGCTTGCACCAGGGCTGCATGAACAGCCGGCAGTGTTTATTCAGGATCTTCTCTAGAAGGGGAGCCCTCAATCCACATAGAACAACACCCAAGACAAGGGTGCAGTCAGGCACGGTACGGAGGTGCATTTAGCACAGCGACAGTCTCCCCCACACCACCAGGGAGCAGCTCCTGTCCAATCTGAAATGTCACCGGGGTATATACTACATCCGCCCCCGGCCCCGCCACCCCCGTGGCAGGGCCACTCATGTTGTGTAAGACATCATTATCACCAGGGCACAAGTCTGACACAAAACTGGGAGGTGCCAGGTCAACAAAGACCAGTCAGTACTTCTTTAGGCCGCACTCCAGGCCACGCCAAGGCACCTTGGCGATTGCTGCACCCACGGATGTCCATCCAGCCGCCGGCACTGTCAATACACTTACGGCTGGGCAGCTGCAACAGTGAAGGGATTCACTAGAGTAGTAGTGACCTCAGGGCCATCTCCAGCACCCCAAGCCACGTGCTCCCCCCTGTAGTCGCACTCCCTGCTCCACCCCAAACCCTCTGCAGGGCCAGTGAAGTTGAGGACCCAACTCCAGCTTCACTCGGCACAGTCAGAAACAAAAGTATCCCCGCGAGGGGCCAGTGAGCAGGTAAGGTGGTCGGCTCCATTGTGTCCCGGGGTGCCAGGGCCCGCTCCCTCAATCGCAGCAGACCCCTCAGCACTGGGCAGGTCATCAACAGGGCCCACCAAGTCCTCCCCATGTGTAAGGCATAGACATCCCCCAGCCAAAAGCCGCAGGGGGCAGTCCGTTGGCCCCTGCAGCCACGCTCGGGCATGCAGGTGAGCAAAGGGTTGTCGGCTCCCACCCAGCCTGTCAGCACTGCCAAAAGTGGGGCACCCCGGGGGACTTCACCAGACTCCCAGGTTGGGAAGCCACAGCACTTCATGGACTGCAGCTGGGAGCTCTTAAGTGGAAGTTGCGCCCTGGCTGCTTCATTCACCTTTGGGCCAGGCCCACCCTGCCTCCTCACCTCTGCCTCAATGGGCTCCAATGCCCAAAGGGGCGGCCCCTCTTTGCATCAGCGAGTGGCACTCTGGTTGTCTGCGCCAGCCTCTGAGGGCCACACCCAGGTGCGCACTCAGGTCCACTCAGTTCTGCAGCTGCCATGTTGTCTGTGTTCCCCATCCACTCCGGCCCACGATTAGGCTTCCTGCAGCCCAGTCTTCGGCAGTAGGGGCGCCCAACGGAGCACCCCGGACCTTACCGGCACCCAGCAGGGAAGAGGGGGACAAAAGAGGCCGCTGTCAGGCAGGATGGAAAGTGATGAAGATGTAGCCAATGGGAGCTACACTAAAGGTTGACCGCCATCTTGATCTCCGTGCCCACTCCCCCATGGCTCCACTCTTAACAACATCACAGATCAGATCACCCATTGGATTTCACTACCACTGTCCTTCGCAGGATGCATAGGTCTAATCAAGATGGTCCTGCTTCCTAAACTGTTACACGTATTCTTAAACATCTCTCTCCCACTCACAGGTGCATTGTTTTCTGCCCTAAAACCCAACTTATAACTTAGGGAAACAACCACTCATTAAATAGCAGACCCTTATGTTGCTATTCCATCTGGGGGCTTTTGAGGCACCAGACCTGGAACTGTGTGCCCAGGCCCACTTTGCCATACACTGACACCACCTAATAGCTTTATGGACCCTCAGACCCACTTCCTTATTTACGGGCATCTTCTTGTCTAAAAATGTCAGGAACTCATCTTTTGTTGACTGCATAAATAGTGCTTGAGAGAGGCTGTGCAAAAGAGTGGTGTAAGCAATAATTTCCAGTCAACTATCACTGGACTATCACCCTCTAATGCATATCACACACAGATTGTCACAGTCCAACTTCAGGCGCGGGCCTGTCTCAATGGGGCGATTTATATATCGACAGAGCACTTTCATCAGTCTTGCAAGGTATCTGGGTGATTCACATAGTTCCTCCATGGACTAATTTATATATTAGTGCTTGAGGGGTATCTGCAGGCAAGCCACCCCAGGATTCCCTTATAACCTTTCAAAAGAGTACATTGATTAGGGAGGCTTCTGGCACCAAACATCTAATTGCTATACCATATCACGCAGTGTCTGTAACTCCTGTGCGAGCAAAACAGGGATGCTAAGAAGAGTTAGGGCAAGAAATCACAAAAGAAAAGTGGAAATTCAGCTCCACCTAGACAGGTTGTTTTGCCAGATGTGGAGAACTTTGGGCAGGTTTCCTCCACTTAGCGTGGGCCTGTAGCAATGCAGAATTATTGCATGGAGGTAACAGCAGCTGTATCTGTTATGTAGGAGGGGTGGTGCTTCCTGAACCACCAAATGGATCCTGCCCTTGTGTAACAGGCCTGACTTTACACCAGACCTAGTACCGGGCAGAGTCGGTGTTCCTCACGAGGCTTCATATCATCAAGTAGGATACCTTTGAAGCATACTCTTAATGCTTGAATGGCTGAGGGCTAGATGGCAATTGAACTAGAGACCTGCCATAAATTTGACACACCGCCCCCTGCCCCCTACCTCAGATCTAAGAGCTAGAATTTCACCTCTATGTCCCTAACTGGCATCTGATGTATAACTGACCTCCATTTTTTTACTGTTAAATGTATTGCCGTGCCTTGGATGTGAGATTATAGCTATGCGGTTTGTTGACATGTTAAACCAAATGAAACCCAAATAAAAATTATAAAAAGACTACCAAAAAAAAAACATACACACACTGCACAGTTTTGCATTATTTCTATATTGTACCCTTCCTAGGCACATACAAACAAGGCTCAGATACTTCACTCGTGCTGCACAGCAATCCACACCAAACCAATGTAGGCTAAGGGTGAATTAAGCACACAGCAGTGGAACTTTAAGTGAATGAGCCTGTAGGCCTAACTCCACTGACACAGGTAAAAAGAGCCTGTTAACTCCTATTGATCACTAAATGATATGCTTCCACCATCGCGCTCATGCTGCTTAACTCCTGGTAAAGGCAGCAGCCTTTCACCACTATGAGGATAGCGCTTTGAGTGCCCCTCCCAGTCCAACAAAACTGTATTCTATGAGACAGGCCTATGTCATGGCGCCGACAGCAACATAAATCAGCATTAGGGATCCAGCCATCAGTACAGTTGGGGCACTCAGGGCAGGGGTGCACTTCTGTTACCAAGAGGAGGAGTTTTTTCTCCCAGTAGGATTATTTGTCTAGGAGTAAACAAATGTTGCTCACACCTGTGTGAGGAGATGCCTTCTAGGTTTTCTAGATTGTTCTGGAGCTTCACACCTTCTGGTGGTGCTGATATGTCCCTGAGGGATACTCTGATTTCCAAATCCCCATTCAGAGCTGCAAGAAGCCCAGTTTCTACTGTGCGCCTGGGGAAGGATTCCTGAAATTGCCCTCACTTTCAAGTTGTATCAAGGCAATACATGTAGCAAACTGTGTGGCTAAGAGTCCCGTTGGGGTGATTCCATTTGCAAAGTCAAAAAGATTGTTTTTACATTTTATTGTTAGATTGTTGCCATTTTGTACTATTATTTGCACTGCCAGTTGACTCAAACTGAATCTGACTTGGAATGTTTTCAGCTTACCTATGTAATTGGAGCGGGTTATAATCGCTGAATTGCTTTTTTAAACAATCACTCATTGAAACTTTTAATATTTTTTGGGAAAGATGACAACCGCTAGTTCACTGTTTATCTTTTAAGTTTGTTAATCGCTATTGCTTCATTGTAAATGTTTGATCACATTTAATTTGGACTGTTATTTTCCTGTTAATTGCATCATGGCTTTTACCCCCAAAGTCACTTTTCTCTTCTGACTTACCCGCTATTCTGTGGTGTTGCCAGCTGGGTGAGGCTTTTTTGAAGAGGGCATGCACTGGTTAGGGCAGTAGATACTTCTCTCTTACCTGGACAAAAGTGCTGTTTGCGTTCCGGTATGACTTGCGGTTATTGCTTTTAGTACCTCAGTGGGATGCCAAGAGATGCCATTTTGGGTTGACCCTCTAGTGGTTCATCCATACTACGTGTCAGCAAGAAGGGGCCTATCAAAATTGTACTGCTGCACGGGTACATCAAAGGTAAGCCCGTCTGTGCTCCATCTACGCTGTCCGTATGCCTCAGAACATGAGCCCTCTTCTCAGGTCTCTTCAAATAGAAATTTCTTGTTGTAGGTTGGTTTGAGTCTGCTAATTTTGGTACGTGTGACCCCCTTCACTATGACGCCTAATGGATCTGATGACTTGGTGAGGTTATACAATTTAGCCACTTACAACCAATCTAAGTTCGGTTTTGGAAATTATTTTGCTTTCACTAATGATGATGTAGCTACTAAGATACCTATTAACGATTCTTCTTGGTGCAAAAATGCTACCTCTCAATATGATCTGACTCTAAGGCCTGAATCCAAATCAATTTTGAAGGACTGTTAGTGGTCTGCCCTGATTAGCGCACTCTCAGCTGTAAATCACTCTACCGTAATTTATTGTACAGAGAGATTTTCTGTTTCTCTCCGGCAATTTGATTTTCAGGCTCTTCTGCTTCTGACATTGCGGCCTTCTGTCCCCCTGGTTTACTATTTGTTTCCTTCGAATGATAAGGGGCTGGGTGGCTATAACTGCAAATCTTGATTATACCATCAAGTAGCTTGCACTAGAGACATTTCCAGTGGACTAGTGTTGATATGCATAAAACAATGTCAATGTACCCCATGATATGTGCTAGCATAAGAACGAACCTGCTTTGCTATTGTCTATTCCACCCAACATGACCTCCCTGTCAACCCCGAGCCAGATGTACTTGGTCAGGCAGGCCCAGCAACCCAGGCCTGAAGCAACTGATTGACAGATTACAGATGGGTGACACATAGCCCATAGACAAATGCGCAGAACAGGAAGGACTTAGATCGATTCCCCAGATAGGCACCAACATCACAAAGGAACTTGGAACTTGGAAAATGGCCCCCAATAAAACACATTTGACCAAAGGAGCGTTCCCAAAACACCATAAAGTTAAATGCCACATGAAGTTAGGAACACATAGCCAATCAGAACACAGCACACACACTACACGCAGTGATCACACGCTCCCCATGCACATCTGGACATGTAACCTACTTGTCCATACTATGTCCACACCAGGTCAAGACACTTTATCAGATGGTCGGATTTATTTATTTATTTATTGCATTTATAAATATACAACAATCAGCAAACAAAGTAAGGACCATGCCTAGCAAAGGGCCGATGCAAACTGCAAAGGTTTCTGTCAAAGTTAATAACCTTATTCAAGCAATAAAGGAAATAACAGGATAAAGCAGTCTCTTATCACAACATGAACATCCATCAATGAGCAAGGCATGGAAACACAGAAAGAAAAGTGGAAAGATAGAGGAAAAAAGAAAAACAACAGAGAGGGAGGGAAATGGAAAAAAAACAGCATTGTCGCAAAACAGTACTGAAGAGGGGGTCAGGTCATCTCTACGCCTCCAAAGGAGGCCGAGCACAGCAAAATAAATTAGAAGGGATGCACAAGAAACTAATCAGCTCCCCCAGTGCGGACTGCCAGGTACGTCATCAAGGGGGACCATATATCGCGCGGGCGGGGATCCCTCCGGCATCAGCTCCCAATAGGTCGCCAACTGTACCTGACAATATGCAGCATCCTTCAGCCAGTCCGCACAGTGGGGCCGCGCCCCCGACACCAGCACATCGCTACCCTACACTTTGCAAGTAGCAACAGCAAACCCACTAACCTTCAAAAGCCAGGGGGGACCTCCCATACATAACCCAGAAGCGCCACCTCAGGAGCGCGCAGCAGCTCCAGGCCCGTCATCTTGTCAAGCGCACCCAACACCTTAGACCAGTATTCATGCAGTGTCCCGCAGTTCCACGCCAAATGCAAAAAGCCCGTCCCCAAAGCTGAACAGCGTTCGCAGCGAGCATCCACTCGCAGACCCATTCTTTTCAGTCTGCTAGGCATATAATATACCCACTGTAGAAAATTAAAATGTATAAGGCAAAGTCTGTAGTTAGGAGAAAGCGCCTTCATCTGGGTGCAGCAATAACTAAATTTCTCCTCAGGAATAGACACAGCCAACACCGCCTCCCAGCGCACACAAGCCCTGGATTCAACAAAAGGCGCCGTACTTTGCAAACACACACACAAATATGTGATAAGCCGGCGAGCAGATTGTGCCGTGTATAGTAACTCCAGCGCCTGGCAACGTGGAGGCTCCTCGGGGAAGCAGGAGTACCGCTCCCGCAGCAAAGCCCGTATTCTAAAAAAAGTATTCTGTGATTTGCAGACTCACTGTGATCGCCCAACACAGTTTCCAGCAAGATAAACGTCCCCGCCGGGAACCAAGCTCCAAGCATAGTCATACCTAACTCCTGGAGTTGTTCAGAAAGCTGACCATCCTCCAAGGGCGATAGGCCCGCCACATCCCGCACCGGCATTGACGGCGCAAAGACATCCCGCAACCCAGCCCATCGCAGTAAACAAGACCAGGCCCATGCCGAGCACTCCACAGTGTCTACGCCACGGCAACGTGGTCGAGGTGGCCCGCCAACCACCCCACCCGATCTATCCGGCCACACCGAATCAGCTTCAGGGGCCAAATGTGGTAAATAACTAACAGGATGCAGCCAGAAATAAACAAAATGGGCCAGTGCGCAGTAATAATAGAGTTCCAGGTCCAGGGCCGCTAAGCCAAACGTCAACGTCTCCCAGAGGATTTTGGGCTGTTTTCCGGCCCATACAAGGGTCACCAAGCAAGGATCTGAGCCGTCGCAGAAAATTAGTGGTAAGAACAAGAGGCAGATAAACAAAAAAGTACAAGAACTTAGGCAACACCACCATCTTGGCTATTGCAATTCGTCCAGTCAGCGAAAGTGGCAATGAACGCCAAATCACCACTCTTTCCTCCAGCCACGCAACCGCCGCACCATAATTAGCCATCCTGAGCTCGTCCACCCTCCGGCTAAACCAGACACCCAAATATCACACCGGCCTGTCCGCCCAACATACAGGGTAGCCAGAGGAACACCGCACAGTACCAGCAGTTAAGGGCAGCACCACCTACTTGGGCCAATTGATCATAATCCCAGCAATCCGACCAAAATGAGCCACTTCATCCAGCAGTATATCAAGATGAAGCCGCGGGTCACGGACATAAAGTGCAATATCATCTGTGTAAAGGGAAATCAAAACAGGGCGCTGCCGAAACGCCAACCCCCTATGATTGTGATGCTGGCGTAATTGCGCCGCAAGGGGTTCCATAGCCACCGCAAAAAGAATCGGTGAGAGAGGGCAACCCTGACGAGTTCCCCGAGCAATCGAAAAAGAGTCTGAACGCGACCAGTTGACCCTCAAACAAGCAGACTGCTTCAGCAAACAAATCAGCTGAAGGAATCGTGTGCTAAGGCCCACTCTGGCCAGCAGAGCAAACATATACGTCCAGGCCAGTGAGTCAAACGCCTTCGCGGCATCCAAGAAAACCGCCACTGCACGATCCTCAGGCCTGAGCATATGGGAAATCGCAAAAAAAGGTACAGAGATTATAAGAGGTTGAGCGACCCAGCACAAAGCCCGATTGGTCCAGCAATATCAGGGACGGAAGCAGGAGCTGCAGTCGCATCGCAATACGTTACACCAAGATCTTAGTGTCGATGTTTATGAGCGAGCGCGGCCGGTAAGAGTCACGCCTGCTAGGATCTTTCCCAGGTTTCAGAATCATCCCAATAAGAGCTTCCCGCAGCGAAGGCGGGAGGACACCACCCTCAAGTACTTCAGCATAAACCTCAAGAAGACGCGGCGCCAGAACATCAGCATATGCCTTATAGAAATACTAAGAACTTCGGCAACAATTACTTTTGTTTAGCTGCACCTTCCTGCAAGTTTTCATAAGTTCATCTATGGTGCCCAAACATTAAAAACATATCTGTTGCCAAAGTATGTATACTGGAATAGCAATGAGACTAAACCAGTTAGTATCCAGTCAAAAAACAATTAATGGAGCACACACAAACATAATTCCATGAACCCTAACTGTCCAAAATAACAAAATCAATAATCACTACATCTCAATAAGACTATGCAAGGATAGAATAAAAAACAATAAGCAAAATATAGTCAGAAACAGTAATTACTACAAATATACAGGTATGTGGCAGATTACTATGTATATCTGTATTTATTAAACACAAATATTTCCATTACAGAATTCAATTCTTAATAATCATATTCAATACATTAAAAAGATGATAAATATTAATATATAGTCCAGCCTATTTTTTGATGGTTCAAAAAAGAAAAGTCCATCTGCAGGTGTTCTTGCAAATGTTGACAGGATTCAGCAGACACGTGTTTCGTCCTGTTGTAGAACTTTTTCAAGGCTTATCGCAATTGAAGAGATCCATTTTAGTCCAAAAGACCGCTTGTACTTATTACTTCATACGAAGGTACGTTTCCTATGAAGTACATCAGTATTCACAAGTAGGATTCATATTTGACAATTGTAGGAAGTTGGCTCTGTATGTACTATTTCAAAGTAAGAAATAGCATGCACAGAGTCCAAGGGTTCCCCTTAGAGGTAAGATAGTGGCGAAAAGAGATAATTCTACTGTTCTATTTTGTGGTAGTGTGGTCGAGCAGTAGGCTTATCAGAGGGTAGTGTTAAGCATTTGTTGTACACACACAAGCAATAAATGAGGAACACACACTCAAAGACAATTCCAGGCCAATAGGTTTTTATATAGAAAAATCTATTTTTTTAGTTTATTTTAAGAACCACGGGTTCAAGATTTACAAACAATACTTCAAATGAAAGGTATTTCGCTCAGGTATCTTAGGAACTTTGAATCATCACAATAGCATGTGCAGTTTTGGCAAACAATGTCAATAAGCTATTTTAAAAATGGACACAGTGCAAAAATCAACAGTTCCTGGGGGAGGTAAGTATTTGTTAGGTTCACAGGTAAGTAAAGCACTTACATGGTTCAAAGTTGGGTCCAAGGTAGCCCACCTTTGGGGGTTCAAGGCAACCCCAAAGTTACCACACCAGCAGCTCAGGTCCGGTCAGGTGCAGAGGTCAAAGTGGTGCCCAAAACACACAGGCTTCAATGGAAATAGGGGTGCCCCGGTTCCAGTCTGCCAGCAGCTAAGTACCCGTGACTTCGGGGTGCAGACCAGGGGGGTTTTGTAGGGCACCGGGGGGGACACACGCAGGGGCACAGGGGCGGCCGGGTGGAGAGTGCAAACAGGCGTCAGGTTTTCAATAGAGATTAATGGGGAGACCCGGGGTTCTCTTCAACGATGCAGGCAGGCACAGGGAGGAGCTCCTCGGGGTAGCCACCACCTGGGCTAGGCAGAGGGTCGCCTGGGGGTCGCTCCTGCACTGGAGTTCGGTTCCTTCAGGTCCTGGGTGCTGCGGGTGCAGTGTGGTTTTCAGGCGTCGGGTTCCTTGAAGCAGGCAGTCGTGGTCAGGGGGAGCCTCTGGATTTCCTCTGCAGGCGTCACTGTGAGGGCTTAGGGGGGTCAACTCTGGCTACTCACGGGCTCGCAGTCGCTGGGGAGTCCTCCCTGTAGTGTTAGTTTTCCACAGGTCGAGCCGGGGGCGTCGGATACAGAGTGGAAAGTCTCACGCTTCCGGCGGGAAATGTGTGGTCCTTAAAAGTTGCTTCTTTGTTGCAAAGTTGCAGGTTTGTTGAACAGGGTCACTGTTCTTGGGAGCTTCTTGGTCCTTTTAGATGCAGGGTAGTCCTCTGAGGCTTCAGAGGTCGCTTGAACCTGTGGGATGCGTCACTGTTGCAGTTTTTCTTGAAGTGGGGAGACAGGCCGGTAGGGCTGGGGCCAAAGCAGTTGTTGTCTCCGTCTTCTCTGCAGGGCTTCAGGTCAGCAGTCCTTCTTAATCTTCAGGTTGCAGGAACTATCTTCCTAGGTTCTGGGGGCACCTAAATACTCAATTTAGGGGTTTGTTTAGGTCTGGGAGGTTAGTAGCCAATGGCTACTAGCCCTGAGGGTGGCTACACCCTCTTTGTGCCTCCTCCCGGTGGGGAGGGGGTCACGTCCCTAATCCTATTGGGGGAATCCTCCATCTGCAAGATGGAGGATTTCTAAAAGTCAGAGTCACCTCCGCTCAGGACACCTTAGGGGTTGTCCTGACTGGCCAGTGTCTCCTCCTTGTTTTTCTCATTATCTCCTCCAGCCTTGCCACCAAAAGTGGGGGCAGTGGCCGGAGGGGCGGGCATCTCACTAGCTGGGATGCCCTGTGGCGCTGTAACAAAGGAGGTGAGCCTTTGAGGCTCACAGCCAGGTTTACAGTTCCTGCAGGGGGAGGTGAGAAGCACCTCCACCCAGTACAGGCTTTGTTCCTGGCCACAGAGTGACAAAGGCACTCTCCCCATGTGGCCAGCAACCTGTCTGGTGTGTGGCAGGCTGGCAAAACTAGTCAGCCCACACTAGAAGTCGAGTATGTTTTCAGGGGGCATCTCTAAGATGCCCTCTAGGTGTATTCCACAATAAAATGTAGACTGGCATCAGTGTGCATTTATTGTGCTGAGAAGTTTGATACCAAACTTCCCAGTTTTCAGTGTAGCCATTATGGTGCTGTGGAGTTCGTGTATGACAGACTTCCAGACCATATACTCTTATGGCTACCCTGCACTTACAATGTCCTATGGTTTTGCTTAAACACTGTAGGGGCATAGTGCTCATGCAGCTATGCCCTCACCTGTGGTATAGTGCACCGTGCCTTAGGGCTGTAAGGCCTGCTAGAGGGGTGACTTATCTATGCCATAGGCAGTGTGAGGTTGGCATGACACTCTGAGGGGAGTGCCATGTCGACTTAGTCATTTTCTCCCCACCAGCACACGCAAGCTGGCAAGCAGTGTGTATGTGCTGAGTGAGGGGTCCCCAGGGTGGCATAAGACATGCTGCAGCCCTTAGAGACCTTCCCTGGCATCAGGGCCCTTGGTACCAGGGGTACCAGTTACAAGGGACGTACCTGGATGCCAGGGGTGTGCCAATTGTGGAGACAAAGGTACAGGTTAGGGAAAGAACACTGGTGCTGGGGCCTGGTTAGCAGGCCTCAGCACACTTTAAAATCATACCTTAGCATCAGCAAATGCAAAAAGTCAGGGGGTAACCATGCCAAGGGGACATTTCCTTATACAACCCCCCACCCACCCCCAAACGAAAGAGGATGAGACTAACCTTTCCCAAGAGAGTCTTCATTTTCTAAGTGGAAGAACCTGGAAAGGCCATCTGCATTGGCATGGGCAGTCCCAGGTCTGTGTTCCACTATAAAGTCCATTCCCAGTAGGGAGATGGACCACCTCAACAGTTTTGGATTTTCACCTTTCATTTGCGTTAGCCATCTGAGAGGTCTGTGGTCAGTTGGTCTCAACTTCTTCAGGGACCAAACCACAGCAAAGGCCTCCCTCTCAATGGCACTCCAACGCTGCTCCCTGGGGAGTAACCTCCTGCTAATGAAAGCAACAGGCTGGTCAAGGCCATCATCATTTGTTTGGGACAAAACTGCCCCTAGCCCATGTTCAGAGGCAGCAGTCTGCACAATGAACTGCTTGGAGTAATCTGGAGCTTTTAGAACTGGTGCTGTACACATAGCTTGTTTCAGGGTGTCAAAGGCCTGTTGGCATTCTATGTTCTAGTTTACCTTCTTGGGCATTTTCTTAGAGGTAAGTTCTGTGAGGGGTGTCACTATGGATCCATATCCCTTCACAAGCCTCCTGTAGTAACCAGTCAAGCCAAGGAATGCCCTGACTTGAGTCTGGGTTTTTGGAGCTACCCAGTCCAGAATAGTCTGGATCTTGGGTTGGAGTCGCTGAACTTGGCCTCCACCTACAAGGTGTCCCAAGTAAACCACAGTTCCCTGCCCTATCTGACATTTGGATGCCTTGATAGAGAGGCCTGCTGCTTGCAGGGCCTTCAAAACCTTCTTCAGGTGGACCACGTGATCCTGCCAGCTGGAGCTAAAGACAGCAATATCCTCAAGATAAGCTGCACTAAAGGACTCCAAGCCAGCAAGGACTTGATTCACCAGCCTTTGAAAGGTGGCAGGGGCATTCTTTAAGCCAAAGGGCATCACAGTAAACTGATAATGCCCATCAGGTGTGGAGAATGCTGTCTTTTCTTTTGCTCCTGGTGCCATTTTTATTTGCCAGTATCCTGCTGTCAAGTCAAGGGTACTCAAGTATCTGGCAGCACCTAGTTTGTCAATTAACTCATCTGCCCTTGGAATGGGATGGGCATCTGTCTTGGTGTCAGAATTAAGTCCTTTGTAGTCCACACAAAACCTCATCTCTCTCTTGCCATCCTTGGTGTGAGGTTTGGGGACTAAGACCACTGGGCTAGTCCAGGGGATGTCAGAGTGCTCAATGACTCCCAATTCCAGCATCTTGTGGACTTCCACTTTGATGCTTTCCTTAACTTGGTCAGACTGTCTAAAAATGTTGTTTTTGACAGGCATGCTGTCCACATCATGGGTACACAGGTGTGTCTGACCAGGGGTTAGGGAAAAGAGCACAGCAAACTGTTGTAAGACCTTCCTACAGTCAGCTTGCTGTTGGCTAGAGAGGGTGTCTGAATAGATCACTCCATCTACTGAGCCATCTTTAGGGTCAGTGGAGAGGAGATCAGGGAGAGGTTCACTCTCAGCTTCCTGGTCCTCATCTGTAACCATTAACATGTTTACATCTGCCCTGTCATGAAAGAGTTTGAGGCGGTTCACATGGATCACCCTTTTGGGGGTCCTGCTAGTGCCTAGGTCTACCAGGTAGGTGACCTGACTCTTTCTCTCTAGCACTGGGTAAGGGCCACTTCATCTGTCCTGAAGTGCCCTGGGATCCACAGGCTCCAGAACCCAGACTTTCTGCCCTGGCTGGAACTCAACCATAGCAGCCTTTTGGTTATACCACATCTTCTGGAGCTGTCGGCTGGCCTCAAGGTTTTTACTTGCCTTTTCCATGTACTCTGCCATCCTGGAATGTAGGCCTAGTACATAGTCCACTATATCTTGTTTAGGCTCATGAAGAGGTCTCTCCCAGCCTTCTTTTACAAGAGCTAGTTGTCCCCCTTACAGGATGGCCAAAACGGAAGTTCAAAGGGGGAAAACCCTACTCCCTTCTGAGGCACCTCTCTGTAGGCGAAAAGCAGACGTGGCAAGAGGACATGCCATCTCCTTTTGAGCTTTTCAGGGAGCCCCAAGATCATGCCCTTCAATGTCTTGTTGAATCTTTCCACAAGACCATTGGTTTGTGTATGGTATGGTGTGGTGAATTTGTAAGTCACCCCACACTCATTCAACATGTGCTTCAGGTATGCTGACATGAAGTTGGTACCCATGTCAGACACCACCTCCTTAGGAAATCCCACTCTGGTAAAGATACCAATGAGTGCTTTAGCTACTGCAGGGGCAGTAGTGGACCTAAGGGGAATTGCTTCAGGGTATCTAGTAGTATGCTCCACTACTACTAGTATGTACTGGTTCCCTGAAGCTGTGGGAGGTTCAAGTGGACCCACTATGTCCACACCCACTCTTTCAAAGGGGACCCCCACCACTGGAAGTGGAATGAGGGGGGCCTTTGGATGGCCACCTGTCTTACCACTGGCTTGACAGGTGGCACAGGAGGCACAACACTCCTTTACTTTCTGGGACATGTTGGGCCAATAGAAATGGTTGACTAACCTCTCCCAAGTCTTGGTTTATCCCAAATGCCCAGCAAGTGGAATATCATGGGCTAAGGTCAGAATGAACTCCCTAAACTCCTGAGGCAATATCACTCTCCTAGTGGCACCAGGTTTTGGATCTCTTGCCTCAGTGTAAAGGAGTCCATCTTCCCAATAGACCCTATGTGTTCCAGTGATTTTTCCTTTGGTTTCCTCAGCAGCTTGCTGCCTGAGGCCTTCAAGAGAGGGACAGGTTTCTTGCCCCTTACACAACTGTTCCCTTGTGGGTCCCCCTGGGCCTATGAGTTCAACCTGATAAGATTCCAACTCCATGGGCTCAGTTCCCTCAGAGGGCAGACCTTCTTCCTGGGAAGAGAGGTTATTTTTCTTTTATTGTGTTGAAGCTGGTTCCCCAGTCTTCTTTCCTTTTCTCTTGGAGGGTTGGGCCTTTATTCCAGGCTCCAACACCGCTTTTTCACCCTGAGCTCTGCACTGTGCCCTTGTCTTGACACACACCAGATCAGGGATACCCAGCATGGCTGCATGGGTTTTGAGTTCTACCTCAGCCCATGCTGAGGACTCCAGGTCATTTCCAAGCAAACAGTCTACTGGGATATTTGAGGAGACTACCACCTGTTTCAGGCCATTGACCCCTCCCCATTCTAAGGTTATCATAGCCATGGGATGTACTTTAGTCTGATTGTCAGCGTTGGTGACTGGGTAGGTTTTGTCCAGTCAGGTATTGTCCTGGGGAAACCAGTTTGTCTGTCACCATTGTGACACTGGCACCTGTATCCTTCAGGCCTTCTACACTAGTCCCATTAATTAAGAGTTGCTGTCTGTATTTTTGCATATTAGGGGGCCAGGCAGCCAGTGTGGCTAAGTCCACCCCACCCTCAGAAACTAATGTAGCTTCAGTGTGAACCCTGATTTGCTCTGGGCAAACTGTTGATCCCACCTGGAGACTAGCTATTTCAGTGCTAACTGGAGTAGAAGTTGAAGTGGAACCTTTCTTGGGACAGGCGTTGTCTCCAGTTTGGTGTCCCTGCTGATTACAGCTACGACACCAGGCCTTTTTGGGATCAAAGGTTTTACCTTTGTACCCAAAATTGGATTGTGAAGAGGCTTTGGACCCTCCCTCCTGAGCAGGTTTTTGGGGCCCCGTAGAAGACTCTTTACTTTTACCCTTGGATGTCTCAACACTCTTCCCCTGGGGAGTCTTTGTGACCCCTTTCTTTTGGTCACCCCCTGTGGAAGTCTTGGTCACCCTAGTCTTGACCCAATGGTCTGCCTTCTTTCACAATTCTTAGGGAGAAATTGGACCTAGGTCTACCAGATGCTGATGCAGTTTATCATTGAAACAATTACTTAAAAGGTGTTATTTCATAAACAGATTGTACAGCCCATCATAATCATTTACACCACTGCCATTAATCCAACCATCCAGTGTTTTGACTGAGAAGTCAACAAAATCAACCCAGGTCTGGCTCGAGGATTTTTGAGCCCCCCTGAACTTAATCCTGTACTCCTCAGTTGAGAATCCAAATCCCTCAATCAGGGTAGCCTTCATGAGGTCATAGGATTCTGCATATTTTCCAGAGAGTGTGAGGAGTATATCCCTACACTTTCCAGTGAACATTTCCCAAAGGAGAGCACCCCAGTGAGATTTGTTTACTTTTCTGGTTGCACAAGCCCTCTCAAAAGCTGTGAGCCATATGGTGATGGCATCACCATCTTCATATTTACTTACAATCGCCTTTGGGGATTTTTAGCATGTCAGGAGTATCTCTAACCCTATTTAAATTGCTGCCACCATTGATGGGAGCTAAGCCCATCTCTTGTCTTTCCCTTTCTATGGCTAGGAGCTGTCTCTCCAAAGCCAATCTTTTGGCCATCCTGGCTAACAGGAGGTCATCTTCATTGAGGCTGCCCTCAATGCTTCCAGAGCTGTTGGACTCTCCTGTGAGAGATGCAACATCTCTGACTATCACTTCTGGAGTCAGGGTTGGAGAAACCCTGGTCTCCCTTACTAGGACTGGAGGTGGGAATTCCACCACATCACTAGTTTCCCCCTCTGTGAGGACATCATCAGAGGGGTTGTTTCTAGCAAACTCTGCCAAGAGCGCCTGGAGCTGTACTTTAGTAGGGTTTGAACCAGTTTTTATCTTTTTGATGTTGCAGAGAGTCCTTAACTCTGACATCCTAAGATGCAGGTAAGGGGTGAGGTTGAGCTCCACCACCATCTCTTCTACATTAGACATTATTTCTCTAAAAGTTGGGATGCTTTTTAAGAATCTAAAACTATCTCTAGAACTTAATCCAAACTTTTACAAAACATTTAAACTCTAAAAGAAATGCTAACAGGGACTAACACAAGGCCCTAGCAGGACTTTTAAAAATTTAGAAAAATAGCTCAAATTTAAAAAATCAGTTTCTAATGAAATTTTTTGGAATTTAGTTGTGTGATCAGGTATTGGCTGAGTAGTCCAGCAAATGCAAAGTCTTGTACCCCACTGCTGATCCACCAATGTAGGAAGTTGGCTCTGTATGTACTATTTCAAAGTAAGAAATAGCATGCACAGAGTCCAAGGGTTCCCCTTAGAGGTAAGATAGTGGCAAAAAGAGATAATTCTAATGCTCTATTTTGTGGTAGTGTGGTCGAGTAGTAGGCTTATCATAGGGTAGTGTTAAGCATTTGTTGTACACACACAAGCAATAAATGAGGAACACACACTCAAAGACAATTCCAGGCCAATAGGTTTTTATATAGAAAAATATATTTTCTTAGTTTATTTTAAGAACCACAGGTTTAAACAATACTTTAAATGAAAGGTATTTCACTCAGGTATCTTAGGAACTTTGAATCATCACAATAGCATGTACAGTTTTGGAAAAAATGGCAATAAGCTATTTTAAAAATGGACACTGCAAACATCAACTGTTCCTGGGGGAGGTAAGTATTTGTTAGGTTCACAGGTAAGTAAAGCACTTACAGGATTCAAAGTTGGGTCCAAGGTAGCCCACCGTTGGGGGTTCAAGGCAACCCCAAAGTTACCACACCAGCAGCTCAGGGCCGGTCAGGTGCAGAGGTCAAAGTGGTGCCCAAAACACATAGGCTTCAATGGAAATAGGGGTGCCCCGGTTCCAGTCTGCCAGCAGGTAAGTACGCACGACTTCGGAGGGTAGACCAGGGGGGTTTTGTAGGGCACCGGGGGGGGGACGCAAGCAGGCACAGAAAGTACACACTCAGCGGCACAGGGGCGGCCGGGTTTTCAATAGAGATCAATGGGGAGAACCGGGGGTCTCTTCAACGATGCAGGCAGGCACAGGGGGGGGCTCCTCGGGGTAGCCTCGGGGTTGCTCCTGCACTGGAGTTCGGTTCCTTCAGGTCCTGGGGGCTGCGGGTGCAGTTTGGTTTCCAGGCGTCGGGTTCCTTGAAGCAGGCAGTCGCGGTCAGGGGGAGCCTCTGGATTTCCTCTGCAGGCGTCGCTGTGGGGGCTCAGGGGGGTCAACTATGGCTACTCACAGGGCTCGCAGTCGCCGGGGAGTACTCCCAGTAGTGTTAGTTTTCTGCAGGTCGAGCCGGGGGCGTCGGGTGCAGAGTGGAAAGTCTCACGCTTCCGGCGGGAAACGTGTGGTCTTTAAAAGTTGCTTCTTTGTTGCAAAGTTGCAGGTTTGTTGAACAGGGCTGCTGTTCTCTGGAGCTTCTTGGTCCTTTTAGATGCAGGGTAGTCCTCTGAGGCTTCAGAGGTCGCTGGACCCTGTGGGATGCGTCGCTGTTGCAGTTTTTCTTGAAGTGGGGAGACAGGCCGGTAGGGCTGGGGCCAAAGCAGTTGTTGTCTCCGTCTTCTCTGCAGGGCTTCAGGTCAGTAGTCCTTCCTCGTCTTCAGGTTGCAGGAATCTATCTTCCTAGGTTCTGGGGGCCCCTAAATACTCAATTTAGGGGTGTGTTTAGGTCTGGGAGGTTAGTAGCCAATGGCTACTAGCCCGGAGGGTGGCTACACCCTCTTTGTGCCTCCTCCCGGTGGGGAGGGGGTCACATCCCTAATCCTATTGGGGGAATACTCCATCTGCAAGATGGAGGATTTCTAAAAGTCAGAGTCACCTCAGCTCAGGACACCTTAGGGGCTGTCCTGACTGGTGGGTGACTCCTCCTTGTTTTTCTCATTATCTCCTCCAGCCTTGTCGCCAAAAGTGGGGGCAGTGGCCGGAGGGGCGGGCATCTCCACTAGCTGGGATGCCCTGGGGTGCTGTAACAAAAGGCATGAGCCTTTGAGGCTCACCGCCAGGTGTTACAGTTCCTGCAGGGGGAGGTAAGAAGCACCTCCACCCAGTGCAGGCTTTGTTTCTGTCCTCAGAGAGCACAAAGGCTCTCACCCCAGGGGGTGAGCGCCCCTGTGCCGCTGAGGGTGTGTTTTGTGTGCCTTCTTGTGTCCCCCCAGTGCTCTGCAAAACACCCCTGTTCTGCCCTCCGAGGACGCGGGTACTTACCTGCTGGCATACTGGAACTGGAGCACCCCTGTTCTTCATAGGCACCTATGTGTTTTGGGCACCTCGTTGACCTCTGCACCTGACCGGCCCTGTGCTGCAGGTGTGATAACTTTGGGGTTGCCTTGAACCCCCAAAGGTGGGCTGCCTATGCCCTGGAACTTAGACTTGTAAGTGTGTTACTTACCTGAAAAACTAACCAATACTTACCTCCCCCAGGAACTGTTGATTTTTGCAGTGTCCACTTTTAAAATAGCTTATTGCCATTTTAACTAAAACTGTGTATGTTACTGCTCTAATTCAAAGTTCCTAACTTACCTGTGTGGAGTACCTTGCATTTTATGTATTTACTTCAAATCTTGAACTTGTGGTTCTAAAAATAAATTAAGAAAATATATTTTTCTATATAAAAACAGTTGGCCTGGAGTTAAGTCTTTGAGTGTGTGTTCCTCATTTATTGCCTGTGTGTGTACAACAAATGCTTAACAATACCCTCTGATAAGCCTACTGCTTGACCACACTACCACAAAATAGAGCATTAGAATGATCTAATTGCACCACTATCTTGCCTCTAAGGGGAGCCCTTGGACTCTGTGCACACTATCCCTTACTTTGAGATAGTATATACAGAGCCAACTTCCTACACTGTTGCAATTATATTTCATGTAGAAATGGTATGTCTTATTAAGTATTTTTATGTGCATATAAGGAAGTCAATAACTTTCTCTCACAAATGTTTATTACATGCCTGCTAATCTGCTGCTAAAACAGATTACAATGTTTACGTTAACCATTGCACTTTCTTACAGGTTGTGATTCTTCAAATGCATTGTTTTATGTATTGTGAAATGTCCATTTGATGCAGCGGTCTCTAAAGTTGAGCTCAAAGCTAGACGTTATTGCTGGCATAAATCCATGTACATATTCCTATGATAAGAATATGATTTAGGACCATTTAAAACTCAAAGAATTTAGAATTGTACCAGGCCCAGGGGGCGAAGCTAACCGCCTAACACAATGGCTGCAATGTAGCAGAGCTCCTGAGAGCCCCAAGGTATACCCCGACAAATTCACACGAATATCCGGCCTTGGAGCCCACGAGATACCGCTCAGGAGACAGCGTCTCCGAACAACCAAGGTGGTGCCCAGGCGGCCTCCTGGCCCCGTGAAGACAGAGGCGGAGCAGGGCCTGCAAGAGGTGCGGGACCATGGCTCAGTATGGCGTGCAAGGCCACAAATCAGTGGCAGCCGAGCAGCAGGTGACGGCCCTGGCCCACCCCACGAGGCCAGCAGTGGTAGGTGGCACCTGGGGCTCGGTGTCCATGAACCCCCCCCCCCCCCCCCCGGAGGCACCAAGCATGCAGGGCAAGGCAGGCAGTCAACTTGGTCATGGCTACGCACCATGAGCGAGGCCTCCAGGTGAGACAGTAAGGGTACAGCCTGAAAACTCCAGCCTGCTCCCCCACCAAGGTGACAACTACCAGTCATGGAGGAGTGGCATGGTGGTGTAGCCAGGGGGGGGGGGGGGGGGGGGGGGGTGCGCTGAAGATACAACACGCGCGACCCATGCCCAAGAGGAGGCCACGATTGAGTGGCAGGTGGAGGGGCCGGCTGTCCTGTGAGCACACTAGACAAGAAGTGACCATCAGCACAGGCACGGATGACGATACAGCGCCCTGGCAACGCAGTGAAGACCGCGACAGCACGCGGTATGTGGGGCCACAAAGGAGTGTCAGGGGATGGGCTGTGGGACTGGGCCCACACCGCAGGACGGTGACATCGGCCCACAAAGTCGACAACAGCAGCCCACGCCGCGATTACAGCACGAGAATGACGGAGCCCAGGCCACCGCCAGGAGAGGACCGGAAGGGGGAGAGTGTGTCAACATGCCCTCAGTGCCCAGTGGAGATACGCACGGTGGGACAGCCCGGGAAGTGGGATTGCCACCCACTTGAAGAGTGAGTGCATGAACCCTGAGCTTAAGTGGGGAGGGGGGCCGAGCACGAGCTTGTCCCAGATGCAGAGGGGGAACTGAGCCTCTCCTACCCGCAGAAGGTGTTAATCCGCCTCTGCATACAGATAGTGGAATGGGGTCTCTAGGCCGCCAGAGGAAAAGGCAGCAAATACATGCTGGATGCTGAAACAGGTTTGAGGATGCATAACAGGCTACAGATAAGAGGTGCTGAGGGACGCCTGCAACACATGATATCTCCATGGTGGTGTGAGGGCAGCTCAGAGTTGCACAGTGACAGTAGTGGGACCCCAAAGAGGTGGACCCCCACGCTGGAAGACGCTGAGACGCCAAGTGATTTAAACCATGGCAGATATCATTTGTCACAGCAAGCGTCCATGTATGGTCGCCGTTTCCAATACCTGCAGCGACATGACGGGCAGCAGGGATGCGAAGACAGAACACCAGCTTAAACTTGATAAGTTCATCCAACCCAAAGAGGCAGCTGGGGACCAACAACCAGAAAGCGGAAATTATTACGACTTCAGAGGATGACCCCATTTCACTGAAAGACATCATGGCAGCAATACAGGGAGCGCCTGGAGCCCTTGAATCCAAGATCAACTCAGTCGTAACAGAGGTGGCGCTGAAAACAGCAGACTTCCAAAACCTGGGTGCCAGAGTGAAGGAGGCGGAAGGCTCCCTGAAGGAGATCAAAGATGACTCAGCTACACTCAAGGCACAAGTACTTGAACTCAAGGCCACCACGGCATCATTGGAGGCTGAGGTCGAGGAACTCAAAGGACACTCCCACAGCAACAATACCAGGATAACTGGTGTACCCAAGAAAACCGAAGGACCGGCAGTAAACTTCTTTGTGGAAGACCTCACCCTCAAACATTTGTAGCTGCAAGGACTTTCCAAGTATTTCTCAGTAGTGAGAGCACACTGCACCCTGGGTGCCCCCCCTAAACTGGGTACCCCCCACATCCCATAATTGGAAGGATTTTCGACCACAGAGACCATGATGTAATCCTAAAAAGATAGCAAGATGTGCCCCCCTCCTCTACATAGAAAATGCACGCACTGCACTCTTTCCTGACTTTACGATAAAAGTGCAGAAACTACGCTGCCGCTTCCTGGAGGTCAAACGAGTCCTAAGGGAACAGGAGCTCAAATACTCAATGCTCTACCCCGCAGAGCTCCGGGCAGTTGCTCAGGGCAAAACTCACCACTTCTCCCCAGAGGATGACTGGGACTGGACTGGCAGGAGGGCTGGCAAACAGTGTATTGGGGGCAATTGAAAAAGCAGCGATGAGGGCAGAGGCCCGAGCCTGCTGGACCAGCCAGAAATGGAGTGCCATGGAAATCCCACTCCACCAGACGGAGGGAACCGACAGCCGCAACAGGCGGCACCCTAGGAACAAGACTCAGACTGAATTGCACCTAAAAACTGGAACGGTTTATGCAGTATACTGTGTGCTCTCCTGAAAAGGGGCATAGATGTGTTCCAACAGCGGCTGACTGTGAGCCGCAACCTACAGCAGACAGCATCTTGGTAACACAGTTTAGCTCCAGGGGTAGGGGTAAGGACCAACTTGCTGGTCACTCACCCCCTTCCGGTATCTAGTTACGTTATATATAAGCGAAAGGCACTATGCACTGTTGGGGGGGTGGGTAGTTCAAGACCCGTTCAGCAGGGAGGCAGGGGGTGGTTAATTTGGTTGGGGATTGTTATTGGTTTACTGCAGTTATGTTTCAGATAAGTCAAAATTATGCACAGGGCGTAGAAACGAGGAAAGGATACATGGCACAACCTGGGCCCTGGCGGCTCAGACATTCGGACGTGACACCACACATGGTGGCAGACACTCCTCAGCCACCAAACCACATGGCAACACGAACACTGCATGTTCTTTCCTGGAATGTTAACGGACTCCGGGACAAAATCAAAAGGAGGGTGGTCCGCCAGTACCTCAAACGAAATTCCCTGGATGTGGCGCTCCTGCTGGAGACCCACCTGCTGGGGAACCACTACCAGGCACTAGATAGGAAGGGCTACAGAATGGTTGTGCACTGAGGCTATACTGCTGCCTCAAGGGAAGGGGGGGGGAGGCATCCTGGTGTAAAAGTCGCTCCCCCTTGGCATTGGGCATACTTGGTCAGATGACCAGAGTAGATAGACGGCCCTACCCTGAACCTGGGAGGGAACAGTAACCAACATACTGTCAGTATATATTCCACCACTGCTCCACCAGGGCACACACTCCGCATTGAACACTCTCTTACTAGGACTTCCCTCAAGAACTCATAGTTGGAGGAGGGGCCTTAATACCACCCTCAGCGATGTCAAAGACCGGCAACCCCCCAGACAGACAACCCCCACTGAACAGCCTTTGGCTGACATCCTGGCCCCGCAGAGCCTGATAGACGCAGGAGTGTGGAATTTATTAAAATATCTACTTGTCCATGGGACAGATTGCTTCTTAAATCTAGTTGTCACATAAAAAAATCTACTTGTCCCTTTGGTGCCATGTTGTGCAGCGACAAATTATGGTAGCAGTCTCATTATGTAAGAGCTCTGATATTAGCCTCTCTGATTATGCCAGGGCTAAAACTATAGAAGTTCTTGCATACTTTCCAATTTAAATCCCTACTGTAGCAATTTCCTTATTTTGCCACCTTTCCACAGATCTACATACTGGGCCTGGAGGAAGCAGTAAGCAATAGTGCCGGGGCTGGAATGCCTTTGTGTCTGCAAACCTACTAACTTGCATGTTTTAAGGATTTTCACCAGCTCTTCTCTAATCTTTTCCCATACTGAGAAAGGTTGGAAATTTACTCCTGACGAGCAGAAGAGAAGTTTATCCAGGGTTAGGGAAAAAAGTGGTTGGAGTGAAGTGAACCTGCAAGCGCTCAATATATTTTCGCATGAGCAAATCTGCACATGCTTATTTGCTCATGCTAAAATACAATTCACAAATATTTTCTAGGAGTAAGATTTCCTGGTCTACTTCAGCAAGTTCTTGTGAATTCATGAAAGCCACTTCTTCAAAGACCTACCATGGGTACACTTTGGTGACTTTCTTCAAGAATTGGGTCCCTAATTAAGTCTGGTTTAACCACAACATTTTGTTTTTATTAAACTTTTATTTCTCTCTCTGTCAGCTGGCTTTACTGTGAGTGATAACATTCTGTTCTTCCACAAGGAGCATATTGGCACACATAGTAGTTTTGTTTATTTCTCTGAATTACCGTGGCAATCAGTGGCATAACGAATCTGGAGGGAGCCCCCTGCAAAGAACATGGAGAGCCCCCGCCCTCCAGACAAACTCAAGGCAGGTGGTGTGCTGAGGGGGCCCCCTGAAGGGGTCCCTCCCTCTGTATGGGCTACAGGGGCCTTTGTTACACCACTGGTGGCAAAGTCTGCTTTTTTAGACCAATAAATGTTTTCTGCCAGTGTTTGTTACAATGGAGAGGGCCTGGCAGCTCCAACAACAATAAAGTGTTACAAAAGCGAAGTCAAAACGAGACACTCATTGACGAAACTAAAAGACTCACAAAAAAATGTCAGCTCGGCTGGCTTTGCCAGTGCTTGTTTATTTTCATGCTTCCCATAATCTTGGTGAAAATGGTAACACTGATTTTCCATTAGAATGTTTTTGGGAAATACTAACATGCATCAACACATTTTACAAAAATTATGCTTCAACGAAATAGCACCTAAAATTTCATTGTAGTGAAATGTTTTTTTTCCTACTTGCATTTTTTTTTTCAGAACATTTTACTTTGAAAGCAAAGAATCATCACTCTTGATTACAAGCTTCCAAAACATTTGCATCTAATCAGAGAGCATTCTGGGAGTGTTCTACTTAGCCTCATATTGTTAAACTTGTCAAATGTGTTTTTAAACTGGAACTACTGTCAGTAGTGCAGGTGTGACCAGCGCTTACCCTAACAAAGGCTTTTCATTAATGAACCATAAATACAAGGTCAAACAGCATTAACATATGGACACACATTACCTCATCTGCAGACAGTTCCCCTCTCTGTAAACTGGCAGCCAAAGGGTTTGTGCTACAGGGGGTTGGGCCTGGTTGTCCCAAGGACAAAATAAATATAAAAACTTGTTGCCCTTGACCTCAAACAATATGTCCCGGACGTCGGGCTATAGAAATTCCACATCCCTGTAGACGTGTGGCGAGTTTGCCATCCAAATGAGCATAAATTTACATTGTACTCCACAGCCCATAGCAGTCTCTCCCGCATAGACTATCTACTTATACCAGCCCAACAAATGCCGCAAGTGCAAGAAATCTGCCACATGGCGAGTGGCATGTCAGACCCCTATGGATGGTCTATTGTCCTCACCAACCCAAAAGCCAAGGACAGATCATAATATATCCATGGCACCTTAAGGTGCTGAAATTTAAGGCAGCCCTGGTGACAGCAACTAAGCAATACTTTGAGAAAAATGCCCCCTCAATAGCCTCATCACAAACAGTGTGGGAAGCATATAAAACAGTGATCAAAGGAGTGGGTCTTTCTGAGATGGTGGGACAAAAAAGAGAAAAATTGGCACAATTGGAAATCTTGGAGAGGAAGATCCTGATTAGAAAGCGGAAGGCTGACACAGCCCATAAACTAATGCTTAAGCAGTGTGAGTACTGAGCTGTAGAGCAGGAGAAGGCCAGAACCCAGTACAAGGCGACCCAGCAGAGATTGTATGACACGGGGGACAAGGCAGGGAAGCTGCTGGACTGGTTCGACTGATGGGACACAGCACAGCACTGGGTGGGCACTATCCGTACTAAGTCAGGCTCCCCTATTAGTGACAGCAAGGGGATTGTCAGTGCCTTCAGGAGTTACTATGCGGATCTATATACTCAGAGAGCGACTGCCACCGTAGACGACTCAAACAACCTACTAACAGATATTCCTCTTCCCACTCTAGCAGCAGAGGACAAAGAGATCTTTGCCCGAGGAGATAGTAGGTGCCATCCATAACTTGTGGTCTGGGAAGGCTGTGGGCCCCGGCAGGATCCCTATTAAACTGTATAAGATGACTGCCACTACCCTTGCACCCCACCTGAGAAGAACGTACGAGGAGAGCTTGGCAAAAAGGGAACTCCCTCAAGACCAACGCCTGGCCTCCATAGTTGTCATCCGGAACGAAGGGAAACCAATGGAAGATTGAGGCTTGTACCGCCCTATCTCTCTGCTTAACGCAGAGGTCAAGATAGTGGCCAATATACTGGCCTCCCACCTTATCCCAGTCACAGCCACACTGATTCACCCAGACCAGTCTGGATTTATGCCAGACAGAATACACCCTTAAACCTTAGGAGAGTACACAGCGTGCTTGCCCAGGCTGAATTCCTTTGGGACAATGCCGCAATTCTTTCCCTGGATGCCCAAATGGCCTTCGACTCATTCGAATGGCCATATCTATTAGAGTATTAGAACGAATGGGCTTTGGCCCCTGCTTTAGGGCATGGGAACAACTCCTATTCCTCCCCACAAGCTCAAGTAGTGGTGAACGGAACAAGATTGAAGCCATTCACCCTATGCCGCGACACTCGACAGGGGTGCCTGCTCTTGCCCCTGCTGTTTGCTCTGCCTCTCAAGCCATTGGCAGTGTGGGTGCGAATGGATCCCCTAGTTACAGAGATCACCTTGGGTGAACAGTGGGAAGATAGAATATCATTATATGCAGATGTTATCCTACTGCACATCAAGAAGCCTTCCGCCTCCCTGCACCACATAATAACCCTATTCGTGCAATATTTTGGGTACGCAATCAACTGGGCCCCCCTCCTGGACGGACTTAAACTAGATATTCAACACTGGAGAATATTGCGCTATCACTGCTGGGAAGGGCTGCTCTTTAAAATGATAGCGCTGTCACAGTTCTTATATGTCCTCCATAATACTCAATACACAGTTCCCCCATGCTACAATAGACCGGTACATAGTGAGCTCCGGCCCTTATATGGAACCGGGGTCAGGTCAGAAAATCCTTGACTAAGCTGACCTGGGGGTGGTGTGACGGGGGGGGGGATTCGCCCTCCCCAGCATAAAGAAATATCATTGGGCCGCACAGTTGGCAACGATCAACTATTGGATGCATACACCACAAGACGAACCCTCCTACTGGATGGATAGGAGGCTGCTACCGGCCAGGGGGATACCTGAGGGCCCTATCCTCCCTCACAACCCCAAAGTCAAACAATCTTGGCCCCATGTCAGTGACCATCAGTTACTGGCACACCACACAAAGCCCTGGGCTGGGGATCAACCCAAGCCATCTAGCTCTGGGATTCTGAGGCACTCTAGTTGACCTCCCTGGGTTCGCGAAGACCTCAGGCCACACAGTGCCATTAGGACCTTCAGCAAAATGTAGAAGGAGTATGAACTGGCTCCTTTTGGAAAACTTCCTCTACCTATAAGTGCGACACGCATTACACTTGGCACTCCCTAAGGGGACGAAACTCCCTCAGGCCTCTCCCTTGGAGTGTAGATTACTAGAGAAACTCTTACACAAAAAAAACTATCTCCCTCACCTACAAAACCATACTCAACAACTTACAAGACACGCTTCAGCATCTTAAGCAGCAGTGGGAACAGAATCTGGGAGAGTTGGAAGAGGTGCTTGCATCCCCAAGGAGGTGGGAAATCGCATGAGGTTGCGCCTAAGTCAGTTGAAAATACTCCCTAGAAGGGGTGTGGCTAGGTGCCAAGCAAGTTGGCTGCATAGCCGAGCGGCTCAGAAAACGGTAAAGATAACGACCTGAAATCCGCACATGAATCAGGATCAGAGTCGGGGCACACTATCTGACGCGGTCTGAAGGTGACCAATAACAGGTCGTCCGTGATTCGGAGGACACAGAGTGTCGGAACGGCGATGTGGCCTGAGGCCTGGTTGGAGAGGAAAACAAATGGCCGGTGGCAGAGTCTCGGGCAACTGGTGGCCGGTAGAGTGAACGGCCCAACCCCCAAGAAGAAGAGAGCCCAGCAAGAAAGTTGGGTCAGCCGCTGCCACGCACCAGCGGGAAAGGAGAGCGCCAGAAGGATCCGGAGGCAGCAGGCAGAGCAGATGGCACTTCTGGGATGAGGCCCCTGAGGTGTGAGGCCCGAGGAGTGAGCCCTGAGAGGACGGAGCCGGGAGCAGATCGTCCAATGAGTCCCAAGAGGGAGTGAGGGCCTCAATAACGCCCTTGGAGCCCACGGTGTGCAGTGAGGTACATCACAGGTTGAAGAAGGGGCCAGCGGGAGTGAGTCAGGCGGGTCGGTGAAGTGCAGGGCAGTAATGCACCCCGGGTTGTGGCCTGACCAGAGGCAGAGAGCGAAGTGGGGGGTAGTGGCATCACCCCAAGATTAAGGGCCACGACGGGGACGAACAGGTGCAACCAGAAGAACGGCGGCGGAAGCAGCACCACCGAATAGGGCCCGGACGCCGAGCCACCCTAGGCGCAAATTGAGAGGCTAGGGCGGGGGTGGCCCAGGCGGGACAACGCTGCTAGAATAATCAGGCAGAATCCCCCTTAAGTGGGGACTGGGCACTTCTGGGGGCTGATCCAGGGGGCCTAGAGCCCAAGGGGTACTGGCCCCTAAAAGAGCGGAGCAAGCCAGGCACCTGGCTCGAGGAGAGGGTCCAAGGGAGGACCCCTGGAGTGAGACACAGGAGGAGAACCTGCTACGATGGGACGCAATTGGGGCCTGCAGACAGCACAGACAAACAACCTGGACAAATACACTGTGCAGGTGAAGACAGCCGGAATGGAGAGGGACAAACCAGTCTCTATTGGTGGGGGAGTTCCAGAGAGTGGAGATCCTTCCCTTGGAGAGATTATGGAGGCCATACAAGTGCCTAGGAGCAACATTGAGCTGAAAATGGATGCAGTGACAATCAATGTCAACCTATTGTGAGCAGACCTCCGCAAGGTTACAGACAAGGTCACCACAGCAGAGAGCCAAATGAACAGGCTTCAAACAATGACTGAAAGGTTGGAGGATCAGGAGGGGAGGACCCACAGCAACAACATAAGAATAACAGGAGTTCCTGAAGGGGCAAAGAGGCGCAGTACGGAACTGTTTACAGAGGATCTTACCCTGAATAAACTTGGCCCTAAGAGACTGTCTAATTACTTCACCATTGAAAGAGTACATGGAGGCCTTCATTATGACATTTGTCATCCCGCCATCAGGTCACGGGGGCGGCCTAAACCCCGTCGACCCTAATTTGAGTTCCCTGCTGGGCCAGCAGGTGGAAACAGTGTTTTCACCCGCTGGCCCAGCGGGGAACAGGGCCTTAACATTGCAGGCGGCAGCAATGTGGCGGTGCAGGAAGTGCAGCAGCACCCGTCGCGCATTACACTGGCTGTAACTTGGGCAGTAGAATGTGCGATGGGGCTTTGCATGGGGGCCACTACACTGCCTATGCCAGGTGCATGGGCAGTGCAAGGGCCCCCAGGATCCACCCGAGTCCCCAATTCCCCCAGCCTTTCTATGGCGGTGTAAACCGCCATGGAAAGGCTGGCCGATGGGGACTTGTAATCCCCATGGCAGCGCTGCCCTGGTGGATTACAACCGCCGGGACCGCCAGGATGCAGGCTGACGGCAGCCTGGCAATGTCGGCAGTTGGACCGTCACGACTGCAGAGGTCTGACCACCACCGTGACCCTGGTGGTCTGGTGACTACCTGGGTCATAATGACCCCCCCAGAGCGCGGGCCAGGCCGCCTCCTCGAACAGTAATCGCCAGAGTCTTAAATTTCAGGAACTGGGATGCAATTTTACAGATGGCCCGCACGAGGGGCGATCTAAAATGCGTCCAATGGCAGGGATGCCACTTCGAGGAAGTAAAAAGGGCCATCCGGGCCAAGGACATAAAATACATTATTTTTTTCCGGCCTGACTGAAGATAGGACAAGGTGGTAGGTCCTGGCTCTTCCAGTCCCTGGAGGAGGCCTGGTACTGGTTGGAAGGCTGGTGGATGGCGGGACAGGACGGTCCCGGAGCCCAGGAGCGACAAAAGAGGCCAGGGGAATGAGTGGCCCCACGGCAGGCCCCAACGAGGGTCACTTGGGCTGGAGAAGATCATGAGGGGCAACCAAAAGTACGCAAGAGACAAAGGAACTGTTCCCCTCCCACCCAGGGAGGGGAGTCAAGCCGTGCGGGCCCAGGGCTGGACCAAGCTGAGGGGGAGGAGAAAAACTGAGAACGGAGCAGAGAGCCAAGGAACTGGCCCAGGAGATTGCTGGGAGAACAGAGCTCATGCCCACCAACAGACTGGTCGCACATTCATAAATAAGTAGGAAAAGAGAGCATCTGAGTATACAGTGCGGATCATTTGCTTTTGGCATGTTTAGCTCACCACAAATGTGTTTGAAAATTATGGGGCGACAGGAGCTCTGCCAGGTTGAGATGCGGGTAGTGGTGGTCCCATGGGGCAGGGTAGCAGGGTGGGGGGAAGGGGACAGGTGGGAGGGTTGTATTCAGTTGGGTAGGTTACTGAGTTTGAATGTTGGAAGCATGCATTCAAAATGGGGGACTGGTGTAAAAGGGACACCGAGATGGAACCCCTGGGGGTTGGGAACCCAGGGAGGGAGCGGCAAAGAGTTCAGCCCAGGCATTCACAATAGCTACCAGGCCACATAGGGTAATGAGTATTATGTCTTGGAACGTGAATGGGCTGGGAGCAAGATCAAGAGGACAATAGTTATGCAGTACCTCTGCCGGATGGCACTGGATTTCATCCCCTTGCAGAAAACCCACCTCAGAGGGAATCATTATAAGGCCCTAGATAAACTCTGGTATATTCTTGTGTTTCATGAGGGCTACTCGTCTGATGCCAGGGGAACAGGTATTCTTCTTGGGAGGGCACTGCCGTACACGCTTACCCACAAATGGACCGACCACATGGGCCAATTTGCGGCAATCCCAGGACAATAGGAGGGCCTCACGCTCAACATATGCTCAGTATATATCCCCACCGCGCCTACACGGAGCGACCTTGCTGGAAATCAGGACCTTGCTTCTGGAATTGCCGACCGGAGTCCTTATCATGGGGAGGGAGGGGGGACATGAATGCAGTATGTGACCCCGTGGCTGACAGTATGCCCCGCCCCAGGGGAGGGGACGGCTGAGGTCGTTTGTAGATGCGGTGGATATATGGTGGACACTTCACCCACAAGAGAGGGCGTATACATACTATTCCGTCTCCATGGCAGTTTTTCCCTTATAGACCAAATATGCACACACCATATTCATGCTGGCCATTTTGGCGAGGCCCCCCCATGGGGAGTGGTTGATCTCAGACCAGTGTCAGTAACACTGAGGGGACTGATACGAGGTTGTGCACTTGCACCCAGAATTGACACATAGTACCTGAAAGACCAGGACATTGGGAGAAGGTTGGGGGAAGAGACCGACCTTATGTTTAGGGAAAATACAGGATTAGTAGCCTCAAGTTGTGTCCTATAGAAGGCCTTTAAGACATTCTTCCGGGGACAGACTCTGGCGTTGATTGGGGGGAAAGAAAAAGGAGAGAAAGTTACAAATTGAGGTGCTGGAGAGAGAAATAGGGGCACTTGAGGCCCATCTGCCCGGGGAGAGCATAGAGGAGCTATGCCATAAATTGCTGCCTAAGCAGGCAGAACTATGTGACCTGGCTGAAGATAGCGCCCGAAAGTATGCCTTGGCCACTCAGAGAAGGCTGTATGATATTGGAGACAAAGCAAGTAAGCTGCTAGCGTTGCTGGACAGGATAGACCAAGAACAGCGGGGAGTATGCAAGATAGTGAATGACATGGGAGTGACAAGACCGTCTAGTGCAGAAATAGAGGATGCCTTTTCCTCCTACTACAAGCGCTTATACGCCACTCGGTCTCTCATGACAGATGAAGACAGTGACGACTTCCTCAAAGACATGGCCCTCATGTCCCTTACACAGGAACAGCAGGAGACTGGAGGGAGATCCGACGGTGGAGGAGGTTGGAAGGGCGCTCACGACAATATGGGAAGGCTGCGGGCCCAAATGGGCTCCCAGTGGAGCTCTATGGAGGACTGGTAAACAAGGTGAGCCCACACCTCACCGCAGTGTTCCAGGAGGCACGGACAGGCAGGCAACTTCAGGTTTATCAGAGAACAGCAACAATCCTAGTCATACACAAAACGGGAAGACGGTGACGGTGTGCAACTCCTATAGACCTATATCCTTGTTGAATGAGGAGGCAATGGTGTTAGCTAAGGTACTAGCAAATCGGTTGCAGTCAGTGGTCTCCTCTATAGTTCACCCTGATCTGTAGGGCTTTATGCCCCATAGATGCACCCAACTTAATATCCATCGCTTATACGGAGTGCACCATTTGATCCAAACTCCGGGAGGCACCCAGGCAGCCATGATGGCCCTGGATGCCAAGATGCATTCAATAGTCTTGAGTGAAGATACATGTTTGCAACACTTCGGAAGATAGGTTTCGGTCCGAGGTTTTGTGAATGGGTCAAACTGCTCTACCAGAAATCACTGGCGAAAGTGAAAGTAAATGGGATGGCTTCCCGGACCTTAGGGTTACAGAGGGAAGCAAGACAGGGATGTCCGCTTTCCCCAATGCTCTTTGCGTTGGCCCTAGAGCCGCTTGCGGCCTGGATCCCAAAGGACCCCTTAGTCCGGGCATTTCGAGGGGGGGGGGTGTTGGGAAGAGCACATCTCCCTATACGCAGACAATGTGTTACTATATCGCACCACGGACCCAGCCCACTAGATAGATAGACTTCTGCAAATTTTCTGCATCTTTGGAGAATGCTCAGGGTACAGTACAAACTGGGATAAGTCCCTGTTCTACCCCTAGCAGGTGGACCCGCAGCCTACTTCCCCATATCACTATCCCAGTTGCACCCGCTGATTTAAATACCTCAGGATATACATCACGTGAGACCCCAAGAATTCCTCCAGCAGAATTTGGCTCAGCAGCTGGACAGGTTAACAAGGGACACAGGTCACCGGCGACAACTGTTGCTAACACTCGTGGGCAGATCGCCTCTGTATAAGATGATGACCCGGCCCGGCCACTGTATGTATTCCAGAACACACCAGTTTCGATCCCAGCGGAGGTCTTCCGGAAAATCGACCAGGTCCTCAGATCTCTACTATGGGCAGGAGGACTTCCGCGTATAGCGTTGAAGAAGCTCCAGAGGGGGAACTATGAGGGAGGGGCTTGCAATCCCAGAAGCCCGGCTGTACTACTGGGCGACCCAGTTGGCGGTGATCAACAAGTGGGCATTTGCGAGACCTATGGAGTCGGCTTACCGGGTAGAGAAGCAATGAGCACTAGGGGTTACGAGAGGGTTTTATACAGCCAGCTGTGGTTCCGAAACCTGCCGATCCATACCCTGACAGCGGTGCAGGCTTGAAGAGATGCCAATCTTTACCTGGGTGTGGGGGAGACCCCGTCCACGCGTACCCCACTTTGGACCAGTGATCACTTGAACTGACTGCAATGACGGGTTTTTCCAGGTAGGCACTAATAGGGATAGAACACCTGGGTGACATTTGGAGAGACAACACCTTGATACCCTTCAGGGGTCTACAGACCACATTTGAAATGGATATGTCCGAACATTACAGGTATCTGTGGCTGGGCCACGTGCTCTGTATACACCTCCAGGAGGGGGAGCAAATTGGGGACATGACACTGCTGGAGGGCTCACAGAGCCGCTGTCAGAGCAGGCAATCTCGACAATTTATAAGAAACTGACAAATAACTCTCCTGATCCAAATGGGTGGTTAAGTGTGTCATGGGAGGAGGGTGTAGGCTCCATGGATGAAGAGGAATGGGCGGATTACCTTAAAAGCACAGGGAAACTGCGATTTGAACCCGCTTTCGATTGGTGCAGCTTTGGATTGTACATAGGTCATACCTCTCCTGGATGCAGCTGCAGCAGATGAGACAATCCACGGCAGAGTTATGTGTGCAGGGTTGCGGGATGACGGGGACATTCTATCATACTCAATGGGATTGCCTTAGGATACAGCTGTTTTGGAGTGAAGTGGTGAATGAAATGTCGCGGGTCATAGGAGGAACGGCCCCACAGTACCCTAAGTGGTTCCTCCTGTCAGTTCCCGGGGATTATTCATGGAGAAAATATCAACGCACAGGGTTGTATTTGGTAGCAGGGGTGGCTAAGAGGAATGTGGCAAGGCCGTGGGGGGCCTCACACCGACCGGGTGTGGAGGAATGGGTTGCAGACATGTATTGGTGCTGTAGGGCGGAGAGGGTAGTTTACCAAATAATGGGTTGCCCCAAGAAATGGGAGAAGGTATGGGGCCAGTGGAACGCCACCCAGGGCCTGTGAAGGGAGGAGGGGGAAAGAGGACGTGGGTGAGGCCCATAAGGGGGAGAGCGAGACAGGAGCAGTTAGCTTGGGCGAGATGGAGGGAAAAGGAATTGTGGTACAGTTGATCCTTCTTATATCGCTCCATAGAAGGTTTTGTGTTCAGTCGCACTCGTCCAACAGATGTAATTTCATGTCTCTGAAGTGTATACTGTATGTCACATGGTGTTTAATAAAAAGAATAAAAAAAATAAAAAAATAATACTCCATAGGATATACTTACCGTGTACATTTAGATTCCGAATGGGTAGGGCCCTGGACGGCCTGTGTCTCAGGGGATGCGGGCTGGAGGGGACCTCCATACATATTTTTTAGGAATTTTTGGAAATTAGACAGTACTGGTCCAGGGTGCTAGCGTGCCTTAGTAGTCTCCTAAGGTAGGAACTGTCTTTATCAATGAAGAGATGCTTGTTGATTATCTGGGGACCCACGGACCTGGGTAGGTCAGAGAGACTACTGGTAACATGGGGTTACCAGTAGTCTCTGTGTAGACTATGGGGTTCAGCTGAAGTACCAGGATTGCTAGATTGGAAGAGGGACATGGATTGGTGTATGATTGCAGAGAAGGCTATATGAGTCGGGGTACCCATCGAAATGGGGGAAAGTGTGGGGAAGATGGAATGAATACAAGGGAGGGCTGTGTGCCTCGCCCCCTGCAACAACATAAAGCGCCTGCCTGGGATGGACAAAGTGCCACAGAGGAAAACCTCAAAAGACCGGGAATTGGGCTGGGGTCCCTCGGGGATGGGGATGGTGATAGCTACCAAAATCATGTCCTTTTTATGTTGCTCTGTGCCGAGAAAAACTGGTAATGTGCAATGTATGCCTGTCAACCCTTTAATACAAATAATTTTTATTAAAACAAAAAAGAATTGTACCAGTTCCCTAAAAGGTTCCCAACTCATCATGGAGTCACAGGAAAGCCATATGCAAACTAGATTCCCCATGCAGGCTAAAAAGCTAAATAAATATTACTGTGAATGGCACACACATACTAAGGCACACACATTCCTCTGGCCAGAGTGGGGGAACCTTCAACACCAACGCAATAGAACACACAAGGACACACATTCAGACAAAATTTGAAGGGTGGAAAAAGGCCCTCATCCCAATGGTCACACTGACTAACACTGAGCAGAACGGCCACATTCAATTCATTCAGACACCAAATATGGACGGCTCTGAGGGAAATGTACCCTGACTGTCCTGATGTAGGAGGATTGCTGGCAGAGAGTAAGAAGCCTGACTTGCTACACAAAATGGGTAATGATAGGGACGGGGCAGGAGACAGGACAGCCATGGCCAGACATGGGCCCCCAGGTAGCATTCTTTTACAACATCCTCAAAAAGGAGCTGCCCACCAAAATACAAAGTGGGCTGGATAGCGTAGTAGAGTCAGACATCAAACCTTGGCAGGAAATCCAGGCCCACATATTACATTACTATAGAAAGAAACAGGAATAGGAGAGGGAAAATCAGAATCAAGCCCAGAGAGATGCCGCAATGCTGGTCCAAGATAAATTGAAAAAGACCACCCACGAAGGGGCTGCACTGGCTGCAAGTGTGCAAATGGCACCAGTCTTGAAGGTAGCTCCGCCTCAGAACCCTAAAGGATTTCCACTCAATACTCAACGACAGTGGTCAGGGAGGCTGGCAACTGCCAGACCTCACAGAGTGCTACTATTGCCACAGAATGGACCACATGGTGGACGGATGCTACTTAAAGGTGTATCATGAACAGAGAAGGGTAAGCCTAGGCCAGTCCCTGCAAAATCCCCATCTGCAAAACCAAGCCCAGGTCAACCCAAATGCATCCTGTATTCAGTAGACAGGGAACTCATTCCAGCAATGGCCAGGGTCACAGCAGGGAGTGGTGACTGTCTGGGAAGGCAATACCTTTGCACAATCACAAAACACAAATACGTAGTTAGTCAAACTCCCAACGAGAGTTTAAATTCACATACCCACTCCAAAACTAATTTCAACAATTAAGATCAGTGGCGCAACATTAGGAGAGAACCCACACCGTTACTTGCATTCAGGAGAAATTCAGGTCTGCTGTACGTTTTGTCGATCAGGAATCCACACTAGAATCCGCCATTCGGTTGCTTGCAGGGGCCTAGGACCCTCTCTGCTGTTGGTCCCCCAGGGCGGGTTGGCTGGCCAGGCCTCAGGGGGAGGGCAGTCTGATGGGTGGGGGGGGGGGAGAGGGAGACAGCCCAGATCCAGAGCAAAAAAGCCAACACCCAGCTCGCCGCATCCTAGTCCAATTAAGATGGACTTCAAGTCAAAAGGACCACATTCTTCAACAGCAGGCCTCCAGCTAATAGAGGCCCCCTTTCAGTTCCAAAACGATGGGATGTTCCAGTGTTATGATCCAGGTTTCCCACTCACTTGGATTAATAATGTCCCCACAAAACTTCTAAGTCTCTGCACAAGTCAGACAAAGTCCGTAGTACATGCATGAAGTCAGCAGGGAAATTCAATTAGCACCCCAGCTCTTTACCCGTATTGGGAAAATCATGAAGAGTCCCGGTCAGGCATCCGACTCCCATCATAGCAAATACTCGGGCACCTATCCTCTCCCCAAAAGGCTTCCAAACGTTCAAAAGTCTGCTCTGCGGATCATGTCCCTCCAAAACAGCGAGAGTAGTTTGTCCCTGGTCACAGCCCAGGGGCAGCAGGCCTAAAACATTTTGGATCCAAGGAGAGGGCGGGTACCGGGAGGAGAAGGGACTCTGTAAGTGACCATCATAGCCCCATGCATGGTGTACGGATACGCTCACCGTCACGTCTGGTCTGTGGGTCAGATCATATGAGGCCTCCCACACACACCGTCTGGGGATGCAATAGGCCTGATCCCAGTCGTTGCCGCAGCAAAATCATACAGGAGTCACAGAGCACCTCTCCAACCCCCTCCAGCAGTCAAATAACTCACCACTGCATCAAGATCTAGGGAAGTGCCCAGCAGCTCGCAAACTGAAGCCCAAAAAGTAGCCCAATGCGAAGTTTCCAGAAAAGGAGCGTAGATAAAACACCTAGCTCCATTAGGGAGAACCTCATTACATGCCACGTGCAGGGGCTAGAGGGGCATACACGTGTCCTTGGAGCATGATGCGATGCGAACACCTGCAACCCCCTTAATTCCGACAAGCCCCGTTCCTTTCACATCATTCTATGCATGTGTAGGTCAACAGGTTCCACCTGCATCAGTAAAATGCAAACATATTAGGGAAGATAGCTAAGGAATAACCCCACAAAGATCTCCATGGCGGGAGGAGAGGACAAGATGACCCACAAAATAAAACTCAGGCGACCCATGACTAATACACTCACCACTCCCTAAATAGTTGCCACAACTGGAGCCACCTCCGAAATAAATGCACAAGACGTTAGTAAAGAAGAAAGGCATAGAAATCTTCAGAGATTAAAAGACAATGGCCCTCATTACAACCCTGGCGGACATGTTAAGTTGGCGGTAGCACTGCAAACAGGCTGGCGGTAATTACTGCCAAATTATGACAATGGCGGTTTGGCACATGCCAAACCGCCAATGTACCACATCGTCCGCCACGGCGGTAACATCCGCCACGGCAGTAACGACCGCCAGGCTGGAGACAATGGTCTCCAGCCCGGCAGCCGTCACTAGTCCGCCTGCGGGATAATGACCCCGCATACCGCCATGGTTTTCGAGGTTTTTGAACCGCCACGAAAACCATGGCGGTAGGCACTATCAGTGCCAGGGAATTCCTTCTCTGGCACTGATAGTGGTCTCCCCCTCCCCAGAATCCACCCCTAACAGCCACGATCCCCTACCTCCCCCCAAAGGTAGTAGGGACTCCTTCCCCCGACCTCCATGGCCCCCCCAGACATAACTCCCACCACCCACTCATGCATGCACACACCACTCACACACATACATACATGCGGACATACATTCATACATGCACACATACATACACAATACATCTCCCCTACACACAACCCCCGCATACATACACGCACCCACACACCCCCCTCTAAACACTCACACTCACGCCCCCATTCACGCACACACCAAACAACACCCACCCACCTCCCTCCCCTGTCAGACGATCACCTTACCTGCCTCGGTGGTCATCCGGGAGGGAACGGGTTCCATGGGGGCTGCTCCACCCCCAGCACCCCGTCACCAGAACACCACAACGCCGAATACTGAGGCGTAATTCGGTGGGCGGTGTTCTGATGACGTCGCGGTGACAGAGGAGCAACCTCCACTGCACTGCCGACCGCCAGTATGGCTGCTGGCGGCTCTCTGACCAAAAAATGGCAGAGGGTCGCCACCAGTCATAATATGGTTGGCGGAAGACCGCCAACACTGGCGTCTTTGGTCCGGCAGGACCTCAGCGTTCTTCAGTAAAGACCGCCGAGGTCGCGGTCATAATGAGGGCCAATGTCTGTTTTTCTAAGCCAACTTACAAACCACAGCTCTTACCCAACAGGTCTGCAACAAAGCCACAAGTGCACCACAGTTTTATGCAAAGACAGAAACCACGAACAGTTTTTGGACTGTTTTTACGGGCCTTCTACCATGAACTTTCCTACCCAAGCAAGACAGCCCCGGTACCATAGCACTTGACCAGAGCACAACACTCCTGGTACCGCAGCACTTGACCAGAGCAAAGACATCCCCGATTGCCAGAAGACAGCAGATGTTTCCACAGAAAACCATCCCAAGACCTGAAAAATTCCAAAAGTTATGTATTATTATACCCTTCTATACCCTTTGTTTGTTATGGGCGTGGCCGCATCCATCCATAGTGAGAAATATGCCTAGTCAGACAGAGCCTACCTCGACATTGTTACAGTGCTTGCATTGTTGTAGTTAGACCCTCGTTCTTAGGCGAGACTGCTGGTTTAGGGATGACAGCACTTTTGTTTGTAGACGACCAAGCCACTCCTATAACAAGACGCAACTGTCGACCCAACCCTCCCGGCTCCCAAGCAATACCTCACAAGAACTCAGAAAACAAAGGTAATTTCTGGCAGCCTTACGAATGGACTCTAGATTGTAACATCTCAGGGAAGTTGTGGTTGAACGGAAGTTATGCTTTTCTCACGTTAGCAACAAGTCTCAGTCACACTTAGGCAATGAAGAAGATGCAGGAGAGTTTTCAATATATTTATTGAAAAGACTGCAATCTACGATAAAATGCATGAGCTGCAATGATTAGGATAATAAACAGTAAAAGAAGCATAATTGTGAAGATGAGAGTTTTGAATACAAACTGATAATCAGGACCCCAGTGATTATGCTCTCTCCCTTTAAATGTGGTTACTTGAACCACATACACCCAACATTTGGCATACTAGTGCCCCAATGTAAGTACCTAGTATATGGTACCCAGGACACTGGGGTACCAGAGGATCCCCATGGGCTACAGCATGTATTATGCCACCCATGGGGAGCCCATGCAAAGTGTAACTGCAGGCCTGCCATTACAGCCTGCGTGAAAGGGTGCATGCACCCTTTTAACTACAGGTCACTGCACCGGGTCACTGAAAGTCAGCCCTATGGTAGGCCCTCCTAGCCCAGAGGGCAAGGTGCAAGTACCTTTGTGTGTGGTCACCCCTTCATGAGCAGAGGTGATCCCACGAACTCCAGCTCCATTTTCATGGACTTTGTGAGTGCGGGGACGCCATTTTACAGGTGTACTGGACATAGGTCACTACCTATGTCCAGCTACATCATGGTAACTCTGAACCCAGGCATGTTTGGTATCAAACATGTCCAAATCGTACCTCAATAATGTCGCCAGTATTGGAAGAATGATTCCATGCACTCAGGGGGCTCCTTAAAGGACCCCCAGCATTGCTTCCACCAGCCTTCTGGGGCTTCCAGGCAGGCCAAGCTGCTGCCAGACCTCAGACAGGTTTCTGCCCTCCTGCTGCTTGATCAGCTCAAGCCCAGGAAGGCGGAACAAAGGATTTCCTTTGGTAGAGGGGGTTAACACCCTCTCCCTTTGGAAATAGGTGTTACATGCCTTGGGCGGGGTAGCCCCCTAACCACTGGTATGCTTTGAAGGGCACATTTGGTGCCCTCTGTGCATAAACCAGTCTACACCGGTTCAGGGACACCCAGTCTCTGCTCTGGCATGAAACTGGACAATGGAAAGGGGAGTGACCACTTTCCTGTCCATCACCACCTCAGGGGTGGTGCCCAGAGCTACTCCAGAGGGTCCCTGGGTTCTGCCATCTTGAATCCAAGGTGAGCAGGGGCCTCTGAGAGCATCTGAGTGGCCAGGTCAGGCAGATGACATCAGAGCCCCCTCCAGATAGGTGGTCATCTGGCTAGGTGACCAGTCCCCCTTTCAGGGCTATTTAGGGTGTCTGTGTTTGGTGGGTCCTCAGATTCGGCTTTCAAGATTCCAGCAGGACTCCTCTGCAACCTCTTCAACTTCTAGCCACTGGAACTGCGACTGCACCCACCAGGAACCGACAATTTGCATCAACAACGAAGACTATGCTTGCAACGTTGTTTTCACAGCTCCTTCCAGCTTCTGCAACATTTCTCCGTCCAGCTTCTGCAACCTCTGAGAGCGGAAAGTCTTCAGTCTGCACGAGATGGAAGAAGAAATCTCCCCAGAAGTGAAGGAGTCACTCCCCTGCATCTGCAGGCACTAACTGCAACAACGACTGGCTGCTTGGATTTCCTCTCATCCTTAGCTGCGTGGATCCTGCATCACGGGTGGTGGTCCAGATTAGTCCTCTTGGTCTTCTGTGCCAACTGTCCAACTTTGGTGGAGATAAAACCTTGCCTTCCCAAGCAGGACAGTACCCCTGTACACAATCTCTCTTGCAGCTACCAAGGCTTTTTGGCTTCTCCTCCAAGGGATCTTCGGGCTCCGTGTAGTCCTTGCCCCCAGCACTCCCTCCTGTGACCACAGCCCTCTGTGTGCTTCTCCTGCGGCGTGGGACCCTTCTCCAGTTGTGCTGCACGGGCTCCTCTGTGACTCCTAGTTCCTCTTCCAATGGGTCTCCTGCGGGGGCTGCCTTTTCTTCTGTGACTCTCTGCCTGGCTGAGGCCCCCTCCCCTCCCAGATCTTCCCCCGTAGGTTGAGTCCTCCTGGACCTGGCTGGTCCCCGGCAGCTCCACTGCGACTCCTGCCTTTCCCAAGGATTGTTGGTGGCTTTTCCACACTACTGACCGACTGCAATCATCCATCCGACCTGGGACATTGACTGCATCCTCCAGGAACTCTTCAACGACTCCAGGCCTGCATTGCTGACTGTCTTTGTCCTACCAATGACTAACTCCTGCAACCACAGGTGGGTGGGTGGTGGCTCCTGCCCCCACTGGACTCTTCTATGACTTCTGGACTTGGCCCCCTTCTTCCACAGGTCTTCCTCTTAAGGAATCCACCACAAGTTCCTTGCAGTCTTGTCTCTGTGTTACATTATATTATTTTTCTTCCTTTTGGGTGATTTGGGGAAAATCCAGTAACTTACTCGTTTCTTCCTGGTCACTGGGGCCACTGTGGTGCTTACCTTTGGGGTTTCCTAGTTCCTCCAGCTCCCCTCTACACATCGCACTTACCTAAGTGGGGGTCCTGCATTCCATTTTTTTTAGTATATGGTTTTGGCTCCCCCTAGGGTCACTATTGCTATTTGCTATTGCACGGTTTTCTATCACTCCTTATGCCCATTACTGATCACTAGTGTACATATCTAGTGTGTTACTTACCTCCTTCTGGAGGGTTGCCTCTCTAGTACTTTTTGGTAATTGTGTCACTAAAATAAAGTACCTTTATTTTTGTAACACAGAGGGCCTCATTACGACTTCGGCGGTCTTCAGAGAACACAGTGTATCTGTCCGCTTGCCCAGCGGAAAACTCACCACAACATTGACGCCGGCTCATAATTGAGCTGGCGGCAATGTTGTGGTGCGTCGGGTACGTTAGCACCCGTCGAGCATTTCAATGCCCATAATTCGGGCAGTGCAATGCGTGACAGGGCTGTCCATGGGGGCCCCTGCAATGTCCATGCTGAGGTGAGACCGCCATGCAAAGGCTAGGGATTGCGACTGCCGAAACCGCCAGCCTGTCGACAGGCAGCAACCTAGCGGTACCGGCGGTCGGAGCATGGCCAATTAGCCACAGTGATAATAGAGACTGTCACACTTGTAATGAGGGACTGAGTGTTTTCTTTCATGTGTGTAAGTGCTGTGTGACTACAGTGGTATTGCATGAGCTTTGCATGTCTCCTAGATAAGCCATCGCTGCTCATCCACAGCTACCTCTAGAGAGCCTGGCTTCTAGACACTGCCTACACTACACTAATAGGGGATACCTGGACCTGGTATAAGGTGTAAGTACCTTAGGTACCCACCACATACCAGGCCAGCTTTCTACACCCTGCAATCCTTGTTACCTTGGAATGAGGTCTCTAGATAAGACTGCAGCGTAGATGGCATCTGGAAGGAATCCGTCTAATGACCTTGTCCGTGTGAGCTGTATTTATACAGATCATGTAGGACCCCGGAGACCGGTATGTTCCCTAGTAGCACTTATATAAACCATCCCCAACAAGTGTACATTATGTTCCTATCACACGTAAGTGAGAAAGGGACATGATGCTAATACCTACTTACATCACTGATCATGCCACCTTCACAGAGTGGCACTGATAATGCAAATCAAAACATTCCTATAACTATAAACAATGGCAACCATCTTCTAAGAAATAATGGAATAAAACAGACAAAGCTAAATAGGTTAAAAGTCACTAGGTGATGGGGGCACAGGCCTGCAAGCAAAAGCGCTAAGCTAAACTCCTGAGTCCCAATAAAAAACTAAATTGGATTCACCACACCCTCCCCATTGCTAAATCAAGGATGCTAACTTGCTATTGAGGGTGCAGGAGTCCAAGTTAAAATGCTCTGAGCTAAAATGTCTAAAATCTAATTAAGAACTAGGCTTAAAATTTACAAAGAGATAATATGTCAATCATGACAAGTACAGCAGGCCAAATGCGGATCGAATTATTAAGGCAATTTGGCATTATACTTTTAATAAGGCCAATGGTCAAATCATTCAACAATAATCATGGTCTACTTAGAAGCTGTGTCTGGAGGACAGCCTGGAGAGGATACATGAAAGAAGGAAAAACCTCAAACCGGTTCTGAGAATGCAGTCAGAAGTCTTCTTCGACTGTATAAAAGTGAGAGTTGTTGACACAAGTGTTTGTCCAGTTCCAGATCTCTTTCACCAAGGAAGGGGGTGCTCATGTGACTGCTGCGCAACCGGAGCTCCCTGACAGCTAGCTTCTCAGATGTGAAGGAACATCACCTGGTGTCTGTTGTGGAAGAAAGAACAGTCTCCCTTTCCCTAAGGACCTTGAAGGTAACATGCCTGCTTAGAGAGAGAAAGTGTGTGCTAACCACGCAGGAGGTATGTTTATCTACTGCAAGCTGGAAACACATTACCCTGGAGCTTCCCACCCAGAGAGATTCAGGAGAATGACCTGCATGCTCCTGAATCTCTCCCACTGAGCGGCCTACACCTCAGCACTGTCTTGAAGTTGTGCCTGTAAAAATAGTGCACTCCAATCCTGAAATTTTGCCCAAGGTGACAAGGTCAATGTGAAGTTCCAAAGTTTTGCTTACGCAGCCTGTGCTGCTGCAACAGCCTGAAGTGTGCCTGAGCAGACTGGGTCGCTGTGACAACTGACCAAACCTGGGCAGAATGTGCCATCAACCCAGAGCCATGACTTGAGCTGGGGTCGTAGTTCCTGTAGATGGGTGCACTGATGCAGTCCCATGATCTCCGACCCCACAGCTCACTATTTGACTCACTCAAAGCCCAGAAATGAGCTGGTGACCAACAGGAGTCCAGCGATGATGTTGGAGCCTGCACACTTGCACAGACTCTGGGTGGCGTCTACTGCTGCTGCTCCCAGTGAATTTGACCTGAGTGCTCGAGCATTCACAGGTGATGCATCTACTCCAGGAAGAAGGAGTGACATCCAGGCATGTAGTGTGTGTCCCTGTTCTGGACAGTACTTTGACAAAGGTCTGCAGTGTGAGCGTTTTAAGAGTAATTGAGGACACAAACCCTACAAAGGGTGAGAGCACTACTCGCCACTGCTAACAGTCAGAATCAAATGTGTAAGTGGTTATACTTGGCTCAGTTTGCAGAACCATAATAAGATGGACCACTGGACATCTGAGGCAAAAGAGTCTATCTCCCACAACAGAGACCCAGTAGCCTCTGACTGCCTTGTAGCCTCCCGAACAGGGTCTGACAGGGACAATGTTCAAGTTAGGGTTTGAATGCAGTCTGGGAGCCATGGGGGTGACATTGTTAACAACTGGCAGACAAATGCTTGCCTTAGAGGATGATAAATAATTTCAATGGGCCGCATCCTAGTAGCAGGCTCCCCAGTTTACGAGCACCTGTAGGCATATAAATTGATCAGGGTTGAAATTAGAAATACCTCAGGAGCCTAGGTACTCCCGTTTGTGGGGCATTAGGTTCAGAACCAGTTGTTTTTTTTCTTGGGCATTTAATGAAGACATTTCCAGGAAGAAGCTTTCAGATATTTGACTATGCTCCTGTGCCTAATATCATGAAGACAAATTTCAGAAGTTCCGGAATTGGATCTCTCAGACAGAAAGTTTACTCCTGAAAAAGAACGTTTACGGTGGCCTGGAGAACAAAATATATTACTCACATTTTTTTGCAGAGAAACGTTTGTAAGTTTACAAAGCCATGACAAGAGAGATTAATCTGGTGAGTGATAAGCAATTTATGATTTCCATAGGAAAATCTTTTGACCCGGTCTCTTCTAAAACACTAGCAATATGGATCAAATGAGCCATGCATAAGGTTGGCATAAATATATCAAGTCAATGGTAATTGCATCTCCTAAATGCCCAAGTTGCATTTAGCAAATGCATGGTACATCACAAAAGGAATCGCAAATAGGAAATCCCTAATTGTGATTTCCTATTCTGGGATTCGCAACTAGTGATTTCTATAGGGTAGAAATTGCAATTTGCGATTCTTTAAAGGGCTCTGTAAAAAAAGAAAAGCCCAGTTTGTATTTCTAAATAGCGAATCAGACCATTAAGAAATGCAAACTGGCTTCATACAACTGGCCCAAAATGTATAGGATAGATTTATCAAGACTTTGCAATACAGTGACGCAACGTGGCACAAAGTTCGTATATGGCATTTCCCTTCCAGTGCAAAACTTTGTACCTGAAAGTGCCTTTTGGGGTGCAAATAGTGCTTTGCACTCCCTTGTATCAAGAGAATGTTGCATGGGTGATACTTATGGGTTCCAGCACTACCACCCATAGTTTATGATGCAAGCCCTAGCTACTAAAATTGTTAGGGCTTCAAGTAAACAATAACCCCTCCTTGAGTCCTATAGGCATGCACGAAGAAGGGGAACTGTTTTTATTTCTCCTAACATTTCACATTTTGAATGTGTGCTGCATTGTATAGCACACACCTCAGGTGGGAAATGTTTTAACGTCTGTCAAAGGTGTAGCATTTGGTACTGGCATGGTCTATTACCAATTTAAAAAACTATGCTAGACAGCAGGCACAGATCTTTGCACTATGGTGCAAACTTATGTGCCCAGCATTAGGGGGGGCCTTAAAGACCATCAACACAGGGTCAGACAGCAGCAGTAAGCCATATTTACTAAAGATGGCTTTGCTCTGCTTTCCTCCCCCTGCACAGCAAAGACCAGCATCTTTGCTTCTGCACTGCGTTGGGCAGTATTTTTTTTTTTATCTGCCTCGATGCGTAGAATATGTGCCTATTTTAAAAGGTCCCTGGAAGGTTAATTGTGAGGCGAAGTTCACAGTTAGTCAATGGCAGTCCTCTGAGAGTAGTACATGATGCACACATTTCTTATTCACCATCTAGTGTAGTTGGGGCACCACTTGGGTAAATGATTTCATCTAACAGATATAGTCCGCAGTATGTAAAAAAGTATGCGAAATTCACATAATTTTTGGTCTAATTTCATTACATTTCAGGAAATAAAGCGCAATTACACATAATGTAAAACATGCATTTGAAGTTATATTATACAGCAACATGCCATGCTTGTATGCTTGTCGTTCAGAGTGTCCATGGGCTTGTGCTAAATTTTCGCAGGAAACCGACAGTAATCACACAATATGGTGTAATTTTGTTAATTTCATGCAACAAGTTTACAGCAAAATTGTGCAACATTATACTGGTGGAACAGAAACTTCAGCCAGGACCTTGTTATAGAACATTATGGAGGAAAACAAGGGCGTAATCTTGGGAGAAGTGTGTCGGAGAGAGTTCTTGTATTATGCAACCGGAAATGTAATAAGAGTAAGCATAAGCAGATTGGTTGTCCTTTCAAGAGATTCGTAATACGAATTAAAAAAAAAATGTAAACATATGCAGCGCCAGGAAGGCAACTAAGTTGAAATGGTGGTACCAAAGGGGATGAATATTACTGTGATATTAGCAGAGTTAATATCTACCGTTTCCACACCCTGTTCTGAGACACCAAGCAGCCAGGTCCAGAGCTTGGAGTCTGGGTTCTCGCTGGAGAATGCAAAACAATAGGTAATAAAAAAAAAGAAAAGAAGAACATGAAAAGGCCCAGCTATCTGGCTGCAAATGGGCTCAGAAACACGAGCAGGATTCTTTGACTGAGGATGACCTACCCGACGACAGCCCAGCCAGTCCGGGCTACTGCAGCTGACAGAGAGGGCTAAGGCCCCCCCCCCCTCCGCAAAGAACATGGAAGGCCCCCCTCTGGACACACTCAGGCCAGGTGCTGTGCTGAGGAGCCCCCCCTGGAGCTCAGGGGCCCACTGCACCGCAGGAGTTGTGGGAGCCTTTGTTACCCCACTGGGGCATTGTGTGCCTGTCTTAAGGTACCTATCCTTTCATCAACTGCATCCACTGGTGTAGCATCGTTTGAGATGACTGATCCCTGCTTTGCCAGGCCTTTCCAAAGACTGGCGATTGTCTACCTTTGAATGTTCACAGAAAAATAAATCAGGAGGCGGAAAGGTTGGTTCTTATTTAGGCTTTCAGGTTTGGGAGGTGTCAAGTGGTTTTCCCTATCCAGTAAACGCATTTGTTTTGTATAGTAGGGGATTGCTGTGCACGCATGAGACAAAGCCTTTTGAAGTAAACAAGGAAGACGGACAAAGAGATAATGTTGGTGTTTGATATTGCATGCCAAGTGCTTAGGAAAAGGCGACTGTACACTCAGCTAAGGCTTGGTCTCCTGTGATTTCAACTTGCTCAACAACAAAAAAAGTGAGTATGGACGACTGCAACAGGATGCTTTGCTACCTATTGCTACAAGACACCTCTTAGCTTTCCTTGAGGCACTTTAAAACTCTGTGGATTAGAAACTACTTTCAAGCTTGGTGTCCAGCTTCCATCACAGTGGTTCGTAGTTACTGTGCAGAAAGAAGCAGGAGAAACCTAAAGAAATGTAACACCAGGAGCAAGCACCAAATGAGTAAAGATCATGGTCGGAAAATTGTCTGTAGTTAGTCAATTGTAGGCTCTTCAGAATTTGTCCGCACTACAAGAGGCCTTTGTAAAATGTAACTGTTTGCGATTTCTATGAATGACGTAAGGCTTCGGCCAGACAGCCAACTGTGGAACGAGGAGGATGTGGAACCTGCGCCATTTGTAAAAGTGATATGTAATTTTTGCTTCAGCTATTGCGAGAAGAAATATTGCACACTCGGCTTTGATGCTAAGGTTAGATACAATAATAGTCTAAATTATTTTACAACAACCACTTAGTAAAAGAAGTCCACGCAATTTCTTTTAAACTAAAGTTTAATCAGTTTTTAAAGACACACAATTAGAAAAACATATATCATAAGTAAGATATAAACACCTTTAAAACATAGCAGGAAGCTACCAACGCAGCACTGCTTATGACACAGACTAGAAATGAGTGATTATAAAAATATCACATCACAGTGTAACTAAAACAGTGGCATTTTAATGGATCATACACCAATTCCTAGTTATGGATCTGTTGAAAAATAACACTTTTCAAAAAATATAATCTGGAGTAATAAAAATGAAATTCAGACTGCATTTTATTTTTAGGCAGGGAAGGCAAATCTGGGAACACTATAAAACACCCACTGTGAATGCAGAACAACGGCAGAGCAGAGGATTAGGAAGATCCGAGTTTTGAAATGAGGGACCTTTAAAATAGAATTATTACTCTGGTTAAATCAACTGATTCAGCTAAACCTACATCAATGAACAGAGAGCACACTCGGGATCTGGCTCTAAAGGAGGAAATAGCCACCAATTGTTTACTTGCAAGGGACCCACGAAAACCATGAAGAATTCAAGATTCACCAGATTTAAATTAAATCTCAACTCGTGATAGCGTTCAGCTGAAAATGAAAACAGATCTGCCACTTCGCTTCAAATCAGTACATTTAGAAATATGTGCACTTACACTTACGCAGTCACATATACCTATCATCACACTGCAGTTTGATTGTTCTACTTTCACATTTTAAATTTGCAATTAGCAGCTCAGTTTGTAACTTAAACATTGGTAATTAGCTAACGCCTGACAAAGGTGGACTAACCCATAGGGAAACTCTGATTTTATCCAGACAAGCTACTGCTGCTAAAAGGAAAGCCTGTCTTCAATGTGAATTACACCTTCCCAGCACTACTCACCTTTCAGAGATGTCTAGCCTTGCAGAAAATCTTCCAACCTCTCCCGGTGGTGTTCATGACAAGAGTTCTGAGTTTAAGTTCGGGCATACTGGAAATTCCTCCAATCTGTTAAGGAAGTGCTAAATTCAGGGGAGCTAGACGGACGTTTCAGTGGAGGGAGTTCCACTGCTGGGTTCTCCTCTGGAGCTAGCACATCTCCAAATAAGAAGGGTTTAATTTTGAAACCCAACTTTAAATCAGGCCCTAGTTCTACAAAGAGAATATCTATTTTGACTGCATTCTTACAGTAACTGTCACAACATGTAAACAAGTATTATTTCTTTCTGTTTCACAACTCACATTCCAATTGTGTAGAAACTGGTGTTGCATACAATAGCAATGTGTGGACAAAACAGGAAAGGTATGTGGTTGGACGCTGGGTGTGTCGGGGGTTCCTCAGACATATGACTATCAATGATCATCTATATATCTATGACATGATAAATGCAACACAAATATTTGCTATGCATGGCAGTGTTATATTATAATCAGGATACCTCATTTTGAGGTATGCAGTTCCAGGAAAGTATAATTGAGAGCTACTTAGTGATCATCTATCACTTACATATTGATCACTATTATTCTTCCTTCTGATTTTCGCCTTGCTGTCAAAGATCTTTGAACACTTAATTTTATATGACCTCATGAGATGCTGGCTCATATGATCCATTGTACACGTCATTTCCACCATTTAACAGGACGGTCATGGTGTACCAGAGCAGGGAATCACCGAGCTCTATCTGTTGCCTGATGGACATTTGATCCCCGGGCGTCATGGCATCCATGAGGAAAGTTGCCAAAGATCCTGAACATGAGCAAGAAGCTCTGGACAACTGCACCTACCCCGACTCTGAGCAGCCAAAAAAGTCACCTACTCAAGAACCTAAAAACAAGATGCAACCCCCAAATCAGGACTCACCCAAAAACTGCAAGGAGAAAATTGGAGTGAGTTTCTTGAACAATACAACAAAATAATTCCTAGGAGACATGGTGCAGCTAAAGCAGCCTCGGTAGATCATTTAATTCCCTGCCCATTTTCGTTTTTCTTTTCTTTAACTGTTGTTTCCTCAGCATGTTTTGCTGGTAATAATTGTGTATTCTGAATAAGTCTTTCTTTATAAATTCACGTACCATTTTACCCTATTTATACCCCCCTTTCTTGTGCCTGATGTTGTGAGGAGTCCCAAAGAACCCTTTCATTAACATTTTCCCTTTGGTATTTTTGACTGGAAAGGTCTGGAGTAAAGACTGTTTCCATAATTTATGCAGGGACAGGGAAGACGACCCACGTTACACCTATCCTATCTTGCGACAATTAGTTTATTTAGATTTGGTTGACTTATGCTTTCATGATGCTCCTGACACTGGTGTCATTTATTACATGCTCCATCGACTTTTCGCATGACAATAGGGAGCAGGAGTACAGAAAAGTATGTATTTAACTTTGCATTATGGGGAATCATATGAGTTATGTCATTTTTTCAGTACAAAATTGTGTGTAATATTTTAATCTGTAAACGTGTTTAAATACAAATATGGTTGTCCAACACATTGGTCAGCAGTGCAAATAATTGCCTCGAGAATGCAAACCACCCAGGAGAGGACGGGCGCAGCCATGTGAACAACTGCCAAACAACAGAATGCCGGGGAAATCCAGAATCGGGCTAAGGAGACCTAGACATTTATAGTGGGGCTGGGAGACAATGCTGAGGTTAAAGGGGGGGGGGGGCGGGGGGGGGGGGGGGGGCGGGGGAGACTTCCCCTTGAGACAACAGCCAAGCAGGCCACCTCATAGATTTGAAGACTAAATTGTCCCACTAATTTATGTTACAGCTGTATGAAATCAATCTCCTGGGTGAAGCTTTTACAAAGGAAGAAACAGGAACGTAGCAAAGCACAACGGGTTCAGCTGTGAATGACAAGTTAAACAATGTTGGCTTGCGGAAGGATAAATAATCTGCTCAGAGTAAACACTAAAACGAAAAAATTGGAACTGAAGACATAGAATACAGAAATTCTGCCTGAGAGAACCCAGATATTCTGCCTAAGACAGAATTCAGAAGTGCAACGTGAGAGAGAAGCCAGAAGTTCACCCTAAGAGACATGAAATGAAGGACAAAAGAGGTGCAGCCTATGATCGAGAACCCAGAAGTGAAGCCATGAAATAAGCCACAGAAAGTAAATATTGACTCTTAAGTGAAGAGGAAGAATCCTGAGATGAATACCAAAAAAGTGGAACACTCAGATTAGTGCTTCTGAGTCAGAATTCTGCAGGGTGAGACATGGGAAAGGAGCCCAGCCCTTTTAGGATAATATATCATCTATCTCAAATACTGAAGTAATGCAAGCACCCAAAGAGCCACCAAGTATTGTCCCCAGAAAGTATGTTCTAGAAAGTACAGGTTTAAACCCAAATCCCCTAACAGACAATTCAAGAGAAAACACAAATGGTTTCCATCATTATGATTTCAATAATTACACATTCTCAAAAAAATATGAAGAAGGATTTGCTGACCCTTATTTTCAAACACATATTCTTATAAATTGAACTACTGAAACTGGTATTGAGCCCAATAATGGAATGCTTGTTTCAGACAGAAAATGATGTTCAAACCCGAATGGAATAAAATAAGCATGGATTGAAAAACAAATTATAAAATTTAATTTATCGTGGAATAATGTAATTGTTTGACGCATATGCCTTTTCATTAGATCTTCAGAGCAACCCTCCTCTTTTACATCTTCACAAAGACAGCACAATAACACAATGACATGATCTCTTTGGCACAGTAACTTGAACTCTTTGGTCTAAGAAAGAAGTAAGAGACACTGTGACATATTTGCATCCTGTTGTGCAGTTCACCTTCTACTGTTGTATCATGTGTCTATAGAAATTCATTAATAAGGCATTGGACTGATAATCATGACATTGTCAAACTGTGTTATAAATATGTGTAGCAGATTGCCACCTCTGGAAATTATCTTAAGTTTTTTATTTCCAATCCTATCTCTGAGTTTACAGAAGTAAAGTCTCTAGATCCCTACTGGACAGCTTGCCATCCAAGACTGTGAAGCATTAGCTAAGCCAACCAGAGGAGAAGCCCTGCTAAAGGAATTAATAAAAAGGCTTTTGCTGCACTCCGACTATCAAACCTGAGTCAGACAGAAAACAACTGCCTAATTTCCACTCACTTGGTAACCTTCCGTATCCTTCAAACTGGTGAAACAGTCTTAAATCAGCTCCTCGCAATTAGTAAGCATAACACTATCCTAAAGAACATGAAGTCAGGCTTTAAATTAGATCATACTTTATAAATAGATATGTCAGACAAAGGTGAGCTGAGATTAACAGTTACTAGAGCACTGAAGTCATTGGATCTGCTGCTTAACGTGGCTGACAAGTCCATTCTCTAATGCTTTGACCAATAGACTATTCACTCGTTTACAGTTTTTCTGCCTCCATTCTGTTTCAAGGATCAACAAATCAGGTGTGGTGTTCTACAGGGCTCTGCGCAGTCAACATTACTATTTAATGACATGTTACCACTGATGTGATTATCATCATTGTTTTGGGATATAGTTTTATAACCACGGAGCTAACATCTACGTGATTCTTATGTTAAATCATGAAAATGGAGAGCAAACAAAGATCTTCCCATTCTGCCAAATAGCGGAGAATGAATGGATGTGGAAAATCAGTTAAAATATAGTCGAAAAATAATAGGATTATGGTAGCTGGCAAATATTCTTCTGGATGGTCTAAAGAATTGTAGATGGCCACACTGGGCTAAGGGCATGAACTGCCTTCTCTCATAAGGAAGTTGAGTTTGTCTGGATCGGTACCTGACCATGAAAACCCAGATTATAAAGTTAGTTCTCCCATCTGAGGACAGGTGCTTGTTACTATTTCTTTCTTAACTTTCAATCATTGCATTCAAGTGGCGCTGACTTCAGTTCTGTCACAAACACATTACTGTCTATCTGTGGGCTCTAGACTACCTACTGTTATGACTCTGAAGACTAAGACTACAAAATGCAGCAACCCAAATTTTGTTGCATGTGAGGAAGAGATTACCACATTTCCCCAGCCAAGCTATTTCTTCTCTGTTTAGCAGTGCAAAACCTAAGTATGTTTATGTCCCACTGTACTGTCCACAAGGCACTTTACAGAAAGGTAGCAAAATATATTTCCGAAAAATCGACATGGTACATTCTGAGAAGAGTTCTAGGAATATTGTTCTTGGAGTTAAACGAATGTTCAGTGGATATGCATGTGTCAAATATTACTTCTTGGGCTGGGCCACAAAGATCTAGAATTGCCCAATACTACAGAACTAGCCAACATGTCCTTACCCTGCAGTGAAGGTTATTAAAGTACTGGTGTGGTCTCTGTAGTACCAACAGACATGAGGCTACTATCAAAGGATTAATCATTGATCAAAAACACAAACAAGATATTAGATTGAGCTACTATAATCACAGTAAAATAATGCTCTTTTCTTTATTCCTTCTCGTAATGACTCTTTGTTAAAGGGGAAAAAACTTTAGAGAAAATATGCTGTGCCTATACTTTCTATTTAATTTTTCAGGTTGACCTTTACTCAGTTTGTCCTACGTTTTATAAACTCCCTTTGCAACAGTCTTTAGGCACAGTCTGCAGGCCTAGTTCAGATCAAAAGATCCAATGTAAAAATCTGCCTTTTCTACTACTTTCCACCAGCAAAAGTAAGTACCTAAAATCCTACCCATCCTGCTGATTTAAACCTAGTAAACTTTAATCTCAACTCCTCCCCCGCCCCTGCCTCACTCATACTTCATAGACATACATACTGTATTACTGCAAAAAGGTTCGACCAAAAGAACATAACTTTTATTGTTAACTAAAGTGTTTGGAAAAGAAGCTTAATAGTTTAAACTGTAGTACAAATAAAAGGAGCACTGGTAGTAGAAGTCATATATCCAAATTAACTGCTGTTTAAATAGTATGAGTAGTAGTTAAAGTGTAAGGTGTATTACTCGTGATTGAATTACAGTAGACTGTAACAATACTGGTCGCAGAAAGGATACTACCAGTAGAAATACAAACAGTGGAATCAACAGTACTGGTAGGACCTATAGTATTAAGACTAGGAATATTATTAGCTGTTTTAATGATTGTAATAGTAGTACCAGTTACAGAGGAACTTGGACTAACATATGCTACAAGTATCATTAATAGTAGCGACACTAGTAGTACAGTATTACTACTATTACTACCACTTCTCATGCTTATACCTCCTACCACAATACTTAGTACTAGTTTTGCTAATAGAATGGACCCTAAAGATACTATAGTTAATACTATCAACATTAGTGCTGCTACTACTAGAAGTAATACTTCTATTACTATTTTTAATGTATCCCTATTATTCCTAGTGTTGCAACCACTAGTAGCCAAGTGAGAAACTGACTAGTTAAAACAGAAATGTTAATATTTTTATGAATTAAGGACATCACATGTATTTTATGAGTCTGTTTTTGTGTAAAAAGTATTCCACACTGATTTTACCATTCAAAGATTAAACATGAAACTCAAATGTTTATAACAGAAACATTGATCATTTATTTTAAATAAATACAATAATATCTACAGTGTTTTGAAAAGTATACCAGATCGATACTTTTAAAAATATAATTAAAGAAAGAACTTTCTAGTTTCAAAGACAGAGCGATCGTCCCTATTCCCCCACCCCCCAAAAAACTGTTTTTGTTATTTTTGTTATGCTCATAAGCACTCAGTCCAACACCTTTTTTCAGTACTTGGACCACTGAGTGGGATTCTGCTCAATACTGCATTTATGTCAGGACATGTTTGAGTAGAGAAACAATGTTTCTTTGACGTGAAATCATGTTCTTCCTCGTACTACAATTCTTGAAGGGTTTGTCCAATGCATGTATTTCCTTAACCATTTCAGGCCCAATTCACATGCTTGTCTGTGTTCACAAAAAAGTCACCTACAGACATAAATGGAGAGATCCCAATTCACTGAATCAGAAACTGCAGACCTTTACACCCGAAGGGCACCTATAGCTGCAGGAAATCAACAAGTGTGTTGGTTGTGTCGAGCACCAGGATTAGGAATATGAGCAAATCGTGGGTGTTCCCAGATCTGGTTAGAGTGGTTATCTTAGGAAAGGAATGAAGACTCAAAAAGTTGTAACTCTGTAGTTACTCACACACTTTATCAATTGTTAGGCTAATAGGATTAAGTACCTCAGGTTTGTACCAACAATGGATGGGCTAAGTGTGTTAATTCCTTGGGCAGAACAACCAAAGGTCCTCAAAATGTTCCTTGTGTGTCACAGGAATAAGAGATTGCTTCACAAGGAAACAAATTTTCCCTGTGGAGAAAAAACAGAAAATGCACGTGCATACGTTGGTAGATTGTACATTGAAAGTCTGCTGGTTTAGGGTTGTCCATGCACATTGAAATATCAGATATGAAGAGATTTTTAGGCACAGTCTTGGGGGTTTTGTAAATCTTCTGATGTGCAGAAACTGATGCAAACTGCAGGAGAAAATCTGGGATTTCTAGATGTCAGGCTGGTTGTTTTCAAATGAGGCCCCTAAAATTATCTAGGCAGAACATGCACACAAAAGAGGAAGAGATGTAGGGAGTTGTTGGCCGCACTGTGCAATGCATGCCACCACAGCAGCCTGGACATCACAAATGTGGTTTCAAGGTAAGTGGAAATTCCAACTGCATACTGGGGAAGTTACACTGGACTTTTTTCTGCTACATGTTCTTATATTAAATAAAGGCAGGGTGTGTTATCGAAATGTTGAATGATTAGGAATACAATATCCTAATTTACTGAAACCAAATGTTTAAGGGAACACTCTTATTGTCATTCCCTCATAGTGAAATATACAGGAATGACTTATAAAAGCACACCTATTCCATTTTAGTGGCCTTTGGTCACAGTATCAATCAATCAATCAATCAATCAATCAGTCGCATTTATAAAGCGCGCTACTCACCCGTAAGGGTCTCAAGGCGCTGTGGGGGGGGGAGGGTCAATGCTCGAAGAGCCAGGTCTTGAGCTGCCGTCTGAAGTGAAGGTGGTCTTGTATGGCGCGAAGGTGGCTGGGAAGGGAGTTCCAGGTCTTCGCTGCTAGGTAAGAGAAGGACCTGCCTCCGGCAGTGGCTTTGCGAATGCGTGGTACGGCTGCCAGGGCTTGTCCGGTCGAGCGTAGGGTGCAAGGAGGAGTGTAGAAGGAGATGCGGTGGTTGATGAGTTCTGGTCCGCGGTTGTGCAGGGCTTTGTGTGCGTGGGTGAGGAGTCTGAAGGTTATCCTCTTGTTGACTGGGAGCCAGTGGAGTTTCCTCAGGTGTCCGGAGATGTGGTTGTGGCGGGGTATGTTCAGGATAAGTCGTGCAGCAGCGTTCTGGATTCGTTGAAGTTTCCTCTGTAGCTTGATGGTGATGCCGGCGTACAGAGCGTTCCCATAGTCCAAGCGACTGGTGACGAGGGCGTGGGTGACGGTCTTCCTGGTGTCGGTGGGGATCCAGCGGAAGATCTTGCGGAGCATGCGGAGGGTGTTGAAGCATGCTGAGGTCACCGAGTTGACCTGTCTGGTCATGGAGAGGGAAGAGTCCAGGATGAAACCGAGGTTGCGTGCGTGGTCGGTGGGTTGGGGAGTGCTGCCTAGGGCAGGAGGCCACCAGGAGTCGTCCCAGGCGGTAGGTGTAGGGCCGAGGATGAGGACCTCCGTTTTCTCTGTATTCAGTTTAAGCCGGCTGTCTGTCATCCAGTTCGCTACTTCCTTCATGCCTTCGTGTAGTCTGGTTCTTGCTGAGGTGGGGTCGTTGGTGAGGGATAGGATGAGCTGGGTGTCGTCTGCGTAGGATATGAGGTTGAGTCCGTGTTTGCGTGCGATGTTCGCCAGGGGGGTCATGTAGATGTTGAAGAGGGTGGGGCTGAGGGAGGATCCCTGGGGGACGCCGCCGATGATCTCCGTAGCCGTGGATCTGAAGGGGGGGAGGCGGACTCTCTGAGTTCTTCCGGAGAGGAAGGAGGTGATCCATTCCAGGGCCTTGCCTCTGATGCCGGCGTTGCTTAGGCGACGTATCAGGGTGCGGTGGCAGACCGTGTCGAATGCTGCAGAGAGGTCCAGGAGTATGAGGGCCACGGTTTCTCCTTTGTCGGTCAGGGATCTGATGTCGTTCGTGGCTGCGATGAGGGCGGTCTCGGTGCTGTGGTTAGCTCTGAAGCCGAACTGTGAGGGGTCGAGTGAGTCGTTGGTTTCCAGGGCGGTGGTGAGTTGAGCGTTGACGATTTTCTCGATCACTTTGGCGGGGAACGGTAGGAGCGAGATGGGCCGGAAGTTTTTGAGTTCGGTGGGGTCTGCTGTTGGTTTCTTTAGGAGGGCGTTCAGTTCAGCGTGCTTCCAGTTCTCCGGGAAGGTGGCGGTGGAAAAAGATGTGTTGATGACGTCTCGGAGGTGGGGTGCGATGATGTTGTCGGCTTTGTTGAAGATGTGGTGCGGACAGGGGTCGGATGGTGATCCTGAGTGGATGGAGTTCATGACGCGGGTGGTTTCCTCAGTGGAGGTTGAGTTCCAGGTGTGGATGGTGGTGTTGTCGGTGGCGGGTTCCGGTGGAGGGTTCGAGTTGGTTGTGGTGAAGCTGTTGTAGATGTCGGTGATCTTGTGGTGGAAGAAAGCTGGTATGAGCACACCACTGGTGGACTACGCCAAAAAAAACAGTTGAGTGTCATCTGATGACTAGATGATTCTGAATGGCTCCATGTGATAATGGAAAAGATTTTCATAGCCAATAATCGCTACCCAGAAGGCTCTGAACCCATTCTTACACTTGTTCCACGAGGCACATCCAAAAGGCTGAAGTTTAGACTTAAAAAGTAACTAGTATTACAAGAAGCTTCTGAACAAATTATATGGCATTTAGGTAGGTCTGCACCATTGCTGAGTGCTGGTCCAACCTGTCCTTTGGCAATACTTCAATATAAAGTATATGCAACATGCAGGACAAGAATGATAAAATAAAAAAACAATAGGAAACCAAGCCCATTTAATGACTCAGGATGCATACTTGTAAAATAAGAACAGAAGCTGTACATTATTACTGTGACATCCAGGTACTAATGATGAACACAACTCAAAATCACATTTGGTAGCACAAAAGGCATTTAAATATGGGAGCTGCTTACACAGCTGATTTTAAATATAAGCTGTTCTTTTACATATTGGGAAGGAATTTGGATTTTCATAGATGGTCATAAAGGTGGAAAAGAGCAATGATGTATCTAAAGATCCATTTTTATTTTGTCGCTTTATCAGTTGATATGGTCTCATGCCCCATCCGCATCAGGTACCTGAACAAGACTGGCATCCACAGACTCTCTTGGCCCTGGATCTGATCCTTCTTAACAGATAGAACACAGGCTGTCAGCCTGGCACCTAACTCCTTGGAAGCCCACAAACTCATCTGCGGAGTCCCTCAAGGTTCATCGCTCATCCCACCCTCTTTAACGCATACATGGACAAGACAGAAGTAGTGATTTTTGGCAGGACCAACTCCCCATGGGACTCCAACTTTTGTTCGGCTGACTGCAAACCCACACCCATACCAAGAACCCAAACCAGGAACAGTGGAATAATCATCTACAGAAAGGTGGACATGACTGTACAAGTCAACACCGTCTCTGCATCTTGCCTCCATAGCCTGAAGATGCTGAGGAAAATCTTCAAATGGCTCTCAAACAATACAAGTAAAACTGTCACTAATGCCCCAGTCACCAGCAAGCTGGACTATGGGAACATCTTCTACTCCGGGATCACCAAGCAACCCACTAGAAGACTACTGACCATCCAGAACCTGGCAGCCAGACCCATCCTCAACCTCCCACTACACTACACCTCAGGGAACTCCACTGGCTTCCAATACACAAACGTGCTCAATTCAAACTCCTCGCACATACATTCAAGACACTCCACAACTCAGGACCCGCCTCCCTGGACAGGATACATCTCCTTCCACCAACCAGGCAGACACCTCTGCTCCGCAGAACTCCTACTCACCAACATACTACACATACACAAAACCAGATCAGGAAGACAAGCATTCTCTTACACTGCTCCCAAAATGTGGAACAACCTCCCCTCCACATTAAAGCCTCCTCCCCACTTCTTGAATTCGGCAAGAAGTTGAAGACCTGGCTTTAACCAAATTACAATAGGCAGGGCTAGGTACGCACATCTATCTGCTCAGCACCAGGACACCCTTGTTGGTGATATTTTGCTTTACAAATACACAAAACGTAACAATGTCTCTAAGACGTAAAACAAGTCCTAGGGTACATGTGTGTTAAAATAGGTTATTTATGCAAAATTGTAATACAGAAACATCCACACCCTTACTTGTCCTACATCAACAACAAACTAGTTACGACTAACTGTGAGGAAGCAGACTGATAATGAGATGCATACTGATACAATAACAATGCACAACTAAAGGAAATTCAATTAAGCGTTGGGACACGCATATTGTAAGAAAACGTAGGGCTTTCTGTACTAAAGGCTTTAGCATTCGAAAACCTTATAATTAGGTAAAACAGAGGCTAAAACCCTTTTTTTAAATGTAGTAAACCCATTTAACGATTCAGAAAAGGTTACCCGAATCGTTAAATTTGTTTAGGAAACCACTAAGAATCGCTAGTAGTAAGGCGAGTGCTAAGGTTGTCTCTTCCAAATACCGATTCCTTATAGGATGTATTAATGTTTTAATATCGTACCACTAACTCAAAGGAGGTGTTAAGACATTCGCAAAGGGACGAGGTCCCAAAGGGGCCCTTTCCCTTTGAGAATGTTGACAAAAACGATTTCTAGAAATAGACATCATATTTTCCTTTAAACTGCTCTATTTAAAAGCAATCACAGACTTATTGGTCGATTACGACTTCGACAGACAGAAAAACGCCATCAGCTCTAGTCCAGACGGTCAGGTTGCTGCCAGTGTGTCTGCCTTTCAGCAGGCCACTTTAAGAGGTCCCACCTGCGGGCCCAGCGGGAAACAGCCAACAACATTGATGCTGGCTCATAATAGAGCCTGCGGCAATGCTGTGTTGCATAGGGTGCACCAGCACCCGTTGCAATGATGTTCACTGTCTGCAAAGAACTGCCCATGCCAAGTGCATGGGCCCCCCGGGCCCCCTGCACCCCGTCAGCAGTTACATGGCGGTACTACCGCCATGTAACCTCTGGCGGAGAAGGGGGTCGTAAATCCCAGGGAGGTGCTGCTTGCAGCACAGCCCTGGGAGATTAGGACCCCTAGGCCCTCCTATGGAGGAAAACTGGCAGCCCGACCGTGGCGCTACCGCCACAGTGGTAATGTGGTGGTTGGCGCGCCATAATGAGGCCCTTAGTTGTCTGCTGACCACAGCAGGCCAGCATCCCTGTGATTGTGGCCAATTGTAGTGGATGGCAATTTGCAACCTACCTCATGAATATTGATGAGGTAGGCCGAATTATGACCCACTATGATTCTGTATTTTTTGACCCGAACTATTAGTACATAGGTCACACTTGAAGATTTCTTATTCAGAATCTTTACACGAGGCCCTTATTAATGCCAGCAACATAAGCTTGGATGTCTCAAGTAGGCCTTCACATCCCATTTACTAAATCAGGGTTGTGAGTAGTTGGTACTGTTAAACTTTCCAGTGCCTTAGAAGCAGTCAGTAATTGCTACTGCATACCCAGTAACTGGCATTCCTTTTTCTTGGGAAGTTGCTCTGGTATCTGCTCACTCTTTGTGTCAACTTTTATGTGGTTTGGTTTTCAATTACTGTAGTAGTTATGCATTTTGCTTTGCTAGTTGTTTCTTGTGTTTTAAATTCTCCCTTTTGTTTAGTGCACGCACCTTGTGACAAAGTAAGAGGAATTACCATTCCCCACCTTTCCGACTCCACCTCCTTCAAGAACAGTCACATTAGCACGGTTTTCGTGTGTCCACACACAGCAGACTAGGCCAGTGGACAATCTGCAGATTTGCCTAAGACTGTATATGCTACAGGGGCCTATCAAGGTCCAAATAGTCCAAGGTTCCAGTCCATCTGCCCCATCCAACAAGGTACAGCTACCTATGTTGAACCGTCTCTTTTCGGCAGGTACCTCAACTGGTCTCTGCCATATTATATCTGTTAATGGGTCGTATGCAGGCCAGCCACAAAAAACAAACCTGTAAAGCACACTAAATAAGACGTCTTTAGGATTTTTCTGAAAAAGAGACTATCCTCCCTATGCCTCACATTTAATGGAAGCTTGCACAACTTAGCAAGCTGACCTGGGAAAGCATTCCATCCACATCTTATCTTGTTGACAATTGGGACTTGGTTCAGAACCTGAGAGCAAGATCTTCATGCTCTGACTGATCAAGTTCTTGATGCTGTAGTTGGCTGACATGGTTTGAGTCGCTTTTCAAGTGTACTGAGCCATTTAAGGAAATTGCATTGTGAACCCATGTCAGTGCTTTGAATGTAGTTCTTATCATGCTTGATCTGTGAAAAAAGAGTGACAATGCCTGAAGCACTGCTCAGAAGCGTGTGGCCGGTGCAATTAAACTTTGGTGCACCAACTACCAAGGCCTGTAGAGCTCATGCCTCTTTTATCCACTACTAGACAAACACTGTACCTTTAGCCCTCTCGTTCTGGCTTCTGCCTTCTCCTTTTGTAGGGTATGCTGTTTTTCACTTCCTCTGGCCTGCTGAAAAGTATGTTATTCCCCTCTTTTGAGCTCGGGAAATATCTGATAGCAAAAAATGAGTGCCGTGACCCCACAGGCAACCACTGGCTCACATTAAGAACACCTTCTTTCACACTCAACAGGAGCCAACACTATCATTCAGAAACTGCTTGGGCCTATAATTCGAATTCCAAGCCTTTACTAACCAGTATATCCCTATGCAGCGGGCTGTAAGGCTATAGCGGTTCAAGGTAAATACTGTCAGTGATAGATTCAACAACATTAAAACAACAGGGTCTCCACTGTCTAAAATTGTAAGCAGGTTTTTCTGTACATTAAGGAGCGCAGATGTTGTCTCTGTCTTTCAGCAGAACACTGAAGGTTATTTTCCCAATAGGTGAATAAACTCAGGATGATCTCGAAGCTGACTGCTTTCTCCTATTCCTACATGATAAAGAATTCTGAAAATCAGTTTGTAATTTCGTGTAATGGCCAGGCCAAGCTAGAATGTTGAATTAGTAGAATTATCCAGGCTCTTTTTTCATGCGTAATCCATTGATCAAGTGTGGAGGCCATGGTCACCGGGGCAAGAAGTTGCCCTAAAATTGCCATCGGCTACATGTAGACATATGCTTTCATATGTTGAAACCACTGGTTGATTTCGTCAATCAGGCCCTATTAGCATGCAATATACAGCACCAGCCAAAGATGTTCTGCAGGAGTCGTCTTAGGGAAAACAGTTAAAGAACTGAAGAATGCAGCTGTGGTGAACAAAAACTTGTGGCTGTCAGAGTTCATCAAAAGACTATCAATAATGACAACTCTTAAGAACATGAATAGAAGGCTAGAAAGATGTCTTTGAAACTGTGATTTACATATCCCCCTATAAGCTTTACAGGACACGCTTCATTCTTCACCCATATATGGACGATAGCCTAGAACTATGGCTCTTAATTTATTTGCACCTGTTATGGTTAGTTTGTGTTGTAAAGGCATGATGTAAGTGGATGGAGGGAGCATTCACTACACAAAGAAATAGTTGATGAGTTGTGTTGCTTATCTCTCTCCCATTCCCAAGAGCAAGATACACTTGGCAGAAGTAAAGGAAACGTTTAGAAAAATAGAATCATTTTTGATTCTGTATTCATCATATGTACACAGGACAAAATTAATATCTTGATCTCAAGAATGTGTCTAAATCTGTATGAGATAGAGGAAATACTTTGTTTTCAAATTTAAAATAACAATTCAAATATTGAAGAACTTGTGCAGATTACTATTCAATGTATAACCATCAGAATTCTTAGACCCTTTTGGAAAATATATCTTTATGGTGAACCAAGAGGTTTGGATAGTTATTGTGATGTTATAAGTTTATCACAGTTGATGCTAAACAATATTATCTGCATTTCAGAAAACAGTACTGACAACACCCCTTGCAATACTGCGCTTTCTCTCCTTGATATTTCTAAGAAATGGATAGAAAAATAACATAGGTATTAAGGACAAGGTTAGATGAACATGAGATTCCCCAGCTACCAGTAAGTGTTTCGCTTTGATATTTTTTTTACTAACATTTTAACATGACTAGTGCCACCCTTGATTCTTCAACGAATTGATTTCCAACATTAATCAAGACAACAGAATACAATAAACTGTAATATGTTAGTACCAAGAAACACCAGACTAATAATTTTTCATTTGTGCATTAAGAATGTGTCAAAGTTGTATACAGGCTGCCTATTAATTTCATAACTGAATTAGCTATGTAAGTCTTTTAAGGCTTTGTGTAAGCCTCGTGATGGAACTAAGATTCTGCAGGAATATTGGTGAGACAAATGTGGATGCAAAGCCTGTAGAAATTGTATTTTCAAATTTAAAAATATGTTATTCATTTGTTTTATCTTAGTATAAAATCACTCATAAAAAAGAAATTGATGCGAGAAAGGGAACACTGTTGATGCAGGGCAAAGATGATGTGTTAACTCAGAGAATTGTGATACTTTTAAGTAAACATTTTTTATACATGAAAAAGTAGGAAATGTTCAGGCGCATAATGATCAAAGACCTGGAGTTCTCTTCAATACTAATACCCCGCAACACCATTTTATGCACAAATGTGCAACCGTATTTAGTGCTGTTCATAAGATTAACCTCAATTTATCTTTTTCCTTTGTTCTAAATGGTAATCATCTATCCAATCCATTTGCCAGTGTTTATTGTATGTATTTGGTAACACCTTTCAGGTAGCATTTACAAGTAAGACTCTTTACTAAAATATCCAACATAGGACCCCATCAAGAGTTGCTCCGAGCGGTATCCCCTCACGTTTTTCTGGTGTCTCCAAGTCCAAAATTATTGGGGCCTCAAATTCCGGACCCAATGTTTATGGAACCAGAGACAGTAGACTGGGAGTTATCTGTGCAGCTGCATGGGATGCTGGCACCTGCAGTGCCTTGCACTGCATGCTTCAGCATAGTGTGGGGGAAGTAAAAGAATGTTCCCCAGTTACATTAGCTTGAACATCTGTATGTCTCACGTTGCTCAAACAAGTACAATATATATGTGGCAACATAAAGTGTGTTAATGTTTAAACATTGAAAGTATAACATGTTTACTTTGTTTATATATAATTGTCAAATCCTATTCAACTTAAATCCAGTTTTCAACAATTATGTTGACTGTGATTTAAGCAACTTCAAATTGTCATCTGAAAGTGGGAATACTTTGCAGGTTTGACAAGCATTTTTTTCCATTTGAAAATTGTGATCTGACACTGTTAAACCAATTAAATGAATTGTTATAAAAAATCAGGGTTGACGTAGCATTTACTGATTAGCCAAAGTAAATTAACTGGGAAATACAGCACTGTAACTAATGTTACTGTGGTGTTGGTGTAGAAGAGCTGAAGCTCCATTATCTATGCTTGTACCACTGATATTTTGAGGACGTTGGCAAGAAAAATGTCAAGTGTGTGGCAAAATAGTCTGAAATCAAAGACCCACTTTCTTCTGGCCTTGTTTGTCATCATTAAATAAATTGTTACACAAAGGTCTTGAACATGTTTGAGTGAACCCTTCGAGTAGGCTTTAAAATACGAACACAGAAGCACACATTTGGTTTTACTTTAAATATCAAGAATGGAACAAGGTACACAATACATTTTTCAACAGCATAACTAAAAAATGAGCCCTTCCTTTATAGACTGATCACTTTAAAAGATGGGTGACAAAACTATAAAGTAAACCCAGAGTTGTGATTTTAAGTAGGTGACAGTGTGTGCTGTGGGTTGGGAGGAAAGAACAGAAGGGAAACAGGATAAAATGGGTTAAGGCTGTGAGCAAAGGCACCAAATGGAAGCTAAGCCCTCCATCACCACAAAGATTCCAATTTAGTAAATCACACAGACACGATGATCTCACTGTGCTAGGAAAGTCATGTCCCTGGGTCCTAAAAGAGGGTAAATGGAGGAACACTATTAGCAAAGACAAAGAGAACATTTTGGAGCTAGTTGCAAAATAAAAGCTCATACCTTTATAGTGGCACATTGTTAAACTACACCTTGGCATTCATAAAGGGCTCAAATTAATATTCTGTCTTCCTACCACACAAAGCTTTGAAATATATTAACAGATGATAATGTGGTATTTGGGTCTGTGAGTATAAGTTTGTTTCTGCCTGTCTTAGATAACGTGTTGATACAATGGTGTGCCAAGACTCGTGAGTGACTTAGTTAACCACAAGTGATTTAAATAGTCAACAACCACATTCATTTTTATACTAATTTGATAGTTTAGCATCTGTTAATTCATATATTATCACCTGGAGTAAACAAAGGGAAGCGGTGAGACCAATAAAGGTTCAGCATAATACCATAATTAATTTGGTTACATTTATTCTCACCAAAATAGAAGAGCTATATTGTTCCATATTGGCGAAGATAAATGCACCCAAAAAGATGGTGCTCTGCTTTAATGTATAGGTTTAAAAATAAACCATAAGCAATATAAATATCACTTATCACCCAGAAACTGATACAGCATTCATACTTACAGGATGAAACAGGAGTAGAACTGCAGGACTCCATTGTGGCTACACTTAACACTTCTTCCACAAAGCAGTATAATACCTGGGACATTCCCAGGCCTACCAGCACATAGGGTCTTGTAGCATTTTCTGAATGTCCCAATATAAGCAAGTGATGCACTTATGTATATTAATCATGGTTACAAACATCTTAGTTTTTGTAGTGTCGTTTCATTCGCATCTAAAGATGTACACCATCATATGCTAGTACTGTAAAAGCTTGATAGTTTTTCCAAGAAATGCATATGATACAATCTAAGTACTCTAAAAAGCAAGACTTTGTTTTCAAAAATTGGTATGTTATGCTTTTTTGGGCTGGACAAAGCTAGTGAACCTGATCTCCAGAACATTGTAGTTAAATGTTCAGTGAATCACTGAATATGCCTTTAATATAGAGACTAAGGGCCTGATTTAGAGTTTGGCAGCGGGGTTACTCTGTTAAAACGGTGACGGATATCCCGTCTGCCGAAGTATAAATCCCATAGGATATAATGGGATTTATATTTCAGCGTGATAGAGTAACCCCTCTGCCAAACTCTTAAGTCCAAGTTCTTATAATTTATATTTAAAGGTATCAACTTAACCTAACACATTCTAACTTTCTAACTTTTTATTAGCATCAGTGTGCAAACAATGTCTTCAAATAAAAACAAATTCTAATCACCTGTACAGGTATATCTTTTGAAAAAATAAAGCTGAGTCAGCAGAGAATTGTAAAAGAAAAACAGTACAAATGAAGTGGTACACGTACAGAAGCAGAAGAATGGTGTTTTCTTTTGCAGATCATCATCCTGTGGTTAACTGGTTAGCAACCGAATTTTTTTAAAGCTTTTCCTTAACAGCTTCCTTTAACCTTTCAATATACATGGTTCTCTTTAAATCTGACACTGACAAAGATTATAAAAGAAGATTTCCAAACCTGAAACTGTTCACATTTATGCCCCTCCAGTTTTCTATGAGTCCCTCTGAGAATATTCAGAGAAGAGAAACAAGTGTCAACTGGCAAACTCCCTAGGAGCTGTAAATAAGCATGGCAACTGTCTTGATTTGGAGGTAGTTCCAATTGTGTTCAAGGAAAAATACACCAAGCAAGAAAGAATAAATCACTTTTCTTCTTTATACCAGTACATAAATTGAACAGTTTCAAACAACTGTAGAAGTGTAATTTTCACCATTAATTAAGAAACAAATTGTAAAAGTTAGAAACATTTTTGTATTTTCTGGTAAATATACTGATAATTGCATTTCACTGGTGAACAGGTAAAAGCAATTGGATTTCTTAACAGATGTAATAGGAAACCATACTGCATACCCTGGAGAATCTCTGGTTGTGATTAATAGAAACCTGCATGATTCCAAGCTGGGTACAACATTTACTTACTCAATGTGGCATCTGCAAATGTAGTTACTCGAAGGAAGAGAGACTCAAAAACATAACTATTTGGTTTGGAATGAGGGAGAATTGAAGACATACAACTGGAAACTCTGTTATAGAGAGAGAAGGCTCCTTATTCCTCTTCCTTTATGGTATACCTCTAATTTGTTGGTGTCTACACATGACCTTATTAAATTTGTACTGGAACTTGCAGCCAATTGGTGTGGAAAACCCCTACTCTACATCCAACACTTCATCATCTTGTCATAATGCAGTAAACCCAAGAGGTGTCTCCTGCAATTTCATGATCTCGAACTGCAAATAAAAAATCGTTGACTCAATTGTTCATTCTAACAATAAATGTCTGTTGTGTTTTCAATACAAAACAAGTATTTAAACAGTATTGTTTCAGTAGGTAGAGGGTTTCAGGTAAGGCATCCATCACTTCATCATTTGACATACCTTTTTCAAATTACTCTGTGCCAAAGAATACACAATGTACATTCGGCAATGGCACAAAATCAAAGGGCCATCCGGAAATAAGCTGCCAGCCCTGAATGCCCATTCAAAATATAAGAAATATTTTTATAAGGCGTAACCCACAGGGGTAAGGTATGGATGGAACTAGATGTAATTCTTTCCACCAAAACCGCAGCGCAGAATATTCTTATCTGTTTCAGTTTGATCATACAAATACAAACCCTTTCTGGAGGCGCTATAAATGGGATTTAAAAACATACAAAATATATTTAGGTTGGCTGTTCAAATCATTGCTGTTGTGTTTTATGTCTGAAAACAATTTCCTGTATCTGATTATAGTTATTATTTGTGGTTGAAAAACTGTTCTGTTCTGAAAGAGTTGATTCTCCTTCCAGTTCTTTTTTCCATGGCGTTTGGAGGCTTTCTGTTTTTGGACGGTGCTTTTGCTGCGAGTGTGATGGCAGTGATAACAATATGAGGATACAGGCGATGTGCAGACAGTAATACCAGGTGCTGGAAAAAAAAATAAACATTATTTGGAATTCAGCAAAACAATCAACTGAATCAGATTCCCGGTGGAGCCAAAACATACAACCAAGTTTAATTAATCCCAGATTATCCTGCAATATGTCTCTAACATATCCTTGTGATTTGCAACAGGAGAAGATCCACATTTTTGTGGTCTTCAGTTTGGCTAGGTGTGTAGATTCACTGCCTAGACGTGGGTGCAGCAAATGCAAAAACACCTGGACGAACAACAAAAGACATATTTATCACACAGGGGATGATGAATATCGTCTGCATGGTCTGGTATTGACCTGAAAGGCTCACCTCCTAACCACAAAAACGCAGGCCAGATATGCAATCTCTGACTCTCTCTCCTCCCATGCCCAGGGAACAGTAAATAAAACAGATGCACATGCAAAATTTGCCAGGCACCTACTCTTCACAGAGGCCGTCAAATATCAACAAAGACCCCAAGCAATGGTAATGGAAGAAACACTGGAGATAATAATGAACAAACTCTATACCATAAAAGTCAGCATAGACACAGGGGAAGAAAAAACGACGAAGATCCTGACTGAAGTCATACCAATTAGGAATGATATTACATCCTTTAATGCACGCCTCATGGCGACCAAGAACAAGGTGTCCCCTGCTGAGCTGAAGCTTGCGGAATTTATAGATTGGGAGCAGCACCACTGAAACATGCAAAAACAATTGTGGAACTAGAAGACAGGAATAGTTTGCAGTGAGAGGAACATAAAATGTTTGTTTCCCAACACCACCAACAGTTAACTAGCTATGAGCGACTGGAAAAATGGAACATACACTATGATCTTCTCGATCCAACCATAATAATTGTTACAGTCAATGGAACAACCAGAGAGTTCTAAGGACCAGGAGACAGACAATTTATTTTCACAACAGAAGAAGCTACAAAGTATATGGCACACCATCCACACTCTCCTGTAGGACTGCAAAAATCCCCAGAGGAAGATTCTACAAAGTTTCATGATGAGGAGACATCATCATTAGCGGTGGTTATGGAACAATGGGTGTCAGGAGGAGCGACAGAAACACTAGACCAGGAAGATCCCTCCTGAAAGACTAGCTATGGTCATGGGAAAATTATGGAGGTGGCTAGGAGGGCCCGAATTAGAGGCTGGAGATGGATGTAGAATTTTCCTAATATCCTTCTTCACACACTAGGACGCATTATTAAATGGTGGAAGGGTTAGTGACCTGACTCTGAACCACACCATACTGCAGCCCACAGACCCACTGCTCTAGAGAAGACAACAGGATATTAATTTTGTTTCCCAAAACATTGAGACATTGACCCAATGTTGTCCATTCAACAGACAATGCATACTACTTTGTTAAGTCCACAAGGAAGCATTCTTGTTTAGGGATGATAATATGGTGTATATAACCGTCTGCCAAAACCCGAAACACAAATAAATAAATCAACCACATAGATCATTCAGGCTCAACACAAGTGGCAATATGATCAGAGGAGACCATGAGCTCATTAAGTCAGGGAGGAAAAGTAAGAACATATTGACCAATAAACATAAAACCTGTTGATACGATCACAGAGCATTAATGATCTAACACACTTCGTAAAAAGGAACAAGATCCTAGCTTTAGTTAATTCCAAAATGCCTGATATAGCCTGGCTTTAGGAAACACACCTCATCCCCTATCGAAAGTGATAAACTTCACAGGGACTGTGATTGTGGGCAGATGGAGTAAGTATACCATGCTAGCATATTACAACTCCCAGGGCTGAAGCAACCGGTATGGGTGTCATACCAGAAAAGTGGAATTGCAATCCTGGTTAAGAAGGGACTAGTGGGCTTAGTCTGAACACCAGGGTCACTATGTCCTAAGTAAGATCTCTATACAAGACCGAGCTGTGTTGATAGGATCGGTATACAGCCCCATAAAAAATAAAAGTATTACTCTTAACAAGCTTTCCAGATTACTGTCCCATTGTTAAGTGGAAAGAGTGTAACCTGGCCCCCAAACCCAGTTTTTGATAAGTCTGGGTGCCCAGAACTATGGTGGAGATAGAAAATTATTGCAAGACTGGTTGAATGATCACAGATCGTAGATCCTTTTGAGACTATTGCACCCTATGGACAGGGGCTATCTATTCACATCTTGCACACATGGCAAATCTAGATTTATTTGCCCCTCCTTGAAGCTCCTGTTTGATGAACACTTGCCACTACAGAATACTCAGGGACAAAGAGCGCCTTTGCTCTTTTCTTAAAACTCATTTGCAGGAAAATGAGAACTTGGCTATGTTATCACAAACATTATGGGCGGCAAGGAAACCTCTTAGATGAGGGGATATGATAAGTGGTGCGGCTATTCTAAGGAGGAAATCCGAGACTACACAGACACAATTGGCGATCGAAATTATAAGATTAACTAAACTTTACTCTTATATTCCCACTCAAGAGCAAACTAACTAAATAAATAAATACAACCTCAGAATGCTAAACACAGCCAATGCAAAATGGGCATTATTCTATATTAAGAAGAAACACTGTGAACAGGGTGAGAAAGCAGGCAGGATATTATTTCTGTAACTTAAACACGAAGACTCCAAACATAGGATCTCAGTGATTAGAAATACTGGGGGAGTATTGCTCATAAACCCAACAGACATTGTAAACACTATTACCTCCTCTTATGAGGGGCTTTATTTTTTAGAACAAAGGTCCCTCAGCGGAAGAGTAAGAATTTACGGCAGGACTGCCTCTCCCCTAATGAGAGACCAAACATTTTACCTAGAAGGGGATATCACAGAAGAAGAAATCGGTAAGGCCATCGAAGGAAATTCCCAAAGACAGATGATCTCTGCCAGAGTTGTATAAAATAAACAAAACAAACTTGCTACCTTCACTATAAGAAGTATTTACAGAAATAACTGAAGGCAGAGAAACAACAGGGGGAAATACCATGGCGAGAATTCCATTAATGTTAAAACCAGAGAAAGCCCCCCTTAGCTATTCAAGTTACAAGCCGATTTCAATATTAAAAAAGGACATGAAAATATTGGACAAAGTCGTGACTACTATACTCAGTACAGTAATTTCCTATCTCATTCACACATCACAAGTACATTTTGTTCCTAACCGCTCCGATATAGCACATTTAAAAACTAATGTTCTGTGGCAGATAATTATGGAATTATTGTAGTATCATTAGATGCCAAGAAGGATTTTGACAGAGTGTAATGAGCTATATTTTTAGGGTGCTGGCAACAATGAGAATAGGGAAGTTTTCAGTGAGAAAGTGAAGTGACACAAACACTTTGGAAACAGGGACATTTAATCGGTACTAAAATACTTTGTAATATTGGTAAACTCAGGTATAGAGAACATGGTGAGAGATAATACAAAATGCTTCTGGCCAGGGTATCCCAAGTTATGTATAAATGATCCATATTACAACACTTTTTATGGGCAAGATATAAATGAGTTAAATGATTCCGTCATCATTTAAAAGCATTCAGTCCATCATCTTTTTGTGTTGCTATAGTGGCCCTAAGTGGGAAGGGTATGACCAGACGTGGGTCCTGTGCTTGCTGTGTCACTGGGTTCATGCAAGCCTGGCTGATGAGGGGGTGATAATCCGAAATAGGTCCCAGGATGCTTGTTTTCCGGTCCAGGGAGGACATGACCTGATAGTTCGGGCTGGACTGTTCTCACTGGGAGCAGGGTCAAGACTGATTTATATATGGCTGGGACAAAACTGGGGTGGCATGGTGAGCGAAAAAAGATGGTTTAAACAGATAAAACTGCCAACAGATTTACTGAGTTCACTGAATAGAGAGGTGAAATCATTTATCTAGAGAAGGACCAAATAAAAACTGAAACTTGCTAAAAAACATGAGTTAACTGAAATAGGCGGGCATAAGGCTTCTAAACATGTTGTTTTACTGGTTGGTGCATCAACTCACTAAGATTATATACTTAGTGATGACACATTCGGATGACTCCAGTTGGGTACACATACAAAAGGCTACTCTCCGAGAGAAGGGATGTATGGGTATAAAATAAATGAACTGTCTGAAAATTGCTGAACACCTGAACTCTCTCAACCATTCACTCTGGCATACACAACATAGGGCACAAAGAAAGCTGTGCGTCAACAGTAGGCTACAAGAGGGAGCATCTCTATGGCACAATGGAGAAACCTACATTGAATAAACTAGAATTAGTATGGTAAATATGGAAGACTATGGGTAGTAGCAGATAGGTCAGCTGCATGAAAAGAAGGTGTGACGGGGAAATGCTAGGTGATTTATTTAATATGGCCACAGAAAATCAGACTTTAATGTGCATTTCAGACAGGACTGGACATGAGGGGAGGTGTTGACTTTGTTCACTGGCACTTAGACAGTGCTTGTCGCAATTAGTCACACTGTTTCCTTATTAAACAATAAGACGTAGTACGGGTTGATTGTGTCTTCCTCTTTAGTAGTGCTGAAGCAGATATGCTAATTAAAATTATTAATGAGTGTTATGCATTATTAACTAATGAAAAAAAATGAAATAGAAAAACTATAGTGCATGTTTGAAAGTGTGACCACGAAGAGTGGCTGCCAATGTTCACAAATTATACTAAAAATGATTAAAAATATGAAAAATTATGAAAATGATTAATAAAAATGTAGAAATATGTCATAATGACATTTTTAACGTATGTTTTGCATTATATCGTAGAGCTAATTTAGCCGAAGTTGCGGCCTAGTTTTGCCAGGCCTCATGCTGAAGCAGAATAATTGCACACTGTACTGAAGCTAGGATTCGAACTATCCTTGAACCTCTAATGTTAATGTTTGCTTAGCTAGAATTTTCTGCAATGTACCGACAGACAGGAGATGATGGAACTAAATTGATACAATTATGTGAAGAGTAGAGTAGAGTGGATGTACTTTCCCAGGACTTGAACAATAGGGACACTGACTGGAGAGGAAGATGCAACATTTTCGATACCTGATGAGCCGGATGATGAGGACATCGTACAGAGGACCAATCAATGAACTGTGAACGGCGAAATATTAGCATTCGAAGATTTGGAAAAATAATACTATTGGGTAGAGTCATAACTGGTGATTAGTGAACCAATTAGGAATTAAGGGGATGGACTGCGAAACTCTAATAAAAATTCATGACAAAGGGCTAAAACTTCAGATGTGAGGGGAGAATTGGTGACGTCAGAAGATGCGTTCCGGGATCCTGTCATTGGGCTTATGCGCTTGAGAGCCTGATGCATTACTGATCGATTGATGACCTGAAGATGAAGGCTGACTTTGATGCTGATCCATTCAGTGGATAGGTAGCTATGACAATGTGACTGATTAACTTTTGTGCCTTTTCTTCTAGGTACCAACTGCGCTGTTATTTTGTTTTTCTCTTAGTGAGATGTTTTTTCCAAATTCATGTTTTTCTAAATTGTTTTCGCATGAAGTCCCACATGCTAATGCTAATCTGGGTTAGGTAAGGTTACCTTGGGTGATGCTGACAGTGACAAATGACGAACTGATTGCTGAACTCTGCTATTAATGTTGACATATTCATCTTTGTTAGCTAATGTTGAAGCTCTAGAGCGAATGTTTTCTCAAGTTCTGATTAGACTGTGTTATTGGTGGTCATTACTAAGTGAATTCTGGGCTGATTAAATAAACTTTGAATTAACCGTATGGATTAGAATTGTAACAAATAGGGAAATAAAATTGTGAAAACGTATATTGAGTCGTGGTCTTCCATGGATTGTTGATAAAATTAACGTTGATTAATATTTTCTCTTAGTGGTTATTGATTGCGTATTGAAATTATTAATGCACATTAGTCACTATATGGCTAGGATACTCCATGCGATTCAAAAGGTTAATTGGCCTATATGCGTCCCCTTGTAAGTTTACTTACTAAGGACCAGGCGCTCTAGCAGTAGCAAGTGCTGCTCTCTTCACTTAATGCCGTCCATCTCGGGAGAAGGGTAAACCACAGAAGTCAACACACAAAAGAAAAGAAAACTCCCCTGAGTTAACCGTTTTTATAACAGGTGCTATCATCACCACTAGTGTAAATGGCAGGTCTAAACTCCTGACATTCTACGTCAGCGTAGCTGGTGCGTTGCCCTCTGGTTTCTCTGACACCACCCCGGCAGCCATGTTGGAAATCTCGGGCTCCGCACAAGGGTTTTTGTTACACAGACACTGCAGCATTCACAAGGGGAAGTGATGCAACCAACCCTTAATTCCTGGAGTTTTACATTAAGGTGGACGAGGTTAAAAGAAGCAGAGAAGATGTTGATGGAGAACACAGAGTGAAGGAGAATTACAAGGAGAGCTGGATGGTGGGAGATGGGAGGACTGGAGGCAGAGACTCTAGAGGTCGAAAAGCAGACACTACAGGAGTGGTTGCAAGAGACTGTGACCGAACAGAGTATGTTGGTGAAACAGGAGTTGAGAGGAGAGAAATGTGAATAGAACACAGTTCACCCAGGGATAGAGGTGTTACACTCCCTGATGCAACAGTCCCAAGAGAGGGCCACGGCCATAGGTATGTACTACAAACCTTCACGACGAGATCACACAGTTGGTGGCACAGACATTTTTCCTGCCCAATTGGGAGTTCAGAAAATTGGCTTAGTGAGAGCCTATCGCCATAGGTGGTGGGTCAGGCGACTGAGGGCTTGAGGACTAACAGCACCCTATGTTCTGATCTCTCAAGAGAACTATGAAATGCAACTCCTGGGAAACTCAAGAGGGACACCAAACTAGAGAGGGAGAATTGATTCTGAATCCCATTGGGTAGATATTAGGGCAACTGAAATGCTGATCTGAGCTCTTATGTGGTTAACGTTTCTTGTGTCGTGAAGAAACAATCATAACTGATAATCTAACCCTAGCTGAACCTTATTATTTTCATTAAATTAACCTGAAAAATTAAATAGGTTGTGTCCTCGCTGCTGCATCCTGTGCCAGACACTTCAAATAATCTGTGGAATTATGAAGAGAATATGATCTACTAGCCACACAATTCTGATGATATTTCCAGTTGACACACTGCCCAAAACCTGTACTTTACTCACAGCCTTTGATAATAGATATGTCACCGATCTTTAAATATTTATATACAAGGGTCGTATATAAAAGTGTGATAAAGCGCTTTATGGAACACGAGTTGACTACATTTTTTCCCGACTGATATCACAATATTTTAGGGAAGGATGGTCAGAGAGTTTGCAAATAGATTACAAAGAGGAAGAATGGAAAGACCTACCAACAATGTGCAACAAGAACTTGCAAAAGGCCAGACTAAAATGTGGATACTTTAAAACTATACATTCTTGGCATTGTTCACCAGTTTAATTACAGAAAGCCGGTTTTAGCCCACTAGCGCCTTTTTGGCGATTCAATGAACCAAGAAGTAATATAGTGGACCAGCTCTGGGAATGCCAGGAACTGGAGCAATACTGGGCAAATATCTGGTTAACCGTGAAAGATGGCCTGGGGATGTCAGTCCTGTTACTCAACCGAGCATTAATTGTACATGATGTATCAATGTTACCAGACATCCCAAACCAAAAAAACATGGTTTACAATCTCCTTAGTAGTGGCCAAACTGAGGGGCATATTTATACTCCGTCTGCGCCGTTTGTGCGTCAAAAACTTTGACGCACAATCAGCGCAAACGTTGCCCCGTATTTAAACTTTGATGCCCGAGCCCGCGGACGACAAAATTCCGCCGTGTGCGTCATTTTTGGGATGCGGCAACCCGCCTTGCGTTAATTATATGCAAGGTAGGCGTTCCCGTCCCAAAAATGGCTTAAAGGGCCGTGCGTCGTATTTATGCTTTCAGGCAAAAATTACGCACGGCCGGGAGGCGGAGCCAGAAAATGACGCACAGCCCAATTTGTGTAAAAAATTAACGCCTGGGTCAGGGCAGGCGTTAAAATGGGGCAAACACACCTGTATTTAATCAGAACACACAGAACAAACAGCAGAGCAGCCACAGGGAGCCATGGAGATGATTCTAATCCAGCGTGCACGCAGACGCAGAGCCCAGCAGCAACAACAGCAGCAACAACATCAGCAGGGACCCCAAAGGCAGCGCAGAAGGCAGGAGAGGATATTCCGCCCAAGAACCACCCTGCAGGGCCTCAGGGAACACGACATCATCCAGAGGTACCGGTTGAACTGGCAGGCCATTCAGCAGCTGCTGCCCAACATTGAACAGCAGTTGGCCACCACTTTGGTGACACCCCACACCATCCCAACAGAAACAAAGCTGCTTGCCGTACTTCATATGCTGGCAAGTGGCTCTTTCCAAACAACTGGTGCCCTGGTTGGCGGAATATCACAACCATCATTCTCTGCCTTTTTGCCCAAAGTACTGGATGCCATCATTCGACTGACACCCCGCCACATCTGCTTCCCTAACACACTGCAGAAGCAGCAGGAAACAAAACAGGGGTTCTACCTCATCAGTGGCTTCCCACACATCCTTGGTGCAATCGACTGCACACATTTACGCCTTGTGCGACCTGCTGCAACTGAACACCTCTACCGCAACAGGAAGCACACACATTCCATCAACGTGCAGGCCATAGTCGATCACCAGGGATTGATCACCAACATCGTGGCTAAATATCCTGGGAGTATCCATGACTCATACATCTTCCGTCACTGCACCATCAATGAACACTTCCAGGATGGACGGTATGGCAATGGACTACTTGTTGGTAAGTACAAAAACCTACTTATATACACACTGCACAGCAACCCTCTAGGACACACAACACATACACCACAACAGCAACATGTCAACAGGAACATACTGAGGTCGTGACATCGCTAGCCACGTTTCTAAAGTCACCATTGAACCTGTCACACATCGGAAATTACTGTACAGCCCAATGTTAAGACGTTAATGAGTGTGGTTGCCTAAATGTCACCTTGCAAATTGTAAGTGTCCCAATGACCTTTACATTAATACATTGCATAAGTTTCAAGGTATGGGATGTCCAGGGTACTTTGATATGAACGTGTTAACAACACTTTCAATTTTAACTGTGCATGGAACTATCATCTCACCCCCAGTGAAGACACACGGACACCTGTATCACAAGTCACAATGCTAGGGAGGGCACACTGTACTGTAAATCCCAAAACATACTGCTGACAAACGGTCAGCAGGCAAACACTCGTTCAGCCAAGGAAACAACACAATGCAGATGGTACAGCCATACAAGCATAGGATGCCACATTAGTACACAAAAGAGTCACAGACAACACAAGACAACTACTGCCATGAAAGGTCTTTTCAATAGTTCCAGCTACATCAACATGATCCTATTCATTTTCTCTTGCAGCTGATCAGGGGTATGGCATCCAGCCATGGATTATGACACCTTTTGGCAACCCAAGTACTGCTGCAGAGCGTGCATACAACAACACCCATAGGAGGACACGCAGCATTGTCGAGCAGACCTTCGGCATCCTCAAGTCAAGGTTCCGCTGCCTCGACATCACTGGTGGTAGCCTCCTATATTCCCCCGAGATGGTCTGTAGGATCATCCTCACATGTGCAATATTGCACAACATTTGTATCAAAAGAAACATTCCCCTCCTGGAACCAGAGCCACACATGCCTGAAGAGGAGGAAGAGGAGGATGCTGGCCTGCAAAAGGAGGGGGAACTACAGAACACGGCCGCTGGTATACGCAGGCGGCAACAGATTGTAAATAATTTCTTCTGAATATGATAATCTTCACCACTTTAGTTAACTAATTTAAATAAACACCTATTCTAATCACCATATCATGGTCTGGCTATTCCTTTTTGCACACCTTCATCTCTACTGATCAAAATAAGAGTGTTGCCTCATGGGGCATTGCTGAGATACTGAGTAGGACACGGAACATCCCAGAGCTAATGTGATGCCTAACATACAATGGTCACATACACACACACTCTTAATGACATATATCATGTACATATCTCCTTTGAAGGCCAATAGCAGAGGACCACAACTATTTCACACATACATGTTGAACGCAAGGTCCAACGCAGCATATGGCACACAACTATGACACCATCACTCAATAAGGGGAAAACAAGCCTCATACATGAGGCTGTCAATGTGCTTTGGCATCAGTAACAGGAATGCCTGACCAGACCCTTGACAGCAGTTAGTCCAACTGCATCCAATATTTGCAAGGACTATCTGTGACTAGAGTTCCATAGAAGCAGAACATAGACAGCACAAGTGCCACACATATGACATGCATTTCGCACATGACATTCCATGTACATGTCAGGCCATTTCCTAACTCATTACACACCTATGCACCTGGTCACAACCCACCTGTCGGAAGACGTCCCTGGAATACTAAGATGTGTACCCTGATAATACCTCCTCTACACACACAGACCAACATTAGCAAACCAGTGTGCTACACCCTTTCCTATGGTATGCCATTGTCATAGAACATCTGACTGCAAGGACGTCAGTTCAATTTATACACTGTCTTCTAGTTTCAAAGCCCTGTTAGCACATGTAGTTTGCTTCCCCTTGTGAAAATGTCTCCTGGCCCTTAGAATGCAAGTCTCACCTACAGGACTGGTGAGAAACAGATGCAACCCACACCTATGATCACCTCCATGCACACCACACATTTCAAAAAGCACTGCCCCTGATGATGCCTGGAACAGCATAGGAGTTGCCATTATGTCAAATACACCGTCAACCATTGATACTAATTAAGCCGTGTAACACAGCCACTGGGTTCATTTGTCACCTTCAAAAACACAGGACGTACACAGTTTGACATGTCAACTGTATACTTTGTCCTCAAAACAGTCTCAGTCAGACCACTGATTACGTAACTTGTCAAGTAACTGGATCCTGAATCACCTTGCATTCTGTCAGCCTGACTGGCAACGGTCTGTGTGTCACACTAAAGTATCCCTGTGTCTACATATGTACCACACTTGCATTAGCAAACCTGCCATTCCTCAGGGGATATTGGGCATGGGCTTCTTCCATGCATACCCAAATACCTTGTATAGCATCATCTGCCTTTTAACTGTACCATTTGAGTTACATCGTCTTGGAAAACCAAAATTCATTGCCCATCCCTTGTCTGGGTTGCATTTATGCATGAATGACAAAGTGTGACAGTGTCCCAGAGCCGTAGGCAGGGATTGGGTACGGGCTTTCAGCACAACCAGCAACCTCTTATAATGTCCATGAATTATACACAAATGTCAGGACCATGACAGTTCACACACAGCATCACAGTGCGCACAACATAGTGATGGGCCGTGTGTGGTGAATAGCTGCGAGAATAATCAGCACAGAGGCTATGATGTTCCCAGATGCAGTGGGAAGTGCAGAGGCCAACCTGTGTACAAATGTTGTAATGACACCTGCCGGAACATGACACCCGAGACATTATCTCACTCAGAACACCAAGGTTGCCCTGTTGACTGTCTCATTACACGTCTTTAGTGATGACACAGGGTGGAACCATCCACATGTTGGTTCACATGTCCACATCTACTTTACTCACATTGATCAACCAAGGATACTCAGTAGTTACAGGAATAGCTGCCACTGACTCATGATGAGTCCTGGACCGAACTGTGACAAATTACACCTCAAACAATCTACAGGATCATCATTGGACCACACACATGAACAAGACACCTATGTGTAATTGATCACTGGAAATATGTAGACACGTTCTGTCTTGTATGCTGGTCCACCACAGCCACTTGATAGTTGGGTCTCACTGCTATGGCCTCAACTGTGGTGTCATCATACATATGAGATTCACGCTTGTCTGTCTGTGCAAACAACATGGTACCCACTTCCTCAATGCATGTGTATGACTCACTGTGGGATTCACCAACTAGTGCCTAGGAAGCTCTTACCAATACTCTAGGACATAGGATGTAGAAAATGTGGACCATTGACATGAACAAGCGTCTGCCATCCATCTGGTGCATGCTATGTCACATGTAGTGTCTACGTGACCCTAAAACTTGGAAGTCCACTTTACGGGTGTTGTTACATGTATGACTAACACATGCCCTTGCTCATTTTCAATTTGACTTGCATCTAAGGATTGGACACATGGACGTCACATTCATACAACCATATGTACAATTATGCTTCATGTGATACACACACATTTGGTCAACCAACACATTAGTTGTCAAAGCAGACACTTTGAGCCAAAGGCATTTAGGTATTGTACATATGTGCGTCACATTGCTATCCTCTCGTTATGCCAAACATGCACAATTTGTGCAATACATATATGTAGGCCACACTTATGACCATCTATTGCGTCAGCCAACTGTAAAAATACTGTGAAGGGTGTAGTGGATGATGTTCCGCTGCAGTATGATGTCACACATGTGAACATACACCATCAACACCATACTGTTTTCAATTAGCCAATCTATGATGTGTTCCAAATGTAAAATAACCAAAAAACAAGTAAAAATGCCCCAAACCAGTTAATGCACTGTATTTTTGACGTCCCTAGCGGTGTGCGTCATTTTTTGTTTACCAAAACTGTATTTGCGTTATTTTTTTTGATGCACAGGAGTGAAATTTAGCCTGCATCCAGATATTTGGACAGTCCATGTATCATTATGTGGATGTTCACGTCTGTGCGTCAAAAAAAATGACGCAAATACAGTTTTGGTAAATGAAAAATGACGCATAACGCTAAAAAGGCGGGACTTTTCATACAGGAAGTGATGTAATAGGATATCCTGTTTACAGATCATGTACAGTAGGTGTACTTTCAATTTCACTTTGCAGTCTATGATCCTTCTAGGCTGTGTGGCTGTGTAGAGAGTGTTGTCCTGAGATTTAGTGCTGTTTTTGTCCTGTGTGCTATCTGTAAAGTCCTTTTGTGAAATAAATATGGTTTGTGTATACTGTAGTACTGTGTTTTGTCTACATTTGTCCATTTATCTTGTGTTTTTCTTGTTTGTGGGAGTCTGTTGTGGGTAATGATAGTTTGGGGATAGTTGGGCTCTTTTAGTGTTTAGGTTTACTTTTTTTCTGTCTTTGTACCCCTACTTTCACCCTTTTCCCCTTTCTATTTCTTGTACCCCTATTCCTTATCGTCAATTATAAGTATGTCTGGTACGCCACGTCTTGGCAGGATGGGGGAAGAGGAGTTGGGGGGCTTCATCTGGCTGGTGACACATTTCTTGCTGCTCATGATCCAGGCAGGGGGCAGGGTCATACAGGGGTATCCGACAGAGGCGTGCAGAATCCGGTGGGGAAAGGTGCTGCATCACCTGCAGCGTGTGTATGCCTCCCAGAGGAGTGACCACCAGCTGAAGCACCGGTGGGCTGACCTCATCACCAGGGAGCCGGATCTCTTGGACCACCTGGGAATCATGATTGGTGGCACTGTTGGTGAGTACGACTTATGTTAATGTGCACGATTAAATGCTCTGTAGTGACATCAGGGGATTAGTGCAATGTCTGCCAACTAACTTGCTGACTGTGTGTAATGCTGGGGAAATATAAGGGGATCATTGATGCACTATGGCAAGGATCACAATTGCTAGCTGTCAGGTAGCACATGCTCAGGAAACTTACAGGTTACTTTTCCATGAAGGAAATTGGTGCGGCCTATTTGTCAGAACAGCTAACAAAATAGGAGCCAATCATGTCTATATAGGGTACTATTGACAGAGAAGTACAGATGTACCAAATTTTGGCCAACTATGTTGACGCAATTGCTAGACTGACTTTAGAATCACTACATGATGCAGAAAATGAGTGCTGCCTTCACGTCAATTGATAATAGCAAAGTGGCTCAGACATTTGTCTCATGTGAGTCTGGTGAGTATGGAAGGAAAGCGTTCACAGAAGTACTATGAATGTGTGGGATTATTGTGTTTCTTGATCTTTTTGGATACATGTCAGTTCTTGATTTGAAAACATCGTGAAAAGGTGTAAGGTGCCCTCAGCTAACATCTTAAGATGTTTGTTGGAATTAGTTGAGCCACAATCCAAATATGGATGGCAGTCCAAGTGTATGCACATGGCTTCACATCTCCATGGTTGGTGCAAATCACCATAGCTGGGCTACATCAATTGACTATACTGTAACAACAGGATGGCTTACAAGAGTCCCTGCCCCTCCCTCTGTACATTGGGCCTATGTGCAATAAATGTGTCATGGCCACAAGGCATGTTTGACTGGTAATGCAGTCCTCAAGTAACCAGGCTTTGGATGTCTCTCTTGGATGCACATGATAAGACGATTACACTCCATATTTCTTAGTGTTCACCAATTATGGGGCATGTTTGCAACCACATGATAGTTAGGGCCAATGTATGTGTGCAGATATGTGTGTAACTGTCACAGGAGACCCAATGCTATGTACAAGTTGGCCGTGATATATCAGATGCAGTACCATCATGTCTGAAAGGCTGCCATTTCCTTATTCAGCCTACACATTGTATATGTTTATGAAATTGTTGCACTGCGCACAGATTTTGAGCACATTTCTTCCTTCCATACCTTACAGGTGGACCGGCACCCTACACTGTGGGAGAGGTGGCGACATTTGAGGACCCCGACCACTCCAGTAAGTGTTGATATGTCTGTTATGTGTTGTGTTTGCTGGTTATGGACTCATGTGAGTTGGACGCATAGCAAGGTGTGATGCGTTGGGAAAGCTTTTCACTTGTTCCATGAGTGGGAATGCAGTTCTCACATGTTTTGAGTTTGCCAATGCGTATCCAATGGTATCATGTAGGGATTGTAGGACATCCCTGTAGGCCCCACTGTGAGTACAGGGGATAGTCATGTGTATGACTTGTATCACCACGAGTCGCAATGGAAGTAAGCCCCAAGTTAGTCAGCCTGTCAGACCCACATTCTCTATGATTGGTAGAGCTAATAGCTTTCCAATAGACATATGCTTCCCTATTTACCTACGTAAGATTGAAACAGTAGGTAGAACCTCCTAGCAGCATGTACTTCCACATGTAGTGCATCAAGTCTGTGGAACCTGAGTGCAATGGCCTAGGTGTGCATGCAATTCATGATCATGGGTGTTCTAGCAACTCTGTGTCTGATGTAAGTCAGGCCTCACTGGAAGTATATGTTGCGTACTAAGTTCTGCATTTCCTGACATGTCTGACCCTATGAGTGCTCTAGGGTTTGCTGACTCCTATTTGTAGATAGACCTTACCAGTGGTGTGTCTGTAGAGACAAACGTGTGGAGTTTCCTATACACTCCTCGGTGTACATGTTGTTGGCAAATTATAGTTGTGTATCCACCGCCCCCCCTCAAACACAGGCATGGGTTTGTGAATGGGGTACCTAGTACTGATGCTACCAGTATGTTACACATACATGTGAATAAGTGACGGTTTGGTTGCATACTAGTATACACACTCAGGTTTGGCACTTGGTACTATACTGGCAAGTCCAGTTACAACTTGCAGACCATGTGGCTTTAGTTTTGCTTTCCGTACACTGACATTTGTAGCCCAGCTCTTGGTGGAGGATATGCAGCATGATTCTTAGATGATAACTGTCAGAACTCAGATTGCAAGTCAAAGCCAGTTGTTACCCATCTTGTAGGTTATGGATGTGCTTTGTGTGATGCGACCTTTGTTGTCTGGCCTGCCATATACTTCCTCAGGGACATTCAATGCTCTGTATCGTGATATGAGCTGTTACAAGTAGAGTAGATGTAATGTCTGATTAACTTGCTGTGCCGTTTCACACAATGCAGTTACTAATGTAGCATATCTGCATTTGTCTTCACAGCAGCTAACATGACTCCAGACAAGGTCCATGAATTTCAGCGCCGGGCCATGCGATACCAGCACATCCTGCTGGTGGAGTCGGGGTTCCGGAGGATGGCCCGGCGTTATCGCCATGAACGTGCCTCCGGGGCATGGCGAGCCTTCCCACAGGGTGGGCCTACTTTGCCCACCACAGCCACCACAAGCACAACCACCAATCAGAGCCAGGTGGCCCCACCCACAGCTGCCACTGTTGTTCCAACATCTGCAGGACTTCCTGGCCCCAGCATTGCCACAGGTGCAGGACAGCCCACACAGACCTCCTCCACCGGTACCCAGACTGCCACTGCTACATCAGTTGACCCTGCAGCCTTCAACAGAATTGAACATAAGATGGACAAAGTGCTGCGCAAGGTGAGCCAACTGAGCCGGGACGTGCGGCACATTAAACGGCGGGTCAAGGATATTAAGAGGACCCTCCGGAGGGCCAACCTCTAGACACTTTATTTGATGGACATGATACCCTCCCCTCCCTCCTCTTTCCTTGTTCTTATAGTTAGTGGGCTTAGTGTTAGGTTAGTATAGGCTGTTAGTTTAGTTAGTGTTAGTGGGTGTGGGGTGGGGGCCTTCTTGTTTCTTTTTTTACTTATTACATGTGTGGGTGGGTGGGGGGCTATGTTGGGGTTCTTGTGTGTTAAAAAAAAAATGTAAAAAAAAATAAACACAAAAAAATATATATTTGTTTAGGATAGTATAGTATGTGTTTAGGTTAGTATGTGTTGTCCTCCATGTGTCTCGTCTCATAAGGGGGCTGGGGGGTAGATGTTTAGAACATTTCGTTACATGTGATAAGTAAGTGTAGCTTAGGTTAGTTAGGGACAGTTGTGGGTAATGAGTAGTCAGGGTAGATTAGGGTAGGTAAGACTTTTCCCTCAGTTTCCTCTTCTGTGATTAGCATTTAATAAAATATATTGTTAACCCTTAACAGTATGTGTTAACTGCTACTTGATCATGGGCTTGGAATTAGTGTATATGAATGTTGTTCTATTACATTTGTGTCCTATGCTACAAACAAATCCCAACTGAGCTGTAAGATTTGCAGCTACCCCAGAGCTACCTTGCAAAGTTTCCACCATTTGTTGCAACCACCAATCACAGTTAATATAGATCCCAATGTGTTTCTGTCGATAAGTATGTTTTCTAAGTCACAAACAGTGCTTCCAGACTTGGTATTGGGGGAACAGTTTTAGGTCTGACTGCAGTGTGATGATCAAGGACACCCTTATAAGATGAGTTCTCGTAGGCACTCTTATATTTTTGTCTTCATGACTCGCATACGTCATTTGTGACACAGTTCAGCATGAGTACCTATTAATATGTAAACTCAGACAGCTTCATTCATGCAGTTTTTGTAGTGTTTGCTTAGATTTGTGTGCACTGTTATATGTGTTAGTATTGCATGGTGACAACATTTTTCTGCCAATACTTGATGACTTAGATATCCCCTGAGGAAGCATTATTCTGTCCAACACAGCATGATAGTGTATGGTTTCTCACTTCATCAGATATGTCCCTCAGGATGGGCAGAGTATGATGCAATCATGGGCACTGTGCAGAATTATCAGACTACATAATATCAGGACAGTTGTATTGACAAGCTATGTAATTTGACAGTAGGCACATTTCAGTTATCTACTGCACAGTTGATATATCACATTACCCAGAGACAGATTTGTTGTGTAAGTGCTATTTATTAAAAAGTACTGTAGTGCTATATGTACATTGGATTGACATCTTGCATTGTGATCCTACACCAGGGGTTCCGGAAATGCTTTTGACATGCTGGGGTGATGTTTCAGACAGTGCAGAGGGACAGGATTTGCCAATGAGTAAGAGAGAGACAATCACTGGGCAGGCTGACAAGATATACAGTGGTAAGCAGAACAGTCATTAAGTAGAGTTGTAAAACTGGCATGTTATAAAGCGCAGGACCTTGGTAATATTTGGCCATGTGGCAGGGACTAGTGCTTCCGGGTACTTTTCCGTGTGAAAGTGATCTGTTCCATGTCTTCTTCTTCTGATGTGTGTGTTGCCTCCTCTGTCCTTGTTGGTGGTGGTTGTGAAGGGGCAACACACACCTCAGTGTTAGAAGACGTGGAGTCAGACATCCCGGTCGCTGCTCCCTGTGAAGGTCTTAAGGGCAGTACTGCAGCAAGGAGGGCCTGCTGGTTCTTGAGAATAGCAGCCACATCACGATGGTAGGCAGCCAGGTCGGCCCTGAGGGGTTCAATGTTGCATTCGTGCACGCGTTGACAGGATTGCTGTTGTAGGTGTTGGGTCAACTGTATTATAGCTGTGCTGATTTCCTTCTGGGTTTTCTGCAGTTCCTGCAAGATAGATGTTAGGGCTTGCACAGCTGCTGCCTGATCTGCAGATGACATCATGCACGAACGCACCCTTTCTAGGCTTGCTGCCATTGTTTGCATCCCCACCCGCACCTCCTTGGCCAGCTCTCGCTGTACTCCAACTTCAGTTCCCTCAAAGCTGGTGCCAGTGTCATCTGAGTCCTCAGCTGTATTGGAGCTGGCAGGTCTTACAATTGGGGTGGTGGGTGGTTCCTCTGCGATGGCTGCTTGTTCTGTGCTTCTCCTTGTGACAGAAGGTGGGGTCTTGAGGGTTTCAAGGACCTTTTGGATGGTCTCCTGGGGAATGTTTATCGGCTCGTCATCCATGTCATCAGGGAAATCTGGGACAGGCATATCGGCAGGAGATCCATCTTCCTCTGCAATGAAACAGGGTACAATTAGTGTGTCTGTGTTGTGGCAATTTTGATGTGACGTGCCCGCCTTTTGATGAATTCACTTTGTGATCTTGTTTTGTGTTAATTTCTCCAGTCCTTCAGATGGGCATTCTTCCAGGCCTATGGCCCACCTGTGTGTCAAATGTATGTTATTGAGTCATCAGACTTGTCAGCCTCATCGCCTCTAGGGGTTGATTTTTGCCAAATAGAGAATTGCCACCTTCTTTTCCTACTCGACCCTCCGTGTACATCCATTCTCATGGTGAGACCTTTCACTGGCTGTGGGTGTACTGATGGCCCTGGCAGTACACTTAACAATCTGGACCTGCCCCAATCTCTGATCTTTCACATCGACTTAAATGTAATTGACATGTGGCATATCCTATGCATGGCAATGTTATGATCCGATATGGATGTTGACATTGTTAATGTGTCCTGCTGATGTTGGGGAATGTGTGTTACAATGGATTGCCCTGATAGTCGTATCAGTGTCCTATTTCCTCCTCTGACTGTGCAGGTGTATGTCAGTGACCAGTTCCATGTGCCCCCATCCCCCAATGCTGTTGTCTGAGCAGTATGACATTTGGGATGTTGCCTTGTTACCCAGGCACAGGATGGACCCTGACATATGCAGCATGGGTGTGTCCTTAGTGCTGTGTAGCTCCTATTGTTGTTTACATTGGCTGATGTTTGTGACAACTATGGGCATTGACATTTGAGAGTACTGGGGCCTTTGTCTTATTTCTGGGGATTGTTGCAGTTGTCATCCTCACCCCCTAATTTAGGTGTGTATGATCCATGGGGAGGTTACTGCCATTGGCTACTTGAGCTGCACACAGAGCAGAGGTGGTAGTGGCAACTGTTGTCGCAGTTACATTGCAGTTGTCGGTATGGCTAGAGGATTGCTAATAGGGCCCTAGTTAATGTAGGGGGTATGTTGGCTGACGTGTGCCAGGATGTCAGTTTGACATAGTGGCCTTCCCTCCTGTCGTGGCTTTCCCTTTGCTCCATCGTTGGCATGACAGCATGCCCCCATGGGACTGTTGTTGGTGTAGTGTAATGGTGTGCCCCAGCTTCTGTCTGTGCAGGCCATGCCCCTTTATCCATACCACTCCATGTATATGATGACTTACATGCAATGTGTAGTAGGTATTCCCCCCCCCCGGTTGCAGTTGACATAAGTGCATTATAATTCCCCATGCGACTTACCCTGCATGTGCATTGTCTCCTGGTAGTCTGCGCTGTCCTGTCCTTGAATCCCTGTGACGATCTCCTCAGGGATGACGGCTGCAACCATCTCCTCCATGTGGTCCAGGGCCCCCTGGTGTGCTGGACTCCCACCTCCAGTCTGCAGTGCTGCCTTCCTGTTCCTGGCCATCTTTTCCTTTGTCCTGCGCTTGCAGTCATGCCAGCGTTTCTTGCACTCGATGACAGTTCTGCGTACTTCAGCCACACTGTTAATCTTGTCGACAATTTGTTGCCATATGGCCTCTCTCCTACTGATTGGCAACTTTGATGTGACAAACAGTTGGTGCTGGTGTTCCGTCACCTCTTTAACCAGAATTTCCTGTTCCTCTGCACTAAAGCGACACTTTCTTTTCTTCTTAAATGTGTCCTGGTTCTTGTGTGGGTCCTCCTGGCTGGTTCCTGGTCTGCTGTCATCTTCCTGGGGTCTGTAGTGGCATCTGGGATCCATTTTGGCTCTCCTCTGGTGAAATGGCTGTGTTCGCAGTTTTTTTTTTACGCTATTGCGTTAAAAAAAAACGGCGCATATCCGGTTTGCGGTGTCGTAAATCGACCCACAGTCATTTCCACCGCGTTAAAGTCGTTTTCATTTACGACTTGACGCCGCAGTGTGCGTCAAAAATATTGACTCCCACCTGTTGTTTGCGCCGCCGTGCGTCAAAGTATAAATATGACGCCCGCACAGCGCTACAAAATGGCATTAGCCGGCGGTAATATTTTTGACGCAAAACTGCGCCGGCGCAGTTTTGCGTCAAAAAGTATAAATATGGCCCTGAGTATCCTGAGGCTGTGGAAAGCAGACAAACCCCTCTCATATAAGACATCGTTAAAGGACATATACAAAATGACATCTTTCGAAAAATGTATTTACTGGGTGAATGATCAAATGGTCAAATTCGAAGACTTCAGGGTGGGATGGGATTTCTCTCTTCATAAGGGGTCGAATATAAACGCTACTGTCATTACTGGTAAGGCCCATAATGTTAGACAATTTAACAGAAAGTGCATATAAGCAGAGTAATTGTAAAAAGTTGAACATTTTGATCGGCGTTGCCCATCCTTTCTGCTTCTTAGTTTACTTTTTTTATAACAAATTTTATGGGTTTAAGCACTACTGTAGAAGCATATATGCAAAGAAGTATACAAAAGATAATGGCATGTTTACACCCATAAATATTAACTACTACACAAATTGCACGGAAGATCCCACCCACATACCATAATCCATTGCACATACCCCATCGCATCCGTGCAGTAATCATATGTATTAGTTTCTCATTGTTCCGCTCCATAATCATGTATTTGCTCATCCTGAATGGCACCAGGGGTGCGTACCGGGTCCAGGACAATGCTTCTATAATCCGCCCCTCTCTGCCAAATTTTGGGGTGCTTCTGGAAGCAACCATGCGCTCAGTAAGCTGCAAACTTTAGCCCTAGGCAATTATCCAAGCCCTTTTTCCAAGCCCCAATAACGGGGGCACATCTGCCTTTCATGCTCTGGCAATATAGCGTTTTACCAGTATCAGGCCTAGGAATTAATGTATCCATTTGTACCTATTTCCACCTTAACTGTTAGTGCTATGTAGCAGGATCAACCTGGGGTCTAGTGGGATTACCCGGGATAGGACCTCACCCATGCATGTCGTCACCCCCCTCCAGAAGTGCTGTAGTGCAGTGCAACACCATACTTTATGGATGAAAGTGCCCATGTCCACCTTACAGCGTAGGCAAATCAGGGGCTCAATCGCAGGGCATGCACTATAAGCAATGTCTTGTGTAAAACTCTGTGGAGATATTTTAATTGGATCAAGCGAAGACAAACAGATATCGCCACCTCCTGTGGTGCCCCCAAAGCCTCTGTCCAGTTGTCTTTGTCTAGGGGGCCAATATCTGCCTCCCAGGTCCCTCGAAGCGCAGGCAATGTGTTAGTACTATTCGTAATTAATGTTTCATATATCTTAGCCGTTATGTGAGCAACCAGGTCTCCCAGTAGCAATTTACCCTCCAAAGGGTTAAATTCGGGGAGGGTCGGAAGGTCTTTAATGTACAGGGTAAGTGCTTGACGGAGTTCTAAGTAGCAATGAAATTGACTGCGAAGCAATTGATATTTGACCTGCATCTCTTGAAAAGATTTCAGAATCATACCACTCATCACGTCTCCAAGAATGGAGATTCCAATGTTGTCCCATTTCCCGAAACCCGCAAGTTAAATCACCTGCTGCAGCATGTTGCCCTGCCACAGTGGTGCCCATTCCATAAGCTCCCCCCACTTCATCCGTCGACGCCAACATCGTAACAAGGCTATGACCATCTGCGCAGCCTGTGGAAAGGATTATACCCTCCGTGTGCCGTACAACTAGTCGAGAATGGATGTTGTGCCCATCACTCATTTCTCAAAAACATATGCTTGGTCACCCTGATGGTCGTACCACCACTCGTTGATAATTAGCAGGTGAGATGCTGAGTTATCTGAGTGGATGTCTGTGGTGGCATTACCACAGTATGTTGATCGGTAACGTGTGGTGAAAGCAATGTGAGCCACCCTGCCCCCTCCAACAAAAACCTGCCAAGGACATCGTTTACCTGCCTGAACCATGAGAGAGGGATGACATAAGGGTAGTTCTGTAATTGATATAGGAGTTGGTGCAGGAAGACCATCTTTGAATATTGCTGATCCACTAACACGGACAACGGCAGGAGAGATCAGACCCGTACCGCCTACTTCACCTGCGCTATGGTGGTCGCAAGAGTATGGGACCACAACAGTGTTGCATTCAGGGCGGCCTGCAACCCAGATATTTAAAGCCGCCTTCTACCATTGCCATACCCGACGCCCATCCCGCAGCATCAATCCAGCCACCAACAGGAAAATAATGGATTTTGAGGTATTCATATATAGCCCTGAAGTTTCACCAAAGGTCTGCACAGGCTGTATGATGGGTGGCCCAGAGGTAGAATAACACATCATCTGCATATAGGGCGATCCTATCCGAGATCTCGGTAGCCCACTCAAATTCTCAAATCTGGGTGTCCATCCTGACCCACACAGCCTAGGGTTCTAAGGCCAGAGCAAATACAGGGAGTGCAGAATTATTAGGCAAATGAGTATTTTGACCACATCATCCTCTTTATGCATGTTGTCTTACTCCAAGCTGTATAGGCTCGAAAGCCTACTACCAATTAAGCATATTAGGTGATGTGCATCTCTGTAATGAGAAGGGGTGTGGTCTAATGACATCAACAACCTATATCAGGTGTGCATAATTATTAGGCAACTTCCTTTCCTTTGGCAAAATGGGTCAAAAGAAGGACTTGACAGGCTCAGAAAAGTCAAAAATAGTGAGATATCTTGCAGAGGGATGCAGCACTCTTAAAATTGCAAAGCTTCTGAAGCGTGATCATCGAACAATCAAGCGTTTCATTCAAAATAGTCAACAGGGTCGCAAGAAGCGTGTGGAAAAACCAAGGCGCAAAATAACTGCCCATGAACTGAGAAAAGTCAAGCGTGCAGCTGCCACAATGCCACTTGCCACCAGTTTGGCCATATTTCAGAGCTGCAACATCACTGGAGTGCCCAAAAGCACAAGGTATGCAATACTCAGAGACATGGCCAAGGTAAGAAAGGCTTAAAGACGACCACCACTGAACAAGACACACAAGCTGAAACGTCAAGACTGGGCCAAGAAATATCTCAAGACTGATTTTTCTAAGGTTTTATGGACTGATGAAATGAGAGTGAGTCTTGATGGGCCAGATGGATGGGCCCGTGGCTGGATTGGTAAAGGGCAGAGAGCTCCAGTCCGCCTCAGACGCCAGCAAGGTGGAGGTGGAGTACTGGTTTGGGCTGGTATCATCAAAGATGAGCTTGTGGGGCCTTTTCGGGTTGAGGATGGAGTCAAGCTCAACTCCCAATCCTACTGCCAGTTCCTGGAAGACACCTTCTTCAAGCAGTGGTACAGGAAGAAGTCTGCATCCTTCAAGAAAAACATGATTTTCATGCAGGACAATGCTCCATCACACGCGTCCAAGTACTCCACAGCGTGGCTGGCAAGAAAGGGTATAAAAGAAGGAAATCTAATGACATGGCCTCCTTGTTCACCTGATCTGAACCCCATTGAGAACCTGTGGTCCATCATCAAATGTGAGATTTACAAGGAGGGAAAACAGTACACCTCTCTGAACAGTGTCTGGGAGGCTGTGGTTGCTGCTGCACGCAATGTTGATGGTGAACAGATCAAAACACTGACAGAATCCATGGATGGCAGGCTTTTGAGTGTCCTTGCAAAGAAAGGTGGCTATATTGGTCACTGATTTGTTTTTGTTTTGTTTTTGAATGTCAGAAATGTATATTTGTGAATGTTGAGATGTTATATTGGTTTCACTGGTAATAATAAATAATTGAAATGGGTATATATTTTTTTTTGTTAAGTTGCCTAATAATTATGCACAGTAATAGTCACCTGCACACACAGATATCCCCCTAACATAGCTAAAACTAAAAACAAACTAAAAACTACTTCCAAAAATATTCAGCTTTGATATTAATGAGTTTTTTGGGTTCATTGAGAACATGGTTGTTGTTCAATAATAAAATTAATCCTCAAAAATACAACTTGCCTAATAATTCTGCACTCCCTGTATGAACGGGGCCTCATGCCTCTGTGAATTAAGAACGGTGTCAACACTTTGCCTGTAACCCTCACCATTGCCGACAAGTCTGTGTATAATAGTTGGATATAAGATAAATATATGGGGCCGAAGTTCAAGCGCTGCAGAAGAGCAAATTAGGTACTCCAAACTGACCGAGTCAAAGGCTTAATCCACATCTGCCAACAGTACTGTGACTGGCCTTCCTAGTCGTTCAGCCAGAGCGTTACATACTCGTCTGATGTTAGGGTTAGTTCGGCATAAAGCCTGCCTGATCAGGATGAACCAGGTCGGGTAGATATCTCAGCAGTTGTTTAGCCAACGTTTTAGCAAGGAATTTTACCTCCATATTGAGGAGCGAGATTGGGCGATATGACGTGCGCTCTTCCTGGCTTCTGGACCACCACAATCTCTGCATTGCACCAAACTGGCGGGAGTGACCTCGCATTGAGTGAGAAGTGGAGCACCCCCAAAAAATGCTTCCCCAGGCGCGGCATATATGACAAATAATTCACACGGGAACCCATTGGGGCCAGGAGCCTTCCCAGGCTCCATCCCCTCCAGGGTCAAGAAAAGCTCCTCCTCCGTAATCCCTTCGACAAGCTGAGCTCTAGCACTGTCTAAAAGGGTCTGAAGCGGCAGATCAGTCACTAATTCTATAAGTGGGAGTTGTTAACGTTTCCCTTTGGGTGTATACCTCACTGAAGTAGGGGCAAAACTCTGGGCTATGTCATGTGTGTCCGCCAACAACTCTCCCTGTATGTCACGGATCAAAGGAATATGGATGAAGTGTTGAGTGACCTGGCATAATCTAGAGACTTTGGGTAGCCCACCAGGCCAGTTTAGCTTCACCCAGCAATAATTGCTGATACTGATGTGGAATAATACACATCTGGTGTCTCCGTATGCTACCACCAGGTTGGTGGCCTTGTGACTCAATCGTCTACATCTGTACCTCCAGAGCGCAGAGGTCCCTGATGTCAGCCCTTGGATAGTTGGTTTAAAGGTTTCCCACAACATGGACATTGGGTCTACTGTGCCAACATGAAGGGTAAAATATTAATCTATGGAGCGGGCAATATGTGCCCGATAGGCAGGTTCCTGTTGGTGCCACGTTGAAAGGTGCCAGTGAAATACAGGTCTTTTGGGGCCAACATGAACACGAAGGGCCATCGGGGAATGGTCTGACAGACCCCTGGCTAGGATATGCAGACAGATATTCTGTGGATGAATGCGTTGGAGACTAACAGGTAGTCGAGCCTGGAGAAGGAGCCATTAACATTGGAGTAGTATGTGTATTCACTATATGTGTAGGGTGATAAACTCTCCATGCAATGGCCATCCCAAGTGCAGATGCTAGTGAGTTAAGCCTGGTCTTGCCTTCTACTGCAATACCATTCTGAGGGCGCCATCTATCTCTATGAGGGTACATTACATCATTCCAGTCGCCTCCAATCACTGTGAGGCCTCCGGGCAGGTGTTCCCATAATGGGGAGGGGTGGCGTACACGCTACCCAATGTGATGAGTTTCCCATGAAGATTTTCAGTGACCAGGATGTACCTGCTGTAATCATCGGACCACGCCTTAAGTTGAAAGGGGACCCTCTACTGGCTTTATATGCCAACCCCTTGGGAGCCCAACGGGTAGAACATTTCTTACGTATCTCCTCTGTAATGGAGAAAGCCATAATATCTTGACCAGTTTTCTTGCAGGGTTTCATGTGACTTTGTTGTGACTTAAGTTGAGGTACATAGCTGTTGGTCTTTTTACACTTCACAGCCAGTTCAGGAGGGGAGTTTATACTCGCTGAGTGACAACAGGCTCAGATTTGCATTATCCTGAACAGCTATTGAGTTGCATTCAACATTATCACTGCTGGGGCTACATGTCCTTATGTCAGCCCTAGAAATTCCTTCTTGTCCGGGGGCTTGTGAATCACTCTCAGGCCTGCTGGGGGCACTGGGTGCGACAACTGGCCCTCTCCCTAATTCCGTAGTTAATTTCCTCTCTGTTACGGTGATTTTATTTTTAACAACCCCCATGGTTCGTTCAAGCATTGTATCTATGCTGTAATCCTGCGGGTAACAGTAGTGCATCCAATAGCTTTACACTTGCCCATGCTGTGTATAAAGTGTATGGCACTCACCCGCAGCACTCAAACGCTGTAGCAAAGTGGGAAAGAAAATCGGAGAGTGGGCCCAGCCTGGCCTCAGTCGGCCGCAGACGGGCCCGGTCCTGACCTGGTCTTCGCTCGGGCATGCGCCCGAGTGCATCTCACACTGCAGGGTAGTAGTGGGACTTCAAAAGAACCTGACTGACGCGGTGACACTCCCCCACCTCCTCCACTTGCTACTGCACTCTGGAATGTGTAGTCAACAAGTGCTCCTGCGACCACCAGACCGGGCCGAATGTGTCTCACGGTGTGGGGTAGTAGCAGGCCTTTAATAGCACCCGACTGGTCACTGCTACATTCTGAGGTGTGTAGTCCACAAGTGTCACTGTGACCACCAGACACAGCAGAATGTGTCTCACGCTGCACGGTAGTAGTGGGCCTTTAATAGCACCCAGCTGGGGCTGTGGTGCCCTTAGGAAGCTGCATACCTTACCACTGCTAACCGGAGGTAAAGTGCTTGTGCTCAATCCCCTAAACATGGTTTGATTGGCATATACCTAATTGGCATATTTAATTTACTTATACGTCCCGCGTGGAATGGTATACCAGAAACCCAGGGCCTGTAAGTTAAATGCTATTAGTGGGGCTGCAGCATTTATTATGCCACCCACTTAAGTAGCACCTTAAATCCTGTCCCGGGCCTGCCATTGCAGCGTGAATGCAATGTCACACTGCCATGTCGACTTGGCATTTAAACCCCTTATAAAGCCTTAAACTCCATGTTTAGCACACATAAGTCACCCCATTTTAGGCCCTAGCTAATTAAAAGGTTGGACATGTACTTTTCAATTCTTCATGTCCTGGTAGTGAAAAAATCCCAAATTCATTTTTCACTACTGTGAGGCCTACGTTTTCCATAGGATAACATTGCGGCTTTCTTATTACATTTAATAAGTTGCAATTCCTAACTGAGAGGAGCTGGATATATATTGTTTGGTACCTATGAAATTGTAATGCTAATCCCTCTTTAATGGTAAAGTCAGATTTTTTATTACAATTTATAAAATGCCTTCTTTAGAAAGTAGGCATTTTCCTGCCTTCAGCCCTTTTGTGCCTGTAGTCTGGCCTGGGTCACATGACTGTGTGTAACTGACAGCTAGACTTTGTGAATTCCTCCAGGACAGTCACACAATCAAGGGATTAGGTTTGCCTGAATGGGCCATCTGCGAGCAGCATGGGGGTGGCAGAACTAAGCACTGCCCCACTTACACATCAATAGCTTGTTCTCTGCCTCCACTTCACACAAAGAGCCTAACGATCCTGTACTGTCAATGCAGCCAGCTTGGAGCCAGGGCAAGGGAGTCAGGAAATTCCATGCACTTCAAAGAGCCTTTCCAGAAACTTCTCCCACCTTCCATAAGAATGGCACCAAGGTATAAAAATAGGACCTTCAGACCCACTCTTCAGTTCACTACTGGACCTGTGGGGAGAGTCTCAGAGGTCTGCTTGCTACTGTGACCTTCTGTGCATTCTGCCAGACTGCTGCTGTACCTGCAAGGGTGGTCCTACTGCCTTCAGCCTGCATAGAACATTCACAGGGTAGGCCTGCATCTACACCTCCACCGAGGACTACCCAAAGTGACTCCAAGGGCTAGTTAGCTGGCCTCCTGTTCAGAGCCACAAGGACATAACAGGATGCTACCATCTTCAACCTGCACCTGGGCCCATCCTGAGTGAGTCCTAAACCCCAAGAGGTGCCTTTCAGTCATACACCCTTGGTTCAGGTGCTAAGGTTGCCCCGATGGCATTTTCCAAAACTGAGGACTTGGACAAAACATGGCCAAAAACTGCTCTGAGAACCAGGAGGATGCTGGGATCAATGTGCTCGCCTATCTGCCCGAGGTGCATCCCTGCCAAGTTGGCTTTCCAACTATGTTGCTCTCCACAGAAGCAAATCCGTTCCAGCACTACTTAGTGAAAGGGGTATCTAAACTTGTGGAACTGTCTTCAGCTACAGCCCTTTGCTTTGTCCTGCAAGAGTTTTTCGACTTACTTTTCAGCAACTAAGCCTGAATGTAGAAATCTTCAACGTGGCTTCAACCCATGGCCATCCGAAGATGACGTTCCTTCATCGGGCACCTCCTGCAACCTTGCCCAGATGGACTTTACCTTCTAAGACATTTTTCTTCAGAATTTTTTTTAAGTCCCAAGTAACTGCTGACCGGGCCCAATCCGCTTCTTGTATCTGAACCGCGCTCCATCGCGGTCGGCCTTAACTGCCAACTTTGTCCCAATCTTGTATGACTATATGTCCGCATTTGGCACGTGGATCTATTTTGAACCTTAAACTTAAAAAAAATCATAACTCTGGTATTACTTTTGGGATTTTTGTTGTTTTAGTGTCAAAAATAATTTCTTAAAACGCACTCTATTTTACTAAATTGGTTTTGGATTTTTTTTGTGTATTATTTTCACGTTATTTCTGTTTGTGTGCTTGTTGGGAATGGGGTTTCTAATTGGCATTGGTTTCTACCCTGTCCAAGTAAAAACTGCACACAGACACTGCAGTGACAGGTCTGAAACATGTTTATAGGGCTATTCATGTAGGTAGCACAATTAGTGTTGCAAGCCCATTAGTAGCATTTGATTTACAGGCCCTGTACACACAGTGCACTTTACTAGGGACGTACTAGTAAGTCAAATATGCCAATCGTAGATAAACCAATCACCAATACAATTTAGACAGAGAGCACTTGCACTTTAGCACTGGTCAGCAGTGGTAAAGTGACCACAGTCCTAAAGCCATCAAAAACGAAATTTAGCACAGGATCAAGAACAGGTGGTCACAAGCCAAAAAGACAGGGGAAGCCCTGCAGAAAAGGCCATTTCCAACAGTGCTGAATAAAAACATAATACATTGCCTCTGCTTTTTGTGCCAAGCTACCCAGGGTTAAGCAAAGGTTAATTTAGTGAATTTTTGTGGTTCGCCCTGAAAGGGATTCTGGTTGTTGCTTGACCAGGGCTCACAACCCAGTTGAACAACAACCCAATTTCTCAGAATTATCTTTTAGCTTGCATGCATCACACACAATGCTGTATGCCAGGAACTCCAAACGATCTTGCCCAAAAACTGACGATCACTCAACCTTAGAAACACAGACAACATGCTCTTGAAACCCTAAGATGTAAGAAACAAATACTAAAACGATATTTTCCTGGAAGTGTGCTGCAGGTTTGCACCTCAGTTCCACCTGCATTAGAATAATCCCATACAATATCACTTTGAAAAGAAAACTAAATACCAATCTTTTTCAACATTTCCAAATGTGAACTGATCCAACCTAACTTCAACACTGACAACATTCGATTTTTTTGGTATTCTGTATACCTGTACATTTGTAGACCTGTGTAGCGTAATTACCTGTTACCGTTATGAAAATTACTATGTGAAGCACTCTGGGTCGCCTATTGGGTCATTTCCAGTGTATTATTAAAAATGAAATGAATACATTTCATTAAGGGTTAAGTTTGCTCTTTTCCACATCATTCACTTTAGCAGATTTTCTACCGGGTTCCTCATAACATGTCTGGAGTACACCTCTTCACGTACAGTAATACCACACCTGATAATCATTATACCAAACAATATCGCAATTCCTGGTGCAGTATTAGCCCTGCTGCATTCCTGCACAACCTGTATTGAGCACTTAAGCTGTAAATATGCATTAGTAATTTTTGGCGAAGTAGGACTACTCCTACAAATCTATGACTGTCGTAGAACAGAAATTCTCCTGCGTTTCTTTGTGAATCCATAAAAAGTAATATATCTATTTCAAATTTTGTGCGCGAGCACAGTAGTAACTTTTTCTAGCTCTGAATTGGAGTTTCACATTTCATTGTCTACTGGAATCACTGCTAAAGGACATTGAAAGTACTGAAGCAGGGTCTCTGCTTGTAAGTGTAAAAACGTAACACATTCCTGAATACATTTTATCAGACAATATAATGAACGGTTACACTTACCTATAAAACCTTAGAGATAGTTTCACTGATAGAAGTACAAATGGCACAACTGTGTAACTTATTGCTATCTGAGTCGCCACCCAAGTTATGACATCATAGACTAATTTAATGTTGGGAGACCTCAAAAAGAAATGTCTAATGTTGTTTCTTATCTGGAATAAAAGGTAAAAAAAGCGCATCATTAACATCTTCAAATGCAAATCATTTTTTTTTTTTTAATTAATGTGTTATGACATTAAAATAGTCCAAATTAAACTTCTGTAATATAGAAAGCCATGCATCAGAACACACAATAGTAATTAGGAATTGCTTCTAAACCATTGAGTGTATCTCCTGATCCAAACAGGTCCTGTATAGATGAACAATATCTGAGAATTAAAGAAGAAGGGTGAGACGGTTAATTCCGCCACAAAATGTGTAAGATTTACCACTATCCTCACCAGCAAGTTATGCCAATTTCAAGTCTGGTAAATGGCAAATATATCATCACCAGTAAACCCTCTACCTCTGCCACTGGATGTCCAGGTCTAGCTGTGGAGCTAATTCTGGCAAAATAATTTCCATCAACATTCAGGCATAGATTGACTGATCTGCTAACATGTCTAATACAGTTCACTTCAAACACAGCCACGAGTAATAGAACTTTTTTCAAAAACAAAAAATAGTGCTCTTCGTCATGCTGGGACTCGTAGAGAAACTAGATAAGAAGGCACTGACAATGTGCCACCTGCTTGAGCAAAATTTGCAATGCTCACACATACTGACAGAAAATAACTTAGCACAGTGGTTCCCAACCTGTGGTTCGGGGACCCCTGGCGGTCCGCAAAACCTCCCAAGGGGGTCCACAACTGCTCAGAAAATTAATTATTAACAGATTAGGTCCACAGCTTTCACTAATGACTCAGTAGGGGGTCCCCCGATACCAATAATGATTCAGTGGGTGTCCCTGGGTTCTAGTAATGATAAAGTGGAGATCCACAGATGTCAAAAGGGTGGGAACCACTGACCTAGCACACAAGGGTATTAGTGGAGTTTGTTTTCTCCTCCCCCGGGCTCCTCAAAAGGCATATTCAGCAACATTTGTGAAGAATTCTAGTTCACTATCAACAAGAACTTTAATTATGGCAGCTTTAGCTTGGCAGGGGAAGAAACCCACTGAAATGACAGGCAGATTTAAGTCTATGCACACTATAAATACAACCAACATTAGTTATAGTTAACCAGTTTAATGATTCAATTACTTACCAGAAATCTTCATTACTCTGAATAGCTTTTTCTCGTATCAATACTTACGACCCTCGCCTATTTCCTGAGGTATCATCTAAGCACATACAAGGAGGATTGACCTTGACATGGATGTGTTGCAATGCATTTGTTTCCTTATTTCTCATGTTATTACTGTTTTTCTGTCTGATTGTTATCCAATTGTAACTGAGATTTCTGCTTAGAATTTTTGCTCTTTGATGACCTATACCCAGCTGTTTCTAAATATTTATCCTAAACAGCATGGGTCTTTTCGATTTGCTTTTCTATAATCTTAATTTTTAAGAATCATCTAGATTGCCTAGGCATTTTTTGCACTTTGTGTTTTTTTCTTCCTCATGCGTACCCTCTTAAGGACACACTAGACACCTTCCACAGGTAGACTAAGTTCCAGGTGTCACCTGGCTCCTGAGATGAGACACCTATCCTCAGGTAATCAAGAAGGAAACTTGAGACTTTTACAGTGTCTAACCTTTGACACCTAGCCAAAGAATTCTCCCTAATGGTTTCCTAGTCAGCAGTAAGAGAACCTCTCAATGCTTAGAGACAAAATAGAAAAATATTTTTTTGAAAAGTATCCTTGTCTTACAAGCATGTGTCACCAGTACAAAAAAAAAGTTTGTCTCTGTCCCAGCGTCGTTCTAGGAGGCCGCGACCACTAGCGCTGGATCGAGAAGTGGAACGGACACATTCCAGGAGAGGTGGGAGGTGTTCCAATCCCTGACATTATAAATCTGGAGTCCAGAGAATGCTGCAATGTCTGCATAGAATGAGAGATGCCTATTTCCCATGTAAGCAGAGGATTCAAGATGGCACCAAGGACGGTCTGATGCCATAGCATTGAGAGGGCCACCCGAGGCAAGAAGAGGTTAGATCCCTTCATTCTCAAAAGAGGCCCCAACAAGTAATACAACAGATAAGGCCTGGGGAAGTATGATCCTGGATGCCTTCCACCACTTGCACCAAACTACTTCTACTGAGGCAAAGATCTCCTCCACAGAATCTGTAGTGAACCTCTTGGATGCACAGTCAGATCTGCACTACAGGATAGCCTTTTGAAAGCCTGCAAGTTGAGATCCTCATTGAGGGATGTGATGGAATCATCTTGTGAAGAGAATGAGTATCAATCCAGAGCCATGTATGCACTGATCTGCCTAGAGGCTCAGTTGAGCCACAGGAGAGATGTACTCCAGACTGCCAACATTCATATTTTGGAATTTCTTTCAAGTGCTAAGGTTTTTAGACCCAACCATACTCAATCCAGGCTCTCCACCTGGGGGTTTTGTACAAAAAGCATCCAGACTCCCTACAGGGGTAAGAAAGGGAATAGAGGGCCAAAGCGTACTAATTTGTCTGAGTTGAGCAGCTTAAAGAAAGAAAAGGGACGCATTACATGTCTCCTTTCAGGAGGACGTCACTGCTACTGCCTCTACAGCCACAGCTTGTACCTGATAAATAGCTTATTTTGTGCTCAAAGCATTCTCGGCACACCAGCCATCTTGAGTTGGGTTAGGATAGACACTGCAGCACCGTACAGTGCTCTTTAGTAAAGTGACACACACAGCATATTAACTAGAAAGAAGGGTTCCTGGCAGAAGCTCACCAGGCAGAGCTCATTGCTCCGGTTCTGGAAGGACCTCATACTGAATGTGCCACAGAGTGCACTGCTGTGCATTGGATTATTGTCCCCCCTGCAAGAGACACACCTGTTATGTTGTCCATATGTTGCAAACGGGTGATGACTGGAGCACATGGTTTGAAGTCAGAGTGTTGCGGCACAAGCTTCCTAAACAGAAGTAAAATTGATATGGGTGGAGAGAACAGCAAAAACACGGTTCAAAAAGAAACCCAAAGGAGAATACTTCTTTGTGAGAGAAGCAGGCTTAGAACCACTTCATTCCGTGATACAGGAGAGGATACTCATGTGTAATTAAAGAGGCCCGCAGGACATGACATACATACATGTATGTGGTACTGGTACACAACCCTCTGCATTAATGCAGCTGTAGTCCTGTCAGTATGTAGGATGGATGCCCACAGGTTAAGAATGGGAAGCAGCCATTGTGTGCAAATAAAAACTGCGTCAGTAGGATGAAACAATCTAATGATTTCCAAATCCAGATCATCAATAGCTAATTTGACAAATTAAAAGGTTATAGAGTAAGAAATCTCAGATGGCACCATGTTCAGTTGTGAACAGGGCTTTTGGGAAGGCTCTCCTTCACTGCACTTTTTTATTTACCCCCAGCCATTGAGAGCGAAAGAGAAGGTAATGCCACGTCCTTGCATTTAGTTTTGGAAGGTCTCACTGGAGGAATAAATTACCCTTATAAGCAGTAAATGGATCCCGAGCTCTGCAGTGCCAACTCCTCCTTAAAAGGATTTTATACTCAATGTTCTTCATAGTATTCCCCCTATCTATGTCAACGCCGGGGAAGGTGACAATATTTATTATCACAGCTTTTCCCACCCACCGCAAGGGGCAGATGTCTTTTTACAATCACCAGTCGTTCAGTCTCAACATACACACACATGCTTTTTCCTTGCCCCCTGTGTTTATCTCAGAAAATACCTCTTTGTCATAGTCAGCTCCCTCACTGCAGACTTCCACTCAATAGTGTAAAATAAAACTCGTGGGCTTCATGCTATTTCCATATTTTCTTCCATTCCGCAATAACCTCCTTTGAGGTTTCGGAGACCTTCAAAACATTTTCTAAATACTTACTCTCCTTGCTGCTTGAGTCATGAAAATTCCTGTAAAAAACGTTAAGTAGTATCCTGGGTAAACCCCGTGCCATATGGCGGAAAGTAAGAAGGTCTGTGCAGTTGGACTAAAGGTCGCTCTCTCGTAGCACACCCTGGAAACAGAAAAAAGTGGTTGTTAACAAACACAAAAGATAGCCACATACACCTACAAAGCCAGAGATCGTTTTAACACTGGCAGCTACAGAGAGGCAATTATAAATCCCGAAGGGATGAATGGGACTTGGAAACTAACCATCTTGTATGGGAGCGCTTGGTCCCCTAACATACTTCTATGACTATATTTTAGTGGCTTTTTTAGAGTGTCGGAAGCACTGTGACCTGTAGTGGCATGATCCCCTTAAACATGCTGGGCAAGTGAGTGAGAACTATTTTGTACGTGTCTATCAATAATGTGTGAATTTTCTTATCTTTAAGTTAAAGTTGTGTTCACATGACAAAATTATATGACAGAGCTCACTGATCAGGCACAGGATATTGTAATTGTACTGTAATTTTATTTGCATTTATATAGAGCTTAATACGCCTTGTGAGGTGCTGAAACTTTACAGCAGGCAGCACGCACCTCCAGAAGCTACGGGTAGCGATAAATCCAAAAGGTATTGGGTGTTGTTGGGTGCTTAGTTCGTCTTGCGCTCTGAATAAGACAATTCCATGAATTTATTCTTTTGTATTTGTGGTAGAGATTAAATTATTAGGAGTTACCTGTGATCCTTAGAGGGAGGTGTGTGAATTCATGCAGATGGTTGGTGGGATTAGTAAATGAGATAGCGATTAGGTAGTGCTAGATTGCAGGTATGAGTTTCAAAGAAGGATATATTATGACCTTTGAGATCAGTGGCGGACAATTTGCAAACAGAATAAAAGAGATTGATGTTACATGTATACTAGCCTATCGAACTAAGGGGGGGTACTTTTATTGTACTGTTATTGTTTTATTTTTGCTTAGTTTATGACAACGCTTTACATAGAATTTTGAAAGCGGCTTAAGTACCCCTGCAAATATCAAAGCTATCCCATATGAGGATGGGCCTGACTGACATCAACTATCCAGAAGGTCATTCCACCAGAAAAACATTCAAACCCATCCATGACACATTACATTCCTCACTGACTCAAGGAATCTTCTCTGTCACATATCAAACTGGACAGATCACTCCACTCCTGAACAAAGTAACCAAGGAGCCCTACAACCTTACCAATTAGCAAATAATTACACATGAACCATTTCTCAGAAAGATATCTGAAGATGCCGTCTCTATCGGGCAGTATGATCACATCAATGAGATTAACCGCCTGATAATTACCACTTTAGCCTCAAGTCACAACAATAAAACAGTAAGTATCAAAGTCATTGACAATCCTTATCATGACAATGGAAACTTCTGCTTATTGATACTGCTTGAACTCGTGGTGGCTTATAACTTCATCAACCAATAAACCCTAACAAATATCCTGGACAACAAGCAAGGGATTCTTGAACAGTGTATGTCAGTGTTTCACCTCATGTTCATCCAATATGCTTAGTACTACAATTCCCAACCGAATCTACTGCCTAGCTATTTTAATTGTGCTTCTTTTTTTTGTTAACTTCGAGGGAATCACTGCCTGAAAGAACAAGTCGATATTTAGGGGTGAGGGGCCAAGCTGCCTTTTTGCGCAGGTCCACGATGCAGATGTGGCCTGCTTAGTACTACAATTACTGAACTTCTCGTAACACAGGTGAACCATGCGATGCACTCTATGATTCCGTGCTGAAGTTGACTATAGTGCCTAAGTGTAAGGCTTGCCTTTCAGCCACCATCCTCCGTGCTGTATCTACAGCTTAGCTATTTTAATTGTGCTGCCTTTTAACTTTGAGGGAATCACTGCCTCAACTTACTAGTTGATATTTAGGGGGGCGGGGCCAAGCTGCCATTATGTGCAGGTCTGCACAGTGGGTGTGCCGAAGGCAAGTCCATCTGCGCCTGTCTGCGTCCGCATCAGGGCCAGCGCCAGCCACTATGCTGAAATTTGCACAGGTACAGTCCTGATCTCTGATCTCTTGAAGAGTCTTAGGCCCAACATAAATCCCAATAGCCACACCTTGGCCTTAAGCCACATATAGGACCTGGTTGCATGTTACAAATGCCTAATGGAGTTTGGTATCTCTTTTGATCAAACTAACATTAGGCAACCCAAATCTATTCCATCTGCTTGTCATTGACAGGGAGGCTTAATTAATGTTCGTTTACTAAGTAAACACGCCTATGAAGTACACAACTTAATCATGGAGGAATTATTTATAACAAAAACATGGCTAAAATCCTAGGCCAACCCTGTTATCGCGATGGCTCTCCCCTGGGGATTACTATGATCAGAAATGGCAGGCAGGAAGGCTGTGAAGGGTGCAGTAGACATTATCTTTTGGGACACTTTTCGGGAATGCTGCTGCTTTGACTTTGTTTCTCTCAAGGGCGCTGAGAATCTTGGTTTCTGTTTTAAAATTAGCCCCTCCCATTCAGTGGCAGGCTGCCTACTCTATAGTCCCCAGGGCTCCGGTACGTCATTTCTTTCCTGCGCTGGAGAAGCTTTTGATTCTTCTTCAATCCAATATGTCACCTTTTTTGTCCTAGAAGAACTCAATTTCCATTTTGATGACTCCTCCAATCCCAATGCCATCTATCTGTCAGACACTCTCAAGATATTAGGGCTCTCACAAAGGGTAACTGCTTCCACCCATACCTTAGGCCATACCCTGGATGGGATTTTTACAAACAGTCCTGGGGAATTGCTTAAAGACTCCGTTCCTCAATCCTGGTCGGACCATAGCCTAATTTTGTTCAATTTGGCTGACGCTAGCCACAACTTTCCTAAGCCTCAAATTGACATGAACCTCAAGATTCGTAAGTGGAGAGCAATGAAGTCTCACCTTGATCTTATTCCTGGGCTTACCAGCACCGCATCCACTCTCACTGGCAATCTCAGTGAGGACCCTGACTTGTTAACAACTGGGTCCGCAATTCCACTTCCGAACTAGCCCCACTTGGCAACTCCAAGAAATGCTGGACCATGGTATCCGTAAGGGGAACGAGGACAGACTTGGACCAGTTAACGGAGATTCTAGAATAGCCGCCAAATTGCACCTCCTCCCTGGGAACGGGATTAAGATTATCTCTGGGGTTAGAGACGTATAATGTTATATCATCTGCGTACATAGACACGATTAGTCCTTTGGATTTGAAGCCTATGCCCTTGTCTGTGTGATGTTGGCAGAGTCTCGCACTAGGGGTTCCATTGTTATTGTCAATAATATGGGTGATAATGGGCATCCCTGCCGTGTGTCACGGGTGATGGAGAACAGTTCAGAAAAGAGCCCATTCAGTTGAATGCGGGCTGCAGAGTTCGCCATACAGGAGTTTGATTTGCTTAATAAAAAGAGGTAGCTCCACGCCAGGAAGTCAAATGCCTTGGTGGCATCGAGTAGTGCCACCAATGCGGTGACATAGGGCACAAGATAGTGCATGGATGCAAACATTGTGCACAGGTCGTGGGAGGTGGAACGGCCTGGAATGAAGCTCGACTGATCTGGGCAGATGATCAATGGCAGCAGGGGGGATAGTCGATTTGCCAGTATTTTCGCCTATATTTCATTGTCAATATTTGTGAGCTAGAGGAGGCAATAGAAATCACAACACTCTGCCAGTTGCTTCGGTTTGAGCAGGGAGACAACTACTGCCTCCCTTAGAGTGGGTGGTAATGTCCCAGAATCTACAGAGTCAAGGTACTTGTCCAAACAAGTGTGGGGCCAGAAGTTGGGCGTATTCTTTATTTAAGGTTGTGATTAGCCCTTCTAGTCCCGGGGCTTTGTCCTCGGGGAGACCTTTAATCAATCAATGATCTTGTTCACCGTAATGGGTTTGTCTAGGTATTCGCGATGTGCATGGTCCAACCAGATCAATTGTATGATGTTAAGGTATGTGGTTAGCTCAGCCTAATCTATCTGTGCAGACTGCCGGTATAAACAAGAGTAAAATTTAGACTTCACTCCTAAAAGCTCAGTGGGGGAGGAGACCAGTTGTGAGTTGGAGTCTAGGAGATGTGTAACATACGTTGATGCAAGAGGTGCATGCAGGAGACCTGCCAGGGTTTTGCTTCAGCACTCTCCTTCTACGTAGCGACATGCCCGGGTCTCCTTAAATAGATAGTGGGTTTCCCTGGTCGCTTCTTCATTTTATTCTGTGTTTTTCCTGTGGATATCGGCCAGTGTGGCAGGCTTACCGAACTAATATTCCAATTCTAGTGTGAGGATTTCACTCTCTAGTCTGGCCAACGTGGGGTGTATGGCCTTTTGTACCCCAGCCTAAAGGGCTATGCAGGTACCCCTTATCACCTCCTTGAAAGCCTCACATACAATAGATGGAGAGCTTACTGAACTCTTATTGTGCTCGAAGTATTCTGTTATTGTGGTTTGAACCCCTTCATGGAATGTGGCACCGCGCAGTGCCCCTGGTTGGAACCGCCACGTGAATGCTCTTGGTGCATTGGGTATTCGTTGTCTAGCCTAACTGGTGCATGGTCTGAGAGGGTGTGCAGGAGACGTCAGTGACCCAGGTGGAGACATCGCTTATCAGAAGCCAGAAATCAATAAAAGACCATGTATGGCGATGTGCTGACAGGCACGTGCCCTCGTGGATCTCAGGGTGTGCCTCCACGCATCTAATAGACAGTTGTCCGACACAATGGCGTTCAGGATTTTTGTGGCCTGGTGATCTAAACTCCTGGCTGCGCCTCTACGGTCCATGTGGTCTTGCATCACAGCATTAAAGTCGAATCCCCATATGACTGAGCAAGGTCCCAGTCCTGAGATATGCCTCCGAATCTCAGTGAAGAAAACAGCATTATTTATGTCTGGACCGTATATCGCAGCCAGTGTCACCAGGTGTGTGTACAGTGTGCCTGCAAGTATAACACATCTACCCTGTCAGTCTAAAATGGAGCGTGAGAGTTGCCAGTGCAATCCTCTGCGGTTTAGGATGGCTGTTCCCCTTGCGTAACTAGAGTAGGCAGACGCATATGTCTCACCCCACCAATTGGCCCGCAGGCCAGGTGCTGTTGAGTTGGTTAGGTGTGTCTCCTGTAAAAAGCAAATGCTGATTTTGTGTTGAGCAAAGTAGGAGTGCACTAGGCGTGACTTCCATCTGTCATTAAGGCCACATATATTCCAAGTGATGCAAGAGGTTTCAGTCATACTATCTGTGTGTGTCATTTTGGTCGTAACCCAGCCTCTTGTGTTAGCTGCGCGAAATCGTGTTGTGTGCAATGCGCATGATAGCTGTGACTTGTGTCGTGAAAGTGATGCTTAGAACATAACAGACAGTAACATTTAATGTAAAAATGAAAACATCCCTTCCCTCTCACCTCTCACTCCAACCCCCGAACTCGGTTGAGTAAGTAATTTCCCTCCCAACCCCATCACCATAAAGTAAAAGTAGTAATATTGCGGGATACATCCCTGGGGATGCAGCCAGGCTGGGTCTATGCTCTTCCGTAGTGGTCAGGTGACCAGATTAAGCATAAATAGGTCAACCCAACATGCAAACACATCATGATAGGCTTATCCATTACAACAATTGCCGTCTCATCGGCCCCGGACATATCAAGGTTCATGATTGTTCCAGTGTGCAGGGGCACTTCATTCTATCTGGGTAGCTTTTTTTTTTTTAAGTGGGGAGACGAGGGCCTCCAGGGTCTTAGAGCTATTCAAGGTCAGTTATTATCGCTGAGGCCCACCTCCACCACTTTAACCATCGACGGATCGCCTAGGGTTTTTCAACTCTTCGTGGCGGTCTTTGCGAACTTTAATACTGCTTTTGCATTCATGAAGAAATGATTGTCTGTGATTGTTATCTGTAGTTTGGCGGGACATACCAAGGCGTAGGGGACCGCATTTTTCTGTAGAATTCATTTGACCGGCAGAAAACATCAGCATGCCGACTGCACTGCCATAGTGAAGTCGGGAAGCAGGGAGATACCATTACCCTTATGTTGTAGAGGGCCATGCTGCAGGGCTCATCTCAACACTGCATCCTGGTCACTATAATTTAACAGCTGAGCTATAATGAGCCTCGGGGGTGCCCGGGGGGTGGAGGGGGTGGTTTAGGTGCTCGGATCGATGGGCTCACTCCTTGATAAAGACCATGGAAAGGCAGTCGACAAAAAGTTTTTGTAGCATTGTTTCCACATAGTTTTCCATTCTGGCAATGGCTGTAGACTCCCGCACTCCAACAACGCGTAGGTTATTGCACCTGAATTGGGCCTTCAGGTCCTCATTTTTGGATTTAATTTTTTCCAAAACATTGCCCATCTGTAGCAGGCATCTACTTGCAGATCATGTGCATTTGAGACTAGATTCTCCAGCATGTCCAATAGGGCTTCATGCTTATCAACTCGTTTTTGTACATGTTCCAGCTTACCATTGAGCAGATCTAGTTTGGCATCTATGGCTGGAATGAGAATCTCTTTGAGTCCAACCTCCAACGAGGATTTGTCATCTGGGTGTTCTTGTGATGGACCCGCGCCACACTACTGATCTGACTATAGGGCCAGCATTTTTCTCAAAAGACAGTTTTTGTTGTTTGGCGTCATGTTTCCCCATTGTGAGAGGGGTTATCGTTGATCGGTTTGGAGTAGTCAGGGATCAGACAGCTCCTGATTATACCACCTGGAATGGGACAGAGGTGTCCCCCAGGAGCCACAGGGCCAGCGCAATTGAGTCAAACGGCTCAGCAGTCAAACAGGGCTCCACTGCCATCCTCCGATCAAGGGCTCCGCTACACCCTGTTGCCAAGTCTGACAGGGGCCACGAGCAGGCCAAGATCTTACAACAGATGTGCCCATTGGCTCCATTGGCCTTCTCACACTATGAGTTTGAAACAGTGGCTATCACTAAACTCTTTGGCACGGCTGCAGTCCTCCACAAGACAGTCTCTCAACACCCTGCCAGTGGGTAACTCTTACTGGCCAGGGTGATTGGGACTACAATAACATGTTTTGGGGAGACCCGAGTCTTCATATGTCTGCAACGGACAGTCAGTATAGGGGGTATGGTGCACCCATCTACCAGCGGCACCCTGGGTGAGTTGTGCCATGCAGGGCTCCGGGAATGCAAGGCAGCAAGCAGGGGCAGTGCGCAATTGTGTACCGTGAACATTTAAAGTAGAGTTTTACTAACATGAGAGGGCTCGAGGCCCCCCCAGTAATCCCAGACCAGGGGTACCTGGTGCAGACTGCTTAGTAGTTGTTGAAGCCTCTGCTGCATTAGTTATCTCCTGAATGGTGACCTCACCTCACCCTGCCCACCATCACAACAGGGGAGCACAACCAGGCCATCACTGCAGCATTCGTGTCAGGATTGCGCCCTAGGTATTCTTAGTCAGCAAGGTTCTACCATTGATCATGCCACTGCATTCTTGTAGGGTAGCAGCCTTCCTCGGATCTACCCTCCGTCGCTGCACGACTGAATATTCTTCTCAGGCCTGGGTGGTTGGGATAGCTATAACATGCTCACAGAAGGCCTCAATTTGCCGCAGTGGGCGCAGGGTGTAGTGTGTGCAGGGTGTAGTGTGCACAGCAAAAAAGGCCGGGGCACTCCCCATGATGCTCCAGGAAGGCTCGGTAGTACACAGGGTGGGGCGAGCCCACCAGCCACTCCCCAGGCCCGACCGGCGAGGGCCCCATGACACCAGGCCCCAAATTGAGCCGCAAGCACTATGTTTCCATGTGTCCCATCTTGCATCACAGCCCTCACCTCCTCGCTATATGGTACCGGTGGTCTATCCAGCTGCTGAGTGAGCTCGGCTCTGTCTGCAGGTCAGGCCTTCTGTAGGTGCTTCCCCATCTCACACGTCAGCCCCGGGTGCTTGGGAAAGCACGCAGTCAGGCCGACCATGCTGTACCTCCTCACTTTAGGCCACACCCGTGTTCTGCGCCAACGATCCCACACAGGCCTCTGGTCTGCCCGTCTACCTCCCAATAAGCAGTGGGCCTCCAAGGTGACCAGCAGTTATCTGTACCAGCCACAACGTTGTGTTCAAGTGTGGGGTGGACCCGCGTAGGATCCAGTCTTTCTGGCTCCCCCAGAGCTCTCAGCACAGGCTAGATGCCACACCGGGTATCCTCACTCCCGCCAGTCCGTCCAGTGCACCTTAGAACCAGTGATCAGACCCTCACCCAGCCCTAGGGTCAGGTCAGTGTGTCCAGCTGCTGAGCAGTTTTTGCATTCCAGGCTGCTGCCAATATGCTGATTATGTCAGATTGTCGATCCGGTTGGCAGAGCCACTCTAGAGCGGCTATCTTGCTGCTCGGTCAGGCCATGCCCCACAAGACTAACCCAGTTTCAAAAGATCTCCTTAGCACCCACCCATCAAGCTATCTTGACATGCATATCCAGATCTCCACCTGATCCTTGTCCTCTGTCCATACTACATGCAGTCATTGATGTGGTAAATCCCATCATTAGCCACATCATAAACACTTCACTAAAGGAAGGGATAGTTCCTGCCAAGTGGAAATTGGCAATTGTCAAGCCACTGCAGAAGAAACCTCTGTCAGACTTAACCACCGTGTCCAACTTAAGGCCCATTTCCCTCCTCCAAATGCTAAGTAAGGTCTTGGGAAAAATAGTTAACCAACAACTTATCACTTTCCTTGAGAATTTCTATCGTCTTCTCACCCAGGAATCAGGTTTTAGGTCCAAACACTCTGCAGAATCAGCACTCCTTGAAGTCTCAGAAATGATTAAAATTACCTTAGACTCAGAGAAAAATGTGGTGCTGATTCTACACACCTAATCGCTCCATTTGATACCATCTCCCATGCCATTCTATTATAGCAGATTCAGAATATCAGAATCTCGCACACTGTCCTAGCTTGGCTGAACTCTTTCCTGACCAGCAGAAGGCACCCTTGGACAGTTTGTGCCACAAGAAAGAAATGTCACAATGGGAGTGCCACAGGGCTCTTTTGAGCACAGTACTTTTTAATATCTATATGACCCCTCTGGTCTCCTTAATTTCCTCATATGGGATCGCCACTACATCTTATGCTGACGATACCCAATTGATCTTGTCCTTAGACAAAAATTCATTTAAGTCAGAAACCAACTTTCAGAACTGCTTGTTGTACGTTTTTCGGTGGATGCAAGATAACCACCTTTTTTTTTTTTTTGTTTATTAAACATTTTGCGATACAGAAAAATACAACCAACAAACCTGCCAGTCAACATCATTAGTGTGTTACATACAGTATGCTATTAGGTGTCATATAGAAAGGAACATATTACAATAGTCATCATGTCCATATCAATAGGAATTACAAGCCACTAGACTGGATACAGGAGCTCAGAGGGCCACAACACTCTGCCTTAGTGCATAGAGAGGGCAGCCGTGGAGGAAGACAGGGGCAGCGATCAGGGTCATGTCAGTATTACAGGCATTGCCTCCGTGATGTGAGAGGAAAAGAGTGCGACGTACCCCTACCGCCACCCACCTCCCAGGGATCATTCACTCAAAATATCTCCTTCTGATTCCCTGCTCTGATGTTCCCGAGCCCAACTCACAAACGGATCCCAGATGTCTTGGGGCCTGGATGCAGCCGTCAGTAACTCCCAGAACGTGGTTAGCTGCGTGTGCCCATAAGTTACATCCGCCAGCCAGTCCCTCACCGCGGGCACCCTCCGTCTACCCCAGTGGATCGCCACCCGTCGCTTAGCAAACAGTAGAAGCAATGCATGCAGCTTGCGCGATGGTGGCGGAGTGTCTCTGACATATCCTAGTAGCCCAAGCAGAGGGGAAGGGACGTCCGAGCGGCCCACAATCTGGTTTACCAGTACAAAAACCTGAGACCAATAACCCTTCAACCTCAGGCAGGACCATGCTATATGTATAAAAGAGGCCGAGGCCGACCCACATCGCCAACATTCATCCCTCTCTCTGCCCCATTCTTTTCAGGCTGATGGGGGTTCTGTAGAACCTATGCAGGTATTTAAAATGTATTAAACGCAACTTGTAGTTTGGCGAAAGCTCAGTAAGCTGCCCACAGCAAAACTCCCACTGTTCCTCAGATATCTCAGGTTGGAGCTCCTCGTTCCAATATAGCATAGATTTAGGCGCCACCCCTGGTGCCATGTTTTGCATATGGCAATAAATACGAGTTACCAGCTTACGGGGAGCCCACCACCGCCTCTAAAGCTGTAAAGACTGGCGGTGCGCCAGGGAACTCTCTGGATAGTACCCGGCACGCCGCACGTAGTTTATGGTACAAAAATAATTCGGAAAAAGGCGCCGTACCCCCCTCTTCCGCCACCGGGGGATGCATGAACTTGCCATTGGGAAAGAGGTCCGCAAAGGTGCGAAGATGCAGCTTGTCAATTAGGTGACCAGCTATCCCATCAGCCACACAAGGCAGCATCGGGTTATGCAACAGAGGGAGCGATGGAGCATACAACAATGGGACCCCCGCCCTCCTGCGCAACTCCTCCCACACCCATTGCAGCGTCCCTGCTGTGTCTACATCCGCTCTAGGGCGCCGTGCCTTGGCGCATATCGCCACACCAAGTGGAAGGGGCGCCACCACATCTCGTTCCACTGCCACGTGAGGCTGAAAGGGGACAGGGTGGGTCCAAAAATGCAGGAACTGAGCCTGAGCACAGAGGGCATACAGTTTCATATCTGGGGCACCTAGACCTCCCTGTCGCAGTGGTAGTGCCAGCGTTTCCCACGCTACCCTGGCCTGTCCACCTGCCCACACCAGCGCCACCAGGCAGGACCGCAGAGTGGCAAAGAAGTGCGACGTAAGCGGTATAGGTATATTTGACGAATAAATAAAGAAATTTGGGTAGCACTATCATTTTTGTCAACGCAATCCGCCCAGTTAGCGACAGGGGCAGGGAAGCCCATAATTTCACTTTCTCGCTCAGCCACATCATAGCCCTGCCAAAGTTAAGGTTCCAGATCTCCTGAAGGTTCCGGCTAATCCAAATCCCCAAATATTTGACTTCCTCCACCTCCCAGCGCAGGGGGTATTCGGAGGACACCTCAGCAGTGCTGTCCGTGAGGGGAAAGATTACCGATTTAGACCAGTTGATGGAGATGCCCGCAAAGCCCTCAAAGCGGACAAATTCCCGCAAGATGGGATCCAAGTTGTCCGCAGGATTGATAAGATAAAGGGTCACATCGTCCGCGTATAGTGATATAAGGTTTCTAGAACTGAAGCCTATACCTCTTGCAGTATGATGTTGTCTAATCCTAGCTGCCAACGGCTCCATAGCTATGGCAAATAGCAGTGGGGAGAGAGGACACCCCTGCCTAGTACCACGCAAGACAGGGAACGGTTCAGACACCAGGCCATTTACCCGCACTCTGGCTGTAGGCAAAGTGTAAAGCAGGCGAATTTTCCTAAGCAGCAGCGCACTGAAACCCATCCTTACCAATATATGGAATAAATAGGGCCATTCAAGAGTATCAAAGGCCTTAGTGGCATCTAAAAACACCACGGCAGCCCTGACCTCAGGGTGTAGGTAATGCAATGCGGCGAAGATCGTTCGCAGGTTGTGGGAGGTCGCTCTTCCCGGTATAAAACCGGATTGGTCTGGGAGTGCGATCATCGGCAACATTGGCTGCACCAGGTTCGCGAGCAGCTTGGCCAGGATTTTCACATCTACATTAATCAGAGATAAGGGCCGATAGGAGTTTAGGTCGTCAGCAGGTTTATCCGGCTTCAGCAACGCGATGATCAACGCCTCGCGCATGGTGGCAGGCAACACCCCCTTTTCTAAGGCCTCCTCGTACACTGCCAATAACCGGGGCGACAGCTCATCCAGGTACGCCTTATAGAAAGCTGTTGTCAGACCATCAGGTCCCGGCGCCTTGTCAGGCGGCAAGCTCTTGATAACTTGTGCCACATCTCCGGCGTCTATCGGGAGGTCCATATATTCTCTGTGGTTATTATTGAACCACGCCAACGCAATGGAATCCAGGAAGGATTCAAGCCCCTCCTGACACTCATCCTGGGTGTTGGTATATAAACGAGAGTAAAACTCTGAGAATGCTCCTACAATGTCCCCTTTGTCATGAAGCAGCTCGCCAGTCGTCGTGCGCAGTTCATGAATATACGTCGCGGGACGTGGCGGCCTAATCATATTTGCCAGGACCTTCCCCGGTCTCCCACACTCGCCGTAACGCCTCGCCTCTGCATATTTCCCTAGAAATTTAACCTCTCGCATCGCCTCCTCGTCGTACTCCAATAATTTGGTTTTCAGCAGCCCCGCCACCCCTGACTCTCCAGCCTCTAAGAAAGTGCGTTTGAGTCGTTTTATATCGGCTTCCAGCGCTACCAGGGTGCCCCGTATCGCCCTCAGTACACCCGCCTGTCGGGCTATACACTGGCCCCTGATGACGACCTTGAAGGCCTCCCACAAAGTCGCCTCCGTGTCCACCGATCCCACATTGCGCTCAAAGTAGTCAGTGATATCAGTCCGTATCTCCTCTTTGAACGCATCATCAAGTAATGCGTGAGGCGGAAGCCACCACGAGAACGCCGGAAAAGGACCACCAGGGAGTAGCAACCTCAACATACAGGGTGCATGGTCGGACAACGAGCGGGGCATGTGCTCTACCTGCGCCGTCCACAGTGCGACGTCCCGCGACACCAGCCAGAAGTCAAGACGGGACCACGCGCCGCTATAAGCCGGTATACAGGTGCCCTCCCTCAGGTCCCCATGTCTACCCCGCCACACATCAACCAGCGCACCATCCAGCAGTATTTCCCGCAGCGCGGAACTCGCCAACGGATTCAATGTGCGAGCTACCCCTTTCCTATCTGCTTTGTCATCCAGTACTGCATTGAAATCACCTCCCCATACAATTGTATCGCATCCAGTGGCTTTCACTTGCCCCCAAAGCTTATGGAAGAAATCTGGGGAGTCAGCATTAGGCCCATACACAGCCACGAATACCACCGAAACTCCGCACACAATGCCCTGTACCAAAACATATCTACCCTCTGGGTCGCATTGAACAGAGCCCTCCCGCCAATCCAACCCGCGACGTATCAGTATCGCCACCCCCGGGCATAGTTGGAATAGATAGCTGAATAAACGTGCCCCCATCTGGTGTGACGCAGTCTTTGGGCAGGGGCGGTGTTCAAATGAGTTTCCTGCAATAGGCATACATCCACACAGTGCCGCACCAAATATGCATGTACCAACCTGGCCTTCCTGTGGTCGTTGAGCCCCCGAACATTCCAGGTAAGACAGTTCAAAGTTTTATCCACTCTGGGCATTCCCCACACACATTATGTAAAGTGCAGTAAGACATGTTGACAATGACCAGGCTGTACGTTCAAGACACCACGCAGATAGCATACAATAAAGGTTGGCAGTAAACAACAAAACAAAAACCCCAACCAACCGCCCTCCACCCACTCCAACCCCCCAACCGGGTCGTAGAGAAGCCATCCCCATACTATCCCCAAATCGACATTTAAATAAACAAGGGAACATTCCCGAGGGGGTGTGACGATGCCGGCTACTCCCCCGTGTAAAACGGGGTGGCCGGAAGATCTGCAGGGGATCCTGGCCACTCAAAACCTAATAATTTAGATCTATCTAGGATAGCAGATGTCAACGATTGAACACCGGGCATCACAAGTGCACTACCCCTTCCAGCGGATAGAAGTCCACAGTCAAAAAGGAGCCATTCCCCTCAGGATATAGTAGATGGGACCCGCGTTTACTCATTGTCGCAGAGCCTGCTATCCATTGCCTCCGTAGCATCCTTGGGTCGTTGTGCGGATTTGCGTCCCACATGTTTGGCGAACTTCATCGCCTCCTTGGCATCAGTGAATATGTGGGCAGACCCCTCAAAGGACACCTTTAGCTTAGCCGGATAGAGGAGCGAGTACGGAATCTGCGCCTGCAGAAGAAGTCGTTTTGCAGGCAGAAATTCCCGGCGGGCAGCCTGGACAGCCGGGGTGAAGTCAGGGTAGAAGGAGATGTAATGGCCCTTGTGCGTGATGGTACCTCTTTCCCTTGCCAGTTTAAGGATCAAATCTCGGTCTTGGTAGTTCAAGATTCTCGCAATTATGGGCCGGGGCAGCGCTCCAACAGGGGGCCTCTGACCCAGCGACCTATGCGCCCTCTCTACCGCAAACACCGCTGAGAGACTAGGGTCAAACAATTCGTGTAGGAGTTCAGTGACATAGGTTTCCATTTTAGTTATGGCAGTGGTCTCCGGGACCCCCGTGACGAGTAGATTATTGAGCCGGGACCGCGCTTCTAAGTCCTCATTCTTCGCACGGATTATTCCCAATAATTTGTCCATATGCAGGAGCTGGTCCTTCGTTTCCACTTGGAACTCATGAAACTCAGACTGGCGAGCCTCAAGCGTGTCCAACCTCGTCTCGTGCGTCGCCACCTGTGTTTTCACAGAGTCTAACTGACTGGTGAGGTTGTCCAGTTTAGTGTCAATATTGCGGAGGCTAGAATGCATCTCAAGCATCAGCGTGCGTAAATCTTCGCCATGATCGTCAGCGGCCAGGTCGCCCCCCTCCGCCGCCTGGGGCCCCTGCTCCAACTCTCCCTGACGTGTGGAGCGCTTATGGTCAAAGTTCAGCTTCGGTTGCTTAGAATCATGTTTACCCATGGTGAAGAGAGACCCACCGGGTCCCGCCGTGAACCACCAGCAAAGGCCCCCAGCCTCCTCCACAACCGAAGAGGCGCAGCAGGACACCCCCACCTCCGCTGCGGCACTCCTGCTGACCGATCCCAAGATGGAAGCCGGAGGCACAAGCAGCGACCACCGCGCAATCCTCCCGGCAGCAGGTCCACACTCACAGGCCTCGAGAGCGTCGCCAGCACCTCCACCAGGTTACCCTAGACCGACTCCTCGCGTTGGACCAAAGCTGCAGCCAAGTTGTAGGCAGATGTCCACCAAGCCCTCCGCAGGCGCAGGGTGGTGGGGGGGCAGCCCCTCCGTTCACCCCCGTACTCACAAGTCAACTGGACAGACCGCAGCAGCACCCGTCCCTGTAATCCACATTCCTCCTTCTGCACCGCGGTGTTTGCGCACAGGTTCCCAGTCGCCTCACCACCGTCTCATCGGAGCATGCCACCAGCGGCGCTCGGGCAGATCAGGCACTCTCCACCGCCTCCAGAGCTCCAGATGTCCCCGTGAGGGCGCCCACGGCAGCCGTGAGACCCCCGTGTCAGCACCCCGCCACTCATCGGTCCTCGCACCACCTCGCTCTGGCTCCGGTGATTGATCCCAAAATGGCGCCCGCCACCTCCAAAATCTGCCACTCGGGCACCCGCCACGGGGTCAGCATCAACAACCTGCGGGCCACCCCCGCCCGCCGGAGCTCAGTTCAAATGCCGCACAGACAGCTTTAATCAGGGTCCCACACCTATCTGGCGCCGTCCACGTCGGTGAGCAACGCTCCGATCTCCGAGCTGTCACCCGTCTGTACAGCTCACCGGAACTCCTCACGTAATCAGCCCAAGGACCGCCTCAACACTGCAGCGCTCACAGGATCCCTCAAGCGGCGCCAACAATGTAGGGACTCATCAGCGTCACGGCGCCGCTCCAGCCCAGGCCCCGCCGCCAGCGCACGCCCCGGGATCGAGTAAAGGCTCGCCCCCAAACGAGCTCCAGCAGGCGCTTCCGCCAGGTCCGCCCACAGGCTGTGCGGGTCCCGAGCTCCTCCAAGGCGATGGAAGGCAGGAATATCGTATCTCTGCTGATGCCTCACCGCCACCTGTACGTTTTCTGCCGGTCTTGGCAGCTCAGGCACACCCCGGTGTGCAGGATAATTGCAGGATTTCGGTCCGGCCGGCGGAGCTCACTCAGAGAGCGGCCATCTCGCTGCTCAGCCGGCCACGCCCCCTGCAAGATAACCACCTTAAATGCAATTCTAATAAGACGGAAATATTCATTTTCGGAAAATCCAACTGTTTTCCTCCCATTAAATGGTGGACAGATTCTGCACCCCTCCCCACCCCCCCCCCCCCACCCAACCACGGTGATGGTTGCAAGGAATGTCGGGGTAAAATTTGACAATGAGTTATTTTTCCTCCTGCAAGCATTGGCAGTTGCCGGCATCTGCTTTAATCTAAAAAAAATCACTGAAATCCTTCTTCAATCGTCTGCCTCTGGCTACCAAGAAAGCCATTGCTTTTTCGCTACTCGTGTCAAGATTGAACTATTGCCACAGTCTTTATGCTGGCTGTCCTAAAAGTATCATTCACAAACTTCAGATAGTACAGAGCCCAGCTGGTAGACTGGTTCGACAACCGCCTAGGAGGAGTTCTGCATCAACTGCTTTAAACAAATTGCACTTGGTTCCAGTCCATAAACGGATCCTTTTTAAGCTACTTCTGCTTGGTTACAGAGCTTCTCGTTGTTCTGGCCCAAAATATCTTACTGACCGGCTTTGTGCCTCCCTACTCCAACGAACTTTAATATCATCCACTGAGAACTGTCTGAAACCTCCCTCATTTCGATTAAAATCTCTAAGTGGAACGTCTTTTTCAGTTTTAGGTTCTAAAGCCTGGAATCTACTTCCTAGTAGTATGTCCACCATTGGATTTGAATCAGCATTTAAAAAATAACTTAAAACTTGTCTATTTCGGGCCACTGACTCTTTCTGTATGTCACTAATTTAATCTGATCTGCTCACTCTCAGGTATCCATAGTACTCCCAGCCAACTGCCAAGTTTCTCTCTTTCGAGTGACAGTTACAAATAAAGTTATTCATGCATTCAAACTACGTCCACATGCTCAAATACACACACTTCATGTTCTGAGTGGTTAGCAGCTGTCTGTGAAGTATCACATACATCTGTGCATCCATCATCTTCACTGCCATCAGAATAGGCACTTGGGCACCTAGTCTGCCACTTGCCTGTGGCCTCCAGTTCCTGCTTGTTCCAGCCTGATCCAGTTGCAGCCGTTTGACCAAGTGACACAGCCACTACCTGGGCTTTCCTGCTCATTGTTATTTCTACCAACAGAAGCCCAACTCACCCCAGGACCTACTTAATGCAGGATGCACCACGACCACCTAATGCAAGCCTGTCTGCACCTGAACCTTGCTCAGCCCCACAATCACTGGCCATCCCGCACCTGCAGATACACCATGGCTGAGCTCCACACCCTCAACCCTGTAAGCCGCAACAAACACTACCACCGTGCCAACCCACACTCTCAAGTAGAACCTGCACCCACTGACATGCACTACCACTTCACCTGCCACAGCACACACAGCAGCCCACCGACCAGCTCCACCCGGAACACACCACAGACAACACCTGAACAACAGAAACAACTTGCATGCGTCCTTCTCAACATGCTCACTATGCAAACACACCCTTAAGATTTGGAAGCTCATCGCCACCTTCACACCCTACGTTCTCTTCCTCACTGAGACCTGGCTCATCCTGTTGCACCGCTGTGCGTGGCACGATCCGAACATTTGGCTCGGGTCGCAGCACGCGGTCATAAGACGCACCGCACCCCCAGCATGCTCTGTACCTTACGAGGCCCCAAACTGGGCATGGGGCCTCGTTCTTTTTTAGCGCATCGCGTGTCTAGGCAGGTCTGACCCCCCACTCACCTGTTCTTTTCTTTTCTTCTTTTTTCTGGACATCTGGTTGTGCCTTCTTTTATGTTATTTCACCTTTCCCATAGTACCCTTCTCTTCCCAGCATTCCTTGTTCCCTACTCTCTATGGTTCCTAGTCCATTCTGTTCTATGTGCTTTTCCCTATCTAAGATGGTGTCCTTTTACTTCCTGTTGGTCGTTTCCTGTTTGTTGGTATTTAAGGGCTGTGTTTCTTTCTCTCCTTGCGCTGCAACACTTTGTTTGGATGGTGTCTTCGCTCCTGCTTCCTTGTATTCCTGTGCTGGTTCTCGTCGGTTCCAGTGTATTTTCCTGTATTTTGTTCCTGCTGTTACCTATTCTTTTTGTTCCTGTTGCAGGATTCTATCTTTTTGGAGGTTTTTCCCCCCTTTCAGTTTTTTTTCTCCCTCTGGCACTACTTCTGAGGGACACGGCCTGCTCTTGGCGTACCCACTGCCTGCAGCACCGTGGCTACCAGAAAGAGTCGCCCCTACGTGGGCCAAGGCTGAACATTCCAGAACAGGATCCAAGCACCTCGCTCTGCGGCCTCCAGGGTAAAGCAGCACGTAAGTCGTGACACATCCCTACTTCTGCACCTGACACTGCCACCACAACACCTGAAGGATAGAAGATCACCCACTGCATTCGCATCAACAAGACTGGAGGAGGGATTGCCATCATATGCAAGGAATCCATTGAATGCACCACAACAAATGACAACATCGCCCCAGCCATGGAACACCTCAACTTCCAACTCCAAACAAACAGCAAAACCTCAATAGGGGACACCCTCATCTACCATCCTCCATGATCATGTCCAGCCTTCTGCAACTTCATCACCAACGTCTTCACCCCCCCACCCCTCGCCATAGACTCCAACAGCTACATTTTTGTCAGTGACATCAACTTCCATCTCGACAACATCAACACTACCAACACTCCTTGACAGAATTAACATCATCAGACTCACCCAACTCGTCCATGATCCCATGCCTACCGCAGGCCATACGCTGCCTTTCTTCACCTCCAGCGACCACATCAGGTACAGCCACACCATGGAACTCACCTGGATCGACCACTTCATCGTCCACTTCAGAACACCATCTCAAGGTTCTATACCCAGTCTGCCAGGCGCCTCCACCACAGATGGAGCAAACTCTCAAAGGGAACATGGATCAACGCCCTCAACAACACCAACCCCACCTCCTCCAACAACCCAGACCAGAACTTCAGAAACTTCAACAACTGTATCACCAACTGCACTGACCACGTCACTGCCATCGGCAACAACACCCACAGAAGGTCCACCAAGCAGGCTAGCTGGTACACTGAAGATCTCAGAGCCACTAAACGACACTGTAAACAATTAGAAAGGAGATGGCGCACCAGCAAGGACACAACCACAAGACCACCTACAAGACAGCCCTCAACCTCTACCACAGACATCTGAGAAAGTTGAAGAAAAAGGCCTTAGCCTCACACATCAAATCAAGCTCCAACAACAGCAAAGAACTCTTTAACATTGTCAAAGAATTCTCCAACCCCTCAGCTTCAACAACGAAAATGTTACTTACCCAGCAGGCATCTGTTTGTTGCATGCAGTGCTGTAGAGTCACATGTTGTGCATACTCCTCTCATCTTGTATGGGGTCCAGAAACGTGCAAGTTGTTTTTTTTCAAATTAGTCTTTCATGTCATGAGGTAGAGTGACTCCTCCTCTTGGTGGTAATGCGCATGGAGATCTACTGTATTGTTAGATTGTTTTCTTGCAGGCGAGTCTGAATGGAGTGTAGAGGAAGTATTGGTAAAGAGATGCCCATGCAAATGAAAATGTAAATAACTGCAATGGCCACAGGTGTTCGGGGAGGTGGGTGGACGCCTGTGAAACTACAGCACTACATGCCACAAAACAGATGCTTACTGGGTAAGTAACTTTTTCGTTTTGATGGCATGTGTGGCTGAAGATACGCATGCTGTGCATAGACTGTGAAGCAGGGCCAGCCAAAAGCGGTGGCTAACCTTGTTGTTTGGAAAAGTGTGCAAAGCACTGCCTGACCAACATTAGCTTGATGGCGTGCTGAAACAACCAAACAATAGTGTTTAGTAAAGGTGTGGGGTGTAGGCAATGTAGCTGCTCTACATATATCAGCTATTGGTATATTGCCTAGGAAAGCCATTCAAGAAAAAGTTACTTACCTTCAGTTACAAATTACCTGGTAGAGACATTCTAGTTGCAGATTCCTTACCTTAGAATTTCCCTCAGGCATCAGACTGGATCTGGAGATTTTTCTTCAAGCAGTACCCTTGCGCACTGTCAGGTGGCGTCAGTCAACTCTATGTCCTTTGCGTCATGATCACCTGGGGGAAATGGGGAAATTCTATGGTAAGGAATCTGCAACTAGAAGTCTCTATCAGATGCCCCTATTTTGCGAGTAGAATGTGCTCGAGGAGGTGAAGACAGAGTTCTTTTGGCTTTAATGTAACATGTATGTTTACATTCAACTATCCACCTAGCATCCAATGCATAATTTAGAAATGGTCTTTCCTTTGTGAGGGGACGAAAAAGGAACAAAAAGTTGTTTAGTTTTACGAAATTCTTTAGTTCTGTTACTATGGTACATAAGAGCTATTTTAACATCTAATGTATTAAGAGCCTATAAGGAAATGCCTCCTTGGCATGGTTACCCCCTGACGTTTTGCCTTTTGTTGATGCCAGTTATGACTGAAAGTGTGCTGGGACCCTGCTAACCAGGCCCCAACACCAGTGTTCTTTCCCTAAACTGTACCTTTGTTCCCACAATTGGCAGAGCCCTGGCCCTTAGATAAGTCCCTTGTAAATGGTATCCCTGGGCCCTGATGCCAGGGAAGGTCTCTAAGGGCTGCAGCATGTCTTATGCCACCCTGGAGACCCCTCACTCAGCACATGCACACTGCCTCACAGCTTGTGTGTGCTGGTGGGGAGAAAATGACTAAGTCAACATGGCACTCCCCTCAGAGTGCCATGCCAACCTCACTCTGCCTGTGGCATAGGTAAGTCACCCCTTGAGCAGGCCTTACAGCCCTAAGGCAGGGTGCACTATGCCACAGGTGAGGGCATATGTGCATGAGCACTATGCCCCTACAGTGTCTAAGCAAAACCTTAGACATTGTAAGTGCAGGGTAGCCATAATGAGTAGATGGTCTGGGAGTTTGTCAAACACGAACTCCACAGTTCCATAATGGCTACACTGAAATCTGGGAAGTTTGGCATCAAACTTCTCAGCACAATAAATGCACACTGATGCCGCCAGTGTGGAAGTTATTGTAAAATGCACCCAGAGGGCATCTTAGAGATGCCCCCTGAATACCAGTCCGACTCCTAGTGCTAGGGTCTGACCAGTTTCTGTCAGCCTGCCACAACTAGACGAGTTACTGGTCACATGGGGAGAGTGCCTTTGTCACACTGTGGCCAGGAACAAAGCCTGTATTGGGTGGAGGTGCTTCTCAACTCCCCCTGCAGGAACTGTAACACCTGGTGGTGAGCCTCAAAGGCTCATGCCTTTTGTTTCAGCACCCCAGGGCAACCCTGCTAGTGGAAATGCCCGCCCCTCCGGCCACTGCCCCCACTTTTGGCAGCAAGGCTGGAGGAGATAATGAGAAAAACAAGGAGGAGTCACCCACCAGTCAGGACTGCCCCTAAGGTGCCTTGAGCTGAGGTGACCCCTGCCTTTAGAAATCCTCCATCTTGAGTTTAGAGGATTCCCCCAATAGGATTACGGATGTGCCGCCCTCCCCTCAGGGAGGAGCCACAAAGAGGGTGTAACCACCCTCCAGGACAGTGGCCATTGGCTGCTGCCCTCCTCACCTAAACACACCCCTAAATCTAGTGTTTAGGGGCACCCCAGAACCCAGGAAATCAGATTCCTGCAACCTGAAACAAGAAGAAGGACTGCTGACCTGAAAGCCCTGCAGAGACGACGGAGACGACAACTGCTTTGGCCCCAGCCCTACCGGCCTTTCTCCTGACTCAAAGAAAAATGCACAGCGACGCATCCAACAGGGACCAGCGACCTCTGAAGCCTCAGAGGACTGCCCTGAAACCCAAAGGACCAAGAAACTCCTGAGAACAGCAGCACTGTTCACCCACAGCAACATTTGTGCAACAAAGAAGCAACTTTTAAAGAATTAACTCTTCCCGCCAGAAGCGTGAGACTTCACCCCTGCACCCGAAGGCCCCGGATCAAGCTCCAGAGAATCAACACTACAGGGAGGACTCCGAGGTGACTGGGACCTCGTGAGTAACCCAAGACGACCCCCGTGGGCCCCCACAGCGACGCATGCAGAGAGAATCCAGAGCCTCCCCCTGACCGTGACTGCCTGTAACAAGGAGCCCGATGCTTGGACCAAGCACTGCACCCCCCGGGACCAGAAGGAACCAAACTCCAATGCAGGAGTGACCCTCAGGCGACCCTCTGCCTAGCCCAGTCGGTGGCTGGCCTGAGAAGCCCCCCTGTGCCCTGCCTGCACCGCTAGAGTGACCCCCAGGTCCCTCCATTGATTTCTATTACAAACCTGACACATGCTTTTCACACTGCACCCGGCCGCCCCTGTGCCGCTGAGGGTGTGTTTTGTGTGCCTACTTGTGCCCCCCCCAGTGCTCTACAAAACCCCCCTGGTCTGCCTTCCGAAGACGCAGGTACTTACCTGCTGGCAGACTGGAACTGGAGCACCCCAGTTCTTCATAGGCGCCTATTTGTTTTGGGCCCTCCTTTGACCTCTGCACCTGACTGGCCCTGTGTTGCTGGTGCGGTGACTTTGGGGTTGCCTTGAACCCCCAACGGTGGACTGCGTATGCCCAGGAACTTGAACTAGTAAGTGTCTTACTTACCTGAAAAACTAACCGTTACTTACCTCCCCCAGGAACTGTTAATGTTTGCACTGTGTCTAGTTTTAAAATAGCTTATTGCCATTTTAACTAAAATTGTGTATGCTACTGCTCTAATTCAAAGTTCCTAACTTACGTATGTGGAGTACCTTGCATCTTATGTATTTACTTCAAATCTTGAACTTGTGGTTCTAAAATAAATTAAGAAAATATATTTTTCTATATGAAAAAACTATTGGCCTGGAGTTAAGTCTTTGAGTATGTGTTCCTCATTTATCGCCTGTGTGTGTACAACAAATGCTTAACACTACCCTCTGATAAGCCTTTCTGCTCGACCACACTACCACAAAATAGAGCATTAGAATGATCTAATTTTGCCACTAACTTACCTCTAAGGGGAACCCTTGGACTCTGTGCACGCTATCTCATACTTTGAGATATTATATACAGAGCCAACTTACTACAGATCCTTTTCTGCAACTGATTCTGGAGGAGGGAAGGACATAGGGAATTCCACTGACTGATTAAAGGTGGAAGTGTGAGCCCACCCTTGGAAGGAATTTTGGGTTTGTGCGAAGTACTACCCTATCTTTATGTAGCTGGAAAAGAGGTTCCTCTGAGGTTAGTGCCCGGAGCTCACTGACACGTCTGAGTGAAGTGATGGCAATGAGAAAAGCAACCTTCCAAAATAGAAATTGGAGGGAGGAATTGTGCAGTGGTTTGAACGGAGGTCCCATAAGCCTTGTTAAGATTCCATGTAGATGCTGGTGGAATCCACGGTGGAATTACTCTTTTAAGGCTTTCCATTAATGCTTTAAACAGAGACAGATGTCTGTTTTGAAGGTATGTAGCAACCACTGCTAAATGTAAGCGTATGGATCTAAATGCAAGGCCAGAACATTATAAATATAGTAGGTAACAAACAATGACTTGCGTTGTTGCGTTAAATGGATTGATACTGTTGTTATAACAGTAACAGACAAATCACTACCATTTAGCTGCACATCATGCTCTAGTAGTGGATTTGCGTGCTTTTGTAAGGATAGCCATACAATCAGGTGGGAGATTGAGATAACCAAACTCTATGACCTTAGGAGCCAAATTGCTAAATTGAGTTCTTTGGGATTTGATTTCCTAAGGTTGTGTACCAGGGCTGTCGGGCCCATGTGGGAGACACTAGTATTAGTGTAAGGGATGTCTGCCTAAGCTTCCGAACCACACACGGAAGAGGTGGAAATGTGCAGGCAAATATCTCTGACCAGTTCATCCACAGAGCATTGCCTTTGGATCGGGGTTGTGGGAACCTGGATGCGAAGATTACACATTTTGCATTGTTCGCTGCTAAGAACAGATCTATGTCCAGAAACACCCACTTTTGGAAGTAGAGAAGTAGGACTTGTTGCTGCATTCTGCTGAGGAGGTGGGCAAAATTGTTTTGTGTTCCTGGAAGATGTTCCGCTAACAGATGGATGTTGTGACAGAGAGCCCAATGCCAAACTGTCTGCGATAGGCAGGATAACTGTAAAGGATACCCCGCCTGTTTTTGTAAATAGTACATGGTTGTCATGTTGTCCTTTTGTATTAAAACAACCCTGCCTATCAAGTGATGAGTGAATGCTGTCAACACTAGGTGAACAGCTAGCAACTCTAAGTAGTTGATGTGGAGACCCCAGTGTTTGATATCCCAAAGACCTGGACTGTGACATCCTGTAGATGAGCACCCCAACCAATCTGTGATGTGTCCGTTGTCAGTATGGTTTGAGGAACAGGGTCGAGGAAAGGCTGCCCTTTTAACAGGTTGTTTTTGTTCCACCACTGCAGAGAGCAATGAGTGTGGCTGTCTACCAACACTAGATCTGCCAACTGACTCTGTGACTGAGACCATTGTCGTGCTGGACATTCCTGCAACTGACGCATGTGTAGTCATGCATTCAGCACTATAGCAATGCACAAGGCCATCATACCCAGAAGTCTTAGGACAGTTCTGACTGTGACTTGTTCATTGGCTTGAAAGCACGGTATTAGCGTATGAAAGTTGTGTATTCGTGCTGGATTGGGATAGGCTAAGTCCAGCAGTGTATTTACTGCAACCACTAGATATGGTTGAGGATGATATGGCTGAATGTGAGAGTTTTGGAAATTGATAGTGAAGCATAGTTGATGTAGTAAATCTATGGTAGTTTAGGTGTATTGGAGACACAGTGTGTGAGTGCAGGCTTTGATGAGTCAGTCATTTAGATAGGGAAAACGTGGATGTTTTGTCTGTGCAAGTGTGCTGCTACCACTGCTAGGCATTTTGTGAAGACTTGATGTGCAGTAGTGATCCCAAAAGGTAGGATTATGAACTGGTAATGGATGCCTGCTATCACAAATCTGATGTATTTGCGATGTGCTGGGTGTATGGGAATGTGAAAATAAGGATCTTTTAAGTCTAGTGATGAGAGGAAGTCACCTTGTTGAAGAAGTGGGACCACGTCATGGAGGGTGACCATATGGAAATGCTCTGACAGGATGTAATGATTTAATCGCCGTATAGATCTAAGAATGGCAGTCAGAATCCATCTTTTTTGGAGATTAGAAAGTGTAGGGAGTATACTTCTGACCCTTGATGCTGTATAGGGATGAGTTATATAGCTCCTTTGAGTAGGAGAGATTGAACTTCATGCTTGAGCAGTGTTAGGTGTTCCTGAGAGAGCCTGTGAGTGTGAGGTTGAATGTTTAGAGTTGTGATGGTGAGCTCCAGACAGTGACCATGATGGACAATGTCCAATGTCCACTGATCTGACGTTATGGATCGCCAAGTGGGGAGAAACTGCCACACTTGTCCCAACAGGTGTGGAATGATCGGGGAAGGAGAAGGGAGTCACTGCTTTGTGGCTGGTGCAGCGCCACGTGGGGAAACACCTTTGTCTCTATCCTTTGTGTTGTTGCCCTTGTAGTAGCCTCTGGAATGGGATTGATGACTGCCCTCGGTGGAATGGGAAGGAGGCATCTGATGGGTTGGGGATGGGTTCTATAGCTCCTTTGAGAAAGAGAGATTGAAGTTCCTGCTTGGGCAGTGTTAGGTTTTTCTGAGAGAGCCTGTGAGTGCGTTATAGGAGGAGAGGCGAAATGAGCCACTGTGACTTGGTAATTGTAGTGCACCCATAGATTTTGCAACCTCAGTGTCTTTCTTCATTTTCTCCAGAGCCTGTTCAACCTGAGGGCCGAAGAGGTGCTCTTTATCAAAAGGGACATTTAAGACACTGTTGTCCTTCTGGCTTGATGTTAGATATTCGCAGTCAGGCATGACGATGCACCAAAACACTGGAATTAATGCCCATGGTAGTAGTATCTGCAGAGTCTAGGGCACATCTGATGGAAGTATTGGTAATGAGCTGTCCCTCAGCTAATAGTATCTGCAGAGTCTAGGGCACATCTGTTGGAAGTATTGGAAATGAGCTGTCCCTCAGCAACAATCTCCAGCCCTCTCTTTCTGTGCTCCTCTTGGAGGTAGTAGAGGAGTTCCTCTATCTCGTCCCAATGGGCATGATCATATCTAACCAATAACCCCATGGTGTTAGCAATACCCGAGTGATTGGCGGACTGAGCTGCAACTCGTTTGCCAGAAGCATTGATAAGCTTACTCTCCTAATCTGGCCATCAAACACAACATTATTCCCTAACAGGAACTCTGTTACGACCTTGCAAATGTGTTCCACAACAAGATCACCAGCATCTACAGAAACTTTAAATCCCAGCCGAAGGCCACTGACTTCTTCAAGCAACACAATAACCCCACTACCACCACAGACATCCAATCAACTGAATGAAGCTAGCTCGCCAAAACTGGATACGGCCTCCATCATGAACTTGGTCCACCCAGGGGCCCCAACCGACCCATACCCTCACCACATCTTCAACCTAGGCAAAGCCAGACTCAGGCACATACTCACCATCTTCTTCAACACCTCAATGCCCATGGCCACCTTCACTGAGGACTGAAATCATGCAGAAGTCAACGCCCTACTAAAGAAACCATTGGCAGACCTCAGCAAACTCAACAACTACCGACCGATCTCCCTGCTCCTGGCCAAAGTATTGGAAAAGGTCATAAACCAACAACTCCCCCCCACATCTGCAACAGAGTCTCCTACTCAACTCCTCTCAATCCGGATTCTGCAGCAACCACAGCACTGAGACAGCCCTCACCGTGGCTACTGACGACATCTGAGCTCTACTCGACAGAAGAGAAACAGCATATCTGATCCTCCTAGACCTTTCAGCAGCCTTTAATTTGATCTCCCAACACACACTCATCACAAGGCTGCACAGTATAGCTAACCAAGGAGCCACAATTTCCTCATAGGAAGAATGGAAAAAATCTGCTTCACTCATTCACCTCTGAGCCCAAGGAAATCATCTGTGGAGTACCCCAAGGATCCTCGCTCAGCCCCACCCTCTTCAAAACATATACCACCTCTGGCTAGCATCATTAAAATCTACAGGCTCAACATTATATTCTATGTTGGAAAGACACAACTCATCCTCTCCAAAGACACCACCAAGACCAACTTCACCTTCATGACAGACGTTCCCAGCTAGATGAAGGATAACTGCCTGAGGCTCCACAGGGACAAGACAGAGGTACTGACTTTCTGAAATAAAAGCTCCCCATGGGTCGCAGCCTAGTGGCCCTCAGAACTCAGGTCTAATCCTACCCCCACTGACCACACTAGGAACCAAAGCATTATAGCTAACCAGGACTACTCAGGTCAACTCTGTTTCCACCTCCTGCTTCTTCATCCTCTGCATGCTTCATAAGATATTCAAATGGCCATCCCAAAGCTCAAGACGCACCTTCACCCAGGTCCTTATCTCCAGCTGACTTGGCTGTGGCAACGATCTCTACGCAGGGATTGTAGTTCACTTTGTCCTCCTCCTAAAGACCATATAGAATTCCGCAGCCAGACTCGTTCTGGATCTCCCTTGATGAACCCACAAAATCTCCTACCTTTGGGAACTCCACTGGCTCCCTGTACAGAAAAGATGCCAGTTCAAGTTCTGGTCCCATACATACAATGCCCTACACAACTGCGGACCTGCCGACTTGAAACACCGCCTGAACTTCCATCAGCCCACCAGACACCTCTGCTCCGCTTTCCTTTTTCTAACCCTCACCCACTGCATCCAACGTATTAGATGCAGAGCTCGCTCCTTCTCCTACCTAGCAGCAAAGTCATAGAACAAGCAACCTTTTCATCTCTGGACCTCACTATATCTTCCAGAGTTCCAAAAGTCCCTGAAAACCTGGCTATTAGGCTAATCAACTGGACCCTGCCAGTGCCTGGATACCCTAATGGGTGACAAGAAGTGCTGTACAAATTGATCTTAAACAAGCCTCATGGAGTCCTATTCATTGATAAGTGTGTCACAATCAGTAACTATGCTGATGATGGCAACTATCCAAAAGCCTCCTCTGCCAACAAAATCAACCAACTCAAGTCTTCGCTTACCCTCAGTAGAGAACTGGACATCAAGCACCGATATAAAACTGAACATGACCAGATCCAAAATCCTCCTCATCCCAAACAGGAACTGATAAGCACAGGCACAAGAATAACTCTCTGGTGTACATTTAAACAGATTCACTCTCACCTTGGCACAAAATCAAACTCACTTGGATTTAGCTATGAAAGTCACTTCACTTTCAGAGCACATATCAAAAGATGTAAACAACATACACATTTTTTCTAGTGAGGAAAGTAAAGCATAACTATTCAAAGTACATTTCATCATGATCATCCATGCCTAGTAATCTCCACCTAACCCCTGATAAATATCTTATCACTGACTTTTTTGCATCCACTTTAGCCCCATTTAAGGATGTCACACAAGTAGCTTTGCAGCTCATGAAAGAAACGAGCAATGATAACCACAACACTCATTGTAATGGACTTGTATCGAATTTCAACATAACAATGATGTGTGCACTTCAATACTGCACGTGTCACCTACCTAGCTGCAATCATCTGTATGCTAGCCTCAGCAAACTCAACAACTTATGATACTTGCTGCTTAATAAACAACTCTTAATCCAAAATGCCTGGGAAGCTTTTGCCCATCACAGAACCACCATTTCTAGTTAAATTTGTGGAAACTTATTTTGCATCTCAGCTCAAGGACTCTCTCTAATAAGGGACGCTGGCTGGCTCACAAGGGTTGCTATCAAATCAGGGTTTAGACTCGTGCAAAACAAAATCTTAAATAGAATTTATTAGCAGCTAAGACAGTTTGGGAGGAAGATCCTGCTAAGATGGTACCACAATCCAGGAAGACAGAGGGCGATGTCTAGTACCTCAAAGCAGTCTGTGATGGAATGTAGAGATTCAGAAGCCATGATACATGTGATGGCAATGCAAGCACATTCAAGCATACTGGAATCACCTATTGAACCATCATAGATATACCAGCATAACCCTCTAACCTGACCCTTTGATCATACTGGTAGGCTACATGGGGAAGGTCGTGTCTTACCCACTCACAACACCTATGTGGAAACTGATCACACCTATGCTTTTACCAGTAAGTCTGTCTATCACACAGTTTTGGAAATCACACACTTTACTGCCTCTGAATTTATGGTGGTCCAAGTTATGGTGCATTTAAAAAATAGAAAAATTAACTGCAAATGATTTGTGAGACCCCTAGCAAATCTGAGCGAGTATCGGCCTGTTTATGACACACGTGAAAAATTACCTCATTGCTCTGGCAACAGCCCTATGCATTCCAGATGAAACGGTGCTCAGGACTGGCAAGAATGTCACCTAACAACAATGTATGAATTGACAGGCGGGTGGTAACTCACCAGGTTTCATTAATGGACCTAGTTTTCCATCATAGTCTATTCTAGTGGACTGAAGTTTGAAATGTATGGTTGCTTCCTTTTCAGGTCAAGCCTGCTAGTGCATGCGGTTTCGCTTGCAAGACTCTTGTCCATCTTATTGGACAGCATTTACCCTGTGTCAATTCCTTATGATTCTGTGGCGCAAGGACCAAGTACACCATAATTACTTTTGATTAGTGTTCATCCGCGATAACTGGTGTTGAAACAACCCACAGTGCATCCCAAGGAAGATAAACAACCAGAAAACAAAAAGAGTGAGTGGTCTTTTTAATCTGCTTCTTTCCTACTCCGTATTGGTCTATTCTGATGCCTTGTGCTGGATTGAAGCTCTGTGTGGGAGAGTGGAGGGGGTGGCAATTACCACAATAATAAAAAAACACACCATGGACATAAAAGTTTATTTTAAATCCGCACTCTGATTTTTCTGGAAATCAATGGACTAAGGGCCAGATGTAGCAAAGGGTTTTACCCATTCTGTGTCTATGGGAAAATTCGATGGTACATAAGGCCCTACGTTCTCACATCACTTCACAGAAGTAATTTCATCTGTTCTGTGGTTTCTCTTGTTGTTCCCAACTTCTGCCCCAACACAGACCCCTTTCCAATAGGTGCATGGTGCACAACTAGCAGGTAGCACAGGCTGCTGCCACCTTTTCATGCCTACTGACAATTTAAACATGTTACAGTCATACATTGAACAACAACTGGCGTGCTTGAAACAAAAAGACATGCACAGTAAAGAGGGTTTATTTGAACAGAATATCCTTGTCTGACCTGTGTTACCTTTTTAGGTCGCAGTCTACCAGACAGCACAGCTGTCTAGGTATATTAGCGCCTGGAGGCCTTCGGTAGCCATGCGCTTTACAAACCTGCATAACACAACATATGAAAGACTTTTTGAGCAGTTTCAGAATGTTGAATGGGAATGCATTTTGCCTGCTGCTTCCCATTGCCTTTGTGGTTTTTTGCTTTTCATTGCTTTTCATTTGCTGGCTGAGGGGCCTTCAGGTTCACTACCTCCTTCCCATGCCAAAACATTATTTACAGTATCCTTCCGAGAGTGCCCTTTCTGTAAACAGGCTGTAAATCTTCTTCTTATCTCCTCACATTTGTTGTGCATTCAAAGACAGAGGTCAAACGTCAAGCTGTGTTTTCCAGAGACCTTCTGACTTCCAAGTGAAAGCGTATATAAGAAAGAGGAATGCAGAGCCTTCTGGTGCCCCTCCTATGCTCCATTTATGAGGCTGTAACATGACCCTTAATTAACACATCATTTAACATGCGCATGGCATTTTTTTTATTTTTTTTTTTTTTTTTTAGGAACGGTGACATAAGTGACTTGTTTATTTTGCTGCTTGAGGCCGGTGTCCTGAGAAGGTCATGAGTCTCTTTACTACTGCCATGACCGCATATCCTTTATGTTCCACTTGTGAGGACAATGGATTTTGTAGAGCTGCATTTTTGTTTTGATCTGATGCCAGTCCGTGACATTTGTAGAATTTCCCAGAGGCTTTAGTCCTTTCTTATTGATGCTGGGCACACATTTGAATGAGCTTGACTACTCAACTGTAGTGTGGTGTGGTGTGTCCCACAAGTGGGAAGCTTGCTCGGGAGCCCTGTTACTCGGAATTATGAAAACAATGACGCGTAGGGAATAACAAATTGACAAACATGTTCTTCATTGTAGTTTACAGGGAGGCAGTAATGCTCACTCGATTGTGAGCAGAAAGCCACGTCCAGCACCATAATATGGACATTCAGCCGGAGCGTTTGTGCGTACCTTTACAAATGCTACTAAGTGGCTGGCCTTTTTGGAAAGACTATTTTCATTTTAAACTTTCTGCATTGTAAATTTCCTGCAACATGTGGTATAATTCCATAAGGCTAATAATACTGCACATATAAATTGTGCCTACCGGGATTTTTTTTTAATTAAACATTTAATTTTTAGATCTTTTGCTGGGTGTTTTCGTTTGCAGTGTTAACCTAGAAATAAACCAGGATTATTAGGCATAGTCACTGCCCTGTGAGGCTTAAAACGCATCATAAAATGCCTAATTGGATCGAGCAATTCGAACGACAAAAGCATTGGTGTACATTATTGTGTGTGAATAAAATTGGACTTAAAGCTTCTATGCACTGCCTGGGAATGGAGCACCAGCTATCATTGTAAATGTACAACTTTGTTACTGTGGCTTTGTTGGTCTATTTCAGAAGCAGCCATCTAGGCACTTTAGAGCTGAATAAACAATAATCCCTTATTCTAATACCTTCTTTCCAGCTAAAGTGCCGGGATTGCAGGTTTTCATAAAGTCTGATGATATTATGCACCAGCCCCAGCCTGGTGACAGCTCTTTTTGTGGTACTCAGTTCGCTTCTCACTCATTGATGATCATGAAGGGACCCGATGCTTTTAAATCTATTTATGTCCTTCAACGCCATCCATTGCTCCACTGTATGCCACATCTGCCTAGCTTTTAAACAGAGAATCATGCTCTAAGATGCTGTTGCTGCTTCGCATTGATGGGATGCAGATGTCAGGACTTCCTACTTTTTCTTTTGCTCTGCCTACTATTACTTGTTGTATCTCCCAAGGTCTATTAGAGACAGTACTCTACAGACAACTTCCACAGCATCCACACCTGGCTAAGACATGGCATGAAGCACTTTGTATCACATGAACTGTCAGCACTCTCACTTGGGGACATTGGTAGCATATAAAATGATGTGGCACCCACATCATGGTTGCTGTGCAGCACAGATAGAAGCAATTGGCCAAGTGAATTGGTGTCAAAGGTTAAACCTATTGGCTTTGCCAATGTTTGTTCTGAAAATGTATATAACGTGCCTAAACGGAGACTGCTGCTAAGTACATAAAAAATTAAATAAAGGCAGTTGTCAGAAGATATGGCTAAAACTACCTGATTTCCGACAAAATTCAGATTAATGCCATTTGATCTGTGGGCTTTCAAACTCAAACAGTTGAATCTGCCCATCAATTGGTATCTTATTAGAAGGAAAACTTACCTGAAAACTTAACCGTTGCTTGGCCAATGGTTCCTTTCAGCATTACTCCTGCATAACTGGAACTTTTTCCTGACAAGTAAAAAATGCAATCCCTCATCCTTTTCCGCCTCAACTATGTAAATGTTCTCCACACTGGACTTCCAAAACAGAGCCATCCCCACCCACCACAAGCTATCTTGCCTGATGCCACCAGGCTTGTTTCAAATTATTCCAAAGTATAGCACACTGTTCCTCAACTCTTTGAAAAGCTCTGAATTGAGGCAAGATTTTTTACAAAATTGCCTGTTCAACCTACAAGGTGCTACACCTAAATACTCTTAAATATCTTTTGCAAACGCTAACCATACCGAGGGGCTCTCATACGGTCAGAAGCGAAATAAACTTTCACATACACAACAAAAGCTTTAACAGAGGTCAGTCCACTGCCTGTCCCTATTCAGGACAAGCAACTACAATATGGAACACGCTACCAGAACCCACCAGACTGCGCAACTCTTTCAATATATTTCATTGCTCACAGACATCTCACTTATTCAAGAAATTCCTTGCTTCATTAGATCTCTTCAGTTGCGGCTGGCGACTCGGCATGGTGGGGCAAACATATATATATATAGACAATTTAAACCTTCGAAAACTGGTTGGTTAAAGTCGCAAGATGGATTCTTTAAATGTGCAAAATGTAAGGCGTGCAAGAATGGGGAAAACATCAAAACCATTAAGCAAGCACATAGAATCATACATACCATCAAAGGCAGATATGACTAAGAGTGAATATGTAATCTATATTCTAAAATGCAGTTGTCCAAAGCTCTATGTAGGTAGTACCAAACTTCAAGTACACAAAAGAATTTTGCAACATCTAAGAGCAATAGCCAACAAAGATGAGTCTTATCCGGTTGCCCAGCACATGCACGAGTTTCATGGAGGGTGCGCAGAAGAAGTTAGATACAGTGTAATAGATGGCATCACAAAGGATATTCGTGGAGGTGATAGGGAGAAACATTTGAGAAAATTAGAGTCCAGGTACATATTGGCATTTAATTCGAGAGAACCAGTTGGGTTAAACTCAAGTGAAGAGTTATACATAAATTTAAGTTAATATGGTTATTTCAACCACTACTAACAGTTTATATTTAATGACAAGAAAAGTTTTTAATTATCCAAGAATCGTAATGTTATCATACACATATATGATTTGTTACAATAACATACGAGGTCTCTCTTCTCAGCAAATGTCCAACAATGAGTATTAGACACTGTGTAATTCTTTAACAACATACAGTCAATAGTTTCTCCTGTGATTTATTGTGATCCACTGAGTTTTGTATTAATTCATTTGTTGATTTGTATGTACTTTGATTCACACGTTATTATTTGATTTGTTTTGGTGAAGGGTGTTGCTTTAAGTGAACTATAGCACATAGGATATATAAAGGGGGCCAAAATGGCGGCCTGCAGGTTGATAAAGGCGGCCACGCCGAAACGCGTTCCTGTTTTTGTTTAAATAAATCTTCGGTTTAACCATCGTGGAGTGCTGGAAGCCTTAATGATTTTTTAAGGTGTTGTGTTCGATGTAAAGACGTGGCGGCGCGCGTCCTATTCTAGCACCATTGGCGTTCAGGTGCAGAGAGTGAAACGCCTAACGAAGTGTTCACATATATATATATATATATATATATATATATTTTTTTTTTATCTACTTACCTCGTAGCCACGCTGCTACTACATCGCCGCCATCACACTCCAGGCACTGGCTCCCAGCCTGCCCTGGGCCAATCATGACGGTGCTCAGAGCAGCATTATGATTGGCTCGAGCGCCCTGGGTGGGCATTCCAGCTCAGACTGGGAGCCTGTGCAGGATCTCTCCAACTCGGCACCACAGTGCCGGGTTGGAGAAAGCCCTTCTGTGCAGGTGTGTATGGCCGGCCCGAGATGGCCGGCCATACATACATGCCCACTGAGGGAGTGCTCTGTGCACTCCCCTCCATGCTTTTCACCCCCATGGCTCCGCTCCTTTAGAAACAAAACAGCATTTATTGTTGTTTTGTTATTAAAAGGTTGCAGCTCCTGCTGCTGCTGGCAGGGGGACAACGCTCCTCCGCCCTAACAGAGGAGCCGTCCCTGGATCTCTCATTATTTACTATGATTTTTGTTCTTTTCTCATAACCTTCTCCAAGCAAATACTTCTAAACCAAGGAACTACTTTTAGAAAAATTCAACTTGTGTAATTGTATCCTGTGCCTTTTTGTTCTTGGTGCAGTGACAATGCAAGCTGATATTCCACCTATCACTTCTAGGTTCAACAGCACTATTGAGACAGTTTTCCATATGTATCATTTGTATAAACGTGAGGCACTCTGAAGCCCTTTTTGGGAAATTGTTCACGATTATATGATACTCCCCAAAATACAACTAAAAATAGATAAGTTGCCCCAGTAGTATATCCCTAATGGTATCACAGTATTCTAATTGGGTGGCCCTCTCAATTTTGCTTAGCAGCCTTATATTGAAGCTTCAGAGAGGGCCTCTCTGTTTATCAGTTCACATTCATAACCTGCAGAGATCCTTTAGTATTTCGGCTCTTAACATGTAGTGCCTCTGAGTGTCTTTTTTGCCCTTAAGAACTATCCTTTCACCACTGGTACCGCTCCTCTGCTTACAGCTCACAGCCATGGCCTGTGGTGTCTCACACCAGGAGTCTCCTCCTCCCAGATGTGCCGCTCAGGTAACTATCTCCTTTGCCATCATACAAATGCACTGTGAAAAGACTGGTTGTTTAAAAAAACAATTGATCATCTTTAATAACCAGTTGGAACTTTTACACAGAAAGTCCGATATCGCACACATTGTTTGTACTCAGAAGACTTCCCATCCGAGAGATTATATTAAAAAACTGCATCTACCATCACCCAGCAGCTAGATCACTAAGAGTCTGCTCCATGATCAATTCACGCTGTCTACAACCATACAGTATGACCGTCCTGTGGGTGATCCTATGCACAAGCTGTCAGACACACCGTGCAATTGTAAATAAACTCCTGACCACAAACAAATACCCTTGTAGGTCCGTGTTTGCACTGGCGCTATTCTACAGCCTAAAGAGGATGCCATTCCCAGCTGTTACTTCAATATTTAACTATATTATGAACTATTTATTTCAGGTGAATTGTGTTAGCCACTAAGCAAGAGGAAAAAGGGTGTGCATTTCTTCACACCTAATATCACATGAAAAATGAGGATTTCTCCGTGACATTGCAGTCTAATTAAGGTTCATGGATTACAAAAAGGAGAAGTGCATTTGCTTCATTTTTCAATACTCTTCAGCGTTTATCAATGCAATTAACAAGCGCGCACATGCACCTACCTAGATGTTGCTATATCATTGGTAATAACTACCTTAACACAAATCAATGCCTTATTATTATACCTAAGCTATAAGGTCCTTCGATTCTGACTGTGTTTATCTTTAATGGCACCACATTTACAAATACTGCAGCAAGGATCCTGTACCAACATAGATAATGTGTTTCTTAAGCACTTCTTGAAATTAATCTGCTATATCAAAACTGATTGTCTTGATTAATTCATCAAGGTTTCTATATGTAAAACCACTCTTGAGTTGACAATATGTCAAACAGGTTTCTGGAAAATCATGGAGATCAATGGACCAATTACGATTTGCTGTTCCCAAATTTTACTTGAAGAAAAGGGGTGGTATATCTTTTTGAGTGCAAGGCGCTCAAAAATTGAATAAATTCCCTTATATATTAGGAAGGAACCCTGTCTTTTGAAATCTCAAAAACTATTTATGAGATGACCTTTTACATCATAAGCCTTTACTGTTCCATTTTTTTATATTTGTACTTTTTAAACTTTTACAGCACTGAGACCTATTTCCAGTGCTAGATTTGAGCCGGTGGCAGCCTTCTACTCTTTCACAAGGAGCATATTGGCACATAAAGTAGTTTTGTTCAGTGCCCTGAACTACTGTGGCAAGGTGTGCTTTTTGAGACCAAAATTATTTTTGCTTTTTGCCAAAGTTTGTTATGATAGCTTTGATCTTTCCATTGTAAATTTGGAAACTCAGATAAGTGTACTGAATACATTCTAAATGTTTGTGAACACCCGCTAAGATACGACTGTGCAGGTGCCCATGTCATCTGAATTGCATTTTACTGATGTTCACCTCAGAAGCACACAATGAATTCCTAAAGATGCCTCTACCAATATGGAAAATCTGCAAACGTAACATAGTTTTCCCACGAGTAAGTTGACCTTGGTTTGGAATGCTCTGGTTCCAGATTGTCTTAATTTCTCCCTGAGGTAGCCTTCTTTACAATGAAGATTTGTAAACCATCAGGTTATTTATTATTTCAACATTTACAATCAAGATTTTCTTTGCTAGTGGAATTGCATCAAAGGGCCACATGATTCGCACAAATATAATAAACAAAGGAAAATAAGGATGCTGACGAAAAAATGTTTGGTTCAAAAGTCATATTTTCAAGAACTTTATAAATATAGCCAGCAAAGTTTCACTGGAATAATACTAATACATCTTGCAGCCACCATAGAAACATTTTGTCTCCGAAAGTTCTTCTGTGAAACTTGGGTACCGTTCGCAAAAATCATGAGCACACCTTAAAGCTCTTCCAGGGTTACGCCATTTGAAATTTGAGTCCAGACACCCTGGAAAGTTCATGTTATCGTGGTCAAGTATGCTTAGCAGATTTGCTGTTCCGAATAAACGTTTAAAGGAAAATTGTGTTTTTTAATTCAATTTACCTTTTAAGCCATAGAGCCGTCTGAATATTCCAGTTGTCAATAAACATCTTGAAACTTGTTGATAACTGTCAAAAGAAACCAAAAACAATTAATTTCACAACCATCCCAGTTACTGATAAAGGACCAAACACACCACAGAGGAGAAAGCGGTGCAGATACAAGAGCATACTAGGTGTGTAAACATGCCTTGTACAGGTATACTTACGTTCACTTGATTATTATTTTATATGTATATCGTCATAAAGATATTTGCCTATTATTTAGTTCCCCAATAATTATTGATAATTGATAGTATGGCTTGTTACAAGACTGGCTCATTTACAAGCTTCTTTTGAGATAACGCTATTAGAAGTATCCCTTTTTGTATTTATTTTTTATTCATTGAGAGTTTATCGACTTCTGGATGGAGTGCCAGGTAGTACATTGATCAGAACCTGCATGCATTAAAAACTAGATTTCACCACAGCTTTGGGAAGCAATGGACTGGAGAAGGGTGTGGTTTGACAAGTCGCTCAAAATAAAAGATCACACGTCTTTTTCATATTTTGTGCCAGTTGCTAAAGTGTTTATATTTCGTTCCCACTTGCTTTCCCCTAAACCTCTGGGAGTTCAGATTGCCTGCAGGCGGAGCTCTTTGAGGGTAAAAGTGCACTTTTGCACAACCTGCTTTTGGGGTTTTACGCCAGAAACTAAGTTGTTTCATATATGCATGTGCTTGATTTTTTCAAGGCTCTGAGGATCACTGGATTGTTAGGACGAGTGTGACTGTCGACAGGTTGTTTAAAGTGTAACATTACACAAAATGTATTTGAATTCATCAGTTATGGGGATCTTTAGTTTTATACTTGTTTTGGCATATTATTAAAGTTGCGACATTATGCCTTCAACTTTTTCTTCATCAAACTCTACATGGCTGACTTTTTTGCTTGCACCTGACACGAACAGCTCTTTGTGTTGCCAGGTAGTCAAATCTATGACATATTAGCACTTCTGGATTGTATGCGGGGTGAAAGAGTAGTCACTCATTTGCTTAAACGTGTGTTGAAAATGGCTCAAATAGATATGTTGAAGATGTCTCAAATAGAACATCGCCAGCTTCTGAATTGTGTAGTGTGGTATCAAAATAATGAGCCTGTTCTATCGACCTGCACATATATCAACTTTACAATATCGATTTGCACTATATCATTAAGGTAAGTGTATGTGGAGTTAAAATAGTAAATCTATACTTCCCGCTGTATGCTTATCTTGACAATATAACAGCAGCAGATATTTATGAGCAGGTCGATATTTATGTCTTGGTTATTTTGACATACAACCCGTTGTATGCCAAGCAGTACATTGATCCCTTGTTAATGCGGAATCCATACAGCACCAGGTATGAGCGTCACCCTGTTTAGATAAGGTCAGTTATTGGCATGTCATTAAGTCACAACATGCCCTCATCTCTAAGGATTTTTGAGCTAGGGGTGTCTGTTGGCAAAGATGGGTGATTGTCCCGGAGTCTGGACTACTCTCATTGTTGGGCAAGTACTGAGCGATGTTCTGCAAGGTGTGATCAAATTGACAGTCTAGATCTTGAAGGCACAATCAGAAATAGTCTGGAATACACTATCACTTGCTATTAGAGATAAATCAGAGTGGGCAGGAACTCCTCTATGGACACATGAACACCTTATTTCAAGAGCCCAAACCCAGATGTTAATATGTGCTGTACAAGACAAAGGTTTACAGGGTAATGTAAGTGGTCCAAACTACAACCGGTGGTCAAACATTAAGCAGCTGATTTCGTTTAGGTTGTTTTTTCAATTAAAAACCAAATTAAAATATATTTTTTTAAACATGAAGCAGCTGAGCGCCACTGTAGTCATGAATTGCAATGAAGTAAGAGCATTCCCATTCTGCACTCATTTAGGGACAGTAAAATTATATTTACTGGAGAAATAGATGTTACTATGTTTTACAGAACAATAGAGGAGCAAGTTCTCTTCACAATGAAATCATGATGCTACACTGAAAAGTTGGGGACGGGGATAGAAAACATTTCAAAGGAGAAAAACATGAGAAAGAATCAGCTCGATGAAATGACGTTCAAAGTGGTAAGTTAGAAGCAATGTCTTGTGTGGACAGAAGAGGTAGGGGATAACTCACAAAAGCAAAAAGGCGTGCTGGAGATGATGTAAGGTTTTGGGGAAGCTCTGCACATTTGGTGGGTGTGCTTTAAGGTCCAATCCTTCTGGGAGAAAGTGGCTGGAACACTTAAAAGCATATTGGGATTTCCCATACCCTTCCTTCATACATGAAGTGATGCTGTTGGGCTTAAAACTCTCAGAATCGAATGCCATATGGAACAGGAATGGCACATGGTGCTGCAGTGAGTGGAAGATGCCAAACTGACTATTGCCTTAATTTAAGGAGTGTAGACTGTCATTCGTTGGCCCAATGGTATCATGGAACATAGTCCACACTGCCATTGCAACTTTGATTGGCAACATGATTGGCACTCATCTTTTATAGGAGATTAAATGGTCCGGTGTATACTATGTCAGTGGGGTTTACCGCATTTGGTACTTCACTTATGTAGTAGGGTCACAAATATATTTGACTAATGAGAAATCCTGTGTTGCTTTTTGTATTTATACAGGATTGTTCGTTTTTTGCAATGTTGCTCTGTGTGGGCAGAAGTGCTAGGCTCCACAGAGTGCTTGTCGTGGTGAACTTATTTGGAAGATGCTTCCACCTTCCGGAGTTGGGGCATGGCAGAGGAAGTGGTGGTTGGGTGAAGAGAAAAAAAAGAGTCCTGTCCCAGATTAAAATGTGCTAAACTGGGTGCTATCTTACTGATGGCTAATCTTTAACTTATAAATGGTTAGCTGAATATGCCTACTTCGTTACCTGTATGATTCTTTAGTGGGCCATGGCCCAGTGGATGTTTTATATTTAAATTTAAATGTAAAGATTTAAGCAAAAAACGCAGTGGGGGGAGAAAGAAAGTTTAGATCAGGTTTAAAATAAATAGAAAGAGCAAGCCTGTTTTTATTTTATTTTTCTAAACATAATTTCTTTTTTACAACCGAGGATCTCATATGCTCTATATTCCAGAATATCTTTAGGCACAGTGAGTCACTTCCAAAAAGCCCTTGTTGAACAAAATTGGCTTGTTTCCGACTTAAAAGCATCACAAAACTTGAAGGGAGAAGGAGGCTGCAAAGAAGCGCTGTAGTGTTCCTGTTACTGTTTCGATTTTTAAAATTATGTAAAGGTCTCTATCTTGAGGAATTACTGTAAAATAGTCAAGCCTCTCTCAGAGAGCATGACCTTCATCGATAACAGAAACAAGAAAACAATCTGAATATCAGTCCTCAGTGAGAGATGGTTCATCCTCTAAATTCCACTCACCACTGTTAAAAACATAAAACTGATGTCTGATACTTGTTATATAATATCTGACAGCGGGCTTTGTGCTCTTTTCCCTGCAAACATGCTACTAATGGATACAATATATGGTTGGATCAGATATTCTATAGAAGCAAAATATGATCAATCAACTGCCAAGTATCTCTGAAAATAATTACGAAAAGGTTGCAGTAGTGTCATTTTAAGGATTTTTGGGGTCCTGGACAAGACATCTTTTGGGGCCCCTGTTCGAAACAACTGTGAACTTTTTTTTATTTTATTTAGAACAAATTTTATTACATTTTGTCACATAAACATCTGCGCATTGCTCATAACATGTATGTGTGGTACAACAAGTGGATGAATATTATTCCCGTGGTCAGTTCAAGACAACCTATTCTGCGGTACATTTTTAGATTTTGGGTAAAATATTGCAACTCAACCTCAAACTCCCACTCCCGCCCACGCCTTAAAGGTTCACTCCATCTCTTCAGTTATTGTTTGTGTGGTACAGTCGGGAGCTGGTGGTTTGGGTGTATCAGTTCATTCATAGGGGTGGGCCGTTATAGCAGCCACCCAAAGAATTGGACAGGTGCCCATGAAGGGGGATCCAAGACAGATACAGCTCCAAGGGATCGCGTTGGGGACTCCCTCCCCCCACTTTAGGGCTGCTCATCAACATGTCAGTATTAATGTGCCCGCCTCACTGTCAGGATCAGTGATTGTTATACATAAGAGTGGTCATTGGGATGGTGGGGTCGCGGACCCCAAGTCCTCCCAGCAGGGCATCCCATTCTAGGGAAATGGGTTTTTTGCAGAGGCCACGATATTCCTCGTGGCGAATAGCAGCACTTTCGGCTAGTTCCCAGTGGGTCACCTCCTCCTGCCATCTGGCGAGCCAAGGTGCTGCCGAAGCCTTCCACTGTCTAGTAATGAGTCTTTTTGCTAATAGCAATGCCAAATCCGCAAACTGCCGTTTCACTCTGCCACCTCGTATCCCGGGATGTAGACCAAGCATACACTGTACCCAGTGCTTTAAATGGGAAAAAATAAGTGCAGGTACTCATTAACATATACTAGTAGTGTGGTGGGTGGGGCTAGGGGTGGGGCTAAGAGCAAGACATGGGATACTTTGACTTATATACCAGTTGCAGCACATGCCAAGGCCCATGAGAAATGTGTTTGAACAAACAAAGCAAGTTATCTCGTTAAACGAAATGTAAGCGAAACACAACACTATTTATCTTACTGGCATACATATTTGCTGTCGTTTTGCACAATACTATATATTCTTGAACGTGCACACACAGAAAGAAACAAGCAGAGGCGCACACCCAAAGCATTCCACACAGTCCTCCTTAAAGTGCCCCGATTCTCTCTCTATCATTCGATTTTCTCTCACACAAAGACCCACACATACTAGCAGGCAAACACACATACATAAGCAGACCCTCGTTCAAGAGACTCAGGTGGGATCAAAGCCATTTTAAACTTTCCTCCCATGGCTTTCTTAATTGTCACTGTCAGCGGGGCTTCCTCAATTCCTGTGTTTACACAAAAGCACACGAGTGTGTAAATGTGATTGACAGCACAGGGCCTGAATGGACCCTGTTCTGACAAACACAGCGTGATCGTAAATACCCAGACATTAGGCACATAATCCCCACTGAATAGCTCAGCGCGGGTCAGTTTAGGGCGACAGAAGCACCTTTGCTGTCAGAGGCGGGTTCAACTCTGAGAGCCTAGTGCTCACCAACACTAGCAGCTAATGAGCCTACCTTTCATGAGTACCGGTACTCTCCTTGGCAGCAGAGAAGTGCCGGTACTCAGAGTGAAAAAAATAAGAAGTGCCGGTACTCAGTACCTGTGAGTACCGGCCCATTTAAAGCACTGACTGTACCAGAGTATCACATTGGTCTAGCCCTGTTGCATCTGTCAGTGCTGCTGCCACCCTACTCCGGTACTCGGACAGGCGGGGAAACACCTATAACATGTGTAGCAGCTCAGCGTCTGCAGTCTGACAACGGTGGCAGCGAGGGAACATTCAGGTCAGTCTGTGGGTGGTAAGGTACGCTCTGTGCAAGATAGAGTATTGGATAAATTTGAATCTAGTGTTTTGCTAGACTTTTTGGGGATATTCCAATATATGCGCCCAGTCTTTGTCAGTAATTTCCTCACAGAGGTCTGCCTCCCATTTCTGTTTTAACTGAGCCAGTGATACGTCGAGGCTCGACCGTAGACCACGATAGAGCCAGCACACCAAGTGCTGTCCATTCCCCATTGTATGGGTAGCCTGGAGAAGTTCATGCGTCTCAGGTTCTGCCCTGGTTGGGGCCTAATGTCGAAGCACATATTTGATTACGCAGGCAGGCATGTATTAAAAATAGTGACTCTGAGAGGCCATGTACGTGTGTGAATTCTGAGTGTGACAGTATCTCCCCGTCTTGGAACAATGCCCCCACTGTCGTCACCCCCTCGCCCTCCCATAACGCCAAAATTCATGTTATGAGTGTGCCAGCTGCCATGGGAAGACCTCAAAGAGGCACATTAGGTACATACAGAGCAGCTGTTGCAGTGTAACTCACCGCAAGTCTCCATTATGTAAGCGCTAGCCACAACAGTAATGGGCACCACTGTGGGTGGGGAGACGCCTGGACAGATCGGTCTGTGCAATTGTCCGCGATCCATCTGCGTATTGCCTACTTTTGACAGATTGCGCCCAGCCAACAAATATGAGAGCCATTGTAACTGTCCCACTATGCAATATGATTTAAAGTCTGGGGCTTCCATCTCGCAGTTGGTTGTGGTTAGTTGCAGTTTTGCTAGTCCAATACTTCGTCAGCCTGTCCCCCAAATTAAGTCTCCTAACATTGCACTCATTAGACAGAATATCCAGGTGGGGACCACCACTGGAAGATTCACAAAGTAGCATAAGAAGCGCGGTAACATGACCATCTTATCTAACGCCAATCGGCCCACCACCGACAGGGGAGGGGTGATCCAATAGGCAATTTTTGACTTAAGGGAGTTTATGGCCCTCAGTAGATTGCCCTCTAGGAAGTCCCTCTCGTCCCAGTAGACATTAATACCCAGGTATCTAACTGTGTGTGCCGCCACTGGCAGGTCTTTATGAGCAAATCCAATGTGTGGGGCCTGCAATCCCCAGGCAAACTGGAATTCACAGGACTTTTCTATATTGATGTGTAGTCTTGATAGAGCCCCAAAGGAGGCCAACAAGTCTGGCACTGCACACAGTCCATCGGTAAGGTTGCGGAAATACAGAATCATGTTGTCTGCATATAAGGAACTAGCATGCAACTTGTGTTCTACTGGGATGCCTCATTCTGCTGACCCCTCTCGGATATGCTGCACCAGTGGCTCTAATGCTAGGATGAACAGGAGTGGTGACAGTGGACACCCCTGTCTAGTTCTGTGCCCAATCTGATAAGCCCCAGAAATATGTGGACCTGTCTTTTCCCTCGCTGTGGGTGCGGCATACGGTAGGGCTACCCAGTGGATGAAGGTTTGTGGTATGTCATAGTGTTTCAATTTCAAAAGCATATAGTCCCAACTCAGGGTGTCGAACACTTGACAGACATCCAGAGATACACATCCCTCAAATGGGTAGGCCCCAGCAGACCCCTTCATCACATGGAATAACCTACAAATATTTAACTAAGGTGCTGCATCAGGACACAAAGCCACAGTGGTCTTCGTGTATTAGCCTTGGAAGCAGCGGGAGTAGCCTACCTGCTAGTATTTTAGTCAGAATGTTGCATTCCATGCTCAGGAGGGACAGGGGTCCAAAAGAGGTGAGCTCAGTAGCCACCTTATTTGGGTTTAACAGTAAAGTCTCTATTGCTTCCCTAGTGGTAAGAGGGAGCTGTCCTGCGACTAGCAATGCATTGTATAGTGTTATCAGACGCAGCACTAATTTGGTAGTGTATGTGGAGTAAAACTACGGTGGCAGCCCACCCGAGCCCGGTGTTTTTGTTTCTGGCTAGACTCTTAATTGCTATCTCCTCCAAGGTTATAGGAGCTTGTAAGATCTCCTTTTCAGTCTGTGTCACCATAGGCAATCGGGCTTGGCCAAGAAAGTTGTATATATCCGCTTGGGCCAGTGGTGGCAGGGCTGTGTAAATCCCCTTATAGAAATCTAGAAATCATGGGATGGACAGTATAGGTGTGTGTATATCTTCTGTGTGGATCAAGCGTGCTAATAAAGTCCATGATATATCTGCCTATGTGTGCATCCACCGTGTATGCTGTTTATAGTCCACAAGACGGAGCCGCTCCAGCAGCTCAGCATAGCTTGTGCGGGCCTCCTGCAACTCTTTTGTGATTTCTGGTTCATGGAGGGCACGCTGTTCCAGGGCTACCAGCCTGTCCTCCAACAGTCTCCTCATCACTATCTCCCTTCTGGCGGCCACTGCCATACCAATCAAGGTCTCTTGCAACAACACCTTAAAGGTTTTCCGTTCTATTGGTGGGGAGGATGAAGGGCCTATGTTTTCAGCAAAATAGGTGTCGATAATTGTTGCGATTTTCTCCCTATACACCGCATTCTCTAGCAAAGACGACTGTATACGCCACGTAGGTATTTTAATTGGTACTCTGCTCCATGCCATCGATATCTCCATAGGATTATGATCTGAGATTGTTTTGCCTAAGTGAGTGGCATTGTTACTAGTGGAAGTTATGTAGCTTGACAAAGGAATCGATCCAAGCGAGTATGTAGCCCGTGGGGATATGAGTAGAAGGTGTATTCTTGTGAGGTGACATTGCAACTGTGCCATACATCTGTCAAGGCCCATCCCTCGGATCACTGCTTCAAAGCTTTAGACTGACGTTGCCCAATCGTGCCAGGTAAGGGAGGGTGTGATCTGTCTAGTGTAGTGCATACTACTGCTTTGAAATCCCCACCCAGGAACCAGGGAAGTGTTGCCCAGTCTGCTAATACCTTTGATATGTGTGCTAGAAATGTGTCCTGCTCTGCGTTGGAAGCATATACGCATCCCAACACCAGGGAGTCCCCATCCAGCATGCTCTTCAAAAAACCAAAACCGCCCTGTGAATCGATCCTGGCATCAAGGAGCACAAACAGGACCCCAGTTTTTATCCATATGGCTGCACCTCTTGCAAAGGCTGGGTATGAAGTATTGAAGATTTGACCTCTCCATTTCTTTTGCATCTTCTGAGCTTCGTGATTGGTTAGGTGTGTTTCCTGAAGAAATACTATCTGCGTGCAGCACCTGTGTAGCTGTGTAATTACCCTGTGCCTTTTATGTATGGAGTCCGGTCCCAGCACGTTCCAAGTAAATATGTTATATGTGTCCGGAACCATGGACATATGAGATGTATGTAATAGAGCTGCTAGTCCCAACCCCACCACCTCGAGCATCCAACATAAATAAGGAATACCATTCTGTTACCCATTGCGTGCTGCTAGATGACATACAACAACCAACTATCCCCAACTGCAAATACAAGGTCCAGGATTGTAGAACTACTGGACCAAACAGTACAAGTCAAAATGACAGACACAAGGCCAGAAAACAGGTTCCTGTGCATTGGGTGCATGCATAACTATGTCTAGGAACCAAGGACAACCATGAGCACATCTACACGGTTTAAAATAAACGGTGGGGAGTCCCCTGGACCTCGGCCCTTATCTATTAGTAAGGCTGTCATACTATCGTGGGCGGTTGTCCGTTTTATGCATGCAGTAGCCACCCAACAAGGATTCTGGGGACATACCCTCCACAGTAGGTTTCAGTAAGTATCTCACGGGTGTACTCATAAGTCTGTGACCATGAGTGCTTAATTCCTCTGTGTCGTATCTGCAGCTGGCAGGGGGGAGGCATTACCTTTTCTGGCCACTTCATCAGATATCATCACATCAAATCATGAGTCATCTGTGTTGTAATTGACGGGAAAAGCGCTGAACTGCTGGCAGATTCCGAATCAGAGGCACTGCCCAGCGACGAACTTGACCCGACACGGGCATCATTGGCTCTAAGGGAAGTAGCTGCCGTGAGCGCAGCATGCTGACCTTCTCTGGCCTGTTGCGGTGTAGGCAACAGGGCTGAATCCCCGTGAGGGCACGATCGCCGTCTCATCCTCCAGTCTCCGCTGGATCTAGCCGAGCTGGGACGGGCCTGGTGTACAACACGCGAACCTGGAAAGTGGGCTTCAAACCAGTTCCACACCTCTTCTGGTGTCTCAAAAAAGAGCGTTCATGCCTCGTGGGTCACCCTCAGTCTTGCAGAAAACACTGAAGTATATTTTACATTCTTAGAGGTGAGGTATTTCTTAACTTCCTGGAATGTTGAGCATCTCTTCTGACAGATAAGGTATAGTCTGGATATATGGTGAATTTAGCATTTTCTATTTGAATAGGAGCCTTTTCACGAGCTGCTCGCAGCACTGCATCTCGATCTCTAAAGTTTAAGATACTTGCCACCATAGGTCTAGGTGGTGCCCCCAGGATGGGTCATTTAGTGGGAACACGATGCACCCTCTCCACCACGAATATCTCAGAGAGATCCAAGGAAGCCACCGCCATGCGGAGCCAGTTATTTAATGGGGTTATGACCTACCATGCCTTCCAGTACTACAACTATTCGAACATTGTTCCTTCTGGCTCTGCCTTCTGCATCGTCTGTTCGGTCTTGGAGCCGGTCCAGTCGAAGGTGCATAGCATCTAATTGGGAAGCATGTTCCGTCTGTTCTGGAACTAGGGCGGAGATAGCTTTCTCATTTGCTTTAATCTTGTCAGACATTTTGCGCTGCTCATCTCTCAGTACGTTAATGTCCACTGTTATTTTACCCAGTCGCGACTCAATTGCCATCAGTGAGTCCTGTATCTCTTGAAGAATGATGTCTAGTTTGCTTGACTGGGTGGTCAAATCCGTTGGTGGAATAATATCGTTCGGCATTTGTGCAGGCGGGCTCTCGGAAGGCGAGGAGTCAGCCCAAGAGTATGCGCCCAGCACAACGGATTTATTCTTTGCGCGGCCCTTAGCACTATTGTTGAGAGGGCACACTTATACTCTCCAGGTGTGAGCAATGCTACAATATGGGGCATAGGCAGGTACAGTATTATTGTCTGCTGCTATTGTTGGGGGCCGTGTCTCTATAGCATCACACGAAACCCCACGGTATACTGCTCACTAGGCCATCTGTGCAGAATGTTCACCCCGTTATGCAGTTATAACTAGTGGTAGTAATCAACTATGCTTGGTCAAATTTGCTTTGTTGCAGAAGCGGGCATTTCCAATGGCTGCTCCTCCAGACAGCGCTTCGCTACTCGCTTAGCGCCATCATGTAGGCTGCTGGGGCGCTCAGGTATTTGTCAGGCACAGGCAGCTATCTCCGACTGCCGGCCGCTGTGCCCTGCAACCCAGAGAGCGATCGCACCACCCTCCAATTGTTCTCAGCAGTGTTACGCACTGCTGCTTCTCTTTGCCCCCCGCGCCCCAGTTGCGCCCCTGTTCCATGGGGGGTTGCAGGCCAGACAGAGCCACTCACGATTCCGGGAGGACAGGCAGTCCGCGGCAGCCCCTACGGTAGCCTCCTTGCCCGTAGTGTTGCTTAGGCTGGGTGCCGTCCACGCTCCGGTGGCCACACGTTAGGCCTCTGCTCACCTGTGTTCCCTTCAACCGCAGCCACGTGGTCTCCAAATCTCTCCTCCAGTTCTGTAGGGGACACAACTCATTGTGGGTGCAACGTCTAGCCAATCCTCAGGTAGGTCTGTTCCGCACGTCACTGGGCCTCCCCGGTCCTAGGCCGCGGCTGCACCCTTGACAACCAGGCTGTCACAGCCGTTCATCGGCCATGATCGAGCCGACCATCACCATTGCCACACGCCTACTGATACGCCATGCAGGGTCTGTCCCTCGTCACCCCCTCAGCAATCCGGGGGCCTCAGCCAGTTCTCCTAATCTCTGAGCCCATCCTCAAGGGGTATCACCAGTCATATGCTCTCCCTGCTTGGCTGCGTTTGGGGGGGCACTGTTAATTCTTGTTGATGGCACCTCGATTAGCTGGTAATTACAGGATTGTCAGGCCGGTTCTGGGAGCTGCAGTTTATGCAACCGCCATCTTAGCCGCTAGCCACCAACAACTGGGAACTTTATTACATATATTATATTGTTACCCTGATGCCAAATAATATTACATTTAAACTTGCACACAAGAACAGCTGAAATATGTCTTGCCCAGGCCCCAAAAAATCTTTAAAATAATGCTGGTTAGGGAGAGACAGATTCATAGGTAGAAAGAGAGAAGTTGTGATATAAAATAAAGGTGAGACAGAGTGATAGAAACTTAAAATGACCACTTAAATCATGGCTTAAAATATCTCTGGGTTGCAGTCCAGTTATAAAAGTTAAAAGCAAAAACTCAGTTTACATTTTTTTTTAAAACAGCGTTGAATTCTGCTGTGTGTTTCATGCTTCCATTTTCTTGACAAGATGGTGGGCTCTTTCAAATACAGACTGAAGTATATTTTGCCAAATGAATACCAAATCGATAACTAAACAAAGATGAGCAATTTCCAGGTAGGGACTTTATTGAAGGACCTGAAGCCCTTCTAGGATTTAAGAGTTCTATTCATTTAGGGAGGGATAACAACCAACCTCAAGATTACACTGAACATTGTGTCCGTCTTTTGCTGAACATGATTTAAGGCTCAGCAAAAAAAGAAACATTTGGCCAGTGGAATGGCAGCCACAGTAATCAAATCAATAACGCAACAAAAATATTGTTTATTTTTATTTTTATTTTTATTTTTTGGTGATAGATTTAAACAGTTTCAACAATTTGTGGCAGGAATGGCTACCATGCAGAACGGAGCAGGCCAAATGACCATTATACTGTTCTTTCACTCAACCTTATCAGCACTTTAGAAGCTCCTTGTGCCTTAGGCTCAGATAAACTGACTGGTTTATACATTCCCGGTCTGCATTTACATTGAGAAATTCCTGCCTTTTAAGTCAATAATTTAGTAGGAATTTACTTCAGGAGGAGCTGATCTAGTCCTTGCTCTGGAACTACCGCATACTTCTGGTACCATCTGGCCACATCATGAAAGGCTCTCATATGAACTTTATTAGACTGACTATTTCTTAGGAAGAAGGAAAAGTGGGGAAATACTGAGAGTTCCATTCCGGATATAGTCACACTTTAACTTTAATCTGACCCCCATCATCATGAGCTCCCCTTTCAGCGCTTCAACACAAGTAAAGTGCATCACCACAATTGTAGGCAAGGATCCCCCGTTTTGAGTACATTATTGAAAATAAGAGACGACACTTACCTGGCCAAGCTTTTGTTGTGTGTGGGGGGGGGGGTCCCAGTAATGGTAAATCAAGAATTCACTGGCTCAAAGTGAAACCACGGCTTATAGTGTAACTTAAAATTGGGCCCACTCTTTACGCATAGTGGATGTGGAATGGATGTAACAGAATCAAAGAATTCCAAGAGGTAAGGACATCAATTGAATGGCTTGATGCACGTACACTGTTTCCAAATGGAATATTTCACATGGGGCAATAGGGGTGAGAACAGTAAAAAAAAAAACAGACTGTGGATTTACAAAGCGAATTTTTGGCCAGAAAGAGACATGATCTTTTCTTCATCGGTCCTACTTTTTTTTTTAGGCGCGGTAGGAGTCAGAGACAAAGGGAAGCAGCACATTGCAGGGAGGCAGCCTCAGTGAGGATACCAGGCCACTTCCACTGAGTACCACATATGGAAGTTTAAGGCTGCCTGCATCTGAAGGCAAACAATAAGGTGATAACATTCCACTTCATCCAAGTCTATTGGCACTCACATGGCTGAGGCCCCAGCTTTGGAAGTAAAAAACACATCCCAAACTTACCATCTGAAATGCGTGAAACTGAGTACTCTAACCGCCTTTTTGTGACACAAACACACACATATATGTGTATGTGATATTCGTAAAGCAGAAACGTAGCCGAAAAGACAGTTGAGCGCTGCACAGTGTCAAAGGCAAGGATACAGTCAACGAGTGACTGGAGAGGATCCGGTTACTGGATTGTTATGGCATTGCGATGTAGTGTTCTTTAAAGAGGTGTGTCTATGTATAGGACATTTAAAGAGTTAAATGACTATTATGCAAAACTTCTGACAACAAAGGTTTCATACGATCACATTACTAAAAATAGATTACTTCTATACTCACCTCAATATGGCTAATCCGCAAATTGGAAATTAAATCCCAACAAGGCGTTCCATTTTTGTCATATCCTTGAAAACCGAACCCAGCTGCATTATTTATAGCGTCAGCTGCAATGAGAGAAAACAACACACATGTTTTCAAAGGTTAATTGGAGGAATAAAGAACGTCTCATGACAAAAAAAGTCTAAAATGGCGAGCACTGACACACTGTAAGCGGAACCCCATGTCACTCTTATGTTATCCACATTTGTGTAGTCCCCCATCAGTCCAGAGCTGTCATGCATCTGAAGACAATGCCAGAAAAAATATGCCTGCAAAGTCTTGTCTAGAATGTAGACATTTTAGTATTTACCGTAGTCCCTCACAACATGATCCGATAAATGTATCTCTGGGCTCTGAAATAATGTTTAAGCCTGACCACCAGCAGGTTTATTCCAGTTCGAACTTTGAGAAACCCTACTATTACTGGCTCGAGTTCTGCCAGTGCTGACCCAACCTTCCACTGTCAACTCCTCTAGCACCAATGCCTTGTCTAGTTGTAAGACCTATTGTTAATACCAAGCATGTGTTCAGTTCGTACAACATACTAAGAGTCAATAATGCTTGATTATGGCCACCAATGAAGGGAAGTTTTTCCCTATACAGCACCTGACGTTACCCCTTACTACACCTGAACTCAGGGGCCATGAATGCATCAGCAGGAACACAGGGTCACTAGAAGGGTTCAAGTGCCCTCCTGCTGAAGTTTCCACCCCTTTATCACCAAATAGGAGGTTGCAGAAGAAATCAGGGTGGACAAGATGACAAGCTTTGCGATGTTAGTGGTCGTCCAAGAGTCTGTAATTCACCTCCAGTGTACTGGGCATTTTGGTGAATCTATGGCCATCCCTAGGATATAAATGTTGTCGCAGCATTAAGTCTCGGCAGAAGTATGAACCTGTACCTTCAATCTCCCAACTTCCAGCTTGCTTAGCCTCGGATTGATAATGCTTTTGACAAAAAGAGAATGATAAATCAGCATTATAGTAAGCCGTCAGTTTATTAGATTTAAGAATGGAATAGGATTTTTGGTGTTTCCGGTCCAACATTAAGCTCAAACTCAAGCATGAGCAAAGCTAATAGGTCTTCACTATCTGGTGCAATAGTTATGTTTTTTACATTTTGTTGCACACACGTGATATCAAATGAAAAAATACCTATACTGTCATATGATTTAAAAATATTTGCTTATGTGTCTGATTAACTAGTGATGTTTAACACATAACAAGCCTTTGAGTTGTGCTACGCTTCCCACTATTACTTGTTAAGAGATAAGCATAATAAGCCACCTATCCAAGCACGCACATTTCAGACAAAGTCATTTAAACACTTTAAAACGGCAACTTCAAAAGGAGACAAAAAATAAATGACCCCTTTCACTTATAAGCAGGGCGCCCTTTTCACAATGATAGCACTGCTCAAGTGCCCGTATTTCCTTTAAAATACTCCCTATCAAATATCAGTCATGTTTTTGACAAAGTGGAAGTGAACCTCTGCATGCTGATCGGGGATAGGGGACCCCGAATTGCTCTGCATACATCAAGGGCGGCTGAGCGTCACCCCCGCCAGCAGCAGGAGCTGCAAACCTTTAAAAAGAAAACAATAATAAACAATGTTCATTGAGAGCACTCCCCTCAGTGTGCATGTATGTTTTGAGCAGCATCATGATTGACCTCAAGGTAGACTGGGTGCCTGGAGAGCGGCAGTGAGGTTCAGGTACTTTTAAAAAAATGTTATATTCGCCCGCCAGTTTTCCCAGTCGCCAGCCACGAATGGTGTACATTACAGAGAAATGTGTACAACTGGGGCGTCTTCCTATCAGACCTCAGAGCCTATTACTATGCAGCCCACCTGCAGGTAATCAATGAGTGGGCTTAGCAAGTAGGAACGATCCAGCAATCAAAATGGGGTGGTGCCTAATGGAACCAATGGGTAAGATACACTATTTATATGGCAAGGCATTCAGCTCTGAGCTCCTGGGGCTAGCTTGGGCATCACTAGAAGCCTGGTAAATGGCAATGCCCTACATAATGGGACATCACCCCCATACCAAGATGCCCCCTCCCCCTCCTCCGGAGGAGCGACAGGCTGAAGGAAGTGCACAAACTAGAGAGGCACATAAAGTAGGACGTGACAGGCATCTCAACATTAGGTGACTTGGCTGACAGGGGTGGGGGGTTAAATCTTGACAGACCTACAGGTCAAATATGAGCTAGATACCTTACAGGAGTTCCCCTAACTCCTACTATGCAATACAGGCAGAACCAATAGATTAGAAGACCCTGGAGACTGGTAACCCCATCGAGAATAGGATATTGTATAGGAGGTTTCCCTTACCTACAGCACACTCCTTAGCAATAGACCTGATAATTTGACATGTCTGAGGGCCCGCTGGGAGCTTGAGTTGGGACAGTTGGAGGATGTGGATTGGGAGAGTGCCTTGATGCACCCTCGCAAGAAACCAATGAAAACAAGCCTCCGGCTCATACAGTTAAAACTGCTCCACTGCACATACTACAACTGTAGCTTATTTAAGATGGGAAGGGCTCCCAAGTACAACTGCCCGAGATGTAGGGATGCAGATAAGGTTTTTTTCCATCCGCTATGGACCTGTCCACTTATATGAGAGCACTGGCAGGAGGTAATTGGGCTTTTCGGTGTCCACAAGGTGCCAGTCTCTTGCACGCCTCAATTTTCAATTCAAGGTATTCAGGGCGATGTAGATCTGTCCTATTAGTAGCTCCTATTTTGTACCTTGGCGGTTGCAGTGGTAAAAAGGGACATCGTTAAGGGATGGGGAATCCCCTGCCACCCACTGATAACATGTGGATCATAGGTATGACTAACTGTATGGAGGCAGAATGAGCAGTGTTCGTAGCCAGGGGGTGCCCAAGAACATTTAACAAGGTATGAAGAGGCTGGCTGTCTTACATTGGTATTGGGGGAGAAGCCAGTGTGGCTCCACGCACCCCACCCCAAGTTGATGGCTCCTCAGAACACTGCTGGGTTGGCCTGTGGGGGAGGCTGTGGGGAGGGATGAGGGGGGGACACTGCTTTCCCAGAGAACTCACAGGGCTAAACACCACCCACCCCACCCCTTGCTTCTGAATTACAGCTGTGTACTGGGCTGGGTGGTTAATTTGCTGTATACTGTATGGGCAACTGCACTGTCACTGAACCTGATTTATCACTGAAAGAAAGGGAACTATTTTGAGGTGGATGTGAACAATATGCACAGGTTGAGTGCAATCCTAAAAGCAAAGGGATGCAATTGGTATAGTGGGCTGACCCACTAAGAATATTATGTATGCATTTTTGGAAAAGAAAAGTCTGGAGATACAGCTAAAAATGTCTGAAAGGCCAGACCTACAAATAAAAAGAAACAGATGGAAGTAATGATAGCCAACAAAATCACCAAAAGGGTCTGGAAGTCAAAGGGTCTTTACTTTTGAAATGGGCAATCTGTAGGTTACATTTCTGGCGAGGAAGCATTTAGAAAATCAGGTCCTACCGCAATTTGTGTTTTTTCCTCGGCTTGGACAACCAGAAGCGCAGCAGTGTTATTCTAGGCACATGTAGGAAGTTGGCTCTGTATATACTGTTTCAAAATAAGAAATAGTGTGCACAGAGTCCAAGGGTTCCCCTTAGAGGTAAGATAGTGGCAAAAAGAGATAATTCTAATGCTCTATTTTGTGGTAGTGTGGTCGAGCAGTAGGCTTATCAGAGGGTAGTGTTAAGCATTTGTTGTACACACACAGGCAATAAATGAGGAACACACACTCAAAGACAAATTCCAGGCCAATAGGTTTTTGTTTTTATATAGAAAAATATATTATCTTAGTTTATTTTAAGAACCACAGGTTCAATATTTACAATTAATACTTTAAATGAAAGGTATTTCACTCAGGTATTCTAGGAACTTTGAATTATCACAATAGCATGTACAGTTTTGACAAAAATGGCAATAAGCTATTTTAAAAGTGGACACTGCAAAAATCAACAGTTCCTGGGGGAGTTAAGTATTGGTTAAGTTCACAGGTAAGTAAAACACTTACAGGGTTCAAAGTTGGGTCCAAGGTAGCCCACCGTTGGGGGTTCAAGGCAACCCCAAAGTTACCACACCAGCAGCTCAGGGCCGGTCAGGTGCAGAGGTCAAAGTGGTGCCCAAAACACATAGGCTTCAATTGAAATAGGGGTGCCCCGGTTTCCGTCTGCCAGCAGGTAAGTACCTGCGTCTTTGGGGGGCAGACCAGGGGGGTTTTGTAGGGCACTAGGGGGGACACAAGCAGGCACAGAAAGTACACCCTTAGCAGCACAGGGGCGGCCGGGTGCAGAGTGCAAACAGGCGTCGGGTTTCCTATAGGAATCAATGGGTAGACCCGGGGGGCTCTTCAACGATGCAGGCAGGCACAGGGGGGGCTCTTCGGGGTAGCCACCACCTGGGCTAGGCAGAGGGTCGCCTGGGGGTCGCTCCTGCACTGGAGTTCGGTTCCTTCAGGTCCTGGGGGCTGCGGGTGCAGTGCTGTTTCCAGGCGTCGGGTTCCTTGAAGCACGCAGTCGCGGTCAGGAGGTGCCTCTGGATTTCCTCTGCAGGCATCACTGTGGGGGCTCAGGGGGGTCAACTCTGGCTACTCACAGTCGCCGGGGAGTCCTCCCTGTAGTGTTAGTTCTCCACAGGTCGAGCCGGGGCGTCGGGTGCAGAGTGGAAAGTCTTACGCTTCCATCGGGAAACGTGTGGTCTTTAAAAGTTGCTTCTTTGTTTCAAAAAGTTGAAGTTTCTTGAACAGGGCCGCTGTTCTCAGGAGCTTCTTGGTCCTTTAGATGCAGGGTAGTCCTCTGAGGCTTCAGAGGTCGCTGGACCCTGTTGGATGCGTCGCTGTTGCAGTTTCCTTCGAAGTAGGGAGACAAGCCGGTGGGGCTGGGGCCAAATCAGTTGTAGTCTCCGTCTTCACTGCAGGGCTTCAGGTCAGCAGTCCTTCTTCTTCTTTAGGTTGCAGGAATCTATCTTCCTCGGTTCTGGGAGCCCCTAAATACTCAATTTAGGGGTGTGTTTAGGTCTGGGAGGGCAGTAGCCAATGGCTACTGTCCTTGAGGGTGGCTACACCCTCTTTGTGCCTCCTCCCTGTGGGGAGGGGGCACATCCCTAATCCTATTGGGGGAATCCTCCATCTGCAAGATGGAGGATTTATAAAAGTAAGAGTCACCTCAGCTCAGGACACCTTAGGGGCTGTCCTGACTGGGGAGTGACTCCTCCTTGTTTTCCTCATTATCTCCTCCAGCCTTGCCGCCAGAAGTGGGGGCAGTGGCCGGAGGGGCAGGCATCTCCACTAGCTGGGATGCCCTGTGGCACAGTAACAAAGGGGGGTGAGCCTTTGAGGCTCACTGCCAGGTGTTACAGTTCCTGCAGGGGGAGGTGAGAAGCACCTACACCCAGTACAGTCTTTGTTCCTGGCCACAGAGTGACAAAGGCACTCTCCCCATGTGGCCAGCAACATGTCTGGTGTGTGGCAGGCTGGCAAAAACTAGTCAGCCCACACTGGAAGTCAGTGTGCATTTATTGTGCTGAGAAGTTTGATACCAAACTTCCCAGTTTTCAGTGTAGCCATTATGGTGCTGTGGAGTTCATGTTTGACAGACTCCCAGACCATATACTCTTATGGCTACCCTGCACTTACAATATCTAAGGTTTTGCTTAGATACTGTAGGGGCATAGTGCTCATGCACATATGCCCTCACCTGTGGTCTAGTGCACCCTGCCTTAGGGCTGTAAGGCCTGCTAGAGGGGTGACTTACCTATGCCACAGGCAGTGTGAGGTTGGCATGGCACTCTGAGGGGAGTGCCATGTCGACTTAGTCATTTTCTCCCCACCAGCACACACAAGCTGGCAAGTAGTGTGTATGTGCTGAGTGAGGGGTCCCCAGGGTGGCATAAGACATGCTCCAGCTCTTAGAGACCTTCCCTGGCATCAGGGCCCTTGGTACCAGGGGTACCAGTTACAAGGGACTTACCTGGGTGCCAGGGTTGTGCCAATTGTGGAGACAAAGGTACAATTTAGGGAAATAACACTGGTGCTGAGGCCTGGTTAGCAGGGTCCCAGCACACTTTCAAATCATAACTTGGCATCAGCAAAGGCAAAAAGTCAGGGGGTAACCATGCCAAGGGGGCATTTCCTTACAGTACACTAGAAAATGTCAGTTATTTCATATAACAAGCAAGCGATGGGTCTCTCAAATCTCCAACTTCTGTTTCATACAATCATAAAGTATAGAATGTTTAAGGAGAAAAGAGCATTTACAGTCTGGAAAATCTATCAGTGTGGTGGATCTTGCATTACAACTTTACAGTTGAGACAGGGAAAGAGGTGTTTATGAGCCCCATGGGTGGAAGAGAAATCCACAGGAGTATGTTCATAACTTTTTTAAGGTCCCTAGAGTACTCCTGGGAGTCCCTGTGAATCCCTGAATTGACAGAAATCTTGTTGAAGTGTAGCAGTAAACCTACCGGAGTTCCGACTTTGCCAGCATAATTTTGCAAACTGTGCCCTCTTATTCAACTACACTACTGCAAGTCTTACACTGGCTTCACATTCTGTCATCTCCAACACTTAGAAGCGCATCACCAGTATGACAAGGCAGAACAGCAGCTCTACGTCATTGGCATCTGGGATGTCTTATGTCATATTTATATTTTTGTCATTTTTCTACTTATCACTATCAATATCTTTTTAAAGATTTGACGCCTATTAAAAGGCATCACCCCTCACAAGTTACTATGCCTACTTTGTGTTTGATATAAAGAAGAAAAAAAAAACAGAAACACTACCTAGCGTGGAATATATTGCTTTACCTGTCACCCTACCCCTCTGCTAGCAAACCCAACTCTGTATTTCTGCCTCTAAATACCTTTTCACCTACTTACCCCTCATCATTGGAAGGCACTAGCCCATCACATTAGATCTGCTTCCACCCTCAGGACCTTCAAACCTACCTCCTTCATCTTGATTTCTTCCCCACCACTCCGACCCAGCACAGTAGACTATTCTTATGTACACCATTTCTTGGGCTCCTATTTGACTGATATAGCCTCATCTACCGTCACACAATCTATGCCCCTACCACGTGTGGTTTTAGGGTATCTACAGCAACAACAAAAAACAATGTGAGGGAAGCAATACTTTAATTAATCTCAGCAACTAGCGACTGCTCAGGCCACAATCCAATCCTGTGTTTTTTTCCAACTATGCCACTCCAGACAGAGAACATCCATATGCAAATCAATCATGGTCCAGCTCCAACAGGAACACCCGAGCCCAAACTGCCAGGCCAGATCTCCTCCTGACAGGAAGGCAAGCAGCCCAGGATCGCTGTGTCTGAGGGCTCAACCTACTACTCACTGACGAGACCTACTTAAATCAAAACCAGTTCAGGGCTGCGCATGTTTGTGGCTGCAGAGGAGCTGGAATAACATTTTGGGTTGCACTACTCCTACTGGTGGAGGACCAAGACTGATTTATATATAACTGATCTTCGCATAGGCTGGCAGAGTATGCGACAAACTAGGATTTTGAATGTGGCCCGAACGATCGTCAGTGGCTGAGTTTAATCCAGTTTGGCTACCTGGCATCAAGGTTTTATTATTTTCCTAAAAGTTGTGGGATGGGTGGCACTGTAAATAGTCTGAGTTATATAAGGTAACCCCTTCATGGGGCTGCATTTTCAGTGAAGACAGTTTGATTTTAGGATCCAGTGATAAATGTAAGGGCAGAGCATTTTCAACATGAAACTTTATATTTAATCGTAACTAACATGAAAGTCTGTTGTCATGGCCTGCAAAATATTGTTTACAGATTTCATAGGGCCGATTCATAGAGGCGTTTTGAAGTATGTGGAGAGTGCTTCTGTAATAGTCTTTTATCTACCCTTACCTGCCCTAGTGAGTTGGCCCCAAACGTCTGTAAAGAGAATATTTTGAGAATATTAATTTACAGTGGGAACACATAGACTGATCCCTTGTTGCTCTTTTACTAATAGGGAGTTGGACGTTTTGGGACCGATTCACAAAGACATTTAGGATCACGTACAAGAGTGTGCCTGTAGTGCTACTTCCCGTACTCATAAATGCTTTTGTGAATCGACCTCAAAGTCTCAATGCAGTGGAGTTGGAATTGAGTATTCTGAGTTCAGTCCCGGCGCACCCTGACTCACTCTTGATCTGAGGAAAGTTGCAGCCCTGGGTTCATGCAAACGTGAACTAATTAATGCCTTCAGATCGATCGGACACTAATTAATGTTGAGAAAATCAATAAGCCACTGTGCAGAACAAACAAAAACATATTCGTTATTGATTAGTCTAGGCATGCCTATCAGAAAAGTATTTTTGTTTCTTGGAAGTTGAGGGTAATTGGAAAGAATGTTGGAACTGTAAACATTGTTATTAAAGCAGCGCCAGTTGCCCACTGATAAGATATCGATTTGGTAATGCAAATATAGGCATCAAAATAGCTCTGTTTGATTGATTGCTTCGTCGGGATTTTTTCCTCTTTAGTAAGGGTGTAATTCCTCCCCCCTCCAGTTTAACTTTCTACGAATATATAGAGTAATATTTATTGGCACGAATAAATTATATTTATCTGTTTTCTACAAAGGTATTTAGTAATCTTCATTTCATCCGGACAACCTAGATAATGTGGCGTGATGTAAATGTTTTCTGGAAGAAAATTAAAATATTAAACTGAAAATCTTATAGGCTTGTTCATTTTTTTCAAATTAAAATAGGCACAAATAGATATCGTGTTTACAGGTCAGGCGTCCATAACAAATCCTAACATTTTACAAAAGGGTGCCCCGTCACTCCTCCCACTGCCCCAGGCACAAATAGTCATAAATGCAATCAGTATTACTAAATTCCGGCAGGACGTATACATGTGGCACGTTTTTTTCAGAGATTGCCAAAAGGGCGATAAAGAAAATATGATACATCGAGATTTAGGGAAAGAATCTGATTTAGAATCCTAAGTTAGGAGTCAGGTACTGCGGCCAAGGAGAAAAATCCCTGGGGAACAAAAAAAGACACTGGAAAAAAAAACCAATAATATTGGAGTGAAAAACCTACAGAAAAGCAGAGGGGGTGTTAATGTTCTGTTTCATGAGTTAATATAAGTGCTGCGAAAAGGTAAAGGTTTTGGTAGTGAGAGCGTTACATTAATCTTTAGGTTTCATGTAAACAGTAAGGAAAAAGTAAGCATTAAATTAAGGGTTAGGATTAAACAAATCTTAACCAACGATTAAAGAAAAGAAAAAAGGAAATCCGATAAAACAAATGCTTTTTCCTAAATTAGTGATTCCAGATTTTAAAGAAAACAAGGCAAGGAAAAGATCCCCAGTATTGATTTCAAAGTAATTAAAAGCCCCCAGAAAATGGCATAGAATCCTTCGGACAAAGAAATTGAGGATCAAATGTATAAAAAGCATAAGGGTTTGCCAGGATTTCCGAAACTCTGCAGAACATGTATGTGAGAGATTTAAATATAGTGCTTTCTGCTAAATGAACAAAATCGCTATAGGACGGAAGGCCTGTTTTACCTGAAAGCTGCAGGCAATTGCCTTTTGCGAGATACACAAACGAAGACTATTGGATGACTTCTGGTAGGGAACAACAGTGCATTAATCATACCATGTATTATTGGTCTACTTAATGTGCTTTGTTTATTCTTCAAGTTGTATTGCAACAAAGAAAAGATAAACTGCAATGTGTGTCTATTACTCGTTGGAGGCGCCTTGCTATATTCAGCAGGAACCTTAACAACAAGGCAAGAGATCAAAACCCCAGTGATTGGCCCTCATATAAGGTTCTTGCAAGCTATTAGCAGGTACATTGCTTAGAAGGGCCTAGGCCTTAATAGTTTTGCAAACAACATTAGTAAACTTGTATTACAAAAAAGAAAAAAAGTAAAGGGATGTGTAAAGAGGAAAATATAGGGACATAAGGCTCAGGATAACTGAGTCCAAAGGGTTTCACGCATTTGATTTCTTATGTAACTTGCTGTTCTCCCTTTGTACTAGTGCTGCCTGGTCGGTGACCCTACTGGGCCTTTTAGATTGGCCTGTAGAGGAGTCTGGGTATGGTGTGTTCCTAGTCCCAATTTAAATGGTTATTGTAGATACATTCTGTTGGAGCTGTATTAGTGGTAAGTAAGTGGTAAGTGGTCTGCTACATATGTGGTTTCCCAGTATCAGTTATATATGACAGGTTTTGGGGCAGCCTCAGCCGTTTAAAGTTTCCCCATAAGACTGTGAATTTTTCCAACTGGCTGTTCGATCTGTACATCACTCTTACAAATTCTACATCTTGAAACATTTCCCGCAGCCAGGTTTCTCTTGTAGGGGGCATGTTCGTCATCCAGAAGAGAATTGTACTGATTTTAGTGGCGGTGAACCATCTACCTCTGCGCTCTGTAATTTCTGGGTATTCTGTCACATCGTGTAGGAACACTGCTTTTGTGTTAAGTGGGGCTGCTATCTCCACAGCTTGAATTATTTTGGACCAAACTCCTGTCCAATAAGCCTGAATGGTAGGACATTCCTCAACTATATGGACAATGTCTGTATTTAAGGCTGACCATCTCCAACATTGCTCGTTACTCGCCGAATAGCCCCCTGAGATCAAGCCGTCAGAAGTTAGCTGTTATCCCTAGAATAAGGAGAGCCCGCCAAGAGGCCCTTCTTTCTGTTTCATGAGGCCCAATCTCCGGAATGATCTTCCTGGAACTATGAGAGAATGTGATTCTCTCCCGTCATTCTGGAAATTGTTGAAAACCTTGTTGTTTTAACAATATGGTCTATAATTCTTTGTTCCTGAAGTTGCTTGAAGTACTGTTATTCGTAGTTCTTGCCAGCGCTGGGAATCCGTGTTTGGTAGCTATGCACATTATAAATCAAGTATAGTAATATAATAATAATAGTCAGGCCTGTTTTAGAGAGTCTGCTGGGGGTCCAATGCCACCTGTTTAACATCTTATGATAACTGAATGTTAGATGGCCTTCCCGAAGATTTTTGTCATGGTTTTTGTCATGTTTCATTCCAGTCTTTGTCTATATAGTCCTGATTAGGACTCTCTGCCCCCCATGTCCAGAAGTCATTGGCGGTAGGATGTGAAAATCTATGATGTGATTTTTTTTCTATAGTCCTAAGCCAGCTTTCTATAAGTGGCTAGATATGCACGTTTTACAGAATTGGGGAGTTTGGTAGGGGTGTTTGGGCCTGTTCCAGATGTTTAAGATCACAGTGACCTAGTCGTTGGTAGACCCAGAAGTGGTGGGGTAATATGCCGAATTCCACCTTGGTTTCGGCAGATGTTTCAAGCTTGGTAAGATGGTGTAATGCAAAGAGTCCCCGTGTTTCAAATTCGGGCCAGAACTGTTCCTTGTCCTCTATAATAAATGCACTGTTTCCCCAGTGTTTTGCCTTTTTACGCTGGCATATGTCAACCTGACAGATATATGCCATGCGTAGACCATGGCATAAACAATGACATTTGTGTATTCATTCTGTTGTTTGTCTTAGGTATATATTAGTCACATGCATGTGGCAGGTCTAATTATCCCATTTCCCAACCTAACCTATGTAGGAGTTTCAAGTTCTGCATGACTAAAAGTATCTGAGTTAGGACAATTGGAAGGTTAGCCAGTACAATTCCATGTGTGGTAGGCTGATCTGCTCCAGGTAGACATGTGCAGCTTGACCAGTTTGACCCTGGGTTTCCTGTCATGCCACAAGTAAGTTTTCCACATCAAAAGTGTGCGTTCTAAGTTCGGTAGGATTTGTAATGGCAGCATGGCAAATATATAATTTAAGCAGGACATTATGTTCATCTTGATAGTTTGTATTGTCTCCCATAACGAATGATTCAGGGGGACCATCAAGGTATATCCCTCAGAATTTCCTCGACAAGCAGGCTAACTTTGTTTTGCATCATATTATGGAGTGCCTTAGTGACTCAGGCGTGCATGTATTTAAAATTGTGGAGGTTCCCAATGCCCTTCTAGCTGTTGCAGGAGTTAAAGGAGAGCTTTGCACTTACTGCAGTTAATGCAATACCTAGAAAAGGTTGAGGGAGATTGGTCTACAGCTCCCACATTGTAAAAAGTGTTAGTTTAGTTTTGGTAGACAAGAGATATTACCCACACTGAATTCTGTTAGGGGATGAGCAAGCCGTTCCTGTAATAGTGTGACTATTTTGTCTGTTCTGCGGGATAGCCGTCAGGTCACAGGGCTGTGCTCGTAGATAGGGCACCTATTAGTAACTCCATTTCTTTAGTGGAGATCTCCGCCTGTAACATTTGGGCTAGTTCTGGGGATAGTGATTTCAAATGGTAATAAGAAAAAATCTCTTCCTGCTCTTGTATGTTACTAGTGTCAGCCTCATCCAATAATTGATAAAAGTCCCTGAAGGTCAGTAGAATGTCCATGAGGTGCGTCAGTAATGCGCCTTGCTCTGTGTTTATTGCTGGTATTGCCAGCTGTGCTTCCTGTTGCCTAAGAGTAAGGGTTAAGAGACACCACACTTTCTCCCTCCTCTTGCAGTGACATTGGTGCAAACGGAACAGCGTCTTTTCTGCATGCAAGGTTTTTGGGAGTTAAGGGCATGATTTGCCTGTAGAATTGGGAGTGTGATTGGTTATGAATGTGACAGTTTAGAATTTGTCCTTTAAGAGAGTATGTTGTTGGACCACTTCACATTTATGTCTGGATCAGTCCCTCATTAGTTCCGTCCTAATACTTGCTTTCCTGGCCACCCACAGCATTTGCGTTGTGGCAACTGTGTTTTCGTTGGTGGTCAGCTAGAAGGTCATTTATGGCTGCGAGCATTTTTTGTCTTGACATGTTTTAACATTGCAGTGCCTAAAAGTGTTTTTGTAGCCCAAAGTCCAACGTGATAAACAGTGCATCGTGGGTTGATTTGCTACACGGTATAATATCAGTAGTCCATATCCGCAGAAGCAGAGTTAAAGCTGCTAGGTAGCAGTCAGTACGCATGTGTGTGCCATGTACGCACAACATAAAGGTGTAATACACACCCGCAGGTTCCTGTAGGCCCCATGGACTGGTTAATGAGAAGTCTTTAATTATATTCTTCAATAGGTGCCAACCTCTTGGACTGCAATGGGTATGCCGTTGGGACTAGTCCAGGTAGAGGTCTTGAACTAAGTTCCTGACCCCTCCCATTCAAATTTTGCTATGCAGAAGGGAAGCAAAAGTCTAGTTATGTTTTTGAAGAGGGCAGGTTTGCGTGACCCCCACTATTAGTGTTTGTTGTTACACATGTAATTTGAGAAATACGTAGTGTCGATCGGAGTATGACCAGGTTTGAAAGATGAGGGTTGGGAGTCCTCTCAGATTAAGATAGCCACAGTTCCTTTCCTTCATGTTCTGGGAGTCGTCTTAGGACTGTCATATGAGGGGGTGAGAAATGATGTATCCTCCCTACACATTCCCTTCTCAGTTTATCAGCTTCTATGACATCGAGTGTGTTTCCTGCAAGAGTACTATATTGAATGTGTGCGATGTAAGGTGTGAGAGTGTCTTTTTTACGCTTAATGTAGTGCATGAGTCTATTAGCATTATGTGAGACAACTACTAATCCAGTGCTGCACGCATGGTATCAACAGTTGGGTTCCCTGAAAACTGGGGGCGAATGTGAATTAAAGAGTACTCGCAAGTGGGGGGCCTGTAGGCTGTGGTCAAGGGTGTCTAAGGTTCAGAGCAATTCTTAAGCGGAGCAGAATGTCTGTCTGGGAATATCTCCACTCGTAATGGGAAAGGTTCACAAAAGGTCCTTTGGTCAGGTAAGTTCCTGGTGAACCAGTTGGATGAATCAGCATATGACTCATGGATCAAGGTTAGTTGAAAGATAAAAGTAAATTGTGTACTTGGGCAGTTGAGTCGCCTTTCAGAGGAGGTTCGAGGGGTGGTGATAGGACTAGGAAGTAAGTCTGAATAGAGGAGCTCAGTGCTGGCAAATCCTAAGGGGTCGACTTACTATATGCCCATAAGAATTGTCTCCGATTCTGCACAGTACTTGTGGTCAGTCATTCAACTATATCATATGTATGGAGATATACTAAAGGGATTGATATTGCGCAGTCCTATAATAACACTCCCCCCTTTCAGTACTATAACATCTGTGCAAAAAATTCATAACAACTTCTACCTCTCCACCATGAGTGACGATTATGCCATCTGTCACATAATGGCAGGAATCTTCTAAAATCTCAGCATGCTTTGCTGTTATAAATCAGCTAGTGTGATATCGGGAAGGCTATGTTTTCAAAATTATTTTTTCTGATGTGGGTTTGAATGGGGATCCAGATTTGTCTCCATGTTGTTGGCAGTGCCGATTGTGTTAGTGCTTCTCGCCTGTAGCCCACTGGAGTGTAACTCAGCAGCGGCCACTGGAAATGTCAAGGGCAGCGGGGATGGAGGAAACAAATAATAAAAAAAATGTAAACTACTTAAACGTTCCACCATTCGCGCCGCCTTGTTCCTCTGCTCCTGATGGTGTCCCAGGATTCCCTGGGCCATTCGCACAGGATCCCCAGCAATCCTAGTGCAGCTCTCATGCTAATCCTAGCATCAAAGCAGCGTCAGGATTGTTCTGAGCGGCTTGGACTGCTGCTCAGACAGTGCACTGGGATCTGTGCAGTTTGTCCTGCCCGGCTATTCAACACAGCCGGGTTGGAGAACCGTAAGTGCGCATGTGTCTTTGGCCTGTCTCAAATGGCCGCCCAAACACACATGCCCACTTAGTGCACTTCTCTCCACCTACCCTCATCCCCCCCTCCTGTGGCCCAGCCCCACTCTTTCCTACACTGCTGCCTGAGCCAGCAGATGAAAAATAAAACAATAGGGAATTATCGTTTTATTTTTCATCTGCTGGCTTTTTGTCAGGGGGATGACGCTGCAGAGGAGCCGGCCCTGGTGTAACTTCCTCAAGCCGTTTACTCTCCAAAGTCTGCGTCTCCAGACTCAGCCTGTTATGCGGTCATAGGAGGGACTCAAAGTCCGATTGAGCCGGCCACACTCTCTTATTTGAGAGGTATCTGTCATCTAGATATCTCTCCATAATCGCTGGATCTGTGAACATACATAGTGCAGCCCTTGTGTATTATTAGTATTAGAGCAGGCTCCCGTACTCTTTACCTGAAACACATCTGCTTAAGCCTTGACCTGAGTGCCAAGAAGCAGTTTCGTTTTCGCAATGAGTCATTAGGAAAGGCTTGTGGGAAATGGAGTTTAACGTCAAACTGGAAAGCTCCTTTGTATTTTGCTTCTTCAACTGTCTGCCTCCCTTTGTTCATACCTAAGAAGAGAGACCAATTTTTGCCATGGGACATTCATTTTGGTAGAGGTGCACGCTCCAACAGTGTGCATGCTCTTAAATTCCAATGTCTGTTCGAACATTATTCCTATAATTTCCAGAAGAAAGCCCTTCAACTAAGTTGGCATGTCATCTTTCTCTAGCTGTTCTGGAATCCCAGGGAAGCGAAGGTTGTTCCAGTATTCCAGATCTGTAAACTTTGCTTGCATATGCCAATGGTCTTGTTCCAAGTCTACTTACTGCCTTGGCAATCGATTTTTGGACCATTTAGAGTCTATCTACGTGAAAACTGATCATTGCAAACTCTGGTCATAATGATAAGAGCTTTGAGGCTGTCTTTGTAATTTTTTTCTGTGATGGTCTTGATAAACGTTTTAAGCATTGTGAGTGCTTTCAGAATTGTGTCAAGAGCAGAGCCCCCTTTCATGGTTTCCAGTGTTGGTGGTGATTTCAGGCTTTTTCCTCCTACCGCCTCCGTAATGAGTATCTGTCTGACTGTCTGACATGGGGACAGAGCAGCCTGTCTAGGTGGCCCCCAGTATTTGTTCTTGAATGATTAGCTAATTGTGGCAAGCCGCTATGATTTAGTGTATTGATGCTGTGCCTACCAGAAGGAAAATCACGGTGTTCAGGTTAACTGGAAGACTGGGCCGAAAGTATTATGTCATCTGATGGGCTACTGCAGGGGCGCTATAGCAAATGCATGTCATTATAAGGTTGAGCTGTGTGCCACCCTTCAGCTGGCTGCTTGGTTGCCCACTTTCCTATATGGAATTCCAATTGTAATGCTAGGGTTCCTCCCTTGTATGTCCACAATATGGTGACTGATATGGCATGTGGGCCCACCAACTATTGAGATCTAGTGGCTTGGGGTGAGTCAGAGTTTCTTATATGGTATTGTCAGAAATAGGTAGGCTTGTCTGTAAATCCATAGAAGAAGGGGTGTAAACTAATGTACACCTCTTTTATAGATGTATAGGTTGGGGAGCAGACTGCAGGTTCTGTTGGAGCTCTTGCAACCTTTTGATGTGGTGTTAATGCGTAAGCAATGTGACCACAGCACACAGAAATGAATAGTTCAATCGCGTAGCAAGGATTAGTATCCCTGGTGGTGTAGTTGAAGTCAGAGAGAGCAAAAGACGTAAAGATCCCAAATCTGTTGTAGAAAGTGTCTTTATTTGTAGGCACTAGGTTAACCCATAGATGCGCTGATTACTGACTGCTACACCTCTCCGGCCCTGCTCCTAGGGTGTGACTCCAGGCTTACTAGGGCCTCCTGCATTTCTCTAACCTTACGTGGTTACCATTTGGACTCACCACACCTGTTGCTGTTTGGGCACTACCCCGACTTTAAGCTCTACTGTACGAAGATTTCCACCCACCACCTAAGGCCTACTTGCCTTATCGCAGGGTTCTTTCGCAAATTGCCTCTCTGGCCGGACGGCCCAGCCTTGATGAAGTCACCTGAGTGATGAAACACGTGTTGGCTGTATCTCGACGAATGCACAATCCTTTGGCTAATAGTGCCTACAAATAAAGACACTTTCTACAACAGATTTGGGACCTTTACGTCTTTTGCTCTCTCCGACTTCAACTACACCACCAGGGATACTAATCCTTGCTACGCGATTGGACTATTAATTTCTGTGTGCTGTGGTCACATTGCTTTGGTTGTCTGGGTACTTTGGTACCCAATTTTGTGCCTACTGGGTAGTAAGGCACTTGAACATTTGGCACCAGAGTCTGGTTACATCTACATCTGTCAACTATATTGTTTTACTGCTTAGATGTGCACCACCTTTTCACCCGTACTACCCTTGCTTGTATTTTAGGCCTTGTGGTGTTAATGCGTATACAGCCATTAGTCTTGTTATCCTCTCCTACATTGATGCAGCAAGCGGGTCTCTCAATATAGCTTTTTACCTCCAAATACTGCTTTCTGTGTTTACACCGTCAGGCCACCTGTGCCTCTCAACGCAGGCCTCCTTCCAGGGGCTGCATTTGGTCTGGACTGAAGGCCTCGCAGTGCAGACCTCCACGCGCCACGTTTGGTTACAGCTGCAGTCAGAGCTCCCCCCTCCCTACTTGACCTCCTGCCAGCCACAGATATACTTATTTTTTGGCCACAGTCCAGTGGCCGCTGTTTCACTATGCCGCTGGGTGATACCTGTAGCACTGTTGGTGATGATGGTAGTTGGTTTCTGCTAACGAAGGTCCTGTACCCTCATGGTGGTTAAATCCATCTTGCAACATCGCCTACCTTGTGCCTGGTCTGGATTGGGCTGTGTGCCTGCAGGGCAGCCCTGCTGGGCTAAGATTAGGCTGGGGGAGCGCCGGCTCGATGTAGAGCTCACTGGAACTCCACCATCTTTCTAAGGCGCCAAGCTCGGCCCCCGATGAACTTTCAGACCATTGCATTTTATTTCCATGAATAAATGACTAATAACTATTTTTACATCTGCAATAATTGTGGCACTTCTTTTCATTACAAATGCACTTACAAAATAAATGACGGAGGCCTAAATTTAGAAATGGGCGGAGCCAGCGTCTCTGAGCAAGTCTCTACACTGCTGGGAGCACTGGAAAATAAACCTCTTAAGTTAGGAGGGAACTGTGCCACTGTAGTTCAGTGGTAGGCTCGGCAAAGTGGGAGAGCTACCATCATACTAACGCTCTGTGCTCTGAATGGTCACCTGACAGAACTTGTAACAGTAAGCTCACAAAATGAGGATTTCTAGCAGTGGTATACACGGATGCACCTTGTCTTAACCTCAAGGATATGCACTGTAACCTCTGGTTTGCTTGTAAAACAATAAAAAAACATTTTTGAGCTGCCTCTTACACCTTTAGATGCTGGCGTCAATAGACCTGTTGCACCACTGATGGCTACACCCTGATCTCTGGGTTTGCCATGTATGCACGCATGTCCGTGAAGTGGAATCTCTGGGACTCCTCGGTCCCTGCAGATGCAGGTAGTGCTTGAATTAGCCTCCACTGTACATGGGGTAATGCGGTTTATCATCAGGCCTACAACAGGCGAGTTATTATCCACGTATCCTCGGCTGAGGGGTGGTTTGTGTTTAAGGACGCCAGTGTAGCAGCCTGCGGGGGAAACCTTGACAGTTCCTGATGCCTAGAGAGGGGAACACACGGAGCTATCACCAGTTTCACATTGAAGCGACCACCCCCATTACTCTTCCTATTCTCACCCTTTCAGACAACGTTGAATCCTAACTTACAGGTTAGTTGCCTCAATACCCGGGGATCCGAGTCAATAGAGCTTTTTACAATATAATGCAAGACAACCCTGGCCCACTTTTTGGGATGAACCAGCAAGTTATAGTGCACTAGTCCTAAATGAACCTTCTCTCTATGGGGAAATAGTTCAAACAATTAAGATGAACTTATTGCCCCTCCTTAACTATATCTTCAGCATGTAGCCCCTAGCCATTCCTACGAACCTGCAACACACTGTCGCGGTTATGGAAGACGCATCTCTGGCACTGCAGAAACCAACTGGCAACTCAGATGCCACCTTCATGCAACGCTATAAACCCCTCTGTAGGTTAAGATGTAAAACGGGTTAATGAGAACCAAACTCGGCATAGAGGTAATATACATCAAAGATAAGAGACAAACTGAGAACATGACCCCCATCTTCCATGTTACAGTTCACGTTTAGCAAAAAATGCACGGATCCTTACAGGTTAATGTCCACATTCATAGTAAGGTCATAATTTGTGGCAATGGTGCAAGTTGCATTGGAAGGGAGGAACAAATCTGGTTTGAGTTCGTTGCACATGGTACAAACACAATAGAATAGCTAGTCAGACAATAGGCTCAAAATGAATGTGGAAGTGCAAACAGCGTTCAATCTGCTTCCTGGGCATTTCTGGAAAATCTGAGAGGCCACGACAGTGTGCTGGCATTCTCCTAAGGCCAAACTAGACACCTCTGCCAGACTCATCAATCCTGATGTACTTGCTCACCTGTGGCACCTATAGAAAGGTGGTTTTAGATTATACAAAACAAACACAGAGAAGTTTGTCTCCCAGCCCATAGCAAGAGCACTAAAAAATCTGGATGTTGCAGAGACTTCAACATGATTAGTTAGACTGGAATAAAAACATTACTGAACCATGACAAACACCTTGGCTTAAATTCAGAAATTTCAAGGACTGCACAGGTAGCACTGGACCCCAAAGAAACTGGATAATGTAGAGCTGACCAGAGACCTGAGTTGCACAGTACCAGGCAGTGACACTATCCACATTTTGAGGAAATGCCCAAATCCCCGCTCTTTCTGGACAGAGACATGGGATAGACTAGCGAGACAGGTAGTGATACCCACTCATACTACTGCAGGGTTTCTTTACAATGCGATTCATTACACGGAGATAGATGGTTTGCAACCGTAGCAGCCACCAAACATTGCATACTGCGTCTCTGGAGGACAAATAAACCACTCAGTTGAGATGTGACCACATCCTGGAATTTGAACAGATAATATATCAGCTGAATGACTAGTTCGACAAATGTGAGACTGTTTGGGGGACCATCCTAAGAGAAGGCACTGACACACAGCAGGGAGCATCTGACTGTATCCATTAACAACTGATAAACAACTACCTAGATGCACCACCTTTATTGACCAGGCCAGGTGCCCATCCATTCACCCCCAGACTCATACCTACAGGGTCCCTAAAGGCATTTTCAGTACTCTTAACACATCATCCCCCACCTCGACATCAGATAGGGTATACTGGTATACCCCAAAAGGGAGCGAACCATTCCCTACAGGATCCACAACCAGTGAGGATCCTTCCCAAAAACCACCCACCCCACCCAAATACCCACCCTTTCCCATAACTTAAATGCTGCACGTTTGATTCTCAAGTCCTTCTGCAGAAGCACTTTTCTAATCTGCAAAATAACAAGATACCTTAAATTGATGACAGAACAATCTTGACAGTTTTGTTGGTATACTGTACTCTTCGTAATCCTTTTTTATTATTATGTTGCGAGTCTTTATTCATAATGTAATGCGAACACACACATCTGCAAGGTAACAAAGTTATGCTGGATACGTCTTCTACTTATCTTGTAATTCAACTTGATTAATAAAAAACAATCTTTAAAATATGTAGGTGTCATAAAAACCACAAGATGGCACCATTCGTCTATGAGAAGAAAGGACAATTTCTGCTTTCAGAAAAGACAAATTATAAAATTATATTTTTGAACAATCATTATGCGTGAAACTAAAAACTCGTTTTTAACAATTGAAGTCTGACTGCATTAACTAAGGATCCAATTCATAAAAAAAAATGTCACTTACTGCTGGGGCAGGAATGTCCCCTTCCCTGCGTGGCTCAATTGCATATACCTGTGATCCTGGCTTTTGATCTTTGGTCATGCTACACACAAATCCCAAATGGCCGCCTTGACCTCTTTGACAATGATCGGTTCTGGATCTTGAGCTGAAATGGGATGGCTACACCCATGGACGTCGCACCTGTGACCCCTGGCTTGTCCCTTGCGACACCTGGCACTGCCTTTGCAACTCCTGCCCTCAGAGGTTGCAAAATTAGTGCCAGTAACACAGTGGCAACTTGTCCTTATGGATTTCGGTTGGGGCTCCACTCTGTTTTCTCTCTATTTTTAACTACACCATTAGTGAATAATGTTGCATTATTCACTATTAGTGTAATAAAAAAATAATAGAGTAGTGTTAGCAATCAGATGGATACACCTTTCCCTTGCAGCTGATGTAAGTTAAAAAATGTTTCTAAATGTATGTTGTGTGCTTGCTTGCAGGTAAGTGTGTTTACGTGAGAGTGTGTGTGTATGTGTAAGCACGTGTGGGAGTAAAATTGAAGGTTAAAGGGGGTGTGATGTCATGTCTGCTATACCTGGCATTCGGGTGAATTGACGCCCAATGTGAACACCAAACACAGGTCCTCGAATTCGGCAAGAACCTGTGATAAAGGAGCAAAGAAATGTCACAGCCCTGGTCCTCCTGCCAAGGAGCCTTGAGCTGGGGCTTACAGCCTGACCATAGTGGGTACTGCCAACAGTGGATAGTGACCACCTTCTACTGACCACTGGTTGGAATATTTATACTATTTTTTAAATTGATCGTACCAAGAGGGACAATCTTACAGTCTTGACTAATCCTTCCACACCTCATCAAGGTAAAAATAGGGCAGAGACATGTTGACCACATTTTCACTGTGGGGTTGAATCTCTTTCCCTGTTTCGGTTTTGATCGTATCCTCGGGGACACAAAGTGGTGGAGTTCTATCAAGAGATAGTTTTAGTTTTCACTAGTCTCCATTACACTCTGCACCATCACCCACATCCTTCACTCACATAGGAACTACACTTCCAGAAGAGGCCCCTATGATTTGTGAGGAGGAACTCTATGACGAAGCATGCCACCTAAGAGTGGGTGAGGGTTTTCATCCTAAGAAAGAATGACATCTAGAGCACGTGTCTTGAGTGTGTACAGACCTGGGTGTATTTGGTATGTTTTGACTATGTATGAGGGGTGAATACTCAGTGGTCTCTAAATACTTCTTGTCGCCCTGAGTGTTTTTATTACTCCAAGCGCACTCCCCTCGTGCCAGAGCACTACCATCTCTGCCACGGGTTTCATGCATGGAGCGCAGTGGTGGCAACAAATCAAGTTTGGCGAATTATAGTGACACACCTGTTTACCTGTGAGACATGGATGCATAAAGTTCTGCTGCTTGCAATTAACCTGGAATCCTGAATGTCGGGGTATATCAAAGATAGTGTGCCATGCACAAGTGATACGGGTCTGTGGGTTTAATTTGGATGTCTACAGCCTGGACCAGAGTACAAGATGGAAGCGAGGTTGCTGTTCCTCAGACAGCATGTGTATATTCCTGGCATCTCCTACAACAGAGGAGGGGAACACAAGATGCAATAGTGAGGAAAGGGGAGAAAGGCTTTCTGTTTTTTTTTTTACACTTTTATTTATTAGCATTTCAAATGGTACATATTATTATTCACAATGTATTAACGTAGTGCACGGGCATACCACATTCCGTCCCGTACTACATTTGGGTTACTGGTTCATCTCTTCTCTCTGTAGCGCCCTTTCTTCTGCCCTCATTCAGTGTGTAACGTCCTTTACCCACGTGTCCAGCCTAGGCCCATTTTTGTTTTTCCAGGCCATCGCCACTATCCTGCGTGCTAATACCAAGGCCAGGTCGGCGAACCTGTTCCCCACCTTTTTGGGAAAAGGCCTTTCAAAGAGACCCAGTAGGCATGCAGACGGCCCGTTTTCCAGTTGCCTATCTAATGCGCTGTTGAGCAGTGCAACAACTCCACCCCAGTAAAGTCTTAGTGTTGGGCATTCCCAGGCCATGTGTCAAAAGTCAGCATCAACCAGCTGGCATCAGGGGCATTCCCCTGACATCCCTCCATTGATCTGGTTACTTCTCTGAGGAGTGTGGTAGGTCCTATGGATGTAATTGTACTGTATGTAGTTCAGATGTATATTTCGTGAGACGTGTGCGTATGCTAGAGTCCTAGCCCATTTGGCGTCTGTCATGATTCTGCCTATATCTGTGTCCCATTTATGTTGCAGTCCTCCCAGCGACCTCTCAATCATCCCATTCAGTGCTCTGTAAATCAACATGACCAAATGAGACCCCCCCCCCCCAATAGCTAGCATGATTTGAAGAACTGCAGCAGGGCAGGCTCCTTACTTCTGTAGCTCCATAGTTCTTTCAGGGCTGTACGAGGGTTTCGTATATTAAGAACTGACCGGTAGGTAGGCCTGTCTGTTCCATTAAATCCCCAAAAGACATCAGCATCCCCCCTTGGTAGCAGTCCCCCACAGTCTTCAGCCCAAACAACGTCCAAAATTTTAGCTTTCCAGGGGTAAAGTAGGAACTGGGTTCGCCATGCGGCAGCTCGATTAGGGGAAGAGCAGGAGCATAGGGGGTAGTTGTGCATCTTCTCTTAAAGGCTCTTGCCAGGCAGTCAAGGCCCTGGACACCAATATGTTTGGTCTGGGGGGTACCCCCGTTCCACAAAGCAGTCGCACCAGGAATCCCTCCCCGTGTGTAGTTTCTCCATCCAGGGTAATCGCCGATAAGTCCAACCCATTGAGCCATCATACCGGCCGCTGGAGTTGGTCCACCAGGCAATACAAGTCAAAGTCAGGGACCCCCAATCGCCCTCTGTGGGGGACAGGCGGAGCATCACTAGTGCCACACAATGATGCCCCCTCTCCCATACCAACTCTCATAGGAGTGCATCCAGGGTTCGAAACCATGACGCTGGAATAGCCAATGGCAGGTTAGCAAAGTAATAAAGGAGTCTGGGGAGCATCACCATTTTTGAAAGTGTGACCCATTCCATAGTGGGAAGCCTCAACGAGCACCAGAAAGCTACCGCGGCCCTCAGTGAGCAGCACACATCTGCTCAAATTGCCTTCTCAGAGGTCTCTCAAGTCATGATAAATCTGGATTCCCAGATATTGAAACGTTCGGGGGCCCCAGAGTACATCTTCTGGGCAGGAGGTTCAGGGTGAGGCCTGCAGTCTCTTTTGTTAGGAAAGGAGTCATTTCAAGGGCCACAGGCTTTTGCTCTTGATGATCTCGGTCACGAGGGGTCATAAATAGCTGGGTGCAACCTGCTCCCACATCTTTGTACTTCAGTGGTGGGCACTACAGTCCTGCTTGGCAAAGCAGACTTGCAGACAAAGGCCTGGTCCGAAAGGTGGTTTGGCCAGGACACATGAAAGGGGAACCGACCTAAACCAAAGAAGAAGACCTAAAATATACATCCTCAGTCTGAGAAATAATACATTGTGGCAGCCCAAGGCCCTTCGTTGTTTGTGTTGTGGTCTCTTCTATAGAGGACATGGTCCTGGCAACATATCTAAGGACTACTACACAGCCAAGTGTTGGTGTTGCACTGACATCCAACTCCCCAAAGGTGAGGAAATATCACCTGAAGTCCGATTTAAAGGAGGGACTCCTAGACTATCCGGGGTTCCAAGGCATCTTGCCTGTGAACAATGGAAAGAAACACCCCCACACAGGGGGTTATATACTAGCTGGCGCAGGTCAGCATTGTGACTGAATGCCACACGTATGTTCGAACTTTATAAAATGTGAAATTTCAGACGATTATCAATATAATGTATGTGAATGTCCAAAAAGTCACATTTAGGCATAATAGTCCTTTAAATTTATCAGAGCTAGTTTTGTTAGTGAACAATACATTCTTACCACCAAGAGTACCACTTCTTACATACTTCCCTTAACTGGGCAAATGTTAGCACCTACCCACACTACACTACTTAAAGTTGATACATGCAGGAGTAAGCCAGATAAGTATGGGGAATGCACTATCACACGTTTATGAATACCCGAAAATTATTTTTTGTGATTGCTGGCTGACTTACATTGCCTGTTGTTGGTTATTAATTTGACAATCTTCTGAATACTCTCACCTTGCACACAAATGTTAAATGTATGTGTATACACTGTGGAAAATTCACCACAGGTATATGTGTATTGTTTGCAGATGACCTGACCCTACTCTTCGATACCCATCTGCAAATGCAAGAGAAAACTGACAAGGTGGCAGCCACAACAGCACAACTTGGCCTCAACATTCACAATGGAAAAACTAAGACCCTGAAGACAAACACAGCCAGCACAACAGCAGTCACTCTTGCAGACGATGCATTGGAAGAGGTTGAGGCCTTTATCTACTTGGGCAATGCCATGGGCAAGCGGGGTGGCACAGATGCCAACGTCAAAGCAAGAATCGGCAAAGCAAGGGTTGCCTTCATTCAGCTAAAGAAGATCTGGAGCTCCAAGGACCAGGCTTTTTATTATCTATGTAAAATCGGTCCTTCTGTATGGAGTAGAAACTTGGAGGACAACAGTGACTACCAACAACGTCCACACTTTCATCAACACCTTTCTGAGGAAAATCCTCCAAATCTGCTGGCCAAATACCATCAGCAACAACTAACTGTGGCAGCAGACATTTTAACTCTATGCTCATGAAGAAATCATGAAAAGATGCTCAGGCTAGGTAGGTTACACCTTCTGCAAGCCTGTATCAAACACCAGCAGGCAAGCCCTGTCCTGGAACCCTCAAGGGAAAAGGAAAAGAGGAAGACAAAGAAACACCTAGCACTGAAGCATCGAGGATAACTGCAAGGAAATGGTTACACCTGGAGTCATACTGAAACAAAAGCCTAGGAAGAATGTGGCTTGAGAGTACTGGTTGATGGCCTATACTCCAGAAGGAGTAGTAGGCATAAGTAATTAAGTATATGTGTATTGTTTTGTGAATCAGGCGTGCTTCCTTTATGGAGTTAAAAATATACACCTTGCGCCGGTGCCTTTATTCCACTTAGAGGAACTGGACATAATTAGGGAATGAAGTTATATGAGCAGATGTGTCAAAACTGCACTCAAATAACACTTAAGTGTCACAAGCTTAAGTGATGGGGATTGGATACATGCCAACCTCACACAGCTCAGGCACCAGCTTCCTATGTTTTACCTAGGTACTTGGTGGAGCTTCAGCCTGTTTGTCTAAACTTAAGTGTTCATCCAAGTAGATAGTCATGGCATGGTGTTACTGGGCTGCTAGGGAATTAACTTGAGTCATAAAAGAGGCACGCTCCCAAAGGATGTTATCCAGTTATATTTAATACACTCCACCTGGGTAAAGTATCAAAAATTACAGACTCCATTTTACAGTGTTATCAGATGTAAAAGAAACCCAAGCATTGGCAAAGCCAACAGGTTTCGCCTATGCAAGAGCTACTGGCTTTGCCAATGTTTTTTAGCCATGTTGTACAGCAGAGTGAAGTAGAGTGGCATGGAGCGTAGTGGAGTACAGTGGTGTGGAGTGAGCAACCTAGAGTGGAGTGGCATTGTGTGAGGTAGTGTACTGTAAAGTGGGGAAAACTGGAGTAGCGCAGAGTGGAGTGCCCCAAAGGGGAGTGGTCTAGAGTGGAGTGACCTAGAGTGGCGTGCAATAGAGTACAGAGGTGTAGAGTAGAGTGGCACAGAGTCAAGTGGGTTAGACTATAGCATGGTGGAGTGGCAAGGCATAGAGTGCTGTGGACTAGTGTGGCGACGAGTGGAGTAGAGTGCTATGGAACAGCGTAAAGTTGATTGGGGTGGCACTGAGATGAGTGGTGCAGAGTAGAGTGGAGTGGACTAGCAAATGCATAGAGTGCAGTGGCGTAGAGTGCAGTGGTGAATAGTAGTGTGTTGTGGTAGTGTGTAGCAGCTTAGGATGCAGTGGTGTAAAGAGCAGTGGTGTAGAGTGCAGTGACAGTGTGCAGTGGTGCATAGTATAGTGGCATAAAGTAGAGTGACATACAGTGCAGTGGCCTGGTGTAGAGTGCAATGACGTAGCATGCAGTGGTGCAGAGTGGCATATAGTAAAGTGGTGTACAGTAAGGTAGCACAGAGTGCACTGGCAGAGTGAAGTGGCATAGACTGGAGTGGTGCAGAGTACAATGCAGTGTCGTAGAGTTGTGTAGAATGATGCAGAGTGGAGGGCCGTAGAGTAGAATGACAGAGTAGAGTGCTGGCATACAGTAGAATAGTGCAGAGTAGAGGGGTGTAGAGTGCAGAGGCGCAGAATGGTGTAGAGTGCAGAGTCATGGAGTGATGGGGTTAGAGTGCAATGGTGTAGAGTATAGTAGAGTAGCACAGAGCAGAGTGCAGTGGCGCACATTAGGGTGGCATAGAGTGCAGTGGTCTAGAGGAATGCAGTCAAAGGCCTATGCAAGAGCCTCAGTTCAAGTTCCATGGTGTCCTTAATCTCTGAAGAGAAGCGACTCTCATGAGTTTTGTCAATGTTTAACAGAAGCACTGCACTGGTGAGCACTGTATTTTGGACAAAAGAGAACAACACAGAAGAAACAATGTTTTACCTTGGGGAACCAGAAAGAAGTTTGCAGCTTTCTTTATTTATTAAGCACCTAGAATAACAGTCTCACTTTACAGGACAAGGATATGCAAATTCTGTGCCACAACAACAGACCTATTCTCTGTTATAGATGGGCAGATTTGCTTACACTGTTGGGGCAGGGGGAAGGGGTCAGAGGGAAAAGAAGCAACATGGAAGGGGGGCGGGGCAAGGGAAGAAGCAACATGGGAGGGGGTGGGAGGGGGAGAAAAGAAGCAACATGTATGGTGATGGGTGGGGGAACAAATAAAGGTGGAAGGGGTGCATGGGGGAGAAGCAACATGGACGGGGTGCGTGGGGGGGAGAAGCAACATGGAAGGGGTGAGGGGAATAGAAGCTACATAGACAGGGCTATGGGAGAAGGACTGAAAGCACAAGCACTCAATTCAATAAAATATTTACTCAAATGTCAGAGACAATCAAAGGTTTCATACAAAAGTTCATACTGTTATAATACACTTAAATATAAAAAGAAAAAGAAAACAAAGTTAGTAAGAAGTGCATTCCCCCACAATGGATTCACTCATGTGGAGTGCTTGAATCCCCAGAAAAGTAGCTCTAAAAACGGGAGAAGTAGAAGGACACAAGTATTTGGACCATGCTTTAGGGTAGGGCCAAACCCAAGAAGAGGACATGGCCTGTGCATGCCATAATAAATGAGAGTGAAGCAAATGAGAGTGATGGTGAAGCCAACCAGTAGTGAGCTATCACAAAACTCGTAATTTTAATCCATGTGCAAATTCTAGTTTGCATAGCTAATAAAGATTTGGCCCTTAACTTGTAATGAAGTTTAACAAATTATAAAGAGTATCTCTTAGGAAACAGTAATATTTGGAATGTATGCTTCGAAACCAAGTGGCTAGCATGATTTAGGATGGATTAATATTCGTTTTTGGTGTTAATGACAGTATACATTTTACAGTGAAGCCATGTCTTTTGAAATGTCGCCCTGCTCTTAAAAGAAAATGGGAACTCTGTAACTGGCTGGGATACTCTGACTTAGAATGGGGGAGAGGGAAGACTAATTATCTTTAAGCGAAAAGCAGTATTATTACATGCACCCTCACCTCCCCACAACCCCACTCATCTTTTTGAACCTCTGAATCTACTGGCTTGAGCTTGGCCAGATATGCAAGTCCATGCAGACTCTGAAAATGGGCCACATAGCTGCCTGACAATCATCCAGGGGAATTATTTCTTGGATTTAAAGACCCCGTAGACCCAGTAGTGCCTGTTTTTGCTACAGTGACTTCCTTCCCTGAAAAAGTTGGAACCATCAAAAAGGTCACACAGGTATTCAGCCCTGTACCTTCATTCGAACTTCAGACGCCATCAGCAAGGAATGTCTTCTTCATGCAGCAGCCAGGACTACATTTTTTTTTATATTGCAGGTATCTGCAAAACATTTATAAAACACTGCATGCTTGTCACAGCCAAAGGTACCGGCTGTAGTGTCGTCACAGGAAGGAGGCGACACCACTATGCGAAAGCGGAAGTGGTGAGAAAGGATATGTCCCCGCCGTCGGTGCGAGATGGATCGCACAAGGACGGGAGGGGGAGGTGATAAATAGAAGAAAAAGGAGCGGGAAGGGAATTTTTTGAGACGGAGTGTGAAATAAAGAAACAAAACCCCGTATAGCGGCTCCGCGTCTTTATTTCACTGCTGTGCGACCGCCGCGCAATTTGACAAATGGCGACGAAGGTGGGCCTACTGTAAATGGTACTGACACCACCCAATGACCACAGCGCAACAGCCCAGGGCCCCGAGATACACGCCGGCGAGACACGCTCCAGAAGCTCCTGAGACTCTGGCAGCTGCCAAACTGCCCAAGACCTACACCTCGTACACTTCGCATTTACCATACATGTAAACACGTTCTATGACTTAACACAAAAATTCAGGACACTGTTTGAGGGCATAGGATGCCTGGAAGGACCTCCGCTACGGCTCCACATTGATGAGTCAGTCACCCCCACTGCGGTCAGACATCGCAGAGTAGCATTCCACCTGCGCCCCAAAGTTGAGTAAGAACTCCAACTCCTGGAACAGGCAGGAATCATTAAAAAAGGTTTCAGGCCCAACACCATGGGTCTCCCCCATCGTAGTCGCACGAAAACCCAAGCAACCTGACGCCGTCAGGATTTGCGTTGACATGCGCATGCCAAACCTAGCGTTCAAAACGGGAGAGACACCTAACCCCAACAATTGATGATATCCTCAGTGAACTAACAGGGTCATACTGGTTCTCCAAAATGGACCTCCGATCAGGATACCACCAGATCATGCTGCACCTTGAGTCACGGCCTATAACCACTTTTTCCACCCACATTGGTCTGTGGAGATACAAGAGGCTATATTTCGGCATCTCTAGCACAGCAGAAGTTTTCCAGCACGTTATCAAAGAGGTCCTACAAGGACTCCCGGGAGTCCTAAACGTGAGCGATGACATCCTGGTTCATGCCCCACCGTCGAAACACACTTAAAGAGGTTGCGAGCAGTGTTCGCCAGGCTACAAAAAAAAGGGCTAACGCTACACCGGGATAAGTGTGAATTCCTGAAACAAAAAACCAGCTTCTTGGGGTATCGTTTCTCCAAAAATGGAGTCGGACCAGACCCCCTAAAAAGTCAGAGACATCCAGGAAGCCCCAGCACCCACCTCGGTGTCAGGAGTAAGGAGTTTTTTGGGTATGGTCACATCCTGCAGCCGTTTCATGCAAAACCTTGCGGACATCACAGAGCCCCTCCGACAGCTCACACAGGCAAATCGCCAATGGGAATGGGGTGAAGAACAGGAGAATGCCTTCCAAGCCACCAAGAGAGCTCTCCGCAGACACCACACTGGCATTTTGTGACCCCCAACGTCACTCACAGCTATTTGTCGACGCCAGCCCCACAGGTTTGGGTGCTGTATTGGCACAGAAACAAGACTGTGGAGAATGGGCCCCCATCGCCTTTGCCAGCCCTACACTCACGCCAACAGAGCAGCGGTACTCGCAAATTGAACGAGAAGCCATTGCCATACACTGGGGGTGCCCTCCACTTCCATCTCTACCTGTACGGCAAGCCATTCTCGGTGGTGACCAACCACAAGCCCCTGCTACCACTTTTCAAAGGCTCATTCTCAAAGCCACAGCCGAGGATTGAGAAATGGATCCTGCAACTCCAAGAATACGACTTCACACTGGAGTACCAACGGGGTACAAAGAACCCGGCAGACTTCCTGTCCTGGCACGCCCGCACTGCCACACCCCAAGAAGTGGAAGAAGCGCAGGAGACAGAAGAATACGTGAGGCTGGTGACAGAGCGAGCCCGACCCCTGCCCATACCGCTCAGCGAAGTCGTCACGGCAACCACCCTAGACGAGTGCCTACGGATAGCCATAGCAGCCACCCGGACGGGGTACTGGAGGCCCCTCCAACACCCTGGCACATTACACACACAAGAAGCCCAAGCCCGTTTACACGCACTATTCAATATAAGGCATGAGCTCTCGGTGAGCAAAGAGGGCTGCCTGTTGAGAGGTTTACGTTTGGTGATTCCATCCAGCCTGATAGCCAGAACAGTATCCCTTGTGCACGGAGCGCACCAAGGCATCGTAAAGTCAAAAGCCCACCTCAGGAACAAGTTGTGGTTCCCAGAGGTCTAGACAAGCTGGTGGAAGACACAGTCAAAAGGTGCATCGTCTGCCAAGCCAGTGGTAACCCTGACCCCCCAGCACCAGTTGTCACAGAGCAAGGACCCACAGCACTGTGGCAAAGGGTTAGTGCAGACTTTGGGAGTCTCCCCGATGGCTCGTATATGGTCATAGTAGTGGACGACTACTCGCGCTATCCGGAGGTAGAGGTAGTACACTCAACATCTGCCCACACAGTCATTCCCAAGTTTGAAAAACTGATGGCCACCCATGGGGTTTTCAGAGAGGTGCGCACTGACAATGGCCCCCCTTTCAACAGCCACGAGTGGGCGGACTTCCTAGCGTCAACAAACACTAAGCACTGGCGCATCACACCCCGATGGCCACAAGCAAATGGAGAGGTGGAGAGTTTCGTAAAAACACTAAACAAAGTCATCCGCATTGCCATGGCAGAAGCGGAAAACCCAGAAAGCGCTATATACGTTTTTCTAAGAGAATACAGGGTCACACCTCACACCACCACAGGAGCCACCCCCAGCCAACCCTGTTTCGGGAGAGCAGTAACAGATGCCATCCCCCATCACCCATCGTGGGCTGCGCAATCACCGCCGCCAGACAAGTCAGCAGCAAGAAGAGCCAGCACTAACGCACATGCTTCCAAGAAACGGAGAGCATGTGAGGTGACGGTACAAATAGGCGATGCCGTCCTGGTGAAAGATCGCCACCTAGGAGGAAAGTTCCGTCTACCCTTTGAGACACGGCTGTGGACTGTGACCGCCGTTAAAGGCACTATGATAACAGCCCGGCGAGGGCCAGAGACGGTAACCCACAATGCAGCACTTTTCAAACGGTTGCCCCAAGCAGAACATGACAAGGACAGTACAGGGGAAGAGGCAGACCTGGATGTGGACACCGCAGGTCTAGAGTTCACAAGCAGAGAAGCGGGAAACGCCTCAGACCACTGTACGATTCACCCGACAGCGGAACTATGCGAAAGCGGAAGTGGTGAGAAAGGAAAATGCCCCCGCCGTGGGTGTGAGATGGTTCGCACCAGGACGGGAGGGGGAGGTGATAAATAGAAGAAAAAGGAGCGGGAAGGGGTTTTTTCGAGACAGAGTGTGAAATAAAGAAACAACACCCCGTATAGCGGCTCCGCGTCTTTATTTCACTGCTGCGCGACCGCCGCGCAATTTGACACCAGCCTTGCCATTGCCTGGTTTACAATTATTTTAACGCAGAACACTGAAAAAGCAATTTATTGCATTTGTATATTTGGCACAATACAATTAATGACCTTTGTGCAATGCACACGAAGAATCTGAATATTAGTGCTTTAGAGATGGGTTAAATGTGAACACTGCGAAGCATATTATTCTCTTCAGCCCACATTAGAATGACAGTAAAGGCTGGAACACTAAAATGTCAAACAAACACTATAATGCCAGATGCTTCCATTTCAAAAGGGTACAAGAATTTACTATGTCATGCTTAAATCGACTTTAATGTTCTAACTAACATTGTTCCCGCGATACACAGTGCATTCTCCTGGTTAGCTGTCTATATATCTTTTAATAATATCATGTACGTGCCCCTACTGTAAATACACACTGGGCTACAAATCGAGGTAGGCCTCAAGCATTAATTCCCAGCACATTCCTTGCAGCTGTAAAATACACTACATTTTTCACCTCACCACTCCCTTTCTAAGTACAGCAAAAGATGGCGCCTCCGCATTTTGGTTACTAGAGAAACTTTCAACCTGGGGAGCAACATTCATTCATGTCACTTCTTTAGACTACGAGCCCACATTATGCCTCTATTACTACAAATTCCTTGAATTGTAAGGTAAGGGGTAAAATATATAGCTTCGATCCAAGTTTGCGGGAATTGTTAATTCTACTTCATGAAGAAGAAAATAACATGCACACCCCAACAAGAAAAGAACAAGATTACAATTCTTACCCAACGTCCACGCGAAATAGTACTTTGGTCTAGCCGCCATCAGGGAAAGGTAAAGGTAAATAACTTTCGTAGGTACTGATGCTGTTGCTGTGAAATTGTCATCAACGTTATATTCGACTGGCAATATTTTTGTAACGGTCATGTATGTAAACAAAGAGAATCCACAGACAAAGAGCTTCTGTGCTACAGCTGCCTGTAAAGCGGAATACAAAAAAACATTGTAAACTCACAGAAACATAAATGATATTTACCCTGTTATGGGACATTTGCTACCTATTGCTAAAGGCTGGAAATCACCGACGCTCCAGTTACATTTAGAGGTGGGGTATTATATTCTCTATTTTTCAGAAATTTTAAATTGTCCAAAGATTCCATAATATTTAAAACAGTACATTTTAAAACTTTTACAAAGTATTTACAGCTTAAGAATGTCCGGGTTTAAACATTGTATATTTGAAACCAAACTAAAAATGTTCAAAATAAAACTAAACATATTTATATGTTTAAAACTGCACTTGACGGTCGAGCTTTGCAAATAAGTGCACAGAAAAGTAAAACTAGGCGTATCAGCACTATTTCAATGTGCAAAAACAAATGTTGAAACACAGCGTTTGAGTTATTTCTGTCTATCTGTATTTCTCAGAGTATTCTTCTGCTCCTAGGGTCTCACTTCATGACCCAATACTGAACACATGCTGTAATGCACCTGGAAGACTTGCTAAAGAGTTTTTTTTTTTTTGCTACACACACAAACCACAAACGACAAACAAGCCGAGGCACAATTACCACGTGCAGGTCACGGCACATCATTATATACAGTATATGCTGTAAATGACCTTTAATGCCAATTAGATTTGACTGGCGAGTTACAGCATGGCTACCATCGACAGACGAAAGACAGTTGCCAGACCACATTAGGGCTAGCACTCTAGCTTTTGACAGCCCTGACTTCTCCTTGACTCAAACTCATGTTGTAGAAGATGTTTCTGTCTCATCCCAGAATTATGTTTTATGGCTCTGCAGTTTGGACACACAAGGGCTTCGGACATAAACAGGATTTCTAATCTTACGGCTCCCACTAGCGAGACAAAGGGTTTCTCCTGCCTTGTTCCTTAATTATTCATGTGACCAAGCTTGGGGTCTCCACCTTCCGCCTGTAAGAGGGCCTGGATTTCTCTCCATAAAGACAGAATTAAAAAGATGTCTATGTAACCTGCAACCCACATGCTATTATTCAGCAAGAGAGACTCAGCCTTGCAGCCAGCACTGTGGATGCAATCTTCTCCCAGTCAGGACATCATGATGATCAGAAATTGACCTATCATCTAGAGAGGTCACCAACTTATTATCTCCTTGGTCTTGAACTTAGCCAACAACCGCACCAGTAGAATAACAAAGAATGATAAGGCCTCCTAAAGACTATGGCGTAAGCTACCCCTCAACTGTTTTCAAATCTCAACTGGGCTATTCATTACCGCTCATCCATATCCCAGAAATATAAGCCCTCCATCTCTATTTTCTGAAAACCTCAAACTAATTGTTACCCCTCAAAACAAGTTATGCCCACAACTCCAATCGAGGCACCCCCATACCACCATGTAAAAACACTAAAGGCGGCATAAAACAACTCATAATGCCATTGGATAAAACAAACCATCACAATAACAAGCTCCGCTTCAGAAAATCATTAATATAAAAAGTTGCGATCAAGAAAGCAAAAAAGGCTCCACTGCTATCCTAGGATATCCAAAGCCCAACATACAGCTTTGCCGGAGCTGGGATTCTTGTATCTCGGTCTTCAAATGTAATCATTAAATAATCCCAGCCACTGGTTTTATGGAACTTTGTTCATCGATAAGGAGTATTAAAAAGGAGCAAACATTTACAAAAATGTCCATAAACAGTGAAGTCCATTCGGGACTTCACAATAATCAATAAAGATAGTTGGTGTGAGTTAAAGGGTTTTAATAACAAATTAATTCAAATCCATTAATTTATTCAGTTAGTATTACTATTTGGCCATCATTACAGATTAAAATAATCCAAGTCAGTAAACAAGATAAAATACCAAGCCAGTGAGTATTACAAATAAAATAGCGAAAATACAGCAAGTGTGTTCCATAAAGGAATTCACTGAACTGGGTTAATCGAGTTTAGGCATAAGGATAGCAATTTCGTCAATAGTCAATGTAAGTTGTCAGTTGAGAAACACTAATTGGCCTTCCGACCAAGTATAGTCGGGAAACGGTGGAGTTATTATTCTGGAACTGCTCTTGACTTGGGATGGCAGTGACAGCCCTAACCTGGTGAGAGACAGAACGCACCACAACAGCAGTAGTCCAGAATCATGTCATCTGTGATAGTCACAAACACATTTGCATGCAGAGCAGACAGTTGCATGACACGCCCCATAATTATCCCATGTGGTGAGAATCCCATTTCTCTGTCAGGGGTGCTTTGGAGACTTATCAATATTAATGGCAAAGCATGTGGCCATTTTAGAGAAGTAGATGCACTGACGTTGGCCAAACGAGATTTTCATCTTCTGTTAATCTGTTCAACTACTCCGGAAGCGTCTGGATGGTAGCTACAACACAATCTTTATTCCACTTGTAGTGCCACACACAGCATTTTAAAGATCTGATTATTAGAATCAGTCCCTCAGTCTGACTTCAGAGTTATCTGGAATCCAAACCTGGATAGGAGTTCTCGCAACTGTAGTTAGCTACAATGAGACTGCCATTTCTCTGTGCTGGGTAGGCTTCCAACCATTGAGAGGAAATTCCCAGTATAACTAGGATATTTATCAGCCTATTACATATAGGCATTTCAATAAAATCCAACTGAATCCAGTTAGAAGGTCCTCCTGATATTCCTATGCGACTCCAAATTAAAGGGGTTCTCCTCGCTACATCCATACATTCAACTGCTGACAGATCACACATCTTTGGTACACTTTTTCAGCTGGAGCTCTAAATAAGAGATTATACAAATTCTGCCTAAATAATCTCACAGTTGCATCGCTCCCAATGTGTGCATGGCCATGAAAGTGTCTTTTCATGAGGGACAAGAAACTATCAGGAAACAGAGGTCTTCCATCAGCTGAAACCCAGATATCATTCATATTTGTGACCCATTCAACTCTGATCCATACTTGCTGTTCTGATTCTGGCACTATTTCTTGTAATCTTTTAATTTGCTTCCCAGTATCAGCTATTGACAATAGCACTGAAAAGGTTGTGTCCTCATAATATTAATTTGCATATTCTCCGTTAAATGTAAATGCCACAATCACACAACCTTGTGCAACTTCATCAGCATGTTTGTTTCCAAAGTCATGACGGAATGAGGGACCATCACAGTAAGTGGATGTCCTATGACAATACTCTTGCTTCTCTCAATACTGTAACCAACTGCTGCAAAAGCAGCTGGGGCAGCCGGGCAGTCCTGCGGCAACAGGATGAAAGGTATTTGAAAAGTATGCCCTGGGTCTTCCAGAGTCTCCATTCGATTGAGTAGGCACAGAAAGAGCACATCCCTCTCCCTCACTGTACAAAGAAAGTTAACATTTTACTGTAATCAGGCATTCCTAGTGCGGAGGCGCGACAGTGACTTGCTCTTAGCTTTAGGAACACTTTTAAGCAGTTGTGGTCCCATAGAAGCGGATCAGGCACATCATTGTGCTTCAGCCTCAGCAAATGCTTACCCACTAAGAAAAAGGTGGGTATCTCCACTGTCTACAGTAACCCACCATTCCCAGAAACATTCGGACTTCTCTCTGGTTTTAGGTGGAATCATTTTCAGGACTGCTGTGATTCTCTCTTGTTACATCTTCCTTAATCCCTTTTCAATGAGATGCCTGAATACAAGACCTCTTTTTGAAAGTATTGCAATTTGCTTGGGGACACATTATGTCCATTTTCAACTAAATGATTCATCAAATCAATTGCATCCTGTTTGCAAGTTTCTTATGTACTTGACGCTACAGGTAGATTGTCAATGAACTGTAGAAGAACAGATTTGCAGGGCATTTCTAAAGTCTCAAGATTCTTTTTCAAGATTTGATTAAGGATCGAAAGGCTTTCTGTATATTCTTGTGAAACTCAGCACCATGCCACCACTCTGTTTTGGAATGCAAATGAGAACAGGAGTTGGCTGTCTTCATGTAATGGAACAGAAAAGAATGACAGACAGGGATCCACAACAGTAAAACGCTTTGCATCACAGGGGATCTGAAATAATATTGTAGCTGGATTCTGTACCACAGGACAACATGGGATGGCTAAATTGCTAATTTTTTGTAAGCCCTGCATAATTCTGTGTTAGGCTTCTGCAAGCCCATAATCAGCGAGTTTTAAGGTCTTCCAACTATTTCTCTCCAAATTCCTTGTTTCAATATTGATTTATTCACTGGAGTGATTTCAGCCAGTGTCTCAGTTGTGAGATTTTATAGTGGTGTACTGAGAAACAATGCATATGGTTTAGCCCTTATTCCGACAGGTTCTACACCTTTAATGAGTCAAATTGTCTTTTCCTGACACATCCCATGCTTTAGCTTTTACAGTATCTCATAAATCGGAAGGTACATTTTCTGCCTTTCTTACAGGGTTCAATCCAACAGCTGTTCCTTGCCTGGCCATTTTAAATTCAGCATCTTCACCATGTGTTTGGAATTCAACACCATCCAGTGTATAGTATATTGTGCAGTTTAATTTGCTAATTTCCTAAGAGATTAACAGGATTTAAGTCACACAAAACAAACTGATGATATACTTTGAATTAGTCTATTTCTACAGAAACTCTCTTTGAAAAAGAATTAGTTAATTGCTTATTTGTGACACCTACAACTGGGATCCTCATTCCTAGGAGGGGCAAGTCAGGGACATCTGCTGTTATAACAGTGGAATGGGCAACACTGGTGTCAATCAGGGATGACATTTGGTGGCCATTTACCTCACCTTCTACAAATGGTCAACTCTGGCCTACCTCTGAGACTGCGCCAAGTGTGCAATCTTCCTACCCCCTCAGACATCACCATTGTGAATTGTCAGAGTCAAAGCTCTCATTCTCAAACACAGGGAACTGTTGAAATAGATTCTAGTTTTGGAAAGGATTCCGGTTTGTTCTTGGTGCTTCATTCATATTAAATCTGAGGTTACTCATGTTTTGTGAGTACAATGAAGCTTGCTGGACTTGAATCAAAGGGACTTGTGGCGGATTTAGTGTTTGCATTTGTCGAACTGGGACACCTCAAACTCTTCCTTGTGAAACTTCAACTCCACCTTCAGTCATTTGACCTCCATTCTGGAAACCAACACCTTGCATTCCACGAACATTTCCAACATATGATTGATTTGAAACCCTTTCTTAGCAAGCTTCGTCTGGGCCAACACATTTCTCCATCAACCTTTTCTGCTTCATCTCTTGTTCACTGCTACAGTTTTTAGCATGACTCACGATCTCATCTAAAGGTTTTACCTGCCAGCAAATCAAATTCAGTTTTAAAAGCATAGTGATTTCTGGTTGCAACCCACGAATGAAATGGGACTCAAAACCTCCCATTTCTCCCTTTTCAGGATTTTCTTGTCCACTGTGCACTTGCAACAACTGTTCATTCTAAGCATGCACTGATTATTTAGCTTCCTGAGTTGTTCTGTTCATCTTCAATCAATCTATGCCTCTTGCTGGAACGTTTCCCATCAAAAAGGTAATCACCTCATCCTACTTTGCTATCAGTATACATGAGGGTGCATGAGTACGTGTATCTTTTGGGGGCTCTGTACATCGCCAGTGAACAGCTATCATACAGTCTGCCTACAGATCAGTTGGGACCACAATGTTGAAAAGGTGATGAAATCTGTCCAGAAAACTTCAAAAATGTTCACAAACCTGTTTACGTCTGCATACAACTGGGACAGCATGGCTCACAAGGGCTATCTTAGTTCTAGTGATTACGTTTTTAAATAGCATGACAAGGACCAATAGAGGTATATGAGCATGTTACATCTAACACTGAACTAAAAGGAAGGAATACAGTGAGATAGGTGAAGGGACTTTGGATAGGCTAGCAACATGCAAAGAAGTAGCACAGTGGCTTGTTGGGTGTGAAGATCCTAGAGACTGAAGATGGATAACAGTTTGTTGGTGGGCTGGGGTCTACAGACAACTTTCATATGGGGCTTTTCTGTGAGCGGCGTACACTGAACTTTGGTTATGTATACCATGTATTGGTTCTTCAGTCTACATTTGGAGGCTGAATAGAATCGCCTTCAAGGTCCAGTGTGTGGAGGCATTTTAAATGTAGGGCTGATGAGGTTTTCTATCTGAAGAACTTCCATGTTGCACATCAGCGCCAACCTCTGTAAGCCTTACTTCAAATGATTCATATGCAGGTGTTTTTTGATTTCTATGAGAAACAGGTGGTTGTCTATTTGGCAGAATTAGTGAGGGAGGTCATTCCACGTGGAGAGAGCTTTTTGATAGCATGTGCAACATACATACACAGTGAAAACATACAAAACAGAATCTAAAACTCCAATGGCCTGTAATGAGACCTTGGAATTATTTGCCTTTCATGTGTTTCTTTTTAAATAGAGGCCTGGGGATTCTGAGTTATTGGCGTAAACTAAGTGAGAAGTGGAGCAGTATTACGAAACAATGACCTGCAATTTAACTTATGCGAACGAGCATTTGTACAGCTCACACACTGAAGCATTCCCAGGAGGTGTTATGTTTTAGTAGATCAGTTTGGATTACATCTTTCAGCCCATAGGGCTACGCAAATATGGGAACATGTGGAGGGTGACAGAAGTCGAATTAGATTTTCATTAAATTGTTGGGAAAAGAGCTTGCTTTAAATTGCTGGTAATGGTTTACTTAGTGTACCTATGAAATAAAAAAGTCTCAACTTTATGCAAACATTTTATTGGGTGATGAGTTATTTGTACAACTTCTTTAGCTGTATCACGGTAAATAAAATAAATGAGATCAGTGTGATTACTGGTGAAATGAAATGTAGATGTGAAACATTGAAATACTCCATGGAGAGAAATGGGGGAGAGGTTTCCCTATAAATTGAGCCTATCTTTTAGTACCCCTCAGCAAATTTTCCCAGAGAAAATAGATAACCTCTGTGAGGAAAAACACAATTCAGGTTCAGAGAATTTCTTTGTAGACCTATGGGTAGTAGAAAAGCCTCTGAGACAGTTAACGTGTGGCCATGAGATGCCGACTAACACTGACACAATGGAGTAAAACACCAAGGTGGAATCCGGGAACCTTACTGTAGGGAGTTGGCTCTGTGTATATACTATTTCAAAGTAAGAAATAGTGTGCACAGAGTCCAAGGGTTCCCCTTAGAGGTAAGACCGTGGCAAAATTAGATAATTCTAATGCTCTATTTTGTGGTAGTGTGGTCGAGCAGTAGGCCTATCAGAGGGTAGTGTTAAGCATTTGTTGTACACACACAGGCAATAAATGAGGAACACACACTCAAAGACTTACTCCAGGCCAGTAGGTTTTTATATTGAAAAAATATCTTCTCTTAGTTGATTTTAAGAACCACAGGTTCAAGATTTACATTAAACACTTTAAATGTAAGGTACTTTACTTAGATACTTTAGGAACTTTGAATAAAAGCAATATCATATACAGTCCTTGTAAAAATGGCAATAAGCTATTTTCAAAGTGGACACAGTGCAAAAATCAACAGCTCATGGGGGAGGTAAGTAAAGGTTAGATTAGGAGGTAAGTAAAACACTTACAAGTCTCAGTTCTGGGGCATAGGCAGCCCACCGCTGGGGGTTCAAGGCAACCCCAAAGTTACCACACCAGAAGCTCAGGGCTATTCAGGTGCAGAGGTCAAAGAGGTGCCCAAAATACATACACGCCTACGGAGAACAGGGATGCTCCAGTTCCAGTCTGCCAGCAGGTAAGTACCTGCGTCCTCGGGTGGCAGACCAGTGGGGTTTTGTAGAGCACTGGGGGGGACACAAGTAGGCACACAAAGCACATCCTCAGCGGCACAGTGGCGGCCGGGTGCAGTGTGCAAAGCAGGCGTCGGGTTTCAGGTAGGAAACAATGGAGGGACCCGGGGGTCTCTCTAGCGATGCAGGCAGGCACAGGGGGGGCTTCTCGGGACAGCCACCACCTGGGCAAGGTAGAGGGTCGTCTGGGGGTCACTCCTGCGCTGAGGTTCGGTCCCTTCAGGTCCTGGGGGCTGCGGGTGCAGTGTTGGTTCCAGGCGTCGGGCCCCTTGTTACAGGCAGTCGCGGTCAGGGGGAGCCTCTGGATTCTCTCTGCAAGCATCGCTGTGGGGGTTCAGGGGGGTCGTCTCTGGTTACTCACAGGCTTGCAGTCGCCAGGGAGTCCTCCCTGAGGTGTTGATTCTCTGAATCTCAAGCCAGGGGCGTCGGGTGCAGAGTGCAAAGTCTCTCGCTTCTGGTGGGAAACGTGCAGTCTTTGACAGTTGCTTCTTTGTTACAAAGAAGTAGCTGGTTTTGAACAGGGCAGTTGTTCATGGGAGTTTCTTGGTCCTTTAGTCCAGGGCAGTCCTCTGAGGCTTCAGAGGTCGCTGGTCTCTGTTGGATGCGTCGTTGGTGCAGATTTTTGAAGTTGGAGACAGGCCGGTAGAGCTGGGCCCAAAGCAGTTGTCGTCTTCCTCCTTCTCTGCAGGCTTGTAGGTCAGCAGTCCTTCTTGTTTCTTCAGGTTGCAGGAATTTGATTTCCTGGGATCTGGGGTGCCTCTAAATTCTGAATTTAGGGGTGTGTTTAGGTCTGGGAGGGCAGGAGCCAATGGCTACTTTCCTTTAGGGTGGCTACACCCTCTTTGTGCCTCCTCCCTGTGGGGAGGGGGGCACATCCCTAATCCTATTGGAGGAATCCTCCAAACTCAAGATGGAGGATTTCTAAAGTAGGGGTCACCTCAGCTCAGGACACCTTAGGGGCTGTCCTGACTGGTGGGTGACTCCTCCTTGTTTTTCTCATTATCTCCTCCAGCCTTGCCGCCAAAAGTGGGGGCAATGGCCGGAGGGGCGGGCATCTCCACTAGCTGGGATGCCCTGGGGCGCTGTAACAAAAGGGGTGAGCCTTTGAGGCTCACCGCCAGGTGTTAAAGTTCCTGCAGGGGAGGTGAGAAGCACCTCCACCCAGTACAGGCTTTGTTCCTGGCCACAGAGAGACAAAGACACTCTCCCCATGTGGCCAGCAACATGTCTGGTGTGTGGCAGGCTGGCAGAAACTGGTCAGCCTACACTAGAAGTCGAATTGGTATTCAGTGCGCATCTCTAAGTTGCCCTCTGGGTGTATGTTATAATAAATTGTACACTGGCATCAGTGTGCATTTATTGTGCTGAGAAGTTTGATACCAAACTTCCCAGTTTTCAGTGTAGCCATTATGGAACTGTGGAGTTTGTGTTTGACAAACTCCCAGATCATATACTCTTATGGCTACCCCGAACTTACAATGTCTAAGGTTTTGCTTAGACACTGTAGGGTCATAGTGCTCAAGCACATATGCCCTTACCTGTGGCTAGCGGGGTGACTTACCTATGCCACAGGCAGTGTGAGGTTGGCATGGCACTCTGAGGCGAGTGCCATGTCAACTTAGTCATTTTCTCCCCACCAGCACCCACAAGCTGTGAGGCAGTGTGCATGTGCTGATTGAGGGGGGTAGCATAAGACATGCTGCAGCCCTTAGAGACCTTCCCTGGCATCAGGGCCCTTGGTACCAGGGGTACCAGTTACAAGGGGCTTACCTGAGAGCCAGGGTTGTGCCAATTGTGGAGACAAAGGTACAGTTTAGGGAAAGAACACTGGTGTTGGGGCCTGGTTAGCAGTGTCCCAGCACACTTTCAATCAAAACTTAGCATCAGCAAAGGCAAAAAGTTAGGGGGTAACCATGCCAAGGAGGCATTTCCTTACACTTATTAATTCCCACAGCAGGTGTGGCAGCATGTTCAGCTTGGTGGGGGAGGCAATTTTTCTCAAAGGTTGCAGGGAGACAGTAAGATACCAAAATCTCCATGAAAGAGTCCTCATAAAAATGTCATACAAGCCTCTGCAACTTACCTATATGGGGCAAGTTGCTGTACTCACAGCAAGATAAATGCCACAACAACGATGAATGGTAATTAACAACGGTGGTTGAAGAAAGGGCGAAGTTTCATTTAAAAGTGGGAAGTTGCCTCCAGGGACAGAAAACGGAGATGCACAAATCAGGAGAATGGAGAGGTGAGGAAAGAGTGGTGCCAAAGACATCAAGGAAAAAGAATGACTGGAGATGTCCCAACTACACGTAGGCCCTCGGTATGAGTTACAAACTCTGGACCTGTAATTGTTGGTAATGAGTGGTAACACCTCACCGTGTAATTAAGAGTTGAAGCACACAGAATCTGTACAGTCCAGGTTTTAACTGGTGTAAACCCATATTAAATTCCCAATTCCATGCAGTTTAACCCTCCAGTTTACCATCTGCTTTAAGCCTCTGTGTTAGGTGGGGGTGAAGGGAGTCAGCGTAGAGGTTAGGGGAGCGAAGGAGAAGAAGTATCTGGGTATGGGAAGAACTGCATGCTCCCACTTGCCAGAGAAGAAGGTGGGGCAGGGCCTGGGGACCGAGGCCTCATTACTGTTGCAGCCAAAGTCAAAAGTGTTGTTACTAGCCAGGTTTTCAGGCCTGTAAAATAGAATCTGAATAGGTTACTTTTCTAGGAAACTATGAATAATTGGGTATAAGGTTGACTCTACTGTTCATTTGAGATACCCCTGTGAAAAGGAATAAATCCCTGTTGAACTCTACACCTGTCTCAAGCTCCTCATTTGATTGCCCATGTTACAGTAGGTATTAAACAGCAGACTAATCCTTAATGCCCTAGGAACTCTGGACCCCTTGAGGGCCTGCTGGGAAAACTGGATGGGACCCCTTGAGGATGAGGACTGGTAAGATGCAATGATGGCCCCATCGGATATCACGACCGCTTCCCTGCTACGCATGATCCAGACGTACTACCTATATTGTGCCTCGCTCACGCCGGCCAGACTACACTATGCAGGCTTCCTCTCCAGCCCTTCCTGCCCAAGCTGTGCACACGATTCAGCTGATTTTTATCACATGGTCTAGCTATGCCCCGTGATTCAGAGATACTGGGCTGCAGTGGTGGGGGAACTCATGCAGGTATTGGCCTGCAAAGTCCCCCTTTCTCCTTTGTTGTTGATACTTCGTGTCCTGGAGGAGTCTGAAGACTTGAGAGTGGACCGAACGTTTCTGGGCGCTGCAATTGTAGTGGCCAAGCAGAACATAGCGGCTTGTTGGAAGAACTCCACTCCTCCCATGTTGATACAGTGGAGGAGAGGGGTAGACTGGTGTGCGCAGCAGGGGAAGCCTGTTTATGAGGCCGGGAATGCCCCTGGAAACTTGGCCAGGTGTGGGGGAAATGTCTGGGACAGACTGACTAAACCGCCTCTTTTCATAATCGAAGCCCATATATTCTCCCAGTGCATCTCTTCTACTTTGAAATGCATGGTTGTGCTGTGGTTTCCAATGTAGCTGTGATAACCTGTGGATTATGTGCCTGTTTAATACGAAAACTATTCTAAATTATTTAGCACAAAAAAAAAAAAAGAGTGGGGGGAACTGGGCCTCACCATGTGAAATATCAAAAGGTGCCTAAGTAACAGTGCCGGTGTACAGTGTGTGATATTTCCAGAATGTAGTGAGGAATGGAAAGCTTTTGTTGATGATCCCTCAGTTTTTAAACCTGGTTAGGACAGTGCCACAGTACACAGTGTTAAAGGCTGCAAATATGTGACTGAGACACTGTGGTAGAATTCCTCAAGCCAATCCGATACCATCAAAAACAAGAGTCAATCAATCATATCACTAGGATGATATGAACATGCAAAACAATTCATGCATGCAGAACGTGCCATTGCCAGATAGAAACAGTTTTCTATAGTGAACATGCAGGGCAGCCATTGAAGACAATACTGGAGCAAGAACGAGAAATGCAAGGTTACTGTAATAAGCAGGGACAATGTAACTAACCATGCAATCCGAACCACACACATCTGCTACATTTGATTCTGATCGTGCAGTTATCTAAATGTAACAAGGATGTGTTGTGGTAACAAATTATATCGTACCATGCAGGAAAGTTATTAGCAGAGAATTAGGCATTAGCCTAAGCGTATATTAAAGGAAAATCTAATATTCTCTTGATAGTGACCTTCTGAGCAGTTATCCGTGGTAATGAAACATAGGCCAAACCAATCACACTCCAAACGTGGGGTGGCAGTTAAGTAGCTTTTAAGGAATGTCCAATGTCAGATCAGCTTGAAATATGAGAGGCACATGGGTAATATAACCCACCTTGCAGTCTGTCGCCTTAAGGAAGCTTTGTGGAATATACTGCAGATGTGGTTACATTGAAGACATGCAACTACATACATATTACAGTGCAGTGTTGTGGTTTGTGCCATAAACTAACTGTGCTTAGCACTAACCAAGACAGTGAGCCCGATTACAAAAAAAAATGTGGTGTCCCCAGTGCAGACACGAACTGTGAAGTTGCAACGCTAACTTGTCTCAGTTTTAAGAGGAGGCTGAGATCTCTCCTTTAGACATGTAGGCATGTGCAGTGTGTCTGACTGAACCCACCTATCGGGGGATTCTTAGGTGCGGGGTCCCTGTGTGCCCCCCTCCAAGAGGAATCCTCTGGGGTTATACTGACTGCAACTAATCTCACATATACAGCACACAATTAGTGCACTTCCTGGCAGTTTGTTTGCCCTTTCACCCGAATTTCGGATCGTGGGGGACCGTTCAAGTAAATGTTTGTATTTAAGATTTACAGACTCCTAATTTTATTTGGCAGGAATAGCCAATCAGAAAAGGTTTAGACTAACTGATTACTTTCTGTTTTGGTCCCATTCTGTTTTTTAGACTCTAAGAGTTTCTTGATCAACTGTGTCAGAGGTAGTTGACAAGTCTTGACCAGTTTGCACTTGCTCAGAATAGTGTTGCCCGTGTCTTTTTTTTGTCCAACCTACGACTGCCCACGCAGCCTACGGCTAGCTGCTATCTGTAGGCGTTTGGGCATGCATAAGCACTCAGGTGCTTTCGTATTTTGACGTCTGACTCTAGCCCCACATATGTTGTTCCTGCAGCCAAATGTTTGGGTACTATCTGGAGACTTCGTAGGATGATTCTTAATCTTGTATGATGTCATGTTACTTTATATTGTTAAATTTAGGTCCACCAGGATTTGATGCATTTGAAATGACCTTTGTATGCTAAAGCATAGTTTTTATAATATTTGTATGGTTTTATGAGTGCCCTAGTGGCCGGAATAAAGCTATCTTTAATGAATGGCAAGTCTAGTAGAATTAGTAGGCATGTATCTCTATTTTTAAGTACTCGCAGAATATCATCAAAGATTTTTACTGTGGTCGTTTAGGACTATGCCCACTCTAAATTCTGATAGTGAAAGTGAAAGAACAGAGTTATCACTGATGTATTTGTTTAGCTGTGAGGCTTCACATTTCTCTACGACTTTGCCTAAATATGGTAAATTGTGATTGGTCTGTAGTTGTCAAGGGCTTCTGGTTCAGTGTTGCCTTTTATTTGTTTTAGGATTGTCGAGATTTGCCCAATTTTGATGCTGTAGGTATAGTAGCATTGTTGTGACGACATGTTCACCAGAAAGAGCCAATAAGGTCCTAACAAGGTGGAAACTATCTTATTATTTTAGCAGGCAAGAGATTCAAAACTGTTTGTTACTTTTGTTAGATTGTCGTATTGTAATGCTTTGAATGTGCTCCTTGTGTTGTTTGTTGTGGGCAAACAGATCGTTTTTGCTAAACTGGAAGGAGGAAGTTTAGTTCTGATTCTTGACTGTTTCTAAAAACATCTTAGGAATTCATTGCATTTTTTTCTGAAGGGATGGTGACATTTGGTTAAGGTTTTGAGCTTTCTTGTTGATGAACTTGAATATAATTTTCACTGTGTTCTGAGAGATTGTAATGTGCTTTTAAATATAAATGCTACTTTTGCATTTTGTGGCTTGGATGTGTATGTTTTTTTTAATGGTTTCTAATGTAGATACAATTCTGGGCGAGTTGTCAATTTTTCAGATCTTTTCTAGGATTTTAATTGCAGCTCTGAGTTTTTTTTTGTTGAACCATGGTTTGTTAGGCGAGTTTCTACACTATGTCCATCTTTTTGGGTACATTTTATCTACAAAGCTTTGTAATGTTTTTGTGTAATTATTAAGGGGTTGTATTCATGTAGGTGTGAAAGTCCATTGTGTCATGGTGTAGGATGACAGAGGTTCTTAATCCTTTTACATTAATGTTTCTGTATTTTATCATCTCTATTTTCTCTCTGGTTTGTGGACAATGAGTTTCTTAGCGGAATGTCAAAGACCACTGGGATGTGAGTGAACCACTCAACTTTGTTTTCAAGTAGGTGGGAGGCGCCCTTACTGGACGTTATGATCAGCTCTAGGATTCTGCCCAAAATGTGCACTGGTCAAGACATGAATTGAGTCAGACCAAAGGTCTTAATGATCTTAAGTAAGTCCCTAAGTAGTATGGATTTTGGGTTACACCACTCTATACAAACAAATCTCCCAAGTAAATATTAGTCAAAAGCAGATTCCGAGATATTTTCAGTGAAGAGTGAAGTGTTTGGAAGGTTTAGGAGGTCTGTACATTATGTGTAGGGCTAGTATGGAGCGTGGTCAGTGGAAAAAGCTACTTTCATGCATTTAAAGGATGTAAGTGTTGGGGTAGGTAAGAGTTTGTAGAAGACTGAGTCCTTGATGATTAAAGCAAGACTTCACCTGTTTGTAATTACCTCTTGTATCCAATCAGCACAAACGAGTCCATAGTGTTTTGGAAAAAATGTTGAGCAATGATTTAGTAATGCAAATAAAATCATCTTTTTTTAATCAATGCACTTTGCAGGTGATGTCTTTGTGCACATCTAGCGTTATGTAGAATACCTTTTGTAAGAGTTAGTTGCTTTCAATGAAGAACCTAGCAGGTTTACTTCTATTAATTTTAATCATTTTTTTCTTTTTATTGGAGTACTGAATGGTTAGGTCTTCAGTGGAGGACCAGCATCAGCCTGGGTTTGTGCTGGAAGCACATTGTGGTCAGTGATAATTATGCTTTCATATCAAGCAAAGTGGGTTAAGTGATGGGTAAGCGTAAGGTGAAAGGAGCCTTATGAGTCAAGGAGGTGATAAAGAATAATGTGAACCTGGGCAGAGATACGGTCAGAGACAGGGAAGCCTTCATCTCCGTCAGCGTGGGAAAACAGAAGGGGACTAGATGCCGAAGGAACCTTAAGAAACTAGGTTAGGTGATGGAGAATTGTGAGAGGCTGGAGGATTAGAGTGGAGATGCTCTTCAATGCCTTAAAAAGGCAGAACAAATCACTACGTGGTGACAATAGAACATAAAAATGAAGAGGAACCAGGATCACAGATTTTAAGATTAGGGGTATGAAGGTGAGTGGAGAAAGGCATTTAAGTGAGGCTGTGGATGGATAAAAGCATATGATATCAGTGTGTGGGCGTAAGAAAAAGATAACAACACAGAAAAAATGTATCAAAGAAAGACAAAAATAATTATCAAAGTGAAAGAAAGAGCAGATAATGGTCCCTTAATTTTCAAACCAGGGAGAGGAATGAGAGCTAAGTAGTAGTGTAGTAAAGTAAAGAGTGTGTAAACTAAAGAGCTGTGTTACAATATTATCTTATTCACTATACAAGGAACAGAGGAAAAAAATACAAGCATTGGCATAGCCAATAGGATGGGACCTCATACGTATTTAGCCATGCAGCACACTATACTAGGTGCTACAATATCTACTGTTCTTTAACGTGGAAGCTTTGACAATAATAGACACATTATAGCACTGTATTGAGAATTACTTGTGTTATTTTTGTACATCTGGTAGACTGAACTTGGATATCTGGTAGTGCTTTCATACGCAATAATAAAGAAAAGCTTTGGCAAAGCCAATAGATTTTTGCCTATGCAACAGCTATTGGCTTTACCAATGTTTTTAGCCATGTTGTACAGTGGTGTGTCTGCTGCTCTGCATTGCTAAAAGTTGGTGATGTGGCATAGAGTTGAGTAGCGTAGAGGAGCGCAGAGTACCACAAAGTGGAGTGGAGTGGCATAGAAAAGAGTGCCATAGAGTAGAGTGGTGTAAAGTGACGTAGATTGGAGCAGGGTGGTATAGATTGGTGAGTGGCATAAAGTATAGTGGAGTGAAGGGGTGTAGAGGGAAGTGGCATAGAGTAAGGGGTGCACAGTGGAATAGAGTGGCATTGAGTATAGAGGCGTACAGTGATGCAGAGTGGAGTGGTGTGGAGTACAGTGGAGTGTCGTAGAGTACCGTAGCATAGAAAGGAGTGGGTAAAGTGGAGTGGCATAAATTGGCGTTAGATAGAGTGATGTAGAGTGATGTAGAGTGATGTAGAGTGGTGTAGAGTGGTGTATAGCTGAATGGCATTGTGTGGAGTGGAAGTCCAACTGCTTGCTCTCCATTGAATGGTCACCTGCAGGTAACTGTGCTCTCTCCACGCTCATTCTATCCTTGGCATTTGAATACGCCAAACCCCACCTGAACATGGTGTCAGTGCCTTCTTTGCTGCACAGTACATGTTTCTCTCTGGAGCTGACATTTAGCAGTGCCAGATTGCTCCAGCTACACTGCACTGTATGTAGTCGTGCTTTCCTAACAAGGAAAAAGACAGAAAATAGGCCAAGCAGAGGTTACGACTGGACTGAGATATGTCACCTCTGTGGTTATGACCCAACAGCAAATGTATAATGTTGATGGCCTGCCAATTTTACTTTTCATCAACTGGGCCAGAAGAAGCTACCAGACCAGAAGGTACCAACATATTCAATGAAAAGTAGAAGCGGCAGCAGTTGTTAATGATGATAGGTGGTGGGGCGGGGGGTGAGAGGATGTGAGGTGCGTGAGGGGTAAATAGCAATAAAATAAAATAAAAAAGCACTTACCTGCCTCTGCCAGCTACCGTCTGTCTTCCTCTGCTCAGGTCATGACTCCCGTATCACCAAGGGGTGGTACACACTGCGCAGGCTCCCAGATGGCAATCAAGATGCTGCTTTCATGGTGGTAATACTGTTTACCAGCATGAGAGCAGTGCCGTGATTGGCCTAAGTGGGCTGGTTTAATTTATTTATTTTATTTTATTTATTTAATGCGTTTTTATATAGTGCGGACTTTACCCGAAGGTGTCAGAGCGCTTCACAATAGGCAAAGTAAAGATACAAGAGGAGAAGAATTACAAGTGAGCCTGTTACAAAAACAAGCGTTACATTACAAGAGGCAATCGTGATAATTGTGCACGTATCAAGAGCAAAAAATAAATGAGGTAGCAAACGATACGTTATGAGAGGAAAAAGTGACGTGTGCAGGTTACAAGAGCAAATAAAGTACGAATAGAGGTAAAAAAGTTGCAATCAATGGTAGACACTCAAAACACTAAAACAATAGTTACGTTACATGAGGCAGTGGTGGCCGTTGTGCATGTATCAAAAGCAAACAAGATATAAGAGGTAGCAAATGATACGTTGAAAGGAAAGGTGCCGTGTGCATGTTACAAACGAGTACAAGATACAGGTAGAGGTAAAATACTGCACTACATGGCAGACACTCAAAACACAAAAAACACCCTGGGAAGGCACTTCTATAGGCATGGAGAACAGAATATCCTATAATGGAAGGACTTCCTTCTGAAAACAGAGGGCTTGAATTAACTTTGGAAGTGTCTTTGAAGGAGGAGAGCTTTGAGGTCAGCTTTGAAGGCCTGGGAAGAGGTGGTGGTCCGAAGCTGAGGCGGAAGTGAGTTCCAGATTCTCACCGCGTTGCCTGAAAAGGATTGGGCCATCAATCTTTCCTTCTTGAAAATGGGAGGTTCAAGCAATAACTTTTCTGCAATACGTGATGGTCTGGAGCCCCCAGAGAGTTTCAGTTTATTCACCAGGTAGCGAGGGGAGGAGGAGTGCAAGGCTTTGTGGGTGATACATGCAGTTTTGTAGATAGATCTTGCCTCGATGGGAAGCCAACGGAGGGTGGATAAAATGGGTGTGATGTGGTCGCTTCTTTTGGCCCCATATATGAAACGAGCTGCTGAATGGAGAATAGACTTCAGGGGGGAAAGGTGGGATTTGGGAAGGCCAGTAAGAAGAGAGTTGCAGTAGTCCAATCTGGAGAGAACCAGCGCTTGGACCAGGGTTTTAAGGTCGTGCTCCGGGAAGAAGCGACGAATCCCCCAAAGAAGGCGCAGTTGGTGTCGAGCAGACTTTGCAATGGAGTTAATGTGGGAGAGTAGATTAAGTTTTTTGTCGAGAATGACACCAAGGGATTTTGCGCTCTCGACAATGATGGGCTTATTGATCATTAGATTGATCTGATCCATCCATGTTTGCACTGGGGGATGAGAAAGGGAGGAGGAAAGGAGGAGGAATTCTGTTTTGGAGGGATTCAGGATCAGTTGATGAGTTACCATCCAGTTTTGGATGGAGTCGAGAGTAGAGCTAAGGAAGGAGAGATCGTGATTGGAGGCCACCTTAAGGTAAATCTGAGTGTCATCCGCATATAGATGATAGTGGATCCCGGATTTACTCAGCAGATTTCCCAATGGTTCTAAATAGAGATTGAACAGTGTGGGTGCAAGTATGGAGCCTTGAGGAACACCTTGACTGACTGCTACAGGAGCTGAAAGACTGTTCGCTATTTTGATCATTTGGGATCTATCAGAGAGGAAGGAGGCAAACCATTTGAGCACAGTGCCCTCCATGCCCATTCTCTGTTGAAGAGTGTTAAGGAGAGTGTTGTGATTGACAGTGTCAAAGGCTGCAGAAAGGTCAAGAAGAATTAGAAGACAAGACTCCCCTGAATCGAGTATCCGCAGCGCGTCATCAATCACTAGCAGTAGGGCTGTTTCAGTGCTGCAGTTTTGAATGAAGCCAGACTGGAAATTGTCAAGAAGATCATTTTCCTTGATATGGCGAGAGAGTTGTTTCGCTACACATTTTTCTGTGATTTTCGCAAGAAAGGGTAGGTTAGTGATGGGTCGGTAGTTGTTGAGGTCGTTCGCATCAGCAGTGGTTTTTTTTAGCAGAGGGGTGACCTGCCCAGTTTTGAAGGACACAGGAAGGGAGCCTTGACTGAGGGAGAGGTTGACCAGAGTGGTCCAGTAGGAAAGAGAATTAGTATAGAAGTCAATGGCAATGGCACTAGGGATGGGGTCAAGAGAATGGTTAGAGGGCTTTGTATCGAGGATGCATTTAAGGAGAGCATCGTCAGAGATGGGGTCAAAGTTTTGCCAAATGGTTAAGGATTTGCACTCCTCTGTGGGGGTAGGATGAATGACCTGATCTACAAGTGATTTTACCTTTTCGTCAAAGAATATAGCGAATTCCGCTGCTTTCTTTGTGGAATCTTCCAATTTGGAGGTTGGGGGAGAGCTGTTAGGGTTCTTGATGAGGTCGAATAGTTTTTTGGGTCTATTTTTGGCTGAGTCAAGGAGGGATTTGTAGTGCGACGCTTTTCCAAGGAAGATGAGATTGTGGTACTTGGATCTTGCTGAACGAAGCGTGGCCAAATTTTCAGTGGAGGGTGCTTGTCTCCATTGTTTCTCAAGGGCTCTTATGAACTTCCTTTCTTCATAGAGGGATTTGTTGAACCAAGGTGCTGAGGGAGTGGGCCTTTTCTTTTTGCTTTGGAGAGGAGCGACATTATTGATTTCGACTGCAAGGACTGTGAGGCATTGGGAGGTGAGTTCGTTGACATCTAGGTCCGGGTCTAGCCTTGGAAGTGATAGCAAGGCAGAATTACAGAGGGTACTGAGGTCAATATTTTTAGTATCACGGAACCAGGAAGTAGCCCTCTTAGGCTGGCCCAGAGTTATAGAGTGTGATAGGTGAAGAGAGAATGGGATGAGGAGGTGGTCCGACCAGTCTACATGAATAGGGGTAGCGATAGTCAGCAAGCCTGCTTTAGAAATGACAAGGTCTAGGATTGAGCCTTTAGAGTGTGTTGTTTCTGTGCAGTGTTGGATAAGATCGTTTGCAGAGAGGAAGGTGGCCAGCAAATTCGCATTTGTGTCTTGAGGCGAGCCCCAGTGGACATTGAAGTCACCCACGAAGATCTGATTGTCACTTTGCGTGAATTGGTCGCTGATGCAGTCCGTGAGTTCCTCCATAAACGAAGGGCTGCTACCAGGCGGGTGGTAAATAGCATGGAATCTGAGAGGTGAGCGGTGGTGCAATTGAAGCTCAATTGATAGGCATTCAAAAGTGTGGCAGGAGCTGTTAGGAAGAGCCTTAAGTTGAAGGGAGTTTCTAAAGATGACCGCAACACCTCCCCCCACTTTGTCAATTCTGTCATTTCTAAGTATAGAATAGCCTGTGGGTACAAGGAGATCAAACAGAGTGAGAGGTATCGTTGAACCAGGTCTCTGTGAGGAAGAGCATGTCAATATTGTGCAGGTTGATGGTATCGGAGATTTCAAGTTTGTGTTTTATTGCAGATCTGCAGTTGTGGAGCAGACAGCGCAGCTCTGACGCAACTGTTTTGGTGACGGGGGCACTTGGGCTATGAGGGGTGATAGGGATATTGTGCTTATATGAGGGCGCTCGGGAGGATTTAGGTGGGCGAGTGGTTCTGACAGAGGAGATGGTCGGAATAGTGTAGATTACAGGGATACTGGGAAGTGGAAGTGAAGGAAGGGTGGCGTTCGAGCGCTTGTGTGGATTTGCAGACGACTGGCTATGTTTAGCTATAGTGGGGTGTGGTGGTGAGGTGCATCTCGTGGAAGGGTGAGTGTTAGCCAAAGGAATTGAGGTGTGTGGAAAAGTCGAGATCTTGGAGCTTAAAACTAAAATGGTAGCTTCAAGTTGGGAGATGGCGGTGATTAGAGAGCCTAGCTTTTTTTCCAGAGAGAGTAAGGAAGAGCACGGCGTAATGGGTGGCTCGATGGAAACAGGAGGGGGTGCACTAGGCAGTGTACGGCAGGAAGAGGTGGGGGAACGGGAGGGGAGTAGGGGTATAGGGTTCAGAGGTGGGGAAATGTTTAGGGTGAGAGCAGGAGTTAGTGCACCAGGGGTGAGAGGAGAGTTGTCGTTGTTGGCATTGCAAGAAGGATAGGAATTATGGGCAGAACTAGGGGGCGATAGTAGAGGAGTGGGGCGGTGGGGCGATAGGAGAGGGGAGGAGTGTGAGGAGTCATCGGGATTAGGGAGGTATGAAAGGAAGGGGGGGGAGGGGGTTGGATAGGTCCTGGCAGCTAAGTGAGGTGGCTGTGATGGAGCGGGTATCGGGCAGAATGGGGGGGATTGGGAGAAAGGGAAGTTGAAGAAAGGAAGTGATTCTGCTCGGTCCGAGGGAGGGAAGGGGTTACCAGGGGAGGAAAGGGGGTAGCACAGCAGTGCTGGAGGAGAGTGGGGAGGGAGAGAGATGGAATGTATTTGCGGGGAAATCGGGGTACATAGTGAGGGGAGGAGTGGGCGGAAAAGCAGAGCGGAGGAGGGAACAAGGGGAGCGTAGGGAACATAGACAGGGGGAGAGGGCTGGAGGAGAGGTGGTCTAAGGAGGGAGGAGGCCGGAAGGGATAGGGGGGAGGAGATGAGAATGGAGTGCCGGGACGGTGCGGAATGGACGAGGAGCGTGTTAGCTAGAGGTAAGGCTGAAGTGAAGAGGGGAGGGGCAAACTGTGAGGGGGGAAGAATGCGAGGGGAGGTCCGAGGGGAGAGAAGAGGGTCGACCTGTGCCTCCCCAGGGTGCAGCCTGTTGGAGAGTGGGGGGGTCAGGGGAGGAGAAAGGGAGTAATTGGTGGAGCTAGATGGAGAGTCAAGGGATAGCCCGGTAGCAGGGGAGGGGAGTAGGGAAGGGAAGAGGCGGTCAAAGAGAGAGAGACAGGTGTCTTTGGCTTGGATCATAACAGTACCGTTGTTATAGAGTGAGATAGTGAGGGAGCCGTTAAAACACGCAGAGGGGGACATTTTTAGCTGTTTCCCATGAGGGATAGAGGAGGAGGAGGTGACGTTAAAGGAATTGTAAAAGCTGGTAGACCAAGAGGGTATGTCGTGCGTGAAAAAAATTAGATCGTTTTTGAGCCCCCCATATCGACCATTGTAAAACTGATCGACAAAAAGGGAATCGGGGAAATATTCAATGGTGTTATGCTTGAAACGTTTTGTTGCAGCTTTAGACAGGTTAGAAGGGTAGATGATTTTGTAGCAATTAATTCCAGACTTAATTCGAGCGGTGGCCATGTTGGGAAATTGTGGAGGAGGAGGGTGGTGGGGAAAAGGGAAGGGTGTTACTAGGACGGTGGTGGTGAGGAGAAGTATGAGGGCAAGAAGGGGGCACGTAATCCAGACATCGGGTGAAGGAACCTGAGTTATTGTGGAGACAGGAAAGTGAGGCGATTAGGGATAGGTTATTACTTCAGAACAGGGCTGATTCAACAAGGTAGGACTGAAGATGGAGTGGTGTAAGAGGAAAATCACTGTACTTATCATCCTGAGATATAAACCACATAAAGCACAGCATCACAATAGGTATCAAAGACATTGTACGCCCAAAATCTCAACAGTCTAATATTAGATACTTATCTCCTAAGTATCGGCAGCATTATGGGCAAAAAGCACAGGGTGGAACATAATTTCACTAGCATAACCCAAAGTAAGCCAGAACCTCAAAATCATAAAACACAATTTAGAGGTAGCCAGAACAGGGTCTGAAAATCAAACTACCAGAAATACATTTCCTAGCACCACAAATACACAATGGGGCCTGGCGCCCTACAAACCACCAGGAACCCCTAGTCAGCTGGCCAACCCACGGGGGCTCAAATGCCCTGTGTCCAGAATGTTGGGGCTGCTGCCAATATAGCGAAAGACCAGCGTGCGTACTTGCGCACTTGCTCGCTGAGGGCCTGGGAGTCTGTGCCTCTTCTCCACTCAGCTGTGAGAGATCTAAATGTGCATATCGGTAAGGCACTACTCCTTCCCCAGCTGCCATCATGGTCCCACCCTGGTCTCTGCTGGCTTTAGCAGTAAGAAAACTAAAATGATAATACAATTCTATTATCATTTTATTTTTCGCTTTTCTCTCTGCTCTCATTGCGGGTGTTGGGGGGGTGCGGGGGCTGACGCTCCTCCGCCATTATGGTGGGTCCACCACTGAGTGTAAGATTAAAAACAGTGTTTAGGCTATGATAAATTAGATAACTCTTACTGGGCACTGGAATTTGCAGGCAACAACTGTGCCAGATTTTAACGTGTGCGAGATTTCACATTTTTAATTGTTTTGGTGCCCGAAATAATTGTATGTATTATGAAACCTTGCAACAAAGTAAACTAAATCTTTCCACACTGCTAATGTGGTAAACATTCCCCTCACTATGTATTTGTAAACATGAATTACTGTTAATGGGTCGCAGGCAACACATCTTTGTAAGGGGAAACCAGTGATGAGAGTTTCGAAATGCATGTCTTGTTACCATGAACAGTCAGGTGCCTTGATGTGCTGCCAATACAGAACCTGGCTCCAGCAAGCAGCAGATTATCATAACAAGAGGCAATACGAAGGTCATGGTACACAGACCGCACTTTATTCCTGACACTCTCACTTAACCCATTGCAAAGCCAGCAACAGTCAATTGCCTGCCACTATCTATGCCAACCTCGTTGGCTTCAATTTGAATTTAGCAAGCAACAATGATAAAGCCACGCCTAACAGAAGAAAGCTTGTATGTAATAATGTAGTCAGAAAATTGTTGTCCCATATGTAAAAAGATGGGCTGCCAGGACGTGACCTCAACCATATGGCCTTTGACACACATGACCGAAGCCAAAAAAAACTGCACACTGGAATACTGGAGAATGGTATTGTCATCTGAAGAGATTAGAGAAAAGTTAAACATGGTTTGTGAACTGATCTTAAGCAAAAGAGTGGAAACTGAAACTACAAGTACCATAATCCCAAGCAAAAAAAAAAATGTAGGGAAAACAGACCACACCTACATAGACTCCTATGTGGCAGACATATGAAAAATGAGAAAGATGAATTATTTGAATCTGGTCACACAGATATTTAAACAGAAGTCATTCTGTCTCCAATGTAACTGAGGATCAAAAATAAAAAAATAATAAAACTCTGCAACTGTCAGCAGTATAAAAGTTAATTTCAATGCACTTGTATAACACATACTACGAATTTCTTCCTGCTGTCCTTGATGCCACTCTCTCCTCACTGCAGCGAGACTGGCACTGCTAAGGTACACAAAGATTGCCCAGACCACAGGGGAGGTGGCGAGAAGTTACTCAGTGCTGCAGGGATGGCGGGATCCTGCTGCTTTTTAAGACACATGGGCCCTGGTATACAGGGCAACAACACAGTCTCACTAGGACAGCAAGCTGACATTAGGAAAACAGGAAGGGGTGAAAGGAATCCAAGAGTGCAAGTTTTAAAAAAAGCACATTTCTGCTGCCTGCTTTCATCGTGGTTCCTGTCTGTTAGCGTTCAGCTGTTTTTGCCGATCTGAGAGAAGGGCATTTAGGCGGTTGTTGTATAACTCCCGCACTTGGAACGCTCCAGTCCCTTTAAGGTACATCAGTATTATCTTAATATAAAACAAAACCTCTTACATACTTGTGGGCTGTACAAAGGCCGCAATTTTTTTTCAAGCATGCATGATTTCAAACGCAAACGTTAGTTATCAACTTTAGTGAGCTTTAAAGCAAAATTAGTAACATTAACCACGCAAGTCATAAATCATTGCCAACAAGGTCATAAATCAATCATAATTGACAGGCCATCAACATTATACATTTGCTGTTGGGTCATAACCACAGAGTTGACATATTCTCAGTCCAGTCCTAACCTCTGCTTGGCCTATTTTCTGTCTTTTTTCTTGTTAGGCAATCATACATGCCGCTTGAGGGGATGTCCTTGGCATATTGTTGGTTTTGTCCTTATTTGAGAGAGGGGGGTAGGCTGCTTTTGTTTAAGCCCAACTCGCTACCATGTTTTGTGTCTGTGCCCTGCTGTCCATCCAGCGAGTCTGGGCTGCAAGTGCCGTGCTCCGCTTACTCCACCTGCCGGCCACGTTCACTCTGCCGTAAGGCATCCCCAGGTGAGTGACTCCCTGTTTTGGCCCACCGCCTTACTAGGTGGGCCATAATACCAACAATTCTTCCCCTTTCTTTCCACCACGCCGCCTGTGTGGCTAATGTCTCCAGGCAGCTCCCCCAGGTGTTTCACCTTTCTTCTTTGTATGCAGCCGCATGGACCACGGCTGCCCATAGATTCTCCCAGAAAATCTCCATGCCTCTGTCCAAGAGAGGTACCCCATCTGGGGTGTATAGCTCCGGGTTCCTTGGGTGAATGAGGCCATGTCTGATGCTCTCCAACCCATTGCCTCTGCAGTATTTGCTGACTGCGATATTCAGCTTTCGCCTAGAGTTATCCACTGCGCTGTTGGACCCGGCCCCTTGCCACCTGATCCTGGTTATGATCTCTGACCATATTATGGTGTCCTGGCCAAAAGCCCTCGCTGTGTATGTTAAGTCCAACCTTATGTCATTTAGGAGGTCTTTTCTGCCCAATTGGGCCAGATCGTTGCCCCCTAAGAATTATCAACATATCCAGCTGTATTTTTGCTGCTGCCCCTGGCCGTTTAAGGGTTGCTGGCAGCTGGGCCCATTTCATTCCTGGGTACCCCCTCCATTTGATGCCTGTTGCCTTCCGACCCTTCCTTTGATCGCCGCCTTGGTTCCACCATGCCCCCATTCTATGGATGAATGAATGCTCAACCACCCACACCGTTTTGGGCCGGCCTTCTGTCAAACAAAACAAAGTGCTGTCATTTGTCAAGGCGGGCCCATGCTGTGCTCATAGCCATTGGGTGCGAATATATTTTTTGTAGGCAGAGGAGCGCCATCTGCCCACTGCCATGATGTCTTCCTCTAGCAGCCCATGATGGGCCACTGCTGTGGCTGCCCCGATCCTGAATGAATGGGCCCCACAAATTGAGGGGGCATAGCCTGCCCAACTTAGAGCTTTGCGTATGACTGCAGTGAATTGGTATTTGCTTATCAGGTCACCATAACTGTGTATGAAGAGGGGTGCCTCCCTCCCTGGGCGGACCGCCAGGTAGTCTTGTAAGTAGCAAACTGGGCAGTATTTTGTATTTTCTATGCAGCTGAGGTGCACCCACACTCCTTTACCTGTCTGGTGTGAATTGGATCTCCTAAGTAGCAGATGGGCTTTACTTTCATCCAACCTAATGTCCTGCGCCTGAAGGGAGGATATCCCTGCTTCCCTCTTTGCCGGTGCTGCTATCTCGATGATCCTGAAGGCTCTGAAGAAAGTGGTTGCGAAAGCTGCTCTGAATAGTGCCCATTCACAGCGATTGTCTGCCACCCCTTCCATTGCGTAGATTATTTCCCTCAGTTTTGAAAAATCTAAAGGGCGCCTCGTGTCCTGTTTCTTTCCTTCAAGCTGTCTCCATCCTTTCATTGCAGTTTTGATGTAATGAAAAGCCGTAGGGTCCCTACCTGTGGCTAATTTTGAAAAGTGGGCTATAGCCGCTAGCTGCCCTTGTGCCCATGACTTGCTATTTTTATGAAGGTATGCCCACTCAATTAATCTCTCTACTGCCAGCACCATGGCTTCTGGGTCGCCAAGGGACTGTAACCCCCCTAACTGCATCACCCTATTAATGTATGTGTTGTAGCACTTGGAGGTGTCTGGTGCGAGGGCATTCTCTACTAGATTAACGAGGTCTGCTTGGCGAGTTCCTATAGCTCCTCCAGAAAAGGTGTAATTTCCTTCTGGGCCCCGGGCGCTATCCTGAACCTGTCAATCTGGAAACGAGAGAGAGCATATGCTGTTGAGTTCTTCATGCCTTAACAATGCCTGCCCTAATATCCAGATTACCTTCCAGTTGTAATCTCACAAACAACCTCATGAGCCTTAGAATATCTGGGGATGCCGTTGACCCTCTGTTAATGGCTAGCACCACCCCTTGGTTGTCTGACCATAGAGTGATTTTCTTGTCTCGCAGCTGGCTCTTTCACCGTGCCACCTCTATGGGGAAAAGCTCCAAAAATGTAACGTTCTTTGTGATGCCCAACTGATGCCACCTGACTGGCCATTGTCCTGCGCACCATATATTTCCTAGGATTGCGTCAAAACTGCAGCTGCCCACTGCATCTGTGAAGAGAGCAACTTGTTTTGCCATCACCCAACCTTCTCTCCATATGAGGAGGCCATTGAAATGGGCCTGGAAGGCGTCCGACATATGCAAGTCTCTTTTCATCCCTTGTCTTAGCCTGACATGGTGGTGCTTCTCCCTTAGACCTGCTGTCAGTCCTGTTAATCTCCTTGCAAAAATCCGACCTGCAGGTATGATCCTTGCTGCAAAGTTGAGTTTGCCAGTCATGCATTGTAAATCTCTAAGGGTGGCTTTCTCTTTGCTGGATAGGGCCCTGATCTCCTCCCTCAGTTCTGTCACCTTATTCTGTGGCAAACTGGAAGTCCCGGCTACAGTGTCTAGTTCGATGCCCAGAAAAACTAGTCTTGTGGTGGGACCTACGTATGTTCTGCAGCTAGGGAGATTCCTAGCTCTTTTGTTAGCTCTTGAAATGCCTATAGCGTGCTGCACATTCGTCTGATCCTGCTTGCCCTACAAACAGGAAGTCGTCCATGTAATGCAGTTTGCTGCCTTGCAGGTCCCTCCGCCTGGGACGACTCATGGTGGCCAACCTCGCTGGGAACCCCACCGACACCGACCAACCACACACACAACCTTGGATTCGTCCTCGACTCCTCCCTTTCCATGTCTAAGCAGGTCAACGCTATCTCCTCGTCCTGCTACAACACCCTCCGCAGGATCTACAAGTGGATCCTGACCGAAACAAGAAGAATAGTGATACAGGCCCTCGTTAGGAGCAGGCTAGACTACGGCAACACACTCTATGCCGGCATCCCGGCCAAGCACCTGCAACGCCTACAACGCATCCAAAACGCCTCCGCCCGACTAATCCTCAACGTGCCCCTCCACAGCCACATCACACCCCACCTGAGAGACCTTCACTGGCTCCCCGTCGACAAGAGGATCACCTTCAAGCTCCTCACCCACGCACACAAAGCACTCCACAACGCCGGACCAGCCTACCTGAACAACAGACTCAGCTTCTACACCCCCACCCAACAGCTCCGCTCCGCAAACCTTGCCCTCGCTCCCCGCATCCAACGTAAGACCTCCGGTGGCAGATCCTTCTCCTACCTTGCTGCCAAGACCTGGAACACCCTCCCGACTAGCCTACGTCAAACCCAAGACCTGCTCACCTTCAGAAGATGCCTCAAGACCTGGCTCTTCAAGCAATAGCAGCACCCCCCCCCCCCCAAGCGCCTTGAGACCCTCGCGGGTAAGTGGAGCGCTTTATAAATACAATGATTGATCTTATGCAATGCCCTTTCCAGAAAAGGGCTGAAGCACTCGAAATATGCGCAAGAGATGGAGCAACCCATTGGCATGGCTTTGTCAAAGTACATTTGACCTCTATGTTGAAAACCTATTAAATGGAAACTGTCTGGTTGTACCAAGAGGAGGCGGAAGGCGGATTCAATGTCTGCTTTTGCCATTAACGCCCCCTTGCCTGTCGCTTTTACTATGTCGATCACGTCATCCACTGTGGTGTTTGTTAAGTTTGCAACCTGATGCCGGGTGGTTCCCCCAACAGGATGAGCATGCATGCCTGAATTTTTATCCCGCCCCCCATGTACATTGGTATGACTCGTATTTCCAACATGTTGCTGGAGGGCCCCTATCCACAGAGGCCTTCCAATTGTGGCTAGGTTTATACCTGTGTGCTGGCCGAAACATCTCCTGTTTCCATTTAAAAGAAGTGCCCGAAAGGGCTGCTGGACCTTCCCGGCCCATGCTTTCACATCCTTTGCCACCATCATTTTATGGCTATAGCTAGATACATCCCCAGGGAATTGCCTATGTGCCTCGTGAATTTTGGACTCATATAACCACAGATCTTCTGCACATTGGGGGAATTTCTCAATTATCACGCATGCCATCACTCTAAATGACTCCAAATAGTTTTCAAAGTTCCTCTCTATCCTGGCTTCCTTCCTTTCGCGCATGTCCTTCTCTTTTTTGTCGCACTAAGATTTAGCCCTTCCACCTGGATCTCCAACAATGTGAATATGTCAATGAATTCCCTCCTCCCTCTCCTCTCTTTCACTGCTAATTGGATTGCATTTGCTAGCCGCGTGGCCCTTGTGATCATAGTTGGATCACCTAACGAGGGCCTAGTGTATGCCTCAGGTGCCAAGCCTGATGCCGGAGGGCTTTTAGCTGTGTGTCCCCTGTTTCCACGTGTTGCGCCCCATGACAGTGTGGGTGATCCTGTTTGGGCCTGGTCGGCTCTGCTCCTCTGCGCTTGTAAGTCGTGCACGCCGCTGGGGTGGTACAGCCTTCACCATTGCCCTCGGTAGCCTGACTTTGACCTGCATCAGGGGGTTTAAATAGCAAGGGTGCAAACGATTTAAAGCATTCTTTTATTATATCAGTAATATGCTCACTCTCTGCCATCTTCTCAGTTCCTCTACTGCTGTGCCCCGCAGCTGTGGTGATAGTTTGAGGCTCCTTCCTTTTGGTGACTTTTTTGGGTGCTTTGATGTCACTCCTCTGATGCTTCTCAGGGTCCTCTAGGGTGGTTCCTCCTTCCTGGGTCCTGCTGCTACTTCGTCCCCCTCTGCCACTTTTTGTCGCAGTCAGTCCTTGCCCCTCGTCTCGGCTTCTTTCCTTATTTATTGGTGATCCTGCAGCTGTTCCTCCATGCTTGTTATGTATTTGCTGCCCCTTTTTTTTTATGCTCCTCTTTAAAGTGTCTGTACACTGAGGTGATTAGCTGTTTAAGTCACCCACCGCTCAGGCTGCCGGTTCCACACCGGTTCGGAGTTGCAGCTAGGCTCCACCTCTGTGCTTGTGTTGTGGCCAGGTTATTAAGTTCCTTTGGTTTGTTTTTAAAAATCCCTGCCGTTAAAAAACATAGCGGTCCGCTGTGCTGACGCCTTGCTCCTTTGTTGCTCAGAGTTGCGTCGCTGCCGATAAATCAGCAGCAGTCCGCTGTGCTGCCTACTTCATGCACCGCTTGCGTAGGTCTACGTCACCTGCTTGCGAGGCGGCTCCCCGCCTCTCTTTCTGGCTCCCTGTTCCGACTGCACAACTTGGGCAGGGGGTAGAGTCACCGCTGCTGCAGTGGTCCCCCGTGCCTTAAACCGCCCATAAGTGCAAAGTACTCCGAGCCAGATTTGAACCAGCAACCTAAGGATTCCTGTTTCTTCACTACAGAAACCTACTTCGCCACGTGGTGAGTGGCAGCAAGACTGTGGCAGCGAGCGTGCTTCTTGGTAAATGTTCTTCCGGCACGGGGTCACGTCACCGTTTCTCCGTGGTCCCCGTGCCTCCCTCGATGTTTAAGTTGTGTCGGTGCCTTTAGTTATTTTTGTTATTTAAAGAGGTTGTCCGGCCCGGGGTCGTGTCCCCCTTGTTTAGTGGTCCCCGTGCCTCCGCCGACCCTTAGTTATCCAAGATTGGCCGTCCAGCAAGGGGTCGCGTCACCCTGGTTTCCATGGTCCTCAGTGCCCCTGCCGACATCTTAGACCTTCGTGTGACCTGTGCGTGTGGCAGCCAGAACAAATTGCCAGCTGGTGCAGGGTTGTGTCACTGCCGCTGCAGTGGTCCCCGCGCTTTAACTACCGGGGCTCCAGATGGCAAGCCTTTACGGGCAAACTTTTTGTGGGGTGCAAAAAACTCCAATCTTCTTCTTCTTGCTGTGTTGCGGGCTGTCCCCAGTCTTCCTGTATGCTACACCTGTTGGGGGGGGGGGGGGGGACAGTGCTCCTTATACCCCTGTGAAAACCCCCAGTCCACTTTTCTGGCCCCTATTTGGGGGATTTAAACCAATACCTGTTCCCCTATTGGCCCTTGTAACTTGTTGCCGCTTTCGACACTCAGGGAGGGTTTGGAGGAAGTGAGATTTAGGTGCCATTCTTTTTTAAATGGCCGCTGCCGGCCACCAGTCCGGTCAAACCGGTTCTTTCGAGTCCCAGGCGGCCGTTAAGGCGCTGGCCCTCGATGCCCATTTTGGGGTGGCCTCTGTCCTTCCACGGCACATAATGAAGTTAAAGTCTGTCTCTAGCAAGCATTTGAACAATTGTCGCAGCAGTTCAGGGGTATACTGGAGGTGAGGTCTATAATCGAGCGTTGTCTCGTGCAGCAAATCCTCTGAATCACGTCATATGCAAAGCCAATCAGCACCGCAGTTTTAAGCTAGGCAAGTGCAAGCATATTGGTTGTGGTTTTGTCTGGGATAGTCCAGATGGAATAATGACATAATATGCATAACATTATTGTGATCATCTTAAATTGAGAAATTACACATTTAAATCTAGGGAGTTGTTTTTGTGACAAGCATTATCACCTGTATTTGTCTACTTCTTTGTCCTGGCCTTTATCCTCTTAACAAGTTGAGACACAGTCATCAGCATAGAGAAAGGAGAGTAAATCCCAGCAGCAGGTGAGGCAAAGACACCTGTCTCTGCCATCGGCTCTTCCGCCTTATCACGAGACATGGGTATTGTAAAATAAACCATTCAGACCGAGCACCTTCCACTTAGCATGGCACTCGATTCACGGCCACCGTGCTTCAATGTAATCAAGCACTCCCATTAAGCGTTTGTTTTTGCACACGCTTCACGGACATTGAAGCGCTCGGTCTGAAAGTAAAAAAAAAGTTCCAAAGACATGAAATACAAAGCCACAAGTGGAAGAGGACCAGTCCTGCGGCAGCATTCCATGGGAGTTAACGATTGAGAAGAAGGTGGGACAAGCAGGAACCATTATCCAATTAGAAGCAACGTTTTTTTAAAGACACTGATGAAAGCCAATCAAAAGCTGGAGGTGGGCTGTAAGCCCACAGACTGAATACAGCATGCCTTGAGAAACAGAGCATGCGGTGCCTAGGCTCGACCTAAAAAACGAAGTAACAGTAAAACTTCAAATACTTGTCAGGTGCTATAGTTGACTTTGGCCACTAGGTGGTGGATGTATGTAATGCAAGAATGGGAAAATTACATTTTCCTATTTTTGAGCCAGATTTTATTGAGCGCAATGAAATGAATATTCCCTAGCAGAAGATGTGGGTAGGAACTGCACTTTTGTTCTAGTGTCCGAAGGTTATAGTGTGCTCTAAGTGAGAGGGTTAATTGAAAATGATGGGGAACTGAAAGGACGGCAGCTGTCTTCTAGGCGAGCCCTTGGCTCTTTACTGATGTCATTACGTGCTATTGGATGCTTGGATTTTTGATTAACGCCGGTGTTCCTATTCAAAATGCCTTGGACTCTATTTGTTTTGGTGGCCTAGGAGAAGGTTAGACAGACTCTATGGCAGTGCCTCGGAGCTGCATTCATGCATGTCCATATGAAGTGACCAGCAGTCAATCCCTAATGGATTGGAAACCCAGCCAGGTTGCTTTTATCAGCAAAAAGGACACACCAAATTCCTCAGGTAGGTGAATCTGCATTTGCATTCGTTGACAGATGGGCTTTGAGCCAGATGAGTCTGAAGGCTGGACTCTGACTTGGTGTCCTTCTTTTGTTTCCTACTAAAGAGGATACACATTTTAGTTCTCAATTATGCTCTCGCGAAAACCTATAGTGTTGGTTTTAAGAGCAAGAGATGAGGAGAAGTATAGGGCTAGCATTTGTATAGAAAAAAGAAGAAAAAAAAACTTAGATGATGAAAGGTTGAGAGAAGCAGGATAAAGCTGCTCCTCTTTTGTGGCAATCTTTAATGCAGAATGAAGATGTAAAGTTCTTTAGGCGCCGCATTTTATATTCTCCTTAGCCACTGAGCAAAACACAGTGGAAATTCTACATTATGACTCCATGCTCGGTGCTGTGCGTGTTGTCTGCCTTGTAACAGTAGCACACATGAAATCGAAGAATCTAATACCTGCAATCAGTTTGAATGTGAAGTATTTGATATCATTAAAAATCAACCCTAACAATATATTCCTCGTATGCCTCAGTCAGCTAAGGGATATTAATAAGTTCTGCAGCACTTTGTTCAACTCATGTTCGTTGTGCTCCGCTGAGCACAATCCCCCTGAGATACCAAGGAAAAAAAGTTTAGATGTAGATGTTCCTAGCTTGAGTTAAACCAGTACAGAGGACACACACACCAACTAAGTCATAATTCCACCACCGCGCTGCCAGGCTGCAGTAGAACAGGGAGCAAATATTTTATTTTTTATCTTAAAATTTGAAAAGCATGTGATTGCCAGCAAGGAGCCCTTGTATAGCTACCTAAGAGCAAAAGGTTGGCCAGGATAATTTGCTCAAAGCCACACATTCAGTTCTTTTTTTTTTCTTCTTTTTTTAATAGAAACACTTTATTGCTTTCACATGGCAAGCAGCAAGAGTGTACACTGCAATCTAATCAAATACACAGATGGGTAGCTTTGAACTTTCAGTACAGTACCTGCACCAAATGTTGCTCCCAATACATATTGTCACATAAGAGTAGCACTGAGAGATCATTAGCCCCTTAGTCCATGATAGTCCCACTATTTTCCCCAAACCCTTCGGAATTTCTTGAGACATCCTCTCGCTTTGCAAATATGTTCTTCAGGTTTTCCACACCAGTCCATCACTCTACTGTGCGTGATGTCGTAGCCGTCCAGTGGCAGGTTCTGTCCTGTTTGGCAAGTAGGTCTCCAGAGTGAGCCTATGATGCCACCCGGTCCAGCGAATACAACCTGGATGACCTCACGGAGTGTGGTGGGGGATAGGAGCCCCATAGAGGATGCCTATCACTCTGTCAAGCCCCAATAGGGCAAGCTCTCCCCTCTAGGTGGGATTGCCCCACCTACCATGCAGGCAATTATTAAGAGGGAGAAGTTGAGTCACCCAGTAATAAAGCCTCATGTTGGCAAAGGCCAGTCTTCCATCATGTCGCACATGTGCACTTCCCGGTAGCCACCTGAGGAGGGCCACCTGCCCAAATGAACCTGCGTCCCAGGGCCAATATGGCATCAAACCACGCTTGTGGGATAAATGTGGGAGAGTTCTGCAAGACATATACGAGTTTTGGCAGCACAATCATCTTAAAAAGCGCCACTCTGCCCATAACTTTTTCAGGAGGGTAGCCCATCTCCTCATATCCTCTAGAACCATGAGCAGCAAGGGTTCTAGATTCAACCTCCATGTTGAGCCTGGTTCCCAGGAAATATATATTTCCTGGTACGAAAAGCTGATCCAGCGGATTGAAATCGGAGATTACCAGTCATCGTCCCAGCAATCACCCTGGAGCGGAACAAACAGGGACTTACTCCGATTAACCCACGACCCGGATGGATCCCTACAAAGCTATATCATCTGAAGGACTCTGGGCCCTGTATTGGACAGATGGGACATGAACAACAGGACATCAACCATGTAGCGGACAATGCGGTCGTCCTGCGTGAGGCTCCAAGCAAAGCCCCAAACCTGCACATCACATCTCACACAGATCACCAAGGGTTCTATATTCAGGGCAAATAGAAACAGGGATAACGGGCAGCTCTGGCGGGTGTCCCATCCAGTCCTAAATTCCAGCGACAGCACCCCATTAATGCACACTCCGGCTCTCGGTTCAGCCTATATAGAATTTTGACAAAGGCCTGAAAGTGGGGTCTGAAGCCCATGTAGCTCAATGTTTCCTCCAGGAAGGACCAGTCGATGGTGGTGAAGGCCTTCTTGAAGTCGATTAGAAGGATAGCCGCTGAGCTTCCCAAAGCCCTGATTCGGGACAAAGCCACCTGTACCATGTAATTGCAGTGTCTGGTCCCTCAGCGGGGAATAAACCCACACTGGTCTTAGTAGACGAGGGAAAGAATAACAGTCACAAGCCTGTTAGCCAAAATGTTGGCATAGATCTTAACTTTCCTACTAAGAACAGAAATCAGCCTGAAGGCGGCGCAGGTAGATTGCAGTCAGCCAGGCTTGGGAAGGACCACTGTCGTGGCATGGTCAACTGCGGGGGGAGACGGCCCTTACTAATCACTTTGTGGAAAAGCCAGAGGCAGAGTGGGGCGATGTTGGTATGGAGTGTTGGGACATGGCGTTTTGCCGGGGCTGAAATCCGACAAGGCTGCGCCTATTTGTTATGCTGTGATAGCCTGCTCCATCCCCACTCTCGCTGAGAGGCAAGACAAGGGCTCAGCAACCAAGGGAGACTCCAGCTCCTGGGCCAGGTGAAGCATATAATTTTTCATAGTATTGGGAGAATACTGCTGCAATCTCTGGGGATTTTGTTGCCCAATGCCTGGTGTCTCCACGCACTCAAGGAATGATGCAGAACGTCGCCTCATGCGTGGTGAGCCAGTGGAGCAGTTTGCTTTACTTGTCTCCCCATTCATATACCTGCCATGTCAAAGTCATCCAATACCTGCAAGCCTCGCCCAGGCTCAACTGATGGAGTGACTGTATCAATTTTCATTGGCGCCTGTCAGTCTGGGAAAGCGCCTGGTGGTCCATGTGTTCATGAGCCAGGATAAACGCTTCCAGGTCCACAATCTGGGAAATTTTTTCATGCTCTACACCCCTAACATAGGAGCGGGCCACCTCCCCATGTAAGCCTTTACAGTCTCCCACAAAGTGCCTGCTGACTCCACTGAGCCCTCATTCAACCCAAGAAAAATAGAAAGTTTGCTGCTGAGAAATTCTATGAATTTCTCATCTCTAAGAAACCATGCGTTAAGGCGTCAGATCAGACGTTCGCTCTGGGTAGGCATGCCAAAACGAACTAAAAAAAGGTTGTGATCTGATTGTCCTCAGGGCAGTATCTGGGCCCCAGAGGACTGAAGGAGGGCATCCCTAGGCAGGAATAAGTAGTCAATTTGGGAAAAAGACACATAGGCTGCAGAAGTGTGAGTTTACTTCAGCATGTCCAGGTGCCATGTATGCCAAGCATCAATAAGCCCTAACCCTCGTAGCCAGTCCCCCAGGCCGTAACTGTGCCTCTGAGCTCCCCCTCTTAAGCTAAGCCAATCTTTATTTTCCATGATATCATTGTAGCCCCCCAGTGATGGTCCTCCCGGGATAAAGCGCCACAACCAGCTCCTTAATGACCAGTAAAGTGGACTGGTGCAGGTAGGACATAGACATTCACAATGTTGTACACAAAGTCTTCCAGTGTACCTTCCACTATTATGTACTTCCCTTGAGTGTCACTAACCACCTTCGTGACAGCCAACGGTAAGGACTTGTGTATGAGGAGAGCCACGCCCCTGAACCCCCTGGCATGACCCATGTGGCACACCCTGTAGTAACCTCTGCCGGACAAATATATGGCTATCACAACCATGTGTCATTAGACAGGATCACGGAAAAAGTGGTTCTACCACAGGTTGATCAGGTCCTGTGGGTTTGTTCTTTTTTCCCCCCATACTTTGTGTACACGGTTTAACCATATCCTCCACAGCAGAGATCCTCATTTCTGCATTTGTGACTCTGGCAACAGCCTAGCACAAGTCTTGGCGCAACAGGGACATGTCTGCTCCCACTTTGCCAAGTTTTGTTTCTAGTAGGGTCTTACGAGTCCTGAATGGCCTGTAGGATGTATCACCGATGGGTGAAAAGCCCTCCTGCTCCCCCTGCAGCCCCCATGCATCCCCAATGGGCACCATGTACCTGTCCATCTTAGGCTGACTTGGCTGGCTCTAATGACACATAGCACCTCACAGGGGCCACTCCAAAAGCTGGATAAAGTGACAACAAGTTAGCTGCAGTTCAACTGTCCAGTTAGCATCAGGAAAGCTCGACTGCCACAGGGGCCAGCTCAGCCACCCCACAAGTGATTCGCTCCTCTGGGAGCTCCTTTGTCGGCACCCTCCACAGAGATTACGCCAGGGCCCGAGCTGGCTCTCAAAAAGCGGTCCAGTTTGCAGGGCGCAGGTCATAAACAACACAGCCCGAGGTGGGCAGCACAGGCATCCACCCTGCTGCCAGGTGTCTCCCAGGATTCCATGGGTGGCACTTCTGGCCCGTCCAAACTGCCACGAGGCCCAGCCCCACCTGTGGTGATGTGCTCCTCAGGGGAGCTCCTTTGTCGCCCCCGACACAGTTATTACGCCGGAGCTGGCTCCTGAAAAGCAGCCCAGTTCCAAGTCAACACAGCCCAAGGCAGGCAGCCCAGGCATGCACCACACTATCCAGGTTTTCCAGGGACTCCACTCCTGCCAGGTGCACAAGCGACATCAGACCTCGGCCCGCCCCCTCACCATTCAACCGAGGAAGAGCAGACAGAGCGAACAGAAGTAAAATGACTGAAAAGTTGATATGTGAAGGAAGGGTGCTTTGCCATACATCCCTTTTAAGTAAATGTGGAGATACATGAAGATCACATTTTTACTTTCAGATAGACAATGCAGCTTTTCTGTTGACTTGAAACTGAAGGTAAGCAAAAGACATGCGTGCAGATGCATTTTGTACCAAATTAATTTGATGTTATGTGGCCTAGGGCTAAAAATATAGGACATTAGCCTTGCACCGTTAAGACCTACATCTGCCGGCAGAACATTAAAAAGTGAACAGTATTGCATGTGAGGTAGAATCTTAGTTAAGACTACAATTAAATAGATAATAGTTGAGACTTTTACGTGAAAGAGGCATGGTGATGGCAGACACCTTAGAAATCCCAGCTTTAAAAGCATCAAAAGAGATGTCACGGGCTCTGGTTACTCCTTTGGGGCTGGAACAGGGTCCAAGCCCCTCCAGCCAACAAAATGAGGACCAGATTTGCCCAACACAACAACGTTGGTTTTCTCAGAATTTAATAAAACTGCAAAATAAGTTGAGTGTCATCTGCATAACCGAAACAAGCCTCTGTGAGGCAACGCTGAAAGGTAAAAAGACAGGAATAGTGGAGAGAAAGGGGGTTTGCACCTTTTTGTTAATTTGCTTATTGACATTTGGACTAAATAGAAACTACAGCTATGTATGAATTTTTTCTTGTGAACTTAACATCTTTGCTTGTTATTTTAGCAGCGCTAAAGTTATGTGGCATCTGAGAGACATACTCTCCTATTAGGAGTGATAAAGTGGGCATCTGTGAGGATCTAGAGCATGAACATAATGGATATCTAACTTTTCACATTTCAAGACTGCATCGATTTAGGGAAACCATAGGTTTGAAAAGCTAGCTCAGTTGATCCTCAAAATAAGAAGGCTCCAAGATTGTTGGATTAACAATTATACTTTGTAGTGCACACAAGAGAAAGTTAAAATTCCAAAATTTTAAAATGATCTTAAAATAAACTTGTTGCACACTTTTAGTAAGGAAGGTTGAACTACTAAAGCATATAATCCTGCAACGTTATAAACAGTATAAAAATAAAATTCTGTGTAATTTATTTAGAACAGCAAATTGGAATAGGGTAATATAACTTGTCAGCAAAGTATCAAACTGGTCATATGGCATGATAGTAGCTACTCGGCTTTCATACATACAGAATTAATATTAATGGAGCAAAGCTCTATGCTAGGGCATAACAGCAGGAACATGGTTGCTAGGGACCTTCCACCACAGCACCTAAAAAACTGAAGAAATGTACCAAATGAAGAACTGTAATTTACTAGAAGCAAAGGCAATGCAAGAAATATTTTATTTGCGCACAGATGAAGAATTATATTATATTTCACTGAATGATTGTCCATTCCAGATCATATACATATATTTTTCATCTGCTAAATCTGTTATGTTTCTAAGCAACAATAGTAGCTTTTTCAATGCCTCTTCATCTCTAAACTTTCCCAGCAGAATTTGATCATACTACTACAGTTTATGAGTCTACATGCTCTTCCTTATCAGATTGTTCCTGATCTTATCTACTGTCTTACTGCTAGTGTTTGTCATTTTTCTCAAAGGCATATAAAGGTGAGCCTGTTGCCAGACTTCAGTTAACAAAGGACAGGTATGGCTCAAACAGACTGTTAAGGATTCACACTATACCCAAAGAGACAGCTCTTGAATCTATCACACTATGTACTTGTTATAGTTGCATGAACCTTAGCTTAGTTAAGCAAACTGTTAGCCTTAATTAAATGTGCGTATAAGGAACAAGGCAGCATTTAAACTCTTGTTTCATCTTAATTTTGTTCATACATTTTACAGATTCCATAGTATACAAATGTACATATTTGTCCGTTCACACTAAATTCTTTCAAATTGTGAGATTTCCACCGTCTTTATCTTTGACTTCATCACTGAGTCATCTGAGCAGGGGACGTTTTTGTGTATTAACCTGATTAGCTGTAGGGGCATCTAGAGAGGCTGTCAACTTATTTGTATGCATATTATTGAGTAGTTAATAAAAAAGGTGTTTCTATAAGTAATAATTACTATTTTACACTCCTTTGCAACAGTGCAAACTAAGGCTGGATACTTACCCATTCAGCAGTTAAAAATAATTATTTTGGGAGAGGCATGGCCAAGCAAGATGGCCACCTAGATTCTTAGGCCTTTGGCAGGGCTTACTACACTCTGCTTTCACCGAAGCCCGAAAGAGACGACTCAATATGGGGCCAACACAAAAAATAAACCCCTTAAAGACACTCGAGAAGAGAGGGGTTGAAAATTCACAGGCAAAGGTGGAGCAACCATAATTATGCTCTGTAAACACAGTAAGACCGTTCAGTGACGTCAAAGGGTGAAAGGGTGGCATCCGAGGGAGGCACTGAGACAACTGTGAATGGTGGTGTCTGTGAGAAGTGGGGTTGTGGGTGTGCAAACCACTTAAGTGGCCTGGGGAGCATACAGTGGCCTTAGGGGTTGGAAGACACGACAAATACGGCACCAGTGAAGCAGCCCTAGAATGACTGTAGCTGCCAAGCCTAACTGGTGCTAACCCACTCAATGATGAGAGGTGGACGGGGCAATGACTAGAGAAAGGGGCTGTAAATCAGCTAAGAACCAAAGACTGCTACACGGATTAGCAGGAACATTCACTAAATGTCACACCACCACTGGGATTGTGCCCCGAAGAGATGGTCCTCCAGTGTCTCGACTGCCCTTAATGAGTCCACTCAAGGACGAACACCTCTCCACCCCACACGGGCCAGCAGCAATCATCCGAACCTGGACCTTGATTGTGACACCACATTTATTAACCAACAAAAGCACCATATCAATTTAGGCAAGTGATTATGACTGACTGCGATCTCACCTACCTATGGGAGTATTGTTCTTCCAAGCATGTACTATGCTCAGCCATCAACTCAGCAGGCTGCTTATGTGCGGATGCCCCATGCTGGACTATACTGCATGTTGTGCCCTTCTTATCGATAGATTGTTAGGTCTTCCAGACACAGTTCAGAAGTAAATAGGGCTCCCAAATATCAGCCCCATCATAGCTTTTATGAACAATGTTAACCCCACACATTCTACAATAAGGAATGCAACTCATGCAACTGGGAACTGAGCCATTAGAGGCAAAATGTACTACCATCTAAAAAAGTACATATTCAAAACAGAGTAACCACTTTATTTGTACCCTACCACACACATGGAGACATACAGTGCCCCACAGCCAACAAAGTATTACAGCACTTACTGATAAGGCACTTACTAAGGAAGGACTCTTGTTCATTCTTCAAACATTTAATCATTAACTCAAAGAAGAAATTAAGGTTTACATGATGGAAATCCTTCAAGACCTGAAAACTAATCTGAGCTTGAAAATTGATATATTCAGAGCCAATGTGAACTCTGTGGGCACATGAATCCTAGAGGTGAAATCCAAAGTTGTCAAACTGGAGTCAACAACTATGAAAGTAAAGCAGTATATGCTGCAGGCCCAAATGGAATCAGAGATCCTGAAATGTGAAGACCTGGAAAATGGGGCCAGACACAACCACATATGCATCTGAGGTCTGGAGAAAAACAGAGGGAGGGAATTTGGAATCATTCCTCATAGACCTTTTCTCTTCAGTGTTAGAAGTTGACCACTCAGAGTTCTGCACTGACATAACACACAAGGGGTGTCCTAGACAGACAGGAAAAACAAAGAGACCTAGAGTCCTTCTTGTCAACATTCACAATTATAAGATGAAGAAGGCTAAATTCTCAGCAGCTAGACAAAGAGCCTCAATTACCTTCTAAAACCACAAGTGTAGCTCATACCAGGATGTCACTCCTTTTACCTCAGTGAGATGCCATGTTTTCAGACTGATCACAGAGACACTCAGAAGGAAACCGTCAAGTATTTTTGGCCTACCCATGGATGTCAATTTACCAAAATGCCAGGGGTAGCAGAAGTGACACAACACACCCCTTTAACCTTCACTTTTACTCACACACATGCACACACATTCACACTTACACACACTCCCTCTCTCATGTAAACACAACTAAACCAGCAAGCATGCAAACAACATACATATAGAAGTATTTTTTTTTACTTACCTCTGCGGCCAGGGAAGGTCATATTCCAGCTAATTGTATTCCATTGCATACAATAATAGTGAATAAAACACTGTTATTCACTACTAGTGGAATACAAAAACTGTTAGAAAACGAAGAGTGGAGCCTCTACTGACGTCCATAAGGAAGAGCTTTGTTCCTGGCACTGTTTATGCCATTTCTGAGGCCAGGGTTTGCAAGGGCAAGGCAGGTGTTTCAGCTACAACCCCTGGCGGCCCCTGAATAATGTCCATGGACCTACCCATTTAGAATTTGATTAACTTTCTAGGATAAGACCTGACATTTCACTGACAGACATTATTCATCCCTATGAGAGAACATGGGGTTCCCGGTCACAGGTTGGGAGATGATCAAGACATTGTGCAGCTGGCACCCTGAAATAAAAGAACAATACAGAGATGGTGGGACAGGAGAAGGAATCCTGGCAATGGCAGAGGCGCATTGCAGCTTTAGAGGCCATTTCTCCATGTTCCTTAGAGAAAAAGGCCTTGATTCTAGCCGATGTGCTTTTTCCTGAGTCAATAGAGAATTCATAGTCAGGAGCATGGACTAAAGAGAACAATGGTATTAGGAAGGAGTTGGGAAGATGAGCCGTTCTGGAAGTGAAGTGCTCATCTCCTTGCATGATCACCACACTTGCACTAACATTAGATTATGCAAACCAACTTAAAAGTTAACATTCCCCTTTAATAACTTAAAAGTCAAGGCCCTGTGGAATGAATGGGAGAAATAATGACCCGTAAAGTACACCAAAATGGAGCAAAATCAATTGGCCCATGGCGCAATCCACTCCATGATAACAGAAACATACAAGTTTATATGGGGAAAGTAATATAGGGCCACATACTAGTGAGAAGTAGTGGGGTGCCCCGAGGTAGGACACGCTTAAGCACTCCCATAACATGGTGGACAGAATGGCCCATTATAAGATCATGAATGACTGGTAAATGCAGCTTTTCAAACTAAACAAATGCTTCCTATAAGCAAGTGCTATGTGTTGGAGAGGATGTAGTCTGCTGGGAGATTTTAGGCACATATTGTAGGGCTGTCCGTTGATTAAACCATTTTAGAATGAGATATTAGCTGCAATAAAGAATATTCTGGGTTACTCAATACCAGCTGATCTCAGCACTGTAATTCTGGGCCTTCACTCTCAGAGGCTGCAATATCAAATCTAACCCAATATGATGATGACGAGGAGCTGCCTAGAGGGCAACTAAAAATAATTTTGCTGTTTATTTGAAAAATAATTAATCTTTACTTATCACTTTTTGGGACCTCTCTCTCTCAGAAACATAATGGCAATGGAAAGGCTGGGCAACACTGTTATGGAAAAGTGCAAGGACTTTGAGAGATTGTGGGCCCATTGCTTGATTTCCTGTCTCAGATTATCCCTAGGTCTTACTGCCCCATGCAGCTGAGAAACCTGAAACAGTTTCATTATTGATAAGTTATATGGACATAAGGTGCACTGGGGAGGTGTGCTGGTGTCTCTTGACAAGGCACTAAAATAAAGTGTTTGTTCCTCTGTGGTTGTCCTCCACACCAGTCCTTCAAGAGTATTTTGACACTGCCTGCAACTCTAGATTGTTGGTCCTCTTCAGGTTACTAGGGTGATGTGTTTAGTATTGCACAAGTTAACGATGTGCAAACATTTACTATTGACAATTCAATTTGTACATTTTCAAACAATCATATACAATTTTAGAGATGATTTATTTGTGATAAAAAGGTATGATATGAGTATAGTCTTCCAAATGGCAAATTAGCCCTATGTCATAGTCCACGTCCTCAAGCTGCTCAATATTTAATATGATAATAGATTCATAATTTCTAATACTACCTTTAGCAAAAGGGTTAATACACATCAGAATTGTGCATGAAACCATGAGGAGCCCCGTATGTTCGCTCTCGTAATTTTAGCTATGGTCATTTCCATTTAGAAACCTTCTAATTTACAGTCCATTGCGTAAGTGCTGATTTGTACCACAATTGGAAAATAAAACACTGTATTTAAATTCCTTATGGTCATATGGTATAATTTAGAATTACAAAATCGTAATTCAAAATAACAGCATTTTATGCAAACTTGGACAGCACATAGAATACAGATATCAAGTTGACTTTTTAATTTAGTGATAAATATACTAATCAATCTACAATATTCAAAACATTACTTAAACCTGCAACATCAAACAAGGAAATGTGGCAAAGGCTTCTTATTGCATATCTTAAAGGAGTCAGTATAATAACAAGTGCATATTTATTTGAAAGTGAGGTCTCTTCCAAGTTTCTGTTTAGTAAATACTGTTTTCCTTTATATTAAGTTGCCATGAATCTAAAGTTTTCTATTAAAATCAATTTCCTCTAATTAAGATTTCCTCCTTTAAGTTCCACGTTCATTTTTTTAAAAGATCCTTTTACTGGAATATAAAAACAGATTAATGTACCACATCGTTTAGTAACAAAATCTGTTATCACCTTTCGGGAACCCGTGTAGCTAACCCCACCAAATTCATCCCACCCTTTACCTCACGAAAGGGGTCTTATGTTCATTTTCTAATGAAAACCTGTTACAAACATTTAGGAAAAAAACATGTTTTACTGTACAAGTTCTGAAGGTAAGTTTCTGTTGAGCATGACCTATGAAAGCCTGAGAATTCTCTTCACTGTGTCAAGTGAGCCCAAAGACAACAAAAAGCTTGAGAGAAGACGGAAGAGGAAAATAGAAAAAGACTTTTAATGTAAAAATACAAAGAAACTGCCAAAAAAAAAGCCACAGTAAAAAACATGCAAAACAAAGTCAAACTTACTTATATATATTTTGTGAAATGCCAGAGTACTCCTGAGTTAGGGTCATGACTTGCAATTAAAATAGAGCAAGGGCACAGCAATACGTATCACTCGCTTGAACAGCACTGAAGAGAAACACGGCAAGAAACACTTTATCAAGCAAATGTCACTGCAAAAGGGATAAGGTCCGACCCGCATCTGAGAAATTGCACTAGGCCTGCAAATAAAGACTGCAATCCAAGCATTTCAAGAAATGACTACAGGAAAGAACAGCACAAAAAGGTTGATCTTACATTTGGCGATGGCTCGATTTGTTCATATTTTATCTCTTCTTTTCCATTTGCTTCTGACTCTTTCATTTGGTATGATCTGCCTTCAATGAAAGTAATATAGTCTTTATAAGAGCATAATGGGCCTGCCAGGATACCCATGAAATTACAGTTGTAACTTAAATACTCCAGTAGACTTGGCATGCGTCTGTAATTCAAAGATAAGCAATCTGTGAGATGTATGCTTCAAATGATTTGCTGAAAGGAATAATCACTCTTATTTAAGTTCGGATCTAAATGTCTTCATATACACGAAAGGTACACATACATTGATAAACACAGTGGTAACATCCTTTACACAGGATGTCACAATACCACGGATTAAAGGTAAATTACCAAGGTTAATACACCTCTAAAGAAGCCTAAACACATAGTGAGCACAAAGAACTGAACAACAAAACAAAATAAATGTTTTTTTGCAACTGAAGGCACAGCAGCAATGAGAATAGGAGAGAGCAGAAAAATAAACTATTGTGTTTACAGGCTTATGCACCCCAAGGTGGTATGTGAGAAGGAAGAACGTTGGTGTGGTTTGACATAAAATGATACATCTACAAATTTTCTTTGCAGCACGTCAGAATTTTTATGTCAACGAAGGTATTGCTTGATTACACTGCGGGCACAAACCTTAGCCATGTACCTCACTGCTAAATAAAAAATACACTGTGGGTCATGTGCTTACTACAGGAGTAAAGGCGTGCCCCCAGCCCACTGCTCAGTATTTATCTGCTGATGGCCCTACTGACCTGTGGGGGTATTGGTTTAACTGCTCCTCACCAACCATAATGGGGACCTACAGGCGCACCTCCATGAGGCCAAATGCACGGTGCCCAAGCACAGACCGTGGCAATGAACCATTGCCTCATTAGCCGTTTCTTTAAGCCTTCCTTTGGAGGGTCCCAAAATAACTATTTGGCACCTCCTGGATGTTGCACAATGATAGTGTCCCTCCTAGAGCGTTTTGCCTGTGCTTCTGTATTATAGCACAGGCACAAAGGCAAAATCATCCCTCAGTTACAAGGGGCACACATCATCCAAATGAAAGAACACCCACTTTAAGTTGCACCAGCAGTAGCTTTGCACCCATGAATGGTTATATAAAAATGGACCACAGGTCTGCAGCCTTTACAGTAATGTCACAGTAATATGATAGTGGAAAAGCAGGTGTACATGACTGTGGGGTTTCAGAGGCACTATTATTTATTCAGCCTCCAGTGTTATTTATACTTTCTGAATGTGTACTTGTTTGTATACAGGCAGACATGCTATACATACAACAAAACAATTATACGAGCAATAGGAGACAGTGTATTAACATAGGTGTTTCACTCCTCATGACACATAAAAAAAGGACACCCAAGTGACACACGGGGAACACCTTCTCATTCCCATATGATAAGAATATGAAAAAATTATTTCTGATTGTTAATTTCTTTCTTTTTTTAATTTCTTGTTTGAGGTTTGCTTCCTTGGCACTAGAATCCGTTCTCTGTCTACAACTGTTCATGAATACATTAGTTATCTCTGTCTAGTTTTACGGCACTACGGATCCAACCTCCGTCCTAAGGCAATACACGGTTACCATCCCTAACTAGCACAGTTAACACTTTTATCATAAGAGTTCACTAAAAAGGTATCTTCATGATTGCATTTTATGATAGGAGAAGACAAAAAAGTATCCATTTTGGTTTCACAGCCTACCACCAGCCGTGACCACATCCTCGATCCACATTAAAGGTTGGAAGTGTCTCTCTTGAGCTCATCCACAGATCAGGTTGCATTCTTAGTAGATGGGTGGTGAACTATCAATCAGCATACAACCTGGATTTATATTTTTCCCATAGTTAACTACGTGTTATTTTCGCATGATTGTTTAAATCTCAAGCAATTTTGATTCAAATGCAATGGACACGAAAAATAGAATCTGCCTCAAATGAACTGAGCAGAAATATCCGGTCATTGAGCAGGAGACCTTGGCAATGTTTTAGGCAACACTTTGATTTTGCAAGTGTAGAGTGTATAATAAAACATTTATACCCACTATATGCAGTGGGCACACCTGTGCACAAAGAAAGCTGCAGTATTAAATAGTGCTAGAATTGTGAAGTGCATTTCTAAGCCGAATGACAACACCTTTACTGTGGGTTTGTGGCTGGGAAGATTTGTCCAGCTGGCTGGTTGTCATGATTGGATTCACACCAGGAATCAATGTGGAGGAGCATGAAGCGAACAAAGGGTGGACATGGCGTTTGAGCAGCATCACAGATCTGGCCATCCAATTGCCTAAGCATATCGCAATGAACTGGAGAGTGAATATATATCACCAGTCACTCATGACTTGGCTGAGCTCCAGGCTAAAACAGGCAGAAGCCGAGAACCAGGCATTGTGTAGGGAGGAGACCAGAGGCCTCAAGAGGCACCCACTGGCCAACAGATGGGATGGCTTTCTTTCACACCTTAAAAACTTGGTTAAAGGTTATACTTTTCCACCATAGCATGGGACGGTGTGGATTACTGTTTCACTGGCATAGGCCGTTTGACTAAAATCGTAGCCTCTTCCAATTACACCTGGGTGCCCTGACCAGTGCCATTCAGAACCCTCCCTTCCACAGTACACCGTGTAATATGGCCTACAGCAGATGTGCTAAGCAGACTGGTTTCGATTTGACTCCTACACTCCCTCAACTGTAAACTCGATTATTGTTTTGGTTTTGCATGACATGGTTGGCGCGCTTCATTGCTCTGAAATATTTTGGGAAACAAAAATAACAATCACGATTACTGTTCAAATCAATGTTTTGCAGAAGCAATTCAGAAACTGCGTGAGTACAGCAGCCCTGCATGGCTTTATAACTCTGCATCTATTATTGAAAGGCCGTAAAATAGTTAGTATAATGGAAAATGCCAATAAAAGTGATTTTAAAACATGGTGTATGAATAGATTTGTGCTGCTTTGTGAGAATGAATGGACTTGATCACTGGAGCGAATCATGAGTTTGGCAGGGTCAGAGGATTTGTGATTTTGGGTGGTATACGATGTGTCGAACAAGGGATATTCAAGTCTAATGTGAGGCGAGCGATTAACAAGACTACTTGCTGGTTTGAGGCCTAAACTCATTTGGTTCTCTAATGAGGGTCGTTGAAGCCATACTGTTAAATAGAATAGGTAGAAATAGTTGTGATGGTGGCCTAGAATAAATCCAGGGATTAAGATAGTGTCAGAGTCTAAGTCTTGTGAGCAGAGAGACCAATATTTACAGTGCTACTCCTGACCTTGGTGCAGTCCCCAGATGAAGAAACATTTACGGAACAGAACTGTAAAGAGGTTCTTGTCGAAAGGCATTACTACACAGAGAATAACATAAGACACAATGTAAATGAGCATTATGATCTCATAGAACTTTCACACGTGTCGGCGGATGACCCCCAATCTGCACTGGTATTGATGGATTTCCAACTGGTTGGAGAGTGAATTTCTGTATGTCACCACTTGTTCAGAAATTGAGTTAATAATTTGGAAAGACAACCCCGATCCACTCAATAATACCACTCTGGTTAGGTCTAAACATAGTACTGAGAGAATCTCTGCTCAACCCCTGATAGCTATGGCACAAGCAGCAAGCATTCCCCAAAGAAGTGCATGTTAACTGCAGCAATGCCAACGATTTCAAGGAAATGAACCCACCATCATAAAATTCCCAAGTCAGTTTAGAAACATAGAGAAAGATGTATTAAATAACAAGAGACCAATATTATTAAACCAGGTTATGGGAAACAGGATATATATTTTTAGATTTTAAGGTAAAAGCACCTAGCAAAAGCAAAGCACCGTTGAAAACAACAGTTCTCAGTGGGCCGAACACTTGGTGGAAATTATCCTCAAGTAACTCATCAAAGTCAAGAAATTTACCTTGAGACTTAGGTGGTCATTATGAGTTTGGCGGATGGAAAAGGCTGTCTGCCAAACTCCCAATCAGGTTGCGCCAGTGCAGCCACCTTCCCGCGGGCCCCATTAGCAGTTTCCTGTTGAGTCAGCTGGCGGAAATGGTTTCTGCCTGCTGGCTCAGCAGGAATCAGCCTACAACATTGACGCTGACTCATAATTGAGCCGGCTGCAATGCTGCAGTGCATAGGGTGCACCTGTAACAGCGCAACGGGGCTGGCCATGGGGGCCCCTGCACTGCCCATGCCAATTGCATGGGCAGTGCAGGGGCCCCCTGCACCCTGTCTCAGCCAGCCTTTACATGGTGGTGCTACTGCCCTGTAAAAGCTGGCAGAGAGGGGGGTCGTAATCCCCAGGGTGGCGCTGCTTGCAGCGCTGCCCTGGCAGAGTAGGACCACTAGCACCACCAGTCCCTCCTGTGGAACAAAACTGGGGGTCCGACCGTGGCGCAACTGCCACAGTCGAAATGTGGCAGTCAGACCGCTGCCAAACCCTGGCAGTCTTGACCCCCTTAGTCTTTAGCAGCTTGGAAAGTTCCTTCTTGTCAGTACTGCACCTCCTTGCTCCTCAGGCTTTCTCATAGGCACCAGGCTTCTCTTCAGTCAGGTCTGCTGCAGGCTCCATGTCTCTGTGGTCAGCTGGGCCCCCATAAAGTCAAAAGAACTTCATTTTTTCTGTCCCTGAAGCATGCAAACAGAAGTTCAAACAATTGACACTTGGAGTGCAGTTGCAATCCCAGGGTGCCATCAGGATTCAGGAGTCCTTGAGTGAGTTATCTTCTTTAGCAGGAGCCAGGAGTCTTCCCCATCTGAGCCTTCTTCTTTAGGTGGGTTTTTCCAAGGTCCATGTATGCTCTCATAAGGTAGTAGGTGAAGTACAAGATTTATCCTGTGCACTAGTTAGTGACTGGAGAAATTATACCACCCATTCATAACTAACTTCTTTCGCAGGACCTGCTGTTTGCCTTATTGTAAAGTTTCCCAGGAGACACTGTAAGATGGCAGAACCCATTTTTCACCAAGCAGGTCTGTCTTCAGCTCTTTAGCCACTCCCCTATTTAGAAGACCCTTTCTCCCATCTGGAAGGGGCAAAATCATTTCTCTTTTCAACTGTGACGGAAACCATGGCAGTCTAGGGAATCCTAGGAACAAGGTCCTCTTCAGAATCTCCAAGTCATAAGAGTTATTGCTAAAGTTGCCCTTTTTGTGCCAGCGGTAGAGCTAATCTAATCCTGCTAAATGGTCAGCACTTAATACCCATTTAACTCCTTAAATGGCATTTTTACTTTTCTGCTTGTTACTGAAAATCTGGTTTCACAGTTAAATCAGATTTTGACAAAATAATTCAGAAGCATTCTTTTAGTATTTCCCCAAGAGGACACATGCAATAAATATTTTGCATCTTGGCCTATTTGGGGAGCCATCTAATAAGGCCTACACAGTGAAATAGCTTTTGGTGTTTATACAACTGGGAGAGTAGAGTAACCCCATAAATGACATGTCATATATATTAATTACCAGTCCTATTGGATTAAAATGTACATTTTAGGGGTTACTTATGAATATATATGTATATATATACATAATAATCTTTTCCTACAAGCTCAGGCCACTTTTTTTGTCAGGTATCACAGCAGTACTTTAAACTGCAGCCCAGTGACACCATAGTGGTGCCTCTGGCAGACATATATTTTTGTTAAATGTGTGGGTAGTGAAAATAAATACTGCAGTCCACAAATTACATTAGCATTCTGTGCAGTAGGTGCATTTTTTACATTATGTATAAGACAATCTGAGAGTTTCAATGTACCACGCATGATTTAGGGGGCAAGTGTAATGTGTGCAGACATACATTAAAGCTAGCAAAACTAGCCAGGAAGACATTTTGGTAGAAATGGGATAGATTGGGGCATAGCCAGAGGGGAAACCAGTTAAGATGTGTATCCCCTGGCATCCGCGTGCCAGGACTGATCTTCCCATCTAAAGGTAGCTTAACCTAGCGTGCACCGATAAATTAGAGCACAAGGGGATCCCGGGGCAACCCTGAAGCAACGCAGGAACTGGCAACCTAAGATCTGCCGGGTGTCGGTCTGCTACCAATCCTGGGGCCCCAGGTGGCTCAGTAGCTAAACTAAGACTGCAGCTGACACTTTCTCACAGTGGCCTTGGGACTCAAACATAACTGGGAGCTTTAGACCTAAGCACCAAATCAAAGACGCTGCTCCCTGGGGTAGGTTCAGGCTCAGGGGGGGCTGGGGAGCAGTGGGCCTCTGACAGGGAGCCATGACTCATCAAGCCGATGTACCTGGTCTCTGGGGGCGTGACCCACACCCTGGAGGCATATTGTGAGTGACCCAGGAGCTATACAACATCGGCTGCCTTCAAGGGCAGCATGTCCTCCAGGGAGTGGATTCATCATAGGGGAAGTGAGGAAAATCCCCTGAAATACTGGAGCTAAAGGTGGTGAGGGGATCCATGCGGCCTTTAATGGCAAGCTGTGCACTGGGGGATCGGTGGCCTGAAGCAAGCAGTTCGGACTCCAGGTGGTCTCTCCCGAGACCACTCTCTGTTCCCCACTGGATGTCTTTGAAAACAGGAGTGAAGACCCTCATCGCCAATCGGCTATTGTCTCAATGGGAGACTCCCAACATGAGGAGCGGTAAACCCCGACAGCCCAAAACCTTGGAGGAGCTAATCCTAGAAACAGGGCTGCATCCCCATAGAGAACACAGTCACTGAGATGGGGGGCCTAGGCCACATCCAAAACCCAGACCTGGGGTACATACTTTGTTTCAAGGGAGTGAAGCCGCAGAAGGACGTTTAGCCTTGCCCTGCCCCACCAAGATGCAGAAGGAGAGGGGGCCCTTCCAAAGCCCATTCAACATCCAGTTCCCATCTGGACCACCCACAAGGAGAGAGGCCTTCCAACATCTGTTCCTCATGACAGCCTTGAAAATGAAGTGTGCTGAAACATACTACATAAAGGACTTACTAAGAAAATCATACCCATCACAGCTTCCGATGGAGGGACCCCAAACTTCATCAGCCAAGTAGTCAGTGGGCTCTGACCCCTACGCTCCAGCAACCAAAGAGGACATCCAGACATTTCTGGCAGAGTTCCAATAGGACAGAACATCAGTTAGAGAGGACTTTGTTAGAGCACTGTCTGATCCGGACCAATCCCTACACAACACAGAATCGCATCTGGACAATATAGAAATCACCATGGCCGAACAGGCCCAAGAGAATTGTGCCAGCTCAACACAGCTGGACATACTGGAACAAATATTACAAGATGAGATTCATGACCTGAAGAATCGTTCCCATCGGAATAGCATCCATTGCATCACAGCAACAGTAGAGGTTTCACACCTTGAAACTCATGTCCTATTCCCCCATTTACTTCCGCTACCAAATGATACACCTGTCCACTTAGACTGTACACATAGGGTCTACTCCTTTTACCAGCAGCAATGGAACCTGGTCCCCGATGTACTCACTGGAGTTCACTACTGTCACATGATGGAAAAATATTAAAAACAGCCCACCACCAGGAACCTCTAACACTTGGAGGCGACTCGGACTCACAATTTCTGGACACATCAGCCCAAATACTGGCGAACTGGAAAGACTTCTGTGAAATGGCTCAACATCTCCAAAAAGAAAAGATACCATATGGCTGGGATTTCCCCCTATCTACAAGGGCAAATGCCATGTGGTAAGGGACTTACAAGAGGCAAGAGAGGTCTTGAATCTATTGTCCTCGTAGCAGCCACAGTGCCCGGATCTAGACCAAACTCTTATAAACCCAACAGACCAGGGAGTGAGAGAGCGCATTCAAGCTCCCTGATCGTCACATAAAAATGCTTGACAACTGCACCATCAGAAGGACAAGGAATGCTGATCAGCCTCTTCGGAAGAAGACAGGGCTGTCCTGAGCAGAGACATCTTCGTTTCCACTATCTTAAGAACAATATTTGATGGTAATCAATAAGTATTTCAAGCTGATAACAATCAAATATGTATCCTATGGGCAAGGGGAGAAGGTTCCCGACACCAACTGTGGAGCCCGCCCCACTACTAGGTTAGTTAACGACTGTTAGAAATGGGGTCTATAGTTGGCAGAGGTATACACCTGTGTCCAAGTAGGCACCACAATCCTAGTCAGGGTAAGTCACACACAATCCAAATTATCCTGTGCCCACTCTCTGGTACCTTGGCACTGAGCAGTCAGGCTTAACTTAGAAGGGAATGTGTAAAGTATCTGTGCAATAAATCATACAATAACACAGTGAAAACACCACAAAAATACACCACACAGGATTAGAAAAATAGATTATATTTATCTGAATAAAATAAGGTCAAAACACCAAAGTTTCAATAAGCACCAGTTGAAATATCACTTCTGCAAGTTTAAAAAGAGTCTTAAATCTTAGAAATCAATAGTTGTCTCTTGGTTACAGAAAGTACCTGGTTTGCATAAAAAATAACACTCACAGAGACCGCAAAAGAGGAGATGCGTGGAAAAATAAGGTGTGCGTCGGATTTTCCGACGCGGCACAGACATTCCGTTGTTTTTTTCTACGCTGCAAGGGGCGTATGTTGTTTTTCGGTGCGCAGTCTTGGTTCCTCACTGCGATGCAGGGATCTTTCTGATCCCAGGGACGATGTGTGGAACACCTGGATGTGCTGGAAGAAGACACGGGTGTTGCGTTGATCCGACAGGTGATGCGTCACATTTTCTGTCACAAGGCAGGTGCTGTGTTGAATTTCCAGTCGGGAAGTTGGGCTGCGTCGTTCTGGTTGGGCTATGCGGTGATTTCTCGGTCACAAGGCAGGCTATGCGTCATTCCTAGCAGGCCGTGTGTTAATTTTCGGCACACAAGTAGTTCTCAGCAAAGCAGTCCAGATGAGTTATTTGGGCAGCCAGGCAGTTCCTCTTTGACCAGTTGCAGGTTCAGTTCCAGAAGTGTTTGAGTTGGTGGGGTCAGGGACCCGGTTTATATACCCAAAAATGCCTTTGAAGTGGGGGAGACTTCAAAGAGTGGTTTTGAAGTGCACAAGTTCCCCATTCAATACAGTTCTGTCTGCCAGGGTCACAGTAGGGGGTTTGGCAGTCCATTGTGTGAGGACAGGCCACTAACCTTTGAAATGAAAGTGTCAGGCCCTCCACCCTTCTAGACCAGGAAGACCCATTCAGTATGCAGATGAGTGTAGGTGTGACTGAGTGTCCTATGTTTGTGGTTGTCTGTGTGACATGCACAAGGAAGCTGTCAACCAGCCCAGCCCAGATGTTGAATGGAGACAGGCTGTAAGGCACAGATGGTTTTTAAGTACCGAGAAATGGTCCCTTACTAAAGGTGGCATTTCTAAAATAGTAATATAAAGTCCAACTACACCAATAAGCTGGATTTTCTATCACCATTCTGGTCAGTCTAAATATGACCTGGTTACCCCTTTCTGATCAAAATCTACCCTCAAACAGTATATGAAGGCGGTCCCAATGCTATCCTATGAAAGGAGCAGGCCTTAGAGTAGTGAAAAATGAATTTAGGAGTTTTCCACTATCAGGACATATAAAACACACATGTGCATGTCCTGCCTTTTACCTACTTAGCACCCTGCCCTATGGGATACCTAGGGCCTACCTTAGGGGTGACATATGTAGAAAAAGGGGCGTTTAAGACTTGCTAAGTACTTTTAAATGCGAAGTTGAAGTAGCAGTGAAACTGCACAAACAGGCCTTGCAATGGCAGGCCTGAGACATGGTTAAGGGGCTACTTATGTGGGTGGCACAATCAGTGCTGCAGGCCCACTAGTAGCTTTTAATGTAAAGGCCCTGGGCACATCTAGTGCATTTTACTAGGGTCTTACAGGTAAATTAAATATGCCAATTGTTTAGGGGAGCAATTAAAAGCACTTTAGCACTGGTCAGCAGTGGTAAAGTGCACACAGTCCCAAAGACAGCAAAAACAAGATCAGAAAAAAGGAGAGAGGCAGGCAAAATGTTGGGGAAGACCACCCTAAGGCTGTCAGGTCTAACAGAGGTGCAATAGGGACCACTGTTAGGGCATTTGCTTCTGGAAATTCCTAAGGAAGAGGGAGAGGAATAAAAGGGTAAGAGAAGGGCGTTCTTGAGTCATGCAGCACAATGTTTCCAAATGTAGCTGTCATGCGATGAATCATAAGACCCTTGGAAATTCAGCACAGTCTATGTAATTGTGTGTATTACCCTATTAGAAATACAAATAAAATATTTATAAAAGTAATGAAAAAATGACTACAGAAGGTGGTGACCCTCTTGGTGCTCAAGTGGTAAATTCAGCTCCAAGCCATCCCAAAGATTGGGACCAAATATGATCTGTCCCAATATTGCACTACACTTAGCAACGAGGGGCCTAATTGTTCACCACCAAGAATGAGAAAACATCTGCATAATAATTCACTTGCACTAGCACCACACATCTCAGAAAGCTTGGATATTCCAAAACGACTGTAAAAGGTATGTAAATACACAATGGTGGTCATTTGTGTCAAACTTTGTAGCTAGCCTCCTCTAAGAAGAGTGAAGAAGGTACAAAAGAAGCAAGTGGAAAATGTCACCCAATGAGAGTCTGGGTGGGCAGAAATAAAGCCTCATAATGAATGCAGACTGAACTCCATAGAGATCCTCCATGGGCACCACATTGTTTAAGATCCAGAAATGAAAATAATCCTAGCATAACTTTACAAACAATTACAAGGCAGAACAAAATGGTGGGAAAGAGAATAATTAATGTTTACAGGCAATGAAAAGAAAGTAAAACTGGAAACAAAGCATGTATCACAATCCCAGAAATTTCAAAGTGCGATATTTGAAATCAGACAGAGCAAAAGTTTGTAACACATCAATAGGAAATATTGCTATTTATGGCTTTCAATCGCAGCCATTAGTGGACATATTTTTCGACTCCTGATTACTAACTTCTGTGATATCACTCACATAAAAATATTATTCTTTGCTATAACATCACAGCCCTGTAAGGTGGTACAATGACCGCTTTCAGTGTCTTCCCCTCCCTCTGTTGGGTCTCCAAAACATGATGGAAACGGCAAAATAGCAGGTGTTAATCTCCTCTCTGTGGTCTTTATCTTTTTCAACTAGATAAACATGCACCAGAGGGAAGTGGTAAAATAGCAATACATATTCTGATATTGCCACCATGTAGTTCCCTCGTCTGCCCCTCTTCAGACATACAAAAAGTAGAAGTTGTCTGCTGTGCTTTGAGAGAAAGTCATGGCAAAGCTTGGTGTCTTCCTCTCACTCACAGAGAGCAGAGACTGCACACTGTGGCAGGGATTGGAAGGTCAGAAAGAGCCGGGGAGGAGGGCTGCCTGCCAAGCATTTGTTATATAGGTGGATGGTAGAGATTAGTCTGGAGACAACCAGCATAGTTTTACCAAGGTTTTTGCAGATAAGAACAAGAGTGAATAAACAATGGCTCAAATCCAAGCACTGTCTTCCAATTGGTTCCACATTCCTCCGCCACAATCCCAAACATGCTCACACATTCATAACACACAACTACATTCCACAGCCACATAGCAAGGTAAAAGGCACACACCTTCCAACGTAAAAGAAAAGTACACTACACAACAACCACAAAGACATGAAAGCCACAACATACAATTTACACCATATACAACTTACACACACCACGCCATTACAAAATCTCTAAACTTCACAAGAACTCTACTAGAGCAAGTACTACGTCTTACTGAATTCTTCCCCAAGATTATCAGACATGGGGGAGCACTAAACAACACTTCTTTCAAGCTATCAAGAAACATATTTGTGCACTTTACACAGTTTACTCATCTCTAAAATCTGTCTCACTTTTACCAACACCATCAATAACCTTCTTCTCTTTGCATTAAAACAAACTCTTCCCAGGTTCCACACAGAACCATTACCTATTTTTACAGAAGCATTAAATACTTTCACAACACTCACAGTATCTGAGCAAATGGCATCTCCTTTATTCAGATACCTAGATAGTGTAAACCTCACACACTGCCCAACATTTAGTTCCCTGCCTTGAACCTTGCCTCTCCTGTTGTCTATGTAACTACACATTCTGATGGATACAACTACCTGTGGATTCCTCACCTAATGAATACTCCCATGGCGCCAGCATTCAACGGAAATCTTCTTCCTAGCTTCTGCACGTCGACGAGGACGTCACATTGGCCCACGCAACGCCGTCTGACGTCATACAGGCAATAAGAGGTCCTCGCCGACGTGCCGACGTCAGTTCCCTTTTTTCCGTGCATTCGAAACGGTTATCTTTGGGGAGCTACTGTTACTTTCATAGTTACAGTGTAATTTCTGCTGCGTGGATTTTCTCAGCGATAATAATGTCTCAGAGGAAGTCGGGTTTCAAGCCCTGTCGAGAGTGTGGGGGCAAGATGTCTGTTACTGATCCTCACTCCGACTGTTTATGGTGCTTAAGCTCCGACCACGACGTCGCTACATGTGATTCATGTCAGCACATGAATCCGAAGGCCTTGAAAGAACGTGAGGCTAAACTATTCATGGCGAAGTCGAAGAGGAAAGAGAGAAAACATCATAAGAAGACTTCTTCGCCACGGTCTCATCGGTGTCATCGAGACTCCCGGCGCCGTAGGGATTCACGGCGCCATTCCAGCAAGGAGTCTCGTTCGAGGTCGCCTTCGGCTCGGCGTCGGAAGACTTGGGAGGTCAGTCCCACAGTCACGCCACATCCATTGACGCCGTTGCCTTCTCCGGCGTCACCGACTTCGTCTGGACAGGCGTCTGTGATTGAGGTGACGCAGCCTCAGGCGTTTTCTCCGGGGTCACAGACGTCGAGGCTGGCGTCGGGGTCGCCTTCGATCCAGGCACCCCAGTACCTGGCTTTTCCCGCCCCTGGAGCCGATAATACCGCATTTCTAAATGCGATGTATACCATCTTTCAGCAGATGGCTCCAGGCGGTGCTCCGGCTGGTCCTTCGGGGCCGTTGGCCTTTTCTTTGGGTGGTCCTGCTCCTTTACGGCCGGCACCCTTTATGCCCTTTCTCCCTTTGGGGAATGTGGGCTCGGCGCCGGTGTCGGCGCCGGTGGCCGCTCCGGTGGCTCCAGAGGTTTTGCCCCCGGAGGTTTCCATCCCGTCGACTTCAGGATTTCGTCCTGTGACTCCGGCAGGTCCATCGGAGTCTCCAAGACGTGACTTTCTTCGTCCGGCTCCTACCTCGGCGCCGAAGCTGCCTGTGGCGCCGGGCGTGGAGTCGGATGGTGCCGGAGATCGGCGCCGATCCTCGACGTCGGCGGAGGCCATGTCGACTCCGCGTATTGAGGAAAGACTGCACTCGAGAAGGCGTGCTCTTCGTCTGTTGGAAGAGCAAGAATACCAACGAGTCTTGGAGGAAGGAGAGGTTGAGGACTCTGGTGATGGACTCCATGGTCTGGATACAGCCAGTGGGCTGGATACTTCCCCTGAGTGGGACCTATCATCTCCAGGGGAGTATACGGAGGAGGCTGCTACCTTTCACGCTGTGGTTAGAAAGGCAGCTAACTTTCTGGACCTGCCTTTGCCGGTGGCAGAGGCGAAGCAGAATTTGCTGACTGAAGTACTGCATCCGGCCTCTACTGCAGCGGAGCCTCTTTTGCCATTCAATGAGGCTTTGCTTGATCCGGTGTTAGAGGTGTGGAAGAAGCCAGTATCTTCCTCGGCTGTTCATAGGGCTGTGGCCAGGAGATATCGGGCTGCGCCATCTGACCCTGGCTTTCTGTCTAGACACCCTACACCGGAGATCTTGGTGGTACAAGCCTCCTGTTCTTCTAGGTCAGCGCCTGGGTCTTTCCCGACGGTACCAGGGGACAGGGACTCCAAAAAGTTGGATGCACAATCCAAGAAGATATTTTCGTCTGGCAGTATGGCGTTGAAGGCCACCAACGCCACTTGCATTCTGGGGAGATACATCCATGCTCTTATGGACGACATATCATCTTCATTTACGGAGCTTCCCCAGGGTCTTTTGAACATTGTTTCGGATGCCCAAGCTGCCGTGACCCAGATTATCCAGTCTGGGCTGGACACGACCGATTCGGTGGCTAGGGCGATGGGTACGGCTGTGGTGGCGAGGAGACAGGCTTGGCTCCGCAACTCAGGGTTCTCTGCGGACGTGCAGTCGACCCTGTTGGACCTCCCGTTTGATGGGGACAAACTGTTTGGAGCCAAGGCTGACTCGGCCTTGGAAAGGTTTAAAGAAAGCAGGGTCACAGCCAGATCATTAGGGCTGCAGGCCCCTTCTTCTGCCTCCTCCAGATTCTTCAGGAGGTTTCGTGGATTTGGACGTGGCTCTTCCTCCTCTTCCTTTCGGGGGAGATTCCAGCAACCCACCTCTTCCCTCCCCTATAGATCATTTAGAGGGAGGGGTAGGGCCCGCACCAGGGGAGCCTCTCAGCAGCACTCTGCCTCTTCCTCGTCCTCTGGAGGGGTGCAGCAGGGAAAGCAGCCTTAGGCTTCCACCATTTCCCACTCACTCCTCTCCTGTAGGGGGAAGGTTACGGCATTTTCTCCACAAGTGGGAGACTGTTACATCGGACACTTTGGTTATCAGCATTGTGGGAAAAGGCTACACCCTTCCTTTTCAGGAGTTTCTGCCCCCCATCCCACCCCGCCCATCTTATTGTTCAGAAGAACACCTCCTGTTGTTAGAACAGGAGGTTCAAGTCCTCCTTTCAAAGGGCGCGGTGGAGTTGGTCCCAGAGCAGGACAGGGGTCGAGGTTGTTACTCAAGGTACTTCCTGATTCCCAAGAAGGATGGTCGGTTGAGACCAATCCTGGACCTGAGGATTTTGAATTGGTTCCTCAAACAGGAAAAGTTCAAGATGCTGACCCTAGCTCAGGTGCTTTTGGCATTGAACAAGGGAGATTGGATGGTGTCTGTCGACTTGCAGGATGCTTACTTTCATATCCCGATACTCAAGTCGCACAGGAAGTATCTCCGGTTTGTGGTGGGGTCGCAGCACTATCAGTTTGCGGTCCTCCCATTTGGTATTACTTCAGCACCTCGAGTCTTCACGAAGGTGATGTCGGTGGTTGCGGCAGAGCTCAGAAGGAAGGGGATAGCAGTATTCCCTTACTTGGACGACTGGTTGATCAAAGCCAAGTCCCCGGAGCTTGTGCTGCATCATCTGCAGTCGACAACTAAGTTGTTGTTCGACCTGGGCTTTTCGGTGAAGGTGCCCAAATCTCACCTGGAGCCCTCTCAGCGCCTCCTGTTCATAGGGGCAGTACTGGATACAACATTGAATCGAGCCTTTCCTCCGCCTCAGCGGGTTCAAGATATTCAGGAGTTGGTTCCAATGTTTCGAAATGGAGCGGTAGTTCCAGTCCTCACGGTCCTTCGTCTGCTCGGTCTGTTTGCCTCCTGCATACTGTTGGTCACGCATGCTCGCTGGCACATGAGGGCTCTTCAGTGGTGCCTCCGAAGGCAGTAATCTCAACACAAAGGAGATCTAGAAGGTGCTGTCAAGATCTCCAGAGATGCTGCTGTGGACTTGAAGTGGTGGATTGCGGGCAACAATCTTTCACAGGGAAAACCGTTCGCGCAGTCACCACCGGTGACCACGGTCATAACGGATGCTTCCACTCTAGGGTGGGGAGCTCATCTGGGGGATCTGGAGATCAAAGGGCTTTGGTCTCCAGAGGAACAGATTTTTCATATCAATCTGTTGGAGTTGCGGGCTGTACGTCTGGCTCTCAAGGCCTTCCTCCCATCCCTTTGCGGTCAGTCGGTACAGGTCCTGACGGACAACACTACCGCGATGTGGTACATAAACAAACAGGGAGGAGTAGGGTCGTACCTTCTCTGCAGAGAACCCCTTCGACTATGGTCCTGGGCAGGGGACCATCAGATTTGCTTAGCAGCAAATCATCTGGCCGGGGTCTTGAATGTACGTGCGGACAGTCTCAGTCGCCATTTCTCGGCCGACCACGAGTGGCGTCTCCATCCAGATCAAGTCCGTCTAATCTTCCAGATGTGGGGGTTTCCTCGGATAGATCTGTTTGCCACTCTAGAGAACGCACACTGTCCGTTATACTGCAGCCTCCAGTATCCGGTGCAGGGAGCATTGGGGGACGCGTTTCAGATAACCTGGTGCGACCAGTTCCTTTACGCGTTTCCCTCCATACCCTTGATTCCTCGAGTGTTGAGGAAGATTCGCCAAGACCGGGCCCAAGTCATTTTAATAGCTCCGGATTGGCCAAGGAGGGTGTGGTACTCCAACCTTCTCCAAATCTCACTGTGCCCTCCGCTCCGTCTCCCTCTCAGGGCAGACCTCCTCTCGCAGTCGCAGGGGCAGGTTTTACACCCCAACCTCCAGAGTCTGCACCTACATGCCTGGAGATTGAACGGGGCAACCTGAGTTCCTTCTCTCTCCCGCCTGATGTAGTGGATGTTATATTAGCGGCCAGGCGACACTCCACTAAATCTATCTACGCTAATAGGTGGTCTAAATTTGTTATGTGGTGTGGAGAGAGACAGATTGATCCCTTACATGCTCATCTGTCAGATATTTTGTCTTTTGCTTTGTCACTAGCGCAGAAAGGTTGTGCAGTGGCTACTATTAAAGGTTACTTGTCTGCCTTGTCAGCCTTCATTTGCCTTCCAGACCAACCATCGTTATTTAAATCCCCTGTTGTTCTTAGATTCTTGAAAGGTCTTCTAAATAAATATCCTCCAAAACCATTCGTTATGCCTCAATGGGATTTGTCCTTGGTCCTGACTTTCCTTATGGGGTCTCCTTTTGAGCCTATGCATTCTTGCCCCTTAAGGTACTTAGTTATTAAAACAGTCTTCTTAGTGGCTATAACATCTGCAAGGAGAGTGAGTGAGTTGCAGGCCTTATCGGTAAAACCCCCTTATACAAACTTTTATGGGGATAAGGTGGTGTTGAGGACCAAGGCTGCTTTTCTCCCGAAGGTTGTTTCACCCTTCCATTTGGCTCAGACAATTACTTTGTCCACGTTCTATCCTCCGCCTCATCCTTCAAAGGAGGAAGGGAGACTACACCGCTTGGACCCAAAGAGGGCGTTAAGCTTCTACATTGATAGGGAACGAAGGATTTCAGGCTGGAGGATCAGCTGTTCATCGGATACGTGGGCAAGAGGAGAGGAAAGGCAGTCCACAAGAGAACACTCTCCAGGTGGGTTGTTCTTTGCATTAAAATCTGTTACTCTTTAGCAAAGAAGGATCCTCCTGATGGTATTAGAGCTCATTCCACCAGAGCTAAGTCGGCCACTTCGGCCTTGGCTAGTGGTGTTCCTGTGGTTGACATCTGCAAGGCCGCAACTTGGTCGTCCCTTCACACTTTTGCGAAGCACTACTGCTTGGACTCTGAGGTCAGGAGGGACGGCCATTTTGCACGGTCAGTGCTGCAGGATTTCTTGGTTTGACCATGCAGGCACCCACCGCCGGGCGTGGTACTGCTTTGGGACTCTATTCATTAGGTGAGGAATCCACAGGTAGTTGTATCCATCAGAAGAACGAGTTACTTACCTTCGGTAACGACTTTTCTGGTGGATACATTAGCTACCTGTGGATTCCTCACGGTCCCACCCGCCTCCCCGTTGCCTTTTTGGTCTTACCAAGTAATCCTTGAGTGTGCTCCTCTTGGTCTTTAAGGCGGCAATGGATTTTGTACATATGATACTTGTATATACATATATATATATATATATATATATATATATATTTGTGTGTATACATAATTAGTGTATATTTGTTTTGTTAAAAAAAAAAAAAAAAAGAGGAGTTTATATTAAATATACAGCCTTTTTATTGCAATGTTGTGTGATTGACAATGTGCATCGGGTTATTGTTCTCATGCACGTAAAAAATGTTGGTACTGACGTCGGCGAGGACCTCTTATTGCCTGTATGACGTCAGACGGCGTCGCGTGGGCCAATGTGACGTCCTCGTCGACGTGCAGAAGCTAGGAAGAAGATTTCTGTCGAATGCTGGCGCCATGGGAGTATTCATTAGGTGAGGAATCCACAGGTAGCTAATGTATCCACCAGAAAAGTCGTTACCGAAGGTAAGTAACTCGTTCTTTTGTTCAGGTACACTTTGACTCTCTCCTTTAAGCCTCTGATCACCACTTCTTTAGAAACTCCAAGTCACCAAGGAGTCAAAGACAAACCAGATTGTCAGCCCCTCAATATCTCAAAAGGAGTATAACACATAACCATATTTGGAGTTCTTCTGTAAGAAAGGACTGTTGCCTGCAGTTCCCTTGGCCAGCACAACATACCCTCCATGGCCAATTGGAGGTGTTCATTAAAAGACCCTGTTAACGTTTTTAGCCTAGCCATTGTCATAGGATGACAAACTGATATTCTTTTGTGAATAATACCACGTTTGAATGTACAAACTGTGGACAATTGTCAGTCACAATAAAATAGGTCTTCACAGAACTGTGACAGAATCAGCAGTAATCTTCTCCACAACCCTCAGGTCCGGCAATTTTAGAAAATTGAATCCATGGATGCAAATGTATAAACAATCTTTATAAGCCAAATAGAGAAAGGTCCCACAAAAACTATTCCTAACTTCCGTCAGAGTCCTTATGGCACATACACTGGCTATGAGCTACAAGTGGTGTGACTGACTTATAACTCGTTTTGCAAACTTCACAGCCACAAACACGTTTATTGACTGTGTCATCCACACAAGCCACAAGTAATACTCTTGCTGCTTTCATTCCAAACATGCACAAGCATCCAGGTCGCTCATTCCCACAATAAGCCTCATCAAATTAAATGAGGGAATTATATTGTCCCCACTCATCAAAGCTCCTCCTTACAAAGCTACTTCACCTTGGATTAGCAAAGAGACTTCAAATGTCCCTGGTGCTTATGCTTTTCAAGTGAACCATTGTCCAACTGCTGGATCAACAATTTAAACACTGGGTCAAAAGCCATTCTTTTCTTCCCCTCCTCCCCTGAAATAGCATGTCTAGACTGCAAATGTTCCTCAATATCTCTAAGAGCAGAAGCAAGCTCACTCCCACACTTCTCGCCCCCGCTTTGATACCTTTGACCCTTGACCCAAGGGTAGGTCGCTCCCCCTGCCGCTGCAGCTCCACCAGCTCCTCCAGGTTCCTGAGTTCCTGAGACCCACCTCACAGTAAGTACCCCCCACCTCCCAGCCCCTCGCCCTGCCCCGCGCTACTCACCCTCTCTCCTGCTTCTTTTCTTCTTCTCTGTTCTTCCTCCTCGCTCCTCGTCTGTAATCTTCTTCTGTACTCTTCTTCTCCCCGTCTTCTCTCTTCTTCTGTGTGCTTCTCTGCCTCTCCTGTCGCCTCTCTTCTTCTTCATCTTCTTCTGAGGTCTTCTGCCTGTCTTCTGCCTTCTGTTCCTCGTCTTCCGTATCTTCATCTGTGATCTTCTGCTTTTCTGTGATCTTCTGGTCTCCTGTTCTTCTGGTCTCCTGCTCTTCTGTTCTTCCGGTCCTCTGTTCCCCTGTTCTTCTGGTCTTCTGTTCCCCTGTTCTTCTGTTCTTCCGGTCTTCTGCTCTTCTGTCTTCTGCCTTCGGCTCTTCTGCCTCCTCCGTCTTCTTCTCCCCGCGCCTGCCCTCCTGCTCCTGCCTCATCCCCCTCCCTCACTCGCCTCCCCCTCTCTATCACCCCTATCTAACCCGTTTGCTATCTACCTCCCTCACTCCTATCTACCTATCTCTCTATCCCACTATCTAACTCCCTCACTCTCCACCTCCTCCTATCTACCTATCTCTCTATCTATCGATTTCACTATCTATCTATTTACACTATCTATTTCTCTATCTCTCCCCCCCTTCCCGCCACCCCCTCTATTACCTATCTTCCTATCCTCTCACTCTACCTCTCACCCTCACCCACCTCTACAACCCCCCCCTATCTTCACAACCCTACTCCTATCTCTCTCCCTAATCTCCTAAACCTCCTAACACTCCCCCCCCTCCACCCTTAAACCTCCCTCCCCCAGCTCTTCTCACTCTACCTGTCCCCCCCTCCCTCGCGCTTTCCTGCCGCAACCTCCTGCACGCCCCCACCCCCCAGCTCCCATTCGCCCTAGCTGACCCCTCCCCCCCTCCTACCTCATATGGCGGCCTCTGCGCGACAGTGGTAGCGACCCTTGACCCAAGGGTAGGTCGCTCCCCCTGCCGCTGCAGCTCCTCCAGCTCCTCCAGGTTCCTGAGTTCCTGAGACCCACCTCACAGTAAGTACCCCCCACCTCCCAGCCCCTCACCCTGCCCCGCGCTACTCACCCTCTCTCCTGCTCCTGCTTCTTTTCTTCTGCTCTGTTCTTCCTCCTCGCTCCTCGTCTGTAATCTTCTTCTGTACTCTTCTTCTCCCCGTCTTCTCTCTTCTTCTGTGTGCTTCTCTGCCTCTCCTGTCGCCTCTCTTCTTCTTCATCTTCTTCTGAGGTCTTCTGCCTTCTGTTCCTCGTCTCCCGTATCTTCATCTGTGATCTTCTGGTCTCCTGTTCTTCTGTTCTTCTGGTCTCCTGCTCTTCTGTTCTTCCGGTCCTCTGTTCCCCTGTTCTTCTGTTCTTCCGGTCTTCTGTTCTTCCGGTCTTCTGCTCTTCTGTCTTGTATCTTCTGCCTTCGGCTCTTCTGCCTCCTCCGTCTTCTTCTCCCCGCGCCTGCCCTACTGCTCCTGCCTCATCCCCCTCCCTCACTCGCCTCCCCCTCTCTATCACCCCTATCTAACCCGTTCACTATCTACCTCCCTCACTCCTCCTATCTACCTATCTCTCTATCCCACTAACTCCCTCACTCTCCACCTCCTCCTATCTACCTATCTCTCTATCTATCGATTTCTCTATCTATCGATTTCTCTATCGATTTTCACTATCTATTTCTCTATCTCTCCCCCCCTTCCCGCCACCCCCTCTATTACCTATCTTCCTATCCTCTCACTCTACCTCTCACCCTCACCCACCTCTACAACCCCCCCTCCCCTATCTTCACAACCCTACTCCTATCTCTCCCCCTAATCTCCTAAACCTCCTAACACTCACCCCCCTCTGCCCTTAAACCCCCCTCCCCCAGCTCTTCTCACTCTACCTGTCCCCCCCTCCCTCGCGCTTTCCCGCCGCGACCTCCTGCACGCCCCCGCCCCCCAGCTCCCATTCGCCCTAGCTGACCCCTCCCCCCCTACCTCATATGGCGGCCGCTGCGCGAATGCGCCACTGGCGCGCCAGAGGCAAGCCCGTCTGCGCCTGGCCCGCGCCCAGCGCCACGACCCCTGGTCCCCAGCTCTCCCAAGCCCCGCTGATCCGCTACGACCCCACCACCCTCCACGCCCTCAACCCAGGGCGCTCCAACACCTGCTTCCAAGCTCACCCCAAACGCACCCATGGACCCTTCGCCTGCAACTCCTGCAAACGCATCTTCCACCACGCAACTACCACGACCACAAGCCCACGCACCATCAACCACCTCAAGTGCATCCTGGTCAACGCTCGTTCCGTCCACAAGCACGCCGTTGAACTCTGGGACCTCCTGGACTCCACAGCACCGGACGTCGCCTTCATCACGGAGACCTGGATGAACGCCTCCTCTGCTCCAAACATCGCCACCGCCATCCCCGAAGGCTACAAGATCTCCAGAAAAGACCGCACCAACCAAGTAGGAGGAGGTATCGCCATCGTCTTCAAAGACTCCATCAGCGTCACCACCTCCACCGAAGACACCCCTCTCGCCGCTGAACACCTGCATTTTCAGATTCGCACCGACCCGAGGACCACCCTCAGAGGATCCCTCGTCTACCGTCCTCCCGGACCGCGCGCCCCTTTCAGCGACGCCATCGCCGACTTCATCTCCCCGCACGCCCTCGCATCACCGGACTACATCCTCCTAGGCGACCTCAACTTTCATCTGGAACAAAACAACGACCCCAACACCACCACCCTGCTCGACAACCTCGCCAACCTCGGCCTCAAACAACTGGTGAACACCGCCACCCACATCGCCGGACACACGCTCGACCCTATCTTCTCCGCCAGCAAACACATCTTCTTCACCCACACCTCCGCTCTACACTGGACAGACCACAGCTGTGTCCACTTCACATTCCGACGCGAGACCCGCCACCTCCGCACTCAACCCATCCCTCGTCGACAGTGGAACAAGATCCCCGAAGAGCAACTCTTCTCCGCACTCGCCGCCAACCAACCCACCCTCACCACCGACCCCAACGACGCAGCCCTCAGCCTCACAAACTGCATCTCCAACTGCGCAGACAACCTTGCTCCCCTCAAACGCACGCATCGACAGACCAACACCAAAAAACCTCTCTGGTTCTCTGACACCCTCAAAGAATCAAAGAAAACTTGTCGCGCCCTCTAGAAGGCCTGGCGCAAGGACCACACCGCTGACAACATGACCGCCCTCAAGAACACTACCCGCGAACACCACCACCTGATCCGTGCTGCTAAAAGGAACTTTTTCACCGACAGACTGGACAAAAACAGCCACAACAGCAGAGAACTCTTCAGCATCGTCAAGGAGTTCTCCAACCCCAACGCCAACGCCGTCACGCCCTCACAGGATTTGTGCGAATCCCTCGCCACCTTCTTCCATCGCAAGATCAGCGACCTCCACGACAGCTTCGGACACCAGACCCAACCAAACACCACCGAACCCGCACCCCGGCCATCACCCTCAACAACTGGACCCACATCAACACTGTAGAAACCAAATCCACCATGAACTCTATCCACTCCGGCGCCCTTTCGGACCCCTGCCCTCACTTCATCTTTAACAAAGCCGACGACATCATCGCCCCGCACCTCCAGGCCGTCATCAACTCTTCTTTTTCTTCTGCTACCTTCCCCGAATGCTGGAAACACGCCGAAGTCAACGCCCTACTAAAGAAACCTACGGCTGACCCAAGCGACCTGAAAAACTTCCGCCCCATCTCTCTCCTGCCTTTCCCAGCCAAGGTAATAGAGAAGACCGTCAACAAACAGCTGACCACCTTCCTGGAAAACAACAACCTGCTCGACCCTTCACAAACCGGATTCCGAACCAACCACAGCACGGAAACCGCCCTCATCTCAGTCACAGACGACATCAGAACCCTGATGGACAACGGTGAAACAGTCGCCCTCATTCTCCTCGACCTCTCGGCTGCCTTCGACACTGTCTGTCACTGCACCCTAATCACCCGCCTCCGCTCCACCGGGATCCAAGGCCAGGCCCTGGACTGGATCGCCTCCTTCCTCTCAAACCGTTCCCAAAGAGAACCCACGAGATCATCTGCGGCATACCTCAAGGCTCATCACTCAGCCCGACACTCTTCAATGTCTACATGAGCCCCCTCGCCAACATCGTACGCAAGCACGACATCATCATCACCTCCTACGCCGACGACACCCAACTTATACTCTCCCTCACCAAGGACCCCGCCAGGACCAACCTACAAGAGGGTATGAAGGACGTCGCAGATTGGATGAGGCTCAGCCGCCTAAAGCTGAACTCTGAAAAAACGGAAGTCCTCATCCTCGGCAACACACCGTCCGCCTGGGACGACTCCTGGTGGCCCATGGCCCTCGGCACCGCACCGACCCCCACAGACCACGCCCGCAACCTCGGCTTCATCTTGGACCCTCTTCTCACCATGACCAAGCAAGTCAACGCCGTGTCCTCTGCCTGCTTCCTCACCCTCCGCATGCTCCGCAAGATCTTCCGCTGGATCCCCGCCGACACTAGAAAAACCGTGACCCACGCCCTTGTCACGAGCCGCCTGGACTACGGCAACACCCTCTACGCTGGGACCACAGCCAAACTCCAAAATCGCCTGCAACGCATTCAAAACGCCTCGGCCCGCCTCATCCTCGACGTACCCCGCAACAGCCACATCTCCGCACACCTGAGACACCAGCATTGGCTCCCAGTCAGCAAAAGGATCACCTTTCGACTTCTCACCCACGCACACAAAGCCCTCCACAACAAGGGACCGGAATACCTCAACCGACGCCTCAGCTTCTACGTCCCCACCCGCCTCCTCCGTTCCTCTGGCCTCGCACTCGCTGCCGTCCCTCGCATCCGCCGCTCCACGGCGGGTGGGAGATCTTTCTCCTTCCTGGCGGCCAAAACCTGGAACTCCCTCCCCACCAGCCTCAGGACCACCCAGGACCACTCCGCTTTCCGGAGACTCCTAAAAACCTGGCTTTTCGAGCAGCAGTAACCCCCTCTTTCCCCTAGCGCCTTGAGCCCCGCACGGGTGAGTAGCGCGCTTTATAAATGTTAATGATTTGATTTGATTTGATTTTACGAGGCAATAGCTGCATACATTCAGAATGTACATTGATAATCTCATGCCTATACTTAACCAAAACTCAAAAAATCTGGAGATACACTGCCAACCTAGCAAGTGTTGCATTGTGTTCTCTCCCCTTCCGTAGACAATATATTCACCAAGGGCTTATGGCCCGTCCATAATATGATTTTTGTGCCTCATGAATACAACCTGTAATGTTCTGTATTCAAGAAAATGCCAGGTGCTCTTTCTCAGTCATAGAGCAATGCCATTCAGCCACTTGCATTGTTCTTGATTACAGATCCATTCACCACTTGCACGATGCTGAGGCAAAATAACACAAACAGCAGTGTTGCTGGGATCCACAGTGGCAACATATTACTTCCCTAACATGTAAGACTGCAGACATGGAGAACTAACAATCTCCCAATTAAGGAGGAGAAAAACATTTAAAAAAAGGGGTGATATGGATACCAAGGTATTTACAAGTATCATAGTGGGCCATTAGTTTGGATGCCAGTTAATGCTCAAACTTCCACCACTGCTCGTTTTCTTGGTTAACTTCCCCCTCAAAATGTAGAAGTTGAGAGCATATTGTCTGTGTACAACGATAGATGATCTTTGCTCTTCCCACTGAAAGCTCTGCACCAAAGCATTGAATTTTATCCAACACTGGGGCAAAAAACAGAGTTGAAATGGGGCACCACTGTCCTGTGCCTCTCTCAAAACTACAATAATTCTAACTTTGGCCCTAGGGTTGTTGTAAAGGGACCTTGATACAGTATATGAAGCGAGGGCCAAAATTAATTTGATGCAAGACATTGTGCAGAAAAATACAGTGAAGGGATTCAAACGCCTTGCCAAAGTCTAGAAGTCTTAATGCACTAGGGGGAGAGAATTCTGGTAGCCAGCACAAGGCCATCTCAACCCTTCTGAAGCAGTGTTTTGTGCTCCAATGCAGCATACAAACTTTCTGGGTAGCAAATAACTAACTTTGACTAGACTATTTGCTAGGACTCTGGCTAAGATTTTTGTATCTGCATTAATAAGTGAAACAGAACAGTAAGATGTATGTTCCTATTGGTGTCTGGCAGGCTACAACAGAACCAAGATCACAGCTATCTTGAGTTCTTCAGGTATAGCCTCAGTGTGTACAACCTCATTGAACATTTCCAATGGCTGTAGCATAAGGAGGGAAGTAAAATGCTTAGAATAGTACATTGTGAGGTAGTTTTCCCTGTCTTAATGTCAGAAATGGCTTAAGAGATCTGTTCTGTACAAAAAGGGAGCTGTAATGTGCTACACTGTGCATTGTTCAGCAACTGAAACAACCTCAAGTCTCATTTCAAGGGTGATTCAGCTTCTGTAAGTGACATTGGGCAGGCCTTATATAGAATGCAGTAATAATTTGCAAATGCCAAGGAAACAGCTGAAGAAAAACAGGATGGGTATGAGGGAGAGTGGATATGAAGCGGAGGGTGTAACCTCAGTAAATGATCTGCAGCACCCATGGTTAGGAAGTTAAAGCACACCAGTCTGGCAGGAAAAAGAATAATTCTGCCCCCTACCAGTCCTGTAGGACTATGGTAGGGGGTAAGTGGATTGGCTGCAACTGTGGCAGGGTAGAATGAAGAAGATGACTACTGTCACTGGTGGTGTTGACAGCTCCTCCGACCACCACGTCCTCTTGAGCCACAAACTGGCAGAGTTGGCCTTTGTAAGGCTTGCAAAGGCGGCCTTTGGTGACAGAAAATCCTGTGCTATTCAGGTGTGATGCCTGATCACAACACTGATGCCCGTGGTGTGGTCCACACAGTCTGACAAGTCCATGCTGTCCCCCAAGACATATTTTGCTGAGACCTGCCTCTTTTAGATTGTCTTATTACTGCACTAGTCCGGTATGGCTGGCAGAATCTTCCTGCCCATAACCTTGAGTGCATGTGTATAGATTCCCAGCAGCCGGTCAGAGTTCAGGAGCTTCTGTCCTAAGCTAGCAGAAAAAAACGATCCTCTTTTCAAAACCATCAATAGCGTTTGATTCCTTATCTGGTGAAGCAGTAGGGAATGCATGTGATTCATTGGCTCATCTTGCTGTTAGAAGCTTGAACTACCAAGCTTGAACTACCAAGTTCACGGAAGTCAAGTGCAGAGTCAAAAAGGCCAGCTCATAAGGGGTAGGCCTGTGACACTTTGCTACAGGATGACTTCCTGGGGGAGGTGAACACACTTCAGAACAAGTTCTCATCAAGGTTTCCATCAGGGCCTCGTTAAAAGGCAGTAAGGACTATGAGCAAGCATGCCCAGGCTACTGGGTTCCAGTTAGTAGGTCTGCCATAGTCTAAGTAGTAGATTGCTGTAGGTCCAACACTAGTACTGTCCCGTAGGCTACTACTGCTAAAGAAGCACTCTCCTCAGTTGGGAGCCCAATTCTGTTTCTGGTGTGTTATCTAGTTTGCTGGCATCATGTAGATCTAAATACAAGCGAACATCAGTGTAATGAAGGAAGAGCAAATTGTAAGCCTTGTCGAATTATTTTGGAGACCTTGCGATATATCTGAAGAGTACTAGCCTACAATAGTACTTGTGTCAAGGGAGGGTCTGGGGTTTAGCCAAAGATGTCAGAGGCACCTTGGTAATTTCTTGCCAGCACATACTCCTGGTGTGTGGTTGAAAACAGGCTTCAGAATCAGATCCAGTGTGAGCATTGCTCAAGTTGGGCTGACACCAGGGCAGTTGCAACCAACAAATCTTTACGTGGAGAACTGAAGGCATGCACCACTGCCAGGGGAGTCGGATGCAGGCCCAATGGGTTCAGCTGACACTGAAGTCATGCCCTCTGGTGGAGGCACAGCTAGTATCCAGGGGTTTTCTGGGCCCCAAAGGCACTCCAGCATGGTCTCCCTAAAGATCTGTCTGCTGCAGAGTCAAAGATGGCCCATGGAACAGATAGGTCTGGACCAACCTTGGAAAAGGCTCGGAGTCGGATGATGGCACCGGAGTCTGGTCTTTGGCATGCAAACTGCATGACTTCTCACCAGAGTGGGAGTGGTAAGACAGTCCCGCTTGCACTTGTGGCAAAACTTGTTCCTCAACTTTGTCTTTGACTTACTGGAATGCAGTAACCTTAAGTGGGACAGGGATCTAGAATGGAAAAGGGCCTGCAACTTGCAGGGTGTCTGTTGTTTTGAGCAAGACCAACCTCACTTTTTGTGTTCAGCAACTTATAAAACCATATAGTTTCACTTCCCACCTTTGGGTGCATCAGGGTGGATTTGTCGTAGGACTTTGATCATGCCTAGACACTGGAAAACACAGGCAAACATTGCGTAGGACCATGACTGACGTATGTTTCCTGCAGTTGTGGCACAGTTTGAACCTTGTGTTTTAGGGGAGTGAAGAGGACACTGTATTAGCACCCTGTCTTTTTGCTGAACATTCAATTTTGGCATCAGGGAAAACAGACAAAAGTTGGGAAGGGAGCTCCGGATCCGTGTCCTATGATTTGGAAATAAAGCAGAGCCTAAATATGGCTCTGTGCAGTCACTTCTGGTGGCAGAGTGAGGACAGTGATGAGTCCAGTGGTGCCACCTGCCAACACACAGGAGCAATTGCTATAAAAAAAACTTCCAGTTCCAATCAGGCACCTGAGGAATTTCAAAGGGTGAGGAAATTCAAATGGTGAGGAATTTGCAGTTATATGTATCCAGCATAAACAATCAGTGGAACTGGATGAAGATAATTCCAGCAGATCACTTTGACGTACTTGAAATATAGCAGGTTCAGGATGGAGTCCCTTCAGTGGTCACCCCCTCATATCACCATCAAGCAAAATGTTAACTTCCTGCATCAGTTGGCCAGGTGCTTGAAGAGTTCATTATTCTTCGTCCGTCTGTTCGGTTGCTTCCTAGTGTACTGTATGTTCCTTGGTTTAGCATTCTATGTATTCACTTGCATCTCTGAGGGAAGATGCTGAGATGACCTTGGTGTGGGATTCTTTTTTTCTGCCAAAGAGGCTGTAGCATCATCCAGTGATGGAAAGAAGAGGGATTTGTTTTTGAAAATTACTTTTAGTTAGCTGGAAATAAAAACCATAGATGCTATACTTCTGGCTCTCAGGTTTGTTTGACACTTTCCAAACACTTCTTTTGATGTTGAACCAGGCAAGTGTATTCAGGGACGAACATGATGTGGCTAGAATCAAATTGTACTTGGTCAAAAGTATGGACAGTTTTGAAGATTTTATAATCTTGACAGTCATTTGGAAGGGCTGAGAGAGGACACTTCTGTATCAGAGCCCGGAGAGCTCGCTCTATGAGTAAGCATGGCAATAGTTTGCCAAACGACATCCATAAATGTATCAAGTCCTCAAGAAATTGTTAAGTTTGTGTGCCTTCAGTCTCTCGCTAATTCCAACAAAAGGAAGAAGGTTTCCTCTGTCCACACGACTGTCTATCTAACACTCCTCCAGCATTTTTCAAGACTGAAGAGAAGTGTGTCACTGAGGCTTTCAGTTACGTTACTCAGTCCTCTAACTATGAGTTGTCCCCTTCTACCTTAGTCGTACTTATCTACAATACTGTGTAAGTTCTGCCTATAAAGAGGATCACCCATCCCAACTTCACCAATTATCGCTTCTAATGATGTCTGAGATGTCTGGATAGCTTATAGAATCATTTCTGTTAAGGAGGATAGGTTGTTTATGCCAATTCCACTAATGATTTATCCTTTAGGGGCACATTATCTCTAACAATTTTACCTAGACTTGTGCTATCCCACGGCAGAAAGGAATTCACTTGAGAAGGGGGTGCTGTCGAAGTGGGTGTCAGCTGTGGGGTGGTATCGCAGTGGATACCGCCCTCCCACTTGCATACCCCAACAAAGGTGAAACAGCAGTGAGACAGTGCTCTGTGCCCGCATTCGACCTTTAGTCATGCAACTCGTTTTGGGATTATGTTACATCATCTATAGTTATATAGTGCACCATCTCCCATGAGGGTATTCTGGTACCAACAAGGACACAGGGTGTAACGATACCCTGGTACCAACAGGGGTAAAGGGTGTAACACTTCTTTGTATCAATGTCAAACAGAGGGGAGGATGAGTATAAAGATGAGTCCCAATACCTCAAATTGTTTCAGTCACAGATTTTTGTGGCTGAATCCACCGCAATCTGGGTCCCTCTCCATATGCTTGCTCCCATGTGCTGGGCCACCACTCGTCAAGCCCCCAAACTTCATCTGGTGATGACCTGCCACTACCAAGAAGTCAGGGTCAAAGGAAAAAGCCCACTAATTGTCAGTCCCCACAGTACTCCAAGTCAAACACCTCCAACTTTAGTATGAAAGGGGCAAGTGGAAAAATAGGGAAGAAACTCCAGTGTTTTAAGGGGACAGTGCACCACTTATGCTGGGTCATAGCCCCTCGCCATACCATTATGCCTCAACAGGCTGTCAGGCCTCTAATAGGGGCATCAGCTGCTTCTAAATGATCACGGATTCCCTCTCTACTACCACCTGCCCGATCAGGTCACTGGAGAAGTAACAATGTTCACAGATCAGGGCTGTACCAGGTCTCCATTATCCATGGCTACAGCTCAGATCAGTGGAATGTGCGGAGTGGTTCACTAACGGAGATGGAGGTCTGCCAGCCATGCTGAAGGCATCCATGAACTTCATAGGGGTCTCTCTCCAGTGCTGCTGTCAATGTTCTGGCTCTGCGTCTTCTGCTGCCCCACTCTCCCTGTTGCTATGAGTCAGCTGATTCTCTTGTGGAGCTGCCAAACCTGGATTCCCATGTTCTACCTACTGGCCCATGTTGAGCACCGCAGGTGCTATCATCTTTTACCATCATCTGCCTTCTAGTGCTGCCTCCCTAGTTTCAAGCTGCTGGACCTTGTTCATCCAGGCGCCTACCCATGAGCCAATGCAATGTCTCTCTGCTACCCCAATCAGGCCTTCATACCGGGGCAGAGCTTGGTGGTGGGCTTCTTTGTGCCTGTGCTCAGCCCACCACTGACCCATGGCCAGTCTAACAACATGATCCACTCCAAGAACATTAACAGCCGATGGACATCCATCATGGGGAAGCTGAGTTTGCGGCCATTTGTAAAAAGGTTTTGGAAGTTATTTTGAACTTCACTGGACTGACTACTAACAGGAATTTACCCAGATATTTAAGTGCTAGCCGGAGGATTAGGCAAACATGTCCTCTATCTTGTCCAACAGGCTAAGCCATCCAGGACGTCTCAATTTCGATTCCTGCATTAACATGAACTCAGTGAAAGAAGTTTATTACACTCATATGAGCTTTACTTAACATTTCTGAAAATGTTTACCATCTTTAAAAAGAAGCAAAACAACGTTCCCTCTAGCATTATTCAGTAACAGGAGTGAAATAATAACTATGGCGAAATAGGAGCCCAGTGTGCAACATGTAATCCTCTGACTGAATTCAGTTATCCAAGTTTGTAGGTGGTCTGTTCCTTGACAAGACAGTTTGTAGTTTAAATAGTTTAGTGTGTACAACCATCCCAGTTAAAAAAGAGGCTAAACCCAGCAGTTGTAAGGCAGACAGAAGAGGTACAACAAATAATGTTTTGATAAAATGAGAAGTTTGTAGAATTATTTCAGTGTGTAACAATCTTTGCGTACAATGTGTCAATGTTTCAACCTTCGTACATTATATTTTGGGAGCTTCCTCAGGACAGCGATAATTTGCCGTATTGTAGAAACTGTTAGTATATATGGGGCAAGGATGAGTCCTGAACTACAGTAAAAAGTAAAGTATCAAGGAAACTTAGGTTTAATAAACTAGGCACTGATCACAGTGCTCTAAATGAATGAGCCATGTAGGCGAGGAAGCATATTCCATGCAGTTCCACAGCATCCAGTGCTATGCTGGTCCATGCATGAGCACATATATATGCTACGAACCGAAACATAAAAGTTATATTTTATGTTTTTGAAAAGAACGGTATTTGGGTGCTGACTGGATCACGCAGTATTTCTCCTGCATCCTACTCACAACAGACATCCAAATATGAATACAGTTATAGAAGACATTTATTCATAGAAACCAATTAGATCATGTTGTAACACAATATAATCCATTGTTTGTTTAAACTAATTGCATTACTCACTGTTCCAGATGTGGATTAGAGACACTTAGAAGTAAACATACAGCACATAGACTTGAACTAAATAAGAATAAATGACTCTTGGGGAAAGACAGGCTAATGCCAGCTTACACCCCAGGGCCAAACAATGTGTTTTGCAGATGGACCGGAGAAAACATACAGTGGCAAACAAATCATTAGTCTCTCCTCAGCTTTCATCTAACCAAAATCTTATCAACAATTCGACATATCTCTGAATAATAGTGGTAGAGATTACGTAGGGATTAGAGAGCCCATCAATTCAGTTTCCTTTCCAAACAAAAAAACAAAATGAGTGTGAAAGCATGCAGTCAAACGAATACACAATGATTACATGACTTTAAAGGCATGCCATAACTGTAAAGGGCAAACCTATAAAATAAATTTAGCCCATAAGGAAGCAAGCACACACGTATCATTCATCAGATCCACAACTCAACTAAGAGAGAGCCTACCTTACTGCTAAACTTCTTTGTGACGCTGTTAATTCTTCATCTTTTCTGAACATTCCTTAACAAAGATAAAAATGCCATAAATAAAACTAGATGATAAAGCTCGATTACGAACACATTTTAAGGCGGTTTTCATTTTTAATTATACTTGGTGACTGCTTAGCATACAGAAACCTGACCAAAGTCAAATGAACTAGCAGCCCGTGGGGCTGGATAATCTTATACAAAAACAAAGAAAACAAATGACATGATTATTCGAAAGGAAGTGGCGATCAACTCGCCACCCAAAAATGACATTGTAAGTTCAGTGACATAACCAATGGAAAGTCATGACAAAGTATTACACCGAAAACAAAAGTGATGCAAAAAAAGGTTATACCAACAAAACATCAATAGCACACTATATACTTAATCTGTCTAGCAACAAAACATACCCTTTTCCTTCTAAATTTGTATTATCATTCGTTCTCAGTTGCTGACAAATGTATATTACAGCACTTGTCTGCACTGCCTCAACAAAAACAAAATAATCACAATATTTCTCTATAAATACAGTTTTCAGATGCTCAACATATTACTAACACTTTTTAATTTACGCATAACTGAAGTTAAAAATACACATAGCGTATGACTTACAAAATTGAAAAGGAAGGAAATTTAAACAGTCACATACGCATTTTGATCTCCTTGCTTCACAGCATTAAAACAAAATGATAGTGGTCGTAGGAAAGACGTTTTAAATGAAACACAGCAGTGTTCATTGGTTCCCCTGCTGATGGCGGGAAGATTGCTTGGATGTCGGAAGGGCCAATACAGTTTCACTGTTCAAGCTAATAAAAACTGAGTGCAATTAAATTAGGTCATAGTTATTGTACAGCTCCTAGAAATGCCAATATGCTATTCAACGCTCTGTGAAATTAATACCATCTAATCAAATTTACTGACATCCAGAATCAGGCAGGCAATCAAGCAGAGGGAATATTTCCAAAAGAATAAACTTATCACTGCTAAAAGAGATCCCAGTATTTCATCATTTTATCAAGGGTGCTCTGAAGTAGTGTACTAGAAGCACGCAGTGTCTAAGACATCATCTTTAAATCAGAAAAAATAATAAACAAAGCAAAAAGAAACACCCTTACCCAAAATTTTGACCCCAAGCTCCATTACCTTAAGTATACTATGACAATTTGGGTATATTCAGGTGCTCAGTGGTTCTAGGTTCCCAATGAGGACTCTTGGAACCCATATCGATAATTTTATTTATTGAAGTCAAAGTGAACAAAATACCAGGCCGTTTGTGACCAGCAGGATTCGAATAGCCTTTGAACACATCTGTTTGCATTATCATTAGATTGAGAGGAAGACATGATTCAGACTTTGAATGTTCTTTCTCAAACTATTTTTCCTACCAACTTACCCACATTCTCTAATACCCTGTGTATTACAGAACATGATAATGCAAATCCTCTCCACATGATGTCAAATCATAAAAATCCTTGGTGAATAGTGGGTTCGACTACAGAAGAATTATTTAGCTGAGTGAAAATATTCAGATCCTTTTCTCATAATATGAGAGAGACAGGTGTGTTACGAAGGCTATTCGAATCCTGCTATTCACAAACGCCTGGAATTCTGGATATCTGGGCAAGTTTCTAGTCTAGAAGATCTTATTTTAGATTCATCTTAACATCATCATTTCCGAGTAAGGATATAAGGATGATCTACTTTTCCTGTGCAAAAGTGGCAATTGCTCTAAGCCAAATGGAAAATCTGCAGACTTTAACAATTTTTTGTTATTCTCTGACAAATGTCTGTCTAATGTGTCTACTTAAAAATCCTACATGAGAGAAAGATGCACTTTCTTCTCCGAGCATCTTAGCTGAACTGAAATCAGTATTATGCAGTCAATATGGTGCAGCTTTGATTTCGATCTTCGGATTGATAATTATATTAAACCATAGGTTTTTAACAGAGCCTAAAATAATACTCAGTCTGTATTCTTTATAGATCGAGGTGTGTTAACTGCCCTATAACGGATGTGAACATTCTCCTTCACCACAAAACAAAGTCGTATCTCTTGACTTTCAGACATAGTATTGTAAATTCCTGCTAGTGCCAGACAATCATGTTTTTCTTTCAAACCTAGGAGGAAAAAATATTTACACCTTATTGTTGTGTCATGTTCGCAAAACATAAATGCAAATGGAATTAAGCTAATATGGTTGTCATTATGGACGAGTGAACAGCCTCAGTACTTGATGCATTTCATACCAGCATCCCTTCAATCCAAAATAAATCTAAACTAATTATCATTTGCAAATATGACAAGTCGCTCCACGCTAACTTTAGTGTCTATTTCCGTGTTACATTTAAAAGGGTTCTGTTTAGACGCTCATGTGACTCTTATCACTGTAAATGTGCATTAACCTTACCAAACATTTTGGTAAATATCTTTTTTTTTTTTAAATAAATAAAAATCTCCTTTTTTAGAATGCTCTATCTTCTGTTCATCCTTGGAGGATTGGAGCTTCCCATAAAAACGTTTGCAGCAGAGCACGAAAAATAAATCCTTTAATTTTTATCATATGTGTATCATTTATATATCTATGCATTTTTATACATATTAAAATGACGTGGTCCCTTCAGTATAACTGGTCGTGCTCCTTTGTTTTCTTGGCAACTTAACGTGGTAGTATTGCAACCTCTTATTTTGTAAATACATTTATCACAATTATGTATTTTGATCTTTTCTTCCGTCCCTGAAGTTCTAGAGAATATGTCACTTATCTACAATCAGATTGCTATGTCCCTTTTCACAATCAATAATGCTATTCCTATCGATAAGTCTGACATGTTGTGACCCACTGATCTAACCAGACTCCAAACAACACCTCCTTGGGATCCAGTTAGAATGGCCAACCAACTACAGCGGCAATTACATCTGAAAAAGCCTGTATTTTAAGGTAGTCTCATATTATATGTAGATGTTTGCCCATGCTTCTCCAGCACCAGAGAGATCAGCCAACCCTGTTCTCCTCCTTTCCTAGAATAATATAATTTATTCAATAAGGCAGTGTCTAGAGATGCTAGTTACATATCTAGTTAACATCAGTATTTCATCAAGTCTTCCTCACTCAGCTCTGCTGTGCCCCACTCCCATCTTGCTTTAAATGTACCAAGTAATTTGGTAGTGAAGAATAAGACTGCATTATGTGGGGGGGTGGGGTGGCTTGGCGCCAATGGAGTAGGGAGCAGAGGCAGAGAGCTCTGGTGCCGGAATACCCCATCCAGGCCCATCCTGATGTTTTAGAACCGGAGTGACGGCAGTTCTTACCCCCTCAATGGAGCGAGGGGGTGCCGAGAACTGAAATGGGAGAGCTGGAGGCCCTGAATTTTACTACAGCCGGCCGAACCCAGAGAGCAGGGCCGGACGCGGTGGTAAACAAAATGGCGGGCGGGGCCTGAATTGGATGGCGGGGACCAGGCAGGGGCCTGCTCCGATGGAGAGAGCACAAGAGCGGTGCGGAGTGCAGCCGAAGGTGACAGTATGGCCCCTATCGGGAACCAGATGAGCATAGGGAGAAGCATGCCAGGCCCATGTGAGAGGAGGCAAGCGGACCCAGCCTTGGGAAGCATTCAGAACGTCCTTGGGCTGTGGCAACGACCCTAACCCTTTTGGTGCCAGCGTCGAGATAAGGATCCCGAACGGTGAGTGGGGGGCAGGGGAGGAGGGGCTGGTGGTCAGCAGCGACCCCTCCACCCAGACTTGCCTTGAGGCCTTGAGAGCGATGGTGGCAGCTGGCAACTAGAGCAATGATTGAAGGCATTGCGGTGCTTAACACCAAAAACGCTGATTGACTACTCTGGCAACAACAGCGGTGAGCTGGTCTGCGAAGCGGGTGAAAGGCGGAGGGGGAGGGGCCAAAAAACTACTGCCGTCCGACTGGCCCTCCCTAAATGTCCAGAGGCCCATTAGCTGGGAAGCCCCAGAGGTGGATGAGGAGCCTGCCGGATAATGGAGAGACCGCTGCCATGAACTTATACCAATGAGCACTGGCACATGAGACGGCGCTGCACCAGAATGAGCAGGAGCCTCTAAAGTCTGTGCTTAATTGAGTGCCAATGGGGGACTTCAGGGCTATCCTGTGAATGACAGGCGAAAGTGGCCAACATCGGCATGCAGATCTCTGATCCAAACTTGTGGGCGCACGAGGAGTGGGGCCCGAGGGAGAAGAGCTACTGAGAGAGACGCCCCTCCTTGCTGCCTCCAGCCCTGCCCTGCACAGGGATATTTCCTGCACCCGCCGATAGTCATGGGGAAACCAAGTAAGAAAAAGGACACGACTGGGGATAACATGCCCCAGGCAGGACGCCCCAAGACACTGAATACAGGAACGGAAAAAGTAGCCCCCACGGAGGGTCTGATTGCAAACCTGTCTCTGGGTGACATACTGCAGGCCATCACTGCCTCCAGAGAGGCCCTGGAGTTCAAGATAGACAACAGATTTGGGCCTGTTGCGTGAAGATCACAATGGTGGAGCGAGATGTCAGTGACATTAGGCCGTTCCTCTCTGCAGCGGGGGTCCGACTAACTACCTTGGAACAGCAAGTGAAGGCCCTCGCGGTCTACGTCAAAGACGCTGAGAATATATCTCATCTGAACAATATCATGATAGTTGGACTGCCTGAAAAAGTTGAGTGCAATGACATGACTTCATATCTAGAGAACTGGATCCGCACAGAGGTGGCACCAGTGGGCCTATCCCCTTTCTATGCCTTTTAGAGAGCTCTGGCAGTAACGACCAGACCACTACCTCCAGAGGCCCCCGTGACCAGTAGTGGCCAGACTGCTACACTACAATGATCGAGGCCATATTCTCGGGCGGCCCGGAGGCAGGGGGAGATGAAGGTAGAGAACATTGTGGTCCACATCTTCCTGGTCTTCTCACGAGCTGTACAAAAACATCGGGCCACTTTCTTGAAGGTAAAGAAGCAACTGCGATCACTGAACATCCCATATGCTATGCTCTTCGCAGCCACCCTGAGAGTGGTGGAGGGACGGAGAACACACTTCTTCCAGACCCCGCAGGAGACAAAAGAATGGCTGGATAGACAACCAGGGGCAGACAATAACCAGACACACTGGGGGAACCGACCTCAGAGTCGTCACAGACGGTCGAGGGGACCCTGCTGTAGCGGGGGAGGTGAGGTGAGAGAGGCTGAGAGCTACCACAGCCGTAGCATCCTCGAGTGGAGGCAAGACCAGTTCCAGGTCTGCACCGACAGAGGAAGATGTGCAAAGCTAGGAGTCAAATGGGGAATCTGGAGCCTCGATGGTACCAAGCATGGAACTACCAATAGTAACACCCAGGACCTCGGAGGATTTCATATGAGGCCCCTAAATGCAGCCGAGGCGAGGACTGCGAAGGCCGCCACATGGTGCCTAAGGGAGGACAAGAGAAACGGTTCTGAGAACACCTGAGACTGGATGGGGTGAGACCTGGTACTAACAGCCCTGCACCGCTTTGGCCCTAGCTGCGCACACCTCACAAGAGAGTTCTTTGACTAAATACTAGTTTGGATGGGGGTTGTTTTTTCACCTATCCTCGGGCATGGGAATTGGAAAGTTGTTGGGCTGATGTGTTAAGGGAATGCTCCCCCTGCACTCCTAGAGGTGTAAACCTGGCGAGTGAAGCTTGGCCGACACGAACTGCCTACGGCAAGGGAATGCTTAGCAAGAATTATATAACAAGCGAACCAGATTGGGGCACCACAGAACTATAAGATTGTATCCTGGAATATTAGGGGCAGGCACAATATGGCTAAGCAGTACAAAGTGTTCTCCTATTTACAGAGAAGAGGGACTCACACAGCAATGTTGCAGGAAACACACATGACTGCTTCAGAGGGAGTGGGTCTGCAGAAGAGGTGGAGGGGCCAGGTGCACTACACATCCTACTCTGCTTATGCTCGGGCAACTCTCATATGGATTCGGGTGGGAGTCCCCTACCAAAAAACAGGGACACTCATTGACAACAATGGCCGCTATGTAGTGGTCACTGGCCATCTAGAGGGAAGGGATATAGCACTCATCAGTATATACGCACCGAATATTGAACATGGAGCATTTTTGGGGCACCTCTCGGGGGCACTGGCCCCTCACTTAATGTATGCGGTATTGATGGGAGGGGATTTCAACTGTGCAGCCAATCCTGACATAAATAGATCCCATCCCCCGCTTGGGAGCTCCCCAGTTTGTAGAATAGCTGATGCGTTTCGAGCATGGCAGACAGGGTGGGGTTTGGTGGACTTGTGGCGATACCTTTACCCACACACCAGAGACTACTCCTGCTTTTCCAGTATGCATGACTTACACATCTGTCTAGACACGTTTCTATGCATCCATGGCCAAGTTCGAGAAGTGGAGTACCTGGGGAGGACGATATCGGATCACAATCCCGTTCTTCTCCACCTGTCCTGGAAGAGAACCAAGCCACGAATACCGACTTGGCACCTGAAGACAGAATCACTAGAAGACCCAGTCTACCGGGTGCAGGTAGGGGGACACAGACGATAGTTTGCAGAAAATGAGGTCACCGCTTCTTCTCCCCAGATCTTATGGGATGCATTTAAAGTAGTGATACAAGGGAATTGTATAGCTGAATTGATAGGAATCTGGAAGACACTAGTAGAGGAGGTTATGGCTGCGAGAGTACGTTATGAACACCAGAAAAACAGCAGCCAGGTCACCCTGAGTTGCAAAGGGAGGTGAGCGGGCTAGGGAGAAAGTAGCAGCGCACACTGAAAGGCTTTGTTGCTTTGACTATAAAAACTATATGGTAAGAGCGCATGCTAAAAGGGACAAAACAGGCACATTCCTGGCATAGCTGGCTAATCCCTCAAAAAGGGGGACCCCCATTATGAAAATTAATACCTCACCATGGCAGAGGTTATTCCGACAGGAAGAGATCAACCAACATTTTCTTAGCTACTACATCTCTCTATACACCAGCATCACGCAAAGTAGAAAGGCTGACATACGGGCTTTCCTGGAACATTGCTACGCCGGAGCCTTACTGGGGAAGAATAAGAAGCATTAGAAGGGGACACCGAAGAGACAGAAATCCGAGAGGCCATCAAAGGCCTTGCAAGAGGGAAAACCCGGGGCTCAGACAGACTCCTCACAGAATTTTATGCCACGTACATTGATGATCCGGCCCCTAAACATTTGATGCTGTGCAAAGCGACGAGGGATCAGGGGCACCTAACAGACACAACTAGGGAAGCGTTGATAGTCCCACTATTGAAACCTGGCAAACCGTCGCATGATAGTAGGGCCTACAGGCCCCTATCCATGCTCAACACGGACTATAGAATTCTCAGTCGAATCCCTGCGACAAGCCTGTTACCCCTTATGACTTGATTATCCATATAGACCAAGCAGGGTTTATCCCCACATGTAACACAGCCCAGAATATCCGCCGAGTTATCAACCTTTTAGATGCAGACATTCTAGAAAGAATAACTGCTGTTGTATTTGCCGTTGACACAGAGAAGGCATTTGACAGCTTGGAATGGAGCTATCTATATGTGGTCCTAGAAAGCATGGGGCTGGGGGTGGGATTTATTAGATGGACACAGTTGCTGTACACAGATCCCAAAGCCTGCATGCAAACTGTAACCACAATATCGGAATTATATAGCGTGGAGAGGGGCACACGACAAGGGTGTCATCTCTCGCCCTTGCTATTTGCGCTGGCAGTGTAACCACTGGCCGCCCAAGCACGGACAGCTCTTTGGTATCAGGGATTACAGAACGCTGATACCTCTCACTGTATAGCGCCATATGCACATGATCTGCTTATGTTCCTATGAGATACAGCGTCTGATCTAAGGGGGCCCAGGTGCTCCTAGAACAATTTGGCATGATATCAGGGCTACGGGTGAATTTGAAAAATCACAACTCTACCCACTATCAGGCAGACCGTGACCCACCGGAGGGCTTAGGACATGTTTCCTGGGAGCCTAGATGCATGACCTACCTGGGAGTCAAAGTCTATCACACCAGGGCTGATCTGTTAGAGGGTAACATAGGCAATGCCACTAGAGTGCTGAAAACTAGTGTGGAATTTTGGAAGACACTTCCTTTGTCGGTGGCGGGGAGACTAGCACTCCTCAAAATGGTGGCTCGGCTGAGACTCTTATTCTATTTTGCGGGCCTGCCACTATGGATACCTGCTGTGGTTTTTAGGGAGTTAGATTCCTTTGTCACTGTGTTCATTTGGGGGACTGGGAGACGCTGAGTGGCCCTCACCACAATGAAAAGACCTAGAGGGGAGGGGCTGACAGTCCCGGACTACGAATTGTACTATCTGGCGGCCCAACTACAATGGCTGACCCATTTGATAGCAGGGCGTTGATTGGGAACTGGTGGTTTGGCTTCAACGGTCCCATGTCTTCCTCAATTGGTGGGAACGCTATTAAGGCTCACCGGACCCACCCACTTAGACACCTCAGAGGTCGGCGTCATACGCAAATGCTGGAAGAGATGTCTCCAAAAAACTGACACGGGTACACCTTACTCACCTGACATGCCATGGCTGATATGGGTGCCCCATTGGGGAGATTGGGGGGGCATCACATTCCGGCAGGAATATGATCTCCCACAAGGTCACCTTTTGTTATATTGTGTGGTCACCCTCGCTATCCATGGGCCGAATAGAACCGAGTCCCGATGGAGTCAGCAACTACATAATAACCTGGGAAGGTACCTACAAGGCAGTAACCTGCTTATAAGGGGCAATCCCAACAGGAGCATTACGCCCCCTGGAGAATCTTCAAATTAAGTGGGAGACAGAGTTGGGGATACCGATACCGGAGAAGTCCTTAGGGCAGATATTAGACAGAGTGCCAAAGGTATCGAGAAACGCCTGATTTAAACTAATACATTTAAGCAGCCGCAGAATTCAAACACATGCTATTGACCTGTACAAACCTAACCACCTATTGGTGTGGGGTAACAACCCACATGGAGGAAGTCCTAGACCAAGATATCCCTGGCACGCCTGGACATTGTCTCCTTCACTGGTTAAACCACATTCCCAAGAATAAGGCCACTAGCGGATTACAGAACCTTGCGCATAAACTGGCAAAGAGGGAAATAACAAAGAACTGGAAATGTCCTGCTGGCCCTGGGCTTATTAGTTGGAAGAGGGAATTGGAAAGGTGGGCGGAATATGAGAGTTTAGTTTTAAAACAAGAGGCTAGGCAGGGCAGAGGTTCACAGGAACTAGCACAAACTTGGGAGCAATTGGTGGAGGCCCTGAAAGATAAGGATCGGCTATCCCTCAATGAACCCGCAGAGACCTCAGCAGCAGCCACCCGCCAGTAGTAGACACCTCCCCGAAGAAAGTAATGAACTGTCTATTAGGAAAACTGGTTCAGTAAGACTATCAACCTAGTATTCACCTAGAACATCTGTACATGCATACACGCACATATACAGAACGCACACAACAAGATACAGCTCAAGCAAGGGATGGTGGTGCAGGGTTAGGGGAGGAAGGAAGGAAGGGGGGAATTCCGTGGAAAATGTTCAGAAGCAGTTTGTGTTTGTCTGTTATAATAAAATTGCCAATAAAATCTGTTTAAAAAAAAAGATTACATTATTTTTTTACGGAAAACCCAGGATTGCGCTTGTAACTGAAGCACAAACACTAAAGAGCAGAGTTGCCCGAAAGGTGACCAGCACTCTTACTCTTCCTGAGTTGAATACTTTTTCTGAATATCATCTACTATAATATAGGGGTTCTCAATTCATCTACAGCTACTGCATTATATGGAATTTGTATGTCATTTCCCTGTGGCATGAAGCCATTTTGTCAGAATGGATTCAACCTCATTCACAAGATTGTTTTCTAGGACCCTAGCTTGTATTTTTGGTGCTCTGTTTATGAGAGAAACTGGCTTATAAAAAGTCCATTCCTATGACAGTTTCCCTTGCATATGTATCATAACAATATTTTCTGGTCTCAAAACAGAGAAAAGTGTCCTTTCATGTCACTCTAGAAACATACATAGCTACTGACTATTATTTTTCAATATTTTTTTCTAATACGCAGCCCTGAATCTACTGGACCCTGTTAGCCTGAGCTGTAACTTCTCTATAATTGTCTCCACTCCTGTTTATTAAACTGTAGCCTAAAGCCTTTCAATACGGGCCATCAACAAGGTATGTCTCCTATAAAGCCCATCCATTCATCACTGGCATTCTCTCTCTCATTCAATATTACAGGTTTTTTCTATCATAGTTAGCAAAAGCTACCCCAATTGCAGTGGCACTGGAAATGTCCTTTGTGGTCCTCTATACCTACCGCATTTCTCACTTTAGACCTTCTTCTTAAATGGAAAGCCAGGTCAGCTTTCTGACTACCTTGTCACTTGGTCTGTAGATCTGTCTTTTACAACACCAGCCAAGAGTTTTAGCATTGCCGACATTTAGGACTGAATATTCTTCTATTAATACCATGAGGTGGTTTTTAGTTTGGTCCAGAGGATATTTCACCTCTAACCGAATCAAGTTCAACTCTAGCTGATTCAGCTCAATTTTTTAGTATTTCTCTTGTTTTTAAAAACATACGGAAATTACTACACATGTCCAGCATACTGGGACCACACATTCAAATGAGAGTGTAGAGTTCTCAATTTGCTCATGAGATCCATGAATCTGACTACTTATGGATATAGCAGGTGAACAGCATTTAAATGCCAGGCTCCATGTAGGCTACCACCTCCTCTGTCCTAGGCAAAGTAATTCAGGAAATGACCTCTTTTATACTAGGTAGACAGAAGTATGTGTTTAAACTCTGAGTATCGGTTAAGGGAATAAGTATTAGTCAAGCTTGGGGAAGAACAAAGACATTCCTGAATACAATGAGAATTTTCGGCCTCTAGATTTCTGCCACTAATTGAAGAGGTTGTGAAAATTCCCTCAGCGTGGTAACATTTGATATTACATTTTAATATTTTGAATGTTGTTTCACACCAACATGTATTTGGCTAAAGGACTTTCACACCCTCTCACATGTTGCACTTCAGCCTGTTGTCCTGCCTGAATGTTTTCTGTTGCTTCTCCCAAGTAAAAAGTGTGTTAATTGTTTCCCAATGAAACAGCCACCCCACTTTTGCTCAGCAAATGCATGTCATTGACCTCCTTTTATGGAATATTCTACCATTGATACTGTAATTTCTTCCTAATGATGACTCCCAGCATGGTTTCCATGTTCTGTCAGCTTTTGCAGGCTGCTGATGCACTCCATGGTAGACCAAAAATGACAGACTGCCTCTTTTAGCATTTCGCTTCTATGATGTCTGTGCTGCCTGTTATGGGAAATGTGAACTATGAAAACATGGCACAGCATTAGACAACAGCAGAGAGTGTCACACAGCTACGCGTGGTTAAAAAAAACAAAAAACAGTGCAGGCCACAAACCTGTGCTCAAGAGAAAAAGGTAAAGAGTTCACGTGAATGTAAAGTGCATGATTTACAAGATCGTAGTTAAAGGAAAACCTGTGCATGGCAAGCCTGAAAGAATTTATGGCCCTAGCACAGAGACACATATTCTGTTATCCTAATTAAACAAGAATATGATTGAAGGTGATTGAAGAATAGGAGCAGGACACGGATTTAGCCAAAAGGTACACAACATCTGTTAAAGGGTTTTGGGTGCAGAATGATAAAGCACATATACAAATATATGTGTATTTAGGCATGAAGAATGGTTAGTTTGTTAAGCATTGTTAGACCTGCAACAAAGGATGTGTGGTAATTTAGGTTAAAGTTTAGGGCTAAAGCCTCACAGGTGGCATAACATCATTCCACAACTAACATAAAACTATGTAGTAATTCACTGTTTGACATTTTGTGATGAAGTATTGTCTGACTCTGTATAAAAGAAGCTGCCTGTGAAGCAGCAAATTGAGACCGTCTGTTTACTGGTGTGGACTTGCCACTCTCCCTCCTGCAACAGTAAAGAACTGTTTTTACGTTGCCAAAAGGAGCTTGTCTTTCTTTTTACTTTTTATGTTACACTGCAACATGCCTGTTTCCTTTTTTGGCTTTGCTGTACATCCCTGCAGCTTTAAAGAAAACGAGAATCTGATTCACGAAGCTTTCTTCTGTACATGTAGCTTACTCAATGAATTTCAGAAGTAAGTCAAAAGTAGTTTACACCTGCTCACAGAACCTCTTTGTGAATAGGCCTCTGAATTATTTTCTGTGTGTGTCTTTATTCTTCAGTTCTGCTCACTATTCGAGCAACAATTGCTATTTTCAAAGTAAAACTGCAAAGCTTGAATGGAAAATGTGCAAAGGCAAAATATCTGCTGCAAGAGAATTCATACATGTTTTTTTTTTATATTGTGCTAATTTCAGAAATAAACGTATTATTCTCTAGAATGTGAATGGCTTGCGAACCCAGAACCTATTGAATCCTTATTTTAAAATCAGCCTGATTTCCCTATTAACTAAATAAAAATACTTTTTCATAAAGATTCCCAAGAAATGTTACTGCCTGTTACAGATTGCACTAATTTCCTACTGTCCTTTATAAATTCATATTTCAATGCACACAAAATCTAGATCCAGTGCATTTTGGAGACCATTCTCCTTCATCCTCAAACGCTTTACAACATGTATACTTCAATAATTACGTATTCCTTGGTTCTTCTCATGAAGCAACTTTTACTATTAAACAGAAGTTGTAAAAGCACTTCAGTAAACAATGGTGATCTCAAGAACACATTTTCAATATTTACAAATATACTGACATATATCATCCCTTTCTTCATTTGTCCAGCTCAACCTTTCTCACCCCTATCTCTCGCCTCATATTTTAATACCATGTAGTCACTGATAACTGCAAAGCTTTCTTGTCTTGCTGCATGTCCAAGATCGACCTTATCAAATTTTCATAAATACTTGCTAGTAGTGGTCTGAATTCCTAGTTTTTCTACTCAATTGGTCTGTCTTTCGTTATTGCGGTCACGTTTCTTGAGCTGGATCATTTATCACCTTTTGTCATATCTAATGGCCATTTTGAAAATATTTTTTAAATCATCCAATTCGAAAACTTTTGTTCATAAACAGCGCATTAAGTTTTCATCATCTCCTTTGGTGATAAGGAGTCTGGTGTATTGATCCTTCATGTTTCTTTTTGTCAGAGAAGCATAAACCAGTATCCTCCCATTGCTACACATGGAGTTTCAGCCACAATTTGAAAGCTTATGACTATATTCATTGAAGTGTTGTTCAGCTGTAGATATGGAATTCTTCTATCCATTTGAGATTTGTGGTTGATTGATCAAACATAAATACAATGTTTATTTTGTTTATTTAATAAAGGACAAATCCGTAAATCAGACAACCCTGGTATTACAAAAATACAGTATTTCTTTTGTTTCACATTTTCAAGAAAAAAAACAGACTGTGCTTCTACTGATTAACTGTCCTGGTATATATTCCAAGTATTCGGGTTTACATTGCTTCTTTTTCACAAATAATCCCAGTGTTGTATCAGCAATAGAACAAATTACACGAAAAGGTGAAGAAATCTTCTATGACTGGTTGATGTGCGTGAACCTTCCGTTCACTTGTCCACGGACATCAACAGTTCTGTTGTAAATTTAGACAATCAACTGAATCAAGTGATGTGGCGTCAAATAGCTTGGAATATGTGCTCCAGTTCAAAATACAAACTACTGTGGATAACAGCCAAGAAAGAATCAACATTAAGGACTTTGTATTTACTGTTACACACATTTCGTCTGAGTAACAGGAAGGAAAAGCCTCATGGAGCCATGAACACAACTATGAAGTATTCGAAGATGACACTTGTAAACCTATATTTTCCTCTTGAGATGCAGTCAGTGCTTCGCTCAGTCCATGTATTGGTAATGAACATTTAAAGGACAGAAGGGGTTGTGAGCCATCAGCCCTAGCATAATTCACACGGTAATCTATTAATTGCACCTACATAATGTATCTTCAGTGATAAACTGATTACACAAAGATAGGGAGCGCTTTCAATCTGTAAACAAATTAATTTGTAGTTTTCATGTGTGCACAGCCTTTGCTGAATTGTGCATGCATTGTTGTTAAATTATACTATTTGTCTTTTCTTGTGGTTACATTAAAATACATTGTTTTTTTCTGAATCCCAACAAGGAAGGAACTAGTATAGAACATTGTGAAAATAGAGAGGAATATAAAAGGAAAACAGGCATGTTAAGGTTCCTGTATAATGTTAATCAATCATTTACACTTGCTATGTCATACTTTAGGGCACATTTAGAAGTTGATGTACATCATGTGGTGATAATAATAATCAGATACAGCTATTGTTCATCTATATTTAGCGAGAATATTATTTCAATAAAATATATGCTATGGAATTGCCAGGATGCCACAGCAAGAATGGCATGAAAAGTAACTGTTCCAAGTGTGGATTGGTAAAAGTCTACTAGAGTTATATGATGTGTCTCTGTAGAACAAACGTTATTGGACTCGATCATTTTTTAAGAGTTAAATCTGCATTCTAAATTTGATACTGTGCTAGCACTGTTTATGTGAAGTTAGAGAAGTATTCCGTGCCTTGGGCCAAAAAAATATAAAAGTTTGACCTACTTCAATGAAAATGTCAAAGGAGGTTCAATTCAGTCTAAAGATTTGAATGTCTGTGCCCAAACTGGCTTCCCTCAAACGGGCATGTATGACATTAGGCACAAGGAAAGTGACCTTCAAAATGTATGGAGGACATATCTAGTTGTTTACAATAATTTGTTTTCACACGTATTCCATAAATAAGCTAAAGTGTTGCTTAGACAGTTACAGTTGAACATGTTTGGTTTAGTCACTGCCTGGACTTTTAATTTTAATGTTTGATTAATAAATGTATGATGATCGACAAAGGATAAATAAACAAGCATTGGCAAAGCCAATAGGTCTCGCCTATACAAGAGCTATTGGCTTTGACAATGTGCTTTGCCATGTTGTACGCCAGTGTTGCCGCTGTTCCTCATGGAAGATGTTAGTGGCGCGAAGTGTCAGAATGCACTGGGGGAGCAGACTATCATAGAATGAATTTGTTGGAATGCCAGAGTAGAATAGGAGTAGTACAGTGTTGTACAGTTGAGTAGAGGAGAGTGGAGTCCATTGGTTCAGTGGCAGAGAGTATCGTAGAGTGGAGTGGGGTGATTTAGGGTTGAGTGGGTTGGAGTGGATTAAGCTAGTGGGTTGGAGTGGATTGAGACAGTGGGGTGGTTTAACATAGGTCCCCTTAACATGTTGATGATATTGATGATATTTTGATGACCTTGGTTTCTTTTTGTTCACTAAGTCTTTCTCTGTATGTGCTGCTTAAACTCTGCACACACTTCTCTAGGGATTGAATGCTGCTTATGCCATAGCTGCCAGGGTGTTCAGCAGAGAATCTCTCTCAACTGTGTTTTGACCTACCCCGAGTACACTGACTTGGTAGGGGCCCCCCTTATCTCAAAGAATAACACTATTCCTGACAGTTTTGCATCCTATCAAATTTAGTACTGTGTACTTCAGTGTGCATACAAGCATACCATCTTTATGGAATATACTAACTAGGAGACACACTATGGAAACTGAAGTGTGCGCTAATTAGGCATTGTGTGGATTGCAAATGTCTATACTGACTACATTAATGGAGTTTGTAAAGTGTTTTTTGACCTTAGAGTTTTGAGCTACAAAAATTATAGAAAACTGTAGTCTGCTACCCAGGAAATTATGGAAACCTACAACATGAACGTAAAGGGACATTATGGAAACTTGTAAAGGTAAAGAGCTACCTAGCCCACTAGGGAGTTTGGCTAGTGTGCATCCTGGGGGGCTTTTTGGAAGTTTACAAAGAAGAGTATGCTATATCTTACATTAAGAAAATGTGTATCTTGAAAGTCGTACTAACATGGGTTATAGTGTTCCCTCTTTACCACAGTAATGCCTTGGGGTCTCATGACTAAGCTGTTGACTTTGGAACCTGGATTTTAATCCTAGCTCCAGCACTTGACTAGAAATTGTATGATGCTGGGCAAATCACTTAATCTCTCTGCACATAGAAATGTACACATGTGACATGTAATTGAAGTGTAAATATGTGAAATTTGGTGTTACTTTGCAAGACAATTGCAAAGGATGTGTACGATCTTGTAACATCTCTCAGCAACCCCCATTAAAGTACAGCACTATGTTTCTACCCCAGTAACTTCAAACTATTTAAATAACAGAACAAAAGAACTATTAAATCAAACTAAGTTCTGGCAAATGATCTCCTAAAAACTAGAGTTTCAACCATTTGTTCGGGGAGAACCCAATCCTTTTTTGTATAACCGTACACAAAACCTAATTTGTGGCTACACTTCCCAAAGATCCTTAGCAGAGAACTGCATTGCCCTGTGTAAAACAGTTTTTAAACTCTTCCAATGTTTACCAAGTTATTCATGCAATTCGATTAAGACCATAATTTTCGCAGTATTGTTTCCTAATATTTCTTAGGAGGAGACCCCAAAACACTTCAAAGCCTACAAACCTTTGAAATATTTGCAAGATTGTTGCTGGATATATGTGCCTTAACTTTTGAAATTAATGTTCAAAAACTTTGGAAATAAACATTCAGCCACTTGTAAATTGCTCTTTAAATTAAATGTTCATCACCATTAATGGCTTACACTGTGCTTTAGCATGCATTTATGCTGTAGCTGTATTTCATAAATAAATATTATTAATATCTAAACACATGCACACATATATACTACTTGTATCAATATCTATATCTGTTACTGGTATATACATTATAGTAAGGCGATCTATAAAGTTTTAGTTCATGTTTCTTCCATTTTGCCAACATATTTACATCCTTAAGTTTTTTTGTGGGTTGGATGTTGCTCACCATTTGATTTCTCATCCAAATATTGCCATTGCAAATTAAAGGTTTGGGAAGCTTGATTAGGATGTGGGACATTAACACATTTTCTTTGCCCTGTGGCTTTCCTTACAGCAAAATTCAGATTTTCAAGTAATTCTGTTCACCCAGGCCTTACCAGAAATGAGGCAAGGCTGAAGGTTCGGTGGTGACAATAAGACACTCTGGTCTAAATGAATCAATATTCTGTTATTGTCGGCACTGGATATGGTGGAGAATCCAAAATATATAATCAGTTGTGATTATTGTTTTGACCTAGATGTTGAGTATGTACGTATGTGGTGTTTCTATATTGTAAACCTAGCCAATAAGCAACAGAGTGCTGCATAGTGTCAACGATAGGCATAAAGTCAATGAGTGATAGGAGAGGGAGAAGGTCTTGTTAAGTAGTGCATTGTGATGTAGTGTTATTTTAGTAAGTGTTGTTGTCTTGTTACAGTCTGATGGTGTCCTGACAGCAGGTGTGCCGAGAACCATCAGAGATAGTGAGCTTGTTTGCAAGAGAGGTAGGGTGCCGTTCGCAATGATAGACGATAATAAAGAACATCACACTGTTCTGTTGAGGTGGATGATTCAAAAGAGGATAGACTGACTTCTATTTTGCACACAAAAATATATATATATATATATACTGATACCTTTATGCCAATCTCACTTAGATGGGTGATCAAGGAGTTAAGATCCACAGTATCAAATGCCAGTAGTTTGTACAAATGTGGATCCATTTCTTGCAAACCCTGATTTGCCTAATGTCATCCACTGCCAGCAACAGCATTGTTTCAGTGACTTGGTCCAAACGAAAGCCCAACTGCCAGCTGTCTAAGGCACCTTACTTTTTTTTTTCTCTCACTGGAAAGCTGCTTAGTCACCACTCTCACAATTAACTTTGCTAAAAAGGATAGTAGCGTTATTGGAAAGTACTTTTCTACTGCCGTACTGTCAAATGATTTCTTCTTTTTACAGAGGCGTCATCGCTCCTTTATTCCATGATACAGGAATGGTACCTTCCTTTTTACTTTGCAGGTTCAGAACGCTTTAACTTGGAGGAGCCTACCCTCGTGTTAGTGTTTGAATGGGGGGGGGGGGGAGATAGAGGAACCTACACTGCATGTTTTTCAGCAGCAATGGAAAAATTGCTGCAAGCGGAGCGCGCAAGAAAACTACATTTCCAATGCAAATGCTTCATAGGTTGTAGGTCAATGTCAACAGCCTTCTCATAATAATGAGTAAAGGAAAACGGCGGTTCAGCTGCATACAAATAGCTCACAGACCAGGCAGGACGCTAGGACAACCAAAGTGCACGGAAGAAAATGTGGCATAAACTAAATAGCAACCAAAGGAGATGTAGTAAATTACAATTCAGAAGCTATGTAGTTTAATTCTGATACATTCCTACCTTGATGCACCACAAAAAGCAGTGATAACATGAAAACATAGCAGTGTACCACTTTTAAGAAAAGCAATTATTTGATGTAAAAAAAGGCGAAATATGCAAATAGTTTTGAAGAAATTTAGGGGAAGTTCAAAGTGTGAGCTATAGAAACAATACACACAAATTAACAAAAACAAATCAGCTGATGGAATATGTGAAAATAGCCCAAATCGAGTGGACTAGAAGAGATACAAGTCACATCAAGTGCAAAGATACTTAGTTTTAGGACAGATTTTCCATGCAGCATTGTAATATAAAAGAACAAAGGCAAATGAAAAAGATCAGATTTTTCTATTAAAACAAAAATCCGAGCTAACAAAACACCAGAGCTCAGGAAATAACTCTGCCATTAGAACTTAGCCCAAATAAAGGCAAACATTGTAATAAGTAACCTGGAATAGACTTCTTTGTTGGTCATTTATTGGTTGCAATTTTAAAAAAAGATGACCGCAGATCTGTGGGCTATTAACTTTTAGCTCCTAGGAACACAATAACAAATGCTCATTTAGAAAAAGTCGAAAGTGCGATAAAGCCATGTTAAATGCATGATGCTTCACCGCTCACTTAACAGTTCTGTGATTGAAAGTAACATGAATGGACCGAATTAAAAAGTGTGGGAACACCAGATTCAGTTCATGAAAACTGTGACGCTAACCGCAACTTGCTATGTGAAAAATGCGAACACACTGTGATATCCCCCCTTTAAAGTTAAATTCACATCAATAATGTGAATAATAACTGGGTGGCATCACAATGTCCGAATTGTGGCAAATATAGCAAGCAACTCTAAAGAAGTGGCTCGGTTGCATCAGAAAGCGCTATGCTAAGAGCGTTGACTGGTTAGGGCAGCATTCCAGATGTCAGGAAGCAGGCTTCCCGGACACCATACCCAGGCCACATTCTGGGGGATTCTGAATATTCTGAAATTCACTAAAGCCGATGAAAATGCCTCTTTGTTATGTTGAATCTTTGTCTGCTGGGGGGCCCAGTGAATGAAAGCAACTCTTATTTGAAAAACCTGCTTTATACAATAGCCATCTTTTTGCTGAAAGTTAACAGACAAAGCAAGCTTGGCAGTGCAGACAAACACATTTGATACTTACCTGATAAGCTCTTTCAAAGGTTCGTATATCACCCACCTACCCTCATACCCTCCAGAAAAAAACGAAAAAAAACCTGTTTATGTCTTGATTTAAATACTATTATGATCCTTGAATTATGGTATCCCCATCTGTAATGTGACTGGGTATTTCTTTTTACATCGTTTTATTTTCTCCTTAATAATTTGATATTGCCAGCATCTCGAGAAGCCGTCTTTGTGTTACATCCGTGCCCGTTTGTGTGCCTGTTGTCACATGCCCCCGCCTGGTCTGTGCTCACGCGCTCACTCTCTTTGAACGCGCTCTTCGGTCTTGGCCCCAGTGCCCAGTGTTTCACCTATTCCTGTGACAAGCCACAGCTATTCAACATTTCTATTACTGAGGAGCCTCATTTGGTCCAGATTTTTTACGCTTCCTTTCATTCTCTATTTCGCGTCCGTCTGTCAACAGAGTTCTGGACTGAGCTTGCTTCATGCTACTAGGGATCCCTATTCACTCCTATGAACACGAAGGCAAGCGGGGAACGCTTCTTATTTATTCTATTTAAAGATTGTCCATGTCACCAAAATGCCGTAGGTGTACTTTACATATCACACATTTTATTACATAAGAACCATTTAAAATAACCTATCTTTCGAGTTCAGTGGAATTGGAATATATAAAAGTGAACCCTGATACGCAGGGGGAGGGGGGCTGAGATCCTTGGGGTTGGGGGCGGTGTGTCAAGGGAAGGTCACTTGGGAGCAATTATCTTTATTTTTAAGTGGTGTTATATTGTTTTTTTTACCTTTAATTAAAACTCAATTAAATTAGTCACAAAAAAATGAAACCTACACAAATATTCTTGTCACAGACGGTGAGATCATGGTACTGCTGACTTGCTGTCTCTATTATTCCAGACATTATCTGACGTGTTTCTTGCTGTCAAGAACAGACGGTTGTGTTTTTAAATTAGATGACAGGGAGTTCCGAAATTGAGCAGCCATTGTACTGAACAACTTCTGATTGTGTGCTTGGAACGATTGGGACTTCTAGATAGAGTAGGTTTCAGCTTCTGAGTTCCCTTTGGCTTCTACATATGGCAAGCAGGTTTGCCAAGTAAAGGGATTCTTTAAGTGAGTAGCTTCATAAGCCAGGCGCCCAATGATTGATGGGAACCGCAGGGGCGACCTGACCAATATAAAGTGATCTGTGTGACACAAGATAATTGAACTCCAAATCTATGGTATCTGTAAATGTTTGGAGCACGATAGACTCACACGTAACCTTTTCCTCATACTTAAGCACACGTAACCTTTTCCTCATACTAAAGCACACGTAACCTTTTCCTTATACTTAAGCACACGTAACCTTTTCCTCATACTAAAGCACACGTAACATTTTCCTCATACTAAAGCACACGTAACCTTTTCCTCATACTTAAGAAAACTAGAAGGGTCAACCTTGTAGTCACAGTAAAGGCATGGATAATCAATAGTGTTGAAGCATTTGTATACATCTGTTGCTATTTATGGTTTTCTGTCCAATACATCATATATATGACACAAAACAACAAAACAAATGAGGAGAATAATCAATAAATTATTACATATGTGTGATCTTAGCCTTACCATCGTGAATCTCAAAAGCCAAACTTGTAATCTTCTGCGTGATTATCATCATCGGGCTGCGTGGTAAGGGAAAAAAGTACACTGTTTTACCATGACAGTTGGATCAATTATAAAATAGTGAAATGTAGATTTTAACTCAACTCTAATATGATTTAGTAACTGTTTACTGCCTTTGTTTTATACCTTTTTATTGTATTCAAAACATACATGCCATACAATTTCCACATTAGTTCAATTATAACTGTTCCACATAACTTGTTCAATAGTAGCCTCATCATTGTGTAGCAAGTACCCAATAAACACCCACAGTTTAAAGCCTGGCACACGTTAATCACCCACCCTGAAACCCCTCTACACACCTGTACATTGATATTATTCTCCACAATACTTCCCATGACAAGTATGCACACGTTGTTGGCTATGGAAATCACTATTTCACTCTACCTCATACACCTACTGATGTGACAATATGATCCTTCGCAGCGAAATCTGGCCAAAAGTCTGCACTATCCTCAATCTTCCCTCTATAAATTCCACTCATTATAGTTACCTATTTGTAAGCCCCTCCAGTACAACAGTTCATCTCACTGTATGCTACTCAGTGCTCAATGCGCATCAGTCCTTCCCTGTTCTATCCACTAGTCCCTAAAGACTGATAGGTAGAGTTCATGGTGGCCTACCATCCGGAAGGTAATTCAGTAGTCTAATCATCTCAGCCCATGTCATGAGATAATCACATTTTTCGTCCGACGAGTCTGCATCAGCAACTCCTTGACTGTGGCCCATTTTATCATGTCCTGTGTCGATGTAACCTTTTTTGACGGCTGGACACTAAGCCAGTGCATAGCTATTGTCCTCTTTGTGTGGACAACCCTATCAACAATTATTTTTTTTTTCCTCTTTTCTTTTTGGGCAGAAGATCCAAAAGGCAGTGTCGAATCATATGCTGCATCTGTCAGCCTGTGTGTGCCAGCCTAGCCAGCATATCTGACGAGACACCTCTCACCTCCAGATATTTGCTGTGCTTTCAACCTCTATTAGCACTGAGGATTCTAGATCGGAATGCAATCCGCTTTCCACAGTCCGACAGACCATGGTTCACCAGCAAAAGTGGGCCCCATTTTCTTAGCCATTGGCGCTATTTTCACATATTGAAGGAAATTACTGATCCCTAGTTGAAAACCTCTTGGGCGCCAGCAAAGCTCAACATTCCCTTATCAGGGTACAGGTCTGCCAGTGTCTAACAACTAACCCCTCCTACCCGTCAATTCCATTTTCCAACGTTCCACTGACATGCTGTGAGCAATTTGTGCAAAGCAATAACCACTCCATATCTGTATGCCTGGTGCAAATGGAGGCCATTGTAAAGTCTTGTTAAGCGCTTTGACGCATATCCCACAAACTGCCTTATGACAAAAGGGGGAAGAGGGGGAACCCCACTGTTCCATATCAATAAGCTATCTGATGCATGGCTGGTATGTGTTCCCTGCAGCAATCTTCTTTCCGTAATGATCATCTTCTTCCAGCCAGTGCACAACATGCTGAAGCTGAGCTGACATGAATATGGTTTCTTGCCCAGTATCGCCAGACTTCCTTTGGCCCATTCCCTATTCAATGTAGTCAGTTTGATTCTACTTTGCTTTCAGCTGAGATCAGCGCAGCCAGTAGCAAATCCAATCCCACAAACACCTTTTGCGACATTTCAACCATTAAACCGTACAAAAACATAAAGGCACTGTTGTAGAAAAAACATTTCAGCTAATGCTACTCTGCCCACTGTGTTTTACAAAATTTTTAAAGCGCTTGAAGCCCTATCACAAAACGGCCATATTGAGTAGATAGCTCTCAGAGGCATCATGAGAAATGGGTCTTCCCAGATATTGAAAGGGCTGTGACAATCCAATCAAGGCCTACCACTGGCACATTAGGAGCTGTTGAACCTCCACACCTGGGGTCTACTGAGCGGTAGCAGCTTTGACTTATGGTGAATACGTGTAATCCCTATAGTTCCCTGAATTCTCCAAGGGATGTAATAATATTAGAATTGGGTAAGGTGGCTGTCGGACATAGATGAAAGTATCATCTGTGTATATCGACACAACATGACTGGTCTTGCCCACCTGAATCCCCCATAGCAGCAACACATTCCTGAGTTGGCAAGCCAGCGTTCCATGACGAGGGCAAACAATAGAGGACACCCCTGCCTCTTTACCAGCTCCAGGGCAAACTGTGTTGAGGCCATACAACCAGTGCACACTGTTACCAATTGGTTTGTATATAACAACGTAACACATGAGACATAATAGCACCCTAGTCCCACAGGAGCCAGTACCTCCCACATATACTCCCAATTTACAGTATCAAAGGCTTGTCAATCTAAAGTAGGACCAAGGTAAACTCGTCATTGGGGAGGCCCAGGCTGTGGTTTGAGCAGGGGATGCCGGAGTGCGGGGCCCACAGGTCCCGGTGTGAGCAGCGGCTCGGTGAAGTCATCTGATGAAGACATTGGTGAGACCAGGGTTGAAGTGCGAAGCCTGGCAATGCAACTCCGTGCGGTGTCAGCAGGTCACGGTGCAGCCCATCGGCGTCGTTGGTGGAGTCGTAGTGGTTTCTCCTCTTGAACAGCACAAAACACACAGTTCCCAGTGCTGCAGGTTGAGGAAACTGAAGTCTTTGGTGTCCCTGAGACTTCCAACAGGAGGCAAGCTCTACTCCAAGCCCTTGGAGAACTTTCTCAAGCAGGACACACAGCAAAGTTCACCCTTTGCACTCCTTTCAAGGAGAAGCAGCAACTGCAGGCCAGTCCAGCAAAGCAACACTGCAAAGGAACAGTACTCCTCCTCCAGCTGTTCATCTCTTCTCCTTGCAGAGGTTCTTCTCGATTCCAGAAAGATTCTAAAAGTCTGGGGTTTTGGGTCTTCTTCGTATACCCCTTTTTGCCTTTGAAGTTGACAAACTTCAAAGCAAAGTCTCAAGTGTTTGCAAGATCCTTCCTTGTCCAGGCCAGGCCCCAGACGCACACCAGGGGGTTGGAGACTGCATTGTGTGAGGGCAGGCACAGTCCTTTCAGGTGCAAGCGACCACTCCTTCCTCACCTCTAGCTTAGATGGCTCATCAAGATATGCAGGCTACACCCCAGCTCCCTTGGTGTCACTGTCAAGAGGAGAGGTGTGAACACAGCCCATCTGTCAAACTGACCCAGACGGAGAATCCACAAACAGGCAGAGTCACAGAATGATTTAAGCAAGAAAATGCCTATTTCTAAAAGTGGCATTTTCAAACTCACAATCTACAAACCAACTTCACTAAAAGATGCATTTTTAAATAGTGAGTTCAGAGACCCCAAACTCCACATTTCTATCTGCTCACAAAGGGAATCTGTGCTTTAAAGTTATTTAAAGGCAGCCCCCAAGTTAACCTATGCGGGAGATAGGCCTTGCAACAGTGAAATCCGAATTTGGCAGTATTTCACTGTTAGGACATGTAAAACACACCAGTACGTGTCCTAAAGTTTAAATACACTTCACCCTGCCAATGGGGCTACCTAGGGCCTAGCGTAGGGGTACCTTGCATGTACCAAAAGGAAAGGTTTGGGCCTGGCAAGTGGGTACACCTGCCAGGTCAAATTGGCAGTCTAAAACTGCACACACAGACACTGCAGTGGCAGGTCTGAGCCATGTTTACAGGGCTACTAATGTGGGTGGCACAGCCAGTGCTGTAGGCCCACTACTAGCATTTGATTTACAGGCCCTAGGCACCTCTAGTGCACTTTACTAGGGACTTACTAGTAAATCAAATATGCCAATAAGGAATACATCAATCAACAACAATACAATTGACTCAGAGAGCATATGCACTTTAGCACTGATTAGCAGTGGTAAAGTGCCCAGAGTCCTAAGCCAACAAAAACTGGTCAGAAAGATTAGGAGGAAGGAGGCAAGAAGGTTGGGGATGACCCTGCAAAAAGGGCCAGGTGCAACAATCTTCATGCACCAGCCCAAGAATTACTTCAGTCAGCCTAGTTGCTAAAACTTTACTAATCACTTCCCATCAACTTTTAAAAGCCATAAGGGGCAATATGCAGATAAAGTTGATGGATCCCCATGAGGACTACTAGTGCCTTATGCAATGACTCAGGAAGCCTCTAGTAATTTTTTGGCTAAAAGACTGTCATAGACTGATACAATTCTGGGAAGAACCCGTCCGCCCCAGGTGCTTTTGGACTGGGCAGAGACTGTATGGAGGCAATTAGTTCTTTCATAGGTGAGCATTAGGCATTTTCTGCTGATCTAGTGTAACTTTACATACAAGAAGCGCAGATGACTAAACATCTTTCTACCATACTATTGTTGTCTTTAAGATCTGCCTGAGGCAGATGTATGATTATTCTGTCCAGTTCTGCTCTCTTAGCCTTTGAACACTTTTTTTGCTTTTATTCAATGGCATCTCTTCTTCTCTAGTTGTTTGTAACTGCGACAAGGCAACTGACTTGATTAGAGCAGCGAGAAAAATATGTGTATAAGTTAATAAGAAGTAGCAAGAGGACAGATGCTTCATCGATTCATGGGGAAATGGGACATTTGGTGAGGGCTTGCAGCTACTGACTGAACTGGTTTGTCACAAGAGCTGAACCCAGACACACCAATCATCACAAGCATGCACAGTGACCATTCTGCTCTAGTGTGGGTACCCAAATTCTCAATATTCCATTTAAAAGCTGAGCTGGATACCTGCTGTCTCGATGGTAGTAAGGGTGTGGAAGTATGACATTATTTCTGTTTTGCACATGCTTTGCTAGTTCAGCAGTAAAACTAGACCTCAGTTTAAGATTGTATTGTAGCATTTATATAATGCCTTGAAATGTTCGCCCATGTAGGTAGTAAGTTACACTGGCCCGGGTTCTTGGTTTGGGAAGTGCTGTATATTGTTATGAACTTATGTGGAAAGCATTTTGGAGTCATACATGAGTGACCAGAGGTGATCTTGCCTAGGGTCTCAGAGCTCATTAAAGTGGTGGTAAGAAATGCTGGAAAAGCTTGGCTGGTAATGAATGTTGAAAATTAGCATATAGTTGAAAGGACTGTGGACCAGTCAATGTGTGTTTGGAAAGTGGCATTACCTGAGTGTTTGTGAAGTGTTCTAGTTCTGAGGGTGTCTCACTTGGTGTTGAACAATGCACAGAAATGTTCTGATGTGGAGGGTAAGTTGGGGTTTTTCATAATGACTAGTGTCCGACAGGAGTTAAAGGGAGGTTTAGTCGTTATGCTTGGCTTCACAAGATCTTGTAGTGGATTGTGAGATAAAGACTCGAATGACTGTAGATTTAGATTCTCTTTCTTTTTGTATCTGGCTGTCGCTTTAGAGCTTCAGTACTGCGACATTGAGATGTGTGGATTTTGTAATGTTTGTGCCTATGGGTTAGAACACGTTTAGAAGTCTGGTGGAGAAATTCTCTATAGGTTTACTATTTAACTACCAGGGAAGAGGAAATTATGTTGACCAGTGCCCGCTAGACACAAAATTCATAAACAGCTCTATTTTTGTGATTGAACGGAGTTGTGATCCTGTTGAAGTCTGCAATGCCTAAATTCTCATTGGGACGCTGGTTTGCCCTGTTTGAGTTAGACTAAACTATATTTTTCACTTGAATATGAGATTTAGCCTTGAGGTTCTAGTGGGGTGTCAAATGTCTGGGTTAACCAAATGAATATGCAAATAAAAGAGTCTTGGTAGAGTGAGTAGGGGCAGAACCTTTTTAAGGATGTTGTAAAAGTCATTAAGTTCACATTTGCAATGGTGAGTGCATTAAAGTCTGTTTGGTTCTCTGGTTTATGTGATTGTGAAAGTATTAGTTATGTGGTTAGGCTACAACTAATATACTCTCTACATTACAGAGTTTTAAACACATTTAATTGTAATAAATTGTGATAGTGCATTTGCTCCCTTTGATAGCCTAGAACCTTTTGGTAAGCTGCCCATACCAGTTATATACTTCACTATCATTTTCGTACACCCTGTTTGGTATAGGGATTTCCTAGTGACTTGCATCAGAAGCACATACTGTCACAAAATAAAAAGATCTGAATCTGGGAACAAATATATTACATCCTTCTTGTGTCCGTAACTATTTTACTATATAAATTTATCAACAACATATTGAACTGCCTCTATTCACAGATCAAAAAATCTTTTGATTACTCAATTGTTTGCCAGCCTGGTTTTGATTTTTCTTGGTCTTGCTGAATGACACTGAGCTATTGAAAGAAATAGACAAATAACTGAAAGGCTTTGTAGCTGTAAGTTTTTGAGTTTCACAATGGAGACTAGAGCTGGGGTGGAGTATTCAGTCCTTAAGCTAACATTAGTTTTTTTTTACTATAGTACAGTGGTGGCCCGTCCTTTAGGGCAGAGGGGTCACGCCCCCCACCTTTTGCCCCTCATGAAGAGTGTCTGTCAGGCTGAACAAAGGCCAGCCTGACGGACACTCTTAATTTTTAGCTCAGACAGCCATGCGCGATTTGCACAGACTCCTGGCTGCCTGAGCTGAACTTTGCTGGGCTGAAGACATCACAGCTCCTATGGGCGTGACCTCCAAGGCTCAGCAGAGGTGCCTCAAGGCCCTCCCCTGGGTGAAGAGGAAAGCGTTGCCCATTGACACTCACCCTGGGCGCTTCAGGTTTAAGCCCTGAAGCGCCCAGGGCGAGTGTCAATCAGTGACACTTCGTCAGCAGTCTCACTGACCCCATCCCACTCTGTGACGAGGCTGGGACTGCTGCCTTTCCTCATTGGCTGACCTAGGGTCAGCCAATGAGGGAAGGCATCAGTCTCAACCCTCCTGGGACCTGGAGGCTGAAGGTAAGTGTGTGTGTGTGATGTTTTAAATTGAATGTTTGGTGCGCGCGTGCATGTTTGAGTGTTATGAGTGTTGTTAATGGATGTGTGTGTGTGTGTGAAAGAATGAGTGTGTGTGATCTTTTAAAATGAATGTTTGGTGCATGCGTGCATGTTTGAAAGTTATGAGTGTTAATGGATGAGCGTGCGTGCGTGTGTGTGTGAAAGAATGAGTGTGTGTGAATGTTTTAAAATGAATGTTTGGTGCGTGCGTGCATGTTTGAATGGTATAAGTGTTGTTAATGGATGTGCATGCGTGCCTGTGTGTGAAAGAATGAGTGTGTGTGTGTGCTTCCCGCCCGCCCCCCTCCCTCCTAAAGCTGCCGGCCGCCACTGCTATAGTATAGTAAAATGTCTTACATTCTCCAAATGTTTAATAATAATAATATTACCAATTTCAAGAATTTTGGCATACAGAAAACAAGAAGTACTATTTACCACTTTCAACTTAACAAAGTTACTTACCTTCAGTAATGTATTTTGTAGTAAAGACTGTATCTAATAGCAGATCCCTCACCTTTTGAATATTCCCCAGGCGTCAGACTGGGAATGGAAATTTTGTTTATCAGTACCTCTGCATGCCAGTAGGTGGCACAGTGGGGATCCACACTGGCACCGTTCTGCTCCAGAAATGACGTGCGGCATCTTTACAAGTGTGTGCTGACGTCACTTGTTTTTGAAACTGTCCACATCACCAGATGCAGAACCACAACTTCAAATTGGCTGGGAGTAGTGTACAGGTTTCCTAAACTAGGGATTGTATTAATGGATGGAGTCCAATTCACAGAATGGGGAGGATAGAAGGGTTGGTGAGGAATCTGTGGTGAGACAGAATCTCTACAAGAAAGAATGTTGTCAAAGGTAAGTAACTTGTTCTCCTGATAGAGACTTTTAACTGCAGATTCCTGACTGTTTTGAATAGATACCAAAACTGTACCGATTTGGAAGTGGGTCTGTGATTTGGCTCAAACCAGAAAATCCTACAGAACCAAGAGGGCAAAATGCCCCTCTGGACGAGCCTGGCTGTACAGACATTAGTGCTTTGTGGACATAAAGAGCGATGTCCAAGTAGCTGCGTGGCAGACATCCAAGACAGGAACTCCGCATGCCAACTCAGTGGTAGAAGTTTTGTCCCAGGTGGAATGAGCCCATAATCCTCTCAGAGGCTGCTTCTTCGCCAGTGCATAGCACATCCTAATGCAGAGCATAATCGTCGGGCGATGGTCCTTTTCTGCACATCCCTGCCTATTTTTTACTCCAGCAACCCCACAGACAGAGTTTCTCTTCCTCTTTAGAGAGGTGAGACCGAGCATAGAAAGCAGATAAGTTTATGGTTTGATCAACATGGAGCGGTATCATAACTCTAGGAAGGAAGGATGCTCACTTCTTCTGATCCAGTTAGTCTGGGAAGAAGGTCATGTAAAGCGCGTTCACACCGATAGCTTGAAGCTCACATAACTACTGCGCCAGTGTTCGGGCGACAAGGAACATTGTCTTGAGGGTGAGAAGTAGCAGTGGAAACCTGTGAAGGAAGGAACGCACATCAAATATATGAGGACCAAGTTAAGGTCCCACTTTAGCATAAGAAAGGGAGAGAGAGGAAGCGGATGTTGTATAGCTCACAAAAGGTGACTTGAATAGTGAAGGTTGATCCAGCAACTGGAAAAAGGCAGAATTATCTAAAAGGTATCCTTTAATTGTGCTCAGAGCAAAGCCTTGCTGGACGAGGGACAAAACAATAATGAAATGTCAGATAACTTTGCCTGATGAGGGACTGTCTGCTGCATTCCACACCAGGCCACAAATTTGTCCCACGGATGGCAGTATACAATTTTTGTCAAAGCATGTCTGGCTGCCAAGATGACACCAACCACCTCCGGAAGAAAGTCAAAGGTCTTCAGTTGTCGCTGCTAAATCTCCAAGCATGAAGGTGAAGGTTGTAAAGGCCCAGGTGCAGAACCCTAACTGTTGCTGTCCCGAAAGGGCAGCCTGATCGGAAAACAGATACTCATACCCCGGAGCTCTGGATACCATAATCTCTGTGTCCAATTCAGGGCCACTAGAATGACTTGGGCCTGGTCGGTCCTGATCTTCATAACACAAGGCAGAATCATCAGGAAGTGATACAGCAGTCCCGAGTTCCACTCTAGACGGAACGCATCTCCTAGCAAGAGACCCATTGGAAACTACAATGCACAGATCTGCTGACATTGCATGTCTTCAGTGGTGGAGAATAGATTGAGCCAAGGTTCTCCCCATTTCTGGAAGAGGACTTGTGCCACCTCCGAATGTAACTGCCATTCGGGATCTGCAATACGTCAACGGCTGAGTTAGTCTGCCATGGCATTCAAGGATCCTGCCAGGTGGGTCACTACCAGGAAAATTCCTTGATGGTTCAGCCACTCCAGAGGCACAAGGCCTTCTGACAGAGGGTCTTGTTACCCCCACCCTGCCCTTGTTTGTTGCAATACCACATGGCAGTGGTGTTGACTGCAAGTACTTGTACCAGCCTTATTCTGTTGTACAGGAGGAAGACTGTGAGAAAACAGGGCTGATTGCAGAGGCCCCCTAACTTTTTGCCCCCATTTTCCACTTTTTGCTGGTGTTTTCCTGACTCTGATGGTGCCCTGGGTACTGCTAACCAGTCCCAGGGCCTGTGCTCTGTGTAAAATGGATATGCAAATTAGGCTAATTCTAATTGGCTAAGTTAACCTACCTATAAGTCCCTAGTATATGGTAGGGCATGTAGGTTTAGGGACCACAGCATAGGTGGTGCACCCATAGGTGCACTGCTGAGGCGCCCAGTGTCATTTTAAAGGCAGGCCTGCCTTGCTGGCTGCTTTTAAAATAAAGTTATATGCAAATTCGACTTTGGAATTAAAAGTAGTTCCAAAGTCTTAAACTACCTTATTTTTACATATAAGTCACCCCTAAGGTGTGCCCTATGTGCCCCTAGGGCTGGGTGCCATGTAACTATAAGCAGGGACTTTATAAAAATAGATTTATAAACCCTGGTGAGGTAAAAACAGCCAAATTCGTTTTTCCCTCATTGAAGTAAATGGCCTTCATAGGCTAGAATGGGGAGACTTTATTTTAAATTTTAAAGTCTCCTTAAATGTTGCATACCAAGAATTTGGTATCAAATTAATTGTTGTAATAAATCCCACAACTTCCAGTTGTTGGATTTAATATAACTTGTTCAGGTAAAAAGTTTTAGACTTTACCTAAAAAGTTGCCAATTTCAGCCCTGCATTGTTTTTGCTGCTGTGCTCTGATTGGCCAGCCTGCAGCAGCTTAGCCAAGCTGCCTTGATGAGGTGTGAAGTGGCCTGGCTTCACACAAAGGAATGTGCCTGTGGGAGAGAATCTCCCCTCAGCAGATGGTGAGGCAGGAAGGGGGAGGGCTGCCAAACTGGTCTTCAAAGGCAGAGAAGAACATTTGGAGCACCCAGCAACACCCCCACATCCTGCAACCCCAGACCACTAGGTGCCCCCTTGATTAGATTAGGAGAGGGCAGGAGAGGGGTGTGTTTATGATTTTTAGCCACACCAGTGGGTGGGCTCAGCCAGATGTAACCTCCAAAAATCAGATTCAGCCATGATGGATTTTTAGAGAATGTTGCCTTCTGGGATGGATTTTTGCCACACTTCCCAGGAAGTGGTCATCACAGGGGGACGACCCTGTACCTGATTGGAGAACCAGGACCCCCCTGCTTTTCACCCAGGAGCAAGGATAAAACTGGCAGACCTGCACCCACTCCTCAGATCCCCACAAGATTTCAACAAGAAAGAACTAAAGGAGAAGAAGGACTGCCCTGCTGGACCCCTGGCCTGCACCTGGAACCTGCACTCAGAAGGATTGCACCAGCTGCACACTTGGGCTTCACCACAAGAAGGACTTTGCCTGGCTTCAACTGGTTCAAGGAGGGACTCCCTGTTTGCTACAGGTGAAAAATTGCTATCCAGAGTCCCCTGCACCAACTCCTGAAGAAAGTGACCAGCTGACCACTGTCCAGTGGCCAAAAAGGAGTTTGCGCCAGGAGCATTCTGGGAGTTGTAGTCCGCACCCCCCAAGGACCATCACAGAACTTCTGGACCCTTGGGGTGAGCTGTGGACCCCAAAAGAACCTTAAAAGAACATCTGGGTGAAGCCCCAGAAGTTTAGAGAATATTTGAGAATTTTTTTTTAAAAGCTCCATAGAGGGACCGACCCTCCGCGGAAATTCTAGCCGGCTTGCCTCAACTGCGACCCGGCCTGATTTGGTGGTTCGTCCCGGTAAAGAAAAATCTCCGAAAAAGAGACTAAGTCCAAAGGTAAAAAGTTGACCGGGACCTCCCAGCCATCGTATCCGAGAAGGGCTCCATGGACGTCGGATCAAGATCCAGGTTTACCCCGGTCGAAGGATTTTCACCTCGAAAAAACGACTAAGTCCGAAGGTAAAAATCTCCATCCAGCATCGCGTATCCGGAGAAGGGCTCCAGGAGGTCGGATACGACTGGCAGGTTCATCCCGGTGAAGAAAATCTTCAAAATAAAGACTAAGTCAGAAGGTAACTTTTTAACCAAGGCCTCCCGCGACCTGTAGCCGAGCAGGGCTCCATCGCGGTCGGCCTGAAACTTTTACTTTGCCCCGGTCGAGGTGCAACCAGATGACCCGATTGGCACTTTTTGTTTCTAAGCGCTAGAAAAATAATAATTCTTTAAAAATTCATATCTCCGGTTCCCTTTATCCGATTTTATTCGTTTTGGTGTCAATTTAAAGATAAAAATATAAACTATTTTTATAAATTGGTTTTGGATTTTTAAACTGTTTCCTGTGTTTTATTTAATTACTGTTTTGTGATATTTGAATGCTTTACACATTGTCCCCTAAGTTAAGCCTTGACGCTCGTTGCCAAGCTACCAAGGGTTGAGCTGGGGTTAATTTACTGAGACCTAACTGGACCTAAGTGGAGGTTAGTGGCTTGTTGCTAGGTGTAGGTATTTACCTGCCCTTACCAATAACCCATTTTCCAACATTTTCCATGCCAAGTGGGTGGCCCTCAACTCCAGAAGGTTGATATGAAGCTGTGAGTACGCCAGAGACCAGAGGCCTCTGATCTCCACCTCTCCCAGATGGCTACCCCAACCCAGGACTGACGCATCAGTGACTACTGTCAGCTCTAGGCTGGTGAAAGAAATTGGGTTTTTGGTTGGCTAGGGTAGGCACCTCAGCCAGGCAGGCATCACTCTAGTCAGGGCAAGAAAGCTACATGCCCAAGAGAGCCCCTGCTCACCCCCATGGTAACTTGACATGAGCAGAGGAAATGTGTAAAGCGTTTGCACAACATACACAGCCCAGTGACACAATAAAATAGACCTCTGGACTGTAGACTAAAACAACACAAGTCAATAATAAGTTGCCAAACAGGCAATTGTCAAATCATCAGCATCATGAACGCAAATATAAGACACATGTCCCATAACGCATATGTCGTAGAACACTTCCTCCCACTGCATACAAGCCAAACCCTGAAAATATGTGTGTCACCCCAACATGGCAAGCACGTCATCTGTCATCACATCAGGTCATGAAAATACAGCAGTGAGAGAAACACATGTATTATTACACACCCCTGGTCATAGGTAAAGCACTGCCTTGGTCAATCCCCACTATATCTACATCCGAGTTACCAATTACCCTCATAAGTACACAGGTATGGTGCACCTGCACCTCTGTTACATGGTAAGTGGTATTTTATGTGTTCCCCGTAGGAGATAGGGACGCCTCCTATGGTAACCCAAAACAAATGGCAGGCTCCAAGGCCTCTGCGCATCTATTTCAGGTACTACGGTACCTTTAGTACGTAGGGCAAAACCTCAATTGGGCCTTATTGTAGGCTCACCGTGTCCTGCCCCTGAGGTCCCATGGTCGTGAGTTATGCCCCCACCGAGGGGGGTAAAGCTGCCACACTGAAGGATTCGGCAGGGAGACCATGCACGATCCCCTCACACACACCACACCAACTTCCGCAGTGTTCCTCCATCTGTGAGGGAAGGGAGACCTCCTGGAGCCTCCTTGAAATCCCCCGCTCAGCCATGCTACCCTCTCCAAGGGGGTGAGTGGATCGAGGGAGAGCACCCTCCCACTGTAGAGTGTATGAGAAGGACTCGCTAGGTCCTCCCCTCTGTGCCAATGAAGCACAGTCCCCCCTCACTGCTTCACATAGCCACCATGCTCCTTTTGGGTTGAAGGCCGGAAGAATTAGGGGGGGAGGGAGAAAGCGCAACGATCCTCATGCACTCCTGGGCCTGCTGAAAGGCCACGGTGCTCTCCCCTTTGCTTTGGCCGGGTCACAGCAGTGATTATACTAATGGAGGTGCTTGCTTGTGCTCTGGGGCACTGAATGGTGCACTTTGTCTGCGCTGCTGAGGAACAGCGTTTCACACCCTGGCAGTGAAGAGGATGAAAGAACACCTGCTCCTCGTAACTGGGGAAGTGCTCCTCACAATGGGCTCCTTCTAAATATAGCACTTCCAGGCACTGCCAATCGCAGTGCGCACCACAGGCTTAACCTCCAAGAAATCCTCCTGGACTCCAGAACAGCGCACTCCAGGCGATAAAATATAGAAAACACAGTGGACAAGGGCGCCCCACACAGCCCCTGGAGACACCCGAGTGGCACAGCACAGGGAACCAGGCCATGGCTTAAACTCAACCTGTATGTTTAATTAATTACATTATCATGATTAATAAGAGCAATATGACTAAAAAATTATAAAAAATGTTTTTAAAAAATTGACTATGCTCTAACAACTGCCATACAGTAGCTATATAATGTAACTAGTTCATATAATTAATGTATGACTTTTTTTAAGATTCATTTTTGTCTAATTTAAGTGTATTACTAAATGTTTTCACTGGCATTATGCTTTCATGCACTGGTTCTTTTCTTTTCCTTTTCCTTTTCCTTTTCTTCCTCCTTCTATTTTCTCTTCGGGATTTTTAGGTACCTGATATCTCACTATTATCAAACTGATTTTTGAAATTTCTCATAAACGTCCTTATATAGGTTTTATCTATCGCACAACATAGGTGACTTTTTTCGTAGAAAATTCTGCCGTTTTATTCACACTTTGGTGATTTTAGAACTTCTATCGGTATTTTTCACCATTACTTTTTCACCAACACTATTAATAGGCTTTTCCTTTGTCTTCTAGCCTTGAGAAAGCCCCGGCTTATAATGCCAGAGGGGGCGAAACACGTGTTGGCTACTTCTTTTCCTTTCTTCTTGAGCCATTATTTTGAATTTTACTTTTATTGAAGGATACAAAAGTGACTTTTTTTCTTGAGCGTTTGGAAGCGAAAAAACAATGCAATAAACTTTGATTTGGATTACTCGGCTACTTCTTTTCCTTTCTTCTTGAGCCATTATTTTGGATTTTACTTTTACTGAAGGATACAAAAGTGACTTTTTTTCTTGAACGTTTGGAAGCGAAAAAACAATGCAATAAACTTTGATTTGGATTACTCAAAGAATCTCGAGTGGGGCTTTACCTCTCTTTGATGGTGTACATTCTACTTTAGAGGACGTTTGGGTCCCTGTCCTCTGGTCGAGTCCCCCATCCTTCTGAACCAGGCATTTACACAGGAGAATAGTACTTTGGACCCTCTCCATTTCTGGAGCTTTGCATTTCAGGCAAATAAATTTTGATTCCACGTCCTGGTGGAAGTAAACTGCGCACACAGGCTCTGCAGTGGCAGCCCTAAGACAAGCTTGAAAGGCTACACCTGTGGGTGGTGCAATCTGCGCTGCAGGCCCACTAGTAGCATTACATTTACAGGCCCTGGGTATAGGGGATACCACTGTACAAGGGACTTACAGGTAAATTAAATGTGCCAATCAGGTGTAAGCCAATCATACCAAGTTTAGAAGGGAAAGCACATGCACTTTAGCACTGATCAGCAGTGATAAAGTGTTCAGAGTCCTAAAGCCAACAAAAAGAGGGTCAGAAAAATAGGAGGAGGAAGGCAAAAAGTTTGGGGATGACCATGCAAAAAGGGCCAAGTACAACAGCTGGGTAGGGAGAGAGATCCGCTACTGACCCAATCACGGACCAGTAGCCACCACTACAGATCTTTGCAGTCTCCTCTGAAATCTGGACAAGGTCAAAGTGGTCTCCTCAATGTTGGACCCACCAATACTGTAGTAGTTCCCACGACAAAGGCCGCATATGGCACCTGGTGTTCTTGACCAAGGGGATACAGCAGGCCATCAATTCCAATAGCATCCAAGTCAAACTCACTGAAATCCAAGAAAAAGGGTGAAATATCGGAATCATAGTCTGAATCTCCTGGACCCTCATTTCTGGGGAGAAGGCACCATGCCGAACCATGGCCAGAAAGGCTCTGATGACTGGAAGCCTCTGAGAAGTAGTCAGTTGTGACTTCGGCACATTGATAACAAACCCCCAACGATGACAGGCGGTTCGGCATAGTCTGAAGGTATCTGACGTCTGCCTGTGGTGGGCCTGTCTTGAACAGCCATTCGCCAAGATAGAGGAAGACTGAAACCCCTGACCTCTGAAGGTGTGCTGCTTCCACCACCATCACTTTCATTAACACCAGAGGGGCGCTGGTGAGACCGGAGCGGAGCAAAGACCTGAAAATGCTCTTGTTCCACCATGAACCACAAACAGCACCGATAGGTCTGCAGGATGGAAACACTGAAATATGGTTTCTGCAAATGCAAAGCCGCCATCCTGTGTCCAGGGTTGAGGGCTGACAAGACCTGGGCATGAGTGAGCATTCTGAATTTGTCCTTCCGGAGAAAAGAATTATGAGGGTGCAGGTCAAAAATAGTGGGAAGGCTTCAATACTTCTTCTGCAACAGAAAGCAGTGGGGATAACAACCACAACCCACTTCTGGCACAGACACCATCTTGCTAGCCCCAAAAGGGCTTGCATTTCCTTTCAGACTAAGAGATGGTCCTCTGTCTGTTGGTCCAGGATTGGTAAAAGAGGCGGCAGAGTGGTTCTGAAGGGTGAGGTGTATCTCTTCTGTACAATCTGCTTGATCCATCTGTCCAATTTTATTGCCTGTCAACCTGGCAATAATTGTTGGATTTTGCCTCTAACTGGGTGGACGTGCTCCACAAAGGGCACACTAAAGGAGTAAGGCAGGTGGGGCCAGGTGCAGGTCAGTAGACTGACTGGTTCACTGACTCTGTCTGCAGGGTCTGTGGGTGCCATGGCCTTGGCCACAAATCTGCTGGGCACATTACTAAGGCTGAATTGGCTACATGTATAGGGTACTCTGCAGCTGGTTGGAGAAGCCAGATTCGACAGATTCACCCAGGGAGTTTGTTGTGGCCTACTGTCTCTGAGCTGCTCCAAGCAGAATCTGCCTGGTCCCCAAAGAGGCGAGTCCTGTCAAAGTGCATGTCTATAACCGACGGCTTGACACAACACCAAAAACCCATCAACTGCAGACAGGCGTGCAGTCAAATGACAACATTGGTGCCAGTGGCTCGTCCAATAGAATCCATAGTATCTAGGCTACAACAAACTGTACATTTGGCCAAATCACAACCATTCTGTATATCTTGGTTCAGGACAGGTCGAAGGTTTTCTGGGACACCTTGAGCCATCAATCACCAAAAGAGTGAGAATATGGGCCTCTTCCCATAGGTGGCCACTCATTCAGACTCCCTCTCACTGGGAGTGGCTGAAAAAGTACTTGCATTAGTCAGACTGGTAGATGCCTGCACCACATTAAGCTCTCAGAAGAGGGGTGCTGAAAAAAAAAGTGAGGTCGCCCCCGTGCAGGTTGTATGTCTCGCAATGTGTCAATTTAATGCGGGGACCAGAGCAAGGTTTGGCCAGGGCCCATAGCAGAGTATTAGTGAATGACTCATTAAAAGGTACCAGGGGCTTAGTAGTGTTTTCTCCACCTCGAGATCTTCGGTCAGAACATTGGTTTTGACTCCTAAGGTGGGGAGCAGAAGGCTGATAACTTTAGCCACCCTCTGCATTACTACCCAAATAAAGCACTCTCTTCAGTGACAGGATATAGGGTGGTGAGAAAACTAGAGCCAGTAAAGGTGTAAAGTCTGCTGGACACTTGGAGGTCATCTTACCAATTCCATTCATAGAAAGGTTGGCCAATGTCATGACCTGCAACATAATGGCTTCTGGAATCAGTGCCAAACAAGGAATGCAATGTATGGGATCTTCCTTGTGGAGGTGGGATGTCAGGCGGTGTAGGTTGTGGTTTGATGGAAAAGCAGCACAGCCTTGGTCAAGGTTGTAGCAGTGTCTACTCGGAGTCGAAGAGCACAATGTCCTCTGGTGTAGATGGAGTCGGTATCAATGATACAGGAACTGGTGTGGATCATGGGAGGAGGAGCAGGTACAACAGCCAGGGAGGGTCCATTGTGGAGGTTTTGGAAGGTCCAACCGGCACTGAGGGTGATCCCACAGGCGGTATCTGCTCCTTCTGCAGGGGTGCTAGAGGGAGTCGGAAGGGATCCAATGACTCAGAGCATGGCTTTGCAGAATTCTTGGATGTGCCTTGGTGTTACAGATGGTCCTGGAAACTCAGGTTGTGCAAGGTTTTAGGATTGGCTGTGAAGTTCACCAGCTTCTGGAGAGAGATCCAGAGGTATAGTAATGCTTGTGTACTTTCTCATGAGTACAAGAGTGGTGGTAAGGGGCCGAGCCCTGCTGGGATCTTTATGTTTTTTCTTTGACTTATGACCTCGGGAACAACTCTAGTAACTTCTGGACCAGGAATCAGACCAAGACTGACCTTTGAACTTGGACGATGAGTCTACTGGTGCTTGGTGACAAAGTTTTGCCTCCTGGTGCCGTATGGCCTTCGGGTTCATTGATGAGCAGTCACTGCAGGCCTCAGAATCATGATTCGACCCCAGGTACCACAGGCAAACCCTGATGAGAGGCTACAGACCTATGCTTGTGATAGTTCTAACAAAGTTTAAAAACAGTTGTCTTGGGAAGTGACTTTCCCTTGTACACTGTAACTACTGAAGTAAACCAAGTCTCTAGGATAGCTCTTGATCCTCATCTAGTGGCGCAGGAACTAAGGGACTGATGTTAGCACATGGGAGTGGCGTCTATATCAGCTTCATTTGCAGAATAGAGTCAGTGTGGAGCCACACAGCATTACCTACAGGCTTGCAGATGTACCACTGAAAATGTTTCAGGATCCAGTCCGATGCCTGGGGAATATTCAAAAGGTGAGAATTCTGCACTTAGAAGTGTGTGTCAGAATCAAGACAAGCTGTGTAGTCTATCACCAAATTTAACATCTCAGACTGAACAAATCAGTAAATGTCAAATCTCCTATGTTCTTGCCTATTAGAGAAGAAGAGGGAGCTTGAACTCATGAACAGTTAAAACTCCTTGCACATCAATAATTGTGCCACCCTAACCACAGCAGTACACTAAGTCAGATGCAACCCCAAAACAAAACTAAGGGCCTCATTACGACTTTGGTGATCCTAAAAGCAGACCGTCAAAGCCGCGGGGAGGACACCACCGGTATCATACCGGTGGTGCTCCTACCCAAGCGTATTACAATTTTTCCCGCCGGGCTGACCAGCGAGAACACTGTATTACACGTTCCTGCTGGGCTGAATGGCAAGAACAGTGCTACGATATTGGCCTCGGCTCCGTTAAGGGAGCCAAGACTAATATAGTAGCACAACAGCACCATTAGAATGTGCACCGTGTGAAAGCAGACTACGCATTCCTATGGTGCTGGGCAGGGGGGGCCCTACACTGGCTTTCCGCCAGCCTTTCAATGGAAAGGCTGGTGGAAAGCTGAGTTGTAATCAGTCAGGCAGCGATGAGTTCAGCACCACCCTGGGTGAGCACAACTCAGATCACTGTCAGCCCATCGGGAACCATGGTACTGGCAGGGATGGAGGTCCGACCTCCAGGGTTGTAATTTGGTGGTCAGACCGCCACAGTTGCAGCGGTCGCGGCCTCATAATCAAGCCCTAAATCAAAATCATACCAGCGGTCACCAGCAACCCCTGAGAAAATGTATAAATATCATCTGAAATTTTCCTTCTCTCGCTTTCCACTTTTTCCTATTTCAACCTTCAATAAAGCTAGTCGCTACTTCAACCTGGGTAAAAGGTGGGTTTTGTCAACCACTACCCTCAAATGGACAAATAAATGGCACTGGTATGCATTCCGAGAGTTAACATTTCTTTCCTCATTTCTTGCATCTACTCCCCCCATCCACTCAATCGTGTCAGGGGTTAAGTTTTGAGAGCAGAGACTTTCTGTGCCCCTCTGTCGCTATGATTGATTTAACACTATCTCACAGATGGCCTTCTCCGGGCGCACTGATATATATATATATATATATATATATAAATATATATATTTATATATATATCAACCTTGCATAGGTCATGAGTAATGACAGTGCTCTTTTCAGGCTTATGGGTCTCAGACCTTTCTCTGGATTCTCTTCTTGTGGGTGAAAGGTATTGAGATTCAAATCATCAGTAACCAGCCAAGGATCCTCGTATTATGTGATGGTCTCAAGCTTTTAAGGCTTGTACCTGCAGCTGGACAATATAAACCACTAAACCGCTTTGAAGTTCACACATTGTAGTGTGGTTCTAAAAATTCTGGACCCATGTAATTTACTTTGCCACAGCAGTACGATTTTAGTATCAAAAGACCGATAATGACTAGTACACTAAACATGAGCATTTTCGCTCAATTCCAGCAGCGGTTTCACCTCGAAATCGCCATTTTCGTCCTGCACTCGTGGCTCCCATTTTATACACAGCAGCCATTTTTAAAAGTTGCCCTCACATAGGCTTATAATACAGTCAGATTTGATTCCAAGGACACGTACACCTTGATTGACTTCTCTCTGGCCTGGGCAAGCTGGAACCATTGCCTCAGGCCAAACCTGTTTGGTCAGTCCCTCTCCCAGTGGCCGAATCAGATAGCATCAAGGCACACCATGCCATAAAACCCTTATTATCGCTCACACACCCTGCCTAATCTTGCTCACACCTGCACCTGCTCTTTTCTTCTTCTTACTTTACGAGGGGGAGGTGCCCGTTTTTATTGGGGGTCCACACTTATCTGATGTAAAATACTAGGCCTTGCCGGGTAATTTATTATGGGTTGGATGACATGAAATATAAGGTTTCATCATGACACTGTTTTTTCCTTTGTAGTAAAAACATGTGAATGACCAACCAAAATGTCAAGAATGTTTGCCTGAAGCTTAAAAAACTGTATATAAGGAAACCTGACTTTGCATTGAAACACAGTCTCCTGAGAACATACAAATCGTGCTGTTGTACTTCTAGGACACTTGTCAATTGGTTGCAGCCAATAAATTCGATCTTTGACTTCACCTAGAAGACTCTGAGTTTCTGTAGTCTGAATCAGGAAAGTACCCGAGGTCTTTGGGTGTACCCTGGCACCGCTGGGTTACCGGATCAGTACCGGTTCTGAAAAACCCAGTATCTCAGTTGGCGCCCAACGTGGGGCGATACCAGCGGTACCGGTCCAAGCCTGAGGTCCGTGGGGAGCTTCGTGTGAAAATTCTGGAGGAAGGCCGCCACTTCATCGACCCCTGCATGTCGACGTGGTCCGAAAGTCTTTGTTGCGAGGTTCCCCGCTTCCCGACGGCTATGAAGGACTGCTGCCCTGGCTATCGCCCTGATTTGGACCCTTGATTTTTGGTAGAGCGAAACGATAAGACGAGTCTTCTGGTGACGTCATTGATATTTTCAGTTAAGTATAAGTGGAGCGTCTCCCAGTCCTTAGTTGGACACTTGGTTTGGTCCTTAGTTGGACACTTGGTTTGGTCCTTAGTTGGACACTTGGTTTGGTCCTTAGTTGGACATTTGGTTTGGTATCCCTTTGGGATCACTTTGATTTGGAACTTGCAAGTACCAAAGCCGAAGGACTCGTGTATTCACGAGACTATCGTAAACGATAATCCTTTGAAGTTTGAAGCTAGACTAGTGAGCGAAGATGCCTGGTCTTAGCAGACTTGGAAATTTGTTTTGTCTTGGTTGTAAAAGGGACTCCCGGTTGGAGGACTCATGTCCGGTTCCTCCGATTGGAACTCCAACCTATGAACTATATGTGAAGCACGGAGTGGGCCCCATCACGTTTAATAAAGTATGGGTCCGCTATTCTTGGAAATAATTGAGAAAAGTTTTCTTTTTTTTTCTTGTAAAAATGACTTACAACTAGGATCTGCAAACGGTTCTGTAAGTAAATTGCGACGGCGCTATTTATGAAAAATGGCTAAAGCGCGCTGTATTATGTGTACTGAGTGTTTTCTGTTTATATCTGAAATGAGCTCAATGTGTGTTTGTGGGTCTTCTTGATGTTTACAGTTTAAGTAAAATGTTGGTTAATTAATATTAAGTAGAAACTTAGAAAAAATCCAGAAATGAACCATGTGATGTGCTAACATAGATATATGTTGCTCTTTCATTTATAGAATGAGCAATTGTGCACATATACAAAACTGCCGTTAAATGCTTAATAAATTAGAAAACACATTCAATAGATATAAATAGGGCCCCCCCCAAAAAAAGAAAACGAAATTATCTATTTTCAATTCAGCCAGCACTTTCCCAGTTAAACATGGGTGGAATTTTGCATAACCTTCCTTTTAAATGAAAGTGGCGCAAAAATGTGACGCATTTCAAGTTAGGCTTATGCGCTTAGGCTTGTGAGTTAATGTATCCCAAATAATAGGCAAGGGATGCAGCTTGCTTTTATATGTGGAATTATCACAAAAAAAAGAATAATTGGGTTTTTATTTTTTTTTAAAGAAAATTATTAATTATGGAAAAATTATTTAAAAAAATAAGTGCCTTTCAAAATCGTTTTTTAATATTTATAAAGCTTAATACCTATACTATGACCTCCTAACATTAAAATTTAATTTAAGTTATGTTGCACCACTAAAATGACATTTGTATGTGCAATTTTCCGTTGGCGCAGGAGCAAACAAGCTCATTTCTATAAAGTATAAGTTATTATTTTCAATGGCTGACTCATGGATTGTGTAATAGACATTCTGGTAATGCATATTATGCAAGAAAATTGTAGGATATTGATTTTTTAATGCCTAAAATATCAAAGTCGATTTTGGGCAAAAGCACTGTTTAAACTGCATTTTCTTTCATTCAGAGTACTTTTTAAAGTGTCTCAGGCTTCAGTAAATGCATACATTTAGGTTTGATATATATTTGCAGGTTGTGCCTTCTTATGATTCAATGAGTCAATGTGCCAGTACAAAGGCTTGTTTTAATATCAAGGTTGAAGGTTCTAACTTCAGCTGGGCCTACTGAGACGTTCATTCATTCGAGGTTGATGAAATATGTACCATTGCATGGGATTGCAACAAGCATTTATTCTAACAACTGGTATGTGTGTTATTAAGGTTTGTGAATTATTCACAGTAAATGTAGTTTAATAATCTGGAAATAGAGATAGGTTTTTTTTGCGCCTAAAAAGGAAAAAAAATTTTTTTTAAATAGAGTGAATTATTGCAGGTTAGAAGGAAAATAGAAAGGCCTACTGTCTTTGACAGATTCAGAGTGGCAGAAGCTAGGAGAGCTACAGAGGCTGGCTCAAGTCATGCTGCTGAGATGCTATCTTTAGCTTTCCCATAAACAATGGAGGAGGCTGTCGTGTTGACACTTGTGACCTTTTAAATTAGGGCCTTGTCTCTGTAAAATGCAGAATGACCCTACGGGCCTCTAAAAGTGGGATTTCTGGTTTCTCCAGAAGAACATCAATACAATTAAAGAACTTAATTCCAAAGGGAAAATATAAAAAAAAGGGGTTTCTTCGAAAGTCCCAACATCATGTTAAATGCTCTGCAGAACTGATACATTTGTGTCTCCGCTCTAAAAAAATAAAATGATGCCTGCTAGTTGCTTTTATTTGACAGAAAACGAAGTGTTGCATTAAGTCTTAGACAGAAAATAAGATGCAGCCCTTTTCTCAAATTTTGAAGGCTACATGCCTTAATGAGAACGATTTGCTAATTAAGACTTATTTTTCACAGTGGAAATTGTAGGTGCCAAATTAATATGGAGTGTCAGTGTAACAATTTTTACTTTTAGAAAGGTAAAACTAAGGTGGCTTGATGTTGCGAAGTAACTGACAAGAGGGTAACAGTTAAGTAATGGAAATTTATTTTCATGTATTTGGTCCTATCATGAATTGTTCTTGCTGGTCCTGTATGTTAGAAGAGAAACAGTAAAGTTATATTTGACAGCAGATTTCCATTGCCTGGTGATCTACTGTCAAAAGGAGGGTAAGGATTTTAAACCTGACAAATTAAACAGGCCCAAATATTGGGTTTTGGGCTGCAGGTTTACAGTGCATAAAGTACATGACATGGTGTTGTGTGTCACCGCTTATTCACACATGCTATTGTTTTGTCTATGCTTTTTGTGCTTGATACACAGCAAGTATATCTGATGGCTTGACGTTTTGTGCGTTTTTATTATTTTTTATTTGTTTTTTGCATGTTTGTTGCTGCTTTTGATACTATTACAAGCTCCCCTGTGTTGTGAGGGGATGGTCATGACGATGCCCATCGCTACGCAACAGTTGGTGGAACTTGTTCTGGTTACTAAATTCCACAGATAATGATATTTCATGCTGTGAACATAAAAGACAACACTTCACCAGTGAATGTCTATTTGGCTATAATGGTATTGAAGGAAAATAAAAAGAGATATACAGGATCAAAGTGTGTCACCTGCAGTTAGTCACGTTACTGCCCCTTCCCTCAAAGGAACAGGCAGCCCTACATTTATGTATCCTTGATTGGACCTAAGGATGAAATTATAGATCTGTGACTCAAGGTGGCCTAATTTCTATATTACATTAGTTAATGATGTTGTGTTTCCTAAGTAGCATATGGCTTTCGTTCCTTAAAAGAAAACCAGGTTTTCATTTTTTCCTGAAGAAGGAACTGAAACATTAGCTAGGAGTACCGTATATGTTGTAGTCGCCAACGGTAGAGTTAAAATTTGTGTAACTTTGGCCTTTTGTATCACCCGTACTCTCGGTGTTGTGTCACATGCCTGACTATCACCCAAATAATTTTTTTTGTTCTTCCTATAGATTTTTTCTTTTGTTACTTCCCCTGACCAATGTCGCATCATGCTTAGTTATTGAGATTTTAGCTATGTCCTAGTCCCATTTCTCTTTTTCGAATTCCTTTCATTAGTCAGCCCTTTTATTATTATTGATGTATTGTTCAGGTTCACATTTCCAGATTGCAGTGATGTACCAGGGACCCCCATGTTATGTATAATTCCCTTTGGTATGACCAGACTGGTTTTCAAGAATTTGCCTTAGGCCTGCTTCAATGTTTTCCAGCCTGACTGTCAGGGTAGCGATAGACTGGTTAACTGACTCAATATTATAGTAAGACAAGTTTTCCATCTCAATAGGAGATATCTTATGTTTACCTTTTTGAACATGACGAATTTTCAATGTCTATTTTAATTTGGTTTTCGGTTCCCTTCTGTTCCTGCTACTTTAATTTTTGGTGGGATCAGATGTGTCCTAATCATGCAAATATCAGGACCCTCTAGTTCTTGTTGTTTTGTTTGCACATTTGACTATTAGCCTGTGTATTGCATAGTGCACCTGATGCACAGTTTTTAAAGGAAGGTTTCTACATGTCCCTGATAATCGGTATCATGTGATTTCTCTATTGAGATGTTCTAAGGTAAGGAGGAACACCTAGACTTAATCATTGAGGCAAATATGTGTTTACCCCATTAGACAATGCCACTGTGTGAGGAAATCCATTCAGATAGAATTCTCATGTAGCTATAGATGGCAGAGAATAATGGAGAGAACCCAATTAAAGATGCTAGAGACCCTGTTTTGCCCTTCTGCCTTTGTCTTTGTATTTTATGCCCATGGTGTATGGCTACTCCTTTGAAGATTGCAGACCACCTGCTTGCAGTCCCCTTGTTAAAAACCATGAACTGTTTTTTTTTTTACTAAATTGAAGGAAACTAACAACTGTGGCACATTTCCTACGTCACTAGATTCTGCGGGTATCAAGTCATAATAACCTGCAGGACATTGATTTAAGCCTAATTCCCATCAGTGACGGCTACAGATTGAAGACGGACGTCTTGGCCCTACAGTCTCAGCACCCAGAAAGTAGCAAAGCTGGACAGCGATCGCCAGCGCATGGTATCGTACTTGCTCCATCAGACGGCGTTGGACATCACAAAACCAAAGTTTCAGTGTAAAAGAGCTAAAGAGAAGGATTCCTGTTGTTGATGGCAGAGCTGTTTTGAGGTTTCATTTCTCTACCTGTCATGTGCTGGTAACCTCTGACAGTGTGCAATCCCTTGAGCCCCTTGGCCTGAGTTTTGGCCACACACCCCCTTTTCTTTGCTCCAACGGAAGAAGGGCAGTGCACCGGAGATTTCAAGTTTGGAAAAAGGCACTATATTGTGGTGCCCATGAAAGAGCAGTTTGAGCGTCCTCTGACACTAAATAATGAGTGTTGGAGTCTGAAAGTGCTGCTGAGCTTGAGCTATTTCCCAATTAATGGTGCTTGCCTCTGCACGAGATGATTTGTGCCCTTGATCAATGAAGAGCACATTGTTTGTAGTGTCTGCCACAGAGGAGAGACACTGGTGCATTGCTTTAAGACATTGACACTTTCGAGTGAGCTGTGGGTGTTTGCCAGGAGGGCACTCCAACTAAGCAGTATTTTCTCACGAAGAGGCCTGAATTGAGAGGCCCATGCGAAAGAAAACAACAAAAGAAAATTTGATGGACAATAGAAGCCTGCCAGAGAGGCTTTTTGAACGGACTCTGGGCATAGTTGGTTTCACAAGAGGTTTCCGTGTGATTGTATAGACTAGGTGTTAGGAGACTGATTGTTTTGCTGGCATTGTTTTAAAGTACTATTCTGTTTAGTAAAAGCAGAATAAAGTCCATTTTCTGTGGAAAGAGTACCCCCTTTTCACCTTAGAGCATTGATGAGAGTCACCACTGTTCCACCTGAACATACAAAAATTACTGAAATGCAGAGGAGCCCTAAAAATGTTACTAGATAATTTTAGGATTTGCTTTTTGGTTAGGGTTGTGAAAAATTATTATTTCATAGTGGTCACTACTTTCTCCTGTTGTCTATATGTTCTTAATAACGTGTTTTCTAGTGTCTTTTAAACATGACGTTGTCATTTATGGGTAGGATTGTTTTTCTCTACTCAATTGACTTCTGCACCCACTTCCCAACCTATGTCTTTTCCTACTATTGTTTCTTTGCACTCTTTTCACCCTTTTCCTGAACATGAGCAGGTTAGAAGATCAGAATTCGTAAGCAATTCTTTTGTACAGCTTCTGCATCAACACTAGTTAGTAGTGAACATCACTAATTGTTGGGTGTGTGATCTTATGCCACCTACTGCAGATAGAGGTATTCCTTATTTTGTCCTGCCATATGTGGCCTTTTTGTGCTACTTCATGTTCGAGGAGACCTGTCCAGAGAGAGTTACCAAGTACTAGAATTTTGCTCCAGCAACATCTCCATGGCCTTATAAACATAGACCTGGACTCAGATTAGCATGAGAATAGGTTTATTGCCTATGTAAGGGCAAAAGGAGGGTTTGTGGTTCTAAAAATTCTGCACCCATGTAATTTACTTTGCCACAGCAGTACGATTTTAGTATCAAAAGACCGATAATGACTAGTACACTAAGCATGAGCATTTTCGCTCAATTCCAGCAGCGTTTTCACCTCGAAATCGCCATTTTCGTCCTGCACTCGTGGCTCCCATTTTATACACAGCAGCCATTTTTAAAAGTTGCCCTCACATAGGCTTATAATACAGTCAGATTTGATTCCAAGGACACGTACACCTTGATTGACTTCTCTCTGGCCTGGGCAAGCTGGAACCATTGCCTCAGGCCAAACCTGTTTGGTCAGTCCCTCTCCCAGTGGCCGAATCAGATAGCATCAAGGCACACCATGCCATAAAACCCTTATTATCGCTCACACACCCTGCCTAATCTTGCTCACACCTGCACCTGCTCTTTTCTTCTTCTTACTTTACGAGGGGGCGGTGCCCGTTTTTATTGGGGGTCCACACTTATCTGATGTAAAATACTAGGCCTTGCCGGGTAATTTATTATGGGTTGGATGACATGAAATATAAGGTTTCATCATGACACTGTTTTTTCCTTTGTAGTAAAAACATGTGAATGACCAACCAAAATGTCAAGAATGTTTGCCTGAAGCTTAAAAAACTGTATATAAGGAAACCTGACTTTGCATTGAAACACAGTCTCCTGAGAACATACAAATCGTGCTGTTGTACTTCTAGGACACTTGTCAATTGGTTGCAGCCAATAAATTCGATCTTTGACTTCACCTAGAAGACTCTGAGTTTCTGTAGTCTGAATCAGGAAAGTACCCGAGGTCTTTGGGTGTACCCTGGCACCGCTGGGTTACCGGATCAGTACCGGTTCTGAAAAACCCAGTACCTCAGTAGGAAAGAAGCATCTTGCCTGGCATGTTACCCCCATATTTCACTGTATATATGTTGTTTTAGTCTTTGTGTCACTGGGACCCTGCCAGGCAGGGCCCCAGTGCTCATAGGTATGTGCCCTGTATGTGTTCCCTGTGTGATGCCTAACTGTCTCACTAAGGCTCTGCTAACCAGAACCTCAGTGGTTATGCTCTTTCTGCTTTCCAAATTTGTCACTAACAGGCTAGTGACTAAATTTACCAATTCACATTGGCATACTGGTACACCCATATAATTCCCTAGTATATGGTACTGAGGTACTCAGGGTATTGGGGTTCCAGGAGATCCCTATAGGCTGCAGCATTTCTTTTGCCACCCATAGGGAGCTCTGACAATTCTTACACAGGCCTACCAGTCCAGCCTGAGTGAAATAACGTCCACGTTATTTCACAGCCATTTACTACTGTACTTAAGTAACTTATAAGTCACCTATTTGTCTAACCTTCACCTGGTGAAGGTTGGGTGCAAAGTTACTTAGTGTGTGGGCACCCTGGCACTAGCCAAGGTGTCCCCACATCATTCAGGGCAAATTCCCCGGACTTTGTGAGTGCGGGGGCACCATTACACGCGTGCACTATACATATGCCACTACCTATGTATAGCGTCACAATGGTAACTCCGAACATGGCCATGTAACATGATCCCCTGGGTCTCTAGCATAGTACCCGGGTACTGCCAAACTGCCTTTCCGGGGTCTCCACTGCAGCTGCTGCTGCTGCCAACCCCTCAGACAGGTTTCTGCCCTCCTGGGGTCCAGGCAGCCCTGGCCCAGGAAGGCAGAACAAAGGATTTCCTCTGAGAGAGGGTGTAATACCCTCTCCCTTTGGAAATAGGTGTGAGGGCTGGGGAGGAGTAGCCTCCCCCAGCCTCTGGAAATGCTTTGATGGGCACAGATGGTGCCCATCTCTGCATAAGCCAGTCTACACCGGTTCAGGGATCCCCCAGCCCTGCTCTGGCGTGAAACTGGACAATGGAAAGGGCAGTGACCACTCCCCTGACCTGCACCTCCCAGGGGAGGTGCCCAGAGCTCCTCCAGTGTGTCCCAGACCTCTGCCACCTCGGAAACAGAGGTGTTGGGGGCACACTGGACTGCTCTGAGTGGCCAGTGCCAGCAGGTGACGTCAGAGGCTCCTTCTTATAGGCTCTTACCTCTCTTGGTAGCCAATCCTCCTTCCTAGGTAGCCAAACCTCCTTTTCTGGCTATTTAGGGTGTCTGCTTTGGGGAATTCTTCAGATAACGAATGCAAGAGCTCACCAGAGTGCCTCTGCATCTCCCTCTTCACCTTCTACCAAAGGATCGACCGATGACTGCTCAGGACGCCTGCAAAACCGCAACAAAGTAGCAAGACGACTACTAGCAACCTTGTATCTCCTCATCCTGCCGGCTTTCTCGACTGTTTCCAGGTGGTGCATGCTCTGGGGGTAGCCTGCCTTCCCCCTGCACCAGGAGCTCTGAAGAAATCTCCTGTGGGTCGACGGAATCTTCCCCCTGCTAACGCAGGCACCAAAAGACTGCATCACTGGTCCTCTGGGTCCCCTCTCATCCTGACTAGCGTGGTCCCTGGAACTCAGCAACTCTGTCCAAGTGACTCCCACAGTCCAGTGACTCTTCAGTCCAAGTTTGGTGGAGGTAAGTCCTTGCCTCCCCACGCTAGACTGCATTGCTGGGTACCGCGTGATTTGCAGCTGCTCCGGCTCCTGTGCACTCTTCCAGGATTTCCTTTGTGCACAGCCAAGCCTGGGTCCCGACACTCCTTCCTGCAGTGCACAGCCTTCTGAGTTGCCCTCCGGCGCCGTGGGACTCCCTTTTGTGACTTCGCGTGGACTCCGGTTTACTTTCCTTCCAAGTGCCTGTTCAGGTACTTTTACGTGTGCTGCCTGCTTCTGTGAGGGCTCCCTGAGTTGCTGGGTGCCCCCTCTGTCTCCTCCTACAAGTGACGACATCCTGGTCCCTTCTGGGCCACAGCAGCACCCAAAAGCCTCTACCGCGATCCTTGCAGCTAGCAAGGCTTGTTTGCGGTCTTTCTGCGTGGGAACACCTCTGCAAGCTTCATCGCGACGTGGGACATCCATCTTCCAAAGGAGAAGTCCCTAGCTCTCTTCTTTCTTGCAGAACTCCAAGCTTCTTCCATCTGGTGGCAGCTTCCTTGCACCCTCAGCTGGCATTTCCTGGGCTCCTGCCCACTCTTGCCACTGTTGCGACTATTGGACCTGGTCCCCTTGTCTTACAGGTACTCAGGTCCGGAAATCCACTGTTGTTGCATTGCTGGTGTTTGTTCTTCCTGCAGAATCCCTCCATCGCGACTTCTGTGCTCTCTGGGGGTAGTAGGTGCCCTTTACACCTACCTTTCACGGTCTTGGGGTGGGCTATTTTTCTAACCCTCACTGTTTTCTTACAGTCCCAGCGACCCTCTACAAGCTCACATAGGTTTGGGGTCCATTCGTGGTTTGCATTCCACTTTTGGAGTATATGGTTTGTTTTGCCCCTATACCTATGTGCTCCTATTGCAATCTATTGTAATTCTACACTTTTTGCATTACTTTTCTTGCTATTACTCACCTAATTTTGGTTTGTGTACATATATCTTGTGTATATAACGTATCCTCATACTGAGGGTACTCACTGATATACTTTTGGCATATTGTCATAAAAATAAAGTACCTTTATTTTTAGTAATTCTGTGTATTGTGTATGGTATTGTGCATATGACACCAGTGGTATAGTAGGAGCTTTACATGTCTCCTGGTTCAGCCTAAGCTGCTTTGCCATAGCTACCTTCTATCAGCCTAAGCTGCTAGAAACACCTCTTCTACACTAATAAGGGATAACTGGACCTAGCACAAGGTGTAAGTACCTCTGGTACCCACTACAAGCCAGGCCAGCTTCCTACACACATCTTTTGCTATTCTTCTTCCAAGTGATATCGTGTTTTCTGTGAATACATTATTTTAGTCTTCACTTATACAACCTTCTTCTTAACATCTATCACTAGTCTCCCTTTTACCTTAGAAGTTATTATCCATGTCTCCAACTGCACAGCTTAGTTTGCCTTTTCTTCATCAACATGACTGTTGTCCCTTTCATCATGCCTTCTGCACTATCATCCACTAATGTACATTTTCCAGCATAGAGGTAGGCTCTGCTTCTGAAAAGAACTGCAATGAAATGGGTAGGTGCTTTTGGAATGCTGCAAGTAGGATTCCTGGGCCTGGTCAGTCCTTTGATCTTCCAGCTATTCTTTCCCTTTAGGTCTCGCTATGGTACTCCTTTGAGGTCCTATCACACAAAGGTAGGGGGCAGGATGAATCAACTCCACTACGAGGAAGATGCTATCCTGACACCCTGCACTCATCCGTGCCCTGGGATGCTTCACCGATCTTCCTAGTTTCAGTGGCAGTTCTTCAGGAACCACACTGAGACAAGGGCCTGATGCTGACAAGACTATTGAGTCCCTTCCTGAATGACAGAGAAAAAGGCCACTTCTTCCAGCAGCCACAGTGCCACCTTGCACAGAATAGTATACATGAATAGCGTGAATATCTCATTTAGATGATACCAGATAGGAGGAAAAACTCACAAATGGGAAAAAAAACCTTCTTAGTAACTTTGTAACTCCTTCACAATCTTGAATGAAGATAAAGACTAGCACTGTAAAAACCAGCGAGGTCCGAAGCTCCCCCCACACACGAGGCAGGAGGTAAGAGCAAAGCAAGAATTACAACTGTAAAATGAAGAAGATCCAACTGCTGGAAACAAAAATATGTGATAACAGCAGCAACGTGGCAAAGAATGGAACAAAAAATAAGGGAACCAAAGTGGTGCAATGCAGCTTCCTCTCGTAAATGTCTCCCTTATAAATGATTCAAAAGAAACCAACATCACAGGCTCTACTTTATTTAGGATTTGGAGCCACAAATAACATCTATGGACAGACCACCATTTTGGGTAGGGCTGATATTAAGGCTTGTTCGCATCCCTTTCCACATTTGGTTTGGTAAGTGAAGGTTAATCTCAAGTTTAACATTCTTATTTCTCCCCTCAGTTCCTGAGTCGAACCACCATCCTTCATGCGTGGCACTCCAGGCCACTTGTGAACACCCCTCTGGACAACCACGAGCATTAAGAGATCAAAGCAGTCTGGGCAGTATGGAAGCTCAACAATGCGCCGAGTACGACGTTCTGAAACACTCTGCCCTGAACTGCATGGAGCACATCTTCCGTTGTAGAACGTGCATAGTCTTCTGTGACTTCAGGGCACTGCTCTCAGCATGGTTGTAATATACACTCACATTGGCGCAGTTCACAATTTCTTAGTCACTTAAGAAGGGTGCTGCCACCTTGTTCTGTGTGTGTTGCTCGGGGTTTCCAGAATCACCATACAATTTCTCCAGAGAACAGTCTTTCAGAGTTTATGTGTGGCTCAAACATGGCCCAACGTTTCCCGTAATTTATCTGAGTCCTAAAGTTGAATTACGCCACTCTGGTGGGAAGGTCATCCTTTAATAGTGCCATAAGCCTTAGTCTCTTGTAAAAGGTGTGTCTGCATGTCACAGCAGTGAGAGCTATGATACCCGTCACATTTGATTACTCCTGCAGGAATTCTGAGCATGTACAGATAAGCATCAAGGAGACAAACTGAAATCAGGCATTTGCCTGTGCCATACTGCAATCCAGGACATCCTATTTCATCTCCTTGCCCCTTTTCTGTGTTTTATGAGAAATTAAAATGTATCTGTTTAAAATAATTCTGTAATCTTCTTTTTTCTGGGGCTCTTTTGTTGATAATGGCCATTGTTGGACCTGCCCCTTTTTACAGGGTCATCCCTAAACGTTTTTCCTACCTCCTCCTATTTTTCTGACCTTTCTTGTTGACTTTACGGCTCTGAGCAATTTGCCACTGCTGATCAGTGCTAAAATGCATGTGGCCTTCCTTCTAAACTTGGTATGATTGGCATATTAAATTTACCTGTAAGTCCCTTGTACAGTGGTATCCCTATATCCAGGGCCTGTAAATTAAATGCTACTTGTGGGTCTGCAGCTTGCGCCACCCACACAAATAGCCTCTCAAACTTGTCTCAGGCCTGCTACCGCATGCATGCTCAGTTTACTGCCACAAGGACCAGGCATCTAAATGTACTTGCCATGCATGGAACTCCCCTTTTACTACATATAAGTCAACTCTAAGGTAGGCCCTAGCTAGCCGTATGGGCAGGGTGCTGTATATGTAAAAGGTAGGACTGATGTGTTTATGTACTACATGTCCTGGTAGTGACAAACAGCGTATCTAGTTTCTCACTACTGTGATTGCTGTCTCTCTCATAGGATTGCATTCAAAATGCCCTAACATACGTCTAAGTGGTATTATCTAATCTATGAGAGGTAGTGTAGGCACGTTTGATATGGTTGTAATGGTAGTATGAAATGTTGCTTACTAGTGTAGGTGTTTTTTTGTATTACCATTATAGAAATGCCACTTTTAGAAAGTGGGCATTTCTCTGTGCTTATGACTCTGGTATTGTGCAGCTTACCTCCAATCCACGTCTTGGGCAGAGTGACAGCTGGGCTTGGTGCATACCTTTCAGACAGCCTGTACACAGGGAGTGTGGAGGTGTCACAAGAGTGCATCTGCGTATTGAATGGTCTTCCTAGACTGGGAGAGGCGGGTCACACCTGCATTTGTAAAGCCTGTGCCCTTGCTTCACACAAAGAGCTCGTTACCCCCACCCCACTGATGTCAGGAGCCATTACTGGAGGAGAAAGGGGACACTACTGGAACCAGTTAGTACTGGTTGGAACCCCTTCACCCCCTTTTGTGGAGGCTGCGCAAAATGATTATAAGTACAGGGGGTCTCCCCCCACATTGTTAGAGCACTTTTGGACTGGTGACCGAACCTCTGCCACACAGACTGCTGGACTATACAAAGGACTCATCTGGACTGCTCTTCTTTTGTTAGCCTACTACCTGGTGTCTGCTGGGTGGCCTAAAGGACTCATCTAGACTGCTCTTCTGTATGGTGCCCTGCTGCCAGCCTACCCGACTGGACTCCCTGGGCCCTGGGGTAATGTGAAGAGGAACAGCCATCCCTGCTTTCTACCTGTCTGGATGGGTTGGTCTGCCACACGGCTTTGTGGCCCCCGTGTTCTCAGCGCATAGTGAGCTCTTTGCTTTTCTCTTAAAGTGTAGGCTAACCTGCTCCCCACTGTCGTTGAGTGCAGACCAAGCTGTCTTTTCTGGTCGAAAGGCGCTCGGAGCCAGTGAGCCACTTCAACCAGGAAGCCGCCTGCCACATAAGTGTGCCCTTTCCTCACCCAGGGCAGCTCCATTTTCAACATAGGTCTAAGCGGCCCCGAAGGGTCCCACACACGCTGTAACCCCAGGGTGGCTCACCCTCTGGAAAGCTCCTGGGGTTGCGGGCAGCTGTCTCTCACAGCGTAGTGCAGGAGACCAAGCAAGGTCTCCCCAAGTCTCCCTGAGGGCACCTGTGTGTTAGTGGCATACAGTGAGGAGGCAGTTTCTTTTTCTCTGGATCCGCTGACAGGACGGGGAGGAATCCTCATTGGAGGCCCTGAACATGTCAGTCCTTTGTTCCATATTACCGCAATGACTGTGGCATGCACGCAGATGTCTCAGTGCCCCACAGTCGCCATGACGTGACTGTAATTGTGATAGTAGGCGTGCAGGTAACCCAGTAGCCTACAGCTGGTATACATTACTGTATGTTATATATCAGAGATACAGGAGCACCAGACATATGGATCAATGAAGAGCACCTGCTCCTCTGATAATACGGAGGGTATGTCATGAACGCAGTAATGATTTATGTACTCCAGGGGTGATTGGTAGTCTATGTATCTTCTAGCTCCCTATGTTTACCTGCATGTCATGATCTCAGGTCACGTTATATGTCACACTTGCCACATGGAGGATTTCATGTGCATTCAGGATGATATTTTGCCTGTCCTGATAAGGTGTTTGCTGTGACATGTGCGTTTTTGGTGATAATGACAACCTGAGTACTGCTTGTGTTGCAGAATTCTAGTAACCTATATATTTACCTGAGAACTGCTTATTCTTGCAGAGTACTAGTAACCCGTGTGATGTTCTGACAACTGCTTGTGTAGCAGGGTGCTGGTGATACATGTTGTGTTGGGTCTAATGATATTTTATACAATACAGTTTATTTTTATATTAACTGGGTGTTATCTTTCCTTTGTGGTGTATTTATTGGGCCACATGTCTTGTGAGTGTTATGCAAACGCCTTACACATTGCCTCTGGGATAAGTCAGACTACTCGTGCCAAGCTACCAAGGGGGTGAGCAGGGGTTATCTTAGGTGTGTAACTCCCTCGGCCTGGCTAGAGTGGGTGGGTTCTGCCTGGCTTAGGTACATACCCTAGCCAACCAGAAACCCTATTTCTAACAGCCATCTAGTTTGGCTGTACACCTCTTCACGACTTTGAAGTGGGATTTGTATTCTATGTTTATTTTATTTTAGTGACACGCACCCTCTACGGGTGCAGATGTGTGTTTTTTCATTTTTAATGCTAAAGTGGGGCTCTCCTATACAAAAAGAGTAATTTATAATGGTTTGTTGCTCGCAAATTGTCTCTCGCAATAACTAAAATCAGAAACACCCAAAAACCTGGACTGCAATCGGGTTCTGCTCTTTGACCACTAGGGGAAGAGAACTTGGAGGCTGCAAATGGTAAAAATGGAAAATAGTGCTGTGAACCTTAGGTAGCTAAATAAACTGAAAAGATATCTCAGTGGGCTAATGCAGAAAAAAAGTCTGAGTAATTTTCAGCTCAGATGTGAGACAATCCTTGTACTGGTTCTCAGTCACGGTTTAGACCTTAGACACGCTAGGGTCATCACCTAACCTCACTCCTCCAACATTCTTGACCAGACCACACTTCTTGCTTGGTCCTGGTGGCTCCCTCTGGGTCACAGTTCATCCTCTGCGCACAGGCTTCGGCCAAACGGCATAGCAGCAATCTTCATGGCAGCCCTACCTAGCACATGGGGTAGACAACTTGATACCACACACAGGCTACAGCCCGATGGGTACATCAGCAATCTTCACCGGGCACCCCCCTCACATACGGAGACTCCGACTTGAGTCTGCATACAGGCGATGACCTGTTCGATGCAGCCAATGCTCACGGCTCAATTCACAGCAGCACACAGGCAACGATCACATCAGTGCATCAGTCTTCCACTCACGGTGGGGACTGACTCGCTAGGTTTTCCCCCAATAGACTTACGAACACATTTTCCCATTGACACAGAATGGGAAAAACCCTTTGCTACATCTGCCCCTTTGTTCCCTCCAACTTTTACTCACAATGCACAGTGGTCTTGGCAAGCAGGTGCTCCAGGCTCTGGACAGGTAGACTTAGATTCTCTGGGGGATGGCCCCTCACCCAGCTGGGAGACTAGCAGGCCTTGGCCCCAATTCTGGTCACAGGCATATAGAGCTTGTCCTCGCACAGCCTGACTGGCTGCTCAACAGTTGACAATTTTTGGGGTCTCAAGCTCTCTCCTTCCATAGTTTATCTCCACACACCAAATGTGATTTCGAGGCTGAGTCCTTGACGTTTATGTTGAGGGTCTGTTTCCTTGTGAAGTACCCTTTCATCTGTTCTCTTTTCCTCCTGATAGCTCCACAACCTAGCCCCTGGGAATGACTAAAAGTTCAAACCTGGATATTAGCCTCATGGGAACAAGGATACAGGTTTGGTAGCCAGTGGTGGGAGCATGAAGTACTCGCTTGTCAGGATACAGAATAAGCTCAAAGGCAAGGAGGCCATGCTGTTGGGGGAAGGGAAATGCAAGAAGCTGGTTGTCTCTTGGCAATGATTTGATTGCGCCTGGCTGCGCCCCTCTCAGTCCAAAAAGACTACAATCCATGCAACAGGCCTATGCCATAGCACACACAATGATCCTGGTTCATCTATGACAACATAAATCAGCATTAGTGATCCAGACATGGGTACAGTAGGGGCACTCAGGGCAGAAGATGCATGTCCATCACAATTTGAGGAACTTTTACATCTCATCGTGTGTTACATAAAGAATGGCTATTGCTGTAATGGGAACAGAACAGTTTGGTAATTTAAAAAATGGAAATGAATCCAAAGAAAAGCATATTCCCTCATCCAAAGAGTTATGTTTCGTAGTGTTTGTTATGCTAACAGAACTGTAAAGCTCTGTACTGCTGTTAATTTGGCCCTGCAGCGCTTTGGTGTAAATGTATAACAATAGCCATTTGAACCAATAGCTAGTCATCACACAGTTTTTCAATCAAAGTTGCTCCAAGATGCAGCAAGGGCCCTGCTTAGAAAAGCCATCCCCCCTGGCCAATATCGACACCACACAGAAGATGTGAGAAAACAGGAAGATGGCGATGAACCCGACATACACAATAAACTGTGCATATATGCAGCAACAAACTGTACTGGATAGCCACTGCTCACTGATCTGTTTCCCTCTATAAATTATTATTTTCTTACCGATTCCATATTAATCAAGGGATTTGTGGTTTTCACAGTTAAGGAATTGAGTATGGAGGGTGTTACAACGCCGCACGCTTGCAATGGAAATAGCTCAAAGACACTCGCTGGAGTGGTTAGATGCTCAAGACCTCGGGCGGTGTATCGCTCATTTATTTATACCCTCTGGCCCGCCGGGTCAAAACAAACAACTTAGTTCCACTACACCGGCACACCACCATTACACCGGGATTTAGTAAAATCCTCAGTTGAATTTCTCTAACAAAATCAAGTTCTTGAATCATTTCATGTGACAACGCAGCCTCAGCGTAAGTGCTGATCCCCAGTGAGACCACTGTGTATTCTGGTACACGCTGTCTTACGTTACATACATTTTAGTATTTGTTTAATCAGTTACAGAAATGTGGGTTGCTTAGTTAAAACGCTGGACCTGTGATCTTTACAAGACTAGTCAAATGCACATATGGATTTAAAGTGCGTGTGCAACGCCAATGAGCATATCATGTTGATGCTTAAATGTACTGAATGGAAACCCTAAAATATAGAATAGGGAGCTAGTAATCTAAAGAACACTTGGTGACATTGGTTTTCTCCACCCCACCCCATCCCTTCTTTCGCAGAACGCCAGGTAATAGCAGGGTGATAGTGGAACATAAATAGACTGATTTCTTACCCAGAAAAATCGGCTGAATACTGTCCGTAATCCGATATATATACTCTTGTAATTTGGCACAATGTGAGGTATCCCAAAGCAAAAATAAAGCAGAATCTGAAATAAAAAATAATTTACAATTATTGATACTATAGGTAATCAATAAAGTGACATATGCTGCAGATTTCGTTTTGTCTCTCATCTTCTAAACAACAACACATCGTTCCATGCTGGCTAAATAACAAGCATTTGCAATGTAACGGGTCTCGCATTTGCTGGAGTTAGAGCTAATAGCGTTGTAAACTCCTAACCGGACTATTCCCTCCACACAAATTGAAAGAAAAAAAACAAGCGCAACTGTGCTATGTAAAACGCAGCGCGATTGTGCTGAAATTGAAAACAAAAAAACGAGCGCAATTGCGCTATGTAAAACTCCCCCAATTGCGCTGCGTGGAAAATAAAAAGATAAAGTAGTGCAGAAATCAGGCTGAAAACATCGAGCCTCGTAAGTTTTAAATAGTTGACCGCTGTGCTCGAGGAAGGCTAAACACCGGAAAAGGCATGACGTATGCATGCCTTTCACTAATAAATGCAAGTGGGTTTTAAAAAGCAAGCCCACGAACCAATGAAAGTGACAGGCGTGACATGGGCATGATTACAAGCCCAAGGAGAGATTGCAACAGGGATTCTCTGCTGACTTTTAATGTGAGTTGGAGGGATACAGTACACCATCTTATTATGAGCCACAGAACATTTCTGAATGTGTGTGCTGGGTGCACACCGGGATAGTGCAACATAGCAAACCTGCGTATGTACAGAGAACTGCACCTTTGTGAAAGGCAAACTGACTGAAGTCACCGGTCCACTTTTCGCTAGCGGCAGAGACCCAGCCTCCATTTAAAAAGTTGCAGGGGCAGGAATCCCCTGAAGGTAGGTGCAATAAGTAGTGCATGTGCCTGTCGGTTAATGTCTTGGAGGCGGGGTCCCCGAGACCCGGGTCCCCCCCATACACGGGGTGCTCGCAGGTGGGAGCACTGAGTATCAGTTTGCCTCCTGATAGCCTCTTTGCCTCTGCACCTTCATCTGTAATATGGAGCCGGAGCAAAGGATTCTCTCATTTGCAATGGGTCACGCTTCCACATAAACGGGGCGTCTTTTCAGGTCTACATCAGCACACATTTAGCATCAGCATGATGGATATTACAAAAGAGGCTGTTTAATGTATCCGTAGCCTATTCTGTAATATTTTAGTGCCCCAGTGGTGCATAAAACACCCATTTAGCCTCTGAGGCGCTATGTATACTATAGCCCAAGTCCGCTGCCTCAGGAGTGGACCAGCAGCTTCAAACAGCAAGTCCTCCTTTCACTAATATGTTGTTCCCCGTGCAGGTCCGAGTTTGCATCTATACTAGAGACAAAGCAGTGACTGCAATGGTGGGTACTGTCCTAGTCTGTGCACACGAGTTTAAGATGCGTCACAGCACAGTAAGAGTGCACAATTGTGATACAAACCCACACGTTTCAATCACAAGTTTCCTCGATTTTCAATGACTGTATAGTAGGATGGCCAAAACACATGATATGCATTTTAACTTGTTCTTTATGTAACTGTTTATACAGCGGTTTTACCGTTTTTAAACATCAGTGACATAGAAATAAACAACTTGAAGCGGTATGTGTTACATATTTTTGGTTGTATATGTTAAATTTTTTTGTTTGTAATGCTATCATTTAAACTTAACCAAAAGAAACCAAAAAACTAAAAAAAATTTTTTTACATTTTGATCATATCTGTCCACCTATTCATTAGCACATGTAGTGGGGCTTTAACATTACTAAAGGCAAATTACTGCGCTGGTTTTACAAGACAGGACGCTGCAGCATGCTTCAGACATTCTGCCTCGGTGACAGACTGCATCTATTGCTGTGAATCAAGGGGCAATGCAACACTTACTGTGCCAGCACCCACACCAGCGACTACCACCTACACCAACACCTTACACCTATGCCTACTGTCACCACAAACACCCTGATACCCAGCAAACACCCAAACCATAACCCTGAGGCACCACAGACATATACCACCTCTTACACTTTCAGACTACACTACCAATACACAGAATCCGTACACTGCCACTTACACCTTTGAGTATAACATGCACCAGCAGTCAAACCACAGCCTTTCCACTGTTCCTCTACCTACATCTTAAACCACCATGTATAAAATAAACCTCTGCTAACATCCTACAATCAGATCCAACACCACCTGCACACTAGCCCACCACTCTACAAATGGACCCATCATCCCCACTAAAACCAAATGCCATGAACTACACCACCATCTACCAAACCCAGCCTCTCCCAACAACCATCTACACCGCAATATACATCCCCAGGGCATCTCAATTCCTCTCCCCCACAGCGGTGACTACTTGGATCCTCCATATCAGTAGGAGTTAAAAGCATCCCATTCCTGACATCTGCCTCAACGTCACTGCAATACATGTTTTTTTCACACTACTGCCCTAGGCAACCATCTATACTTTACTGCTACTCCTATATGTAAATTCACCTCCAATACCTTGTTTTCACAACAACTTTACACTTAAATCTCTTCTATGTCACATCACCTACACCATTACTCCAGTCTTACATCTTCACCTAAACCCACACCAAATGCATAAACACTACCACCTACAATCTAAACCTACTTCACCTACACCATCACTTACACACCACCACCTACAATATAAACCTACGCCGTCCACTTCAAATCTACCCCACCGCTTGCACCTTACAACACCACCCTATTCCACCATCTATACTGTATACCACTTATAGCATAAATGCTACACCCTCACCCAAAACTCACACCAGCATCCACAACCTATGACTACACCCTATACGACCAACTACCCCTCACTCACCTACAACACTGTAATAACACAAACGGGTGTGACTTTTTCTCTGGGCACCCTATCAGACTGGTTTTGCTTCCTTCATCAGTACCCAACACCAAAATGAGGTCTAGAATGTTCTTTTCATGTCTCCTTAGGCCGATCAGAGTGCTATGTCAGCCACAGTCACACAAAGACATATATTCTTGGTTTGTAAGCAGCTTCCAAATACACTATGGGCATCGTTGGCTTATGCAGGTAAGTGATGGTGCACATGGAAGGAACAAAGAGCCAACTTCCCCTTCTAAACACCTGAACCCAGGGCAAAACAGAGTGGGCTGGAACACAGGTCTTCATTGCACAGAGCCGGAATGGGCTTCCATGACAAAACAAAAAGGTGGGGGAGATGAGTGGATTTGCGGTATAAAGTTGATTTGAGAAGTATTTCCAACCTACATACCCATTATAAACATCACCATTAAAGATAGGCCCACACCCAAACAACCCACCAGGAGCAAACACCCTTCAGACTCAAAGTACACCCTATGCCATCTGCACTAGAGAAGCAATACACTGCCACTTACATCCCTGCCTGACACCACTTCAGGCATCCCACACCACAGTGTAAACGAAATACCATAAGCAACCTTGTACCCCTGCACCAAACAAACACTATTTGCACCATACAGTCCACCTTCGAAGTTAGTGGATAAGGCGTCTTCCCTTTCCCTCTTCCAGGCTGTTTTTATTCTCTATGGCAGCAAGGAACAAGCATCAACTGATCTCAATTGTTCACCTTTTGTTTTCTCTTTCCTCTAACATGTTTCTTTCCCTTTACTTCCCCAAGCCACTCATGCCCCAGTGGCAACAGAAGAACGGGGCAACACGTTCCCACCTCTCTTTGCTCTCAGGGCATGCTGCACTCTCCCATTTACTTGTGCACGTCTCCACCTACCACAGCCTACAGAATAGCCAAACCACAGCCTACAGCATAGCCTACACTACCTGCTACATTCTACAGTCACCTCATTACAACATCGTAGGAACACTGAAACCACCCTCTACCCAAACCAGTAAGAGCCTACATTCATACCATCTACTTCTTATAGACTACTTATATCTATGTACTACACAGCCTCTTACATTGTACAGTGCCACGTATACTGTGCCTTGCACCAAAGACTATATCCTACCCTGCCACTACCCTAAAACCTACACCACTAGCAAACTAGCAAAACATTACACTACCTCCTCCTGCATTACCAACACTAGCTACACTGTTCATATACCCCCACCTACTAAAATGCAACCACCTAGTACATCCTTAATTACCACCAAGAACCACTCGATCCTACATCACCTTACTCCACACCTCTTTACCCTCACACCTTCACATACATCATCTTCTTACAGCACACATATTCTGAATCCCCACCTATAGCCTACTAATCACTTTCCACCTAGCTAACCCCCCAACTCCAAACACTGCACATGTCACATACAATCAACATGTAGTACTCGTTCTGTACCCAGGTGCTGCAATTATGCAGCAATAGAGGTCCGAAGTATGCTTCTGGGTTGCCTAAATTAAGTAGAAAGAAAAGGCAAATTATGTGGCATAACTACCTAGCTCATTCTGTGGCAATATTTTCACTATTTTGTCATTTTAACACACAATCATACAGGCTATTAAAAGTTTCACCTCCACAGTAAAAGATTCGACTTCAATACAGCAATCAAAAATAAAGCATTACCAATAGTCTTTGTAAATAGTGCTTTTTGGATTTACCTAATACATTTTTTTGTGATAAATTACGGATGAGGTGGCAAGTGCAGTAAATCTACAGTTTTGTGGAAAATGCTGTAGAATCACATATCTCCAGTGGTCCTGTCTATATAGTTCCCTGTGCCAACAGTTAAACACTTGAGACCACCTCTTAAATCAAAACCGTGCCTATCTCTGAACCACCAACTATACCACAAACATATTTCCATAGATTTAAACATGTATTGGCTTCTCTTTTGACCGCACGTCCGTTTTTTTAAGTTCTATTGCTTTATGATTAAGTAATAGTACATCAACATCGTTTGCTTCATGTTAAGCTTTTTTAATCTTAAATATAAACATATATATAAACATATCTAGCATTGGTATAGTCCTCTACTGGTTTTCAAACGTGACCGGTCAACTGCTTTCGAAACCATACCATTCCCCTACATACATTCCAAAACAAAACTGGCATCGAAGAGGCAGTTCTTTACTGCTTTAGGTCTTACCTTGCCGGAAGTCAATGCGTTCAATATGGCGACTCATTATCAACCCAAACTGTACCATCCCGTTTGGTGTCCCACAATGGTCAAGACATGCTCCCTTACTAATTAACATCTATGTTTTACCTCAAGGGGAAAAGTTTCTCGAAAGTGGGCACTGTCTTTCAAAAATGTGTGAACGACATGCAATCATACTTTAATATTGATAATACAGGAAGCATTGATACTTTTGTCCAGTGCCTCTCATACACTAGTTCAGTGGTTCTTACCCTTTTGACGCCTGAGGACCCCCATTGAATCACTACTAAAAGGCAGGAACCCCAAAGCAATTTGTACGATTTAAACATTAAAACAGTAATTCGCACAAAAATACACAAACAAGTACACACCAAACAAAAACTCGAATGACTAAAGATTTTATTATATTCACCAACTGATCGAGGTGACATTACATGTTTCTCGCCGACCTATAGTGCTACAGCACATAAGAACCTAATAGGTAAGTGCTTGCGTTTTTTATATCATAAACACTTTTGGAGTCATACATTTTAGCACGACACATTTTACAAAAATGCAGAAAGACTAATATGTTTATGTCAAGAGGCCCACAGTTTGGACTGCCGAAGTGCCTTCCTGCCGGCCCAGGACTTGAGCTGCCCAAACTCTTTCAGCCTCAAAACAGCACTTAAGAGGCACAGCTCTTCTGCATGCGGGTGACGTGTGGCCAGAAGTGGAGAGGGAACAGGGGCATCAAAATGCTCTGGGCCCAAAAGATACTGACTTTGAGTCCACTGCATTTATTTATACACACACACACTTGCACATAAGGGAATACCAGCACTGCTCTTCAAGCACAAGACAGGATAATTCAATAAGGCCAATCATCCTTCAGAATACACCAAAGGCTGAAGGGTGATTGGCCTGATTTTATTTCAGCCCTGCTGCCCCTGCGCTGTCATTCACAACTCTAGTGTTCTGTGAAGGCGCATGGGTGTTTCCTTAACCAGGCAATGCCTATAACGATGAGAAAAAAGTTGGGTATGCGCCCGAGACCTGCAGACCCCATGGGAAGGTGTCACGGAACCCAAGGGTTTGTGGTCCACAGGCTGGGAAACACTTCACTAAAGCTCATGGAGGCCACGGATGGAAGTCAAGCTCAAAGAACAAAATATTAGCTTCCATTATCATCAAACGGCTCAAATTTCTTCTCGCGAAAATGGATTGTTAAAGACACAGGCCTTTAGCATCTTCTCTAAAACTCTCAAATCAGTAAAATCATTTGCTTACGAGATTGACAAGCTGCTAAATATGGACAGTTGCATCAGGGACATTCCAACTGAAGTGACTCCACATCATCATCCCCTTAAAAAAAAAGCCATGGACACCCTTGTGAGATATACAATAGAACAAGGGAATGCAGATTAAACCAGGCTACTTAAATCCCACCTTGACACTCCCCCTCCCAAAGGTCATCCTCTGCTCCACAAACAGAATGATTACCAGGACGAAAAAGTGACAGAATCACACCTGCCCTATAATCTCTAACATTGCTTGCTCTCGAAACTCGATCTATCTGTAATACTGTCTGCCTTCCTGATCAGGCTTCACCTCAACTCCCTCCGGCCTCTCACAAACACTGGAGATGTCAGAGAGGAGCTGAATACTAAGAAGCAAACTCCTCCTCAAATCACCACGCTTTCAAAAGACATACAACATGAAGCGTTCCTTTGCAGGAAATGGCCTCAGAATATGGAATGCCCTTCCCAGTGATATAAGATTTGCCCTCACGTTCCAGGTTTTCAAATCTAAGTGCAAAGACATTTACTTAAGCTGACCTCGCCGTATTCTAAAAACCCATATGAGCTCTCTCCTCATTCTTGCCCGGTCACTACTTACCACTGATCTTTTGTGTCCTGCCAATCACCTACACTACCACCCGTCAATGATATATTATTTCCAATATTTGTGATTGTTTACGGTATCAACATCCTCAACATAAGGCTGTGTCATTTTTTATGTAACCATACAGCACTAAACTATGTCTCTGACTGTATTTTCCATGATTTTCTCCGTCAAGCTTGTCTCTTCTGCACGGCGCGGTCACCCAAACAGGGTTTATCAATGCTTCATAAAAAAACTACTAAATAAATAAAATACTGAAATTCTTTCTCATGCTTAAGGTATCTCGTCATCTTTCAGAACCGTGCAGTGCTTAAGTGCCATTATTAGAAACAAGTGTATTAGTTTCTGACAAGGTATGTTTTCCTTCCATGTCCTCCGACTTTTGCCCCTCTTATCACAGAGATTACTGCGGTCAGAGGCAGCAAGAGCGGTCACATCAACCTTATGACACAGTAGGTGCCTGACCTTGCCGGCACATGCGGGAACTGACAACCCTAAGTGTTAGGTAAGCAAAGGCAACACACGCCTGAGCTGAAGTTAAGCGTTCAGAATGTTAGGTGGCGATTTTGCAACAAGCACATTTTTGCGGATAAGGATAGCTCTCTGTCTTCTGGATCCTGACAGAAATGTAAGGACAAAAACAGAAAGAGGAGATAGTTGAGCAGGCACTTTGTAAAAACACATAATTGTTAATACATGTAAAAGGTGGCAGTTGCAATTGTTGAAACGTCTTTCGGCCCAGATCATTCATTGGGGTTTGACAGGATGTCAAAATATAGCTTTTTCTTTTTTCTTTTTTTTATATAGGTTTCTTTGGAACATGTTAATGGTACAACATTGATGTTCCCAAATATACAATGTGAATACTTGCCAATGTTATTTATTGTGAAAGTGCCTTAAAGTTCCAAGGCACAGATTTTACAATTCACTGGGTAATTTGATGCACAGGTGAGAAATGTTATTGCTATGGAGGAAATTTCCTGCAATCCTTTGTCAATTTCAATGTCATGAGACACCGATGCAATTTGTAATGGTCAAGTGAGACTGAGGAGGACCACATCACTGCTACGCATCCCATAGGACAGACAGTGCAGTGCCCTGCTCTTTGGGTGCAGGCCGGGCTAATGCCCCCTCCACAGTGAACATGTTCACGTCAGTGCCGCCACAACCTTACCCGGGAGGTAGCACATCTGTGAAATGTTGACTGGCGGTTTGAAGCCTTTCAGTGTGCAGACTCCAACGCAGCCTGCAACTCAAGGGGATAAAGACATCCCTCGAGAAGCAGTCCAAGGACATCCTTTCCCTACTTCCACACAGTGCCCTTGTGGGCTGCACTGACTATGCGCCACTCCCAGGCAGCTTCTTTCCCTCTGTGCCTGTGTCTGTAACACAGCTGTAGTGCAGAAGCAAACTATGTCCTTATTTGCACGGGATCATGTCCTCCTGCAAATGAGGGAATGTCCTCTTGAGATTGATCCGTGCGAGTTGTGCTACAGAAGGGGCACCGCAAATGTCTGCGGCCCCTTCTGTAATTCAAAAGTGCCCTGGTACGCAAAAACGCCACTTCACCTGGGGGCACTTGTGATGATACCATCCCGTAACATGCTCTTTGGCGAGTCCATACTTATCCGGGCACCATGAAGCTGAAAGCTCAATGCAATAATACCGACTGCACTAAATAACCACACGTCGCTGCTTTGTATACACTGGATTGTTCATTTTCATATTGTTTTCAGCAAGGCCGACTTTAACGTTTCTCAGTATAGTTCTAAAGAGCCCGCTCTTTTGTTTATTTTCACTGGAAAGCTGCCAACCAGGCTTTCAAATATGGCTCTAAAGTAAACAGCACCCCAGGGCACACGTTATGAACTCTTCTGCACATATTGGCTATAAGTAGCAGCTATGTGTCTCTTCATACATGCAACCTAAATCAATAATTCCTGTGGCAATTGTAAAACTGCGACAAAAGCTACCATAGTAAACCTCAAGGGCAGACTTGTTTGCAGGAAGATATAATGAAAAGAAACAAAAATGAGAAGGGGTGAGCAGAATGATCAGTGAAAGAACCAGCGAGCTGCTCTTTCAAAATCCGAATAATGCATGCGCCACGGGATGAATTTCAAGGTCATTTCTCGAGTCACACTGAGCATTTATGTCTTAGTGAGAAGTCTTTTTTGGCACGCAAAGTTCTAGGGCAAGGCACTTTCAGGCAGCTGACTTTAAGAAGCCACCTCTTAAGGAACACCTCCAGCAAGAGGGTACTACCAGGAAGTGCACCACCTGACAGGGCGCACACCTGGGCTGGACGTCAGGAGATGGCAAAAAAAGAATCACTTTGTTTTTGCACCAGCCCAGCTTTTTCACATAAACTAACCGTGTTCTGAACACAGGCTACTCCAGAGCACCCGAAGGTCTCCTCAGAGGAAAAAAGGTGGCCCACGTCATGTTTGGTTCCTATGGCAACACACTGCTTTTAAGCAACACTTTAAACATTGGCGCTTTGCAGACCAGGCTGTGGCACGTGCACACATCAAGAACATCTTCTGTTTGTGAAAGAAGCCAAGAGGATGGGTATTATACTCCTCCTCAATAACTAAGGTACCACTGGAAGTGTAGTACAGAGTGGCGACGCGTTCGGTTCTTTTCACATTTCTCCCTCCTAAAGCCCTAGTCTTCGGCAATCTGGGTTTCTTCCCAGCTACGGTAGAGAAAGGATTTCATGTTTGGACACTCACAGATGCACGAGGGTGGAGGGCGTGATGGGAGGTAAAGGACTTGAATCACATGAATAGATCAAAAGGCACTCCAACATCGTCGAAACAGAAAGATTCCATTACTAACACATCAGGCACTGGGTGAATGACAACACCGTTGGACCTTAAGCCAGTAGGCCTTCATTCGCTTTAAAAGGTGGATACTCACCAAAGAAAGGAACAGTGAACTAATATCAGAAATATACAGCTTCCTCCTACACACAAAGAGACACAGAAAAAACTCAAGCTGAAAAATGGGGGAAAAGAAGCTGAGGCACTCCTTAACAGAGAAGAAATGGGAGGAGGTTTATTATAGGGTTAGCATCACATCTAGACGTGCAACAGGAAGAGAAGTAATGACTGCAATAGCTTTGCATTGATGCCATATACCTTCCAAATTACACAGATGGGACTGGACGAATGGAAAAGAAACATACTGGACGGGCTGCAGGGGCACCTGCACTCTTGGGCCCCCGTTAAGACAGTGACCAAATCTTGAGGGTTTCTGGGCAGGAGTACTAGATGCAGTAAATAAAATGTTGCATACAGAAGTGCCCACATTGCTAGTACATGTGCTGTTGGTAATGACAAATGACAATGACAAAAGCACAGGCCTACCCATTACAATCTCACAGAGGGAAACAGACATCAATAGCACTATGTCTGGCGTAGACAGAACAGCTCGTTTGTGTTTTTTGCCCTGAACTGCACCCTCAGGACATCAGTGGGTGCAGCAAACCATTCAAGGTCAAAATTACTATTCTAACTTCAGTCCTTGAATTGATGCCTAAATTACAACACCAACGCGCAAGACAAAGCCTTCAGCATCCTTGTACTCTAAAGACAGGAAAGAAAATGGAAGAAAATAGAACTCTAGAGTAATTCCCAGATATGTTCAGAGCTTCCGTTTCCCTTTGACCGTCTGGTGTACCAGTGCCCGTTATGCACTAAAATTCTTGGCCTTACTTTTAGGTGCTTGCTTGGTGTTGCCACCCTGCATTTGTAGAACAGAAATGCATTGTGTGTGTATGTGGCCGCCATTAGGGCAGGCAAACTGATACAGTTTAAGATCCTCCATAGGGCACACTTAAGGAGAAATAGGCTTTGCAAGGTTAGGAGAATCACTATAGACAGATGTTTACATCACTGTGCATAAAAGGGATCCTTACTACATACACTATGGACTTGCCAACATATCAGGCCCTTTTGGTAAGGCAGGCCTAGAAAAATGATAAAAAAATGTTACTAGACCTGCAGTTTGAGTAACTTGAATAATCTACTCGACCATAACTGTAATGTACTTGATCTGTAAATGGATCTCAATTGTGTGACCCAAGGCAAATATTTTACTTTACAGAGCTGCCTTTTTCTTTATTGTCACACATGAGTGTAGCTTCAAATATGATAGCTCAGCATTTCCGCTGTAAAAAAACGTCGGTTTGTTTAAATGTACTTAATGTTTGCTCCATGTATAAAATGAATCTAGCCCACGTGTAGGGGGCACACGATCCATTACTTGCCACTTAGTTTGCTAATAGAATTGCTACTAGAGCAGGAGTGTTTCCAGGTTTATGGTTAAACACTCATTTTTAATACACATATTACTAAGGCATGATGTGGTCGCACACTGTCATATACAGAGAGAGCAACAGCTGTGAATGACAATACTGGAATGTTGGAGCTCCAGGCTAAGGAGTGGTAAGGCAGAAAAATCATGGAGTCATCTACTTGGGAATTCGGGAGCTCGAGCATGCCACAAACCCTAACCAAGGAAAAGGAGCTAACCATCTGCACTTCAGAGGACTCTAAAAAGAGACCTGTTAAACTGCAGTTCGAAGGCAAGACTCAGACAAAAACAATGTTGACTGAAGAACACAGGCTACAGTGTTACAACAAGCATCCATCTTGATTCTAACTACCCTTGAACAATGTTCCCAGAAGCCTCTGTGTAAACCAGCGAGCTCTACTCATTTTGAACTGTTGTAGCTTGAAGAGACACGTAGGTAGCTATAAATATAAAAACTAAGCTTTGGCTAAGTAAATATTGTCCATCCTTTCCTGGCATTGATGTGCACTTCTCTTTAAGACGACATATGATCAAAGTGCCATCACTCACAGTTCAGAAGAGCAAATGGCTCACGTTAGCTGACCCACTGCCTGAATTTGTGCTGTGCTGGGCAGATTCATTATGTGAAAGATTGCTGAAAAGACCAATGGAATCAGTTACCAGCCGACAGATAGGTCTGGAGCCTGATATATGACGGGGGGAGGAGAATGCTGATGCCATGCTACACTACGGAGGCTATGCGGGTGCACAATGAGACGAGGACGCGGCCAAGACACGGTGCAGTAGGGTGCGGCATCCCATCGTGACCCCCCACGGGATGTGGGGGGTGCGGCTCTGGGCCACGGGAGCCAGCAGCGTTTGCGGTGAGCAGGGGCAACTACGAGACTCTGCTTGCCTTCCTTTCTGCGTGCGGCTGCTGTGGGCTGTTGTGGGCTGCTCGAGACACCACAGAGGTTATTACACTGCTGGAGTAATCAAGTCACCCCCTTCTTTCTGCCGTGCTGGCTTGGACTGTGGGGGCTATGGGGTGCCTGGTTGGAAATGTTTCTTCGCCCCTCCTGGTGGGCCATAACTGGCTTTGAGCCCACTGCCCTTTTTTTTTACTTGAGTAGACTCCGTGCGTGGCAGTTGAAGGAGAGGCTGACTGCTATCAAGGCCCTAGGCTGAGGGCACAAAGAGGACACAAGGAAGACATAAGGAGGGCACAAGGAAGAGAAAGGCTACCACACAGCCCCGCTCCAGCTAAAGTTCCAGCTGAAGCCGCAACTCGAGTTAAGGGTCTGTGAGTTTATGAGCGCTGTGGGTTTAGACGTCAGCCGCAGAGTGTGTGTCTCAACTCACTTGCAGAAGCGGCCCAACTAGGTCTGGGTGCAGCTTGCGGGGGGCCCGGGGAAACCCGTTTGCCTCAGCCTGCAGCCCTCCTTGCAGCTTAGCTAAACCAAGCCACACCAAGCAAAACTCAGCAATCAAGCTGATCCAAGCGAGTAAGCAAGCAGCTACGTTACTTTGACCACTCAGCCACATTTACAATTGTCAGTTCTGTCCCTTCCTATCAAATATATTGAGAGTGGCCTAGTGGAATTATTTCATCATGAATTAAGGTAGCTACATAGCTCCAATTCTGATCACTATGGGCCTTCCGGATTCCTGGGCCCCTTTAGGAGCTGTTGAAACATCTCCAATTCACAAGCACAAAAAAAAAAAAAAAAAAAAAGAACTCACCTAGCCACATTGACTGCTGATTATTGAGAAATGAGATCTGGTCAAATAAGAGCCAAGACCTCAACCTCAAATAAGAGGAAGAGAAAAGCGGAGTCAGTACTAATTGGAATTCAGGCGAAAAGGAGAGCTAGCAGCACAGTTAAATTGATAGATGGTGTCTCAAGCAGCTTATTCAACGAGGTCCTCTCAAGGCAAAATCATGAGAAGGAATCAGAAAATACACAAGCATTGGATGTGGCAACAACTGATAGGCTTTAGCATAAGGGGGAGGTCTCCTTGTGCAGGAAGGACAGTCATACTGGTCAACCCCAAGCCCTGATTAAATCCCACAAAATAACAGACTACTTTGGGGTGATGAATAGGACAACTAAGCACCAAGCCCCCACCACCCACCTGGACCCAGGCTTCTGATTTAAGAGGGGGTCCGTGGATGAAGGAGCCCACCCCTCGCCAGTACCACTCTCCCCTATCTTTAACATCTTGGGAGCAGAGCCATAAATTCGCTAGTGAGGGAGTCCAAAGAGGGTGGCAGTAGGGGCGCATCAAGGAGGCCAGTGGCCCCCGCACCCCCCACACCAAGAAGTCAGGGATTAGTTTCACCCCAGTCAGACATGTAGAACAGCCTGACCAACCAGCAATTTATGCAACGCTGGGCCAGCTTAAATAATCTAAACAGTAAAGAGGACGAGGCTTTGATTTTTGAGGAAACAGAGGATCCTCAGGTCGCCACAAGAAGCCCCCAATTCAGACATCACCACTTCCCTGCCCTCAGCCCAGGTACTGCAGAACTAGAGGGGGCACCCACAAGCGCATCCGAGCAAGGTTGGGATCTAGGGACCGCACCTCAACCTTATGATGGCCCACAGGAAATCTCTGGGGTATTCAAAAGTAGTGAGAGTAAAGAGTTTACAGCTACCCCAGTGCCAGCAACAGATATATGGGCTGCAATTTTGAATTCAATGCAGACAACAGTAACAGCCCTACAGTTTCATTCTCATAAAATGGATATCCAGGTGGGTCTGCTAAATACATTGGCTGTGTTTCTGGCAGGAATTGATGGCAAGCTACAATTATTAAATTCACTGATAACAAGGGTACAAAAGAAATCAATTCAAGAACTTTACTATTTGCTCCTGTAAAGAGGTAGTAGATCGTTTGGCACAATTGCCAGCAACCATCGAAGGAATCCTGAAAGAGCTTCGCACCCCAGGCCACAAGGAGGAGGTAGAAGCGCCCTAGTCCCTGGGCCTGCCTGCCACTCCCCAGTTCAAGAGTTCTTGGAGGTGAATCGATATAGCCTGCCCAGATCCCTAGCTAGAGGAATTTGTAATAAAGAGGGAAGTGCCACTACATCAACAGCCTTAGGTAGCCAAGAAGGTACCCTGAAACACCCTACTCAACTGGCAGATCTACGGGAATTGGAAGGGCACTCCCGCCAACATTTGACAAAGAGAGAGCGGAAACGTGCAAGGAAGAGTGGGAAGAACACACAGGTGGCCCCCAGAGACAGCACAGAAGTATTAACCCGCAAAATACAGGATGATGATATGGGGACAACTCCCCCAGGCCCTTCACAAAAGACAATATCTTCCTGGAGACCCTTGACCCCCACCCCGGCAATGGAAGGGCCACAATCAGAAGGTACTTCTAGGCCTTTCCAGGATCGGCAAGCAACCATTCTAACACAGACCCGAGAGGGTAACCAGGAAGAGACTGGGCGCCTTGCGGGCAGGCAAGTAGAGATGGCATCTAGGTAAGATCGATCAGAAACTCCCATAAAGCAATTAAGCCTTGTAAATAATGCAAATCAGTCCATGTTGGCCCAAGGTCTCCAGTTGTTATGGATCCCAGAATATAAGTCTAGAGGTCCCCAAGATATACTTAACTGTTCCACTGTTCTCAAACTAATAAATGCTCTCCCGGGCCTGGCACTGGTGTCCTCAGATGATATTGCCGCTATAAAATTTATACAAGCCCAGGATTGTCAACAATCGGACCCTACTGTAGTAGTACTTGCATCACCAGAACTCTAAACGCAAATCTTGGAAAGGGAAAATACCCCAAAAAACAGGGGAATTGAGGTTATTTCCTACTCAGGGGAAAGATACCAACATCCACCACTGCAGGTTTGTCCTTTAAAAAAGGAGGAAGTAATGCCTTGGTCAGTTTTACGAGGGGCAAATGGGAGGTCCAATACTGGTGAATCTGCTAAAGGAGTAACTGCAGAAGGGATGGCAGTTCAATTAGATCTGAAAATAGAAATACAGGAAGAAGAGGCCCAAAGAAGGATCATATCCAGACAACCATTGACAAAAGGCCAGCTCCAGGATAAATGGTCTTGGCTTCCGACAGCGCTAGTTTCCATATTATCCCCAAAGAGCTGAACGATAGCCCATCAAACGCCTAATTTGCAAGGTTCATTGAGTATTTGCTCTTGGAACATAGGGGGCCTTCAGTCCAAGCTGGAAGACCCATAGGCTATTCAATTTCTGGGCTCTTTTGATATTATAATGCTGCAGGAAACATGGGGACTAACGAGTCTTCCCTTAATCGGATATGTGTAATTTAGCAAGCCAGCAGTAAAACTCAACACATTCAGAAGGGCTAAAGGAGGTTTAGCAACCTATATCAGCACAAGACTTATGGCCAAGATGCCAGGCCCGCAGAAAGGAGATCAACCATTCCTGCTGGTTTCCCTGGACGACTGGGCAAAAAACACACGTGACCCTTTGATTCTGATGAAAGTTTATGTTAATCCAAAAAAAAAAAAAAAAAAAAAGATGGCGGCCAGTAAACCGCTAGATCATCTGCTGCACATAAAAAAATCATTTAATTATGCCTACTGGCTTGTCTCAGGTGATTTTAATCTTAATATATTTCATGCACCAAGTGAGGATCATGTGCAAATAGCAGTCCCACTGCCCATTCAACTCCTGCCTCCCCACAGGAAGAAAGATAAAATCAGTGAAAAGTTAATTAAGAGCTGTGAGTTAGCAGGTCTCTTTGCACTGAACTGGCGGCTGCCGTCGGATATTCCACCTGCTTGGACAAGAACCTCGGAAAAGGTGGTTTTATACCTACACTATACCCTGGTAAACGCTTCATTATTTCATTTTTGAGTGATTTCAGAATACAAGATCATCCAGGTAGCGACCATTACCATCAAATAATTACAGTTCAGAGCAAAGTACGTATTCAGGAAGAATCAAATCTCCTTAAGGGGGAGCTCCGTTCTGAAAATTTAAAGAAACTAACATGTTCGGTCAAAGCACAAGAAGAGGAAGCAGTCGAGATCCTGGAAAACATGGCTAACGAACCTTTGAATGTAGATGCCATATAGGAATCATTCTCATAAAATCTTATTAATCAATCTTCGGGGAAAGGTAGGTCTAGGGGTGCATACCTGGGACATAGTAACAACATACATATGCCACGTGCAATATGGTTGATGAAATCGGTGGTGAATAGGCTTGAGGCAACTGCAGAAACATCCAGAAGATGGATCAATCCTAAAATCTCTACGGGAGGCAAGGAAGCTCCTAAAATGGGACATTTGGCTCTTTAAAAAAACAAAACAAGAAACGCTATGGGCAAAACTGCATCATGCATCGGCATCTGTAAACTCTAGACGTTTCTGGAGATTGGTCAATAGTATTGAAAAAGGCCCCAGGGCCGCCAACAACACAAATATTAACGAGAAGTTATGGGTGGGATATTTGAAATCCCACTTTAAGGAATCATCCTCAGGATATGCTTGCCCAGCTCAATGGGAGAGGGGCCCCGGTGGGCCTGAGGCCTAGGATTCCATCATGTTTACCCCACTGGAAATAACTAAAATAATAGAAAAATCACATACAGATTGTGCACCTGGCCCCAATGGTCGACCCCAGGCCCTGTTTAAATAGCTGACAACAAGATGGGTGTTTTTTTTACTGTAATGTTTAACTATATCTTGTCAACAGGTATAATCCCGGACAGTTGGAAGGGCTCGATAATCCATCCTGTTTATAAGGGAGGGAACGCGTTCCAACTATCTAACTATCACCTAATTGCCCTTTTGGATGTGGACCTCACATACTTCTCAATAGGTCTTCTTCAGCATTTAGAATGGTGGGCCTCAGACAGTGGTGTTCTCCCCATTAACAAAACAGGCTTTACTAAGAAGCAGGGCATTTTAACTAACCTCATGGTACGTAGTTTAATAATCAATAGAGCAAAGGCTACAGGGATGCCTCTTTACATGTGCTTTGTAGATTTTAAAGCCGCATTTGACAGTGTTACTCGAAACAAACTGTGGGCAAAATTACAGCAATGGGGGCACCCAGCAAACTTACTGAATGCCATTATTATGCTCTACTCAAACACCTGGGTAAAAATCAAACTTGAGGAACTTGGCTCCCATCTATCTAGGTCTATTAAGACCACAAGTGAATTGAAGCAGGGTTGTGTTTTAGCTCCAATCCTTTTCAATCTATATATAGCAGATCTATCTCCAGTCCTAGATAACCAGCCAGCCCACCCCCCTACCGTTGGCGGCTGCCAAATATCTAACCTACTTTATGCAGATGACTTGTTGCTGTTTAGCAACTCTTAAGTAGGTTTACAGAAACTTCTGGACAGTTTAGGAGGATATGTGCAGGCCAATGATTTGGAAATAAACCAAGGTAAAACGAAAATAATCCCCCTTAACCGCAAACACACTCTGTTCCGTAAGTGGTATTTGAATGGGTGTCATATTGAGGAAGTGGCATCATACACATATTTGGGGGTCAGGATTGACCCAAAATGTACATTTGCAGGCCACAGAGAAGTAATTAGGGAGAAGTCCCAAGCCCTAAATCGTGCTTTTGGGAACCTAGCAAAATCAATCCTTGGGCACCCTCTTAAGCCGATGACCATGGTTATGAGAGCAAAATTACTACCCACACTCTCTTATGGTACAGAAATAATGAGGGGAGTGGAGGCGGCCCCGTTAGACAAGTTACTAATTAAATCATATAAACAAGTCTTTTGGCTACCTAGATTGGCCTCTCCGGCTCAAGTTAGATTGGAAGTTTCCCTAGTAGAGCAATCCCTGGATAGGTCAGCAGCTTTTATAAAGGCTTGCTATAAATTACAGCTTGCTACTAAGGGAACGCTAGCTAATTTAGCCTGGCACGAAATCAACCTTGAAAGGGGTAATAGTAACTTCAAGGAGCATTTGGAAAAAAGCATAGCACAGTTGGAGCTGGGTGATCTATGGCATAAATAACTGCTGTCTCCCGCCTTTAGGAAAGCAGTAAATAAATCAGCAAAATTCTAAGCTGGCTAGGAGATATGGAAGAGCTATCTAAAAGGTCATATGAATGGTCGGTTTTAAACTCATATAAACTAGGTAGAGAATCACCCATTATGCCTGCTCCCCTACTCTTGAAATTTAAACAGAGCCTTTTACGGCATAGATTGGGAGATTTCCAACCCTTGAGTTTTTTCCCTAAATGGAAAAAGGAGGCTGAGATACAATCCCAGGATTATAGGTTATGCCACCAGACTAGGGAGACATTGATCCATGTGGTTTGTATATGTCCAGTTCTCCAAAGCCAGAGAAGGGAACTACTGAGAAGGGAATTTAATGCCCTAGGAGTTCGATCCTGTAGGCCAGCAGTCATGTCAGCTCTAGACCCAAGCAATGAAATGTTAAACATTAGATTAGTTCAATTCTTGAGAATGTTTGCCTCCCTGGTCGCCTCTCCCCGCTCCCTCTAACAAAGGAGATAGGGCTGCCTCGATAAAAATTTACATCAGGCGCTTAAGACAAAGGGAATAGGGTATGATTTTATGCCCAACAACCTTTTCTATGTCAAGGTATACAAGGGATACAGATGTTTTTAAGATAAATTTAGACAAAGCGGGGAAAAATAACCCACTAAGTAACTGCCCCCATCCCTATAGTTATGTTGAAGCATCTAAGAGCGGGCTAGGCCGTATTTTTATTAATATAATTTCGGGGCATCAGGGCTTTTATCATGACTGTGTTTTTTTATAATGATGGATTACTGTTTTAATGTTGGGTGTTGTTGTTATTTGTGTATTGCACTTTAGTATTGTCAGCATAACAGCCCTGCTTGCAAAGACCAAATGTGATATGTAATGAGGTGATGGACATGAGGTTCTCTGCCTAAGAATTGTTCCCAGGTTTTAGGTGATTTTAATATGAGGTATTTTTATAATGATTGTGTTATGATATTTTAGTATGTGTATGTTTACTTGACACTTTTGCACTTGCACTATATTTAGCATAAGAGTTTTGCGTGTTAACCAAAGAGGGTTATGGGTGAATGGGTAAGAACACCCTTAGTATTGCTAACTTGGTCTGTCTTCTCTAGGTGTTTTATGGTTTTATTAACTAATAAAGTACTTTTTCATTCATTCAATGGACGAAGAGGGCTGGCCCAAAGACTCTCTATGTATGTGTATATGTAGGTATTTTTCATTCGGCAATGTATTAAATTAAATAAAACAGGCAAAACAACTAAAGCTGCCAGACCTAAAAACGATGTGTATCCAAAGGTTGCCCAATTAGCCCAGTAAATGTTCGCAAAGGCTGTGATACATGTGGCATTTTCTACATAACAAAGTGGCAACACCAGTTAATATGCAGACATCAAAAGTGATGTTCAATATTGCCAATTAGTTAAGAATACAAAAAAGTTAATTAGAAAAACACTTTCCTAATGATGGTGAATCTTTGGTCTTCATCTCTATTTGAAATGTAATCTTTCTGTAGCTTAAATATATTGTGCTGGTTAGATTTGCCTCTTATACCCTTTTTTGTACAGGGCTCTGCTCTTCTGAAGCTAGGTTTGAGCTTTCTAGACCCAGGCCAAATTTTTATTGCATGAGTGACGTCTTGCTTAATTCCTTTTCTGATTGTTGGGTTTTACATAATAACCACCAACTCCACCGAAACCCTGTTTACACTTTTCAAATAATTTTTACTTGAGAAGACAGGTTTGAGCAGAAAATGTCTTGTGGGAATTGTGAAAACAATTAAAGGGGCATCACCATAATGGCGAGGCCTGGCCACAGGTGGGGCCGAGACCTGGCCCAAAGGAGGGGCACACCAATGGCACTTGCCGCTCTGTTTTTGTTTTTGAAATTTGTGCACACTTCTTGATAACCCGGGAAACCAGGCTTGACACGCACCGGCTGCAAGGTTGCCTGGGCTGCGGGCAGGGGCACAGGATGGGGCATTTAAGCCATGGGTTATTTTCAGCACCCACTTCACTGTGCCTTGCCAACCATCGACATAACCTACTGCCCTGGACATGAGCTTCTTTACCCATCTACCTGTGCCTAGTTCCAAAATTGGGGGTGGGGGAATACAATTGTACGTAGTTGATTTCTTTCTCTTGGGTTTCCTTATGCTCAGGACGTGTTTTATTTATTGCTGAGATGGAGGCAGGTTTGGATACAAAGCTAGTAGACACCCTAGCACCTCGAACAAGAAGACAGGCAAATTCTGGATATGGCGTTTGAACCTTTAATCAAATCGGAGCAATGGTACTACGTGTTGCACTGTGTTCTGCCCCTGCAGTACCCCTGGATTTTTAGTTTTTCTGATCATCCTGTTATTGGACTTTTTACTGTGCCCGAGTCTCACTACCGGTGTCTCACCCACAGTAATCACATGTCAAATGGACTGCGCGTGTTTACCACCAGTGTCCTCCTTTTAAGATAAGGCTGCTGCTACGCAGCAAGGGTAAGGGGTACTAGACTGATAGCAAAAGTGTACAAGCATGTGCACACATGTGCAGGCTGGGCGTGGGAGACTACTGTAGTGCACAGCCCAGTAACAGCACACAGGTAGCCTGGCGCAATAGGGACTTTGCAGGATTAGGTAGTCGCCTGGGATAGGCTTTATGACAGTAGTGTACACTATTAGGGAAATTCAGTGTGCTTTACTGTTTTATCTATAGTGGCGCTCCATTCTATAGCTACGGTGGGAATTGCCTTTGGGTGTAGTTTAACTTTCCTTTGGCCTACAGAGACCATTTAAGTCTTGAATTGGAGTGTAACCTGTACAAGAAAACCAAATATGATAACTGTACAGCTTATGGGTTATCCAGAGTTTCCATATTTTCCTGGCTCAGCTCAAGATCAAAGCCCGGGTCTTGTGTCACCCTGCAGAGCCCAGCTAATTAGATTTTCTTCAGCAGTTCAAACAAAGGCCACCCCACACAAAAGGAGCTATTAACAGTACTTCTCCCAGCTCATGAGGAGGAAAGTGGTGGGGCGCGATGATCTGTATTGATCACCCAGCTGTCACACTGTGCCAGGGATGGGCCTGTCAAGTCCATTGAACAAAGGAGAATGCCCAGACAACTGGAGCCAACCCACCAGGGGTCTCCCCTTTGAAATTCTAGTGTGCAAGTCCCTGGCAATGATGTCAGAGAGGGGTGGAGCTGAGACCCCAGGAGCTGATGTGACCAGTGGCTGCTGGATGATGCCATTTTGGACTGTCCCAGCATGCTGTGCAGGAGGGTTGGGACATGGGTGGAGAGGTGCTGTGCCATCCGAGGGTTGGCCAGGGGTGCCTGCCTTCTGGAACCTTCCTCTCCCATTTAAATCTCAGGCACAACGGAGAGATCCTCCCTTACCTGTCGATTTCTACACACTTCACTGCTGGATCCTTGTACCACCCTGGAGAACTGGAAGGAGGAACCCCCTGGCCCCACTCAGGACCAAGGGCCCTGCCCAGTTTACCTCAGGACCGGTGGGTCTTTCCAAAGGCCACTGAGGGTGCCCCCCTTATACTCACTGAAGACCAGTTGGGGGAAAGCCCTGGACTTTCTGCACCCACCAACAAAGAACCAAAGGAGAAGTGCCACAGTGGATCATGAAAACCAGCTCTATGAAGACTGCACTGCTTTTGAGGTGAGGAGAGTGGCTGCAATTGCCCCTCACCACCAGGAGCAAAATGAGACCAAGATCATCCAAATCAGCCCAATGGGACCAGAGTTATGACATTCCAAAGTTTGGTGACCTTTGACCTACTTTCCTGCCTGGAAGTGTGTGGGGCTCCACTGCCGGTCTGATAATTTCCCCCAGGTGGACAAGGGCCTGGGGTATCGCCCAAAGAAGCTGATTATTGCCCTGCTGCAGGAGAAGGTGTGTGTAGAGCCCCCTCCCTGTTCTTTCAACCCACCCAGGGACCCCATTCCCCCAGGCGGTTTCCTTAAGGGGGCCGGAACCCTATCCCCAGATCCCCAGACCCCTGAGTGCTTGATGCTTCCCCGACGTCCTGGACATGTAGGCGGTGCCATTGCGCTCCTCCACTGGAGGGGCCCAGGACCCCATCCCTGAGCCCGAACCGACATGGAGAGTGGGGGGGGGGGGTTGGGGGGGGGGGGGGTTTGGAAGGGAGGGAGGGAGTGCTGGCACACCCCCATATGGTGGTCTGCTCTCCCTGTGCCAGGGGGAGCAAGAGGCAGCCACACTCAATGTACATCTGCCTGCAGGAGAGGCAGACACCAATGACCACTGTCGGCTCAACTCTGTCTACATATATATGCATATTTGTATATATGTGTGTGTGCGCACATATATACATATATATATATATATATCCAATAACAAAGTGAAAAATAACAATGCCGCAGGCTTGGTCAAGCCCATTCAACGGGGGAAACACGTTATGAACAACGTGCCGCAAAATGTGTCTGCTTTACCGCATTTCCCGAGTGAGCGCTGTAATTTTTTTACTTTGTTATTGGATTTTTAGCAGCCGCTCTGCTGCGGTTAATGCTTCCCCCCACCCAAGGGTCGTGGACTCTGGTAAGAGCATTCTGGTAAGAGATATATATATATATAGTGAAAAATAGTGCACATCAAAGAGCACACATCGTAATTGGCATTAAGCCACCTTGATCAAGACTGTAACGGTAGAAACGATTTGGTGGCGCTTTAAATGTTACAGATGGATAGAATTCAATCAAGTGAATAAAATCCCCTGGGAGTGCAGCGTGTTTTGGTTTGGTATGTACATAGATAGATAGATAGATAGATAGATAGATAGATAGATAGATAGATAGATAGATAGATAGATAGATAGATAGAAATACGGAAATATATATATATATATATATATATATAATAATGTACTGAAAAAACAAAGGCCACAGTGACGTTATAGTTAGGAAATAATTTTTTTTTTAAAAACAGAGAAATTCACTTAAAAAAAAACAAAGGTTACAGGGACGTTAGGCACACATTTTAAATGTACAAAACAATAGAAATTCACCTGTTATAGTTCGTGTTATTTCAACTAACTACAACTCGTGCCCTAGGGTAACTATAACTCGTGCCACATATTTGCATGCAGGAAACAGATGAAAACTCCACTTTCTGACAGTGGGACAGCTCCCACCAAGCAAAAGCAAACAGCTATGTCCTGGGGGTGGGCACCCCGGCACATAGCAGGAGCCAGTCCCAGGGGATGGCGGTCACCAGAGCCATTATTGGCTCCTCGGGGGGGTCCATGTGGTCCCACTCCAACAACTATTGCGCTGGGGACGTGGTGGCCCCCGGGGCTCTGAAATAAACCACCTTAAATTATTTTGTTGTAGTTCCCAGTAGTCCCCAAGGCTGCAGGGGGAGGGGGTCTGCGTGGCCCCCCACATTCATTTTAGATTTTCACCCCAGGGAGGTGTCAGTCTACCTGCCAAATTTGGTGTAATTCCGTCCAGCAGTTTGGGCGCTATGGCTGTTCTAAATCCCTATAAAAAATGAATGGGAAACCTCCCCCTTTTTAACTCAACCCCCGCTTGACGGATCTAGTTGTTCAATAGAGTACTGTGGAGAGGCAGATGCCAGGGGCACAGACTCAGATAATTGAGGGCAGGGAGGAGGGCGCAGAAGGGACAAGTTAACCACGCTGGGCAGGCGGGATGGGGCAGTGGCAGCACAACGGACCATGGAGGGCAGAGGAAAGGGGGGCTGGGGCAACAAACCAACCATGCAGGATAGACATGAGAGGCTGTGGCAATGTAAAAGACCATTGAGGGCAGAAGAGAGAGGCTGTGGCAGTACAACCATACATGCCAACAGACCCATTTCAGACATGGGACGCCCCATGTTTTTAGGCCCAAGAGGGCTTTATTTTATCTGTCTCCTGCCCAACATCTCCTCATTTTCAATGTAAGTCAATGTGGAAAATTAGTTCCCCAGGGTTTTTTCCAAGATTTCCCTCTTACCAAGTTCAAAATGTTGGCAAGTATAGTACACTGGCTAACGGACGGCAGGAGGAATGGGGTAGTGGACTGAGCTAACAGAGGGCAGGAGGGAGATGGGCAGGTGCACCAAACTGACCTTAAAGGGAAGGTGTCAGGGGTTGCAGCAGCACAAAACACCACACATGGCAAGTGGGATGGCAGTGCAGCACAACAGACCGTGGAAAGCAATAGAGATGAGACAGGGACATGCACATGCACATGGACAACAGAGAGCACAGGGGGAAAGAGGCAAGGGCAGAAAGCTGACCATACCGGACATACAGGAGGGACAGTTGCAGCATAACAGACCAGGAAGGGTAGGAGGGAGAGGGCAGGGGCACGACAATGGACCAGATAAGGCAGGAGGTAGGGGATAAGGGCCTGCATATGGAAAACTGAAGGCAGGGGTCCAGGGGATGAGTAGCTGTAAGCACAACACACCATGGAGGGCAACAGTGAAACTATAATGGCATACATACTGACAATGGAGGGATGGTGGGAGGGGCTCAGGAGCATCAAGCTGACTACACTGGGCAGGTGGGAGGGGCTTTGGCAGCACAGAAGACCATGCATTACAAGCGGGAGGGTTAGTGGCAGCACAATGGCCATGGTGGGCAAAGGGGAGTGGGTAGGGGCATGCACAAAGGACCATGGAGGACAGAAGTGAGTGGTAAGGGCTGGACACAGATAGGGGCGCATGCACAAAGGAACATGGAGGAAAGAAGTGAGATGGAAGAGGGCAGAGGAAGGAGCTCCACAACAGACCATGCGGGGTAGGCAGGAGGAGCAGGTGCAGCACAACAGAGCATGGAGGGAAGAAGGGGGTTGCAGCAAAATGAACCATTGAGGATAGGAGGGAGAGGATAGGGGTATGGAACTCGGACAGGCAAGGTTGAGATGGTAGGGAAATGTGGTGGCCATCTGATGAAGCTAGGCAAGAGGAAGGGGCATTGGCAGTTAAACAGAACACTCATAGTAGATAGGCTGGGCAATGACACGTCCATGGAATATGGTGGGCAAAAAGGAGAGGGCAGGGGTATATATACAGCTAGGGGGCAGAGGGGAGGACGGTAAGGGCAACAAGCTAAGCACAGAGGCTAAGCCGGAGGCAATGATGGGGCACCGAACTGGGAACAAGGCCAGGAGGAGTGGGCAGGGACATCAAGCTAAATGGAGGGCAGTGGCAGCACATCGGACCATGCAGAGCAGGAGGGAGCTGGTGCATGGACTCGGACAACAGAAGGTACGGAAGAGGTGGAAGAGGCAGCAAGCTAACTGTTCAGGGCAGGCGGGAAGTATAGTAGCAGTACAACGGCCACACAGAGCTGTAATGAGGACGCAGGGCATGGACTTGGACAATGGATGGCAAGGAGGAGGGGGCAGGAGCAGCAAGCTTGGGTGGGGGCGGCACAATGGCAGGGCAGGCTCTGCGTCCACCCCCCCTCCAACTGTGCATTGCAATGGGCATCTTACTTAACATTTAAAAAAACTAGAAATTCACTGCAAAAAACAAAGATTACAGGGATGTTAAAGTTAGGAAATGGAATTCAAAAACACTAGTAATACACTACAAAAAACAAAGGTTACAGGGACGTTATAGTTAGGTTCAGACTTTACACTCACAAAACCATAGAAATTCAGCTTTTGTAGTTAGTTATTTCAAGTAACTATACCTCATGCCCTAAGGGAACTATAACTTGCGCCCTCGCCCTGCACTGCTAATTACCCCAGATATTACATCACTCATGACATCTTCTATGACATTATTGATATCACTGTAACATTTGCAGTAAAGTTATTGATGAGGAATCTGTCCATGGTGAGGTCACCAGGTCACCAGTTACTCTGAGACTGCCTGCTGCGCATTCCTTTGGAGAGTGCAAAGGCAGCGGTTTTTGTTAAGGGGTGTGCCACGCTCAGTATGCATTCTCCCATGTGCACAAAGCAACAGACCATTCAATGTTAATATGACTAGTCTATGGGAATCTTTGCAATCAGTTCTTGGGATTTCTTTCATAAATAAAGAAGCATATCCAAACTATTTACAAAAAATGAAAGATTGGCAACTTTTATAAAACAATTTCTAAGTTATTCCACCACAGAAGGTGTCCTGAGCAAAGTGGTTTAGTAGAAAACTGCTTGTAAGCCAATCTACTCGGGTAATAAATCAAACGGTTGTGCAGATGTTTTTTAAATATATGCAAGTCCCACAGGGTAAATCATAACTGATGTTATGCACATCTATAATGTTATGTTTAAAACATTTAATTAAAAATACACACTAACGAAACACCTATTTAAAATAGAAAAAAAATCAGTTCCCATAAAAATGTGATTTTCAAAAGTGAGCGTTAAAGGACTCCTATATCTAACACTGGAGCACACTCATCGTACAGCCTTTTACTTTCAACTATTACGAAATATGGCATTAGGTTACAATTTCAAGTTTCCTAATAGAGTCGTCGTTTTTATACGAAAATAATTTATATCAATGAGCAATGACCACATTCAGAAGAGTTTTTTTGCTTTGTTGGGTACCGTATAGCCGTTTGAATCCCAAAGAAAAGTGCATTACTGATACAAGTTCAAGAACAGAGTAACTTCGTTTCCGAGCGGGAAAGCCCTGGATTCAGAGGTATCTAGGGTGACTGATGACGGTAATTATATTCTCCATATTTCTAACATACATGTAAGTAAGATTTTTTTTTTTGTACTTTCATCTGTATATCTGTATTCTGCCAAACCTGGGTACCGAGGCAGCAATGACGTGCTTGCGGACTGGAGTCTCCGTTAGCAGAGATGCTTAAAAAGGGACATGAAAACTCAAGTCTTGTTATGAAGCAAATAGGACATTGCAAAACACACGTAACTGTTATTTTTAATTGTGACTATGAGCAAGCGAATTATAGCCCCATGGTCAAAGTTTCAAAGCGGGACGATTCCCACAAAAACACTGTTCCAGTTAACTAGTTTCATTTTGACATAACAGTGAAAATGTAATAAACCTGGGGCAGTAAAAAACTGGGCCGACTGGCTTTTCAAAATTGTAACAGAGGTCTACTCCGCATGCTTTGTAAGCTAGCCTCCCTCTCACTGTTTGGAACACGGCGTTAATCGTAAAACCCAAGCGCTTAGGTGTTTGCAACAGAAGGAAGTAGTGCGTGTAAATGTTCTCTGATTGCAAACACTCGACCTTTGTCCTGGACACCTATATGATGTGAAACAACCTTTAAGTTGTGAATCAAAAACTGTTCTGAGCTGTGAACATAATTTAACTTGAAGGGGAATCCGAGATGATGTGGGTATTCACGACGTTCGAGAAAACGTATGTGCACATCACAGGACTAAAATACATTTAAATTTAAAGCTTAGTTACACACAGGGGATGACTGGTAAACGTGCTAGGTCAAATCACAATATACAGCATTGCTTCCGGAGAGATGTTACACGTTTGCTGATTAATTTATCTTAGCTTAAAAAAAACCTTACTATTCATTAGATCTTTGTGCAAACTGAAGACTAATTTCTTTCATAACCATAAACACTGAGGATATATATATATATATATATATATATATATATATATACACACACACACACACATATATATATATACACACTACATTTTAAAGTTACATCAAAATAAACTATCCTCACAAAGGGGCAGTAAACGCTATATACATGTTGCAATCCAATATATTACAGTACAATAAAAAAATCCCAATGCAATACACTTAGGTTTGTTGATAGCGCCAACCTATGACTTCAAGTAGAACAAGCATTGGAAAAGCCTAAAGGTCTGCCATTAGTTGCCAGCCTTTTGGCTTTGTCAATGCTTGTTTTCTTTTCAGCAAAACTTTACTACTGGGGAAGCAGCTGAGCTCTACTCAACCTACCAAAAAACAGTGGCTAAACGCAAAAAATACTTTTTGGGAGCAAAAAAAATCACACATTGCTGTAGTTGTCCCTGGAACTGAAGGGAACAACACTGTGAGAGTATGTGCTGCTTCTCAAAGAAAAAAATGCCATCACTCACAATGAAGTTAGCTGATAGCTAAACATGGTTGAACCGTTTCTCTATGTTGTGTGTTGTAGTGGGCAGAAGAATAATGTGAATGGCTTACAACAGACCAATGGATGAGGAGGACTGGCTGAAAGCCCCATGTAAGTATATTGTCCCCAGAATTTTAGTAAAATCAACATGTCTTGGGCTACTGCCAGACCTAAAAAACAGAAATGAAGGCCATAGGATGGGATCACTTCACATGATATTACGTGCATTAACTATGTATAATTTGCAATAATTACATCAAGTACTGATTTGCATGGTCAACACATAATCCATAGACGTAGTCTGCTCAATAAAGCACCATATTACACACTTCCACAACCAATGTATTACAAAGGGCACCAGAAAAAACCTATGTCACTGATGAGAGCCCAGTAGGACATGTGGACAGTTATGTGACCTGATCCACCATCATCTCAGACACCTACAAAGTATCAGCCTCTTTTTATCTCCTACCAATAAAACCAAAAGGGTACTTGAAAAAAAAACACCACACCAATTTGTGTCAGGTGCTAGCAAGTTCATGTGACCATATTCTTGCATCATCCCCTCCACAAGCCAGTTGCCAAGCATCAGCCTCTTTCCCACCAGACCAGGATCAATCTACTCAATCTACTACATTAGAAAAGTAGGCAGTATTGACATAGATATGTTATCTGTTTCTACTTCTGGTACATATTTGACAAGGCAGGGAAATCCTTTCCTCTGCACCTCAGTAAGTATAGGGGTATTTTCACACCCAACTTGCACAATGTATCTCACTTCAATCTCCTGTGAGTTGAAGCCTGACTGCTCACCCAAGCTATCAGAACAGTCAGAAAAATGTGAGAGGCCAACCTTCTGGCAGCCTGGACTTTTGCTAACACCTGCAGTCTCTGCTCCGATACTGCTTCGTGGGCCATAATACTTTACATATCTGGTAATAAATTCGAGATAGCTTTCCTATCAAACGAACAGAGGTTAATTGGAAAAAAGTAGGATTATCATGCAATGCTCCCAATACAGTTATTATGCAATGCTCCCAATCAATAATCAAGTACAACTGTACAACTTCCGTGTGCCTTCTGTGCCGCCAACTGTAGGTGAGCACTTTGGATGTGAAGCGCTACTGAACCTTCTCAAAAGCCACCCATGCCTAATCTGGGAACTCCCGAGTTTTCTCCCCTAATACGGAGTTTAAAACTGCAAGAGATGTTCCATAGTTGCAGATATTCCATAGTGGAAAGCTTCATCTGTGGGCTTAAGTGTTCAGAGATACTGAACCAACAAACTAGGAAATGACGTTTGTGGGTACATAACCTAGGTGCATAAAATGTTTTGTGAACACACCCTTCATTAATGTCTATCTTTAAATTGTAAACAAACTATTTGGGGTCCAGGAGTAAATACTGTAAAAAGTGGTCTGAAGACCATATATGAGTATTATTGCAGATTACCTATTAGTCCTGGCCTGTTCACAACGTGCACTTGTTTATGCTGGCAAATACTTCAAAACACAGAATAACAATACTAGGCACAATTAAGCCCGCCAAGAACAAAGTAGATCCTAATTGTATGCTATCAATTATACGCTCCATTCCAGGAGCAAAGCAACTGGCCATGCATAAATAATGTAGGAGCCATTTACTTGTCAGCATATAGAATCCCGCATGTCATGTTCAGCATTTTCACACAATGATTGTAGTATGATTAATTTCAAGATGATATTAACGTTTCATTAAATAGGCGATGGACCAGTCTCTGAATAATAAGCATCTTTGCTGGGAGAGCTGCCAGGCACTTACCTTGCATTTGACAAAATGTAAGCAAAGGCTAGCTTTATACTTTGGAAAATATCTGGGGCTGCCATGTTATTACCGTCAGAACCACCTTTGATCTAATGTGCTGGTCAGAATACAGAAGAATATGGGAAGGTGTAGACAAACATACCGGAGAAGGGGGGCGGGGAAGTATAACAAGGATTGGCGCTTCTATTTCAAAGTATCTTGGACCAGTGCACTTTTCTGAGCGCATAGCACATTGACTCTGTGGCATGCAAATCAGTGCTTTTATTTTGTTATGTTGTTAACATATTCACTCCAGGCTGAGTCATGGGACGTTTGAAGTTAGACAGAGAATATGAGGACCAGGGTAAAATGTTACTGTCTTGCGGTTGTGGCAGGACAACATCAATCTCATCACCAACCAGTCCAGAACACCACTGCAACTGTGTAACTGGCAGCTGGGCAGGGATCCCTAAAACTCCATCTAACTAGCATTGACACCTGTACAGTAGCACCCCATTAATGCCAAGGGTACTGTCAAGACCCTCTGTCTTACTCACAAATGTACTGATGGAACATATGAAAACACCTGCGCAACAGAATACTGCGCTACACTCCTGGTCACATCCTGGCTCCACCAATGAAATCATTTTCATCAACTCACTGATATGATGCATCTGAAAGGAGGCAAACACTTTGCACTCCAACACCCATAACTAGAGAAACTCTCCCTATGATCACCCGCACTGTGGCAAACCACCACTCCTTCTTAAAAGAAGTGTATGCTCATCCTTTCTACATCCTCTGTACACACACTCCTCCTACCAGTTAGCACCGTGAGGCGAGCTACTTCGTAGAGATGTGCTATGTGTCCCTAATTCACGTGTGTGTCATTTACTCACCCACCCGCAACTCTATATACCTAGAAGAGAAAGGGGCGCGTGATGACTGTCTTCATAGTCTGTTTGACGGGGTTTCCTATAAAATAGACTTTAACAGATTTCACCAGCAGTTCAGACCTCTACTTTTCAAGTGAGTGATTCTGGTCTGCATCTAGCAGTCACTGGTTAACGACCCCAGTATGCAAAATCATCTGTGTCTGTGCTAATGCAAATCAAGCACGCACAAGTAATCAGCCATTCAGGAAAATCTGCTTTTTTATTCAAGACAGATAGATATCTGTGGAATTAAATGTGTTACAAGTATGGAATCAGTAAGTAAAATGAACAGAACCATCATTTGACAAACGGAACAGCTTTGAAGGAGAAGCACCGGTAGTAAATGAAACATTCACACTTCGTACTAAATAGAAATATGTCTTTAAGGCCATGAGATATTTGAATCTACTCATGTGCCCTCCACCCACTCACCAACCGTCCTTACTGGCTGCTTTAGCAACCACAATCTAGGTACTTACAACACCTAGGCTTCATATTGGAAGTGCATGAGATTGTGTCCTTTACAGGAAACTAGTTACTTATTAACAGGAGGCACAACTTAGTGCAGCCAGCTTGGCAGGGCACACCCAGGCTTGTGATTGCATATCGATGACATCAAAATAGATGTAGCATCTGCTACGTGTCTCCTAGCAGTTTACAGATTCTAGTTTCTTTTTTCCGCACAGTGTGGGCGGATATTTGAAAGGATCAAGGTGCAGGTGCATTATGTTAAGCATCAACTTCACAATATTTGCAAACTCTTTGTAAGAACATGAGGTCAAGTGAAGAAACGTCATCAAATAATAGCATTATACATTTTCAAAGATGCATTATTATGAAAGAAAAAGAAACACAGGCATGGTAACCCTGGTATATAATTTTGAGCCCCCCAAGACTTAATAATCAGGGATCCGCGTTTTATGTTAATTCTTTTTTTAAACATTTCGGTTTCTATTTATCCATATTTATTTTTTGGCCATCTTATTGGTATTTATTCATATTTATTTTGTGGTTTGAAAATAAACAGTCATAAAATGGTATATTTCCACATTTAACTCTTAGAAGTGTACTCATAGGTGGAAGCCTATCTCATTTTAGCAGTTTAAGCAGCCACATACAACAAACAAGCATTTGCAATGCAATGGATCTAGAGTTAGAGCTATTAGTGTTGTAAATTCCTAACTGGACTTTTCTTGCCATATAAATTGAAAATGAAAAGTAAAACAGTTGACATAAGCAAGCCAATTCAAAGCGCCTCGGCCGCCGTGAGCGCGAAGGAGAGACACAAAAGGGAAAAAGAAGTTTTCTTACAATCAAACGTACTGCAAATACGTGCAACAAACCATGCAACAGGGTCGATGGCCAAGGGGGTAACAAAACTGCCCCAACGAGAGACAAACGTAAAGCCTTTACCAATGATAACAAAGGATTTTTGAGAGGCAAGCCGATAAACAAGTGTTAGTGATGGGTGTGCGGTGGACGTGGTTAAAGCCCACAGATAGATTACAATACATCAGAGCGCTTGCGTGCTCGACCTAAAAACTACACCCATATGTGCATATTACCTTTATACTACAAATACGTGTTAACATATGCCTGCATTTAAGGAAACCTGATCCTGTTTTTAGGTTGAGCATAGCAGCGCGCAAGTACTGCTTTTTCGACGTATTGGGCTTTTTTTTTGTAGCTGGGCTTTTAACCACGCCCACCGCACACCCATCACTATTACTCGTTCGCGGGCTTGCCCTTTCAAAAATCCTTTCTTTTCGTTGGTAACTGCTTTACATTTGTCCCTCCTTAGGGCAGTTTAGTTACCACCTTGGGGACTGACCCTGTTACATGGAAAGTTGCACGTTTGCCGATAACTTTGACTGCAAGCAAACTTCTTTTTCCTTTTGTGTCTCTCCTTCAAGCTCACTGCAGCGCTTTGAATCGGCTCCCTAATGTCAACTGTTTTACTTTTAATTTTCAGTTTGAGGGGCAAGAAAAGTCCAGTTAGTAATTTACAGAGCTAATAGCTCTAACTCGAACAAACACTATTTTTGATTCTTTCAGGCAGTGCCTTTTTAACTTTCTTCTCATGCAGGAGCTGGGTGGCCGATTGCCAGCGGCAGATGCACATAGGATCATTTACTTTGTTTGGAAGTTTTCTAGTTTAAAGGGATCTCGCACTCTCTCTACTGCACAGAAACTAGCTCCCTCCTTCGATTCTGGGCCGCATCTTCACACGGAATGAATTCCGCCTTTTATCTTCCCGCACACAATGTACACTCTTACAAGAGACGAAAAGTCAGCGTTGGCAGTCCGACAAAAGCTGCACAAAGCTAGCCAATTAACAAAGGATGTATTATTTTCTAGCCTAAGCTGGGCACACATCACCGAGGATGTTCACCGTGCACATATACTGCAGCTACCGCTTTCATTCTCTCCGTAGGCCCCCTTTGTTAACAAGCAGCGACACGTACAGTCCCCTTCGTGAATGTGCGCCTTGCGCCGGCGTTCACGTTATTTTTCCACACAGAGGTCAAGGGGTGAGGGGTGTGGGACCGGAATCCGGGCAGCAAATGGTTGTGCATCATTAAACAAACTGGATCATCTTTCATCTCTCACAACTGTGCCACCGCTTGCTACTTTTACACCTGACAAATCAAGACCGGCGCCTGGGTCAGTGACAAAAAGGGGGTGCAAGTGAGGGGATGAAAAAGCTGAGCTGTTTGTTGGAATTCAGTGGAGCCAGCTGTCTCTTGAAACTTCATTAACAGAAACACATTTACTTATTTTTCTATTGCATACCTCAGCTATTTGAATTTAAAAGAAAAATAATTTCTCTTCAAGAAGGAGAATATTTTCATATTTAGTAGGGCAATGAAATGGGAGCCTTTCTCATTAAGTCACAGCAACGAAGTTTATTGTTACAACCCTGTCCTGACAGCTTCCCAGTCTGGTCTCCTAGTTTACCTGCCCACTTCAACCCCAACATTCCTAGCCCAAATACTCACCTAAATTTGGAGAAGAACCTTAAGGCAGAGAATCTTAAATTGTACTAGGAGCAACATATACAAAGGAGCAACATATACAAAACAAAAAAAAGATGCCGACCCAAGTATGACATCCTCTCCTCAAAAATGTTATATAAAAAAATAAATACAGAAACGTAAAGGAGAAAAGTTTAATGCGAAGTTTTACAGGAGTCAGGGACTAGTCAGGGGTTAGTGGGCCAGATGGTGAGATTCAGGAATGATTACGCCAGCTGTCACCAAGTACACCACTTTAACATTTGACTTTTGTGGCGTGTGGGCAAGCTGTCCGACGATTACTCAGGGAGCTGGTGGAGACTCATAAATCAACAAACAGCAAATAAAAATTAATAAGCTGGTGTTCAGTCAGTACGTTGTTTTAACCTAAGAAAAACACTGAAATAAATACACCGCCATATATAAAACTAGAATTACTACACATAATAGATAAAGGACATTTCTTGGTACTAATGGGAAAAGTACCTCCGGGATTAGAGGGTTAGTCTCAGAAGAAAAAAAATGTCTTGGCCAGGAGCCCTGTGAGAGGGGGATCTCAGTGATATTAAGTGGGGAACCGATAGGCCACGCTCCTGGCCTACCCTGCCACTGTCTCCCAGAACATACTGTACAAATGAATCCTGTACCACATCCTGCATAGAACGTATCTCACTCCTGCAAAGGTTAACCGGTTCTTTCACTGCTCGGATGCCTCCTGCCCAGATTGAATACGTGAGGATGTGAACTTCATCCACATGCTTTGGTCCTGCCCCCAGCTACCCTGTTACTAGCTGCTGCTCGCCTCTCCCAAGCCATTCAAGTTCCCTCGCTATCCACCTGGGGCACATGCACTCTTGTTTACTGCCTGTAGGAAGTTGGCTCTGTATGTACTATTTCAAAGTAAGAAATAGCATGCACAGAGTCCAAGGGTTCCCCTTATAGGTAAGATAGTGGCAAAAAGAGATAATTCTAATGCTCTATTTTGTGGTAGTGTGGTCGAGCAGTAGGCTTATCAGAGGGTAGTGTTAAGCATTTGTTGTACACACACAGGCAATAAATGGGGAACACACACTCAAAGACAATTCCAGGCCAATAGGTTTTTATATAGAAAAATATATTTTCTTAGTTTATTTTAAGAACCACAGGTTCAAGATTTACAAACAATACTTTAAATGAAAGGTACTTCACTTAGGAACTTTGAATTAGCAAAATAGCATATACAGTTTTCACACAAATGGCAAATAGCTATTTTAAAACTAGACACTGCAATTTTCAATAGTTCCTGGGGAAGGTAAGTGTTTGTTAGTTTTGCAGGTAAGTAAACCACCTACAGGGTTCAAAGTTGGGTCCAAGGTAGCCCACCGTTGGGGGTTCAGAGCAACCCCAAAGTTACCACACCAGCAGCTCAGGGCCGGTCAGGTGCAGAGGTCAAAGTGGTGCCCAAAACACATAGGCTTCAATGGAGAAGGGGGTGCCCCGGTTCCAGTCTGCCAGCAGGTAAGTACCCGCGTCTTCGGAGGGCAGACCAGGGGGGTTTTGTAGGGCACCGGGAGGGACACAAGTCAGCACAAAAAGTACAACCTCAGCGGCACAGGGGCGGCTGGGTGCAGTGTGCAAACAGGCATCGGGTTCGCAATCGGATTCAATGGGAGACCAAGGGGTCTCTTCAGTGATGCAGGCAGGCAAGGGGGGGGGGGGGGGGGGCTCCTCAGGGTAGCCACCACCTGGGCAAGGGAGAGGGCCACCTGGGGGTCGCTCCTGCACTGGAGGTCAGATCCTTCCAGTCCTGGGGGCTGCGGGTGCAGTGTCTTTACCAGGCGTCGGGTCTTTGAAGCAGGCAGTCGCGGTCAGGGGGAGCCTCGGGATTCCCTCCGCAGGCGTCGCTGTGGGGGCTCAGGGGGGGTCAACTCTGGCTACTCACGGTCTCGTAGTCGCCGGGGAGTCCTCCCTGTGGTGTTTGTTCTCCACAAGTCGAGCCGGGGGCGTTGGGTGCAGAGTGCAAAGTCTCACGCTTCTGGCGGGAAACGTGTGTTGTTTCAAAGTTGCTTCTTTGTTGCAAAGTTGCAGTCTTTGCGGAACAGAGCCGCTGTCCTCGGGAGTTCTTGGTCCTTCTAGATGCAGGGTAGTCCTCTGAGGCTTCAGAGGTTGCTGGACCCTGTGAAACGCGTCGCTGGAGCAGTGTATTTAGAAGTGGGGAGACAGGCCGGTAGAGCTGGGGCCAAAGCAGTTGGTGTCTCCGTCTTCTCTGCAGGTTTTTCAGCTCAGCAGTCCTTCTTCGTCTTAGGTTGCAGGAATCTATCTTGCTGTGTTCTGGAAGCCCCTAAATACTCGATTTAGGGGTGTGTTTAGGTCTGGGGGGTTAGTAGCCAATGGCTACTAGCCCTGAGGGTGGCTACACCCTCTTTGTGCCTCCTCCCTGAGGGGAGGGGGGGCACATCCCTATCCCTGTTGGGGGAATCCTCCATCTGCAAGATGGAGGATTTCTAAAAGTCAGAGACACCTCAGCTCAGGAAACCTTAGGGGCTGTCCTGACTGGCCAGTGACTCCTCCTTGTTTTTCTCATTATCTCCTCCGGCCTTGCCGCCAAAAGTGGGGCCGTGGCCGGAGGGGGCGGGCAACTCCACTAGCTGGAGTGCCCTGGGGCGCTGTAACAAAGGGGGTGAGCCTTTGAGGCTCACCGCCAGGTGTTACAGTTCCTGCAGGGGGAGGTGAGAAGCACCTCCACCCAGTACAGGCTTTGTTACTAGCCACAGAGTGACAAAGGCACTCTCCCCATGTGGCCAGCAACATGTCTGGTGTGTGGCAGGCTGCTAAAACTAGTCAGCCTACACTGGTAGTCAGCCTACACTGGTAGTCGGTTAAGGTTTCAGGGGGCACCTCTAAGGTGCCCTCTGGGGTGTATGTTACAATAAAATGTACACTGGCATCAGTGTGCATTTATTGTGCTGAGAAGTATGATACCAAACTTCACAGTTTTCAGTGTAGCCATTATGGTGCTGTGGAGTTCATGCAAGCGCTCTAGCCTGCTGTAATCTCTGTGTGGGCTTTTAACCATGCCCACCGCAATCCCATCAGTTTCATTGGTTTGTGGGCTTGCCTTTTTAAAATTCACCTGATTTCATTTGTGAAAGACGTGCATACATCATACCTTTTCTGTTTTTTTACCATCCTCAAGCGCATCGGCCAGTACCTGAAAACATACAAGGTTCCATGTTTTCCACATGCCTTTAAGACTCCATTTTATTTTTATTTCCTACACAGCGCGATCTCGCTGGGCAGTAGTCGAGCGCTTTACATAACATTGAGCCTGTTACACGGATCATTGCATAACTGCCGATATGTTTGACTGTGAGCAAACCTCTGTTTCCTTTTGTGTGCTTCTTCGCGCTCATGGCGTAGCACTTTAAATAGGCTCGCTTATGTACAATTGTATTAGTTTTCATTATCAATTTATGTGGGAAGAAAAGTCCGGTTAAGAATTTACAACGATAATAGCTCTAAGTTGAGCAAATGTGAGACCCATTGCGTTGCAGATGCTTGTTATAACTCCCTATCTATCTTCTCAGCTTTTGCCTGGAATATTCAGTAATCTTCCACTTTTAAAAATAAATACATAAAGAAAACATACTGTTTTCATCTGTATTTAGCTGTAAAAATCAGTAAAAACGGAAAACTGTGAGCCTTATTTATAATATGTACAAAACTAAATAACTGTGTCAAAAACCTATGATATTGGTATGGCAAACATGACTTATTTTTAACAAATGTGCTCCCTTGTTGCTTTTGTTTAGACTTTTGTTGATGGTAAATTTGGAAGGAACGCAGTCCCTATTCGATATTCTGATGGGATGTTGTTGGTTGTTTGTATATGAGATTGACCACACCTTGTCCTCCTTAAGATCGCTCTCACAAATGAAAATTTATCTGTTCAGAATTAACATGCTTTATTTGTTATGCAGTGATTCCAAGCATCTTTACTCCAATGTTACAAAACAGGAAAATTGTGTAAGATTTATTGTGCTATTTGTTTAAAGATGTGTAAAGATGTTACTGTTTATTGCTTATAACTGTACTTAGTGCTATATTACCCATCCAATTTGGCAACATACTGTCATTGATAATGTAAATTATCTTTCTGTCTTATTTTGATATGCTGCTTTGTCTCCCGAAGGCTGATTGTTTGGATCAATGTGTCATGCTTGCTACTGTTTATTAAAATGCAAAAATAAAGCTTTAAAAAAAAAAAACCCGTGTAAAGATTTTGTCATATGGCACGTGTTAATCACGTCTCTCATATTTAATATATCCACACAATGTGGGGACGGACACAAAATGAAAATGTGGCAAATATGCACATGGACAAACATTATTGGCAATTATTAAACGCATATATGATCGCATGTCAAACAATAATGTTGTTATGTAAGGCTGGAAGTTGTACAGTTTATAAACTAATACAATGTTTCAAACTCCCCAAATAAAAAATCTAAATTTGAAAGGAAATGGATGTTTAATAACACTTCAATCTTACTGATTCTGTTTTTTAATCAAGAAAAAGTAAAATGAGAAAAGGTGTAATTTTGATACTAAACTAGAAATCCACGGGGAACAAATTAAAACATTCAACGTATAGTTGGCAGAATGACTTGTCAGACTGCAGCTGAACCACAATACTGCAGCACCCTTGCAGCTCAGCCACAGTAATTAATAAAAGACTGACTACAGTGCAGACAAGGCATGGACACTTCAATGAAGAGTGTAGGCCTTCTTCTATAAATTAAAGGTTACACATCCAAATGATAGCCGTGCCTGTTTTTACTAAATTAACTGCACAATAACAGTTTCTTCCGAGGTGCCCAATATGAATTCGGATTTTCATCAGTTTTTCTGTACCCGTGGCATGTTCCAAGGTACATGAAAAGGCCTAGTGTCGCCATTTTGAAGGTAAGGTTGTGCAATATGCCTGAAATGTTAAGCAATCAATAATACACCGCCGTTCCCCAGGACATTCCTGCTGAGGACTGTATTGTTGAAATGTTCTCGTGATTCTGCCTGAGCAGACATAATTCATCATGCTGGCATTTGGCCTACATCAAGGTAGGCCAACCCCTGAGCTCACGCTGACTTTTTAAAGTTTTGCTGTACACTCAGTTTTAGCCCTTATGTAAATGAGACCCCGAGGGTAATATAACAATGCGCACGTGCGAACCGCAGCTCTTCAGTTATTAGGTGCCAATACCAACTGGATCCCTACGAGGCTAATAACTCAAAATGACATTTTCCAACCATTTTGTAGTACTTCTCAATATGTATGGATGCTGCAGAAACGCAAGGGTTTTTATTTAAGGTGATAGTTTTACACAGACATATCGAGATAATACGATGCTTTCCACTACAAACACAGGGCCATAAACGGAGACCCGCCACTGGCGTTTCTAAAAGGGAGGGTGGCAGATGGGCCCCCATCCCAGCGCTGTCATGCCCCCTTTTCATGCCCCACCACCTCTGCTGCCAGGAGGCGACACAGATAAAACATTGACACTGAATCCAGCCCATGCTAGTCACAATAATTTCTTCGACTAGCCTTAATTTTTTCAAAACAGTGCTGTTGGTTTAAAATGTTTGAATCTGATTTTGTATTATATATATATATATATATATATATATATATATATATATATATATATATATATATATATATATATATATATATGTGCAAGGAGGTAAATATATATATATATATTTTTTTTTCAGTGAAAAAAACAAAGGTTACAGGGACTTTATAGCTAGGCTCACATTTTAAACATACAAAAGCATAGAAATTCACCTGTTATAGCTTGAGTTATCTCAAGTAACTATAACTCATGCTCTAAGTTAACTATCATTCGCGCCCTCATCATGCAGTTGTTTTTCCCCAAAACTTTACTGCAAATATTACACTGATATTATCAATTATGTCATGAGTGCCATAATTTGTGGGGTAATTAGCAATATATAGCAAGGCAGAGAGTTATATTTACCTTTTTTTTTAAAGTGAATTTCTATGTTTTTTAAACACAAAGTAATTTTTATTACTATATGTTTATCCAAACACTGCTGCGCACGGCCTTTGGCTGTGCATCGAAGGGGTTTACCACAAGGCCTGGCCTATGGCTAGGCTCTGCAGCCATCCCCCTATAACCACCCAACCCTGCGCTGCGCAGAGCCTTTGCCCGTGCTTGGCGGCGGTTGGCTACAGTGTCTGGCCTGTGGCCAGATCCTGTGGCCAACACCACTAACCACCCCACGCTGCGCACAGCCCAGCCCTTGGGTGTGCGCAGCAGGAGTTGGCCGAAGCCTGTCTCTCTGGGTGTGCGAATAGGTGTGAGAGGGTGTATCTGGGTGTAAGAGTGTCTGTCTCGGTGTGAGAGTTGCTGCATCAGTGTCTTTGTGGAACTGTGAGTGGGTGCATCAGTGTGTGTGGGTCTGTGAGTGGGTGTAAGGGTTTCAGTGGGGCTGGGAGTGGGTGTGTGAGAGTGTGAGTGGGTCTGTGAACAGGTGCATGAGGGTCTGAGTGGGTGTGTAAGGGTCTGAGTGGGTGTGTGAGTGGAAGAAAGAGAGAAATTGAGAAAGAATGAGAGGGAGAGAGATAAAGGTTTTGTAGGCCTTGATGAATGATATACTTAGAATGAGATATTTCTGGACAAATTGAAAAAAAAAATGGATTTGGCAATTAAAGAGTGAGATCACCTTTCAGTATGGACCTTAAACTTTTGAAGTTTAAAAGAAATTAAAGAAGGAAAATGACCACAGACACACCCGGAGTAGAACTCTCAATTTCCAGTGTGAGGGTCTGTGACCTTAACCTTTAGGCCATAGGTGACTCCTTACTGTGAGAGTGTGTGAGTGTGTGAGTGTGTGAGTGTGTGAGTGTGAGTGTGAGTGTGAGAGTGTGTGAGTGTGTGAGTGTGTGAGTGTGTGAGTGTGAGTGTGAGTGTGAGTGTGTGTGTGTGTGTGTGTGTGTGTGTGTGTGTGAGTGTGTGTGTGTGTGTGTGTGTGTGTGTGTGAGACAGGACCTGGGGGAAGCCTGAAGGCCTCCACGGTCCTAGCCGGCTCACCAGCCCTGCGGAAGCCGGCATTGCTCCCACAAGCAGGGAGCTGCTTTAAATAGCAGCTACCTGCGTGCGGGAGCTATGTTTTCATCTGTTACCCTGCATGCATATTGGCCTGCAGGGAAACAGATGAAAACTCCGCTTTCTGTCAGCTTCAAGCAAAAGCAAGGAGCTTTGTTCTGGGGCTGGGCGCCCCAGGATATAGCAAGAGCAGGCCCTGAGAGGGTAGCGGTCTCGGGGGCTATCACTTGCTCCTCAATGGGGGCCAAGTGGCCCACCTTCAGTGAGTATTGCCCAAGGGAGGTGATAGTCCCTGGGGCCTGGTGTCTGAAACGGACCCCCCTCATTGTTATATTTTAGCCCCGGGGAGGTGGAGGTACCTGGTGCTGCGGAGGGCACGCACCTCCCAGCTTAACATATCACATTGGCCTCAGGGAGATGGTGGCTCCCGGGCAGGTGGTCTGAAACAGACCCCCACCTCATTATTATATTTTAGTCCTGGGGAGGTGGTGGTCCTCTTGGCTGCGGGGGGGCCACGCAGCCCCATGCATTGGATTTTAACTTGTGCCCTGGGGAGGTAGCGGTCCAGAGGGCTGTGGGAGGCCTGCATGGCTCTCCGGCATCCATTTTGTATACATCCTGTGGGGAAGTAGCGGTGCCAGGTGATGCCGGAGGGGGGAAGGTGGGGTGGGGTGTGGCAGGTGCCCCTCTCTTCAACATTTTAATGCCCCAGGGACCTGGCCCACCCAGGGGCATCCTGAAACAACCGTGAGAGTCTGCGCTTAAAAAAAAAAAACATTTGGGCATATCTGTTGATTTGCCAAAACTTCTGCTAAAAATTTGGCGGTCTCTCTGCAACCCCGGCAACAGAGCTAAGGTGTCAGGATGTCCCTAGCCTGGCCCATTTTTCTTTTTTTAATCTTTTCTTCAGGGACTCTGCTGAAGCCGATTCCCAACATGGCTGCCAACACTTCCTCGTTGAAGTGTTACAGCCAATCAGACCTCAGCACAAGATTGGGAGGGTTCGCTGAGCCTTTGCGTCCATATATATACACATTTGGATTTTCTTCAATTTCTCAAAAACTACTGAACGAATGTACACCAAATATCAAAAAGGTCGCTTCCTGGACAAAGAGATACCTTTCTGGCAAATCTGGTGTAATTCCGTCCAGTGGTTCGGGCGCTATTCCTCTTCAAAATCCCTATGGAAAACTGGATGGGGAAAAAGCATTTTGAGCCCCCGCTTTTTCTCAGCCCCCGCTTGACGGATCACCCCGAAACAGACACTCGCCAAAGTGAGCACAGTATTTTCTTGGAGTATTTTGTCAAGATTGATCAAAAAGCACTAAAGTTATTAGCAAAACAAAAAATGCTTTTTCTATAGAAACTAGGTCCTAATTATAACAACCTAGTGGTGCCCACCACTAATATCTATGGATAGATTATTTTGTATGTTTTATTATAAGGAGCTCTATCCGTGGCCCAACATGTGCCCTCCACCTCACCTAAAACTCACTTCTATAGACAACCCTGATGACATTTTTAAACTTTTAAATGTAAATGTATACAATTACACATCTGGAGTGAATATCATTAAAAATAAAATTATAACCCTCAAAGTTATGTGACTGCATTTTGTAGCTTCCTGTGTTGTTAAATGTACATTTGATTGTAAAGTTGTAAGACAGTAAAGGTAATAAATGTCGGAACTATGTGATGGCCACTGAGAATCTTTTCTACACATAAAGATGTTATCCCACGTTGCAACCCTGTTGCTAGCTCCAACAATCAGATGGGTGTTCAGCTACGTGCTTGAAGGTTATTTAGATAATCACTAATGACAACAGAATAAGACAACAGATATGTTAATAAAATACATAAAATTAGATTTTGCTAATATTGTATACAATGTGGTGAGAAACTGTGAAGAGTATTTTGAGAGGAGTAAGGACATCACTGTAGGTAGGATTCATTGTTGAAGTGAGATTTGAAAGGAGTTTTAAAGTGGGGGAGATTTGAGAAAGCTCTGCACTCTGTCCTCGGGCCAATTTCTTTCCAGTCCTGGCTTTTCAAATATGTTCTGGGAGTTGTAATCAGGGGTTATTACCAATAAACTAAATGGAGTAACACATCTGATTATTGGCAAAAGCAAATTACCAGAAACATGTAAGTGCTGTGTCAAAATGCATACTGAACAGGTGGACACATTTACAAAATGAGTAATAGTTCTGCTGTGCATTTTGGGACCCAATACTGCTCAACGAGGACTTGCTCTAGCCAATGTCTCATGGAATTTGTCCCATTCTGTTACACAGGATTCACCTCACTTTTGCCTTTGTAACTGGGATATGGCTGCTCCTTCGGCCTCAGTCAACTTGGATAGATCTCTTTTCCAGTGATAGATCACTAGGTCATTCAGACATTTCCAGCACATGCTCAGTTGCCGCTGTGTTGAGCAAGGTAAGATCTATTAACTTATAAGCCATCTTATTGTGTTTTGTTCTCACTAATTTGCCCATCAGAATTTCTTGGGGTTGCATGTAACAGTTTTGCTGACCACCTGCCCTGTGTGAATGCGGACGTCAGTCCAATATTTCTGTACTGTGTGGCTTATCCAGGGCATATGGATGAGATCTGTGCCCACAGCCAAGTATCTTGAGCATGTGTCAAGAGTTGAGATTAATGTTTTGTATGTGACAGGGGGCAGGTATGTGCAATCAATCCACTGTATTTAATCAATTTAAACTTGATATTTCTGGAGCTCAGCTGCTGATATTCTGATACAGAGAGCCATTCCCTGCCTGTCAATCTGCCTCTGAGTCCTCAGCTCATCTAGTGCTCAGTGCTATCATGTCTACTTTAGACATTTCCATCAGTGCATATTATAGTAGCGTTATGGCTCATCTACCCCTTCTTAACATCAGTTACTCAGATAACGCTGCATGTGTCTGTGGCATACAAAGTGGAACACCCCATGTCTGTCTGAATGGGAGTGTTGGAGAACAGAAAGTCTGTCAATCGAGTACCTCCTATGGTGGATGGAGTGCTGAAGAACGCAAACACTCATCCCCAGTCACAAATCTGGGTTTTATCATCGCTCTTTTGCTCACCATGCCACTCCAGTTTGGACCCAGGATGCTTATTTACGGTCCAGGGATGGCCTGGTAGTTTGGGCTGGAGTGTTCCCATGAGGAACAGGGTCAAGGCTGATTTGCATATGGATGGCTCCAAACTGGGGTGGCATAGTGAGCAAACAAATGATGCATTAAACCAGGTTGGTGACTGGGGGTGAGTGTTTGCATTGTCCAGCACTCTGTCCATCATCTTTTTGTGTTGCTAAAGTTGCCCTAAGTGGGAAGGGTGTGCCTAGACATGGGTCCTATGCTCACTGTGCCACTGGATTCAAGTTAGCCTGGCTGATGAAGGGTGATACCCTGAAACCGTTCCCAGGATGCTTGCTTCCGGTCCAGTGAGGGCCTGGCTTGGCAGTTCGGGCTGGACTCTTTCCATGGGGAATAGGGCCAAGACTGATTTGCATATGGCTGGGTCCAAACTGGGGTGGCATGATGAGCAAAAGAACAATGGATTAAACCCAAATCTGTGACTGGGGGTGATTGTTTGCATTGTTCAGCACTCCATCCATCATCCTTTTGTGTTGCTACGGATGTAACAGTGTCATTGCCCCACACACACACATATATCCCATTCATACATACATCCCCAAACACCCTAGTCATTTTTTTTTTTTTCCTCCCAACAATAGTATCTGGCTCTATGGACATTAGGCTTAAAGTCAATAAAGCTGGTCATGGGGATGTCTAGTACTACTGCGAAAATGGCATGGTCTTCCGTAGCTCACAATGATTTTCATATATCAGAAGCAGCTCTCACTACAGAAAAGGTTGAAGGCCTCTGTTCTAGAAATTGTGATACCACAAATGTCAATTAAAAAAGCAATAGATTTAAAACCGGGGGTTATTTTGGATTTAACCCTGCTAATTGTTGATGCTGACAGTATGACCTCATTTTGACATCTACACATCAGTTGGGTTTTAAAGTATCAAATGATTATAAAACAACATCTGCAATCTGCAGTTATCCATTCATTCTTTAAAAAAGTTGGACTGTTGTAAATATCTTCCTGAAGGATCAGTAAGTGCCAGTGGGCCCCAAACACTTGCTCACACCTGTGATACTCCATCTGATTGTCAGTAAACAACTTTCTATTGTTACCTTTGCCTCATTATACTACTGATCCATATATGTATACATTCATAGCCTTGAGAAAGGTCTAGGCCTGTGCACCACAGGGTGCAAAAGGCATGTTGGCTGTACCTTAAATACTGAGAACTGAACAGAAGCTTCTAGGGAATAAAAGAAGCACTTTGTCACAATTCAAAGAGTTCTTGCTGATTAATATAATTGTTTCCAACGTCATGTTTAACATTATGTAACCTATCAATGGTTAAAATATTGTGGTGTGAGCATTCCATTGTACCAAAATAATTTGTGTTACGGACTCAATCAAGTGGGCTAGGAATACCACTATCTACTAACTACCATGCCTGGCATTAAAGTGACTAGTCAGGTTTTTGTGCCCCTATCTTCTAGGAGTCTACAGAACAGCATGTCTTTCAAACAACAAAAAACAGCTTCACATTAGAGATTTCTATCAACGTCAAAAGACTTAAAAATGCTGCAGATCACAACGAACAGCCTTGACTGCCTGTATAGCACAACATTTGAGAAGGCTGCATTGCTTCAGCTCATCCTCTAGCTATAATTTATTATGCATCTGATGCTAATTGCACAATTTAAATACATATAAGTATAACTTAGGCAAATATAGAAAGATTCCAAGGCCTTACCGCAGGTTAACAAACAATGTGGTTGGTTTGTAAATGTTGTAACACTGAAATCCGGTAATGACAATATCTTAGCAGCCATCTATTTCCCCAACAGTGACCTTGATAATTACATTTACAAAACCTGGCTCTATGCGAATTTCTGCAGCAGTGGTCAACGATACCGCTCAATTTTAAATGCCAATTCATACAAGTATGAAGTAGACAATGTTTACAAAAGTCACATGGATAAAACATAGACATGGATATAACATGAAAAAATGCAAAACTATTATTACTGATACCACTCAAATGTGTTTATGACCCATTGGCAAGAATAGAGTTATCTCAATAAATTTTCCTATTCCAGTACTATTTGAATTTGCTACCATGAACATGAAATGCCAAAGTTGACTGCACAATTTAACTTCAGATTAGTTCTCACAGATGAGTTAATGGATCAACACCTATCTCATGGCTGCACCACTTGTGTGCCCAGGACCAAATTTCATACATAAACTAAATGAATGAACAAATTGCTCAGCGACAGAGCATGGCAAATGTAATTAATGGTTCAGTAAGACAAGAAGACAACAAAAAGGTGGTAGATGGGATGCTTGATTTAATACTTCTAAGGCCCTAGCACTTCTTCTAAGAGGCATTCCATTCCAGTGTTGTAAGTGACTGGGGTTTTAGCTGAGGGGCTGAGAAACCACCTCAAATAATAATCACAATCCTTGTCAGGGTGAACCACAAAAATCACCTAATCGAAACATAAGAAAATGATCATTATAATGGTACATAATTTAACTGCCAAGAGATTATATTCCTGTAATTGCAGGACTAAGAGTACGATTTTTCAGTTTACGGAAATTGACAGTGACTTCAGTCTGAAGCGGATCAAAAGAACATAGTGATCGGGAAGCTTCAGTGTGGGGCTTTACTAGAGAGTGACAGGAGACACCTGATTTGACAACAGACACCCAATTGTTTTCTGGAAGTATTAGTTAGCATTGATAGATCATGAAAAATATCTCAAATGGAAGCGCTGAGATGTGTAGAATGCACTAGGGAGTCTAACACAGGTTCATGGGGGCCTGATGCATGTCATTAAAATAACTTTACATGTAAGTAATATAAATGGACCTTATTTACATAATGATTACTCAATCTGGCACTCATGAAACTGCGTTAGACATTTGAGTGTCTGGATATGTACGTTAGGTTGGTAAGGGAAGAGTAACATATGCAGCAGCTATTGACAACACACACAACTAAAGTTTCAAACTACACAAAACTTAACAGTAGAAAGTGATTGTATCTGTCAGTCAGCAAGGTAGTGTTTGAGAGGCAGAATGCACCATCCCAAACTGGATATATGAAATAAAACCATGTGCTGTACAGTTATAAGGATACTGCAAGTCACTGGGGACTCCAGTGACCATACAGTAGATAGAATGAGGCCAAAGGCTACTTGCAATATCCTTTATTCCTTAAAATACATGATCATGCCATCACTCTTCGCACAAACCACTTAAATCCCTGGCGGGTTTGCTTGTTTGAATGAAAGAGAAAGAATGTTTGCAAACAAGAGAAATAAAAGTAGAGTCTGTAGTGCAAAGTAAACCACCAAAAAATAGGTATTTGCTTCAAAACGATATTACAAATCAATGTAATACAACACAGATTTTTTAAAAACTTTGTAGCTCAGAATTTGTACAAACATTCAGAGAAACCATAGATTTCCTCTCATGGCCTTAAGAATGCAAAACAAAAAAATAAACATGTTATCATTAATATCCCATTTCTGCTTATCACTGTTCATCTAGTAAAAAAGAGCAGAAGAAGGAAAAGGCAGATTTTATTTTCAGTTTTCTAAGTGCAACTTTCATTATACTCTGTGACCTGCCTTCCTCCTAAGGTGCTGGCTCTGCCAGCAGGCACTGTGACATGAGAAATCATCTGTAATAATTTATAAAAGTTAAGCAGCTAACAGGTCTTCATTACAGGTGACTAGGCAGGTCACAAGATGGCTGCAAGAAGAAAATTCGAGATGGGAATATTAAATCAAAAGCAAATGTGGAGGTAAGCCTAATTTAGGATTAGTTTAAAATATGACTGCGTTCAAATTGAAACACTGCAAAAGATACTCCTTGAATGCGGGTCTCTTGATGCTGTCTGAAAGCCCAAATCCATTCAAGATTAATCAATCAGGGTAAGTAAACCACTGGTGCTGCACTAAAAAAAGATTCCCATCTTTAGATCATTGTTATAAAGCTTATACATCATCCAAAGCCTGGTTCCTATCTCAGGTTTGTAATTTAAATGTGCACATATCCTTTTGTTAACTTCTAGGAATTTCAGATAATTTAAAGACTAACCTAAGCATCTGGCAAAATGATGAACAGTAATGGTGATGAAGACAGTAAATACAAATTCATGTTGACAAATATTGTTTTATACGATACTGTAATGTCACGATCAGGGGTGTAGCTTTTAAGGGGGGGTATTTGAGCTGTGACAAGCCCCCAAAAATGCATTCTCTAGTAAATTGTTTCATAGAGGTGCTTTAAGTCTCGATTTGTGAGGTGTTTGTTGGATTTCACTTGGGATTTTTTTTACATATAAGCACAGACAAAAAAACACACACCATCATCTCTGTTTTAAAGGGTTTAAGATGGTTTATTTTACAAAACTATTACGTTTTAAGTTTCACTAACAATCTGCACTCCTCCCTTTCTACTGCTCCTTAAGCCCTCCCCAGCACTACATCTCATATAATGAATTTTAACCAACATGATTGTTAGGAACTCAAACCCACACCTCCCTCCAATTTTTGTGGCCATTCTACATCCCTGTTCATGATATTTTCCGATTTTTATATTCATTAAAATTTGCTAGGATTACAATGAGAATCTGAAACAAGTGTCTTTTTATCTGCTATTATTGTTACGCTTCTGGAAAGCTTTATAACGCTTTACCAGACTAATATGTTTGACCTGGTGAGGTACAGTGTTCCATTCCGCCATCAAAAAGAATCAAGTGAATTGTCAAAAAATCTGAAAATATAGTCTTTCCTATTGTCAGAGGTATCTCACCTTTAACTTTGAGGATTTCTAGTTTGAAGTTCGAATTTCATGTATGTGCTTACAGATGTAATTTGTGATTTTGTAAAATGTGGTTTCTCCAGGAAAAGACTTAAATTGCCATGGTAAAATACTGTGTACTTGTGGTTTTATCTCTCATGAACGGCAAAAAATACTAGACTAATATAAAAAAAAAAACACTCAAATGCAAAAATATTCAATGTACCTTGACACTATAAGTGCTACATAACTAGAATTACAATATTTAGCAAAGCCCCTGAGGTGGAGGGAGGGTTTTATTTGAATACTACATTAATTCCAAAGGGTTTCCCCACTTAATCCCCTTGAGCTAAGGTGCAGCGGAGAAATGGTTGCTACCTTTGACATCGCAATGCTGATCTATATGTGACTATACTGGAAGTATAATGTGTGAAATGTTGACAAACTAATTGTGAAGTGGTGCACTTGAGGTGCATTCACTGTAATGAGGAAAAGAAATGTGTAGTATAACCATATTAATTGAAATATAACTATTGATTATGACTTTATAGTAATCCGTATATTAATAGAGGTGTTTACCTTTGAAAAGATAATGATGTTCATAACATATATGCACTAAATGTTATAAGCTAATATTGAGAAATATAGTTCTCCATCATATCGGCTTTCATGTATTAACAAGTTTATTTGTTTTGCAATTATTGTAACATGAAGTTTAAATAAGAATATCACTGACAAATGCAAAATCAGTATGTTCTTCTAAACATGATTAAAGTGAGGAATTATAATCCTGTATTGGCCTATCCACGCTAGGCCTGCTAGGCCCAGGTCTCCATAATGTAGGAGACTGTGATTTTCATTTCTGCTAATGTGTCATTTCTTTCCAGGTACCTCTCACATAATGCTATTGTTTTACTCATAGATAACATGAGAAATCAACCTTGAGGATGGTACACAGAGAGACTGAGACTGTGAAGACCGGTACTATTCAATATGTTGCAAAGTCGTACAGGAGACCAAGGACAGTTACCTTCCCCAAAACGGTCTTCGGAACATCTGTCCATGTTCCAAAGGTCTGTTGTGTAATGTGAGGAGATTGGACCACATGATCTTCCGATCCTTGGGTGTTACCAAAGGACTAATCATTGTTTTAACTAGGCCTTTACCTCATTGATTACAGGCAGAAGATTGATTCTCCTGGAGAGGAGAGGTTCAGACCTCTTTTTCTTTGTTCCCACATTTTCCCAATGCTTGCTGAGAGCACTTAGATTTTCTTTGACCCATGGGAAGACTCTTGACAGAGCATCTGATATGCTGATACCTTCCTTTCTTAACTACTTTAATTAGCTTTATTTTGCCCCAGATGTCCTTTTTCCAAGTAATTTTTTTCCTTTATTTCTTTTTTATCTTTTGTTCCCATGTTTTCTAGTTCAGCTCATGTCAAATAGTGGCATGGTGTTTAGGGAGGTTTCCGTTTGTCCCAGCTTGTTCAATTGTGTGTATCTTAGCACTAATGTGTAACATATTGGCTCAATGTTCCTTTTCTGGACACCAGATTTTACTGTTGATGTTCTGTGTTGCTGTAACAGAGTGTCTATGTTGCTTCATGTTAATTTGTTTAAATTTCTTTAAGCACTTAGGATAGCCTATGGTAATCTTGTACCTTCACAGCCTATTTTGAGAATTGCTTACATTAATTTGAATATTAATTTGTAATAAAACCCTTTAACTTTATTTTCAATTTGGGTTTTCATTGAATGTCAAAACTGGTTATGCTGTAAATTGCCGTACCACCCAAAAACCCATATCCACCCTAAACTGTAAACAGTCGTCTACCGTCCAAAAACCCATACCCACCCTAAACCCTAAAAATTCCCTTGCAGCCCAAAGGCCTATACCCACCCTAAATCCTAAAAATTCTTGTACAACCCAAAAACCTATGTCCACCTCTGTGTGTGTGTGTCATATATATATATATATATATATATATATATATATATATTTTACCTAGTGATGGTCGCCACAAGGTAGATATAGTTAGGACCTAGTTTCTAGAGAAAAAGCATTTGTTATGCTGCTAATAACTTTGGTGCCGATTGATTCTTCTTCACAAAATTTTCCAAACAGGACTTCACTTCAGTTTCTGTCTGGAAAGTTTTGATGGTCCATCAAGCGGGAATCGTGAGAATGGGGTGGGGGTGGTTTGTTCCAAAACACGCTTTCTCCATTCAATTTTCTATAGGGATTTTGAACAGCGATAGATCCGAAACCACTGAATGGAATTAATCCAAATTTGGCAGAAAGGTAGCTCTTGGTCTAGAAAGAGGCCTTTTTTGTTATTTGGAGTACATCCATTCAGTAGTTTTAGAGAAATGAAAGGAAATTTTAATTTGTATAAATAGGGACGCAAATGATTCATGACCCCTCCCAGTCTCATGCTGAGATCTAATTGACTGACAACCCTTCAACAAGAGTTACCCTGACCCCTTAGCGTGGGTGGTAAGGCCCTGCAGCCAACCCCTGTGGTTGTATCAATCAATCAGTCAGAAGTTGTAGAGCGCACTACTCTCCTGGAAGGTTCTCAAGGGCGCTGTGGGAGGGGAGGGTCAGTCCTCTGTGCTTCAGTCTAAGAGTCAGGTCTTAAGTTCCTTCCTGAATTGAGGTAACAATGGTGACTGTCTGAGGTGAAGAGGCAAGGTGTTCCAGCTCTTTGCCATGAGGTAGGCAAAGGATCTTTCTCCAGCTGATGTCTTCCATATGCAGGGTACGGTGGCTAGTGCCTATTGAGCTGAGCGGAGAGGTCTGGCAGGGGAGTAGAAGGTGATGTGGTGGCTGAGGTAGGTGGGTTTGTGGTCGTGGAGAGCCTTTTATGTGTGGACGAGGAGTTCGAAGTTGATCCTTTACTCGACGGGGAGCCAGTGGCAGTCTCTTAGGTGTCTGGTGATGTGTTCGCGGTAGGGGACGTCCAGGATGAGTCTGGCGGAGGCATTTTGGATGTACTGTAGTTTCTTCAGGTTCTTTTGGGTGACGCTGGCATAGCGGGCGTTGTCTTAGTCGAGTCTGCTGGTGACCAGGGCGTGGGTTACCGTCTTGCGGCAGTCAGTTGGGATCCATTTAAAGATCTTCCGGAGAAGTCTGAGTGTATGGAAACAGGAGGATGTGACAGAGTTGACTTGGCGGGTCATAGCAAGCAATGAATCCAGGTGGAAGCCGATGTTGCGTGTGTGGTTTGTTGGTGGGGGGTGGAATAGGGGGTGCTGAGTGTAGCAGTCCGCCAGAAGTCATCCCAGGCTGATGTGGAGGGTCCCAGGATGAGGATATCAGTCTTGTCGGAGTTGAGCTTTAGGCAGTTCTCCTTCATCCAGGCAGTGACGTCTTCCATCCCGTTGTGGAAATTCTTCTTGGCAGTTGTAGGGTTTTTGGTCAGTGAGGTGATCAGCTGGGTGTTGTCGGCATAGGAGACGATGTTCAGTCCTTGGTTCCAGACGATGGATGCGAGCGGGGCCCTGTAAATGTTGAAGAGTGTGGGCTTAGGGAGGAGCCCTGGGGTACTCCCCAGCTAATCTCCGTAGGTTCTGGCAGGTATGGCAGGAGTCTGGCTCTCTGTGTTTTGCTGGTCAGCAAGGAGCGTATCCACTGTAGGGCCTTTCCGCAGATGCCAGCTGCGTGGAGTCTGGAGCAGAGGGTGTGATGGGAAACCATGTCGAAGGCTGGCGATAGGTCCAGTATGATGAGGGCTGCTGTTTGGCCGTGGTCGAGAAGTGAGTGGATGTCATCTGTAGCTGCAAGGAAGGCGGTCTCCGTGCTGTGGTTGCTCCTGAAACCTGAATGGGAGCTGTCCAGGATGCTGTTATCCTCAATGTGTTTGCGAAGCTGTGCGTTGATGGCCTTTTCGAAAGACCTTGGCTGGGAAAGGCAGTAGAGAAATGGGACAGTACTTCTTGAGGTCCAGGGGGTCGGCTGTGGGTTTCTTCAAGAGCAGGCGGATCTCGGCGTGCTTCCAGTCCTTGGGGAAGGAAGCCGTCTCCATGGAGCAGTTAAGAGTGTGGCAGAGCTCGGGTGCGATGGAGGTGTTGGCTTTGTTGAAAATGTGATGAAGTCAGGGATCAGTAGGGGCTCCGCAGTGGATGCTGCTCATGATGGAGCTGATCTCGTCCATGGTGAGGGTGGTCCAGCAGTGCAGGATCTGTGATTGTTCAGAGGATCTGAGCTAGAGGGATATTGGTGAGCTCGGAGGGTCTTGGGGTCCGAAGTTATCGTACATGTCCTTGATTTTTCGATGGAAGAAGGTGGCTAGTCTGTTGCAGAGATCCTAAGATGGAGGGATGTTTGACATTTTCAACTGGGGTTTGGCAAACTCTTTAAGCATGGCGAAAAGCTCTTTGGTGTTGTGTGCGGTGGTGCAGATACGGTCCTGCAGGGTGATTTTCCTAGTAAATCTTATGAGGTTATGGTGGGATTTGATGCTGGATTTGAAGGCTGAGAAGTCTTCCGGGGACTTGCTGTTTCTCCATTTTATTTCTAGACATCTGCAGGTGTGCCTGGAGTCCTGGAGTGCAGGGCAGAACCAGCTGGCTTTCTTGAGTTTGTGTTTAGCTGAGGTCGTTCTGAGTGGTGCTAGGGTGTTGGTGCATTCGGAGGGCCACTGGTGAAAGTTCCGTGCTGAGATGTTTGCATCTGTGGCAAGGGGAGGCAGTGACTTGCTAAGGGTGTTGGAGAGCTGTTCCTCAGTGATCTGGTTCAATTTCTTACGTGGGGAGCAGAGGATGCGGAGGTGGACGGTAGGTGTGGTGATGGAGAAGTGAATGCAGTAGTGGTTGGTCCAGTGTAGCGTGGAGGTGTTGTCGACTGTGATTTTGTTGCTGGCGAAGAAAATGATGTCAAGTGTGTGTCCAGCGATGTGTGTTGGCGAGGTGACCAGTTGCTTGAGGCCTATTGTGGAGAGGTTCTCAAGCAGGGAAGCGGTGTTGCGGTTGTTACAGATGTTGGTGTAGTAGTTGAGGTCGTCGAGGAGAAAGTAGTTTGTGGAGGCGAGTGCGTGGGGAGATATGATGTCGACAATGGAGTCGCTGAAGACTGGGCGGGGCCAGGTAGCCTGTAGATGAGGGTGCAGAGGGAGGCAGACTTAGGGGTGATGTGGATCTGGAAATGGAGGTGCTCCATGAGGAGGGAGTGTTCTTCTGCCTTGGTTGTATTAACGTAAAGTAATGAAAATAACCATAGGTCAATAAAACCATAGACATTCACTGAAAAGAAAAAAAAAAGGGTACAGGGACGTTATAGCTAGGCTCACATTTTAAACATATCAAACTTAGAAGTTCTCCAGTTATGGTTAGAGTTACCTCAAGTAACTATAACTCGTGCCCTAAAGTAACTATAACTCGCGCCTTCGCCATGCACTGCTAATTACACCACAAATTACAGCGCTCATGACATCTTTGATAACATCATTGATAATATCACTGTAACATCTGCAGTAAAATTATTGATCAGATAACTGTGCATGACGACGGCGTGAGTTATCTTTACCTTAGGGCATGAGTTATAGTTTCTTGAGATAACTGTAACTGATGAATTTCTATGGTTTGATAAATGTATAATGTGAGCCTAACTATAACGTCCCTGTAAGCACACACACGCACACACACACACATTTAACAGCTTTTACTCACATGCAATATAGTTACAGTTAACACGATTTTTGTGGGAAAAGTAATCCGTGGTAAAGAAATGTTTGTTGTAAAAAGAAATTGTGGTAACTAACAGTCTTTCGTTGTAAAGACATTTTCATATAGAGCTTGCGTTGTAAAACCATTTGTTGTTTAGCATTATAAAAGCTGTTTCCCAGACTGGTTGCTTGTGGAGCAGAAGGTATCCTTCATGATTCTTTGACATTCAATTGTCTCCATAAACTGCCCCCTAGGTACTTATATACCACGACTCCAGCATAAGTCACCTCGTAAGGTGTGGGCTTCTGGTGTCTGAGGCCCCTTCTGTTATAACAAAGTGCCCAGGGGGTGCACAAAGCGGGTGCAAATGACCGATGTGCCCTGGGGCACTTCCTGTAATACAGCCACTGGAAATTTAAGTCATGAGTAGATTTCCTTCAGAGGGCACAAAATGCGGCAGTTGCAACTATCTTTGCCTAAATCCGCATTTTACAGATCGTTAGAGTAGCTTCCTGTCTGACTGCATTGATGTGAAACTCTTGTGTCGGAGGTGCCACCTTGGGGAAAAAACGTCACTGAGCTTTATTCTGAGAACTCTCTGAAAGGCATCACTGACCCTTTCACTATGCCAATCCCCCCACAAACAAAAAAAACCTTTTTGAGGCTGCCACTGAAGTCCTGGGGTGTTTGCACACTCCTTAATGTACATCAGCTCCTTACAGCCTCCAAGAATGAGATGACCATTCACTCAGTGAGGTGGTTTATACCTCGTCTTCCCTGCCACCATATGATATTTGCTCCTCAATAAGGGCCGGATTTAGATTTCGGGATACGGGTTACTCAGTCACAAGGGTGACGGATCTCCCGTCCTAGAAATATAAATCCCATTGGAAATAATGGGATTTGTATTTCGGCGGACGGGATATCCGTCACAGTTGTGACGAAGTAACCAGTCCGCCGAAAACTAAACCAGGCCGTAAGTGGTGATGTGAAGGGAGTCGATAACGTGTGACGCATGGCAGATCACGTCGGTGGGCAGGTCTGTTGTGTATTAATTTTGAATAGCTAGGTCAGCTAGACTTCCTCTATAGGCTTGTGAAAAAAACACCATAAGTGCCAACAAGGAACTTCCAAAGCACAGATAAGGCCCGTTAAGTGGTCCTCAGATTTAATCTTTCCGCCTGAGGAAGCCGGCCCTTCTCTGTGATGGCTTCTATTAATACGAACTCACTTCTACTAGATATCAGGCTCTCAACCTCACTTGAAATGTTCAGGAAAATACATAACACGTATTTGTTTGGTTATGCAATTTCCTAAGATTAGCGTCCGTGTCTGTGGTGCTTCAAAAATAATGCCAGTCAGACTACCAATGAAACTCCGTGGGGATGTGCGAGTCCCATAAAATGCAAAAATGCACAAGTGCACTCAAAACCTAGATGGTAGCCTACGATATGTAGATCTCCATTTTTTGGTTCATCAGGTTATAAGTACACCCAAGTGGATAGATGCAATTTAGTGTGCAGCATCCACCTAGCACAATGACTCGCTCCCCAGGACCACCACGATGAAATTACACTCTTCCTACCTAAACGTTCTACAAAACTCTAATGCAAACTAAGGCCTTCGGCAGCTCTTTTTCAACAACATTAAAATCTATCTTAAGCCACAACATGCGACCTTCAGTGTCTGCCCTTCCTGCTGAGGCGAACTGTTCTGACAGGCTTCCGGCGATATTAGCCCTGTTTATCGCGCGCCTCCACAACGTCTTTAATATCCCTGCTGCCTTTTTCCCAGCTGGGCCTACTCTGTCTCGGGACTTATTTCTTTTTACTTATCTATATTTTCTTTATATCATTCCATTGCCGTTCTACTTTCTGACAACCAGCCCGTTTTTGTGTGTCGAGTCCTAGATATGCTGTGACGCGTTCGCTTCATCATCCCCCTTCCCCGGATGTTTTTTAATGCTGCATTTTGTCTCTCAGTTCCCGGGGATTGCGAGGAGGCCAGAAGGCGCATCGCAGCACGTGCCGCGGCCAGATAATGCCCTACACCCAAGTCAATGACGTTAAAAGCGGTTCGTGCGGCGCTATCTGATTCTTACAGCCTCAGAGCTCTCTGGGATTGTACCGGGGGAGGGGAAAGCGCCTGAGAGCGGCATCGTGCGCGCGTGCAGAGATTCCATTTGTATAGGAGCTCTCAGTGCTGCCAATAGATAAGCAGAAACAAAAATAACCGTGAAAAATTGAACTGCATTTGGCCGGCTGACGTCATCGTCTGCGCACAAAATCTGTCGTCATTTTGCATTCCCTCACTGCGGTTCCCTCTTTCGCTGCAAATTAAATTATGTTTCTCACACGGAATGCTATTTCTAAATGGTGAAATGTAAGAATAACAATATCTGCAACAACGATCATTTATTATCAGGATAATACTTAGCACAGTAATAACAGGTGTTAAATATTAACCGGCTTAACTCGTACATTTTACTAAACCTCGGGAAAATGAAGGACCTAGTGGAACCACAAGCATATAAATCTGTGACCGTTATGTCACACACAGATCTCCACAATTGATATGTTAGTTCAATGAGATATCTCACAAGTAAATTTGTGACTTTGCTAACTACTGATGGACTTACTAAATATTTACTCTTAATATCCGATGATTCATGGATCGCAGGTGTAATGTTTTGAGGATGGTTTCTCACCCAATTCAGAAGCCAAAGTTTTGATAACTGAAAACAGTGTGCTTTGTTGGGTAGTGGCACACAAAGATAAGGTGCTATTGCACTGATAACGAATATTGTACTCTGATATATGACCATATTATGGCTATAAAAGCAGTGGTGATTAACAGACCTCCCCCAGAGAGCAACAGTGTACCAATGCTGGCTGCTCACAAGCAAAGCCCTGACTTGAGTATTGGACTTTGGAACACACTTCTGCAGCTTTAGTAATGTCCTGAAACACCACACAGAACCAATCAAAATTAGGGACCACTGGGTATCCCTACTACCATAAGGGTGGCTATCAAGTAGACCACTAATGATTATGAGACCACGAATTAGATGCTTCAGAATCAGATGTTTTTTCTTTGTCCCATAAACCTCATCTAATGCAATTCAATACAGGGTATATTACACCTGAATGCACACCCTCTGCTATATCCAGGGCCACTTTGAATGAATGTGGTGTAGTATTTTGGTTGCACAAATGTTAGAGGTGTTTCCAAGGTGATCACGTAGTCTAAAACTTTCCAGCTTTGCTCACCCTTAGCGCTAGTGTTACTTTGCGCATTGTTTCAGTTCTCCTAACCGAACACACTTTCCAATAAAACTGTTCACTCACTGTCAAGCTCTTGGGCGCTGTGAGTGACTGGTGGTGCCTTGCAAGTGCTATTGGTGTTCTGGACGTTAGTACATCCCTGCATAGATTTTACCATGGGTGGCTCAACATTCCGAGGGAAGTGCCGGCCAAATTAGAAAAGAAGTTAAAATGGTGAAAATGGCAAGTATGAAATGTTATAAACAGCTAGAAAGTGCGGATTCTCGCACAGACCTTTCGCTTATGTTTTAGATTTTTTCCAAGAAATACGCAAGGGTCACTAGAAAAAAAATGTTGCAAATCCCCCATTAATGTATAAATGTAACTAATACAGTGTAACCCTAGTTATCATATAGCATAGGAATGCTACACACGAAGGGGCTTTTACAGTGGGAAGAGCAAAAGAGGAGCAAAAAATCTGGTATTTAGCATCAATGGAGGTTACTGTTAAGCAAAGGAAAATAGGCTACATACACTTCATATTGGATACGTTCAAACGACCTTTAATGCTCTATTAAAGCTTAAACTTGGGTGCAACTTCTGAATACTTTTACGAGGGATACTAACACAGTGTGTCTGAAACTCTTTCATCCACGCCTTCACCTAAGTGTTAAAGATTGTACCGACAGTAAAGCACAATACATCAGCTTTCAAAGAAAAATTCCAACATGAGGTGGCACAAATAATGTCCAACAGGAGGCACTTTCGGATGGGAGCAGTCACCAGACCTATACAACATTTACTTAGTGCACATGCACAAACTATACTGTCTCTGGCTAATTCGTTTGAATGGGTATGCACTCACCATATTTAGTGAAATACTTCTGCTTTCCTATTTGCCTAAGAAACACGTTCAAACCTAGCAATCTGAGTTAATTCAGCCACACATTTTTACATTTATACTAATTTATGGGATTTCCTATTTATTTACACGCAAAAAGATTTTGCATCAATGATTGCTTTTTATTGTGAATTATTTGCAGCATTTACTTCTGATTATATTTGATGTTGAGCGATTGCTAAGTATGGTCAGTCTGAGGCATGGACTGCATCTGACCTGTTAACATTTGCATTCTTCCAAATACCTCACTTTATTAGAGTTTTTAAAATTAGTGCATTCTATCAACAGAATATCCTGAAAGTCCAGCAATTATTGTCTTCTTACAGCATAATGTGGGCTGACACCATTTATTGACCATTTATTGAGAGTCAAGTGAATTCAGAAGCATATTTTTGCTGTGCCTATTGAGTGGGAGGCTAGGACTAATTCTTAGAACATCTGCTAATATCTTGGCTGCAATGGTTTGTAAATCCATTTTTAAATCCGCTTTATTTTTTCCGTCTTCATCCAAAGGAGATCCGTAAAAGCCTGGCAGTGAGTACATACATATTTACATCACATTTTGTTTCAGAAATTGAAGAGCTACTGGTTCACCATTTCTGTGCAGATGATAGGTTAGGACCTAGTCTCCTGCTATATCTTCCAACGAGTAAATTGAGAGCTGTAAAAAAGAAAGCTGCAAGTACCGACACTCCAAAATGTCTCTAGACAGAATAGTGGGGTTTGCTGACAAAGGGCCTGATTTAGCTAATGAGGAACGGTCACAGATGTCCTGTCCGCCGAAATCTAAATCTTTTTACTTCCTATAGGAATTTAGATTTAGGTGGATGGGATATCCGTCACTGTTGTGACTGAGTAACCCATCCTCCAATATCTAAATCAAACCCCAAGTTTGCTTCTTTTGATATTAGTGTGGCCCTGAATAGGGCAGCTTTCACTTCATGTGGTTATTGTCAGAGGCAAGTTAACAAATCTAATAACCTGTAACAGAGCTGTAGGTAACATACGTAAAAGAGGAGGTCTGGAATGAAGAGAGTACTGGCATTGCTAGGTGCTGGGTCTGGCCGCCTTTGAACCAGGAAGGGTTGGTTCATGGAGTATTATGGAAATATTGTTGAAAATGAACACTGTATGTACAATTCAGACTCTGCATTTCCCCAAGAAATGTTTGCACAGCTTCCTGCTCTTGCAGAAGAAGCTTGCAAGGTGAATGTGATTTGGGGCATCATTTAGAGTTCAGCGGACAGATTTCATCATCACAAACATGGCAGATGTCCTGTCCTCCTTTTTAGAAGTGCATTATATTCCATGGCACTTGTAACAAGGCAGGCAGAATATCCGTCACATTTTTGGCAGAGTTAGCTGTCCCCAAACTCTAACTCTGGCTCTAAGACATGATGCCTAGAGAAACTATCATTAATTTCGTGACCAGCATGCATACATCATGCCCTGATAAATGGTTTACTCCCCTTTCAAATCTGAAGAGGAAGGACCAATAAATATGGGTTTTCACTTTGCTTGCAAACTTTACTCATTTACATTAGTACTCTGATGCACACGTTATGTGAGCTGCTTTGAAGATGGGAAGGTTTACTACTCATCTCTAGTGCACAGTTTAAGAGGTGGTATTCTCTTGGTTTGTGTACGTTTTATTATTTTTGTATCTGTTTATTTTATGTTTTTTATTGTTTTGATGCCATTATGATGCTGTAGTGCTTTAGTGATAACTGATTTCAAAGCAGTATGTTATACGCTGCACTTTTATGTTTGTATGATAAGGGGCGCGTGTGTATATGGTAAGACTTCTTTAAATTGTTTTATATTGCATCAAGCCTTACCTTGATCGCTGTCCAACACATATTATTGTTTAGGTGGAATGTGATCATGATATTTGAACTTTGTAAAGTTCTGTTTCAAGTATAATTATTTGGCATAAATAGACAGACAGGCAGGACTTCCAATTAAAAATAAAGTAACCGGATAATGCCACCTACGTCTCATGTATGTCAGCGTATTGTGTTCTTGTAAACAGGAACTATATGGCCAATCACCCACTACACAGAGTGAATAAAGCTCTGGAGTTGGAGGTTTTACAGTTCACCTTTCATCACAAACAACAAACTCGATAACCAAAACAAGAGGATAGCTGGGGATGCACATGGATTACATGCTTATCAAATGCATTAAGCTCTGCAGGGTATACTAATCAAAGATGCCAGCCAAGAGTCCCTTGCATCCCCCTTCAAGTGAGCTCATCTTGCAGAAATATACAAGGACATTGTTACAGGTGGAACCATTTAGAAAGACATCACCATATTACCAAAGGTACTGTGATGCACCTGGAATCGCAGATGGGACAATTAGTCAATCAAAAATAAATAACAAGAAAAGGTGGATTAAGGTGAGAGAGCAAGTTCTTCAGCTACAGTGGACCAAACCTTGGTCTTAGCGCATGACCAGATCGTCCGGCGTTTAACTCTAATCTGCCTGGTTCTGTGCTAAGATCCTAGGATGTCCGTCCGTTCTCCTCCATTCATCTACATGGCGTATTTTCCATGAACGTAAACAAATGAAAAACGATAAAATGGTGCCAGATTCAGAGAGAACTGTAAAAGGGCAGATTTCCCAAAGGTCGATAATTAAAGGAAGATGTGAACGATGCGGGACAGATAAATGTGAGCACCTTATGCTGCCTCTGCACCACAATTTCCCCAGCCAGGTATCAGATGCTTGCTGAGACGCCCCTAAGGAATGACTGATTGGGTCGGGGAGCAGAAGGGACTGATGAAGAGTTGCACGCTCATCCATCTTTCCTTTTATCTGAGGTAAGCATCAACTGCGGATAGTTACTCTCTGGTCACAGCAGGCACCACACAGCCCACTCTTTGTGAGAGGTGCACTTAGAAGTATTGCCTTCCACAGCCCCTCCCTAGCTGCACTGTTCTGCTATCATACATAGAAATCTGTAATAAATGGCTAAAGAGCTGCCTGGAATTTTCTTAGTCCATGTCTAGTTCTCACATATAATAACTGCAGTTGCAACATCCCAGTGCCTGATGACAGAGATAGCAAATAGTTTTAAAGGCAAATCAGAGAGAATAATTGCAACTGCTGTTTAAACAAGGAAAAACAACGAAATTACGTTTATTACTTTCTGAAGCCCCTACCTACTACATATTTTGCACTATATATATTTGTACGTTATCCGATATTGAAGTTTGGATTTTTCAGTTAAATGCTTTTAGGAAATTCACTCTATCATTTAATCAGTCCCATAAATGGCCCACTAGGTTGTGAATCCAGCAGTACTCGGCACACAGTCCCAGCTGTGTCTTCATAATGTTTGGACAGCCTACAGACTTGAGTGGCAGAGCAAAGGGAGCCAATAAATGCTCACACGACCCTCTTTGTAGCAGGAAGGAACACAGGAGCTGCATGCCAACCCCTGAGCTCCATCTCTGAGAAACGACCTCAAAGACAGTGGGGACACAACAAGCAGGGCCGAATTCAACTAATGTCGCTTTGATGCTCAAAGAGGTGTTAAGAAATTGTGAGCCCTCAGTAACAATCATTAGCACAGGAAAGGTCTGCAAGATCGCATCTGCAATGGTGCCTTAGAAGTAAACACAGTGGCAGCACCGCTGAAAAGGTAGTAGGGCCCCATAGGAAAACCAAAAGCCACATAATCTTTTTAAAAAAACTCCTAAAAAAAGAGAAAGGGCTAAGATGATCTGAAAGAGAATGCAAATCCACCCGATTCAATTACAAAATGGCTTCTAGCTGCTACTTTGCTGCTGCCTTCACTAGTTGGAGTGAATGATCTTGTTCCCAAAGCTTCCCGCGTGCTGTTTGTGAAGTTTAGACATCGTGGCCGGATGCCAAAAAGTCTCCTTTTCAGCACACAGCCGTGACGTGAGGCCATCAAAAGAGCTGCTTTATACGCGTACTTGATTTCAGCTCCATTAGTCCCAGCACGAAGGACATGTCAGTACAAAACTAGGCATAATTGAAGCCAGAGAGTAGTATGACACACTGCACACAGCATTTGGTGCCCCCGACTTGCAATTTAAAATGGTGCAAATGGAATTTAGACATTCAAATGTGCGCCTTGAAATGGAATCCTGTGGGAGAGCAATTACTTCTGTAATCTAGCGTTCATTTACACTTTCTTCAAACTTACTGTTTTCTGTGCTAGACATGAAATCAGCTTGCCCTCATGCCCACCTGGCTTGTTTCAGGGAATGGAAAAATACTACTTGCAATTTTTACTTTGCAGTGAAGTTTAACTGTAAAAGGGACACGAGCACTAAACACATTAAGAACTTTAAACAAAAAAAAAGCCATCCTTTCTACCACCTACCAGTCCTACAAGCAAGGGTTCAGTGATTTCCCATTTGGGGGAAAAATGCAGTGCATAAAACACCAATGGAGAAAAAGAAAATACAAACTTTATGGGGCAACGGGATGAGAAAATACTAAAGGAACAACTTACTTACCTTCAGTAACACTTTTTCTGGTGGATACAGTAGCTCCCTGTAGATTCCTCACCTTATGAATTCTCCTACTGCACCAGCATTCAGCGGAAATTTCTTCCTAGCTTCTCACGTCGACGAGGACGTCACAATTGCACGGCTCTGCACGCGAATCCGTCTGAGCCATAAGAAGTCTTTTCCGGTGTGCTGACATCAGTTTCACCATTTTTTTAAGAGCCTTCGAGACGAACCAGTGAATACCGACCGCACAAGCACAAGGTGCCCCCCAACACCCTCTGCACTTGATACTGGAGGCTGCAGAACGACAGGCAGTGTGCGTTCTCTTGAGTTGCAAATAGGTCTATCTGAGGAACTCCCCACATCCGGAAGACGTGAAGAACCACGTCTGGATGGAGACGCCACTCGTGATTGGTCAAGAAATGCCAACTGAGACTGTCTGCACATACGCCGGCTAGATGGTTTGCTTCTATGCAAATCCGATGGTCCTGCGCCCCAGACCAGAGCCGCAGAGCCTCTCTGCAGAGAAAGTACGACCCTACTCTTCCCTGCTTGTTGATGTACCACATCACGGTATTGTTGTCCGTCAAGACTTGAACAGACCGCAAATGGACGGAAGGAAGGCCTTGAGAGCCAGACGTATCGCCTGCAATTCTAACAGATTGATGTGAAACATCTGTTCCACTGGAGCCAGAGGCCTTTAATCTCCAGGTCCCCCAGATGAGCTCCCCATCCTAGAGTGGAAGTATTCGTAATGACTGTGGTCACCGGAGGTGGTAGAGAAAACAGAAGGCCTTGGGAAAGGTCGCCGTCCACAGCCCACCATTGTAGATCCAATGCAGCGTCTCTGGAGATCGTTATTGACTCCTCGAGATCCCCTTTGTGTTGAAACCACTGCTTCCAGAGGCACCACTGGAGAGCCCTCATGTGCCAACATGCATGAGTGACCAACAGAATGCATGAAGCGAACAGACCGAGCAGACGTACGACCTTGAGGACTGTAACAGCCGCTTCCTTTTGAAACATTGGGATCATCGCCTGAATCCTCTTTGGAGGAGGGTAGGCCCGTTTCAATGTTGTGTCCAGTACTGCCCCTATGAACAGGAGGCGCTGAGAGGGCTCCAGGTGAGACTTGGGCATGTTTACCATAAAGCCCAGGTTGAACAACAACTGGGTTGTCACCTGCAAGTGATGCAGCACAAGCTCTGGGGACCCAGCTTTGATCAACCGATCGTCCAGGTAAGGGAGTACAGATATTCCCTTCCTTTTGAGGTCCGCTGCAACCACTGCCATCTCCTTTGTGAAGACTAGAGGTGTGAAAGTAAAACCAAAAGGAAGGACCGCAAACTGGTAGTGTTGCGACCCTACTAAGAACCGGAGATACTTCCTGTGTGACTTCAGAATAGGGATATGAAAATAAGCATCCTGTAAGTCAACAGACACCATCCAGTCTTCCTTGTTCAACGCAAGAAGCACCTGTGCTAGGGTCAGCATTTTGAAGGGCTGATCTCCCATGCCGTGTGGCACAGTCTCGGAGAAGACCGAGACGATCTCTGGACGAATGACAACAAGATTCATGCCGGCGTCGCTTCTTATGCGACCTCGAGGATCTACACAATGAAGTGTCCCTTGCCTTTGATCTATGGTGACCTCTCTGTTCCTTCTTAGCTTTTGCCAAGAAAAGCTTAGCCTCTCTCTCTTTCAAGGCCTTCGGGTTCATCCTCTGGCAGGACACGCACCCCTCTATGTTGTGATCCGAGGTCAGGCACCACTGGCAATTTCCATGCGGATCAGTCACCGACATGTGACCCACGCACTTGCTACAAGGCTTAAATTCTGAGTTTTTCGGTGGAGACATTGTAGAGCTCCACAACAATTCCCTCGATAACAGTAACTGCCAAGAAGCAGGGGGAAAAAAACATTAGCGTGAAAGACGCAGAAAAAAGAGAACTAACGTCAGCACTCTGGAGCCATAAGAAGTCCTCGACAATGACATCAGATGGAGTCGCGTGCAGAGACGTGCAATTGTGATGTCCTCGTTGACGTGAGGAGCTAGGAAGAACATTTCCGTCGAATGCTGGCGCACTGGGAGAATTCATAAAGTGAGAAATCCACAGGTAGTTGTATCCATCAGAAAGAGGTAATTTCCCAGAGAATTACCAGTATGTGGACAAGGGCTTCACTGCCACTTCGCTCAAGGCCATGTAATGTAAGGGTTCAATGGGGCTTAGTATCTTCCCTAATGTGCTCAATGAAAGCTTACAATTAGGTGTCCCCAGTATCCTGTGATCAGCTGTTTGTGATGACCCCTCTTTTCCTCTGAAAGAACACAAAATGCAGCAGGTAGGAAGGACTTACTTTGCATCGCAGTGGCTCACTTGGCCAAAATTAAAGCAAGGTCAATACATTCTGTGGCAATCTTTTTGGATTTGGGTCTGGGAAAAATGACAAGGAGGCAGTTACACTCCGTAACCTGTGCTATGTCCCTCTGCACCCTGGACCAGAACTGAAAGAAAGTTGGGCAAGTCCCAAACATACGGATAATGTCAGCTGGGGAGTGTCAGCATCCAGGGCAGGAGTCTGAGGTTATTAGGAAGATGCAATGAAGCCTGTAAGGGGTGAGATATGCTCTATGAAGTAGAAAGAATTAAATACCTTTGAATTTTGCATTGAGAGAGACCTTGTTTTCAAATTGATTACTACCGTTACACCTATTCATAAGGTATCCTACCAATAAACATCTTAGTTTGTCAGATGCACTGATTAAGTGGGGATATTAAATCAGTGTTCTAACTCTATGACTTTAAGCAGTTCTTCCAGCATTGATAGGAAACTGGGGAAGCTTTATTTATGTAGTTAAATCTATCTAAAAGCAAAGGCATGGTGAACAGAAGAAAGGTGTAAGAGGGAAGTCAGTGAGATACAGACTGAGGGGATAAAGACATTTTAAATTTACAACAGGGTGCAGAAGAAGAAAAAGGGACAGAGGTAGGAATATTGTCTCTGAAGTGAGAGACTGACGACTGACATGCAGTGGTTAGTCGGTTATACATGGATGATGAACTACTTGAATAGATGCTTGAGGAGATTGCTCTTCAGTTTCTCACAGAAATTAAGGAAGAGTTAGATCCTTGCCAGATCCTCGTGTATAGCAGGAGAAGGCTATTGATTTGTTTTCCTTTCAAGAGCCTTCTGATTTCAAGACCTGTTACTAGTAAGTCTTGCACACAGCATAGGAGATTATTGTTGCCACAGACATGAAGTTTGATGCCTTGAAGATGATGCAGTGGATGGATACAGGGAGCCAATGCAGTTTTCAGACGAGAGGCCCGGTATTGTGTTGAAACTTTTCAGTTTTTATCGTATAGGCTGCAGCACATCATTTCTAAATGAAACTTTCAGATAGAAGTTGGTTTCAACTGCATACCAAAGAATCTTGATCTTACTTTCGGCTAGGAGGCACCAAAGGGTTTCATGTAAGGAATCAAGTTCACAGGTAACAAACAGGATGGTTCCTTGCAGAGTAGTACAGGTTACTAGATATACTTTGGACCTGGAGGGGTTTGCCTGAATGAGCTAGAATCTGTAGTTTAGATAGGAGGAGAACCACTGCAGAATGGTGCTGTTTTACCCCATTCTCAAGGTGAGGACTCAGAGCATTACTTGGTGTTTGATTGTACTGATGGCTGATTGATTAGAGGTTAAATCAGGTGTAGAGACAGGAGTCAGCAAGCTCAGTGATCTGGGGGTTCTATATAGGCAGTCCTAGAGGACTCAGCACTCCAGAACCTCTAATGCAGCTTGTGGCAATGGCCCTTTCAATTGCCTTGCCAAGGAAAAGCAGGGGTTAAAGGTCTGACAGTAAGATCATTAGGGATCTCATGGGACATCTTCAGGCATTACGGCATAAGTCCAGTCTTGAGAGAATCAGACAAGATCCCTGAAGCGGGAGGGGAGTTGATTGTGGTGCGTGGCATTTGTACCTGGCTGCTGATTGATTTCACTAATGAAGCTGGGATTATGTAATTGAACTAACAGGTGGCCTTCAGAGAATCAAGATGCCATGAAAGAGCTTCGATTGGGGTACTGGGCTGAGGGTGGAGCACTGGGGGAGATGACGTTGAAGAGTGAGCTCTTGAGGCTTTGCTGATAATAGTAATGCAGAAAGCTGCCATGGTACTCATGAACTTACTACAGAATGTGTGGGATAATCATATTGAAACAGTTTTCAATGCCATGGTCTAGATAGAATCTGCCTGGATTGAGTTAATATCGTAAATTTTACACTTTGAACATATGTCTGTATTATATCAGACTTTCTTTTAATACAGGGAGGAAATTCATAGGTTTTAGAAATTCACATATACTCGCTTGAGTTTTATCTTGTTGTTTGTTTGATCTAGAATCCAAGTTTGGTCAATTATTTACGCTACAGGCTCACAAATTTTGAGGGAATAAGCCACGTATATTTTTGACAGACATTTGGCGTGTGATCCTCATGCCCTGAACATTGATGATGTGAAATGCTTTTTATCCTGAGGATCTTTTTTGTATTATTATAATATTTTTATATATGTTCTTGTGAACTTGCATTTATGTGTGTATTTGTACTGCTTTTATGGTACTTGTTGCCTAAATAAAGCTCGAATGATGATGATGAGTAAACTCCAAACATAAATACCTAAGAGCACCAAAGGGTGTCAACTTCAATGTCATTAGAAATGTATTTTGGTATTGTTAGGGCTCAGAATGTGAATTTACATGGAATTCCTAAATTTTCATTTCAGATTTAGGATACAAGACAAACACACTGAAAATTAGAATTTAAAAATTGACACAAACATGCATAAAACATACAAGGAGTAAAGTGCATTACCACAAACATTGCATGCATACTATTTATGCAGTATCTTAGTGGCTAATGTTATTCATTCTAGTCACCCAAAGCGCCAGAAAATATTCTATAATGCACTAAATGGACAGACTGCTAAATTCAAAAGAGGGGCAAGTCAGAGTGAGCAAGACTTAGAGAAATTTGGTCACAGCTGAGGAGAACCTGGGAGAGACAGCAGAAGACTTGAGTCTTTGAAGCCACAAGTAGCTTCCCCATTGCCCGTAATGCTCACCAAACAGCACTACATAGATTTCCACTGCTCTCTGTTATTTCTTTGCCTGGGTCCACAGCCGAGACGCACAGCTTCGGGATTTGCATCCCAAGGTGCGGTAGCACTATCAAGTGTTCATTGATTTATGACCAGTTCCTTGTAGGTGCAGCCCTGTCATACAATAATTTTATATGGTTTAACTGTGTTCTTCTGATTTTCAGTTAACACATTAATTTGTCTACACCCAGCCCAGCCACTGATGAAGCAGTAAGGCATTAAAGAAAATCAGAAAAAGAGACATTACCTACCCCAACTAACCCTCCCCCCCTTTTCCCTACACCACAGCATCACTGAATTACAACTGAGCGAAAGGACTCTGAATCTGAAGGATAAGTTTGTCGACAAGACAACTCAAGTTTCTTTGTCCCCTCTCCTGATCCAGCCTTTGCTGATCCTAAAGAAATAACAGCATGTACGCAGCTACTAATTATAAGCACCCAAGATATCTGTGGTATGTGTATTGAGTTCACTATATTCAGCAGATTATAAAGTAAAAAAAAAACAACAGGATTAATCCATATCAAATGCTTTGACTGACCAGGTGATCTTCATTGCCAGAAACTTCCACATACATGACTGCCAATGCTTACAGGAATGAAACTCAAATTCCCCCCCATTTAGCCAGTATTGCTTTAAGGGCTGGTTTCTTAAGCCATATCAAGATGTTGACCTCTCTGCAAGCCTTAGAAAGAGGATCCCTAAATACAGAAGACTAAGGAGGACCACCTCTGAATCTTCTAGTATCTTTTTGTACTGACAGCCCAAAGAACCTCATCACAAAACCCCTCCATTTGGTTGATATCCACATAGTATGTGTAATCATGTCCCTGTTCCTCCACATTCGTTCCACCACTTACTTCACCTCTAGCTATCTTATGTTTGGAGTTCTCTGGAGCATAATACCAGTACACTGCAATCTTAGAACACGTTTTGACTTTTCACATTTCTGGCCACTCTGTGCGCACATGGCAGAATATGGTCCTCCAAACTTCCTCGCTCAATTCTTTCCCTAGATGTGTTTCCTAATGGCTCGTACCCGGTAACTTCTCATATGGTCCCTTCATCAACTCTGCAACGGGTGAGATCGCTCAAAGCTCCCTCGACTTTGGATGCCGTGCCCAGAGCCTAATTTGGAAATAGTGGAATCTCTCCTGCTACAGCAGCCCAAACTCTTTCTTAAAGAGTTTGAATGATTTAATCTGGCCTTTGATTTGTGGAAGAGGGGTTCTAGCATTACTCAAACTTTAGCCCTTCAAACCTAAAAATCCCCCTATTTGTTCCTCTAAGGTAAAGGCTGCGCTACTGGCGTGAATGGGAGTAGATAACACCCTTAGCTAATTTACCCAGTCCCAGAAGGTCATTGCAGACAAAATGATAGGGGAGGAAAACATGCCCCAATTTCTAAGTTTTCAATATAGTCATAGTATCATAAATATTGAAGCCCCAGCTATAAAATGGTTTATAAAGCACCCATTTCTTCCGTCGGACCTAAGGCACGCCTCCAAGCAGCTGGCCTCCAGACATCTAAGGCCTGACTTTGCTGGCTAGATACCCCAAACCAGCTACTTCATTCAAGCCCTAGACTCAGGCTACTTCATGCATTTACAACTTCACCAGAGATTGTTCTACATATTTGCTGTCCTTGTGAACAATGTAGTTTCTTATTTGATCTCTATATGGGCGCTGATACCTAAAGTGAACTCTGGTGGATATACCTATATAAATAATAACAATTATTATAATAATTATTATTATCATTATTATTAATAATAATAATGATAATAATAATTATAACAAAATTGCTTGGCTGACTCAATCTCCCCTTCCCACTAGATATTGCTCTTGTGAGCTTAGAAACAGCATGTCAGATTAGGTTGCGCTTACATTGCCAAATGGCTGCCGGACTGCACTGCGCTGTGCTGCTCTGCTCTAACCCCACCTATTACACCTGCAACCAACACTGTCTTTTTGGCATTCAGGAGCACCCCAAGAGTTGGCAGTCGCTCAACAGGAGTTCATTAGCGTGGGAAAGCGGCAGCGGTGGAAGAAGGCCTTGAAGCATCAGTAGCAGCAGATCCTCACAGAGGCTCCAGAGAGGTTTCCGGCATAAGGACGAGAGGCACTGCGCCCCAGTGTTTTTTCCCTGGAACAAGGCATAAAGGCTTTTAAAACTGACAACTGAGGTGAGTAGGCGGGGAGCTGACACTGAAACAGTGCCCGGAGGGAGGTCACCATCCCAGGATGCTAGGCTTCACCCCATGAGGGGAGGTGGGTATCAGAAAGTTGCAGCAGAAGCAGCTGGCCTTACACCAGTGCGGCTTGTGGTACACTGACCCAAACTCAGCCACTCGCTTGACATTGGCATCACCATTTTTAGCTATCCTTCTGCTCCCCCTTATAGTGCCAGCCTCCAGTCACCTTTTTAAAGATATAACAACATAACATTCTCACTAGAACTAAAATTATGTAGGAAAGCAGGGAGGACACCAAACAAGAAAAGCTAACATGCCCCCAGAGAAGCCGCCAAGCTCTTTATCATTCATGTCAGCAGTCACACATCAGTAATATCTCCACTCAAAAAACTACCACACTATTGGAGACACCTCAGTGGTCCCAAAGGTTTTCGTCGGTAGTAAAGCGTTGCCAGTCGCTCAACAGGAGTTCATTAGCGGGGGAAAGCGGCAGCGGTGGAAGGAGGCCTTGAAGCATCAGTAGCAGCAGATCATCACAGAGGCTCCAGAGAGGTTTCCGGCATAAGGACGAGAGGCACTGCGCCCCAGTGGTTTTTCCGTGGAACAAGGCATAAAGGCTTTTAAAACTGACAACTGAGGTGAGTAGGCGGGGAGCTGACACTGAAACAGTGCCCGGAGGGAGGTCACCATCCCAGGATGCTAAGCTTCACCCCATGAGGGGAGGTGGGTATCAGAAAGTTGCAGCAGAAGCAGCTGGCCTTACACCAGTGCGGCTTGTGGTACACTGACCCAGTTCAGCCACTCGCTTGACATTGGCATCACCATTTTTAGCTATCCTTCTGCTCCCCCTTATAGTGCCAGCCTCCAGTCACCTTTTTAAAGATATAACAACTTTACATTCTCACTAGAACTAAAATTATGTAAGAAAGCAGGGAGGACACCAAACAAGAAAAGCTAACATGCCCCCACAGAAGCCGCCAAGCTCTTTATCATTCATGTCAGCAGTCACACATCAGTAATATCTCCACTCAAAAAACTACCACACTATTGGAGACACCTCGGTGGTCCCAAAGGTTTTCGTCGGTAGTAAAGCAGAAGTTGCACGGACTCAATATCACTGGCACTTAACTCATTTTCAGCTCGCAATCACATGAAAAGTGAAAAAGCACAAGCGTTCTGGAAGTGCTGCCCCATCAACCTTAAGAGAGGCAGCATCTTCCAAGAGAACTGGAAGCTCTTGCAAAGGAAATACAAATTAAGGCGGACTTCTGCCATGACCAAAAGGAAAGTAAAGCACAATAGGAGTCCTATTATGAAAATAGCAGCAAAAAAGGATGCCCTCAATACCTGGAACATAAACACCGAGGACTCAGGCCAGTGTCAAAGTCAGTGTCAGAGCAGCAAGTTCCCAAAGGGAAAGATCTCAGAAACAAATAACAGCTCCTTGGATGATGTGGCTAAATTCATTCCAGCACAGCATGAGCTCATCACAGAAATGCACGGAAGGACTGAAACATCAATCAGTCAATGTAAACCGGGGAAAAGACGCACCAACTCCTGTCCTAAACCAGGGGAGTAACTTTCAATAACTGAACTCATTGAACTATCTTCCACGTCCATTGACAATGGCCAACATGCCTGTGGCCGATACATAGGAAACTTGCCTAAAGCTTCTGTGCCCTTACTAACCCATATTGTCAACTCCACACCTAATACAGTTAACATTGGGGGTGGGAGGGGCAGGTACAGTGATGGTGTAAGTCCACCGGGAGGCTGCAGAGGATTAGGCTGTTGTTTTTTTTTTTGTCTCCCCTGGAAAAGCCCCGGACTTCCAACGTGGGTGGATAGAGTGACCCATTTAAGGAGAGCATAACAACCCAGTCTGACCCCACTGAACAAACTAGCTATAACCGAGAAGGAAGGGACAATTGTAATGAAAGTGCCACAGATTAATCATGCAGCACCAAACTAGTCTGTTACACCACAACGCAATACTAACATCAATAAATTCGACCTTGGCTGCTGTGATTAATGCATTTGCAAGGCAATCACACAAGTTGGAGCAGCAAATGGATACCATACAAACTATTGCCATAGCAATCACAGACACAGCAAATTAAAATAAACAGGCTAGAAGTAAAGCTTGGGTCACAAGATGACACTTGTCAGTGGAAACAATGTGAAGAAGCCCAGAAGATACTGGCGGAGAAGGCTCAATTCGCTAACTGGGGGATCTTGGTCTAGGCACTCCAGCAAGAAAATTACCCTGCACATGCTGATGAAAAAAACAGCACAGGACAGCTCAATAAGGCGGGGGTGCACACAAAGAGGAGCAACCACAGTACCTGCTAATAACAAACCAAGCAATATGATAATCCAGTGTTCCTTAACCCAAACAGCTCAATGGCAGAGCAAAGAATCACCACAGACACAATAGACTTACATCAAGCGGATGGCCAGGGTTGGTTAACCTCTAGCCTGACAGTGAGAAAATCAAGTTATACATAGCCCTTTGAGTACAAACTAGGCAGAACCGCCCACTAATCCGCCCACTTTAAGGGTCATATCGGTTATATTATGGAATGTATTTGGACTCAAGGACACCATAGATAGTAGTGAGGCACTTGCATTACTTCAGAGAGGAGACTGCTTATGCATGCAGGAAACCTGGATTACAACCCTGCTCCTGATATCTGGTTTTGCTGAAGTCCATCAACCAGCCAAGAAGACCAACCTCTTAGGTAGATCCTCCGGAGGTTTATCTATTTATGCTAACCTGATGCTAGCGACCACAAATGTAAAGATCAAACTCGCAACAGAGCTGGCTCAGGCCACGTTAGTGGGTGGCTTAAGGCTGAATGGACATAATCTATCTATATTTCTAATAAATGTGTATTTCAACTGCAAAGATGCGACACGGCTAGAGAAGATGGGAGCACTAATGGATACTTTAGAAGAGTTAATCTACACCCATCCTACAAGTGAGATAATCATCACAGGGGATTTCGACTCCTGCAATATAGGAATAAGGTCCGACAGTAATCGTACAGTCAACCCCATGGGTAGAAAATTAAATATGTTCCTCAATACTCATGAACTGAAATTTACCCAGGAAACATTCCAAGACAGCCATTGCTCGTAAATATGTCTAAGTCCTTCAATAATGCCTTGATGCTGGACTATGTGTTTTTGAGTAAAGTGCTGTCGGACCAACTGCTGGACTTTTCAATCACACACCAGCAGACTAGTGATCATCTACCCTTAACCGCTACTCTAGCATTACAATCAGTTAGCAGCCATAAAATTTACATCCTGGGCTGTGCCACCCAACAAGAAATACAGAAATTACTGAGAAGAGTGAAATGGTGCAAAATAAGCACATTGAGACTTGCCGCCTGGAAATCCAAATGGAAAGAAGATAACAGTAACATCTCCCGAACCAATATTTTTTTTCACATTGGCCTGAAATAGTAAGAGCCCTGCATCTACTACTACAAGGAAAACACCTACTAAGCAACAAGGTACCTACAAGAAGGAAGGCCACTACCAACTTGGGTATAGTAAGGAAGTGAAACAGTGCAAGAGAAACTCGAGGAAAGGCATTAGACAATTCAAACTACAAGGGGACGAGGAGCATCATATAAAAACTAGCCACAGCCAGAAAGATCCACAACAGGCTCATATGACAGCACAAAAGACAACATCAGGAATCAGAATGGCTCCATGTATTTAACTTCCTAAACATCACAAACAGGCCAAATTCAGGCAGCATATGAACAACTTACATGGTCATACCCAAGATAAATGTAATCGAGTAACCCCAGATAGATGGGTCAAGCATCTGAAAGCATTATAGTGTAAGAATCCTACCGGAAATCGCAGCCCTGTTCGATATGAGACACAATACAGACCAGCGTCTGACTGAATGGATCTTAAACTCGAGGGTGCGCAAGAGAACAGACTCGGTCTCAGCCCCACTTCAGGGGACAGTAGCATGGTCACTAAAATATTGGAGGAGATTAAGCAAGATGGGCCCCCTGGCCCTCTGGGCTGCCAGGAACCCTATTTAAGGAGGACTATGTCTTTTGAGCATCCCTGCTATTTTCACTTTACTACCATTGTTTCACAACAGCCACAGTCCCGGACTCTTGTCGAAGATCTATCCTACAACCAAGACATAAAAAGGATGACAATAGAGATCCAAATGACTACAGAATGATCGCCGAGGCAAGCGATAGCACAATACTAATGGACCTAGAGAGCTGGATCAAAGAAGAGCGTATCCTGCTAATTTATCAACCTGGATTCAGGAAAAGGGCTTCCAAAATCGACAATATTGTGGCACTAGCATACTTGGCCGAGCAGGCGAACTAGTCCAAAAATCCCCCGCTCTTCGCATGCTTCGTCAACGTCCCCGATGCATTCACAGTGAAGACCGGCACATGTTATGGAACAAATTATATAACTGGGGAATTCCAAAAAGACTGCTTGATGCAGTGACTGCCCAAACCCAAACCTGGGTGTGAATCAAGCTCACGCATAATACAGCCACCAGAAAAGTTGACATAGATCAAGGCTGAAAACAAGGCTACGCACACATGCTTTTTAACTTGTGTGCTGCCGATCAAGGCCAATCCTTAAAAGCAGAGAATCTGCTAGTTCCTAAAATCTGTCAGACACTCCTATTTTTAATGCAGTACGCAGATGATATGTTCCTAATGGATTACACCAAGGTGGGGATGCAGAAAGCCTCGGACGCATTAAACTTATATAACATCAAGAACAAACTAGTTGCAAACTATTCAAAGAGAAAGGTGGTAATATTAAGCCGATATACCAATAAGAATATATATCAATGAACATTAGGAAACTTGACAATACAGAGCACCCTCAAGTACAACTACCTGGGTGTATGGATTGCAGCCAATGAAAAGCCAAAATTGCATATAACCCACATGGAGGAGAAGGTAGTAACATACGCTCTGTGCAAACACTACACAAGCCTGCATAGTCCTTCCACTGAGGCAAAACGGATGGTAACAAGAGCTAAACTTCTTCCAATAGTTTGTTATGGTCAACTCATTTTCCCTAGTGCTTTAGCAGCAAGCAAGGAATGGTGCCTACAAGCATATTTTTCAACTCCCTTTGTACACCCGAAATTTGTTAGTGCTTTTGTCGAGTTCGGTGTGAAAAAACAAAATCTGGAAAATAAGGCCTCCTTCATCAAGTGCTATCACATAACACTTACCTCGGCCTCAAACACAAAGAAAGAGGTACTGAGGGGACTGATCACAGCTGGAAAAACCCTTGGTCAGACTATGTGACTGAAGCATGGACAAAAAAGTGAATCTGGCTTGGGAAAATTAGGAGCACACATCTCTTCACACTAAAGGCAGTCCTGAAAACACAACGTTTCTGTCACAGCAAGAAGATACCAAAGCTATAGAAGCTAATTGTAACATCAAGCACATATCAAAATAATATAGGCAAACTCCTATCCAGCCATTTCTGAATAGCACCCTAGGGAAGACAGTGCTCAAGCCCATTCTCTATGCAAGACTCATGGTACTCCCAATTAAAGAACTGAATGGAAGATGGAAGTCACTTGCAAATGGTGGCCTGTGCACACTATGTCACACAAAAGAGGAAATCTTGGAGCACTTACTATGTATTTGCCCAGTTTCTTCAAAACCACATTTACTTTAATAAAACCAGTCTTTCTAAATAAGAGTGTGCCACTTGTAGGGAAGAAAAGAACTATTCTTTTCCACAGAAACCATGGCAGAGCTGGCAAGCTGTAACCCAAAGACTTTTAACAGGTTACATTCCATAAATTTACAAAGTATTACAAAGATTATAAGGCCAGAGTAATTCCAGGGAAACAGAATTGTACATCAAAGTTGCCTGCCCCCTGCATAAACCCGCAGCTCTTCTCTTATTAAAGCATGATGCACATTCCTTGATGAGGTTCCAGTTTTGTAAAGAGACTTTCCATGATCATTCCCAAGGCTAAATCGTGTAATAAGCGGCCCTTTCTGAGGTATTGATCACGATCATCTACAAGGGATGCCCACAAGAAGACCCAGTGGCATATAAAAACAGGTAAAACGAGTAGCGGACTCAGGACATGTCTTTTAATGTATGTCTGTCACATTGTGTGGATCATTTTTAAGAACACTGATAACATTTTATTACTGTCTTTCATACACGATTCGAACATTTCAACAAGAACTTTGTGCTCATGAAGGTCATTTTAATTTAGCTTTTTATAGAATTCATTCTTCTTTTTTGAATGAATTTTAATTAACTGACTCAAGTAAATTGTTACTTATGTAGTCCATTTTGGCGCTTTAGCCACCAACATCTTGACAGAGGACTCCCTTCTCCCAGTGTTTTCAACCAAGGTGCTCGTAATAAAGTTTCAGATGGCCAGTTATGCAGACTTCCTGGGGAATATTCAAACGTATCTGTTTCCTGGAATCACTTGGTTTCAGCACCCACAGTTTGTCACTCCTTTGGATAGAAGTGTCCTTAGTTCTATACAATACCACAGTTAGAGGAATATAGATGGCAGACTTGCATCATCATTGACGGTCTCTGACTCGCACAGCATGACCGCTTTCAGACAGCCTCAGCAGCTCGCCACTTTTTAACCTCAGTTTTGTCACGTCTCTCCTCCCTCATGAATATTCTGCACACTAATAACTCAGCCCCCTCTCATGCTGGCCGTGCAGGCTGACTCTGCTATGCCCACTGGTAGATCATGCTCATCCTCACCCCCTTCAAGTGGATGGAGACTTCAGCATTGGCTTGGGTTACTGCTGCTACCACTGCTTCTCGGTTCACTTAAGACTGGTGCAAGTAGACCAGGCTGCATTGTCTCTTCTACAGTTCCTTACCGTATCCTAGGCCTCAGCTGCAGTCTCTCCGCTGCTCCTTTCCAGGAGTTCAAATAGAGCTGCCCAGCACTACAGTCCCCTCACCTTTTGGCCATAGACACGCCATTCCTTCTGAGTGATGCAGAGGGTGATAAAAGTGGGTTGCTTACTTCCTGGGAGCTGCCAGCTTACTGGACACAAATGTGCCGGCACACTAGGCCGCTTTTTTCCTTCTCCTCCCACAAGAATGGTTCATCAAGCCTCAGTTTCCTCCAGCGCTCCCTGCAGGGCTCCTCTCTGCGGCTATTGTGGTTTCCACCATTGCTCTTGTTGTTGGCTTCTTGTTTCTGGTCCAGGGTCATTGTGAATTGCCGAGATCAGCAGAGGTCGGAGCGCTGTACAGTATGTCTGCTCCATTCCCCAATCAGGTAATGCCTTCTCACAAATATTTTATAAATGAAACAATAACTATGAAATTACGTCATTTGCAGAGTCGATTTAAATCAGGTACACAACTTTTATACTATTTCTTCTTAACTTTAAAAACAACATCAAGCATTCACATTTTGCCATCTGTTGTACGTAAAAAAGTGATAAATCAATTTTCATAAATATTTTCAAATATAAACAGAGTTCTGGTTCTGATGTTCACATAATCCAGAGGAGAATAAAAAGCCTCCGAGTCTAGGTAAATTGTTTGAGAACTTACTGTAAAATCAGCATTGCTATGGTGCAACCAAGAGTCATGCAACAAGATATGCACCTCGCCATTTCCTAAATCGGATTATCAATTTCTCTGAGAATGAAAGTAGGACAAGCGAAAGCTGGAACACCCTGCTTGCTTAGATTCAAATCACAAAGCTGTCCATTTCAGTGTGCTTGACACAAGCATGCACGTTTGCTCTGTCATTCAGCCTGTTTGCTAAACAATGCAGTACATTATCACTCAAAGTGTTCCCGTTCATATAGCAAGTAAGGGGTGCAGTAAGCCAGGAGAACAACGAACTTCATATTGTCATAATGAATATTTGATACGACAATCCTATATCGACGTCTGCTGGAGAGGAGTGTAATTCCAAGGAAACACAACTTTGCTTTTACCCCTGATGCATTGTCAATAATATCTATTTAAATCATATAGCGAGCATTCGGCCACTGGTAAGGTTTTGCAGAACCTTCTTGTCCAAATTTCAATGATTCCATGGATTCCTTTGGAGACTAGACTTTGCGAGTTGGAGTAGTTAGCAGGCATTTACCTGATATTACCACAAACATTGCCTACAGAAAACACAAAACCATGCAGTATCCCATTCCATACAAAATACCCATACAGTGTGCCTTTACAACTTCAAAACTGGCATGATTTGTAAATGTGGGCATTTTTTTTTTTAACTATCAGGTTGGCTAATGAGGGCCACTTTTATTTGGATGCCCAGGCCTATTTTGTGTCTGACCCTGTTGTTGCAGATGTACTACAGGCCAGATATTTGGCTTGCACAATCCTTGGCAACTTTATAGGTCCATGAAGCGATTGTAGATATTCTGTTCTGAGGCAGAGCCCTAAAATCCACCAGCTGGGGTACCTGGACTGTGCTGGGTGGATATTTTTAATTTACAAAACATGTATTGTTGTATAGTGTTATGTGGTGATGGCATGGATGAATGCCATTCTGGCTATACATATATCCACTTAAGTAGCAGCATGGTGTTGTGTGCAATGTGTTTTAATTTGCAGTGTTGGTATTTCACCTGCATGTTGTCCTAGTGCTAAGTGCTGTTGTGAGCACGATGATACAAGTATATGGTATTGCTGCTTTGTGTTTCTTTGCAGGCACAGAGTTATGTCTAGTGTGTCTGTGGTTGCTCTGCTTGCTGTTGAGGTCTCATGACAACTTTTTAAGACATGTCTGAGCTCCACTGTGTACTAGAGTAATGTTGTGCTCAGTGTGTACTGTCTAACTACCCTGTGGTCGAACATAAATATTAAATGCTGTTACCGCATTGTGCCATAAGATACTTCTCAACTCCTTTTCAGGGCCCTGTATGCTGCTTTTCCTGTCTCTTAGCTAGCTAAAACTGAATCTTTCTAATGCCTTAGCCATGACCTTCCAACCCTCTGCCTTCCAACCATCTCAGGCAATTACCTTCCAAACCTCTGCCTTCCAAAAATCTTAGCTAATTATCTTGCAACAGCTGTCCTGTCATGCTTGGACAGAGCTTTGGCTTTTTGGGATTGACAAACAAATCATGCAGATGCCAAGTGGCATATCATCATGAAGGCCAGCGACCTACCAGTTTGAAGACCTGCATTGCTTCTTATTATTAAAAGGCCATTTTGTGAAGTGACTGATTGCCACAATAACATGCACGTGACCCTCCTCTTCACTCTAGTTTTACATTGAATTTTATGTCTTTCATATAATAGACGTGGAAGAGGACACAATATTGCTGCCCTGAAAAATGCCTAAATTGCATAATAAATTAATGTGATACTATATAAGATTTGTTGATGAAAACATGTTGCAAAAGAAACTGAGCAGAATTCAGTTCCACATGGACTAAGAAAAGGAAAATACATACTAGTTTAAAGACATGAATATAGCTCACATCTTTTATGTTTAAAAAGTATCTGAGTTGTTCTCCTTAGAACTAAGTTAAATGTAAGGAAGCTAATGCATGTGTATGTTAGTACGTATAAACATATTGAGCTAACGTAAAATGCTTAAAGAAAAAGAGTAATGTTAACACATAGCAAAAAAATTAAATCTGTAAGAGAAACAGTTAACATGCATATTGAGAGATCGAGGTTAACATTCTAGGATAAATTCATGAGTAATGAGCAGGAATGATGGAAATTACTTACTGCCGGAAGGATGCTACTGTTGGATGAAATTTATGACTTATGGAATTCTCAAAACATTCCAGGAATAGTCCTGAAAAGCTATAATATTAACAGATTTGTCAGTACTCAGATCTGTTTTTCCCCCTCTCTATTCCCACTCAGTTAACACACATAATCCTGCTACTACAAGTTTGCTTGTGTGGGATGGAGAACTGCAAATTGTGAGGCCTTCGCTAGTTTCCCCACCAGCATCTCTATTTGGAATCCTCTTACTCTACTGGTCATTACAGAACATCTGGTAATCCTGTGCAAACCACGGCTTACACTGCGTCCGCCGCAATGAACACCTCGGAGCCAAAGTTAATGAAAGAATACTTCCCTACACATATTATTCATCTTTTAAACACTGAAATAAAAAAAAAACTACTTTCAAAATCTTATTTCTTTTTGTGCTTCTCAACTGTTTTCCATTCGAAATCAATGGCCAATCCCCAATTAAATTCTTCCATATTTCCCTCATTCGCTTGGATTCTGCAAACTGTTTCATGTCTAAAATTGACCTAGTGACTCTACTACACCTTCCACATCTTCCATTCAGCTTGCTTCCCATGTACCAAATGCCAGCCTCTTTTGGACCACACCAAAAACTTACAGTGGACTTAGAGCCCACTCATTTCTCACCATTAGTTAGTGTTACTGTTACACTCAATTGGTTGCTTCTTAATCGATGGCCTGCCTTCCTCTCCTTGTGGTTGTCCCTTCCCTGGAGCACAACCCTTTTAACATACTTCTGATTGGCTGACTTGTATCCTTCCGCTGCTGGTCCTTAAGATACTTTGTTTTTCTTTGTCATCAAGCATCCATGAGCGTGCACGTGTTTTCTTGCTCTCGGGTAGTCAACACTTCAGTCCTGCAGAGACATCTTCTCAATTCTCCCCATCTGTGGCACAAAACCCTCTAACTGTTGCAGCTCAGGTAATCCTACTCCTGCTCCCTTGGATATCTTTTCTTTTATTCTTACGTCTTCCATTTAACAGCCCTATACACATACTTCATTGTTCTTCGTAATCTTTCTCTATTTTGATCACTTCTCTAGCCTTCTCAAACAAACGGACCTTTTCTCCCCATCAAGAACCATTTACTTGAGATATAACACAAAAGTACCTGACCTGTGGCTGTTTAGGGGACCCTCATAATAAAATAGAAAAGCTACATGCAATAAACTGCAGGCCATTTACAGGGGGTGGCTTAATAATCTGGCATGCCTTCTCATGACCGGAGATGCTAAGGCTTGGTTCAAGTGTTGGAGAAGCATTATTTGCTGACCTACAATGGCAGGTAGGCTTTGACTGTCCCACTAAAGCAACTAACATAGGAACACTTATCTCTTTGTTATTAATTAGGCAAAACTCCAAATGGGCGTGTTCACACTTGTTAGATCTTTTGCCACTTTCGTCGGATCAGATAGTGCTCACAACGAGCTAAAATGTTACTTTCACTAGGCAAGGAGGGTTTGATGTATAAATGGCATCTGCAATTGGTCATATGGAATTAGAATGGCCCTAAATTGAGATAAATTAGAAGTTTCGCTTCTATTTTCAATAACCTGTTTTATGTTAGAGTCTTTAATGTTTTCTGGAAACAACTGGGTCCGAAGTCAAAGTATGGTTCTATAATTACAATTTGACTATGTGCTAACATTGCTAATTATGAAAGGAAATGGGCTGCCGATATAAAGTGTATTTAGATTAAGCTTGCCATAGGAATTAAAAGTCATGTCAAGTTTTTTGAAGAACGATACATACACAAAAAACATTACACATTTACAAATGATTGAATCAAAATACAAAGTCTCCATTAACTGCAAAATATGTGCTCACACACAATCTGTGAAGCGTCATATAAAAGTGACATGAATAAATGGTAATTTGTTCATGTCAACTTTCCTAACCGAAAGACCTACTCATCTAACACAATTTTGATACACACACAACACAGTTCTTTAGCCCAATTCTTATTTTTCAATTTCAAATAATCATAGTTGGAGTTTATATATTAGAGATCATACCGACAATATATTGCATTGTGCCTGGAAGGAATGTCACACATAGCTGTACATTCATCTTGTTACATTAAGCGCTAGGAACCAAGACCCCCATTGAATCTCCGAGTTTCCTTCCAGTGGTGGCCGTGGCCAAACTCTTTTGCTTAGTTATTCGAGCAATAGTTTGCTTTCTCATTTGTGGCCTGGCAGCCATGGTCTCCTTCCAGAAAGACAGATCATAATAACGACACCTAATCCCAACCCCTTTTACCCTCGCCTCGGACTAGAACAGATTTCAGTAGACTCCTTACCTACGTAATTGACCTTTATATTGTAAACTGAAAGTAAGACAACATGTTGGTAGATCTTGAAATGTTAACTTATCAACGCTGTATGGTTTACTCACTTTCAATAGTAATCTTTTACTGAAAACATGAAAAACTGAAAATCTGCTTATGGCCTACAGTCATTTGTCCACAACCACACATTTCTCTATTTGAAAAGTGTCCCCCTTCTCTCCTTCGTTTCAGTCTCCCTTTGATCCAGTTAAAATTACTGCTATTGCCTATCTCTATCTCACTTCCAATGCAGTGGATCTCCTCTCCTGCATGTCTTTCTGTCTCTGCAATGAATCCTTATTTTGTCTCTTGGTCTCTCTGTCTGCAACCTTCCTTTTCATGCAAGATATGTCCTGGACCAAATTCTGGTTTCCTTGCTCACTGTGTCACCAGAACCAAGCTACACATGACTGAAGAGGCCCAATCAGGCCAAAATCAGGCTTGAGTTGTTTGTGTTCCAGTTCAGGTAGGACCTGTCCAGGCAGTTCGTGCTGGACTGTTTCTAGTAGTGCACGGTCAGGACTGACTGGCATATAGCTGGGTCCAAACTAAGATGGCACAGTGGATAATAGAACAATGTGTTAGAATGCTACCCAGAGCCATTTCTAGTGGTTAGGCTTATTGCAAGCATTCCTCCCATCACCTTTTGCTTGTTTGATAATATCACTATTCACAACTCAAAACAAAGACAATTTTGCCACAACACACCTCTGTTGTCCTCGATCTGTGGTTCTATTTCCTAAAACTATGCTTCCCAATCTACCACTACATTATTATCAGTTCCTCTTTCCCTACCCCCGACTCTGCCATCTTCTTTATCTATCACTAACAGCTCTACAGTATATGTACAATCAGTCGTCTACCGCCTAGCAATGCACACTGGTTTCTATTCTTTTCTTGGCGCGAAGGCCTTAACTGCAGCTGACAGGACTAAGGGTAGGGTATTCTAGCGGTACTGGTTGGTGCTAACTCAATATGCTCAACATCTGACATCAGAACCTTCTCCTCTTCCTCTAAATATTTTCATCTGCCTGTAATAGTAGTTACAGACTACAGACAAATAATCCTGCTGGCAGTCCTACACTCCATTTCAATGAATGCAGCAATCTCATGCTATCCCTTCATGTATTATCACACCACCACAGTCCACTTTGTATGACTATCATGCTCCTTTTCATCTTTTCCCCTTTATCCCAAATTTACCTTTGGTATTTTCCTTTATGCAGGCTTCCTACCACAACTCCTCCAATTGCACTGACTTCTTGGTGTATTTAAATGTGTTCACAACCCTGCTCTTGTCTTTTCATATTTATTAATACCCTATATTCCCACTTATATGCTTCACATTACTCAATATCACAAGCCACTTCTAGTTTGTTTTTATCGTTTTGATGTTTGTAATTTAATGCCTCAAAACATTAGAGCCTTTTCTTCCTCCTACTGTCTCTGATCATTCTCAACCTGTATCATACTCATACAGGCGACAAGAGGCTTACAGGCTTTGTGATTCTCTGTCAAACTACTTTAATCCTTCATTTGCAAGTAACTGTGGTTCTCATGGATTCTCTTTAACACTGTCGTAAAACTAGTGATTTCTTGAGGATTCTGGGCATCAGGACCTCCCTATCTAAAGTCAAGGACTGAATCCACACCATCTTTCCTGACACCCGAGACATAACCACAAAACTCTCTAAATGCTAGGTGGAGCTTGACAAAATACATGTGCACCTCCTGCAGCGAGTGGAGGAGCCACAGAAATGTGGAATGCATACGCTAACCTATGAGTTGAAGCATGGCTGGAGGACCCGCTAGGCTTGTCAACCATGCTGTGATTAGCCATGTTCTGTTTGGCCAATGATTTCTATTCTTTTACGTGCCAGAAGTGCCAGTGTGGCAGCCAGCTTCGGATCAGACACCGTTTGTTGCCTGGTCTTAGGATGCTCACCACAACCACTTACATTCATGAATGACTGGTTGGGATTCCGCATCCATTCTGCGATTGGGCACAGTGATCATGGCCTGATTTTTGATTGTTTAAAGAATGTGTGTACTCACATGTATCTGTGTGGCAACTCAATGCAATGGCATAGATCTAACTGTAGATTTTCTAAATACCAAAACATCATTATGCTAAATTGGCATCCAGGTATCTTTTTACTTTGTGTTATTATTTGTGTCATTAACAAGAATCTTCGAGACAAACAGCAGGACAGTTGGCAGGAAAGATATTTATCCTTTTAATTACTCTATTCTGTGTCTGAATACACGAATGTTGCATCCAATCTTCCATGCACTTTTAGTTTTATTACGTTTTAGTCAGTTGTTGGAGGAATCTAATTTTGGAAGATACAATATGCATGCAATCAATAAGGTTATTACTCGTCAGTCTAGTATACCAAGTAAAATGCCCAGCTGGTACAGCTTTTCATAAGGTTTTCTTAATTGTTTTTTTCCCAGCATATCTTGGCGTTAGACCTTCATTCAAATACACCATAGTGAGGTGCCTGTTGGTAAAAACTTTCTCTACTTTACTATCAGATAGGCTTTATCTAAGGAGGTGTTTTCCACTGTCTGGTCATTCAACCATATGTCTACATGAGGTGTCAAACATCAACCAAATTTTATTGCAAATATTGTCCTGTAGAGACAATTTTGGATAAAGAGTTAAACTACTTCTTGCATAGAGCTATGTTCTCAGGTTCACGATACGGACCTGAATTGTCTTCCTTATTTCTTGCTTATTTAATGGTGCATTTGTTTCAAAATCTGCAGTTGCGTCTGATTTTCATGAGATAAGATTTATATGTGATTGAAGCCAAATTATGTTGCTTTCAAATAGTTCAAATAACAACTGTGACAATGAAGGACAAGACAGAAATACCATGGTAATCTTCATGACCTCATCACAGTCTTTGTGTCAGTGTGTCTCACCATTTATTAGAGCTTCTGTCTCTTTCAAGTGGGCAAAATAGGAACACTTAAAGCAGAGGTGGGCTTCTTTACACACCACTCTAAGATCTTATCTTTTTCATATCTTTTTTTAATATTGGGGCTTGGGCAGTTAAATGCCGGTCTCAAACCAGAGGACCTCACAACCAGGAATCCCCAGAATCTCTCCACCAGCCCTGAACTTGGGAATGCAGCGGGTCTACTATAATGCTAGCATCGCCATCGGTCCTTGTTTCGTGAATTATGATTAGCATTTTATAATTGTCAACTGCTTATTCTGTACACTAAAGATTAATTTAGGTGCGCCAAATACCCTGTGAATTTCCTGAATTCAACAAGAGAACAAGTGAAATGGCTTGTTCTAGGCTTTCGGGCGAAGTAAGAGAAGGCACACCATCCTGCCCTAGTGCAAAGGCAGCAGGGCTGGTTGGCGAGCAGTAGCGATGTGGAACGAAGCTGTCTAGATGGAATGTTAAAGTGTATTCATTAACCCGATAAAAGGGGCCTAGGTTGTGAAAAGCTATGTACGTATGAGTTATAAGCTTCAAAAAGATCACTTACGAAAAGGGAGCCAGTCGAGAGTACATAAATGGTCAGAGACAAATGTGCCACAGGCCATACTGAATACAAGCCAAGCTACTGCATTTTGAACCACTGGGGGTTTCTTAATAAAGGGGCAGAGATGGCCTACCAAAAGGGCTTTACTGTGATTCAGTTTGCCAGTAATGAGTGCCTTAGTTACTGTTTTCTGCGACTTAAGATGCAGAAATTTGTTTTTAACATTTTGAAAAAACAGCAAGCAGATACCATTGTTACTTGGTTAGTCACTGAGGGCTGAATATCAACAATGATGCCCAGGTTGCTGCTGAGGCCATCAAGTGGTAATCCCTAAAGAGGAGTCTCTGCCAAACAAAATTATCGTGTTTTTCTTACTATTGAGCTTGAGGCAATTACTGCTTATCCAGTCGGCGACTGATGACATGCATCGAGAAAGAGAAAGTAAGAGAGGATCAGCTGAGTGTGATCGAATTAAGAAAGAACCTTAGAGCCAAAGGATCCAATAATTGCTGCTACCAGTACCATGTATATATCCAACAGTGTGGAGTTAAGGGAAGGTCCTTGAGGTACCCCACACAAGAGATTTGTGGCCTCTGAGTGAAATAGAGGTGAGGGAGTAAAAAAAACGACTGGGTTGAAAGATGAAAGATAGAACCATTCAAGAGCTGAGCAGCAGATGCCCAAGTTGAAGAGTCATGTGATGGGACCAGGTGTGACATTGCATCAAATGCTGCTGTTAAGTCCAGAAGAATAGAGGCAGCAGTGGCTTTCTTGTAGGTAATGAGTCTAAAGTTGTCATTGGTGGAGGTGATGGCACTATCTGCAACATGCTCACTTGCCTCTAAATCCCAAAGGTGAAGAGTCATGCAAATGGTGCAGCTCGAAGCAGCAAGTGAGCTGATGCTTGCCAAGTTTTCCCAGTACTTTGGCTGGATATGGGAGGAGAGAGAATGTAATTAGCCAGGTTCTTGTGCTCAGTGCTCAGCCAACTGCTTCTGGAGCAGGGACAGGACCACTGCGTGTTTCCAGGTGAGGGTAGCACAGATGGATTCATGTCCAAGGGGAGGATGGTGTAGTGATGGCAAGGGTCATTTAGGGAATCCTGAGGGAAAGCATGGTTCTGGTGACTTCTTCAGCCTTTAAAAGTGCCGGAATAGGCATGGAGGTCCCTTAGATGTCAAGAAGGAAGAATAGTCCAGGAGGGGGGCAGGGTCCACTCCAATCAGATGCAAGGAAGTTCACCAAAGACAGGGTAAAGTATATTTCCCACCAGGTGTGCTGAGAACAGCCCCACGCCCTTATGTCATCTAAGAGGTTAATGCAGTAAAGTATAAAGCACCTTCAAGGTGAAAATGAAAATCCTCTAAGATAATATTGAAAGAATAGAACAAAAGAGGAATTCCATTAATGTGATACTGAAATTTTTCCTAGGCCAATGGGGGTAGGGGAGTTGATGGACTAGAATCCCTTCAAGGGCAGGCAAGATAGGGGTGCTGATTTTGATTACAAGGTGCTCAATCTAGATATTTGCATTGGATGAAATAATGGAGCAGTGAAAGGTGGATTGGTATTTAATAACCACTCCGCCAACAGGTTTATGGGTTCTATCCTGTTTAAGGATGTGACCAAGTGGGGTCATGAAGGCTATGTCGTAGGTAGAGATGGGGTTAAGATAGGATTCCATTAGAGAGAGAAAGTTGTGAGGTTTGGCGTCAAACATCCAGGGTGGGTTTGACCAGAGAGCAGGAGTTGATGTGGAAACATTTCAGAGAGGTAATGGGAGGGGGCAAGATGGGTGGTTACGTTGCGGTGAAGGAGGTGGCCTGCAGCTGAGATGCAGGATTGAAGGGGAGGTAAAGGGCAGATAACGTGGCTGAGGAGGCAAGTAAAAGCACCTTTAACAAAGGTGGGGGTGCTCAAAAACAGAGGCAACCGGGAAAGCCCTAGATACATTTGTGTAAGGTGGGAGAAGAGTAGCTCAACCCTTACTTCTGGCTGAGGTGACAGAGATCCTGGGGTCCAGGCGCTGGTGCCTTTAGTGAGCCTCTGGTGCACGAGCAGCATGCCTGCTACACATGTCTGCCCTGCGGCTGCCATTTTAAAGCTCCAAAGGAAGGGAGGCTATGCTTCCAAAAGCAGAAGGTGAGGTGAGCATGCACCTCGAGCAAAGATATAAAAGTAAAGATAAACACAAGGCCATACAACCTCAAGGGAGAACCATACAGGAAAAAAATAATACCTTAAATAAAATGAAACTGAAATAATAAAATGTCCAGGCACCCTTGGTCGGAGAACCAAGGCTCTGACCCACAAGGGAACAAACAGAAGTGAGTTTGGAGGAACTGGACCCAGGTTGCCGAGGGTGGTTTGGGTCAGGCCTAAACAATCACTTTCTATGTGTGGGTCTGCACTGCCGACACGGTTTTTAAGCCCCAAAGGAAGGGAAGGCAGTGCCTCAGAGGGCTGCAGGCAGAGGAAGCAGGTACCGGGAAAAAACGGTTTGCCAACAGCACAAAGCGACCAGCCAAAGGTACACAAAACAAGCTAAAAGAAGGCAAAACTGCAAAACAAGTTAGCTAAAATAACAATGATAAAATAAACAGAAATTTAAGCCAGGCACTCTTGGGAGGGCAGCCATAAAAGGAAAAGATAATACCACAAATAAAATTGTTTCAAAACAACACAAGGTCCGAAATGGCCAGGTAACCATCAGCCGGAGGACTGATGCTCGCACCTATAACGAAACAAGCACAGGTGAGTTGCAGCATTGAGTGGACCGGGGAGAGCCAGGCGGGTGCAGGGAAGCACTTTCTAATGTGAATCTTGGACCGGCCTATTCCACGTCCCTTTGGAGAAAATAAGGACGAAGTGACTTTAAATGTCGTTTATCACTTGAAAAGACACACACAAAACCAGCATGGTGATTTAGAATTCAAAACAAGATACACGTTTGACAAATATGTAAAATACTATTTTTAGACAAGCAGTGACTTTAAGGCATATTCGTGTCACGTGATGAAGGTGACGAAGCTTGCGTGTCTCGGCGCAAACTAAAGAAAAATATAGTACTTCTGGTGCCCCTAAAACCAGCTGCCACCAATGTACTGTGCAGACTGAACCGCACACGACTAGCATAAATAATAAATAAAGAACATAGCGCATTGTTACACATTATGGGGCATCATTAGTCAGTAATAAAAAGATGAATAAGCAGATTTTTTGTGTCACTTCAGTCAGCTCATCAGAATTCTTTTTCTTTTCTGGTAGCTATCCATTTCAGGCTCCCCAATACCAACATTGAGTATCCCTGAACCAGAGGCATGCATTCCACTCCAAGCTGGAGGGTGTTCCAGTGCATCGAGTGCAGCCGCCGCCACGATTTCAATGAGATACTAGATGACAACATTTCAACCCTCGGATAAGTTTTAACTTTTACCAAAATATTCCATAAATAGACCCTGAGCAGCAAATATACCTCTTGGACTACACAGAGGAAAGTTGTAGTTTTTTTATTGAAGTATTATAGCACTGTGAATGTAGAGGCAAGCCAGAAAGCTAAAATGGAGTTGAAACATTTGCAGCAGATGTACATTCCAATTGATTAAATTACACTCGCATCTATCTCATTTTTAATTTTCTGATGCTGACCTCTACCAAAATGATACTCAAGAACATCATTTACAGAACATTTGATGTCCGCCGCTCTCTCCTAAGTCTACGCCTACATTCCCTCCGACATCAGCAGCACCACAACCCCATTTACTACAATGGTTGCATAGTGTTCGAGCTAGATCGAATTACGTCCAAGAGTGTCTCCCCTTTCTACGACAGAAGTCCGTGTTTATGGTAAAGAGCCTGACTGATTCTGATCTTTCAGCACCCTTAAAAACTGGATGCAGATTCAGAAAGACATGATCTGCCTGTGTTATGTGCCCAAACTCTAGAACACTGAGGGAAATCGGTAGGGTGGGGGGCTTCTCCACAGTTGTGACCACACATGGTGGTAAAGTGTATGTTCCTAAGAGAACGTCAGCCACACAGTCATAATTTTTTGGTTATTCATAAAGATTTGCAATGGTTTTTGCATGCTTACTATACGTTAAACTTATACCTAAACAAAGCAAGGTAGCATAGTGTGTTAGGTGTGATAAAGTGCACAGAACACCCTCATTTTTTCCAACTTTAGAGGTGGATTACGTCCTCCTGTTTGTTACACAAATGTAAATACAATGTTAACTCCAAGCCTATGTGTGTGAACAGCTCTCAGCGATGACAATCAGCACACATAGGTTTATGACAAATGGGTGTATGTTGGAGGAACAGAGTTGCAGTTTTCTCTGGCATTACCTAGGAGCATTTCTAAATCAGGACGGTAGATACGTATCCATGAAATGTATACAGTTTTAACCTAGCTAACACAAAAAATAAACAACTAAGCACTGTAAAAGAGCAGACTTCCTAAACAACACCGTACTACCATGGCATCTCAGAATGGGTTACAGCGCCCCGCCCTCTCTTCAAGGCCCTCCCCCATAGACCTTCCCCTGCCTTCCTCTATGTCCACACCATGGAAATGATATGAAGGCTGGCAGTTGTGAAAGAGTGGCGCTTTACAGAGAACTGCTGGACGCGGATGGTGGGGCAAGGGAGTACCCTTAAAGATAGTGAGATGCATCAGGAAGGAGAAAGAGCGCAACTACAAGGGAATCACCAAAAGTATATTCATTACAAGACACATCCTCAGACAAGTTACATTTTGTGAGACATTAGACACCACGACCTTCATTATATGTGGCCAGTAATTGCACATGTGGGCAGCTAACAGAGGCAGCCTGGAGGCCTTTGTTCCCAGAAAATGCAACGGGATTATTAGTTTGCGAATGGAAATCAAAGCACTCGCACTGATTTCCACACGCTATTCGCCGTCACATTGCACTTTGCAAGGCACCCGCTTGTGGTCACCTGGTGACACTGAGAGACAGCATCACCCGTAACCCGCTATCAGCTCTTCTTACCGAGCCATTCATACTGAGGGCCTACATCTTACTGCCAATCGTCTTGCACCCACTCTTCCATGCTCTATCTCTGTTTCCATGCACTTTCTCTTCCAAGGGCTTCTTCGCCTGTCTGCATGTTCACCATGAGGCGCACCACGCCACGTCAGCATCAACGCAGCCATTACCCACCAGTGACGGTGAAAGACGGGCGCCTATAGGCAGCTGGCAGCGCCGATTGTACTCTAGTAATTGCTAAAGCAGTTTTCCAAGCGACACCTTTTCCATTGAATTTTCTGAAAATTAGCAGTTACTTTTACAAGCATCGAAATTATAAAGGGAATTCGAGATAGCCTTTTTATCACTTAATTGCCGAAGCAGGTGGGTGTGTAATTAACCGCGTTTTAATGCTATAATAAATAAACAATCGTAAGGTGTCCCCCACTTCTGAAAAACTAACAGCATGATGATGGTATCGTAAACTCATTAATACCGCCAGCAGTACCCAGATTTGAAGGTAATGATTCCCGATTACGCAATAAACTTTTGCAAATGATTATCATACAGCCGCCAAGGTGTGAAAGAAGATTCTTATCTCCCACGAAAAGGCAATGTGCAAATGTAAATGCTACTGCTTGAGTCGGAGATGATTACAGATAAGCTCGAGAAAGTGAACAGGTGTGGTTTTAATGTGCTAGCGTAGACGCATTAGAATATTAGAGCAAGGTAGTCTGGAGGAAGCTAGCAGGAACAGAGTTGATATGAAATGATACACTATTCAACCACCAGCACTGGGTAGGAGATGAACACTCTATTGCAGTTGTTCCCAAACTTTGGACTTTTGTGGATCCCCACTTTATCAACACTGGAACCCGAGGACCCCCACTGAATCATTTTTGGAATCCGGGGAACCCCCGAATGGGTCTTTACTGAAAGCTTGGGACCTAAGCTGTTAATATTATTACATTTTCTAAGCAGTCACAGACCCCCTGAGGAGGCTTTGCGGTCCCCCTGGGGTCCCTGGATCACAGGATGGGAACCACTGCTCTATTGGTGCTCTATTGAGCTGAGCAAGTACGTAATTGACAAATGATCGAGCCAGTGGCTGAAAGAGCATGATCGCAGACAGCCTCTGGCTGAAAGAGTTGGACCCAAAGCCCATTCTATGCATACTGCTCGCGGCAGGGCAGTTTGACAATCGTGTTGTCAAATCTCTGATCTAAAAAGCCCACAGATATGGAACATACCATTCAGTGTATGTGCTCAAAACAACTACCAGAAATGTGGGGAAAAAGTTAAAGGCCATCGTCTTCCACCAGACCTTCGAATGAACCTACTTATCCCTTCAGTAACCTCTCTGAAAAGGCGTTCCTTTCAAACAGCTGCTGCAAAGGTTTCACGGCTGTGACTGCAGCCAGAGCACTACAATACCTAATTCTACCCCAAGATACCCAAATACACGGTCAACTGGACGTAAAGCTGACTTTTTTGTGGTTCTATATGGCGTGGACTAGACCTGGGTGCATTAGACCACTTTACAATAGAGACAACATATAAAAGTAACCTTTGGATAAAATAAGGGATTACTTTTCGGAAGAGTGTGGCAAGGAGAAAAGGCAGATGTTCTTAATATAAGAAGAAGTATAGGTAGTTAACCCAAATGTCGATCAAAAAAAGAGAACTTTGAGGCCCTTTTTTGAAAGTGACATAACAAGAGATCAAGCAGGGAGGCCCAGAAGGAGGGAGTTCTAGATTCTTGTGGCACTTCCAGAGAAGGATTGGGACATGTAACATTCCTTCTTAAAGGTGGGAGTTGCAAGGAGAAGGGACTAAGCATTTATAGAATCGCAATTAGCTCCTGAGATTTTCAGTTTCTCTATTAGGTATGGGGGTGAAAAGGAGTGAAGTGCTTTGTGCGTGATGCATGTCAACTTGAGCTCTTGCCTCTGTAGGAAGCCACTGAAGGGAACAGTTTGTTGTGGTTCGTTTCGAAGCATGCTGGCGCATGTAGAACTGCCAAGTGATCCTTAGTGGATTTTGGGATGCTTGAAAGGAGGGCAATACTGTAGTCAAGTCAGGAGAGGGCAAGGGCCTGGACGACTGATTTTAGGTACTGTTCAGGGATGAGGTACCTGATTCCCGTGAGCATCCTTAAATGAAGAAGAGCGCACTTGGCCATGATGATACATGGTTCTGGAGGTATGGATGTCTTTTTCAGCGTGTTTGATAAGAGGATGAGGTCATCGGGGAATAGATTTCCAGGTATATTTCAAATGGTTGCTACACAGTGGTGCATGATGCCTTTATGAATTACCAACCTATTTGTAATAATGAATCCAGGCTGTGGATTCCCTTTCTTATAAGTAGCAGAATATGCGTTTTAGTTAATTCATGGACACATTAGTAGTTATGTACAATACTCCTGACAAATAAAAAGATATCACGCAGAGACAGGCAAATGTTTGACACACATTACAGATACACCACAAACAAAAGGAGCTAGAAAAACACTGTTGGGAATTTCGGATGAGGTTGCACCGTCGAAGTATGATAAACTCCTTGGTGATGTAGGCATAACAGTGGTACACAGAGATGTAGCCAAACTGCAGGGCACCTCTAATATCCTGACAATGGCAGAATGGAAATTAGGAATGGAATAGTGCATCACAGTGGAGAAATGTATTTATGAAACTGGGGTTGTCCATGGAAGTATGCTGAAATATTTGGGCGCTAGATAAAACTACTTAAGCGTACTATACTAAGACGCAACATTGTGAAGGTGAGCTTCATCTAGACAGGATGGGAAATGGGTTTCACCCTAATAAGTAGGACAATTGATGAAAAGGAGATGTAATGATGATTAGAAACTCATGTGTCACTTTCAGCATGATCTCGTTGCTTAGTACCATGATCTTTTCAAACGTGTTTGTAAAAGCCTTTTCCCCCCCAGAGGCCACAGATTTAGGTACCCTCGAATACGCTAGTTCAGCAGATTGCAAGGCCTTCGCTGGAATGTGTGACTCAGAGTTGGCAACCGAGACGTCAGGAGTGTTGCCATAGACTGCCTTAGGGATGATGGTCATGGCTTTGAATATGATCCTACTCCAGATGAGGAGACAGTGCAAGGTTCTAAGCCCCCAGATGATATGGTTCTGTCTAAACAAGCCCAGAATCATTCTTGTTGCATCAGATATGACCAACTGCAGGCGATGAAGAATATGATCTGAATCTAGAAATTCTTTCGAATTCAACTTTGCTAGTACAAATGAGACAAGCCATTGGGGTAAACTATCCTAAAGTACTTCAAACACTCAGCTATTTTACTGTATTTTTAGAATCTATTTTGAACCTTCATTATGGTAGTAAACTATGCAATTCCAGTTCTTGTTTCCAATATAGCATGCTTGGTCGGAGTGTACATTTCCAACACTTTTATTCCTATAAATTCATAAGCTCGTAATTTGTTTGGGTGTGTGACAAAATATCCATTGGATTAAAACAAATATCCTTAAACTATTATTTTTAAACATGTACTATCGTTATGTTAATGTTTTTATGAAGCTTATCAATGTCAAAGAGTTCTTTCTTGTTTTGGATATTTTTCATTCTGTCTTCGCATACCATATTAACACTCTTCATGAAAACAGACAATTGAGAATGCTTTAACAATACCAAAAACTTATCGGAATGTTTAAACAGTGATCAGCTGCTAATGTTTGGATCATGAACATAGAGCCTTTATTGGTCTGGCTACTGACAGCTTTGGATTCGGCAAGATTTCACAACAATTCTTCAAAAAACACAATAAAAAATCCAAAGAGAGAGGGAGCTTTGGGTCAGACCCTCTATGTCACTGGCTTTCTTGTTTTTTCATGGTATGACATTGCTTGTCCATCAATGCCGCGATGATTTGTGGATAATTACATTGTCCATTTGAGTACTCATTAGTTTTCAGTGATGGGGCATCAAGGAGTCCTTATGTTCGACTACAGATGTGACATATCTGCATTCCTTGATATATGTACTTTGCAGGCACTACAACATTTTATTTACCGATGGATGGCAGTTTACGTAGGAAGTGATTGTTGTTTGTCTGTATCAGCTTATCATAAAGATACTGTGGTAATCACCAATTGCCCACGCACACCCATTCATTATACTTTGTTTTCATGACACCATGCTGTTGGAGTTATTTTTTTTCTTTGTTCACAAAGTAGAGATGGCGCACACTTGTAGGCTTTTCTTAAAAGATATAATAAAATATTGATATTTTGTGATTGGTCTACTACTACTGCTATCTGCCAAAGTAAAGTCGTGCATACACATATGTAGGCTTTTTAACAAAATACATTAAAATCCCAACATTCTGTTTATGTTCCACTGCTGTTGCCACTTTGGTACTCAATAGCAAATACAATTCTCTTGCTAAAAACTACTCGATATTAAACCCACCCTGTTTTAAGCAATGTGCCTTGCACAGACATCATGCACTTTCCACTAATGCTAATGTTTTCAACATATTAAACAACCATTCTGTACCTCAACTCCTGCACTAGCACTATTATAACAAAGTGTTTTCCTATTATAAATATCACCTTTGCACTACTATTTAATAGATCTAAACAAATTAATCTTTGACTAATATACTTATAGGCATACATTTTTTTAAATCTTATTCTATACTACTACCGCATCTCACCATAATATTTTCCATTAGATGCAAGAAGGGGCCCCTTTCCTTTTGAAAACAAATATTTTATTCATGAACTAAGGCACTCCAGTTACCAAAATTACATAACAATGTCAAAGTAAAAAACAATTGAAGTAATATGCTTCCTGTACAACAAGTCTATTTATAGCATGTTAAGAATTGATAAAGACTAGCAAAATAATTACTAGTCAAACATATGAGCTTATTTATTTTCAGTTGATTTATTTGTTATAGCTCAGATACTACGTTTCTACCTGTGCCAGTTGACTTCTTACCTACAAAATAACAGTATTTCTTTCCATCTGCATGCAATTCCTACTATAACTCAAAGTAACCTTGCTAACATCGAACTTGTTTGTGATGCACTCTTCTGCACTAATATTTTAATGGTGATTATGCCACTCTAACAAATTTCCTTTTAATATTTTCCTGCAGACGGACATGAGTTGTGAGGGGGGTTTACATCTGTTCTACCACCAATGCTGACTGCTTCCATTACTACTGGATCATTTCACGTGTTCTTTCCCAACAGTGCAACGACTGACTGTTTAGCCACCATATTGTGTCTTGCAAATTCATTTTATGTTCAAACTGTCAGAAATACAAAAAACATTTGGGATATACAGTTTTGAAAATAAAGTCAACATGCAAGTACTAAAATGAGTGTCAAATACAGAGAGTAGCGAGACAGTGGTGACATTGTACTTGTCCAACTCCCAGCATGCTGCTCCTAGCATTTAATTACCACACTATTTAACTGTTTTTGGGTACCACCATTTCACCATGCAGTACTTCATAAACAATGAAAAATCCAGGCTTGGGACTTCATCAGCCTTCATCTGTGAGGGAACAGCCATGTTTTGCGTTGGACCAAAGAGGGATCTAGAAGGTGATATAATGGCTCTTGAAACAAACTAGCGCAATCAGAACGTCAGGGCCTGAGCTCCCAAGAGGGGCCAATCCTGAGACTGCTCCAATCCTTGAGGACACACTTGCAATGACATATCATTAGACACTGCTAGACATACATGAATTTCTGCACAGATTAGTGCCTATGGCCCAGGATTAAACATATCTATTGGTTAACCATAAAGGAAATGTCAACGAGAATAGTCTGTGGGAGTAAGACCCTGGGAAGATAAAACGTGACAGATGCAAATAACACAGTAAATACCTTTGGAATTACTATAAATCGCTGTATGCTCTAAAACAGACTCCCAAAAGGGACCAATCGTTAACCCAGATCCACAGATAAAACGCTCAATATTTCATATTGTGAGGCCCTGGAAACACTAGCAACAACCACCGAAATCCAATTATGGCAAACGCTAGGTCCCAAATCCTTCCTTGTAAAATTCTTCAAAAGTTTTGCATCCCTAATAAACCACTGTTACATTCAATTTGGCCAAACAGAGAAGTGAGCTACATGAGGACATGACAGCAGTTACCCCCTAACATCAGAAAGCCTCCGGAGCTCTGTTCCTCCTACCAGCTCATATTCCTAGTGCGACCATACCTCCTTAATACATAAGGATTAGAATGGCTTTATACCCAGAAGCAGTACCAGACATTAGAACTTAGCATTAACTAGAAGCAATGAACTCACTGGTTCATAGGTACTAATAGTTTTAAAAGTACATTTGATTCACTAAGCTGGGAATTTGTATTCCAACTTTTACTGAAAAGAACTTTGGTCCCCTGCTCGTAGCACAAATTAAAATGTTAAACACAGCACTATGGGCCTGAGTGAGAAGCGGCGGAGCACTGGCAAACTAATTTTTAATTGAAAAGCACAAGACAAGGCTGCCTATTTCTCTCCTCCTGCTCGCATTAGAGACAGAACCACTAGTCAAGTGGGTCTAGAAGGATGGATTTGCGAAAAAAGGTTTTCATTGGCATGAAATGTTTGAAACTTCTATCTCACTAAGTGCTGAGCGTGTGCTTCTTTTTCTTCAAAACTCTTACACATCTCGCAAACAAATAATGGACTTATATGGACAGGATTTTGAGCTAACAGTGAACTGGGACAAATCAACCCTTGTCCCAGTAAAAAAGGGCCTATACAGAGCGGCACTGGCAAACAACTTCAAATTCACACCAGTTGTTTCAAATATCTGGTAATTTTTGTGTCACTATCTCTCCAACAAAGCTGTGAGCTGAGTAGTACCCCACAGATACACAAAACAAGTGATGAATTATCTATATGGGTCTCCCTACCTGTGTTAATTGTCGGAAGTACACCATTGCTCAACATTATTACACTACCTAGAATGCTCTACACGCCTCTCAAAAACACTTACCACACAGCAATCCACAATGGATCTTCAAAAAGGTTTGCACAGACAGACAGGGATATCTATGGGCAGGTAATAAACCAGAGTCTCATTTTGTCAAATGCACACGATTGGTTTAGGAAATGGTAGTTAGGAGTTGCAGACATGTAACTTTATTTCTAGCTATGACAACAATTGGTTATTTGGTGAGAGATATGACCTGGCACATCAATTGGAACTGGAGCTGTTCTAACAGCCAGGGTTTTAAACTTTTTAGGCAGGTATATAATCACCCTCTCTCCCTGCCACAAATGCCATGAGAAATACACGGCAGAATGCCCTAAAACACATAGGTTGGTAAACGAAACCCACACACGAACCCTCTGTTGAAGGGAGACTGCATTCCTTGCTCAACTGAACTATGGACAGTCTAAGGATGGGACTGCATAGGAACTTCTAAACTAGGATACATTTGGGAAGGACATTACATGAAAAAAGGAATTCTTCATACACACATTTCAATTCTTCTGCTTTTTCCAGCTAAGGCACACTTAACCCATAAAAGGATCAACTGGAGAAACTTCCAGAATTCAGCTCCTTGGGGGGCAAACTAATGGTAGAGCCCTTGGGAAAAGGGGTGATGGGAAATATTGGAGATATACAGCTATCTACAGTAGAGGTCAGTGCTCCAGATCCCATGGAAGTCCTCCATGTCAGCTGGGAGGAAGATCTGAGTATAACTGAAGACCAGTGAGTGAAGGGAGGCCATGAAAGTTTAGTGCACCTTGGCAACATTGGCTAGTCTCTGCAAGAATTACTGCTAAGAAAGCTATAAAGCCAGAGGGTGACAAACCAACATAAGAAAAATTGGAATCCTTGTGGAACTACCCACAAACCCATAACCCCTAGACAATAATTCTACTCTCCATGTCCATTCTTTTCACATACCTGTTCATTCATTAAAACTATTAAGGCTGGGACAAGTAAGATACATATTTTGAGTGGACAGGTACACCGCTTGCCTGCTAGTGGACACCGAGGGAATACTAAGGTACACTATGCAGGAAAAAGACATACTGGCTCCCATTCATTTTGTATAATGGTAGATGATCAACTTATATGCAGACACTGAATGGATCTAGCGCACTTTTAAAGATGCAGTATGATTCTCTACTTGAACTACACCTTTGACTATAAACATGTTCTATTTGTATTGCTTGTCCTACACTTGGAACCCTCATAAAACGTTTTTAGGAAAAATAAAATTAAAAATAGGTTCCATTGCTGGTGCACAATTTGTCAGATTAGGTTCACGGTGGGTTTTAGTTAAAACAAAATGATCTACTAAGCTAAATTTTGAAGAGTACGCATTTTAAGTTCACTACGAAAAATGCAAACCTCGTCTTCTGTTTACTTTCCATAACACACTTCTATGAGGGTGCAGCTTACCTATGCTGAGGCAGTTTGTTTATGTAAGGACCCTACTCCCAGCTTCCTTATATTGTAGCCCAAAATACTGCTTCATTGTTGAATTTTCTTTTAAGGGCAGTTGGTAGCACCACAAAGACACTGTCCCACACCTATTACCACACACATCCCCTACTAAAAAGTCAGACCTACCAGCTTTAAAGATGTTTTTTAGGTCGAGCGTTAGTGTTTGACCTGATGTATACTTAAGTATACTTATACTGTGGGTTAAAGCAATTCCATTCGTCTGTTGCCGTGTCCTTTAAAAATGATTGCTTGCTAGTGTGCAGTTCTGCCTTCTTCTCCCTCCTTTGTCTGTTTCAGAGCAGTGACCTAGTACTGTATTGTTCCACATTGGGTTCTTTATCTTTTGCTGTGACAGACTTTTGTTTACTACATTTCTTTGGTGTTCCCCTTTCACTGTGCTGTTTAGGCTGGTAGCTGCCTGCATTTTATTGCAGCATTCCGTTCCTCCCACCTCCTCCCATGTCACTGACATTTGTTTTGGCTTTATTCCAGTGCTGTCCTCTACTCTGCTCCTAAAATAAGTTTATTTTACTAGACAAAGGCTCCTAAAATAAGCGTATTTTAGTAAATAAATACCAAATGACATTGCATCGCAGAGAGTTTCTCTCTCTCTCCAGGGCCCCTCCCTGCCAGCACTCATGATATTGCACACAAAGAATTGCGTATCTTTATTGGGGGCCATAAATCTTCTCAGGCTGCTCTGCTAACTTCATTAGAGCTTTGTTGAAATGCAAAACAAAAATACTTGTTTGATTTGCAGTGTTTCTACCAAGCTTGACCAGCTGTTCTTGATTAAGGGTCTGCCGCATGTAAAGGCACCAATCTGAAAAAAAGTCTGTTTTGTACTTAGTGTATTTCTCTTATGCTCCGTTTTGTATTTTGACTTCCTTCTTTGCTTATCTCTTGGTCGTTGTTCATGTTTTTGGATATTTCGCATTCGTATAAAAGAGGGCCTCAAGGGTTGCACAATTTTTCACAGCTACATGATGTGATTTTAATTATTTAGTTTTCATTGCTCATGGATTGACTGTAGTGGCCAGTGAACAGGTAGGGGCAATGGGTCAGGGCACTGGGATTGTGTGATTCTGCAGCTACGGTGTTCTTTGCAGAATAATGGATTTGCCACATCTGCCTGCTGTATAATTTATGTCACCAGTGGTGGCGTTCTCAAGGTCATTTATTACGTCATCTGTGATCTCTGAGGTTTTGCATAGTGCACTAGGGGCCTGGTGAGCTTTTTAAAACCCACAAAGCATCTAGAAGCGCAAGATAGTGTTTTTAATCAAGTTTTTTCATCTCTGCCAGGTATCATGCTTTTTGAGGTAGTGGGACATATATTAGGAAATCTCCCATACCGCAGCCTGAGATTATTCATACAAACCAGCTGAGTTCAGTCGACAACATGCTTTTTAATGATTTTACGCTGCTTATAGCTGAAAGACAGTGAAGTGCCCCCTAACTGCAAGCAAACATGCAGGATCCAGGAAATGGATCTGAACGTGACTGAGGTAGAATTTGTTGTTTTTAACTTCGAGTGCCCCGTAAACAGAAGGCATGTGACTGGCAAAAATGTGCACAGCATGCACAAGATTGGCAAGTTTATTTTTTAAAGTTGACATTATTTTATTTTGCCAAGTGGTCTTTTCTTATTCTTTTCTCATGTTTTCTTTTGTTTTTGCTCCTGGGCGCTGTTGTCAAAAGATTACAATTAACTTGTTCGAAATATGCGAGACCTATTGCATTGCAAATCACTTTTCTCATTGTGCCCTAAATCAGCGTGTTTCTCGCACCCACAAAATATAGAGACTCCCAACTTTAGAAACAGACAGTGGTACAAGAGGGGTTGAGGACGATTCAGATGTGCCTCTCACAGATATGATGATGGGTTAGGAACAGCAGTCACCCCAATGACAGCAGAATTCCTTGTGTGACAGAATTACTGATAGACGATGCAGTTTGGTGAAGAATGCAGGTCTTTTTAGTATCTCTAACAGTCAGGGCGCTGGGCCGGTACGGGGAGCCTTAGGAATACAGCATCCTGATACATATATACTGGGAAGCAACAAACGGAAGCTTATTTCATTGAATTCTCCTAATGAAACACAAGCATCACGTAACATCCAGACGGGTGAGTTATTTATTGTTGTTTTGTTAATAAGCTGTTATGGCGAGACAGTTCAAAATACCTCGGCCTGGGAATTGGGTAACAAATCACCCAGAGAGTTCCACGGGGTCTAATATTTTGATTATCTTCGGTGTAGGAGGCTACCATTTACCAAAATACGTTGGAATCTCTGCTTGGGACCGCCTCAAAAAAACCTCTTCAATTTGACTTGCTCGTAAACATTTTTCTATTTCAGAAACTTCGTGTAATTCCTTTTCGCTTTTACTATCCAAGCAGTAGATGAATTTTACTAAAAGTAAGTTTTAGTTTGAATAGCATTTTCCGTCATTACCAGTCTTTGTCAATCCAGCATCCACAGTTTTCGTCTAAGGTTTTTATCTTGGGCCAGCAACCAGAAATACACCATAAGAGGAGATCTGTCCTTAAATTAGGAAATCCTTGAAATGTCTATCTTCGGTTCAATGTAACCCCTTAACATCTTCTTAGGTCTGCTTTTTATGTCATGACACCCAAGATAGTACTCCATCCACTCGTGATATGATTTTTTTATGGTTCTCATTCTCAGACTGTACTGACAATTGAGCATCAATTGCTCAAGTATTCTACTTCTTGTTAATTGTATACTCAAATGTCATCCTAGCAGCTCATGGTCGCTCTCGTGTCTCATATGGACCATAAATGCCCTTTGTTATTTAAAGAATGAATAATCTATGAACATATACCCAAAAAGGAGGAACACATTCCTCTCAAAGAAGCTGAGCTGGCTGGTTGGCCTGCCAGTGACCTATGCTTTCACTGCCTTGGAGCATGCCTAGCCATGAATTCAACATCTTTCCTTTTAAGGGGCGGCATATGAGCCGGATTTAGCTGCCTCGTCACACTATTTCTTTTCCAGACAATGCACAAGTTTTCAAATGCCTCTCTATTATTCATCTCTGGATGACTTCTCCTTTTTTCCTAACCAGACGTCTACCTCTACCTGCAAATGTCCTCCTTTCCTCACACTACATACATCATACACAGTTGCACCTCACACAAAGACTAACACCCTGGCTGTTTAGGAGCTCTAAAGTGGGTACACCAGCCGGGTCCGAGCACTGTAAGTTTTGGCATGTTTCTTTTTACTGTTTTTGCTTGTCAAGCCTCAGCAGTGGCTTGTACTGCGGCTATGATTTAGGGGATAATCGTAGGGTAGATTCTGTGGGTTTAGGGTGCTTCCCTAAGATTAGGTGGACTTGGCTTGGGAAGCTGCCATTTTGGGACTAGAGATCAGGCCTAATTGTACTTCTGATCAGCTTTGCAGCAGAGCATCAGGCCCACAGACGTCTAGGTTGCATGCTAGGGGGTGGTGAGGTGACTCATGCGGAAGATTCAATTTGCTCATATTTCCTAGTGTGATGTAACGCCCATGTTGACTGGTCCAAGATGAGCTCTGGGAGCATTGATGGAATTAGTAACTCGCAAGACTCACAGCACATCTATAAACTGTTATGCTTTATTTTCTTTTTCCGTGTTGGGTTGAAATGTGGTGCTCATGTATGAGGTACATGCTTTGTCGTTGCCCCAATACCAGGATGAAGGTAAAGCTAATATTTTGAAAAAGGGTTAAAATGGATCTGTGAGGGATGCAAAAACAAAAGCAGCACTTTTATTGACTAACAGTGAAAAACAAACATTTATAACTGTCAAAGTTTGTACTATGCTGCTGCACAAACTAACATTTAAGGATACCAATCAGACCCAGACATGGCATTAACCGTGGCACTATATAAGTTTCATTGATTAATTCTTAACTGAGCATGCAGACTTTACATTTCTGTCTATAACTCTGTTGATAGACAGACAACAACTAGTAAACGCATCTGGCCAGTGGATTGCTTTCACTACAGACTGGCTGCAGTAATCACGCTTTTCAACATAAAAAACGCTAAAAGGGTTGCCCTCCATTAATTGCTTATATGGAAAGTTATTAACATGTGTATTGCTGCAGCATATTCCTTTGCAGAACTATGCCTTAAATGAAGTCAATGAATATTCTGGCCAGCCTTCGGATGTTGGAGAAAAAGGCATCAAACTACACAGCAAATCAATTCAATTATAACAGTATATATATATAGATATATATATATCTATATATATATATATAAACATGATTCTCAAGATAAGTCTGTAAAGATATAGGATCATTATAGGTTGTCCAAACCTCCTAAAGAAGTTCAAAAACTTAACATCAAGAAGACAAGACCTTCAATTAATCCTATACATAAATGTAAAGAGTTTCTGGAAAGGTGGAAACAAACACTGTCTACTCCTATTAACCATTTAGCTATTAAATACTACAATTTAGAAACCGCGGGCGGACGACAACCCTACAGCTATCAAATCCATACAACTTGTGCTGGGCTAAACATGTGAACAAAAAGGCAAAAAGACACAAAGGGACAAAAAAGGAATTAGAAAAAATAAATCTAAGGTAACAGGTGAGTAAGACAAAAAGAAAAAAGGGAACACAAGGGAAGGTGTCAGCATTTCAGAAGCTTGATAAAGAGTCTTCTTCTTTGGGTCAGGGGAAAATAAATCTCTAAATCTCAGCAAGGCCTTTCAAGGGGACCAGGGTAGAGAGTATTATACCTCTCAAAATCCAACGGGTTCAGCAAAAAGCATAGGATCGAGATGCCTCTCAAAGGGGAGGAGTGCAGGGAGTGCTGCAGATCCATCTGGGGAACAGTCTCTTAATGTTCATAGGGTACGATGATTCATCCATCCAACACTCCACATGATGCAGAAGATGAAAATGTCCAATGGCAAACAGTCATACTACATAGACTGCAACATCAGTGAAATTTCCCAGGTTCCAAATGTAAAACAGCTTCTATCTAGGCTCATCCATGCGAGTTGAAACAAATGTATACAACATCTATTCCACAGTTCCTGAATATACTGTGCTCAAGACCAAGTTCCCAAGCTCTCTATATGTAAAACAATAGAACCTCTACTATCAAGCTAGCTTTCTCATGGGAATTAAGTCTGAAAGGAAAGTTCAAATTGCAAGATAATGTTTAATCATTCTTGCTAAAGTCAGGAAACACGGCCTTGCACACCTCACTTACAATTAACAAGTGAATTAAAACAGCACATTTATTTATACAATTAATACACATTTAGCATTCAAATTATGAATTCAACATTAATAAACTTTGTCGGTGTTCATGTTATAGTAGATTTAAAACAACAAAACTCTATTAATACATTTCTATGGCTATTATGCAGAACCACAATCTTCAAGTTTTATATCTAATTAGTTAAACATTTCTCTTCTAAAAATAATTATCGTTTTAGTGCACACTAATAATTAATCTTGAACTATAACTTAATGATGAATTAAGATTATGCATAAACTTTAAAGGCTATATCACATGCCTTTCGACTACTAACCTACAGTGAATGCACATTAATACGGCTTTCAGTGCACCATTTTACATCAAAACTATTATTTCTTCGGCTAACAGAATACATAAACTGTCCCGCATAGATGATCACTGTGACATGAGGCACAGTACTAAATTTTATGCTACATCAGTATCTAGTGTTGGTCACTGCTCTGTCGTCAGATCTGTGAAAACACAACTTTTGTTTATTTTCACAGCTCTCGTCAGATCACTGTAGCGCAGGGCCTTGAAGTCTGTGCATGGATTGACCGCAATCTGCCACCTCCTGAGGGAGGAGGTGGCGACCCAATGGAGGTGCTAGAATGGAGGTGGAGCTCCTGCACTATCAGTCGCTATCTCCTTTGTCTGATACAGGTCTCTGCAGACCTAGAGTGACAGGTAAACACAGACCGAATCCAACAGCCACTCTAAAAGAGCCACTACACTGGCTCTCCATGGCCAGTGTGAGAGCAGAGGGAATGCCTTTGTAGTTGATGGGAGGTGGGGTGCCCAGAAGTACTGTGGGAGCACGGCCATAATACGGTACTGATTTGTTTCAATATTGTTTCACGTTGCAAGAGGGAGTCTGAAAAGGTGGCGAGGAGAAGGCAATGCAACAACTGACTGGAAGGAAGTTGGAAAATCAGAGGCCAGTCTGTGTTGTTTGTGATGTCATATGGAACTCCAAGACAAAAATCTCTTTGAGAGATTCACATCTTCAACATCTCGTCAGGGGTAGTAAGCGCTATGTAAATGCAATTACATCTACACTTTTATGTTGCATATATGCTTCCCAAATCCTCTTTCCCTGCTCATCTCCGCAGGAACAGAGGAGTCATGGGGGAGTCACACACAACACAGTCACCCCTTCATTTGCCCTGCTAGCTATATTTAATCTCTCACTTTCACCATCTATCTGATGTTACTCCTTGGTGGACAACAATCCCGTTATTGACAGTAAATCATCTACAATTCTAGATCTTAGTACTTATGAAGCATTTCTCGGGTTATGCTTTAGACGAGGTCAATACATCCCAGGGATGTGGAATTCCTATCGCCCCACGCCCGGGACATCTTGTTTGGGGTCAAGGGCAACAAGTTTTTTATGTTTACTTTGTCCTTTGGACAAGTAGGCCCAACCTTCTGCAGCACAAACCCTTTGGCTGCCTGTTTTCAGAGAGTGGAACTCTCTGCAGTTGAGGTAATGTGTTTCCAAAAGATAATGCTGTTCGAACTTGTATTTATGGTTCATTATTTGAAATCCTTCATTATTAGGGTGAGTGCTGTAAATAAATGTTTTAAGGTCACACTTCACTACTGATGTTGGTTCCAGTACAAAAAAAAAACGTGTATACACGTTTGAAAAGTTTGAGCTATGAGGCTAAGTATAATGCTCCCAGAATGGTCTCTGATTAGATGCAAATGAAGTGTCATTTAGTAAAATGTGTTGGTGCATGCTAGTATTTCCCAAAAATATTTCTAATGGAAAATCAGTGTAACCATTTTCAACATGATTATGGCAAGCATAAAAATAAACAAACACTGACAAAGCCAACTGATCTGACATATTTTTATAAGTCTTTTAGTTTCATCAATGCATGTCTTGTTTTGACATGGCTTTTGTAACACTTTATTGTTGTGGGAGCTATCAGGCCCTCAACACTGTAACAAACACTGGCAAAAAAAAACAAAAAACGTTTTTGAACTCTAAAAGCACACGTTGCCACCAGTGGCATAACAAAGGCCCCGCAGCCGCCCTCCTGGGGGCCCCTTCAGCACAGCACCTGGCCTGAGTGAGTCTGGAGAGGGGGCTCCTCCATGTTCTTTGCAAAGGGGCACCCTCCAGTTTCGTTACGTCAATGATTGCCACTGTAGTTCCTGACCAATCGCATTTCAAATGGGTGCTAACACTTTCGCTAAAGGGAAGGGGTCCCATGGGACCCCTTCCCCATTGTGAATGTCACTGTAAAAAAAAATTCAGAGCAGGCAGTGGTCCTGCGGAACACTGCCTGCTCTGAAAAAATGAAACAAAAACGTTTCATTTTTCGTTTTTGTAATGCATCTCGTTTTCCTTTAAGGAAAACGGACTGCATTACAAAAATAAAATAAAAAAACATCTTTATTAAAAAGCAGTCACAGACATGGTGGTCTGCTGTCTCCAGCAGGCCACCATCCCTGTGAGGGCCGCCATTCGCAAGGGGGTCGCAAATTGCGACCCACCTCATGATTATTCATGAGGTGGGCATTTGCGAAGCCCTTGCGAATCACAGATGGTGCCATCCTACATTCGGATTTGCGACTCGCAAATTGCGAGTCTCTCTGACTCGTAATTTGCGGGTCGCAAATCTGAACCTACTGACATGTGGCCCCAAATTCTTAAAGAAAGTCACAAAAGTGCACCCATGGTATATGTCGTACCCCTATAAAATATTTGTGAACTGTATTTTAGCATGGGTAAATACGATGTGTAGATTTGCTCATGTGAAAATCTATTGAGCATTTGCAAGTTCATTTTCCCTCCAGCCACTTTCTTCCCAACCCTGGAAGAAGTTCTAATTCTGCCATTGTCAGGAGTAAATGTCCAACCTTTCTTATTATGGGAAAATATTAGAGAGAAGCTGGTGAAAATCTTTAAAACATGCAGGTTAGTAGGTTTGCAGACTCAAAGGCATTTCAGCCCTGGAACTATTGCTTACTGCTTCCTCCAGCCCCAGTATGCAGATCTGCAGAAAGGTGGAAAAATAAGGAAATTGCTACAGTAGGGATTGAAACTGCAAGTATTCAAGCCCTACTAAGGTAGTAGCCCTGGCATAATCAGAGAGGCTATTATCAGAGCTCTTACATAATGAGATTGCTGCCATAATTTGTCGCCACACTACATGGCACCAAAGGGACAAGTAGATCTTTTTACAGGACAAGTAGATTTGAGAAGCAACCTGTCCCCTGGACAAGTAGATATTTTAATAAATTCCACACCCCTGCATCCTTTCACCCAGCATGGAGGGGTGGATAAATAAGGCAATCAAAATCTTCAAATACCACAATTTAAAATGACAGTATGACCCATGAGGACATACAAGGAAAACTCGTCTGGAATAAGAATAAGGATGTTATTACAGATTCCGGCTCAAATTTATGGAAATTATTCTCAAAACAAGGGTTTAAAAATACAAAATCACCATGATTTGACCAAGGCGACAAAAAAAGATTCAAGCGAACTAACATGAAAAGGACTAAACACTCGATAATGGCAGTACGAAACATCTAAAGAACGATTAGATGGGTAGAAAACGACTGCTGTTGAGTTCTCTTAAGCATTAAGGCAATTTAAAAGTCTTCTAAGTTACCTAGCTAGGGCAAGAGAAATCCAGATAGAATTAGCAAATCACAAGTTATTATGTACTGAGCTAAAGCATATGAGGACAAAAAGTAAAAAGAAGAAGGAAAAAAATAATTTCGAAATAATTTCGGCAAAGGGTGACTAACAAAGGTTGGCAAAAAGTAAGCAGGACAGGGATGGCATCACCATTTCAGAAGCTCAGTCAAGAGTCTTCTTCTTGGGTTAGGGAAAAAAATCTTAGGGCCTCATTATGTGTTTGGCGGTCAGATGAGCCAACCGCTAAACTCGCGGGGAGCACGCCACCATCCTACCGGTGGGAATATTGTATTATGCGTTTCTGCCAGGCTGACTGGTGGGAACAGTGCTATGATATTTAAGGGAGCCGAGGCCAAAACAGTAGCACACCAGCACCATCAGAATGCTGTTGGTGTCGGGCAGGAGGGCCCCCGCTTTCTACTAGCCTTTCTATGGCAGGGTCTTCGCCATGGAAAGGCTGGCAGAAAGATGAGTTGTCATAAACACAGCGGTGCTGAGTTCAGCACCGCCATGTCCGAGTACAACTCAGGCTGCAGTCAGCCCATCGGGTTCCTAGCGGGGTGGATCGACCGTCACCGCGAATGTTGCGGTCCTTGGACTGCCACATTCGTAATAAGACCCTAAGTCTCAGCAAAGCTTTGAATACGGATAGAGAGCTCTGTATCTCTCAGAGTCCAACGGATCTGCTCCTAAAGGGAAGGGCAAAAAGAAAACTGTTAATCCAACCGGGGAACGGTATATTAAAGTCCAAAGTGACTAATGATTTATCCATCAGCTGCATGAGATCAATCAGAAGATTTCACTGTCCAATCAAAGTTCATCGCATGACATGGAACTGCAACATAGGGACATATTCCGATTAATGACATTGTACAGGTTGAATCAAATGTAAATAAGTCCACTTCCACAGTTCCTCAATGTACAGAACCCAAGGTTACTTTCTCTGACTCACTATGCATAAAGCAACAGGGCATCTATTTCAAAGCTAGCTTTTCATGGGAACGAAGTCTGAGAAGAAAAGTCAAGTTAACAAGAACGACTAAACATTTTTCTACACAGTCAGGAAACAGGGCCTTGCAGGCCTCACTTAGACTAAGTAAAGTTAATTAAAAGGACACATTTGTTGATATCAAGCATGATACATATAACATTCAGAATTATAAATGAATCATTAATAAGATTGTCAGTGCTCATGTTACAGTAAGTTTTCAAATGAAATAATTTTGTTCCATTAACTATATTGCAGAACTTTTAAAACACTTTTCATAAATTCAGTTCAGTTTTAGTGCTGTTAATTAACTTCATAAAGCATCACATACAATTGAATTAATTGGTTCTACATTAAATTTTAAGGCTATGGCACATCATTCAAAATTGTTATTCTACAGCAAATGCACATTAACATAGGCTTTCAGTGCACTACTTCACAGTTAATCTATTAGAGTTTCAAATAAAATGCAAATTCTGTCATGTGTAGATGATTACTGTGACATCAAATTAGCAATATTATTTCGGCTATATCAGTACTAACTTACAGATGGTGAGCCCAGTATTCACAGGGAATCTTGATAAAGATGCTGATGCCTTTGACAACTGGATTGCTCCTCCTGGAGATCAGATTACCATGGAAAGTAGGAAAAGATTAAAGAGCATTGTGTATCCTCTCCCTGGTTTAGTGATTTTGTTTCACTACTTAAGAAAAATTATAAACAGCTGGAACGAGCATAGCAAAAGACCTATGGGGAGGAGGATAAACTTAATTTGAAGGTAGCCGCCAAGGAATATACAAAAGCTGGCAATAAAGCACGGCAGATTACTATTCTAACAACATTTCGAAATCTCCTAATTCCTCTAAGGACCTCTTTGAGATTATGAAATTTCTGCTAGGCCCTATGCAAGTTTCCTCACCCAAATCTTAGACTAATTGCAAGGATATTGCTACATATTTCTATTCCAAGACTGCGGACATAAATTTTTCCTTGTCTGCCGATAGTAGCTAGGAACAACAAGTGGACAGAGTCATATCTTTAAATTCTAGTTTATCAAAATTTAGTCCCACAGATCTTGAGATGCTAGATGCTTTGATAGGCTCCTTTAGATCATGTTCACCCCAGGTTCCCATTCCCTCCAAACAGATGATTAAGTTAATCAATGTGCTCTCTCCTCACTTACTACAACTTATTAATACTTTCTTTAGAAGAAGGTAGAGTTCCCTTACTTTGGGAACATGCCACGGCTATCCCTCTATTAAAAACACCCACTCTAAATCTCAATATTTAGGCAAAGTGTCACCCCATCTCTCTTCTACCTATCTGTGCCAAGACAGCAGAAAGGCATGTGAATAGCCAGACCTCGAGATTTCTGGAAACCTCTGGAATGTTACACCCTTCTCAATCGGGTTTACACACTGGATTTAGTATGGAAACTGCACTTTGGGTGAAGTTGAGGATCTTAGAAAACAATTAGATCTTGAGGGGCACAGTGGTGCTCATTCTTTGAGATCTTAGTGCAGCATTTGACACACTATCACATGCAGTTCTGTGTTAGAGGTTCAGAGAGATTGTATTCCAGGATTCTGCTCTTTCATAGCTATGTTGTTTTCCACAGGACCATAGCGTTCATGTCTCTTGTGAGCTGAATGAGTCCATCTTCCATCTGCCGTGTGGAGTTCTACAAGGCTCCTCACTAAGCCCGACATTGTTTCATATATATGTCAGGCCTCGCTCAGATTTAGTCGAGGCCTATGACTAATCTATCTTTATGTTGATGTAGACGATACTCAGATTATTGACTTGCTCAGTAACAACAAAGAAGACGGGCCCACCAAGTTTGAACTGTTTGTCAACGGTAACCAGTTGGATGAAGCGTAATTCTCTCAAGTTAAATAGAGACAAATCTGAGGTATTAGTAGTTTGGAAATCAACCACAGCTTTGGGGTTCCCAGTGATGGCCAGCTGATTTGGGCACGCTTCCAACCCCCTGTAAGCCTGCAAACATTTGGGTGTGTAGCTGGATGTTAAGCTCTCTATGGATTCTCACATTTCCAAAATTGCTACCTACTGTTTCTATTTAATGCCTCAAGAAAATACTTTGGCTCCTTCCTCTGCCAGCACAAAAAAGTGTGGGCCAACCCTTTGTTATATCCAGGCTGGACTACGGCAATGTGCTTTATTTGGGCGTTCTTACAAAAACTTTGAAAAGGCTTCAGCCATTGTAAAATCCTGGAACACGTTTGCTCTGCCACGTGCCTCGGCAGTCATTGAGCGCCTCTCATCTTCAATCCCTACATTGTCTGATGGTGGAGAAGTGCATATACTTTAAAATACCATGCTTTATGCATAAGGCTTTACATGGTAATGGCCTGTTATATCTTATGAAATTGGTGCATTGCTACTCCCCTCAGAATAATCTTCACTCGTGATGTCAGTTCTTTGCTACTGTACACTGCTATCAACGTGCAAAACAGAGTGGTAGGTCTTTCTCAGTTCTGGATCCAACTCTATGGAACTCTCTACCTTAGAAAATTTGTAGTTGCTTGTCATTGGTGGAGTTTCATAAATTGCTGAAAACCTGTTTGTTCTAACCTTTAAGCGCTCATCCTATTTTTATGTTTGGTGCTGGGAAACTCAGTTTGAGTAGCCATGCACTTCCGAAATACATATTGTATTGTATTGTATCTCCTTAGAACGTAAGCCCATCAAAGAGAAGAACGTGTTACTAAAATAAATGCACTTGCAAGTGCAACATGCATAGAGTTACCCGCCAGTTCTACGGAAAGGGTACATTCATAGGTTAGTAGGAGGAAAGACACATGGTCTATGGTTTATTTTGAAATAAGAGAATATATAATTGTCTGTCTTTTAATTTAAATACTAGGAGGAAAATATGTTAAGCGATAAGCGAATTCATGGTTGCTACAAGATTGAAAAAATCCATCATGCAAATGTTATCAAAAAAATCATGAGGCATTATGCTGGCAACATGCTGCTAATTTTCAACAGTTTCACAAAGATAATTACACTGAAGATAAACAATGCTTCGCAGAGCTCCTGTTGTCTGGAAAACAATCTGAGTAATAGACTGCGCTTCCAAGCTTTCAGAGATGTTCTGTTCCTACTGAAGGAGAGATATGTTTAAGTAAAAGGGCTCCCGGAAATGCATTAGTGCTAATCAAAATATCGGGTCCAATGCAGCTGTATCTCAGTTCTCTGTTCTCCAGAAAGATCCAGTGGTAATCTGGAACAGAGACTAGCATCTGCTTGTCGGCATGTAGTTTATACTAATTTAAAAAACGTAAAAAACATCCTGAGGCCCACAGTTGTTCTTAGGAGCCCACCCCATATGCTAACAAATGTTTAGGTTGCCGAACACCAAGGCTTCATAGTACCCATTCCACTTTAGCCCATCACTCTACACTTCCTGTCTCTTTATCTCACTCTCACAGGGTATTTTTCATCTCTCCTCCTTTTGTCACCCTCTGTAGGTTTCGCCTGAGACATGGGCTGTCACAGAAATCTTTTATCAACAAAATAAAGCTTTAACCTCTTTGCTGCTAGGCCTTCAACCCTCCACCCCCCGTGCTGAGCCTTTTTATTGGCTGTTTGGAGTAGTTCACGCTTAGGCCCCCACACGCCAAATTTGTGACCTTTTATTCCAATATACTGGTGATTCAAAAGGTACCCAGTGTTTGTAGATTCCCCTGGAGGGGACCGAGAAATTAGACAAAATACAGCTAGATTTTGGGTGTTTTGGGAAAAAGGTGGTGCAGAATGAAGTGTCTTTTTTATTACATGCAAATGGCATCTACAAAGGTTCTGCAGCACTAAAATCATCATCTCCCCAGATTTCAAGAAGAGGCAGACTTGAATCAGAAATCACACTTTTTAACAGTTTTGGCATTTTCTGGCTGATAGCTCATTTTTCGTATTCTTTGTGCTTTCAACCTCTGTCCAGATAGTAGTGGAGATGGGTTTGAAACCAATGGTGGAACCCGGAATGCTATACATTTCTGAAAAGTTGACAAAATTCTGAATTAGCAAGGGGTCATTTGTGAAGATCCTTCAAATGAAATTTAAAAACAAATTGAAATTGAGTTGAAAAAGCAGCAAATTGTGTATACATTTTTACCTGTCTATTCTTCTAGCTAAGGCAGATGTTCAAAAGCAATATGCCATTATGTCCGCTCAACCCTTTTGGTTGTGGGGATATATTTAGGGCTTATAGGCTCACCAAGAACTGTAGGTATCAAAAGGCAATAACTGAGTTGCACCTTGCAATGGTTTTTTATTGTGTACCGGGTTTACAGAAATTAATTTGGTAAAATATAAAGAGTGAAAAACAGGTATCAAGGAAACCTACATATTTCCGAAATGAGCACAAGATATGGAGTTTAGAAGCAGTGATTATTTGCACAACTCTGAATTTGAGAATACCCATACTAGCATGGGGATTAGAGGGCATTTCTCAAAATGACTTGTTTCTTACACACTGTCTTACACTTGGAAGGTGCAAATGCAGAGAAAGACAATTGGTAATAACAAATGTTCTATTATTTTGTATTCCCCTAATTCTTCCCTTGCTAAAAATGGCACCTCACTTGTGTAGGTAGGTCTAGAACCTGCAACAGGCAACAGTTCCTGTCAAGAAAGTTTCAAGGTCGAGCCTGTCCTTTTTTCTGTCACTGATCACTGCTTCAGATAAGCTGATGACAGTGAGTTGCAGAGAACTCTTACTTCTTTGTGCCCTTATTTGGCATACTCCTGCTCATAGTCTGCTCCATTGATGCATGCTGTGCGAGTCATGACTTTGCACAAAGGGTGTATCTGGAAAGCAGCCTTGAAAATTAATTTGAAAGAGAACCAAGCCAAACTAGTTCTGAAGCTATAGATGATGGATCAACATCCTCTGTCTGCATTTGTGTACCATTGCGTTTCCAAATATCCCCAGCAAGGCTTTGCTGCAGTATCTATGAACAAAGAGTGATTGCTATGAGGATTGGAGTGCATCTTCCTCACAGCCTGGACTGCCGGAATGACCAGCAGGTAAACTGTGGGTTTAGTAGTGCCTGGGGATAAGAAACCAAACTGTGCGTGTAATTATGCCTCACCCGCTTCAGACTCTTTACTAAAAGAAATTAAAGAGCTCAGATTTTCATGAGCTAGTGAGAAACCTTGAGCCTTTTGCACCCCCATGCCAAGACTCATAGTGTATTGGGAACAGTAACTACAGGTTCTCAACCATAATAAGAGGAAGAACGATTACCAGGAAGGAGGCCGATATACAGCCTCACTGTTGAAATGTGACTTATGACAACCATGTATAACCTACTCATCTAATTGAAAGGCGTTATTTTTCTTCTCATGTTAGTCACTTCCTTGGAACATAACTATCATTTTGATTGGATTACTTGTATTCTTCCAGTGTGTGCATCGCGGGTCTATTTTATTCTTTTTCTTTGAGCACTCCGTTGGAATGGATGTGTTTTCTTGGTCTCTACCACATGTTTACCTCATCAGATTGTTGAGTAGTTAGTGTTGATGTGTGATTAAAGTACTTTTTTCTCCATAATACATAGGCACTGAGCTAAATATTACATTATTATGTCTGTTGCTTGGCTGTTAAGTACTGAGCTCTTGACCACACTACCTCGCTGAGAAGCCTCACTGTTCAGCCTTGCTACTGTGAGTCAAGGCAGAAAGGGTTGCACCTGGCCCAGTTTGTAGAGCCTTGGTAGGACAGACCCCCAGATACAAGTGACAAATGATCTCAACCATCGTGGTTGGAACACAGTAGCTTCTGCCTGCACTGTCACCCCCCTTCATCACCTCCCACCCCTCCACCCCAACCAACCCTGGGTCTCATGTGGGTCATTTAATAAAGAGAAAAAATGTGTTCTCTTTACTCAGTCATACATCTCAAGCAATTTCCAGTAGACATTCTACAACATTACTTTGTTGGACGACGTATGGTGGGGTTTTGAGACGTGACAGCATTCACTGGATTGCCCTTTTAAAACCAACTCATTTTGGTGTCCATACATTTTCTTTCAGGGCGCAGAGCAACTAGACACAACCAAGCAAGTGGAATGAACACACACTAGAGAAAAAACAAGCATGTATCTTAAGGTATCTCAACACTGTGCAGTGAATCCAGTATTTTCAGTCTTTTTAAACAGCATGGTATACTTTACAAATATTATTCATGCATATAACGCTAAACAGGATTTAAAAAGAATAAGTAAATCTCAGTTTCAAACAAAATGTTTGCCAAAGATTAATTTCTTTTCTGCAGGATTTGGGAACAGGCACAAATGGCCATTTGGTACTGTGAAGTAGCCTAGGAAGCAGATTTGCAGCTGCCCACCGCTCCTCCAGCGCCATAAACGATGCCTTTGAGTGCAAAGACCTGGGCTTTCATGTAACATCCGGAACACAGAAGTTAAACAAAACCATTTCGATAAAATCGGTTCTTTTATAAAACTCTGGCAAAAATACACCCTTTGTTGCTCTTGTGGGCACACTGGGAGGAGTGTGGAGCAACATAAAGTGCTGCAGTGGGATTGAAGATGACAGCAAAACGTGGTGGAGAGCAAAAAACACACAAACACAAAAACCGGAGAAAAAACACGTTCCCTGGTGTCAGTCCTGGAAGGATACAAGTCTTCCAATCAAAATGATGGATAAGAACCGATGTTCCAGAGTTGTGACTAACATGAGAAGAGGAAATAAAGCCTTTCAATAAAAAGCAAGCAAATAAGATTGACAGAGTGGCCACCAAATGGTAAGAAGTGCCATTGCCCCCAAACCTTCTCTAAGCATTGAAATCATACATGATAGGGATTGCAACAGCACACAGCTAAAAGCAGTCTACAGGCAAGGCCGAAACATTAGACATACTTAATGCAGTCAACTAACTAAAACCATCTCCACTTCTTAAGAAGATTCTTCACCTCAAAAGGAGGCACACACTTTGCTGTCCAACGTTTCCTGCTATGAAACATCAGCGTAGAACTTAAATATCTCTCCATTGAGACATGAAAACTCCAAATTCATTATTTACTTACCCTCAGTGCACTTAATTCTGTCTGGCAACTCCTTGAAGCAGTTCTGTTAAGGAGCTGTACTGTACAAATATCTTCAGTTACTTGTTTGTTCAAGTCAAGGGGAATACGAGTAGCACTATGAGCATTAAGATTAAACTGCAGAGCATCCTTCATTACTGATCCATTGTGTATCCAAAGAAATGCATGGGGATTCTTGTCTCGAAGGTGATGCATTTAAACAAAAATGTACGTATTTTTAATTATTTGTTTTTTTGGAGCACTATGGGTATTGAAAACAGGGAGAATGCTGAGGAAAGGAAAAACACTTACTGGAGAAACAATAATACAATCCGCATAGAAAATGGAAAATTCTGATATGTTTCCTCATTCACTATCATGGTAAGTTGATGAAGTCTTGAGAGTTACTCAGTAATATCCGGAGACCTGGATTGTAGAGGCAAAGGATCTTCTTAGGCATGCATGGAAAACCTCAACAAATTCACAAGACATACACAGAAAACATGCCGAACAGCTTTCATCAACAATAGTGATGTTCAAGCATATTATAGTGTGTTCTTCAACCTTGATCATCTGTCCACAAATTCGCATGCTGTGCGCCAGGTCTCTCTGTAATGTCTTAAACTTCTCAGTGCAAAAAACACGACAACACAGTGGCATAACATAGGTCTCTGAAGCCTCTGCAGTGTGAGGATGGGGTGTTGGGTGGGGGGAGGCTGAGCTCCACGGGCCCCCCTCAGCACAATAACCTGGCCTGAGAATTCCTGAATGAGTCTGGTGGGGGTGGTTGGGGGGGGGAGGTCTCCATATACTTTGCAGGGGGTGTTTTTGTTAGGCTACTCCAAGGACAGCTGGCAGGAAGGCAATTTGGCACAACAAGTACTACTCCAGCGTGACGTTAAGTAATTTTCATATCATTCCAGAGCGAGACAAAACGACCTTGTTGCTCATAGGAAAATCAGGGTCATTCGTCATATGTAACTACAGTAACACATACGTTTTAATGCCAGGTACCCACAGTTGGATGCTTGCACATGCCCAGTAGTCGGTCTGTAATCTAAACTCTCTGTCAGCCAGGATAGCCACCTTTCACAGTGACCGGTGAATTAATACCCAAAGTGTGCCTCTGCTTTGTAACCTTTTACGTGCCAGCTTCCACCAGTCATCATTGATGCCTCATGTTGAGACATTTTATGTGTCCCCTGCATGCAGCTGTGCTGCACCCTCTGTAGTACTAACTAGCAGATGTTGATTTGTGGCCGTTTTAAAAGGCTAAGACTTCTTTTATACTCTCTAGTTAGTGTCCCCTCATCAAACAGGTAGGATGTTATTTTTTCTTCTGTGTCCATTGTTCTGTTTTAGTCTCCTCACACACTTAATTACTTTTTTTGTGCAATTAAAAATATGTTACCAGACTGAGTTTTTTTGACATGCCCTACAAAATGGCACAACATAAGACTATATCATCCTCCCACCACGTGCTGGTTGCACTCTTCTTACGTTATCAGCCTAGTCATCGTCTTATGACTGATAATGCTCTTTCCATTTCCTGCATATGGTTCTCTTCTAAAAAGCACTGCCTATGCTGCACACATGTATAGTCCACAGCACATCGTTTGGAAGGTATGAATGTTGCACATAGCTGAAAATGTGAAGCACAGCAGATTTTTGTGTGTACTGCCCATGGTAATTTATTTGGGCAGATGTATTGCTTGTTCTTCCTCTCTTTGCATCCATGGCCCGCATCAAATGTTGTTGGGACAAGAGTTTGCCCCTTAAATGGGATTACCCGTTTAGCAGGAAGACCTGCATATCCAAAATTTGCCATTCACATTTGACCTTTAAAAATTGGTCTTCTGATAAAACTAGATGGTGGGCACCTGCACTCATTTTCGGGGACCAGGACTTATTTTTCATTCTCAGACTTGAATCCACAGCAGAAAGAAGAGAAAGATAGAACACGAAAATCCAGTAGGTTTCACCTATGTAAAATGTGTTGGCTTTGTCAGTATTTTTTAGACATGTTGCACAGCATTGTGGGCTGCTGTGCTGCATGGCTTAAGGAAAAAAACGCAATGACACAGCCAGTGTCCTAGCTTTTTTCTTCTTTAAGCCATATTGCACAGGAGCCCACGTAGCTGTGCGATGTGTCAAAAAAACAATTCAACAAAGCCAAATGGCAATTCATTTCTGCAATAGTTATTTGGCTTTATTTAATGTTTTTGTGGGGGGATTGGAGAGTTGGAGGCGCAATAGGGAACCGTGGTGGGGGAGGAGGGAGGAATAGCAGCCATGGGGAGCAGGGCAGGGGGCAAGCAACACAAGGGAGATGTGGGCATGAAGGAGGATTGTGGGGGAAAAGCAATAGGGGGAGGTGTGGGGAGAAGGGAGGAAGCAGCAACACAACAGAAGGCAGGGGAGTGCATGGGGGCAAGCAACATAAGGAAGGTGTGAAGGAGTGGGAGGGAACAGCAAAACAACAGAGAGTAGGCAGTGATGGTGGGGCAAGAGCGCAGACAGTGGGAGAAGGGAGTGACTGAAGACACATGCATACAAGTACCTGCTGGAGCCTGTGGCTAATGGAAGGACACCAGCCGTAGACAGGAAGCTGTGCTAAGTCCATGCAATGGCAGAGACACACACTGGAAGTGCCTGGAGAAAGCAGGAAGGAGCAGGAGGCGCTGACCAGTCAGATGCAAGGAAACCATAGAGATGTGGAGCCCACCACTGGTAAGTAGTGGGCTGGCTTTGAGTTGTTTAACCTCTTCGATGTGTCAGACGGCCAGGAGCCGTCCGACGCATCGGTGCTCATGAGCATCGGACAGCTCCCGGCCATCTGCACACATGGCACTGGAAACCCTTCTTAAAGAAACTGTCTCGGGAGATGGGGAAAAGCTTCCCCATCTCTCAAAGCTGTTTTTTTTTTGTTTCAGTGAAATGGTGATCAGCGTGCGGCACACTGATGTCATTTCACTATCACTGCATCGTTGCTCAGGAGGACATCTCAGCCCCCCAAGCACCGAGACAGATAGGAGAGATATCATTGGAAAGGGTGAGAATTTCCCCTTTCCAATTGTACCCCTCCCTAGTGGATCCCTGCTGACCCTGGGGAGTGGGTGGTGGGTAGGGGAAAGACTAGACCCACAGATTATTATTTTTTTGTACAAAGGGGTGCGGGCTGCCCAAAATGGGCATGCCAATGCCCCCAACCTCACATACAAAAACATTGAAACAGTCTTTCCCCTCGGGGACCAGTTATGGGTTATTACCCCATCCTCTAGCCACCTCCCACCCTCCCTTCCCCCCGCATCCCCCAGGGGTTAAAATTTATAAAGGAGGGGTGCCCACACCACATTGTAAATGGAGACCTAAGTTTTTCTGCCAAACCTGGGGGTCAGGAACTGACCCTACCATCTACCAAATAGCAGTGCTTAAGAATAATTAACCAGACTTTATTTGATATCAAGAAGCCCATGGAAATCCGAACGCTAGCCCTGTCTTCAACCTCTTCACTTCAGTGGCTAGGTTTCCACCCTCCAGCTACAGGAATGCAGGAAATACACTTCCACTGTTTCGGGGGAAGCTATTCTCAGCTTCAATCTTGTGCCATTCCAAACCAGGCACATTCAAAATGGATTTCACTGGCCTCAGAACTCAGACTTAGACTCATACTAAGAGGCATACTGCCATAAATGCAACTCACATTCACTGAGCATACACATATCCCATATACACAAGAAATGTCAAGACAAGGTTCTGGGTTGCTCATCGAAATAGAATGTTACAAGAAAAGGGACAGGAAACTGCACTCTCACATTCATTAGAAAAGGTTTTGGTCATGCTATAGGTTTTAAAAACATGGAACGCTGCCACCAATGCTTTTTGTGATACACCCAGGACATAGACAGTATTCCACACCCTACCATAAGGTTACACTTGATGCCCCCTTCCTGGTCAAAGAACACACCCAGGACCTCACACTGTCAGAATCATGCTTAGGCTTCCACGCACAAGCTAGATTAACCAAAATAAAAGTCAGAACATGATATATCCCAGTTTACCAGGAAGGGAACATTTCCAGCCCAACAACCCCCTTAAGTTATAGAAACTACCATCTTAAGTGTTGGGGGCTGTGTGCAGCACCTGGGAACCACTAGTATTTAGTGTTTTGTGATAGAGAGGTACCTGGCAGAAAACACGCTCTGCATAGCTGCATTGTATATTATTATTTTTTAAGGATGGGACCCATATATTGTGTTAATTTTCCAAGTAATCTAATGGGTGTGAATGTTTTATGTGAGTTCACAACTGGAAAGTGCCTCCAACAGTATGAGCTGAGTGGAGGCAATGATGGCATTGTTAGAATGTGGATGAGGGAGCGGAGAGTTGGCAGTTGAGAAAAAGAGAGTGACAGTACAAGGAGAAACATATGTGAGGGGCTTGGCTCTGAATACTCAAGGATGATGTGACCAGTTTCTACCTAGAAGAATATCATACAAGTACTTCCCGAATAAACTTTTATGTAGATCAACCTACTGGGTCCTTCCTCATGCCTGTCATGGAGAAGGTCTCAGCTCTCTAAAATCCTGCCCGGGGTCTAAATCACCAACACTGAAAACAATGTGGTGCTCTAAGGTGAGAGGTGGACCCCTCATCTTGGGGGATAGCTTTGTTAGCCTGTTATTTCCCATACACGTTTAGAGAGGGTAGAAAGTAGTATTGGAGTGACAAGATTCTATTCTGAAACACAGCTACATACAGTTGCAGTTTGCTCTGAGGAACAGTAAATCTAAGTAATTTTGAGCAAAGAAAACTTTTTTTGTCTGGGCTTATGTGAGAAGGTAGCCTCCTTCTAGCCTTGTTACCCCCACTTTTGGCCTGTTTGTGAGTGTATGTCAGGGTGTTTGTCACTGTTTTCACTGTCTCACTGGGATCCTGATAGCCAGGCCTCAGTGCTCATAGTGAAGACACCATGTTTTCAGTATGGTTGTTATGTGTCACTGGGATCCTGCTAGTCAGGACCCCAGTGCTCATAGGTTTGTGGCCTATATGTATGTGTCACTAGGACCCTGTCACACAGGGCCCCAGTGCTCATAGGTGTGCATGTATATGTTCCCTGTGTGGTGCCTAACTGTCTCACTGAGGCTCTGCTAACCAGAACCTCAGTGGTTATGCTCTCTCATTACTTTCAAATTGTCACTAACAGGCTAGTGACCAATTTTACCAATTTACATTGGCTTACTGGAACACCCTTATAATTCCCTAGTATATGGTACTGAAGTACCCAGGGTATTGGGGTTCCAGGAGATCCCTATGGGCTGCAGCATTTCTTTTGCCACCCATAGGGAGCTCTGACAATTCTTACACAGGCCTGCCACTGCAGCCTGAGTGAAATAACGTCCACGTTATTTCACAGCCATTTTACACTGCACTTAAGTAACTTATAAGTCACCTATATGTCTAACCTTTACCTGGTAAAGGTTAGGTGCAAAGTTACTTAGTGTGAGGGCACCCTGGCACTAGCCAAGGTGACCCCACATTGTTCAGAGCCAATTCACTGAACTTTGTGAGTGCGGGGACACCATTACACGCGTGCACTACATATAGGTCACTACCTATATGTAGCTTCACCATGGTAACTCCGAATATGGCCATGTAACATGTCTATGATCATGGAATTGCCCCCTCTATGCCATCCTGGCATTGTTGGTACAATTCCATGATCCCAGTGGTCTGTAGCACAGACCCTGGTACTGCCAGACTGCCCTTCCTGGGGTTTCACTGCAGCTGCTGCTGCTGCCAACCCCTCAGACAGGCAGCTGCCCTCCTGGGGTCCAGCCAGGCCTGGCCCAGGATGGCAGAACAAAGAACTTCCTCTGAGAGAGGGTGTGACACCCTCTCCCTTTGGAAAATGGTGTGAAGGCAGGGGAGGAGTAGCCTCCCCCAGCCTCTGGAAATGCTTTGTTGGGCACAGATGTGCCCAATTCTGCATAAGCCAGTCTACACCGGTTCAGGGACCCCTTAGCCCCTGCTCTGGCGCGAAACTGGACAAAGGAAAGGGGAGTGACCACTCCCCTGACCTGCACCTCCCCTGGGAGGTGTCCAGAGCTCCTCCAGTGTGCTCCAGACCTCTGCCATCTTGGAAACAGAGGTGCTGCTGGCACACTGGACTGCTCTGAGTGGCCAGTGCCACCAGGTGACGTCAGAGACTCCTTGTGATAGGCTCCTTCAGGTGTTAGTAGCCTTTCCTCTCTCCTAGGTAGCCAAACCCTCTTTTCTGGCTATTTAGGGTCTCTGTCTCTGGGGAAACTTCAGATAACGAATGCATGAGCTCAGCCGAGTTCCTCTGCATCTCTCTCTTCACCTTCTGATAAGGAAACGACCGCTGACCGCGCTGGAAGCCTGCAAACCTGCAACATAGTAGCAAAGACGACTACTGCAACTCTGTAACGCTGATCCTGCCGCCTTCTCGACTGTTTTCCTGCTTGTGCATGCTGTGGGGGTAGTCTGCCTCCTCTCTGCACCAGAAGCTCCGAAGAAATCTCCCGTGGGTCGACGGAATCTTCCCCCTGCAACCGCAGGCACCAAAAAGCTGCATTTCCGGTCCCTTGGGTCTCCTCTCAGCACGACGAGCGAGGTCCCTCGAATCCAGCGACTCTGTCCAAGTGACCCCCACAGTCCAGTGACTCTTCAGTCCAAGTTTGGTGGAGGTAAGTCCTTGCCTCACCTCGCTGGGCTGCATTGCTGGGAACCGCGACTTTGCAAGCTACTCCGGCCCCTGTGCACTTCCGGCGGAAATCCTTCGTGCACAGCCAAGCCTGGGTCCACGGCACTCTAACCTGCATTGCACGACTTTCTAAGTTGGTCTCCGGCGACGTGGGACTCCTTTGTGCAACTTCGGCGAGCACCGTTTCACGCATCCTCGTAGTGCCTGTTTCTGGCACTTCTCCGGGTGCTACCTGCATCAGTGAGGGCTCTTTGTCTTGCTCGACGTCCCCTCTCTCTTCAGGTCCAATTTGCGACCTTCTGGTCCCTCCTGGGCCCCAGCAGCGTCCAAAAACGCCAAACGCACGATTTGCGTGTAGCAAGGCTTGTTGGCGTCCATCCGGCGGGAAAACACTTCTGCACGACTCTCCAAGGCGTGGGGGATCCATCCTCCAAAGGGGAAGTCCCTAGCCCTTGTCGTTCCTGCAGTATTCACAGTTCTTCAGCCTAGTAAGAGCTTCTTTGCACCAACCGCTGGCATTTCTTGGGCATCTGCCCATCTCCGAGCTGCTTGTGACTTTTGGACTTGGTCCCCTTGTTCCACAGGTACCCTCAGTCAGGAATCCATCGTTGTTGCATTGCTGATTTGTGTTTTCCTTGCATTCTCCCTCTAACACGACTATTTTGTCCTTAGGGGAACTTTAGTGCACTTTGCACTCACTTTTCAGGGTCTTGGGGAGGGTTATTTTGCTAACTCTCACTATTTTCTAATAGTCCCAGCGACCCTCTACAAGGTCACATAGGTTTGGGGTCCATTCGTGGTTCGCATTCCACTTTTGGAGTATATGGTTTGTGTTGCCCCTATCCCTATGTTTCCCCATTGCATCCTATTGTAACTATACCTTGTTTGCACTGTTTTCTAAGACTATACTGCATATTTTTGCTATTGTGTATATATATCTTGTGTATATTTCCTATCCTCTCACTGAGGGTACACTCTAAGATACTTTGGCATATTGTCATAAAAATAAAGTACCTTTATTTTTAGTATAACTGTGTATTGTGTTTTCTTATGATATTGTGCATATGACACTAGGTGGTACTGTAGTAGCTTCACACGTCTCCTAGTTCAGCCTAAGCTGCTCTGCTAAGCTACCATTATCTATCAGCCTAAGCTGCTAGACACCCTATACACTAATAAGGGATAACTGGGCCTGGTGCAAGGTGCAAGTACCCCTTGGTACTCACTACAAGCCAGTCCAGCCTCCTACAGCTTAGTAACAAGAAACATTGCCTGGAAGTCTAACCAAGCAGATACAGCAAACAATTGTTTAAAGTGTCATCTGAACAAGACGTCCCTAGATCACAAATACTAAACAAGCAGATTCTCCGATTCGTACAGGGTAAAGAGCCTAAAGGAGACTACAGAACTGCTCTGGCCATTTACTTTGAGAGTTAAGTGGTGGGGCGTCTCATTGCAATAGTGATGTTGGAGGTCAGGTAAATTCCATTTTGCTGATCACATTTGTTAAACTGCACATGCACAGAACTGGTGGATCCAGGTTTTAGATAACGTTTTTTTATTTCCTTGGCATAGCATATTGAGGATCACTAGTGCAGAATGTTACTAAATAATACCATGACAGGCAAACATGGTTGAAAGTCATTTAAAACAGAGGGTTATGTTCATATGTTGATAGGATATTGGTTTCAATTCTTTAAATAAACAGAATGTTTCACTCCTAACCTATCAGAGCTGTACAGAACATTATTGGAGCTGACTGAGTGACAGAAAATCTGTGCTTACCCTGACAATTAACCAGGGATGTGGCATCTTGTTTGGGGTCAAGGGCAACAAGTTTTTATGTTTACTTTGTCCTTTGGACAAGTAGGCCCAACCCTCTGCAGCACAAACCCTTTGGCTGCCTGTTTTCAGAGAGTGGAACTCTCTGCAGTTGAGGTAATGTGTTTCCAAAAGATAATGCTGTTCGAACTTGTATTTATGGTTCATTATTTGAAATCCTTCATTATTAGGGTGAGTGCTGTAAATAAATGTTTTAAGGTCACACTTCACTACTGATGTTGGTTCCAGTACAAAAAAAAAACGTGTATACACGTTTGAAAAGTTTGAGCTATGAGGCTAAGTATAATGCTCCCAGAATGCTCTCTGATTACATGCAAATGAAGTGTCATTTAGTAAAATGTGTTGGTGCATGCTAGTATTTCCCAAAAATATTTCTAATGGAAAATCAGTGTAACCATTTTCAACACGATTATGGCAAGCATGAAAATAAACAAACACTGACAAAGCCAACTGATCTGACATATTTTTATAAGTCTTTTAGTTTCATCAATGCATGTCTTGTTTTGACATGGCTTTTGTAACACTTTATTGTTGTGTGAGCTATCAGGCCCTCAACACTGTAACAAACACTGGCAAAAAAAAAAAAACGTTTTTGAACTCTAAAAGCACACGTTGCCACCAGTGGCATAACAAAGGCCCCGCAGCCGCCCTCCTGGGGGCCCCTTCAGCACAGCACCTGGCCTGAGTGAGTCTGGAGAGGGGGCTCCTCCATGTTCTTTGCAAAGGGGCACCCTCCAGTTTCGTTACGTCAATGATTGCCACTGTAGTTCCTGACACTGAACAAAACTACTTTGTGTGCCAATATGCTCCTTGTGGAAGAGCAGAATGCGATCGCTCACAGTAAAGCCAGCCGAAAGAGAGAGAAATAGAAGTTTAATAAAAACAAAATGTTTTGTTAACACCAGACCTAATTAGGGACCAAGACCCACATGTAGGTAGCTTTTTGCATGTCGCAAACAGCGACTTTCGCTGTTTGCGGCGTGCAAAAAGCACATTGCGATGCACAAACCCAGTTTTGCCATTCGGTAACCTGGTTACCAAATCGCAAAACGGGTTTGCGACTCGCAATTAGGAAGGGGTGTTCCCTTCCTAATTGCGACTCGCAGTGCAATGTAGGATTGTTTTGTGACCGCGAACGCGGGCGCAAACCAATCGCAGTTTTCACCCATTTCAAATGTGTGCTAACACTTTCGCTAAAGGGAAGGGGTCCCATGGGACCCCTTCCCCATTGTGAATGTCACTGTAAACATTTTTTCAGAGCAGGCAGTGGTCCTGCGGAACACTGCCTGCTCTGAAAAAATGAAACAAAAACGTTTAATTTTTCGTTTTTGTAATGCATCTCGTTTTCCTTTAAGGAAAACGGACTGCATTACAAAAATAAAATAAAAAAACATCTTTATTAAAAAGCAGTCACAGACATGGTGGTCTGCTGTCTCCAGCAGGCCACCATCCCTGTGAGGGCCGCCATTCGCAAGGGGGTCGCAAATTGCGACCCACCTCATGATTATTCATGAGGTGGGCATTTGCGAAGCCCTTGCGAATCACAGATGGTGCCATCCTACATTCGGATTTGCGACTCGCAAATTGCGAGTCTCTCTGACTCGTAATTTGCGGGTCGCAAATCTGAACCTACTGACATGTGGCCCCAAATTCTTAAAGAAAGTCACAAAAGTGCACCCATGGTATATGTCGTACCCCTATAAAATATTTGTGAACTGTATTTTAGCATGGGTAAATACGATGTGTAGATTTGCTCATGTGAAAATCTATTGAGCATTTGCAAGTTCATTTTCCCTCCAGCCACTTTCTTCCCAACCCTGGAAGAAGTTCTAATTCTGCCATTGTCAGGAGTAAATGTCCAACCTTTCTTATTATGGGAAAATATTAGAGAGAAGCTGGTGAAAATCTTAAAAACATGCAGGTTAGTAGGTTTGCAGACTCAAAGGCATTTCAGCCCTGGAACTATTGCTTACTGCTTCCTCCAGCCCCAGTATGCAGATCTGCAGAAAGGTGGAAAAATAAGGAAATTGCTACAGTAGGGATTGAAACTGCAAGTATTCAAGCCCTACTAAGGTAGTAGCCCTGGCATAATCAGAGAGGCTATTATCAGAGCTCTTACATAATGAGATTGCTGCCATAATTTGTCGCCACACTACATGGCACCAAAGGGACAAGTAGATCTTTTTACAGGACAAGTAGATTTGAGAAGCAACCTGTCCCCTGGACAAGTAGATATTTTAATAAATTCCACACCCCTGAATTAACTCTAATGTTTAAACCAATAAGGACTTGTGAGTTGAAGAAACACTGAAGCTGGTGAACTGTTTCCTGCATGGGACCTTTTAATTAATAAAGGTACCTTTAATGTATACAATTATACACAAAGATAAGACATTGTGCACTAGCTGAAACTCCATTTTAGTCTCATCCTTAACTCGGTCAATTAAAGCTTGATGAACGGATATAGTAACAGAGTTGGTCCTGAATGTACTAAACACATTACTGTGCAATATGACTAATAAAGTGGAGAGCAGAATGTATCTTTGAGCCACGGCATGGGGAGCGCTACAACACATGGACCTATACAGACTTTGCTAATGGAGGATCGGTTGGATTCAATGTGTCTCTGGAAGCAATGAAAATGTTATGGGCCGACAACTCCAGTGACAATGGTTGTGGAACTCCAAGTGCATTTCATAAGTCTGTCTCCAGTATAGGCTATTCTTGTTAATCTTTTTCACTTGTTAGGCCGGTATTGACACATATCATGGCTTGTTGGCTCAAGGACCCATATTTTTGTTGTACAATCAACAGCTATGAAGACATGGATTGCTACTGCAATGTTCAAGCTGGAAGCTTTTAGGGTTTGTGAGAAGGCTGCACACGTGCAGAAGAGCTTTTGACAGAGGTCTGTATGGCCCCTGTCCAATGAGGGAAGGGGCTAGTAAATCTATGAGGGGTATTGTGTAACTAGTGATTTCTTCTGTGCTAGAATTAATTAATGTATGCACGGCCAGCAAACAGATTTTTACTCAAAATAAACAAATAATTTCACAACAGACTTTAGCCTGGTGATCCCAGATCCCATAGCCTGTCCTGTATTCACTCACAGCAGGGACCTGACAGCCACATTTAAAAGGGGAGGGAGAGGTCTTTGCTCCACCAATAATAGGAGCAGGGTTAATGTCAATGAAATGCATCTGCCACTTGTCTTCACTGAAAATGAAAAGAGGACATAGACATACTACAATTCTCAAGCTTTGTTTCAGGATAGCCAAATCCTGATACAGGAAATTAATATGGAAGCACCAGTTAAGAGGCAGTCACTTGTCTTTAATAATTAGACTTTCCAGTATTCACTTTCCACTTGTTGTGAATTCTGGTGGATTTTGTTCAGTGTCTTCCAAAACTGTAAAAATCAGTGATTATCTGTGTTTACTGCTCTTTTTCGCTCTGTAAAAAATCATGGGGGTTGTGTTTTTTTACCAGAGCATATAAAGAATTTAGCTTTCATTTTCTTCCTTCCCTCATTAATTCCTATTATTAATTATTACTTCTTTCCTGCTCCTTATTCCCTTGTCAGCACATTTTTTATTGTTGCTTTCCCAAGTAACTTTCCATTATTTCTCTCATGTTCCCGCCTGTTTCTTTTCCCAGTACTCAAACTCCTCCTTGCCGTTATCCAGGCCTACCCTACATTCAGGATGTACATGGATGGGGGTATTTGCACTCATTAGCAGAGAAAAATGTTAATCGTGAAAATGTAACATACCTTCCTGCTGCTCTATTCTTCAGACAAACGATAAAGATAAAGACTGATGTTAAAAATAAATAAATATATATATATATATATATATATATATATATATATATATATATATATATATATATTTTTTTTTTTTTTTTTTTTTTTTTTTTGGGGTGCTCGGTGCTATGGTATTGCTACCCAGTGCCACTCTGCTCATCCAGGTATATTTGGCTCTAAATGTTCACAAGGGAGGGGCTTGCTATAGAATTAATAGGCAGACTGATAGTTATACAGACTTTGGTGATAGCAAACTCTGCTGGGCAGGATGCCTAGGATGTTTTCCTGTAGTATGAAGCTCACTGTACACTGTTACACCGTGGCTAAGGAATTTTGTGCTTATTTGAAAGCCAGTGGAAGGACTGTTATGAAATGAGTTTTACCAAGCAATGTGGACCTTTCTTTAGCTGAAAGCAGTGCAGGGACTATGCTCCTTCTAGGTATGTGCAAGAGTTGCCCATGGCACTATACCTTAGCTTTCTATGCAGCGATCACCGTTTTAGAGCATTTTATGTTTTGGGAAAAAGAATAAGCACAGATAAACATGATTCCATTAAGTACATCACTAATTTGTACTAGTGATTTCGTCAAGTCCTAGCTCTTCTTTCAGCACAATAGATTCCAGGCATCATTTTGACATGGTCACAACAGGGATGAACTAGATGATCCTGGGTCGGTGTCACAAGCATGCTGTTATCCAATATGCAAGATCAGAACAGGTCCGTGCCCCTATTTCTGCTCAAATTGTGCTGTGTGCAGTGCTTACATGGAGAAACAGAGCAGCTTAAAAACAAGAAAAGACAATAATGTCCTTCTGTAGAAAGACATACAGCTTCTCTGGGAGGTTTTTTCAGACCAGTACTATGTAAATCTCAGAACAGCAATGTTAGGTGATGCATCTTATATAAGGATACTCATTTTATAGGCGTCTTATGCACAATGATCTTTGTTGCCACAATCTTGATACCTGAGCTTTCAGAAATCAAAGCTCCATTGAGCTCTCGATTAAGGAGGATGACATCATGGAGGTGCCTCTTCCTTCCCCTGGAGTGAGAACCTGCTCATGATGTTCAGCTGTCACTCTGCTGGCAGCAATGTGCAAGGAATAGTGAGCTGAATCCTTATGAGGTGAGCATGCTCCCAAAGTGGGAGTGTAAGTAGGTCCAGGAAGCCCTGTGACCTTGCAGATGATCGAAAAGGCACGTTTATATGCTTACCAGGGCCCAAAAAGGTCATTGCGGAAGCATCCATCACAGAAAAGTACTTATAGGTAGACACTACACTTCTATTGATTTGATCACAGAAGGCACAGAAGCAGTAAAAATGCAATAGAAGCTGGTGTTCCTGTTTCTACTAAAAACAGATATTTCCTTTAATTTCAACCCATCTCCGATTTGGGTTACTCAGTTCTGCAAAGAACTTTCAGGTGTCCCTTTTCTGATGGTGTACTGGAGAGAGATTACATTTTAAGGTATGGGAAAAGTGGGCAATTGTCCAGGGCCCCCATCTTACAAGGTAAAGTAAAAACACACCTTTTTCTAAGTTGACAGTTGACCATGCGTAACAAAAAAAACTTAGAGACAGATTTACCAAGGGTTTGAGCCAAGCGAGGGTCACACAAAGTGACAAAAAATAATGCAAATGCTTTTGAATTGTAATTTCTTCCCAGTGCAAAAATTTATTTTAAGTTGGAAAGATGCCCTTTACATTATTTTGCATCAGTTTGCACTAAGGGGGTTTTTCTTGGGTGCTCGGGTGGATTAGCACGAGCTAGGATAGCTAGACTGGTCTTTTCGCAAGAAAAATGCCTTCTTGAAGCAGGCTCTAATATGAAAAAATGTTTTAATTTCTCCAAACATTGCATATCATGCATGTGTTCTGCACGGTACAGCACATCATGTAATGTGTAAGAATAGTTCTACGCATACGATTTCTACTGGAAGCAGATGTTTCCAGTACAAATCCTATGCTTGACAGCAAGCACGCATCTCTGCATCAAGATGCAAAGGTTCTGTGTCGTACTAGGCAGCCTAGCACAGAGGTACTGAGCAGCAGCTGGACAGTTTTTATTGATAAATATGGCTCTGCAGTGCTCTTCTGCAATGATTCACCGCAACCTTGATTGCTGTGCTATGCTGGGTAAAAAAGAAATCAAATAAAATCTGCACCTTAGTGTGGATGCCTGGCTCGCCCAGCCACAACCGTAGCACACACAGGCAGTTGTGGCAATTTAATTTAAAAAAAAATCTTTCTGTGTCATTTCTCCCTCTCTTTACTTCACCTAACCTCTTCTACCTCAACTTTCTCTGTTAACCTTTCTATGTACCTTCATTCTCTCTCTATACCAGCTTTCTTTAAGTCATCTTTGTCTACTTAACCTCCCTCATTATACAAAATATACCTCAGTCACCTTCATCGACCCTCTATCTCTCTTTCATTACCTTGCCCTTCTCTGTCACTCATTCTGCCTACATCTTTGTCAGTCACTCTTGATCCCTTCTCTCTGCCTCAACTCTCTCTATACGTCAACCATTTCCCTGTACCCCATTTCTCTTTTACCATCTGGTCTCCCTGTATCTCTCCTCCATCTACTTCACTTCTGACACAACCTCACCTTCTATCTCTCTCTCCATGTCTCTATCAGCTGCCCTAATTCTGAACACTTTCTCTACCTCAACACCCCCCTCACCTCTGTATCACATTTTACTTTTTACCTCACATCTCCCTCAGTGGCTCACTTCAACCTCATCACTCTCCCTCACTACCTTACCTCTCCATTTATTTTATCATTAGTTTACTACCTCACCTCCCCACCTTTTCTTTCTCCCATTCTACCTCTGTTCCCGTCCCTTCATCCTCTAAACATCACACTCATTTCTGACTACCTTTCTCTACTTTGCATCTCTTTGTTTTCCTGAAGTCTCTGTCTAACTATTGCTGCCTATACCTCTCTCTAATTCACCTTTGTTTCTAAGTCCCCTCCTTCATCCACTTCACTGCTTGGAGTACTGAGCTCCTCTACCTCTCTCTGCATTTCCTTCTCTCTACCTATGTGTCTCTATCCAACATAGCAGTTACTTCTCTACCTCTCTTTCTCAAAATACATATTTCTTTTTCTACCTCTGTATCTTTCCTTCTGGCTACCTCACCTTTCTCCATTTCGCTTCTCTCCCTAACTCACATATAATTCTACATCATCTATTCTACCCCCTTCTCCCTTTAATTTATACCACTCACTATACTGTTCTCTTTACGTCTCTGTCCACCTCCTTTATCCATCTAATTGCTCTTACTTAGCAATGTCACAGGTAACTGACTGGTCCGAAAAGTGCACACACATATAAAAGATAAACGTGATAAAGCAGGGCAGGAGAAATTAGGAACACGCTGTGGAATTTTGACCAATGAAATGTTGACAATCCTCAGAGCAGCACTTATATTTTCACGGTTGCAGCAAGAACGCCATTAGAGAAGGGTGTTATATTTATGATTACAAATATTCAGCTCCAAAAGCTACAATTTAATGAGCTATGTGCATATCTTATTTTGATATTATTCACTAGTCCACAAAACATTCAATAAGTTACCCTTAAAACATTTTTCCAACAATGGGAATAACAAGTTGGTTAGACAGTGAATTCTACACAAAATATTGTTGTAAGTAAAGTAAAAAAATGGCTTTATCATGGCTTGTTCAATTTTTTTTTGGTTCTATCTGCCTAGCTGACACCTGGCAGCTTGAGCTTTCAGCTATTTTTGTGTGCATCCATTTCTGATGGTTTAACATATATAGAAAATAAAGTAGCCACTGTTACACATTATAAGGATACTGCAAGTCACAGAGAAGTCCCGTGACCAAATAGAGGAACAGGCCCATAGACTGAGTTCCTTTATAATGTCTTGGAACTCTGAAATGACTTGCAATAAATATCCTTATAATGTATGGCATGGGGACTTTATTCCTTATAATAAATGGTCACAGATCACCCTTCACAGATCCTTGACGAGTTGCTCTTTCGCATGAGAGATTTGTGCAAACATGTAGTGTAAAAGTAGAATTTCTAGCTCAAAGTTAAACACATCAAAAAGCAATTAGATGTTTATTGCACAAAGATATTCGTATCAATTTATGACAAGTCAGATTTAGAAAAAAGTTGTAGTTTAGAAGCGTGCAACAAATAAAAATGTTGCCATAGATATCTCCTTTCTTGCTTATCAATGTTTATCTGGAAAAGCAGTCCAGAAGAAGGAAAAGCCAGGTTTTGTTTTCATGTTTTAAACTGCAGCCTTTTCCCTTTGCTTCTGGCTCTAGGAGCAGCTAGTGTGACACTGGAACTTAACTGTAATAAGTTATTACACTTGAACAGCTACATCATGTATTACAGGCAACTAGAGATGTCACAAGATGCCACTAATAAGGAAATTAGAGGCAGGCTTTTATACAGGGATTATATGCTCCAGTTCACTATAATTTAACATTATTTACCATCATGAGGACTTAAAAGTGCCGAAATGGGGTAATCAATTTAAAGTTCTTCCAAACATGCCTCACATATTCTTAAGATGTTACTGATGAATAGCTTATTCAGAATTGTGATAAATACTACATAGTTACTCAGAAATGTGGTCAAAGAATAATCCAGAGTCAAATATTTAATAATTTAATAAATACATTTCAAAGCCAGACAAACAGGCCATCTTAACATAGATACATCACAACTATTGGCGTTCCCTCGTTTATGTTATGCATTTCATTTTAGTAAACACAAGAATGCCAGAATAATCATCCAACAGAATTTTGGTTAACGTTTTTGATTTAACTGTATTAATAAACCTCCAATAAGATTCCATAAAGCTCATGTGTTTTCTGAAATCTAATTTGGTTTTGAGAAACATTTTCCCCTTAATAGACAACTTGGGAAAAGGTGTTTCTTTTGTAGCTCTGTATCTGTCTGTTAATGTTGTCTTGATGGGAGGCGCCCTCCCATTTGCAACCACACAAAAGATACATAGTAGTCGGTCATCCTCTGCGCTCCCCCTCTGTGCCGCATGGCGCACACAGAATCAAGGCATCTAAAAGCTTCATCAGCAAACTATTTAACTTCAACTTCCTTTACATAAAATATTTCTACTGAAACTGAATATTTACATTTCAGACAAACATAAACTAACACCTAATTTAAGAGTAAATCTGCCCTTCTGTAGCCAAAACTAAAAAGCCATTATAATTGCGCCTGAAGTGGATCAAAACACTTGAATCTTCTTGAAGTAACTTTACCATTTGAAAGCAAGAGCTTGCCAGGAGCACTTGTATGGACTGTGAAAAAAGCCAGTGCAAAGTAGTCTTGAAGCACTGCACTGATCACCAGAAACATGCTTACATAATTTACAGCCTCCTTGGAATGTCTGTGTCAAATCTGCCCATTGAAATCACGGTCAGCTTGAAATCCATGAGGGACGCCAAGCCCTCTGGTCAAAACAGTCTGAAGATTCTGCCAGTCAATGGGTTGGTCAATATTAGAAGATCTTTAGCAAACTCTTGAAACAACCAGTGGACAAGAATCGGAGGAGGGCACCTGTTGGTAGCAAACATCTTCATGGCACAAAAATACAGATTGGGACTTTCTCTTTATTGGGAGAGTCTTTACTTCCAAAGGCCAGGCTAGAGTCGAAAACAAATAACGTGTACCAAAAAGGAAAAAAAGGTACTTTCAGAAGAAGGTAAACTAGAAGAAATCCCTAAAAAATTAAACAGACTGATTTGGAGAAGAAAAAAACATTAAACCTATGGAGTTGAGATCTTCACCTCTGGTGGCATATCCACCCTATTTAAAGTCACATGATGGGCAATATCCATGCGGTGAAAAAGCAATTGATTCCTCAGCTTCACCATGCTGGAAGTTAACACCAATAGAAACGGTGGCGTAGTAACTGCATGATAATGAGTAGATGGACTGTCACCATGCGAGATACACATCCCTTTGTGAAAGAGGACCGCAGAAAAGGTGGCAGACGTCCACAGAAAGGTGAATATGTTGCGCCTAACACTATAAAATAAACCAGTCGTGTTGGAAAAAAATGTAGGAGTACTCGGAATATATCCCTATTTTATGGATACATTGTACTGCTCAAATTTACTGGTGGAAATGCTGTCTACAGTGACCAAGAATGAATTTTCGACCACAGAGGTTTTCTCCTCAGAATGGCTCTTCTGATGGCAGGGAAATGTGTTCCTGTTAGACTATATCATCACAAAGCAGCATGTTTTGATCTGCCACTTCAATGGTAGAGGTAATTCCTCCAACATGTATGACGGATAATCAAAGAACCAAACTATTATCCAAGCCCTCATTGTCAACAGTTCAATACAAACTGTTGACACTAAGGGGAAATAATAAGTAAAACATATTTGTACAAGTATCAAAATCTATCACCAGAAATTGGAAGTGCTGAAAAGAGTAACTTTTGGCCCACGCTAGGGAAATTTTTACATGGTCTGATGTTCCCTACACCAGTAAACCACTGGTACTTTCTGTGCTCATAAAAGAGTCAAATGCGAGCAACACAATGTTAAATCTAAGACCTTACACTCTACCTAAAAAATCATCAGTTAGCACTCCCAACTAGAGCATTTTTTATTTCCAAGCATTATCATTTAAATTTTCTCAGTATGATTTTATTTGTTTCTTCAACTGTCTTCAATTGCACATGTTGTTCCTTTCATGCTCCATCTTCCTTTGCACAGTTCAACTTAAGCTTGGCTAAACTAATACACAGTGAACTTGGTGGTTGATTGCTGTTGGTGAACAGCCTAGGCTAAGTGTCATGGGAGCGAAGCACAGTGCATACAGCCTCAATCCTCTCCCGCCGTGACTTCATCACACACCACACTGCAGGGAGGGGGGAATTATTTGCATCTGTATACTGTTGTGGGGGTTTTGCATTCCTGACGCATTTTTGCTATTCTTGTCCTGTCGTTTGTCTTGTGAGCTACGTGGTGAATGCACCTGCTTTGCTTGTTTCTGTGCTAGTTGAGCTTATTTTCCTTCACAAAATATGCAAAATACCTTTTCTGGCAGGCGTCATCAAGCTAATGTGAGTATTGCCTGCTTCTGTGTGTTTATGCAGAATTTTTAATTGTACTGTGGTTTGTGGTGAATAAGGAAGCATGTTACGTTATCGCTTCGCGCATTTCCTGGTTCTGAGGTTATATGGTTAAGTACAGCACCTTGTAAAAAGCTTCACAAGTTCCACTGGCCTCTATAAATGATTTATAAGCGCACAACCGATATCTATTCTTTACACGGTTACAGAACGCTGCCTTCCACTAGACGTGTAGCTTGTTTCCGTCAGCAATATCGGAGGGAAAAACAGGTGAAAACCTGGAACAAAAGCGCTGCTAACTTGGATGCCTGCCAGAGTGTAAAATACCTGCTTCCAGGTTACAAAAGTCACTCACTGTACCTTGCCAAAAGAAACTGCCTTAACATTTCCGGCGTACCTACCTAACTTCATTTAAGAATTCCTACATTTATCAGAATAACAGGATACCACGTTACACAATTAGGCAGAAATAATCAACACAGTACTGGCAGGATGGAATGCCGCAACAATAGACTGGCCTTTGACACTGTACAAGATTGTAGATAAATGGGCAAGACATTTACAGTGCGAAATAATATTGGACCACTAAAGAAATGTTAGAGTACTACAATTAATGTGGAACTTCAAAGAACAGATTTCTAAATTATTATTACTATTTTGAGGTTCAGATCGTACAAACTGCTTAAGCTGGTGATGCTGGCTTCCAGTAGCGAGTTAGTGGGAGTCCACAGAAGTCTAAAATGTAAAACAACTGCTGCTATAGTATGCAAGTCATCCCACCCCACAGACTGATCCCAATCCACAACATAATTTATCAGTAAATGTAGGTTTTCACACACCAATGACTTGCGCAGTTGCTTTGGGCCAATGTCGATCCTACACCATACCATAAATATTAGTTCCACTGGGACAATCTTCATGGCCCCAGAGAAGGAAATTGATCAAACTGAAAGGGGTATTTTGCCACAATCATTCGGATAGCCGAGCAAATGGAAATAGGCGTTCTATCAAGGAAATCTCATTCTCCCAGTCTCTTGCACATCTGACTCTAACAGCTGCTTTCAACCCATACAGAGGTACTAATCGCCAACATCACTGGCATAGACAGGGACACTTCCTCCTTTTCTAGGGGTCTTAATTCACCCCAATCTAGGAATGCAAAATAGAAACCACTGAGACAAAATACGATTGAGAGCAGGTGTGAGGGAATAACCCTACCATGTCCAGATGAGACATACCAGTTTGGGTGGGCCAACTTTTACTGCCCGTCTAGGAGTCTCATGTCAGAGATCTGTAAATATAGGCTTGACAGTAAGTTCCATGACAGGAAGGAAACGGGTCCTTCAATGCTCTATCGTGAAAAAAGAAAAGTACATGTGTTTTGCCTCGATCACAATATTCCATTAATGTTTACATTTTTATTTTCAGTGTCTTTTAATTTTAGTGTACACATTACAGCAACAGGAAATTACTGCCTCCTTGCTCGCATATAAAAGAAGAAAGAAAACAAAGACGGGCTCCAACAACCCACCGGTCTTTACTCCCACCTCTCTAGCCATCTTCTGCTATTTAATGATTTGTCTCTCTTGCTCAGGATTTTCCTCCATCTATCATTTCCAGTATGGTTTGATGATCAATGCTTAACAGAATTCTGCTTATTGCCAACAGAACCCTCTTCGATGATTATGTACAATTCGCATTTGATTTGTGCAGTTCAGCCTTCCAAAGTTTCTGTGTATCTCACTAGTAGTCCCCAGGGACAAGGAGGCAGAGCTACAATATCTCAAATACCCTGAGGGGCCCCAAGATGAACCTATTCTGGGAAAATATACTGAATGCAGTCCAGGAGGTCTTTGCCACCCAAACAGCAAGGTATCCAGAGGTACTGGATTTGGGAACTGGATTTGGGAATCCCATCAGAAGAAATATTTCTTATATGTGCGAGAAAGGTAAGCTTATATGGCAGCAGCAAAACTAGACCCACTAGCATCGTGGGGAAAGGCAACATTACCAACTGAGGATGTATAATGGGGAAGTACATGGTCACTCTTGGTGCTTTAGAAACTGACATGTATCATTAAGGAGCGGCTAATGACATTTGAAAATGGTGAGATGAATCAACAGAAGCAGGTCTTGTGGTTCACGGACGGATAATGGAAATAATTTAATAATAATCCTGTACCCCCGCCAAATTAGGGTAACTACACTTTCAAATGTTACTAGCCTGCCGTGGAGCGCCTATCAATAAATAACAGCCCTCCCCGGTAGAGCTTGCACTCCAAAGTGTTACTGTGACATCAGGCGGCTACAACAAGCCTCCTCTGCTGAGTATGTGATATGCCCATGCTACCTCACTCACATCACATTTCCACTCTTGCCCTTGTCAGCCTAGTGCAAAAGGAGTCTGTAGAACTTGGCATCGTTCGGATGCGATCAGCATGCAGAGATGCCACCATTTCTGTTGCTCTCGGCATGCAACAGATTGCACCAAATGTTGCATAGTTTTTTTTAAATACTTTTTCCGGGGAGGTTAACCCCTGGCATCATATGTTGCACGTTTCTGAACTGCCTCTATGGTTGAACAGCCGGAGGGCTCTCAGAGGTGCTACGCTTTGGGTTCCCCACTCGTCATGTCGTACCGCCACCTCGAGATCTTTGTGATGGACGGGGAAGAAGCTTCGAAAGGGGAACAAACAATACAGGGGTGATTCTGAAAGGAACAGAGCCCACTTAAACTAGCACTCCAGCAGAAGAGTCCCAAACATTGTAAAACCTCACCAAGTTAGCACAACAATGATAATAAGGCAGGAGGCTTAGGTAAAACAAATCTGAGGGCAACGAAGGATAAAGCTTCTCAGTGAATGTTAACACGTTATCATTGAGAGACCGCCATTTCACTTGAGGGAGTGCCATTTCAATCTCTTGATAAGAAAGGGGGCAGGGCGCATCACAGGTCTAGGCGCACTTTCTTCATCGCTATCATGGAGATGTGGAGGTACATTTATGTGAAAAACTGGAATTTAGGTTCAAAAGATAAATACATCTCACAAGCTGCAGCTTTAATGCTGAAAACACAAACGTAAACAATCACTCACCATACAGAAGAAAGGACCTTCAAAAGTAACTGTACACCCAGCAGTTTATGACACCAGTTTAAGTGCACCCAGCAGTTTATAGCGCCAGCTAACATACTGCGACCTCACAACGAAAGGACCAATCATTAACTTTAAATAAATAAAAACAAAAGTACTGCCCAACGTCCATTCTTCCGGTTGGAACGCACTCCACTGTTCTCTTCTGAGAAAACCACAGACCCTGAAGTGAAGAGCCAACAAACCAAACCAATCCTGGAGCTGCTCTCATGCCGTTTTCAGCATAAGAGTAGCGCCATGACTGGTTAGAGCAGGCCAACACAGAGCTCCTTCCCAGACTCGAAGCATGTGCCTGCAGTCCGCCAGGCTGTTACACAGCTGGTATATTGGTGTGGGCTGAAGTGTTCATTTCTGGCTGGCTGACGAAAGACAACCAGCCAATCTGGCATGCGCATTTTAGGCAACTGATTTCTGCTGCTAATCAGCAGCAGGATGGGCCCTGAGATGAGACACAGTGAGTGCACTTAATTAAAATGATCACGCCCATGCAGCTGCTGCGCTCACAGCAGGCGAGGCCACGCTCCTCCACCCTAACGGAGGAACCGCTGCTGGTATTATTCATGAATAGAAGACATTGTTCATGAAGATCTAGTTTACTTTAAACCAAATAATACCCACTTAAAAAGGGTATTGTATGAATTCAACAACCCTCAACATCCCATCAATAATCCATACCAAAAGCATTCTGGCCTCAGTATTTTACTATGTCATCGTATATTCTACATATGTACTCTGAATATGAACAAAAATTGACATATATGTTTTGAGTTGACACGTGCAAAGGTGTGGTCATAGTATATATTTAATAAAACTGATGCAGTGCTAAGTGCGAAAATGGAGGAACTGTGAAAACACCTACTGATATAAACATTAAATGCTCGTATTGATATAAAAACCAAATACTTTAGAAAAAAGATTTCTGATTTCTATAACAATGTCTGTCTGGTTATTACAAAGGGGGAAACGATTTACCTTGTTAAAACCATTATTGAAAAGACTGCTATGAGTGCAATAAGCAATGTGCCCTCCCCCGAAGTATTTGTTAAAATGTCTTTTAATTAGCCTTTTTTCAGCATAAACAGCACCAATTCCTCGAGCTCCTACTGAATTATAATTTTAACATATGTGATGGAGGAAGGAGGAACGTGTTTTTGTGTGAGTTTCTGTGCGTTAGACCTCTTCCTTAGGCTACGCATTAATATCGCTCTAATTCAATGGCTGTGGATGATAAAACCTAGACTTTTACCACACGGGGTAAAATTCTACTAACATACTCGGGCAGCGCCCACCGCCAGCTTCTCAGGCGCAAGCAATAAGAGAGGTTTGAGCAAATCACTCATTCACTATAGGGCCATCCGAATATTTGGCGTGTTATCTACTCATGTTGTTTTTAATCTGAAACGTATTTATTTATAAGGGAATTTTATTGGGTGCTAAAACTACCATTCCATCAACTGGAGTTCACCATGAAACATTCTTTGTGCATATCAATTATGAAGTGGCATTATTTTTACAGCTCATTTTGATTAAATTAGAGGCCATGCACATTTTCAAAAGAGCTATACATCTTCATTATATTATATAAATATAAAAACCCATTAAACCGGAATCTTCTCTTACACTAATCTGATTTTGCTGGGTTTGGGAATCTGCTTCGTAGTGAACACATCATGTTTTAAGGACACACATGCCTGATTGTAACCCAATTACTGCACTCATTTGTGAAGATTTCCACTGCTGTCAAAGAGTGGCTTTTCAAAAACTGTCAATCCTTTGTCACACTTTATCTTGAAATAAAGTCAACTAAAGGATTCTAATATCTTGCTGAACTCTATGGTCTGTTGAATACTTTTATTTTGACTTAATGACCGTGGAAATCCATGCTGAAGGTTCAATCTTAGCACAGAAAACGAATCCCAATACATACTCAGTAGGAATTCATTGCCAAGGAAACATTTATCTTATGTTCGGTACCAAGGCATTATCATTTAAAGATACAAAATATATTTTTATTTTAACTTCGGCAGCCTATATCTACAAACATTAAGGGTTTCAGAAAGTTCAGGATGCATTTTATCACATTGAATTAGAACTTAATGAAAGTTTTCCTCCAGAGCAAAATGTATGCCCTGGTGGTAATCTCTCTGCCTTATATCTTTTTGTTTACAATGACCTTTAAACCCCTTCCCTGATTATTAAGGTATCATGACACTTAGAATCTACTAAATGTAATGACCTTAGAGCGCCAGGTTCTAGTCTTCTCCTGGGGACTCGAATTCCCACTCAAACGCTTCTTTTGCTGAACTAATGATCGTCGGTTACGCAGCCTTCAGTAAGTTCCCAGTGGTCATTTCAATTTAGGATGCTTGCGTCCCTGAGAGATCTAACAGTATTATTGAATGTGATGGTAAAGCTTAATGACGCCCTTCTTGCAAGTGAAAGGCAACACGAATGATACACGCTAAATGAGCTAATTTCAGGAAAGTCTTGGATAGCTGAAGAGAAAGTTTTCAGAATTTTTACCTAGCATTGTTTATCAGTGGTAGGATAACAGATGACAAGCATGCAATGTGCTCTTCCTATGAAAGTATAAGTTAGGTCTACAAAGTCTAGCTTAGCCAGGAAAGAAACCTTGCAATGTTTAGGCCTTTTGGATCTAAAACCGACTTAGCAACCTAAGACCAATTAAGGCTTTTATGACTGGAGATGAAACAATACATTAGAAATAGCCCCTTCTTTGTTAATATGGAAAGCAGTTTACTAATTATTCCCAGTTCAGCAGCCACAGCTTGCATTTACCACAGCTCCTCCTAACTCCTGATAGAGCCGCGTCTCTGCATTCGAATAACAGATAATACGGGTGCATGTACACTAACAAAACACGCTCCCGGAATTACAGCAGTGGTTGTGAAAACTAGTACCGTATATTAGCAGATTTTCAATTTCATTCACACATCCGTAGGGCCACAAATGCGCCTGGCTGCATCATGGCCTTAAGAGTCCGCATCAGTATGGCACACAAGCTTCTTACGCTCTCGCAAGGCACAAGTGGCCAACAGGCGTTCCTTCAGCATGGGCCTTTGTGATTCCTGGCACTGTTGGCAGTAGAGTACCAACTAAATACAATGGCTCTCTGCCCACTGGATTACAACAAGGTCCTTAGGCACGGTGACAGCTGGAGTATTGTGTGTGAACAATGCATGAGTCATAGCAGCAGCTAGCAAGAATGTCTGAATGACTGCGGTCTACATGAGCACACTTCATCCTTTCATCAGCAGGCTCCCTCAGCTCTCCTCACTATACATTCTTTTTCCGCCTTATATTCCTTTCCTTCCTTTCACTGCCTAATTTAAGTTCATTTTCTTCAACAGCCATCAACTTAGATCATGGGTTAAAACTTTTGAGCGACACCCACGCGCGACCAAAATCAAATACTCAGCCTCAGGAGGGCAGTTACTTGTGCACAAAGTATGCGGCGCTAGAAGTCTGACAGAGTAACTAACGTCAATGGAATCGTGTCTGAAATACTTATTTAATTTAACAAATTTGTGAAAAAATATTATTTAACTTGCATAAAAACTGAGCAGACTTTGATATTATGGAGTTTCTATGGTGGATAAATATTTTTGTACCAATTCTCTTCTCCTTCCCTGTGACTTTGATGGTCCCTTACTATTTAACTTGCCCCTTCTCTGTCTCAATTTGTGAACAAAAGGTAAGGTAATTAGCGCCATTAAAAACACATTCTCAAAATAAGCCCAACTCTTAGAAATACGATTTTACATCATGACTGCTTTTATATATATGGTTAATGCACAGATGTTTCCATTTCTGCCTGAATGAATGTAATGTCTACAACTGCATACCGTGCTCAAAATCTCTTTTTATCATAGTTTTCATATATTTTGCTTTCTCACCTTCCTTTCACTCCATTTCGCAATTAAATCTCTGGGCCTGATTACCATCTTGGCGGACGGGGTTACTCTGTTACAAACTTGACAGATATCCCGCCTGCCGTATAACGATTCCATCATAGAACTATGGAAATCGTAATAAGGCGGACAGAATACCCGTCACCTTTGTACGGAGTATTCCATCCACCAAGATCATAATCAGGCCCTCTGTTTCTATTCACTCCAGCGTTCATAGGCCTTCTCTGGCCTTTTAGTTCTTTGAACACATTAACATTATTTAAAACAGAGGTATTTCTGCCACCTACGAAATATAAACAAAAGAAACGTTTGACTTTTTACAGATAAGCAGCAGACCATGGAGGTGCAAATTTAGATCATTATTGCAAGCAGACGAGCGTGACCAACTTTCCTATGAGGCACACACTGAGTCAAATGAGGCACATCTAATATTTTAAATAGGATTTTTTAATTGTGGATATTCTAAAACATTAAGGCCCTTATTATGACATTGGTGGTAAAAGCCGCTTACCGCCGTGCAGAAGACCGCCACCACACCGCTGCGGCATTCCACCACAGCTATTATGATCCACAGTTCAGAATCCGCTAAAATTCAGACACCCACACAAGTTCGCCGCACCAAAGGTCAGTGATAAACTGGCGAAAACAAAACCTCCACCGTCACGCCAACAGAAATACGCCCACACTATCACGACTCACAAATCCACGCAGTGGTCTTTCAACTGCGGTATTCCATTGGCGGTACACACCGCTGCGCTCAAAATACAGCCACATTGGACAATTCCAAATACACACACCTGATACACATACAAACACCACTCCCACACACCCAATACACTATAAAACACACACCCACAAACCCTTACGACAACAAATCACGACCGAAAGCCAGAGAGAGACACCGCCATCAACAACACTAGCATCCACAGGCACACAACACCATCACCCACATAACTTCCACGCACCTCACACAACACCCCACTACATATCAGCATACTTATCACCCCACACACCACCCCACACATCACCTACACCACCCCATGGCACGGCAAAGACACCCCAGGTTCTCGGAGGAGGAGCTCAGGGTCATGGTGGAGGAAATCGTCCGGGTAGAACCACAGCTATTCGGATCACAGGTGCAGCACACCTCAATTGCAAGGAAGATGGAGCTTTGGCGCAGAATAGTGGACAGGGTCAACGCAGTGGGACAGCACCCAAGAAATCGGGAGGACATCAGGAAGAGGTGGAACGACCTAGGGGGGAAGGTGCATTCCGTGGTCTCCAGACACCACCTGGCGGTTCAGCGGACTGGCGGCAGACCCCCACCTCCTCCCCCACAACTAACAACATGGAAGGAGCAGGTCTTGGCGATTCTGCATCCTGAGGGCCTCGCAGGAGTAGGTGGAGGAATGGACTCTGGTAAGTCACCCTCACCCCCATCACTCCTACTCCTCACAAATGTCCCACTATCACAAACCACACATCCCAACACCAAGCCCTGCATGCAACACCAAAGCATGGATACCCATCCCTGAAGCATGCCCACTGCACATACCCATACACCCCCCTAAACCATCATCACACAAGGTCTCACACAGGAATGCTAGCATTGGGGTACACGGTCACCCACCCATTGCACACCTTGACACACACAGATGCAATAATCATGCCTTTATACCCCTGCAGGACCCCTACTCAACGTCACCGGACAGGAGGGTCCACACATGTCCACACCACCAACAGAAGAGGCCCACACTGATGACAGCACCTCTGTCCAACTGGATCTAGATGACCAGCCCGGCCCATCGGGGACCTCGGGACAGTCGGTTCCCCACACCCAGTCACAGGCCACTACAGAGCTTCCCCCCTCTGGAAACACCAGCACAGCACCCACCCAGCGGGCCCATACCTCAGTCCCCAGGACACGTCAATCAGCAGTGTGTCCACCCCTACAGGGAACCCAGGCTAACCCACCACCCCAACAACAAAAGGGACCTGGGGGCAGTGGTAGTGGGCACACGGTCCAGGGGACGGAGGCCCAGGAACACAGGGGAACTGGGAGGGCTGCTGTGCGACAGGGGGCGGACAGGCCCAGGGAACCGACTCTCCACGAGGCCCTCTCCTCCATCATGGAAGCCTACCACCACTCCCAGGAGACGATGGCAACGGGACTGGCCAAGTTTCAGGAGACCCAGCGCCTGACGGAGGAACAGTATATGGGCTTCAGGGAGGAACTCAGAACCATCAATTCCACCCTGGGCACCATCGTAGGGGTGCTGAAGGAAGTACTCAACACCAGGAGGGACACTGTGGCACTACAAGGGGCCCCTGACACTAGCCTGGACGATGAACTGCCCACCACCTCCGCCGGCGCTAGTGGACAGGAGTCACTGCCACAGGACCACCACACCAGCACCCCACCCCCTGCAGAGGGAGAACCACCTCGCAAATGGTCCCTGAGATCCAGGAACAAGACAGAGAACGATGCCAAGACCCCCGCCAAGAAATGAGACCACCCTGATTGTCATCCTACTGTCCCACTTTGTCACCCTGTCCATCCTTAAACTGCCCCAGCTCCACTTCCTATGCCCATTTGGGCAATGCACCTGTGAGACTAATAGACTGGACTCTGCCATGGACATTCCTCCGCAATCACCCCTCACCATTTTGCTACCCCCTCCAATTTTGAGCACTAAAATAAACACCCTTAAAGAACAAAACAATCTGGAGTCTGTCTGTGATTTCAGACTACTGTATTAGCAATAACTGTGGCAAAAACTCTTTCATTTGTAATGTCAACATACCTATGTCACACAGCTCTAGTCCATGAGGAATCAAAGCAGATGTCACACTGTGGGACCCAGATCTGTGAAATCGTAAGGGAAAGTGACAACTCAGTGACCATACACTGGGTGAAAAAGACAGACAGTAGAGAGGTAGTAGTGTATAAGTACATGTAGTAGGCAGGTTTGTATTCTTACCTGTTTTTCACTGGAAATATTGTTGGATCACTGAGTCCCTGTTGTCTATGTCTTCTTCCTCTGCTTCCTCGTCTTCACTGTCCACAGGCTCCACAGCTGCCACAACACCGCCATCTGGACCTCCTGCAGAAAGGGCACCTGTCGTCGTAAAGCCAAGTTGTGAAGCATACAGCAGGCCACGATGATCTGGCACACCTTCTTTGGTGAGTAGAATAGGGATCCACCTGTCATATGGAGGTACCTGAACCTCGCCTTCAGGAGGCCGAAGGTGCGTTCGATCACCCTCCTATTTCGCCCATGTGCCTCATCGTAGCGTTCCTCTGCCCTTGTCCTGGGATTCCTCACTGGGGTCAGTAGCCATTACATGTTGGGGTAACCAGAGTCACCTGCAAATGGCGAGGGACAACTGTTAGACACACACTAACCTGGAGGGATATCCCCCAGACCCAGACAACCATTCCCACTGACTAGCTTCCAGGTGCTCACCTAATAGCCACACACAGTGCCTCTGGAGTTGACCCATCACATAAGGGATGCTGCTATTCCGCAGGATGTAAGCATCATGCATTGAGCCAGGGAACATGTCATTCACATGGGAGATGTACTGGTCTGCCAAACATACCATCTGTACATTCATCGAATGATAACTCTTCCGGTTTCTGTACACCTGTTCACTTCTGTGGGGGGGTACCAAAGCCACATGTGTCCCATCAATGGCACCTATGATGTTGGGTCCCAGGGCATAGAAATCACCTTTCACTGTAGGCACCTCCTCAACCTGAGGGAAAACAATGTAGCTCCGCATGTGTTTCAGCAGGGCAGACAACACTCTGGACAACACGTTGGAAAAAATAGGCTGGGACATCCCTGATGCTTTGGCCACTGTAGTCCGAAATGACCCACTTGCAAGGAAATGGAGCACTGACAGCACCTGCACTTGAGGGGGGATTCCTGTGGGATGGCGGATAGCTGACATCAGGTCTGGCTCCAGCTGGGTACACAGTTCCTGGATTGTGGCACGGTCAAGCCTGTATGTGATTATCACGTGTCTTTCCTCCATTGTCAACAGGTCCACCAATGGTCGGTACACCGGAGGATGCCGCCATCTCCTCACATGTCCCACTGGACGGTGACTATGAAGGACAACAGCGAGCACAGAGTCAAACAACTCAGAGGTACGTACCCACAGCTTACACAGAACACCATTCATACTCAAAAAGTGTCCTATATGTGTGTTGAGTCTAGGCCCAGGTATGTGTGACACAGTTGAAAATGAAGCCATGTGGGCCCCTGAAATGGCAGCTGCCTGACCTCTAAAGTGGGTCAATGGGATGTGAGGTAACTGCGCTGGCGTTGTACACAGTCGCAGTAGGCGGTCGAAGACCACGGCGCAATGCTGCATTGGTTAACATTGGACCCTATGGGTCCCAGGAGCCAATGACGATGTACGCCGGCGGTGACGGTACGCACCGCCGCGGGCGTGACCGCCATTTTCTATCTGTTCAATCCCTCGATACCTGATCTTCAACAGGAGAGGGCCAACACTGCAAGTGCTGCTGTGACCTCAGTCTGGAAGAGACAATGGCTCGAGTGTCTGGGGAAAGGGCCCCTGCCTTCACATCAGAGGAGTTGGAGAAACTTGTGGATGGGGTCCTACCCCAGTACACGCTACTCTACGGTCCTCCAGACAAACAGGTAAATACACTGGGAGCATGATGTATGGGCTATGCCTGTGTGGAGAGGGGTGGATGTAAGAAGGAAGGGGGAGAGTGCGGCGTGCGTGAAACGACGGTGAGTGCATGTGCCACATGGCAAGGGTAGGGATGGGGGCCTATCACTTTGACGGTGCAGTTGGTAATAACTTTCTCTTCCCCCTGTACAAATCATGTAGGTCAGCGCCCACCAGAAAAAACATATTTGGCGTGCCATCGCCAAGGACGTCCGGACCCTGGGGGTCTACCACAGACGGAGCACCCACTGCCGGAAAAGATGGGAGGACATTCGCCGCTGGAGCAAGAAGACGGCGGAGGCTCAGCTGGGGATGGCCTCCCAACGTGGGAGGAGTGCCCGTCGCACCATGACCCCCCTGATGTTCAGGATCCTGGCGGTGGCGTACCCGTAGTTGGATGGGCGCTTGAGGGCATCACAGCAGCCACAAGAGGGTGAGTACACTCGCATTCTGCTGACTTTGCGTGCAGTGGAGGGGTCTGGGTGGGGGAGGTGGGCTGTGGGTTTTCCTAGGCCAGGGCGAGTTCCGTAGGCAACGTCCCTCCATAAGGCAGGCCATGTGGCACCCCAGCCCACCTCTGTAGAGTGCCAAGTACACCTAGTCATGCCCCTGTGTCATCTATGTGTGCAGATGTCGTCCATAGCCTAGTAGGCCATTTCCCAGGAATTGAACAGCGGAGCCCAAGAGCGCGGCGTAGTGCAGGGGGCTTCTGTGTCTGTTGTGTCTGCCAACGGTAGCGGTAATGCATGCACTCAACATGTCTTTCTTCTGTCATCCCCCCACCTTTTTGTGGTCTCCCTGTTCTTGTGTGCATTAGCATCACCAGGCGGAGGAGCAGTGGCACTGGAGCACGAGGGAGCTACATCCCACATGGCCATGGAGGGCCACACTACGGACTCAGAGTTCACCAGTGGGACAGAGGGCAAGGGGAGCTCCACGGCGGGGACAGGAGCTGAGACCAGCGACACAGACTCGTCCTCTGATGGGAGCTCCCTTGTGGTGGCGGCAACATCTGTGCCCCCCCCATCTACAGGTACAGCCGCCACCCCCCCCTTCCAGCACCGCCCTCCCAGCAGCCCCTCAGCCTTTGCCCTGTGCCCGCTCACCCGGGAGGGTGGGCATCACCTTCGCCACAGGCACCTCAGGCCCTGTCCCAGTCACCCCTGCTGCCCTCAGTGAGGAGGCCATTGACTTTCTCAGGTCCCTCACTGTTGGGCAGTCTACCATTTTGAATGCCATCCAGGGTGTAGAAAGGCAGTTGCAACAAACAAATGCATTCCTGGAGGGCATTCATTCTGGTCTCAGCACTGATGGCAGCCATTGTCCCTGTGTCTAGCCTCCCCCCTCCAACTTTCTCCACCCTGACCCAATCCCCTGTACATCAGCCTATCCCAAGCACACCTCTAGACCAGCATGCACACACGTCAACACACAAGGGAAGCTCAGGCAAACATAAGCACCACACATCCCACAGGCACTCACGCAAGCATCACACACATGCAGACACACCAACATCCACTGCCTCCACTGTGTCCCCCTCCTCCTCGTCTCCCTCCTCCCTCCCTGTCTCGTCTACACTCACACCTGCATGCACTACCTCTACAGCCACTACGTCCCTCTCCAGCACACCCACCACCACACCCCGCTCACGTGCAGTCACCACCCCCACTACCATTCACACGTCCCCTGTGTCCTCTCCCAGTGTGTCTGTGACGCCCCCTCCGAAGATACACAAATGCAGGCACACACCCACCCAACAGCCATCCACCTCACGACAGCCTCCAGCGCATGCACCTTCACCCAAAGTTAGCAAACAAATACCTCCTACAACCACAACCTCTTCCTCCACTCCCAAACCCCCTCCAGCTACCTGTCCCAGTGTGTCAAAAAAACCTTTCCTGTCCAACCTTGACCTCTTTCCCACACCTCCCCCACCCAGTCCGCCTCATAGGTCCCGAACTAGCACCTCAGCCACAACATCTCTGGGACCAGTGGTGCCTGTAGTCACCAGAATCTGGAGTGCACCGGCCACCAGGGCAGCCAGTGTGGCACAGAGCCACAGCACTGACAGTCCCCCACCTGTGAAGCATCAGAAGTTGGCCAGTGCCCGGCGGGAGAGGGGGAAGACTCCAGCCACCAAAGCCGCTCCCAGGGGTCCCGGTGGGAGTGTGGAGTCAGCTGTGACACCTTCCAAGGTGGGGAAAGGCCATAAGAAACCCGGCAAGTCTGGGAAGAGCAGCACGGCGGAGAAGACCGCCATCATCCCCGCTGCCCAGGAGGCCACCGCCAGCACCAGCCTAGCTGCCCAGGAGGCCACCGCCAGCACAAACCCAGCTGCCCAGGAGGCCACCGCCAGCACAAGCCCCACTGGGCCATGAAGGACCGCCAGCACAAGCCCCGCTGGGCCATGAAGGACCGCCAGCACAAGCCCCGCTGGGCCATGAAGGACCTCCAGCAAAAGCCCCGCTGGGCCATGAAGGACCTCCAGCAAAAGCCCCGCTGGGCCATGAAGGACCTCCAGCAAAAGCCCCGCTGGGCCATGAAGGACCGCCAGCAAAAGCCCCGCTGGGCCATGAAGGACCGCCAGAAAAAGCCCCGCTGGGCCATGAAGGACCGCCAGCCCAAGCCCCGCTGGGCCATGAAGGACCGCCAGCACAAGCCCTGCTGGGCCATTAAGGACCGCCAGCAGCTGAGTCCCTGCAATGGAGACCGCCGTCTCAAGCACCGCTGAACAGGGCACCGCCGTCTCAAGCACCGCTGAACAGGGCACCGCCGCCTCAAGAACCACTGAACAGGGCACCGCCGCCTCAAGCACCGCTGAACAGGGCACCGCCGCCTCAAGCACCGCTGAACAGGGCACCGCCGCCTCAAGCACCGCTGAACAGGGCACCGCCGCCTCAAGCACCGCTGAACAGGGCACCGCCGTCTCAAGCACAGCTGAACAGGGCACCGCCGCCTCAAGCACCGCTGGCCCATGAGCGCCAAGGGCACTGACACTACTGAGTCCGTCATGGCAGAATGAAGCACTCTGGGCACAGGGCCCCGTCCAGAACCAGTGGAGAGATACATCCACTACCTCTGTCCTTAGCAGGATGAAGCACTCTGGGCACAAGGCCCCCTCCAGAACCAGTGGAGAGATACATCCACTACCTCTGTCCTTAGCAGGATGAAGCACTCTGGGCACCATGCCCCCTCCAGAACCAGTGGAGACTGTTAGCCACTTGAGAGACTGTGGCTTTGCAATCCCCAGGATGGAACAGTGGGCAACCCACCCACTGTAGAGACTTGAGACTGTGGCTTTGCACTCCCCAGGATTGAACAGTGGGCAACCCACCCACTGTAAAGAATTGAGAGACTGTGGCTTTGCACTCCCCAGGATATAGCAGTGGGCAAGCCACCCACTGTATAGACTTGAGAGACTGTGGCTTTGCACTCCCCAGGATTGAACAGTGGGCAACCCACCCACTGTAGAAACTTGAGAGACTGTGGCTTTGCACTCCCCAGGATTGAACAGTGGGCAACCCACCCACTGTAGAGACTTGAGACTGTGGCTTTGTACTCCCCAGGATAAAGCAGTGGGCAAGCCACCCACTGTATAGACTTGAGTCTGTGGCTTTGCACTCCCCAGGATGGAACAGAGGGCATGTGGCCCCCTCGTGGATTTGGCGTTGTGCACTCAAGCGGCTGAGGTGCCCCCCCTTTCCCTCCCCCTGAGGTACCTGTTTAGTTGCTGTCTGATGCCCCTGCAGTGTTCTCTCCGTCATGGTCGGGGATCTTGTGTGGGCCTCGCCCATACCGTGTGGGCCCAGTGTTCCACGGACTTAATTGGAGCACTACCTGGACTACTATGCTTGGTATATATTTTGTAAATGGTGTATGTATATTTTTTTGCCTACTTGATTTTAATATATTACAATGGTTACACTCATTTTCTATTGTCTTTGCATTCTTCCGGAGGGGTTGGGGGGTGTAACTGTGATGTATTAATATGCATTAGTGTGTGTGTTGTAGTGGGTGGGGGTGTTGCGTGTTGTGTGTGTATATCCCTGTTTCACCCCCCCATGTCGTAGGTGCAGTACTCACCGTGGTCTTCGCCGCCGACGTTCGTGCTCCTGGTAGAGGAGCAGGAAGACTATCGCAGGTAGAATATGGAGTTCCGGGTCCATGGTGTCCTCGTTCCTCGTGGGGTGTGTAGAGGTGAGCGTTTTCCCTTCGAAATTCCTGTTTCCGCCGTGTTTTTATCCACGGTGAATCCGCCCCGGAAAAGGTGGCGGATTGGCCTGTCATAATAGTGTGGGCGGTACATTGTCTCCCGCCTGTCTGTTGGCGGTGACCGCCGCGCTGTTTGTTTGTACTGCCGTGGCGGTCGGAGTGTTAAAGTGGCTGTCTTTGTTGGCGGTTTCCGCCACGGTCGTAATTGCAAAAATTTTACCACCGGCCTGTTGGCGGTCTTACCGCCGCTTTAACACCGTCCGCCAGGGTTGTAATGACCACCAAAATCTTTATTATTGATTTTATTACTAACAAATGAGAGCAAGATAATCCAGAACAATTAAATGAAATTTGTACAAAATTAAAACATAAGTACCAGTATAATCAGTAGTGGTCCTACTTGCTCGGGAGCCTAAAAAAATACCTGAGGAGATTTGTGCAAAAAATAAAAGATTTGGATTCAGTAATAACTTAATCAACTTCATTTACGTGAAGTTCCTAACAAAACTTCTCAACAAGATTCACAGGCTCCAGAACCAGCAAGAACATGTTTTAACTTAGGTGCAACCACATAAGTCTAGCCTTTAAAGTTCCTCACTGGCTCTTACTAGATACAATGTTCTGTTTCACCATGCACAAAAGTTATAGGGGAATACAACAGAAACTTTTGATCTGACTTTATTCACGCGTTTTCAAGCAGAAAAACATGGAATGGAATGCTAAACGTGTTGTCACTCTTAGCCATTTCTAAGCTCATTGGCACACCAATGCACATAAGTACAGTCTTCTCAACTTGCTAGCCACACTACATTACCTATACATCGTGCCTTCCTCATGCACAACTTATACCCTATCATAATACATCAGTTTTAGCATGTTTTATCATAGCATTCATAAGAACACTCATGCCATCTGAAATTTCATCATTTATGAGAAGATTGTGCATGGTGGAGGGCTGAGTTTTAGTTAATGTAGTGTGGCTAGCAAGTTGACAAGACTGTACAGAGGTGTACAAATTATATTCATTTTAATGTAAGAGGAAATTATAACATTAAGTAATAACTGTAAATCGATAACTACAACTTTATAATTTCTAAGGTTTATGTAGTTTAAGTTGGGTTTGTATAGCAATAATAAACTAAGTTTTCCCAACTATAACTAAGCTTTAACCTTTGCTTTTTTCATTGAATTTGTTTTCTATCATTAAATAGTTTTTACTGACAACACAAAGTCAATACATCACAGTTTTTCTTTTCATGTGTTTTCAGACCAACTACCTTTTCGGATACATTACTATCATCATTACGGCTTGTCAATTTTTTTTCGTTTGTATGTACTCCATTGAACACAACCAGTAAAGGTTTCTCTATTTCACGTTCAATTCCAAGACTGGTTATATATATTTTTAAAAATCTAATGGGACAAAAAGAACTTTTTTTTCAGTGCTCGTACTAACTGATAAGGCTGAAATGTCCCAATTTTGGGTTGCATCTGACTATAGTTTAAAGTGAACTGTTTGAATTAAAATGCTTTAATGTAAATTCAGTTGCAGTAGTTCTAAAGGGGATTGGATACATTTTCAAACTGTTATGAATTGCATGTGAAGGCATGAAGTTATGGTCTAGGTTTCCAAGGCAGTAATTGAAGATTACATAATATTTGCAAAGTTCATACCTTTCTTTTGCAAGTAGGAAGTGAGTTACATTTTCCTATTGAATTTTATCCTCATTTTTTTCAATGAGGTCAAAATTTTTATTTGCTTCTAATAATGTGTTCTTCAGCAACAAATGCAAAGCTGATTAGGGATTGGAGAAATAGTTATTTTGAAATTCAACAATATCCATTTTGTAATTGCTTAAGTCCATTAATGGATTTTTTATTTTATTTTCAGTTAAGGCAAGGTCTGGACAATTATTGTTTCCAGAGAGTGGATCAAAGTACTTATATTGGATATAGAATGTAATATTGTTGGCCTGTGCCTGATTACAAAGTAGTAGAGCATAATGTAGTGCTTTCAATTGCAATGATGGTGTTTTGACAATGTATAATGTCTGCACAAGTTTTCTTACTGTTGAATGAAGTGTATAGAGCACTTTGATATGATGGAATGTGGTGTTAAACAAGTGATTTCTCAAAAAACCTAAAGAATGTCTAAGTTTTGTAGCAGTTTGATTTTGTAAAGTAGTGATGACATTTTATGTCATTAGAAATGCCCTTAGCTTCGGAATTGTTGTGTCTCTGATATTACAAATAGAAGTGCATTTACAATAATATAGAGGGCTGTGGTTTGTTTGTCCTGTTAGTCTTCTACAGATATTGGCTTTTTTTTTCCTAATTGCCCTATAAGAAGTTTAGTCTTATTAGTTGCTTCTACTGTAGTTTTATGTATTTTATAAGTGGAAATTAAATGGTCAAGGCTTTTGACTAGGATTCATAATGAAATAGAGCTCTATTGCTTTCCAACAATCTACCAATGCCCACTTCAAGTTCGACTGGTTGCAGAAGTAAAGAAATCCAAATAGATCTCCTGATCTTTAAATGCTTTCACTGACTACATCTCAAAGCAAGAAATTATGTCAAGATTGTAAAAAATACACACTGTTCTGACTCCCTATCTAAACTCAAGCTGATGGGTGGGAAGTCAACAGAAAACAATATCACCTAATTCTTGAAACACCCAAAATTTACAAAACAAGCATTCTCAGAACTAGCTCCTAGACTGAATATAAAAAAACAAAATTCATTACCGTCGGTAACAATCTTTTTGTTGTCTTCTGGTGGGACTGAAGAAATGATTAGACGAGAAAATCCTGTAGCACTGAATTTGTAAAATTACCGACACTTCACAAGTCGGAATCCAGACAATGTTTGGCCAACGTGTGGTGGAATGCCCAGGTTGCACTCTACAAATCTTTGCAATAGGAACACCACTTCCCAAGAGCAGATGTAGAGGGTTTGGTCCTGGTTGAATGGCCCCTGATTCCCTCTGGAGGCTTCACAAGAGTGCATAACGTCTTTATGCAAAGAATGATCCAGTGACACAACGTCTATTTCTGGACTGCTTTTCCTTTCATGTTCCAAATAGAGTCTACGAAAAGCCAGACATCAGGCTTGGTATATCTAGAACACTCTATGTAAAAACTGACCAGTCTGCTGGGATGCAACCGGGTTAGCCACTCGTCCCTCCTCCTTTGTGGGATGTAGCCCAAGATTAAAAATGGAAAAGGTGATGGACCTTCCAGGTTAAAGTGGGAAAAAGCAAAAAAAGACCCCATCAAAACTGTCAAAACTACTCTGCTTACCGTCCTCTACAAGGACCTTTATCGCTGGGGAAATCCATAGATCTCCTGGTTGAGGTGTCTTAACTGCCTTAAAATGAAGTTTCTACCCTGCCTATTATATCTCCTCTAGAGCCTTTCCCTTGCCATTCCCAAAACAACACAAATCCAGATATGCAACAAAATGCTTTACTTCCGCTGGGGAGGGAAGTCACTTCAGGTGGTTCAGGCGACATTATATAAACCTGCAGCAGAAGGTGGGTTAGGGTTCCCACCTATTTTAACTTACATCCTGGCAGCTTAGATTCGTCCCTCATTGGACTGGAATCATGACCTAGACCACAAGCCATGGGTGGAGATCGAACAGACCTTTTATGTGACTTCTCTAGACGGCATTCTATGGCTCCCCAAGATAAGGAGGGCTCAAGACCCACTTCTCCCATTGACATCTATCTTACTAGCTTATTGCCATGAGGTTTGAGGGAGTCTTAATTTCCGGTTATATCCCTTTGCGACCACCCCGTTGTCCTCCAATGAGGACTTTCCGCAAGTATGGCCTATCCTGGCTCTTTTTGCTGGGCTCAATGGCGATCCCCCCAAATTGAGGGACTTCTACGAAGATGGGGATCTACGGACTAATGAAAATCTGAGGGAAAAGTTTTCCTGTCTCAGTAGGGATACATACAGTGTAGGGAGGGAGCTGCACTGGGCCGGACGTCCTGATGATCGCCTGGCTATGCAACAGGAGGAGGCACCTATAGAAACCTTGTACATTTCTAATGTCAGACATAAAGGCATATCCTTCTTAAACCTCTACATACTTAATCTAACCCGCCCAAGAAACATGCCTATATGAAGCACTGGGAAAGAGAACTAAATGTGGACATTATAGACAACACGTAGGAAGCATTATGGAAAAAGGCTTCTATGTCATCTTTATGTCTCTGTTATAAAAAAAAAAACTCCCAAAAACTCCTCACTCTGTGGTACTTGACGCTGTGCGCCCACACAAAAATGTTCGGAAGTTCTGACCTATGCTGGAAAGGAAGTGGGGAACCGGGTGCATTTTTGCACACACGGTGGGTGTGCCAGAGAGTACAAACATTCTGGGACGAGGTCTTGTGCATGGTCCACACTATCACCAATGTCACCTTACCCTGGGGTCCCCTGATGATTCTCTTTAGTGACCCAGAAGAACACACAACCCTTCCCTCATCAATTTCCCAGGGGAGTTTCCTCTCCCACCTGCTTCTGGCAGCATGGCTGTGCACAGTGCAAACTTGGAAGTAGGATCAGGCCCCAAAGCTGAATTTGTGGTCAGGAAAGATATAGAATCTATTCGCCATGAAGACGCTCACTACCACATGAAGGGACAGGGTGGCTAAATTTGATGCCTCATGGCGTCTTTTCACAACACATATATACAGGATAGAATAGGGTGCATACACTTTACCATTTCTAAAACTTTGAGGGCCTTAGGTATATGGGTACTATCCCCCCCACAGAATCAGAAGGTGACCGCTAATGCCCTAAGCTTCTCTTAGGGCTAACTTCACTGTGCTGTCGGGACACCCTATTATATGACAGTTCTGTCTTTATTCTACACTAACATGTGTATGGCAGGTTTTTTTCTTGTACCTTCTAATGCCTTTATGACTCACAGAGGGGGAGGAATGTGCAGGCTGTCAAGGTATCAAGAACACTGTTGGCCTTCCCCTATTCGCTTATTTTGTATAACTTAGGGGAAGGATGTGTGATAATGCTCCTGCTCTCTAATCTTCTCCGATATTGATGAAAATGCTACAAAGTGTATGCGTTTTGTTTCCCTACAAAAAGATGTTAAACTGTCAACACTAGACTGAAAGCACATTTAGGAATGAACATAGGGGGGATTGGTGGATCTAAATTTGTCAAACATTTAAAGAACTTCATCTCAAAAGGGGTTTTAAACAAGGGAAGGACAAGCCAAAAAAGCAGAGGAATGGTGACAAAACTACCAAGTATCCCTTCAAACTGCTAAACGCACAACACCGCTAAGCCAGCAGGAGTGTAAAATGAAGGATCGCCAATAGGCAGGCCTGAAAGCCATACACATTCTCTTCTGCACACCAGATGACAAACTTGCTCCACCTTCCAGAACAGATTGTTTTCATGGATGGGCAACATGCAGACAGAATGACATCCACCACCACTGATCGCAGCTGAAAGGAGTTCAAATGTCCTCTCTCAATTTCCAGGCATACACGTGGAGGTCCTGGAGAAGAGGAGGTTCCCCCTGCCCAACTTCCTGCTGCTCCAGCACTTCTTTCTTCAGCAACAAAATAAAAAACAAAGGGCAACCCGGTGTTAGTGAGAACTTGGAAAATGTAGTAGTAGACAACAGTGGTTTCCTTGGATTCACTTAAAAAGAAAACTGGATTTCTTAATAAGGACGCCAGAATGTACTAAACTTCAAAAAACATTCAGGAATGGCAATCATTTTAAAAAGTAGAACTACTATTGATATTTGTTCAGTTGACTATAAAAAATAAAATAAAGTAGGTGCTCCACATGATCGCGCAGTGACCACCGAGAAGATGTGAATGTGCACAGTGGATCAATAAAGGTAAAATATAATACTGGCAGTGCAAATCAATTTCTAATAACAGTGCAGACCCCACAACCAGTTCAGGCTCCATAACTATGTAGATTAACTGTTCGTCTAGTATAGTAAACAATGTTTTGCAAAGCAAATACGGTATTTTACCTTTATTTTTATTGACATTGAATGAGTCCCTGATCAATGGCAACTCAAACGACCATCTCAGGCCTAAGTTAAAATAGCTTGGTCTCCCTCTCTTTTATGGATTTAGGGTGCCTACATGGTAAAGCAGAAATTATGAGAACACGAGTCGTGATCTGACTCCGAGCACCACAGGTAGATGGGATGAAGGTCTGTGATGTATGTTTGTCCATCACAACCATGGCAGGGCTTAGAGCCTGACCACTAAGGGGAAGACATCCCTAGCAACGCACCAAGATTGAATTGTAGGGAAATTGTTTACTGTTATGTAACTTGAGAGAGCGAGAGAAATTGAGTTCCAGCGCCACGTCCAAAGGCAGGGAAAAAACAGTGGCGGCTCCTCCGCTAAGGAAGAGGAGAGTCACCCCAATGCTTTGTTCAGTGAAGAAAAAGGAATAATAAAATGATAATAACCCAATGTTGTTATCATTTTATTTTTCCACAGAAGCCAGGTTAGGACAGGGCGGGTTGGGCTGGAGGATGGGTGGAGTGCACAATAAGTGTGCATGACCGTTTGGCTGGCCAAACGGTCATGCACACTTAGCATTTCTCCACCCGGCTGTATTGCACAGACTGACGCCAATGTGGGGCCAGTGCTCTCTACCAGCTTGAAAGAGCTATTGAAAATGTACATAATCTGCCTAGTGTCTTTAATATTAAAGACTGAGGAACCTGCAAGTAGAAGTATCCATCCGATTTAGAGTTTTACATGTTGTATTACTTGATACATTTGTAGCTGTACCTGTCAATCAGCACTATCACACTAATCTACTCATTATTCTGATCAGCCTGAAGGACTCCCTTCAGATTGTGGTGAGGGGCGTCTAAAACTCATATATCTAAGAGCTATCCCTAGCTTTTAGAAGGATCTGAGGCCCCCTGATGGATTCTGCCTCCATGTGTAGGAGCAGGAGCCTGTGTTATGCCCAGACCTTAGTGTGTGTGTTTCTCTTAATTATTTGATTCATCTTCTTTGTATGCTTCCAAGTCTCCAGCCAGAAATCTATTTGTTACCAGCTACTGCTGTACAGTAAAGGAAACATAATGTTTGAGGAAATATCTAAATTCCACTGGCAATCGAATAGCTTGTTTCAGAGATTAACACGTAGTGCTTATAAGTGCCTGCATTCTGTTGTGGGAGTTTTAACTGAATTGACTCTGACACAATAAACAAAGACATCTGAATATAGTATCAGATGCTTTTCTTCCTCTTTAATATGAAGCAAAGTCATCTCAAAGTTAATGGTGCTTACACTTAGGTTCAGTAAAGTTTGCAAAAGATAATCGAGATAGAGCCCAAGGACTAGCTGGACCCCTGCATTTTGTATCTTTTGAAATATAACTTGGTTTCTTTAATTTTTTTCAAGTGCCTGATATTCCTGCAGACCAGACATCTGAATTTTGCCCTAAACACCATGTTTTGCGAAATAAGGGGAACTGCAATAATGTTTTTCAAAATCTTCTTACCTTGTAGGCAAGAGCAAATGTCTTAATAAAAATAGAGCCTAGACTCATTTAATTTCCTGGCTAAGATGACTTTTTCTGGGACCAAACTGAGGAAAGATTTCTTTGCCAAAGAAAATTACTTCTGGTGTCTCTGCATTTGATCGATCCACATTACAGTATTGGACCAACAACCATCCAACGTTACACTGGCCCTCATTCCCTGTTATCTAACAAAGGGTTTTGGTGTCAAAGGCTCAATGCATGAAGATGTTAGGATTTGGCATTGCTTTGGTGTGCCCAAAATTTGACATGTTTCTGAAATACTGCGTAAAATGCTAATTTCCCTTTTTGTTATGCATGCAGCAATATCTCTGCAAAGTCCCTTCAATACTTGCTAGTGGTGAGAGGTTTCCTTCTTAGAATAAATTTATAAGGATACTTAACAGTTACCTACTGATTGTACAAATGGGGTGAAATTCAGCAACACAATATCGAAAGTTGCTATCCAGCCTGCTAGATTAGGAGTTCTGTGGTACGTGAATTTTGGTAAAGTTACAACATGCTTTCAGATAAAGCAGCAACTAGGCTGAAATAGGGCGAAACAACTTTTTATTTAAAGTGTGTTCTTTCGTTTTGAGTATTAAAGGTATTGAATCTCATTGAATGTTACTGTTGGCTTACTTTATGAAAACAACACCCCACACTCGGTATCCAATGGCTACTTGAAGCTAAGGAGAACGCAGCCAAGTCCTGCAGACCAATTAACTAACAAAAGGCAGGTAGACACACAGTGGTTGGGGCAAAAGTTAACATCCATAGAGCAGCTTATGTGCCATGCCCAGAGGAGAGATCACAGGCCACATCTAGCAATGGTAGTCACTGCACTCGAAGGTATAATACATAATTCTCTTTAACTATAGAACCCACCATTCCATAGGTTAACATGTCCCTTTTCAAGTACCTCCGTCAATCCATACTTTATGCAACTAGTAAAGGGATTCACGACTTGGCTGAGGTTACCAAGCATTACCCCAACCCAAGTTTACACTATGAGTTCCAAAAGCTGCCTTTCCTCACTGCAAGGATAATTAAACTATTTCACTGAAATTTTGATCACAAGTCTTTCTATAAACCTGTGTCTCTATGACGCAATGCCTTACGTGCGGGACAGGTTCCATGAGGGCACTTGAAACATGAGCTAAAAGTGTAGTCGTTCGATTTTAATTGAGGAAGCTTCATTTCAAATCCTTGTGTCATGAGTCTCTCCTGAGTTTCTGCCTTTTTTATGTCCTCAGGCGATTATACAGTCTATATTTTACTTGTTTTGCAGAATGACAGATAAGAGAAACAAGTGATTTATTTTTGAAAGACGAAACGCCATTAGGTATGGTTATAAGTTTTAGCTTCGATTTGTTTAATTAAAATGTATTTCTTCACTCATGGGTGGTGCTTTTTGGTGTCTTGGGGGGTGAGACTCACAAAGCTGGTGTTGGAATCTGTGGTTCTTTTTCTTTATATTTGGCTTCTACTATATGGTTAATGGACATATTGTTTCACAGTTCTCTTTTGTTCGTTTGGGTTTTCTCTGGTATTTAAGGTATGAGTATTCACATCCACTGGCTTTTCTTATTGGTTACCACTTGTTGGCATTGAATTATTTACAATGATTAACAACACAGATGTTACATAGACATTGATATAATTGTTTGAAATATCCTTTTTATTATTTTAATCTAGATGCATCATTTTGTCTTTGGTGCTTATTGTATTTTGGCCCTGAGGAAGGTGGCTGTGAAACTATTAATATATTTGGATCCACCGAAACGCGCATTGGCGAGCAGTACCAAAGTTGTACTTGTATTTACTTTGGCTTATGAAAATACTACATCATGACTCCATGCTGTTTCAAGAATCAAGAATTTTGTTTATTAAAGGGTTTACCGCAATCTTATGGAGGAGTTGCTGTGCGCTGAGATCTGGATACACATTTTGGAGATCTATTAGAGACTGGTGATATCAAAGCATATGATTTAGGTGGTGAATATAGGTATAACTGCCACATATAAGAAAGGATATTCGTTTAGATATCTATCTTGTGAACTATATTGTATTTTCAGGAACACATGTTATTACATTGAAGATATTATTTGTTTGTTGCGTTATTGTATATCTGTTCTTGATTCAGTTTGTTGTTTATATGTTGTCTTGATTGTGGCTGGTTTGAGTGTATGCTGTGTTGTTACTTATAAATATGATTTTCAATATATGTGATTTGCTATTTTATGTTTAGATTGGGTATTTGTTGTTTGTTCTAATTTTGATATACAATAAAGGTTGAGTTTTTATTTTATTTGTATTGTATAATCATGTTGCCTTTTTTGTATACTAGATAGGAGAGTTGCTATAGTTGTAATTTGCACTATGACGGCAATGCTCCAGATGTCTTCTTCTGGTGCAGACACTTCCCATTCTTGATACTGCTGCTGATGCAAACATTGGAAAAGATTGCTCTGTAGACATTAAACACAAGGTTTTTTATTTGATTTTGTGTTCTCTCAAATGTTGTTTTTGGGCTCTTCGGATTGGAAACTTCAATGATGAATAGCTCTTCTTCAATTCCTCCAACTTTGTCACTGGAGCTTCTGGAACTATATTCATCCGGAACAATGTGCACCGTTTTTTCCTCACCTGGTGACTGTACATTTCACGTGATACATATCCTGCATTCTGTCAGGTAAATCATGCTTTCTTTTCTACATTACTATTTGGTTAGATGAATCTGTTGTACATATATATGTTGCAGTAAATTCTTAGCATTCCTTACATCTTCAGGGCAGTCATGGTTTGTGGTGTTGTCTCTGGTCTTAGCACATATTCTGTAAGTTTTGTTTCTAGTAAGGTGGTGTTGAGCCCTAAGCTTTGGAATCAATCAGTTCTTGACAGTGGCAGCAAAAACAGAGTGAAAGGAAACTTCAAAGGAGAGTAAAGTGGAACTTTAACAGTCGATCTCAGTAGCAAAGCAGGATACAAGCCACCTAATGGAATGTTTGATATCATGAAGATTTACTGAACTTGGTTTCTTTTACAGCAATGCACTGTATGATAAATCGTCATCCTGCAAAGGGCAACCTTTCTCACCTCAAATATGAATGTGTGACTACAAGAGCATGTGATCTCTGCAAGCTGGTCAATTAGTAAAATAGGTTGAAGAACGACATCAAACCAAAGACAACTTTCGAAAACAGATCACAGTTTTCAGATGTACCACATATGTTATTGTTTTTAGTTGTGTAATATGATGAAAAGAGACAGATTTTGACGATCTCAAGAACACAAACAATAACTGAGAGCTATGCAAGCAGCGCCATATCCCTTGTTTCTCGATCACACCTCTTCCTTATCACTTGCTAGCTGCTGGTGTTTGTAGTAAGATACCACAGGGCTGGCTTCTGTTAGGGCAGATAGCAGTGTCGCCAAATCACTTTCAATCTGCCTCCTTTACACTGTTGAAATCATCTCATAATGCACCCATATGCGTGCCAGTGCTACTAGGAGACAAAACAACACAGATAAAACATGCGCACCTACAATATACTTATTTAATTTCCTAGGCCAAATAGATTGCGAGCGGTTTAGCTGTTATATGCCAAATAATTACTTTGTTCAACACTCTATTAAGCACTACTGTTCTTATCTATGGTTCTCGGCTTTCTGCCACACTGTTGTTATCTGTGCTGTTTTTTCATCATTCAACATTGGGTCGTAGGATGTCTTTGTTTAATGGTTCACCCTGGTTGTTGGGATCCGTCATAATGACAAGAAAATTCACTGGCTTTGCTCACCTACCTTCCCTCAAACGCATTTTGTTCATGAAAGTTTCTAGAACTACCTTATTATTTCAATTGGTGATAAGGGTGAAAAACATGCTGGAGTCACCAAACTGCATGTACTATAGGCAACTCTAATATCATCCCTTACAGGACTGGTGTGAACATGTTACTTATCACCAGTGCTTAATTTGTAAATAAGGAGGTGGCCCCGAGGCTGCTGTAATTAAATCTGCCAGCACTGAATACTGAGGCAGCGTAATCCTGAAGCCATCTCGGGCATCTTCAAACCATTTACGGCCACCCCTGCCCCTTCAGCTCATCCTGCAACTTTCTACTTTCTCCCTTTAGGACGCTTTTTAGTTTTTCCCATATGTGCCTTTTGCTCTCAGCAAATGCTTGAGGCATAAGAATAAGCTCCGGCCCTCACAAATAAGCGCCGGTGCTCAGCACCGGAAACAACAAGCACAAATTAAGCACTGCTTATCACTCACCAAACTAGTACCACCAGGGCTGCGGAGATTACTGGTTGCAAAGCATGACTACGGAATAAGCTGTGGTTGCAGAAAGTTGTGAAAGGCTGAAGCCCCATTACTATTAAGTACTGGGGCTACAAACATGCGTGCTACTCCCAAAACCCACGCCAGCTTTACATTGAGAAAGCTTAGATCAACGCTGAAAGCCAGAGGTATCATTTCAGGTTCTCATGAACTACCAGTCTCTTTCACCGTGCCAGGAAGATAAGATGGTTGTGTTGCACATACAATATTTCTGAAACCCTTCACCATAATTAGTAAAACAGAAACCTGTTTTGTTTAAGTTCTGCACTTTGTGAAACAGGGTCTCAACATCAAATATCAAAGAATCTAGTCTGTGTTGATGTTTCAGAACAGACACCCTATCAGGTGTACTGTTTACATCCTGCCTATTTTGTTGGACACCATACAGAATCAGGATTGAGAGGGAGTGGGAGGAAATAAATGCTTGCAAACAATACCTCCAAGATTAAAAATAGATTGCTTTAATCTTCATGACTGGCTGAGTCTAGCTGTGGCTATACACAGTGTTTTGAGCAATTTGCATTTTGTAATATGTATATATAGAAAAGCTTTGCTGAGGTCAATAAATTTATCAATTTATTAAGTGTAAAAATATACTTTTTGAGGGCACACCTTTCAACCTGGCAGTTTTTTATACTGAGTCAATGAGTGTGTGAGGGAGTTTGAGTGCATGTGTGCAACTGTGTGTGTTTGTGAGTGAGTGTGCCAACATATACTGGCCAATAGCTCTGCTCAATCGAAAAAAGCTTTCCCTCTGGCTGCATGTATTACATGTTTATAACAATGCCAATTTGTACTAGTGACTGTACACGCTGGTGCAAGTCCTGGATTTAGCCTGAATCACCATACAAGTTAATGGAACAAATTACATTTCTACCCTTAAATTAGAAGTAGAAATGTAAATCTGTAGTCCTGAACACACATTTCATGAGGGGTGGGGTACAATAATTACAATCCACACAAAGACATTTGACCATACCCTGCTGGAGCAGTACAATGGGTCAGGACGGCCAGAGGGGAACTGGAAGTGCAAAAGGTGCTGATTTCTATGCATCCCACTGTAAATAAAGGATGCACTTAACTCTGCACCTGTCACATGTCCTGGCAGGTCACCAACTGTACAATTAGAGTATATACACAAAACAATTTCCCTGCCATAAGTTTCATATCCTTCCTTTTCAGGTCTCGCTTAAGACTGCACATGTGATATCTGTTATGAGTAATGCTGTTACTTTGTAGTGGGTGTGGAGCCAGTCTATTCTTTACCATTGGCTGGCTTCAATAGCACGCCTTTGCTTGCTTCTTATGCACCAGCTTCAGTAGGCTTTCCTTTATCTTCTTGTGTTTTTCCCTCCACTGGAGCACTACTTTTTTTCTTTTGGTTTAAACACTCTATATAACAGAATATGTTTTCCAGCTATCTCCTGCATGCATTTCTCCCCCTCCATGCTCCTCTTGCCCAGACCGTCCTCTTACTTTCAAATGGCCATTTGCTTCAACTGCCCATCTATCAAACCTACTTACTAGCAGTTGTCCAGTCTTAAAGCAGAAACTATCTGCCGTGTAGTGACTGACCTTTGCTGTTGGACTCAAGACAAATATCTTGAAGATTCTTTTATATTGTATCATTGTATCATATTCTTGAATGAATTCAGTGTATTTTATCTGTCTCCCAGATTTTTAATAATGATACGTGTAGAAAAGGTATTATATTATTATTTTTTCTTTCTTTGTGTCCTCATAGTTTCCACTCCGGCAATTAGAGAGCTACGGGTTCGCGCCAAGGGGGGGTGATTATATTGTTGGACTATTCCTATTGTATTGTAGCAGGTGCTAGCTTTAAACAGGAAGTTTAATGCTTTACCTGCTTTTAATAATTTTGCCGGTTAATACTCTCAGATATGGGTTATGCATAACTGAAATGAATTTAATGCTACAGCGTTTTTTTTTTAAGTTTCTATATTCCACTCAATTGTTATTGCTTTGCATAATAGTAATTATGTTACTAACTGCAAATCCACCTGGCTAGACACAAACCTACGAACTTGGAAGCTACATAAACAAATTGTCAAAGACTCCAGCTCCACCTCCTGGACACAAATTCATACACTCATAACTGAAAGATTAACACAAAACCACATATTCGTCAGACACTGGTCTGTGAATATTCAAAAACATTTGGCTAGTCACCATTAGACTGATGAAAATGCTACAAGACCCTACCAATGGCAGATGTGAGTAGCATAACAGATGTAAACATAGACAAACATGTATTAAACAGAGATGTGTATGAATACAATAGCAATCAGCTTAATATAGATATGTTGTTCATTAATGTAAAAAGCAATGGCGTATGTATTAGTTGTTGACTCCATGATTTGTTAAAATAAAAGTTATTATTAGTTGAGTGAACCATTTTTAACCAACAAATGACAATCAAAGACGTGAACAAACTGTTACAGGTCTTCAAACAACAAAACATATGTCTGACCTCGTGTGCTAGACGTGCAATAGCAAAATAGGTTTCTTCTTCAGTCTGGGCATGGTCATATGCTGACAAGGAGTTGTTGGCTATACATGAAACGTCCAAAATGACCCCTTCAAAATGCACTAGTGGGCGCTTTGATCAACTATGGCCTGCCAAGGAGAAGTATGACATTGAATGGAGTGGGTTGTATGTTGGCTTAGCATGACATTGTACAGGAATTGGGGAACATTTTATGCCCAGTTTAGCATTAAGGCAAGCTAGGATGTGCACTTTTTTATGAATACAAGAAGTCTACACTGAACGGGGCTGCACCTGCAAATGGAGCAAGATATTGGATTCATGGCAGTGCAACTATTGACTGGGTTGTGCGGTTAGAGAATGTGGGTTGATACGTATTCATTAGGTATTCCTTTCTGACTTCATTGCTCTCTCTTTATTTTATGGAGCATTCTTCCTAAACTAATATTGTGATGGTCAATACTGCTGGGTCAATGGCACCAACCCAGCTCCTCCACTATTGAGTTTGTAATTCCAAGTAACCAACTAGTTCTTGTAATTCAAGCTGAAATGTAAAGGGAAGACATTATAAGGTGGGCTAAGGTTGGAAGAGTGATCACATTTAATCATAACAGCAGAAATATTGGTCATAAAATACAACAGACCACTTTTTTTTTTAGATCCCATCTCTGGGATAACTTAAGGAACAAATTAATCCTTGAATTTGATGGGCATGCCTACATTACGTTTCTCACAAATAGAAGTAGGCACCTCATCTACAGAAGTAGTTTGAAGTTTAGCCTGAACACCACTAGAGCATGGTGAACAAAAGCACATCTACGCTAGAATTATCTTCTGAATCAGACATAAGAGCCAAATCATAGTGACAGACCCTGTCAGTTAGTTGGTCCTCCAAAAACGCATAACAAGACAACGAATCAGCATTTTTGGCCACAATAATTTTCTTTACTTGAGCAGATGTCACTTCGAGGAGGTCTCTCCTGCTCCACCATGCTTTGTTTTTCAACAAAACAGAACCTTTTGAAACCTTCACAACTTGAACAGGAGACATGAATTTAGACTGACCTTTCTTAACTCTGGTAGGAATCTTCACAAGAACCCAATCTCCCACTATGAAGTCAACAACCTTAATTCTATGTTTCCTACTGGACAGTTCTTGTGATCCGTAATGACTGTTCGGCACCATGGCTTCCAGTTTAGAAACGGCTTCCACTCTGTTCATGTTAAGGTTCCTTATCCAATCTGGACAAAAAGCCCAAATTTGGGAATCTTGTACATAAAAGTACAAATGGGCAAACTCCTGTGGTACTTTTGCGGAGTGATTAAATATGACAAAATTTTCTGTTGTAAAAAATTATTGACATCAGTACCAGTAGCTAAAGCTGTTTGCACACCTTCTTTACGAAACCTGTTTATACGTTCCACCAAATCATTAGAGGACGGAGAATATAAAGCTACTTTAATGTGTTTAATCTGGTGTTTCTCAATAAAATACTTTGTTTTATGTGAGAAAAAGCTGTGTATCATTGTTGGTAACTATCTCCTTAGGTGCATCTTCAATGGAGAAAATCTTAGTAAGAAAATTAATAATGCTATCAGTGTCAGGAACTGATGTAAAATCAACATGTAGCCATTTTGAAAAATAATCAACCAAAACTATCATGTATCTTTGGGAGACAGAAAGTTGATCAAAAGGTCCCGCAAAAATCAAACACTACCTTATGCCATGCTTCATGTGGTAATGGAACATTGTAAGGAGGAGTGTTGACAGCCTTCCAATGTTTATCAGGGAGTAAGCAAGTAGTGCAACCATCAACAAAAGTAGTTATCTGACTTTCCAACCCAGGCCACCAATAAAATAGCTTGAGAGCTTTACAGGTGGTGCTAACACCTAAATGCCCCTTATGTGCCTCTTTGATGATAGAGTCTCTTAAGGAAACTGGAGGAATGCAACGATCACCATGCAGCAACACATTCTCAACCAAAGCTATTTCATCAGAAACTTGAACATATGGGCGCAAAGAAGCATTAACATTCTTTTCCTTTGGCCATCCTTTTTCTAAAAATTATTTAACTTCTACCAAAGCTTGATCCTGCTGCATAGCAGTAACCCAATCAATATATGACAGCGAACCAGAATTTTTAACCAGGTCATGCTGCACAAACGCAATAACAATCACCAACATCAGAATCATCTACATCTGCATCATAAGGAACAGGCAACCTGGAAAGACAGTCAGCACAAACGTTCTTACGATCAGGAATATACTTGAGTACACTCTTGCAACTTTGACAGTAATCTAACCAACCGAGGAGACGCTCTACCTGCGCCATTACCATTCAGGAGAAAAAGTAAAGGCTTGTGATCAGTAAACATATCAAATCTTAAACCCCACATAAAATTCTTAAACCTTTCTACTGCCCATGAACATGCCAATGCTTCATGCTCTATGGTGCTTTAATGTGATTCAGCACTGGAGAGAGAATGTAAGGCAAAAGCAACAGTAGTTCCCATACCCTGCTCAATCTGAGACAGAACTGCTCCCAAACCTACCTGACTCACATCCACTGTGATAACACATTTTTCACCAGCCACAAAAGGTGACAACGCTGGGGCAGAAACAATCATGTTCTTTAGCGTTGCAAACACCTCATCCAATGTTTTCATCCAAATGTACTTCGCCCTTTTTTTGAGTACATGTCTTAAGGGTTGAACAATACAAGCATAACCTTTAACAAATCAAGAGTAGTATTCACTCAAACCTAAAATGACCTCAGTGAGTCCTTGTCTCTTGGAGTTTGTGCCTCCTGAATGACCTTGATCAGAAAAAACTTCTGAGAAATACCCTCAGAACTAATACTTTGTCCCAAGTAATCAAAACTCTGAACATTAATTTTACACTTATCAGAACGAAGAGTAGTGCCAAACTCCCTAAACCTGAGAAAAACGTGAGTAAGAGTCTTATCATGTTCAGACAAATGATTGGCAAACACAAGAATGTCATCCTGAAAAGCCTGTGCACCGACAAAGCTATCCAATACTGTGTCCATCAACCTTTGAAAAAAACTGGCTGCTGAAGCTAAACCGAAAGGTAGTCTGGTTAACTTAAAAGACCCAAAAGGGGTTACAAATGTTGTGACGTCCTGTGAAATGTAATCAAGAGATATTTGATGGTAAGCAGACTTTAGATCTAACAATGAAAACTGTTTAGAAGTACCAATACTAGCTAACAGGTCATACATTTTAGGTAAAGTGTGACATTCAACAACAATATTCTTCTTAAGACTGCGAAGATCAACACACAGCCTAATACTTTTATCTTTTTTTCGGACAATGACAATGGGACTAACCCATTCTGAAGGACCTGCCTCCTTAGTCAGCCCATCTTTCAACATTTTGTCTAACATTTCTTTTAATTCTGCCCTGATGCTAAGTGGAACTGGTCTCATTTTATGCGCAATGGGAACAGCTTTGTTTTTTAGTCTAATGGCATGAACATACTTCTTGATGCAACCTATATTGTCACTAAATAAGTCAGAAAAATCTTTAAGTATATCTTTATGTGAATTTGAATCTGCAGCTTGTACAGAAGAAATAGAAATATCAGACACTTGAACAGGTGAGTCTGCTCCAGAAACTAACATAAGATCCAACCTAGCCAGGTATCTCCATTCTATAACGACCCTTGACAGCTACATAAACTTTAGTAAATGTTTGACGCCCCGAACATGTAATTTGTTGACCAAAATATCCAAGCATGTCAATGTCCTTATCGCCATACGCTTTAGGATGAACATCAGATCTTTTTAACAACACAAAACTTTCCCAATGTGAATTAAACAAGGTATCTGAAATTACTGTAATTGGTGCTCCAGAATCACACATCATCTGAATGGTATAGTATCTCCCAGTTTCACCTGACACACAGGATCCTTGATTTTGCAAGCAACACCATTGTCAACTCGTAAAGTTAAAACAAAATTGGACAAATCACGTCACATCCTCCACTGGCATCTCAACACAGAATTTTCATTACCCCTCTACTGCTCATTCTACATACACCATGGAAGTGACCAATCTTTTTACACTTTGTGCAACGTTTGCCAATGGCTGGACAAAAGTGAAAATATCCTAAATGTGATTTGGAACCACACCTGTAGCAAAATGAATTATTTTTCAGAGGGTAAATCCTAAAATTACTGTTACGTTTTAAACAAACTAAATCAACTTGCTCAGAACCATCAATTAAATTAATGGCGCTGGAAGGTATAGCACAAATTTCATGTGATGTTGCATGTGAGGACATAGCATGAGTAGATACAGTTGAATGTTCTATACTTTTAGCTAAGTCCAAAACCTCATTTAAAGTAGGATCTCTACGTGCTAGTAATCTTTCCTGCACTTTTTTTGGAAAGCAGCTGTAAACAAATTGGTCACGCAATGAAATATCTAAAGATGCACCAAAATTACATGTGGAAGCCAAAAGTCTCAATGCTGAAATAAACTCCTCTATGGATTCATCTGCAGCTTGTTTTCTTTTAAAGAAGTTGAATCTTTCCAAAAGAATACTGGGTTGCTCTGAAAACTTCTTTTCAAGTCATGCAATAGCTTCAGCAAACTCATACCAATCACCAGCAGCTTGAGGTAAAACGGGTAAATCGTCAAAAACGTGTTGCCCTTCTTGTCCCAAATGACTATAAAGAATGCCAGATTTTCGTTTTGCTTCAAAGCCATCAGCACCAACAGCAATCAAATATTTCAAGAAGGAGCCTAACCAAAAACACCACTTAACAGCTGGCTTGCCTGGGTGAGGTAAGAAAGGAGTAATGTTTGCAAAAATTGAGTTTGCCATGCTAATACTGATAACAACACAGAGAATAAGATGTAAAAATAATAAAATAGGCTGGTAAAAGACTAAAAGTACAGGAATTTGCCGAATATGAACGGTGGCAGGCAATATAATTTGAAAAGATGTGCCTGTCACCGAATTGTGCAGTGGTCATGTTAATAACTTCACCTGAAAATGGGTGAGCCACATCCAACTCTACATCTATTAAATCCTTAGATACTGTCTGAAGCAGCGGAGAGACACAATCAGAAAACTTGACCTGTAACACAGTACGAGCATAGCGTAAGAAACGTGCACGTGCGCCATGAATAAACAACCAGGAAATGCCTTCGAAGAAATCCTATGAATGTCGCTCAGTGAAATGCTGACAGCTGCTCCGTGAAATATTCCACAACACTGGAACAAGGACTTACCAGTGTGCCAGCAGATGCACCATAAAAAGCCAAAGTAATTCGAACTTGCGAGGGCAGCAGAAACACACCCAAACTGGGTGCGGGCTTCAACTGATAAAATAAATGTTGCGCTCGTCGCTAAACTGGAGTAAGTATGCCTTGAATAAACAAATGCTGCTTGCTCCAACTGATGAGGCAATAACCCCAAGGAAGCAGACGTTTGTAGAAAAGGAATTCCACTTTAATGATTTCTGGTACAAAGAGCCCACAAACCCACCGAAGTCTTCAGAGGAATGCATAAACTACCATAAATGAAGACACGACTGCAAGCCTTACACAAAGACTGTATTTCAATAGATAACAACACATGCCTCATTTCTAATAACAATAAAGGCCAACTACACAGACACAAGCTCCAGGACTCTTGTGCCATATGAGCACAACAGCGCTCTAGTAAAACAATTCAAATCACGCAACCTACCACACCAAGCATACGCTAAAGATAAAAAGCAGTGCTTAATTTGTGCTTGTTCTTTCCAGTGCTGAGCACCAGCACTTATGTTTGAGGGCTGGCGCTTATTCTTCTGCCTCAAGCATTTGCTGCGAGCAAAAGATACATATGGGAAAGACGGAGGAAGGGAAAAACGAAAAAGCATCTCAAAGGGAGAAAGTAGAAAGCTGCAAGAGTGAGCTGAAGGGGCAGGAAGTGGCTTTAAATGGATTGAAGAGGCCCGAGATGGCTTCAGGGTTACACCACCTCAGTATTCCGTGTTCCAGATTTAATTGCAGCAGCCGCGTGTTTAAGAAGAGGGCTTTGGGCACTAGCACGTTTTTGTTTACAAATCAAGCACTGGGTAAAAGTAAGGTAAATATATATGTTCTAGTACATCTATTAAAGTAGCAGAGATTAATATGTAAAATGTTTTGACCTGCAACCTTCAGGACAGTTTTCAGAGAGTATGAAGGTCACTGCCCCCAGTGAAAGAATGTGTGCGCGCGCGGCATTGCGCTACGCCCATTCCATTTTCATTGTCACTCTTTCATCCTACCTCTATGTCTTGCCTGTCCTGGTTTTTAATTTTGAACGTTCATCATAGGGTGACCACCTGTCCGTAAATTTCATGGACTGCCCGTAATTTTGCCCTGCCGTACATTGTCCGTGATGAAAGGCTTAACGGACGGCATTTGTCTGTAATTTTAGCCTTTCACCAAAAGGACAACTGAGGCAGGGCGAAATTACAGGCAAATCGGTTTCCCCAGCTGGATTAAAAGGAAGGGAGTCTCCTGTGCTCTGCGGGAGGGAGGGGCACACAGATAAGAAACAGAGCTTCTCACCAGGGTGTCTCCTTCCCTAAAGAAATGCAAATGTGGGTAACCAATAAATCTGCAAACGCAAAGGGGCTTGAAAACCTGCATTGACTTTAATCAAGGGACTCATTTGAAGCTTTCTGATGACAAATATATTTTCTTTTAGAGAGGTACAGTAATGGTGTTCCAAGGTGAGCTGTGGAGTGTGTGGTTTTAATGGAGTGTTATAAAAATGTTAGTACTAGGTATAAACTATATATTATTCAAATCTGTATTTGAGAATCACTTTTTTTATTTAACCGAAATGTATTTGAACATTTTGTAGCAGCCTATATTATGATCTAATTGTATTTATATATTGCTTACTACCCCTGACAAGGCATCAAATGCATGTTTAAAATAAGGAATTACACATTCACGGTTCTTTCAGGGACCTCAGTACCTCCAAGTACTAACAAACATTGGCAAAGCCAATAGGTCTCGTCTACGCAGGAGTTATTGGCTTTGCCAATGTGTTTTAGCCATGTTATACACCAGAGTGGCTGCTGTTCATGGCTATAAGTTAGTGGCATAGTGGTGTGGAGTGGAGTAGAGTGGCATAGGAGCAGTGGCGTAGTGGTGCAGAGTACAGTGCAGTGGGGTACAGTGCAGTTGTTTAGAGTGCACTGGCACAGAATGCAGTGGTTTAGAGTGCAGAGGCATGGAGTGGCACAGAGTAGAGTGGCATAGCGTGCAGTGGAATAGAGTGGCATACAATACAGTGGCAGAGAGTGCAGTAGTGTAGAGTGGTGCAGTGGCATGGAGTGCAGAGTAGACTCACGTGGCAGGGAGTGCGTTGGTGTAGAGTGGAGTAATGTAGAGTGGTGCAGAGTAGAGTATAGTGTGGTAGAGTGCAGTTGGGTAGAGTGGAGTGATGCAGAGTAGAGTGGCATAGAGTGCAGTTGTACAGAGTAGATTGGCGTACAGTACAGTGGCTGAGAGTGCAATGTTGCAGAGTGTCAGTGCAGTGATGTGGAGTACAGTCACACAGAGAGCAGTGGCATAGAGTACAATGGTGCAGAGTAGAGGGCAGTGGCGTACAGTGCAATTGTTTCGAGTGCATTGGCGCAGAGTGCAGTGGCATAGAGTGGCATGGGGTAGAGTAGCATAGAGTGCGGTGGAATAGAGTGGTATACAATAGAGTGACAGAGAGTGCAGAAATGCAGAGTGGTGCAGTGTCGTAGAGTGACATAGATTGAAATGACCATTACATTTGCACAGACATACAGTTTTTCAAATCAAACTATACTGTGCACAGACGATGATGTGTGGAAATTGCATCACCTAATGCAATGATTTGTTTTAATCATATAAAGATATTTGTTTCCAGCACAGTTCAGAATTAACAAAAATGTGCTTCATTTGTTCTCCTAATTCTGATATATTCTGAAGTTTATTTAAATGTTGTCATGGGTTAGAAAAAAACTATTTTCAAACCCCAGTATCCAGAAAGATTGTTGCATAAATCCTCTCACTTTGAAGTCAGAGAAAGAAAAGTAAACACTAAGTTCCCACCGAAGACAGCCTGACATTTGACTTTGTTCTTCGAATGCACAGCAAATGTGATGAGATAAGAACAAGATTTACAGGCCTGTTTACAGAAAGGGAGCACTGTGAAGGATACTATAAATAAGGTTTGGGCAAGGGAAGGGACAAACTCAAGCTGCATAGCCTAAAACAAATAAAATCAGCAAATTGAAAGCATCAAAATGTGAGTTACAAACCACAAGGCCAATGGCAAGCAACAGATGGAATTCATTCCCAAGTAAGCTTTATGAATGTACTTAATGTGACAGCCGTGGGATACTTTGTGGGGAAAGTCCAGAATTTTAGTCCAGTTCTCATCTTGCAGAGGTTTGGCCACATCAATCACCTAGGTAGTATGATGAGAAGCAAAAACAACAAGTGATGGACGGAATGCTGAACATTGTCAAACATTCACCCCCAGTACAGTGATCTGGGCCTAAATCCATCGTTTTTTTGCTGCCCATGCCATTCCAGTTTGGACCCAGCCATATGCAAATCAGTCTTGACCCTGTTCCCCATGGGAACAGTCCAGCCCGAACTGCTAGGCCAGGTCTTCCCTGGACTGGAAACAAGCATCCTGGGACCGGTTTCGGGGTTTCACCCCTCATCAGCCAGGCTAGCTTGAATCCAGTGGCATGGGAAGCACGGGACCCACGTCTGGGCATACCCTTCCCACTTAGGGCGACAAAGCAAAAACAACAAGTGATGGACGGAATGCTGAACATTGTCAAACATTCCGAAACCGGTCCCAGGGTGCTTGTTTCCGGTCCAGTGAGGACCTGGCTTGGCAGTTCGGTCTGGACTGTTCCCATGTGGAACAGGGTCAAGACTGATTTGCATATGGCTGGGTCCAAACTGGGGTGGCATGGTGAGCAAAAGAACGATGGATTAAACCCAGATCTATGACTGGGGGTGAGTGTTTGACAATGTTCAGCATTCCGTCCATCACTTGTTGTTTTTTTTTTTTTTATTATTTTTTTAGTATGATGAGAAGACCTGGAGTGGTTTCCTTGTTGCAGGAAAGGTCTGTACACCCATTCTATCAGTTTGCCACCAGTTCCTATGGTGTAGAGTTTCTGGCACACCTCATGTAGGGTTAGTGCTAGGTGGCAGACATGAAATAGGGCATTTAATGATTATTTAAGGTGGTTGTAAGTAAGGAGTTGACGGGGGTGAAGATGGTAGTCTGCCACAAGGGTTTGGAAATTTAGTAGCTCGCTGTCCAAAAACAAATCTCCCAATTTTAAGACATCTGTAGCATGCCACTGATGGCGTTGCTCTGAGCACAGCAGTCCTGTGCAATTGGGAAGGCTTATCAAGGATAGTGCAGGAGCACAGGGTTTCTTTGTGTCAGTGAGTTTACAGGTTCTAACAAGGCAAGAGAAAGCTGTGCATGATAACCCCGGATGGTGATCCGTAGAATGGTCGGTAGCAAACAATGAGCAGTGCATTAAGCCTTCCTTAAAAGTCTTTAGTGATGAACCCCATCTCATGCAGGGAGGTGGGCAGAAAGCCAGCGAGCCACCCATTGGACCGGTGCAGCTGAATAATAGCGTTCTAAGTCCAGAAGACCTAATCCTCCCGCAGTTACGGGTAGCTTTACAGTGGATAGAGCTACCTGATGGCACCACAGGGACCAAATCAGATGTGTGGCATGCCTGAAGAAGGAATGAAGGAAAAGCAGGAGAAGGTTTGCAAAATAATCCTACCATTAGGGTAGCACACCATCTTCACTAGTGCCACGTGCCCCACTACAGAAAGCAGAAGAGAAGACCAAAAAGAAAACTGGGTTTGGAGGGACCGTGACTCTCTGCCAAGATTTCCATCCTGCAAATCAGTGGGAGACTGGTAGATATTAATCAGTAGGTATCAAAAGGTAACTGGTTCCCAGTTCAATCTGAGATCGAATTGTATATAAAGAGGAAAACAGTGCCATATGTTAAAGAAACACTAATTACATTTTTACATTTTTTCTTCTTGTTTGTGCATAATAAATCCCAAATATTTTCAAGATTCTATATGTCCTTGACACTTAGGGATAACCCAGATCGCTAGTTTGGCTTTTGCTCAATTTCAAAACCATTTAAAGGAATGGACAAAGTGGGCAATTGCCTTGCACAACCTTGCAAGGGGTCTGGCCCCTGCTCACCCTTCACAAGCACGAACAGCGGGCCATTGCAACAGAAGAGTTTGCCACAGTGGATAGGTGTTGCGTGTTCAACCACTTGAGGGTGCCTTTTCTGTTTCCCTCCTGTGTGCAGAAACAACTCCCCAGGTACCCAATACCTTCCGATAGTCTTGGTGGACCCATCTTGCCTGATGTTAGGAATTGTCCCACCTTGTTCTTCTCTTCCTCATTTAAACAGTTCTTAGCAACAACCCTTTGAACCACTTGCCGTGGATCTCCCATTTGATCTCGATTTCATCCTCCTCTTTTATTATCTTTGATTGGTAGTCCGGGCTCCCATTTCTGAGATAAATGTAGAGTCCCAGACATACCCTCTAGAGCTGTGAGACTACAGACAAGTTGTGGGTACCTCACATCCTGACATTAGGTGTGAGATTGTCGCCCACACCATCTGCCCTGCCTTATTAATTAATTTTTAGGTTGAAAACCCATGGGCGGCTGGGGTGAGCCAAATATTTTTGTTCTATTTGTTTAAACTAGCATAAGGTTAGTTACCTTTTTGTTTAAACTAGCATAAGGTTAGTTACCTTAATGTTTCCCAAACTGCCAAGGGTTTTAAAATGTTCGGAAACATAATCAAAATGTTTCTGTTTCTTTTTCTTCAAGAATGATTGGGTAGATTTGGGTACGGGTGATGGTCTTGACAGTGCTGAAGGGCATTAATTTACTACTGAACAAGGATGTAATGTGACACCCGAATGTAGCATACCAAGAGGCAATCACAAAGAGACCACAGTGAATAAATAGTGCTAAAAAGAGTAAATAAATGCACTGACAACATAGTGAGGCATGGCCTCTCTTCGATGTGTCCATAAAACTGATGTTTGTTCTTGGATTTTTGTACTGAATTTTGACCCTTTGTCCTGAATTTTTTACAGTCCTGTCCAGAATTTGCCTCAGTGCCAGGTGGTCACCCTAGTTCGTCACCCTAACTTTAACTCGTTCATTTTTTCATTTTATGTTTATAGTTTCAAGGCACCCAGTTTAATCGTCCATAACGTTCAGCATATTAATAAACTGGCTTATTTTCAACTCCGGATCAGACATTCTATGATCTCAGCCAAGAAGTCTCATTCAGTATATCATGACAGAAGACTGGGCATGTTATTCACAGATTAAAGACCGTGCATAACTAGCGCTGCAGTGCAAACAATGAGCACACTATTAATGCGGGATGCACCAAGAAAGAACGACTTTGAAGAATGTCCTCTGAGAGAAGCTATGAACCACAACTCTTTATTTAGATCCAAAAAAGAGCAGACTCCACTTAAAAGCATTTTTTGAAAGTTAGATATCTATGGAGTTATGTACAAAAAAAGGCAACAAATCAACACCAACATGAGCCTTCCGATCCCCCATAATGAATTTAAAACACCCAATATTTTCAATACACAACGGCTGTTTCCTTCTCTTCCATCTGTTTGAATTGACCAAGTCTACGAGGACTGAAAGTTCCATCAGTTCCGGTCCACATGGAGAGTGACACAAAGCCTAGACATCGTGGCAACACTACCTTAGAACTAAGGCCCAGATTTAAAAGAAAATGACGGAGCGCGAGGCTGCGTCAAAATTGGCAGCGCGCGCTCCGTCATTTTCACAACGCAGGGATGCTCTGTATTTAATAGAATATGGTGCATCCCTGTTTTGTCCCCTGCGCTGGTGCTAAATTTGCAGCCGAGCGCCAACGCAACCACCCTTGCACCATGGTGCAAGGATGGCTGTGTTGAGGGGGAGATTGTTTTGTGCAGGAAAGGGCCCCTTCCTACACAAAAACAATCTTAAATGGCGTTTTGCTCTTTGCAGAATGCAGAACACAGAACACACAGAAAGAGCAACAAATGAGGAGAAATTAAAGCATTTCTCCTAATTGTGGCACTCTAATGCCACCCCTGGTGTGGCGATAGATTTTGGCGCTGCCTCAGGTTTACGAAAATCTCGTAAATCTGAGGCAGCGTCAAAATGCAATGGGTGTTGCTGTGGCAAGTAAAGTGATGCTTCAGTGGCACTAGGGGCTCTTAAATATGCCCCTAAATATGTAAGATCATTTCCCTTAATTTCCAGAACATGTAAAGTGCAAAAACACTTGCTTTGAACACAATTTTATCAACATTTTTCTATTTTTCCCAATGTTGTTACCAAGACTGAATTTGTCTGTCTTTAGGGTGCTTTTCACGAGTTTGCTTAATGGATTTTCTCTTTTTGTAAGGTATGGCATAGGGGGGCTTCTTTCATTTTTACTAGAATGTATGGCACCTCTCTTTCACAAGCAGCCCAGATTATTCTCATAGATAAAGTCTGCCCTGTTTTCACAGATAGAGTCCACCAGATCCCTGAGGAGACGCCAAAGGTTTGTGGGATTGAAATGCATCAACTCTATAACCCGGAGCAGACAAACCTCAATTTCTAACTAGTGCGGCACTACCTAAAACCTGATTTAACTAGTTCAGTGCCTCGCATGGACTTTATGGTTCTATTTTCCCTGTTGTGTACCTACAGAAAAATATTTTTTTCAAGACATGTATCTCGTACCCTGTTTTCCCCAATTTTTGAACTGGAGTCTTTAACCAAAAATTTCATAAACTGTACCCACAACTTTTTCACTATCATTTGCATTTTATTTCCGCTGGGAAAAGTCCTCGTTTTTTAATATTCCCCGAATATGAATTGAAAACCATAAGTAATGTGGTTTAGTTGTTCTTCTCTTATATTGTATTGATTGTTTAAAATGCATCAATGTTAATGTACTCAGACACAGCAATATGTTTGATAAAGTAACTTTTAATGGGAAGATTGAAAAACATCACTTGTTCTCTTATTTAAAACATAAAAAAAGAATATTAGGGAGGTACTTTTTCGCTGTGATGTTACAACATGGCGCAGACACCTCACACACAGATGAGTTATAATTTTGTTCTGAGTATTTCTCAGAGCCGTCTAACAACTGTTAGAGGGGCTTATTTGGTATTGTGCATTCAGTTGTCCTTTTTGTGGCTTTCAGATATCAATAGGTGGGAAAAACTTGCTCACTATAATACGGTTTGATTCTTACAGCATCACGGGCAGGGAATCTTGCAACAAGCACAGGTCTATCAACATGAACCGACTGATATGTCTGCTGCTTTCTGGATTCTCACTCATATATTCTAACACTGTGCCCTACCACTCTGTGTCCATTCCTCTCTTACTTGTCACAAATCTCTGCAGAATGCCTCTCCAGTTACATTGCAACTTGTTTGAATCCCTATACCTGTGGCTCTTAGTTCCAAGATACGCATGATCCTGTGATATTTAATCCAACAGAAAGAACAGTAGCTCAGTCTCATTCGCCTGTGGTTTTGGGTGAGATGTTAAGGGACACAATAGTATTGAAGGCAAAGCAACCACAAAAAGCCTTCGTAACTCAAAACACTGGAAAATAAAAAGAGGGTCAAATTTGAGAGTATAGTCAACGTGTCCTATATTATGCTGAAAACGTGAAGGCTAGATAGTTAGGAGACCAATATTTAGACACTGCTTCAACTACAGAGAAAGATGGGACAGTGTGTGTGTGGAGATGATCAACTTTTCACATTCTTTATTGTTTTGGGGAGCCTTCAATGCTTCCTTCCTGACATTCAATGTATTGTCTTATTCATCTTTTTTAGGTAAGAAGGTTTTGGAGTTTTGCTCTGTATCCACATACCGAAAGAAATGGTGATTTTGTGTGATCCCTTTTCTTCTAGCATTGGTTTCTTTATTCACTCTTGGTAAGTACTATTTGTTCCAGAAAGGGCAGGAGCAATTTACTCTCTCTCTCACAACCCAGGTCACCCACTTTCCCACATGTGGCACATATATAATTATACTGGAGTAAAAAGATGTAAGACTTCATTCTTCCCTCACTCTCACCATATTTTGATTTCTTAGACTTTTAGAGGTAAAGGATTGGTGACCGAGTGGTGGAATTCCTCACTGATCCATGGCCCCTGTAGTTTGCACTTGCAGGTCCCGAAGGGTTTGTTCGTATGTACAATAGAGATGGCATGGGATGCCGCAATACGCTTCCCTACTGGCATCTATGTCTTCATCTTCCTTTTCTCACGGTTCTAGTCTAGTGATTGCACTGCTGGTGAGAGAAAGGCAGCTCCTGGGGGGAGTGACGGCAGTACACTTGTGCATCTGGAAAAACTGCCATATAATTACAAAGGTGTATGGTTTTCAAGGATAGGAGAGCGATAAAGTCCATGCACTGTAATGAGAGGCCAGTTAAGTTGATATCAGAGAAGTACTTTGCCTTGCTTTGTTCGATGGGAGGGACTGTGTATAGTCTGTCTTTTCTTTTTAGTGGGTCATGTTGGCTCATTGCCTGCGACATATGCCCAGCTCCTGTGGTAAGTGGATCCTTAACAATATGTGCATGTCTGTTCTGCTTTCCTTCGTTTCAGGAGGAGAACAGAGACAGAGATCTAGGTAGCCCAGATGGTGATATCAAGCTAGAGGCAAACACAGTGGTGACCCAAGGGTGTCATGGAACCTAATGGAAATGTGGAAAATGGGCTCTGCTTTCCAAGCAGGAAGTAAAACATACCCATGAGGTGAGTAGAGTCGACCCTCACAAATCTGTACCTGTTGCCACAGTAACTTTTTTACAAATGGGAGATACGCCCCTGTGAAGCCACAGCAGGTAGGTAAAACCCTCCTCACTTACTTGTCTAAAGGCAATTCCTACTGAAGGGGTGGAAAATGAATCCCTCTTCTCCCTGAAATCAACCTTGTTGCCAATGGCAAATTTCCTGCCCACGGAACCGTCACACACTCAAAAGACATTTAGGCATGGATAATTTTGAAAGGAACGAAAATTCTTCCAATATTTTTTTTAAAAACTATACTGCAATCCAAACCAGTCCTTCCGTATAAAAAGGTTCACATTTAACAGTAAATACCTTTACATTTTTGTAAACCGACTTCTTCTGATATAACTCCAAAAAAATACATGTGGAAATGAGCGTTTTTAAGATCAATTTAAAATTAAATGCATCTTTTAGCAATCAAAGGCTTGAAGTAATATATGCAAATTAACACCTGTTGCTAATTTGTGTTAAAAGGAACCGCTCTTTAACGCCTTTTAAGATTGTCATCAGTATTCAAGACTTAAAACATCACATACGGGATATATGGGGCCTGCAAGCTATCAAAGGCAGAAACTCGAATAGAACAAGGTTGGCATTTGTTTCCCATACACCGCACTACGAATTGGCCTGTCGCATAGACTTCACAGCCTCAGCAAAACAGCAATAATGCCACGGCCACTTCAATATTGTTGGGGTAGTATATGCAGTAGTTATCAGGCCTCGAGGCCCCGGTGCACTGCACCTGCTGCACCAATGGTATCTACGCCCCTGGACAGTCTAGCATATTAAGGATTTGTTTTAGGAAAAATAACTCCAAACATCGAGAAAAGAAAATCGGTGGATACCTGTCAAACAACAAACATTACAGTTCGCAGTGAACTACTAAGACACGCAGGGGTTTTCGGTAACGGCTGCGGATGCCTCCCAAGTGTTCAGATTGTTTTACTCTCAGTCACTTGTCCTTGAGGGAACAGACTGCGAGCCTACAAACATAAATAGATCTGAGCAGCACGTCTGTTGACGCGTCGAGTGCAGCTGGGAGAATAATCCCTCGGCGAGCAATGTGGTTTGCTGGCACACCAGTACAAACGACCTTACCGTCGAGGGAGCCAGCCACAGGCCAAGAGTGGGAGGGAAACACTGCCGTAAATCAGGCCCCGGTGAGCACAACGCAGCCAATGTGAGCATCAAGTCACGAGGTGCAATTATGATCAAAAGCACATGGGGATCGGAGTGCTTCTTGCAACATCCCTTCAAAACAGCAGGCTGGTCGAACACTGAAGCTGCGTTATGGTGGTCGAGGGCCAGGATATGCCACAGGCCTCGACCATAACCAAGTTTCAATAATATATATGTATTTAGGGTTATTGTAAAGTGCCATGTCCCAATTTTCGATTCTTTCAGATCACTGCTACAGTCACAACCACTGTTCTGTAAATGTTAAGCTGAAGGAGGGTCTGCACAGCTCAGGAGGGAGGGGGGGGGGGGAGGGGTTGAAGGGAGAGGGGGGCTTTGGTGGGGGGGGTATTATGGTTCAATGCCTGGCCCTGGACACCTGGAAAAGCTTGCTTCCTGCTTTTGTTACTGGGGGCAATATTTCAGCACCGCTGCAAAACTGGCCCCCAGTAACAAAACCTGCCCCCACCACTGCAAAACTGGACCCCACCATTGCAGCCTCAGGGGGAAACACCATATATCCAGCCTGGCCATGTCTGTAAATCTCTGTAAGAAAAAGATATAGAGAATGATATTGTGGTTTAGTAAAGTTTAAAGCTCCTTTTAACAGCTTCTTGTAAATTAATTGCAGTTTGTCTATGTCTTTGTGCAACAGGACAAACCTCCTCATTGATGTGCAGTTTCACTTTCATGGTCTTAAGCTTTCCCAGTCCATGAAACAATCAAGGGAATTGACTTACTATTTCGTGATGATCATTCATGTTGTAGCTCACAGTTATCAGTCCCATTTCAGTAGCAGTTTTGGAATTGAGTAAAAAGGCACTTGACGCAGTACTTAAATGTACTTGAATGAGTGCTTGTACCTTTTTGTTTTTGTGTTTAATGGTGGCTAAGAATGAACCTTGACTCCTTAATGATATTAAGGCAGCCCGTGCAATACCTCATTGTACTTCTCCTTACGCATAATGTTTATCAACACACCACTGTCAGTAACAAAATGTATGGAGTAGCAATTATCGGACAACGTGTGAATGGCTTCTGTGATTTTTATCATCAACTCTTCTTCGACTCGTATTTTTCTTTGCATGTGGCCAGTCCAACATGCGCATGTTTTTCAGAAGTAAACACAGACATTGCACATCCATGTTACTGTCAATTGACACTGAAACTGAAGAACTCGTGGGCGAAGATTTAGATGACGATCAACTTAGTTTAGTGTTAATTTGCCTCAATTGTTGTTGCTTCTTGGCTTTGTGGGTACACGTAGAATGCTGCTTCTGGCACGTTTGGGCATCCATTTTATTTTCTCATCAGTAAACACTTTGTTTTTTCTTTGCCCTGCAAACTGCAACAAAATGGTTCTCTTTCCTGCGGCCCTTTCATATTTGTCCAATAAGAGGACATTTACCTTCATGTGGAAACTAGAATCCACATCTAAAGCGTAGTTTCCTTTTCTTTGGAGACATCATCATGTGTCCTTAAGCCTTGTGTTTTTGCTTACTTTTCATGTTCATGAATGACTCACTGTGGGCACCTCTGGCCTCCATGTCACCAGCTTGTCGATCTGCACAATCCTCAGCTCTTGCAACCATGAGTACTCACTCCAGACTAAGGGCCTGATTACGACCTTGGCGGATGGGATACTCCGTCACAAACATGAAGGCTATCTGCCCGCTATTTTATAAGTTCCATAGGATATAATTGAACTTGTAATACGGCGGACGGGATATCCGTCACGTTTGTGATGGAGTATCCCATCCACCAAGGTCGTAATCAGGCCCTAAGTGTTTCGTTCAGCATTTGCCGTCTGAATGAATCTGACAAACAACCATCTATAACTCTGGGAGGTATGACTTCTTCCTCATTGAATTCATTGAACTTATAATGTTTGATGAGCGTAACAAGTCTCTCAACAAATCTGTCAATCATTTCACCAGCTCTTTGTCTTTCCTGACAGAAAATATATCTTTTGTAATAAAAATTATTGAGGTATTTGACAATCTTTTTGTTGTCTGTCTCTCCGACTGCATCTAATAAATCACCAAAGGTTTCACCTGTCACCGATATTTAGCTTTTTGGTGGTATCGAATGGAATGGGTGGTTTTAAGATAGAAGCAGCATTGTAACCATTTGTCAAACTTACTGAAATTAAAAGCAGGGTTCTTTTCAGCACTGTCTGCTTGTACTGGCACCTTCAACACGCACTAGTTGCGTGCTACCACCTGGGTCGTCGTGTCCTCTCTCTGGCTGTGAAGCGCTGTCTTCTTCTTTAGCAATGAGTCGCAGCTGTTGCTTGCATGGGTTCTTTATACTTCTCACCCTTTGCATTGTATGTAATGTACCTGAGTTTCAATGTCTTATATTTCTTCTTCTCTGGCTATCACTACTTTTAGTTAAGAGTTCTTTGCACTCATCTGTAGCTGCCTCTAGCACTTCTGTCTACCTGGTGATATCTACATTTAGCGTTATTGTTCTGTACATCTTATAGCTCTGTGTTGCGTTGTGGCTCAGTATCTCTTTCACAGCCCCACCAGCAGATTCCTGGCCATTGATACACAAATTTCTTGGTAGGGCCTTAGTCTTCTTCAAACGTTTGGCACTGGCTGGAGTGTTGCTTTGACTCCACATATGCCAAACATCGATCTTCACTTTGAACGAGGCAAGTGTGGCACACACAAGCAGTTTGCTGGACCACTGCAAACTCTGGGAAAGCATTGTGGGTTCTTATGGGTACGTATCCCGTATCTCGTCACCAGTTGTAGTGTCCTTCCCAGCCTGAACATGCCACACATGGAGCTTGGTCATACACCTCTTTATTCTTCTTCGTGCAAGCGTAAACAACATTCTGAACATGAAGTCTATTCACTATACCTTCCCACTGACATCACAGTTCTACAGAGTCCATCAGGATCCAAGAAGGTTGCAACATTGCTAACTCACAAGACGCCGCACCGGCGGGTGGATGGAGGGGGGTTGAGTGGGCAGGGGAGTAAGTGTGGGGGATCAAAATGACAGGTTTGTTCTTTTTTTTGGAAGTGAGGGTGTGGCCAGTGCCGGATTGCAACACTCGCACTATTTTCTTTTGCAACAAAGGTAAAATCCCTGGTGTCAGTTGGATATTTAACCCCGGGGCAAGTTTGGGGCAACCTTCATAATTTGGAAAAGCCTTCTATCTGCCTCTAGAGGGGCAGAAAGTCACAACTGTCCCCAATGTGGCCTGGGTGTGGCTCAATACCAGAGTAAGTCACCCTATCCTTTTGTTTATTTTGGTGCCATTTTGTAATCCTGCGTGTCTAGAGTGGTTTCTGCCTACTCAAAGGAGGGGCACATTTTGTTGAATATCCTATTCACCCCCCAGGAGGGGCAAAATGTGTATTTGGCCCCAGGGTGGAGGGGGGAGCACGGGCCCATGCCCAGAAGTCGCCGCTCCCTCCAAACAATATTGCATGAATTCAGGCCCTAATGTCTAGTGAGCATTCTGCTCCCATGGTAAGATAAGGGGTAATTACACCCATTTCTCCCCTATATGAGAGCAGATATACTGTTGCCCCTTTTAGTTGGGGTGGGGAAATAGCCATGTTCATGGTGGGCAGCCCGACCCCTACATTTAAAACAAAATATATCCTGGGCGTCTAGTGGGCTTTGACATCAGGGGTAGTTACCCCACTCTACACCCTGGGGGAGCAGAAAGACTGTTGCTCCATTTACTTGTGGTGGGGGCATGGCCAAGCCAATGGCGGGCAGCCCATACCCCTATATGTAACAAAATAAAACCCTTTACCTGGTGTCTAGTGGTCTTTCTGTCCCACCCCCACCTACCAGGGGCAGAGTGGGTGTAATTACCCATCTGCCTTCTGGAGGTGGTTGGGTGGGGGGCAGAAATACTGCTGTCCTATTTACTTGGGTTGGGGGCATGGCCATGCCGGGCAGCCCCCACCCCTATATATAAAAAAACAACAAAAAAACAGTTCCTGGCGTCTAGAGGGCTTTTTGCCCTCTTGGGAGAGGGACAGATCAAGGGTAATTACACCCATCTACCCCCATGGCGACAATAAATTAATTTGGCCCATTTAGCTGGGGTGGGGGCATTGCAATGTAGATGGTGGGCAGATCCTACACATTTATTGGAAGGGGAAAAAAAGAAAAAAAATACTTTCCCTGACATCCACCTTTCTTCCTCATTAGTGTGCAAATCGGGGATAAGTACCCTATCTACCCCTTTACCCTCCAGGGGGAGAGAAAGACTGTTGTTGTGGCTGCTGGAGGGGAGGGGGGGCAGAAAGATTGTTGCCATATGTATTGGGGTGGGAGTGTGGCTATGCCCTGGTGGGCAGCATGCACCCCTATGTTTTTATTTAAAAAAAGGGGTCCCTGGTGTCTAAAGGGCCAGATCAGAGGGTAATTACCCCCTCTCTACCCCACCCCCCAGGGAGGGGGACAGAAATACTGATTGTTTTAACAGGGTGGGGAACTACTAGCGTCTGGTGGGTGGATCCCTGCTCGGGATAGCTCTCCTGCAGCATATGTCCTGTGCACTGATTCAGTGAAACTAAACAAGCCCATCGGCTTGTTTGCATTCAGTTTCAGTAGTAATGACGTCAGCGCGTCCTGTGCGCTGATCGTCATAACAAACAAAAAGGAAAAACACTAATGGGGTCATTCTGACCCTGGCGGTCTTGGACCGCCAGGGTCACGAATGACGGAAGCACCGCCAACAGGCTGGCGGTGCTTCACTTCCCATTCTGACCGCGGCGGTAAAGCCGCGGTCGCCCTACCGGGGCCGGCGGTTTTCTGCCGTTTTTGCCCTGGCTGGGAGAATCCGCCAGGGCAGCGCTGCAAGCAGCGCTGCCCTGGGGATTCTGACCCCCTTACCGCCAGCCTGTTTCTGGCGGTTTACACCGCCAGGAAGAGGCTGGCGGTAAGGGGTGTGCTGGGGCCCCTGGGGGCCCCTGCACTGCCCATGCCAATGGCATGGGCAGTGCAGGGGTCCCCTAACAGGGCCCCGGCCTGCTTTTCACTGTCTGCCTAGCAGACAGTGAAAAGCGCGACGGGTGCAACTGCACTCGTAGCACGGCCGCAACACCGCCGGCTCCATTCGGAGCCGGCTCCTGTGTTGCAGGCCTCATTCCCGCTGGGCCGGCGGGCGCTAACTTGGTTAGCGCCCGCCGGCCCAGCGGGAATGTCAGAATGGGGGCTGCGTTAATTTGGCCGCATGGCGGCCAAATGGCGGTTTCCGCCTGGCGGGCGGCTACTGCCGCCCGCCAAGGTTGGAATGACCCCCTAAGACTGCTCAGGAAGCGCTTCCCGAACAGCATGAGCTGCAGAGAAAAAAATAGAAACCCATCTGGTGCTAAGCACCAGAGGGCCCCTTCTAACCCTCTCCAGTGTCGGACAATGGCCGACACCTGCTGTAAGGGGGTGTGGCCATTGGCAGCATCAAAAGTTTTAATGAACTGAATCATTTGAAGGCACTGATAAAATGTTTTATTGCTGTCCAAGTCAATACTACTTGTTTTACCAACTCTGTGTTGACCCTTCGGGGTTTAAAGATGCGACCTATATATTATACACAGATCACAAACATGGATGCATTCACCCTTAGAGACCTTTGGATTGTCATTGCTATACTTTTAATACGTTTTTTTGTTATATAAAATATAAATATTTGTCTTATAATGAGAAAGGATTGGCTAGTAATAATTTATTTGTATGTGCCCTTGAGAGAAAATAAGCAAATCTAAGTTCAAAACCGTGACTTGCACATCGTACAGTAGATTTCAACAGGCAAATGCGTCCACTGAGGCAGCACAGCCAGAAAAATTAAACTTAAGGCATAGCGGTTACCAACTTGTAGTTAGTAGTGTAATAAATTATAATTGAACAGCTATAACATTTTCTTATTACAGATAATTGGTGATGTCACCGAACGACCATTACAGGAAAATGAAAGATAAACTTTCATACAGAGATTACAGGCGCCCATGAATAATACAATGAATAACAATAGTAGCAACAACAGTAATAGATCAGTAATGATCAGTACACCTGTAAATGGTTCTCTTTAATGACCCCAAGCACATGAAGGCACTGATAACAGTTTTCAATGCTACTCATTTTATCATCTCTGGGTTGAACCCTCGGGGTCTCAAGCTGTGACCAGTATGTTAGACACAGATCACTAACATGGATGCATTTACCCACAGGAGGGTAGTGAGGAAGCATGAGACAGAAAAGCATGAACAGGGAACGACCTATTATAAGAAGGACTGTTATAGCTTTATTTTATATTTGTAATTATATAAAATAGAAGTATTTATATTTTAATAAGAAACAATTAACTGGTAATAAGAATGTAGTTTGATGTGCCTTGAGAGAAAAATAAATGTAAGAAAGCGAAATAACAGCATGCGTATTATTAATATTTCCATCATAGTTCAAAACTATGCATCCCACATAGTAAAGTAGACCTCAGCAAGCAAATGGCTCCTCTGAGATAACACATCCTGCAAAACTAAACTTATGGCATAGCTGCCAGTACCCTGTAGTTAGTAGTGTTAGGCAAACAACACTGCATTAAAAAAGCAAACTGTAATCGACCTTGAAAAGATGAAATGTTTTGTCATATTAACTTCACGTGCAGTTTAAAAAACTGGAACAAAAGGTACAAAGTGTAATAACCAAAATGGAAATGTTAAGGCTGTCTGTGACACAACTATGAATTTCTACGGCTTAAAGTACGAAATAAATTACAGCCGACTCCAAGCAGGTAGCATTTGCTTTGTATTAAATGAATCAAATAATCTGGAAGGTCAAGTCAATAGCAAGAAGCTTCTTGAATACTGAAAAAAAACAGATTCAATATGTAAAGGATGACAGCGGTGAAATTGCTCATGCGGCAAAATAAAAATAAAAAATTATAAAAAATGTCTGAGATTTACGCATGAATAGAAAACATCTGACTAACGGCTGTTGGTTTACTACTCACCTTCCGCTACACGGTAATAAAACTAATTACACGATCGTGGAAGGTTTGTTCTCATGGCAGTGTCCTAGCTCGTCACTGACGTGAACATGGTTTTATCTTTACTGAGTGAAGGCCGTTTTGAGCAAAATCACACTACTGATGTAAAAAAAAATAATAACTGACTACATTAGTATTTCCAAATTACCCAGTCCTGCATGCAAGCATCGCCATGACCCTTTACACACTATGGTGCACGTTTTCACACTGCTCTGTGTGTAAAAGACATGGCGATTAAATCCAGAACTGAGTGAAAACGTGCATGGCTATGGTGCTCTGAATAAAAACAATGCGAAAACAAGCGTGTGAATGGGCCTTACATAAATGGCAAGCTGGAAAACTGCATCCTATGCAAAGAAAAAAGGCCTTGCATGTACAAATGTATGAAGGCCCAGCGAGTTCCCCTACTATTCCCCCAGCCCACAGTCTGGTTCAATGATAACGCCTCCGGAAAGCTACCGGGCGCTGGCAGCTGCAGGTGGGCCCTGTGAGGCGTGCCCGGCTCACTTACACCAGCAGTTTCCTCGGCACTGGAGGTCGGGTTGGGGCGGGATTCATCGAAGCAAGTCTAGTTCTACTGAGCATGGGCAGACCGGAGCGACAGAGGCGGCCTAATACCACCGCCCTGGCAGGCAGCCTTTCCAAAAGCAGCATCATAGCAATTACAAGGGACTTGTGAAATGGCGAAGTGCACAGCTGTTCTGCAGTGTTTCTCAAGTGACTTGTGAAAAGGCAGCTTTTCCAAGCAGCTGCACAGGCTGTGAAAATCGGCTTAATTAATGGGTCAAGTCGGAGGCATGACACACGCACACAAGCATCCAGCCCTAAGGCGCCTAGTGGTTTCTGCAGCTGGACAGACTAGCCAAGGTCATTACATCGGCATCACGAAGCCAATATCACAAATACATCCTCTAACTGTTTGTTTAAACATACATTTTGCTATTTATTTGGGGAGGGCACTCCTTGAACAAATCACCCTATGTTTGTGAGTTGAATAAATCCTGTAGGCCTTCTGCATATTACTGGGCTATTAGTATCGCTTTCAAAGCAGTTAAATAGGCTGTAGATGCAGTCACAGCTCTTGTGATCCAGTAACATGAACCACCCAGCTACTCGTACTTTCATTACCCGTGTTTCATTGATTCTGCCAAACCCGAAAGGAAACGCAAATGCCCGCTTATTAAATGACATGCACGTGAAATAATCTGTATACACTGGATCTATTGCTGCCAAGCTACTAAATAAACATTTATTTTAAATGTGAATTAATTTGGAAAACAAGTTGCGCCTATTGTTCATCATGCTGTCAAAAAAATTGCTTTTCAAAGGACTCTAAAACTACCACCGACATCGTCACCGTATTGTGACCTCTAATGCAATGAATGACAAATACGACTGCATATACCACTCAAACAGGAAATTATCAGATTCATCACTTATTATGGTCATTAATGTTCTTACACGTCCTCCATGAGCTGCTCATCAAGAAGTGATAGTGTCAGACAAACATAACTCGAGATTAGGCATTTACCCTCAGCATTATAGTGAGTATAAACACGAGACAAGCTGGTGTGGTGTGCACTAAAAATAAAACCAATCCCAGTGTTGAATCAATCACACACCACAGTCACACTCATGGAACCCTGATTTCAAGCATGGTCACTCCAAGGCCTAGTGTAAACTGATTAGCATATGAAGGCAAGCAATAATTGAGGAAAGGTGCTTCCTGTGCTAAGTTAGCTAGACAGAAAAGATCACTCTAATAGTTCAAAGTGTGAAATTTGCCTCAACTTTTCCTTGAAACAATTGAAGCCAACACACGTTTGCGATTATGCCTCACAATAACACTTTGTTCTGAGCTTTTCCGCAGAGATTTTTTTATTCAAGAAAAAGGCATCAGTAAAGTTGAGAGGTCATACACACACACACACACACACACTCATGCAAACACACACCCAATAAACCAAACACACTCACCCAACCGTTTCTTTTGTGCTTTCTTTTGCTTTCTCCTGCCCTTGATTCTCAGATGAAAACTGTTCATACACTGATATAAATGTGAGCTTGGGTGCAATAATCAAGGGCTAGGGCAGCTCCTCTGCTATGGCGTGGAGCGTCTTCCCCTCCTTCCCCACCCCTAGCAGCGGCAGCTGCAAACCTTTTACAGTAAGACCATAATAAACTATCTTTATTATGGTTTTATCGTAAAAGGGGCAGGACCACGGGCGATGACCGGGATAGAGGCGGAGTGCACATCACTCCCCCTCAGTGTGCATGTACGTTTGGCCGGCCGGCCAAACACACATGCGCACAGGGCTCTCTCCAACCCGGCACTGTGTTGCTGGGTTAGAGAAAACATGCAGAGGCTCCCACTCTGCTGCGGAGCACCCAGCCAGGGTGCTCCATCCAATCCGAATGCTACTTTCACACTGCCAGCAGCATGAAATCAGCATTAGGATTGGCCGCAGGGCAGGCTAGAAGCCTGTGCCCACAAGTACTGGAGGCAGAGGAGCGGGGCAGCGAGGAAGTTAGGTTTACAAAAAAAAATAAAAAATCTGCACCAACCCTCCCTCCCCCCAGCGAGCCGTGACTGATCAAGGGGTAATTTTACTTACAATGCAGTGAATGTATTGTAGTAAATAGTATCATCATTTGAGTCATTATTGCCATATAATTGTTGTAGTGCGTTATGTGGCTGTATATTTGGAGAAAGTGCTCTTTTTATGAGAGGTAAATACTGTCTGTAACAAACTTTAAATTCTGCTGGATGACAATGCTCCGACCTATATTGGATAATTTTTCAATATATAGCAAAAATTAAGACAGTGAATGTTATAAAGCGAGTGACAGAGGACGACCATTAGAGTCTTCGATGTAGAACTGTTCTACAGACATTGAATAAAGAAAAGAATTTAGAAAACAAGGTTGGGCACAGAAAAAATGATAGGAAGGCTATAATTTAACGGTAAATTATGAATGATAAATCTCGCTCAAAGGTAGTATAGTACACTGTCGTATGTGCTTTAAACATACCCGCTCTGTGATTATATATTTGTGAAAGTAATCGAGTTCTAATTAATGTTTTTGGCGGTCGTAGACTTCGAAATGAATAAGAAAAGAGTGACACTAACATAACTGGCAAGTCAAGAGATCGTATTTATGGGACTGATCTCCAATTTTTAAGGGCTATATTTGCAAACTAAGGTTTTTTAAATAATTATTGTGTAATAATGGAACAGTTTTATATTTATAGGCTTGAGTTATTAAACATTGCATATATAATATCTTTCGGTGGAAACTGCACTTGCTTTTCTCAATTAGATTGAGAGTAGGTCACTGTATGCTTCGGCATTTACATGCCTTGACCTAAAAGTAAGAAGGGGTACCTTCTGATTAGCATGACCCTCGAACCAATCAAAAACACAGAGACTCTCATATCCAAATATAATTGCTTACATCTGTTTTATTATATTATGAAAACAAGGGATATATATAATATATAAATACAGACACAAAAATATATACACCAAACAGCCCACAGCATGCAGTGAGAAAGAAAACTCCTCTGAATCAAGCCAATGCTCACGCTGTGTACATTTTAAACATGTGGTACCAATAGGTCCTGCAGAAAGCTGTACTGTCAAGCCAGACCCAATAAAACCACCTGTTAAGGAAGAACCTGAAGAACCCTTAACAGGTGAACACTTTTCTGGATGAGCATTTTGGCCATACAACTTCCTAAATTGGATACAAAAAGAAATAGTCTTCGATGAAAAAGGCAAAAGTTGCCTGAAATGTCACAAAAATATTGATCAACTGTAAAACAATCACAGAGTTCTGAAAGACTGAAAATGCTTACTGGCACAATTCTCTACAACGGTCTCCCTGAATTTGACTTAAATACCATGCGCTGCTATCAACAAACGTGAAGCAGATAAAACAATACAACCTTACCAAAACTATCACATTCAGTGCAGATTTGTTACTATAAATAAACAGTCCTAAACCACCTACTACTCAATTCACAAAGCCATCTCGGCTCTAATCCTGGGTTTACGGACGAAACTGGCTCCAAATGTACATGTTAGGTATCCATAAAATGATACCCAGGAGGTGTAAGGAAAACGTTACTGACCGCGTAGACATCTAGTCGTGCATGTTGTAGATATACATTCTGTGCATACTCCTGCCATCTTTGAAGAAAATTTTGAAGTCACAAGGTTTGGTGACTCGCCCTCTTGCTGGCTTTGCCCATGGACATTGACTCCATTATTTTCTGCTGTAATGCAGGTGAGGATGGAGGGATCTATGAAGCTACGTAGAGATGGATGTCCATGCAAAAGAGGAGAGTGGAAAAGAATAGAAAGATTACTTCAACCGCCACAGGTGTGCAGGGAGGTGGGTGGATGGGTGCATGTGAATCTACAATGCTACATGCTATGAACAGATGTCTACTGGGTAAGTAATATTTTACATTTGAGGTATGTGTGGCTGTAGATACCCATACTGTGCATAGACTGTAAAGCAGTGTACAAAGTACTGTCCGGCCAACTTTGGCCCGTTGGCTGGCTAGCACATCCACACAGTAATGTTATGTGAAAGTGCGTGGTGTGGACCAAGTAGCTGCTTTACATATGTCAGCTATTGGAATCTTCCCTAAGAAGGCCATGGAAACTCCCTTCTTGAGAGTAGAGTGGGCCTTTCAAGGGCTAGATAAGGTTCTCTTTGCTTTAGCATAGCATGTTCGGATAAATTTGACTATCCAGCTGGCATTACCTGAGTTGGAGAGGGCTTTTCCTTTGTGAGGTTTTAAAAAAGTGACAAACAGTTGCTGAGTCTTTCTCAAAGGTTTTATCCTATCTATATAGTACTCGAGGGCTCCTTTGTTGTCTAGGATGTGAAGAGCCCTTTCTGCTACTGAGTCTGGTGAGGGGAAACTGAGGGAGTTCTATCAATTAATTCAGGTGGAATTGAGAAAAAACCTTAGGAAGGAATTTTGGATTGGTGCAGAAGATGACTGTCTCTATGCATCTGAAACAAAGGTTCTTCTAGGGTTAATGCCTGAAGCTCATTAGCACGGCATAGGAAAGTTATGGCAACTAGAAAAGCCACCTTTTGTGAAAAGAATTGGAGAGGAAAAGAATGGAGAGGCTCAAAAGGAGGACCCATAAGCCTAGTGAAGACAATATTGAGGTTCTATGACTGAGCTGGTGGGGTTTGTGGAAGGATTACCCTTTTGAGACCTTCCATAAAGTTTTTGATAACTGGAATTTTGAAAAGGGATAGATGTTCCCTATTCTGTAGGTAAACGGTCACAGCAGCTAGGTGGAGACTGATAAAAGTAAATGCCAGTCTACAATATTGCAGATGCATCAGGTTACAATGTCTTGTACTGTAGGTGTGAGTGGGTTAATTTGTTTTGCATATCAGTAGTAGATAAATTGTTTGTATTTGGCCGGGTGCATGCAAGTCTGGTGGGTCTACGTGCTTTTTTGAGAATGGCCACGCATTCTGGTGGTAGTTTGAGATATACAAATTCTAGGACTTCAGGAGCCAGATAGCAAGAATAAATGATTTGGGGTCTGGGTGCTGTATTTCTTCATAGTTCTGCAAGACAAAGCCCAGCCTGATTGGGAGTCTCTTGTGAGGAACCACCAATAGTTCTAAAGGTGTTGTGAACCGCAGTTGGCAGGCACAAGTGGGTGCTACTAAAATGAATGGGTTCCTAGATGCAAACGTTTGGGCATTTTGTGTTTTCTGCAGTTGCAAGTAAGTCTATTTGGGGAAAACAGCTGGAAGTAGTGGTATAAGACTTGCGGGTGGAGTTCCCACTTGTGGGCTTGATGCCGCATCCTGCTGAGGATGTCAGCAAAGTTGTTTTCCACTCTCAGGAGTTACTCTGCCATTAGATGTATTTTGTGGCAGACAGTCCACCGGCAAATTTTTTGAGTGAGCTAAGAGAGTTGGGGAGATCGAGTCATTCCCTGTTTTCGGTGGTAAAGACATGATTGTGGTGCTGTCTGTGCGAACAAGGACAACTTTACCCACTAGGTGGGGAAGGAAAGCTTTTACTGCTAGGTGACATGCTAGGAGTTCTAAGTAACTGATATGAAGACCCTGGCGTTTGGGTTCCCAGTGGCCCTGGATGGTTAAAGTTTGCAAATGTGCCCCCACCCAAAGAGGAAGGCATTTGTTGTGATGGTGTCCTGCGAAAATGGGTTGAGAAAAGGCCAATCTTGTAACAAATGTTTGGTGTCCCACCACAGAAGAGAGTGACAAGTCTTGGGGATGACCAACACTAGATCTTTCCAATGACCCTGTGCTGGAGACCATTGCTGTGCTAGGCATTCCTGCACCAGATGCATATTCAGTGGTGCATGGGGCACAACTGCAGGGCAGGAAGCCATCATATCTGAGAGGCATGAGACTGTTCTGCCTGTAACCTGGCGGTATGATTGAAATTGGAGAAGAAGTGTCTGAAAAGACTGTATTCTTGTGACACTAGGGTAGGCCAACATTCCCTGTGAGTTGAGAATTGCCCCCAAGTATGGTTGAATTTGTCGGGTTTGGAGATGGAATTTTGCAAAATTGATGGTGAATCACAGATAGTGTAGAAGTTGTATAGTGGTATGAGTGTGATTGTGGCATAACTGGGGAGTGGAACTCTTGATGGGCGAACCATCCAGATAAGGGGAGATGTGAATGCCCTACTTTCGCAGGTGTGCAGGCACTTTGCGAACACTCAGGGAGCTGTAGTAACCCCGAAGGGGAGTACTTTGAACTGATAGTGTTTGCTGTTGACCATAAACCTGAGGTAACGCTGATGCGCTATGTGTACAGGTATGTGAAAGTATGTGTCTTTCAGTTGGTGAGCAGCTATAAAGTCTTCCTTCAGTAGAAGAGGTATGACATCCTGGAGGGTGACCATATGGAAATTTTCTGAACAAATGTATTTGTTTAGGGGCCTTAGGTCCAAAATGGGCCTCAGGGAGCCATCTTTTTAGGGAACAAGAAAGTACAGATAATACACCCCTGATACCTGTTCTGGTGGTACTGCTTCTATGGCGCCTTTCAAAAGGAGCAAATACACCTCTTCTCTGTGCAGCTTTATGTGCTCTGCTGACAGTCGGTCTTTGCAGGGTGGAATTGTGTGGATGTGGTAGTTACCTCCCAAAAATAGCCACGCTGTATAAAGTCCGGCACCTATTAGTCGGAGGCGATATTCTGCCAAATGGGGAACTACTTTTGGAAACTGCCCCAACAGGTGTTGTGTGATCAGGGGACATGAGGTGGATGTTAGGATTTGGCAGCTGTGGCAGATTTTGGGGAGGGATCTTAACCTCTAACTCTTAAGGTTTTCCATATAGGAGCATATGGAACAACCTCTACTGTCGTAGCTTGGACTCTTGCTCTAGGCAAGACTGCTGGTTAAAGGATGACAGTACTTTTGCTTGTACGCGACTACACCTATCTTTCAACAAATCGCAACTGTTGTCCCAACCTTACCGGCTCACTAGCAGCACCCCACCAGAAACACGATAGTAAAAGGTGATTTGTGGCAGCCTTTACGCATGGACTCGAGAATAAGACATCTCAGGGAGTGTTGTGGTTAAACAGAGATTACCCCTTTCTCACAGATATATCATATCTCATACAAACACAGGCAATAACAAAGATGCAGTAAAGTTTCAATAGTTTTTATTGAACACAACTGCAATTTGCGATATGTTGCATGGGGTGCAATGCTCAGGATAATGAATAATGCAAGAAACAGAATTGTGAAGACGAGAGTCATTATTACAAAGACTCCCACCATGTTGCAATGCATGTAAAAGACACACGAGATATAATATTTCACTAATATGCATTAATACCCTAATGTGATAGGCCTAACCTCCTACCTAAAGGAGAGCTGGGTTTGTTAAACCTAATCTGCCAATGCCATGTCCATGAAAGGAGCCCCCAACCCTCGTTACCTTGGAATGAGGTCTCTATCTCAGACTCCGCAGGGACACGAAGACTGGGTCAGCGTCAAGATGACGTGCAGTATCGGTATCAGCGATGATGGCGATGCCCTCTCGTCGGAATCCCTCTGATTATCTGTCTAAAGTGTAATGTATTTATTCAGATCTACCAAGACCCCTGACGTAGGTGTGTTCCCAAACAATAGATAACAGATATGCTTGGGACGGCAATTATTATGAACAATCCCTCGAAAGTATAGAGAGGGAAAATCCCTAAGTGTGAACACCTACTGTTTGTTTGTCTTTATTGCTTGATCTTGACGCCTGGGCGCAGTGGCACTGATAATGCAAAGTAAAACAAGTGACCTAACTATAAACAAGGCAGCCATCTTAGATTAATTAAATAATTAAATGGGCTAAGACAGAACAAGCTAAGTAGGTTAAAAGTCACTAGGTGACAGGGCACGAGTCTGCAAGCCAAAGGCTAAGCTAACTCCTGTAATCCCATTAAAACAAACTAGGATTCTCTACACTACCTGCGGGTAAGGAAACCTGTATGCTTTGGAGGTTTCAGGGGAAACCTGTTTGGAAACTCCACGGAAGGGTGTGCATCAAAAGGAACCGTGGAAAGTGGGCGTTTGAAGTGCATCCATCACCTTTGTGGTCTCAGTATCTTTCTTCATTTTTTAGAGTATTAGGTCCACCTGAGGCCCAAAAAGATGTTATTCATCAAAAGGGAGAGCTAAGAAGTTCTACTGAACCTCAGCTTTAAAACTCGATATGCGTAGCCATGCATGGCACTTAAGAAGGCTTGAGTTGATGCATGAGCACCAGCAGCTGAGGGGTCAAGGGCACATCTTATGGTGGTACTGGAATTAACTTCCCTACAGACACTAACCCATGCCCTCTTGTCCTGTGTTCCTTTGAGGGGTACTGAAGGAGTTCCTCCATTTTATCCCATGTGGCTGTGTCAAATCTACTCAAGGGACCTAATTAATTGGCAATATGCCAATGGTAGAGGACTGCACAGCTACTCTCTTTCCCACAGCATCTAGTCTTTTACTCTGTCTAGGAGTAGGCGGGACTCCTTCGGTTGTTTGGAAGTTAGCCCTCTTCCTAGTTATATGGACGACAAGAGAGTCTGGAGAAGGGGACCTCAAATATAAGAGGGATCAGAAGGGAAAGCCTTATATTTTTTATCCACGTAGGGAGTTATCACCTAAGCATGGACTGGTCCTGGAAAATATCAGATGTGTGGCATAGCATACCTTTTAACACAGGGAGGTACTGAATAGTACATTTTGTGGAGGACAAGGTCTCAAATAAGAAATCGTCTTATATAGGATCAGAATGAACGGACACTTTATGCTAAGCTGCCGCTTTGGCAAGGAACTCTTGATCCACTGAGCAGTCATTTGGGGGGCATGGCCGAGCCTGATAAAGGTCAGGCTCAGTGTCTGCTGGGGCTCAGCATCGTAAGTGTCCCAGGGGTCTGGCTGTTGGGTTATGGGGTTTGGGTCTCCACCCTCGAACTCCTCATGGTATGGAAGGAGTGACCCTGTGGCGTGGAGGAAAGAGGGTTCCCATTTGAAGAGTGAGGGGAAAGTGGGTCCTGCATAGCCTGTGTTGGTGATGGAGCATCATGTAAAGGGCTAGTGGCCTTGTCCGTTTTCTTCCTAGATTTAGCAACTGGGGCTTCATACAGTGCTTCCTAGAAAGAAAGCTGCCTTTCTGGTTGATGTTCGACAGCTCCAGGTAGTCGGTGATGATCTTGCCTGTTTGAATATGGACTGCCAAATGTCTTTGTTGAGCCTCGATCTCTTCTTGGAGCCGATGGAGAAGTGGCTTGAACCGGTTCGTCATCGACCGGGGTGGTAGTTAATTTTGACATCGAAGGTTTCAGTGCTGATGCTCATTTCAGTGCCGTCAGTTTCAGTGCTAACCATTTCGGCACCAATGATTTTCTCTATGATGAGCCGATCGCAGTCAGAGCTGGGTGGTGTCGCCAAAATTGATGGGTGGTGCCTACCATGTCCCGAAGGCAGTGGTGGCCCAATGGTCTGCTGCTGATGTTCATGAGCTGCTGTGCGGTCTTTTGCAGAGGCCTGCTCAGCTTGCCTGTATAAAGGAGGGAAGGGTTATGTGCTCACAACCTGTTGAACTGGTGGAAGGTCCTCAATCTCCGGGTCAGAGCTGTCCTCTGGTGAAAACACCTCATCGTCTGCTGCAGAGCATCACTCGGTGAAGATGGAGTCTTCGACTCGATACGGATGAATAAACGGATACACGTTTAAATAACAATACTGACAGGCAGGGTTACTATGGGAACCGAAAAGAGTACCAAGGGTGGTCTCAAGCAGGAGCGCAGGAGCACACGACTGAACCAGACGGTGGAAAGAAAACAATCTAACAATGCAGTTGATGCCCATTCACATTACCAGCCAGAGGAGGAGTCACTGAACCACATGACTCAAAAGACTTCTTCTAAGAAATACAAGTTGCACACATCCTGGCCCTACACTAGATGACACAAGTGTGTACATCATGTATATCTACAGCCACACATGTTTAATCATGTTTTTCCTACAGCACAGCTGTATGCAACTATGCATTTTTATGTAGTAAATCCCATGCAAGGAGGGTGAATCAAAACATGAATTTGACCTGTGAAAGCACACACGTGAGTGTGTGGGTTTCTACAGTCTTCTGCCTGACCCTTTACAACTCTGAAATGTGTGATTATTTGCTCTAGACAATGACTGGCTCCTCTACATTTACGCCTGAAAAGGGACTTTTTTGTGTTGTGTTGTCTACACATGTATCCCTTTAATGTGAATATGCCCGCCCCTGATTATTGAAATACAAAGGTCAGATTAGAGATGCTGGCACTTTATAATTTGTATTATAGTGTTTCATATAGGTAGAGCAAGGAAACAGCTGAAAAAATAAAACTAATTAAGATTTTTCAATTGGTGAATTACTGCAGCAGGGTCCAGACTGCACTGGGACCTCACGTTTGAACCAAGCACAACCCCAGTGACAAAATTATATTATGTTTTAGACCGCATACGACAATTCACAGAATCTCAAACCACACTCGTCTTCGAAAACCACACTCCTTATACAACAGAGCCCAGTAGCTTGATTGACAAAGACCCATGCCGTCTCAAAGTGAAGAGATGAAATGTGTGTTGGCTGTAGATCTCTGAACTGCATAACAAAGAATAAATAGTACAACAAGCGACCCTGCAGCAATCCACTAACTGAATAATCTTATTTTATTGTCTTTCTACAGTTTCCTCGTTTTATCCATATGAGCTACTACAATATAAATTATGAAGTGCCAGCATCTCTAATATAACCTCTGTATCCCCCAACAGTACACCAACTGGTGCATATTTCCAGGTATACTACTCAGAAACTTGTATTGTTAAGAAGTACATGTAGCTTTCTTTGTTAATCAAACCCTTATTTTCTGGTTTCACGTTTGTGTTTATTTGGGATACAACCTGTTAGAAATGGGGTTTCTGGTTGGCTAGGGAATGCATCTAAGCTAGGCAAAACCCCCCACTCTAGTCAGAGTCAGTAAGTTACGCCAAAGATAACCTGGGCACACAACCTGGTAGCTTGGCCGAGAACAGGCAAGCTGATCATCAGAGGCAATGTGCAAAGCATTTGCACAACACACTCACAACAATAACAATGAATACACCACAAAAAGATACTCTACACGGTTACATAAAAATAGGCCTCTGTATTGTAAGGAATGCCACAGATCAAGATGGCTAATCATAAATACTGTGCAGGTAAAAAAAAATACTAATAGATGGTACTTGTTATCCAGCGTAACACAATAAGCACCAGTTATATACAACACCATATCAGTGGATCTCCTAGAGCATGTGATACCTCAGTAAGGCATATGAATCATAAATAGTGGACACTGGAAACAATACAAGGTACATTAATCATCACAGTACCATTATCAGAATACCAATGATAATCCAACAAATGTGCCCAGACCCCTTTGCTCCTATTAGTGGAGTTACAGAAATTTTTCAGGAGCCTGGTGGAAACAGATACATTTGTGAACACAGGTAGACCGGAGCCCCTACATGCCTACAATAGAGAATGCAGTAACTATTCTTGGGCAAAGCTCTGGTATTCACAAAGTGTTGATAGGGCCTCAATGGAGAATTAGGCTTGTATACATACGTCAGATGACGGTGCCCCAAGTATGGAGGGCTATCTCCCAGCAAACAAGGCCCGTGTCTGACACAAGGTGAGGAGCAAGGGGGGCACCCACCCTGTAGAGAACGGCAGAAAGACCCTCTTTGATTCCCCCCACTGTAAAGGATCAACACAGAGGCAGCCGCTCACGAACATGTGGCTCGGCTGCTGCAGCCCAAGATCCTGGGCAGCCAGTCTGCGCCCGGGAGCTCTGAGCACAAATAAGGCAGGCCGCGAGGTGCCGGCAGCCGGGGCTGCTTGACAAGGGGGTGGCAGCGATGCTGTTCCAGCAGCGTACACCTTCCACCTCCCCCCACAGGCAAATGAGGCTTGAAGGCTCACACCTGCACTTCAGAGCTAATCCTCTTGTCGATCTCCTTCAAGACTGGTCAGTATGCAGTCCTGCAGCTGCTGCAATAGTCTGCACGTCGGGACAAGACCATCCTCTCGGGCCTCAGGGTGCACAGTACCCTTTACGTGGCAGCAGGAGCTCCTCTCCTTGGGGCTCTCACAATTGAAGATGGTGTTGCCACTGGGGAAAACCTTCGTAGTGTGTGCCACATGCCAAGCGGAATGCAGCTCGGGCGCACAACCTGGTAAGTGTGTCCTGGGAAGTGTGTTTCCACTGGCTCCAAACGGCATTGGCTTCCCCTGGGACCCGCACTAGTCCGTGGGGAGTGTGAGCGATATACATGTGCTGATTATAGGCCAAAACAAGGTGGAAGCGCTTCTTAAGCACTTATCAGAAACAACTCTACTTGCGATGAAAACTAGCAAAACGCTAGCCACACACTAGGTTGTTAAAATGGAAGATGAAGCACTCCCAAGCGCCTATGACACTAGCCAGGAGTACAGCCATCACTCGCAATGGGCTGGACTCCTGGCTGGACTCCTGGGTGGGCACCTGGGGGGACCTGAGCACACAGCAGTGAGTAGGCAGACCAGCACACAAAACCAGGGATTCCAATGGCAATTTTTCCTGGCAACACTGCAGGGCCTTAAGTGAAACAAAGTCAGAGAGCAGCTGGCACAAGGGCAACAGCAGAAAGGCAATCCAGTGAGTCCTTTAGGTCACCCAGCAAGTAGCAGGGCAACAACATAGGAGCAGCCCAGATAAGTCCTTTTGTGCAGCACAGCAGTCCTTCTGACAGAGGTTCAATCTAAGTTCCAAAAGTGCTCTCCAAATCATTTTGTCAGAGACCCAGTACCTATGCTCAAAAATGTCTTTGTTCATGGGGTGACTTCAAAGGAACTCTTTCAAGTCTAACACAACCCCTTTCAACCGAGGCCTGGCTCCAGATATCAATAGGGGGTAAATCAGCCCATTGTGTGAGGGCAGGACTCAGCCTATTGACATGTAAAGTGTGAACAAACCTCCCACTTCCCAGCCCAGGATTACTATCAGTATGCAGATGGATGCAGATGCCTCTTCTGTCACACCAAGCCCTTCCTGTGCTGCGGCTGTCTGGAAAGTATGCACCACATGTACCTGTCACTCTGCTCTACATGTGGACTGGTGTCTGGCTGCAAAACATTACAGTTATAAGCACAGAGAAATGACCACTCTCTAAAAGTGGCATTTCTAAAATAGTAATGTAAAATCCAACTACACCAGTAAGCAGGATTTCTCACTACCATTTCAAACATGTCCCGGCTACTCCTGTCAGATCAGAAATTACCACTTAAAAATATATAAGGGAATTCCCAAAGCTAGCCTCTGAGAGGAGCAGCAATCATAGTAGTGAAAAACAAAATAGGCTGTTTTTCACTACTAGGATATGTAAAACATAAAGGTCCATTGTAGGAAGCTGGCTATCTATGCATTGACCCAATGCAGGCGGCACTATGCAGATAGTACAGGGAGACCCTTATTGGTTTACAGGGGTAAAAATGACAATCCCAAAAGCTCTCTTTTGTGGTAGTGTGGGCAAGCAGTTAGGCTTATCAGAGGGTAGTGCTAAGCATTTGTTGAATGAGCAGAGTCAATAAATGAGACACACACTCAAGAAGAAACTTGAGGCCAATAGGTTATAGAAATAGTTAAAGTAGTTACTTTGTATCATTATATATAAACAGGAGGATGTTTGCAGAAAATTAAATACTGTTGCAGTTCTTTGGATGATTTGCAAGTAAGTAACACTTTTGTAGATAAATGTGTCTTTACATAGCACAGGTTCCAGAGTGCTGTGTCTGCACGGAAGTCCTTACATTCAGTTCTCGGGGTCCCCTGTAGGTAGGAGAGTGCAAAGTTACAGACAAGACCAGCAGTTCAGGTTTACCTTCTCAGGAGCGTCTGGGTGCAATGGTGTTGGTTGTGACAGATTCCTGCACAGCGAACACTTGGTAACGAGGGAGGGACACCTGGAAAAGAGGATACAAGGGGGAACAAGTCTGGTAGCTCCCAACATGAGGGCTCAGTTTTGTGGGCCCATGAAAGATGGGAGGCACCGCTGGAAGTCTTAGACCCTGGTGCTAGGGTGCAGTGTATCCTTAGCGGTGGTGTTCCTGCATCAAGGCGCACACAGTTCTTTGAGTGACCTGCAGAAGGAGAGACAGAAGGCTGCCTTCTGTGATTCTGATGTCCCTCCCCCTTCCAGGCAGGTCTTCAGCTGTGCTGTTGGAGTCCGGGGTGGGTTTCAACAAGCCTTGGTTGGTGCAAGGGGTCCAGTATCCCAAGTTTTGGTACAACTCGGCTCCAGTGGATCCTTGGGTCTTCTCAGTTAGTGGGGAGACAGGACTGCCTTCTTGGAGCACGTGGACCTCCTCCTGGACTGCTACTGTGACGACAGACACAGGGGTAAACAGGCCGGTGGACTGGGCATTGCAGCTAGTGCCTGCAAGAAGCAGGAAGTGGCTCCTCTCCTCCAAGGGAGATGCTGATAAAGTGAAGAACCTCAGAGGCTTTTGGAATCTCCACAGCTGCAGGACGAGTCATGATGTTGCCATTGTCGGGATGGCAGAAGGTAAGCAGGCAGGGATTTGCGCCAAAGGTTTACCAGATGCCGCAGTTCTTGCTCTTCCAGCTCTTCTGTGCCCTCTTCTTGTTGTCAGGTGAATGTGGCTTCTGGCGTTGGTGAGCGGCCTAAGCACTGAATTTAGGGGCTGTTTAGGGGAGTGTAGGGTAGCAGCCAATGGCCTACTTACCCTTTGGGGTGCCAACCTCCTGTTATCAACATTTCCTGTGGGGAGTGTGCCTATCCCAGAAGGCCTAGTTCTGACCAAAACCAAGAGAGTGGAAATCTTCTTCGAGTGTCCACAGCGGGAAGCCCACCTTAAGGGTGTGGTTAGCCCAGGGGTAGTACAGGCCTACTGACTAGCTAATTTTCATGCCTGTCCTGGTGCCAAAAGGTCAGGGCAGGGAATGGCTACACACAGGATTAAGGAAGCTGGGGCTGTGCATACCAAAGATGGCAGGGTCTTTGAAGATCCGGTATTGATATGCAGATCTGATAGCCATCCTGCTGGAGTGGGTGGTAACATCCCAGTCAGGAGCAGGCATTGTTCCTGCCCTCAGAGCACTCGCTCTCACCTTCAGGGGGTCAGAAACGTGTCTGGTGGTGGCAGACTGGACCAAACTAGTCAGTCAGAACAAGAGATTGGTAGGGTTCAGGGGGCACCTCTAAGGTGCCCTCCGGGTGCATGTCAGAATAAATCCAAGGCTAGCATCGACCTGGATTTATTAAGACTAGGTGCTTGATACCAAACACCATAAGGTTTGGTGAAGCCATTATCTGACTGGGTCACTTGTGATGATGAGTGCCCAGCACATACCTTAAAATGGCTTCCTGGTTAACTTGCAATGCTTGGCAAACGAGCTGAGCATCACAGAGCCATATCCACTTGTGCAGATATAGCCACACAATAAGTGTACTGCACCCTGCCTTAGGGATCTCAGGCCTGCCTTACACATACTTAGCTGCAATGATGGGGGCATGGCACACCAAGGGTGTGCCATGTCGTGTTTTCTCCTGGCTTGCACCAGGGCACTCAGACTGCAACGGCAGCTGTGTGCTTCTCATTTTGAGGGGTGTCCCTGAGGGTGGCACAATCTGTGCTGCAGCCCTCAGGGAACCTCTCCTCATCCCAGGCCCTAGGTACCAGGGGTACCACTTACTAAGGATTTACACGTGTGGAGTAGGGTGCCACTTGTACACCATGTTACCTGTTTTTGGGAAGGAAGCACTGGTGGCCTGTTTAGCAGTGGCAAAAAGTGGGGGGTGACCATGACAAAAAGCAAACCTTTCCTACATACATACCCTACCTTTTACTTACACAGCACTTACACAAAGTGGCAGTAAACTGTGCACGCCTGCACTGCAGTGTCAGGCCTGATGCAGGTTTGAAAGGCTAATTCTGTGGGTTGCACAATCAGTGCTGCAGGCCCACTAGTAGTATTTAATTTACATGCCCTGGATATATAGGATACCACTTTACAAGGTACTTACGGGTAAATTAAAAAAGCCAAACAGATGTAAGCAAATCATACCAAGTTTTAGGGGAAAGAGCACATGCACCTTTGCACTGATTAGCAGTAGTAAAGTGCCCAGACTCCTAAAGCTAACAAAACAGGGTCATAAAAATAGGAGGAGGGAGGCAAAAAGCTTAGGGATAACCCTGCAGAAAGCGCCATTTCCAACACTACCCAATTAGCAATCAGAGACTGAAACTTTTACACATTCACTACAAGTGACTGATTACAAGATTATATTCCAATGCAGTTAAAAAACCACAGAAAAGCGTTTTATGGTTATTCCAGAGACTACTGAAATTATTAAAATAGGGGTAACTTTTGCAACTGCAAAGTGATGCTCTTTTCTGTATCCAATCCGCATATCCATTTCAATATGCAAACGCAAATGCTGAGGTGACAGGCTGACAGTATTCTACCTCTCTTTCTCTAAAATACTTTTAACTTATTCTTGTTTTGCTTTTCCTCTGTGTGCTTAAATGCTAAACAATTATCATGGGAGAACAAACACCTCTGTTGTATCAAAAAAAAAAAAAAAAAAGTTAATCTTAAAATGGCGCTATAGGTCTGCAGATACTGTCAAAGCAGCATAACTAACTCTGCAACTGTAAAAACTAACTAGTCACTATGCATTCTTTTTGTGGCAACACATATCCAAGCTAATCTACGGGTTAGGTTTTATCACATCCATTATAATCTAATTGTATTGTAAGTAACTGTATACCGATATCATACCATAGTACAAGCGTTCCTGTATTGAAGGGCAGTATCAGTCATGTAAACTGAAAGCTAAACTGTTGGAACATCTCTAGACATAATGCATACATTATGCAAAACAAATAGGGGGACTTAGAAAAATCATATTTAACGTGAGGAGCATTTCAAATGAAATATATTAATTTGTATTGTATCGTCTGATGTACACATTCTAGCATAAACCACTATCTCAAGCCATGAGATGGCATAAGTAATAACATTTCAATATCATCCAAGCCCATTTACAATAGAGTAAAAACAACTCCTGGAGCATGGTTTGCTCACTTTTGAGCATACTGGAGGCATAAAGCCAATATCACACATATACCAACAGACCTGAATAAGGCGGGAGACTCCAATACTAAAGAAACCATTGGCTGACCCCAGCGAATTCAACATCTACCGATCAATCTATCTGCCTCCGTTCCCGTCCACAGTATTAGCAAAAGCCATCAACCAACAACTCTTCTCGCATCTGGAACTGAACAACACCTCCCAATATGGATTCCGCAGTAAACACAGAACAGAGACAGTCCTCAAAGCTACCAATGACATCTGAGCCCTAATCGACCGAGGAGAGACTGCGGCTCTAGTCCTCCTAAGCCTCTCAGAAGCATTTGATATGGTCTCCTACAACATACTCATGGAAAGGCTACAAATTATAGGTATCCAATGAGCCACCCTCAGATGGATAGCCTCACCAGAAGAATGCAAAAGGTCTGCCTTCCCCCACTTTACCTCCAAACCCAAGGAAATCATCTGTGGAGTACCCTTAGGATCCTCCCTCAGCCCCACCCTCTTAAGCACTTATATGACACCTTTGGCCAGCACCTGCAAAACCCACAGACTCAACATTATATCATATGTCAATGACACACAACTTATCCTCTACTAAACACCAAGAACAACTTCCACAACTGATGACAGAGGTTGCCAACTGGATGAAGAGCAACTGCCTGAAGCTCAACACAAACATGACAGAGGTACTGATTTTCAGAAACAGAAGCTCCCCATGGAACACACCCTGGTGGCCCTCAGAACTCGGACCTACGTCTACCCTCACTGACCGCCCTAAGTACCTAGGCATTATCCTGGACAACAAGCTAACCATGGTGACTCAGGTCAACTCTGTCTCCTCCTCCTGCTTCTTCATCCTCTGCATGTTTCGTAAGATATTCAAATGACTACCCCAAAGCTCCAGACGATTCATCACCCAGGCCTTCATCTCCAGCCGACACGACTTTGGCAAAGCTCTCTACGCAGGGATCGTAGCTCACCTCCTCAGACGACTACAGACTCCTCCTAGATTTACCTATATCACCCCCTACCTCAAGGAACTCCACAGGCTCCCTGTACAGAAAAGATGCCAGTTCAAGCTACTGACCCATGCATTCGAGGCCCTACACAACTGCAGACACACCTACTTGAACCACCACCTGAACTTCCATCAGATATTCTCTAACCGTCACCCCCTGCATCAGATGTAGCAAATGCAGAGGTTGTCCCTTCTCATTCCTAGCGGAGAAGACATGGAACGAGCTGCCCTTTCATCTACGGACCTCCCCATCTCTTCCTGAGTTCTGAAAGTCCCTGAAGACCTGGCTAATCAACTGGACCTTACCATCACCTGGATACCCTCATGGGTGACAAGTAACGCTCTACAAATGTACTGATTGATTAAAGACAAAAGTTACTTTGTTTTGGCTGTCTCCCTCCTGAAATTGCCTCTGCTTCCATTGAAGTCAATGAGGGAAATCTATTCTTCCAATTACTTTTTAAAAATCTCCCACTCTCCTTTTTTAAATGTTGGCATGTGGTCAGACAGGATCAATGAACCCACAACAACTGAAACAATGTCACTTTTACAGAAGAGTGGCAACTGACATCTGCAAAACAGAGAGGGGACTTCTGGATGCACTCATAATTCAGGTACAGTGGCTTAACATTAGTCTCGGCTTCACCCGTGGAGCGAGGATCCCCTGAGCTCCAGGGGGCCCAATCTACAGCATGCAGTCACACACTGTGCACTGCTCTGGACTGAGATGGAGGGGCTTTGCAGCCTCCCCCCCTTCAAGTTTCATTACACTACTATTAAGGTGGAGATCGTCCCAATTGAAAGTTGTCACTTGCCCAACATCACTGTTTTTAATGTTCGTAGGGGAATTACATGGTATATATGGTTCGGAAAAAACATGCATGAAATTTACCAAAATCCTGAGACGGTCATGTTATAAGACATGTGAAAAGAGGTACTTAGACAGGTACAACTTAACCACCAAGTAAATGTGGCTTACACAACTGTGTACACAAAGTGATATTTGCACCCATTGCACTTGGCATATAACTAACATATGTACACATTTTTACTCTAAGAATTTAAGTTAAGTAAATTTAAAAAGCAATTAACTGTGCCTTGATATTTTTAATATTAACTTATGTTTATTAAGTTTGTATATTACAAGTATAAAACAATATCCCAACTACTCTGGCTGTGGGATAGAGTATATTTAGCCCTTTTAATCCCTACCATAATTTAAATAACAGTCAGATAAACACAAAATTCAAAAGTCCAATCCAACAACAAGCCTGCATGCATGTTCTTATGAAAAAATAGCAGGTTTGCGTATCAAAAGCTGTTTCCCCTGACTCAAAATCTCTTAATCAGATGGTAAGAACTTTACTTGGAGACTTCTGAGGTACAGATTTTCCCAGTTTAATGAGCATGTTTACTGTGACGATGGCATTTTCACGCTGGTACATTAGGGGATCAAAGCCGATGAACACAGAGAGATCAAAGTATGGTCTTTATTTGCTAAGTGAGCAGCATTTAATTGCATTGGAAACACAAAAGACTAAACACAATGAAGAAGTTAGGAACCACCAAACACAAAGGCGTTAGTTAGGTCCTTGCAACCATTGTCATGCAAGGCAGGTGCCACATATCTGCCTCATCGCCCCTACTTGGTCCAGCCATTTGTATAACTGTGCGGTGACTTGCTTTGGTAAGAGTTTATGGGTGCCTCGCCAACCTTTGCAGGGGAACCCATCATTTTCAATTGTGGCTCTAGACAGATTAGACCCACATCCTCAGTAATGAATAAGTTACTTACCTTTGGTTATACCTTATCTGGTAGAGTCAGGAGCTAGCTGCAGATTCCTTACCTTAGAATTTTTCCCCAGACGCCAGACTGGACTAAGAACTTTTTCCAACAGTATCTCTGCGTGTAAGTAGGGGGCGTTGTGCGACTCCGTGGCAACGTCGTCCACCAGATCTGACATCAACAGAGTCCATATAATCCCCTCCTGGACGCGATAATGTCAGTTTCTTCCGTGACCATTTTTCAAACCAAAATGCAGAGCCTCTTATAGAAACTGCCTATGGAAACTGTGGGCCAAAAAAGAAACATCTCTGTGCTAATCAATTAATAGCCCCCAAAAGAAGGCATCTTGATGCTAAGATGGGATCTTTGCGATAAAAATAGAAGGCAGTTTGTAGAGCTTCCCCTGCAAAAGAAGTCCCTGTTCGTAGAAATCAGTTCACAGAGCGGCGAGGATGGGTTGGTTGGTAAAGAATCTGCAGCTAGATCCTGTCCCTGCCAGATAGGGTGTTACTGAAGGTGGGTAACTTGTTCATCTGATAGAGACACCTAGCCGCAGATTACTTACCTTAGAACTAAATACCAAAGCAAAATCATCCCTAGACGAGGGTCTGCGGACCAATTTCAGACAAGAAAGTCCTGAAGACCCACAAGGGTAAATGCCAGTCACAACGGACCTGACTGTTCAGACGGTAATGTAAGTAAATGCGTGCAGGAAAACCTACGTTGCTGCCAGGTATACATCCAGGACCGGAACGCCACATTCTAATGCAGTGGTCGCGTACCTAACGCTGGTAGAATAAACATGCAAGTCCTCAGGGAGTTGTTTCTTGGGCAATGCGCAGCAGATTTTAATGCAAGTGACTAATCCTGCGAAAAGCCACTGTCTAGAACACACCGGTCTAGAAAGAGGAGGAAGTAAGAACATACTCCACCATAAGAACTGTGGAAGGGACCACAGGCAGCTAAAGTCATAAAGGCACTGAAAGGCATGGGAGCAGCATTACTGTGGCAGCGGGACTAAATGTGTCGGAAGACAACAGACAATATAAACACCAAAACCATCTGCCCCAAAGGTGGGATGGAACTCATGTTACACCAGAACATGGGGGCCCAGAGTTAACAGGCAATGCCATAGAGCTATAGCTGTTAGCCATGAAAAAAATGAAAATAGCCAAGTCGTTCGGTAAAAGCACAGCTAAAGGAGAAAACTAAGAACCCATTTAAGAAGAAGCATTTAACAATGCTGCGACAGAATATGGCATAGATCACAACAGCAAATATCGGCATAGACAACAACTGTCCCAAGAAAAAACTGCCAGAGAGGCGTTAACGGCTCTGGGACATCTAGAAAGTAGAATGCACATAGGAGGAAAAGAAAAAATAATTGTCAATTTAACAACAAAGGAAACAGATATAATTAGATGTCGGCCAAGACAAAAGCTGACACTAAGATGGTCTCATAAAAAATGCATGAGGAACAAGCAATGAGCAAGACAGAACTAATACAAGAGAAAGAAAAGTGTGGAGGACATCACACACACCCCAGTAAAAGAAGGGAATCAAAGCATGAAAACCAAAGCCAACTGACTGAGAAGGCCTCATCAGGTCACTAATAACAAAGAGCGTAAAAGAAGACAGCAGAAGAGAAACTTGACTGAAGTACAGAACGAAAGGAGTTGCAACTTATAAAAATAAACAATTACTAACTATAGGAAAGAATGTCCCTACAGGAAATAGGGGAGATTAAACCACAAGAAGTGAAAGAGAAAGCACATCTACTGTCTTCAGTATACCAAAGTGTACAGGCATCTCCTGGAGGGAGTGAGAAACACAGCAGAAGGTAAATGAATTAAGGAACTTTAATAGTAATGCAGAAGAGCTACAACTGCCCCCACAGAGGTATAAATATTTTGACACCCTAAGAATAGAGGGAAAGGAACCAACCAGGGAGACTATGTCCAAAGGGAGAAAGCAATCCCCTCACAAACAATCCCAGTACAAGACTGAACCATAATGTTCAAAGAACATGCAAAAACAACCAGGTTTTCACCATAAATGGAAGAAAAGCAACCAACACAGAATAGGACTACATAGCAGCAGCTTAAAAATACAATTTAGAAATCAGGAGGCTCTGGGTGAGTGTGGCCTCTTGCCTAGGCAGAGCCTGTAGCAACTACCTCTAAGCAATAAGACAGTATTATTACACATCTCCCGATGAAGAAAAAGAAGCAGTCAAAGAACAGCAAGACCGTTAGCACAAGAGAAAAATGCTGTGAGCGTGACTCGCACAGACACAAGAAGGAATTTGCACTCGTGTAATACTGGTGCCAAAGATACCAGCGGCAAGAGCCTATGCTGCTGAGGCACAGCAAGAGAGTGCTCTAAAAGAAAATGCAAGATAGACAGATGCGGTATGGCAGTATCACTTGCCCCAGTATTCCACATGGGCACAGAAGAGTCTCACACGAGAAAAATAATGCTAGACAGAGAAGCATAAATAATGCTCCAATATTAATAGCAACAGGAAACAATACAATCAAAACTGTAGGCACTCTCCCACCACACGTGAATCTATCAGCCTAGGCTGAATTTAAACCCTTGTCCTGGAAAGCCTGCCGCACTAGAGGCACAAGACCTTACCACTGCTATAAAAAGATAATTCTGCACTCAAAAGACCATGCACAAATATTCCCAAGGATACTAAATACATGTTCCCTATAAGGGATATGAAGTGTAATACACAATGTTTGGTTATGCCCATAAGGCAAATAGAAATGGCCTACATAGAGGAGGGTACATACCATACCGGTGCCATCTCTGGAGCATGAAGCCTGTATTCACATGAAAAAGAAAAAAAACCTGTGCAAACAGTTGTTAAACCTACTTAGGGTTACAAAGAATATACATCTCCCAGACAGCACACACCAAAAAGCTATCAGTAACAGATAAAAAGTAGAATACCTATAGAGGCAGGAACACCGTACCAGATTCCACCAGAAGGTGGAATGGTTCAGACTGAATGAAAAAAGTGGGCCGAAACGTGATGCAACAGGAAGTATAGCACTCCACACTGGAATGGGTCCATTTGTAATGTCACAGAATAGACTAAGGCCCTCGTTATGACTGCGGCAATCTTTTCCGCTGTCGGATATCTGGCGGCATTCGCAATGGCAGTTGGCGGTGCTTATTCGGTTCCACAACCAGCACCGCCGCGCCAGAAAAAGACCGCCCACAGAATTACGGGTCCCGTCTCCTCACAGAGGAGCACCTCATTGGACGAGGTAAGTGTTATCCACGGGGAAGGGGTGAGGGGATGTGAATGGGTGGGTTTGAGTGAGTGCGTGCAGGTCTGTGTATGTGTATATGTTGTGTGTGCATGCAGTAAGGTAAGTTTGGGGGTGGAGGGTGTGGTTCTGCGAAGATGAGTGAGGGGGGAAGGGGTTGTGTATGTATGTATGTAGTTGAAGGGAGGGGGTGGGGGATGGAGAGTGTATGCATGTGTGATGTGTATGGGTATAGGTATGTGTGCGTGTCTAGGGGGGTGAATGTTGTGAGTGCGTGTGTGAGTGGGGGGGTGTCTGTGTGCGGTAAAACAGCGGGACAGGCAGGGAAGCAGCGGTTTGGCAGTGCCCAAACCGCAGTGGTTGTAATATGTCAGTCTTCACAGCTGGTACCACGGTGGTGAGACCGCTACTGCGGCCTCCAGGGTCGTAAAGAGGGCCATAGTTATGAATCTTTTCCACCCTGGCTTTCCCTGAAGCATGGAATCAGCATGAGTGCCAACCAGGTGGGCACCATCGAAGGGCTTGTCAACCAAAGTGGATCGGACAGCCTCCAAAAAGCCAGAGTGGCGTAGCCAGCCATGATGTCACAGCACTACAGAGTGGGCCATGGCTCAGCCAATTAAGCCTGTGGTATCCATACCACACCTTATGACCAACCGAGCTATCTGTCGCCCATTTTGAAGTGTCTGGGCAAGTTTGCTCAGAGTCTCCTCTCGAAGCGAAGGTTGCAAGCGTGCCACTGAAACCCACAATGCCTAGGAAAGATGGCCCAGAATACAAGAGGTATTTATCGACCGCAGGGCCGAGCTGGTTGAGGAGAAAATATTTTATCCATAGGTTTCCAGTCATCTGGACTCCCTTTCCGGAGGCTGAGGTCGGACGAGGCTGTAGCAGCCTGCACTATAAAACTACTCGGAGTCGGGTGCCGGAAAAGACATACTGCGTCCCCAGAGGTGGGCCCGTGCATATGGGTTACAGATTGGTCCACAGGGGCCCACATAGCAGGCTTCCCCCAGGCCCCTAAAAGATGATCATATAGTGCCTCACTATATGAAAGCACAGGTCTATTCCTGTTTGGCCCTAGTGAAGCACTGTTACCAAATGTGTCAGTGGTCATCTCTACAGAAAGGAGCAGCAATTCTAGAACCGCAGCTACCCTTTTTAACACCTCGGAGAAGAAAGAGTTCACCTCTGTCGCAAGGCTGGGAGGGGAAGGGAGGTTCGAAGTCAGCGATAACTCAAGGCCACTAGCCTCACCAAAGTCAGTCAGCCAACTACCTTCCAAAGGAGGCTGGACAGTCTCGTCCGCAGAGTTGTTAAACCCCAGCTCCTCTCCTTCACCTTCAAAAGCCTGTTCCACTGAAGGGAAATGGCTAGGGATTCATGAGACAGAGGAGGAAGGGTATCTGAGCCAGACAGCACCATCTGCGCCGCTGCCGACACCGTCGGGCATCAGATCAGCGTTGTCTCAGTGTCCGATAGGGTAATAGGTCTGGCATCAACCAGCACGACTGATGGTGACTGATCGAACTCTGACATTGCAGGTAGGAACCCTGAAGGGCTGTGCACCGGAGCCGGTACGGATCTGAAGACGGATCCAGAGGGCCTAACTGACGGCGAGGGTGAACCCGCTGGCATGGATTCAGATAGGACATTTCTCACTACCTTGGGGCTAGAAAGCGCACCAGAGGGAGGTTGGGGCCCAAAGATGGCAGGAAGGAAAGTGTAATAACTCTGCATCTGGGCCAGATTTGCCCCGGTTCCAGAGAAAGCAGGTCAGCGCAAGGTGGACTCCTGCGCTGGCTCCTCAACCGGGGATCAGGATAGGGTGTCAGAAACACCAGACTAACCTGACGAAGGTGAGAGTCGTGACTTAGACGGCTTGCATTTAGCAGTCTGCTCCTTCAACTTCGAGGGGGACTTCTGATCGTGGGATAGGCTCCTGGAATTAACTTTCAGCCGCTCCTTGGACCTAGAGTCGAGACTAACTCTGCCAAATGCGCCACCAAGATCTTCATGTCGTTCCCACACTACAAACCATATCTGGGTCCATGACTGACATCTGCCTATCACAGGACCCACAAGGTTTAAACACGAACACATGAAGAAAAAAGGGCACACTGTTCCCTTGACAAAAGAAGTTTTGTCGAGATAGGCCAACTATGCCTGAGGACCTCTGGATCCGCCTTATAGTGTGAAAAAGAAGGAACTGATGTCAGCGCGAGGGAAGGGGATTATTTGGACTTTGTCAACGTCACATCCGGTGGTCAACATCGCTAAGAAGTTGTACAACACCCTTTACCGGCGTGCAGAGGAACTGTTGGAAACAAGATCCAGATCCAGTCTGGCACCTGGGGAAGAAGTCTAAGGTAGGGAATCTGCAGCTAAATGTCTCTATCAAATAAATCACAAATATATGCTGACAATAAGTGCCCTTCAAATTTGTGATCCTGACACCTCTTAAACGAACAAAAGGACTACTAAATGTATATGAAATATGGTTTAGAAATACTCCAAACGTGCACAGAGGAATGTGCCAAGTTCCTTGTCACAAGTGTTACATAAGTCAGATAAGGAAGAAACAATCAGGCTCACAGGAAAAACCTGCACCTTTGTGTGCTTAAGGACACATTCTGCCTGCCCAGAAAAAAAGAGAACCTGAGAATCGATGCATAAACACCAATATTTCTGCATTACATGAATCAAACCTAACAAGGGTGCAGAATATTATACCCGATAATTACCCCAATTCCTCCCCTCTTAGTGTAAGTAATTCTAGGTGCAGTATTATTGAGTAAGACCTGGGCACTCATAATAAAGCTCTTAGAGGTTGATAAACAATTAATCTCTTCATTGTACACAATTCTAAGAAATATTTTAAGAAATGCATCATAACTCGATTATTACTCATGCAAAATAGATATTCACTTGGAAATGCGTTAGGGTAGGCTAACAGTCGGGAGATCAACGTTTTTGCTCTCTGCTATTGTCTACAAACTTGACAGCCTAATGTGTAACCTTAGAAATGTGTGTAAAATTAGTGAAGCAATGGGGCTCCTACATCAATCACACATGCATTGAGTGCTATTAATAAACACTTAAACACCTGAGAAAGCCAGGGCCGGCTCCTCCGTAACAGCGGAGGAGCGTCACCCCCCTGCTCAGTCAGACAGTGACAAATAATTATCTGTCACTGCCTGGATGAGCTATCGGAGTCTACGGCAGGGCAGGGTCATGGCAGGGAAAAAGAGTGGTGGACACTTGTAAGTGCGCATGTCAGTTTGGTCGGCCAAACTGACATGCACTCTTACATTTCTCCAACCAAGCTGGGATACACAGCTGGGTTAGAGAATTGGCACAGGCTTCCTTGTGCCTAAGTGAGCGTCAAACCAGCCCACTCAGGCCAATCCCAGTGTTGCTCATGCTTCGTGAGCATAAGAGCAGCGTCTGTATTGGGAGCCTGTGCTTTGTGCCCCAGTGCCAGGAAGAGAGGAGTGTCACGGAGGCATCCGACAGCGGGAGCGTCAGAACGTCAAGTTTTTTAAATTATTTTTACCCTCCCTGACTACTCCCCGACCTGCCACCCTAAATTGGGGCAGCAGCCAATAGAGAAAGCATATCTGTGCCCGTACAGAACAGACTAGACATTACTGTTCATTAACGATTGTTAAAACTACAACCATATTGCATACAGGTTACTGTACAGTTTAACATCGGCTTCTCAACAGAGTATGATTTGTTACGAAATACCAACCACAGCTTGACTCGTGCCACGTAAGCACCACACAATATATGTACTAATTTAAAACCAGTAAGCTTGTTGGCAACAAAATTAAAGCAGACATCATTTTGTCATGGAAAGAGGAACTCCAGATCTGACTTAGATTAAGTATGTGCTGCAATAATCGCTCACAAAACATGTTTTCTAGACAAAATCAAACAATATTTCTGACAGCATATTGCATAACAATGAGAAACCATTACAATATTAAATGTAAACAATCTAAACAGTATAAAAACACTTTTTATATTTTAAAATAGTATTTGATATCTATCAGGTAAACCAGCAATAAAACAAAATGTTAAAAAGAACAGTCAATCAGTTATGTTTCTATGTTATAATGGGACATTTAAGTTCCTGTGCTCGTATTACCCACCATAAGTATCCGTACATTCCATGGTCAATATAAAACAGTGATCAAAAAGCTGGAAGAATAATGCATTTAGTAATAGACCTACCATGTTTAGCTTGCCTTTGTGTGTCCCTACAAGTGGTTAACCATGCAATCCAAATATACAATGCTAAAAAGTAATATGCTGGGGTCTGATCCTATAACAAAGCTTAAGTGACTCAGTAAATCGCATGACATTATAGGTCTCGAGTACTGGTAATAACCACCATTCACGAACAACCAATGCCTTTGTGCAAAAAAACATAAAATCTAAAACAAAAGCTTCCTTCACCCTACCCACAGTGTAGTCACAAGAGCTACTGCTAGATTTGGTCTTATCCCACTTAGCACTTTAGGTGCTCATTGGGAAAGTTTCCAGCTTAAACCTGAGCTACAAAGTGTATTGTGCCTCTGGTGGGATCCAGTATGGGTACATGGGTATGGTTCAAAACAGATACTCCCTTTACATGAAAAATAGTTGTTTTTCAGTGAACCATAATAGGATGTGTGAAATGCTTTCCTATGCCCTGAAAGCCAAAAATTCTTCTTAGACGAGTCATCGTGTCAGATGTGGCTAATGGTGGGTTGCTGCAAAGCTGGCTGAATCCCAGTTCCACGAGTGTGCTTTACATGTGACATCCGTCGACTTGCAGCAGCTACATCGTAGGATGCCACCTCAATCATGGAACTTAGGTACGCTGCACCCTGGGATTTCATATGTAACCTTACTTAACTTGTGATGGTGCTGAGGGCAATAACATCAGCTATTGGTTTACTGGCAAGTTCCAAATACAAAGGTACCACAGGGATGCCAGGCCCTAAATATAGAAGCAATCTCAGAAAATGTTTTTAAATATTCTGCAAGTCCTGTACCTAAATGCAACCCTAAAGCTGGATGTCATGATGGGTGCAGCTCCTGCCTTTAACCTATACACTGAAAGGAACATGCTGAACAGCTGGCTACCAATCTTCTGCTTGCATTTCAGGACCAAAGGAGCAGTTTGCTTCAGCGTACAGGCGGCATTCACCCTAGGTAAGCTTGTAGTTGAAACGGTTTATTAACCAGGATGTAGTCAAACTGACTTTACCCGCTTCCTGACTTGTAGGTCATGTTGGATGGGCCGTAAAGGGAGCACAAGCCACAACCCAGCAACCATTATTCTCCCCATCCAGTATTTCAACCCCAGGTCATATCAAAATGCGGGATCCCCTAGGCTAGTTCTTCACCAATGGCTGATTTTTCTAGCACTTACTTGGTGGGAGAGGTGGTATAAGAAATTTTTCTAAGATTTAAACATTCTTGTATTTCTGGTTCATAACTGGGCAATACAGATATATCATGTTTTACCTAAAACTTGCAACGCACACTTCTAAAAGTCCTTCTATGGCTTACAATGTAGGCAAACACCGATTTGTTGCCACTGGCTTGATATTGTCAAGCATGGGCATTGATGAACCTTTGCAAGCTTAAAACTATGAAATACTGCAGCTCGATGGACCAAGAGATCATGTGCATCCCTTATTTGTGATTATGTGCTCTCTCAGATTTGTCTTAGCAAGCACTGACAGCTGACATCGGAAGTCTTAGCTACTGCACCTAAATGACATTTTTCAACCACTTCATATGATCTTAATGAAAGCAAAGTTCTTCAAAAAACAGAGAAGTGCAACGTCAAAGGCTTTTCTGACCAATACAAACTTTAGATTAGGCTTCTCCAACGAGAAGTTTGCGAGCTACTGGTAGCTCTTTGTCTACCTGTAAATAGCTCTCCTGGGTGCAACCCAGCTTACTAAGTTATAAGCTTTAGCTTGGTTGAATTAATATATGTACACCAAAATTGAAAGTTATGCGTTAGAAACAATGCATTTTCAGAATTTATAAGCTTATGTTTTGAGAAAAATTGTTGAATTTCTGGAACATATCTAAAGCTGACATTTAGGTATATAGATTGCAGCGTTGGAAATATTATTACCTTCTTGCAAGAGGCACTGCATTTATGGCTGACGTGTATTACCCTTACTGAGGCATTCCACATTGACAAAGCTTCTTTATTACAAATATCCTGACAACTGAGCCTGAAGAACTGAGGTGACCACTGCTGGTAATCTTGCATATGTTGATCACTAATGTATACTTGTCTTATGTGGTCACTGTTACAACTCTCACAATATTAGTAGCTCAAAGTGATTTTCACTGTACAAAAGTAGCTCTTACTACAGAAAAGGTAGGAGATCCCTGCTTTAGATAAAGGCAGTACTATCCCACAGGAAGAAAACATGAATGCAGCACGCTTTATGAGAGATATTCTATATGGCCCTAATGGCTTGTTCTACTAATTATTTTACTTGTTCGTGTCAAAATCAGGCACAATTAAGCCTTACCTGTGCATGTGTTCCACTCCCACTATAACCATGATGTAGTATGAAATTCCACTTTGAAGCAGAAAATGTAAGGCATACCTAGAAAAAGCAAGAAACACCACTTAGGCCTTGTAGCTTATCTTATGTTACTAGAATAATTCTGCACTTTTAAGCTTTAGTTATCAAAAGCAGGAAGAGAAGTCCAACATTATTATGAATTATTAAAAACGTTACAGGAAAGACAAAAACACATTTTGTGCGAAGAGAAATTCTTCTCAATGACGCTCCATTTACTTTTACCTTTTAAATATCTGACAAAAAACACTGGATCTTGCAAACAAGTGGTTTTAAATTCTGCATTGTGTTAGACTGTGAGTCGATGAGCAGTCCTGTGCGGTAAAGAGGCTGAACAAGTGTGCTTACGGAAAGGGAGGAGCAAGGACCCCCCTTTCGAAAAGATGGAGTAATATGATCTGTGAGGCACACAAAGTGGGTAAAAAGGAAGTCATCCTTTAGGAAGAAACATTTAGTTTGTGCAGGAGCAGGTGGATGGTGGTCAGGGAGTTTGCAACAGCAGCTATTTGTTATGGAGCGTACATGGTTGCCATTAGTGCAGTAAAGTTGTGATGTCATTCGATTCCGGCCAGTTCAATGTTACGGTTATGAGATCTTCTCCTCCAATTCTGCGCCCTTACTCACTGAAGAAGCAAGCCCAGGCAGTATTTTTATGCAATTTCTGGCTGAGTAGATAGTGATTTCCTTAGTTAAGGGAAGGCTATGTATGGGGAGGTTAGGAAAGACTGGGGCAGATTATTCTAAAGTGTGCCCTCCTCTTGGCATCACAACAGGTGCAGGCCTTGTTCAGGCTCCTCAGCACAAGATGAAAGCAATGGCAAAGTAAGCAGAGCTGAGGCGCCTACCACACAGCACCTGTACCTGCAGGACACCACAAACCCTCAGCTTCAGCCATAAAGCACACAAATGACATCTTTGGACAGTTCTGGACCACAGTATATTGTACCCCCGGGGAACGTGGGTCAGTACTTAGTACCCATGAGGTAGATCGATGCAATTCCTGACAGACACCCCAAAATTGTCATTAACAACATCTGACTGGGTTAATAGACTTGCAGCTTCATTTGCAGATGGATATTATGTCTTCGAAAAAATGCAGGTCCAAATTCTGTCCACGGTATATATGCTTATCCTACTCGTTAAGAAGGTCTGGTGAGCCCCTTTCTTGATTGCCCCAGAAACAGCTGACATCTCCCAGAAGGCATGGTGCCACTTAACACAGTATAGTATGCGTGTTACATCAAAGGTGTCAGTTGTCCCCTTAAGAAAGTTCCCAATGGGGAAAAACCTCTTTGGCAATGTCACAGATCCTGAATGAAGATGAAGATTGCTACTGAGGAAACCAGGAAGGCATCAACCCCTCCACCCCTTCCCCCAGACATCGGGAAGCAATAAAAGAGGTAAGCAAGAATATCAAGCAAAGAATTCAAAAGAAGATCCAACAGCTAGAAGCACAAATCTGGGACGAAAGTAATCAAAAGGGGGCAAAAAACACAATAAATATTAAAAAAATGATTTACGATACATCTTCATCTTGTGTTTGCTTACTTTACATATGATTCATACAGGCACGAACCTCAAAGAAGAAGACTCTACTTAATCTTGGACTGGAAAAATCAAATATCATATGGATAGGCCACCATGTGGGAAGGACTGGTTAAACCCTTTTTCGAAAAGTCATGGTGTTAATATGGTGAACAAAGAAGAATCTCCAGTTTTTGATCCTTCATTTCACCCTGAATTCCATAGACCCATCACTGTCCTGTATGCCTGGTGCTCTACACAGCTTGCAGAACACCCCTTCAGGTGACTTTGGCCATAGAGAGGTGCAGACAGTACAGATACTCAGCCATTCGAGCTAAGTATTGTGTATTAGAACATGCTACCTGCAACACACAAAGCACTTCTTACCTTCTAAAAAGTGCATAGTGTTCATTAAGTTCTTTACATTGCTCTTCGTAGGGATGTAACAGTATGCCCCCCCCCCCTCCCGAAGCTCCAGGCTTATCAGGGTGAAGTTGAAAAATATCAGCAATCTATTAAGGGAGCATCAGCTTAAGAATCATACTTCTCAGAACATTCACTAGAAGTGTAATCTTTCCAGTGGACCAGAAAAGGACAACCTTGAAAATTCTAAGAATCACAAATTTCTGGAACCTCATATTCTGGGTGCCTTTGTACCATAAGTAGTGGAGGATCAGACGGAAGTCGGGAATACAGATCAGGAACCTATGGCTTTCACAGGGATGAATGAAAAAACAGAATACATTTTACAAGTACAAGGCAATATTAATCAACCAATTAATCAGTATTTGTAGAGTGCAGCTTATCACCTGTGAGGGTCTCCAGGCCCTGGGATTAGTGAGTTTAGATGAACAGCCAGGTCCTGAGTCTCTTCCCGAAGTCTGTCAGTGAGGGTGATGTTCGGAGGTGGAGAGGGAGGGCGTTCCACAACTTGGTGGCAAGGTGGGAGAAGGAGCGGCCTCTGCAAAAGCTCCGGCAGATGTGAGGTGTGTGTGTGTGTGTGTGTGCCAGGGAGGCGGAGCTCAGGGGGGTGGTTCATGTTTGCTTGTCTTTGGTCGTGTAGGGCTTTGTAAACGTGTCCGAGTAGTCTGAATTGGCATCTTTTCTGGTTGAGGAGCCACTGGAGGTTCCTCAGGTGCTGAGTTATGAATCGTCTGGAGACTTCTCATGAGTTCGGTGGTGGTTCCTGCATACAGTGCATACCCATAGTCCAGGCAGCTGGTGATTAGGGCTTAAATGACGGTTTTTCTTGTGTTTGTGAAGATTCTTCAGAGCATGCAGAAAGCATGGAAGCAGGCAGGGGGCTCTGAGCTGATCTGTTGTTTCATGGTTAGTCTGCTGTCCAGGATGATGCCGAGGTTGTGGGGGTGGTCCCGATTTCAGCAGACCACCTGATGTCGTTCCACAGGGAGGCATGGTTGCCAAAGATCAGCACCTAGTTTATTTTCCATGTTAAGCTTCAGTTGTCCTTAATCCAGGCTGCTACGTTTTTCATGCAGCTCTGGAAGTTGGTGCTGTCTACTGAAAGTGAGAGGATGAGCTGAGTATTGTCAACGTATGATATGATGTTGGTATCGTGGGTTCTGACGATGTCAGCAAGAGGCGCCATGTAGGTGTTGAAGAGGGTGGGGCAGAAGGATGAGCCTTGAGGGATGCCGCAGATAGGGCTCATGGGTTCTGAGGTGAAGGGGTGTAGGTGGATTCTCTGTGTGCGTCCCGTGAGGAAGGATGCAATCCATCTGAGAGTGTCTCCTGTGATTCCGAATTGGTGCAGTCTTTTCATGAGAGTGTGGTCGGATACGTTGTCAAAGGCTGCAAAGAGGTCAAAGAGGATCAGGGCAGTCGATTCTCCTCTGTCAAGTAGGGTGCTGAGGTTGCCTGTGGCAGTGATCAGGGTGGTCTTGGTGCTGTGATTGGCTTGGAAACAATACTTGGAGGAGTCGAGCAGGTTGTTTCTTTCCAAGTGTTCGGTGAGCTGCCGGTTCAAGGCCTTCTCCAGAACTTTGGCTGGGAAGGGAAGCAGTGAGATGGAGCGGTAATTCTGGGGTTCATTGGGGTCTGCGGTGTGTTTCATGAGGAGAGGTCAGACCTCTGTATGTTTCCATGCATCAGGGAAGGTGGCTGTGGCGATGGATGTGTTGAGGATGTTGGTGAATTGGTGGCTATCTCGTTTCTTCCTAGACTGAAGAGGTGGTGGGGGTAGGGGTTGCTCCTGAGTGGATAGAGTTCATGACTGCTGTGGTGTCTGGTGTTGTGAGCTGTTCCCAAGCTGTGAAAAGTTGGTTGGGGTAGGTTTCTGCTGGAATAAGGAGGCTGAGGAGGTCTGTGGGTTGGGGCTCAAAGTTCCTGTAGATGGTGGAGATCTTGGTGAATAAGTGATTGGTGGCTGTTGGGCAGGAGAACTCTGACAATGGTGTAGAGTTCCTTGGTGTGGCTGACGCTAGCCTCAATGTGGTCTGCCAGGGCATCCTTTTTTTGTGTCTTTGAGTAATTTTTTGCATTTGTTGAGAGCGGTCTTGAAGGAGACTCTGTCTGTAGGGTCTTTGCTGGTACGCCATCTTCTCTCCAGTTGTTTGAAGTTGCATTTCATTGTGCTGAGATCTGACATCTAGCAGCTGGCCTGTTTGGTGGATCTGCGGGTTTTGGCTGGTTTGATGGGGGCAACTCGGTCGGTGGGGTGGTGATCCAGGTGTTGAAGTTCTCAACCGATGTTTCAGGTTGTTTGCAGTGTTGGCCTGGGTGATGTTGATGGCGTCAGTCTATTGTGTCTGCCACTTTGCCCCAGCTGCGGAAGGAGGTTCTAATAGGGATAGAGGTTGTGTGAGGTGATCCTCCAATGGTGAAGTGTACAATGGAGTGGTCAGTCCAGCTGAGTTCCGTGATATGGCTGTATATGATTTTGCCTCTGGAAGTGTAGATGGGATCCAGTGTGTGTCCTGCTCTGTGTGTGGTGTATGAAACTAGCTGGGCGAGACCCGGGTTGCCCATTTGCTCCAGGAGGTTGGCGGCATTCGAGTATGTGGGATCGTCCAGGTGGAAGTTGAGGTCTCGGAGGAAGACGTAGTGCATGGTTTTATGGACAGTGGGGTGATGAAGTCTGCAATGGTATCGCCGAGGCCGGTGAGTGGTCCTGGGGTTCTGTAGGGGAGGGTGCCTCTGATTATGATTTTGTCACTGGTGTGGAGTTGGAAATTCAGGTAACCATGATCGGTGTGGTGTCGTCTTTGGTGGTGGAGCAGCGGACTGATTCTTTGTGCAAGATGGCGATGCCACCTCCTTGTTTGTTGGTGCAGTCTCGGTATGTCATCTAGTAGTTGATGGGCGCTGCAGTAGCGATGTAGGGGGCAGATTAACCCAGATGTCTGTGATGAAGGTTACCACAATTCCACAACTGGTATATGGGAAACCAATTTATCTTGAGTTGCATTACAGTGGCACTGCAGATATTGCTCGAAATTTTGATTTCTTTGCTCAGTTTTCACATATGACTGGGATGAGAACTTGTTTAGCTCCTAAAGCCTTAACATAAAGCAATCAAAAAATGGGAAAGTTTTGAAAAGCGGAATAGGAGGCAAGCAATGAGAGAGAAAGACAGCAAGACCCTTGTATTCAGCAAGATGGCTGTTAGAAGACCTGGACTGGACTCTCTGTGATACAGAATGGCATTGGATTTCTGTGGCACACTAAGCTTCACTGTCAAGAAGGAAACAACAGAAGACAGTGAGTACTGGATAACTGAGTATACTTTTGCATAGGTAATTATACTGTCAAACGTGTGATGCAGCTTATTGCATTCTCCACTGCCCTCTCATCTTGTTTCCTGACTGGCTTAAGTAGAGTTGCGTAAAACAAAAACCCCACCCTCCCTAAGGCCCCCCTGTTCTGAGGCCAGGGGTTGTGGAGAACATTGAAGATTGCGTCATTCCACACTAGTGGTCTGCTCATGCTGCTGTGACTGGCTGTATCCTCAGAGACTGACTAGCCATGAAAAGCAAGACTTTGCCATATACCATGTTCTCAGATGACAGATGGTTAGCTCTCACTGGCTTGAAGGCTTGTACTCAGCTCTGCATGTTTTCCTTCCTATGTTGCTCCAGTTTCTTTGTGAAAAAAGAGACGCTGTGGTGATGAGGAGACACAAATTGGTCAAAATGGTTCAGTTGGCCACAGTATACCAAAACTCCAAGATAGCAGATTTTTCAGTCACAAACACAACTGTTGTGACAATACGAAAAAAAGTATAAACTAGACACTATCCTGCAAACAACTGGAATGACCAAGACACCCCTCAAAACCAAAATAGACACTGTGGTGCTTGATGCAGCTCTGCTATAGGACAATTATAAGAAAATGGCAGACAGGATATCGCAGGTGGTACATATGCTACAAGAACTGCAACTACAAGCATCTGAATTGCAACAACAAATACATGAATTGACAGCTCAAGGATGCCTTTAGAAGGACAGGGTCAAAGATGTTGAGGGTCGCGGTCAGCATAGCAACATCAGAACTGTGGGCCTACCTAAAGGTACAGGCCACAGGCTTCCTGAAGGAATGAAGTAAAAGCTCTGTGGGCACCGACACAACCTATCCCCTTTTTTCCTCAAAGGAGAGATCCCATTGAGTACTTGCACAGAGGCTGCCCACCTCGAAATAGACAACCACCGGCACCTTGTCTTCCCAGACTACACTCTGACAGTGCAACTTCAGAGGGCGCCCTTCATCGGAGAAAAGTGAAAACTCAGAGGCATTGGCCTGAAACACTCACTGTTAATCGGTGCAAAGCTTAGGATTGTATCTCTTCACAGCTCACATTTCTTTACAGAACTGGCAGCAGCCTATGACTGGACAGTGCAGCAGGAAACTGCAGATCAGACGGACGCCCCCAGGAAATGAGAATGACAAATCAAGAAATCATCCATGCAAAAGATCAAGGAAGAGGCCCAATACGCAATAAAATCGTCTTGCAACAGGGTCCAAGGAATAAAGTCAAGATGACCAAAGTTTGGGTTTGGGGATGGTGCCTTTGTTAAACAGTGGTCACAGACTCAGGACAGACTGGTTCCTCTAGCAAAGATGAAATTTCCTTGTCTCTGACTGCTCCACATGGCTCTGGGTGCCTTTCAACTGTGACCCCACAAATAGCAGTTGATTAGCTTTAGGGATAAATAATAGGGTTTGCTCCTACCTGTTGTAATGTGCTACCAAAGGGGCATACTTAAGCCCCATTGTTTTTATGACACACATACCATTTGTTACTACTGTCTGGGACATCAGTTGCTTATCATTTATGCTTAAAGTTAGTTAAGCAACCTCACCTTTTTTTCATTTGGTGCACACACTGCCTGGAGCGCCATTACGAACCATTTTGTGTAGTGATTAAACTGAATCTGCAGCCTTCTTAATGTACTAATACTCCAGGGCACCTGACCCTGGCCAACAATGAATTTGTGAAGCTAGGCGGAGCCTCATTCAAGGCTGGCTGAACCTCACATGCCCACACTATGTTGAGTAGGTTTACTACACTGTTTGGATGGTAGGTCTCTTCCCCCTGCCTTATGTGATGAAGTTTTGCATCATTATTTTTAAAGGCTGGGACTAGCAGGCCTTTTTGGTTATACTATTCTATTTAATCGAGGCAGCAACTTCTACATCATGAACACACAGTGTAGCAGCAGGGTTGTCCAATAGGATTAACCTTTTAACCCAATAGCACCACAATGCAACCATACCGTCCTCATATGGAATATCAGATATGCAAACTGAGCAAAAGGTATATAAATATACTCTCATATGAAAGGCAGAGGAGGACACATGATCACCTTTAAGAATCCTGCTATCAAAGCTAAAAGACTCCAAAAGGTTTGGCTAGGACATGTTTTTTCCACAAATTACTCTGCTTATGCTTGGTTGAGCTATAATTTAGATAAAGGTGTTCGTCACGTTTCAGCCTCGCACCCACTGACTGGACAAGAAATGTAGATACGCTTTGATGGAGGTACGGCTGGGTGGCAACTCAATTATACTGCAGAACATCTATGTTCCAATTTTGGAACAGGGCACTTTTTTAAAGAAATGATTACAGTAACATGCTCAATGGGTTGGAATACCTTGGATTCTGGGTGGTGACTTCAACTGTGTCCAGATGTCAGGCTCAATAGATCCTATTCTTACCTCCTTCAGCCACCCATGACATAACACCTGAGATCTTTCCCGCTGGTTAGAACTCTGGTCTTTGATTGACATAGGAAGGCAACAAAACTCTGGGCTTAAATCATTCTACTCACCTCCATATGATCTATGTTCACCTAAACCTGTTATACTCTGAATCTACCTGCCCACTTGTCACCCAGGCTGACTACCAGAGTTGAAGTGTATCTGACCATAACCTAATGTAAGCTGAATTTAACTGGGGAAGAGTTCACCATCCCAATCTGACCTGCTACCTGCAGTATTCACTGCTACATGACTTGGTATTCTGTAATACTCTAAGGAGGAACATATGTAACTACTTTAAAGACTCTTCTCGAGTAGCCAAATGGGAAGAACTCAAAGTCTGGATTAGAGGCCATTGTATTCATGCTGTAGTATGAGCTTGTAAAACCATTGAAATAGAATTGTGAGCAAGAGAAGACTGTCAGCTTCAAAGGAAAACAAAGTGTGGTTGAGGCTTTGCAATTGGTGGCTGAATTCATTCAGAGCATTTCAACTGGTGTCCTCAGTGTAGCAGTGGATGTGCTGGTTGATTACGGTGCACAACATGTGATAGCAGGTGCAGCGATTATAGACGCAGAACTGGATGCTGTCATAATTCTAAGGTATCAGGATAACCACATAAACCTATGCAATGGCAGAGTCCTCATAGTAAAGTTCCATAACAGGTTTTTCTTGCTGCCTTTTCTGCGTCCTTACTTGCAGAAAATAGTAGTGTTTGACCTATTTGTGGGAAAAGGAACCTACAGGGCACAGAATCCTTTAATGGTTCTTACAATTCTGCACAGTTTCTTTTACTGAACTAGTATATTGCTGCCGCAGCTGGGATTGCCCCTTGTACTGAGCATAATAATGTAAATCTTTACAACTAAGCAGAACACATAATTTGTTAGCAATATAAGTTTCAAGAATTTTATATTGAATTGTTTTTTAAACAAACTTTATTGCATTTTCAGAACAACACATTTAACATTTCCACTTGTTCTGAAGCAGCTCTCGGATTCATATGCATATGAGATTTGAATTTTAGCATACTGCTGGTATCTCCAGCCTCTATCAACCTGCATGCAACCTACCAAAACCTCAATGCTGTGTAAGTATTCCCCCCTGTGCCCAATGTCCCTTCAAGTTTGCAATTGCATTCTATGAGTGATGATGATGTTGGTGTTCCCATTGGTAGCCTAGGTTTTGATTTCTGTTGACCCTAGTCATCCCCAGTTTGCGTCACCTTGTTGCTCTGGCATGTGTTGGTCTCCGTCCTCTTCAGGATATATAACGTGTTTATGGGGATATAGGGTCCCCTGCTGGCATATCTACGTTGTGCAGGGTCAGCTCTGTGACCCACGCTTTCCAAGCCACAGCTCCCTTTAGTGTGTCTTGCCCCCCATTTGGCCTCATGGAACTTGATCACGCTTTCATAGCCTGCCCATTTCAGACGTTTACAGCCCTCATAGATTGGGCCCCGTGGGCTCTTCCATAGTCGTGTGATTTCTCTCTTGGCCAATATATATGCCAAGTCTTGAACTGGCTTGTGTTTATTGTTTTAGGCATTTGGGGAAAGCAGTGGAGGAGACAATGTCCTGGAGTGCAAGGTATCTCTTGTTCTATGATTGAGGCTATGACTCTAGTGATTCGCTCCCAGTAGTCTACCAGGTAGGGGCAGCACCAGAGCATATGTTAGTACTCCCCTTGTGGCTCTCCGCATCTGGGGCATCTCTCCTCCATATTGCTGAAGTACCAGGTGAGTCTACCTGGGGTAAGGTATGCCCTGTGGAGTATATAAAGGTTCATTAACTTAAACTCTGCATTGCTGGATACTTTGGGCATGTGCCCTAAGATGCGTTCTCAACACAATCTTCGATAGGGTTCTCCAGGTCTTCATCCCAACGTGACCTGAGTGTCATCAGCGGGGCTGTAAGTTCTTGTCTCTGTCGCCAATGAAGGCAGATAACCGCTTTGACCCTCCTGGTTGCTATAACCAGATATTGGCATACTTCTGATGGGGGCGGTTCTCCTAGGCCATATTTCCAAAAGCAGAGAAGAGTGGACGTGACAGCTCGGGGTATAAGAAAGTGTACCAGGGTCAGGGAACAGCTTTCCGGGACGTCTGCCAACGGCAAAAGGGTTTCCACTTCATATAGTGAACCCACTGTGGTTGCCCCAGCCGCTACCTAGTCGTGGATCCACTGCCCTCCCTCATGCAGCATCGCCAGTAGGATGACCAGCGGAAAATCGGAGGAGTATGAGAGTTTGAGTCTATTTCTGCGGCGGCAGCGATCCCAGCATCGTCGTGCAACGGAGACCTCCTGTGTTTCCACCTAAATCAGGAGCCGCGGTTGAAGGAGGATGCTGGCCAGCTCCTGTATGCCGGGGGCCCACAGCGTGCGCCTCTCTATCTTGCGATAGTCTCGTTGCCAACCACTGGATCAGCCACTGTACTTGACTTGCTATATAATAAGATTCAAAATCTGGTATGGCCATGCCTCATTCCGCTACTGACTTCTGGAGCTTGGCCAGTGCTTCTCGTCAGCGGCCTGCTCCCGATAGGAACCGTGTTATCAAGGTGTCAAGATCTCTGAACCAGGAACATGGGATTCACATTGGTAGTACTGCGAAGTAGTAAAGGAGATGGGGCAAGGCCACCATCTTCAGGAGAGCTCCTCGACCCGCAACTGACAATGGGAGCGTGCTCCAGAAATCCATACTAGCTTTGAGTCCCTGCATGCCCTTTCCGCCATACCCTTCCAGCATGTCTTCTTGTCTATGGTATATGCGTGTCCCTAGGTAAGGCAGGCATTGTGCCTCCCAGCGCAGTAGTCCAAGGTTATTCGGTGGATCTTGTGAAGGTGCTACAGGGAAGATGCAGGACTTCTGCAAGTTAATACGCAGGCCCGAGAAGCCCCCGTAGTGCTCCAGAAAGGAAGATTTTTCATTGAATTGTGCCTCAGATTTTTTGGTTTTACTTTCAGTTTGTATATTTATTGATCAACAATAGTACATCTTCTGAAAAGAAAATGATTAAGTAGGGCTTGCAAAATTTAAGATAGATCCTTATCTATGTAGCCAACGCATGTTTTGACCCGAACTGACTTGTCCAGCCTGGGACCTTTTCAAGACTGAAGTCAAATTGTTCTTATATTTGTTGTTAGTCTCGAAGAACATGACTTTTATGTAGTATGGGGGTGGTGTTTCTGCAAATAAAACTCTTCTGGGGGCAATGATGTTATAACAAATATCTCCCTCCAATTACAACTGTATGAGAATAATTAATTAAATTAGGAATACAAGGCTTTGGCCTCTGCTCTTTTGACTATACATATTCAGATCATTTGATTAGGGAGAAATCAATAATGTTGACTGAGCGATGGGAGTGATGCATTTTTGCAGATGCTTAATATGATGCATGCCTTGATATTTTCTCTGATATGTCTGTACCAATCAATTGTTGAGATGACCTATGATCTTGGCGCTGGTTTAAGGACCATTCCATTACGTCAGACACATATTTGTGGAGATATGCATCAAGATAAGGGCTCGCTGTCAGACCTTGAATTACCATAGCCTGATATGGAGCTCCTACTATTCTTTCTGTTGTTTCTTTTACCATGAGAGGTTTTCCTGAACTATTCCTCACAACATTTCTGTGTGGGATTAGAGCCCCTATAAAGAGATAGACAGTTTTGAGAGGTTTTGGTTAGGCTACCCACTACTCGTGTAGGACATCTAGGACATTCAGGTAATATCAGATTAACAACACCTAAAGGAGGCTTAAATCTGTTGAGACTTCAGTTACTTGTTAAATGCAGAAAATAATCCACAGTAAGAGTTCTTCCCCCTTGGTGCCCTCTGCTGCTATAAATGTAAGCAACCTAGGTTTGAGGTTTTGAATGAACCTTTAAACCAGGCAGTATCCTCGACATTTTCAGACTTCCTGCATTAACTCAGATGTAAAGCCAAAACGTAAGTGGTTAGTATCTCCTTGCAAATGTTCAAATGAGTGAAGATCAGGACAGCAATAACCATTTCAGTAGTGATGGATCTCAATGGGATGGTATTCAGAAACCGGATGGCACAGTCCATGACTGACTGAATGAATGAATTTGTAACCCCCATGAGGGAGAAGGTTCCAAAAGTCTGATTAAATCTAACCCAATCTTCTCAAAGGGAGGTAGAGACTGAATAGGAGTACAGAGTTTGTATTGGTAACACATTCTTCATTAACCAACAACCTTAACTGGGTTGTCTTACACTTACAGGTACCAAGGGCCAATAAAATATTTTTGTATTTATTCTCGCACTTTTCTCACACACTGGTGAGCCCCTGGGAGGCTGTCATGGGCCAGACTGTCATTACTGGGATGAATGTTTTGTTTCCTTGCCTTCCAGCAGTGATTACTCTGTCCTATAGCTATAGTTACTTTCTTCCCGTTCAGGCCTGGAACTGCACTACGTCAGCTGAGAGCATGCGGCACATGACACGTAAGACACACCACCTCACACAAACAGCACAAGGAAGCTAAAGTACCCATTTCAATGTTGTGAGGCTTGGGGGGCCCTCCTGCGCTATATGGCTGAAGGAGTGTCAATTTCATCACTGTCTCTTCCCTCTCACCACAATAACCCATCAGAATGGAGAGCTTTGGAATCTGAAGTGGGGTCTGACACAAAAAGAATAAAAGAAATGAGAGAAAGATCACAGACTGCTTCAGAGGAATGAAAGAGGAAGTGCAGAGATATTGTTCTACTGATGTGTTGTTCTCTAGTGCTTTACTCAGGGTGATAGCAGAGAAAGCCAAAACTACAAAAGGTTAATCATTCCTGTGGACTGTCAAGGTGATAATTATTTTGTGCCATAGGAGGAAATGGATAGAACTACACAGAAATATGAAGAAAGTATCAGACAAGGTACCGTTAGGATGAGGTCACATTTACTTTCAAATTGTTTCTAATTTTTGTACTATTGATGTTTTCTACTTTTCACCATTTATATTTGTTATACTTTTAAGACACTCTGATTACTATAGACAGTCCACATCTTTGTGACAATTCTTCTATGTACATTCCATTTATAAAATAAAAAGACACCACGCCACTCTTGAATGTTTAGTATGCTCTGTTGCCACATGTACCTCTTATAATGTGGCAATTGTGCAATTTAACATCCGATAACAATTGAGGCACATTTTACGAATTTGGGTAAAAGAGAGCAAGAACTTCAATGGACCAGTCAGCACGATTTTGAAGAGGAAACATATGGGTATACAGGTATTGCAATAGGCTGGTTAGACTCAAGTCCTCAGACATTTGTCAAGTTAAGCAATCATTTCTTGCCTCTAGGGTGATCTGCTTGTCGTGAGTTGGAATTTCTTCAGGGCAAACTTCACCTTTGGTCCTTCTGAAGTGGATATATTGAGTACTATTAAAACAAGTAATAATTCACAGTCCTTAGAAACAGCAATAACTGGTATAGCGAGCTATACAGAAAACGAGTTTTTTTTAAAATAAATAAAAATAACAACAATAATAATAGCAATACCAATGATAATAAACAGGGCGCTGCTTGGAGGCCAACAATGGCGGACGAGTGAGCAGAGAGCTCCACTCTGGTCTTTCCTGGAGGAGTGGCACTACGGCCTGCGTGACAGCGGAGGCGGTACAGCGGGAGGAGGGACTGTGCGGCCGCGCCACAGACCATGGCTTAGAGGAGTCCTGCAGCCGGAGAGGAGCAGCTACGAGGCGGAGGAGAGACGAACAGACAACACGGCAATGATGCAGTGGGTAGAGTAGAGGCCTAGGCAGCAATGGACACAGAGCGGGGCCCTCCCGGCAGCGTTGTGCTATTAACGAGCGGCCGATCGCAGCTAGGGAGGTCGGTTAGGCCAGCCCTTGCCAGAAACGGGGACTAGCACAGAAGATAGCAAGAGTCTATGCTCTCTGAGAGGCGGCCAGAGAGAACAGTGCACACAATCTAACACCCTCCATGAATCACGGATACTGTTAACTACCCTGCGAAGGGTGGCTGAAACCAGGCGGGCACCCATAAAGGTCTGCAGAGGAGGGGAGAGGTCCATTGGGGGAGCACAAACAAGCAAATAGTGGATAGTGCCCCCTTCTTTTCTTCGGCCCCCTTCAGGCCTGCCGATAAGAGTAAGCACAGAACAGAAGGGGCGTGCTGGACTCGGGGAAAGTACCCAGAAACAGTGGACACCATGGGCAAGGCGAACTTGGCTGCTCAGGGGCTGGGGGAGACTCCCCTAGAACAACGGCCGGCAGAAAATTCCCAAGGCAACGAGGAGGTCTCAATACACATGCACCTAGATAAGGTGCTAGCCGCCACTGCAGACACTAAGCAGACATTACAGCAAGATATTAGCATGGTGTCGGTAGGACTGGGCATGCTGCGGGCAGAACACCACAAACCGCCAGAGAGAGTCACTATGATGGAGACCTCCATCGAAGGGATAAAACCGGAGAATGTTGAATTGGCACAAACCGCTGGGGCCTAGTCGAGAGGGTTGCCGCCCTGGAACAAAGAGCAGAGGACGCGGAAGGCAGCAACTGCCGCAACAACATACTCTTGGTGGGACTACCGGAGGAGGCTGAGGGCGCAGACATGGTGTCATTCTTGGAGAAATAGATACACACGGAGGTGGCCCCGCAATGCCTCACCCCCTTCTTTGCCCTAGAGAGAGCTCACAGGGTGCCAGCGAGGCTATTAGCACCGGTTCGCCCACCTCGCCCAGTGGTGGCATGATTGCTACATTTCAAAGACCAAGACACCATACTCTAAAAAGCACGAAACAATGGACCATATACATTGGGTAAAGGGAAAGTATTAGTGTTCCCGGACTATACGGCCAGAGTGCAGGCACAAAAGGCATCCTACTGAATGGTGAAGAGGGCCCTCAGGAAGGCAAGACTGCAATATCCGCTGATGTTTCCGCTGAAATTGAGGATCATCCAGGATGGCACCACACACTTTTGCGCCTCGCCTGAAGAAGCCTGGATTTGGTGCTCCTGCCTTATATCCATCTAACCATGTGCCCAAAGCCCAAAAGCAAACTTCAAATGCTTGACAAAAGGAAGAAACCTAAAGGCAAGCGCGGGGGTCCCTACGGGCCAGGCCCTCCCCCTCACAGACAGAATGGGAGAGAGTGGTGGCGTTGCGGGCAGTGGTGGAGCTGGTGACAATACACTGAGGAGACGATAGATCGGATGAAGTATCGGATCAGGGCTCGAGCGTGTCAGACTCTGGCTCTTCATGTTCCCTGGGGGAGAGGCTGCTGGCGGTCACCCCACAGACGGCCGAAAGCATCATCTCAGAATGGAGACGTCCCGCAAGGCCAGACGACTGCTGCTGCTCCCCTCACAAATAAAACATTAAGGGTAACTCGGACTGAGAGATGTCAAATGCGGCCCAACATAACATCACACAAGGCTGGAACGGAACACTGAACTTGGCCCCTATTCACTTCCCCCCCTCAAAGGAAGACTTCCATACTAGGGAGCTGAAAGTGGTGATCTTCTATTTATGTTTTTGTTCTTCAGGTTTGGACAGCCAGCCTTTGCTGGACTGCCCTGGAGTAGGGGAGTTCAATGTGGGAACTGTTGTTGCAGGTCCGGGGGATACATATGAGGGTTTCCCGGAGCAAAGTGGGGAACACACTGGAGACTACCATATACCTATGCGTTTATGGCATAGACAGATGGACAAGGGACCAAACTGTCATTCATAACCTGGAATGTTAGAGGAATGGAATCAGCTGCTAAGAGGAACAGCGTACACAGGTACTTAAAATGCATGACGGCACAAATAGTTATGCTACAAGAGACCCACTTAAGGCAGGGCGAGGTCGAACGGCTACACTGCCGATGGCGGGTTCACAGATATGCCACCACATACTCTGCCTATTCAAGGGGGGTGCTCATATGGGTAGCGGCAGGTGTCCTATTTGAACATATACACACACAGATTGATAAGGAGGGGCGCTATGTTTTGATCAAGGGAAGATTACTGGGTAAAGTTATAATCTTATGATCCATCTATGCCCCCAACAGGACCAAATACAGTTCTTAAATGAGATATCGATTCCTTTGGCTAACATGGGGGATGGCAAACTACTCTTAGGTGCGGACTTTAACTGTGTAGTAAATGTGGAACTAGAAAGATTTATCTCCTTATTGTCGGGGGCCCTGGCGCGGAGATTATCCGAGGGGCTACGACAAAGGGTGACCCACTGGGACCTGCTGGAGATCTGGAGGGCCCACCATGCTCAATTAAGGGAATATTCTTACTACTCACCGGTCTACAAACTTTACACAAGATTGGATATGTTTTTGTGTTCCTCTCCACGAGGGGCATTCGGCACTGTCTGCGGAGTACCTAGGGCGCACTCTATTAGAACATAGCCTGCTACTATTACAACTCTGCCCAGTGCCAAGAGAGGCTAGCAGTCCTCCTTCTGCAGCTTAACCCCCTGTTCCTAGAAGACACCCCCTTCAGGGAGTCATTACAAAAGGTCATCACAGAGTTTTTTTTTTAGCACAGTCAAGGTACGGCCACTACTAGGCTGGCAGAATGGGAGGCCCTGAAAGTGGTGCTCCGTGGGCACTGTATCGGCTGACAGGTGGGGGCCAGGAAAGTGCTGGAAGACGAGCTTAAGGGGCTGGAGGATAGACTTCAGGAGCTAAATAACCAGCTGGGGCTAGATGGCGGGGCAGATTACCTACATAGAGACATTAGAATAGAATACTTCAAAGCACTAGACTTTCTCCGTTCTTTAGATTGCAATGATTACGTGGCAAAGACCCACGATGAAGAGGGCAGAGCGGGGAGGCTGCTGGCCTGCTTGGTTGTATCCCCAACTAGGGAGAAGCCAATCACACAGTTGTTAAGAGATGACAGACTTCTGGTCTACACGCCGAGCCACCCTAGGGACCTTATAGAGAAGGACATGACTGACTACTTGAAACTCATCCAACTAAACTCAACAGACCCTACCACACAGGGTGCATTAGGTGGACCCGTAACGGTGCAGGAGATTCGGGCAGCCATTAAGCGGATGGCACACGGCGAGACCCCTGGCCCAGATGGGCTCCAGCTGAGTTCTATGCTGCCTTCTCCACAAAACTTGCACCCAAATTAGAGACACTGTATGCCGAATCACGCAAAGTGGGGCAATTACCGATGTCTACTAACGACGCACTGGTGATAACATTGCCCAAGTCAGAGGCCCAGGGAGCACCAGACACAGCATTCCACCCTCTCTCCAAGCTCAATTTAAATTTCAAAATACTAAGTAAACTACTAGCCATGAGACTGGCCCCATATATGCAGTCCCTGAACCATCCAGATCAGAATGGGTTCATCCCATCAAGAAGTACCTCCCTCAATCTGCATAGGCAGGACCATGTTATATACCTTTCAGAAGTGGAGCTCAAAAGCAATGCTAATGTCCATAGACCTGGAAAAAGCATTTGACTCTCTTAGATTGGATTTTCTAATAGCGGTTATGCGACAAATGGGGCTGGGTGAAATGTGGGTGAGACTACTTTATACGGCCCCCACAGCCAGGATGCGGAAGAGCTAAGTGGTTTCTGCCCAATATGCTATTCACAGGGGCACTAGGCAGGGGTGCCCGCTGTCACCTCTCCTGCTTGCACTAGTGAGTGAGCCATTGGTGGCGATATTTCGCCAGCGAGGGGCAGAACTGGGACTCTTGCTGAATGGCCAGGAACATTCCACATCCCTAAACACTGATGACTTGCTTGTCTATTTGAAAGAGAGCTCCCATGGGGTGGTGGAGGCGATGTCTATTCTAGAGGAATTTGATAGATATTCTGGCTTGCATGTCAACACCACCAAAACGTATTTATTCCCCTTGAGGATTGACACTCCCCGGCCACCTGTGATACCACATGGGTTGGAATGGGACCCAGCCTCCTTTAACTATCTGGGAGTCCAAGTCTTCCACTCTGGACAGACCTGCGGGATGCTAATCTGGGGGCCGTCCTTAGATCACTCAGATCACGTGTGTCATTCTAGAGAGGTCCCTGAAGTTGCCGATAATGGCTTGGATCTCCTTAACCAAAATGATAATGCTACCTAGACTACTATATTATTTTGTTAACTTACCGGTTAGGATCGCGGCCACATAGTTTAAACAGTTAGACTCCCTGCTCTGTGAACTGGTCTTTGATGGTGAATGGAATAGAGCTGCGCTTGAGGTCCTTCACAACGCCCTAGATGAGGGAGGGTTGGGAGTGCCAGATTTTGGGTTGTATTATGTAGCGGCGCAGTTGCAATAGGTGGCGGAATGGTTGGGAGGCGCTAATCTCTGAGAAATGGGAGACAGTGGCCTCTACTGGCCAAATTACTCAACAAATCAGTGACTGCCACATCTCCACGGCATTGTTAGAAGTGGTCTTGTGGACAAGGTGGAGGTGCCACAGTAGATCAAAAAGGGACTCTTGTGTATGTGCTGGTGATACCATTGGTGGGACTGCCACACAGAGACGCACTGACAGTGTTCATACATAGGCAGCTGGTGTCCTGGAGGGAGGAGGGACTGCTTTCAGGAGGGAACTCTTTTGCCCTTTGCAGATCTGGGGGAGGGGTATATGAATTCCCCCAGGCCAGTTTTTAAGTAATCATGCTATTCTGTGCTCCTTTAGAGACATGTGGCAGTGCACAGACTGTGAACCGGAGACTCACCTAGTGCTACAGAACTTACCGACGCTGGGGGTGGGGGGGACGGGACTAGGCACATAGTAAAGTGGCTGTATCAAGCACTCCTTCGCACAATCAAGAAGCCCCTAATTAAGGCCAGGAAGAGATGGGAGACATTACTGGGGCGAGAGATATTGGACACGGCCTGGAAGAATATGTTGGCTTATACAAGTAAGGCATCCAGGAATCCCAGATTCACGTATACTCAATTCAATTATCTACACATGAATTACTTAACACCGTATAGACTGCAAGTCATATATGGGGGGATGGGGATGGGGAGGGGGGGCAAAAAAAAAATGCCCAAGATGCCCATCCCTCACAGCTGACTTTGGCCATATTGACATGGGCCTGTCCTGTAATATAGGAATTCTGGGAAACGGTTGTTGCCAGACTGAATTAGGTGCTGGGGCGTGGTCTTGCATGCACCCTGGAAACCTGCTTGCTGGGGCAGTACCCCAAGGCAATAGATTTGTAGACATGACCATGATAATAGCTAAATGAAGCATAGTCAGTGGAAGTCCAGGATGGGCCCGCAGCTATTAAGCTGGACACAGGAAGCAACTAAATGGGCTTGTGCTGAAGTACAGACACTAGTCCAAGAGGACAAATGGGGGATAAGGAGACAGCCATTGGCGGGGCTTTGATCAGACATCCTGAGGACATGGGAACATCAGGGAGCAGATACAGGGACAGAAACAAGTTTGGCTGCCTATCTAATATAAGCCCCTAGGAGGCCTAACTAGCAGATGGCCATAATTGAAGCCAACGGGGGCCAAAATATATGATCCCGACCTGGCAGCTTTTAGTGCACCCATAAAGGAAGATGAGACAATCTGTAGACAAAGTGGAAGGCACATATGGGCCGGTCACCCAACACATAAGCGCCTCTAGGCCGACATAGACAGGGAAGAATCAAGGGTACCCTCAGACAAACGGTTATAAAACATACATGAGTATGAAAATAATAGACCCCCCGGAAAGACCTCAGTTTGGTTTGAAATGTTATCAGTTTGTAATACAATGTGATTTATATGGGTTGCTGTTGAACCTTGTTGCTGAAAATAGCTCAAACAAACGGCACAGAGAAAACATGTGCGACACTCTCTCATGAAAAGAAACGAGGGATCGATATGAGCGATGTAAGATCAAACCACAAGACAAATGAAAATGAAAATGTTTGCAAGTAATGCATTTAAATGACAAACTGTAAAACCGAAAAGTTTATGATACATGCTAAAGGAAAACAATAAAAAATATGGATCCAAGCAATGATAATAAATATTGGCAGCCTGGAACAATGTTTCTCTACCTTTTGAGTTTGTTGGACCCCAATTTATCATTACTAGAACTTGGGGACCCCCACTGAATCATTATTGGAATCCAGGAACCCTCCACTGAGACTTTACTGAAAGCTGTGGACCCTAGTGTAAACAATGTCGATGATTTGAACCGCATACAATACACACAAAAATACAGAAACAAGCATTGATCAAACAAATACACAAATAATGCCACATTTTACTTAATTTGCAAACAAATATAAATGTATTAAAAAAAAAATTATAGGAAGGTTGGAGCTTTTCTAAATTCTACTGAAGCCACACATCACCCATACTATGTTCTGTTTGATGCACCTGCACTGTTCCCACAAATTAATCTGAGAAAACAAATGTCCTTTTTAGCCTCCAATTTCAAATTCCTTGATGGTTACAGTATGTTTTAAAATTTTCAATTGCACATTTAGCCACATTGTTTATGTACATTTTATTATTATGTTAATATTATTTAATTTTCCAAACAGTTGCATATGTACCCCCATGGGTCCCCAGACCACAGGTTGGGAACCACTGGCCTGGAATAATCATTGACAATGTCTTGAAATTAGAAGATTTTTTTTCATCCATGATGATACAACACATCTGCAAGTTCTTCTTTCCAAAAGCCCTCCTTTCATGCCAATAAGTGTTCCTTCTCGCCCACCTTCTCCCCCACCAATTTCTGCTTTCTACCACTAGGACCTAAACAGTCACTGTTGGAGACCATGTGATTTTTCGGTGGAACTATCTCTGTTGGAGTTTGTGAGCAGACATAAATCTAATCTGTTTTAGATGTCAGATGGAACCCAGGCTCTTTAGCAATTAATATTCATAAAAATATAATTAAGTATATTCCAACCTTTTTTCCAGTCACTATTAGATTTTAAGATAAGAGTCTTCATATAGCGGTAAGAAGCTTCTGTATAAAAGCGTTTTAAAAATAAATTATTATATTGCATAAAACGTACAAAGGGGATAAGCCAGATTTTGCTTTTACAAACTTGAGGTTTTTTTTAAGGAAACCACATAGATGGCATACTGGTGAGGACACAGCTATCGGAAAAAAAAAAAAAATTAATCACATTCTAGCATGGTAAAGGCAGATGTAGAAGCTATTGCCCTTGAAGGTGTGAGATACACAAAGGATATGTTCTATCAAATTTTCGACCAGAGAAATTACACTGTATAAAATGCACAACGGGGATAAACCAGATTTTGCATTTACAAACTTGAGTTTTCCTAAGGAAGCCACATAGATGGCATACTGGTGAGGACACAGCTATTGGAAAAACATAAACCTAATCACATTCTAGCTTGGTGAAGGCAGATGTAGATGCTACTGCCCTTGAACGTGTGAGATATGGCAAAGAATATTTTTTATTTAATTTTTGACCAGAGAAATTACATATGAATGAACTGCTAGACCATCGGCCTAGTTCTAAGCTTATATGAGTACGCAGTAGTTAAACGTCACATTAGGTGAAGCCACTGATACTGCCTCAGTGTAACACTCAGGCTACAGAGGGTCATGTCTGTGTTATTTATGGGAACTATTTAAAAAAAACAAGCTTCAAAATGTATAAATCTAATCCCTTAGATTTTTTACTTTTATGGGACACCCAAAGAATCTCAGGTTTGACCTAATATGCAAAATTACCCACGTGGATGATCCACTTGCAGGACAATTCTGCATGAGTAAATGATGCATATGACTAAATGATGTGGAAGTGTGCCTTTACAAGATTGATGTTTTCTCTGCAGCAAAAGTATATTTTGCTATGGAGAAACATCTTCTCCACCTACCCCCATTCATGGTGTTTCTTTAGTTTACCCAACCAGGAAAGACATTTACTCCTGTCTGCATAAGAGGTATTTTCACATTCAGTCAGTGCTATTAAAAAAAAGACAAAGATTATGTTTCCAGTGTGGAAAACCAACTAGTCATTTTTGGTTTGTGGGTTTTACTCGAATTTGCTTTGCCTCATAAAATCCATATTCCTGCCTCTGATGCTCCATTTGTTGCGTAGCCGTTTTAGTTATAGCTCCATGCACGTTATTTTAGCAAACCAGGCCAATTGTGCACTTGAACCTAGATATATTTTATTCACGCTTCGTTTATTATTTTAACAATAGCCACATTTGCAGTCTTGTTTTATTTCTCACTATCTAGCTGTTCTTTGCCTAGGTCAGCACTGCGTTTTTAAACAAGACATTTCTTTCACTCTGTGCTTTTCTCAAGGCTGCAGTAAGATAGGTTGCCGGTAAACGTAGTAATACTTTGTCTCTGGTATTCATAGAAACATACACATCCTTACATAAGGACATTTTCTCATGACATCAGCTTTTTTATTGTAAAAAACACTTCTCTGTCCCATACACGTTAGAGGGAGATTCCAGTCAGATGACCACGACTGTATGCTGATTGCTGAGCGCTTCGCTACAGCTGCTCATGAAGACTTCAGGCCTCCTGCTGAGGTATGAGGGATGATGTCTTCCCAGGGGAACCTGAAAGGCAGAACTAGAGCTTAACATGCTGTGCTCTAATATGGCCTAGGTAGGAATTAGTTTAATGATTCTAGTGACAATATGGTAGCGTTATTTCTATGCTTCACTCTCCTTGTCACAGTTTTAAACCTATCATGCATTATCGTCCTGGTTATTGCAGTACATGTTTGTCCTTGTATATTTGAGACTAATGTAATTGAGAGAAACGGAAGCGATCTGAGTGACCACGATTTACCTGAGGAGTCATTTGTGTCATGCGCTCAGCTGCCCAATCATCCCTGCTCTTGGATAGAGATGAGGCTCTGCTAGTTAGCTGAAGCAAAACCTGGATTAGGCCGACAGATGTCACCTGTAGTGGGTTAGACTCAGTCCCCCAACACCGCAGGCAATTCTGCCGCTCAAATCCAGTAGTCTCATTAGAATAAAGAGAGCCTACGTGACACATTTAGGTATGGTAAAAAACTAAACTGCTGAATCTTCCTTATTCATAAATGCGAAAATTACACTAGTCCTGGTTATCTTAATTACTACACCAAAACGTTTTCCACACAGACCACATTAATAGCAACAACCACAACAAATGCAAGTAACCATTTACTCGTCCAAAAGCACATCAAGCTTCATCAGAGGTATGGGGTATTATACAATGCTATAATACAATACAACCAGGATGTGCATTTTACTCTTGCTTTTTTTTATTCCCTCTGTACAGAAAACTTTGTGAATGAGGCCTTCAGAAGGAAGAACAGCCTATGAGACAAAACCAGAAAAATCAATTTTTCTAGTTTGGAGAGTCACATAAATCACCACGGAGAATGTAGTGGGGTTTTCAAAACTATGAGTGTGACGCACAGTTTTCAAAACTGTGAGGGTTAATATTTGGGCCATATCGCTTGAGTCACTGTAAACATGGAGAACTAATTCATGTCACATTGGCAGGAGTTTCCCTCAAATATATGGAAATTTTCATTTCTATGGAGGTCACTGGATTTGATTAGAAGAAATTATGAAGTACAACAGAGGTAGGGCACCCAATATACCCCAGGATGATGGAAGCACTATCGTTAGTACCTGAGACAATCATCTCACTGGCTTGCTGCCTGGAACATTTGGAATGACTTCTCAATTTAGGTTTCAATGATAAAACTAGTTTCAGCCCCAGATTCAGTATTTATTGCCTCTATAAGAGCTCCATCCCATACATATCTTCTGGGTCTAGAAATCCAATTCCAGACCATTAGAAATGAGGAGAAAACGAGGAGAAGAAAACCAGCAACCACAACCTATCACCCTCTGAGTGTTCTGATCCACGTTCCAAGCATCATAGGCAGTCTGCCCCTCCAGTGCATCTTCCCTCCTTGGTGCTTCCCACTAAAATGGCGTGGTCTCTTCCCCAGATCCTACCATGGTGTCAGTTCCACCAGAGGAAACAACTCAAGCCTATTCTGCCTTTGTGTGCCTGGCAGCTGCAGCACCGACTTTCACTCCAGTACTTCTGCTCCCTTTACTACGTCAACTCCTGTGATTACACAGGATTCTGCTAAACACCTGAAGGTTAGAGATAGATGGGTACATCAAAATCAAAAGATTTGTGAAAGAAACCCAGCAAAAATGTAAAAATAAAAGGTGAACTCTATTGAAGAAACGATGAGAGAAAGACAGAGAGTAAGAATTTTTAAAAAATAAGCTTATACAAGAGAAATATTGTAAAGTTGGTTTAACCAAACGCCTACATGAAGATCAAACTTCACAGTAATCAGCAGGGAGCTTGTTATCTAAAGCTAATCGAGGACATAACCCATTCCGCTCACACTGCAAAGGAGAATGGGTGTAGATATATTGAGTGTCACCGTGTTCGAGGGGGGAGAAAGAGATAGTCAGTTGTTTTTTTTTAGCATCCACATCACTTCGGTCACAATCTATTAAAAATGGTGCATAGTAATTTACATGTAAAACATTAGTAAGCAAGGAAATGTAGGAGAGTATATTTTCAGTGACAGGTTGAGCAATACGGGTGCATAGAAATTCATGGGGAATAACATTTGAGAAGCAGGGTAATGCAGAGGAGTATATTTCTCAGAGACAAGTTTAGCAATGTTTTCCAGAAAGTTCCATATGTTGCATTAAAAGTACTGCCAGCCCGAGTTCACTGGTTTCCTATTTAGGAGATTCTACTGGACACAGGAATGTATTTGATCTGATGAATTCCGCCTGCTACATTGCTCAGCTAGTTAATACTTGATTCTTCCCTGTTCTGGTCTCAGATTTATTTTCCTACAATTGTTAAAGTATGCTGAGTGTGGAGAATGCACTCACAAAAAGGGCAACAAAATTATTGGACAAAAAGCAGATGACCGGCGATTTCAGATGCATTCCACTAGCCTATTTCCAGTGCAGGCGCAGTTTTTGTTAGCGTAAAAAGCTGAATTTTTAAACAACGCAACATCTGCGTTAGCCAAAAAAGTAGGTACATTTTCTGAAGTGAAAAGGAAGTTGGTCTGCTGTAAAAAAAAATCTGCAACTCAGGCAAAGTAGTCTAAAAAGTTGATGATCCCCCGGGGGCATGCAGTCAACGCTAAGGATCTTTACAGTGAATTTTTTATCATACATTTACAGTAAAGTGATCTTAATGAGAGCTATTTATCTTTAAGCATATATATAAAAGTAGAGTGGCAAAACTACATTGCTGCATTTATACCACTCTCAACATCATTCTGCAACACATCTTGAAAACCATGTATATGGTACCAAAAGATTTGTGCCATAATTTGTCTTATCATACTAATTTAATAAAGGTCAAACCTAACTCAAAGTAGCAGAGCAGTGATTTGCAGAGAGCATATACAGGTCTATCTTAACAGCATAGCTACCTCGATGACGTACTGTTATTAGTGTTTTATTGACTTCATGCAGAGAAGAATTGTTCTCCCACCTCATCCTATTGGCTATTTGGTATCAGTCCACCTTTCCAAGAAGTACTTCAACTGGAATGCATGAGGAACTATGTTAAATAAGAAAGGTACACTAAGCCTTCATGTTTTTGTCACATTAAATTCTGTATCTTCTATATGCATTTTCTACAAAAGCAATCGATTTTCGCTACTTTTTCCCCAACACTGGCACGACCATTAAGGCGTGCTTTAATGTCATAAACAAAATTTTGGCATGTAATAAGCAATAGTAAATGCTCATGTTTGCATGTGTTGGCACATTAAAGCTCGACCTTCCGATTTTGCAAATGCTTCTTTTATTGAAGAGCACCTCAAACGTGAACAGTGTTGTGCGTGAAGTTTGAATATAAAGAAACTAGAATGAGGTGGGACAAGGAGATTGGAAACATTCAACACGAACTGTTCTAGTTGTTCTTTTCCATTCTAAATTTATTTTTCCACTTCACAAACTTTTATTACTGGCATAAGGAGATGAAGCGATCACTGATATTCACTATTCATGGTTAAATGTCAAAGTCAGAATCAGGACCAGTTCTCCTGCTTTCACTATCATTAACTTAGCCAGTGGACCACATCTCAGCCTCAAAGTGTTTTCAACAGTTGCATTGCATTCACAACAGCGCTTCCTGTTAAACACGGTTACATAACGCGCATAGGACTTTTGTACCAGAAGACGCTTTTCAATTCTCTTACACTGGGTATTAAAAGTTTGTTGGCTTCCAAAGAAAAATATGCTCATATTATCTTACAAGAAATGGAATGAAGTTATTCTTCTTTACCGAATTATTGGTGGAAAATCGCGTTATAATGTAACAAGCAATTACATATTAGGGCATATTAGTGCATTTGAACTCAAACAAATTAAAATACAGTTTCTAACCATTTTTGGTCATATCGTGTTTCCAATATTGATCAGGTTTGACCAATACAGGTATCTGTAAAAAAATTAGAGACACTTAACTTGTCCCTATTTTTTCCCAAAATTATTTATTTGTTTTACAAATAGATGCATAGAATGTTACATTAGGGAAAATTGTACTACAGAAACAGGGAGGCGGAAAACCTCCTATTCTATATTTGAGAGAAAGCTATTATAGAAACAGTTACCCGAAGTTCAAAGACAATTCATGGCCACTTAAAGGACTATTCTGGCGTTACGATTATGTATGTTAGGACCATCCTTTTGCTGCATATGGATGAAACACCAACTGATGTAGCAGGGAAGTTACATCTAACAACAATTTATATGTTATTATATGAAATTATATGTAGCCTGAATTCATAAATAGGCCATAAATACACTGTTTTTAATTACCTGCGATCTGACATATTTATCTTGCTCAAGGAACTTACTCCTGAGCAATTATTTATTCCTCACTGCGAAAACGCATTAACTTTCCAACTTTTGTATGTATGTCTCTAAATGCATTCTCAGAATTAGAATAAAAACAATTCATATCCAAGACAATTTGAACTTGATAACTCTATAAAAGATAAAAATACTGCTTTTCAACACTAAATTATCACCCAACAGAATTGCGTTATCATCTATGTTTTCAGAAAGATTATTGACCCAGCTGCAACACCTTTGGTGGTGCAACACATTTAATGGAGCTAGGGCTGTCTTATTGGGGATCTCTTCATTTTCATATTGTGCTTATAGCAGTTTACCATAAATTATGAGCAGCAGTGGTCACTCGAGTCTGGTTTACCACACTGCTTCCACACTCAGAGCTGATCATTATTTCGTGCAGTGAGGCTTTAGCAGCAAATAAGACCTTTCAAGAACTGTGGCAGTGCAGGTAAAGTCCACTGAAGTGGAAACAGATGAATTGGGATACTAGCAGACCAAAAGTGTGAGCAGGAATGCTACCACTGTACTAAGCCGTGGGGCAGTGGCACATAGGTTTTCTTCTTGGAGATGGGCAAATGGTGTGAGCTAAAGTGGAATAAGTTATACAAGTGGTGGGTGAAGTACCGCAGAAGGGGTAAGGATGTAGAAGTATAACTGCGTGGATGAGGGCCTAGGGACAGAATTTTCTCTTGAGCTTTAACCACAGATGATGGGAAGGACGCATACTGAATATGAAAAGGGAAAGATGTTTTATCTTCCATACCGTGCCTCTTATGAGGATGCTATAGTGTCTGAGAGAAAGGACAGTTCGGGCCAATGATCAAGAATAAAAAATATAGTAAGAGTGGTCAAGCATTTTTTTTTTTACCGAACCCAAATAAAGCATATAAATCAACATGCATCCTTCCACTTTCAGCCCTATGTCAAAGTGGCGTAACAGCCCCATATTAAGCCACAGGAACAATTAAATTAATAGTTGTTAGTCCCTCTCCTTTGCAACCTTGAAGCTTGTAGCAAATATCTTCACACGTATTCCATGCTGAATCAAATCAGATTCATGTAATTTCAATTCATAATCACTCCATCCACTTCACATATAAAACTAACTTACTCAACACTAATGTCACATTTATTTCGCTTTATTTATCAGGTTGCTCTGAGACATTTGTGATCAATATCCAACCATATTCATTTTTTCTCCATTCTGCTTAGGAAATCTACTCAGCAGACAATCAAGAAGGTATAGGGACCTTGTGCTTTTCACAGTTCTTGTAACATTTGATGTTCAGAGATTTGGTGGAAAACATATTTTCCAGAGCATTAGCAGTTATTGATACCATACTTCATTTTAAACAAAAGAGGTTCACCTTTAAAAAACAATTTGATTCAATAAGTAACATAGCAAATTTCAAACGTGGTAACCTTATTTTGACATGAAAAATCAATTTACTTACCATCCGAAGCAAAAAAGTGCAAGGTAAAGTCCCAGTAGGGTGGCGACCACATGTCTTATTAAAGGGCTGGTTTTGCTTGCGTGAAGGTAAGTTCGAAACCAAAAGGCTGCGAGCAAGGCAAAGATTTGACACACTACGAAGTTGACCTGCAAATTTAAAAAAAAAAAAAAGTGAGAATCTAAGCTTAGCAACCCAGTTCCTCACAGAATTATGGTGATGTAAAAAACATGATCTGATGAGGTTTATGTAATTACAACAATGTTGACCTGAGGCACAGTATGAGAAGAGGCAGGTGAAATAAGACAACAGGGTTTTTTATGAGAATCAAGCAGTTTACCCCAGTGTTCAGGATAAAAGAGGCAGAGCATTAAAGCTTGGAGAACTAGTTATCAGTGACTTTAACGTTCACCGTGAGTCACTTTTTGCTTGAGTTGGCTCTCCATTTCGCCAATATTTAACAAACTAGCTTTTGTTGATTGATATGAGCCTCTTTCTAGAAGTCTCACAAATGTTTTACAAAAGTTTCACAAACTATTACATCTGTGCTGACGAACCTGTGTTACGCATTATTTACATTATTAGCGTACATCTGGCCATTACTGCTGGCACTTTCATCATATATGTTCCTACGGTATCACATGGATCCGAGTTTTAAGCACTAGCCATTAAAGAGGTCCATCCATTAGCCACTGTATTGAAGTGATAACTCTAATAAATTATAATATTAATTAATAAAAGCAAGTGATATATAATGTGAATTTGAATGGAACAGCTTCACAGAGCCTCAGCAGTTAGAGTTCACATTTCGTTACTATCTAAAGAAAAAAACATAAACCTGAATTTCATTATGTATGCATTCAATCAGGCAGACAAGTTTATTACATTTTCAACGGACAACGGAGAAACAACCGCCCTCATCCTCCTTGACCTCTCGGCTGCATTCGACACCGTCTGCCACCGCACCCTAATAACCCGCCCCGCTCCACCGGTATCCAAGGACAGGCCCTGGACTGGATCATCTCGTTCCTCTCGGACTGATCCCAAAGAGTCTACCTCCCGCCCTTCAGCTCAGAACCCACCGAGATCATCTGCGGCATCCCACAAGGCTCCTCGCTCAGCCCTACTCTCTTCAATATATACATGAGCCCCCTCGCCGACATCGCTCGCAAACACAACATCAACATCATCTCCTACGCCGACGACACCCAGCTGATACTCCCACTCACCAAAGACCCAGCCACCGCCAAAGCCAACCTGCAGGATGGAATGAAAGACGTCGCACAATGGATGAAACTCAGCCGCCTGAAGCTGAACTCTGACAAGACGGAAGTCCTCATCCTCGGAAACTCCCCGTCCGCCTGGGACGACTCTTGGTGGCCCACGGCCCTGGGCACCGCACCAACCCCTTCAGACCACGCACGCAACCTCAGATTCATCCTAGACTCCCTTCTCACCATGACCAAGCAAGTCAACGCCGTCTCGTCCTCCTGTTTCCACACCCCTCGCATGCTCCGAAAGATCTTCCGCTGGATCCCTGCCGACACCAGAAAAACTCGTCACTAGTCGCCTGGACTACGGAAACACCCTATACGCAGGAACCACCGCAAAACTTCAGAAATGTCTTCAGCGCATACAAAACGCCTCTGCACGCCTCATCCTCGACGTACCACATCACAGCCACATCTCCGCCCACCTGAAACACCTGCACTGGCTACCCGTCAACAAAAGGATCACCTTCAGGCTCCTCACCCACGCACACAAAGCCCTCCACAACAATGGCCCCGAATACCTCAACAGTCGCCTCGCCTTCTACACGCCCACCCGTCAACTTCGCTCAACCAGCCTCGCTCTCGTCCCTCACATCCGCAGAACCACGGCTGGAGGCAAATCCTTCTCCTACCTGGCAGCCAAGACATGGAATTCCCTCCCTGTCCACCTCAGGACTACCCAGGACCACCTCGCCTTCAGGAAGCGCCTCAAGACCTGGCTCTTCGCGCATCAGTGAGCCCCCCACCCTCCACCCCCTAGCACCTTGAGACCCTCACGGGTGAGTAGCGCGCTCTATAAATGCCTTGATTGATTGATTACATTTTCAAAACAGGGCCATACTCCTTTTAATGAAAAGTTTTTCGTTTGCTTAAGTTACGATTTTGGCATAACTTAGTTCAATACACCAGACAAGTCATTGTAGCCCTCAAGATGCTTTTCTATACGTAACTGACACAGAGGTATTGCTTTTGGGCTACTAACAATCCCAGGAATGGACCAGGAGCACAGTGAAAACAGCAATAACCTTGTTTCATTACTCACAGTATCATACATACTGTAATAAAAATAACAAACACTTATGTTAAATAGTATTTATTACTACAGAAAGAATCTGTTTTTAGCACATCTAAAACAACTATAGAGAATATTATAAAAGCATCCATGAGACAGGTTACGAGTAACAAGAATAAAATTAACATTTCCAGCATTGCTAAAACATCATTAAAAATATTATCTAGCACCTAGCACTTTAATGCCTATTTCTATGTGTTTTACCTGAGAGCATGAAGGGCAAATACACTTTCAATCTAGAATTTCTTAGGGAGAAGGGACACACTGTATACCTTGTTGATAATCTGTATCTGTGGAGGTGTGAAGACAGTGTTCCTCGAGGAGGGCAAACGCGCACTGTGCTACCAGTCAATTGGTCTTTATCCGGGATTGGGCTCTATCAGCTTCAGATGAGATGTGTCATTTGCGAAGTGTGAAGTGAGCTGGGAGTAGGTGAGATTGTCTCTTGTCAGAATCTAAGGTAATAATCTGGGCAAAAGACATCCCTACCAAGTGGGCAAATGACAATCCTTAGATCCTAAACTGTATCAGAGATTAGAATGTTTGTTTCAGATTGTGGACATCAATTTATATGCTTCTGACGTTGGCTTTATGGACATACAGGGGAGAAAACATCAACTCAGACTACAATCCTTTGATTAAATATCTATACTGATTTTTATTTATCCTTGACTTAAGGGGGAATCAACAATTGACCCAGACAAATGTCGCCAGAGTTTGTATCTATGTCACTGATCAAAGAGCTGGACGATATCATATTTCTTAGAAAGATAAGGTCTGGCGACAATGGGGTTAACATAAACACATGACAATGATTGTGCATAAAACAGGGAACATGGCAATGTCCAGTGTCCGGGGAGGGTGCCATCCATGAACTAAGATGGAGTCAAGATCAAGCTACGATAGAGACAGACCTTAGGGACTTTACATAATTTCAGTTAATTTCATATGGTTTATCTTCAAGTATTATAATTTTGCAGTACATATGGTTTGTACAGGGTACAGCTGTTGACTCTCTGTAGTGCACTGTGCATCTGCTGGTATCGTCTGTGTAGGGTACAAACAGGGTACATGTTGCAGTGTGAACAAGACCTAGGTTTTGGCTGTACCGAGTGCACATTTGATCATGCTCGGTATATGCCCAAGACTGTAACACTGGATCTGTACATCTATAGAAACCATAAGTGCAGTGTGTTTGGAAATTAGCATCAGCTGCTCAGAATCCACGGATCAGCGCTTAGATTACAGGGATCTTGCAAACAAACTTGTCCAAATAGGATGATGTGCACAACTCTGTGTTAAGTCCCAGCAACAGGCGAGTTTGTGCCTACCATAACTATATGCCTGCCAGTTTTCTACAAGAAGTTCAGATCTTTGTAATTTGGTTGCTGGCATCTTATAAAATAGCCAGACAGAAAATATTTAGCTAGCTTCAATCAGTACTTAATTTGTAAAACAATCAGTATTAGAGCCAAGGTTTTGCTGAAAAGCCTTCAGCTGGCACTATCAAAGGAAAAGGTGCTGAATACCAAGGCTGGGTAGTCCTGATTCCAACTTTTGCCTCTTTAGTCCACTCTCCCTGCCCCTTTGTTTCACTGTTGCAAGTACTTCTTCATAACTGCCTATTTCCGGTTTCTTGTTTCCCATCTTTCTCTTACTCTCTCTTTTCCCCCTCGAGTCTTTTCTCTCTGACTCTGGGTCAAGGTCTGATGGAAAATAAGGGCCAGTCTCCGAAAATGAGTGCTCATAGGCCCCACCTGCAAACACTGGTTCAAATTAAGCACTGGCTTCAATCAATCACATGACCACCTTAGAAGTAAAACAGTTAACACCCAATCAAAAATCTTGACAACAGGTAATATAACCACAAAGATTTTACTTGTGAAATAAAATTGGAGAAATGCACTCTTATCAGCTCACAAACACTTTTTATTCATACCCATGAATGTGTTTCACAGATGACCATGAAAACTGTCAATTAGTTCTAGTACCTTTTTTCTTTCCTTCAATAATCCCATCCCATCACAAGATACAGCGCTGTATTTTGTGATGGGATTATTAAAAGAAAAAAATAGAAACAAAGAAGTTAATTGAACTGATTGGCAGTTTTCATGGACATCTGTGAAGCACAATAATGAGTTTGAACAGGAAGTGATTGTAAATGGTAAGAGTGCATTCCTCTATATCACAGGTGTACTGTTCTGCACTCTTGGAGAGAGGGTCTGTGCAGCTGGGCACCTCTGGCATGGCACCAACTCATGTGATGACACAACTCTGCGTGTGGCGGATTTATGTGCACGATAGCTACTTTTGGAAGTTATTTAAATGTTTTACATCTTCTCTCAGGACATTCTCAAAAAACGCCGAGCGTATTTTCACCATTTCAAGAATAGTTCTTCCTTTTGTCAATTTTTGCCCGCATGTCAAATCTGGTGCGTAAACATACTCTATACGAAACTCGATTTAAAAATTATTCTTTGGTTCCCGGACGATCAACTTTTGTCTCCTTCACCAACATTTGTATAATCTCTGCTCGGCGGGTGACTATTGTCTGGGGGAGGGAGGAATGTCACGCAGAGTGCTCAAAGGACTGAAAGTTAGACGTTGCCAGACATGTCTTTTTACAGTTGAACCATAACCACAAAAACACTGTTTTTGAGAAGTAATATACATTTAATAATATACCTACAAATAAGGCACTCATATTGTTTTACGGATATGGTCTTACAAAAGTAATTAACACCTACAGACTACAGCCACCAGCTGGAGCAACCAAGACCGAATGATACTGAAATGCTTTTAGTGGAGGGAAGCCTCACACTCATCCACGATGAATGTCCAAACGCAGAAATAAATTAATACTGTCAGGTCAGCCCACAGAGTAAAGGAGTGCACCAGAAATCATAACTGTTGAACTTTACCAAAGCAAACTAAAAAACAATGCACACATGGTAACATTCAAAAAATGAAACACACACTGAAAATGTGTGCCTTCTTTTATGGGTTGTGACACCTGCATGTGCAATTGTGATTAGTGTTCCACGTTACTATAACACAAATACGTTTTTTATGCCTCATGTAATCATTTGTTTTAGATGTGCACACTATGAACTAAATTACCTCTAGCTGCAGTGACAAAGACTGTTGCCTGGCAGTAGTGAAAAAAGCAACGTTTTTATAGCCTGTTGAAATAGAGGTTTTTCTCTTTTTATGTTTGTGTTTTTCTGTGAGAGATGGAGTTCCACGGATTAAGCTCTATGACAAATTTAGGAATACATATAAGTAAGCAGGGCAATTTGGTGAAATATGGTTCGTGTTAGGGAATGCAAACCAAGATGAGGCTCATAAAGAAGACATTCTCAGAAGCAATTAATAAACCATTTCTTTAGTTCATCTTCAAGCCTATTTCAGAAGAGATTACCATGGTTTTGGCCAATGATGACTTGTTTTTCTTTTCTAAAAGTTAAGCACTTTCACATTTATCTCAGACATGCCTGCATATCTCATAAAACTGACTGGTTTCCTACCATTCCTTATGACTTTCACACATTGCTGTCTCTCCTCCCTGGCTTGTGCGTTCCCTATGAACAGCTATTTGAAGACCAAAGATTTCAAACAGGTTTTTCACTGTGAATGCTGAGAAGGAAGGTAGACTAGGAACATGGATTAGCACAACACCAGGCCTTATTTTCATTTCCTTATTATTTTAAAATTTATTGAAGCACCTAATTCAAAGTGGCACATTTTAAATTCTAAATGTAAGGATAATATCAGTATGAAATTAAAATTGCTCCAAGTTTTAATATTGTCTCTAGGCAGATTAAATTCAAGCCCCGTTTTGTCCTGTTCCATTGCATTACCATTGCATTATTGAAACTAGATGGACTTCAGGCATTCGTCTACAATGGAGTGTATATGCATCAGTAGAATCAAGAATCCTGTACCAGTAACACTCAAACTATATCCTCCTGTGTTAGAGATAGTCAGAAAAATATTGTCTATCAAGAGCGAAGGCAACACCACACCACTACCAAAAACTGAACCGGAGTGGTAAAGATGATTTGCAGTGTTGGCCTGATGTAGATAGAGTTCAGCTGACAGGATAATCCATCATAAATGTGCGGGATATCCCACCCACCTTATTACAAGTGCATTATGATATAATGCGCTTGTAATAAAACAGATCAGATATCCATCTGATTTCGCTGTTCGCCAAATACTACATCAGGCCCAAAGGCTGCATGCTGATGGATCACTGGGAACGATTAATCCAGTATTTAATTCATACTTGTGCACTGCTCTTGTAGATTAACCTATACTCCCAGCCAAATACGCTTGGTGTTTAATGTCTTATTAATGCAAATACAATAAAAATCAATTAAATGAAAACTAAGTTACTTGTCAAGTTTGCAGACTGTGGCACAACACTGACCCGTAAGGGGTGGAGCAAAACTAGATTTCAGGTTAATGAAATTATATTAATTACTTCCATTTACATCTTATGTAAATGTGTCTTATGTGGATGGCCTGAACATCTGGTTTACCTTTGACTCCATTAAGTACTGGTGGGGGACCTCAGTTCTAGAGTGATATACCAGATATACACTGTGGTCTTACTGCAAATAAGTGTGTGTGTGTGGGTGGCCATGCTTTAGAGCAATGAGAGCAGTCAACTGGCCACAGGGCAGTAGGAGTGCGTTTCCTTAATCTTTATCAAGAACAAAGTACAAACTGCTAACTCAAAAGGAGCTTGCCCTCCAAAAATATCAGAGGGAGCAATGGATTACTGTGGTTATTTGGCAATGAGGAGTTACAGGCAATGATTGAAAGGATCACTCCACTGAGTCCATAAAACTACTCTGTAGCCACTTAGTCTATGCCAGAAACCAATGAGGGCGGGTGAGAGGTGGCTGCTTCACTCTTCTTGCTGAGGGGAACGGCTGATGTGTTTTTGACCCACTGGAGCCTTCATAAATTGAAATCATGGAAGCCAAAGTTAAAACCAGTTCCTAATTTGTGCCGTTTTTTGGCACCTCCTCTTTTTTTTTTTTTTTTTTAAACAAACTAAACATGTAAGCAACAAGTAATATATCACCATCACTCCTGAATGAGTGAAAGAAAGGGCAAGAAATCATGTGACATTTTCAGACAAAAGAACCATTAGTAAAAAAAATTAAGTTAAATGTTCACTCTGTCTTTTTCATTTTTTTTAAATGAGATTGAAAGCATTATTCCTTGTATTAATATATAGTCAATCTGCCCCTGAACTTTTGGGTAACCTCTTTTGGGAACTGGGAGTGAAAGTCTACCATAAAGCATTAGACATAACTGATGGGACCTTGGGACTTGTGATTCGAAGCCTGAAGTCACACACGGATTTTTGGACGACTCTCTTGTTGTCAGTTGCAGACCAGATAGCCATATAAAAGATGGTCGTATTGCCCAGGTTTTTGTACCTCTTCGGGACACTCCCCCTCTTGGTACCCAGATCATTCTTTAAAGAACTCAGTACTATCTCTTAAGGGCCTTCATCTGGAGCCAGGGTGGCCGTTGGGTGTCACTTGCCACATTACAACGCCCAACCTTCCGGGAGGACTAAAATTCCCAGATTTTGAATCATACTATTTGGAAGCCCAACTCCAATGGTTCACTCAGTGGATAGCAGGTCGACAATCACCAGACAGGGAAATGGGCCCCTTTGTCCCATCCTTAGAGGACCTTGTAAAATCGCTACTGAGAGTAAATCGCACACCAGTAAATTACCTGAAGGAGCCCACAGTTATTCGGAAGTGTTGGGCCCACTACCTGTAGAAAACACATATCAAGGTACCTTAATATCCAGACTTTCCACTTAAAATCAGGCCTCGAAAAATCTACTCACCCACTCCCTATGGCGAGTATTATTTTATCAGGTTGACATATTTTTAGGAGCTAAACGCCCCTTCTGGAAGTTGACAAAGAACAGGTGTTCTGTTCAATCAGAAAGTGAAGGAGCAACAAAGACATCTTTAAATCTTGTTCTTGTCATATCTGCTCTGTCTTCAGAGACAGAGGTCAAAAGTCACTGTCATATAATTAATGTTCCTTCCAACTGCAGAGTTCCAGGATTTTGTCAGGTTTTTTCCTAACACACATTTAAATAGCTATGTTAAATATTTTAATTGGATAAAAAACAAATCAGAAAACTTTACTTGGTGATGTAAAAATGATAAATGATTTTGGAAACCCAATTTTCACAGACTATTGTTATTACACTATATAGTTTTATCAGTAAAGCTTCCAGTTAGTGGGAAGGTTTTTGGACATTTCTTGGAGATTTTAAGTTTGTTAATGACAGTGTGCAACCACATCATGCTTTAGTAATATATTTATTAAAAGTGAGTGTTTAAACAAACATAGAAACACTCCTGCCCTGGTAGAAATAATATTAGTAAACTAAGAGGCAAGTCATTGATCATGTGCCCCCTATACATGGAGCAAACATTTAGTCTATTTAATCAAAGACGTTTGAGTTCACATGCTTGAAGGTACACTCATATGCGAGAGTGAAGAAAAAGGCGACTCTGTAAACTAAAATATTTGCCTAGGTTCACACAATTTGAGACTCATTTACGGTTCAAGTACATTACAGTTCTGGTCGAGAAGATTACTCAAGTTACTCAACCTGCAGGTCTAGTAACATTTTTATGATAAATCGAGGCCTAAAAATGCTGACACTGCTGCCATAAGGGGGAAATTGGGGTGGGCTATAGGAACTGATGACAGCAGGGTTTCACAAGATTGGAGATCTGTTCTGTGAATCGACCCTGCTTCCTTTCGAAGACTTTCAGGAGGACTTCGACCTACCTCAGGGTCATTTTCTGCTTCATAGGTCGGTGATGGTGGTCCTCCGCCGACACTGGAGATCGGGCAGGTCTGAACCCAAGGTTCACCTCTGTTGCAGATATGTGGCGCAGTCAACTGGCACTTATAAGGCTGTCACATGTTTATATAGCTCACTACAAACAGACAGACTGCACCCACTTGAGGCTCTCAGATCCCACTGGGAAGAAGACTTGGGAACCTCCATCTCGGAAAAGGCTTGGGAGACTGTCTTAGAATGCATCCCCTAAGGTGTCCAGGAATGCATGATTTAAACTGATCAGCTTTTGTAAGCTGCACAGGGCTTACCTTACCCCAGGTAGAGTTAAAACATTTTTCGGGGTGGCTGATGCTTTCTGCCTTAGATGAAGGGAGGTGAGTGCTAACCTTCCACACGACATGGGCCTGCTATCACTTAAATACATATTGAGAGGGGGCCACACAAACACTAGCAGAATTGTTAGACAGGGAGGTCCCCACTACTCTGGGCTATTGTCTACTTCACTGGTTCCCCATACCTCCAAAGCCAAAGTGATCAGCAAACTTCAAGACTTAGTGCTGATTTTAGCCAAACGCAAGCTCACCCACCACTGGAAGGACCCAAACGGCCCAAGCCTTTTGACGTGGCTGGAGAAGTGGGAGGACTGTGAGGGGACTCTGTTGTTGCTGGAAGCACAATGAGGCATTGGAAAGCTGGAGACTGCCCAGGCATGGGAGGCACTGGTTGTCAGCTTGAAAAACCCAGACCCACCCTCACAGGAGGCATCAGCCATGGCTTCCCCCCTTAGGACACCCTCTCCTCAACATAATATCTGAGGATACCCCAATAGCTACATCCTTCCCCAACCTGATAAGATGACCCGACTTTCCACGCACATCCACTTATGGTGGTTTCTGCAGGATCTTACCACAGCAGGGTCTTCATTAAACCACTGATGCTATTTATGGGTTGTTCTGGTCTTCCGACTCAGGGAGGAGGGGTGTGGGGAGGGGAACGAGTCAACTAGTACGAGTTATGTCAATCTGGAACGAGTTATGTACTTTTTTTCCATGTTTGAGACATTTGTTGTATCCAGTTTCCACTGAAAGTCATTGGAAACAATGCTGAATTGGTAACACAATTTTCACTGCTCTTGCCATGAAATACAGTTATTCAATGCTCTTACCGCAGAGCAGTGAAAAACAGGGTTCAAGTCTGTGTTGAGCATGCCAATCTTCCTCCATCATATCTCGAAAAACATTACAAGGCTGATGGAATGGAAGATGTTGGTCTGTTAGTACTACCGCTGCCCACTGGTCTTAACAGACCCACAGAAGGCAGATAACACTCAGTGTTCCCAATCTCCATGATTAGTTTGGAGAGATCTGCAGCAGGCGGCAGACTTTTCTCTGTATAAAATGGGTCTCACAGACCTGCTGCAAATATGGCATCCGTTAGCCATGCTTTCATACAGGAAAGTGGTGACAAGTATGTTTGGGCTTTTGCGGGTAATGGCTACGACTGATGTAGGGAAGGCTGGCAGCATTCCAGGTAAACATTTTAATTTTCCTAATTTAAGGTCAAAGGAGGAGGGCAGACAAGTGGAATGATTGGAGAAAGGGTCAGAGGAACCCTGGTATATTTAGAATTTTGATGGAAAGTAGCAGGTTTTCCCCATATTGCCTACAAAACCATTTTCACCCTTAAGTGTAAAAACTTGACAATTGATGGATTTGTTTTTTTCATGATAAATCTTAGCATTCACACTTGTATAGTTGGACTTCCGGAGACTGTCCAGTACAAAAGAAATCTTCCTTGGACCCTGCTTCTTTCTTATTTGTAGAGGGCCTTGGAGACACTGGCAAGAGTTATTACGTATGAGTGAAGACTGGAGCAGAGGTCCACACTGTGGCACTGATAGTAACAATCCCTACACAAGGTCCCTCACCCCTCACAGGAAATGTCAGCTGTTTGAAGTTAAATATCTCTTTGGCCATCAGCAGCCCACCGTATATGCATGGGGTTATATTACACTTTGTGACCCCTCAAAGGGGTACTTTGCTGAGGGTACTTAGGAGAGCGAGTTATGAATTGGTGAGCGCTGGCACAAACGGGCTCCTCACTTGGAAAAGAGAAGCATGTTTGCCTCTGAAGTGGTGAACTAGCCCCTGTATACCGCTCACTTAAACACGGACATGAAAACTACTCCCTGAAAAATAAAAACTTTCAAGAAAATGTAGTTGTGATGAAAAACAAATCCATAGTCCACAAAGTATTTCAAGGAACTACCACACTACACTCAGTAAATCAAGAATAGATACGTACGTTCTTGTCGGCTCTGATAAATCACATAGGGGTGGTTGGTTCCAGTATTTTTATAGGTGACAAACTATTTACAGAACTTCGTTTTGCCTCATACATATTCCAGCGGAGCTGTGAATTAAAAGGGACTGAAATTGAAAAAAAATGCAAAAGCAAATTTCCTCTTAAAAAATAAAAATATACAACTGATGCACTGAACTTGAGGGCCATGGTTTTAGGCATGTGACTGTAGAAGTAGAAACCCCGTACCTGAAATATTCAGGACACCCCAAAATTAAAACCTCCAAAATTTTACTTTGACAATTCCACAGAGGGACTCAATTTGTGCTAAAAGGCACTCTCCTCAACATCAGACCCAACATTAGTTTGGAAGAGTAGCATATAAGTAACTGGGATCACTCCATAACTGAGTTCTAAATCAGGGCAAAGTTAAAGGGTTTTACCACAAACTCTAAAAAAAAAAAAAAAAAATTAAATCAAGCGATACAGAATAAATGTTACATGTCATAAAGGATCAAATGTAAAGTACATAGTCCCAAATTAACAGCAAAATCAAAAGAGAAATGGAGTGTCGCTAGAGGACAATTCTAAAAATCTGGCTCATCCCAGATTCATGGGGTTCTCATACATAATTATTGCATACAAATCAGAGACTTGAGTTCCAGGTGGCATAATTAAAGAGAATACATTTTGGGCAAATCAGAGCGTAACATGTCATTGTAATGTTTATAACACTATCCCACTTTTAAGAAAAACACTGAGTAGCTTCCATGCGCTTGCTGTCCGGAGATGTGCTCAAAGTATGAAGCATTGTAAAGAATAACCTATACACAGTGAATATTGCTAGGCCCCTGCAACTGAACTACAGTGGAAGGTCCTTGAAGACATGTAACACTGGGAACACGAGGATGTTCATTCACATACATACACACTAAGAAAAAAAACATTGGACTTGATTATGACCTTGGTGGAAGGGATTACACCATCATAAATGTGACGGATATTTTGTCGGCGATATTACAAGTTCCATTGTATCCTGTGTAATTTGTAATACAGCAGACGGGATATCCGTCATGCTTGTGAGTCATCCCCTCCACCAAGGTCGTAATCAGGCCCATTTTGTCTTCATTCTGCAGAGCCCCTGGGGAGAGAAGATGTGCAGGGGGACAAGATGGGAGGAGTGAGCAGAAGTGAAATGAACGGCATCAGAACAGCATCCATGTCAACCAATATGGCGAAAACAAAACTCGTTTCAACTGTAATATTATTATTTCAGCATTTACGTATCTAATCAATCATAAAAACGTTAATGCTCAATATTAATTAACACCAAACATTACGAACTTAACCAAACAACCAGAGCATATCTTCTCCAAGGCGCAAGTAAGGGGTAGCTGTGATGTGGAATCAGGGCTCTTTGCGGAAGCTGCTGTGCTCTTGTAATCGAGCCGGTGAGGCACACTGTGGTAATTAATAATCAGCTGAAATCAACCCCCTTCCCGCAGAATTTCTCCTGCACGAGTATCACTTAACGAAGCGTCGGCAGCTGGTTATCCAATATGTCACTCTCAAGTGAACATTTCCAACGGCACTGAAACTAAATAGCAGTGCGACAATGGCCAAGTCAACTGTGTTGTGTCAACATTTCACAAATGATTTGTTGTGCGTGTGTCCCTTAGCAAAATAAGCGTCACCGTTGCGCTACTGCCGCACACGTCACCGTTTGCAATGCCATCGGGTCGGACACATCACTCGAGTATTTCCATCTAATACCTCACTCTATTTAAAGCAAACAGTAACTTTAATTTTCGTGAGACAGCCGATGAACTACAAGCACGTGCAGAAAAAAGACAAAAACCCCATTTAAAATAATTGTTAAGCATATATTCTTAAACTCGTTTTCTAGTTCTAACGTAGTGTGTGTCGTGAACCAAAAGAAAACCGTGAAGCTAAAACGAGAGTAAAACAGCAGCAGCAGCGTAACTTGAGAGCTGTACATTTCACAAGAGGTTTGATTATTGGATTGGTAGAAAACCTGTATTTAACCATCCGAGCGCAGTGGGAATAAAAGGTGTTAGCTGTATGGATCGGTGGTAAAACTGGGCCTCGTCAGTAGCATTCCACCACTATCCTAGGAACAGGGAGGAACTAGTAGTTAATCTTTCTCCCTTTTTACTGAATCGTTTGTCTTCCATCTCCATACATTGTTTATTTTACCCTACTAATATTGAGAAATCCATTCTCAAACAGTCTGTCACTTGAACCTCTAGAAATACAAATAAGTTACTTACCTTACCTTTGGTAACACCTTTTCTGGTAGAGACCATATCTAACCCTGACTCCTCACCTTAGGAATTTCCTTCAGGAGCCAGACTAGATTTTCACACCAATTCTCTCATGCGTCACCAGGTGGCATCATGCCACCTGATCCATACCAGGCCACTACTTCTGCGCCATCTCCACACTCAGTTTCTTTCTGACCTCCGCATGTGCCATTAGACCTAGAGCCTCTGGTAATCAAAATATGCCAGTGTGTTGCCACTCAATCTCCACACATGGAGGTGCAGGTTGTGCAGGCTTGGATGCAGGACCGGGCCTGCTGCTGCAACACGAGGTTCTCCCAAAGGGGCATTTGGATCGGAGGACAAATGCTTAAGGCTAGAAGGTCCAGGTATCACACTTCCTTACCCAGTCCGGAGCACTAGGATGACTCAGCCTTGTCTCTCTTGATCTTTTTTAGTATTCTGGGCAGAAGAGGAAAAGGCGGGAAGGCGTACAGGAGTCTTTAGCCCCAGTCTATACCGAAAGCTTCTCCGAAGGAGAACCACTTGGGATCTCCAACACGCAAGAACTTGGACACTGCATGTTCTCTGCAGCTTCGAATCTACTGAACCAGGGTTATCCTCAGTGCCAGGGTGTGCCCTGCTCTAACTCCCAGTCCAATTGCCATTTGTGATCCACTCTACAACTTTGGTTGATTTTGTCTGCTTTGGCGTTTAAAGATTATTCCAGGTGCTGGGCAATTGGGGAAATGCCCTGAGCGTTCAACCATTTCCAGAGACGTAGCGCTACCTGGCACAGAACCCACAACCCCATTCCGTCCTGTTTGTTGCAATACCACACGGAGGTTGCGTTGTTCATGAGAACCTAACTATTCCCCTTGATAGTAATGAGCGAATTGTTCAGTGCCAAGCAAATCGCTCTCAACTCCAACAGGTGAAAATGGTGGTGAGTCTCCGACAGAGACCAGAGTCTTCTGATTTCTAACTCTATCAGGTGGCACTGACCCCAGCAATGATGCATCTGCTACAAAAGTTAGCTCTGTGTGGAGTAAGGAGAGGGGGCCTGCCATTGGTCCAATAGCCACTGAACAGCCACCAATGCAAGGCTTTAGCAGTCTCCTTCAACACCTGGATGAACTTTGACAGGCCCCCTTGGTGCTGAGCCCGCTGACACTTAAGATTCCACTGCAGGGCCTGCAAGTGCAACCTGGCACAGTCCACAAGCAGGATGCAGGAGGCCAACAGACCACAAAGCCACTCTCACTGAGACTCAAATTAAGGGTTGACACATAGGGATCATAGCCTCAATGCCCTGGTATCGAAGCAGAGGGAAGGCTCCCGAAAGCACCATGTCCAGGATGGCCCCAATGAAGTGGGGTTGTTATGAAGAAGTCAGGCATGGCTACGGCACTTTGATAGAAAAGCCCTACAATGTCAGAAGGTCGATCATCATCTGGAGGTAGCTTACTGCTGCTTGAGGCAAGCCTGACTACCTCCATCACCTTTGCCAACACCCAAGGATCGTTGGTTAAGTCAAAAGGGAGCATTTGAAACTGCCCTTTGCCTACCTGCTGCAGATAGTGCTCATGGGATTGCAGGAAAGGGATGTGAAAATAGGCGTCCTGCAGATCCAACATAACCATCCATTCTCCTGGATCCGGGCAGACAGAACTTGGGCCAGGGTGAGCATTTTTAACTTGTCCTTCAGGAGTAAGACAGAAAGAAGTTCAGAAAGCACAGACTGAGGATAGGACGGAGGACTTTGTCCTTTTTTGGCACCAGGAAGTAACAGGAGTAACAGCCAGTTCCAAACTCTGATACCGACATCTGAGCAGAAACAAGTGGTCCTCCAGGAGGTGTTGCGGTGTAGATTGCATATCTGCAGGATGTTGCAGGAAGGGTGGGGAGTAACTGTGCGCCACAATGTGGCGCATACTTTAGATTGGATGTGATGCTCCTCCACCCATGGAGGTAGAAGGTGATGTGACCTACTGTCAGGCAATCGTGTGCTGCAAAGGAAGAATTAAATTTGTTTTGTGGCAGACACAGAAGAGGGGTCTGGGTACAACATTGCCCCTGGGCGCCTCGACACTGTTGGCTAAGTCTGCAGCCTCTACCCTGAAAGTACTGGGAGGCCTCTAGCCACTGAGGCACATACTGACCTCTGCTGGTATCCCCTGCCAAATCCTTGAAAGGGATAAGGTTATTGGGGAAAGTATCGAACAGGCAGAGCCAGACATAGAGAGAAATTGGTGGCTTGTCTCTTTTTAATTATTTTCAAAAGCAAAAGGTATGTCCATTAGGGATTGTTGGATGTTGGAAGAGAAGCATGTGGAGCGAATCTAAGCACGGCACCGAAGCACCCTGCTGGTCCCAACTGCCATACCCAGACAGTCAATAATATCCAGACCCAAGTGAAAGGAGTATCTTGCTGCATCCCAGCCATCCATGATGGAAGATGGCCAATCTGGCAATACCTCACCCATGATGAGGCATTGCCAGATTGGCTGTATGTCATCTGGGACTGCTAGCAAGATATCTGTCACCCTGTCCCATAATGCATGAGGCAGCTGGAAATGATGGACCTGAGGGCAAGGATGGCAAAGAAAACATAAGCTTGGCAAATGCTTCCGGAGTGGGGTGTTGAAGAAAAAAATCTGGATCCTGGGAGCATGTCTATGCCTCCTTGACACTTGCCTATTTACCAGAGGCAAGATACTAGATTTACCTAGGTGCCAACATGCACACCCACTTCATTGAAAGGAAGGAGAGGTGTGAGAAAGTAGCCTCTTTCTAGCCTTGTTACCCCCACTTTTGGCCTGTTTGTGAGTGTATGTCAGGGTGTTTTCACTGTCTCACTGGGATCCTGCTAGCCAGGACCCAGTGCTCATAGTGAAAACCCTATGTTTTCAGTATGTTTGATATGTGTCACTGGGACCCTGCTAGTCAGGACCCCAGTGCTCATAAGTTTGTGGCCTATATGTATGTGTTCCCTGTGTGGTGCCTAACTGTCTCACTGAGGCTCTGCTAATCAGAACCTCAGTGGTTATGCTCTCTCATTTCTTTCAAATTGTCACTAACAGGCTAGTGACCATTTTTACCAATTTACATTGGCTTACTGGAACACCCTTATAATTCCCTAGTATATGGTACTGAGGTACCCAGGGTATTGGGGTTCCAGGAGATCCCTATGGGCTGCAGCATTTCTTTTGCCACCCATAGGGAGCTCTGACAATTCTTACACAGGCCTGCCACTGCAGCCTGAGTGAAATAACGTCCACGTTATTTCACAGCCATTTTACACTGCACTTAAGTAACTTATAAGTCACCTATATGTCTAACCTTTACCTGGTAAAGGTTAGGTGCAAAGTTACTTAGTGTGAGGGCACCCTGGCACTAGCCAAGGTGCCCCCACATTGTTCAGAGCCAATTCCCTGAACTTTGTGAGTGCGGGGACACCATTACACGCGTGCACTACATATAGGTCACTACCTATATGTAGCTTCACAATGGTAACTCCGAATATGGCCATGTAACATGTCTATGATCATGGAATTGCCCCCTCTATGCCATCCTGGCATAGTTGGCACAATCCCATGATCCCAGTGGTCTGTAGCACAGACCCTGGTACTGCCAAACTGCCCTTCCTGGGGTTTCACTGCAGCTGCTGCTGCTGCCAACCCCTCAGACAGGCATCTGCCCTCCTGGGGTCCAGCCAGGCCTGGCCCAGGATGGCAGAACAAAGAACTTCCTCTGAGAGAGGGTGTGACACCCTCTCCCTTTGGAAAATGGTGTGAAGGCAGGGGAGGAGTAGCCTCCCCCAGCCTCTGGAAATGCTTTGTTGGGCACAGATGTGCCCAATTCTGCATAAGCCAGTCTACACCGGTTCAGGTGAACCCTTAGCCCTGCTCTGGCACGAAACTGGACAAAGGAAAGGGGAGTGACCACTCCCCTGACCTGCACCTCCCCTGGGAGGTGTCCAGAGCTCCTCCAGTGTGCTCCAGACCTCTGCCATCTTGGAAACAGAGGTGCTGCTGGCACACTGGACTGCTCTGAGTGGCCAGTGCCACCAGGTGACGTCAGAGACTCCTTCTGATAGGCTCCTTCAGGTGTTAGTAGCCTATCCTCTCTCCTAGGTAGCCAAACCCTCTTTTCTGGCTATTTAGGGTCTCTGTCTCTGGGGAAACTTTAGATAACGAATGCAAGAGCTCATCCGAGTTCCTCTGCATCTCTCTCTTCACCTTCTGATAAGGAATCGACTGCTGACCGCGCTGGAAGCCTGCAAACCTGCAACATAGTAGCAAAGACGACTACTGCAACTCTGTAACGCTGATCCTGCCGCCTTCTCGACTGTTTTCCTGCTTGTGCATGCTGTGGGGGTAGCCTGCCTCCTCTCTGCACCAGAAGCTCCGAAGAAATCTCCCGTGGGTCGACGGAATCTTCCCCCTGCAACCGCAGGCACCAAAAAGCTGCATTACCGGTCCCTTGGGTCTCCTCTCAGCACGACGAGCGAGGTCCCTCGAATCCAGCGACTCTGTCCAAGTGACCCCCACAGTCCAGTGACTCTTCAGTCCAAGTTTGGTGGAGGTAAGTCCTTGCCTCACCTCACTGGGCTGCATTGCTGGGAACCGCGACTTTGCAGCTACTCCGGCCCCTGTGCACTTCCGGCGGAAATCCTTTGTGCACAGCCAAGCCTGGGTCCACGGCACTCTAACCTGCATTGCACGACTTTCTAAGTTGGTCTCCGGCGACGTGGGACTCCTTTGTGCAACTTCGGCGAGCACCGTTTCACGCATCCTCGTAGTGCCTGTTTCTGGCACTTCTCCGGGAGCTACCGGCTTCAGAGAGGGCTCCTTGTCTTGCTCGACATCCCCTCTCTCTGCTGGTCCAATTTGCGACCTCCTGGTCCCTCCTGGGCCTCAGCAGCGTCCAAAAACGCTAACCGCACGATTTGCAGCTAGCAAGGCTTGTTGGCGTTCTTTCGGCGGGAAAACACTTCTGCACGACTCTCCACGGCGAGAGGGATCCGTCCACCAAAGGGGAAGTCTCTAGCCCTTTTTGTTCCTGCAGAAACCTCAGCTTCTTCTGTCCAGTAGAAGCTTCTTTGCACCCGCAGCTGGTATTTCCTGGGCATCTGCCCATCTCCGACTTGCTTGTGACTTTTGGACTTGGTCCCCTTGTTCCACAGGTATCCTAGATTGGAAATCCACAGTTGTTGCATTGCTGGTTTGTGTCTTTCCTGCATTATTCCTCTAACACGACTTCTTTGTCCTTAGGGGAACTTTAGTGCACTTTGCACTCACTTTTCAGGGTCTTGGGGAGGGTTATTTTTCTAACTCTCACTATTTTCTAATAGTCCCAGCGACCCTCTACAAGGTCACATAGGTTTGGGGTCCATTCGTGGTTCGCATTCCACTTTTGGAGTATATGGTTTGTGTTGCCCCTATCCCTATGTTTCCCCATTGCATCCTATTGTAACTATACATTGTTTGCACTGTTTTCTAAGACTATACTGCATATTTTTGCTATTGTGTATATATATCTTGTGTATATTTCCTATCCTCTCACTGAGGGTACACTCTAAGATACTTGGGCATATTGTCATAAAAATAAAGTACCTTTATTTTTAGTATAACTGTGTATTGTGTTTTCTTATGATATTGTGCATATGACACTAAGTGGTACTGTAGTAGCTTCACACGTCTCCTAGTTCAGCCTAAGCTGCTCTGCTAAGCTACCATTATCTATCAGCCTAAGCTGCTAGACACCCTATACACTAATAAGGGATAACTGGGCCTGGTGCAAGGTGCAAGTACCCCTTGGTACTCACTACAAGCCAGTCCAGCCTCCTACAAGAGGTCCCTGGCTTGTTTGGTCCGATTTGAGCACCTCAGTGAAAACATTTATTTTCACCTCTGTTGTGGGCAAAGTAAGATCCAAAACTTCTGCTACCCACCTAATCAATGTTGCAAAGGAGGCGGACTCCTCGGTTACCATAGTCAGGTCAGGGTAGAAAAGAATAATGTTTGGAAAAGTGCCCAGCCCACTGGCATTCTGCAGATCAAACAAACGTTCTCTTCGTCATTAACGTCATCACCATCATCATTATCATTGTACGAATGAGGTGGGGAGGTTTCTGGGTCAGAGCAAGAACACAGACCTCATGGTGGTGGGAACTGAGTCAGCTATCAGCTCCGATTTCAGTGACACCAGGGCCAACGTCGAGACCCAGGGTGAAGGCATCAGCCGCAGCTGCAAAGGCAGTGTTGGGCGTTGCACCAGGGCTGGATCCACTGTAGCCAGGTATAGAGACAGGGCCAGCCTCGAAGCAAGGTTCAGTGGCGTATCCGGCGTAAAGGACGGTTCCCCTGGCTGTAACCTTACTGGAGGCCACCTTAGGGCCCGAAGGCGCAAAACAGGGATCAGATGGAGTACCAAATATTCTGCCCAAGGCTAATTTAAATTCAAGGAGCTTCTGAGGCATCCCCAATGGGCGAGGAAAGTTGGAATACATTGGGATGAATCATGGAACCGATTTCAAATTAATACAATGACTCCATGGCATGGAGGAACTTGGGGTGTACTGTAAATTCAAATGGTGGGAGTGTCAGGATGAAGGGGACCTGTATCTTGACTTCTTGTGCCTTTTTTTTAGAGTCCTTCAACTTAAGTGAACTTCTGGACTTTGAAGATGAACAGTCCTGAAAGCAGCTTGGGACTGAGAGCGCATCTGCACCTTTGACCAGGACCAGGCCTTTTAGACTTCCTCTGAAGTTCTGTGACAGCATGTTTGGCTTCAAGGTCGCTGATGGCCTTCTTGTTCTTTTTCACATAGCATTCACACAATGCAAAGTTGTGCCTGGAGCCGAAGCACCAGAGACAGACATCATGCATGTCTATTACCAACGTTTGCTGGCTGCAGTCCTTACAAAGTTTAAACCCTGCTTTTGGAGGGAACATGTACCTTGCACATTGTAAACGTTTTAGGAGAAAGAAAAAACTGTCAGACTGACATTATTCGATGGAGCTCTCGATTTGCGTGAAAGGGATCAGAAAGTAACTGATAGTGCACAGAGGTATAGTGGCTCCAAGGTCACATCTGGGGCTGCTCGGAAGGGGAGCCGCATCAATGTGCGACAGAATAGCTATCAAAATTCTGCTGGAGAAGTCCCCATCAGAATTTAGTTTGCTTGGCCACTAATGGCAAGTATAACAAAAAGGGATCGACACAATGGCAACTGACAGGCCAATATTGTTTTTTAGCACTTGTGTCAAGAGTTCCAATATGCAGCAGACTGTTAAAGAAAAACAATCTATGCATGTCTGCTTATCATGTTCACAATGTGGACAGGTAAGGGGTACTGAGCTTTTAGGACCACGATCATTCAATCTAGTCATGAAGGTTTTAGATCTCATTTTTTATAGATAAATCCCAGGAATAATTATTTTTGCATCCCTTATGAACAGGTATTATTTGTGAGCAAATAGGGTCTTTAATACATTAGACTGCACTTATCAAGGTATTATTCAATAAAGGAATACTGTAAGATAAGATGACTGACTTCTCAATATTCTTAGGCTTATAAAACAAAGATGTTTCTCCGCATAGATATTTGAAGTCCCACAGCATCAACGCATTTGGAATGTGTTTGGCCGAAGTTCAACAAGAAATGTGGCTGAACATCCTTAAACGTAGTTGAAACAAATCAAAGATAGTGGTAACTGGACACGTGACTCAAAGGACAGAAGACACCAACCATGCCTTGGGCCCACCTAAATATCCTAGGCAAGTAACCCCATCTCCTGATATGCAGCAGACAGACACCTTCAATCGTGACATGCCTTGGAACTTAATGTGTCGTAATTTCAGACAAAGTCAAGTGGCAGCTGCAGATTTACTGTGTTAGTTCCAATGCAGATAGCATCACTGTAAGAAGAAGTAATTTAATACATACAGCTCCCTTGGTAGTATTGCAGTATTCAAACTGTTGCAAATGACTCATACTCTATCCTAGCGTTACGCATGCATTTTTGAGCACTGGAGTATATGTGATATGTGAAAAAGAAGGTAAAGCCTCCTGGGGAGAAAAAAAAAAACAACAGAAACCAATACTTGCTCTGGGCGCCAAAAGCTAATTTGAATATGCACCTGGCGCCGACTGAAATTGTCTCCATAGAATTTTCTTAAAAGTTTTTAACTCATATGCTAGCAAATGGATCCACTAAAACACAGTAGTTGATGGTAATCCTAAACTAACAGCTGGGTGGATCTCTGTTAACTGGACGTGTATGCTCCAGCTGGCTCTGCACCAGCACAGACCGGTACCTGAGACTGTCCTGCAACAGGGACACTTTTGCAGTGCATAGTTTGGCCATCCAAATGAGCTCCTTCATATCAGGCGGTATACTCTTTCCTTACTCATTGCGCCTAAGTAAAATATAAATCTAAGGCCGGTGCATTGGTGATTGCTACATTCTTGTGGTTTCCTTTAGTAGTGGTAGTCCAGTGCATCTTGGCAACCTATAACCGGGCATAAATGATCATTAACCACCTACCCCAAATGAGAGACCTACCTACCGACCACCTACAAGCTGAAGCATGATGTTAAAACTGACTTTTTCCCCCCTCTTTCCATCTTATTTTATTTATGCTTTATTTCCCACGTTCATACTTCTCTCACCACTATTTAATTCCTGTGCACATTTAAAACAAATGTAAAGTCTTCTGGGTGAAAATAATATATGAACACGCTGAAACAAATATAGTCAAATATGTTGTTTGTTTGGACTTTGTCTTGATTAAAGTTTGGAGGCGGTTGCACTGGGTTTGACACGTACTGCGACGGCCTAGTTCTACAAAGTTCATGTACCAGCCGTAGGGGGGCGTCGTCTCACCAAAATGCCACGGGTAGCCGAGGGTGATCACACATTCGTGAACCGTTAATGAGCTCGTATGATTGATTCAATGTTCACATCAACAGCTCAACAGACTGGCAGAAGGTAAGAAGGCATAGTGTGAAAATTACACATCGCAAACCTGGCTCTCAAAATTCCTTACTTGTCCTCTTCCCGCTGCCTTTATGATCCATGACAGCAGGGACAGCTTGGGCAGAGCCTGGACCTCCAAAAGCAATATAAATATTCTACCTAATCTGTTTGCCAAAAATCATTGTGCATTTACCTTTAATAAGTGTAAAGACAAAAAAGTAATTAAATTCAAAGGATGGCTGACTTGGAGGAATGCAAAATTGTAGAACCATCACGTAAAATGCTGTGAGGAGTACATGAGATCTTTCCCAACTACACATAACTACAGATAGGGCTCGAAGGCCTTTCGGCCAGCAATGGCAAGTCACATCACTCCCAGCAAGGATTCAAATGACCCACCATCTTCGAGACCTACAGGAAACATTACTCATGTACCATCCAGAAACAGCCTGGTAAATTACAACTTTTTATACAATAAACATACCTGTGTTACGCCTGTTTATAGACCTGTAGTTCCTCTGTCACTTCTGGGTGGACCCAAAAGGCATTTATCTGGCTGCTTCTAACCAGTAAGTGTGACATGTTGTGCATCTGTGGCCTCCATGAGACTTTATATTTATTATTTATCCTCGCTGCCTAAAACCAGTGCATGCCAAGGACGACTCCTCTGTATGCCTGCGTGCCCCCCAGCATGCAAAGTCTGAAATCTGCCTGATGCTACCAAATTTTGTTGAAAAAGGCATGAATGTAATTTACAAGTTGGACATTGGGCCCTATCCTCAACCTCCCTTTCGCTCAGTCTCTTGTCTTTTTATCGTTTACCCCCACACCCCCAGGTGCTCTTCCATGATACTAACACAGTCCTCCTACAGACACTTCTAGATGGATTAAATCACAGTTCATCTACCATAGTGCCACTGTCTCTCTCAAGCAGACCACACTGTATCTTCTGGTAGATTAGCACTGCCCCTGGGGCTAGAAATGTGTCACTTGTGGGATGACTGTATGTATTTTATTAGTACCACTATTGGCATATGGCATCTATAGGCTTGCATGGCTGCTCATATGACCACTAGCAAGATCGCTGCACAAACACATGTGCGATCTTCTGAACAGTTGCCTACAAAATGGAGCACATAACTTTTTAAGAACATGTGGCGTGACATTGCAGGAAAGTTTGAGACAACTTTGTATAAGAGACTGCAAAGCAAAGAAAATGCAAACCGTGATAACTGTACGATAAACAGCATGAAAATGTTCATACTGCATAATAAACAGCATGACAGCTTTCATGAAAATGTCTCTCATGTTGTAAGTAAAACTAAAGTTTATAGCCGACTCTTGTTCCCCCCTATGGTTACTATTGTTAGTAGCGCCTGAATACTCTTTGGGAAGCTGTCGCACTCTAGAAATCTCAAATCAAATCATGTGGTAAAGTGCTACCTGTCCACAAAGAGCTTCATCACCCTGTCAGGAGTAAAACGCGATAAATGGTAAAATAATACAATATTGTCAAAGTTCCGTATGGTGTCAAGCATCTCATATGGCTTACAACACAACTTTAATTTCGATATATAATGAATTCCTAAGCACGACTAAATCACTAGCACCGCCCCAACTGGGTAACGTGCCAGCAATCTGCAAAGCACTTCAGAGGGTATAGAATGCTTTATAAATGCTCGTATCATATCAAGATCTGAACACAATTGTGTCACCTTGAGAAACTCCCTCGGTATTAAGAGCAGTGGTGTTTTGACCAGCTGCAGTGCCTCGACAGCGGGGTTCTGATTGACTGCTCCGGGGAAGTACGCTCAAGAGGGGCACAATGCACGCCATCGCAGGGTCCCGGGGGGGGGGGGGGGGGGGGGGGGGTGGTATTCCCCAGAATGGCTGTCCTTCATCTGCGTAAAATCATACACAGAAAGCAAACATACCTGGTCGAAAACACGAAAACCAACTAAGAGAGCGAGAAGGCAGTAAGAGAGAGATAGAAAATGGAAATCGTTAGTATATCCATGGCAACCACAAAACCACGAGGTTTTCAACACAGCATACTGGGCAGTTTAAAAGCAATCTCTTTAAAAACGTGCAGTTGTTTTGAAGCATGGTAGCACGCTTTTCTCCTTTCGATAAAGGGCGATATGTTTTAACGAGAGAGGACATTCTGGGTCGTGGAATATGAAGTGCGTCATACAATCATACACACATGGAAACACTACTGAGGGGGCAGTCCAGCGCCTCACTTGTTTTAATAATTCTGGTATCTCTGGCGAAATAAATGGATAACAGCGTAATGCTTCAAATTAACTGACGGATTCTGCTAAGTTTGTGTTTAAATTGCAAGGGAGAGATAGTCCTGTGTAAAATACGAGCTCCCTATTTCAATAGGTTTTATAGCAGTAGAAACCATATTCTTTCTCGTCCTATCTGGGTTTCAGCCTGAGCAATTATCTTCGTAGATTTCTTCACTACACTACGTGCATTATTTAAAGTTTATATCCAGCAGATGTAATCATGTGCCCCAAGAAGCAATAAAAGGTGGTAAAATAGATGAACTGACAGAAACAGATCAAATTCTGTGCCTGAGAAGGGCAGACCTAGATTGAACTACTGAGCTAATTACTCAATTCCCTGTGGACCACCCACCTTCATTACTTTTATGCTGGAGCAAGGTCCACCAGCTTAAACTTAATTAAGGTTCAGGATTTTAGTCCCCTCTACCGACTGAAGGATGTCTGGGCTGGACCAGGAGTTCCAGCCCTTCCTTCTTTATATGTGTTTATAATGCTCTGCTTGCTAAACCCTATTAAATACCTGAAATCACTGAGACATCAGTAAAAGGTCAGATTGAGATTCGGTGTGACATATCCTAACCAGCACCCGCCTCCAGGCTTCTTACACTGTGTGTCCTCCCTCTCTCCTTAAAAGCAGTTCTTCCTTGCATCTGTATTAAAAATACACCCACACATTTCCTCCTCATGTGTAGAATAGGCTCTAGGCAATGTCAGTTCCCCCATCTTACACAATCTCACCCTCTTAATTGTGATGTGCTGCCAGGCCTTATTTTCTTATCCATGGTGCCCTACCATCAGGAGCATTTGTCAGCTGCTTTAACATTTCTGCCTATTATGCCAGGTCATCGGCTACTCCTTCATCCCTCTGTGTAAGTTTAATGTGCTGCCCCCTGCCATCAGCACTCTAGTGTGTCTTGTCTTGAATGTATAAACTTCACTGTTTAGTATTTGGAAACCTACAATTTGCAAGTGCTCCTGCTGAAAATTAGTTACCTCACTGTTTTGCTTTACTGCTGACTGAGCCAAAATACACACACTGAAAGGAGCCGAAAAGATTCTCTGGAAGGCACCTCTTAATCTGAAGAAGATATTTATTATATATTTTTGCAAGGCTCATGAAGGAAGGCTTGTATAACCAAAAGTGTACTTTTAAAATGTGCAACAATGAAGTAAGACCCTGTACAAAGAATCTTCAATCTATACACAGCAAATATATACATTCAAAGATACAAACACCTATATTGATATATGTATATATATATTCCTACACAATGCCCAGCAAATAATTAATAAAAATGCATCACCGTAGGGCGTGTCTGGTGCTTCATCTTTCTCCTGCCAGCAATTCGTTGACATCGGTTCGACCGCCACAAGAAAGAGAGAGCTCTAACCTCATAGGAAATATATCAGGCATTCGAGGTCTAAATCCTGACTGAGGTCTCTGAATCTCCCACTGTCGACCTGGGTCTCTTATATACCTTAAACAAATGAGGAATGAGCTTTCTGGAAAAACCCCTCCCACTCTGTAAGAATTATAAAAAAATGCTGGCTATTTTAGGTCAGCTCTGAAAGAAATATGTCAGACCTTTGCCAAAATCCCAAAGTGTCTTTCCCAAAACTAAACCGTTCCCTGCTGTAGCGTAAACATAATTCTACTACATCCTTATCTTACTGACTGACTCCTCCACGTTATGTCCTAGCCCTTCGGTGAGAAAAGCACACCCAGAACGTTGCATAACATGTTTTGTACGGAAAACTACTTGCACCTTGAACATGGCGGTGAAGCTAAGGCTAAGCGAAATACAAAATGGAGTCTGTAATTGGTGACCACTAATGTGACGGTGGACAGCTAAGCCAGGTGCAAAGTGGTGCAAAACGAAGTCAGTGGTCAAAACACATATCACTACACTCACGCAACAGATTGCAATCCATTGTTCAGCAAAAATGGTTTGTAATGTGGCGAATCTGCATAGAAACCTCTTTAGGTTTCATCTGAACCGTGCTTGTGCTGGACTTGTGAAATCTATTGTATTCAATATAAATCTGAAAAGGGGTTTACATTCCTCCATTGCTTTTCATTGGTTCCTCTGCTTACACTTACTTTCCCTCTGTTTCTATTGGCTGCAGCATATTTCCTGCATTTACTAATGCTTGTTCCCCGTGTGTTTGCTCTTATCATTGTCCCGAAGCCCAAGTACTGTTTTCATACGCTTTTGTGGAACTCATTTAAAAAAAAAAAAAAATTTTAGGATTTGCCTGCACAGTTATTGCTTTGTTTGTCCTCTGCCCTTACCTAATCTCTCTGTGGCTGTACGCATTTCAAGCATTTTTTTCCACTTGATGGAACTTCTAAATAAGCATGTCAGCACCTCTGCGTGCTTTGTGGGAAGCCAGCACTCCCAATTGCTAGACTCTCTCCCCAGACCCCCCGTGGTCAATGCAGGGACCCACTCTAGTGCTCCCTTTTGAGCAGCGCACTCACAAGTCCCACCCAGGGCCAAAGCAGGGACCCAATCTAGTTCCCCCTTACGTTTACAAAACAAGCAACTTGTCAAGCACCAACAGCAAGCGGGAACGCCGCATCAGAGGTCAGCACTTTTCTTTTCTTTTTTTTTCATTTTACATTTTCAAAACATCACCTTTACATGTTTTGCTGTTTAAAAAACACTCTTGAGATGGGCTTTTTTTTGATGTACACTGTTTCTGTGTGGGCTGACCAAAGTTCTGTCAAGTTACCTAATCTGGGGGTAAATGGATTTATTTTATTAGCTGTTGTAATTGATTTTATTTTTCAGGCTGTTTAGTTGTTGTTCAGCACGTGTTTTTGTTTCTGCTGGACTGTGTCACTTGTCCGAATGGATGATGCATAACGCTGTCACTTCCACCCTTTTAAATAACAAACACGTCCTGCTTTCTTTTTTTCTAAACGCACTTTGGGCTAATCTTTGGCTTATTCCTTTTTGTTTAGCAACACTCCATCACAGCCTTGTGTGTTTTCTTTAACCTGCAGGATTACTTAACATTTACCCTTGGTCTTTTCTCCTGGACAGCCTTTACTTTCCTTGGACATAAGAAACGGAGCCCTGGCCAAACGTGCTGCATGCTAACTCGACCTCCTCAGCCATTTTTCCCACCCGTACCTTGTTTCTGGGAGTATGGGAACCAGCTAAGTCATTTTTCGAGCCATTTTCTTGTATCCACATCTTTCTCTCAGAGCATACTTCCTTGTTTTGTGTCCCAAGCGACGTTCCAACGAGCGTTATAAGGTATTTAAAGACTGCTCTACATAATGTTGGAGATGCACCAGGAAGTCACATTTTCAACTCCCAGTACTGTGAGCGGAGCCTTTATAAGGCTTCGTCTTGGTGAGTTATGGCTCACTGCAAACAGTTAGGTGCAGAAAAGAAGTGAAATAAAACAAAATCTCACGTTTCTAGTTCCCAGCTAAATAAAAAGACAGCCAATTCTATGACTTTTCACATTTAGCAAGAATAAAGAAGGAGAAATTGTAAGGACGCTATCTTCACCACTCACCATAGCTTCAAAGCCTAACATAGCATTTCTCCCTACTCCCTGCCCTCACACAAGTCCTCTATTTCTATCCCTAACCTGTGCCACCTTATGCTGGTCGCAGAGGAAAGAGCTGCCCATTCTTTGCTCTTGTCCACCTGCCATACACTGCTCTGAATGCCGCTGCACTATTCATCACAACTAGACACACCAATAAATTAGTGAAAAGCATCTGCGGACTACTCCTCACCACTGTTCAAAACTACACCCTACGTAAGTGGCCAGTGTAAAATCAAGGGCACTACTTTGGTCTTCACGCACAATCCCAAACCACTTCCTACATGGGCTACACTGCCATTCAACATTCTTCCAACCAGCACTGACCTTTGGTTTACACGCTATCCGTTTGGCTACAGGCTTTTGCAAAGTGTAAAAATATGAGGCTGCGTATTATGCTCCCAGAATGCTCTTTGATTAAAAGCAAATATCTACAGAAGTCTGAAAGCAAGATTCCGTTTTTGCTCTCAAAATAAAATGTTCACCAAAAAATGCAACTAGGAACAAACATTCTGCAAAACGAATGAGAAATTGTAGGTACCATTTTTATCCAAACATTATTCATTATTGGAAGTTTGTGTTACCAGTTTCAGCAAGATTTTAGGAAACATGAACAACAAGCATTGGCAAAGCCAATAGGCCTGACACTGGTGGTCAGTCTTTCAGTTTTGCCAATGCGTGTCTTGTTTACACATGGCTTTTGTAAAACTTTATTGTTGCAGGACCTGATAGACCTCACGATTGTAACACATTTTAACAAAAAGCAAAAATATTTTTGCTCGCAAAAAGCACACATTGCCACAGTAGTTCTTGGCACTGAACAAAACTACTTTTTGTACCTATATGCTCCTTGTGAAAGAGCAGATTGCGATCATTGTAATGTAATGTAATATGGATTTGTACAGTGCGGAACTCATCACACGTGAAAGTATCCAGGTGCTGAGTAGGAGCAGGTTCTACAAGTAGTATGTGTCACAATTGAGTCAGGCGATATATGGATAAAGAAATAGAATTTGAATAAAACAAAAGGTCCTGGCTAAAGGCCAGACCTAATTAGGGGGGCAGTTCTTAAAGAAAGTGACAAAAGAGCACCCATGGTATATGCTTTGCAATAGTGCAGATTTGCATATTTCATGAACTCATAAGAATTAAGAGAAGTACACCAGGAAATCATACTCCTAGGAAATATCTGTGAACTGTATTTTACCACGAGCAAATATGCGGGTGTAGATTTTCTCAGACGAAAATCTGTTTAGAAGTTTACTTTCCCTTTTTTCCTGATAACCAGCTTTATTGATTTATGTGCACAGCAACTTGTCACATTACAGGAGAAGGCAATTCGTGAAATCACAATATAGTACCATTTCAACAACCCACAATAAATATACAAGCTAGTCATTATCGTTCAGCTCCCAACAATCCGGCCCACACCTTAATTCGGGCAAACCAGTCCACCCTGACCTCTCCTCCCCCCCCTCCACTGGCTGATCCAGCAGCACCATCCTATCGGTCTTTGAGCTGCTCATCAGTGCTTAATCTGGCTTGTTATTTCTGGCAGGGTCTTAGGTATGGGATTGCCATATAACATAGCCATAATACATTAAAACCTCATCCCAGCCCCCGTAAGCCATTCGTTAATGGTGAGTACCTGAACAGCTAGATAACAGAAATACAAGTTGGACATGCCTAGGCCACCGTCATGTGTACCTCGCTTGCATGTATTCCAGGAAAGGAGTCACCTGCCATTTTGTCAAATGAAGGAGCGGCGACAGTATCCATCTCCAGAAACCAATGGTTACTTTCCCTTTACCCCCTATTTTCCCAACCCGGGAAGACATTTTACTTCTGATCCTCGTCAAGAGTACATTTCCAATCTTTTTCAGTATGGGAAATGATTACGGAAGATCTGATGAAAACCCTTAAAATATGTGCAGGTTAATAGGTTTGTACAGACTCAAAAGGGCATTCCAACTCTTAAACTACTGTATTGCTTACTGCTATCTCCAGCCCCAGTATGTAGATCTGTGGAAAGGTGGCAAAATAAGGAAATTGCTAGAATTCAAGCCTTACTATAGAATTAGCCCTGGCACAGTTAGAGAGGCTATTATCGGAGCTCTTATATAATGAGAATAATGCCATAACCGGTCGCCTCGCTAAATGGCACCAAAGAGACAAGTACATTTTTTTTACAGGACAAGTAGATTTATGAAGCAACCTATCCCAATGACAATTAGATATTACAGAAAATTCCACACCCCTGGTTATACATATGGCACAGTGTCTACTGGCCACTGGGAGCAAAAGGCCTGCTGTTTGTAAATGTGACACTTTGGAATGGCAGAAAATGTAAATGAAGAGTTAGCTTAATCATTAAGTTAACTTTTTATTTTCATTTTCTCCCATTTAACAACATTCAGGAACATCATTTTGTTCTCACCCTCCAATATTGGGTTGATAAGAACTTTTAATTAGGAGTTAAATACTTCAGTTTCTCACATCTGTGCCCCAGCTGCAGCCTGTAAATCTGACTGATCATTGCTCAATATCAGGCCCTGCTACCTGCAACCTGATTATAATAATGCAAAAACAAACACAGCCTTCCCTTAACATTGGAGCCGCGCTAGGACAGGTTGGTTAGTGAGAAGGGTCGCGCACGGATTGGCTAGCGACCGTGAAGCGCAATTGGTTAAGAAGGTAGACGAAGAGGATTTTGGGACCAAAAGTCACTTCCTGATCTGACTGAAGTAGCATAAAATTGCAAAGATTAAATTTTTCAAGGCAATAAAGAGTGCCCCAAGAGGAGAGGTGTATATTCCAGCGTCAATAGGGGAAGTTACTCCCCCAGAAGGTACACCCGCATATGTAGTTTTTGAGGAGCGGGGTGCTGCGCCATGCTTTTGGTTAAAACAGTGGTGCAAAGCGACAGAAAAAGATAGAAGTTTAGCATTTCCTACCCATGGGACATTTAATTTGAGAATTCTAGAAAACTTAAGAGGGTGATGTATAAAATGAAGCCCCTCCAGAGACCAGCACAGTTCGAAGCATTAGCAATCTGGGACCTAGTAGCTAGACAGCAACAGTAAAAAATGTAGAGAAGAATGAAAAAGGCAGAAAAGACACTAGAGGAGGCAGGATGGGACAGTGATCAGATGGTTTGGAGATCTGAGACTCTACAGGGAATTTAATTGTTTCCTGTGATTACACAGGATAATGAGAAAGAAAGGAGGAAAGCTACCAAGAAGGCAAACAGAAGCCCTTCCAAAGGTAGATAGCAGAAATCCAAAGAGACTAGGAAGCCTTTAATACCTGACGAAGAGTCAGATGATGATGAGTTAATTTTACAGTTGCTGAGGAACCGGCCCCCACCATTTGCAGCACAAGAAAACGGTCCGAGCACAACTGTAAATCATACACCTCCGACACAAGTTCACCTGACACAGAGCCCCGTATGGAGTAGTCCAAGTATACCTACTACACCGGCAGCTCAAAATCCAGTACCACAGCAGAGTATTCTCAGAATTTATCCAGATGTGCCTAATGTAGATACTGCAACAAATTTAATGGTGCTGACAGGACAGGTTTACAAGAAACTGACACTGGTTCAGACGGAGTCAACTCCACACTTATTGCCCCAAATGCCACCACAAACAATTCTGAAGTTTACCGCTGTGATAGGAACACAGACAGAGATGTCTGTACTGAAGAGTCAGAAAATGGGAATGATGCACCCTCAGAACCCGGATGTTAGACCAAGTCTAGACGCAGTGTCAGAACCGGTTACTATTGGTCCAGTCATACCATTGTTTGCCCAGGGAAACAACAGGACAAATGGCCAGGGAATCCTGAGTCAGAAGTTAATGGGAGAAAGACTTGATGGGAATACAGGAATAGTATCCCCCATGAGACAGACCCTAGATGAAGCAGGATCATTTTTAGATTTTAGTCCTTATGGAGTTCCTACAAATACTGAAGCAGGGTCACATGTCAGTTTCAACCTGAAGTTAATGACACTGCAACCTCCAAAGTTAACTGTACAGATGTTGCCAAGTACACAACCTAATAACATTTCACTGCAAGGTTTGAAGGGCCCAACAAATGACTGAATGGTTGGAGAAGTTGAGTAGTCCGCAAGGTGTTTCCAATGGAGGGAATTACTTAAATTATACTAAACTTGTAATGGAAGTAGAGGAACTGATTGAAGGGACAATGGGAGTAAACAGACTTGAATCATACAAAGAAGATGAACTGAGATATTTGTTTCCAATAGTCACCAAGAGAGCAGCAATTGTAGATCAGAAATTGGTAGAGGTAGCAGACAATTATGACATAGACCTCAAGAAAACTAAACATTTGAAGAGGAGGTACAGGTTAGAATTTGATGCAAAGGATTTCAGACACATGAGGATTGCAGGAATGAAAACGCACCTTAGGGAATTACTTCAAAGCATTCCGACATGGAGAGCATTAGACAAATGGGAAGGCAGATGGGTGAAGAAATGAGAGAAAAGAAAGGGAAATTCTGAAACTCCCCCTGCAAACATGGCGCAGGCTGAGGATGCAGTAAAAATATTACCAATGAGAGAAATTCCAGGAGGGAACTTTGTTCATGTTCCTTGGAGCAGAAGTGGTATTCTGTCATTTACAAATGACTACCCCAGATTGAGGGAAAAGCCTGTAGAATGGTACCAACAGACAGACAGGTTTGTGAAACTTGTGAAATGCCTATGGGAAGTCTTAAACACTCTGTTAGAGATAGTAGTCCCAGCAGATTTATGGGTGGAATGCGAGAGGAGTGTAGATTGGCCAACAAAGGAACCAAACAGGGATCCAGTGTCAGGTGCACCATCTCCTGAAGTAATGAAATATTACTATAAGGTGATCGAATTTTTAAAGACAAGGATTTCGTCCATCATTGACTGGCAGGACAGCCCATGAAGCGAAAGAGTAGATTCACGCATACTATGAGAGACTGTTGCAGGCGCTTAAGCATTACAGTGGTACAGAAACAACTGAGCACAAAGACAAGATTCATTTTGTGTTCAGATTTGTCAACGGAATGAGACCTGACATTAGTCAGATGATTAAGAGTCATTTGATTTGCTGGCAAGCGAAACCGATTGATGAAGTTTTGCAGTATGTGAAACACTGTAGTAACAAGATTGAATTGAAACAGAGAAAGTTGAAAGAACAGGCAATGGTGATGCAGATAAAATCAGCGCAGACAGGGATTCAAGGAAGTTTTCTGCCGCAGCAGGCAGGGAAACATGTTGTTTCAAAGTCAAGGCAGAGGTAGAGGCCGTGGAGGATTGGGAAGTGTAAATTGTGGTCCTGATTTAAATACAGTGATGGTGCAAGGGGAAGCACAAGGAATGGAAAGAATATAACCATGTAATGCTTGCAGAGGCCTCGGGCATTGGAAACAGGAGTGCCCAATGGTAAATTAGGGAGGTGTTAGTCAGCAAATGAGTGATGTCAATTCTTTCCAAAACATGAGAGAATGAGAGATCCAAATCCAAATTTTCTGAATAATGTGAATCAAATGCAAGGTTTTCAGCTAATGCGGGAGGTGCAGTTGCCTCAATTACAAGTATCTCAGACACAGCCGATGCAATCTCAAGTGCAAATGGTGCCTAGACAACACACCAAATACCTCAAGCCCCAATGGAACAGCAGCATGTGATGCTTCCTCAGACGGTCACAGGTCAAACGTTTACCCAGAATAATAATAATACTGTACACCAATTCCCCTTACACAGTGAGAATAGAATAAACGATGACTGGGTAAGTGAGGGTTCAGATGAGGAAGAATGCATGTTGGCTGCATCACTAGAGGTAGATCAGAAAGGTCCCTATGTTAAAGGAAAGATGAACGGTCACAAAGTCTCATTTTTGGTTGACACTGGAGCTACACACTCTACAGTGAGAACTGCAGAAGTTCCAGACCTGCCCCTTTCAGGGAGAACAGTCCAAACTGTAGGAGTTGCAAACCAACATTTGACGAATCCAATTACAGAACCAATCCTGGTAAAAATTGGCAATTTTAAGGGAGTGCACAAATTTGTGGTTTGTGATTCAAGCCCAGTGTCCTTATTGAGAAGGGATTTATTGTGCAAAATCAAATGCTCGATTACTTGCTGAAATGATGGGATTGAAATTTAGACAAACAGTGATGATGAAGATGACTTACTTACAGAGACAAACAATAACACAGCAACTGAAGAATACCCTTTGATTAGCTTCTTTCCAGTTTTCACTGTGAGAGATCTTCATTCTTTCTTACAGGGATCTGTTATATCAAAGGTGTGGGATTTTTCAGGGAAAGATATTGGTCTGATAAAAGGAGTTGAGCCAGTCAAACTTACAGTCAAACCTAATGCAGTTTCCCCCCAAGTTCCACAATACCACATGACAAAGGAGACGATCAACAGTGTAGCACCCATAATTGAAGCCTTCCTAGACAAAGGAGTTTTACAAGAAGTGCTGAGCAGTCCATGTAATTCCCCAATAATGGGATTGCGAAAGCATATGGGAAAGTTCAGATTGTTCAAGATTTGAGAAAAGTAAATGGCATTGTGGTTAAATGTTGCCTAGTGGTACCCAATCCTGCAGTGATCTTGTTTCAAATTCCATGCGATTCTGAGTCGTTCACAGTAGTGGACCCGTCACAAGCATTATTGTCTGTTCCTCTTCATGAATTTTTCTTCTGTTTCAAGTTCTTAAATTGAGTCTATTGTTGGTGTAGGATTCCACAAGGGTTCTCAGAGTCACCTTCCATTTTCAACCAGATCTTGAAAAAGAACTTAGAGTCATTGGAGATGCCTTATCAGTCAACATTGGTACAGTACACTGATGATTTATTGATTGCTTCCAAAACGAAGGAAGAATGCAAACACAATACAATTGCCTTACTGAATTATTTAGGAAACAATGGTCATAAAGTGTCCCCATCGAAGTTGCAATACTGTCAGAGAGAAGTAAAATACTTGGGTCACCTAATTGAGAAAGGAATTGGGAAAATATCCAAAGAGAAGGTTGCAGCTATACTGCAGATGAATCCTCCAACTACTTAGAGAGATATTAGGATGTTTTTGTGAATGGTGGGCTACTGCTGCCAATGGAGTCCAAATTTTTCGGTTATTTCAAAACCCCTGCAAAAGCTGACTCACAAGGAGGTTACTGACCCAACTACTGTTAGACCAAGCCTGTATGAAAGCCTTTCCGGAATTGAGAGAAAGTCTGTGTCAAGCACCAGCTTTAGGTATGCCTGATCACACAAAACTGTTCATGTTGTTTTGTCATGAACGTGATGCATGTTCTGTATCTGTCTTGACTCAAGCACATAGTGGTGTAAATCGCCTGTTAGCCTATTTCTCAGCTACCTTGGATCCAGTTGCAGCAGCCTTACCAGGTTGTCTAAGGTCCGTTGCAGCAGTTGGGTAGAGTCTCACTCAGAGTGAGAGCTTTGTGATGGGACACCCCCTTACAGTACTAGTCCCTCACTCAATTAAAGTTTTGCTCACTAGATCCATGACCTAGCACTTATTGAGTGCTCAATTGACCAAGTACGAATTCATTAACTTGGGATCCCCAAATGTGTCAATTAAAAGATGTATAGTGCTTAGCCCAGCAACTTTACTTCCAAATGAGAATGTTGAAATTGAAAAAATGTATGACATTGAACATGACTGTCTGGAAGTAGCTGAATTGTGGACAAAACCAAGACCTGATATTAGAGATACCTGTTTGGAAGAAAATGATCAAATTATATTTGTTGATGGCTCTTGCCTGAGAGATAACACAGGCGCATTAAGAGCAGGCTATGCCGTATGTACTATCTCTGGGATACTAGAAGCGTCCTGGCTTCAAAGAGTATATTTTGCACAGGTGGCAGAGTTGGTAGCTTCTACAAGAGCGTGACATGTTTCTGCACAGCTTAAAGTCACCATTTTTACAAACAGCCAGTATGGATTTGAAATAGTCCATAATTTGGTCAACTGGGGTCACAGAGAGGTTTCCTGACCTCCTCTGGTTCACCAGTAAGAAATGGCAGGAGAATTTTTGAATTGTTACAAGCTATTCAATTGCCCGAAAAGATTGTTGTGGTTAAATGCAGTGCTCATCAGAAATGGCAAGATTTTGTTTCAAAGGGAAATGGATATGCGAATCAACTAGCAAGGTTTTGTGCATTGAACTGTATGTCATTCAAAGACAATTGGGAACTGTTATCTGATGACAATGAAGTACTTACAAATTATGATTTGCATGTTTTAGATATCATGGGGGAATTACAAGCTTTACAGGATAATGTGTCAAAGGAAGAAAAGAGGGAGTAGGTTAAGATTAGATTTGTTCAAAGGGAAGATGATGTTTGGATGTCAGAGGAAGGAAGGGTAGTCTTGCTGAATAGTCAACTGACTCAAATGACTAGATACTACCATGGTCAAGCACATATTGGAAGGGATGCGATGGTTTGCACGTTCAAGCAAAATTGGTTCAATCCAAAACTTAGAGAGGTTGCCGAAGCAATTTGCTATAGATGCGTTGTATGCCAGCAGATGAATGTGGGAAAGGGAATAGTAGTCAATACTGTAGTGGGCCACATTGGAAAAGCAGGAGGTCCATTCAGCAGAATGCAAATGGATTACATTGAGATGCCTGTATGTGGAGGTCTGAGAGATGTGTTGGTGATTGTGTGCAACTTTAGCCATTGGATTGAGGCTTACCCAACAAATGACAGTCTTCTAATAGCGAAGTTACTCCTTAGGGAACTGATAACACGGTTTGGGTTTCCGGTCTCTTTAGAATAAGATCGAGGAAGTCACTTCAGCAATGAAGTAATCAAATTGCTATGTTCAGCCTTAAACATTGAACAGAAACTGCACTGTAGTTACCGCCCTGAAGCATCAGGACTTGTGGAACAGATGAATGGTACCTTGAAATTAAGAGTGTCAAAAATGTATGCGTCCACGAATCTGAAATGGTCTGACGCACTACTGTTAGTTTTTGTGTCAATGGAAAGTCCACCCGACAACAAAATGGGACTGTCACCACATGAGATCCTAAATGGGCAGATCGATGAGGTTGCCAGTGGTCCCTGCAAATGCTTTTGTGAACATTACAGATGATATGGTGTTGGACTACTGCAAAGGCCTGGCTGATGTAGTTCGCTCCATCTCTCATTAGGTGGAAACTACTACATTTCAACTGTCTCAAGATCAAGGACACAACCTGAAAGCAGGAGATTGAGTTGTGGTCCAAAAGCATGTAAGGAAGTCGTGCTTGGAGCCTCATTGGAAGGGTCCCTACCAGATAGTGTTGATCACAACCACAGCCGCAAAGTGCACTGGTCTTCCAAACTGGATTCATGCCAGCCACAACCGGAAAGTACATATTCCTTCTGATGAGGAAGCACAGCTGATGAGACTACCAACAACGACCAGACAAACTTCAGGCTTGGAAAGAGGAGAAAGCAGACTGGAGACTGTACCTGAGCAAACCACATCCAGCACGAACAATCCTGTGAGAGACGAAGTGAAAGGAATACAGGAGAATGACAATGAACCGACCTCTACTGAAACAATAGGGGAACCTGACCAGAGGAGGGTTTTCCCAGAAGCAAACGGTCTTTCAAGACAAAACAAAACACACAACTGACCTCAACGGGGAAGGAGCTGAGGCAGATCAAAGCCACATAGATTTGACTCCTGCAGAACTGGTTGCGGGAACGTCAAACAAAGACATTGCAGGCCAAAAGAGATACGCAAGTCCAGCACTGAAAAGAACAGGAACAAGAGGGCCACTGAAAGGAGATAAGTGGCCAGAATCCAGCAGAAAGCAAAGAAAGCGATCAAAGTGACAACAATTGAGGAAGAAGTCAATACCACCAGAAAAGAAAACTTAAGTGAAGGAGAGCTATGTGGAGATCAAAGGCTGAAAAAAAAAGAAAAGAGAATCGCAAATCGAAGGTACTCAGCTCCTGAATGGGCGTATGTACCTACCAGTGAGTGGCAGAAATAATTTTTGTCTTTTTGTTTTGATCGAGATATTCCAGGTCAATATTTTGGCACGTGAAGAGAACTGAACCTGATGAAAAATCTAAAACTGAAACGTGCCAAGAAAAGAGGCTGCTATAATTAACCGGAAGATACATTTTTGATAACCTGATGTGACAAGCTGCTAAACTGATTGACAAAGTTACTGATTTTGGCAAGGGTGCTGAATGAGAGACTGAAAGCTGTAAACATTTGCTGAAAAAGATTGAAGATTTTTGCTTTTGTTTTTGATTATCTTGCTGCATAGCTATACATTGTATTGCTTCTACTTTCTGATCCTTTACAGACCATGAGTAATCCTAACCAGCAGGGTAGAACAAATAGATGCTGTAAATACATGGGTATTGGTTTGGTGATTGTATGTGTGCTATTGTGCTTGATATTGATTGTGAGTGTGACTGTTCTTGATGAAAATTAGGCCAAGCATACCACAGCTATAGAGACAACTACACTCTCAAATATAGAGAAGTTTAGGTTAGATGAGAATTATCTACATGTAGATGACACACAGGGAGAACTTTCTTCTAATGTTTTCTAGCGCTTTTTGCATGAGTACGTTGACACAACGAATGTGAATGAGTGTTACATTTGTACACATGTTCCTGCCTCAGTCGAGAAAGGAGTAACGTACCATAGTCTGCCTTCAACATATGGCATAAGTTGTAGTCTTTTACTAACACGATTCTATAACCAAGAGTATAACCAATATTTCTATTCCAATTTTAATGTAGTGTTTCTGTTTCTTCCTATAATTAGAGATCCGAATAAAATAGCTAAATATAATAAAATAGTAATAGTGAAAGATTTGTTTGAGCCTAAATTAACATTTGGAACTGCATACACGCATATGAATAACCTAACTTGTTTGCTTACACCAGTAGAAAAGAGCTTTTTAGATCACACAGAAGATAGAAGAAGAGCATGAAAAGCACAGAAAGAAATGGAAAAATGGTTTGTGATTAGGACACCAGGAAATGATCATGCATTTAGTGACACAACAACACAAGGGAAATTAGCTTTAGATGCGCTACACTTAGGAACCCTTTGTGTATATAAACCTAAATCTAGAGTTGACAAGGTGTTTGTGGGAACAAGTGAATGCAGATGTGTTGTTGTTTCAGTCTTAATGGACATTTATGTTGAATGGTCAGGATCCGGCAGTTCCAGGTGTTTATTACATCTGTGGACCAAATGCATATTACCGTCTTCCTAGAGGATGGTATGGCACATCCTACCTAGAAATAGTTTTCCCAAAAATTTACCATTTTAAAGACTTGAACAAATTACTTAAAATGACTGAATTACATCATTAAAGACAAAAGCGAGAATCAGTTTCTGGCATTGTTGGAGACATATTTGGAGCAATAATTCCTTCAGTAGGAGTTGTTCTGAATTCTATTAAGATTCAAAAGTTGTCTACTATTGTGGATAACATGCTGACAGATTTTTCAGGAGCCATTATCTTAGTGGATACAGAGATGCCTGCGTTAAGAGCTATGGCTCTTCAGAACCACCTTGTGTTAGACATCCTTTTAGCAAAAGAGGGCAGAGTTTGTGAATTGCTGAGTCCGCAACAGTGTTGCTCATATATTCCAGATAATAGTAGAGAGATTAGAGGTCTTATTAACAATATAACCAAAGATAAAACTGATTTGAAAGAATTAACTGAACCTAGTTTATGGGAAAATGTTGGCAAAGGCATTGCTTCTGTGGGGAATTGGCTTGGCAACCTGGAAAAAGGGATAATAATGAAAATAATAATACAAGTGATTTTGGCTATTGTGATTTGCTTATTCAAAATATCTGGAATGAGAAAAATAACATGTAATTTCTAAAATGTACCCACTTTAATTGCCGCCACCTAATATAAATTGTCATATTAAAAGATATATTAATGTTTATTTGGAGATTATATTAATAATTAAATGTAGTAATATGTCATACATGCGAATAAATGCTATGTATTAGCTTAAATTAACTGTAGGTCTCAAGCTAATAAGGCCTAAGCCTTAGTATTGCACTATAATGTATTAGAAAATACATTGTCAGAATAAAATATGATCTTTTGCTTGCTGAATAGAAGATAAATAATTGTTTCAAATTCTGAAGGTTGACCAAATCTCACGAATGATCAAAATGTTTTTTCTGTCCGCATAAGCTTCTGTGTATTAAGTGATGTGTGTAGAAACATGAATGTACTAAAGTTGTTACAATTGTTAACTTGAGATGTATGGGAAAGTAATGTTCCCAGGAACTAAGAATGGATGTACTGACGGAAGATCGCTCAATGTTGCTTCTTTACAACTCAACGATGTGCATAAAGGGAGAAGAACCAATCATCAACGTGTGAAAGACTGTCTAGTTATATCTCTGATTTAGAATATTAATATTATTGGACTAATAGTTATTGTATGATTTTCTGACCAATACAACGTGGGTCAACTTTAACTTAATCGCACTGCACTCAGAACTTGCGGCCACTCTCATGAGCTCTTGTTTGGGTCCCTTCGATACTTTTCTTCTGAAAGCTTACTCTATTGCTATCTTCGTACTCCATGTGTAAATGCTGGTGTTCACTCTTGTGCTCGGTGCTTAGAGCCTGATGCGCCTTAGATATTTCTGATGCCTGGCTGACAAAAACTAAATCACCGCTAGCTGATCCATAAAGGACAGGTATCCGAATTTGCAAATGTCATTGTTATTGATTTGTTTTTTGCTTCTAGGTACCAACTGCTGCCTTTTGCTAGAGCCTTAGTTAGATGTTTTCCAAATTAATGTTGACTAAAACGTTTTGCATGAAGCCCAACATGCTGATGCTAATCTGATGATAGAGAGTTTACTTGCATTCAACTAAAATACTGATTTTGATGTTGCTCAGTTGCTAAATTCCAATGTATGTTATTTCTATTGCTCAATTACTCCTATTGCTGTTCGGTACTCTGATCTTAGAAGGACTGATTGTAAATGCTTTAATTAAGTTGAGATTCTTTAGAAGATTTGGTCAACCAGTGTTGTTTCTGTACTTATATCATGTGGGTTTGAGACTACTTTATATGATATTAAAATTGTTAATCTAAGGAAATAAACTTTCTAACTGATATTAAAGGTGTGGTTATTCGTGGCCAAACAGGTCATGGTGTGTAAAATGTTCTGTCTCTAAAAGAATATCATTTATTGTTTTGTTTATATTCATAGGATGCACAGACTTGAGGGTGTGAACGTCTTAAACGAGTCCAAAGGTCCATCGGCCCAATACACGTGTCCCCTTATCAATTTATTGCAATAAACCAATAAGGTCAGATGCGCCAACAAATTTAAAAGGAACATGTGACCCTGTGCTCATTTAACAATAAATAAACTCAGGACCATGAGCTACTCTGAAGGTGCCTGGGAGCTCATGATGAGTAGCTGGAAACACCTGCACTAGTGCTTGGCACATAAAACGCAAATGATCAGCTGCACCACCAAATTTTCAATTAAAACGAACTGAGTCACAAAAAGATCACGTGATTTGCATCCGCTCAGAAAATTTTGTTAGGGTTCAGAGCTGAGAAAAGACCTGAGGCCCCCATGTTCATTCCACAGGTGAACATTTTGCCTTGAAATCAATATTTCGATCTATTAGGTTTTCAGAAAGATAATGGGGGTCATTCTGACCCTGGCGGCCGGTGACCGCCAGGGTCACCGACCACGGGAGCACCGCCAACAGGCTGGCGGTGCTCCCGAGGGCATTCTGACCGCGGCGGTTCAGCCGCGGTCAGAAAGGGTAAACCGGCGGTCTCCCGCCGGTTTACCGCTGCCCCATTGAATCCTCCATGGCGGCGGAGCGCGCTCCGCCGCCATGGGGATTCAGACACCCCCTACCGCTATCCTGTTCATGGCGGCCCCTGCCTAACCCTAGGCCAATGGCCAATGGCCAATGGCATGGGCACTGCAGGGGCCCCCGTAAGAGGGCCCCGCAAAGTATTTCAGTGTCTGCTTTGCTGCAACTGCACCCGTCGCACCCCTGCAACTACTCCGGCTCAATTCTGAGCCGGCGTCCTCGTTGCAGGGGCATTTCTGCTGGGCCGGCGGGCGCTCTTTCGGAGAGCGCCCGCCGGCCCAGCGGAAATGTTTAAATGGCCGCCGCGGTCATTTCACGGCGGTACCTTGGCGGACGGACTCCGCCGTCCGCCAAGGTTAAAATCACCCCCAATATGTTTAGCTTCAGGCATACCAGAATGTCAAAAGCTCTTTTGAGCCATCAACGAATATGTGCAACCGTTCAGAATACCATAGTACGGCTACAACAAGGTATATGCAATTTAAGGGTGACTATATAATACACAGCAATCATTTACACTCCTCCCTGACTTGAGCAAACATCCAGTTATGCCCATATACTACGACAAGGGCTCAATTCTGAACAAAATGCATTGGCATCATGCAAAAAATATTTTCACACGTACATTCAGAGTGGTAAACATGATACAGTTACACACTTCATTAGTTGATGTTAGTCTGGGTAATATGTGCTAAATATGGTTGGAAGGCTACCAGCATGAACACACGCTTACTCATTTAATTGACAAGAAGAACACTGTAGCAAGCCAGAACTGCCAACTGCACACTTGTTCTGTTATAAGCATTTACAAAGCTGGAGAGAGAGACATTTTAGGTTAAAAAGGTCAATAAATTAAGTCCTCACTTTGTGAAGCGAGATGCCATGCAAATATTAGATCATTCATCACCAGCACAACTGTGAAGTGTGCTGGTGATGATAGTGTTTGGAAGGTAAAAAGATTGCCTGGAAATAAATGTTTGCTAGAGCGGTGGCAATATAAAACTCCCGAATTGACAGTCCTTTACACTTTTTGCGTACAATATCCTTCAGAAAATGAAGGTTAGTTCCAGACTTTGAGATTTTCAAAGAATATGCATGTTTAAATAAAACGACGTAACACCAATCAGCCCATTGTCTCCTAACATATCATCCAAAGTATTCTGTTAACGTCTTCTTCATCTTAACATCCAAATACACCGCCCCCCCCTCCCCCAACCGAGTCAAAATAACCAGGAATACCCTTAGAGATATAGAAACCAGCTTTGCCTCATGTATTACAAGGCTTAGAAAATATCATCAACAGTGTTGTGTTATGGAGTCCGTATCCCAAAAGAGAGGAGGTAGAAGTTCCTCAACCAGCCACCTACAGATGTAACTGACAAGTCTAAAACTCAGTATTAGCTCTCAAACATTCCTTCAATGTTCAAATTTCTAGACAGGTGGTTGACATAATGCCAGAAGAAATAAGTTTGTTAAAAAAATAAAATAAAATAAGTATGTCAGAACAACGCTTGCTGGAACCACGCATGCCAGAACAACACGGGCGAAACAACGACCGCGTTGTTACGACTCATGCCTGACCCCCCACCCCGCCCCTAAAACCTACAACTACAGTGACAGTGACCCCCCCACCCCGCCCCTAAAACTACCCCGGCCTCCCACCCCGCCACTAAAACTACAGCAACTCCCCACCCCGCCCCTACAACTACAGCAACCCCCACCCCTACAACTACTGCGCCTCCCCTAACCCACCCATAAAGCTACTGCGCCTCCCCTAACCCACCCATAAAACCTAAAATTACCCCAACCCCGTCCCTAAAATCACTGCAACCCCCATGCACGCCCCAAAAACAATCCCACCCCTGCCCCTAAAATTACCATGACCCCCAACTCCCACCCCTAAAACCACCCCAACCCCCACCCGCCCCTAGAACCTAAACTACCCCAACCCCCAAAACTACCATGCGCCCACCCCACCCCTAAAACCACCCCAACCCCCCAAAAACCTAAACTACCCCATCCCCCCACCTCACCCCTAAAACCTAAAACCACCACCAATCCCCCTCCCCATCCCTACAATTACCGCAACCCTCAACCCTAAAACCTAAAATCACCCCAACCCCCATCCCCGCCCCTAAAATTACCACGACCCCCCTGCCCCCGACCCTAAAACCTAAAATTACATCCCGCCCCTAAAACTACCCCCTAACCCTATCCCATCCCCACTTACCTGACCGCGTCCTCTCCGATCTGGAGTCTGTTTCTGTTTCCCTCTACCTTAACCATGCATGTTCGTTGTCAAGGACATGGGTGGTTAAGGCAGGGGAAAACAAGGTCGCTGTTCAAGAAAGCACTGTTCCGCTTTCATGGACAACGACCCTCGTTGTTCCGCCGTTGTGGTTTAGGCTGCTTTCCATCGCTCGTTTCTTCGGAAGTGAGACCTCGAACAATGGGATGCCATTACCACACATCATCTGTACCGTAAGAGTAAAAGATTTCGAAATCACTGCATTAATTGTGTTTATCAGGACTTTCCAAAAGATCCATGGTATGGGGCACAATCACATCACAAGACCATGTAGGCCCACTTTACCTCAGCAATAACTGCAAGGTAGCAGAGGTATGCAACTGCCTCTCACCCTTTTTTGGGGTGGCTTCAGGTCTCTAACCAGCCTCATGTAATACAAAAATTATGAATTAACAGTATGTATGCAGAGGGACTTTGGATCAGCCCTCTTTTTATCCATCGGTCTGTTCAGGTATCATTCACCTTTTTTTTCTGCACACCACAGCATACAGTATGGAGGAAAGGGTCATCCACACTCCTGCACTATGAGTGATGGAACTGTGCCTAATCTTATCAACAAATCTTCAACTCTAGAGCCAGATTACACTTTTGAGTTTTTTTCCGCCTATTCCTTATCCACTTTTAAAAAACTGTAATCGCCAAGTAATCTACAAGTTACAATAATTGAAAGTCAACAGTACCTTTTATTTGCACCAACAAGAAACATATTTTCCCTTGAGAAGCATTAAAACTAAAAACAAACAAAACAAAGATTTTGTACCTGTTCTAAGTACACTGACTGCTAGAAAACAACAGTACTATTCTCGTCAAATTTCATGCAATTGTTAATTTATTTTGAAACGTAAAAATGCTACTGTAAATACACAGCTGCGATGTTTAAGTGGTCTCGCCTAAGGCAGCGTGCATTCACTGTCGCTTGCAGGACATTTTGTTTTACTATAAGGGAATTGAAGCCTGGCAATGGCTTACCATTTCTTGGTTTTATTTTCATTCTTATTTGCTGCCTCCTAATTGGCATGGACATATCTGTTTGAATTCCTCCTTTTTCATTAGGAGCATGGACCAAGTTCTGATTCCTTCTTTTTGATTAGTGCCCTTCCACTGTGAGCACTATTATTGAGGTACTATTTATTTCTTACTTCATCTCCTGTCGTCATTGTATGTGTTGCTTTTTTCTTTCTTCTTCCACTGTTGTTGCTTGTATTGCTTCTTCCCTCCCACCCTTCCATTGTGTGTTGCTTCTTTCCTCCCTCATTGTTTGTGTTGTCCCCACACCAACCGTACTAAAAAAAAAAATACCTCACACTGTCTATGTTGCTTTTTCATCCCACCCTCCGTCGTCCTTGTTGCTTCTTCCCTCCCACACTCCTGTTTTCCAAGTCACTTCTTCCCTCCCATTGTCTGTGTTGTTTCTTTCCTAATACCCTACATCCCTCCCACTGTCTGTGTGGCCCCATCCTCATGCACCATAAGAAAAAAAACAAAAAAAACAAAACTCTATAATGTGGCCAGTGCAGCTTTTTTTTACCCTCATGTTTCTGTGATACTTTTTCTCTTCCACCCCCCTTTTCCATTTTGCTGGTTTCCTACCACCAGCCCTCCCTTTGTTTGTGTTCTCCCCTACCTGCCACAATGAAAAATGAGATACGACGCAGCAAGAGCCCATCTGCACTATGGTTTCTTCACTGTCCTTTTGATTGGCTGACTTGCATCCTTCCATTGCTCATTGCTTAGGGAGTTATTTTTTCCATTAAACACTCAATGACAGTTCTTATGTTTTTCTCACTTCCTCTCGGGTATTGCTACCCTCTCAAAATAGCCGACACTGTTGCTCATTCTTTACCCACCCACCCACCTCTTCCGCTCCTCCATTCCTATCTTACCGCCTTGGTCATTTAATTAAATAAAATGTTTTAAGTTTAATTTTTTTGGAGGGCTCCGCAGCTACCATTTTACTGCCAGCCGATACCACCATTCGTTGCTGCTTCCAGCACTCATTTCTCACTTGATTCTCAAATAGATCCCCACCTCTAGTGTCCTTTATATAAAGTGTGTTTCTGAAGGGCCTGACAGTTGCCACGCTACTCCACGCTCCAAGAAAGGGGATTCTGTGGTTCTGAACGAATCCAAGTAGTGGCTGCCATCTTGAATCGGTAAATAAATTAAAAACAAAAAGAAAATGGAGCACCCATCAATTGGTGGGCTCTCACAAGTGTGGTGACTCATGCACTCATGCATCATTAGACACAATTGCGTCTATGGAATGATGCTACAGCATCATTGTGCCTTTTTTCTCCTTTTTTTAGCTAATGCTGCACATCAGCAAAAGGCATTGGCAAAGAAAGTAGGTCAACAAGGCGTGTCCTACTGGCTTTGCCGGTGCTTGTTCTAATTGTTTGTTGTGGATGCTGGGAATAAAAATATAAAAGAAAATACCACTGCACAAGCATGCCAATGCTGGCCCACTGGCTTTGACATTGCTCATATAAATATAACTTTGAGCCACTGGTCTCCTTCCTAAAAATAACAGCAACTGCACAATTTTTTTCCACTTTTTTCACTGAGAGAGTCAGTACCGTAAAAATGAAAGCAGTTCCAAAATGTTTTGATTTCTTTTAAATGGAAGTTGACCTCCTACTGCCCTAAGTGTTCATGAATTCGATCAAGCCCTTGCTCATTTCGTCTTAAAGGACAAAAATAGGCACCTGATCTTAAAGGCAATAAACACAACTGGCTACTCGCCAAACTGTTCATTAGCTATCTCAAGTCAGAGGTTGGGGAAGGTGACACACCAACATAGAAACTATTTTAAAAAGGATGAATGAAAGCATCACAAAGAAACCGTTTATGGTCCTTAAATTGTATTCCTTTGCACATAGAGACATCCCATAGATTCACCATTCAATTCTTGATTAAATTGTATGAAAGAAATGGAGGCGAGGAGTTGATGTGTGTACACATATATTTTCTCTTGAAAAAACATAGGTTAGGGTGACCTTAAGGTTAAAAAAAAGAGTCAATGTTTAAAAATGCTGAAATTCGTCTGTGAATTAACTGTAACTTGCAACCCTATCTCACACGACTTATAACCTCACATATTACACCACAAATGACATCATAAATGACATCATTGATGACATCTCAAATGACATTGATTACATCACTAATGACATCATTCAATTATTGTGAGAGGGTGCTATAGGGTTTGTGGACTGGAAGTAATTCAACAAGCTACACCTGTGCTCAATTGTCTATCACCAATTAAGTGATAACTGGGTAATTTGGCCCTGTGCTCTTCCCCCTCAAGGTGTCCAACCCACTGCAGCGCAGTAGGAGCTGATTGGAGGGCCTGGCCTTTGGCCAGGCTCTACACCCAACTCCCTCCAGATGACCCCACTGCGCAGTCTGCAGCTGTGTACAGCAATCGGCTGTCGCCAACCCACTGCAGGCAGCCAAGCCCCACTGTGAATGGCCTATAATATTTTTGGTCTTGGTAGTGTGGATGGAAACACCATTCTCTTGACCAAGCATCCATTGTGTTTTTTAATTTAGACTGTTGTGACCCCCCCAAATGGGGCTTGGGTTCAGGGTGCACTCATCCTTACGTGCCCTTCTTATTTCCTTTTCAGAACTTATGGATCAAGGTCCCTAAGCGCTATAATAGAGGCCTCAGCATTTTCTCAGACAGTTAGGCCAACATTTCCATAGGCAATGCCTTTTTGTTTTGCTAAGTTTGGTGGCATTTGACAAATCTTCACAAAACATTCCAAAAAAGTGGTACTTTATGTATAGTTTGTGCATGGCAGATTTGGTTTGATACGTCAAGCGGGGGTCAAGGAAAAAGGTGGGGGTCCCAAAACACAAAATCACCATGAATTTGTCATAGACTTTTTTAAGATGCACTACCACAAAAACTGCTGAACAGAATTACAACAAATTTGACAGGAAGCTATATTTGATCCAGAAAGTGTGCTTTTTGTAATATTGTGTAAATTTGTTTGGAAGTTTTGGAGATATTAAGCTCCACAAATATTTGTATATCTGAATACTTGGGTTTGAAGGACACTCATGAGAGTCCCTCGAACCCAAATTTAAAAATTTGAGCCTTCTGATTGGCCCAGGGAGCTTTTACACCCTTAGGCCATCTTGCTACCGAGGGAGCTAGGTTTCTGAAGGAGCAAGACTATTTGGCTGCCTGAGAAAAAAGGGAAAATTACAGGACTCTGGGACATAGTCCCTTATCCTGCGCTTAAAGGGCCAGGGTAGGGATACCCTGCCGCCCTAGGTCATGTGGGGGTGTCCCGGAAGGACCCTCCCACCACATGGACACAATAATTAAACATTTTTTAAAAAACACGATCCGCGGGACACCCACAGGACCCTCCCATAGTAACACTAATCGTTTCATTTTTTTAAACTAAATTATATTATAAATATTAACATTTGGGAAGGGGGTGCAAGCGGCCTACCTCCCTAACCCACAGGTGTGTCCCGGGGACTCCATCCTCTGGAGCTAAAGAATGAAGTTATGGGGGGCACGCAGACCCTCTCCCCAAGCCTAAATGGGGCCTGGAGACCCCATTCCCCAGGGCCAACCAATTCCTTCATGGGATTTGGGCCCTTGGCCTTACAAGGCCCCAGGGATCCTCAAGCCCTGGACTGGTTCTTCCACTGTATCCAGGGTAGCCCACGCACGGGACACAGTACTTTTTTCTGTCTGGAGGACTGTGGGGAGGTCAAAAAAGTGCGCCCCACCTGGTGGAAGCTTTGAAAATGCTCCCGCCGGGTGGGCTCAAGCTTCTGTTTCCCTGTCCACGCTCCTGTGGGCAGGGAAACTGATTGCTACTGCCCAGCAGGAGCAATGCTTGCTCCAGTGCGGACGCTGGCTGTGGCTGCAGGGGCCCTGGGGCTCTGGGGGCCCTGGTGGGCCTCTTGTGCCCCCGATGTTATGTTTGCCCCTGGGGAATGGTGTCCCCAGGGCCCATTTAGGCCTGGTTAGGGAACCAAGCACTCCCTCCCCTAATAGTAAAATATTTGACCCTGGGGATGTAGTCCCAGAGGTTTCCTAAGGCTTGGTGAGAGGGGCCACGCTGGCCCTCTCCTCTAGTGTTAAAGTATTTGGCCCCAGGGGAGTGGGGTCCCCATGGGTCCATTAAGGATGAGAGAGGGGGGGTGACTTGCTCCCCCCCTGCCAAAATGTTAAGGTATATGGCCCCAGGGAGATGGGGTCCCCAGGGTCTCTTGATGCTGAGGGAGGAGGGCCACATGCTCTTCTCCCCTTATAATATATTTTTTGGCACTGGGGAATGGAGTCGCCAGGATGAATAGTGCCTTGGTGATTGGGGCCATGTGCCACCTTCCCTTTCTTTATTAGAAAAGAATACTCTGGGGTATAAGGTCCCCAAAGCCACTAGAGGCTCGGGATGGGGGTATTGCCTGAACCCCATCACGTTTTTTCTTTTTTTTTTTTTTTTTTTTTTAAACAGAAGGATCTGGGTTCCCATCATCAGACGTGGCTTAGGAAGGGGGCCATGCACAGCACTGGTGTGCTTGACTGCGAGGGGCTTGTGAGCGGCAGAGGGTTGGCTTCACTTATGGTAACCAAGTATTACACAGTAAGTTAGCAAGAGGGATTTTCCTCTCATTCAAAAACATGCTTTACCAAGGCGAGGGAGAAGCAGTTTATATTTAATGGTAGATAAACCATATCAACATGCAATGATACATATGTATTCTATGAAACGTGATCAATAAACCAATTTCCATGATCCTCCTTATCATATTCAAACTGTTTTGTCAGACTAATTGCCGTAATAATACAAACCAATAGTTCATAAATGTTCGGTCACAAGCGTTTCAACATATCAAACTTTGCACAGCTACAGCTTCTCACTCATCCTTCTAATAAACCCTATAACAATCACTGGGAAAATCTTAAATAGAATTTTACTTTATGCATGATACACATCTTATTCATAATCATAACAGAATTCATGTCCATTCTACTAACACTGTAAAACTTGACCCTCTTTTTAATAAAATGTCCCTGATTACTATGATATAAGCAGTTGATATAAGCAGTTGACTTCAAACTTTATTTGAGGCTGTCATCTAAGTTAATTCCACTGTAGATGCACATAGTCGAAAGACACAGTTTGAATCTTCTTTTTAAATATCTAATAGCCATTTAATTCTGGCTGTTGCCACCAGCAAATAATGAAGTACATACAAATTAAAGGCTCATTAGGATTTTGAATCTGAACGTTGCAAGAAAAATAAAAGAAAAAGATTCTCAATATCTCCAGGCCAGTATTCCGCCTGGTCTATTAGCAGACACAGATCTTTCTATTTGGGAATCACCCGTTGAGTTTCCAGTCTGAATTCACGATCAAAGGATTATATTATCCTCCTAAAAGTCCTTGCATCTGACAGGAAGCCTTCTTTCAAACTCCCCTCATTTCCTTACTGATTTAGGATTCAAACACCTCTAGTGAACACTGAAAATACAGTGAAATTATATTGGCTCTTTTGTGCTGCTTCAACAACTAGTTGCAACAGGTGACTTATCTTCTTACAGTGTATTGGGTCCTACAGAAGGCTACCACCACCCTTGAGGAGTTAAGATGCCCTAAGGTCTGCAGGGATGAGTGATTTAGGGACAGTGGTTGCTGTGCCTGTGTGGCCAACAGTGCGCTGTCTCCGGCTAAGAGTCAAGTGGGTCCCTAGGTTATGCAAGAGTGACCCTCCTCACTTCATGTAAACACGGACACCACTGCCAGTCCTAGGCTTTGATGTGGCAATGTAATGCATAATCCTGGATTACTTAATTTTACGTAATTAGACACACACCACATAGCAATGGCGGGGAGTAGACAGTTCAGGACTGGAAGCAGTGTCCGTGATGACGAAGTATGCTGGTCACACTAGGTCGTACTCGAAAGGTCCATCTTCCAGCTTTAACATAACTGAATCATGGTACAATGAAGGTAATATCAGAGCGGGATGTAAAGTTTGTTACAGGAATACAACACTAGAATGTGACTATTAACAATTAAGGTGCTGTCTTTCCTGCGTTTTTAGCTGGGAATTAAAAAGAGCATTTGGTTTGGGACATTCATTCTAAATAATGCAGAATTATATTTCGCTAATAGCATTCCGTTTTACATGGGCTTAAGTTCAGAACGTTTACTGACCTCTCTGACCTCATCATGCTGAAGCAACTGCTAAGAGGGGTAGCAGACAAACCAATGGTAACTTTACTCTGAGCATCACTTGTCATAATTCTGCAGGAGCGGCCACATATTTTAGTTTAAGAGTAGCAGTGAGAGAGCAGGGTCCTGGGATAACTACAATATAAGAGTGGGATCCTGTTACCAACTGAATTATGTTAGCTCATCCCAGGGGCTGGATTAATCAGTTGGAGGACCCCTCATGCCTGAATACATGCGCTGAGTAGCATCTGCTGTGCCTGCTGAGAAAGAAATGCTGCATCAATGCTCACTAGAGAAGAGATTCTTCAAGAATAACAATTATCGAGTCTATCCACAACACCAAATTCCCCCTCTACCATACTCCCAATCTATAGCATCTACCTTCACCTCAAAAGACACTGAATTTTCTTTTAAATGACAACTCCACATTCATTTTCACTCATAAGGTTTCAAATGTTTGATTATTTTAATTCTACAATCTTTAAAATAATCTTTAAAAGTGACCCTGAAGCCATTAGGTTGCAACAGCTGCGAATCTCCCAACTGTACCTAAACATAATTAGAAGCAAAAGGATCAATGGAGTGTGCACTTCATATTCAATGTCAACATTTTTTCAAGATCTTCATTTTTTGGGGAGGTGATCTGAGAAAGTAGTACTATTTTAAATGTGTCTGTCATTACATCCATCTGCTTATTCTAACCAGGAGCACACTGCAAAAGAAAAACATTAAAAAAGAACATATTAGCTTCAAGTGACCACAATAAAGAAGGTAAATGGCATGTTACTTCTAGGCCTATAGTACACTTAACCTGTGCGGGGACCACCTGAAAGCAGGGTCGACTTCAGAGCACTGTGAATGGTGACGGTGCACCAGGCACCGAGCTCTCGAAGGGGGACGGGATCACACAACTGGGTTTTTTAGTAGATAGCTCAATCAGTTACTGCTTTTGTCATGGAGATCCTTTTGATAACTTACAATTTTAATATAGAGCTATGAACTGTCACCATGAGAGCTGCATGCAAACTACAAGGTAGAGGTTCTAACATTATGTTTTCCCTCATCTTCCATTATCCTAATGTTGCTAAAAGGGGTTAAGTACAAATTAAGTCTTAGTAGTAAAGCCAACGCCAACCACTATATTTCCTTTTACCTTCCTTTAAATACCAAGTTTGTGCTTCTTCAGTCCAAGCACCATTCAAATATACTACTTATCAGTTGATTGACATGTGACTAAAGACTACAGCTACACCATTATAACCTGCTATGTCACATCTCAGGGGTGTGGAATTCCTATACCTAATGCCCAGGACATATTGTTTGGGGGTCAAGGACAACAAGTTTGCATATTTATTTTGGCCTTGGGACAAGTAGGCCCAACCCCATGCAACATAAACCCTGTTGCTGCCAGTTTACAATACCAAATTATCAATCAGGCATGGGCATTGTCTGCAGTTAAGGTAATATTTGTATCCATAAGTTAATGTTGTTTTAATTTGTATTTATAGTTCATTAACACAAAACCTTTATTATTAGGGTGAGCGTTCTAAGAAAATGTAAGCTCGGAATCCACTACTGACAGAAGATCCAGCATAAAACTGTGTACACACCTTTGCAAAGTTTATCAGTATGAAGCTATGTATAATGCTCCCAGAATGCTCTCTGATAAGATGCAAATATTTGCAGAAGTTTGAAAGCAAGAGTGAGGATTCTTTGCTTTCAAAATATAATGTTCACAAAAAAATACAACTGGGAAAAAAAAAGTTTTCCAAACTAATTCCTCTGACATTTTTAGATACCATTTCTAGTAAAATGTGTCAATGTATGCGAGTATTTCCAAAAGTATTCACAATGGAAAATCTGAGTCGCCAGTTTCAACAAGATTATAGGACAGATTAAAATAAACAAGCATTAGCAAACCAATAGGTCTGTTATTGGTGGTCAGACTTTTGGATTTGTCAATGTATGTCTTGTTCTGACATGGTTATTGTAAAACTCTATTAATGTGGGAGCTGTTGGGGCCTCACCATTTGTTACAAACATTGGAAAAATGAGTGGATTTGAGTGGAGTGGAGTGGAGTGGATTGGAGTGGAGTGGAGTGAGGTGGAGTGGGTAGAGTGAAGTGGATTTGAATAGGGTGGAGTGGGCTGGATTAGACTGAAGTGGGATGAACTGGAGTGGGGTCAACGGAAATGGGGTGGGGTCGATGGGGTGGAGTGGGGTGAATTGGAATGGGCTGTATCAGACTGGACTGGGGTGAATTAGGTTAAATGGGGTGGATTAGTTGGGGTGGATTGGATGGGGTCAATTTGATTTGAGTGGGGTGGGAACTGGAGTGGGGTGAAAAAAGTGGGGTGGCACAGAGTGGGTGAAAAATAGTGGGGTACAATAGAGTGGGTGGAATAAAGTGGGGTGGGATAGAGTGGGGAGGAATAGACAGGTGGAATAAAGTGGGATGGTTTGGAGTGGGGTGGTTTGGAGTCGCTGGATTAGATTGGAGTGGGGTGACTGGATTTGAGTGGGGAGATTGTGATAGCTTTGAGTGAAGTGGAGTCAGATGGACTGAAGTGGGGTAGGGTGCAGTTTGTGTAATGAGGTGGATTGGATTGGTGTAGGTGGATTGGACTGGGGTGAGTTGAAATAAGGTAGTTTGTTGTGGGTGGATTACACTGGACTGGAGTGGGGTGGATTAATGTTAAATGGATTGAAGTGGAATAGAATGGTGTGGGGTAGATGGACTGGAGTCAGTGGATTGGATTGGAATGGATTTCAGTGGGTTGGCTTGATTGGACTGGGGTGGATTGGACTGGAATGGAATGGGGTGGGGTGCGTTTAATTGGAGTGGGGTGAGGTGAGGATTGGTGTGAGGTGGACTTGATTGGAGTGGGGTAGTCTGGAATGGGCTGAATTAGGGTGGATAGAATTGGAGTGGGGTGGATTGTGATGAACTGGAGTGGGGTGAATTGGATTGGGGTGAAGTGGACTGTATTGGAATGGGGACTAAAGTGTGTAGACTGTTTTGGACTGGAATGGGCAGACTGGCGTGGGGTAGATTGTTGTGGATTGGGGTGGGGCAGATTTCAATGGGGCAGAATGTTTTTAATTGGAATGGTGCAGGCTGAAGTGGGGCAGATTATTTTGGACTGGAGTGGGGTGGATTGTTTTGGATTGGAGTGGGGAAAATAGTTTTGGATTGGAGTGGGCCAAATAGTTTTGGTTTGGAATGCAGCAGATTGTTTTAGAAAGGGGCAGTTTAAGCAGGGCAGATTGCTTTGGATTGGAGAGGGGTAGAATGTGGTGGATTGGGGTGGAGTGGGGCAGATTGGACTAGGGTAAGGTGGACTGGATTAGACTGGGGGGATACGAATGGGGTAAAAGTGGAATGGATTAAAGTGAAGCAGAATGCTATAGAGTGGGGCGAAGTGGGGCGAAGTGGAGGACAGCGGGGCGAACCGGAGTACAGCGAGGCAAACTGGATTAGAGCAGGTTGTATTGGAGTACAGCGGGATGAACTGGAGTACAGCGGAACGAACTGGAGTAGAGCGGGGCGAACTGGAGTAGAGTGGGGCGAACTGGAGTAGAGCGGGACAAACTGGAGTAGAGTGGATGGATTGAAGTGGGGCAAATTGCACTGAATTCGAGTGGGTTAGTTTGGAATGGAGCAGACTGGAGCGGGGCAGAAGGTTTTGGACGGGAGTCAGGCAGATTGAAGTGCGGATTGTTTTCGACTGGAGTGGGACAGACTGGAGTGGGGCAGATTGTTTTGGTTTGAAGTGTGGCAGATTCTTTTAGATTGGAATGGGGTGGTGACTGGAGTGGGGCAAATTGTTTTGGTTTGGAATGTGACAGACTGTAGTGAGGCAGACTGGTTTGGATTGGAGTGGGGCAGATTGAGGTGAGACAAATTGTTTTGGATTGGAGTGGGGAAGTTGGTTTGGATTGGTGTGGGGAAGATTGTTTTGGACTGGCGTGGGGAAGATTGGAGTGGGGAATATTGTTTTGGATTGGAGTGGCGCAGATTGTTTTTATTGGAGTGGGGCAGATGGTTTTGGACTGGAGTGGGACATTTTAAGCAGTGCAGATTGTTTTGGATTGGAGAGGGGTAAACTGTGGTGGAATAGAGTGGGGTGGAGTGAGGCGGAATGGACCGGGGTAAAGTGGATTGGATTAGACCGGAGTGGACAGGATTGGGGTGAAGTGGACTAGAGTGGGGTAGACTGGAGTGGGGCAGATGGTTTTGGATTGGAGTGGGGCAGACTGGAGAGGGCAGATGTTTTGGACTGGAGTGGGGGCAGATTGTATTGGACTAGTAGGGGGAAGATTGCAGAGCAACCAACTGTTTTGGATTGTAGTGGTGCAGATTACGCAAGCAGATAGTTTTGTATTGAGTGCAGTAGACTTTGATGGGCTGGAATGGAGTGGGGTGGGGTGGGCTGGATTGGGGCATACCAGCGTGGGCAGATTGGAGTAGGGTTGACTGGAGTATGGAAGATTGGAGTAGGGCAATTTTTTTGGATTCGAGTGGGTCAGATTGGAGTGGAGCAGATTGGAGTTGAGCAGACGATTTAGCATTGGAGTTGGGCAGACTGTTTTGGATTAGAGTGGGGCAGAATGTTTTGGATTGAGTGGGGCCGATTGGAGTGCAGCAGAATGGGGTGGGGCAGATAATTTTGGATTGGAGTGGGGCAGAATGGAGTGGAGCAGATTGTTTTGGATTGGAGCAGATTGTTTTAGAGTGAAGTGGGCCAGACTGTTTAGGACTGGAGTGGGGCAAATAGTTTTGGATTGGAGTGGGGCAGACTGTAGTGGATTGGAGTGGCTTGGGGTGGAGTGAGGCAGGTTGGACTAGGGTGAGGTGGACTGGTTTAGACTGGGGCCAATAGGATTGGGGTGAAGTGGATTGGATTAGAGTGGGGCAGATTGGAGTGGGGTAGACTGCTTTGCATACGAGTGGGTCAGTTTGGAGAGGAGCGGACTGGAGTTGGGCAGATTGGAGTGGGGCAGACTGGAGTGGGGAGGATTGGAGTGGGGTACACTGGAATGGTGCAGACTGTTTGACTGGAGTGGGGCAGACTAGAGTGGGACTGATTGTTTTGGATTGGAATGGGGCAACTGGAGTGAGGCAGATTGTTTTGGATTGGAATGGGGGGGATTGCTTTGGATTGGAATGGGACAGACTGGAGTGAGGCAGATTTGTTTGGTTTGTAGTGGTGCAGATTGTTTTTATTGAAGCATGGCAAATGGTTTTGGATTGGAGTGGGGCAGATTGTTTTGGACAGTAGTGGGGCAGATTGTTTTGGACTGGAATGAGGCGGACTGCAGTACAGCCAAATGATTTGGATTGAAGTTGGGCAGATTGTTTTCGGTTCGAGTGTGGCTCGTTGTTTTGGATTGCAGTGGGGCAGATTGTTGTGAAGTGGAGTGGGGCAAACTGCATTGGGGTGAGCTGGTTTAGATTAGAGTGAGGCGGATTGGCGTGGGGTGCTTTGGAGTGAGGCAACTTGTTCTGGATTGGACTGTGGCAGATTACTTTGGATTGAAGTGGCGCAGACTGTTTTGAATTGGAGTGGAGCAGGTTGTTTTGAATTGGAGTGTGGCAGATTGTTTTAGACTGGAGTGGGGTAGACTGTTTCAGATTGCAGTGGGGCAGATTGTTTTGGACTGAAGTGGGGCAAGCTGTTCTGGATTGGAGTGGGGCAGAATGTTTTGGATTGGAATGGGGCAGGTTGTTTTGGATTGGTGTTGTACAAAGTGAGAAAAGATGTGGCAAAATGAAGGAAATGAGCTAGCAATGGAAAATAAAACTTTACAATTTTGTTTGTCCTGCTGGATACATTTTTGCCTGTCGCACGCCTTTTTTTTGCAGGGCCCTAGTAGTTAAAAAGTACCTCAATCATGTCAGGAGCAGATGAAAGGCACAGATTATGTTGAATCAATCAGCATTTGGTCCCTGTTTCACAACCAGGAACACAAATGATGCTTGGTCTGTAGTGAGCACTTCAGAGAATTTAAAGAAGAGTGCCATGAAAGCCAATAAATGGTAAGCAAAGGGCAGGCTGTACACTCACTGTAAGACTGCAATAGCCTCGAAGAGACAGCATATGTGCTGCCTAGCCAAGACCTAAAAATGGGGTTGGTTGGGTTTGTTTTTTCAGAATGATAACCATAAACACGACCTTGCAAATGAGAAACAGGTTAAAGTCCATTTGTTTTTGTCTATGGAAGTGAGGCTCTTGATTAAGTAGTTTCAACAAATGAAAATCAAAATGGACAAAAACAAAAAGACAAACCAAATATGCGATAAAAAATTTGATGAGGCTGACTGATCACAAACGTTAGCTCTAAAATGAGACATCAGGTGTTTAGCTTGGTTGGAAAGCAAGATGGCCACGGCCCCTGCCTTTTTAACTACTGATCCTCCAATATCCTGAGCAGGGACATTGCACGTGTTAAAAATGTCCTCTGAGGAGCGGAAGCTAGAGTAGCATCGACCGATGTATACTGATTGGGATTCTCCGGAGATGCTCCTCTGAACCTGCACTTGAAAGAGCACCCTCCCTGACAACCTGGCTAGGGGGAGGTCACCTTAGGGAGATGCACCTGAGGTGAAGTGAGTGGTGCATACTGCATAAGTGCAATACAGCACAATGCAGCATTGTGATCAGAGCCAGCGATGAAGATGGTGTACTGAACACTTGCAGTGGGAGAGCGATCTCTCATGCCGATGAGAGAATGGAACTTTCACCCACCTCCCGTTGATGGCACCTTAGGACTGAAGAACTGTGGGAAAGAATTGTGGATGGCTGGTGAAGCACAGTTCTGAGCTCTTGAGGTAACTCCAGGAATTGTGAGCCTAGAAGTGGAGGGCCCAAGGAGACACTGAGGTGAGCTAGTTAGCATTCCAGGTCACTAAAGTGAGCAGAGACAAGCTGAGAAAAGACCAGCGAACAGGAAAGTAGCACAGCTATGTGGTAGAATAACAGAGCAACACCTTTCCTTGTATGCTGTGATTATTCTGTGAGGCTCTCAAGATGGGACGGATGAGAAGGTAGGTTGTGAGTTGGTACCTGGCAGTGCTGACAAGTTGCTGAGGTTCATGCAGCGTACCAGTAATCGCTGACAACCACTCCAATAATGTAGGAAGGATCTCAAAGACCTACTGATCTCCTAAAAAGTGGCAGCAGTGTGTGCAACAACTCCCCCTTCACAGTAGGGGATAGCCTACTATAGCTGCAATGTGTAAGAGAACAAGGAAGCCCCGTCTCTCACACCATAGAAACACAGACATTTGGAACATCCATACTGTTAATCCTTGAAACTGCCTCTGTGGCCGTGGACGGGCGGGGGCGGCATATAACTTATTGTACAAATGCTCACTCTGTCAAGAGCTGGTGAGGGACCCTGGTGGTATATACCATTGGTCTGCTGCTGCATCTTCACCACACCCTACCCACCCTGGGGGGCTTCATACTAACTTCACACAGACAGCACAATCACTGAGGGGAACCTCTGTTCATACCTTGTTACATGAAAGACGTGTAACATAAGCCCCCACACCCCTGTGCTCCAGGATGCCCCCTCAGCAAAAGTGATAGGTGGTAGGCTGGGGAGGGGACCCACCTCCCCCCCCCATCCTTGTACTCTGCAGAGGGACCCCCTCAAGTTCCATCATGCAACTGATGGAAGGGTCTGAGACAGCAACTTGGGGAAAGGAAAGCTTGACAAGTATGCACTCCTGAGAAGACTATGGGAGACTTTGACTAGTGAGGTGCATGCAGAATTGAACCCTTCTGAGCCCGTGGAATCACAACTGAGTGGTGCACTGACAGGAGATGGAGAACAGGGACTCTCAAGTCAAAAGGTCTATCCACCTCTTTGGAGGAACAGGCACATACAACCCTGCCCCCCACCCCGCAACCAAAGAATAAGGTAGAGATTCTGCTCAGCTACAGAGACCCTATCCTACTGATGGCTATAGTGAGAGATAACACAAGAAAGTAATAGGGCAATTGTCTTTCCCTATTTCTCAGTGGCCTTACAAAAGCTTAGAGAAAGGTCCGATGTGACCATGAAGGCATACCGGAAAAGGAACTGAAATTTATGATTATTTACCCATCTCATCTGAGGGTGCTTATTGAGGATATGCATTATACTTTGTGGTTTCAGTGGAAGTGGAGCGATGGATAGATGAATGGCATGCTGATTCCATGCAAAGGAGGAATGTTACTTGTTTCCCAGAAGCAAGAGGGAATGCTCACATTCTGTAATGCTATTCGTATTTAACCACCAGCTCCATCTTGACCATTGACTCCATTTTGTGATTAGCTTAGCTTCACACACAGGTATTTTTCAGCGCACAGCTTGTGCAACATGTTTTGGCTCTTTCTCACTGAATTATGGGTAAGAGAGAGTGAAGAACACTGATGATAAGATTTACCAGGCTGAGAATGTTTATGGTAATGCAGGAAACAGCTCGGTCTTGGGAAAACACTGTGAGAGTTGGCCAGTCTCACCTGTGCTCCTTTCCAACACTGACCTGGTGTGGCCAGCATTTGAACAACATCCTACAGTATAGAAGGGGGAAGTTTCTAGAATTCTCCACTCCAGCTTGTTTAAGGTATATAAGAGGGAAGCTTGACATCTGGGGTTAGACAGAACTCACTCTAGGAGGGGGACGCCTTTGCCCGGTTCCCATTGAGGTTTTTTTTCTCTCTTTTGGCAGTCATCTGCGTTCTCGACTTGAAGTTGGTAAAGAGGTGATGTCACGGTCAAGCCCCATGGTGATACATTTTTTGCTTTGCGTTGTGAATGAATATATATAATTACTGTATATGTATATTCTTTGGCAAGAAGTTAAAAGCAGCATCACAAACCATTTCTAAAAATGCATGTGAGATTCCAGGTTGTCTTACTGAACGAATGGTCTTGTTTTTCGGGGCTATCCGGAGACGTGGGATGAATGTCTTTTTATGTGTTTTTATGTTTGAAAAAAGTACCCTTTGAACGTAGTGGTGATCTATCTATTTTAGGGTGGCGAGGGTGGATACTGCTCTCTGCCTATAGAAAAATGCATGAGTAGCGCAAGCAGTTAGAACAGGAGAATCAACAATTAGAAAGGCAGTTAGTTGAAACAAAAAATACTGCAACTATGCTGTCTTGTCAGAATAAGCTGTTGCAATATGAGGCCGATACCTATCAGTCCGTGGCAGAGACAATCGCAGTTAAAGTTGCCCAGAACGAATTTCAGAATGCAGGGGCAGAATAAATCAAAAGAAAGTTCAGTAAGCAATCACCAATGCGGGATTAGACTGGAATCCAGATTTATGGGACACTAATGTGTGGGAGAGCTCTGCATTTTCAGCGATGAAGAGGTTAAAAAAGGTGGGAGCCCGTATGAGCCAAATGAGCAGAACATGGTTCGCGCACAGCCCATGTTTAGATGAAAACTACAGGGCACTCCACAGAATCTGGCAAGAATTGAAATTCACTCTTTAGAAGATTATACCCAGCAAGAAGGTAATGATATTATAGATAAAGAGCTGGGGAAACATTACTCACCTGGATGGTGCGATTTTATGACTGCGGAGCCTCTGGAGTAATGTTAGATATAGGAGATGCTCCTAAGTTTTGTACTCTTAGCACTGACCCCATAATACAGGAACAGTTTAGAAGTTATCAGGGTCAACAACAGATCACCCTGCTGCAGTTAGCAGTTGAGGGGTGCAACCATAAGTATCCAACAGAATCAGATTGGCCACTAAATGACAAACCCTGGTACACCTTAAGAGATACAATGCATAGAATTAAAGAGGAGGGCATGAAAACATCTATTTTCTTGAGTAATGTTCACAGTCTGTTAGACCGACCGCTCTCTGTATCAGCACGAAATAAAATAATTTGACTCGCTCCTTCAGCCTATAAGCAAGTAATAATGACTCTCCTAATTATTCAGACAGGGCAGTCATTGAAAGAGTTGCTAGAGGCAGTTCGCGAGCTAGGAGAGCTTGGTGATTGGAATACACCAGATAGCCTCAAGATCTGAAAGTTGCACAGATAACAACAGAATATCTAGTACAGGCATTTTTCTGGCATTACTGAAGAATGGTGTCAGCAAGGATCAGATTGATGGGATAGATACCAAAAGCCTGTGGGAGATGTACCGTAAAAGATGTCTGGACTGCAAATAAGGTAGTAGGCAGGTTCACAAGCAAGATTATAAACGTACAACTCAGACTCAGTCACAGAAGCAGGAGGATGGAAAGGAACGGGAAAGAAATGTCTCTTCACAAGGGAGAGAGGAGGAAGGTGGGATAGCAAGGAGTTAACTTTTGAAAGCAGAGAAGGAGTAGAGTCTGCTTGTAGATATGAAAGCATACACCCCAATCTGACTTGGGCAAAAGTTGACAGGTTTAAATCCAACTTGGAAACTGGTCAAGCTCCGATATAGGGATGGGCTCATAAAGGTAACAGACCACATGTTGATTTAGAAATACACTGTAAACACAAAAATGTGCAAAGAGTCCATGCACTAGTTGACACAGGAGTGGAGGGCTCCTTAATTTATGGCAATCCCAAAGAAATTACTGGTGAGCACTACACCATCATAGGGTTAGGTGGAAAACAAACTCCTGCTGTGCAGACTACTGTGCAAATGAAAATAGGAAGACCACCGAAAAGATAATATACTGTTTTGATTGTGCCCCTTCTGGAATATATACTGGGAATTGACATTTAAAAAAGAATGTCTTTATATTTCGATGATGATTGTTATCAATTTGGATCAAAGTGATACATTTCAGTGGCAGCTATGAAGGTGGGTCATCTGAGGATAACCCCAGTGAAGGTGCCCCCAGCTACCAAGGCAATACACCTGAAGCAATATCGCATCCCAGGAAGGTATGATGAAATAAGTAAGACTATCCAAGACATGATTGAGGCTGGTGTAATAGCTCCAACCACCTCTGAATGGAACAATCCCTTTTGACCAGTGCGCCGACCTGATGGGCGCTATAGAATGACTATTGATTACCACAAGCTGAGTAAATATACACCCCCATTGACAGCTGCGGTCCCCGACACCATCACTTGGATTGAAAGAATACAAAAACATAAAGGGACATGGTATGCAACGATAGATATTGAAATGCTTGCTTTCTTTTCTATTTCATTGGCCCCTGAGTGTCAAGACCAATTTGCTTTCTCACATTCTGGCAGACAATTCCGAATGTTATCTTTACCTATGGGGTATGTACATAGCCCCACCCTCTGTCACCAACTGGTGGCAGAGCACCTAGATGAAGTGTCTGTCATTCCATGAGTGCAATTGACCCATTACATTGATGACGTGATGATTCAAGGAGAGACACAAGAACAGGTGCAGACTCAGTTGGAGCAGGTTGTAGAACTCTTGCAGAGTAAAGGGTGGATGATGAATCCAGATAAGACGCAGGGACCCTCTCAAAATGTGAAGTTTCTAGGGTTTCAGTGGAATCAGGGACATAGGGCCATATGTACGAAAGCTTTTTCCCATAGGCACAGAATGGGTAAAATCCTTTGATACATCTGGCCCATAGAGAGGTGTTGCCACAGGCAAAACAAAAGATTATAGAGTTTGCCACTCCACACACTAAGCAAGAGACACAGCGATTCATCGGATCGTTTGGTTTTTGGAGACAGCATATTCCTCATTTGAGTCAGATCCAAGCCCCTTTGTACAAAGTGACATGAAAGAAGCATACGTTTGAATGGGGTGAACAGGGGCAATGTGTATTTGATTTGGCAAAGGAGGCAATTCAACAGGCTTTAGACTTGTGGCCAGTACAAGAAGGAGACATTGAGTTGCATGTAACCGTTCAGGGGCAATATGCGAATTGGAGCATGTGGCAAAAACAGGGAAGAACAAGGGTGGCTCTGGGTTTCTGGACTAAAGTGTTACCTGAGGCTGGGGAGCAATATCCCCCCTTTGAGAAACAGTTACTTGCTTGCTACTGGGATCTAGTGGATACTAAGCAAATTACCCCAGGTCATAATGTGATTTCGAGACCCGAGATTCCAATAATGCGGAGGGTGATGAATTCACCTAAAATGCACTGCACACGAATTGTACAAGAAGCTAGTATCATATATTGGAAATGGTACATACAGGACAGGGCTTGAGTGGGACCTGCAGGCACAACTGCTCTACATGAACAGATGTCACAAGCCCCTGTGCAGGATGAGGAGAGGATGCAGGAGGTATCACAGATAGGAGTCACCAGTGAGATGGGGTGAGCCATTTGAATCCTTTTTCCTTGAGGATAGGAAGCATGTATGGTTTATCAATTGTTCAGCCAAATATGTGGGGGCCAAAAGACATTGGAAGGCAGTTTCATATATCCCAGTCACCAAAAAGCTGTTGACCACTACAGGAGAACGGAAGAGTAGTCAATATGCAGAATTGTATGCTGTGTATTAGGCGTTGAAGCAAGAATTGCCTGGAACTTAGCACATTTATACTGATTCTTGGTCTACCACCAATGGGTTATCCACCTGGTTTCCCACATGGCATGCACATAACTGGCAAATACATTCAAAAGAGGTGTGGGGCAAAGATTTGTGGCAGGAAATTTCAGAAATGCTAGAGCAAAGTACTGTTACTGTGTACCATGTAGATACCCACTGTCCCACCGATTCACTAAAAGGCTGGTTCAATTCCCTTGCACATAACAAAGCCAAAATTTCAGAGGCTGGAGTAGCGACACCGAATTCTGACTCAGTGGGATGGATAAATGGGCGCACCAAAAATGTGGGCACCTGGGAGAAAAAGCCACTTACAGTTAGATTAGAGGGATGCACATTCCCCTAGACTTGATAAAAAACTGTAATCATGAAATGTCCTATTTGTCAACACACACAACAGGGATCTGTCCCGCAAACTGTCAGAGGTCAGTTGGGGACAGGGACGTTACTAGGGCAGATATGGCAAGTTGACTACATTGGGCCACTACCGACTAGTCGTGGGTATCAATACGCTTGCAGAGTAGTGGACACCTATTCTGGTTACTTGTTTGCTGTTCCTTGTAAACATGCCACTCAGTACAATACCATCAAAACTCTGGACCTGTTAATGTTATATTACGGAGTACCACTCCAGGTCCAGCGTGACAATGGGTCACATTTGAAAGGAAAATTGGCACAAGATTCCTGCTTACAAATCAACATTGAGTGGATATATCAAATTGCTTATTATCCACAAGCTACAGGACTGATTGAGAGAATGAACGGCTAGCTGAAAGCCCAATTACAAAAATTGTTAAATGGAACTTTGGAAAACTGGAGAGAGCATTTAAATGAAGCCCTCCAAATTCTGAACAATAGACCACTAACACATGCTGAGACTCCCTGGATGAGGATGTTACCTCCCCGTATTGCAGATACAACCCCATGGGGTCACCAACACCATCATGTATTGGGAAATAACACCCGGAGACTTAGGTCCTTACCGAGCCATACCAGAATCTGCAGGTCTTCACCTACATGCTTTAAATGCTTACACACTGAAACCAAGAGACATGGCACTTTGTGAAACAGGTGTTGGAATACAGATTCTCCCGGAGCATTTCGGATTGACTGCTCCTAGATCTGGATTGGCACTCAAAGGTATTCAAGTCTTATGGGGTGTGATTGATGCAAACTACCAAGGGGAAATCAAGATTATTCTCTTGAATAGTGGAAACAGTGATTTGGTGCAACACACAGGGGATAGAACTGTGCAGATTATAATTATCCCTGTCTCTGGAGGAATAGTGGGAAAGGGGACAGCACCAGCCCTTCTTACAGTACGTGGCGAGGGAGGTTTTGGTTCAAATGACAAAAACATTGGTGCTAAGGTGTGGGTGGAATCCCCAAATCACCCTCCAGAACCAGCAAAAATTATAACTAAGGGCCCAGATAATGTTCTCCTAATCATGAAACCGGGAAAGGAACGGTGGGCACACGTATCAGCTGACAAATGTTATTTGTGAGAAAGATCATACTTGTCTCTTTTACAGATCATACTACAAGGTGTTATTTGTATTTAACCACCAGCTCCATTTTGACCACTGACTCCATTTTGTTTTTATCTTAGCTTCACACGCCTTCAGGTATTTTTCCGCACACAGCTTGTGCAACCTGTTTTCGGTATTTCTCACTGAAAGATGGGTGCATTACATGGAGTAGTGAAGAACACTGATGATAAGGTGTACCAGGCTGAGAATGTTTATGGTAAGGCAGGGACTAGCTCGGTCTTGGAAAAACACTGTGAGAGGTGGCCAGTCTAACACGTGCTCCTTTCCAACACTGACCTGGTGCAGCCAGCATTTGAACAACATCTTACAATATAGAAGGGGGAGTTTCTACAATTCTCCTCTCCAGCTTGTTAAAGGTATATAAGAGGGAAGCTTGATGACTGGGGTTAGACATAACTCATTCGGGGAGGGGGATGCCTTTGCCAGGTTCCCATTGATGGTCATTTTCTCTTTCTGCAGTCGTCTTGATTCTCAACTTGAAGTTGGCAACGAGATGATGTCACAGTCAGGCCCCATGGAGATGCATTTTTAATTCTTATTTTTAGCTTTGTGTTGTGAATGAATATATAATCACTGTATATGTAGCTATATTATCCATGATTAAACTAGTGTATTTTCATAGTCTGTTTCTATGATCATTATTATTCTACTGCTATGATTATTTTCAGAAGTGTGCTTGTGTTGCTGAATTTGACCTACACACTTTCCCTGTACAAACCTTGAGAAATGCCTTAATAAATGCATTACTCAGACTAAGAGTGCTGCATTGTTGGCATTCCTTTCATTTTGTCGTGCCTCATTCTGAAGTATAGCAAAACACAGTCTCATGGACAAAGATAAATCTGCTGGACATCCAAATGGCACGGATTCATCAATCTGGAGGGCATCTTAACAGAGTAAATAATGTACAAATGAGGAGAAGGGGGAACGTGTGGTCTCTGGAAGACAATCAAAAATCTCCACTAACCTAATGGACTAGAATAATGTGAAGGAAAGAGAATGAGAGATCTAACATGGCTGGGATGGAATTAGACAAAGGACAATCAAATGTTTATCCAGTCAGGAGGATGTATAAGGACCTTCCAGTTATGAAAACGTTTGATCAGTTCCAAGAAGACTGCTACAGATTTTTTATGGTTGTTGGAACTATGCCATGCTCTGGAGAAGTAGTGGGAGCTATTGGAATGTTTTCCTCTTGAAAGCAGAATTTTATTGGAATCTTTGGTTAAGGGGGCAACTTCTTTGAGATAGAAAACAATAGTGGACAACTGTTCAGAGATAATGAAATAACGGGGAGTGAGATAGGAAAGTCACTTAAGACCACTTGAGGATCCTGATTGAGAAGAAGCAAGGATGTCCCTTGGTGAGGTGATGATCAGGGCCAGTGTAAAACTGGTTCAACAGATAATTCTTTGGAGGATTTACTATACAAGGGACCAGTTTAATTATTTAGTAATATTCCCTTGTATCTTATGTGGACAAAAGGCAGCTTTTCTGTAAACCATCAGGTAATGCTGCAGACTCAAGGTTTTCTGGGAACACAACAAGGGAATTTTGAGTATAATGGATAGGTAGCCATGCAACCGCTCCACTGGTGACATGGGAGGTACAAGAATTGTTTTGATACAAACAAGTACTTGTTAATATAAAGAGGGTAGCTGCTCAGACAAATGTGGCACAAAAGAGGGGATGCCCATCAACAGTGGAAGCATGCTCTACGAATACAGATCAGATATAGCATTTAAGAGGTATTTACCAGCAGAAGATGCCTAAGAAACTTTGAAACAGTGTGGATTACTCTATACTTCATTTTAGACGTTACTGATATCAATATGTTGAATATAAATTAAGGTGCAAATGTTTGGCAGACCAATTCTATGTTTCATCAGAATTTAAATCTCCACTGCATTCATAAAGTGAAAAAAGTGCTAATAAACTTTTTTTTTCTTTGCCAATGTAAACAGTATCTGCAAATAATTATTTGGAATGCAAATTGGTCTGCATTGGCAAAGAAAAAAGCCAAGACCCACTGACTTTGCCAATGCTTGTTTATTTTTAGTTTTTTTCCAAACCGAAAAAGATTTACTATCAGTTATTCGTGTCACCAACACTCCAAACAAGAAAGGCTAACCTTAAGGATTCAGAAAACTCCACTACCCTCCTAACTTTTACCAACATTTACTTTTAAAACTGCTGTTTTTTCTACCAGTGACTGTTTAAATCTCTCTCCTAGTTTTCTCCTGTACTACGCCAAGGCTTGTGTTTTTTGAAAGGTAAAAAGGCAAACTAAATCTCAGAGGCTAAGCTGAGTGTGTTTAACAGCCTGCCTAATCTGCTTTATGGTTTAAACTGTGTTTGGAAAGTGTAAGTAGAACTCGTTTTTGGAAAGAAAAAGGTGTTTTGTTTAAGGGCACGAAAAGCAGTACTTGTAGTTAGTGGCTTCAGATTTAGGCCTTACCTGCACGGTTGGCCAGGACTTGCAAAATGTGGATTGAGCCTGTCTGTATGGATTCAAGGAGATCCTGACTTGAAGAGCAGCTCCCTTCCCCCTGGCCACCAGCCTGTGCTCAGGTCACATGCCCTTTATATAAGTTTCCTGCTGGTTGTTGCATCTGTGCTCTGATTGGTTCATAGGACTAGGGTCTATATTGTGCTTAGGGTTAGAGTTCTGACTGGCCAATAGATTTGGGGTTCTGATTAGTTCCATGAACTAGGGTTTCTATTGGACATAGGGCCTAGCGCTTAGCTTTGGATTGGTTACTAGGGCTGTGATTGGTTAAAAGGGCCATGTTTCCCATTGGTCTAAGGGCTTTGATTGGTTAGGGTTCCCACTGGCCAAAGGTGCTGCCTGACCTAGGGCTATTTAACCATAGGCCTCTGGGCGTCTCAGCCCAGGCATCGGGGCTAGGGATGGAGGAGAGAAGGTCAGTTGCCTCTTTGGGCCTGTTCAGGCCAGATTGGGCCTAGGGCCAGAAATGCTGCTCTTTCTTCCATTCACCAGCCACAACCTTAACTCATCAAGAACCCCAAACATAATAACACACTACTCATTTACTACTAACAAACCCTATCCACATTTCAATGTCTTAACCACTACAACACCCCACAAAACAAACCTAAGCACCCTTATACCCACAACTACCCCACATTGGCACCCTAACTTTCACACAAAACACCACTCAGACCTATACCACTAACAAATCCATACATCACCAACACAACGCAACACAAAGCCACTTTAATACATCCAAACACAATCCCTGTTCATAAAAAACTCCAGCTCTACCCTCTACTTACTCTTAACCTCTTCTGTGCCTTGGACGAGATGATCTCGTCCAAGGCTACAGTTCCCCTGTTTCCTCTGCTTCCAGCGCGATTGAAAGAGAAATGCAAAAGCATTTCTCTTTCAATCACTTGGGAGGCCCGGAGGGGCTTCAAAGGGAAGGAAAAGTATTTCCTTCCCTTTGAAGTCTCTCCGCGGGTTTCAAAAGCCGGATTGCTTGCAATCCGGCTTTTGAAACCCCACTAGACACCAGGGATTTTTTTTTTTTTTTACTAATCTTCACATAAGGGAGCGACCCCTTGGGCAAGGGTCGCTCCCATGAGGGGCATTTTTTCAGGAAGGCCTTTTCTGCCCCCAGGGGGGGGCAGAAACCTCTAGGCACCAGGGACCATTTTTTTTTTTTATGTTTCATTTTTTTTTTTTAGGTGGGGAGCGACCCCTTAGGCAAGGGTCGCTCCCCTTGGGGGAAAATTATATTTAGGCCATTTCTGCCCCCCCTGGGGGCAGATGCCCCCAGGGGGGGCAGAAACCTCTAGGCGCCAGGGCAATTTTTTTTTTCTTTTTTTTTTTTTTTTGTTTGTTTCTTTTTTTAGGGATGGGGAGCGACCCATCAGGCAAGGGTCGGTCCCCTGGGGGGCAAATTGTATTTAGGCCATTTTAGGTCAATCTGCCCCCAAGGGGGCAGAAACCACTAGGCACCGGGGATTTGTTTTTTGGCGCCAATGTCACGCAGGGGGAGCGACCCCGTAGGCAAGGGTCGCTCCCGGGGGGGGTGGGGGTTGGGGGGGAGAAATTTATTTTAGGCCATTTCTGCCCCCGGGGGGGGGGGGCAGAAACCTCTAGGCGCCAGGGCAAAAACATTTTTGTGGTTTTTTTTTTGTTTGTTTGTTTTTTTAGAGATGGGGAGCAACCCATCAGGCAAGGGTCGCTCCCCAGGGGGGGCAAATTGTATTTAGACCATTTCTGCCCCCCTGGGGGCAGATTGGCTGATTTTAGGTCAATCTGCCCCCAAGGGGGCAGAAACCACTAGGCACCGGGGATTTGTTTTTTGGCGCCAATGTCACGCAGGGGGAGCGACCCCGTAGGCAAGGGTCGCTCCGGGGGGGGGGGGGGGGCAAATTTATTTTAGGCCATTTCTGCCCCCCCTGTTGCAGATCGGCCTATTGTTAGGCGATCTGCCCCCAGGGGGGGCAGAAACCTATAGGCGCCAGGGGAATTTTTTTTTTTTTGTTTTTTTAGAGATGGGGAGCGACCCATCAGGCAAGAGTCGCTCCCCTGGGGGACAAATTGTATTTAGGCCATTTCTGCCCCCCTTGGGGGCAGATTGGCTGATTTTAGGTCAATCTGCCCCCAAGGGGGCAGAAACCACTAGGCACCGGGGATTTGTTTTTTGGCGCCAATGTCACGCAGGGGGAGCGACCCCGTAGGCAAGGGTCGCTCCCGGGGGGGGGGGGGGGGAGAAATTTATTTTAGCCTATTTCTGCCCCCCCCTGGGGGCAGAAACCTCTAGGCGCCAGGGGATTTTTTTTTTTTGTTTGTTTTTTTTAGAGATGGGGAGCGACCCATCAGGCAAGATTTGCTCCCCTGGGGGACAAATTGTATTTAGGCCATTTCTGCCCCCCTTGGGGGCAGATTGGCTGATTTTAGGTCAATCTGCCCCCAAGGGGGCAGAAACCACTATGCACCAGGGATTTGTTTTTTGGCGCCAATGTCACGCAGGGGAAGCGACCCCGTAGGCAAGGGTCGCTCCCGGGGGGGGGGGGGGAGAAATTTATTTTAGCCCATTTCTGCCCCCCCCTGGGGGCAGAAACTTCTAGGCGCCAGGGGATTTTTTTTTTTTTTTTTTCTTTTTTTTCTTTTTTTAGAGATGGGGAGCGACCCATCAGGCAAGAGTCGCTCCCCTGGGGGACAAATTGTATTTATGCCATTTCTGCCCCCCTTGGGGGCAGATTGGCTGATTTTAGGTCAATCTGCCCCCAAGGGGGCAGAAACCACTAGGCACCGGGGATTTGTTTTTTGGCGCCAATGTCACGCAGGGGGAGCGACCCCGTAGGCAAGGGTCGCTCCCGGGGGGGGGGGTTGGGGGGCAAATTTATTTTAGGCCATTTCTGCCCCCCCTGGGGGCAGAAACCTCGAGGCGCCAGGGGAATTTTTTTTTCTTTTTTTTTTTTCTTTGTTTGTTTTTTTAGAGATGGGGAGCGACCCATCAGGCAAGGGTCGCTCCTCTGGGGGGCAAATTGTATTTAGGCCATTTCTGCCCCCCTTGGGGGCAGATTGGCTGATTTTAGGTCAATCTGCCCCCAAGGGGGCAGAAACCACTAGGCACCGGGGATTTGTTTTTTGGCGCCAATGTCACGCAGGGGGAGCGACCCCGTAGGCAAGGGCCGCTCCCGGGGGGGGGGTGGGGGGGGAGAAATTTATTTTAGGCCATTTCTGCCCCCCCCTGGGGGCAGAAACCTCTAGGCGCCAGGGGAATTTTTTTTTCTTTTTTTTTTCTTTGTTTGTTTTTTTAGAGATGGGGAGCAACCCATCAGGCAAGAGTCGCTCCCCTGGGGGACAAATTGTATTTAGGCCATTTCTGCCCCCCTTGGGGGCAGATTGGCTGATTTTAGGTCAATCTGTCCCCAACCACTAGGCACCGGGGATTTGTTTTTTGGCGCCAATGTCACGCAGGGGGAGCGACCCCGTAGGCAAGGGTCGCTCCCGGGGGGGGTGGGGGAGAAATTTATTTTAGGCCATTTCTGCCCCCCCGGGGGGGGGGGGGGGCAGAAACCTCTAGGCGCCAGGGCAAATTTTTTTGGAGTTTTTTTTTTTTGTTTGTTTGTTTTTTTAGAGATGGGGAGCAACCCATCAGGCAAGGGTCGCTCCCCAGGGGGGGCAAATTGTATTTAGACCATTTCTGCCCCCCTGGGGGCAGATTGGCAGAGTTTAGGTCAATCTTCCCCCAAGGGGGCAGAAACCACTAGGCACCGGGGATTTGTTTTTTGGCGCCAATGTCACGCAGGGGGAGCGACCCCGTAGGCAAGGGTCGCCTCCGGGGGGGGGGGGGGAGGATTTGGGGGGCAAATTTATTTTAGGCCATTTCTGCCCCCCCTGGGGGCAGATCGGCCTATTATTAGGCCGATCTGCCCCCGGGGGGGGGGCAGAAACCTCTGGGCGCCAGGGGATTTATTTTTTTTTTTTCTTTTTTGTTTGTTTGTTTGTTTAGAGATGGGGAGCGACCCATCAGGCAAGGGTCGCTCCCCTGGGGGGCAAATTGTATTTAGGCCATTTCTGCCCCCCTTGGGGGCAGATTGGCAGATTTTAGGTCAATCTGCCCCCAAGGGGGCAGAAACCACTAGGCACCGGGGATTTGTTTTTAGGCGCCAATGTCACGCAGGGGGAGCGACCCCGTAGGCAAGGGTCGCTCCCGGCGGGGGAGGGTGGGGGTTGGGGGGGCAAATTTATTTTAGGGCATTTCTGCCACCCCCCTGGGGCCGGCTGAGCTACAGGCCAAACACCACAGGTAGGCACCTTGCAAAAAACACCTCTGTTTTCTGTGAAAAAATATGTTGTGTCCACGTTGTGTTTTGGGCCATTTCCTTTCTTGGGCGCTAGGCCTACCCACAGAAGTGAGGTACCATTTTTATCGAGAGACTTAGGGGAACGCTGGGTGGAAGGAAATTTGTGGCTCCTCTCAGATTCCAGAACTTTCTGTCACCGAAATGAGAGGAAAAAGTGTTTTTTGGGCCAAATTTTGATGTTTGCAAAGGATTCTGGGTAACATAACCTGGTCAGAGCCCCGCAAGTCACCCCATCTTGGATTCCCCTGGGTTTCTAGTTTTCAAAAATGCACTGGTTTGCTAGGTTTCCTCAGGTGCCGGCTGAGCTACAGGCCAAAATCCACAGGTAGGCACTGCTTTTTATAAAAAAAAATGTGATGTGTCCACGTTGTGTTTTGGGCCCTTTCCTTTCGTGGGCGCTAGTCCTACCCACACAAGTGAGGTATCATTTTTATCGGGAGACTTGGGGAAACGCTGGGTGGAAGGAAATTTGTGGCTCCTCTCAGATTCCAGAACTTTTTGCCACAGAAATGTGAGTAACATGTGTTTTTTTAGCCAAATTTTGAGGTTTGCAAAGGATTCTGGGTAACAGAACCTGGTCCGAGCCCCGCAAGTCACCCCTCCTTAGATTCCCCTAGGTCTCTAGTTTTAAAAAAATGCACAGGTTTGGTAGGTTTCCCTAGGTGGCGGCTGAGCTACAGGCCAAAATCTACAGGTAGTCACTTCGCAAAAAACACCTCTGTTTTCTTCCAAAAATTTGGATGTGTCCACGTTGCGCTTTGGGGTGTTTCCTGTCGCGGGCGCTTTGCCTACCCACACAAGTGAGGTATCATTTTTATCGGGAGACTTGGGGGGAACGCTGGGTGGAAGGAAATTTGTGGCTCCTCTCAGATTCCAGAACTTTCTGCCACAGAAATGTGAGGAACATGTGTTTTTTTTAGCCAAATTTTGAGGTTTGCAAAGGATTCTGGGTAACAGAACCTGGTCCGAGCCCCGCAAGTCACCCCATCTTGGATTCCCCTAGGTCTCTAGTTATCAGAAATGCACAGGTTTGGTAGGTTTCACTAGGTGCCGGCTGAGCTAGAGGCCAAAATCTACAGGTAGGCACTTCGCAAAAAACACCTCTGTTTTCTTCCAAAAATTTGGATGTGTCCACGTTGCGCTTTGGGGCGTTTCCTGTCGCGGGCGCTAGGCCTACCCACACAAGTGAGGTATCATTTTTATCGGGAGACTTGGGGGAACGCTGGGTGGAAGGAAATTTGTGGCTCCTCTCAGATTCCAGAACTTTCTGCCACAGAAATGTGAGGAACATGTGTTTTTTTAGCCACATTTTGAGGTTTGCAAAGGATTCTGGGTAACAGAACCTGGTCCGAGCCCCGCAAGTCACCCCTCCTTGGATTCCCCTAGGTCTCTAGTTTTCAGAAATGCACAGGTTTGGTAGGTTTCCCTAGGTGCCGGCTGAGCTAGAGGCCAAAATCTACAGGTAGACACTTCACAAAAAACACCTCTGTTTTCTTCCAAAAATTTGGATGTGTCCACGTTGCGCTTTGGGGCGTTTCCTGTCGCGGGCGCTAGGCCTACCCACACAAGTGAGGTATCTTTTTTATCGGGAGACTTGGGGGAACATAGATTAGCAAAACAAGTGTTATTGCCCCTTGTCTTTCTCTACATTTTTTCCTTCCAAATATAGGAGAGTGTGTAAAAAAGACATCTATTTGAGAAATGCCCTGTAATTCACATGCTAGTTTGGTCACCCCGGAATTCAGATATGTGCAAATAACCACTGCTCCTCAACACCTTATCTTGTGCCCTTTTTGGAAATACAAAGGTTTTCTTGATAGCAATTTTTTACTCTTTATATTTCAGCAAATGAATTGCTGTATACCCGGTATAGAATGAAAACGCACGTCAGGGTGCAGCTCATTTATTGGCTCTGGGTTCCTTGGGTTCTTGATGAACCTACAAGCCCTATATATCCCCGCAACCAGAGGAGTCCAGCAGACGTAACGGTATATTGCTTTCGATAATCTGACATTGCAGGGAAAAGTTACAGAGTAAAACGTAGAGAAACATTTATGTTTTTTTCACCTCAATTTCAATATTTTTCTTTTTCAGTTGTTATTTTCTGTAGGAAACCCTTGTAGGATCTACACAAATGACCCCTTGCTGAATTCAGAATTTTGTCTACTTTTCAGAAATGTTTAGGTTTCTGGGATCCAGCATTGGTTTCATGCCCATTTCTGTCACTGACTGGAAGGAGGCTGAAAGCACAAAAAATTGCAAAAATGGGGTATGTCCCAGTAAAATGCCACAATTGTGTTGAAAAATTGGGTTTTCTGACTCAAGTCTGCCTGTTCCTGAAAGCTGGGAAGCTGCTGAGTTTAGCACTGCAAACCCTTTGTTGATGCCATTTTCAGGGGAAAAACCACAAGCCTTCTTCTGCAGCCACTTTTTCCAATTTTTTTGAAAAAAACGAAATTTTCACTGTATTTTGGCCAATTTCTTGGCCTCCTTCAAGGGAACCCACAAAGTCTGGGTACCTCTAGAATCCCTAGGATGTTGGAAAAAAAGGACGCAAATTTGGCTTGGTTAGCTTATGTGGACAAAAAGTTATGAGGGCCTAAGCGCGAACTGCCCCAAATAGGCAAAAAAAGGCCTGGCACAGGAGGGGGAAAAGGCCTGGCAGCGAAGGGGTTAACAGACTCCTTTCTGTCACCACCAAACCTATACTCAGACAACACCTAACACAAATACGCCAACAAAACAACTCTCATTCACCCGGCTCTCATCCACTGCACAATTTTAAGTCTTTAAACATAATCCACATCCTCCACTACCACCCCTAACCCTTATATCTCCCACCCTAAAAGGTTGAAAACAAAAAAAACAACATGCCACTCTTCTCAATGTTGCATTCCCATGTTTATTACACAACAAGGCTTCTCTACAAAAACAAATCAGCTCACAAATTCACTTTCAGCCACTGTCTCCACCACCTACACAGGCAAACCCTTCAAAGTGCCTTCTAAGCCTGAGGAATGGGATACAGAAAAACAAACGATTTCTATCCTCATACAGTTAATACCAGCACTAATTACATTTCTGCTATAAGTTCTACAAATACTGCTCAATCTTCTATAAACCAAGTCACACCACCACCAAAACACAATCTCTAAGCTGCCTACTAATAAATGCCTAATCACTCTCTAAAAATAGGCACCACATCTATGACCTACTCACTGACACACAACCTGACTTACTCTTCATAACTGAATCATGGTTAGGAGATGACATGGCCCCAATATTGCAAGAAGCCGTACCTCGAGGCTATCAAACTATCACACAAAATCATATATGCAAAACAAGAGGTGGACTAACTGTTATATTCAAGTAAACAATAAATCTCACCAAACTGACGATTCAATGTAAGGTTGTGAGGACCTCATCACCAGATGCAACCTGATACCAACTTGCTCTTGTAACCTCCTTCTCCTTTACAGACCACCGCCTAGCATTGCAAACACATTTCTAAACACATATCTAGACACAGTTTCAAACCTTGTAACAATACACTCAAACCTATGCATTCTTGGCAACCTAAATATTTGGTTTGATAAACCCAATGTACCCCATCCAAAAAACATAATTATTGGCCTAGTCACAATTAACCTATATCAGATTGTACACAAACCCACACAGCACATACTATATGTCATTTTTGCTACTCCAGAACTAGTTACCTGCACGGTCAGACCACCACTTTCTAGCTCTCCAACATGCACCAATACAAAGCAACACAATTAAGAACCACTTTATATGCAGTCACCTATTGACAGTGGAACAACCTCAATTTTGAAAACTTAGAAGCACAACTAACATCCAAGAAAGATCTAGACACAATAAATTCTGTTCAAAAGCTTTATGAGTGGCTACAGGACGTTTTTGATATCCTAATACCACTAAGAACAACAAAACAGGGCACGAAACAAGCACCTTGGGTAAATACATAACTTAAAGAGATAAAACAGCAAATTAGAAAGCTGCAACGTACCTGGCTCAAAACAACCAGCAATCAAGACAAACGTTACCAATAGAAACATAACAGAAGATACAAGTTAACAATCAAAAAAGTTAAAAAGGTACTTTTCAGACAGAATTCAAAATGCTAAATGTGCAAATAATGGATTTTATAAAATTCTCACAAATTTTGTAAACCTAAATGCACAAAAGGAAATCATCACATTACTCAAGAATTTAGGGACAAACTGGCAAATCCTACACATCCAAAGGAGACACACTGGACTCCTATTTAAAACAAAGGAAAACCACCAGCACCAACCAATTTCCAAAAATCCCTCCCAAGAGAAGGCTAACCCAGCCTCTGCATTCCTTCAAACAAATATCACAAACTATGCAGATGGCACACTAATACTACTTAAGCTGGAAAGCTCCTAACACATTGGAAACTCAAAAATCTTCAGTTGCCTTGGAGATGATGATCAGTAGATGACATGGAATATGGAATCTGATATAGAAAAACATAACTATTGCTATTGTCACATAGCTAATACCAGCACTAACGACACACCTGCTATGAGTTCAACAAATACTGCTAAATCTTCTACAAAACAGTCACACCACCACCAAAACACAGTCTCTAAACTGCCTACTAATAAATGCTTAACCACTCTCCAAAAATAAGCACCACATCTATGACCTACTCACTGACACACAACCTAAACCAGAATGCTTCCAAAACTGAAATACAAACATGTGGAGATTCGAAAAATTATGACCCACTCTGCACTTGGCCTGAAAATCCGAGACCACTTCTTAAAGTATCTAAGGAAGTATGAAAACTTTGGTATTGTCATGGACTCCAGTTTATCAAAGAATACCCGAGGACAAATTAGCAAGATCAAGCTTCCTTCTATGAAAACTCTGCAACACATTTCTCCCCCCCCCCCAACATGGGATTTCCACACAAGGTCCAGGCTATTATCTCTCTTGTAGTGTATAAATGTGATTAAGTCAATGGCCTCATCCATGGATTATCAACTATGAAAAGACTGCAAAAGATTCGGAACTCTGCTGCCAGTCTACTCCTACATGTAAAGTCACAAGCCCACATCTCCCCTACCTAGAGGGCCCTACATTGGTTACTGATTGCCAAAAGCTTGTTTGTGTCACCCACAAAGCAATACATGAATAAAATCACCAAATACATTCAACAAAGGAACCTCTGCCCGTGGATTAGCACAGTGCCTCAAAATCCCACCATACAAAAAAAAACATAGGTGGCACATCCCATCCAAGCAGCCAAACTATGGAACTTACTACCAAAAACATAAGATCCACAGATAACTGTCTTATCTTCAGAGGGCTACTCAAGAGTTGTCTCTTTCCTACATAACCACCGTACTCAAATGCTAATGAACATAATATCCCTGTGTATATAAACATTTTCATTTTGATTACAGGTCTTTATCTAGATATGTCTATTTGTTTCCACAAATATGTTTAATAATTATGTTTTTTTTAAATATATACTCTATAAGAATGCTTAACACATGTGTATATTACTTATCATTTTATATATATATATATATATATATATATATATATATATATATATATATATATTATTCTGTGCTTAACAGGTATATAGGTCACTGCATAGTTTTCAAACACGTTATTTGACTAGATTCTTATGGGTGTCTGTTTTATATATCTATCACAATAGGTAAAATAGTATCATAACTACTTTTTCTACAAGTGCTTCCCTATTTAAATATTGAGGAAAATTTAAAATAAAAAAATATTAGTTCCCAAAATTCACAAATTTGCGTAAATACAGCAACACTTGAAAGTCTGAGTCTATGAAATACTACTTTAAATATTGATATATTCTCTTCCTTATACATGTATACCTCTCTATATACTTATGTATCTATAACTGTATTACTTTACTACTACTGTGGGAATAAAAGGAATAACACCTTTGATTCTGTCTCACTCTATACCTATCTCAATATATTCTCTGCCTCCACTCTCTGACTCATCCCAAACCCCATTCTAGTACTGTGAAATCCAAATGAGCTCTTTCTAGGCTCCTCCCTCCTCTATCACTCATTGGATCACCCCAAACCAACTCTTTTGAAATTATTCCCTTATGTGTCTCTCCTTTGATTCATTCCAAATCTCATTTCACTAGCATGATCTTCTTACTACATTTCTAGAGACTCTTCCCGCCTCCATCTCTCTCCTTTCACTCATCTCAAACCTCATCTTACTACCATGATCTCCCAAACAATACTTTCTAGTCTCTTCCCTCTTCTATCCCTCCCTCCTATTCAATCCAACCAGAAGATACCACTCAAATTAACTCACATTTCCCTATACTAAACCACCACTAATCCTTTTCAGGTTCTGGAGCAGCGTGCTACTCGCCAAAAAGCGCTCAGACATCCCCATCAGGGGTAGTAAGCGCTGGATAAATATTATTATAATCACAATCTCAAAACGTATATCTGTATTTATGTGGAATTTTTAAGTGCATACCTTACTGATAAGCAAGGTAAAGGCATGTTGGCTTAAGTGTGTGTGTGTTTTTCTGTCACTTGTTAGTTTTTAGTCTGGTATTATTCTTTGCTGCAGGTGTGCCGATTAAACCTACTCTCGAAACCAAAAGGGGTGTCCAACGCTAATGAAGGAGGCTGTAACCATGTCTGGTTTTTGTAACATCCATTTAAGATACAGTGTTACTGAAAGTAGCATTACGGGGCCAAAGACCCAGAGACAATGCCACACAATGGGACTCGATGCTGGAAAACCTAAAGACAATAGATGCCCAGCGCTGAGAAGGACAATTCAACGTCGGACTCGGACCCCGAACAGACAGCTAGAACTACCACATAGAATAACTTGGAACAGAGCACTACTTCATGATTTTAGAGATTTGTCATAATAAGATCCTTATGTGATGTACTAAGTGCACGAGGGGGGGAGGGCGGGGTTGTGTAGTTGGGGATTATTTTAGTAACTTCTATGATTCATGTTAACACCTTTATAAAAGCAATAAAAGATATATTAAAAAAAAAATCAATTTAAGATACATTTACATCCATTAATCTACGTTATGTAGTCACCTTTTGCCTGTGTCAGGCCCTTCTGTTCCGGGGATGAACAACCCTGCTCAAATAAACAGTCTGGGTGCAATGGGGAAATCGGGAACACTCGGTATGTTCCGTCCATCGTGATTAGTTAGAACGTAAGCTTACCAGGAAAAAACAAAACTCAGAGGCCATGTCATTTTGTAACAGCACTTTTGTTTTCCGCTGCTGCTCATCTTCATTTAGTTTGTAAAATGTTCCCTCTATAATACAATATGCTGGTTATTTATATAGTACTAAATGTCAAAGCTATTTACTGAGCATCTGGTGTAAAGGAAGCCCCGGGCTGGAAGAAAATTGCCATCCAAATGTTGATAACTTAGTTCCAGAGTGGCTGCGAGATAACTCTCACAATTATCTACAAAGATACCGCGCTATCATTTCAGTCCCTTACCGCATCCCTAAAATCCTTAAATGCACTTTCATAAAATCATGGTCACTGGAATTATGTATCTTGGGGAGCAAATTATGCGTTACACTTTACAAGATTATGGGACAACAAAATGCAAATTATGCAACATTAAACTGTGCAGCCTTTTTTTAGCTAATTTGTCGTTTTAATTTACGTTAATTCAAAGGGAAATAAAATGCTTTGCAAAATACAAACGTTTGTTAGAAATGAATAGAAAACTCTCCCAAATCCTATTCAATATATTTTTCACCAACACATATTGATTTGGTCTCGGATGGAAGCACTGGAACACCATTTTCTTACATTGCCTCATAAGTTTCAAAGTAAAATAGTTTGTGTAAAACATACAATATTGCAGGTCTTAGTGCACACTCTTCATGTGATAACTGTCAGGCCTCCTTTATTTTAAGTATCTCGGTAATGTTCCAGAAACAGTCTTGGGTTTTAGTTAAACTCTGTCTAGAATTATGGCCTTTAGAACAACTTATAGCTACTACAAAACAACCGGAAGAACATTTTACATAAATACATATGGATGTGTATTCCTTTCAGGCGCTGTAACCAGCAATATATTTGAAATTTTTCTATGTACCCTCTTGAAATGATTGCTCTGTTTAGCACAGTGTGTGTTATGGTGACATGAAGTCGCACAAACAATGAAGCTAACATTTTCATAAATAAGAAATTATGTACACCCCCAATTGAACTACAGTTAAGCACCCCACGGTTTATCAGAAAGCTCTTTAATATGCTGTTACAAACTAAGAGCTCCATTCTGACTCTGCTTAGACTTACAAGGGTTGCTATACACTGCTGGCAGGTGGCACTGGAGAAAACTAAGTCACATTCACTAAGCCCCCGCAATTCTGCTTAAGGGCTTCCCAAAACAGTAGGTTACTTGTCTGGCAAAAGATTTAGCGCAATGGGATGAAGCTGGTATATATACAGTAGGGGAAATGTTTAATAAGGGGCAACTATTTTTCTTCGCCACCCCTGTAGATTATTTCGGAATATGTGTGGGGCAATTCTTAGATTATAAAGAGTTCATGAAGACAATATTACACTACTGGCGGCTGTGAGATTACAACAGACACCACCTGGAGAATACACACAGATAAGCCATACGATAAGTAGTGGCAGAAACGTATACGGATATATAAAACACCTCTGGGAGCCACCAGGGAACTCGACACAATTTAGATCAGTCCGCAAGGAGAACCTCTTGATTCCGCTCAATGACAAACAATGGGAAAAGATGAAAGCTTATACCCATGTGGTGTCCAGAAATGCAAGCATATACAATATGATATACCACTTAGGGCATACCTTTCACATCAGATGGTATGTAGATTATACAGTGCAGCTATGCTACCTTAGCTGCCCAAGCTGAGGAATGGAGGAAGCTGTATTTTGGCCTGTGCTTTGGCAGTATCCGGATATTGCTAATTATACACTAAGGAGCAAAGGGCACTTCAAAATAATGGGGATGCGCTGCTTGCCGTTGGGACCCTGCAATAATACAAGTAATTAGGCAAAGGTACATGAGGCATGGCAAAGGTACATGAGACATGTCATATCCTATGCTCTTAATCAGAGCAACAAGGATTGAATATATTCAGGGCAGAAAAAGGGGTAAATTACTGTTTGGTTACTGGTTTTGCTTTGTGCCTGTGTCCTATATTATGCGGATAACATAATAGTAGTTAACCACATTAGCAAGGGATTGTTTGAAAAAACAACATCCTGCAATAGCATGAGCCCTCACTAATCTATTAATTGAGATCAATAATATTGGGAAAATGTTATTCCCCATTAATGCAACCCGCATACCTCAACAGAACAAAAAATGATAGGTGTAGTTGCATGCGAGTATGAATGATGGAACTCCTAAACCATTAACCTAGAACTCTATTTTTAAGAGTTTATATTGTAACCCTTAATACTCAGGAGTTCCCCGACATCCCAAAGATTTGGATGAGGTGGGCTCACTCACGTAATGTGACATGTTTCATCACTGGCCACCATGTCCCACCCTGGTAAGATAATGCTATCAAGGTGGACTCAACCTCTAGTGGGGCTATCTTGAGGGAGTTCTTAGATATGATCTAACTGGACAAGGAGCTCAGGTCCAGATATTATTTAAAACTATCTCAGAATAAACCACAAAGTGTCCTTTTTATTAGAATGATATCCTCGTTATGATTTAAAACACCATAAAAGTATTAAGAAGAGGTTCTAAAGGGTATTATGCCCACATTATACCCCTGTGTATTGCCTGACATGTTTCTGCCCATGTGCTGTTAACCTAAAGAGATCTTGGTCATTCTTCAGGGCTTAAATCTAGAATCTTAACCCAAAGTATTATTTCAAGAAGGTGATATAAATGAATACAAGTGGTGGGCCTACCTTACTTATTTTGCTAGTTTATGGTAAAGCACCCCTGGCAAATAAAAAGTAAAACAGAAAATAGGAAGGGTGAAGAGCTTAATTACAAACATATTAGTGGCAAAGATATCGGGCAAAATTAGATAGTCTCCTTTGGGAGGCACATTACTTTGTCAGGTAAGTGATGGCACACGTGATAAAAAGACACTTAAACATGCGAGGCAGAAGCAACAAAAGACACACGTGAGTAAAACAAACTTACACATCAACAGGCCTATGTTTAATGACCTACTTGCCTCCATTGTCTGTTCGGAGGGGCGTCTTCTATAGTTACACTCTGAACACAAGGTCAAAGTGTAAATTAAAAAATGCTCGTATGCACTACATTAAAGATAAAACCTTGATCTAATGCAGCTCATGTTATTCTTGCTATATTATTATTGGTGCCGAAGATTTTAATGCCGCCACGCGACCCTGCGTAGCCTCCCTCCTTGATTCTCCTACAGTCACACTCGGGGCACGGGGTCAGCTCATAAATTAGTAAAAGTCTTGTATGAGCGTTATTCAGGTTAACTGTTTGATATCGTAGCCATGCAGCCCATTAGATTCTGACTCCATTACTCTTGTTTCCCAAGATTAATTAGTGCCTCTACGTTATTCCGTGCGCCCTCCCCCACCCCTCCCGATTTCCCATTTAATGGTACTCCTAGTTGTTGGGTGGATGGATATATGTACTGAATTTAACTAGTGGAAGTATCACGATTAGGGGGCTGAAAGACAAGCACGTGGAATACTTACATTGGCGAAATCACATAGTTTTCCTTCGGGAAACTACATAAAAAAAGATGAAAATGAACAAAATAGAAAGTATTCTAACACAAATTTGTTTTTTTTATACAAGAAAAACTACAGTTGTAGTTTTTGTTGCCCACTAACAAGGGTGAGCTGATAATGTTCCGGGGTACCAGTGCTATTACCATAACTCGGATGATAAATCTCTTGAGATCTAAAGAAGATACACATTTCATCTTTTTTTAACAAAAACCTTTTTTGTTTACAGTTTGCATCATACAGTAATTACGAATTGTGAATAGCATTTAATATTCAGCATCAATCCCTCAAGGGGGCTTACACAAGTGACACAGCTGTTCATCTATTTACCTTCTGGCGCTTTTACGGCCGCTCAGATTTCACTACAAGGTAGTTAAATGATAGTCCTTCTTGGATCTTGCCCATGGTATTCCCTTCACCTTCAAACCCCCCTGTAGTCCCTCCAGGCCTCCCATATTTTGTCCCACTTCTTTGGGCACCCCCTACTCCAATATATCACCTCCTCTGCTCGTTGGCAACACACAAGGTCTATTTCCCAATCATCTACTCTGAGGGAGGGGGGAGAGGAGAGGAGAGGGGGGCTGATTTGCCCGATGATCTTGCAATGTTACGTTTGTCCACTCCTGCTGCCAACATTATTCAGAGTTTCTGATATTTCTGCTCTATATCATTTCCCGTAATGGCGAGGAGGAGTTATTTTGCCTACTTGGGAACTGTCTGTGAAATTACTTTAGTCATTACCCCTGTGATTTGTTTCCAGTACTGCTGAATTCCAGGGCATTCCCAGATAATACGGTAGAATGCGCCTTCTTGATTGCATTCCCTTAGACAGAGTGGTGTCGTCGCTATACCCATTTTGTGTAGTGCTGTTCTAGAGTAATAGCATCTATGTAGTATCCTAAACTGGACTAACCAGAATCTGGTTCTGATTGCTATTACTCTGGGGCTTTGCATAGCTTCTGTCCAATCGTCGTCTAAGTCTCCTAATTCATTAGTCCACAACTCTCTGAGGGATGCCAGGGGATCTGGGGTGTTGTTTATTATTTTCCTATAAATCAAAGACATTTATTTTTCGAGTAGGGGATCAGTAAGGAGTCTGTCTTCTAGGGGAGACACCTCTGGGAGTTACTCTCCTTCTGGGATATGTCCACTTATGGTGTGTTTAAGCTGTAGATTATCTATATTGTTTAGTATCTGCCAAGAAATATTCCACGCGTGGATCTACAAATTTTATGATTTCTCCCAGTCTCCATAAATCCCCCAGGTGTTCAATTCTTATTAGTGCCCATTTCCAGAAGCCCTGTAGGGCTCTAACCTCTAGTAGCTGGTCGCTATACCACAGTGGAGTCAAGGTGGTTAATTTGCTCCCCCAACCCAGGTTAGTGGTAGCCTCTCTCTAGGCTCTAACTATCATCCACGTGGGGGTCAGCAGACTTTTCTCCCTCTGGGTATTATAGAGGATAGCTTAATGATCCCTTCTGCCCATTACCTCCTTGTCCATTCTTTAAGCTGGGTCTGCCTGTTCTGCAAAGACCCAATCATTGATTACTATTAGTTGCATTGCCCAGTAATATTTACAGATGTCTCGAACTGCTAGAACTCCATCATAAACTCCCCTCTGTAATCTGTTCAATGTTATCCTCGGAGAATTAACATCCCAGAGGAGAAGTCAGACTTCCTGGTCTATTTTTTTGAATGTATCAGGTGGGATTTGATATGGCGCGTTCTTCAGGGTGTATAACAGGTGTGAAAGGGCCATCATCTTGTATAGCGACGTCCTTCCCATCAGTGATATAGGGAGTTTCCTCCAGTGGACACGTCGTTACTCAACCTGGTGATCTGAGAACGTATGTTCCCATTAATAAATTCTCGGGAGTCCTATGTCACATATATGCCAAAGTATTTACCTCTGTCGTGCTTCACCAGCACGGTACAGTCTGGGGATTTGGCCCAGCAAGGGGTATGTCACCAATTTGTACCATTTTATTTGGTTGCCTGAATAGCTGCCAAACGTTTTAAAGGTCAGGGGCACTCTATCAATGGATAGTTGTGGTTTTGCAAGACAGAGCAGGATGTCAACCGCATGTAGTGATATGCATTCTTCCCAACTGTCCCAAATTCTGAGTCCCAATATCAAGCGGTCCTGGCGTATCCATGCTCCAAGAGGTTCCAAGGCCAGCACAAAGGTCACTGGAGAGACCAGGCATCCCTTTCATGTCCAATTATGAAGAGAAAATGTGCAGGACATAACCCCATTGACTCTAACCCTCGCCAGCAATGCTTGATAGAGGAGACACACCAAACAACAGAATTGGGGACAAAACCAAACTTAGCCAAGTTCCATTCTATACTATTGAATGCTGTTTTTGCATCGAGGGACATCAGTGCTGCCTGGCCTATAGCGATTTTCCCCAGTCATGCCATGTAAGCTCCATAGATTAAGGAGGGTGCTCCTATGAGGTATAAAGTCGGACTGGTTTGGGTGTATCAGTGTGGGAATGACCCCAGTTAATCTGGTTGCTAATACCTTAGCAAGGATCTTTGTCTTTATATTGAGCAGGAAGATGGGTCTATACGTGCTACAATCCATTGGGGGTTTCCCATCTTTATGAATCACTGTTATAGTAGCTAGACTTTGGTTGGAAGGGAGACAGCCATCTTCCTGTGCCCTAAGAAGCATGTCCAACTTGGGTTTTGCGATCCCCAAACCCAATATTTTATAAAACTCCACACTTGAGCAGTTAGGTCCTGGCCCCTTTCCATATTGTAAACCCAGATTGCACTGGCTAATTCGTCTTCCATGAAAGCAGTGTCTAAAGCCTCTCGGTCTCCCTGAGCCAAAGTCGGCAGTGTTATGTCTTTTAGGAGGTCAGCGCAGTCTTTGTCCTTTTTAAGTGTACCCGAGGTATAAGTCTCTTCATAGTAGGATGCAACTGCTTCTGCTATTTCTGCGTTGGCCAGGTGTCCCTATGGAAACATGTGTCTATCCTAGGGATGGTTGTATAGTCTCTAATAGGTCCCTGGAGTCGAACCCCTTCTGGGGAGTGGCCTGATATGCCTCTAGGATAATGTTGTGCCCCTTTGAATCGTCCAGCTGTCAAGTGGTGTGTAAATATATGGTCTAAGTGGGAGAAGCTCCTATGTATGGCTAATTAGTAAGTATGTTGTTGTCTACCTGGGTTGTGCTCCCTCCAGAGGTCGGCCATCCCCAGTGCCACTGCAAAGGACTGTAAGTGGTTGTGTCCCTCATTGGGTTGCCGTACTCAATCTATTGATTCCTAAGTCCATCACGTCATTCAGGTCTCCTCCCAATATTAGTATCCTGGCTGGAAAGGCTAGCAGGAGTTCTCCAACCTCTGGGAGGTTCGTGTGGTGAAGTCTTGGGGAGACATAAATAGAACAGAGGTTTAGTACTTGACCCTCCCATAGTCCCAAGATTGCTACATATCTGCCATATGTATCGTGCCAGACATGTTGGATCAGAAATGGTACTGTTTTCTTGATTAATATCCCTACCCCTATAGGCACTGGTATATCCGGCATGTACCACTAGCTTATACCCAAAGCGATCCAAGGCCCTATATTGTGTACCCTGGAGATGTGTCTCCTGAATCAGGACCAGGTCTGAGATTTGCCTTTGTAGACATTGGAGTACTAACATCCTTTTAATCTTTTTCCCCAGCCCATTAACATTCTATGACCAAAAGTGTAGATCCCTTTCCTGTGTACACGTCATTAGGTCAGGGTGTTGAGTAGATATGTTGTATGCCTGTGTAAGTCATTGCCAGCGTAAAAGTAGCTATAGAGGCTATCGCCTTGTCCCACAAAGCTTCTAATATTTGGGTCAATTTTGAGTTGTTAATGTGCAATAATTCTACAGGTTTCAAACATTTGAACTATTCCCCTCAACTCCCCTCTCCCAGCTACCCTGCATTGTGAGCCTATAACGTCCACCTCCCCAACTTGCAGAGTGCCTATTGCCTATTAAGTAACATCAACTTATGTGGGTGGGCTATTCAGCCCCTTCTAATCACTAGTCGATGTGCGACCCAGTATCCCAATTCAAACATCTCATGCGTGAGACCAATGACCAATACATTAACACAATCAAACCCTTGGATGTTTCAACCTCGTTCCATCGATGGTTCTCTAGGCTTCCAGTTTTTAACAGCCGCCCGAACCTTTGAGTTTCCAATTTCTCAGTCTCTGTGGTTCTCGGGTTTTTGTTTGGCGCAATCGGGTTTTGGGTGGGGGAGTACGGAAGGAGACCTTGCTCAGTGTAGGGTGGATTTCACAGAACTTGATCTTTGTGTGGTGCACCTGGTTTTGGAGGAGGGCCCAGTGCCCTGTGTGCCCTCTCAAGCACACTCTTGGGTCAAAGCGTGTTTGTTATTAAGTCCTCCAGAAAGTGTTCCACACTTCGTCCCTCCGACTCCTCTTGGACCCCTATCACCTTAATGTTGTTCCTGCGGGATTGACCTTCCTGATCCTCGAGTCTGGCCACCATAGTTGCATTCTGTTTCATCAGCGCATAGACGTGATCTTCTAGTCTCTTGGTGGTGGACTGCAAGCCAGTGATTTGAGACTGAAGTCCAATTGGAGGAGGTTCAATTCTGTTGTGACTGCATCTAACTTTGGTTCAACCGAGCTATGCATGGCTTGGATCTTGGTCATGATCTCATACAATGAAAGTTCATCTGCCGGTTGGTCAGTTCTCCTCTCAAGTGCCTCTGCTGTACCTGGTGCTCCTCCCTGGGTCATCACTGTCACCGTATATTTGTCCAGGTTGTTTGTTTGTGATGGTTTAGGGCCTCAGTTTTTTACCATATCTTAGGCGTGGTAGTCCCCACCTCTCTTTGTGTCTCGCAATCCTTCCACACCTGGTCTGGTCCAGGCGGTACAATGCTGTGAAACACAGGGGGCCTCAGTATACGCATGGTGTCCCCAATTACATGATTAATGGTCTATGCTCAAAGGGCCCTGGTAACTTGCAGGCCAATAGGGAAGAAATATGATGGTGACAGCACTGTCAGCCTTATGGTACCCATCAGGTCTCAGTTTGGGGAAAGGAGACTGTCATAGGCCGGCCTTTCGGTCTTGTAGCACCTCCCACAAGTGGCCTATGTAGTCAGAATGTTGGTGGCTCTCCCCTGCTATTGTGGGGCCTAGTATCCCCATTTTCTGTATCCTCAGTCTTTCGCCAGTTCTGTGGGGCCCCGTCGCTATATCATAACTGCACGTGTCAATATGTTTTATATACACCCCTGGCTAACTCACATTACTCTCAGGGGCCTGCTTGCGATCAGCAATAATGAGGGGGGAGACAGGCAAGGACTAATTTAAAAGCCCACCGTCTATTGGCCCCTTCTCATATGATGGTGTCTATGCAGTCGGTCTTTGGGGGTAAGGTGGGCTTTATCATGTTGCACCTGATTAAACCTGTGGGGATACTTCTGACTGATTGGGTCCAGTGCACTTCTCACTGCTGGGTCTGCTGCATCTGTGGACATCTACTTCACAGGGCACTGCTCTGGATGCATGCACCTGGATGGCAGTCGCTGCCTTGTTTCGGTCGTGCCCCTCCCAGTCCAGGCAACGTCTCGTTGTCTCCCAGTGTTAGGAGGCATTCATAGGTTGTGGCGCTCAAAGCCGCCCTCACTCTTCTTGGCGCCAGTCACCTTTACAATCTCCTCCCCCTTCTTAAGTTCTCTGTACTTGCTGGAGTTTTCTGATGGGTCAGTCGCTCTCATTTGACGGCTGGAGGCAATTGGCTCCAGCGGCCTATTTCAGCAGGCCACACTGCACCAATAGACTCACCACCATTAAAGGGGTTTCCAAATGTGGCTCATCGCTCTGTAGAGTCATGGCTGAATAGGGTTTATTGTGGATCAATTTCTGTGTGGTACGGTCATATCTGGAAGGGATGATGAGGGATTTGTGCCCAAGTGGTTAATGAGCTAGATTAGGTTGCGACCATCCTGGTCGGCAGGTAGCCACGTCCCCCCAATATTTCATATCTTTAACAAACATTTGGACTATATGACAATATTATGCAATTATATTACATATATGCAACAACAATACATCCATTACAGAAAATCTCATTGCAGATAATCACCCATAATGAAAGGCAATTAAAAAGAAAGGTCCTGGTGAGTCACTACAACACTCCCTTCAACAATAATTTTTATTAGAATTGATGCCAATTAATAATTTTGTTATTTTTTTTATTTCTAGGTTGTGTTTAAGGCAACGTAAATAATTACTGTTTTGGGCTGGGTTTGGAATTGAGTCTAGGATTTGGAATTGATTAAGGGTTAATAAGGGTTTGTGTTAGATTTAGGGATAAGGTGAATGTCACAACTGATATAAGTTAAAGCTGATTAGGGTTAGTGTAAAGGTTACAGTATGGGATAGTTTTAGGTTCCGGCAAGGATTACAGTTAAGTTTAAAGTTATGTTGAGTCTTGTATTTATGGTAGAAAGTTACAACAGTTAGTATAAGGCACTAGGGTAACTTTAGAATTAGTCTGAGTGGAGGTGAGAATTACGGTTGCAAAGGAACATTTACATGTACAGGGAAAAGAGTATTGTTATACCAGTTGCCTACTTAAATACAGGTGTGGGAGGTTCATTGGAAGAAGTCATTCTATACAATAATTTGTTGTAGTAGAATTATTTTTTTAACATGGATTCCTTTATCACACTTAAAGAAACACTTTCCAAATAAGGTGTGAATGTTATTTTTACATTATGCCAAATGCGTTCATTGACAATATACCACCAGTATACAGTGTAACTACATTCTAAACAGGATGAAAAACAACAACTTGTAAGATGACCTTGCTGCTTGTAGTCATACTGGCCAAGTATAACTATTATTTTATTTTCAAGGTCAGCACAACAAGCAATGTGTTTCTCGTGTGAGGTTCAATAAACAAAAACAATCTTATGTGCAGAGCCGCTAAAGAAAATATCAAAAGACAAAATACTGGGAACAAAAAGATTTAATTAGCTTTTGTCTGGAAGTGTTTTAGATCTGTTTTGAAGGACAGCAAAGTGCTTTATCTCTCTATAATAAATAGAGAGTTCCAGATGCCCCGGCCAACAACAGCAATCTTCTTGTTGCATTTCCATAGGAACTTGACAGACATGTAGAAGGCTTAAACTGGTGGGCTGAAGATCATAAGAAGCAACTAGGGGGCGTGGTCTGGCCACGAGACAAAATGGCCACCTGAGACCTGTGCTTCGTGGGACGGCAGGCCTCCGGCCGGGGGTATTGAGCAGGCACCGATTACTCCGCTTCAACCACCAGAGGGGTGCTGAAGGTCACTGCCGCTGGGGGTGCCATCGACCGGGCGTGAGGTGAGCCCGGTCTCTCCTGTGTGGGGCACGAGTGGAGTGGCGGCCCGTGATCTTGCGACGAGCTACGGCCTTGCGTGATCCTGCGGCCCAGCACAAAGCAGAGTGAGAGATGGGAGTGGCCCCGGGTGCCTCGGGGAGGAGCGTGAGTTGCAGTGCGAGATTCGCCAGAGAGGTATCAGCATAGCTCGCGGCTCCGCGCGCCTCCGTGCGCCCGCATTCCATTCAATTCCTCTCTACTTTACCTCTCCCTCCCCTTGGAGAGTGCTGCACCGGGGACGAGGGATTTACGAGCCATTGGTCCGGTGCACCCACCATAAAGGAGTATGGGGGGGGCAGTGACCTGCCCCCCCATGCACCGCCTCCCACCCCCCTCCTCCTATGCTGCCTACTGGGGTTGTAATAACGGCGCACTAAGGGCGCAGTAACTTTACAGCAATGGACCGGCGCTGCCAGATCCTGATCAGCGGCTACGAAGGGGTTCATGGCCCGGAGGCAGCAGGATTTGCGGAAAGGGACAAGATCCTCAGTGGAGCAGAGCACTGCGGGACTGTGAGGCAGGTCTGCGGGCCGAGTGGAATGAGCGCTCCCTCACGAAACGTGCAGGTGGAGCAAGAAGAACCTACCGAGTCCACCGAGGGGGGTGGGGTGGTGCAGGGGTGGGGGGGGGGGAAGGATCTGCGACACTGAGCAACCGTGACACTGTGCACTACGGTGGGTGCTCGACCGTATTGACCCTGGCCCCCAGGCTGGAGGGCCCACAGGCTGGGAGTGGCTACCCCGACATTGGACCAACTGAGGCCTCCTTGTACTAACGTTCTCCCTCTTAATGGATCCTGAGCTACTGGGACCTGCACCCGCCATTCCTCTACTGTCTTTTGATCCTTGACTACTGGCATTGCAGCGGTTACTTACCGGCCCCCGCCGGGTACTGGACACAGAGCGGGGGCGACGGGTGCCTCCTCCCCCCCTTCTCCTCCCGCGCCACTCACTTGCCCACACCCGGCTATTGCATCGCTAGCCGGCACTCAGCAGGAACCCCCCCCCCCCTACAGTTTACCGGCTCATACTCATATCAGGGAGTCTGCGATGCTTGGTGGCAGGACATTAGGCAAGCAATCAGGTAAACTATCCCGGCAATTGCTCTTCTCGGAAGCTCTATAAAATTCGAGAGCATCGTCCCCCGCCTTGGAGGTGCATACACTCACTCCACCCAGTATCATGGCAGACCCAGCGCAGGGAGCAACTATGGACCGCATTCTACAAGAGATCTCGGCGGTGGGCCGCAAGCTGGAGGAGATGGACAATGCCATGGCCTCGCTGACAGCGGAGATGAAATCCATGCGTTTGGATATTGCAGGCTTTCATTTGTGAGTACTGGGACTGGAGCAGCGAGTATCAACGGTGGAGACGCATATCACCTCCTTCGCAGACAGAGATCAGGAACTTCTATATCTTCGAAGTAGGCTGATCGACCTGGAGGATAGGAGCCGTAGAGACAACGTCCGCTTTCTTGGATTCCCGGAGACCATTGAAGGTACGGACATTCACTCCTACCTGCGAGAGACCCTACCCAAGCTAACAGGCCGAACTTTCAACCCTCACCTGCAATTTCAAAGAGTAAACAGGCTTGGTCCAAAAGGCGAGAAGACGCCAATCGCCGCCCCCCCCATCATAGCATGCGTTTTGCGACACATGCAGACCTGCCAACTCCTAGAAGCGGCCCGGGCACACGGCCCATTTCGGATGGATGGACTAGAGATCAGGCTGATGGCTGATTTCTCCGAAGAGACCAGTTAGAGCAGGAGGGCGTTCTTGGCCCTTTGACCCCGTTTATGCCAGCTGGAAGTGAAATAAAGTCTGTTCGAACCAGCAAGAATGTGGATCACTAAAAATGGGGTGTCCAAGGACTTCAATGACCCGAAGGCCTGCAAGCTTTTCTGGAAGGGCTCCAGACCCAGTCCATGGATATAGAGCCTCTGGTCCGGACCCAAGACTTGTCGGGGACGACTCAGGGAGACAACCCCCTGAATTCCTCCCTCTGAGAAGTGGGATGGACCACTGAGGACTCCCAACCCAGGGGGAGAGACTTAGAGAGGCTCACGAAGAGCCACAACGACATGGGTCAAGTACTGCAGGCAGTGGTGATGCACACGCAGACCACAGACAGGGACAAGTCTTGCTCCCCCATGAAGCCCACTGTGACCCACACCTGATAACGCAGCTGCACGGCATCCCAAGGGAGGTGCAACGGCGAAGAATGCCGTGTTCTGTGAGAGCCGCAGTGGTCCTTCCACTGAGACGACGGAAGGATGAGTACCTGCCTCTATCATAATGTTGCTGACATTTCGTTTTACAGCTGAACTGTATTTTAACAGATCCTACGACAAACTTAGTCTGTTGCCCAGCTCTCATTTGGCCTGCTTGAGTCTATTATATAACTTGCCTATCGTCCTTCAGATTTTATACGTTTGTAGTACATTCCAAGTTTGATTGTTTCCAATTGATTGCTGTTTGCGGTTTTAAGTTTTCAATGTCCAGTTGCTCAAAGGTTCACGGATCACTCTCTACCCTCTCCCCCACTCGCCCTATCCCCTTCCTTGCTTATCGCCCCCATCCCCTGCACTCGTATGCACCCCCCTCCTCAAGCCAACCCTTATGCTGTCAGAGTTATCCACACATGGATACACTATCTTGCACCCATCATTTGTGACATCTGGGGATTACTGCATCAGGAGACACGGGGTCCTCACCGGACGAGCTGATAAATTTTCCCTCCTCCCCCCCCTCCCTTTCCCGTCCCCTTCTCCCACCCCTCCTCACCATGCGGATATCTTGCGCCTGCGTCATTTGCGTGGTTTGACAATACCATCGTACTCATGGCCTGGTTACACCCTTGGTGCACTCTGCGAAGGTCCCTTCCCCCCACCTCCTCCTTGTCCCCCCCCCACGGTGTGGCGCCGTACCGGCTTCTGCTGCATGCTCATGTGCCACCCCTCCAGTGCCTATATCATGACAGGGACAATGGGTTGGTGGGGCTGGGATGTCTTGTGTGCCTCCCCCCCACGTTCCACCCCCCCGGCCGGGGGGCCCGCTGGTCGGGTGTTTGAGATTTATAGGCTTAGGGTTAGACCCACAGACTACAGATCGGGATCGGCGGGACTTCTCTGTTCCGCCCTCTTCTCTTCTCCTCTTCCCTCCTCTGTCTCTTGCTCCTCTTTTTCTCTCTTCCGGTCTCTTTCTCTCCCCTCCTCTGCTCTTGAGGGTAGTATTGAGCTCTTTCTCCTCTTTTGGCCCATTCCTCGTGTCTCTACCTTTCTCTCTTCCTCATCTCCCTTCTCCATCTCCCCTCTTCTCTTCCTGTCCTTCTTTCTCTTTATTCCTTACCCTTCTTCTCCCTTCTCCTCGTGTCCTCTCCGTTTTTCCCCTTTCCCTGCTCCGATCCGCCTCCCTCACTCACCCCCCTCTCCATCCCTCTCTTCCCTCCCCCTCTATTGCCCTCTCCACTGCCAGAGACAGACTCTTTCTCCAGGTCCTTGAACTTGCTTTCTGTCCTTTCAAGCCCCCCTCCTCTAAAAAACCCCTCACCCCTTCCCATCTGGACTCCCTAGCCCCTATCTCTAGGTTCCACGATGGATGGCTCCCCTTCAGCCCCCCCTACTCCACTGCGGATCATATCCTGGAACGTAAATGGCCTTACCCATTTCATAAAACGGAAAAAGGTGCTCTCCTACCTTAACTCCAAACGGGCTGATATAGCCCTACTCCAGGAGACACACCTTGACAGGGATGAGTCCGGTAAGCTACACAGGGACTGGGTGGGAATGACATTATTTAGCTGCAGCCCTACCCCACAAGAATCAGGAGGTAGTGCCCCCCAGAAATGTGGTGTTGCATTGCTGTTGCGGAAAACCATCGCCCTCACTGTCATTAAAACATGGATTGACCTAGAGGGGCGATATGTGTTCACTAAGTTGAAGATGGGGGATTCCTCCCCGTGCGTGGGCTCCGTTTATGCACCAATCTGTTCAAAACGACTGTTCTTTCCAAAAATCAACCGTCTCCTGACTGAAATAAGGGTGACTCGTTATGTAATTGGGGGAAACTGGAATCTGGCTAGAAACGCAGTACTAGATAGGACAGGGCCCCTGGATATCAGCAATAACGCTGACAGGGTCCTACAGTCCGATATAATGCTGGACAATGGCTTGGTGGATCACTGGAGGCTGACACATCCCGTCGACAGAGTATACCTTTTTGTTACCGGTGCACGGCACTCAATCCCGTCTAGATTATTTCCTCATGTCACATAACTTAGTGGCCCATGTCCAGGATGCTTGAATACTTGAATGTGGTCTTTCGGACCACTCCCCAATCCACGTCACTGCCCAGGTGGGCCTGGTGTCTCCGGGTCGCAAACCTTGGAGATTTGCCGTACATCGCTACCTTTCTCCACAGGTTAAGACACAGTTGAGATCCCATGCGTCCACCTTCGTTCAAGAAAACCTAGGCACTGTCGACTCCAAGAGGAACGTATGGGCAGCGGCCAAAGCAACCATTTGTGGGCAATTGATGAGGGATGCGGCATTAGCGAATAGAGAGAGAAAAGCGTGGCAAGTGGCGCTGGAAACTGACGTTCGGCGTCTCATGCGGCAATATACAAACCACCCCTCCCTTCACGCGCGTAGATGTCTGGAACGTGCCCGCATGGCCCTCAACGAGCTGTACTACTCCCAGGCTGAATACGCCCTGCAACGCCTGCAAGGGAGGGACTATGTGCAGGGTGAGAAAGCCGGACAATTGCTGGCAGCTCAGCTTCGTCAGAGAACAGCCATTCTCGCTATACCAACCCTCCGTGCTCATACAGGAGACGTGCTTACGCACCCACAAGAGATAGTCAACGAATTTGCGTCCTTCTACCGGCATCTCTACACGCCGGAGGCGACATCCAGCCCTGCCCAAATTGAGGCCTTTCTTGCCAACATTGACTTACCCTCTCTTTCCAATGAAGGTCGCAACCTTCTGGATGGAGAAATCAGTAGGCTGGAAATTGAGAAAGTCATCTCTGACCTCCCCTACCACAAATCACCCGGGGAGGATGGATTCCCCACAGAATTCTATAAATGGGCAGGGGAGGAGGTGATTGATGTCCTGCATGGGGCTCTGGGCGAAGCGTGCCAGACAGAGGACCTGGGTGCTATCTTCAACAATGCCACAATAGCGATCATTCTGAAACCGGGAAGGGACGCCCTACTTTGTAGCAGCTACCGGCCCATATCTCTCCTGAACGGCGATATCAAAATACTAGCTAGTGTTTTAGCAAACCGCTTACGCAAAGTCATACCATCCTAAATCCCCAACACTCAAGTCGGGTTTGTACCGGGTCGCACCTCCAGAAACCACATGCGCACTCTGTGTCACGCTCTATAGGCGTCTAGGGACATGCCAGAGGCCGCACTGGCTCTGTCTCTGGATGCCGAGAAGGCGTTCGATCGCATAGAGTGGCCCTATCTATTCACAACACTGGCGAAGTTTGGTCTGGGTGATCGTTTTTTTCTCTGGTACGACTGCTCTATGATCACCCCACAGCACAGGTTAACTGCGGAGGTTTCCTTTCGGATCCTTTCCCCATCCGCAGAGGGACGTGACAGGGCTGTCCCCTCTCACCCCTTTTTTTTCTGTTGGCAATGGAACGACTGGCAGCTGCCATCCGCTCCTCCCCCTCGATAAAGGGCCTCCCTCTGCCGAATGGCGCCTCCAAAATATACTTGTATGCCGACAATGTCCTTTTAACTGTGACAGACTTGGAGCGCTCTCTACCAGACCTGCTGGAGATCATTGATGGGTTTGCTCTCCTCTCTGGTTACCGCATAAATTGGGACAAGAGCGAGGCTCTCCCCCTTTCGCGCGTGACCACGAAGGCTGTGCTCCATGGCTTTCCATTTCGATGGACGCAAAGGCGCCTCAAATATTTGGGAGTGCTAGTCAATCAAGGTCTGGTCCATATGGTGGCAGACAATCTGGATCCCCTCATTGTGCGACTGAAACTGGACTTTGAGAAATGGAACCACCTGGGCCTCTCCAGGGTGCAGGCGGTACGGATGGTCACGGTACCTCGCTTTACCTACGTTTTGGGACTTCTACCTTTGCAGGTGCCTTTATCCACCCTGCGGTCAATTGACACACACATAAAAGCCTTTGTGTGGGTTTCTACGGGCCACGTCTGGCATCAGCTAAGCTAATGGCACGCTGCTCCCATGGGGGAATGGGACTTCCTTAATTGGAACACTATGTACTAGTTCTACACCTGTCACAACTAGCTCATACACTGCCTGGATTGCCGGAGCCACCGCTGTGGGTGGCTTTAGAGAAGACGCTGCTTTCCCATGACGGGGGACTTGGCGGGCTTTATCGTGATGATCTTTCGTCCTCCGGTACAGCAAACCCGATCCTAAAGGCGACCCAAGTGGCCTGGCGCAAGGCTCACTGCCTGTTTGGTGTACATCCTCTCCTGCACGCCCAGGCATTCTTATGGAACAACAATGGCTTACGGATAGGTAGGGAGGTGCTTAATTGGCCGCAATGGAGCAGAGTTTGTATCCTTGAACTTGCTCAGGTATTGGAGGACAGAGCGCCAAAATCCTTCGCTAAGCTGCAGGAGGAATTCAACCTTCACCCGCGGCAGGAATGACAATAGTTGCAACTCAAACACTGTATACAACAGGGCACTGATACAATTCGCTGGGGACTCCAGACCTCCCCTGTGGTAACTTACTTAAAAACTTGGGGAAAGCAAAAAGGTGTTATGGCAGGCCTCTACGAGGTCATCACACGACACCTATATTCACAACCTCTCTTGGACAAACTACGCCTAAAATGGCAAGACCGCCTGCAGCGGACGTTTGACATGGAGGACTGGGCAGACATTCTGGAAGCCCTGGACAGGAGTACTCGAGAAGCTCAGCTAAAATTCTGTCTCTTCAAGGTAATCCTTGACTGGTATTGGACCCCAGCGAAATTACATAGAACAGGGCTCCTCCTGCATGCAAAGTGTTGGCGCTGCACTGAGCCACACTGCGATCTGCTCTATATCCTAACTGATTGCCCGATGGTTCAGCCTTTATGGAAAGCTGTGGGCCTCACTCTGGCTGAGTCCATACAGCTTCAGGTACCGCTTTCTCCCTCCCTTGTCATATTGCACAACATGGCCTCCCTCCCGGCCCTGCCCAGGCCGCATAGACGCCTATTGCATACGGCACTAGCCACCGCAAAAATCTGTATCCTTCGCCACTGGCGATCTGCAATCTCCCCAACCCCGGAGGAATGGATTGTGGCAATGACTCACATAGCCACACATGAAAGAGTCATCTATAACCTGCAGGATCAGGCTACTGTATTCAACCAGTAGGACTATTGTGAGTTACCCGCCACCACCTACACCTGCCCTATGACGTTCCTCGCTTCTGCTTCCGTCGGCCCCCAATCAAAGTCCTAGCTGCTATCCCCTTCCCTTCCCCTCACTTCCCAATCTTACATGCAAGCCCCTCATTGTATTGTCCACACTCTCTTCCCTTCCCCCCCTAGTATTTCAGTCTCCCCCCCACCCCATTGCGGCAAAACCCAACCCGGCTCTCACCCTAGGGAGCTCGATAACACAATACATTCTTAGCCCGTCTTTACCTCCCCCCTTCACCTCCCTCACCCCACCCCTTCCCCCATTTTTTCTTTTTACTTTTCTTCCTTCTTTCCTTCCTCCCCCTTCTTCGTACAGGGCTCCCTGTTGCCCTTCTGATATCAGTCTCCCTCCCTTCTCTTCCTCTCCTCCCTTCTCCTCTACCTTTTCTTCTCTTCCTCCCTTCTTTTACATTATCTTTCTCTCCATAAATTGGGCTGCTCTGCATTGAGTCCTAGGTAGGCCTTAGTGGGCCTCGCAAACACCCTCGGTTTAGGAAATCAGACCCTGGTCCTTTACTTCCTCTTCTATCGGGCCTCCTTACTACTATATCTTAATGAGCCACAGGTGTCGCACAAGGCAGTAACCTTTACCTGTAAATGGCGCACAGTATTGTGTATACGGCCCCAGATATCCTATTCTTTAATGCAGGGAAGGTTGATCCGTAAAGGCGTTCCGGAATAGATAGACGGTACGAAGTCCCTTTGAACTGCGCCTCCTCACAGCGAGACATGTCATTACAGACATTGCACCACTAGGCCACCTACGTTTCAATTTCGCCCTCCCTTTTCCCCTCCCCTTCCCCCCCTTTTTCACACCCCAAGTTCCTTCCTTCCTTCCCATCTATATCTCTTTACTCTTTATTATTATTGTTCTTTTACAATGCTTAAATGTGTTGCTGGCTGTATTTTGTTTAATTTGCTCTTTATGTGATACATTTTATGTCATCACCTGCATGTACAGGGACTTTAGGTCCCCTTCTGCTTTGTATCACCTTGCAATGTTAATAAAGAATTTCAACACTAAAAAAAAAAATTAAAAAAAATAAGACGCAAGTATTTCACTATTATGACCTGCAGGCGGACCAGGGCAGTTGCGTTGATACGCATAAAGTTAGCTGTGTGAGCTCAACTATGGTAAGTTTGTTCAATGCTACTGATTTAAGCACTGCTAAATTCACGTGTCTTCAATTTAAAGGAATATAATTTGCACATATTGCAACTGCTCTATTTGGTCCTTTGGGGTCGACTCAATACAGTATTAGCATAACCTAGCAGAGAGGTCATACACCAGTAATGTTTTGTGATATTTCCTGTCAATGTATGTGGTGTCTGCTTTTCAGACAACAAACCAATGTGGGACTCAGAAGTGGAGTTCAGCGTCACTTATGACTCTTAGATCTCAGCTTTTTTGGCAAAGTCTCTTGGGATGCCAGATAGCTAAGGAAGTTAATCGTTATCAAGCACCTTTTAGTGTGAGCTTATAAGTAGCACCATTAAGGCTGAGACCACTACTATTTGGCCATGGTACAATCATCTTTCAATTCTTTTACAAGGGTGTAGCCCTAATTGTCATCTGCTTATGAATGATACATCAGGCCTTCGGTCCTAATGATGCAGAACAATGGTTTTATATACAAGCTAAACAGAAGTGGTGACAGGGTGACTTTTGCTGAAGTCAGCACTCAGCCATTACCTCAGATATGGACTTCTGTATTTATAATACTAACCAAGATGGGCTTGGCCTGTTATAGCTATCATGGCTTTGACTATTTTATAACTGATCAATTATACAGTGAGGGAGATGGCATATTATATGAACTCCTTATACTGGGTAGTGTACAAGACTGACTTGTCCACTGTGCTCTTTAACCTGGTGTTAAACCACTAACCTATCATATTAGAAAATATGCTGTTGACCAGGACCCTGGGTGGGTTGATGCATGGACTGAAATAATAACAATTCTGCAGATAATATTAGCTTTATATCACTGACTCTCTAAGGTAACCATAAACAAATGTATGCCTCTTCAAAATATTTGGAAGCTATTCAAGATTTTGTGTAAAATGGAGAAAAACAGTACCTTTTCTGATGTTTGGCACCCTGATCAACTGTGTTGATGCCCAACTGGGTTGGAAGAGAAGTGCTTCAAGTATCTCTGGATATATATATATATATTGAAGCATAAATCACCACAAAGCATCCGAGAGGCAATATTGACTAGCTTCTCATAGGAGGAATGACGCCGGCACCATCCATCAACTCGAAAAGTAATTTATTTTCTTATTTCATGTGAAGTACAAAGTGCACAGTGCTGTCCAGACAAACATGGCAATGCGTTTCGGCCTGAGCCTTCGACTGGCCATGGAGTTGATTGTGAAGTCAGTGTATTTAAGTCATGTGATCACCCAACATTCACCAATTAAAATCAAGGATCATTTTGTATCACTTAAATGGCATTTCTAGTCAAATTCTGACCCAAACATAGTTTGTTTATCTCAAATAAAGGTCCAATTTATCCTAAACATGAACTTTTCTTAAACCATGTGTGTGCTTGTTATGATTCTACATCTGTTATCCAGTTTTATTAATATCAGCATATAATTACATTTCTATTCCCTATGTCTCTATTGTCTTTCCTATGAAATTATCCTTATTTAGGTAAAGTACCAATTCCTACATTGTTTAACAGCACATATTTATACAAGTTCAAGAGTTCATTCAATTTAAACCTAAAACTGATTTATAAGCACTATATATCGTATTAACATCTTTCCTCATTTTAGTTTATTGACTCACGGTGAAGTATCTTGAGAAAAACCTTGTTGTTTACCACTCAACCAGCTCAATGCATTTTTCTTTTGTGGGGTCATAGAACTACTTGTTAACTGATCACCCAATGTTGGCACTCTTCTGTATGTAATCAACGGATGATTAGGTAATAGTTTAGACAATGTTTCATCCAACAATAACAGTCTCCAATTGTCTTTTATGAGTTTTCTCGTCTTTTGACTCCCCACATCAAAGTGCATAATGTACTGTATCGCATTAGTTTCTAAATCACAGCTTTTCTTTCCCGGGATCAATAATTCATCTCTTTTACATTGTATTGCTCTTTTTAATGCATCATCTAGGACCGACTTTAGATAACCCCTTTTGGAAAACCTTTCATACATATCATCCATTTGAATTTTCAATTCTACCTCCTCTGTGCAATTACGTTTGATTCTCAAAAATTGCCCATATGGTACACTCCATTTTAGGGCCTTCGGATGTTCACTATTTGCATGCAATAAACTATTTGCACTGGTTGGTTTTCTATGCATTTTTGTACAGATTTTTCCATCTTTTATATATACACCAATGTCTAAATAGTTAATATCCAAATCACTTATTTCATATGTAAAGTTTAGCTGTTAGGGGTTATTATTTAACGATGTTATAAAATGTTTCAAGGGTTCCCTTTCCCCTTCCCGTATCAGGAAGAGATCATCAATGTAACGTACCCATAAAAAATATGATTTAGCATTTCCTGATTATTCTCTTGCCAAACCACCTGTGATTCCCACATACCCATTAGCAAATTTGCATATGTAGGTGCAAATGAAGTCCCCATGGCTGTTCCTTGTTCTTGTAAATAATATTTATCATCAAACATAAATACTTTTTGAGTCAGACAGTATTGCAACATCTCTAACAACATTTCCGAATGTTCCAATAGACTAATTGATCTCGATCTAAGGAAATATTTACAAGCTTCCAAACCATCCTTATGTCTGATGGATGTATATAGGGAGACAACATCAATTGTGGCCATAATATAATTCTTCTTCCAAGGTATGTTGTTGATCCTATTTAAGAAATCCATGGAGTCTCTCAGATATGATGGAAGGTTTGAGACATATGGAAACAAGAACATATCAATAAATCTTGAAGTATTCTTGGATTAACTGCTTTTAAATATCTATAATCGTCATCTTCTAATAATACTTTCTCTAGACATTTTTTTAGTTTGCTATGGTATTCCACAATGTGAGTTGCCATGGGATTACTTTTTAATTCTCTATAGTTTTCTTTATTTCCCAATTGCTTTTTGGCTTCCTTGATATAATCATCACTATTCAACAATACAATATTGCCCCCTTTATCTGATGGTTTAATGACAATTGTATTGTCATTTTGCAGATCATTAAGTGCACACCAATCCTCCTGTGTCATGTTCAGGTTCCCATAATGTTTAGTCTTTTTAGATAATCCCAAAGCTTTCCTTGTCAGACCATCTGTCATTACTTCCTGGAACACATCAATCTTATTGCCAGCCGGCAACTGGGGGCAAAACTGCGATTTAGGTTTATATTGACTAGAGATGGTTGCATCCGTTGGTAAACCCAATGTGGAACATAATTCATAATCCGATAAATCTCCATAATTTACATATCCACAGTCTCCTGTAGATTCCTGTTCCAAACATGTTAAAGTCCTTAAAGTTCCCAAGTCTGATACTGTTAATGATGATATCTCCTAGATCTATTAGTTCTTTGTTTCTTAGTTTTAGATCCAAAGAATTTCTTTAATTTCAATTTTCTGGAGAACTTGTACAAGTCAATTCTCGCTGTTGCTAAGGCCATCGATGTCATTGGACAGAAATTAAGGCCTTTAAGAGTTTGAGATGTTTATCTTCCAGTTTTTAAATGAAAGGTTGATTACCACATTCTCATTTATCATTGTTTCTTTTACTCATAAATTATTCCTTGTTTCTTTCCTTTTCCTCTGTGATCTCCTTGTTCTCTTTGTCCCATTCTGTTTTGTGCTCCCCTTCCCTGTCTTCTGGTTTCCATATGGTACAGCCTATTTTCTCCCGAGAAGTCAAATTTTGGTCTCTCCACTATTTGTACTTCGCCCCCCGAATTTGCATCTGAGCTTTCCATGCTTGAGGAGACTCTATCTTTTTCAATTGTTCTATCCATATTTTGCTTCGTATAGAAGGAATAAAAGCGTTTTGCAAAGGTGAAAATTCTTCCTGTTGAGTAATGTATATTATCTCTATTAGTTTTTTGCTTTCTTCAGTTGTATTTCCTTTTCATGTTTCTCTAATCGCTTTTCCATTTCCTCTATCATTTTCTTCAAATCTTCCGTAGTTTGTAGGGATAACATCTTCTCTTCGAGAGCCTTAATTCTTGATAAGGTTTTTTCCAGTTTCCGCTCAGCTTGTGTTATCAGGGTTTGCACTAATTTCATAGAATATTCTGTTGTATCCATTTGCCATTGTCTTAATAAATATGTATCCATATCATTTAGGGTTGGTAGAGCAAAGATTCTGAAACCCCTCGGGACTCTATCATTGTCAATATATTTCTGCAATGTGGCCTTCTCCCACCATTTATTGATCTCCATTATTTTGGCTTGTTCCAATTCCTTCATGAGTGGATTAAGGGGTAGTTTTTGATCCCTTGTTATACTTAATTCCTGCATATTTATTACTCCTTCTTCCTCAAATAGGTTCTTCATCATTTGTTCTCATTTTGCAATTCTTTCAGCCATTGTTAGTGATAACAGTTTCAATAATACTTATTCAAAATCTGAATGCACTCTTGCACTTATATTCACTTCTTTTATATTAATAAGACCTTTTTTGATTGATGTTTATTCAAAGAACACTCCCAGTCTATATAAGGTTTATTTAAAACCAGCGTTTTTATTCTTCTTATTTCTTGTTTCTGATTGACACTTCGAAGGCACCGCTTTTATATATATATATACACATACATATATATAGTTTTTTCGTTCCTAGTTGTATGCTTCTGATCACCTTTTCTCAAAATCCATTTGTTTTCAATGCCATCAGACATATAATTAGAGAGATTATTACTAGAATTGAGTGCAAATATAGATAAAAAAATAAGGAAGTACTCACATCAGCCGTTTTGTTTTCAAAACTTATTCTTCACGTTGACTTTAAAGTGAAATCGGTCATAGAACGTACACCGCTCTCTATTTGTTTATTTCTTTCAGGCACAAGACTTCCTTTTGCATATGTGCAGAAAAGAATAGTTCATTAGGCACCGAGAGAAATCGAAACTGATGATTTATTCGACGCCTCGTCAGGGGTAGTAAGCGCTATATCAATACGATTACAATACAATATATATATATATATCTCACCGGAGACCAAAGGGAATGTCATTTTATTCAATTTATATGGGACACTGAACGAGATGAGGGAATGTGTAAGCCACCGGAGGAAACAACTTCTCTGTGTCTTGGGCTGTCAGACCTTAACAGTATGAGACTTCCCGGATTATTTTAGGAGGTTAGATATAGGGTTGTGTTTGCTGCTTTTAGGATGGTGGCCCTTCTAGGATTTCCCAACAAACACGTTGTCATTAGGGTGAAGGAAAGTGGCACAGATTTGCCAGATGTCTGTAAACAATACTGTGGGTCTCAGCTAATTGTCCTGAATGCAAAGGACTTAACGATTTACCAGGAGCCATTTCTTAGGCTGGCTCGACATGCGATGGGTACAAGAGGCTAGCTGGCAGCTCTCTAAAGTAAGAGATGATTACAAGGACTGCCTAAACACACTTTGGCAGAGGTGAAATCATAAGTTACAAATGCAATCATTTGATGGAATTTAAACACTGGCAAAATAGAACCTCTAGAGTGTGAGTGAAATTCTTAGATATGTATTCCACCTGACATGAGGGAGAAAAGTAAGTTCTCAAGTTAGTTTATTGCCACCTACAATACTGAATGAGATAACAACTGCACATCTCATAAATGTCTTCCCAGCTGCCTCGTAATTTAAACTGCCTCTATGTTCAACATTCTCCCTAAACATATTGTACAATAGCAAAAGAACTACAGAAAGTAAGAGCAGACATAGATACTCGAAGATACTTGAATACATAAATTTAAGAAGAAACCATTTCTTTCACAGTGAAAAAAAAAAAAAAGACAATTATAGTATCAAAAATATTCTAGAGAAACCCCCTGTACCAAACGTAAGTTTCTGTTTATAATTTGAGACTCATGCAAATGTACAGTCCTGATCTGGACCAATCTTTATTCCACCATTTACCTGAACAAACTAATTGCAGACTTGGAAAACTCCCCAACCTCATACTTGAATTCTTTCTTTCTTACACCTCTAAGCATTTTGATCCTCACCAAATCTCCAACTCCCTTGTTTAAATCCTTAACACAGTGTAAATTGTTTTAACTCCTTTTACTTTTTTCATGGACCATCTCTATATCATCTCCATTTTACCTCTCTCACAAGTGCCATATGTGCTTCTAAAATACCTCCTCGGTGACCAACAGAGATCAACATAGTCATTTGTATTCCAACTCCTCAATACTTCAAAAGTCATGACCTTAGTAGCAGAGTCCGAAGAGCTATGGTATGCCCTCAGCAACTCCCTTAACAACTCCATCAGAGGCAAACCAATAGCTGGCAGCAATGTTATATAACCACACATAGCGATAATAGGCATTTTTACCACAGTTTTTCCTTGATGGTGATACAGAACTAGTCTGCTTGTGAATTATATCAGTTTCCTTGAAAACCTTCTTCATTTCTACTGATCTGAATTGAACCACTTTATCTGAAACAATATACTTAGTAAACTCCTTTCTAAAGAGCACATCTCAAACAAACTATCACAGCTCTAATGTTTGGTAAACTAAAAAACCTTATTTCAATCTACCATGGATAATAACCAGAACCAGAGCATGATTCTCAATTTTGCCATATGTAAGAGGCCTAAATAACAGCGTTCCCAATTTTTCCCATGCTCCGCCTGGTAGTTTTCTCTCGTTGAAGGCTGATTTACTAGAATTCAAACCGTTAATGAGAGTTGGTTTATGTCACACCTCTAACCCTAGTAATCAATTTTTCTGTCCATCACATATCAAAAGCAGGTAGCTCCTAACTTCCTATTACTTTAAGTCATGCCCAGATGGCCCATGTCACCAAAAGAGTCTTCCTTATAGTCCCAGGAAGAACACATTTATTAGCCTTCATCAGAAGATCCCCTTCCAAACTCAGTTCTAAAGAAAACTTGCTGTAAAGTTCTCTCCCTTGGGCTTCCTTGTTTCATCCTTCGTCACCCTAAATTCACATGCTTTGCATCATCTCACCTTGATTCACACATTTCCTTCCTTCATGCTCATCAACACAACTAGTATCCTCTATGGCTGCCATTATACATTCCATGTCTTCCTCTGCTTCTTCCACATGCTCTCACTCACCTAGATAAACAGCCTGCTTTCTTGTTATTCTTACCTGCTACACATACTACAAATACATGTAATTGCAACTATTTTGAGCACAAATGAGCAAACTTAGCAGTAGATTTTATTGAAAGTACATTCACTCCCCCAAATGTAAATGGCTTGTGATCTGTCTCAGCTTAACTTTTGCGCCACAAAGGAACGCCTACATGTACAGTATAAGTGCAGACAAGCATTTCTTTGTCTATAAGAGAATACATTCTTTCCTGTGGACTTAATATCTGAGATGCAGACTCTACTTTTTTCTCTCAATTTTCCTCTGGCCCTTCCTTTTGTGTCAACACAGCTCGTATCCTGCACTCATCTGTGTGAACCAGAATGACATTGGCAAATTGGGGTCGAAAGGTACCAATAAGGGAGCATTCAATAATACTGTTTTAAATATTCATAACCTTGAAGCAGCAAGTCATCCCACACAAACTTGGCATTTTTGTAAGTAAGCTGGTGAGAGGTTCTGCAATACCTATGAAATGTATAGTCTACTTTCAGCAACTCACATCCAAAATCATGAAAGCACCTGTGCCCTGTTCACTGGAGCTGGTGCTTCTTCTATTGCCTCCAGCAGACCTCTACTGCGCTTTATACCACTGACAGTTTCTTCCACAAAGCTCAATGCTTTCTCTAATAGGAGGGGATGGTCATCCCAGTTCTACCCAACATCAATAAATCATCTTGAAATGCTATATCTTCACACCCATTAAATAGGGAATGCATTAGATGTTCAAAAACAGTTGCAACAGATGCCATTTCATCCTTTCTAACCTGAAGACACCATGTGGAGTTACAAATGCAGTAAGATGATGGGAGCTCTCTTCCAATATTACCTAATGTTAGGCTTGTTTAAGATCAAGCTTTGAAAACTATCTTGTTTTCCAAATCAAACTCATCAATTGGCAATAAGTGTCCATCAACCCAGATTGTACAGCTGAGACTGCACAGGTCTACAAAGAGTCTCAATCCCTTGGTTTTCTTTCTCACCTTAACTACGGGTGACAACCAAAGCAGTGACTAAATTCAATAATATTGTCCTTGCACATTTTGGTCAAAACCTCTGGTAATTTCTTTCTTATACTCAAAGGCACGCCCCCCATTTATGCACTGCTGGGTGCACATCATGTTTCAATTTCATTTTGTGTTGAGAATGCTTTAATTCACCCTTATTCTTCATCAAACACTTTTCTGAACCTCATAAGAATATTTTTAATATATGTAATATCTGTGTTGTGATTTTTTTTAGCACCAGACTTCGAACCCAGCTGCTGAAAGTCTGCGTTGGGGTCTTCCTTAAGGTCAAATCAGGGGGGTTTCTTTAAATTAGAACTATTATTTTACATCGGTCAACAGAAGCACCTGAGGCCTTAGAGACATTGGAGAGAAAATAAACAGAAATTTAGGTAAAGTACCTGAACATCATTAATAGTTAACCAAGTGGTATATCTTATCCAGTGACTGTCCGACGGGCCCGGCCTGGTAATGGGTCACATAGTATGATTTTGAATTGCACTGGATATACTGCACAGTTGACTAACTACACCTGGAGAACAGGGGAGTACTAGAGAGGGCAGCAGCACATCTAACCATGGAGCAACACTATTTAATGTTTTTGCGACGGGGTTTGCTGCTTCAACGCCTATCTAAGGGACAGCTCTGCCTTTGTGTAACTATAGAGCCTCTTATCACTAAGGCACAAGACACGTTCTGGTCACCTAATAATGTGAAATATGTTTTGTCTTTATTCTTTGGGTCCATTGGGGTCATCTCTTATGGCTTCAATAACAGCAGCAAAAAAGCACAGTATTGGTGCACTAAGAACAACTGGAATCAAATTGGGAAAACAAGTGACTACTTGTCAAGGCTTTTGTGATTCAACTTTCATCTCCTTTCTCCTTCCCTCTGCTTGGCACAAATATAAGATGCTGAGCTAGCTCAAGAGAAGACCAGCAGCCATTACATAGCCAGTTTGTACACACAACTCTGATGATGGAGCGGGCAAACAAGTGTTTTCCCCTCTTTGCACACCACCTCACAGTCTAAAATTACTACTTTCCTTGGCATCACAAGAGAAAACTCCAGCATTAGCCCGCTGCCTAGGATTGATTCACAAGATTATGGGAATTCTAAAATGCTATGTTCTGACTTTGATTTAAAAAAGGCAGAGAAGAGCTTTGTGGAGGTTTCCCACACTGCTAGAAACAGATTGCAAAGCATTGCCAATATCACACAGCCCAAAGTTCCTGGTTATCAACCAATTCAGGCTATTATTCTGAGTCTCTTTTTTTGTCATAGCAAGGCAAGCATGCCTGTGTTTATGGCTCTAAAAAAAAGACAGGACCAGTTCATCAGACTGTGATGAGTTATTAACTTCTCTAATTTTTGGCACTTTGTTTTCAGTCTAATAAAATTGACATTCAGGATTATACATTGCAAATCAAGGCTAATTAAATTATTGAGACAGACAACTAAATGAGTAATAAGAACAATCTGATTTTGTGGGGGCAAGCAAATTTGAAAAAGCTCAGTGATAGCTCCATGTCCGCCCCAATATTAGAAAAGCTTGGTAACTCTACTAACTATGCTTCAAGCACCGATCAATGAATTAAGGAGCTGAAAATCTGCCAGTGCACCGCTTGTACAGATCAAACTTATTGCTCAAAACGAGTTGAATTTATTTGGTATCTAAGAATGCTCAATTGGAAGCAATTAAGCCCATAGTTACACGCAAACCAGCAGCATGTCCAGCTATAGAGTAAGATACCAATTGTCATTTAAGTTCTTAGTTCCAAGAAGAAAAGGAAAAGACCTTAAGAAATCCAAATAAAAAGATCAGACCCTATCTAAAAAAAACAGTAGCTTAATAATACAGTAAGGAAATTACCCATCTACTCAATTTGTCTACCTGTTGAAAAACATTTACAGGAAGTATAACAGCCAGCTTTGTCACCTTGTGCATCACCCTCGCCCTTGATTTCAAAATTCAACATTCAGTGAGATTCCAAGTTTTGTAATGTTTTACAAAAGTTATATTCAGAAATAGTTAGACTGACCATGAGTAAAAATTAAACAATGGCAGGTATGACAGGCAATGTCCCTCTAAATCAGAGTGCAGGGTCATTTACCATCAACAAGGGATCTTCCCCTATAACTCAATCTGCAAACTGTCATTCAGGTCACGCAATGACTCCCCGCTAGCACTATAGAAGATGTTATGCATTACAGGTAATCTAGAATGCTGTATGCAGCATATGCACCAGTACAGCTAGGGACGAAAGGCCATATGGCAGGCTGACGCTTTCCCTCCGATAATATCACTGATCTGCTAGCACACTCTAGTATTCTTTCTTATTATATATAGGTGGCAGAGCTCATACTTTTCTCATGCCCAACATTCAAAGTTCTCACAAAATGAATGTCCCACAAGAACCATTAGACTCTTTAAAACCATCAAAGATAACAAACCACCAATGACTCCTTACAATTCTTCTAGAGCTCAGTAAAGAAAACATTAATCACTACAGTCACATCCAGTTCTAAGTCACTTTGACACAAGTACAATTCTTAGTGTAGGGTTTATTCCGTCACAAAAAAGTGGTCAAATCTGGTGATAAGTTATTAAGTTATACTTGTCTTTTCTAACAAATATGAATCTCCAGAGCAACAGAGCACGACTTGCTGGCTATCCAATGATCTTAGAGCCAAAATATATAAACGCTTCATCTTTCACCAAGGGGCAAATTACATCAGTTCTACAAACTGCATTTGGCAACACTCATTCCCAAAATAAGAGTTTGCAAAAATTTTGATAATGAACCAATAAAGCATTCAGTGCTTTCCTATAAGGAAACCTATCCCTAATGAAGGCAGAACCGATTGGATTTAGCTTGCCAGCTCTCTTGCACAGCAAAAAACCCAACTTCCAAACCAGTAACCTCACAGTTTTTGTAATACACTGAGTGAGTCACACATCTTAAGCTTGCTTTCCACTCTAGGAATGTGTGTGATTGGTCACCTTTACAATCTGAAAATGACAATTTAGTTTGCTTAAATGAACAATAATATTTGCAGACATGAATATGAGTGTATTGACACCACACATCTATTCTTTTGACAATATTTCTTTACAACTGCTCTCATGTCTTCAAAGAATAAGAAAAAGTGGGTGGCCTGGATATTTACATAAGAGCAAATGTTTGCATTATGTTAAAATGCAGTCCCTTTTTTCAGACAGATTTGCTACATTTTTAAATGGAACTTAGCACTTTAAGCCAAATCATTATAAACACTTACATTGATCCACAACATACAATTAAATTGCATTCACTAGGTTAATTAGCCAAAATTGTACAAGGCCTACAAGTTTGCTTTCCAAAGACTGCTTTATCGGTCACAGGTGACATCAACTCAAGTCATTCAAAGAGAACAATGAAGAATAAATTCACAGAGGCACAGAATAGTTTCTGGGGTCCACAAACACCATATCAAACAATTTCGATACTAGTCAGAGAAGACAGACCTCAATATATTGAATTCTCTCTATGCTAGAGACCTACCACCTGTGAACATTTGCAATTCATCTGACCACCCCATGCAAATGACTTGCTTCAATGACCATAAAGTGTCAAATCTTGACTACATAATTGCTTCCTTTCAGCTGTTTCAACCCATTTATAAACAGAAGATAATTAGAAGAATGAAAAGTCATATTATTCTTCAAATCTTCAAGTTAAATCTCTCAGGCACAGACTGCTAAGCATGGGATCTTACAACGGTCATGCACTGCTGACGAGAATCAAATGGAATGGAGTTGTCCATGTTGTTACAATAATTGCTTGTGAAAAAAATGTAGGCCAACTCCACTCTAAAAAAACAATAAGAAAAACATATCCATGACCTGTAGAAAGTGTTCAAATGAGATACAAATTACAAAAGAGTAGTGGAACTGTGTCAACGTTTCAGTTTCTATAGTGATACATATGTGGGACTAATTGCGTTTGTTAAATCTGAGGTGCCCCAAAATGTCTCATTACCTGTAGGGCAAAAGAAATGGACCGGATTTCATTAATTAACACTGGTTAAATACATCTGTCTCACATGTGACTATTGTAACAACATGGACAAACTACAAACTGGACATATGGGGGCATATTTATACTCTGTTTGCGCCGGAATTGCGTAGTTTTTTTTTACGCAATTCCGACGCAAAACTAACTCCATATGTATACTTTGGCGTTAGACGCGTCTAGCGCCAAAGTCCATGGAGTTTGCGTCATTTTTTAGCGTGGACACCTACTTTGCGTTAATGATATGCAAGGTAGGCGTTCCCGTCTAAAAAATTTACTCCGAGGCATGTACGCCGTATTTACACTCCCGGGCAAAATTCACGCCCGGGAGTGGGCGGGTCAAAAAAAATGACGTACGGCCGCTTTTGCGCCGTTTTTTTAGCACCTGGTCAGGGCAGGCGTTAAGGGACCTGTGGGCTCGGAAGGAGCCCAGAGGTGCCCTCCCATGCCCCCAGGGACCCCCCCTGTCACCCTTGCCCACCCCAGGAGGACGCCTAAGGATGGAGGGACCCATCCCAGGGACATTAAGGTAAGTTCAGGTAAGTATTTTTTTATTTATTTTTTTGTGGCATAGGGGGGCCTGATTTGTGCCCCCCTACATGCCACTATGCCCAATGGCCATGCCCAGGGGACAGAAGTCCCCTGGGCATGGCCATTGGGCAAGGGGGCATGACTCCTGTCTTTGCTAAGACAGGAGTAATTTCTATGGGGGTTGGGAGTCGAAAAAAATGGCGCAAATCGGGTTGAGGCGAAAAATTTGCCTCAGCCTGACTTGCCCCATTTTTTGGCGCCCAAGCTCCATATCCCCCTACGCCGGCGCTGCCTGGTGTACGTTGTTTTTTTCCACGCACACCAGGCAGCGCCGGCGGCTAACGCCGGCTAACGTCATTGATTAAATACGGCGCCCGCATGGTGCTTCAGAATGGCGTTAGCCGGCGCTAATTTTTTTGACGCAAAACTGCGTTAGCGCAGTTTTGCGTCAAAAAGTATAAATATGGCCCATGGTGTCTGATTGTTTTTCTCTATAACCCTATCAATGTATGCTATTCTGTAACACAAATAAAGTGAATGCAATAGCTTTAATTTTGTACACAGGTTTTTCATTCATTTTGTTACTCACATTTGATGTTGTTTATCTAATTCAATTTATTTGTGTATTTGCTTTAATACGGTTAAGCATTGCATTTAATTGTTATGATTCGATTCAATGTGTCATATAACATAGATGCCTAAACATCAGAACTAAGTATACTGGCCCTCATTACAACCTTGGCGGGCAGCGGGCTGGGCACTGGGCTAACACACTAGCACAATCACTGTAAATATCTGTGAGACATTCCCAACTGATAACTACTGTGTTTTTACTCAGAGTTGTTAATACATTTCATTATTTTAGCTGCATATTAGTTGCATCGTTTTCTGGAATTGTGATGGTTTTAACTAACAATACAATAAATCTGATTCTGAATCTTAGACCTTAACTTAGTCATCTGGTATTTTAAAAAATATATTTTTCAGCATACTTTAGGAAGAAGTGAAAGGACAAACCTGCCATTCAAATGTCTTTGTAATGGGGGTCTTGCGGCTGTTCAGAGTGAAGACTGCCTCTTAAATCTTTGTCAATATATAGTTTATGTCCTTTCATTTTCCATTCACTTTGCATTGAACTCGGGATATACCCCAGGAGCCCAACTGTAACATGTATTCCTCATCACTCAACCATTTCTAAGGACAGGAATGGATGTAATTGGAACTAATGAACCCTTCAAGAGAGGGCATCAACATATTTTAATAATTGTGGATTATGCCACCGATATATGGAGACCTTTCCCTTCAGGAGTACCTCTGCAGCACACTTATGCAATATTGCCCTTTCTTATTTTTCTTAGGTTGGCTAACCAGAATAGATTAAGATTAACCGCCTAATGGTCTAATTTACGTTGTTTTTATCAGCCCAAGTCAATGACCGATCACAAATACAACAGATCAGGACATCTGTACATCAGCCACAGACAGAAGCCTTGTTGAAAGTTTTAATTACACGTTAAAAAAGATAATATGAAAGATGTTGGTAAGGATGGTCAAGGTTTGCAATAAGTGTTGCCTTTGTTGGTATACATTTTACATAGACCTCAACACGTTTTTCACCATTTGGCTTGGGTTTTGGAAGAACGACACAGACTATACTGGATTGGGCCTCAAAGGACTAAACCAAACCAGAGGGCAGGACAGTACCTTAAGTGGAGAATATTTTATTGTTCAATGATAGACTACAGTCCATCAGGAAAATAGCCGTTGGACATTCAATTCAACAGAATCAATAAAACAGAAAGGCAGATTCAGACACTTTATATGTAAGAGATAAAGCCCTGGTACCAGGTGGGACAAATGTCACAAACAAACAAGGATACGCTTCCTGTTATCAATCCTTATGCTTGGTAAGCTCTGGTTACATACCCAAATGTCTCAGATGGAAAATTACGATTTGAGAAAGCAAATGGTCCAATAGGAGACACTTGTCCCACCTTTCTAGATCTCAAGGCTCTGGTCCAGCATAAAACAGAAACACATATTGGAGCTGAGATCAGACTGAGACCCTAAAGAATACCAGAGGAACACAGGGAGACAGAGGAAAAAAATAAAATTAACACTGTGCTCCCAAAGGGCATAACAGACCCACCTACAAGTGAATGGACCTTACTACTTCCTAAACAGGAACATTCTCATCTACGTAGATTTCCATACAGTGAAAGAGATTTTCACTTTTAACCCCAACCTGATGCCTCAGGTAGATAATTTATTTGAACAACGAAGATCCGCAAATTATATCAGCATATTCAACTTGATTAAAGTTTATTTGCAGGTAATCCTCTGAGCAGAGACAGGCATAAAACATGTCTCGCAAACCCTTCTGAATTGTCCCAACTTAAGGAACTAATATTTGGATTACACAGGGCACCATCCCCCTTCAGAGACGTTAGGGATCACATATTAGCACCACATCAACAGTTCACATCAGCTTACTGTTACAATACTGTGGCATTCGCTAAGGTTTGAAAAACCCACTTATACAACCTAAAAACAGTCCTTTCCTCGTTAGGACTTGTAGTAAACTCAGCAAAATGTACTACAGGAGCACACAGGTTTAATACTTGTGGCATACAGTTCGGGGTGGCATGCTAGTGCTCAAGATACAGAAAACAGAATCACTGGAGTCAATTCCTCAAATTAAGAAAAACAAGGAGGCCTGATTGTATGTAGAGATCCATGATTATTATTGATGTTTTCTACTACATTTTTTCTATTTAGCAGAACCACTCACATCTCTACTTCAGAAGAAAATATCCAACTCTGGGACCCTGGGGTTCAGAAGGCTTTTGTAGCCTTATGTTAAGTATTAGGTGCCACTCTGGTGCTACATTGCCTGGATTAAAGTAGAGACTTTACGTTACAGACTAATGTCTCAGGCCCAGCTGCTGGAGCAGTATCAGTCAAACAGTTTGAAGGTGGATGCCTTCCCATTTTGCATAATAGATGCAAACTACTTTTCCACAAGATGGCATATGTGACAGTAGAAAAAGAATGGGTGGTGGTACATTGAGCAATAGAGTCCCTGCATCACTTTAAGATAATTATTTATAACACCCTATTAACCTAGTTGTCCTGCAGCAATGATAACAACCATAGGGTATTACACTGGTTTTTGGAACTGCAAACATTTTCTTTTTCAGTATTTACTTAGCCAGAAAACTTTGGAGCTTACCAGATTTTATTTTAGGTTAAATTCATCTGCCCTACACAAATGTCAGCGCTCAGGAGGAGACATATGTGAACAAGTGGATTCAATGGACTAGCACAATTTTAGCCCAGACAGGCTAAAACTGCCACCATTACTATTATAACCAATCTCACAGCTGACACCAAGGTTGCCTCACGGTTGGTAGGGTGGCTCTATGTGGACAGCATTGAGGTCACCATAACAGTGATAAAGAAACTACATTGCTACCACAACATCAAAAGTATTCTCAGGACACTTTACTGATTAGGGAAGATGGGTTGCCGGGGACAAACACAGGAAATTGGCTTCCTGTTAGTTGGACCACAAGTGTATGAGCTGATGGGAGAATGTAGTCTGAGGCAAAATACCAGATGCCATGAAACTTGCCCTGTGCCGAAAGGAGCAATATTGTACCTCTTATATGGGGCGTGCCAAGAAGTAGTTTTAAACCAATTAACAAAGAGAGGTTAGGCTAACGGTAGTGTATCCCAAGCTACAATCCACTCAGGTGTCATCAGTAAATAAAGGGTTGACAGGGTGGAGAAGTTTCCTATAACTAGACAAAGCATACTATTCACCTCCGAAGGGGAAGTCAGAATGGACAGTGGGAGTATTAGCATAAACCTTCCCTTGTTCTTTGCAGGAGTCAGAATGCTGGAGAGCTTCGGGGTCAAGGACATTTTGATGTTTTACCCCAGAAACATGGTTTACACTTAGACAGACTTGATCGTATGGACTGTAACTGTGAAGTGAACATTTCAGATGTCTCCCTGGAAGAGATACTTTGCTTGATTGTAGTACAACTTTAGGATCTCTATTGAATAAATGCTGTGTATCACCAGTTAAAGCCTTATGCCATCTACTCTAGAGTTTTCACAGCAAGACATATACTATCCATTATTTATTAAGTTATTAGTAGGAGTGGGCAGTACAGGCATTAAGAACATTCTAAGCGAACCAACAAGTGTAAGAAAAGATGATCACACATAATTGGGAAGGCACTTAAATAAGTAAAGGATCGAAACATAATTTCTTTCTTCAAAATTAGTTCATCAAATGCTACATCCTATCATTTGGCTAAGACATTCACTTATTTTAATACTTTTAAGCAAACTGCTGAACATAGAATAATAATGACTCAAGAAGGCATAAGTAAAAGCTGGAGCAGTAAGCAAACCCAGATCATTCAACAGAATATAATGTCAAAAGATCACCAATTAAAAATGGTTTAAAGACAATAGGAACACACCACTTGTGGTTTGAAGGAGTCATTCAATCCATAATGTGGGAGCAAGGAGAAGGAATGGGCGGAAACAGGATGTAGCACAGGAGGATGGGGATAGCTAAAAGAAACAGTGAAGTAGAACGAAGAGATCAGGAGGTAGTAAACAGTGAAACCAACAAGCGTAAATAAGGATGAGCCAATTAAAAAACAATTTAAGAACGAATAATAAACAGTGGACTTACCCAAGAAAGAAGACATATGTGTCCTATACAGCAATGAGAAGTGAAGACTGACACATTAATTTTGAACATTACTGAGTAATAAGATACTTTGGGAGATCAAAACAGAGAGAGGAATGGTAATTCGGTCAAGGCAAGAAGAAAGTTTGAACCCAAAGTTTGGCGGAAGAAAAAGAAGTACATGATGGGATCCTACAAATGTTGTACAAGTGAAAATGATAAAATGTAATCAATGATGAATCTGGCAAGAAAAAGTCAGAGAAGCATAAAAAACGAAACCAAGATTACAAGTAGATGAAGAAAAGGGAAGATAAGTATCCTTAAGAAAGTGGGTTATTATTTTGGATTATGGGCAATCTTCCAAAGTAATAAATCCAAAATCGTGTTAGATCCAAAACACAAGCTTATAAAATAAACACGGGCTCAACACTTGGCAGCTAAGGAACAAAGCAGGAAGGCTTAAATTAAGGGAGATGTGTCAAGCATTTAGCAATACAAAACAATTAAAAAGTCAAAACACAAAAACAGAAAAATCCCACAACTATTTCTAAATATCAAGACAAAATACAAAAAAGTCAAAAAGTATTTAAATTTAATAACAACAAATATATCTATGAAATTTTAAAACTTTGGATCTAAAACCACCAAGAAAATGTAAAGCACCATTTCAAAGACACTCTTCTTAGCTGACCCAATTTCAGGCCAATTGCAAAGGAGTGAAGATCGTATAAGCCAAGAAGGTAGCCCCAGTCAAAGTTTTTACTTTCAAATTTAATCTACTTTCCGGAAGTCAAAATTCTGCAATAGGTTAACATTTAAGCCGTAGCCAGCAAGGTTGATGCAAAAATGAATGCACATTAATTGAGGTCCTGCTGAAGCCACTGATGTTGACAAGAAATGCTCAGAGCAGAAAAATTCAAATTTCTCTTTTCGGTCCTTCTCCCAGTCAAGATTTCTATCTTCAGTCTCTTTCTTGGAGCTCAAAATCCTAAAGTGGGAGAAGAATTCAGGTTGCAACCTGGGAAGAGTTGCGGGAGTTGGATACATTTGCCTAGCTGTCCTGCTGAAGCTCTGGAGGGCATAGAAGAAACTAATTTAATGTTATGTCCCTCTTTTCTAACTTCCTTGGGAGCTCCTCATGGTCAATTCTAAAGCTCAAACAATCTCAGGGAGAGCCCCAACGGGCCATGACTCACTCCAGCAGAAACCACCAGATGGGTCTAGTCCAGGTGCAGTTACAGGTGGTCAGCTGGTGATTCCAAGAAACGGTCCAAGGCTCATTTGAGCAGAGGCCACTAGATGGGTCTAGCACAGAATGTTCCATTTATATTCAAAATTTAACACAGTGCTGGCTTATAAGAAGAAAACATATGATTACAGCATACACTAAAAAAATAATCTTCAAAATGATCCATCTATCTACATCTGCAACGATCTCTGTCGTGAATCATAATCAGTAACTTGTAACGTTTTTCCCAAAGGGATAAAAGAAAACATTAATGTGCCTTTTTCTTAAAAAATAACTACTGGACAGTAACAGTTAAAGAACAATCTCGAAAGGACCTCTCCTTGGCAAACGTTTATAAAGAGCAGCCTTTCTGCAGATCTCGCAATTCATAGAACAATGGGCGCCCGGGGATCTGCAGTGCTTGTGGTACCCGAGTGCCGTCACATTCAACTTTTGGGGACCCGGGGCCAAGATCGCCTAGTGCCCCACAGAGACATACTAGCCGGATGTACCACGCAAACTCAGCGGCTTGGGTACCAGCGGCAGATAACTCGAGAACCGGTGAGCACCCTCCGCATGCTCCGAAAGATCTACAAATGGATACCCACTGAAACCAGAAGAACAGTCACCCAAGCCCTCGTAAGCAGCAAACTGGACTACGGCAATGCCCTCTACACAGGAACCAAGGCCAAACCCCAGAAGAGGCTGCAATGCATCCAGAACGCCTCCGCACGCCTCAACCTGGACATCCACTGCCACATCACAGACCACCTGAGAAACCTGCATTGGCTCCCAGTCAACAAAAGAATCACATTCAAACTCTTCACCCACCTCAACAGACTGCTCTCCTTCTAAAAGCCCGACCCGACATCTCCGCCGACCTCACCCTCGCAACCGTCCCACACGTCCGCAGAACTACAACCAGCAGTAGATCATTCTCGCACCTTGCCGCCAAAATGTGGAACATTCTTCTCATCCACCTGTGCTAGACCAAAGACCTTCTTACCTTCAGGAAACTTCTCAAGACCTGGCTGTTCGAGCAGCAGCAGTCCCCCACCCTCTCCCCCCCCCCCCAGTGCCTTGAGACCCTCACTGGTGAGTAGTGCACTTTACAAATTCCTGATTGAGTGCGGCCACACACAAAGGCAATACTTACGCAACCAGAAAGGAAGGGGTCCTCCTCCATAGCTACGGAGGGTGAGTGGGTATGATATCTGCAGTGAATACACAGCAACAAAGGACCAGGAGGGACGGTGCTCAGTGCAGTGAACAGACAGGGACCGGGGGACTGCCGGGAGGCAAATAACTGAGACTGAGTGTATGCACCTCCTGGAGGAGAGGAGTGAGGTGTGTCTCTACCGGAGCAGCCTTACCCTGGATAACCCCAGGAAAATGCTGTTCGGCAGTCAAGAGCTCTGAAGCGCCATTGTTGAGATGACTGGGGCTGAAAGATCCTGCGGGCCCTGTGATGAGCTGGAAGATTCGGAAGCGGTAAGCTGAGGACCACGAGGGAAACAAATGAGTCCTACATTGAGATCACCCATGAAAGTGCACAGTTTCCCCCCCCCCCCCCCCCCAACGCAATACCCTACTTACATTTGCACTTCCTTGGGCCCGCATCAGACTAACTTACAGAAGGAGAGACTGAGGAGATTATCCAATCCCTGATGGGCCCTTCTGGTCACTCTGGGCGCGAAGCGGACAGGCCGCAGAGGTGGGAGTGAGAGTCCCTAGAGGCCCCTCTGGCAGGCGGCAGTGACACTCGCCCTACTGGTGGAACTCAGGGGAATTAGACACCATGATCTGAATAATGGTGCGGAGTGACACCATCAATTGAACAAAATGGGTCAATATGCAGTTCCAACAGCGACACTACAGAGTGCCGAGTCTGCACACCAGGAGCTGATCCCAGAGAAGACTGCAACCCCTACACAACCAACACTTATGGAGATGATGAGGGCGGTACAAGAGGTCAAGAACACTCTGGATCCAAAAACTGATTCCTTTGTGGTGGAGATAATGCTGTTGAGGACAGACGTCAACAAACTCAGAGACGGGATAAAAGACACTGAGGTCGCTGTGGTTGACCTAACTAACTCCTCTTCCTTTCTCTGACAACAAGTTGACTGCCTCCAAAAAGATAACCAATTGATGCGAACAAGACTGGAAGACATGGAGGGGTGCTTACAGAGAAATAGCCTGCGCCTGGTAGAAGAGGGTCCTTGCGCAGACCTCTTAGTGGAATACTTAATTCTCAAACTGCTGAAACCAAAGGACCTTTCTAAATTCTTCTCCGTCAAACGGGCCCACAGGATGCCGGACCCACCTCCCAGGCCTGGTGTCCCCCTAGGCCTGTTGTCCCCCCCACTGCCCTTCTGCCACCTCCTAGAGGACAATTACTGTTCACATCTTCAATTAAAGGAACCGCAATGTCATCCTCCACGTGGCCAGACATGCACCTGACCTGAAATAAGAAAATGCCACCATTCACCTCTATCCAGACTTCACCCTTCAAGTACAACAGTCATGCAGCCTCATGGAAGTCAAGAGGGAACTCTGCTCCAGAGACTTAAAATATATGCTGCTATTCCTGGCTAAACTCCGAGTTGTTACGAAGGGTAAGACCTGGCACTTTAACACACCCAGCGAATCATGCGACTGGCTGGAGGGATGGTGTCCTACAGACCAGAAACGCAAACGCCCACGAAAGGGTGATTTCAGCCTACAAGGGGACTGTGATCCCCAACACCACGAACAGAACACTAACGCGAACTACGGAGAAGAGGACCATCCGGATGGCTGAACACAGAGGCAGCACTTACAGGGACGGAAGAACTTACACAATACAAGTGACACACTTCAGAGACGTGGTTGGGCTATTATGGACTCCACTGGCTCAAACAATAGTTAACTGACATGAAGAGTGGGGTGGGGGCAAAGAGCAGGGAACTGATGGGACTGCGCCAGCATCACCCCAGCAAATAAGAGTTAAGGTATTAGATTTATGGGGTTGACAGGCACTCTGCTAGTGGGGGAATGATGGGCAGTCCAAGCCCAGACATAGCGCTCTTGCATGAGACCCATTTATTAGGTAATACGTGCAAGGCAATCTCCCGCAATAGGTACACCTTAACAGCCCACACAAGCGTCACCGCAGACTCCAGGGGGTAGGCACCCTTACCAAAAACACATCACTGTTCACTCCCATCACCACATGGAGGGTCACACAAGGGAAGTATGTGGCACTATCCAGTACATGGTATCCGGCATATGGTATAGCTATTACCATATACTCGATATACATTCCGTTACATCAACACCAGATCACCTTCCCTTCACTCAGTGAGCTCCTACTACAGCTCCCACAGGGTGTTTTGATATTTGGGGGAGACTTCAATGCAGACATGTCAGAATCAGAGGACCAATTTATAATCACCCCGTGTACGGGGACCGCGTCTCTGCTAACCACTTTTGTGGAGGCCATGGGCCTGGTAGATACATGGAGACTTCAACATCCGGAGGAAGAGACAATACACATTCCCATGGGAGGGGTCCATCACAGAGTCTCATGGCCAGAGCATATCTTTAAGCACTGCACACACATCTCCAAGTTGGTGTTGCCTAAACATATGGCACCAGGCATATCGGACCATTCACTGTTCTGGGTGGAGCTCAGGGTGGAATCCAGGAGTTCTCAGGGCCCAAAAGTAACAAGTCATTGGTATTTAAGGGATGGCAAAATCATAATGTTGCGACACGCAACAGGCAACTATTTCACAAATAATATAGTATCGGTGGTCTCACCTACTGCTGTCTGGCAAGTCTACAAAACTCTATTGAGGGGGCAGGCCTACTCATTGATAGAAGAGAAGAAGGACGCAAGGGCCAAGATGGATAGCCTAGAAGACAAAATTGTAATTTTAGAAAGACCTGCTAAGGCAGGGAATAGAGATGTAGGCACACACCCTTAAATTAAAAGAAAAAGAGTTCAGAGATCTGGCGGAAGGCGCGACACGCAAAATCCATATCCTGACACAGAGGAGAGTGTATGATGTAGGGAATAAGGCCTGCAAGCTCCTACCATGGCTAGACAAAAAGGGATCAAACGCAAAATTGGGTGCCCAGACTAGTGATGGATAATGGGGAGGTCAGGACTAAAGCAGAGGACATGGTGGAAGAATTTACATGCTATTAACTCCGAGCTCTACCGAAATAGGGGTGCCTTCCAGACACACAAAATCCACAAATTACTTGCAGACACATCTGCCCCAGGACTCTCAGGTGAGCACAGATAGATACTAAACAGTGACTTATCGCCTAGCGAAATTATACAAGCCTTCATCATTAATTCAGAAAAGGCGATGGGACCAATCGGTCCACCAATTGAACACTACAAAGGACTAGCTAGCAAAGTAGAGGCCCACCTCCTAAATATGTTGAATGAAGCCAGAGCCATGGGGCAGCTAATTTGGGACCAGCGGCAGACCAAAATCGTGGTTATCCACAAAGAAAACAAACCCCAGACTGCTGCAGGTCATACAGACCCATATCTCTCATAAACCTAGAGGCCAAAGCACTGGCAAAAATACTGTCAAACAGGCTTAGACAGATCATACCACCCTGATACACCCAGACCAATCGGGCTCCATGCCCAACAGACGCACTAGGCTCAAACTTCGACGACTATTCGGGGTGAAGGCCTGCGCTCAGGATCACTGTATTACCACGATGGCCCTATCCATAGATGCCTCCATGGCTTTTGACACCATTGACTGGAATTGTATGCATGCGGTCTTGGAGTCCATCCTTTATAACGTTGCCCAGGAACAGGGGTGAAGGTGAACGGGGTGACTTCACGAGCCTCTGAACTACATAGGTGAACACATCAGGGATGCCTTTGAACTTCATATGGGAACAAATTTGGGCTGCCTGCTCTCCACATTAATATTTGCCCTAGCCTTGGAACGTCTGGTGGTTTGGATTAGAAGGAACCCTCTGATATAGGAAATAAACTGGGGAGAGACATGGGAAGAATGCATTTCCTTATTTGACCCCACATTTATAATTCCCAGAATCATGCGGATAGGCTGTTTTTGGCACCTACTCAGGGTACAAGATTAACTGGCAGAAATCACTCATGCACCTGATCACTGGGCCTGCTCCGTTCTGCGAGGTGAGATCATATGCCCATGGTAGATGAGGGATTCAAATATCTAGGCAGCTACATCATGCAATATCCACAGATCTTCTATAAAAACAAAGTTAAACCCATCCTGGAATGATCTATGATAGATGTGCAAGACTGGAAGACCTTGCCACTTTCCCTACTAGGGAATGATGACCCTTCCGGCCATGATCTATGCACTGCAAAACATCCCTTACTTAGTGTCCAAAGACTATTTTTGTAGGACAGTGGCAGCCCTCCAGCTCTTACTTTGGGGAAATAGCCCTCCTTGGATCATCCCCTTGCTGTGGACTGCCAGACATCTACAAATACTATAGAGCAACACAACTGACAGTAGTTAATGACTGGGTCTTCTTGCCCTGGGATGACCCAGTGACACGCCTAGACAGACTAGCATGGGGGTAAAGAAGGGTATCAGGAGGCGTTTTACAGTACTAAATTGGCTCAGTCCCTTCCGGTGCACAACAAAACAGTCACCCAAATACGGAGAGAAGCTACCAAACATCTGGGCTGGAGGGGACGCCTGACAGAAAAGGCCTCTCTTCGGTCCAGCGATCTCCTGTGAGGTGGGAAATCTACAGGGTTTTGCCAAATGGAAATTGATAGGGCTCACCAAATTATGTGAAATTTGGCAAGGAAATGCACCACTGACCCTGGTCGATCAATACCAATTAGCGCTATAAATATATCCAACACAAGCATGTTCTGGCCACGCACATACATGCCTACATGACCACTGAGGAATCCTCTCCCCTTGAGGATCAAGTTCTGTCTGAAAGATTGTCCAAGGAAGCAATTTCTCTGATATAGAGAAAGACATCAAATAATGCTCCCGACACCAAGCTGACCCTTAGAGCAAAATTGGAAACAGGGGCAGGACAATTTGAGAATAGTGGGTGGGATGAAGCCTTGGGGGCCCTCAGGGAGATTGCGATCAAATCAGGCTTCAGGCTGGTCCAGCTACACATATTGCACCGCTCCAACTATTCACAAACCACGCTACACACCCTAGGTAGATCCCCAGCTGCAGCCTTTTGGCGTGGCTGTGGCAAAAAGGGAACCCTTCTACATATTATTTGGGCCTGCCCACTCAAAAAAAACCTACTGGTCCTGCATCAGAGCCATGATGCACACAATCACACATCACACAATATCAGATGTCGGACACAATTAAATGCTACGTACATAATATATGGGGTGACACACCACCCCTTCGATATACTAAAATATGTCTTTCCCTCTGACTGGGGATGGCCAAGAGACACAGTGCCCACAAATAGAGAGTGGCAAAGCTGCCAAAGTTGCAGGAGTGGCAAAACAACACAAACTGGTGCATGCTCACCAAAAAGACGATTTACCTGAGCGGAGGATGCTCCAAGAAATAGGAAAATGTTAGGTCCTCTTGGCAAGCACAGAGAGGGGGATAGAGGGATCAGGACTAGGACACTACTAGGGTTGTGTAAAATGGAGACCTTGAGGAAGTCATTTTGGTTTGTGCTATTCTCATACTTGCACTGCACTTACCAGACATTTGAAATTGACATTTTACTTCAGGATATACCATCTGTGATGTGATACCTTCTGCTTGTTTGTTCGTGACTTTACTTATCTTTGAAAATTAATAAAAAGATTTCTAAAACAAATAAAAACAGGCACTCCAGAAGGTTCTATCACCTCTACTTTTCAATAATTATGACATCGCTACCAGGCCAGATAAACATTTTCAAACTTACCGGATACAATTTTGTGGATGATGTGCAGATAGTTTACAAATTGGAAAACCCCAGGTACCTAAGGAAATCAAAAAATCTTCTCAAATTAAATGCTTCAAGCAATGAAATAGTGACCGTAAGAGACTAAAACAGCCATGATCCTCTAAACTGCTGGTCAGATGAACTGGGACCTCCTCCAAAAATAATTAAAGAGGTACCAAATTTTGAAAATGGCATGGACTTTGCACTTTTTTTTAACACAGAGTGGACAAACTGTCTAAATCAACTTTCTACACAACGAAGATACAGCTACGCATGTTTCCACATCTTGGATTTCCCTGAAGGTGCAAGCAATCACATCACTCATCTTTTCAAAACTGGATTGCACCAATGGACTCTATCACAGCATCTATTCTCAACCATGAGAAGTCTGCGGATAACTCCGAATTCTGCAGCATAACTACTTTTACACGTAAAGATACAAATTGGTATATCTCCTGTCCTAAAGGCTCTCTACAAACTTCAAACTAGAAGAAGATCTTCTTTCAAGCTATGCATCACTCACAGGGTGATAATGAACAAAGGACCTACAATCAAAAATAAGCAAATACTTCCAACTTAGGAACGTATGATCCAGGTGGGCACCTTGTCTAAAGTTCCAGTTTACTGGAAGAAAAGGGTTACCACTTTCTCTGTCTAAGCTACCAAAGGAGAAAATTTCCCACCTGCAAAAATCTGAGACACTAAAAATCACTTTGGCTTCAGGAGAATGGTTAAGAGTTGGTTATTCCTAACATGATCCAGTGAAGAATATCCGTCTGATTTCAGTCCATACAGAACAGTGCAAGTACAAATGACAGAAGCCCCTGCACTGCCATCTAAAATTAAGGGACAAACAGATCACACCATTGCCTGAAAAGTATTTGTCTCAAACAGAAACTTAACAAAACAAAACCTATAGGAATAGGAAAGACCACCTGCTGCTAGAAATTTTACTTCTCGAAATCCAAGGACCATCCCAATAGAACATGGCTCATAACCAGGTACTACACATTAGAGAGAAGAGTAATATGAAATCAAAAAGTATGGGGATACGTTTACTATAGCATCTATCCATGAACTGATCTCAACACAATCAGCAGTTCAATGAGACTCCCTAAAATGTTTCAACATAGAGAACATTCTTGACTGTAATGATCATCAATCCTTTATACGCTGCTGCATGAAAATGATACTGGCATTGTAGATTAAACAATTCTCCTCCCATCATCTGGTTTTTCCCACTTAGCAATCACTTAATAACCACCAAATTAATTCCTACATTATACACACTAGCGTCCGAAAATAACATTTGCTACCTGCATTGTTGTTTTTCTGCTCACTACCATTTCAATGTTATGACAAAACTAGCAATTGCACTGCAGTTCCGACTCCCTTTAGGAAACTACATTTAATCTCCTACCTAACCAATCTAATTTAAAGTTAATTAACTCTAGTTTTTAATGCATAAAGTGGCTCAAAGAAAATACTAAGCTATTAACTGTATCCGTGTGAAAGTACTAACGAATAAACTCCAAACGAACATTAAACACCAACCCTGGGTGTCCCTGAATAATGTGCTAGTGGCTGAAAAAAACCTCTAACAACTCATCAGGGGTAGAAATCGCTATACAAAAGCAATACGATTCAATCTAATGTATCAGCAAAGGCAGAAAATCTCAGAAGTAAAACAAAACAGCATTCCAAAATTTGCTCTGCATTTGAAGTAGAGTAATAAATCCTAAAAGGAAAAAAGTAAGCAACATCATTGAAAAATACTGCTGGTAAATACATTGAAAGTTAAGGGGCAGAAAAAGGGCAATGCACCAATCAATCAATCACGAATAGGTAGTGAACACAATTTGACACTGCAGCAGCAGGTTGTGGGTTTTAAGGCCAAAAAAGAAGTCATCCTTTTTAAAGAGCTGTAATTTCCATCAATGTACTAATTCTATATTACTATAACTTAAGGCAGTAATGTATTCATCACTGGTAGTAATTCTACATTGCTGACAGCCTAATGGAGTAGATTTTAGTCAACTGCATTGCTATTCCCTTTTTGTAATGAACCCAACGGAATTTGTGAGCCAGGTGGACTGTCATGTAGCAGAAGCAGGCTACTTCAATCACCCAGCATGTGTTGTCAAATTAAATAAATTAGGAGGCAAAAAAGAAGAAAAACATCTGCTCATCAAACAGTGCTTTACATCTCATACATAACCAAATCACAATCTTCTTAAGAGATGCACATTTTATTCATTACAAAGTTAAAATATATGAAGTTACTTAACATAACTGATGAAAACAAATCCAGTCAACTGGGTCAGCCTCGCAGTGCAACTGCTTCAGAATACTACTAATGGGCTTGTCTTGTTATATAGTCAATTTACAGCATTACCTTTGTTACAAGTCTTGTGTTGCACCATTACAATGGAACTTTAGCAATGATGTCCGATTATATCACATTACATGTAATTTAATTTCCATAGACCTTTTTATCTACACTGTAATTACATTGGGATTGAGAGTGCATGCAGTTGTCAGAAGGAAGCTGGATCTTTTGTCAGTCCTACACAAAATGTTTTCTTTTTTTCTTTTCTGTTTAAGGGCAAGCGATTTAGACAGGGGAATTAGTGACGACTTGCACTGACTTCTTTTGTGGTACAGCACAGGAAATTATTTTCTAAACTTTATTTCAGAACTTTAACGAAGAAAAAAGAGAAAAGAAAAAAACTTTTCTACTAACCTAAATAACAAAATTAGCATACCGAGTTCAATCTTGACAAAGAAAAGGACAACCTTATTAACAAAAAGTTCCAATATCCTCAACATACATCTTTTGATCCATGCAGTGTGTCAGTTGGATTTGAGTAGCTGTTGGTTTATTTAATTCTAGTGTGTGTATTTACTAGGGTTTGCCTGTTTTGCTTATCTATAGAAATTGTGTGTCAGATTCTGTGATTCAGAATGCCCTAGCGCTAGCCAAACTGAAACCCCTGTGATCTCATCAAATAATTTAGGTTGGAGCTAAGGTGAATGAGAACGTATTGACTGTTAGAAAGTTGGGTGAGAGAAGCAAAAATGTGAGGCTGAAGTCACCAGAACAAAGGTGCATAGTCTTGGAGCTGGACACTTTAGTTGCTTTTGTACAAGTAACTCCAGAGGTAGCTCTTTAACTTTAAGCTCTACACCAGCATCATCAGGCTTATCTTGAGATTGACTGCAGGTTCCCAGAACTATAAACTGTGTTTGGTGAATCAAACTCCCTCTGCTTTAGAGCTGCAAGTTAACAGATGTACCCTTAGGTGATTTAGTGACCACATGAAGCATCAGGATTTCATATTTTGGCAAAACCAAGGTAACAGAGCCATTTCTTCAATGTTAACAGAGGATGTGCAGGTAGAACTAAGAAAGTGAAGGACGATTGGACTGCCCGGGATATTCAGTGCAGCTCAAAGGAAGTACTTACAGCAGCAAAAAGAGACTACAGGGAAGGTAATGGTCACTCCAAGAAATGACATCCACCTTATTAATGTGTTTGGTTTAGTCACTAAAATTATTCACTGATTTAGTAAAGGAAATAATGATGAAAATGTCAAGTGAAGAATTCTCACAAGGATGTAACTACACGTTCAAATACTATTGTTTTATAATATTGTGCTGCCCACAGATTACTGATGTGAGCAGTTTATATTCATGCCCAAACTGAGTTCTTATAGTTGATATTAAGTGAGAAGACAGGTAACTGAAAAAGATCCTTGCCCAAAGTTTTTGTATTTCTGTCATAAATGGAATGTGTTAAATCATATTAAGCTGAGTTTTGGACTCAAACTACTATCTATGTATGTGGTATAAGTTCAAAAACTAGAATGGTTTACAACCATGTTAAGGGGCCTGTTCACAAGGGTAAATATTCAGGTGTAAAATTACTCACAAGTATATTTACTACTAGAACTAGACCTAACACCAAATTTGTTGCCATTAACCATTTAAGAACGTCGATTTACTCCTAGATGTAGACACGTATGCCTTCCCCTCTTCAAATCAGAGAGCGCAGTCTTTTACATCTGAATTTACATGTGTAAAATTACTACTCGTCACTTCGCACATGCAGGTGGAGATCTCTTCATCGGAAAGAACTGGAAAAATATTAAAGCTTATTATCTTTAAAAACATTAAAATATGTTAATGCAAAATTAAAATGTTAATTTTATTTTTTAACCTACCTAATAAATATGCTGCAGCACATCAACTCAAATAAAATTTGTATTACCTAATTAAAAATATTACCTTAATTTTTAAATTATATTTTCCTAAACATTAAATAAAATCCCACCCTTAATGTTTTCAACATATAGGGGGTCATTCTGACCCCCGCGGGCGGCGGTCGCCGCCCGCGTGGGGGGAGCCGCCATATGGCCGCTCCGCGGTCGAAAGACCGCGGAGGCCATTCAGGCTTTCCCGCTGGGCTGGCGGGCGACCGCCAGGAGGCCGCCCGCCAGCCCAGCGGGAAACCCCTCCCCACGAGGAAGCCGGCTCCGAATGGAGCCGGCGGAGTGGGTATGTGCGACGGGTGCAGTTTGCACCCGTCGCGTATTTCAGTGTCTGCATTGCAGACACTGAAATACACAGTGGGGCCCTCTTACGGGGGCCCCTGCAGTGTCCATGCCATTGGCATGGGCACTTCAGGGGCCCCCAGGGGCCCCGCGGCACCCCCTACCGCCATCCTGTTCCTGGCGGGCGAACCGCCAGGAACAGGATGGCGGTAGGGGGTGTCAGAATCCCCCATGGCGGCGCAGCAAGCTGCGCCGCCATGGGGGATTCCACGGGCAGCGGAAAACCGGCGGGAGACCGCCGGTTTTCCGCATCTGACCGCGGCTGAACCGCCGCGGTCAGGATTCCCTGCGGGGCACCGCCGGCCTGTCGGCGGTGCTCCCGCCGACCCTGGCCCCGGCGGTCTCAGACCGCCGGGGTCAGAATGACCCCCATAGTGTTTTTTGTTGTGATGTTTAATTTAAATTATTCTTATTTTTTAAGTTAGTTTAAAAAGCATATTTTTTAATTACATTAACTGATCACTTATAAAATAATAAAATATTTGTATGTATTTGTTTTTTCTTTTTTAAATGTCAAGCTAATTTATTTAATGTAACATAAGTTCCTAAGGGGTGTTACGTATTTTCCCTGCCTGCATTGTTTTCTATGGGATTGTACTGTAGTGACTGTTAGTGGCCATGTGTGGTGCTCAACTTACTCCAAGGCTAGGCTGGGGAACATATACCCCCGTTTTGACATCATTAGGCCTGTGGCAACTTTAGAAGTGTATTTTGTGAACAGCAATGCTCTCATTCATTTGTGGGTGTGCGCTCATATTACCATGTCTCTCCCTGAATCTATCCCTAAATTTTCCACAAATCCCTCCTGCTTCAGAATATGTACAGCCAATTTTACAGCCACTTCCCCTTTGTCCCTTCCATATTTACTACTAAAACCTTCACCTACATGTGTGGAAATCTATGTAAACATGATGGAGATCTTCATACACACAAGATAGGAAAAAGTGAATGTATACACCCATAGGTTTTTAAACAGCATTTTGTAGTACGTCAAAAGGGCTACTGTAATACTAAGTTACATACTACAAAATGCAGTTTGTACAAAGGGCCCCAACACAGGTGGCATTTTACAATTTAGTGTGTAAGTTGATAAAAAAAAAACAGAAACCCATTTCCCTGAACCAAACATCTAATAGAAAAACAAATTGATAGTACTATAGACTGGTGTGTTCCAGGCTTCAGCACGTCCATAAATATTAGGATGCCTTACTCAATGCTAGAATCTCTGTCCGCATGATAACCCCTTTTAGCTTGCCTCGCCTTAGATTTAGAAAAGGCATACAATTCCTTTGACTGGGCATGCATGCACTCAGTCTTTAATAAGTACAGGTTAGCCTGATGCATTGTTACCTGGGCGAAGATCCTATACTACACTACACTACACAATTACTACTAGAGAGAAGATAGACCGCTGTATCTCAGATTCTTTCACGATACACCAAGGTAGGTGTAGTGCTTTCCTCTTAGCTAGTTTCTAAGCACTAACATAACACAACAGAAATGCCCTTCTGAGGTCAAAGAAGACTTTTATTGTTGTTAATTCTTCCCCAACCACAATATTTATGAATGACGAATTAGTAGCTTTCAAGTCCGCGTTAATCAAACAAAATATATCAGTTTGCAATATACACAGCAGGTTATATTTATAAGATATTGAATGCAAAGCAAAACAAATACTTCACCGTGTGGGAAATTATCTACAGCTTCATCTTTCTAAGGTCTGCAAGCTGATGACCCCTGTCAGCCGCGAGAAAGAGATTCATCTACCCACACGGGATTGCTGGCAGCTGGCCCCAAGCTCCAGCACGAGGTCCGGCAGATTCGAATCTGACTCTCTGCAGCCTGTTACATTCGTTACAAAGGTGTGCCCCCTCCTCTCAGACCTGGGAAACTGAGCAAGCCTTTTGGAGACTGGCCAGGTCTCCAAGACTACTCCTGTTCCCAAGCTCAAGCAGAGAGAACAACACCCATGTACTCTCTCTTATCATGTCTAGTCTACTGTGAGAAAAACATCTTGGTTCTCTTGTGCAAAAACACAGCTTGGAAAAATACAGCTTGGATTCTCAACTGCAATGTCTAACTCCACGTTAAAGGCAATAGGCAGCTAACCTAAATATCAAATGCAATGTATATCATGTCAAAGCCAATAGGCATGTTAAAGGCAATAGGCAGCTAACCTAAATATCAAATGCAATGTCTAGTGTCATGTCAAAGCCAATAAGCATCTAAGCTGAATACAAAATGCAATGTCTTATATCATGTCAAAGCCCATAGGCAGCTGAGCTGAATACAAAATGCAATGTATAATATCATGTCAAAGCCAATAGGCAGCGGAGCTGATCATGTCAAAGCCAATAGGCAGCGGAGCTGAATACAAAATGTAATGTATAATATCATGTCAAAGCCAATAGGCAGTTAAGCTGAATACAAAATGCAATATATAATATCATGTCAAAGCCCATAGGCAGAATATCTAATAGCATGTCAAAGTCAATAGGCAGCTAAATTGAATACATCATGTCAAAGCCAATAGGAATGCAATGTCAAAGCCAATAGGCGGCTCAACTGAATACAGAAAGTAATGGCTAATGCCATGTCAAAGCCAATAGGCAGAATACAGAATGTAATGACTAATGCAATGTCAAAGCCCATAGGCGGCTAAACTGAACAAAACATACCATGTGCTACTGGTGAACATTGAGCAACTAATATGCGCAGTGGTGAAACACAAAGTCATTGGTCAAAACAAAACTTGTACTCAAATGGCAGTACAGTAGGGATGCCCTCTCCCCCCCTTACTTTGCACTCACAACTGAACCACTGGCAGAGGCCCTATATTGACTGGGGGGGGTACCCCTGGCCTTCCCTGTGGTTGGGATCACACATGTGGTTTCACTCTATCTGGATGACCTACTGGGCTATGTTTGGGATATCACAGCAGACCCAGCTCGGATATAGAGAGATAATACACAGGTTTCACTTGGTCTCCTAGGCTTAAAATCAATTGGAGCAAATTGTGTTTTTTTCTCATATGTAAGGGCGTGTCCCTAGAATGCTGCCTGATGGATAAGGTGTCTTGCGCTTGGCCCTGTATTACTTGAAATACCTAGGGGTGCTGGTATGCTACACAGAAGCAGACAATATAGATGTGAAATGGGGAGCAGAGATACATTCCCTGAAATCGCAAGTCAAATTCTGGATCACACTGTCCCTATCAATAACGGGAAGAGCTGCGATAGCCAAAATGGTTGTGCTGGCTCACCTGCTGTATTATTTTGTCAACATCCCCATGGTAAATATATCTAAGATCCTTTTTTCAGGAGTACTCCTCTGAGAACTGATGTGGGGAACTGGGAGGAATCAACTAGCTTTATCCACGCTTCAATTACCTACAGAGAGGAGGACTAGAGGTCCTCAATTTTGAGGAATATTATATAGCAGCTCAGATACAGTGGGCTACCAAATGGCTAGCTGGCCACTCCCTTGATGACACAAAGCTGTCCCAGTTGGAACTATACGCAGTGGCACTACAGATATGCTGTTCCCAACCTTCTGCCATACAACTGGGGGTTGGGTGGGCCAAAGCTGCCACTACTGCTATGAAATGGGGCTTATTGCTTACCCTAACCTATGTCCCAGCATTCACTGGTCTTCCCCTACGTAGAGGCAGACTATCCACTAAGACCTTAACTTGATGGTTTGTTAGCTCTATCACTCACATTGGGGAAGTATACATCATCAGGACTCTGGTGAGCTTTCAAGAACTTTGCGACCAATATGGAATACACTAAGGGCATACAAGGACACATAAAAGCAATACTCTGTGCCCATTGGCAGGTGATTTCACATGAATAACGTGCACATGAACTATTACAGATCTTGCAGGCATTCAGATAGGGCGTAACCCTGTCCGGTGACTGTACCACACCCAGCTATAACTTGTCAATACAGAGTTCTCCCTGCTCCGTGACAGATGATAAACTAACAAAGGCAGGTTTTTTAATGATAAGGAATGGCAGAGAGCGGCACAATAACCCCCACAGAGTATCAGGCAACTCTAGATTTCAATGACATAGTTTTATGTCATACACAGGCAATACTTTAACCCAGCAAGACTAGGGGAATTATTTCTAATCGCTCCTACACACTGCCCCAGATGTATGACTCTGGAAGCTGATTTCTTCCACGTTTTGGTCATATACGTAGCTTGCCCACTACTGCAACAGGGTGACTGACTGCAAAGCTGTTGGAATGCCTGGCTGGGACTTGTCAATTGGGATTATTTAAGAGACCCAAGACAGACAGGGTAAAGACTGGTTGATCTAGCTCTCTTACTAGATTGAAGTACTTTAATAATAGCATGGAAGAGGGCACTCCCACTTCTCTGACTAAATGGGAAAGTGCACTGACGCAATGGGCGACTGCAGAACAGCAGTCACTGTATGCAGAATAAATAAGAGAGCTACACAAATATCCCATGGCACACAGATGGAGCAAGCTCACAAAACAATTGCAGACCAACAATAACTCCCCCCACACCGAGGGCCCATCATATAGTAATCACCAAATGCCATCCATCAAGATGGTTATATATGTTGATGCCAATATAAATCTTTTTAAGAAATACAGATTGGTTGAGAATAACATAAAAAGCCAAAACAGAGTAAAGGGTAATGTTAATTTACTAAACAAATTCTGGGTGGGGAAAACCTATTTTTAATAAGAATTTGCAAAGCAATAGGCCTCATATTTACCGGAGTCTGAGCTATTAGTGTTGTAAGCGCATAATTGAACTTTTTTGTCACATAACTTGGTCAACTCTGCCACATATTTTGGTTCTTTCTGCCACATAAATCCATTGGTCCTGCATATTACTAAAGGGCTGATAGGCCTGCTGGAATATTTTTTCCAAACAAGGCCCTTAAAATACAAACTACTCCCAGGTGCAAAAAAAAAGTTCCAGCCATAAGAGAGCTTAAAAATGCACTGAATGGTGGGATGGGGTATTATTTGGGGGGTCCCCACTAACCTATGATCTAGACAGGAAGATCACGTTGTGGTGAACGTTTTGAAGGTGGCCCCATTGTCCTAGGACCACCACAGGATGAGTTATGAGCAAAAATGTTTTGTAAAAGGAATGTTCTGCAAATCATAATGGGGCGACTTTTTGAGTACTTCGAATATAATTGTATGTTGACTGTAATGCTCAGAACAGCCCTGAGAGGACTCCACAAGCATTTGTAAGAAACATGGTCATGTAACCATATAGTTATCCCTTAGAGGGCGTAACCACATGAAAACAGAATGGCAGAAAGTAATGCAGGGTAACCATAAATTTACCTCTAGATGGCGTAGTGCATCACATATTCTAAGGGCTAGCAGGCTTACTACAATGATATTGCAAACAAGGCCCTTACAACACAAACTACTCCCAGGTGCAAATCAAAAGTTCCAGCCACAAGAGAGAGTAAAGTACACTGAATGGTGAGATGGGTTATTATTTTGGGGTCCCCACAAACCTAGTGTGGGGACCCAAAGATGCCCTAGACAGAAATAGTGTTTTGTGCTGAACATTTTGGTGTTGGTCCCATTGTCCTAGGACCACCACAGGCTAAATTATGGGCAAAAATGTTTTGAAAAAGAATGCTTGTAAAGCATTATGGGGCGAGTTTCCCCCAGTACAGTGAATATTATAGTATTGACTCTCCCGCTGTGCTGGGAGAGCCGCTTTGATGATTTCTGTTTTTTTATTTAGGTAAAGCATTTAGCAATTACAAGGGTTTTTTGAAAGCCATGTAGCATGAATGGGAGAGACATAAGCAAATCTGAAATGGCACCGATTAGGTAACAGTGTGAACAATGTGACGAGCGCTCCTACCGCAGAACAAGTTAGCATGGTTCGCACTCAAAGCACTATGGCCGCCATGGAGTGCGAAGGAGAGAGACAAAAGAAAAAAGTAGTTTGCCCTCCTGAAAGTATATCGGCAATCATGCAATAATCCATGTAACAGGGTCAGTCTGCAAGGCGTAACAAAAGGGCCTCAAGGTGGGCCAAACGTAAAGCATTTACCAATGACATTAAAGGATTGTTGAAAGACAAGACAAGGACCGAATGAAACTGATGGGTGTGAGATGGGCATGTTTAAAGCCCAGAGAACAGATTACAACAGGTTGAAAAGCAGCGCTTGCACGTTGCTATGCTCAAACTTAAAATGGGTGAAAGAGGGATTTGGAGAGTTGCCCCCTTAAAGACATGAAGGGAGAAGAAAATGTGAGAATGGAAAAGGAGAAGAAAAAGGAAATTGGGGTTCAAATGTGTAACTAGGAAAGCAATCCTCAACAAAAAAATGAAACACCACCCATTGGCAGAACACTGGAACAGAAGGAGGTGCAGGGAAAATGAATTTAAGTAAATCATATAGAAAATAGACAACAAAGAATTTATTTTTCAAAATGAATGACATTTACATCTTACAATAAAGCATGTAACATACACATTTGAGACAATGACAATCTATGAAATGGTTAAATGGTAAATGTCATTCATCTTGAAAATTTACAAGTAAGAGGTTTCCAGGGAGGGTCCTTGTCCGTATCCGGAGATTTAATTCCACACAGGCTAAATAATTAAGATGAATGCATTTTAATTACAAGGGAATTTATTATTATATACTAGTTTAGTTCAGTTAATCCACCACTTGATTTGTTTTGTTTTCTCTCTTTCCTCTCTTTCAGATGGTGCCGGTCTTCTGGAAAGTATCAATACAGAAAGGAAAAAAAAAAGGTAAAACAAAAAGAAAAGAACCAATGACAGATACGTTTGTTTGCTCGTTCAGAGAGAGAAAGAAAAAGAAATTAACAGAAGGGGAGGAGTGGGTAATTTTAGTGAGGAGAGAGAAAGAGGGAAATAATATATATTAACCAAGGTGATTGCATGCACTGTGTCTTTGATAATACACCAGTTAGCATGCTTCCCCAGTGAAAGAAAAAAAAAAATCTTGTGTCCTAGTAAAACACCTCTTGTATTTTATCTTCTAGTTCTCCTCTCCCCACCTCCTGGAATCGGGCACGTACCTGGGATAGCCACGTCCCTCCTAGGATGTGGCTGGGTTATGGGTTCTGCCTCTCCGTTGGGCTGGTTCTCCCAAGGGCCCCTCCTGCTTCTTCTTCCTCTGCTTCCTTCCTCCTCCCTCCTACACGCCGGGTTAACGTCCATATTGCCTCTCCTCTCCACTCTGTTGTGTTGTTTTCTCCTTTACCTCCGGTCACGTCCTCGCCCTTCTCCTGATTGACTCTCCTCGTCTGTCCTCTGCTAGCCTCCTCCTTCTCCTTTCCAGCGTCTCTTGTTCCCTCATTTGATTTCGGCTGCTCCTCGTTGTGCTTCTCTCTCCTCGTGCTCCTCTCTCTCCCCTCGGCGGCGCCCGGCATATCTTCTCCGCGCTCCCTTCTCTACTTGGCGGTGTCCAGCATCTCTTCTCAGTGTTTCCTCGTCCTACGACCTCTCGGCCGCATCCTCTTTGGGTTTTTGTTGACGTCCCTAAATCGGGACATATTACTTTCCAGAGTCCCACTGGGGGACTCCTCTGTCTGCCCTGATCCCGCCTCTATGTTGATGTGGATGGGGTTTAGTTCCCCGTCACATTCGCCTGCCTCTGTGGTGGCTGTTGTAGCCCCAAATCAACTGGGTGTCACGATATCTCGATAAATAGTCGGCATTGGTTAGAGAGGAACCTGGAGTGTGTTCAACCTGGAATACAAAAGGTTGGAGGGCCATGAACCATTGTAACACTCTAGGATTTGTATCTTTAGGACGGGCTAACCAAGTCAATGGGGCATGGACTGTGAATAGGGTAAAAGGACTCCAAATAAATAATACTGTAAAGTTTCAATTGCGCACTTTATGGCTAAACATTCCCTCTCTAAGGTGTGGTAATGTCCCTCTCTTGTCAATAACTTTCCACTTATGTAAACCACGGGATGTGAAAGTCCCTTCTCGTTCTCTTGGGAGAGAACTGCATCCAGACCGAGATCCGACGCATCCGTTTATAATACAAAAGGTTTCTTGAAATCAGGGCGTTGTAGAATGGGGTTTGTTATTAGGTACTTCTTAAGTCTATGATAACTTTCTAATTGTGGACTGGTCAACTTGCCTATCTTATTTGGCTGTCCTTTATTTTGTGGGTCCGTTAATGGAGCTGCGTGGGTAGAAAAGTGTGGGATAAAGTGGTGGTAATATACTACCATTCCCAGGAAGGATATTATCTCTCGTTTTGTTTAAGGGGATGGTAATTTATTGATTTCGTCGGCCTTGTCCAATTGGGGACGTATGTGTCCTTTTTCTATGTTGTATCCGAGATAAGCTATAGAACCACTAGCTAATTTGCATTTTTCTGGATTAGCTGTTAGATCTGCATCTTTCAGGGATTGAAATATCAAACACAAGTGATTTAGATGTTGTTCCCAGGTACAGCTATAAACAACAATATCATCAAGTTATCCTGCTGTATATCCCATATGTGGTCTTAGGATATGGCCCATAAGTTGTTAAAAGGTGTCAGGGGCTCCATGTAGGCCAAATGGTAACACTGTAAATTAATATAACCCTGAAGGTGTAGAAAAGGCATTTTTTTCTTTATCTCTAGGATTCAGAGGTATTTGCCAGTAGCCTTTTGTGAGATTAAGAGTGGATAGATATTTAGCCTGTCCTAGTGTTCTATTAATTCATCTACCCTGGGCATGTGGTATGTATCATTGAGATGGCATTGAGTTGTCTAAAGTCAATACAAAAATGAATAGAACCATCCGGTTTCGGTACTAAAACAATCGGAGAACACCAAGGACTCTTTGATGGTTCTACTACACCCATTTTTAACATATTCAGGATTTCCTGTTCCACAAGCTGTCTACGAGCTTCTGGTATTCAATAGGGTTTAAATCAGGCTATTTTTCCTTTTAATGTAATGATATCATGTTGGACAAGCTGGGTTTTACCAGGGTTTGTTGAGAACAAATTCTTGGTTTGTTGTATCAGTGCTATAAGTTGTTTCTTTCTCTCGTCTGGAAGGTCTGGGTCTATATGGGGCATAAACTTGTTGGTTTTATCCAGTCAGGGACATAAGGTAATTTCGATGGGTTTTGTCTTGTTTATAAGTAGGATGGTACCGTCTGGTGGGGTAGGTAATGTGTCGTCCTCCCATTCTTTGAGGAGGTTGACGTGATATATTTGATGTTTTTTTTTCTTTTACTATGTGACATTACCAATCGATATGTAACCAGGGTAATCTTCTCAAGGCTATTATATGGACCCTGCCATTTCGCTAGCAGTTTGCTCTCTGAACTTGGTAAGAGAACCAGTACCTTGCTGCCTATAGGTAGGTCTCTCAGCTATTTTCTACACATTATAATACTTTCTTTGGCTTCTTCTAAATGTACCCTTATGTCTTCCCATATGGAATGTATATTCTCTTTCAATTAGTGAGTATATTCAAGTATGTCTCGACATTCGTTCTGATTCTCCTCCCACTGCTCTGCTGCAATATCCGTGAGGGTTTTAGGTTGTCTACCAAAAACCAGTTCAAAGGGGCTATGGCACGTCGAGGCTTGAATGTGCGTTCTGATGGCTTACAGAACTAACAGTAGTTTTTTGTCCAAATCCCTGCCTGAATCGGAAATGGTTTTCTTCAGTAGGGTCTTAATCGTACGGTTGTACCTCTCTGCCAAGCCGTCTGCTTGTGGATGATATACAGACGTACAAATATGTTTTACTCCTAGAATGTGACATATTTGAGACATAAGGAGGGACATGAATGGCGTGCCTTGATCTGTTAAAAGTTTGCATGGAAAACCCACCTGTGAGAAAAATCCTATCATTACATGAGCCACGTTCTTCCCAGTCATGCTAGTGAGAGGAATATCCTCTGGGTAATGCGTCGCGTAATCTAATAACATTAAATATATTGATAGACCCCGTGAGGAGGATATCAATGATCCCACTAAGTCCATATCTACTCTAGAGAAAGGTATTTCTATAATGGGGCCTGTGGGACAGCGGAAGGGTTGGTTAGTTGGCGTTTGGGACATTGATTTCAGAATATACGTATGTCTGTAAATATACCTGGCCAATAAAAACGTTGTAGTAGATATTCCTCGTTTTTTTCTCTTCCGTAATTCCCACCACCAACTTGACTGTGAGCTAAATGAGTACTGTACTCGACAGGGAAACTGTACCACCAACTGTGTTCTCTGTATGTTATTGTGTTGAAGGATCCTATACAGTAAACCATTCTTTATAAAAAAAGAAGGACCCACCTGACCTGTAGGTTCCGTATATACGGAAGCCCAGACATGTTTCAGTGCGGGTCTTCTCTCTGACTGACCCAGAAGTGTGCTGGAGCTGATAACACCTTCTTTTCTGTAGGAAGAAAAGAGAGATCATTTCGTTTTCACAAACTCTATATTGTTTCTTTTGCTCAACCTTGGTTTCTCCTTACCTGGTTCAAGAAAGGTGTTAAAAAAAAGGGGCCTCTTTCATCCAGGTATCTACAGGATTGGGTCTCTTTATACTAATAGACTTTGGAAGTCATGATAGTCTGTCCCGATGATCATGTCTTCTACTAGATGGGGTATTACTCGTACTTTTATCCTCTGTTCCTTCCATTTTATTTGTATTTCCTCTACTGGGCATTGTTTACTTTCTCCGTGTATACAACATATGTTCACAAATCCCCCCCCTTCCATTGTTTTTTGGATATTAGTTCTTCTCTAACCACTGTTTAACTACATCTGGAGTCTATCAGGGCCCTAATGGGGTTTTTATTGATTAACAATGTTTTAACAAACTGTGGAATACTTTCACGGGTACATAGTACCCTGCCTCTTGTTGCCCCTATTTCCATGGGTTCGGGTTTTGGTCCTTTATGAGGACAATTACGGGCAATATGGTCCCCCTCAGCACAGTGATAACACTGTGGGGTTTGATTTGGTTCTTTTACCGGGAATCGTATACTCTGATCATTCCCTGGGGGAGACTGGAAACTCATTTTCTGGAAAGAGGGGGTACTCTTTATTGTAGACATTGGTGCTTTGGATGAGTTCAGTATAAACTCGGGAGCCCTGTGGTATGCACATGCAAGTTCAATAGCTGAAGTTACAGTAACGTTAGGATGCTGTTTAATCCAATTGCGTGTGGGCACAGGTAAAGCTTCTAGAAACTGTTCTGATTATATCATTTGAATAACTTCCCATTTTGAATTGTCTATAGGGTTCAACTACTATTCGACCCTATAAAAGAGGGCCCTAGGGCTCTCCATAGTGTTCAATTTTGTCTTATGGAATTTTAGGCAGTAATATTCTATATCAAACCCTACTCTTTCCAAAATAGGCTTTTTTATGTCTCCATAAGGGGTTGTCCCTCCCGGATTCACTGCTTGGTACACTGCTTTTAGTGTCCCCTTCAATAAGGGAGCTATATACTGACCCCATCTATCCTGTGGCCAGTTTGCCAAAGTAGCGACCCTTTCAAAATTGGAAAAGAAAGCATCAGGGTCGGTGGGAATGTTTGGATGAACTCTGGTAATAGCTATGGTTTGCGTCAGTTTTTGTAATGCAGTGTTGTGCACTAGTTGGTTGTTAGCTATAATCGTGGTTTGGGTTTTTAAGGCCTTCTGTAAAGCTTCCCTATCAGTCCACGCTTCCCTTATTTGTTCTTCCCAAACTAGTTGCATATCTCTTTGACATTCAGCAAGTTAGTTAATCATATCCTCCAATGTTGGTTTCACCTCCATGGTCCTCCTATTTTGTTTGGCTGAAATCCCACTTCTGACACCACTGTAAGAGGTTTCCAGGGAGGTTCCTTGTCCGTATCCGGAGCTTTAATACCGCACAGGTTAAATAATTAAGATGAACGCGTTTTAGTTACAGGGGGATTTATTACTATTATATACTAGTTTAGTTCAGTTAATCCACCACTTATTGATTTGTTTTATTCTCTCTCTTTCAGGTGGTGCCGGTCTTCTGGAAAGTATCAATGCTCGTCCGGGTTACAATACAGAAGGAAGAAAAAAAAAAAGAACCAGTGACAGGTAAGTTTGTTTGCTCATTCAGACAGAGGAAAAAAAAAAAATAAGGGGAGAAGTGGGTACTTTTTAGTGAGGAGAGTAAAAGAGGGGAAAAATATATATAACCAAGGTGATTGCATGCACTGTGTCTTTGATAATACACCAGATAGCATGCTTCCTCAGTTAAAGAAAGAAAAAAATGAATCTTGTGTCCTAGTAAAGCACCCTTTGTATTTTATCTTTTAGTTCTCCTTCTCGCCCCACCGCCTTTTTCCCCTTTTTATTAGAGAAGATGCAGAGCCCTGGAATCAGGCTTGTACCTGGGATAGCCACGTCCCTCATAGGACGTGGCTGGGTTCTGGCTACTGTCTCTCCATTAGGCTGGTTCTCCCAAGGGCCCCTCCTGCTTCCTCCTCCTTGGCTTCCTCCTCCCTCCTACTCGCCGGGTTAACTTCGGTATTGCCTCTCCCCACTCTGGTGTGTTGTTTTCTTCTTTACCTCTGGTTGCATCCTCGCCCTTCTCCTGATTGACTGTCCTTGTCTGTCCTCTGCTTGCCTCCTCCTTCTCATTTCCGGCATCTTCTGTCCCCTCATTCACGTTCGGCCGCTCCTTGTCGTGCTTTTCACTCTCCTCGTGCTCCTCTCTCTCCTCGGCGTCGTCTGGCGTCTCTTCCTCGTGCTCACTTCTCTCCTTGGGGTCCTCTTCCGCGTTTTTGTTGACGTCCCTATGTTGGGACGTATCACTTTCCAGAGTTCCCCCTGGGGGACTCCTCTGTTGGCCCGATCCCGCCTCTATGTTGACGTGGACGGGGATTAGTTCCCCGTCACAGTACATTAAACCACAGAGGTAAAATGGTTTCTCAGAATAAATATAAAGACTTTATTTTTCTATGAAAACATAAAGCACAACTATTAAGAAAGTAACAATATTTTGGTATAAGCTCTGTCACTCCTGATACAATCCTGCAGTATCCTATCCTTGACATTTAACACTGATGTATCACCTGTACTTCATTTCAAAAGGGGAGCTACTGCTGAATAAGCCACTGTGATTTCAAGACAGAAAATCACTCACACGAAACGTAATACCCTTTTGCTCTCTGGAACCCCTGATGAAGCACAACTGAGAAAATGGGAGAGACCAATGGGCTATGGTGCCTTAAATAGTAATCTCCTAGCTGGTGGAGGAGGACTGCAGTAGTCGATCTCTGGAGATGGTGGCATACACAGAGATGAGAGGACTCCCGTGAGGCAATGTGCAGCATCCAGACTACGGAACCTGCCAGAGATTTGTGGCTGCAGAGACCAAGTGAATGAGTAGATCAAAAGGTGGGGCTCTGCAGCTGTGGCGGCACCAGCCTCCTTATCTTTTGCCCCACTGCAACTGGCGGCAAGAAATGGAAGATACAAACTACAAGCAGAGTCAGGCAGTCGGACGTGGACAAAACAAACAGCTGCCCGCAGAGAAGATGCAGGAGGTGCATTGCATGATAGTGGAGAGAAGGTGAATGGGAGTGAGAGACTTTGAACAGCTGGCCAAACAGTTAAGCACTCCCACCTAGGCAGTAACAGAATGACCAGTGGTAAATTACCCGGGGATAAAGAAAGAAGTGGAGGAGAGGAGAACTTGAGATTGCAATGTTCAGGTTATAAAAGGTGAAAAAAAACACAAAAGACCACACCTGTATAAATATAAATGTTGAAAGAATAATAGCTACATAATTCAGTACTGCCTACTTAATATATATCTGCTGAAATGAACAGGTTCACTCCTGACGTTCCATACAATACCAGTGAGCTGCACTTCTGGAAAACATTCAGCTTGACTAGCCACAGATCACAATTATACGCTTACTAATGGGGAGACAAAATCCCACAAAGGTTCAAGGCCACAATGAAAATGACACAGCAGTTCCTAATAACTTCAAAGCAAGATCTAAAACCATCTGAGATGGGAACTAAGCAAGACAAGCTGGACCAGATCCTTAGAGCCATTATAAATACTAGAGACATTTGAAGGAAAATAGACTAAGCAGTGGTTGATGTGAGATTGTGTGGCAATTTCAAAAAGAGAACTGGCAAGGTCAAGATCATTGAGAACACAATAGCCGAAATACATTTCACAACTGACCTACTGCAACATCAGATGCAAGAAGTGATAAAAACCTCAGATGCAAGAACTGATTATCTTAATATGGCATGTGGAATATAGGGCTCATGATGAAATAAAATATGGGCTCATGATGATGAAATAAAATGTATTAACCCCATCTGAATCAACTGAAGGACAATACTGTTCTTGGAATCCTGGCTGAAACAAATCGATTCTCCAGAAGTTCTTTCCATCTTCTAATATGCAGCACGAGCACAGACTACCTGCACACCTACCACCAACTAGAGCTAACTGCAGACAAATAGTCGCTCAAAACCTACGCTGTAATGACAGACACTTTGCTCCAAAAGGCGAGGAATGTTGACTACTTCATGTACGAAAACTGCAAAGTAATTTTAGCCCTTGGATTGCAATCAGGGATTAAGGGTAGAGTAAAAAAACTCTGCTCTTTTCCCACCACATTTGAAAACAACATCAGATGCTAAGAGGTTGGGGTTTGAGAACCTGAATGATTCTTGGATCTAGGTGGAACAGAGCAAGCACAGTCAAACAAGTTTCCCAAAAATTACAACATGAGCACTGACGATTGAGCAGTATCACTCAAAGTCTAAGCTAAAAGAAACAACACCAAAGTACAGTGATTCCAATGCAGAGTACGAAGTAAACAGAAGAAACTAGAAACACAGGTTCAGAGACTGACACCTCCTTCTCGTTCTCTGCTTATACAATAATAACACAAGAAACTTTACAGGAAATAACTACGACTGCTGAGGATGTTATTGTTAGGCTACAATGGTCTAAGATCAGAAATGAGACATACTCCAATTACTAAAATCAAAAACAATCAAGGAAAAGAAGTATACATGCAACAGAAAATAAACTAAAACTCGTATACATAATACTTCAAATGATATGTGTATGAAAGAGATAATAACGACTCACATCCTGGGGATTCTAGAAAAGACTAAAATATCACCCATTGCAGAAGAAAAGGTAGTCACTGTAAATTCCTTTAACTAGCCAACAGATAAGAAAAATAATTAATGAATGAGACAGAGGTAAATACCCCAGGAGCAGGTGGGTTGTCCATTGAATTTTATATTACAAATATAGACCTTTTAGAGCCTACCTGGTCTTTATACTGCAATACATGAAGGAGAATTGTTACCATAAAAGAAGCGTTCATAATGTTGCTGCTCAAACCAGGATGGGAACTTAAATGAGCAGATGCCATAATTTATTTTAACAATTAATTTAACATTAACATGCAGAATTAACATGTAGGCCTCATAAGAAAGGTGAGTGCATTTAAACTGTAAAATTGGAATGGAACCACAGTTACACCTATTCAGTTTATAGCTGAAAGATGATTTTATTTTTTTCTGACAACTAAGCTAGTTCAAAAACGTGAAATGTTTCCTGGCCTTCACATAGGCATATGTTTCAATAAAATATACAAAAGTTTGGGAAATTGCTGACATGTAACCTTGCACATGTTTCTGATTAAACAATACGTATTGCCGAACTATGCATAAAGACCTTGTACATTAGTGAGATATTGTAGAAGCTTAAACACGACAATACAAACTCCTGAAGCCAGTGAATGGTGAGCACTATACACAAAGTTATACAAATTAGTGAAGAAAAAAGTATATCTCCCTAACAAACAATAACATCAATTGATGAAATGATTGAGTAGTTATTTTGTAGATTATCTAAGAATGGTCTCATAGGTAAAATGTATTCTTCTAAGTAGAAACTGAATCATGTAAAATGAAAATAGGGACACATAACGATAAGAGATGAATGCGGCTACATATGGTTGCTGTCTGAGGCATTGTATCCCGGTTTGGAAAAAGAAACCTGTTGCAAAAGCTTATTATTGTAATGTTTATCTAAATGTGTATTCCTAGAGTAGGGTAAGAAGCTCTCTTACTTGCCACTTATCCTGACCATGTCTATTATGGCAGAAAGGCAAAAATGCCAGCTTTAATGTCAAGGGACTGCAGAGAAGCTTTTGACACTGAACACCGGTGACACAAGGCAAGCATTTCACAAATGATAGACAGGAAATATTTGATGCTGCAACCCCTAGGGGACACAGCAACACACATTTGAAATAGCACTGGTATCACTATGATATGGCAAACAAACCAGTATGTGCAAATGATCGCTTACTATATACAAACAATATAGAGAAAGCACTATCAATACTGCTGAATGTACTTGAAGTATTAGATATACATCCCACCCACTAGAACTTGTAAATTACGTTGATGGTAAAGAAACACATTCTGGTATCGAATAATTCTAACCTGCGGATCAGTCTTTGATATAACACTAGGAAAAAAAAATAAAAAGATTGCAACACTCAAAGGATTAGTGTCCTTCTTGACTGAAAATGGTAGTACTGCCTTGCTTCTTATATTTTAATGCAAACCTTCCTATAAGGGTATCAGTCAAATGATTCAGCGACTTCAACAGTATACTGACCTCATTAATATGGGACTCAAGCAAGAAGAGAAACGGTAGCAATAAACAAGCTTCATCTACCATCAAATAAGGAATGAGTTGGTTTCCCCGACCTAGAAAATTATTATTCCGCAGTGCAACTACAATGGACAGAAGGATGCTGAGCCAAACCCCTACATCCAATCGCCTACTGTAGAAACCAAATACATAGTAAAATGGATAAGTATGGAGGAATTAACCACACTGCTAATTGATAATAAGCAACAGCCCAAGATGATAAACATGTTGTTTGAAATAGTAAAATAACATTGGGATAGACACAGTAGACAACTAAGAATAAGCCATGCACCAAATCTCCACATAACCTAAGTACCAAAGTACTAAAACCAATAACTTGACTTACACAAATGGAAGGAGGTGGAACTACAAACCACAAGTGATATGTATAGCAAGTGTGAAATATCACAATTCTCAGAACTGGTGGATGCATACGGTTTACTATTTGGTCAGATCCTAGTGTGTAAAAAGTACAAGCAGTATCCCAGAAAAACTAAGGAATGGGCCACATATGAACCTCCAACTAACAACGCACTACATTCATTACTAGAAGGCACTAAGGGAAATCTCGAAGGTCTTCAAGACATCTTCGTGTGATTTAGTGAAGAGCTTGGAAAATGAGGAATGTGAAGGAATATTAACTTGCATAAACTACTCCAAAGATTGAGGTGAGGGTAAAACAATTGGCTTACTGGGTAGAAATAGAGAATCAAGTACAGACAACGAAATCCATGGGAGGAAATGTACATAGAGAAACAACACATGCATGCAAATTAATGGTGCAGTCACTTCTAGGCAAAAAAAAACAACAATAAACCATTGTGGGAAATGACAGGAATGACCTAACTACTAGGACATTTATAGTAGAAAAATAACAAAATAGAAGGAATAAGGATGGTTGTTCACTTTGACAGACTTCACGTCCCATAAAGGAAACATGTCAAATGCTAATTATGTCAAACAGTATTTAGTTCCATGTGTAGAGTAGAAATAAAACTTCAAAGGCTATGAGAAATGTTTCTAAAAATGTAAAACTAAGAGTTATGTATGACGGAAATTTTACATGTAGAAATGTTTCCATTTCTAGAAAGAGGACTTAAATTGTGTTAACTGTAAATTTCAAAAGGCCAAGAGTTCAGAGCCCCATTTTCAATAGTTTGTTTTGTATTGTTTGTTACTTTCCTTTCCTTTCCTATTTTCTGACCCAAGAGTATAACAATTTATTAATCATTTTACCTTTCTAGCATTAAAAAAAATAATCAGAAATGTACTAGCCGTATTTCTGATGTGGATGTCTTTACCAGTGAGGATACAGAATCATTGTTAGGCTATTTTCAGTTGTACAAAGGCTGAGATTAATCTGGCCTCTTGCAGGGCGAAGACAGTGAGACATCATCTGTTTTTTGCACAATGCATCATATGTTTAGAAGGAAATGCATACATCACAGCATCAAAGTATAGTGTGAACAGGTGTTTACAGCAAGGTAAGAGAAGTGCTGGAACATGAGATTGAATATTAAGTCCAGAAAATGAAAAACTTTGAAAAACAAACCTTTTAATTAGTTTCTATATGCCGTGAACCACACCCACAAGAGAGGCGAGGGTGCACAAGGTCTTTGAACCAATCCTGCATTTACACACAAGTACATACAAAAGCTATGCAATTAACTGTGCGTGTGGAAAACGGAAGTTGCACCTACTCCTATACAGGTGAGAGGGCGGGAGAGGAAGAAAAAGGGGAGCCAAGGAAAGTAAACGCCTACGCATTTTTAGAAAATGATCTGTTGCTCTTTGGGGAAAAATTTGTTTCTTTACTAAAAACAGAAACATTTTTATTTGAGGGAAAGAAAATATGTTTTTAGAAAATGACGAGCTGGTGTTTATGAATAGGTTTAGCATTTTACTGAAAACACATGCTAGCAATTGATCCAAAAAGGTGTGTATTTTATGACTATGACATGATGTTTGGATACAAAATAGATTCACTCGGGGGAGGCTCCTCCATGAGAGCGGAGGAGCGTTGCCTCCCGCACCAGCAGCGACAGCTGCAAAACTACGATAATAAACTTTGTTTATTATAGATGTTTGGTAAAAGGGCTGGGCCACTGGGGTGACAAGCAGTGGGGGGCAGTGCTCAGCACTCCCCCTCAAAGCGCATGTGTGTTAGGCTGACCGCCTCCGGCCGGCCAAACACACATCCGCTGTAGGCTCTCTCCAGCCCAGCAACTGTGGGAGCCTCTGCAAGCTCTCTCCGGCTCAGCAACAGTCTGCCTGGGAGCGCCCTGCTTTGAGCAGCGTCAGGATTGGCCGCAGGGCAGGCTGGAAGCATGTGCCTGCAGTCGACAAGGGACAGAGGAGCGGCGTGCGAGTACGTGTTTTTTTTTTTTTTAGAATTTTATTTTAACACCCCCCCGCCTGCTCTTCCGCGTGCCGCGCCACCCCGCCCATTTACCTTGCCGCAAACTGCTCCTGGATTAACTAACTAAAAATTATTTAAGCTATGTTTTTATGTCATGCCACTTATACTGGAATATTTCATGCAGTCTTTTTAGCCAATTTCTGTATGATGTTGCGCTATAAAATGAACAATAATGGTTTGTTTTTACTGGGGTTTCTTTGAAACAACATTCTCACATTCCTCAATAGCAATTGGGTAAAAAGATGTAACTTGAACACATTATTCGCTGGCTTGGTTCAATTTAGGTAGGTGTTTACAACCTATGGGTAGATAAACTGACCTCCTGCAAGTGCTACTAATGCAGCCACTTAGGGATTAAGTTAAAAAAAACAAATTAAAATCTATGATTTAAGTTTGGGGGTTTAATTAGATTTCTATTTGTTTTGCAAATCCCAAGAAAATGAGAAGTCAAAAACGTCTCTTGCATTTTTCTAGCACAAGTCTTCCTCTCCACCCTAACTACTCTGCACTGTAACACATGCTTAGTGTTATGCGGAACAGTTGATCTCCATAGTATTTATTTTCAGTTTTTTCTCTCCACGGGCAAATATAAATTCTTACTGTGGACAACCCCTTGCAATATACCCTGTATTCATGGTGATCTTTCCCGCAAAAATAACAGACAAACTTAGGGGTGTCCATTTTCCAGTGCTCACAGACAGACTGCTTACAAAACCTGTTAATCCCACAAAATTAATGCTTGGATCTATGATCTATGAAGCTGAAAACTCTCTTTAGCTGAAAGTTCCTTGCTTCCAAAGCTCTCAAGCACAGAACCACTTCTTCTATGGCACAACAACTTCAACGTGGAACCCTTTACTTATTGAGATCAGGACCTACCTTTACTAAAGCCAAGCTCTTCTCTTCCTTAAGCTCCACATTCTTTGAACAGTGCCTTCATAGCTCCACTTTTTTTTATCAATGTTACTCCTGTTTGCTGTAATGCAATGGTAGGTAAAGTGCCATTATGCTCTCCGGTGGTACAGGTGCGCTACATAAAGTGGTTATATAAATTATATTAATACGAGCTACACATTTCCTACTTATACAGGATAGCCATCTCCTCTATCCGATGTGAGAGGCCTCAGTTAAGCAACTTCTCCTCAGACGACTATCACTGTGCTTTGACTAATCGCAACAGGTCAAGCTGTATCATGCAGTGTGTATCATTATGCTACTGTTATGTTCTTGGAGGCTTCCTCTCTCACACCAGATCAGACTGCAGCATCACTGACGATTAAAGCAGGAAATATGTTGTAAATATATTGATCCTATGTGCAGAATATGCAACAATGTGCAAAGCACTCCGAATGCCTTTAGAGCAAGGGCCCATGTTTAAGAAAACAGCTCAAATAAATTAAACAAATTGAAATAATCACGCAAGTGTACACAGTGGGGGACTGCCGCACACACCCAACAAGAGGTAACCAAGTTTTGCTTTCCTGATTACACCCGAGTATCTGCCTTTTTTATGGTGCTGTCAGAATGTCTTCTGAGGGGAAATACATCAGCCCTGTGCCCTCTAAAAAAACGTTCCTTCCCACAGACAGGGCAGCAGCTGGAGCCCGAGCTAGACATGTCCCAACTGAACTCCTCTGTTGTGAGAAGGATGATGTCTAACGAAAATCTCAAGACCCTGAGCCACCAGAGGGACATTTTATTTAAAAAAAAAAGGTCCTCAAAAGGAACCTTACCTTAGAAGAACGAAGCTCCGGAATAGAATAATAATATTCACCATCAAAGGATGCAAATATTACAATAGTTTACATGAGATCTTTTTCATAGTGATTCATACATTTCTGGTCTGCTTTTAACAGCTCTAATCATAGATGTCACTGCTACTGTGCTGGTCAGCCAAATAATGGCCTCCCGGCAAAGTGGTGTTTTCCTCAATATGAAGCTAAGTCCGTCGTCCACGACCCTGTCTTGTCCTCGTCTTCTTGAATTAACCCGCTGCCACAGAAGGCTGACTGCTTTGCTTTGAAGACCAGGAGGGTTATACTTTTCTTTTACATTTTTTCTGCTATTGCTCCTTGTATACACTGTGTTATGGGCAAAACATAGAACTAAATGACTGTTTTCATCTTCTGCTCTCAACTTCAGACTCTGTCATAGATCTACTTCTCAATATTTCTGTTTTGTGGCTTTTGCTTTTAATCTACTGTAAGGGCCATGAAACCATAGTGGCCTCTCAAATATTTTCGAAATAAGCCGGAGCACCTAATATCAGTTAAAGTGGATTATATATTCTGATTATTGATTATCTGATGAAGTAATATTGCTTTAATAAATATGAGCATACAAAGACTTTCATTAATAACGTTTTTGAACTCTCAAACTCATTATTGACTAAGAAAAACTGAATTGTGATGAATACCATGTACAGCTCCAAGTTAATATCATCTAACCTCAAAGATTCATGCGGCCTAGAGGCTAGGATGTCACCTTGATGAGTCGGTAAGACTTTCTCATAAACTATTAATTGTGGACCGGATGTCCTAGTGCGACTGCAGGATCTTAGAGAATCCGTTCTCTTTTTAATAAAGACTTTGAAATACTGAGTAAGGCAATGGCTAATTATTCACTGCAATTTCTTCCTTGCATCATACAATTAGACAGAGTGGTTTCATACTTTCCAAAATACACATTGATTATTCTGTGTTCGACCCAAAATATGGCAGAAAGGCATAAATGGCAGCAATAAAGTCAAGTGACCTCGAAAAAGCTTTTGACACTGAACACCCGTGGTAGAAATAAAGCATTTCACAAATGACAGACACAAAATATTTGATATTGCAACCCCTAGCGGACACTGTGAGACAAATACAAAACAGCACTGCTATCACTGTGCAGCAAACTTATCACTAAGGGGGTCATCCTGACTTTGGCGGGCGGCGGAGGCCGCCGCCAAAGTCCCGCCGGCAAAATACCGCTGCGCGGTCATAAGACCGCCGCGGTAATTCTGAGTTTCCCGCTGGGCTGGCGGGCGACCGCCAGAAGGCCGCCCGCCAGCCCAGCGGGAAACCCCCTTCCATGAGGATGCCGTCTCCGAATGGAGCCGGCGGAGTGGAAGGGGTGCGACGGGTGCAGTTGCACCCGTCGCCATTTTCAGTGTCTGCGTGGCAGACACTGAAAACCTTGGTGGGGCCCTGTTAGGGGGCCCCTGCAGTGCCCATGCCGTTGGCATGGGCACTGCAGGGGCCCCCAGGGGCCCCACGACACCCGTTACCGCCAACCAGGTTCTGGCGGTTTTGGCTGCCGGTAAGGGGGTCAGAATCCCCATGGCGGCGCTGCTTGCAGCGCCGCCATGGAGGATTCCCTTGGGCAGCGGGAAACCGGCGGTACACCGCCGGTTTCCCGTATCTGACCGCGGCTGTACCACCGCGGTCAGAATGCCATGGGAGCACCGCCAGCCTGTTGGCGGTGCTCCCGTGGTCGTTGGCCCTGGCGATCCATGACCGCCAGGGTCAGAATGACCCCCTAAATGCCCATGATCTCTTACCACACACAAAGTAAAGAAAGCACTATCAATACTGCTGGCTATACATCCCACCCACTAAAGCGTGTGAATTGCGTAGACGGTAAAGAAACATTATTTACATTGAATTATTTAGTTTAGGAATGCATTACAAAAACGGTATCCGCTGAATAAATTTCAATTGTGTCCATGTTTTCAGCAGTAGCTGCAGTTTGGTGTGACTGAAAGACTGTATGCCCTCTTTTGGAATATAGAATGTGACACCTCTGTCCCAGTGGCGGCAGACGGTGAATGCAAAAGGAAGTGCTTTGCAGAGGGGCATGCCCCAACCACATCTGGGCAGGTGTGCTTGGATCAGCGCATGTTCCCCTCAAGTAACCGTTTACTGGCCAACCTCCCCAGAGAGAGAGGTGGAAAACGTTACCACTGACGAAGTGGTCAGGGAATGACCCCTTTCTCTAAGTTGGGGGCCAGAGTTTCTGTAAAACAGAGGAAACCAAAGCATAAAGCTGCTCGCAGATGGGCTTTGGAATAGTAAATTATACACCCATCTTTTGGGGAGAAGTTTGGGATCTGCCATGTGGAGTGTAGCATTCAAGACCTCCATCCACCTTCATGGGTAACCTCAGGCTCCCCTAAAAAGCCTGCATACATACCTTGGGAGAGAAGCATCTTCCCAGCCAGCAACCACGTCTCTTTCAGCCACACCACCGAACTCAGTTGGACAGACCACCGCTGCATCCACTTCTCCTACCAAAAACCAGTCACTCACCACCACCGCACACAACGCCCCCGATGCAGCTGGAGCAAAATATCAACGGATCAACTGATCTCCACTCTCGCCCGGGCCCTACCCCCGGGCACCCCGGATCCCAACATAGCCACCACCAACCTGCATCGCTAGATAGAAGATTGCGCGAACACCCTCGCACCGCTCAAAAAAACCCTAAACACCTCCCACAGAATCAAGTCCAGCTGGTTCACCCCAGAACTACAGGAATCCAAACGGCTATGTCGCAGAATGGGAAAAACCTGGCACCTTGACCGTACCAACTCCAACCACATTGCTTTTAAGGATGTCCTATGCAAACATCACCAACTGATCCGCACCACCAAAAGGACCCACTTCAAAAACCGCATCAACGCCAACGTTCACAACAGTAAAGAGCTCTTCGGCATTGTAAATGAGCTCTCCACCCCCAGGACCTGCTCCAACGAAACCCCTGCCATCACAGGAGTTCTGCAAATCACTGGCAACCCACTTCCGTCGAAAGATGTAAGAAATCCACAATAGCTTCAAACCCCAGACCCACCAGCTGACTACAAACACCCAAGAACCCAACGCTCCAAGCAACACCCACCTCATCCACACCTGGACCCCCGTCAACATAGAGGACACTGCCACCACCATGGTCTCCATCCACTCCGGATCACCATCAGACCCCTGCCCACACCATATCTTCAATAAGGCAAACATCATCATTGCCCCCCACCTCTGCAAACTCCTCTCCTCTCAACAGCTCCTTCGAGTCAGCCACCTTCCCAGAAAGATGGAAGCACGCAGAAATCAACGCCCTGCTAAAGAAACCAAAGGCAGACCCAGACGACCCCAAGAACTACCAGCCAAGGTCATCGAAAAAATTGTAAACAGCCAACTATCCCGGTTCCTGGAAGACAGCAAGGAACTCAACGCCTCCCAATCCGGATTAAGCAGAAACCACAGCACTGAGACTGCACTCATTTCTGCCACAGACGACATTAGGAGAAGGAGAAACAGCAGCACTCATCCTCCTGGACCTCTCCGCAGCTTTCGACACGGTATGTCATCACAATCTCCGCACACGCCTACACAACGCTGGAATCCGCGACAAGGCACTCGACTGGATCTTGTCATTTCTCTCAGGCAGAACCAAGGGAGTCCGCCTCCCACCGTTCCTGTCAGAAGCTTCCAGAATCATCTGTGGCGTTCCCCAAGGATCTTCGCTCAGCTCCACGTTCTTCAACGTTTACATGTCCCCCCTCACCAACATCGCACGAACCCACCACATCAACATAGTTTCCTATGCAGACGACACTCAGCTCATCCTCTCCCTCACGAAAGACCCTACAACTGCAAAGAACAACCTCCACAATGGACTTCACGCCATTGCCATCTGGATGGAATCAAGCCACCTCAAGTTAAACACAGACAAGACCGAAATCCTCATCTTTGGCACCAACCCCTCAACTTGGAATGACTCCTGGTGGCCCACCTCCCTAGGAACAGCGCCCTCACCCACCACCCACGCACGCAACCTAGGCTTCATCTTGGACTCCACACTCAGCATGACTCTGCAGGTCAATGCCATCTCCTCTTCCTGCTACAACACTCTCCGCATGCTCCGCAAAATCTTCAAGTGGATTCCGTCAAAACCAGGAAAACTGTCACCCACACCCGGGTCAGCAGCCGATTGGGATACGGAAATGCCCTATATGCAGGAAAAACAACCAAACTCCTAACAAAACTGCAAAGAATCCAGAACGCATCCGCCCGCCTCATTCTGGACATCCCACGCCGTGACCACATTTCCCCCCACCTCAGAGACCTTCACTGGCTACCAGTGTCAAAGAGGATCACCTTCAAACTCCTCATCCACGCACACAAGGCCCTCCACAACACAGGCCCAGCCTACCTTAACAACAGACTCACCTTCCACACCCCCACCCGCAAACTTCGCTCCGCCAGCCTCACCCTCGCCTCCATCCCCCGCATCCGCCGCACCACCGCCAGAGGAAGATCCTTCTCTCACCTAGCCGCCAAGACCTGGAACTCCCTACCGCTCCACCTTCGCCAGACTCAAGACCTCTTGACATTCAGGAAACGCCTCAAGACATGGCTCTACGACCAGTAGCTCCCCCCCCAGCACCTTGAGACCCTAACAGGTGATTAGTGCGCTCTATAAATCCTTGATTGATTTATTGATGGAAGAGTGCCTACTACATTTAGGAGCTTCACAAAGCCGGCTTCCAAGCACTATGGATGAAATTCCAGTACCAATCTGGCATCAAGCAGCAAAGAATCGTGAAAAGTCAAAACAGAAGAACACCAGAGTAGCAGACACAATGCAAGGGAAAAAGAATTAAGAGGGACAGGTTGAACAAAGAAGTTACTGAATTGTGGGAACAAGAACAGAAAGGGAACTTCCACACCGATCTAGAATGAACAGGGGCTACAAAGAACGCAAAGAAGACTAGATTGAAAGGTGAAACCCTCGTTTTAAGCAGCTAAAGCTGTCAGAATCAGGTAACAGTGGGAGGAAGGGGTGGCGAAATTCACCAAGAGTTAAGCATATGAGGCAAGTATATGTGGCAATTTGATCTCTCTTAAGAGCTAGAGAGCACTGATAAATTCTAATTTCATGAAGAGGAAATGCTGGAGTTGTAGGTAAAGTGGAGTGGAATGGGAGGTAAGTATGGGGAGAAGAACAAGTTACTTACTTTCAGTAATGCTCTTTCCCGTTGAAACTCCAGTTAAATGCAGTTTTCTCAGCTTAAGAATATCCCCAGGTGCCTGACTGAATCCTGAAGAGTTTCCAGTATAGCCCCTGCGCTCCATTTGGAGGCATCATGCAGCTTCGTGTCGACTCCACTTCATACCAGAAGTGAAGAATATAGCCGGATATAGGCACCACCCAGCGCGGTTGATGTCAGATTCTTTCTGGGCACTGTCTGTGCCTTCTGACATGAAGTCCAAAAATCAATTAATTGTGCCAGTGTGCAGATCATTAATGAGAGATCTTTTTAGATGGGAATGAGTTTATTCCGCAGAATGGGAAGTTAAGACGACTGTAAGTAATCTGTAGTTAGATAAGGTAGATAAGGTATCCACCAGAAAGAATGATACCGAAGGTAAGTAACTTGTTCTTCTGATGGATATTTGGTACCGAAGATTCCTCAACTGTTGAATAGATACCAAAGGAGTGCCTCCCTTGGTGTTGAGCTTGTGGAATCCTCAGACCAACAAGTCTTTCAGGACCAATTAGCCTAAATACCCTTCCAATCGAACCTGGTTGTTTTGTGAATGTGTGTATTAATCCCCAGGGTGCAGCCTGACACATATCCAGGAAAGGCAACCTGTATGGTAACAGAGTGGTACCAACCTTGGCTCTGGAATTGTCCCTAAACTCTTTTGGAGGCTGCATCTTAGCCATCATGCAGCAGATCTTAATGCAGAGGCCTATCCAACTGGACAAATACTTTTCTGCAGTGTCTTACCCTTCTTTGTTCCACCCAATAATTTTTTGTAAAAACTGCTCTTTTAGGGTCCATACAATGGAATCTCTCCTCCTCCAAGGGGTGAGGCAGGGCAAAGTGTGTTGTAAGAATGCTGGATTTTCTGATGTGAAAGGCATTCACCACTTTTAGTAGGAAGGCCACTCTAGTCCCCAGCACCAGTTTGTCTAAAAGAAGGTGGTGTATGGCAGCTGGACAAGCAAAGCTTGAAGCTCACTCACGAGACAAGCTGAGGTTATTGAGATGAAAAAGACAGTCAAATTGAGGTTCCACTGTGGCATAAAGGAAGGTTTAGAGGGGAAAATAGGATCAACCCTTTGGGAAAATGCATGTAAGAGGTAACTTAAGCAGGGACAGTTGTTCTGGCAAAAGCAAAAAGGCTGAAAGGGCCGACAAATAATCTTTAATGGCCACCTCCAGTTCTTGCTGGGACAAAGACAGAAGAAATAATAAACATGTGAAAGTTTAGCTTAACGAAGGTTTGCAATACGGGTGCCACACCACGCCATAAACTTATTCCAGCGTCCTGCATAAAAAGATTTAGAGGAAGGATGCCTGGCCACTCAGGTGACACCCGATACTTCGTGAGGCAGACTGAATGCAGTCAACTGCTGCCAATCAACCTCCACATATGTAGGTGTAGATTGTGCAGGTCCAGGTGCAAGATCCTGCCCTGCTCCTGAGACAGAATATCCTCCCCAAGCACTGCAAGTTTTTTTTGGAGAATCAAGATTTTGGCAGCATATAGTGGCTTGTAACTTCCTATAGATAACACTAAAAGGCTTTCTTCCTTCTGCAATATCTTACAAGGACTGCTGGAATATTGACGTACGGTTGGTGGCAGAACTGTTCTGATGTTTTTCCTTTCGCCTTTATCTATCATTTCTTATACTCTTCAATTCCTTCTTCCTTCTCAGCTTTCTGAGTTGACTTTGCCTGCTGTTGTATAGTTCTCTCGTTTTTCAGTGTACACATCGGGAGTGCTCAGATTTTGATAGTATTATATCATACTCAGTGAAGCCTGAATCCTGTTAGGAAGATACTGTGAGAAGGATGAATGTTGATAACTATGCTTTACTCATTCCATGTGCTGTTAATGCTAGTCTCTCAGATGTGAGACACTGACGGTCTTGTTATTGTTGTATAATAATAAATAAAAAAAATATATATATCTATATATCCTCCCTAAGCAGCACTCTGATCGGAGGACAGATGCTCATGGGCAGAAACTCCAGGTACCACACTCTCCTGGCGTGATCCAGAGCCACTAGGATGACTTGGGCCCGGTCAATCCCTGATCTTGTTCAGGACTCAGGGCAGGAGAGGCAGCAGCTGAAAAGCAAACAGAAATCCTAAGCTCAACTCTAAGCGGACTCTGTCTCAGTAAAAGACTCTTTTTAGAAACTCCAACATGCAAAGATATTGACACAGGGGCCTTCCAAAGGAGGATAAGAGATCAACTCGGCTGGAAGATGCCCTGCATCATCTCTGGTTGTAGTTGCCATTTGTGATCCCTTAGACTCGCTGGCTGAGTATGTTTAAAGATCCCTCCTAGTGTTGCATGATTAGATAGATGCCATGATAATCCAGCTAGTTCCAGAGGCACAGGGCCTCCTTACACAGAGCACGGGCCCTCACCCTGCCATGCTTGTTGCAATACCATCTGATGGTAGTATCATCCGCAAGATCCTGAACCAGACTCCCCTTGATGGATGGAAGAAAGGCTTTCAATGCCAAGTGGACGGCTCGCAACTTCAGTAAGATGTGGTGGAGGCCAGAGTCTTCTGAACTCCTGCTCTCTCAGATGACCTCTCAGCCCAGTAGCAATGCAGGGATGTGGAATTCCTATCGCCCGACGCCCGGGACATCTTGATTGGGGTCAAGGGCAACAAGTTTTTATGTTTACTTTGTCCTTGGGACAAGTAGGCCCAACCCCCTGCAGCACAAACCCTTTGGCTGCCTGTTTACAGAGAGAGAAACTCTCTGCAGTTGAGGTAATGTGTTTCCAAAACATAATGCTGTTCGAACTTGTATTTATGGTTCATTATTTGAAAGTCTTCATTATTAGGGTGAGTGCTGTAAATAAATGTTTTAAGGTCACACTTCACTACTGACGTTGGTTCCAGTACAAAAAAAAAAAAACGTGCATACACATGTTTGAAAAGTTTAGGCTATGAGGCTCAGTATAATGCTCCCAGAATGCTCTCTGATTAGATGCAAATGAAGTGTCATTTAGTAAAATGTGTTGATGCATGCTAGTATTTCCCAAAAATATTTCTAATGGAAAATCAGTGTAACCATTTTCAACACAATTATGGGAAGCATGAAAATAAACAAACACTGACAAATCCAACTGATCTGACATATTTTTATAAGTCTTTTAGTTTCATCAATGCGTGTCTTGTTTTGACATGCCTTTTGTAACACTTTATTGTTGTGGGAGCTACCAGGCCCTCAACATTGTAACAAACACTGGCAAAACCCAGCCAAAAAGTTTTTGAACTCTAAAAGCACATGTTGCCACCAGAGGAATAACAAAGGCCTGCAGCCGCCCTCCAGGGACCCCTTCAGCACAGCACCTGCCCTGAGTGAGTCTGGAGAGGGGGCTCCTCCATGTTCTTTGCAAAGGGGTACCCTCCAGTTTCGTTACGTCACTGATTGCCACTGTAGTTCCTGCCACTGAACAAAACTACTTTGTGTGGCAATATGCTCCTTGTGGAAGAGCAGAATGCGATCACTCACAGTAAAGCCAGCCGAAAGAGAGAGAAATAGAAGTTTAATAAAAACAAAATGTCTTTGTTAACACCACACCTAATTAGGGACCAAGACCCACATGTAGGTAGCTTTTTGCATGTCGCAAACAGTGACTTTCGCTGTTTGCGACGTGCAAAAAGCACATTGCAATGCACGAACCCAGTTTTGCGATTCGGTAACCTGGTTACCGAATCGCAAAACGGGTTTGCGACTCGCAATTAGTAAGGGGTGTTCCCTTCCTAATTGCGACTCGGAGTGCAATGTAGGATTGTTTTGTGACCACGAACGCGGGTGCAAACCAATCGCAGTTTGCACCCATTTCAAATGGGTGCTAACACTTTCGCAAAAGGGAAGGGGTCCCCATGGGACCCCTTCCCCATTGTGAATGTCACTGTAAACATTTGTTCAGTGCGGACCACTGCCTGCTCTAAAAAAATTAAACGAAAATGTTTCATTTTTCGTTTTTGTTATGCATCTCGTTTTCCTTTAAGAAAAATGGGCTGCATTACAAAAAAAAAAAAACTGCTTTATTGAAAAGCAGTCACAGACATGGTGGTCTGCTGTCTCCAGCAGGCCACCATCCCTGTGAGGGCCCCCATTCGCGAGGGGTTGGCAAATTGCGACCCACCTCATGATTATGCGAAGCCCTTGCGAATAACAGATGGTGTAGGCACACCATCCTACATTAGGATTTGCGACTCGCAATTTGCAGGTCGCAAATCTGAACCTACCTACATGTGGCCCCAAATTCTTAAAGAAAGTCACAAAAGTGCACCCATTGTATATGTCGTACCCCTATAAAATATTTGTGAACTGTATTTTAGCATGGGTAAATACGATGTGTAGATTTGCTCATGTGAAAATCTATTGAGCATTAGCAAGTTCATTTTCCCTCTAGCCACTTTCTTCCCCGTCCTGGAAGAAGTTCTAATTCTGCCATTGTCAGGAGTAAATGTCCAACCTTTCTTATTATGGGAAAATATTAGAGAGAAGCTGGTAAAAATCTTTAAAACATGCAGGTTAGTAGGTTTGCAGACTCAAAGGCATTCCAGCCCTGGAACTATTGCTTACTGCTTCCTCCAGCCCCAGTATGCAGATCTTCAGAAAGGTGGCAAAATAAGGAAATTGCTACAGTAGGGATTGAAACTGCAAGTATTCAAGCCCTACTATGGTAATAGCCCTGGCATAATCAGAGAGGCTATTATCAGAGCACTTACATAATGTGATTGCGGACATAATTTGTCGCCACACTACATGGCACCAAAGGGCAAGTAGATCTTTTTACAGGACAAGTAGATTTGAGAAGCAACCTGTCCCCTGGACAAGTAGATATTTTAATAAATTCCACACCCCTGCGATGCATCAGGCACCACATCAGCTCTGGGTGGGATAGTAATAGGTGAATGCTGCTGATTCAAATGGGGGCCAAAAGCCACCACTGTACATTTTTTGCTGCCTCCTTCACATATGGATAGAATCTGACAAGTTCCTCTGGCACTTGGCCCACTGAGAACTACAGATTCCATTGCAGAGCATGCATGTGCCATCTGGCATGGTCAACAAAGATTTGAGGCCAGTTAGCCTCAGAACCATTGTCACTTGAGAGTATGGCCTGAGGCTGAAACACACGGATAATGGCCTGAATGTCCTGGGCTTGTTTAACTGGAGGGAAGGCCCAAAAGCGCATTATATTCAGAATGGCCCCGATGAAAGGAAGTCTCTGCAGAGCAGTCAGTTGGGACTTTGGCAGGTTGATCATGAACACTAGTGATGTAAGGAGGATCACTATTGTCTAGAGGTGATCCACAACGAACAGTGGTGAACCCGCCTTTAACAGCCAGCCATTGAGGCAGGGGGAAGACTGGTACACCCGACCTTTGCAGATGTGCATCGACCACTGCACCTATGTGAATACCTGAAATGCACTGGTGAGGCCAAAAGGAAGCAAAGCAAACTGAAAATGCTTGTGGCTCACCCTGAACCTCTGGGCCTGCAGGACGGGGACATAGAAATAGGCATCCTACAGGTCCAATGCCACAATCTTTTTTCCCGGATTCAGGGCCGATACAGCCTGGGCCAGCACAAGCAACTTGAATTTTTCTTGGACACAAGTGAATATCGGGCATAGCACCCAGTTCCAAACTTTGAGGCCAGGAACTTCTCCATGGCACCTTTGTCAGAAATAGCCTATCATTCGGCAGCAAAAGGGAAAATGGTCTCTAAAAACTGCTCTGATGAGGAATGAAAATGTAGCAGGAGAGCAAAGAATGGGAGGGTGTAGCCCCATTGGACGATCTGCAGGACCCATCTGTGTAATGTTATTCCTTGCTATATGTAAGGGAAATTATTGCCACAGCCTCCTGAAGGTCATGCACAACCAAGAACAAACTAAAATGCCTTGGAGGCTGTCATCAAAGGATCAGGGGACTGGGATGTCACTGTCCCGGTGGTCCTGGACATTGTCTGCTAGATTCCCTACCCAACCCTGAAAGGACCGGGGTGGTTGCTGTTGGAGTGGTGGGGTATGTCATTGGTTGTAGGCACAACACTCTGAAATGCTCAAAAGAGGCAAAATTGTTGGAGATACTACCTCACAGGTGTGGAGTGTGCAGTGGCTCGATTCTCTTTAAAACATCTGAGGGCAGAGTCGGCCTTCTCACCCAATTGGTGCAAAACGTCAAATGGAATATCCAGGAGTTACCCCTGAACGTTGCCAGAGAAGTCTGTGGATCTCATCCATGTGTGGCAATAGAGCACCAAAGTAGTTCTGACCACTCTACGTAAGAAGTAGGCCTTGACAATGCCTGACTGCATGACATATTTAGCTGCATCTCCGTAATATTGAATGGTGTGAGCTAAACTGGCATGGAAGTCTTCAGTGATTGCTGGCAACATTTCTGCAACCATGTCCCATAATGGATAAGACTACCTACCCAAACGTAGATAGCCGTGACATATCTAATGACAAGGTTAGAGGACGAAAAGATAGTCTTCTTTATTGGCTTAGATTCTGCCTGTTTGAGAAGAGGGAAAAGAATGAGGGCTAACCTTGCTGGCAGAGGCCTCTACTACAAGGCTTCCAGGGGTAGGATGGTGTGTCTGAAAAGCAGAGTCCCCCAGAGCTGGCTTGTGGTGACCTGCCACCTTATCTGTTCAGCGAAGGACATGAGCACGATTTTCGGAATCAGTCAGAGCTTCCCTGAAAGGCAACAGTGGTTCAGGGAATTGTCTGGGTTGTAGCACCTCTATGAGGTATGTTTGTCTTTACCAGAAGACAACTATAAGTCTAACACCCTGGTTCCACACTTAATTACCATGGCAAATGAGACAGACTCTTCTGTGGAAGGACCAGGGGACAGATCAGTCCTATGACAAGGGGATATGTCCAACCAACTGGCCTCTCGTAGTTGCATATAAAATTCATCATCATTATATTGCAGGGTGAACTTGTCTCCTCCATCACCAAAACCTGGTTGGGTCTTCTCAGTCTGAACCAAATAAGGGAAGTAGCACTGGGAGGTGGATCAAAGGCAAGGGAACAGTCCTATCAGAGTGTATGGGGGCTGGCTGCGATGGCACTGAGCAAGAGCACAACTGAAGGACCACACAGGTGCAGTTTTGAGTTAGATAATGCAACAAGATCAACATCCTCCAAAGTCCGTGCTAACATCAACGCCATAGGGACTGGCATAGATCATTGCACCAGTCGACAAGGCGGTTCTTGAGCCGGAGCTGAATCCGAAGTTTGTTAGAAAGACACAGACGCCACCAAGAATAGGCATAGCTGCTGTAACCCAACTGGAGGCCTATGCGGATCCATGGGCCCGGACGGTGTACCAGTGGGATCCTGTAGGGTGGCAAAGATGCAAAGCATGGCCTCCTTAAATGCATCAACTTGTTGCGCCGTTGCCAACGGACCCAGGAATTCGGAGTGCATCAGGATGAGTGCAAAACTGTCAGGTGCCATGAGGTCTTTGTGACTTCTCAGGTGGAGAGTGGCTGGACTGTGATAAGGCCTCATCAGACTTCTTGTGTTTTTTCTTTGATTTTGCCTTATCCAAAGGCTTGCATCTTGATGGTGACCAGTTGGTGACGGTGACCAGTTGTGGGACTGGTCCTATGTTCATGTCCTGGATTTCAAGCAAGTACAGCCTTTAATCCTACTTCAGACAGTGCTCAGCAACACAGTTTGGCTTTGTGTTAGCAGATCACTTTGGGGGTGGTAGGGCACAATGCTTGCATGACGGAGTCATGACCTGACCCCAAACCATAGACACACTTCTTGAGGAATTGTCACAGACATTTGTTTGCATCAACTGCATCAAGGTTTAAACCCTGCAGTTTTCGGAGAAGACAAGTTCACTTGCACAATGGAACAATTCTTTTTTTTTAAAAGCTAGTCGAATAACAAGAAAAAGGTATGAGCTAACTCCAGATTCCCGTACAACGGTGCAGAAAGAATGGAAAAAAGAAACTGATGTCAGCCCGCTGGGTGCCTATATGTGGCTCTAGTTGTCACTTCCAGGACGGAGCGGAGTCAACACAAAGTCACGGAAGGCCAACAACTGGCACTATAAGGCTATGCTGAAAAATCATACAGGTCCAGTTTCGCATCTGGGGATATTCGAAGGGTGAGGAATATTCAGTTAGAAATAGCCTGACAAAAAGAGCATCACCAAACTTAATTTGTTGTTCTCCCCTATCCCTACCTCCCACTGTACTTCACATAAAACTCCAACATTACCCACTCTTGAAAGTGGAGGATGGGGAGAAAGGGGAATATATTTGCCTAGAGATCCCACTACTAAACTAATCAAACAAAACAGGTTACAACACACAGCGACCCACAAAATGTATAAATTCAAGGTACAGCAACTGAACATAACACCTCTAAATGCTAGTGTTACTAGAAAGAGAGAGAGAGAGAGAAAGCCATTTTTTTTGCACTCCCACAGACACTTCTAAAAGGAGGAGGCAAGAAAAGGATGGCAAAAAATACTTGATATAAATCCATGTCACTGAGAACACTAAAACCAATAGGGCATGCTTATGTTCACACAAGGGGTGGCACTCACTATTTTAGATCCAGTCCTTGACAGATAAGGCAGGTACGCATTTGCAAAATTATATATAGATGGGGACACTATCACAATAAGTACAATGAATTCACTGAACAAAGGTCTGCACCAGTTCTTAACGAAAACTCTTTGTAGACGCATGGAGTATGCAGAGGGATTTAATATTCTCACAAGGCATTTCATTCAGTAAGTGGACAGCAAACTAGACAGAACAGGAACTAAGGCACTCAGGCACACGGTTCAGGAAAATGGGAAAAAGCTGAAGGACAAGTGATGGACAGACACTTAGTGAACAAGGCACCTTACAAAGCGAGTCTGTACATACTAGTTGTATGTGCTCAGAATGTACTCCAGAACAGATAGGATTTACACTTGGTCCATCTACTGGAAAAGGTAGACAAATCAACCATTTGCTCCATTACAATCTCTGACAATACCTAATTTCCATTCCTCTCAACAACCTGGTTCACATACTAAGGAATGGGGTGGAAGATGGGACTATACACATTAAAGGATGTAGTAAAGAGAGCTAACATCAGGGAGTACAATAAAGAATCCCTGGTATTCAAAGTTATGTCAGTCACATCTAGAGAAATACTGAGGGATGGCCTCAAAGCAGTAGTGACAGAGAAAATGATATCCCTGGCAGCACAAGAGAAAAGAAGTGGAAACAAGGTCGGAGCGGAGTTAGACATGGATTTGAAGCAGGCAGAGGAAGATAACAAATGCATGGGGATGAAAATCACCCCACTACCTAAAGGCAAAAAAGGGCAACCCTGCACGTTGCTAGTCAATGATCAAAAAATCCGTTCTTGATAATAAAGTAAAGAGTTTATGAAAAGAGAAATAAAAAACACACACTGCTCGCTTCTACATTAAAAACCAAGAAGTCCAGCTCAGGCATTTTTGGACACTGAAATTCAGTAGGCCATTAAAAAAAAGAAAATCTTTCAAAGTCCCCAGCCCAGATGGCATTTCAGAGGAAAAACTCTGACATTCAGATGGGGCCCTCCCAGAAAAACGTCTTCTATATCAATAGCACGAACCAATGACGATGGGAGCCAATGTAGTAGTCATCAACAAACTGTTCAAGGACCACATAAAGTGCAGAGATTTTAGGCTAACAACACTTGTAAATCTAACCGTTAAGATATATATGAAAATACTAGACTGGCTAAAGCACTACTGTAACTAATCCATATAACATAACATGTATTTGTAAAGTGCACGTTCACCCACAAGGGTATCTTGCTGCTGAATAACAGATATTTATTGTATATGTATATAGACAGAGCATGACTTATTTTCAGGTCTGCTTCAACTAAAGTCCAATTTGGAGGCACGGAACATAAAATAGCAATATGCAGACAATGTTAGGCTAGGAATATCTGAAGCAAATACATCCCTTCCAATTCTCAAGCCTGTTCTGCGAGATTATAACCAGGAATCAGGCCACAAAATAAAAGCAAAGAAGTCAGTATTACTACCAATGCTGGTGCAGGAATTATTTAAATTACGGTTTTGGTTTATCGTCATCAGGGATAAACTCCTGCGGCCGTACTCTCTCTCAGGTTGATGGATCTTTGCCGTGAGTGAGAATTAATCAGCAGCTGTACATCACATAAATTTATCACAATCTCATGTCTATTTCAGTCAATAAAGAGTTTGGCATGAGTGAAAGGAGTTTATTAATCAAGTCTCTTTTAGTAAATCATCTTTATTAAAACAGTAAGTTACATTTTATTAATCTTAGTTTGTAAATTGATATTCAAGAAAAATCAATTGATAATTCATAACAAAATTAATTAAGCGCGCTCCATAAAGGAAAAATATTCCTACTCTACGAATGAGATGGGAAAAGTGTCAGTTCAGAAACTGATAGAGTTCGGAGTTTGAGAGAAATCAATAAGCATAAAGTTTCAACATCAAATATCAGCTCAATAAATCCATTATCAATCAAAGCAGAATTTCTCATGAAGAGAGGTTTGTGAAACTCAGTAGAGTCTCTAAAAGTAAATGGGATGTTGGAATGAGTTAACCTACTGCAGGAACTCACACTATTATAGATAGACAAAATTCTGGTGGTTTCTTCTTTCTTCAGTCAACCAATCAATTTCCAGTGTGCCCATGGAAACGTGTTCGCTCTCCATCTTCTCACAGGAACACAATATTCTTCAGGCAGTAACTTCTGTATGTTTTATTGTGTAACTAACTCACTGAGAGTCCCCATGAATCACCTGCTCATACAAGACTACATTCCTGTGTCTGAACCTCATAACTAACCTTCAAAATAACAAGTCTATTCATTAGCCAACAATGGTCTTTTTAGAAGTAGAACAATCTATATGAATAAAAAGAAAACATTATGTGCATAGCAACAATTCATTGTGTAAAACAAGTATTTTTTGTTTTTGTTAAAACAAGATCAGGCCTGGTGCCTTCGCCACACTTTATTTAGTTTAGTTAACTATAACATGTCCGTGTCAAAATATTTCAGGCCTAGCACGTTTATGTATCACTGACTACTACAGGGTTTGCATTTATTCATGTTAAAAGCATTATGAAGCTTCGGACATTAATTAGTATTATTTTTTTTCAACAATTTTAAACGCTTCACCAACAATAAACATAACCAGGGAAGAAATAGGAAACAGCACACTTTATCTCATTTAAATTAGCTTAAGAAAAGGTCACATTATACCTCACAGCTACAAAACTATATTCCGCTCAACATACAGTGACTTAAAAAAAGAAATTAAAGATCTCAGGAGTGAGAATGGTAAATATACTTCCTGGTTGAGGAGAGGGACAGTGTTGAAAATAAGCACTGGCAAAGCCAATCAGTCTTGTCTGTCGCAGTGGCTTTGCTAAAGCTTTTGGATGATTCTGTCCTGAATCAGTAAAAATCAAAATGATTTTTTGCAGATGCTGCGCAGCATTGGTAAATGTAAAAAAAGAATCTGTGTCGTAACATGCATATAGTGAGAGGTCGCCATGGCACTACTGGCATCCACATAATTCAGTACGCACAAGCATGCACAATGACATCTGTGAAAGCAGAATGACACATGTCTCACTTTATTATTATTATTTCTTTAATTTATATATATATCGTGGCAGAGTTTAATGCAGGTAGAGCAGCCGGGCCACAAATGGAGCTTCACGTGAGCAGTCAGGACCACCTAGAAATGTAAAAACAATTGTAAAAATAAATATTAAGAGGAGCCAATTACAAATACAGGAGGGATCACACTGCCTGACATCCCAGCACATAATTATCCAGGATGTACCGTAGTAAATGCAGAGCATGTTAACACTCACTTCAGTTGAATGCCTTTAGTATTCAACATTGCTGGTGAAGCCAATGCTGAGTATCCTAGACACTTGTGTCAGGATTGAGGTCCTTCTTCAGAAGGGAGTAACAAGTGAAATGTGGGGGTGCTGGCAATGCTGTTCACAGTTTTCTCTGGTTTAATACCACTCTCAGAGTGCAGGCGTATGCCAGAGATCGTCAGACCAATAACTCAGCAAGGAGTCTATCACAAAAGAAGGAGGAAGCACACTGCCTGACATACCAGCACACAATCAGCCCAGACAAATCGTGGTAAATGCAATGGCAGGCAGTGTGCTCCGTATTTTTGTGAATGGCTCCCAACATTCACACTATGCAAAGGCCTACTAATATAACCTAACCTATGCGACACAACAAAACAATACATAGCTACAATGTCACCAGCTCAGGTCTAGCAGTCCAATATTCTAATCTACCTCAACATCACTAACACCGCCTTGAGGAAGGCTGTGGTGCTAACTCACCATATTGCAAAATGTGTGCTGGATCCACATGTCACAGGACCCATGCTGAAAGTGTGGTAGAGGAAAGACCTTTACTACCAGATCACTACAACTTATTATGTTTACTATATATCTGCAATAAAAAAATGTAGTGCTAACTGCTTTGCAAGAAAATAATGTAATGCAATTTCAATATACTAACTAATATACTGACAGGTAAAGAAATATTGACTGGTATGAATGTACATATGTTATGTGTTGCTATTTGCAGAGTGTGAACCTAGCTAGGGAGCAAAGGAGCACTGAAAAGGAGGTATGGCCCTCTGGATCATATTATTTATTGGGGAAGGTTAAAGGGAGACTGTTGGTTTGGGGGTAGTGCTCCTTAAAAGGTGTCTTCAGTGTTTTTCTGAATTTGTAGGAGATTCTGTTATAATGTGATGTCAATAGGGATGATGTTCCACATCCTGGGTCATGAATGTAGGAGGCTGGCCTGGCTTATAGTGGGTACCTGATGGTACTTACACCTTATGTCAGGTCCAGTTATCCCTTATTAGTCGATCAGTAGTGTTCTAACAGCTTAGGCTGATAGAGGTAGCTATAGCAGAGCAGCTTAGGCTGAGCTAGGAGACATGCAAAGCTCTTACTATACCACTTATATCATATAGCACTATATCATAAGAATCACAAAACTCAGAGTTACTAAAAATAAAGGTACTTTATTTTAGTGACAATGTGCCAAAAATATCTCAGAGGATATACTCCCTTCGGAGGCAAGTAAAATACACAAAATATACACACAAACCAAAATCAGGTAAGTGAACAGTTAGAAAAGTAGTGCAAACACTTAGGGACCCCAGGCCTAGTGTAGTGTGTAGAGGGTCGCTGGGAGTGTAAGAAAACACTAAGGGTGTCCAAGATACCCCACCCCAAGACCCTGAAAAGTAGGAGTAAAGTTACCCTACTTCCCCAGAAACACACTAAAGTCGTGATAGGAGATTCTGCAAGGACCACAACTGACTGCAAAGCACTGAAGACGGATTCTTGGACCTAAGGACCTGTAAAGGAAGGGGACCAAGACCAAGAGTCGTGAAAGTGTCCGGGGCGGGGGGGCAGGAGATGAAGGTGCAAAATGGCTGCCTCCGGGTGGAAGAAGCTGAAGATTCTGCAACAACGGAAGATGCCAGGAACTTCTCCTTTGCACAGAAGATGTCCCACGGCGTGCTGGAGGATGCAGAGTTCTTTCCATGCAGAAAGACCGCAAACAAGCCTTGCTAGCTGTAAAGGTCAAGGTTGAAGAAAATGGATGCTGCCTGGGCCCAGGAAGGACCAGGAGGTCACCCCTTGGAGGAGGAGACAGAGGGGCCGCTTAGCAGCACAGAAAGCTCACGCAGAAGCAGGCAGCACCCGCAGAAGTACTTGAACACGGGTTCAAGAAAACTGAGCACGGCGGTCATCTCAACACTACAAAGGAGGGTCCCACGGAGCTGGTGGTCAACTCAGTGAGTTGAGCAATGCAGGACGGAGTGCTGGGGACCTGGGCTGGACTGTGCATGAAGGATTCCTTGCAAAAGTGCACAGAAGCCCTAGCATCTGCAGTTCACGCAGTACACAGGATTACTGTCTGGCGTGGGGAGGCAAGGACGTACCTCCACCAAGTTTGGACAGGTGGACCACTGGACTGTCGGGGTCACTTGGATCCAGCTCCTGTGTTCCGGGGACCATGCTAGTCACGATGAGAGGGGACCCAGAGGATCGGTGAAGCAGAAGTTTGGTGCCTGCGCTAGCAGGGGGAAGATTCCGTCGACCCACAGGAGATTTCTTCTTGGCTTCCAGTGCAGGGTGAAGGCAGACAGCCCCCAGAGCATGCACCACCAGGAAACATTTGAGAAAGCCGGCAGGATTAGGCGCTACAATGTCGCTGGTAGTCTTCTTGCTACTTTGTTGCAGTTTTCCAGGCGTCCTGGAGCAGTCAGCGGTCGATCCTTGGCAGAAGTCGAAAAGGGAGATGCAGAGGAACTCTGGTGAGCTCTTGCATTCGTTATCTGACAAGAAGCCCAAGAAGAGACCCTAAATAGCCCTCAGTGGAGGACTGGCCACCTAGTTAGGTAAGCACCTATCAGGAGGGGTTTCTGACGTCTCTTGCTGGCACTGGCCACTCAGAGGCCTCCATTGTGCCCTCACACCTCTGCATTCAAGATGGCAGAGGTCTGGGACACACTGGAGGAGCTCTGGGCACCACCCCTGGGGTGGTGATGGACAGGGAAGTGGTCACTCCCCTTTCCTTTGTCAAGTTTCGTGCCAGACCAGGGGATGGGGGATCCCTGAACTGGTGTAGACTGGTTTATGCAAGGAGGGCACCATTTGTGCCCTTCAAAGCATTTCCAGAGGCCACTCCTCTTAGGCCCTTAACACCTATTTCCAAAGGGAGTCTCTAGACCCCATTGCAGCTGTCTGCTCCATCCTGCCCTTGCTTGCTGAACCCCTTGGACTCAGATGTACCGCCCTCTCTACCTTTTGCTCCTTTGAGATGCCTTGCTGAGACTTAGAGAGAGATTTTTCCCTGCTTGATTGAGCTTGTGAAATACTGACACCTTACCTTTCCCTTTCTTACTTACTTTTTGCCCATCTTAGTTAGCTACATGTTTATCCAGATTTCCTTTTTCCAAATTATTTTTGCCCTTTTTGTCCACATGTGCTTGACTCAGCACACTAAAGATATGGATTTGCTAATTTGTAGGGTTATCCCGTGTTCAGGTTACTAAACTGAAGAATATTTAGGTTTTCTTATTGTTTTTGTCTTTAGAGTTCATTTAACGTTTTGTCTTTTTGAAGTTAGTTTGTTTGAACTTCTTTAGGAGGTTTGGACAGCCTATAATGATTCTATACTTTTGCAGTCTTGTTTTGAGAATCATTTATGTTATTTTGAGTCTTAAGTTGTAATAAAGTCCCTTGGACTATATTTCAGACTGGAGTTTTCCTTGTGTGGCCACATTGGTCATACTATCATGTGCATTAGATTCATTGTGAATTTGATGCCTCTATTCCCACACCCTTATGGTGGGTAAAAAGATCCATCGACCTTGTACGAAGCAGAATCCTGAAAAGTGATCTGCTACAGCACCAGTAAAGAGCATCTTGGCAGTAAGAAACACAAGCAGACTGATGAAGCAGAAAAGAAATCCACAACATTAAAAGAATACATAAATGTTTCTAATTTTTCCTGAATGGCCAGTAATTTTGAATCGAATGTGGGCAACAGGCTGTTCATTCCAGGACTACAGGATCAGGTAGAAAAGGGAATGTCTTGAATGTACTGCATAATTAGTTTACTCTTTCTGTAAAAGTGGGTGAACAGTGCTGCATAAATTGATTCTCCATTATTGCATAATTCCAGTGGCAATGGCCACCGAATTATGGAGGGCTAGCCTCAAACTTGGCAAGCTCAAGCCTTGTGAATAAGAAAGAAGAAGATTGAATAGGTTTCTTCTGAACTTGCACCACAAGTGGGCATGCCTTAAAAACGGGTGGTACAGCATCTAATCCTCAAAGCTGATTAAGGATTATTAGGCTAGCACCAATATTTTGTGACTATTAATGCCCTTGAGGAACTGTAGCTAACTGTCCTATGTCAAATGGTCCAGAAAGGGCTTCTTAGTTTTTAGTAAGAGTCTCCTTTAGCAGGGTCCAAGTGGCTTATGGAAGGCTTTCTGTTCATGCCCAAGCTTACACAGCTTCAGGAAAGGTTAGTAAATAGACCTATTCTCTATCTCATTCCTAAACTAGAAACACAACTGCTGTCAGGCACGGAGCTGTTTGCCAGGATTGAGCACAAAGGCATCCTTAGGTTCACTGCAGAGGACTTCCATTATACACGCAGCAGAGCAGTCAGGAGTAGCACAGTAGTCCTAAGGGTTTGAGCCCCTCCGAGTTCCCTACATGTACAGCTCTTGCCATTTTTGTTTTGATGTTGGAAGAGAGGAACGCTCAGGATGCCTAGTAGTTCAGGTGACAAACCTGTCTAGACCACCCACTGTTTTTCTGCTCAGATGTTCATGTCACGTTGGTGGTCTTGCTGTTGGCCATTAGGGGAATGCACCAACTAGCAGGCCATCTCAGCCATTCAGCGCTAACCCTCATTGCTCTTGCCTCTGTGGAGCTGCACCAGCTGTTGGTTTCTGGTTGGCCTAGGAGACATTTATTAGTATGTATTGTTACATTTCACACTCGATATGTGATACAATACTTGGTCCACACTAATTCATTTTCCCCTTGCGCTTTTCTTTTGATATACTGATGAGCCATTTTTGTTGGCATCATCTTCTCATATTTTTCTAGTTTTCTTCTCCTTTGAGGCATCTCCTAGGACTACAATGCTATGTTTTACAGGCAGACAGGTAGCAGTATCTACACTGTACCGTCTATAATATTTTCTTCAAGGTCCCGCTACCCAAGCGCAGAAGGGGCTGGGAAAGATTCCAAGAACAGCCAGTACTAAGAGGCTCCCTCACCCAAATAGCTCTAGCGAGCATAAAGCATAGCCTGCAATACAGCTTGCATTACTGGACGCAGTCACTAGTGAAGAACAATGAGGAACATATAAGCATGGAGATACCCTTGATACCTTAACCCAATAGGGCAGGAACCTTAGCTTAGTATTAAAGACCAGCATTCAGCTGAAGTGGTTCAACTTCTCAACATCTAAAGGTCAGGAATGAGGCACACCCCTATGCTATTAGAGTGAAACTCCCCTCCAGGGCCTTCAACACTTCTCTTGCTCCGCCTGAGTGAAAGCAATAAACATTGAAAAAAGTTGGTATAGCAGTCTCCCCACTACAAACCACCAATACAGTTTGGCCCTCACCTAGTAACAGGGCTACAATAACCTCTGTGCTATGGTAACCAAGATTATCTACATTTTATCTCTCTCAAAATATATCCCTCCAAACCCTTTGCCAAATCGCTCACTCAACCCACCACTCATTGCCTGCAGCCTCCACACCACTATGTGCCTTATCTTGATTCAGGTCCGTCAACATGCTCGATTTTGCCCCCTCATACAGCGCTCCTTCGGAACAGAGGGAGACCCTTCATCTCCCTACATCTCACACATCCCCATAAGCCCAGCTCTCCAGAATGAGAAGGCCCACTTCTTCCAATCTCAGATGCGCAAGAATATGGTACTTCCAGGCCCGTGCTCCTCCACCCTGTAAATATGTTTCATCTGTAATATACTGCTTATTTGGAAGGCCTATCTCACATGATATACTACTATAAATCTCTTCACCATTGTCTCTAAAACCATGTGGCCATTCTCGCCTTCTCGTCCTAGGTATAGTACTATTGTTGCGTTGTACAACAGTATAAACGGCCCTTACTGCAAACAATAAAGACATTTAAAAAAAAGTTCCAAGACTCGCTGGGACGGAAAGAGTTAAAGGGATGTCCATTTCTAGACAATGCTCAGTCAAAATGGATCGGCCTTTTCAAACCATTTTTTATAAGATGACTGCGCAGCATCTGAAACCGTGGAAACCGAAGCAGCACTACACACAGTGCTTACAATGTGCATTAGCAAAACAAAACATGGCACCTCTTCACTGCCAGCAAAACTTAGCACGCACATCAACAAGCTGCAGTGAGCCGTACCTTTCACCAAACGTCGTGCTGGCGTCAGGGATAGCGGAATGCTTCGGTTTCTATTTGGAACCCACGCTAGCCACTTGCATGTATAAGGAGGTGTGATGTGATCTGCGTTGTCAAACTAAAGTCAATGCAAGGTTGTTACTGTGACTAGAGATAAAAATACAGCATCCATGCACTATCCACCAAAAACATTTTAGGGCATGGGCAAAGTAAGCTATAGGTCGGGCCCCAGCCTTTCAGCCCTCCTTTTAAAGCCAGCTCTGATTGGCAGAGTCTTGCCCTGATGACCTTGAATAATTCTTAAACAGATTGTTTGAAACACTGTTTCCCTTTAATGTTTCTAAGTGAGTGATGTGTGACTATTACAGACATTTTGCAGATAAATGTTGTTTATGTTTCATGTAAAATCCATAACATATATTTTAGATCAAAACAGGACATCACATATGAGAAATGGTAAGTTGTCACAGCGATTATTTGCATTAATATTAGTGAGCGCATGCTGTGGTACAATATTGAAAACACATCTCCCTAGCCCCTAGTATCAGATGTAACATCTTTCAAATATGGACGAGTGCGCCCGTGCACTGTCAGTGATTTGGTCAAAGACAGCATGTGAGAGCTGAAATTAGACCATAAATTAAAGTTGTTAGGAACAAGGGCGCCCCAATATACGTTGGGCCCCCAAAAGCTTTAAGATGCCCCTGCTTTGCCCAACTTTACATTCAATACATGGAAGCTAACGAAACATGCAAGCATACTGGCAAAAATAAAAACGCACTACACATAAAACTAAATTCCAAGACAGAAATAGATGTATATAAAAAAAACTTTCAAAATGTATAAGCACGTTGCAAGATGCAATGCTCAGCGCGGGAAAAGAGAAATAGGAAAACCATGATAGCCACAGCTATGTATATACTCACTCATGCTTACGGACTGGTGGCAACCTATGGGAAGCCAGTAATTATGCCTAAGCACCATTTAGAGATGGATTACAAAATAATTATTCTGTGCCTAAAATCACATCATCATTCACGCAAATGCTCGGCTGTCAAAAGCCTAATTCACGTGGTTAGGATCGGTGGAATTTTACGTACGCACTGTGCACTTCGGAATATGGAAATTAGGCCCATACGATGGAAATTACAAAGTGCATGTTTTTTGTTCTCAGGCGTATGGCCAATTCTGGGACCGCACTCTGCAAACGTAAGTGGATGACCAAACGCCTGTAGATTTCTAGGTACTCACGTACCTCTGTAAGTTTCCACTCTGAAAATGCACGTGTCATTCTCACGTAGGAATGGACCTAAGCACTATTATTTAATCAGCAAGTTAAGGGATGCAGGTTCTTCAAGATGAAAAATGTTTAAATGGGATCATATGGATTTGCCCTTTCATTTGTGTATGAAGAATTTACCAACTGATTGAAATTTCTTGACGCATACATTTTACACCCTGAACTGCACCAGGAGATCTTCAACTTGTAAATATCCTGCAATAGCCACGGAGTCTTTTGTGAATCCTTAATACGTTATAACAGTGGTTCCCAACATTTTGACTCCTGAGGACCCCTACTGAATCATTACTGGAAGCCAGGGACCCACAAGCAATTTGTGCAATGTAAATTTCACACATTAAAACAGTAATTCACAAAAAACACACAGACAAGTACACACCAAATCAATACTCGAATTAGTAAAGCTATAATTATTTTAGAATGAAAGAGTAAGCAAAAATGAAAACATTTTCATGAGAAGCTTGGCGCTGCATCTCGATGACTAACTTTTCAGTGTTTGGTTTTATTTAGGAAAGTTGAATCCTCAGGTCAGATTCTACATTTCCCAAGTGATTTCTGTTATTATTTGTTAGGTACATAAGATCTGAGAAAGCTTTTTCACATACATATGTGGCGGGGAAAGGAAGTAAACCATAAGGGCCTCTCCTCTCTCCACAGCCTCATGTAATGAATTCGTTTTATAGCACCTCTCATACCAGTGATGGGTGTTGGAGCACTTTACAGGGGACTACAAGGTATAGGATTCACTTGTCATCCACACTAGTAGGCATTTCCTATGAGTGATTGGTCTGGAGAAGTACAAACTTAGGATTCAAAACACAACACAGTGTTTAGCGTTGACTTTAATAACAAGAATGTTACGCACGCAAACATTTTTTTTTGCAGCATAAGGAAAATGAAAGACCGGGACAAAAAAAACTTTCTAATTTGTGCCATGCTGCTAGCATGCAGCTCTTTAATGATAGTTCACAGCTCACCGTGCTAGATTACGATTGTAACTTGTGAACTGCACAGTACCAAAATAATCTCTGTGACAAAAGCAGTAACCCACTGTGCTATGCACATAAATTACTGTTCTTTACATAAAAGTTATTTGCAGCAGGCACATTACCTATCTGCGCTACCTTTGAGTCAAAACTGCAACTAGAAAAAACTTGCATCTCTCTCCAACAGGTACATTATTCACTAGTTAACTTGAAGCGTTTATTTTTGCTTGAAAGCTGCCGTATGTACAAGGGACTATGCAGTACTTTTAAAACTGCTGCACAAAGGAATTAATAAATATAAACACACGCATGTGTTTGTCAGAGGCCCCAGCTGGAGAAGTGCCTTCCTCCCGGCCCAGGCCTGCGGACCCCCCTGGGATTGTGTCACGGACCCCTTGGTGTCCACGGACTACAGGTTGGGAACTGCTGCATTAGAAGAAGTGGGGACACATATGCTGCAGAAACTATTCATCTCCCACATGTGTGGGGGGTTGAGGTAGGAAAACAAGAACAGGTCAGAAACAGAGCTCTGTACAACTAAAGAAGGGTGGACTTTGGGTTCAGAATATCCTTGCGTACAACCATGCATCAGAAAGAAAGATACTTATCTGAATGCATGCAGATAGACACTAAGAAAGGGTGGTGTTTTCTTGGCCTCTTTTTAGTGGGTAGACACTACAGAAAAGTGGGCGACACAATGCTATGTGGTTTCTTTAAAATCACATTGTCTCCCTGAAAAACGTCCTGTATAAAGCAGAATCTCAAAGGCCAAAAGCAAGGTTGAGCATATCACTCAAACCCTGTTTTAACTACTCTGGTCCCACTTAAAGCCATCCTGCATCATCTTCAAGATAAGTTGAATCACATGGAAAGACACCAGATATGGCACCATTCCTGATCTAGCCAAAAATGTAACTATCTCAGACGAACAGGACCACATGAATAAGAACCACCACTCTGACCATGGATTGGCAAAGAAGTATACTTCTTTTTCTCTAAGTGACAGTGATGAGCAGCAGCATTGTAAATGAAAATCACAGTTTTGAAAAACGAAGACATGATTTTAATTTTAACACACAATGCGTAGTCACCATAAGTAAAATTAATTCACATCTGCGTGGGTAAGAGGAGCTTAGTGTAAACCAAAGGAGGCTGCTATGCTCAAATGCACTGCCCATAGGGCTGGGAAAGATTTCGTTATTCTGGAAAAAAAATATGCTGATCAGGTTGCCAAATATTCTACACTTGAGAAAAGTTGTTCAAGAAACTGAAAATGATGAATCAAGAATAAACACTATACAAAAAATGCAGAAAATGTGAACTGTTTCTTTTTAATTCGATTCAGACCTTTCTAAGTGAGTTTAGAGACCTTCAAGAGGAGGCTACAAAAGATGAGAAAAGAAAATGGGAGAAATTGTGTTCCAAGAGAAAAATCATCAGAATTTGCATGTACTCCTGAGAATAAATATATTATCCCTGGTGCTATGGTGTATCCTATTGGATGTTACTGTCACAATACATTTTACTCAGAAAGAGATGGTGTAAGTTATACATTTCGAAAATACTGGGAAATACAAGTTTTATAAATGTTGCAGAAGATTTGCGTTCCAGATGTTTGACATCTCATCTTCACTATCAGGAAAAGAAAACATTTACTGTGATGAATCATATTGGCAAGCAAGAAGACCCATTTGCAAGACTCCAAGCAGACTTCGTAAAGATGCCAGTTTGCAATAGCTAGAAATATATATATTGGTCACTGTCTACCTGTTATCCAAATGGGTCGAAGCATACCCCAACCGGAGATCAAGTAGCCTTACAGATGTTAAACTTTTGTTGGAGTAGACAACGCTTACATTCTCTATTCCAGCTTAAATTTAAACAGATAATGGCTCACACTTTAGAAATGAAGTTTTGTAAATAATCTGCAGTACCATCCAAAAATATCATAAGTTTCATTGTAGTTATCTCCACAATTTTCTGGTGTGGTAAAGAGAGTAAATGGTACCCTCAATAACAAAACTGGCCAAAGTCTGTTCAACTGGTTTAAAGTGACCTGACATCTTTCCTTTTTTTTGTAATGATCATCCCATGTACACCTTACAGAAAGAGTGGTCTGTTTCTTCATGAAGTTATTATGGATTATGATGAAAGAAGAATAAACATTGGGAGAGATTGGATAGATGAAGAGGATGTAAGAGAACAAATCAAGGAAAAAGAGGAATTGAGAATGTTGAATTTGCATTCTAAACAAAGAACAGAACGAGAAAGAGGAGGTGAAATGTGTATGGTGCATCGTGAACCTTGCAAAGGTGGCAAGGCTGAATTTGAGAGAGAGTGTGTGTGAAAGACGTTTTGAGTGGTGATTATTTGATTGGTGGATAACATGTTATAAGAGGAATTTATTATGTAGGCAGTGAGTCTGTCTGTTTTAATGTGAAACAAAATTGGGTAGGATCCGGTTATCTTACTTTGGTATTTTCCAGAGTCTAACATATTTTTGAAATTGCGGATTTAGTTGGCCTGAAGAGAACGAAGTGAGGTTTTGGACAAGTAGTTTTAGATATATGAGTTGATATTATTTCTCCTGTGGTGTTTCAAGGAATTATTTGAAGACGAAGACTGTTTTCTACTTTAGTGGCTAAACTTCCTTTATTTACTGCTGGGACCCTAACTCAAATAAATACAGAGTTAATGGCTATCAGAGGTATAGTTATGCAGAACCAGTTAGTGTTAAGATAGCTTTCTTTAGAAGGAAGTCAGTGTTTTGCAAAGTACTAGAAGGTAAGAGATAGCGTGCCTTCATACCTGATCATGGATATGACTGGCATTTCTTGTGATCTTTTGATCTTTAATCTTTTTAGGAGCATGGCTTATGGAAAGCTGTAGGATTATGGGTTAGTGGGCTAGGGAAGGGTTTTGGTAAGGTTGTTGAATGGTCTAACAATTAGGGAGAGAGGAGTATTCGACTAATTCACTAATAATTATGATGATTTGTGCAATTATTTTGTTTATGTTGTTAAAACTTTCTGGATTTCTAAGTCAAATTAAAAATTGCAAATATAAGGGTAAATTAAAGATGGTGGAAGAAATTCCAGAAATAAGCAAAAAGGGATGTTGAAAGAAATGAGTTCCTAATTAATAACGTTTTATACATTGTTTTAGTGATTTTTAAAATAATCAGGGGGAATTGTTAAATTGTTTTTTCAGGGTTTATATTTTGTGCATTAATACTGACATATAAGGTTTAGAAGTTTATTTAATAATGTGTTATAATTATGCCACATTTTCTGTTAAACACCATCTTGGACAAGTTGGATGCCATTGCTAAAACTCATTCTTGTTTCCTCCTCGCATGTGGCTTCTCCCCACAAGCTTCACAGAGCACAGTCAGACTGATGTGTAATGGTTTAATCCCATTGTGATTACATTGCTTTTTTGATGAATTTTTGACTGTTCCCTATGATCTGAAACGTTAGCAAGGTATCTTACACTGTTTTCTGTCGTGCATACTACTTTATTCACTCACTGAAAGTTCCATTGTTTAAATGTTTCATATTAGTTAGGACATTGCTGGATAGTATTAACAAAGGGTGCTGAATACATTTTTTGGAAAGGAATGGTGTTTATCTGCTGAGGTAATGTCATATTTTTCCATGTATTCTGATTTGCCAAAACGGTTATGTTTTTCGCTCAGACAATGATGATTTTGCTGTCTTACGAATTTGTTATACAATAATTGTGAATAAAATCCCCTGGATTTTGGAGGTGACCCACAAGACGTTCCTGCTATCATAGGAATGGTGTATGTTACTGCTCATTTGGGATTTAGAAAAGTTTGATTTTGCATACTCTGTATAACTGCATCTGACAGCCTTTATGGCACTATTTCTATATCGCTTGTTTTTTAATTTTCTAATAAAGCCCTTTAACTTTTCACCAATCTATAACTCAATTGCTGAGTGGGCCCCATTACTTATTTGAACTGTTTTACTCTGCTAATCAATGTTTAAAGGATGCCTTAAGGCACAATTCAGCCTGTGGGAGAACCGGCTGAGGGAAAATGTATGGGTGTCCAAATCTTGGGAAACTATTTTGCTCTCCGACTTACTCATTCCACTAGCTCAAACCTTTCTTTAATACCACGTCTCTCCATCACCACTGGTTCAAACATTCACTCATTAGGGCACTGCAATGTAAATCAATGCTACCTTGTGACCGCTTAGCAATATAGCAAAGGGAAACTGAAGATATTTAACAGTGCAGGCTTAGCCGTTTTGCTCTTTGGAACATCAAGACTTTAAAAAGCCACAACACACCGAGCCCTATGTTTCTCATCAAAAAGGCAACCCTAACCTAGATCATTTTATTGATACAAAACACCCCACACTACATTACAGATCGAAGCACAATTATTTCATTCAGAAGGAAGAAGAGACTTGATCTGCACTAGGGTAAGCCACCCAAGTCCAGCCTTCTCAATGAATTTTGAACCTCACCTGAAGACTGGACAGATAAATTGATGTTACTCTCAACTGCTATTCAAAAATAGTTCCATGCATGTCAAAGAAAAATCACAAACAATTCTTAATCGGCGTTCCTCCATGCAAAGGTTACATTTCTTTGCTTAAAAAAAATACAAATATCATAAAGACCGTGGACCCAAAGAAATGATTACTGGGATTGTGAAAGACAAAAAAAAAGAAACATACATAAGCGAACCCTTGTTCAGCCATTAGTGAAGGACCCTTGATTTCATATATTATCAAGCTGCTTTTGCAAAAGTGTTTGCTGTGACTAAAACCTGGTATTTTCCATTTTTTCGTGCTTGCAAATGTGCGTATGCAGGTGCAAGAGGTAACCAGAATGTGGCCTTGGGAGGTGGGGGATAGGCCATTTGCACAAAGGAATATTGATTGCGTTGACTGAGGGCCTAGAAAATGAACTAAGTATCTAAAGACAAGTTATAAAGTTCATGCCAAAATGCTCAACAGTTGAAATCACGTTTTCACTTTTTTGAAGTTTTAATTATGTAGCTGCCTGCACTATATGATTTAGCATGTGAAATGTATCCCAGTGAACGTTCACGTGCATAAAAGGCATAGCGCAATTCCAGTAAGAAGGAACTCTTGGCAGTTTGGTCAACTGTATGTTCTCACTCCAGCATGGGCAATAAACATTGCTCTTTGTTTATCACCATGTCAGTGTACTAACTCTTTGTTTCCTGTTGGATAACTATGCTTTGACCAATGCTGCCGCAACTCAGAAGCACTGGTGTGAGAGCCAGCAGGACATTGTGTTGAGATCAAGGGTCTAGGGAGTCCGGCTATCTAAGAAGCAAGCCTGCTTGATCAGACTGGTTTCCCAGCAGCTCAGACAGGGTTGTTGCCTGGGAGTAACCCAAGACACGAGATCCCATCAGCTGCATCCAGAGACGAGGTGAACATTTTTTTCATTATAGTCATATGCGGTTGTCTTGGACCAGGTAAGAAAGAAGGACTGGGCCCAATGTGAGAGGGAATCAGAGTTTCCAACTTCAGAAAAGAATAAATCATAAGAATGTAATTCTTTGTATTGCCTAAGGTAGGGACAATAGACAAAAGGTCATACTCATTAATACACTTGGTATCCATAACAGTTAACTGAATTTTTTGTTTAAATATGATGGGTAAAATGTTTTGTTGTACATGTAAGTGTGGAAAATCTAAAAGCTTAGATGAGACTTAACCCCCACCAAAGTCCGGGACTCCAGCTCGGATTGTGGTAAAAATAAAAGGTTATCACATGGCATTGTTTTTATGGTTCAAATCTGTTTTTTTGTTGCATGGCAATATAAGAACAATGAGCCAACAACAAACAAACGTCACAGAGCTCATATGTAGGGTCTTGACAACACTGAACAATAAATTGCAACAATCCTATACCTACCCAGCTTCCCCTTCCCCCGGGTACTCACTAGCTTCAAATTACTCAGGAGTCTTATCTATCGGGTGCAGAGCTTGTCTTGCCAGTTTGTCCAGTTGATGTAGAAGGAGCTATTATCAGTTAAGTGCAGGAGACCTAAATATTTGGGGTCTGTCAATTCTCGGAATTCTGCGGGCAGGAGAGTGATGTATGAGCATCAGAGAGCCATACAGGAATCCCCTTGGGATGTCAGTACTAAAGTTAGTTTCTCCATACCCAAGATATGCCATATGTGGTGAAGGCAACCCAAGTGTGTTGGGAGTGCGGTGGTGCCCCAGTGTGCAAGAATGGTCTGATGAGTTAAAACCAGGCCAATGCGACAGCCTTTTCGGGACTTGATCAGGAATGTGAGCGGGTTGGGAAGTCCCAGGATCGTGTATGCAGGAAATCTGGGCAGTTGTGTGCCTAAGTGCATATTAATGTCTGTAAGGACTGCGTCCCAAAAATTTGCAACTTAGGCCACTCCCAGAGAATGTCAAATAGAGTCCCAAGTGACCCACAGACTTACCAACAGTCCCCACTGAAAGTCGGGTTTCCTTTGTGTAGGCGAGGAGGGGTAAATTACCAGTAGGTGTCAATTTTGGTGGCTGTCTCAAAACTAGCAACATTGTGTGCAGTGTGGCGAGCACTATAATACACCTTGTGCCATTCCTTCTTGTTTGCTGTCTGCCCAGTTAAAGTTCCCAGGGATTCTGCCCTGGGGATTTAGTTGCAGGGAATGTGTGGAATAGAACACTATAGAGTTCCGTGATCATGTGTTTGGCTGCGTCTTTTGTCACTAGCCACTTCTCAAACATCATCGGGGGTGTTTGTAGGAGGCTGGACTGGCTTGTAGTGAGTACCAAGGGGTACTTGCACCTTGCACCAGGCCCAGTTATCCCTTATTAGTGTATAGGGTGTCTAGCAGCTTAGGCTGATAGATAATGGTAGCTTAGCAGAGCAGCTTAGGCTGAACTAGGAGACGTGTGAAGCTACTACAGTACCACTTAGTGTCATATGCACAATATCATAAGAAAACACAATACACAGTTATACTAAAAATAAAGGTACTTTATTTTTATGACAATATGCCAAAGTATCTTAGAGTGTACCCTCAGTGAGAGGATAGGAAATATACACAAGATATATATACACAATAGCAAAAATATGCAGTATAGTCTTAGAAAACAGTGCAAACAATGTATAGTTACAATAGGATGCAATGGGGAAACATAGGGATAGGGGCAACACAAACCAAATACTCCAAAAGTGGAATGCGAACCACGAATGGACCCCAAACCTATGTGACCTTGTAGAGGGTCGCTGGGACTATTAGAAAATAGTGAGAGTTAGAAAAATAACCCTCCCCAAGACCCTGAAAAGTGAGTGCAAAGTGCACTAAAGTTCCCCTAAGGATAAAGAAGTCGTGTTAGAGGAATAATGCAGGAAAGACACAAACCAACAATGCAACAACGCTGGATTTCCAATCTGGGGTACCTGTGGAACAAGGGGACCAAGTCCAAAAGTCACAAGCAAGTCGGAGATGGCCAGATGCCCAGGAAATGCCAGCTGCGGGTGCAAAGAAGCTTCTACTGGACAGAAGAAGCTGCGGTTTCTGCAGGAACGCAAAGGGCTAGAGACTTACCCTTTGGAGGACGGATCCCTCTCGCCTTGTAGAGTCGTGCAGAAGTGTTTTCCCGCCGAAAGAACGCCAACAAGCCTTGCTAGCTGCAAATCGTGCGGTTAGCGTTTTTGGATGCTGCTGTGGCCCAGGAGGTTGCAAATTGGACCAGGAGGTAGAGGGGACGTCGAGCAAGACAAGGAGCCCACTTAGCAGCAGGTAGCACCCGGAGAAGTGCCAGAAACAGGCACTACGAGGATGCGTGAAACGGTGCTCACCCGAAGTCGCACAAAGAAGTCCCACGTCGCCGGAGAACAACTTAGGAGGTCGTGCAATGCAGGTTAGAGTGCCGTGGACCCAGGCTGGACTGTGCACAAAGGATTTCCGCCGGAAGTGCACGGAGGCCGGAGTAGCTGCAAAAGTCGCGGTTCCCAGCAATGCAGTCTAGCGAGGTGAGGCAAGGACTTACCTCCACCAAACTTGGACTGAAGAGTCACTGGACTGTGGGAGTCACTTGGACAGAGTTGCTGGATTCGAGGGACCTCGCTCGTCGTGCTGAGAGGAGACCCAAGGGACCGGTAATGCAGCTTTTTGGTGCCTGCGGTTGCAGGGGGAAGATTCCGTCGACCCACGGGAGATTTCTTCGGAGCTTCTAGTGCAGAGAGGAGGCAGACTACCCCCACAGCATGCACCACCAGGAAAACAGTCGAGAAGGCGGCAGGATCAGCGTTACAGAGTTGCAGTAGTCGTCTTAGCTACTATGTTGCAGTTTTGCAGGCTTCCAGCGCGGTCAGCAGTCGATTCCTTGGCACAAGGTGAAGAGAGAGATGCAGAGGAACTCGGATGAGCTCTTGCATTCGTTATCTAAAATTTCCCCAGAGACAGAGACCCTAAATAGCCAGGAAAGAGGGTTTGGCTACCTAGGAGAGAGGATAGGCTAGCAACACCTGAAGGAGCCTATCAGAAGGAGTCTCTGACGTCACCTGGTGGCACTGGCCACTCAGAGCAGTCCAGTGTGCCAGCAGCACCTCTGTTTCCAAGATGGCAGAGGTCTGGAGCACACTGGAGGAGCTCTGGACACCTCCCAGGGGAGGTGCAGGTCAGGGGAGTGGTCACTCCCCTTTCCTTTGTCCAGTTTCGCGCCAGAGCAGGGCTAAGGGGTCCCCTGAACCGGTGTAGACTGGCTTATGCAGAATTGGGCACATCTGTGCCCAAGAAAGCATTTCCAGAGGCTGGGGGAGGCTACTCCTCCCCTGCCTTCACACGATTTTCCAAAGGGAGAGGGTGTCACACCCTCTCTCAGAGGAAGTTCTTTGTTCTGCCATCCTGGGCCAGGCCTGGCTGGACCCCAGATGCCTGTCTGAGGGGTTGGCAGCAGCAGCTGCAGTGAAACCCCAGGAAGGGCAGTTTGGCAGTACCAGGGTCTGTACTACAGACCACTGGGATCATGGGATTGTGCCAACTATGCCAGGATGGCATAGAGGGGGCAATTCCATGATCATAGACATGTTACATGGCCATATTCGGAGTTACCATTGTGAAGCTACATATAGGTAGTGACCTATATGTAGTGCACGCGTGTAATGGTGTCCCCGCACTCACAAAGTCAGGGAAATTGGCCCTGAACAATGTGGGGGCACCTTGGCTAGTGCCAGGGTGTCCTCACACTAAGTAACTTTGCACCTAACCTTTACCAGGTAAAGGTTAGACATATAGGTGACTTATAAGTTACTTAAGTGCAGTGTAAAATGGCTGTGAAATAACGTGGACGTTATTTCACTCAGGCTGCAGTGGCAGGCCTGTGTAAGAATTGTCAGAGCTCCCTATGGGTGGCAAAAGAAATGCTGCAGCCCATAGGGATCTCCTGGAACCCCAATACCCTGGGTACCTCAGTACCATATACTAGGGAATTATAAGGGTGTTCCAGTAAGCCAATGTAAATTGGTAAAAATGGTCACTAGCCTGTTAGTGACAATCTGGAAAGAAATGAGAGAGCATAACCACTGAGGTTCTGATTAGCAGAGCCTCAGTGAGACAGTTAGTCACTACACAGGTAACACATTCAGGCACACTTATGAGCACTGGGGCCCTGGGTTACCAGGGTCCCAGTGACACATACAACTAAAACAACATATATACAGTGAAAAATGGGGGTAACATGCCAGGCAAGATGGTACTTTCCTACACAACCCCCCCCCCAAACGAAGGACAATAAGACTAGCCATGACCTGATGAGTCTTCATTGTCTAAGTGGAAATATCTGGAGAGTCCATCTGCATTGGAGTGGCTACTCCCAGGTCTATGTTCCACTATATAGTCCATTCCCTGTAGGGATATGGACCACCTCAACAATTTAGGATTTTCACCTTTCATTTGTTTTAGCCAAAGTAGAGGTTTGTGGTCTGTCTGAACAATGAAGTGAGTACCAAACAGGTATGGCCTCAACTTCTTCAGAGCCCAGACCACAGCAAAGGCCTCCCTCTCTATGGCAGACCAACGCTTTTCTCTAGGGGTCAACCTCCTACTAATAAAAGCAACAGGTTGATCCTGGCCCTCAGAATTAAGTTGTGATAGGACTGCCCCTACTCCTAATTCAGATGCATCAGTTTGGACATAGAATTTTTTTGAGTAACAAGGGCTTTTCAGGACAGGTGCAGAGCACATGGCCTGCTTCAGCTCCTCAAAAGCTTTCTGACAGTTTGCTGTCCATAATACCTTTTTAGGCATTTTCTTGGATGTGAGGTCATTAAGAGGGGCTGCAATGGAGCCATAGTTCTTAATGAACCTCCTGTAATACCCAGTGAGGCCTAGGAAGGCTCTCACCTTAGTCTGAGTGGTAGGGGGAACCCAATCAATAATTGTTTGGATTTTCCCCTGAAGTGGTGCAATCTGTTCCCCACCAACAAGGTGTCCCAGATAAACCACCTTACCCTGCCCTATCTGGCACTTTGAAGCCTTGATAGTGAGGCCTGCCTTTTGCAGGGCCTCCAAAACTTTCCATAGGTTGACCAGGTGATCATCCCAGCTGGAGCTAAAGACAGCTATATCGTCCAAATATGCTGCACTGAAAGCTTCCAGCCCTTGCAGGACTGTGTTCACCAACCTTTGAAAAGTGGCAGGTGCATTTTTCAAACCAAAAGGCATTACAGTAAACTGGTAATGTCCTCCAATGGTTGAAAATGCAGTTTTAGGTTTAGCATCTTCTGACAATTTGATCTGCCAATACCCTGCAGTCAAATCAAAAGTGCTTAGATACTTGGCAGATGCCAGTGTATCTATGAGCTCATCTGCCCTGGGTATAGGGTGAGCATCAGTTTTGGTTACCAGGTTGAGACCTCTATAGTCTACACAAAACCGCATTTCCTTCTTTCCATCTTTGGAATGGGGTTTTGGTACAAGTACCACAGGAGAAGCCCATGGACTTTCAGAGTGCTCAACCACTCCTAGTTCTAACATTTTCTGCACCTCTTGCTTTATGCAGTCCCTGACATGGTCAGGCTGCCTATAGATCTTACTTTTGACAGGTAAACTGTCTCCAGTATCTATAGTGTGCTCACACCAAGAAGTGGTACCTGGCACAGTAGAGAAGAGTTCAGAGAATTGATCTAGGAGATTTATGCAATGGTCTTTCTGCTCAGCAGTAAGACAATCAGCCAAAACTACACCTTCCACAAGAGCATCTTGTTCTGTGGAAGAGAAGAGATCAGGTAGAGGATCACTGTCTTCTTCCTGTCCCTCATCAGTTGCCATGAGCAGGGTGAGATCAGCCCTGTCATAGTAGGGTTTCAGGCGGTTGACATGGAGCACCCTAAGGGGACTCCTGGCAGTGCCTAAGTCAACTAAATAGGTGACTTCTCCCTTCTTTTCAACAATTGTGTGGGGTCCACTCCATTTATCTTGGAGTGCTCTTGGGGCCACAGGCTCCAAGACCCACACTTTCCGCCCTGGTTGGTACTGAACCAAAACAGCCTTCTGATCATGCCATTGCTTCTGGAGCTCTTGGCTGGCCTGAAGGTTTTTACTGGCCTTTTTCATGTACTCAGCCATCCTTGATCTGAGGCCAAGTACATAATCCACAATATCCTGCTTAGGAGCTTTTAAAGGTTGTTCCCAACCCTCCTTTACAAGTGTGAGTGGACCCCTAACAGGGTGTCCAAAAAGAAGTTCAAAGGGTCTGAAGCCCACTCCTTTCTGGGGTAACTCCCTGTAGGCAAAAAGGAGGCATGGTAGAAGGATATCCCATCTCCTGCGGAGTTTTTCAGGGAGACCCATAATCATGCCTTTGAGAGTTTTATTAAATCTCTCCACCAGTCCATTTGTTTGTGGATGATAGGGTGTAGTGAACTTGTAAGTTACACCACACTCCTTCCACATGGCCTTTAAGTATGCAGACATGAAATTGCTTCCCCTGTCTGATACTACTTCCTTTGGGAAGCCCACTCTGGAAAATATTCCCAGGAGGGCCTTTGCCACTGCAGGTGCTGTAGTGGTCCTTAAAGGAATTGCTTCAGGGTATCTTGTGGCATGGTCCACTACCACCAAGATAAACCTATTGCCTGAAGCAGTAGGAGGGTCAAGGGGGCCAACTATGTCAACCCCTACCCTTTCAAAGGGAACCCCAACCACAGGCAGTGGAATAAGGGGTGCCTTTGGGGTGCCACCTGTCTTGCCACTGGCTTGACAGGTTTCACAGGACTTACAAAAATCTTTTGTGTCCTCAGACATTCTAGGCCAATGAAACAAGGGAACAAGTCTGTCCCAAGTTTTCATTTGTCCCAGATGCCCAGCTAGGGGAATGTCGTGGGCAAGAGTTAGGAGGAACTTTCTGTGCTCCTGAGGAATCACTAATCTCCTGGCAGCTCCAGGTTTAGGATCCCTATGCTCAGTGTACAAGAGGTTGTCCTCCCAGTAAACTCTGTGAGAGTCACTGACATCCCCATTAGCCTGTTTGACAGCTTGCTGTCTTAGACCCTCTAATGTGGGACAGGTTTGCTGTGCCACACTCAGCTCCTCCCTGGCAGGCCCCCCTTCACCCAAAAGCTCAGCAGTGTCTGCTTCCAGCTCCTCTGGTGTAGGTTCTGCACAGGGAGGGAATTCTTCTTCCTCAGAAGTTGAATCCACTGTAGAGGGAGGGATAGTAGGAAGTGGTTTGCTTCTACTAGCCCTAGCTTTAGGGAGCACTTGGTCCATTGTTCCAGGATCCAAGCTTCCCTGTCCTTTTTGCTTTTTGGCCTGAGCCCTTGTCAAAGCAAAAATATGCCCTGGGATGCCCAGCATTGCTGCATGGGCCTCCAACTCCACATCTGACCAAGCTGATGTCTCCAAATCATTTCCTAGTAGACAGTCTACAGGTAAATCTGTGGCTACCACAACTTTCTTTGGACCAGTAACCCCCCCCCCAGTTGAGATTAACAACAGCCATGGGGTGGCTAAGTGTGTTGTTGTGAACATTGGTTACTTGGTACTGGTGACCAAGTAGGTGTTGTTCAGGGTGGACCAGTTTCTCTATGACCATAGTCACACTGGCTCCAGTGTCCCTGTAGGCCTGAACCTCAACACCATTTATTAGGGGTAGCTGCTTGTACTTATCCATATAAAGGGGACAAGCAACTAAGGTGGCTAAATCAATAGCCCCCTCAGAGACTAACACAGCCTCTGTGGCCTCCCTAACAAGGCCAACCCCAACTAAGTTACCAATAGTAAGCCCAGCTACTCCCTTGGATTGGCTATTAGTAGGTTTGCTCCCACCACCACTGCTATTAGTAGGGACACTAGGGGTAGCAGTAGGGGTTGTAGTGGTAGGAGGCTTGGTGCTTTTCTTTGGACAACTGGGATCTGTTGTCCAATGGCCTTTTACTTTACATAAATAGCACCATGGTTTCTTTTCTTTGTTTTGATTAAAGGAGGATTTGGACCCACCACCCCCACCAGAGTGTTTTTGTGGGCATGATGAAGACTCATTTTTAGATTTGTCCCCACCCTTGTCTGAAGACTTACCATCCTTCTTTTTGTTGCCATCTTTGTCACCCCCTGTATGAACTTTTCTGTTCACCCTTGTTCTGACCCATTTGTCTGCCTTCTTTCCCAATTCTTGGGGAGAGGTCAGATCAGAGTCCACCAAGTACTGGTGCAACAAATCAGACACACAATTATTAAGAATATGCTCTCTCAGTTTCAAGTTATACAGGCTGTCATAATCAGTAACTTTACTGCCATGTAACCACCCCTCCAAGGCCTTCACTGAATGGTCAATGAAATCAACCCAGTCTTGTGAAGACTCCTTTTTGGTCTCTCTGAACTTTATCCTGTATTGTTCAGTGGTTAAGCCATAACCATCCAGGAGTGCATTCTTAAGAACTGTAAAATTATTGGCATCACTTTCTTTCACAGTAAGGAGCCTATCCCTACCTTTTCCACTAAATGATAGCCATAGGATAGCGGCCCACTGCCTTTGAGGGACATCCTGTACAACACAGGCCCTCTCAAGTGCAGCAAACCACTTGTTAATGTCATCCCCCTCCTTATAAGGGGGAACTATCTTGTGCAGATTCCTGGAATCATGCTCTTTTGCAGGATGACTATGGGGAATACTGCTGCTGCCACCATGGGTTTCTAAACCCAACTTCTGTCTTTCCTTCTCTAATTCTAAAGACTGTCTATCCAAATCCAGCTGTTGCTTTTTAAGCTTCAGTCTGGTTTGTTCCACCCTCAACTTATTGAGTTCCCTTTCTAACAATCTGTCATCAGGGTTGGTGGGAGGGACATTTCTAGATACAGAGGTATGATGGGAATGAACAGAAGGAGACCTGTCCCTTACAGAGGGCACCCTAACAGCTTGGCTAACAGAAACATCAGTACCACTGTGGTGTAAATAAATGCTTTTGCTATGATGTGAGACAACACTATTTGTATGGTGTGGCTCTTCATCATTACCAACTATGCTAGACTGTCTAGTAATGGGCAGGCTAGGAAGTTTCTTTCCTGAATCTTTTCCTGGGGGAGTCCCTGGATCAGATTGGGAACCATTAGCTACTTTTTCAACAGATGGGTCACTTCTAGCCTTATCCTGTTCTCTAAGCATGTTAAGTAACAATTCCAAGGAAGGATTCTTTCCTACACTAAAACCTCTCTCTATGCAGAGACTCCTTGCTCCTTTCCAGCTAAGGTGATCATATGCAAGTTTGGACAGATCAACATTTTGGCCTGTGCCAGACATTTTTAGAGAGAGTTAAAGTGATAGAAAAAGAGAAAAAAAGTTTGTCAGAGCTTTTAGAAAGACAGAGAAAAAAACTTTTAAAACTTTTTAGAACTTTTTAGAAAGTTAGAAGTACTTTTCAGCACAAAGATTGAAAAGAGGAAATGCAAAACATTTTGGCTATGTGTATATACACTGAACTTGTTTTGTATATTTTTCTCTTATGAAAAGTACAATGACAAGAGTGGTAAGTAGTCTCAAAGCACTTATCCCACCACTGCACAACCAATGTAGGGGGCTGGACTGGCTTGTAGTGAGTACCAAGGGGTACTTGCACCTTGCACCAGGCCCAGTTATCCCTTATTAGTGTATAGGGTGTCTAGCAGCTTAGGCTGATAGATAATGGTAGCTTAGCAGAGCAGCTTAGGCTGAACTAGGAGACGTATGAAGCTACTACAGTACCACTTAGTGTCATATGCACAATATCATAAGAAAACACAATACACAGTTATACTAAAAATAAAGGTACTTTATTTTTATGACAATATGCCAAAGTATCTTAGAGTGTACCCTCAGTGAGAGGATAGGAAATATACACAAGATATATATACACAATAGCAAAAATATGCAGTATAGTCTTAGAAAACAGTGCAAACAATGTATAGTTACAATAGGATGCAATGGGGAAACATAGGGATAGGGGCAACACAAACCAAATACTCCAAAAGTGAAATGCGAACCACGAATGGACCCCAAACCTATGTGACCTTGTAGAGGGTCGCTGGGACTATTAGAAAATAGTGAGAGTTAGAAAAATAACCCTCCCCAAGACCCTGAAAAGTGAGTGCAAAGTGCACTAAAGTTCCCCTAAGGATAAAGAAGTCGTGTTAGAGGAATAATGCAGGAAAGACACAAACCAACAATGCAACAACGCTGGATTTCCAATCTGGGGTACCTGTGGAACAAGGGGACCAAGTCCAAAAGTCACAAGCAAGTCGGAGATGGCCAGATGCCCAGGAAATGCCAGCTGTGGGTGCAAAGAAGCTTCTACTGGACAGAAGAAGCTGCGGTTTCTGCAGGAACGCAAAGGGCTAGAGACTTACCCTTTGGAGGACGGATCCCTCTCGCCTTGTAGAGTCGTGCAGAAGTGTTTTCCCGCCGAAAGAACGCCAACAAGCCTTGCTAGCTGCAAATCGTGCAGTTAGCGTTTTTGGATGCTGCTGTGGCCCAGGAGGGACCAGGAGGTCGCAAATTGGACCAGGAGGTAGAGGGGACGTCGAGCAAGACAAGGAGCCCTCTTAGCAGCAGGTAGCACCCGGAGAAGTGCCAGAAACAGGCACTACGAGGATGCGTGAAACGGTGCTCACCCAAAGTCGCACAAAGAAGTCCCACGTCGCCGGAGAACAACTTAGGAGGTCGTGCAATGCAGGTTAGAGTGCCGTGGACCCAGGCTGGACTGTGCACAAAGGATTTCCGCCGGAAGTGCACGGAGGTCGGAGTAGCTGCAAAAGTCGCGGTTCCCAGCAATGCAGTCTAGCGAGGTGAGGCAAGGACTTACCTCCACCAAACTTGGACTGAAGAGTCACTGGACTGTGGGAGTCACTTGGACAGAGTTGCTGGATTCGAGGGACCTCGCTCGTCGTGCTGAGAGGAGACCCAAGGGACCGGTAATGCAGCTTTTTGGTGCCTGCGGTTGCAGGGGGAAGATTCCGTCGACCCACGGGAGATTTCTTCGGAGCTTCTAGTGCAGAGAGGAGGCAGACTACCCCCACAGCATGCACCACCAGGAAAACAGTCGAGAAGGCGGCAGGATCAGCGTTACAGAGTTGCAGTAGTCGTCTTAGCTACTATGTTGCAGTTTTGCAGGCTTCCAGCGCGGTCAGCAGTCGATTCCTTGGCACAAGGTGAAGAGAGAGATGCAGAGGAACTCGGATGAGCTCTTGCATTCGTTATCTAAAATTTCCCCAGAGACAGAGACCCTAAATAGCCAGGAAAGAGGGTTTGGCTACCTAGGAGAGAGGATAGGCTAGCAACACCTGAAGGAGCCTATCAGAAGGAGTCTCTGACGTCACCTGGTGGCACTGGCCACTCAGAGCAGTCCAGTGTGCCAGCAGCACCTCTGTTTCCAAGATGGCAGAGGTCTGGAGCACACTGGAGGAGCTCTGGACACCTCCCATGGGAGGTGCAGGTCAGGGGAGTGGTCACTCCCCTTTCCTTTGTCCAGTTTCGCGCCAGAGCAGGGCTAAGGGGTCCCCTGAACCGGTGTAGACTGGCTTATGCAGAATTGGGCACATCTGTGCCCAAGAAAGCATTTCCAGAGGCTGGGGGAGGCTACTCCTCCCCTGCCTTCACACCATTTTCCAAAGGGAGAGGGTGTCACACCCTCTCTCAGAGGAAGTTCTTTGTTCTGCCATCCTGGGCCAGGCCTGGCTGGACCCCAGGAGGGCAGATGCCTGTCTGAGGGGTTGGCAGCAGCAGCTGCAGTGAAACCCCAGGAAGGGCAGTTTGGCAGTACCAGGGTCTGTGCTACAGACCACTGGGATCATGGGATTGTGCCAACTATGCCAGGATGGCATAGAGGGGGCAATTCCATGATCATAGACATGTTACATGGCCATATTCGGAGTTACCATTGTGAAGCTACATATAGGTAGTGACCTATATGTAGTGCACGCGTGTAATGGTGTCCCCGCACTCACAAAGTCAGGGAAATTGGCCCTGAACAATGTGGGGGCACCTTGGCTAGTGCCAGGGTGTCCTCACACTAAGTAACTTTGCACCTAACCTTTACCAGGTAAAGGTTAGACATATAGGTGACTTATAAGTTACTTAAGTGCAGTGTAAAATGGCTGTGAAATAACGTGGACGTTATTTCACTCAGGCTGCAGTGGCAGGCCTGTGTAAGAATTGTCAGAGCTCCCTATGGGTGGCAAAAGAAATGCTGCAGCCCATAGGGATCTCCTGGAACCCCAATACCCTGGGTACCTCAGTACCATATACTAGGGAATTATAAGGGTGTTCCAGTAAGCCAATGTAAATTGGTAAAAATGGTCACTAGCCTGTTAGTGACAATTTGGAAAGAAATGAGAGAGCATAACCACTGAGGTTCTGATTAGCAGAGCCTCAGTGAGACAGTTAGTCACTACACAGGTAACACATTCAGGCACACTTATGAGCACTGGGGCCCTGGGTTACCAGGGTCCCAGTGACACATACAACTAAAACAACATATATACAGTGAAAAATGGGGGTAACATGCCAGGCAAGATGGTACTTTCCTACAGTGTTGTGCTCAGGCTTGCATGATAGGGTGTCAGAGCAAGTGCCCTCCTGCAGATAACATAGTTATTCCATATCCAAGAGTTGAAAGTCCACCCACAAGTGGTCAAAGGGGGGAAAGCCATCTCTGTCAAAGAGGTGACCTATTGATTGACAGCTGACCGTCTGCCAAACGTAGAATGCAGCTGGTGCAAGACCTGGCGAAAAGTCCATATTGCCTACTATCAGAGTGGAGGGGAAAGTAAGTAAACCTTTACATGCTGCCACCCTGTCCCATACCTTCAACACTGATCTGGTTATCGAGGAGGACTAAAGGCCCCACGCTTTTTATGGGCGTTTCAGAAATGGAACCTTCCACAAGTGGGCGCCCACAAAAATTCGGTCCATAAAGAGCCAGTGTTTTCCTGATTCTGCCCACAACCATTCCACCATGTAGTGGAGTTGGGCCACGTGATAGTATAGTTGGAGATTTGGGATGCAGGGAAAACCCACTCGGGTGGGTCTGAAAGATAAAAAGGATCACTGAGCATGGCCATCCTTACTGTCTAAATTCGGCCTAGCTAAGAGAGACAATCCAATGTCCATCCTGCAAGGTCCCAAGTAACCTGGCGGAGAAGAGTTTTGTAATTTAAGGTTGCAGTATCTGCAACTGTTGTGGCTAACTGTATGCCTAAGTAAGGAATGGAAGTCGATGTCTGCTGTATTGGGTATCAACAATATAAATGCGCCTCCGTTTCTGGGGATACTGTGAGATTAATGGATGTTTATTTGGAAGTCAGCCGCACTTCCGAATAGCACTACCTCTTCTAAGAATGCTGGGAGGGCACTAATAGGGTGGTCCAATGACACAAACAGACCCCAGTGATGTTCAGGTTGTTGCTCACTCTTTAAGCGAACGGCTCCATGTAGAGCGCAAACATTAAGGATGGATATCCGTAGCCTTGTGGTGTCCCTCTGCTACTGGGAAAAGTAGCTGATGTCCGGCTGTTGACAGTCGTCCTCAGGCAGCCATAGTTGCTCAAGATCCAAGTTCAGAACTGTGCCACACAGCCGAAGCTGGCAGCTGTCATCGCCAGGTAGAGCCAATGGATGCAGTCGAATGCCTTCTCTGCGTCTATGGCCAGGAGCATTATTTCCCCATTTTGGTCGCTTAGCTTTGTCAATGAAATTAGAAATTTTCTTGATGTTGTTGCTACACTGCCGGTGCGGGACAAAACCTGCTTGATCTGGAATTATCAGACCCGCATAAACAGGTTCAGGCGGACAGCTAAGATACCCGTGAAGAGCTTGGCATCTATAAAAAAAAAAGGAAAATGGGCCGATAAGACCCACACTGTCATTTGTCTTTCCCAGGATTGGGGATGACAACTATAGATGCCTCCATCGTCAAGGACAGAACCGTAGAGGGGCCAGTGATTGAGTTGTAGAACCGAATCAGTATTGGTGCCAGTGTAGTGCAGAAGGCCTTCTAATACATCCCCAGGAAACCATCTGGTCTTGGCGACTTAAGGGGTTTCTGGCGGGCTATAGCAGATATGACTATCTCTATACGAATGGGGCAATCTAACCCGTTCGCCTGGTCTTCCGAAAGCAGGCTGTGCACGAAACCCAGAGGTAGATGTCTGCAGCATTTAGGGTAATGATTGGGCTGAGTAGAGGTCCTTGTAAAAATCCCAGAATTGGGAGGTAATGAGGTTGCCCCCCATGATTTATGAGCCATCTCCAAATATTAAGGACTCAACCACTGCAGCCTGTCATTGTGCTTGCAGTCTATTAGCTAATAATCACCTGCATCTGTTCCCTTCCACATAAAGGGAATGTTCCGAAAGACAGGCTGTGCACGAAACCCAGAGGTAGATGTCTGCAGCATTTGGGGTAATGATTGGGCTGAGTAGAGGTCCTTGTAAAAATACCAGAATTGAGAGGTAATGAGGTTGCCCCCCATGATTTATGAGCCATCTCCAAATATTAAGGACTCAACCACTGCAGCCTGTCATTGTGCTTGCAGTCTATTAGCTAATAATCACCTGCATCTGTTCCCTTCCACATAAAGGGAATGTTCCGAAAGACAGGCTGTGCACGAAACCCAGAGGTAGATGTCTGCAGCATTTGGGGTAATGATTGGGCTGAGTAGAGGTCCTTGTAAAAATACCAGAATTGAGAGGTAATGAGGTTGCCCCCCATGATTTATGAGCCATCTCCAAATATTAAGGACTCAACCACTGCAGCCTGTCATTGTGCTTGCAGTCTATTAGCTAATAATCACCTGCATCTGTTCCCTTACACATAAAGGGAATGTTTAAGATGGCGAAGGGAATATTCAGCTCTGTTCATATCCAGCCCTGCAAGTTGTTTCCTAGCCGATTCCAGTTGTCACCATGCCCTCGGGGTGCCAGCGTGGTGATGTATGCGTTCCAGTTCCTGCACTTGCTGCTGTAATTGTTCCTGTTTGTCTCAACCTGATTTGGTGTCCCCGCCGATATTGTGATGAGTTCGCCTCTAATCACCGCTTTCAGTGTTTCCCACAAAAGCAAAATGGAACTATCTGGTGTATCATTAATAGTAAAAAAAAATTAATAGCCAACGTGATCTGCTTGATTACTTCTGGCCTGTGTAAAAGGGTTTCACGTAAGCGTCAGGATTGGTGTATGTGCCTCGTCCAAGGGAGTGAGGGATCTAATGTCACTGTGGTGTGATTGGAGAGCGGGCATGATTCAATGTCTATCAAGGAAATCAGACCCTGTAGGTCTGTAGTTCCCAAGAAGTGGTCAAGGCGGGCCTATGTCTTGTGAGTGTGGGAGTACAGTGGATGGCGCTTCCTCCAGTGATCTCGCAGCCCCACCTACCTGAGCCAGTTGGCACACTCTTAGGACACCCCTCCTGCTCCCACCCTGTGTCTATGTGGACAGCGGTCTAGGTCATTGTGGAATACCAGGTTAAGGTCTCCCCCAAGTAGAACCAACCTGTCTTGGGAGGCCATGACGTCCACCACCAGTCTGCGGATGAACTGCTCCTGGTCTTCATTAGGAACGTAAAAAGAACCAAGAACGAAGGCATAGTCCCCAAATTGCATGTGATGTGTTAGTAACCGGCCCCTAATTTTGGGAAGTCTAGTACTCACTGCTCCCTGAAAGGAACTGGAGACCAACATGGCAACCCCCGATGTCTTAGTCACAGCGGAGGAAAAGAATTGCTGTGGGAAGGCCAGGGACCTGAGTCTATGCCAATCGCTCAACACCAAGTGAGTCTCCCGCAGGAGGCAGATATATGCCCCTAAATGCTCCAAATATGAGATGATGGGTAGTCTCTTGACTGGGTTGCTAAGTCCTTTCATGTTAAGTGTAACGATGCATAGGGTGTCATGTGTAGCAGAAGTATAGCTCAGCTGCTATAGTGTACCCACCATTTACCAGAACTCCGTAATCCTCCTGCGTGCAGTTCACCCTTAGAATGCCACTTTGTGGTTGACTGTCACAAGTTAGATGTGCTCCAAGGAAGTGTAAGAACCCCCCCTCATAACACCCTAAAAGAATAATAATAAACACAATGTCCCTGGTAGGTCAAGGGCTCCATCCCAAGCCTGTGGTGTCCCAGTGGTATCTTGACTATAGTGGTCCCTGACACAACTCAATCTCTCAACCTTGACACCCCAGCCTAACACCCCCCTCCCGCACTCAACCCACAATCAACCAAGGCAATCTAGGAGCCCTCATTGGCCTCAGGTCACTTCTTGTTTGTTGGAGTCACAGAACAATGTCTCTAGAACAGCGTGCCGTTCCTGCTTTATGGTGGCAGGATCAGGGCTGACGCCTCTGGTGGTGGCCAGTCTCAGTTGTAATCTGGAGCATTTCATGGCCCTATGATCCTTGGGGCCTGACTGAGCTGCAGTGTGTCCTCCTTTGGATTCCCAGCAGGTCACATGTCTGTAAGAGAGCAGATCTGCTTAAATTTCCCTTCCTAGAGGAAGACAATGCAAAGCAGATGCCCCAAGGAATAAGAGACACCCTCTGCAGCCATGTAGTCACGGGGCAAATGTCTCTCCTCTTTTGAAGCGTTAATGCTGAGAGATCTTGGTAAAGCATCAGAGTATGACCTCTAAACTGCAGGGTGTGCACCTCTCTTGCTTTATGGATGTACACTAAGATGTCAGCCGGGCGGGATTTATACAGGAGGGGCGGGGCCACTCTGTGAGCCCTGTCCAGCTGTATGTCTATGTATGTCTATTCCTAAGAAATTTTCCAAGATCTGAGCAATCTCAATCTTGGGATAGATCTTTCCTCACTTTCTGGAGATCGTCCGGGAAGGAATGAGTCACAGGGCCCTCGTTATCCTCACTCTCCGGTAACAAGTCCTAGCTAATGCAACTGGAATGGTCGCTGGTCAAGCCCCCTGTGGGTTTCGTGAGCATCTCTTTTAGCGAGCGATCTTTTATGGAATGTGCAGTCGCCATGTCAAAGGCAGTAAAGAGGGGCTTCCGTCACAGAAGAGGCTATGAAAGGTGGTGCTGGATGCCGCATGATGCCATAGAATGATGAGCGGAAGGGTGTGCCACATGTATTATAGTCCCTGGGGGTGACCCGGTCTGCAACGTCCACGTTTATGCAGTGCTAATGTTTACCAGAGGTCCCACACTTCATTCACAGCTCCAGGTTCCCCCGGCTGTTGCCAAGACAGCTTCCGTCTGTTGCGCCGCGGCCTTCTGAAATACTACTTTTGTGCAGCTGACGAGCCCTCCTGCTGTTTAAGAGGATAGGGCTAGTTCTCCACCATGATCTATGGACCCCTACTAGTGCCAGACAATGTTGCTGTGTGGCCCCTAAAGTCACTGTTGAGTGGTAGGTGTGCAGACTGCTAGGTCTCTTCTGGAAGGGCAGGGTATGGCCCAGAAAGTGGCTCCGTGAGCAGGGCCCCAAAGGGACTCAGCGTGAGGTCTCAGTGTGTGGCAGGTGTACAGCTGTGGCAAAAACACTCACAATCTCCTTTGGCCACGGCCGCAGTGGCCCTGGAGAGGTGTTTCACTATAGTAGGTGGGTCCTGAGCTCATTACAAACTCTGGCTGCCTCTTGCAGTGCGCAGGTGGGCCATAGGCACCCGGGCTAGGGCCGGGTGTGCAACAGTGAGGTGATGACAGATAAGAAAGGCCAGCAGCAGCTTTTCAGTGCACTGGAGAGGTAAGACCCCAGCCAGCACGGTACCTGACTTGAAGCAGGAGGGGGCCACTGGGCTCTGGGACAATCAGGTCGACTCCCTCCTGTAGGCTGCCAGCACACGGTTCTTCGGCCCCATGAGCGGCAGCACTCTCACTGGTCGATGTGCTTGTAGATAGTGCTCAACTACGCAGTTTGCCTTAAAGGTTAATGGCTGGGGGCAGAAGGGTGCAATGCTGCCATGACCTACCTCCAAAGGTCTCGGTCCATCCAACAATTGCCGCCCAGCCCCGATATTTCCGAGCTTGTCCCCCCTCCTGGCCTGCATCGTCTCAGCCGGGGGAAGGCAGTCCTTCCCCTGTCAGCGCTTGCGGAATGTTGAGGTAGGTAAGGCTCAGTGGTGTCAGATGCTCTGCTTTAAGGGCCGCTGGTGAGTCAGGTCAGAACAAGTCCCCCTAAGGGCCACTGCTGTGCTTCTCCAAGGAGTCAGAGTTGTCACAGTCCAGGTTGCACTCATGATCCCATGACGCCCACCATTTTGTTGTCTGTAGTGAGGTGTGGCCGTGCCTGCTGCATCAGCTCAGCGGTGTCCAGCCAGCATGGCCTGCTCCGGTCCTCTGTCTGCTGTGCGGGGTGTCCCCGAACACAGGGAATACCAAGTGGGCCCAAAATTAGAGGCACATAGGGGGGCTAAGCAGAATCCAATGGGGATGGAGGGGTAGGAAAGCACATCCTACCTGGCCGGCATCTTGGCCACATCCCCAGCATTGTTTTAGAGACATGGCAATAATTAACATGAAAAGACAATTGTAGACAGTGACCCAAATGGGGCTCGTTTGAAATTCAAAGACTGGATTATTTAGAAGAAAGTTTGAGAGAAAGTGAAAAGAAATGCAAGAAGGTGAATTTGTTAGAGTGAGATACCTATCATGCATGGCAAGACTATGTACGAGGTAGACAATGGACGGGCTGAACGACTAGTAAAGGAAGCCTGGTAAAATATGAGAGATAAGAACAAAAAGAGAAACATACTGAGCTGTGCAGAGATAAGTGCTGATTCAATATATAATGATGTACGAATAGCCAGCGAGTCTGAGGAACAATGTGCCACAGATAGTGTTAACCTATTAAACTTCCTAGCTGCACGTGCTTACAAACAATCTTCAGATAAAAATCATTTTGTTCAACAAGAGGTTTCCTACCAAGGACATCTCTTGTCGAGACAACTGGATACAGAGCACATGAAAACCATTCCACAGATACACCACCTAAGACTCCGAAAGAGGTGCATGTATTTTATGGCAGGGCAGGCTACTGTCACCATTGGATCCCATTTTTTTAAATTCTTTTTTTACTGATGGCTCTTACCCACAAGGACACACCTGAACCATTGTCGTTGACAATGGACCATGAACAGCTTGCCATTCAGCAAGCTCTCCACGAATCTCCTGCTTTGGGGCTGCTTGACTATTCCAAAGACTTTCACCTTTTTGTTCACGAGTCTGACGGATATGCTCTTGTGGTACTCACCCAGAAGCATGCTGATTATAAAAGACTGTGCACATATTTCTTTGCCACACATGATATAATAGCTATGGCATTGCAATCCTCTGTGAGAGCGGCAGCAGCCCTGTCTTGCCAGCAGGCAGAAGCGTTAATAATGAGGCACACTGCACACCTCTACGTACCACATTGAGTGGATCTGATTTTGAACAAAACAAGAACACAACTGACAAAACGCATGCCTAACAGTGTGTCTGTTCAGCTCACATGTACAACTACACAGATGCAATGTCCTGAACGCTGCAACACGACCACCTCACAAGTGGGATGACATAAAGCTGCTTGATGATCATGACTGCATTCAAAGAACGAAGGAACAGAAAAAGGATAGCAGAGATTCGCAGGCCACACCACTTGACAAAGCTGAAGAGGAACTAGGGGTGGTTCATGTCTTAGAACAGATGATGGCACAACATTCGCTGTATATGCAGTTGCAACATTACACAATGTAGATGAACGTTGTAGAATAATGGAACAATCAGCATAAGCTGCTGAAATAACAAAAGGGAAACAGTTAACATTTATAGAGACAGCCAATATGCATTTAGTGTTGAACATCACTTTGCTCCTTGGGACATAATGTAACCTCTTTCTTTCCATAGTGTGTCAAACATACAACATGGTATGCTAATAACAAGAATTTACTGGTCCTCCCCAGGAGAGTGGCCATAGTTAAGTGCAATGCACACAAGAAACTGACTGACAAAGTGGGCCAAGGAAACACATTTGCAGATATGACAGCCAAAACAACAGTCAAAGATAGTGGCAGCCTTATGCTTGACACCAGCACCTACAGAATAAAAGACCATTGATATGCCATTGGAAGGAATATGTTATGCTACTAAGGAGGAGCAAAAACAATGGTCTCTGAGTGGCACACATTTGAAAGGGTGTTGGATGGACAAAACGGGTATACAGTACATGCTGCCAGACACCTATCTCTACTCAATGACATTAACGATGCACAGCCCCGCATGCATGGGTAGGGAATCGCTTGGTGAACTGTATAACTATGTTTTGAGTCAACATCAACATGAACATCAGGAAATATGCAACAGAAGCGTGCCAGAGTTGTATGGTTTGTGCTCAGCATAATGAGGGGAAGAGCAGCCCCAGTGCCCAGGGAACACTTTGTACAGCTGATGGTTTGCTTTGAGAGCTTGCAACTGGACTATGTAGAAGTACCAGTCACAAACAAGAACAGGTGCATTCACATCGTCTGCATGTTCTCTAAATGCAGAGGCATATCCAGTGAAAATGAATGATGCATTATCAATTGTGAAATGCCTGATGAAAGATTAGATACCAAGGTTTGGGATTCCCAAAAAACCTTAGACAGACAATGGGTCACACTTCACAAACAAAGTGATGGAACCTGGTGTGCAAAGCTCTAGGTGTGAGTCAAATGTTTCACTGTGCTTATCATCTGGAACCAGCAGGTGCGGTGGAGAGAAAATATAGGGTGCTTAAAAATAAAACAGCAAAAATATGTGCTGAGATGAAAGTGAGATGTATGGACACTTTGCCGATTGCACGATGAGCATAAGAAATACCCCTGATACACAGACTAAGTTGAGCCCTCATGAGATAGTAAAAGTGTGACTCATGACCACATGTGGGGCTACTAGAGAAAGAAATGACAACTGTGATGTAAAATGAACTAATGAGAAATTATTGCTTTCCTCTGGCTAAACATCATTCTTCTATTAACCAGCAGGTAAAGACGGCCTTGCTGGAGCCTCTGCAAGGTACTGGACACAGCTTTCAGCCGGATGACTGGGTGCTGATATGTAGCTTCCAGAGGTTCAAGTGTCTTCAGCCTCGGTGGAAGGGCCCAGAACAAGTCCTGTTGGCCACGCAGACTGCTGTTTAATGCACCAACAAGAAGTGGATTCATGTATCCAATCCCATCTGATATAGGAGCAACCGCAAGCAGCACTGCCATTATTTGCCACAACAGCAACAGAAGGAATATAGCAACACCCACAACCCCCCAGCAACACGACAGAACCATACAACACGAGCTCACAGAAAAGCAAGAACAGTTAGAAGAATTGGAAGAAATGTTTGGGCTAAGGTCCTGGGGAAGAACAAGCAACTAGAGGAAGCGCAGCCCCAACACAGCCAATACCAGAAATAACCATTGTCTCTTACAATTGGGAGGTCCATACCTGTTCCACAATTACTGCTACTGGAATAAGGACAGTAAACATTGAGGAAAATGAAGAACAGACACTGGGTAAAATATTGAAAGCATTAGAGGTAAACACAGACCTCAGTACAGGCCTGATTATCACCTTTTTGAATATTGACAAAATAACAGACACAGAGCGAAAATTGCTAAAAGTCCATCTTGGTGGTCCAACTGTTAACGCGTCTCTTTATGATAATTTATTACACATCAGGACTCATTTTAAGCCAATGAATCTTTTGTCCCAGTTGAGAGACACCTTAGGACGAGATAGCTAATCAATATGTCAATCAATATGTCAATAATGTCATCAATATTTATCATAACAACACATTTCAAAGTCATTAATCAATTCAAAACCCTTCCATGACCTTGCAGCCATGAATAACCACACCAGTTTAGTAGAATTTTATAAGTTTTATTCCCTATTAATTACAAATCTAAGAGCAGATGCGTTAATCTCAAAACCAAGAAACATAATAGCATAGTCATATTGCAACTTTGGTAAAATTTCATTAAGGCGAGAATCACAAACATCAGAACATAACACGGCGTAAACATAGAACAGTTTAGCAGAGTGCCAATAACTTGTCAGTTCAACAAAGCATAGATTTGGTTGTTTGTCTATTTGCGTCAGTTTAGTGAACACCTGTCCTAACCACTGATTAGCATTAGCACGTTGGGCTTCATGCAAAACAATTTAGAACACCAATTTGGAAAACATCTAACTATGTTAAAAGTAAGCAGTTGGTACCTAGAAAGGAAAAGCAAACAGACAAATCACAATTGCATTGTCATAATTACCCTCCAAAGTTTAGGTCAGCGCACAGGTTCATGTCGCGCCGCGTGGTGCGGCGCGAGCCGAATGTTCGTTCACACCTCGTTACTATGGGCCTTTCCGTATTCTTCAGTTGGTCAATCCTGTCACTGTCCGTCTTCACTTACCTCATACATGGAAGATTCATCCGGTCTTTCATGTTTCTCAGCTTAAACCTTATGTGCCTGACCCTTACTCACGTCAGTTTCCTTGTCCACCTCCTGTACTCGTGGATGATGTTCCTGAATATGAAGTACAGGAAATTTGTGACTCTCGTCTTTTTCACAAACGCCTTCAGTATCTGATTCATTGGAAGGGTTATCCTCTCAGTGAATGCTCTTGGGAAGATGCATCTTCTGTTCACGCTCCTCGCCTGATTCAACGCTTTCACCGTTTATTTCCTCTCAAACCTGGCCCTTCGGGAGGGGGACCTACTGTCGCGCCGCGTGGTGCGGCGCGAGCCGAATGTTCGGCACAAGCCGGGCGTTCGGCTGGGGCCGCACAGCGCGTTTCTAAAACGCGGCGCGCCCCCAGCCTTTCATGCACTTTTCGAGGCCCCAGGCATTGCATGGGGCCTCGCTCTATCGTTTTCCACCGCCTTGCTGGGGTCTCCTGACCCCCCTTACCTGTTCTTCTTTCTTCCTTCTTGTCCTCTTTCTTTTCTTCTTTCTGGGGTCTTTTTGTTGTACTTTTTTTATGTCTTCTTCCCTTCCCAGGTTACCTTTCTCTTCCCAGCATTCATTGTTCCCTATTCTCTATGGTTTCTATTCTGTTTTGTTCTATGTACCTCTCCCTGCCTAATATGGTGTCCTTTTACTTCCTGTGGGTCACTTCCTGTCTTTTGGTATATAAGGGCTGTGTTTTCTTCATTTCCTTGCGCTGCAACACTTTCTGCTCAGTTAGTGTCTTCGCTCCGGATTTCCTCCCCTTTTGGTTCTGGATTTCAGCATTCTGTGTTTCCTGACCTTTGCTCCTTTTGGATTCCTGTTTGTTTGTTCTTGTTTTTTCCAGGAATCTTCCTGTTTGGAGGTTTTTCCCCTTTTCCTAAGGTTTTTTTTCCCTCTGGCGCTATTTTCTGAAGGGCACGGTCTGTTCTTGGCGTCTCCATTGCCTACAGCACCGTGGCTACCAGAAAGAGTCGCCCCTTTTTGGGCCAAAGTCGAACATTGAAGATCCACGCCACCAGATCTGCAAATTCCAGGCGCAAGCAGCACGTGAGTCCTGACAGATTGCAGCGCCCAACCATTCCGACGCCCTCAAACACCATGGATGACTCAGTGGCGGCTGCTGCAGATCCGGAACAATCTTTTTTGACCACGATTCAGCAACAAGCTCAGGAATTGCAACAACTACGCAATGAAAATGCTGCGTTACGACAGGCTTTGGCTCTCCGCACCAGTGATGTTCCAACTATCTCCGCTTCCACCCCTTGTTTCTCTGGTGAACCAACCAAGCTTCGCGAGTTCCTGGATGCATTAACAGTGTACTTCGCCTTCCGACCTACCCAATTCTCCCACGACAGGACCAAGGTGGGTTATCTTATCAGTGCCTTATCCGGTCCAGCCTTGGCCTGGGCAACCCCGATGGTGTCCTCCAACGACCCGGTATTGTCGGACTATTCCATCTTTGTGAGTCGCTTCAAACAGATGTTTAGCCGTCCTGGATTGGAAGCCTCTGCTGAAGAAGCCCTATGTGACATCCAACAAGGCTCGCAAGACGTCCTGCAATATATAACCCGTTTTCGTCAGCTGGCGGCAGAGACCACTTGGGTGGAACGTACTCTGGTAACTTTATTTCGTAGAGGACTCAAAGAAGAAATAAAGGATGAACTAGTACATTCTACCAGAGCAGAAGAGCTTCGTGGCCTGATGGATCAAGCACTGTCCATCGAATATCGTCGTCAGGAACGGAGATCGGAAAAGAAAAGGAGTAGAGGGTTTTCCCAGCCAAGTAGCTCACGAGCTTGCCTACAGCGTTCCGAGGAACCTCGCACTCCTGCTAGAGACATCGAAGGGGAACCCATGCAGGTGGATACTACCCGAGGTCCGCTCTCTGCTAGTGAACGAGAAGACAGACGCAAGAGAGGGTTGTGCCTGTACTGTGATTCTGCTGGTCACATGCTTCGTACCTGTCCTGTACGTCCACCCAGGCCTTCGGGAAACGCCACCTCCCGTCCTCTGTAAGAAGGGAGGGGACGGGATCTACAGCTATACCTTCCATCAGCTCCTTTAATGACAATACAACCGCCTTGTTCATTTTTCCTGTCCTGTTACAACTTCCTGACGGTCGTCAAGAAAAGACTATGGCATTACTAGATTGTGGTGCTAGTGGTATATACATGGACAAGACGTGGGCTGCTGCTCACCAAGTTCCTACACAAGCAAAAGAAGTACCCGAACAGGTACACACCGTGGATGGATCCTTGATATCCTCGGGTCCTGTAGACACCACTACCCTGATGTTAAGTCTACAGGTGGGAAACCATCAAGAACACATTTCCTTCGATCTTATCACGTCCCCCAACCATACCATCATTCTTGGAATTCCGTGGTTCATCTGACATAACCCGTATATAAATTGGGTAACCCGGACAGTTTCTTTGTCTTCGCAATTTTGTCATGAGAACTGTTTTACTTCCGACAAGTATTGGTCTCCGAAAAGATCCTTAGATACTGAAGGTGCCACTGGTATGTCCATTAATACGGTCCAAGGGGTCCCAGACCACTATTTGGAGTTTCAGGATGTTTTCCAAAAACCGTCGAAACCTGTGCTACCTCCACATCGAGAATATGATTGTGCTATTCCATTGGAACCCGGCACAATTGTTCCTTTTGGGAGGATGTACTCTCTCACGGAACCCGAAAGAGAAGTTCTAAAAGAGTATCTGGACGAAAATATACAGAGTGGTCTTATTGTTCCATCGTCGTCTCCGGCTGGGGCTCCTCTCTTTTTTGTGCCCAAGAAGACAAAGGATCTTCGTCCTTGCCTGGATTTTCGAGGTCTGAATAAAATAACAATTAAAGATCGTTATCCTTTGCCTCTCATCAGGGACATACTAGAAGCTATCAGAGGGGCTCAACGTTTTACTAAATTAGATTTACGAGGAGCTTACCACCTTTTACGCATAAAAGAAGGCGACGAATGGAAGACAGCTTTCAGGACTCCATTTGGCCATTTTGAATATAGGGTTATGCCGTTTGGCCTCACTAACGCCCCCGCAATCTTCCAGAGATTTATGGACTCAGTGTTTTCAGACCTTCTGAATCAGACAGTCGTGATCTACCTAGATGATATTCTTATTTATTCTAGAAATCCTGAACTCCATTCTTCCCATGTGAAACAAGTTCTTCAAAGACTTCGTGCTCATCAACTATTTTGCAAACCAGAAAAATGTGAGTTCGACATGACGGAAGTCAAATATCTGGGCTATCATTTAAGTCCCACTGGCATAGCTATGGATCAAGAAAAGGTACAAGCTATCCTAGAGTGGCCTTCTCCTTCTTCCATAAAAGAAACACAATGTTTCCTAGGGTTAGCAAACTTCTATCGACAATTCATTCTAGACTTTGCCAGACTGACTAGCCACATAACTCACACCTTAAAAAAGGAAAATTTAAAGAAAGGGTTTGTCTGGACTGAGGCGGCTGAAGCAGCCTTTCAAGAATTAAAGAGAGTCTTCACCCAAGCCCCCATCTTGAGACATCCAGATACCACCAAACAATTTATAGTCGTTACTGATGCTTCTGAGCGAGCCATCGGAGCTGTCTTACTCCAACGACAAGATGATGATGGTCTTGAACATCCTGTTTTCTACTTGTCTCATATCCTTTCCACAGCTGAACAACACTATTCTGTACTGGAAAGGGAATTATTGGCTCTGAAAACAGCCTGCCTTGAGTGGAGACAGTTTCTGATGGGTTCCAAGGAACCATTTGAGGTGAGGACAGACCACCGTAACCTACAATGTTTACGAAATTTTGTATGCCAGAATAGTCGTCAGGCCCGCTGGGCCTTTTTCTTCAGTCAGTACGATTTTTTTATCACATATATTCCTGGATCTCAAAACATTCTGGCTGATGCTCTGTCTCGCCGATATCCAGAGTGTACTCCTTCCTCATCTCAGTATCTTCTGGAACCCCGTAAGATCATTGGAGTGGCTCAGTCTTTCCTGGAAGAAGTACAACTGGAATACGCCAACCTATCGGACCACGACATTGAAGAACTAAGACCATTAATACATAAGAAACAAGGATATTTTTATTATCAAAACCTGATATTCCTCCCCACTAACAAGGTGCAAGAAAAGGCATTACAAATGTGCCATGATTCACCTGTAGCTGGTCATAGAGGCATCAAGGCCACACAAGAACTTCTTTCACGATTTTTCTGGTGGCCTACCTGGAAGCTGGATGTGGAAAGATACGTTCAGGCCTGTCCCATATGTGCCCAAATCAAGATACCCCATACCAGACCGGCAGGATTACTACAGCCTTTGCCTGTTCCACCGGCCCCATGGCATACCATCTCTACTGATTTTATGTGTTCACTCCCACCATCAGCAGGAAACCGGGTCATCATGGTCACGGTGGATTCTTTCATGAAGATGGCTCATTTCACTGCCCTGAAAAGGCTACCCACTTCTCAAGAACTAAGTCAAATATTCATTGATCATATCTTCCGTCTCCATGGACTTCCACATACCATAATATCTGATAGACGACCTCAGTACATTTCCCGATTTTGGAGGCATTTTTGTAAAACACTAAATATTAATAGAGCCCTGTCTTCAGGATTCCATCCTCAGACCAACGGCCAGACCGAGCGTCTGAACCAAGGACTAGAGCAATATCTTCGATGCTTTTGCAATTCTACCCAAAGTAACTGGAACACTTACCTCTCTATAGCAGAATTTTCCTACAATAACTCAGTCCATAGTGCCTCCAAGGTCACTCCCTTTTTCTGTTCATATGGTTTTCATCCTACCTCTTTTCCTACTTCTCCACAATCCAACTCTCCTCTACCCGCTATTACCTATTTCTCCAAACGCCTTCTCCAAATCCATAGACTAATTCGATCTAATTTGTTACATACCAAGAGATATATGAAGAAGGCTGCTGACAAGAGACGTGCTACCAATCCAGACTATCATCCGCAAGATAAAGTCTGGCTCTCCTCCAAATTCTTACCCTCACGTCTTTCTCAAAATAAGTTCACACCTCGTTACTATGGGCCTTTCCGTATTCTTCAGTTGGTCAATCCTGTCACTGTCCGTCTTCACTTACCTCATACATGGAAGATTCATCCGGTCTTTCATGTTTCTCAGCTTAAACCTTATGTGCCTGACCCTTACTCACGTCAGTTTCCTTGTCCACCTCCTGTACTCGTGGATGATGTTCCTGAATATGAAGTACAGGAAATTTGTGACTCTCGTCTTTTTCACAAACGCCTTCAGTATCTGATTCATTGGAAGGGTTATCCTCTCAGTGAATGCTCTTGGGAAGATGCATCTTCTGTTCATGCTCCTCCACTGATTCAACGCTTTCACCGTTTATTTCCTCTCAAACCTGGCCCTTCGGGAGGGGGACCTACTGTCGCGCCGCGTGGTGCGGCGCGAGCCGAATGTTCGGCACAAGCCGGGCGTTCGGCTGGGGCCGCACAGCGCGTTTCTAAAACGCGGCGCGCCCCCAGCCTTTCATGCACTTTTCGAGGCCCCAGGCATTGCATGGGGCCTCGCTCTATCGTTTTCCACCGCCTTGCTGGGGTCACCTGACCCCCCTTACCTGTTCTTCTTTCTTCCTTCTTGTCCTCTTTCTTTTCTTCTTTCTGGGGTCTTTTGTTGTACTTTTTTTATGTCTTCTTCCCTTCCCAGGTTACCTTTCTCTTCCCAGCATTCATTGTTCCCTATTCTCTATGGTTTCTATTCTGTTTTGTTCTATGTACCTCTCCCTGCCTAATATGGTGTCCTTTTACTTCCTGTGGGTCACTTCCTGTCTTTTGGTATATAAGGGCTGTGTTTTCTTCATTTCCTTGCGCTGCAACACTTTCTGCTCAGTTAGTGTCTTCGCTCCGGATTTCCTCCCCTTTTGGTTCTGGATTTCAGCATTCTGTGTTTCCTGACCTTTGCTCCTTTTGGATTCCTGTTTGTTTGTTCTTGTTTTTTCCAGGAATCTTCCTGTTTGGAGGTTTTTCCCCTTTTCCTAAGGGTTTTTTTCCCTCTGGCGCTATTTTCTGAAGGGCACGGTCTGTTCTTGGCGTCTCCATTGCCTACAGCACCGTGGCTACCAGAAAGAGTCGCCCCTTTTTGGGCCAAAGTCGAACATTGAAGATCCACGCCACCAGATCTGCAAATTCCAGGCGCAAGCAGCACGTGAGTCGTGACAGTTCAGTCTTCGTCTTCAGGACATCAGTCAAATCGCCATCAGTCAGGACTCAGCTCGGGTGAAAAAAATGGGCACTTCCCTCATAAGGAGGTAAAGTGTAAAATGGACAAATTTAAGGGCGAGGATGGTTTTAAGCAAACCAACAAGTCACCAAACAGAGTGACAGAGTTTCTGGATAAAATCAATAGCATTCCCTAACCCACCTAAATGGCTCCCCGTGTCATGGGTTTTTATCCCTTTTTTGTTGTACATTCCCCCAAAATTCTATTGGATATTTTTTATACCCCACTATATTTAACCTATCAGAAAACACATTAGGTCACCTAACTTGTCGCCCCATATTATTTTACAAGTCTTTGATTGGTTCCCTTATTTGATGTCTTCAGAGGTGGCACGTCCAGTATGATTTCATCCTTCTGTAATTCTTTGCACATCTTTTGGTCAGTACTCCATTGTCTTCACCGGTTTGAATGACCTTGTACATTACATTAATCTACAAGGTTTCATTTTGTTTTAACATTATTCTACAAGCAATGGAAAATTCATGGGAACGGATCTAGCATGGTTACAGTCCTCTTGTAGTTTGAAGAAAAAACAAAGGTCATGTCCTTTTGTGAGTCAGCACACTGCAAGATAGGAAAAATACATTTAATATGAGAGCCACACAGCTAAGCTTCACTCATGCTAACTTAAGGCCTATAAGAATTTCAGCACAAATTCAATAACACAATTATTGCTAATTAGTATAAACTTATCCAATATATTGATACATAAACATCTTAATCACCATTATTAGTCCATGTATACATTGGTGGCCACTCCCCGTGGTCACATTTCAGGAGCACATTTAAGCAAAATTACTATTACAGTTTCTATGCAGCATTATCACACATTAATTCATAAACATTTCATGTTAATATAAATTATATAAGCTACGCTCTTTCACAACCAACGGTGTGGTATCTGTGTATAATGCAGCTGGACCTCTAGCTGGTATGGTATGTGCTAGCTAACCTGTGCCAGCCTTCTTTACTCTCCTGTCAGCCGCTCCAATCCAGTTATTGACAGACCAGGGAATGCAGCCGTCAAAAGTGCCAAGAAACGTTTGTCTAAAACAATACATGGTAAATGGTATCTTGTTATTGTGTTCATGTTTTTGATTTGCTTATCAGCATTTTGTGCACTGTATACAGCAGAAATAACAATGGGGAAGAGAAACTTGTGAATTGTACTGAGCAAGAGACAATAGTGAATAGTAAAGATACGAGTGATGCACTAAGAGATAGCAATAGCATTGACAATGAACATCATGATGATCATGCTCAGTCCTTTGAATACAATGCTTTTGTCAAATATTACATACAATACACAAGGTTTTCGATATGACTAATTACTACATATGTGGAAAGCTTCCTTCAGCCACTAGAGTTGCAAGGGGTTGGCAGGGGAATTGTATATGTATGCGGGGGTCTGCCTGTTAATGGCTCCCGCCTGATTTGGGTGGAAGTGGTTATTTGGCCTACGCAAAGAGCGACAGCATCATATGCGGGGTAGAAAAGAGACAGCAGAGTTACCAGTAGATACGCCAGGACAAGTGGCTGGGGATACAGCAAAGGGTTAGATGCCTTTTCTGGAGCCTAATATTAAACTCCAGGGAGGTTCGGAAGCTGGGCAGAGCTCTGGAAGCAATGGTTAATGACACTACTGCTATGACTGCAAAGATGACCATAGAGAAACAAGATATTAGACTGGTATCTCTTTAAAACAGGATGATTCTCAACGTCTTGCTGGCAGAAAAGAATTGCGTGTCTAAGACTGTTGGGTCAGAGTGTTAGATGTACATACTAGAATCTCATCCTACCATAATGAAAGCGTTGCAACATCAGCATTCCTGACAGATAAAAGACTGGTCCTTTGGCATTTGTGAATGGTATAGGTCATGGGGCTGGACAATACTTAAATGGATATTTATAGTAGCTGCAGGACTAATATGCTGCTGTGTACAGTGCTTACCCGCAGTGATGAGCGCTTCCTGTTCTATTGCGGTTGCTTTCAAGCCAAAGCCAGTAAAAATTGCTTTGGCCAATGCTATGATAATGCATGTTACTGTGGTACAGGAGTTATGTAGAACAGAAGCTGATTAAACAATGATAAGAGTAATGTTTGAACGAAGACTCAAAGCGCAGTTTGTGAAAGTTCAACCATTCAGCGGATTATCAAACTGCTCTTGCAAAAGTGCTTGTTGTGAGTAAAAACTGTAATTTTCCATTTTTCATGCTTGCAAGTGTGAGAATGTAGGTGCGAGATGTCACCAAAAGGTGGCCTTGGGGGTGGCTAGACTGCTTGCACAGAAGAGTGTTGACTGCTTCGACTGAGGGCCTTGAAAATGAAATAAGTAACTAACCACAAGTTAACAGAGTTCCTGCCAAAATTCTCAACAGTTGAAGTCACAGTTTTGTTTTTGAAATTTAAATTATGTAGCTGCCTGCACTAGATGACTGAGCACGTTCAATGTATCCCAATGAATGCTCACATATATAAAAGGCACAGCACAATTCAAGTAAGAAAGAACACTTGGTATGTTGGTCGACTCTATGTTCATGCTCAGGCATGGGCAATAAACGCTACTTTTTGTTTATTACCACACCCGTGTAGTCACTGTTTTTTTCCTTTCAGATAATTATGCTTGGACAGGCTCTCACACATCAAATTAAGCAATATTGCTTCCAGTACACGTCCACATGCTCCACTTGTTGGAGAAGTCAAGATGAGACGTACGCCCATTACACCAAATAGGTAGTGCGACTGGAGAGCGGATTGGCAAGGCAAATTCATCACAGTCTCACATTCTCTGAAAAAGTAGTTTTTCAGTAGTGCCTAAAGCTTGGATGAACAATAAATTGCCCACTTCAATCAGCTTGCTGTAATTTTTCAATCTTGCGCCTTGAAGAAAAATATGGAAGCACTGCACATGATATACAGATCACTTAACAATAACTTGACATCTTACCACTATAAATACACAGTTTGTGATCATAAAATATATCATACATTCAGAGATGTCTACATATTTGACTCTTTGATTCCTGGTGTCTACTGTATTAACTTACTAATCCTCTTGTAACTCTCGCGTTTCTGCACTGGGAGCACGTCTGGAGTTGACAGAGTGGAACTGTACATCTTTACTAAATGCAACACCTGGAATTAGTTTTTGAATTGGTTTTAAAGTTTTGCTTTATTCACTGGGAGCTGCATTTAGTAGTAGTAGCTTGTTTTCTGTAGGGAAATGAATGTATGTGCTTTACAGCTGTTACCATTCTAGTGCTGAAGCTGCACTGGTGATGTGTTTTTCGCTAGGCAGAACAGACCGACTATAATCCTGTATGGATTTGGTTGTGTGAGACACTGCTGGGAATTAGAGGCAGAAAGGGACAAAATGGCTATGTAGGGCTTTTTGCCCATTAAGGTAGCTGTGTGGGCATCCTAACCCTGGAGACCTCAGGGCAGTGCTTGCTGACCTAGGGCTCTATACAATGCTTAGTATGGGGCACACCCCTGTCTCCTAGAATCATGGCCCAGGTTGGCCGAGCTCCCTTGGCCATCAGTGAATCATCTGTTTGAGGGAACCTTCATAGTCATGGGTTGCTAAGAACTACTTTAGTGGCACTGACAAAGTGGCATTCTGTAGGAGACTGAAGACTGTACGATGGATGAAAAACGTCGAGCGAGGGTTTAGGAATCACATTAAGGAATCCTCTTCCCATAGATAGCAAAGTTGAGGAACAAAACACTGTCTCACAGATGTCCTGCACTTAGGATTACTATTTTAAGAAGGATTTATTCAAAACACGTTATCAGTGAGCAGTTTCTGTTATCGGGATACAGGAGGTACAGTGAATTAAGTTTATCCAAGATTGCTGCATATGGGCAGCCATATTCCTAAAAAAGATAGGCGTTTCATTCGTATGGCCTGTTCTTGCATACAAAATGTGTTTGTTCTTAGGATAACCCACGTTCTAGCTGAGCATTTCTGTAGTGGTTGTGGACACTGTGTACTCCCTATCCTTGATGTAGAATTCCAAAACAAATGAAGGAAGTTCCTTGAATAAACAACCTTTGAAGGTGATAATGCTCCTACGGTTGCTTAAACTTTGTTTATTGTAAAACAAAAGGTTCAAAGAAAAGTTCACGTTTCTGCTAAATTTATAATCTCACATTGTGCTGTCTCTCATTGCTCACGTTTCTGTCTGATCCATAAGGAAAACAGCTCGCTGGGTTACAAGTGCAGAAAGTTATTGTGTGTGCACTTATTCAGATTTCCCATAGAGACCACTTTATAGGAATATCTGATTTTACTGAAGTCTAGAGATTTGTCAAAGGCTTCTCCACTATTATTATTATCACCTGACCACACTTGTGGAGAAGTGTGAAGTGTGGCTCAATGGTTAGAGCGGCAGACCCTGAAGCAGAGATCTGGCTCAAGACCAGGGTTCAAGTCCCGCTTCGGCAGGTCTTGGGCTCAATTCCCCTTGACCAGATAATTCTCGCCTCGGTGCCTAATCTAATTCATGGGTGCAACTCTGGGCAATAGCTTGCTTAATCTCCACAACGGCCCCAACAGCGCTTGGATGCCTGGCTTCACCCTGGGGGTGCTCAGGAGTGGGCACCTCACAGGGAAAAGCCAGGAGGGGTTCCATAGCGGTATGAGTACAGCGCCTTGAGACACTAACGGGTGAGTAGTGCGCTATACAAGTGCTAATTTTAATTTACTTGCGAGAGGCACTTATTTGTTTTACATTATTATAGGGCTTATTAAGATTTCCGCCTTATTGAGCAAATAGTGATGCACTGATCTCAATATTAACTTTCACTTGACTAAAAAAAGTTTGCTTTTGTTTGGCCACATTTACTTGTGTTCCTGGATTGTTATGCCAAATTATTATTTTAATCAAAATGCTGATGAACTGCTGTGGATGCATTTTGCTTTCACTTCTTCTAATTATATTTTTCTTATTTAGTTATCTATCTTTCCTTGTATGTTCGACCATAGGAGTCATTGTGTGGCATACAAAAAAAGGTGATACTGGGCTCCAGTTGTTCTTTTGCTTTCATTTCCTCTCGACCCCCTTTCTATTTTGTTTCACTCATTCGCTTGCGTGCCTCGCTTTGGCACCACGTCCGAGTACAAGTGAGCATATTTAACGGTACAGATAATATGTCCAGCTGCTGCGCCAACACCTCACCAAAGGCAAGCCTGTCTGCACCCATTCATGCCACCAACCTGCAGGCCGCAACTTCTGCTGACCCTGAATGTGCTCCACCTGAAACCTAAAAGTATGATCTTGGATTGCGTTATATGAAAGCTGGACAGCACACAGGAGTTAGATAGAAGAAGTCTGTTAGAAATGGGGTTTCTAGCTGGCAGTCGGTTTGCACCCTGACCAAGTAGGGACCCTCACTGTTGTCAAGATAAGGGAGATACCCACTCAGATAACCCCTGCTCACTCCCTTCGTAGCTTGGCATGAGCAGTTGGGCTTATCGCAGAAGCAATGAGTAAAGCATTTGCACATAACACACAGTAACACAGTTAAAACACTACAAAAGGCCACCATGCTAGCTTTAGAAAGATAGCCAATATGTATCTATATAAAACAAGACCAAAACGAGAAAAATCCAACATACAGTGCTAAAGACATGAATTTTGTAAGATTTAACTTAAAAATACAGTTTCTTGAAGTCAATAGCTCCACCTGGGAATATCACGGGGTCATGATCAACAAAAACAACAGTTCAGGCCAGCCGCAGTGTCACGGACCAGCTACAGTGTCGGGAAGACCCACAAACAGTACCTTTGGATTTGCAGGGAGTCGTGATCCTCACAATGAGATCCTAAGAGTGGCATTGCTGGGGTCGTGGTTTCAGTTCTGGAGTCAGTGCGGAAGTCATATGCGTTGCGGATTGAACTCCAGGCTGATGAAGTCAGTAGCACTGGCGTAGATGGCATCGGGCTGCGGTGTGTAACGGGATGATGCGAAGTGCGGTGCCCACAGGTCACGTGAAGACAGCGGCTCGCTGACGGCATCCATCGGCATCGGTGAGACCAGAGCTGCGGTGTGAAGCAGGGCGGTGCGAGGTGCGGTGTCACCAGGTCACAGTGCAGGCAGCGGTGTTGTTGTTGCTGAAGTGCTGTTTTCGGTAGGCCCAAGCCAGTGGTGCGGGATGGGACGGTGCTTCGTGTACCTCAAGAGCAGTGTCCACAGGGCACAGTGCAGCCAGTGGTGTCTTTGTCAGCAGGAGCTGCGGTGGCAGGGATGCCCAGGTTGCAGTGTGAGCAAGGTGATGCCGGAGTGCAGGGTCCACAGGTAGCGGTGCGAGCAGCAGCTGGATGAAGTCGTCCGATGACGGTGAGACCAGGGTCGCAGTGTAAAGCGAGGCAGTGCAGCCCTGTAAGGCATTGGCAGGTCATGGTGCAGGCCAGCGGCTTCGTGGACAGCGTTGCAGTGGTTTCTCCTCTTGAACAGCACAAACCACACAGTTCCCAGTGCTGCAGGTCTAGGAAACTTAAGGCTTTGGTGTCCCTGAGACTTCAAACAGGAAGCAAACTCTACTCCAAGCCCTTGGAGAACTTTCTCAAGCAGGACACACAGCAAAGTTCACCCTTTGCACTCTTTTCAGACAGAAGCAGCAACTGCCGGCCAATCCAGCAAAGCAACACAGCAAAGGGACAGTATTTCTCCTCCAGCTCTTCAGCTCTTCTCCTTGGCAGAGGTTCCTCTTGATTCCAGAAAGATTCTAAAAGTCTGGGGTTTTGGGTCCACTACTTATACCCCTTTCTGCCTTTGAAGTTGCCCAATTTCAAAGAGAAGTCTCTGTTGTTGACAAGATCCTGCTTTGCCCAGGTCAGGCCCCAGACACACACCAGGGGGTTGGAGACTGCATTGTGTGAGGTCAGGCACAGTCCTTTCAGGTGTGAGTGACCACTCCTCCCTCCACTGTAGCTCAGATGGTTCATCAAGATATACAGGCTACACCCCAGCTCCCTTTGTGTCACTGTCTAGAGGAGAGGTGTAAACAGCCCAACTGTCAAACTGACCCAGACAGGGAATCCACAAACAGGCAGAGTCACAGAATGGTTTAAGCAAGAAAATGCCTACTTCCTAAAAGTGGCATTTTCAAACTAACAATCTAAAAAACAACTTCACTAAAAGATGTATTTTTAAATTGTGAGTTCAGAGACACCAAACTCCAGATTTCTTTCTGATCTGAAAAGGGAATCAGCACTTTAAAGTTATTTAAAGGCAGCACCCATGTTAACCTATCAGAGACACAGGCCTTGCAACAGTGAGAACCATATTTGGCAGTATTTCACTGTTAGGACATGTAAAACACATCCAACCTTCTAAATACACTGCACCCCGCCCATGGGGCTACATAGGGCATACCTTATGCGGTGCCTTACATGTAGTAAAAGGGAAGGTTTAGGCCTGGCAAGTGGGTGCACTTACCAGGTCGAATTGGCAGTATAAAACTGCACACATAGACACTACAGTGTCAGGTCTGAGACCTGTTTACAAGGCTACTTATGTAGGTGGCACAATCACTGCTGAATTTGATTTACAGGCCCTGTGCACCTCTAGTGCACTTTACTAGGGACTTAACTTAACTGTAAATCAAACATGCCAATCATGGATACACCAATCACCAATACAATTTACATAGGGAGCACTTGCACTTTAGCACTGATCAGTAGTGGTAAAGTGCGCAGAGACAATAAACCAGCAAAAACAAATCAGAAAAAATAGGCGGAGGAAGGAAAAAAGTTTTGAGATAACCCTGCAAAAAGGACCATTTGCAACAGAGTCATACCACTATCCCCATTTGTTGCTAACTGCAGTCAGGATTCTTTAAAAAACTCTTGAGTTGCTCTATTCTCTGTCACAACTTACATGCACTGTGACATCACTTTTCTTCATGGAGTATCCTAAATGACATTGAAATGTTATAAAACATTTTATGACCTAATTTTTCTGGACTGAAAGTTGCGTGTTTCTGGCAGTGAGTGGGGTTAGACTGTCTGATACAAAACACTCTCATCCCATGCAGTCAAGCAGTTTGGACACACAGGGAGAGGAGCAATTGAAAAGATGCTGGGATTTAGTTTAGCTGAAGAAACTTGAACCACAAACTCTCGAGAGATGAGTATGTAGGCGCAAATGTAGAAGTGGGCAGCACAGGCCTATGACGCCATGCGATCTGTCTCTGAACCTCTTCGCCTGAGAAGAGTTTTCCCCAAATAACTAGTATAGGCTACAACTAGGATTCGATGACTTGTATGAATTATTCCAAACCCATCGAAGATAGCTGTAGGATTTTCATTGGGATGTTGGATTTTGCTTCAGGAGATGGCAAAGACAATTCTAGCACCTGTGCTATTTTGTGTAAGAAAGACCTTTAGAAGCCAGGCTACGTGGGTAAGGAACGTCATCCTCTGGAGATGTGTCAAGACCACAAGCATTTGAGAGGTCTAGGAAAAGGCCAACTTCAGTGTGAAGAGGCTGAATCATCTTTCCACAATCACCAAAAATTTCTGTTGGGCATGTCCACAGCATCAGAATTGGACAATTCATCCATTCAAGCAAATTTGTTCTTTGGAGAGGCTCCTCCAGAGGCTGGTTTTTGAAGGATGGTCAAACATTTTCTCTCACCATTCAAGTAATGCCTGCCGACCTTAAGCACTAAGGTGCTGATGAAGGTGGCTCCCAAGAAGGTGCTGGTGTCCGCTTCACGACTGGCATTGAAAGTAATTATGTGGGTGCCTTGGCAGGCAGGGGTGTTCTTGAATGTCATACAAAGGGCAGTGCCTGTTGTGGCAAGCACTGGGAGTCATCAGGGCTTGGTGCTTATCATGGGTGTACCCTTGGGGAATTTACTTTTCCTCAGGACATTTGAAACTGAAAGAGGGGGAGGGACTGTTTGGAGAGTCCTTAAAGACTCCTACCAAAATAACCAAGCATCCTGCTCTTTTATGGCCTTCAGGTGCAGATCAAAACAGGACTTGAAGGTCAAGGGGTCGTGAATGGAGAAGGGACACCACATGCAGATGTTGAGAGGATATGATAATGTCTTCTTTAACAAGACACCAACAGCAGGGTTTAAATCCCACAATACTAAGTGAAATCTGGCTTAGTTATTGTCAAATTTGTTTAGAATGTTGATCAGTAAAGACTGAAAATGAACACTGGACCCTCGTAGGTAAAGCATGGAAAAACAGTACCAACATCAGTGTGGTAGACAGCGATGTAGGGCAGAGTTGCAACTGGACTTGCTTGGCACCACCTAGCAGTGAGGGAGAGGTATTGCTGAGGAAAAAAATCCAGATCCAGCCTGATGCCTGAAGAATATTCATAAGGTGAGGAATAAGAGGGAGGAAGCATCAATCAAGAAATCAGGTCAGCCCTGTACCAGTAATCAACCCATCTGTTGATTTACGTAATTTTTAGGTGAAAAAGAATGATATTAGTAATTCCTTTTCTATGATTTTGACTGATTTTATCACTCCTCAGACTACTTTAGACTCATCCATTAATACCGCCAACGGTCTCTCTCAATTCCACCTTTTTAGCGCTGAAGAGTTCTAGACCAGAATTCCTTTATTGAAATCTAGTCTCTGACGGATTCCAGTCCCCTGCATATTCAAAAAATCTCACTCAAGTGTGACGCCAGCTGCTTGCCACATTGGTAATAGGTTTTAGGGAAAGGCAGCAGTCTCATTTTCTTTTACACAGGCAATAGTTCTCCCATTGCTCAAACAAGCATTGGCAAAGCCAATATGTCTCAGCAATCCGACAGCTACAGGTGTAGGCAATATAAATGCATTTGTGTACAGCTCTGGGGCTGTTTTCATTGATAAAGACAAATGTTTTAACATTTCCAATGCATATAGCTCTCGGATTGCCAGGATTAGCATGCACAATTTCCAGCAGGCCACAGAATGCCATCTGTTTTCTCACACACAGTACGATGTACAGAGATAAAAACAAAGCTAGGGCAGGTAGGTGCTGACAACACTAAGACCCGACCTGCTGCCAGAAATGGTGTCTCTGGTGTGTATCAGTCAGGTAACTTGGTGGGTTCAGCATCAGTGCAAGAGGTGTATGTTTGTAACTTAAGGTGACGTTTAAGCAGCCAGGGTTGACTCAGCCTCTTGCCACTTGAAAGTGGATGAAAGGAATCTGGTTGAGCTTAGCTGCCTAATGTTTTCATAATATGTTTGAACTTTCAGCACGTTCTGTATTTTTTCAGCCCTCATCACTTCTCCAGACTTGCAGTTTTTCCTTTCCGTTATCAGTATGTGCCAAATTGGAAGAGAGATGCTTCGAAGAATTATCATTGGATATAGTCACTGTTCTCAGCCAGTCGTCAATCTCCTATAAGCAGATCTCAAAAGCCAAGACACCGGTCTCCTGTGAGCCCAAGGGTAGCCACAAGCCTTTCCTTCAAGCTGCTTAGTCACAGCACTGGCGCAAGGTTCTGCCCAGTGCAGACAGCAGCCCTACCAAGCCATCACAAATGGACAAGATAAAATTGCTGGATTTGTGGTGGAAAAGGAAAGTAAACATCACTGTTTCTGGGAGTTGTGATATCAGTGGTGGATGTGGATAATTCTCACAGCGTGTGTTCCACTTGTCTTAACTTGCGTCCTCCCTTATTTCTCTACCACACACATCCGATTCTGTTCATCAGCAGGTGGTTCCGACTCCCATTACTCATCCATGCACCTGTCAGGGGACTGAAGTGATTTCCTCGTCAGTGCTCTGTATCACCTCTCTATTTGTTTCCTTCTAGTGCCCAAATAGTGTGGTTGGCTGCAGCTCCCTTGCCTCTAGATCATCTGGCATGGAGCTCCGTACTACTAGATCACGCTCTGTGTTCTCGTCAGTGCGGACCATTTTAAGTCTCCTCTCCTCAGCTATCCCTCACTCACGTAGGTCTGCCCTCCACCTTTCCAAAGTGGGAAGACAAGGTTGGTTCCAATGTATCGCAATGCAGCATTTAGACAGCACCAGACACAATAGGGAAAACTTATACCGCATTTTGGTCCTCTTTTTGGGCGTCAGAATTACACTTAGGAGGCAGTGTTTGATTGAGGTCTCAATCTGAATTCCAGTAATTTCACGCAGCATGCTCACCGTTTTGGCCCAGTAGTTCCTAGTTTCATGCATTCCCAAGTCATATGAAGGAACATTGCCAGTTCGACCCTGCATCGTGGGCAACCAGACGAGTGCATTGTGTAAATTTCCTGTAGACTTTGGGGACCATAAAATGGTCTCTGTCCAAGTTAAGGGAAAAAGAAGATTGCATTTTTATAACAGAGTGAACGGAAAAGATCATTTTCAGGATTACCCCACTGTGTGCACAGGGACAATTACTTGTTAGTCTGGGTTCATATCCTGGAGTGAAGAGATTAGTATTCTGGTCATTATTTAATCAGGGGAATCCACCAAAAATGTAAACCACACAAAACAAGTAAGTGTGACTCATGTTTAGTGTGCCAAAAATTTGTCACATGGTTTGTAAAAATATCTCTAGGTGGGAGGGGGTCTATAGCACAGAATACCTGTTACAACTACAGACGTAGATAGTTCAGTAGAAAAGCCAACTAAATTGGAATTCCTGAAAGAATGTTGATATAATTAGGAACAAGGCACGTGTAAAGCTACATAGCCCACTGAACAGGCTGTGTGACAGTCAGGGCCGCAGGCAATGGATGTCCAAGCCTCTGTGATGAATAGTATGTCAAGTTTATAGGTAAGAAACAATTGACATTTTCAGCAGCATGTTTCACTAGCAATATTGCATTTATTAAGGTGCCATAAAGATAACTAAAACCTGGTTCAATATTGCATCAACTGGCTAGCCAGGCAAGGAACTGAGAGTGAGATACCTTGGTATTATGGTGAGACTAGAAGGGTGTTTTAGATGCTCCAGATGAGCAGAATTAAGAGCAAGCTAGGCATCAGCAGAGTATTTAATGCAAGTATGACCTAACACTTTTAGAGTTCTGCTATAGCAGGAGAGAGGCATCATGGTGTGGTACAAGAACTGTAGCTAATAGGTTTGCCTCTGGTGTGCCCAGTGGATTTAAATGTCCGCTATCCGACATCAAGAAAAGTGCGAAACCAAGAACTGCTGGGCAACGCAGCACATCCCAAAGCCAGAATGACGGCCAACCAAATACAAGTTCCTGGGGTAGGAGCCTAGCTCTCCACGTACCACACCTCCTAGAAATGGCTAAAGTAAATAAAATAAAGTCAAAATAAATGTGAGTACATGACAAACCCATAAAATAATGAAAACCTTTCGAAACGGTTGAGGGAGCCAGGCATCTCTCCTGGTGCAAGGAAATTAAAAGTGCTTCATAGAGCATTAGTTCTAAGATTTAAGAGTAACCCTCCACAATAGATAAAAAAAAAAATCAAAGCAAACATCTGGCTGCAAATGGATCTTGAGTATTTTCACAATGTAAGCAGAGAAACAAAATTGAAGTTCGACTTCAAATAGCTAGCTCTACTGGTATCTAAACCCAGCATTGGCTGCAATGCTTTCTCTGCCAATACACCTCCTAATCTTTGGCCTCAACCAAACAGAAAACTCGCCAATTACTATTAACTGGCTATTTTTTAGTGAGTGACTGAGGTCGCCAGGCCTGTAACAAGCATAAGGTTAGGCAAAACAATTGTTTTTGTTTCTGCACAGTGATGGAGTCAATGCTGAAAATAGTGGTGGCTGGAGAATCGGTTAGCTACTATACAACTCATTGGGGAGCAAAAGAGATACAGGATACAAATAAGAAGAGAAGCAGCACTATACTTACAAATTATATCAACAAAAAGTTAATCATGTCAATGGTGATGAAAAGGATACCCCCCCCCCCCAGTCTCTCTTAATGCCAGAGAGGCTTTAGACTTTAATAAACCTAAACAAAGAATGGCCCAAAAACCACTATTCAGCAATGAACAGGCTGTTAACACCTCACAGTGATCATAATAAAATGTGCTAGCTTAAAGTTGTTAAGAAAAAAATAAGATGTATCATTTTAATTTCTAATGTGTTGTGCATAATTAGCAAGAGAATGATCAGCATCAGACAACACAGGGTTTGTTTTCAAAGAGGGTTACATTTTGGGATGAATTCATTCTAATGCTTAATAGGCATATCAAGTACCAGGCAGTGTGCACACAGTGTGTTCAGGATTCAGAACCTTTTCAGTGGAGACACCAGAGACAGTAATGTTATTTTTAGTAATCACCATCAGAGAGAAATAGTCAACCAAGCATACTTTTCTTGCTATTAATAATCTAAATTTCACCTTCGGTGCTACCTTCTACAGTAAGCAACTGTCTTGCCACCTTCTAAATAGTAGAAACCAACTACAAAATGTGTTTACCTAGTACTGTCGCTGTTCAGGAGGGGTCAAGCAAGTACTAACTGTGGTGCAGACCCGCTAAATCACCTCAACAACATATCAAGTCTGTTAACCGCACCAGGAAACACATCACAATGCAGCACCTTATTACTGTGTTCTAAAGTGACTATGCTATCAGGTTCATGTGTGCACACTATGAGACATGTTTTAAATCAGTCTTCCCCTACAAGAAAACATGTTAATTCTTCCATGACTCCAATTTCGTTGTGCTTCTGTGTCATAGTGTTTCCATTGTGGACGAATAACTTTACCTTCAGATACATTAAATATGTTTTTATATTTCATTGTCTAGACAGAAGAGCTATGACTCTTTCTTGCCAGAGAAGGTATAGAAATAGTGTCGTAGGTTTTCTTGCACAAACACAGGTATGAATCCCAAAGCCCATGGTGCACACCTCCTTACTCACCTCTACTGCTTTGGCCATCACTTCCAAGCGCAAGTCTAAAAACATCTACCAAGATCTGCCCTTGATGCCCTATTGTAACTGCTGGGTCGTAGAGTTCTGCTTCTTTTCATTTTCAGAGAACATCCAATGGGTCAACATTTCAGCCCCACAAGCTAACAGCTCATCATTACCACTCCTAATCCACAATCAAATATTGATTTATACATAATCTATCAATACGCTATCCATTAGTTATCTTGGGCATTTGTTTTGCATCTTCCTGTGTGAGGGTTCATACTCTCATATGCTTCTCACTAAATACCTGTCGCCTGAAATTCAATTACAGAGTGTGTTGAGGTGTTCCCTAAGTAACAATTTCATTTTGGCACACAATTTCACGCAGAATATCCCCTCCATATTGCCCAGTCCTCTTCTGCTCTAACATCATTCCTCAACGCTTTCAGGTATAATTCTACAGCCAATGCCCTGTCAAGTCCATGTCTCTGACAATCACTTTCCTGGTGCCATCGTAGGTGAAGCAAGCCACTGACTATACAACTCTTCGCTAGTACTAAGCCAAGCATCATTTTCGTAATTTTACCGTATTCCGTTTTTTTTTAATAATTCCCAGAATGCACTGTTTTGAAGAGACTGACAACCTAAGGCCTATTACTATACAGTTCTGCTTCAACAATCCTCCTGAAGACACTTGCATACTTTCCCTCACTGATCTAGAATCATGGCTCATTTGATTCAGAAATCTCCTGCGCTGAGCTTTTCATGTACTCCAAATACTGGGCTAGCCTCTTCCACAGGAACAATCAATGTAGTGAATGGACTCAAGGGAGTGGTGCCATTGATTTTTTTGAGGACTCCATAAAAGTATTACTTTAGAACAAGCATTTGCAATGCATTTGGTCACGCATTTGCTCGAGTTAGAGCTATTAGCGTTGTAAACTCCTAACCAGACTTTTCTTGACACATAAATTGAAAAATAAAAGTAAAACAGTTTCACGTAAGCGAGCCGATTCACAGCGCTACGGCCGCTATTAGCACCAGCGTGAAGAGGAAAAATAAGATCGCTCTCAGTAAACTTATTGGCAAAAGTGCAAATAGCCCCGTAACAGGGGAGATGGCCAAGGCGGTAACAAAACCTTACCAAGGAGGAACAAGCGTAAAGCATGTACCAATGTCACCAAAGCATTTTTGAAGGGCAAGCCCACAAACGAGTGGTACTGATGGGCGTGAGGTGGGCGTGGTTAAAAGCACAGATACATACCAACATGTCAAAAGCAATCTGCTTAAAGTGTTACTTTACACACATATCATGAGACCATATATTTCACATCCCTACGCTTGTTACGGTTATAAAAGTTCAAATATTTTTCAGGGAAAAGCGCAGTGCATTCCCACTATGTTCAAAATAGTGGCAAGTTACGTAATGTTATCTTGCAGTAGGCCCTACGGATTTGTAGTACACTACAAATTATTGAGCTGGGGTCTTGCTGCCCACTCATGTGCAAGTGTCCTTCAACCAAACGCACAAGGGAAACGCCATGTTTTACATTATTTTTTTAGCTCATAATGATCTGTGAGAGCATATTCCAAACTTTGATGTGTTCACTGAGAAAGTTCCATCAAATGATTGCGCACTTAGTTGGCTGCATACCCTTAATCATTTTCTGGACAGCAAGCAAAGTGACCTAGTTTGTTCATATCCTTGAGTTTGAATTTCTGGTGAGTGGTAAGCTTTATGCATAGATTTAAAATGCTATGGAGACGACGCACATAGGCACTTTTTAAAATAATCTTCATAAATCAAACAAGCATTACCAAAGTCAATAGATCTGGTATGCATTGAGTATGCGGCGTAGAAAGGACAAACAAACAAAAACGAATTTCTGTATACAATGCCTCTACAAAGTAAAGTATTTACTGTTTGATGATTCGGTGTGCCTTTGAGATAAGTGGTAGTCACTCCTGTATTGCAACGCTAGCACCACACAAGGGCTGCATTGATACACCACCCAGCCAACAGCATCAGGTGAGAGGTAAATACTCCCACGCAGCGTTTGACAAAAGCAGTTCCCGGAGAGCTTTTAAGAAAAGTTATTATTCTACGGGACTTCTTAAATGAAGCAAAAAATGGCATCCAGGGTTGGGGTAATGGATGGGCCTGGGCTAAGCGAAATTAATTCTGCAAACACGTTTTTTTCTGATTAAAATTACACATTCAATCAGTATCATTTACAAGGCTTTGGTAATGTAAGCTTAAAGTAGATATACAAAGGAAAGGAATTCAGAGCTAGAAATACAGTTTTTATTCTGCGCCAGATTAGCGCTTAGTTCTCCTCCTTCAAGGATGAGAAGGGACCATTTACAGTACACAGTGTTTACATACAACGCTGTCAAGTAAATACCCTACTGCGCTTCTGAGCCCTCCAACTGATCTTTCAGCATGAATCCCGAATAAGAACCAGAGCTTTATATACAAACACACGCGATTTCAATAGAGTCCAAAAAAGAGAGGTTAGCACCATGTTCTAAATAAACAGACAAAAGTATATATCAAAATTCCTCTTCAATCTGTTTATTTTACATGACGTAAAGCATGGTAACTGCGAGCCAGAATACACTTTTTTCCACATACAGTGTGGAAGACGAGGCATGTGGCAAAGCACAGGGCAACAAAATATTCCAAGTAGGAAGCTTGAGTGAATTCAAATTATACCGTAATACTGCGATTCACTATGGACTAATTTTATACACATCAATATTTGTTGGTCAAATTATTTTTCCAAAAACATTCAAGGCAATGTACAAATGTAGCCCAGTCACCAAATACTATACAGTATAGTAAAAGGATGTATTCTAAGCTATACAGTATCTCAAGTGCACTTTGGTGATCACACTCTACCGTGGTTCATCTCTATCTATTATGAAAAAACTACAACGCATTCAGAACTCAGCAGCCACACTACTACTACATGTAAAGCCACAAGCTCACATCTCTCCTGCCTTGACGGCACTATATAGGTTACCGGTTGCTAGAAAATCCACCTTCAAGCTGCTTTGTATTACCCACAAAGCAATATATGGATCAGAACTGCTTTTCATCGGGGGAAAAAACACCAAATATATTCAGCAAAGAAACTTCAGCTCAAGATTGCCATCCCGCCTTAAAACACCACCAAACAAGAAAAAGACAATAAGTGGTACATCCTTCTCTGTTCAAGCGGCCAAACTATGGAATTCATTACCCCGAAATATAAGATCCACAAATAGCTTTCTTATCTTCTACTTATCTACTCAAGAGTTTGCTCTTTCTTTCATAACCACTATATCCAAATAGCAATGGACTGCATATGCCTGTGTTGGTAAACATTTATAATCTGATATATCACCAATCAAGGCTACGGCGGAAACGCGCTGGGAGAAGGAATTGTTTTACTAAAGAACAAATGCAATTTCAATCGTGTCCGAGCATTTCCTTTCTATGTTGAGGATTTGGTGCGTTATATATATATAAATAAATTAATATATATAGATATGTGTATTTCTTTAAGAAATATGTATAATTACTATTTTATAAAAACAAAATATATACATGCTCTCTAAGCCTGTTTAACAAACGCATATTTTACTCAAGGTTAAATGTATATATGTGTGTATTTAAGCATGTATATATATATATATTTATAATGTATCTATGTATGTGTGTATATATAGATGTGTATATTATTCTATGCTCAACATGTTATAACTCATTGCAAAATTCCTAGATAAATTGTTAGATTAGATACTTATGAATCTCTGTTTTCATTTTATCTATTACTATGAGCAAATGTTATCTTAACTATTTATCAGCAACATTTCACTATTGAAATATAGATGAAAAATAAAATAAATGTTAGAAAAGTACAGAATTAAATTAACTTAAAATATTACAAATCTTGAAAGTCTTTTTATACAACTTTAAATCTCAAAATATTATAACCATTATTATATTCCTTACAAATAAATTCCCTTACTATGTACGTATATATCTATTTATTTATTACTTTAGTCCTGGTGTACAAGAGAAAAAAAAAAAAAAAGTACTCTCTCGTAAGCTTTACTGTGTCTCCCCATCACCCTATACCTCTATCAATCTATCCTCCAGCCCCATTCTGTGACTCATCACAAACACATTCTACTACTATAATCTTCAAAATAACCCTACCTAGGCTTTTTGCTCCTCTAACGCTGCTGGCTCACCCCAAACCTCAGTTTACTACTATGATCTACCAAACAACCCCACTAGATTCTCTTCATTTATCTCACCTTTGACTCATCAAAACCCCCTCCAGCTACTATGATCTCCCTAACCCCTTTCTACAGACTCTTCCCTCCGCCACCTCTCCTTTACTCATCTTAAGCCTCATCCTAAGCCTCATCCTATTACTATAAACTCCCAATGAACACTTCTGGATTCTTCCCTCCATTACTCTATTCAATTCAACTAACAAACTCACCTATCCTCCGCTGAAATTAACTCAAACTAATACTAACACTGTACTCATATTTCCCCTATACTAATCCACATTAATCCTTTTGGGGTTCGGAGTAGCGTGCTACACGCCGAAAAGCAATTTGACACCTGGTCAGGGTTAGTAAGCGCTACATAAATATATTTACAATAAGAACAAGCATTTTCAATGCCAGGGGTCTCGCATTTGCTCGAGTTAGAGCTATTAGCGGTGTAAAGAAAAAAAAAAGGCAGCACGATCGTACTATGTAAAATGCAGCGCGATGGCGCTGCGTGGAAAATAAATAGATAAAGTAGTCCGGACCCCAGGCTCAAAACATCGAGCCTCGTATGTTTCTAGTAGTTTACCGGTGCTGTGTAGGTGGGCTAAACACCGGAAAAGGCATGACATATGCATGCCTTATACAAATGAAAGCAAGCAGATTTTAAAAGGCAAGCCCACGAACCAATGCAAGTGACTGACGTGGCATGGGCGTGGTTTGAAGCCCAAAGAGAGATTACTGAATGGACTGAGCGCTTTGCGCTTGCCCATAAAAAGTGACACAAAAGGAATCAACAAGGGAATCGCAATAAGAGAGATACTGCAGATTTAAAATCAAAGAAAATACACAATCTGATAAACAGTACATGCAGATATCATTTAGTCTTACAGTATGAATGTCGATGGTGTTTCAACCTTATGTAGTAGTTTGTGAAGTCATCACCAGGACGTATTACATTGCGAGCACATCATATATATGATCTGTTTGAGCAATTGATGCACATTAGTGCTGCAGTAGAAAATAAAGTGGCAGTAAATTCGCAGAGCATCTGGGATGAGTCAATGAGCTCAATGATCCTTATGTCTCAGACTGTGATGGTACTCCCTCTCTTTTCCGACAAGTGTTGATTCTTCCTCAATCTCTGTTCAGTTAAAGCCACTTAATTTACCGTTAAACATATACTTCATGTGTCTACTGATGCAGATCAACTGTCCTGTGACTTATTCAGTTCCCCAAATTTCCTGCGAACTGATGTTCCTGTATGGAAATCTGCAAAGGAATTCTTTGGGCGTCCATAGGGACTTGAAAGGGAGTTACCAAGTTGGTACTGAACCCCAGATGGCAAGGTGCCATCTCTCTCTCTCTTTTTAAATATACCTTTATTATATTTTCTCAACAACATTAGTATACATGCAATTGAATGGACCATTCCCATGCAGCAATCCTAGCATTACATAGTAGCAAGTATCCCAACACGAAATATACCTATTGTAAACTACACCAGAATGACCTTTGCCACTGCCTCAGTCACCTCCTCAAAAAGGAGGGGATAACCACCAACAGGGCAGAACAGAGATATGCGTGCATGAACTTATTATCCGACCTCAAAAAGAAAGGTCTGTGTTCTAATTCAACCTTTCCGTGGCCTGACAACCCCCAACTGTTCCTAACTAGTGCACTGCCATAAAAAGACCTGCTATGAGCCGAAGTGCGGCAAGCCACATCTGCAACTATTACTGAACTAGATTTTCAGCATGACGAACTGGTGAAAGAAACTTTTCCTGTTTTCTAGCTAACATGGAAAAACTCTTTCCTCCTACTGCCCTGCCCTAGCATTCAACTGCCTAAACAGATGATACACTGTGCTAACAGCCGGCCTTACAGTTAGGAAAGTACACATTTATATGTGCCATATGAAGTACTTAAGTTTGAAATACTTTCTTCAAGGACATAAAGACTGAATTTATCCACTCCAAGCCTCCAATGATGAGCGAAAGAAATGTACTGGGTGAATGTGGAATTCACACAGACTGAAAGATGCAACAGGTATAGGTCAACCTCCCGATTCCTGAAAACAGCAAAAGAAACCAGCATCCTGTGACTCGAAGGTACAGACTGTTAGCAATCCTTTCCTTCTAGATCATATCTATCGACTTATTAAGGCCAGGCAGTATAATATCTCTAACTCATCAAGAGATTATTCTCCTCTTTTTGTTTCTGCATAATCAAGCAATTCTGCAATGTTTAAAATATTCCAAAACTTTTGTTTTACTTTATTAAAGACAACTTGGAGGTTAAGCTATAAATTCCAGGTCTGAATGCCTTCTGCTAAAACGATTTTTCTTTGCCAGTGTGTGTGTGATGCATATTGGTACAAGGGAACTGTTTGGTATATTTTGCATAAGAGTACTAACACTGCATGATATAAATCGTAAAATGCACACATTCCATGCACCATTTGCACATGAGTAAACTAAGCAAGAACATGATGCATATGCGCAGCGGGTAAGAACGCTGACGATATATTGCTACACTTGTGTTTTAGAATATGTTCTTACTTTTATCTGACTTTTTAAAGTTACTTCCGTAACTAGATTGTTTTTTAAGATTCAGGTCTGTGTTTTTAATTTTAGTTAGCCACATAACAAGCCTCTTATATTGGGTGAGTGCAGGACAGCGGGGCACCATTTTGATTTAATTGACTGCACTGTGAGGGGTGAAGAGGCCGTTATAGCCAGAGGATAGTTGGTATGCCACTTGAGTCTTTTTCTGGTGCCACGCCCCATTTTGCCTCATGTGCTGGCAACTTGCATTTAAACAGGGTGGGCTGCAGACGTGCAGCGGATGCGTGCATTGGACACCTGCAGCGGATGTGTGCATTGGACTAGTGCAGCAGGTGTGCCGCTGGTGCGCCTAAGGCAAGCCCGTCTGTGCGCGAACAGATCCGGGGGCCTGGGAGGCTGCCAGTTTCAATAGAAGAGACTTCTGCCTATGCTATACTAGGGAGCATCTCCGGAGTCATGTACCTAAGGTATGCTGTAAGGAAGGGGAGGTGGTTTCTCTATCTCAGGTAGAAGGTTGGAGATGTAGGCTTTGCGCTTTGAAAATTAATGATTTACTCACTGAAGGACAGGCATCTCTCTTTCTGGATCCTTCCCTGAGAGTTTCACTGGGAGAAGAGGAGTAAGGTTACTCAGGATACTCTCAGGTGTGGGTTGGTTAATGTCTTCACCCTAGTTAAACATAGCCTGGAAATAAGGGAAACCATTCTTGAGTTAAGACTGGACTGCCTATTCATGAAGCCTCTCCCTTAGGATATGGAGTGGCGAGGTTGGATAGGCCTGGGAGGAGGGTAGGCGGGGTGGTAGTGCTGTTTAAAAACTAGTTAAATTGTAGCTTAGACCCTATGAATATAAGTACATAGGTTTTTGAAGGAGCTTACTTCCAGATCAGGCATGGCAATGTGTCATGGTTGGAAGGCATCCTGGTTTATCGCCCTCCAGGACCAAAAATGTAATTTTTGAAGACTTGGCATCACATTATTGAGCCTCTGACAGCTAGTGACCAATGCTTAATTTTAGGGGGTTTTAACTTTCATTTGGCGGATGAGACAGTGACACCCACACTCTCCTGGATTTTATGTCTTGTTTTGGCTGTAGTAAAGGGGTTAAATCCAGTCCTCACAGCGCAGGACATGTACTTGATGGCATTTTCTCTAAGCAGGGGCTCATCATCTTTGGCGGATGCCTGCAGTTAGACTGGACTAATCACAGCTTTATTCCCTTTGACGTTAGGTGTGATCGGGGAAAGGAATCTAAGAAGAACACCTCTAAGCTAAGCAGGAATGTTGGGCAGAATTGAGAGGGAGGATTTTTTATTAGCCCTTGATAAATACTGTGGTAGGCTATGGGGGAGGGTTAAGGCTCACTGGGAGACAATTTTGACTACTGGGTTAGGGAAGTGGTTGAAGAAGTTGCCCTCCTCCGCTCTGTGGTATACAAAAGAGCTCATGGTGCTCAAAAGATTATGCAGGAGGCAGGAACAAAAAATGGAAACAGGACCCTGGACTGGTAAAGAAAGTGAAGTCTAGGGAGGCTTGGGGAAGATAGAAACAGGCTACTTGGAAAGAGACAATTATCATACCCTTGATAAACAAACTGGAAGGGGATCCAGGTGACCTTAAAAATCTACGTCCCATTTCTCTCCTGCCTACTCTCGCAAAGATTCTTGAGAAACGCATCAATCAAGAGTTTGCACGTTTTCTGCTTGCTCATGACTGCTTGGACCCTTCTCAAGAAAGGGTTCCAAAAAAAACATAGCACAGAATCCACACTTATTGCCACTATGGATACCAGTTGAAGGCAGGTAAACCGGGAGGTGGTGCCATTCTGGTTTTACTGGATGTCAGTGGCCTTTGATCCCCTCTCACCCCAGTTAAAGGTACACCAATTACAATGACAGGACTGAAGGATTTTGCTCTCGGGATTCTGGAGGTATTTCCTCAGGGTAGAACTATCACCATCAATTGTGGAGGTTTTAGATCAGCTCTGTTGCAGCTCCCCTGTGGAGTTCTACAGGGGTCGTCCCTCAGCCTGACCCTCTTGAATCTGTATGTGGGCCCGCTGGCTAAACTGGTTCACTGTTTTGATGTTCAGGTGTCTTCTTACGCAGTCAATACCTAGATGATCATTCCTAATAGAGGCAACAGGGAAAATATGGCAGACAGGTTTCAAACCTGTATGAGGGAAGTTAGTAATTGGAGGCGTCAGAACAGGCTGAAAATGAATGGGGACAAAACTGAGATTCTTATTTTTGGGACAAACATTTCTATTTGGAGCCACCGTTGGTGGCCCGAGTCCTGTGGGACTTTGCCCACTCCCATTTCTGCATATAGGAATCTAGGGGTCATATGCGACTCTGCTTTCACCTTCGACAGGCAGGTAAACAGGGTTATAAGTACATCTTTCTAGCTGGTTAAAAAGGTTTTCAAAAGGTGCTGTCTTTTATACCCGCAGAACTGAGAGAAATGACAATACTGGCACTTATCATATCCATACTAAACTATTGCAATGCTTTATATTTAAACATAAATCAATCTTCCCTGAACAAGTTGCAGTTCATTCACAGTGCAGTCACCTGTCAGGTGCTTGGGCTGCCTAAGTTTGCATCTGCTAAGGAGGGTCTGAGGGACCTGCATTGGCTGCCTGTTAGCAAGCTTATCTCCTTTAAAGCCTTGTGCTTAACCCATAAAGCCCTCCACTCTCAGGGCTCAGGATATCTCCAAGATGTTCTTAAATAGTACTCCCCTCGTCGCCTCTTAAGATCTGCAGACCTTAGGCTGGCATTGGTTCTGCGGTGCAAAAATGTAAAATGGGGGGGATCGGGCATTTTCAGTCATAGCGGTTAAGCTTTGGAACTCTATACCAGTCAAGATTAGAGGAATTACTCCTCTTTTATTGTTTCATAAACAACTCAAGAACTGGCTGTATTCACAGGAGTGTCTGCCTGGATTGCCTCTGGTTTTCTCTCCCTGCTTAGCACTTCGAAACTTTCGGTCTGAATGCGCTTTAGAAGTACTAAATATAAATGCATTTTCCCATGGCAAATCTGTAATAATAGAGATCTCAGACGAGCTAAGATTGGCAAGATCCCAATTGGCAAATGGTCACTGGGAAGACCACAATAGCCAAATAAGTATTAGGCAGGGTGCCTTACTGCCGCTTAATCAAAAGCAAGTTAACCATTGGCACATATGGACCCATATCAATTTGCCATACCTGACCTAACACACATTGAAGATGAATGGGTTATGGAACAGGGGTGAGACGGTGAAAGACCAAAAGAAAGTATGGAAATGAATACAGCAATTTGCTTCTTACACAAAGTATAGCAACTGGCAAAAATAAAGTCAATTCACAACTGATTACCCCTTGCTTTTTTTTTTTTAAATGTGACCTTGTTTACCATTATGATCATGTATATGCCTTTGATAACAGCATCCTGACCCTCCAGTAGGACTACAGTTCATCATCATCAGACATCCTGGCTGCTCTGTAAATTTATAGCTCTTTTCCTGAGAGTAGTCTGCGATCAGGAAATATGCTGGAAGACCTATGCTCCACTGCTGTGACTTCACAAACATTCTGAGAGCGAAACTCTGCAGTTTTCACTTGGGCAAATGAGGGATTTGCTTTAGTGCAATTTGCTCTAAGGCAAGCCTTCGATGCTCATTTGGCTGAACAGTAGGCAGCTTATTCTTGTACACAGTGCTAATTTGGTTTTGTGAGTCAGCCCCTTAGTATTAAAGGGCAAATAAGGACCTCCTGATCTAAGCAGTAAATTCATCTTCATACCTCCCTCCACCACAAAGATCTATAAACGCCCCTTTAAGGAAGAAGGTGGAATGAATGCCATATCAATCCAGGAGGTAAAGGAGGTAGCAGCCTTAAAGAGATTCAGAAGCAACAAATAGTAATATACATGGGCCTACATAGCAAAGCAGAAAAACTGCTCAACTGATACACAGAGAAAATCAGTCACTTTTTAGGTCTAACTTCTCAACGCAGCTGTTTGTGAGGTTTACTGGTGACAATCATAAAATATGCTTGAGGTGGGCTTTGTCTCTACCCGGGAGAGCAATTACCATAACACCTCATCATATTATTTGGCTTTATCATCCACTTTCCAGGAGGTGCTTCTATTGGAAAGCATAAGGAATTACATTACATATGGAATGTACACTATTTGTCATGTGCAACTCTTAATCTACTAATACATTTTTCGCTACTTTTTGCCAGCATCAGCAAAGCCAACAGTGCAGACTTTAATGTGATAGACAGCATTTAAGTATACAACAAAATAAATAATATTTGTGAATGCGTGTATTTACATGTGTTGACACAGCTGTAAAGCTACATCTATTGGCTTTGTCACCCCTTGTCTATTTTGTTCACAAACTCTCTTGACCTTGGAGTGTTTCCCAACCTTTTTTCACTGTAAAAGCGTGATGCATAAAGGTAATTATCAAAATGTTGAGCGATGTTTTTAGTACAATGTGGGGGATAGCGCCTGTCTCGGGTAAGGAACTAAAACAAAAACTGTAGAATCTCCTGAACTGAAGTGAATGTTATAAATCTTTGGAGAATTACAAAATGAGATTTATAAGGAAAAACAGGTAAAGTATAGAGATGTCCTTGACCCAGTATTCGAGAAAGGTGGGAAGGCAAATAATCAGAAGTGGAAAAAAGACACGACCAAACAATCCTTTGAACACAATCAGAGGACTCAGCAGTAGGAGGATCAGAGGGTCTCCTGGAGCCAGCAGGCGTGGCAATGACCTACAACAGCCATCTGTACTTTTGTAAAAATTAAGAATGTTCAATTTCCAAGAATGATCTGTAAGAACTTATACTGAAACATCTAATTGGTAATGCTGACTGGCTTAGTGATCTGGCCCACATTTTAAAGAAAAGGCCTCTTCTAAAAGTGACTGTTCATCACTCTATTTCTGGGACCAGACTGCTTGATGGAATTAGCGTGATTACTATAGTAACTATTACTTACCAGTAATCTTCAATAACCTAGGGCCAAATGCTCCTTGTCCCAGTCTTAAAAGAATGAGGTGGCCTCACTCCCCCGGCAGATCGTGTGCCAAGTGTTTTGTTGATTTATTTATATTAATTGTTGCCCACATGACTTGCTGTCGACCTTCTTCCCTTTCAACCATTAAGTTAAAATATCCCTCAACCCTCTATGGGGTCCTGCTCTTTAACAAGCTACCCTATATCGGAGGTTTCCCATATTACCACAAATAGTAGGGAGGATTGTGGACTTGTACAAGGCGCCTCAGGTTACTGAAGTTTACTGCTAAGTAATACTTTCATAACCCATTTGTTCACACTCCACTTCCCAAATTTAACTGAATGTGAATATCACAAACCCCCATTAACAGGAACCGGCAATATAGCAAATGCTACACACATTTATAAATGAACAGAATAGCTTACAATTACTTCATCGCAGCTTTTAAAACTCCGGATACCAAATTTACAGAATCAGAGAAACTTAAAGCTAGCCTATAATGCAAAACATAAGTGTCCAGACTCGACCTGGTAACTGCTCTGCATATTTCTTGCAGTAATGTGCCAGCTTCTTTCACCCAAGATGTTGACACAGTCTTGTTGAAATGTAATTCTTTTGGAATTGTATTCCCTGCTGACAAATACGCTTTAACGACAGTTTGCCTGATCCAAACTAAGGTTGTTGTAGCCATCTTTTTGCATTTAGAGTATTTAATGTAAGGATATTCTTTGTCCTTTCAAGATAAATCAACAATGACCTTACGATACTTAGTCAACTTTTCTTCATTGAGTTTCAAGAGGACATAGCCAAATACCGCAGCACTGATAAGAAACAGAATCATCAGTAATATACAGGAGAATGCCACTGAAACAAACAGTTTCAAATGTCTACAGCTTACTGCTGTTGCAGACCAACAGTCCAGTGTTAACATTGACTGTGAATAATTGTTCTCAAAGCAGCTTGTCCAGTGCCCAACTATAAACCCTCTTTCCCCCAAAAACCCCAGTACACAATAAACCATGAGTGGTTTCAACAGTCGTGACTCAAGAAGTGAGTTGGAAATAACCTCGCCCGAAAGCCTCAAGTTTGCATAGGGCCTGGCATCTACTGTGTGTCAAATTATATTTTGAAAAAGATGAATCACTCGTGTTCATGTGGGAAAGGCTGTGAGTGGGAAGCCAATGGACAAAAAGCTCACTAGGAGCTCCCAGACATTTTCAATATGTTTTAAGTTATCCAATAGGATATCAGCCAGCCTTTCCATAGTGAAAGCTTGCCACAGTCAGGCATGCCATTGAGAAATCAAAGGAGGCACAGTTTTCTTGCACAAGGCTGCTAGGGTTATTTTCCAAGCAGAGCCACACAATGGAACAATCACTTGAGGTTTGGTGCTTGAGTGATTTGTCTCATAACCGTAACATGGCGAAACCCGGCGTGGAGGGAACCGGGTATCCCGATAGATCTTTAATTTGTGCTAAGATTTCTGACCAAAACAGGCGAATTATAGGATAGTCCCACCAGATACAGCGAAAGTCCCTGATAGAGATCAAAATTTTCTTATACATTAGTTAGCATATGGCAACATAAATTACATGTGTGCAGAAAAATAAATGCACGAACTGTTTTAACATGTAATAAATAATGTTTGCAAGAAAATAATTTGCTTTACATATATGATAAATTGTAAGATGCCCAATAGGTTTTATAAATTTATTATTTGAATTAATGTGTAGTTAGGCTTTCTTAGCTTAACTAGGCCTGAAGGATTCATTTTGCAGTTGTAGAGGAAAATATTCTGTTCCCTCTGAAGGGAATTCTTTTTCTAGGCTGCAATGTTGAATGTTCTATTCGTAGGCGAAGAGAATTTAATTACGTTGCTGTTGAACAAGACGAGAAATATGTGGTTCTTATATGAAAGAATATTAGTATATTTTATTGTGTGTTATGAGTGCAGATCCTAATGTTGCAGATTATTACAAAATGCATGAACTGTATGAAATCATCGCAATGACGATGCGCTTTGGTTGAGAGACTATGGAATAGTTGCAAATTTGGTGGTACCACCGACTGCCATAGGACACTGAAATTGCCGCACAAATTGTGCCCATCTGAAGGACCAATCACAAGGATTACGCATATTTTAATTAGTGAAGTACCTGGAAATGTGGGGTCAGTTAGTTCATTCCTGCCTCAAAGCTGTTCACAACCCTGTTATACTCGATCCACTTCTGTCTAAGGCTGCTGTCAATCTCTTTTCTCCAAGTGTTCTAATGAGTTTTCTCTTAGTCTTTATTGCCCTATTACTTGTGCTGTTCAGTTCTAATATGCCCAACTAATTCTGAACTGCTGAACTATTCTATGTGCAGCCCGTGTTCTGCACCATCCTGATGCTGCTGTCAACTGACGCTGAAAGAGGTGATCACTCTTGTTGAGGAAGAATTGTCATGTATGCTGTCCCATAATGAGAGGTATATTAAATGTGGTTTCTTGTTGCCTTTTGCAGCTTAGTCACTTACGCCAGCATATTCTTATAGTGAGCGACCTACTAAGAAGTTTTCTAAAATTATTTTTGTCTTTCTTTTGTTTTGTCTGCATGTGTTCGCCCGTTCCCAACATGCAAGTCTCAATTTGTGCTACAGATAGGGATGGCCTTGCTCTGAAAACTGATTGTTAAAAATGTATTTTGATGATTAGCTTATGTCACCATCTGTTGTTCTGAAATCTGAAATCAATCTGCATATTGCCATTTTGTGGATCTGTGTCATTCGGACTGTTTAGCACTATTGATGTTTAATAGACTAAATCTATTTAGATGCCTTGGTCAGCCTATGGTTTTCATGTATGTTTAAAATTTAGTTTTGGCCACCATTTACGTGACATTGATTTTGGGATTGAAATAAAGCTTTGAAACGTATTCAGATCAGAGTTTTCATTGGAGTCAAAATTGTTCATGTTAGTAACATTGTTTATTGTTAATGTCAATGGTTTGTGATTGTATGAATCGGAGTACTACACCCTTAACCAATTCCAAAGATTTAGTTGACTTCTAAAGGGGAGAAGAGTGATGTTGTATCAACTGTGTATTGCAGTTTCTGAACCAGAGGCAGAGCGCTGCAGAGTCCCTGAACAACCCACATCCTCTCCAACAAAGGTCAATTGTGTTCCAAACATTTTATTGTTTGTTTTGTGAGATAGAGGTACCAGCCATACAGCAAACTGTAGTGGGCATCTCTCATCCGTATAGAGTGATTAAACCAGGGTATAGCACACCACAGATTCCGCCATTGATCCTCAGGGATCTCATTCCTACCTAGAGTGGACCAAAAGTCTATGTGCCTTGGTCTGGTTGTTGGGGATGTATTACTTAAAAGAAAATAAAGGAAGGAAATGGTGCCACTGGCCCCCTTTAACTGCTTTACAAACTGTTCAAATGGGGAGAGATCCCTTGTGACGGCCTCCCTCATGTCAGGGCGGAGAACCCAATGCTTAAATTACGCACTGTGATATCTCTCAGTGTTGAGGAAGCCAAAATTTTGATGGCAGTGTTCAAAGTTCCGAATATCGGACCCAAGAAACAGATCCGAAACAGTGAGGTATCCACCCTCTTTCCAGGGGTCGAAAGGGTTGGGCTTCAGAGCCAGGAGAAAGGCCAAATTAAAGTGAACCAAGGTAAATGGAGAGGGGAATGTAGTCCAAGATGCAGCACCATTGACAGCATCTCAGACTTTCAAGGTTATTGCTGAAGGCGTGCTGATGTATTCATTAAGGGGGGTTTCCAGAGTAAGTCCCATATATATATATATATATATATATATATATATATATATATATATATATATATATATCTACCCAGTCCATATGCAGTCAATGTTTATCCGATTCCCTCAGGGAATTCAGAGATCACTCTCAGTTGTGCAGCTTTATAATAAGAAGAGAAGTCTGGGAGACCCACCTCCCTTGCCACCAGTGGTAGGTAATCGTAATACTTTATAGGGGAGACGGGCTCTACAATTTTGCCAAATGTAGTTGGTCAACAGGGAGCAGATAGTCATGAACAGTCCACGATCCACCTCTATTGGAACCTTTTGATATGGAAGCAATGAGGTGATGTGTAGCCATTTTAGCTTTAGTTTTAGACACATTATTTTAGCAAACTAGGCTTGCCACTGTGCACTTTAACCTAGATATATTTTATTTAGCTTCATTATATTATGTTAACATTAGCCACATTTGGGGTCTTGTTTTATTTTCTCTATCTAGCAGTTCTTCGCCTAGGTCAGCACTGCGTTCTTAAACAAGGCATTTCTTTCACTCCGTGCTTTTCTCAAGGCTGCAGTGAGATAGATTGTCAGCAAAAGTGGTACGCTTTGTCTCCAATGTTCACAGAAACGTATACACTCTTAAGTGGGGATCCTTTCTTGGAACATCAGATGTTTTATTATAAAAACATTACTTTGACCCATGTACGTTAGAGGGAGAGTCCACCCAGATGACCACGACTGTATGCTGATTGCTCCGCTACAGCTGCTTATGTAGACTGCAGGCCTCTTGCTCAGGTATGAGGGATGATGTCTTCCCAAGTGGAACCTGAAAGGCAGAATTAGAGCTTACCATGCTGTGCTCTAGCATAGCTTAGGTAGGAACTACCCCTATAAACCTTAGTGACAGTACGGTAGAGTTATTCTTGTGTTTTACTATCCTTGTCACAATTTTAATCTTATTGTGCTTCATCGTCCTAGTTATTAAAATACATGCTTTATTATTTAAGATGCAGTTACTTCAATAAAACCTTATTGAACTTAACTCTGCCTCAGATTGTCCTTGCATATGTGAGACTAATGGACCTGAGAGAAACGGATAAGATCTGAGTGACCACGATTCCCCTGAGGAGTCACGTATGTCATGCACCCAGTTGCCCCAATCATCCCTGCTCTTGGGTGGTGATGAGGCACTGCTAGTTAGCCAGAATCAGGATTAGGCCGACCGGTGTCACATGGTGCAGGATCAGACTCAGTCCCTGCAGTACAGGTGATTCTGCCGCCCAAATCCAGTAGTCTCACTAGGATAATGAGAACCTACGCAACAAAGGAACCAAACTTTAATTTCCTCTCCTATTTCCATAGCAAAACTAATTACTTCTGGATCTTTGACCTAAATTTAGGATCTGATCTAAGAGCCAATGTGTCTGGTAAGAATTTTAAGGGGTAGTTATTTACTAAAGATCTTACTTCTACTAATCTCTAGGTAGGAGATTATGCTACCAGAGAAGCATCTATCTTGTCTTCAGAAGACTACTCAAGAGTTGGCTCTTTCCTTCATAACCACCATATTCAAACAGCAATGTACTGCATATGCCTGTGTTGATACATATTTTTTATCTGACTATGTGAATATTCTAGATATGTAGAATTTGTTAAGAAATATGTATCACTACTATGTCATACCAATAAATTACACACATACTCATTAAACCTGTTTAACAAATGTATATTTATTCACGGTTAAATATGTGTACATATATGTGTGTGTATGTGTATATACATGTGTGTATGTTATTCTATGCTTAACATGTTCATAGGTCATTGCATAGCTCCTAGATAAGTTGTTATATTAGATACTTATGACTACCTGCTCTGGTTTTATATCAGACTTATAAAATGTTTTATTATCATAAGCATTTTGCTATTCAAAAATTGAGGAAAGATAAATAAACGTACACTTATTAATTAACTTCAAATTACACATCTTGAAAGTCTGTGTTTATACAATACTACTTTTCTTCTCATATTATACCCATTATTTTATTCCTTGAACACATATTCACTTACTATGTATTTACATATCTATTTATTACTCTAGTCCTACAGTACTAGAGAAAACTTACATAAAAATAAATAAAACAAAATCTACAGATAAAATGAAAATTATAAATAAGTAAATTAAAGTAAATAAATAACAATAATAATGAATCCATAAATTAAAGAAAAATGATGATTAAATGTGTATATATATATATATATATACACACACACATTATAAATGAATAAAAATATAATAAAATGTACTCTCTTGTAAGCTTTACTTTGTCTACCCATCACCCTGTCATGTCTCTATCAATCTATCCTCCTTCCCCACTCTGACTCATCCCAAACCCGTTCTACTACTTTCATCTTCAAAATAACCCTGCCTAAGCTTTTCCCTCCTCTTCCATATCTAGCTCACCCAAACCTCAGTTTACTGCCATGATCTCCCAAACAACCCTACTAAATTCTCCCTCATTTATTTCACCTTTGACTCATGCAAAACCCCTCCTGCTACTATGATCTCCATAACCCCTTCCACAGACTCTTCCCTCCTCCATCTCTCCTTTACTCATCCCAAGCCTCACCCTATTACTATAAACTACCAATTAACACTTCTGGATTCTTCCCTCTATCCCTCCATACTCCAGTCAATCCAACTAACAATCTCACATTTCATCTGCTCAAATTAACTCATAATAATACTAAAACTGTATTTCCCTATACTAATCCACCGCTAATTCCTCTTGGGTTCTGGAGAAGTGAGCTTCTCGCCGAAAAGCGCTTCGCCGCCTCGTCCGGGGTAGTAAGTGCTACATAATACTATTACAATTACACCTTTCAGAGAAACCCAAGACATATTTGTGGGGATCTTAGGTTCAAAAGGATTTAGCTGCAAGCCTTTGCCAACAACAGATAAATTCCAGAAAGGTAAAGAAGTTGCACAATCAGCTTAACAGATACTTAAAGGGTAAAAGAAATACCTTTGTTATGTCTCCACTTGTTTCCCTAATTGCACTAATTGCTCTCCACTGACAGGAAATAGTGGAGGGTGCTAAAAACAAAAAACAAAAATCTCGCAAGAAGTCCAGATTTGTTATAAGTATTACAGTATTTTGCCACCAAAACCTTATCTACAATGCATTTTTCAAAGTGTACCCAAAAACAGAAAGTATAAGCTGAATTTTTGAAGCCTAAATATTCAATACCACCTCTTTGGAACCTCCTAGTAGTTACAGGAAAACAAGTTACATTTTCAAGCCATCAGGTTTAGATGTAGCCGCTGCTGCTGTGACAGGATTAGCAATTAAAGAGGCAATGGGATTAGTGGAAGGTGAAAGCAAGGTTAAATCTCCAGGGTCAGCTAGGCCAGAATAATGCTATAGAACAACTTTCACTTTCTTCCTCTGAATCTTCTGCAATACCCTCTGGTGGAGAGGAATTAGATGAAAAGCACAGACAATTCCAGTCTGCCAAAGAATGAACAAAGCAACCACTGCCCAACCACGGCTACGTTCAGGTGAAAATTCACCAAGGAAGGTAAGTTGCAGATGACAGTGTGGATCACTATTCTTGCTTCCTGAATATACACTGGTTTTAGCCAGAGCAAAAGAATGTCTACCCAAGAGAATCAGGTCATCATTAACTCTATAATAGACCGGTTCTTTGCCCTCCGCACTTGTCTGTTGATGTTACTTCTTGCTACCTGGTTGTCAGTTCTCAGAACTATTTACTTTTTCCCTCCGCAATAAGCAAGTCGCTGAGGGGCATACCAGAGAGCCAATAGCCCCTTCTTATTTAAGGTTTGAGCCTGCACTGTTAGTTACCATTTGCCCTTCAATTCCATCCCCTCTAGAACTACACCCAACGCCCAATCACTATATCTATGACTCAGATATGGAAAACAAACTCCTTTTATAAGTTGACTAGTTTTACTTCCCCTTTGTGGACACTAGAATGAGTGTTTCATAGTTTTGGGTTGAAGGACGTCTAAACGTAGAAGATGGAAGCATGGAGGCTTGATGTACGGTTGAGCCCAAGGTGCCACAGCCATAGATGCTTTTAATAGGCCTTGAACCCTGACCACATTCTAGCCGTAGCTTGAGGAAGAGACAAGTGTCCCAGTTGGATAAGCTGGCAGTAGCCTGAGGAAGAGACAAGTGTCCCAGTTGAATCAACAAATTCAGGATTCTCGATTGCGGGGGAGATACACAACCTTGTTCCTTGCTGGAAAAGGACCCAATTTTTTTTTTATATAGCCAAGTTTACTGTAGTTTTCAGCACACAATAACATGTTATCCTAAAGTATGTTTCGACCATTTATGCCATGGGAGAAAAGTGTCAGATCCCCAACATATTGTTCTCCTTTTAAGTAAACAAGGAACATAACATTTCCACCCCCTCCCAGCCCCCAAGACACTCAATGTATTTGGGTATAAATCACTATAATGTTTGAGTAGTCCCCTCTTCTCTAATGTCTGGGGGTCACTTGACACCTCGATATTAGTCCAACTCATCTTTAGGCCAAAGTCCTATTGTCTGGGTGTATAACAACATTGATTGCCTCATCTGTGAGGAAGTGGTACTGCCTAGTAGGGCAAATACATTCTGTAAATTCTCTTGCCCACTTCTAGTAAGTTGCATGTCTATTTTCTCCAAGCCATTGTTTACCAAATGCTGCCAATCCACAGCTCTCCCAGGGGAATGACGGTCTTTTCCTAGTATACTGTAAGCAGTTTCTTTGCCGCCCTAAATGGTGTCCCCACAGTATTTTACTAGAATGGCCACCACTCTATTAATGAAGAAACAATGCTTTTCTGATTACCTAGCCCAACTAGTAGTTTATGATGGGAATTGGTATTATTTAATCACCAATTAAATATTTATGCTGAGCGGGATGACTGATGACTCACACTTAAGTCCAGGACCTCCATATAAATGCATTTTTGGTTTCAAAAACAAGACCAGATATTAGCCAGTCATCAAGGTAGAGGAAATGTATATACCTTGCACTTGTAACAGTGCTATCACTGGTGTAAGAGCTTGGTGAAAGTCCTGGGAGATGATTACTGGCCAAAAGGGAGAGCTCTGAACTGGTAATGTTGTTCCTCCACCCGAAATGTAAGATAATTTTGGTTCTATTAACGGATTATATTATGAAAATACGTACCTAGCAAGTCCAGCATCACTAAACAATCTCTTTCTAACATGAGGTAAATTATAGTCTGTAACGTTAACATCCTCCAGGTAATGCAACAGGCAAATCTGTTCAATGTTTTTAAGTGCAGTACTGGTTTGTACCTCCCTGTTGGTTACGGAACCAGAAAATCCCTGAATAAATCCTAAACCCTCACTGCACTCAGGGAATGCAACTATTGCTTCATTTTCTGCTAGGTCTTAAATATCCAAAATCATGCCCTGTTTCTTGATCTGTGAGTTGGGCAGCACTGTTGGCTGAAAACGTTGTTCTGGTGGTAGGTTTCCAAACTCTAAGGTATAAATGTTTTGGTTGTATTTAATACCCATTCATCCTTTATCAAACTGGACCATTGCTGATGAAAGATCGTTATCTAGCCTCCTGCTGCAGTGGCCATGTCACTGTTAAGGATTTTGTTGCTGCGTTATCAGATTGAGCATGTGGGATTCCAGACACCGCAGCCCTGACCTCACACTTGGTCTAGAAATGGACATCTTGATTCTTGATGGAACTGTCCTAGCTTTTTTGAAGAGAAGACTTTTTAACAGTCGAGCTCTGATAGTATGAAACATTTCCCTTTCCATTGTGGATTTCACACACCATTTCATTTTGCTCAGTTCCGATGGGTTTTAAACCCAGACACGGAAGACAATAGATTAAAGAGCTTAGATTCTGGTCGACCTTCCACAACTTCAACAGAGAAGTCTTTGGACAACTATTGTTTCCTCTGCTGCAAGACCTGAGGCCCACAGAGAATTACATGTAGTGTCTGACAGAAAATGACATAGTAGCTCCATTTTACCCATAGGTTTCCTGTAGACAATCATATAATGATTGAAAATTCTTCAGAAGTGCTTTAGAGGGATACACACAACATGTCTCAGTTCTTAACGTGAAATGTGCTGCCTAACATGCCCACCTGAAGCAAGTTTCTACATTTCTCTCAGCAGCACCCAGAAGGGAAGCTTCTTCCGAAGCAAATGATGATGAAGCCATAACAGCTAGAGTCAAGTTAACCTTGAGAATTTGTAGAAACTCTTTATCAAACCCTTACAACAAACACCTTGTTGACAAAAATCTAGGGAACACTGATTTGTCAACATCTTTTCAATCGTTCAAAATTACATGTTTCACAACAGGAAATTCATCGGATGGTGAGGTAGTGCACTGAGAGGAAAACTCCTACTCATCTCTTTGGGACTTCTCTTGAAACTTCAAAATGCCACTTATGCGTTTTAAAAGTTATTGCATATTATACAATTAGGCATATTTTCCTGTAAGACCTTTGGCCTCAGCTGTGTCCAGTCTTAGTCCATTCTCTGGAGGTTCCTGCACTGCAGTGTTTACAGTCTCTTTATTTAAGTTGAGGATTCTAGGTCACTCCTAAGAAATGAAACAACCTCCTCAATCTCTTCCTCTGGCTCATTTCACTTTTCCAAGCACTTACTGAGTTTAATTTTGAACACTCAATAATCAAGTCACTAGCACTGAGTTCCTGTTTATATATGTCTTTTAGCAATGAATTATCATCATGTGAGGGGAAGATTCTTTCTAATAGGCCCTTTGAAGTCACCTTATTTCACACATGTGCACATCTGAGCTAGCGCAACATGAACTCTGCGCTTCCTGCTGATAGCCACGATCGACACAGGATGAGAGCAAATGCACTCTGCCATCCCAGCATGAACAGGAACTGCTCTGCATCCGCTGCACTTTCAAAGACCTTGCATCTAAAACCACTGCAGTGCAAGTAAACAATAATCCAATTACTATCTTCTCTGAATATTACCTTACCCTGAGATAGTTTTCAGAGCTGGCAACAGAAAGTCTAGCAGGACGCAATGGAGGGGGGAGGTAATTTTTTACTTAATGGTTGAAAACTCTTGGCACACAATCTGACTGCAGGCTGAGCAACCTCATTCAATTAGGACTGGGATGAGTAGCATAGACAAAGAGGTAATGCACTGAACTCCCGAGAACAGGGATACATATCAAATTCTTACAGATGAGGATCATCTGGCAAATCTAGTCTACCCATTTCACGCCTGCTTTAACACTGCAACTATTAAATGGCTTCTGGCAGCTCAGTCGCTTCTTCTAAACTAGTTTGTGTTGCCCATTTGGGAAGCTGCTGTCCAACACTTCATTCTCCCAGCGCTCTTTGAAGAACCTGGTGCAGTCTATTTACCTTGGTTTTCAAACTGAAGATTTAAGTTGATATGATCTCAAATGTCAATTTGCATTAGGGTCAACACACAAGTCATTCTCTCAAGCATGACCTCTATGCACATTTACATTTTAGAAATTATAAATCGTTCTAAATCTGTGCTAGGTGACAAACAGAACCCATTATTATTTGGCTGGAAGTTTCATTTGGATCACCGGGCACCAATAATTGTTTCAGACACAAAGAAAGACATGGAAATGAACAGCTGCCCTTTACCACTGGTTAATGTTCAAAAGGAGGCACAGATCACACAGGGTTCCTATAACAGTATTACACACCTTCACAAATCATTTGAAAGTGTAGTAAGGTAAAATATGGCCTACGGGAGCAGTGAGCAGGGCATTACTGGTATGTTAAGTGCAGTGTAGTAGCTACTGAGAAGAAAGTTGAACTGTAGGGCCCACAAAATAAACATCAATACAGGACTTAAAAAGTAACTTTTATGAGCTATACAGATTTTGCTTGACCTTAGCTTTGTCAAAGTGATAGAATGATATTGGTCATCTTAGAAGTATGGTTCGACTAGCAAAGACCAATGGGATAAATACCAAAAGTGTCTCTGTATAATTAACATTTGACTATGACTAGAAAGGAAAGAAAACAGAAATTTAGACTTGAACACATGCCACACCCTCAATTTATTAAGAGGATTCCACTTTAGCACAGAAGAAAACAGTCTTAAGATTTAATTTAGGCTGCCCGAATACTTTTCTTATTTTTGTTAAATACTAGATTGGTGGAATTATTTTGATTTCATATATTGCCATTCAGAAATAATATTAAGACAGAAGATAATTTCTACAATTTGCCAGCCAGTGAGCACAGACTGTTAAGCATTACCATTAGCTGCTAAATCACATCGGAAATATGAAGATTAGAAAACAGTGCTTAAAAGGGCAGAAATGTGGGTCTGGAGGTGGCATGCCAACCTACAGGATGGCTTTCTCTAAGGAGGGCTCTATGCCATTTGGTTATTACATAGGTTTTATAAGGACATATGCTTTTGGAAACTAAATTATTCCGTCAGTCCTGACGCCCAGTACAATCATTTACTACCTGGAACAAATGGGATGGAGCACCTTGTCGCGCCGCACCGCGCGGCGCGAGCCGAGCGTTCGGCACAAGCCGCGCGTTCGGCTCGGGCCGCGCTTCGCGTCTCTAAGACGCGGCGCGCCCCGAGCCTTTCTTGCACCTTGCGAGGCCCCAGGACTTACTAGGGGCCTCGCGCTGCGCTCTCCCTCCGTCTTGTTGGGGTCTCCTGACCCCTCTTACCTGTTTGGGGACTCCTCTTTCTTCTTTTCTGTCTTTCTTTCTTTTTGGGTCTGTTTTCTCCTCTGTCCTTTATGTCTTTTCCCCTTCCCAGGTTACCTCTGTCTTCCCAGCATTCCTCCTTCCCTATTCTCTATGGTTTCTGCTCCAGTCTATTCTATCTACTTTTCCCTATGCAAGATGGTGTCCTTTTTCTTCCTGTGGGTCACTTCCTGTTTTATGGTATTTAAGGGTGTTTTTTCTTTCCCTCTTTGCGCTGCAACACTCTCTGTTTCAGTTAGTGTCCTCGCTCCTGATTTCCTAGCCCTTGGCTTTGGATTTCGCCATTTCTGTGTTACGTCAGTTCCTTTGATTCCTGTTCCTCTGTTCTTGTTCCAGGAATCCCCTGCGAATCTTCTGGGAGGTTTTTTCCTCTTCTTCTGAAGGGGTTTTTTCCCTCTGGCGCTACTTTCTCACGGTCACGGTCTGTCCTTGGCGTTTCCTCGCCTACAGCACCGTGGCTACCAGAAAGAGTCGCCCCTTTTTGGGACAAAGTCGAACCCTCAAGATCCACGCCTCAAGATCTGCAAACTCCAGGCGCAAGCAGCACGTGAGTCGTGACAGATTGCAGCGCCCAACCATCCCGACGTCTTCTAACACCATGGAAGACACTGTGGTAGCTGCTGCGGATCCGGATCAAGCTCTGCTAACTACAATTCAGCAACAAGCTCAAGAATTACAGCAACTACGCAGTGAGAATGCTGCGTTGCGACAGGCCTTGGCCTTCCGTAGTGGTGATGTCCCGACGCTCTCCGCCTCTACCCATCGTTTTTCGGGTGAACCAACCAAGCTGCGAGAGTTTCTTGACTCCTTGACAGTGTACTTTGCCTTCCGACCCACCCAATTCTCCCACGACAGAACAAAGGTGGGTTATCTCATCAGTGCCCTATCTGGTCCTGCCTTGGCCTGGGCAACCCCGATGGTATCATCTAACGATCCGGTATTGTCGGACTATTCTGCCTTTGTGAACCGTTTCAAGCTGATGTTTAGTCGTCCGGGATTGGAGGCTTCAGCAGAAGAGGCCTTATGCGATATTCATCAAGGTTCACAAGAAGTCCTTCAATACATTACACGCTTTCGTCAACTAGCGGCAGAGACCACCTGGGTGGAACGTACTTTGGTGACTTTGTTTCGTAGAGGACTCAAAGAAGAGATCAAAGACGAACTAGTACATTCCACCAGAGTGGAGGATCTTCGCGGCCTGATGGATCAAGCCCTCTCCATCGAGTATCGCCTTCAGGAACGGAGAGCAGAGAAGAGAAAAAGCAGAGGGTCTTTTCAACCAAGCACCTCACGAGTTTTTCCACATCGTTCTGAGGAACCTCGCCCTCCTGTCAGAGACACCGAAGGAGAACCCATGCAGGTGGATACAACTCGAGGCCCTCTCTCCCCTAGCGAACGAGAAGAAAGACGAAAGAAGGGGTTGTGTTTATACTGCGGATCTGCCGGCCACATACTGCGTACCTGTCCAGTACGTCCATCAAGGCCATCGGGAAACGCCGCTTCCCGTCCTCTGTAAGAAGGGAGGGGACGGGATTAGCAGCCATACCTTCCATCAGTTCTTTCAACGACAATACCACATCCTTGTTCACTTTACCAGTAATGTTACAATTACCTGATGGCCGTCTAGAGAAGACTATGGCACTACTAGATTGTGGAGCTAGTGGCATTTATATGGATAAGAAGTGGGCCACCACTCAACAAGTTCCTATACAACCTAAGGAGGTTCCAGAACAAGTTCACACGGTGGATGGATCTTTGATATCATCGGGTCCAGTAGATACAACTACCCTGATGCTAAATCTACAGATCAGTAACCATCAGGAACACATTTCCTTTGATCTTATAACTTCCCCCAACCATACCATCATTCTTGGAATCCCGTGGTTCATCAGACATAATCCATATGTGAACTGGGCTACCCGGACGGTTTCCTTGTCTTCACAGTTCTGTCACGAGCACTGTTTTGCTTCAGACAAGTATTGGTCGCCTAAGAGGTCAATTATCACGGAGGGCACCACCGGTTCGACCATAAATACAGTCCAAGGAGTTCCTGAACACTATTTGGAATTTCAAGATGTCTTCCAAAAACCTTCCAAACCTGTGTTACCTCCACATCGAGATTACGATTGTGCTATTCCCTTGGAACCTGGCACTATCGTTCCTTTTGGCAGGATGTATTCCCTCACGGAAACTGAAAAGGAAGTACTAAAGGAGTATTTGGATGAAAATATTCAAAGTGGGCTTATTGTTCCATCGTCTTCTCCGGCTGGGGCTCCTCTCTTTTTCGTACCCAAGAAGACAAAGGACCTTCGCCCTTGCCTGGATTTTCGAGGCCTGAATAAAATAACTATTAAAGATCGTTATCCTTTGCCTCTCATAAGGGACATTTTAGAGGCAGTCAGAGGGGCTCAACGGTTTACCAAACTAGATCTACGGGGAGCCTATCACCTCTTACGCATTAAAGAAGGAGATGAGTGGAAAACGGCCTTTAGGACTCCATTTGGTCATTTTGAATACAGGGTAATGCCTTTCGGTCTTACTAATGCCCCGGCAATTTTTCAGAGATTTATGGACTCAGTATTCTCGGATCTCCTGAATCAGACAGTTGTAATCTACCTTGATGATATTCTTATTTATTCCAGAAATCCCAAACTCCATTCTTCCCATGTTAAACAAGTTCTTCAACGACTCCGGGCACATCAACTGTTTTGCAAACCCGAAAAGTGTGAGTTTGACCAGACGGAAGTCAAATATCTAGGATATCATTTAAGTACCACCGGAGTAGCCATGGATCAAGAAAAGGTGCAAGCTATCCTAGATTGGCCTTCTCCATCCTCCATTAAAGAAACACAATGCTTTCTAGGATTGGCGAACTTCTATCGACAATTCATCGCAGACTTTGCTAAACAAACTAGCCACATAACTCACACTTTAAAGAAGGAAAATCTTATTAAAGGGTTTGTCTGGACTAAAACTGCTGAAACAGCTTTTCAAGAATTAAAGAAGGCATTTACACAAGCTCCCATCTTAAGACATCCAGATACCAACAAACGATTTATTGTCGTCACCGATGCTTCTGAAAAAGCCATTGGTGCCGTTCTACTCCAACAACAAGAAGACGATGGTCTTGAACATCCTGTTTTCTATTTATCTCATATACTCTCTATTGCAGAACAACATTACTCAGTATTGGAAAGAGAATTGTTGGCTCTGAAAACAGCTTGTATTGAATGGAGGCAGTTTCTGATGGGTTCCAAGGAACCTTTTGAAGTGAGAACAGACCATCGAAACTTACAATGTTTACGAAATTTCGTATGCCAAAATAGTCGTCAAGCTCGTTGGGCCTTCTTCTTCAGCCAGTATGATTTCTACATTACATATATTCCTGGCTCCCAAAACATTCTGGCTGATGCTCTATCGCGTCGTTATCCAGATTGTACTCCTGTCCCAGCTCAACCCCTACTGGAACCTAGTAAGATCATTGGGGTAGCCCAGTCTTTTCTGGAGGAGGTACAACTGGAGTACCCCAATCTATCTGATGATGAAATAGAGAACTTAAGGCCTCTTTTACATAAGAGACAAGGATACTATTATTATCACGATCTGTTATTCATCCCCACTAACAGAGTGAGAGAAAAGGCATTACAAATGTGTCATGATTCACCGGTTGCTGGTCATAGAGGCATCAAGGCCACACAAGAACTGTTATCCCGATTTTTCTGGTGGCCTACTTGGAAAAAAGATATTGAAACATACGTTCAGGCTTGTCCCACATGCGCTCAAGTCAAGATTCCCCGAACCAGGCCTGCGGGTTTACTCCAGCCCTTGCCAGTTCCGCCAACTCCATGGCACACCATCTCCACCGATTTCATGTGTTCGTTACCACTCTCAGCAGGAAACCGGGTAATCATGGTCACTGTGGACTCTTTTACTAAGATGGCTCACTTCACTGCCTTGAAAAAACTACCTACATCCCAAGAATTAAGCCAGATATTCATTGAACATATCTTCCGTCTTCATGGACTTCCTCATACTCTTATATCTGATAGAGGTCCTCAGTACATTTCCCGGTTCTGGAGGTATTTTTGTAAGACACTAAACATCGATAGAGCTTTGTCATCGGGCTTCCATCCCCAGACCAATGGACAGACCGAGCGTCTGAACCAGGGCTTAGAACAATACCTTCGTTGTTTTTGCAACTCAACTCAAAGCAACTGGAACACTTATCTCCCTATCGCTGAGTTCTCTTATAATAACTCAGTCCATAGTGCCTCCAAGACCACTCCTTTTTTCTGTTCTTATGGTTTTCATCCTACCTCTTTTCCTACTTCTTCTCTGTCTCCCACTCCCTTACCCGCTATTACTCATTTTTCCAAACGTCTTCTACAAATCCATAGACTGATTCGTTCTAATCTCTTACACACCAAGAGATATATGAAGAAAGTAGCAGACAAGAAACGTAGGGCAACTCCGGACTACCTTCCACAGGATAAAGTTTGGCTTTCTTCTAAATTCTTACCCTCACGTCTTTCTCAGAACAAATTCACACCTCGCTATTACGGGCCTTTCCGTATTCTCCAGTTGCTTAATCCCGTCACTGTCCGTCTTCACTTGCCTCACACATGGAAGATTCATCCAGTCTTCCATGTCTCCCAACTCAAACCTTATGTACCAGATCCGTACTCCCGTCAGTTTTCCTGTCCTCCTCCTGTCTTAGTGGATGATGTTCCTGAATATGAGGTTCAGGAGATTTGTGACTCTCGTCTTTTTCACACCCGTCTGCAGTATCTGATTCATTGGAAGGGTTATCCTCTCAGTGAGTGTTCTTGGGAAGATGCATCTTCTGTTCATGCTCCTCTTCTGACTCAGCGCTTTCACCGTTTATTTCCTTTCAAACCAGGGCCTTCGGGAGGGGGGCCTACTGTCGCGCCGCACCGCGCGGCGCGAGCCGAGCGTTCGGCACAAGCCGCGCGTTCGGCTCGGGCCGCGCTTCGCGTCTCTAAGACGCGGCGCGCCCCGAGCCTTTCTTGCACCTTGCGAGGCCCCAGGACTTACTAGGGGCCTCGCGCTGCGCTCTCCCTCCGTCTTGTTGGGGTCTCCTGACCCCTCTTACCTGTTTGGGGACTCCTCTTTCTTCTTTTCTGTCTTTCTTTCTTTTTGGGTCTGTTTTCTCCTCTGTCCTTTATGTCTTTTCCCCTTCCCAGGTTACCTCTGTCTTCCCAGCATTCCTCCTTCCCTATTCTCTATGGTTTCTGCTCCAGTCTATTCTATCTACTTTTCCCTATGCAAGATGGTGTCCTTTTTCTTCCTGTGGGTCACTTCCTGTTTTATGGTATTTAAGGGTGTTTTTTCTTTCCCTCTTTGCGCTGCAACACTCTCTGTTTCAGTTAGTGTCCTCGCTCCTGATTTCCTAGCCCTTGGCTTTGGATTTCGCCATTTCTGTGTTACGTCAGTTCCTTTGATTCCTGTTCCTCTGTTCTTGTTCCAGGAATCCCCTGCGAATCTTCTGGGAGGTTTTTTCCTCTTCTTCTGAAGGGGTTTTTTCCCTCTGGCGCTACTTTCTCACGGTCACGGTCTGTCCTTGGCGTTTCCTCGCCTACAGCACCGTGGCTACCAGAAAGAGTCGCCCCTTTTTGGGACAAAGTCGAACCCTCAAGATCCACGCCTCAAGATCTGCAAACTCCAGGCGCAAGCAGCACGTGAGTCGTGACACACCTAGTACAAACTCAGTCAGCAAAGCCATGCGGTTAATATTTTTGCATCCCCACCTCTATGCCTCTTCACCTCACCTGAAGGAGCACTTCAAATAAAGGGAAATCTAGAAAAGTCCGACCTGCCAGCACCCTCTACCTTCAGCCAACACTGCCCAACTGCCACCTTTCTATCAGACTTAGGCTTCTGAGGGTGCCTAGTGGCTCCTTGAGCTCATGCTCTGCCTCAGTGTTGCAGAGCGCTGCAAAAGAAAGTATGTTTGACAATGGCGGTGAGTACGCAACACCTCTACACAACCCTGCATTGCTCCCACAGGCACCAGTGAGCACCCCGCTGTTCCAGGCAATCCTGTACCCAGCTGCTCAAACCTTCTTTTCCTGATGTCAGTAGCACATCCGGCAGACTTTGGGCCTCATTACGAGTATGGCGGTCAACAGACCGTGGGATTCGCGGAGATGGGCATGCCCACTGCCGGTTTGGTAGTCTGACCGCCAAATTAGGAGTTTGATGGTCAGAGTGCCAAACAACCACCGCCTCCACCGGGAATAATGTTCCTGGCGGCTTGACTGTCACACAGGTTGTAATTAGCTAGGGTGGTGCTGAAGTCACCGCTGCCCTGCTGATTACGACCTGGTTCTCCGCCAGCCTTTTCATGGCTTTCACTGCCATTAAAAGGCTGGCGAAGGACAGGAGCAGAGGGTGACAGGGGGACCCCTGCACTGCCCATGCCATGGCTGTGCAGGCATGGACAGTGTAGGGGTCCCCCTGCCCAGCACCCTCGTAATGTGCACTGTCTATTACGAGCCGGCGACAATGGTGCCGCCACTTTGCCGACAAGCGGAAACCTTGCTTTCCGCCCATCAGCCCAGCTGGAAAGTCGTAATAGGGCCGGCAGGGAGGTTGCCAGTAAGGTGGCAACCTTCCCGTCAGAAGTTCGGCAGACAGGTCTTCCTGTCCACTGAACTCATATTGAGGCCCTTAGTCCCAGATACAGTTTGTTGAGCAAAGAAGAGTGCCAGGATATCACTGCTTTGTGAATATTTGCATACCCAAGCAAAACCCCAGCAGCCAATACCATTTGTGGGGCCATCGTGTATAGTGGATTCAAATGGCAACCATTTTGCCTTTTTGACAGAGCTACACATAATGCTGCAAAACAAAAAGCTGTAAACATATATTATACAAGAAGCAGTGAAAATATAATAACCACCAGAATAGGTGAAATCTGCAGAAAGCAGTAATGACACCAATAAAAGTACTGAAAGCAATCTAATATTTCAGAGAAAGAAGTAATAAAAGGTTATGCAGAAATAAACGAGTAATAAACGAGTGATTTCTAAAGAGTGAAAAAACTAAACCACAAACAAGCAACAAGTGCAAGGAACAGAGTAAAATAAGGAGGAAGGACACAATAAGTTACAGTGAAGTATACAAGAGGTGATTCAAACTAATGGCAGTGAACTAAAAAGGAAACAATTAAATATTTAACAGGAGAGCTAAGCAGAAATAAAGGAAAATAAGAGCTACCAAGATGAGTCAAGCTATAAGAAGTCAAAGTATGGCGGCAGTTCTGACTCTCCATCAAGTAGCACAGAGGGTTAATATGCCCTCTGCAAAGAACAGATCTGTATTTTATGTGGACACCTGAGTGGATTAGTAAAGCTAGCCTTTACCAGCACTTTAAAACAAATTAAATGCGTGTGGTAAAGGTGGCCATGGAGTGAAGAAAGGCACTTTTGCCGGGGTGGTAATGAGGGAATCCGAGGAGGAGGTCTATTGGGTGGGGAAAAAGGGGGGGCAAAAAGGACTGTTGCACTGGGTGCCACCAGTGCTAAAGCCGACCATGTTCACATCCACTTCAGCCCATCATATAACAGACACAAGGATACTTTTTAAGGGTAACTAGGGGTTGTAACCAAGGACCCTTCGCACACCTATATACCCTGATGCTACTAGCAGAACCTGGCAATATTGGGTGCTCATATTATTGGCAATGCATTGTAATGCCAAGCAGTACCTTGAGTTATCAACACAAATTCAAGAGGTTTTAGCAGCACATCTGGTCTTAGTGGCAACACTGTCTAAAGACGGTCAAAGTACCGATATTACTGGCATTAACCTGACATACTTGAGCAGTTTTCAGCTATTAAATGACAGAACACTGGCAATTCTTTCTGGCAATAGAAAAAGTATTGCATGATCAATTCCACCGGAACCTGGAGCATCTTATATCCTAATACAGCATTTACAACTGGTGTTGTTTCCACTGGCACAATGCTTGTGACCATATTTTATGCCAGAGAATTACATTGTGTCACACATAATATTTCTTGTGTGAGGCCAGGTAATCTAAAAAGTCACAAAAATACCGCTAGCTTTATAAAGGCATTGGCAGCAGAGGACTATTGCTTCAGAGTATTGAGGGAGATGTGGAAGAAATAGGTAATTTTACGAGTTCCCCTTCAAAATGTTTCTAGAATCTACTGGCAGAAATATTCCTTCGAGCTGAGTAACTCTCAATCCCAAATTGCCCCTTGGAAAAGATTTGGCGTTTTGCTGCGATTTCTAGACTGTGCTTTTATATATCCTATATTTCAGCAATATTGAGCCAGTGGTTTTAAGCATTTACATACTTCACCGCTCCCTTCACAGCACAACCACAAAAACTAACAATAACGACATCCATGTCTGTTTGCTCTCTCTATCCCTCAGGGGTATTCCAAGAATAACTGACAGCTAACATGCGCCAGCTGAGGCCTGGTACATTTAACACTATCACTGCATCGCCAGGGACCCAAAACGCAGGCTTTGTGACTGGTGTTTTAAAAAAGAAACCCACCAATTTACGAGCAATTACAAGTCTGAAGGGAGATAAAATCTAGCGCCACCTTCCACCCCTGCTACCCTGAAGGACACAAAAACTACTGGTGGTTCTGGAAAACAAGCTCCTTCAGCAGGGAGTAATGCAGGCCTCCATTCTTCAAGGGGGCCCCACACTGGCCAAGGTCTATACATATCTGTGAGGCACTGGGGTGGCAGGGCCCCCTAATCTTATTCTGCAGTGGGGCCTCATCTTTTTTGTCTTAGATCAATGGCCCCAACTGTAATTCATTCATTAGTGATCTGATTAAACCCTTTGGTGTTCCAATTTCCTTTATTGCTTTTTTTCTTAAAAACCAAAAAAAAAGAGGAATATGTGGTAAAGTGCCCCTTTGGTTAGTCCCCCCCCCACCACACACACACACGTTTTGCTTGGTATTGATACCAACTTAACTGACAGTGTGCTGGGATCCTGTTAACCAGGCCCCAGCACCAGTACTCTTTCCCTAAACTGTACCACTGTTTCCCCAGTTGGCACACAATTGGCCACGGAGTGTCCCTAAGGGCTGCAGCATGTATTGTGCCTCCCTAAGGGACCCCTCACCAAACACATGCACACGGTCATTGCAGATGGTGTGTGCTGGTGGGGAGAAAAATGTAAAGTCGACAGACAAGTTTCTGACCCCATGGGGTGAGAGCCTTTGTGCTCTCTGGGGTCAGAAACAAAGCCTGCTCTGGGTGGAGGTGATTCACACCCCCCTCCAGGAACTGTAACACTGGGCAGTGAGCATCAAAGGCTCAGGCCTCCTGTTACAGTGACCCGGGGCACTCAAACTATTGGAGATGCCCACCCCCCACCGGACCAAGCCCCACTTTTGGTGGCAAGTCTGGCAGGAATGAAAAACAAGCTGAAGAGACCACGTCAGCTGGGACCACCCCTAAGGTGTCCAGAACTGAAGTGACCCCTCCTTGCAGAATCCTCCATCTTTTTTGGGAGGATAGTGACCAATAGGGTTAGGAATGTGCCTCCGTCCCCAAAGAAGGGAGTGGGCACATGAAGGGTGTTGCCACCCTCATGGACAGGAGCCATTGGCTACTGCCCTCTGACCTCTGTAACACCCCTAAATCTAGTATTTAGGGACACCCCTGAACCCCACTCACCAGATTCCTGGGGACCTCTGAAGAAAGAAGAGAGAAGAAAGAAGGACTGCTAAGCTGACCACAGCAGTGAAGATTCCAGATGACAACTGACTTCGCCCCAGCCCTACAGGCCTGTCTGCACCTTCAAGCCCTCTACTCAAAGAAGGCGACGCACTCTGCAGGACCAGCGACCTCTACAAAACCCCAGAGGACTGCCTGCCCAGCAGAGGACCAAGAACTCCAGAGGACAGCAGCTTCATCCAGAAGAAATCTCCGAAAGGACTCCAGAACCACCCACAAGCTGCAAGACCCACCCACTCTGCACCGGACGCCCACGGCCCGAGTCCAGGTGGCAATTCCGACCTCAAGTCCACCCTGGGTTAACCTCTCCTGGCCAACAAGACGACGCCTGCAGCCTGAATCCGGAGGATCACCCTTATTGCAACCAGATCTGACCAAGATTCCCAATGCCCAAGGAGACCCCTGCACCTGCAGCCCCCTGGCTTTGGGGAATCCAACAGATGGTCCAGCAAGATCAAGCAGGACCTGCTAGTCCAGCCTTTGGTTTCCTGGAACCGTCCCCATGGACCCAATCTGCAGCATTTTTTGTTACTCCCAGGGTCCTCCCATTGAAAAGCATTGGGCGCCCAGCTCTGTGTTTGCACCCTACACCCAACCGCCCCTGTGCCACTGAGCGTGTGTGTTTGGTAGGATCCTGTGGACCCCTCCGAGCCCCGGTGCTGACCTATACCTCCCCAGGCCTGGGTCCTGAATCTGCAGGTACACCTGCAATCTCTTTTCTAAGTCCCCCCCAGTCCTCATGGGATTCCATTACAAACTAGACGCCAACTTTGGCCTCTGCACCCGGCTGGCCACGTGTTGCTGGAGGTGCACCTTTGGGATCAATTTGAACTTGGACCTGTGGACATCCTAACCCCTGAAGACTGCAATCGTAAGCCATGTACTTACCTGTTTTTTGTGCTAACACTTCCCCGCTAGAACTCTATTGACTCCTATGAAAACTGCAGTCAACTTTTGGAATAGAAAAGTGTTACTTACTTGTAAACTGCTTTATCTGTGAAAATCAAACAAAGTACATTTGATACATATGCTTGATACCTACCTACAACTGTACTTACCTGCAACAAAGTTCTTCCGGTTCTAGTAATAATGTAACAAAATATCATTTTGCTATATAAAAACAATTGGCCTGGAGTTAGTCATTGAGTGTGTGCCTCATTTCTTGACTATGTGTGTACAACAAATACTTTGCCCTACCCTCTGATAAACCTAACTGCTTGTTCACACTACTGCAAAAGAGAGCATTAGCATTATCTACTTCAGCCTCTGTTAAGCCTCTGGGGAACCCCTGGACTCTGTGCACACAAGAACTCATTTTGGTATAGTATATGCAGAGCTAGCTTCCTACAGTATATACATTCACTTGCTTACAACAGAAAGCCACAATAAACATCACTCCCCTCCCCCACCCATACTGGCTTCTAAATGCCGACATTTGTCTATATTAGGATTGTGATAAGGCCCCAGTAAAACATTTAAATCTAATTACGAACAAGAGAATGGATTGCTAGGCCCAGAAACTGTTTCTTGAACGTTTAAAAGCATGCTCTAAACTTATGTAACCAGTGCTGCATGATTTGCAGATCTCACTAGGCTGGCACATATTTCTTTTACACGTTTCTTCTATAACCTCTCCTTGAGTTGAATAATGCTATATACTTGTCTTAAAATAGGAGAACCAATATTATTAACACCCTTACCCACCTACTAAAGTGCTTTGGCAAAAGCGGACGAGTATTTAGAGAATAACAGGTGGCTTGTGTGCGTGAAACATTAACATTACATAAATAATGGGAAATAAGGAGGCATTACACGTATGTAAAATTGTTCTTGCAGAAGTAAACAAATGCATTAGAAAGGAAATATGAGCTTGTCAGGAGAAGCACTGTTTGATTCTGCAACATCTCAAGAAATGTATAGCTTTTTTCATCAATCAATATAATTATTGTAGGTATCCTAGGAAAAGAGCAGAAAAGAGAAGGGTGCGAAAAGATAGAGAGCTAGAGACAACCACAATGACCTTTGCTTTGGGCCACTACTTGTTCGTCTCCTGCTGCTGTTGAAGCTCAGAGCCACAGGTGCATAGAGAACATTAGTTATAGAAAGACGGGGACAAAGTTTTAGAGTAACGGCACTAAGCTATCTACATTTGCTAAAGAGAACAGGTCTGAGTGTAGAAAACTTTGTGAGTCACCCGGCTTCAGAGCTATTAGATACAACAGAGTTATTAATTCCACTGCATATATTGTATGGAGGCTGAGAGATTCGATAAATTGTTTCAGAATAGAGCGATAGATGTAAGCACGTGAGACAGATAAACGTGAGAACTGTAGTTAATGTAACAGGCTGAATGATTTTTTTCTACGTTTCCCACGCTACGAGACAGTATTATTCCAACTTATCACATTCTGTAAGACAGAGATGAACAGAGTAAGGACAGATTCAGGACACTCTTCATGCGTGTTTCTGTAACTTTGATAATAAAATTATATTACCTCATTTACACAAATGCTTCAAAACTATTAAAAGTCTTTTTATTGACTCCAGAAACTTATTAAATAAGTTTGTATTTTGAAATTATTGTTTTCAGCTTATTTATTTTTTTATAGCCACTCTTAGATAAAAACCCACATTGAAGGTCCAGATAAGGATTAAGTGTTAGAGGTTAAAAAACAACAATTGGTAAATCAAACTATAATGGTGTATTTAGTAAAGTGGGCAATGCACCAAGCAATTGTGTCAAGACAACACATTTTATAATGAAGCTTGCTGCCACTGTTTCACCTCGGAGGATGTCTCTCAAGTGAGGTAGCAGCCACTGCACAGAGCCACAGAGCTTCCTGTTTCACCTCTGAGGCTGTCCTTCAAGTGAGGCAGCAGCCACTGTATAGAGCTTCGTGAGGCATCTACCAAGGAGGTTTAAATTATGTGTGTCGTACTACCGTATAGGAGCCATCATTCAAGACATAATAAAAAATATTTAACAAATAAAACAATTAATGAATATCTTGTTGCATAACAAAATAAAATAGAAGTGGCCCCATTATCACCCCTTTAACTCCTTCAAGTAATGCCTGGCCGAGCTGGGTGCTTGGGTGTCATCGTCAATATATAGCGGTCTTGTGCTACAAGACTCGTTCCTCTGAAGTTCCTATGGTTGCGCTGGGTTTCTGTAGTCCTCGACACATGCTGTTGTATAGGTAGATGAAGGCTGTGTCCAGGTATGCTGGTTAATGGGTGATGGTCAGATCAGGAATGATTGTGCGCCGGGCCCTTTTGAACGGCACTTTAATTTACACTGTAGAAGACCACCATTGTCATTGGCGTTCCTCTGCTCTCCCAGATGATCTAATTTATTTTCCCTCCATTTTAAGGGAAGACTGCATAACATAACAACAGACATCACCGGCTGTCCCTGCTCTCAGGCCCTTATGGCAGCACAGGCGCCCTTTGCGGGGGAGAGGCTGGCATTAAGAAAGCCTTCATCCAGCTTCAGTGCCCTAGTGTCCCAAAGACTCTTGCATCTCTAGAAAAAGCTCAAGAAGGCGGGGTTGGAAATGTTTCTCAAATTAGTACCTATGTTAATGATGACCCCTCTGGGTATAAGACACCCTGTAATGCTCAGGAACACTGAAATCTCATTATGGAGCTAACAGTGGCATAATGCACAATGATGTCCCCCTTGCAGAACTTGAGAAGCCCCTTCTCCCAGCCTCCAATACTGCACAAATATTCATAGCCTTTTGGGCTGAATGGGGGCTACCTGAAGAGAGGATGTCCGCTACACTGCATGGACTGGGGCCTGTGTTAGGCCCTGGAAGCTAAGAACTAGACAACGCAAGGGTATCTACTAAAATCCTCCAATATAAACTTCCCTGATCAACACAGTATATGCAAGGCCATCAGATAAGAAGTTAAATTATCTCATGATTTGTGTGACTGATGTAAGCTGTAAATAATGAAATTGCCTTTGTTGTATTTGGAGATATTGACTATGTGCTGTGTCTATGAACATTAGGTTTCAACAAAGTGTGTCTTGCTTTGTGCAGAGTAATATTCAAACCCCCCAAAAGTTTCGGCACACTTTTTGAGTGTTGCTACCTTTCACAGAAAAATACTGGCCATCTGTTATCGTTTTAAGATTCTACAAAGGCCTGGACATGGTTCTTAAGTAGAACTTTATATGAAATGGAAAGTTTACAAAGGTAAAGTTAGAACAAAAGTCTGCAGTCTAGGTTTAGACCTAATGTCTAACTTTACACCTGCAGGTTCCCCTGTACAGAAGGGCACGAAGACAGACTTTACCTTTATGTGGAAGACTTGCTCTTAGACATCCAACAGCCCCACACCTCCGTCCCGTGACTTATGGACATCTTGCAGATTTACATGGATGCATCAGTGTTGAGAGGGAATTGGGCAAAGTCTACCATGGCACAAGTGTTGGGGGGGGGGGGACTCCTCCCGGAATATGGTGGACACCAGGCTGCTGGTGGCGATTGTCCACTTTCGATATCTGGGCATGGTAACAGCACACTCCCTACAACCAATTTGGGATCTGAACATTAGGCCACTCGTCACCAGAGTTAAAAGTTTATTAAATGTGGGGGCAATGCTGCCACTTTCTGTAGCTGGGGGCGGGCCCTTTTTAAAATGATCTCCCTCCACCGCTTCTTACATGTACTACAAAACTAACCATATATACTCCTGCCATCTTTTTTTTTTACTGAAGTTCAGCCCTTTATTAGCACCTACATTTTGGCAAGAAAGATCCCCAGAGTATCCTTTGCAAGATATCACCGCTCAGCCCTACAATGCAGACTTGGGCAGATGTCAGGCTGCATTACTGGGACTCTCAGATGGTTTGGATCATGGCTGGCTGTATGGGTATTGGCATGGCCCTCTTCCTACATCCCCCCCCCATCTACAAACTGTAGTCTGGAATCTGTAGAGGATTCATTGGATTGCAAGGAACATCTTCACTCCCTGTCATCCATTACCAGGATCCCACACGTTTGTTGGCATGCTGATCTCAAGCACATCAAATGGCAACGCACTTTAAAAAGCATGACTCCCCTTTGGCAGGGCACATTGCTAGCGCTGGCTGTGAGACTCCTGTGATTCTCCCAATGGGACTTGGTCGGCATAACAATCCTGGGTGTTGTCTGGAAGGGTGACTGCATTAAAACATTTGAAGACCTGGCATCAGAGTTCCACTTGCACAAAATAAAATGTTACCGCTATTTAGAATCAAGACATGCCCTGACCATCTATTGGGCCCTACTGGGAAGAACTCTGAGCACTGCCTCAACAACAGCCCCTATTCGCTCAGTTACTACCAGACAAACTTGGTAAAGGGGGTATTTCATGACTTCACTGCACACTAATACATATCTCATCTTCCCAACTTGCACAGCTCAGGGCAGCACAGGGGACAACAGAAGCCGAAATGGCATCCCGCTTTTTGGTGACCTCCTTGCACCTTGGGCTCATGCAATTTAAGTAGTTTTATCATTTCTATTAAAGCCCGCATGACTGTGGTGTATGGGCAAGGTAACAGCCTAGACTGCCTTAGATGCGGGGCATCGCCTGGCACATTCTACTACATGATGTGGTTGTACTCGGTGATCTAGAGACATTGGTTCTGTATAAACAGGAAGCTCAGAAATGTTTTGGGCCAATACCTGGACTGGCACCCTAGGACTGCCCTCTTGCGAGTCATGGATGACCTTGGTGGCCTGCCTAGTGTCCGCACCTTGTTGACAATCGGCTACATAATCGCCAAAAGAGACATGGCAAACCACTGGTGTGACAACGACTCCTCTACAGTTGCACAGTGGACTATGGGAAAGGATCACTGGTTTACAAAAGTCGAGGAGTGTACAGGTAATACATCAAGCTCTGGGTCCCCTGGCTTGAGGCCAATTCGATGGCATGAACACCAGCTGTGAGAAGCTGGCGTCTACATCATATGATGTATTGCACATATTTTGCTCTGTAACATTCTCATGGCTCCTATGTCCACATGAGCGAACTGGCACCAGACCTAGAGATGTGTTGCTTTGCTTTGTTTATTTTCTTCAGATGTTTTAATGTGAACATCAATAAAAAGAGTTTTAAAAAAAGAAAACGCCTTCAGGGATTTCAGTTTAATAGCATTGTTGCGAGACATCAAAATGATGATCTTCATGAGACATAAGTAGCAGCACAAAACACAGTTAATTATATTGAGATTAAACAGAGAAACATTATTTATATCAGAAAATCCAGTATTGTAGAGAACATGCCTTTATTACCAGTTAAAGCCGTCAACTTCAGCGTTCTAAATGATAAATCAACGTAGTTCATGTGCTAATATTTATTCTAGAATCTTCATGTAAGTTCCGCTTCAATTCTCTACTCCACTCAGGGCCGAAGCCAGGACTTTATTTCTTGGGGGGTGCATGGTCACCACTAATGAAAACATGAAGAGAGTACTTTGCCACGCTGGAGGAGGCGTTCTGTCTCCAAAGGTTTTTGAGAAGGACTGCAATATTCATAAGATTTTTTAAAACTGACAGCACTATCAGTCACATTTTTTTTTTTTTTATTATTCTATCCGAAGGATTTGCAGGGAAAACATGTGACCAGTAATGCTTTTAATTTTTTTTAGTCAAAACAAAAGTTAATTTAAAATTCTTCCATGAGAACATTTTGGGAAATTGTATTTAAACGGACAGTTAATAGCAAACATGGGAATGGATAAAAAGAGTAGATGTATCAGCTCATTTCTAAGATATATGTGGGCAAAATATATTGCAAGTGGTGCATTTTGGTAAAACATGACTTTGTAAAAGTGGTATCAGCATCAAATGAACATAAGATTTAAGCTCCGACCAAAATGTATATACGTAGTACATGTCAATACCACCTCCACATTTTGGGACCCATAACACGTTTTCTAGCATGTACTGTTGGGTTGTTAGGAAAGATCCAGGGAAATGCTGGAGTGTGAGAAGGTAGTCATGGAAAGCAGGAGACAGTAACAAAGTAAATAAGAGTATACAGGCAAACAACAGGCTTTGTTACAGCTACAAGTGTGTTGAGACAGCTTGCTGTTCTCTTTTGGAGATCACTTCATCAAAAACTATGTTAATATTACTGCCATTCAAAGAAAACAGACTGCCATGAAAATGACAGGATCTAGCCACCACTATCCATTATAATGCATAATAGGTCTACACTAATCTTGCCTGTTACTGTCCAGTATGTCTCATTTATAAAGAATATGAACACCACCTGGATACATTGTCCATCAACCATTTTGACTCCAGTCAAAGGATACCTTAAACCCATAAAGGTTACCCAGATTCCCATAGCGTTACAGGACCATAGTCATGAAGTGAGCAGTAACCAAACCACATAATATAACAAACTCCCTTGGCACAAGGCTCGTGGAGCGCTTACTTTTATGCCTTGAGTGCAGAAATGCCTCATTTTTAGCTCTACTGAGGCATCATAGATCTGTGATTACAGGAAGGAATATTTGCTAAAGTGCTAAAAAAAAACATCCTGCCCTGAATAGAACAAGCGTCTATATGAGATGTCATGAAGACAGAGCAAACCAGGCAGACTTGAAGAGAAAAGTTAAAACTACAGATGTTTGAACTAAAACTATCATAGATGGATTACCTCAACAAACACATTTAGGAATTCAGTACCATCTTATGATACACACATGCCTGTTTTATAAAGCATTCTCCCCCAAACCTGAAGCTAGAACTGTCTCCAGAAAATACCAGGTTCTCCGTTACTATTGTGCTTTAAATGAGGAACTGCGTGGTCCTATAGTAAGGGATAGCTGTCTGTAATTAATTTATTAGTAATAAGAGCAGCTAGACTGGCATGGCTCTTAGGGAACAAATGAAGAAGAAAACTTCAATCAGTGGAGTGACTGCAGTTCCAGAGTTCTAGATCATTTCATAGAAATAATTGGTTGTGTCGTTTCTAAATGACACTTGTCACTATTCCCAAATGTAATATTACTCAACTTACCTTTTTTCAGAAGATAAAAGGTAAAAATGTGCCCTGTCAGGGATTCAAACCCATGATGTACATATTGCAGCAGACTCGAGGTGGCTAAAGAATACCTACTTCCAAGTCTTTAGAGTGCTAAGTACAAGAGAACTCTTTCCATTCCAACAAAGTAATTGATCAAGAGTTGTGTTCTGTCTGATGCACTTACAAAAGGTGGCAATAGTGTCTGGCCTCAATAACAGACAGAGACAAAATAAAGTAGGGACCATTGAGAAAGGAGGAGAAACCTACTGTGGACAACAAGAACATCGAAAACAAAGCTTATGCTAAAAGGAACTTCCTACAACAAAACAAGGTAGGAGACAAACACAAAATAAGAATGAAGACATATGAACTCCTAAAACAGTTCAGGCTCTAATGCTGGAGCCCCTGAAAATCAACATACCTAAAAGAGGCAAAAAGCCATTTTAGGAGGGAGCTCTTGCGATGGGTGTGGCCAGACACCAGAGATGGCGGTCATTCTTTTGGAGACGCCTGCCGGGCACCGGAAACTCTGCACTGATCCGCACAACAATCGCTACGAAAATGACCCCAACACACCACAATGAAGAGATGCTTTGAAGGCCCCCACTGATTAACCCGATGGGAGCCTGTCCCATGCACCGGAGACCACCTGAACTTGTTAGCAAGGCTCACTATGGCTTGTACACTGAGGACAGCATGAGCGGCCTGGGTTTCCCTGCCCTCAGCCAGGAGTGACTTCTGGGCCCCAGAGTGGCCAGACAAGGAGGAGAGCCCCTAAACTCATAGCTGCCTGCTCGGTGACTCGTTGGCCTTCTCTGGCAGCGAAGAGGAGGTGCCACGATTTGGAGCCTGCAGTCGCTGCAGGCCAGGATGAGCGCGGCTATGCCGAATGAAGTAGTCTGTGTCGCCAGACCACTGGGGGTGATATTTAAGAGGTGAAGTGCAGCAGCCGAGGGGTCAAATCAACGATCCCAACATCCCCCTCCCCATTCCCTTCAGAGGCCTAATATGAGGGGAGAGAGCTTCAGTGCCCATGTGTGGTGCAGTCTCCCTGAAATGACCTTCAGGAGCTTGGGAACAGTCTCATAGGAGGTGCGCAGGAGCAACCCTACAGCAGGTGGTGATGGACGAGGTGCCAGGCCATCAACAGTAGCCGCTTGTGGGTCTACTGCGCAAACTGTGGTCAGTAGAAGACAGCAGTAGCCTTCTTCCCCAGACATCTGCGCGACTGCTTCAGAAACATGAGGACGGCTAGGTGCTGAAGTGCATCCCTGAAAAATGTGGCCAGTTGGCACCCCCTTCTCCTTTACCCGGCAGTGCTCCATTAGAGCTCGGGCATGTCCACTGCAATCCTGCCGGTCCACAGCTGGATGGCCCTTGACCGTCTGAGGGTGGCTACAAGCAATTGGCTCCATATCAAGGCAGACCGTCCCTTGACTAACACACGCCAAGGCCTGCCGGCTGGAACTTGTAAGGGCAGCAATTACCAACCTGGGATACATGCGGTTGGGCCCCCTTTTCTTGGAAGTGACATAGCGCCAGTGGTCCTCCACAGCTGTGTGATTGGGTTTATATGGGGGGCTTCTCAGTCATCCTGGACTAGGCATCCTTGAGCTGGTGTAAGTGGCACTGGAGAGCTCACCTGTGCAATCCTTTTGGTTAGGGTGGTTTACCTACCAACCTGACTAGCACTAACGTATTCTCATGTCAACTACAAGACTATACAATAATCACTATAAATGTAAGGTGGTTGGGATCGATCCGCAAAAGGCAGAATCATGGTGCATCACCAAATGCCGAATATAGTTTGTTTACAAGAAATTTACGTCACTGCCCCTGAAGCCACAAAATTGTGTACAAAATGAGGAGTCAACTCTTTGCTACTAGATATTCCGGGTTCGCCCACGGGGCAGCAGTGTGGTTGCACGAGCTGGGGTTCCCTTTGAGGCACAGGTTGTTAGGGCTGATTTTGGCTGATGTGCATGGGCGATATGTCTTTACTCAGGATCCCTGGATGGTGAAATGTTAGTTTTAAGCTGAATATTTGCACTGAACATGCATCAAGACCTTTTCCTCCAACGTGTATCCTCCATTCTCCCAATAGTCCCACCTTCCATGGCTGGTAGGAGGAGACTTTAATGCAGTCTTAGATGTTAACCTTGACCACTCTCACTCCCCCTCCTACTCACGGGAGCAATCAAACAAGCTAAAGCCCTGGGGAATTGGGTGTCCACTTGCTCCTGACTCAATGTTTGGAGAGAACACAACAGAGGCATGCGTTACCATTCATTTTTTTCACTCCCCACATGGCCTATGATTAGATTCTATCTTATGTACATTACACATGGTTGGGAAATTTACTGGATCCACCTATCTAGGAAAGACCTTTTCAAACCATAAACCACTAGAGGTCATATTGACACGAGGTAGGATACAAATGCCTATTCCATCATGCGGAATGCAGTCCACTCTGCTTGAAGATGCTGTATTTTGCAACACCCTTTGTACCGGCATAGACTCACACTTTATGGACAATAAGGGCACGGCTTCCAAGCAAATTGTTGAGTGGGAAACTTTCAAAGTAGTGATAATGAGAGTATCCATAGCTACCATTACCGGTGCTTGACACTGTGTTCTCCAAGAATTGCAAAGTATGGAGACCCGGTTGGGGTGCATGGAACATGAGACGGCACATGACCCTACATGACCGGGAGACCTTCAAGACACTAGAACAGACAACACAGAGCTATTAAGGAGGTTGAGAACCATTGACCATAAATCGTATTTCCAGAGGATGCATTCTGACAGTGACAGAGCAGGTACATTACTAGTTAACCTGATACGTCCACCAATGTCTCCCACTCCAATACTGAACATTACCTCACATCCTGGAATTCCATGCACCACTCAGATATCAATGAGGCTTTCTGCTCTTACTTCACTGAGTTCTATAAAGCTCGACCTGCCCCACCAGTCGTAGAGACGCTTTTCTAAGTGAACTGAGACTTCCACAGATCACAACAACGGCACATGAATCATTAGGAGCCTTCAATGGAAATACGTACTGCTGTAAAGGAGATGGTGCACAATAAAACACCTGGCATAGACTGCTTGCCTGTCGAATTTTACTCTACCTTTCACCGACTAGTTCCGGTGCTTGAGAAACTATACAAAGCATCCCTGGAAGCAGGTGCATTACCTCCGACCACCAAACAAGCCCTGGTCACATCACTGTTTAAGCCTAGCCGGGCCTCAATAGTGCTGTCCTCATATAGGCCACTTTCTCTCTTAACTACTGAATACAAAATTCTTAGACAAGTGTTGGCCCACAGACTACTCCCCTGCTTCCACCTCTGATCCACGTAGAACAATATGGATTTAACCCACAGTGGAGCACATCACTTAACATCAGACACTTAATCAGGTGATGGAAACTGCATTAGATGACTTCCCAGATGCTGGATGCCGATGCATTAGTGTATCCAAGGATCCAACGAGGCCCCCAAGCCCATGCAGTCTCCTCCTTATACGCAGATGACATGCTTGTCTATACCCAATTGCCACTCTCCTGCAGTCTTAAGGCCTTATCCAGATCAACCATGCAAAGTTGTATGCGTTCTCCTTCAGGGAAAAAAATTCAACAGTCCACATGGGTATGCGTGCAATACCTGCCGTACAAGACACATTCTACTACGCGGGCATCCAGGTCTACAAGTCCCCTGTAGACCTATTGGACAGGAGGAACCTAATTAAAAATTAAGGCAGTTTCAGCACTAAGGGCACAAGTACATTTCTGTGTTACATCACCCCTATCAGTAATAGGTTGATTAGCCCTATCCAAGATGGTCATACTGCCCAAACTACTTTACTTTTTTGTCAATCTACCAGTACTCATCCCGCGGATGAGTACCAGTACTCTAACCTCCCTTCTAATTGACCTAATATGAGGCCCTGGTAGACAATCTGTTAGTCTTCAAAAATTGCAACTACCGACGGATGGTGGTATACTGAGAGCCCCCGACTTCCACTTTTATTTTTTTGTGGCCCAGCTGCAATTGCTCTCCAACTGGCTTGCTGGAATACACCAATAGGAAATAGGTTACTAACAACCTATGTTGAATGCTGGACGGTTACATAATCTACTGCTGTCTAGAGTGCCATGTCCCCCTACACTTCCTCTACTTCTCTGTAATGTTCTACTGTATTGGGGAGCTGCGCTCCATACCACACACAACATCTTAACTTATGCTCCAAATGTCCCTTTGTGAGGTCTGCCTACCCTGTTGGGAAGGCTCACACCGGTGAGACAGTTGCCCTGGGAGGACGTGAGAGCAATCATGGTTGGTGATCTGTTTGAGGATGGCTTGCTATTGTCCCAATCAAGATTTCACACAGCTCCATGGCTTGCCTGGGACTGTTTTCACTACACATGCTCACATCCTACACTAAATTCATGCACATTGGTCTCCAATGGGTTCTGGACCAATGATACATGCCTTTGTTTAAGCAGTTCACGAAATGGGAACTGGAAGACAATTAGTCAAATTGCTTTATAAAGGACTATGCTCCAACTTACATATTTCACTTACAGCACTGCGGGCCCAATGGGAGACAAACATTGGCCACATACTCCATGACAAAGAGTGGAGCTTTCTGTTGGAGTATCCCTGCTTAACACCTTGCAACACGCGTTTTCAATTAATTCAGTTTTTATTGTTCCACAGCGCTTATATCACGCCCTCAAAATTACACAGGGTTTTCCCTACACTCACTTCCTCCAGTTTCCACAGCTGCACAGAAGATGTGGATTTACTGCACGTTATGCTCATGCCCCACACTGCACAATTATTGGGGGGAAATTAAGGAAGCTCTGGTGTCCCTGACAGGACACAACATTGGGACCTGTTGGAACATTGTATATTGGGCATCTACCCTAGACCCAAATCATTAAATACCGAAACGTGATTTGTGGACCTAGCACTTCTAACAAAACAACAGATCACATGCCACTGGAAGTCCTCCACCATGCCTCCTGTGACTAGCTGGCATGAAAAAGTCTGAAAATAGGGTTCTGCGGAGAACTCCTTGCTGCATAGAGAAGAATACAGAGGACTACGTAAGCGGCCAATGGCTATGGCATGGGATACTATGTTGGAACTCTTTAAAGCACAGGGAGAATATACTGATTGAACTGGTGCATGAGGAGTGTGTGTAGGGGCTTCCCCTCCTGGGATTTCCCCCTACTCCCTTCATAGTTTAAGCAATATAAACATGAGGTATGCTTTAATCTAACAGTTTTGTCAGTGGTAACCGCCTTCTTTCTTTTTGACGATAATTGTGTACTTCTATTATACTGCATGGTATGGCAGATATGTTTACGGGGTTGAGGGTCGGTTCTGTGGTTTGGACAAGCACTAATTTAATCTGTATTATCATTTACATTGTCTAGATCAGCAAGTGCTGGAACTAAATACCTTTTCTATTATGTGACAGGCACGCCAAGGAAAGGTTAACTGTCTCCTTAATGTGATAAGTGCACGATGCGATAAATATGGAATTGTACTATAGCTCATCACATGTATCGTTCTTGTTTTCTTACAAATGTAATAAACTATGTTTTAAAAACAAAGAAGGAGGTCTAACCCGGCAGGCAGTATTTTAAAAAACCTGACGGACTCAAGTCACTAGATTAGTATATCTATGCAGTGACAAACCATTAGAAAGCCAGTAACTTGATGTGTCACATTTGTGAACTACGAGCTAGATGATAATTTTCAGTTCTATGATAGAGTTAATACGTTCTGTGGACACCATGGGCCAAACATTTTACATTTCTTTATAAATGTGGTGGAGTGGAAGGGAAGAAGACTTCAGGCCATAATAAATTTTGGAAGATAGAATATTTTGATAGATGGCCTGTCCATCATATTACAAGTCTATCCAGCCCGCCATTATTACAAGTGTTAGAGTCCTATGGCACTTGTAATAAAGTGGATGCAATATCGGTCACATTTTGACAGAGTATCCCATCTTACCAAATTAAATAAGGCGATTATAAAAGAGGGAGATTTTTAAGACATTAACAGTATGTAATGAGGGTACTTGATAATGTGTGAATGCGGGCATATGCGGGTTAATTTGCTACTTCAGGAAAGATATATCCTCCAAAAGCCAATAACAAGTACCTTAATTTTCGCCTAATAATCATAATTATCATTAACTGTTTTGTAAAACAATGTGATGTTTACAAAAGCAGTGGATTCAGGCACCCTGTGGCCCCTTTGGATCTAGAAATATCCAAATATGGCAGCCTGGACGTTTGCCTAATGCACTGAAGTCATGAATACTGGTATCTTAAAGGTTTATGGTCACTTGTGATCAGATGTTCCTACCTTATCTCTCAATGCTTACCAAATCTGTAATGACTCAAATGATGACATGGAAGTATCTTGTCAAATATTCAGAAAGATTGGCTCTGTTTCTGTAGGAACCCTGCAGTGCTGATACAGTGATGTGGCCTCACTATAGCCAGCCATTTTAACTGCCTGTAATGGGATCCAATGGCAGGGTTACCAATCTTTTACATTATGTTAGACACCCTGATTAATAACAAACACATTTTCACTCCTTTTCCAATCTCTAACCCAGAGATCCCCATTACTCCCATATCAGGCAAGCTGTTGCAGTCGTGTTCTTATCATTTGCAGAATAAGACTTATATAATTTCAAAAAGAAAAACGTCAGAAGCGGAATGATAATACTAAAATTGGAGCCGAGCAACTTGCTCGCACCTGACATGGAGCAAGCAAAATGGTCTAACTATCTCTTGTACCTTTAACTCCAAGCAGGAGAGCAGTCTCTATGACTGTGGAAACAGGGGACATCAGGATCTCAGTGAAGACTTGGACAGCAAGCAAATGGCATCTTGGACCATAGAGATAGTTAAGCAGTTCTGTCCTCTGCTTCTCAGCATGCACTACTGCCTATAGACAAGACAGCTCATGTCATCATACCATGCCAAGTGCGATATGCTCACCCAGTCCAGGATTTTACTTTGCATTCTGGGTACTGACAGCCTTGCATACATAGGTCCCTGATGGCAAAGGTACGTTTGGTCATAAAAACAGACTTACGATTGAATTTACCTTTTTGACATCTGCCATAAATTCAGAAAGGGATTTTTAGTATGTGTAAACCATTTACTAAGGCAAAGTTCCCCTCGCCAATCCTATTTAAGGGGTAAGAGATGGTTGTTCTATGGTATGGCTTGCTTTGGAACTATGGGAAAACCCACAAACGTGTGCATTGTGTGCATTCTCTACGTCCAATCTGATGCTTTTCCACCCCGGAAATGGTCAGAGGTTTATTTACTTAAAAACAGGGCTTGAGTAACACCATTCCGCAGTGGGAAGTGGGATCGGTCAGACCCAGGTTTGGTCAAGCTCTGAGGAAAGGGATTTCTAAATGGTGAAAAAAAAAATCCCAGCAGAGCAAAAATAAATATGCATTTGAATAGGGGAACCTATTCCACCTTGGGGATGTTCTCCATTAAGTTACATGAACTTGCCAGGAGTACATCTGAAAATCTGTGCCTCTCGTGGCTTTCCAGACATACTACTGGGAATGTTGATGAATAGCAAAAATGTGGTTGTGGCAGAGAGTTAAGCCTGTAGTTTTCCTACTATTTTGTGAACAGGTACACCGATTGGAGAAAAGTTCTAAAAGTACCAGAAAACAAAGAAAAAGTTGGACTGGATTAACTACTCAAGCCGGACAGTGGTCAGCTTGGCCCACAGGCAGAGCCCACCCTGGGTTGGTTTTAGTGACATCTGTGTCTCAGGTACAGGATACTTTTCTATTGGTTATGATACGGTTGTTAATTATCTTGGTGCACCCAGATACATAAGTCTGTTAGGTGTAGTATGCTTTCAGTGGCTCTGAAAATGACACTTTATAAGCATTTTTCTGTCACTTTTTTTCATAGAAGCAGTGAAAAGGATATATCTGTACCACAGGTTATGACATTCAGTCTGGATTTTACTTTGATGAAGATGTACAATTCAGGTGGTTGTGCTGCAACATAAAGATATAGATCAACTGTATTGATCACATGAATATATGTTTAGGTTTTTAAAGCGGAGTTAAAGAATTAGGTGATAGAAACTAAGAAGAGCACAACTCTCACATTTGCCTGGCAAGCAGTTAGAAATCCGAGCAAGGTCTTCTACTATGCCAGGTTGCACTGGAGCTAAATATCCTCAACCCAACCACCCGCTGCCTACTCCCACAGACAGCACTCACTGTTTAAGATTCACTCTTCTCCTGCCCCCTATCTGCTGGCTTTTACTTCGCCCTCAGAACTCCCAAGAAGCTATGATTGTGTTTCTGCAGTCATCAGGTGGCAGTGTGCGGCAGCGCGAGTCAGGCAGGACAGGTGTGTGTTCTGAGCTGGACCTGAGGCTGCTACATCTCAGCAGTCAGGCACTCTGCAGGATGAGACTGTACAACACGCCTGGCAGCTAAACACATCTTATCTTACCATACAGCCTGCCCCGAGTACCTCTTGCTTGCCCGACATTCAGCCAGCTTTAGAGGAAGAAAAGACTTAAGTCTGGACATGCCCCACCGACATGCCATGGGACACATAAATGATCCATCACCAACATTAATTGCACAATGCAGGAACTGGAAACAAACACAAAATAACTTGCCGAGACACCAAGCTTTCGGTTTGCTTACATGTGACATTTCCATGGTCTCAAAGTGCTTATGCGTGACATTTTAATGCATTATGAGTGACACTGCAAATGACACGTTATCATGAGTAGAAGAAAGCAGTTAAGGTATTGTAATAACAAATTTCAGAAATGACCCCTTTGTGTAGTGTATTGGTGTTGAAATAGCCTTAAAACATCTACAATGGTCTTCAAGTGCTTATCCAATGTAAGCAGAGCTCTCAGGTTTCCCGTTTTCACATGTGATTAAACCGATCCAATCCACTTTTGACACTCTGGGAACTGTAGTGCTGGTGATCCCGTTTTAAAAATCATAACTGCAAGTTGCAGAATGCAAAGAATACAAATTAGATACTCGTCAATGGACTTGGAAAACGTGAATGCTATGCTCTGAATCAGTGAGCTGCTTCACCTTTCTGACATGATCATCATAGAAGCAAAATAATAGACACTAACTTTGTTAGAAATTGAATTATTTAAAGTGCATCATGACTGAACCTGGCCTCCTTTGAAAATGCGATCATTACCTGTGTTAGTAGCCAGTAAAAGCACTGTCTCTTCAGCCAGTAGCATGTGAGGCGATAACTGGAATTTTCAGACTTTAGGAGCAGTTTTTAAATATTTTCGAACCTACCTCTTTTATTCTAATATATGGCGGTGAAAGTATACACTACTCTCCAAAAAGAGCCTTTAACCTACATAACGAGCCTGTACTCCTCATGTTGAGAGGACGCTCATGCCAGTTATGCAGACTGAAGAACAGCCACATAGAGGTGGGTGACTTGGGAGTGCTCTGATATGTGGTACAGACTCACACTGCAGAGCCTCTGTGTGCCCCAGTGGTGTGGGGGAAAGGCAGGGGGAATAATTTAGCGACATATTTTTCTTTCCAACGATTTAACAACAAGGGATTCGTTGGTCAAAAGCTATGTACTCGCACAACTAAAACGAGTTTAAATTGTGTTTTTTGTAGTACTGAAAACTCAGGGGCGAAACAAATGTTGCTGTCTTTGTAAAAGGCACACGTTTTGGTACACAAGTCAAGTGCTGCTGTTATTCAAAATGTTAAATGTTGTTTATTTCAGGGGTCAACAGAAATATACTTTTATTGGGGGAAGGTCTCACACGCAGTAATTTAATATAAAATTGATTTGAGAAGAATATGTGAACCGGCATAAATTGTCGCCAGTACTCCGAACCACCAGGCCCAGTCACTGCTGACCAGCATGTTTTATTTTTACAATGAGGGACAGGGAGGGAGGGGGCATGGCTGCTACTGGTGCATATTTCAAGGTTTGCTTACATCTCTTCAGTGCACTATGCTTAGATTCCAAAACCTTTACCCCAGTCAAAGCATACTCAAGATAACGCAGGACCTCCCTGCGCTCACTATCTGCATGGCGCACAAGGAGAGGAGGGTCTCCTTCGCTAGCAGTAGATGTGAGAGAGGTCTCCTACTAGCAACAAATGCAAACCATGCTTTCAGAGCAGTCCAGAACCAAGAGCACGCATACTACGCTCACCAACCCGGGGAAACTTTTTTCTAGAATTCTATTACATCTCCTCACATAATGGTCACGGTCGCTTTCACCTTGCCCTCTCGGGCTCGATCCAGTACTGGCAGCATCTCTTCTCCCCCCTCCCGAAAAGGTACCTGGGCACAATTATCCAGAATGTCCAACAGTTTGCGTTTAACATCTCCAGACTCTTGGGCGGCTGCCGGGTGCACGTGAAGCAGTCTCACATGAGACACAGCAAACACAGCGGTAGGACAAGTGCGGTTACGTCCAATCTAAATATAAAGCACACTCCGGGGCCGTGCCATCGCCCAGAGTGTCCATTAGCTCCCTCCTGACTGGCTGTCTGGGCAAGCAGATACCAGGTGCACAGTCTAAAAGCACAGAGGAGAAATTATATTTTTAAACGTGCTCTTGGCTTTCAGTTTGTGTGAGAATCCTCAATGCTTTAGGTTAAACCCTAAGGAGTGGCACTTTGCTGAGCTTCATAAATGTTCACTAGGAGAGAAAGGAAATAAAATTTTGCATGTGATTTGGGGGAGGGCCGAACAAAATAAAGACTGGCCGGGCCCCACCACAGCTATGGCCCTGCCTAAAACTGTACAAGTTTACACCAATTGGAGCAGATATGCTCCTGCTATGTCTTTGTCGATTCTTAGACATAATGAGCTAACAGGGAAGCTGTTTTAAGCATATGTGCTGCACACTGGCTATTATTAGTTCCTTAGCTTTATGATGGGTTCACAGAAACTAGGGATGTTTGCCATCAAACATCTTGTATTAATAAGCCTTCACTGATGCCAGTGATGGATTTATTCATTCATGCACTCAGAGGGCACCGTAGAGGTGCCCCCTGAAACTCTACCAACTACTAGTGTGTTGACTGTCTAGTTTGAGCCATCCTGCCACCACCAGACAAGAGTCTGACCTCCTAGGGTGAGGGCCTGTGCGCAAAGCCTGCGCTGGGAGAGGTGTTATACACCCCACCCAATAGGATGAACTGCAAATCTGCATTTCAAGGCAGAGGGCTACAGAGAGGCCCGCCGCCCTCGGTATGCAGATCTGGCTTCCCTCACAAGGGAGATGCTAACCCCCCTACCCCAGGGCCCATTTGGCACCTGGACAGGAGGAAAATTTAGTATTCAGGTAGGTGTGTCCACCCCTCAGGTCAATCGCACCCTTAAGGTGCGCTGCCTGAAGTGGAGACAATTTTTTAAAATCTACCATCTTGGTGTTGCAGATGTAAGAACTCTGAGACACGGTTATGCCCACTTCCAATAAGAAGTGGTCATAGTGGGGGAGTAGTGACCCTTGGGGTAAGTAGTCCACTGGGTACTATCCTACACTCCCCAAAATGCCCCTAAATGCAGCATTTAGGGGAGCCCCTGGCACCAGGAAATCAGATTCTGTTGACCTACGAAGGACACTGAAGCGCCCTGAAAGCAAAGGAAGCAAAGGAAGAAGCACCTCATGTGAACCCTGCCCTGCCTGTCTGCTGCTCCAGCCGAATCGCACCAAAGTCACCTTGTTCTGCAGCTGCTGTGTCCCCTGAGCCTGGGAGGACTGCCTGCCTTCTAATAAGACCCAGAAACTCCAGTGGAGCAGCAGAGATGCTTCACTGCATCTGCAGACATACCAAGACAACTTGTGGGGACTCCAGACCACCAAAATGCTGGTGCCTGGAAGCACCACTGCACCCGTGCCACACAGCTCAAATCAAAGTGGACAAACGGTGCCAGTGCGGTTCCTCAGCCATCCAAAGACAAAGTCCACCCTGGACTTGACCACCGAGGACCCTTCCAAGTGTAGCATCAGCACGCAGGCCCACCTCAACTGCAAGTACCCTGGTGGAGAAAACCTGATGCCTCAGGACACTTCTGCACCAGTCATCCCTGACCCATGGAGAAGCAGATTGATGGTGTCCCTACATCCTTGGACATCCAAAAATTGGAAACCCCTTATTGGTTCCCCCCAACTGGATCCCCAGACCTCACCAGCAGCATCTTTCCGACCGGACCGATCCCCGCAGACTAACATTGGGCACCCAAAGCCATACTACAACTCTGCACCCTGCCACCTATTGGTGTGGTCCTGACCCTTGCCCATTACTTACCTAAAGTCCAGGAGATTGGCCTCGTAAGTAGCTGTACTGTACCCAATTTGCTGTCTTTGATTTCCTCCATAGGACTGCATTGCAGCTTTCAGAAATTGTACGGTCGACTTTTCAAAACTGTAAAGATTTTTTTACAAAATGTACTTACCTGAACAAACTGTTTCTGGTGCTACAATATATATGCATACACTTGCTATTTTTGTAAATTGGCGTGATCTCCTTCTTGAGTCGTGTGTCTCATTTACTTGACTGTATTTGAAGGTGTCTCACACTCATCTGTCTTAAGCCTAAGGCCGTTTACCCACACTACCTCCTAATAGAGCATTTTGCGATTGCACAGAAGCCCTGTTCACTGGCAAGAGAATCCCTGGATTCTGATTCTTTAAACGATATATCTCATTTTGATATACCATATGAAGAGCCAGGTTCCTACAACAACCAACAGTGCCTCCAAAACATTTAGGGGCACTAGGGTGAAGGCAGGATAGTGCTTAATTAGGGGGTGGAAATTTGTCCTGCCTGAGGTGAAACAGCTTTTATCATACAGGACCTTTATCATGCAGGACCTTTACAATGCAGGACCTTTATACAGAAGGTGAGTATTTGTACCTTTACCACGCAGTACTTTACCACACGGGTACGTATTTTTTTTAATAGTATGCTTTTTATGTCATTTAAAAAAAGCAATTTTAGGCTTTAGGATAGGTAGAGGTAAAAGTGATTGTAGGGTTTTGGGTTGAGTGGAAGTAAAAGGAGGCAATGATGAATTTAGTGTTCTGGGTGGGTAAAGGGAGATGAGGGTGACTTTCGGGTTCAGGCATGGGAAGAGATAATGGGAGGCAAGGGTGATTTTAGGGTTGGGGTGGGTAGGAATAAAGGGAGGTAACAGTGATTTTAGGGTTCGGGGTGGGTAGAGGTAAAGGGAGGGAAGTGTGAATTAGAGGTTTAGGGGGAGGTAATGGGAGTGAAGGGTGAAACAATTCTTTTGAAACAGAGTGATTGATGATGAATAAAATATCCTCTAAATTATAAACGAGGTAACTAACAAATAAGTGAAAGTGACACAGCAGCAAATGTTAATTCAGAAAACCACATACTGTATGGCAACACAATTAAACGAAAGGGGTGTGGTTACAGCTTCATCATCAACAAAAGCGTCTGCTGGCCAAAATATATGTTTAGGAAATTGGTCACATGCAACAAAGTTTTGTTAATGCTGGTTGTTTGTGTTCTTGGAAATATTCAATATTTTGATGCTTTTACGTTGTCTTGCAAGCAAAGGCAAAAAAAAAATAATCAACCAAACAGAGCACAAGAAGTGGGTAAAAAACTAACACACAGTGACAAAGAGAAGCCCAACTGCAGCTGACTTGTGCTGAATGTGCTCACCAATTTAAAGGAAGAAAATAAGAGTGATAATGAAGCCAACTAATGGTGAGTAATGAGCAGGTTTTAAAGACCATTTTTTCTTTTTTTAAGAAACATTGTCAGAAGCACAGCGCACGTGCGACCTTAGGCAAAACCTAAAAAAGGCTTTTTGCATGAAGTGGCTGACAGAAATTCTAGATTGCTTACTGAGTCACATGACAATGACACATTCATCCAAAAAAGTGAGCCTCAGGAGGTAATAACTAAGGTTAAGTGAGGGCACTCTACCACTGACGGAAACATTTCTCGTTTCCACAGTGATGGGGTAAGATGAGCCTTGGTTATTAGACCCTACCGATCCTCCAAGTTGGCTGATGAGTATGAAACACCAGATCTGCAGGACTGACCGGATCTTCCACATAGCTCGGTTTAACAACGGGTGACACTGATTTTTTGAATGGGGAGGGGTTTGAAAGCTGACTGAATTATTGAAGCGTAGCAAATATTTGTGAACTGTACAGAATGTGGAGTATGCAAAAATCGATGAGGAGTCACAACAGACTTTAAATCCATTAAGAGAAAAAAAGGAATGAATGTGACTTTTCACAGTGCATGCACAAACCATTTATGTATACAAGGGCATAATAAAATATCTGTTTGAAAATTGAGGCAGCCTTCCACGGGCTAAAACATGGGGCCTTCAGGGTTCAGCAAGTGTCACTGGAGAACGTTTAAAAATGCTTAACCACTCCATACGTGCAAATATATAGAGCAACATACGTATAGCCACACATTCACACTGACAGACCCGCACACTGCAGCTACACACAAAGACCAGAAAACAAATAGGAACAATGTAGACAGGCTAGCAGACACCCAGGCACATAGGTGAGGAGACGTATTATGTTACGCCGGTTGCCTTAACATCACTTGTTTATCTAAGCCTATCACAATGTGTTAATTAGGGAAGAAAGAAGTATTGAGGGAACAAGAAAGAAGCAATGAGGCAAACTCCAGCAGCTGTTGATTGTAAACCACAGATCCCTAAGTGGCAGGGAACACGAAGCTGAGGAAAGTCTGCAGAGGAAGAAAGGAGGGAGTATTGTGAATATACTTGGGAGCACTTGAATTATGCGATTCTGCTCCCACAGCGTTTTTTGCATAGTTATGGATTTGCCTCATTTGACACATAAACCATCATCTGCTAAAGAATCTGCAGATTTTAACAAAAAAAGTGTTTCTAGCTCAAACATTACTGAAGTCGAGGCTACTCATGTCTGTGCACACCAGAAGACCCTTCGCAAAGGTTAGCTATTCCTGTATTTGGGTACTAAACTGGTAAACCAGGTGAAATTCCTAGACAGTGTTACCAGATGTAACGATGACAAAATAATGATGGAATACTATAAAAAAAATGCGCTACATAATTTGCCTTACTTGTCGCATAATTTAGTAAACACTGCCATATAATTTGATCCTCCTCTCCCGCATAATTCCATTGGCCCTAAACAGTGAGAAGAATTAGGGCCTGATGGAAACTTAAGAATCAGGATGTACTGTTAGATGACAAGTGAAGGAGGGCAGCTATCCATGATGACAAATCAACACACTGATGGTAAGCATATAGGCACACCTACATTTCCACACATCACAGGCACTGTCAGAGAACATGTACATAGCGAGGCACACAAAGGGACAGGCCACGAACTTACAGAACGAGGGATGGAAGGATGTATAGGTGCAGTTGTAACGTCCATTTAATCTCTCGACTATTTCCTGACAAAATCAATTAAGAATTCAGATTTATGTTAATGCTCATTTAATCATGGCCTCTCCCTGAAGAAATAACTTCTACCTTGTGATGCCCGCAGTTGCGTAACAAAACCTGAATCACCCCGCAAGATATGCTACTCACATCTGTAGAGGTTAGGAGGGGGGAGGGGGCTCCAGTAAGGGTACGTCTGATCCCCCACACCCACTTGCACCGCACAGGCCTCTGCCCATATAGAGTGATCAGCAGTCTCCACAAGCTCACTCCATAATCTGCATTTTTGCTGTAATCATACACCTATAGGATTGGAACTTAGCACTTTCATTTCTGTAATATTGTATATAAAACACCTTCATTTCTCAGATCCCTCTAGTTACATGACGCCCTGTGTATCTCATGTCGGATTTACCATTTACAATCATTGTCACCGGTGTATTAGGTAACTGAAGCAAAAGAAGATTATTGCTCCTAGAAAGCAGCACCAACTACTTGACTGAAAACACCAAACTAAAGCCCTGCTTCCCCGTATACATGGAGCAAGGTAGTTAAGTGGATATTTATTATCATAATCTTGCTTTCATAGAAATTAAATGCACCCCAGAATATCACAAGAGGATGAAAAGATAAAGGAAAACGGAACATACCTCTTTTCAGTTCTCTTAGTGTGCTAAACATTTGGTGCTCAAGTCACCTTGTGCCTGCTTTAAAACGACTTAAATGTTTTAGCCATTAAACAGCAATAACGTTACATATGGAAAACGAACTAATATAAATACTTTCAAATATTTTACTGTGCTTCTAAACCAGTATCAATTAATTTGGTGGCCAATTGCTTACATGGAATAAATCAAATTAACGCGAGGAGGGATGCAAGTTTTAAAGAAGGCTCTGTGCGTCTGCGACACAAAGCTGAAAGAGCCCCAGTACAATGGCGAACATGAGTGTACGAGTTACAAAGCGTGCGCAAACATACGTCATAGCAAAGCGCCCATTTCTGTTTCAATCCACCATTCAAAGATGGAGGATGACCATCTTGGAGCAGTAAATATAACAAGCATTTGCAATGCAATGGATCTCGTGTTTGCTCGAGTTATAGCTATTAGGGTGGTAAATTCCTAACTGGACTTTAATTGCCACAAATTGAAAATGTAAAACAGTTGACAGAAGCATGTCAATTTAAAGTGCCACAGCCATGAGCGTAAGCAAGAGAGTTATTGACTCCCTGCGTGAATGTCTAGAAAGGATAGCAGCTGCGATGAAAGGCAAACCGAAACCGGAGGAGGGGCCATCACACACTGCAACAGGAGGAAGCGTGACGTAGCGTGATGGCCAACAAAAATGTTCACATTGTGAAACTGCCTGGGAGGGAACTCAGAAAAAAGGAGGGGCATTTCACGAAATGCACCAATAAAAATGAAGCATTTAAGACAAGCACATCAAAGAGTGAATAGCAAGAGTGGGTGTGGTTAAAAGACTACAGAGAGAGTACAATAGGTCAGAGCGCTTGCATGCTCAACCCTAAAAAGAGCATTAAAACACATTCTCTTTTAGTGACGAGTGGCCCAGGAGCAAAATAGAGCTGCTGAGTTCTCTGAACAGAGATTTTGTTTCTTGGCGTCACAAGGTTAGAAGAGTGCAGTGGGTGGAACATGCAGAGGGTGGAAGAGTGAAGTAAATGCAGCAGGCGGGACAGTACAGGAGCTAAGAGAGCAACTAAAATAATAACATTAAACAAAAAAGTCAGAAAGGTCCGAAAGGGACAGGGAAACAATGGACAGGCTGGCAGAAGCAACATGTAAAACATCAGAAGACAGGAATGTGGAGGGAGGGAGAACAGTACACAGATGCGAGCAGTTAAAAACATGCACTCTGATTGGGTGCAAGAAACAAAGAAAACAGTAGTTTCCTGATGGGAAGTTGTGAAAGGATACAAATCAAGTGTCTACAACTGGTCCACCTGGAGCTACCAGTAGCTCACACATACCTTAACGTAGCTCACAGCCTTGACTTCATTTTTGAATAAACGCAGGGTCACAATTTCCTTTTGAAGTTGAGAAGGCTGTGTTTATTTTACATTATTATCACTAGTCTAGGAACAGCAGGGCCTGATATTGAATGTGCTAGAGTCAGATTTATGGCCCATTCTGGGGTACCGATGTGAAGAACGGAAACACTGAGGTATTTGAGTCTTAAAATAAAGTCTTTGTCAAAGTCAATAAAGCTGGGTTTTGGGAGGGGGGGTCCCGTAACACTGAAAATTATTGTGAGCTACTAGAGCCCATGCCACACACAAAATGATCGGAAGTAGCTCTCACTACAAAAAAGGTTGGAGAGCCCTGAATTACAAGTCATCCACTCAAAACGATGAACAATGCAAACCAGGAACCATCTTTGCATGGCCCCTATCTTGATTAGTTTCTGATGCAGATTCTAGGCCGAGCCAAGCAAGTGAGATATTGTTTTCATTGGGAGAAGTGTGGGAACGATGGCTGGCAGAAATGTCGTAGATCCCCACAGCTTTTAAAACATTCTCGAACACAAATCTTAGGAAAACTGGGATTTTTAACCAACGTTCGGAGTTTGCAGGGCTTGATGGGTAAGAAAAGGTTGATGTACCACACAAGTCACACCATCCAAGACTCCCATGAGTGTCTAGTTGTCAGAAATGTCTTGTTTTTTTAGGTTTCCCTGAGTGGCAGCAGAGCCTGGGCCGAAATTTCACAGCTACCCCCTGGACCGAATTGGGTCTTTTTGCCCCTCTCAGAAATGTTGATGTCTCTGCGTTGCTTTCTGGGGCCTTTTACGAGACCGAGTCACACAAGAGGGGGTACTGATGTTATCGGGAGATGTGAGGAAACACTGAATAGTAATGCATTAGTTATTAGCGATTCAATTTCTCCTTATTTTGGCTACAAGAAATAACACATTTTGCAAAATGCCCTATAGATCACAAAGCAGTATGGCTAACCCCAAATTCAGTGGTGTACAAATAACCATTGTTCCTAGATTCAGTATGTTACCAAAATACATAGGTCTTCTTAATACCCAATTTTACTTCATTTGATTTTATCACGTTAATTGGTGCATGATCAGTCCACAATAAAAAAATCATAAGCTGCAACTCAGTTGTTGGCTCTGGGTATTGTGTATTTTTTGAAAACCTACCACCCCTATACTTTCAAGAAGAGAAGGGTTTGATGGATATCAGGGTACATTGCTTTTGAAATCACCCATCGTGACAAAAAGTTACAGATGAAAATGTAGTCACCAATTGTTTGTTTTTTTAAACTTATATTAATTATTTTTTAACCAATAATTAGTTTCTTTGAAAAGATGTTGAGGGATCTACACAAATGACCCCTTACTGATTTCAGAATTTTGGCTACTTTTCGTAAATGCCTGCCTTTCTGGGAATATTACTTTTATCTACAGGACGGGACTGCTTTTAAAGTGCTTCCTGATGTCTGACAGAACCTTGTTGTCTACTAAGTTGCCAACTGTTCACTGTGGTACATGGTCTTACTAGACTGTTCTAGTGGTTGACATTTCTATCCTATTAGGACTCCTACAAGAGTCCTATTAGATGGCCTCATAAAAATTCTGAAATACACTTTTCCTACCTAGGAAATTCTTATTCTCTGTAATCTACCAAAGGATTTCATTGAGATTCGTATCACAAACATTACATTACAAGTTGACAAACATTCTTGAATCTCTGTGATCATTATTTATTTCATTTACATTTTGCGTTTTTTGTAAAGCACAGGTCCAATGGGCATCAAAGCACTTTACATGTAGATAGGAAGTAAAACAGGAGTACAAATTTAAAATGAAGGCAAAAAGAATTACCATGATGAAAAATAAAATAAATAACAAGTAGCCAGTGCCATCAAATCACGAGATGAGGAAAAATAGGAGTTTCAGATTTTGTAAGCACAGAAGAAGGACTGAGTATATTACAGATGAAGAATTCACACAGCCAAACTAAACAGTTTCAAACAGAGACCCAACCTTCATTTCAAGAGGACGATACTGGAAGTTCTGTATACAATTTTGCGAGCCAGTAGAAGGCAGCATCAGTGCCTCTGGAAGGAAGTAAGGGCTGTAGACGGCCACTGAACATCTGTCCAGCTGTCTTCAATGAGAAATGTTGAAACCGCTAGACCACTCTACCTCGGCCCACCCCTCTTCCGTGAAAATAGTTTAATCTTTTTCATGATTTTTTGTGACAATGAAAGTTTTCTACCCTTTTAACAACGATTTGTCTTTGCTATGTCCATCCAGCCAGTGGACTTTTTATTAGCGTTTTGTGCATCAAGATTCATACCCAAGTGCCAGTACATAGGATACAAAGTTAAGGGAACAGAGAAGGTGTACAATTCAATGGGAAAACAGAAAGTAATCCAAACTGTGGTACCTTCTGAGGAAGGTAGAGGAAGTACCTTCATGGTGAATAAAAAAGGACACAAACTACCACACATTTCCTCGAGGGGATGTAAAGTTATTCAAAAGGAGGTAATCAAGCACCATGTACAAATGAAAGATCAAAGTCTGCAAAACATCAAGAAAAAACACTGTGAAGCTAGTTTATCCCTTTATAGTGCATCAAGAGGCCATGAGTATGAAAGGAAGGTGGATACCGCAGCTGGGTCCTCTAGCTAAATGTTACAGTTCAGGATTTCAGGTTTCCCGAAAACTGTCTTTTCGTTACAAAGTATTAGATTAAGACTAGAGGTTAAATCAAATATTTATTCCACCTATGAACAAAAGAGGTGAATTTAGCACTCCAAAGTAGTTCATACACGTGTTTACTTATGAAACAGGATTAGTCCTTACTAAAGAAGGAACGTGGGACTCTCGTGACCACAACTTTAGCACTTGAAAACTTGTGGATTAAACACAAAACATCTAAGATTGGCCACTGAGCTAATCTTACACCCAGGCTGTGGAAAATACTACGACATGAGTGTATACTAATTCCAGAGGACAAATATTCAAGATTCAGGGACTGATTTAGAAAGAAGTCCAAGTTAAAACATCCCACACAAACATTGGCTAATCTCATTTGGTGGTCATGGAGAGAAGTATAGCAGCACGTTCAAATGTTCAGATAAAGGGAGTTAGGAGATTGGTAGTATGTTCTCAGGTGGATATCTGGTAAGGATGGTCTAATTTTTGCCATAGGTCTGAGAAACCTAGTTCTTCCTCATCAAATTTAACAGGTTTCATAGGCTGATAATGAATTTGTTCTAATGTTCTGGCTGATTTTCCAGTCTGATACGGACAACAATATCAGACGTTTTGCTGCATGATCGCCTCCACAATGTGTTGTACAAATGATGATTTTTTTTTTTTTTTTAAAGTGAGGATCCTTGAGAGTCACCACAGGTCATGTTTTGTTTTTGATGAAGCTGTGGTGCTAATTCTGATCTGTTTTCTCCAAACCAAAAGCAACTATCTGACACACTGTAATTGCCAAGCTTAATATCCAGGCCTGTCTTTCCAGGGGATCTTGAAGGATTACAAGGTCCACCTTGTCGTAAACTACTAACAGCTCAAGAAAGATTACACGTTTGGGTTATCCAACACCAGTAGTAGGTCCTCCACATTGTCAACTACAGTAGATAAGCTGCCCTTGAGTTTCCCAAAATCACTATAAACGCCAGGGAGGAGGTAATTTGCTGAACTATTGTCTTAGAGCTGGTCCTCCAAGACAATGTGTACAAAGATAATCTACCAGTGCACTGACTTGGGTTAGTGGCAACATGCTCTGGGTTTTATTGAGCAAACCAAGGGTCCATAGCAACACAGTACTCAGGTTTCCACAACAAATGGTCCTCCATTGACAAACAGGGCTACAGGTGCCACAAAAACTCCATGATAACAAGAGCCATCATATGTTGTTTGCTTTGCAAAGTTTGATAGTGTGAGAGATGACTGGCAGAGAGTGATAACAAGAATGCATATGTATGGTATGTGGCTGAGTATTACAGGGGGTGTTTGCCTTCTGGGGTCGTCATTTGATAGGCTCCAGTACTGCACTGCCAAATGTGGGACAAGATGGCACATTTGAAACTAATTTGGATCAAGAGAAAACAAGCAACTGCTTTTTATTTGTGAAAGACGGCAGATCGCATTTTCAACTGAGAGACACTGTAACAAGTAGTATTATTTTGCTGACAGTGAAACTTTCCATCAGTCTTCTCAATTAGCCTCCATTTGGGAAGCATATCGAAGCCCTAAGACATTCTCTTTTAAATACCTAGTACGTTCTTGAATTGTGTTAGTTAAGCCAACAGCTTACACTTTATACCTTTGCATTTCTTTTATTCCTTTCTCCATTTCCTGCCAGCCCCATCAATCCAGACGCCCACCCACTCCTATGAGTTTCATAGAGGTGTTTGCACTAAATAAATGTTTGTTTAAAAATGCCAACATTTTTTGTTTCATCTACATATTTTTTGCTGTTAAAAATACATTTCCGTATACATTTTCCATTAACAAGTGGAAAAGGGTCTGTAATTCAATCCTGCTGCCATGAAAGGTGATATGTTCTCCAATGGAGTTCAAACCTTGGGCCCAAGTCTTGCTTCTAAGTGACTTTATGGTAACTCGTCTATCACAGAGCGCAGCAGAACAACTTCGTTTACTATTTCCAGCAGACACCCCAAGTACAATACCCTTGTAAAGCCCTCAGTGCCCTGCCAAGTCTGTTAATGAAGTGATCTACTTTTTAGGAAGATGGGCTGAAGCGAAATGTTCTCACTCACGCTGAGAAGAACCAGCGGATGAAATGGGCAGACTCACTGCTCTATGCTGTAAACTGTGGTGGCGGAAGCGAAATGAATGACAGTTGAACAGAACAACCGATGAAGACGGCTGACCAAAAGCCCATATTACAACATTTTTGGGAAAATAGGAGTTTGGAGGGTTTAGGCCCGATCTAAGCAAAAATAATAATAATAATAATAAATATAATGTATATATATATATATTTATGCAGAGTAAAAAGAGGTGGCCCCATGCTTAACATGTAAAAGTTTACTACAATTGCATTTTAATTCAACAGTGTGCGTGCTTCCTAACAGGCAGCTATGCGTGGACCAGGTAAAGAAATCTTTTTTTTCAGTTTCTACGGGCTGACAAAAATATACTATTGCTGTAATAATGCCTTTGAATTACTGTAGACTGAAGACCTACTTTAAACTTACAATGAAACTAAACAAATAAAAAGACAAAGAATGGAAAGAAAAAAAACATTAAACAAGTAAAATATTGGCCCACAATCCCTGGCAATTAAGTGTGACTAGGCCAACTGATCAACACTCTGCATGTATAAATGTTTTTTTCATTAATGATGTTTTTATTTTATTACTACAGACTGGCAAATCAGTTAAATCCGCCCTGGGAAAGCCCTTTAAAGAAAAGTATGAGAAGGTAGAGCAAGGGTGAGAGACTGTTGGTAGGTAGAGGAATGGTATGCAAGGGGAGGAGCAACAGCATGGAATTGCACAGGGACAGGGAGTCTCAACCAGAAGGAACACAGAGAAGAGCCGAGCAGAGCAGTAAACCAGCTGAGAAAGTGGACAAAAAGCGGGATGCAGGTGCATGAAGGGCAGTGGGGTGGTGAAACATGCACGGGGACAGTGAGCGTTTAGTGAACTGGTTAAGTGAAGCTGGTCAGATGTCATCGAGGTGAATATCAGGAAGGGGATGAGGTCATTCAGGAGCAGCATGGAATTGTAGAAGAAATTATCATTAGGGGTGATGGACAGAATTGCTCTCACAAAGATACCGGTCCTCTCTAGGATACTTTATTGCTATAATAACCTTCCCAGTAAAACTCCCAAGCGTAACTCCTTTGTGACCTCACTAATTTAGAATGATGGAAGGACAGTGCTATGCTATGCTAGGCACCTGCAGGCGCATAGCTACCCAACGGGCTTCCCAGCGCTAAAGTCATGTCCTAGGGCATTGGAAGTTACTCGAAGCGATGGGTTTTAAGAAGCTTTCTGAATTTAGTTTCTTCATTCGTGATTCTTAAGGGTGTGGGAGAGAGTTCCAAAGTTTGGCATCCAAATAGGCAAAAGAATGTTCCCGACTTCTTGATTTCTAAATCCTAGGTACCTAGAATAGCATCTGGTCTGCAGAACGAAGTGGCCTTTTAGGAGTTTAAGGGGTTAGTAACCTATGGATTATGAGGGAGCTTTTATAATACATAATTGTGTGGGCTAGACAAAGGAACATAAATGTAATACTTTTGGTTACTGGTAACCAGTGTAAAGTTACCAGAGAAGAGGAAATGGAATTATGGCTTTGAATCTTAAACAAAGTGCGCACTGCAGTGTTCAGGACTATCTGGAGATGATTGATCACATATTGAGCGCTTCATAAATAAACTGAGTTTATTTAGTCAGGACCAAATGAGACCTTGAGCCCAGTTCTCCAAGAGACAGGGGGAAGTCAATTCAAAATCTTCCCAGAGAAGTCCAAAACATGAGGCAGCAAGTTTTCTTGCTTGCATTGCCACAGCAAGCTCAGTCGTGGCTGGAGTCTTTAAAAAGTGGCAGGGGGTGGGGAGATAAAATGAAAAGAAAATATAAATTTAAAAAAAAGAAGAAAAAGAAGAAAAAAAAAAAAAGAAAAAAAAATACTTACCTGGACGTTGCCGCTGCTCTCCGCTGCACTGCAGGATCCCAGCCTGCTCTGCGGCCAATCATGAGGCTGCTCAAAGCAGCATTACGATTGGCTGGGGCGCCCTGATTGGGTGCTCCAACTCAGACTAGGAGCTTGCACTGGCACTTTTCAACTCCGTAACACAGTGCCGAGTTGGAGAGAGCCTTTGTGTGCATGTGTGCTTGGCCGGCCCGAGACGGCCGGCCAAACATACATGCACAGTGAGAGTAGTGCCCGGTGCACTGCCCTCACGCTTGTCACCCCGATGGCCCCACCCCCTTTAAAAATAAAACAATAATAAACATGGTTCATTATCGTTTTATTTGCAAAGGTTTTGCTGCTGGTGGGGGGGGTGACGCTCCTCTGCCCTAACAGAGGATCCGCCCCTGAGTAAGATGACAGTTGATTAAAAAACTCCAGAATTTTTACTTTAGTTTTGGAAGGGGGGAGTTCACCAAGGTAATTAGGCCACTGGAGTTCCTACCAAAGAATAGGAGTGTTTCCAAGTGCCAGAACCTCTGTTTTGTCACCATTAAGTTTCAAGTTACTGCTGGACGTCCAGTCAGTAACATCTCTGAGACAGCCATTTAATTTAGAAGACAGTCGTCCATTATCTGATGCTAAAGAGATGATAATTTGACTATTATCAGCATATAACACTGTAAAAAATCCACACACCTTTATGATGTCTGAGAAGGGGTGGGGCTTAACAAGGACCCCTGAGGTACTCTGTGGTTCAGGGATAGAGTGTCTGAGCAAAAGGATTCCTCGCACACTTGGAAACTCCTATTTTGTAGAAATGAGGTTATCCATTTAGGGGCCCCCTCCCTTGGCCTCTTCATAACATACAGCAAACGTGTGGGCACAATACATGATCTATGGCTGCCCGTTGGCAATCATTGCACCCTCCACTAACTCTACGCTGACCATAGTGCTCACAATGGAAACATGACAGAAAGCTGTTACTCTCCTGTTTTGGGCTCTGCATGAGGATTTGATGGGGACCTTCAATCATTAAGGAATAAGTGGCCCCAGGATATAAGCCTAGACATCATTCACAAGGAAATCGCCCGGAAGACCTAATATCCCACAATGGACAGGTTTAGTGAAATATCAGGCACAGCTAGTATTAGTGACCAAGAGTGGAGAATACTGCAAAGACCTGGGAGAACACAAACACACACAAAGCTGGGAGGTTTACCTCACATCCTTCTGAAGCCCCATGGACACAGACACAGACATTAGTCCCTGAATTACCCCAGCCACAGACCAGAGAGCAGATCCGGCTCCCATTGTGTCCTCTTCTGCAACTTGAATCCCAGGTAGGTATATTGATGCCAACGTCATGACAGGGGGAAGGATCCGTTTTACCATTACAATTAACTCCACAATAGGACTGTTTAGCACACCATGAGATGGGGTCCAACTGGCCCTCTGTTGTGACTCACAGTCAAAATAGCCAACATCTGAAGTAGGGTGAACCATTTTTCCCCACTGTTTCTGTATTAGGCAGAAGAAATATCTGAATGGCACAAAAGATCAATGGATGAAGAGGGATGTTTGAAAGCCCCTATAAGTAAGTCTATTATATACGTGTTGCAAATTGGGTTCTGCTCTTTTGGCACACCAGTATTTTTTTGCTTTGGCTCACCCAGTTTTCCATTATTGTGGGAAGTCTCACTCCCAGCAATTGCATGGTATTTGCACTGCACATGTTTACCACCAATGTCCTTCTTTTAAGATAAGGCCACTGCGAAGCAGCTAGGTTAAGGGGCACTGGTGTGATTACATGTCAGCACATGTTAGATGCACACAGGCAATTCTGCCTTCGGCAGTTTTAAAATGCAAAATTTGACCTGACAAAAGACTCCTTTTAACAGGCCTACATCTTTTTAAAAAAAAATATTAAGTAATATGTCACCCCTATGTTAGCCTTATTAGTCATAAAGGCAGGATGCATATATTTAAAAGTAGGACGTAGAAATTAATGTGTGACACCTCCTTGTGGTGAAATAACCCAAAAAACAATTTTTATTGGAGCAAGGCCGGATCCTGCCATCGAGTATCATTGGTCTACCTTGTTACATTTGCAAAATCTGAATTGGTATCAGCTACAGAAATAGTTATTCCACTCATTTTAATTGTAATTTAAAATCCTCTTTAAGTGTAAGGTCGGATTTAACAATATTTTAGAAACGCCACTTTTAGCAAATTAGCATTTTTCTGCCTAAGGTTTCTGGGACTTTTCCTTAAGTGACCAGTTGCTTGTGCTGGTGATGGCTCTTCCACTGGGCAATGTGTATAGGAGCCATACAGTGAACAAGCATTTGCAATGCAACGGGTCTTGCGTTTGCTCACGTTAGAGCTATTAGAGTTGTAAACTCCTAACCGGATGTTTCTTGCCACATAAACTAATAATGAAAAGTAAGTCAGTTTCACATATGTGAGCCGATGGTGGTCATGAGCGTGAAGGAGACAGAGAAAAGGAAATAGAAGTTCAATCGCTGTGAAACTTATTGCCAAAAGAGCAATTATCCATGATACCGGCAAAAGTGCAATTAACCATGTAACCAGCAAAAATGCAATTATCCATGTAACAGGGTCGATGTTATGCAAAGCTCTCAACTTCTGCCCAGCAAGATCGCACTGCGCAGGAAATGAAAAAATGAATTAGTCCAGAAAACACAGAGCCTTGTATGTTTTCAGTAGTTACCAGTGCGCTTGAGGAGGGCTAAGCACCGGAAAAGGCATGACGTATGCATCTCTTTCACAAATGGAATCAATCGATTTTTAAAAGGCAAACCCACGAACTAATGAAAGTGACGGGAGTGACATGGGCATGATTAGAAGCCCACAGAGAGATTTAAACATGGTCCAGAGCACTTGCGTGCACTCAACCCTAAAAAAGGGCCTGGGTTTAGAGGGAGTAGGTCTTTCTGACAGGCTGACTGGAAGGGGATGGGGGCGTTGTCTTCTACTCTGATTACACTTCAAATGAGCTTGCCTAGAGCACACACAAAGGAGCCTGACACCAACCCTGTCCTTGCCTTTGTTTCACTAGCCAGACAGGAACCAAATCCATGGGAAAGAGAAGAACTGACCAGAACCAGTTTTAGGTGTAGAAAGGAGAGTGTCCCCCACCCCTAGGCTGACACTAGGCATACACACGTCATCCCCAGAACACAAAGGAGAGCAAGACCCTGGATCTGGACTGTGAAAACAGCAACACCCTGGACAGCTGAAATGACAAGCCCTATGATGCCCTGATGGACTGCGGACTCTGTCTACAGGTGACCCCAGAACTAGTGGGTCTCTCCAGGGCCAGTGATGCTGCCCCCGCCTTACATCCCTGATGACCAGTTGGGGTAAGACTTGGATGTCTGTGCCCCAGCAGGAGAAGGGCAGCATCAGGAGCTAGGCACAGGAGAAAGAAAGTGAAACCAACTCCCTGAAAAGTGTGACAAATGTGAAGGGGCTACAAGGAGGGAAGTAGTGCCATCTCTCCCCCCCCCCCCCCACAAACAAGTATCTTAACAGTGGACCCAAGTTTCTAGGGCCAGGAGTTGCAGATCCAAGAGAGTTTCAGCCTTATTGTAAGCATTCCTTCAGCTAAAGCTTTTGCTCTACAGCTTGGTAGTGGTGGCTTCTATGGCTGCATTGTAAGTAACCTGAATGTGCGAAAGACTCAGACACATTATGCTGATTTTCAATGATTTTCAATGCTTTATTGGAAGTACATGGAGGACAGTGTTTTTTGATAAACATTACAATGCTTTATTGACATGAATAATAATACAAATAATGATTGCAGTGCATTTAAATAGGGTTCCAGTGTTATGATAATTATTTTTAACGTGGTTACTGGAAATTTTAAAGTAGTGACCCCTTGACAAAGCCAATAGTTTTGCCTTATATTTTCATATGGTAAGCCTGTTACATAGCCCTGCCTTATATTTTGATGTGGTGACCCCCCTGACAAAGCCAATAGGCTTGACATATATTGATGTGGTGACACCCTGCCAAAGCCAATAGGCCTGTTTTATGTAAACCAACATGCCCTAACATTGTGATATTCTACCTTGTGTGTGAGTGTGGGGGGGGGGGGGGGAGGTGGAAGAGGAGGAATTCTTGTGGTCATGGCCAATTAGTGGTCAAATATTTCAGAAGGTCAATGGTATTTCAATCTGTTGGATGTATATATTTATAAATTAATGCATTGTAGAACAACTGACTGAACAAGATGTAGCAAGGTAAACAAACCACCAGGGACAAGGCTATGGGGAGCCGCGGTGCATTTGCCACATTAAAAAAAAAAAAAAAAAACTGGCAAAGTAAACAAAACAAATTGTAAAAACCCAAATAATGATTTCAAGAAATGTAAGTGAAAGAAGCAGTAGCACTGAAGTGTACTATTTTTGGTAGGGGGTGCACATGTTCACAGGCAGAATGGCATCACTCACATTAAGGTAAGCCAGTGGCTGAACTAGGGAAACCCAGTGCCGTATGCTGTGGTGGTGCAAAAGCACAGTGAATGACAACTGAACAGACCAATGGATGACGTAGAGTGACAAAAATACCCTATATGGCTGCAGTATATATTGTATTTTTTTCTTGAAACCCATATGGGGAGGCAGCTCAGGGGTGTAGAATTCCTATAGCCCGACGCCCAGAGCATATTGTTTGGGGTTATGGACAACAAGTTTTCAGGTTTAGTCTGTCCTTGGGACAAGTAAGTCCAACCCCCTGCAGCACAAATCCTATTGCTGCCAATTTACAGTACCACATTACAAAGGAGGGATAGGAATTGTTCGCAATTGAGGTGTATAAATATTTGTGTATGTAATGTTAATGCTGTTTGAACTTGAATTTATGGTTCATTAATACAAAGCTTTTATTATTAGGGTGAGCATTCTAAACATATGTTGTAAACTCGGACTGCACTATTGACAATGTTTCCAGTAAAAAAAACAATTAGTACACTCGTTTGCAAAGTTTAAAAACATGAGCATCGTATAATGCGCCCAGAATGCTCTGATTAAATGCAAATATTTTTAGAAGCTTGACAGCAAGATTGATGATTTTTTGCTTTCAAAATATAATGTTCACAAAAATGCAACTAGGACAAAAAACGTTGTGCTAAACTACTGTGAAATTTTAGGTACCATTTCTCTGAAGCATTATTTAGTAGAATGTCTTGATGCATACTAGTATTTCTAAAAAATATTCATAATGAAAAATCAGTGTTAACAGTTTCAACAAGATTATAGAAAACATGAATATACACAAGCACTGGCAAAGCCAATACGTCAGACAATGGTGGTCGGTCTTTCGGTTTTGTTAATGCGTGTCTTGTTTTGACATGGCTTTTGTAAAACTTTATTGTTGTGGGAGCTGCTGGGCCCTGACCATTGTAACAAATACTAGCAAAAAAGCAAAAATAGGTTTTGGTCCCAAAAAAGCATACATTGCCAGAGTAGTTTTTGGCAGTGAACAAAACAACACTCTGTGTGCCAATATGCTCCTTGTGAAAGAGCAGATTGGATTATTGTAGTGCAATGTAACATGGATTTGTAAAGCACAGAACTTGTCGCCCTTGAGGGTATCTAAGCGCTGAGTAGGAGCAGGTTCTGCAAGCAGGATCAGTCACAGTGAAGCCAGCTGATAGATGGATAAAGAGAAAGACAGAATTGTAATAAAACAAAAAGGGCGTGATTAAGGACAGAACTAATTAGGGGGCCAATTCTTAAAGAAAGTCATATACCATGGGTGCACTTTCATGATTTGTGTCTTTGCATTAGAGCAGATTTGCGTATTTCATTAGATCACAAGAATTTACAGTAGTAGATCAGGAAATCATACTCCTAGAAAATATTTGTGATCTGTATTTTAGCACAAGCAAATATGCAGGTGTAGATGTGGTCATGCGTAAATTTGTTGATCGCTTGCAAGTTCACCTTCCCTTTAACCACATTTTTCCCCAACTCTGGAAGAAGTTTTACTACTGACCCTTGTCAGGAGTAAATTACCAACCTTTCTCAGTATGGGAAATGATAAGAGAAGAGCTGGGAAAAACCCTTAGAACATGCAAATTATTAGGTTTGCACAGACCCAAAAGGGCTTTCTAACCCTAGAACTATTGCTTAGCGCTACGTCCAGACCCAGTATGTAGATCTGCGGAAAGGTGGCTAAATAAGAACGCTGCTAGTATTCAAGCCATACTATAGTATTAGCCTTGGTATAATCAGAGAAGCTATCAACAGAGCTCTTATATAATGAAATGGCTGCCATAATTTGTTACATCACTACACGGCACCAAAGGGACCAGTAGATTATTTTTACAGGAAAAGTAGATTTGTGAAGCAACCTGTCCCATGGACAAGCAGATATTTTATTAAATTCCACACCCCTTCCAATAAAGCGGTTTTAAAGACCAAAGCCAGGCACTCAATTTATCACTCTCCTCCCAAAGAAAAATACTGCAAGAGAGCGACTGTCATCCCAAAAAATTAAACCGTTATTCATAGCAAGGCACAATAAAATTATTAAAAATAATTAATACAGTGTTTATTTTTCCCATCTGGTTCTTTGAATGCAAAAATGCATTTAACTTAGTTGAAAGCAATAATGCAAAAATAAGACATCACAGACCAAATTTGGTTTTAACATATTACAACCAAAGAGCAAAATGTTTTTCATTTGTTCAATAGGAGAAACACGAAAACAAGTCAACACTAAATCTACGCATTGTGCACAAAAAAAACTAAACCTGGCACGCTTTATGATTGCAGACGTAAGGGGGCTTGCTAGCTTGTGCCAAGGCACCTTGTTTTTAATACTTGTCTTTTCTTTAGCAAATCATATTGTATTCTTTATTAACTTCAAATACACACATTAAATTGATAAAAATGATTTGTAAGGGACAAGTATAGGACGTGGCACATGGTGTTTGGTGTACATTGAGCAAACTAGCAAACCTTAGTCATGCACTAGTATCAGATAAATTAAAGTTGTGAACTACAGTGGTATGTGTGCATGATTACACAACAGAGGCCAAGGATGAAAGGGGCACGCAAGAGCAGCTTATAGCTACCTGCAGCTGAGCACTAAAAAGAGGATAACAACTGAATTAACATGAAGATTGAAAGATTTCATCACCATGTAGAAGTGACCACTCCAAGGAGAAAACAATAACTGTGTAGGTAATGTAAACAATGGGGGAGGGGAGCACACAGCTTGCCTGCACCAGTTCTCCCAATCCATACTGGTAGAAGCAGTACTCAGCACTCATATGTAATTAAGTGCTTCCCACCCAGTGTTGGTAGAGCAAGTGCTAGACATCTTAGGACACGTTTCGTGCTAACTGGCACTCCTCAACAAGGAGCATCCAACTTTCAGGTAGGTTCTGTCCCAACCCAAGCACACATGTGCATTATCATGACTCTCAATCCAACATCCTTCCTGAAATTGAACAGTGAGGGAGGGGAGCACATGCCTGCCTGCAACAATTCTCACAATGCATCTAGTAGATGTGGTCCTCGATAAGGCTCATATTCAATCACGTTTTTGTCACTCAGAGCGAATTAGACCTGGTAATCCAGCATTGTGGCCCCTCCTCCTGTTAAATGATGGGCTCCTCCTGGAGTCCTTTGACTATGGGATGTTAGCTTTGGAGTGGTGCCTAACTTAAGAAACTATAAGCAGTGGTTGAAGCACTCAGAAACCTATTTGCTACTCGCTGTTAAAGACAGACAAGAATCCAGAAACACTTATCCAAAGATGCAAGTATTGGCTGCACCAACATTGTTAACAAACACTCTTCTACCAAAGAGCAATCGAAAGTCACTGAAAACACTGAACTGGATCTACTGTAATACATCTGGGAAAACTGGCGGCTGTTTGCCAGCAGTGTGCTCCCTCACTATTGAATGATTGTAGAAGTGTTGTCTCACTCCTTCCTCTACCTCAAAATTCATTTCTGCAGCAAAAGTGCTATTTAAGTGGACACACAGCTTGCATTAATTCGTCCACCCTATGTCAATTTGTCCCAGACCTTCCACATGTGTCTGCTTGTCTGCAAATGTCTTATGTGTGAAGATAGTTACTAATGTGTCTAATGTAGTGTTATTCAGACCAACCAACAGGAAACACCCAACATTTGGGCTGATAACCCTGTCGCACCCCTCATGAAGCTCGAAGTGGTAGTGACACGTCATACTACCCACACAGTATTTCAAGAATCAGCTGCTTTGCACAGAAAATGCTTCGGCGACATCTACCATGAGGGATTTCCTGGTCTTCAATTACAAAGCCCCAACTCTACAAGTGGGCACTTCTCTAACTGGAGGCATTTTTCAAGAAAACTCAGTAATATTCACCACGAAGAAACAGGAAAAACCTGAGGTCGAGATGTAGTCACTTCTGTTCTGTACAACTTTAGCCAACTGGGTACTGAGAAAATAGATCCATAATTAAACAGATGCCCTCTGTGTAACACCCAACTGGCAACAGAAAGGATTGTTTGTCCTCTAATTTAAGGGTTGAAGCTCCAGGAGACGAGGTTTTTATTCTAGTCATAATTTTTGTGGGATGTAGGACAGTGCGTCCAATATTAAGAAATTGCTAGTATAAGCAGTGTATCTTAGGCACTCACGTGATGAAGGCACGTTGCTTGGGAAATAACACTTTGTTTCAGCCAGCCTGATTACCTTATACTATGCACTTTACATAGCATGAGTTTGCAAAAAAACATCTGGGGCCGAATCACACATGCAGTGCATTTTCCTTGTTTGCACCGGGCATACATTTTAAAAGGTGTGCAACCAAGGAAAATGTGCTGTATTAGTATGAATGGCTGCCCCCAGGGCAGCAGCAAACTCATGCTGCTCAGTGGGCAGCTCATTCATGTGGAAAAAACAGAGCGGTTACTTTAAAGTCGCTCCAAGTTTCACTGTGCAGGCGGCAACCTGTCTGCACTTTTAAGGGGGATTAGAGATCACACTGCAGGTGGGTGCAGTAAGTGTCTGCATCCACCAGGAAAGAGATGTCGGGGTGGTCCATCCTGCCTCCATAGGGCTGCCATCAGGGGGTGCATTGACAGTGTGCCACCTTAAGGCACTGTCAGTGCGCTTCTTGACAGCTTCTTTGCCTCTGCAACCGCATCTATGATACAACGCAAAGCAAAGGGATTCCCTCATCTGCATGGGGCCACGGCCCCACTGAAGAGGGTACAGCCTCTGGTGATAGCGTTTGCACTATATGTGCACCAGTGCTATCTATATTGCAGAAAAGTTTGTTCAAGTGAAGTGCCCCAGGGGCGCACAAAGCGGGTGCACATGCACGTTGGGACCCTGAGGCACTTCTATAATACGGCCCATAGGCATCTTACTGCCAACTTGTATGTATGTACAGCCTCAACATTTTATAAAATCCAATGGCACAGGCATACCTCAAAACTGTTAACACTTCTATGTTTGCAAGGTGCTGCACCTGGACAGGTCTCTTGTCAATTTAATGAAACAATATGCCTTCCATCTTGCGTCCTGCTGCACACTCACTGGGAACTTCCATAAGGAAAAGCAGCCAGAGGTTCAGCCTTAGTGTCCGTGTAATTTATCCTTCAGGCGCTTCCGTGGGCTGGACGAACCTGTGAGAAGCTGGCCTCCCCTTGCATTCCTGGGCCACAGGCCACGTGCTGCATTTATATAAAGATGTTTGTTTCGCCCTGTTCCAGTGCTCGTATCTGGGGCTCCATTTTGTGAGGGAAGACCTCTAGGTTCGTGGACATATTTGAATTGGATTTGGGAGCTTATTATTGATGCAGCGGTGCGTTTTACAGGGTCAGCTTGAATAACTCTCTAGATAAGCTGCAGAAACACTAGGATCTTTCTATGTGTAAATAAGTCTGTGGACAACAACTTTGCTTTTAGAAGGGAAAGATGGTATCATCTTATTTACCTATCCATGGCTCAGTTCTGACAATTCCTGATGCCAATTTACTTATTCACCAGCACTGTCTGCCCTCACATGGATTACTCCCTCGCCATTGCTACATAGATTGTAAATAACACTCATAAGGGTTGCTGTCCCTAGTAAGGTTAGAGTGAGGATTCAGAAAGCTTAGGATGTCTTACCATGAGCTATGTAAATAATGGGTGTTAATATCACCCAGCCTAATAGTACTCGATTCACTAATCTGGAGTGGGTGGGAGGCTGAGTTGCCCTTGTCGTAACTCGCAGTCGCAATCTGCGGATTGCCTCAAGGTGAACATTAAACTCACTAAACTAACCTGCTTGTTAACTTTCCTAAGGGACTCCCTATGCATAGGCCCACTTTGAGTGACAACTGAACCCTTATCAACAAAAGGCGTGATTGTACTCACAATACACACTCAATTTTTTTTCAAATGTTGGGTTTGTTTATACAGAGGATGCCAGTGTAGATCCACAAGTACTGGATCAATACTGTATCTTAATGGTAATCACTAACTATCTGTATGTAACTGATCTTAATAAAGACCCAATGAACTATATGCAAATTCATCCCATGAAGCTGTCCTGAAAATCTGGCATTGATATGGCACGAATAGTCAAATGATGGTCCTGCTAGGATTTTAGCACCAACATGCGATTTAATGCTCGTTTAGGCACTAATCTCAAAATACACACAAAATTGGCAAAGCTTCAAAAGAAAAACATACAATTTCATACAGAAAAAAGTATAGACCAGGAAGATGGGAAGTGAGAAGAGGACACCAGGAGCGGCACCTCTGCTAGGGCAGAGGAACGTTGCCCCTTCACCAGCAGCAGCAGCCTCCAAACGTCTACAATAAAACGATAATAAACTACGTTTATTATCATTTTATTGTAGAAAGGGCGGAGCTACAGGCCGTGACGAGCACAGAGGGGGTGCTCAGCACTCCCCCTCAATGCACATGTATGTTTGGTTGGACGTCACGGGTCGTCAAAACATACATGCGCACTAAGCTCTGTCCAACCAGGTAACGAAGTGCCGGGTTGGAGAGAGCAGGATGACTCCCAGCCTGCCTAGGAGCGCCCCGGCTGGGCACTCTGGCCAATCCGAACATTGCTGTCATGCTGCCAGGGGCATGACAGCAGCGTTTAGACTGGCTGCAGGGCAGGCTGGGAGCCTATGCCTGCGGACAAGGAAAGAGGAGCTGAGAGGTGGCGGCAGCAGCAGATTCAGGTAAGTTTAGTTTTTTTTATTATCACATTTTCTTCCTACCCACCTCCCGTGCCACCCTGCCCCCGCCACGCGAGCCGCTCCTGGAGGACCCCCAGTTAATATAAACATTTGCAATAAAACAGAAATTACCCGTTTACTGCTTGAAGTACGTTTTTTGTTATCAGATCCAAATGGTAGCCTCAGTACTGATGGGGCACTTGCTCTGTATCCAGACACTTCGTACGAAAGCAATTTTGTTAGCAGCTGGTTTTGGTATCATTTACTTTGATAGGGATGGTAAACCTATAGTTTGTTTTTTAAGGGTTAGCAATCCAATTTCCTGGACACATTACAACAGTGCTTTCAACTCTTTCTTTTATCAATAGCACTAGAGGGCTTTCATATCTCTTTACTGCAGCTTCAGAATGGATGGCCCAAAGGAACTTTGCACCCTATTGCGGATGTCTCTACACTTTGCCTGTGGCTCTCAAAGAAGTTGCCTACACTCATAAGTGCTTACGTGTTTTTCACCTTTCAAGCACCCACAAGCAGGACCACTAGAATTATGCACTTCCACAATGCAGCATTTTCTATAAAATCAGGAATTTGACACACTGGTCATTATCTCCATTTTAATAATAATTTGTAGATTCAACAAAGAAAATTGTTTTTAGCTCAAAAGGATCAAAATCAAGAAAATGCACAGCACGGGGGATGAAACACAGTGCCAGAATCCTTGCAAGTCAATTAGTCAAATTTCAGCTGAAGCTTTCTGTAATCAAGCATTAAAGAGGCATGTTTGCCTAGAATGTGATATCATCTTCAACTGATGGATTGGAGAAGGGGCCTTTCTCTGGTACAGGAAACACAAATTTTACATGTCTAAGTGCAATTTAAACAGAGTGGAAAGGAATTACCCATTCTTTGCCAAGAAAATGTTTTGTTACCCCCTTCATATTTACATCTCAGACACATTTCTTAAGATACTAGTCAACTCAGGACAAAAGTCGAACCATAAAAAAGGCCCAAATATTTAAATCTCTTTTGAAAACTTGGGGGTTTGAATCTAGACGTGAACATAATAAATATGTGATGTACAACACTGTTCTTCACGACTGAAACGTAAGCCCTAAATCGAAGGTAAATTTTTAAAACATAACATGGATGCATAGAATAACAAGCATTTGCAATGCAACACATCTCACATTTGCTCGAGTTAGAGCTATTAGTGTTGTAAACTCCTATTCTGACTTTTCTTGCTACATAAATTGAAAGAAAACAAACAAGGGTGATCATGCTATGTAAAACCCAGCACGCTCATGCTGCGTGGAAAATAAAAACATCAAGTAGTACAGAAACCAGAAACATGGAGCCTCGTATGTTTTCAGTAGTTTACTGGTGCTGTGGAGACGGGCTTAACACTGGAAAAGGCATGACGTATTCATGCCTTCCAGTAATGAAATCAAGCAGATTTTAAAAGGCAAGCCCATGAACCACTGAAAGTGGCAGGCGTGACATGAGCGTGGTTGAAAGCCCAAAGAGAGATTACAACAGGGATGGAGCACTTGTGCGATTGACCCTAAAAAAAGGCACACTTTTTATTTTAAAAGTGGGTAGATGCAGGCTTGGTGTTTGCCGAGTTAAAAAAACTGTATTTGTTTTACAAAGACTATTTATTCTACTCTCTGAGGTAGAAAGAACAGCGTGCTTAAAAGGGTGTTCCCGTGCTTCCAATCAAGATAAGGTATCTCACTGTTAAAAAGTACCACTGTTATGTATTTCTGTAGCACTGGGCCCCTACTGAACTAATATATGTAAAAATAGCCACAAATGACAAATATGGCACAATATAACATGCAACTAATTAGCTATTCCTTTGATGCAACATTTAGTCAACTATGCTGCATAATTTGGCCCTTCAGTGCCACATAATGCCAATGGCCTTGCCTTTATCTCCCAGCTTAACTGACAACAGAGAGTGGATTCCCCCTCCATGCTTTCATTACTAATTTATATATCTCTTTGGATTACTTTTTAGATTATTTCTTGATGACGTTGGCATATGCACCAATTGTCTAATTTATTTCGGAAATAACTAACTCCTATATGGCCTGCTTTGAGCATAATACAAATTATATGCAGCAATTATACAAACTATGTTTATATATATAAAAAATGTATTTGCAGAGTTAGAACACAATTCTGGTGTGCTAAAGAATTTCTCCAGTATGTGTATATCTTCACAGTAGTAAGTGATGATTTTAGTCCAAAGCTTTCCCCACCTTCTTTGCATGTATGTGGCTCAACTAAAATACATAAATACATGAACCTAGCCATTTTAAGATCCTTGGAGACAGGCATAATTATCTTCCTAAAACAATTATTGCCAATGCATGCCTTCGCTGGTCACCACTGAGATGCTGTGTGCCAATGCGTTTCTGCACGTGGCCAAATATACACGTATCTCTCATTCAAGCAGTTTCATTCAATCCTAAAAATAAACACAGGGCACTATTTCTATTTCTCCTCATTTATTTATTTATTTAATTAATGTATATAGTGCACCCTAACCCAGCAACAACAAATTGCCTTGCAAAGCTCTAACGGCCTATGCTGAATGGTAAACTCAACCTAAATCTATAACTGTATGCAAGATCTTCTTTTTCAAAGTGGTCAGTATTATAGGTTTACTGTAGTTTTTAGGTCACATCGCTAAAGACATCTTGGGGACTTCCAGAAAGTTGACCTAAGAATGCATTCTACCCGTTGTTTACCATTGGTTTTGTGATTTGCAACTCACATTTCCTGGCTTTCTATTTGCTGGTTTTATTTGCTTTAGGCTCTCCAGGTTCAGTTCGTCCCTCCTGTTGCCTTAACTGTGTTCACTGTATTCTTCGACAAACTCGCTTTCTGCAAACATGCCTTTAAATCTTGTTCTTATCGTCACATTTGCTGTGCATTCAAAGACAGATAATGATTTTAAAATGCGTGCAAAAATTAAAGAAATGTACGTCCCCATTATATTTAATGAAACATATTAACAAGGTATTGTCCAAGTTTAAAGTGAAAGCAACACATATTGATGAAGCATTACTGATGCTGAGTTCCATATTAGGTGTGTTTTATTAAAACATGAATTAAATGTGTTGCTGAAATTCTTTTGCATTAGCCTAAGTGGAGCTTGTTAAGCTGTATTTCATGGCTGTGCCAAAAATGCTGATTCATTCTTTAACGTGAGCTTTCTTTCAGACTTTGTTCCCATAAGAACACTAAAAGTTGGTAATAGGCCCAAATGTTCAGACATACAGAGAAAGTGTAATTGTCTCCTTGAAATTGGAATATCCTGAATAAATGGATTAACAAATTGTACAAATGTTTCAACATTGTGTGGAGATACATGAATGGAACATGTTCCCACTACAGACCTGGGAATTGAGGCTGATGTTGCAAGTTGGAGTCGAGTGATCAATTTCTATTGGATAATGCCCATTCAATGTAAATTGGACTGATACCTTTGGCAAATCAGAATGCTTTATGAACTTTGATATAATAGATGACTAATTAGATTTTAGTCAGTTTCTCAGAGCTTTCCAGATTTCCCGCTCAGATGCTTCTAGATTCCCAACAGACCCAGATGCCCAAGGATGCATTGTTGATCCCCTTTTACTGATTCCTGAATGCTGTGCCCCTGGGAGGGGTATCTTCCTCTCTGTTTTGCCCCATTGAAATGTCCCATTGAGTCCTAGAGAATGTTTCCAATCCCTTCCAAAAGGCTCTTGAACTTCTGGCATGCTGACGCGTTCCCTTTTTATTTATCTTTTTCCCACCTTAGCTAGTAGCTTGCAGGTCAAGATTATCTTTTTCCAAATTATTTTTGCCCTTTTTGTGCTTTTTGTCTTTTGCCTGCATGTGTTCCGCCCCACACAGGTATTTCCCTGATTTGACTACCCTTAGGGGTTCCCTGTGCCCAGTCATTAGGACTGCTGAATTTAATTGATTGATGATTGCAAAATGACACTTAATTTCTGTATCACAGAGATTTCTTTTGATGATATGTATTATCCTTCTTGAAGGCCTAGTTTTGTTAATGCTAGCTCGCTTGGACTTATTTCACTGTCTTGGGGAATCTTTGGTGATTAAGTAACTTTATAACTTGATCTTGCGAATTGTTTACATGACTTTGAGGTCGAGTTTGTAATAAACCCTTTAATTCTATTCCTGAACAGAGTTTTTTTTGTGACCACATTGGTCATGGTCTATAACTTAACTGAGTTTGTATTGAAATTGTGTTAATTGTCCTACCACACTCTCTGCTGGGTCCAAAGATTCATCAACCTCGAAGGGCACAGATTCCTGCGAAGAATGAAAATGCTCCAGCAATACTAACAAATTATTTTTTAGCTACCATGACTCTTCTATGTCTCCTGACAACAACACAGTGCAAGCAACTTTCGACTCTTTTTAAATGTGTCACAATATAGCTACCATCACCTGTGTGTAAAGTAGTTCACACAGTGAAGTGAAAAGGCTGCCGCGGCCATTGGTGGAGAGGAAGGTGCCTGCGGACATCAGTGATTGTCCCTGCGGCCTTCTCCTGACCCCTTCTGGACTGCCGTGAGAAGCCTGGTGGGGCACTGCCTAGTGATGCTGACAACCAAGATATGTGGTGTCTGGGGCCCCGCATGAGGCCTGTTCTACTGCAGGGAAACAACGAGAGGCAACCCAGGTGAGGAGTGATGGTAACTGGGTCCCCTGGATAGAGGAGGGGCTATGGAATGTATCACTTATGAACAGCTGAGGCTGCAGGGGAAACCCATATCCTGCTCTCCTCCTCCCTCCACCCCATAAATAGTGCTTGTGGGCCCCCCGTGAAAGAACTGAGCGGACTGGCCCACCCTGCTTCTGGGAGACAGCAAGGCACACCAGGACTTGTTGTTGTAGCATTCTTTCCTCCCCTCCTGCCTCCCTCTCCCCTCCCCCTTTTTTTGATTGGGGTGGAGGTGACGGCGGGGTGCCCTGTAGACGACTGTTGATTGTCTCCCACCCCCTGCTGAGACAAGATCTAACACTGAAAGAAACTGTGCTGAAGGCCAAACAGCTGCTGGACTCTCTTTTTCACCATCTTTCTCCACCTCGTCCTAGGATACAAGTAGCGGTCCCCTGGCAGTGACAATGGTGACTGGAGGGGAAGGGGATGCGCCACAACGGCATCAATGGGAAGACCTCACTTAGACTATATCTCACTGGCGATCCTGTGGACTGTCCCTCTGGGGGACCTCTGGGATGGACTCCTGGGGCCTCCCAGTTGCAGTAAGTGACATCTCAGCCAGAAGAGAAGGAGGCCGCAAGTCTGGCCAAAGCTAGGGCAGTGGGCAACAGAAGGGGTGTACTTAACAGCCCGAAGACAGCCATGAATAGGGTCAACGCGTAGATAAGGCACTGAAACCGATAGAATGGATCACTCATGGTGACGCCTTCTATGGTATGGTCAGCACAGTGGAGAAGGCTAGGTGCTAGAAACATGGCCAACGAAAAAGATCCTAGGCAGAGCAAATGTATCTATATATGAAGGTGATGAGCCTACGGCGGGAACCAGAGGCTGTAGCACAGTCGCTGTCGAATAATACTGCACTGCTTTCAGTGATTCAATCCTCTTGCAAGGTACTTGAGAGGAAGATCAAGGAGGTGAGTTCTGAGGTGTAAGACAAGACCTCTGGAACGTGTCTGAAAGAGTGACAAGAGCGGAGAACAGAATCTTGGTGGTGGAGGACACAGCCAAGGGGCTGAGGAAAGAGGGATTGAAACTCTACGCTACAACTTAAGAACTGGTCTGGAGGGTGAAGGATGGTGAAAATGGCACACGGAGAAACAACCTACGCTTCCTGGGTCTTGCAGAAGGAGTAGAGGAACCTAAAATGGCAGCTTTACTTAACAAATGTCTGAGAGCCTCTCTGCCACCCAAACACTTCTCATCCTGTTTTGTTATAGCGCAGGCCCTGAGCATCAGTCCCCCACTGGGTGCTTCCCCCGCGCCAGTGATAGCTTTTCTAAATTTTCTTGACCAGCATATAATACTAGGAGAAGTCCGGCAACTGGGTGAGGTCCGCTATGAAAATATGAAAATCATGGTCTTTTCGGACTATTCATGAAAAGTCCATAGAAAGCGCCGGACCTTTGACTCAATCAGGGCAAAACTGGAGAGCCCTTAACCTGCAATATATGCCCTCTTTGAGGGCAAGGCTTGCATTTTTCACTCACCGGAAGAGGAGGAGAGGCAGCCCAGACAGCCGTGGATTGTGGGGGGGGGGGAGGCTTCCTGGTGGGGGAGGGTGGATGGTGTGCGTGTGTGATGTGTGGTGTGTGTGTGTCCCAAAGTCTACAAAACTGGACGACAAAATCAAACACAAATGTTGACCACCATAAGAACGTAGGTCTGGAGTCTCTAGGGACGCAGAAGGTGAGCTGAACTTGCTTGCAAAAATTACCAAACAGAATACAGCGCAGGGTGAAGTAACCACGGGCAACTCAACAGGAGAGTCCTCATCGGACTCTGAAAGTGAATACCCGCTGGCAGTGGCAATTGCTAATCTCTCTCTCTTTTCTTGTTAATTCTATTGGTTGTTTATGATTTTCTTGGATTAGTGAGTTATGGTGGGCTACAGACCTCGCACACTCTCTTCATGCAGGATCTGATGATGTGCCTCTGTACTGAAGAGAGACTCTGGGGGGTTGGGGACAGGGGTTGCAGGGAAGGGATATGTTATGCTTGGCTGTATTTTTGGGGGGTCAACAGTCTACAGTCACAAACTCACAATGGAGGGAACACAGATAGATACCTTCACTACAGCCATTCCCAGAGAGACGGCTCACACTAGTGAGATGAGGGAACCTCCCCCAACAGTGATGACATAGAACGCCAAAAATGTAGGCAATAAAATTAAAATTAGGAGAGGTTTAGTGACACAGTACTTTAGAAGGTTGCAGCCCGCAGTGGTTCTCCTCCAGCAAACCCACCTCCAGGGGAACACATTGCCATTTCCTGGGAAGAGGGCATACATTACATTAGCACACATAGGCTTCACCAGCAGGGCTCATGGGGCTACTATGCTAGTGAGAAAGAGTCCCCCTTTCCAGGTGATTAAAACTTGGTTGGACCCCAGGGGTAGGTATGTGGGTGTGCAAGGGTGTTGAGGGCAAAACAAGATGATCCTTTTCAATCTGTATGTCCCACTGGGACTTCAGGCATCCACCCTGTCTAAAGTCACATATATCCTTCTTGAATCAACTTCCGCACTACATGTTTTAGGTGGGGACTTTAATGATATTATGGATGTGGGCATTCAAGTGCTCAGGCTAGCAACCCCACCGCACAGACAGCTCTTGGGCAGTTTGCAGACATGGTGGGCTTAATTGACGTAAGCAAAAGATACACCAATTGGATCGAAAGTCCTCCAATTGATCAATGGCCTCTAGGGTCTACTTGAGGTTTGAATTCATATTAGTACCTATGAGAGCGATGGGAAACTTCGCACATGCGGAATACTCTTGCCTTTTTGCATCCCATATTGGGCCCCCAATCGCCGTTTTTCTCCCCCCCCCGCCGACTTTTTTTCCGCACTTTTTTCAAGGCCTCCTCACTGCTTTTCCCGCCTTTTTTCCCCCGCCTGCCCGCCCACCTCCCGCCTCCCAGCTGACCCCTCCTCCCCGGCTACCCCTTATATGGCGGCCGCTGCGAGGCAAAGGTAGCGACCCTTGACCCGAGGGTAGGTCGCTCCCCTGCCCACGCAGCGCCACCAGATCCTCTCTGCCTTCTATCTCGCTGTTCTGTCTGTTGCTGGTTGTGATTGCGCTCCCCTTTTGCCTTTTTGTACCCCGAGCGTCTGTGTTTGTGTGCTTGTTGCTGGTTGTGATCGCGCTCCCCTTTTGCCTTTTGTACCCCGAGCGTCTGTGTTTGTGTGCTTGTTGCTAGTTGTGATCGCGCTCCCCTTTTGCCTTTTGTACCCCGAGCGTCTGTGTTTGTGTGCTTGTTGCTGGTTGTGATCGCGCTCCCCTTTTGCCTTTTGTACCCCGAGCGTCTGTGTTTGTGTGCTTGTTGCTGGTTGTGATCGCGCTCCCCTCTTGCCTTTTTGCATCCCGTATTGGGCCCCCAATCGCCGTTTTTCTCCCCCCCGCCGACTTTTTTCCGCACTTTTTTCAAGGCCTCCTCACTGCTTTTCCCGCCTTTTTTCCCCCGCCTGCCCGCCCGCCTCCCGCCTCCCAGCTGACCCCTCCTCCCCAGCTACCCCCGCCTGACCTACGACTCCACCACCCTCACCGCCCTCAACCCCGGCCGCACGCCGGGCTTCTACCGCGCTACCCCGAAGCAGACCCACGGACCTTTCACCTGCCGCAACTGCCGTTTCACCTGCCTACGAACACACATCGCACCCAACAAGAACAACTCCCCCGGAAACAACCTCGACTGCATCCTGATCAACACCCGATCCGTACACAGGCATGCCATCGAACTGTGGAACCTCATCGACACAACAAACCCGGACATCGCCTTCCTCACCGAGACCTGGATGAACCCCTCCTCGGCACCCGACATCGCCATAGCCATCCCCGACGGCTACAAAATCATCCGAAAAGACCGCACCAACCGCACCGGAGGAGGCATCGCCATCGCCCACAAAAGCTCCATCCGCATCTCGACCTACGTCGACGACTCACTCCCCGACGCCGAACACCTCCACTTCACGATCCACAGCGACCCCAAGACCACCCTCAGAGTCACCCTCATATACAGACCACCAGGACCACGCACAAAGTTCAGCGAAGACATCGCAGACTTCGTCAGCCCACACGCACTCCCGTCCACCGACTACATCCTCCTAGGGGACCTCAACTTCCACCTGGAGAGCCACACCAACAACAACACCACCGCCCTACTGGACAACCTCGCCAACCTGGGACTGAAACAACTAGTCAACACCCCCACCCACTACGCCGGACACACGCTCGACCCCATCTTCTCCTCCAGCAAACACATCTCTTTCAGCCACACCACGAGCTCTCCTGGTCGGACCACAGCTGCGTCCACTTCAGCTTCAAGAAGACCACCGTGCACCACCACACCCAGCAACCACCAAGAAGACAATGGAATCGAATCACCACGGAACAACTCACATCGACCCTCTCTCAGAACCAACCCACCAGCACTACAGACCCCAACGAAGCCGCCATCAACCTCACGAGCTGGATCTCAGACTGCGCCAACCTCCTGGCCCCCCTGAAGACCCAAGCTGACACCAACAACCACAAGAAAAACTCATGGTTCACCCCGACCTCAAGGACTCCAAAAAGGAATGCCGCACTCTCGAGAAGACTTGGCGCCTCAACCGGACCGAGGAGAACATGTCTGCTCTCAAGAACGCCACCCGCCAACACCACCAACTCCTCCGCGCCGCACGAAAATCAGCCTTCCAGAACAGACTAGACAACAACGCCCGCCCACAACAGCAAGGAACTATTTGGCATCGTCAAAGAACTCTCCAACCCCGACGCAGAAAACAACTCCATCCCTCCCTCACAGGACCTCTGCGACTCCCTCGCAGTCTTCTTCCACCACAAGATCACCGACATCTACAACAGCTTCACCACAACCAACACAAACCCACCACTGGAACCCACCACCGACAACACCACCATCCTCACCTGGACCCCAACCACCACCGAGGAAACCACCCGCATCATGAACTCCATCCACTCAGGATCTCCATCCGACCCCTGCCCGCACCACATCTTCAACAAAGCCGACAACATCATCGCACCTCACCTCCGAGACATCATCAACGCGTCCTTCACCACCGCCACCTTCCCGGAGAACTGGAAACACGCCGAACCCAACGCCCTCCTAAAGAAACCAACAGCAGACCCCAATGAACTCAAAAACTTCCGGCCCATCTCGCTCCTACCATTCCCCGCCAAAGTGATTGAGAAAATCGTCAACGCTCAACTCACCACCGCCCTGGAAACCAACGACTCACTCGACCCCTCACAGTTCGGCTTCAGAGCTAACCACAGCACCGAGACCGCCCTCATCGCAGCCACGGACGACATCAGATCCCTGACCGACAAAGGAGAAACCGTGGCCCTCATACTCCTGGACCTCTCTGCAGCCTTCGACACGGTATGCCACCGTACCTTGATACGACGCCTCAGCAACGCCGGCATCAGAGGCAAGGCCCTGGAATGGATCATCTCCTTTCTCTCCGGAAGAACTCAGAGAGTCCGCCTCCCCCCCTTCAGATCCACAGCTACGGAGATCATCTGCGGCGTCCCCCAAGGATCCTCCCTCAGCCCCACCCTCTTCAACATCTACATGACCCCCCTGGCGAACATCGCACGAAAACACGGACTCAACCTCATATCCTACGCCGACGACACCCAGCTCATCTTATCCCTCACCAACAACCCCACCTCAGCAAGAACCAGACTACACGAAGGCATGAAGGAAGTAGCGAACTGGATGACAGACAGAACACAGAGAAGACGGAGGTCCTCATCCTCGGCCCTACACCCACCGCCTGGGACGACTCCTGGTGGCCTCCCGCCCTAGGCAGCACCCCCCAACCCACTGACCACGCACGCCACCTCGGCTTCATCCTGGACTCATCCCTCTCCATGACCAGACAGGTCAACTCGGTGACCTCGGCATGCTTCAACACCCTCCGCATGCTCCGCAAGATCTTCCGCTGGATCCCCACCGACACCAGGAAGACCGTCACCCACGCCCTTGTCACCAGTCGCTTGGACTATGGGAACACTCTGTACGCCGGCATCACCATCAAGCTGCAGAGGAAACTTCAACGAATTCAAAACGCGGCCGCACGACTCATCCTGAACATACCCCGCCACCACCACATCTCCGGACACCTGAAAAAACTTCACTGGCTCCCAGTCAACAAGAGGATCACCTTCAGACTCCTCACCCACGCACACAAAGCCCTGCACAACCTCGGACCAAAACTCATCAACCACTGCGTCTCCTTCTACACTCCTCCGAGCACCCTACGCTCGACCGGACAAGCCCTGGCAGCCGTACCCCGCATCCGCAAAGCCACCGCCAGAGGCAGATCTTTCTCTTTCCTGGCAGCGAAGACCTGGAACTCTCTTCCCAGCCACCTTTGCGCCATACAGGACCACCTCTCCTTCAGGAGGCAGCTCAAGACCTGGCTCTTCGAGCACTGATCCCCCCTCCCCCCAGCGCCTTGAGACCCTTACGGGTGAGTAGCGCGCTTTATAAATGCAATTGATTGATTGATTGACCTGGCCAGAGATTTAACTAACCACTAGCAGTTACTAGTCAAACTGGGTAGGATTAGGGGCCAACAAGCTGCTGTGTGGAGACTGAATGCCTGGGACGTGGCTCAGGGACTTCGGGTAGACACCAAGTTGTACTTTACAGAAAACGAGGGGTTAGTAACATCCAAGACGACACTGTAGGAAGCGTGTAAGACCAACCTCCAAGACAAGGCCCAAAAATGAATCTCATAGGGGAAAAAAATGAATGAAACAAACTCAAGGAGCTGGAAACTCAGATATTGCAGCTTGAAGTTTCCCTGGGATTGAGCCTTGACTGTCTTCATTTTAGACAAATTGCTGCCTTACAGGCAGAATACAGAGACGTGGCACAAGAAGGGGCAAAAAAGCTAATGTTGGCCACACTACATCAAATCAGCAGATAAGGTGAGTAGACTTCTAGTGTGGTTGAGCAGGAGAGAGCAGGAAGCTAGGTGTGAGCAGACAATTCGTACTGAAATAGGGGAAACTTACAAGGCTGATGCCCAAATTTTGGGTGAGTTTGCTCGTTGCAACACGCAGTTTTATAGGGCCCGAACGCTACATGACTCCAATACAATAGCACAATACTGGATGACAATTTCCACCCAGGGGATGGATGTGGCTGCGAGAGAATTCCTGGAACATGAACTGACGCTGAACCAAGAACAGGCCGCAATAGCCAAACTAAGGTCTTTGAAAACACTGGGGCATAATGGTATCCCTGCTGAATTCTACAAGCGATACACCAACATACTCAGGGCCCTATCTGCTAGGCCTGTTCCAGGAAGTGGGAGAAATGGGGGGAACTCTCCCAGATCTCCAGAAAGCCATCATCTTAGTACTTCCCACAGAAGGGAAACCCAGGAATACTTGAGAGTCCTATTGCCTGATCTCCTTGCTGAATGTGGAAACCAAGTTGCTTGCTACTATCTTGGCCACACAACTCTTGTAAGTTATCTCCCTGTTGGCTCACCATGGTCAATCGGGATTCATGCCAGAGGGTCAACAGGACTTAATCTTAGATGAGTGTACCACTGGCTCACTACGGTGCAGACATATGAGACACCACACATTTTTCTCTCTTCAGACGCTGAAATCGCATTTGACACGGTTCATTAGCCCATCCTGGACCTGACACAGAGTAAATTTGGATTTAGCCCTCAATTTAGGAAATTGGATACAGTGCTTTACCATAACCCTGTTGTAGAATCAATAAGAAGACATCTGCCAAGTTCCCTATAGGCAGGGGTCCCCACTTCTTTTCGTCTTTACACTGGAATCAGTAGCCTTTGTGGGGAGGCAACACTCCGGATTAGGTGGGTTCCGTACATTGGTAACTGATGAACAAGAGGAAAGATTATTGCTCTATGCTGATTACATACTCCTCTTCATGACTGAAACTAAGAACACTACCCATAGCTTTTTCAAATATTACAGGAATACGGGGCTCGCTTGGATTATAGAATCAATTGGGACATGTTTGTACTATATTCCCTGCCGGAAACTGCAAGAGCCCCTGCTGCTGCCACAGGGGCTTCAGGTGGCCAGAGATGGGTTTAAATATTTAGGGATCTTTGTAACAGTGCAGAAGGAGATATGCTCCCAGCGTAATATTGGCAGAGTTCTGTCGAACTTCCAGACTGATGTAATGAGATGGAGGGAGGTCCAGCTCTCCTTGACAGGACGAGCTGCCCTTATTAAAATGATTATTAGCCCCAAATTGCTATATGTACTTCAAAACACATACTATCCGGTTTCCCAGATGGTGTTCACTAAATTCAATAAGAAACTACAGACTCGTTTGTGCAACGGCAGACACCTTAGGACATCGATTAGAACACTACAGCATAATCCTTATAACAGAGGGCTTGCTCTCTCAGATGTTGAAGATTACTATTGGGCGACACCCTGATAAATATAAATTACTGTATTTTCTCCCCACAAGATCACCTGACTTTATCTTGAGCGTGCAATACTGGGGCAAAAATCCCACTTCCAATATCTATACAGAGGGATGGGCCCTTGATGTCTGCCCCCAGCAACACAGGATTTCCTGGTGGCTAGGCTTAAGGCCACCAAGACACTCAGATGCGCACATAGGATCACTAGAGAAATACCTTTATGGAAGGTTTGTGGCTGAAAGAGTTGGCTAAACTGCGGGTTTTGGAGCCATGGGGCACAATAGGCATCTCTACAGTTGGGGATATCCTTGAAAATTGAGACTTTATGTCCTTTTCTTCGGCTCCGGGAGAGTACGGTTGCACCTGATCACATTTGTGAAATATGCACAGTTACACCATGTGTGGCAAGCATAGGGGTTGGACGGGAATGAGATCCCAGAATACGCTCCACTGGAAGGGCAGATATTGATGGGGGGTTAGGGAGAGATACTATCTCCTCCACGTATAAGACAATCAACAACAACATCAGGATACATTGGGTAAGCTGAGGGACTGATGGGGATGGGATGTGGGTGACCTTGAGGATGTAGACTGGGAGGTGGAACCAATCAGGGGTGTGGAATTCCTATAGTCCGGCGCCCAGGACATATTGTTTGAGGTCAAGGACAACAAGATTAAGTTTTCATGTTTATTTTATCCTTGGGACAAGTAGGCCCAACCCTCTACAGTACAAAGCCTTTGGCTGTCAGTTTAAAGGAAAATAAACTGTCTGCAGATGAGGTAATATTTGTGTTCATATGTTAATGCTGTTCAAAGTTGTACTTATGGTCCATCAATGCAAAACCTTTATTACTACGGTGAACACTCTAAATAAACATTGTACGGTCACACTGCACTACTGACAGTGTGGTTGTAGTAAAAAAGAAAATGTGTGCACACATGTTTGAATATTTTTTTAAATATAAGGCTACATATAATGCTCCCAGAATGCTTTCTGATTAGATGCAAATGTTTGCAGAAGCTTATAAGCAGGAGTGATCATTCTTTTCTTTCAAAATAAAATATTCAGAAAAGAAAATCCAAGTAAAACGTTTTGCTGAATTACTGTGAAATTTTGGTACTATTTCTGTGAGCATCATTTAGTAAAATGTGTGACGCATGCTAGGATTTTCAAAAATATTCATATTAATTTTTTTTTAAAAATCAGTGTAACCATTTGCAACAAAATTATGGGAAATATCAAAATGAACAAGCACTGCCAAAACCAACAAATCTGACATTGGGGGTCAGTCTTTTGGGTTTGGCAATGCATGTCTTGTTTTGACAAGGCTTTTGTAACACTTTATTATTGTGGGAGCTGACAGGCCCTCGACTTGAAACAAACATTGACAAAAAGCAACAACAAAAAAATCTAGTCTCAAAAAGCACACATTGCCATAGAAGTTCCTGGCACTGAACAGATCTACTTTGGGTGCCAATATGCTCCTTGTGGAAGAGGAGAACGCCATCACTCACAATAAGGCCAATCAATAGATGACAGAGAAATAGAATTTTAATTAAAAAAAATGTCTTCGTTAACATGAGACCGAATTAGGGGCCCAATTCTAAAGGAAAGTAACAAAAAGTGCACACATGGTGTATGTCTTTGCATTAGTGGCTTTCAAGAATTCACAAGCATTTACAGAAGTAGACCAGGAAATCGTACTCCTAAAAAATATTTGTGAACTGTATTTTAGTATGCGCAAATATGCATATGTAGATTTGCTCACGCGAAAATATAGTGAGCGTTTACAGGTTCACTTTCCCTCCCACCACTTTTTTCCCAACCCTGGGAGAATGCCTACTTCTGCCCTTATTAGGAGTAAATTTCCAACCTTTCACAGTATGGGAAAAGATTAGAAAAGAGCTGGTGGAAATCCTTAAAACATGCAAATTAGCAGGTTTGCACAGACTCAAAGGCATTCCAGCCCTAGAACTATTGCTTACTGCTTCCTCCAGCCCCAGTATGTAGATCTGCAGAAAGGTGGCCAAATAAGGAAACAGCTATAGTAGGGCTTGAAATTGCTAGTATTCATGTCCTACTATAGTATTAGCCCTGGTATAATCAGAGAGGCTATTACCAGAGCTCCTACATAATGAGATTGCTGCCATAATCTGTCGCTGCACTACATGTCACCAAAGGGACAAGTAGATTTTTTTTTTACAGGACAAGTAGATTTAAGAAGCAACATGTCCCACGGACAAGTAGATATTTTGTTTAATTCCACAACCATGATTAATGCCCCCTCGAGAAGTAGCCATTAAATCGCACCTGTGTCTGATTCAATTCAAGATACTCCACTGAGTATATTACGACCGCAAAATGCTGCACAACATGGGAAAGACATCCACCCCACTATGTCTGCAGTGCCTGGAAGCGATTGGTTCCTTTATACACACACTTTGGGAATGTTCCGGCATACACATACTGAAAGATAATTGAACAGGAACTCTCGGACATACTAGAGGTATCGCTCCTTTTGGAACAGAAGTTTGTATTGCTGGGGAACCCAATATTCCACGGTTTAAGCTTCTTTTCAATGTAGTAGGCCTGTTGATGGCAAAGAATGATGTGGCCAAGCATTGGGGGGGGGTGGCACAGAAGGAGTGCTGTTCCAGATCTTGTGAATATGAAAAGAGCAGGCTTGCCTTTTTTTTTTTTTCCTGCAATGTTTTGTCTTCAGTATGGCAACATTCAGGCTCGTGCTTTGGCATTGCCCCCAAATCATGGCTAGTTTGATCGCCAGTTAAGATGGGGGTCTTATAGAGGAGAGTGATGCAGCCAGTTTTGAAGACCCAGGCCAAAAGGGGAAGCCAATGTTGGTATTTTAAAATGGGGTGATGTGACAGTGTGTTTTTTTTAGCTCCTCATGAGGTGTGCCACTGAGTATAGGATACTTTTCAGGGTTGCTAAGTTGGTACAAGGGAGACCGCTGGCCTCCCCGAGATATGAATTTTTGAAGAATAAACTTAGTTGTAATGCCTGAAAGCATAAAGCGGAAACTGGGGCTATCTGGTCGCGCTAGACCGAGTCAACCTGAAAGGTCAAGCCCACAGCGATGTGTATGAGTATAGGTCGTATACAGGGACCAGCCTGGACTTACTGAAAACAGTACCTTGGCTCAGAGGCGTGTCAATGTCAAGGACAAGATGCGAGGAGCACAGGAGGCAATGCATTAGCTTCAATCCCGCAGATGTAGGCGATGCTTCGGCTCCAAGCTACACAAAGTCGTAGATACTTCGGGAATGGTAGTGATGCGTCACGCAGCCAGCAGTGCAGTGCTTCCGATCCTTGCAGCAGCAGCGATGTGACACCCTTGATCCTTGCAGCAGCGGGGGATGCATTGACATCAATGGAAATACCCCAGTTCCGATCAGCACAACAGCGTTGATGTGCATGTTTTGGGAGGTGCAGCACTTTATACCACTTCCTAGGGCCCAGGACTGGATTGGCACCACTTGGCAGGGCAAGACTTGCAGCAAACAATGTGCAGGAGCTGTTGCAGGATGAAGATACATCTTTTATGTCCCAGAGACTTCAGAAGAACAAAAGACAAGTCAGCATGCCCTTGGAGTGACTTTGGTTGTGGGTTGGAGAGATTCAGGTCCAGTCCTTCTCACTATCAGGCAAGGGGGGCAGCATAGCACAACAGGAGTCCTGCACAGTGACAGTCCTTTCAGCAGCACAGCAGCCCCTTTTCCTGGCAGAGTATCTACAGGTCCAGATGTGTACTGAGTTGGTGGTGTTTGAGGTCCAGTTCTTCTACCCAGTGGTGTCTTTGAAGTGAGAGAGACTTCAAAGAGGGCCTTTGAAGTGCACAAAACCCCTGTTCTTCCTGCCTTGGCTCCAGACTCACTACAGGAGGTTAAGTATCCCTTTGTGTCCGATCAGGAGCCAGTCCATTCAGGTGTAATTGTCAGCTCTTCCCTCTCATTCTGCCCAGGATGGCCTTTCAGGCTGTGGATGGCCCATCAGTCACACCTAAGCTCCCTTTCTGTGTGACTGTCTGGAGGGAATGCACAAGAGTCCAGCTATCACCCACCCAGACGTGTATTCAAAGATAGGCAGAAGACAATAGATGATTTAAGGTAAGAAAATCCCATCTTTCTAAATGTAATACACACAAAAGGACAACCCAATATGCCCTTGGATACAAATGTGGAACAAGCAGAGATTCTGACGAGGGACTTATATACAACTGGATACTTGTATAGCTAACTGTTTGGGAGTTTTCAGCTGTCCATAAGTAACATCACAAATAAACTGGAGAAGTTGCTTAACACAGTATAAATCAACCGAACAAATCAACACAGCAAATGTAAAGATTCAATAGACCTATATTTCAGAAACACAACAAAATCAAAAAATGGGGATTACAGGTGTTCCCAATTTGAATCTCAAACATACATAGACAGTGTGTAATATATATGGTGCAGACAACATCATCACCACCATATGCCCACGTACATACAACCCACTCTATACAGTAGCATGAAACTGGCCCCAAACATGGCGGGGATCAAGATCTCGCTTTCAAAAATGGGATATTTTAAAGCCAACAAAAACGAATTCAGCAAAAAAGTAAAGAGGAAAGCAAACAGTTTAGGGATGACCCTGCAGAAAAGGCCAGGTCCAACACTCCCTCTCTAGATATTAGTGCTTAGCTAGTCTTCCAGCCTCTCAGTTATAATTATGCCCAGTTATTTCAGTTACATCACTCTCATGATGGCTTCAGTGGGCGCATTAATATTAGGTCTACAATTTTTTATCAAGTCCTGTATTTGGGTCCTTTTTAATTCCTGCTGTCAGGCTCATGGTAACAGAACAACATGGAGTCCTCAACACTTCTCTGAAACTAGACCAACAGTGAGACCTTCTTCACATCTTGATGCTGGGAAAGATCTAGGTTGTTGGTTTTACTGATCTGTCACTGCTCCGTTTACGTATTTTCAAATACTGGCATGTTTAGACAAAACATGTGACTCTCTTCTCACTGCTTCCTGTGAGTCTTTTCAAGAAGAGATGACAGAGGTATACCTCACATAATCCAGGCCATGAGTGCAATCGCATGCAGCCAACGGAATTTATACACAACACGCAACACGCAGGGACACTATAAACTATTATGTGTAAAAGACTTTAGCTAATGAGCTCCTTAATGTTTTTTTAAAAAAGTTTTATAAAGGGGACACATAATAAACCTTATTTTTATACGATAAATTGTAAGACACTTTTAGAGTGCACTTTACGCCAAGGAATCCTTATGCACTTCATACTGCAATTCTGCAGTTTCTAAATCCTGGCGTTCTGTTCTGGCTCAGTAAAATATAATTCGAAAACATTAAAGCACACTAATTCTAGTTCATAAAAGAGTCCAGATGCTTTTAAGTATAGCTATCACAATGACCCAGAAAGATTAACAGTGACCACTCAGAAATGGGGTGACCAGCAGATCACAAGTCTGAATCCCAGGAAGGCATTCTTAGACTTTCACCTTTCGGATTCTTCCTCAGTGGGTAAAAAGAATGCCAATGGGCTGAGTAAGAATAACATCCGTTATATTACAACATTTACAAATGGCAGAAGCTGAGAGTGAAGCACTAAATATAAATAATTTAACATTACTATGAAATGAGGAAATGCCAAGTTTGGAATGATTTTACAATATATACTAATTCCCAAGGTGAGAACCCTTGTTTAAATATGCATAAAATAAACACCAATTTGAGACTAAGCACTGTAAACTTCAGACCAACAGTGCGTAGCTGAACATTGCCCCCCTTGAGTCCTTGAAGCGCGACAACCATATAAAGTAATAACAGGTGCACTGTTTATCTTATCACTTAAAGATCCACTTACTACTGCATGTGCACTCTGGTCTGAAACATCACCATGCTTCTGGTAAAAAGAAAAATAAGGGAGGGGGGCAGGTGCTCTTTACACAGAAAGAGAGTTTCTTCAATGGACAACTGAAGGGTAATCTACAGCCAGGTAAGCACAGCAACGCAGCCTGTGGCCCATCAGCATAAAAGAACAAAGGCTTCAACTTTGAAAGAATGTAACAACCTAATGGAATGGAAAGTGGCATTCCATACAAGGACTATTCACACCTCACTCTTTTAATGCACAGAAGCTTAACTTAAGAAATAACATCATCCACAATCAAATATACAGAATATTGAACAAAGCAAAGACATACAGGCCCAGTTTTGCATCAAAAAGTATAACGCCGGCTTGAGTCATTCCAGAGCACCAGCCAGGCGCCAAATTTATGGAATCCTGCAAGCCGACGCAAAGGGTGGGCTAGCGTCTGGGAAAATTACGTTAGCTGGGTGGGGTGGCGGTGGCGGTACAGGGAAAGGGGGCTTGTCTCAAAAAAGTACGCTAGACTGGCTAGAGGCAAAAAAAAAAAATGCCTTTAACCAGCCTAGCGTCATTTCCTGACGCAAAACCATCCATACCACATGACTCCTGACTTATAAAAGACAGGAGTTATGCCCACCACCCCAATGACCAGCACAGGGAACAAGGGTCCCCTGGGCATGGCCACTGCACCCAGTGCCATGTAGGGGTGCCCATTTCAGGGGCCCCAATGGCACTTTACAATATTTTTAAAATACTTACCTGGGATGGAGTCCCTCCATCCTCTGGTTTCCCTCTGGTCTGAGCATGGGTGTTCCTGGGTCTTGGGGTTGGCACCTGTCAGCTCTTTCCATGGTGTTGGACCATGGAAATGGATCCACAGGTCCCCTATCGCCTACACTGACATAGGTGTTAAATAATGGAGCTAAGCAGGCTTAGCGCCATTATTTAGGCTCACCTCCTCCCCTCCCCATGCAACATTTTTGCATGGGAGGATAAATAAGGCACTTGGGGCTTAGAGTCATTATTTGGACGGGAACGCCTACCTTGCATCTCATTGACTCAAGGAGATTTCCCGCATCCCAAAAATTATGTTAACTCCTATATTTTGGCGCTAGACAGGTCTAGCGTCAAAATATAAATATAGAGTTAAGTTTGCGCTGAATTCGCGTTAAAGAAATGACGCAAATCCAACGCAGAGTATAAATATGTCCCACAATATATAGTTAACTACATACAACTATTTACAAATCTGCCATGTTTTTTTTACACACAAAGCCCCTCATCTTCAGATGCCTCTTCGTCTTAAACAATCCTTCCCTCTATCCGATTTACCCATGTTGATTGTTCTAGATTAAGTCCACACTGTCTCTTATATGTTGTTTCTCTGGACTTTGCAGCTCAACACTTCACACCTCATAGGAACTCTGGTCCTTGCCACTTTTTCCCCATGCCATCATCCCCACTTGACGAACCTTCCTTCTCTCTTCCTCCTCTCTCAATCCCACATGAGAAGATCCAATGTGAGTTAAATGCCATAACTTGCAACAATCTGGCCTGTCAAAGTTGTAGAATACCCCTCTACCTTACTAGGTTAAGACGCTCCCTGAGATACTTTTGCACCTCTTTCATACCTCCTTTTTGCATCCTATGTTGTCATAAAAAGTTGTATACTTTTTCTGAGTATAGGCTGCTATGCTACAGACTTCCTCCACACTACACTCCAACCTTCTATGTTGAGCCATTCAAGCTTATATCACATAAGTATTTGGACTCATCTGCTCATGGTAAATGTGAGTATCATGCAAAGACACACATGACAATTGTATAAACCCCTACATTTTTGTGAATTTTCTTTCCAAAAACGTTATGGTATCTTTCTACCTACTCTTTGGTAACCCTTAAATTAGTCAACCAAATCACAGACCCTGGGAAAATATAACAAAGTACACTTACACTCTGTTCCCATTTCAACAATTATTCCATTGGATACCCAGATTTGTACTGTCGTTTCACACAACAGTATCCTAGAAGCCTCTTCTGTAAAGAAGACCTTTACAAAGAACTTCATAGTGCTGTGAATTCACCTATCCCAAACTCTAGAAAACAGCCCTTAGCTGCTAGAGTAATCAGTCATGTCCATGGCAACATTCTTAATGGAAAGCTAACAGCCACTAGCTGGAACTAAGTAAAGGATCATTGTATTTTGTGACTCATCTACCCCATCGCAACTCATTATTTTTTTGACAATCAGCCGCACCTGAAGGTCCGTACCAGGCCACCAAAAGTCATCAAAAACAATTGTTTTTTTTCTCCTAGTAATACCCATGTTTTCCACATACTATAAAACTACAATTAATTCTTTCAAAACTTTTTGAAGACTAAAAGTTTTGGCATGCAACAAAAATAAATCCTCACACAGGCTGTACTCTTACATCACAAAACACTCATTCCTGTTCAGTCAGGCTACACTTGGGTGGCCACCACTTGGTGGTGTACTCCAGCACACACTCAACTGGACTTTTTCCTACTCTTGTCTATCAAAGCCTACAAATATTCACTCCACTAACCTTCTTGCATCCTGTACATTCAAAAGAATTAGAATAAGCACTCCTATCTTACTCCTAACACATATTGCATGCATAGTCTTATAAAATCATGAACAGGATAGCTATAAGGGCTATGGTCACACTTTTAAATGAACTGCACTCTTGGCACAAACTAGTGGTAGTGACTTGCAGATGAGCAACACATGCAAGAATCTCCAAACTACATTACTGGGTATTTTTATTCAGCTGAATTTAATTATCTAAAAACAAACATGAATATATATTTATATATTTACATGTTTTGTATGCTGTGACACAGCAGTCTATAATCTTTTTTCTGGTGCCATCTGTAGTTACCAAGTGTACTAAGATCAGTTAAAACCCCTTTAGTGGATAGATTCAATACACAAATAGTTACTTCACAGACTAACACATTCCTGTGAATCATTCCAATGGATGTTTACTCTTTTTTCAGAATGTTCCACAAGGGATATTAGGTAAGAAAAGTTTGGAAGAAACTAGAATTCAGCTATTGATCCGGTAAAACCTCAAAATCATCCATTCTTGAAAGGGCTGGAGTTGGCTGTATTGCTTCCATTAAATGCTCTTCAGAAGTAAGATCAGGACGACTAATCTTGTGGTACCAGAGGACTGGTTAAAACTGCACTTTGTCTATTCAACTGTAGAGCCTTTCCATTTGAGCATTACACAAACCCTTATCCAATCTTTGTTGTGTTCTTCATTGGCACTCTTCAATAAGATATTGATTTGCAACTATAGATGGTAACTACTCAGGAGCACATTAAATATATTTGCAAATGTCCTTAGATCAATCCAGAGTCATTGATTACAGACAAATTGAAGGCAAATGTTTGTTGGTAAGTATTGTATCTTGTTTCACTTTATGTACTCTTTGTCCCGAATGTGCAATGCGTTTGACTCGATATCCCCTTGAAATACATTTTCCTTCCATGACACAGAGTTTGGATTCTAACTCCTTGTCATTGCTGCAATTGCACCTTAATCTAGTCATTTCCCGTAGGAGATAGCATAGATCTGGGATTTAGGATGTGCCCTGGTGGAAGGAAGAATGGAGTTACATGCTGTGAGTTTTCTGTACATTGTAGACATGAGCTTATCATCCTTACTATACAGTGTCAAATCACTGTATCTCCAGTAACATGCATCTTAGATAATGCAACTTTTCTTCGATATTATGGAGTACAGTTCTATGACTACATTGCCCTTCTAAAAAGCGGTCACCTACAACTGACAGGTATTTGTGATGTAAACTTCCAAAATTGGCTTATGTGTTATTTCTTGTTTACTTTAAACAGGGCCACAACCTGCTCAGTAGGCCCTTACACTGACATATTTTTCTTGTCTTTTTTCAGCTCCCTACTCGTTTTTAATCCACGTTTACTCCCATTACGAAAAGGATGAACAAAATCTTGCGGTCACTTTGACTCTCTGAACAATGACTGAGAAGGCAATTCGACTGATTAGGTGAATTTTTGACATTAATGTATTTCATTGGCATTCTACCATGCCTCATCTTGTTCTGTCTGTATACATCCAACTTTCCAGATTTCTTATTATTGGTGATGGGTCCTCTACAGTCTATTACACAGTTGGTTCTCAGGTCTCTTAAATCACGGATCAAAAGTTGGCAACATCTCTGTTTTTGATTACTCATCTTATTTATAAGATGCACTTTGGAGTGCTTATGTGTAATACTTGCTTCTCATTCTCTGTGGACCTGTAGGGGTTCTTTGCCCCAGAAATGGAAGACTCCCAAACTTGATGGTCTTTATAATATGTTTTATTCACTATACTCTTTCTAAATAGTCACTGGTATTCAAGTTATATCATATGTTTCTCGTGTCTTCCCTTCTGGTCTCTCTTCTTATTTTTCTTCCTTTCTAGTTGTTCTTTTTTCCCTCTTCCTCTTCTTTCTGGATCTGGGTATCCCTTTAATGTTCTCTTTATTTTCTCTCTGTTTTGTAGGTGTCCGTGGCCGGAGAGTCTCCCAGTCGTGGAATCCCAAGGAGAAACGGGAAACCGAAAACAAAGGAAAGTATCTTTTCCTCTATTGAAGTTTTAAAAAGACAAGGAGTGCGGGGATACACCAACACGCTAGTAAGTGATTATTCTTATCCTAACAAACAGGGATGTGGAATTCCTATCGCCCGACGCCCGGGACATCTTGTTTGGGGTCAAGGGCAACAAGTTTTTATGTTTACTTTGTCCTTTGGACAAGTAGGCCCAACCCTCTGCAGCACAAACCCTTTGGCTGCCTGTTTTCAGAGAGTGGAACTCTCTGCAGTTGAGGTAATGTGTTTCCAAAAGATAATGCTGTTCGAACTTGTATTTATGGTTCATTATTTGAAATCCTTCATTATTAGGGTGAGTGCTGTAAATAAATGTTTTAAGGTCACACTTCACTACTGATGTTGGTTCCAGTACAAAAAAAAAACGTGTATACACGTTTGAAAAGTTTGAGCTATGAGGCTAAGTATAATGCTCCCAGAATGCTCTCTGATTAGATGCAAATGAAGTGTCATTTAGTAAAATGTGTTGGTGCATGCTAGTATTTCCCAAAAATATTTCTAATGGAAAATCAGTGTAACCATTTTCAACACGATTATGGCAAGCATGAAAATAAACAAACACTGACAAAGCCAACTGATCTGACATATTTTTATAAGTCTTTTAGTTTCATCAATGCGTGTCTTGTTTTGACATGGCTTTTGTAACACTTTATTGTTGTGGGAGCTATCAGGCCCTCAACACTGTAACAAACACTGGCAAAAAAAAACAAAAAACGTTTTTGAACTCTAAAAGCACACGTTGCCACCAGTGGCATAACAAAGGCCCCGCAGCCGCCCTCCTGGGGGCCCCTTCAGCACAGCACCTGGCCTGAGTGAGTCTGGAGAGGGGGCTCCTCCATGTTCTTTGCAAAGGGGCACCCTCCAGTTTCGTTACGTCAATGATTGCCACTGTAGTTCCTGACCAATCGCATTTCAAATGGGTGCTAACACTTTCGCTAAAGGGAAGGGGTCCCATGGGACCCCTTCCCCATTGTGAATGTCACTGTAAAAAAAAATTCAGAGCAGGCAGTGGTCCTGCGGAACACTGCCTGCTCTGAAAAAATGAAACAAAAACGTTTCATTTTTCGTTTTTGTAATGCATCTCGTTTTCCTTTAAGGAAAACGGACTGCATTACAAAAATAAAATAAAAAAACATCTTTATTAAAAAGCAGTCACAGACATGGTGGTCTGCTGTCTCCAGCAGGCCACCATCCCTGTGAGGGCCGCCATTCGCAAGGGGGTCGCAAATTGCGACCCACCTCATGATTATTCATGAGGTGGGCATTTGCGAAGCCCTTGCGAATCACAGATGGTGCCATCCTACATTCGGATTTGCGACTCGCAAATTGCGAGTCTCTCTGACTCGTAATTTGCGGGTCGCAAATCTGAACCTACTGACATGTGGCCCCAAATTCTTAAAGAAAGTCACAAAAGTGCACCCATGGTATATGTCGTACCCCTATAAAATATTTGTGAACTGTATTTTAGCATGGGTAAATACGATGTGTAGATTTGCTCATGTGAAAATCTATTGAGCATTTGCAAGTTCATTTTCCCTCCAGCCACTTTCTTCCCAACCCTGGAAGAAGTTCTAATTCTGCCATTGTCAGGAGTAAATGTCCAACCTTTCTTATTATGGGAAAATATTAGAGAGAAGCTGGTGAAAATCTTTAAAACATGCAGGTTAGTAGGTTTGCAGACTCAAAGGCATTTCAGCCCTGGAACTATTGCTTACTGCTTCCTCCAGCCCCAGTATGCAGATCTGCAGAAAGGTGGAAAAATAAGGAAATTGCTACAGTAGGGATTGAAACTGCAAGTATTCAAGCCCTACTAAGGTAGTAGCCCTGGCATAATCAGAGAGGCTATTATCAGAGCTCTTACATAATGAGATTGCTGCCATAATTTGTCGCCACACTACATGGCACCAAAGGGACAAGTAGATCTTTTTACAGGACAAGTAGATTTGAGAAGCAACCTGTCCCCTGGACAAGTAGATATTTTAATAAATTCCACACCCCTGAACAAAGCAAGTGCTCTTAGTGTGAGAGACGAAGGTTCCGGTGAACAGCCAGTCTGGGAACCCCAGTCAGGTAAGCGTTTAGGGACTTGAATGGACTGTTCGTCAAAACGTTCAACCCCCTTTTTGTGGAGCCCGTCTTGTAGGAAAGACAAAAGAAAATCATACACAGAGTAGCGGAGAAAAAACTAAGAATAATTTTTAAAAACCTAGCAATCCCTCTATCAATAATATCCTTCTACCAACAATACCCTGAGGGCCTCAGTAAGCAGGCACGTACCTGCGTGAGCCACGTCCCTATAGGGACGTGGCTGGCTCTAGTGTCCGTCCGGTCTCTCCGGGATGAAGATTCACTTTGAGTCGTCCTGGACGCCGCTCCCTCCGTCCTGTCGCTCGCTGTTATCCTGCACTCGTTCTCCTTCTCTTCACCCGATTCTTCCACCTTTGCCTCCTGAGACGCCACCGCTTCCTTGGATCTCCGGTTTTCCTTTTCAACTTCCGGGATGACGTTGGATGATGTCACGTCCGGGAGCTGAAAGGCGCCCCCTGGGGACTGTTCTATGTTCCCTGGGGTATCGCAGTAAAGCAGGGTAGCACCGACCCTGCTACAGGGCCTTATTTTTATTTTGAAGTTTTCTTCTCTGATGTTAATTTTGCAGCCTTGAGAAAGTCGTAAATGATGAAACACATGTCGGCTGCCTATGCTTCATTTGCAATAAAGGAACTTTGATTTCACAACCATCTCATTAGATCTATTTATCTTCACTTTGTCTGTATTCAATGACTTTGGATAGATCTAAGGACACTTGCAACTGTATCTGATGTGCTCCTGGGTAGTTACCATTATTAAACTTGTCTGTAGGGTTTCCCTGCATTTCTTGACACTGTTTGGGTGGCTTGGTGTCACTACCAATTGAGCACTTGACCCCTACAATTCATTACACAAGCAGAACTTGAGGGAGTGTGGATAGGTTATCCCACAGCCACCTCTCTTTATAGTAAGTTTGCGAATATAGAGCTCATTTACATCCTACAGCATATCGTGAATCATCCACTGAAACACTGCTTTGCTAGAAGCCATACCAAATGGCATCTTTTTAAATTGGAATAGTCCAACTGAAGTGATTAACGGTGTGAATCGTCTGCACTCCTGGTAGCGATGGATCTGAGTCTACGAAGCTGAGAAACAAATCTCTGCTAAAAACTGATATAACATCTATATTAGGGAAGTGCAGATAATCTGCCCAGCCATACAGTTCAAATCCTTCAAATGTATACATAACCTCACATTTTCATTATCCTTTTGTATGGACAAAATACATTACGTAGGGTGATGGTTCTAGACATCACTTGTGCTCCTTAGTTTCTTTAACTCTTTAACTACCTTTTCTCTTATGGACAGTGGGGCATCCCTTACCCCTGTACTCCTTGGATGTGGCATCTTTCTTAAACCTAACCGTATACATCAATCCTTTTTAAATTTTACTAAAATACACTTCTACACTTCAGGAAATTTCTTTCAATATTCCATGCCAAACACATCACAACACACATTTACTGACTCCTCGTTCACACCTAGCGCTTGCTCTTCATTATTCTGAAGCAATGCGATTGTCAAACCTTTTGCAAGGTTCCACCATTCCAAAATGCATGGCCTCTATTATCTACATACATCTTCACTTCTACCACTCTTCCTTAAAACAAGTACTAGAACACCTTAACTTTAGCATTTCTATTGTATTGCATTCATTTGGATGTATATCTGTTGGGGCTAACATCTTACCCCTCTAATATTTTTTTCAACCTTTCTTGAATTTAATAGTGTAAGGAAATCCTGAGTCAACCACTACCTTCATCATTAAACCTCCACTATCCATTTATCAGGAAGCATGGCATGCCGCTTAGGACCAAACTCTCACTAAGTTTATTTTGAGAAAAGAAAGGCTGGCAATCATCAAAGTGTTGGCACCACTTGGCAAATGGCTTTTTGTCTGTGGAGAACAGATTACCTTTTGGTCCTAAAGCAAGACTACTTTCCCAATAATCTTTGTTCTCCACATTGTTTTGAAATGGCAGTGGCCATCTTTAACCCAGTGTTTAACAATGTCCATTATAGGTAACTGTGGTACAATGCTGCTGCAGCCAGGACCTTTATATTTGTATTTGCGATTTTGTTTGGCTGCTACTATGAGAGACTGGTGGAGAACAGTTTGGGAATACAGAATAGCATTCTGAAATTAAGACATATTGGGAAAGCGAACTTTGAACCATTTTTTAACATTGACTTAGTCACGTAATGACACTGAAAAGTTTGTTGTCCCTGAACTCTGGGTTACTTCTCTTGAAGGAATGGGAAGAAGTCCTTTGCTGACACTGTTTATTAGTCAAATAGGATTATGTGCAAAGGGTTCAACTGATGCTGAGGTAGAAAGATGTATAAGCTGCTAATAGCAGGGACCACAGAAGATGAATGATTATTGGTTGAAACAGACAACCCAGCAGAAACAGACTAGACAGAAAATAAGGCTATCATAATCAGAGAACACATTCACAGAGCTGAATGTTGTTGTCTAACCCATGGAGAAGGAAAATTATTTACCCTTTAAATAGTCACTAAAATCTCGTTATGCTTCAGTTTCAGAAATATGAGAACACAGAGAGTTAGTTACATAGATATACTGTTAACGTATTTCCTTGTCACTGTTAAGGTTAGATGCAACATCTGAGTTACAGATTATTAGAATATCCCTGTTGGTTTTTGGTGTCCACCTCGAGCTGCAGACATCAGTGCCCAGTACAGTGATGAGTCAAAGTGTTGATATCCAGTGTCTTCAGTTTCTCTCTTATCCCATTCCCCTGTCCCCGCTTCTACAACTGGCCACCTTATTCTCATTGTGTATAGGTAGTGGTGGATGTGATGAGGGGTGGAAGAGTGCATGTCTCCTGTTCAGGGGCATAGCTTCCATTTGTGCAACAGGTGCAGTGTCATCTGGCCCAGAGGCCTGAGGTGCCCAACAAACCCCGATTATTCCTGCATTTTATTGATCAGCCAGTAGCCAGCAGGATCACAGCTCCTGTTGGACCAGAGTACTGGGTTAGTGTTTTCTGATATCACCCAATTTTACTGAGATTTGGAGTGACCTTCCATTTCACTAATGTTCAATACCAAACCATCGCCTTCCACAGCATTATAACTCCCCTTCTCCACTCATTTAGGATGGGAACTTGTCCTTTCCATTTTACACATGTATGCAAAATGGCCCGTTGTCATACAGCCTGTGTTCCTCTTTATTGCAGGCATTTTTTCCAATTTGCCACTTGAAAACCACAGGCACATCAATTAAACTTAATAGGATATACCTCGCTACTCAGCTTTCATTACTTATCGCATTCCATTTCTTCTGGACTCCCTCAATTGTTTAGTCGTATTATCATTTATTTGCACAATTAATATAAATCATTGCAATCACATCAAAAGTATTAGAAACGCCATAAAACATCCAAACAGAAGCCATATGCGTCTCTAATTATTTAAAAACCAAATAAAACCGCAATTATGTGCTGAATACCCATTAGGAATACTGTAATACATACATAATGAACATTGAGCCACTTGCAGGTGTGTTATACCAACTCAGAGGGAACTAGGTAACAAACAAATATCTAGAAAGGCACGGAGTTGATTACCCATATAAAAAGCTATGTTAAAAGTATGATTGTTCTTGTCAGGAAACTAGGTGATGGGAGTTTAGTTGAAAGAAGGGCTGCGTCCCTTACTCGGGTGACAGGAGGTGACAGTGTTTATTTCGGACACGAACTGATGGTTTGGGTCAACCATTTTGGTTGTTTGTTGCATGATTTAAGAAGTGTTCAGCCTTTAAAATAAATTTAGCCAAGCAAGCCACGTACTGCTGTGTCAACCCTTTATGACACAACAAAATTGCCTGCCGGCACAATCTAATACCACTGGAGTTGAAGATATTTTTGAGATACAACTTCCACCAAGGTAGCAGTGCAGGGTATATATAAAGAATATGAAGTAAATCTTCCCAGTGATATGCGCAAAGCCTGCATCTCCCGCTGTATGAGGGTGCAAGCCATTTTGGAGCTGCATCCAATGAAGGTACTAGTCTGAGTCCTGCATGGAGAACCTATAATTTTAGTGTATTTTTAATCTTTCTGCCATATATGGCTGTGCTATCAGAGCCTTATATATGTTAATTGTCATCCATGAGTGTGATCACATTCTGAACTTGTCTTTGTCCTTGGTCCACCAGAGGAGCAGCTTGATTTGTTTGTGTAATAATTGCTTGAAGAGTTTGTGCAGTAGTAACATTTGCCATTGATCTTCTGCCTGCAAATGCTTTATTGCAGAAGCAATTCTCTCAGACTGTGAATTTCATACTTCCGCCAAGTTTGTACCTGTTTCTTCCCAAATTAGCACCTTAAGTGTGTTAGATTGTGCCTGTCCTAGCATAGACGTGTATTTGAGGAGAGCTCCATCTTGTTCCAATGCTTGGTCTTGTAACCCGAATTACAGCCTGATTTGTGCTGGTGAGGAGCTGTGTAGAAGGTGGAAGACTTTGCTCTGGGCGCTTGTCAAGAAGTTGTTAAACTTACTGGGCAATATTGCCAGACCATATGCCAGGAAAGGCAGAAACTTTGCCTTGATCACCATGAGGAGAGGACACCAGGTTGAACTATGCAGTTTGATAAACAGGGTTTGTACTGATGCAAGCTGGGGTGCCATTCTTGCTTTCAGGGTGATAAGGTGCAGGCGGTGCAACCAGAACTCCTGCAGTCAGACATCAAGATATATATAACTGACGCTTCTGCCCATTGGCTGATCCCCACAGGGCCTTTGCTTTTTCTTAGTTACACGCTCGCCAAAGATGACTACCTTGGGTTTTTCCAGGTGTACCAACAGCTCATTTGTCTTACCAAACTGATTGAAGATGTTAAGCACTTTTTGAAGTCCTGTGCCTAAGAGATTCAATAGGACAACATTGTCTGCATATAATAATGCTGTTAGAAGATGATTACACAATTTCGGAGGAAGGGAGATAGCGGTGTTCAGCTGTGTGTATGCCACAAGTTTTGTGGCCCACTCTTTGCTCTGCCATGTCATCCTTTAATGCTTTTGCGGAGCCTATTTGTTATTCCACCCTGCATTCTGTAGAAGAACTTTCAGGCAGCACTGTTCAACGATCTGCCATGACATTCAGAGACAGGAGACATCTACAAAGACTGTCTCTAAGCAAAGACATTGAACATATTTGCTTTTGCTGTCCTAGAGCAACTGACTTGGTCCGCAAGGGATGAAAACATTTGTGTATCTCCAAGCATCTGTACCGTTGCATACTGTTTATCTTAGTGTCACTACAGATACAACCACCAGCAGCACAGAAAAAACAACATTTTAAACAGAAACTTGCCACACGCCCATAACACCAACTCAGAAAATAAACAAACATGATGGAACCATAATATATGCTTTTTTAATACCCCACTAAGGTCTAATATCTATGTTTACCATATCCTGATGCCTAAAGAAGCAGTGCACGAATAAGCCACACAAATTATAAGTGTGAGCTGTTCAGTATCAGGACCCAGCACAAACCTGAGAAACCTGTTACTTTGCTGATTTTACCTACATTTGCTTAAAAAACAAAGACACGTGAAGTTATTCAAAATATGTCATTGGGGCCAACTGCAAGCAGTAATCCACAAACAATGTCAAACACGCCTTCTGATAACACGTTGACACACACCGCGTCTACTGGGAAAGTGGCCTAGACCAATTGAAAAGCTGGATCAAGCTGGACAAGAAAGCTGCGCTCTGCTACTAGTAACCAAATGAGATTCAAAGGGCACCAAGTTCGCAGACCAGCTGACTCACTGCCTAACTAAGTATTGTTAAACATGCGTGCACTACTACCATACCAACCAAAATACCAAGCAAAATTATACAAGCAGCAGAAGACATATTTTAAGAATGATGCAGACTTCAGGAATATTGCCTCCGTGATTGTGAAGTCTGCATCAAAGCAACCTAGCGCTGCACAAGTCACTTTATAAAAATGAACAAACATTGAGCACAACTTGAAAGCAGAATTAACTTTCACTGTAAAATCGTCAATGCCACCTCTGAAGCGCGTACCATGTCAAAACTGTTCGGAGAACCAAAAAACAAAAGAAGGATAGGTAGAATAACACAAGTACATACAAGAAAGAGACGGAATTAAAACTATTAAGGTACCCGTAGGCCCGAATCATTCCTTAGTGTTCAGTATTTTGGCAGGAAAAGCAAGGCCAAAAACGTGAAATGCCTTTGTTTGCGTTTTAGTGACAGTAAACCGCGGGTCTAGGCTTTGCGCGGTTCCAACAGGGCTCCCTGGGGACACGCTCAGGGCTCTCTTCAGCTACTGTCACTTTTAATTAAAAATTAATAATGGTCAGATTTGTCCGTGGCTGTAAGGGCCGGACCGACTGGTCGGGTTGAAGGTTTCGAGGCCACGCTCTGTGCCCACACAACTCGCCCTTTCACTTACTGCTTGGAAACGAACAAAGCGGCTAGTGAGGAAGTCACAACTGTCACACAGCATTCCAAAATACATAAAAACAGAATGTGAAAGCCATTTTCTGGGGTGTGGGAGATATATGCGTTTCCGTAGCAACTTCTGTTTGTTTACAATAACTCAATTCAAAACCTGTTCGTATTCAAGTAATCGCGGATTTACGCCTCATACCTTAATTCGGTTAAATGTCTTTATCAGAAACCCAGAAAAACATGTCTACAAAAAGAAAGAAATAGGATAACTGACCTATACTGAAAAATATAGTAAATCGACTAAATAGGTATTTCAACTCAATGGAAAGCAGGGGAATGTTTCCTATAATAAGCAGTAGTTCAGAAAGTTATTCGAATCCTTGTTCTGTGAACACAAATACTACAACTAGTGAAACTGTTTATTGGACTATTAAAAGAGGCAATGCCATGCCAGTACAACGCATAAGCGTAGAAACAACTCGGGTGCCTTTTTAGGCAGCAGTAACACACTCGGGCTATAAAGCGCATGCAGCTGAATAATGCAAATAGGTGTTCCCATGTCTCTGTTTGTTTTTGTATACACCCGTTATTGTCATTTTCGTATGAGATTTGTAACCCACATCCCTCCCAGCTCTAATCATAGATTAGTGGCTGACAATAGATCAGTAGAGATTTGAGCGGCAGAGCACACATATGTCCGTGCATACTAATAGTGTTTGGGAAGAGACACTTGGAGGTACGCATAACGCCTGATGTCTGTCTACTGAAGTCACAGATGACATTCCACAGAGCCAACTCCCTCTCATGCTTACAACGCTCTTCTCTCTCTGCCCCTAGCCCGCACCCTAACCGAGAGACAATCGAGGTAGACTGAGCCCCGTAGTCCTACAACGAGGGGGTCTTTACCTGGTCTATGGGCAGCTGTACAGCGTTGCTGATGGGCTGCAGGAGAGTGGACCCGGTGGTGGTCGTCACCATGGTGATAATCCCTTCGGTGCAGGAGGCGGCTGAAGGATGCAGGAAGAGGCGACGAGGATGCTTCACTCGGCGGCCGGTACTCCCCCGGCCTCCGTTTTAGCAAAGGAGGCGGGTCTGTGGTCAGGCTCAGCAATCAACCAGCAAAATCCCTTCAGAAACAACCAAGGAAACCCATAACAATAGCAAAAAAAACCCACATCCACCCGGCAAGGAGATTTCAAGGGTTGGGAAAAAGAGTGCATAAAAAAAAGAAAAAAAGCTGCATTGGAGGTGACATCAGCGGGCTACGTGCTCACTTCATGCTGGTCCTTCAATGGAACGCGCGGATCTCCCGTGCAGTGCGCTCCCTAGAGCTGGCGAGTCCCTGCTCTGCCTAACTCTTGTGAATCAAAAGGCAGGCAGCCAGGGAGGACAGAGCAGGGGGCGGGCGGGAGCCGCGGCTACAGGAGCTCGCGAGGCACATTTCCAGGAAAGACGATTCGCAAAATCCTTGCACTATCTTTTTTTACATATATTTTAGATATTCTCAACGGTTGCTATGTTCAAATCGGAAGACTCGCAAAAAAACAGCCCTAAAAACTACCTCGTCGCTAATCCTAAAATGGTCGTGGAATTGTCAACCTTTATTTATCTCTAATCTAATAAAGACTAGCTCGATTCCATCGCACCTTTTCCTTCATTCCGCTACCAAATTCACGCGTATTATTATTACTATGAACAATTATTGTTTGTTTTTTGTTGTGTGCCTACTTGCCGACATGGCAACAAATAAGGGACAATGTAAAAACAACGAATGGATTCAATTCCCTTAAACTTAGTTCGAAGTTTGAATTCAGCAGGAGAAAGCTGAAACAAACGCTTTCTTCTTTTTAATAAAAATCGGATGGCCCTGTCTAAATAGGGTGGGTAGGCTTTTATGCAGGTAATGCATAAAAAGACGGAACGTGCATTTATTCGATGTACATGACAATGTACATATACAGTGACAAGTGGCTAGAATTAACATTAACAAGGTTAAGGGCCTTTCAAAAGAGATCTAGCTATAAACCAGGTTAACTTACTGCATCCTTCATTAATGTGATCGGGCAAAAAGGGGGTACAAACCACAGAAGCTCGTCTTAGGGATAAAAGGCCGCTTTAATAGAACAGGTCTGGTATAACAATAACCTTGGCTTTAAGCCTCACAAAACTAGAAACTTCACTAAACAGTATTTTCCTCCTAACCCCTCCCCACCCTCTAAACTTGCCTCACCCCAATAGCCCTTTATCAATCCTTTTCCCATCTGTCCTGCTGCCCACCTTCTGTAGTTCCCCTTGCCTTTCCTCCCATGTGACCCTTACTAAAACCTCCCTGCCCTCAAATCTTCTGCATCATCCCCTTGCCCCCCAAAGCCTTTATATGCTACTCCCCCACCCCACCAGACCTGCCTACCAGCGGCATGGAAATCTAACAACATCATATAAACACAATTACCAGATAGCATACCTGTCCTGTTAGAGCCTAATTAAGCCTAAAAGTAAATAAATTAATTTTGCCCCACTACCAGCAAAACAGACCAAATAAAAAAATTAAAGCTAACTACAAAAAACCTCCCAAGATTGAAAAAGGGAGAGGGAGGGTGGGAACAGTACCGCCTCCTGGGTGTGACAACGGCCGAAGAGGCAGCCCACACCCAACCCACCCCATATATACCCACCCTTAAGACCCACCTCATCCTGACACCCTTAACCAATCATCTACGACCCTTTCCCATGGCTCGTCCCATTGCCCGATCAGCCCGGGGGGACACCGGGCAAGCCCTCTGCTCCCCCTAAGCCCCCATCGGGCAAAAAGAGGGTACAAACCACAGAAGCTCGTCTTAGGGATAAAAGGCTGCTTTAATAGAACAGGTCTGGTATAACAATAACCTTGGCTTTAACCCTCACAAAACTAGAAACCTCACTAAACAGTATTTCCTGCTAACCACTCCCCCACCCTCTAAACTTGCCCCACCCCAATAGCCCTTTATCAATCCCTTCCCCATCTGTCCTGCTGCCCAACTTCTGTAGTTCCCCTTACCTTTCCTCCCATGTGACCCTTACTAAAACCTCCCTGCCCTCAAATCTTCCGCATCATCCCCTTCCCCCCCAAAGCCTTTATATGCTACTCCCCCACCCCACAGGAAAACCCGTCAGGCGTTTTCCTGCCCCACCCAAAAAACCTTACTAACGATCCCAAAGCTTCTCACCTAATAAATCTGCAATCATGATCCTAAGATCCAGTAAATAATACTTATTCCCCATAAAAGACAAATGCACACCATCCTGCCGAAACAAATCCCTGTCTGACGCTACAAGATTTTCATGAAACAAATAAGAAAACCCATGATCTCTACAAAAATTCTTCATCTCCCTGTTCACCTTTTTCCTCTGCTTCTCAATTCCCGAAAAAGAATATGCATCCCTCCAGACTCTACGGGGAACCAAACCAGTCCAAACAACATGGGTCCCAGCCCAAAGATCCTTTATCCTCACCAGATCCATTTTCATCGCTTTCAAAAGTCCGATACCGGAAAGAGGCACCAAATCGTTCTCCCCAAGATGGATAACCAGCAAATCTGGGCAAACACCACGCTCAAGCCTCCTTGAAAGAACCAACAACAATTCTCCCCATCTCATGCCGCTCTTACCCACCCAACTGATCCTAATTTTTGCTCCATCCAAACCCAATTGTTTTCCGAAATGCCTGGATGCTGCCTGCTTCTCTGCCCACCGTACGAACGAGTGCCCCACTATCCATACGGAACAACTTCCATCCGGACCCCCGACACAGCCTAAGAAAAAACATCAACATTTTCATGAAACATATTCCAAATAACTGTGTAAACAGATAATTAAAGCGATGAAATTCAGTAAGAGGTAGCAAAGAATGGAAACTAATACTAGAAGTCCTCCCCACCATATCCTACCCGCCAACCGCAAATTGCAACCGCACCCCAGTAAACCCCACCCATCATTTAAAAGAACGAACATAACGCTTAAAACATTGTGATTTCCACCTCCCCAAACCCATAATCGCTTTGTCAGAGTTACCCATCCGTTTGGCCTCCGTGGCAGCTCCAATCCGAAAGGAATGTGTTCCATAATGTCTAGAATCAAGACCTAACAAACCCAAAGCCCTTTTTAAAACAAGTACCTGATGAGCCTTTAACATAGAACCATCCTGATGAATAAATACAAACCTTGACGACCCTGTCAGACCTCCCACAAAGGACATCCACAACTTAACCGGACATATGCAAGACCCAGTACCCCACAAAACCACTTCTTGACCCCTCCCCAAATGGTCCATCTTAGACGCCTGAAGCCAAAGGACAACATTACCATTCCTTACCTGCACATCTGAATGGAGTAAGCTCCCATGCCCTTTAATTCCAAGAAGTTACGAAACCCAAAACACTCAGTCGAAAAGCCATGACTTACAGAGCGATAATAATTTCACTTCCCAACCTGAAAAACAAACCTGGACCAAAACACCCCAAATATCCTGCAATAGTTGTGACGTTCTGGGACGCCTCCTGTCCATCCTCGCCCCCATCTCCCTGGCCCAACCAGAATTTAAACGTCTGCACAACTCACCTCCAACCGGGTCATAACCCCAAAAGTACTTACAGTAAAAAGAAATGCCAGATAACTTACTTGATATGGTAACCGCAGATAAGCCCAACTCTATCTGCTGCATAATAAACTGAACCGCATCCTCTCTCGTCTGTGCCAACCCTTCCAAACCTCCCAACCTTTTAACAGCACCTGAATCCAAAAATTCCAACCAGGCCTGAGCATAACTTTTCCGAGTGGACGGAGTTATGGAATGCTGGACGAGCTCCAACATCCTTATTCTCCTAACTCCCATAACTCCCTGGGAACCGCCGTCTTCATCACATCCACTCCCGGTGCCAGACCACGGAATCTCCACCACTGAAAACGAGACAGGGCATCAGCCAACGTCATTGTTGATTCCAGGAACATACTTCACCTTAAACATCACATTAAAGGTCAAACATTTCAACAAACACTCTCAAAAGCTTGAGAACCCTCTCATCTTTTGCTCTCTGAGAATTGACCAAGTTAACAACTGACTGATTATCCACGTTGAAAATAACATTCCTATTTTCAAAGGTGGGGCCCCAAAGCGTCAACGCCACGACCAGCGGAAAAAACTCCAAAAATGCAATGCTATACTTAGCTTTCTTCCAGCTCAAGGGCCAACTTTCCGCCGCCCAATGTCCATCCCAGAAAATACCAAAACCATGCGCTCCTGAAGCATCCGAAAAAATCTGAATCTGCCAAAGCCAGTCCGAATCATCCACCAACATGGTAACCCCATTGAAGTTCTGCAAGAAACCGATCCACATCTTCAAATCTTCTTTTACACTTGCTCAAATCCGAATGTGATGGTGAGGTAAAACCGCTCCCCGCATCGCAAAACCCAGACGCCTACAAAAAGCTCTGCCAACCCGAACCACCTTGCAAGCAAAATTCAGGTGACCCAGCAAACTCTGAGCGTGACGCAACTCTAATTTTGGCTTCTCAACCGCTTCCTCCAGCAACAAACTCAACTGCCTCACTTTCTCCGCAGGTAGCCGCACCTCCATTTTCAAAGAACCCAACTCGATACCCAGAAAACTCAAACAAGTCGAAGGCCCTTCAGTCTTTTCGCGGGCCAAAGGAACGCCAAAATGAGCCATCTCCTGTTCGAAAACCGCCAACGCGGAACCACATTCACCAGACCGTGGTCTCCCCACAAAAAGAAAGTCATCCAAGTAATAAGTGACAAACTTACAACCTCTCTGAGCTTGAACAAACCATTGCAGAAATGTACTAAACATCTCAAAAAGATAACAAGAAACTGAACAACCCATTGGTAACATCCTGTCAACATAAATGGCATCCTCAAACTGCATGCCCAACAAGGAAAAATCTTCAGGGTGAACAGGCAAAAGCCTAAAGGCAGACTGAATATCTGATTTCGCCACTTCAGCCCCACGCCCGCATCTCCTCACCAAAGAAATTGCAAAATCCACCGAAGCATAATGAACAACAGAATCTTCAGGGGCAATAAAATCATTAACTGATGCTCCCGCTGGCCAAGATAAGTGGTGAATAAGGCAAAATTCGCCTTGTTGTTTCTTAGGAACAATTACCAAAGGTGAAATGGTCAAATTATGTAAAGGCCAGCTGTAAAAAGGACCCACAATCCTACCCAATTTCAGCTCCTTCTGGAGTTTAGCCCTCACCACTTCCGGGAACTGCCTCGCTGACTTCAAATTATTGGCCCATCTCCTCAACCTCGGACCCTGATAGCACAGTTTGAAACCTTCTTGAAAACCCCTAAGCAAAACTTTTGCTTCTTCCAATCGAGGATAAAATTGTAACCAATAACTCACAACTTCCAGTTTAATAGGAGTAGGGCCCTTTACTTGCCAGCTGCTGCCCATGAACCCTGCCTCTATCTGTTCCTCTACCCTGCACCCCTTTTCCAGCCCAATTGAACCCTCCAAAACATTGATACGCTGGGTTCCTGCCCCCACAGTTGGAACAATCGTGCCTAAATTTACACTGTTGCCTACTGCACTGCCTGCTATTAAATGCCCAGCATGCTCCATTGTGTGGGAACTGACCTCTCTGTCCGAAACCCACCCCAGCATGGGTGGGATGCCCCTGAAAGGGCCTATACTGAACAGGTAAACCACTTTCCGTATGTGTCGTCAGAGCATTCCTTGCCGTCCTCAGCCACTGCATCCACAATTCATTATCAATCTCCCCCAAAACCTTCTCCGGATACATAGACTTACGTGCTCGAAATTCCTCATCGTAACGAAACCAGCCAAACCCTCCATAATCCATCTGAGCCCTTCTCACCACATTCAAATACTTAAAAAGGGCCACACAACAGTCCGGAAAACGCTCACATAATACACTTGTATAGATCCAAAATGCCCAAGTCCAATTTTCAATTGTCGATGGGACCTTGGGCCTACGGGCTAGCTCCCATTCCTCCTCCTTAGAGCCTTCTTTAGCCTGCACCTCTCTATGAAGTAGTTTAAATACATCAATGAATCCCCCTCTCCAAATCTTCTCTTTCAAGCTTTGAGTGATATGCGCCCCCAGAGGCATCAACACTCCCATGTAAGGCAATTTCTTTGCCTTAGAACCACCAGGTGCACCTTCCCCTAACCCAGCACCAGACTGCCCCATACTCACCTGAGTCAAATCCTGTTTACCTGCCACCGAATCAATAGCGTCCGATAAACTTTCAATCTTCCCTGCTTGTACCCCCACATCCTCAACTTGAATAGCCACATCCACATTGTTCAAATTATCACCCACCACCCTTTTACCAGAAACTGCCCCAACCGCACCCAATGCATTAGCGACCTCACCTCTAACCAAATTGCCAGACAAGACATTCTCGCCCCCTGCAAGACGATCGCCCGGGACCGCCCTCTTGCTTGATGAAGCTTTTGTGACTGTAGTCGGCCGATTCGTATCGTCCTCTTCATAATCCAAAGCCTCCTCTTCGCATATCATTCCTGACAAAGCGCCCTGGCTTGCCGGAAGTGACCGCAAACCACTGGCATTGGAAGCCGAGGATCCTTCTCCGCTAACTGATACTTCCCTCGAAGTCAGGCGAACCGCTCCGAGCTGCGCCCTCTCTTCCGCCTGGTGTCCTGAAGGTGCCCGAACCTCCACCGGTCGATGAAAGACAGCCGGCCGCCCTGGCCGCTGTCCAGCTGCAGCCGCCTCATGCCCGCCCAAAGCATGAGCAACATCGCACCCAGGATGGTACGCCCTCTCACCTTGCTGCCAAAAATCAAGCCTAACCTGCGCCGACCCTCCCGTGCCATCATCCACTGCCGCACCACAAATAGTGCCCCTAATAACTGTACCCTGCTCATCCACAAATTCCACCTGCTCACCTGCCCTCAAAACCGACTGGTTAGACACTTCCCACTCCTGCACCCTATGCACCATAGGACTCACTTGCCGAGGAATCCATTGAACAGGTCTGCCACCCTGCACAGGCAGCCTAACAGACACTGGTAAACTCTGACTACACCCCTCACCATTAAATTCATTGCCTTTCTCCAAATCATCATCAGAATCTATCACAATAACAGCATCCTCACAAAATTGATCCTCACCAACCTCTCTGACCACCACCGACTGTAAATCCTCATTTGACTCGGAATTTATTGAAAAACCCGAGGCCGCCGCCATATTGGCTGCCCCACCTAAGGTTCTTTCCTTTAATGAAGCAGGAGCACTCCCCTCGCTTTCTAAAGCGAGTTGAGCTTGTTGCGCGCGACTCCTCGCAACGCGCCGCCTCCCAAGCACATGCGCGGCAACCGCCAGCTTCCCTGACTGCCTCTCTGCACGAACAGGTGACGCGCGCGGTCCCAAGTCCTGCGCCACCACCTGTTCCAACCCGCGCACCGCAGCAACCTGGTACGACCCCCGCCCGAGGGCCGCCTCCCGCTGCCTAAAAGAGGCTCCCGACTGCCTGGGAACCTTAATCTCACCCCTCCTACATGAGCGACCTCCCGGTAAGTCTACCCTCAATTCATTTTCACGTAACACGCGTTCTGGTGAAACGGATACTTTCCTACCAGACACGCTCTTGGCTCTAAACTTCTTCGACTTCCTAGGGCTACCAGCTGGGGACGTGCACGCTAAAATAGCTGCCGATACCCCTTCAGCTGACGACCTTTTTGGTCTTTTTAACCCCACCCACGCCTGCTCTAAAACACCTTCCTTGATAAGGTCCTCACGCCCTTCTTGCTGCAAAGTCCTCAACGCTTCTACTACTTTATTAGGCTCCATAACAACTACGACCACTGCTAACTATACTCAAAGTATTGAATTAAGCTCTAGAACACCACCACTAACTATATTCAAAGCGCTGAAGTAAACTCCTAAACCACACGCCCAAAGAACAGTACCGCCTCCTGGGTGTGACAACCCAACCCACCCCATATATACCCACCCTTAAGACCCACCCCATCCTGACACCCTTAACCAATTATCTACGACCCTTTCCCATGGCTCGTCCCATTGCCCGATCAGCCCGGGGGGAGACTGGGCAAGCCCTTTGCTGCCCCCAAACCCCCAGTCCAGGCTTTCTTCATCACAGTCCCTAGAGGTTTTACATCCCCTATCTCAGCTAAAATTAAAACAAGTACTCAATCAATATGGCGTCAGCCATGTATTCCAAGAATCCTTAGGCCCCAATTAAGCAGTTGCACAGTACCATACAGTAAATCCGCCCAATCCAGTGCAGTAACAAATTAATGGGGGATTACCACGTGGTACTGTTTTTATAACTGCATACTGTTATGTTTGGTCATGGGTCTGCGCATGATGCTCTTTACTGAAGGAAGATGATACCAATCTCCCCTGCTGTAATGTGAGCTAATGGTTTGTGCCGGTGACATAACCAGATTAAATAAAAAGGACCTGGGAAGGTTCCAGCGCGTCCAGTAACCCACCAACTGTGTCCGAGTTTCTGTGCACCGCGGCACCACTAACATTAACTGCATTTTGGAGCGGCCTAGCTCAAAACGCAACAAATTGGTGACGAGGGCGGGTGGTCCGCTGTGTCGGAGCCCCTCGTGCTCTCACCTGTCAGCGCGCACTGCCACCGCTGCGTGCCTCAGTCTCTTCTGTCCTGTGCCGCCTGCCCGTGTGGCTGCCTCAGCGATCATTCGGCTGTCTGTGCGGCCTCCAAGTGTTGGGGGCGTGTTCGTTTGGCGATCCAACCACGCACGCCCAGGCGACTCCGTAAACAGTTGCTGGCGCAACCAGCCGGTGAAAGGGATTTCCTTCCTGAAGTGTGCGACTGCAAGGCAGAGTGTGGCGCCCCCCCACTGGTGTTCCTTTCAGCACACGTTTCAGCGTTTTTGGTGGCAGGACGCTTTTGGGCGTTTTTTTTCCTGGCTGGGGAAAGCATGGAGATTCAGTTTTTCTTCCCTGCTCACTGCAGGCTGATCGTGATTCCTCTGTGGTGTCTCCAGCTTTGGAGGAACTGTGCTAGGTGGCGCATACACTGTGAGTAACAAAAAAAACTGTTGACAAGAGACAAACAAGGTGCTCCATATTTGAAATTACACAGTGTGTCTATGAGGATATTGTCCCTGAGTCACACACGCAATTTTCTTTTCGCGATTGCACAACACCTGGAGTGGTATAGACCATTTACATGCACACTATTTTGCATAGGAGCTGGCACTGCAGTGGTGTGGGTGTTATAGACAATTCCCCAACGGCACGACAAGACGCCTAAGCCATCTGGTCACGTGCACATCACAGGTAGAGGTGCTGTAAAGCATCGCAAGTTTGTGTTGCAGTCATGTCATCAGTCCCGGCGTTGGAATCTTGTCATCGAAGGTCCTCCTTCCGCTCAAGCAGCTCGGTGGAAAGAGTGGGTGGACAGGTTGGAAACCTATTTTGCTGCAACAGCATTGGATAATGCGAGGCGCCGTCCTATGCTCCTACCCTTGGGAGGTGCAGCCATTCATAAACTTGGACGATCAGTGTCAGAAGAGGGTCTGCCTTTCACCTACCAATCACTAAAATAGGTACTAACAGCTCTTTTTGAACCTTTGGCGAATCCTGACTAATAGCGTTTCTTTTTACGACAAGCCAGACAACTCCCAAATGAATCAGTTGACACTTTTTATGCCAGATTAAAAGAACCAGCGAGCACCTGCACGTTGCTGGATGTGGAAGATGAGGTCCATGCGCAATTCATACAGGGATGTGCCTCACTGAAATTGAGGGAGAACATATTGCAGGTACCTGGCATTACCATGGCAAACATCCTCACGTTGGGAAGATCCAAAGAACTGTCTAATGTACGTGCGGATCATATGGAGGCAGCGTTGCAAACCCAAGTCAAAGTGGAACCAGTGAATGCCATCACTGTGGCTGCTGTGGACAGAAAGAAAACCCGGGCAAAGGTTACCACGTCGTCACAAACCTGTTTTTCCTGTGGCGGTCCATTCCCTCATCAAGGAGTGTGTCCTGAGCAAGGCAAGAAATGCTTGAGTTGTAATAAATTGAATCATTTTGCCAAAGTATGCCGGTCAACTGGCCGTTCACAGAAGTCCAAAGCCGCCAACCTTGTGCAACCACCTATGGTAACAGGAGAAGATGATGATCTGGACGACGATGAGGAAGATGAAGGAACCATCCACGTGATACACACTTTGCAGCCTGGTGGGTGCCCTCAGAAGCGGGTACCAAGGTGCCCTGTTTTTTTGGCAGGACAAAATATTGATGCGCTGATTGACACTGGGGCCTCCATCAACATATTGGCCCAATCTTTATTGAAATGTCTTCCTATTCAACCCAAGTTGCGACCTACAACGACTCAGGTGTATGCATTTGGGTCATCGCAGCCACTGCCTTTGGCAGGTGTTTTCACCACGACACTGTCTCATGAGGAGAATGCAGAGCAAACCAGAGTATTTGTCACAAAGACTCGATCTGATATGCTACTAAGCTGCCGGACGGCAGAGCAGCTGAATCTCATTTCGTTTGCTTTCAGTGTTCACCTCGAAACTGTAGAGAGTCTTTTAACTGAATTTGGAGTGTTATTTGAAGGTACAGGCTGCCTGAAGGACCGCTTGCTACGTCTGCACATTGACAAGTCCATACAGCCGGTAGCATTGAAGCATCGCCGCGTTGCATTCCATCTGCGACCACAAGTGGAGGAAGAGCTTAGGAAGCTTGAACAAGTGGATGTGATAGAGAAGGTCGATGGTCCCACTCCGTGGGTGTCACCCATTGTGAATGCTAGGAAACCCAAACAACCAGGAGAGGTTAGGATTTGTGTCGATATCCACCTGCCAAATATGCCATTAAGCGGGAACGTCATCTAACACCTACAATGGATGACATCGTTGCAGAGGTTGCAGGGTCAAGGTGGTTCTCGAAGATGGACCTGCGGGCTGGATACCACCAGCTCATATTACATCCTGACTCCAGAGGCATAACAATGTTTTCCACTCATGTAGGCCTCAGAAGGTATACGTGTTTGAACTTTGGAATTTTCAGCGCAGCAGAGGTGTTTCAAGACACAATTTGTGGGGCACTTGCTGGCCTACCTGGAGTCATCAATGTCAGTGATTACATACTTGTGCATGCTCCTACCATAGAATCACATCTTTGCCGGCTCAGAGCAACTTTCCAAAGGCTTCAAAAAAATGGCTTAACTCTTCGCAGAGACAAATGCTCCTTTTTACAGACAGGAGTGGCATTCTTTGGGTATCGTTTCTCTGGGGAAGGAGTAGTGCCAAGATTAAAGACATTCAATCTGCCACGGCCTCCATCAATGTATCCGGTGTTTGCAGCTATTTAGGCATGCTGAATTACTGTGGGCGTTTTATCAAAACCCTAACAGCACTGACGGCTCCTCTCAGAGATCTCATCAAGGCCAATGCAGTTTAGGAGTGGTGACCTGATCAAGATGGTGCCTCTCAAGCAACCAAGTCAGCGATATCTGAACACACTACTCTGGTCTGGTCTATTTTGATCCTCAGAAGGAGTCTGAGCTATCCGTGGATGCTAGCCCCACTGGGTTGGGGGCAGTGTTGGCACAAAAACAACTGGATGGGGAATGGGCTCCTGTGGCCTATGCCAGCCGTGCTCTGGCAGAGACTGAGCAACGTTATTCCCAAATTGAAAAGGAGGCCATCGCAGTGCACTGGGGCTGCAGGCACTTTCACCTCTACCTTTATGGCCAGCCGTTTATAGTGCGCACTGATCACAAACCCCTGATACCTTTATTAATGGATCCTCTTCCAAACCTCCGCCACAAATAGAAAAGTGGATTTTGCAATTGCAAGACTAGCGTTTTCAGGTGGTATATCGACCCGGCTCGTTGAATCCTGCTGATTACCTCTCACGACATGCCCGGCCTGCTACCCCTCGAGAGGTCGCAGATGCGGACGAAGTAGAGGAGTACGTAAGACTGGTTGTAGAGAGATCCCGGCCCTTGTCTCTTTCACTTGAGGAAATTAAGGAGCCACAGATGGTGATGAGTGTCTGCAGTTGGTGATGGCAGCTGTAGGATCCGGAAAATGGCATTCTATACTTACAAATGTGACTCAGAATGACAGAGGCCTGAACCATGCTGTTGTCATTGCACAAGGTCAGACAGGAGCTAGCTGTGTCTCCTGAAGGATATCTTCTTCAAGGACACCGGCTGGTGATTCCATTGTCGTTGCAACAGTCTGTAGTGGAGCTGGCCCACGCCTCCCATCAAGGGATGGTTAAGACAAAGTCCAGGTTGAGAAGCAAGGTGTGGTTTCCAGGACTTGATGACCACGTTGAACGAGCGGTACGTCAGTGTATGATGTGTCAAGCAGTTGGGCCAGCTGAACATCCCACACCAATTCTGACCGAGCCTATCCATCCTGTCCCGTGGTTTTGAGCAAGTGCTGATTTTGGGAGTCTGCCCGATGGACGTCTCACATTTGTAGTGATAGATGACTTCTCGAAGTATCCAGAGGTAGAGATTGTGGAATCCACTACAGCATCTCAGATCGTTCCTTGCCTCGAAAGAATTATGGCCATCCATGGTCTATTGCATGAGATTCGCACTGACAATGGGCCCCCGTTTTCAAGCCAAGAGTTTGCTGAATACCTGCAGTCTTGAGGAACTGTCCATAAAAAAATCACCCCTCGTTGGCCTCAGGCTAATGGAGAGATGGAACGTTTCATGAGGACTTTCAACAAAGTGCTACGAATCGCAGTGGCTGTTGGCCACAATGTGGACTGTACTGTTTATGCTTTCTTGCGGGAATACCGACTTACTCCTCATGCCACCACTGGGGAGACACCTAGGGCCATATGTACGAACACTTCTTTATGCATAAACCGAAAGGTACGGGATACTATTCCTCAGATTCAGGAACCGTCTGAACTCCATAGTCATGTAGGGAAGGCGCTGTCACAGAGAAAGGACAGGAATGACAAGATGTCAAGGAAAGGGAGAGCCAAGAAACGAGTTGTCCACACAGGGGATCTGGTTCTTGTAAGAAGCAAGAGAGGAGGAAGCAAATTTGTACTACCTTTCGAAAAGGATCCATGGGTGGTGAGTGCAATAAAAGGTACCATGGTCACTGCCCGGAGAGGCCAGGAAACAGTCATGAGAAACATTTCGTTTTTCAAAGTGGTGAGTGTGCTGGACTATGAGGTGACAAGGGCTGGAGAGATGTCAACAGCTGGTTCAGACAATGGGAGCATTGGGATGTGGATTCACCCTCACCATGGCATACAAAGTCAAAGGTTGTCGGCTGACAGTTTTTTATCTGGTGGTATGCAGAGCCCCGAAGTGCATAACTCTTCGAGTTAGCCAATCTCAGAGACTGAAGTACCTAGATTGGAGCTAGGTGCCTCACTTACATTAAGGAAAGGATTGGGTCATTATAGTTTGCAACCACACCCATCCCATTCTACAAGACTAAAAGAGTTTGTAGTCAGTTGATCAGTTACAGGATGTATTCTGTATGTGTAAATCAGAATTTGACACTGTGTTTGTTCTCATGATTCATTTTTGAAATGGGCATGAAGTTTTGGTGTTATATGTTTTTTTTTGGGGTAAAGGAGGAATGTTATGTTTGGTCCTGGGTCCACCCATGACACTCTTTACTGCAGGGAGATGATACCAATCTCCCCTGCTGTAATGTGAGCTAATGGTTTGTGCCGGTGACGTAACTGGATTAAATAAAAAGGACCCGGGAAGGTTCCCGCGTGTCCAGTAACCCACAAACTGTGTCCGAGTTTCTGTGCACCGCGGTGCCACTAACATTAACTGCGTTTTGGAGCGGCCTAGCTCAAAACGCAACACATACCACAGCATACATTAGCCTCCTGACCTGAACAGGTGGTAAAACTTGCAGTCTGTTGAGTGTAGTGTCTTCCCCACCCCTGGAGCATACACATGAACGACGCCACAGGTGAGCCGCGTTCAAAACTTACTAATGTACTATGCATTATATCATACTTTCTGTTAACCACACCTTACTACCTCCCATCCGTTGGATACTCCCTGTTTAGAGCCCACCTAGAACCACAAGGGTTCTAGTGTGCATACCTTCAAGATGCTACATCTCCCCCTTCAATACATATAAGTGGTAAACACACCAAAATCACATTTCCTCTCATTTGTCTCCCAGCTCTGGTGGTTAGAGATGATTGAGGTGCACCCTGATCAGGCGCCAGCCCAAAGGCTCAGGCTCTTAAGCCAGACCAGCTGTCAGGGTTGTTTCCTGTACAGTTTCAGGACTCCATGAGTGTCTCCGTAGGTTTTTGAAATGAGATGTGTTCCGAGTGATGGATTGTTCAAGGCGATGTGCTGTCATCATGTGTCCTGTGCATGCCACAACCTTTAAAGGGTCAGCAGCAAAAGGAGTGTCCATTTTTCATTTCTGCTTAACCAAAACCCAGTCTCCTTTGTCAAAGGCTGTTTCTTTGACATGGTGCAGCTGATCTGCTTACGTTTTCTTTTTTCTTTTCCCAACTGGGTCAGTGTCTTGAACCTTGTCAGGATCCACTGACCGATCCAGAGTCCATTGAGGTAGTTTAGTTCCGTAAGCTCTCCCAAAAAGCAAGGTGTCTGGACCTTGCAAGCAAGTCGCTTCCTCCTCACCACTCCTCTGGTAAGTGCTGCCATTGTTTTGGACTTGTTTGGGCTTGTTTGGGCTTGTCTGGGCTTGTTTGGGCTTCTTGGCTTCTCCTCTCCCGGAAGGCCCCACCCCCCTCCCTCCTCCTCGGAGGTCTTCCCACTCCTGACTCCTGCTGCCCCGCCCCCTGCACTCCCATTGGAGGTTTCCCTCCTCCCAGCTGCCACTCCCTCCCACCTCCCCTCTTATGCTGGCCGCAGCGCGAGGTTAGAAGCGACCTCTGACCCTGCATCCTTGCAGGCAGGTCGCTTCCTCCTCACCACTGCTCCGGTAAGTGCTGCCATTGTTTTGGGCTTGTTTGGGCTTGTTTGGGCTTGTCTGGGCTTTTCTGGGCTTTTTTGGGCTTCTTGGCTTCTCCTCTCCCAGAAGGCCCCGCCCTCCCCTCCTCCTCGGAGCTCTTCCCGCTCCTGACTCCTGCTGCCCCCGCCCCCTGTGCTCCCATTGGAGGTTTCCCTCCCTCCTCCCAGCTGCCACTCCCTCCCACCTCCCTTCTTATGCCGGCCGCAGCGCGGACGCGCCACTGGCGCACCGAAGGCACACCAAAGGCAAGCCTGTCTGCGCCTCTCCGCGCCAAAACCGCGCCCAGCACCAGACCCCCTGGCCAACACGCCTCCCGTGCCACCAAACACCTTTACACTGCCAATGAACTCCACGCCCTTAATCCAGGACGCCCCTCCATCTGCTTCCAGTCCATACCGACACGCACCAAAGGACCCTTCTCTGCAAAGCCTTCAATTTCACTTGCAACCTAACCTCCAAACTCCAAATCAAAACAGACAACCGCCTAAGATGCATCCTACTTAACACCCGCTCCGTCCATAAACATGCAATTGAACTCTGGGACCTCCTGACCACATACCCGCCCGACGTTGCATTCCTCACCGAAACCTGGATGAATTCGGCCTCAGAACCAGACCTAGCCATAGCCATACCAGAAAACTACAAGATCACCAAAAGAGACCGAATCAACAGACCAGGAGGAGGAATCGCCACAGGCCACAAAAATACCATAAGAGTGTCTCACCAACTCCAACGACACCATCAACTCCACGGAGCACCTCCACTTCAAAATCCACTTCAACAACACACTCAGAGGAACACTGGTCTACAGACCCCATGGACCCAGACAGCAGTTCTGTGATGACATCGCCGACGCCATCAGCTCCCAAGCCCTCGCCTCCTTGGTGACCTAAACTTCCTACTAGAAAATAACAACGATATTAACACCACCAACCTAATCAACAACCTCGCCAACTTCAGCCTCAAGCAACTCGGCACTACACCCACCCACTCCGCAGGCCACACACTCGACCCCATCTTCTCACCCAGCAACCACGTCTCTTTCAGCCACACCACTGAACTCAGTTGGACAGACCACCGCTGCATCCAATTCTCCTACCAAAAACCAGTCACTCACCACCACCGCACACAACCCCCCCGACGCAACTGGAGCAAAATATCAACGGATCAACTGATCTCCACTCTCGCCTCGGCCCCATCTCCTGGGACCTCGGACCCCAACAGAGCCACCACCAACCTGCATCGCTGGATAGAAGATTGTGCCAACACCCTCGCACCGCTAAAAAAAAAACCAAACACCTCCCACAGAATCAAGGCCAGCTGGTCCACCCCAGAACTACAGGAATCCAAACGGCTATGTCGCAGAATGGAAAAAACCTGGCACCTTGACCCTACCAACTCCAACCACATTGCTTTCAAGGATGCCCTACGCAAACATCACCAACTGATCCGCACACCAAAAAGACCCACTTCAAAAACCGCATCAACGTCAACGCTCACAACAGTAAAGAGCTCTTTGGCATCGTCAACGAGATCTCCAGCCCCAGGACCAGCTCCAACGAACCCCTGCCATCACAGGAGTTCTGCAACTCACTGGCAACCCACTTCCGTCGAAAGATAGAAGAAATCCACAATAGCTTTAAACCCCAGACCCACCAGCTGATTACAAACACCCAAGAACCCAACGCTCCAAGCAACACCCACCTCATCCACACCTGGACCCCCGTCAACATAGAGGACACCGCCACCACCATGGCCTCCATCCACTCCAGATCTGCATCGGACCCCTCCCCACTCCATATCTTCAATAAGCAAACATCATCATCGCCCCCCACCTCTGCAAAACCATCAACAGCTCCTTCGAGTCAGCCACCTTCCCAGAAAGATGGAAGCATGCAGAAATCAACGCCCTGCTAAAGAAACCAAGGGCAGACCCAGACGACCCCAAGAACTACCGGCTGATCTCCCTCCTCCCCTTCCCAGCCAAGGTCATCTAAAAAATTGTAAACAGCCAATTATCACGCTTCCTGGAAGACAGCAAGGTACTCAACACCTCCCAATCCGGATTCCGCAGAAACCACAGCACTGAGACTGCACTCATTGCTGCCACAGACGACATTAGGACCATGCTCGACGAAGGAGAAACAGCAGCACTCATCCTCCTGGACCTCTCCGCAGCTTTCGACACGGTATGTCATCACACTCTCCGCACAAGCCTACACAATGCTGGAATCCGTGACAAGGCACTCGACTGGATCTCGTAATTTCTCTCAGGCAGAACCCAGAGAGTTCGACTCCCACCGTTCCCGTCAGAAGCTTCCAGAATCATCTGTGGCGTTCCCCAAGGATCTTCGCTCAGCCCCACGCTCTTCAACGTTTACATGGCCCCCCCTCGCCAACATCGCACGAATCCACCACATCAACATAGTTTCCTACGCAGACGACACTCAGCTCATCCTCTCCCTCACGAAAGACCCTACAACTGCAAAGAACAACCTCCACAACGGACTTCACGCCATCACCAGCTGGATGGAATCAAGCCACCTCAAGTTAAACACAGACAAGACAGAAATTCTCATCTTTGGCACCAACCCCTCAACTTGGAATGACTCTTGGTGGCCCACCTCCCTAGGAACCGTGCCCTCACCCACCACCCACGCACGCAACCTAGGCTTCATTTTGGACTCCACACTCAGCATGACTCAGCAGGTCAATGCCATCTCCTCTTCCTGCTACAACACTCTCTGCATGCTCTGCAAAATCATCAAGTGGATTCCCATCGAAACCAGTAAAACTGTCACCCACGCCCTGGTCAGCAGCCGATTGGACTACCGAAACGCCCTACATGCAGGAATACCAACCAAACTCCTAACAAAACTGCAAAGAATCCAGAACGCATCCGCCCGCCTCATTCTAGACATTTCCCCCCACCTAAGAGACCTTCACTGGCTACCAGTGTCAAAGAGGATCACCTTCAAACTCCTCATCCACGCACACAAGGCATCCACAACACAGGCCCAGCCTACCTCAACGACAGACTCACCTTCCACACCCCCACCCGCAATCTTCGCTCCGCCAGCCTCGCCTCCATCCCCCGCATCCGCCGCACCACCGTCGGAGGAAGATCCTTCTCTCACCAAGCCGCCAAGACCTGGAACTCCCTACCGCTCCACCTTCGCCAGACCCATGACCTCTTGACATTCAGGAAATGCCTCAAGACAGGGCTCTACGACCAGTACCTCCCCCCCAGCGCCTTGAGACCCTAACGGGTGATTAGTGCGCTCTATAAATCCTTGATTGATTGATTGATTGGACTCTGGAGTTCATCAATAGGCCGGAAGGGCCTGACACATTGCTTGATTCAAGTTGATTCCCTTCAGGAACACTCTTTTAATGACTCTCTTGAGGGTGCTCATGAATCAACTACAGCATTAGCTTGGGGCCAGAGGGGCGTACTCTTTTGGTGTTTGATGTTGAGGTGAACAAGGAATTCTTTAAACTATTTACTATGAAATGGTGGGCCATTATCAGATTTAAGAATCTCTGGGATGCCCCATGATGTAAAAATGTCACCAACTTGTTCTATGACTTTGTTATGAGTTGTCAAGTATAGGTCTTCCACTAAAGGGAAACATGAATATCCGTCCATGAATGCTATGAGATGGTGTCTATTTCCTAAAGGCCCAAAAAAGTCAACTGCAACTGTCTCCCATGCATGGGCAGGAAGGTCAGATGTCACTGGATGTTGCGTCATCTTGGGTGATAGAGATTTGCAAATGTGGAATGCCTTCAACTCTTTCTCAATTCTGTCACCTAGCCGAGGGAACAGAGCCGAGGGCTCTGCTAGTGGCCATAATACCACAGTGTCCTTCATGGGCCAGCTCGATGGCCCTCTGACTGAGGCTTACAGGTATGGCAATTCTCGAGCCTCTTAGTATCACGTCTTCTTCAGTGACGTCTAACTCATCCTGTACATTGTTGAACTTTTGGAATTTAACATCGTCAGCTAGGGGCCGGGTCTTTCTCTTTCAGGATTGAGTGGTAATCTGTTCTTTAATTACGTTCATGTCTTTGTCTGCATTGGTCGCAGCAATGATCTGTTCCACAAATAGAGCCACTGGTGTGCTGGAGTACAGTAAAGAAGAGATATGCTTCAGCTGTCTTGTATGTCGAGTTGTGATGATGCAGCGCATTGGTGAATAATTGTCTACTGGGTTTTGTTCCTTCCCGGGTTTGTCAGTTTCGTAGTTATATTTGTGGAGTCCTAACCCCCACCTCTCTATGTGAGGGGGCATCTTAGCCTTCAGGTTCCCAAAAATTGTAAGCAAGGCCTGGTGGTTTGTGATGATGGTGAATCGTTTTCCTTTTCTGGGTGAGAGTAAGCACATTCTGTATCAGGTAGGCTTCAACCGGCATAGGCCATAATGTGTCTCAGAGCATCTGGATGACTATTGTGTTGAGCAAGGATTGCCCCTAGCCCTACCGGGCTTGCATCAACCATTATTTCAGTATGTAACTTGGGACCAAAATTGGCCATTTCCGTTGCATCCTCAATTGACTGTTTAATGTCTTTGAAACTCTGATCACATTCTGGATACTATTAGAATGGTACATTTTGCTTTGTCAGTTCTCTCAATGGGGCACTCACTGTAGCAAAGTTGCAGAACTGTGGAACCTGTAAAAAAGACAAGAAAAGGCTTGTTGAAAATTGGATGATACGATTGAGCAACAGTTTGCTTACAGTAGTTTAAACTATTGACTTACCTGCTTGTGTTATACATGAATCAATCCTTGTGTTGTTTACCTAATTGTTATACCTCATGGCATACTACATACTGAGTTATTCTTGTGAGTGCTGATAACTCACTAAGATGATTAGTATTGGGCGTGGTTAAAGCGGCCAAAATAGCGTTTGGCTTTTGAGTGAGCTCATCTTGCCTGGCCACAATCTAATCTCATCCTGCCTGACAGTTCCAACCAAAAACGCCCTTGTCGGCCCCTCATTGTAGGGTGGTGCTGGGGACACCGGAGGCCTGCCATCAAGCGAAGGAGGGGCACCAGCGGCCCACGTTGTGATGCATCCAGAGGCCAGTGCTTTGCCCGGGGCATTTGCCCTTCATGAAGACATTGTTGGGACGCAGAGCTAATCTGTGATGGCTAGCCAGTCGCGCTGAGGTTGTTGGGGTGCGGGTGGCCCTCAGCCAAGCCAGAGGGCATCTGTACCTGGGTGAAGAGGAGAGGAAGGCCCCCACGACCAGGGGCAGGGAGGTAGGTGCGGCCTGCGAGAGGCCTTCGAACTGTGTCGTTTTCCTCCCTGCCTCGTGAACTGTGGAGTGGATCAGAGTTTTCTTGGGGCAGGGGCTACTGGGCAGGACCCTGTGGCCCTGCATACGTGGAGCAGCACAGCACCCCGTCTGGAGTGGCTCCAAGGAAAGGGAGCGGCAGCACCTGCTACTGCAGGGCCCTGCTCATTGGAGGCTTTGCGCAGCTCAAAGCCTGCATCACTGTGTGGAGGGCGGCCCTGGTGCCTGACCTCGGGGTCCTCCCTGCACCCCTGGGGCCTTCCTACTGCCTATGGGAGACAGTGCAGCACAGCAGGAGTGGGGAGCACCTGGTGACTGCTGTGGCCTGTGAGTCCTGATTGTGTAGTGGACCCGAACCACCCAAGTGGAGAATTACTGGGGGGGGGTCCTCTGCCTTGTAGTCCTGGGGCAGCACCGCACCTTATCCCCTGGGGAGGCCTTGGGGGCCGCTGTCCTGCCAGTGTGGGAGGGTGTGGTGCAGTTGGAGTGGGGTACAACTGGGGACTGCTGATGCTCACAAGGCTTGACATTGGGGCACTCTTTCATTGGAAGATTGGCATACCTGAGTGGCTGGGTGCCTTCTCACAGGTGACCTTGCAATGCTGGCCACCCCACCCCAGTCTTCAAGGAGACACCTAGTTGCTCTGTGGAGGTGAATCATTTGGTCGGTGCTCAGCAAGCATTTAGAGCCCAGATGGATGATTAAGAGGCCATACCTGTAGAGCGCATGTGCTGCACTGAGCTGCTGTTTGCCATGAGACCACTTGCTGTAGGCATATCACTCTTTCAGAAGTGGTTTATCCGGATGGCAGAATAGGGAGAGGTCTACCCCCATGTGGTTCCTGAGTGCGGGTGTGCCCCCGGCCAACTGCCCCTGCCTGCGCCGCCTCAACCCGTGACCGCTCCCTGCTGACCTGTTAGTGAATGCACTTCTTCTCTGCAACTCAGCAGCTGCAACCCCACGAAGAGGCCTGCTCGGGCTGCCCCCCAGCAAGCGGGCAGGCTTCTTGAGGTCTTTTTACATCATCCTCTACTAGCCCCTTTCTGCTCGACAATGGGGTGCGACAAACCTTCACAGTCGAAGGCCACTCAAACCAAGATGGACCAATACAACACATCCACAGTAGACGGCAGAGGCGTGGTGGAGGGGACCTCACTGGACTTGCTGCCCCGGCCCCATCCAGATGATAACCGTACTCAAGGCAATCAAAGACTCCAAAGAAGTGGTGGAGTCTAAGAAGGAGGGAGTGCACATCGATCTCTCACTCATGCAGCAGGATCCTCGGAAGGTGGCAGAGAGGGTCAGGGAAGCGCGAATATCAACAACTAAGGATGAAATGACATCTGTCAAAGGGCAAGTTTCTCAACTAATCTCCAAGGTGACGGTTTTGGACAAACGTGCAGAGGATGCTGAAAATCGATCATACAGGTACAATTTGAGCCTGGTTGGCTTGCCAGAGGGAGTTTAAGGAACCAACATGGACAAACTCCTAGATAGCTGGTTCTGATCATGTGTCCCTGCCGACAAGCTATCCCGCTGCTTTGTAGTGGAGAAAGCACATTGTGCACTGACTAACAAAACTCCTCCCGGAGCACCTCCCTGTCCTGTCGTGGCATGCATCCTCAAACGCCATGACCGTGACACTATCCTCTGTGAGGCCAGGACCCAACCTGATCTGCGACACGCTAACACAAATATTTTGATTTTTACTGACCATACCAAAGCGGTTCAGCAGCGCCGTCGATACTTTGAGGAAGTAAAACAGAAGCTTTGTGCGCTCAGCATCCGATATATGCTTCTTATTCCCAACCCGGCTCAAAATCATTTTTGCTTCCACCACGTACTTCTTTGACACTCCTGAGCAGGCCTGGGAATAGGCAACGGAGCAGAGGCCTCTACATCTTCAGATGTCGGAAGCCACGGGGGAAGCCGAGGGGGGATGGGGCTACCGCTGCACCCCCCACGGGAACCCCAGAGGAGACACACTAGATCCAGTAATACTAAGTTGCCACCAGGCGAGAGGCGTGAGACAGTGGCCCGTCTCTGGCGGCCATGGTGCCCTGCGAACCAGGAGACCTTCTTCTCTGGCACTCCAGAGATCTTCAAATCCACTGAAAGTTTATCGGAAGTCCTGCCTTGACAAACATGCTTAAACACGGCTAAGGTCTACATGTGCTTTTGGCCCCCTACTACTGCAGAGTATTGGGCTCAGTGGGTGGTGGGTAATGTTACGAATGATCAGATGGTAATTGTTCTTGTACTTAGTTTGGTGTCCCCTTGTGTGCCCCGTGCACTCTAGTAAATGGAAGTCTCCTTTCTTCTTGCTTGTCTTTAATCACTGTCAGGCGTGGTATCCTCACAGGGGCGAACGGGACTCCAGACCATAAAGTCATACTTTCCCTAAATAGTTTCTAATATGTTCTTTATAGGTTCAACATGCTTCATGGGAGAAAGTGTGAGTAGAGGGGCAATTGGGGGAGGGATAATGTATTAACTGTTGCAGTTGTTTTGGTTTTTGTTTGCTTTCTTTTTAGGCGTGTACTGCATTGGTCACTTGGGGTAGGTTATCTAAATGTAAAGCATAATCTGACACAACCACACCCCTACTATGCCCCAAGCAAGGGGCTTGTAACAAGCCCAAATAGGGGCGCACCAGATGGGAAAATGGTCGGGGAATGGGGAGTTTGTTTACTGTTAAATCTTTATTTGTTACAGGTGCTGCTTTCTGTGTATGCTTCACTAGTATGGGTAAAAACACATTGACAGGCAAACATAGAGTATCCAACACACCATGATTTGAGACCTGGCTCCATAAACGATACAACACGTACTTACATCAATTCCCACACACAGAGGGACCACTCACCTCAAACTATCCTGCTTGCTTTAAGACCCCAAAACTTGCTGACATGACACCAATTAGCATCCTGTCTTGGAAAGTCAATGGTCTTCTTGAACCATGTGAAACGTACTGCAGTCCTGAGTTTTGCTCACCCGCACCTCCCAGCAGTATTACTACTTCAAGAGACCCACTTTATGGTAATCAATGCCCCTTTCTGGCGTGTGAGGGCTATAATAGAGATATGATCAGAAAGAAATGTGAATTTAGTGAGAGTATATGCTCCCCCAGTGGCTATCTATACACTCCACTACCACAAGGACAAGGAACATCCGGTAGATGCACTCAGAAAAAGTAAAAGCTCTACCTAAATACCAAACAGTGCTGGGTTGTTAAACAATTGCCCTCACCCACTAGTCATGGCATGCTTCATCACCTCTACCCTCCTTCATGATTTGTCCAAGGTCCTCCTGGATCTCCCACCTGGACTAACTGTCATAGGTGGTGACTTTAATGCAGTTCCAGATCCAGAGATGAATATCAGCAGGCCTCCCAAAGCTTCCTGATGAGCTGGGGCTGGTAATCTTAACAAGGTGACTCTGAAGGGAGTTGCTAAGGGATACTTCCAGGCACAGGAGCGGACTCGCTCCCTCCACATCACCCAGTTGGAAGCCCGTGTCCTTAGACTGGAAGAAAATCTAGCCACAGGTTCACAGTGTGACACCTCTTGCCGACTGAACCTTCTATACGAGGAGATACTTATACAATCTCTGGAGGCTGCTAAACTTATATGGTTTGCCATGATAGCCAGGGTCTATGGTTGGGAAGACAAGAACGGGAAGCTTTTGTACTGGCTGACCACTCAATACCATGCAACGACTAGGATCATGCCCGAAATTGTTGACGAACAGGGGAACACTCTTCATGCTCTCGCAGAGGTGGCACAAGCATTCACCCGCTACTATAAGCATCTATATACAGCGGTTCCTGGGAGAGATTTCCCCTCTTCCTCCCAATTCCTGGACTGGATACCCCTCCCCAGACATTTGCAGGCAGAGACCTGGACACTAGACATGGTTCTTCCAGCCGAGGTGATGGGCAAGGCACTATCTGCGATGGCCCCCAGGAGGCCCCCCAAACCAGATGGTTTTCCAGCAGAATATTATGCCATGTATTGGGATCTCCTGATCCACTGCGTCTTGGCTTTCCACAATGAGGTAGAATAAAGAGGTAGTTTCCCACCGGAAATAGACACAGCCACGATAGTGGTGCTACTGAAAACACAACCCCCCATCAACGGCATGTGTGGACTATTGCCCCATATCTTTCATTAATGGGGAGGTTAAGATCATTGCAACAATGCTTGCCACCAGGTTTAAGCAAATTCTCCCTGCTCTGTCACATCCTGACCAATGCGGCCTCATACCTACATGTGGTACGAGGCAGTGCATCAGGCGACTCCATGTGGACCTGGCCCACCATCGTCAGCTTTCTGCAGATTTAGCATTGCTTTTCATTGACTTTGAAAAAGCATTTGATATGGTAGACTGGTGCTACCTATGGGCAGTGTTGGCATGCGTGGGGATTGGACCCTACTTCCAGAGATTAGTCCAGGTCTCATACTTCAACCCCTTGGCACAGGTCCACATCAACAAAGTCCTCTCTCAGGCATTCCCTATCACCCGGGGCACCAGACAGGTTTGCCCCCTCTCCCTCCTACTTTTAGCACTAGCAACGGACCCACTGGCATGCCTCAACCGAGCTGATGATCAGCTGCGAGTGTAGAAATGGAGTGAATGACATGAAGACCACATTGCTTTGTAAACAGATGATGTCCTTCTTTCCCTTGCAGATCACACTATCTGCACATTCTTTAGTGCTTTGGGAAAGAGTTGGGCCTCAGGATGAATCCTTCCAAATTAATAATGGTGCTCTTGGCCCCCTCCTGCCATTGCTTCGACTGGCAGAACACCATTCCCATCTGTCGTCTCAGCTTTAAATACTTGGGCATGTGGGTAGCTTTACACCCTGAAAGTTCCTGGTCCCTTAACCTTGCACCATTGGAGCGTAGGGCTAAGGCCGGTCTCCTCAAATGGCAAGTTCTTCCCTTGAACGTTATGGGGCAAATAGCTCTGTATATGGTGATGATTCTGCCAGGGTTTTTATACATCTTTCAAAACCTGCTTTTCCTCATACCGTGGACGTGATTTAGAGTTATGGACAGGAGCGCAACTTCCTTTCTGTGGCATGGATCATGTAAGCCTGTCCCTTGCACACTGTCAAAGGTCTCCAAATGATTGGGGGGCTCAGGATGGTTAGCCTCTACTTATACTACTAGGCTTCCTGTCTATTAGCGATTCATGACTGGTTGAATGGAGGTTGGTCAGATCCTGCGTACTAGCTAGAACTGTCCCTTTTGGGGTTCCCCAAATTTTGGTTATGCTTTATGGATCCCCTATCCCTCGGAAGATGCCCTCGATGGCGAAGATGGTGTTCCTGGTATGGAGGGCAGCCCTGCGTCACACTCAATGGAACTTAACACTCATGCAGCAAACACCCCTATTGCACAGAACTTGGCTGTAGGAGTCAGCTTCCCAGCCAGGCTTGGGACATGGGACCTTATAGGCATTTCTTAAGTGGTTGACGTTTGGTCGAGTGCACACATGTGGTACTTCAGGGACCTTCAGACTGACTTTGCACCGGCTAACATACAATTCTACAAATATCTGCAAATAAGACTCGCCCTCCACTCACACGTCCACCTGTCTGCTTCCCTTCCTGAACTCAGCCTGTTAGAAGCCAAGCTCCTCATGGGGGCGATAGGCAAAGGTGGGGTCTCCAAAGTATGCCACACACTGATCATCAACGCCCGGGTACTCTAGACCACCTTAGAGCTAGTTGGGAGAACTGGATAGGCCCCCTCGAGGATGAGGGCTAGAGAGATGCTCTCATGGCGCCGAGGACCATCACTATCTTGGTCAAATGACATCTGATCCAAATATATTACTTGCGTAGTGCATACCTTTCTCCAGCTAGGCTACTCCGGGTTGGTCTTATTCCTGAATTCGTCTGTCTGTGTTGTGATGCTGCTCCAACTGATTTTTATCATGTGGTTTGGCTATGCCCCAGGATCCAAGAGTACTGGGTCACAGGGGTGGGGGAGCTTGAGGTGTTGGAATGGGAGGCTCCCCTTTACCCCTTGGAGCTTCAGCTTGGAGTCCTTGAGGGTTCAGACAGTACAAGAACTGATCAAAAATGTTTAGGCACAGCCCTGATGGTCGCCAAACAGGATGTTGCAAATCACTGGAAGAACTGTGCTCCACTAGCTGTCACTCAATGGTGCCGCGGGGTGGACTGATGTTCACAGCAGGAGAGACCAGTTTACGAGGCCCGGGGTTACCCTTGGCCCATTAATATAAGGTATATGATATATATAGAGAGATATAAATGTATATATATATATCCAACAAAAAGGCTCCACTTAGTCATCAGGAGCACTCTTGGAATTCTCAGCCACATTATTTCCATTTCCCCAGCATGACGCGTTTCGGCTACTTGCCTTTTTCAAATGCTGGTAGTTAAAAGACATTCAAACACAGGTGTTTAAATAAGTTGCTTTCATTGAATTTACTCGTAAGTGAAACAGGACTTCAATTTCCCATAAATCACAAAGCTAGAAAAGTGCTGCCATCATGACATGTCTAAATAGTTGTTTCAAAGTCCCATTCATAATTTCTCTCCAGTAGATTGTATCACCTAAATGGTTCTGGGCACATTACTATAATTTATTATGTCAGGCGCACTCTCAGCCTTAGCATTGCTGTTGAATTTGAAAACGTACGAATGTCAATTCATAAGTAAATAAATATGCTGAGCCATATCATCAAGCTGTCTAATGCCCCCAGTTACTTAACAGTACCTGAAAGCGTTAGTTATAGTAACTAGCGCTAATCCGTGTTGTCATGTCCTGACCCAATGTGGCTGAGAATTCCAAGAGTGCTCCTGATGGCTCAGAAGTGGAGCCTTTTTGTTGGATTTTATTTACGTGCATGCTGCTTGCATGAAGGAGGCACCCATCTAAGAGTTTGGTAACTTGTGCAGCTATTGTGGAATTATATATATATATATATATATATATAAAATATATACACACACACACATATATATATATGTTACCTACTGGCTTGGCGTGGACAGTAGGTAGTTATAGTTAGGACCATTTCTCCATAGAAAAAGCATTTTTTGACTTGCCAATATCTTTGGCGTTGTTTGATAAATCTTCATGAAATTTTCCCAAAAAAGCGTGACAGTGGTCCTTGTTGCGCACAGAAAGATTAGGGGTGATGTGTCAAGTGGGGGCCAAGAAAAAGGGGGGTGGTAAAAAAACATGCATTTTCCATGTTAATTCCCAGAAAGTTTTAAACACGACTACAGCCCGAACCGCTGGAGGGAATTACACCAAATTTGTCAGAAAGGTAGCTTTTGATATGCAAATTACACTTTCAGTTATTTGGTATAAATCCCTACAGTAGTTATTGAGAAATTTAAGGAAATCCAAATTTGTATATCTCTGACACCCTGACCCCTTAGCCCTTGTGCTGGGGTCCCAGAGGGCAAAAAAAGCAAGTTTGAAAAAATTTGTAAAGCTAAATTGCAATGATGTCGCTAATTCGCTGTTTTTTTTTTTTTAAACAAGCGCAGTCTCCCTTGCTTGTTTGATTAAAGCCCCTGAGTGAGTCAGGTACTGGGGACACACAGGCCCCCACCTAGGCTTATTCCTGCCCGGGGGACCACTACCTCCATCCTCACCAGGGCTATATTCAAAGAATGAAGGGGGTCCGTCATGGACCCCCGGGCCCGGGGACCACTACCTCTCCTAGGCTATTTACATGTTGGAGGGGGCCACATGGACCCCCCTCAAGGAGTCATTAATGGCCCTGGAGACCACCACCTGCCACGGCCGGCTCCTGCTATGTCTCAGGGTGCCCAACCCCGGGATGTAGCTGTTTGCTGTGACTTGCCGAGAACATTGACAGTTCCTGACAAGTCACAGCAAACACTCTGCTCGCAGCATGTGAGAGCTGTTAAGCAGCTCTCACTTGCTGCAAGCAGAGGTTTCCTCTGTTTCCTTGCCCGCTGGCAGGGAAACAAAGGAAACAATTGCTTTTGCAGACAGGGGAGCTGCATCTTTAGCCACTCCCTGGTGCAAAAGCAATGCCAGATCCCGCAGGGGACGGGGAGCGGCCTGGGACCGCGGTGGCCTTGAGGCTCTCTCTGGGGTCCCCAACGCACACTGGGTGCCTTGTGGGGCACCCATGATTGATGGCCGGGCCCAGAGGGATATGTTCCCCAGGGCCGAAATTGGCCAGGGGAGGGGCGCTGCACGGTCCCCTCCTCCGAAAAAATAAGAATAATAAAAGGCGGGGCCCCGGGACCGAAATCGGCACGCCCCCCCCAAAAAAATATTAAAGGGTCATTCGGGTCTAAACCCCAACAGGAAGCACTTACAAATATAAATGTAGCTGGTGCCCCAGTTGAAGCTCCACTTTTGAAAGGACAAAGGCCGTGCGCCGCATGGGGTTGGATAGTTGGCTGCAGAGACTGGCTGCAGGTCAGGCCCTCCGGGCAACCCCCACTACGCACATTCAGCCATGCATGGCATAGGGTTGGGTGGTTATAGGGGTTTGGCAGCCAGGCCAGGCTACAGGCCAGGCCCTGTGGGCAACTCCCGCTGTGCACAGTCAGAGGCCATGCGTGGCGGTAGTTGGATTAACGTATAGTAATAAAAAGTATTTTCCGCAAAAAAAACATAGAAATTGAATGAAAAAACAACGGATATGGGGACGTTATAGTTAGGAAATAGAATTAATAAAACCATAGAAATTCACTCAAAAAAACAAAGGTTACAGGGAGGTTATTGTTCGGTTCTGAATTTACTCACACAAAACCATTGAAATTCAGCAGTTATAGTTTGAGTTATTTCAAGCTCGCGGCCTAAGATAACTATAACTCGTGCCCTTGCCGTGCACTGCTAATTACCACAGATATGACAACTTTTAAAACATCAATAAAAATGTTAATGTAACATTAAAAGACAAATTATTGAACAAAAAACTCATAGTTACCTTAGGCCGCGGGTTATAGTTACCTAAAATAACTCTAACTGCTGAATTTGTATGGTTTTGTGTGAGTAAATTCAGAACATGACTTTCAGGAATTGTAAGAGGGGGGCACTTGGGCCCCCCCAACAGCTCCAGGGACCACCACCTCCCAGGGATTTAATGTAAATCTATGTGGGGGGGGGATACATGACCCCTGCAGCCCTTGGGGACCATCACCTCAGTGGGGCAAACACAAAAAAATGGAAAGGGGTTCATTTTGGATCCCCGCAGCCCCTGAGACCACCACCTCCACAGGGCTGTTTTTGTTGGAGGTGGGCCTTGTGGCCCCCTCATGGAGCAACTGATTGTCCTAGGGACATAGCTGTCTGCTGTGGCTTGGCAAAAGGTTTTGATGGCTGCCGCCAAGTCACAGCAAACACTCTGCTCGCAGGGAGGGAAAGCATTCAAACAGCTGTTACTTGCTGCGAGCAGAAGTTTCCTCTGTTTCCGAGTCAGAGGAAACAATTGTTCTCACAGATAGAGAGCTGCTTTTGCGCCCTTGCAATGCACTGCTAATTACTCCACAAATTACGGCACTCCGGACATCTTTGATAATATCAATGTAATATTCGTAGTACAATTTTTGACGAAAAAACTGTGCATGGCAGGGGCGCGAGTTACAGTTACCTTAGAAAACGAGTTATAGTTACTTGTAATAACTCTAATTACAACAGGTGAACTTCTATGGTATGGTATATGTTTAAAATGTAAGCATAACTATAACATCCCTGTAACCTTTGGGTTTTTTAAGTGAATTTCTATGTGTTTTTAAATTCTATTTCCTAACTATAACGTCCCTGTAAAAAAATAAAAAAATAATATATATATATATATTTTTACATTTATAGTATTTAGGGTGGGTATGGGTTTTGTGTAGTAAGGGAATTTTTAGGGTTTAGGTTGGGTATGGGTTTTTGGGGGGATGCGATTTATTGTTACCTTAGGGCACAAGTTATAGTTGCTTGAGATAACTATAACAGGTGAATTTCTATGGTTTGGTACGTTTAAAATGTGAGCCTAACTATAACGTTCCTGTAACCTTTGTTTCTTTTATTGAGTGTCTATGTTTTTTTTAAATCTATTTCCTAACTAAAACGTCTCTGTAACCTTTGTTTTTTCATATATATATATATATATTTATACACACACACATTATTATGTATTTATATTAGTGAAATATAAATATATTTAAATACATACCTTTATCATGGATGCATTTCCACGAAAATGTGTTTTACAGGTAAAAATAAACCCATTATTATTATATATATATATACATACATATATATGTGTGTGTTAGTATATATGTTTAAATATATATGTGTAAAAAGGGTTTATACCTACTTTTAAATAGTGACATTTCTGTGGTAAAGGCTTTCATTGTAAAGGCATATTCGTTGTAAATAATTTCATTGTAAAAACCTTTGGTTGCAAAGACATTTTCTTAATAACACTTGTGTTATAAAACCATTTGTTATAATGACATTCAGTATTCCGTATTACATCGACTGGCTCAGTGTCTTTTTCTTTATCCATTTCCCTTTCCCCGATGGGGCTAGAGTTGCCTTGACTGAAGACAGGTTGGGTAGGTTGTGCCTGGTGTGGGAGTTGGGACCCCTCAATGGGCACTCCAGCTTACTTCTGCATGAGCCTCAGGCGAGTGCCTGACAGAACGACAACCCACGATAACCTTCCTGCCAGAGTGAGATGGGGTTGTGGGAAATCACTTTGGCTGATTTAGCCAAAATGATAGGAAACGTTAAAAAAGAAACACATTCCCATGCATTGCAGTTAGATGCATTACAAGAGCAAGGTGGAACAGAATCCATTTTAAGAGGAAATGGTCAGGGATTTGTTCTAGCTAGTTTGGCTTTCTCACATCCCTCTACCTCGGATGGTACCACAGCTGCAGGGAACTAAGTGATACATCTTACTATACTTCCTGCAGTACCCTTAGCTCCTCCAGAAAGATTTACCGGAAAGCTGGCAAAATTTGCAACGTTTATTAATCAATGGCAGTTACATTTCATGTGTAAACCCATGTATTTTCCTAATAAGCGACCAACAGTGGCTTCTGTGCAGCATCTTGGTCAATCCCTCTGGTTGAATGTGATGATCCTATATTATATAACTACGTGACTTTGAAAGCAGAAATGAATAAATTATTTGACAGACATGCCATTATGCAATCTCTGGTTGCAGATGTCTTGAATATAAAACAAGGTATTAAGGATCTATTGACCTCCCTCACAGCCTTGAATATGCTGGTAGCAGAATCTGAAAGGCTTGAAAGCAAATGCAGTTCTCTAGTCTACAGGGGTTTAAAGGATGAATCAAAGGACCTGTTAGCACACGTACCGAATCCTCCAGAATCATGAGACAAATTGATTGATCTAATGGTCAAACTGGATCATCAGTTGTTCGGAAAGCGGGCTGATTGGGGGACATTTGGACACCAAAGTGATAGTTATTAGGGAGAAGACAGAATCCAGTAAATTGGCTGTTGGTTCAGAACCTATGCAAATAAGTAGCATTAAGGTTCCTTTGAAGAAGAAAGGCAATGCCGTAGAGACATGGGTCTATATTGTGGCAAAAATGATTGTACAATCAAACCCAAAGGAAAGAACGAAGAGGGAAACTAATATGCTTAGGAATGGTGTGAACTGGTTTTCTGGGCTTAAATACTACTTTAGTCTCCAAGACATTGGCACAGGCTTGTTCAGGCCAGGAATGCCAAGGAAAACCCAAAGCAACCTAAAGGACTTCAGAGAAGGATATTGCAAGACCCAGAGAAGCCAGCAAGAAAGCAAAGGTGGATCCTGGAAGAGGAAGACCTGGAAAAGAAGGGGACCAAGTCCAGTTCACGTTGGGGTGTCCGGTGGTGGCAGGAGCCACTACCCACCTGTCTGTGGATGCAGGAGTTGGTCGTCATGAGAGACAAAGACGGTCAGCAATGCAGCACTGGAGCAGATAAGAGTTCCTGGGTGAAACAGTTGATGTCCCATGCCAGAAGAAAGATTGCAGTCAGTCTGTGGGGTGGAAAAACCACCAATAAGCCTTTGCAAGGGCAAATTTTGCGGATGGTGGAAAAGTGGAGCTGCTGGGGACCAACAAGGTTCAGAGATACTCAACCCACGGGGGGAATCTCAGGCAGCCCTCAGCAGTGCAGAGAGTCTGAAGCAGAAGAGACATCCCCCACAGAAAACCCACAGGCAAGGAGCCCAGGTGTGGCAGAGAGGTCCACGCAGTACACCTGAGGAGAGGTTCCGTGTTCCAGGAGAAGCACGCAGTGGACTGTGCATCACAGGGAAGAATGTTGGGGTTTGAGGCTACACGAAGCCTGAAGATCCCTTGGAGGAGATGCCAACAAGCCTTGGTAGCTGCAAGAGACACAGTGCACGAGGGTACTGTCCTGCATGGGAAGGCAAGGGGTTGCCTTCCCCAAAGTTGGATAGCTGGCAGAGCAGACCAAGGGGACCACTCCAGACCACCACCCATGATACAAGATCCATGCAGCTCAGGGTGAGAGGAGATCCATGCAGCTGGTCATCGTTGCAGGTGGTGCCTGCGGATGCAGGGAAGTGACTCCTTCACTCCAAGGGAGATTCCTTCTTGATTCTGGTGCAAGCTGAAGAATTGCTGCCCTCAGAGGATGTAGAGCTGGGGAAATGTTGCAGTTGCTGGAAGGAGCCGGAGAAACAATGTTACAGAGCACAGTCATCGCTGTAGCTGCAGATTGTAGGTTCCTGTGGAATCCAGTTGCAGTTCCAGTGGCCAGAAGTCAAAGAGGAGTCCTGCAGGAGTCCTAAACGTCGAATCTGAGGACCCATCCAAGAGGAGACCCTAAATAGCCCTGGAAGGGGGGTTAGCCAGGTGACCACCTATCCAGAAGAGGGCTGTGATGTCACCTGCCTAACTTCACCACCCAGATGCTCCAAGAGGCCTCTACCCACCTTGTATTCAGGATGGCAGAATCAAGGGGCCATCTGGAGGAGCTCTGGGCACCACCCCTGTTGTGGTGATGGACAGGGGAGTGGTTACTCCACTTTCCATTGTCCAGTTTTGCGCCAGAGCAGGGACTAGAGGTCCCTGAACTGGTGCAGACTGGTTTATGCAAGAAGTGTGATGCTGCGCTTAACCGCGTCATCTTTTTTTTCCGGCCACGGTCAGACCCTGGCTCCGATTATCAGAGCGCCGTCCTCCTAATTTTTGCACCACATTAACATCGCGTTTTGGGAAGCACAATTCGTGCTCCCGGTCGCGTCGTACTTACCTATTTCCATGACATTTCTTCTTGCTTGTCGGTGGTGGACTCTTCTTCTTGTATTTTTCCTTCTTTCCTTCTGGTTTCTGTGCACTTCATCTTTTCTTTCTCCTGGTTTCCATGCTGTCTTCTTGCTGGTTTCCATGTTGTCTTCTTTCTGTTCCTATTTCCCAGCATGCCTTCTTTCTTTTAAACTGCTACCTTTTTCCTATTCTTTTCTATGGGCCTTTCCCAATCTAAGATGGTGTTGTTTTCTCTTTCCTGTGTTGTCACTTCTTTTCTTCCGGTATATAAGTCACTCAGTCCTGATCTACTTTGTGTTGCAAACACTTCCTTCTGGTGGTGATCCTCGCTCCTGTTCGTCGTGTTTTCTTCAGTTCCTGTTGCTCTGATTGAGATTTTTTCAATTTTTTTTCCTTTTTTCACTCTTGTTTTTTCCTCTTTCAGCAGTTCCTGTTTTTAGTTTTTTTCCTACATTAAATGTTTTTTTTCCCTCTGGGACTCCTTCTGGAGGGTACGGTCTACTTAGGCATTTCCTGTCAAGTTGCACCCTGGCTACTAGAAAGGGTCGCCCTTATCTTGGTCAGTCCAGAACCAGCAGAAGACCAGGTGCTCTTTCAAATTCTTCAGTCAAAGGTGAGAAGCATTGTGCAGATTGTGACAAGGAGGGCACCAAATGTGCCCCACAAAGCATACCAGTGACTTGGGGAGGCTACCCTACTAAGCTTTGTAACACCTATTTCCAAAGGGAGAGGGTGTTACCCCCTCTCCCAAAGCAAATTCTTTTTTCTGCCTTCCTGGGCTGGAACTGGTCAAGCAGCAGGAGGGCAGAAACCCATCTGAGGGGTTGCAGCAGCGGGGGCTGCCTGGAATACCCCAGAAAGGTGGTAGGAGCAATGTTGGGGTCTTCTACGGAGCCCCCAGAGTGCATGGAATCATACAACCAATACTGGCAACAACATTTGGGTATGATTCCAAAATGTTTGATATCAAACATGCCTAGGTTTGGAGTTACCATTATGTAGCTGGACATAGGTGATTGATTGATTGAGCACTGGTAAAGTGTGGAAAGTCCTAAAACCAGCACAAATTAGTTCAGGAAAATGGAGGGAGTCAGGCAAAAGTTTGGGGGAAGACCACCCTAAGGCTGTCACGTCTAACACCACTATATTAGTAAGTATTGATCACCTTACTAAATGGCACATTTTACCCCCATAAAGGATCTGCCTACATCCAGGGAACTAGCAGCAATTTTCCTTAAAGCAATAGTTCATTTACACAGGCTTCCATCTGTACTCATTTCTGATAGAGGCCCTCAACCTATCTTGAAAATCTGGAGAGCCCTTTGTAGCCTATTTGGGATGGACGCCCGCTTAGCCTAAAGCCATCATCCCCAGTCTGAAAGGGTAAATCAGTGCGTGGAGCAGTATTTACGATGTCAGCTACTGCAAAATGACTCAGGCTGGGCTGGTTGTCTTTGGGTAGCTGAATTTGCATAGAATTTGCATATACACTATCAACACAGGATGTTGGCAATTGATCTGAAACAGGTTTCTGCTATACCTGCAGTGCACGATTCTGTTGAACAACTAACAGACACACATCATAAAGCATGAGATAATCAGAATGCGGCAAAAGCACAGTATGAAACACAAGCTGATAAACACCGGTGACCAAGTCCAGTACTGCAGGAAGATCAAGAAGTCTGGCTTTCTACTCTTTGAAAGGTTCAAGAACATTCCAACCTCGGTATATAGGGCCTTTTCAAAATAAAATAAATAAATAAACTAAGTGGCCATGAAGTTAGAACTACCTTTGGCATTACCTAGTCCTCCTGTTTTCCACATATCTATATTGAATAAAATGAGTCACCCCCTGGAACAAGAATTCCAAAGATACCACCAGCCATACTAGCACACATTGAACCAGAATTTGAGATTAATACAGTCCTAGATTCAAAAAGGGTGTAGAACACGTTATTTTACCTGATAGATTGGAAAGGATACGGACCAGAAGACTGCACTTGGGAACCTGCAGGACATGTGCATGCCCCCAAGTTAGTATATCAGGTTCACTGAAAAAACCCTACTAAACTGAAACCGGTGGGAGGAACTCTGGGGGGAATGTACTGTCGGACCAGTCCGGCCCTGAAGCTAGAGACAGTGACCTTACTGCTGTTGAAACACATTGCTTGAATTCACAGCCCCCAGATTGCAAGGGGGATCTCCGTATCACTTCTGTGTGTAGGCTGACAGTGCCGGGAGACAGTAGTCCAGTGAGATTTGGCAGACATGGTAGGTGCAGCTGGCTATTAAACCGCACCCAACCAGTGCACATCGCTTGTTGTTCCCGCCGGATCTGAACTCTCGCAATTTTAGTCATCTGCTTCCTGATTCTTTGGTGCGGCTCCCATCTTTTGTGGCCGGCGGCTTTTCGACCCAGCGGTTTCCGTGGCTCAGTGCACTTCAGCTGCTTACCTGGAGGAACGTCACATATGCATGCTGTGAAATACTTATTTTGAAAACTGTGCTTGTGGTTATAAATCATAGAGGGCTGGAGCATTAAAGCGCCAATGAAATCAGTTAACTGTGGGACCTGTAAAAAGACAAGAGGGAGCTTGTTGAAAATTGGATGATACGATTGAGCAACAGTTTGCCTACAATTGTTAAAACTATTGACTTACCTGTGATTGAGCAGATATGTTAATTTAAGAAAGTTCTAATGAATAATGTGATTATTAATGAGAAAAATGCATAAAGGAATTACTAACAAAGAATAATGTGTATAATCGAAATTGTGCCCACGGAGAGTAGTCACCATGTTTATTAACAGATGCTAATTAATGGGAAAAATGTATGTAAAACATATTAATATATCATAACTTGTTGTATAACCCATGTTTTGTGTTAATTCATATTCTTAACTTAGCAGGACTACAGGTCTGGTTTCAGTGGGCCTTGCTTGTTCATAATGTGGAGATTCTGAAATGCTTTGTGAGGACTGGTAAACTGGAAGGAAGGACCTTGAACTGTTCAGAGTTCAGACGGCCCAGCCAGAACATTCTGCGATGTACCAGCGGACTGCACATGATGAAGACAATTTGATACAATTATGTGTAGTGGGATGGACTGGGGAGACCCTAATAAAAAGTCATGACAAGGGGAGAGAAATCAGAACTGTGAGGAGAAAGTTGATGACGTCAGGAGACGCTGTCCGAAGTGCTGATAATTGGGCTCATACTCTGCGAGCCTGATGCATAGCTGACCACTGATGACCTGGGGACAAAGACTGACTCGTTGCTGATCCATCCTGGATAGGTAGCTATGAAATATGACTGACAATTCTGTGCCTTTCTTTCTAGGTGCCAACTGTGCTGTGTCTGAATAGGTTTTCTCTCTTTAGATAGATTTTTCTAAATTAATGTTTCATCTAAATTGTGTTCGCATGCAGACCCACATGCTGATGCTAATCTTGGTTATGTGGGCTGACAGGGGAGACATTGACGGTGATAAATGACTGATGGTTTGATTTGCTGAATTACTCCATTAATGCCCATATTAATTGATTTATGATTGCATTGTTGCTTATGTTTTGTTTTGGAGAGTTTAATGTTTTCTTTGATGAATTAATAAAGATTGATTAATAAAGGCTAAAATAATAATTGATTAGAATTGTAATCAATAGGGAATAAAAATTAATAGCCTTTTTCATGAGTGATGTTTATTTCTGATTAATATGGTTTTCCTTTTGGTTCCCTAAGTGTTTGATATTGATCTATTGGTGTTGATTATTGTTACATTAATCACTGCAAGATTGGGATACTCCATGAGATTCAAAATATTAATTGACCTATACACGTCCCCATCTAAGTTTACTTACTAAGGACCGGGCGCGCTAACAGTTTTTGGTAGCAGTTTGATGGTTAGTTTCCTTGGAGAACTAGCTATGTGGTGAATATTGGTTATGGTACTAGTTTAAGTTAGGGTTAGTTGTTTATATTTTATGAGATTTGAATTTTATTTTTCTGAAATGGCAATTGATGATGTCCCCTTAAACCCATAAATGACTTTCCCAGATCCTAGATCCTGCTAGTAAAGTTGGGTATGTTTGCGGCATCTCTTTGAGACAATGTGAAAGTGGTAGGCTGCGCTTGCACAGGTTTAAGCAAATTGTATGTGAATTGTGAGGTATGTGAGGTATAGTAGGGAGTCTGAGGGCTCCAATTGAGGTTAGTAGGAGGGTGCGTACTCTGTAGTATGGGAGTAAGGAAGTCGTCGAACTTCACATGTGTGTGGCGCTTTGCGCAAAAAAATTATCCACGTGGCTGTTGGTGATGTACGGACCCTGGGTGGTCTAAGACTCCGGTGTATATTGACAAGTGTAGGAGGCATTTGGTTATATGTTGTAATCTGTCTGGTGTAGTAGGTTGATCGGGCGTGGTCAACAAGTCGGTGAGTGTGACAATTGGGCTGAAGAAAATTTAGGCTGAAATTTGGCGAGTTCTAGGTGCACCAGAACAGACCCATTGATCAGTTCAGAGTAAGATTTGCGGGTCGAAGTTTGCTTGCGAATGTGGGGGACTGAGAAAGAGGAATTGCTATATGAGCCAAAGAAGCCATTAGTGAAAATCCATAAGGTCTCTGAAACAATTGTGTCCCTTCCTGTAGTAAACCAGCAGGTTTGTTTTAGTTATTGGGTTTTTGGCAAGTGCTCGCAATAATTTGCATTAGTTGTGTGAATTGAGTTAAAGAGGACGAGCTGCAAGACTTTGTCAGCTGGTGTGTGTGAGTGTGACGTCAGAGTGTGCCACGCTGGAATAGGTTCGTTAGTGAGAAGACCCGCGACCGGATTGGCAGCCGTCCGTAAGAGGCAATTGGTTGAGTAAGCAGGTGAAGGGACTCTTGGGAGTAAAAGCCATTTCATTATTGAATCAAAAGTAAACAGAACAGAAAAAAATTAAGTTTTTCAAGGCATTTAAGAGTGCGATGAGGGGTGATACTTACATTAAAGCATCAGTGGGGGAGCCGACCCCAGCAGAGGATTCTCTGGCTTATATAGTAATGGCAGAGCGAGGTGTAGCACCATGTCTATGGTTGAAGCAATGGTGCAAGTTAACTAAACATCAAGGGTCTTTAGCGTTTCCAGAACATGGAACTTTTAATTTGAGAATTTTTGATCAATTGCGAATGTCATTGTATGACATGAAGCCATTACCGAGACCAGCACAGTTTGAAGTATTAGCAGTTTGGGAATTAGTGGCCAGACAGCAACAAGAAATGAAGTTCAAGAGGAGGATGAAACGAGTAGAAAAGTCTTTAGTTGAAGCTAGATGGGATTGGGAGCAAAAGAGATGGAGAATGGCGACATTACAGGAGGTTAAATTGTTCCCTGCTATTGCGTAGGAAGATGAGGCAGAAAAGGAGAATAGTGCCAAAAAGGATTGAGAATGGAGGAAAAATGAAGAAGAGAAAGTCATGTGTGGATGATGATGATTCTGATATTGAGGATCTCATTACACAGTTGTTGAGAAATAGACCTCCACCATCAACAACCTATGCAGGGGGTCCAGGCACTAATGCTACTGCCCCTACAGCCGCTCTGGCACAAGCCCAGGGAGCCGAGAGGGCTGTACAGGCAGAAGGCGGGCAATTACCAGGGGTAGTACAGAGTACACCTAATGCAGGAACTAGTACTGTAGTTCAAGCCCAGATACATCCACCTTCGGTGCAGAGAATTTATCCAGATATGCCAGTTCTTGAGACAGTCTCGAACATCATGGTGCCGAGGGAGCAGGTGCTTCCAAAGCCAATGCTGATTCAGACAGATCCGACACCAATGGTGTTGCCTTCAGCTCAAGCACAGGGTCTACCGAAGTTTACACCATTGACAGGAATACAGTCAGATTTTACACCAGTTATGAACCAGGCAATGGGGGTGGCACTCTCACAAGGTGCAGGTGCTAGAGCAGCTCCAGATGCAATATCGCTACCAATTACTGTTGGTCCAGCGGAACCTTTGTTTGCGCAAAAGAAAGCAGATGCAGGAGAACAGAATGAATTGTCACAGAGTCTTGTGAGTAGGGGAGTGAGTGATCACGCGCAGCTCGTGTCATTTGCAGGACAGACTTTCAATGGATCTAGGCCGCTAATGGATCTTAGTCCACTTGTAGCACTTCTAGATGCAGTGAATGGCTCGAATGCGAGTCAGAGTTTGAGACGTCTGACACCACAAGCTTCAGGTGCAGTGGTACAACAGTTACCAGTGCCGAATACAAATAACATTTAATTACAGGGATAATCAACTCAGCAATTAAGTGAATGTTTAGATAGTCTAAATACACCTCAGAATACACCCAAGGGCGAGGATCAGATAAATCGAGTGAGGTTGAATATAGAGGCTACTGAATTAGTCGAGGGTACAATGGGTGTGAACAGATTAGAGTCTTGCAGAGAAGAAGAGCTGAGGTACTTATGCCCTAAGATCACAAGAGAAGTGAGTAAAAGACATCAGAAGCTAGCAGAATTTGCAGAAAAACATGACATTGACATTGAGAAGACGAAGCATCTGAAATGCAGCTACAGATTAGATTTTGAAACAAAGGATTTTGAACACATGAGATCAGTACAGATGAAAGCACACTTGAGAGAACTGCTCCAGAGTGCGCAGATTTGGGGAGCATTAGAGAAGTGGGAAGGTAGGTGGACAAAGAAAAAAGATAAACGAAAACGGGATTCTCAAGAAGGGGCAGATGGTGTTGATAAAGGGGAATCAGTCAAGATGCTTCCAATGAGAGAAATTCCAGGAGGACAGTTTGTTCATGTCCGGTGGCACAGGAGTGACATATTGTCATTTACAAATGATTATCCAAAATTGAGAGAGAAGCTAGTTGAATGGTATCAACAGACAGAGAGATTTGTGAAACTTTCCAAGTGTTTGTGGGAAGACTTGAACACGCCATTGGAAACAGTGGTGCCAGCAGATTTGTGAGTTGAGTGTAAGAGAGCAGTAGACTGGCCAACAAGTGAACCGGAAAGGGATAAGGTAACAGGCGCGCCTTCACCCGAGGTAATTAAAAATTATTATAAGGTGATTGAGTTCCTGAAGACAAGGATTTCTCCCAAAAACATTGATTGGCAGCGGATTGATAGAATGGTCCAAGAATCTAAAGAATCAATACATACTTACTATGAAAGATTGTTGAAGGCATTCAAAGAGTACAGTGGTAAGGAAGCAATTGAGCCGAAAGACATGTTGCATTTTGTGTTCAGGTTCGTCGAAGGTCTGAGGCCAGAGGTAGGGCAGATGATCAAGAATCATTTAATTTGCTGGCAGGCAAAGCCGATTGATGAGGTGTTGCAATTTGCAAAATACTGTAGTGATGAGATTGAGTTGAAACAAAAGAAATTGAAAGAAAAGGCGATGGTGATGCAAATCAAAGCAGCTCAAACAGGAGAGCAGGGAGCTTTAGTACCGCCTATGCCACTGCAACAGAGAGCTGTTATGTTCCAACCTCAGGTGCGTGGTAGGGGCGTGGAATGGACATGATGCGTGGTCCGGATTTAGGAACTGTGGTTGTTCAGAATGACATGCAGGGTATGAAAAGATGTTACTGTGTCATTTGTGCAGAAACATGGGACACTGGAAGCGGGAGTGTCCGTTGGTGGTGCAGGATAGTGCTGTCCAGCAAGGTGAAGTCAGTACATTTCAAACTGTGAAAGTCTCAAGAATGAAAGGATTTGTTCCTAATGCTCAAAATCGAGGACAGAATTTCCTACCAGTGGAGCAAATGCAGGTGCCACGTGCACAATTTGCTCCATTACTGCCAGTGCAGCAGCAGGTTCCTATGGTACCTAGACCGCAAATGCAAAATACCTCAAGCCCCGAAGGAACAGCAACAGGTGATGCTTACTCAGCAGGTCACAGGTAAAAGACAAGACAATAGTAATAACACAGTGCACCAGTTTCCATTTCACAGTGAGGATGAAATAAACGAAGAATGGATGAGAGACAGTTCAGATGAGGGAGCTTGTATGCTTGCCGCCTCACTAGAAGTAGATCAGAGAGGGCCTTTTGTGAAGGGAAAAGTGATGGGTGACAAGGTTTCATTCTTGGTTGATACAGTAGCCACACGCTCTACAGTAAGAAGCATAGAAGTCCTGAATTTAGCCCTTTCTGGCAGGACAGTCCGAGTTGTAGGTGTGTAGAACAGGCAATTGACAAACCCAATCACAGAGCCGGTGCAGGTTGAAATTGGAAACTATTTGGGAATGTAAAGATTTGTGGTGTATGATTCAAGTCCCTGTCGTTACTGGGTAGAGATTTACTGTGCAAAACCAAATGTTCTATCAGCTGTTAGGGATAGAAGTCCAGACAAATAGTGATGACGAAGAAGAGCAGGCATCTGCAATGATAGTCAACAATGCCCATGAAGAATACCCATTGATTGAATTTTTCCTTATGTTCATTGTGAAAGAATTGCATGTGAATTTACAGGGAACTGTGAAGGAAGAAGTTTGGGATTTGACAGGAAAGGACGTAGGTCTGATTAAGGGAGTGGAGCTGATTAAAATCACTCTGAAACCGAATGCAGTGTTCCCACAGCTTCCACAGTATAACATGCCACAGGATGTATTAATGAGAGTGGCACAGATAATTGGAGACTTTTTTACACAGGGAGTTTTAAAAGAGGTGTTGAGCAGCCCATGTAATTCACCGATAATGGAATTGAAAAAGCCATGTGGGAAAGTACGGGTTGTACAGAATTTGCAGAAAGTGAATGATATGGTGGTTAAATGTTGCCCGATAGCACCCAATCCAGCAGTGATACTGTTTCAGATTCCTTGTGATGCAGTTGTAGAACTGTCACAAGCTTTCTTTTCTGTGCCTCTTTATGAGGATAGTCAGTTTCTTTTTAGTTCAAATGTCTAGACAGAGTCTACAGCTGGTGTAGGTTTCCACAAGGGTACACAGTGTCACCATCACTGTTTAATCAAATCCTGAAAAAGAATCTGGAGTCGTTGGAATTGCCATGCCAATTGACTCTTGTGCAATACATTGATGATTTGCTAATCGCATCCAGGACAATAAACGAGTGTAAGCATGACTCGATTGCCCTATTGAATCCTTTGGGAGAGTTTGGACATAAAGTCTCACCTGTGAAATTATAGTATTGCCAAAAGTCAGTAAAATAGTGGGGACATCAGATTGAGAAAGGATTGAGAAGAATTTCCAGAGAAAGGATTACCATGATTCTGCAGAGAAGTCCCCCGACTTCACAGAGAGATGTCAGAATGTTTCTGGGAATGGTGGGGTACTGTAGACAGTGGATTCCAAATTTTGCTGAAATAGCCAAACCTTTACAGCAGTTGACACATAAGGGAATTACAGATCCTATTACCCTAGATGAGGACCAGATGAAAGTATTCACCGAATTGAGAGAGAGTTTGTGCAGAGCTCCAGCGCTGGGAATGCCTGATTACACAAAGCCTTTCACATTGTTTTGTCATGAACGTGATGCTTGTTCTTTGTCTGTCTTGACACAGGTCCATGGAGGTGTTTATCCCCCAGTAGGTTAGTTTTCAGCTACCTTGGACCCGGTTGCAGCAGCTTTACCAGGTTGTCTGCGTGCAGTAGCCGCAGTTGGTCATATTCTTTCCCAATGTGAGGGGGTACCCTTTGACGGTAATGGTACCACATTCTGTTGAGATTTTACTGACAAGGACAAAAACACAATATTTGACGGGGGCCAGACTGACAAGGTATGAGACAAGCACATTGGGTGCTCCAAATGTAATATTGAAAAGATGTACAGTGCTGAATACAGCAACATTACTTCCAAGTGACACTGTTGAAATTGAAAAGGAGGAAGATATTGAACATGATTGTCTTGAGGTAACTGAACTATGTACAAAACCGAGGCCTGACATTAGAGACATGCGTTTAGAGATAAATGACCAAATTGTCTTTGTCGATGGTTTGTGTCTCAGAGATGGAACAGGCACATTGAGAGCAGGATATGCTGTGTGCACAATTACAGGCACATTAGAAGCTTCATGGCTTCCAGGTGTGTATTCTGCACAAGTGCCAGAACTAGTAGCTCTTACTAGGGCTTTCTATGTCTCTGCAAGGTTAAGAGTCACAATCTACACTGATAGTCAATATGGATTTGGAATTGTCTATGATTTTGGCCAGTTGTGGTCGCAGCAAGGTTTTATGACCTCAACTGGAACTCCAGTCAGAAATGGCGACCGGAAAAAAGAGTTGTTGTACGCAATTCAGTTACCTGAAGAAATTGCTGTGGTAAAATGCAGTGCACACCAAAAGACACAGGATTACATTTCTTTGGGAAATGGATATGCAGATCAAGTCGCAAGGTTTTGTGCATTGAACTGTATATCATTTAAGGACAAGTGGGAACTAATGCCTGAAGAAGAAACAAATTGTGCAAGTTTTGCCTTTAAAATAATTGACACATTAGAGGAATTGAAAGTGTTGCAGGAAAACGCAGACAAAGAAGAGAAAAGGTTGGGGTTGAAGTTTAAATGTATTCAAAGACCAGATGAGATTTGGGTTTCCGAAGAGGGCCAGATGGTACTGCCAAACAGTTTATTGACTCAGATGGCCAGGTACTATCATGGCCAAGCACATATTGGGAGAGATGCCATGGTTAGATTGTTCAAGGTTGATTGGTTTAATCCAAAGTTCAGGCAAGCAGCAGAGGCAGTATGTCATCGGTGTGTAATCTGTCAGCAACTAAATGTGGGAAAAGGGACAGTGGTGAATTTGAGCCACACTGGAAGAGCAAGAGGACCATTCAGCAGAATGCAATTGGATTTCATTGGAATGCCTGAATGTGGTGGATTGAAGTACGTGTTGGTGATTGTGTGTGTGTTTAGTCATTGGATTGAAGCATACACCACACGTAGGAATGATAGTCTCATAGTTGCAAAGCTGTTGCTTAGAGAGTTGATACCACGGTTCGGATTTCCGATCTCTTTAGAATCAGATAGGGGAACTCACTTCAATAAAGTGATCAAACTCTTATTTGCAGCATTGAACATTGAGCAAAAACTGCATTGCAGCTACCGCCCAGAAACATCAGGACTTGTAGAGCAGATGAATGGTACACTGAAATCAAGAATTTCCAAAATGTGTGCCGCAACAAATCTGAAATGGCCAGGTGCATTACCTTCAGTGTTGATGGCAATGCGAAATGTACCTGACAGAAAGACAGGACTGTCACCCCATGAGATTCTCATGGGCAAAACAATGAGATTGCCAGCAATTACAGCAAACGTTCTTGTCAATATTACAGATGATATGGTGCTGGACTACTGTAAAGGTCTGGCTGATGTGGTTCGATCTTTCTCTCAGCAGGTGCAGGCTGCTACTCTGCCACCCATCCATGACCCAGGTCACAATCTAAGCTGGAGATTGAGTCCTCATCAAAAAGCATGTTCAAAGGACTTGCCTGGAGCGGCGTTGGCAGGGTCCATACCAGGTGGTGTTGACAACTACGACAGCTGTGAAGTGAACCGAACTACCTAACTGGATACATGCGAGCCATATTAAGAGAGTGGTGAGTCCGCACGATCAGGAAGAAGTATTGTTGAGAGCACCAACAGCAGCAAAACAAGTAGCACTTCCTGAGCCAGAGCCAGAGCAAGTGGAGCCTGAAAATGACCCCGGCTGTTGGAAGATGGGTCAATTACACCAGTAAGAGACGAAGGTGCAGGAGCACAAGAAGGGGAGCAAGAGTCCAACTCAACGGAAATGACTGGAGAACCAAGCACAGGAGGGGTTCTCCCAGAAGTAGACGGTGCTGAAGCACAAGCAGACCAAGTGCCAGACCAAGAGGGGTAAAGAGTCAAGATGGATCAAAGCCAAAGTGATCTGACTCCTCCTGAACCCGTTGCAGGTCCATTTAGTAAAAAACACCATGGATAAAGGGAAAGAGAAGAGTCCAATCTTAAAAAGATTGCTGACAGAAGGAACAAGGAAAGGAGACAATTGGCCTGAATCGCAAATAGGCAAGAAGAAGGAATTGGTTATAAACGAACCAACAGAGGAAGAAGTAGACACTACAAGAAAAAACGAACTAGGTGAAGGAGAACTAGCAGGAGAACAAAGGTTGAAAAGAAAGAGAGTTTCAAGTCGAAGATAGGCAGGTCCTGAGTAGGCATATGCAGCAACAAGTGAACGGCAAAATTAATTCACGTTCTTTTGCTTTGACAGATAAGTTCCGAATCAGTATTTTGATGCAACCTGAAGGGAGTCAGTAGACTGAGTTGTTGAGATAATCTGAAGGATAATTTAAAGAGAGTCTGTTGAAATAAAGAAACTGAAAAGAGACATTGATTACCTGACATGACATTTGAAACCTGTATGTGACAAACTGCTAACCGATTTTTGACAAAGTAAAAAAAGGGTTCCTGTGTCTGAAATCGAACTGCGAAAGAAGCCTATTTTTGATTTTTAATTTAGATTTTTTTCTGTTGCACCTTATCTAAGAGTTATTTCTGCTGTCTGATTCTTTATAGATCATGGCTGAATTAAATAATAGCATTAGAAATATTAGATATTGCAGATATTTGAGTGTTGGAGTGGCAATTATGTGTGGAATAATGTTTATAATAATGATTGTGGGTATGTATATTCATGAGATGAAAGAAGCTGCTATTACTCCTGTTCATGAGACTACTACACTAATAGCTTTAGAGAGGTTCAAGCTAGATGAAACATATGTGCATGATTATACTGATGCACGAGGAGAGCTTTCTTCTAAAGCCTTCTATCGGTTGTTGAGTGAATATGTGGAGACAATGGAGGCAAAGAATTTTCTTGTGTGTACACAAATTCCTTCCTCTGTGGAAGAAGGAGTTACGTACCATAGTCTGCCCCTAACCTATGGCGTAACATGTAGTTTGCTACTAACCAGATTCTATAACCAAGAGTATATTCAATATTTCTACTCAAACCACAATGTGGTGTTTTCTTTTGTTCCTATTATTAGATGTTTGAGCAAAATAGCTAAAGAACATGATATAGTATTAGTTAGAGGATTCTGTGAGCCAACACTGACCTTTGGAACTGCTTATGCTTATGCTCACCGTAATAATCTAACCTGCTCATTAACTCCGTTGGAAAAGAGCTTTATAGGGCACACTGATGATAGAAGGAAGGCATTAAAAGAAAAATTAGAAAAAGGGCTGGAGAAAAGGACTTATAAAAATGATTATGCTTACACCGCTATTAAAACACAAGGGAGATTAGCTTTAGATGCATTACACGTGGGAAAGATTTGTATATATAGGCCAAAATCACACACTGACACATTGTTTGTGGGAACGAGTGAATGTAGGCATTTATTTCAGAGTAAATGGACTCGTATGCTGAATGGTGCAGACCCTGTGATTTATTATATTAGTGGACTTAATGCTTATTACCGTCTTCCTAGAGGATGGTATGGGTCATGCTATTTAGGGATAGTTTTCCCTAAGATTTATCAGATAGATGATCTAAAGAAAATACCGAAAGTGACTGAATTACATCATGTGCGACAGAGGAGGGAAACTGCTTCTGCAATTGTGGGAGATATTTTGGGGGCAATAATTCCTTCTGTATGAGTTATTTTGAATGCAAACAAGATACGAAAATTGTCTACTATTGTGGATACTATGCTGACAAACTTTACAGGGGCAATACTCCTGTTAAATACTGAATTGGCTGTGGATAGAGCTATGACTCTTCAAAATAGGCTTGCTTTAGACATAATTTTAGCAAAAGACAGCGGTGTCTGTAAAATGATTAATGCTAGGCATCGTTGCTCGTTCATTCTTGAAAATGATAAGGAGATAAGAGACTTAGGGCCAGATGTAGGTAAGTAAAATTTTGCGACTTGCAAATTGCGAGTCATACCGACTCGCAATTTGCAACTCGCAAAACCATATGCAGAAAGGTGTCTCAGACACCTTCTGCGACTCGCTATGGGGTTGCAAAGACCCACCTCATGAATATTAATGAGGTGGGTCGCAGTTTGCGACCCCATAGCGAGTCCATGCACTCACAGGGATGGTGGCCTGCTGGAGACAGCAGACCTCCATGTCTGTGACTGCTTTTTTAATAAAGCAGTTTTTTTTTCTTTTTGCAGCCCGTTTTCCTTAAAGGAAAACGAGTTGCAAAAAGAAAAACTTCCGAAACCATTTGGTTTCGTTTTTTTCAGAGTAGGCAGTGGTCCATAGGACCACTGCCTGCTCTGAAAAAAAAAATATTTCGGCATTCACAAAGGGGAAGGGGTCCCATGGGGACCCCTTTCCTTTTGCGATGAGTTACCACCCACTTCAAGTGGGTGGTAACTGCGAGTTGGTTTGCGACCACATTCGTGGTCACAAAGCCAGGGAACGCCCTTTCCTATTTGTGAGTCTCATGCCCAAATTGCGAGTCGGTACCGACTTGCAATTTGGGGATGAGCATCGAGTTAGGCTGTTTGCTTGGCGCAAACTGCATTTTTCGCAGTTTGCGACATGCAAACAGCTACCTACATCTGGCCCTTACTTACTAATTTAAGTAATTCAAGCAAGGATTTGAAAGAAAAGAGGGAATCAGGGGTTTGGGATAAGTTTGGAAATGGATTTGTCTCTGTGGGAAATTGGTTTAGTCAAATTTGGAATGGGGTATTATGGTAAATTGTCAAGGGAATATTAATTGTGATTGTTTCCATATTAGGATTATAGGGTACATGCAAATTATGGCAGAGGGTAAAATTAAGGAGGGGTAAAAATTATCAAAGGAGGGAAGATCCACTTAGGAGACACATTTATAGGGAAAAGTCAAGGAGAAGACAAAATACATCTGAGACAAATTTGTGAAGTATTGACAAGAAAGGGTGTGATGACATATTTAGTCATCAGAGGAGAGACTGATGGAGCAGATATGTTAATTTAAGGAAGTTCTAATGAATAATGTGTGATTATTAATGAGAAAAATGCGTAAAGGAATTACTAATAAAGAATAATGTGTATAATCGAAATTGTGCCCACGGAGAGTGGTCACCATGTGTATTAACAGATGCTAATTAATGGGAAAAATGTATGTAAAACGTATTAATGTATCCTAACTGGATGTATAACCTATGTTTTGTGTTAATTCATATTCTTAACTTAGCCAGACTAAAGGTCTGGTTTCACTGGGCCTTGCTTGCTCATAACGTGGAGACTCTGAAACGCTTTGCGAGGACTGGTAGACTGGAAGAAAGGACCTTGAACTATTCAGAGTTCAGACGGCTCAGCCAGAACCTTCTGCGATGTACCAGCGGACAGGAGATTATGAAGACAATTTGATATAATTATGTGTAGTGTAGGCTAAATGCACTTTCCCAAAACTTGAACAATAGAGGCACTGACTAAAGACTTGTATGCAACAATTTCGTTACCTGAAGAGCCGGATGATGTTCTCATCACAAGAAGGACCAATCAAATGTATGGGACATGATGCCTATGCAGAAATAGAGATCAGGGAAACAAAAACTATAGGTTAAAGTCAGAGCTTCCGACGGACTGACCAATAAGCAATTTGTGGGATGGACTGGGAGACCCTAATAAAAAGTCATGACAAGGGGAGAGAAATCAGAACTGTGAGGAGAAAGTTGATGACGTCTGGAGACGCTGTCCGAAGTGCTGATAATTGGGCTTATACTCTGTGAGCCTGATGCATAGCTGACCACTGATGACCTGGGGACAAAGACTGACTCGTTGCTGATCCATCCTGGATAGGTAGCTATGAAATATGACTGACAATTCTGTGGCTTTCTTTCCAGGTGCCAATTGCGCTGTTTCTGAATAGGTTTTCTCTCTTTAGATAGATGTTTCTGAATTAGTGTTTCATCTACCTTTGTTTGCATGAAGACCCACATGCTGATGCTAATCTTAGTTAGGTAGGCTGACAGGGGAGACATTGACAGTGATAAATGACTGACGGATTGAATTGCTGAATTACTCCATTAATGCCTATATTCATTGACCTATGATTGCATTGTTGCTTATGTTTTGTTTTGGAGAGTGTAATACTTTATTTGATGAATTAATATAGATTGATTAATAAAGGCTAAAATAATAATTGGTTAGAATTGTAATCAATAGGGAATAAAAATTTATAAACTTTTTCATGAGTGATGGTTATTTCTGATTAATATGGTTTTCCTTTTGGTTCACTAAGTATTTGATATTGATCTATTGGTGTTGATTATTGGTACAGTAATCACTGCATGATTAGGATACTCCATGCGATTCAAAATGTTAATCGACCTATACGCGTCCCCTTGTAAGTTTACTTACTAAGGACCGGGCGTGCTAGCACCTGCTTGTCTTATGCACAAATCAATCTTTGTGTTGTTTACCTGATTGTTATACTGCACGGCATGCTACTTACTGAGTTAGTCTTGTGAGTGCCGATAACTCACTAAGATGATTAGTGTTATTATGACATTCTAAGGTATTACAGAAGAATTGAGACTGCCTTGAGACTTTATCTATGTAGTGTACTTGTTTTGTAGATAACCTCCTTTAATGTTTGTAAGACTTTGTTTCTCAGGTACAGGGTGATATTCAAGTAGCCTTGTGGTATGAACATAGGGCCAGATGTAGCGAGTCCTTCCGACTCGCAAATTGCAAGTCGCAATTTGCAATGCAGAACGTCTGCGAGTCGCTATGGGGTCGCAAAGACCCACCTCATTAATATTAATGAGGTGGGTCGCAAATTGCGGCCCCATAGCGACTATGGGCACTCGCAAACATGGAGGCCTGCTGAAGTCAGCAGACCTCCATGTTCGTGACTGCTTTTAAATAAAGCAGTTTTTTTTTTTTAAGTGTAGCCCGTTTTCCTTAAAGGAAATCGAGCTGCACTTAAAAAAAAATCCAAAACCTTTAGTTTCGGTATTTTTTCAGGGCAGGTAGTGGTCCCTTGGACCACTACCTGCCCTGAAAAAATAATTTGCGGTCCATTCACAAAGGGGAAGGGGTCCCATGGGGACCCCTTCCAATTTGCAAGTGGGTTACCATCCACTTCAAGTGGATGGTAACTGCGACACCATTTGCGACCGCATATGCGGTCGCAAATGTATTTGCATACCACTGCGAATCGCAAATAGGAAGGGAACACCCCTTCCTATTTGCGATTCGGAAATGCATTTTGTGAGTCGGTTCCGACTCGCAAAATGCATTTCTGCATAGGAAACTCACATTTGCGACTCGTTTCCTACATCTGGTCCATAGTTCTGTAACTTAACAGTAAATGTATATCCTAGACCTATGACCACTTCTAATTACTGTTGTGTATTGTCTAATCAAAGTTTTGCCAATTCCAAAAGTTTCTGCTGGTTCAACCCAATTCCCAACAGAACACTCTTGAGGACAACTAATGTAGGTGGAGCAGAGGGACTGAGAAGGTATATTATATTAGAAAGGGGTAAGAAGGAGGCAAATACTATCTCCTATAGAGGTAATCAGGATTTCTCCGTCCTTTGCAGGAAGTGGAACTGGAGCACAGATCCTCTGAAAGGCTAGTAAGAGATCCCACAACACTAGAAACTGGAGTAGTGTATTTTTTTTTATCCATTCCCCATTCACCCATGGGGCTAGAGTTGCCTTGACTGAAGACAAGTCAGGTAGCTTGTGCCTGATGTGGAAGTTGGGACCCTTCAATGTGCATTCCAGCTTACTCTTTCGTGAACCTCATGTGAGTGCCTGACACATACTCTATATACAGACAGTATGGACCAGCGAGGCACAGATGGGCACACTGGTGCTTGGAATGGGATCTAGATCCCATGAGAGCATGTGTCACCTTTTGAGTCAACTTTCTTACAATCCCAGCGGGAAGACCTCTCTCATTCAAAGGTTAATTCCTATCACTCAGCCATTTCAGCAGGTCATTACCCAGTAGCAGATCATCCGGTTGGTGAACACTCACTGATATCCAAACTTCTTTGAGGAATTTGATTAGTTTCTCCTTCCCAAACAGACATTGGTTCCTGTGAGATATTTTCATTGTCCTAAAATTGTTTCAAGCTTGGTCTCAGAATGACTCTTTATTTCGAAAGCTATTATCAGTTAAACTCACCAGGCTTCTCTGTTTGGTAATCATAATACTTGGCTGTCTGACGTGAGAGACTTAAACTGGTCAGGTAGGTTTTTTACCTTCATCTTTTCCAGAAGAAGAAAGACCGCTTAAAGACAAATTTCCTATCTTAGCTTCCCAACAGATCCCAGACTTTGCATAGTAGACTGCATTCTTATGAGAATGTTACAAGGGATCTAAGCGCATCTCCTTCTGGCAAACTTCAGATTTCTATTGTTTGCCCCTAAGCTCAAGTTTCTACATCTGCTTTATGCTAAAACTTGAGACTGGTGCTGGTTTCTCAGGAGCAGGGAGAAACCTCTCTGCCTAAGACAGTGCACTCTTACTGTGATAAGTAACACACTGATGATAACGCTACCTCAGGGAAAAAAAATGGTCAAGAGAGAGAGAGAGAGAGAAAGAGAGAGAGAAAGAGAAATAGAGAGACAGAGAGACACAGGCGAAGTCCTGATGGCAAGGCAACACAAAAAATTTTGAGAATTCACAAAGACTTGCTACACCTTCCAGTTTCTATAGTGAGAACACACAACACTTTAGAAACAGATCTTAAGAAGATTGGCTCACTCTGGTTCAATATGGTACTGTTAGACCTAACAGCCTTTGGTGTTGTCTTCTGCAAATGTTTTGCCTTCTCTTCTACTATTTGGTGAAATTTGGTTTTGTTGTCTTTAACACTTTTTGAAAAAAAAACATATTTTTATTGTTTTATTCAAATAGGGTACAAACATTCGGTATACAAAATTAAATTTAATTTCTTTGTATATGTCATGCATATTAAATTTTATGATGGGCGGTATCAGTGCAGTAGTGTTGCTGTGGGCAACTCTGAGCACATGTATTAAACGGAGCACGGTGTGCTATGGATAAATTGTATGCCTCCAGGGGTCAAACTGGGTAGAACTAGGTGAAGACAGATTTTGTTGCCTTGCTACACATTGGTGGTGACCTGCACTTCGACGCTGATTGTTTATTTTCAATGTGTAGTTTGTGGGGGTATGAGTGTGGGGCACACAAGCTTGTGGCACCACAGCCGGTTGCAGGGGAGGGGAGTTTACTTTTTTTATTGCGTAGTAGGGTGTGATGTTAGGGGGCCATGACGGCGACCTGCTGTTGCGGGTTTTTCACATTATGGAGGTCTAGTATTGTCTAGTATTGTCTCGGGGATGCTGATTGAAGTGAGCGAGAATCATTACCAAGTGGTGTAAGATGTGGTGGCGACGGAAGCCCCTAACCTCCTCTCCACGTAGGCCCTCCTCCTCTGCTGCCCCCCATTTACACATGGCCCCTCTCCAGGCTTCCCCTGGGGGCGGGACAGGTGATCTCCAGTGTAGAGTAATCGTACTAGCTGCTGGCAAGAGTGCTAAGGCCGCAAAGCAGGATTGTACTTTATGTGTTTTTTGTGTTTGAAAATGCCACGGGCGCTGGCCTCCCATGTACTGAGGTCAGTCAGTTCCAACCATTCCTTCCAGATATTGTGAATTGTGGACCAGAAACAGTGAAGTGTTGGGAAGGACCAGAACATGTTTTAAAAGTCTGCCTCCTCTTGTGGGCAGCGCGGGCATGTGAGGTGTGCTGCAGGGTAATTCTTGCTCAGACGGGCTGGTGTTAGGTATGCCCTGTGCAAGAGATAAAATTGCATATTCTTGAAACGGGAATTGCGGGAGCCTTTCATGGGGTGGGACAACGGCATCTCCCTTTCTTTGTCACTCAGCTCCCTGCCCAGGTCTGTCTCCCATTAGCATCAGAGCAGGACTAGGGTAGAGCATTGAATGTCAAGTATGGCGCTATATAGCCAGGTTATAAGGCGGCTGCCAAGGCCCATGGTATATATCGTTTGTATAACAGGGTGGTGCTGTGGCTCAATCTCCATAGGTCCCCATAGTGTCTGCATTGTGATGTGCAGTTGTCGATGAGCAAGGAATTGCCCTGGCGATATATTATTTGTATTCACAGTGAGTTGGTCAAACATAAGTAATTGGACATCTAGGTATAAGTCCCCCAATGTAGTGATGTAATTTGCTGTCCATTCCACCAAGCGATGTACTGTGTAGTGGCCTAGGGTTCGGGGAAGGCCCACTAGCGGCATATTAGGTGCACAACCAGGTCTATCATGGGACAGTCAATGAACTTGTAGCATACAGGTGCGGGCTAGCAAAACCTGCAGAGGCTGGCAGGATGAGGGCCTCAGCTTTGGGAATAGGAGGCTACGTATACTGACTATGTCTAAAGGGCTTTGGGGGCCAGTAGCCTCACCCATATAGCAGACCGCTGTCCAGCATGATAACCATTGGAGTTGTGCCGCCAGGAAGTAAGCTTCAAAGACAGGGGATTCCAACCCAACCCGGTGCCCGAAGAGCTGCAACTTTGGCCCCAGATCAGATTCCTCCTTAAAAAAGGTGCAGTGAGGGGCAACCGGGAGGTTCATGAAGAAATATAACAGCGTAGGGAGGATGAACATTTTAGTGAATGCTATCCTTCCTATGGGGGCAAGAGGAAGGGTCTGCCAGAATGCCATCTGTGCTCTGATACCTGCTAATGCCCGGCGAAGGTTGCCTTCAGAGAGGTCCACCAGGATGTGATATAGGCAGACCCAGAGATATTGGACTGCCTGTGGGGTCCACCCTTGATGTGCCGGGCCTAGCTGTACACCAGTGCATGGAGTTTCTGGGTGGAAAGGATAGACCACAGTCTTAGTCCAGTTAATGTGAAGGCCCGTCATGGCTGCAAATTTCTCCAGTGTGTTATATAGTGGAGTGAGGGGCACTTGTATATTCCAATGGTACATCAGCATATCATCCACATACAATGAGGTCAGGTGTATCTGGTCAGTTATTGGGATACCCCAATGGCTGCCCTCCTGCCACAGGCGGATCGCCACTGGCTCCATTTCCAGGGTAAACAGGAGGGGAGACAGTGGGCAGCCCTGGCGTGTACCCTGCTGGACAGGGAATAAGTTAGAGACAATGTGGCCCAATCGGACTCAGGAGGAGGGATTACTGTAGAGAAGGCAGGTGTATGCCAATAGGCATTCCCCAATACCCATGGGGGTCAGCACCTGAAATAAGTAGTCCCAAGATAGCGTGTTGATTACTTTCTCCACATCTAAAATGAGGGCTACAGCATGTGGGAAGGATTTCGCACCTGAACCTGGATTTGAAACAGGTGGCAGAGATTTTGCGAGGTGTTTCGCCCCAGAACAAATCCATTTTGGTACTGATGGACTAGAGTGGGGACTATTTGAGATACACTTTACCTAATATTTTGTAATACGCTCCTAATACGGCCAGGAAGACTGTGTCTCGATTGGGTTTAAGAACAGAGGTGAGAAGGGATTCCCTCTGGGATCTGGGTTGAGTATCCAGCTGCAATGCTTTGTCACAGACAGCCACTAATCGTGGAGCCAATTTAGATGCAAATGTGGAAAGAAAACACTCCAATGGTAGTCCATCTAAGCCAGGGGATTTATTACGGGCCAGGTCTTTAATTGCCTGACAAACCTATTGGCCTGTGATTGAAGTGTCCAGGTCCCTCCTGGTAGTCGGGGGGATGCATGGGATATTGATTTGTGACAAAAAGTCGGCAACAACTTTGTATAATTGTGCATAGTAGTGCGCAAATTCTTGCAGGATCGATTCCTAGTCCCTGAGTATCACCCCTGATTGAGAGCGTATTTCTGTGATTGGTGGGGTCTTATGTCCAGTCATGCTAACCCAACAAGCAATCGCCTGGCTTTGTCACCTTCTTGATGTTTTCTTGTCACATGTGCCGTGAAGTTGAAACACCGTAGGTGTTCCAATTGCTGGGTAAGTGTTTCGTGAGCCTGGATACACTGTGTCTGGGTGTCAGGGTTCGTGTCTAGCGCTGCTAGCTGCACCTCTGCTTCGCTCAACTCACGCTCCAGTGTTCTGTGAACATCTGTGATCCCATTAATACATAAGCATCGTGGGACAACCATAAAGGTGTCCCACTCTATAGCCTGGCTCTTGGCAGTGTTGTGATTTTCCGAGAAGTAATACTGTATGTGGGTGTCCCCTGTGTTTCGGAAAGTGAGGTCTTCCAGCATGTTGTGTCCAAGGTGTTGGAGGGGAACATGGGGCTGTGGGGGTAACCAATTCAGGTCTACCACTTCGGTGGGTGATCCACCACAATTCTGCCCATATAGTTGGAGTGTGTTGCTAAGGGGAGTAGAGTGTGGGAACTCAGAAAACGTTCCTGCCAGACATGAAGGTGGTGAGGCGTGTCTGTCGGCGGGGTGCAATGCGTGCCAGACATCTCTAAGAGAGCAGTGCTCAGCCCATGTATTAAGGTACGTCGCCTGGTGGTAGGGTAGGGTGCGAGGCAAGGGTGAGTGGGACCTGTCTAACGAAGTGTCCAGAACACTGTTGTAGTCACCCCCCAGGTGCCACAGGAGGTGTGTCTTATGCAAAAAACAAAAAGAATGCACAGTTCGAGAGGAAAGGCAGACCCTCACTTCCAATTAGGGGAGGAGTCAGCCAGTACCTGCAAGCACTATGTATGCAGAACAAGAGCCCTTATTTACCATCCGGTTACATGCTTCATCATTGGACCATGTTCCTTGTCAGGCCAGCACTGCAATGCCTGACGGGCTCATCAAGGGGGCTCTTTGCCAGAGATCTTTTTGAAAATATTTGCCAGAATGTGTGCAAGAGTGTGGGATTGGAATCAAGAAGGCTGTTAAAATTGGCTAGGGAGACCCAAAGGACAAACCAAAGGAGCCCCTGACAAGATTAAACACAAAAATGCTACGGAAGGATGGGTACAATGACCCCTCCAGTTGGTCTGATTATGTGTCCTGTACCCCTATTCTAGGTACTAACATAAGAGGTCACATATTGGTAATTCCCACACTACCTACCCAAAAAATCTGGTCAACATCTTTCATGCACTGGTAGTCTTAAGGATCTGTTAGCGATTTGTCAAGACCTACAAAAAATATCCTAATCCTCACTGTCCCGTAGACACATACCATAAACCTAATTGTAGTTTTCGCAATCCAAGCAGGAACCCAAAAAGGGAGTAAAAAGAACTAGTTACTCATACTCCATATTGACATAAAAGGTGTCAAGTAGTGTCAAGCATCTAAGTAAAAACCACTATGAACAAGCTAGGTGCTCAAAAGAACCTAAAAGGTGATAACAACCATGTGTCACTATACATGTGTCCTATGTTTAACAGATCAATTCTTACCCTCCTAGAGTCAGAAGAATGAGCCCATTGGGGATAGCATTAGGCACTGGTTGTTCAACAAGTTTACTAATCTGATCAAAGGTTTAAAAGAGAAAGATAAGCATTGTCATATTCCATCATGAAGACTCAAGCCTCTCAAAACAAAAGGGTCAAACATTATTGGTAGTTCTCTGCACAGAATAAACTCATGTGGAAGCTGTAGTTCAGGTAGATCTGGATATCCAATGCTCAAGATTCCAAATCACCATCCCACCCCTAGATACACCCGCTATTGAAGTTCAACTCTATCTTAAAAATGACAATAATAGAAACCTCCTGTATTTTTAATGTATAGTGGGAAGCCTAGCTCTAGTCAACTGGTACTAAATGTTAATCATCTCATGTAGGGGGACCGGTGGTCACTGTTCTTCATCTTTACAGACATGTCTTGTGATTATAAACAGTGATGTGCTCACTGGGGTCTGGACAAAAATTGCAACAACATGCAAAAGACCACATAAAATATTGGCGTATATGTGACTGATTGCCACAAATGGAAGGCACTCAGATATGTGGCCATTAGTGAATACAGCAACGAGGCCGTAGTGGAATGGGACTGGTTGTCACAACATATAAGTTTAGTAGTGTGGACCTTTAGGTTATGTCAGCTCCCACCCGGAGTAGAAGTAAAATGTGCAGCATGTACAGACTTTGACAAACATATCGGACAAACTCGGAAGATCAATGGTGATGTAAGTATCTAGATGAAACAACACGTGCTACTCTGACGAGTAAACGCTGTAAAATGCAGAGTCCCCAGAACAGATGGCTCCCCTACAAAATGCACTTCAACGTAGTTCCAGTATACTGATGCCAATCCTAAAATTTGACAGCTCCTACCTAGGGTGATGCCCTAAAACGGGCAGCCATTGTTGAAAACGCTGCCTAGTAGAGTCAGGCACTTACGCGCAACTAGTAAGACAGTTCCCGCCAAGGGGTAGAACTCTGCATGCAATTAGCCAGTTTGCATTTACGAGAAAACGGTGCTAAAACAGAATCAGGGAAAGTTGGTAATTTATGGCCACAACAAGGTGTGTCTTATGCATCAGGTGCACCGACAGGCGATCCCGGAGGAAATATTGGTCTTAATTTGGGGTCATATATGCTGCCAATTAAGGGTGATTTCCGATTTAGCATGCCCTCTAGTAGTAAGAAACGACCCTTTGTCAACAGTGACCCCTGTTTCCTGAAATGGGAGGTCAGGCTGCACTCAGATGATTGCCCCATGTGCATATGCGGAGTAGGTGGTGGCATTGATAATTCTGCACCAGCGGCGACTGAGCCTTGGCAATTCTTCTGCGGAATAATATAATGCAATAATATAATGCTGCCGTTCTGGTGTTGGGTATAAGAGTAGACTGTGTAATATTTCCGTGCGGTGTGCATGCCCCTTACACTAAGTGTAAGGAAACTGTCTTCGGCAGGGGAATATGGGTGATACAAGCCTGTATGCAGGGGAGGAGAGGGGCTCCCATGCGTCCCCATGCTCATGGCTAGCCGCTTCTGCAGTCATGTGGTATTGTCTTGAGGAACGCTCAGTCTGTTGCTGTCTTGGTGGAGAAGGGTTATACAATACAATGATAGGAGGGCGCTACGGGGGTGGTGAACAAGGGGAACCCCTCGCAACAGTTGTGGTGCCCAAACTCTAAGTATATAGTGTCAACTATCTCAGTAAGGGGGTGAGGTGACTAAAGCTGTGGGTGTAGGCTGCATGTGGGCCGCTTGCTTATCTATGTGGGTTGACTTCAACAGCGTGCGGAAAGCCAGGTTTCTGGAGAAATCCACCTGGCCCTGCACTGGGTCATTGAGCTATTCTGTTCAATTGTGTAGTCTGTGACAGGGTGCCTCCCGGGGTGCCAGGCAATGGGGGGGGGGGTTTCAACCTAGTACACTTGATATGTCCATTGCAGTCTCTATCCAGGTCGAGTGGCCTCCCCTGGCATCTGTACTCACTGGTCCAATCATGCAACTCGTGGGGGGAGGATTATCGAAGACGCTAATCCAGAGTCCTCAGATCAGTCCATCCACCGTCTGGGGCCTGACAAAAGTAGTATGGGTGAATCTTGGGGTATGATGGTGGAGTCCATAGAGTACTCGTCTGTTCAGAAGAGGTGGGACCTGAGATGTCATCTGTGGAGGAGGTCATCGCCCCTAGAGTGGCTGCAGCAGTCAGCACCACCTCTCTCTCTTTAATGATCTGTTCCAGGTCCGGGGAGGCAGGCGGAGCCCCTTGGGCGTGCTCTTATGCGGTCAGGCCACTCAACTCTGCCTCCGGCTGGGGTGCTTGGGGAGCCCTTGGTATTGTGCACCAAGGTATTGCTGTCTCGACTATCGAGCCATTGCATCACCTCTACACGATCTGTGAAGAAGTGCATCTTATCGTTCGCAGGCCCAAAGGCGGCGTTTGACTGCCAGGAATGTAGAGCGCTGTTGTTGGACCTGTTTGGTGTAGTCAGGGAACAGCATTACTGTTTTGTCTTCAAGCTGTAGCAGTGCTGCCTTCCTGGCCACCCAAAGGATAGCATCTACGTTCCAATAGTGCAGGAGCTTAACAAGCATGGGGTGTGGTGGCGACCCGTGAGGCAGATGACGGGCAGAAACTCTGTGTGCCCTCTCCAGCATGTAGAAGGGCCTGAGACCTGAGCTAGGAGTAAAGGAGCAGAACCAGTTTTCAAGAAAGGTCAGGGGGTCCCATCCCTCCACCACCTCGGGCATCCTGATGATCCTGGTGTTGCTCCTGTGGGAGCATCCCTCTGCATCATCTGCTCACATCTCCAGGTGCTGGACACGGCTGCTAAGGTCCCACAGCTCTGTTTGGTGCTCCATTACTTGTGGTTGGATTTCAGTGAGTGTTTTTTTCTCCTTCAGAGACTTTGTCCACCAGCTTACTGTGGTCTTCGCACAGGAAGCCGAGCTTTGCGGCCAAAGCTCCTAACTGGGTCCCCATGGACTGCCTAACTTGCGCAATGGCTGTGAGTACCTGATCCAGCTTGCCCGACATCGAAGGGGCATCTGCACCACTCTGGGTGAACGGTGCTGTACTTGTGAGCATAAGCAGATTTGTTGCTGGGGCCTGTGGGGTCATGGGGGGGGCATTGTCTACCCATTCTGGTTGCAGGTCCTGGCTGCTCTCCCCTTGCAAAGTCTCAGGCGCCAAGTGTGCTGCGATCCTGGTGGTTCTTGTGGGGATTCCACTCAACGCAGCCCTCTGACAGGCAGGCCTCGGCTGGGATGGGACTTGGGGGGTGCAGGTGATACAAATCCGCAGCTTGGGCCACAATCAAGCAGGCCGCTCTCGGCTGCACTGCCTGGCCGTCTAGTCCCGCTCGTTGGGCGGATGCAGATGAGCGCATCCGCTGTCCAATTCCTGAGGCCTACGCCCCTGACTCTATGGCTTCAGGATCACGACTGCAGCTCTGCTGATTGCATTGCCGGAGCGCCTCGTCTGAACAGGCTGCCGCTGGCCACGCCGTTGTAGGCAGGTACGCTGCGCTTGCCCAGCAGCCCCGTTGGAACACAACCACCTCCCCTCTGGGAGCCCTGGGATAGTGTTGGTGGGTAGGTGCTGTCCCCGCTGCCAGGGTATCACTGGATGTTGTGGCGTCCCGTGACAGAGGTGGCTAAAAGCCCGTCCACCATGTTATCTGACTTGGCCACACCCCAAGGACTCTGTGCACTTTACCACTGTTGACCAGTTCTATAGTGCTATGCTCACTCCTTATAACAAGGTGGAATTGGCTTACACCCAATTGGCACTTTTGATTTACTTGTGAATCCCCAGTAAGGAGGTACTCTGGAACTTCAATAAAAGAAACAGAAACTCCTGTGCCGTAGTGTCGCCGTCCACGGCAAAGGACCTCATTCTCTCACCAAATGTGGAAACTCAAAAAAAAAAACACAGACAACTGTCAAGCTTCATTGGCAAGAGTTTATACATGAAGTCATGGCGTCGAACGCTTGAAAGCAGCAACTCCAGTTTGCAGAACTTTCACATGATCTTTTATTCATAAAAAACACAAAGGCGTTAAAATACACATCCTGTCCAAGCAAGGACCTTCACTCTAGTCAGGGTAAAAGAGAATCACCCTCAGCTAACCCCTGCTTACCCTCTTGGTAGCTTGACATGAGCAATAGGCTTAACTTCAGAGTGCTAGGTGTGAAGTATTTGTTCCAACACACACAGTAACTTAATGAAAACACTACAAAATGACACAACACAGGTTTAGAAAAATAGAAAATATTTATCTAAACAAAACAAGACCAAAATGACAAGAATCCACTATACACAAGTTGAGTTATCAATTAAAAAGCAAAGAGAGTCTTCATGTAGTTTTAAACACACACTAACACTGTTAGCATGAAAATGTACTCAGGGTGCGTCAAAATTAACCCTGCACGGGTGAGTGAGCATCAAAAAGGGCTTGCAACGAGTGAGACCTTGCGTCGTTTCTCCTTTCGTCGGGTCGGGCGCATCGTTTGTTCTCTCCACAGGAGAGCAATGGATCGATCCGGTCAGGACTCTCGGGTCCGGGCAGGCCTTGCGTCATTTTTACACTCCCAGCGGTGTTTGCATCGGAAATCCAGCCGCACGATGATACGAAAACCATGCAGCGAGGGTTGCGATCTCACCAGCCTCCTTCAACGATGCTGTGCGTCATTTCTCCCGCACCGTGTGTTGATTCTTCGGTTGCTTTGCAGGCGAGCATCGATTTTCAGCCACGAAGCTGGCGGCACGCCGATTTTTCAGCCGCAGATCGGAGACACGTCAATCTTTTCCCCACACAGCGTTCTATGCGTGGATTTCTTCCTCTTAGGCTGCCAGCTTCTCCTTTCAGGGTCCCAGGAACTGGATGCACACCACAGGGCAGAGCCAGAGTCTCTCCAGAGACTCAGGTGCTGGCAGAGAGAAGTCTTTGCTGTCCCTGAGACTTCAAACAACAGGAGGCAAGCTCTAAATCAAGCCCTTGGAGATCTTCACAAGATGGAAGGCACACAAAGTCAAGTCTTTGCCCTCTTACTCTGGCAGAAGTAGCAACTGCAGGATAGCTCCACAAAGCACAGGCAGGGCAGCTCTTCTTCCTCAGCTCTTCACCTCATCTCCAGGCAGAGGTTCCTCTTGGTTTCCAGAAGTGTTCTAAAGTCTGAGCTTTTGGGTACCCTTCTTATACCCAATTTCTCCTTTGAAGTAGGCCTACTTCAAAGCAAAGTCTCTCTTGAACGTGAAATCCTGCCTTGCCCAGGCCAGGCCCCAGACACTCACCAGGGGGTTGGAGACTGCATTGTGTGAAGGCAGGCACAGCCCTTTCAGTTGTGAGTGACCATCATCCCCTCCCTCGTAGCACAGATGGCTCATCAGGATATGCAGACTACACCCCAGCTCCCTTTGTGTCACTGTCTAGTGTGAGGTGCAACCAGCCCAACTGTCAAACTGACCCAGACAGAGAATCCACAAACAGGCAGAGTCACAGAAATGGTATAAGCAAGAAAAAGGCTCACTTTCTAAAAGTGGTATTTTCAAACACACAAACTCAAAATCAACTTTACTAAAAGATGTATTTTTAAATTGTGAGCTCAGAGACCCCAAACTCCAAATGTCCATCCGCTCCCAAAGAGAATCTACACTTTAATCAGATTTAAAGGTAGCCCCCATGCTAACCTATGAGAGGGACAGGCCTTGCAACAGTGAAAAACGAATTTAGCAATATTGCACTGTCAGGACATATAAAACACATTACTATGGGGGTCATTACAACCCTGGCGGATGGCGGAGAACCGGCGGTAAGACCGCCAACAGGCTGGCGGTCTTACCTAGGTGAATTATGACCATGGCGGTTACCGCCATGGTCATCCGCCGGTTCCCCGTCCCGCCCGCCAGGGCGGAAACGACCGCCGGGCTGGAGACCTGGGTCTCCAGCCGCGCGGCCGTCAGTATACCGCCGGCGGTATTTGGACCCAGCTTACCGCCGTGGATTTCCTGCAGTTTGAACCGCCATGAAATCCATGGCGGTAAGCACTATCAGTGCCAGGGAATTCCTTCCCTGGCACTGATAGGGGTCTCCCCCGCCCCCCACCCCGACTCCCTCCCCTACACCCCCAACCACCCCTGCCACCCCCCAAAGGTGGCAGGGCCCCGCTCCCCACCCCGACCCCCAACATAACATTACTCACACACACCCGACACGCATGCAGGCACCACCAACACACACACACGCACACACCCCGATATACATGCCTAAATCCACACACACAGTCAAACATACACGCACACATCCATACAGACATACCCACAGACATACACGCACTCATTCCCATACACACAACACCCCCGCAAGCATACACACACTCACACCCCCCCTACATACACACACGCACACCCCCATGCACGCACACAACACACAACACCAACAGTCATAATACGCCGAGCGGCAAACCGCCTGCACAGGTGGTCTTCCACACGGCGGTCCCTCGGCAGTCTTGCAAAAAGACCGCCGAGGTCGTAATGACCCCCTATATGTCCTACCTTAACCATACACTGCACCCTACCCTTGGGGCTACCTAGGGCCTACCTTAGGGGTGCCTTACATGTAAGAAAAGGGAAGGTGTAGGCCTGGCAAGTGGGTACACTTGCCAAGTAGAATTTACAGTTATAACTGCTCACACAGACACTGCAGTGGCAGTTCTGAGACATGATTACAGAGCTACTTATGTGGGTGGCACAACCAGTGCTGCAGGCCCACTAGTAGTATTTGATTTACAGGCCCTGGGCACCTCTAGTGCACTGTACTAGGGACTTACTAATAAACCAAATATACCAATCATGGATAAGCCAATTACATACACATTCTGTAACGGAACACTTGCACTTTAGCACAGGTTAGCAGTGGTGAAGTGCCAAGAGTAACAAAATCAGTAAAATCAGAGTCCAGCACACATCAACAACCTGGGAAACAGAGGCAAAAAGTTAAGGGAGACCACGCCAAGGATGAAAAGTCTAACACGGTGATAGTGTGTCATAACCTTGTACGTACTCGCAACCATTCACAATGTTTTTTCAAACCCTTTTTCATGAAAATGTATTTCAATACAAAAGGTTGGAAGAAGTGCACAAATAAGGTTGAAACTTTGCATAATACCCCAATATTTTTTGGAGTTGGAGTGAAATGGTGTGTTTCAGATGACAATTTGTTTTACAGACGAGAAAAAAATGCATGTAAAAAAGGGCATGCCCTTTGTAATTGATCCTTTACCATAACCACACGGCAAACTGCCCACAGGAGTAAATAGTGCTAGCAAGAGTATGCATGGGATTCTACTAATTGTGTACATTTCGACCCATACTTCAGGGATGTTTGTAAATCCATATATATATGGCTATCTGTGAGGAAATAGGTTGTATTATATGGTGTTGTGTGTGACCTCACCATGTAATACACTACCAACTCCTTTAGGACCAGTTAGGTTACGTTTGTTAAATCTTAGCTCAACCCTGGGTAGTTGAGTTGTGGCTCAGGCTTACCAAAGGAACAAATGCAGAGCATTTAAATATCACCAAAACAATTGAAAAATAATAAAAGATTATTCTCAACAATCTGACACCAATTTATAAAAATAGAGTATATGTTTATGAATTTAATGAAACCAAAATGAAAAATATCCCCAAGAGGGTTCCAGAAATATAGATTTTACAAGAAACAGTAAATCCGGACTATTCACTTAACCACGAACAAGCACTGACATATTCAATACATTTGACACTTGTTGGTATGTAGTTACTTTCAGCAATCAACTACAGTGGAGAGCCAATCAGGCGCATCAGTAATGTCCAACAAAACAATTACTTCCTTAAGGAAAGAAATCTTCAGTCCAGTTCCAGCATCAGTGGCTCTTTGCCATTGACTTCATTGGAGTGGTCCTGATGCAAGGAATTCAGGATGCGGAAATGCGCAATGGTGCTGAAGATTCTGTGCAGTCGATGGGGGTCTTCCTGGGGTTACTCCAAGGTGCACGTTTCTGGTGAGATGATTCTAGCCACCGGGGTCGACGTCCCTTGAAGTCCTCTCCAGGTCAGCAGTTCAGTCACCACTAGGCTACCAGTTGTTCGTAACAGCAGGTTCAGAGGTTTCCTTCTTTTGCCGATAACTCCTTGTGGGCGACCAATCCATAATCTGATGGGTCTCTCATCTCTAGAAAACTCAAGTGCAACTTCTGAGAGTCAGATCCTGTCCTCTTGGGCTGCTCGGCGGCAAGAAGTAGCAATTCAGTGATCTGGGCTACCAACTCGCCCAGCAGGCCCCTTCAGCTTTAGTGGCCCTGTGCTATGAACAGGAAGTCAGTCAACCGACTCCTGGAGTCTCTGATTCAAGCTGGGGTTGAGGGATGACTCCTCCGTGAGTGGGATACAGTAAACGCAGGCCATCACTTCGCTAGCCCAAGAAGCAGCAGGTGCAGTCCAGCTTTCGTGTAGCCTCTTCTTTGCCATTGCAGGGTCAGCAGGGCAGTCCTTCGGTCATCTTGTTCCAGTCAAGCAAGACCTGAGTGTTGGGACCTAGGAGTGCCTCTTTTATTCTTAGAAAGTGCCCTAATGGAGGTTGCAGTCACTAGACAATGGGCTACTAGGGTCCTTCCACCTGATGGAAACTTCCTGTGAAGTATGGCATCTTAGCTATCCCAGAGTGCTCTATTCTGCCCACTCTCAAGGAGGCAGTACCTCTCTCCCGGTCGGTACCCACAGGTAACCACACCCCTTGTGTGTGGCTACCTGTGGGTTACACACCAACGGAAAAAACAATTAAGCACATGTTCTACTTTACTAATGGGCTGCACGCTGCCTTAGGGCTAGATAGGCCTGCTGTAGGTTTGACTTACACACATTAGAAATGGAGTTTGGGCTTTTCCATTGCTTAAAATGGCAAAGTGGATTTAGCAGTTCAAAACTGCCCTTCCAAAGGGTAAAATATGAGCCATGTTTACCTTATCCTATTCAGGGTGGCACAATAAGTGTTTCAGTCCCTGAGAGGACACTCTAACACACAGGCCTTGGTAACTCTGGTACTATATACTAGGGACTTTCATGTAAACTTAGGCTATGCCAATTGGCAATGAGCCAATCAACCATTGCCTTTTAAGGGCCAGTGCACCTACACTGAGTCCTAATTAGCAGGGCTCATGGCATTTCAGAACCATTACATCAGTGCCTAGCAGTACAAAATGGGGCAAAATAAAGGAGTGAAACCTGCAAAAGGCTTGTCTCCTAATATTATCTGTCAGACACATTTTTCTAAACATCCTTGGAATTATCTTCACCAATTAAATACCATTAGAACTCCAGAAAAACTCTGTGGTCAAGAGTATTAACTGACTTGTCTGTGCTCAGAAAAAGTAAATATTTCCTCCTTCCCTCCCATCTCATTGAAATAACAATTGGTCCTGCCAATAGTATACTGCTGCAATAGTGCCTCTGCAAGCCTACATATGTCTCAAATTCAGAAACAAAGAATACAAAACCAAGCACCAAGACTCTGCCTCCACCTCAGGACATCTGAACCCACCTCATCTACCCAGATGAATCTCTACAGACTCAAAGTACGACACTGAATCAAGTTCAAGATACTGTATATTATGCACAAAGCTCAGAAACCTAACCACAACTACCTACAGCTTTTGGCTTCACCATATTAACTATTAAGGAATCTGCTATCAGCCAATACCTCATTCAAAACATGCTCGAAACACTACAATATGGAGGCATTTCACTAAAGTTACAGAGTACACGTGTTTTGGAATGACCAGTCAGTTGCAATTCAAGAGGACTATTGATAATTTAGAAAAGACCTAAAAACCTTTCTGTTCACTGGATTAGTTAATGTATCTCCCAGCTCACAGGCTGTTAGACCTGACAGCCTTAGGGTGGTCACTCCCAACATTTTGCCTGCCTCCCTCCACTTTTCTGACACTGTTCTGCACACTTTACCCCTGCTAACTACTGCTAAAGTACATATGATCTCTCATTTAAAACATGGTGAAATTCGCTCATACCCAATTGGTACATTTAATTTACTTGTAAGTCCCTAGTAAAGTGCACTGCATGTGCCCGAAGCCTGTAAATTAAATGCTACTAGTGGGTCTGCAGCCCTAATTGTGCCACTCACACAATAGCCCCTTAACCATGTCTCAGGCCTGCCAGTGCAAGGCCTGTGTGTGCAGTTTCACTGCCACTTTGACTTGGTATTTAAAAGTACTTGCAAAGCCTGAAACTCCCCTTCTTCTACAATATGTCACCCCTATAGTAGGCCCTGGAAAACCCACAGGGCAGGGTGCTATGTAGGTAAAAGGCAGGACATATACCTGTGTTTTTTATGTGTCCTGGTAGTGGAAAACTCCTAAATCCATTTTCCACTGCTGTGAGGCCTGACCTTTCATAGGCTAACATTAGGGCTACCCTCATGTACTGTTTGGGTGGTAGGTTTTGATCAGAAAGGGGTAGACAAGTCATATTTAGTATGGCCAGAATGGTAAAACAAAATCCTGCTGACTGGTGAGGCTGGATTTTATATTACTAATATAGAAATGCCACTTTTAGAAAGTGAGCATTTCTTTGCACTGGAAATCCTTCTGTTCCTTACAACCTGTCTCCAATCCACATCTAGGCCGGGCTGCTTGACAGCTCCCTTGTGCATTTCACCCAGGCAACCACAAACACAGGATGCTCATTCACATCTGCACACATCTGTACCTGAATGGGTCTCCCTTGGCTGGAAGGGTGGAGGGCCTGACACTTACATTTCAAAGGACAGTGGCCTCCCATCACACAATGAACTGCCAAACCCCCTACTGGGACCCTGGCAGACAGGATTGTACTGAAAGGAGACCTTGTGACCTTCAAAACCACTCTTTGAAGTCTCCCCCACTTCAAAGGCCCTTTTGTGTATATAAACTGGGTCCCTGACCCCACCAACATAAACACTTCCTGGGACAGATACTCTGAACCAGATCCTGCAACCTGCTAAGAGGAGTTGCCTGGGTGCCCAAAGGACTCACCTGGACTGCTCTGCTGTGAAGGAATGCTACCTTGCTATTGCCTTGCTGCCTTGCTAGTCTCTGGGTCTACTGAGAAATGCTCTCCAATGGTTTGGATTGAGCTTGCCTCCTGTTTCCTGAAGTCTCAGGGCCCAAAAAACTTAATCTCTGCAAAGGAACTCCTTGTGTGGCGAAAATCGACGCACAGCCTGTGGGAATCGACCACAGACTGCCTAGTGGTGAAAGAATCACTGCCTCGCCGAACCGGAACAACGCAGACTGGCTCCCCGAGTGGAGATCAACGCAGCGGCAATGTTCCGAACGGAACTTCGACGCACAGCCCACTGGATCGATGCATCATCGATCCGGAATGACACAGCCCGACTTCCTGCGGGAGGAATTGACGCAGTGCCTGCTGTGTGACAGAAACTCTGACGCATTGCCCACTGGATCGACGCAGCACTTGTGATGCCCAGGATTTTCATGAATCGTCCCTGGACGTCAAAAGAACCCCGCATCGCAAAGAGGATTCAAGCCTGCGCGCCGGATTTCAACACAAAGTCCTTGCCACGAGGAATAAAATCAAGGCATTGTCTGTGTACGCCCGAAAATCCGACGCACACCCTTTGTCTTCCTCGCATACCCTCCGCTGCGGTCTGGGTGCGTGCAATTTTGATGCATACCAGGTACTTTGTTCCTGCAAGAGACACTTACTGCTTTTTTAAGACTTTGGGGGTCATTACAACCCTGGCGGACGGTGTTAAAGCGGCGGTAAGACCGCAAACAGGCTGTCGAAAAAAAAAAGGGAATTATGACCGTGGCGGAAACCGCTAACATAGACAGCCACTTTAACACTCCGACCGCCATGGCGGTACAGACAAACAGCGCGGCGGTCACCGCCAACAGACAGGCAGAAGACAAAGTACCGCCCACAGTACTACAACAGGCCAATCCGCCACGGATTCACCATGGATAAAAACACGGCGGCAACAGCCATTTCAATGGGAAAACGCTCACCTTAACACACTTCACGAGGAAGGAGGGCACCATGGAGCCGGAATTCCAAATACTCCCTGCGATAGTGTTCCTGCTCCTCTACGAACATCAGCAACGGCGGCGCCGAAGACAACGGTGAGTACTGCACCTACGACATAGGGGAGGGGGGAAGCAAAAGTCAGGGACACACACACGCAACACCCCCACCTCGACCCTCGCACACTACAACACACACACCAATGCATTTCCAAACATCACAGTAACAACCCCCAACCCCCCCGGAAAAATGCAAAGACAAAAGGAAATGAGTACAACCCTTGTAATGTATCACAATATAGTAAGCTAATATATACAGAAATATATACAAATGCCAAAAATATACATCACGATTAGTAGTGCAGGTATGCACCATCCAATGTCCGTGGACCACTGGGCCCAAAATGCAGGGGCGAGGCCCACACACGATACCTGTCCAGAAATGGAGAGAACACTGCAGGGGCATAAGATAGAAATACAACAGGCACCTCAGGGGGAAGGGAAGGGGGGGCACCTCAGCCGGATGACAGCACCACGCCAGATCCACGACGGGGCTCCATGCCCATTGATGTATCCTGGGGAGGGCAAAGCCACAGTCTCTCAAGTCTCTACAGTGGGTGGTTTGCCCACTATATCATCCTGGGGAGTGCAAAGCCACAGTCTCTCAAGTCTCTACAGTGGGTGAGTTGCCCACTATACCATCCTGGGGAGTGCAAAGCCACAGTCTCACAATCTCTACAGTGGGTGGTTTTCCCACTGTACCATCCTGGGGAGTGCAAAGCCACAGTCTCACAAGTCTTTGCAGTGGGTGGTTTGCCCATTGTACCATCCTGGGGAGTGCAAAGCCACAGTCTCACAAGTCTTTGCAGTGGGTGGTTTGGCCACTGTACCATCCTGGGGAGTGCAAAGCCAAAGACTCTCAAGTGGATGCTGTTCTCCACTGGTTCTGGAGGGGGACTGGTGTCCAGAGTGCATCACTCTCCCCGTGACGGTCCCAGTTCCGTCACTGCCCCTGCCGCACATGAGCTAGCAATGCTTGAGTTGGCGGTGCTTGCCCTGTTCAGCGGTGCTTGCCATGGCGGTCTTTGCCCTGTTCAGCGGTGCTTGCCCTGTGCAGCGGTGTGTGCCATGGCGGCCCCTCATTGCCCAGCGGGGCTGTGGCTGCCGGGGCCCTCCTGGGCACTGACTCTGGCGGTGGTCTCCTGAACAGTGATGATTGTGCTGCCCTCCTGGGCACTGACTCTGGCGGTGGTCTCCTGAACAGTGACGATGGGGCTGGCGGTGGCGTCCTGGGCAGCGGGGATGATGGCGGCCTTCTCCACCGTGCTGCTCTTCCTAGACTTTGGCTCTTTCTTCTGCCCCTTCCCCACTTTGGAAGGAGTCACAGCTGACTCGACACTCCCCCCAGGACCCTTGTGAGCGCCTTTGCCGGCAGGAGTCTTCACCCTCTCCCGTCGGGCACTGTCCAACTTCTGGTGCTTCACAGGGGGGGCTGGCTGTGCTTTGGCTCTGTGTCACACTGGCTGCCCTGGTGCCCGGTGCACTCCACATACCTCTAACAGGCACCACTGGTACCAGACTTTTTTTGGCTGAGGTGCTACTACGGGACCTATGAATTGGAGGGGGGGGGGTGCTGGGAAAGAGGTCAACGTTGCTCAGGAAAAGTTTCTGACGAACACTGGGAGGGGTAGCTGGAGGGGGTCTGGGAGTAGAGGAAGAGGAGGTGGTTGTAGGAGGTGTAACTTTTGATGATTTGGGTGCAGGTGCATGTTCTGGAGGCTGTCGTGAGGTGGATGAATGTTGGGTGTGTGTGTGCCCGCGTTTGTGTACTTTGGGAGGGGGCGTCACAGACACACTGGGAGAGGACACAGGTAAATGGTAGTGGGGGTGGTGAGTGTAGGTGAGCAGGGTGTGGTGCTGGGTGTTCTGGTGCGAGTCCTTGTGGCTGTAGTGGATGCAGGTGAGAGTGTAGACGAGACTGGGAGGGAGGAGGGAGACGACGACGAGGGGGACACAGTGGAGGCAGTGGATGTTGCTGTGTCTGTATGTGGGTGATGCTTGTGTGAGTGCCTGTGGGATGTGTGGTGCCTATGTTTGCCTGAACTGCCCTTGTGTGTTGAGGTGTGTGCAGGCTGGTCTGATGGTGTGCTTGGGATAGGCTGAGGTACAGGGGATTGGGTCTGGGTGGAGGAAGTTGGAGGGGGGAGGCTAGACACAGGGACAATGGCTGCCATCAGTGTTGAGGCCAGAGATTGCAGGGTTCGATGATGGGCAGCCTGACCAGAATGAATGCCCTCCAGGAATGCATTAGTGTGTTGCAACTCCCTTTCTACACTCTGGATGGCATTCACAATGGTAGACTGCCCAACAGTGAGTGACCTGAGGAGGTCAATGGCCTCTTCTCTGAGGGCAGCAGAGGTGACAGGGACAGGGGCTGAGGTGCCTGGGGCGAAGGTGATGCCCACCCTCCTGGGTGAGCGGGCACGGGGCGAAGGCTGAGGGGCTGCTGGGAGGGCAGTGCTGGTGGGGGGGGGTGGCGGCTGTACCTGTAGAAGTGGGGGACACAGATGGTGCTACCACCATAAGGGAGCTCCCATCGGTGGACGAGTCCGTGTTGCTGTTTGCTGATCCGGTGACCGCCGTGAAGCTCCCCTCGCCCTCCGTCCCACTGGTGTATTCAGAGTCCGTGGTGTAGCCCTCCATGCCCATGTGGGATGCAGCCCCCTTGTGCTCCGGTGCCACTGTACCTCCGCCTGATGATGCTAATGCACAAAAGAACAGGGAGAGCACAAAAAGGGGGTGGGAAACAGAAGAAAGACAGGTTGAGTGCATGGCTTACCGCTACCTTTGGCGGACAATACAGACACAGCAGCCCCCTGCACTACGCTGCGCTCTTGGCCTCTACAGATGCAGTTCCTGGGATATGGCCTACATGGCTATGGTGGACATATACACACATAGATGACACAGGGGCATGTATACCTGTACTTGGCACTCTACAGAGGTGGGCTGGAGTGGCACATGGCCTGCATTATGGAGGGGCCTAGCCTACGGAACTCGCACTGGCCTAGTGAAACCCACAGCCCACCTCCCCCACCCAGACCCCTCCACTACGCGAAAATTCAGCAGAATGAGAGTGTACTCACCCCCTTGTGTCTGCTGTGATGCCCTCATGTGCCCATCCAACTCAGGGTAGGCCACTGCCAGGATCCGAAACATCAGGGGGGTCATGGTGCGACGGGCACTCCTCCCACGTTGGGATGCCATCCCCAGCTGAGCCTCCGCCGTCTTCTTGCTCCAGCGGCGAATGTCCTCCCATCTTTTATGGCAGTGGGTGCTCCTTCTCTGGTGGACCCCCAGGGTCCGGACGTCCTTGGCGATGGCACGCCAAATATCCTTCTTCTGGTGGGCGCTGACCTACATGACATGTACAGGGGAAGAAGAAAAGTCATTACCAACTGCACCGTCAACGTGAGTGGCCCACATCCCTGCCCTTGCCATGTGGCACATGCATTCACACTCATTCTTGCTCGCAGAACTCTGCCCCCTTCCTTCTTAAATCCAGCCCTCTCCACCCAGGCAGAGCCCATACAACTTGCACCCTATGTACTCACCTGTTGGTCTGGAGGACCGTAGAGTAGCGTGTACTGGGGGAGGACCCCGTCCACGAGCTTCTCCAACTCCTGTGCAGTGAAGGCAGGGGCCCTTTCCCCAGACGCACATGCTATTGTCTCTTCCAGACCGAGGTCACAGCAGCACTTGCAGTGTAGGTCCTCTCCTGTCGAAGATCAGGTATCGAGTGATTGAACAGATAGAAAATGTCGGTCACGTCCGCGGCAGTGCGTATCATCACAGCCGGCACACTTCGTCATTGGCTCCTGGGACCCATAGGGTCCAATGTTAACCAATGCAGCATTGCGCCACGGTCTACAACCGCCTACCGCAACGGTGTACAACGCCAGCGCAGTTACCTCACATCCCATTGTCACACTTTAGAGGTCAACCATCCGCCATTTCAGGGGCCCACATGGCTTCATTTTCAACTGCGTCACACAGATCGAGGCCTGGACTCAACACACATACAGACAACTTTTTGGATTTTGTTTTGTGTGCTGTGTAGCTGTGGGTACATACCTCTGAATTGCTTGACTCTGTGGTCGCTGTTGTCCTTCCGAGGCACCGTCAGCTGGGACATATGAGGAGATGGCGGAATCCTCCGGTATACCGACCACTGGTGGACCTGTTGACAATGGAGGAGCGACATTTAATCATCACCTACAGGTTTGACCGTGCCACAATCCAGGAACTGTGTACCCAGTTGGAGCCAGACCTTATGTCACCAATCCGCCATCCCACAGGAATCCCCCTCAAGTGCAGGTGCTATCAGTGCTCCATTTCCTAGCAAGTGGGTCATTTCAAACAACAGTGGCCATGGCATCAGGGATGTCCCAGCCTATGTTTTCCAACGTGTTGTCCAGAGTGTTGTCTGCCCTGCTGAAACACATGAGGACCTACATCGTTTTCCCTCAGGTGGAGGATTTGGCTACTGTTAAAGGTGACTTCTATGCCCTGGGACATATCCCCAACATCATAGGTGCCATTGATGGGACCCATGTAGCTCTGGTCCCCCCCTACAGGAGTGAACAGGTGTACAGGAACCGGAAGAGTTATCATTCGATGAATGTACAGATGGTATGTTTGGCAGACCAGTACATCTCGCAGGTAAATGCTATGTTCCCTGGCTCAGTGCATGACGCCTACATCCTGCGGAATAGCAGCATCCCTTATGTGATGGGTCAACTCCAGAGGCACCGGGTGTGGCTATTAGGGGACTCTGGTTACCCCAACCTGTCCTGGCTATTGAACCCAGTGAGGAATCCCAGGACCAGGGCAGAGGAACGCTACAATGAGGCCCATGGGCGGACTAGGAAGGTGATCGAACGCATCTTCGGCCTCCTGAAGGCCAGGTTCAGGTGCCTCCATATGACAGGTGGTTCCCTATTCTACTCACCAAGGAAGGTGTGCCAGATCATCATCGCCTGCTCTTTGCTTCACAATTTTGCTTTGCGACGCCAGGTGCCTTTTCTGCAGGAGGATGGTCCAGATGACGGTGTTGTGGCAGCTGTGGAGCCTGTGGACAGTGATGAGGAGGAAGCAGAGGAAGAAGACATTGACAACAGGGACTCAGTCATACAGCACTATTTCCAGTGACACATAGGTGAGAACACTTTCTTTACTAATACTTTTACTTTCACACTTCTACCTCTATCCTGTCCGTCAATTTCAAGCAGTATTTGGTAACTGAGTTGTACATTTCCATTACTGTTTCACAGGTGGGGTTACCAACGTGTGTCATCTGCTTGCATCCTTCATGGACTTGTGATGTGTGACATAGGTATGTTGACATTACTATTGAGAACGGATTTTGTCATTGTTATAGCTAATACACATTTTCAAAATCACAGACTGACTCCAGATTGTTTTGTGCTTCAAGGGTGTTTATTGAAGTGCTAATTATTGGAGGGGGTGGTAAAATGGTGATGGGTGATAGTGGAGGAATGTCCATGGCAGAGTCCAGTCTATTAGTCTCACAGGTGCACTGCCCATATGGGCATAGGAAGTGGAGCTGGGGCAGTTCCAATCTGGACAGGGTTACAAAGTGGGACAGTGGGATGACAATCAGGGTGGTCTAATTTCTTGGCGGGGGTTTTGCCATTGTGCTCTGTCCTGTTCCTGGATCTCAGGGACCGCTTGCGGGGTGGTTCTCCGTCTGCAAGGGGTGGGGTGCTGGTGTGGTGGTCCTGTGGCAGGGCGTCCCGTCCACTAGCGCCGGCGGAGGTGGTGGGCAGTTCATCGTCCATTCTAGTGTCAGGGGCTCCTTGGAGTGCCACCGTGTCCCTCATGGTGTTCTGTATGTCCTTCAGCACCCCTACGATGTTGCCCAGGGCGGAGCTGATGGTTCTGAGTTCCTCCCTGCACCCCAAATACTGTTCCTCCTGCAGGCGCTGGGTCTCCTGAAACTTGGCCAGGACTGTAGCCATCGTCTCCTGGGAGTGGTGGTATGCTCCCATGATGGAGGAGAGAGCCTCGTGGAGAGTGGGTTCCCTTGGCCTGTCCGCCCCCTGTCGCACAGCAGCCCTCCCAGTTCCCCTGTGTTCCTGGGCCTCCGTCCCCTGGACCGTGTGCCCACTACCACTGCCCCCAGGTCCCTGTTGTTGTTGGGGTGGTGGGTTATCCATTTGTTTCCTGTAGTGGTGGACACACAGCTGATTGACGTGTCCTGGGGACGGAGGTATGGGCCCGCTGGGTGGGTGCTGTACTGGTGTTTCCAGAGGGTGGAAGGTCAGTGTTGGGCTGTGCCTGTGCGAGGGGAACCGACTGTCCCGAGGCCCACGATGGTCCAGGCTGGTCATCTGGATCCAGTTGGCCAGAGCTGCTGTCATCACTGTGGGCCTCTTCTGTGGGTGGGGTAAAGATGTCTGGGCCCTCCTGTCTGGTGACGTTAGGTAGTGGTCCTGCAGGGGTATAAAAGCATGATTATTCCATCTGTGTGTGTCATGGTGTGCAATGGGTGGGTGAGCGTGTACCCCAGTGCTAGCATTCCTGTGTGGGGGCTTGTGTGATGATGGTTAGGGGTTGTTATGGGTATGTGCAGTGGGCATGCTTTAGTAATGGGTGTCCATGCTTTCTTGTGTCATGCAGGGCTTGGTGTTGGGATGGGTGGTTTGTGTTATTAGTACATTAGTGAGGAGTTGAAGTGATAGGGGAGGGGGTGAGGGTTGGGGTGTATGATAGCATGCAGGTAGGGTGGGGGATATGATAGTTAAGATTTGACTTACCAGTGTCCATTCCTCCACCGACTCCTCCGAGGCCCTCAGGATTCATAATGGTCAAGACCTACTCCTCCCATGTTGTTAGTTGTGGGGGAGGAGGTGGGGGTCCGCCGCCAGTCCGCTGAACCGCAATGTTGTGCCTGGAGACCACGGAACGCACCTTCCCCCGTAGGTCGTTCCACCTCTTCCTGATGTCCTCCCGATTTCTTGGGTGCTGTCCCACTGCGTTTACCCTGTCCACGATTCTTCTCCATAGCTCCATCTTCCTCGCTATAGAGGTGTGCTGCACCTGTGATCCAAATAGCTGTGGCTCTACCTGTACGATTTCCTCCACCATGACCCTGAGCTCCTCCTCCGAAAACCTGGGGTGTCTTTGGCGTGCCATTGGGTGGTGTAGGTGATGTGTGGGGTTGTGTATGTGGTGATGTGTAGTGGTGTGTGGTGTTTTGTGCGTGGATGTTGTGTGGGTGATGGTGTTGTGTGCCTCTGTGTGGTGGGGTTGTCTATTGCTGTGCTCTCTCTGTCGCCTTCGTCTCTAATTTTTGGTCATAGGGGTTTGTTCTATATTGTGTTGGGTGTGTGGGAGTGGTGTTTGTATGTGTATCAGGTGTGTGTATTTGGAATTGTCCAATGTGGCGGTGTTTTGGAGATGTGTGTGTATTTTGAGTGCAGCGGTGTGTACCGCCAATGGAATACCGCAGTTGAAAGACCGCTGCATGGATTCATGGGTCGTGAAAGCATGGGCGTGTTTCTGTTGGCGTGACGGTGGAGGATTTGTTTTCGCCAGTTTATCACTGACCTTTGGTGTGGCGGACTTGTGTGGGTGTCTGAATTTCGGCGGATTCCGAGATGTGTTTCATAATAGCTGTGGCGGAATTCCACGGGTGCGGCGGTGTGTTGGCGGTCTTCTGCACGGCGGTAAGCGGCTTTTACCGCCAATGTTGTAATGACCCCCTTAATACTCTTTTTTTCTCATTACAAAAGTGATATTTCAACTTGTACTTAGCAAATCTTGATAGTTTTTACCTTAATTCACTCAGATAAATATCTTATATTTTTCTAAATCTGTGTGGTGTATTTTTGTGGTGTTTCCACTGTGTTATTGCATGATGTATTGCACAAATACTTTACACATTGCCTTCTAAGTTAAGCCTGACTGCTCAGTGCTAAGCTACCAGAGGGCAAGCACAGGATAATTTGGATTGTGTGTGACATAACCTGACTAGGATTGTGGTCCCTACTTGGACAAGGGTGTATACCTCTGCCAGCTAGAGACTTAGGCCCTCATTCTGACCTTGGCGGGCGGCGGAGGCCGCCCGCCAAAGTCCCGCCGTCAGGTTACCGTTCCGCGGTCGAAAGACCGCGGCGGTAATTCTGACTTTCCCGCTGGGCTGGCGGGCGGTCGCCTTCAGGCCGCCCGCCAGCCCAGCGGGAAAGAGGCTTCCACGATGAAGCCGGCTCGGAATCGAGCCGGCGGAGTGGAAGCTGTGCGACGGGTGCAGTTGCACCCGTTGCGTATTTCACTGTCTGCGCAGCAGACAGTGAAATACATGTAGGGGCCCTCTTACGGGGGCCCCTGCAATGCCCATGCCAGTGGCATGGGCACTGCAGGGGCCCCCAGGGGCCCCGCGACCCCCCCTACCGCCATCCGGATCCCGGCGGTAGGGGGGGTCGGAATCCCCTCGGCGGCGCAGCAAGCTGCGCCGCCTTGGAGGATTCAATGGGGCGGCGGTACACTGGCGGGAGCCCGCCAGTGGTGCCGGTCCGACCGCGGCTTTACCGCCGCGGTCGGAATACCCATTGGAGCACCGCCGGCCTGTCGGCGGTGCTCCCGCGGTCCTCCGCCCTGGCGGTCTTTGACCGCCAGGGTCAGAATGACCGCCTTAATTTCTAACATAGGCCATCTGTTAGAATGAACCAACTACTTACATGCTTTGGTTCTCTTATTGTTTAACCAACTTAATGAGATTGAACAGAGTCCATTCTTCCTCATTCTAATTGCAATTGTTCATCCTTACCATGATCGATGCCTCTTGTTTTTTTCTACTTCCTCTGACCTTGTTATTTCTCTTTTCTCTTCCATTATAGAGCTTTGAAGTTGCTGTTAGGTGACAAGTAAGCGATTTTTGTAACCTTTTAGCACATAAATAAATAAGTCTTTGATTCATAGAGTGGCGCATATTTTTGTAAACAGACCCTAACTTGCTGAGCTTGTAACAATGAAACTTAACTTTAGTTTTAACCTTTACCAAAAAGTCATGATTCTGAGCAAAGCAGATGATCTCTGTCTGGCATTCTGCAGCTATTTGTAGGTTAGTCCACACTTTGTAATAAGTGAAATAATAAACATATTAATGGTCTCTTTAAAAAAAAAAAAAAATCTGTATAAAATGGGTATTAGACCTTCATCATTTGTAGTGATATTTAAATAAACTATATATTATCTATGTCAATCACATGATGCAGACAACAAAACCTTTCTAATTTACATTGTGTAGATAATAATTCCTTGACAGGAATACCTGAGCCACCCTTCTACCTTGCTGTAACGGACTGATGGAGCCTTCATAGATGAGTGAGTATGAACGGGACCCCGGGGGTATTGCTGACTATTAGGGTGGCATTCTATTGGTTGAAGCTACCATCCCTACGCAGTTTAAAGGGGGCAACACCAACCACAAGGGCAGCAGCGGCCCAGAAGGAGAGACAGGGCAGAGCCGCGAAGTTGGACCCCTGGACAAAAACTAGTGAGACAGCAGCGGGACCGAAAAGCTGGTGTCGCCATTGCATCAAGGAAAAACCAAGGACAAGGAGCAGCGGCAAGGAGAGGACACAGGGAGTGTCGACCACAGACAGCGGAGATGAGGAGAGGATGACATTTAACCCAGAGAGAGACCTGCAGGACGGGGTCACCATGTTAGTACCCAAAGCCGTGCCCTCCGGTAAATACTGTTGCAAGAGCAGGGAACTCAGAGTGGGTGGTTGGTGTTCGGGGAATTGCTGGTGGGGTTTTGATATCAAGGGGGTTGCCAGTGACAGGGCTGGTTATATTATCTCCACTACCCAAAAATAACCTTGACCCGAAACCTAAGGCACTCAACCTATTCACCCGCCTATCCCCAAAAACCCTACAACGAGTACGGCACAGTAACACAAAATAATTGGAAGGACACAGTGGGTTCATATCCACTAAACTGAGCATGACGGTGTGGTGCTGTGGGAAGACATAGAATAAGACCTGACTATTAAAAAGCCCTCTGTCTTTGTTTTCATCTCTGAGTACTGCCCATCCCTCCATCTAGAGGAGTGACCCCACAGTTCATGAGGAGGAACAGAATGCAGAAGAGACGTGGGAGACTGATAGATGACCACCAGCCCAAGTCAGCGTTCAGATATGTATGATGACAACAGACCAATAATAAAGACAATCTATTCACCTAGCCCTTGTGTCCTAGGGCCATATGTACGAACACATTTTCCCATTGACACAGAATGGGAAAAACCCTTTGCTACATCTGGCCCCTAGTCTCATCCATTCTTCTGTGACAGTGGTGTCAGAAGTGGGATAAAGTCCCCTTCTTGACCACTGGAGATGGAAGATACCCAGCCTGTCACAATGGAGGATATAATAAGGCAGCTGGTTGAGTGCCAACGCCACCTACAGTTGTCGGTGGAACAGCAGATACAAGCCACCTAACAAGGAACAGAGGCGCTTCTCACTGCGCTGAAGAGCCAAGCGGCAGCCATAGCCAAAAATCAACAAGCACAAGACAGTGCTATGCAGCACCTAACCGAGACCATTGCCAGTGCAAACGTCCACCCGATGTCCCCAGCTCGGTTTTACTGAGGTATCAAACCCGGAGATGATCCAGACTACTTTTTTACTAATTTTGAGAGGGTTGCAATGTCTGCTGCCTGGCCCCCCGAATGCCGGGGTCAATATGTGGCCCCACTGCTATCAGGAGAACTACTGACTGCTTATCAGGCAGTTAATCCCTTGGGAACCGTTCCCTATGTTGATGTCAAGAAAGCAATTCTAGAACGCCTAGGGTTTGACACAGAGTACTACAGAATGAAGTTCCATAAAGAGAAATGGAATCCACATGACAACCCAAGGGATCTTTTTTATTGCATCCAAGAGCTCGGCTACAGATGGCTGACACCGCAAGACACTACCCTGGAGGACGTTATGGACAAAATCTTACTAGAGCAGTTCTTGGAGGCCCTTACTTGGTCCACAAGAACCTGGGACAAGCACATCCAAACATAATGGTTAATACAGCTATTCAATTGGCTTGTACTTTTCATCGATCCCCAGAGTTTAAACTCACTCACCCAAAATCAGGAACACCTACTGTGGCTACCTGAAGAAATCTCACACCCAAACCCCTATCACGACTAACCCCAGAGCTCAGATCTCCCCAAAAACCCCAAGGGAGAGAAGCACACGTTGGTCCTTAATGCTTTCACTGCGGCGAATGGGGGCACATAGGGGGTGATTCTCACCCTGGCGGGCGGCGGAGGCCGCCCGCCAGAGTTCCCCCCTCCAAAATACCGCTCCGCGGTCGAAAGACCGCTGAGGGTATTTTGGCTTTTGCACTGGGCTGGCGGGCGACCGCCAAAAGGCCGCCCGCCAGCCCAGTGCAAAAGACCCTTCCCACGAGGACGCCGGCTCAGAATTGAGCCGGCGGAGTGGGAAGGTGCGACGGGTGCAGTGGCACCCGTCGCGTATTTCAGTGTCTGCAAAGCAGACACTGAAATACAAAGTGGGGCCCTCTTACGGGGGCCCCTGCAGTGCCCATGCCATTGGCATGGGCACTGCAGGGGCCCCCAGGGGCCCCACGACAACCCATACCGCCATCCTGTTCCTGGTGGGAGAACCGCCAGGAACAGGATGGCGGTATGGGCTGTCAGAATCCCCATGGAGGATTCTAATGGGCAGCGGAAAACCGGCGGGAGACCGCCGGTTTTCCGCATCTGACCGCGGCCAAACCGCCGCGGTCAGAATGCCCTGCGGGGCACCACCAGCCTGTTGGCGGTGTTTCCGCCAACCCTGGCCCAGGCGGTCCATGACCGCCGGGGTCAGAATGACCCCCATAGTTTGTAGCTGTTCTCAGAAGAGAACACGTCAGAGCCCATGGAGTTATAGGTTTCTAGGGGAAAGTCCTCTGGGCAGGGGGATGTACGAGCAAACTCAGGAAGGAGATGGTAGTAAATGGGGTCTCCACCATGGTGCTAATAGATTCAGGCTGCCGTCTCTCCGTAAAGGTAAAACCAGAACAGTGGAGAAAAGGAAGGGAAGTGTCTATCTCATGTGTCCACAGGAATAGTAAAACCTACCCAATGGCCAAGGTCACAATTAGTTGGAGGGGACACACAGAGGAGATTCAGGTGGGAGCGATTTCTCGGATGTTAGAAGAAATGATAATAGGAACGGATTATTCTGATTTTTCTGTGCTCCTCTCCTCCATTGAGAAAGACAATAAAGTCAAACAATGGTGGACATAGGCTCCTTTTCATTTGGAGACTTTGGAAGGAGATAAGGCCCACAGAAAGCTCTCACACAGAGAAAGAGGCATACAGAATAGATTATATGTATTAGTAGGAGATGATAATTCTTCATCCACTCTTTCCTCCACACCTGACGTTGGGAGACCTGTGCCCAGTTTTAGATCAGCCCAGAAAGAAGATCTGAAATCTCATTCATACCTGGGCGCAAGTCATCCCGGAGCCCTCTCAGCAGGTAGGACTGTCTTTTTATGTGTCCAAAGGGTAGCTATATCGAAGAATAAGTACCAAGGGTGAGGAAATAAGCCAATTGGTGGTTTCCCTCCCTTATAGGCAACATGTGTTCCATTTAGCTTGTATCTTGGCTGGGGGAGGTCACTACGGCCACGTAAAAACAGAAGAGTACCTCTTGCATAGGTTCTACTGGCCAGGGGTGTTTTCAGACATACAGATATACTGTGCCACCTGCATACGGTGTCAGGTTATCAATTCCCCCATAAAGAGAAAGCACTGCTCCAGCCACTTCCCATTATTGATGTCCTGTTCTCCTGGGACCTGGTTGGCCCCTTAGTAGCCTCTGTCCAGGGTTACCAATATATCTTAGTCCTTATTGACTATGCAACAAGATACCCAGAAGGTATTCCTTTGGCAAGTATGACCACCTCCTCTGTAGCCCACTCCATGATTGAGTGTTTTTTGCAAGGGTCAGATTCCCCAAGGAAATACTTATAGACCAGGGAACCCCCTTTATGTCTAAACCCATTACACAGATGTGCAAAATCTTGTGGATAACTCACATATGAACCTCAGTCTATCACCACCCAAATGGTCGTCAAAATGTATAATCTTACCATCAAGACCATTCTCCAAAAGCACATTTCCGACAGAGGGAGGGATTGGGACTGAAAATTTCACCTAGTCTTGTATGTTATTCTAATCCATGTCCAGTCGTTCACAGGACATATCCCCTTTGAATTAGAATTTGGCTGACAACCCAGGGTGCTCCTGGACATGGCTTCAGAAAATTGGGAAGAGGAGGAGAATGCGGGATTTAATTTATTGGACTACGCCATCACTCTTAAAGAAAAGGTACACACATTGTGGGAAGATGTGCGGAATCACATGGAAAAGGCACAGAGTAAATAGGCAGACATCTAAAATAAGAACAGTCAGGTGTGGCAACTACAAATACTACTCCTCCTTCCCTCCTCTAACAGTGCATTTTTGGCACAGTGGCAAGGTCCCTACAAAGTACTCGCCACAATCACACCAGTGACATATAAATTAGAAATACCTCATAGGTCCAAGACCAAACAAATCTATCATATCAACCTCCTTAAGCGATGGCAGGAAGGGCCGGACAGATCCTCTACTCTGCTGATAACAGATTCACAAAAACTTGATATTTCCTTCTGTCTATTCAAAGAAGCCAAAGTCAAAAGGGATGTTCCCTTAGGGGCATTGCTCAATAAAGACCAAAAAGAACAAATACAGAAGATAATAGCCTTGTATTCGATGTATTCTCAAAAAAACCTGGGTGCACCACCCTTCTTAGCCATAATATAATAATTGAGACCAATCAGGTAGTTCATTTAAACTCCTATAGGGTCCCTGGGGCTCGCAGGCTGGCCAGTTTGGTTTGGCATAGACTTTAAACAGATAAACCAGAGGTCGAACTTCAATAACTATCTCATGCTCGGAGTAAATGAAGTAATCAAAAACCTAGGCTTGGCTACCTATCTCACCACCCTAGATGTAATCAAAGGCTACTGGCAGATTCCCCCTACCCCTTCAGCCAAGGAAAAGACAGCTGTTGCCACTCCTACAGGCCTTTATCAGTTCACAGTTCTACCCTTTGGGTTGCATGGAGCCCCTGCTACCTTTCAACGACTCGTGGACATTCTTCTGAAAGCACACTGAACCTATGCTGAAGCCTATTTGGACCACATCATGGCGTATAGCGCCACTTGGGACCAAAATCTTTCACACTTGAGGGCAGTACTCCAAACCTTGAGGGAAGCTGGATCCCTCCAAATGTATGGTTGCTACAGATTCCACACAGTATCTTGGGTATCATATTAAAAAAAGGCAGGGACAGACCTCAGATAGACAAAGTACAAGACCTTCTCAGACCTCAGGACAAAACGGGAGTCTGCTCCCTTTTGGGCTTGGCAGGATATAATCGTTGCTTTATCCCACATTTTGCTGAAAGAGCAGCCCCTTATGGATTTATTGCTAAAACCCTGTCCCAAGAAAATCACGAAGTGGTCTCAAAAACAATAGTACATCTTTGAGTGGCTCAAGGGCATCTTGTGCAATTACCGTCTTATGTTGTCCTGACTTTACCCAACCCTTTATTTGGCAAACTGATGCACCAGACAGGGGTCTTTAATCTATGCTCTCTCAACCAGCTGTGGGGGATGCTTATGACCTGTTGTGTACATTAGTAGAAAACTCTACCCTGAGAACTTTGGTATCTGACGATTGAAAAATGTTCAGCCAATAAAAGCACTATGGAGGATTTACAATATTACTTGTTGGGTCTTTCCTTTGTTATACTTATGGACCATGCTCCGCTGGTCTGGCTGGCACTCAATAAGGATTATAACACAAGAGTCCTCCGATGGTTTTTAGCCCTACAACCTTTCTCGTTCCAGGTGTCCCATCATTCCTGGGAAGTTCCAATACACAGCTGATTATCTCTCTTGGACACCTGCCATGCCTGGATGGGAGGTACTGTAACAGATCGACGAAGCCCTCATTGGTGGTGAATGAACATGTACGGGACTCGGGGCATTGCTGAGCATTCAGTTGGCGTTCTAGTGGTTGACGCTACCGTTCCAGCGGTAAAGGGGACAGCACCAACAATGACGGCAGAGACACGGAAGAAGAGAGAGTACGAACCTGCGAAGAAGGATGCCAGGACAAAAAACAGCCAGACAGCAGCTGGGCCGAAAATCACCATGACACTCACCTCAAGCAGCCAACATATTCACCCACACATCCCCAAAATAACCCTACAATTAGTGCGGTACAGTAACCCGTAATAATTGGAAGGACACAGTGAGTTCATAGCCACTAAACTGAGCACGACACTGTGTTGCTGGGAGAAGACAGAATAAAACCTGAGTATTAAAAAGGCCTGTGTCTTTGTTTTCATCTCCGAGGTACGGCCCATCCCTCCACCCATAGAAGAGACCCTACAATTCATGAGGAGGAACAGAATTCAGAAGAGACCTGGGAGACTGATAGATGACCACCAGCCCAAATATATATAACAACAGTCCAATAAAAGAAAAGACAATCTATTCACCAAGCCTTGTGTGCTAGTTGAATCCATTCTCATTTGACATTTACATTTTCTCAAAAGCCTTGTGAGTGTATTTGACAACACTCTTGGAGTGTGACCATACACACTGCATCTTGTGTCTCCATACCTGTCTGCAGGTAAATAGGAAAATGAGGCCCAAAAGGAGAGCTCAGTGTCTCCTTCGAAAGAGCAGTCACCCTAGGGATTACTGCTAGTTAATTTATTTTCCCCAGTGGGCTTTCATGTTGATGTTTGCCTCACCAATTGGAGTCTGCATTTTGCCTGTGACTAGCTATCTGTTCTGTTTAGTCCTAGGCTCAGTTATCAGCCTTGGACAACTGTGAAGTTTCCTTCACAAATTAATTCTTCTTGTTTTTTCTGTGTGGATGCACTACTGCTACGACTGGCCAGCTAATATTCAGTAAGTGTTGGTTTAGCAATATTTAGTTTTGAGTTAGACCTTTTTTCTGTCAAGTCAACCACGTTCAGATGTTTCTATAAAATAAAAGTATGCACACACCAGTATGGAACGTTAGAATCACTGTTCCTGTAATCAAACCACAATCTTATATTGAGGAGTAAACATCTGTTCATTCTCATTTCTTATTTCGATTTTCACATCATTCATACATGCTGCAAATGTATCATTCTTCAACTTCATACATTCAAATCCAAATTCTACCTGTTTCTGAATCTCTGATTAACTCTTAAACAGAGTTACTAACCCATTTATAAGGAATTTTAGGCATGTTGCCCTTCGACTAGGGATGTGTTATTATATATAACAGAGCCAAAAAGCAATTCAAATTTGAAATTCAAATCCCCAAACAGTTCAATGGTGTTATAATCCTTTCATTGTCGAATTCTCTCGTGTTGCATACCTGGACATCAAAAATCATTTAGTCCTTCAGTCTACACCACTGGGGGTATTTATTGCTGCTGATGTAGTTTGCTACATTAGACCTCTCTTTTTCCTGTCCCGGTCTCAAAGCACCATATACTCTGACTGATCTCCAAAGGTTGTGATTTCTGTTTATTGGTCAGTAACACGGCAAAAACGCATCCTACAAATTCAAGAATCGGGAGCAAGAAAAATAATGTGTTTGAATGGGAGTGGGGCAGCAGAGTAATACAGATAGAATTGCATTCCCACAATGTCCATACCCTAAAAAGATATGTTTTGGGGCTATACCTGGCATTGTAAAGGCAGCTTATCTTCTTTCAGTCCAGTGAAAGGTCAGTCAACAATTTACTCCCGCATTCCCAAAGTTTTCCTTTGGAACTTAGGGATTGATTTAGATCTTGGCACAGTCACTCCCCCCCCTGTCATTTTTCTGTCGAATATCCCACCCGCTGCCTTGGCGGTCCATCCTCTCTCTTTAGATGTTGGTGGCTCCATATATTAAAGTCTGTAGGAAAACCACCATCAATGCCAGGACTGTACACCCGCGTCAATGGCGCCAAAGAGAAAACTGGTTGGTGGTGGGACCATAGCTGGTTTTACAGTTGGGCCAATCAAAATGTGCCTCCCTAATGATGTAACTGTGGTGGCTGAAACTCCACAACTGAGCTGGTGGATCAGGAGGTATGTAAGTGTGAAACGTAACTTTTTTTGAGTTTTCTCTTTTCTTGGCACCATGAACCCGGTCATACAAGTCCTACCTGTGTTGCTGCTACTGCACCACCACAAAAATCAACCCCGTCATCACCAGAACAGAGGGTAAATTAGTGTTTTACCTTTTACAATTGGAATTGTCTGTGGACATTAGCTCTAGACTTCTGCATGTTTAAAAATACTTGCAAGCAACAGTACAACGATGTGAAGTGCATATGTGTATGTAATGTGGTATTTAAATAAACTTAAATAAACACACCTCTTAATGATATTCAGACTCACACATTTGTTACTGACTGCCTTCATGTAAATAGAAACCTACACAAAAAGTGACATCAATCCCTAATTCGAAATGTGTTCATAAAGGTGTTTGTATCATATACATAAACAGTAAACATCAATGTAACTACATAAATCCAGTATAATGTAGTAATTGCACTACGCAATGTAACAAGTAGGTTAACACAATAGGTACAACCAATGTCACCTCTAAACTTCAAACATGTCATAGATGTATTCATATCAAATTTCCCCTTGTCCTGTGCAATTTTTTAAAACCATTAGATATAATTTAACTCAAAAGTGTAATTTACCAAGTGTAATGCATTTGTGTTTATTATTAACATTCATAATTTTAAAATAAATACTCCTGCATTCACAAGTTACAAAAACATACAGATGTCTAATCTTGGTGTAATTGTCAAGTATCATGATGAATGCTTGCACCAAAATTGATATGTCCATCACAAATGGCCAACACTAATGTTTGTACCGTATACATATGTAAAAAATAAAATTTGTGTTTGTCACTGTCAGAAATAAGAAAAAGTTCATGCCACACACATTTGCAACAATAACATTGTCAGCAACCAATTAGTAATAATTTAAAAATAATTCCAGCACAAACTTAGTGAAAATAAATGAAAATGTAATTAAAGCATGAGAAATGTCTCTCATATTGAAATTAAAATTAAAAATTAAATATAAATGTCCAACTAGTCCTGTATAGGATAAGTGGGCTTCGGGCCCAGTACTTGCCTTCCAAGTACACAGCCAAATACAACCTCCTCAGGAAGAGGCATCCAGTGGGCAGAGCAGGTACCTTAATGGTCTGTCTTATGTGGGGTGGGTTTGGGTATGATAGAGGTCAGAGACAGGGCAAGAGTGAAAGCATCAGGAGGAGAAGGGGTAAAAGGGGTGGGAGAGGATGGGTTCGGGAGGTAGAGGGAGTTAGAGTGGGTGTTGTGTGTGTGTGTCTGTCTGTGGTGCAGGTGCATGTGGGTCTGGTGTATACTGTATTGTATTGTAATCGTATTTATATAGCGCTAACTACCCCTGACGAGGCGTCGAAGCGCTTTTCGGTGAGTAGCACGCTACTCTGGAACCCAACAAGAATTAGTGATGGATTAGTATCAGGAAATAATGAGTACAGTTTTAGTATTATTATGAGTTAATTTGAGCCGCGGATATGAGAGTTTGTTAGTTAGATTGACTAGAGTAATGGAGGGGTGGAGGAGGAAAGAAATCCAGAAGTGTTAATTGGGAGTATATCCTTCATTTACTCATCCCAAAGGCTTGGGATGAGTAAAGGGGGATGGAGGAGGGAAGAGTATGTGGAAGGGTTAGGGAGAGCATAGTAGCAGGGTGAGATAAATGCAGGAGAATTTAGTAGGGTTGTGTGGGAGGTCACGGTAGTAGAGTGAGGTTTGGTGAGTTAGATGTGGAAGCGGAGGGAAGAGCTTAGGCAGAGTTATTTAGGAGATGAAAGTAGTAGAAAGGATTTGGGATGAGTCAGAGTGAGAATGGAGGATAGTTTGATAGAGACATGACATATGATGATGGGTAGATAAGTGTGATAAGATGAGAGCAGGAATTCATAGATATCTAGTATAACAACCCACTCAGGAGCCATGCAATGACCCACGAACATGCCAAGCACAGAAAAAACATATACACATACATACATAGATATAAATATATATATATACATACATACACACACACACATACAAACACTTGAATACACACACATATGCACATACAATACATAATTAGAACCATGGGTAAAATATACTTAGTTAAACAGGTTTAAAGAGTGTGTGTGTATTTTATTGTTATGACATAGTAGCGATACATATTTTCTAAAGAACTACACATAACTAGAAATATACACATAATCTGAAAAAAAATATTTATCAACATAGGCATATGCAGTCCATAGTTGTTTGAATATGGTAGTTATGAAGGAAAGAGCCAACTCTTGAGTAGTTTTCTGAAGACAAGAAAGTTATCTGTGGCTCTTATAGTTGGGGGTAATGAATTCCATAGTTTGGCTGCTTAAATGGAGAAGGATGTACCACCCATAGTCTTTTTCTTGTGTGGTGGTGTTCTAAGGCGGGTTGCCAATATTGAGCGGAGGTTTCTTTGTTGGATGTATTTGGTTATTTTGTTTCTGATAAAAAGCGGTCCTGTTCCATGTATAGCTTTGTGGGTGATACAAAGCAGCTTGAAAGTGCATCTTCTGGCAACGGGTAACCAGTGTAGTGCTCTCAAGGCAGGGGGGATGTGGGCTTGCGGCTTTACATGTAATAGTAGCCTGGCTGCGGAATTCTGGATACGTTGTAGTTTTTTCATAATAGATAGAAATGATCCATGGTAGAGGCCATTGGCATAATCCAGTTTGGATAGCACAAGCGATATAGTAGCTTGCACCTTGTGTGGAAATCCGAAGTGGGGGAAGATGCGTCGTAAAGTCTTCAAGGTGATGAAGCTTGTTTGTGCTAATTTGTCCACTTGGGCATTCATAGTTAACTTTTTAACTTCCTTGGATAATTGAGGAGGTGGTCCGAGATCGTCAGGCCAGATGCACAGAGGGTCATATTTTTTCCAGTCACCACATATGAGTATTTCTGTTTTGGAGGTATTTAGTTTGAGATGGCTCCAGGCCATCCACTGATCAACGGCTCTGAGGCAACTGAAGATTTGTGAGTTCTCAATGTTTTTGGGGCATTCTAATTTAAGTAGTATTTGTGTGTCATCTGCATAGTTGTAGCATGTGAGATGGAAATCATTGATCAGTTCTGGTAAAGATATCATGTAGATGTTGAAAAGCAAAGGTGAGATGATTGATCCTTGGGGGACCCCTGCTTTTGTGAGGTAGGGTTCGGATGAGAAGGGGGGTGAGTGGATGATATTAGATCTTTTTTGAAGATAGGAAGTAATCCAGTCGAGAGCAATCCCTTGTATGCCGGCTTCGTGGAGTCTTTGAATTATGGTGTCATGGTCAACAGAATCAAAGGCAGCTGAGAGGTCCAAGAGAAGTAGTGCAGCAACTCCTTTTCGGTCAACTGTGTTTTTAAGATCATCCCAGATTGCTAAGAGTGCCGATTCAGTGCTTCTTCCTGGGCAGAATCCAGTTCGAAAGTCTGAAAGTATAGAATTGTCTTCAATGAATAGTGACATCTGGGCGAATGCTGCTCTTTCTATCAATTTGCCCAGGAAAGGTCCATTTGTGATTGGTCTGTAGTTGTTGGGGTCTTGCGGGTCTAGGTTTGTTTTGTTTAATAATGGTCGTATGTATGCCTTTTTCAGGTCTACAGGAAAAGTTCCTGAAGTTAAAGAGTTGTTGATGATTCTTCTTACAGATGTGGCAGAAGAAGTAGATAGAAGAATGTTCTTGAAGATTTGTGGTGGGCAAGGGTCAGAAGGGCAACCGGAAGGTCTGCTTGCTTTGACCAAATCCATAAATTCCCCTTGGGATATCTGTTTGAAGGACTGTAGAGGTTGGGTTGTTTTATTCTTAGAGGGTATTTTAGGAAAGGGGTTGGTGCTGATGTTTTTCTTCTGTTTTAAATAGGAGTCCAATGTGTCTGCCTTGGTTGTGTAGTGAATTGCCAATTTGTTTGTGAAATCTTGAGTAGTGGGATGACTTCCTTCCATATATGTAGGTTTTCGAAATTCATTGAGAATTTTATAAAACCTACCACGACAGGCTACTACTAGTCCCCACTACTGCACCTTCAAGGAACAACATGGTCAAATGATTCTATACATGAAAAGACACTACTCTTCCCCACTGTCTCTCCAACTGCAAATCTTCCAACAAATACCCACTATAAAACCTGTGCCTACTAGCCCATGCTCCCCACACCATATTGCACACAGTAAGACCGGCTTTGCTCCTTTCTTGTCTTTGAACAGCATATTGTTTCCTTACACGCAGATCACACCAGATGTGCCATGTCACCACAGTCTGATTGATAGACAATAATGTACATGACGCAAGGATGTGCTTCAGTGTTGGAGAAAAATACCACCTAGGAACCCTGCGGCAATGATGCGAATATCTACGCTAGGATGATAAACCGAGAGACCCGTCTTCTCTGGATGGTCCTTTGCTCCATGGCAAAAGATCACCTGGAGAGACAGTAATTCGATGTATACATCTGGACAGACATCTTGCCTTAAAAGCAACAATCTGACTTTCACAGGTCCAGAGTGTGGCACTGCATAATGGTAGCCAAGTGTTCTGCTGGGGGGGGGGGGGTTGGTCTACTTGTACACAGGACAAAAACTCTAAAACGTGTTAACCTTGATGACAAACAATATGTCCTTGGTGTTGCGAAATAGAAGCATATACCGTGTATTAGGCCATATATAGGTTATATAACCACAATTGAGTGGCCTGATCCACTTTACAAATAAGCAGATGGATTTCCACAATGGCGATATCGAGAAGGGTATCTGAAATAAAATACATACCAAAACTCCGGATTGCTCTCACTGTTCTCCTTGCTGAATTGCTCAACTTCAGGTCCCATCTGAGCAACAGATTTGGCTAGCTTCTCAGCAGTATCCTTCGTTTTGGCATCAACTTCTAAGCTATGGTGCATGTTTGGGTATACGTATCTTGGAAGGTGTGTGGGGTTCGGATGAGTGTGTGCATTTGCATTTGGTGGGTGTGGTGGGGTGTGTGCCGTTCTTTGAGTGTGTATGTATGGATGTGTGTTCAGGTGATTGTGAGCGTGTGCATCTGGTGGGTGTTGTCTTGCATGTAGGTGTGTGTATGTGTGCGTTTGGATGAGTGAGATGTAATGGTAGGTGTTGTGGTAGTAGTGCTTGTGAGTGTGGTTATGCCGGTGGTTGGGGTTATTGTGGGGGTGGGGGTGGGGGTGCATGTGTCTGTGGTGGTAGGTGTTGTGGTGGTTGTGTCTGTGGTGGTGGTGGTTGTGGTTGTAGCTGTGATGGTTGTGTGTGGTGGGTGTTGTGGTGTTGTGATGGATGTGGGTGAGGTTGAGGGTGTTTTGGTGTTTGTGAGTGGAGTTCCAGTAGTGTGTGTCTATTGGAAGGGTGTATGCTTGTGTTTTCTGGTGTGTTTGTGTTTACATGCGTGTGTGCTGCTTTTGTTTGTTGTAGTAGGTGCACGCAAGGAAGTGAGTGTGGATGGGATTGGGATGCAAGGTGAGATTTGGGATGAGGAAGGGACAGGAACAGGGGCACAAAGTGGGGCCAGTTAGGGGGCTGCATTCAGTGCAGAGGCTATCTTTGCATGCAAGACATGGAACTATGAATGGCATCCAGGAATGCAACTATTTGTGTCATTTGGGAACTAAGCCCCTGGATGCCATTCACAATTACTGTCTGGCTTACAGGGATGCTGTGTAAGAGAGCAATAGCCTCTTCCCTGTGCACAGGCAGGGTTGGAAGGCCAGGGGGTGAGGTGCTTGCTGCAAATGAGACACCACACCTTTTAAGGGGGCTGGTTTAGCCAACTGCAGTGGAGCAAGCAGGTGGGTGGAGATGGGAATGTGGGTGGCGGAGAAGGATGCAAATGGTAAATGTCTTGTTGGCTCCGCAACCACTAGAGACTGGTCTTCTGTGGAGGCCTTCAAAGAAGATGTAGAGCTGGTGACCTTCATGCCAGTTCCTTCACCCTCCATGTCACGGTGTCCATCCGTGTCTGATATTTCTGCACCTAAAACACAGTGACCAGTTGCGTCCCCGCCTCCTTCACCTGCTCCTGATGATGCTGAAAAGACACAGACAACATTTTTAGTATATCAGTACAAATAGGTTAATTAGGAAAACATAGCACACTCTTATTGTTTGACCTGGTGCAAGGCGTTTAAAACTTCGGTATACTTTACCATTACCCCATGCATGTTGGAAACATATCATGGACCCATTTGCTTACAGTTTTGCAAATTACCATCATTACTCCCATCTCATTTCATTTTAGATAAATTCACATAGGCACTTCAAACTTCTCATGGAAGTGTAAATTACCTCTGAATGGGTCAGAAAGGTTATTTTGAATAGTGAATTCATGACACAAAATTAAATATCAAGCAAGAAAGCGTTGTTACATCCACATTCTCCATCTGCAGAAGTCCCTTTCAAGAACCCCTGTCCTCAATGTTGATTCATTATCTGGACATAACAAATAACACACAAATTTTGTTTGGCGTACGGGTGACTCTGTACACATTTCTGTTTGTTTCAGTGAAGAATGTTTGCCTACTAAATTCATGTTTGTTGGAACAGACTAGCCTACATGCACACTTTTGAAGGAGTAAGGCTTCATGCCAATCCGCTACTGTCAGCACGAAATTACTAGAATCTTTCAGTGAAAACATTTTCATAAAATGTCTTTGCTAAGAAGTCTTGCGTTGTACTCATGTTCCTAGTCATTTTTGACCAGATGCTCAATATTGTTTGGTCATAATAACAACTCACCAACGCGAAGACAGAAACATACACTGTCTCATAAGTGCATTGTATGCCATGTCATCCTCAGTAGGGCCAACATTATCTACTCACAATAGCAATGAAGCATCACACCTTACAGGATCCTCAATTGGGCCCTGTGTGGTACAACTGTTCCTCACAACATAGACAAATAACCAGGTACCTTTTTGTTCTTATGCAGGCATGTATCTGCTCAATACAGTGATATGGTTGTGATAAGGAATCTAGTGGCAGCCTTTAACACAAATCAATACACAAAAAACACCTTCTGCAAAAGTTACACTTTACAGATATCCTCTTGTGCCTTGGATGTGTGACACCTTTTATGTTGATCCCATAAATCATTGCTGTAGCAGAAAATAATTAAGTGACAATAAGAACTCAATAAACTAACTTACGCCCTAGATGCTGCTGTTGGGCTCTCAACTGCCCATCAAGGTCTGGATAGGTCTGGATAGGCCACCACAAGAATGCCGGCCACTAGGGAGGGTCAGGGTGCGGCGTCCACGCTTCACACATTGGGAGGACTAGCTGAGCTGGACTTCAATTGACTTGCTTGCCAGCATTGTAGGTCCTCCTATCTTTTGCGACAATGAAGGCTGCGCCACTTGTAGACCCCCAGGGTCTCTACCTTCTTGGTGGTGGCCTTCCAGATCTCCTTCCTTTGTATGACATTGACCTGTATGGATGTGAAAAAGGAAAGAAAAATATGTTTAGTGAAGATTAGTTTGTTTGTATTGCTCTGACACAATTTTGTAACATCTCTCACAGGCATTTCTAACCGTTAGTTTAGATTATTTACCAACATTTTAGTTTTCCTACGAAATACTATTTTGAAGTGACCTGTTGAGTACCCTCCACACTTTCAGTGTCCTCATGTTACAAATCCACGCCACAAACATCATCTCGGCCAGGGGAGAAGGTAGAGACCCTGTAACCTGCTTTGCCTGGCATCCTGGATCTCAGAGGTCGATAACAGAAGCAAAAGTGGAGGGAGTGTCATTGGCTCCATTGTTAGGAGGCTAGTGAGCTTTTCCCTAATGATGCGTACATATACATGACGTATGCGATTTATGACAGAGACAAACACAGGCATTGACTTTCATGCATTGCCGTCTCACATGTTAGCCTATGGCTGTATCCGTCGTGGAGTGTTACATCTACTATGTGGTCAATGTCTGCTGTCGGATTGCCAAAGCCTGACGGCAAGGTCAGAACCCCACCATTTTAAGATGTAAACAGTGTCTATTTAAATATGAAGGACATCACCACCATTCAAAATGGTGGCTAGTTTGTTTACCAATGTTAAATACATACAAAACTATTTTTTTTAAAGTAACACATTATGATGTAATGCGTTAATGTATTTAACATCGATAGTGATGCTGTGTATTTTTTACTTATGTTGACGGACTTTTAGAAAAAAAGTAAAAAAATGTTTAAATAATACATTTGAAATGTATTATTTACACAGAATATCAGACATGTAAAAAATTGTAATTCTAAGTTGCAACATCAATAACAAATTTTTGGGTACATAAATTATCACAAAAACATTTAATTGTACAATGAAATGAGGTGTGTTGATTACTGAAGTTTTGTACGATCATTTTAAGTGATAATTTATATTACTTGTATCTAGAATTATGAACCCAGGGCGTTATAAAAATGTGAATCCCTGGAGTTATAAAAACAATTCTGATTGAATAGGTAAACAGTCCTAGATCAGTTTGAGCCAGATCTTCTGCCTCACAAAAGTAATCTCCCAGCAATAACACAAATAGTGAAACTCAGGGCAGTACTCCATTTTGTGCCCACAAGATCCTTCCAATACACTGTGGCAGTATCCGGAGTGATGTCACAACCAACGTTCAGTGGTGTGATACAAGAAGTTCTTTCTTCAAATCTTTTTGTTTTAATTTGTTTATTGAGTTTTTACATATGCATCTTAACTACATTTCTAATAGAGTGTGGAGTAGGGCTGGAGCATGGTTACAATATGCCATAATTTACCTCTTGGTTCAAAGGTGAAACATGTGAATGTTGTTTACAATATTGCACATTTAAGTGTTCACACAGAGAAAGAGCAAATGGGCAGAAAGGAAAAGTGAAGTGGCAATGTACCAAGGATACATAAATTAGCATACATTATCTTTGTAATGAAGGGGGCATAAAAGTGAACTGTTAAAGTTACAAAGGAGGTGGTATGACCACTGTCTAAGAGAAAAGAGGATAATGTTAATAAACAGTTAAATGTTTCCTTTGTAATTCAGAAAGAATTAAATCACAAGATTAAAAGAGAACAACTGTGATACATCCCTCAAAATTGTCATTTATTCAATAATGGGACACATCAACAGCTTCATCCAGTTTCCCCCGCAGGAGGATTTTGCAAATGTAAAGGGAGATTTTTTTGTTTTGGGTGGCATACCACATGTAGTTGGAGCAGCTGATGGCACACATATTGCTTGAGTGCCAGCACACAGCAGAAAATAGGTCTAAGCAAGTCAGAAGAACTTCCATTCAGTCAATGTGCAAGTTGTTTGCAACCTGATTTGTACAAGCGTGTGTGCCTGTTTCCCAGGGTCAACACTTGCTTCCTTTGTACTATGGAACAGCAGCATACCCCTGCAAATATCACAACTTGGACCTGAGAGGGCCTGGCTTGTTGGTAAGTACAATATGACAATAGGATCTTTTTGTTTTATAGTTTAGGGATGAGAATTTAGTTGTTCAATATATTTCATATAAGAGACTCAGTTTATCCTAACTGACCATGGTTGTTAGCACCGCTGAGGAATCTAAAAATGCCAGGAGAAGTCCGCTTCAATTGTTGATCACAAGTTTGACAGATTGATTACTGTGCTCATGTACATTGATTATCTTTGATTGATCTTGTGTCCTCATATATTATTATTCAGTGTCCATTTTGTCAGGAAAATGAATTCATTTTTGCTTGCTCCTCTGTTGTAGGATTCTTCACCATGTCATCTTAATTGGACGTTTCAAAGTTGTGACATTTGCAGTTATATGCTACTGTTGCCAAGTGCAATGGGAACATATGTTGACCATGTGAAAGACACACATATTTTGGATGTACAAATCCTGTACAAAGACGACTTGCACATTGATTGTACAGGGGTTTTTGGTATTGCAATAGACTTGTTTCCTGTTGTATGTTGCCACCAAGGCAACATGTGTTGCTTCACTTGCTCTAACTAAATGTGTGATTTGAACTATAACATACTCACCTCCATTCAAAATTGCTAAATCCTCATTTTGTGTTAAGTGTATGACACTGTTGATGTGCCTCTTCATTGTAGTGTGAACTTCCAGTAGCACACCACTTTCAGTTGGTTGTGACATTTCACCAGGTACTGCCACCATGTATTGGATTGATCCTTTATAAACAAAGGTAGTTCTGCAATGATTTTGACTATTGGTGTTATTGATGTGGGATTTCTCTTGTGAGTCAGGATTTCTGGCTCCGGCTGATGACATGAATCTACATTAGTTTGCCTATTGCACCTTTTTGGTGTATCAAATTACTTTCTTCCATGGTGTCAAGATCTGAAATTGTACTTCTAACAATGGCACAGACGATTTGATTCACGCAAAAATTATACTTTCTTTTACATTAGTGTGACCAAGAAATCTTTTTTGGAAATGGATGTAATCGATTTGTGCTGATACTAATTATGTTACATGTCTGGAAATGGGAGAACTATTACCTAAATGTAGAAATTTGTTTCAAACTATCTTATTATTTTCTGATTTTTCACAAACATTATGTAAGTAAATCAAATTAAAACAATTATACCACAAGAAAAACATCACCAGTCTTTGAATTTGTGTGTTGAGTTTTATTTTTAAAAACACACCAACTCAAACAGGATGAAAACAATATACAAATCAAAAACAAATCAGTCATGAAAATATGTTTTAAGAGGCAAACTTGTTTGAAGTTCAATGTACAGAATGCAACTGCCCTAAAAAAGGTAAATGTGTCCAGGAATAGTCCACAGAGTGAATGGTAGTCACACTGTGGACAATGGAGGAAATTAGGGTATGCGTCTCTTGGTGGTGGTGGTGATGGTGGAGGTATTGCCATACTCTTTTGGTGGTTCGGTTGAATGTCCCATCTGGGGAAGGGGGCTAGGGGTGATCCACAGTTGCAGGAACTGAGGTGATTGCAGGTGTTTCTGCATGTGGCAGCGCCTCCCTTTCTGTGGCTGAGTTAGGTGCAGTGGGGCCAGATGTTGTAGGGCCACAGAAAGGGGTAGATGTTGCTGAGAAAGCCATGCACATATGGTGGTAAATGCCAAACAGCACCCCAGTAAGGGAGCTCATATTGGAGTTGTGATTCAGCATTTCTAAAACGTGCTCTCTCAGCAACTGCTTCATGTCCCGGAGCTCTGTAAGGACTTGCCCCAATATGTCTTGGGACTGACATAGGGCTCCCAAGACTTGGTCAATGGTGGTCTAGATGACAGTGTACCCAATGGCCTCACTTTGCTGGCCCACAGATTCCCTCCCACGACCTCTGCCCCCTTTTCCCTGTGAGGCAGTTTGCACCATCCCCATGGATCCTGGCTGAACTGGAGGTGGTGGTGTTCGTGTTGTCTCAACACTATTTGTGTGATTTTACTTAGGACACAGGAAGTGGAAGTGTACATTGATGGAGGTGTTGTTACAGCTGGGGTGGGAGCTGTAGTTGTGTCCCGAGTGACACTAACTGGAGATTTCTGCCCAAACAGACCAGATGAACCAGCCAGCTCACCATCATCCGGATTTGCAGGAGTGGAGTTCTCACTGTAGGCTTCAACCTGGTGTGGAGTGGAGGTATCTTCTGTGGCTGATGGTTGCCCACATAGGCTGGGAGTTAGTCATAAGATAAATTGCAACTAAATAATATTGTAAGAGTTCGGATTATGAATGAAATGGCTTTTGAGCTAGATATGACGCAACCCGAAGGGAAATCATTTTACACATAATGGTATGATTAGACCTTTCAGTGATTGTGACAAACACATTAGTATTCACACTCATCCTAACTTAAAAATACTACATCTAAAAAATGATCCGAAAGTAATACTTACCTAAGACGGGTGCGTGTGAAATACCACACAGTAAACCCAACTTAGTATAGAGGAGAAATGTGAAGGAAACCATTTTAAGGCCTAGTATGCTAATAATCAAAGTATCATAAGACTTGGTAGGATTCCTGCCATTAGTCATCATATTAACTTTACTAGGTACATTTAATTTCATTACAAAAGTAGGTTCTGCATGCAACATGACTTGTAAGAAAACCTTCAAATCAACGTGATTTCATTTGTGAGACAAACTGCATCAATTAAATGTAGTGACAAGCAGGAGACAACAACCAGCATTGAAAATCATGTCATTTTCATTCATTGCATCAAATGGGGTTTGTTTAATGCATGAGACTTTAGCACGTGCACATATGTTACAAAAGAGCGGATTAGAAACATCACAGTGCAAGCATGTTTTTCAGATACAGAAACAAGGCCTCATGGGCATTTCAACTTTACATTACCAGGACTTAAAAAAATGTAATTTGTCCATTCCTAGTGAAATATATGCTGTGTAGATGTACAAACACACATATACAAAAGAATACAATTTGTGAAATATGTTGGTAGCAGAAGAAACACTTACAAACACCATATCTCCATGTTCTGATAGATTGAGTTTGGAACTTGTATTCATACGTAGAACAAAATACTTTCAAACAAACAAACAGACAAATGCCAGAAAGGATCAATGAAGAACAACACACATATTGGCCACACATATTGCCCACTGGAGAAATGAGAGACAGTACCATAGTGCTACTATTTTGATGATGATATTAAATTTGTGAATTTTAAATTTGGGTTTATATGTTTCACAAATGTGGGAAACACATTCTAAACAGCTAACCTAAGAGTAAAAACTACATTTCTGATTAGTGAGACATTGATAAGCCCAACTTACCAGTCTCCACTCCACCACGATTTCCTGTCAAACCTTCAGGATTTAGAATCTGCAAGACCTTCTCCTTCCAGGGAAACAGTTGTAATGGGGGGCTGTGAGAAACACCACCTATCCTCTGGGTCTCCAGATGACGCTTGGAGGCCAGGGAACACACTCTCCCCCACAGGTCGTTTCACCTCTTCCTAATTTCGTGCTGTGCACACAGGCTGTTTGCTACAGCATTTACTCCTGAAACTATTCTGGCCCACATTTGCCTTTTCTGAGAAATAGTTCTATTTTGTACCTGGGCTCCAAACAATTGTGGCTCTACTCTGATAACTTCATCCACCATGACAGACAATTTGCTCCCTTTAAAACATGGATTCTTCCTTTGTGTCATATTGAGAACTAGAAAAAAAATAGGTAGTGGCCCACAAGTTGATAAAATGGTTTTAAAATGAGCTAAATGAGAAATGATCAGATGGAGGAAAAAAATAGCCTGAACCCCGAGTGGCAAATTCAGCAGCAAAATGGTGTTCTGCAGTGGAATGGCAAAGAATAATGGTCTGAAATGGAGTATGTTTTATAGTGTAGTTTGCAGGTGTTCACAATTGGCCAACATACATCAAGTATGTGCTGCTATCATCTATCCAATAGCCACAGCCATAGTACAATGTTAAGTGGGCCCCATGATAAACTCCTGCTGTTAGGTATCCGTTACCACTACAAAGCCAAAATATAACAAATGTCACCTGGGACTAATTTCAGCAGAGCTGATTGCCAATCGGTCTAGAAGCTCTGTAATCACTTCAAACCACTTTGTATAGTTACATTAATCACTACCCATTCAAATGTGAAGGCAAATATGCCACAGTTTACTTAAACACACAAGACAAGCTGGAATCTTGTATCAACAAAACAGCGCTTATATTCATTTCAATTTGTAACATCCAAAAATTGTATGATATGGCACAATATAAGTGAATCAAACAGTGGAGACGACGCAGTGCTCACATACAATTACACATAACAACAGAACAAAATAATCCACTGATCATTTCCCAATAGTCTCAAACAGAGATGATACATATGAGGGATAGTCTGCTGTTCAGGGCTCCATCAATTCAGGAGCACGTGGATGCTTTAACCTTGGGCATCCTTTCTTCTGATCCCCACTGCACATTTCATCCCCGTTGGTACCTGATGACCCACGTAGAGAGAGGTCTCTCGGACCTTGCAGCTAAAGAGGCAAAAGGGATTCTGTGAATTCCCTTCCTGGTCCCATCCTGTCCAAGAAGACCAAACAGAGGGGCATTACTCACTTTCTGGCTACCACTAGTACAGTCAGGTCTGATTTGACACAGGGTGGATCTGATGCATCACAGGACTATCCTCGGTCATTCCCTGTGAATATGGTGATCACAATATTCTCACATGGATTTGCTGAAAGGTTCCATTCTCCTCAAGAAAGATCTAAGATGATGTGGGAGGGCTGGGCGGATACGTAAATGTGGATGCCGGATGGAATTCAGAATGGTGGTATTTGTTAGTGTTATTGGTGTGAGGAAACAACAATTGTAAGGATGTTGATGATGTATCCGCTGATAAAAGTCTTCCTTTTGTATTTTCAGGGTCTTCTGTCCTGATGGCACCACCCCTGAATCTCAAAGAAAGAGAAACAGCGGTACGTATGAGATCAGGAAAAATGTCTTCATCCGTTTTAGCCATCACTACACCCGTTGTGCGTTTTAAAAGCCCTCCGGCAAGGTTCCTTTTATGTTACTCTCCACTCCCACCTTCTCACTTTCCCCCTGGTAGTGGGTCACAGAGTTTCCGAAATGCATCCGGTTAAACTCACCGGGTGTCAGAGATTACCCTTTTAACAGAGTCAGAGATGCCACGCTCCTTGAAACACAAAAGTTGGCCTGTTATAGCTAAGTCAAGCCCTTGTTAATTAGTGTGATATAGTAAACAACAAAAGGAAAGAATAAAAAACTCTTGTACCACGCACCATGACCTCACCAGCCCTCAAATATACATGATCCCTTCTCTTCAAGACTCACCCGGTACTCTGCAACTCTCCTGAGTTGTGGCTTCTCTCCAGTATCCTCCAGGGGTGTGTACCACTCTTCCTTCAATACGCCTGACCTTCGCCCAGACTGACAGTTTCCTCCTGCACGTCGGTTTCAGACGGGCTCCCTCCACCTTGTGCCTTGCTTCCTTGATCCTCTCCTTTCCCAATCTCCTCCTCGCTTCCCTCCTGGGCAGCTGTAACATTATTTTCTCCTCCTTCACTCTCGCAGGATCGGTCCTGGTTGTTGGATGCTCCGAAAATATGGTTGTCCATTGTAGGTGTTGTTTGTCTCTGTGTTCTTCCTTCCTTAATCCTTTCTCTCTTTGTACTGCAGGAGTTCCTGAGATATGAGGAGCCAGTGGTGCTGACTCTGGAATTCATGCAAGGTAAGTAGGGGGTTTGGGCCCATTTTCTCACATCCCTCTTCCCTTACTTTCTTACACGTAAGAAATCCTTTCTGCGGATATCTAGACTACATTTGCTTGCTCAGTTCCTTTCCTATGTAGGGTCTGGAAACGGAATGGCTGCAAGGCTAAGAACCAGTGAAGCACATGTTTGTTATTGCCTTTGTTGCAGGCCATATACTCCAGGGGGGCATGATCCATAAAGAGGGTAAATTCCCAACCTTCCAGGTAGTATTGCAGGGTTTTAATGGCCCATTTTATGGCTAACACTTCTTTTTCCACCACTGCATAGTTCTTTTCTCTGAGGAACAGTTTCCTACTAATATAAACCATGGGACGTTCCACTCCTTTTTCATCAACCTGTGACAGGACAGACCCTAGACCCATCTCTGATACATCTGTTTGTAAAACGAAGGGCCTAGTATAAACAAGGCTGATTAAAATTGGCTCAGACAGGAGGACCTGTTTTAGAGTAAGGAAGGCCTTCAGGACTTCAGGAGAGGGCTGTTGTAAGTCGAGCTCTGTTTTCGTGAATTTCTTCAGTAAATCAGTCAAAGGGACTGTAATCTGAGAGAAGCAGAGAACAAATCTTCTATAGTAGCCAAGGAGCCCTAAAAAGGTAGAGAGATCCCTCTTGTTTCTTGGTAAGACCGAACTCCCTGTTCCCCTTCCTGTTGAAAATGCATGTGAGAGCCATCAACCAACAGCTCACCAACTACCTCGAACAAAACCACCTTCTCGACACCTCACAATCAGGATACCGGGCCAACCATAGCAGTGAGACTGCACTGATTGCTGCCAAGGATGACATCATGACCCTTCTCGACTAAGGAGAGTCGGCAGCTCTGATCCTTCTGGACCTCTTTGCAGCGCTAGACAGAGTCTTCCACCACACTCTCCTCAACAGACTCCACAATATAGGCAGTCAACAAAATGCCCTTAAGTGGGTCGCCTCTTTCCTCTCAGGCTGCACACAGAGCATCTGCCTTCCTCCCTTCACTTTTACACCCAAGAACATTACCTGCGGCTTACCCCAAGGATCCTCCCTCAGCCCAACCCTATTCAACATCTACATGACCCCCTTACAGACATCGTAAGATCCAACAAATTTTATATAGTTCCCTATGCCAACAACAATCAACTAATCCTCTCACTTATCAAAGACCCCCACAATGCCAAAGCCAACTTCTGCAATACCATGACCAATGCAGCAACATGGATGAAAAAGAGCTGCCTCAAACTAAACACGAAAAGAACGGAAGTCCTGACCTTCTGGAAGAACACCTCTGTTCGTATGGGACCACAGCTGGTGTCCAGCAGAACTCAGACAGACACTCTCTCCATCAGACCACACACAAAACCTCAGCATCATCCTCATCTGACAATTATCCATGAATTGACAAATACACACATTTGTCTCCTCCTGCTTCTACATCCTCCATATGCTCTGCCGAATCTTCCAATGGATCCCTACCAACACCAGAAAGACAGTCATGCATGCCCTGGTAACCAGCTGCCTGAACTATGCCAGCGCTCTCTATGCAGGAGTGTCATTTCTGCTACTTAAAAGACCCCAGACTCTACAGAACACCATAACCAGACTCATCCTCACCCTCCCCAAGTGCTCAAGTATCACCCCATACCTCAGGAACCTCCACTAGCTGCTATCTTCTCAGCTTGTGGTTGTATATGGCTTTCCACCAGAAGGAACCCCAGGTTTGTTTTACTTTTCTAGCCACCAAGTGATTTTTTGTATGGTTGACCTTCAACCCACTTGCCCCGAGGGTTTGTATGATGGTGTGTAAATGCTCTAGGTGTTGTTCCCATGATGAACTATATAGTATGATGTTGTCTTTATAGGCAGCAGAATACTGTTTTGGGATTTCAGTATCAAGCTAATTAGGCGTTGTAAGGTTGTGGGTGCTCTATGGAGCCCAAAAGATAATACCGTAAAATGATACAAACCCCTTGGGGTGGAGAAGGCCATTTTCTCCATGTCCTGTTTCCAAAGGGGTACCACCAATACCCTTTAGAGAAATCCAAGGTACTGATATACTTGTCCTCTTCCAGTTTCTTTACCATTTTGCCCACTCTAGGGAGGGGATACGTGTCGAACTGTGATATTTCATTTACTTCTCTGAAATATAGGCAGAATCTCACTGACCCATCGGGTTTTGGTACCAGTATGATTGGGGAATTCCATTCTCTGATGGATGGTTCAATTATACCCATTTCTAACATCTACTTAACTTGTTCAATGGTGTCTCTCTGAGCTTCAGGTATGCGATATGGCTTTAACCACACTATTTTCCCTGGAGGGGTATTAATGGAATGTTCCAACAGGGTGGGTCAACTGGGCAATGGGGAAAAAAACCTCCTGAAGGAAATGGAGCCGCTGGGTTAATCCCAACTTCAGTACGTCAGGGAGGTCGGGGACTATACTATGTAGGAATAAAGGGGTGTCATCTCTGGTCAATTCTACAATAACCAGTATAGGGCCTTTCCATCTCTTCAGGAGACTTACATGGTAGATTTGATTTGTCATTTTATTTGAATCTATTTCGACACAGTAAGTAACTGGGGTTACTTTTTCTGTGACCACATATGGGCCCTTCCATTGTCCTAACAATTTAGGGTCAGATGAAGCCATCGTTAGTAGGATGGGATCCCCAACGCTGAAGGGTCTTTCCTTTTTTTTGTCGTACTGGGCTTCTCGGGATAGTTGGGCCTGTTCCATATTGGTTTTGACTATATTTCTTATTTGCCCCAAGTGGACATTAAGGCTGGTAACATACTCAAGCAGGGGTTTAGCCCTGTCTTTCTCTTTTTCCCCAACCTTACCTGGCCATGTCTAGTAAAGACTGCAGCTGCTGATCATAGAAAAGCTCAAAGGGAGAAAACTCTGTACTTTTTTGGACTTTGCAACTGATGGCAAACAGGGGCAAGGGGCAACATATCCTTCCATCCCCTTGTTACAAGATCTTCCAGTTTTTAGGGTACTTTTCAACATTGCGCTGTATCGCTCAATAAGCCCATCTGTTTGCGGGTGTTAAGCCGCAGTAGAGATTTCTTTGATCCCTATTTATTGGCATACCTGCTGCATGAGCCTAGATGCAAAAGGGTCCCTTGGTATGTTCGGATCACCTTTGGGAACCCCACCCTTGAAAATATGTTAAACATGACCTTGGCTATGTGGATCATGTTGGCTTGTCGAACGCCACTGCCTGGGGAAAACGACTGGCATAGTCCACGAAAACAAAGACATACCGATAACCACTACGGGAGAGAAGAAGGGGTCCTATGATGTCTGTGGCTACTCTCATTAAGGGTTCTTCTATGATAGGTAAGGGGAATGAGGGAGACTTTACTGGGATGATAACAACTTATCTTGTGACATATGGAGCACTCTCTACAGTACTTTTTCACCTGCTGATTGATCCCTGGTCAATAAAACGTATCTAAAATTTATTTTTCGGTTTCCTCTTTACTGAAATGACCCCCAGGAGATGACTGTGTGCTAGAAACAAGACTTCTCCCCAAAAAGGAGCAGGTACCAACAGTTGCTGGGAATATGTTTTCCCTCTCTTTCTGTACAATAGCCGACCTGAAGGAAAAACTGGAGACCTATGTGGTTGGGATTTTCCTGTTCAGTACTGACATTCCAGGCTTCTCGAAATGCAGGATCTTCTTGTTGGGTGGCCTGAAAGTTCCATCCGTCTCCCAGATGGCCTCATCCATGCGTATCGGTAGTACGGTTCGAGGTACTTTCTTTTCCTCCTGCCTCTGCCTTCTGCTTTTTAGTGTTTTGGATGAGGGCCAATCATGGTCTTCGGCCTGGCAAAGGGGTGCTGTTCCCCACCATGCATCTTCCTCCTTCCATGATCCCTGAACCAGGGTTTCTAGATCGGGTAGTTGTTCCCTACTATCAATGGTTTTAGCAATTATGGTATGAGACCAACTTTGAGGGGCACTACAGGGTTAATGCGATGTTGGATTTCAACTTCTGTCATAGGATATCTCTTGCTATACCCATGTTCACATTGGTTGTTTACAGACCCTGTGATATGGGTTGTACCCACTGGAAGGACCTGGGGATGCATCACGCTTTGAAGACATCCTGTATTCACAAGGGCTGTATGGGGTTCACAGTTAATGGAAAGGCAACAATGATAGAGTGCTTTCTCTGTGGGAGGACTGCAATACAAAGTATGAACCATCCCTGCATCCTTAGATTCTTCCTTCTGTGGGCAGAACTGGGCAATGTGTCCTTAGGTGCCACTCTGGAAGCATTGCGGTCCTCGTGACACCACCCCACACTGTGACCTCCCACATCCCCAAACATACACGCTCCCTTCCCTTCAGGAGTCACCCGCTATGCTGCAACTCTCCTCAGTTGCGGCTGCTCACAAGCGTCCCTCTGGGGTATGTATCACACTTCAATCCAAGCATTGGGTGCTTTATCCAGGCTGGCAGTTTCATGCTGCGCAACCGCTTCAGGCAAGCTCCGTCCAACTCACGTCTCGTTTCATTGATCCTCTCCTTTCTGGATATCCTCCTTTCTTTCCTCCTGTGCAACTGTGACATTCTTTTCTCCTCCTTCACTCTCGCTGGATTAATCTTGGTCGTTGGAAGCTCGACCCTGCTGTTCGATAATATGGTAGTCTGTTGTTAGTGTTGTTTGTGTGTTCTTCCTGTTTTTATCCTTTCTCTCTTTCTACAGCAGGAATTCCTGAGGTATTGGGAGCCAGCGCTGCGTACTGAGGGATTCATGCAAGGCAAGTAGGGGGGCTTTGGGGCCCATTTTCTCACAGATGATGTGGCCAAAGTAATCAATTTCTGTGGGCTATGGGCTTTGAGCCATTGGCCTTGTTGTATTGTCACCCTGCCAGATAGCAAGTACTTTAACTTGAAATTTTCTGAATTGATTATGCTGGTAACTCAACTATTGGATTTCTTGCAGGTAATTCTTTTTTTAAATATATTTTATGGATGCTGGCACGCTCATCACCTTTAAAAATATTAACAATGTCAAGGCTATTGTTTTTAAGTTGTTGTTACAACTCATGCAGATGATGTACTGTACTTTTTTATTCCTTTTTTGAACATGGTTAAAGATGATAGCGATGATTAGGAATTTGTTGAACATAATAGATGATGGTCCTTGAAAGGATTGCTTTTTTCCTTTATGCTGCTAAGTAGAATGCACTCTATTGATCATTTAACTTTATTTGATTGTATCTATTTAGCATGTTACTATGTTGAATGCACCTTGTATATTACTGTATGTTTTTGCACATTTTATGTATCTTTTATGGCTATCTTTGAACTGAATAAAGTATTTTGATAAAGGAATCTAATAGCTACATGAGGATTTGGTTTCCAAAACTGATGCTTTGGGCAGAGGTCTGGATTCTTGGAGTCACGTAGAGGCAGAAACTAAATCAAGGCTGGAGCATCTGGAAACTGCAGTGCACCCTCATATCCCTTAGAATGAGTTCTAAGCTGGCCAAGTCCAGATGTGAGGAATTAGAAAATCACCCAAATGAGAGAACATAGGGATGCACAGTCCACCAGTGGTGGCTGTGGGTTGGATTTCGATAAATTTTATGGTGGGCCTCTTTTCTTCTTTTTTAGGAGACGGTCATATGGATATTCAACTGTACAGGATCCATAGTACTGGCCTGAGAATGAATGTTCAAATCATCAAGAAAGCCTGAAGACATTATTGGTAAATACAACTATTTTTATTAAAAGGATGCAGTTGTCATGGGAATGCAGAAGCTGTCTGTCCTTTCAGGTATAGTCATGCTTTTTCTCCCATGGTATCTCTTTGCAACTCTTCAAAGACATTTAGAATTCTGGATGATTACAAATAAACTCTGACAAGATGGTGTCAAAAAAAGATTAACTTTTCCATATGGCATCACCTTTAAAGTTGTCAGGTTTGGGAAAAAATTGAACTTGATCAATTGTGCTCACTTGTTCAATCTGTTCCAGTTGAAATAAAAGACAAATATTTCAGTTGGGAACCAGGGGAAAATTAGGTAAGGGGGAGACACCAGAGACATTGGTTAAGGGCAGGCACTGGATATTGCCTTAGGACCTTCACTAAACCATTGCTCAGTACTCTTTCAAAAGAACGCAATATGAAATAATCAGAAAACAAAGATCCAGTGTGTTCTATTTTGCTTTCAGTAATAAACTTACCCCTTTATCTGTGTCGATCATCAATGATGAGCTGAGTGTCCAACATGGAGCCAGGACTGAAACCCCAAGATTCTGAGCGAAGGAAGGCAAGCATATATAAAACCCCACAAGGTAAGTTCAGATTCCTGTAAACACACCCAAGTGAACAGAAAGTCGAGGTAAGTACAGAAGAAAAAGGGAGGAGAATGAAAAGGGAAAAGACAACAAATGTGCAGAGACACATTTGCTGATTAATTAAGCCACCACAAGGTAAATATATCAATGACGAATACCTAAGGAGGTACCTGAGCTAGTGCAGAAGCAACTTGTAGGAAAGTACAATTTTTGGATGCTCACCACCACACTTTATGCTCTAGATGCTGATGCATATGGCTCTGAAAGTATACTGGAGCCTGCTAATCAGGCCCCAGTGCTCTTTCCTTAAATCGTTAAATCGGTAAATGTGAATTAGTATCCACAATTGGCAAGGACTTTAACCCCTTATAAGTCCCTAGCATATGGTACCAGTAGTACCCAGGGCATGGGTGTTAAAGGGGGTCACCAGTGCCGGAAGCACTGGTTGTGGCACCGTGAGTGGCCCTAGTAATACTACTGACAGCAGGCCTGCTGGTGCAGATTTCAGGAGCAATGCAGAATGCTCAAACTCGACTGTGCCCTCACCATGTGTGGCACAGTCCCAACTCTATCCTTAATATATGTCGGTCACGATAAGGCAGGCCTGGAAGGCAGGGTGCATTATATTAAAGGTGGGGACATATAAGTGCAAGCTTATATGTCCGTATAGTGGCCTTTCCATTAAAGGCAACTATAATTCAACCGTTGTCCATAGGATAGCATGGGTTGGCACCCGGGAAAACATGAGGTCACAAGCTTCATTATGGTACCGTTTAAATGGGTCATGTTCAAACAACGTGCCTTCTCACCCCTGACATGAATCTCATGTCAAGGGCAATAGAGCATGGACCCAGTAAGCAGTGTTATAGATTGTCCACCGAGTTACTCCTGTTTTCCTGTGCTCTGGCTGCCAGCTAGTAAGTGCTGCTGCCAAGGCAAGAGTCTGACTCCCTGGGCAGAAGTGTGAACACTCCCATGAGTCTGGAAAATGGTCTGGATGGGCAAGACGCCATACCACCTTGCCTTCCAGGAAGGCTTGTGAAGTGGCACTTCAAGGAGGTTAGCTTCAAAGGGCACACTGCCTCTGATATGCAAGCAGGCTGTCCCCCAGTGGAGGACAGATCCATCCCCTCCCACCAGGCACATTTGCACTTGGACAGGTGGGAAAATTAGTCAGGAGGCCTACACTGCAGAAGACTAGCCACACCTCTAGAGTGGGCATCCTGGTCTGTACAGCTTGAGAACACGTCTGCCATTTTGAAAAGTGGCAGAATAGAAAGTTCTGGGTAGAAAAGGTGGCATAACCCGCCAGATATGGCCACCTCAGGGAAGGATTAGCCTCTGTGGCTAGTAGCCCTTTGGTTATTTGCACCCACACCCCTAACATCGCTGAATCCAGACTTTAAGGGGCTCCCTTGGCACCAGAACCTCAGATCTGCAATAACCTGTGAAGGAAGGACAAGAGAAGACCCACATCGATGACCATAGGAACAAACTAACAAAAGATTTGATACCCTGAACCTGTGGCAACCTTCCTGGAACTGCTTGACTGCAGCTCGTCCTGGACCAAAGACTGATTTTTCCAGCAGGAGGAAACCCTTTGTGAGCCAAAGGCAAGACTAGACTCCCTTGGACCAATGACACTAGTCCTTTTCCCACCACAGGTAAAAAGTACGTACTGGATCCAAAGAAGTGCTGGCCATGTTGCCCTTCGAGGGATCACCCAAAGACAGGTGATCCAGTGCATTGTGGAAAGTATAGTCCAGCTCCCTACCAAGTTGCAGTTGGCTACCATTTAACACTGGACCTCCGGAAGGGGAGATTGCTTCTCTTCAACCTTTCCACTGCCAAAGCTTGTTGGCAGCCAGTCCGGTCATCACCAACTTTACACCACGCTACAAATCAAGGGCATAGCACAACACCTTCAGCCAACGTCACCTGTGGCTCTGTTGTTGAGCTTTTTATCTGTTTCCTCACCTGCACCGTCTCAGCGGTAAAACCAGTAACCGCAGCTCCCGTTCTGCACCAAGGATAGCCAAGCACACCTATGCACCTGAGACACCCAAGCCACATTGAGTTGTTCTGCATGGTAAATCCTGGTCCAGGAGCCCACACAAGATTAACCCTTGGTGGGCTTCCACAATCTTGACTTGCGAGTCACAGAGTGTCATAAGCAATGTTCCCTGTAAAGTGCGTAAGAGAGTGGTGAGAGAAGCAGAGAAAATTAGAGTTAGGGAAAGTGAAGTGATGGAACGATGAACGGATGGAAAGAGAGAGAGTGATAGGAGAGAAAGGGAATGGAGCTGGTTTGAACATTTTTATAAGGGCTGCTTTTGTTAGCCAGTTTGCCACTAGGTGAATGTATGTACGAGCTGTGGGAATGAATGCTCTGCTAGAGGAACTGCCTCTGATGAATTACCTGCTCACTGTTTTTTAACCCAAGCATACATGTAAATGAGCCCTTCACAGTATACAGATAAGGGGTGTTTAGCAGAAGATTGGCCAGCCAGTGGACCATTTATACATTGGCTCAACGAAAATGCTATAGCTGAGTCCAATTTATATAGTACATTATTGGAGGGTCTGTCCAATTCTACCTGCCGAGTAGAAATTTTCTGTTGCTACTGCAATAATCCTGAATGCCATAGCTACAGTTACCAGTTGTAATCCTCAGTCACATGCAGATTTCAAATTTGGTAGTAGGTGTTAAAAGAGCAGAAATTAAATACAATAATTGCATTAACTGGCAGTCACCTACACAGGATGTGGCATCACTGTATTCACCGCAGCATCCATATCTAAAGAAAATAACATCTCTAGCTGCCTTCCTCCTACTTCATTTCTATCCTAAGTACATCCCTAGCAAAGGGCAGACACATACCTGGGTGCCTCCTGTTTGTGCTTGCTGAGCCTTGGAATGGCCTTCAACCAGAACCCCTGCACTGCTGCAGCATATAAAGTAAGAGTCCATCGTGTGCCTCTGGCTGCTAGGCAACCTGATGCTCAGCATTAATTCTATAAAGATTTCCTCTGTCTGCATTCATAATGAGAATCTAACTTTAAAATTCAGATGTGAACTAGCTCCTCATCAAATAGGAAGTACATTGGATATTCTTAATGACACCCCTCCAGCATTGATTCAACTTAACCTCAGGGACAGGAGATAAGACACATAGGGGGTCATTCTGACCCCGGCGGTCTTAGACCGCCGGGGCCAGGGTCGGCGGGAGCACCGCCGACAGGCCGGCGGTGCCCCGCAGGGCATTCTGACCGCGGCGGTAAAGCCGCGGTCAGACCGGCAACACTGGCGGTCTCCCGTCAGTGTACCGCCGCCCTATTGAATCCTCCAAGGCGGCGCAGCTAGCTGCGCCGCCGAGGGGATTCCGACCCCCCCTACCGCCATCCAGTTCCCGGCGGTCCGCCCGCCGGGAACCGGATGGCGGTAGGGGGGGTCGCGGGGCCCCCGTAAGAGGGCCCCTAAAAGTATTTCACTGTCTGCTTGGCAGACAGTGAAATACGCGACGGGTGCAACAGCACCCGTCGCACCTTCCCACTCCGCCGGCTCGATTACGAGCCGGCATCCTCGTGGGAAGGGAGTTTTTCCCTGGGCTGGCGGGCGGTCTTTTGGCGACCGCCCGCCAGCCAGGGAAAAACTTAGAATACCCTCCGCGGTCTTTCAACCGCGGAGCGGTATTTCGGAGGGGGAAGTCTGGCGGGCGGCCTCCGCCGCCCGCCAGACTTAGAATGACCCCCATAGGTGGTCATTACAACCCTGGCGGTCGGTATTAAAGCGGCGGTAAAACCGCCAACAGGCCGGCGGTAAAAAAAATGGAATCACGACCGTGGCGGAAACCGCCAACATAGACAGCCACTTTAACACTCCGACTGCCAAGGCGGTACAAACAAACACCGCGGCGGTAACCGCCAACAGACAGGCGGAAGACAAGGTTCCGCCCACTATATTGCAACAGTCCAATCCGCCACCTTTTCCGGGGCAGATTCACTGCGAACAAAAACACGTCGGAAACAGGACTTGGAAGGGAAAACGCTCACCTCTACACACCCCACGAGGAACCAGGACGCCATGGAACCCGAGCTCCAGATGCTCCCAGCCTTTATCTTCCTGCTTCTCTACCAGGAACAACAAAGACGGCGGCGAAGACCACGGTGAGTACTGCAGCTACGACACAGGGGAGGGAAAAAAGAGTGACACACACACAACACGCAACACTCCCACCCCCACCCTCAGCCACTACAACACACACCTAAGTACATGTTGATACATTACATTAACAACCCCCAACCCCCTCTGGAAGAATGCAAGGACAAAAGGAAATGAGTCGAACGTTTGTAATCTATTCAAATACAGTCATCAAAAAAAAAAAAAAATATATATATATATATATATATATATCCACCATAAACAAATATATACACCAAGAATACAAGTCCAAGGTATTCCACCATCATAGTCCGTGGACCACTGGGCCCAAAATGCATGGGCGAGGCCCACGCTCAATACCCGATTAAAACGGAGAGAACACTGCTGGGGCATCAGATGGAAATACAACAGGCACCTCAGGGGGAAGGGAAGGGGGGGCACCTCAGCCGGATGAGTGCACAACGCCAGATCCACGAGGGGGCTCCATGCCTACTGCTGTATCCTGGGGAGTGCAAAGCCACAGTCTCTCAAGTCTCTCAAGTGGGTGGTTTGGCCACTGCTTTATCCTGGGGAGTGCAAAGCCACAGTCTCTCAAGTGGATGTCAATCGCTACTGGGTCTGGAGGGGGCTTTGTGCCCAGAGTGCTTCATCCTGCCAAGGACAGAGGTAGTGGATACTCCACTGGTTCTGGAGGGGGCCTTGTTCCCAGAGTGCTTCATCCTGCCAAGGACAGAGGTAGTAGATGTCTTTCTCCACTGGTTTTGGAGGGGGCTTTGTGCCCAGAGTGCTTCATCCTGCCAAGAACAGAGATAGTGGATGTCTTACTCCACTGGTTCTGGAGGGGGCCTTGTGCCCAGAGTGCTTCATCCTGCCAAGGACAGAGGTATTGGATGTCTTTCTCCAGTGGTTCTGGAGAGGGTCTTGTGCCCAGAGTGATTCATCCTGCTCGTGGCGGCCTCAGTAGCGTCGGAACCTTTGGCGCTCATTGGCCTGCTGTGCTGGTGCTGGCAGTGTCCAGATCAGCAGTGCTGGTGGTGTCCTTGGCAGCGGTGCTTGTGGCGGCAGTGTCCTGGTCAGCAGTGCTGGTGGCGGTCTTGTCCGCTGTGCAGGTTTTCGCAGACTTGCCTGTTTTTCTGTGATCCTTCCCCACCTTGGATGGTGGCGCAGCTGTCTTCACACTCCCAACTGTACCCATGGGAGAGGCTTTGGTGGAAGATGTTTTGCCTCTTTCCCGCTGGGCACTGGGCAACTTTTTGTGCTTTTGAGGTGGGGGAATGTCCGTGGTCTGGCTCCTTGGCACACTGGCTGCCCTGCTGCCTGGCGCACTCCAGAAGCCGGTTTACTACTGGCACCACTGTTCCCGCAGATGTTGTGGTTGAGGTGCTGAGTTGGGACCTGGAAAGGCGGGCCCTAGGAGACTGAAGGGGGTGGGGGAGGTGAGGGGAAGAGAAGAGGTCAAGGTTGGACAGGAAAAGTTTTTTGGACACACTGGGACGGGTAGATGGAGGGGGTTTGGGAGTGGAGGAAGAGGTAGTGGTTGTAGGAGGTGTACGTTTGCTGACTTTGGGTGAAGGTGCATGGGCTGGAGGCTGTCGTGAGGTGGATGGCTGTTGGGTGGGTGTGTGGCTCCGTTTGTGTACCTTGGGAGGTGGGCTCACAGACACACTGGGAGAGGACACAGGGGATGTGTGAATGGTAGTGGGGGTGGTGACTGCACTTGAGCGGGGTGTGGTGGTGGGTGTGCTGGTGATCGAGGTAGTGGCTGAAGATGTAGTGCATGCAGGTGTGAGTGGAGATGACACTGGGAGGGAGGAGGGAGACGAGGAGGAGGGGGACACAGTGGAGGCAGTGGCTGTTGGTATGTCTGCATGTGTATGATGCTTGCGTTAGTGCCTGTGGGATGTGTGGTGCTTATGTTTGCCTGAGCTTCCCTTGTGTGTTGATGTGTGTGCATGCTGGTCTGATGGTGTGCTTGGGATAGGCTGAGGTACAGGGTTTTGGGTCTGGATGGAGGAAGTTGGAGGGGGGAGGCTAGAGACAGGGACAATAGCTGCCATCATTGCTGAGGCCAGAGTCTGAAAAGCTCGCTGTTGGGCTGTCTGACCAGAATGAATGCCCTCCAGGTGTGCATTGGTCTGTTGCAACTGCCTCTCTACACCCTGGATGGCATTCAAAATGGTAGACTGCCCAACAGTGAGGGACCTGAGGAGGTTAATGGCCTCCTCACTGAGGGCAGCAGGGCTGACTGGGGCAGGGCCTGAGGTGTTTGGGGCGAAGGAGATGCCCACCCTCCTGGGTGAGCGGCCACAGGGCACATGCTGAGGGGCTGCTGGGAGGGCGGTGCTGGTGGGGGGGTGGTGGCTGTACCTGTAGATGCAGGGGCACAGAGGGTCCCGCCACCGCAAGGGAGCTCCCATCAGAGGAGGAGTCTGTGTCGCTGGTCTCAGCCTGTCCCCGCCGTGGAGCTCCCCTTGCCCTCCGTCCCACTGGTGGCTTCTGACTCCGTTGTGTCGCCCTCCAGGCCATGTGGGATGCAGCTCCCTCCTGCTCCACTGGCACTGCCCCTCCGCCTGATGATGCTAATGCACACAAGAACAGGGAGACCACAAAAAGAGGGGGGAAGACAGAAGAAAGACATGTTGAGTGCATGCAATACCGCTACCGTTGGCGGACACTACAGACACAGAAGCCCCCTGCACTACGCCGTGCACTTAGAGTTCTGTAATTAATCACAGGGACATGTGTTTCAAGGCCTATGCCCGATTGCTGCACACATGAAAGGAGCCTGACTAGGTGTAGTTGGCTCTGAATACAGGTGGGGTGCCACAGGGCCTGCCTTAAGAAGGGACCTTGCCTACTAAACTCACCCTGGCCTAGGGGAATCTACAGCCCACCTCCCCCATCCAGACACCTACAATGCGCGCTGAATCAGCAGAATGAGAGTGTACTCACCCCCTTGTGGCTATTGTGATGCCCTCAAGTGCCCATCCAACTCCGGATACGCCACCGCCAGTGTCCCGAACATCAGGGGGGGTCATGGTGCGACGGGCACCCCTCCCACGTTGGGAGGCCATCCCCAGCTGGGCCTCCGCCGTCTTCTTGCTCCAGCGGCGAATGTCCTCCCATCTTTTCCGGCAGTGGGTGCTCCATCTGTGGTGGACCCCCAGGATCCGGACTTCCTTGGCGATAGCACACCAAATATCCTTCTTCTGGTGGGCGTTAACCTACAGGAATAGTACTGGGGGAAAGGAGAAGATATAACCGTCCGCACCGTCACAGTCATTGGCCCGCATCCCTACCCTTGCCATGACGCACATGCACTCACCGTCATATCATGCCCGCCTCATTCTCCCTCCCCCCCATCTTTCATCAACACCACTCCAAACAGGCATTGCCCATACAGCATGCTCACAGTGTACTCACCTGTTTGTCTGGAGGACCGTAGAGTAGCGTGTACTTGGGTAGGACCCCATCCACTAGTTTCTCTAACTCCTCCGTGCTGAAGGCAGGGGCCCTTTCCCCAGACACACGAGCCATTGTCTCTTCCAGACTGAGGTCACAGCAGCACTTGCAGTGTAGGTCCTCTCCTGTCGAAGATCAGGTATCAAGTGAGTGAACAGACAGAAAATGGCAGTGACGTCCGCGTACCGTCACCACCGGCGTACATCGTCATTGGCTCCTGGGACCCATAGGGTCTAATGTTAACCAATGCAGGATTGTGCCGCGGTCTTCGACAGCCTACCGCGACGGTGTACAACGTCAGCGTAGTTACCTCATATCCCCTTGTCCCACATTACAGGTCAGGCAGCTGCCATTTCAGGGGGCCACATGGCATTAATTTTTACTGTGTCACACATATCTAGGCCTTGCTTAAACACTAATACAGCCATATGTCGATTTTCACACATTTTCCTACAAAGTTATGTTTACGTACCTCAGTGTTGGTTGACTCTCTGCTCGCTGTTCTCCTCCATAGAGCACGTCCGTTGGGGCAGGTGAGGAGATGGCGGCATCCCCCGGTGTACATACCGCTGGTGGACCTGTCGACAATGGAGGAGCGACATGTAATTGTCACCTACAGACTTGATCGTACCACAATCCTGGAACTGTGTGCCCAGTTGGAGCCAGACCTGATGTCAGCTATCTGCCATCCCACAGGAATCCCCCCTCTAGTGCAGGTACTGTCAGTACTCCATTTCCTAGCAAGTGGGTCTTTTCAAACAACAGTGGCCATTGCATCAGGGATGTCCCAACCTATGTTCTCCAACGTGTTGTCCAGAGTGTTGTCTGCCCTGCTGAAACACATGCGCAGCTACATCGTTTTCCCTCAGGTAGAGGATTTGCCTACAGTGAAAGGTGACTTCTATGCCCGGGGACATATCCCCAACATCATAGGTGCCATTGATGGGACACATGTGGCCTTGGTCCCCCCACGCAGGAGTGAACAGGTGTACAGAAACCGGAAGAGTTACCATTCTATGAATGTGCAGATGGTGTGTTTGGCCAACCAGTACATCTCCCATGTAAATGCCAAGTTTCCTGGCTCAGTGCATGACGCTTACATTCTGCGGAATAGCAGCATCCCTTATGTGATGGGGCAACTCCAGAGGCACCGTATGTGGCTATTAGGTGAGGACATGGACCCAATACAGTGTGACTAGGTGTCTGGGTCTGGGGATGTCCCTAAGAGTTAGTGTGTGTCTAACAGTTGTCCCTCGACATTTGCAGGTGACTCTGGTTACCCCAACCTGTCTTGGCTACTGACCTCAGTGAGGAATCCCAGGACAAGGGCAGAGGAACGTTACAATGAGGCCCATGGGCGGACTAGGAGGATTATAGAGAGGACCTTCGGCCTCCTGAAGGCCAGGTTCAGGTGCCTCCATATGACAGGTGGTTCCCTATTCTACTCATCAAAGAAGGTATGCCTGATCATCGTGGCCTGCTGTATGCTTCACAACTTGGCTTTGCGACGACAGGTGCCTTTTCTGCAGGTGGATGGTCCAGATGGAGGTGTTGTGCTGTGGAGCCTGTGGACAGTGAAGACGAGGAAGTAGAAGAAGAGGACATAGACAACAGGAACAATACCAACAATACTTCCAGTGAGACACAGGTAAGAAGACAACACTGCCTGCTACATCTGATTTAATTCTTCTACCTCTGTATGGACACTGAGTTGTCACTTTCCCTTTCTATTTCACAGATGTTGGTCCCACTGTGTGACCTCTGCTTTGTTTCCGCATGGACTAGGTCTGTGTGACATAGGTATGTTGACATTACATTGGATATAGCATTTTTCCACAGTTACTGCAAATACACATTTTCAAAAGCACAGACTGACTACAGATTGTTTTGTGATTTAAGGGTGTTTATTTAAGTGCCAAATAGTGGAGGGGGTTGTAAAATGGTCAAGGGTGATGGTGGAGGAATGTCCATGGCAGAGTCCAGTCTATTTGTCTCACAGGTGCATTGTCCAAAGGGGCATAGGAAGTGGAGCTAGGGCAGTTTAAGTATGGACAGGGTGACAAAGTGGGACAGAAGTATGACAATCAGGGTGGTCTCATTTCTTGGCGGGGGTCTTGGCATTGCTCTCTGTCTTTGTCCTGGATCTCAGGGACCGCTTGCGGGGTGGTTCTCCATCTGCAGGGGTGGGGTGCTGGTGTCGTGGTCCTGTGGCAGTGCCTTCTGTCCACTAGCGCCGGCGGAGGTGGTGGGCAGTTCATCGTCCATGCTAGTGTTAGGGGCCCTTGTTGTGCCACAGTGTTCCTCCTGGTGTTGACAAGTTCCTTCAGCACCCCTACAATGGTTCCCAGGGATTGATTGATGATTTTGAGTTCCTCCCTGAACCCCAAATACTGTTCCTCCTGCAGCCGCTGGGTCTCCTGAAACTTGGCCAGTACCGTTGCCATCGTCTCCTGGGAATGGTAGTAGGCACCCTTGATGTTGGAGAGTGCCTCGTGGAGAGTGGGTTCCCTGGGCCTTTCCTCCCCCTGTCGCACAGCAGCCCTCCCAGTTCCCCTGTGTTCCTGGGCCTCTGTCCCCTGAACCGTGTGCCCACTACCACTGCCCCCAGGTCCTTGGTGTTGTTGGGGTGGTGGGTTAGCCTGGGTTCCCTGTAGTGGTGGACACACTGCTGCTTGACGTGTCCTGGGGACAGAGGGATGGGCCCGCTGGCTGGGTGCTGTGCAGGTGTTTCCAGAGGGGGGAAGCTCTGTAGTGGCCTATGCCAGTGTAAGGGGAACCGACTGTCCTGAGGTGCCAGATGGGCAGGGCTGGTAATCTCGATCCAGTTGGACAGAGCTGCTGTCATCACTGTGGGCCTCTTCTGTGGGTGGAGTGGACATGTGTGGACCCTCCTGTCCGGTGACGTTGGGTAGGGGTCCTGCAGGGGTGTAAAGGCATGATTATTGCATCTGTATGTGCCATGGTGTACAATGGGTGGGTCACCCTGTACCCCAGTGCTTCCATTCTTGTGTAGGACCTTGTGTGATAATGGTTTAGGGCGTGTATGGGTATGTGCAGTGGTCATGCTTTGGTGATGGGTGTCCATGCTTTGGTGTTGCATGCATGGCTTGGGTTTGGGATGTGTGGTTTGTGTTGTGTTAGAGCTGTGGCTCTACCCGGATGATTTCCTCCACCATGACCCTGGGCTCCTCCTCAGGAAACCTGGGGTGTCTTTGCGGTGCCATGGGGTGGTGTGGGTGATGTGTGTGGTGGTGTGTGTTGTAATGTGTGGGGTGATATTTAGAGGTGCGTTGTGTGAGGTGCGTGGATGTTGTGTGAGTGATGGTGTTGAGTGCCTGTGGATGCTAGTGTTGTTTCTGGTGGTGTCTCTCTCTGGCCTTCTGTCGCAGTTGTTGTCGTAGGGGTTTGTGGGTGATGTGGGTGTGTGTTTTATATTGTATTGAGTGTGTGGGAGTGGTGTGTGTATGTGTATCAAGTGTGTGTATTTGGAATTGTCCAATGGGGTTGTGTTTTGTAAATGTGTGTGTATTTTGAGCGTGGCGGTGTGTACCGCCAATGGAATACCGCGGTTAAAAGACCGCTGCGTGGATTCGTGGGTCGTGATAGTGTGGGCGTTTTGTTTTTTGGGTTTTGTTATCACCAGTTTATCACTGACCTTTGGTGTGGCAGACTTGTGTGGGTGTCTAGATTTTGGCGGACTCTGAGCTGTGGGTCATAATGGCTGTGGCAGAATTCCGCAGCCACAGCGGTGTGTTGGCGGTCTTCTGCACGGCGGTAAGCGGCTTTTACCACCAATGTTGTAATGACCCCCATAATACCAGACATACCTACAGAGTTCTGATGTTGCGGGCACACATTAGTGCCGGCATGTGGTGACATGCCTAGAGTGCAGCTAACACAAACACACCTGTGCCAGCGTGTGTGGGGACTTACCTACAGTGTTCCGATATCCTAGGCACATATCTGTGTCAGCACGCTGTGACACTCCTTTAGCGTGCAGATATCGCGGGCACACATCTGTGTCAGCACGCTGTGATACACCTTTAGTGTGCAGACATCGTTCAGCACGCTAGTCACTATTGCACTTTATTCTTTTCTGTTGTCTTTATAAATTCTCCCGAAGCCACTTCCTGTTGCCCCTATTGAAAAAGCTAGGACATCACCGCTGTAGAGAAGAGCTGTTTCATTTACAACAGTTGAGCTCACCTGAAATGTGTTTCTGCATGATTTCTTTTTTAAAGTCTGCTATAAGAATTAGAATATTATTACTATGCTCTTTTATGAATCTGTGATGACCTCTGAGATAGGGTGTATGTACTCTTTTATGATTTCTTTATGCTGTTGGCTGGTAGTTTTAAAGTTTTTTATGTATATGTATGAGTATTGAGGTATTCAGGTACTGTTATGTATTGTTGTCTTATTTATTATATGGCGTGTTTTGTATATTGCTGTCTTTTGTGGCCGAAACAGGTGGAATAAAGTTTTAATTACTACCTTGTGTGTCAGTTTTTTTTCTTGCTGTTGCAATTTACGTCCTTTACAACAATCAAGACAAATTACTCAAAGGGTCAAATGTAAATGTAAATGTAAATGTAAATGTGAGATTCAAGACAGTTCCTTGCTTGCTTCATCTAAGATTCTTTCCAATGTTTCGGATCTTCTGTCCTGTTGATCCTTATCGCCATCAAACATTTTACAAAGAGAATAGCTAAATATCAGCCAAAATTCACAATTTCATATTTAGTCATGCTTTGGGATTCACAGAGAAGGCAGAGCAAGTGGTCTTGGGTTGCTTTTATCACAGTCTGCAATTTTTCATTGTTATATTCATAATATATTCTGCAAGATCTAAAATACCTTTGCTTCTCCTTTCCCTGATATTGCAAGTACCCCTGCAGAAGATCCTATCTGCATTTGCCTCCCTTTCTATTTTTTGTGTCTGGTTTTATTTCTGTACTTTTCAAATGTGTTCATGAGTGGCAGATGGGCTTGTTTAACTCAAGAAGCCAAAGTCTGAGTCTGTAAACAAAGGCAGTGGGAATAACAGGGAGCCACATTTCACAGAATAGTCATGAAAGTAATTACGGAAAGGTTCTCCATAAAATCAGACATTTAGCATAAGGGACTGTCTTCCATGTGCGTAGTCATCCTAGGTCTTGTGGAGTCCCAGAAGTTGCTTTCATTTCATGAAAAGAGCACTGCACATTTTCCCTTTTGCACTGGCATTTGTGACACTTGAAAATCTTTATTCTTTCACACTGTGTTCTGTTTAAACCTGTTCGCTATGTCTGAAAAAAACTAAAATACATTTGTTTGGAAACGGTGTAGTTGTTCAACATTTTGGGCATAACTGAGCCTCTGCTCCTTGCTTCCATGTTTCCTACTATCACTCAGTGTCATTTGCTAAGGAGTTCGTGAGCAGCAACATTTGTGTGATCATTTTAACCCTGTTATTGGATAACAGATGAAGCTGTGGGAGGGAAAAGCTTCTAGCAAAGGGGTGGGGTGGTTGTTTACACTTGCTGACCTTCTAGCTTAAGCTCATTTTATTTTTTTCTGTTGTGGCAGAACAGGGGGGACTGTTCAAATAATCACTGCCTCTAACTCATGCTGATAATACTTGGAAAGTCGTTAATGATAGGTTTAGCGCAGGGTTCTTCAAAGTCGGTCCTGGAGAGCCGGGTCCATGCCAGGTTTTGAGCATATCCACATTTAGAATAATGTAGATTTCTGAAACTTCTTTTTTCTAAATGTGGATATGCTCAAAACCTGGCATTGACCCGGCTCTCCAGGACCGACTTTGCAGAACCCTGGTTAAGCGTACTGCGACAGGTGATAAGACAATATAATTTCTTACTAGAATTCAATGTTTGTCTTATTTTTAATTTACATATACCACTATTATACTCATGCCTTTAATTAGCAATGGTGTATGCATTTGCACTTGTTATAGCAGTGTTTATCATTTATTCTGAAAAGCTATTATGGGCAAAATGTGCACTATCTATTATATAACCTTATAAGCATATGGTGCTATATAATGTAATACATTAACTGTTTATTGAATATTAATTTTTAGTCTTTTATTTGATGTCTCTTGCAATCCGAAATGTGCACACATGTTTAGAAAATATCAGGTGTACAGGTGCTGGGTGCTTTATTTGTAAAATAATAGGTGCTGATGCCCAATGCGCTGCTCAGACACCCCTGGTCAGCACTATTAAAACGTCAGCATGCTGAATACCAAAAGTACGTTGTCATGAATCCATCTCAGGTCTCTTTAATTCTCTGCCAGGCAGTCACACAATCTCACACTTATTAGGTTTCTGTTTTCTACCTTGGTGATAGATTTTCTGCCTTTCTCTTTTGCTATCTATTTATGTTGTGTGTTATTCACTCATGGAAAATGTCTGATGAGGGTAAATAAGTACTGGTCCCACAAAATGAGTGCCAGTAGCCCCCAGCTGGTATCAACCTGCTCAAATTAAGTAGAGGAGGTGCTTTCCTACCACACATTTGCCCTAGAATGGATAATCTAAGGCATCCAGACGTTTGTAGAAAGCAAACATTTTAAGGGACCAATTAGTGGCTATTGTTAGACCTGGCATCCTTAGAGTGGTTTTACCCCAGACCCTTTGCCTTTCACCTCCTGTTTTTACTGTGTTTTTTTGATGGCCTTAGCACTCTGAGCACTTTACCACTGCTAACTGCTAACCAGTGCTAAAGTGCATGTGCGTCTCCCCTAAACATGGTAACCTTGGTGTATACACAATTAGCATATTCAATTTACTTGTAAGTCCCTTGTAAAGTGGTATACCATTTACCCAGGGCCTCCAACTAGTGGGCCAGCAGCACTGATTGTGCCAGCCATTCAAGTAGCCCTTTAAACATCCCTCAGGCCTGCAACTGCACCTTCACTTGGCATTTAATACCTCTTGCCAACCCTTACACTCCCCTTTTATTACACATAGGTCACACCTAAGGTAGGCCCTAGGTAGCCCATAGGGCAGGGTGCTAAGTAAGTAAAAGGCAGGATTTGAACTATTCATTTTTAAATGTCCTAGTAATGAAAAGTTCCCAGAGTAGTTTTTCATTATTGTGCGACCTACTGCTCTCATAGGCAGTGTTCCCTGTAGGTTCCTTCCTAGCCCACCCTTATAAAATCCGATTAGTCATAGCGAGTGGGCGATCAGATATCTTTAGGCATGTAAAGGCTGCATCATTGAAGGTCTAACGCATGATGTAGGTTTCTAAATGGATGATAATATAAAACCAGAGTTCGTCTAAACTCAAACCCGAGGTTACTATTCAATTGCTCAGGAACTGCCATGCATAATGTTTTTGTAACTCCTAAAACCTATGCTGAATATCTTCTTTCCAATTACAGACAGTCAGCATTTGGATTTGAACGGGCAGGTGTGAGTACCAAGGAAGACAAGGTAATTCTGTAGATGTTCCAGGTGGGATTAAGAGTCTCTAGATAAATCATGTTCATGATCCACATCTCTTCTTCTATTACAGGTTTGTCGGACCGAGCAAGTTATAGATTTGAATGGGCCAACATGTATAGAAGCATAAGGACCATGTTATTATTTGGTAGGTCCCCCATCTGGGTCACCTGGCACATAAATATTTGGCAACATGCTGTAACCAGCTGTAACCATCTTTTCTTTTATGTAGTTATCCCAGACAGGACTGATCATAGAGGAGGACAGGCAGACCGGAGTAGCAGCAGAAAGAGCAGGTTATTATTTGCTAGTTTTTCCTTCTGGTGAATATGAGGCATTGAAACGATCATGTGCTTTAATCAATTTTCCTCTTTCACAGGCATCTTAGACCCGGGGACTAACAGCAGGCGTAGGTGGTCCAGAATTATCGGCTCCACTGAAAACCAGAGTGGATTTTTCAAGCCTGATGTTTCCCTCGATAAGGCCCTACCTTTAATATTTGGAGGGTTTTTGATCTCCCTATTATGGGATTCCTAATTGTTTAAAGGATTAGGTACGTACTAAGGTCCTGACGAATCGCATAAGATCATTTATTGACTAAAAAACAGCGAGAAACATGTTGACCTACGAGACAGAGTAACACAGGGGATCTTGTGTTTACTTTTTTCTTTACTACTCTCTATTACGAGATCTAGTAACTTTACTAAAAATTGCTTTCATATGGGGAGTGTAGACATTATTTTACTATATCCCTATTTATTGTTTTTAATCATGTCAGAGGTATCAACATTAGAATAAATTAATAACTTGTTACCTCTAGTCATTTTTAACCATCCTTATACCAATCCTTCATTATCATTTGACCGGTTGTGCATTATTTTTAAAAAGATCTCCGGCAAAGAGCCCCCGTGTGGGGCCCGTCAGGCATTGCAGCGCCGGCCTGACGAGGAGCATAGCCCTATGATGAAGCATGTCACCGGAGGGTGAGTGAGGGCTCTTGCTTCGAATACTTTGGTCTCCATTGATTACAGAACCACTAATTTTGAAAGTAACCTTCTTGCATTTTTGGAACTGTGTGTACATTATTTGATTTATTGATCTTAGACCCTGCTACACATAAATTTGAACAGGCACACGTGAGTAGAAGGAGAAAGACAAGGTAGTACTTTTGCAGATTTCCATTGTGGTATGCCTAGTACAGTGGAATCTGACAACCTACTTTAATCACATTTTCTTCTCTTGCAGGCGTCTCAGACAGCACTACTTATTGATTACGAAAGGCACATGTGAGTAGAAGCAGAAAGACAAGGTAATTATTTGGTAGATTTCACTTGTGATGCACCCAGTACATTATAATATAACAACATTCTTCAACCCCTAATTATAGATTAGAAAAGGCAGAAGTGACTACAAGCAGAAAGACCAGGTGATTAATTAGTAGTTTTTCCTTGTAGTACATCTGAAACATTAGAACATAAGCATGTGCTGTAACTATTTTGTTTTCTATTGCAGACATCACAGACAGTGTTACATCTACAGGCAGGTGTAAGAACAAACAGAAAGGTCCAGGTAATTACTTGCCACATTTTCCAAGAGATAGCTCAGACTTGTCTGGTAGACTGCATTCAATTGCAGAAGAACCAACTTTAAATAATGTTCCTCACTTTAAAAAATGTTCCTCTTTTTTTTTTTTTGCAGGCTTTTCGGCATAGTAGGCTCAGACTGATTGCCACCAAAATGTTCAAGCGTAAAGCTGTGACTTCTGCAGAGAGCAGTGCTTCACCACAAAGGAAGAAATGCTGTCTTGTGTTCAAAGAAGAATGGCTGAAAGAAATTGTGGAGACTGAGACACAGAAGTCACGAAGCAAGGTTTGCGTACAACTGGGAGAGCTATTTCTATACAATCCAGAAGTAGGCCTGATTTGCAAAGTATGTGCAGAAGCAAAGATTGCAGGGGACTTTTCTAATGGGAAGAAATGGAGTGATGGCTGGAAGCTGGACTACTTGAAACGCCATCTATGTAGCAAAGTTCACGAATCTGCTTTGGTGACCCTAAGAAATAAAAGTGCAGCTGCCAGGCTGGGTTTTGGAGTTCGCACCATGCTGACAGAAACTGCCAGTGACAGAGCAAAAAGACTAGAAGTGGTTGAATGGCAAAGATCTCTACCTGAGGAGATAAATGTTCTCATCAACAATGTGTTGCTAGCAGTCAAAATGAACACTTCAGTGTTATCTGTTCAAGACATCCATGACCACGTCACATTGTATGTGAAGATACCAGACAGCTGGAGGAGCAAGAACTATGCCTTTGAGTTTTTGGAGGCAATCAACAGTGTGATACGCTCTGACTTCTGGGCAGAACTGCGCAGTGCTCGGTATCACACTTTGATAACTGATGAGAGCACAGATATTTTAGTTACAAAATTACGCATCCTCTACTTCAAATTCCGATCTGTAACATCAACAGAGCACAAAACAGTGTTTGGGGGAATTGTATCTCTGAGTAAAAGCAATTTGGAGGCTATCACTATAGCTGTAAAAGACTTCTACACTGCCAATAAGCTGGACCTTATGAAAATGGTCATGTTTACATCAGATGGTGCATCAGTGATGCTGGGAAAGAACAATGCTGTTGCTACCCGCCTCAAACAATCCATTCCCCATCTAGTTGAGCAGTACTGTGTTGCGCACAGAAAAGATCTGGGAGTTGATGCCTGGAAAAAAGTGCAGATGATCAGGAAAAAGGAAACATTACTGAGGACTGTCTACACTGTGTTCTCCTGCTCACCTGTAAGGAAGTCCAAGCTGAACGAAATTGCTTTGGTCACTGAATGTGAAGCAGTCTCCTTTCGGCCACTCAATGAAGTGTGATGGCTTTCAAGGCATTTTGCTGTTGGTGCACTCTTGCGTAATTATGAGGTTGCTCTCAAATACTTTGATCATGAAAGAGTTGGGGAGAATGACCCAATTGCTAAATATTGCTACAAAAAACTATCTGACGCCAACTACCATATTTCTTTGCAGCACTGTATGACATTCTGAGTGAACTTGAATTTTTGTGCAAGTTGTTTCAGAAAAGCTCTTTGACCACTGTTGAAGCTGTACAATATGCAAGAGCAAAAATTGGTCAAATAAAGGAACAGTACTTGGGCGACACTGTCTTTTAGAGCAGCACAGTAAGAGATCTGATGGCTTTGTACAGAGAGGACCGAGAGTATGATAGTGAGCCGATGTTATCTTTCATTAAACTTCTTTGTGAGCACATGGAAAGAAAGTTGAATTGAAGGAATGGACAAGCTTTGATTTCCATGCAGTAACAACACAATCACAGTTTGATTTTGGGACTGAGAATGTACAAAGACGTGTTGAAAAGTATAAGAAGGTCTTGGTCCTGGTTGATAGTGACACCCCTGATGATGTTATTCAGCAATACAGAGATTATAAATATGTGGTGGCAGAACATATAAAAAGCGGATTGTTTAGGACCTTTCAAGGCATGGTGAATTTCACTCTGGGTAATGCTGCACAGTATAGTGTTGTATCTCAGCTTGTTGATGTCTGTGCAACTTTCCAGGCTTCAAGTGCAGACTGTGAACAAGGATTCAGCCTCATGAATGCAATCAAGTCCAAATTAAGAAACAGACTCGAGGAGAGTCACCTAGATATGCCGATGAGGACAAAGACCTACCTGTCAAATGGGAAGGTTGACTTAGACCGAGTTTATCAGCACTGGAAGAATGGCAAGGACCGGCGAGAGAAACAAACATGTCACACATCTACTGTTGGCACCTGACTTGTTTAAACTCTGATGCAGGTCCTCCTACAGTCCATATGTGGCTTGGGTAAGAACATTTCTCAGCCTGTCTCTTGTCAGGAGCCTCATGGCATTTATCAATAGTGTGTTCATCAAATTGTAAATGTGCATGGCCCTCTGTAGCACACTGAGAGTGTTCATTAAAGTTTCATAATGGTTCAACCTCCTGATTTCTGTTTTCTCTAACTGGGGTGTAGGTGGCACTCAATAGATCAGGTCCTTGGGGTGTGCCACCAGGTCACAAAACTGCCTTAATGCCCTATTACATGGAGCAATGTTAATACAAATATTCCTTTTTTGCTTTGGTGGTAAAACAAAGCTATGGAGAAGCAAATGCAAAAGATCTTGGTAGTTATGCGCTGCGCTCGCGTGAATGGTCAAGTTCTTGGCGCACGTATCCTTGGCTGCAGCATTCAGAGAACTTACACAGCCGCACACAGTGGAAAAAAATTAGAGGGAACATTGGTCATAAGTACCATTTTTGGCACCCGCAGCTTCTGTGTTCAGCACCAAGGACAGCCAAGACACCACTGCTCCTGGGCCCCATGAGCCAGATAAAACTGGTCTGGCTGTTGAAGCTTGGTCCTGGGATTCGCACAACCTTACCCCATGGGTTCCTCTGAATTCATCCTGCAAGTGACTGAGCGATAACCAGTGACATTTCCCATTGACCACAAAGGTAAAGTTTGACAGCTTATGAATGTACTGATTTTATTTCCACTCTAAGATCCATAACTCCAGTTATACATACCTGATCTACTTTGCTTTGGAGGCTAAAATTATATAAAAATCTGCTATATTTTTGAGTTGTGTCAATTACTTATCGTCCATGTTCATACTCTGGCATACTTAACACATGTTCCTCTAGTAAAATCCGCTCTTTGCCCCACTACCAGGACTGAGCTAAGGATTTTTTTGTGTGAATCTAAAGGACCTTCTTTGAGGTATTGTAAGAGTGTTACATAGTAAAGCCAAACCAACCTCACTGCATAATACTCCAATTTCCTACATTAGTGCTACAGTGGTGGGTTGCCGAATTTGTGTTTCTCAGTACAACCTGGTCATAAGTACTTTTTCTACATGAGAAATCCTTAATTGTCATTAGACTCAAAGTAAGTTTTCAGATTTTTCTAAAAAACTTTTTAATTAGAATCGACAGGGCACTGTATAGGCCCCTATTTCAACAGTCTTTTAAAAAGTGCAAAAAAGTTGTTAGAAAGTTAAGCAAAATATTTTAAAGTTCTAGTAACATTTTTATAAGGTGCCAAATTTCAAACTAAAAGTTAACACACAATTGGGGCCAACAAGAATCTCGACTTGCCTGCCCTCCCATCTCTGAAGATGCTGGGAGGGCTTTGTGTAAAGTTGGGGCATTGGCTTTAAAACAACAGCCTAAAAGAAGGACCTTAAGAAGCTCCTCAGTTCCTATAAAGAAGAAAGACTAGATAGGCAGGGCCATACCTCAGAAAATGACTTTGGAAAAGGTGATAATTATTTTTTTGATAACCAATTTTTATTGATTTATAAACATAGCATCAGGTCGCAAAATAGAAGGCACAGTTCATTGTCAGATTAATACATTCAGTTATAGACTCTCAGATGAACAAAACCATACAGCACTTGGGTGCGTTTACGTATTCATAGGTGAGCAGTGCCCACCCACACATCACAGGTTCTATGGTATTTACTTTCACAGCCCCTTGCCTGGTAAACGGATTGTTCCATTTGAGCACACCAATCCATCCCCCTTCTCCACTGTTGTAGCGAGGGAGGGGTCTCAGATACCCAACATCCAGCAATGTCTCTTTTTGCAATAAGCAAAGCCGTGCCCACTAATGTGCGAGTCTCCCGGGTACCTCCAACGCCCTCCATCACCTCCAGTAAGGCAACCCTGGGGGAACCCGTCAAGTTGATGTTCCATAAAGTGGAAAGTTCATTTAGGATGCATGTCTAATAGAGTTGGATCTTAGGGCATGACCACACCATGTGAAAAAAGTCTGCTGGTGAGTGGAGGCATCTACCACATTGAGAGTTTTTTTTTTAGTCTGGCACGAAACAGTTGGGCTGGTGTCAGATAAGCACAACACAAACAAAAAAAACCTGGACCATTTGCACCCTCGTGGATATTGGAAGAGTGCGTGGCACCATCAACGCATCTTGCCAATCCTCTTCTTCCAGGGGGCCGATCCAGGCCTCCCAACGGGCCCGCAAAGACAGAAGGGGTGGAGAGGTGTTCAACACCAGGAAGTGGTAAATCTGTGATACACCCCCCCCCCCACCCAGGGCCCCCATTATCATCTTTGCCTCCATCGGACTGAAGTCAGGAACCTGAGTACCATTGCTAACATGGGCATGTAATGCATGACGGAGCTGTAAGAATTTGTGGAATTGTGCCTCATACAAGGTCTATGTCTCCTGGAGTTGCTGGAAAGACATCATGTGTGTATCCTTCCAGACATCTCCCACTACGGTGATACCTATGGTATCCCAGCGCGTAAAGCCCTTGAGAGTAGCAACTTCATGCATCCACGCTTCCTGCCATAGCAGGGGATGTTGGGCATGTCTGGGCCGCGCACCATCCATGTAGAACCTAGCTGGTAATTTCAGGTGTAACCTGGGGATAGGAGAGCCGTACAGCATATCCATAAGTCATGGGAATCTCATTGTTGACAGTTCCAACCTATAGGCTGGGTCATCCCACCCTCCAGTGAGCCATTCATTAATGGTAAATACCTGTACTGCCAGGTAGTAGAGGTATAAATTCGACATAGCTAGACCGCTGTCGAACACGCTGCGTTGACATGTGTCCCAGGAGAGGTGGTGCCGGCCCTCCCGCCATACAAAGGAGCGGACCACCGCATCCATCTCCCCAAACCAGTGCCGGGGATCCGGATGGGAAGATTCTGGAGGATATGCAGAAAACAGGGTAAGATCAGCATTTTATACAATGCTATGTGTCCCATAACGTTGAGCCGAAGAGTCTGCCATTTTACCAGGTCCGCTTTCAGCCTAAGGGAAAGTGGATTAAGATTGAGGGCCCAGGTCATAGTGCGTTCAAGCGCAATTTTTATGCCGAGGTATGTGAAGCTTACTCGCCGGATAGGAATGGCCAGTCAACCAGTGCTCGGGATTCGGAAAATGGAACCAGCAGAGATTTCTTAGTGTTCATTTTGAGGCCAGATGCCTTACCAAAAATACGCAGCAATTGAAGACACTGAGGTCCACTTATCTCCGGGTGTGATAAGTAAAGCAGCACATAATCCGCATATAGTGCAATACGGCCCCCCCCCACCCACTGCCATCCCTCCAAGAAGGCATCTTGGCAAACCATCTGTGCGAAGGGCTCTATGGCAAGGGCAAAGAGGAGGGGGAATAGGGGGCACCCTTGACTAGTGCCTCTCTCAATAGGGAAGACCTACGACAGCCTCCCGTTTACAAGGACACAGGCCGATGGTATATGGTATAATAATTGAACCATGCGCCTGAAGGGACGCCCCAGACCTGCCTTCCGGAGAACCAGGTCTAGGTAGCTCCAGTCCACCATATCAAATGCATTTTAAAAAGTCAATTAGGAGGAGGGCCAGGGAGGGTGTGAAGCATGTGTCTATGTGCTAGGGCAACATGGAGCCTCGGTAGGCAGTATCTAATGCTACGAGTGGGCATAAAGGCACACTGATCCGGATGGATCAAGTGTCGAAGCACCAGGCGCAGGCGACCAGCCAATATATTGGCGTAAATCTTGAGCTCAGTGTTGATTAAGGATATCGGGTGATAATCCGCACAGTGCATAGAGGGAGGTTTAGACTTAGGCAACACAGCAATTGTGGCCCGGTCTAGGTCGATAGGAAAGGTACCCCTCTCCAGGGCCTTTGCATAGAGGCCGTGAAGCTGGGGCACCAATATGTCTCAGAACTTAGAATAGTATTCTGCCAGATATCCGTCTGGGCCTGGGGTCTTTCCGGATCTAAGATTCGCAATGGCCTCCCCTATTTCTTCCAGGGTTATGGGGTCATCAAGACCTCTGCTGACTGAGGCTGGGAGGACTGGTATGTCTATCTCATGCAGTAGCGGTGTAAGGAAATGGCTCACTGTTGCAGTTACCCCCCCACTTTTTGCCTGATACTGATGCTGACTTGACTGAGAAGTGTGCTGGGACCCTGCTAACCAGGCCCCAACACCAGTGTTCTTTCCCTTAAAATGTACCATTGTTTCCACAATTGGCACACCCCTGGCACACAGATAAGTCCCTTGTAAAAGGTACCAGTGGTACCAAGGGCCCTGTGACCAGGGAAGGCCTCTAAGGGCTGCAGCATGTGTTAGGCCACCCTTAAGGACCCCTCACCTAACACATGCACACTGCCATTGCAGATTGTGTGTGTTGGTGGGGAGAAAAAGGCAAAGTCGACATGGCACCCCCCTCAGGGTGCCATGCACACAAAATACTGCCTGTAGCATAGGTAAGTCACCCCTCTAGCAGGCCTTACAGCCCTAAGGCAGGGTGCACTATACCACAGGTGAGGGCATAGCTGCATGAGCAATATGCCCCTACAGTGTCTAAGTCCATTCTTAGACATTGTAAGTACGGTGTGACCATATTAAGTATATGGTCTGGGAGTTTGTCAAAAACGAACTCCACAGCTCTTTAATGGCTACACTGAATACTGGGAAGTTTGGTATCAAACTTCTCAGAATAATAAACCCACACTGATGGCAGTGCTGGATGTATTACAAAATGCACACAGCGAGCATCTTAGAGATGCCCCCTGTATTTTACCCAATCCTTCAGTGCAGGACTGACTGGTCTGTGCCAGCCTGCTGCTGAGAGACGAGTTTCTGACCCCCTGGGGTGAGAGCCTTTGTGCTCTCTGAGGCCAGAAACAAAGCCTGCACTGGGTGGAGATGCTTAACACCTTCCCCCTGCAGGAACTGTAGCACCTAGCAGTGAGCCTCAAAGGCTGAAGCTTCATGTTACAATGCCCCAGGGCACTCCAGCTAGTGGAGATGCCCGCCCCCTGGACACTGCCCCCACTTTTGGCGGCAAGTCCAGGGTAGATAATGAGAAAAACAAGGAGGAGTCACCCACCAGTCAGGACAGCCTGACCCCTGAGGTGACCCCTGCCTTTAGAAATCCTCCATCTTGATTTTGGAGGATTCCCCCAATAGGAATAGGGATGTGCCCCCCTCCCCTCAGGGAGGAGGCACAAAGAGGGTGTAGCCACCCTCAAGGACAGTAGCCATTGGCTACTGCCCTCCCAGACCTAAATACAGCCCTTAATTCAGTATTTAGGGGCTCCCCAGATCCCAGGAAATCAGATTAATGCAACCTAAAGAAGAAGAAGGACTGCTGACTTGAAGCCCTGCAGTGAAGACAGAGACGACAACTGATTTGGCCCCAGCCCCACCGGCCTGTCTCCCTACTTCGACGAAAACTGCAACAGCGATGCATCCAACAGGGACCAGCGACCTCTGAAGCCTCAGAGCACTGCTCTGCATCTCAAGGACCAAGAAGCTCCCAAGAACAGCAGCCCTGTTCAACAAACTGCAACTTTCTGCAACAAAGAAGCAACTTTAAAGACTCCACATTTCCCGCCGGAAGCGTGAGACTTTCCACTCTGCACCCGACGCCCCCGGCTCGACCTGCGGAAAACAAACACCTAAGGGAGGACTCCCCAGCGACTGCGAGCCCATGAGTAACCAGAGAGGACCCCCCTGAGTCCCCACAGCGACGCCTGCAGAGGAAATCCAGAGGCTCCCCCTGACCGCAACTGCCTTTAACAAGGGACCGACGCCTGGAGTCAACACTGCACTTGCAGCCCCCAGGTACCTGATGGCACCAAACTCCAGTGCAGGAGCAACACCCAGGCCACCCTCTGCCTAGTCCAGGTGATGGCTACCCCGAGGAGCCCCCCCTGTGCCTGCCTGCATCGTTGAAGAGACCCCCGGGTCTCCCTATACTTCCCCTCCCAAACTGAAGAAGCATCTGTCGTCCCAGAAACCCCCTACAAGTCAATGGAAAGGTAAGGTAAACCCGTTAGTGGTGTGGAGTAGTGGACCCCTCCAATGCTTCGGATTTCAGCTACATTCCATTAGTAAGCCATGCCGAGCCGATCGCCGTCCCCAGGGCGTCAAATGAGCGGAGTCTGACTCAGTCTCTCTCTTTTCCCCAGAGCGGGTTGCCCCATGGAGATCGAGTCCCGGGAGTCTTCTCTCCTCCGAGGCGGCGATGGTGAGGGGGCGCCCATTCCGCGGATGCTGGAGGCCTTCCGGGACCAGCGTGTCTGGCGGTGGGAGCCAGCATGAGGGCACCCCGAGCGGCCGGGACCCCGGAGACCTCCCCAGGCACCGCGTCCATCAATTCTTCAGGATGAGAAGGGGGCCTCCCAGCAGCCCCGAAGCGGTCTTTCCTCCATCACCCATTCCCAGGCCACCTCCGGTGTGTTGAAAAAATACACCTTGCCTGCATGTAGGACCTTGAGGCGGGCCGGGAAAAGGAGCATGTTCTTCAGGTGGAGCGTCATTTTTGTTTTACTTGTTCATAGGAGCGCCGCCTCATTTGGCCCTCCCGAGAGTAGTCCGAGAAGATCACGATCCTTGAGTTCTGATAGCGAAGTTCTGGTTAAGCACGCACCTCCCGAAGCACAGCATCCCGGTTTCGAAAATTGAGGAAGCAGGCAATCAATGCTCTGGGCAATGACCCAGGGGGAGGCCTTGCGGAGAGAGCTCCATAGGCACGCTCAATAGCAAACCACGCAGACAGCTTGTCCGAGGCACCCATGTCTTGATCCAGATCTCTAAGAGCTCCACTGGGCCGGAACCTTCGACGGCCTCCGGGAAATCCCACAAAGCGCAGGTTATTTCTTCTCGAGTGGTTCGGTGTCCTCGGCTCACTGCTGTAATTCATGTGTGCGGTTGAAAAGGCAAGAGACCTTCGTTTTAAGATCCCGGACCTCATCTTCCACTGTCAACACACGGGTCTCAGCCTGGGTGTGCTGCGCCGAAGCGTTCTTAAGGTCCTGGCATAGCAGCGCCATGCCTACTCTGACCTCCCCAATCTTGATCTCCGCCACCATCTGAGAGGACTGTTTGGCACGCAGGATCTTGTTAGTGTCCCCTTCGGTCTGTCCAGCCAGGACGAGAGCCCTACGGCCCCATCCTCAGTCATCCCGTCTGGGGTAGTGAACTTACGAGGCAGGGAGGAGGACAGCTTGGCCTGCCTGTCTTTTCCATTGCTCCAATAGTCGGTTTCACAGGCGTACTTATGCTCGCAGAGCACCGGGGGCCCGGACCCGTCAGGCCCGGCCAAATGGAATCCAGCTACAGGGGGCCCATGCACCTCGCAGGATCAGTAAAATGGGGGCCCGTTGGCAAGCCCCACCTCATTCCCGGAGTCAGGGAGTGCCGGGCCAGGATCAGACCCCAGCCTCTCCTTCAGCGCAGGCCCTCGCCTCCTCTGCGGGCCACGTGCCCAACCGGCCCAGCCGAGCAAGCCCCACTCCTTTCCAGGGCAACAGGACCAGCAGGAGATCTTCGGAGGCACCCCTCCAATGTCGCACCCCAGGGCCTGCCAGCCACATGGTCCCAGTGGTCGCCGTGGGGTCTGCCTCCAGGCCTTAGGGCACCCCCGGCAGGAGACAAGCACGGAGAGGGCCCACACAGTCTCTCCTGCAATCCAGCAGTTGCGGGCCCCCCAGCGTCAAATGCGCCTGTGCCACAGACCACTCACAACTCCACTTCCTTCTCCAGCCCTCGCGTCGGCCTGTGCCAGAGTCTCCGAACTCCTCCCAACCCCGGCTGCCGATCCGCGGCCCCTCGTTAGCAAGCAAGGCCGTGGCAGCTGGCCAGGCGCAGGCCTGGTTCTCCGCCATACCACAGCGCCTCTGTGCAGGTTGCAAGCCAGCCGCTGTCAAACACAACGGGTGCCCATCATCTGGGCGCCCGCGCCTCTGGCCATGTAGGTCGGGGCCGCCAGAGGCGCACCAAAGTCGAAGGGGGTAGCCGCGACCAGCCGATGACCGTCAGGCCCCCCCGCTCAGGAGGTGATCCGGCCATAGTGCCGACCACAATGGGCGCCAGCCTCCTGGGTGCCCGTCTTTAACATCCCTGCGGCCTGGGCTGTGTGTAGCCCGCCGAAGTCCCAAGTGGCGGCCGCGTTCAGCTGGGCGGGGAGTGGGCCCAGTCCTCTTCTGTGCAGCGCCCCCACACCTGGCAAATGATCTGGCTGATGCGCGAGTTTACCAGACGCCCGCCATCTTGCGCACCCACCTATCAGGACCCTTGAGGTCCAGAATTGCTGACCGCCGGTGGTCCGGCAAGGCATATCCGTTCCCACTACTCTCCCGATCTCACCAGGGCCCCAGGGGCTCAGGGAAACGGCTCCGCACGGTGTAGTTGGCGGCAGATGACGGAGTGGACCAGAGCACTCTCAAAGTGCTGCTGCCATCTTGACGCTCCAAGCCATGCCCTGGAAAAGGTGATAATTATGCCCAATCCCTAACTGGTAAGTAAAGGTAAGAAGGTAAAGGCCAAGACACACCCTTCCCCTGACCCCTTTCACCAGTGAGAAGTGACAGGAGTCACTCTAGTAGACCCCCATTGGTAAGGTGGTAGGTAACCTCCATGATGAGCTTGACCTAATCTCTTTGAAGGAGAGAAAGCTTGAACTTGAGGAAAGGAGACTAGCCCTTCAAGAAAAGAGGGTGAAGTTCAGCATGATGCCCAGAGATGGTGGCATCAATACTCATAAGGAAAAAGAGGAATCTTTTGACCCTAAGATCCCCACAGGGTTTGTTCCTAAGTTTAATGATGGTGATGACATTGAAAATGGTTTGCAGCCTTTGAAAGGGACCTTCAAAATGAGAAGGTAAGGTCACCAACACTGGGGCTCTCTACTTTGGGAGTTATTCTCAGTGAGGAGTAGAGATAAACTTCTGACCCTTAATAAGGAAGTGGCTGAGTCCTATCAGCACATAAAGAATACCCTCATAGTAGGGTTTGGACTCACCACAGAGGAGTACAGAGTCATGTTTAGGGACACTCAAAAAGGCCCAATTCAAACTTGGGTGAGTTTGTAGACTGCTCGGTCAAAGCAGTAGAGATCTGGATTAGAGGCAATAAAGTGGACACATAAAAAGGCATTATAATTTAATTATGAAAGAGCACATACCTACTGTACTACAGAGAAAGTGCGACAGCATCTGCAGAGTCTAAGCTGTCTTCTCCTAGAGATCTGGGAGGGATAACTGACAAGTGGGTCAGAACCAGGGTGTCCAGGAAGATCCAAGGTAAGGGGGGTGACCCCAAGAAGGGTGTTCAGATGCCCCAGCAGAGGAAGGAGGTGAGCACTACCAAGGATAAAAAGAAAGAGTTCTCTAAATGTCCCCAAAAGAGTTCTGAGGATGGTGGGCCCAAGGCTCTTCCTAGTTGAAAGAAAAGTGTTATCAAGGTAAGAGCTCAGACCCCAAGAAGGCTGTGGTATGCTATGATTGTCATGCCCCAAAAAGTCTCCCACTGAGGGACAGGCCAAGGGATTGGCTACCATAGGAGTGTGTGTGGCGGTGTCCTCTGGAGAGGCCAGAAAATACACTGAGGCTACTTTAGTTTCCCTGGATGTTGTGGATATTGAAGCCCTGGTAGCCTTACCTCCAAGCTTGGAGAAGCATAGACCAATGCCTAAAATCAGTGGGACTGAGGAAGAGGGTCTGGAGGATACAGGTGTCAGTGTCACTCTGGTGGCTGCAAGACTGGTTTACCCAGACCAAATTATATTTGGGGCCAGATTTAGGAAAAGTGGCACTGCACCCACTGCAGCGCCACTTTTCGTGCACCCCATAGTGCCCCCCTAACGCCACCATGTGAATGCTGTATCTAAGATACGGCGCACCGAGGCGGTAATTAGGGAACTAGCATCAACATTTTTATGCTAGTTCAGAGCTTTGCAAGATTAGCGTAAAAAATGATGACCGTAATCCTGCAAAGCCCATGGAGGCCCATTGTAAACAATGGTTTGCCTCCTTTTAATGCCTGCTCTGAACAGGCTTTAAAAGTGACGAAACAAATGATGCAAAGAAATCTCTCGCCATTTTTTCAGCCATTTTTTCAGCCACCCGATCGGGAGAATGCCCCGTTTGCATACATTATGCCTGGCCCATGCATAATGTGGCGCAAAAGTTTACAAAGTGGCGCAATGCAAATCCCAAAGAGGGTGATTGTGTCCCCTGACATTCCATTAGTGTGTCTGTTAGGAAATGATCTTGAAACATCTGCATGGGCAGAGATTGAAGGAAGGCACATGCAGAAAATGCTATGTCTCCCTGAGTGGGTGTGTGGGACAGCAAGAACACTGGCAGCATAATGGAGAAGTCTAGAGGGTTTGGAACCTGAAATAATGGCTTATGCCTTTAAGTTCCAGAGAAAGGGCAAGAATACTGCTAAGGGAGCTTCAAAGAGTTCACAAGGTCAGAGGTAGAGATCTTCTGAGGGAGTTGCCCTGACACCTGAGGGGGGAACTGCAGCTAATGGAACCTGGCCAGATCTGGTTGAGCGCTAATGTGCAGTGGGACCCTCCAGAGAAGACCTATGCCAAGGACAAAAGACATGTCCTACTCTCGAAAGCCTTAGGCAGAAGGCTGCAAGGCAAGAAGAGGGTGATGACAGTGGAACTCACAATGTCTATTGGGAAGATGGGCTCTTGTACACTGAGGCCAGGGAGCCCCACATCAGGGGTAGCCAGGAGAGTGGTGGTTCCCCAGGTGTACAGAGTTTATTCTGAGCTTAGCCTTGACATCCCCCTTGCTGGACATCTGGGACAACCGAAAACCTGGGAGAGGTTGGTTGCCCATTTTTATTGGCCCCAGATGTTTGAGAAGGTGAAGGAGTTTTGTCGCTCCTGCACTACCTGTCAAACCAGTGGCATGGAAGGAGGACAACCAAAGGATACCCTAATTCCACTTCCAGTGTTGGGATACCTGTTGAGAAAGTGGCAAATTACATTGTTGGTCCCCTTGCCCATCCCACTGCATCTCGGAACAGATTTATTCTAATGGTAGTGGACCATGCCACTAAGTACCTGGAAGAGAGTCCCCTCAGGACTGCCACTGCCCCTGCAGTGGCAAAGGCTCCCCTTGGAATCTTCACCATAGGAGTGTTTCCTAAAGAGGTGGTTTCGGATAGAGGAACACATTTCATGTCTGCATACTTGAATGCTATGTGAAATTAATGTGGTGTAAGTTACAAGTTCACCACTTCCTATCATCCCCCGGAAAATGGTTTAGTTGAGAGATTCAACAAAACCATGAAAAGCATGATAATGGGACTCTGAAAAACTCAGAAGGAGATTGGATGTCCTATTACCCTGCCTCTTGTTTGCCTACAGATAGGTGCCTCAGAAAGGGGTTGGCTCCAGCCCTTTTGAACTTCTGTCTGGCCATCCTGTAAGGGGTCCTCTAAGTCTATGAGGGAAGGTTCGGAGGAACCTCTCAATCAACCCAAGCAGGGCATAGTGGACTACGTACTGGGCCTGCACTCATGCATGGCTAAGTACATGAAGAAAGCAAACAAGAAACTATAGACCAGCTAGGTTGGTGTGGGTGTTGGAGTCTGTGGGTCCCAGGACCCTCCAGGCCAAGTGGAATTGGCCCAACCTCATTTTGGGCAAGAAAGAGGAAGTCAGCTATTTCGCTAGACTTAGGCACCCCTAGAAATCCTTATAGGGTCCTCCATGTGAACCATCTGAAACCACACCAAGACAGGGCTGACATGACCATGCTGATTGTCACTGATGGGGGACAGGAAGAGGAGGAAAACAAAACCCTCCCTGACCTACTGTCAACAAATCCACAAGATGGTTCAATAGAGGGTGTTGTTTTAATTGACACCCTCAGTGTACAACAACAGGCTAACTGCAGGCAAGTCATCGGCCAGTTTGCAGAGCTCTTTTTCTTTGACTCCTGCTCAGGCAACTTGGTGTGTCCATGATGTGGACACTGGTGACAGCCTCCATGCCAAGAACAAGATATATCAACTGTCTGATCAAGTCAAAGCCTGGATCAAGGCTGAAGTAAGCAAGATGCCTGAGCTAGGGATCATTGAACCCTCTGATAGTCTCTGGGCTAGTGCAGTAGTAATGGGCCTCAAGCTTCACTCAAAGGGTGGAAAGCCAGAGATGAGGTTGTGTGTAGATTACAGGTGTTTAAATACAGCCACTTAAAAACTGATGCACACCCCATACCAAGGGCAGATGAGCTTAATGATAAGCTGTGTGCAGCAAATTCCCTCAACACCTTTGATTTAACCTCAGTGTACTGGCTCACCCAGGGAGCTAAAGAGATATCCGCCTTTTCTACCTCTGAAGGACACTTTCAGTCTAAAGTGATGCCTTTTGGGATGAAGAAAATGCACCTGCCACTTTTCAAAGGTTGGTGAATAGAGTTCTTTCAGGCACGGATGCCCTTAGTGCAGCATATCTTGAAGCCATTGCTGTCTTTAGCGCCACCTGGAGGATCACTTGGTCCCCCAGAAAGAAGTTTTACAGGCCCTGCAGCAGGCAGGCAGGCAGGCAGGCGTAACTATCAAGGCCAGTAAGTGCCAGATAGGGCAGAGGTCTCTTGTCTACTTGGGCCACCTTGTAGGTGGAGGCCAAGTGAGACCTCTCCACCCCAAAGACCCAGACCCATGTCAGGGCATTACTTGGCTTGACTGGGTACTACAGGAGGTTTGTGAAGGGGTACGGTACCACTGTGGCCATTCTCACTGAGTGCATATCTAAAAAGCAGCCTAAGAAGTTAATTTGGACCACTGGATGGCAAAAGGCATTTGATACCCTAAAAGCAGCCATCTGGCTAGCACCTGTCCTGCAAATGCCAGACAATGGGAAAGAGCCCATTGTTCAAACAGATCCTTGTGAACATGGGATTGGGTCACAAACAAATGATGAGGACCAGGATCAGCCAGTTGCCTATATTAGCAGGCAGCTCCTCCCTAGATAGTAGGGCTGGAATGCCATTGAGAGGGAAGGCTTGGCTGTGACGTGGCCCCTGAAGAAGCTGAGACCCTACCTGTTTGGGGCTCACTTCAAAGTTCAAACCAACCCAGGCCTCTCAGGTAGCTGATGCAGATGAGAAGAGAGAACCCCAAACTGTTGAGGTGGTCCATTTGCCTTCAGGGTATGGACTTCACAGTGGAACACAGACCTGGGACTGACTATGATAGTGCAGTTGGCCTTTCCAGGTTCTTCTACTTAGATGATAAAAACTACCAAGAGCGAAGTTAGTTGCTCATCACCTTACGTCTGTGGGGGTCATGTAGAAAAGTGCCCTTTTAGGATGCTAACCCCCACCCTTTTTGCTTGAGATGTTGTTTGTTATGACTCCGAAAGTGCAGTGGAGCCTTCTAACCAGGCCCTAGTGACAGTGCTCTTGACCTAAATTGGTAAATGTGAATTAGTATTCCAAATTGGCAACTACTTTAACCTCTTGAAAAGTCCCTAGTATATGGTACCAATGGTATCCAGGGCATGGGTGACAAAGGTGTTACCACAGCCTGAAGCACTGGTTGTGCCACCCTGAGTGACCCACGTAACATTTCTGACAGCAGGATAAGTGCAAACCTATATGTCCCTATAGTGGCCTTTCCATTAAAGACTACTATAAGTGAACGCTGGTCCATAGGCACCTGGGCAAATCCTAGGTCGCCAGCTCCTTTATGGCACCGCCTAAATGGGTTGTTTTGGTATCAAACAACTTCCCTTCTCATCCCTGACACGAATGTCGCGTTGAGGACGATGTGGCACAGACCCAGAAAGTAACTTTAGAGGTTGCCCACAGAGTTAGCCATGTTTCCTGTGCTCTGGCTGACAGCTGGCAGCTGCTGCTGCGAATCAGGATTCTGAACCACTGGGCAAAAGTGTGAACATTCCCAGGAATCAGGGCAATAGTCTGGATGGGAAGGAGGTCACACCTCTCGCCCTCCCTCCCAGGAAGGCTAGTGAAGTGGCACATCAAGAAGGTGAGCTTCAAAGGGCACACCACCTCTTTTATGCAAGCTGGCTGTCCCCCACTAGAGGACAAGCTGCCCTAGGCACATTTGCACCCAGACAGGTGGGAAAATTAGTTAGTCAGGACCCAGAAGGGTAGCCACACGCCTAGGGTAGGAAGAAGACTTCTGACATCTTTAAAAGTGGCAGAATAGAGAGTTCAGGGTAGAAAATGTGCCACAACCCACTGGATGTGGTCACTGCAGGGGTCTCTGCACCCCTAATGCCCATACATCTAGGGTTTAAGATGCTCCTCTGGCACCGGAACCTGAGATCTGCAAGAAGAAAAAACAAGAGAAGACCCACTAATGGCAACAGGAACCTGCAGTAACAAAAAGACTGTGATACCTGAAACCTGTGGCAACTTTTCTGGAACTGCTTGACTACAGGCTTCCTGGACCAAACACTGATTCCCACAGCAATAAGGAACCCTTTGTGAGCCAAAGACATGACCAGACTCCCTTAGACTAGTGACTCTAGTCCCCTGCCCATCGCAGGTAAAAAGGTACCTACCAGATTCGAAGAAGCGCTAGCCATCAGGCCCTCAGAGGGATCACTCAAAGACAGGTGGTTCAATGTATTGTGGTAAGTATAGTCTAGCTCCCTGCCAAGTTACAGCTAGCTACCATTTTCCGCTGTGCCTCTGAAAGGAGCTTCTCCTCCACCTTACCCTTATTGGTGGCCAGTCTGGTCATCACCACCTTTACTTGATGCTGCAAATTGAGAGCAAACCACAACACCTTCAGCCGACGTCACCTGTGACTCCGTTGTCAAGCTTTTGCATTTGTTTCCTTACCCGTGCTGTCTCAATGGTAAAACCGGCAACCGCAGCTCCCGTTCAGCACCAAGGAGAGCCAAGCACACCTCTGCACCAAGACGCCCCACCAGGTGGAGTTGCTATGCCTAGTGAATCCTGGTCCAGGGACCCATACAAGTTTAATTCAGTGGGCTCCCGTAAACTCGACCTACCTTCAGCACCAAGGACAGCCAGGACACCTCTGCACCCAGGCCCCACGAGCCAAGTAAAATTGGTCTGACTGTTGAAGTATGGTCCTGGGACCTGCACAACCTTAACTGCCCGTGGGTTCCTCTGAACTCATTCCGCAAGTGACTGGGTGTCACTAGTGATTTTATCTAGTGACCGTAATGTTAATTAATTATTAATGTACTGATTTTATTTCCAACCTAAAATCCATAACTCCGGTTATACATATCTGATTTACTTTGTTTAGGTGTCTAAAATTACCTATGTCTGCTTTATTGTATAAATAATTTTGAGTTGTGTCAATTACTTATCGTCCATGTAGGTATTCTGAAATGCTTAGCACATGTTCCTCTAGTAAAGCCTGACTGCTCTTTGCCACACTACCAGGACTAAGCTAAGGATTTATTAGTTTGAATCAAAAGAACCATCTTTGGGGTATTGTGAAAATACTACATAGTGAAGCCTAACTAGCCTCATTGTATAATAGTCCACTTAACTACCCAGCCTTTATGCTTCTTTCTTCTCCTGCCCCAGGAGTCCTGCTTTCAAACCTAGAAGTGATTCCATGTAAATCTCATTTGTCCTAATGTGCGAACCTCCAACTATGCATTTTGATAATCTACATTCCTAACCTCTCCTGACTTTAAAAGATGAGTAAAAATCCTTCATTAAATGAGGAATGAACGGTTTGTATCCCTATTGTTTTTTCCTGCACAGTAAACCTCTAAATTAGAAGCAGACATAGCTTTGGCTGTTTACAATGAATCGACTCATTGAATGGGAGAGGACACAGATGCTGTGTCTGTCTAGTTCCACAGGAGCACTGAGATGATCCTGGAAACATTCACAGAGGCATAATACATCTGGGAAATAAAAGTGTCTTGAAGGGCTCAACTTCACCCTTTTAACGCATGGGACATACAAGGGTGACTGGATGTTGTTGACAGGACAGCATTTGTTCATTGATCTTTTCCTGTCCTGCTGGGTTGGCTAAAGTAATGTTTTATAGTACCTCGGGGAAAGACACCTACACTCTCAAATAAAACCTGGCTGAGTGATGTGGCATACTGCCAAGAACAACTATCCAACTTCTGGGAACTAATGCCTCAAAGCTCCCACCCACAAGACATCTAGAGACCCTTTATCACCTTCGTTCACAACAGAAACTCCGCTTCAACTCTGGAGACTAGAGCTGCCATAGAAACTGGTCCAAAGTGAGATATTCTTTTGTCCCCTAGGTTGATGCAGTTCAGGGACTCCAACAGCGCCCCTGTTTAATCACTCTAATATATTCTCATACCACCACCTAGCTGACCCAACAACCATCTGCACGCGGGTTTGTGCCACTGCTCCACTGATTTCCCAATACTTTTATATGCTAAATGGTCTTGTGCTAATAGACATCTTGTATACCTCATGGGTTTTGTGGTTTGGTCTATGTTACATACCTGTAGCTGTACATGACTGGTGACATCTGTTTGTTCTTACTGTTCTGTTACATGATAAAATCCAATAAAGAAAATTTTAAATTAACAAATGCTTTATAGTGCTGTCATGAGGTTTCCACCTGGGAGGTCACCAGGGCTTCTGTTTATCCCTGAGAAACTTGCCAAATCAGGGATGACTATTCAAAAGATATTTATTTGAATTCCCAAACAGAATCTTATTCTGTCAATATAGTCGTGGGTATAACTCTGTAAGTCTAGTCTTCCTCTTCTCCTCGGTGTGACAGTTTCTTTTGTTCCCTTGGGCCGTCAACAGTTCTCCAGTATCCGGCCCTCAGGTAGCCAGGGAGAGAAGGGGAAAAACAAGAACAACAAGCCATTGTCAGATAAGTGTTGCTAACTGGCTTTTCTTTTCTTTTTTTTTTATTTGCGTGCACCTAGGGGTGGGGTAGTGTGGGAATCCCTCTGTGAAGCACAACTATTTACACAGATTAAGTGCTGCCCATGTGCCAAAGTAAAATGGCGGGGGAGTCGTTGATCCTCTTTGTGCTTGTTTTTTTTTTTTTGTCTTATACTCTTTTCTTTTTTCTTCTATTGTGGGTTTCCCCGTGCTTAGGATTGACAAATTGAAGTGCCCACGACTTCCGTCACTTTTATTTACTGTTGTGGGTTTCAACGTGCTTGGGGTTGTAACAATTACATGCCCCAGGGGTTACCGTTCCTTTTCCGCCCACCCTTCTCTTTCCCCATTCCCTATCTACCTTTCCCACCGGTTTTTTGAGCTGCCTCTCCGCTGCTCCTCGGATCACGTTCTCTGGTCTGGGGCATTTTCGGTGTGGTCCCGTCTCCGCTGGGTCCTTGCTCGTCTTCTTCCGTCGTTCTCCGTTCTCGTCCGATCCGGCTTTCCTTTTTTAGGGTCGAGCCAGCTTGAGGCCCTTGGTGTACAACGTAGTATAGTGTCAAAGGGGGCTGTGTCCGACCTGTCTTATAGTTTTGCAAAAGGTTTACTGTTTAGTTTCAATCTAGCATTTAAACGAGGGGGTGTTCAAAATCGCATATTTTTTCCCCAAAAAATCCACAAACATTTCACAACTTACGTTTCCAGACTGAAGGGTTTGCTGGTGAGAGAGCGTAGTTTACATAACCTATATTACAATGAACCGTTTATATCAATGTGTGATGATGCTGCATAGAAAACAATAATAATAGCACATTTGTTTAAACGTGCACCAAAATTGTGACCACGGTAAATGGCCACCAATGTATACGCAAACTAATAATGATGAGTAAAATGTTCATGTTATGATTAATTAAGTTTATATTAACATTTACGTTACTGCATCTATACTGAAAATCTTATAGGCCTTAAGGTAGCGTGAGCTGTGGGTTTTAGCTGCCCAGCTCTCATATTAAATGCATTTTTCTGTTTTTCCAGTGTGCTGACTCACAAAAGGCCATGACCCTGCAAATGTTCTTTTTCTTCAACTTGGAAGACTATGTATGTATCTATGTCGATTCCGTTCCCAAGTGCATATTCGGTGCCTTGGTTTAAAGAGTTATGTACAAATTGAAACAAATGTAGATTAATGTAATGTACAAGGTCACTTAGACCGATGGACGATGAATCTGATGACCCAAAGGACGTGCCAAAGAGTGAAGTAACACCGGACGTGCCACCTCCGAAGACATCAATTATGAAGACCAATCAAAGTGCTATGAATAAATGTGGGGTGACAATTGGGATTACCTAATGCTGAATTTAATAGGTTAAAGATAGTGGGGTATAGTAAACATCCAATAGAATTTTGGGGGAATGTACTACGAAAAAGGGATAAAAACCCATGTCACAGAAGGGTCATCGGAACTAGGTAGGGAATGCTATTGATTTTATCCAGAAACTCTGTCACTCTGTTTGGTGACTTTGAGACTTATTAAAACCATCCTCACCCATAGACTGCCCATTTTGTACTTCTCCTCCTTACGAGGGAAGTGTCCCCTATGCCCTTTAGTTGAGTTTAGACTGATGGCGTTTTGACTGATGTCCTAAAGACGAAGACTGATCCTGAGTGCTGACCTAATCCTTGGAGGGTAATTATGACAATGCAATTTGTAATTTGTTTGCTTTTCCTTTCTAGGTACCAACTGCTCATTTTGATAGAGACCATAGCTAGATGTTTTCCAAATTGGTGTTCTAAATTGTTTTGCCTGAAGCCCAACATGCTAATGCTAATCAGTGGTTAGGACAGGGGTTTACTTAAACTGACGCAAATAGACAAACGACTGACATTATGCTATGTTGAACTGACGCATTTTTGACACTTGCTGTATTCTGATTTATGTTTACGCTGTGCTAAGTTCTGATATTTGTAATTCTCGCGTCAATGAAATCTTATCACAGTTGCCACATCGTGACTATGCTATTATGCTTCTTGGTATTGAGATTAACTCTTTTGCTCGTAGATTGTAACCAATAGGGAATAAAATACATAAAATTCAATTAAAAAGTGTGGTTATTCATGGCTGAAAGGTCATGGTTGCGTCGTCAATTTGATTAATGTCTTTGACCAAAGTGAAGTGCATTGTTGTGATAAATATCGATGACATTATTGATATATTGCTTGACATATTGATCAGCTATCTCGTCCTACGGTGTCTCTCAACTGGGTCACAAGATTCATTGGCCTAAAACGAGTCCTAATGTGTAATATATTAACATAAAGGGACGCGTTAACACTGGTATGAAGCCTAATTTTATGCAAGCCTTTCACATGGCATAAAAAGCCTTACAAGATACTGGTTAGAGATTGGTTCAAGCAGGAGATCTCTCTTTTGTGATATATTTTCTGCACGAACCGGTCTTTCTCAGGACAAAGATTACATGAAAAGTTGTAATATGAAAATCAGGAATTTCGCTAGAGGAATTGAAATTACGCCCAGGCCTAGTTTTGGCAAAAGAACATGTTTAACAACATTATAAAACCAGGGTGGTCTGTGTGAAACTGCAACGATGACATGGTCACAATCTCATAAAATATTTTTCAAACTATGTGAGCTTCCTAAAGCAAAAACACAAAATAAATGAACAAAAATGGTGACTAAAAGAGGGATCTGGCTAGGCCAAGAACTTCCCCATTGCCTTGCAGGACTGGCAACATCGCCAGCCTCACTCTCTGTCGCCCGTCCCCTGTGTTGGAAACTCTCTTTAGGACGAAACTTCTGAAATCAGGAAAAGGAGATGGCAGGGTCGAGTAACAACCATTGTGTTTCCCAACTGTCACTCCTGTGAGAGAGGGAAAATAAACCTGTGTAAAATTATGACCGTGGCCTCTGAATTCTGCAGCCGGAAAGCCTCAACCTATGCCGCAGGGCTGAATAATTGTGTGGCAAGAAAGGGGAATTATGCGACATAACGTGGCACATTCCCCTGACAGGCATCTAGAATTATGTGGCAGAAAATGACCAAATAATGCAGCAGGGATAAATCATTTATGTTGCAAGTAAAGGCAAATAATGCAACATTCTGGGGGTCATTACAACCCTGGCAGTCGGTGTTAAAGCGGCGGTAAAACCGCCAACACGCCGGCAGTAAAAAAAATGGAATCACGACCATGGCGGAAACCGCCAACATAGACAGCCACTTTAACACTCCGACCGCCACGGCGGTACAAACAAACACTGCGGCGTTAAACGCCAACAGACAGGTGGAACACAATGTACCGCCCACACTATTACAACCCACCAATCCGCCACCTTTTCCGGGGTGGATTCACCGCAAACAAAAACACGGCGGAAACAGGAATTAGAAGGGAAAACCTCTACACACCCCACAAGGAATCAAGACGCCATGGAGCCCAAGCTCCTGATTCTGCCAGCCTTTATCTTCCTGCTCCTCTACCAGGAGCACGAACGCCGGCCTCGAAGACAACGGTGACTACTGCACCTATGACACAGGGGAGGGAAAAAACAGTGACACACACACGCAACACCCCCACCCCCACCCTCACCCACTACAACACACACACAAATACTGTACATATTGATACATAACAGTTACACCTCCCAACCCCCCCTTGAGGAATGCAAGGACAAAAGGAAATGAGTCGAATAATTGTGATATATTCAATTACATACATCAAAAATATTTACAAATATATACGTTTATACTATATACAATTATATACACCAAGAACACAAGTCCAAGGGATTCCACCATCATATTCCGTGGATCACTCGGCTCAAAAGGCATGGGTAAGGCCCACACTCAATACCCGAACAAGACAGAGAGAACACTGCAGGGGCATCAGTTAGAAATAAAACAGGCACCTCAGGGGGAAGCGAACGGGGGGGCACCTCAGCCGTTTGAGTGCCCGACGCCATATCCACAAGGGGGCTCCATGCCCACTGTTCAATTCTGGGGAGTGCAAAGCCACAGTCTCTCAAGTCTCTACAGTGGGTGGTTTGCCCACTGTTCAATCCTGGGGAGTGCAAAGACACAGTCTCTCAAGTCTCTACAGTGGGTGGTTTGCCTACTTTTCAATCTGGGTGGGGTGCAAAGTCACAGTCTCTCAAGTCTCTACAGTGGGTGGTTTGCCCACTGTTCAATCCTGGGGAGTGCAAAGCCACAGTCTCTCAAGTCTCTACAGTGGGTGGTTTGCCCACTGCTGCATCCTGGGGAGTGCCAAGCCACAGTCTCTCAAGTGGATAACATTCTCCACTGGTTTCTGGAGGGGGCCTTGTGCCCAGAGTGCTTCATCCTGCCAAGGACTGAGGTAGTGGATGTATCTCTCCACTGGTTCTGGAGGGGACCTTGTGCCCAGAGTGCTTCATGCTGCCCGTGGCGGACTCAGTGGCGTTGGAATCATTGGCTCTCACTGGCCTGCGGTGCTGCTTGCGGCGGTGTCCTGGGCAGCGGTTCAGATGGTGGCAGTCTTGTCCTGGCCTGCGGTGCTGCTTGCAGCGGTGTCCTGGGCAGCGGTTCCGCTGGTGGCGGTCTTGTCCTGGCCTGCGGTGCTGCTGGCGGCAGTGTCCTGGGCAGTGGTTCAGCTGCTGGCGGGGCTGCTGCTGGCGGTCGCCTCCTGGGCAGTGGGGCTGCTGGCGGTTGCCTCCTGGTCAGCGGGGCTGCTGCTGGCAGTCCTGTCTTTGGTAGCCGGCTGTTGGCGGTCTTCCCCTGGGCAGTGGGGCTGCTGGCGGTCTTGTCCACCGTGCTGATCTTCCCAGACTTGCTGGTTTTACTGCGCCCCTTCCCCACCTTGGATGATGTTGCAGCTGTCTCCACACTCCCAACTGGACCCCTGGGAGCGGCTTTGGTGGCAGATTTCTTTCCCCTCTCCCGCCGGGCACTGGCTAACTTTTGATGCTTGACAGGTGGGGGACTGTCCGTGCTGTGGCTCCTTGCCACACTGGCTGCCCTGCTGCCTGGTGCACTTCATAATCCGGTGACGACTGGCACCACTGGTCCCGCCGATGTTGTGGCTGAGGTGCAAGGTTGGGACTTGGAGAGTCGAGCCCTAGGAGACTGAAGGGGTGGGGAGGTGAGGGAAAGAGGTCAAGGCTGGCCAGGAAAAGTTTCATAGGAACACTGGGACGGGTAGCTGGAGGGGGTTTGGGAGTGGAGGAAGAGGTTGTGGTTGTAGGAGGTGTACGTTTGCTGACTTTGGGTGAAGGTGCATGGGCTGGAGGCTGTCGTGAGGTGGATGGCTGTTGGGTGGGTGTGTGGCTGCGTTTGTGTACCTTGGGAGGTGGCCTCACAGACACACTGGGAGAAGACACAGGGGATGTGTGAATGGTAGTGGGGGTGGTGACTGCACGTGAGTGGGGTGTGGTGGTGTGTGTGCTGGTGATGGACGTAGTGGCTGAGGATGTAGTGCATGCAGGTGTGAGTGGAGACAAGACAGGGAGGGAGGAGGGAGACGAGGAGGAGGGGGACACAGTGGAGGCAGTGGATGTTGTTGTGTCTGCATGTGTGTGATGCTTGCGTGAGTGCCTGTGGGATGTGTGGTGGTTATGTTTGCCAGAGCTTCCCTTGTGTGTTGAGGTGTGTGCATGCTGGTCTGATTGTGTGCTTGGGATAGGCTGAGGTACAGGGGTGTGAGTCTGGGTGGAGGAAGTTGAAGGGGGAGGCTAGAGACATGGACAATGGCTGCCATCAGTGCTGAGGCCAGAGTCTGAAAAGCTAGCTGAAGGGCTGCCTGACCAGAGTGAATGCCCTCCAGGTATGCATTGGTTTGTTGCAACTGCCTCTCTACACCCTGGATAGCAGACCCCCAGGGTCCGGACTTCCTTGGCGATGGCACGCCAGATGTCCTTCTTCTGGTGGGCGCTGACCTACAGGAATTATACAGGGGAAAAAGAGTAGTAATTACCAACTGCACCGTCACAGTAATTTGCCCGCATCCCTACCCTTGCCATGACGCACATGCACTCACCGTTGTTTCATGCACGCCTCATTCTCACGCCCCCCTATCTTTCATCCACCCCACTCCACACAGGCATTGCCCATACAGCATGCTCACAATGTACTTACCTGTTTGTCTGGAGGACCGTAGAGTTGCGTGTACTGGGGGAGGACCACATCCACTAGTTTCTCCAACTCCTCCGTGGTGAAGGCAGGGGCCCTTTCCCCAGACACTGTAGCCATTGTCTCTTCCAGACTGAGGTCACAGCAGCACTTGCAGTGTAGGTCCTCTCCTGTCGAAGATCAGGTATCGAGTGATTGAACAGAGAGAAAATGGCGGTCACGTCCGCGGTGGTGCGTACCGTCACCGCCGGTGCACATCGTCATTGGCTCCTGGGACCCATAGGGTCCAATGTTAACCAATGCAGAATTGCTCCGTGGTCTTCGACCGCCTACCGTGACGGTGTACAACGCCACCGCAGTTACCTCATATCCCCTTGTCCCACCTTACAGGTCAGGCAGCCGCCATTTCAGGGGCCCACATGGCTTTATTTTTGACTGTGTCACACATACCTAGGCCATGCCTAAACACTATTACAGGCAAAATTTGATTTAGGAATATTTTCAGAGAAAGCTGTGTTTATGTACCTCAGAGTTGGTTGATTCTGTGCTCGCTGTTCTCCATAGGCACCGTCCGCTGGGGCAGGTGAGGAGATGGCGGCATCCTCCGGTGTACAGACCACTGGTGGACCTGTCGACAATGGAGGAAAGACATGTGATCATCATCTACAGGCTTGATCGTGCCACAATCCAGGAACTGTGTGCCCAGTTGGAGCCAGACCTGATGTCAGCTATCCGCCATCCCATAGGAATCCCCCCTCAAGTGCAGGTGCTGTCAGTACTCCATTTCCTAGCAAGAGGGTCTTTTCAAACAACAGTGGCCATAGCATCAGGGATGTCCCAGCCTATGTTTTCCAATGTGTTGTCCAGAGTGTTGATTGCCCTGCTGAAACACATGTGGAGCTACATAATTTTCCCTCAGGTGGAGGATTTGCCTACAGTGAAAGGTGATTTCTATGCCATGGGACATATCCCCAACATCATAGGTGCCATTGATGGGACACATGTGGCCTTGGTACCCCCACGCAGGAGTGAACAGGTGTACAGAAATCGGAAGAGTTACCATTCCATGAATGTGCAGATGGTGTGTTTGGCAGACCAGTACATCTCCCATGTTAATGCAAAATTTCCTGGCTCAGTGCATGACGCTTACATCCTGCGGAATAGCAGCATCCCTTATGTGATGGGGCAACTCCAGAGGCACCGGGTGTGGCTATTAGGTGAGCACATGGACCCAAATCAGTGGGAATAGTTGTCTGGGTCTGTGGATGTCCCTATAAGTTAGTGTGTCTAACAGTTGTCCCTCGCCATTTGCAGGTGACTCTGGTTACCCCAACCTATCATGGCTACTGACCCCAGTGAGGAATCCCAGGACAAGGGCAGAGGAACGCTACAAAGAGGCCCATGGGCGAACTAGGAGGATTATAGAGCGGACCTTCAGCCTCCTGAAGGCCAGGTTCCGGTGCCTCCATATGACAGGTGGTTCCCTATTCTACTCACCAAAGAAGGTATGCCAGATCATCGTGGCCTGCTGTATGCTTCACAACTTGGCCTTGCGATGACAGGTGCCTTTTCTGCAGGAGGATGGTCCAGATGGAGGTGTTGTGGCAGCTGTGGAGCCTGTGGACAGTGAAGATGAGGAAGCAGAAGAAGAGGACATGGACGACAGGAACACGGTGATCCTGCAATACTTCCAGGTAAGAAGACAAACCTGCCTGCTATGTCTAATTTAAATCTAATACCTCTCTACTGTCTGTCATTTTCACCCAGTGTATGGTCACTGAGTTGTTACTTTCCCTTAAGATTTCACAGATGTGGCTCCCACTGTGTGACATCTGCTTTGTTTCCTCAAGGACTATAGCTGTGTGACATAGGTATGTTGACATTACATTTGAATGAGCATTTTGCCACTGTAATTGCTAATACACTATTTCGAAATCACAGACAGACTCCTGATTGTTTTGTGCTTTAGGGGTGTTTATTTAAGTGCTCAATATTGGAGGGGGTTATAAGATGGTGAGGGGTGATGGTGGAGGAATTTCCATGGCAGAGTCCAGTCTATTAGTCTCACAGGTGCATTGTCCAAAGGGGCATAGGAAGTGGAGCTGGGGCAGTTTAAGAATGGACAGGGTGACAAGGTGGGACAAAAGGATGACAATCAGGGTGGTCTCATTTCTTGGCGGGGGTCTTGGCATCGTTCTCTGTCTTTGTCCTGGATCTCAGGGACCGTTTGCGGGGTGGTTCTCCCTCTGCAGGGGGTGGGGTGCTGGTGTGGTGGTCTTGTGGTGGTGACTCCTGTCCACTAGCGTCGGCGGAGGTGGTGGGCAGACCTATTAAGCCTTTTCCTGGCGGTTCAAGGCTGGCGGTATGGGGAGTCGCGGGGCCCCTGGCAGGGCCCGTGCATAGCAGACAGTGAAAAGCGCGACGGGTGCAACTGCAACCGCACAGCCGCAACACCGCTGGCTCCATTTGGAGCCGGCTCCTGTGTTGCGGCCGAGATCCCCACTGGGCCGGTGGGCAGAAACCAGGCTTCCGCATGCCGGCCCAGCGGGGATCTCAAAATGACCGCAGCGGGAGTGCAACAGTAAAAGAACCTACTCTAAATGACATGGTTGAAGGTTGGTTGTGGACAGAGGGTTTGCTGTGGCCATAGTACATGCCCCCAATTCAGGTCAGAACTGTTTTCTGCCCACATTTAGGCAACATTTGTCCACCTCAAGTTACCTTTTGCTGACAGGATACTTATCTATAGATCTATGGACATGTGTTCTCGTTGAAGGTTATCTCTAAACAACTGAGATGTTCCCTGGGGACCTAGGTCTAAAATATGTCTCAAGAGAAAGGAGTCCCACTTTTAAAGGCTACTCATTCTTCCTTTACTCCCAAAGGTTACTCTTGAGAGTAGATTATGCTCTGATAAGTAATGCACTGATCTCTGAAGGCTTATCACAGTATCTGACTACACAGCAGTGTTTGTCCCCCTTAGCTTTTCATAAAGCAATGAAAGGGACATTTCAACCACCACGCTCTAGGACATGAACTTCAGGAAGTTAGAAGCGTAGATTCTGAAATACTTCGATATCAGTGAACTTTAATTTGACTACACTAAAATTTGAGCTCAGGCAACAGGAAACAGAGAATAAGGTGAGGGACGCTTGGAGGACACTAAGAAAATTCTCAGGCATTCATGGACATCAACAAGTCATAGAGCTTATGAGCAGGAATTTCTTTCTTTAACAGGTGGTCTACTGTTGAGTGAGGAGGAGAACACAGAGTAGTCTTGTGGAGCCTAAGACATGGTACATAGATTTACCCTACTTCACAATGAGCATGGATTACAACTTCAGCTCCCTTCACATCAACAAAAGGAAGAATGATAGGAATAGCCTAACTGACTAAGATGGCGGCCGCCTAATTCATGAGCTCTGGGTCAGGCAGCCAAAAATCCTGTTCTTGACCAGATGAGTGGGGGCCCCACTGCCTGGAAGGGTGGTTGGGAGCTCTCCTGTGCATGGGCCTGCTGGGCGGTGTAGCCTGGTGACGTGGAGCCTGCCTGTACGACCAATGCGGTCTAAGCCTAGACCCACTGGTAGGAGCACTTGGGCCTCATCCATTAAAAGACACCCTAGGGCTGGACCCGCCTGTTGCTTGCCACGCAGGAGGTGGCCGGGGCTGCTGAGGGAGCGGAGAGGTCTCCTGCATCCAGAAAAAGAGATCGGACCCCCCATCCCAAGCGACTGATGGAGAGGAGGTGAGGAGCAGTGGAAGGCAGGCAGGGGTCGTGAGCGGGCCCTCTGGTCACCACATGAGGAGCAGCTTGACCTGATGGAGGGGGCCTGCAGGAACCCTGCTGAAATCGAGCTGGCTGCTGAAGGGGCATGGCGGCCCAGATGGGAGGGGAGCCGTGACGCTAAGCCGCCTCTCTTCCGGTGCAACCAGCGACCGCCTGAGGCTGGGTCTCTCCCTGGATGCACCCGGATTGGGGTACCATTGGCTGGAGCCCAAGCAGGGGCTGGACTATAAGTGAGCTGGGGCCCTGGCACCACATGGGGCCCAGTGGGAGGGCTGTGCCGTGCCCCCCCCGGACTTGTTCTTGGGGAGCCGTGGGCCACACCCCAATGACAACAATGCGAGCTAGAGTGGGCGGCTGTAGCTGACCTGTGTGGGCAGAGGGCCTCGGGCCCTCCGGTGGTGGCATATTTTTTTGCACCTGTGCTGTCGACATTCAGTGCTATGCAGAATACGGCTGGATGAGCCACCGCGTTGTGTGCTGCCACTGATGTGACTGGTGGAATGGCTTACCTCTCAGTGGGCCCCAAGTGGAGGGCCGTAGGGGTACCTTGGTTCTACATGTCCTGAGATGGCTGCACCCGCCGTTTCGCCCCCTGATTTCATATTCACCTGGATGCCCTTTTTGCTGAGTCGGGTGCCACGAGTGACACACGGGTCTGGTGTGATCTGAAGCCCATGCCGGGGGCCTCCTCTGCCGTCCTGGAACCTGCACTTGTGCACAACAGTGCCAGTTCTCCACCCAAAAGCTGGCACATGTTGACCATGGGAAAGCCCCGACCTAAAACACAGGGATTGCACTTGGCTGCCTCATGTTCGGATGGCCCACAGACAGACGGAGAAGCGGGTGAGGGCTCTGCAAGATACCCTGAATAGGATTCTAGGGGCAATTCAAGATACTAAATTGACCCTGAGCCAAGAGATAAGCAAGGTATCTGCCGAATTAAGCCACCTACTTACCGATCATCACAAGCTGTCTGACAGGGTGAAGGGTGCAGAGGCGGCGCTGGAGGACCTACAGCCTGCTCACCAAGCAATGAAGTACCAAATTGTCCAACTGACCGAGTGGATCCTGTAGGAGGCTGGCCTGGCTTGTAGTGGGTACCAAGGAGTACTTACACTCTGTACCAGGTCCAGTTATCCCTTATTAGTGTAGAAGTGGTGTTTCTAGCAGCTTAGGCTGATAGAAGGTAGCTATAGCAGAGCAGCTTAGGATGAACTAGGAGACATGCAAAGCTCCTACTATACCACTGGTGTCATATGCACAATATCATAAGAAAACACAATACACAGATATACTAAAAATAAAGGTACTTTATTTTTATGACAATATGCCAAAAGTATCTCAGTGAGTACCCTCAGTATGGGGATGCCAAATATACACAAGATATATGTACACAATACCAAAAATATGCAGTAATAGCAAAAGGAAGTAATGCAAGCAGTGTAAAGTTACAGTAGATTGCAATAGGAGCACATAGGTATAGGGGCAACACAAACCATATACTCCAAAAGTGGAATGCGAATCACGAATGGACCCCAAACCTATGTGAGCTTGTAGAGGGTCGCTGGGACTGTAAGAAAACAGTGAGGGTTAGAAAAATAGCCCACCCCAAGACCCGGAAAAGTAGGTGTAAAGGGCACCTATATTCCCCAGAGAGCACAGAAGTCATGATAGGGGAATTCTGTAAGGAAGACCAACACCAGCAATGCAACCAAAGTGGATTTCCGGGCGAGAGTACCTGTGGAACAAGGGGACCAAGTACAAGAGTCGCGACAAAGTCGAGATTGGGCAAATGCCCAGGAAATGCCAGCTGAGGGTGCAGAGGAGCTGCCACCAGATGGTAGAAGCTATGGATTCAGCAAGAACGAAGAGGGCTAGAAACTTCCCCTTTGGAGGATGGATGTCCCATGTCGTGTAGAAGCTTGCAGAGGTGTTCCCACGCAGAAAGACTGCAAACAAGCCTTGCTAGCTGCAAGGGTTGTGGTTAGGGTTTTTGGATGCTGCTGTGGCCCAGGAGGGACCAGGTTGTCGCCACTTGGATGAGGAGACAGAGGGGGTGCCCAGCAAGTCAGGGAGCCCTCACAAAAGCAGGCAGCACCTGCAGAAGTACCGGGACAGGCACTTAGAAGAGTAGTGAACCGGAGCTCACCCGAAGACACAAAAGGGAGTCCCACGATGCCGGAGGACAACTCAGGAGGTTGTGCACTGCAGGTTAGAGTGTCGGGGACCCAGGCTTGGCTGTGCATGAAGGAAATCCTGGAAGAGTGCACAGGAGCCGGAGCAGCTGCAAATCACGCAGTACCCAGCAATGCAGTCTAGCGTGGGGAGGCAAGGACTTACCTCCACCAAACTTGGACTGAAGAGTCACTGGACTGTGGGAGTCACTTGGACAGAGTTGCTGAGTTCCAGGGACCACGCTCGTCGTGCTGAGAGGGGCCCCAGAGGACCGGTGATGCAGTCTTTTGTTGCCTGTGGTTGCAGGGGGAAGATTCCGTCGACCCACGGGAGATTTCTTCAGAGCTCCTAGTGCAGAGAGGAGGCAGGCTACCCCCAGAGCATGCACCACCAGGAAAACAGTCGAGAAGGCGGCAGGATCAGCGATACAAGGTTGCAGTAGTCGTCTTTGCTATTTTGTTGCGGTTTTGCAGGCGTCCTGAGCAGTCAGCGGTCGATCCTTTGGCAGAAGGTGAAGAGAGGGATGCAGAGGAACTCTGATGAGCTCTTGCATTCGTTATCTAAAGAATTCCCCAAAGCAGAGACCCTAAATAGCCAGAAAAGGAGGTTTGGCTACCTAGGAAGGAGGATAGGCTAGCAACACAGGTAAGAGCCTATCAGAAGTAGTCTCTGATGTCACCTGCTGGCACTGGCCACTCAGAGCAGTCCAGTGTGCCAGCAGCACCTCTGTTTCCAAGATGGCAGAGGTCTGGAGCACAATGGAGGAGCTCTGGGCACCTCCCCTGGGAGGTGCAGGTCAGGGGAGTGGTCACTCCCCTTTCCTTTGTCCAGTTTCGCGCCAGAGCAGGGCTGGGGGGTCCCTGAACCAGTGTAGACTGGCTTATGCAGAGATGGGCACCATCTGTGCCCATCAAAGCATTTCCAGAGGCTGGGGGAGGCTACTCCTCCCCAGCCCTGACACCTTTTTCCAAAGGGGGAGGGTGTAACACCCTCTCTCTGAGGAAGTCCTATGTTCTGCCTTCCTGGGCCAGGCCTGGCTGGACCACAGGAGGGCAGAAACCTGTCTGAGGGGTTGGCAGTAGCAGCAGCTGCAGTGAAACCCCGGGAAAGGTAGTTTGGCAGTACCCGGGTCTGTGCTAGAGACTCGGGGGATCATGGAATTGTCACCCCAATGCCAGAATGCCATTGGGGTGACAATTCCATGATCTTAGACATGTTACATGGCCATGTACGGAGTTACCATTGTGACGCTGTACATAGGTAGTGACCTATGTACAGTGCACGCGTGTAATGGTGTCCCCGCACTCACAAAGTCCGGGGAATTTGCCCTGAACGATGTGGGGGCACCTTGGCTAGTGCCAGGGTGCCCACACACTAAGTAACTTAGCACCCAACCTTTACTAGGTAAAGGTTAGACATATAGGTGACTTATAAGTTACTTAAATGCAGTGGTAAATGGCTGTGAAATAACGTGGACTTTATTTCACTCAGGCTGCAGTGGCAGGCCTGTGTAAGAATTGTCAGAGCTCCCTATGGGTGACAAAAGAAATGCTGCAGCCCATAGGGATCTCCTGGAACCCCAATACCCTGGGTACCTCAGTACCATATACTAGGGAATTATAAAGGTGTTCCAGTATGCCAATGTGAATTGGTGAAATTGGTCACTAGCCTGTTAGTGACAATTTAGAAAGCAGAGAGAGCATAACCACTGAGGTTCTGGTGAGCAGAGCCTCAGTGAGACAGTGAGGCATCACACAGGGAACACATACACATAGGCCACAAACTTATGAGCACTGGGGTCCTGGCTAGCAGGGTCCCAGTGACACATAACAAACATACTGAAAACATGGGGTTTTCACTATGAGCACCAGGCCCTGGCTAGCAGGATCCCAGTGAGACAGTGAAAACACCCTGACATATACTCACAAACAGGCCAAAAGTGGGGTTATAAGGCTAGAAAGAGGCTACTTTCTCACAGATCCAAAGACTTGAGCATCAAGCTGAAGATGCAGAGGGTCCCAGCAGATGTAACAATGTGCACATTGTGGGGTTGCCGGAGGGCACGGAGGGACCAGACGCAGTGACCTTCCTGGAATCATGGCTAAAATCGATCATGGATGACCGGCCCCTTGTGTCTTTCTTTGCATTGGAAAGGGCGCACCACGTCCTGGCCCGTCCACCGGGGAGGCTGCCCAGACTGATAGTGGCTAAACTCCTGCACTATAGAGATCATGACCTACTGCTGCAGAGAGCACATGAAGCGTGCTTGTTTGATGTTGGGGGTGAGTGGGCCAACCTGTTCCCGGATCTCACGGCGGCATTCCAGGCCAAACACGCTACCTTCACTGTAGGGAAACAGGTTCTATGCAAAGAAGGAATCAGGTACTCTTTGATGTTTCACTCTAAACTGAAGATCATGCTGGAGGGCCGCACCCAATTTTGCCAAGAACCAGATGAAGCATGGGCATGGCTTGAGACGTATCAGGCAGGTACCAACAAAGCAAAGAGCGAGGAACTCAAGCCACCCCAGTGCCGGGACCAGACAGAAAGCGCTGAGTGATGAAACCACCCAGCAGCAAAAATGCCAGGGAAAGAGGGCTTTCCTGCAGGCGGTGGCCTCTCTGGCAGAAATGGGCCTCTCAGACAAAGAGCTCAGACCCGAGTGGGACCCCCTGGCTTTAGGGGAGTGCACGGTCGATGACTCTGTGGTTAGCATAATGAAGGGACTTGCCCATGTGACACCCCAGATGGGAGATTACATTGCTTGATGGACTGGTGCCCGCCTTCACCTGTGGCTTGTTACTGGACTAAGGATAGTCTCTGTGAGGGGCGGCCCTGATGTTCTTGAAGCTGCCCGCCATTACCTGCTGGTTACCTCAGATGGATGATGACAATGGACATTTACACACTGGTTTATATGGTTTGGGCTGCCAGCGGTTGCTCGGCTGCTCTTGGGGAGGGGAGTTGGGGTATGTTAGTTTTGCCTGTTTTAGCCTGTGGTCATGTTTAGGAGCACATTACATTGCTGGGGTGCCTTGTGGGGTGTCATGAATGGGCCAGGTGCTCTTTTACCTGACGCCTTTATTAGATGGTAATGTGGCCACTCATTTTACTCTTAAATAATGTCCTGGAATATCCAGGGCTCGGGCTCTGTGGCCAAACTTCATAAAATGCTCTCATATGAAATGCATGGGTGTACCCATTGCAATGCTGCAGAAATCACACCTCACTCAGGTGGAAGTGGAACATCTCCGCAGGCGTTGGCAGCTATTCGCAACAACATATTCTGCATTTGCAAGAGGGGCGGCAATCTGGGTAAGTGCGGGGGTGCTCTTTGATGCCTCCTCAGTGGATGTGGACAAGGAAGGCCGCTATGTAGTGATGGAGGGTCGCCTCTACAGTAAACCTGTAATGCTGGGAAGTGCATATGCCCCTAACCAAGAACAGATCCCCTTTTTGCATTCTGTGTCTGCCTGTCTAACAACATTCACTGATGACCCATTCGTTATGAGGGAGACTTTAACAGTGTCTTGGACCCTCTCCTGATCCACTCGACCCCACTGTTGCGGGGCGTTGACATTTAGGGTGGCGACTGGCATGACAAAATGGATAACTCAGTGGGGCATGGTGATCATATGGCACCTTAAAAACCCCCTTGAAAGATACTTTTCGTACTACTCCCACCTCTACCACTTGTACACCAGAATAGACCCCATCCTATGCTCTGCCTCCCTCAGTGGTATGGTCACGCAGGCAGAATACCCTGGTCGGACCATATCTGACCATTGTCATCTGCTAATCTCCTTAGAAATGACAGAGACTCACCCGCTTGTCCCGACTTGGCGATTGCACTCTAATGCACTAGGGGAAAATGTCTATTGGGAGGCATTGACTGCTAGGCTGACTGAATATTTGTCGCTAAACCTTGGGCACTGCTTGGAACAAACAATGGGCATTATGCAAGACCTCGAACGAGACATAACATGCTTAGAGGCCAGCCTTCACCAATATGACAATAAACTCAACAGCACCTAAGGGGCACAGACGAGACTATTGGAGACCCAGGAACTATATAATACTGTGCTAGAGCCCCTTCGTTCTCACGACTATCAGAAGTATATTGGCAGAGTGCATGAGGAGGAGGGGAGGGTGGGGAGGCTGCTAGCCTGGTTGGTTTGCCCAGTGGCAGGGGGGATACACCGATTACCAGATTGACCACCACGGAGGGTACTATACTTTATTCACCTACTCAAACCTACTCAAATAAACACTGATTTTATGACTTACTATATGTCTCTATATGGCCCCTTGCAGGTGGACATGTCTGATATGATGGAGAGCTTCCTGGCTGCCCTCCCTCAGGTGTTCTTTCTGGGACGATATAGAGATGTACTAGGAGCACGGCTGATAGTGGAAGAGGTTAAGGCTGCCATGAAAACCACAGCGACAGGTAAGTCCCCGGGCACTGACAGCTTGCCGCCAGAGTTTTATAAACTGTTCATTGGAGCCTTGGCACAGCGGCTAGTAGAGATGTATATCGAGACCATTGTGCCGGCCTCAACCCGAAAAGTCATTGATGGTCCTGTTGCCTAAATCCACGCAGGCTGACATTAAGGTCCCAGACTTCAGCCCACTGTCCATGCTGAATACAGCCTTTAAGATACTCAGCAAGACCCTTGCTACCAGATTGTTGCCCCACATGTGCACTCTGATACTCAGTGACCAAAACTGGTTTATATCTACCTGGCGCACCTCTCATAACCTCTGTAGGATCTACTCTCTGGTTTATGAAGACCCCTACCCCCCGAACCCAACAGCAATGATTGTGTTGGTGGATCTTGAGAAGGCTTTCGACACCGTGAGCTGGAAACTTCTGGGAGCCATCATGTTGCGGATGGGACTGGAGAACACTTGGGGCGACTGCAAGGGTTTAAATGGAACAGTGATTTCAAGTAGTTATGGAAAGCACAGAGGCACCCAACAGGGGTATCCCTTGTTGCAGCTGCTATTTGCCATAGCCATTGAACCCTTGGCGGCACGGCTCAGATTGGTGGGGCAAGACTGGGGAATACACCGGAATGGGATGTCGCATATAGTCTCATCATAAGCATATGATCTCCTCATATATTTCAGGGAAGGGGCGACGATGCTGCCACGGGTGTTTGACCTACTGGACGACTTTGGTGCCTGCTCAGGACTCTGCCTTATTCGCAGGAAGACATGCGCTTTCCTGATGGTCCGCAGCACACCCCGCCTGGACTCATGCCCAGAGGATGTTACTTGGGCACCCCACTCATTTTGCTACCTTGGTATTCAGATCTACCATGACCTTCATGATCTACGGGAGGGCAATTTGGGGAAGGCGCTTCAAGCACTATGGTCTGCTGTCACTTTTTGGGGTTCCCTCTGCTTACTCACTATGGCACGCATAGCCTTCACCAAGATTGTGATGCTCCCCAAGCTACTCTATTATTTTGTTAACCTGCCCATTTCGCTCCCACCCTTCTGGTTTTGGTCGGATGTATTGCTTATTGAGCTCTTGTGGGACGGTGGATAGCAGCGGGTGGCCTTGGACACTGTCTGCTTGCCTCCTGAGGCAGGAGGGCTTGGAGTACCTGACTTTGAGCTCTACTTTTTGGCAGCCCAGCTCCAATGACCTACACGTTGGCTCTGTAGGATGGAGCTTTCGGAGATGCCTCCCAGTGAAAGTGACCCGAATTGGAGCAGACTCTCAGCTAAAATACTGAAACCTAGCCTTTAGTGCCCCAAACCAGGTGTGTTGCTGTCATCAGCCCTCGCCAACTGGTGGAGGACACTAAGGAAGACAAAGACCAAGATCCCTTATGCACCGCTACCCCTCCGGTGGGAATTCCCCATGGTGATCCATACTTCTGCTTCACAGTGAGACAGCTATGTCACTGGATGACTGCAGGAATACAAACATTAGGCGAGATGCACCGCCAGGGAATGTTGATCCCGTTTGGCGACCTGGCAGAGCAGACTGGCCTACCTCAAGGGCAATTCTTGACATATGAATAGATGGTGAGAGCTAGTCGGGATCTCTGGGGCGAGGCAGCAGGGGAACCTACTACGTATATGGCCCTTCAGACCATGTTGTCTATCGGAGGGGGCTCTCTCCTTGTCTCCTGGCTCTAGAGAGCATTGCTTTAAATGGTGCATAGACTGATAGGTGCCCTTCAGACCAAGTGGGAGACTGACCTGAATAGAACCCTTACTGACACAGAATGTGGCAAGGTTTTAGCTTACGCTCCCACTGAAATATTTTCAATATAATTATACCCACAGAACTTATATTACTGCATGTCTGCTGAGGCTTATATATGGCGGTGAAGCTGTGAGCTGTCCCCACTTCCTTCTGCAGGATGCAGACTTTAGTCATATTACCTGGTGATCTCCGAGACTTCAGGATGTTTTGAGTGGGGTCATACACAAAATTAATTGGGTGCTACATAGAAGACTTGAGAATTCCATAGCGACCTGTTTGCTGGGGTTGTACACTAGACCACGCCCCCACAAAGTTGGTAATAAATTTGTGGAGCTGGCTTTAGTCTTGTCTAAACGCAGAGTGTCATTGGTCTGGAAACAAAACAGGGGACCCAACCTAGCCACATAGATTATAGGTGTGACACGATGAACCAGCGTGCAGGAGATGGCCCTGCGGAGGGAGGAGAGTAAAGGGGTCAGACGTAAGCCGATAGCCCCTACGTGGACTGAAGTGATTAATAACTGGGAAACATTAAGCTCAGGGGAGAAGTCACACTCTTCATCCTCAAATGACAGTTTTGTTCAACTAATTTCCAAGCACAAGTATGATTACACCTTCTTTGTGCATTGCTATTATATTGGTCATTCTGAAAATGTGTACAGACAGGCATTTTCGTTCCTTCTTTAGGCGGACTGCATACATGACTACAGTGGCAAAACGGTTTACAAAAATGTTAGCCACAAGGACAGAAATGCTGATACGATCGGGCCAATCTAGTTCTATAATGTAGAGTCAGACACACAATAGTGTTCAAAGTGTGGTGAATCTGGTAGAAATGTGAGAAGAACAAATGACAGCCCATTCTGGGTGTCCTTGAATGCTGAGAAGACCTTTAACAGAGTGGACTGAGTCTTCTAAACACTGGTGCTCCAGTCTGTGGGATTTGGCCCTACATTTAAGTAAGGGCCCTTCCTGTCTATGTCACTCCTGTCACCTGGACTAATCGTACTGGCTAGGCTTCTAACTCTCTTAAGGTTTAAAAGAATACAAAGCAGAGCTGTCCACTCTGTTTGGATATACGTGTAGAATCAGGAATGCTTGCTAAAATAGCTTTTGAAGGGGGAGACAATAGTCTGGCATTTTTACAACAGCTGAAGATCTAGCATTCTTCTAAATAAACACGGACTAGTTAAAGATCTTGACTTTCACTTTGACTCATAGACAATGTCCCCGGAATCACAGACCATCCCTTTCTACTTACTCTGTGATTAAAGTGAAATTTTTCAGTCACTGAGCTTTGCAGGGCAAACTGCTCACCTTTGCTTATTCTGTTTAAAAAAATCTGTAGAAGCGGGCACTGTTGTTCGGGATCTGGTTATGAAAGATTACTGAAGAAAGGATGTCGTGCCTTGGTCCCTGTATTTGTTTCAGGCTCTGCATAATAGATTTCATTCAGAAATTCTTAGTGAGTTAGAAGTGATGGGACTGGCACGCTGGAATTTTGCTTTTCTCTCTAGATCAGAGAGAGACCCCTGAACTCCTACATTAGCACCCTGATGAGGACTACTATGATGGTGTGGGAAAAACATTGATTAGAAGTGACCTGAAATAGTTCCCTTCACCCTATATTCTGATACATTTTACAGTGGACATTAGCTGCCCTACTCCCCTTGATCTTTTAACAAGTGGCGGAAGGGTGGCTTGAAGCGAATTTCAGATAGTTGTGAAGAAAATGGTTGACTATTTTAGCCAGGTAAATAAGACATCCTACTGGATGAAGGGAAAGGGTTACACTACATCTAGATTTTAACCTGGGCGAGGATTCTATTGATGAGGATGGAGGAAGTTTTTACAGTTTGAATGTTTTTGACCTGAGCCTGTTTTCTGTAGCTGTTATATGTAATATTTATACTATACTTAGTTAGTCTGTGTGCCACAATAGTTCCATGGCTGAAGATGTAACACTTATTTGAGGAGGCAGGTAACTGAATCCGAATACGGACTTCTGTGGGTGGAGATGCATTCAAAAGAGGTGCACTTCAAAATTTTATATGACTTTTACTATACTCCAACCAAGCTACACCACATATTTCAGTCCTTAGTTCCCAATTGTTCATAGAGGGTCGTTTACTTGTGGGAATGGGGCCTATTCACAAAAGTAAATTTACACATGTAGATTTACTCACATGTACATTTTTTCTTGTACCTAGGAATAGCGTTACTAATTTTCGCTATTCACCATATATAGGGCGAATATACTCCTTAGTGTAGACTTACAGGTCTCTATTCCCTCAGTTTATTGAGTGGCATCTGACAGGACATAATTTATGAGTGTAAATGTACTGCTAGTAACTTTACAATTTGTTTTTACATTCCACTTACTTGGCAGAGACCTCCGTAACTGGACCAGATGTCCCTCCATGTAAGAGAGCAAGAGCTTTGCATGTGGAAGAGAGATCTCCACATGGAAGGGAGTAAAAGAATTACACACACCTGAAACAACAATACCGACAACAGTACCTCCCAACAATCTAAATGCTACCTAAACCAGTCATCACCACATTTTTACGATCCACAACCCAATTTTTAGAACTACAAACTTTCACCACCCGCCTACCTTTAATGGACATGAGGCGGGGCGATTTTTTAATGTAATGAAAGCATCATGTGGTAGCTCATTATCATTTACAGAGAGCATATTTTCCATTGAAATGGACACTAAATTTGTACAGAAATACAGCTTCACTGATAAAACTATATAGCACACAAATGATAATGTCTGGAAATGGATTTTTTGTAAATATTTATTGTTTGTGCATCACCGAATAAAGTATCTTGATTTTTTTTTTATCCTACTAAAAGCTCTGTTTGAAGCACACTTCAGAATTACAAAAAAAGGTGCAAAATCTTTGCTTTCTGAACTGCTGAATCCAAACAGTTGGATTACAGGTATTTACATTTTTTTGTGTGCCGTAAAAAGATGAAATAATATTGTACAGCCTTTCCCTTCGCACTCCCTGTACTCAAGCAAGATTGTCACATAATTCACTTTACAGACTCCTCTTACTTTGCAGTGAAAGAAAAGTAAACACCAATCCCCATGTTAAAAGAAGAAGCAGCACTTTGTCAGAAGACATAGCCTGACATTTGACTTATGTCTTTAAAAAACCTCTGGCAAATGTGACAAGATAAACATAGAATTTAAGGGCATCTTCATTTATTGCTCACACTTTCCCGACCCACCAAAAATGGGCTTGTGATCACCCAGTTTGCGAACGCTGACTACACCATAGGTTGTGCCTTTTCCTCTTCATCCTATGGAGGGAGGTGACAATTTGGTGGGCGAGGCACTCACTGTGGGGATATTAAAAAAGAAGTGGCAGGATGAAAGGAAGATTGTGAAGGAGAAGTTCTGCAGGATTCAGCTGGCACAAGCTTTTCTTGGAGGGGCACCAGGATCCCATTTCTGTTGCATCCCCCTCAAGCAGTACACACTTTCCACAAAGCACCCCATATGCTATATAGGCTATCTTTTATGGACAACATTAATAAAGTGCCAGTTAAGATTGTAAAGCTCTCTCTCTCTCACTAAAAACAAACCCACAATCACTCACCCATATCTGTCCTTCCATCATACCTACATTGTTATGCACACATCACATACATTTCCCTGAAAGCACTCTGTAACACATATGGTATGAATACCTAGACATTGTGATTACATTTCTTTATTTGTACTCTTTTCAAGCAACTCTTCCGAATAGATTGGTTACTTCAGCTGGGGCAGGAGCAATTACAAGCACAGGGGGGCAATACCGTTCTCCCCCTTTCAAGAGATATGGCTCAACAGACCTTTCAGGTAGGATTTGACACTGTAGTGTCCACAGAAGGCCCTTAGCCTCCACCCAGCATATTATCTTGCTCACCGACGAGTCATTACTGCACATTTAGTTCAACCAATGTGCTCCTGTGAGGAATTTCACTCTTTCACAAGGACTGAGCACAGACTGGAAGTTGCTGGGGAGTTAATTCACATTAACAGCTTGTAACTTCAGGAAGGAAAAAAGTAATTTTTTCAAGAGTTAATTTTACTAAACGTTTATTAAAAAATCTACCTTACTATTGTCTTGGATTTTTGATAACTATTAAAAATAGCTGTATAATTATTTTTCGTGCTGGTCCCATTTCCAAAGATATAGCATTCTAATATGTGCTCTGATTTTCTACATAGGACAGCTAGACTTGTCACAGGGTAAATAGATTTCTCTTATTCATCTTTCACAGAGAATGCCCCTGGTGAGGAACAGCTACCTCAGTTTATCGTTCTCCCTCCACCCCCCAACTGCCCAAATGGCGCCCCTCTCCATGATGGTCAACCTGCTCGCTAAGTATTGTGGGGATGGAGGTGGTTGGCTTGGTCTAATCCTGCTCCATATGAGGATCATTTTGTCCAACAACAGTCACTGTGTTAGCTAGCTTCTAATGGATAATGTATGACTTCAATTTAATAACTTCATGTCACATAAGGATTCCGTCTGCTTATAAAAGCTTTTTTGTAATCCTTATTTTTATTTCAGTCGTGATGAAGTGATAGGATTCGCGAAAGATTTTTCAGCTGGCATTATTTCTGTTTTATGCTTGGGGTTTTACTTGCCCATGTTCCTCAACTGATGTTACTGTTTTGGGTGGACATTTGAGATAGAGAAGAATGCTAAACATGAGGTGCTGCAGGAGGCTGGAGGAGTCAATGCGCTTGTCCTTCAGTTATCACAGGCTAATCTTCCTCAAGGCCAAGAGGGGAGCCATTATCTGCCTCCTCCTGCCTGACTGCCGGTGTATACATCTTCCACCCCCATTTTTGTCTCTGCAGCCTACAGCCAGAGTCTTTTGGCAAGAAATCATGATTGTGTTGAGGCAGGCGTATTCTCCCTGCTAGAGTCTGCTTCCTCCTCTTTTCTGGTGGTTGATGGTTCTCATGCCCCCTTTCTTGCTTTCATGATTGTTGGCCTGTCGAAAATGAGGAGGTAAAAAACTGAAGAAAATGTGTGTTTTTAATAGATATTGTAAGAAACTGGATTATTAGTTGAGAGAAAATGAGACCAAAGCAACAAAAATTTAATAAGGGGAACCGGATGGATACATTTCTGAAATTTGGTAAAAATAATGCCAAAAGGCAGGAAGCACCAATGACAGTCTATGGAAGGCGTAGACAGGACCTACGTGTGATATCAGACTGACCATGGTGGAGCATGGAACAGATACACCAAGTGGGTTTGTCATGGTCAACAATTTTACTTCCAGACTTGGGACCTGATTTAGATTTTGGCAGATGAGTTACTCTGTCACAATGGTGATGGATATCCCAGCCGCTGAAATATAAATCCCATGGGAAAAAATGGGATTTATGTTTCAGCGGACGGGATATCTGTCACCGTTGTGACGGAGTAACCTATCCACTGAAATCTAAATGAGGCCCTAAGTCTTTTTTATAGAGCTAAAAATGTTCAGTGGGGTAAACACCTTTGCTGCGAGGGCCACCTAATGTCTCTGAAAGTCTTGGAAGTCCAAACACTTTCTAAGTCACAACTTTCCAGGGTTTCTAGAGCAGCTCTTAGGGATCATCTCCAAGGTTCCCAGGACTTCTGAGACAACACTTGGGGGCAGCACTGACGCCAGCAGAAACCACTAGCAAGGGCCAGTCCAGGCCCATTTGGTTCCGGCCTACTGGCCACTTTAGATAAAAGGTCTCTTGCAGCATGTGCACCTGTAGCCAGAGAAGAGGTCAGTCAACTGACCTTTGAGGTTCACTTCTTTGTCCTGGGTACAAGAGGGAGCAGGTCCAGTCCTTCATGGCTTGTCTTATGTCACAGACAGCACGTCCAGTCCTCTTCTGATTGCCCATAAGTCCAGAAAGTGTTCTGAGCCAATTACCCTGGTGTAGGAAGTTGGCTTTGTGTGTACTATCTCAAAGTGAGAGACAGTGTGCACAGAGTCCAATGGTTCCCCTTAGAGGTTGATAGAGGCTAAATTAGATAATACTAATGCTCTATTTTGTGGTAGTTTGGTTGAGCAGTAGGCTTATCAGAGGGTAGTGTTAAGCATTTGTTGTACACACACAGGCAATATATGAGGAACACACACTCAAAGACTTAACTCCAGGCCAATAGTTTTTATATAGAAAAATATAATTTCTTAATTTATTTTAGAACCACAAGATTCAAGATTTGAGGTAAGTATATAAATTCAACGTACTTCACACTGGTAAGTATAGAACTTTGATTTAAAACAGTAGTACACACAGTTTAAGTTAAAATGGCAATAAGCTATTTTAAAAAGTGGATGCAGTGCAAAAATCCTGGGGGAGGTAAGTTTGGTTAAGTTTCTCAGGTAAGTAAAGTACTTACACAGTAAGTCTCCTGGGCATAGGCAGCCCACAGTTGGCGGTTCAAGGCAACCTGAAAGCCACCGCACCAGCAGCACAGGGTCGGTCAGGTGCAGAGGTCAAAGGGGGACCAAAAACACATAGGCGACTATGGAGAACAGGGGTGCTCCGGTTTCAGTCTGCTAGCAGGTAAGTACCAGCGTCCTCGGGCAGCAGACCCGGGGGGTTTGTAGAGCACTGGGGGGAACACACACAAGCCCACAAACCACACCTTCAGCGGCACAGTGGTGGCCGGGTGCAGTAGGCAAAGTAGGCATTGGGTTTGCTATTAAAAGCAATGGAGGGGCCCGGGGGTCACTTAGGCGATGCAGGCAGGGCACAGGGTGTCTTTTTGGGCCAGCCACCGACTGGGCAAGGATGAGAGCTGCCTGCTGGTCACTCCTGCACTGGAAGGTTGTTCCTCTCGGTCCTGGGGGGTGGGGGTGCAGTGCTTGGTCCAGGTGTCGGGTTCCTTGTTACCAGGCAGGCGCGGTCAGGGGGAGCCTCTGGATCGTCTCTGCAGGCGTCGCTGTGGGGTGCACGGGGGTCGACTCAGGGTACTCACGTCATCGTAGTCACCTGGGAGTCCTCTCTGCGGTGTTGGTTCTCCTGAACTCGAGCCAGGGGCATCGGGTGCAGAGTGAGAAGTCTCAAGCTTCCGGCAGGAAGAGAGAGTTCTTTAAAAGTTGCTTTAAAGTTGCAAAGTTGTTGCAGTTTTTGAACAGTGCCGCTGTTCTCTGTAGTTTCTTGGTCTTTCAGGTTCAGGGCAGTCCTCTGAGTCCTCAGAGGTCGCTGGTCCCTGTCTGATGGTCGCTGTGCAGGTTAGCAGTCCTTCTTCTTGTTGTAGGTTGCAGGAATATGATTTCCTGGGTTCAGGGTCACCCCTAAATACTAAATGTAGGGGTGTGTTTAGGTCTGGGGGTCAGTAGCCAATGGCTACTGTCCTTGAGGGTTGCTACACCCTCTTTGTGCCTCCTCCCTGAGGGGAGGGGGGCACATCCCTATTCCTATTGGGGAATCCTCCAATCTCAAGATGGAGGATTTCTAAAGACAGGGGTCACCTCAGCTCAGGGCACCTTAGGGGCTGTCCTGACTGGTGGGTGACTCCTCCTTGTTTTCCTCATTATCTCTTCCAGCCTTGCCGCCAAAAGTGGGGGCAGTGGCCGGAGGGGTGGGGATCTCCACTAGCCGGGATGCCCTGGTGTGCTGTAACAAAAGGCATAAGCCTTTGAGGCTCACCGCCAGGTGTTACAGTTCCTGCAGGGGGAGGTGAGAAGCACTTCCACCCAGTACAGGCTTTGATCCTGGCCACAGAGTGACAAAGGCACTCACCCCATGTGGCCAGAAACTCGTCTGGTTGTGGCAGGCTGGCAGAAACTGGTCAGCCTAGCACTAGGAATCGGACTGGTATTCAGGGGGCACCTCTAAGATGCCCTCTGGGTGTATTTTACAATAAATACCACACTGGCATCAGTGTGCATTTATTGTGCTGAGAAGTTTGATACCAAACTAACAGACTCCCAACCATATACTCTTTATGGCTACCCTGCACTTACAATGTCTAAGGGTTTGCTTATACACTGTAGGGGCATAGTGCTAAGTACTTAAGCCCTCACCTGTGGTATAGTGCACCCTGCCTTAGGGCTGTAAGGCCTACTAGAGGGGTGACTTACCTATGCGACAGGCAGTCAGAGGTGGGCATGGCACCCTGAGGGACTTATTCATTTTCTCCCCACCAGCACACACAAGCTATGAGGCAGTGTGCATGTGCTGAGCAAGGGGTCCCCAGGGTGGCATAAGACATGCTGCAGGCCTAAGAGACCTTTCCTGGCCACAGGGCCCTTGGTACCAGGGGTACCATTTACCAGGGGCTTATCTGTGTGTCAAGGCTGTGGCAATTTTGGGAACAAAGGTACAGTTTAGAGAAAGAACACTGGTGCTTGGGCCTGGATAGCAGGGTCCCAGCACACTTTCAATCATAACTGGCATCAACAAAAGACAAAAAGTCAGAGGGTAACCATGCCAAGGAAGGCATTTCCATACACCTGGAATGTAACTTTTATGTTGGTACCAGTGAGTAGGTGGGGTTTTCTCCTGGCCCCTCTCTAACCAATCTGATAAAAGTCCCCAGCAACAAATCTACTCACGTTTGCAGCAGTTTCTGTTTGCCCTACTGCAAACAATTCCACAGTGCACATTAATGTAAGATGGAGGAACCCTTCCTCCCTTGTGCAGAGCCTACGTGCCCTTTCAAAGGTGTGGCTAGGGAAAACAGAAGTCCCCTCCTCAGTGGTCATTCAAAAACAGTGCTCAGGTAGCTACCTGCAGACTGGGTTAGATGCCAGCCTAACTGGGAAGGCAAAGGGTTGCCTTCTCCTGGTCTCCTGGTCTCCTGGTCTCACCTTACATTTACTTGTGAAAGGGCAAGTCCCTTTAGAAGTTAATGAAGCTCCTGGCTTCATCCTCACTGGTCTTACTGCAGGGGGGCAAAAACACATACCTAGGCCATGGTTCCTGCTCTAGAAGCAGTTCACACACTTAATTAAGGCCAGCACAGGATGGAAGCTACTGGAGAGCTAATGTTAATTAGCTACCAGGAGGTTCAGTCAGGTAAATATAACTTTCCAAAAGTTATTTTACCTAAGCAGTTATGACAAATGTAACCTCACTGATGTTTTGGATTTTTAATGAATGTGACAAGTAGTCTTTGAATTACTATTGTAGCTGTTTCCTGTAAAAAGTTACAGTTTATAATCTGTATTTTGACATTTTCAAGGTTTCAGTTTGCCAGTGAAAATAACTGTTGAGTCCAATCCACTGGCTGATCATGCCATTTTTTATTTCACACATGTTCCGATTTTTAATATCAGACTCCTATATTTTGGGAGATAAAGTGGGCTTAGGGGTAGCTTATCAACAATTAAAAGTAGTGTTTCCCATTTGTGAAAAGGGGTTATTTGGACTGGTGTGGCAGCAGGTCTTCAGGTTGCTGCAGCTAGGCTACATATGGTAGGCCTAAATCCATGCTTTCAAAACCCACTCTGTGATTGGCACAATAGGTGCTGCAGTCCACAGGTGGAATTTAACATCCAGGTCCTGGATATATTCCATATACCTTATAAAAGGGACAAATATGGACGGTAAATAAGTCAATTAGGGAGTAAGCCACTTTGACAATGTTTAAAGGGGGAACACAGACACTTTACTCCTGATTAACAAGGATAACAGTGCACAGGGTTTTAAGTCCACTAACAAAACAGGGTTAAGAAAAAGTGGACAAATCTGGAGTAACCATGCAGGATAGGTGAATTCCCCACAGGTATTGTATCCCTAAGAACAAGAATACAAGAAATAACATTGTATATTAATTCACAAATTTTTACCATGCCAATATATAGTGACGTTTTTTAAATGTGACTTTGTAGAAATGTTTATTTAAACACTGTTTTCTCTTATTGTGTAGTCAAGGGAGGAGAAAGGATTGTACAAGGAGGGATGGTTTATTTGCATAATTCTGCCTTCAACATGTTTTACTATTTTGGCAATATCTGTAATACATAGCCTTTCCTTGAAATATGAGTATTCTTAAAAGGAGAATAAGTTGTTGAAATGATTGTTATTATTTTTTTTTTATAATAACATTTTAATAATTGTGTGATTTGTGTGTCTTTTAAACTCAAAATAGAAACTGCCTGCCTTACCTAAACAAACTTGGATAAGGGGGAAATGTTACATGTCCCACGTGTAACAGTTCTGTTTAAAATGTTACGTTGTTCCAAAATATAAAATTTGAAAAACGTTTCCATTATGTCATGATTAGATGAATGGAAATCAAACAAAAATACTACACTGCAAGTATATTGCTAGTTGTAAACTGTCACTACGTTCGTAACCCAAAACAACACAGATTAAATACAACATGGAATGTTAGAAAAAACTCAGACTGTACACATTGACTGGACACCACTATCAAAACACATGTTATAATTCTTATAATAATCATACTACTCTTCAAACTGAGCATGGGGCTGGACAGGCCACGCTTAAGATCCTTTTGTAGGGTGGTGGCCTGCGGAGGTAACAATGTTATGGCTGAGAAGACACACCCAGAATTCTGGCTCACTGACAAATGTCCTTCCAGGGTTGCAGCATTCTTCCCCCCTGCTAGGTGTGGACAAGCACTGCACTCAGCGTGTGCCACTGTCCCTCCAAAGTTAGGCCCTGCTGCATTGTTCAGCAGGATATCCGGACTCCTTAAAGCTGAGGATATCTTTGGAGGACTCCCTCACAGATTGTCAGTAGTTCTCAGTGCTTTAAATGGAAAAATAGAAGTGCAGGTACTCTGTACCAGAGTACCTGCTTGTTTCTGAGAAGTGCCGGTACTCTCCAATTAAAAGTATTACGTTTTTCTTGAGATATGCCGGTACTCACCCTCTCAAAATAAAAAAGTGCCGGTACTCAGTACCGGAGAGTACCGGCCCATTTAAAGCACTGGTAGTTCTTCATAAGTAAGGGTGGGTCCTCTCATCTTGTCTCTCAGTCAAGTTGAGGGTTTGGATGTAGAAAGGAATAACAGGATGGAAAGATATTATTGTGGTGAAAGGCTGGCTCAGAATGAGTACAAAAATTGTTGAATTTCTGTACCTGCATGCAATTTCCCTTTTCGTGTGGGGGGCAGACTACTCCGACGTGACTCCACAGCCTCTGCCCCACATGTAGAACTCTACACATATGGGTGGAAACCCTCCACAGGTGCATAGAGAGACCTCAGCACGCAGGAAGAAGACCTCTTTGTTTATTAAAAAAAAAAAAAAAAGTATTCAGAATCAAACAATTGTTACAAGGAGCGGTTATGTATGTGACGTATGTGACAAAATGAAGATCTGTAGTGTGTATGTTGCAAGCAATTACTGTACTATGTGAGAGACTGCATTTTAGTGCTATTAGTGAAAAGTGTTTAATGCTTTTTGAATGCCATTTTATTATTAATTTGAGCATAGCATGTTTGTTGATGGCATTATGTGAATCAGACACTGTTATCCCGGGATGTGTATACCATGACCTCTATTCTGTAAAATATCTCAGGCACCTAGATGTGGCCGTTGGTCAGGGGTAAGGTATGTGTGTAAACCTGTCACCTGGTGACAGCATACAGTATGCTATAACAATCTTGCATGCAATTTTTTTCAGGGACTCAAATGTACACATAACCAGTGCTCATATACATTACAAAACATACATAGAGCGACGTTCCAAAAAACAGATATATCAAGAATAGAATATATTCATCAGAGTAAAGTTCCTAATCTATACAATCTTTCAGTGCCGTTGATCCTACATAGAAGAGTCCAAGACTATGCTCAGTTTCCAGAAAACAAATGGAACTAATTTGCAACCTTTTTGAGTTGATAAATGCAGCTTGTAGCCCCACATAGGAGAGTCCATAGTAGTACCCGAGGTGCCAAGAAATAAATAAAGATATTGCAGCTTTTGGGAGTTGATATATGAAGCTAAGCTTGTAGCTAAAAAGTGTTTTGTGCCACTCAGACCTTTCCAGGGCTTCATAAGTATAACACTGTTCATTTTCACTGTATGTATCACATCATGTATAATGTGAGAGTTGTTGAATATTGCATGCTTGCAAGCAGTAATTCCTTTGGTAAATCGTACTGCACAGAGTCTATGGCCCAGATGTAGCAAGATACAATTTTGCGACTCGGAAATTGCCAGTCGCAAAATCATATGCAGAATGGTGTCTCAGACACCTTCTGCGAATCGCAAGGGGGTCGCAAAGACCCACCTTATTAATATTAATGAGGTGGGTCGCAATTTGCGACCCCCTTGCGATTCCCTGCACTCACAGGGATGGTGGCCTGCTGGAGACAGCAGACCTCCATGTCTGTGACTGCTTTTTTAATTAAGCAGTTTTTTTTTTTTTGTATTGCAGCCCGTTTTCCTTAAAGGAAAACGAGTTGCAATAGAAAAGAAAAAATGAAACCATTTGGTTTCGTTTTTTCAGAGTAGGCAGTGGTCCATTGGACCACTGGCTGCTCTGAAAAAATATTTTCGGCGATATTCACAAAGGGGAAGGGGTCCCATCGGGACCCCTTCCCTTTTGCGAATGAGTTAGCACCCACTTGACATGGGTGCTAACTGCGAATTGCTTTGCGACCGTGTTCACGGTCACAAAGCAATTCTGCATCGTGGTGCGAATCGCACATAGGAAGGGAACACCCCTTCCTATTTGCGAGTCGCATTCCCATTTTGTGAGTCGGTACCGACTCGCAAAATTGGAATGTGCATTGCGATGCGCCTTTTTGCATGGAGCAAACTGCGAATTTCGCAGTTTGCGCCATGCAAAACGCTTTCTACATCTGGCCCTTTATGTATTAAATACCCTCAAGAATATGATTTGTATTCAATAACTTTTACAAAATCTAAAGGTCTTCACCTTCTGGAAAATAACATCAATCCAATACCTGTGAAAGCAAGTAACCACGTCTATTGGCAGTAAATGTTGCCCACCAGCAGCTTTCGAGTAACATACATTTTTTGACGTTATCGAATACAGTGAAAATGAAAGGTTTTATACTTACTAAGCTTACTGAAGAAGTCGAAGTGCAAGTGAAACGTGTTGGCTTCAAGCTAGCAAAGAAAGAGAGAACCTGAGAACAGGCAGTAGGGGAATCAAGCTGCTGCTCCCAGTGTCCATGCACGTCAAGGTCACATCAGGTGAGACTCAGTATCTAGTAATGATTTCTTCCTTGGACATGCCAAAGATGTTGACCCTTTGCCTGTACACCCTCAAATAATTGTTCTTCAAAATGAAGGGCAAAGCAACACACACATCACCAACACAGTGAAAACAGAACATGTTTGTGGGTGTTTTATATGTGGTTAGCCTGCATGTGATTGGTTGATGTTGTAATGTATTTCACCTGCAGACGGGTGGTGTAATCCAGAGCAATCACGATTTGCATTTTCTGAGTGTGATGCAAGTGTAGCAAGCCTTGGTTGTAAGTTATTACAATAAATATAAAAGCGTAAACCTAACAAAATAAAAAATCAAAATTGCAAAATAAACATTTCCTCTGTAATTTCAAAATGTATTTTTTTTTTTTACCAATTATTTTTTATGGGAGTGTATGGAAATATGGTTCCTACGAATTCAGTTTTAATGTGTTTTATGTCAACAAGAACTTCACAATATAGAAACTATATACTCCTTCAAATAACAGGCTAAGTTAGTCATGGATGCATTGCAAAATGTGTGGAGTGTTATCTCTTTACAGACTAATGAATGGTCCAAATATATTACACATTCTTTTCACTAATAAAAACCTCTTTTTCCCTACTCCAACATCTGTAATTGAAGGGTAGAAACAAAGCTTTTGCCCACTTGAACATTTTTCAAACATGATGTGGAATGAAACGTAGCAATCGGTAAGGAAATGAAACCACGAATAAGCAAGATATTAGAAGGTGTTTCTGCTACAGTAAAAGGCAGTTTTTCTAAATGCTGTATATTAAACATAGTGTAGATTGTGTATTTTTTCACCACCATAAGTTGCATTTGCAATAAGTTAAAGGGCAAAAATAATTCTGTTGCATTCAAATATTTCCATGGCACACAGTTTAATTTTGAAACCTGCAATGCCCAACTAGATTGCAAGATTGATCTCAATTGACTTTGAGCATATTGAAGCATAGACATGTCATTTTGTATGATATTGAATTCAGATGACACAATATTAGTCAATGAATAAATAGGAGTAGACAATATAGTCATGTCATTATGCCAATGTTTTTTTCACATTATCCTTATCAGTTTGTCACAACTGTTCAGCAGCTTCCTGTTGAGAAATGTTCCAAATTATAAGTGGCATATATGAAACGCTTAGAACGAGGAGATTTGGGACCTAACGAAAAATCTTGTAAATCTATATAATCCAAAAGGAGAGATAAGTGTTCTTTAACTGTGGACAAGGTGGAGTGACCATTGCTAGTATAACTTTTCTACGCTTTAGGTAGTGACTACAGCCAAGTGTTGTGACTGAACATACCAACGGTCTGGTGTGCTTGCTTCAAAACCTGTGGAAGATTTAAAAAAAGGTGAATTGCAGACATTAGTGTCAACAGGCCACATTAACCACACAAACAAAGTGAATTGTTGTATATATATCATTGTGTACCATTTCATTAGCCTGTTTTTCTGTGAATTTAATGTACTGTTGTCAATTGTCAAACCGTGCAAAAGAGGGAATGCTATGTGAATTGATTTTTTTTTATATATATAACCCAAGACATGTAGTCTGTTGGACTGTTTTGCTTAAAAAGTTCATTTGTCGAGGGATCAGACAAGCCCTAAATAAAGCATCAATGCCCTGCAACTTGCCAGTGTCTTGTACCCAAAACGGTTTTCAAATCAACACTGTCCTTCTAATATTCAGAACCCTTTAGGTTCAACTGGTAAATAAAGGAATCAGAATAAATCAATTTAGTTTGTATCAACATATTTTTCTTTGCTGCATAAGGCGTAAGCCTATACTAAAACAAAGCTGGATCTGTGGGGACATGACCAGAAAAATAAGTGAATGTTTTCAAATATGTTTTGGAACTACCCACAGATGGTGTCAGGCAGTGTTCCCAATGTGTCTAAGTAAAAACTGCACCTGGAGTACTAGCTCTGTGTAAATAGTGAGGTGCTTAATGATGGTAACAAAACGTTTCACCGTAGTTTGCAGAATTCAAATGCAAGTGCTCATTTTTGGACAGTGTATAGAATTCAAATTCAGAAAGCATATTAGAAACAGTTGCAACATTTCATTCAGCAGAAATAGAACCTTGGTAATAATGTCGTCCTTAGAAATCTTGAAAACATAAGGAATTAGCAAAGTTTCTGTAAGACCAAAAATGCCATAGGGGACCTTATTCCAAACGATACCATTATGGACAGGAAATGCAGTATTGTTCACAAGTGGCAAGTCTCTTCTGACCTTATGTGAAGAAGAATGGATAGTGAGTACTTCAGCTACAAGCTCTGGGGAAGAGCAATCTGGAAGATACATTCAATAGCACGAAAAACACTGTAACAAATCCAATCCAGATAAAGAGAAAAAAACAGTGAATGCAAGGTCCAAAGGTTGACCATGGAGAAATCAGCTAAGTCTGTTTCAAACAAATTAACAGCGCACATGCACCATGCAAGGAGGTATGTGTAGAACTTGAAGAAAAATCATTAATGTTGGTGAAATAACCAGAGGCAGTCTGAACAAAAACAGGGACCACAGTATGCAAAGTAGAGAAGGTAGGTACCCCCAGAGGAAATATATAATAAACAATTTCATTTTTAGGAGCAGCAATAGAAAACTGTAATCCTACATCAGGTACATATGGCGTATTGGCAATAGTACCAGGCACCAGTGAAAGTTCAGCATCAGAAGTTTCCAGCCAGGGAATAAAAATACTAGCACTCCTTCGTGCATGTAGAGGGATCTCTTGCAGGGTAGGGAGAGGAAGCAAGAAACTACCAAGATACCTTTGTGGCCTACTGTGGAGAATTGGCCATACAATGTAACATGATCAATTCATTGGAAACTTGTAGTTTCTGTTTACAACCAGCAAGCAGTGGCAAAATCACAGTTCGAGTGCCTTGAACAGCGAGACAGGCACCGGTGAACATGTGGATAGGCCAAACTCTTTCTTATCTGCAACCTTTTCCCGGACTAGATTCTCATCTTTAGGAATCCAGCCAGTACTCGCTGGTTGCTTCTTCACTTCATCCGTGGCAGAATGTTTACATGTTAAATTAGAACACTCATCTCAGAAGTCTAGTAATTCCTATACGTTAGCAAAATGTTAATTGATGTTTTTTTTTTTTAAACATAGTTTATTGTTTTTATAAACATAAGAAACAATGGAGATCACATAAGGCATATATGGTTTTACATGTGTATTTTTCACCAATTTTTATGCTATTACATTTTGTATGTCTTTACATATCAACTCTTTTGTCTTGAAACTGTCTCGTTCAGCATGTCATATATGGTGGACTACGTGCATTATCGCGTTGGTGTTTTCAAGTTTTTATTTCACCTTGTGTTCTTGACATCGAACATTATTCTTAACTACCAACTATTGACCACTAATCAGACATCTTGGTGTTGAGGATACATTTTCTATTGCTGCATTCTTGACTGTTATCAATTATTATACATTATTGATGTATGTGAGAGAAAATTTCTGGGGGGGTGGGGGCGTTTAGTCGATTTTAGTAAGTACTTAGTGATTATTATCTTATGGGTATCATTGGGATGCATCCTCGTCATGCCCATCTTTATCCAACGATGTGAATTTTTCTACTAATTCATCCCATTCCTGTGCCATTGGGTATTTCCTCCGTCCGTCATTTTCTTCTCTTCTAAGGGCAACTCCTTCTGCTTTACCCCATTCTATTACTTCCGCACTCCATTGGCTCACCGTGGGTGCTGTCGTGGCTTTCCATCTCCTAGTCAGTAGGCGTTTAACCAATAGGAGTGCTAGGTTTATCCATCTAGGGAGAACTTTCTTTTTTTGGGGACGCGGGAGCATTCCCAGTATACATGTCTCCATTTTACAGTATATAGTCTTCCCTGCTAATGTATTTGGGGAGTTGGTTATATTTTACCAGTATTCAGAGATGGCATGGCAGTTCTAGAGCATGTGTGTGAGTCCCGCTTCCTCCTCTCTGCATCTAGGGCACGTTGAGGGCAGTTCTGGGTATAAGATATGTAGTCTGTGTGGGGTAAGATATGCTCTGTGGAGTATATCATATTGAATGAATTTAAATCTTGTATTACGGGATATTTGGCTTGGGTAGTTTAGTGTGTTGGTCCACTCCTCTTCTGATATCTCTCTTCCTACGTCTGGTTCCCATTTGATTTTTAATTCCGTCAGTGGTTTAGATAGGTGAGTTTTCAGTCCTTTATACAGCCATTTGACCATATGTGTCCCTTGGCCTATAGTATATATGGAGTGTACCAGTGCGTGTGTAGGTGGTTCTGTGTTATTCGGGGCCCAGTATTTAGTGACGTAATGTATAATACTAGCATGTAGGAGGAAAAGTGAGGTTGATAGGTTGTGTTCATGGATGTAGTCAGTGTGTTAGTAAACATTGGTCTTTAAACAAAGCACCTATGGACTCTACGCCTTCCTGTGCCCATTTTTGTAATTGTGCATGCAGGCGTTAGATTACCTATGGTTACTGGCAATCCCAAAAGTGGGATATTGGGAGAATAGGGGATCATGCCAGAGTGTATCGAAGTGCCAGTTGCCAATATTGAAGTGCTATTTTCAACAAGAGAGGGGTGCGTCCCTGAATCAGGGTCCGGGGCATAACAAGGAGTGCAGATCACCCCTGTCTAGCATCTGTTGATTGTAGTTTATTTCTTGTAGGTTTCGGCCGCTAAGCCAGCACGCCAGCCATTGGAGTTGTCCAGCTATGCAGTAAGCCTTAAAGTCTGGTGCATTCATCCCTCCCTGTTCTACCGGTAACTGTAATTTGGCCAGGCTTATTCTGCGTCGTCCTTTCCCCCATATAAGTTCCAGCAACATAGAGTTGAGTAGTTTAAAAAATGATTCTGGAACTTTCACTGGTAGGTTGGTGAAGTAGTATAGTAGGTGGGGTAGTGCCACCATTTTGGCTAGTGCCAACCTTCCCGCAATTGATATTGGCAACGTAATCCAGAATTGGATCTGTGTTTTAAGTGAGGAGAGGGCTCTTTTCAGGTTACCTTCCAGGAGGTCTTCTGGAGTGCGATATATTTGAATCCCAAGAAATCCGAAAGTGTCCGTTGCAACTTGTAGTTGGTGATCTCCAAATGGTAACGTGCTCTCTCTATGTGGCTCATAGAATGAGAAAGCTATGAATTTGTTATAGTTTATGGCAAGTCCAGACATGGGCATGAATTTGTCAAATATATATGCCGCTTTGTTAGGGTTTTGGTTCAGATCTTTAATATATAATATAATATTGTCTGCGTATAATGAAACTACGTGTTGTGCATGATCTATTTCAATGCCCCATGTTTCGCCCTCTTGTCTTAATAGCTGTGCCAGTGGTTCTATGCCTAAGACAAATAGTAAGAGGGATAAAGGGCAGCCTTGCCTTGTGCCTCTAGGTACCGAATAAGTGTCTGATATATTTTGTCCTGTATGTGCTCTGGCTGTTGGTGCTGCATATAGTAGGTTGACCCATTTAATATAGTCCGGTGGAACCTGAAACTTCTTTAGTACCTTTATCATGTATTCCCAGCTAAGTGAGTCGAAGGCCTTGCGGAAGTCTAACAAGAGGCATCCCGCGTATGGGAGCTTCCCCCTTGCCGCATCCATTACCTGGTATAATCTACGCACATTCAAGGAGGTGTTCCTCGTTGGTACAAAACCGCACTGGTCTGTGTGTATAAGATTGGCTATGTGTGGTAGGAGCCTTTGTGCTAGAATTTTTGCTAGGATTTTATATTCCATGTTTAGTAAAGATAGTGGTCTATACGATGACATATCCGTTGTGTCTTTACCCGGTTTCAGCAGGGACGTCACTAGTGCTTGCCCCGTTGTGTCTGGTAGTCTTCCTATCTCTAAGGATGCTTGATATAATCGCTCCAAGTGTGGGGTGAGCTGTGTGTTGAATAGTGAGTAAAATTCCGCTGGGAGACCGTCTGTACCTGGCGTTTTATTGTGTGCCATATTTTTAATAGTTTCCTTGATCTCTCCTTGTGTAATTTGAGCTCCTAGTATCTGCCTGTCCTCTGCGCTAAGTGTTGGAAGTTTCATCTTAGCCAGGAAAGAGTCAATTTTTCCCTCTTCTACTGGGGGTGGGGCGGAGTATAAAGCCATGTAATAATCTTTAAAGGCCGTATTAATGTCCAATTGGGTAGTTATATCACCATGTTGTATTGTCCTGATATGCAGTATTGGAGTGGGGGCTAGTTCTTCTCTTATTAGTCGTGCTAGGAGTGGTCCTGCCCTATCACCTTCTCTGTGCATTCTTTCCTTATATCTAATATGATCACATTTTCAGAGTTTTTCTACCAGGGGGGCGTGTTCAGATCTGAGAACCTGCAGTGCTGTGGTGTTGGTGGGGTTAATGATCGATTCTTTCTCAAGGATACCCAGCTTTTCTTCTGCCTGTGTCAGTTCACCGACCAGGGTTTTTCGTACTCCCGTCTCTGCTCCTATTATAACCCCTCGTATAACTACCTTGAATGCTTCCCATTCTATTAGTGGGGAGGAAGCTGTGTCTGTATTGTTATGGAAAAAGGTCTTGATTGTCTGCGCTAGTTCCTCTTGTAGGGGAGTGTCTTCTAACATTATGGGGAGTAAACGCCATGTTGGGATAGGTGTGGATGTTCGTCCCCATTTCATTGTCACTTCTAAAGGGTTATGGTCTGATAGTGTCTTCGCAAGGTAAGTAGTTTTGATCATGTGTGTCTGCAGTGCCTCAGTGCAGACAATCCGATCCAATCTCATGTGTACTTTGTGAGGGTGGGAATAGAAGGAATATTCCTTCATGTTCATGTTTCTTGCCCGCCATACATCTGCTAGGGACCATCCCAGTAGCCATCTCTTTAGTGCATCCGCTTGTCTCCGTGCATTTGTTCCTGACATTGGAGGGGTGTTCCGGTCTATGCCAACATCTAACACCGCATTAAAGTCTCCCCCAATTACCCAGGGTATATGAGCCCATAGTGTTAGCACTCTGGATAGGCGTTCTAGAAAGGAGTCTTGGCCAGTATTTGGTGCGTATATGCTGCCCAGCACCACTGGTTTCCCATCTAAGTTACCCTTGATTAAAACGAATCTACCTTCCACATCAATCTTAGTATCTACCACTTCTAAGGGCACACCAGCTCTTATCCACACGGCTGTTCCTCATGCAAATGCCGGGTATGAAGTGTGGAAGATCTGGCCTCGCCATTTTTTACGAAGTTTTACCGCTTCATGTGCAGTAAGATGAGTTTCTTGTAAATAAACAATATGTGCTTTGCGGCGATTTAATTGTGCAAGGATTCTGTGTCTTTTTTGGATAGCCCGCATCCCCCTCAGATTCCAAGTGACAATATTATATTCACGCTGTGTATGCATATTTGAGTTTGGTTCTGTACATCCGCATTCGCTTATGGCCCCATGTTAGTCTATAGTTTCTGCAGGATAGTGTATCTGGCGTAGGCGTAGATGTCTGTCTTAACAGCAAATAAACATACTTATACTCTAATAGAAATACCAGGCAAAGCCTAAACTTGCTTTGCCAAACAATTACGTAATACATAACTTAGGTGCTACAACGAAGCAGCAAATTCGTGCTGGAAGGGGCCTACGCAATGGGGCGTGGATCAAGAATATGTCCCACTGGCAGCGGGTTTGTTAGTGATAATGTGCGAGAAAAAAATTCAACGTGTGTCAAGGAGCTCTACCAACCAAGCCCGCCACAATTATTATAGGGGGGGCGGGGGGTCAACCAGAAAACATAATAGAAATGTTGTGAATGTTATTATGGGGTTACATCTGCTAAAAGTCTCTAGCTAGTTGTGGAGTAATGTCTAGGAATAGAGCCATGCTCCCCTCTGAGTCTGATGCCGCTATGCTGTCTATTGAAGAAGCAGTTCTGCAGGGGGAGGAGTTCATCTCTCGTAGGGAGCCCGCAGTTTGTAATGCATCGTTTTGTCCCTCCAGGGCTTGACGCAGTGTTGGGCCTGTTCTTTTCCGCTACGTTTGGGCTTTATTCCGTTTGTCTCTACGATGTTGCGGAAGTTGTCCTACGTGGTGGCCGTTGTTCTGTTCCACCGCCCGTGAGTATGGGAAGTTTTCGTCGAGCCAGGTACTCACCAGGACGGGCTAGTCAAAGAAGTGCGTTTTTTGGTTATGTGTGATGCGGAGTTTTGCTGGGAATAGTAGTGCATATTTTATCTCCATTTTGCATAGTCTTTGTTTTATTATTTGAAAGGATGCTCTGGGTTTCTGGACTGCCAGGGTATAGTCTGGATACAGTGAGATCCCGGCATTGTCTATTATAATGGGATCTAATTCTCTCGCAATCTGTAAGGCGACGTCTCTATCTCTACAGTTCAATATTCGTGCTATTACAGGTCTTGCTGGGGCTCCTGGTATAGGTTTTCTGCCAGGGATACGGTGTGCTCTCTCCACCACAAAGTGAGTCGACAGTTTGTCTTTGGCTATGGATTGTAGCCATGTCTCAATGTTGTGTGTGGGGTCGTTTCCTTCTTTGCCTTCGGGGAGCCCAATTATGCGTATATTATTGCACCGTGAACTCCCCTCTGCGTCTTCAATCCTTTCCTGCAGGGCCTCCATCTATTGCTGGAGCTTCACAGTGGCATTTTTATTGACATTGTGTGTTGGGAGGATATCTGCCACTGTTGATTCCGTTTATTTTAACCTGTCTGAGAATTTTGCTTGGTCATCTTTCATTACATTCATATCCGTTGTGATCATATCTAATCTGTTCTCCATGGCTTGTCAAGAGTCTCTAATTTCTTTTAGTATAGTGTCCAGCTTATCCATATTCTCTTTCACCTGGGGCGTTGGGTTCTGACTCCAGGGAGTTGGGGGCACACCGTCCTCCATTGTTTTGCCCTTGGTGCGGCCCATTACCAAACTTCCCTGTAATGTTCTTTTGTCTTACACCTCAGGTCGGATTTTCATACGTACATTCCTGGCGAGCTCTCGGGTCTTATTGTTTTTATAGCATTTGATCAGGTTGCCAGGATCTTATTTCCTCTTCGTGGAGTATAGTAGGGGGGAGGTCTTGGGAATGGCTTCGCGGTTTATTCCTTTTGTGTGTACTGTAGCAGCACATGTTCCTACGCAATCTAGTTTTTCACCCCTCCCCTCGCGCCACCTCGGACCGTCTCGTCTGTATTCTCCGACTGGGGCGTTTCCCTGTTTCTGGTCCTCCGCCTAGTGGAGCGTTGTTGTCATGCCCCCGAATGTAACTGCAACAGGGCCCAGGTTCTAGCTCAGCTCAAAGCGGTTTCTCAGCACCAGACCGTCTTCTCTCAGTTCTGCGGTTGTAAATGCTGCGGGGCTTTCAGTGTGATGTGCACTGTTGTCGGGGCCTTCAAGGGCAGGGGGGGGGAAGGGCCGCCGGCGGTCCGATCAACAAGCGGGTCTGTTATTCAGTTGATTTTCCGCCCTCGGCCTCTCCCACTCATCGCTTCTCTGCCATGTCAGTCCATGTGTTTCGTCCCCAGGCCTATTCCGTTCTCCGTATCCGTAAGTGCTGTGGGCCCTCTCACGCGCTGGCATCCGGTTCCCAGCGCGATCACGGGCAGGCAAGGGTCCCGGGCCCCAGGGTCTGGTCCTATTGTTTTTATAGCATTTAATCAGGTTGTCAGAATCTTAATTCCACTTTGCGGAGTATAGCAGGGAGGAGGGGGGAGGTCTTGGGAACGGTTTCGTGAGTTATTCCTTTCGTGTGTACTGTAGTAACATTTGTTATCACGCAATCTAGTTCTTCACTCTTCCTTTCGCGCCATCTCCGACCGTCTAAGTGGTCGTCTGTACTCTCCGACTGTGGGATGTTGTCGCCATGCTCCTCAAATGAAACCGCAGCAAGGCCCAGGTTTCAACCCAGACCAAAGCGCCTCCTCAGCACTAGAGCGTTTTCTCCTAGTTCTGCGGTTGTAAATGCCGCAGGCTTTTCGTGTGATGTGCACGGTTGCCGGAGTTTTCAAGGGTGGGGGGGAGGGACGCCGGCAACCAGATCGACAAGCAGGTCTGTTATTCGATTGGTTTTCCGCCCTCGGCCGCATCCTCGCTCCCCCTCATTCACTGCCTCTCTGCCATGTCAGTCCATGTGCCTCGCCCCCAGGCCTGTTCCGTTCTTCACATCCGTAGGTGTTGCGGGACTCCTCGCACGTCGCCGCCCAGCTCCCAACGTGACCGTGGGCAGGGAGGGGCCCCGGGTCGCCGGGTCGGGACACTGGGCGCGCCGGGCCGGATCGCACCCCCAGTCACCACCTCTCAGCACCTCTCGGCCGCAGCTGGTCCCTTCATCGCACGACTTTGCTCGTCTTGTACAGGCCCATTCAGCTTTCTTCTTATTTGTTCATGTTCCGATCTCTTTGGGGGCCCTGGATTGCACCTTCTGACTCTCGACGCCTCCTCTGAAGCAGCGTTTGGGTTCTGGTCGCACCCCGCCCCCGATATGTGTTGGATTACAGTTTTACGGCGGGCCCGGTCGGGAACTCCCCGTTTATGCGACCGCCATCTTAGGCGGTGGGCCACGCCCCTCATGTTCATTGATGTTGTAGGGCATATCTGCTGCCACTGTGTCAGGGTTATCGAGATCTGGAACATACAGTTGTACCTTAAAAGGACCTTGTATGCGGTACGACCACCCAAAGATCTTCTAGGCAGATTGTTTAAAGTTCTCTGGACTCCATAGAGGTGATGGGTCAAAATATGACCTGAGCTTAATACTCTAGCTGGTAAGGACTGCTTTAAGTCAGAGTTCTTCTGTTCAACTATTGAATTACATTTAGGATGATAGGGGGCAGAATAATGCAGAGCAACAGGGGTGCCCATGGTGCCCAGTAAGCCTTGGAGACAAAGGTCTGTCCCTGGTCCAAGTGGAATGCCGCCACTGCATATGTACCGATAAACACTTGCAAATCTTTAATAACAGAAATCTAGAGCATGAATCAATAGTCAATAAAATACATTTAAATGTACCATTTGTATAGAGTGGACTAGAATGTTCTCGATAGGCATGTTGTAGTGGCTTACTTGATACTAAAAGGGATGTTTGTGGTGGCCGTGCAATGGTGGAACGTTTAGTTTGTTTACAAATGTCACAAAAAAGGGCATATTTCTTAATCTGTTTATAAGTGCCACCAGTAGCTTTTCTGTAACAAGGAAACTGTAGCCGTCACACAAGCATGGGCAGACAATAATCCTTCATGAGCAATTATTAATTCTCACCTGGGGTCCTGGTTGGAGGTCACTCAATCACCCCCCCCCAGGAATTTGGATCAAATGAATATTTTGATAACTCAACAGATAGGAGTATTTTGTTGGTTAGCTTTTAGGTAGGAGAATGCCACTAGCTGAAGCAGTGACCACATCCATACTGTCATAATCTATTCGTGTATGTGAAAGAGTAATCACAGCTATTACAACAGTCTGAACAGCCGTTTTGACAGACTCATCAGCCAATGAATTACTTACAGCGTATACACCAACATGTTGACAACTCAATGTGTAAATAACGTGAGCCTGTGGCAAAGCTTCCTTCAGTGCCACCACCTTTCTCCAGAGCAATTTATGCTTGATAGCATTACCTTTAGAATCTGTGAATCCATTTAAGCAGCAATAATGTAAATTGTTGTTAAAGTATTGGATTCAGTAATAGGAATTACACACTATACGTGTGAGGAATTCTGGATCCGTATCCAACCTAGTCTGTTCTTATACCCTTGTGGGAGCATACATAATCTTGTCTGGTTCCCTAGTGTAGTGTACACAGTCACTGTAAGCAGCCACCACTTTCACAGGGTATTGAAAATTCACAAGCATTCTGTGAGGAAGTAGCTACGTTTTTTAAGGAAAAGATAGTAATGTTTTTCGAGGAGTTTGTGCCCTTTGGTCAGGTTGCAGAGATAGATGCTGGGACCACTGAATTGATTTCCCCAGGCGAGGAGGGAGGTGAGTTAACTAGATTGTTGAACAGAAAATGTCTGGATAGCTTCTCACCACTCCCTGCCATTAGGATCAAGTTCCTGCTAGGCAGATGCAATTCCAGTTCTCCTGACAACCCATGTCCTCCTAAAGTCTTTAAGATAGTGTCAGATCTGATTTCAGAAGGGCTTGAGAGGATCTATCAGGAGATCTTTGACTCCGGAGTATATCCCTCAGAATGAAAAAAGGCAGTTATGATCCTTCTCAAGAGAAACAGGATGCAAGTCCGAAGGAACTGAAGATTTTGCACCCCATTTCTTTGCTGCCTTGGCCGGCAAAAAGTTTGGAAAAACATCAGTAAGGAACTCTCTGAGTTCCTACTCGATACTAACGCCCTGGATCCTTCACAATATGGCTTTCGGAAATATCATAGTACAGAATCTGCTCTCGTCTCGATGACAGATCAAATACAGAGGCAGGTGGATCAGGGGGGTCAGCGATATTGGTGTTGCTAGACCTATCAGCGACCTTTGACGCCATTTTATTGGTTGGGATGGGACAAAGTGTACAACAGGTAGGCTTGAAAGTCAGGGCTCTGAAGCTGTTGGAGACCTTCCTTTCATATAGGACCATCACTGTCAGCTGTGGAGACTTTAGGGCTCCCCCTTCCAACTGCCTGTTTGGGTGCCACAAGGATCCTCTCTTTGCCCCACTCTATTTAATATCTATGTCTCTCCTGTGGTGAAACTCATTCAATCATTTGGTTTCCAGGTCTCATCCTATGCTGACGATACCCAGATCATTGTGTCCATCTCTGGTGATTGGGGAAAGGTGGCTGACTGCTTTTGGTTGTGTATGGTAGAGGTCAGCAATTGGATAAGATTGAACTGGCTGAAAACGAATGTTGAAAAAACTGAGATTATGCTGTTCGGTAGGGACAGCACTTTCTGGAATGATCGGTGGTGACCAGCCAGTAGTGGTACCTTACCGGTCCCCATGAAAGTTTTCAAAAACCTAGGTGTTCTGTTTGATGATACTCTATCTTTTGAAGCCCAGGTAAACAGGACTGTGAGTTAGTTTTTTGGGATAAATAGCACGTTGAGGAAGATCTTGGTTCTTCTCCCTGGAGATTTGAGAGCGACAGTGACAATTGCATTGATTACTTCCAGCTCAGATTACTGCAATGCTCTCTACCTCAACTCTAACCAACTTTCCATCAATAAGTTTCAAATCATTAAGAATGCGGCTGCTCAGCGGGTAGTGGGGCTTCCCAGAAACTGCTTGGTGAGGGAAGGGCTCAAATCCCTGCACTGGCTTCCAGTAAAAAAGAGGGTGCTTTTTAAGGCCCTGTGCCTTACTCATAAAGCTCTATACGGACAAGGCTTGCATTATCTCAGGTTGGCTCTAAGTTGGTATATACCACACAGAAAACTGAGATCTGCGGGCCAGTTTCAAGCAACGGTTCCTCTGTGCAGGAAAACTAGATGGGGTGCTCGGTCTGCTAGGCTGTGGAATTCTTTGCCTGCCCACATTAGATTTTTAAGTGCTCACTTGCCATTCCATAAACAGGTCAAGACATGGCTTTTTGCATGTGAATAGACCAAGGGGTTCCCTCTACTGATCTGCTGCTATGGCTTGCCTGTTATGAGGGACTCCTTCGGCCTATCTCTTTCCTTTGTGGGTGTTTTATGGCAGGGTCTCTCCCTACTTAGCACTTGGATACCTCTTTTGGTTTAATGCACTCTACAAATCACAAATACAATACAGATACAAATACAAATACCTGCTTTCAGGCGCTATATCTTGACAGACAAGTGAATGTCATATTCATTAGTCAAATTATGACAGAGTACTATTTTGGCATTATGCGGTATATCACCCTCGATTTGGATGTCCAAATCATACAGTCTATCAGGCGGGCTTAGCCCCTGATCTGGAATTTCGACTTGTATATAGTCATTATTCTGTCTCGCTAATAAAAAACTCTCGAAGAATCTTGCTAACTATTGTGGCCTCTGCTGTGCTGTCAAGCAGAGTTTTCACCCACGTCTTGTTTAGAAAGAGAGTTCTGGGCACTTGTGGCATATTTAGTGGACATTACTGGCACATTCTTCTTTTTAAATTGTGTTTTTTGTTGTGGATATTTCTCTTCTTTTTATGATGAGATCAGAGGAGCGTTGTGAGACTGTTTTCAGTTTTACATACTCTTACTGACTGTGTTCGCATCGTCCCACTCTTTCTGACTTTTTGTCTGAAGAGCCCTGAAAGAAATGAGAAGGACACATTCAGACCAGAATACTGATACCTATCAGGCTGATTAAATGTATCAGGGTTACACAAATCATAATGTTTTTCTGAGGAATTTGGTTGTGGACTTCCAGTCTGTGTTTTAGTTTCATCTTTATTTTTATTTTTATCCCACTACTTTTTATAAGACTGAGGAGTTCTGCTTGGTAGTGTCTGTATTACATTTTGTTTTAATTTGTGGGTTACCAGGCCTGGTCCCGAAAGTGTCATGGCTTACTAAAGTATAGGTCTCAGAAATAATTTTAGGTAGCTTATGTTCCTGATCCGCAACGGGAACCAATATGAGATGTTGGCGTATTACCAAAGAAACTGCCTACCCTTTATTATTACTTAAAATTATTGAGGACACCATGGCAAAGTGCCAATTTGTTTAATCTCCAAATCCAGGGCAGGGACAGCCCTGTGTTAATTTTGAATTTGCTTAAGCACTTCAGGCAAAACAGAAATTGATGGGAGTACCATGTGTAATGGTATATTTAGCATCAAAGACAGTACCCCATGTAGCCCAATCTTCAACTGAAGGAACCACACCAAGTGGAAGGCACATAGTGAGATTTAAAAATTATTCTGTGGTCCTGTATGCGGAACCACTGCTTCAAGCTGATTAGTTTTTTGTGCAATCTGAAATGGGATTTCATCCCGTTTTGAAGGGATTTTACTGATAATGGCATTAATGGTAGTGGGACTAATAGCAAGCACAGCTAACTGTAGCTGCCCAGCTTGAAGAGCCCTTGCTGGGGAAGTAGTTAATGTACACATAATAAACTGCAGTAGTCATTGATCCTGTCTAACCAGATGATTTCAAAGAGCAAGCATGGCATGCTGTTCTAATGCTCCTGCATTGGGATATGGTGTACATCCTGTCAAGGCTGGCCACGCTGCCCCTTCATTGCTGAGATGACCCAGTCTAACATTTTGAAAAGCATTTGGGAGGGCTCCTTGGAACCACTTTAGATGTTCCTGATTAGCTAATGCTATTTCTAAATATTCATAAGGTCTATATTTGGCTGGTATTAGAGGTACAGTGTAAGTGTGAAATGTCTGTGTATTGGTATTGACTGCCAATACACAGACTTAAAATTAACCCATGAATAAAACACTTTGCATTTATAAGCTTTGTGTGACTCAACCACAAAGGTAACATCTCCACTGTCATTGGTAAGCCCATGTGCAAGTAAGTGAGTAGTAACCGCCTGTCTACAATTAACAGGCATATTCACTGGTTGAGCCATATCTAGTGAACAGAATTCAAAAAAGGGAAACACGATAGTGGAGTAATCCTTTCAAAAGTTCAAGCATGAACAACCTACAGACATAAATAAATAAATAGGAGGTGCTTCCTATTAAGCTGAGGAGGATGACTCCTTTTCACCATGGACGTCTCTGTATAGAGGTCAAAAAGGAGCCGTGGGCACATACAAGGAAACTATTCAGGGTACCCATTAAATAAGTACCTGACCTAGAACATTGGTGGCTCCATGTTAAATAGTTGCTACGAGTTTAGAAGGATTCTGTATTATGTCAACAAGAACTTCACAGTATAAAGATTCTGTCGTCATATATCATCAGTAAATTTTGTTTTGTTTTGGCTAGCTCACAGTGCCAAATCTAAACTCCTATTCTGACTAACATAATAGATGTTATTGGTAACCTCAAACATGACCGCTTTGATCCCCATGGAATTTATGGAAACATATCTAACCCATTTGTTTGCTACTTTTGGATGCCCAAGGTTTTCACAAGAAAGATACAAAAATGCGTTTTTAAAACATTATTGAAGTAATTGTGTGCTTGCAAAGAAGTGAGCTGCGATTATTAGACAGATGGGACACATTACTGTAATGAGCATTATTAGAATGGTGAAAAATAAAAACAATTCATCCATGTTTATTGTTACTAATGTCACTCTACTCGTATCTGACTCTAGCACCTATGCTAAAAACAGCAGAGTGGGAGTACCCTCTGCCAGATCAATTGGGATAGTTCAACCCCCATACTATGGTCTTATGTGTCAGGAAGCTGGTCTATGTGTAGGCTATCTTCCTTCGCAGGAGGGCTGCATCTCAGTCACAGTTCACAGTAGTTCCATAATAACCCCAGCATGAAGGGCTACTCTCACCAAGCCTAGCATGGATTCTGTTTATTTAATAAAACACTGTCATTATCACACCATGATAGAGGTGCAGAACAGCTTCTTTTGTTTGTCTAGCATAAACAGGTTGTCTCCAATGAGCACTGAAAGAGAAAATTATGTAATAACGTGACCCTATAATCAGTGTTTAGCCATGTGTAATTAACTATACAACTGTCATAACAACTCTCCCTAACGCCCCCTACTCCTCACCCTGTCCACCAAGTGCCCATTATCCATGTACATATCATGTCTCAATAGTGCCACCACCCTCTGTGATTGATTGGTAGTGATCTGAGCCAACTGTCAAGTAGCTGGAGGGGAGTTACCCATTATAACATCTGTGTAATGATTGTAGGCTCAACCAGGGTACTCATTTGGTACTGAGAGCACTTGGTAGTTGTTTCCCTTGTATTAGCGAGGGGAGACTGCCTGTAGAGGAATCATCTGCTTCCATTGCTCCCATCAGTCCCTCCCAACTCGTGCAACTTTCAGAGAGCCCCATTCTCTTTTAGCTTCTCTAAGGAGATTAATACTTTCATATTCTGTCCGTCTAAGAAGCTTGCTTCTTCATGTATCCCCTTGTGGTCCTCTAGTTGTCTTCCAGTTAATTATAATGTGGTGCTTAGTGAGGACCAAGGCCATGTCAATTAATTTAGACGTGATTTTATATTTAGCTGGGTGGGTATATAGATCCAATAAACAAGAAGTGGGTGATGATGTCATGTTATGGTCTGTAAATCTGTTAATAAATGCAATTAATTCAGTCCAGTATTCTGTAAGGTGGGCCAGCTTTACTCCAAGTGAAATATTTCCGCTCCCACAACACAGCACCTAGGACATACATTTGAGCGTGTGGGAAGATTTTGTTAATTTTCCCAGGGTAAGATATAATGATGGTGAAGGGATTTCTAAAGTGCACGGCTACTCAAAGAGTGTCCTGGCGCTACACGGCATAGTCAAAGAAAACAGGAGATGACAGTTACTGTGAAAAGAACCAGGTCTTGGGTTTCTTCTTAAACTTAAACAATGCTTCGTCGTTTATCTGTTGCACATTCAGAGGGAGATTGTCCCAGCCAACTGGGCCCACCAAAGAGAAAGAAAGTCCTCCCACTTTAGTCAGGTGAACTCTTGGAAACCTGGCCAGATTTGTATTGGAGGAGTATAAAATCTGTGTGGGCTATAGAAGACAACCCTAGCAAATAAATAATTAGGTCCTGAATGATGCAGCACTCTGTGCATTGACAGAGCGGATTTAAAAAGAAACGGAAACCCAGTGCAAATTACGCAAGTGCATAGTAATGTGTTCTCCTCTCAGAAGACCAAGAACCAGCCTAGCCGCAGAGCTTTGAACCAACTGGAGTCTTCTCAGGAGGTACTTTGGCAGGGCCACATACAGAGCATTGGCATAGTAGTAAGTGGTAAGAGACAGTAAGTATATTATTTTTAGATTAAGCTCATGATTTTTGATAGTGGGGTGCAGTCAGGTACTTATTTTGAGGTGTGTTCTAACATTTTACTGTTGTATTTAACTTGTTATTTTGGGGTTGCAAATGGAATGAAAGTTCACAAATGCCAGCATTCAAGTAATGTTATATCATCTAATCATTACACAATGGAAATGCTTTTCAACTTTTATACTTTGTGACAGCATAACATTTCAAACATTACTGTAATGTCTGTAATGTGTAATATTTTCATTTTGTCCAAATGTGTTCATGTTAAGCTGACATTGTGTAACTTTAGAGTGCTTTCAATCCACTATATTCTTGGTTCAAAAGATAAAAAGCACCAGAATTATTAAAATGATTTACAAAATTGCATTACATTTTTTGAAAAAGCAACATAATCCTGTTAACATCTTGTTCTCGTTTCATAAATACACTAATTTCTAAGATGGACAACACAATGAAGATGATGAAAAATATAATTGTTTTTAAAACAGGAGTATGCAAATAAAGCAGTCTTCTTTGCAAAAGGATTTTTACCATTTCTTTAAATTCCTGATAAGAAAAATATTTTTTAAACTAACATTTTTAGAAGCTGACATTTTCCCAAACATTGTAACTATACATTGGCTAAAAACGTGTTAAAATACAGAATGGGCCTCATTATGACCCTGGTGGTCTCAAGACCGCCAGGGTTGTGGAGGTGGTCGGATCGCCACATTATAATATAGCGTCACGGTTGTACTGCCAGCACCAACAGTTTTCCTCCATAGGAGGGACTTGCAGTACTAGAGGTCTGGATCTGCCAGGGCTGGTGATTACGACCCCCTTCTCCGCCAGCAGTTACATGACAGTAGCACCACCATGTAACTGCTGGCGGAGATGGGGTTCAGGGGGCCCCAAGGGGGGCCTTGTACTGCCCATGCAGTTGGCATGGGCAGTGCAGGGCCACCCCTGGCCAGTCCTGTTGCGATGGGTACTAGTGCACCCTACGCACTACAGCATTGCCGCAGGCTCTATTATGAGCCAGCGTCAATGTCAGCGGCCCAGTTGGGAACTCCTAATAGGGCTCGCGGGAAGGACTTTGGCAGACATTGTAAACCATCCAGTGCAGTCATAATGACCTCCAATGTAATTTCTTATATTGAATACCCCATTAATACACCTTTAAAACAAGTTTGAAGTGATATTTAGTATTGAACATAGGCACTCAAATTTTCTTTATTTTTTTACTCTTTCATTTTCAGTGTACTGGGTTGGCTGACAATCATCAGAGCAGGACCTGGGTACAGAAAAATATCGTTGACTGCAAGCTGGGCATGAGACTCATAGACCATCAGCGACGAGGAGGAAGCAGACCCTAACAGGAAAAGTAAGCCTGCCCAGAGGCACACACAAAATACTTTTTGCACAGGCTGTAAAGCCAACAGTGGGAGTGAAAGGTGGAGACACCACTAGCAAGGAGGTGGCAGATATTGGGGCACGTCCTGGCATTGAGGAAGATCAGCCTGGGGCATCTAAAGAACAGGAGTCATTGTTTTCTGGGCCTGCACCCACACATTCCTTACCTCTAGAGGCCTGATGCCATCATGGCTTTCATTTCATCCTCTAAGTGCCTGCTCACAACAACAGCGGCCGAGGTTCTTGCTCTGGGGTGTTTGATCCTTCCACAGCCAGCCATTTCACATCTGCATCGGGGGGATTTGAACATCGTTCTGGTGAAAAGTGATGACCAGGAACATTTGCCCCAAAGGCACAACATTCATTCTGACAGCCCCACTGGCATGATGGTATGACTTTGTTATTGTTTTTTATGATGGACATGGGTTTGAAACACTGACTTTTTTCACATACAGAGACTCGCTCCCTCAACATTTCCTAACTTTATTTTATTATTTGACCATCGCCTATAAGTTTGCATTTCCCCACCGAATCAAGACTCAGTATACATTTACGTTAAGCCATTCCCAAGTACAGTGTATAGTTTCAAATATTGTTTTGTCTAATTGCACATTGAAGGTCAACAAAGAACATAACCTGAATATCACCTATTAATTAATGCCAAAATCAAAAATTAAAGACAGATGAAAGATAGACACAGATTTTTTTGGGGGAAAAAAGGTAAAAAGTATTTTAATTTTCAAAATGGCTTTCAGTTAGTGTTAGGGATGGAGTAGTGAAAAGTAACATAACAAAAATTATTTTCAGCGGTTTATCCTACTACTTCACCTACACAATATTGGTAGTGAATTTGGCTGAGATTGTGCTTCTTTTGTGGGTGGTTACGTTGATTGTGGTGGAAGTTGAGGTGCTAAAGGTAGAGGTAACTGAGGGGATGTTGGTGCAGGTGGTTATGTTGAAAGTGGCAGACTGGCAAGTGTTGCATCTCTCCTTGTTTTAGGTACCTCTGTAGAATTGTGTGCATGGTTTGGCATGAAGAATGACGCTGGCATGTTTTGTTTTTTGCCTCTATTAGCTTTAAAGTGTGTCTTTGCCACATCTTGGTAACATTGCACCACATTAACCAAGGCAAAGTTCTGCTTGTCAATCATCTGAAGGAGACCTTAGCTATCTCATAGAGCGTAGCCCCCCTTTCTGAACAACCTCCCACACAGTAGACTATTGGTGAAAAAAATGATTCTCCTACAAAGCAGAATTAGACCATGCCAACCAACCCCACGTCTCTCCATAAGTGTGGCTGTTTGACATGACCAGCAAGTTGAACATGATGGAGAGGGCTGCCATATGGGCACTGTGGGAGGGTGGAGAATGACGAACAGAAGATACCTGTTACTTCCCAGGGTGTTCTCTTTCTCAAAAGATTGAGAGAAGACTAGCGATCCACCTTAATGGGAGGAGAGTTTAGGGGACTATACAGTTATCTCTTAGTTGAGGGCTGTGTGGAAGTGAGTCTTGCGTAGGTGAAACAAGCATCTCTAGCTGCTTAGCTAGTGGCTGGGGACTGGCAACCCTCAGAAGTGATCTTAGAGGAAGACTGTTGCCAGGCCATGAAGTGGTCTTCTTGGAGATGTTCTGTGCGGGACAACAATGCCTCCTCCTCTTCATCCAGGTCTTCCTGCGCCTCCTTGTTCAGCTGCTGCTTCTCCCTCTCCTCTTCCTAGCAGTGTTGGCCACTGAGAAAGTTGTTTGAATGAGGATTGGGTTCTCTCCTTAGATTCCCACTCTCATTTGCTTGTAGACGGCTCACCATTGTTGTACGGAGCAATGACTGGAGTACCTGCAAGAAGAAGATATAAAGAATTGAAATATATCACATACAGTTTAGTGTTTAAAGTACTACACATTATTTTAATTTTAACTGCCATTGTTCTGAAAAAATACATTTAGTATCATGTGAAGCAAACATGAAGTTTAGTGTCGATCCATACATGGAAATATATCTTGACAATGTCAACTCACCAGCTCGAGCCAGAAATATTTCATTACTGGATGATCTGTAAAGAGATTTAGGAATAAAGCTCAGAGTTCCCCAGACTTACCCGACCAATGTCATGTTAAGGGTCTAATTGTTGCTGTCAGGATGCCCCTCGATGTCATCCTTACAATGCCAAGTGTAAGGGCAATTTTATAGAAGAAAATATAACTTAATAAACAATTGGATTACATATTGACCATGTTGCAAATAGGGAAACATAACAAATAAAAATAGCTACCTTGTTAGCTACACATTAAAAGATGAGTTAGACCAAAGCCCAAAAGAGCAGACATTTATTTTGCTAATCTCTAATATCTGCCTGTTCTGTATTGACAGGTTAGGTTTTGGTGGAGTGCTAGGAGTTAAAGTAGATCTATTGGCAGATAGGTAATGGAACCACATCACAGGACATTAACAGTGAAAAAAGAAAGTGTGTAAGCATATAATGGGTTAGCAATATAACTGTCAAAGTCAGATTTGTCTACAATAATGTCATTAAAGCACACTGTAAAAGATAGTGCTATGGTTTAAAAAACAACTAACAGGAATCCCCTTTAGTGTGGTAGTGACACTGGTAACATAAGAACATAACTATGTGTGTAGTGGGTTGCTTTGAGAGACCTGCCCTGTGTGTTGCCCTGCTGCACTTGAAATTACTCCTGCCCCAGGCGAAGCAACCTATCTACTCAAAAGAGTGGCTGTATGAAAAGAGTACAAATTGAATCAAAACATCTAGGTATTTATAGGGTATGTGCTGGAGGGCACCTTTGAGGGGTATGTATGTGATGTGTGCTTAACAATGCAGGTAGAGGAAGGACAGTTATGTTTTAGTGAATATGGGTTTGTTTTTAGTCAGAGAGAGGGGTTTAAAATCTTACTGTGCACCACATTAGTGTTATTCAAAAGAAGAGCTCATATGCATAGAGGTGCAATGAGAACAGGGCAGCCTTCTTGAGGGTGGCCTGACAGAGATGGGATCCAGGTGCCCCTCCAGGAACAGCAAGTGCCATCTGAATCCTGGATAACTTTTCCTTCACTCACCTCATCTCTTCTTGCCACATCTTTTTAACATCCCTCAACGTGCGTGCCTCCTTCTCCAGTGTACTGAGGTGGCCATTTCGAGTTTGGCGCTCATTACGGAAGCCCACCGTGCAAGCAGCTGCCGAAAGACCACCAGTGATGGTGGTGCGAAGGCCGCTGCATTACGAGTCACCCACACAACATTCCACAAAATACACCCAAAAAATGACACCGTCAGATAAAAATATGCTGTGAAGGAGGCAGCTGCACCGCCAGCCCCACCACGCCAAGAACATCCTGCCTCCAAATAACGATACACACATCAGCACCGCGGTCCCAACACGGCGGCAATCCATTGGCGGTCCGAACCACCTCGGGAGCAAAAAGGCACCTTCACCAGAACACTGCACCACATTGATTAATATCATTACCCAACACCTGAGACACATACACACACCTGTCCATAGCACTACAAAACACCCCTTACACATACCCAGAACCCCTTGCAACCAGAAACACTGATAGAGTGAGGCAAGAGCACACTGAATACTAAAAAGAGACACTGCACCTGGGTATCACAGGCACCATCACACTGAACATGCATCACACAACACACCACTGCACATAAACACCACAGAGCACATGCACATACCACTACACAAACTCACACCAACAAACAGTACACCCAGCATCCCTGCACAACATACACCCCCACCCACAACACAACCACCATGGCACCACCAAAAAAAACATGATTCACAGACGAGGAGCAGAGGGTAATGGTTGACGATACCGTCAGAGTGGAGCAACGACTGTTTGGAGCACAGGTCCAGCAGACATCCATAGCCCAGAAGAATGACTTATGGCAGAAGATAGTCATCAGGGTGAATGCAGTGGGGAACCATCCACGCACAAGGGAAGACATTAGGAAGAGGTGGAACGACCTACGGGGAAGGGACGGGCCATTGCTTCCAGGCACCAAATCGCCATCCTGAGGACTGGTGGTGGGCCCCACTGCCTCCCCCAGAATTATCACTGCGAAAGGAGAAGGTCCTGGCCATTCTACATCCAGGAAGGCTGACAGGAATACCTAGTGGACTAGACACTGGTAAGTCAACTGTACTCCCTGACCAACATGTCCCCGTGCACAGCATGTACCTCCACTACCCTCTCACACCTTCACACCACCCTAATGTGCACAAGCCCACCATGGACCCAATACCCAACCTTGCATGCCACAGCACCCTACTGACACCATTCCCTCACAGGTCCGCCTAATGCATAGACACCCCACACTGCAACAAGTACCACAACTACCACAATGCAACACTCCCTACCCTTGCATGACTGCTACATCCACATCACATCTCTGCAATTCCACGTTAAACCATGTCACTCCCCATCACCAATAAGTATGAGGAATGCACATCAGTACATGGCAATGACAGTAGCATGACAACCATTAACTATTCACCAAAATAAGTCCATTGCAACATCCCACTTATGGTAACACAAGCAGTGGAATGGCAACTGCCAATGCCATTACTGCCCTGCAACTCCAGTCAATGATGGCATACATCCATGTGTGTCACTGCTACAATACCATCATCTGACACAATACCTCTTATTACACAGGTCTCCCAAGTACTGGCACACAGCAGAGGAGCCCAGTGACAGAAAGCCCAGGCCTGGAAACAGGTCCAATAGGGGAGGACTCCCCTGGAAGTCTGCATATAGACGACAAACCTGGCCCATCTGGCATGAGTGGTCAGTCCACCACCAGCTGCCTCACCCTGCCCACAACTGAAACCACCTTTCCTGTGGCAGCCAATGCAGAGCAGAGCCCACCTTCCCATACCAGTGTCCCAAGGTCACATCAAACATCAGTGTGCGCCACAGGACAGGGGCAGGAGTCGACGGTGCAAACTGAAGATAATGATGGTCCTGGTGTCAGTTGGAGGGGACACACTTCACCAGGGGCACCGGCACAGGGGCCAAGGGCCAGTGGGAGGGCAATCGTGGGCCAAGGGATGAGGCAGGTACAGGACACGACTGGCCAAGAGACTGTCACCAGAGTCCTGGGAGCCCATCAGCAAACCCACAATAAGATGGGCCAGATAATCACCACCTTGCAGGACATCCAAAGAATACCACCAGGAGGCCATGCAGCAGTGGCAGGCACTCAATGCCACCATAGTCTCCATATTAGGGGAGTTCAAGGAACTGAACAATATACTGTGAACATCTTCCACACAACAGCAGGCCCCATCCAGTAGTCAGAAAACACCGCTGCCAACAACATCAGCACTTGCTACTGGAATGGAGGCCCAGCAGGAGGACCCACAGGCCAACAACACCCTTACCCCTGCAGCTGAGGGACCCCCCCAAAAAGAGGTCACCCATCCAGACATCCTGCAGGACCTGAGGCCAAGACCAATTTCCCCACCAGGAAGTGATCCCTCTTCTGAACTGTCACCCTTGTGTGCCACTGTTACACCCTGTTGCCTGTCCAAAACCAAGTTTACATCATACCGGGCAAATGAATACAGGACCTGTGAAACAAACAGCGGAACCACCCACTCTGATCAGCACCCAGACCATTACCCCACTCCTCTGGACTGTGATGTCATACACTTAATAAACATAATTCAACACAAGTCATGGTGCATGTCTCTTCATTGTATATAGTGGCAATCCTGTATCCAAGCAGCAAATATATACACATGTTGGCACCACAACAATGTTGAAATGACCGATGTACTGGGACACCCCAGCAGGTGTGTAAGTACATCTAAATTGTAATGATATCCAGTGTCAACGATGACAACAGACAATTCAGTAATCAGCTTGCAGACATAGATGTGACCTGAAGAGGGAAAATTAAATGGAAACTGGCACAATTTTTTAAGGCATGTGAACCAATTCATACATTCACAGCATTTGAACACATACACAGGATGACTGTCCCAGCAGCTATGATACCACAACTGTTAGGGCCTGCATACGTGTGGGACAGGAAAGATGTAACATAGGTAACATCCCCTATTGTTCACCTCCCTGAGTAGGCAGGAACAGGTACTTGCCACACAGCAGCTGACATTGCAGCATGACATGCCTATGCAGCAGGAAAAGACTGATAAGCCCCCCTAACATTTCCCCCAACAGGCAGACTAAGGACCATAAACCTTTGGTACAACTATAAGGCTGTACCGCAATCGCACCAGCATTCCACACATGTCCTTAGCAGCAGTGCATTTCCACTACCCCTCATGGTCAGTCACCTGATTTCAGGGTTGGAAAGCAAGATGGATTGCTGTAGTCCCCACACACACCGTAATGCATGCAAATACTGGCAACAGACTGGCTTCAGCAATACATCTTCTATGTGCAGATGACATACAATTCACACATACCTGTACATCATTGAAAGTAGTGACAAATCATGTCAGTCCTGTTGTCATGTGCTTCATCCTCATCTTCCTCCTTCAGCATCAGAGTCACCGGCCCTAAACACTGCTCCGCCATCAATGTCCCCTTTCTCCAACAGTGGGATGTGCCTTCTGAGGGCCAGATTATAGAGCATGCAAAATGCAACAATGATCTTGCAGACTTTCCCTGGTCGGTACTGTAGGGTAGCACTGGACACATGGAGGCAACGAAATCTAGCTTTCAAGAGACCGAAAGTCCGCTCAATCACTCGCCTCGTCCGACCATGAGCCTCATTGTACCTGTACTTCCCTCCTGCAGGTGGATGTCTGATAGTTGTCAGTAGCCAGGGCAGGTTGGAGTATCCGGAGTCACCTGTGTGGAAAAGGGAGCAGGACTATAGGCAACAATGCTAGGCAGAGTGCTGACTGTGTTTGGTGGGGTACAAACGTCTGACATGGAGAGCAGTACACATACCTATGGGCCAGGCCCATTCTCCCTGTAGCTGTGACATCATTGCAGGGACACTGCTGTTCCTCAGGATGTAGGAATCATGTACTGATCCTGGGAATTTTGCATTTACATGTGTTATATATTCATCTGCAAGACACACCATTTGTACATTGAGTGAATATGTACTTTTCCGGTTTCTGTAGACCTGTTCATTGGTCCGCAGAGGTACCAAGGCGATGTGAGTCCCATCAATGGCCCCAGTTACATGTGGGACATTTGATATGTTGTAGAAGGCTGCTTTTGCAGTGAGCAATTCAAGACATTGTGGGAACCCAATGTATCTGTGCACATGCTTGAGTAGGGCATCCAGCACATCCTGCAACACCTTACTGAACTGGGGCTGTGAAAACCCTGCAGCCAGTCCCACCGTAACCTGAAAAGAGCCACTCACCAGAAAATACAGGACTGACAACACCTTGACTTTTGGAGAAATGGCATGGGGTTTTCTCAAACCCGGCAGGAGGTCTGGCTTCAACTGGGTGACCAGTTCCATGATGCACAAATGGTTAAGTTGATAGGTCAGGATGATGTGGCGCTCTTCCATGGTATCAAAATCTACGAGTGGGTGGTAAATTAGTGCATTTCTCATCACTCCATTGTGATGATATCTGTGCAAGGACACAAGCAACAGTCTGCGAACCTCTCACAATGTAGGGCATCAAGTATGACACAACATTCACGTAGTTTTATTCATGTAAGTTGGCTGTCATGTTGTGGGAACACATTACTCCACACCCCATTCCTAACCAGACGATGGCACCTATTCCCAGTGACAATGGATGTATGCAGGACATGTATATGTACACTTTCCATGTGTTCCACTATACGGATCATATATGCTGACAACTGTAGTGACAAGTATGGTGATGTCACCAGACACTCACTACATATGTCATTATCCACAATGTGTGACGACATGCAGGTAATTATGCAGTGTGAACCCTGGACAGTCATGTTACAGACTAATATGGCATCTGCCTGTCCGGCATGCATTGGACAGCTGGAAGTGACCTCATTCCACTGGCTGAAGTCGTCATGGCGGAAGGCAGTCTGAACCACCGTGCAACTCCTCATTAGTTAACATTGATGTCTGTGGCAGACTGGGACCAATGACTATCACTGCCGGCGGTGACGGTCATGACTGCTGCGGTCGAAACCGCCATTTTGTATGGGCCAGCTCATTTGACTCCTGGCATTTGGGAAAGACAGACCTCCACTTCGTGTGCTGCTGTGTCCTGTATCTTAAAGCAACAATGGCATGCACTGCAGGGGCAGGGCCCCAGCCTTCACTACGGAGGAACTTGAGAAACTGGTGAAAGGGGTCCTACCTCTGTATGGGCGGTTGTACGGTGCTCCAGGGCAACAAGTCAGTACAACGTCCTTAGTCCTACATGTCGGGTGGTGTTCGGCGATGAGTGTGTCTGCATATTGACATGCCATGACTGATCAGGTGTTTTGCATGCACATGGTATGTGTGGGATATTAACAGTGTGCATGGTCCGTGTTTGTTGTGTGTCGCCAAAGGTTACAGCTGTATTGGTATTATTTACATCATGTCCCCCATTTTTGGAATGTCTCCCGCGCAGGCCAGCGCCCACCAGAAAAAAGGGTTATGGAGAGCCATCGCTAAGGAAGGGTGGACCCTGGGGGTCCATAGCTGGAGGAGCAACCATTGCAGGAAGCGGTGGGAGGAACAGAGATGCTGGGCCAGGAAGACCACAGAGGCCCAGCTGGGAACGGCCTCCCAATGTGGGAGGGGTGTCTATAGGACCCTGACCCCCCTAATGGCCCGCATACCGGCGGTGGCCTACCCAGGGTTGGATGGGCTCTTGAAGGCAGCACAGCAGCCACAAGGGGGTAAGTGTTGATTGTTAGGTGACTTCTACATGGTTGTGTGCTGTGACCCTCAAAGGACTTGGAATGTACGTGGTCAGATGAGATTTGATCATGTAGGAGTGTGTCACGTTAGCTATGTTAAGCCATGCGGGAAAAGAAGTGGTGGTACTGTGACACACGTTCACCTGTACATATGGATCACTCAAGTATGCTATCATGTCACTGGCTGCATTTTCCATCTCTGCGTGTACTGTAGTAGTACAAGATGGTCATATTGGCGCTGTATATGGGTAATGACAGGCATGTTACGTGAACACTGCTATTGTCACGGTTTCGGGTAGGTCTGATCAGGACTCTGGTTGGGACACCCCTTGAGGTCACCGAATATCGTAAAGAGGTAGTATACTGGGGAAGAAGAGCAGCTAAAGGCATACACGGAAAGGACCGCTATGAACAGGCACAGGAAAGTAAAAGCAGAGCAACCCTTGTGTGAACAAACAGGAAACAGATTACTAATGGACAAACACGCTGGGGTTGTACACAGAGTAAAGCGCAGAACCTCCCACAGTGACAGGGAATGTCAATGCCTCTGTGCAGTTTGCTCTTACAGATAGTCACCCTGCCAGCCCCATAGAAAGGAGGCAGCAGAAGTGATTCTGTCTCTGGACCCTAGAGCACAAACAAGGATAGTACTTACATACACAGGACACGCTCTTGTGGGTCCAGCTGGAAACACAGTGGCTATTCCTGAGAAAACAGCAATAGCACACTGTCACTGTTAGGCACAAAAGACAATGTATAACACTATACAAGGATGGGGGCTGGAATTGCCTCCTGGAAACCAGGAGCCAACCCCAGTACAAAGGGGGACACTTATACACTGGTGAAGACTGATAGAACACTTACCAGACACAAAGAACCAAGAAGAAACAGAAACAGAAGGGAACAAACAAAGAGGCAGAGGCAAGAACTGGGAACAGGCTCAGGCTGAAATAAAGGCAGGACTTGGACTTGAAAACAGGGTGCAAACATCTGGCTGGAACAAACAGAGATAGGACTGGGAAACTGAGAGCAGGCTCTGGCTGGAACAGGCAAGGACAGGACTGGAACGCAGGGAGTAGGAATGAGTAGTAAACAGGACTGATAAACAGAGAGCAGGTTCAGGCTGAAACAAGGCAGGAGCAGGGCAGAGAAACAGGGAGCAGGCTCTGGAAGAAACAAACAGGTACAAGGCTAAGAGATAGGGGGCAGACTCAGGCTGGAACAATCAGGAGCAGGGCAGAGAAACAGGAAACAGGATCAAGCTGGAACAGCACAGGAACAAAACTGGAACACCACCCGACAAGGGGTCTGTAACACAAAGGAATCAAACTCCAATGCACAACAGGGATCTTGAGGAAATGGCTGCTTATAAGCAGTTCCAAGCTGGGCTGCACAGGAGAGGTCTCAGGTGTGTGTAGTTTCAGACACTTGCAAGTCCTGGAGGAGAGGATCCAGTGAAAAGGAGTAACTGGACTTTTCCCATAGAAAATGGAAAACAGAATCCGGGCTTTCCTGACTACCAGGCTGTGCATTATGGGATTTGCAGTCCCAGGAAGTAAATATAGTACTACACAAGTGTACCATGGAGAAAAGAGAAACAAACAGGAGTCAGCAAGATTCTCTAGATAAGTGTTTAAGGTGATTCCCAGGCTTCCGACAGTCCCCTTACAGCACCCCCTAGAAATGGGACGACAGAGTCGTAACAGCTATTGCTTCACTTGCTACATCAATTTACCTCTGTAATACATGTACTCCACACATTCCTGTCAGTTAGTTAGTGTGCTCAATCCCTCTGAGCTCTGATTTGTATCATCCTGTAGTGGATGACATGTCGTTGGGTATGTTCCTGGGCTGGATTGTTGTTTAAGTCATTAATGCAGTTGATAGGCATGTGGTGGTCTTCCTTCAGGTGTTTAGGCTTCAGGGTTGGGGTGATCTCTGATGAGTTTGGGTATCGCTTGCATGACTCAGTTGTAAATGATTGCATAATGGTCTCTTGTTTGCCCAGCAGGGGCAGTAATATCTATTGTTTGACTGTGAAATGGTTTGTGGGTTATCACCATTTCCTCCCTTTCTGTTTCTCCCACCCTCCTTCTCTCTCTCCACCTCTGTCTATGTATGCATTAGCATCATCTGGCGAAGGAGGAAGGGCACCAGCGAATGGGGATGCAGCAGCCCACAGGACCCAGGAGGCTGGCACCAGTGAAGCCAAATGGACCAGTGGGACAGGGGCGAGGGGAGCACCACAGGGGAGACTAGAGCAACCAGCATATCTGATACAGATTCCTCTTCCAATGGCGGCTCCCTGGCAGTGGCAGACCCATCTGGGACCATCCTTGTCTGCCACAGCCCTTACCAGCACTGCCCTCCCTGCAGCACACCACCCAGTTGCCCGTGCCTGCTCACTCAGCATGGTGGGCGTCTCCTTTGCCGCAGGCACCTCTGCCCCGGTCCCAGGGAGCCCTGCTGCCCTCAATGAGGAGGCTATTGACCTCCTGAGGTTCATCTCTGTGGGGCAGACAACCATAATGAATGCCATCCAGGGACTAGCATCCCAGATGCAGCAGTCCAATGCGTTCCTGGAAGGCATTCACAGTACCTTGTCTGGCCTACAGAGACCGTTTCAGGCTCTGGCCTTCTCATTGACGGCAGCCAGTGTCCCTTCATTTTCCGTCCCCCCTCCAGCTACCTGTTCCCAATCCACTACCCCTCTCCCTACACCCGTCCTAAGCACACCTACAGACCAGCATACACCCACTACAATAGACAATGTGTGCATAGACAGTCATAAGCATCACAAACGTTCACACAGGCATGCACACACACAACACACATCTGCAAACACAACAGACACTTCCCACTCCATCTCCTCCCTTGCAGACACATCTCCACTCACACCTGCCAGCACTGCATCATCACACACTGCTCTTGCTAGCATTCCTGTCATACCCTCAATCACCACAATAGCAGAATCACAGACACCCCCCCACACACCACATCCACACTCACCACGACTAACATCTCTGCCATCTGCCGCACATCCACCTCACTTGCACACACCACCGTAACATTCACTCACACAACTCCCATTGCCTCTCCCTGCATCTCTACCCCACTCCTCCCAAAGAATGCACATGCACCCATTCACCCACCCAACATTCACCCACCACACACATGCACACATTGCACTCACCAGCATCCACGCACAGCACACAAACATGTAAGACGAGCACTCCCTCTACCTCCACTCCTAACTCAATCATGTGACCACCCCCATGTACCTAAGAATGTTTTCCTTGCTGCCCTTGACCCCTCTCAGGCCTTTCCTCCTCCCATTCCTCAGTGCCCCCTCTGGTGTTTCCCCTACTCCTCTACATAGCAAGAAATCCACCCTTCCCAGTGCGAAAGTCACCCCTCCCAAGCCCAAATCGAAATATGCCCCTTCCACATCCAAGCCTACCCCACCACTCCCACACCCCAGAGGTGCCTGCCTGTTTTTCATAGAGGCCAGTCCACCCCTGATATACTGGTGGCGTGGTGACATGGAATATGGTGGGCAGTACATTGGCTTCCGCCAGCATGAAGTTGGCTTCCACTGCCGGATGCTGTACTTGGCGGTTCTGGCGGTGAGTTGTCTGTGTTGCGTTGGGTTCACCGCCTTACTCGTTATATGGCGGTCTGCACTGCAACCCTGGCTGCAGTCATAACACTGCCACCGACGTGGTGGTCACCTTCTGCCATAAGGCTGCCTTTTGTCTTCCACTGAGGGAAATGTGCCCCATACCATTATTTGTAGTGTTTTACCTCCAATAGAATGGCTGTATTCTCTTCAGTGAAGTTTCAATTCCTCTTTAAAATTGGAGTCTGCATTTTTTCAGCAGCATGTGGTGGCCGCATGACCTGAAAGTTAAAAAGTACTAAAGCAGAGTCTCTGGTGTGGGCAGTGGTTAGGTTGTTGGAAGGGAATGGGTGTTAGGTGTGTGTGTGTGATTTCTTTCAGGTGAATATAATCCTCCTGTTACCTTCCATGCAGAGGTCTCATTCTCACATGCAGAGGTCTGCTTATGCATGGAGAGATCTCTTGCCCGGTTGCAGAGGTCTCCACCAACCTGGTGGAAAATAAAATATGACTGAAGCTACAGACAGAAAGATAGCAGAGTTCGGATGAAAAAAAGCTCCATCAATTACACAGAAAGTATTTAAAAAATGTAAATCTAACACAAGGAAATATTTAAAGTTAAATAACAGAAAAGCTAGTAGTAAATATCTGTTAAATTATCCCTGCAAAAAACAGAGACCTAGACCCAAAGAGATCTGACCCAACCACAAAAAGAAGAAAACAAAGCCAAACATTAAAACAAAATTTCAAATATAACAGACATAACCCAAATGTAGTTGCAATTAATAAAATCAACACATATGCAAAATAACCTCTAAACAAATTATCCCAAGAGTTTTTCTAAATAAAAAATTGACATAGTAATAAAACAAATAAATACCTGGAACAAATGTCCTTCTTGACAGTAAATCTGAAAAAAGAATACATAAAACAACTGAAAATAGAAACCGTTAACAAACAGAAGAGTCAGCAACTGGAAAAAAGAAGAAAACACAAAAATGTAACTATATAACGTAAAACATGTTTTAAAAATGTAAAATCTATATATAATTAATTTGTAATACTGATGTAATATATGTTATTCAAATCCTATAAATCACAGATATAATGTTGGACCCTGCAACATATATTACTTCACAAAAGGGAAAGCTTATCTTAAGCTGCAGGGGATACACTTAAAGTAAAGAAACCAATTCTAATGAAAGGACTCTTTGGAAATGCACTAAATATTATTCCAGTGCATGTTATGGCACAGCCACCACCAAAAACAACATTGTAGAAAGTGTGAAAGAACAAAGTCACTCTCCAAATGACACTGAAATACAAGTTAGAAATGTCCTCCAGTACTGAAGAAAAGCAAGCACCAGATTATACATTCCTATGGTACCTAGCCTTAAAAATAAAGGGCCTGATTAAGAGTTTGGTGGATGGGTACCTCCATCACAAATGTGATGGATATCCCGCCCGCCGTGTTATGATTCCCATAGGATGTAATGGAATCGTCATAAGATAGACGGCATATTCATCATAATTGTGATGGAGTAACCCCATCTGCCAAACTCGAAATCAGGACCATATTTCCTTGAGTTCCTGACGAAGCCAGAAGACAACTGCCAGCAAACCAAATAAAATTGATAATAAGAACCAGGAAAGTAGCTAGACAAACACCAAGAACACCAAGGACATACCAAGAAATAGCAATGCTCAAAAATATAATAGTAACACACACTAACCAAGATTTCCTAATGCATGACAATTAAAAAATAACGAAAGTTGTATTCTTGTCTTGGCTACAAATACTAATCTACTGACTCTAACACAATGCCAAAACTGGATGTTGGGTGGGATATTTAAATCTTCCCCCACCATTTTCACAACTATATACAATACAAGTCTTGTGCCATAATACAAATGCTCCATTTATATACACACTGCTTCTAAACAAGCAAAGTGCAACATACAATGAACCCCTATGAATAACAAAACTAAATACTAACAATTACAACCCACACAAATCATGATTGATTCTGAACAAAACCATGATATCCACTATTTTACAAGTCTATCCAGGCACATCAAAGTTTATTGAAGCACCTATAAAAATCAACACTAAGCATAGATTGTACTACAAATAATGAATTTGTGTATGAAATTAATTAAAGCATTACTTGATTTAGGCTCTGTTTCTGTCACAGACGTAAATGAGCACTGACATGCTGATAGATTACCCATTCTACCAATCTAATGAAAATAAACTGTGCCTTCTATTGGATAATGTTGAAGAAATGTGGACTTGATTCCTGTACTGATCAGGATGCAGACACCGAATCAAGTTTCAAATTTCATGAGGTATTATCTCATAAATGGCAGAAATAAACACCACAGTTGAATTGTGGCTGAAATCCTTTCAAGGGAGACTTGGAAGAAGCCACACTACTCTTTACCAGTTCCTAGAAATCTTTAACAAAGAAGAAAACTACTAAGAGCTATGGATAGAACACTCCTTAACACAAACTAAACTAAAAATATCCAAATAAATTAAACTAATGCATATAATACTAGGTAGCAAAGAACTGTTATCACAGAACAACTAAGGCATACCTCAACTCAAAACAATAGCCAGAACACTATTGTAAAAATAATCATAGAAAGTAAACCTCACAAATAAAATGAATCTCCTGGTAATAAGTTATAACTATGCCCTAAAACAATTTTGTAAATAATAAACTGTTCACTTGTTTTTACCACTCTGAAAACAAAAATTATAATTGTTTACTAACTACAAAGGCAGTATGATAAAACAGTAACATTATTTATCAAAAATACAATTAAAAATGACATAACAAATAAAATTGAAATACAACAAACCTATTCATAAAACATGTCAAGTAAACATAAAATAACACACTTGAATATAAAAACACAATATTTATCCCATCCAACAATTAAATAATAAACAATTACATATTAAAAAATAGATTTGTAGCCGAAAACTTCCATCCAAAGTAAAACACTCAAAATCAAAATATTAATCCACCTAAAATATTCAAAAAATAGATCCTAAGCAAAAGCAAAAATACATGAGATTAATCCCTCGAGTTTGACTGTATCAAATCCATCAGAACCTTACAAAACACCCCAAAAATGTAAAAGAAAATAATAAACACTCCAGGAAGCCAACAGAAAACAAGGAGAAATTAGATAAATAGTTAATTAAATCACCCTAATAAATTCCTTATGAGAAAAAGTAAAATGAAGCCCCCATCCAAAAATAAAACTTCTACAATAACAACAAAAATGTGAAAAAGAAAACATAGAAACAAAAAGTTGAAATAAAGACATCCCACATAAATCGTAAAAAGGAAATAAATAGTATTAAAAGGTTAAAAAATATAACTACACACACACACACACACACATATACATATATATATGTATATATATATATATATATATATATATATATATATATATATATATATATATATAAATGTAACATTCCTTGAGTTCCTGCAGGAATGACGCACTCCAATTTCTCGTATTTCAGATAATCTTTTATTGGCTCAATTCACATTGCATTCGACTCGAAAGCCACCCGCCCTACACGTTTCGGTCTAAAGAAAGAAAAAGAACAAAAGAGTGATTTAGAAATATATCAAAATATATCTACTAATCCAAGTTTTCCAGCAAGTGCATGTATACACACAAATCCACATATATCAAACGAAATTCATTGAAAACGCCACAAATAAGTGGCAAAAATTGGCATACAAGTCTGAAAAGAGCAGGAGCTAAAGGTGACCAAATGGGGGACTCCCACTGACTTCATCTAGAAGAAAGTCATGGATGAACATGTAATTCTGCATCTAAATTGTGTCCCCACGGGTTCTCTGAACCAAGCAAAAGTATAATTCTAGATTCAGCCCGTCTCAATTCCAATGTTTGGTCACCTGCCCTGGAACTCAATTTAACAGTTTTAGGGCCAGATGTATCATCCATTTTGCATTCGCAAACGGTTCGAATGGCCGTTTGCGAATGCAAAAATGCCTTTCAGTATTTATGAAAGGCACTTGCAACGCAAATTTAAGGAATCGCTAAAAAAGCGATTCTTTAAAATTGCGAGCCCATTTAGAGAATCGTAAATTGCGATTCTCTAAATAAGAAATCGCAAATAAGGAATCCTTATGTGCGGTTTCTAAACCACATGTAACAAGCAATTCCTTAATGCGAATTGGGCATTAAGGAATCGCTATTACCACCAAGTTGAATGCCCCTTTGGCATGTGTGTGTGCCTTACAAGTCCTTAAAAAAATTATTGGGCTGCAGCAGAGGGGGCTTTAGGCCCCCAGCACCCTGGGTTTAGCATTTTCCAAATTTGCTAATTCCAGTTAGGAACTCGCAATTTGGGAACTGCAAAAAATTCACAAATTTGGGCCTACAGTGCGAATGGGGCTGGCAACGCAATTTGAGATTCGGTAATAGCATTTGCGATTTTTAAGAAATCACTATTACCGAATCGCAAATATGATACATACCATTTTGCGATTCAGAAATAGCGATTTCTTAAAAATCCCCATTAGAGAATCGCAAAATGGTTTGTTGATACATCTGGCCCTTAATTCCCTAAAAGATCAACTTACTGCAATCTCCTGCATGTATTTCCCAAAAGTGTTTGGCTAGAGGATAAGATCTGTCCTAATTTTTAATTGCTTCTAAATGTTGTAAAAATCTGACTTTTAATTTATGAATGGTGCTGCCTATATATTTTTTCTGGCAACCACATTCAATGACATATACAACATGATTCGTTTCACAAGTTATTCGGTCAGAAATCACACAATTTTTTCCATCAAACATTTCATAATTCTGAGTATTAGATGCATAATTACATGCTTTACAATGGCCACATTTCCAAAAACCTAGACTCCTTTTCGTTAGGCAAGATGTATTATCTCTCACAGAAAAAAGGCTCTTGGTCAGATAGTCTCCTAGTGAATGTTATTTATGACAGGTAATTTGAGGATATTGACCAATTTGATCCTTAATGCGTGGATCCCGTTGCATAACATGCCAATTGCGTTTCATAATATTTTTAAGAGCCACATGTTGTTGATTGAACTCTAAAAATAACCGCAGAGGGGATCTATTAGTATTAGAATTTGCCTTACTAGGAGACTTTTTAAAAAAGTAGTTCTTCTCTAGTTTTCTTCCTAACTCCATTCTGTGCATCAATTAACATGTTTAACGGATATCCTCTATTTACAAATCTTTCAGTCATTTTCATAATTTCAACTTCAAATCCCTCATCTACTGAACATATCCTACAAGCCCGCAGGAATTGACTGTACGGTATACTCCACATTAGTGCATTGGGATGCCCACAATTCCCATGCAGTATAGAATTGCACGCTGTAGGTTTGCGATATACTGTAGTCTCCAATTTATCATTCTTAACTTCCAACTTAACATCTAAGAACTTGATGGTGTGTCTACTGTATGTTAATTCAAGATGAATATTTAACTTATTATTGTTCAACACACCAATGTATTCTAACAGGAACTTTTCATGACCATCCCATTTAAGAAAAAGGTCATCGATATATCGCACCCATAGTACTACTTTATCCATGTAGATCTCATGAGCCTCAGACCAAGCTATTTCTTTTTCCCACCACCCCATATAGAGGTTGGCATATGTGGGAGCGAAAGATGCCCCCATAGCTGTACCCTGTTTCTGAAGGTAAGATTGGTTGTCAAAAAGAAAAACATTATGTGTGAGACAAAATTCTAACATGGACATAAGCATATTAGTGTGTTGAAGAAACTCTATGGGTCTAGTTCCTAAAAAATATCTACAAGCTTCCAACCCATAGCAATGTTTGATCTATGTATATAAGGAAGTTACATCCATGGTGACCAACAGATACTTTTCATGCCATGGAATATTATTAACTTTAGATAGAAAATCCTTAGTATCACATAGATAAGAGGACAACTCAGTTGCGTAAGGACATAAGAACAGATCAAAATATCTTGAAGGATTTTCTAACAATGATTCATACTGACAATAGGTCTACCTGGAGGATTACATTTATTCTTATGTACATATTTATATATACATAAGACATCACACAGCTCAGCTTATTACATACACCTTCTACAACTAACCTAACTATCAACTATCAACTACCTCCCACTTCTAGGTAGTTGAAATTGTTATTACCTGCACTGGAGCACTGCAACAAAGAACCAGCAATCTATAGACCGGCACTGAACTAAAATAAAACAGACAGAATACAGTATACAGTAAAGAAAATAATGGGGCATTGTGTATATTGTATAATATTTTTTTTAAGTTAAAAAGTTGAAAATAAGTATACTTAAAATGAGATGCATAGTAATGTAAATATATATTGATAAATATTGACAAATAAAAATACATATTTACAGTATTGAAACACATAAATGCAAACAATGAAAATAGTCTTTCATCTATTAGCTATTTGAAAAAAAAGAAATGTGGGCGACATGGCCAGCAACATGGCCGACAGGACGTGCTCTGAGAGAGCTCTGATACCCAACCTCCTAATCCTGCGAAATCCTGTATGCTGGGGCACCCTAAGTGCCAAATAAGTGTCCCTCCTGCACTACCATACCCCTCGCTAACTAGAACGAAGCTGCACTGTAATGAATTCGGCCGGGGTGAGACCAATACACCCTGATGATGGTGGCAGCCTGGAGTGCAGTCTAGTGGGAGAAGCCGTGCTGTGGGTTCTGGTTGCCAGAGCTGCGTAGAGGGTAGTGCTGGAGGAGTGGACTCTGTACAGCGAAACCATGTAGCCAAGCCTGCCAGAGACCACTGAATGGTCAAGTGCCCTAGGAGCCCCCTTCAGGTTGGTGCTCGGAGTGGCTCTGCGCTGGGCTGAACGGAAGGCAGTGAATGCTGACCAGGAGAATTCATGCTGCAGGCCAGGGGACTACAAGCCAGACGGGAGCCTTGTAACCGCCTTGTGATCGCCGCTGCAGGGCTGGGGTGCTAGAAAACAATCAGCCTGGTGTGGAGATGCCTCTAGGGAAAGGCAGAGTCCCTAAGTGCACTGGAGCAACAGCGAGGCGTACAGTCAAGTGAATTCCGGCTGGTTGCACCGTAGCAGAGGTGCGGCAGGCCCCAGACTGCTGGAGTAGGCCCAACGCGCTCTCGCTGGAGCTAACAGGGGCTGGAAGGACAAACCAAGCTGAGCATGATAGGGGAGATCATATAAATGAGCCCCTAAGTAAAAAGCGGAGAACGCGGTAAGGAGGATGCCTAGGTGGATGCCTCAGGGGTCCTCAGTATCCATAGATCCTAGCCCTAATGCTGTGCCGGCTGATTATTGAATAAAGGACATGGTAGACTGGTGCCTGCAGTGTTTGGGGGGACCCCTAGGGGATATTAGACTCTAGCGCATGCTGTGTAGGGACCAGGAGGCAGGCGGAGGGACAGTGCCCAAGTGACGGGCACTGGAAGGTTACCTGACAGGCAGCAGCGTTTTGAGACCTCACACAAACTAACAAGAAAAGGGGATAAAACAAGACCAAAGGTGTTTGCAAAGGTGTAATATGAGATGACCAGGACCAACTCTGCAGCCCTTAAGAGACTGAGAAACATCACTGAGGTGAGACTGAGGTGTGCAGCACCTCTGACCTGGACACCCCAATATTGAGCCCACGTTGTGATGGGTGGCTGTGGGCTGAGGACGACGCTGAATGTACCAAAGTTCCATAGTGGTGCCTTATTGACCCAGAAATAAGTAAGACTGGAAACGCCTGCCCCAGTGAACCTGGACCTTCCTAACACACCAGCACATTAGATTGCACCATGAGGAAAGATCGGGCACAGCGACAGGCACAGAGCAACACTATCACCCAATATACTACCTGAGGCAGGCAATGCAGCGCCTTACCAGGCAGGCTCAGTACTCCCCAGAGCGGTCCCCTGAATATCAGGAGGAGCCCTTGAGGGCTGCACTGCTGAAGGCTATACATGGCTCAAGAGTGGCATTGGAAGGAAAGATTGCCGGGGTATCAGTGGAAGTCAACCTACTGAGAGTAGACTGGTGCAAGGCAACAGACAAGGTGTCTGATACGGAGGCCAAAATCTCAACTTATCAAATGGAAGTGCGTCAACTCAAACAAAAAATAATGCATAACCACACTCACCTCTCCCCTTGAGGAGCGAGTGGAGGATGCCGTGGGATGCTCAAAGAGGAATAATATTCAACTCCTGGGGTTCGCAGAGGAGACAGAGGGACAATCTATGGAATGGTTCCTTGAACAATGGGTATGTGGGTAAAGGAGGAGCTGGAACCAATAGGGTTTTCACAATACTTTCTGATAGAAAGAGCTGGCCTGGTGCTGGCCCTGAAACCTCCCCGGGGTGCTGCTCCGTGGGCTCTCATAGCCCAGCTATTAAACTATAGAGACAGGGATTCTATTCTTAGATAGGCAAGAGAACACCACAATATGAAGAAAGGAATGTTGTGATTTGTCAAGACTATACCCCCAGAGTACAAGAGTGCTGCAAAACTTTCTTTGAAGTTATAAAACATCTCAAGGCCATGCATATTAGATACATGCTCCTCTACCTAGCCAAGTTGAAGGTCATATATGACGGCAAAATCACACTTTTTTGAAAAACCAGAGGAGGTGTGGTCGTGGCTCGACATGGCTGATGTCCCTCAGGGGCGTCCACGAGTACAGAAGGAAACACAGCGAGTCAACAATAGGCAGAGGGGCTCCCAGCGTCCCCATTTGGCTAGGCGGTCCCAATCTGTTGAGGGGGGCTCTGGCTGGATTGTGATCTGTGAGGATGGTACAATGATCACTACTGCTGAAAAAGTACAAGTTGCAGTGGAAGCCCCAGTAAATGCTTCCACGGAGGAGAGTGAACTCTCAGCACTGCCCTCTGAACAGGAGAATGTGGATCCAGACACTGGAACTGGAACTGGAACTCTGGCCGACTAGTGTGTCCCAGTTTCAGGGGGCGTCACATAGCCCTTGGCTTGGGCATATGTGTTGATATGTAATGACTTGCACAGGATGGAATACCATACCGGAGAGCTAAATGTTATAGGAAGAAAGGGTGGAACCGCTTATGCCTGGCAGTGACAACGTTCCGATGATGATTGTGAGAAATGATTATGGGGCCTAAAATTATACAAAATGAGTAACCAGTGCTCATCTGCTTGAGAGGGGTTTTGAGTGTGTAAGATTTACTGTTTAAATAGACAAAGGTTATGCATAAAGTCGAATACCCATTTATGGCAGTGCCGAGAATTCTAGGAAGTCGCTGGGTAACATAAACGTAAGATAGGTCTGTTGTTGTTTCCCTGAGTGGGGGGTCGCACTGAAGTTTTATAGAGGGTCATATTTCCTGATGGTACCTGCTTGCCCTTGCAGTGTATAACCTACATGCAACAATAACACTGAACTGTTTGATGAGTCAACAACAGGAGAGTTTGGGAAACGATTTTTTTTTCTGTAGGTTGACACACCTACGAGTTCACTGAAGGGAGGGATGATGATGTATGTCCTGGCATGTCAGGAATGATGGGCAAGAACAAGGTATTGTTTAGTTGTTACTTGTCCGGGGTGGGAGGCAGGATAGGATTTCATGATAAAATGTTTTTTAGGTTACTGTTTTGGAGACATCTCAGAAACACCAATGGGAGGTCCCTCTATGGGGCTCCACTGCAATTGTTAACAGATGGTTACAACACATAAATTGAAACTCCTCACCTGTGCAGCGGTTGGGATCCTACCAAAAAACATTACAAAATGCTAAATCTACTTAAGAGGCAAGGGGTGGGTATAGATGTTTGCAGGAGACCCATCTCACTGACCAAGAACCTACCAATATTTTTAAGAAATGGAGAGGTCAGGTATATTATACTAACTACTCTTCTTATTCCCGGGGGGTGGTGATCTGGTTGCCCCAGGATTACCGTTCGCATTGACCTACATGGAGGCGGACGTGGAAGGTAGATACTTGTTCCTACAGGGCAGACTGGATGGAATAGATGTCTTTTTGAACTCATACAGACCAAACATTGATGATGGACAATTCTATGGCACAGTATTGGATCTAGATGCACCAGTTGTAGATAAGAAATTATTCTGGGCAGGAGACTTTAATTGCAAATTAGATGGGGAGCTAGACTGCCATCCTCCTAGACAGAACACTAAACCACACATGACTGCAAAATTACGAGAGGTCATGACACAATTATCACTTCAAGATGTGTGGAGAGAAACACATTAAGAGTGCAGAGAATATACATGACACACACCAACACACTGTACAGTTAGTAGATTGGATAGAATACTGATCAGATGGGTTGGCCCAAGGATACTTGAAGTGGAGCATTTCTCAAGCTTCCTCGCAGACCACGCACCAGTAGTCACATTGCTTGAATGGGGAGCGGGCACAAGGTCACCTCATACATACCGTTATTTCACTGACATATTGCAAGATGCACACTGATGGGTAATTCTGGCTGAAGCCCTACTACACTACTTTAAAGATAACTGGCAGGGCACACGCAGTCTTGCCATGGAGTGGAAGGCAGTAAAGGCTGTTCTAAGAGGTCGGTGTATGGAGCTCACATGTAGGGGTTCGCATCACCCTCCAGACGGAACTCTTACAAAAAGAGGAAGCACTGATGGCTATACAGAGGTTGCTCCTGGAGGAAACTTGGGGGCAGGAGGATGAAACCGCTTTGCTGAGACAGGTACTAGTGGTGAGAGACAGGTTACAACATTATACTCTAAAGTCCTACCACAAGTTATTGCATGGGGAGGGAGATAGCTCAGGGATCCTGCTTGCTTGGATCTTGCATAGAGAATTGCCATGCCCTACCATCATGCACCTTAGGACACCTATGGGAGACAATGCATATACACAATCCACCTTACTGACTACATTCAGGAACCACTTGCAACAACTCTATACTGGGTCACCAGAATAACGTGCAGCTCTGAGGAGGGAATGTTGCGCTGGCAACGGAATTTCTCACAAGTATCACAATCCCACTGGGGAGGCAACGATACACAAACTAGAGGCAGATTTCATGATAGAGGAGGCCCAGCTGGCACTGACTACTCTGCCAGGGGGGAAAACTCCTGGAGCCGACGATTTCCCAGCAGAATTTTACTGCACCTATGCAGTGGACATTACCCAACACTTGCTTGAGGTTACTTAGAGACTGGAATGTGTGGGATCCTGGACCGTTCCATGAGAGAGGGATTCATTACTATGGTACTAAAGGTGGGTGCAAATTCCTCAGATCCATCCTCGTACCGGCGGCTTACAATGATCAATATGGATATTAAGATCCTTTGTAAACCGCTGGCACTTTGTCTGCGACTTGTGATAGTGGAATTGGTGCACATTGACCAATGTGGGTTTATTCCCGGTAGGAATACAACCATGAACCTACGGCAGCTCACACATGTGATGCATGAGTCACATAGTCTAGTAGTTGTGTCTGGTGACATAGCTAAGGCATTTGATAAGGCTGATTGGCAGCATCTCCAGAGCATCGTGGGGGCAATGGGACTTGGGCCCCAGTTTCAATCTTGGATCTGGTTACTATATACCAAACCCAGGATTAAGGTCAAGCTTGGTCGATTGTGTTCAGATCCGTTGGCAGTGGGCAGGGGGACAAGGCAGGGCTTCTTGTTTTCATCATTGCACTCTAAGCTGTCGATGGAACCTACAGCTTAGACAGCAAGTGAGGAGATGGGGGATTGTGGTGGGATCCCTCTATGCGGATGACACCCTTTTTTATCTGACATCGCCTGAGGAGTCATTGCCTACTTTGCTCCATTATTTAGATTACTTCAGGGACATCACAGGACTCCAAATTAACCATACCAAATCCTTGGTGTTTTCTTTGGGAAGACTGGCAAGGGTGGATCCCGTAACTCTACCGCACCTCCCATTGCGGTGGGAGAGTGATATGTTCTGTTACCTGGGTATTAATATAGCATCTACCTCCCAGCAGAGAACACAATACAATGTAGATAAAATGACTGATGTCCTTCGGACCTCAGTGCAATTCTGGAACACGCTCCCGCTATCCTTGATTGGACAAGTGGCAGTTGCAAAGATGGGGTTCTTGCCCTGCTGTCTCTACACACTACAGCACTCCTTTGATACTTTGCCTCAGGCAATATTTGAATGACTGCACTCCCTGCTCACAACACTATTCTGGAAGGGTGGGAGATGTAAAGTGGTCCGGGAACATCTGCACTTACCGACTCTGGAGGGATGACTGGCAGTTCTACACAGGGAGATGTATTATCTTGTTGTCCAAATTTAACATGTTGTGCAGTAGTTTGCAGATGAGGTAAACTGGGAGAAGGCATTATTAACAGACGGGTAGAGAATCAAGGAGTTGCCACTTCTCTTACATTTAGGTGGCCAGACGACAGAGAGGGCCCTGTACCTCATCACGCACACGGCAACCTTATGGGAACAGGCTGTAAAAGTGATACTGGGAAGAGCCCCATTTGCCAGAGAGTTCAATCATTGGGATTTACCAGCCTTCTGCACTCTGACCAGCACAGCGGGCACAACGGCCTGGAGAGACAGAAGATGTGTAACATTAGGTGACCTTTACCCTGCAGACGGATTTCTTTCCTTTGAAACTGTGAGGGAGGCATTAGTTTTACAAAAAGGACAGTTTTTTGGTGTATGCTAGTATAGCCAACATAGCTGGGGAGATACCAGTAGTAAAGTGCTTGTGCTCACTCCCCTAATACATCATTACATTGGTTCATACCTAATTTACATATTTAATTTACATATAAGTCCCTTGTGGAGGGGTATACCATTTATCCACGCCCTGTAAATTAAATGCTACCAGTGGACCTACAGCACGTATTGTGCCACCAACTTAAGTAGCACATTAAAACATGTCCCAGGTCTCTCCCTTGCAGCCTGACTGTAGTTGTAAAGTGGCCTGGCAGTTCGGGCTGGACTGTTTCCATAGGGAACAGGCTCCAAGACTGATTTGTATATGGCTGGGGTCAAACTGGAGTTGCATGGTGAGCAAAAGAACGATGGATTAAACCCAGATCTGTGACTGGGGATGAGTGTTTGAAAAGTTTCAGCACTCCATCCATCATCCTTTTGTGTTGCTACAGTTGCCCTAAGTGGGAAGCATATGCCCAGATGTGGGTCCTGTGCTCACTGTGCCATTGAATTCAAACTAGCTTGGATCATGAAGGGTGATAGCCTGAAACAAGTCCCAGGATGCTTGTTTCCAGTCCAGGGAGGACCTGGCCTGGCAGTTCGGGCTGGACTGTTCCTCTGGGGAATGGGGTCAAGACTGTTTTGATTGTGGCTGGGTCCAAACTGGGCATGGTAAGCAAAAGAACAATGGATTAAACCCAGATCTGTGACTGGGGGTGGGTGTTTGAAAAGTTTCAGCACTCTGTTCATCATCCTTTTGTGTTGCTAAAGTTGCCCTAAGTGGGAAGGGTATGCCCAGATGTGTGTCCCATGCGAATGTATGATGGAACACCACATGCACCAACCATGCATACCTACAGAACACGGTTGGAACAACGACCATGTTGTTTCCACAAATGCCTTTACGACACATGCCTTTACAACGATTTTTCGTTGTGAAGGCATGGCTAGTGAAGGCATGGGAGGAACGGCATGCGTGATTTTCGCATGCCACCCCAACACCAGCTCTATAAACACAACTACCTGACCCCCCCACCCACCCTAAAAATAACACTACCCTGAACCACCCACCTGCCCTGAAAATAACACTACTGCGACCCCCACCCACCCTAAAAATCAAACTATCCGAACCCCCACCCGTCCCTAAAAACTACCCTGATACCCACACCCATCCTGAGCCCTCAAACCTACCCAAACCCCTCACCCGCCCTAAAAACAACTGACCCCGCCCCCAAAAATAAAACTACCCCACCCCTAAAAACAAAATTACCCCGACCCTCCCACCTTGCTCTAAAAACACAACTACCCCCCACCCACCCTAAAAAATAAAACTACCCGAACCCCACACCGCCCTAAAAATAGAACTACCCGACCCCCCCACTGGCCCCTAAAAACTACCCCAATTCCCCCTACCCAACCAGAGCCCTAAAACCTACCACAACACCCCAGCCACCCTAAAAACAACCGACCCCCATCCCAAAAATAAAACTACCCCTCCCCTAAAAACAAAATTAACCCAACACCCCACCCCGCTCAGCCCCTCAAAATTTGACCTCCCCTACCTGCCCTAAATATAAAATTACCCCGAACTCCCAGCCCTGAAAACCTGACCGTCCCCACCCACCCTAAATACAAAATAACCCCAACCCCCCAACCCTGCCCCTAAAAACATAATTATCCTGACCTCCCACCCCACCTTAAAAACCATAGTACACCGAACCCCACCCCCACCCTAAAACAAAACTACCCTGGCCCCAAACCCTTACAAAAAATAACCCAACCATTCACACCCCTAAAAATTACCCCACCCCTACAAACTACCCCCAACCCTCCCCAGCTCTTCTTACCTGACCATGTCCCTACCCCACCCCAGCCCTAAAAACCTGACGCCTCCACCTGCCCTAAATACAAAATAACCCCAACCACCCACCCCTAAAAACAAAATTAGCCCCACCCCTGCCCTAAAAACAAAATTACCCTGACCCCCAACCACGTCCCTTAAAAAAAAATAACCCAACCTCCCCCACCACTAAAAACTATCCGCCAACCCTACCCCAGCCCAACTTACCTGAATGTGTCCTCTCCCGATGCTGACTCCCGTTTTCTCTGCCTTAACCACGCATGTGCGTTGTTCAGCACATGCGTGGGTAAGGCAGAGAAAAAGAGATTAGATGTTAACCCAAGTGTGGTTCCTCTTGTGTCAACAATGTTGACGTGGTTCTGGCGTCATTGTTCTGGACATTTACTGTCCTGTGCTCACTGTGCCACTGGATTCAAGCTGGCCCCACTGATGAAGGGTGATACACTGAAACTGGTTCCAGGATGCTTGTTTACGGTCCAGGGAGGACCTGGCCTGGAAGTTTGGATTGGACTGTTCCCATGGGGAACCGGGTCAAGACTGACTTGCATATGTCTGGGTCCAAACTGGGGTGGCATGGTGAGCAAAAGAATGATGGATTAAACCCAGATTTGTGACTGGAGGTGGGTGTTTGAAAAGTTTTAGCACTTTGTCCATCATCCTCTTTGTTTTGCTAAAGTTGCCCTAAGTGGGAAGGGTATGCCCAGATGTGGGTCCCAAGCTCACTGTGCCACTGGATTCAAGCTAGCCTGACTGATGAAGGGTGATACTCTGAAACCCATCCCAGGATGCTTGCTTCTGGTCCAGGGTGGACCTGGCCTGGCAGTTTGGGCTGGACTATTCCCATGGGGAACAGGGTCAAGACTGATTTTCACATGGCTGGGTTCGAACTGGGGTGGCATGGTGAGTAAAAGAATGATGGATTAAACGTACATCTGTGACTGGGGGTGAGTGTTTGAAAAGTTTCTTCACTCCGTCCATCATCCTTTTGTGTTATTGTAGTTTTAAACTGTCTTGTTGACCTGGCTTTAAAAAACCCTTGTCAAGCCTAAACTACCCTTTGTTTTATATATATATATATGACACCCCTGAGGTAGGAACTAAGTAGTCCCTAGGTTAGGGTGCTATAAAACTGAATATGTCTACATGTACTTTAAGATTTTATGTGTCCTAGTAGTGAAAAGTTCTTAAATGCATTTTTCACTACTGTGAGGCCTACCACTCCCATAGGATAACATTGGGGATTCCTTATTACATTTAATATGCTGTAATTTCTAATTGGGAACCGATAGCTATTTCATGTTTATTGTCTTTGAAATTGCTGTGAAGGCTCCTACTTAATGGTACGGTTGAATTTTGAATTATAAACATGTCACTTTTAGAAAGTTTGTATTTTTCTGCCCATGGCCCTTTAGTGCTTATGGCCAGGCCTGGGTCAAATGACTAGGTGTAAGTGGCAGTTGGACTTTGTGAATTCCTCCCAGACAGTCACATAATAGAAGAATTAGGTGTGCCTGAATGAGTCATCTGCTGATAGGATGGGGAGGCGGAGCTGAGCACAGCCCCACTTACAATTGAATAGCCTGTGCTCTGTCTTCAAACAAATGGGCTAACAACCCGGCATTGCCATTTCAGTCAGCTTTGCAGGGGATGCAAGATATTCCATGCACTTCAAAGCCAATGTCTCGAAGCTTATCCCAACCTCCAGAACTAGGAAACTTGGGTATAAAAGTGGGACCTCATACACCAGCTCTTCAGTACACTTCTGGACCTGCGTATACTCTGCCAGGAAGAAGGACTGCTGGGCTGCTGAAAGGACTGCCACTCTGTTTTTTTGCATTGCATTTAGTCCCCTTTATACGTAGATCATAAAGCGGACTAAGTCCCATATTTATACTTTTTTGCGCAAACCTGCACTAGCGCAGACTTGCTTAAAAAAGTTTAACGCGGGCTACCGCCATTCCAACGCGCCAGCCGGGCGCCTTATTTATGAAATGACGGTAGCAGGCGCTGCGGCCTGGTTAGCGTCAAAATAAATGATGCTAACCAGGCAGCGGAGTCGTAGGGAAGACTGGGGGTTGTGTGCCAAAGAATGGTGCAAGTCAGGTGAGTCAAAAATATTGGCTCCTACCTCACTAGCGTCATTTTTTGACGCACAACCCCCATGGAAATGACTCCTGTCTTAGGAAAGACAGGAGTCACGCCCCCCTGCCCAATGGCCATGCCCAGGGGACTTCTGTCCCCTGAGCATGTCCATTGGGCATAGTGGCATGTAGGGGGGCCCAAGATAGGCCCCCATGCCACTTCTACGTAAATAAAATAATATTTACCTCTACTTACCTCTACTTACTGTAGATGGGTCCCCCCCATCCATGGGTGTCCTCCAGGGGTGGGCGAGGGTGGCAGGGGGTATCCCTGGGGGCAGGAAAGGGCACCTGTGGATTGCTTCCATGGTTGGAGACCATGGAAATTAGCCCACAGGTCCCTTAACGCCTTCCCTGACCCAGGTGTTAAAAAATGACTCTAAACTGGGTTAGAGTCATTTTTTAAGGCCATCCCCATCCCGTGCGTCATTTTTGCACGGGAGTATAAATAAGGCGCAAAGGCCTTAGAGTCATTTTTTGCCCTGAAACGCCTACCTTGCATCTCAATAACGCAAGGTAGGTTTCCACGGTATAAACATGACTCAAACTCCATAAATTTGGTGCTAGACGGGTCTAGCACCAAAGTATAAATATGGAGATAGGTTTGTGCCGGATTTGCGTTAAAAAAGAAATTAAGCAAATTTGGCGCAAACAGAGTATAAATATGCCCCTTAATGTGACACGGTTCGGGGAATTTGGAATGAATTTTATTTGGAACATGAGTCACGACAGTTGGTTGTTAAATTAGTCATCCATTAGGTATGTAAGAAGCATGTTTAGACAGTGATAACAACATCAGGTGTTTCCAAATAATCTTTATTTATGCCTCACACTATGTCATTTAGGCCCTTGTTATGACACTGGTGGTAAATGGCGCTTACCGCCATGCTGACGGCCGCCAACTTAAAAATATTATGACACACGCACTCCAATCCGACAGAATACAGCCACATACACAAATCCGCCAGACCAAAGGTCAGTGCAAAAGTGGCAGTCCAAAAACCGACACCGTTAGGCCAACAGAATAACGCCCATCACATTATGACCCATGAATCACCACGGCAGACATTCAACGGCGGTAACCATTGGCTGTACATACCGCTGCACTCACAATGGACACCCACATATAAAACAACACTACATTGGGCAATTCAAACAACACACACCTGACACCCATACACACACCACACCCACACCACTATAAAACACACACCCACATTACCCACAACCCTTTACGAACAACAATTATTGCCACCAGACTGTACCAAGACCACTGACACAACTAGACACACACACCACTCACACCCATACACCCCTCACGCATTCCACTACACACCCTACCACATTACCTAACACACCCTCACCAACACACATCACACAACCCCCATGGCACCACAAAGGCACCCCCGTTTCACTGAGGAGGAGTTAAGGGTCATGGTGGAGGAAATCATCAGGGTAGAGCCACAGCTCTTTGGAGCACAGGTGCAGCAGATATCAATAGCAAGGAAGATGGGGCTATGGTGGAGAATCGTGGACATGGTCAACGCCATGGGACAGCACCCAAGAACAAGGGACTACATCAGGTAGAGGTGGAACGACATATGGGGGAAGGTACGTTCCATTGCAGCAAGACACCAGCTCGTCATACAGAGAACAGGCGGTGGACCCCCACCTCCTCCCCCACAACTCACAGCATGGGAGGAGCAAGTCTTGGCATTACTTCATCCTGAGGGACTCGCTGGAGTAGGAGGAGGACTGGACACTGCTAAGTCTACTTTTAACAATTAGCACCCCCCATACCTGCATGCCATCACACACCCTCACCCTCACTCCCATCACTCCACCACATCACACACACTCTGCCATCCCATCACACTAATCCCCATGCCAAGCCCTGCATGCTGTACCAATCCATGGACACCCCTCCCAGCCGTGCATGGACACTCATCACCAAAGCATGCACAGCATAGGGAAACTAGCATAACCACAATACACCAACATACACAAGCAAAAGCTGGCAGGGGAACAACAACCATGGAGGGGAAGCTACAGAAGTACAAATGTCAGGCACCTGAAGCATAATACATCATTTGCATCCCCACAGGTACCCCAGCCAATCTCACTGGAGAGGAGGTGCTACCACTATCCAGTCCCCCAACAGAAGAGGCCCACAGTGATGACAGTAACTCTGGACTTCAGGATCTGGATGATCTACCTGGCCCATCAGGGACCACTGGACAGCCGGTCACCCAAGCCCACTCACAGACCACCACAGAGCCTCCCCCACCAGTATCCGCCAGCTTACCCACACCCCTGTCCCCAGGACATGTCAATCAGCAGTGTGCCCACCTGTACAGGGACCCCAGGCAGCACCTCGCACACAAGACAATCAGGGACCTGAGGTCAGTGGCAGTGGGCACACCGTTCAGGGGACAGAGGCACAGGCCAAAGGGGACACTGGGAGGACTGTTGTGCACCAGGGGGAGGACAGGAGCAGGGAACCGACTCTCCAGGAGGCACTCTGTGAGATCCTGCGAGCCTACCAACATTCCCAGGACTTGATGGGCCAGATCCTAGACAACATGCAGGAGAACAGGCGGCTGCAGGAGGGACAGTATCAGGGAATCAGGGAGGACTTGCAGGCCATTAACAACACCCTGATCTCCATAGCAGGGGTGCTGGCAGACATGGCCAACATCATGAAGGAGGCAACAGCACACCAGCGGGCCCCTACCACTAGCCAGTCCATTGACCATCCCTCCACTCAGCTGCCTCTAGTGGCCAGGAGGCCCTGCCACAGGACCAACAGGTCACCAGCACCCCTCCCCCTGCAGAAGGGGAACCACCCTGCAAACATTCCTTGCGAACCAGACAGAAGCCAGAAACACTTGACAAAGACCACCGCCAGGAAATGAAACTCTGCAGATTGTCCTCCTTGTGTCCTACTCAGTCACCTTGTCCACTCTGAACTGGCATTGCTCCCCTTCCTATGTCTCCATGGACCATACACTTGTGCTACAATCAGACTGGAACAATGCCCTGGACTTTCCTCCATCATATTCCCATTCCATTGCACTTTCCCCTCTATATTTTAGCACAACAATAAACACCCTTGGATAAAACTCGACTACTAGTATTTCATGTATTGCAAATTTGTATTGAATGAAACAGCTACAACCATTGCAAATAAACTGTACAAAGAATGGGCATAGAATTAATGACTTGTAGCTGGCTGTTGTGATCACACCAAGAGAATGTTGTCATATCACCAACATCTTCAAAATGAATATCCATAGTTAACAGTAAGTAGGGCAAAGAAGTGGGTAATGCCAGCATGCCAGTGCCACACAGAATACACCAATACTCATAGAAATGTGAAGTTGCACTGTCTCACCTGTGTGTTATTGGAAGTACTGACGTATCACTGATGTTCTATTGTCCACATCCTCATCCTCTGCCTCCTCATCCTCACTGTCCTCAGGGTCCACTGCTGCCACAGGGGCATCTCTAGTCTCCTCCGCCTGCAGAAAAGGTACATGAAGTCTGAGGGCCAAGTTGTGCAACATGCAGCATGCCACTACTATCTGGCAGACCTTCTTGGGTGAGTAGCACAGGGATCCCCCTGTCAGATGGAGGCACCTGAACCTGGCTTTCAGGAGGCCAAATGTCCTTTCAATGATCTTTCTGGTTCACCCATGTGCCTCCTTATAACGTTCTTCTGCCCTTGTCCTGGCATTCCTCACAGGGGTAAGCAGCCATGACAGGTTTGGGTAACCAGAGTCTCCTGCAAATATTGCGGGACAACATTTAGCCACACACTATCCTATATGGCTAACACCATAGGCATACACCAACATATATTGGGTGGGAACCAGGGATCCCAGTGGGATTACGGATAGCTGATATCAGGTCAGGTTCCAATTGGGCACACAGCCCTGTGATTATGGCCCAGTCCAGTCTATAGGTGAGTATTATGTGCCTGTCCTCGAGCGTAGCCAAGTCCACCAGGGGTCTGTACATGGGGGTATGTCTCCATCTCCTATTCATCCGCAGTGGTAGGTATCTATGGGACACAAGACTGAGTATGCTGTCACAAACTGAACAATGGAGCCACAACAGGACTCCACATCGTGCAAACATGTTATGGGACAGTGCAATATATAGAGTATGTGCCTATTGATACTGTGATGCATCAATTATCGATAGGCCTGTTCATCCCCCACGAAATGGCGACCGCCTGTCCTGTGTGGAGGGACAGGTGGAAGTGAGGTAATGCCGCCGATGTTGGGGCCGTGGCGGTAGGCGGTTGTGAACCACAGTGCAATTCCTCATTGGTTAAAATTGGGCCCTATGGGGTACAGTGGCCAATGGGGATCTACGCTGGCGGTGACGGTATGCATCGCCACGGACGTGACCACCATTTTCTATCTGATTCCTCACTTGTTTCCTGACCATCCATTGGAGAGGACCTACACTGCATGTGCTTCTGTGACCTGTGTCTGGAACCTACCATGGCCCGTGTGACCGGGGAAAGGGCCTCAGCCTTCACTTCTGAGGAGTTGGAGCGGCTAGTGGATGGGGTCCTACCCCAGTACGGACTGGTGTATGGGCCTCCAGACCAACAGATGAGTACACTGTGGGCACGATGCATGTGGCATGAATGTATGGAGTTGTGTGTGAAGGCCTCGTGTAAGAGGGGCAGGTCGATGTCCTCCTGGCAGTCTACATGTTGTGGGCTGGGCTATGTGTGTGCCAATGGTGATGCAAACAGGTATGGTGGGCCATTTGTGGGACAGGGTGGACTGTTTGTCTAATGTGTTCTCCTCTGTATATTGCCTCTGCAGGTCAGCGCACATCAAAAGAAGGGAATATGGCGTGCCATTGCCAAGGAGGTGTGTGGCAAGAGGAGCACCCACTGTCGCAAACAGTGGGAGGACCTGAGGCGCTGGGCATGGAAGACCGCGGAGGCCCAGCTGGGGATGGCCTCCCAACGAGGAAGGGATGTCCGTCGCACCCTGACCCCCCTGATGGCCTGCATACTTGTGGTAGCCTATCTGAGCTGGATGGGCACTTGAGGGCATCACAGCAGCCACAAGGGGGTGAGTACAGTGCCTATCATTACAACTTTTGGCTGGTGGGGTGATATCTGGGTGGTGGTTGTGTGTCAGTGGGTGCCCCTAGGCCAGGCAAGACATAGCAGTGTAGGTCCTCTGGTGGCTAAGGGTTTGAATGTAAAATCCTGATTACCTACCTTGTTAGTATTCACTTCTGCGCAGGGCTGCGTGGGTCCCAGGTGTGCTGCAGTTGGCGGTGTGTGCCCCTCCTCATTCCTTGGTGATTAGCCATTTCACTGCTAGTGCCATGCATATTGCGTAGGCCTGTTCCCTGTGTGTGAGCTGTATACGCCAACGGTGGTGTTGGTGCAGTCATTGACCCTGTGTATCCTCTGTCTCTCCCCCTCGTTTCTTGTTTTGTCATCCTGTCCTTATGTGCATTAGCATAATTTGGCGGACAAGCAGAGGCACTGGCGACAGAGGGAGCTGGATCCCACAGGACCCTGGAGTCAGAGTCCCCCAACGCTGAGGGCACTAGTGGGACGGAGGGCGAGGGGAGCACCATGGCGGAGACTGGAGAGGACAACACAGACTCTGATACCTCCTCCGATGGGAGCTCCCTGGTGGTGGTGGACACCTTTGTGACCACCCCAACTGCAGGTACAACCGCCACCCCCGTACCAGCACTGCCCTCCCAGTAGCCCCTCAGTGAGTTGCCCGTGCCAGCTCACCAAGGAGGGTGGGCATATCCTTTGCCCCAGGCACCTCAGGCCCTGCCCCAGTCAGCACTACTGCCCTGAGTGAGGAGGCTATTGACCTCCCGAGATCCATCTATGTAGGGCAATCAACCATTGTGAATGCCATCCAGGGGCTGGCATCCCAGATGCAGCAATGTAATGCATTCCTGGAGGGCATTCACTGTGGATTGGCGGCCCAACAGAGATCGATTCAGGCTCTGGCTTCTTCTCTGCCATTGTCCCTATTTCAGCCGTCCCCCCTCCAACTTCCACTTCCCAGTCTCATTCTCCTCAACCCCAACCCATCCCAAGCACACAACCAGATGAGCATGCACACAAGGCAACACCCAAGAGTGGCACAGGCAAACACAAGCACCACACTTCATGGCACAGGCACTCACACAAACTCCATTCAGTTGCAGACACAACAACATCCACGGTCTCCACTGTCTCCCCCTCCTCCTCCTCCATCTCCCACCCAGTTATGTCTACACTCACACCTGCATGCACTACATCAATATCCACTACCAGCATCCTCACCATACCAAGTAGAACACACACCTCACTGGCAGATACCTCCACAACATCCATGCACGAGTCCCCTGTGTCCTCTCCCAGCGTGTCTTTCCCCACCCTCCTAAAGTACACAAACGCAAGCACTCAGACACCCAACAGCCATCCACCTCATAACAGCATATAGCCCATGCACCCAAATCCAGCAGACATACACCTCCAACAACCACTCCCTCATCATCCACTCCCATTACTCCTCCCTCTTCCCGCCCCATTGTACCTAAAACACTTTTCCTTGCCCAACTTCACCTCTTCCCTACCCCTCCCCCCTGTCATGCACGTCTGGGTAGGCTAGCAAGGACCCAGCCCAGCACCTCACCCAAACAGTCCACGGGGCCAGTGGTAGCACCACCTACTTGTGGTGTTAGGTATTCCACACCAACAATACTGAAGGAGAAGGAGCCTGCACCAGCTGTGAAGAAGGGAAAGGAGCCTACACCAGCTGCGAAGAAGGGAAGGAGCCTGCACCAGCTGCGAAGAAGGGGAAGGAGCCTGCACCAGCTGGAAAGAAGGGGAAGAGCCCATCCAGCCCTGCCAGGAAGGGTAAGGGATCCCCATCCCATGACCAGGAGGAGAGGAGGCAATCTACGCCAGCAGAAGCTGTCAGCCAAACACCGCCACCACCAGCAGCTGTCACAGGGCCCCCACCACCAGCCATGGTTGTGCAGCTATCAGAGAGTGCAGGGGATGACCAGGAGCCTCCTCCAACCACCACCACCACAGTGCAGCCATCAGAGAGTGCAGGGCTGACCAGGAGCCTCCCCCAAACACCACCACACTGCAGCCATCACTGCTGGTGGACGCCATGTAGTCCAGCCTCCAGGGGCTGCTGTTGTCCCTCCAGAACCAATGGGCAAGACACCCACTCAAGAGACTGTGGCCTTGCACTCCCCAGGGAAAAGCAATGGGCATGTTGCCCCATTCAGAACCAGTGAGCAAGACACCCACTCCAGAGACTGTGGCCTTGCAATCCCCAGGACAAAGCACAGGGCATGTTGCCCCCTCCAGAACCAGTGGGCAAGACACCCACTCCAGAGACTGTGGTCTTGCACTTCCCAGGACAAAGCAATGGGCATGTGGCCCTCCAGAACCAGTGGGCTTGTTCATGCATGCGGCTGAGGTGCCCCCTCCCCTTGAGGTGCCTGCCTATTTGACAACTGATGCCCCTACAGTGTTCTAGCCGGATTGGTGCAGGCTTCGAGTGGGGCCTTGGACTGTGGCCATGTGGGCCCTTTGAATTATGGGCTGGGCAGTGTCCCTTTTTTATATAAGTGTACATATCTGTTTCATGGCCAAATTGGACTGTTGCTTTTATTGTTGTACTGATTATAAACACTTTCGTCAATTCCTGTTGTCCTTGCATTATTCTGCAGATTTTCGGGGTCAAATTGTTTTTGTAATGCATCTGGTTGTGTGTATGGCGTGTGTGTCTTGGGTGTGTGCTGTGCGTATGTGTGTCACTCTCGTTTTCGTCCCACACTCCCTTGTGTGCTAGGCGGCTGTACTCACCGTTGTGGTCTTCGTCGGCTTAGGTGTTCCAGGTGAAGCATAACGTAGAAGATCATCGGGAATACTTGCAGTTCAGGTTCCATGGCGGCGTGGTTCTTCCCTGTGTCTCCAAAGGTGAGTCTTTGACTTTTGTGCTCTGTTTCTGCCAGGCTTTTGATGGCGTTGATACCGCCCTGGAAAAGGGGTGGATTGGAGGGTCAAAATATGGTGAGCAGTACTTTGTCTTCCACTTGGCTGTAGGCAGATACCGACGTAGTGACTGTTGTTTCCTCCCTGGCGGCCGGCGTGGTACATTGGCTGTCTATCAGTGATATCACTGCCATGGTCATAATTTGGCGGTACTTACGGCCAGCCTGTTGGCGGTATTATCGCCACTTTATCACCCGTAATGAGGGCCTTATTTTATATACAGGTCAATTAGTAACATTGATGTACGATCTGAAACAGATTAAATTCACCCACTTTGGGCTTGATTGAGAGATGGATTTTTATGTTTTTGATAGGTTAATGATCTATTTATAATGGTGACTTAATGTGACACTGTTTGGGGTATTTAGAATGAACTTTATTCGGAACATGAGTTACGATAGTCTGGTGTTAAATTAGTAATTCATAACGTTTGTAACAAGCATGTCTAGACACTGACAACAACACTGGGTGTTTCCAAATAATCATTTATTATGTGTCATATAATGCCATTCAATTTGTTTGTATACAGGATTATTAGCAACAAAGGGGAACGATCTGAAACAAAATAGCAAATATGCTATGCTATGTTGGGTATACAAATTGTGTCAGTAGTAGCTACTCAAAGATGGTGACAATGTTCAAATGTATTGTTTGTCTGTTTTTGCAGTTTACTATCAGTATTTGATGGAGTGTAAAGTGTACATGGGTCATGTGATCAAGGCCGTAGTGACGGCCGAAATGCGTCTTTTGAATTAAATCCTTGCATTATTTTCCCTGAGCAAGAGTATTTTATATTTAAAAAAAAATATATATATATATATATATAACTATATATATATATATCTATATATATATACACACACACACAAGCACAGGCCGCTTGGCATCCATGCTGCAATTTTAAACTTTCAGTTACTATTGCATGAGCTTGCAGAAAATAACTACATTTAAAATTTGTAGACTTGCCAAGGCTATAACTATTGGCTTTGCCAATGCTAGTTATTTATTTGGTGTTTTATACATTGCAAACTAGAGCTGTTGGGTGACGGACTGCTTTCATAAGAACAATTACAAGACAAACGCAAATTCATGTTAATTTAATTACATTTTGAAGTTGAAAGTAAAGCATGAAGTTCATGAAACCCATTACAGTCCAAGAGGAAGAACCATTTTTTCAGTAGGCAGGTGATAACAGAAGCTAAAAACTGCAGTATGTGGGCATTCAGAAATATAGGCCATCATTATAACATTGGCGATAAAAACCATCTACCGTTGCAGCGACGGACGCCAAAAGACCGTTGCCGCGGCTACCAGCCGTCTGCCATATCATGACTGCAGCTGGATTTCTGCCACAAGAAAGGCGGAAATCCGGCTGTGGCCATACCGGCGGATGGCGGTAAAGTGGCTCTGCTACCACCAGCAGTGCCACACCAGTAGACCGCGGCCAACCATATCATGAGAAATAATACAGCCTGTTGGTGTTCTGCTGGCGGGCGCTGCTGGCGTTAGCAGCGCCCCATCCCTTCTCCAGCCGGAGGACCCCCTGGATCCAGGTAAGTCGGGTCTCTGACAGGGGAGGGTGGTGAGGGGGGTTGTGTGTGTGGGTGGGTGTGAATGTATGTGTGTGCGTGAATGTGGGTGTGTGATGAGTGTTAAATGCACGTGTGAGTGCATGTATGTTGTGAAATGTGAATGCGTGTCTGCGTGTATGTTTGGAAGTGTGTGAGGCCGTTTGTGTGATTGGATGTATGCATGCATGTATGTATGTGTGAATGAGTCTGTGTATGAGTGTGTGTGTGTGTGTGTGAAGGGGGCGTGGATATAGGGGGTAACTGGAGAGGTAGGGGGGTGGGGGGTAACTGGAGAGATGGGGGAGACCCCTAGCAGTGACAGGGAAATAATTCCCTGTCACTGATATGCCTACCGCCATGGTTTTCATGGCTTTACGAACGCCATGAAAACCATGGCGGTAGGCGGGGTCATAATCCCACAGGCGGAACAACGGCGACCACCGGGCTGGAGATGGATATCTCCAGTTCGGTGGCTGTTACCGCCGTGGCGGTCGGAGTGGTACATTGGCAGGTTAGCTTCAGCCAACCCGTAAATGTCATAATGTGGCGGTAATTACAGCCACATTATTGCTGACCGCCAGGGTCGTAATGACCCCCATAGTCTGCCCCTTTGCTAAGCAAGACTGCCCATCCTTTTGGAGCTGCTGATAGACCTAGCCAGTTCACCCGATGCCCATGCTGCTGGTGATCTAGGTAGGTGACTGGTAGGGTCCTCATCTCTGTAGATTCAAGCAATCTCTTGGAGATAAAATCTGATATTTACTATTTGATTGCTATTAACTGAATGTTAGGGTGTATTGGTAAACACACAAAAGATGATGGGAGGAATGCTTGCAAATAGTCTAAATCACTGCCGATCATTCTAGGAATTCTTCTAGCCCATTTTTTCTATGCCCACTCTGCCACTCTAGGCAGTGACCTGCCTTATGCAAATCAATACTAACCATTCTCTTCATGGGAATAGTATATTCTGAACTACCAAGTGTTGGAAATGGCCCTTTTTGCAGGGTTATGCCCAACATTTTCGCCGCCTTCCTCCACTTTTTCTGATTTGTTTTTGTTGATTTATTGTCTCTTCGCACTGTACCACTGCTGATCAGTGCTAAAGTGCTCCCTATGTAAATTGTATTGGTGATTGGTTTATCCATGATTGGCATTTTTGATTTACTGGTAAGTCCCTAGAAAAGTGCACCAGAAGTGTATTCCACATCTGGGTCAGACTGACAGTTGGGTTGTTGTGAATTCCCTCTAGACAGTGACACAAAGGGAGCTGGGGTGTAGCCTGCATATCCTAATGGGTCATCTGGACTAGAATGGAAGGAGGAGTGGTCACTAACACCTGAAAGGGCTGTGCCTCCCCTCACACAATCCAGTCTTGGACCCCCCTGGAGTGTGTCTGGGGCCAGGCCTGGGCAGGGCAGGATTTTGTGAACAACAGAGACTTTCCTTTGAAGTATGCATACTTCAAAGGCAGAAAGGGTTGACGTAGTGGACCCAAAACCCCAGACTTTTAGAATCTTTCTGGATCAAGAGGAACCTCTGCCAAGGAGAAGGGATGAAGAGCTAGAGGAGGAATAATGCTCCTTTGCTGTGTCGCTTCGCCGATTGGCCTGCAGTTGCTGCTTCTGCCTTAAAACGGAGCAAAGGGCTAACTTTACTGTGTATCCTGCTTGAGAGAGTTCTCTAAGGGATTGGAGTAGACCTTGCCTCCTGTTCGAAGTCTCAGGGACACCAAAGACCTCAGTTTCATCTGCCTACAGCACTGGGAAGTGTGTTTTGTGCTGTTCAGGTAGAAAAACCACTGCACTGCCACCAAACACGTCACTGGCCTGCACTGTGACCTGCTGACATCGCACGGAGCCTCACCGCCCCACTTCGCACCGCAACCCTGGTCTCACTGCCGCCTCACTGCCGCCGCCATCTGATGCTGCCAATGAGCCGCTGCTTGCACCGTGACCTGTGGGCTCCACACTCCGGCATCGCTTTGCTCACACCGCAGCCTGGGCTTCCCCAACGCCGCTGCTCCTGCTGACAACGGCGCCATTGCCTGCACCGTAACCCACGGAAACAGCTTGTGAGGTGCATGAAGCACTGTGCTGTTCTGCACCACAGCCCTGGTCCACCGACACAAGCACCATCGACTCCAGTGTCGTCAGCAGGTGTCCTGCTGTCTGCACTGTGACCCGTGGGCGCTGCACAGAGCCCTTCCTGTGCAGCACCGCCAACTTGGTCCTACTGATGACAGCGCTTCAGCAACGACACTGGTGCCTGCACCGTGACCTGGTGACACAGCACGTCGCACCGCCCCACTTCACATCACAGCCTTGGTCTCACTGGTGCCGCTGGTCGCTGTCACTGAGCCGCTGCCTGCACCGTGATGTGTGGGCACCGCATGTTGCTTTGTCCCGCTTCGCACTGCGTCCATCACACGATCCACGCCAGCACTCCTGACTCCATCAGCCTGGAGTTCGATCTGCAACATGTGTGACATGAAGGGCCCAATGACCCCTGCATCGACCTCTGGAACCAACGCCTGCCACGCTGCTGTTTGGACCTCATCACGAGGAGCATGACGGCCTGCATTTCCAAGGTACTGTTTACGGGTCTTCCCGACACCGTAGCTGGCCTGTGATACCGCGGCCGGCCTGAACTGTTGGTTTTGTTGCTCACGATGCCGTGATAGCCCCAGGTGGAGCTATCGATTTCAAGGAACTGCACTTTTAAGTTAATTCTCACAAAATTCATATCTTTATTATTGTATGTTGGAAGTTTCTTGTTTTGGTCTTGTTTTTCAAAGATAAATATTGGCTATTTTTCTAAAACTGGTGTGGTCTCCTTTTGTAGTGTTTTCACTGTATTACTGTGTGTTATGTGCAAATGCTTTACCCATTGCTTCTGAGATAAGCCTGACTGCTCATGCCAAGTTACCAAGTGGGTGAGCAGGGGTTATCTGAGCGGGTATCTCCCTTATCCTGACTAGAGTTAGGGTCCCTACTTGGACAGGGTGCAAACTGACCGCCAACTAGAGACCCCACTTCTAACACCGAGTAAATCACCCTCAAAGGGGACAGCAAGCAACCCATGCTAGTTTCAGCCTTGTTAAGACTCACCAGTGAGGTAAAACATGGCTCACGTAGCGCAATGGGCAAGGGAGAGATATCTCAACATACCCTTGGCCACTTAGAGCACTACAGCAAACACATAAACTGTGGTTAGAGGGATGCTCGAAATAGTCTAAACCAATGGTAACCACTTTGAGTAGCTTGCCGACCCATGTATTTGTGCACACTGTGCCATTCTAGTTACATGCTCACCTTATGCATGTCAGCAGTGATCCTGTTGCTCATGTGAACAGCACATTCTGAACTACCTCCAGAAAAGCCTCTTTTTTGCATGCCCTCAAAAACAGAAAAATCTACCTCTTCAATGTTCTCTGCCTCTGTTAATTCTCATCTTTTTTTGATCTACAAAAAACATTGCATTGTTATGAAGCTTGCTGTTTTGTGTTCTGATGTACTATAGGTCATGGAAATTCTCTGTGGAAAGCTTCGCTATCCATTTGTTAGGCATTCTCAGAAGTTTTAGTGGGGCCTAATGCAGTTTGCTTCTAAATAAGGGACAAAAGAATCCTCTGGAGAAATGAATAAACAGAGCAGCTCTAGCCTCTATGTTGCAGCCAGAGCGTTGCGACCGGGCTGCTGACTCTGGACGGTGTTTGCGTATATATTATAGTTGTAAAACCCATTGCGGCAGCATTCCCTGCCCCCAGCAATTTTCAAGCAACAATAAAAGTGTCAAGATAACTCTGATGATTAATGCTCTGCCTGGTGAAATTTCGGAGTTTTCACTAGTGGACGTTTTAAGATAGCGCAGTGGGCTAATATGCCTCCTGCAAAGAATATGTAACAGGCAGATCACAAAGTGCATATAACGCAAATAAGTCAGTGGGTTACTCCTTTGATCAGAGAGGTCGTTTTGTTCCTTACAGTTTATAAGTTAAAATCCTAATACAGAACAGTAAGCTATTAACTTCCATCAAAGAACGGCATGCATTCCGCAACATATAGATCACAGCTTTATTTAATTTCTCCAGTCTTTCATTATCCTAATGTAAAAATGGTTAATTTGGGTATAAATCAGTTCTTGTTGTTAAAGAGAACCCCCAACCATGGTGTTACATTTTAAATTCTGAGTTTGTGCTTCTCCAGATCAAGCACTCTTAAAGTATACATCCTACCAGTATGGATGACATGTGACTCCTACACCTTATAGTCCTCTCTTAGGTAACATTTCTTATACACTGATTTTCACACTTATGATTGGTTGCCTTTGAGTAATATGTGTGTGACATAAGGTGCTCTGACACCCTATGATGGAATGAGTGGCGCTACAAAACTAATTCAATGCATCTGAGAGAGAATTTTATGGAGACTTGAGGGGGACTGTTAAAGGCTGGTAGTGAGGGAATCGGTGGTGGAGGTGGTCATGGTGGGGGGCAATAAATACTGTTACACAGGGCATCACCAGTGTTAAGGCAGGCACTGGTTGCAGCATTTAGCTGTCTCTTTATTAGTAAACACGTAAGCTTGCTTTATAGTGTACGATTTAAATTTAAATATACTTCATATCCACCAACATTAAGGCGATGTGGCATAGGTGTGGGGAAAATGATCATTTCTCTGGTATGGCAGAGTGTTTTGACAAAATGCTGAAAGATGTGGTGATTGCTTAAAGTAGCCTTGAGGGAGAAGTGGAACACTATTCTATGAAGATTACTGTTTTCTGAGTAAGAGGTACTGAGGAAATGAATGGGGTTCTGCCCATTTGACCTTTGGACCAGTGGCCAACTCATTTAGAAGAAGACGTGTTTGGAAAGAACCCCGAGATTCTACACAAATAATGTGATGGACTATTTACTAGGCCACAGGATAATGATGACCAAGTGGATGGGTAAGGCCATCATTGGCTGGTTAAGAACCACTGAAAAAATGGTATGACAAGAAGACAACGCTTAAAAGTTACAAGAAGAGTGAGGTGGCTATGATCTTCAAGTCAATTAATTAAGTGAAGGATTTGGTCCACATCATTGCTTCCAGGGAACATAGAAATGTATTCCTGAAGACGATAACTGGGTAAAGGGTCAATCTTACCTATAAACTAACTCTTGCACAAATCCGCATGGCGATGTTCCAGTTGTGTCAAAACCCTTGAAGTGAGCACCCAAGACATACTGCACTACAGACAGTATATACAATTTGCCATGGGAGATGTCTGGTCTCCTGGCTCTTCAGAGGCCTCTGGGACCACGCCAGTGTGTCCCTCAGGCTCTTTGGCGCAGGTGGGAGGACAAATTGTACCTAGTGTTAAATGATAGTCCTACAATATCCATCCCTAATCCCGCGTAATACACAATTCCTCTCCGTTCAGACATGCAGCCTCCATAGAGTCTACCTTACACTAAAAAGGCTGCAGACTATGACCCAGACTTACAAGAAAGTGGCGCATGCGTCTCAATGAGCCACTTTTATTGCATCGCCCCTGGCCCACATAACACCATGGCTGCGCTGTATTTACGAAATAGCGCCCCATGGCGGTCGTTTCCACAATAGCGTGATGATTTATGATGCTATTGTGGCTCTTTGTAGCATTAGTGCCATAAACTATGGCGCTAGTGCAGCAAAGCACTAAGTAGGACCATAGGTTACTATGGGTCTGTCACTTTAACAAATGTCCTGTGCAGGCGTTAAAATGACAGAAACAATGGCGCTGTGAAATCTAGTAGATTTCACTGCATCATTTTTCTGGGCCTCCTAATGGGGGAACAACCCCATTGCATACATTATGTGCAGGCATAATGTGGCGCAAGGGGTTACAAAGAGTCGCAATGCAGGCACTGCACCACTTTATAAATATGGCGCTGTGGAATGGCCTCCTTAACACCACATTAGCATAAAAGAAATGACGCTAGTGTGACGCAAGTGGGCGCAAGGACCTTGTAAATCTCACCCTTTGTTTCCCGGGGCATCCCCAAACTATCCTCAATGTCAGTCAAACCCCAGCACATCTGATGCAGATGCTATGGGGCTGCACGCAGCTCAACTCCTTTTCGGCGTCGGTTCTTACAAGGCTCACAGATGCTGCTTGACAACTGGACCGAAAACGGCTAAGCTTACAACCCCATTCGTGGATCTTGATTTACTCCATGCACTCCGAGCTATTAGTGGAAATCTCAAACTCTCCTCTCACTGGCAAGGTGGCACACTGATCTCCAGCACTGGGCCTTGGCAGAAGGTACTGCTTTAAGGTGAGAAGAACAGCGTGGACTAAGACGTGTCCTGTAGCCGATCTTTGGGATAACCTAGTGCACAACCATACATTAGTGGTTGACAATGATGGCCTCCCACCCTTAACATAAATAGACCAGACAGCATACACTACAATCATCTTCACGTCTGGTGCTTATGCCCCCCATTTTTTAGATATCCCCAAGATTACACTGGTCACTGGGGCCTTCTCATACCACATAATAGGTACTCACTATGCTACCCCCATCCTCAAAGAGCAGGTATGCGTTTATTGTTTCTCATGAAACTTTGTTCATGCTAAGAATCAACAGCCCTAAAGTGAATGTTGTTGTAAATATATCCTCTGTACGTTGAAATCTGCGCATCCTGACGGTCTAACATGGTGTAACCTGCAATGTACTATAATTCCATGCCCCTTCATTGTAAAAATACTAAAGTGGTTTTGAAAAAAATTATCTAACTCCCGCACAGCAGCGCTGCGCCATTTTGGACACTAGTTTTAGCTGATCCCTGGGCAGTGCCTGTTATGCATTCATAACAATGCTTAGTGGGTAGTAAAGAGCAGGCTATACAGATGTTGCAAGGGGTAAGGGTGCTTGCCATGATGCCAGCCTTCGCACGGAGTTCAGGGGTCACCATGCCCAGCATGTCATGACGGGCAAAGGTTGACAGACCTATTCTAGGGCCTGCGTATCAGGCCACAGCACTGGGGCCACAATGGAAGACAATACCATTGCTCGACCTGATGAGCTTGTTCATCTACACAGCAACGTTCTGTTTTTTTCAGCACCTTTATCTCAGCAATGGCTACTGACAGATCGCTGTAACCGCCTGAGCGAGAGAAATATGGACTACTTAGCTTTCGGAATAATAAATTGACATAAATGCCTTATCACAGGCACATTATCGAACAAATATAGGTGGAAGCATGTGTCAACCCTAATGACTTTATGGTACAAATAAATTAAGTATTCTAATGCATAGCACTTTGCAGCTGATATTTTGCAAGACAGACCATTCATTAAGTGTTTCTATGAAAGAATTCTGCTAAATCTCCACAAAACAAGTTTGAAAATACCGTTTTATCGAGGAACGAAACTAGCATATTCTTCTTCCAAAAAAACAATAATATAAATGTAACATACAGCATATAATCTGAAACTCATACATTTGGAAACTGTGACCCCATTACAGAATGCCAAGGGCACATGTCATTTATAAGACGAAGAAGTGCAATTTTAAAAGGTAAGGTTGTGACTGTTTCTTTTAGGAAGAAAATTAAATTTAATATAGCCATGGCAAGTTGTTTTCAAATGAGCCGTACACAGAGAAAGAAGTCCGTTCTATGTTGTCACAACAACCAATATTAAGACCACAAACCATCATCTTCCGTGTCCCCTACCCAAAGCCACATGACCATTAGAAAGGACACACTTTTCTAATGTAATCTTGGAGAAATGGGGGGAAACAAGGATAAGCAGGGGTGTATCTTGGTCAGTAAGATTGGTTGGGGAGGAGGGGTTTCAGATTTTCCGACAATCAGACTGGAATATAGGGGCATATTTACAAGAAAGTGTCCCATCAGCTCTGATGCACCACTTTTCTTGCGTCCCCCTGCACGCCCCCTAACGTCACCATGGTAGCGCTGTATTTATTATCCAGTGCACCATGGGGCATGTAAGCACAATAGCATCATAATTTATGACGCTATTGTGGTGCTTTGCTGGATTAGCATGATAAATTATGGCCATAGTCCAGAACAACAATTTGTGGGCCTCCGTACGTGGGACCGCCACACCTTGCATACATTATACCTGGCGCAGGTATAATGTGGCGCATGAGGCTGCAAAGCAGTCAAAGCACGCATTGCACCACTTTGTAAATATGGTGAGAGAGCGTAGCTTATATAATCTATATTGACATGAAATGTTTATGAATCAAGGTGTGATACTGCCACATAGAAACTATAATAATAGTACATTTTGCTTAGACGTGCACTTGAATTGTGACTACGAAGAGTGGCCACCAATGTATACGCAAACTAATAATTATGATCAAAATGCTTATGTTACGTTCGAATGAGCTTATACTAACATTTGCGTTATTAAATCTGTATTGAAAACCTCATAGGCCTTAAGTTAGCATGAGCTGGAGCTTAGCTGCCCGGCTCTCAAACTAAATGCATTTTTCTATTTTTCAGTGTGCTGACTCACAGGGGACATGACCCTGCTTGTTCTTTTCCTTCAAACTTGGAAGATAAATGTAACCATATAAATCTGTTTCTCACCCGCTTCTCATCCTCCTGCAAAATAAATGTTAAAATGAATTGAAACAGTGTAGATTAATGCAATGTACAAGGTCATTCAAACCGGTGAAGACAATGGAACTGCTGCCTGAAAGATGTGCAAAGAATTACAGAAAGATTAACTCATACAGGACGTGTCACCTCTGGAGACGTCAATTAAGAGGACCAATCAAAAACTTGTAAAACAATATGGGGTGAAGATTAGGATTACCTAATGCTTAATTTGATAGGTTAAAGATAGTGGGGTATAACAAACGACCAATAGAATGTTGGGGGAATGAACAATGGGAAAGGGATAAAAACCCATGTCACGAGAAGTCATTTAGAACTAGGTAGGGAATGCTACTGATTTTATCCAGAAACTCTGTCACTCTATTTGGTGATTTGGGTGGTTTACTTAAACCATCCACGTCCTTAGAATTGCCCATTTTACACTTTTCCTCCTTATGAGGGAAGTGCCCATTTGCCCCAGAGCTGAGTTCTGACTGATGGCGATCTGACTGATGTCCTGAAGGCGAAGACTGAACCTGTGTGTTGACCTAATCCTTGGAGGGTAATTATGACAATGCATTTGTAATTTGTCTGTTTGCTTTCCTTTCTAGGTACCAACTGCTTACTTTTGACAGAGACCATAGTTAGATGTTTTTCCAAATTGGTGTTCAAAATCGTTTTGCATGAAGCCCAACATGCTAATGCTAATTAGTGGTTAGGACAGGTGTTCACCAAAACTGACGCAAATAGACAAACGACCGAGACTATGCTTTGTTGAACAGACGTGTTATTGACACTCTGCTAAATTGATCTATGTTCACACCGTGTTACGTTCTGATGTTTGTGATTCTCGCCTTAATGAAAGCTTACCAAAGTTGCCATATCGTGACTATGCTAATATGTTTCTTGGTGTTGAGATTAACGCATTTGCTATTAGATTGCAATTAATAGGGAATAAAAATTCATAAAATTCTACTAAACAAGGTGTGGTTATTCATGGCTGAAAGGTCATGGTAGTGTTTTTGAATTGATTAATGACTTTGACTAAAGTGAAATGCATTGTAGTGATAAATATTGATGGTATTATTGATGTATTGACTGACATATTGATTAGCTATCTCGTCCTAAGGTGTCTCTCAACTGGGTCAAAAGATTCATTGGCCTAAAACGAGTCCTGATGTGAAATACTGTAAATTATAACACAGGGATGTGTTAACAGTTCCACTCAGAAGGGGCCTTCTTAACACCTCCTTCGCATAAAATAAATGATGCTAGGGTGACACAAGGAGGCGGAAGGGACTTGGAAGTATGCCCATAATGTTCAAATACATTATACAACAAGCAGGGTGCATGAGAGGACCCTAAGGGGCAGTAGAAAGGTAACGGAATGAAGATCGGTATGAGTACTAAGAGAGAAAACACAATGGGGGTTATTACAACTTTGGAGGAGGTGTTAATCCATCCCAAAAGTGACGGTAAAGTGACGGATATACCACCAGCCGTATTACGAGTCCATTATATCCTATGGAACTCATAATACGGCTGGTGGTATATCCGTCACTTTACCGTCACTTTTGGGACGGATTAACACCTCCTCCAAAGTTGTAATAACCCCCAATATCTTCTAAAATACCTAATATTTCTGAGGACTTTCAAAGCAGAGAGGGAGTATGTGTGCGTGATTTTGCCTGTGTGTATATAAAAATTTCTGCTGAAATCCGACTGCTGACATCTCACAATACCTGACTAAAAACACCTGTATCCAACTATTTATCAGAAAGTACATTTTATTAGAGGGGGTACAGCACCCTAAATGCCTCCACTGAAGTTACACCCCTGAGGATAAGTAGAGAAAATAGAGATACACCCACAGCTAAACTCACCAATCCTGTAAAATGTAGGATAATTGGAATTGGTAATAACCAAATTATATACAATAGTATTGATACTGAATCAACAAAAATTGATAACAGACTTAACTCCACTGGAGCTTAGGGATTGCTGATCCTAGAGCAATCATGGACATTTGTTTAGTGAGCATGTTCAAAGACATGTAGATGGGATAAAGGCAAGAGATCCAACACAACGTGTACAACATAGCTAGACCAAAAAAGAGCCTAAGAAAACAACAAAGGTGAAGCGAGAAAGAAGACTGGGTGCGAACTAATGCATTTTTTTGTTGCAAAAGTGGTGCACATTTATAAAATATAACTGAATTTTGTAAGTTTGCGTGTCAAAAAATGACACAAATGCAGTGCTAAAAAGGTATAAATCAGGCCCTAAGTGTTTGCAGTATGCTGCTTGGTGTAGTACCTTTGCTTAGAATGACCCGGAAGAGAAAGTTAACTTATGAGCTGTGTAGGGTGTCATCTTCAATTAGGCATTACTCTGTAAGTAAACCTCACCATCTTGGAATGAAAGCTAATCTGATCATGAGTCTCTAATCTCTACAAATGTCCTGGTTGCCATAGGCTCAGATTCATCTGGTATTGTATACTTACTGGGGCACACTGACATCTACGACATGTGATGTGTACCAATCCCTAACCTGTCAGTAAGTCCTGACACCTAAGGAGACACCGTGCTGATCTGCTGCAGTAGTTAATAGGCTAATTTCTGTTCCGCTTAAAATACTTCCCTACAGAGGGCGCTCACATGCACTTTTGAATCTACTCACATCTACATATTAAATCATTATTAGAAATAACCCACTTCAGCATATCATAAGGGTAGCAGGTAGTATGTTCTGCTCACACTATGTAGAACTATAAACATCTTAAAATGCAAAAATTGAAAGCTGACTGTATTGAATACCAACTTTGCTTTCCTTGAATGTCCCTAGTTTTAATTAAGTCAAAGCAAAAAAAACCTCTATATCTTCAAATAAACTATGCTCTTTGCTTCCCGTTTTTATTTTAATTAGAAGGCTAGCTTGACATGTTTGTGGTATCATTCGCATTACAATTTTCTGTTGTTGAATCTGAATTATATGGGAATCTCATACATATTGCTGTTTTTAATGAAAATGCCATTAACTCTTGTTGTAAACAAAATCTCTATTATTCAGCCCAGTGTTGAATGTACAAGAGGGAAACTCGCATCGGCCACAGAAATGCAGAGTTTGACACCAGTTTCTTCCACTTTTGGCCAAAACACTGGCTGGCTTATCGAACTAACTTGAATATGATCTCATTGTTTACACCCAGCAAAAATAATGAATGAAGGACAATGAAGGGGTCCTGGACGGGGTTTGTCTGAGGCAGACTAGGATACCGAGGGGCATATTGACAAGCCCCTTGATCCACCTTGTGTCGCCCTAGTGTCATTTTGTTATGTTAAGGTGTTGCTAAGGTGGGCTTTTCCCCACGCCAGATTTACAAAGTGGCGCACTGCTTTGCGACCCCTTGTGCCACATTATGCCTGCGTCAGGCATAACGTATGCAAGGGGGGGAGCCCCGACGCAGGGAGGCCTGAAAAAATGACGCAGTGAAATTTACAAGATTTCACTGCGTCATGTTTTCTGTCATTTTTAATGCCTGCCCGAGGTAGGCATTAAAATGAAGCATTGTAGGAAGCTGCCTCTCCATATATTATCTCAAAGTGAGAGATAGTGTGCGCAGAGTCCAGGGGTTCCCCAAGAGGCTTGACAGAGGCAATAATAGATAACACTAATCCTCTATTTGTGGTAGTGTGGTTGAGCAGTTAGGCTTATCAGTGTTAAGCATTTTTTGTACACACACAAGTAATAACTGAGAACACACACTCAATGACAACTCCAGGCCAATAGGTGTTTATATGGAAAAATATTATTTTCTTAATTTATTTTAGAACCACAAGATTCAAATTGCAGTTAAGTACATTAAATGTAAGGTACTTGGCATAGGTATAGTTAGGACTTTGAACCAAAACAGTAATTTACACAGTTTGTCATAAAATGGCAATAAGCTATTTTAAAAGTGGAGACTGCAAAATTCAACAGTTCCTGGGGGAGGTAAGTCCAGTTAGGTTAATGTGGTATGTAAAGCACTTACAAGTTCAGTCTCCGGGGCATAGGTAGCCCACCGATGTGGGTTCAAGTCAACCCCAAACACCCAGCACCAGCAACACAGGGCCGGTCAGGTGCAGAGGTCAAAGAGGAGCCAAAATAACATGGGTGCTTATGGAGACAGGGGGTGCTCCGGCTTCAGTCTGCTAGCAGGTAAGTACCTGCGTCCTCGGGGAGCAGACCAGGGGGGGGTTTAGAAGAGCACTGGGGGGTCCCAAGTAGGCACACAAAGAACACCCTCAGTGGCACTGGGGCGTCCGGGTGCAGTGGGCAAACAAGGCATCGGGTTTGCAATGGATTTCAATGGAGGGAGCCGGGGGTTACTCAGACATTGCAGGCAGGGTACAGGGGGGCTTCTCGGGCCAGCCACCGACTGGGCAAGGGTGAGGGCTGTCGGCTAGTCACTGCTGCACTGGTGGTGGGTTCTTCACTGGCCTGGGGGCTGGGGGGGCATTGCTTCTTCCAGGCATCGGGTTTCTTTGTCCCGGGCAGTCGCGGTCAGGGGGGTCCTTGGGATTCCCTACGCTAGCGTCAGCGTGGGGGTGCAGAGCGGTCAGCCCAGGGTGGACATGTCGTCAAAGTCACCTGGGGACCCTCTCTGGGTCATTGGTTTCTCTGGACACGGGCCAGGGGAGTCGGGTGCAGAGTGGTGGGGACTCACGCTTCTGGAGTGAGGTGGGAGTCCCTTCAAAGATCGTTTCTTCTTGCTTGGTTAGATAGGTCCGCTGTCCACGGGAGTTTTTTGGTCCACTGTAGTTACAGGGCAGTCCTCTGAGTCGGCAGAGGTCGCTGGTCCTGCAGGATGCGTCGCTGGTGCAGGTTCTCTAAAGTTGGATACAGGCCGGTGGGGCTGGGGCCAAAATAGTTGTCGTCTTCCTCCTTCTCTGCGGGGCTTATCAGCTAAGCAGTCATTCTTCTTTGTAGGTCGTCAGGAATCTAAAATCCTGGGTTCAGGGCCACCCCTAAATACTGAATTTAAGAATATGGCTACTGTCCTTGAAGGTGGCTACACCCTCCTTGTGCTCCCTCCCTTTGGGGAGGGGAGCACATCCCTATACCCTATTGGGCTAAATCCTCCCAAACAAGATGGAGGATTTGCCAAGAAGGGGGTCACTTCAGCTCTGGTCACCTTAGGGGTGGACCTGGCTGAGGGGGTGACTCCTCCTTGTTTTTCTCATTATCCCTCTGGACTTGCCACAAGAAGTGGGGGCTCTTCTAGGGGGGTGGGCCTCTCCACTGGCTGGAGTGCCCTGGGGGCATAGTAACACTGGGCTTGAGCCTTTGAGGCTCACTGTCAGGTGTTACAGTTCCTGCAGGGGGAGGTGTAAAGTACCTCCACCCAGTGCAGGCTTTGTTTCTGGCCCCAAAGAGCACAAAGGCTCACACCCCAGGGTGTCAGAAACTCATCTCTCAGTGGCATGCTGGCACAGACCAATCAGTCCTGCACTGAATGATTGGGTATAATACAGGGGGCATCTCTAAGGTGCTCTCTGTGTGCATTTTTAATAAATCCAACACTGGCAGCAGTGTGGGTTTATTATTCTGAGAAGTTTGATACCAAACTTCCCAGTGTTCAGTGTAGCCATTATGGAGCTGTGGAGTTCGTTTTGACAAACTCCCAGACCATATACTTAATATGGCCACACTGTACTTTCAACGTCTAAGAATGGACTTAGACAATATAGGGGCATAATGCTCACGCAGCTATGCCCTCACCTGTGATATAGTGCACCCTGCCTTAGGGCTTTAAGGCCTGCTAGAGGGGTGACTTGCCTATGCCACAGGCAGTATTTTGTGTGCATGGCATCCTGAGGGGTATGCCATGTCGACTGTGCCTTTTTCTCTCCTCCAACACACACAATCTGCAATGGCAGTGTGCATGTGTTAGGTGAAGGATCCCTTAGGGTGGCACAACACATGCTGCAGCCCTTAGGGACCTTTCCTGGTCACAGGGCCCGTGGTACCACTGGTACCTTTTACAAGGGTCTTATCTGTGTGCCAGGGGTGTGCCAATTGTGGAAACAATGGTACATTTTTAGTGAAAGAACACTGGTGCTGGGGCCTGGTTAGCAGGGTCCCAGCACACTCTCAGTCAAGTCAGCATCAATATCAGGCAAAAAGTGTCAGGGGGGTAACTGCAACAAGGATCCATTTTCCTACACGCACCCAAAGAAACCTATGAGCCTCCCTGTGCTTTGTTGCACTAGCATCAAAGTTTTGTTGCTAGTGCAGCAAAGCACTACAATAGCATCAGAAATGTTGACGCTAATAACGCGTCTCTTTATGTCAATTTTATACACATGAGGACTCGTTTTAGGCCAATGAATCTTGTGACCCAGTGGTGAGACACTGTAGGACGAGATAACTGATCAATATGTCGAGCAATATATCAATAATGTAATCAATATTCACCACCACAATACACTTTACTTTAGTTATAGACATTAATCAAATTGTCGACGCAACCATGACCTTTCAGCCATGAATAACCACACCTTTTGATAGAATTTTATGAATTTTATTCCCTATTGATTACAATCTACTAGCAAAAGTGTCAATCTCAAAACCAAGAAGCATAAGAGCATAGTCACAATATGGCAACTGTGATAAGATTTCATTAATGCAAGAATCACAAACATAAGAACATAGCACGGCGTGAACATAGATCAGAATACAAAGATTATCACGTAAGTCTCAGTTCAGCATAGCGCAACGTCAGTCTTTGTCTATTTGCGTCAGTCAGAAAGATTACCTATCCTAACCACCAATTAGCATTAGCATGTTGGACTTCATGCAAAATAATTTAGAACATCAATTTCGAAAAAATATCTAGCTATGGCCTCTATAAAAATAAGCAGTTGGTACCTAGAAAGGAAAAACAAACAGACAAATTACAAATCCCATTGTCATAATTACCCTCCAAGGATTAAGTCAGCACACAGGATCAGTCTTCGTCTTCAGGACATCAGTCGAATCACCATCAGTCTAACTTTATCTAAGAACGGGCGACACTTTCCCTCATAAGGAGGAGAAGCGTAAAGGGGCAGTCTGTAGGTGAGGTTGGTTTATTAAGTCTCAAAGTCACCAAACAGAGTGACAGAGTTTCTGGATAAAATCGACAGTATTCCCTACCTAGTTCTAACGTCCCTTCTGTGACATGAGTTTTTATTTCGTAATACCTTCCCCCAAAATTCTATTGGATATCCACTATACCCCACTATCTTTAACATATCAAATTATACATTAGGTAATCCCAATTGTCACCCCACAATAATTTATAACACTTTGATTGGTCTTCATAATTGACGTCTTCGAAGGTGGCACATCTGGGGGGTTTTCATCACCGCTTGGCACGTTTCTCGGGTCATGAGTTCCTTTGTCCATGGTCAAATGTCCTTGTACATTCTTTCTTTTACTTTTGTTTCAAATTTGTATAAAACTCATACTAAGGCAGCTAGCATGCAGATGAGAACGGGATAGAACTTGTTACATAAAACGAAGGAAATGAACAAATGCAGGGTCATGGCCCTCTGCGAGTCAGCACACTGCAAAACAGAAAAATATGCTTTAATGTGAGAGCTAGGCAGCTAAATCTTCGACTCACGCTAACTTAAGGCCTAAGAGATTTTTCTATACAATGCAATATCATAAATGTTAATCTAAATCATAGCATGAACGGTTCTACTTATCATTGTTAGTTCACGTATATTGGTAACCTCATACATTATAGTCGAGTTTCAGATGCGCGTTTAAGCATTATTCTAATTATTGTCGTTTTCTATGCAGCAGTATTGATCATTGATATAAGCATTTCACGTTTAGCATATGTAATATTTAAACTACGCTCTATCAGTCCCTCCTCTGATGACGCTCGTCATCACATCAACCTTTCGACCTTTCACTTTTAATTTTTCACCTTGCGCATAATGCGCATTTCAACATCTTGCCCTTTATGTGAACTTTCCCAAATTTAATTGAACATTTTCTCTCTTTCACTTTCTTCGTTTGTCCTGTTTCTTTTAGTCCAATTTCTCTTTATTTTGTCATTAATTTTGCATGCCCCCCATAATCCTAATAGACAGACCAAAACAATTAATAGACCCATCAATATTTTTGCAAGTACCCCATTCCAAATGCTGGTAAACCAACTCCTAACTCTGGCAATTCCCTTTCCAAATTTCTCCCATACACCAAGTTCTTTCAAATCCTTCAAATCTGTACTATCTCTAGTAAGGTTAGTAAGCATACTTCTCCTCTTTTTACTGTTATCCGGAATGAACGAGCAACAATGACGCTAGTTGAGCATCTTACAGACCCCTCCACTCTTGGCTAAAAGAATGTCTAAAGCAAGCCGATTTTTAAGAGTCATAGCTCTTTCTGCAGCAAGTTCAGTATCCATCAGGAGTATAGCCGCTGTGAAATTTGTCAGCATGTTATCCACAATAGTAGACAACTTTTGAATCTTCATAGATTTCAAGATAACCCCCACTGAAGGGATTTATAGCTCTGAATATATCACCAATGACAGCCGCCACTGATTCTCGTTCTTGTCTAGGATGTTGTAATTCAGACGTTTTAGGTATTTGTTTTAAGTCATCAATCTGGTAAATCTTTGGGAATACTATTCCCAAATAACTTGTCCCATACCATCCCTTAGGGAGACGGTAATAAGCATTAAGCCCACAGATATAATAGATCCCAGGGATCGCTGGATCCTGTCCATTCAACATAAATGTCCATTTTCTCTGAAACAAAAATACATGTCTACATTCACTGGCTCCCACAAATAAATTGTCCTGCTCAGATTTTGGCCTATATATACAAAGCCTACCTACATGTAATGCATCTATAGCTAGTTTTCCTTGTGTCTTGATTGCAGTGTAAGCATAATCATTTGCGTACGTGCGTTTTTCTAACCCTTTTTCTAATCTCTCTTTCAATTCTTTGCGTCTATCATCAGTGTGATCTAAGAAGCTTTTTTCAACAGGTGATAATAAGCAAGTCAAATTATTGCGATGTGCATAAGCAGTTCCAAAGGTAAGCGGCAGCTCAAAGAATCCTCTAACTATTTTTATATCATGTTTCTTAGCTAACTTATTTAAAAATTCAATCAGAGGCAAAAAAGAAAACACAACATCCAAGTTTGAATAAAAGTATTGCACATGCTCTTGATTATAGAATCTTGTTAGTAGCAAGCTGCAACTAATCCCATAAGTAAGAGGGAGGCTATGGTAAGTAACTCCCTCCTGCACAGATGAAGGAATCTTAGTGCATACATAACAATCTTTCGCATCCATGGTTTCCACATACTCATTTAGCAACCGATAGAAGACATTAGTAGAAAGTTGACCTTTTGCATTAGTTCCCTCATGCATGTGTATTGCATCTTGCTCAAATCTCTCCCACGGTGTTAGTGTGGTAGTTTCAGGTTTTGAAGTAGCATTAATAGTTTCTTTCTCTATCCATGGCATTCCCACAATCACTCCCACAATTATTATTGCACACACACCACCTATCATAAGTCCTAACCAACCACACACTTTACTTTTCTTGCTATTACTTCTATTATAAGCCATGTCTGTATAGAATCAGATAGTAGATCGACAATCAACTTAAGGATGATTTCGAATATTCTCTTGCTCTCTGCGTGTATTTACAGCGTATTCACTCACTCCAGGACCCTCTTTTGTCAAATCAGGTTAGCAGCTTGTCGTAATCAGGTTTCTTAAAAGTCAATCTGGTTCTAATGTTACTTTCGGTAAGTTATAAAGTCTCTCTTTCAGTTTTCAAATTTTCAAATTTTAACCAAGCTTTCCTCAGGTTCATTCAGGTACCGTAGTATTGGCCTGGTACTTCTCCATCAAAACAGAATGCTAGGAATTCTTGTTGCCATTCAGATGTTGTAGCATACGCCCATTCAGGACCTGTATATCTTCTGTTTGCGACTCTTTTTCTTTTCAGCCTTCGTTCACCCTGTTGTTCTCCTTCACTTAGATCTTCCACTCGAGATGTATCGTTCTCTTCTATTATTGTGTCTCTTGGTACATCTCTTATCTTGAAGAGTGGTCTATCTGGCCAGTTATCACCTTTATGCGTCTTCTCTTGATGTGTCTTTTCAGGACGCTGGACAGCACCCTCCTCTTGTGATATGGCGTTTTCACTTGATGGACCTGCAGCTGGCTCAGGAGACTCTGGCACGCTCTGATTTCTCTCTACAATTTTTCCTTCTTCTTCTTCTCCTTCTTTTTCTGGGTCTGTGCCGGGTTCGAGTTCTAACCCGTATTTGTCTACTTCTGGGAGAACCTCTCCTTGATTTAGTTCTCCTGCTGCCTCTACTGAGCTAGACACTCTGTCACCTCTCTCGAACTCATTGACTGTTTGAGGGACGAGGCTGTTCTCAGTGGGCCCTCTGGCAGTTTCAGTTCCTTCTTGACTGTTTTCTGGCCCTGGGACTTCTCTTCCTGAAGCTGTTGTGCCGGAAACTTCAAGTTCCTCTTCAGCAGGACACGTTACCTTTTTTGTGTGACTGGCATGTATGCAGTTTGGAACTCCGGCACACTTTACAGCAGTAGTAGTTGTCAAGATTACTTGATATGGCCCTTTCCAACGTGGTTCCAGACACGACTTTCTCACGTGCTTCTTGACAACCACCCAGTCACCAGCTTGTAGAGAGTGGCCTTGATCGCCATTCGGTGGCAATGTGTTAGCTTCCACCTGGTGAGAGAAAGAGCGAATCACATTAGCCAAACCCTTGCAGTAGTCCAACACCATATCATCTGTAATATTCACTAGAAGAGCATTTGCAGGTACTGCTTTTAATCTCATAGCTCTACCCATGAAGATTTCATGGGGGATAATCCAGTTTTCTTGTCTGGGGTGTTTCTCATTGACATCAACACTAAAGGCAATGCATCTGGCCATTTCATATTGGTAGCTGCGCATATTTTTGCCATTCTCGATTTCAAAGTACAGTTCATTTGTTCTATTATTCCTGATGCTTCGGGCGGTAGCTACAATGCAGCTTTTGTTCGATGTCAAGTGCAGCACACAGGAGTTTAATCACCTCATTGTCGAAGTGTTTGCCCCTATCTGACCCTATAGAGACCGGAAACCCGAACCTTGGTATCAGTTCCCTAAGTAGTAATTTTGCAACTGTAAGACTGTCATTCCTACGTGTGGGGTATGCCTCAATCCAGTGACTGAAAACACACACAATCACCAACACGTACTTCAATCCTCCACAGACAGGCATTTCAATGAAGTCCATTTGCATCTTGTTGAATGGACCGCCAGCTCTCCCAATGTGGCTCAAAGTTACCACAGTTCCTTTCCCCGCATTCATCTGTTGACAGATGATGCACTTGTGACAGGTAATTTCTGCGGCATGTCGGAACTTTGGGTTAAACCAGTCAATTTTAAATGACCTGATCATTGCATCCCTCCCAAGGTGAGCCTGTCCATGGTAAAGTCTGGCGAACTGAGATAGAAGACTGTTTGGCAAGACTAGTTTCCCTTCCTCTGAGACCCACAAATCATCAGCCCTTTGTACACATTGCATTCTTTGCCAAGAGCGTTTCTCCTCTTTACTTGCACGACTCTGTAATGTTTTTAACTCATCTAATGTGTCAACTACCCGCAATGCAAGGTTCAGACATGTGTCATTTTCAGTTTGTGGTAATAATTCCCATTGCTCCTTGAACGATATACAGTTCAATGCGCAAAACCTTGCGACTTGATCTGCATAGCCGTTTCCCATGGACAAAAGGTCTTGTGATCTAATATGAGCACTGCATTTCACCACGGCAATTTCAAGAGGCAACTGAATTGCATGTAACAAATCCTTTATTTGCTCACCATTTTTCACAGGAGAACCAGATGAGGTCATGAAACCTCTCTGTGACCAAAGTTGGCCAAAATCATGTACAATTCCGAATCCGTATCTGCTGTCAGTATAGATAGTGACCCTTAAATTCACAGCTGCGTGGCATGCCTTAGTAAGGGCAATTCATTCTGCCACTTGAGCGGAAAACACTCTCTCGAGCCAGGAAGCTTCAACGATGCCAGTCATAGTGCATACCGCATAACCAGCTCCTAATGTCCCAGCGGAGTCTCTTAGACAGGACCCGTCGACAAACATGATACAGTCATTTTCTTTCAATTGCGTGTCCTGAATGTCTGGACGAGGTTTGGTACATAATTCGGTTACCTCAAGACAGTCAGTGTTTTCAACAGGAAGTAAAGTTGTCGGGTTCAATACATTACAACTTTTAAGAGAGACATTTGGTGACCCCAGTATGATCGTCTCATACCTAGTGAGACGAGCATTTGTCATGTGCTGAGTTTTAGTTCGAGTCAACAGAATTTCAACTGAATGTGGAACCATTACTGTTAGGGGGTATCCCATGACTATGCCTTCACCTTGTGTAAGGCTCTGACCAACTGCTGCGACTGCACGCAAACAATCCGGTAAGGCTGCTGCGACAAGGTCCAAGGTAGCTGAAAAATATGCTACAGGGCGATTTGCATCTCCATGGACCTGTGTTGAGACAGACAAAGAACAAGCATCACGTTCATGACAAAACAACAGAAAAGGTTTCGTATAATCAGGCATTCCTAACGCTGGTGCCCTGCACATGCATTCTCTTAACTCCATAAATGACTCAAGTTCTTCCTTGGACAAAGCTATAGTATATGGCTCATCCTTGATCCCTTTGCCTGGCAGCTTTATCAATGGTTTTGACATGATCGAGAAGTTGGGTATCCACTGGCGACAGTAGCCCACCATTCCCAAAAACATCCTGACATCTCTTTTTGTCATTTGTAAGATGGCTGTTATTCTTTCCTTTGATATTCTCCTGGAACCTCTTTCGATCAAATGCCCTAAGTATTTCACCTCTTTCTGACAGTATTGTGGCTTTCTGGGTGACACCTTATGTCCATTCTTTCCCAGATGATTCAGTAATGCAATTATCGTATTTACAACTGTCTCTAGTTTTGGATGCAATCAGCAAGTCGTCAATGTACTGCACAAGAGTTGAATTAAAAGGCAGCACCAGGGACTCCAGATCCTTTTTCAATATCTGATTGAAGATGGATGGCGATTCAGAAAACCCTTGAGGAATTCTGCACCAACTGTACACCTTATCCAGGAATTTGAAACTGAACACAAATTGGCTGTCCTCATAAAGAGGTATTGAAAAGAAAGCTTGTGATAGGTCTACCACAGTAAACCATTCAGCATCGCAGGGAACCTGGAACATTATTACTGCTGGATTGGGCACTACAGGGCAACATTTTATCACAATTTTGTTTATTTTTCTCAAATCTTGCACAATTCGAACTTTTCCACAAGGCTTCTTCAAACCCATTATGGGAGAGTTACACGGACTACTCAAAACTTCTTTCAAGACTCCCTGTCTGAGAAAATCTGCAATTATTTGTGACACTTCCATGAGAACGTCTTGTGTCATATGATATTGTGGCACTTGGGGGAACACCGCGTTTGGCTTTATCTGGATTTTAACTGGTTCTACCCCTTTTATTAGTCCTACTTCCTTTCCGGTCAAGTCCCATACCTTCTCTGTTACCGTTCCCTGTAATTCGACAGGTAAATCAATCAAGGTATGCATCGGGAACAGAGTAATCAAAGGGTAGTCTTCATTTGTTGTACCTGTTTCTTCTTCTAAAAATTTACCTTCGTCTCCCTCATCGTCACGATTTGTCTGTACTTCAGTTCTGTCATTGGAACAGGTAATTGAACATTTTGTCTTGCACAGTAAGTTCCTCCCCAGTAGGGATACTGGACTCGAATCACAGACTACAAACCTATGCAGCCCTTGAAAGTTGCCGATCTCAACCTGCACTGGATCTGTAATCGGGTTTGTCAGATACTGATTTGCTACTCCAACCACTCTTATGGTATGCCCTGAAAGAGGCAATCTTGGAACTTCCGCACTTCTAACTGTAGAGCGTGTGGCTCCTGTGTCAACCAGGAACGAAACCTTATAACCCATCACCTTTCCTTCCACATATGGGCCTCTCTGATCCACCTCTAAGGATGCTGCAAGCCTGCACTCTTCACTGTCTGAACTATCGTCTGACCATTCCCCATTCATGCCATTTTCGCCTCGTAATGGGAATTGTTGTACTGTATTATTTTGATTCGTTACCTGACCTATGACCTGTTGAGGAAGCAACACCTGTTGCTGTCCCATCGGAGCCATTGGTAATTGCATTTGCTGTCTAGGTACCATAGCAATCTGCTGTTATACTGGTTGCATTTGTACTGACTGAAAACGCGGCATTTGCATCTGCTGCATGGGCTGTACTCCTTACATTTGTACCAGGTTGTTCTGAAAATTCGGGTTTTGATGTCTCATTTTCGGGCCCCGTACATTTTGTAATGTACCGACATTAGCACTTTGCTGAACAGCACCATCCTGCACCATATTCGGGCACTCCCGTTTCCAATGCCCCACGCCCCCGCACGCGTGATATGGTGACATCTTTTTCGCCCCTTGCACGTCATTTTGAACCACAACAGTATTCAAGTCTGGACCACGATTCACAAACCCTCGACCTCGCCCCCTCGGCTGGGTCTGAAACACACCATTCATTTGCGGTTGCTGCTGTATCATCTGTTGAACTCCATTTCCCTGTATTCCTGCCTGTGCAGCCCTTATCTGCATCACCATCACTTTCTCTTTCAGCTTCTTCTGTTTCAGCTCAATCTCATCACTACAGTGTTTCGCATACTGCAACACCTCATCAATGAGCTTTGCTTGCCAACAAATCAAATGATTCTTAATCATCTGGCTAACTTCTGGTCTCAACCCTTCGACAAATCTAAACACAAGATGATTCATGTCTTTTGGTTCAATTGTCTCAGTACCACTATAGTGTTTGAATGCCTTTAGCAGTCTTTCGTAGTAAGCATGTATTGATTCTTTAACCTCTTGAGAGGTCCGGTCGATTTTCTGCCAATCAGTCACTTTCGGCGACACCTTTTGTTTCAAAAACTCAATCACCTTATGATAATACTTCATCTCCTCTTCAGAGGGTGCCCCGGTCACCTTATCTCTTGCCGGCTCCTTCGTCGGCCAATCTACCCCTCTCTTGCACTCGAGCCACAAATCAGGCGGAACAATGATCTCAAACAAGGTATTCAAGTCCTCCCAAAGACATTTGGCAAGTTTCACAAACCTATCTGTCTGTTGGTACCACTCGATCGGTTTCTCCCTTAATCTAGGATAATCATTAGTAAAAGATGGCATGTCTCCTCTGGACCACGGTACATGGACTAAGACACCACCAGCTGTCTCTCTCATAGGTAATATTTTTACTGATTCCAGATCGGGTGAGGCCTTGGCTTGATTAGACCCTGGACTGTCACCCTTTTCCTTATCTCTTTTCTTTGCCCACCTGCCTTCCCATTTCTCCAGTGCACCCCAAATTTGTGCACTTTGCAGCAATTCTTTCAAATGTGCCTTCATTCCCGCAGACCTCATGTGCTCAAAATCTTTAGAATCAAAATCCAATCTGTAACTTCTTTTCAGATGCTTAGTATTTCCGATATCAATATTGTATTTATCTGCCAGGTTCGCTAATCTTTGGTGCACCTTGCCTACTTCTTTGGTAATTTTGGGGCATAAGAATCTTAATTCTGATTCCGTGTATGACTCCAATCTATTTACTCCCATTGTACCTTCCACTAATTCAGCAGCTTCTGCCCCTAGTCTTACAAAGTTCAGGTATTCGTCTTGTTTTTCTTTTTCTGGTTCGACTGTAACCACTGCAGCTTTTTGTGAAGTATAAGTCTTTTCTAACCATTCATTTAGCTTTTGGACTGTGAAACCCTGTAGCGAAATGTTCCCTGCATGCATCATTGGGGAATGTGAGGTGTTTGTACTCATTGTCTGTGGATTTAAAACTCCTAACCCTGCTTGACGCATTGCTTCGATGGGTGCTCCCACTGGACTAAGGTCCATTAAAGACCTCGGCTGTTCAACTGCTTGCTCTCCTGGGGCCATTATCTGGGGGGTTCCCATAGACCCTCCTCTTACCACGTCTTGAGTCATCACTCCCTGATCACATATGCCAGTTTTACCCTATGCATACAATGGCACTGGTGGACCACCAGTAATTGGCAATGATATGGCAGCAGGTGTCTGACCCGGTCCCAGACTCCGTGGAGCAGTACCTCCATAAGTCTGTTCCAAAGTACCCAGGACAGGTACTAATGGTGGACCAGCTATTGGGTTATACCCTGGTATCAGTTGTGGCTGCGGTTGGGACAGTAATTTCGGAGTCGACTCAATCTGCACCAATTTTGATTTCGTGTATATCGGGTCTGGCGGCACTATCAGATTTGTAGTAGTCTCAAGTACTGAACGTCTTGGTATATTCTCTGTATCTGCGGTGGAGGTTGCAACTGTATCGGTATGTCTGGTGCAGTGGGTACACGGGCACCATTCTGTATCGAAGCCGTATCACTAGTCTGTACCGTTTCAGCTAATCACTTTTCCTGCGTCTGGTTCCCAGGGTCTGTGCTAGTACTCGGAACACTGTCGCTCACCGCATAAGGTGGCGGGCGATCATGTAATAATCTGTCCATAAATTCCTCATCGTCTGAATCATCTTCCTCTTCCCAAGGTCTTTTATTCTCTTTAGATTTGTTCGAGTCTTTATCTGTTGTACAGGAGGCTTTCTTTCCCTATGTCTCTTCTCCCTGTGCTATCGCTGGGAACAATTTTAATCCATCCACAATTCCCCTTCTCCACATTTTGTTCTCGTTATCCCACCTAGCCTCTGCATAAGATTTTTCTGCCCTTCTCAATCTCCTCTGAAACCTTTCTTGTCTATGTTTGAGCCATCAAGTCCCAAATTGCTAAAGCCTCATATTGAGCGGGCCTCGGAGGTCGTTTTTGTGTACTTAACATCCACTTTAAGTTCTCTAGCACCTTCGGATTGAATGTCCCATGTTCTGGGAATGCTAGACATCCCTCTTTCTCTGTTAATTTGCGCCACTGTTTCATCCATAAACAAGGCGCGACATCTTTCTCTTCCATGACTATATAAGCTGGAGTACCCTCGGGTGGTGTAGGCTCCCCATCAGTTGCTACAATATATACGTCTCCTTTCAGAGCGCTCTTAAATGCCTTAACAAAATTCATTTTTTGTGATTTTCTCTTATTTGTATTTAATCAGAAGTGACCTAGTTCCCAGCACACTCTTCACCCACCTTTCTCAACCTATTGCCTCTCACGGACGGCAGCCAATCCGTGCGCGACCCCTCTCGACAAATGACCTATCTCAGCGCGGCACCACTGACGTCACACTCACACACACTGCAGCTGACAAAGTCTTGCGGCTTGTCCGCTGCCCACTGAATTCACACAAACTAATGCAAATTATTGCGAGCACCTTCAATGACAACACAAATCTGCAGGTTTACTACAGGAAGGGTAACACATTCGCTTCAGAACTTTACAGAGATTTCACTTGAAGCCTCGGCCGCTACTCTCTCCTTATCAGTTCCCGCATACGCAAGCTTAATTCGACCCGCAAATTCTACTCTCGACTTGTCAATGGCTCCTCCTAGTGCACTTTAGAATTTGCCAAATCTCCATCGAAGGTTTCACACATACATTCTGATTCAAACTTGACTTGTCAACCATGCCCGATTGACCTATTAAACCGCTCAGATTACAACATAAACCCAAGTGTCTCCCAGACTTGTCTACATACTCTGGAATCTTAGACCTCAACAGGTCCGTACATAACAACCAACCACGTGGATAATTTTTGAGCATTAAGCGCCACACTCACATGAAGTACGCCAACTTCTCTGCTCTCATACCGTGGAGTACGCCCACTCTTTCTAAACAACACATATTTGGCCTAAATACACATAAATTTCACAATTACCTGCAAAAAGGCATAAGCTAAGCAAGCGCAAAACCCTAAATCACATACATTATGGCGCCGAGAACATTCCCAACTCACTTAGGCAGGCTCCGAGATCCTGGGAAAGTCATGGTGAACTTAGAAACCCCTCATACCTCCAATTTTCATTGTCACAGAAAAACAAATTAAACAATGATTCTCCGTCCTAGGGCCCCCAAGGGCCAAACCGTCGCTCTGCTACCAGAACTGTTAACGCGTCCCTTTATGTCAATTTTATACACATTAGGACTTGTTTTAGGCCAATGAATCTTGTGACCCAGTGGTGAGACACTGTAGGACGAGATAACTGATCAATATGTCGAGCAATATATCAATAATGTAATCAATATTCACCACCACAATACACTTTACTTTAGTTATAGACATTAATCAAATTGTCGACACAACCATGACCTTTCAGCCATGAATAACCGCACCTTTTGATAGAATTTTATGAATTTTATTCCCTATTGATTACAATCTACTAGCAAAAGTGTCAATCTCAAAACCAAGAAGCATAAGAGCATAGTCACAATATGGCAACTGTGATAAGATTTCATTAATGCAAGAATCACAAACATAAGAACATAGCACAGCGTGAACATAGATCAGAATACAAAGATTATCACTTAAGTCTCAGTTCAGCATAGCGCAACGTCAGTCTTTGTCTATTTGCGTCAGTCAGAAAGATTACGTATCCTAACCACCAATTAGCATCAGCATGTAGGACTTCATGCAGAATAATTTAGAACATCAATTTAGAAAAAATATCTAGCTATGGCCTCTATAAAAATAAGCAGTTGGTACCTAGAAAGGAAAAGCAAACAGACAAATTACAAATCGCATTGTCATAATTACCCTCCAGGGATTAAGTCAGCACACAGAATCAGTCTTCGTCTTCAGGACATCAGTCGAATCACCATCAGTCTAACTTTATCTAAGAACGGGGACACTTTCCCTCATAAGGAGGAGAAGCGTAAAGGGGCAGTCTATAGGTGAGGATGGTTTATTAAGTTTTAAAGTCACCAAACAGGGTGACAGAGTTTCTGGATAAAATCGACAGTATTCCGTACCTAGTTCTAACGTCCCTTCTGTGACATGAGTTTTTATCCCTTTTTCGTAATACCTTCCCCCAAAATTCTATTGGATATCCACTATACCCCACTATCTTTAACCTATCAAATTATACATTAGGTAATCCCAATTGTCACCCCACGATAATTTATAACACTTTGATTGGTCTTCATAATTGACGTCTTCGAAGGTTTTCATCACCGCTTGGCACGTTTCTCAGGTCATGAGTTCCTTTGTCCATGGTCAAATGTCCTTGTACATTCTTTCATTTACTTTTGTTTCAAATTTGTATAAAACTCATACTAAGGCAGCTAGCATGCGGATGAGAACGGGATAGAACTTGTTACATAAAACAAAGGAAATGAACAAATGCAGGGTCATGGCCCTTTGCGAGTCAGCACACTGAAAAACAGAAAAATATGCTTTAATGTGAGAGCTAGGCAGCTAAATCTCTGACTCACGCTAACTTAAGGCCTAAGAGATTTTTCTATACAATGCAATATCATAAATGTTAATATAAATCATAGCATGAACAGTTTTACTTATCATTGTTAGTTCACGTATATTGGTAACCTCATAGATTATAGTCGAATTTCAGATGCGCGCTTAAGCATTACTCTAATTATTGTCGTTTTCTATGCAGCATTATTGATCATTGATATAAGCATTTCACGTTTAGCATATGTAATATTTAAACTACGCTCTATCAACGCTATTGTGCTAATGACCACTGTCAGGTCCGATGCACCACTTTCTTGTAAATCTGCCCCTTAGTTTTTTTCTGGTGACTTTTAGTGGCTCTTTGAATCCCTGCAAGGTGGGCTGGGGCTTGACAGCAGACCTGATATTTACTAGGTTTTGAAAAAGCTTCAATAATTGTTCCTTATTGAGATAAAGAGACTAGCATATATGACCCAATAAGGACGTTCTATGCGCAGAGCTGAAACAAAAAGCAGATAAAGTGGCTGGCTGAGGAGAATGTGAGGTACTGTGACGTGCTAGGGAGATAAAGACTCCATAGAAGGTTCTTAACATCAAACCGTTTAGAAATCATTCAGGAAGTTATCATCCAAATCCCATGTGAATCCTTGGTTAACTTGATGTTGATTATTCTGAGGAAATAATCAGTTAGAGTTGGTAACTCAGAAAAACGTCGCAGTAAATCCTAATGAATTCCCATACTGGTAGAAAGAGGGACAGAAGATTGCCAACTATTCTTTCTTCTGATTTGAAAACTTGACATCTGAAAACACACGCTGTTTTCTCAGCATGCTTCTTCCTCTGTTTAGAAATAAACATCTGTACTTGAGCAATTTCCAGGAAGACAGGGTTATGTGTTCGCTTTGTATGCTCTGTGCATCTATCTGCAGACTAAGGTTGTTTTTTTAATCACGCCAAATATGTGTTTTCATCAGCACTGCATGGGCAGAGAGATGCCTATGAAGGACATAATATGTCCTGAATGGCAGGTGGTCAGCACCTGCACTAGTGACACTGCCCTGCTATCTTTTAGATAGAGTTGATACTGTCACAGAAGTTACCTATTTAAACACATTGCTTTGTGCATCCCAGTTGAAATAAAAGCCACGAATAATGCGTTTTATATCAATTAACAGCATCATTGAATAGATTTTTTTTCTAATCACTTCATAAGGAAATGTATTACTACTCTGCCCTTGTCAGACAACAGCTTCTTGTAGGCAGATAGTACTGTAGGTTAATGTGCTTGCCACATGTTATGAAAAATAGAAGGGCTAGGTTGAAGGACATTGGAGAAGCAAACTTTTCTTTCATATAATGCGTATTGTAAATCACACAGCTATACACTACTTAAATGCTGAATTTTAAGTGGCTCCGAGCCGGTCTATATCTGTCCTGGAGATTTATAGCTAGTAACTGAGAAAAGTCTCATCCTAGTATCAGCTGAAGTATTCCTACACCTCCTTCCCTTCGTAGCTGCCTTCGAAGGACAAAGACATCTAGTAAAGAGCTGGGGTATTCACCTTGTTCACAGAGTGTACCTGCACTAGAAGATATGCAGCTGGAGAAAACAGCTTAATAATCTTTCGCCTTCTGTGCATCTTTGATATGCATGTGAAAATGGCTCTCATTTCTGCTGCTACACGATCCTGAAATAAACGAGTCCCAAAACATTCCTTTCAATGTGTTTGTGTTGCATACTTAAAGGGTTCTGTTCCCAGTTTGTGAAAGTTCTGCAGACATGCCAGTTTTCACTGTGTTTTGAAATAGTTGATTAAATGTTCTGAGTGATTTACACCCTTTCCTATTTTAAAATGTTATAATTCCCGTTGAATGTAGACAATCATAAGGTAAAGAAAGATGTATTTTTATGCACATTACACACACATATACTGTATATATATATATATATATATATATATATATATATATATATCCAAACAAACAAACAATGTCCTGGTAAAGTGACGAGGCAGATTCTTAAGCGGTCCAGTGCGGGTCCCAGGAGCCCAAAAATCTCAATGTGAAGCAATTTCCTCAATCCAGGAAAGGAAAACCAGACACCATGGCCATGTAATCTTATTTGATTGACGCGTTTCGGCCGTAGCCTTGCTCACAATACTATTCAAATTCATTCTAATCACATATATACCTAAATCAAAAAACATAGACAAAGGACCAATTTCGAAGACAGATTCACCAGGATGGGCTAATGTGGCAGCCATTTTGGAGTATAACTTTTCACATAGCAAAGTATTCAGAAATAACATAATGTTTACCACAACTTGTCCTTAGGTATTAACCATTATATTCATATCAATGTATTAATTTCAAATTATTGGCTTTTAATATCCAAATACAATATTGTGTAATCAATACCATTTCTGAATCTTAAGTTGAGAATATTCTAATTCCCCTAATTCATTAATATCAAACTGCCAGCTCATCCACTATACCTACTTTTCCAATTTTCTCCCCTGGTCTACTGTCTTCTCATTAAGTCACAGAGCGTCTACTCATATCTAAAATCTTATTTACTCTTATAAAAACAAATCCCAATGTTTAAGGAAATCTTTTTTCAAAAATACAAAGACCCCAAAGTGTGCAAATTTAATTACCAAAATATTTTTATATATAAAAACCCTAAGAAAAAGTTTACTAAATACTAACCCATATGTCTTTTTCCTATCCATCTTAACATCATATTGTTCCATTATTTAAACATCATGTCATAACAATCTACTCCTGATATAATATACAAGTTATTTATAAATATCAATGCATGAATAAATATATTTAAATATATATATATTAAATATATAAAAAAATCTAAGAATAATTAAATCTACAAATTGGTAAATCATAAAACACTAGTGCTTTAAATATTTCCACAAAACACATATTAATTACTAACCCCACCATCCCAACAATGAGATACAAATGTAAACTTATATGCAATTAATGGTTTGTTGATCTAAAATCGAATCAAAAACTGGAACATGAATTCAATTTGCTCTCAAATGCACAGCTAATTCCCCACTCAGGTGTAATCCTTGTGGGGCAAGGGTTTCAAAATCAATAATATATTTTGACTCTAAAATCCTCAATTTTACAACTCTGTCGCCCCCACGTGGATCCTTTTTCACCTGGTCAATCACTAGGAATTTCAGCTTGTTCTCATCTCCCTTGTGCATAATCTAAAAATGTCTCGCCACTGGGTATTTTTGATCATTGCGTCTAATGGCTCTCATATGTTCGAGAACCCTCTTTTTTGCTCGATGGATTGTACTACCAATATACAACTTACCACAGGGGAAAATTAGGCAGTATACACAATAATCAGTATTACAATTGAAAAGACCTCTGATTTTAAAATGTCTATCTCCTATCATAAGGGTGTTAGTGTTTTCACTTTTACCACATGTTTTGCAATTCAGACAGCACACAAAACCTATACTGTCATTACCACTTGCACAGGTATTAGATGTAATCATGTTATGGCTCAAATTATCTCGCAAAGACTTACTCTTCCTGAAAGTGATTTGCGATGTCTCATGTACATATTGTGTCAACACAGAATCTGTGTGTAAGATATGCCAACTTCTGCTTAATATAGATCTAACTTTGTTTGATTGTTTAGAAAAAGTAGTAATAAACCTTATATTTTCTTTCTCCATGGATTTGGTATTACGGGTGCCAAACAGCAGGCTTTCTCTTGTGATTGCACTGACTTTATCTATTGCTTGAGCAACCAGATGTTCACTATATCCTCGTTCTTTAATTCTTTTACACATACTTCTCTGTTCTTGCTCAAAATCTTGGGCAGTGCTGCATATTCGTTTTGCCTGGAGAAGTTCCCCATATGGGATGCTGCGTATAAGACTACCCGGATGCGCACTCTGTGCACTGAGGAGACTATTCCCTGCTGTTTTTTTCCTATACAGCTTCGTGGTAAGTCTATCTTCCTCTACAGTGATCTTTACATCCAAAAATTCAATACCAATATTACTGACTGCTCCACTAAAAGCCAGATTGCAATTGTTCACATTCAATTTTGATATAAAATCATCTGCTGAAGTCTTGTCACCCCTCCAGATGACAAATATGTCGTCAATATACCTGCACCATAGGACTACATGTTTCTCGAACTCAGGCAAGCTGATGGAGATCTGCTCCTCCCACCAGCCCATGAACAAGTTCGCGTAGCTGGGGGCAAAGCAGGTGCCCATCGCGGTCCCTTGTAGTTGTCTATACACGTTATTGTCAAACAAAAAGAAATTGTTCTTTAGACAGAAGTCAATATATATATATATATGTTAAAATGTTGCATAATTTCTCATGTTTTACGCACAAAAAATGAGTTTGTAGTGAGTAGACACGTAGTAAAAGTTATATCTATTTTTCATTACTTTTAATTTCTCTCATTGCTTTGCTGGGTCGTTTTGCACCTTATTTCTGTTTGTTTATATGTGGCAATCGCTATGGGGTGATGCTTGTGTGATTGTCTGTTTAGATTCCTTTTCAGAAGTGTTTGGAAGTGCTTACACTTGTACTTGTTGTTGTTTTGTTGTTTTCTTTCCTCCTTTTACGGCCACGCTCCTCATTTTGTATATATATATATATATATATATATATATATATATATATATATATATATATATAGTCCTGTGTCTTGCACACCCAGTCAGATGATCCCGGCATCGTTTCCACTGATCTCATTGCTCAGGGACTGTATTTCATAGAGAATAAACTTATCTGCTTTGCGTCCAGTGTTTGTTCCTTCTTCAGCATGTTCATGAATGGACATATAACTAGTGATGAATAAAAGTGGAAGTATAAAGAAAATAACAAGACCTAACAGCAACTCATTTGGATGGTCTTACTATATGAAAGAGCACAACACTCTTGATTGCAAGTATGAGAACTGTCTGTAAATAGCTGAGTACACTTCTAAAAAAATCTACTTCCACGTGTTTCAATGGTAGATTTTATAAAATGTTTTTATACAAAAATGTTGAAGTCTTAAAATTAAGGAGGTTGTAAGCTGCAGAAAAGTTTTTAAATCTCAAGAAACATCTATGAACTGACCAGAGATCTCCGGCATTAAAAGTCTTAAAATATACAATGCAAGCTCTCAGCTGCAAACATTTGAGAGAGTAGCGGGCTTCACAAATAACAAAGAGAAATGTTAAATATTGAATATAATTGTTGAGTTCAGTTGACACGGGCTCCATACAAAAGTATGGAGCCACTCAGGTAGAAGGTAAGTTCTTTATTCCATGTTGGGACTTTAGGTTCCATCCACAGCAGGTAAGTTCTGTTAGGGATTTATCCTGCCACCAACTGTCCCTATCTCGTAGCTACCAATCCACACCACAGATCAACATTCTATTATATCATTCACTCTCAGCATTCTGGATACCAGCTTAGGTGTACAGGGAATGGGGACACACAGGATACTACACACCTCTCTTTCTTACAAACATCAGAACAAAGAACAGCTATTCCTAGTATATAAAGTTCAGGTACAGTCATTCACAATCACCCAATCTTTAACATGCCTAGCTTACCCATTCACCAAACAACAACCAATGAAGCTCTCCAATATCCGTGGCGCACACACAAAAACAACACATAGTAGTCACAGGAACTCTGTGAGAGGTTAAGAAATGAGGCTCTCTGCACCTCATGTCAAACAAAGAAAATAAATACAAGGATGTGCACGTCCTGTGATCTCCTCGAACATGAGGCCATTTAACCACATATTGACACAAACACAATAACCCCTCACAACATTTATACATATCAGACATGTAATCACGGAAACCCAGTCCCACAGCAGCCAAGGCCACAAACTCACCGGCTTCCTTCCACAGAGGGTTTCTCCATCATCTCAAAGTCTTCACATTTAAACCACACAAAAAACACAAATAGAAAGTTTAGCCTTCATCAAATCAACTCAACACTTCCTCAACCAGAGTCCAACACACAACCTGTCATCATAACCTCACTCTTACACAATGTCTCCAAACATCCACCTCACTAAACAACACAAAAACCTCTCATGCCTTCTCCATTCTGTACAATTCAACACACATCCCTACACATTTGCACTGCAAGCTAACACAGAAATGTGCAATCCAGCACTCTAACATGCCTTACACCCAATCACACTAGCTGGCAAAAGCAACATGACCAGGTTGAAAAAAGCACTTAATATGGACCAAGTACCACACCCCTGATAATTGCACTGGAAAAAGTAGGCACATCTTCAAAACACAATGGCAGTCAACAGTGGACACATAGTGAAAAATTATTATTGACACAACAACATAATCATACATTAAAGCCATCTTACAATTAAACTATTGACAGCAGACCATGTCAGTGGGTAATGAAAAGTACTCACTGCAAATTCTCACAACAGGGTACCACTCTTCCCCAACTCAGCACCCCCCAGAGTCCTCTCCAATGCAACCTCTCATGACAGGGCACTACACTTCCCCACATTTTCACTCCATGGGGTACTTTCCTGTACAACCTCTCACAAAAGGGTACTCACTTTTCCCAAACTTAGCACACTACAAACTACTACCCCAGGACAGGGTACTACTCTTCCCCAGCTGTGCATACCATGGGGTACTCCCCACATACTACCTCTAGGGATCGAGTACTGCTCTTTCCCCAGTGTGCACAAATACACACACAAATGTACTACACTTGTATCTCTCGCAATGAGGTACTACTTTTCCCCACATTTACAAACATGCACAACCACCACATATGTACAGAGCAACATGCAGATGGGTACTACGCTGTGATGTTTTGGCAGTGCTTCTCACAAATTAGTCACACTCTAATTAGGGATTGCACTTGTTATATTTATTCTTCTCAAGATATTTCAAAATAAACACCCGATGAAGATTAATGCTTGTTCATTTTCTTCTCTCTTCTAGGTTCCAAGGAGGAGGTCCACCCGCTGTTCCCTCGAGAGAAGCACAGTAAGTATTAGTGAGTATTTGGGTCTTCTTCTTAGTTTGATACCATTACTGTAAACACCATGAATGTGCACTGAAAACTCAAAGGGGCGGAATGGAGGGTTGGAAAGAAAGATTTCTTTCCCTTTCAGGTATGGGAAGAAAAAGAAGAATATAAAGACACATATATGTTGCCCCCATAGGGTAGCAAGGCTTAAACTCAGAGCTCCTTCCCCAACACACTCCTCCTGAAGCATGGCGGGAAGATGCAGCTCCACGACAAACAGCCTCCTGAGTCGTCTACTGGTCTGGTTTGGGTTGCTTCCCTTCCATTGTCTCCTGCTCTGGGTCACAGTGAAGAGGGCAGTTCCCATCGTCTTCTTCAGCTCCAGCCAACCCTCGAGAACGTCGGAGACTGCTCTTCTTACAGTTGCTCTGCACTGTTTACTCCCGGCTCTGCCTCCGGTTCCTACTGCGAAGACGCAGTCTCCAAGTCTGGCCTCTCTTTTCTTCCTGACGCAGGGGTCAGTACCTGGAAGTTATCCTCGAGCTGCTCCTCCTCTTAGGAGCGTAAACTTCCCTTAAAGGGATGGTATTCGTCCTGCAAGGGAGAAGTGGGACGTATTGAGAGCTTGTTCTCCTGGTGATGGAGGAGTCGCTGACACATGTGCCCTTTTCCCTCCACTGCTAACAGGATTTCATCATACCAAAACATGTGGGGCCTATTCACAAACATTATTTTGAGGTACACTTAGTGATGTTGCAATAGTACTACTCAGGTAGACCAAAATTCTATTCACAAACCTACATACGGAGGTTCCATCTCCACCTCTCCTATCTTTTTCTGTTAGGAAATTTCCACCCTGAATGCAGTTTCCACACACTTAAGTATGCATTTTAGCAGTAATTGAGGAATGGGCAGAGGGGAGCACGTGGAAAATTGGTAATACTTACTAAAAAATGGAGCAATTAAGTGAAATGTTAGGAGGGGTTAAGAGAAGTTTAGGGGAAGGTTTAAGAAGGAACATGCACTCATCCACAAAACAGTAAGCCCATTCCTATTCACAAGCTACACTTACTTACTACACCCAAAAAAGACCCTAAACATCCCTGCACCATACACGGCCAAGCTCTGGTACTGCAACACTCTACCAAAGAATATAGTGGAGGGAGGGACTAAAAATAAAAGTCCATAGGAAATAATGATACATTAAAATAATGTTAAAATAATGTAATCTAGTTACAAATATGAATACATTTCATTTAATGATAAAAAATTATCTAAAACAAAACCCGTTTTTATTTTAAATTAACATTGTTTAATAATCCTTTTTATATGTAAAAAATTAATATAAAATAAATTGATAATAAAGTATGACATTATTTTTAATATATTCTACACACCAGTTTGAATCATTTAATATATAATAAAAACAAATGTTTTTTTTTACCTAAGGTATGAATTTTGTTTTATGATGTAAACTTCAGTACAATAATTTTAATGTAATTTAATATATTCAAAATAATTCTATTTTAACGTATTAGTACTAGGACTTTTTATTACTATACAATAAATTAAAATAAATATATTAACATGTTTAACTGTAATCTGTTAATTTAAAATATTTTTCCTTTTTCTCACTACAGCTCCTTTTTGGCCGTAGTAATTTTACAATGGTAATTATATCCCCCTCCTCTTTTCAGGTGGTGAAGACATGTAGGCCTATACTACTGAGTAACTTTATACTCAGAAATGATGGCTAGCCCAAAGTAGTAAAATTTATTAAAACATATAAAAGTGTAACCTTACATGTGTAGATTTACGCACATGTGTGTTTACCTTTGAGAATAGGCCACATGAATTTGAAAATAAGTGCTTACACTGTACATCAAAAACACATTACAGATGGGTAATTTGAACTTTCGAACCGATGCTTCAGCACTAAGCATTCAGCACACCACAACCTTCAGAGAAACTACACTTCTTGAACAAAAGACATCAACTCACACTGAAACTCACTAGCACCAACACGTGCATTACCAGCGTGCAAAAATCACCAAACAAAATGTTCCCCAAACTAATACACCACACAGTTAATGGGAAACAAGACACATTACTTAACAGAGCTAGAAAAAGAATATTCTGATTATTCTAATGCAAAATAACCCCACTAAGATAAATGCCAGGCAGGTGAATTTTTGACTTCCTATAACTTAAGGGCATTGTATACCTTTGAACAACACAGTCTCATTTCTGTCTCCATTGTCCTTGAGATACTTCTGCTTCTCTCTCCAAATTAGCCAGGAGGCATTGGGAAGCATTTGTTCAGTGTCTCCTGAACTTTCCTACTCAAACAGCAGCTTACTTCCCTCCTTCATGATGTCCACGTATGCATAACCAGCGCCTCCAATCAGACACTTCAGTTTGGAATCCAAGACATTGATGAGGGTCTCTCTCAAGCTATACCCACAAACACCACACCCTCTTGGAAAAGAGAGTCGCCATGCTGCATGTTGTCACAAGACCTCTATCCATTCCTTTCAACATGGGCCTAGCAACAGCCTTGCCTTTTTCTCCGGGCACTCTGTGCTTGGTGCCATAAATCTGTGCTTGGTGCAGAATATCTTTTACAGTACTCTTAGAGAGCATGTGCTGCCCTTCCCAAATTCAGTTAGTCCACACCACACCACACACCAACATTATATCATTCACTTTCAGCATTCCAGAGACTAGCTCAGACTTACACGTAATGAGTACACACAGGATACTACACATAACCTTCCAGAGGAAAAGGCTAGGAAGCAACAAAATGTTTCCTCTTCAGATGCACAGAGAAACACATATTCTTTCTAGGACTGAACATGATTGCCTCACTAGACAAACAGACTTGTCTATATGGAGCTCCCAGCCTCTGTCATGGTTAGGGAAAACAACCACTGCAAAAATAAATATTTTGATATGTCCCCTTTACCTATATCCGACATTTCAGACCATGCCAACTCCACTGCAGAGAGAAGAAATAGTTTCCCTTTAGAAAACTATCAGGCCTGTGTATAAGGTAATAAATGAGCTAGGATTTCTAGAAAAATCATGTCAGCACCAAGATGTAGGGCAGTGCTAGTGCTCTTAGATCTCTGAAGATACTGTTGAGCAGTACATCTGAGACCCTCTTAAGCATGGATCTTGCAAGAGACCTGTAAGAAATGGGTGTTTATGAACAGAGCAGTGATGGGGAGATCCCTCTGGAATGACCTGTGGTTTCCATTACTGTCTAGACCCAAAAATGCATATGTAGGTAGCATTGTGAGCACACTGAAGTGAACTTGCGATGATGCAGATAGGAGACTGGTGCTGACTACATAGTCATCCACTTTTACACCAATTCACCACAATCCAGACTTCATCCCAGCTCTACAGAGCCGACGTTCTAAATATGGAGGGAGGGACAACACTGTATGCTCGCAGCCTCTTTACCAAGAAGGAAATTAAATCCACCTCCCCACCCCCAGTTTGAATTCAAACGTGCAGAAAAAGACAGAGAAACGTATACAAGTGAGGCATTGGTCTATGTATCCCAGCATAAAACCAGGGGCAACGGGGTGGAGGCAGGGGGTTGGGGGGGGGGTTCCAGACTCCAAAGAATATGTGAAGATATGCTCAGAGTCCAAAGGAGTAATCTCAGACAAGTACAATCTGTTGAAAACAGATGAAAGGGGGGAAATGAAGATTACATAAAACATAGGATAGGATTCTGTGCAGGGAAAAAGAACACTAAGAATGGTGAAAACTGTGGGAGAATGATGTAAGTAATCATTACATGTAGATAGCAAGGATATAAACGAAAGCATAATTGGTATCCCCCTCCGCAATGATTAGGATAAATATATCCCTCATAAAGGGCGAATGCTGGCGAGGTGGGGGAGGAGACCGATCAACGCTACATATCTGGTGGACATGCATCAAAGTGAGGCACCTTTGGAACGAGGTGCTCAGTAGAATCAAACAAAGTGTAGGTTTCCCTGTACAGGAGTCACCCTATGTAATATTGCTTGGATCATTAGATAGAAAGTCAAAATAAATGACTAAGGTGACAAGACCGTTGGTAAGCTTCCTGTTGATAGCTGTTAAACAAATAATCGAAACCGTTGAAAAAAATCGGGAGGTCCCACAATGGTTAGATGGTACTCCAATCTCTGGATGACTCTTTCCTTGGAAAGCTAATGCAGGACCTAAAAACCAACACAAAAAAGTTAAAACTAATTTGACAACCATTGATAGGCCATCTTGCAAAAATCGAAAACATACAACAAAACGGCAATGATAGAGAGCTCTAGTCTTAAATTATTGAAGGAACAACCAAAACTGAAGTATAATGTAGCCAATTGTCTGGAGGGAAGGGGATTTAATGGGGAATGAGAAGATATGTGATGCTATGTTAGAAAGCCTCTGAGATAAATAACTTATTGCAAATCATGCCTAGATTCAACAAAAAATTTGTTCATACTAAAAATATACAATGACATACAGTTCTAAAGACCAATACTGCCCCTCATATTTTGAAACAATTGGTTTCATATCTGCATAAACCCCTTAACTCTAATTTATTTCAGCCTACTTCATCAGAAAGGCTTTAAATTGAACTGCTTCAATTCCAGCAAGTTCCTCATTTTTGTCTTGAAAATAGAAGTTTTGCACTGAAGTTGTTCAAATGAAGAAACGCTACAGTGGAATATTAGGAAATCAGCTGACATGCGGCTGCTGATGTAAATACAGTCTTCTTCACATGGATAATAAAGACAATTGATAATTTACAGAGCACTAATAATTTCCATGATAAAATAAAACATCTCATTTCATTCATTTACTACAGGCTGAGCCATAGAAAATGTGTTCAAATCTACAACTACAATTCTTGGAAAAGGACGTTCGCCTCCGGTCATCAGACACCATCCTGGTCAATACCTACCCGAGAGTGGCATCCCGTTTCGATAATAGTACTTGATTGTAAACCAGACAACTGTTCTCTGCCAACTGATGCTTTATGCTTCAACTTATTTCAGATTACAGAAATGAAAGTGGCAGAGGTCAACCTTCCAATGGCCCACCGCAATATATCTCCAGAAATTCACGAGAAAAAACTCCCCTCTCCCACCCAAACTCCACGCTAGTGTTAACACCTCCCCTGCTAAGAAGGGGACCAAAGGCTGTCATATGTGCCTCACACGTATTTTAGCTCACACATTTGTTTTTCCATCACTAATAGCACCAATAATCTACTTGACCATTCCTGGATGATCGGTATAGCTATGATTTTCCACTTGAGGGCGATCAGTAGGTCGAGTGTTGTAATATTTGTGGGCTTTTAACCATGCCCACCGCACACCCATCACTATCACTCGTTCATGGGCTTGCCTTTTAAAAATCTTTAGTTTTCATTGGTAAATGCTTTAGGTTTGTCCCTCCTTGGGGCAGTTGTGTTACCACCTTGGCCACCGACCCTGTTCCATGGATAATTGCACATCTGCCAATACATTTGACTGTAAGCAAACTTATTTTTCCTTTTGTGTCTCTCCTTAGCACTCATGTTCAAGGCAGCCGTGGCACTTTGAATCGGCTCGCTTATGTCAATTGTTTTACTTTTCATTTCAATTTATGTGTGAGAAAAGACCAGTTAGTAATTTACAATGCTGAAAGCTCCTACTCGAGCAAACACAAGACCCACTGCATTGCAAATGCTTGTTTGTTTAGCAGCCAGCAGCATGTTTGTAATGAATCTTCAGTCTTTCACAGATATGTCCTTTATTTCTTAGGGTGGTCTGCTCAGGGAGATTGTTACTGGATGAGGTCTTAGTTGGTATCCCAGAACCCTTCTTCAATTCCAGAAAAATTTAAAGCGGGACAGGACCACCATTTATGTAGATAATTTCCGTCCTGCCCACAATCACTCTGACATTTCCCTTCTGTATTTCAATCTGTTTCAACTTTATTAGGGTAATGTGCTACAGCATCAAATATTTAGAAATTGATTGACTACTTTGAACACTTTTGCACAGAAGGCGAAGATCTGCCCAGGGTTTCTGCCGTTGGTGAGTGGAGATGTAATTGCCTAGAATGCATTGCCCTTTTCTCATATATGGCACTTGAACTTTGGGACCCACATCTGAGAGAATCGCATAAGTAGTGGAGATGAGGCCCTACGGTGTGGTCTAAGTGATGAAGAGTTTTTCCCATGGAATAAGAGGCCTGAGAGCCGCCCCCTTATTTTCCGGATTCAATAGCCAATGTTGCAATTGGAAGCATTGCCAGCTGTTATTCTCATCTTAAAATCTTTTTTGCATTGTTCAAATGATTTAATCTTATTTCCCTAAAGTAAATCCTGATATATTCTGTAGCCTCCCTCTGACCATCATATAAACTCAACCCCATTATTGCCAGAAGTGAAATCTGGATTGAAGAGGAGGGGAGTTTAGGCAGAGAGGAAGAAGTAAGTCTTTGATTTCTAGTGACCAAATCCCATGGTATGATGCAATATCTCTGAACAGTAACATACCTTCCAGCCTTAGTTAGCCACGGCAGAGCCCACAGAGATCGACCTATTATAACCACATCCCTAAGTATCCAGAGTCTTTCTATCTCATATAGAGATCACTAAAATAGCACTCTGAGCTAGGAGGCTAGGCCCCTCTGTCTCTCATTTGCTTTTAATACTTCCACAGATACTTGCATCCATTTGCGTAGCCAAGTAAAATCTCTGACTACTTGGAAGGCCCTCATATCCTTCTGGGGACTGTTCACCAATACAGCCTGAAAAACATAAATTAAGTAGGAAAGTGCATTCAATTTCACAACCACTACTTTCCCTAACTAGGCAATAAAGAAGTTCTGCCATCTGCAGAGATCAGTAGTGATAGCATTAATCCGTCAGGGGTAGTTTGCACTGTCAAGATTTTGAATCTTAGGTATGATGCAAATCCCCAGGTATATTATTTTGTGCTTGGCCCATCGAAAAGGGGTCAAAGCCGAAAGACGACCCTTCATCTCTTGCGGTAACCCCATAGTTAAACATTCTGCCGTTTCTAGGTAAACCTTAAAACCCTTCCTCTAAAACCATAGGGCCTTCAAGATGGTTGTCCCTGACACTGTTACTGTCAGAAGCATATAATCAGCAAATAAGTGAATCGTGTGTTGTTGTTTCCCTCCAAAAGGCGTTAACTTAATATCGGGATGTTGTCTTACGGTAACATTCGAGTCCGAATTGAAGCTCTCTCTCTATAAGTCTACATGAGGCACGCGAGCCTTCACGGCTCCCTTTCATGGATTAGGGCAACGTGCACCTCAGTCATCCAGAGAATAACTATATGTGGGTAGAGAATTCAGGTAAATGTCTCTACCAGACACGGATTCAGTTCAGCATGAAACTGTAAACACGTTTGGTGTGGCCAGCGGGCAGGTCCGGGGATTTTATTAGGGTGTGCATCTGTGATCGACTTTGAGACCTCCTCAGCTGAAATCTCGGCCTCTACAGCCTTACAGTCAGCCGTCTCGGGTGGGTTAACTGTCCTCATGAAAGCATGAACCTCCTGTAGGTCAACGAGTTCTTCGAGATAGCGTTGAGCATAGCAATCCCTGAATGTAGCTCTCTTTTTATCTTCGCCATAAATTGCCCCTATTGTGCGGTGATTCTCATAGCTACTAATTGTTGTCTTAATGTCTGTGCCAGGAATGAATGTGTCTTATTGGCTTTTTCATAAAATCAGTTCTTTGGACATGAAAATGTTTTTTTAGATTTTCCTTGGCCAGGATACCAAACTGTCCTCTCAGGCCAGTCCCTTTCCAGAGGGCCGTCAAGGATCCAGAGTTTCTATGTTTCTCCTCTGCCAATCGGAGCTCTGCTTCTAATTTCTCCTTGATTAATTTGCGAGATCGTCTTTGCCCTGATCTTTCTGCAAAAATATGCCCTCTAATCACAGATTTTATGTGTGAACATGCAGTTCACTGGTTTTTACAACATTTATGCATCCCTGCAGGGGGTCCACAGGAGAAATAGTTATACTCTTTTTCATGCTTGTGTTCGTGCCAGACTTCAAGAGTTGAAACGATTGCAAACTTACACAGCAAAACATTCAAGTACCTTCCCCAGACCACCCTACTCACCCCACCTGGAATCTCCCACAAGAAGTCAATTCCGAACTGCGTAGAAACCCTTGACAAAAATCAAGTTGTAGTAAGGGTAGAACTTGGGGGTGGTGCGCACTACAATGGCCAGAGGTACTGGCCTCTCTTGCATCCCTGGGCCATGGACCACCTGAAAGGGGGGGGAGCTCCAAAGTGGGGCAGGCAAAGGGTGAGGTTGGAGTAGGCCAGAGTATTGCAAAGTGCTTAAGTCTGTTCTCCCATTGAGGGTTCTCAGGTCTTTGGCCTAGCCAATAAATTACATGGAGTGGGTTCATGGGAGTCCCTCATTGTCATTACCGTAGGTCTTCAGATCAAGCACCAGAGCATTCCATAGAGATGCAACTAGTTATCATCATAGGCTACGCCTGTCCTCCCAGTGGAGGGCCCTTCTTCCTGTTTCTGTAAAAAAAAAGCATCAGCCTTCCACGTTGCCCCATTAAGGGGGTATACAGATTTCCACTGCGTTTGGTCAGGAGCAACAGGAGGTCTGTGAATTTTGCAGTCACCTTAGCCTTGGAAAACCTGGGCAATATGCCTAGCAGACAGGCTTCTATGGTTCTCAACTTATGTCTCTCGGTAACCATTGAAAGTGTGGTCTGTACCATGTTCCTGAACTCCGAAGGAGGGGGCAGATCCAAGAGCGATGGAACCTGGCGCAGTCTGTTCACGCACCTGGGTTTAGGTGGACGATTTTCTGAGGTGTGCAGTATGCCCTGTGTAGGATATAAAGGTGGATAAATCGGAAGCAGGCATTTCTGGAGACTTTTTGTGGATACTCTGTCACCCTCTGCCATTCCTTATCATCATAAACTTTCCCACAAGTGCACTTCCAGGACGTCCTAGGTGTTAGTAAGAAAATGTCAGTGTGTTTGCTGATAGTTCAAAAGGACAGTTATAAAAGCATCCCAGAGAATACGAGGTGAAATATCTTCATTATCATTTTCTATAAAGTACTGCTGAATGGTGTTCCTCAACACTTCAGAAATCAGTCTATCTTTCAAACGGTGTTGGACCTGGCCCTTTTTGCAGGCCTACTCCAGATTTTTGTCTTCTGCTGCTCAACCCGTTTTTGTTGTCATTAGGACTCTGTGCACCTTTTCGCTGCAACCAATGGTAAAGTACTTGCTTGTGGTCTTTCCCTATAACAGGATATAATTGTCCTACACCTGATTGGTAGGGGTGGCCCCTCCGCTATAGCAGAGGAGGGTCACCCGCTGCTGAAAGCAGAAAAATAAAGTGATAATAAAAGTATTCTATTTTTACGCTTTCCCAGGGCGGGGCCAGCATCCTCTATGTCAGCACAGGGATGAGTGGTATGTGCACTTCTAAATGCGCATATCAGTTTGGCCAGCCATCTGAGTCCGGCCAAACTGGCATGTGCACTTAGAACTCTCCACCCGGCTGTGTTGCAGAGCTGGGTGGATACCAACCGCCATCTCCCACTCCCTCCCTGAGTGGCATTTCAGCCTACTCAGGCCAATCCGGGCGCTTCTTTCATGCTAAGTAACAGCATGAGAGAAGCGTCAGGATTGGGTGGGGAGGGGAAGAAGAAGAGGAAGAAGTCAAGATTTTATAGAAGCAGCGGGACGGTCAGAAACCAAGGTGGCAGGTAAGTTTTTCGGTTTTTTTGCCCCCCCACTCCTTCCTGGCAGCAGCCACTACTGCCAATTAGCACATTTAATGTACTTGTAAGTCCCTAGTATATGGTACTACATGTACCCAAGGACTGTAAATTAAATGGTACTTGTGGCAGTCGCGGTTTGTGGATGTAAAAAAAGGGCAGGGGGTTGGCGCGCGTGGGTGGGGAGCAGGAGTATGGCGGGAAGAAATTATAAATAAAATTATTTCTTTTTAAAAAAAACCCTTACCTTTACGCTGTGCTGTGCCGCGCTCCTCTGCTGGCTGGAGGCAGACACAGGCTCCCAGCCTGCCTTGCAGCCAATCCTGACACTGCTTAAAGCAGCATCAGGATTGGCTGGGAGTGCCCAGCCAGGCTGCTCCCAGGCAGACTGGGAGCATGTGCAGGCTCTCTCCAGCCCAGCAACTGTGTTTCTGGGCTGGAGAGAGCCCACTGCACATGTGTGTTTGGCCAGCCCGAGACAGTCCGCCAAACACACATGTGCTCTGAGGGGGAGTGCTGAGCACTCCCCCTCAAATTTATCACCCCTGTTGCCCCGCCCCCTTTAGAAGGAAACAACAACAAACACTGTTGTGGTTCTTTGTCAAGGTTTTGCAGCTGCCGCTGCCGCTACTGGCGGCAGGGCGGCACTCATCCGCCCTCACGCCCTTGACTAGTGGGCCTGCAGCACTCATTGTATCATCCACTAAAGTAGACTTCTGAAAAGTGTTGCAGGCTTGCCACAGCAGTGTGTATTGCAGTTTTTTTAAACTGCCATTTCAACTTGGCCAAATAAGGCCCTCATTATGACCCTGGCAGTGAGTGATAATGTGGCGGTAAGTTATGCCATATTATGACCATGGCGGTGATAACTCCCATAGACAGCCAATGTACCACACCAACCACCATGGTGGAAACAACAGTCACCATGGCGGTAGCCAACAACATGATGAAGGATGATACCCTAAAACCGGTCCAGGATGCTTGTTTCTGGTCCAGGAAAGACCTAGCCTGGCAGTTTGGGCTGGACTGTTCCAATGGGGAACAGGGTCAAGACTGATTTGCATTTGGCTGGGTCTTAACTGGAATGGCACAGCAAGCAAAAAAACTGATGGATTAAACCCAGATCTGTGACTGGAGGTCATTGCTTGATTTGTTCTGCATTCCGTCCATCATCTGTTGTTTTTGCATTTGTCGCCGCAAGTGGGAAGGGTATGCCCATACGTAGGTCCCGTGCTTGCTATGCCACCAGATTCAAGCTAGCCTGGCTGATGAAGGGTGATACCCTGAAACCGGTCCCGGGATGCTTGTTTCTGGTCCAGGGAAGACCTTGCCTGGCAGTTTGGGCTGGACTGTTTCTATGTGAACAGGGTCAAGACTGATTTGCATATGGCTGGGTCTAAACTGGAATGGCATGGCAAGCAAAAAAACTGATGGATTAAACCCAGATCTGTGACTGGGGGTGAATGTTTGATTTGTTCTGCATTCCGTCCATCATCTCTTGTTTTTGCGGTAGCCAACAACAGCCAGGCGGGAGACAAAGTACCACCCACCATATTCAGACACACAAAACCTCCACCTTTTCCGGGGCGGTACCAATCCCAACAAAAGCCTTGCAGAAACAGAGCTCAGAATTTAAAGGACTCACCATTGGAGACAAAGGGAAGAACAACGCCGCCATGGAACCTGAACTGCAAGTTTTAACGATGATCTTCCACGCCATGTTCCACCTGGAACACCAACGCCGACGAAGATGACGACAGTGAGTACAGCCGCCTAGCACACAAGGAAGGGTGGGAAGAAAACGAGAGTGACACACACACGCACAAGACACACCATCCACACACACACCATCCACACAACCAGCTGCACACGTAAACCAATGTCACAGGACACACAGTATAATAAAACACGGACCAGATTTTTGGAGTACTGACAATGTATTAGCATAGCAAAACCCACAACACAAACCAAATATATTTACAAATGTACATAAACTGCCAATACCCAGTCCAAAGTCAAAAGGGCACACAAGGCCACAGGGCACAGTCCAAGGCCCAATCTGTATGCTGACACATCCGTAGAGAACACTGCAGGGGCATGATTTTACAAGTGGAAAGGCGCCTCAGGTGGATGCGGGGCACCTCAGCCAAATACGGAAACTTCCCCACTGGTTCTGGAGGGGGCTCCGTGCCCACTGATCTGTCCTGGGGAGTGCAAGGCCACAGTCTCTCAGGTGGGTGACTTGCCCACTGGTTCTGGATGGGGGCTCCATGCCTATTGCCCTGTCCTGGGGAGTGCAAGGCTACAGTCTCTCAGGTGGGTGATTGCCCACTGGTTCTGGATTGGGCTCCATGCCCATTGCTCTATCTTGGGGAGCGAAGGCCACAGTCTCTCGGGTGGAGGACTTGGCCACTGGTTCTGGAGGGGACTCCATGCCCATTGCTCTGTCCTGGGGAGTGCAAGGCCACAGTCTCTCAGGTGGGTGACTTGTCCACTGTTTCTGGAGAGGATTCCATGCCCATTGCTCTGTCCTGGGGAGTGCAAGGCCACAGTCTCTCATGTGGGTGACTTGCCAATTGGTTCTGGATGGGGGCAACTCACACAGCAGCCCCTGGAGTGTGGCCTATGTGGCGTCCGCTGGCGGTGACGGCTGCACTGTGGTGATGGTTGGAGGTTCCTCCTGGGCAGCCTCTGCACTGTCTCAGGGGCTGCAATGTGGTGGCGGATGGAGGAACCTCCTGGGCAGCCTCTGCACTGTCTGATCGCTGCACTTCCACAGCTGGCAGTGGCGATGTCAGCCTGACAGCCTCCGCTGGCGTAGAGTGCTTCGTCGCCTCCTGTACATGGGTAACAGATCCCTTACCCTTCCTGGCAGGTGTGCATGGGCTCTTCCCCTTACTGCCTGGTGGTGCAGGCTTCTTCCCCTTCTTCACAGGTGGTGCAGGCCCCTTCTCCTTCTTTCCAGGTGGTGCAGGCCTCGTCCCCTTCTTCCCTGGTGGTGCTGGCTCCTTCCCCTTCTGCGATGGAGGTGTGGTATTCTTACCACAATGAATAGGTGGTGCTACCACTGTCCCCGTGGACTGTTTGGCTGAGGTGCTGGGCTGTGTCTCTGGTACCCTGCTCATACGGGCAGGATGGGGGAGGGGTAGGGAAGAGGTCAAATTGGGAAAGGAAAAGCTTTTTAGGGCCGGTGGGGCGGGAGGAGGGAGGAGTAATGGGAGTGGAGAATGAGGGAGTGGTTGTTGGAGGTGTATGTCTGCGGGACTTGGGTGCAGGCTCATGGGCAGTATGCTGATGTGAGGTGGGTGGCTGTTGGGTGTGTGAATGCTTGCGTTTGTGTCCCTTAGGGGGGGACAGACAGGGTGGGAGAGGACAGTGGGGACGCGTGCATGGCTGTTGTGGAGGTGTCTGCCAGTGAGGTGTGTGTTCTGTTTGGTGTGGTGATGCTGGTAGTGGATGTAGATGTAGTGCATGCAGGTGTGAGTGTTGACGTGACTGAGAGGGAGGTAGAGGAGGACGAGGAGGAGGGGGAGACAGTGGAGGCAGTGGATGGTGTTGTGTCTGCAACTGTATGTTATTTGCATGAGTGCCTGTGGGATGAAGTGTGGTGCTTGTGTTTGCATGTGCCACTCTTGTGTGTTGCCTTGTGTGCCTGCTCGTCTGTATGTGTGCCTGGGATTGGTAAGGGGTTGAGGGGAATGGGACTGGGAAGTGGGAGTTGGAGGGGGGACGATAGAAACAGGGACAATGGCTGCCATCAGAAAGGAGGTCAGAGCTTGAATCGATCTCTGTTGGGCCGCCAATCCACTGTGAATGCCCTCCAGGAATGCATTACATTGCTGCATCTGGGATGCCAGCCCCGGGATGGCATTCACAATGGTTGATTGCCCTACAGTGATGGATCGCAGGAGGTCAATAGTCTCCTCACTCAGGGCAGCCGGGTTCACTGGGGCAGGACCTGAGGTGCCTGGGGGGATGGAGATGCCCACCCTCCTGGGTGAGCGGGCACGGGCAACTCACTGAGGGGCTACTGGGCGGGTGGTGCTGGTACGGGGTGTGGCGGCTGTACCTGCAGCTGGGGTGGTCACAAAGGTGTCCACCACCACCAGGGAGCTCCCATCTGAGGAGGTATCTGAGTCTGTGTCGTCTCCTCCAGTCTCCCCCATGGTGCTCCCCTCGCCGTCCTTCCCACTGGTTACCTCAGCATTGGTGGACTCTGCCTCCAGTGTCCCGTGGAATGCAGCTCCCTCTGTCACCAGTGCCCCTGCTCCTCCGCCAGATGATGCTAATGCACACAAAGACAGGATGACAAAACAAGAAAGGGGGGAGACAAAGGATACACTTGGTCAATGACTGCACCAACACCACTATTGGCAAGCACTTCACCATCACACACAGAGAACAGGCCTAAGCAATATGCATTGTACTACCTGTGATATGACTAGTCACCAAGGCAAGATGAGGACCACACACCGCAAACTGTAGCACACCTAGGACCAATGATGCCCTGCCTGAAAGTGACTACTAACAAGCTACCATTACACTAGAGATGACCCATGCTGCAATGTCTGGCCTGACCTTAAGGGCACCCACTAACATACAACCACCACCCGGTTACCACCCCACCAGCTAAAATATGTAATAATACCCAATGTACTCACCCCCTTGTGACTGCTGTGATGCCCTTCAGTGACTATCCAGCTCAGGGTAGGCCACCGCCAGTATGCGGGCCATCAGAGGGGTCAGGGTCCGACAGGCACCGCTTCCTCGTTGGGAGGGCATTCCTACCTGGGCCTCAGTGGTCTCCCATGCCCAGCATCTCAGGTCCTCCCACTGTTTCCAACAGTGGGTGCTCTGCCTGTCATAGACCCCCAGGGTCCGTACGTCCTTGTCGGTGGCATACCATAATCTATTCTTTTGATGGGAGCTGACCTGCAGAGGTAATACATACAGGAGAACTACATTAAACTGACAGTCCAGCCTGTAAGACACATGGCCCACCATACCCGATTCCATCACCATTGGCACATACATAGGCCAGCCCACAAAGTGTACACCGCCAACAGAGAATACCCTCCACCCTTACACAATGCCTATACACACATATCCATGCATTTGTGCCCAAAGTGTACTCACCTGTTGGTATGGAGGCCCATACAGCTGTCTGTGCTGGGGTAGGACCCCATCCACCACTCGCTCCAACTGCTCTAAAGTGAAGGCTGGGGCCCTTTCCCTGGTCACACGGGCCATGGTAGGTTCCAGACACAAGTCACAGCAGCACATGCAGCGTAGGTCTTCTCCTGTTGAAGGACAAGAAACAAATGAGGAATTAGATAGAAAATGGCAGTCACGTCCACAGCGTTGTACACCGTCACAACCAGCGTACATTCCCATTGGCCACTGTACTCCATAGGACCCAATATTATCCAATGAGGAATTGCCTGGCAGTGCATGACCACCTACTGCCACGACGCCCAACGTTGGTGGTATACCTCACTTACACCTGTCCCTCCATACAGGACAGGTGGTCGCCATTTCGGGCGGGGGTGAACAGGCCTATCGACAATTGCTGTGTCAAAGTTTATATGGGCACATACTTCGAAATTTACACTGTCTCAATACATAAGTGCACCATGTTGACTGCTGTTTTGGTTTAGTTGTTCAAATTGTGATAGCCTACTCACTCTTGTGTCCCTTAGATACCTACCGCTGCGGATGAATAGGAAGTGGAGACATACTCCCGTGTACAGACCTCTCGTGGACTTAGCTACACTGGAGGACAGGCACATTATCCTCACCTATAAACTGGACTTGGCCACAATCACAGAGCTGTGTGCCCAGTTGGAGCCTGACCTGATCTCATCGATCCGACTTGGATCTCCCCTCTTGTGCAAGTGCTATCAGTGCTTCACTTCCTAGCGACAGGTTCTTTCCAAGTGACAGTGGGCTTGGCAGCAGGAATGTCAAAGCCAATGTTCTCAATCGTGCTGGCAATAGTCTTGTCTGCCCTGATAAAACACATGTGCAGCTACACAGCTTTCCCCCAGGTGGCAGATTTGGCCGCAGTGAAGACTGGATCCTATGGAATGGGACATATCCCCAATATTATTGGGGAGATTGACAGGACACATATTATGATGTGACTTGCTGTATTCCCGTGTCATTAGTCACAAAAACTTTGCCTCTCCCGAGGACGTATGCCTCACAGTCACTTTTAGATCAGTTGATAGGTCATTTCCCTGTCTCACATCCAATAATGCACATTTAAAAATCAGATCCTTCAGGTAGGTGAATATAGATAGCAAAATGCCACTATATTTGTGCAATATTGCGGGCTCACTCCTCTCTGCAATTACCATGGAATTGGAGAGCGATTGATGCTCCATTCAATACTTCCTCTTAGACTGCTTCAAGTACCTGGTGAGTACCCAGCGTCCTTAACGGGCTAACTATCCAAATCTAGGCTGGCCTCGCATTCATTTCCATGTTCTTGGCACAGGCCTCAAGTTGGCTGACACTCTTACGTCAATCCTATCAAATAAAAGCCACCCATTCCCCGCCAAGAGAATCAATAGAACCACAGCATCTCTGTTTCTGTGGCCCTTGTCTTTAGGCTGCCATCTTTCTCCAGATTTGTCTGGAGCTCTCAGCCTTAGTGAATGGAGCACAGGAGGGAGGCCAGGGGCTGGAACTCACCAGAGAGGCGCCATGTTTGTCTCACTGCAGACAATACCACCGCAAAATTATGCAGTTGGTTAGGCTCCAAGTCGGATGATATCTACACAGAAGACCCAAAGCTAGTGCCCGAGACAAGCCTTATTACAGTATCAACACACGTACCACCTCACTTTCTTTCCTTCAAGGCTGTCTGTGAAGATCAGAATCAAGGTCTTTATGACTAACTATAATTTTCGTGACAAAACTAAACCCCTTCATTTTCAACATTTACTTCAGTCTACTCCAGAGGAAATTATAATAATTTTATTGCTTCTATTACAGCAACATGATGTTTCGGAGTGCCTCATATTTGTTATGCACATAGAATGTTAGCCTACTAGATGTAAATAAGAACCATGGGCCTGATTTAGATCTCAGTGGAGGGAATCCTCTGTCACAAACGTGACAGATATCCTGTCCGTCGTATTACAATCCCCATAGGACATAACAGGATCATAATGTGGTGGATTGGGAATCTGTCACGTTTGCGTCAAAGAATTCCCTTCTTTGCATGCTCTTTTGCATGCAATGGCTGCATTCCACAAAGGGGGACTGTAGTGATTGGTCTCATGTAGCCACAAAACATACAGGTTAGATTGGTGTCATGTAGCCCTAAGACATACAGGCCTGTTGTGCGGTCTGTTAAGGCTGTGCATGCCAATGCTGCATATTGTTGTTATTTAAGTGGTGTTCCATGTTCATGAGGCGGATGCCATCTGCGAGGCTCTCAGCAACATTATTCAGTTGCAGGAGAGGCTCTCAGGTGGTGGACGCTCCTGTTTGTGGGTGTATTTGCTCCAGAAATAAATCAATGTTTTAAATTGGAATTGTGCAGAGGCGATAGGTTAATTCCTTTTGTTGGCATGAAAGGAAAATTTGTAAATCTCGTTTGTGAAGACCAATTGGGCAGGAATCTGACTGAGACATGGGCAGAGAGTTATTGATGGGCAGGATGGATTATATGGTGGCAGGTGCTGTTAGAGAATGCAACTTTGTATGAAGACTGACAAGTGTAAACCAGTGAGAGAGACTACTTTGTCATCTGTTGAGGTTCCCAATGAACCGTGAGACAAACTGGGGTTAGATATCATAGGTCCCCTTCTTTTGTTACATTGCTCAGAGAAATTTGTAGCAATGTTGGTAGATTACACCACCAGGTATGCGAGTTCTATTACTACTGGCACTGTTCATCACTTCTTGAAGGATGAGTGTGCCTCTGAGGGCATGCCCAAAGTCTTGATTACAGATAAATGGGCTGATTATGAGTTTGCAGGTCTTTGGACCGCTGTCATGTCGGTGTCGGATTCACCTCCCGCCAACTTGCCGGTCTGACTTTGCTCCACTAGCGTCAAAAATGTTTCTGACAAGCTGACCATGGCAGTGGACAGCCTGCTTCAAGAAAGTGGAATGGAAGGATTTGGGGTGCATTCTCACCCATTGCCTTATCGCCCCTGCAGTCACCCACGTGGAACACTTCCTCCAGGAGACCCCCTTCACAGCAGCAAAGCTGATTCCGCAGTAATCAAGGTAAGTCCATTTCACTTTTTATCGCTCATTGACCGGGCCGGGCACATATGGTCCAGACTCCAGCATTAGGACAGTACTCTTACTTGGTATTTTTTATATGTGTCATGCATGAAATGACACTTGTTCAGTCAGTCAGAAGGGACACACATGCATCAGCACTAATAAAAACTATCCACCTCCTTCAGTGACACCACAGGGGGGGCAGGGGTTACATTGTAATACTGCATGCAGGAGACTGCTGACTTAGTGGTCTTCCTTGGCTTGCTGCTGTGGCGGTACAGGAGTAAGACCACCAAATTCATAAGCAGCCCCAGAGTTTGTCTATGCTGAAATGCAGAAATCGTTGGGTAGTATAGGTATCACCCCTCATAGAACTGCCCAATACCCTCTGCAACCTAGTCATTTGGCCAAGAAGATGCACTGAACAGAGCTGTAAAGAGTTATTTGAACAGGACAATGGAATTGAGGAGGCCTTTGAAGCTGTGCTAAACATTGAGGGTTCATCAGACTACACCAAACACTGTGACGGGGAGAGGGGGAATGAGTCTATTTTTGCTAACTTAAAAGGACATGTAGTGTGCTCGAAGTTAAATGCCATATGGCTGAACTGTGGTGCAGAAAACATGGCTGGTAACAGAGGTGTGTTGTCTAGGAAAATTAAGAAATATGAAAGTATGTACAACAAAAAAGAAGAATGAACGGAGGGCAATGTGGTGCTTGTAAAGAAACCAAGGTTGGTGAGCAGAATTCCTGAAGTTAGGAGGAAAGTTGTTGCAGTGGAATCAGTAGATGCCTGGAGCATGTCTGAAATTTGTGCAATCTGACAGTTCCATGGTGAGGGAGCAGATGGTGGAACCTTCTCGTGCAGGGGCAGGTACAAGACTGAAAGAGTGGAACAAGAGGTTTTGAGGCATTTGAAGCCTGTTTGGATGAATGATTTAGTGGTTTGGTTTGTGGGTTGATGAGGAATAGGTGCATACTGTTGTGTGTGTTAACAGCTAGGTATTGATATCAGTTGGATGTTGTTTCCATGTTTTTAAGACTCATCTTCTATGCTGTTCCCCTTGAATGGATAGAAATTTAGAAATAGGTATTTGGACAAGTTACTGGCTTGAAAACATCAGGCGGCAGAAATAGTGATTGATAAATGTCATGATACACAAATATTGTGATGCACAAATACAGTTGACAAAAATATTGTTTTTTTGGTTAATAATACTTGGGCAGATTAGAGATCCCCTTGCGCCACTTTAGTGGCGCCTTAACATAATTATTTTGCTCTAAGGTGGCGATAAGGTGGCCTTTTGCCAGTGCCATATTTACAAAGAGGTGCAATGAAAGCATTGCACCAATTTGTAACCCTTTGCGCCACATTATTCATGTGCCATGCACAATGTATGCAAAGGGGGTGTTCCGGCAGGAGGAGGCCCACAGAAATGGCCTACAAAATTTCACTGTGCCATTTTTGGCATCATCTTTAACGCCTGCTCAAAGAAGGCGTCATAAGGACACACCTATTGTCATCAATAGGCCTCCTTGCACTTTGCTTCACTAACGTCAACATTTTTGATGCTAGTGGAGCAAAGCGCCACAATGGTGTCAAAAATGTTGACATTATTATTCTTAAAACTGCCATGGTGCACCAAATCATAAATACAGCGCACACATGGTGGCCCTAGGGGGGTGCAGGGGGCTGCAAGAAAAGTGGTGCTGCTTTGGATGCAGCGCTACTTTTTTAAAATTGGCCCATAGTTTTTAATAATATCAATATTTTCAATATTGTTTTCAACAATATAGTGGTAGAAAATACTGTATTTTTATGTTTGTTAGTTGGTATATTAATTCTATGTTACTATTGTTTATATAAAGGTTATTTTTGTATAAATAATTTGTAATGTAAAGTGATTCGTAAATTTTTTACATTTTTATAGTAATTTATAGTGTTGTGGCGGGTTGTTGGGTTCATATGGAATAGGGTTGGAAGTAAATTAAGTAATAATTAATTAACAATTAATTATTTAATTGATTTCCATTATGTAACTTATGGAATACTTATTTATTTTACTTATATTTTAGTTGTAGGCAGCTGGGTTTGTAGAGGTCTTGGGTGGGGAGCTAAGTAATAAATAATTGATAATCTAAGAATATCCTAAATAATTATTAATTTTAATTAAGACATTAATCATTATTTAATTAATTAATGAAAATATGGAATCCTGAATTATAGTACTGATATTTGAGTTAGGTTTGTAGGGCTATAGGGTGGGAAGTTATTTAAGTAATTTATTATTAATTGTAATTGAATTGATTTTGATATATTGACATTATAGATTATTTCATTATTTTAATTATATTTTAGTTGTGGCTGCTAGGTTTGTAGGAGTCTAGCCTGGGAAGTTATTTAAGTGATTACTAATTACCAAATCATTGTTAATTAATTATTTAATTGACTTTAAATCTGTAAATTATAGAATACTTATTTTTAAAGGTATGGTTTTGGTGTGGACTGCTAGTTTTGTAGGGGTAGGAAGTTAATTAATAATTGAATGACAATTATGTATTAATTGATAATTAATTATTTTAATGAATACTAATTATGTAATTTTTTTTTTATTATATACTTTATATATATGTTGAATAATAATTTTATATTAAGAATGTAATTGTCTTTACATTTGTGGTGTTACTCATATATGTAATGTGTTTGAAGTAAAGTATTTTCCCTGCTCTTGTTTAGATTGCAGTGAGAATAATAATATTATCTTCTTTGCAATTTGACACTTTCCCTACTAGTGCACTGAGTGGAGCTGGAATATTAAATGTTACCCCTCAAAAGTCCAACACTTTCCCTACAGTTTTCCATTTGGTGTGGGAATAGTACATTTAACCCTTCCTAAATCCATCACTTTCTCTACTTTTGCATAGACTGGAGTTGTAATAGTAAATTTTACCTCTCTAAAGTACAACACATTCCCTACTGTTGTGCTGACCGCAGTGGGAATAGTAAATTTCACCCCTCCAAAATCCAACACTTTTCCTACTTTTGCATAGACTGGAGTAGGAATAGTAAATTTTACCCCATCAAGGTCCAGCACTTTCTCTACTGTTGCACTGACTGTAGTTGGAATAGTAAATTTCACCCCTCCAAAATCCAGCGCTTTCCCTACTGTTGCACATACTGAAGTGGCAATAGTAATGTTCACCCCTTCGAATCCAACGCTATTCCTACTGCTGAGTGAGAATAGTCAATTTTACCTCTCCTGAATCCATCACTTCTCCACTGTTGCGCTGATTAGGTGTGAATAGTAGATTTCACCCTCTGAAATCAAACACTTTGCCTACTGTTGCATAGATAGGAATAGTAAATTGTACCCCTCCAAAGTCCAACGCTTTTCCTATATATTTAATATTATTAGAATTCAATATTTTAAATAATTTTGTTTAAATAGAGTTTATAGCATTATTTGTTTTTTTTTATATATTTATAGTTGCTTTTATTTAAAATGTATTTGAATGTTTATAGCATTTTTGTAGATTATTTTTTTGCATTTTTCAATTGTATTTTTTTTTTACTGTGGACATCACTTCATATTTTTTTATACTATTAATTTCTGTGTACCTTTATGATTTTGTTACGTATGTATCTTATATTTATCATATATAGTCTAATATAATCAAAAAATATTTATTTTAGAATATATTAAATATAATAATATTTTACGTTTATTATTACATATTTATAGATAGAATATATTTTAATATTGCAGCCAATAATTCTTCATTTTACTATAAATTTACAAACTTAGGGTCTGATTATGAGTTTGGCAGTCAGCTTTGCCAACCACCAGACCCCTGGTGAGGAGACCGCTGTCAAGGTGGTGTTCTCCCCCCCGGCCATATTACAACTTTCCCACTGGGCTGATGGTTGGGAACCAAGGTTCCAGCTCGTCAGTCCAGTGGGAACGGTGCGGGCACCAGCGCCTTCAAAATGTACACTGTCTACACAGCAGACAGTGCGCACTTCGAGGGTGCTGGGCATGGGGGCCCCATGCACTTGTTTTCCGCCAACCTTTCATGGCGGTTGAACTGCCATGAAATGGCTGGCGGAGAACAAGCTTGTAATCAGCAGGGTGGCACTGACTTCAGCACAGCCCTTGCTGATTACAACCTGCACCACCGTCATCCCATCAGGATCAGAGATCCTGGCTGGGACAGAGGTAGGTTGGCGGGTCTGCAGGCCAACCTCGTAATGTGGCAGTCGGACTGCCACAACTGCGGTGGTCCAACTGCCCCCTCGAGTGTGGCGGTCTGTCGACCGTCAGGCTTGTATTAAGGACGTCAAATAATGTAAAATACATTTTTTTTTAAATGTTACACTATCTGTCTATATATATATATATATACATATATATATCTATAAAACCTCTAGAAAAAGCATTTTTTGACTTGCGTGTGCTTAGACGACCGTGGGGGGAACCTTAAAATCCCTGCAGTCCCAACTGGCTCAGCGCCTCCTGCGGGAGCCAGCATTGCTTTTTCACAAAGGAAGCTGCTAAAGATGCAGCTCCTTGTCTGCAATTGCTTCCTCTGTTTCCCTGCCCATGGACGGGGAAACAGAGGAAACCTCTGCTCTGAGAAAGTGAGATCTGTTTCTCTGTCGAAGCTGCCGCCAAGTCACAGCAAACAGCTATGTTCCGGGGGTGGGCACCCCAGGACATAGCAGGAATTGGCCCTGGGGGTGGCAGTCCCAAGGGCCATTAATGGCTCCTTGAGGGGGGCCTCCAACAAGGATGTAGCCCCGGGGAGGTGGTGACCCTAGGGGCTGGGGGTCCGTGACTCTTTCAATTCAGCCTCTGGGAGGCGGCCATCCATAGGGCTATAGGGGCTGTGTGCCCCCCCTCAATTTAAGTAAATTGCCCTGTTGTGGTGGCTTTCCCCGGGTCTCTGGGGACTGTGGAATACACCCCGCACAAACTTCTTAGTTAGCCATGAGGAGGTGGTGGTCCCAGAGGCTCTGAGGAAGGCCATAGAGCCCCCCCATTTCAAAATGTATGTGTGCCCTGGGGAGGTGGCAGTCCCAGGGCTGGGAGTCTGTGACTCTTTAAATTCAGCCCCTGGGAGGTGGCTGTGCCCTGGGCTATGAGGGGCTGTGCAGCCCCCCTCAATTTAAGTAAATTGCCCTAGGGAGGTGGCTGTCCCCGGGTCTGTGGGGGTCGTGGAATATACCTTGCACAAAGTTCTTAGTTAGCCCAAGGGAGGTGGTGGTCCCAGAGGCTCTGGGGGAGGCCACAGGGCCCCCCATTTCAAAATGTACTTTTGCCCTAGGGAGGTGGGGGTCCCCGGGACTGGGGGGCTGATGTCCGCCCGCATACCATATTTAATTTAGCCTCGAGAGGTGGCAGTCCCCTGGGCTCCCGGGGAGGACATAGGCCTCCCCCATTTTAAAATAAACTTGTGTCCTGGGGAGGTGGTGGTCCCTGGGGTTCAGGGTGAAATGCCTAGCCCCCCTGCATTCAGTAGTTAGTGCAAAACCCTCAGTCAGGGTAGCCTCCATAAGGTCATATGACTCCACATCTGCTCCAGTGAGTGTGAGAAGTCTATTTTTACACTTACCATTGAACAGTTCCCAAAGGAGAGCTCCCCAGTGAGACTTTTCCACTTTCTTCATTCCACAAGCCCTCTCAAAGGCTGTGAACCATTTGGCGATGTCATCACCATCTTCATACTTGAGGACAATCCCTTTGAGGATTTTAGGGCCATAAGATTGCTCTGAGTACCAGGGTATTAGGTTGCTGCCAACATTTATGGGTACTAAGCCCATTTCAACTCTCTCCCTCTATATAGGCAGGAGGTGTCTCTCAAAAGCTAATCTTTTGGTCATCCTTGCTAAAAGGAGGTCCTATTGACTGAGGCTGCCAACAATGCCCCTGTGAGAGACCCAGGTCCTGTGAGCACTATGCTTGGAATCAGGGGCAAAGAGGCCCTGTCTTCCCTAGTTAGGTTAGGAGGGGAAGGTCATCCTCCTGATCCCTAACTTCTTTCCCATCTGAGGGGAGGTCTTCCTCCTCAGCAGGGTGTTCCTTTCTATACTCTGCCAAGAGCTCATGAAGGTGGTTCATGGTAGCGTTGGAACCATTTTTAATATTTTTGAGACTGCAGAGAGACCTTATCTGTCTTATCTTGAGATAGAGGTAAGGGGTCAGGTTGAGTTCCACAACCAAGTTCTCTGAGCTGCTCATTATGTAACTAAAGTTGGGGATTTCTTTTAGGAACTAAAACTACTTCTAGTTACTTACCCCAAACTATATTAACTTTTTCAACTTAAAAAGAAATGCTAAAGGGGACTTAACCAAGGCCCTAGCAGGACGTTTAAAAATGTGAAAAAAATGCCAATTTCTGCATATACTATAGTAAAGTAAGGTATAGTATGCACAGAGTCCAGTGGATCCTCAGAGACTTTACAAAGGCTAAAGTAGATAGTAACAATAATGCTTTTTTTTGAGGTCGTGTGGTCGAGCAGTTAGGCTTATCAGAGGGTAGTGCTAAGCATTTGTTGTTCACAAACAGTCAAGAAATGAGGCACACACTCAATGACTAACTCCAGCCCACTTGTGTTATGTGTCAAAAATATACTTTGTTACTTCATTTTTAGAACCAAAAGAATCTGTGTTGCAGGTAAGTAGAGTTTCAAGAGGGTATCACTTTCAAGTATCAAATGCACTTTGTTTAAGGTAAGTAATGCTTTTCAGTTTCAAAAGTGGACACAGTGCAGTTTCTCATAGAAAGCAATGCAGTCCTAGGGGAGGAAAAGTAACAACACAGTTTGCAGGAAAGTACTTGATTTAGGATCCCACTCTTTGGGGCTTAAGGTGTCCACAGGTCAAAGTTAAGGAAGTCACCAAGGGTGCACCACCAGCAACATAGGGCCGGGCGGGTGCAGAGGTCAAAGAATCCTGTAGAGACAGGGGACACTTAGAAAGAAACAGCTTACAGCTAAGTACCCGTGACTTTGGGGCATAGATCAATGGGTTAGGTCAGCACCAGGGGGGCCACAGGTCAGCACCAAACACACACTCTCAGCGGCACACGGGCACCCAATGCTTTTCAACGGGAGAACCCCGGGGGTCAAAAGATGCTGCAGGCGTGGTCCAGGGAGTCGGCTGAAGAAAAACAATGGCTGGAGAGGTAAGTAGAGAACCCTCTGGATGTTGCTGGATTGTTAATAAAGTTCTCTAAGGCCAGGTGGCAGCTGGTGCAGGGATACCTTTAGGTATCGGGAAATTTTCACAGAATCTGGTTGCGGTCAGGGGGCCCTCAGGATTTAGGCTGCAGGCATTGTCAAGTTGGTCAGGAGGGTCAACTCAGGGTGGAATCGAGGTCAGAATCACCTGGGGACCTTCTCTGGACCAGTGGGCCACCTGGACATGGGCAGTGGGTGTCAGGTGCAGAGTGGGCAGGACTCACGGATCCGGGACAGTTCTGGAGTCCTTCTTGGAGGTTTCTTTGTGGACAGGGATGCAGTCCTCAGGAAATCTTGGTCCTTGGGTAGGTAGACAGTCCTCTGGGGGTTTGTAGAGGTCGCTGTTCCTGCGGGATGAGTCATCTTTTTGTAGCAGGAGTCTTTAAGCTGCAGGCAGGCCGGTAGGGCTGAAGCCATGTCAGTTGTCATCTGGAGTCTTCTCTGCTGGTGCGCATCTTCAGTCCTTCTTCTTTTCAGGTCACCAAGAATCTGAAGAGCAGGGTTCAGGCGTGCCCCTAAATACTAGATTTAGGGAGGGCAGTAGTCAATGGCTACTGTCCTTGAGGGTGTCTACACTGTTCCTGTGCTCACTCCCTTTGGGAGGGGAGCACATTCCTAACCCTATTGGCTATCCTCCTCCAAAACAAGATGGAGGATTCTGCAAGGAGGGGGTCACCTCATCTTTGGGCAACTTAGGAGTGGTCCCAGCTGAGGTGATCACTCCTCCTTGTGCTTACTAATTTTCGAGTCAGACCTGCCTGTTGTGGATACACTAGCACATCCAAGAGCTCAATTACAGTAAGATGCTGTTGCTTGCAACAGTCAGACTTATTTGGCTATATTCATTACATCCTTGCAATAACCAATGCTTGTTAAATGTCTCATTTATTATAACCAATGCTTGTTGATTATTCATATTGTATTCAATCTGCTACAACAGTAACTGCCAAAACATGTGCTCTTCACACAGTGATCTGTATTGAACACAATCTGGAGGGTAATTGCCAATTTCCCTAACAAGCAATCAACTGCCAAAAGGCATATGTGCACATTTTATTATTTAAGGATGCTCTTCTCACTTGTTTCCAGTCAAGTCGAGTTCCTTGTCCTCAAGTCTACATCCATTTGTATCCCAGTACAAGTCAAATTCCTTGTTCTCCAGCCTACCTCCAGCTAAGTTCCAGTGTTCCTTGTTTTCCGACCAGCTTGCAGTCGAGTTCCAGCATTTCCAGTCTTCTAGACAGCCTCCAGTCAATTTCCGGTGATCCTCGCCCTCTGGTCAGCTTCCTGCAGAGTCCCAGCTCGCCTCTTCTGTCTTCTGCTGACAATCTTGTATTTCTTGTAAAAGAGAGAAAATAAGAAAGGTGAAAAAAACAAGTTTGGGTTCTCCTGAAATTTTCAAGCAAATAACTACATTTCAAGGTAAAGAAAGATTAATCGTTTAAATGAAACAAAACAGAGCATTGTCTTTTAAATAATTTATGACAATAAGAACTAATGTGATTTATCCTTTGGGTGGGAATCCAACATACCACTAAGCAGACATTAAGGAAAGACGTATTTCCTGTAACAAGTACTCCCCTGAGAATGAGGAGATTGGAAATAGAGCAAGTTCATCTGAACTATTATTGGCAAGAGATTACGCCAGAACACAAAGAAGCCCTTTAGTCAAGTTGATTGTTTTTGAGTTTGGACATTGTTTCAGAGACTCTGACAGTGTTGTAAAAAGAGGAAGAGACTTGTTCAGCCTTATGGAAACGTATGCACAATGTGTCAACAATAACAGACATTATGCAATGTACAATAGTTTATGTAAATTCAGTGTATTAATTAAGTAATTATTTTGCAGCCCAGAATCCTAAAAAACCAAGAACCCAGTATTTCGAGAAATCAGAAGTCCTGACGCCTGACACGCAGTCTAGGGTCCAGCAATCCGATTCTGCATTCCACAAAGCAGAAGCTGGTATTTTCTCTTCTCAAAACCCCCTTCCCCTTTGAGGACTTGAGAGAGGACAATGTACTCTTCGGAACACTTGGAATTCAGGTGAGTGTCTCGCACAGAACACTGCCGACAAAAGTGGGGCTTGGTCCAGGGAGTGAGTGGAGTTGGGCACCTCCACTAGCTGGAGTTCCCTGGGACAGTGTAACAAAAGGCAGGAGCCTTTGAGGCTCACCGCCAAGTGTTGCATTTCGTGCAGGAGGGAGGTGTGAAGCAGACTTTGTCCCTGACCCCAGAGAGCACAAGGGCTCTCAATCCATGGGGTCAGAAACTTGTCTGAAAGTGGCAGACGGGCTCAGACTGGTCAGTCCTACAGTAGCAGTTTGGCCAACATACAGGGGGCCTTACACTAACGGATTGGTTGAAATACAGGGGGCATCTCAAAGGTGCCCTCTTTGTGCATTTTTCAATACATTCAACACTGGCATCTCTGTGGGTCTATTGAGCTGAGAAGTTTGATACCAAACATCCAAGTCTTCAGTGAAGTCATTGTGGAGCTGGGAAGTTTGTAATGAAAAATCTCCCAGCCCATATACTCAATATGGCCACACTGCACTTACAATGTCTAAGAATGGACTTAGACACTGCAAGGCATATTGCTCATGTAGCTATGCCCTCGCCTGTGGTATAGTGCACCCTGCCTTAGGGCTGTAAGGCCTGCTAGAGGGGTGGCATATCTACGCCACAGACAATGTTTTTTGGGCATGGCACCAAAGAGGGGTGTCAGGTTGACTTTACCTTTTTCTCCCACCAGCACACACAATCTGCAATAGCAAGTTGCCTATGTTTGGTGAGGGGTCCCTTAGGATGCCATGATTCATGCTGCAGCCCAAAGGGACCCTCCCTGGTCACAGGGCCCTTGGTACCACTGGTAACTTTTACAAGGAACTTAGCTGTGTGCTAGGGGTGTGTCAGTTGTGGAATCAATGGTACAGTTTAGGGAAAGAACACAAGTGCCGGGACCTGGTTAGCAGGATCCCAGCACACACTCAATCATATTAGCATCAAATATCAGGCAAGAAGTTGGGGTGGGTAACCATGCCAAAGGGGCTTTTTCCTACAAACTTGCTAGTGCCTGCACATGCCAAAGGAGAACTGCACATGGCTATGAAGTCCCTCCAGTCATCCTCACTTGAAGCAAGACATCGCCACTTGTTGTGCAGGTTGTCAATTGGTAAGAAAGTCACCTTTATCACATGCATCACCAGAACCAGCTAAGGAGACTCTGAAAACCAGAGTGGAGCATTGGGTCTGTGAAGCATCAAATCAGGAGACTGGTGATGCATACCTGGAGCCTTCAGAAACCAAACATCCAGAGCCCCAAATGCACCCGAGTCCTACTGGAAAAAGCACACAGACCATGAGATGCCCACCTTTTGTAGTTGCACGAACCACTCGCCCGTGACTCTGTTGGCAGTTCCACAATGTCACCTTCATGTGGCCTATGAGAGGCCCCACAACCCAGAGAAAAGGGCCTCAAGGAAATTCCTGCATGAGGAAATCCTGGCACAAGTGATGAGTCTGAAGCTGCTCCACCAAGCCTCAGAGGAAGACACCCAAACATTGCACTATTGTCCCAGTCTTTGTGGGTTTGCCTTTTACTGAGCCAGAGCATCTCAAAAGAAACCTCTGCAGCGGTCTCCACCAGTGCTCTGGATACATCAGTTTGAACAGTTGACACCAACTCCAGCACCAAGGCAGCAGGCAGGACTGACCAACTGTAAATGTGTGAACTGTACTCCATCTGACATGCTGTTAAAGGATCAGATTCCATCCACACTGTGTTTGTGCCGAGAGTCATCTGATTCAATTTCATATGCATGCCGTGATGCAAGGTGCTCACAGCTGCATCCATCCAGTGATCCTTTACTGTCCTGCAAACTGCCTAATGAGATGGAGAGACTCAGTGGTATTTTATTGTGTTGTTTATTATTGTCCACATGTTGTACTCGTTTGTGTTTTTTTTTAAACGTTTGGGAGGGATGTAATATCCTTCTGGACACATTCTAGAGTTTCTACCAGCCACTTTTCTTTTTGAAGGCTGGCTTCCACACTCATCCCACACCCATACATCACAGGTGTCTCCGGTCAGCTGACCCTGCCAACACAACGGGTTTGGTGCATGTGCATTCAGACCAGTTGCGAGTACCCTAACTATGGGGGAATACTCTATCACGAACGTGACCGATAGCCCATCTGCCTTATTATGATCCCATTATGTTCTATGGGGATCATAATACGGCGGACGGGATATCCGTCATGTTTGTGACAGATTATTCCATCTGCCAAGTTCTAAATCAGGTCCTTCGTGTCCGTGCGCCTTACTCACCTAGCATATGTGCCCACGGCCCACAAAAGGACAATAAACTGCCTTGATTGGATTACACATTGGGTTTCTTTCATTCCTTTCCCTTGCTTGAGTGCTTTTATTCCTGACTAAACACCATTTTCGGTGTTGGCTGTTGCATTTGCTTGTTCTGTTGTACATTTTGATTATGGAATTTGTTCTCTGTCATTGTGTGACTAGAGTCAGGCTCATGCTTGGAATATCCTCTCGTAAGTAAGTACGAGGAAGATGAACAATGGAGTAATGTTTCAGTTTCTTACAGGTAACTTTACCAGAACAGAAACCCTACTCTTCCAGCGCCATCTGCAGTCCCAGATAGGTTGAGTCACACTTCAGAGCAGGAAAAGACTGAACTAATGTGCCACTCTTCTCTATATTCTATTCCCTGCCTCCATCTTGATGGAACTCTGATCTCCTCTTAAGGGAGACATGAAATGCCTATTGGATCCGTGGCTTGGAGACTAACTTTTCCCATGTTACGTATTGTAATATTTCTCTTTCTTTCTCTCCTTTCTGTCTGCCTGTGAAACTATTAATCCCTATCTAAAGCGCTCTGATACTCTTGGGTTTTGTTTGCGGTATATAAAAATCATCAAATGAATAAACTAGACTCCGAGTCCTAGTCTTCCTTGACATAGACCTCTTGCACTCACCTCCCTTTCAATGGCCTCTCTGCAGTTCCTTTGACAGGACTTTTAATAGGTGCTTGTAATTGACAGGAAATGTCTAGAGTTTACGCCTGTGTTACTGGTAGAGTGGGCTGGTCACTGAACCGAAAGGAAACAAAGGCTAATTCTAGGAAAAGAACGGGAAAATGCCCATCCTCCCAACTGTATTAATTCAAGTGTTCTGTCTCAAAATGAGGATTCACCTCATGTTTATGACTCTGCTTTGTGGGTGATTGTGGGATCTCATGAATCCGAAGGATTTGTGTATGACCACCTAAGCGCTGGTAATTGCACTTGTTTCAGAAAAGTGACTATGTGCTTCTGGTCACAGGATAGGAGACGGATAAATACTGCCACACCATATTAGTGAAGCATGCAGTTTTAAAGCTATCCAAAGGCTATCCCGCCCTTGCCTTTTTATCTATGAACTGGTTTAAATCTGGTTGCTAAGCATCCAACAAGCCGGTTATTCTTTGCAACCCTTTCAGATAAGGAAGAAGATAATTTATCAGGTATGTATTTACTTACTTCACAATTCTTGTATAACTCCAACACCTGCAAATAGAGGTGATGTGGCATGTGCCCCACTGTTCAGGAGGACTTTGGAACCACTGTATCTCTTTGCTTTGTCATTGTTATGTTAGTCTGACTGAGACTATAATTTGTAACTATGAACTTACTCCATATACATCAGTTTGGTTAATTGCATGTCTTTGATTTAGATCTAAAATAAGAAGCTATTTGTGCTTCTGTTGTCTTTAGAAGACTTTGGGCCCTCAGATGAAGTCAGTTGTGGAGGACCCACTAGCTAATGGGACATTCTCCATCCACACCTCCAGCATCCAAAGCACCCCATTTTTCTTATCCCATCACCAAATTTGGGGGGGGGGGGGTAATCCTGTGAAAGATGGCCATGGCAAGTTGGGCCAACATGAATAGAAATGTGAATATTGTGTCCCTAACATCTTGAGAAACATGCCTGGCATACCAGGACGATATGATATGTGAACTCTGGGAATGTACCACAATTTTAGAGGAACATATTTAGCATAGGCACTAGAAGCAGAAATCCCACTATTCAACGTGGGTGCTGGTGAAATGTCTACTAGTGGTACCTCCTTAACCCAAAAGTGAATCTTTTCATGGCAGAGGCAACCACTTTGATGGAGAACTCACTTCTATTGCAGCAAACTCGAACTGTGGGTTGATCCAGCTTAGGATATATATCAGCTACCATTGCTGGACGAAAATTCTAAATATATACGGATGCCTGTTTGGAAATGTAAGCTGTCTTTCTGCTTGGTTTCAAGGTGTTGGAATGCTCCCGTGTTGGGTATCCTTTGTTCTACATCAATTCTGTATTGGTGAGATTTTTTTAAAAGGTAACAAATACCGATACTGGTCTCAGAAACATACAAATGAAAGAAGTAGCCTATGTTCATCAGTATAAAAGAGACAAATGGGGAATAACTCAGAGGGGGAAGAACAGAAAGACACAGCCGAGAAACTTTACAGCTGAAACCGTAACCAAAATTGCGAGAATTAAAAGTATTATGACATAAAAGTAGGGGACAGAGACCTCTGACCACAGCAGATGTGGGGGTGATATAACTGACAAATCAGAGACCCTCAGAACAGACAGACATGTCAACAAAATAACGTGCTTGCAGGACACAATACGTCATGAACCATACACTATCTTATTAACTACCGCCATGTCTTTGTGCGAAAGTAGGTCATCAGTCTACAGTAATCCATTTAGGCAGTTTCTGGTCAATGAAGGTCAAGTTTGTCCAAGCCATAATCCATGAGGAGAGACCCCAATATCTCATCAAAGACATTGATTTTGTTCCTTGACTTGTATACAAAGCATTCATTCACCAGTGCCGAAGTATTCATAATCTTACGGCTCCCACGAGTGTCGCTAACCATCCTGTACTGTCAAACTGATGTTGCTTGTGATGTAATGAAGATTTACTATACTGATAGAAAGCTGTGCTACCTATGCCACCATCCATGAGTTTTCACCAAACTACCCTTCAGTATGACTGTAAAATAGGAAGTCCCACAGTGTGAATAAAATAATACATCCCATCTGGTCATGTTTAGAATGACTCGATAAACACCTTTAAACATATTTAACGGCATCCAATAAAGTACTGGAATTTCAGGTTTGGCTCTCTCAAAATGCTATAGTGACCTTGTAGTATCTGTGGTGTATTTAGGTTATATATTCACCCTGTAATTTGAGGTACAGCATAATAGCGGAGTCTGGTAATGTGCTAGGGTCTGGTGCAAAGCGCATTTGTAGAAAATGTGTAAATTGTAGGTAATTCAGAAGGCCCAGATCTTACGAGCCAAATTCTGCAACCACAGTCAAATGATTTAAGTGTTCCATTGTGAAACAACTGGCCTATGGAGTGGAATTCTTTTCCAGACCACTCAGTCCAGATAATCGTTTTACCACCTATTTGCAGACCTGCACTGTACCAAGGGTGCTTGTTGGTGAAGCATGGGGCAAACTAGAGCTGATTATCTCACATTCAATGTCTATCCAGTTTGGTGTATCCTGTGAATCTGGTAAGAAGTAGGACTGTTGTAACAAATGATGGGCTAGGTAGCATGAGGCAATGTGAGTTAGCCAAACTCCCCCTGAAGCAATATGGGCCCATGGTATGATTTCCTATACCATATGTAGGTTTTAATCACAAGTCTATTTGCGTTACAAATGATGCAGGGATAAATATGGCTAGCCTCCCAAGGATGTAGTTGAATCTGAGTGTGATGGTCATTTTGATCATCTGTATTTTGTCCCACAGGGCTAGGTTACGATGTGAACATCTCACAAAGTTTAATTTGGCTTTCAATATCAGAAGTAGTAGATCTTTGCCAAGGTACTAAAGTCCTTATGGTATCAGCTGCACATCAGTGATTCATAGACTACTTTTATTGGTGATACAGGATAGCGAAAGCACATCTTATTTTATCCAGTTCATCTTATATCGCAAAAACTCAAAAAGGAGTGGACAAGGGACGTGATGGTTGTAAAGGAGGAATCCGGTTTAGTACGAGTGAGAAGAACGCCATCCACATATAAGATTGCCTTGATCCCCGGGTGTCTGCAGCTGGTGGGCAAAGGGGGCGCTTGCCCTCCCCTGGATTTTGGTACAGCCTGGTGTGCAGGCTCACAGTGCAGTGTAACACGGCGGCTGCCGTAGTGTTACGCTGCCTCAGGATAGATGAGGTTAAAATTATGCTCCACCCGAAAAATGTCTGCGGACGCCCATGCCTTGACCTGATCTGCCTGTGTTTTGACGTTTTACACTGGTTGGAATAGGAGATGTGATAACTAACTCCCCCGAAGGACACCCTCCCATTATTAATCAACGTCAAAGAAAAGACATTTCCGTTAACATTTACTAAAAGGGATTTATATAGCCATCAAACTTGAATAAAGTAAAGACTCTCTGTCAAGGGCCCAGAAAAGGTAATCCCACTATATTCTACAGAAAACCTGCCCAACATCAAAAGAGAATGCCAGAGTCTCTTTCACGGTGTCACTGTGTATGAATAAGAACGCAGGCTGAGTTTAAGAGAGAGTACATTCCCTGCGTGCCTAAGAGGAAGAAAGCGTTTCTCAATAGAGGAAGTAGAGAAAATCAGCCAGTGTCTTGGTAAATCAGCGTGTCCTTGAGGGAGAGGTGTTGAAGGTAGAAAGGGGGTAACCCTAAGACAAATATATTAGATGGAGGGTGTTATCTTTGTTGGGGAGCCGAACTCCTCAAGAATACCGGTCTACAATCTAGACTGCAACAACAAGAAGATAATGGATGGGATGGAAAGCTTGAATTAATTTCAGCCACTAGCAATCGCTCAGGCAACATTCCAATCCATCGTTTTTCGCCTACCATGCTGCCTACGTTTGAAGCCAGCTATATGCAAATCAGTCTTGACCCTGTTCCTCAAAGGAACAGTCCAGCCGGAACTGCCAAGCTAGGTCTTCACATTCATGGTGTGCAAAATAACAATAGGCTCGGATGTGGCAGAGATGTGCATCATGACGTAATGTGAGATATCAACTTTGAGAGCACACAAGCTGACGCCTGGATGCTCTCAATCGCCCTGGAGGGCATGGCCATGCATTGGTGTGGGAAACTGGCTGCTGTGACTGCCAGAGGCTTCACAGGCAGCAGCTTTTTCCTGAAAAGAGCTGCACTCTATATCTGCTCTTCTTAGTGGCAGCCATCTAAATTTTGTGAAATTAGTGTGTTGCTTTCTAACTTTAGTGGTGTCTTTTTCAGAAACACTTCCTCTAATCTTCTTTCTGAGGTTTATTATTCAGTACTGGTATTCAAGGATGGCTTATTCATGGATTTGATGCAATGGCGGCCGGCAGCTTTAGGAGGAGGGGGGGCAGGCGGGGCACACACACACACACTCATTCTTTCACACACAGACACGCACGCACATTCATTAACAACACTGATACCATTCAAACATGCACGCACGCACCATTCATTTTAAAACATCACACACACTCATTCTTTCACACATGCACGCACGCACATCCATTAACAACATTCATACCATTCAAACATGCATGCATGCATCAAACATTCATTTTAAAAGATCGCACACACTCATTCTTTCACACACACACACGCACATCCATTAACAACACTCATAACACTCAAATATGCACATGCGCACCAAACATTCAATTTAAAACATCATACACATACACACACACTTACCTTCAGCCTCCAGGTCCCAGGAGGGTTGGGACTGCTGCCTTCCCTCATTGGCTGACCTGAGGTCAGCCAATGAGGGAAGGCAGCAGTCCCAGCCTCCTCACAGAGTGGGATGGGGTCAGTGAGACTGCTGACCCCACCCCACTCTGTGACGAAGTGTCACTGATTGACACTCGCCCTGGGCGCTTCAGGGCTTAAACTTGAAGCGCCCAGGGCGAGTGTCAATGGGTGACGCTTTCCTCGTCACCCAGGGGAGGGCCTTGAGGCACCTTTGCTGAGCTGAGAAGGTCACGCCCATAGGAGCTGTGACCTCCTCAGCCCAGCAAAGTTCAGCTCAGCCAGCCAGGAGTCTGCGCAAATCGCGCATGGATCACTCCTGCCTGTCTGAGCTGAAAATGAAGAGTGTCTGTCAGGCTGGCCTTTGTTCAGCCTGACAGACACTCTTCATGAGGGGCAAAAGGTGGTGGGGGTGAGGCCCCTCCGCCCTAAAGGATGGGCCGCCACTGATTTGATGCCTGGAAACATTGTGATTCTTTTATGGTTGTTTCACGGTCTCCTCAGTTCACGCCTAACCTTCCTTCACTGAGCATCTTTGTTGGTTTGCCTCTCCAGTTTCCCTGTTTCTTCCTTGCTCATTGTCCTACCTCTCTTCCATTTTCCGTTTGTCCTTAGGACTTTTCCCTGTGGAACATCATAAACTAATCCCAGTTCTACTGACGCCTAAAAGGGAATTGCACCTCTATACCAATTCGTTATTTGGTAGGGCATGTTATAAGTGTGCCTTTCAAATATCAAATTGGCATGAAATGTGTCCATGTTTTGGGACCGAAGTGTGGTCACAAAGCACTGAAACAATACATCGTTCTCAAGTTGGGGTGGTAAGCCCACCAGTGCCATTCCTCAATACCTCAATATCTACACGACAAGCATAGATAGATGTGCTGCTGGTAATAGGAGCTTGGGGAGAGACAGGCAGACAGAGACAGGGAGAGTGAAACACCACACTGGGGCTCGCTCCCGGATGGAATCGCTTCAGTCAAAAGACAGCACCATAAAACCTCGATAATGAAGAGATATGTTACTCAACCCGGGCCTAAAAACAGAGAAAGGACACATGAGTATATCAAACCAGCTAGAGAGGAGTTGTAACAACAAATAGATATATAAGCTTACCTTATTTCTATAGCAGATGTTCCCATGTAGTGCCTCGGGCCGACCAGGAATCCAGCAGTGAGCCTCGGAACACTGCTACAAACACACTGGTGAGAATAGCAAATCACAAAGGACAAGCACAGCAGAAGAGGTGGCAAGGCAAAGGGAACTCTGGGATAATGAAGCAGGGAGACTGAGGGAACCAAAAAGGGAAAACACAACTAATGTGAAGAAATAATAGAAATGCAAACTAGTACATAAATGGAGAGAGTCCCACTAGTGCTACATTGCTAGGTGAAGACGCCGAACCCTAGGTGGTCTGAATAGGGCTCTACTAATGTTGATCTGGATGTGACTATAACAGCAGGTATTGGAATTCATGGAGTTAGCAGCCTAGTGTTCCCATTCTCATGAGTTTTCATTGACCTGCCTTCCACTGTTTCAACAGTTTCCAGCTCCAGAGCACGCTATGCTGCCTGCGTCTGGCCTGAATTCTGACACCCCTTCCCCTTTGTGAATGTGAAAAAAGTTTGTTAGGTAGTAGGCAGTGGTCCAGTGGACCACTCCCAACTCTCAAACAAACTTTAAAAAAGAGCTTTTTTAAGCATCTCTGTAACCTTCAAAGAAACCACACTGCATTGTTTAAAAAAATTAACTTTACTTAAAGGTGATCACAGATGGGGTAGTCTGCTAACCATAGAAGGCCGTCATCCCTGTGATGGTCATGATTCAGAGGGAATCACATTTTGTAGTAAGAGGAAAGGAGAGGAGCACTGAGCTAGGCTCAATTTTCGAGACAAACCTTTTTGTGGGGAAAAGCATTGGTACGGGCAGACCTAGGGAAACACCAGGTACTGCTAGGAAGTCTGTTAGGCAGGGTTCTCAAAAGCTCCGTCTGGCATGTGGAGGAAGCTGTGAGGCCCCTCGCTCACCTTGTACGCCTTTCACCGCAGGTAGCACATGTAACTTCAAAAAAGTGAGGAAATGGTTAAAAAAATTGATTTATTCGACCACAGGAAAAATCCCTCCCTTGTTGGGGCCATTCTTCTATGTTTTGACCACAGTAGTAGATATTAGTGGCACCAACAGTGAAGCGAAGGGTGACTCGAGAGAGGGATTGGAACAAAAGAAAGAAGTGGTTCGCAAATTTCAAGTGATGACCGATGGTGGGGATGGGGTCATAGTCAGGGAGGGGGAGAATAGGTTTAGTTCCTGGAGAGTCTGGAGGAAAACCGCAACCCAGCAGAGGGAGAAGCAACCCTTAAGCAAGCATAAGTGTGTCCTTCTTCTGTAGGTTCTGTATCCATTCAGGAGTCCACAAATGAGCCTATACAGGAGGAGTACATGAGCCTATATCTTCAAATACCTTAGTCCAATCATTCACAGCTGTAAATGCTTCCCTTGAAGCCATGATTTTGTCACTCTCGGCCGACATTAAAAAGGGCTTTGCTGCCTCTGAAGCAAATCAGGGTGAAATAAGGGGTTCCTGTGAAGCCCTTGAGAAAAAATTGGATCTATGAGTGCAAGGACCCAGGCCCTTGAGGACACTGTAGGGGCTTTAACAGCTGAGTTGGGGAGAAACCAGGTGGAAATACAGACACTGAGTAGAAGTGAGCAGGAAATCCAGGAAAAATTAGAGCAATTGGAGAACAGCTCAAGAAGAAATAATTTAAGGATTTTAAGTGTTCCGGGGGGGTGGAAGGGAATGGCCTAGAAGCATACCTGTTTTTCCTTATTAGGGCAGGAAAGCCGATAGAAGTCAGGGAGGAAGACATAGCGAGGGATATTCAGAAGATACACAGGGACCCATTTAGGAGAAACCATAACAGAACTAAATGATGGAAGATCCATGTAAACTTCCAAATCTATGCCTTAAAAGAAAGGATCCTGCTAAAATCATTAAAATTGAAATCTTTGAGAGTGAAGGACTTTTCTTTTGAGATTACATCAGCCTTATCATGAATGACTATACCAGGCCAAGGGAGCTGGTGAGGTGTCTAGAGGAGTTTGAAAGCCATGGCTCAGCTCAGATTTCCTGCTTCTTTACGTGTAATGTACAAACATAATATGCACATTTTGAAGGACCAGAAAGAAGCAGATGAGTTACTTGAAGTTATCAGGAGGGGAAGCCTAGACATCTAAGAGGCTGTTTCTCCTGAGAATAGAAAGAAAACCCCTAATCATTTCTTTTTTCTTTTTCTTTTAATAATGGTGTGCATCCCTTTGTTGAGCATCAGGCCTGAGCTTTTTGTGTGAAGAATTGCTTTTTCTTTCTTTTGGTGTATTAAATGAGTAGCTTGGATAATGACCAGGGAGGAAGAGGTTGACTGATTCAGATAATGTCATGGAATGTTTTAATGGGTTGCATACTAAAAGGAGGAGGGGTAAGATTTTACAATATTTGAAGGATTCCCTAGCGCACATACTAATCCTGCAGGAAACACATCTGACTAAACCTGAATGTGTATATCTATTCAGGTCCCAAAAGTGGGTCCAGTCCTTTGCCTGAACAGACCATAATTTTTAACACTAAGGGCCTGATTACAATTTTGGAGGACGGTGTTAATCAGTCCCAAATGTGACAGATATACCACCTACCGTATTACGAGTCCATTATGTCCTATGGAACTCGCAATACTGTGAGCAGGATATCCGTCACATTTGGGATGGATTAACACCGTCCTCCAAAGTTGTAATCAGGCCCTAAGTGGGTAGTCATTGTGGTGAAGAGCAGGTTAAAACGGCTAATTTGGGAGGTGCAACAGATAAATCTGGAGGTGGATCATAGCAAATTCTAATTGTAAGATAGATTGTTGCATTAGCAGGGTTTTATGGTCTGAATTGCGATGATATTGAACCTCATAAGGCTGCTTTTTCCAGGCTTCTCGACTTCCCATACCCCAATATGTTGGCAGGGGATTTTAACATGGTCTTAAACAAGAAATTGGATAGGTCTACCAGAAACAGCTCAATAGGAGAATCCAAATCACAGGCGTATCTCAAGAGTATTATGAAACAGCTAGGATTGTGTGATGTACTGAGGCAGAGAGTTGGGATGCAACAGAGTGTTTCCTTTTATAATAAAGAGTATGGTCATGCTTCAAGGATAGATTACTTTCTTGTTGATCAGGGGTTAAAATAAGCAGCCCAAGATATTATCTATTTAGCCTCCCTCTTATCTGACTATTCAGCAGTAGCATTAACAATCAAACCCACTTTGAAAGAAGAGCTCAGAGATAGGCCTTTGATTGTACATTATAGTTCGATAGTGACGTGGAGTCCCACATCTGTAGAGAGAGAGAAGTATGCTTTAAGGCAAGCATGGGATCAGCTCCCTTGATTGTGATCTGGGACACCTTGAAGGCTATCTTGAGAGGGAAAATCATGAGCCTCACGAGTTTTAGAAATAGGAAGTATAAAAATGATTTGAGAAATTTCGAGACAGAGATGGCCAAGGTGAAGAAACAACTGGTAGCCAGTCTAGATATGTAAGAAAGATTTTTATTGGAAAAAAGGTTGAGATTGCTGAGGGATCAGTTAGATGAAGTATTAGAGGATACTATCAAGAAGAAATGGGAAGCCAGTAAGCTTGCCCACTTCAAGTATGGAAAGAGTGCAGGGAAGCTGTTAACTTGGAAGATCAAGGCAGACCAGGTCAGGAATGTTATTAAAGAGATTGATAATGGACAGATTGGGGAGAACTGGATGAGTAGTTTAGATATATAGGCCCTCATTCTGACCCTGGCGGTGTCTCACCGCCAGGGCAGAGGGCAGAGGAAGCACCGCCAACAGGCTGGCGGTGCTTCCGGGGCATTCTGACCGCGGCTTTCCAGAATGTTTTTTGAAGGGTTGTACTCTGAAGAGGTAGCAGTTTCTGTGGAGGCTGTGAATAACTGGCTGAGGGCGATTGATTTGCCTAGACTTGCCGCTAGCAAATAGACTCTCCTGAATCAGCAGACAACTCAGGGAGAAGGAAGGTCTGCATTAGCATCTAGCAAAAAAGGCAAAGTGGCAGGCCCAGATGGTATACCTGTGGAGTTGTATGAGGCCATGGGGGACTGTATTCTACCGGTTATGGCAGCTTCGTTCAGGGAGATTTTGGAAGATGGTGTCTTTTTACCTAAATCTTGGAATGAAGCAATCATTACTCAGATTTTAGAATGTGGAAAAATGCCTGTTGTGAGTCTAACAGACCAATTTTGCTTTTGAATAGTGATTATAAACTATTCACAAAGGTGCTGGCAGAAAGGCTTAGCAGGGTAGTGGGGGGCTCTTGCATTGTGACCAAAATGGTTTTGTGAAAGGTAGATTTCCCCATGAAATAAAGTTTGATCTTATTGGCTCAATCGATTTGGCCTCAGCCTATAGTGCACCCCCCCTCCAGCAGTCTTAATGTTTGACACCACAAAGGCTTTTGATAGGGTCAATTGGATCTATTGGACTACAATCATAAAACAGCATAATATGAAAGAAACGTTTTGCAGAGCGGTTGCTTTGATCTATCAAGACCCATCTGTGAGAATTTTAGTGAACAGGAATCTAACCTTTCCTTTCAAAATATCTAGAGGAACTGGACAAGGGTGCCCTCTGTCTCCGCTACTATTTAATTTGTATATTGAACCTCTTGCTACTAGGATTAGGCAGAATTATTTAATTAGCCCCATTGATTTTCTTGGATGGGAGAAAAAGATTTCTCTTTAAGTTGATGCCTTCATGGTCTACTCATCTGATTTATCAACATCTTTTCTCGCTGTATTGGAGATTGTAACAAATTTTGGCAAGGTCTAGGGTTATTCTGTTAACGCAGGGAAAACTGAAATTATGGTTTGGAACCAGTGAAAGGATAACCCTTCAATCAAAAATGTGTTGAGGTATTTGGGGCTAAAGAATACGCAGGATATTAATAAAATTCCAGAGGTAAATCTTGAGAAAGCTCTGGTGGAAACAAGCAAGCTGATGAATGGGTGGGCCCATCTCCTTCTGACGGTCTTTGGCAGAATTAGTTTAGTGAAAATGGTGATCCTGCCTAAGTTTAGTTTTCTCTTTAACTCAATCTCACCAGACCTGAATAAGATATGGTCGGTGAAAATACAGCAGGCAATAAATTATTTTGTTTGGGCATATAAGGGGCCGAGGATGGGTGGGGTGGCTACCAGCCCAAGATGGTGGACGCTTGATTCATCGGCTTCGGGCCCGGACCTCTCAATATGTGGTTCATTGGGCAGAATCACTGCCATTCTGTGTCCCCGACCCTGCCAGTGTAGTGGCAGAGAGTGCTGGGAACCAGAGAAACATACTGGAGTGCTCCGGTTGGGACTGAGGACTGAGGCGCACAACTGTTGAGCCGCTCTGTGGTGGACTGCGGGCTGCGGTGCCTTGCGTGATCTGCGCCCGGGGACCGGAGGGCCCATCGTGAACCGGAGCGAGGAGGACCCTGAAGGTACCGCGCCTGGTTCATGTGCACGGAGTGGTGCCGTGGAGGTGAGCAGTTCAGCAAGGACAGCTGGGACACTGCAAGATCCTGGGGTGCACAATGCAAGGAGGCCCTGGCGTTGGTGCTCTACGTGTGGGCTGGGGGTCATAGTACCTTGTCAGAGCCTTTAAACAAGTAGCCCACCGTCCGACTATCGCCGCTTGCATGCTACATCACAGGCCCACATGGCACCCCAATTAAGTTCTACATGGAAACTGAGAACTGCAATTGTCGGAATACTACATGTAAAGATACTGTCTGCCACCCCGCGGATGTGAGGCCCTTCATGGAAGTGGATCGGCTGTACGCTGGGAGTTTTAGCCTGCTGCACGGACTGGTCATGGGTAAGGGCCCCTTGCAATCGGCTGCCTCCCGCTGGCTTAGTAGAGACCCTGTTGCAGTGTTCAGTCGCCGCTCCTTTGAAACCTACACTACGTTTACTGAGCTCCATTGCAACTTGCTTCTAATATTAACTACCTACATACAGACACCGTGCTCCCTACCACTGAGCCCATGAAATTACCCAGTTAGACTGTGTGAACACTGCTTTAAATTTATATCCCTCAAATGACCAGCCGCTACAGAGAAGACGACATGGGACGCACAAAACCAAACTGTCAAGTCGGGATAAACTATTCACCACTTTCACTCCTCCCTTGGACCACAGACCAGATAACACCTATGGATAAACTGGATCTCATTCTCCAGGAAATCAGAGAATCAAGAGCTGCAATGGAAACACAACTCAGCACTATAGCTGCTGACATAAGTATTATCAGAGATGAACACTGCAAATTAACAGACTGGGTGCACACAACAGAAAAGACATGGGCAACCCTTGAACCGAGCTTGGACGAGCAAGCATCCGTTACGGTGCAGCTGCACAAGCAAGTGGAACTTTTACAAGACAGAGCTGAAGATTCTGAAGGATGTGCGCGTCGCAATGATGTCCGTATCATTGGCATGCTGGAGGGAATGGAGGGAGCCCACGCAACGCACTTTATCGAGGAGTGGTGCTGCACAGTGGTGTCCTCAACAGGACTCTCAACCTTTTTCACAGTGGAAAGGGCACATAGGGTACCCACAAAGAAACCAACACGGGTGCGCCACCACAACCCATAGTGGTCAAGATCTTGAACTATAGAGACCAGGACCAAGTGCTCAGAGTGGCAAGAGAAAGGGCACCAATCCTTGCAAACAACACACAGATTTCCCTGTTCTCAGACTATACAGTGGCAGTACAACGGCGGCGATCCACGTTCACAGAGGTGAAGAGACAACTACGTGCTGCTGGTCCGACCTGTGCTCTGGTTTTTCCTGCAAAACTCAAAATACTCTATGACCAACGATCTCACTTCTTGACTCACCGGAAGTTGTACATTTATGGATGGATCATACGCTAATGGACTCTCAGAAAATGGACACTCAAGTGAATCCTCCTCTGAATTCTCGCCAACAGCCCCGCCACTATTGAGGCGGAGGAGTTTCTGAAACTGTGCTGTGGACTGCGCCGTCACTCAACCACTCCAGGACGAGTCAGCGTGAGGCCCTGCTATGGCAGCGGCCCTAAAAACACAACCACGCTGCCCTATTGGTAGTTTGCCTGAGGGCAGTCCAATGGATTCAGACACTGACTACAGCATGGCGCTGTTCCCATAAATAACGCCGCAAACAGTGAATGACCTGTAATACCCAACATATAACCGCAAGTACTTAGGTGTAACTGTATTATCTCCTTTATTAGGTACGTTCCATGGTTGATACTCTCCAGCCATTCGTACAGCGTACCAGAAGGCAACACTAGATGTGATACAGGGTTGTTACTGCAATGTGTTTCCGTCGTGACATATATAATAGTCTGGGCCCGGACACCTGATTAGTGCTGTGTCCGTACAGAGGCACCAATTCCCAATGGTTACACCCCCGAAGACTAATTCCCAAGTTGTGCCTAGTTGAATTTGTTCTGTTTATATTAAGTTTGGTCGAACGACCGTTGCTCGCTGGACTGAGAATTGGGAAAGTTACAAGCGCGCCACAAGTCTGACATACTCGTATTAGCTGATAGGGGACAATGTTCTCAGCATTGGACATGCCACATATGTCATGCTTATAATATCATTACCTGGAATGTCATGGCCTGGGTTTGATACAAAAATGCCATTGTGTGTTGGCGCAGTTACATAGACGTAAAACGCACCTTGCTTACCTACAAGTAACGCATCTTACACTACATGAAGCACAAAAGCTCCGAACCAAATGGAGAGGTCAATTATTTCATACATCATACTCTGCATATGCAAGGGGAATAACGATATGGGTGTGAGCAGGTGTCCCTTACCAAGAATCCAAAATAGATAAGCAATCCAATATGTACTCTTAAGAGGCTGCCTGAATGGCGTGCCAATAGTGTTAGGATGTGTCTATGCCCCTAATTCAGATCAAGATGTGTTCTTCGCCCATCTATCTACAATACTTGCAGATTGGGCACATCTCCCATGGATCCTAGGAGGTGATTGCAATACGGTGTTAGATACAGACCTAGACAGCTCCCACCCCCTATTACCAACTGCAAACACGATCAAGCAGGCAAAAGCACTATGCTGCTGGGTGGAGGGATGGAGTCTCGTAGCTGTCTGGTGAGGTCGCAATGCGGGCATAAGGGAATACTCCTTTTACACCCATCCACATGTATTACATTCCCGACTTGACCAATTTTTATGCAACTCTACTCTTCAATCCCAAATTTCACAATGCACATTTTTATGCAAGAAAATATCCACTTATAACCCGTTGGAAATATCGCTAATATGGGGACATGTCCCAACCCCGATCCCTATATGGCGATTACAGTCCACGCTGCTGGAAGATGCAGTGTACCGTGACACACTCATAACAGCCATCTCTACAAACTTTGCTGAAAATGCTAATACAGCTTCCTCTACACTGATAGAGTGGGAGGTCTTCAAAGCAGTAATACAGGTAGTCTCAATCAAAACACTAGTGGGAGTCAGGGGGGACATTCTGCACACTCTAACACAAGTGGAGAACAAACTGGGCCCATTAGAACATAGAGCTGTGCACCACCCAGAAGAGGCCTCTCAACTCCAGAATACACGTATCACATATGCTGAACTATTATGGGGATCGTTCTGGTACCCTCCTAGCTCATCTAATTAACCCTATACAATCCCCCACCCCGATTCTCAGCATAAAAACTCCAACACACGGCCCAGTATAGACCCAGTCAGAAATTAATCAAGCATTCCAAGAATATTATGTACAGCTATACTGTATACAGCACCCACTCTGAAAGATCTGATGGCAGTAGCCTCCTCTATTGCCCGACTCACAGTGCTACAAGTTGCACCCTCCTAACGTGAATAATTAGAAGCTCCTATAACAACGAGTGAGATACGTAATGTTATAAAAGATTTAGCCCATAGTAAAACACCTGGCACAGATGGCATACTGGCAGAATAGTATGCCACATACTCCTCACTACTGGTCTCCCACCTCCTCACTCTATATACAGATTTGCTAGAAAATGGAGCACTTCCCCACTCTACTCGGGAAGCATTAGTGACCTTTCTCCTAGAACGGGGTAGGGACCCTGCAGACATGTCCTCATATAGACCCCTTTCACTTCTGAATCTCGAATACAAGATCTTTAGTAAAGTATTGGCCAGCTGTTTACTTCCCCTGCTTCCACGTTTGTTACACTCTGACCAATGTGGCTTTGTGCCCCAGAGAAACACTTCCTTAAATATTTGCAGATTATTTCAGGTCATGGATGCCTCCCATACCCTCCAACCTTATGCTGGCTGCCTTTCCCTAGATATTTAACAAGCCTTTGACTCCCTCAGCTGGGATTTCATGTTGGCAGCCCTTACTGCATATGGTATACCCCCGCTTATATCCGTTGGGATAGACTACTTTATTCGCACCCCACAGCCAGAGCTAAGACCGGGGCTTGCATCTCAGCTCTGTATCCAATATCATGGGGCACCAGACAAGGCTACCCCTTATCCCTCCTACTATTAGTTTTGACGGTGGAGCCGCTAGCCCACTGCTTTCGTCAACATGCTTAGACATGGGGTATATGTGTGGACAGATTGCTCCATACGATATCTTTATATGCAGAAGATATGATCCTCTACTTCAGGGATATGCGTTCCCCCCCTTGAGAAGGCAGCCCAGCTTATGACCACATTTGGGGACCTGTCAGGCCTATTGATAAATGCCAACAAGTCCTATGCTTTTTCCTTTAGTGGCCCACTAGACACACCCCAGACTGCATTCGGACCATTTCAGTTACAATTTGCTCCACAATCGTTCCAGTACCTAGGGGTGCAAATATATCATGACCCAGACGATAAGGTCAGAAGTAAACTTCTGGAAGACTCTGTGTCTGTCTATAACTGGCCGACTGGCACTGACCAAAATGGTCCTCATACCTCAATTACTTCATTATTTTGTAAATTGACCAATCTCGATACCCTCACGCATCTTTACTATTCTTAATACATTAATGGTAGACCTGATATGAAGTGTGGGCCAGCGAAGGGTCAGCGTAGCTAAATTGCAATTGCAGTCTGATGGGGGTGGGATGGGAGCTCCAGATATGAAAGCCTATTGTATAGCAAGTCAATTACAATGGCTAGCATACTGGTTAGCAGGCCATAACTTGGAAGAAATAGGACATACCCCCCCACATGCTGCAAAACAGCAAACTACACACTTTACTCGCTCCGGATTATGCACCTCGCACTAAGGGCACCATATTACTGAAAGTTGCACTCTCCTATTGGAAGCTAGCTACGAAATACACATGTTCATCCCTCCCATACTCTTCACATATACCGCTATGTGGTGTTCCCGTTTATATAGGCATTCTCACAAACAAAATGCTACATTCCTGGAGCCAACAGGTGGAGCTGACCATAATTTCCCTGTTCACGGAGGGAGTGTTGATGACCCACCATGAATTTCCACAAATGCACGGGCTGCCAAATACTCTATTCTTAATGCATGCTAGTATTACTAGCTACATACGTCGCTACTGGGCCCAAGACAGACACATGCCTGAAACGCACAAACTATTGCAGGCACTACACACCAATGCTTAATTAAATGGCTGTATAGAAGACTTAGGACACATGCAGGCTTTTCACTAGATTCCTTAAGGAACAGATGGGAGCTTGATATACAGAGGACACTAACAAACGAAGAATTGGCCTTTCTCTTAAAGTATTCAAAACAAACCTCTCATAACTCACGCTTTAAATTTCTTCAATTTTCAATACTTCACAGGGCCTACCTCACAACATATCGATTGAATCTGATATTCCCATCAGCTTCAGCCTCCTGCCCACGGTGCCATTTGCCAAGTGCAGACCTAGTACATATGATATGGTCATGTCCACTACTAGGATCTTATTGGGATGCTGTTAGGGCAACACTGATGTCCTTAACAGGTGGGAATAACTGGCAAAAGCTGACGCACTGTATACTTGGCTTATACCCCAGACCCAAATCAGCATCTGTGACTTCTCGGTTCGCATACATGACACTTCTGCTGGCCAAGAGGCTACTTACGTGCCAATGGAAATCCTCTAAGCTCCCATGGATACAACAGTGGAAGGAGGAGGTAAAACAATGGGGACTAGCGGAGAGTGCTGCGATTCGCCTGGAAGAGTATAGGGGAGTCTGCAAATGACCAATAGCTTTACAATGGGATACTATATTAGAAAACCTTACCCCCCAGGACAGTGATGATGATAACATCTAACGGGACACTATGGGGGTCATTCTGACCTCGGCGGTAAAAGGCGCTTACCGCCGGTCAGAAGACCGCCATAACACCGCTGCGGTCGCGGTAAACCGCCACAGTCATTCTGACCCGCAACTGGCAAAACGCCAAAAACCCGACATCATCAAAAGTCCGTCACAGCAACGGCCAGCGCAAAACTGGCGATGACCAAACCTCCACCGTCACGCCAACAGAAATACACCCATGCCATTCCGACCCACAAATCCCCGCAGCGGTCTTTCAACCGCGGTATTCCATTGGTGGTACACGCCGCCGCGGTCAAAATACACACACCTTTACAAAACACTACCACATTGGACAATTCAAAATACACACACCTGAGACACATACACACACCACTCCCACACACCCAATTAAATATAAAACACACACCCACATCACCCACAAACCCTTACGACCACAATTGCGACTGAAGGACAGAGAGAGACAGCACAGCATAGAGTAGACCATCACACAGAGGCAAATCACAACATCACCCACACAATTTCCACACACAAAACACCATACACCACCACACTCACCACACTCTACAACACATACACCACCCCTCACCTCATCCACACCACCCCATGGCACCCCAAAGACACCCCAGGTTCTCTGACGCCGAACTCAGGGTCATGGTGGAGGAAATAGTTCGTGTAGAGCCCCAGCTCTTCGGGGCACAGGTGCAGCACACCAACATTGCCAGGAAGATGGAGCTATGGAGCAGAATAGTGGACAGGGTCAACACTGTGGGACAGCATCCACGCAATCGGGACGACATCAGGAAGCGGTGGAACGACCTACGGGGGAAGGTGCGTTCCATGGTATCAAGGCACAACATCGCGGTACAGCGGACTGGCGGCGGACCCCCACCTACTCCCCCAGAATTCACAGCATGGGAGGAGGAAGTCTTGCACATCCTGCATCCTGAGGGCCTCGCAGGAGTAGGCGGAGGAATGGACTCTGGTAAGTCAAATCTCCACTACTTCATTCCCCCCACCCCACCTGCATGCCAAATCATACCCCCACCCTCACCCCCACCCCCATCACACCAACTCCTTGTAAATGGCTCACCATCACAACCCACCCATCCCAAAACGTAGCCCTGCATGCCTGCCCAAAGCATGGACACCCATCACCAAAGCATGCCCACTGCACATACCCATCTCCCCCACAAGCCACCGTCACAAAAGCCCCCACAAGGGAATTCCAGCACTGGGGTACACGGCCACCCACCCATTACACGAAATGGCACACACAGAAGCAATAACCATACTCTTATACCCCTGCGGGACCCGAACGCCACCACACCGCCCAGGAGGGTCCAGAGATATCCATCCCACCCCCAGAAGAGGCCCCCAGTGATGACAGAAGCTCTGTCTCCCTGGACCCAGATGACCAGCCCGGCCCATCGGGGACCTCGGGACAGTCGGTTCCCCACAGACAGCCACAGGCTACAGCAGATCTAACCCCCTCTGGGAACACCAGCACAGCTCCCACCCAGCGGGCCCATGCCTCTGTCTCCAGGACACGTCAATCAGCGGTGTGTCCACCACTACAGGGCACCCAGGTTGACCCACCACCCCAACAACAACAGGGACCTGGGGGCAGTGGTAGTGGGCACACGGTCCAGGGGACAGAGGCCCAGGGAAACAGGGGAACTGGGAGGGCTGCTGTGCGACAGGGGGGGGACAGGCCCAGGGAACCGACTCTCCAAGAGGCCCTCTCCTCCATCATGGGAGCATATCACCACTCCCAGGAGACGATGGCAACGGTACTGGCCAGGTTCCAGGAGATCCAGGTACTGCAGGAGGAACAGTACATGGGGTTCAGAAAGGAACTGAGAAACATTAGTTCCGCAATGGGGACCATCGTCGTGGCCTTTAACCAGATAGTCACCACATTGCGGGACCATGTGGCACCACAAAGGGCCCCTGTCACTAGCCTGGACCAGGAGCAGCCTACCACCTCCGCCGGCGCTAGTGGACAGGAGGCCCCCACACAACGACAGGCCACCAGAACCCCACCTCCTGCAGAAGAAGAACCACCCCGCAAGCGGTACCTGAGATCTCACAAGAAGACAGAGTAGGATGCCAAGACCCCCGCCAGCAAACGATACCCCCTGATGTCATCCCACTGTCCCACATTGTCACCCTGTCCAAACTTAAACTGCCCCTGCTCCATCCTTCCACAGGCATATGGACAATGCACCTGTGAGACTGAAAACTGGACTCTGCCATGGACATTACTCCACCATCACCCATCACCGTTTTACAATCATGTCCCTAAATTTAGCACTTTAATAAAATCACTTATTGCACTTAAAAAATCTGGAGTCTGCTTGTATTTTGAACAAATGTATTAGACATAACGGTACCAAAATGTTCAGTTACATTGTGATGACAACATACCACTGTCACACAGCTGTAGTCCATGGGCAAACAAAGCAGAGGTCACGCAGTGGGGCCCACAGCTCTGAAAACGGAAGGGAAAGTCACAACTCAGTTAACAGGAACTGGGGGGAAACACAGACAGTAGAGAGGCAGGAGACTTTAAGTAAATGTAAAATGGCGGGGTTGATTCGTACCTGTGTGCTACTGAAAATACTGTTGTATCACTGTGTCCCTGTTGTCTGTGTCGTCCCCGTCGTCTTCCTCCTCTTCACTCTCCACAGGCTCCACAGCTGCTACAACACCACCATCTGGACCATCCTCCTGCAGGAAAGGCACCTGGCGTCGCAAAGCCAGGTTGTGAAGCATACAGCAGGCCACGATGATATGGCACACCTTCTTTGGTGAGTACATTAGGGATCCACCTGTCATATGCAGGCACCTAAACCTGGCCTTCAGGAGGCCGAAGGTCCGCTCGATCACCCTCCTAGTACGCCCATGGGCCTCATTGTACCGTTCCTCTGCCCTTGTCCTGGGATTCCTCACTGGGGTCAGTAGCCACGACAGGTTGGGGTAACCAGAGTCACCAATTAGCCACACACGGTGTCTCTGTAGCTGTTCCATCACGTAAGGGATGCTGCTATTTCGCATGATGTACGCGTCATGCACTGACCCAGGGAACTTTGCATTTACATGGGAGATGTACTGGTCAGCCAAACAGACCACCTGGACATTCATCGAATGATAACTTTTTCTGTTCCTGTACACCTGCTCACTTTCACTGGGGGGAACCAAAGCCACATGGGTCCCATCAATGGCACCAATGATGTTGGGGATATGGCCAAGGGCATAGAAATCACCCTTCACTGTAGCCAATTCGCCCACCTCAGGGAAAACAATGTATCTCCGCATGTATTTCATCAGGGCAGACAACACTCTGGACAAAACCTTAGAAAACATAGGCTGAGACATCCCTGATGATATGGCCACTGTTGTTTGGAATGATCCACTTGCCAAAAAATGGAGTACTGACAGAACCTGCACCAGAGGGGGAATCCCTGTGGGTTGGCGAATGGGGGACATCAGGTCTGGCTCCAGCTGGGCACACAGTTCCTGTATAGTGGCTCGGTCAAGTCTGTATGTCAGTATGACATGTCTTTCTTCCATTGTCGACAGGTCCACCAGCGGTCTGTACACGGGAACATTCCTCCATCTCCTCGCAAGTCCCAGCGGACGGTGCCTAGGAAGGGCAACATGGAGCACACAGTCAAGCAACCCACAAGTACGTAACCACAGCTTGCACAGAACACGAATCGCAATGCATTGAATGGCTTGTATGAGTGGCAATGCAAGGCCTAGGCCTGTGTGGCGCAGTACAAATTAAGCCATGTGGGCCCTTGAAATGGCGGCTGCCTGACCTGTGAAGTGTGACAATGGGATGTGAGGTCATTGCGCTGGTGTGGCACACCGTGGCGGTAGGCGGTCGAGGACCGCGGCGCAAAGCAGCATTGGTTAACATTGAACCCTATGGGTCTCAGGAGCCAATGACGATGTGCGAAGGCGGTCGCGGTACGCACCGCCGCGGTACGCACCGCCGCGGGCGTGACCGCCATCTTCTATCTGCTTAATCACTCGAGACCTGATCATCCACAGGAGAGGACCTATACTGCAAGTGCTGCTGTGACCTCGGTCTGGAAGATACAATGGCTGGTGCGACTGGGAAAGGGCCCCTGCCTTCACATCTGAGGAATTGGAGAAACTTGTGGATGGGGTCCTCCCCCAGTATGCGCTACTCTACGGTCCTCCAGACCAACAGGTAAGTACACTGGGACCATGCTTTGTGGGCAATGCCTGTGTTGAGTGGGGTGGATGAAAGATGGTGGGGAGGGGAGCGAATGAGGCATGCATCGCACAACAGATGAGAGCATGTGCCATATGGCAAGGTTGGGGAGGGGGGGCCACTCACATCGACCATGCAGAAAATTATGTTTTTTTTTTCCCACCCTGTCCATGTCACATAGGTCAGCGCCCATCAGAAGATCGACATTTGGCGTGCCATCGCCAAGGACGTTCGGACCCTGGGGGTCCACAACAGACGGGGCACCCACTGCCGCAAGAGGTGGGAGGACATCCGCCGCGGGAGCAGGAAGACCGCGGAGGCTCTGCTGGGGATGGCCTCCCAACGTAGGAGGGGTGGCTCCCGTCAATTGACCCCCCTGATGTCCCGGATACTGGCGGTGGCCTACCCCGATTTGGATGGGCGCGTGAGGACATCACAGCAGACACAAGGGGGTGAGTAGCAGCACATTCTGCTATGTTAGCGCACAGTGGAGGTGTCTGGGTGGGGGAGGAGGGCTGTGGGTATCTCTAGGCCAGGGCGACTTCTGTAGGCTGGTCCCCTCCGTAAGGCATGGCCCTGTGCCCCCGCCCCCCACCTCTGTACGGTGCTAAGTACAGCTATCCATGGCCCTGGGTCACCTATGTGTGCAGTTGTCGTCCAAAGGCTTGTAGGCCAAGTCACAATAATTGAGTAGTGTACACCGAGTGCGCGGCTTAGTGCAGGGGTCTTCTGTGTCTGTCCTCTCCGCCAACGGTGTCGCCAATGCATGCACTCAACATGTAATTTTTTCTCCCCCCCCCCTTTTTAGTGGTCTTCCTGTTCATGTGTGCATTAGCATCATCAGGCGGAGGAGAAGTGGCATCGGAGCACGAGGGAGCTGCATCTCACATGGCCCCGGAGGGCCATGCAACCGACTCAGAGTACACCAGTGAGACGGAGGCTGAGGGGAGCTCCACAACGGGGACCCGTGGAGACGTCAGCGACACAGACATGTCCTCGGAAAGGAGCTCCCTTGTGGTGGTGGCAACATCCGTGCCCACCGCTACAACAGGTACAGCCGCCACCCCGCGCACCAGCTCCGCCCTCCAAGCAGCCCCTCAGCGTTCGCCCCGTGCCCGCTCGGCCAGGAAGGCGGGCATCTCCTTCGCCCCAGGCACCTCAGGCCCTGCCCCAGTTACCCCTGCTGCCCTCAGTGAGGAGATCATTGACCTCCTCCAGACACTCATTGTTGGGCAATCTACCCTTTTGAATGCCATCCAGGGTGTAGAAAGGGAGGTGCACCGGAGCAATGCATACCTGGAGGGCATTCATTCGGGTCAGGCTGCCCATCAGCGATCGTTCAACGCTCTGGCCTCAGCACTGACGGCAGCCATTGTCCCTGTCTCCTGGCTCCCCCCTCCAATTTCCTCATCCCAGTCCCACTCCCCTGTTCCTCTGCCTATCCCAGCCACACCTACAGACCAGCCTGCACACACATCAACACCCAAGGGCAGCTCATCCAGACATAAGCACCACAGATCACACAAGCATTCACACATGCAACATCCACATGCAGATATGCCAACAGCCACTGCCTCCTCTGTGTCCCCCTCCTCGTCGTCACCCTCCTCCCTCCCTGTGACGTCTCCACTCACACCTGCATGCACACCACCATCAGCCAGTACGTCCATCACCAGCACACCCACCAGAACACTCAGCACACGTGCAGTCACCACCCCCACTGCCATTTACACGTCCCCTGTGTCCTCTCCCAGTGTGTCTGTCACCCCCTCTTCCAAACCACACAAACGCAGGCAGCCACCCACCCAACAGCCATCCACCTCACGACAGCCTCCGTCACAAGCACCTGCACCCAAAGACAGCACACTTGACTCTCCTACAACCACATCCTCTTCCTCCAGTCCCATACCCACTGCACCTACCCTTCCCACTGCTCCTAAAAAGTTTTTCCTCTCCAAACTGAACCTCTTTGCATCACCTGACCCACCCCCTCCATCTCGTAAGAGTCCAACCAGCACCTCAGCCACCACAAGCCCTGCACCTACAAGGACCATAGTCCAGGGCTACTGGAGTCCACCAGCTTCTAGGGCAGCAACATCGGCCAGCAGCAAGGGGACAGCCAGCCCACCCCCTGGGAAGAAAACTAAAAAAGGGAAGGGCCGGCGCGAGAGGCCAGAGACGGCAGCCCCCAAAGGCAATACCCTGGCACCGTCACCTGGCACATCCACAAAGGGAGGCAAGGGCCCCAGAGAATTGGCAAAGGAGGGCAAGGGCAGCAGGGCGGACATTTCCGGCAGCAGGCGAGCTGCCCAGGAGGGCCCCACCAGCCCCATTTCGGGTGTGAAGAAGGACACCCACGGGCCCAGGACTCCAGCACAGGAGGGCCCCGCAAGCGAAAGGTCGGATGGCGACTGAGCGGAAAATATTGGCCCGATCTGGTTCCCTGGGAACACATGTCAAGCACCGCTGAACAGGGCCCCGCCGTGGCAAGCACCGCCGAACTGGGCCCCGCCGTGACAAGCACCGTTGAACAGGGCCCCGCCGTGGCAAGCACCGCCGAACAGGGCCCCGCCGTGACAAGCACCGCTGAACAGGGCCCCGCCGTGACAAGCACCACCGAACAGGGCCCCACCGTGGCAAGCACCGCTGAACAGGGCCCCGCCGTGACAAGCACCGCTGAACAGGGCCCTTCCTGTCAAGCACCGCTCCGCTGGGCCCTTCCTCTCAAGCACCGCTCCGCTGGGCCCTTCCTGTCAAGCACCGCTGAACAGGGCGCTTCCTGTCAAGCACCGCTGAACAGGGCCACGCCGTGACAAGCACCGCCGAACTTTGCCCCGCCGTGACAAGCACAGCTGAACAGGGCCCCGCCGTGACAAGCACCGCCGAACTGGGCCCCGCCGTGACAAGCACCACTGAACAGGGCCCTTCCTGTCAAGCACCACTGAACAGGGCCCTTCCTGTCAAGCACCGCTCCGCTGGGCCCTTCATCTCAAGCACCGCTCCGCTGGGCCCTTCCTGTCAAGCACCGCTCCGCTGGGCCCTTCCTGTCAAGCACCGCTCCGCTGGGCCCTTCATCTCAAGCACCGCTCCGCTGGGCCCTTCCTGTCAAGCACCGCTCTGCTGGGCCCTTCATATCAAGCACCGCTCCGCTGGGCCCTTCCTGTCAAGCACCGCTCTGCTGGGCCCTTCCTGTCAAGCACCGCTCTGCTGGGCCCTTCCTGTCAAGCACCGCTCCGCTGGGCCCTTCATCTCAAGCACCGCTCCGCTGGGCCCTTCATCTCAAGCACCGCTCCGCTGGGCCCTTCCTGTCAAGCACCGCTCCGCTGGGCCCTTCATCTCAAGCACCGCTGGCCCATTGGCAGGGCCGGATCTGTGTCGGCCAGGGCTTCACGAAGCACTCTGGGTACCATGCCTCCTCCAGAACCAGTGGAGTCTGTAATCCACTTAATGGACTGTGGCTTTGCACTCCCCAGGATGGTACAGTGGGCATGGAGGCCCCTCGTGGATCTGGTGTCGTGGACTGAACTGGCTGAGGTGCCTCCCTTCCCTTCCCCCTGAGGTGCCTGTCGTTTTACTATCTGATGCCCCTGCAGTGTTCTCTCCAATGGAATCGGGTCTCGTGTGTGGGCTTTGCCCATGTATTTAGGCCCATTGGCCCACGAACAATGGATGATAGCCAATATGGGCCGGACTTTTGACCTATGTATATATTGTTCATGATGTAATATATTTTATTTATATTTTCATATTTCACTTAACTTCAATTATGCTATATTATACTTCATTTTTAATGATCATTTTATTTTGTCTTTGCATTCTTCCGGGGGGGTTGAGGGGCGTCACTCTGACTTGTTGCTCTGCATTGATGTGTGTGTTGTAGTGGGTGAGGGTGGGGGTGGGTGTGTGGCGTATGTGTGTCCCCGTAATTTTTTCCCTCCCCCCTCCCCTGTGTCGTAGGTGCAGTACTCACCGTTGTCTTCTGCGCCGGCGTTCGTGCTCCTGGTAGAGGAGCAGGTAGACAATAGCTGGTAGGATGTGTAGTTCGGGTTCCATGCTGTCCAGATTCCTCGTGGGGTGTATGGAGGTGAGCGTTTTCCCGTTCGAAGTCTGTTTCTGCCGTGTTTTTATCGGCGGGGCTCCCGCCCCGGAGAATGTGGCGGATTGGTGAGTTGTGATAGGGTGGGCGGTACATTGTCTGCCGCCTGTCTGTTGGCGGTGACCGCCGCGTTGCTTGTCTGTACTGCCGTGGCGGTCGGAGTGGTAAAGTGGCGGGCTGTGTTGGCGGTTCCCGCCAGGGTCGGAATTCCATTTTTTTGTCCGCCTGCCTGTTTGCGGGTTGGCTGCCGCTTTAACACCGACCGCCAGGGTTGGAATGACCCCCTATAAGTCTAATGCAAGGATTTGTCGCTTACCCTACCAACTTCCAATATACACCATGCTGTTTGCACTTGTATTTGCTGTGCTTCTGCCCAGACCAGGACTTCAGGTGGCATTCTTTGCCTACCCATTGTTCACTAGTTCATATATTAATAAATTAATCACTGTGGCAATGTAGATTCACGTATATTTATAATGCTGTACATGCTCAGTCCCCCCATGATTTTATAATAGTCATGATTGTATGTCAGCTAAGGGAGGGTGGGTAAGTTAGGGGGCTAAATGTTAGGATTGCATAGCAAAATTATACTGCTCATCCTTCTATGCTATTGTACCATTACTTTTTGTATATAATACTGTTGAAAATGTGTCTGTCTTCTGTACCAGATGTGCTTTGATACAGTTTGAACAAGCCATTATAGTTGTGGGGGAGTGACCCCTGATCCTGCTTTTAGAACCTGGGCTCGCCCCTCACGCTGCGCAGCCCCTCCAGACTGTGCCCGTGCCTTCCACCCCACCCTCGGGCTGCCCCCCGTCCTCGCTGCTGCTCACCGTAAGGTCTGTAACTGTGTCTCCTGTACTTGCATTGTATTTCGTTTTAAAATTGTGCCTTTTTTGTGCCCTGTACTGTTTTAGTGCTTCTTAGCACTTTTTGTGCCTGCCCTGTTGTGCGCTCCCCTCCCGCCTGTTTCACGGCTCCCCCAAACTGTTCTTCCCTGCCGCTGTGTCCCTGCGGCCCTGCCCCCCTCGCGACCCCATTCGCTCTGTTTGTGACTGTCCTGTTGTACGCTCCCCTCCCTCCCGTTTTGCGACTCCCCGAGCTGTTCTTCCCTGCTGCTGCGTCCCTGTTGCCTCAGCTCCCTTGCGCTCCCATTCGCTCCCGCCTCCCAGCTGCTCCTCCCTCCCACCTCCCCTTCTTAATGGCGCCTGCTGCGTGGTGCAGTGAGTGACCCCTGACCTTGCCCTTAGGTCCTGGGCTCGCCCCTCACGCCGCGCAGCCCCTCCAGACTCTGCCTGTGCCTTCCACCCCGCCCTCGGGCTACCTCCCGCCCTTGCTGCTGCTCACCAAAAGGTCTGTAACTGTGTCTCCTGTACTTGCATTGTATTTCGTTTTTAAATTATGCCTTTTTTGTGGCCTGTACTGTTTTAGTGCTTCCTAGCACTTTTTGTGCCTGCCCTGTTGTGCGCTCCCCTCCTGCCTGTTTCACGGCTCCCCCAAACTGTTCTTCCCTGCCGCTGTGTCCCTGCGGCCCTGCCCCCCTCGCGACCCCATTCGCTCTCGCCGTCCGCCTCCCAGCTGCTCCTCCCTCCCACCTCCCCTTCTTAATGGCAGCCGCTGTGTGGCCGTGCCGCTGGCGCACTGGAGGTGCACCAGAGGCAAGCCCGTCCGCGCCTGGACCACGCCCAGCGCTGGTCCCCCTGGCCCTCGTTGTCCCGACCCACGAGGCAGCATTACTCCTCCACCATACTCCACGCCCTCAACCTAGGACAACACCCCACCCGCACTCAGGCCAACCCCAAGCACACACACGGACCGTTCACATGTCACGCATGCCGCTTCTCCTGCACTCCCACAAACACCAACAACCGTAACACGCACCACAACTACACCAACATGCACCACAACCACAACAGCCCCCGCAACCACCTTAACTGCATGCTCCTAAACACCCGCTCCGTCCACAGACAAGCCATCGAGCTCTGGGACTTGATCACTACACACTCCCCTGACATCACCTTCCTCATGGAAACTTGGATGAACCCCTCATCAGAACCCGACATAGCCATGGCCGTCCCAGAAGGCTACAAAATCTCTCGCAAAGACCACACAAACAAACCAGGAGGAGGCATCGCCATCATACACAAAAGCACCATCAAGATCACCACCAACACCCTCGACACCCTAGACAGTGCAGAACACCTACACTTCTTAATTCACATAAACGCCAACACCACCCTCAGAGGAACCCTCATTTACAGACCACCAGGCCCCCACCCCCCTTTCTGTGACGCCATTACTGATACCATCAGCTTCCATGCCCTCACCTTCACAGACTATATTCTCCTTGGTGACCTCAACTTTCACCTGGAAAACACCCACAACCACAACTCCACAACCCTGCTAGACAACCTCACAAACCTAGGACTCAAACAACTGGTCACCTCACCCACTCACTCACTCAGCAGGACACATGCTTGACGCAATCTTCACCTCCAGCAACCACATCACATTCACACACACCACCGAACTCCACTGGACCGACCACCACTGTGTCCACTTCTCCTTCACGAAACCCCCCACACACTGACGACAACACACCACACCCTACCGAATGTGCGACAAGATCCCCATAGAACACCTGAACACCAAGCTCACACAAACTCCAGCCCCTTCACCAACGACCCCAACATCACTGCTCAGAACCTCACGCACTGGCTAACAACCTGCACAGACTCCCTCGCCCCACTGAAAAGTAACAACAACACCCGCAACATCAAGACCGCCCCCTAGTTCACCACTGAACTCCAAGCCTCCAAGCGTGAATGCCGCAAAACTGAGAAAGTATGGCGCCAAGAGCCCTCCATGAACAACTTCTCCACCCTCAAAACTACTACACGCAAACACCACCAACTCATCCGGACCACCAAAAGGGCCTATTACAAAGAATGCATAGATAGTAACTCACATAACAGCAATGAACTCTTTACCATCATCAAAGAGCTCACCAAACCCAAATCCTGCACCATCGACCCCCCTCAATCAATCAATCAATCAATCAATCACTGCATTTGTAAAGCGCGCTACATACCCGCGAGGGTCTCAAAGCGCTGGGGAGGGGGGGTGCTACTGGTCGAAGAGCCAGGTCTTGAGGAGTCTTCTGAAGGCCAGCAGGTCCTGGGTCTGTCGTAGGAAGGTGGGGAGAGTGTTCCAGGTTTTGGCGGCGAGGTAGGAGAAGGATCTCCCACCGGCGGTGGTTTTTCGGATGCGGGGGAATGTGGCATGGGCGAGGTTGGCAGAGCGGAGGCTTCGGGTGGGGGTGTGGAAGCTGAGTCGGTTGTTGAGGTAGGGGGGTCCGGTGTTGTGCAGTGCTTTGTGTGCGTGGATCAGGAGCTTGAATGTGATCCTTTTGTTGATGGGGAGCCAGTGCAGGCCTCTCAGGTGGAGTGTGATGTGGCTGCAGCGGGGGACATCGAGGATGAGTCGGGCCGAGACGTTCTGGATGCGTTGGAGTCGTCTCAGGAGCTTGTTTGCAGCTCCTGAGTAGAGGGCGTTTCCGTAGTCGAGTCTGTTGGTGATGAGGGCCTGGGTAACAGTTTTTCTCGTGTCGAGGGGATCCATTTGAAGATCCTGCGGAGCATACGGAGGGTGTTGAAGCAGGACACGGAGACGGCGTTGACTTGCATGGTCATGGAGAGAGTGGAGTCGAGGATGACCCCCAGGTTGCGTGCGTGGTCTGTGGGTTCTGGGGCTGTGCCTAGTGACGTGGGCCACCAAGAGTCGTCCCAGGCTGATGGGGTGGGTCCGAGAATGAGGACCTCCGTCTTGTCTGAGTTCAGCTTCAGTCTGCTGTCCTTCATCCAGTCGGCTACGGCCTTCATTCCTCGGTGGAGGTTAGCTTTGGCGGTGTGGGGATCTTCGGTGAGGGATATGATCAGCTGGGTGTCGTCGGCGTAGGAGATGATGTTGAGGTTGTGTTGTCGTGCGATGTGGGCGAGGGGGGCCATGTAGATATTGAACAGTGTGGGGCTGAGGGAGGATCCCTGTGGGACGCCGCAGATGATCTCGGTGGTTTTGGAGCGGAAGGGTGGGAGGCAGACGCTCTGGGTTCTGCCGGAGAGGAAGGATGTGGTCCAGGCCAGGGCCTTCTCTTGGATACCGGCGTCATGGAGGCGTGCTGATAGGGTGCGGTGGCAGACTGTGTCAAAGGCTGCTGATAGGTCCAGGAGGATGAGGGCGGCTGTTTCTCCTTTGTCTATCAGGGTCCGGATGTCGTCAGTGGCGGCGATGAGGGCGGTCTCGGTGCTGTGGTTACTGCGAAAACCAGATTGGGACGGGTCCAGGATGTTGTTGGCTTCGAGGTAGCAGGTCAGCTGTTTGTTGACAATCTTCTCGATCACTTTTGCCGGGAAAGGGAGCAGGGAGATGGGACGGAAGTTCTTGAGGTCCTTGGGGTCCGCCTTGGGCTTCTTCAGAAGGGCGTTGATCTCGGCGTGCTTCCAGCTTTCTGGGAAGGTTGCTGTCTCGAAGGAACAGTTGATTGTTTTCCGGAGGTGGAGCGCGATGGCTGCGCTGGCTTTGTTGAAGACGTGGTGAGGGCAGGGGTCCGATGGGGATCCGGAGTGGATGGAGTTCATGGTTTTGATGGTGTCTTCGTCGCTGACGCTAGACCAGGCGGTCAGGCGACTGGTGCGAGTGGTAGTCGCAGGGGTGGTGGACTCGGTGGTGGGTGCGGGGGGGTCGGGGTTGAAGCTGTCGTGGATGTCGGTGATCTTGCGGTGGAAGAAGGTGGCCAGGTAGTCGAACAGGTCTTGAGATGGCGGGATGTCGTTGGTGATGGAGCTGGGGTTGGAGAGTTCTTTCACGATGCTGAAGAGCTCTTTGGTGTTGTGTGCGTTGTTGTCTAGGCGGTCCTTGAAGGCGGTCTTCTTGGCGGTCCTGATGAGTTGGTGATGTCTGCGGGTGGCGCTCTTGAGGGCTGTGTGGTTGTCTGGTGTTCGGTCGTGGAGCCATTTCTTCTCCAGCTTCCGACAGGTGTGCTTGGAGATCCGGAGGTCCTTGGTGAACCAGGCGGCTTTCTTGTTGGTGTGGTTGGTTGTAAAGGTCTTGAGAGGGGAGAGGGTGTTGGCGCAGTCGTTGATCCACTGTGTGAGGTTGGTCGCGGCAGTGTCTGGGTCGGTGGGGTCGGTGGGTGGTCTCAGGGCGAGGGCGGTAGTCAGTTGGTCCTCAGTGACCTTGCCTCAGCAGCGGCGTGATAGCTGTTGGGTGCGGTGGTGTGTGGAGGGTTTTCTGAAGGTGAAGTGGACGCATCTGTGGTCGGTCCAGTGTGGTTCGGTGGTGTGGTTGAAGGAGACGTGGGGGCTTGCGGAGAAGATGGTGTCGAGCGTGTGTCCAGCGGCGTGAGTGGGTTTCGGTACGAGCTGTTTGAGTCCGAGGTTGGCGAGGTTGTCGATCAGGGCGGTGGAGTTGGCGTTGTTGTTGTTCTCGAGGTGGAAGTTCAGGTCCCCGAGGAGGATGTAGTCCGTGGAAGTGAGGGCGTGGGTGCTGATGAGGTCGGCAATGGTGTCACTGAACTGTGGGCGGGTCCGGGAGGTCTGTAGATGAGAGTTCCTCTGAGGGTGGTGTTGGGGTCGGTGTGGAAGTGCATGTGCTCGGCGGTGGTGAGGGTGTCATCGGTGTTCGTTGAGATTTTGATGAAGTCTTTGTGGATGATGGCGATTCCTCCTCCCACTCCGTTGGTGCAGTCTCTGCGGGAGATCTTGTAGCCCTGTGGGATGGCTATGGCGATGTCTGGTGCTGAGGTGGCGTTCAGCCAGGTCTCCGTCAGGAAGGCGAAGTCGGGGGCAGTGGAGTCTAGGAGGTCCCAAAGTTCGATGGCGTGCTTGCGAGCGGAGCGGGTGTTGAGGAGGATGCAGCGGAGGTGGTTGGGTTCTCTGGCAGGTGGTGTGGAGGGCTGGATGCTGGTGAATCTGCAGTTCCGGCAGATGAAAGGCCCCTGGGTGTATTTCGGGGTGGCCCGGTAGCAGGGGTGGTCTCGTCTGGTGTTGAGTGCGTGGAGGGTGCTTGCGTCGTAGTGCAGTCTGGCGTTGAGGGGGGTGCGGGTTCCAGGGGTTCTGGTGCTGGGTGCGGTCCAGGTGCGGAGGTGCGCAGATGGGCTTGCCTTAGGCGCGCCAGCGGCGCGCCCGCTGCGTGCCCGCTGCGTGCCCGCTTCGCGGCCTCCATATGAGGGCAGAGGGAGGGAGGAGCAGCTGGGAGGTGGGAGCGGGCGGCCAATGGGAGTGAAGGGGGCGGGGCAGCAGGGGCTCAGCAGCAAGGGAAAAACCCGGGGAAAAACCCAGGGGAAAACCCAGGGAAAAAACTGCGGGAAAAGACGGCGGGAGAGGGACAACAGGGCACAGGGGTACAGAAAGCAAAACACAGGGGCACAGAATGAAAAAAACGAAGTGGCACAGAAGCCAAGCGCAGGGGTACAGAAAAAAGGGAGCGAGTAGTCAGGCGGCAAAAGCGGCAACGGAGGTTCAACCCACAGGGGACTGCGTAGCAGATGGGGGGAGCGACCTGCCTGGTGACAGGGTCAAAGGTCGCTCTCTACCACCGCTTCGCGGCCTCCATATGAGGGCAGAGGGAGGGAGGAGCAGCTGGGAGGTGGGAGCGGGGCGGCCAATGGGAGTGAAGGGGGCGGGGCAGCAGGGGCTCAGCAGCAAGGGAAAAACCCAGGGGAAAACCCGGGGAAAAAACGGCGGGAAAAGACGGCGGGAGAGGGACAACAGGGCACAGGGGTACAGAAAGCAAAACACAGGGGCACAGAATGAAAAAAACGAAGCGGCATAGAAGCCAAGTGCAGGGGTACAGAAAAAACGGAGCGAGTAGTCAGGCGGCAAAAGCGGCAAACGAGGTTCAACCCACAGGGGGCTGCGTGGCAGATGGGGGGAGCGACCTGCCTGGTGACAGGATCAAAGGTCGCTCTCTACCACCACTTTGCGGCCTCCATATGAGGGCAGAGGGAGGGAGGAGCAGCTGGGAGGTGGGAGCGGGCGGCCAATGGGAGTGAAGGGGGCGGGGCAGCAGGGGCTCAGCAGCAAGGGAAAAACCCGGGGAAAAACCCAGGGGAAAACCCGGGGGAAAAACGGCGGGAAAAGACGGCAGGAGAGGGACAACAGAGCACAGGGGTACAGAAAGCAAAACACAGGAGCACAGAATGAAAAAAACGAAGTGGCACAGAAGCCAAGCGCAGGGGTACAGAAAAAAGGGAGTGAGTAGTCAGGCGGCAAAAGCGGCAGCGGAGGTACAACCCACAGGGGGCTGCGTGGCAGATGGGGGGAGCGACCTGCCTGGTGACAGGGTCAAAGGTCGCTCTCTACCACTGCTTTGCGGCCTCCATATGAGGGCAGAGGGAGGGAGGAGCAGCTGGGAGGTGGGAGCGGGGTGGCCAATGGGATTGAAGGGGGCGGGACAGCAGGGGCTCAGCAGCAAGGGAAAAACCTGGGGAAAAACCCAGGGGAAAACCCGGGGAAAAAACGGCGGGAAAAGACGGCGGGAGAGGGACAACAGAGCACAGGGGTACAGAAAGCAAAACACAGGGGCACAGAATGAAAAAAACGAAGTGGCACAGAAGCCAAGCGCAGGGGTACAGAAAAAAGGGAGCGAGTAGTCAGGCGGCAAAAGCGGCATCGGAGGTTCAACCCACAGGGGGCTGCGTGGCAGATGGGGGGAGCGACCTGCCTGGTGACAGGGTCACACACAAAACCTTTGCAACTCCCTCTCCAACAACTTCCACCTCAAAATCATAGACATAAACAACAGCTTCACACCATCCGCACCCACCACCACCGACACCACCGACATGACCAACAACACAACACACCCCCACCCCAACCAACTCCAAAGCTGGACACCCACCAACGACGAAGATACAGAAAAAAACATGAACTCCATCCACTCAGGCTCCCCCACAGACCCCTGCCCCCACCACATCTTCAACAAGGCTGACCCAATCATCGCTCCCCAGCTCCAGGCCGTAATCAACAGCTCCTTCGACCTTCCCAGACACCTGGAAGCACGCCGAAGTCACCACACTCCTCAAAAAACCCAAAGCAGACCCGGAAGACCTCACCAACTATCGCCCCATCTCTCTTCTCCCCTTCCCCGCCAAGGTCGCTGAGAAGATAGTGAACGCCCAACTGTCTCACTTCCTAGAGGAAAACAACACACTCGACGCCACCCAGTCTGGATTTCACAAGAACCACAGCACTGAGACCGCCCTCATCGCCTGCACTGACGACATCAGAACCAGAGTGGACAAGGGAGAGACCGTCGCACACCTCCTCCTGGACCTCTCCGCAGCCTTCAACACTGTTTGCCACCAAATCCTCTGCGCACACCTTTTCGATGCAGTAATCCGGCACAAGGCCCTTGACTGGCTCACCTCCTTCCTCGCCGAAAGAACCCAGAAAATCTGCCTCCCTCCCTTCCAGTCCCCAGCAACCAAGATCATCTGCGGGGTCCCCCAAGGGTCCTCCCTCAGCCCTACCCTCTTCAACATTTACATGGCCCCGCTCGCCAACATCCTCCGCCCCCACGGAATCACCATCATCTCATACGCAGACGACACCCAGCTCATCGTCTCCCCCACCAGGAACCCCTCCACCGCCAAGACAAACCTCCACGCCGGACTCCTCGACACCGTCAAATGGATGACAGCAAGCCACCTCAAACTCAACTCCAAAAAAACAGAAATCATCATCTTTGGCCCCAACAAGACAGTATGGGACGACTCATGGTTTCCCACCGCACTCGGACCACCCCCAACACCCTCCACCCACGCACGCAACCTCAGCATCATCCTAGACTCATCTCTCTCCATGGCCGAGCAAATCAACACCATATCATCCTCCTGTTTCAACACCCTTTGCATGCTATGGAAGATCTTCAAATGGATTCGCATAGAAACCAGAAAAACCGTCACCCATGCACTCATCAGCAGCAGATTAGACTACGGAAACGCCCTCTACGCTGGTACCACAGCCAAGTTTCAGCAGAAACTCCAGCGTATCCAGAACGCAACTGCACGTCTCAACCTCCCACGCCACAAACACATCTACGCTCACCTCAGATCCCTTCACTGGCTGCCCATCAGCAAGAGGATTGTCTTTAAAGTCCTCATCCACGCTCACAAATCCCTCCACAACACTGGACCAGCCTGCCTCAACGAACGAGTGAACTTCCACGCACCCACATGACTCCTCCACTCTGCTGATCTCACCCTCGCCACAGTCCCCTGCATCCAACGCAGATCCTTCTCCTACCTCGCCTCCAAGACCTGGAACTCCCTCCCCACCAACCTACGCAAGACCCAGGACCTCCTGACTTTCAGAAAGCACCTAAAGACATGTTTTTTCAGCAGTAATACGGCAGCCCCCCACTCTCCCCCCCCCACAGCGCCTTGAGACCATAACGGGTGAGTAGCTGTGATGCTATTAATTGTGTTTGACCAATCACTTTGTGTTTCACCACTGCGCATATTAGTTGCTCAATGTTCACCAGTAGCACATTATGGGGGTCATTCTGACCCTGGCGGTCTTCGACCGCCAGGGCAAGAATGACAGAAGCACCGCCAACAGGCTGGCGGTGCTTCAAACCCAATAACGACCGCAGCGGTAAAGCTGCGGTCGCACCACCGGGGATGGCGGTGTCCCGCCGATTTTCCCCCGGCGGTGATAATCCGCCAGGGCAGTGCTGCAAGCAGCACTGCCCTGGGGATTATGACCCTCTTATCGCCAGCCCGTTTCTGGCGGTGTACACCGCCAGGAAGAGGCTGGCCGTAACGGGTGTCCAGGGGCCCCCTAACAGGGCCCCGGCCTGCTTTTCACTGTCTGCATGGCAGACAGTGAAAAGCGCGACGGGTGCAACTGCACCCGTCGCACAGCCGCAACACCGCCGGCTCCATTAGGAGCCGGCTCCTGTGTTGCGGCCTCATTCCCGCCGGCCCAGCGGGAATGTCGGAATGTGGGCCGCGGTAAAGTGCCCGCCTGGCGGCCACTTGGCGGTTCCCGTCTGGCGGGCGGCGGTAGTCGCCCGCCAAGGTCGGAATGAGGGCCTATATGTTTTGTTCAGTTTAGCCGCCTATTGGCTTTGACATTGCATTAGCCATTACATTCTGTATACTGCCTATTGGCTTTGACATGCTGTATTCAGTTTAGCCGCCTATTGGCTTTGACATGATATTAGACATTACATTCTGTATTCAGCTTAGCTGCCTATTGGCTTTGACATGATATTAGACATTACATTTTGTATTCAGCTCAGCTGCCTATTGGCTTTGACATGATATTAGACATTACATTTGATATTTAGGTTAGCTGCCTATTGGCTTTGACATGACATTAGACATTACATTTGATATTTAGGTTAGCTGCCTATTGGCTTTAACGTGGAGTTAGATATTGCAGTTGAAACATCGCAGATGTCTGTATTCTTCCAAGCTGTGTTTTTTCACAAGATGGACCAAGCTGTTTTCTTCACACCAGACTAGACCTGATAAGAGAGAGTACATTTGGTGTTTTCCTTTCTGCTCAGCCTTGGGACTAGGAGAAGTCTAGGAGATCTGGCCAGTCTCCAAAGGCTTGTGTAGTTTTCCCGAGTCTGAGAGGAGGGGGCACGCTTTTGTAAGGATGACTCTGGGCTACAGTGAGTTAGATTCTAATCTGCTTGACTTCAGGCTGGAGCTAGACGTCAGTTGCCAGTCTCCCGTGTGGGTAGATAATCTCTTTCTCGCAGTTGACCGGAGTCATCAACTTGCAGACCCCAGAAAGATGAAGCTGAAGATAGGTCCTACTTGCTCATACGGTGATGAATTTTGACTTTTATGCTTTGCTTTGAATATATTATATATTTGCTGTGTACATTGCAACTGAGAAGTACTGTGATATATTTTGTTTTCTTGCTGCGACTACTTTGTGCTTGAAATCTACTAATTCGTCTCTCAAGAACTTGTGGGTGGGGAAGAATTAACAACAATAAAGGTCTTCTTTGAACTCAGAAGTGCATTCCAGAGAGGTTCTGTAAGCTCTGATAAGTAGGAAGGCAGAACAGTAGCGCGCTTAATAAATTTTTTGATTGATTGATTAAAATGTAAAATGCAATAAAGTTGTGTTAAAAAAAGGGGCCAAGGATTGCAAGGAAAATATTGAGTAGAAGGAGGGAAAAGGGGGGGCTCTCCTTGCCAGGTCTTTCAATTGAAGAATGCCAGGATACTTTCTAATCCTCCAGATGGTTCAGAGATTGGGTATCTGTTTAAGGCCATGTTAGGAGGAGTTAATGGGGCGGAACCGCACATCCTATTTAAATTTGGGGACCTGAAGTTTAAAAAAAAAGGTGAAGTGCTGCAAGTCGTGGCGAAGGTATAGGCTAGTATTAGACGTGCAATGAAAGCAGAATATTACAGCTATTTAGCTCCTATATGGGATCTCCGGGCACCCAAGAGTGTCTGAAAGATAAATTGACTCGATCTATAAAACCAGCACACATAGAATCCTGGGGTGATCTCTCCCGTGAGGGCAGGGTGCATTCTTGTGGGGAGTTAAATAAGGTCGGGGGGGAACTTCTCAACGTTCAGGTATTTACAGCTGAAAAGTTGGTAGTGGGAAATTTTAGAGAGTTTGGATGGGGTTTTCAAGCTGGCCAAAGAACTCTGGAGAAGATGCTTGCCAAGAGGGCAACTGCAAGATATCTGGCAAGTATCAATGTGCACTTTATTTACTGTTGTGAAACCTGTTTCTTATGAAGAAATAAACTTTTTTCTATTTATAGAGCTTTCCTAATGCTGTATAAGATATCAAAGATATGGAAAAGGAGCATTGCCAAATATGCAAAATGTGCCAAATGTGTGTTAGAAATCGCAACAGACATCCACATGTTCATGGAGTGCCCAGAAATACAGATATTTGGGGAAGAAGTGGGTAAGACCATTTCAATCATTGTGGGGGTGGATATTAATGTAAGCCTTTCTCTGATTATTTTTGGGATAGCATCGGGGACGAAAGTGATAATTGACAATATAAGAAAGCTGCTTTTCTACCTTATGGTTCTGGTGAGAAGGAAAATCTGTCAAGAATTAGAGGGTGATAAGCCTCCCTGTTACTCAGAATGGCTTGATGCACTTCTTTATATTTCAAGGTTGGACATTACTGGGGGAGCCGCCAAAGGGGAAAAGTTCTGGCAGCCATTGATGAGGTGGTTCAGGGGGACAGGAGGATTAATATAGGGAGCAATGTAATGAGCAAACATCACGTCCGATGATTACACCTTTTCAGCTTTCTTCGCTCCGTATATAACGTGGCTCCCAAAGTCGGGCAGGGTGAGAGAGATTCAGCTTCCCTGGTCAAAGGGTCTTCCTCTACGAAAGTAAAAGGCACAAAATTCAGTTAAGAGAAGATCTGGAGTCTGAGGTGAATGAGGACAAAAAATATATATATATAATTTAATATCCGTGCACTTACCTTCTTTCTCATCTTAGGAGCCACATGGCAGAGTCAGCATATCCCATTCATAGGCTGGAAAAATACTTCCATCTGTTTTACATTTAATTTCTTAAAAAGATGTTTATGTTGTGAGTGAGCAACTAGCACCTAACATTTAGCCTATTTAACTCAAGCACAGAAGGAAATATGGAGGGAATTACCATCTGCCTACCATTCTTTTTGAGAAGCCTTTAAAGAAAAATATAGAAGAGTGATCTCAGTAAAGAAAATTAAATTGCACAATTGACTTGGTGCCAGGAGCAAATATTTGACATAATTTATGCCCTAACCATAAAAATGTATTAGAGAAATTTAGCAAAGGGCTTTCTAATATATTGAGGGGCATATTTATGAGCCCCTATCGCCTCTGGGGCGTCACTTTACATCACGCACCAGTGGCACTAGCCTCTGCTCCATATTTACAAAGAGGTGTAATGCCACTTTTTGTGGCGTTACGCCTCCTTGTAAATGTGGGCCTCTCCAATGCAGTTATCTGCATCAGAGGGGTGTGCAATGGGTGTTGCTGTGGATGTGCCGCAGCAACACCCATTGCATTTTGACGCTGCATCAGATTTACAAGATTTTTTAAACCTGATGCAGCACCAAAATCTAACGCCACCCCCAGGAGTGGCGTTACCGAGTGTAACAAGGAGGAATACTTATATTCCTTTCTATGCATACTGCATTCTGCAACATGCATAGAAAGAGCAAAATGCCAGAAATTATTGTTTATCTACTGGAAGGTGTCCCTTCCTGCACATAAACAATCATTTGAAAATGGTGCTTTGGCACTTCTGTGGCTGATGCTTTGGCACTTCTGTGGGTGCCACAGAAGTGCCAAAGCACCATTAGTGATTGTTTCTGTGCAGGAAGGGACACCCTCCCACACATAAACAATCACACCATTCAACGTAGACATCCTTGCATAATAGTGCAAGGGTGCCTGCGTTGGCAGCTGAATTTAGCACCAGGGCAGGGGACAACAAAAGGGTGCGCTGTATTCACTTAAATATGGCACATCCCTGAGTTGTGAAAATGACGGACTGCGGCGCTGCCAATTTTGGTGCAACATCGTGCTCCGTCATTCTCCCATAAATATGGGCCTCAGCTTCTTGAGCATGAGTGCCCCTCTTCTTGGTTCTGAAGGCTAATGATGAATAAAGTCCATGTTTTGAATATAAAGAGTTACATGTAACAACTGTGAAAATTAGCTCTCCATTACTATTAATATCTGTTCTGTTGGATCAACTGAGTGATGGCACAAGTTTTACCAAGCTTTATCTATATAGGGGATTTAATCCTATCAGAATAAGAGCAGGAGATGAATGGAACATGCCCTTTGGACTTTAAAATGCTCTGTCTGCCTTCCAGCATCTCTTTAATTACATCTTTGGATACCTTCTGGGTTTATATGTCATTGTATACTTCGATGACATATTCATTTTTTCCATGTCTTTAATGGAGCACGTGGATTGCGTAACAGAAACTTTGAGATGCCTCGGTAAGCACAGTCTATATGCCACACTGGAGAAGTGCATTCTTGTACTCTCCTCAGTATCTTTTCAGGGATTCAGCATCACGTCCAATGATTGACTTTAATAAGATCAAAGGAGTATTACAATGGCCTATCACTACATTCATCCAGGAAATACAACTATCTCTTTGTTTTTTGTTTCTTTAATTTGTATCCAATATTCATCCAATTTTTCATCATTATCATCTCTCCTGTTGTTCCAGTTGACCAAGTAAGGGAACAGTTTTATTTTGGGGTCCAGAGCAAGCTCCAGCAATCATCACTTTGAAAAAAGTACTTACATCTGCTCCTATTTTGAGATATCATAACATTGACCTTTCTTTTATACTGTAGTAGACAGATGCCCCCTCTACAGCGACTGGTGCCGTTTATTCACAGAGAGGTCCAGATTATCAAGCTTTTCCTGCTGTAGCATTCTATTTACATAATTGATCAAATACAGAAAAGCATTACTCTATCTATGACAGAGGTTACTGCCCATGAGAAACTCATTTCTAGGAGACATTATCTTGAGGGAGCTAAATGTCAGACATTGTATCGACCATGGAAATCTGTCTTGTTAATATCCATGACATTTTTCATTCATATGCATGCCCTTTGGAGGCATTTTTTTGTTTGATTTTGTAATAATATCCAGACCTGGAAACAGGCAAGCAAAGGTGGATGCCATCTCATGTTTGGCAGAATCAGCAAATCATACTTCTGCAGTTCTGTATGTTTTATTTGCCCAAAAGTCTAACATTCCTTTTACTGAGGTCTTACAAGAAGCTCTGCAACATGTATGTTAGAAATGGGGTTACTAGTTGGCAGAGGTATACACCCTTGTCCAAGTAGGGACCACAATCCTAGTCAGGGTAAGTCACAACGCAATCCAAATTATCTGTGCCCACCCTTTATTAGCTTAGCACTGAGCAGTCAGGCTTAACTTAGAATGTAATGCATAAAGTATTTGTGCAATAAATCACAGAGGAACATAGTGAAAACACGACAGAAAGACACCACACAGGTTTAGAAAAATAGAAAATATTTATGTGAATACAATAAGGTAAAAACTACAAAGATCCAATGAGCCAAAGTTGAAATAGCACTTTTAAATGGTTTAAAAGAGTCTCAATCCTTAGAAATAAACAGTTGTTACTTTGTTACACACAGTACGTAGGATGTGTAAAAACTAATGACACTGAGAGACCACAGAGAAGGAGATGCGTGGAAAAATAAGGTGTTGCATCGGCTGTTCCGACGCGGCACAGACATTGCGTTGTTTTTTCCCATGCGCAAGGGTTTGTGTAACTTTTTGGTGTGCGGTCTTGGTTCCTCCCTGCAATGCGGGGATATGTTGACACCCTGGGAAGATGCATTGAAAATCCTTGACAGGCTGGAAGAACGAGCAGGCGCTTCTTTGATCCGGTAGACAATGTGTTAAATTTTCCATCGCAAGGCGGGCTCTGTGTCGAATTTCCAGTCGGGAAGTCGGTGCTGCGTCATTCTAGTCAGCTGTGCAGTGATTTCTCAGCCGCAATGCAGGCTTTGAGTCGGTTACTGCAGGCTTTGCATCAATTTTCGATGCACAAAGAGTTGCTTGAAGAGGAGAAGTCTTTGTTGGCCCTGAGACTTCAAAACCAGGAGGAAAGCTGAATCTAAGCCCTTGGAGAGCACTTCAGGAGGAAGAAAGAGTCCTTTCAGCAGAGTCAGAGGCCAGCAGGGCAGCAGGGCAACAAGCAGGGCAGCTGTCCTTCTCATCAAAGCAGTCCAGATGAGACCTTTGGGCAGCCAGGCAGCACCTCTAACAGGGTGAAGGTGTAGGTCCAGAAGTGTCTGAGTTGGTGGGGTCAGAGACCCAGTTTATATACCCAAAAATAACATTGACATTGGGGAGACTTCAAAGAGTGGTTTTGAAGTGCACAAGTTCCCCTTTCAGCCCAGTCCTGTCTGCGAGGGTCCCTGTGGGAGATTATCAGTCCTTTGTGTGAGGGCAGGCCACCGGCCTTTGAAATGTGTCAGGCCCTCCACCTTTCCAGCCCAGGAAGATCCATTCAGTATGCAGATAAATGTTGTCAGGATGAAATGCACAAGCGAGCTGTCAACCAGCACAGACCAGACATTGATCGCAGACAGACTGTAAGGCACAGGTGTTAAGTGCAGAGAAATGCTCACTGTCTAAAAGTGTCATTTCTATCATAGTAATATAAAATCCAACCTCACCAATAAGCTGGAGTTTCTATTACCATTCTGGCCATACTAAATATGACCAGATCAGAACCTACCACTCAAAAAGTATATGAGGACAGTCCTAATGCTAGTCTAAGAAAGGAGCAGGCCTCACTTTAGTGGAAAACAAATTTAGGAGTTTTTCACTACCAGAACACATAAAGCACATATGTACATGTCCTGCCTTTTACCTACATAGCACCCTGCCCTATGGGTTACCTAGGTACCACCTTCGGAGTGACTTATATGTAGAAAAAGGGGAGTTTAAAGCTTGCAAGTACTTTTAAATGCCAAGTCGAAGTGGTAGTGAAACTGCACACACAGGCCTTGTAATGGCAGGCATGAGACATGGTTAAGGGGCTACTTATGTGCGTGGCACAATCAGTGCTGCAGGCCCACTAGTAGCATTTAATTTACAGGCCCTGGACTCATGTAGTGCCCTTTACCAGGGACTTATAAGTAAATCAAATATGCCAATTGGGGATGAACCAATGTTACCATGTTTAAGGGAGAGAGCATATGGACTTTAGCACTGGATAGCAGTGGTAAAGTGCGCAGAGTCCAAAAACCACCAAAAACTGTGTCAAAAAAGTAGAGGGAGGCAGGCAAAAAGTTGGGGGATTACCACCCTAAGGCTGTCAGGGCTAACAATGTGAAGTACTGAACTGGTTAGCTCAAAAATCAAAGATTTGCCAACATTCTGATGGATTTCAGCAGTGATAAGAAATTATTTGTCTCCACAAGGCATTAAGGAGAAGAATGTTCCTATGATGTCCCAACACACCTATAGCTGGACATCTGGAGGCAGGCCTACAGTGGATTTGATTACTCTACAAACTTGATTGCCACAGTTGCAGCTTGATGTAAAAAATTATATAAAATCGTGAGTTACTTGTTGTCAAGTCACATCATGCCATTATACTCATGAGATTATTAAGGGCACATCCTTGGTTTAGAATATTCATGGATGGGTCTATCCTTATCTGATTCCTGTACAGTTATTCTCATGGTAGTTGACTATTTCACCAAAATGGCTAATTTTCTACATTTGTCCATGTTGCCGTTGGTGCCTAAATTAGCCACCATCTTTTTGAACAAAGGTGTTCAAATAAATGATTGATATTATGGTATTTGTCTGACAAGTTGTCTTCCATTTCTAGACGAATCTCCTGCAATTTTTTAGGAATGAAGGATATAAGTCAACAAGCAATCATCCAGTGTCTAATGGGAAAACAGACAATGCCAAGCAGGCTATTGAACAATTTTAATGATGTTGTCAGCATGTGAGCAGATTCAAGATGGTTTGGGACAAGCTTCCAAGGCTAATCCACCTATCTCCTCTCTATATGAACTGACTCACTACTACAATCTTCGAAGGGGTAGACAGGGGTAGAGAGGAGAGCAATAGAGTAAACACCTTTGCCCCCAAATTCTCATTAGTGGAATATTGGCAGTTGGATGGTGCCATCAAGATTCAATATGCTCTACCAATAGCAAAGTATAATCATGAAAATTCAGAATACAGATTTCAATCATAGGTCAATAAAAATCAACAACCTAAGCGATCCTCAAGCAGCAAATGTTAATCTATTCTCCAGGTTACAAACTGTGACTAACCTGGACAGACACATTCTGAGTCAGAACCCAATGCAGTACAGTGGTGCACTTCAGGTCACTGGCAGACGTAACACACAGCAAACAGATGGAAAGAGAGGAAACATGAAAGGAAGGGCGAAGAAAGCAAAGGTGTGGAATGTTAATGGTCACAAACTGAGTTGAATTGGAAACTTACAACAAAACATGTTTCAAGGTACCAGGTTAATCCTGCTGCCACTACCTAATGTCACATGGAAGCACCGTCCCAACCTGCAGCGTGGGAAAGAGCATCTGGTTGGTTTATCTGCTCTACCAGTCATTCCTTCTCAGCCGCAGCCACCACAGGCCTGTCCTCCATCTTCTCCAAAGTTGACTTATTCTGTGTTGCTTCGTTATTTGAATCACTTCAGGCACCAATCCCTTTCTCCAGTTCCTTATTCTAACTCCTTGATTCTTGGCAGTTGTATGATAACATATCGCTCTAGGATAGGGTTCAATGAAGACTTGTGTGCAGAGACAAGTAATGAGACGCACTGTGAAGTATCAGCCTTATCAATGCATAAGCGGATATCTCTGCTGTTAGTATTCTCATTTTTCTTTGAGGACTGAGTGGAATTGCTGCCTGTGGCAGCTGTATCTTCCTGGAGATTATTCCCCTATATCTCAGGATGTTGTGGAAGAACACTATCTTACATGTGTGAAAGTCGTTTTTTAAAATACAGAGAGAATCTTAGTTTGCCTCTTTTTCTGTTCTTCCTTAGTGGTGGACATGTTGGTTTGGGGAAATTACTTCAATGAAGTGACACTTGTGGTGTTTTTGTAGAAACAATTCCTGTGTTTAAATTTTTACTTATGAGGCATTTCAGACAGTATGGGCATTTACGAACGGCTTATTCAGAGATTATATGCTTGGCAACATAGCAAATTGGTGAGTTCTTTTGCTATCCGTTCAGTTCTCATTCAGCCTTCCTTTATTGATCATGTTTGTTGTTCTGCTGTTCCTTTGATACCCTTGTTTCTTCCTTTCTCCTTCTACTTACTCTCTCTCCCTTACCGTTTCCTGTGCTTATTACCTTAATGCTTAGTCTTATGGATCATCAGAGGCTCATTCCATTCTTATGCCCTCCTTACGGCTTCGCAGTCTTTTTTAAAGACCGCCGAAGCTGCTGCAGCCAGCATACAACTAGGCCAGCGAGCAAAAACAGGTTTTCCTCCTGCTGGCCCAGCATAAAACTTACCTCAACATTAAAGCCAGCTTGTAATCGAGCCACCGGCAATGTTGTGGTGCGTCAGGTGTGACAGCATCCGTTGTGCATGTCACGGCCCATAATTCGGGCAGTGAAAAGCATGACGGGGCTGTCCATGGGGGCCCCTGCACTGCCCATGCCAAGTGCCTGGGCATTGCAGGGGCCCCCATGGGTGAGACCGTCATGCAAAGGGGGGCGGAAAGCGGACTTGTAATCCCCAGGGCAGCGCTGCTTGGAGTGCTGCCCTGGCAGATTGCGACAGCCGAGACCGCCAGGCTGTCGGCAGGTGGCAACCTGGCGGTGCCGGTGGTCAGACCATGGCCCATCTGCCACAGTCATAATAGGGCGATTCGACCGCCCTGTCTGCAGCAGTCCGACCACCATGCGAGTGTGGCGGTCTTGAGACGGCCACACTCGTAATGAGGGCCTCAGTTTTTCCCACATTCATGATCAGGGTGAGTAACACATCTATGTGTGATAACAGGAACAGAAGATTTATATTTTCTAACAGGAACAGGAGATTGGACCATATTAAGGTATTTCTCTTTCTCTCTTCCTGTAGAGCACCACTGTTTTAGCTACTTTCCAGCACCAACGTGGGCCCTGTTCTTCTGTTTTGCCCTATTTCCATTCTTTTGTTTGAATGTTTCTCCTTTCTTTTTGTATCTTTGATTAGGCTTAGTCTTTCTTAGCTGACCATGACAGGGATTGGGGAAGCAACAGGTCTCAAAGCAGTTCAGGTTTGTATGACCTGTAGAGTCCTGGAAATTACTTGGCTAAAAAGGCATAACCCATACGCTGATTGGTGTACTAGAACTGTATTGTTCTCAAAACAGCGTTCCAATTATCATTGGTATGCTTCAAGAAGTTATTGATCATCTAATGATGAGATACATTTTAATGTATCCAATCTTTCTTCGGTGTAACTTCAGTACCATGTTTTTGCTCCTGCTTTTGTTAAGCCTGAATCTGTTATAGTCCCCTTTGAATGTACTTATTCCTTAACGGAAATAGACAAAAAAATACTGAAGACTTACTTGCAAGAGAATGTACAAACTGGGTTAATTGTACTATCTTCTTCACCAGCTGGGGCAGCATTCTTTTTCATACCCAAAATAGTTCAGAAGCTTCATCCTTGCGTTGATTGTACAGAATTAAATCAAATTATGATTAAGGCTCCACTTTAGTGGCTGCAGAGGAGAGCGCCAGTAGGTTGCAGAGAGGTCAGAACTGTGGTGATTCTATTGGCCTTGTTGAGCAATGCTCCTGGTGATCTGCAGATACGCACCCCCTGGAAAGTTGGGCCCCTTTGCCCCCACACACTTAGGGCCAGATGCAGCGATTTCCGAATGTGCGACTCGCAATTTCCGAATCGCAAATTCGGATGCAGAACGGTGTCTCAGACACTGTCTGCGCCTCGCTATGGGGTCGCAAAGACACACCCCATAAATATTAATGAGGTGGGTCGCATTTTGCGACCCCATAGCGAGTCCCTGCACTCACAGGGATGGTGGCCTGCTGAAGTTAGCAGACCTCCATGTCTGTGACTGCTTTTTCAATAAAGCAGTTTTTTATTTTATTTTGCAGCCCGTTTTCCTTAAAGGATAACAGTTGCAAAATAAAAAAAATAACGAAACCATTTGGTTTCGTTTTTTCAGTGTAGGCAGTGGTCCATTGGACCACTGCCTGCTCTGAAAAAACCTTTTTTCCCACATTCACAAAGGGGAAGGGGTCCCATGGGGGCCCCTTCCCTTTTGCAAATGAGTTACCACCAGGGTGACACTGGTGGTAACTGCGAATTGCTTTGCGACCGTATTCGCGGTCACAAAGCAATTCTGTATTGCGATGCGAGTCGCAAATAGGAAGGGAACACCCCTTCCTATTTGCGAGTCGCATTCACAATTTGCGAGTCGGTATCGACTCGCAAATTGTGAATGTGCATCGCAGAAGGCTGTTTGCATGGCGCAAACTGCGATTTTTGCAGTTTGCACCATGCAAACGGCTTCCTACATCTGGCCCTTAATCACAGATCAGTGGCTAATTGAGCCCCTGCGAGGGGGGCAAGAGAGGAGGGCTGCAGAGCTCTGCGGACTTATTGCAAGAAGCCTTGCACCGTAGTATGCAGAGCACTACATCAGGCCTCACAATAGGCACTGGACATCTGCGGGACAGGTGGTAGGACCCCTGAAAGCCGCAGGGAGGAGTCTTGTCAGGGAACACTCTGGTGGCAGCAACAACTACTGTGAACCTGTTCACTAAGATGACTCTGCTCCACAACTATGATGACCAGGGGCCCTGTCACCCAAGGGACCCACCAATCCAGACTCAACAGAGTTGCACTCCCCTGAGACGTAGTAGGTAAAGCGGGGATGGAGGGTGCGGGGAGCCCTGTAGAACAGCCCCCATCTGAAATTGAGACACTCACACTCAAAGACATTATGGCAGCGATCCAGGGAATCCGGGGATCCCTGAAGACCAAAATTAACACAATATCTATGGAAGTCACACTAGTTCAAGCAGACCTTTGCAATATGAGTCCCCGGATGAAGGAAGCAGAGGACTCCTCTATTGCCCTCAGGTCTGAGACTGCAACACTAAAGAAGCAAGTCAAGAAACTAGAAGACTATAAGGGCCAATTGAGGAGGAACAACATTTGTGTAATCGAGATCCCTGAAAAGGTGGAGGGTCAAGCAGTTAATCTCTTTGTGGAGGGCCTCATTCTTAAAATATTGCAACCTCAAGGACTATCTAAATACTTCTCTGTTGAAAGGGCTCACAGGACCCCGGGAACCGTGCCCTAGCTGGGGGAGATGCTCCGCATGATAATTGCCCACCTCTTCAATGTTAGAGACCCTGATGTAATTTTTCAAACAGCTCAAAGTGCTCCTCCTATTAAATACGAAAATGCAGTGGTCAGCTTTTTACCGGACTTCACTCTCCGATTCCACCAACTGTGCCATAGTTTTGCTGAAGTAAAGCAAGTCCTAAGGGAGCAAGACCTAAAATATTCTATGATGATCCCTGTGCAATTATGAATAGTGTCAGAAGGGAAGGCCTTGCACTTAACAACCCTTGAAGCGGCATGGGTTTTGCTTGATGAATGGAGACCGGCTGGAGGATTAAGACCAAGTAATCAGTATTACCGACACTGATGCGATCATGCCACTCTGGACCACAGGGATGACTTGGACGTGAAGCATGGCTAGTGATCACTGCAGCAGCAGGCCCCTAGGGTGGTGACTCAACAAGAGCCATGCAAAGACTGGTTTGAAGGCAAGGGTTGAAACCAATGACGGTTGAACTCATATCAGGATGGGCTTCAATGTTGAAAGCAGCTCTTTTTCTTTTCTTTTACAGGAGGCTAGACTAAATGGAGGACTGAATGCAATAGCTGCTGAAGTCGATTCAGTTATTTACAGAGATGGATGACTCTTAGTAACACGTGAGCAGAGTGGGAAGGGGGCGGTTGGGAGCATTGTTAGCAGTCACCACTGATAACTATTGTTTCATAACTTGTTTAGGGCAGCAGGCACTTTGCAATGTTAGGAGGACAGGCAGTTTTAAGTCCGCTGTGCAGGGAGAGGGGTACTCCTTCAGGGGTTCTGTTAGCATTTATGGTTTGTTTTGGTAGGTGACATTATTTTGCCAGACGCTGGCACTGACAATGCATGTATACATCCATCCCTGGGCCTTTCCTCGATCTCCAGGGTGAAAAGGGTAGAACTCATGGGCCGGTTAGGCCTCTGGCTCACACATGTAAATTGGTGACTCCTCTGACAGATCAAAAATAAACCTGATATCCTGCAATGTAAACGGCCTAGGGGACAAGATTAAAAGAGGGGTTTTGCTGCTATCCATCAAACACCATGCTCCTGATGTTGTCCTCCTCCAGGAGACCGATATGATGGGCAGCACATATCGAGCTCTGGCTAGATTGGGTTACAAAATGGTTGCACACACGGGTTACACTACAGGTTCCAGAGGAGTGGGAATTCTGATAAGGAAGTCACTCCCGCTTACAATCCAACAGATTTGGTCGGATTTGCATGGGAGATTCGTGGCCCTCATGGGTGCTGGGATGGAGTGCCGATCAATATTTGCTCAGTCTAGGTGTGGCAGGACTCCATAGTACTCCATGACCTTAGCGCACTGTTGCTTCAAATGCGGGAAGGTAAACTGCTGATGGAGGGAGACCCTTGGCCTCTTAGGCTTGCGGGACCTTCCCACCGCCCATTACTGGACTTTCTTACAGACCTCGGTCTCACTGATCTCTGGCGCACTCAGAATCTCAGGTTACAACACTACACTTTCCATTCAGGGACACATGGTCGGCCTTTCTCCAATTGACTATCTCTTCACTCTTACACATCAAGTGCATCATTAGTCAGGAGTCCGACAATTGGCCAGAGGAATTACTATCATTCTCAGGTTTGGAGGGGGTTCAGTCTCCAGATGGGCCCTGTACACTGTAAAATATTGCTTAATCCCTGGTATTTCAAAGTGCTTCATATTAGAGAGGGTGTGGTAGAAGCAATGGAGCATTATTCCACTGAGAATGAGGCCTAGGGGGTGACTCACCACAGACCCTATGAAAGGCATATAAAACTGTCATCAAAGGACTGGGACTCGCCCTGATTGTTGGCCATAAAAGAGACAAAAGGGGCGAGCTTGAGAGCCTTGAACAAGATCTTCAGGCATTAGAGAGGGGACTCATCATGCACAATACCCCTAACACCCAACACGCCATACTGTTAAAGCAGAAAGAACATAAGGGTGAGGCCTCCCAACTCTTATGCAGTCTGATAGAGTTCTACTTGAGGTAGAGATTACTGAAGCTGAAATAGTGCAGGCTATTCATGATCTCAACTCTAGTAAGGCGGTCAGCACAAATGGAGTGTTGATTGACCTTCATAAACTGATGGCCCCAAAGCTGGCCCCCTACCTGCTTTGCATGTTTAAGAAGTATCTGCAACAAGGTTTGATGCCTGGGGATCAACGACTGGGAAAACACCTGAGGACGGCTCAGGATATTGGCTGATATCACTCTTAAATGGTGAGGTCAAGATCCTGGCAAAGGTGCTGGTCTCTTGCTTGCTCAAGATCATTACCACTCTATTCCATCCAGACAAGTCGTGTTTCATGTGTTGCTGAAGTACCACTCTTAACTTAAGGAGTCTCTATGGTGTTTTGAGTCGGGAAGGCAAACTTCAAGCGAGCGCCCTAGTGCGCTCGCTTGATGCCAGAATGGCCTTTGACATAGTGGAATGGGCCTACATGTTCGGGGTATTGGCCAGACTGAGTTTGGCCCATGCTTTATCAAATGGGTATGGCTCCTATTCTAGAGACCCGTTAGCACAGGTGAAAGTAAAATGGGGTAGATTTTATGTGTTTGGTCTTCGGTGAGGCACCTGTCAAGACAGTCTTTGGCGTTACTGATTCTTGCCCTGATATTGGAGCTTCTGGCGGCCTGGATCAGAGAGAACCCATTGATCCGCAGTCTGCAATGGAATGATCACTGGAGGACAAATATCGTTATATGCAGATGATGTTCTGCTCTATGTGACAGACCACGTCAACACACTAAATAGGTTAATACAGATCATTACAACCTTTGGCTGTTATTTGGGCTATACTATTAATTGGAGAAAATCATTAATTTATCTCCTGCATGAATGGGTGCCAGGACTGCCCCATGACTCTGAGGCATCAAGAGTTACTGAAGGGTTTTGTTATCTTGGCATATAGATCACCACTAATCCAGACATGTTTATCAGCAATAATCTTTTACCGCCCTGAAACAAGATGTTCGTCATTGGAGGTCATTACCCTTATCACTTCTTGGCAAAGCCACTCCATTTAAAATGGTGTCCCTGCCCCGTTGCTTCTATACATTACAGAATATGCCTTATCCAGTTCATAACTCATACTTCAAAGCTATCAAAGGGGAACTTAGGACACTGCTTTGGGATGGGGGTCTGGTAAGAGTGGCATTGCATAAACTCACAGGATTGATGATGGAGCCATGGGGTTACCTCAGGGCTCTTTTTGGCAGACATAAGAACACTACCCTCTATGGCGCAACAGCAATGGTGGTGATTGTCTGCCACACAGCTACAAAGGCCCTGGGATGGAGAGGTAAAATCACACAAGCTACAGCCCTATGGGACAATGTGGAGCTGACCACCCTGGGAGCACAGACCAGATTTGACAAATGGGACTTAATTGGCCTTTCCCGAGTGGGGGATCTATTGGCTTACAGGGGTGTTCTCCCCTGGTAGACTTAAAGCAGGGCTATCAGCTAGCCCATACTGAAATCTATTGCTGCTTCCAAATACATCATGCATTTAGGGCCGTTTTGCTAAGAGGAGTGGAGCGCCTCTAGTCTTCGCCACTGGAGGATAGACCGTTGGATGAATACATGTCTCAAAAGGCCACATCCCAGACTTTTACAAAAAATTGATAAAAACATGCCAAATGCCTTGCAACATCTGAGGGAACAGTGGGCTCAAGATCTAGAAGACCTAGGGGATAATGGATGGGCAGAGGGCCTGGCGTCCCCGAGAGAAGTGACCATACGGGGGGGGGGTCTCTGTTTGGTTCAAATAAAAAATACTGCATAGTTCCTAGTACACCCAAACTACACTGGACAAGATGGGTGTGGCAATGACAGAGAGTTGTCAGCGTGGGTGTGGGCAGGTTGGTGCATTCTACCATATTGTGGGGGAATGCCTGGCACTGCAAAATTTCTGGGCAGCGGTGGTGACATAAATGAGTGAAGTGATGGGGGCGCAATGACCTCCTCTGCAAAGTGGTGTCTCCTCAATATCTAGAGTGCAACAGTCCTGAATCACATGGAACAGATATGTTTGACCTTAGGATTGACAGTTGCCAAAAGCAACATTGGAAGAATGTGGGGGGCAGAGCAGGCACAGCAGTTGGGAGAATGGAAACAAGATATGGATTGGTGTATATTGGCTGAGAGGGTGATATATGAAGGTCTGGGATCCCGCCAAAAGTGGGCAAAATGTAGGGGTAACTGAATGATTAGAGTGGTAACATTTGTAATGACATTGCCTCCTCTGGTCTTGAAGCGCCTCGTTCAGGTCCATCTCTATCTCTGCTCAATATCCACTGAGTTGATACATGGGGAGGAGGATGTTGGGTACTGAGATGTTTATGTAACCAAGCGAAATGTCAGTGCACATACTGTTTTACATTTGTTCTTTATTGTAACATCAATAAAAAGATGTATTCATAAAGGCTCAATATCCTTTGGATCAATATCATTTGACTCTAATAAAGGAGTTTGTACAAGGAGCACAAGCCTTCATTAAACTTAACTGTGTTGTGCTTATCTTCTGCTTCTGCAAGACAGCTTTTCTCACCCTATGTGGGCATTTTGAATATTGTATAGTGCCATTTGGGTTGTGCAATGCCCCACCTATTTTCAGTTTTTATTGATTCTATATTTTCTGATGCTGTGAATAATTTTACATTGCCATATCTGGATGACATAAAGGTGCTTTCTCAGACTCGGGTGGAACAACGAAAACGTGAGGTCAGAGCTCGCAAGATTTCTGCATCATTTGTTCTGTAAAACTAAGAAGTGTGAATTTGAGAAATATGGTGTGGTGTATCTTGGATTCAGTCTGAATGCCTCTAGACTTTTCATGGATCTAGAGAAGATTTCAGCTGTTTTGGAATGGCCTTCACCTCCTAATGTGAAAGAGAATCCAATTTTACTTGGACTTGTGAACATTTATTGTCGTTTTATAAAGAGTTTTGTAGCAATAACTGGTGATATCCCCCATGTTTTGAAAGAAGAAAATATGAGAAATGTTTGTGTCTGGTATGAGCAAGCTAAAATGGCGTTTGGGACAACTAAGGGGATATTTTTTGTTAAGAACCAAATTTTTATTGTTTTCAAGAAAAAGTGAAACACAGTGCACTTACAATAAGCTCCAGCATCACAAGAAATTAAGGATATTACATAGGACGCGGTCTGTAGGTGGACACCCACCGCTCGGCGGTACATCATAACAAAACACCGTGATAGCACCACCATTTCCTCTGTATTTTGTCATGTTTGTTCTGGACACCCTCAGGCCTCATGAATAGGCTTTTACTGACGCACGCACCAGTCCACCCCCTCTCTCCACCCCACCAAGGAAGGAGCCCCAGGCAGCTTCCACACACGAGCGATATCCCTCTTGGCTACCAGGCACGCAACCCCTATAAATATCCAATCCGCGAGGGGCGTGGCCGAGGCGTCAAGATGGCGGACGCACTTCTGTAGTGCTCCGGACCCCTCCATCATCCGCCTCTAACTGACACACCATCCAGCCCCATCGGATGACCCTCTTGGCCCTGTGGCCTTTTTGAAACACTGTCGCCGCTCCCCCTGTGGGGGTCAAGGGGCTTTGTGGGCCGATTTTTGCGGGCCGCGAGACCCAGGCTGGAGGGACCCAAAATGGCAGAGGACTGCTGAGGCCGCGTTCCTGGGCCTTCAGGGGAAGAGACGAGCGGCGGTGACCGCTCGCTGCGGATCGGCGGCGAGCCCGGAGCGAGGGCCTGGGGCCCGCATCATCTGGGGCGACCCCCGTGGCTTGGGGCGCTAGACCCCTCCCCCCCTCTACAGCTGGATCGGAGGTGAGCCGGTGCTCCTCGGGGGACTTCTCCCCCGCCTGGATGAGCGCTGTGGACGCGCCACCTGATGCGCCCTGGGACCCGGTCGGGCGTGCAGCCCCTCCGGGGGTAGCCCTCGCAGCCTGGAAGAACACCGTAGAGACCGGAGCCCTCCTTCGTTCCCCCCCCTCTCCTGTGGGACGTGACATCTAGGGGGGAACCCCGTCGAGAGACAAACGGTGAGTCACGGGCCGGCCCGGGCAGCAATAATTAAGGCCAAAGCCGCTGAGGACGCCGGCCCGCGTTCGCCCCTACCTGTCACCCGGATCTGTGCCGGGGCCAGAGAATGTCATCCAGAGACCATTGAACCAGAATCCTTCTTCTCTCCCCCTTCCCGCTTTTGAGGAATGACATCGGTGGGAAAGGCCCGTTGAGGGGCGAACAGAGGGTCCCCCGACCGGCGATACACGAGGCCGGAACATCGGGAGGCAGTGACACATAAACTGGGCCCAGGGAGGAAGATCGGGGCCTGGCCTAGTGCTTGGAAATGCTTTGGGCCTAGTGGCTGCTGAAGGGGGACAGCTGAGACCGCCTCCTCCACCTTCTCTTCGGCACGCCCGAGAACCTGGGTCTGACATCCCGGGAATGCTTGGGCCAGGGCCGGGGCCAGAGACAACGGGTCGGCAAAAGTCGGAGCCCCCTTAGAGAGATAGCCTTAGATCCTGCTAAATTTCACGGAGGAACCCCACAAAAAAACCCCGCGTACCCAGATATTGAAACCTCAAACCGGGGCCACACCGGACTCAGCATGGGCAAAGACAGACCTGCGCGACAAACGACGGCCCAGACCCGCATGGACCAGTTCACCACGGGTGCCGCCGGGCCTTGGTCGGAGGACCGGACCCCGGGTGGAGGCAACGAACATCAGGTGGCATCCGGGGACTTAGCAACAATACTCCAGGCAATCCAGGCTTCCCAAGCAGCCGTCGAATCTAAAATTGGGGAAGTTAGAGTGGACGTGGCCCTGGTCAGACAAGACCTCCGCAATGCCACAGCTCGTATCACAGAGGCCGAATCTAGGATCTCCACGGTAGAGGACGATGTGGCCGCCCTCAAGGCCCAGGTCTCCACGCTGACCGCTCGTACCTCAGAGTTGCATAGGAGAGCCGAAGACGCTGAGAACAGGTCAAGACGAAACAACCTTCGCCTGGTGGGCCTTCCTGAAAACACAGCAGAAACATCTCTTGTCCAATATCTAGAGGACTGGCTCCACTCCTGGATCCCCACCGACCATCTCACACCATGGTTCGCTGTTGAACGAGTCCACAGGGCCCTACAAGTTAAACCCCCGCCGGGTGCCTCACCCAGGTCAGTGATACTACGCCTCTTTAACTTCAAAGACAGGGACGTGATTCTAAAAGAGGCACGTACAAAAGGAGACCTCACCTGCAACGGTGCTAAGGTCCTTCTGTTCCCGGACTATACGCGAGAAGTTCAACAACAACGCCGCTCATTCACGGATGTGAAACAAAAATTGAAAGCCATGGATATCCAATATCGACTCCTGTTCCCAGCGCGACTCCGTGTGGTATATCACAACCAAACCCAATTCTTTGACCGTCCGACTGCTGCCTGGACTTGGCTGACAGAGGAGATCCCCCTGGGCCTCTCAGGGGGAGGCGTGCGCCCCTCCCGGGATCCAGGGCCGGGCCGGCCCGGGGGACGGCGGCTAGACCGACGTCGCCGCACAAGATCTCGGCGGTGTGGGGCACCGACGGGGTCCCCTGCAAAATCACCGCCCGGATCCCACCGGGCAGAACAGCGAGATCTACGTACTGACCACAGTCCTGGGGGCTCCGGAAACAGCCCCGTTTCTGTGGGCGAGAGGCGGACCGGGCCTGGGCCCCTGGGGGACTCAGACTTGTCGCACAGCCCGGTGCTGTGAAGCCGCTAGTGCTGAGAGACACTTGGAGGGGAGTCTTTAACGGACTAGCGGGGCACAGAAATCAAGACAATCTTATTATTAATATTATCACATTTTTAGAATCAATCCGAAAGTGGAGGGGTCCACCATCACTACAGTTACCGCTACCTCATCAGTTTAGAGTACACCTCACCAGTTCTAGACGGGAGGTGGTTATATGGGCGACAGATGCTTCTGGGGGGAAGTATGGGGCGGGGAGGAAGTTGGGGGGCCAGGGAGTTCAGGCCGAGTTGTACAGGCCACCGGTGCCGCGTTTAGGTCACCAACACGTTTAATTTTTAGGTCTAACAAACAGAAGAAAAACCATAAGGACTCAACTGACCATGGGAAAACACACACTCCACAAAGCCAGAGACTAGGCGAGGGCTCTCCCATGTTTCGGGGTCCACTGGAGATAGGCCCAAGCGAATATGATGAACAGCTTTTAGATACACCCCCCCCATGAGCCAAACACAGGTTATCTCATGGAACGTCAACGGGCTCCTAGATAAAATAAAACGCACTGCCGTACTCACGTACGTACATAGACACAGGCCAGATGTGCTTCTGTTACAAGAGACTCATCTTCAGGGAGACAAAAGTCCCTTCCTGGCTCGTAGGGGTTTTGACAGAATTTACCACGCCGGGTTCACCCTTGGCTCTAGGGGAGTGGCTATTCTTCTTCATAGATCCTTCCCCATGACAAATATTCAAACACGAAGAGATCAACATGGGCGATTCATAGCTATTACAGGGAAAATTGAAGGGAATACGATCAATATGGTCAGCACCTATGTCCCCCCCACTTTGGTTCGGAAAACTTTAGATGATCTCTCCCAACTGCTTCTAAATCTACCACCAGGGCTCACAATGATAGGAGGGGACTTTAACTCCACCCCAGACCCAACAATGGATGTGACAGGCCCAATCTCCACGCATAGACACACAATGGCAATAGGGCTCAGGGGGTGGCTCTCGGCGACGGGGCTCTGTGATGCCTGGCGAGTATGGCACCCAAGACGGCGTCAGTTTACCCACACGTCAGCCGCTCACGGTTCACAATCCAGGATAGACCTGGTCCTTCTTCCGGGCACTGACTGCGCAGCTCTCTCCCACATTGAACTACTGCCGAGGGGAATCTCTGACCACGCTCCACTCCGATTCAGTATAGGTCACACTCAATCCCAGATTCGTCCAATGTGGCGACTAAATGCATGGTACCTCCAAGACCAAGGTTATGGGGAACAGTTGCGTGAGGAGATAAAAGAATATTTTGAGCTGAACGAAGGGTCGGTGTCATCCACAGGTACTTTGTGGGCGGCGGGTAAGGCGGTGCTAAGAGGAAGGGCCAAACACCTGATACGGATCCAAGAACGTACTCGAACCCAACACATTGAAAAGTTGGAGCTGAGAGTCGTGGCCCTGGAAAGTAAGAATGATGTAAGCCCGACAGATAAAATGACAAGACAAATAAGCTTGCTCCGAGAGGAAATAAGAGACCAATCCCTAGAATCGGCTAAATACATATGGAGAGCTAGTACTGCAAAAATCTATGGCTGGGGAGACAAGACCGGTAAAATGCTACATTGGCTGTTATCTCACCACCAAGCCTCCATGATAGTCCCCGAAATTCGGGATGGCGAGGGAAACACTGTCGTTCAACACACAGAAATCGCAAATGCCTTTGCCACATATTACCAAACTCTTTATCAAGCGTCGGGATGGGTCAATATGAATGTAGCCAGACAGTTACCAGACGAAACTCCCCTCCCGCGGTTGTCAGAGACAGAAGCGAAGGCCTTAGACGAACCTGTCGACACAGAAGAAATCCAAATGGCCATTTGGGCCCTGGGTGCGGGGAAAACACCGGGACTGACGGACTCCCTGCAGAATACTACAAGGTCTTTAGAGTGGAGTTAATACCACACCTGTTGAACCTCTTCGCGGAGGTGGACAACAGTGGTGTCTTCCCCAGAGAACTAGACACAGCTACCATTGTGGTGCTACCTAAGACTCAACCCCCCTCACTACTCTGTGCCGACTACAGGCCAATTTCACTAATCAATACAGAGATAAAAAAATTTGCAACCATCCTTGCCACCCGCCTTAAAAAGATCCTTCCTCTACTTATAAACCCAGATTAATGCGGCTTTATGGCCACTCGCAGCACTCGGCATTGCATCCGCCGGTTACACATAGCATTAGCCGAACGCGGCTGTTTGACCCGAGACCTTGCCCTTTTACTCATTGACTTTGAAAAAGCCTTCGATTCTGTTGATTGGGGTTTTCTCCGGTTGGTACTCTGACGTGCGGGCCTGGGCCCTAGATTCTGCCGCTTGGTTCAGGTACTATACACCAACCCCACTGCCCGGGTGCAGGTTAACGGTTCTCTGTCGTCAACATTAGAGATTCACAGGGGCACACGGCAGGGTTGTCCTCTATCCCCCCTTTTATTCACCTTAGCCATTGAGCCTCTGGCGCAGATGGTGAGATCCGACCCAATATATAGCGGCTGGAGATGGAAGCACTCCCAGGAAGACAGAATAGTGCTCTATGCACACGATATCTTGCTATACATGGAGGAACCTAGTGTAACAGGCCCGAGATGCCTCAGACTACTGGAACGCTATGAAGCGGCTTCAGGTCTGAAAATGAACCCTGCTAAATCCATACTAATTCCGTTGGCACACTCACAAGACTGTTTTGACTGGCAGGAACATATACCATTGCGTCGACTAAGCTTTAAATATCTGGGCATCTGGGTATCACTGCTGCCAGAACTGACCTGGGCTAAAAATTTGACCCCCTTACTGTCACGCATAAAAACGGATCTCCAGAAATGGCAAACTCTACCACTAAACATAATGGGCCGAGTAGCTTTATACAAGATGATGATTTTGCCGAGGCTCGTCTACACCTTTCAAAACTTCCCTCTACCCATCCCCCGCTCATGGTTCAAGGCCCTTGAAAGAGCTACAGGGTTGTTCTTCTGGAGGGGTACCAGACACCGCGTAGGGGCCCACCACTGCCGAAGAGGGATTTACGATGGAGGCCTGGGTGCCTCAGACCCCTACCTTTACTACTTAGCCTCCCAATTAATAGTGATACACGACTGGTTTAATGGGGGATGGGGAGACCCAGCCTACCGAGTAGAATTGGAGACCCTAGGGTTTCCCCGCCTTCTAGACATCATGTACGGGAATCCCCTGCCCCGAGAGATGGGAGAAGTTACCAAAGTGATTTTCCAGACATGGCGAGCTGCCCTGAGATGCACCCACTGGAATACCACTGTTACACACCAAACACCACTGTGGAGAGGGAAATGGTTAAGCGCAACTGCAGCTCTAGAGGGATTCCGGGAATGGGATCTGGTGGGCATCTCCCTGGTTGGTGACGTGTGGGCAGGGAACTCCATGAAATCTTTTCAAGACTTAAGGAGAGATTTTCAACTAGCCCCAACACAATTTTTCCGATATCTCCAACTCAGGCATGCTTTAAAAACCCACATACCGACAGCAAGTTCTCTACCAGAATCTAACCCGCTAGAAGCCTCCTACTCATGGGAAACCTGGGAGGAAAAGGGGTTTCCCAAATCTATAAAATGTTAGTTAACAATGCCCCTGGAGACGTGAACCTCATTAGACCCAGATGGGAAGCATGGGTGGGGGCCCTAGAAGACACAGAATGGAGGGAAGCACTGATGGCACCCAGGTCCTTAGTAGTGTCGGCCAAGCTCCGCACAGTGCAATTCTATTACCTGCACAGTGCGTACTTATCTCCTGCTAGGCTATACCGCGCAGGTCTACGACCCTTGGCCCAATGCCCAAGATGCTTGCTTGAACATGCAGATTTTTTCCACATGGTCTGGTCATGTCAAGTGATTCAGTCCTATTGGGAATCAGTGTTTCGAGTGCTGGAGAAAGTCTTAAATGGTGAAATACAAAGAACTGCCAAATTAGTCCTGCTGGGCGTAATGGAGGGCATGAGAGGAACACGGGCTCACCGAGCACTGGTAGCCACAGCCCTGTTGATAGCTAAAAGGTACATAGCAGCAATATGGATCTCCCCCGAAGGCCCAAAACTCCATAAATGGAAGAAAGGGGTAGACTGGTGTGCGACCCAAGAAAAGGTGGTCTATGATTCTAGAGGGTGTCCCCGGAAATTTGAAAAGATATGGGGGAGATGGATAGACCAGCTACTATAATAGAAGATGGGAACCTGGCCAAGACGGCAGTACTGGAAACAAGGCAATGGACAAATCCCACAGTTCTAAACTTTGACTTCCCGTATGGTATCTATCTGTTTGATAATCATTAATGTCCTTAACCTCGTATACAATGTCATATGGAACTGTAATTGCGCTCTGCCTGACCTATCACTGTTTTTGTTCATTGTTGCTGGTTTATTATTTTTCTCAAAACAATACCCTACTTCCTCCAAGAGCCCCAGCAGTGCAACCCAGGGACCCAAGTCAACAGGATGACCCAGGGCATCTGCCACTTCCTCACTAATCCCCTCCCAAAATGGTCGCATCTGGGGACAGTTCCAGGTTACATGGAGAAAATCTCCCCCCAGGATACCATACCTAGCGCAAGCTGCCCCCGCCACGCCCGACATCCTCGACCCTATTGCTGGGGACAGATAGGAAGTACAAAGATAGTTAAACTGCACCATTCGCAGCCTGGCCGATATGGCTAACTCTCAGGGAGCCAACAATGCCTCCCGCCAGTCGTCCTCATCCAATTCCCCCACCCACAGCATCCATCACTGACGCAGATGGTCTAACCCATCTGGGGCATTGGTGAGTAGCGATTTATACATTTGGGACACTGCTTTCTTTCCCAGACTCCCGGCTAACAACTTGGCCTCAAGGAGGTTGCACTTGGGAAGCTGGATTGCGGTGCAACGTGGGCCCCCAAGGCATGGCACATCTGTAGATGCTGGAAGAACTGCGTCTGGTGCAAACCATATTGAGTCCTCATATCTTGAAATGACATAAGGTCGTCTCCCTTATACACATCACCTAAGTAACCAATCCCCATTAAATCCCACTGCAGAAAGCCTTTTAGTGCAGTGAGTCTGTGCAGCCAGACACCGTGCCACAGCGGGGTCATTCGAGTAAGACTTCGGTCCCATTTTATACTTTTCAGAGGCCCCCTCCAACAGTGCACTGCCACTCTGGTGCAAGACGCAGTCTGGACAGGAACCTTGCCCCCAAAAGCATATCCAATAGGCCTCCAAAGCCCGCTTCTCGGATCTCCAGTTGGTATGCTGGGTCATCCCAACCCCCGGCAAGCCAGTCATTTATGGGCACCACCTGGGCAGCTAAATAGTAAATATAGAGATCCGGGACACCCATGCCCCCCTCATATGGGGACTTCCGCACGGTGTGAAAAGCCACCTTGTGCCTCTTACCATTCCAAATAAAATTTGTAAAACTAAGGGTATATTTACTCAAGCACCAGTTTTATGCCATTCTGACACTGCTATAATGTACATTGTAGAAACAGACTCGCTGGTTCACTGTAAAGGGGCAATACTGTCACATCTGTGTCCAGGGCTTACAGGAACCAGCCACAATCCGAGGAAGACTGTGCATGCACAGTGGTGGTGTATTGCTGGATGGTTTGCCCATCGTGTAATTGGGTCTTCTTGTGGCCTTCGCCATGCTGATGGTTCTTTTCAATGTAGAAAGCATTTGGTGGATGACCACAATTGGTTTTGATGGATGATCATTCACCAAACTTTAAACCTTTTTTGACTTATAGAAACAAACTCTCAAAGCAAGAGTTTGTTTCAGAAGAACAAAAAGTTTAATGACCCCTGTTTTTTCCCAGAATGTTGGGGTAGTGTTTCTGGGTTTTTTGTCCCTTACCACTAGATTTTTCCTGACAGACAGTGATGGACAGGATTTAAAAGGCATTACACTGTCCCCCCTAAATAGGGTGGTCAGTGTAGTGTCCTTGGTCTGGCGGCTCCCACCTCTTTAAGCTGTTGTAGGAGGTTTCCCTCGTCTACAGAAAACTTAAGGTCTGTTTGTCTTAAATGAGGTGGGTGGACCGAGGGTTTGGCTCACCTGATACAATGTTGCCTTGGCGACAGAGTACCTTGTCCAGTAAACTCTCAATCAGACATAAAATGGAAAATGTCTGATTTAATATGCAGTTGAAGAATTGCATTGAACTTTTGCATTGAAAACTATTGATAACTCGCATTTCAACACCAGGCAATGGTTATACTATTATTTCAAGTATCATGAAAATATTGATTTTGATGAAAAAACGTAATGAACTGTCTTATTGGTAGTAAACATTTTTACGTAATTTCTCAGGAAGTCCTTAATCCTGACGTTTGTGTGTGTGTAATGTGGGGTTAGTATATTTAAATGAGTTAATCAGAATTCATTCAGGTGAGGAACTCCTTTGATTTACTTATTTTTCAGGACATAAAGAATAGTTAGCCTCATGAGAAGACAGAGCTGTTTAAGGCTTTTTGCTTCCAGATATAGCAGGTAACATTGCAATCATAAACTCTTTCTAATAAATTGATTAATTAGTTCATTCATTCATTCATACTACTTGACAACTATCTAATCATTTTCATCTTTTCTTTTCGCACAACCAGACTTTCCCAGAGTAGTAATGATGCAGTCCAAACACCTCGCGCCAGTTGTGACAATGTGTTTGTCTTGCTCTCTCAATCTGTCTCTCTTTCTTTTTCTCTTCCCAATCACCTTTCTTTCCAGGAGATTTGTTTATCCATTTTAGAATTCTGGAACATTGAAAGCTCTGGTTTGGTAAGACAGAAGTATCAACCAATTCATGACATTCCTGCAGAGAGTAGGTTCAAGACAGTGGCACACTACACCTGAACTCAAGTTAGTGATTAATCCAGTGTTTATTGGGATTATGCTTTCACTCTCAAGGAAACCATTACATGCATTTACTCCAGGTTTCTTATGGTAGATCAAGTGAGTAGATTGGGGTAGATTAAAATAGAAGTGTTTAGGGGTGATCATTAGTGGGGGCTGTGTGAGTGGCTAGTGGGATGAGTAATCTAGAGGAGAAAAGCTTTTGCTAGATTGCATGGATATGGTTTCAAAGAGAAGAATAGCTTTTGTTAGATTGCATGGATATGATTTCAAAGTAGAAAAGTTTCTTACATTTTCAGAAATGGACTATTAGAAAAAGGGTACACAGTCATGCAGCTAAGAGAAGGCTATACAGAAAGAGAGGAACCATGCATAGGATAAAGGCAAAAAGATGGTTATTTGACAGAAAGAAAAAACATCGAAAGAAAACAGGTTTTAAGTCGAGGTCATTTTTTCTTACAGGTTCTAAGAATGTAGTGGGAGGAGGCCTTTTGAAATAGAATGCAATCTGAGGAAGTAAAGCTTGAAAAAAATTACATTAGTTGCATGTGGGTGCCATGGATTTTGCCACCAACTCGACCAGAACAGATAATCTCTCTTTGCAGAGTTTTAGCTAAGCCACCTAGAGGTCCACCCTGACATCACCTCCCCACTACGGAAGCCCACTGTGACACAGCTGTCTCTTTCAGACACAAATACCAAAGGAGGGGATATGAGCAGACACTTTCAGCAGCAAATACCTTCATATTGGCTCCACTGAATCAACCTGTATGCAGAGCAAGCAGAGTTCCCCATTATTTCTGAGTGGGGCGATGCCTCCTTAGTAGCCAATAATCTTCCAGTCGTTGAGGAAGAATGGCACATATAACAGGTCACATGGCTCAACGTTTTAACTCAGTGGAACAAAAGACAAACACTTCAATTCCCTCCATCTCCCCCAGCTAGGTTCCATTTCGTTCAAGATAAGCGCAGCGAGGCTGGCCCAGGAATCTGCCTCCCAACACTTCTGCCCTGTTTCCACCGACAAAAGCAAAGAAACCAAGTAGACTGGCAAGCAAATCCAAGAAAGCAAATCTTAGTGGTCTGTTCCTGAGGGACCTTCTCTCCCCTAACACTTCACCAGAGGCAAACAGCCTCAATGCTGCAGTGCTGAGAAACCCACACCGTTGCTGATAGGACATCGGGGGGGTGCATCTGATGTCCCAGGCAAGGTGTGTTGACCACTGTGTGCGCCACACCAACAGGTCCTGGGTGCAGGATCTGGCTACAATCAGCCCTGCGCCTCTCGGGGAGGCAAGGGATATAACGAGCAAGATAGAGGTGATGCAGGCACCCCTCAATGGGTGCAATGAGGCTGTCTCATTGTGCCAGTCTCACAGCAAGGTAATACAGACATAGAGCAAGGTAGCACACGCAAGCGAAAACTGGTTGCCCATGGCCATTGTGTCATGAGTACGGGGGTAACCATACCACCACTGAACAAACTTACAGATATAAAGATACTCTGGGAACAACTGAAGTGCACTAGCAAGCAGAGAGTAATGAAGGCTAGTATACCTATAAAACATACCCTGCAAAGCATACTTTACTCACACAGATAAATGTACACCGTATCAGAGGTTAATACACCTATAGACTGCAGTCTGAATAAAGTAAATAAATAAATACATCAAAAAAAGATTTAGACAGACGATACGAGTACACCCCAAAAACAAAAGTTGTGCATCTACCCCCACAAAGGTTAATTGTACACAAGCACAGAGAAGTGAACGAACATTAAGAGGTGTATAGGTGCACACAGAGCATGGGTATACTCTGCACACTAATGTAAATAAAACATTGGCACTCAACAGCAAACCTTAGAGCGGTGAGTACCACTAACCCACAAATGTAGATATTAAAAGGCACTACCCTCGGAGAGCTACATACCACCCACTAATGTAAACACACACCAGCAAAGAGCAGCAGAGAACGGCTTCAGAGAGTTAAATAGACGCCCAAATGTAAACATACCTTGTCACACCGCTAAGCATACCACACAAAACGAGTCTAAAAGGGGAATGTACTCCACAATGCAGACTTGGCCCTACATAAGTAGTCCCGCCATTACACATGCTCCGGGGACATCACACACACAGGCGCTGACTGACCTGGGTGGGTCTGTGCTAGGCGCTCTGCTCTCCTCGAGGTTTCGGTTTCAACATACTCCAACATTTAGACTTACCACCAGATAGTCTTTGTAAATAAACTGAAAGACATATATTATGTAGCTTAAACAGTGTGTGCGTGCCACAGAGGTATTTGTTTTCATTGGTATATGATACTTACATAGGGTGACCAGATTTTGAGGAGCAAAAACCGGGACAGGTCAGACATAAAAGAAGGGCTAAAGACATTACTCTCGTTAGGGTCGAGCCTGCCTCGCATGCGAGACTCTTTAGGAGTCAGAAAAGGGCTCGGAGTCCCGTTCATGTCACGTCAGTTGTCTTTCATTGGTTTATGGGCTTGCTTGTTAAAATCTGCTTGCTTTCATTAGTGGAAGGCATGCATATGTCATGCCTTTTCCAGTGGTTAGCCCTCCTCGAGCACAGGGCCCAAGTACAGGAAACATGCGAGGCTCGCTGTTTCCCGTCTGATTTGTGGACTACTTTTTATTATCTTTTGTTCGCAGCGCGATCTTGCTCGGCAGAAGTCGAGCGCTTTGCATAACATTGACAATGTTACATAGTTAATTGCACTTTTGCCGGTTACGTAAATAATTGCCCTTTTACCGATAGGCTCCATTACGAGTGAACTGTAGCACCCCTAACTCACCCCCACCCACCTCTCTCTGCTCCCCACTCGTCTCTCTGCTTCGAGCAGACAGGGGACTGAGTTGCCTGACCCTTACAGATAAATTACTTTAATTATTTCATACTTTGTAGGCCTCTTTAATTTATGCTTCCCTAGATGATCTGCCCTTTGTCCCAAAAACCGGGACAGTTATTTAATAATCTGCCCTTTGTCCCAGAATCCGGAACATTTATTTAAAATTAAGAAAAACATTGGGACACGGGACAGTCCTCTAAAAACCGGGACTGGCCGGGAAAATCGGGAACGTCTGGTTATGATGGAATGGTAATGTACACGATTTAGTGTAGAACGACAAGTGCAGTAGCTTAACCACTGCTGGTGTTAGCCATTTCCTTTATGTAGATTATTAGGCATAACCACTGAATTTGTATGATCAGGAAAGGCGTTGGTTGGTAAACGGCACATCATTCAATGATTATGCACCCAGATGAACAAGCCTACATCCCACCAACCTATGCATTTTCCAAAACGTGGTACCATGTTATTAATAAAGTACATTGGCTCTTTAATTCCATCTCAGGAACTAGTGTTAAATATTTGCTTCTTCAGTGTCTTCGCAAATTGCTTCTGAGAAGAAACTCCATCCTGCACATCAATACTGTATGTGTGTGTAACCATCTGTGAAGAGAGGACAGACGAGTTTAAAAATATCTAGTGGGGACTGAGCCATGAAATGTCAACAGCATAGAGCATACAAATACGCTGCATAACAGCCTCCGTTTTTATTCCAAACAAATATTAAAGTGAGGGAAAAAAACAGTCAACAGTGTAAAGGAAAGGCTATTTATAAAATATAAAAATTACAGTTAAAGGGATTGGCATGAATTCGTTAAAACAGCCACTTGTTAACCAGGGTCTAGAACCGGAATTCTCACCCTTTTGACTTGATGATCCCCTTTTAATCATTACATCTTTATTAGAATCCGTGGAAACACACTGATTCATTACTGGAAGCCAGGGACTCTAGGTTAGGCGTTTGCTCATTTGAACCTCTATACAATACACACAAAATACAGAAACCAACAAATACACATATGATGAAAATGAAAATTATTAATTTAACAGGATGGTTGGAGCGTTTCTAAATTCATTTGAAGACACTCATCATACTTTATTCGGTTTATTGCACTCGGGCTGCTCCCACAATTCTATCTGAGAATACCAACTTAATTTTTAACCTCCAATTTCAAATTCCTTCACATTTTGGTAACGTTATAAAATGGTCAACTGCACATTTTGCGCACTTATTTATATACAATTTATTAATCTGTTAATATTATTTCATTTCCGAAGCTGTCGCGGACCCCTGAATAGGCTTTCTGCACCTCGGGGGTCTCTGGACCACAGGTTAAGAACCACTGGTCTAGAAAATAGTATCTGAGTCGAGGATACCTTTTTCTCTGCCCAAGTGACTCACTGTCCCTGACGCATGAAGAGTTTTAGAACCTGCAAGGTCAAGTGTACTAAGATTCGATTCACAAAAAACAAATAAACAAATACAAATTGCTTGCTGACATTTTCCCAATCAAAACTGATTTTGTGATCTGACTTATATACTAGTAGTTTGGTTGAGAACATAACAAATCATAAGGGGGCACAGGAAGACATGCCTAATTAATATTCACTATGCAGTTTGGCAATCTGTGACTCCCCGTGATTGACTGCAATTACAGGGCTGAAGGTCTGCAAGGGATAGCAGGCCACCATCTCTGTGACTGTGTTCCAAAACAGAAACTTTGTCTATTTAGATTTTTTAAAGCAGCATGGTTTCCTAAAAGGAACTGATGCTTTGTTTAAAAGAATACAAGTTTTATGTTTTGGAAATCTTCAGAGTGGACCAGGTAGTGCTCTCCTGGATAACTGCATAAAATTCATAAGCAGAAAACTTTGTCCAGTAGACCAGTGGTTCCCAACCTTTTCACTTCTGTGGACCCACATTTTAGCATTACTGGAACTCGGGGACCCCCACTGAATCATTTTTGGAATCCAGGGACCCCCCACTAAGTCATTACTGAAAGCTGGGGACCTAATTTGTTAATATTATTTAATTTTCTAAGCAGTCGTGGACCCCCTGAACCGTACCACAGGTTGGGAACCACTGCAGTAGATTGTTTTCCACAAAGGAACTGGTGGTGTTTAAAAAAAGAGTTTTCAGTTGTGGAAAGCTCCAGGGTGGGACTGGTAATGGTTTCCTGGACAACTGCCTACCCCCCCTGTGGCTGCATCCTGATTCACAAAGGGACAAGGTGCCCAAATTGGACCTCTTCTCTTTTGAGAATCAGATACCACCCAACTTGGAAGTTGGTAAATGATCAATGGTTTGAAACCAGTATTATGGTTGCAAACTATTGATACACAGTATGACTCGCTATTTGGCAGTAGCCTTCCAAACCACACTTCAGGTATGGATTGGTAATGCTTTTTTGCTATTCGGAAAAAAGAATTGCAAATCACAAAATGGAATTAGTACAATAGACAAATTAATTTTGCTATTGAAAACCCTGTGGTTTTGCAAAATGCTGCGATGGCAATCACAAAATCCTTATGTACGTCTGGCCTTAATATGTGCTACTTGTCATAAGTGCTTGCATTAGCCTACAGCGTCCACAGAAGCCATCACCTGTAGATATAATGGAAGTGCAAACGCGTCCCCATTATGATAATTTATTACACATCAGGACTCGTTTTAGGCCAATGAATCTTTTGACCCACTTGAGAGACACCTTAGGACGAGATAGCTAATCAATATGTCAATCAATACATCAATAATGTCATCAATATTTATCACAACAATACATTTCCCTTTCGTCAAAGTCATTAATCAATTCAAAACACTACCATGACCTTGCAGTCATAAATAACCACACCAGTTTATTAGAATTTTATGAGTTTATTCCCCATTGGTTCCAATTCTAAAAGCAGATGTGTTAATTTCAAAACCAAGAAACATAATAGCATAGTCACGATATGGCAACTTTGATAAGATTTCATTAAGGCGAGAATCACAAACATCAAAACATAACACGGCGTGAACATAGATCAATTTAGCAGAGTGTCGATAACGCGTCAGTTCAACAAAGCATAGATTCGTCCGTTTGTCTATTTGCGTCAGTTTAGTGAACACCTGCCCTAACCGCTAATTAGCATTGGCATGTTGGGCTTCATGCAAAACAATTTAGAACACCAATTGGAAAACATCTAACTATGGTCTCTGTCAAAAGCAAGCAGTTGGTACCTAGAAAGGAAAAGCAAACAGACAAATCACAAATGCATTGTCATAATTACCCTCCAAAGTCTAGGTCAGCGCACAGGTTCAGTCTTCGTCCTCAGGACATCAGTCAAATCGCCATCAGTCAGAACTCAGCTCCGGGGCAAAATGGGGGCACTTCCCTTATAAGGAGGTAAAGTGTAAATGGGCAATCTAAGAAAAAGGATGGTTTAAGTAAACCAAAGTAAGTCACCAAACAGAGTGACAAAGTTTCTGGACAAAATCTATAGCATTCCCTACCTAATTCTAAATGGCTCCCTGTGTCATGCGTTTTTATCCCTTTTTCGTTGTACATTCCCCTAAAATTCTATTGGACCTTTGTTATACCCCACTATCTTTATCCTATTAGAAAACAGATTATGTCATTCATCTTTCACCCCATATTATTTTACAAGCTTCTCATTGTTCCTCATGTTCGATGTCTTCAGAGGTAGCACGTCCGGTATGATTTCATCTTTCTGTAATTCTTTGCACATCTTTTGGTCAGTAGCTCCATTGTCTTCACCGGTTTGAACGACCTTGTACATTACATTAATCTACACTGTTGCATTTTGTCTAATAATTTCTACAAGCAATTAAGAATTCATGGGAACGGATCTGCTATGGTTACATTCAGCTTCTAGTTTGAAGAAAACAAGAGGTCATGTCCTTTTTTGAGTCAGCACACTGCAAGATAGGAAAAATACATTTAATATGAGAGCCAAGCAGCTAAGCTTCGGCTCATGCTAACTTAAGGCCTACAAGGATTTCAGCACAAATTCAATAACGCAATCATTAATATTTAGTATAAAACTTATTCAGTATAACATTTTATAAACATTTTAGTCATCATTATTAGTCCACCGTGGTCACATTTCAAGTGCACGTTTAAGCAAAATTCACTACATCTGTTTCTATGCGGAATTATCACACATTAATTCAAAAACATTGCATGTAAATATAGATTATATAAGCTACGCTCTCTCAAGACCAATATTCTTCTAGTGCACACTGTCTACCTATAAGTAGGAACCACCATTTATTGGCCAGCACGCATGTCCCAGTGTCATAGTTGTGTGTGGATATGCAGGGACATAACTAGGCCTTACTTAAAAGGGCCACATATATTTACATGTGGATTAAATATAACAATATATGGAAAAATTAAAAAGAATATTAAATCTCACTTATTGTCACGTTATATATCAGATGGTAACCGCCTCTATTCACAATGAGAGCTTTCTCACAGAGATACACCTCTTTCACTGTCTTGTAACTTTGTACATTTTCCATGTTCATGGACAAAAAAGAATTGCCTGGTAGAATGTGACATCAGCACTCCTGACTGAGGGTGCCCAACAAATTTAGAGATTCCTGCCTGTCTAACAGGACCTATGTGCCTTTACTGGCACTATAGTTACATTAGCACAACGTTTTTATGTGAACCCCTTGCCCAAAAGGTTTTGTTTTCAACAACAAACGTCTAAAGTGAAAGTTTGTTATTGAAAAAAATAGCTCTTTCTGATTCTTTAATGCCAGGCTTTTACTGGGAGTCCTGAAAGAATAAAACTGTACATCAGAAGGCTCTCCATAAACAAAGCAGTCATTCTAAAGTATATTGACTGCACTGTGGTGGTTGAGTCGTTGGTCAAAAGCTTCAGACAATAGAGGCAGCCGATGATTTGCTGGCAAAACTGGTGCTTCGCCTACCTCTAAATGGGACAAGCGAACTATGAGTTTGGCAGAGGGGGCATCCACTGCAATTTAGACACCCAGCAAAATCTAAATGCACCCTAGATTTTTTGTGCCAGCCCACCATATCAAGATCTCAATAGCATCTTCTTATGATAGAAGCAAGTTTTCTGTTGCAGGTAGAATTAAACAGGTCTTTTTCAGTATAGTTACGAGCATAAGTATAGCCAGAGCAACCCACCCTAAGGAGAAGCATGTTCAGCTGTTGTTAATCACTGAGCCTTTTCTAATCTAATGCTCCCAACAGCCTCTGGCAGAAGATCCACACACTCCCATTCCAACTTACATCACATGCTCAGAGAACCTTTGAAAAAAACAAGAGCCAAAGAAAAAGGATATAACTCCCGACTTATTATCAAAAGCAAACAACATAAAAGTCCATGCATCTATTCACAACTTAATAACTAGACAGCCTTAACACAGAAAGCACTACAATGTAAACAGCATTTCACACTAGACATATAGGGCCTCATTACCAGTTTGTCAGTCATTTGGCAAGACCGCCGTGGTGGTGACCTCCAAAAGACCGGCATGTTGGCAGTGATCTGGCCGCCGTATTACGAGTTACACAACTCAGTCTGCCAAAAAACAGCCACATTACGGAAACCACCAGGACACTGGAGGATGGAAAAGAGGTGGTTTGACTATCAGCACTGCCAGCTTGCCAAAAACCCTCCAATCATATTACGATCCACAAATCATGAAAGTGGTTCTTCCATGGTGGAAAATTATTGGCGTTGCGAACTCCAGTGGTCTGAAGTCACATCAGTCAGAACACCACACCACATTGGATAGTTTGAATATTCCACACCTGACACACACCCACATACCCAACACACCTACACACTGCACTATATAAAACACCCCTACACAACCCACAATCCTTAGCAACCAGAACGCCACACACAGCCAGAGACAAGCAAAAAATTAAGAATATAGCAAAACAAACAATAGGCACCCCTACACATTTCACTCAGCACTCATCCCACACCTGCACAACATGTACAACACACAATGTAGTTTCCCACACAATATACAACAACCATCACTCACTCACATCACAGCACCCACACCTCATCACTAAAAAATGTTTTCCCCATTTTTCACTACTTCACTGTCTCTTCCACCACTACCACGCCCCTACAAAAACAGTCCACATTTCACTGATGATGAGTTGGTGGACCATATTATTAGGGTAGAGCCATATCTTTTTGGAGCACAGATCCAGCAAACATCAATAGCCAGAAAAATGGAGTTGTGGCAAAGGATAGTCGACAGGGTGAATTCTGTAGGCAGTTACCCACGCACAAGGGAGGACACCAGGAAGAGGTGGAACAACCTCAGGGAGAAGGTATGTTCCATGGCCGCCAGGCACCAGCTGGTGGTCTGCAAGACTGGCGGTGCAGCCCCACCTTTTCCCCCTATTTTCACATCATGGGATGAGAAGGTCTTGGACATCCTGCATCCTGAGGGCCTGACAGGAATACCTGGGGGAGTGGAGTCTGGTAAGTCACTACACCATTCATGTCACCAAAATATTTTGTCTTGCATGCTCACTGATTATCTTTCCCCACTTCAATGACCAAACCACCCCACACCCCTGTGTTCAAATGTCTAAATACCCCTCTCTGGCCACATTGTTTGTGTACGGCATGTGAAGTACAGGGACTGACACGCCTGCAACTCCCAGAAGACACTGTTCCACCTGTAAGAAGAGTGTACTACATTTTAAAATTTCATGCGTGTGAAACTAACAATCAATGTAACCCCTCTTGAATGCACCACTGTTTAACAGTTCATGGTAATGACAGCAATGCTATGTCCCACTGCCAGTACTATCACAAGCAAAACACAACTACATCTGTGTCCCCTACCAAACTGGCCTTTGAGAAAACCTTCCTAACAATATCATATACTCACCTGGGGGAAAACTATGTGGGAAACTGGATGTACTTGCAGTATATCCATACAGAGTCCCAGGTCAAATGGTAACTCCAATGCTGTTTGCCAGCTCTATCACCATTTCGCATTACCCAGCTGTTAGTTGAATCAGTGATGCCTATACCCTACTAGGAGATAAATGTGCATTGTCATGTCTCTACTCAGACAAGATATGAGGGTATCAGCAGTCATCTAAGCATCAGCATACTCCAAGAGCTTGGAGCATGGTGTATGCAATTGAAAATCTCTGTGTCCCACATTGCTTTAACCCAGATTTGGAAGCAGCTGTTATTGTCATATCAGGGGATCATGTATAGGCAGTGTGTGCATGTCACATAGCATGTCTAGCTGTCAAAGTTAAACATCAATTGTTGCATCACTTACGACTGTTTGTTCCACTTCTCCTACAGGTAACCTTGGCATTCTCAACATGGAAAGGACACCAGAGACTGCCACTACCCCTCTGGATGAAGGCCCCAGTGAGGAAAACACCACTGGATGTTTGGACACTGAGGACAAAGCTGGCTCATCAGGGACACCTGGTCAGTCAACAACTGTGAGCCTCACCATCGCCACAATGATTCCTCCCAGCCCTGTTGCATCCACATCACAGGCAACCATTCGCCCCCAAACCTGGGTCTCCTGTTGTCACCCCTGACAATAATTTTTCCTGCCACCAGTGGGAGTGGGCACACTGTGCCAGGTGCACAGGTACATTGGGGTAGGGTGTGTGGAAGGGGTGGTGTGGGCCAGAGGATGGGTGCTCCAAGGGACACAACTGACCAGGACAATATCTCCCAAGTCTTGGGAGCCTATCAACATTCCCAGGGCACGATGGGCCAGGTACTGACCGTGATGGAGGAGATCCAACAGCTGCAGAGGGACAACCACCAGGAAGCCATGCAGTAGTGGCAGGCCCAAAATGCTGTCCTGGCTTCCATTGTCTGGGTGCTGAGGGACCCTGAGTAGGTTTTGTACACAACATCAGGCCTCTTCCACTAGCAATGAAACATCAGGCCCTTCTACATCTGTGGCTGCTAGTGGAATGGAGACCCTAGCAGGGGAAGGGAATGACTCTGACACCCCACCCTTTGTAGCAGAATAATGCCCCCGTAAATGTGGATGTCCACCTAGACATCCAGGAGGAGCAGATGCCAAGACCAAACCTATTGCCAGGAAGGTAACCTCTACTGATAGGCTTCCCTTGAGTGGCACAGATACACCCTGTTGGCTGTTCTGAAACCAATCTCCATTTTCCTATGGCACAAGGACACTGGACTTGTGTTTCCAAATGGTGTAACAGCTACCCTGATGATTTCATCCACCTGTGCACTCCCCAAGAAATACCACTTAACCACAGATCATGTGTTAGTGTGATTTATCAACCATATACAACTGTCATGTGTGACAAGTCTTGTATCAAAATGTTCCTATCTAATGTAAAACATTTGTCATGGTCATTACACATGTACTGTATAATTAGGATACATATTGCATGCACAATATATTATATATATATATCACAAAAATCACTTGTATTATACATTCCCACATATTCGTTTGGAGAATGTCTATTACCACATAGTGAAGTGCTGCTTGTTTCATGTTTCAGCATAGGGATCATACACTACCAACCCACAGACTTCGGAAATTAGGGACATGTCAGTCTCTTATTATCCCAGGAGGCAAACAAATTGGTTAAGTGTATCATCAGCTAAAGCCTTATCACATACCCATACCATAGCTCCCAGATAACCATACCCAATGAACCAGACAGAGGTCAGTACTCATGTCCCGAGTCATGGAACCTTCCACTTACCACGGTCAGGAATCTGTAGTTTTGCCACTCACCTCTCTTAGTCTTCAGAGACATGCAAATTGGTCTGCAAAGTGGAAACACACTGACAGCTATGTACAAGTTAGTTCACATACAAAACATACCATGATGATGTAAGAGGGTCTGGATACCAAATTATGACATATGTCAGAGAGACATGAACACACATATTGCACCGTTGGCCCCACCTCCAATACCAAACAGGTCTTTAGTGTGGACAAGGACACTACCATCCCACTGTCCTGACAGTCTGGATATAAAACTCACACACCACAAATCTCATGCCAGACAGTACCTGGTTTAATCCATGTTCACTTCACATGTCAGTCTGCAAATCCCATCTGCCTGTGACACTGTCTGATATTGCCAAATGAGGATGAGCCAAGCAGCCAATGTGCAATTTTTAATTGACAAGCATAAGGTATAGGCCACATTGATACATGTATGTTACACTGCCAAATCATATGTACAAATGTGACTTTGATTGAGCATTGTGAAAACATTAGATTATGTACATAACGGTTCTGTACACAACTCCAAGTAACAACCTGCATGCATATCTGAGTCATGGGCTTTGGAGACACTTATGACCTATCTGAAGGACATAATAAGAACCTTATCTGGCATTCATAACCTCACCAATACCCCACTGGATCACTTTTATTATATCCCATCACATACCATGAGTCAGTTGAAGTACTGATTGATGAGATCTGCCCTGATGTCTCCAGCTTCATCCTCATTATGCTCATCCTCATTTGGCAAATCTGCATTTCCACCCACAGGATCTGCTGGCTCCCCCTCGTCTGTTATGAATGGTATCTGATGTCTCAAAGCGAAGTTGTGGAGCAGACAACAAAATAATTTAATAAACCTTGTTGGGTGACTAGAGCAAGACTGCTCCAGACTTATCAATGCTGCAAAATCTTGCCTTCAGGAGCCCAAAGGTCCGCTCCACAACACGCCTTGTCCTTCTGTGGGCCTCACTGAAGCAAACTTCACCTGGCGTGGTTGGGTACCTCACTGGTGTCAACAACCAAAGACGGTTTGGGTAGCCAGAGTTCCCTGTAAGGTATAATTACAATAATCCAAACATTAATCTTGGACATCCATAAATATGGTAGCAGATAAAAGGTACAGACACACGACATATGACTTACCAACCAGCTAGGCACTCCCTGTGTATAGTCGTGCCATGAGCAATTGGATATTGCTTTTCCGCATGATGAAGGATACTCTGCACAAATTTGTGAAATGTAGAGGTCAACTAAACAGACCACTTGGACGTTGATGGAGGGGAAGTTTGTCCTGTTCCTATATACCTGTTCATTGGCACTTGGGGGAACCAAGCCTACTTGGGTGCCATCTATGGGTCCAACCACATGTGGAATGTGTCCCAAAGCATAAAAGTCAGCCTTTACATGGGCCATATCCTCACACTGGGGAAATCTGATGTAGCTGTCCAGGTGTTTCAACAATGCAGAGAGTACAGTCTTCAAAACCAGACTGAACATGGGCTGAGACATCCCTGCATTTAGAGCCACTGTATTTTGAAAGGACCCAGTGGCCAGAAAGTGTAGCACTGACATGACTTGGACAATTGGAGGCATGCAATTGGGACTTATGAATGGCAGGCATCAGATCTGGCTCCAACTGACGATAGAGATCCATGATTGTCTGCCTGTCCAAGCAGTATATTTGGATGACATGTCGCTCCTTCATTGTGTACAGGTCTACTATTGGGCAGTACACTGTAGGGTGTCTTGCTTTTCTCATGCCAGATTAACTATGTGGGACAACACCTGAATGTATGTGCATGACTAAATCCATACATCATAAGTATGATCACACCAGCGTCACAGATAGAGCTACATTATGTCACATGAAACAGTGAAAAAGTTGTACGCAGCACATACCTAGGTAACATTTGCCTAAATATTGTAATCAGATCTCCTGGCCCCTAGCATGTTCTTTAAATAGAAAAACATGTCACTGACAGTAAAAGTGACATTAACTTACTTAACATGTGAAACATATTTGGAACACCTATACTATGTTCCGATCATCATTGCTCTGCTAACAATACTGTTTCATGTACATAACTCAGGATACGTCATTTTAACATCCTCTACGTATTACATGCACATGTTTGCAGAAAGCCAGCAGTGAACACATTATCATAAATAAAAATTTGCAGTCAATTACGCACGTTTCATAACCTTAACGTACATATATGAGCCTTAAAATGGCAGCTGCCTGACCTACTGTACTGGACTTCAGGAAGTGACCTAACTCCGCCAGCGGATGTCGTCATGGCAGTAGACGGGGTCACAACCACGGAGGACATTGCCATTGAAACACATTGCTGACTTTGGCAGACTTAGGCCAATATCAACATCCGCCGACGGTCACGGTCCTGTATGTGATGGACGTGACCACCATATCATACTTCATGCCTCACTTGACTCCTGACATTGCTGCCAGCAAGACGTCCACAACCTGAGCTGCTGTGTACTGCCTCTGAGAGCAATCATGCCACATCCTACAGGTGATAGAGCCCCTGCCTTCTCACCTGATGACCTGGACATGTGGAGGAGGTCCTACCCCTGTATGGACAGCTCTATAGTGCACCAGAGGAGCAGGTAAGTGCAATGCAATACCAATGTTTGAAATGTTGAGTGTATGTTGATGATGAAATGTGGGGGAATGAAGGATTGGGATTAAATGTGTGGGTAGATTGACATGTGCACATGTACTTAGATAGTATTGAGACCTGATACATAGTAGGGAGTGTGTGATGTATGTACCCTGACCCACCTAAAATTTTTATAACATTATAATTGAAGGTGGTGTTAGAAATAGTTGTATACTTATACCATCTTTAAAGACATGCTTGTGGTATGTTCATATGTTAATAGCCAACACTTGGTACTGGATATGCATATTCTATGCCTGCCTCCACTTCACACATGGCCTGACTGCAGATGGTCATTCCACATAGAAGGGGATGTTGGTGGAAGTGTATGTATGGCTACTTGCACAAACGTTTGTTTCACCCTTCTTGTTTTGGGATGGAGCATGTGGACATGACTTTCTCCTCTTGTCTGTGTCATCCATGCAGGCCAACGCCCACCAAAAAAAGGGGATCTGGCGTGCCATTGCCATGAAAGTGTGGTCCCTGGGGGTCCACAGCAGGTGAAGCACCCACTGTAGGAAGCATTGGGAGGACCTGAGATGCTGGGCCCGGATGACCGCAGAGGCCCAGCTGGGGATGTCCTCCCAAGAAACAAGGGGTGCCCATCGGACCTTGACCTCCCTAATGGCCTGCATATTGGCGGTGGCCTATGCTGAGTTGGACGGGCTTTAAGGGTAGCACGGCAGCCACAAGGGGGTACATACTGACTTAACACATTTTCATACCTATGCCAGGTCAGTGTATGGATGATAGAATCTAAGCTGTGACAATGTGGTAAGTGCAAAAGGTCAAAGATCTCCAAGGAACACATAGATGTATAGTTCTCATCATTGGCATACAGGTGTGCACATTCTATTGTGTATAGAGACATATTACTCTCCTATGTTATCCCTTCTGTACAAAAGCATATGATGATTCACTTGTGACTGTGTCATATGTGTACCACTATACTGCTTTATATACTCTGTTAGTTGTTCCTTGCCACCTACAGATCCATGCTCCTATTATCATGATGATAATTTGTTCAGGTCTTTGCCCTCTGTCCATTCAGATGCCCCTTGATCTATGTCTATGTGCAACATAGAATCTGACAAGTTTATGTGATTCCTACTTTTCATGAGGTTTCTGATGAGTGGCAACTTCATGTGAGGCTTTGATGTCCATCTGACAGCTAACAGCTAAACTTACTCAGTGCTGTTAGGAGGTGAACCCTTTTAGCAAGTTAGGGCTTTCCATTTGCCCCTGGAATGTCTCATCTGAGTGGACATACTACATGTTGGAAACAAATGAAGTATTGCTAGACTGCTATTGCAACACATACATTGATATTAGAGCTCTGAATGTTACTACCATGTAACTGTTCTTTGGATGGTAAGTGGCTACACAGCTATTTCCTAAGTGATTGTGCTGTGGGCATGATAAATAGGCTAAGATATCTTATTAGCAGTTACATTCTTCACTGGTTTTTGCCAACATCATGTGTACATTGTAAAGTTCTGTCATAAATAAACATTGTAATGTATCATAAACATACTTTATTTTGCTGTTTTGAATGCTTTTAGTGTGGAAACCTATTGTTTGCACTGACTACATTGTGGTGCAGGTGTGGTAGTTCACATTCACATGTGGGTGGTATGGAATGTGTAGTGAGTCATTTGGCTTGCCTTAAGGTGTATGTCTCTATCATGGTACCCTCAGATGTGGTTTGTGTGATTGACATTTTCTTACACAGATGTAAGACTACTCATGTCAGAAGTGTGGGTAGTGATGATGCCACTCACACATTGGGCTTTGATGTTGCCACTCATCATGATACTTTAAACTGTATGTGGCCTTCATGCACATGACAGGTGTCCATTGTATTTAAGGAGAAGTTATGCTGCCTGAGGTTGTCTGTGGGTAAATGCTATGGGCTAAATAGGCCACTACGAGTGTGCAAGACTTTGTTTACAGGTGAAGAATGACTAAGACGAGTAGGTCAACAAAGTATGTATCATCCTTTCCTACATCACTATTGGCATATGTGTTAGTGACAGGTGTTTAGACTCTATCATACTCCAAAGTTGGATATGGCAAATATAGTAGGTGCATGTTTGTAAATTTCAATTGTGAAGGTTGTGAACTCTGTGACATGAAGTGGTTTTGGCTAGTATGCAACATGCCGTCTTGTGTTTAGCATAAGATAAGGTTCCTTTTCTGGTACATCACATCAGGTAATATTGTAAGTATGTGTAGATTTTGTGTATGTGATATGTGGAAATCAATGTTAACACTATTTCCCATAGCTTGGTTGTTGGTTGACTATGTTGCTGTGGATAGGGACCCACAATCATGTTGCCAAGTCAGGGTATCGTGGAATGGTTAGTGTGATAGCTCTACTGATATGATGGTATTGTAGGTATAAGACAGATGCATTGTTGTTATATAGGGGTGTGGATTATATCTTGTTGTGACACAATGTTGGCACTAACTTGGTTCTACCTGGGGATATAGTACAACTATATGTAATTTAAATGATGTGTACAGTGTGATAGTGTATGAAAAGAATGTGATGACTTTACCTCTCTTTCTGTTTTCCAGCATCAGCATTGGCATGCGAAAGAGATGGGGAAGCTGCTAGCCACAGGACTTCAAGGCATTAAAACACCAACACCGTGGGACCCAGTGGCCCAGACGGCAAGGGGAGTGCCACAGGGGAGACGGATCCATCTCATCATCTTCAGAATCCTCATCCAGTGGACACTCCCTGTTGGTGGCAGACCCATCTTGGACCACCCCAGCACCATCTCTGTCTGCCAAGTCCCTTTCTACCACCGCCCTCTCTGTAGCTCCCCCCCAGTTGGCTGTGTCCTCTCACCCAAGAGGGTGGGCATCTCCTTTGCTGCAGGCACCTATGCACCAGAACCTGTTAGCTCTGCTGCCCTCAGTGAGGAGACTATTGACCTCCTGAGGTCCATCTCTGTGGGTCAGCGACCATCGTGAATGCCATCCAGGGACTGGCAACTCAAATCCAACAGAGTAATGGATTCCTGGAGGGCATTCACACTGCACTGCCTGACATACAGAGATCCTTTCAGGCTCTGGCCTCCACACTGACAGCAGCCAGTCACCCTTTATCTACTGTCCCCCCTCCACCTTTCTCTTACCAATCACAAACCCCTTCTTCCTGACCCAGCCAAAGCACACAGACAGGCATGCATCCACCTCAACATCCGAGGGTAGCTCAGACAAACATAAGCATCACAGGACACACCACCAGCATACACACAAGCAACATTCAGAAGCACACACAGCAACAGTCACAACATGCCCCGACACTCCCACCACCCCCAGCATCACAGACAACAAACCTGACACACCTGCAGACATAGCATCATCATACACAGATCCAGCCACTACACCTATCCTACACACAAACAGCACCACAGCAGACCCTCAAATGTCCACCACAGTCACCACACCTGCAAACACCACAACCACTGACACTCCTACATGCAGCACATCCACCATACCTGCAGTCAACACCCCAATAGACAGCCATTCACCCACCATGGCATCTGCCAGCACCTACCACCCCCCTCATCCTAAAACACAGAAACACCCAGACTCACCCACCCAACAGACACCCACCACCCACAAGCATACCTCACACAAACAAGACATTCACACCAACACCTCATACAAACACTCCCTCTCCCTCCACACTCCTACCCTTTTGCTATGACCATCCCTGTGTGGGTAAAAAAATCTTTCCTATCTGAGTTTGCCCTGTCCCCTACGCCTCTCCCCCGTGAAACCCCTAAATGTGCTGTTTCCCTCCCAAGTCCATCCCTTTTACCTCCAAGGTCTCCATTACCCCTCTGCAAGTACTCATGCCCCTCCCCCTGCCAAGAAGTCTACCCCTCCCATGAAGACCCACCCCTCCCCCAAGCCTAAACCTAACAGCCCCCAAGCCTAAAGCCAAACCTCCCCCCTGCCACCGCCCCCCAGATAATCCCTCAGATGCCTGCCTGCTCTCTTGATGCCCCTACCTGTGGAGGTTACATTGCAGTCAGGAGTCAAGTTTGGGGCACCAATATGTGCCTTTGGTGCACATTCATTGAACAATGGACTGTCCTATGGCCTTTGACTTTATTCTTATTTCTCCTGAAAATATATTCATACCAACCAGTTTTTGGTTTCCTGGTTACATCTTTGCCCTGCATTTCTTTTACTAGGTTAGAGTTGTTCCAAGCTGACATTGGTTGTTTCTCAGTATTTGTGTGTGTGTGATGCTTGTGCGTACTGTATTGTATGGCCAGTATGTGTGGGTGTGTGCATTGCTTTGTTGTGTGATAGACATGTGTATGTAGCAGAACTGTTGTTGTCATGGTATTGTGTGGTGTTTGTGTCGACATGTGTTTGTTGCTGTGTTGTGTGGCTTTGTGTGCTTTGACTGTGTGAGTGTGCGTGTTTTGTGCATCGTATGATTGGTATGATGTGTGCATGTGATGTGTTTGTCGATTGGTAAGTTGTGTGATTGTGTAATTGTGTGTGATCATTCCTTGTCGGTTGTTTGTTGTGTTGCATGTGTGATGTGTGGCTGGGTAGTGTCTATTGTGAGTGCTTGCCAATATGTTGATGATGATGCAGTTGGGGTGTTGTTGTAACGTTGTGGTGTTGTGTGGTATTGTGGGAGACTGGGCCTGTGCCATGTTTACGTGTGAACGTGTGTGTTTTTGACGGGAGCATGTGTGTGTGTGTGCTGGCTGTAGTGTGTGTACTATGTATGTGCGGTTGTCTGTGTGCTGTATATGAGTGTGCGTGTTTTGTGCATGGTATGATAGGTATGATGTGTGCATGTGATGTGTTTGTCGATTGGTAAGTTGTGTGATTGTGTAATTGTGTGTGATCATTCCTTGTCGGTTGTTTGTTGTGTTGCATGTGTGATGTGTGGCTGGGTAGTGTCTATTGTGAGTGCTTGCCAATATGTTGATGACGATGCAGTTGGGGTGTTGGTTGTAACATGTTTTGGTGTTGTGTGGTATTGTTGGAGACTGGGCCTGTGCCATGTTTATGTGTGAACGTGTGTGTTTTTGACATGAGCATGTGTGTGTGTGTGCTGGCTGTAGTGTGTGTACTATGTATGTGCGGTTGTCTGTGTGCTGTATATGAGTGTGCATGCCAGTGTACAGTTACGTGTGAGTGTCGCCCCTGAACGCCCTTCCCGATGGTATATTGTGTAAGTGTACAAAAATGATGAGTGTGTGTACTTATGGTTGGTGTCGGCGGTAGCAACGAAGATTCCGAAGTCTTTCAACAAGCAGGAGCAGCGGGATGACGTCTAGTTCTGGTTCCATTGCGGCTCTGGATGAGTGTGGCTTCCTGAAGGTGAGAGTCTCCTTTTATAGTGTTAGTTTCCGCCTGTGTTTTCGTGGTGGTGCGACCGCAGCAGAAAATCTTTGCAGTGTGCAGCCTCGTAATATGTTCGGCAGAAACATGGTCTCCGCCGGCCTGCAGGTGCCTTCAGACATCCATGGCAGTTTGACTGCAGTGGCAGTGCCGGCAGTGTTTTGGCTGTATTCTGTAGGGAATACTGCCAAAGTCATAATTTAACAGTCTTCTCCGCCAGCCTGTTGGCAGTATGACATGGTGGTCATGGGACTGCCAAACTCGTAATGACCCCCATAATGTTCCAAAGCTTTCTGCACAATTTAGACTCACACAAACCCGAACTACATTTCCCAAGAACACCCCCCCACCATGCAAGTCTGGATAAAAAATAGTGGCACCTCACACAGGAGTAAGACCAAAACCACATCTTGCATCAGCAAATACATACCATTACCAGTCTCGCAACGGATGCTCTAGACAAATATACGCACCACTAAAAAAAGAGCACAAACTCGCGCAATATAGATGCACATGCACCCCCTCAAGCACAGGTGAGAAAGCACATAAATATATACCTCACATAATTTTTATGTTGCTAATTGAAGGTCTTTCAAATGTGTATGACAAATAAATGTGAGTGAGTTTTTTTCCTCTGTAAAACAGAAAAATATTGTGAAATAGGTTTCATTTGCCTAGTCATGACTGGTCTCTGTATCTTTCCTTAGCTAATAAGATGTAACATTTTAAGGGCAAAGACTGGAGCCTTTTGGCTAAAGTGAATGTTTTCATTGTTTATCATGAGAAGCTTTATACAACATGTTACATGCAGCAGGAACAATCTACAAGCACCTGAAATTATGCAATGTATTTTAAAATCGATAATTTGCTTCTGGTGCAAAGATTACCTGAATAATAAATGCGTGTGGAATATTATAGTAATTGTATTTTAAAAATACAAGAGTCTGGACGGAAAGCACGAGAAATGTAATTATTTTTGTGTACCACCTCTTATCCTAAATGTTGTGTATTTTAAAATGTTAAAATGTATTCTGTATAAAGTGCATTGTGTAAAACAGTATTAATAGACTTGAGTTATTGTCAGTTGCTCACTCTTTTTACAGCTCTTTTTGCAAAGGAACTTTCTTTGGGCTTTTTTCAGATCATGTTGCAATTAGCGCTTTTGTAGCCATAGCTTGTTATTGTTTTGGAGTTCTCTTGTTGGTAGGCTCACTTTAACTTGGCACAGTAGCATTGGTGGCTTTTTTTTAATGATTATTAGGCCTGCTTGATGTGCACATTTTTACAAGCTTCGCTTTTTTTTTTTGCAAAGTATCTTGTTAATTATTCTGATTGACTTGACTATTTGATTATGGGGGTCATTCTGACTTTGACGGGCGGCGGAGGCCGCCCGCCAAAGTCCCGCCGGCAGAATACCGCTGTGCGGTCAAAAGGCCGCCGCGGTAATTCTGAGTTTCCCGCTGGGCTGGCGGGCGACCGCCAGAAGGCTGCCCGCCAGCCCAGCGGGAAACCCCCTTCCATGAGGATGCCGGCTCCGAATGGAGCCGGCGGAGTGGAAGGGGTGCGACGGGTGCAGTTGCACCCGTCGCGATTTTCAGTGTCTGCTTGGCAGACACTGAAAATCTTGGTGGGGCCCTGTTAGGGGGCCCCGCGACACCCGTTACCGCCAGCCAGGTTCTGGCGGTCGAAACCGCCAGAGCCAGGCTGGCGGTAAGGGGGTCGGAATCCGCATGGCGGCGCTGCCTGCAGCACCGCCATGGAGGATTCCCCAGGGCAGCGGGAAACCGGCGGGACACCGCCGGTTTTCAGTTTCTGACCGCGGCGGTACAATGCCCATGGGAGCACCGCCAGCCTGTTGGCGGTGCTCCCGCGGTCGTTGGCCCTGGCGGTCCATGACCGCCAGGGTCAGAATGACCCCCTATGTCTTTGTAATCTGGTTGGTCTATTGTTTGCTTAGACAATTTATGTGCCATATGCATACAATTGATTTTCTGTTTTGTACTATTTTTGTTGGCTTAATCATTGCAGAAATTTCAATTATTGTCACTGAATAAATCCAATGATAAAAAAAAACATATGGGAGTCTTTTGGTAAATTATTTATGACACAATTTTAAGGGCACTTTGCCTCCAACTGACTCCAAACAGCCCTCGTCCCCGGCACTAAGTAAATAGATTTGCTTTGCTTTATTCTCACCATGCCAGTTAAAGGGTGTTCAATAGCCAGGTGCAGTTCAGGGCCACTCCGCAGGAGGCATGTCCACCTCTTAGGCAACATCTAAAGGAGTGTCTCTAAAGGACACATGCAATACCACAACCGGGGTCACACTCACACATTCATGTCCCACTATCACCTAAAGGTGATTGGATTATTAGGGTGAGTTTTCAACTCATGTTTTGAGTTCTGACAACTCAAGATTTAATTTATTGTGTCTCTATTTATTTTAATAAAATCAGCATTCCAAGATTGTTGTAGTATACATTAATGTCTATTTCTTGAGACAACTGAAGTTGGAGAACAGCTCAAGTTGTTAGGACTGTTGAAGACACAACAGGAGGAAGTGACGAGCAGTTTACTTACCTCTAATCTTCAATTGGCACAGTGCTAAATTCCCACCTTTCTCTCCCAGTGGGCTGGGTTCCTTGCTAACATCAGAAACTGGTCACGGTAGGGAGGCTATTTATTTTCGGACCACCTTGGGGGCCTCCCAAGGGACGTTATTCCTATTGCCGGTTGTTTAAGGCATTTGGCCTGATTGTTTACTCTTCAAACAGTGTAAGAAAGCTATGGAGAATGACAGAGAATTATTGAGTTTTGTTGATACTCTTACAGTGAATTTTTAAGAAACTATACTATCTTTTAATGTGTTTTTGTTTCCATATGTTGGATAGATTTCTAGTGCACTGTCATTCTATATTCTGCGCTGCACTTTCCTTTTCTGGAGCTTTGCTAATATTCTTAAACTGAAGCCCAGATCCAGAGAAGTTTAAAGGCTTCATCGATGAATAATTTTCCTAATTCTTCATGCTACATGGCTGTGTTACTTTGCAGTGGCAACGAGATTACAGGATGGACGCCTGGGAAACCGTTGTTGCTTTTGTGGGTGCCACTTGCAAGGCAATTGAGGACATCACTTGACTGCTCAACAAGCGTCACCTTTATTGCCTTTAATGTTTCATACAGAGATATACTTGCATGTGACCCTTTTGGAAATTATATTGTTTTATTTTTTGTATTTTTAAATGGTTCACTTTTTAAGTATGGTCTGTTTGTGTGTAGCCAGAGCACAGTGGACCTCTTCTTGGAATCTGAATCTGTACATTTGCTCGGAGGTTTGAAGGATGCATTGCTGGCAGTGTGTGTTCCAGAGTTCCATGCCTCTCTCTTCTGTTCACCTTTGTGGTAGAAGAAGAAAACTGTAATGGCACCACACCAACACACAAACAGGTTAAAAGGATGAAGTTTATTATTTAATACAGTGTCACATCCACTTGCCACACCAGTAAGTGTCAACTGCTGCAACATCTCCTAAAATATGCATGTTTTTACAACACCTAGGCCCTCATTATGACATTGGCGGTAAGTCCCGGTTACCACCATGCTGACTGCCACCAACATACCACAACCGCGGCGGTATACCGCTACCCATTTTATGGCCCACACATAGCAATCCGTCACTATTCAGACACACACACAAGTCCGCCATCCCAAAGGTCAGTGATAAACTGGCGGTACCAAAACCCACACCGTTACGCCAACAGAACTATGCTCACAATATTATGACCCACGAATCACTGCGGTGGAAATTCAACTGCGGTAAACCATTGGCGGTACATCCCGCCGTGCTCAAAATACACACACACATACAAAACAACACCACGTTGGACAATTCAAACTATACACACCTGACACACATACACACACCACACTCACACCACTATAAAAGACACACCCACATTACCCAGATCCCTTTACGACTAACAAAAATTTCCACTAGAGAGAGATACAGTAAGAGCACCCACAGAACCAGAGCCACAAAACACCATCACCCATACACCATCCACGCACCTCACAGCACACACCCCTACACATCACCCCACACACCCTCACACACACCACTCACACGAAACCATGGCACCACAAAGACACCCCAGGTTCTCAGAGGAGGAGCTAAGGGTCATGGTGGAGGAAATCATCCGGGTAGAGCCACAGCTATTTGGGTCACAGGTGCAGCAGACATCCATCGCTAGGAAGATGGAGCTATGGCGGAGAATCGTGGACAGGGTCAATGCCGTGGGACAGCACCCAAGAACAAGGGATGACATCAGGAAGAGGTATAACGACCTACGAGGGTAAGGTGCGTTCCGTGGTAGCAAGACACCAGATAGCAGTACAGAGGACTGGCGGTAGACCCCCACCTCCTCCCCCACAACTAACAACATGGGAGGAGCAAGTCTTGGCAATACTTCATCCTGAGGGCCTGGCAGGAGTAGCAGGAGGACTGGACTCTGGTAAGTCAAATCTCTATTACTATCACCCCTCTACCTAAATGATATCACATACCCCCAGCCCTACCCTCACCCCATCACCCCACCAACTCACATACACCCCACCATCACAACCCACCCATCCCAGTACCCAGCATTGCATGCACCACCAGTGCATGGACACCACTCACAGCCCTGCATGGACACCCATCACCACCTCATGCACACTAGAGAGAATCACTTAGCCCACAAAATACTCACACAAGGCAAAGCTGACAGGGCACTCACAACCATAGAGGCCAACACACCGATGCACAAGATGTCACACACAGAAACAATAACACTGCATTTACATCCCCACATATCCCCCGCACAACATCACCGGAGAGGAGGTGCCAGCAACATCCAGTCCCCCCACAGAAGAGGCCCACAGTGATGACAGCAGCTGTGCTCACCTGGATCAGGATGACCAACCTGGCCCATCAGGGACCTCAGTACAGTCGGTTACCCAGGCACTGTCCCATACCACCACTGAGCCTCCCCCCTCAGGAAACACCACCACAGCACCCACCCAGCAGGCCCATACCTCTGTCCCCAGGACATGTCAATCCGCAGTGTGTCCACCACTACAGGGACCCCAGGCCACCCCACAAACACAGGACGATCAGGGACCTGGGATCAGTGGCAATGGGCACATGGTTCAGGGGACAGAGACACAGGACAACAGGGAAGCTGGGAGGACTTCTGTGCGATAGGGGGAGGACAGGCCCAGGGAACCGACTCCCCACGAGGCACTCAGCAACATCCTGGGAGCATACCACCATTCCCAGGAGACGATGGGCCAGATACTGGCCAAGGTGCAGGAGACCCAGCGGCTGCAGGAGGGACAATACCGGGGGATAAGGGAGGACCTGAGGGACATCCACACCACCCTGGTCACCATTGCAGGGGTGCTGGCAGACACAGCCAACACCATGAGGGAGGCAGTGGCACACCAACAGGCCCCTGACACTAGCCAAACCGATGAACAGCCCTCCACCTCCGCTGACGATAGTGAACAGGAGGCCCAGCCACAGGAACAACAGGCCACCGGCACCCCACCCCCTGCAGACGGAGAACCACTGCACAAACGGTCCCTCGATCCAGGCAGAAGCCAGAGAACATTGCCAAGATCCTCACCAGGAAATAAGACTCTCCTGATTGTCACCCTTGTGTCCCACTCTGTCACGCTATCCACCTTGAACTGCCATTGCTCCACTTTCTATGCCCCCTTGGACAATGCACCTGTGATACAAATAGACTGGACTCTATCCTGGACTCTCCTCCACCACTCCCTGCCTATAGCAATACCCCATCCACTTATTAGCACATGAATAAACATCCTTCAAAAAAATACAAGTATTGAGTCTGTCAAGGGATTGAACTATGTATTTGTTTCACAATCTGTAGACATTGCAATTCAACTGTACAGTAATGTATACTTAGGTATGACCTGTGGTTTGCTGCAGTCAATACACCAGGAGCCAGAGTGGGGCACAGATATCTGTAAAATGTCAAAGGGACAGTGAGTGGCCATAGTAGTGGGAATATCAGCCTGCCAGTGAAAATGTACAATACAAAACTGCAATGGAAGGTGAAGTTACAGTGTGTGTCACAAGAAGTACTGTCAAATGATTGCTGTTCTGTTGTGCACATCCTCATCCTCTGCCTCATCTTCGTCACTGTCCACAGGGTCCACCGCTGTCACACGCCCATTTCCAGCCTCATCCTCCTGCAGAAAAGGCATATGGCGATGTAAGGCAAGGTTGTGCAACATGAAACATGCCACGATGATCTGGCACACCTTCTTGGGTGAGTAGCACAGGGAACCACCTGTTAGATGGGGGCACCGAAACCTGGCCTTCAGGAGGCCAAAGGTTCGCTGTATAATTCTTCTTGTTCGCCCATGTGCCTCATTGTAACGTTCCTCTGCCCTTGTCCTGGGATTCCTCACTGGGGTCAGTAGCCATGAGAGGTTGGGGTAACCAGAGTCATCTGCAAATACCGAGGGATACCTGTTAGCCAGACACTAACCCTTAGGGCCAACCCAATACCCATACACCAACATATACTGGGTGGGGACCATGGGCTCATCAATTAGCCACACCCTGTGCCTCTGGAGTTGAGCCATCACATATGGGATGCTGCTATTCCTCAGGATAAAGGCATCATGCACATACCCAGGATACTTTGCATTCACATGGGAGATGTGCTGGTCCTCCAGGCACACTATCTGCACATTCATAGAGTGAAAGTTCTTTTGATTTCTAAACACCTGTTCATTTCTCCGGGGGAGCAAAGCCAATATGTGTACCATCTATTGCCCCAATAATGTTAGGGATATGTCCCATTGCATAGAAGTCAGCTTTCACTGCGGCCAAATCCTCCACCTGGGGGAAAACAATGTAGCTGCACATGTGTTTCATCAGAGCAGACAACACTCTGGTAAGCACTATTGAGAACATTGGCTGAGACATTCCTGCTGCCAAGCCCACAGTCACTTGGAAGGAGCCAGTTACCAAGAAATGGAGCACAGATAGGACTTGTACAAGAGGGAGGATCCCAGTGGGGTGACGGATAGCAGAGATCAGGTCTGGCTCCAATTGGGCACACAGCTCTTGGATTGTGGCCCTGTCAAGTCTGTAGGTGAGGATAATGTGCCTGTCCTCCATTGTTGCCAAATCCACCAGGGGCCTGTACACGGGGGATGTCTCCATCTCCTATTCATCCTCAGCAGTTGTAATCTAGGGGGCAAAACGATGAGCATCTGGTCAGTTTTCAACATTTCCTAAATGTATAGTGCATTGGATGTTGTGACAGAAACAGTATGTTGATGTTTAGGCCCAAATAGTGCCTATATGTGCTGTGACGCAGTTAGGTGCCATGGCCTGCCCCCCCTGAAATGGCGGCCGCCTGTCCTGTCGGGATGGACAGGTGGAAATGAAGTAATGCTGCTGATGTTGTGCGCAGTTGCGGGAGACGGTCGAGTACCGCCCTGCAACTCCTCATTGGTTAACATTGGCTCCTATGAGTTATGGTAGCCAATGGTGATGTACGCCGGCGGTGACGGTACGCACTGCTGCGAACGTGACTGCCATTTTCTATCTGTTCACTCACTTTCTATCTGACCTTCAACAGGAGAGGACCTACACTGCAAGTGCTGCTGTGACCTGTGTCTGGGACCGACCATGGCTCGTGTCACTGGGGAAAGGGCCCCTTCCTTCACTGCTGCAGAGTTGGAGAGACTGGTGGATGGGGTCCTACCCCAGTACCGAATGCTGTATGAACCTCCAGCCCAACTGGTGAGTACACTGTGAGCACGATGCATGGGGCATGAATGCATGGAGTGCTGTATGTGAGGGCCTCGTGTAAGTGGGGCGTTTGAGGGGTGCTGGGCTGCGTGCTGCATGTATGGTGGGCAATGTATGTGCGTCAGAGGATGGGAGGGATATAGTGGGCCATTAGTTTAACAGGCCGGACGGTATGACTGATACCCTTTTTCTATGTGTGTTTCCTCTGCAGATCAGCGCCCATCAGAAAAAGGGTATATGGCGTTCCATCGCCAAGGATGTACGGACCCTGTGGGTCTACGGCAGGTGGAGCACCCACTGTCGCAAATGGTGGGAGGACCTGAGACACTGGGCACAGAAGACGGCGGAGGCCCAGCTGGGGATGGCCCTCCAACGAGGAAGGGGTGCCCGTCGAACCCTGGCCCCCCTGATGTTCTGCCTACTGGCGGTGGCCTCTCCGGAGCTGGATGGGTGCTTGAGGGCATCACAGCAGCCACAAGGGTGTGAGTACAGGTCCAAATACACTACTTGCTCGTGGTGGGGTGGTCTCTAGATGGGGGATGTGCACCTGTTGGTGCTCCAAGGCCAAGACGGACATTGCAGGGTAGGTTCCATGTTGGGCAGGGGCTGATGAACTCCACCTCCAACCAAGCTAGTGGGCATCCACTACTGGGCAGGGCTCTGTGGGTCTTAGGTATGCTGCAACTGGCGTTAGGTATTACTGTCCATGGCATGGTGACTACCATTGTGACTGGTAGTGCATTGCCTAGTGCGTAGGGCTGTTCCCTGTGTGTTGTGTATGCCAACGGTGGTGTTGTTGCTGCCATTGACCAAGTGTATCCTCTGTCTCTTCCCCCCCTTTTTGTTTTGTCATCCTGTCCTCATGTGCATTAGCATCATCTGGAAGAGGAGCACAGGCACCGGCGACAGAGAGAGCTGCATCCCACATGGCTCAGGAGGACGAATCCACCGACGGTGAGGGCACCAGTGGGATGGAGGGCGAGGGGAGCACCACAGCGAAGACAGGAGGGGATAGTTCTGACAGTGATACCTTCTCTGATGGAAACTCCCTGCTGGTGGCGGGCACCTGCGTGCCCACCCCAACTACAGGTACAGCCGCCACCCCCGTACCAGCATCCCCCTCCCAGCATCCCCTCAGCAAGTTTCCCGTGCCCGCTTACCCAGGAGGGTGGGCATCTCCTTTGCCCCAGGCACCCCAGGCCCTGCCCCAGTTAGCCGTGCTGCCCTGAGTGAGGAGGCTATTGACCTCCTGAGATCCATCTCTGTTGGGAAGTCAACCATAGTGAATGCCATCCAGGGCCTGGCAAGGCATTTGCAACATACAAATGCATTTCTGGAGGGCATTCACTCTGGCGTAGCGGCCCAACAGAGATCATTCCAGGCTCTGGCCTCCTCCCTGTTGGCATCCATTGTTCCTGTCTCTAGCCTCCCACCTCCAACTTCCTCTGCCCAGTCCCATTCCCCTGAACCCCAAACTATAACAAGGTTCACATTCAGACCAGCATGCACCCAAGACAACACACAGGAGTGGCTCAGGCAAACACAAGCACCACACATCATCTCACAGGCACTCACACAAACACCATCCAGATGCTGACATAACAACATCCACTGCCTCCACTGGTTCTCCATCCACCTCGTCGTCCACCTCCCTCCCAGTAGCATCTCCACTCACACCTGCATGCACTACATCCACACCCACTGCCTCCATCACCATCACGCCTATCACTACACGCCCCTCACTGGCAGTCACCACCCCCACATCAATGCACACATCCCCTGTGTCCTCTCCCACTGTGTCTGTGCCCCCTCCTTCCAAAGTACACACACGCAAGCACTCAGACACCCAACAGCCATCCACCTCACAACAGCATCCAGCCCATGCACCTGCACCCAAACACAGCAGACAGATACTTCCTACAACCACTCCCTCTTCCTCCACTCCCAAACCTTCACCCTTTTCCTGCCCCAATGTCCCTAAGACGCTTTTCTTCTCCGCTGGTGACCTCTTCCCTACCCCTACCCCCACCCCGTCCTTCACGTCAGGCCAGGGTGGGCAGAACCCAGGTTAACACCTCAGCCACCCAGTCCACGGCCACTGTAGTTTTGGCATCTACTGCAGGCATGAGAGGCTCCAAGGAAATACCCATCAGCACTGGCAGTGTGCCTGCACCAGCTGCCAAGGGGAAGGGCAAGGATGTACCACCAGCTGCCAAGGGCAAGGAGGCACCACCAGCTTACAAGGGGAAGGGCAAGGAGGCACCACCAGCTTACAAGGGGAAGGGCAAGATGGCACCACCAGCTTACAAGGCGAAGGGGAAGGAGGGACCACCAGATGGCAAGGAGGCACCATCAGACAACAAGGGCAAGGGCAAAGGGCCTGCAGGCAGGAGGGACAGGAGGCCTGGTGCTGTGACTGAATCTGAGCCCCCAACACCAACCATGGCGCTTCAGCCATCAGAGGCTGCAGGTCAAGGGCTGGAGCCTCCCCCACCACTGCCGTCATCGCCATCAGCACTGCCACCTGCACCACCACCAGCACCTCCACCAGCGCCACTGCCAGCAGCAGCAGCCCCAGCTGGCAGCCGTCCGAGACTGCAGGGGATGGGCTGGAGCCTCCCTCCACCACTGCCAGCACTGCCACCAGCAGCAGCAGCCCCAGTGGGCAGCTGTCCGAGGCTGCAGGGGATGGCCTGGAGCCTCCCCCCACCACTGCCAGCACCACCACCAGCACTGGCACTGCCACCACTGAGCAGCCGTCGCCGCTGCCGGGCAGTGTGTAGTCCTGCCTCCATGGAGTGTAATGCATCCTGCCCACTGCAAATCGTGTGGGTCTGACACCCAGGTGAGTGACTGTGACCTTGCACTCCCCAAGATCTGCATCACAGGGCACAAAGCCCCCTCCAGAACCAGTGGAAGAAGGCATCCACTCACCCCCTCTTGCCAGGATAAAGCACACTGGGCACAAAGCCCCCTCCAGAACCAGTGGAAGAAGGCATCCACTAGAGAGACTGTGGCCTTGCACTCCCCAGGACCAAGCAGTGGGTAACCCACCCACTAGAGAGACTGTGGCCTTGCACTCTCCAGGACCAAGCAGTGGGCAACTCACCCACTTGAGAGACTGTGGGTTTGCACTCCCCAGGTCCAAGCAGTGGGCAGGCCACCCACTAGAGAGACTGTGGCTTTGCACTCCCCAGGACCAAGCAGTGGGAAGACCACCGACTCGAGAGACTGTGGCTTTGCACTCCCCAGGACATCGCACAGGGCATGTGCCCCCTCCAGGACAAGTGGTGTTGTACCATCTTCCGGCTGAGGTGCCCCCAGTTTTCCGTCCCCAATAGGTGCCTGTGTATTTTCAACCTGATGCCCCAGCAGTGTTCTCCATGTGTTGATGCAGGAGTAAGGTGAGGTCTTGGCCTATGTGATGTGGCCCTGTGGCCCACGGACATTATGGACTGGGCACTGCCCCTCCATTTTTATATATGTAAATACTGTTTTTAATTTTGAGGACGTATTTCTAGAAGTTTATCTTATTACACTCACTTCAATCACTTCTTTTTGTCCTTGCATTATTCCTGAGGGGTACGGGGCGGACGTGTAATGTTGCATCTGTTTGTGTGTATGTTGTTGGGGGTGTTGCGTGTGTGTGTCACTCTTTTTTTCGTCATCGCCGGCGTTGGTATCCCTGGTGTAGGAGGAGGTAGACCAGCATGGGGAACACCTGCAGTTCGGGATCCATGGAGGCGTGGTTCCTCCCTGAGTCTCCAGAGGTGAGTCCTTTGACTTCTGAGATCTGTTTCCGCCGTGCTTTTGTTGTCATTGGTACCGCTCCAGAAAAGGTGGCGATTAGGCCTATTGTAATAGGATACCGCTGCGGTGCTTGTTGCTACCGCCATGGTGGTCGGTGTGTAAAAGTGGCTGTCTGTGTTGGCGGTTTCCGTTGTGGTCATAATTTGAGTTTTTTTTACCGCTGGCTTGTTGGCGGTATTACAGACGCTTTATCACCGACCGCCAGAGTTGTAATGAGGGCCTTAGTATTCCATCCTACATCACCATAGTCTGCCCAACCCAACCCAGTGTATGCTCACTATGCCATAGACAACCTAGTTGATTTTGGCCTAAGCCTCAGTTTCCAGTCCTAACAAGATTTTAGGTATACCGGCCATGAAGGAATTAAGCTACTATGTGTGCACAGCTTCTCAGTGAGTGTCCTGTGTCCTTTCAGTGGACTTTTCCATAGCCATATAGAACAATGACATAACATCGATAGCAACACTATTGATTCAGAAAAATATCTGAAATAAATATTATTCACAAACATATCCTCTTCCTGTACTTACCTAATAAATACACAAATATCGATAACCAAATTACCGCAGTAAAAAATATCTATTTTTACTTATATCGATAAGAAAAATATTGGAAACAAAAATATTTGTACCTTCAAATAAACATATACATTTTCAAATATATTGCAATACACAATATTGACTACATTAATATCACCCAGAATAAAGACATTTCAATACTGAAGTTTAAAAAAACAACATTTTACATTTGTTTGAATCTGTTTTACTGAGTTTTTCCTGTATTCAAACATCATATTACGATTGAGTACACTTTCTATTCCAATAAAGGTACATTTCACATTGTTCAGTTTGTAACGCATACATTTATTGTGTGGTATATTTGATTAAGCATAGACTGAGTTCTTATATTTTATTGCCTCATGTCATACAGAGTCGAATGGGCAGCTTTGGAATCATTGTTACGTTCGTACCATAGTGTGAGGGAGGGCAATTGTAACAGGTTTTGCATAAGTAAGCTGCTGCAGGGTTAGTGATTGCCAGTTGTGTCCTGCAATAGAAACATCTCAAACATTTTATATTAACTCTCTCACAACTTCTTTAACTGGGGGTGGGATAGACGTGGTGGGGGAAAAGGGTGTATCTAAAGCTGGAAGCAAGCAATCTATGAGAACTTGTTCTCTGTTGTTCCAGTTGGAAATGCCAGTAGTGTTGCTGGGAGGGGTGGGCTGGGGGGGGGTGCAGAAGTCCCCGGGGGTGAATAGGTTATTGTGGCACGTGTGTTATGGTCGGTGACATGAGTGGAGTCGGCGTTCCTGGAACATTCTCCACATCCCCCGATAATAGCCTGTGTAGGTGCATCAGGTTGATGTGTGTAAGTCAGCCAATTTTGTGTCCCAGTTAAAAGCTATTAGGTTCTTACGGAGGCCAAGGTTGTCTTCCTGATGCAACACTCTTCACCTGTGCCCATTGACATTGATTGGAGCCACAAAAAATAATGTGGTGCATCAAGTGAACACTATTCACGGGTAATACGTCTCTTGGCTAAGATAAGACCTAGATCTAAAAACCGGGATATGGCCCTGTGTGTTTTGCCCCTCTGAAAGAGTCCCAGAATGCATGCTTCCCATAGCACGATATGGTTCGGCCTACACAGTGTGACAATTGATACCTCACTGCAGTCCAGTAGCAGTGAAATTGTGAACATGTTCATAATATGTGCAGTAAGTCTGCATCTAGGAGATGACAGTGCGGCCATTTTGCATCCGAACAGTTGTAATATCTATTAATTTTAGCAGGCATGAGATAGACCCTCTGGGTAATGTAATATTGGATTAGACAAAATCAGGCAGTGCATGGTATCCGTGTTGGGCTCTCTAGTAAATGTGACCATTCTTTGTCTGTGTGTGGAATACCCCGGTCTAGTTCCCATCGATTCCAGAGTGTTGTACCACTGCCAAATATGTGCAAGTATTGCAGAGTGAGGTGCATGAGCGGTTCTTGGCTCAGGTGTCCCCATGATTGTCCCAATGCTCTAATTAGTGAGTAATGAAGGTGGAAGCCACCTGGTGGTAAGCCGTACCCTTCCAATAGAGTTTCATACATGAGTAAGACACTAGTATCATAGAGGTCGCCTAAGGTGTGTATTACAGCAGTGTACCATGACATCAATTCTGCTATAGCAGCGGTATGAGGGCCACGTGGTGTCCCCAAGAGTGCTATGCCTAGGGTGTAGGGGATTATTACCCTAGTATGGAATAATCTCCTGTGGAACTAGTGGTGTGTCACACTCAGAAGCCACGGATGGAGCGCAGGATGTCTAGCAGAGGTAAATTTGAATACCTAGGTATTTGAAGGTGTCGGATTGACAGGTCAGAGAAGGAGCGTCGGGTAATGGGCATAGGTTAGGCATGGATGGCATGAACGGGAAAATGCATGACTCAGACCAGTTGACATGCATTCCAGGCAGTGATGCATAAGTGTTTAGTGTGTCAGTGATGGACATGGGAAAGAGGGATAGATCCTTCAAGTAAATGAGCAGATCTTCGGCATAAAGGAATACTGCATGTGTCCCATCTCCCATGGGTATGCCCCAGTCTCAGCCAGGGTGCTTAAGGTAATAGTCAAGGGCTCCATGGCTAGGGCAAATAGGAGAGGGGACAATGGGCATCCGTGACATGTGCCCCTCTCGATGCTATTGGGGGCAAATACATGGTGGCCTGTTTTAACTCTGGCTCTAGGCGAGTTGTATATTAGGCGCTCATTTGTGTGAACCGAGTTCCCAATCCTAGTCTCAACAGAATTGGAGTAGAAAGGGCCACTCCAGGGAGTCAAATGCTTTTTCCAAATCGAGCACTAAACAGCCTGCCTGAGGCCAATGGGGCGTAGATTGAGAAAAATCGGCGTAGATTGTGTGATGTGGTCCAGGCTGGTACAAAACCATTTTGGGATTCAGTAATCGTGAAATATTACAGTGTTAATTTTGTGAGTACTTGTCAGTCACTGCAAGAGATCCTGTAGTGGCTTATCTGGGTTGGTTCTTGTGGGTATACTTCATGAGGAGGAGGTGCGGTAGCAGAACTTTACCTGTATGGGAGATCAGCAAATAGTATCCACTCTTTGTGGGGTGACGTCAGGCGGGGGGTCAGAGTCTTGTCCAGAGGGCCAGGTGGTAACAGATCCATCACCATCAGACGAATGGGATTTCTCAGTCTCTGACCTGGGGCCATGCAGAGTGTCTGTAAGAGCAGCAGTTTCGACCAGTGGACAACGATGTTCTGCTATTATTTGGTCCAGATCGGGGGCCACAGAGAAAATGGCCCAATTTTATGTCCGCCCCCTCATCGCCTGTGTTGCTCTTCCAAGAGCAGGGGACCACTACCCTCAGTGTTATGCTGCAGATTAGTAACCCGGAGGTCAGGTGTCTCCATCCAGTTCGATGCATCTTCCGGGGTGTCAAAGAACTGCATCTTTCCGTTGGTGCTAACGCATAGACGTGCCAGAAAAAGAAGGGAGTAGTGCAGTTCTAATTCTCTCAGCCGGCGCATCACTGCAAGGAAGGAGCTATGTTGTCTTTGTCCTGCGATTATGTAATCTGGAAAGAACATAATTTGTGCATAATCCACTTTCACTTTGAGTGATAGGCATGTTTCTCTCAGCACTGAGTCCCTATTGCAGTAGTGTAAGAATCGGATTACCATGGGGCGGGAGTTTGATCCAGGAGTGGGTCTGCGTGTCGGAACTCAGTGAGCTCTCTCAATTGAGAAGAAGTGCAAAAGAGCCACTGGAGGAAGGAGCTCACGCAACCAAGTCACTATGTAATTTACTGTGTCTCGTCCCTTGGAACTCTCAGGGAGACCCTCCATTCAGATATTTTTTCTGCAGGACCTCCCCTCTGCATCTTCAGTGTGCCTCTCCAATGTTTGCACCTGTTCCGACAGAGTTTCTAGGGATGACTCCAAACTGTGGACTTTTGGTTGTAGTATCTCAATGGCCTGGTCTGTTGTTGTCACCTAGTCCAGAAGTTTCCAGTGATGCGCGCGCAGTAAGGTAAGGTCTGTTGCAACTACATTAATTTTATCTTCTTGGGAGGATCTAGAGTGTTCAATGGCCTCCAATACAGCATCTAGTTTGTCTTTCGGTGAGGGAGGACCTTCTCTGCAGTCCCGCGTGTCTGGTGGTGATGTCGGCTTCACAGGTGAGATCCGGGAATGGGAGAAGATCCTGCGGTCCCATGTGCGCAGTCATCCCATGTTGGTCTTTGCAGGTTTGTAGTGTTTGAGGAGATATGAAATTAGGGACATGTCAGTCTCTTATTATCCCAGGAGGCAAACAAATTGGTTAAGTGTATCATCAGCTAAAGCCTTATCACATATCCATACCATAGCTCCCAGATAACCATACCCAATGAAACAGACAGAGGTCAGTACTCATGTCCCGAGTCATGGAACCTTCCACTTACCACGGTCAGGAATCTGTAGTCTTGCCACTCACCTCTCTTAGTCTTCAGAGACATGCAAATTGGTCTGCAAAGTGGAAACACACTGACAGCTATGTACAAGTTAGTTCACATACAAAACATACCATGATGATGTAAGAGGGTCTGGATACCAAATTATGACATATGTCAGAGAGACGTGAACACACATATTGCACCGTTGGCCCCACCTCCAATACCAAACAGGTCTTTAGTGTGGACAAGGACACTACCATCCCACTGGCCTGACAGTCTGGATATAAAACTCACACACCACAAATCTCATGCCAGACAGTACCTGGTTTAATCCATGTTCACTTCACATGTCAGTCTGCAAATCCCATCTGCCTGTGACACTGTCTGATATTGCCAAATGAGGATGAGCCAAGCAGCCAATCTGCAATTTTTAATTGACAAGCATAAGGTATAGGCCACATTGATACATGTATGTTACACTGCCAAATCATTTGTACAAATGTGACTTTGATTGAGCATTGTGAAAACATTAGATTATGTACATAACGGTTCTGTACACAACTCCAAGTAACAATCTGCATGCATATCTGAGTCATGGGCTTTGGAGACACTTATGACCTATCTGAAGGACTTAAGAAGAACCTTATCTGGCATTCATAACCTCACCAATGCCTCACTGGATCACTTTTATTACATCCCATCACATGCCATGAGTCAGTTGAAGTACTGATTGATGAGATCTGCCCTAATGTCTCCAGCTTTCATCCTCATCATGCTCATCCTCATTTGGCACATCTGCATTTCCACCCACAGGATCTGCTGGCTCCCCCTCGTCTGGTATGAATGGTATCTGACGTCTCAAAGCGAAGTTGTGGAGCAGGCAACAATGATTTAATAAATCTTGTTGGGTGACTAGAGCAAGACTACTCCAGACATATCAATGCTGCAAAATCTTGCCTTCAGGAGCCCAAAGGTCCGCTCCACAACACGCCTTGTCCTTCTGTGGGCCTCACTGAAGCAAATTTCACCTGGCATAGTTGGGTACCTCACTGGTGTCAACAACCAAAGACGGTTTGGGTAGCCAGAGTTCCCTGTAAGGTATAATTACAATAACCCAAACATTAATCTTGGACATCCACAAATATGGTAGCAGATAAAAGGTACAGACACATGACATATATGACTTACCAACCAGCCAGGCCCTCCCTGTGTATAGTCGTGCCATTAGCAGTTGGATATTGCTTTTCCACATGATGAAGGAATCATGGACTGACCCAGGATACTCTGCACAAATTTGTGAAATGTAGAGGTCAACTAAACAGACCACTTGGACGTTGATGGAGTGGAAGTTTTTCCTGTTCCTATATACCTGTTCATTGGCACTTGGGGGAACCAAGCCTACTTGGGTGCCATCTATGGGTCCAACCACATGTGGAATGTGTCCCAAAGCATAAAAGTCAGCCTTTACATGGGCCATATCCTCACACTGGGGAAATCTGATGTAGCTGTCCAGGTGTTTCAACAATGCAGAGAGTACAGTCTTCAAAACCAGACTGAACATGGGCTGAGACATCCCTGCATTTAGAGCCACTGTATTTTTAAAGGACCCAGTGGCCAGAAAGTGTAGCACTGACATGACTTGGACAATTGGAGGCATGCAATTGGGACTTATGAATGGCAGGCATCAGATCTGGCTCCAACTGACGATAGAGATCCATGATTGTCTGCCTGTCCAAGCGGTATATTTGGATGACATGTCGCTCCTTCATTGTGTACAGGTCTACTATTGGGCAGTACACTGTAGGGTGTCTTGCTTTTCTCATGCCAGATTAACTATGTGGGACAACACCTGGATGTATGTGCATGACTAAATCCATACATCATAAGTATGATCACACCAGCGTCAAAGATAGAGCTACATTATGTCACATGAAACAGTGAAAAAGTTGTACGCAGCACATACCTAGATAACATTTGCCTAAATATTGTAATCAGATCTCCTGGCCCCTAGCATGTTCTTTAAATGGAAAAACATGTCACTGACAGTACAAGTGACATCAACTTACTTAACATATGAAACATATTTGGAACACCTATACTATGTTCCGATCATCATTGCTCTGCTAACAATACTGTTTTATGTACATAACTCAGGATACATCATTTTAACATCCTCTACGTATTACATGCACATTGGTACATGTTTGGAGAAAGCCAGCAGTAAACACATTATCATAAATAAAAATTCTTAGTCAATTATGCACGTTTCATAACCTTAACGTACATATATGAGCCTTAAAATGGCAGCTGCCTGACCTCCTGTACTGGACTTCAGGAAGTGACCTAACTCTGCCGGCGGATGTCGTCATGGCGGTAGACGGGGTCACAACCATGGTGGACATTGCCATTGAAACACATTGCTGACTTTGGCAGACTTGGGCCAATATCAACGTCTGCCGACGGTCACGGTCCTGTATGTGACAGACGTGACCACCATATCATACTTCATGCCTCACTTGACTCCTGACATTGCTGCCAGCAAGACGTCCACAACCTGAGCTGCTGTGTACTGCCTCTGAGAGCAATCATGCCACATCCTACAGGTGATAGAGACCCTGCCTTCTCACCTGATGAGCTGGACAAGCTTGTGGAGGAGGTCCTACCCCTGTATGGACACCAGAGGAGCAGGTAAGTGCAATGCAATACCAATGTTTGAAATGTTGAGTGTATGATGATGTTGATGAAATGTGGGGGAATGAAGGATTGGAACTAAATGTGTGGGTAGATGGACATGTGCACATGTGCTCAGATAGTATTGAGACCTGATACATAGTAGGGAGTGTATGATGTATGTACCCTGACCCACCTAAAAACTGTATAACATTATAATTGAAGGTGGTGTTAGAAATAGTTGTATACTTATACCACCTTTAAAGACATGCTTGTGGTCTGGTCATATGTTACTAGCCAACACTTGGTACTGGATATGCAGATTCTATGCCTGCCTCCACTTCACACATGGCCTGACTGCAGATGGTCATTCCACATAGAAGGGGGTGTTGGTGGAAGTGTATGTATGGCTACTTGCACAAACTTTTGTTTCACCCTTCTTATTTTGGGATGGAGCAGGTGGACATGACTTTCTCCTCTTGTCTGTCATCCATGCAGGCCAACGCCCACCAAAAAAAGGGGATCTGGCGTGCCATTGCCAAGAAAGTGTGGTCCCTGGGGGTCCACAGCTGGTGAAGCACCCACTGAAGGAAGCATTGGGAGGACCTGAGATGCTGGGCCCGGATGACTGCAGAGGCCCAGCTGGGGATATTCTCCCAAGAAACAAGGGGTGCCCATCAGACCTTGACCCCCCTAATGGCCTGCATATTGGTGGTGGCCTATGCTGAGTTGGACAGGCGTTTAAGGGTAGCACAACAGCCATAAGGGGGTACATACTGACTTAACACATTTTCATCCCTATGCCGGGTCAGTATATGAATGATAGAATCTAAGCTGTGACGATGTGGTAAGTGCAAAGGGTCAAAGATCTCCAAGGAACACATAGATGTACAGTTCTCATCATTGGCATACAGGTGTGCACATTCTATTGTTTATAGAGACATATTACTCTCCTATGTTATCCCTTCTGTAAAAAAGCATATGATGATTCACTTGTGATTGTATCATATGTGTACCGCTATACTGCTTTATATACCCTGTTAGTTGTTCCTTGCCACCTACAGATCCATTCTCCCAATATCATGATGATAATTTGTTCAGGTCTCTGCCCTCTGTCCATTCAAATGCCCCTTGATCTATGTCTATGTGCAACATAGAATCTGACAAGTTTATGTAATTCCTACTTTTCATGAGGTTTCTAATGAGTGGCAACTTGATGTGAGGCTTTGATGTCCATCTGACAGCTAACAGGTAAACTTACTCAGTGCTGTTAGGAGGTGAACCCTTTTAGCAAGTTAGGGCTTTACATTTGCCCCTGGAATGTCTCATCTGAGTGGACTTACTAAATGTGGGAAACAAATGAAGTATTGCTAGACTGCTATTGCAAAACACACATTGATATTAGAGCTCTGAATGTTAGTACCATGTACATGTTCTTTGGATGGTAAGTGGCTACACGGCTATTTCCTAAGTCATTGTGCTGTGGGCATGCTAAATAGGCTAAGCTATCTTATTAGCAGTTACATTCTTCACTGGTTTTTGCCAACATCATGTGTACATTGTAAGGTTCTGTTATAAATAAACATTGTAATGTATCATAAACATACTTTATTTTGCTGTTTTCAATGCTTTTAATATGGAAACATATTATTGTTTGCACTGACTACATTAGGGGTACAGGTGTGGTAGTTCACATTCACATGTGGGTGGTATGGTATGTGTAGTGAGTCATTTGGCTTGCCTTAGGGTGTATGTCTCTATCATGGTACCCTCATATGGGGTTTGTGTGATTGACATTTTCTTACACAGATGTAAGACTACTCATGTCAGAAGTGTGGGTAGTGATGATGCCACTCGAACATTGGGCTTTGATGTTGCCACTCATCATGATACTTTAATCTGTATGTGGCCTTGATGCACATGGCAGGTGTCCATTGTATTTAAGGAGAAGTTATGCTGCCTGAGGTTGTCTGTGGGTAAATGCTATGGGCTAAATAGGCCACTATGAGTGTGCAAGATTTTGTTTACAGGTGGAGAATGACTAAGACGAGTAGGTCAACAAAGTATGTATCATCCTTTCCTACATCACTATTGGCATATGTGTTGGTGACATGTGTTTAGACTCTATCATAATCCAAAGTTGGATATGCCAAATATAGTAGGTGCATGTTTGTAAATTTCAATTGTGAAGGTTGTGAACTCTGTGACGTGAAGTGGTTTCGGCTTGTATGCAACATGCTGTCTTGTGTTTAGCATAATATAAGGTTCCTTTTCTGGTACATGACATCAGGTAATATTCTAAGTATGTGTAGATTTTGTGTATGTGATATATGGAAATCAATGTTACCACTATTTCCCACAGCTTGGTTGTTGGTTGACTATGTTGCTGTGGATAGGGACCCACAATCATGTTGCCAAGCCAGCGTATCGTGACATGGTTAGTGTGATAGCTCTACTGATATGATGGTATTGTAGGTATGAGATAGATGCATTGTTGTTATATAGGGGTGTGGATTATATCTTGTTGTGACACAATGTTGGCACTAACTTGGTTCTACCTGGGGATGTAGTACAACTATATGTAATTTAAATGATGTGTACAGTGTGATGTTAGTGTATGAAAAGAATGTGATGATTTTACCTCTCTTTCTGTTTTCCAGCATCAGCATAGGCATGCGAAAGAGATGGGGCACAGCTGAGTGGGGAAGCTGCTGGCCACAGGACTTCAAGTCATGAAAACACCGACACTGTGGGACCCAGTGGCCCAGAGGGCAAGGGGAGTGCCACAGGGGAGACGGATCCACTCATCATCTTTGGAATCCTCCTCCAGTGGACACTCCCTGGTGGTGGCGGACCCATCTGGGACCACCCCAGCACCATCCCTGTCTGCCAAGACACTTTGTACCGCCGCCCTCTCTGTAGCTCTCCCCCAGTTGGCTGTGCCCGCTCACCCAATAGGGTGGGCATCTCCTTTGCTGTAGGCACCTATGCCCCAGACCCTGTTAGCTCTGCTGCCCTCAGTGAGGAGACTACTGACCTCCTGAGGTCCATCTCTGTGGGTCAGCGACCATCGTGAATGCCATCCAGGGACTGGCAACTCAAATCCAACAGAGTAATGAATTCCTGGAGAGCATTCACACTGCACTGCCTGACCTACAGAGATCCTTTCAGGCTCTGGCCTCCACACTGACAGCAGCCAGTCACCCTTTATCTACTGTCCCCCCATCCACCTTTCTCTTACCATTCACAAACCCCTCTTCCCCGACCCAGCCAAAGCACACAGACAGGCATGCATCCACCTCAACATCCAAGGGTAGCTCAGACAAACATAAGCATCACAGGACACACCACCAGCATACACACAAGCAACATTCAGAAGCACACACAGCAACAGTCACAACATGCCCTGACACCCACACCACCCCCAGCATCACAGATAACAAACCTGACACACCTGCAGACATGACACCATCATACACAGATCCAGCCACTACACCTATCCTACACACAGACAGCACCACAGCAGACCCTCAAATGTCCACCACAGTCACCACATCTGCAAACACTACAACCACTGACACTCCTACTTGCAGAAAATCCACCATACCTGCAGTCACCACCCCAATAGACACCCATTCACCCACCATGGCATCTGCCAGCACCTCCACCCCCTCCGCCTAAAACACAGAAACACCCAGACTCATCCACCCAACAGACACCCACCACCCACAAGCATACCTCCCACAAACAAGACATCCACACCAACACCTCACACAAACACTCCTTCTCCCTCCACACTCCTACCCTTTTGCTATGACCATCCCTGTGTGGGTAAAAAAATCTTTCCTATCTGAGTTTGCCCTGTCCCCTACACCTCTCCCCCGTGAAACCCCTAAACATGCTGTTTCCCTCCCAAGTCCATCCCTTTTACCTCCAAGGTCTCCACTACCCCTCTGCAAGTACTCGTGCCCCTCCCCCTCCCCCTGCCAAGAAGTCTACCCCTCCCATGAAGACCCACCCCTCCCCAAAGCCTAAACCTAACAGCCCCCAAGCCTAAACCCAGACCTCCCCCCTGCCACCGCCCCCAGATAATCCCTGAGGTGCCTGCATGCCCTCTTGATGCCCCTACCTGTGGAGGTTACATTGCAGTCAGGAGTCACGTTTGGGGCACCAATGTGTGCCTTTGGTGCACATTCATTGAACAATGGACTGTCCTATGGCCTTTGACTTTATTCTTATTTCTCCTGAAAATATATTCATACCAATCAGTTGTTGGTTTCCTGGTTACATCTTTGTCCTGCATTTCTTTTACTAGGTTAGAGTTGTTGCAAGCTGACATTGGTTGTGTCTCAGTATTTGTGTGTGTGCGATGCTTGTGCATCCTGCATTGTATGGCCAGTATATGTGGGTGTGCATAGTGCTTTGTTGTGTGATGGACATGTGTATGTAGCAGACATGTTGTTCTCATGGTATTGTGTGGTGTTTGTGTTGACATGTGTTTGTTGCTGTGTTGTGTGGCTTTGTGTGGTTTGACTGTGTGAGTGTGCGTGTTTTGTGCATGGTATGATATGTATGATGTGCTGTGCATGTGATGTGTTTGTCGATTGGTAAATTGTGTGATTGTGTAATTGTGTGTGTTCATTCCTTGTTGGTTGTATGTTGTGTTGTATGTGTGATGTGTGGCTGGGTAGTGTCTATTGTGAGTGCTTGCCAATATGTTGATGACGATGCAGTTGGGGTGTTGTTGTAACATGTTGTGGTGTTGTGTGGTATTGTGGGAGACTGGGCCTGTGCCGTGTTTCCATGTGAACGTGTGTGTTTTTGACGTGTACGTGTGTGTGTGTGCTGGCTGTAGTGTGTGTACTATGTATGTGCGGTTGTCTGTGTGCTGTATATGATTGTGCCTGCAAGTGTACAGTTACGTGTGAGTGTCGCCCCTGCAGCCCCTTCCCAATGGTATATTGTGTAAGTGTACAAAAATTTACAATATACAACAGTAACAGGTAAGTGTGTGTACTTATGGTTGGTGTTGGCAGCAGCAGCGAAGATTCCGAAGTCTTTCAACGAGCAGGAGCAGCGGGATGACGTCTAGTTCTGGTTCCATTGCCGCTCTGGACGAGTGTGGCTTCCTGAAGGTGAGAGTCTAGTTTTATAGTGTTAGTTTCCGCCTGTGTTTTCATGGTGGTGTGACCACGGCATAAATCGTAATATGTTCGGCAGAAACATGGTCTCCACCGGCCTGCAGGTGCCTTCAGTCATCCATGGCAGTTTGACCGCAGTGGCAGTGCCAGCAGTGTTTTGGCTGTATTCTGTAGGGAATACTGCCGAAGTCATAATTTGGCGGCCTTCTCCGCCAGCCTGTTGGATGTATGACATGGTGGTCAAGGGACTGCCAAACTCGTAATGACCCCCATAATGTTCCAAAGCTTTCTGCACAATCTAGACTCACACAAACCTGAACTACAGTTCCAAAGAATACCCCCCCACCATGCAAGTCTCGATAAAAAATAGTGGCACCTCACACAGGAGTAAGACCAAAGCCACATCTTGCATCAGCAATTGCCAATCTCACAACGGATGCTCTAGACAAATATACGCACCACTAAAAAAAGAGCACAAACCTGCGCAATATAGATGCACATGCACCCCCTCAAGCACAGGTGAGAAAGCACATAAATATATACCTCACATAATTTTTATGTTGTTAATTGAAGGTCTTTCAAATGTGCATGACAAATAAATGTGAGTGAGATTTTTCCCTCTGTAAAACAGAAAAATATTGTGAAATAGGTTTCATTTGCCTAGTCATGACTGGTCTCTGTATCTTTCCTTAGCTAATAAGATGTAACATTTTAAGGGCAAAGACTGGAGCCTTTTGGCTAAAGTGAATATTTTCATTGTTTATCATGAGAAGCTTCATACAACATGTTACATGCAGGAAGAACAATCTACAAGCACCTGAAATTAGGCAAAGTTTACATGAATAATAAATGCGTGTGGAATATTATAGTAATTGTATTTTAAAAATACAAGAGTCTGGACGGAAAGCACGAGAAATGTAATTATTTTTGTGTACCACCTCTTTTCCTAAATGTTGTGTATTTTAAAATGTTAAAATGTATTCTGTATAAAGTGCATTGTGTAAAACAGTATAAATAGACTTGAGTTACTGTCAGTTGCTCACTCTTTTTACAGCTCTTTTTGCAAAGGAACTTCTTTCTTTGGGCTTTTTTCAGCTCATGTTGCAATTTGCGCTTTTGTTGCTATAGCTTATTATTGTTTTGGACTCCTCTTGTTGGTAGGCTCACTTTAACTTGGCACAGTTGCATTGGTGGCTTTTTTTTAATGATTATTAGGCCTGCTTGATGTGCACATTTTTACAAGCTTTGCTTTTTTTTTTCAAAGCATCTTGTTAATTATTCTGTTTGACTTGACTATTTGATTATTTCTTTGTAATCTGGTTGGTCTATTGTCTGCTTAGGCAATTTATGTGGCATATGCATACAATTGATTTTATGTTTTGCACTATTTTTGTTGGCTTAATCATTGCAGAAATTTAAATTATAGTCACTGAATAAATCCAATGATAAAAAAACATGTGGGAGTCTTTTGGTAAATTATTATGGCACAATTTTGAGGACACTTTGCCTCCAGCTGACTCCAAACAGCCCTCGTCCCCACCACTAAGTAAATGGATTTTGTTTGCTTTATTCTCACCATGCTAGTTAAAGGGTGTTCAATAGCCAGGTGGAGTTCAGGGCCACTCCGCAGGAGGCATGTCCACCTCTTAGGCAACATCTAAAGGAGTGTCTCTAAAGGACACATGCAATACCACAACAGGGGTCACCCTCACACATTCATGTCCCACTATCACCTAAAGGTGATGGGATTATTAGGGTGAGTTTTCAACTCATGTTTTGAGTTCTGACAACTCAAGATTTAATTTATTGTGTCTCTATTTTTGTTAATAAACTCAGCATTCCAAGATTGTTGTAGTATACATTAATGTCTATTTCTTGAGACAACTGAAGTTGGAGAACAGCTCAAGTTGTTAGGACTGTTGAAGACACAACAGGAGGAAGTGACGAGCAGTTTACTTACCTCTAATCTTCAATTGGCACAGTGCTAAATTCCCACCTTTCTCTCCCAGTGGGCTGGGTACCTTGCTAACATCAGAAAGTGGTCATGGTAGGGAGGCTATTTATTTTCGGACCACCTTGGGGGCCTCCCAAGGGACGTTATTCCTATTGCCGGTTGTTTAAGGCATTTGGCCTGATTGTTTACTCTTCAAACAGTGTAAGAAAGCTATGGAGAATGACAGAGAATTATTGAGTTTTGTTGATACTCTTACAGTTAATCTTTAAGAAACTATACTATCTTTTAATGTATTTTTGTTTCCATATGTTGGATAGATTTCTAGTGCACTGTAATTCTATATTCTGCGCTGCACTTTCCTTTTCTGGAGCTTTGCTAATATTCTTAAGCTGAAGCCCAGATCCAGAGAAGTTTAAAGGTTTCATCGATGAATAATTTTCCTAATTCTTCATGCTACATGGCTGTGTTTCTATGCAGTGGCAACGAGATTACAGGATGGACCCCTGGGAAACCGTTGTTGCTTTTGTGGATGCCACTTGCAAGGCAATTGAGGACATCACTTGACTGCTCAACAAGCGTCACCTTTATTGCCTGTAATGTTTCATACAGAGATATACTTGCATGTGACCCTTTGGGAAATTATATAGTTTTATTTTTTTTATTTTTAAATGGTTCACTTTTAAGTATGGTCTGTTTGTGTGTAGCCAGTGCACAGTGGACCCTTCTTGGAATCTGAATCTGTACATTTGCTCGGAGCTTTGAAGAATGCATTGCTGTCTGTGTGTGTTCCAGAGTTCCATACCTCTCTTTTCTGTTCACCTTTGTGGTAGAAGAAGAAAACTTTAATGGCACTACACCAACACACAAACAGGTTAAAAGGATGAACGTTATTATTTAATACAGTGTCGCATCCACTCCCCACACCAGTCAGTGTCAACTGCTGCAACATCTCCTAAAATATGCATGTTTTTACAACACTTAGGCACATTATGATATTGGCGGTAAGTCCCGGTTACCGCTATGCTGACTGCTGCCAACATACCACAACCGCAGCGGTATGCTGCTACTCATATTATGACCCACACATAGCAATCCGTCACTATTCAGACGCACACACAAGTCCGTCAGCCCAAAGTTCAGTGATAAACTGGTGGTACCACCACCCACACCGTTAAGCCAACAGAACTATGCCCACAATATTATGGCCCACGAAACACTGCGCGGACATTCAACCGCGCTCAAAATACACACACACACATACAAAACAACACCACGTTGGACAATTCAAACTACACACACCTGACACACATACACACACCACACCCACACCACTATAAAACTCACACCCACATTACCCACATCCCTTTACGACTAACAATAATTTCCACTAGAGAGAGATACAGCAAGAGCACCCACAGAACCAGAGCCACAAAACACCATCACCCATACACCATCCACGCACCTCACAGCACACACCCCAACACATCACCCCACACACCACTCACACAACACCCCTGGCACCACAAAGACACCCCAGGTTCTCAGAGGAGGAGCTAAGGGTCATGGTGGAGGAAATCATCCGGGTAGAGCCACAGCTATTCAGGTCACAGGTGCAGCAGACTTCCATCGCTAGGAAGATGAGCTATCTCGGAGAATCATGGACAGGGTCAATGCCGTGGGACAGCACCCAAGAACAAGGGATGACATCAGGAAGAGGTGGAACGACCTACGGGGTAAGGTGCGTTCCATGGTAGCAAGACACCAGATAGCAGTACAGAGGACTGGCGGTTGACCCCCACCTCCTCTCCCACAACTAACAACATGGGAGGAGCAAGTCTTGGCAATACTGCATCCTGAGGGCCTGGCAGGAGTAGCAGGAGGACTGGACTCTGGTAAGTCAAATCTCTATTACTATCACCCCTCTACCTGCATGCCATCACATATCCCCACCCCTACCCTCACCCCCATAACCCCACCACCTCACATACACCCCACCATCACAACCCACCCATCCCAGTACCCAGCACTGCATTCACCACCAATGCATGGACACCACTCACAGCCCTGCATGGACACCCATCACCACACCATGCACACTAGGGAGAATCACTTAGCCCACAAAATAACTACTCACACAAGGCACAGCTGACAGGGCACTCACAACCATAGAGGTCAACAAACCCATGCACAAGATGTCACACGCAGAAACAATAACACTGCATTTACATCCCCACAGGTCCCCCACACAACATCACTGGAGAGGAGGTGCCAGCAACATCCAGTCCCCCCACAGAAGAGACCCACAGTGATGAAAGCAGCTGTGCTCACCTGGATCAGGATGACCAACCTGGCCCATCAGGGACCTCCTCTACAGTCGGTTACCCAGACACAGTCCCATACCACCACAGAGCCTCCCCCCTCAGGAAACAGCACCACAGCACCCAACCAGCAGGCCCATACCTCTGTCCCCAGGACACATCAATCAGCAATGTGTCCACCACTACAGGGACCCCAGGCCACCCCACAAACACAGGACGATCAGGGACTTGGGGTCAGTGGTAGTGGGCACACGGTTCAGGGGACAGAGGCACAGGGCAACAGGGAAGCTGGGAGGACTACTGTGCGACAGAGGGAGGACAGGCCCAGGGATCCGACTCTCCACGAGGCACTCAGCGACATCCTGGGAGCATACCACCATTCCCAGGAGATGATGGGCCAGATACTGGCCAAGTTGCAGGAGACCCAGCGGCTGCAGGAGGGACAATACCTGGGGATCAGGTAGGACCTGAGGGACATCCACACCACCCTGGTCACCATTGCAGGGGCGCTGGCAGACATGGCCAACACCATGAGAGAGGCAGTGGTACACCAACGGGCCCCTGACACTAGCCAAACCGATGAACAGCCCTCCACCTCCGCTGACGATAGTGGACAGGAAGCCCAGCCACAGGAACAACAAGCCACCGGCACCCCACCCCCTGCAGAAGGAGAACCACCGCGCAAACGGTCCCTCGATCCAGGCAGAAGCCAGAGAACATTGCCAAGATCCTCGTCAGGAAATAAGACTCTCCTGATTGTCACCCTTGTGTCCCACTCTGTCACGCTATCCACCTTGAGCTGCCATTGCTCCACTTCCTATGCCCCCTTGGACAATGCACCTGTGATACAAATAGACTGGACTCTATCCTGGACTCTCCTCCACCACCACCCTGCCTATAGCAATACCCCATCCACTTATTAGCACATGAATAAATATCCTTCTAAAAAATACAAGTATTGAGTCTGTCAAGTGAATGAACTATATATTTGTTTCACAATCTGTAGGCATTGCAATTCAACTGTACAGTAATGTATACTTAGGTATGATCTGTAGTTTGCTGCAGTCAATACACCAGGAGCCAGAGTGGGGCACATATATCTGTAAATAGACATGTCAAAGGGTACAGTGAGTGGCCATAGTAGTGGGAATATTAGCCTGCCAGTGAAAATGTACAATACAAAACTGCAATGGAAGGTGAAGTTACAGTATCTTACCTGTGTGTCACTAGAAGTACTGTCAAATGATTGCTGTTCTGTTGTCCACATCCTCATCCTCTGCCTCATCTTCGTCACTGTCCACAGGGTCCACCGCTGCCACACGCCCATCTCCAGCCTTATCTTCCTGCAGAAAAGGCACCTGGCAACATAAGGCAAGGTTGTGCAACATGCAACATGCCACGATGATCTGGCACACCTTCTTGGGTGAGTAGCACAGGGAACCACCTGTTAGATGGAGACACCGAAACCTGGCCTTCAGGAGGCCAAAGGTTTGCTCTATAATTCTTCTTGTTCGCCCATGTGCCTCATTGTAACGTTCCTCTGCCCTTGTCCTGGGATTCCTCACTGGGGTCAGTAGCCATGAGAGGTTGGGGTAATCAGAGTCACCTGCAAATACAGAGGGATACCTGTTAGCCAGACACGAACCCTTAGGGCCAGCCCAATACCCATATACCAACATATACTGGGTGGGGACCATGGGCTCACCTATTAGCCACACCCTGTGCCTCTGGAGTTGAGCCATCACATATGGGATGCTGCTATTCCCCAGGATAAAGGCATCATGCACAGAGCCAGGATACTTTGCATTCACATGGGAGATGTGCTGGTCCTCCAGGAACACTATCTGCGCATTCATAGAGTGAAAGCTCTTTCGATTTCTGAACACCTGTTCATTTCTCCGGGGAGAAGGGGGCAAAGCCAATATGTGTACCATCTATTGCCCCAATAATGTTAGGGATATGTCCCATTGCATAGAAGTCAGCTTTAACTGCGGCCAAATCCTCCACCTGGGGGAAAACAATGTAGCTGCACATGTGTTTCATCAGAGCAGACAACACTCTGGTAAGCACTATTGAGAGTATTGGCTGAGACATTCCTGCTGCCAAGCCCACAGTCACTTGGAAGGAGCCAGTTGCCAAGAAATGGAGCACAGATAGGACTTGCACAAGAGGGAGGATCCCAGTGGGGTGACGGATAGCAGAGATCAGGTCTGGCTTCAATTGGCACACAGCTCTTGGATTGTGGCCCTGTCAAGTCTGTAGGTGAGGATAATGTGCCTGTCCTCCATTGTTGCCAAATCCATCAGGGGCCTGTACACGGGAGATGTCTCCATCTCCTATTCATCCTCAGCAGTTGTAATCTAGGGAGCAAAACGATGAGCATCTGGTCAGTTTTCAACATTTCCTAAATGTGAAGTGCATTGCATGTTGTGACAGAAACAGTATGTTGATGTTTAGGCTCAAATGGTGCCTATGTGTGCTGTGACGCAGTTAGGTGCCATGGCCTGCCCCCCTCTGAAATGGCGGCCGCCTGTCCTGTGAGGATGGACAGGCGAGTACCGCCATGCAACTCCTCATTGGTTAACATTGTGTCCTATGAGTTATGGTAGCCAATGGTGATGTACGCCGGCGGTGATGGTACACACCGCCGCAGAAGTGAATGCCATTTTCTATCTGTTCACTCACTTGCTACCTGACCTTCAACAAGAGAGGACCTACACTGCAAGTGCTGCTGTGGCCTGTGTCTGGGACCGACCATGGCTGGTGTCACTGGGGAAAGGGCCCCTGCCTTCACTGCTGCAGAGTTTGAGAGACTAGTGGATGGGGTCCTACCCCAGTACCGAATGCTGTATGAGCCTCCAGCCCAACAGGTGAGTACACTGTGAGCACGATGCATGGGGCATGAATGCATGGAGTGCTGATTGTGAGGGCCTCTTGTAAGGGGGGTGGTTGAGGGGTGCTGGGCTGCGTGCTGCATGTATGGTGGGCAATGTATGTGCGTAAGAGGATGGGAGGGATATGGTGGGCCATTGGTTTAACAGGCCGGACGGTATGACTGATACCCTTTTTCTATGTGTGTTTCCTCTGCAGATCAAGGCCCATCAGAAAAAGGGTATATGGTGTGCCATCACCAAGGATGTATGGACCCTGGGGGTCTACGGCAGGTGGAGCACCCACTGTCGCAAACTGTGGGTGGACCTGAGATGCTGGGCACGGAAGACGCGAAGGCCCAGCTGGGGATGGCCTCCCAAAGAGGGAGGGTAGCCCGTCGAACCCTGACCCCCCTGATGTTCCGCATACTGGCAGTGGCCTATCCTGAGCTGGATGGGTGCTTGAGGGCATCACAGCAGCCACAAGGGTGAGTGAGTACAGGTCCAAATATACTACTTGCGCATGGTGAGGTGGTCTCTGGATGGGGGATGTGAGCCTGTTGGTGCTCCAAGGCCAGGATAGACATTGCAGGGAAGGTTCCATGTTGGGCAGGGGCTGATGAACTACACCTCCAACCAAGCTAGTGGGCATCCACTACTGGGCAGGGCTCTGTGGGTCTCAGGTATGCTGCAACTGGTGTTAGGTATTACTGTCGATGGCATGGTGACTAGCATTGTGACTGGTAGTGCATTGCCTAGTGCGTAGGGCTAATCCCTGTGTGTTGTGTACGCCAACTGTGGTGTTGTTGCTGCCATTGACCAAGTGTATCCTCTGTCTCGTCCCCCCTTTTTGTTTTCTCATCCTGTCCTTATGTGCATTAGCATCATCTGGTGGAGGAGCACAGGCACTGGTGACGGAGAGAGCTGCATCCCACATGGCCCAGGAGGACTAATCCACCGACGCTGAGGGCACCAGTGGGACGGAGGGCGACAGGAGCACCACGGTGAAGACAGGAGGGGACAATTCTGACAGTGATACTTCCTCTGATGGAAGCTCCCTACTGGTGGCGGGCACCTCTGTGGCCACCCCAACTACAGGTACAGCCGCCACCCCAGTACCAGCACCCCCCCCAGCATCCCCTCAGTGAGTTTCCCGTGCCCGCTCACCAAGGAGGGTGGGCATCACCTTCGCCCCAGGCAACTCAGGCCCTGCTGCCCTGAGTGAGGAGGCTATTGACCTCCTGCAATCCATCTCTGTTGGGAAGTCAACCATAGTGAATGCCATCCAGGGCCTGACAGGGCATTTGCAACATGCAAATGCATTCCTAGAGGGCATTCACTCTGGCGTAGCAGCCCAACAGAGATCATTCCAGGCTCTGGCCTCCTCCCTGATAGCATCCATTGTTCCTGTCTCTAGCCTCCCACCTCCAACTTCCTCTGCCCAGTCCCATTCCCCTGAACCCCAACCTATCCCAAGCACACATTCAGACCAGCATGCACCCAAGACAACACACAGGAGTGGCTCAGGCAAGCACAAGCACCACACATCATCCCACAGGCATTCACACAAACACCATCCAGATGCTGACATAACAACATCCACTGCCTCCACTGTGTCTCCCTCCACCTCGTCGTCCACCTCCCTCCCAGTAGCGTCTCCACTTACCCCTGCATTAACTACATCCACACCCACTGCCTCCATCACCATCACACCTATCACTACACGCCCCTCACTGGCAGTCACCATCCCCACATCCATGCACACGTCCCCTGTGTCCTCTCCCACTGTGTCTATGCCCCCTCCTCCCAAAGTACACAAACGCAAGCACTCAGACACCCAACAGCCATCCACCTCACAACAGCATCCAGCCCATGCACCTGCACCCAAACACTGCAGACAGATACCTCCTACAACCACTCCCTCTTCCTCCACTCCCAAACCTTTTCCCGCCCCAACATCCCTAAGAAGCTTTTCCTCTCCGCTGTTGACCTCTTCCCTTCCCCTCCCCCAACCCCATCCTTCACGTCAGGCCAGGGTGGGCAGAACCCAGGCTAGCACGTCAGCCATCCAGTCCATGGCCACTGTAGTTTCACCAGCTACTGCAGGTGTGAGAGGCTCCAAGGAAACACCCATCAGCACTGGCGTTGTGTCTGCAAGGATGTACCACCAGCTGCAAGGGCAAGGAGGCAGCACCAGCTTATAAGGGGAATGGCAAGGAGGCACCACCAGCTTACAAGGGGAAGGGCAAGGTGGCACCACCAGCTTACAAGGGGAAGAAGGCACCACCAGACGGCAAGGGCAAGGAGGCACCACCAAATGGCAAGGGCAAGGGCACAGTGCCTGTCCCTGCAGGCAGGAAGGACAGGAGACCTGGTGCTGTGACTGAATCTGAGCCCCCAACACCAACCATGGTGCTTCAGCCATCCGAGGCTGCAGGCTGGAGCCTCTCCCCACCACTGCCAGCATCGCCATCAGCACCGCCACCTGCACCGCCACCAGCACCTCCACCAGCGCCACTGCCAGCAGCAGCAGCCCCAGTTGGCTGCCATCTGAGTCTGCAGGGGTGGGCTGGAGCCTCCCCCCACCACTGCCAGCACTGCCACCAGCACCACTGCCAGCAGCAGCAGCTCCAGTGGGCAGCCGTCCGAGGCTGAGGGGATGGGCTGGAGCCTCCTCCCACCACTGCCAACACCGCCACCAGCACCGGCACTGCCACCACTGAGCAGCCGCCGCCGGGCAGTGTGTAGTCCTGCCTCCATAGAGTGTAATGCATCCTGCCCACTGCAAATTGTGTGGGTCTGACACCCAGGTGAGTGACTGTGACCTTGCACTCCCCAAGATCTGCATCACAGGGCATAAAGCCCCCTCCAGAACCAGTGGAAGAAGGCATCCACTCACCCTCTCTTGCCAGGATGAAGCACACTGGGCACAAAGCCCCCTCCAGAACCAGTGGAAGAAGGCATCCACTAGAGAGACTGTGGCCTTGCACTCCCCAGGACCAAGCAGTGGGTAACCCAGGTGGCCTTGACCTCCCCAGGGCCAAGCAGTGGGCAACTCACCCACTTGAGAGACTGTGGCTTTGCACTCCCCAGGACCAAGCAGTGGGCAGTCCTCCCACCAGAGAGACTGTGACTTTGCACTCCCCAGGACCAAGCAGTGGGCAGACCACCCACTAGAGAGACTGTGGCTTTGCACTTTCCAGGACTAAGCAGTGGGCAGACCACCCACTTGAGAGACTGTGACTTTGCACTCCTCAGGACATCGCACAGGGCATGTTGCCCCCTCCAGGACAAGTGGTGTTGTACCATCTTCCAGCTGAGGTGCCTACCGTTCCCCGTCCCCTATAGGTGCCTGTGTATTTTCGACCTGATGCCCCAGCAGTGCTCTCTACGTGTTGATGCAGGAGTAAGGTGGGGCCTTGGCCTATGTGATGTGGCCCTGTGGCCCATGGACATTATGGACTGGGCAGTGTCCCTCCCTTCTGTTTTGAATTTTGAGGACATATTTCTAGAGTTGTATCTTATTACACTCACTTCAATCACTTCTTTTTGTCCTTGCATTATTTCTGAGGGGAACGGGAGGATGTGTAATGCTGTTGCATCTGTTTGTGTGTATGTTGTTGGGGGTGGGGGTGTTGAGTGTTGTGTGTCACTCTCTTTTTCCTCCCCCTCCCCTGTGTGCTAGGCGGCAGTACTCACCGTGGTCGTCGTCGCCGGCGTTGGTATTCCTGGTGTAGGAGGATGTAGACCAGCATGGGGAACACCTGCAGTTCGGGCTCCATGGCGGCGTGGTTCTTCCCTGAGCCTCCAGAGGTGAGTCCTTTGACTTCTGAGATCTGTTTCTGTAGTGCTTTTGTTGTCGTTGGTCTCACCCAAGAAAAGATGGCAATTAGGTCTATTGTAATACAGTGGGCGGTACATTGTCTTCCGCCTGGCTGTTTGCGGTTACCGCCGCAGTGCTTGTTGCTACCGCCGTGGTGGTCGGTGTGTTAAAGTGGCTGTCTGTGTTGGGGGTTTCCGCCGTGGTCATAATTCCAGTTTATTTTACCGCCAGCTTGTTGGCGGTATTACCGCCACTTTATCACCGACCGCCAGAGTTGTAATGATGGCCTTAGTATTCCATCCAACATCACCATAGTCTGCCCAACCCAGTGTATGCTCACTATGCCAGAGACAACCTTGTTGATTTTGGCCCAAGCCTCAGTTTCCAGTCCTAACAAGATTTTAGGTATACCGGCCATGAAGGAATTGGGCTGCTATGTGTGCACAGCTTCTCAGTGAGTGTCCTGTGTCCTTTCAGTGGACTTTTCCATAGCCATGTAGAACAATGACATAACATCGATAGCAACACTATTGATTCAGAAAAATATCTGAAAAAAATATTATTCACAAAAATATCCTCTTCCTGTACTTACCTAATAAATACACAAATATCAATAACCAATTTACTGCAGTTAAAAATATCTATTTTTACTTATATCGATAAGAAAAATATTGGAAACAAAAATATTGTTACCTTTAAATAAACATATACATTTTCAAATATATTGCAACACACAATATTGACTACATTAATATCACCCAGAATAAAGACATTTCAATACTGAAGTTTAAAATAACAACATTTTACATTTGTTTGAATCTGTTTTACTGAGTTTTTCCTGTGTTCAAACATCATATTACGGAGATAAAGTGGCGGTAATACCGCCAACAAGTGCTCTCTGTCTAAATTGACCTGAAGATTGGTTTATCCATGATTGGCATATTTGTTTTACCAGTAAGTCCCTAGTATAGTGCAACATGCGTGCCCAGGACCTGTAAACCAAATGCTACTATTGGGCCTGCAGCACTGATTGTGCCACCCACATGAGTAGCCCTGTAAACATGTTTCAGACCTGATACTGCAGTGTCGGTGTGCAGTTTTAAACTGCCATTTCAACCTGCAAGGGCACCCACTTGCCAGGCCCAAACCTTCCCTTTTACTACATGTAAGGTACCCCTAAGGTAGGCCCAAGACAGCCCCATGGGCAGGGTGCAGTTTATTTAAAAGGTAGGACATATACAGGGGGTATTTTACATAGCCTGATAATGAAATACTGCTGTAGGAAAGTACCATCTTCCTTGTCATGTTACCCCCATTTTTACCTGATTGTCAGAATGTTTTTTCCTGTCTCACTAGGATCCTGCTGGTCAGGACCCCAGTGCTCATAGTTTATGGCCTAGTGCTTGACTGTGTCACTGAGGCTCTGCTAATCAGAACTTCAGTGCTTATGCTCTCTCTGCTTTTAAATTTGTCACTATAGGCTAGTGACTTCATTTACCAATTTCAATTGGCACACTGCCCCCCCCCCTTATAAGTCCCTAGTATATGGTACATAGGTATCCAGGGCATTGGGGTTCCAGGAGATCCATATGGACTGCAGCATTTATTTTGCCACCCATAGGGAGCTCAGACAAACCCTTGCACAGGCCTGCCATTGCAACCTACGTGAAATAGTGCACACACTATTTCACAGCCATTTTCACTGCACTTAAGTAACTTATAAGTCACCTATATGTCTAACCTTCACTTGCTGAAGGTTAGGTGCAAAGTTACTAAGTGTGAAGGCACCCTTGCACTAGCAAAGGTGCCCCCACATAGTTCAGGGCCATTTCCTGGGACTTTGTGAGTGCGAGGACACCATTACACATGTGCACTACATATAGGTCAATACCTATATGTAGTTTCACAATGGTAACTCCGAATAAGGCCATGTAACATGTCTAAGATCATGGAATTGTCTCCCCATTCCAAATCTGCTAGTGGGGAGCCAATTCCATGCATCCTGGGGGCTCCAGCATGGACCCTGGGTACTGCCAAACCAGCTATCTGAGGCTTGCACTACAGCTACAGCTGCTGCCACCTCACAGACAGGAATCTGCCCTCCTGGGGTCTGAGCAGCTCAGTCCCAGGAAGGCAGAACAAAGAATTTCCTCTGAGAGCAGGGTGTTACACCCTCTCCCTTTGGAAATAGATGTTACAGGCTGGGGAGGGGTAGCCTCCCCCAGCCTCTGGAAATGCTTTGAAGGGCACAGGTGGTGCCCTCCTTGCATAAACCAGTCTACACCAGTTCAGGGACCCCTTGTCCCCTGCTATGGTGCAAAACTGGACAAAGGAAAGGGGAGTGTCCACTCCACTGTCCATCACCACCCCCGGGTGGTGCCCAGAGCTCCTCCAGTGTGTCCCAGACTTCAGCCATCATGCTTTGCAAGGTGTGGGGGCACTCTGGAGGGCTCTGAGTAGCCAGTGCCAGCAGGTGACGTCAGAGACCCCTCCTGATAAGGTAGCAAATCCCCCTCTCAGGGCTATTTAGTGTCTCTCCTGTGGATTCTCTTCAGATTCTTCTTGCAAGTTTCCTTCAGGAATCCTCTGCAACTACTACTTCATCCTCTGACCTCGGATCAACCGCAGCCTGCTCCAGGAACCGCTGTAACAGCAACAAAGTATCCACAAGGGATACTTTTCTTCTGCAACTTCAGCTCCAGCCAGCAACTGCAACAGTTTCCACAGTGTGCACATTCTGGGAACCCCATTGACATAGGCTGTCCTAAGTGCCTGCTGACACAAGTTGGAGGAGGTAGGACCTTACCTTCCCAGAGAGCGACGGTACCCCTGTGTACTGTGTCTTCTTCACCTCCTGAGGCCTCTCTGCACTATTTGCAAAATGTATTCATGCAGAACATGGCCCAGGTCCCCAGCAGTGAGTTGTTCTCTTTGTAGGTTAGAAACATATGTTTAAAGGAGTGTTTTGTTGTACAGGTACATACCACCGAAACCTACTCTGAAGTGACATAAGTCTGCATTTGGTAGGCCACATGTCCACACATGCACAGGGAAGATACTTTCTGTGCTCACCAGGCCAGCCCTTTCATTGTCACTCAAGTGTGAGGGTGAAGTCTGTACTATGATAGTTGCCTGTAGGGACTGTATGCATTAAGTCAGTGTTGCAGAGTGTAAATGTGTTTGTCCAGTCAGGCCTAACGAGTTTACCCTTCAGAAACCACATTGCTGTGTGGTGTTTCATTGTGGCTCACATCACAGTATATGTTGCTGGAGCATCAAATAGCTGATGTCATTAGGCCTGCTTAGTCATTGTAGGCCTTGAGCAGGGTAGTGGTTAGTCTGCAGATGAATCCAAAAGTGTGTAATCATGTCCCTGTACTTATTGGCATGTGCTTCACAGTTGTGGTGTGTTGACAAATTGCCCATTTTATGCTTGGTGTTTGTGACGTGTGTGACACAACCATTTGAGCAAAAACTTGTGTTTGTAATCGCTTGATTTGTCTCTTGCATCCATATAGGTAAACACCCATCAAAAGAAGGAGATTTGGAGAGCCATCGCCCAGGAGGTGCAGACCCTGGGGGTCCATAGCCGGCAAAGTGCCCACTGTTGCAAGAGGTGGAAGGACCTGAGGTGCTGGGCCAGAAGATCTCAGAGATAAAGATAGGGCTGTCCTCCCAACGTGGGCGGGCACACCTCAGAGCATGACCACCATAGGGGCCTGCATTCTGGCAGTAGCATACCCGGACCTTGATGGGCATTTGCAGGGAGCACAGCAGCCACAAAGAGTACAGGACATATTACTGCCTGTCACACAGCAGCCACAAAGAGTACAGGACATATTACTGCCTGTCACACAGCCAAGTTAATGTGTTATGTTCTGACATCTACTCCTGATGACTGGGGATGGACCATGTGTGACACACAAGATGAGTAACTGTTTGTGTAGATAAGTAATTTGGGGCCAGATGTAGAAAAGAAACATTTTGCGACTTGCAAATAGCGAGTCATAGCGACTCGCTATTTGCAACTCGCAAAATGTTATGCAGTACGGTGTCTCAGACACCGACTGCGACTCGCTATGGGGTCGCAATGACCCACCTCATGAATATTCATGAGGTGGGTCGCAAATTGCGGCCCCATAGCGAGTCACGGCACTCGCAAACATGGAGGCCTGGTGTAGTCAGCAGACCTCCGTGTTCGTGACTGCTTTTAATAAAGCAGTTTTTTTTTTTTTAAGTGTAGCCCATTTTCCTTAAAGGAAAACGAGCTGCACTTAAAAAAAAAAACGAAACCTTTCGTTTCGGTATTTTTTCAGGGCAGGGAGTGGTCCCTTGGACCACTCCCTGCCCTAAAAAAATATTTTTGGGTCCATTCACAAAGTGGAAGGGGTCCCATGGGGACCCCTTCCAATTTGCGAGTGGGTTACCATCCACTTCAAGTGGATGGTAACTGCGACTCCATTTGCGACCGCATACGCGGTCGCAAATGGAATTGCATCCCACTGCGAGTCGCAAATAGGAAGGGAACACCCCTTCCTATTTGCGAGTCGGAAATGCATTTTGCGAGTCTGTCCCAACTCGCAAAATGCATTTCTGCATAGGAAACTCACATTTGCGACTCGCAAACGGCAATTTTTGCCGTTTGCGAGTCGCAAATCGTTTCCTACATCTGGCCCTTGGTGCATATTGATGTGGCTTGCCTGGTAGCCCAGGGACCTAGGACACAACTGAGTACAATCCACAAAACAATTGCTCTCCAGGGACAACACATTGCTTTGTACAGTGATCAATCAAGGAAGATTTGTTGTTGTAGTGGATCTAAATTCTACTCAACATACCACTACTCCTCAGTGTTACAGTCCAAAGAAAAAGAAGTGATGGATCACTGTCCTCAGCCATGTGTCTGGTCAAGTGAGTAAATTGACATCTGCTCCCAAGAGGCCACTTGTTTTCAGTGTGTGATGAGTGCTGGTGCCTCACTACTGTCTGACATGTGAAGGTGGCATCACACATGTGTCAGAGCATACATTGTTCTTTGGGTGCAGCTACAAATCAAAACTTTCCCTTGGTGAGTGGGTAATGCCCATTGACATGGTTTATGGCCCATCACTGTTGCCAAAATTCCTTGTGCTGACATGTTAGCATGTGTCCCCTTCTCTTTTAACAAAATGTGTGCACTGCTGTTTCATGCTTCATCTACCTGTGCTCACAGGAAAAGTTCTGTATTCCCTCACATATAGTTGCATGCCAACCTGTCTTTGCAATTGGACATATGCAATGAGGCTACATTTTATGTGGTGCCACAGACAGGAGTGTGTCACCATTGATTGTTGGCTCACACATACTCTCACCCATCATTGCATGTCATTTGGCATGTACAACTTCAGTAGCAATGAGAGATATGACATGTAGGACTAGAGGTTTTACACACAATGTCCATTTCCATGCCATTGATGTGGCATCAAGTGGCAAAGTGCACTGCACATGTGAAATGTGAAAGATGTGTTGCCTGAGTGTTGGCACACATCATGGAGTGACTTGCAGTTTTGTTGGAATCACATGTGGTTGGGTAGAACCATTCATCCAGGGACATCTGGGTTTGCAGGACCAAAATGGAGACAGTGATGTAGCTTCCCAATGGGCAACATGTCCGTGCCTTCTACAAGTGCTTGTAAATCCCTGTGCCTCTCCAATATACAAAGAACTAATGGCTTCTACTGATGCAATCAGAGTTTGTCATTGTAAGGGGTGCCATGTAGTAGTGGTTGTTTTCCGGGGGCTAGCTGTTTTATTGTGTTATGTATTTTAGCAACATATATCCCTGTCAATTTACACATTTTGAGTACAGTGTACATTTCCATGCCAAATATGTAGTATATCTGAGTACATTAGTACTACCTCCATTTCACAATTTACACATGGTGAAGTGTTGATTGTTGACATGTTTCCAGTGTGACGTGAGTATTTCCATGTCACCTTCTTCAGGATACTGTACTGCTGTCAGCAACATGGCAGGATTTGGAGCATCATTTCTTATTGTTGTGTTATTGCGTATTTGACAAATAGATGTCTGCATGACCTTGCGTGGAATCTGTTGGAATGAACTTGGCATTGGCCTACTATTGTATGACAACAGGTAATAGGTATGCTCCATGAGGCAAAGCATTGAAGGTGATATGGTGTTCTACTTGTTCAATGGTTATTATGATTGCACAACTTCACCCATGCAATTGGAGATGTGAGACCTGATTTTCCTGTGAGCAACTGTTGACAGTTTATATGACATACATGCATATGTATAATTCATGTAGGAACCACCTTGAAGTAGTTTGTTGCTGGGACCTACTTGACATCATGGTACTGTTTGTAAATCACAGCTTTTGTTCAGGTGTGATCAGGAACATGTGGAGACCCTTTTCCTCTTTGTATTTGGAGCATCATCCCAGGCAAGTGAAGGAGACAGGGCAAAACCAAGTGGGGAAGCATCTGGCCACGGTACCTCCAGTCATGACACCACCGACATGGAGGGACCCAGTGGCCCAGAAGGTGAGGGGAGTGCCACCAAGGATACAGGATCAACCTCGTCATCTTTAGATTCTACCTCTAGTGGCCACTCCCTAGTGGTGAGGGACCCATCAGGAACTGTTCCTGTACCATCCTTGTCTGCCACCCCCAGTACTAGCACCACCCTTCCTCTTTGCTCCCCACCCAGTTGGCCATGCCCACTCACCTAAGACGGTGGGTGTCTCCTGTGCCCTAGGTACCTCAGTGCCAGCCCCTGTTACTCCTGCTTGCTGCCCTGAGTGAGAAGGCTATTGACCTCCTGAGTGAGAGGAGTATCAGAAGGTCAATAGCCTTCTGTGGGGCAGACTGCCATTGTGAATGCCATCCAGGGTTTGGTAAGCCAACTTCAGACAAATGCTTTCCTGGAAGACATTCATAGTGACATGTCAATCAATAAATCAGGAATTTGTAAAGCGTGCTACTCACCTGTGAGGGTCTCAAGGCACTGAGGAGGGGGCGAGGGGGTGTTCCTACTGCTCAAACAGCCAGGTCTTGAGAAGTTTCCTTTAGGCAAAGAGGTCTTTGGTCTGGTGCAGGTGGATGGGAAGAGTGTTCCACGTTTTGGTGGTAAGGTGCAAGAATGATCTACCGCTGGTTGTAGTTCTGCAGATGCGTGGGACAGTTGCAAGGGCAAGGTCCGCAGAGCGGAGCGGAGATGCCGTGTCGGGGTGTAGAAGGAGAGCCATCTGTTGAGGTATTCTGGTCCAGTGTTGTGCAGTGCTTTGTTAGCATGGGTAAGGAGTTTGAAGGTAATTCTTTTGTCTACTGGGAGCCAGTGCAGGTTTCTCAGGTGGTCTGTGATGTGGCAGTGGCGGGGGATGTCCAAGATGAGGCGTGCAGAGGTGTTCTGGATGCGTTGCAGCATGTTCTGGAGTTTGGCTGTGGTTCCTGCGTAGAGGGCATTGCCGTAGTCCAGTTTGCTGCTTACGAGGGCTTGGGTGGCTGTTCTTCTGCTTTCGGTGGGTATCCATTTGTAGATCTTTCAGAGCATGCGGAGGGTGTTGAAGCAGGAGGAGGAGATGGTGTTGACTTGCTGGGTCATGGGTAATGGGGAGTCCAAGATGAATTCTAGGTTGCGTGCGTGGTAGGTGGGAGTCGGAGCGGCTCTGAGAGTGGCAGGCCACCAGGAGTCATCCCATGCAGAGGGGGTGGAGCCGAAGATGAGGACTTCCATCTTGTCGGAATTGAGTTTGAGGCAGCTGCTCTTCATCCATTCAGTGATGGCCTTCATTCCTTCGTGGAGGTTGGTCTTGGCGGAGTCCCTGGTGAGGGATAGGATCAGCTGGGTGTTGTCGGCATATGAGATGATGTTGAGGTTGTAGGATCGGGTAATGTTAGCAAGCAGGGCCATGTAGATGTTGAAGAGTGTCGGGCTGAAGGACGAACCCTGGGGTACGGCGCAGATGATTTTGGTGACCTCCAAGCGGAATGGGGGGAGGCAGACTGTCTGGGTTCTGCCGGTGAGAAAGGAGGTGACCCAGTCCAGGGCTCTCTCATGGATTCCTGCATTGCTGAGGCGTGAGTGTAGGGTGTGGTGGCAGACGGTGTTGGACGCAGCCGAGAGGTCCAGGAGGATGAGGGCCGCAGTTTCGCCGTTGTCCAGTATGGTTCTGATGTCATCGTGGCGGCGATGAGGGCGATTTTGGTACTGTGGTTGCTGCAGAATCCGGATTGGAAAGGGTCCAGGGTGCAGTTTTCCTCGAGGAAGCGGGTTAGTTGTCTGCTGACAGCCTTCTTGATTAATTTTGCCAGGAAGGGGAGCAGGGAGATAGGCCGGAAGTTCTTGAGGTCCTTTCGGTCTTGCATTTTTTGAGGAGGGTGTTGATCTCGGCGTGTTTCCATCTCTCCGGGAAGGTGGCAGACTCGAAGGAGCTGTTGATGATCTTCCGTAGTTGGGGTGCGATGACGGAGCTTACTTTGTTGAGGATGTGGTGAGTGCAGGGGTCATATGGAGAGCCAGAGTGGATGGTGTTCATGATTTCGATGGTTCCTGGCCTACAGAGATCTTTTCAGGCTCTGGCCTCCTCAATGATGACAGAAATCCATCCCCAATCCTCCCTCCCACCACCTCTCTCTTCCCTATCCAAATTCCCTATTCCCCTACTTGTCCTAAGCACACAGACACATCCGCATGTACCAACCACAACACACACAAGTGGCACACAACGACACAAACTCTACCAGGCACACCGGCATGCAGGCACTCAACATTCATCCACATACACCACATCAGCCACGATTTCAACAGACACCCCCACCGACCTACACACCACATCCACCATTTCCACAGACACCACCACAACACCCAGTGACACATTCATCACACCCACCATACACCCAGACAACACCTGTGAGAAAGTAGCCTCTTTCTAGCATGGTTACACCAACTTTTGGCTTGTTTGTGAGTGTATGTCAGTGTATTTTTACTGTCTCACTGGGATCCTGCTAGCCAGGACCCCAGTGCTCATAGTTTCTGGCCTACTGTGTGTGTTGTCAGTAGTGCTTAACTGTGTCACTGAAGTTCTGCTAACCAGAATGTCAGTGCTTATGCTCTCTCTGCTTCCAAATTAGTCACTATAGTTTAGTGACTTAATACGCCAATTCCAATTGGCGCACTGGACACCCCCTTATAAGTCCCTAGTATATGGTACCTAGGTACCCAGGGCATTGGGGTTCCAGGAGATCCTTATGGGCAGCAGCATTTCTTCTGTCACCCATAAGGAGCTCAGACAAACTCTTTCACAGGACTGCTACTGCAGCCTGAGTGAAATAGTGCACACACTATTTCACAGCCATTTTCATTGCACTTAAGTAACTTATAAGACACCTGTATGTCTAACCTTCATTTACTGAAGGCTAGGTGCAAAGTTACTAAGTGTGACTGCACCCTTGCACTAGCAAAGGTGCCCCCAAGCAGTCCAGGGCCAAATTCCTGGACTTCGTGAGTGCGGGGACACCATTACACGCATGCACTACATATAGGTCAATACCTATATGTAGCTTCACAATGGTAACTATGGCCATGTAAGGTGTCTAGGATCATGGAATTGTACCCCCCATTCCAAATTTGGTATTGGGGGTCCAATCCCATGCATCCTGTGGGCTCCACCATGGACCTCCAGTACTGCCAAACCAGCTCTCTGAGGCTTGTACTGCAGCTACACCTGCTGCCACCTCACATACAGGGTTCTGCCCTCCTGGGGCCTGAGAAGCCCAGTCCCAGGAAGGCAGAACAAAGCATTTCCTTTGGGGGGAATGTGTTACGCCCTCTCCCTTTGGAAATAGGTGTTACAGGCTTGGGAGGGGTAGCCTCCCAGAGCCTCTGGAAAAGCTTTACATGGCACAGATGGTGGCCTCCTTGCATAAGCCAGTCTACACCGGATCAGGGACCCCCTGTCCCTGCTCTGTCGTGAAAATGGACAAATGGAAGGGGAGTGACCACTCCCCTGTCCATCACCACTCCAGGGGTGGTGCCCAGAACTCCTGCATTGTGTCCCTGGCGTTAGCCATCTTGTTTTCCAAGGTGTGGGGACATTCTGGAGATCTCTGAGTGGCCAGTGCCAACAGGTGACATCAGAGACCCCTCCTGATAGGTGCATACCTGGGTAGGTAGCCAACCCTCCTCTCAGGGCTATTTAGGGTCTCTCCTGTGGGTTCCTCTTCAGATTTGACTTGCAAGTTTCCACCAGGAATCATCTGCAACTCCTGCTTCATCCTCTGACCTCGGATCAACCGCAGACTGCTCCAGGAACTGCAACAGAGTATCCAGAAAGGCTACTGCGACTCTGCAACTTCAGCTCCAGCCAGCAACTACAACAGTTTCCATGGTGTGCACACTCTGGGGACTCCCTGTCTTCACCCTGCACCAAAAGGACCGAAGAAATCTCCCGTGGAGTGACAGAGTCACTTCCCTGCTCCAGCAGGCACCTTCTAAGACGACGACCAGTTCTCTGGGACTCCTCTCCTGATAACGAGTGTGCTCCTTGGAACACAGATGGTGGACCCCTTCGACACAGACTGTCCTAAAGTCCAGCTGTCCAAATTTGGAGGAGGTAAGAGCTTGCCTTCCCCGTTTGCGACAGTACCCCTGTGCACCACGTCATCTTCACCTCCTGAGGCCTCTGTGCACTATTTGCAAGAATCCTTCATGCACAGCCTGGCCCAGGTCCCCAGCACTCTATCCTGCGACGCTCAACTCGCTGAGTTGTTCTCCGGCGGTGTGGGACCTTCTTTTGTAGTGCTGCAGCAACCAGAATTTGCACCTTCTTTGTCCCCATGTCCTGGGACCTCTGTGGGTGCTGCCTGGTCAGTGTTGGGAGCCCCCTCTGCCTCCTCAGTCCGAGTTGAGGCCCCCAGGTCCCTCCTGGGTCCAGGCAGCACCATTTTGACACAATCCGCGACATTGCTTGAACCAAGGCTTGTTGGACTAATCCAGCGCAACAACTCGCCTGCATCCAACATCTCCACATGGGACAACCTTTGCATCACACAGGGACCCATAGCCATCCTCTTTGGTGCTCTTCTGCAGACTTCTTCCAACTGGAGAAACCTCTTTTGCACCATCTTCTAGGTTGTCAGGGGCTCCTGCCCTTCCTGGAATCTTCTGAGACTTTTGGACTTGGCCTCCTCTCTTTACAGGTCTTCAGGTCCAGGAATCCACCATTTGTTGCTTGCAGTCTTGCTTGGTTCTTGCAATAACTCTATTCACGACTTTTAGGGTGTCCTGAGGAAACTTTCAGTACTTTACTCCTACTTTCCTGGGCTCTGGGGTGGGGTATTTTACCAACCTTTGTAGTTTTATTACACTCCCAGCGCCCCTCTACACACTACACTTGCCTAGGAGGGAATTCGTGATTCACATTCCACTTTCTTAGGATATGGTTTGTGTTGCCCAACGGCCTATTTCTTCCTATTGCATTCTATGGTATCTTCTATTGGTTGCACTATCTTTTGACTATTTACTTACCTGATTTTGGTTTCTAGTGTATATATTGTGTATAATACTTACCTTCAGAAGGAATATTGCCTCTAGGATAATTTTGGCCTTGTGTCACTAAAATAAAGTACCTTTATTTTTGGTAACTCTGAGTATTGTCTGTTATTGTGTATAAGTACTGTGTAACTATAAGTGGTTTTGTAGGAGCTTTGCTTGTCTCCTAGTTCAGTCTAAGCTGCTCTGCTACAGCTACCTCTATCAGCCTAAGCTGCTAGAACACTACTACATTTCATTAATAAGGGATAACTGGACCTGGTATAAGGTGTAAGTACCTAAGGTACCCACTACAAGCCAGGCCAGCCTCCTACAACAGCTCACAACCCACAGCCCCACACACCTCAGTCACCATACCCCCAGACACCACCACAACACCCACAGACACATCCACCACATTTGTTGTTGTTTTTCAATATCTGACTTTGTGGGAAGTGTTGGTCACCCAAGACAAGGGTAGATGTTCACTGTATGGATATGTGGGTGTTGATCCAATTGGGCTGTCATTGCATTGTGTTATGCTTGCTAGGGTAAGTATTTCATCTTGTGTTGGCCAATGTCAGCATGTATGGTGAAGATTTGTCCCCTGATATAGATTGTACTTTCGTCTCATGTGTGGGAGCTAGAGTTTTGTTTGTCCACACATGGAGGGTGTTAAATTGTGGTAGCTTCCTTTGGATTTGACTGACCATGTGTCCACTTAGATGTGTGTACCTTACAGCTACATCATCTAGATGTCTGGACCATGCTGTTGACGTTGTATGTGCTTTCTTGACTTGCGCTTACACATTTGGCAGCTAGGCATATCACTTGGCTCAAATATTGTGTGCCCCTGAGATACATGAAGGGTCAGTTCCTATGCAAATGCTGTTTTAGGGGCATGTGCAAAGTGAAATGTGTCCATGAATGCTCCTGACGTGGCCATCAGTATTATGCAGGTTTTGTTTGCATAGTGAGCTTTGGATGTGTGTTTCGCAACCTATTGTGCATCCCAGTGACCTTCCATTGTGTTGCAATGTGGGTGCTGTGTGGGTCCATCGATGAGCAGCACCTGCGGCAGGACGTGTGTGTGATGGGCTCCATGGCGGCACAGGTCATGTAACACTGCTTGCAGGTGAGTTGCTTCCTTTATGCTTTCCGTTTCCACCTGCTGGGGTGTGATGGGTGGACTGCCACGGTCATGCTGGCGGTAAGCAACATCATAATGTTTCCATCCGAAACACTGGCTCCGCAGGCCTTTTTGGCCTGCCTCGCCGCCGCGGTGGTCTGCGCTGCCTGGTGTTGCTGGCGGGACTGCGGCAGTCTTTCCCTATGGGACTGCCAGCATCGTAATACTGTGGTCTGACTGCCAAGCAGATGGCGGCCACACCGCCGCCATGGTGGTGCACAAACCGCCAAACTCGTAATGTGATCCTTTGAGAATATGTAACATTGATTTCAATATGTAATATTAATTTTAAAGCAAATCAACTTAAGTTCAGAGCAAGCCATATTCATTTTAACAGCAGTCATATTCATTTAAACATGGCTTGTGTTCATTTCAATATTTGCCTAATTAATTTCAAAGCATGTTACATTTATCTCACAGTTTCATTTTCTGTGTGATATTCATGTTACAGAATGTCATATTACTTTTGATGTGGGCCAGGTTAATTTTACCAGGTGTCATATTCATTTCAGAGTGGCTCATATTCATCTTAACATGTGTCATATTCCTTTCTATGAATGCCATTCATTTCAATGGATGTCATATTCACCTTACCACCTGCTAAAATAATTTTAACACGGGTCATATCCATTTCAACATAGGTCATATTAATTTCAATATATGGAGTATTTATTTTGCTGTGTATCATATCAATTTCAAAGCACAACATATTTTGACAAGTTTCATTTTAATTTCAGCATTGGTCATATTCAGTTTAAGACATTTTGAATTCATTTCGGCTCATATTTGTTTCATTGCATGTTATATTCATCTTAGCATGTGTCATATTTCTTTCAATGGATGTTTCTTTCATATTAACACATCTTAATATTAACATGAATCATATCCATTGCTACATATATCATAATCATGTCAATGTATATCATCACTTTCAATGCAAGCCATATTCATTGTGATAAATGTCATGATCATTTTAACGTTACTCGTATTCATTTTAAAACATGTCAAATTAATTTCAATGAAGGTCATATTCATTTCAACTCATGTCATATTCATTTTAATATGTGTTATATTCTTTTCAATCAATGTTAAGTTTATTTCAATGGATGTCATATTCATATTAACACTTGTCATATTAATCTTAAAATGCAATTTAGCAATTTTAACATATATCATATTAATTTGAATATGTATCATATTAATTTGAATATGTGTCATATTAATTTCAAGGCGCGCCATGTTCATTTTAACAAATCTCATGTGAATTTCAGCTGTGGTCATACTCATTTGAAGGCATGTCAACTTCAATTCAATGGGATTGCATTAATTTCAACACAAGCCATATTCATTTTCAATCATCTCCTATTAATTTCTGTGTGTCTCATATTCATTGCTATCTCGGTAATATTGATTTCAACACAATTCAAATTCATTGCAACATGTTTAATGTTCATTTCAATGTACATTGTATTAGTTTCAATGTGCATTGTTTTCTTTTCTGAATATAATATATTCATTTCAATACTTTATATTATTTCTAATCTTCCATATTAATTTCAATGTATGTCACATTTCTCTTGGCATAAGTCAGTCATTTCAAGAAATGCCCCATTCTTTTTGGTGAATAGTGTATTAGTTTCAGTGATTGCTTTATTGTTTACAGTGAGGGCCATATTAATTTCAGTATGATTTATATATATTTCAATATATTTCTTATTCAATTTGGTGTGTGTATTATTCAAATTAATCACTAAGTAGTATATTCATTCTGCAAGGTTTCATATTTGTTTTGGTTCAATTCAGATTCACTCTGCCAGGTATCATAATTATTTTGACACATAGTACATTCATTTTGGTGTGTTTCATATTCATTTTGCAGCACACTATGCGTTTCAGGAGGTGTCCAATATGGGGAGCTGTAATTTTGACATGAATGGCTTCCCATACAGGCTGAATTCTTATATTTTATTGCCTCATGTCATAAAGAGTCGAATGGGCAGCGTTGGAATCATTGTTACTTTCGTACCATAGTGTGAGGGAGGGCAATTGTAACAGGTTTTGTGTAAGTAAGCGGCTGCAGGGTTAGTGATGGGCAGTTGTGTCCTGCAATAGATACATCTCAAACATTTTATATTAACTCTGTCACAGCTTCTTTAACTGGGGGTGGGATAGGCGTGGTGGGGAAAGAGGGTGTATTTAAAGCTGGAAGCAAGCGATCTTTGAGAACTTGTTCTCTGCTGTTCCTGTTGGAAATACCAGTAGTGTTGCTGGGAGGGGTGGGGGGGAGTGCAGAAGTCCCCGGGGGTGAATAGGTTAGGGGGGGCAGGCTGAAGGGGGGAGTGCAGAAGTCCCAGTGGGTGAATAGGTTATTGTGGCACATGTGTTATGGTCGGTGACATGAGTAGAGTCGGTGTTCCTGGAACATTCTCCACATCCCCCGATAATAGTCTGTGTAGGTGCATCAGGTTGATAAGTATAAGTCAGCCAATATTGTGTCCCAGTTAAAAGCTATTGGGTACTTACTGAGGCCAAGGTTGTCTTCCCGATACAACACTCTTCACTTGCGCCCATTGACATTGATTGGAGACACACAAAATAATGTGGTGCATCAAGTGAGCACTATTAACTGGTGATAAGTCTCTTGGCTAAGATAAGACCTAGATCTAAAAACAGGGATGTGTCCCTGTGTGTTTTGCCCCTCTGAAAGAGTCCCAGAATGCATGCTTCCCATAGCACGATATGGTTCGGCCTACACAGTGTGACAATTTATACCGCACTGCAGTTCAGTAGCAGTGCAATTGTGAGCATGTTCATAATATGTGCAGTAAGTCTGCATCTAGGAGATGACAGTGCAGGCATTTTGCATCCGAACAGTTGTAATATCTATTAATTTTAGCAGGTGTGAGATAGACCCTCTGGGTAATATAATACTGGATTCGACAAAATCGGGCAGTGCATGGTATCCGTGTTGGGCTCTCTAGTAAATGTGACCATTCTTTGTCTGTGTGTGGCATACCCCGGTCTAGTTCCCATTGATTCCAGAGTGTTGTTAGCGGTTGGGAAGTGTGCTAACGTAACAAGTCTGCCAGCCAATGCACCAAGTGTGTACCATTGCCAAAAAAGGGCAAGTATTGCAGAGTGAGGTGCATGAGCGGGTCTTGGCTCAGGTCTCCCCATGATTGTCCCAATGTTCTAATTAGTGAGTAATGAAGGTGGAAGCCACCTGGTGGTAAGCCATACCCTTCCATTGGAGTTTCATACATGAGTAAGACACTATCATCATAGAGGTCGCCCAAGGTGTGTATTACAGCAGTGTACCATGACATCAATTCTACTATTGCAGCGGTATGAGGGCCATGTGGTGCAATGCCTGGGGCATGGGGGATAATTACCCTACTATGGAATAATCTCCTATGGAAGCAGTGGTGTCACACTCAAAAGCCGAGGATGGAGCGAGGGATGTCTAGCACAGGGATGAAATAATCGCTGAATTTCCATGGCAGTCCGAGGTGGAGATATTGGAGCCATGTCAATCAAATGGAAGAGGCTAGCCATCTCTAAATCCATTGTAATTGGGCCACCAGAAAATAGTTCTCAAAATTAGGGAGCGCCAGGCTGCCTTGGTCTGTGGACCTGTATGATTTAATGAGCGCTAACCTGCACCGGGATTTGTTCCAAACAAATTCCCAGATGGTGCATGCTAGGAGGCTTAAAAAACAGGCGTGAACATATAATGGAAGGTTGGCATAGAAGTAGAGTAGTTGAGGTAAGGTGACCATCTTCAGAAGTGCCACTCACCTGTCACTGATAAGAGGAGGGACCGCCAGATGGTCATCTGAGATTTAAGGGATGTTGTAGCACGTATTAGGTTACCATTGAATAAATCTGTGTCTGAGTGGTAAATTTGAATACCTAGGTATTTGAAGGTGTTGGATTGACAGGTCAGAGAAGAGTGTCCGGGAATGGGCATAGGTTAGGCATGGATGGCATGAATGGGAAAATGCATGACTCAGACCAGTTGACATGCAGTCCAGGCAGTGATGCATAAGTTTTCAATGTGTCAGTGATGGACATGGGAAAGAGGGATAGATCCTTCAAGTAAATGAGCAGATTGTCAGCATAAAGGGATACTGCATGTGTCCCATCTCCCATGGGTATGCCCCAGTCTCAGCCAGGACGCTTAAGGTAATAGTCAGGGGCACCATGGCTAGGGCAAATCGGAGAGGGGACAATGGGCATCCGTGTTGTGTGCCCCTCTCGATGCTATTGGGGGCAGACACATGGTGGCCTGTTTTAACTCTGGCTCTAGACGAGTTGTATAATAGTCGCTCCATTTGTGTGAACCGAGTTCCCAATCCTAGTCTCAACAGAATTGGAGTAGAAATGGACACTCCAGGGAGTCAAATGCTTTTTCCTAATCGAGCACTAAACAGCCTGCCTGGGGCCAATGAGGCGGTGCATGTTTTAGGATACTGAAAAATCGGTGTAGATTGTGTGATGTGGTACGGGCCGGTACAAAACCATTTTGGTTTACATGTACCAGGGCATGGACCAGAGATGCCAAATGGTCCTCCATAATTTTGGCTAGTATTTTATAGTCGGTGTTCAACAGTCCCAATGGTCTATATGGGTATAGTTGTGTCAGATCTTTATGTGGCCTAGGTAATGATATGATGATGGTGTTGCAGAGTGTATCGGGGAGCCGTACGTTGGTAAGAGCTTCCTCGTAGAGGCTGAGTAGGCCTGGTGCAAGCTGTTGGGTATATGCCTTATAAAACAATGCTGGCAGTCTGTTTGGACTGGGGTGTTTTCTCGTGGCAAGGGCTTTGATGGCATCTTGCATCTTATGCAAAGTGATGGGCTCATTATTGTGACGTATTCTGGGGAAAGGGAATTCTGGAAAGAAAGGAGTTAATATTGTTTGCAGGCGATGTCATGATCGATTGGTACAGTGTGTCATAGTGTTGATGCAGTTCATTATGTATATCACGCTGCATGTAAAGGAGTGTTTCAGTCTCTGAATATAAGGCCTCTATGGGGTGGTGGGGTTGGTCTTGCATTATCAGCCAATCAACAAGGGAGCCTACTCTATCCGCACTGGCATGCGTTCTGGCGGAGTGGGCAATGTAGTTTCAAATAGCGCAGTCTCTGCAGTAGTTCAGAGTGCTCCTTCTGTGCCTTAGTGGTGGGTGATTGCGCGGGTATTGTGTCACAGTTGTTTCAAGGTGTAATAGTTGCCGTTCTACTGCGGACACCTCCCTGTTGAGTTGTCAATGCATATTCCATGATAACCCAAAGCAATGTCCACGTAGGGTTGTCTTAAAGGTATCCCCTTCTATGGAATAAGTGCTGGTAGAGCCATGGTTAAATTAATGTAATCTGTTGCACAGACTCATGGAAAGCGGGGTCCTAAAGTGCCTCAGGCTGTTTATAGCCATGTTGGGATGTGGAGGTGGCTTGCATCCCAATCTAACTGCAAGTATTGGGGGTTGTGGTCCAAGTGGGTGCGGCCCAGATAGTCAGTACATGTTATATTTTGGACAAGGTCCTCGGTGCAAGTCAGTCTACCTATACGTACATGGAGCCAGTGCGGGGCTAAATAGAAAGACTAAACTCTGGTAGATATGTTATGGATGCTCCATATGTCAAATAAGTTCCAGCTGCGCAGTCAGTGGGTGAGACACAACACGTTAGAGGATGCCGCAGTTTTAGGCAAAGGGGGGGGATCGGTCTAGTGTTATGCCTAATACGCTATTAAAGTCACCTCCTAGTACCCAGGGGATCCCACTCCAGTAACAGGACCTCCAATAGCTTATGTAGGAAAAGAGTCTGTTCGGTATTGGGTGTGTATATACTACCAATTAGTGCATGTCCACTGTCTATTCGCCCCTTAACTAATACATAACATCCCTTAGAATCTATCATTTCCTCTTCCAGCACAAACAGAACCCCAGAACGGAATCATACTAAGGACTGCCAGGCACAGGAAGAGTAGTTAGTAGAATACACCTGCCCAGGCCATCATTTAAGTTTGTTAGCTTCCAATTTCATCAGGTGGAATTGTTGCAACATTGCAATATATGTAGCTTGGTGCTGGCGATAAAAATAAATGGCATTGCATCAGCAAGGGGTGTGGATGCTGCACACATTCCAAGTCAGTATTTTAGTGTGGGCCATTGGTCATGTCACCAGTAAGTCAGGGGCTGTCTACCTATCCCCCCAGTGCACATGTCACAAGAGCTGATGGGCGTGTGCTCGGTGTGAGTGGGAACAGTTTCCATTCACCTGCAGGGAATAAAAATAAGCATCAACATAAGTAACTGTTAACATAGCAGATACCAAAGGGTGGTAAACAAAACGAGTGGCCATCCAAACCAAGATTGAAGGCAATATCATGGGGGAGGGTGGTGAAATAGATTGCTAGCTTAGAACTATTTGGCTCCTCTTGCAGGGTAGCTCCCCCCAATCGTTAAGGAAATGTGGATGTCTGCTTATCTTTTTATGAGTTGTGCAGCCTGTGTGGTCTTGGGCTGTCTTCCGACGTCTCAGTAAGGCAGCCCTCAGATTCACTAATTGTGAAATATTACCGTGTTAATTTTGTGAGTACTTGTCAGTCACTGCAAGAGATCCTGTAGTGGCTTATCTGGGTTGGTTCTCATGGGTATACTTCATGAGGAGGAGGTACGGTACCAGAAATTCACCTGTATGGGAGATCAGCAAATAGTATCTTCTGTTTGTGGGGTGACGTCAGGCAGGGGGTCAGAGTTTTGTCCAGAGGGCCAGGTGGTAACAGATCCATCACCATCAGACAAATGGGATTTCTCAGTCTCTGCCCTGGGGCCATGCAGAGTGTCTGTAAGAGCTGTAGTTTCGACCAGTGGACTACGATGTTCTGCTATTATTTGGTCCAGATCGGGGCCACAGAGAAAATGGCCCAATTTTCTGTCCTCTTCCTCATCGCCTGTGTTGCTCTTCCAAGAGCAGGGGACCACTACCCTCAGTGCTATGCTGCAGATTAGTAACCCGGAGGTCAGGTGTCTCCATCAGTTCCATGCATCTTCCAGGGTGTCAAAGAACTTCATCTTTCCATTGGCGCTAACGCATAGACGTGCCAGAAAAAGAAGGGAGTAATGCAGTTCTAATTCTCTCAGCCGGTGCTTCACTGCAAGGAAGGAGCTATGTTGTCTTTGTACTGCGATTATGTAATCTGGAAAGAACATAATTTGTGCATAATCCACTTTCACTTCGAGTAATAGGCATGTTTTTCTCAGCACTGAGTCCCTATTGCAGTAGTGTAAGAATTGGATTACCATGGGGCGGGAGTTTGATCCAGGCGTGGGTCTGCGTGTCGGAACTCAGTGGGCTCTCTCAATTGAGAAGAAGTGCAAAAGAGCCACTGGAGGAAGGAGCTCACGCAACCAGGTCACTAAGTAATTTATGGTGTCTCGTCCCTCGGAACTCTCAGGGAGACCCTCCACTCAGATATTTTTTCTGAGGGACCTCCCCTCTGCATCTTCAGTGCGCCTCTCCAATGTTTGTGCCTGTTCCAACAGAGTTTCTAGGGATGACTCCATACTGTGGACTTTTGGTTGTAGTATCTCAATGGCCTGTTCTGTTGTTGTCACCTTGCACACAAGTTTCCAGTGATGCAACTGTTGCAACTACATTAATTTTATCTTTTTGGGAGGATCTAGAGTGTTCAATGGCCTCCAATACAGCATCTAGTTTGTCTTCTGGAGATGGAGGACCTTCTCTGCAGTCCTGCATGTCCGCTGGTGATGTCGGCTTCACAGGTGAGATCAGGGAAAGGGGGAAGATCCTGCAGCCCCATGTGTACAGTCATCCTATGTTGGTCTTTGCAGGTTTGTATTGTTTGAGGAAATATGCACCAGGACCCACTTGCCACTGGCTGGAATTAGTGAGCATGCCGCAGCACAAGCAGCCCTATTTGCTGAGACTTTGGATAAATAGGAGGTAACACAAGCTTCAGGTATACACCAACTTCACAAGGGTGCCTCTGTCACATAGCATGATATGGACTCCAGACTTATCATGGTCTCCAGAGATGGGGGGTGGTTCTTTGGCAGGCGCTGTGATGTCTCCTAATAGGCACCGGATTCAGCAGTACACAGAGATGGGGAGATTTAGGATTTTGAAATAATCTCTCCTTCAATCAGCGTAGTGAGGGCTGCCTATACAGACTGGAATGTATAATGAGGAGGGAAGTCATCTACTGACTGCAGCGTGTATGTTACACTAAGTACCAGTTCACCTGTGCTGCTTGTCACCTGCCATGAATCAGCCAAGGCCCTGCCGCTCCTGCTTGATGGGTTCCCGTTGCCCAATTTCCCCTCTAGGCCAGGGTCCCAGGGAAACGTGCTTGTTGTACAGCAGGGCCTCTTCAGGGAGGGTGGGTCCGGCCGTGTGATTAGGTTGGATCCCAGCAGCAGAAAGACATTCAGACAAGGTAAGTAAGACCACCAAAGGCCGAGCACAGTTTGCGCCCTCAGCTGCGAGCCCACCTCACTGGCCCTTGCCATCCCCCAGTCCTCTGGTCAGCAGCGCCAATCATCTGGCACCCACTCGTGAATGTCCCAAGCCTGGGTGAAGATGACCAGTAGTCATGTTGGCTTTGGGGCACTACAGCAGCAGCGATCTGGACCGTCTGTCACCAGGGTCAGGCTCCACACCCGTTCACATCATGGAGCCCTTGGCACCGCCAAGCGAAACAACTCATGCGGTGCTCCAACGTATTAACAGTGGCTTCAGGTATCTCCTCTCTCGGTACTGCATCATACTTCCCTGCCCTCGTCGTGATCGCCGATCACTGCTCCGTTGGCACTCACCTGGTCAGCTGCTCGATTCACCTGGCTGCAGCCTGGGGAGCCTGTCCCTGCCGGTGGTAGGCCATATCGCGGCACATGTGGTCGCAGGGCAGATTCACCGTTTGGTTTCTCCCAGTCCACCTGCGGTCAAGATCTTCTGCAGCTCAGCAGTCCTCAGGTTGAAGGGGCTTGGGGTTGTATGCAGCAGTTGGATGGCAGACATAGCCCATAACGGAAATGGATAATGGGGATAATATGGAGCCACTTTAAAAATTCTAAAAATAAAAATAAACCAAAAAAATATGAATACTCTAACAACATTGCAATAATTCTGTATCACTAAAATAAACTTAAAACACCACAAAGAAATTCTACACTTCAATACATCAAAATATTATTACAAATATATTTACAAGTACTACTATATAAATATTAAACAAAAATAAATACAAATATATGCATAAATAATACATCCAAAATAACACAAAACACTTAAATATATATTCAGCATTAAAAAAATACACTAATTAGTGTTCACCATAAGGGGCAATAACTGAAAAAAAAAAAAAAAAAACTTAACAAACACTAATAAATAAAAATAAACCATAAAGGTACTCAGGTTGAGGGGCTAGAGGATTGTGTGCAGAAGTTGGATGGCAGAGATGGCCCATAACGGAAACGGATAATGGGGATAATATAGAGCCGCTTTAACATGCGTCCACCATGTTGGCTCGGCTAGCACCCCCCATAACAGCATTTTACGTTACCCAAAAAATAAAAATAAACCAAGAAAATGTGAATATTCTAACAACATTGTAATAATTTCGTATCACTAAAATAAACTTAAAATACCACAAAGAAATTCTACACGTCAATACATCAAAATATTATAAAAAATATATTTACAATTTCTAAAATATAAAGATTAAACAAAAATAAATGCAAATATATACATAAATAATGCTTCCAAAATAACGCACAAAATAGAAATATATATTCAGCATTATAAAATACACACTAATTAGTGTTCACCATAAGAGGCAATTAATGAAAAAATAAATAAAAAATAAACAAACACTAACCAATAAAAACAAACCATAAAGCAAAGTAACCAACAAAATTATATTATCAATTAAATTAACAGTATAAATGGCACACAAAATGTGACTACTTACTACACCAAAATCAACACACGTTGCAAGAGGACAATACTCTGCCAGACTTGCCAAAGGCAATTTGAAAACAGAAGTGGAAGAATGCATATGTCTTCATTTCTAAAGTAAATAAAAATGTATTTAAACTACTAATCTACCGCAAATCTACAGCAATCACATACCTTAAAAATGCACACAAAAAGTAAGTAAATAAAACATATTTCTGATGGCCAACTCACCCTAAAATGCTAAAAATAAAATCAAACTTTCTCATCCCCTACTAGCTACCAAGAAATAAATGTTTAAAATAAAACCAAAGCACCTTTTTGCTCTCCAACAGAAAAGGAACCACTTGATCAACATTAGAACACCTCCAAGGAAAACTGGAAAATAAAGACTGCAATTACCAGCAAGAATACATATGTAAGTATGTTTGTCAATAATAGACGTCATATGCACTTTTTAACATTTAATATTTGTATTATTACACTATTTTCAGACATGACAGAAAGATGAAGATAAATCACATCACAGGGAAACAATTACTCTCGCACATGGGCTACACTCACAGCCAAGAAAATACAAGCACAGAAACAATAAATTGGAAAAGTACCAAGTATTGCTCTAATGCTTGCTATGTGAGGGTGATTACAAAAGTTTATTTTGCCATTAATGTAAGGGAACACAACTGCCCTTCAAATGTCACCAAAATCAAAATAAGACATGTGCTACAAGATTTAAGAGGGGAAAGCACTAGCTCTCAAGAGTTCCCAACTAAAATACTAAAAGCTATAGGGGCTGATTACGAGTTTGGCGGTCCAGGGACTGCGATGGCGGTGGCAGTGGTCCGACCACCGCAACGTTGGCGGTTTGACCGCCTTATTACGATACATGTGGTTACATAGAGGAAAGACCGCCGCAGTCCTGCCCACACCACCAGCAAATCTGGACCGCAGTGGTGCTGAGATAAGTCAAGGAGCCTATCGGAGGGCGGACTGCCACTGCAACCGCTGTCTTAATCACAATGTTGCTTCCAGCTGAGGTGACCGTGGCGGTCAAACCACCACATATGAGCTGGCAGAAATGGAAGGATTTAAGGTTGAAACTCACCTTTAGGCAGCCTCACACATCTGGTGCTGCCATGGAGCCTAGCCTACATTTCCTGCTGCTGCTTGTGCTGCTCCATGGCGCAAAAAATCAACATTGTCATGGATACAACCAACGGTAAGTCAAACACCTACCCGTTTCCCCAACTCCAAAGCAAATCAATGGGCCGTCATTGATGTGGTATGTGGGCTGTGCTCCATGCCAGAAATATATGTTACGTGCCCTGGTTTGGAGTTGTACACAATGTATGTCCCAACACAGCCCCATGGCGCCCACTCTGGCCAGGTCACTGACACTGCACCGCCAAACTCTACTTAACTTGATATGTGTGCACATCTCAGTTTCAGGGAAAGTGATGTTTTCATAACATTGTGTTGTACAACAGCAAATTCACATCAATAGCACACTTGCAAATGGAAGTGACACCCTCACATTGTACACATGTCATGACAGAACACATCCATCTGAATGGCTGTGTCACTGAACCCAAACACACCTACCATGCAATGCCCTTGTTGTTTACTCACGCATAAAACCCACATTTCAAGAAAATGTAAGGTAAATAGGATGCAGAATATTTCTTTAGACAAACATCCTAAACACAAAATGTAAACAATTCCTGCAGAATAGGTATGGTGGCATCAGGGGGACCACGAGAAGGCTTCTGCCGTGGGACACATTTTACTTTGCACATGGCTCAAAAAACACAGGTTGCACAGGGACTGTGGTCTGATGAATATTGGGGACAACCAACAGCATAAACAAGTGCTATGCCCATAAGAAAATGTGTAAGTGCAAGTCTAGAAAGCAAATACACCACTAACAGCATAGGTCACACATTTAGATAAAGTAAATGTATGGTACACTCATTAAAATGAACACATGTCCATTCAATTGTATTGGGCGGTAGCACAAATGAACACCCTCCATGTGTAGACAAACAAACCTCTAGCTTGCACAGAGTAAACAAATGTCCAATCTACATCAGAGGGAGAAATGTAACCCAATAGATATTGACAGTGGCCAAGCCAACAAGAAATGCTTACCATATGAAACAACACCCAATGCAATGCCATCCCAGTTGGATCACATCCCACACATCCATCCATAGAACATTTTCCCCTTGAGCTGGGTGACTCTAGCACTGGTTTCAAAGTCAGATATTAATAGCCTCTGCAAATGGATCATCAATCCGGGTGAAACAAACACAACTGTAGTCACACCTCACAAGTTATTTATGAACATCAAAAAGGTAGAAAAGTAATGGCAGGACCAATATATAGCAAAGCAAACAACTGAACTTTATTTACAAGCCTCCAAAAATGGAGAAGAGGCCAATGGCCAGTCCTTCGTAAAATGTGTGCTGAATAAACTGGTGTCCCCAACAACTTCCTCACATATAACTGCCACAGAAACCTCCAAAGGAAGGGGCATTTAGTGGGCATTACAAGCACCTCGATGATCACCCTTGGGTGGGTGGGGTTGGATTTTGGATGGGTGGGTATGGTCTTCAGAGGTGTTGGCTTCTTATTAGGTTTGGGGGGTATGTTGGGGTCCTTTTTGCTTTGGGGGGGTTTCCACGGGGTAAGAGAAGGGAAAACATAACACTTTCTTTGGAAAAATGGGAAAGGTGTATAGGAGGGATTAGGGGTTGGGAGGTTGAGGACGGTGAAGTGTCAGGTGTGGCTTTGGGTGTTGTTAGTGCTGGTGTGTGTGTGTCTGACGTATGTTTGTGTTTAGTTGGTGTCTGTTGCCTGCATGAGTGTGGGCATTTGCGTCTCTTGGTGGGCAGTGACATGGATGTGGTGGCTGTGTCTGTGGGTGTTGGGGTGGTATCTGGGGGTATGGTGGATCATGGTGGTTGTGTGTGTGTGTGCTGGGGTGGCATCTGGGGTTATGGTGGATGTGGTGGCTGTGTTTGTGGGTGTTGGGGTGGTTTCTGGGGGTATGGTGGATGTGATGTCTGTGGGTGTTGGGGTGGTGTCTGGGGTTATGGTGCATATGGTGTTTGTGTCTGTGGGTGTTGGGATGGTGTCAGGGGGTATGGTTGGTGTGATGGTGGTTGTGAGTGGGGCGAGTGACTGTTGAGTGTTTGCCTTGTGGTCTTTGTGTTTATGTGTGCTGCTTGTGTCTGTTGAGGTGTATGAGTGCATATGTGTGAGTGTGCTTTGGACAGGTATGGGAATAGGGAAATTGGATGGGGAAGAGGAAGGTGGTGGGGGGAGTGCTATAGGGGGGTGGAAGGCTGCCACGAAGGAGGAGGCCGGAGCCTGAAAAGATCTCTGTAGGCCAGACATAGCACTGTCAATGCCTTCCAGGTACACAACTATCTGTTGGAGCTGGGAGCCCTGCACCTGGATGGCATTCAGAAAGGCAGTGTGACCCATATAGATAGTTCTTAGGAGATCAAAAGCCTCCTCACTCAGGGCAGCAGGAGTAACAGGGGCAAAGAGGAGGTACCTGGTGCTAAGATGACGGCTACCCTCTTGTGGGAGCGGCCCGGCCAACTGGGTGGGGAGCAACAGGGATTGTGGAGATGGAACTGGGGTGGTAAACAAGGATGGAGCAGGTGCAGGTACTGAGTGTTCTACCACTACTAGGAAGTGCCCACTGGAGGTCGACTCAGAAGAAGATTATGTGGAGCAGGTCTCCTCCTTGGCACTCCCCTCACCCTCCGGGCCACTAGGTCCCTATATGTCTGATCTCTTGTGATCGAAGGTACCATGGCCAGCTGCTTTCCCACTGATGTCAGCCCTGTCTCCTCCGCTTCCCTGTGATGTTGCTGAATTGACAAATAGGGTCAGTCCATGTGCCGGAACACACTTGAACAACTGCTTTGATTACAAAACATTACCATAATGCACAATACCCCACAGCCACAAGATTCTTCAAATTGCCTCCAACATTTGCAACACCACATGCATGCATGCTACATGAACTGTAAACATTTGCACACAGGAAATAAGAATCACAGACAACTTCAGTTGCATGAGTAAAATTGTCCAATCATAATACCCATGGATCAAGTAAGAGACCTTGCCACCTTGAATGGTTTGGCCCTTGAGTCACCCCTCTCTAACCTGTTGGCATCAAATATAATGGCAATGCCAAGGACATTCTCACATATTCCACACAAGGTCCTGCAATCAGTCCATATACACAATACCACATCATGATGAAATGATGGGCAATTTGTCAAGCCATGTTGCAGTAAGAAGTAAATAGTCAAGCCATGTTGCAGCAAGAAGTACAGTGGCCGAAAGAAGGTGGCATTAAAAAACACCCATGTCACACTGTAAAATGTCACCAATGGTAATTTCACAATATATACATTGTCAAAATAGTGTAATGGAAGTTGTACTAATGTTGCTTTGCTATATAACACATCTTATCCAGAAAGGTTCACTGGAGACAATCTGGTCAAAATGCCTGGAAGATTTGTTGACAAATATCCACAGAGCAATGAATCAGCTAGGATTATGGAAATTACCTGTTTTGATTTGTACTGCTGAGAACACCCTTCTAACATTGCATTACTAAAAGGCAATAGTCCATTGAATGTTGTTGTTGCACAGGGAATCTACAAAATCTGAACAGGGCATTTAACATGTTTCTCAATGGGAAGGCACATCTCTGTACCTTTATGTAATGCAAACACAGATTCCATTGGATTACAAAGTACAGAGACTCACATGTGATTCCAGCACTACTGCATGTCACTGCCTGATGCATGTCAACAGTCAGGTAATGAACCTTCAACAATTGACATGTGCAAAGCACTCAGTCAAATGATTCAACACCAATGGCATTGGAATGTACACTGTAAGTACTGTAGGTTTACCTGTCAAGTCCTTCGTTGCTTCTGTAATTGTTCATGACACATGACATGGAGTAATGGGTTAGGGTATGTGTGACCAGACAAACAATGTTGATACACTCCTGTCTGTGGTGACACATGAACTATCTACCCATCATATGAAACTATTTAACAAGAGAATTCTGAATGCACACTTATGTAATGGAATCAGACATCACCCCATGAAGACAGGTAGATCATGTATGAAACAATAGTGGAAATTATACTACAAATGTGCAAGGTACACATGCTAACATGTAGGCACAAATACTGATGCCAACAGTGATGTTACCCAAATCATTTAACTTTACTTTCCCTACTTACCAGTGGGAAGTATTGCTCAGTGACTGTACACAAAGGACAATGTCTTCTATGTCACATGTATGACATTAATGGGGCACCAACACTCTTGACACACTGAAGACATGTGGCCTGTTGGCTATAGATGCCAATGTACTCTCTTGAGCAGACACATGGCTGAATTCAGTGATCTATTACAACATGTTGCTCTTGACAGCATATTGTTAGTGGAATGTACTCAGTTGTTTCCTTGGTCACTAGGACAAGAGTCAAGGCACATTACCATACACCAACTACCATACCTACACAAACAATAACTCTTCTTGTGTATCACACATTGGCCATCTCCAATATTCATGGGGAGATAGCTGCCTCTGACACTTCAACCTGGCAATGTAACAGGTATGAATCTGCCAAGGACTCATCGTCTTGTAGCTGCTGTGCTCCCCTCAAATGTCCATCAAACGTGAGGTAGGCCACCATCAGTATGCGGGCCATCAGGGGGGCCAGGATCCACCATGTGCCCTACCCATGTTGGGAGGACAGCCCCAGCTGAACCTCCGCAATCTTCAGGGCCCAGTGTGTCAGGTCCTCCCACCTTTTTCAACAGTGGACGCTCTACCGGAAATAGACCCCCAGGGTCAGCACCTTCCGGGCAATGGCTCTCCAAATCCTTTGCTTCTGATGGGCAATGATCAGTATGGATGCACTAGACAAATGAAGAGGTCACAATTGTACTGTTTTAGGATATCTGGCTGTGTAACACACATTTGTAAAACACCTAACACAAGCATTTTGTAATTGTCAACCCACAACATATATAAAGTACACATGGTGATAAGTACATGGACATATGTGCACCCTTTTGGAGTCATCTGCTGACTATCCACAAACCTGGTTATGGCCTACACTGACTAAGCAAGCCCACTGACATTTTGTAGCCCAGGGCAAAGCAACATGTACTGTGATGTGAGCCACTAGGAAACACAACACACCACTGTGACCTTCTGAAGGGTAAACTACTTATGCATGACTGTACAGACACCTTTACATCCAGGCATATTGACTTGCTGCATACTGTCCAGAGAGACAACTACCATGGTACAGACTACACCGTAAGACTTAGGTGACAATGAAAGTGCTGGCATGAGTGTCACTGGAAGTTTTTCTCTGTGGCTGTGTGGGAATGTGGTCTACATAATAGAATCTCATCCAAATTCTGGGTGGGTTTGTGTGGTATGTACTGGTATCATATGAAACACCTTCTACCATATGTGGCATTCCTACAGAGATAACATTCAATACCAAGATATGTCTGGTCTGATTGATTATATGTAACAAAGCTAGTGATTTACATGTCATGATCTCCCCTGCATCAGCTCTGCACTGTGGGTTTTCACTTGTGCAATAGGCCTGTACTGTACATACATGACTTCTGAAAAGGTGACAACAGATGAACGGGAATGAGGGGCCTGTCATTAGGCAATGACACACATTGACAATGAGGGTCAGTGAAAACAAGTACCAGGTCAGATGGTTACCTCAGTCCTGATTCCTAATGTAGTCAATGTAAAAGCATGCATGTCAAATCTTGTTTCAGAAGGCTCATTTTGGCCATATCCAAGGATCAGAAGGTGTGCAGGGGAGTGGGCCTAGTGCCTCAGTTCCATAGCCACAGTTACTGTGCACCAGCCTGGGTTATGCCCCATACTGTGAAAAGGCTTTGACCAGCGCTGCTCTCTGCAGCCTGAGTATCCAGAATCTACATGAACAGCACATTTCCATCACTTCCATGCATGACAGTACATTCTGTGGCCATCCTATATGTGAGGTCAGGGTTCAGTGGCACTCTGAAGGGCTCAAATAGTTTTGCATGGGTCTCATACCACAGGTTTCCAAGGCCTGATCTGGGTTGAGTGATTTATGGTACTTTACACTTTGTTAACAACATCCTCCACAGACTCAAACAGTATACATACACAGCTCATGCTGTAATGCAAAGACATGTACTGTGTTATTTACCATAATCAGACCATCAGGCAAATCTTTGCTTGGCTGTAAAGTTTACTTGCATAGGTATTTTAATGCGACAAAAGGAGGATCTAGGGCTTATCACAGAACACAATAGTCATTTGAAATACTCGCCCCAGGCACCTCAGCCCCTGCTAGTACAAATAGTACAAAGCGCTACAATCCACAACTTGTACATCCTGTGTATGTACCACAGATTGTGACAACAGGCATCCAAATGACTCACTGGGACTCAGAGGCACACTTTAGCCTGTGAGGAAGAAAGGATGGTTTTGAACATAGTCAAATATGGATGTGAGATAGTTATCTGTTCCTCTGGTGAGACAAAAAGTTGACTATACTGGGGAAGGACCTTTTCAACAAGTTTCCCCAGCTCCTCTTGAGAGAAGGCAGGGTCCCTTTACCTGCTTGGCCTGGCATGATTACTCTCAGAGGGGGCAAACAGCAGCTGACGTGGTGGCAGTGTTGATGACAGCAGTGTCAGGAGGCAAGTGAGTTATTTTCCAAACCGTGGCACACATGTACGCCACGTACATGGTCATCACCGTCGAAGGGCACAGCCAGTAGGCAGCGACCTTCACAGTCAACAACGTTAGCCTATGGCTGTGTCTGCCACGCAGTCGACTTCCACCTGTGGCGGGAGGTTCTTAAAGTCCAATGAATGAGGTCAGACATCCACCATTTTGCCAGTTGAAACTACAGTTTTGTTGAGTTTTAAGGCGTCACAACATCTATTATTGTATAGTAACACCTCAATGGATGTAAAGCTCCCTTGAAATGTAGCTCATCCTACTCAGTCATCAGTGTAGTGCATTGCTACCACAGTACCGCAGTGCACTGTACCCTGCAGGTGACAGTATATATACTTCACAATATCAAGGGGCACAAGAGGAGCATGTAGGTGTGCTATGTGCACATGTATGCAGTGGTCGAAGTGCATTTTAAAAAGTATGGGAACAGTGATGCTGAATGCAGTAGGGGGTGGGATCAGTGAGCGTGGAGGCGGGGTCAAAGGTATGGCTTAAAAAATATATATTCTGTAAGTTTTACTAGTCTTTCACCATCAGGTAGCTACAAATAAATTAACATGCTTCTTAAATGAAAAATAAATTTAAAAAAGTTGTTACGCATTGGGAAACGCACTATAATACATTATGAAACCTCTCTTAGCCAATGCACTGCAAAGGCTTGTGTAACCAGAGGGCCATGAAAGCTCTTGGTTAGAGCAGTGGGGAAAAGTGACTTGTATTTTTAGTGCTACAAGTTCACAGCTTGTCACATAAAGTACTGTGAATACATAATTCATTATTTTAAACTTGCATTACACACAATATAAGATAGACGGCTACAAAATTCACAAAATGTTTAGGATAAAATCGGGCTTCCAAAATATAGAGTTTAGAAATACCTACAGTGTTTTGTAATACAATTTTTTTACATTATTGTCCCTTCAACAACTCCAGGTGTAGTAAGTGATATAAATACAGTTACAATTATAAGCAAGCACTTCACAGCCCAATTTTTAACTCTTTGCACTACCACTCAAGAAGAATAAATCTTTGTCATCACAAAGCTTTGAGTGATTAGGTCAATTAAAGCCACTACTGGTTCCAACACATCCTTTACACTTGCAGATGAACCCATAGTGCACATTTGCATTTCTTTGGGGAAAGCAGCTGCCCTGGCAGAAATGGTTGCTTAGGTGTCTGCCCATCTTCTGTTTTACCGCACAGGAGACTCACTGAATGACACTTTAGCTGAGACATTTAAACTGTCGGAATTAAGCATCCCTGGGCGGTTGTTTTTTACAAAAAAGTAGGGGAATGGTGTTTCATAAATCATAAAAATATGGGCACGTCGTGCCTCTCCAATCCTGCCCGCTTCACCCACTGCATTTAAGTAGTAGACACGTCTAGACAGCCATGGGGATCATAGCTGAATCTTGAGTAGTAGACAGTTCTAATGTATAATGGGTGAAACGTATTTCAAGTCAATATAGGTTTGTCACATGACTTTGGTCTTAATCATCAGATATGTTGGTTTGGATGCAGTTACTAATGCTCTAACTCATTTAATTTCACAAATAGGTACCCTAGGAGAGGGAGGATGCGACAACCTCCAATTTACCATTCATTTCCAGATCTCAAGGCCATGAAAGAGGGTGACATAATAAATCAGTTCCATCTGAATAGGCAAACAATCCAAGATCTATGTCGTCAGTTGCCGCCAGATCTCATGCCTCAAAACACTAATCCAACATGTATACCACCCATTGTGAAGCTCGGGGCAGTAATACACTTCCTGACCACAGGGTCATTTCAATATACAGTGGCTATATCTGGTGGCACGTCACAACCTATGTTCACTGGTGTTTTAAGGGATGTGCTGAGGGATGGCTAAGGCATCAAGATGACGGTCGCACTCTCGTAGTGCTCTGGACCCCTCCATCATCCGTCTTAAGCTGCGCATTTAATCCGCCTTCATCTGCGGCAACTACCTGCTCCAGGGGCTACTCTGCCCCCCTGGAAGAGCCGAGGGAATCTTCGGGCCCCGGGCTAGGCTGTGCAGCGCCTAGTGTCTGGATCAGTCTGTGCTCAAAATGGCAGATGCCCCCGGCTGATGATCGGAGTGGGGCCAGCGGCCTGGAGCGGCGTGGTGTCTGGCCTGGTCAGCGGCTGCTCGGGAGATAAGCGGGTGACCACCAGAGTGGCACAACAGGACGGGCGCTGTGGGTGGAGCCACTGGCTAGTGCGGTCGCCATGAGAGCCAACGTAGAGGCTGACTGGGGCACCCAGGCAACAGAGGCACGCCTGGAAAGCGGAAAGGCGGTGGGGCGAGAAGCTGAGGCCTGGCTGACTGAGGGAAGTGGTGCTGGGCAGCGGATCGGGGGGCGGCCTACATGGCAGGGAAGAAGGGCGCCGCCCCCTCGGAGCAGGGAGCGTGGCGTCCTTGCCCCCCCTGCTGGCTGGGGTGCCCAGATTTGAGGGACGATGATGAGGAGAGGGACCAGCAGCAAGTGGCGGCAGACTAGTATCAGGTCACTAGTGTTCCTCCTCCCTCCCCCCACTGCAGTTTCTGTGGGTCCAGATGAGGACTGTGGGACCCACAGAGGACAAAAAGAAGAGGCGCACTGCCCAGGGGCATTGAGAGAGAGCTGGATGAAGAGGAGTGATCTGGGTGGCTCACAAAAGGACATAAGGTCTCCTGTGTTTCAATGCCAGGTCGCCACAGTCAGCAATGAGTGTGTGCAGCTGGTAGAAAATTGACCCCAAGATCCTTGAAAAGGGCCTGCTATCCTGAGGTGAAAAACAAGCTTGCATCGGATCTGAGGCCTTGAAAGGTGACTATGATGGCCCTGTGATCCCGCATGGGGTGCTAGCTGGACTCTCTCTGTGCACTCCGACCAAGGTGTCTTGAACCATAGCAGAGCCCTGGAGGGCAGCAATGGGCAAGGACAAAACGACACGGCCACGAATGGCGCAGATGCGCATAGACCAATTTACTATGGGTTCTCGTGGGACCCGTGCTGAGGACCGTTCTCTGAGCGGTGGTGACGGTCCGCCGGTGGCTTCCAGACCTGACAGCAATTCTTTAGGCTATTCAGGTGTCTCAGACGGCTGAAGAGGCCAAGATCGGGAAAGTAAGAGTTGATGTGGCCCTGGTTCGTCAGGACCTCCATAACGCAACAGCCCGAATCACAGAGGCGGAATCAAGGATATCCACAGTGGGAGACGACCTGACTGCCCTGATGACACAAGTATCTGTGTTATCGGCCTGCACGTCAGAGCTATACCGGAGAGCCAAAGATGCTGAGAATAGGTCCAGGCGCAACAATCTTCGCATCGTGGGCCTTCCGTAGAACACAGCAACATCATCCTTGGCCTCATTCTTGGAGGACTGGTTCCGCTCCTGGATGCCAGTGGACTGCCTTACCCCATGGTTCGCGATTGATTGGGCTCACAGGGTTCTGCAATCCAGGCCTCCACCAGGCTCTCCGCCCAGGCCGGTGTTTCTCCGTCTCTTCAATTTCAAGGACAAGGACGCTGTGCTGCAGGAGGCACGCTCCAGGAGAGATCTCTTCTGTAACGGGGTGAAGGTCCTCCTCTTTCCCGACTACACCAGGGATGTACAACTGCAGCGTCGCTCCTTTCTTGAAGTAAAGCGGAAAATAAGAGTGATGGATATATCATACCGTCCTTTATTCCCAGTGAAACTCCGAGTGGTACACAGAAACAAGACTCACTTCTTCGTGCACCCAGCCGCAGCGTGGACTTGGGTGACGGAATAGGTAATGCTCGGACCACCCGGTGAGAGACAACGGCTAACCCGAGACGGAGTGCCGCGGAACAGCCAGCAGAAGCAACCATCTGGCCTTCGCCAACGGATGCGCACGAGGAGGCGTAGGGCGCGCTGGGACTCTCGCTCGGGCTCCCCCTTGGAAACGCCATGTAAGGAACTATCATGACAACAAACTTTGACTCTGCATAAAGGGAAGAGATATTGGAGCGGATGATGCACACTTTGATGGGAACACTGCTACAATGAGGCTGCCTAATATTTGACATTTTTTGATCCGACACTATGGAGGGGTCCACCACTGCTCAACCAATCACTTTTTCCAACTCACTATATTTGGGAGCGAGATGGTATGTAAGGGCGACAGATGCTTCTGGGGGGAAGTATGGGGTGGGGAGGGAGTTGGGGGGTATGGGAATTTAGGCCTTGCATTAACGTGTTTGTTCTTGTTCATTGACGTAATGGTTTATGTGTTCTTATTTGCCACTGCACAGGAGATGGGGTCCAAGAAGCTAATTGACAGAGTGCAGCCACTCACTGGGATGCAGGCTGGGCAGGACAGAAGGGGGGACCCGGGATGTAACAAGACAGGGTCCAGAAGCAACTTTTCGGTAGATAGAATTATCCACACCAATGGGCCCGACACAGGTGGAATGTTAACGGTCTCCTAGACAAAATTAAACAAACCGCTGTGTTTACCTCCATACACCGACACCGGCCTGATGTCCACCTGATGCAGGAGACATACCTCGTAGGGGACCAGTGTCCTTTTCTAGCCCGTAAGGGTTTTGACAGGGTATATCATGCAGGGTTCACACGTGGATGACAGGGGTGGCGATACTGCCGCATCGTTCATTTCCCATAATGGTAATCCAGGTGTGGAGGGACCAACAGGAACGTTATGTGGCCATCACTGGGAAGGTCAAAGGCATCACGATCAATGTGGTTAGTGTCCATGCCCTGCCGACGATGGTACGTGGGACTCTCAAGGACCTAACTAAATTACTCCTAGACCTGCCCGCAGGGCTTACCATACTGGGGGGGATTTTAATGCAGTCCCAGACCCTGAACAGACGCGACTGGACCGCCCTCAGCGCACAGACAGGCCATGGCAGCGGGGCTCAAGGGGTGGTTGTCTACCGCTGGTTTCTGCGATGCGTGGAGAGTATGGCACCCACGGCTTTGGCAATTTATGCACACCTTGGCGGCCCACGGCACGCAATCTAGAATTGACCTTGTGCTTCTGCCCAGTACCGATTGGAGCTACCTCACCCATATTGAAATCTTGGCATGTGGAATTTCAGACCATGCACCCCTTCGATTTGCTGTGGGACCTACCCAGTCATCAGTCCATCCTATGTGGTGACTGAATGCATGGTATCTGCAGGATGGGTCCTACGTTAAGCAGTTGCAGCAGGCACTTCATGAGTACTTTGTTCTTAACAAGGGGTCAGTGACATCCCCTGGAATCTTATGGGCTGCAAGCAAGGCAGTACTGGGAGGCACAGCTAAGGGCCTTGTAGAAGCTCGGAAGCGCTCCCAGACACTCAATATTGAACAGTTAGAGGCAACGGCCGTAAGCTTAGAAGCCCAGCGAAGGGGTAGCTAGGCAACTCCTATTGATCCGTGACGAAATCCGAGATCAATCTTTGGAAGTGGCAAAGCACCTCTGGTAAGCAACCAATGCTAGGGTCTATGGCTGGGGGGACAAAACCGGAAAGTTGCTATACAGGCTGATGTCCCAACAACAAGCTTCTAGGATTATTCCCAAAATTTCTAACAAACATGAGGTCCTCGTCTCCGGACACCAAGACATAGCCAACGCTTTTGTCCGGTATTACAGGACGCTTTATCAGGCTTCGGGAGCGATCGTGCCCGACCGTGCCCGCTGGCTCCAGGAAGATGTCCCCCTACCGAAGTTGCCCTTGATGCATGTGCAGCACCTTGGCGAACCTCTCAGTGAGGAGGAAGTCGGGCAGCCATCTCTGCATTGGGGACGGGTAAGACTCCGGGACCCAATGGTTTTCCCTCAGAATACTATAAGGTGTTATGGGAGGACCTTGTACCATGCCTTTTGCTGAGGTGAATCACCAGGGCTCCTTCCCGGTGGGACTGGACGTCCCCACCTTCGTGGTGCTTCCTAAAACCCAACCTCCATCACTGCATTGTGTTGGCTACAGGCCGATATTTCTGATTAATAGTGAGGAAAAAATGTATGCCACAATCCTCGCCACCCGTCTCAAAAGGGTACTGCTGCTGCTGATCCATTCTATCCAATGCAGCAGTACACAACATTGTATCCGTGGATTGCATGTTGCCCTGGCTGAGCGCCACCGACTGCCCCGGGACCTCGCCCTCCTATTCATCAACTTTGAGAAGGCCCTTGACACAGTGGATTGTGGGTTTCTCTTTTTAGTACTTCCTCGGGTGGGTTTTGGGCCAAGGTTTTGCCACCTAGTCCAGGCTCTGTACACCAACCCCACGGCTCACGTGCAAGTCAATGGTGTCCTGTCTTTAGTCTTTGCTGTCCATCAGGGCACACAACAGGGCTGCCCTTTGTCCCCCCTTCTTTTTACTTTGGCTACTGAGCCACCGGCACAAATGATCAGGACGGACCCGCTATACCGTGGATGGAGATGGGGCCCTGTACACAGATGACGTCCTGATATAATAGGAAGAACCCAGTATGACGGGCCCACAACGCCTCCACCTTCTAAGATGTTACAAAGAAGCATCAGGGCTCAGAATGAACCCAGCTAAATCAGTGTTGGTGCCCTTAGCTAGTTTACAAGACTGCTTTGATTGGCAGGCTGTGATACCCCTGAGCAGGGTTAGTTTTAAATATCTTGGTGTCTGGCTAACCCTTCTTCCTGAACTCACGTGGGCAAGGATCCTGGCCCCTATCTTGGCCCGCACTAAGGCAGACTTGCAAAGGGGGCAAACAGTGCCGCTGAACGTGCTGGCCCGTGTAGCCCTGTACAAAATGATGGTACTACTGCGACTTTTATATGTATTTCAGAACTTTCCACTCCTGATCCCGCGTCCATGGTTCAGGGCTCTGGAGAACGCCACCACCTCAATCCTTTGGAGGGGGGCGAGACATCGGGTGGCCTCACAGCACTGTCGGAGAGGAGTATACGACGGGGATTTTGGCGTGACGGATTCCTATTTATATTATCTGGCGACCCAGCTCCTGGTGATTCATGATTGGTTTACTGGGGGTGGGTGACCCGGCCTATGAGTTGGAATTGGAGATGTTGGGTTTCCCCCGTATCCTTGATTTGCTTTATGGCGCGCCTCTCCCCCGAGACATGGAGCCGGTAACCGAAGTGGTGTTCCTGGCATGGTGTGCAGCGCTGCAGCATACCCAATGGAATGCTGTTGTCACCCGACAGACTCCGCTGTGGCAGGGGAGGTGGCTGAGTGAAACAGCAGCATTGGACGGGTTCGCTGAGTGGCATCTGCTGGGTATATCACTAGTGGGACATGTATGGAAAGTTGTTGCAACTAAATCATTTCAGGAGCTACAGGCTGATTTTCAACTGTCCCAGACACAGGGGGTTATTCTAACTTTGGAGGAGGTGTTAATCCGTCCCAAAAGTGACGGAAAAGTGACGGATTTACCACTAGCCGTATTACGAGTCCATTATATCCTATGGAACTCGTAATACGGCTGGTGGTATATCCGTCACTTTACCGTCACTTTTGGGACGGATTAACACTCCTCCAAAGTTAGAATAACCCCCACAGTTTTTTAACTACCTCCAGCTCCGGCATGCCCTGAGTGCTCACATGACCACCGCTGGCCCGATACCAGAATTCAGTCCACTTGAGGCCAAGCTGCTCATGGGCAATCTAGGGGAGAAGGGTGTTTCCCAGATTTATAAAATGTTAGTTAACAATGCCCCGGGCAGTTTTGGTTCGAATAGGAATAAATGGGAGTCATGGGTGGGAGCGTTTGAGGAGACGGATTGGAGGGAGGCGCTGATGGCGCCCAGAGTGCTGGCGGTGCCGGCGAGGCTTCACGCGGTGCAATTTTACTACTTACACAGGGCATGTCTAACGCCTGACAGGTTGCATCAGGCGGGGCTTTGCCCCACAGCTCAATGTCCATGATGTGCAGGGGGACCAGTGGATTTTTTTCATATGGTATGGTCCTGTCCGATACTACAGATTTCATGGGGAAAGGTAATACGCGAACTGAATGCGGTGCTAGGGCAGGAGCAGCGGATGTCTGCCAAATTAGTGTTATTGAGTGTGATGGAAGAAATGAGCTCGCGAGCAAACCATGCCTTTGTGAGTACGGCCCTGTTGGTTACTAAGAGAAACATTGCAGCTACTTGGAACTGATCTACGGGCCCGTCCCATAAAAAATGGAGACAAGGAGTGGACTTGTGCGCAAACCAAGAAAAATTGGTGTATGAATCAAGGGGTTGTCCCCGGAAATATGAGAAGGTATGGGGAGGGTGGATGCGACTGCTGCTGTAGACCGATGGGTGGGTCGTGGCTCCCACTGTTATGTTAAGAAATGGACTGAAGTCTGTCGTATGGGTTGGTTTAATGTCAATGTAATCTGGATTTGGACCTCACCGTACCCACCTGTGCAAGCTGTTTTGAGCTTTCTTTTTCAAAACAATAAAAATGTGTTTAAAAAAAAAAAGAGAGACATGCTATCAGCAACGATGAAACACATTGACAGCTATATCAGGTTCTCCAGACGTGAGGATTTAGCCAATGTGAAGGTTGACTTCTATGGATTTGGTCGACCTCCCACATGTTGTGGGGCCACTGTTGGCACCCATATTGCATTTGTGCCACCACATGCCAGTGAACAAGTCTATGGCAACAGAAAACACTTCCATTCGATCAACGTGCAAGTTAACTGCTTGTCAGATCGGTACATTTCAAACAACTATTCCCGGTTTCCAGGTTCAGCCCACGATTCCTTTGTAATGCAGAAGAGCACCAGCTGATATCACAAATGCAACAAGAGAGGGCCTGGCTTGTTGGTAAGTTACATCCGTCGTGATATTGTGTGTGCAATGTCAGGTGCTACAATCAGGAAGTGTGTGACTCATTGTGGCACTTATGTTTCATTGCAAAACAGGCGACTCAGCATATCCCATCCATCTTGGTTGTTAACACTGCTGAAGAATCCAAGTATGCCAAGGGAAGTCCACTTTAATGAGGCTCATGGAAGAACACAGAAGGCAGCTGAGATGGCTTTTGGGCTCCTGAAGGCAAGATATTACTGTCTGGACAAGACTGGGGGAACCCTCTCCTACTCGCCTGGGATGGTGTGTCAAATCACAGTAGCGTGCTACATGTCCATGATATCGCGTTGTGAAGGAACATCCCTTACATCCCAGAAAAGGGTGAGCCTGCAGTGCCACCGGTGAGTATCCAGAAATGCCAAATGAAGATGATAGCGGTGAAGAGGAAGGAGCAGACTTGCAACAAGATCTCATCAACAGCTTCTTCTCATGAATGTAAGTATGTCATGAGTTGTCATGACTTTGATTGTATATTGAACTCTTGTGATGCTGTGAGGAGTATGTTTCATAACAGTTCTAAAGCTGAAGCTCTGGCAAATACTGGCATGTATGATGAGGAAGCTTTGGACACAATAAAATTTAGGAGATGTTGCTTTGGTTGTGTGTGATTTATAACATGGACTGCATTCTCCATACATTTGCTATGTTAATTATGCCATATGTATGGTTTCATAACTATACTGCTTGTTTTTGCTTTTGTTCAAGTGCCTTCACCATGTCATCCTCATTAAGAGATTTAAGAGCTGTCACATTGGCAGGTACATGATGCAGTTTGGACATACTAAGTGGATATTGATTGTTCCTGGGAATATAGGTCAGATTTTGGGTATACAAGACCTGTGCCAAGACAGCTTGCACAGTGATAGGATGGAAGTTTAGAAGACTCCATTGAAGTTGTTCTGTGTTGTGTGGTGGCCCTGTTTATATCACGTGTGTCATCCTGAGATCAGGAAATGTGTAGTCCTAGGCGAAATTCATGTTAGTTTCCCTTGCCATTAGCTAAACACTCTTTTTGTATGAACTGTAAGTAGCTATTGATGTGTGTCATCATTGTAGTCCAAGTGACTCTGGCACATCACTGACATTTGTTTGTCATACCACCAGATGGAGAAGCACATTACGGCCCTGTGAACAGAAACTGTTGTACTCTCAGTCTTGCATTACATGATATTGGATTTCTTTTGTGAGGTAGGCGATGTGGCCCCAGCTGATGACAACAACCAATTTCATGTTTGCCTATTCTACCTTACAGTGTCTAATACATCCCTTCCTTCCATGGTCTGGAGGTCTGTACTTGTAAATCTGATCATTTACCCAGTATGATTCAATCATGTATGATTTGCTATGTTTCTGACATACCGACAACCTATGAGCTAAACAATGTAATACCGTTTTTTCTTTGACAGTGTAGTGTAGGCTCTCATTAGTCTAATGAGACTACTGGATTTGGGCGGCAGAATCACGTGCACTGTGGGGGACTAAGTCTGAACCCACTACAGGTAACACCTGTCAGCCTAATCTGGGTTTTGCTCTGGCTAACTAGCAGTGCCTCATCTCTACCCAAAAGCAGGGATGATTGGGCAGCTGAGCGCATGACACAATTGACTCCTCAGGGAAATCGTGGTCACTCAGACTACATCCATTTCTCTCAGTAACATTAGTCTCAAATATACAAGGACAATCAGAGGCAGTATATGTTTCAATAAGGTTTTAATGAAGCAACTGCATCTTAGATAATAAAGCATGTACTGCAATAACTAGGATGATGATGCATGAGAGGATTAAAATTGTGACATGGAGAGTAAAGCATTAAAATAACGCTACCATATTGTCACTAGAATCATTAAAACAATTCCTACCTAGGCTATGTTAGAGCACAGCATGCTAAGCTCTAGTTATGCCCTTCAGGTTCGCCTGGGAAGACATCATCCCTCATACCTGAGCAAGAGGCCTGTAGTCTACATAAGCAGCTGTAGCGAAGCATTCAGCAATCAGCATACAGTCATGGTCATCTGGCTGGATTCTCCATATAACGTACATGGGTCAAAGTAGTGTTTATATAATAAAACAGTTGATATTCCAAGAAAGAATCCCTATGTAAGAGTGTGTATTTTCCTATGAACACTAGAGACAAAGCGTTACCATGTTTACCGGCAACCTATCTTACTGCAGCCTTGAGAACAGCACAGAGTGAAAGAAATGTCTTGTTTAAGAACACAGTGCTAGCCTAGACATAGAAAAGCTAGATAGAGGGAAATAAAGCAAGACCGCAAATGTGGGTATTGTTAAAATAATAAACAAAACTAAATAACATATATCTAGGTTAAAGTGCACAGCGGCAGATCTAGTTTGCTAAAATAACGTGTATGGAGCTATAACTAAAATGGCTACACAACAACAGTATACATTTGTTTGTCTGGAATGGTTATAATCCTGAGCAGGATACAGTGTACATGCAACATATCCCTGCTTCCACAAGTAGCTTATTTTTTCATTGCATGGTTCACATGTTCTTACATAACTGCATTGCTAAATGTGAAATTTAAGACAGCAGACAATGGCCCTCATTACAACCCTGGCGGTAAATGCCGCTTACCGCCGTGCAGAAGACCGCCAACATACCACTGCGCCCTCGGAATTCCGCTACAGGTATTACAACCCACATCTCAGAATCCATCATAATACAGACACCCACACAAGTCCGCCACACCAAAGGTCAGTGATAAACTGGCAATAACAAAACCTCCACCGTCACGCCAACAGGAATACGCCCACAGCATCACGACCCATGAATCAACGCAGCGGTCTATCAACTGCGGTAATCCATTGGCAGTACACACTGCCGCGCTCAAAATACATACACACTTACAAAACACAACCACATTGGACAAATCGAAATACACACACCTGATACACATACACACACCACACCCACACACCCAATCCTATATAAAGCACACACCCACATCACCCACAAACCCTTACTACCAGAAATTTGAAAGCAGGCCACAGACACTACCTACAACAACACCAGCATCCACAGACACACAACACCATCACTTACACAACATCCACGCACCTCAAACAACACACACCAACACATCCCCTCACACATCACAACAGACACTACCTCACACATCACCCATACCACATCATGGCACCTCAACGACACCCCAGGTTCTCTGAGGAGGAGCTCAGGGTCATGGTGGAGGAAATTGTCCGGGTAGAGCCACAGCTATTCGGATCACAGGTGCAGCAGACCTCCGTTGCAAGGAAGATGGAGCTATGGTGCAGAATTGTCGACAGGGTCAACGCAGTGGGACAGCATCCCAGAACACAGGATGACATCAGGAAGAGGTGGAACGACCTACAGGGGAAGGTGCGTTCTGTGGCCTCCAGACACCAGATTGCTGTACAGAGGACTGGCGGTGGACCCCCACCTCCTCCCTCACAACTAACAACATGGGAGGAGCAAGTCTTGGAAATACTGCATCCTGAGGGCCTTGGAGGAGTAGCAGGAGAACTGGACTCTGGTAAGGCAAATCTTTACTACTTTATCCCCAACCCTACCTGCATGCCATCACATATCCCACCCTTACCCTCACACCCATCACCCCAACAACCCACAGATACCCCACCAACACAACCCACACATCCTAAAAACAAGCCCTGCATGTAACACCAATGCATGGACACCCATCACCAAAGCATGTCCACTACAGATACCCACACAGACCCCAAACCAACTATCATACAAGGACCAAGCCAAGAATGCAAGCACTGGAGTACAGGATCACTCACCCATTGCACACGATGGCACACACAGATGCAATAATCATGCCTTTACACCCCTACAGGACCTCTACCCAATGTCACCGGACAGGAGGTGCCAGACATATCCAGTCCCCCCACAGAAGAGACCCACAGTGATGACAGCAGCTCTGCACAACTGGATCAAGATGACCAGCCCGGCCCATCAGGGACCTCGGGACAGTCGGTTCCCCTGACACAGTCACAAGCCACCACAGAGCCTTTCCCCTCAGGAAACACCACCACAGCACCCACCAGCGGGCCCATCTCTCTGTCCCCAGGACACGTCAATCAGCAGTGTGTCCACCACTACAGGGAACCCAGGCAACCCCCCTAACACAGGACGATCGGGGACCTGGGGGCAGTGGCAGTGGGCCCACGGTTCAGGGGACAGAGGCACATGACAACAGGGAAGCTGTGAAGACTGCTGTGTGACGGGGGAGGACAGGCCTATGGAACCCACTCTCCACGAGGCACTCTCCAACATCATGGGAGCTTACCATCATTCCCAGGAGACGATGGCAACGGTACTGGCCAAGTTTCAGGAGACCCAGCGGCTGCAGGAGGAACACTACCTTGGGATCAGGGAGGACTTGAAGTCTGTTAACACCCTGGTCACCATTGCAGGGGTGGTGGCAGACGTTCTCAACACCAGGAGGGACACAGTGGCACAACAAGGGGCCCCTGACACTAGCCTGGATGATGAACAGCCCTCCACCTCTGCCGGCGCTAGTGGACAGGAAGCACGGCCACAGGAACACGACACCAGCACCCCACCCCCTGCAGATGGAGAACCACTGCGCAAACGGTCCCTGAGATCCAGGAACAAGACAGAGAACATTGCCAAGACCCCCGCCAGAAAATGAGACCCCCATGAATGTCACCCTTCTGTCCTACTTTGTCACCCTGTCCATCCTTAAACTGCCATTGCTCCACTTCCTATGCCCCTTTGGACAATGCACCTGTGAAACAAATAGACTGGACTCTGCCATGGACATTCCTCCACCATCCCCCAGCCCATTTTACAACCCCCTCCACTTATTTGCACAGAAATAAACACACTTCAATCACAAAACAATCTGGAGTCAGGCTGTGCTTTCACAAACATGTAATTGCAATAACCATGGAATATAGCAATGTCAATTTACTTGTGCACATACACAGCTGTAGGCCTGGAGGAAATATAGCAGAGGGCATAAAGTGGGACCCACATCTGTGAAATGGAAAGGCAAAGTGACAAGTCAGGGTCCATACACTGAGTGAAAAAGACTTATGCTAGCTCCTGAAATTGTATGAGATGTGGGAGGCAGTGACATCTTCTTACCTGTGTCTCACTGGAAGTATTGCATGATTATGTTGTTTCGGTTGTCGATATCCTCGTCTTCTGCCTCTTCTTCTTCACTGTCCACAGGCTCCACAGCTGCCACAAGACCACCAGCTAGCCCATCCTCCTGCAGAAAAGGCACCTGCTGTCACAAAGCCAGGTTGTGCAGCATACAGCAGGCCACGATTATCTGGCACTCCTTCTTTGGTGGGTAGTAGAGGGGACCACCTGTCATATGGAGGCACCGGAATCTGGCATTCAGGAGGCCGAAGGTTCTTCGATCACCCTCCTAGTTCGCACATGTGCCTCATTGAAGCGTTCCTCTACCCTTGTCCTGGGATTCCTCACTGGGGTCAGTAGCCATGACAGGTTGGGGTAACCAGAGTCACCTGCAAGTATGGAGGGACAAGTGTTAGACACACACTAACCCGTAGGGACAACCCCATACCCAGACACCTATTCACACTGTATTGGGTCCTTGGCCTCACCTATTAGCTACACACGGTGCCTCTGGAGTTGCCCCATCACATAAGGGATGCTGCTATTCCTCAAAATGTAAGTGTTATGCACTGAGCCTGGAAACTTGGCATTCACATGGGAGATGTACTGGTCTGCCAAACACACCATCTGCAGATTCATAGAATGGTAGCCTTTCCGGTTTCTGTACATCCGTTCACTCCTGCGGGGGGGTAATGCCACATGTGTCCCATCAATGGCACCAATGATGTTGGGGATGTGTCCTAGGGCAAAGAAGTCACATTTCACTGTGGGCAAATCCTCCACATGAGGGAACACGATGTAGCTGCGCATGTGTTTCAGCAGGGCAGACAACACTCTGGACAACACGTTAGAAAACATTGGCTGGGACATCCCTGATGCAATGGCCACTGTTGTTTGAAAGGAACCACTTGCCAGGAAATGGAGTACTGACAGGACCTGCACTAGAGGGGGTATCCCTGTGGGATGGCGGATAGCTGACAACAGGTCGGGCTCCAACTGGGCACACAGTTCCTGGATTGTTGCACGATCAAGACTGTATGTGACTATTATGTGTCTCTCTTCCATTGTCGACAAGTCCACCAGCGGTCTGTACACCGGAGGATGCCGCCATCTCATCACCTGCCCCAGCAGATGTGCCCTATGGAGGAGAACAGCGAGCAGGGAGTCAGCTAACACTGAGGTATCCCAAAATGTAATTTGCACAAATTTATTAATCCGCAATGTGCCTGTAACTGTGTGTATTCCAGGCCTACATAGGTGTGACGCAGTTATTATTAATGCCATGTGGCCCCCTGAAATGGCAGCTGCCTGACCTGTAAGGTGGGACAAGGGGATATGAGGTAACTGCGCTGGCGTTGCACACTGTCGCGGTGGGCGGTCGAAGACCGCGGCGCAATTCTGCATTGATTAACATTGGGCCCTACGGGTCCGAGGAGCCAATGACGATGTATGCTGGCGGTGACGTTACGCACCGCCGCGGATGTGCCCGCCATTTTCTGTCTGTTCACTCACTTGATACCTGACCTTCAACAGGAGAGGACCTACACTGCAAGTGCTATTGTGACCTCAGTCTGGAAGCGACGATGGCTCATGTGTCTGGGGAAAGGGCCCCTGCCTTCACTTCGGAGGAGTTGGAGAACTAGTGGATGGGGTCCTCCCCCAGTACACGCAACTGTACGGTCCTCCAGACAAACAGGTGAGTACACTGTGAGCATGCTGCATGGGCAATGCCTGTTTTGAGTGGTGTGGATGGAAGATACATGGGGGGGCTGAGACCTGCATGTGCGGATGGTGAGTGTATGTGCGTCAGGGCAAGGGTGGGAACGGGGGGCAATGAGTATGATGGTCCGGACGGGTAAGTAATTTCCTTTCCCCCTGTACCATTCCTCTAGGTCAGCGCCCACCAGAAGAAGGGTATTTGGGTGCCATCGCCAAGGACGTCCGGACCCTTGGGGTCCACCACAGACAGAGCAACCACTGCCGGAAAAGATGGGAGGACCTGCGCCGCTGGAGCAAGAAGATGGTGGAAGCCCAGCTGGGGATGGCCTCCCAACTTAGGAGGGGTGCCCGTCGCACCATGACCCCCCTGATGTTCCGGATCCTGGCGGTGGCCAATCCGGAGTTGGATGGGCGCTTCAGGGTATCACAGCAGCCACAATGGGGTGAGTACACTCTCATTTAGCTGACTTTGCACACATTATGAGGTGTCTGGGTGGGGGAGGTGGGCAGTGGGTTACCCTAGGCCAGGGCGATCTTGGTAGGCAAGGTCCCTTGTGAGGCAGGCTATGTGGCACCCCATCCCCGCTAGTGGTTAGAGCCATCTACACCTAGTCAGGCTCCTGTGACTTCCAGGTTTGCAGCAATTGGGCTTAGGCCTCGTACCCCATGGGCATGTGATTAATCTAGGAACTATAAGTGCATGGTGTAGTGCAGAGGGCTGCTCACTGTCTGTTGTGTCCGCCAAAGGTAGTGGTGTTGCATGCACTGAACATGTTTTTCTTCTGTCTCCCCCCCCCACCCTTTTTGTGGTCTCCCTGTTCTTGTGTGCAATAGCATCATCAGGCAGAGGAGCATTGGCACCGGAGCAGGAGGGAGCTGAATCCCACTTGGCCCTGGAGGGTGAAGCTACTGAGTCTGAAGGCACCAGTGGGACGGAGGGCGGGGGGAGCTCCATGGCGGGGAGAAATGCAGAGACCAGCGACAGCGACTCCTCCTCTGATGGGAGCTCCCTTGCGGTGGCGGGTCCCTCTGTGCCCACCATATTAACAGGTACAGCCGCCACCCCCTACCAGCACCGCCCTCCCAGCAGCCCCTCAGCGTGTGTCCCGTGCCCGCTCACCCAGGAGGGTGGGCATCTCCTTTGCCCCAGGCACCTCAGGCCCTGCCCCAGTCAGCCCTGCTGCCCTCAGTGAGGAGGCTATTGACCTCCTGAGATACCTCACTGTTGGGCAATCTACCATTCTGAATGCCATCCAGGGTGTTGAGAGGCATTTGCAACAAACAAATGTATACCTGGAGGGCATTCATTCTGGCCAGGCAGCCCAACAGAAAGCATTTCATGCTCTGGCCTCAGCACTGATGGCAGCCATTGTCCCTGTGTCCAGCCTCCCCCCTCCAACCTCCTCCACCCAGACCCAATCCTCTGCACCTCAGCCTATCCCAAGCACACCATCAGACCAGCATGCACACACATCAACACAAAAGAGTGGCTCAGGCAAACATAAGCACCACACATCCCACAGGCACTCACACAAGTCCCATACCCATGCACACATACCAACATCTACTTCCTCCACTGTGTCCCCCTCCCCACGTATCCCTCCTCCCTCCCAGTCTCGTCTCCACTCACACCTGCATGCACTACATCCTCTGCCACTACCTCCATCACCAGCACGCCCATCACCACACACCGCTCACGTGCACTCACCACCCCCACTACCATTCACACATCCCCAGTGTCCTCTCCCAGTGTGTCTGTGAGCCCTCCTCCCAAAGTACACAAACGCAGGCACACACCCACCCAACAGCCATCCACCTCACAACAGCTCCAGCCCATGCACCTTCACCCAAATTCAGCAGACGTACACCTCCTACAACCACTACCCCTACCTCCACTCCCAAACCCCCTCCATCTACCCGTCCCAGTGTGTCTAAAAAACTTTTCCTGTCAAACCTTGACCTCTCCCCTTCACCTCCCCCCGTGTCCTTCCCCTAGGGCCAGGCTTTCCAGGTCCCAGCCCAGCACCTCAGCCACCACATCCCCAGGCACAGTGGTGCCAGCAACTGTGGGGTCATGGAGTGCCCCAACCATCAGGGCTGCCAGTGTGCCACGTAGCGAGGGCAAGGACATTCTGCCACCTGCCAAGGTGAAATAGGTGCCCACATCCCAGAGGGAGAAGCCGAAAACACCAGCCACCAAGGGGTCAGCGAAAACGAAAGGGGATAGTGGCAAGACAACTGCGCCACCATCAAAGGTGGGGAAGGGCCAAAAACTGAAGGGCAGGTCAGGAGAAGGCATGGTGGCACAGACTGAGGGACCAGTGTCACACCTTCTGTCCACGTCCACGCCAACCTGTACGGCGGCGAACACCGCCACCTGCACCGCCACCTGCACCACCTCCAGCACGTCTACAGCCGCTGCGACAGTCCCCAGCCTCTTCCCCGGTGGGAAGCCGTCCTAGGCTACAGGAGACATCCTGCTTTCTCCCTCAGCAGGTGCTCACACATGCCCCACCGCAACGACAGACACCGCCGCAAGCACCGCCATGACAGACACCGCCGCAAGCACCGCCAGGGGCCCCGCGACGTCCTCGGACAGTGGCACCACCTCTGGCATGCCTACCATCCCCAGTGGTCAGTCGTCTGAGGCTGCTGGTGAGTTCCAGGACCCTGGGCAGCTTCCATGAAGCATTACTGTCATCACTGTTGTCACCTTCAGGTAGAATGTGAAGCCGCAGCAGTGTGGGGTATGTCGCTGCCTTCATGGCGTATCATGCTACCTGTACCTCGGCAATCTCGTGGCACACACACCCAGGTGAGGGAATTGTACTGGCCACACTACACGTGAAGCACTCTGGGCACCAGGCCCCCTCCAGAGCCAGTGGAGAAAGGCATCCACTACCTCAGTCCTTGGCAGGAGGAAGCCCTCTGGGCACAAAGCCTCCTCCAGAACCAGTGGAGAAAGGCATCCACTACCTCAGTCCTTGGCAGGATGAAGCACTCTGGACACAAAGCCCCCTCCAGAACCAGTGGAGAGATTAATTCACTACCTCAGTCCTTGGCAGGATGAAGCACTCTGGGCACAAAGCCCCCTCCAGAACAAGTAGAGAAAGGCATCCACTACCTCAGTCCTTGGCAGGATGAAGCACTCTGGGCACAAAGCCCCCTCCAGAACCAGTGGAGATTCACATCCACTACCCCAGTCCTTAGCAGGATGAAGCACTCTGGGCACAAAGCCCCCCAGTGAAGGAGTTGTAATCGGGCACTGTGAGGACCACCACTAGTCTTACTGGCCTTCATGTGTTGTCTGGATGCCAGGAAACGCACCTTATCCCTCAGGTTGTTCCACCTTTTCCTACTGTCCTCCTTTGTGCGCAGGGTGGTGCCTACAGCATTCACTCTGTTGACAAACCTTTGCCACATCTCCATTTTCCTACTGAGAGGGGTATGCTGGACTTGGGCTTACAACAATTGTGGCTCTACTCTTATGATTTCATCCACCATGACTCTCAACTCATCTTCAGAAAAGTGGGGATTTTCGGAACATGACATAAGTGTAAAATGAAGTGGGTGGCAGGGACTTACTTTAAAAAAAGTGATATAGGGACTAAATGGGCAAAAGTGTGTAAAAGGTATTGAACGGGATGGTTAAAAAAGGTGCTTATGTGTCAATGATGTGAGAAACGGTGGGCTGTGATCTCTTTCTTGCAGTGGAGAGGCAAAGGATCATGGTCTGGGAAGGGGTGTGTTTTATATTATGTTTTGCAGGTGTATCCACTGGCCAAAATATGTCAGTAGTAGTGTTTTTTTAATCCATCCAATGGGCACTTGTCTGTTGCCTTGCTGAATGCGTACCACAGTGGCCGACTTCCATCAGCCGACCGCAAGGAGACTGAAACGTTGATTCTGTTTTTGTAATGGACTCAGCGGTTCCACACGGCCCTGGTGGCAATTGGATGTGCACCGCCAAGATTGCAGGCCATAGCGCAGCTGGCGTGCAGCCATCTATTTTGGTTGTTGGCAGTTCAGCCTACATACATTGTAATATAGCGGTCTGGAGACCGCCGGTGCAGCTGTCTTTATGGGACCACCGCCTTGGCGTCTGGTGGTCTGACCACCAAACTCATAATCAGGCACATACTCTCAGAAGTACCTGAACATATCACAGGCCTGCTACTTGCTATGCCCACCCTAGGAAAACCAATAAAACAAACTAAAATAGCCACCAGTGATACTTCTTCTGACCTCCAAAGACATTCAAATTCCTGAACACATAACGACGACATACAATGAAGAACCCTTCCTCTTACATGATAACCTTCACAATGAAAAACACATTATATTATAATATTTGCTACAGCAGACAACTTATTGAAACTAAGCCAATATCAAACAAGGATGAGACATTCGAAATGTGCACTCCAACTAGTGACTCTGATCATTTATATACCATTCATATACACCCTGTTACATGACAAACAAAGTATCACTTATTAAAAACTACTAAACCTCATTAAAATTTAAAAAAACAACTATTCCGCAGATAAAATGATAATTGATTTTGAATATGCCATGATCCAAACGCCTTAAACTATACCCAACCACAACCGTAAAAGGCTGTTATTACAATTTTACCCAAACCATTTAGAGACATTGCATTTGAAGATACCTCCAGCAAACTGCACTAAGGGCCTCACTGTGACTCATGGTCGCGGTTGGACCGTCGCCAAAGTGGCGGTCCAACCGTGACATTATGACCATGGCGCTTTTGCCATGGTCGGACCGCTGCCACCGCCATGTTGGACTGCTGGCACTGACAGCTTGCTACCAGGCGGCAGCCTTGTGGTCTCGGCGGTTGTAATTCACCTAGGGATTACAAGTCCCCTTTCCGCCAACCTTTGCATGGCGGTAGCCCCGCAATGCAAAGGCTGGCGGAAAGGGGGTGCTGGGGGCCCCTGTACTGCCCAGGCACTTGGCATGGGCAGTGCAGGGGTCCCCATGGACAGCCCCGTCACGCTTTCCACTGACCAAATTACGGGCAGTGGAAAGCGCAACGGGTGCTGCTACACCCTCTGCACTGACACATTGCCACCGGCTCATCAATGTTAAGGCCCTGTTCACCACAGGGCTGGTGGGCAGAAGTGCTGTTTCCACCCGCCAGCCCTGCGGTGAACTCTTTATAGGGCTGGCAGTGGCAGACCGCAATGTTGGAGCTGCCCACCCGCCATCCTCAGAATGAGGGCCTAAAGGTGGAATATGCAATAACCAGCCAATTTGCCTTTGAAATTAAAAAATAATTACTGCAGTGGCTTATGCCGCTGTAACAGACCTAGTTAACCACTACTACTTACTTATAGAATGTCCACACTACCAACAAAACAAATACATACTATGTCCCCTAATGAACTATTTTGAAGATACTTGGGCTAGCAGACTGCACAGCTCTGGACACAGACACTAACCCAAATTCCAAATACCATGGTGGAATGTCCACGGCAGCACCGTGGCTCAAAAAGACAACAGCTTAGTAGAAGGATGGCACAATACCTTCCAGTCTACTTTAGGCAGAACCCAAACTACAATCAACAAATTGATAGAAGCCCTACAGAAAGAACAAACCTATCAAGAACTATGAATGGAGCATCCATAACCCGAATTCTACTTAAAATTAGCATATAAACCAATATGTATGGCATGCTACAATGCAAAGTAAAGTTCTTTATTAACAACAAGAGAGCAGCGCTGCCGCCCCTTCAGGGCAGAGGAGCGGCACCCACCAGCTGCCAGTGCTGCCAAAAAGATGAAAAATAAAATGGTAATAAAATACATTTAATACCATTTTATTTTTATCTTTCCCCAGCAGATCCATGTTTGGGTGTGGGGTCACTGCTGCTGACTAGCAGCTGGGGAGTGATGCTCAGTCAACAGTTTTCACTGAGCATGTCATTTTTTGGCCAGTCATCTTGTGATGGCCAGCCTGACCTGCACAGTGTACACCTCTCCACTCAGGCCCCCAGTGCCTGCTGGAGCATCGAGGCAGCCCACTCCAGCCAATCCTGGCGCTGCTCTAATGCTGCTAACATTATCAGCAGTATGAAAGCAGGGTCTACATTGGTGTGGAGCATTCAATTGCTGCACTTAGAGCACCGAGGGACGAGGACCGAAGGAGGCGAGCCAAGGGGTGAGTGCATCTTTATCTTTCAATTTCCACATGCAGCTGATACCCTAAATGTTTGGTTTGTTGCCTCACCAAATGTTTAGGGTGCCAGCCACTTTTGCAACGGAGCACACTACTTAGAATCAACAGTCAAAAAGCTATTATAAAAAAAAAAGCTATCTACACAGTAACCAATAAACCTAACGCAAAATTCAAACCTGCTTAACTAAATATGTTTAACTAAATAACAAATTATTTTTTTACATCAGTCAAACTAAAATACAACTAAAATAGCAAATAAGACTGATGCATACAATTAAAATGCATATTATTAATTACTTAAAAAAATGAAAAAGTTACCAACCACAAAGCTCAAAATCACATATAAAATCAAACTGAATCAACTAAATACAACTGATGCAATGTAATATAACAACTATCAATCACATCAAATACACATATATACACGTACATAACAAAATGTCACATTTCCGTGTTGTTAAAAATATAATGCACCAAAAACATGAAAAATAGTTCCAAGTGAGCCAAATATGTAAAAATTAACACAGATACCTTTTAAATCCAACAAAGCAATTTAAAGACTTAAGGAACCATAAAAACAACAAAGTGCAAAAAATAGAAAGGCTCCTGGAAAACCAGAAATGAAAATCAAAAATAATAATTTACTAGAAACCAAAATGATTTCCTTAAAAAAAAAGACAGAACACCCAACTATTCATAGAATAACTTCGGATTTGAAAACCTGTGAAAACACAACAATATCCACCCACAAAAAGCATCATCTTTAAACATACCATAAATTTTACAATAAAACAATACAAAACACAAAATATAACATGACATTATATAAAATACTGATACATTTCTAACAAACTTTAACTAGGTCTAACATGGAATACTGATAAACAAAATAACACAAACTAAAAACCACCTAAAATTTCATAAGACTAGAAAGCAACACTATAACTACCATTTACAAGTATTCCGTCCACCCCATCCCCAAAATCCAGAAAACCTTAAAAAAAGGTCTTACCTGATCTAATGAACAGCAGCAGCTTCCCACGACTCACTTCCAGGAAAACGAACAAAAACAAGACAAATAGACTACAAAAGTTAAGTTGTCATAAGAAAAAATGGTCGCTAAATGAAAAAAATATATATTGGCTCCCTCAAGAAAACAATGGATATTTAAATCAAAAAGGTTTTAAGGATGTTTTAAACACAATGTAAAAGTATTTAAATAATGTAAAATATCTCAATAAAAGTTCAATGAAAATATGAAACGCTTATGTAAAGTATATAACAAATAGGCTATAAAAAATAAACAATATGATATTCTCTAAGATACACTTAAAAAACAGATTGTTAATAAAAATGTAGATGAAACAAGTGTATATATGTATAAAAATAAATGTATCACACTTGAAAAAAATAAAAGAAAAATTTAGAAAAGTACAAGACTATCCAGAAAATTAGCTACATGTTTTAATTAATATTGAACATGTACCAAAAATTTGTTTCAGTATAACAATGAAAATGCTTTTCTTATGTGTACAAATATATAAAATATTGAAAATGTATACATGTACATTATAAACCTGTAAATAAACATACTAAAAATATAAATACAAATTATAAACCATGCCATATACTTTTATTATTTTATAAAATAAAAATGTTAATAATGTATGTGAGAAATGTAATACCAATTCCTATGTAAACCATTCAGGAAAACAAGTGTCACACTAAAGGAAATACATTGACTACCACTCCAGTCTAAACCATTTTGGGGAAGGTTTTGGACACTAACGGGGGTTACATATACTATCCCCACTCCAGTCTGAACCATTTTGGGAAAGGTGCTGGATACTAAAGGGGTTTCATTTACTATTCCCACTCCTAACTAAACCATTTTGGGGAAGGTGTTGCACACTAAAGGGATTTTATTTACTATTTCCACTCCACTCTAACCTATTTTGGGGAAGGTGAAGGACACTACAGGGGTTAAATATATTATTCCCACTATAATCTAAACCATGTTGCCAAAGGTGTTGGATAACAAGGAGGTTCCATTTTAGTATTCCCACTCCAATCTTAACCATTTTAGGGAATGTGTCGGGAACCGAAGAGGTTATGTTTACTATTCCCACTCAAATCTAAAGTATGTTAAAGAAGGTGTTGAACACTAAAGGGGTTACACGTACTATCCCCACTCCATAGTAAGACATCTTACAAAGGTTTATAACAAAAAAGAAATGAAATAACTTATACCCCACTCTTACCAGATAAATATTCACAATACAATTAACAGAACAAATTGTCCAAAGAAGCAATTATTCTTAATTGATAACATTAAATTAAGTATACCTTCTATTCAATATCTTTATTAGTAAATAATTCAAAAGTAATATAGGTGCTACATAAATCCACTCATTAAAAATACGTAAACACATTACAGATTTACAAACATTATTTTAAAATTTTATATTTAAAATATCTTGCAGTAATAATAATAAAGATATAATCCAGATCTCCCTGAATATGTGCCTCTGGAAGGCAGACTGTTACAAGAGGCTTGCCAAACAAATCAGTGTCCTCTATTTACAAGACAATTAATAATATTATGCCTGACAACCTCCACAATCTGAGAAAAAGTTGGGAGAATGAATGGGAATTAGATGACTTGGAATTGGAGGCAACGCTGATGTTCCCAGAGAGGTCACGATAAAAACAAGACTGAGGCTTATCCAGCTTAACATTTCACATCAAACATATTATGATAGAGCACAACTATTCAAAAATAGGTATGGCCCCCTCGATGGAATGTTGGCAGTGTGGAGGTTGGTGGGGTACTCAGGTACCAGTAGACCCTAAATATATTGTGCTGGGAATCTCCAATGATATAGACCTACCCCATCATAAAAGAATATTTTGCAATTTTGGGACTGATACTGGCGAAAAAAGACATAGTTAAGTATTGGGCCAGCCCAGAAACACCAACAATGCAGGAACGGGAAAAGAGTATGGTTCTCTATATGGCGGCAGAGAGAATCACATACAAGAGTAGAGGATGTCCACGGAAATTCCCAAAAATATGGGGCACCTGGATAGATTACAATGGCCTGGACACACAAGATGTAACTGATGAAGAGGGGTTTGACAGGGATACGTAATCAAGTAAGCTCGGTCTTTGACTTGGGCTACCCCCCACCAACACTATCTTGTAACTGTATGTTGTTAACATTTACAATGATGTGTATAACTTTCGATGGTACAAATGTTCTACAGCAGTTACCTGATTTTTATTTTGAACACAGATTGGTGCACTGTTTGTTACAACTTAAAAATGCAATAAAAAGTTGTAAAATATATATACATATTTATATATATATGTATATATATATGCTACATAATTATTGGTGAGTTCTTAATCATTTTAATCTTGTTTTTATGCAATGGATTTTGTTTTGATCTGAAGGTTTAATATATCAATGAACTGTGACTGTTAGGATGCATTATTGTACTGTTTATTTTGTGTTTTTATAGTCTTTTTAATGATCAAATAAAGATTATTGTATTGTATTGTAACATATAATTATTTTTGATTGCACGCATAAATATTTGAATTATGCTTGCAGTTACCTAATTTGTAGTAATTAAAATTATATTCTTTCTCTAGATGATATTACACAAATAATAAATTACATAATAAAAATTACAACATAACTATAGACAACATTATTTTTAATTTTTAAGCATTCATTAATTTAATACAAAATTATTACAGGCAAAACCTAAAATGTAAGCTTTTAAAAAAACATAATAAAATTCCTCTGCCAAATGTTTTTATAATCTAAGATTTACTTACTTTATAACCAAACATTTAATAAAAAATTAAATTCTTGTTTACTCATAAACAAACTAAGGGGGTGATTCTTACTTTGGCGGGCGGCGGAGGCCGCCCGCCAAAGTAACCCTGTCAGAACACCGCACCGCGGTCGAAAGACCGCTGCGGTGATTCTGAGATTTGCCCTGGGCTGGCGGGCGGCCGCCAAAAGGCCGCCCGCCAGCCCAGGGCAAATCAACCTTCCCACTAGGGAGCCGGCGGAGTGGGAAGGTGCGACGGGTGCAGTCGCACCCGTCGCGTATTTCAGTGTCTGCAAAGCAGACACTGAAATACTTTGCGGGGCCCTCTTACGGGGGCCCCTGCAGTGCCCATGCCATTGGCATGGGCACTGCAGGGGCCCTCTTACGGGGGCCCCGCGGCACCCCCTACCGCCATCCTGTTCATGGCGGGATTCCCGCCATGAACAGGATGGCGGTAGGGGGTGTCTGAATCCCCATGGCGGCGGAGCGCGCTCCGCCGCCATGGAGGATTCAGTAGGGCAGTGGTAAACCGGCGGGAGACCGCCGGTTTACCATTTCTGACCGCGGCTGAACCGCTGCGGTCAGAATGCCCTCGGGAGCACCGCCAGCCTGTTGGCGGTGCTCCTGTGGTCGGTGACCCTGGCGGTCACCGGCCGCCAGGGTCAGAATGACCCCCTAAATCTTTAAAATCATTTGTTGCAATTACATTTTAAGAAAAATGGATATACATTTGAAATATACATCTTAACACTAGTAAATAATGACATTAAAATTACAATTTTGAAAAAATAATAAATATAATTTTGGGTAAAATATTATTAATTTATAATACTTGCAAAAATTACATTTTCAAAAACATCTCCAAAAATTATTGAATTATATACACACAAATGTACCTTTCATATAAAAATGTTACAGATAATTTATATAAATACTAAGGGCCTCATTACGTTTTTGGCTGTCGGTCCACCAGACAGCCATGTTGACAGTCCCAAAAAGAGTGTCATGTTGGCAGTCTTTCAGATGGCCCTATTAGAAGTTACACAGGCAGGACTGCCAACCAAAAAAGGCAGACCAACAGCAGCACAGCGGTCTGGAAATAGGCAGTCCGACCTCCAGCGCCGAGAGCGCCGACAGCACCGCGACCAACCACTGACCGTATTTGAAGCACACAGTCGATGTGGCAGACACCCATGGCAGTTAGCCAATGGCGGTACGAACCACAGAGGTCCGCGGTCAGCAAACCAATACACAACAGCACATTGGATGAATTTGAAAGCAACACAGCTGGCATACATTGCCACACTGGACACACCAGCAAAGGTCACTATACAACACACCTCCTCACAGACCACAATCTTTGGATTTACACTGCAACACATAGAAGCCAGAGTGACTTTTTTTCCACACAGCACAGTCACTAGGCACCATATTTTCACCATCCCATACAACACCCTGCACACACATTAGTCTATTCACACCCCATTGCACTTCCCCTGTATAGTAAGTAACTGTCACCCTTTTTTTTCCCACGATGTCACGTTCCAAAAATCCACGTTTTTCTGAGGATGAATTAAGAGTCATGGTGGATGAAATCATAAGAGTAGAGCCACAATTGTTTGGAGCACACGTCCAGCACACTCTTCTCAGAAGGAAAATGGAAATGTGGAACAGAATAGTCAACAGAGTCAATGCTGTAGGTACCACCCTTTGCACAAGGGAGGAGATCAGGAAGAGGTAGAATGACCTCAGGAGTAAGGTCCATTACCTGGTCTCCAGGCACCAGCTGCAGGCCAAGAAGACTGTCAGTGGCCCTGCCAGTGCCTCATTATTTCTCTTTCCCTGCAGGAAAAGGTCTTGGCTATCCTGCATCTTGAGGGCTTGACAGGAATACCCGAGGGAGTGGCGTATGTTAAGTCACAACACTAACAATGTCACCAAAATGCTATGTCATGCATGCTCACAGCTCACCTTTTGCCACTTTTACTGCCACTCCACTCACCAGCCCAGTGTCTACCAGTCCGAAGACCTCTATTTGGCAACTCACATTTGAAGTGTACTCACTTGGCGAGATGACATTTGTATAGTATGTGTAGTACAGGGTCTGACATGACTACAACTCCCAGCAGGCACTAGTCCTAGAACTACAAACAATAGCACAGTGTCCACATGCCACAATACATCTGTAAGTGAACTCTCAAATGCACTGTACTCACCGGGGGGGGGAATATTCGAAAAAGGTGTGTAGCAGAGAGAGGGACCTGACTGCAACTCTCAGCAGGCCCTTTATCTGTAACTCCAAACACCAGCACAGTGGTCACTTGCCACATACCCCTGTGTGTCATCTCACAAATGAAGTATACTCACCTGGAGGAGAACATTGGAAAAGTGTGTGCAGTAGAGAGAGTGACGTGACTGCAATTCCCAGCAGGCCCTCTATCTGTAACTCCAAAAACAAGCACAGTGGTTACTTGCCTATATGCTCCTGTGTGTCAACTCACAAAAGAAGTTAACTCACCTTGGGGGAGATCATTGGAAAAGTGTGTGCAGTAGAGAGAGTGACCTGACTGCAACTACCAGCAGGTCCTGTATCTGCAACTCCAAACACAAGCACAGTAGTCACTTGCCATATATCCCTGTGTGTAAATTCACAATTGAAGTATACTCATCTGGGGGAGAACATTGGAAAAAGGTGCAAGCTAGGTGGAATAACCTGACTGTAACTCACAGGAGGCACTGTTTTGTTAACTCCAAACACCAGATCAGTGGTCACTAGCCAATATACCCCTGTGTGTTAACTCACAAATTAAGTACACTCACCTGGTGGGAGAACATTGGAAAAGTGTGTGAACTAGATTGAATAACCTGACTGCAACTCACAGGAGGCATTGTTTCTGTTACACAGTATGCAGAACTATAAACTGAAAGCCCTGAAGATGTATTACAAGAATGATATTGGCAGCAGACACATTCATAAGGCACTAACCACATGATAACTCCAGTCACATGGACAACAAACTACTGGGTCTGCCTGCATCAAATAGGCATCAAAATGGACAAATACATATCTTGCATAAGCACTGTTTTGCCTGCACTGGCAAGATGGTATCTTCAGGCCAACCCTCCCCCCACAAGGGCTAATGATCTGCATATTTCAGGTGCTGCTTGATTTAAATGAAATTAGCATGCTTCACAAATGTCAGGTCAATATAACCAATACCATGGGTACCCGCCACAATAGTATTAACTGCAAATTAACTTTGTAGAAGGTCTATGTTTCTTGCAACACTAACTTTTTGGAGGTAGATGTCACAATACAACCAGTAATATTGTATCTTTCACATCAATAGGTCGAACTGCCACTGGGCACACAGAGGGCACAGAAGAGACTGCCACTACTATGAAATGTAAAGCAGGTGTGGTATAGACCCTAATACCCTAGAATGATTAACCTAATGTCTAACCTAAAGAGAGCCAGGTGTGTTAAACCTAATCTGTGGACACAAAGACTGGGTCAGCATCAAGGCGACGTGTAGCATAGATAGTATCAATGGCATCTGGAAGGGATCCCTCTGATTATCTTGTCTGTGTGAGATGTATTTATATAGATCTGGTAGGACCCCTGACGCAGGTGTGTTCCCAAACAATAGATAAGAAGGCATGCTTCGGGCGGCAATTATATAAACAATTCCCTGAAAAGGTACATTATGTTACTGGCACACGAAAGTAGGAAAGTATACAATGTGAATACTACGTATCTCATTTATCTTTGACACTGATAGTGATGCCATTACAGAATGGCACTGAGAGCGTGAAACTAAAACATCTTCCTAACTATTAACATGGCAGCCGTCTTGGAAGAAATAATTAAATAAATGTGTTAAAACAGAGAAAGCTAAGTAGGTTAAAATTCACTAGGTGACAGGGGCTCAGGCCCACAAGACAGAAGGCTAAGCTAACTTCTGATTCCCATTAAAACTAAATAGGATCCACTACACAACCAGGGCAGATGGGTACAGTTGTGACATCAGCTGGGCTAGGATGCTGTTCTGCATTATTAAGGAATCATGGACTAAACCTGGATAACGGGCACATACATGTTAAATGTAGAGATCTGCCAAACAGAAAACTGGCACATTGATGGAAAGAAAGTTCTGTCTGTTGCGATACACTTGTTCATTGGCCTGCAGTGGAACCTAGCCAACATGTGTGCCATCAATGGTCCCCACCACAGGTGGGATGCGTGCAAAACGATAAAAGTCAGCCTTCACATGGCTAAATCCTCACATCAGTGAAACCAGATATAGCTGTCAAGGTGGTTCAACACTGCTGAGAGTACATCCTTCAACACCAGACTCAGCATAGGCTGTGACATCCCAGCAGATAAGGCCACTGTATATTGGAAGGAACCTGTGGCAAGGAAGTGCAATACTGACATCACCTGTAAAATGGGTGGTATGCTGGTTGGATAACTGATAGCCAGCATCAGATGTGGCTCCAACTGACAATATGTGCCTTTACTTCTTGGTCTGAAGGTCTGGCAGTGGATGGTAGACAGGAGGTTGTCACATCCTCCCTCTCCGTGTGTACCTATGTAAGACAAGAAATGATTTCTACATTAGTCAGTGTGTCCATAGCAACATACATTATGCATGTCAAGGATATAATGTGACAAAGCATTTCTAACTGTATAGAAATGGCACCCAGTACACACCACAGCTGCTAATTACACAAGGGTCACATGTGATCCCCATGGTTTACCACACATGTGTCAACAACATGGATATGGACCAAACTCAGTAATGTGCTACACATTATCTCCTTGAAATGTGACTGTTAATCCTGACCGTCAAAATGATGGTAGGTGGTGGAGGACTGTGCCCCAGCATTAAAGGCTATCTGTGCCCTGCAACGTACTACAATGGTTTTTGAGTAGTAGGTTCTAGATGACAAGACAGGATAAGGACATTTGTGAGGTTGAAAACCCTTTTTTCCGGGTGTGATGCAGTTTCCAAAGCACACATTTGAGGCTGCCAAGATGGCAGATGCCTGACCTACTGCACTGGACATTGGGAACCTCTCTTGACTGGCAGCGAACGTCATCATGGCGGTAGGTGATTGCAACCGTGGCAGACACAGGCATAGGCTAACACTGTTACCAGTCACGGTCGCGACCCAATGACTGTGTTTGCCAGCGGTGATAACCACATATGTGGCAGATGTGACCACCATGTTCTGCAGAGTCACTCACTTACACTGCTGCCAGCAACACCCCTACGACCTGAGCTGCTGGGTGCCACCTCTAAGAGCAGTCCTGCAGGTGATAGGGCCCCTGCCTTCTCACCAGAGCTGGATGGTGTCTGAGGTCCTACCGCTGTATGAACAGCTCTATCTCTCACCAGAGGAGCAGGTAAGTCACAAATGTGCACAATTTTCTCTGTACCTCAATGTCCTTTCCCTCCTCAAAGGCTAGAATGTGTCCCTGTCTGCCAGTTAGACTTTTTGGGTGCCTGTAGTTGCAGTCTGTGTGGTATCAATGAGGTGTAGAATGTGCAGGTATTGGTGGGCAGTACCATATGTTAAGTTCAGTCACATTGTGTTGTGTGAGGTTTTTGGGGTCCTAGATCATCCTTGAGGTGGATGCACATAACTAGGTAAGGAGACATTTATGCCATTCACTGACTTCTCATTCCTCATGATTGTTTGAAATGCCATACCACATGTATGTGCATGACAGCATGAACTGTGCATGCATGTGGTGTGAGTCATTTGAGAGTAATGTGAGCAATGTGTATAGTGCTACAGATCTTTCAACCCACATCTGGCCTTGCTAAACTGTTGTGTGGAAGGCATAACATGGTTCACGGTCCACAGGCGGCGGAGTGCCCACATCAGGAAGGGTGGAAAGACCTGAGATGCTGGACCCAGAAGATCACAGAGCTCCAGCTGGGGATATCCTCCCAACATGGGTGGGGTGCCCATCAGACCATGACCCCAATAATGGCCTGCATTCTGATAGTGGTCTACTCAGACCTTGATGGTTGTTTGAGGACAGCACAGAAACCACAAGGGGGCGAGTATAGAGCATATTCCTGCCTGTCACATTGGCAAGTGAATGTGGTAGGTTTTGACATCTCCCCCTGCCGATTAGGTATGAGCCATGTGTAACACAGTAGATAAGTGATAGTTTCTGTAGACATGTCATGTGTTGTATACTGATGTGCCTTGCCTATTTGTCAGGGGACCTTCGGACACAACTGTGAACAATCCACAAAAACTTGCTCTCCAGGGATGATATATGGCTGTGTACAGTGATCAATAAGGTACTTATTGGTGTTGTAGGGGATGTAAATTCTATGCAACATACCACTACTCCTCAATGGTACAGGCCAAAGGTAAGGAAGTGATGGATCACTGTCCTCAGCCATGTGTCTGGTCAAATTAGTATTTTGGCATCTGCCACCCAGAGGCTAGTTCACTTCAAAATATGACGGGCGCTGGTGCCTCACTTCTGTCTGTAATGTGAAGATGCCCATCATACATGTGACAGAGCATACATTGTACTTTAGATCAAGCTACCGATAAATACTTTCCCTTAGTAAATGGGGAATGCCCATTGACATGATTTACGTGCCATCACTGTTGCCAAAATTCCTTGCACCTACATGTCAGCATGTGTCCCTTTCTCATTAGCAAAACATTTGTCAGCTGGTGTTTCATGCATGGTCTACCTGCGTTAATGGGGTAAAGTCTGTATTGCCTCACATATATGTGCATGGCAACCTGTGTGTGGACTAAGCCATTTACAATGGGTCCACATTTCATGCTGTACCACATACAGGAGTGTGTCACCATTATTTAGTGGCTGACACATTCTCTCAGGCATCACAGCATGTTATTTGGCATGACCAACTGCAGTAGCAATGAGGCACATGACTGGTAGGCCTAGAGTTTTGAGCCACAATGTACATTTCTGTGCCATTGATGTGGCAGCATGTAGCAGGTGCACTGCACATAAGTAATGGGTAAGGTTTGTCACCTGACTGTTGGCATGAATCATGGAGTGCCTTTCAGTTATGTTGAAATCACATGTGTTTTGGTACAAACATTCATCCACAGACAGACATCTGGGTCTGCATGACCATAATGAAGACAATGACGTAGCTTCCAATTGGACAACATGTTGAGGGCCTTCAACAATTACTTGCAAATCTCTGGGCTTCTCCAACATCCAGGGGACTAATGGTGTTTGCTGATGCACTCAGGGTATGTCATTGTAAGGGTTGCCAGACATTAGTGGTGATTATCCTGGGGCTTGCTTATTCATTGTGTTGTGGATCCTGGGGACATCTCTCCTTGACATATTGCAGATGATGTCAACAGTGTCCCTTTCCATGCCACGTGTGGCCTATCTGAGCAACATTAGTACTACCTCCATGACTCTATTGGGACAAATATTGTTAGTGAAGTGTGCATTGTGGAACCTGATTCCAGTGTGACATGAAAATTTCCATATCACCTTCTCCAGGCTATTGTACTTTTGTCAGCAACATGGCAGGGTTTTGGAGCATCATTTCTTATTGTTGGGTCATCATGTATGTGACAAATAGATGTGTGCATGACCTTGTGTGGGATCTGTGGGAATGCAGTTGGCATTGGTCTACTATTGTATGACAACAGGTAACTGAGGTATGCTCCATTGGGCAAGGCTGTGAGGGCGATGAGGTCTCCTACTAGTTCAGTGGTTACTGTTATTGCACAACTTCAGCCATGCAATTGTAGTTGTCTGAGGTCCTGATTTGCCTGTGGGCAACTGTGGACAGTTCAGATGGCATGCATGCATATTGTATGGCACATATATGGGCCACTTAGGTTGAGTTTGTTGCTGGGGCCTACTTGACATCATGGTAATGTTTGCTAATCAGAGCTGTTGTATAAGTGTGATCATGGTCATATGACAAACCTATTTCTCTTTGCATTTGCAGGATCAGCACTGGCAAGTGAGGAGATAGGACACAGCCGAGTGGGGACACATCTGGCCACAGGCCCTCGGGTGGGGACACCACAGACATAGAGGGACCCAGTGGCCCAGAAGGTGAGGGGAGTTCCAGGGGGTAGACAAGAACATCATCATAATCATCAGACTCTTCCTCCAGTGGACACTCCCTAGTGGTGGCAAACCCATCATGGCATACCCCTGTACCATATTTGTCCGCCACCCACTGTTCTATCACATCCTCCTTGTTGCTCCCCACCCGGTTAGCCGAAACTGCTCACCCAAGACGGTGGGCGTTTCCTTTGCCACAGGCACCTTTCCCCATCCCCTGTTACCCAGCTGCCCTCAGTGAAGATGCTATTGACCTCCTGAAAAGTATCTCTCTGGGTCAGACAGGCATTGTGAATGCCATCCAGGGACTGGCAACTCAACAACAGCAGACAAATGCATTCCTGGAAGGCATTCATGGTGCAATATCTGGCCTACAGAGATCTTTTCAGGCTCTGGCCTCCACACTGATGGCAGCCAGTCACCCCCCAGCTTCTGTCCCCCCTCCACCTCCCTTCTTCTAATCCAAATCCTATTCAGAGCACACAGACTGATGCACACACAGCCACCTCAACACACAAGAGCAGCACACACAGACACAAGCACCACAAAAAAAAACTGGTGCACAAGCAAACAACAGACACCCACAGACACATCACTCACCACTCCCCCAGACACCCCCACCATCCCCCACCATAACACACACAACATCAAGCATACCCACAGACACCACCCACACAGACATCCACCACATCAAGCATACTCCCAGACACCACCCCAACAGACACACACACAGAGACATTCACCACATCAAGCATACCTCCAGACACCGCCCCAACAGACACACACACACATCCACCACTCCATCTCCCAGCACCTCCACCTGCTAGCCCCCTAACACACACAAACGCACACACTCACCCATTTAACAGACTCTACTCAAACACAAGCATAACTCCCACACTCACTCACCCACAACATCGACACAGCAGACAACCACTCCCTCGACCTCTAAATCCCTATCCCCTTCTGATGACCATCCACGTGTACGTAAGAATTTCTTTTTGTTTGGCCTTTACCTTTCCCCTGTTCCCTCCACTCCCCAAAACCAAAAGGCCCCAACCCACCTCCCAAACCCTCCCTTCCACCTCCAAGTCCTTCCCTGTCACACCTGCCCCCCACAAGCACCCAGACTTCCCCCTCACAAATGAAGCCCACCCCTCCCAAGAAGCAGTCCACCCCTTGCAGTATCTGACTTTGTGGGCAGTGCTGGTGTCTCCCAAGACAAGGGTATATGTTAACTATATGGATATTTGGGTGTAAATACTATGGTGGTGTCATGGCATTGTGTACTGGCATGTATGGTGTTAAACTGGTCCCAGTGACATGGCTTATTGGTTCATCTAATGTGTGGCAGCCTGAGGTTTGTTTGGGCAGACATGGAGTGTGTTCAATTTTACAATCTTTGTTTGCATTTGACTGCCATTTTTCCATTTAGCTGTGTGTACCTTGCAGATACTTCATGTTGAGGTATGCCCCATGCAGTTGGAGTTGGATCTGCTTTGTTGATTTGCACTACCACATTGTGCTGATAGGCATGTCATTTGGGTCTAGTATTGTGCAGTCGATCCTATTTGGTTTTATTGGGAATCAGGGCATAGCTTAGCCTCCTGGTTTGCAGGCCGATGCCCCCATCACCTAGTGACTTTTAACCTACTTAGCCTGCTCTGTTTTAGCGCATACATTTAATTATTTCTTCCAAAATGGCTGCTTTGTTTATGGTTAGGAAGATGTTTTAATTTCACGTTATCAGTACCACTCTGTGAAGGAGTCACTATCAACGTCAAAGATAATACATAGGTATTCACATCATGTACTTTCCCACTTACATGTGACAGTAACATAATGTACCTTTTCAGGGAATTGTTTAAATAATTGCTGCCCCAAGCATGCTTTCTTATCTATTGTTTGGGACTATTTGTTTGGGACTATACCTGTGTCAGGGGTCCTACAAGATCTGTATAAATACATCTCACGCAGACAGGGTTATCGGATGGATTCCTACCAGATGTCATTAACGTTATCTATGCTACACGTCGCCTGGATGCAGACCCAGCCTTCGTGTCCCCACGGAGTCTGATCAGGAGACCTCATTCCAAGGTAATGAGGGTTGAGGGGCTCTTCTCACAGAGATGCTACTGGCAGATTAGGTTTAACACACCTACCTCTCTTTAGGTTAGAGATTAGGCTCATCATGCTACGGTATTAGGGTTTATTTCACATCTATTTCACATTTTATGGATTTGCAAGATGGTGGAGGTCTTTGTATAAATGACTCTCATTTTTACCATTCTATTTCTTGCATTGGTCATTATCCTAATCGCTGCAGCCCATGCAATTTACAGTAGATTACAGTCTTGTTAATAAAACCTACTGAAAACTTTACTGCATCTCCTTCTTTGCCTGTGTATGACTGAGACTTGTTGCTCATGTGAGAAAGGGTAATCTCAGTTTAACCATGACTCCACTAAGATGTTGCACTCTTAAGTCCATGTGTAAAGGGTTTTTGGTGAGCTACTGCTTGTGAGCTGGGATGGTTGGGCCGACAGTTGTGACTTGTTGTAGGATTGGCCTGGTCACCTAGAAACAAAAGTGCTGTCATCCCTAAACCAGCAGTCTTGCCTAGAGCAAGAGTCCAATTACGAGATGGCGCCACCAACAATGGAGCTCGAACTATTAAAAGGACTTTCTCCCCATTTAGTGTTCCATCTCTTTATCCAATTCACAATATGACTAATGCCATATCTGCACCTCTGACCTTCCACCCAAACACTGTAAAACCTGCCTTGGCATAGGTCTCATACACCCTGAATCTGTGACCTACGTTACCTGGAACAATCCATGTCTACTTACTATGTCAGCACAGCATCAGATACCAGCCAATGTCACAACTCTGAAATGCCCACATGAGGATGTCATGGTGAAGGTACTTGTACAAAGGCAAAACAATGAGTATAGGCTTGAAAATATACCCATGACATAAATCACATAGCAAGCAACTGGAAACGTCGTTACGTTACAAGTAAACTGACACAAATAAAGCAACATCATCACTTTACTACTTAGCACTTCATTGTGCTCACTCACCATGGACTATAATACAAGTGTGGATTCTTTCCAGGAATATGTACCATAGAGAATGTGTACTTACACCCAAAATGCTATTCCCCTGACGTGTAATAATTAAGAATTAAGTTCAAGTTTTTTAGACGACCAGTCAGTACCTTATTCTCAATAGAGTAAACCTTTCAGGAAATCTGCTCTTCACTTTTAACAGCTTTTTTTTGTCTTTCAACCCAGATTGCCATTCCCAAAGTTGTTACTCTTCACACTTTGAGAATACAGTTTTACATGTGATCCAAAAAGAAGTTCTGTAGAAACAGATTTTAAAGTCTCCTTAATGACATGAGATAGTGCACCAACCTGAAATGTTGTTATCCGGGGATGACTTCCCATATTCACATGTGGTTCTTATTCTTGCTTTTTCTCTATTTTTTCCCTCCACAGAATTCAGGCCATAGACTAACAAGAAGGTTTTAGGCAAGAGTGAAGATCCCAGAAAAACAGGGAGGTTGGCCACAGGTAAGTACTTTTTGTCTCAGGTATAAGGCAGTCCCTGCTATAAGTACTTCAATCGAAGCAAAGGGCTTGGGAATTGGGCACAGTATTTATAGGACCACACCCAAGATGGCTGCTAAGTCACATGCTTCATCCAAACGCCTGGAAGTTTTCGGATTCAGCTTATGGCATTACAAGTGTGGGCTAACTCTTAGGGAACCGAATGTAAGCCTTTAATTTAATTGGAGAGCTTCTGCGGCCTATTTATTTGTTACATGTCACAATGCATGTTACTGGCAAACAATGATTATTCACTTGCTCTGACCTTTAATGGTGAGTGTGTGGAAAAGTATGAGGACAATTATGGGGACATGATTGTGCCAATAACCATGGGAACTAACAATGAATTGTAGATTAAACATTTAGGCCCTCATTACAACCCTGGCAGTCGGTGATCAAGCGGCGGTCATACCGCCAACAGGCCGGCGGTAAAATAAATGTAATCACCACCATGGCGGAAACCGCCAACACAGACAGCCACTTTAACACTTCAAATGTCACGGCGGTAGAAACAAACACCATGGCGGTAACCTCCAACAGACAGGCGGAAGACAATGTGCCGCCCACACTATTACAAGGCACCAATCCGCCAGCTTTTCCGGGGCGGTACCAACGCCATCAAAAGCACAGCAGAAATTGTCTTTGGAAGGGGAATCACTCACCTATCGACACCCAACGAGGAACTAGGACACCATGGAACCCGAGTTACAGGTCCTGCCCATGTTGGTTTACCTCCTCATCTACCAGGAACATCAAAGACGGCGGTGACGACGACGGTGAGTACTGCACCTAGTACACAGGAGAGGGGGGAGGAAAAAGAGAGTGACACACACACGCAACACACAACGCCCCCACCCACAACAACATACACACACACACACACACATCCAATAACATCACAGATACACCCCGTCACCCCTTGGAAGAACGCAAGGACCAAATGAAATGAGTTTAGCAAGTGTAATAATCGAACAATCAGATAGCCCAAGATAACTTGAAATCATCAGTATATACAAATATTTACAGCTTGTGCACAAGTCCGTACACTGTCCCATTAAATGTCCGTGGACCAGTGGTCCCAAAAAGCATGGGCGAAGCCCACACATGACACCTGCCTCAAAATGGAGAGAACACTGCAGGGGCATCAGGTCGAAAAAACACAGGCATCTCAGGGGGAATGGGGGGGGGCACCTCAGCCGGATGATGGGACGACACCACTGCTCCTCGAGGAGGCTCCATGCCCACTGCTTGGTCCTGGGGAGTGCAAAGCCACAGTCTCTCAAGTCTCTCAAGTGGGTGGCTTGCTGACTGCTTGGTCCTGGGAAGTGCAAAGCCACAGTCTCTCAGGTGGGTGGTTTTCCCACTGCTTGGTCCTGGGGAGTGCAAAGCCACAGTCTCTCAAGTCTCTCAAGTGGGTGGTTTGCCCACTGCTTGGTCCTGGGGAGTGCAAAGCCACAGTCTCTCAAGTGGGTGGTTTGCCCAATGCTTGGTCCTGGGAAGTGCAAAGCCACACTCTCTCAAGTGGGTGGTTTGCCCACTGCTTGGTCCTGGGGAGTGCAAAGCCACAGCCTCTCAAGTCTCTCAAGTGGGTGGTTTGCCCACTGCTTGGTCCTGTGTAGTGCAAAGCCACAGTCTTTCCAGCGGATGCTGTTCTCCACTGGTTCTGGAGGGGGCCAGGTGCGCAGAGTGCTTCATCCTGCCACGGACTGGGGTAGTGGATGCTGTTCTCCACTGGTTCTGGAGGGGGACTGGTGCCCAGAGTGCTTCATCCTGCCAGGGACTGGGGTAGTGGATGCTGTTCTCCACTGGTTCTGGAGGGGGCATGGTGCCCAGTGATTCTGCTCCAGCGATGTGACAGTTCCCATTCACTTACATGTGAGTCTGAGCCATGATAGTTACTCGTAACCGGTAGCATGATACTCCATGTAGGCAGAGCCACACTCCTCCTTGCAATGACTAAGGCTGCAAACTGCTGGTAGTGCCAGTGCTGGTGGTGGTGCCTCATGTTGTGTGGGTAGGGTCCAGGATGTCTCCTGCAGCCTCGGACGCCTGCCCACTGGGGATGCTGCTGATGTCCGCTGTAGTGGCACTGGCTGGGCAAGTTGCGGGGCAGGTGGCGGTGGCTGCGGCAGTGTCTGCGGCGGTGATGCTGCCGATGGTGCAGGTGTCTGCACTTGTGGAGGGAGACACCAGGCCGTCTCTTGCAGCCTCGGAAGGCTGCCCACTGGGGATGATGCTGGTGGCTGTAGTTGAGGCAGCTGCCGTGCAGGTGGCAGTGCAGATGGCGGTGCAAGTGGCGGGGCAGGTGGCGGTCGTTGCGGCGGTGCCCTCCGTGGTACAGGTTGCTGGGCTATCTTGCGAAAGGGGTGACACTAGTCCCTCACCCGGAGGCTTCGTGCCCTGAGCTGACTTCCCTTTGCTCTTGGGTCCCTTCCACACCTTGGAAGTCGCTGCTGGGATCTTGGCATTGTCCTCTTTGGTTCTGGAAGAGGCCTTGCTGGGTGGTTGGTGCGGCTTTTCTCTTCTGCATGCTGGCCCCTTCTTTACCTTGGCAGGTGGCGGAATAGGATGGTCCTTGCCTTCACAAGGTGGCACAATGGCAGCCCTGATGGGTGCCCCCTTCAATGTTCCCGGACTTGCAGGGACCACACTGGACGAGGATTTGGTGGCTGGGGTGCTGGTCAGGGCTCGAGACAATCTGGCCCTAGGGGAAGAACGGGGGGAGGTGTAGGGAAGAGGTCAATGCTAGTCAGGAAAAGTTTCTTAGACACACTGGGATGGAAAGATGGAGGGGGTTTGGGAGTGGAGGAAGAGGTAGTGGTTGTAGGAGGTGTACGTCTGCTGAGTTTGGGTGAAGGTGCATGGGTTGGAGGCTGTTGTGAGGTGGATGGCTGTTGAGTGGGTGTGTGCCTGCGTTTGTGTAGTTTGGGAGGAGGGCTCACAGACACACTGGGAGAGGACACAGGGGACGTGTGAATAGTAGTGGGGGGTGATTGCATGTGAGCGGTATGTAGTGATGGGCGTGCTGGTGATGGAGGTAGTGGATGAGGATGTGGTGCATGCAGGTGTGAGTGGAGACGAGACTGGGAGGGAGGTGGAGGACGTGAAGGAGGGGGACACAGTGGAGGCAGTGGATGTTGGTGTGTCTGCATGGGTATTGTGTATGGTGCTTGTGTGAGTGCCTGTGGGATGTGTGGTGCTTATCTCTGCCTGAGCCACTTTTGTGTGTTGATGTGTGTGCATGCTGGTCTGATGGTGTGCTTGGGATAGGCTGAGGTAGAGGGGATTGGGTCTGGGTAATGGAGGTCGGAGGGGGGAGGCTGGACACAGGGACAATGGCTGCCATCAGTGCTGAGGCCAGAGCATGAAACGCTCTCTGTTGGGCCGCCACGCCAGAATGAATGCCCTCCAGGTATGCATTTGTTTTCTGCAAATGCCTCTCGACACCCTGGATGGCATTCAAAATGGTTGACTGCCCAACAGTGAGGGATCTCAGGAGGTCAATAGCCTCCTCACTGAGGGCAGCAGGGCAAGGCCTGAGGTGCCTGGGATGAAGGAGATGCCCACCCTCCTGGGTGAGCGGGCCCAGGAAACACGCTGAGGGGCTGCTAGGAGGGCAGTGCTGGTAGGGGGGGTTGCGGCTGTACCTGTTGTTGTGGTGGGCACAGATGTGCCCGCCACCGCAAGGGAGCTCCCATCAGAGGAGGAGTGGCTGTCGCTGGTGTCCCCTCCTGTCCCCATCGTGGAGCTCCCGTCGCCCTCCGTCCCACTGGTGCCTTCAGACTCCGTACATTCCTGGGCCATGTGGGTTGCAGGAACCTCTTGCTCCTGTGCCACTGCTCCTCCACAAGATGATGCTAATGCACACAAAGACAGAGAGACAAAACAAAAAGGGGGGGAAAGACAGAGGAGACACAATGTCAATGCCAGTAACACCACTACCATTGGCGGACACAACAAGCAGGGAGCAGCCCTATGCACTAGCCCATGCACTAACAGTTCTTAGGAAAATCACCTGCCCATGGGGGACTATGCCTAACCCTATTTGCTGCACACCTGGAACCCACAGGGGCCTGACTAGTTGTAGATGGCCACTACCACTATTGGGGTTGGAGTGGCAGAGAGCCTGCCTAACAAGGGACCTACCCTACCACATGTCCTGGCCTAGGGGAACCCACAGCCCACATCCCCCACCCAGACACCTCGTAAAGTGTGCACAGTCAGCTGAATGAGACTGTACTCACCCCCTTGTGGCTGCTGTGTTGCCCTCAAGTGCCCATCCAACTCCGGATATGCCACAGCCAAGATCCGGAATATCAGGGGGGTCATGGTTCGATGGGCACCCCTTCCACGTTGGGAGGCCATCCCCAGCTGGGCCTCCGAGATCTTCTTGCTCCAGCGGCGCAGGTCCTCCCATCTTTTGCGGCAGTGGGTGCTCCGTCTATGATAGACCCCAGGGGTCTGCACTTCCTTGGCGATGGCACGCCAAATACCCTTGTTCTGGTGGGTGCTGACCTAGAGGAAAGGTAAAGTAAGAATGGAACTTACTCCCCTGTTCGGTTCTTCTTACTCATTGGCCACCAGTTCCCACCCATGCCCTGAAACAAATACACTGACCATCCTCACATGCAGGTCACACCCCCCCAACAACATGTATCTTACATCCAGATCATTCCATGCATTCATGTCCCATCCATCATGCTCACAGTGTACTCACCTGTTTGTCTGGAGGACCATAGAGTAGAGTGTACTGGGGGAGGACCCCATCCACCAGTTTGTCCAACTCCTCCGCTGTGAAGGCAGGGGCCCTTTCCCCAGACACTGTAGTCATTGTCGCTTCCAGACTCAGGTCACAGCAGCACTTGCAGTGTAGGTCCTCTCCTGTTGAAGGTCAGGTATCAAGTGAGTGAACAGATAGAAAATGGTGGTCATGTCCGCGGCGGTGCGTACCGTCACCGCCGGCGTACATCATCATTGGCTCCTGGAACCCATAGGGCCCAATGATAACCAACGCTGAATTGCACGGCGGTCTTCCACCACCTACCGTGACGCTGCACAACGCCAGCGCAGTTACCTCATTTCTCCTTGTACCTTACAGGTCAGGCAGCTGCCATTTCAGGGGGGCACATGGCAGGGCACCTAACTGCATCACAGCACATTTGGGCAGGAATACAGACAGACAGCGCAACACACCGATTAAATCACATTAGTGCAAAACACCCTTGTGCAACCTATGTGGTATATGACCCTCTGCTCACCATTCTCCTCCATAGGGCACATCCGCTGGGGCAGATGATGAGATGGCATCATCCTCCGGTGTACAGATCTCTGGTGGACCTGTCGACAATGGAAGACAGACACATCATTATCACCTACAGAGTTGATCATGCCACAATCCAAGAACTGTGTGCCCAATTGAAGCCTGACCTGATGCCAGCTATCTGCCATCCCACCGGTATCCCCCCTCTAGTGCAGGTCCTGTCAGTGCTCCATTTCCTGGCCATTGGTTCCTTTCAAACAACAGTAGCCATGGCATCAGGGATGTCACAGCCAGTGTTCTCTAATGTGTTGACCTGAGTGTTGTCTGCCCTGCTGAAACACATGCGCAGCTACATTGTTTTCCCCCAGGTGGAGGGTTTGCCCACAGTAAAAGGTGACTTCTGTGCCCTCGGACATATCCCCAACATTATTGGTGCCACTGATGGTACACATGTGGCATACATCCCCCCCTGCAGGATTGAACAGGTGTCCAGAAATCGTAAAAGCTACCATTCAATGAATGTGCAGATGGTGTGTTTGGCAGACCAGTACATCTCTCAGGTGAATGGCAAGTATCCTGGCTCTGTGCATGACACTTACATTTTGAGGAATAGCAGCATCCCTTATGTGATGGGGCAACTCCAGAGGCACCGTGTGGGGCTAATAGGTGAGGGTATGGGATAGTCCCTAAGGGTTGGTGTATATCTAACAGATATCCCTCTACATTTGCAGGTGACTCTGGTTACCCCAGCCTGTCATGGCTACTGACCCCAGTGAGGAATCCCAGGACAAGGGCAGAGGAACGCTACAATGAGGCACATGGGCGAACTAGGAGGATAACAGAGCGGACGTTCGGCCTCCTGAAGGCCAGATTCCGGTGCCTCCATTTAACAGGTGGCTTCCTATGCTACTCACCGAAGAAGGTGTGCCAGATCATCGTGGCATGCTGTATGTTGCACAACCTGGGTTTGCGACACCAGGTGCCTTTTCTGCAGGAGGATGGGCCTGATGTTGGTCTTGTGGCAGTTGTGGAGACTGTGGACAGTGAAGAAGAGGAGGCAGAAGAAGAAGATGTAGACAACCGAAACAACATCATCATGCAGCACTTCCAGTGAGACACAGGTAAGAAACTGGCACTGCTCCTCTCACATCAGACTCCTGAAGGACATTGTAAGGAAATGCCTCCTTGGCATGGTTACCCCCTGACTTTTTGCCTTTACTGATGCTAAGTTATGACTTGAAAGTGTGCTGGGACCCTGCTAACCAGGCCCTAGCACCAGTGTTCTTTTCCTAAACTGTACCTTTGTCTCCACAATTGGCACAACCCTGGCACTCAGGTAAGTCCCTTGTAACTGGTACCCCTGGTACCAAGGGCCCTGATGCCAGGGAAGGTCTCTAAGGGCTGCAGCATGCCTTATGTTACCCTGGAGACCCCCTCACTCAGCACATGCATACTGCTTCACAGCTTGGGTGTGCTAGTGAGGAGAAAGTGACTAAGTCGACATGGCACTCCCCTCAGAGTGCCATGCCATCCTCACACTCCCTGTGGCATAGGTAAGTCACCCCTCTAGCAGGCCTTACAGCCCTAAGGCAGGGTGCACTATACCACAGGTGAGGGCATAGGTGCATGAGCACTATGCCCCTACAGTGTCTAAGCAAAACCTTAGACATTGTACGTGCAGGGTCGCCATAAGAGTATATGGTCTGGGAGTCTGTCAAACACGAACTCCACAGCACCATAATGGCTACACTGAAAACCGGGAAGTTTGTCATCAAACTTCTCAGCACAATAAATGCACACTGATGCCAGTGTGCAATTCATTGTAAAATACACCCAGAGTGCATCTTAGAGATGGCCCCAGAAAACATACCTGACTTCCAGTGTGGGCTGACTAGCTTTTGCCAGCCTGCCACACACCAGACATGTTGCTGGCCACATGGAGAGAGTACCTTTGTCACTCTGTGGCCATGAACAAAGCGTGTACTGGGTGGAGGTGCTTCTCACCTCCCCTGCAGGAACTGTAACACCTGGCGGTGAGCCTCAAAGGCTCACCCCTTTAGTTACAGCGCCCCAGGGCATCCCAGCTAGTGGAGATGCCCGCCGCTCCGGCCACTGCCCCCACTTTTGGCGGCAAGGCTGGAGGAGATAATGAGGAAAACAAGGAGGAGTCACCCACCAGTCAGGACAGCCCCTAAGGTGTCCTGAGCTGAGGTGACCCTTTCTTTTAGAAATCCTCCATCTTGTAGATGGAGGATTCCCCCAATAGAACTCGAACTGTGCCCCCGTCCCCACAGGGAGGAGGCACAAAGAGGGTGTAGCCACCCTCAAGGACAGTAGCTATTGGCTACTGCCCTCCCAGACCTAAACACACCCCTAAATTCAGTATTTAGGGGCTCCCCAGAACCTAGGAAACTAGATTCCTGCAACCTTAACCAGAAGAAGGACTTCTGACCTGAAGCCCTGCAGTGAAGATGGAGACGACAACTGCTTTGGCCCCAGCCCTACCGGCCTGTCTCCCAACTTCGAAGAAAACAGCAACGCATCCAACAGGGACCAGCGACCTCTGAAGCCTCAGAGGACTGCCCTGCAACCAAGGACCAAGAAACTCCAGAGAACAGCGGCCCTGTTCAACAATCTGGAACTTTCTGCAACAAAGAAGCAACTTTAAAGACTTCACGTTTCCCGACGGAAGCGTGAGACTTTCCACTCTGCACCTGACGCCCCCGGCTCGACCTGCGGAAAACAAACACCTCGGGAGGACTCCCCGGCGACTGCGAGCCTGTGAGTATCCCGAGACGACTCCCCTGAGCCCTCACAGCGACGCCTGCAGAGGAAATCCAGAGGCTCCCCCTGACCGCGACTGCCTGTAACGAGGGACCCGATGCCTGGAACCAACACTGCACCCGCAGCCCCCAGGACCTGAAGGAATTGAACTCCAGTGCAGGAGCGACCCCCAGGTGACCCTCTGCCTAGCCCAGGTGGTGGCTACCCCGAGGAGCCCCCCTGTGCCTGCCTGCATCATTGAAGAGACCCCCAGGTCTCCCCATTGCTTTCAACACAGAACCCGACGCCTGTTTGCACTCTGCACCCGGCCGCCCCTGTGCTGCTGAGGGTGTACTTTCTGTGCCTGCTTGTGTCCCTCCGGTGCCCTACAAAACCCCTCTGATCTGCCCTCCGAAGACGCGGGTACTTAACTGCTGGCAGACTTGAACCGGGCACCCCTGTTTTCATTGAGGCCTATGTGTTTTGGGCACCTCTTTGACCTCTGCACCTGACCGGCCCTGAGCTGCTGTTGTGGTAACTTTGGGGTTGCCTTGAACCCCCAACGGTGGGCTACCTTGGACCCAACTTTGAACCCTGTAAGTGTTTTACTTACCTGTGAACTTAACAATTACTTACCTCCCCCAGGAACTGTTGATTTTTGCAGTGTCCACTTTTAAAATAGCTTATTGCCATTTTTGTCAAAACTGTGCATGCTATTGTGATTATTCAAAGTTCCTAGAATACTTGAGTGAAATATCTTTCATTTGAAGTATTACTTGTAAATCTTGAACCTGTGGTTCTTAAAATAAACTAAGAAAAGTTATTTTTCCATATAAAAACCTATTGGCCTGGAATCAGTCTTTGAGTGGGTGTTCCTCATTTATTGCCTGTGTGTGTACAACAAATGCTTAACACTACCCTCTGATAAGCCTACTGCTCGACCACACTACCACAAAATAGAGCAATAGATTATCTCTGATCAAATTGTAGCGACCCTTGACCCAAGGGTAGGTCGCTCCCCCTGCCGCTGCAGCTCCTCCAAGTTCCCGAGTTCCTGTGTTCCTGAGACCCACCTAACTGTAAGTACCCCCCTCCTCCCAGCCCCTCGCCCTGCCCCGCGCCACTCACCTTCTCTTCTGCTCCTGCTTCTTTTCCTCCTCTCTGTCTCTTCCTCCTCGCTCCCCCTCTGCAATCTTCTTCTGTGTTCTTCTGTTCTTCCCTTCTGTTCTTCTGTTCTTCCCTTCTGTTCTTCTGTGTTCTTCCGGTCTTCTGTGTTCTTCTTCTCTGTTCTTCTCTGTGCTTCTGTGTTCTTCTTCTCGGTTCTTCTGTGTTCTTCTGTGTTCTTCTCTGTTCTTCTGTGTTCTTCTGCTCTTCCGATCTTCTGTGCTTCTGTCTTCTGTCTTCTGCTCTTCCGGTCTTCTGCTCTTCCGGTCTTCTGTTCTTCTGTCTTCTGTTCTTCTGTCTTCTGTTCTCCTGTCTTCTGTTCTCCTGTCTTCGGCTCTTCTACCTCCTCCGTCTTCTTCCCCCGAGCCTGCCCTCCTGCTCCTTCCTCATCCCCCTCCCTCACTCGCCTCCCCCTCTCTCACCCCTAGCTAACCCGTTCGCTATCTACCTCCCTCACTCCTCCTATCTTCCTATCTCTCTAGCTCCCTATCTCACTATCTAACTCCCCCACTCTCCACCTCGTCCTACCTACCTATCTGTCTATCTATCTATTTCCCTATCTATCGACTTCTCTATCTATTTTCTCTATCTATTTCTCTATCTCTCCCCCCCTCCCGCCACCCCCTCTACTACCTATCTCCCTATCCTCTCACTCTACCTCTCTCCCTCACCCACCTCTACAACCCCCCCTCCCCTATCTTCACAACCCTACTCCTATCTCTCTCCCTAATCTCCAAACCTCCTAACACTCACCCTCCTCCACCCTAAACCCCCTCCCCCAGCTCCTCTCACTCTACCTGTCCCCCCCCTCCCTCGCGCTTTCCCGCCGCGACCTCCTGCACGCCCCGCCCCCCAGCTCCCATTCGCCCCCAGCTGACCCCTCCCCCCCCCCCTCCTACCTCTTATGGCGGCCGCTGCGCGACAGTGGTAGCGACCCTTGACCCAAGGGTAGGTCGCTCCCCCTGCCGCTGCAGCTCCTCCAAGTTCCCGAGTTCCTGTGTTCCTGAGACCCACCTAACTGTAAGTACCCCCCTCCTCCCAGCCCCTCGCCCTGCCCCGCGCCACTCACCTTCTCTTCTGCTCCTGCTTCTTTTCCTCCTCTCTGTCTCTTCCTCCTCGCTCCCCCTCTGCAATCTTCTTCTGTGTTCTTCTGTTCTTCCCTTCTGTTCTTCTGTTCTTCCCTTCTGTTCTTCTGTGTTCTTCCGGTCTTCTGTGTTCTTCTTCTCTGTTCTTCTCTGTGCTTCTGTGTTCTTCTTCTCGGTTCTTCTGTGTTCTTCTGTGTTCTTCTGTGTTCTTCTGTGTTCTTCTGTGTTCTTCTCTGTTCTTCTCTGTTCTTCTGTGTTCTTCTGCTCTTCCGATCTTCTGTGCTTCTGTCTTCTGCTCTTCCGGTCTTCTGCTCTTCCGGTCTTCTGTTCTTCTGTCTTCTGTTCTTCTGTCTTCTGTTCTCCTGTCTTCTGTTCTCCTGTCTTCGGCTCTTCTACCTCCTCCGTCTTCTTCCCCCGAGCCTGCCCTCCTGCTCCTTCCTCATCCCCCTCCCTCACTCGCCTCCCCCTCTCTCACCCCTAGCTAACCCGTTCGCTATCTACCTCCCTCACTCCTCCTATCTTCCTATCTCTCTAGCTCCCTATCTCACTATCTAACTCCCCCACTCTCCACCTCCTCCTACCTACCTATCTGTCTATCTATCTATTTCCCTATCTATCGACTTCTCTATCTATTTTCTCTATCTATTTCTCTATCTCTCCCCCCCTCCCGCCACCCCCTCTACTACCTATCTCCCTATCCTCTCACTCTACCTCTCTCCCTCACCCACCTCTACAACCCCCCCTCCCCTATCTTCACAACCCTACTCCTATCTCTCTCCCTAATCTCCAAACCTCCTAACACTCACCCTCCTCCACCCTAAACCCCCTCCCCCAGCTCCTCTCACTCTACCTGTCCCCCCCCCTCCCTCGCGCTTTCCCGCCGCGACCTCCTGCACGCCCCCGCCCCCCAGCTCCCATTCGCCCCCAGCTGACCCCTCCCCCCCCCCTCCTACCTCTTATGGCGGCCGCTGCGCGACAGTGGTAGCGACCCTTGACCCAAGGGTAGGTCGCTCCCCCTGCCGCTGCAGCTCCTCCAAGTTCCCGAGTTCCTGTGTTCCTGAGACCCACCTAACTGTAAGTACCCCCCTCCTCCCAGCCCCTCGCCCTGCCCCGCGCCACTCACCTTCTCTTCTGCTCCTGCTTCTTTTCCTCCTCTCTGTCTCTTCCTCCTCGCTCCCCCTCTGCAATCTTCTTCTGTGTTCTTCTGTTCTTCCCTTCTGTTCTTCTGTTCTTCCCTTCTGTTCTTCTGTGTTCTTCCGGTCTTCTGTGTTCTTCTTCTCTGTTCTTCTCTGTGCTTCTGTGTTCTTCTTCTCGGTTCTTCTGTGTTCTTCTGTGTTCTTCTGTGTTCTTCTGTGTTCTTCTCTGTTCTTCTGTGTTCTTCTGTGTTCTTCTCTGTTCTTCTCTGTTCTTCTCTGTTCTTCTGCTCTTCCGATCTTCTGTGCTTCTGTCTTCTGTCTTCTGCTCTTCCGGTCTTCTGCTCTTCCGGTCTTCTGTTCTTCTGTCTTCTGTTCTCCTGTCTTCTGTTCTCCTGTCTTCTGTTCTCCTGTCTTCGGCTCTTCTACCTCCTCCGTCTTCTTCCCCCGAGCCTGCCCTCCTGCTCCTTCCTCATCCCCCTCCCTCACTCGCCTCCCCCTCTCTCACCCCTAGCTAACCCGTTCGCTATCTACCTCCCTCACTCCTCCTATCTTCCTATCTCTCTAGCTCCCTATCTCACTATCTAACTCCCCCACTCTCCACCTCCTCCTACCTACCTATCTGTCTATCTATCTATTTCCCTATCTATCGACTTCTCTATCTATTTTCTCTATCTATTTCTCTATCTCTCCCCCCCTCCCGCCACCCCCTCTACTACCTATCTCCCTATCCTCTCACTCTACCTCTCTCCCTCACCCACCTCTACAACCCCCCCTCCCCTATCTTCACAACCCTACTCCTATCTCTCTCCCTAATCTCCAAACCTCCTAACACTCACCCTCCTCCACCCTAAACCCCCTCCCCCAGCTCCTCTCACTCTACCTGTCCCCCCCCCTCCCTCGCGCTTTCCCGCCGCGACCTCCTGCACGCCCCCGCCCCCCAGCTCCCATTCGCCCCCAGCTGACCCCTCCCCCCCCCCTCCTACCTCTTATGGCGCCCGTCCGCGCCTGGCCCACGCCCAGCGCCACGACCCCTGGTCCCCAGCTCCCCCAAGCCCCGCTGATCCGCTATGACCCCACCACCCTCCACGCCCTCAACCCAGGGCGCTCCAAAACCTGCTTCCTAGCTCACCCCAAACGCACCCATGGACCCTTCGCCTGCAACTCCTGCAAACGCATCTTCCACCACGCAACTACCACGACCACAAGCCCACGCGCCATCAACCACCTCAAGTGCATCCTGGTCAACGCTCGTTCCGTCCACAAGCACGCCGTTGAACTTTGGGACCTCCTGGACTCCACAGCCCCGGACGTCGCCTTCATCACGGAGACATGGATGAACGCCTCCTCTGCTCCAGACATCGCTACCGCCATCCCCGAAGGCTACAAGATCTCCAGAAAAGACCGCACCAACCAAGTAGGAGGAGGTGTCGCCATCATCTTCAAAGACTCCATCAGCGTCACCACCTCCACCGAAGACCCCCCCCTCGCCGCTGAACACCTGCATTTTCAGATTCGCACCGACCCAAGGACCACCCTCAGAGGATCCCTCGTCTACCGTCCTCCCGGACCTCGCGCCTCTTTCAGCGACGCCATCGCCGACTTCATCTCCCCGCACGCCCTCGCCTCACCGGACTACATCCTCCTAGGCGACCTCAACTTCCATCTGGAACAAAACAACGACCCCAACACCACCACCCTGCTCGACAACCTCGCCAACCTCGGCCTCAAACAACTGGTGAACACCGCCACCCACATCGCCGGACACACGCTCGACCCTATCTTCTCCGCCAGCAAACACGTCTTCTTCAGCCACACCTCTGCCCTGCACTGGACCGACCACAGCTGCGTCCACTTCACATTCCGACGCGAGACCTCCCACCTCCGCACTCAACCCATCCCTCGTCGACAGTGGAACAAGATCCCTGAAGAGCAACTCTTCTCCGCTCTCGCCGCCAACCAACCCACCCTCACCACCGACCCCAACGACGCAGCTCTCAACCTCACAAACTGAATCTCCAACTGCGCTGACAACCTTGCTCCCCTCAAACGCACGCATCGACAGACCAACACCAAAAAACCTCTCTGGTTCTCTGACACCCTCAAAGAATCAAAGAAAACTTGTCGTGCCCTTGAGAAGGCCTGGCGCAAGGACCACACCGCTGACAACATGACCGCCCTCAAGAACGCTACACGCGAACACCACCACCTGATCCGCACTGCCAAAAGGAACTTTTTCACCGACAGACTAGACAAAAACAGCCACAACAGCAGAGAACTCTTCAGCATCGTCAAAGAGTTCTCCAACCCCAGCGCCAGCGCCAACGCCGTCACGCCCTCACAGGATTTGTGCGAATCCCTCGCCACTTTCTTCCATCGCAAGATCAGCGACCTCCACGACAGCTTCGGACACCAGACCCAACCATACACCACTGAACCCGCTTCCCCGGACATCACCCTCAACAACTGGACCCACATCAACACGGAAGAAACCAAATCCATCATGAACTCTATCCACTCCGGCGCCCCTTCGGACCCCTGCCCGCACTTCATCTTTAACAAAGCCGACGACATCATCGCCCCGCACCTCCAGACCGTCATCAACTCTTCTTTTTCTTCTGCTACCTTCCCCGAATGCTGGAAGCACGCTGAAGTCAACGCCCTACTAAAGAAACCTACGGCTGACCCAAGCGACCTGAAAAACTTCCGCCCCATCTCTCTTCTACCTTTCCCAGCCAAGGTAATAGAAAAGACCGTCAACAAACAGCTGACCACCTTCCTGGAAGACAACAACCTGCTCGACCCTTCACAAACCGGATTCCGAACCAACCACAGCACGGAAACCGCCCTCATCTCAGTCACAGACGACATCAGAACCCTGATGGACAACGGTGAAACAGTCGCCCTCATTCTCCTCGACCTCTCGGCTGCCTTTGACACCGTCTGTCACCGCACCCTAATCACCCGCCTACGCTCCACCGGGATCCAAGGCCAGGCCCTGGACTGGATCGCCTCCTTCCTCGCTAACCGCTCCCAAAGAGTTTGCCTCCCTCCGTTTCGCTCAGAACCCACCAAGATCATCTGCGGCGTACCTCAAGGCTCATCGCTCAGCCCGACACTCTTCAATGTCTACATGAGCCCCCTCGCCGACATCGTACGCAAGCACGACATCATCATCACCTCCTACGCCGACGACACCCAACTTGTACTCTCCCTCACCAAGGACCCCGCCAGCGCCAAGACCAACCTACAAGAGGGTATGAAGGACGTCGCAGATTGGATGAGGCTCAGCCGCCTAAAGCTGAACTCTGAAAAAACGGAAGTCCTCATCCTCGGCAACACCCCGTCCGCCTGGGACGACTCCTGGTGGCCCACGGCCCTCGGCACCGCACCGACCCCCCGCAGACCACGCCCGCAACCTCGGCTTCATCTTGGACCCTCTTCTCACCATGACCAAGCAAGTCAACGCCGTGTCCTCCGCCTGCTTCCTCACTCTCCGCATGCTCCGCAAGATCTTCCGCTGGATCCCCGCCGACACCAGAAAAACCGTGACCCACGCCCTTGTCACGAGTCGCCTGGACTACGGCAACACCCTCTACGCCGGGACCACCGCCAAACTCCAAAACCGCCTGCAACGCATCCAAAACGCCTCGGCCCGCCTCATCCTCGACGTACCCCGCAACAGCCACATCTCCGCACACCTGAGACACCTGCATTGGCTCCCAGTCAGCAAAAGGATCACCTTCCGTCTTCTCACCCACGCACACAAAGCCCTCCACAACAAGGGACCGGAATACCTCAACAGACGCCTCAGCTTCTACGTCCCCACCCGCCCCCTCCGCTCCGCTGGCCTCGCACTTGCTGCCGTCCCTCGCACCCGCCGCTCCACGGCGGGTGGGAGATCTTTCTCCTTCCTGGCGGCCAAGACCTGGAACTCCCTCCCCACCAGCCTCAGGACCACCCAGGACCACTCCGCTTTCCGGAGACTCCTAAAGACTTGGCTGTTCGAGCAGCGATAACCCCCCCTTTCCCCCCTAGCGCCTTGAGACCCGCACGGGTGAGTAGCGCGCTTTACAAATGCTAATGATTTGATTTGATTTTGATTTGATCTCTTTTTGCCACTATCTTACCTCTAAGGGGAACCCCTGGACTCTGTGCACACTATTTCTTACTTTGAAATAGTATATACAGAACCAACATCCTACAGACATTGTATAAGTCTGCCTTTTTACCTCTGTGTATGGACCCTGACAGTTCACTTTGCCTTTCCTTTTAACAGATCTGGGTACCACATTCTGTCTTCTGCTATGTTTAGTGCTGCCCAACGACTGTCATACTTTGGTATGTGCAAATGAACATTAACATTGATATTTGTCAAACAGGTTGTAATAACACATTTGTGAAAGTACACACTGGCTCCAGATTGTTTTGTGATTCAAGGGTGTTTTTTTCAAGTGCTAATAAGTGGAGGGGGATGTGCAATGGGCTGGGGTGATGGTGAAGGAATATCCATGGTAGAGTCCAGTCTCTTTGTGTCACAGGTGCATTGTCCAAGGGGGCATAGGAAGTGGAGCAATGGCAGTTCAAGGTGGTCAGGGTGACATAGTGGGACAGAAGGGTGACAGTCAGGAGAGTCTTATTTCCTGGCGAGGGTCTTGGCAATGTTCTTTGTCTTGTACCTGGATCGCAGGGACCATTTGCCGGGTGGTTCTCCTTCTGCAGGGGGTGGGGTGCTGGTGGCCTGTTGGTCCTGTGGTGGGACCTCCTGTCCACTAGCGCCGGCGGACATGAAGGGCTGTTCATCGTTCGGGCTGGTGTCAGGGGCCCGGTGGTATGCCACTGTCTCCCTCATGGTGTTGGCCATGTCTGCCAGCACCCCTGCAATGGTGACCAGGGTGGTGTTAATGGACTTCAAGTCCTCCCTGATCTCCAGGTACTGTTCCTCCTGAAGCCGCTGGGTCTCCTGAAACTTGGCCAGTATCGTGCCCATGGTCTCCTGGGAATCGTGGTATGCTCCCATGATGTTGGAGAGTGCCTCGTGGAGAGTGGGTTCCCTGGGCCTGTTCTCCCCCTGTCGCACAGCAGTCCTCCCAGTTTCCCTGTTGTCCTGTGCCTCTGTCCCCTGAACCGTGTGCCAACTGCCACTGACCCCAGGTCCCTGATCGTCCTGTGTTAGTGGGTTTGCCTGGGGTCCCTGCAGTGGTGGACACACTTCTTATTGACGTGTCCTGGGGACAGTGGCATGGGCCTGCTGGGTGGGTGCTGTGGTGGTGTTTCCTGAGGGCGGAGGTTCTGTAGTGGTTTGGGACTGTGGCAGGGGAATCGACTGTCCAGAGGTCCCTGATGGGCCGGGTTGGTCATCTTGATCCAAGCGTGCAGAGTTGCTGTCGTCACTGTGGGCCTCTTCTGTGGGGGGACTGGATATGTCTGGCACCTCCTGTCCGGTGACGTTGGGTAAGGGTCCGGTTGGGGTGTAAATGCATAGGTATTGTATCTGTGTGTGCCATCTTGTGCAATGGGTGATTTTCCCTCTACTGCTGTGCTTGTATTATCGCCTTGGCCCTTCTGTGAGTGGAGATTGTGTGCCCTGGCTGAGTCTCTCTACTGAACATGCTTTGGTGATGGGTGTCCATGCAGGTCTGTGATGGGTGTCCAGGCATTGTTGTCACATGCAGGGCTTGGTATTGGAATGTGTGGGTTGTGATAGTGGGGTATCTGTGAGGTGTTGGGGTGATGGGTGTGAGGGTAGGGGTAGGTGTTTGTGATGGCATGCAGGTAGGGTGGAGCATATAATAGTAAAGATTTGACTTACCAGAGTCCAGTCCTCCTGCTACTTCTGCCAGGCCCTCAGGATGCATGATCGCCAAGACTTGCTCCTCCCAATTTGTTAGTAATGGGGGAGGAGGTGAGGGTCCACCGACTGTCCTCTGTAAGGCTACCTGGTATCTGGATACCACAGAATGCACCTTCCCCGTAGGTCGTTCCACCTCTTCCTGATGTCGTCCCGTGTTCTTGGGTGCTGTTGACCCTGTCGACAATTCTTCGCCATAGCTCCATCTTCCTAGCAATGGATGTCTGCTGTACCTGTGATCCGAATAGCTGTGGCTCTACCGGGATGATTTCCTCCACCATGACCCTGAGCTCCTCCTCAGAAAACCTGGGGTTTCTTTGAGGTGCCATGATGTGGTGTGGGTGATGTGTGAGGTGATGTTTGATGTGATGTGTGGGGTGATGTGTTGGGGTGTATTCTTTGAGGATGCGTGGATGGTGTCTGAGTGATGGTGTTGTGTGCCTCTGGATGCTGGTGGTGTCTTTGCTATTCTCTCTCTCTGCTTCTTCCAAAAATGTCGTTGTAAGGGGTTGTGGGTAATGTGGGTGTGTGTTTTATAGTAGTGTATGTGTGTGGGTGTGGTGTGTGTATGTGTGTCAGGTGTGTGTATTTTGAATTGTCCAATGTGGTTGTGTTTTGTAAGTGTGGGTGTATTTTGAGCGCGGCGGTGTGTACCGCCAATGGATTACCGCGGTTGAAAGACCGCCACGTTGATTCGTGGGTCGTGATAGTGTGGGCGTATTCCTGTTGGCATAACGGTGTGGGTTTTGCTATCGTCAGTTTATCACTGACCTTTGGTGTCGCGGACTTGTGTGGGTGTCTGTATTGTGGCGGATTTCTAGATGTGGGTCATAATACCTGCAACGAATTTCGGCCACGGTATGTTGGCGGCCGTCAGCACGGCGGTCAGCGGCCTTTAACACCAGGGTTGTAATGAGGGCCTTAATGTTGGGTTGCAGATGGAACATACTGTGAGTTTAATGACAGTCCTCCCCCGCAAAGTCTAACTAACTGGGAGGGGGGTTGTTATGGTTTCATACATGAAAACTACACACTAATCAAAGGGTATGAATGCAAGCGTAGGCTCCCATGACCTGTCCCCAGAAGCTTAAACCCTCCAGCCCACCTAGTAGAACACTTTGCCTTTTCCCTTTTTGCTTTTTGAGTCCATGATTTTGTGAACTTCAAGCTGTAGCTGTCCCTTCACATAATTGGTTGGGGGAAGGTTCGAGATGGTTGTCTCATGTGTATGGCTTACGCAAAGATAAATGAAAAACTAGGTATATCCTATACTCGTCCAGTAATATCAGTTTCATTGTTACTGGATTTACCACTTGTAAAATGCTATAATGACCAATACATTGTGGCTATAATGCTATAATGACCAATACATTGAAAGGCCATGGTCCTTTCACATGTTGTTTCTTGGTGGCCAACCAAAGTTGGTACTTAGGTTATTGGTGTCTTTGCCGATCAGCCTTCTCGTTCATAGATTTTTATAAGCCTGTAAGCGTTTTTTGGCTTCTGTCCAAATCTTGAAGAGTATTTCCTGATGAGTCTTAACAACTAGGACTTGTTCCAAGGACTTAGTAAGATTGAAGAAGGTGAGGAGCCCTTAAATTAATCCCTGAATTACAAAAACAGGTGGCTTCATGGGTTATTATTATATGCAAATTCTGCCAAGCTTAAATGTAAACTCAATTATGGGTATTGGTGGACAACAAGAAGTGTTGGTATTGCTCGCTAGATTAATTTACCCACTCTATTTGTCTGTGTACTCTGTGGTGATGGGCCGATCACAAACGTCTAGAGATGAACACACCCTTTGCCAGAACATCCCCAAACCAAAAAAATGGTGGTCATTACTCCTGTCAGTGCATTCCCTAATGGTAGCACTGCACCTATTCGCATAATTATGTGAGCATGTACAGACTGAAGAAATCTGAAAAGGAGCTTCTGAAAAATTAGTATCTGGTTATCAACAAATCATATACAACATTTCATAATACATTCCTTTTCAAAGTTATATAAAATTCACAATAAATCCTGCTGTAAACCACACCACAGCTCACCATAAAAGATATATATTCAATGGTACAGACAATTGTACCAAGCTGCTTGTAAAAATCTTGCAATGGCAAACACTATGAAGGTGCTAGTATTAGATTAACAGAAACTTTTATCTACCTGGTAATGACTTATTCCTAGAAGCAAGCAGGGCGATTTAATGCATTTTATTGAGATCTCCTATATGTTAGACAAAATATAAATATAAATAAGGCTCCTCGATTTCTTGCAGTGTTAAACAAGTCGGGCACATCTTAGTTTCAGATACAGAGGCCGCCGATGCACTTGTAAAAAAGGTCAGTTAGAGGGTCCAGAGCCTACATTTTATATACAAACTTCTGCTCGGGGTGGGCTGATGTTATCTAGATACTGGAAGCTATAATCACTTTTCAATTCTAAGAAACCACTGGTTTTATGACCCGTAGATAGTGATGTTATTTGGCTGTCCAGATCGCAGGTCCAGCATCTCTCTTTCATTGTACAATGCGCTTTTGGAGAAACAGACGAAGTATCAAACTAGTAGTTACTCAACCCAAGCTATATCAAGGTCTTTTGACATATTTCAGTCGATGTATTTTGGTTTCCTGTGATCTGCTTAAACATCTGATAAAGCCACACAATGTGATTTAAGTTCTTCTAATGATCAAATTCTAGTGCATTATAGGATAGGTCTTAGCCTGGCAAATTCTATGATTGATTTTAAATCCAGGTCTAAGGCAGCAGCTGAAGTGGCATGCTCTGTGGGAGTCTTAGCAGCCATCTCAGCTTTTTCAAGACGATCAACTCCAGAGTGTCTCCAGAGCTCTGAGCCATGGAGACCAGCGCTAAGTGCCTGTGTTCTGTATATCTTGAAGAATGGGGACACGAGATACGTTTTTGCATGTTGTGCAAACCTTACTATTGATGAAGGTCTATTTATCAGTACAGTTGTGCTTTTCAGAATTTACTCATTCCGTGAGTGGTGGTCCGATGATTTCCCTCCAAGTTAATCAAACTTCATAACTCTCTCTAGAGCATTACTTTTCATCCTTATCTTACTTCTAAAGTTGTAGTCATGGTTAAACGCAAAAATATGTTTTTGAGCATTGATATCCAATCCATGGCAAGTGCAAAATATAGCAAACCTTTCAAGAAGTGTCTGATGACCCACCTATGTTTTGGAGATTAAATGTTTGTCCTCTGCAAAGAATAGCGCAGACATTTTTGATGTGGTCAGGAGTGGTGAATCAGTATCACAAGCAGCCACAAAATCAGCACACCCATTGATAAAAAAAAGGAAAAGAATGGGGTTAAGACGCCTCACTGGCCTACTCCTCTAGTCACATCTGCCCTTTCAATGAATTGCCATTTAGGACCCATCTCACCTGGGCAAAACTGTTCATATACAAGTACATAATTAATCTAAAACATCACAGGGAGCAACCATTTTAAAAATAACTTTACACTAGGGCATCATTTTTTACTATAAACTAACGTTCAAGGCACATACTGACAAGCTCGCTTCACTAGTTTTTCATGTTGAAAGTTATTAGGAAAATCAGTCCTTTGCCCCATAATTTTCCAGGAAAGTTCTAATTCAAGCTCTTATCACCTCTAAGCTGGTCTAGTGCAGTTCACTTTTTGTTGGATCACTGACTATCTTCTAAATAAATTGCAGCTGATCCAGAATGCTGCTGCCCATCTCATTCTTGGCCTGAGTGGAAAGACAGGATTTCCTTTCACCTTTCACACCAGCACTTACTTTCCATGCACAAGCACTACGTATTTAACACTTTAAGACCCATATTTATACTTTTTTACCGCTGCATTTGCATCATTTTTTGACACAAAAGCGGCGCAAACTTGCAAAATACAATCGTATTTTTATAAGTTTGCACTGCTTTTGTGTCAAAAAGTGGCGCAAATGCGGCGCTAAAAAAGTATAAATATGGGCCTAAGTTTCTTTCGTGAAGCTTTATATAGTGTCCATACTGGGAATTACCTGGCTTCCCCTTCTCTCCACACACTCCATTCAAAACCCTCTGTTCCAACTTCCTACAATATGTGTGTCCATAAATTTAGGAAAGCCTATATTAGGATAACCTTCTCGCTAGATATTTGTGCCAAAAAATGCATCACTAATTTTCTAAATGCTCTTGTAATTTATATATAGTGTGTCCCTGTCTTTTTAGGTCTGTTTAGTTTGGCCCCAGGATACCCTCTTCCTTGGCTAGCCAGGTGTTTTATAAAATCTAAATTTCAATGTAATTCAATTTCAATTCATCTTCACCTACTTTCCCTATCCCTATTTCCTCTTCCTCCTCCTCATCTTCTTTGTCTTCTTAAAGGTCATTCAATTGAACTAATCTTGGCAAGCAATTAACAACACCATTCTCTATTCAACCACAAATACATATTCTTATAATTATACTACCCACTTATGAATGCTACTAGAAATTGCAGCTCATTCTTTGTTTTCATAAACACTTCATTTAAAGGTAGATGGTCAATTTTTATTCTGAATGTGTATCCCCATACAAAGTTCTTCAATATTTATCTTCCCAAAGTTGTACCAACGTTTCTCTCTTCATTACTGCGTAGATAGCTTCAGGATTCTTCATATCCTAGAAATGAATTTTTTGGTTTTATTTTCTCTGATTAACATTTGCAATACTACAGCAACCAATCCTTGCCAGCATCTGGCACTATCACACAGCTTGCTTTGGATCAAAACTCTGTAGATTGGATGCTTTCACCAAACCTCTTTTTATGTCATCAAGTTCTCTGACATTTGTCATCCCACTCAAATTCTACCCTCCTTTTAGCAAACCTTTCATATGCATGTTGTTGCTCTCAAAATGTGAAATTACTTTGCTGTAGAAATCAGCTATTCCAAAAACTGCGACAACCCATCCTTTGTGTTTGGTCCTAGCATTTTCTTCATGGTTTCAACAAGTTCCTTCCTTAGTCTAATTCTGTTCCCTGTCACTTTATGTCCCAGATAACTTATGCCTTTCTTCTCTACCATATCTTTCTCAACCTTCAGTGTTAAGCCCTTGTGTAGTAAATTTCCCAAAATCTTCCTTATTCTGTTATCATGCAATTCTATATTAATCACAAACACTAAAATGTTATCTTGGTATATCTTTACCACTCCCCTCTCTTTTTAAACATTGTCATCATTTTGGATATATTGGATAGGGAAAGCGTATGATTGATCACATTGTCGCTAGATTGGCGGAGACCAATGAATATCCCTACAGGCTTCTGCGTAGTCACAACCATGTCTTACCATTCTTTGGTCTCTGCTGGCTTTATTATTCCGGCAGTCTTCCTACTTTGCTAACTTTTGGTTGGACGTTTGCTAACGTTTGGTTGGGCATTCTTTTTTCTTCTTATTTTCTGTATGTATCCTTCCAGAGAATCCTAACTGTTGCTCAATACTTTCCGAAACTCCTCCTCAAACCCATTCTCCTCTTTCCCAACTGACACAGATAGTACCCCTGTTTCTTTACTAAATGATATGGGCACATTTGAATAAGGTCCAGCATCAAACCTACATAACTTTGATCTAACCAATTTGTTATATAGTTTTTCTCGAATGATATACAAATTTTCATTAGGTATACATTTCTTTCGAGAGAGTTGGTAGGCACTAAGAGAATTGTTTACTGGAGGGCAAGTGAAACATATGTGTAACCAGTCCCCTGGATCATGACCACCTCTGAAACACTCCACTGTAGAGGCTAAATACATTTTCTGAACATGTGAACAGGAGTGTCATAGAGCTGTCATTTACAAAAAATGGCTATTCGCTTGAAATGAGCACTGCGTATAGCTTTACGAGCCAATATATTTTAGCTGCACCAACAGCGTGAGTTTAACACCAATCCAGTCAAGGTTTTAATTTTAGCCATTATTACCGGTTCCCTTTCCTCTTGCAGTTGTCGGTGAAGCAAGCGATACCAATTCCCTACTCCCATCATGTTGCTTATGAAGTAATGCTTTGTTCATTTGTTCTGAGAGTGAATTTCTCTCTGTCTGATTATGCTGCATGAAATGTCTAATTTGCTGATAGGAAAAACTTAGCTGGATTGCTGATCATTAAAAGTTCCCAGGCTTTAATTTCTCAGACCAATATGAAGTAGCTGAATCTGAACATCCCGGCTTTTTCCTACTTTGCTATAACCATGATGTCTATAACTGATCCGAATTCTGGCCATGCCCTAATATACTTCTGGGTATGATACAAGGGGGACAGTGTCTGCTCCATGAGCTGCTTGAATCTGAACTTGAGCATATGTGGCAGCTTATAGCGAGTATTGTTCGGAAGTTTGGGGATCTCTCGGAAGGCGGGTAGTTGTGTTGCAGCTTCTAAAAGCATGTGGCGGAGATGAAAGCAGTGAGTACTACTATGCTCTGCAGTTGCCCGAGTGAGCCAGTCAAGAGCAGCTTGAAAGTACCTCCTAATATGTGGCAAAGCTAACCAGCCGTGCTCAGTAGTTAACTGAATTGTCTGATGATTAATACGGGCTCACTTGCCATTCCACAGGAACTGCTGAATAGCCTGATCAACTTCATCAAAAACTGACGTCTGACTTTAATAATCACATTAAATATATGAGTAAAACATTGTCAGGACAGCCATTTTGATTAAGGCCACACTTCCGATGATAGAGAGAGGCAGGTTTTGCCACTTTAGTAATAGTATGCAAGCCTTATTTAAGGTGGCTACTTAGAGTAAGGCATAGCGCTCTGTAAAGTCATGCAAAAGCAGAATACCCACGTATCTTATGGGGCAGGTTCTAGAATGGTGTTGCAGCATTTTTGCAGGCAAAAAAGGGGGGATATTGAATAATAATACTTCAAGTTTGCTGTGATTAATTTTATATCTGCCAATGTTCGTAAACTCCTGGAGCTTAGCGAAAGCATTATTAACATGCTGTTCTGTGGCGGCGAAATAGAGAATCATGTCGTCTGCGTAAAGCCTTACTTTGGGTAATCCTTCTATGGGGGGGCCTTAATCAGTGGATCTTGATGTATCGCAGCAACCAGAGACCTGCAAAAATTGGCGACATGGGACAACCCTGCCTTCTACCTCTCCTTATTGTAAGACTTCCTGATACTTGGGAGTTAGTCACCCTGTCTGCCGCAGCTTTCCTATATAAATTTTGCAGTAGCATAATAGAATGTAAAGGAAATCTGTAGCGTTGAGGTATAGCAAATAATATCTCCCACTGTACTAAATCGAACACTTTCTCCTTGTCTAACATAATGATTGCAGCTGGAACCACATTGTGTGAATAGTAGTCCAGAGCCTGAACCAGAAAGTTAGTATTAGATTAAATCAATCCTGTGGGTGTGAACCCGATTTGATCACTATGAACTATCATTTCGGCTGCAGTCTGGTCGTGAATATTTCAGTGAGTAATTTATAGCCAGTTTTTAATAACCTGATTTAACAATATGAGCCAGACTTTTCTGGAGGCTTATCTTTTTTCAGAAAGCTAACAATAACAGCCTTGGTGAATGAATGTGGGATTATACATGCTTCTAACCTTCTAATATCTCATTAAATAGAACTACCAACAATTTTGTAATTTTCTCTATAAAGATCTTGTATACTTCGGTTGATAAACCCTCCTTCCTCAAAGCTTTGGCATTAGGTAGAGCTTGGATAGCTTGTCTTACTTCCATTAGTGAAATAGGAGCTATGATAGAGGCTTGACAGTCGTGACTTAATAAAGAAATTACAATTGGATCCATAAATGCTTTTATTTTGTCCTCCGATGTCAAACTCGTCGGTGTATATAACCAAGTTTAGTGCTCGAAAAAAACAATTCTGAAAAGTTCCTGGTGTGAAATGATGGAGTTTTTAGCTCCATCGAAAATGTATTTAATTGCTTCACTATTGATTTCACATTTTGTTGACCAGGCTAAAGAGCGCCCTGAGTGTCCTCTTTCTTCATAATATGTCTGATGGCAAGATCGCTGATTTATAATTTCTTTATGGATGAAATGACCTTTTAGCTACTGACTCGCTTGAGACACCATGGCTTTAGATTGGTACGGTTATATAACAGATGTGCATTAACAGCTACACCTAATTCCCACTCTACAGCTGTCACGGTGTCATCTCTCAGTCTGCTTTGTGTTTAGAATGAGACTCCTGGCCTCTTATAAAGGTTTTACTGGTACCCCAAACTGCAAATTTCGAGGCAGAACCTACATTTCTATTGAAAAAGTCCTCTATTTCGAAACGCATGTATAATACCTAACCCACCTCAGTTAGTATTGATTTATCCAACTGTCATCTTGTTCTAGTGGTAGAAATGATTGTTTCAAAAAATGGGCCCTGATGGTCTGAGAAGGAATTAACCAAAATGACAGAGTTCTTACTTTCGCATATATGAGATAGTAAAAAAATTGAGATGCCGAAATTAAAATGTCTTAAATAGCAGGTATACTCTTGTCTATTAAGAAAATCCATGCACCATGGGTCGATTAATGCAAGATCTTTACATAGCTGTGTTAAAAAGAAGACCGCCTTTGGTTTATTCTGGTTCTTATTCTTCCGAGAGCAGTCTAGGCGAACATCTGGCACTATGTTGAAGTCACCTCCGATAATCAGTAGGCCACCATGATGAAGCAACATGTCATATACTTGTCTCAAAGAAGAGCCATCTTCCTCAGTAGGGCCATAAAAACTAATGAAATGTAAGAATGTATTGCCAACTGCAAGGCTAACCCTTATCCAACGAGCCCTTGTGTCTGTTACCACCTGGACTACTTCCCCCGGGCAGTTGCGAGTTATGAGAATGGCTACTCCTCTAACTGCTGCTCTGGCGGATGCATAAAATGCTTGTGCTATAAAATTGGGCGTTTGAGGTATTTTGTCCTGGACTTTCAGGTGAATCTCCTGAAAAACATTATCTGGGCCTTTGAAGATCTTAGCCATGCCAGTATTGCCCTAAGGTTAGTGCAGTTGTTAATGCCATCAACATTGCATGTAACAGCTCTTATACATATCGGGCTCATATTAAAATAATTGAATCCCAGCTTGCATTTGCATTGTAGGGCTAATTCCGGCTGCATTAATAAATGCCCCACGCTCCTCCAAATACCCTGACTCTCCTCAAATCTTTTGTGTATCTTCTCATTAGGCTGCCAGCCTGAATTTTCACCTATAAATTGTCCCTCCTTCCACTGCCTACCTCTTTCCCTGTACCCAACTGTGTCCCTAATTCCCCTCGGTTGAAAGAACAGGTTTGCAAGATGTATATAGCGAGCTTAACTATTGTAACATAGGATCTACGAAATTAATCTCCTCAAGATTAATATTTTAGGGGTTCTTTCCAAAGTATGGCTAGGTACTCAAAAAACTGGCTATCATAAATACATGCATTTTATCAATATTATTATTGCTGTTTAATGGCAAGAATGCAGAGGATTTCCTCAGCCCAGGAAAGCATTACAGATTTTGAAGTTCTTTCAGGAAGTTTTTACTTTCTGTTCATAGTGGAACATTCTTAGTCTGCATTTGACCACTTAAATCCCTCGAGAGACTTCTGAAATGCATTATGGTGGGCTTTAATATTTACTCTTTCTAAAGGGCATTTCATTCTTTCCTTTGCTTCCAGGAATTGTCCAGCTGGGACCTGGGATTGTTGTGGTATGGGAGGTATTGACGCAGGATTTCTTTTGTGCTGCTAGATCCAGTTTTAAAAGACCAAGATTACTAAGAACCTGGGTGTTATAAACTATATGTAAGCAATATTTCCTTTGGATTTACTCATAAGTGACCTTCCGAACTAAGGGGGATCATTTAGTTTACATCTCAATGAACCTATTATGTTAGATGTGCCAAGCCAATAGGATAAGGAGCCATAGTCAACCCATAGGAACATGAAAATACATTTATAAAGGAAGGGCAATCGTGTAAGATCCACAAAATTATTAACCATTACATGCCCCAAGGCATATGAAATTGCACAGTGCAAATGAATCATGAGCCTGCACAAAAGTGCACAATACTAGTCAAGACATGTTTTAAAAGCTATATATGCAAACGTTTTGATTTTGATTGTCTAGAGAGAGCATATGTAAGAACAATGCTTAATCATTTCGTATTACTCATTATGCAGATCAAGTTAACATTAACACAGTCCAAAGCACATCATTAGTAAATGTTTCAACTCCTAAGGAAATTCATTTAATAGGTCTTTCTCAGGTCTAAAAACATGAGTAGTAGCACATTAGGGGGCTTAGATAAACTGAGAAAATGATCAATACCAAGCAAATTGGGTCATCTATCTGACAGTGGAGGATAGAGAAAACACAAACCTCTGCCAAACAGATCAGGAGTACATGTTTACTAAAAAAAGGGGGGGATGAACAAAAATATTAACAACTGTGGTACTTTCCAATAAAGGGGATACATAACACATAGGGCTGTGCATCTTGGAATGTTGACTATAAGCAAACAAGATTGTTGAATTAAATGAGCATCACAAATTACAGAAATGAGTATGTGGGGTAACAGTAAAATACTTGCATTTACCAAGGCACAATAACGTAGGGACTGATTTAGATCTTGATGGTAACGGTCCTGTCGTTAATTTTTTGATTGAATACCTGTCCACCTACTAGGCAGTCCACCCACCCAATTTAGATGTTGGTGGTTCCATAGCCAATAACCCGCTGAAGTCCCACCGACCCCGCCCAAACTTCCCAACCGCGTTGACGGCGCCATAGTAGAAAGCAGCTGACTGCAGGACTCCAGCCAACCTTACTGCCGAGCATATTTGGATGTGCCTTCCTGTCAATCCAACTGTGGTGGTGCTACCTGGCTTGGTGTATTGGGGGGAACAGGATAAAAACTAAATTTTTTCCTAATTCTATTTCTGTTTTTGATTGAAGACGACTGGAAAAGACCTTACTTCGCTGCTGCTTCTGGGCCACAAAGAAAACAGGATCACCCCTCCCCCGTTGTTGGACTCGAAGGTAAGGAATCGGCATTGCCAGTCTATGTTGCCTGGTCACTGCACATGAGCTCGGGACCACAGAAGTCATATACATGTTACAGTAAAACGTTTTTAAATTCATGTGACATGCATATGTTGGGGACACATTGCAACAGAAGTAGATGGGGAAACACTGGTACAAGGCACATATCACACACATAAATGGATGTCATTTTGGTATCAGTATACATTGCCAAATGAATGCTGGCACCACAATGACAGAACATTCACACTTGTCAACTATATCCATGTGTACACATGGCAAGGATACCTGTACCTGTGATGTTGTACTTCCAGTCGTGTATGTGAGTCAGTACACATATGTGTGTGTGTGAATGGATTGGCTGGTTGAGGTGGAGGGAGCTGGAGTGGGCGATGTGGTTGTGTCTGTGTGCCACTTGCATATGGGTCTGATGTTGTTCTGTATGTTTGGTTGTGTGTTGTGTTGCTGTGTGTAGCATTCAGGTAAGTGTCGTTGTGTGGTGCTCCTTGTTGTGATGCGTGTAGTTGTGCTTTTGTGAGCATGAGTTTATGTAGATGAGTGTTGGTTTTTGTCGTTGTGTTGTGTGTGGGGGTAGTATCAATAGTGTGTGTATGTTGTGTCATGGATGTATGGCAATGTGTGGTTTTGGCATGAACGTGTTGTGGTGGAATGGCACTGGATAATAGTTTGCATAAGGTGTGTTGTGTAGTGTTCAGTGCAGGGGGACACATATCACTAAGGTACAGTATGTGTGCGTGTGAGAGACTTACCTCTCTTCCAGGGCCACTGCCATTGTACAATGTCCACTGGGCCCCCCAACGGCCTCCTGCTGCCAGTACACTGCAGGATTGTGACATCTAAATATGGTCAGCGGGAACCCGCCAATCGGACAGCTCGGAAAAGCAGTCCTCTGTGACGGTCAGAAGCTCAGCCACAATACATCTAAATAGGGCAGTCGGAACACCGTCTATTTGACAGCATGCTCGGGTCCGCTGCCGCCGCAGATTGACAGCAATACTGTCAAGATCTAAATCAGGCTCTTAGTCTCTTGGGAGAAATCACTACAATGCATTTTAAAACTGAGAAAGTTCCGCACAAAGAGAAAAAGTAATTCAAATCAGCAATGGCAGAATATTGTAAATCAGTGCTCTCTGGTGGAAAGAAAGGAGAAAACACTTGCCTACAAAGGGGCTGCTTACACTCCTTGTTCTCTAGAGCAACCAGACGTGTATAAGTGAGCCACTAAAATACAAGCAGAACAAGGCAGTCGCGCCAGAATGCATATTTTAAGTGGTGGAAAGCCAACCCAAAAGAAGAAGTATAAGCCAAAATAAACCATGTTCCCTCATAACAAAATATTCATAAGAGATACTACAAATTTTAGAAATTAACAGACCCAGAAGAAAGATTTTTGTGATAGAGGTTTTTTTAAATTAATATGGTATGATACATAGGCCCAAATTTAAGAAGGCATAGCGCCATATTACTGTCATTTTTGTTGATGCTTATGTGGTGTTAGGCTTCCAAAATCACTGTTCTATATCTACAAAGTGGCACAATGCATGCATTGTGTCACTTTGTGACCCTTTGCGTGATACTATGCATGCACCATGTATAATGTATGAAAAGGGGGCCTTCCGGCGCAAGAGGCCTGCCAAAAACATTGCCGTCATTTTTAATGCCTGCTAAAAGCAGGCGTTAAAAAGACACACCCATTGTAATCAATGGGCCTACTTGCACTTTGCTCCACTAGCATCACAATTTTTGATGCTAGTGGAGCAAAGCTCCACAATAGCTCCAAAAATGTTGGCACTATTGTTCCTAATACCGCCATGGTGCGCCATATCATAAATACGGCACACATGGTGGCGTCAGGAGGGCGAGAAGTGGTGCTGCATTGGGTGCAGCACCACTTTTCTTAAATTTATCCCATAGTTTTTTCACAGGAATATATTGTGCCCTTTCTGTATAAAGTTGCTTATTTGTGCAGCAGACGTGCTACTTGTCAGCGACATCTTAGCCATTGGCATTAGTATTTCTCAGAGTGGATCGGGGAAGTAGATGACGAGGTGATTGCTTACTAATTATTCCATCATTCTGAGTGCTTTCTTCTTCACTCCAGTCATTAGGATACAGCCTCGCACTTAGCTGGCTAGCTAGGCACAGCAGAATAAGGGGGCCTCGGGGACAGTCTTCCACTTTAGACAGTGTGGCGGAATGGTTTATTTTTATAAGTAGAAATGGAGCTAGGTGTGGCACCTGTAAAAGAAGGCTGTAGCGACTCATTATGGTAATTGCTGGAGCGAGGGAGAAAGAGCTAGGAGCAAGTAAATCACCAGTAAGTGTAATACCTACTTTTAATTATTAAAAAAATAAACATTTCCAAAACTATGTTTAATAATGTTAGAAAGATGTAAGGTCTTGATTAGACATTGGCATGCAACCCTTCAAGCCATTGTGGTGGTGACCCAGCAGCAGTCTGCCCACTATGGCCCATATTTATACTTTTTGACGCTAAACTGCGCTAACGCAGTTTAGCGTCAAAAAGTTTTGCGCCGGCTAACGCCATTCTGAAGCGCCATGCGGGCGCCGTATTTATTGAATGGCGTTAGCCGGCGCAAGCAGACCGGCGCTGCCTGGTGTGCGCGAGAAAAACCACGTACACCAGGCAGCGCCGGCGTAGGGGGAAAATGGCGCATGGGCGTCTTAAAATGGGGCAAGTCAGGTTACGTCGAAAAAATCATCGTAACCCGACTTGCGCCATTTATTTTCGACGCCCATCCCCCATCAACATGACTCCTATCATTGTAAAGATAGGAGTCATGCCCCCTTGCCCAATGGCCATGCCCAGGGGACTTCTGTCCCCTGGGCATGGTCATTGGGCATAGTGGCATGTAGGGGGGCACAAATCAGGCCCCCCTATGCCACAAAAAAAAAAAAAAAAATACTTACCTGAACTTACCTTAATGTCCATGGGATGGGTCCCTCCGTCCTTGGGTGTCCTCCTGGGGTGGGCAAGGGTGGCAGGGGGGGTCCCTGGGGGCAGGGGAGGGCACTCTGGGCTCATTTTGAGCCCACTTGTCCCTTAACGCCATGCCTGACCCAGGCGTTAAAAAGCGGCGCAAATGCGCCGTTTTTGGCCACGCCCACTCCCGGGCGTCATTTTTGCCCGGGAGTATAAATACCACGTAAAGGCCTGGGAGTCATTTTTTAAGACGGGAACGCCTCCCTTGCATATCATTAACGCAAGGAAGGGGTTCACGCTAAAAAATGACGCACACTCCGGGCACTTTGGCGCCCGAAGCGTCTAACGCCATAGTATAAATATGGCGTTAGTTGGCGTTAGTTTAGCGTCGAATTTGCGTCGAAAAAAACGACGCAAATTCGGCGCAACCAGAGTATAAATACGGCCCTATGTGTAGAATTCTCGACCATGATGTTTCTGTCAAAGTGCTTCCAGCAACACTGTAGGAGCACTTTCGGTGACATTGCAGAAGGCCGTCTTGTCTGCTATGCCTTGGCAGCATGACACACCAGTCAGCATTTCTCACATTTTTCACATATTGTATCAATGTACCTGCAAGAGCGTGTGGGGGAGACTGTCTTTCCTGCACCGCACTGACATGCTATGCTGTGATTGGCAAGTGGAAGCATCTTTTTTGTGATGTGTCAATCAACATATCTATATTTTACAGGAGTACTGCTGTTTTGTCTGGAGGTGGCATGATAGGGGAAATGATCGATTGGCATGTGGCTCTGAGCAGTTGCCAGTGGCTGAGATGAATTCAGGCATTCCATCACGTTTTGTCGTGGCAATGTTGATAGAAGTAGCATATAATCTATCACCGAACAGCTGTACACAGAAGGCTTATTTGGAGGCCCTACATAGTCATTCTTAGTAGGCTGAAATAAATGATATATATGTAGTTGCACATGTTAATTTCTAACTTCCAGAAAATCCTGTACACCCCTTTATGATGTGTTGCACAAGATGTAAGACGAAGATGCGTGTCACAACACGTTCTTATCTATTCTGATATGGTATTTGTTACCAAGGCAACCTACTACTAGTTTAAACATGCTGAGTAAAATCCCACTATCTGATCACTAGATGGCAATGTCGCTCCATTCGCATACTGTTAAAAATGTACACTTGGTGAAAATTAATATCGATTTGCAGTGGGCGGTTTCGGAAATACAGAAGATACATTTGCGAAATGAACGGACTATTTCTGTGAAACACTTTTCAATTTAGACTGACCCACAGGTTGCAGAAAAATAGACAGTACAAAGAAGTAAATTGCAAGGAACATATTTTAAAACAAATATAAATGATACTGGTGTCGTCGGTCACAGCAAGGGCTTCACTCTGCGCCGGCTTACCCAGTGGTTGCCCCACATACATGGGACACTAGACACAAATAGATGGTTACTGTGCACTGTCCCCACCACCCCGAGCGGAGCAGGCATCTTTATTTATTACCTCGGCTCGCGCCCGGCCCTCGGGAGGCATGTTGGTTACATTTCATTGCAGTGTCCGGCTGGCTCACTGCGTCTCTATTCACCTTTAATAAATAAAATAGATGGAAACAAAAATTAGAGCTCAAAAAAGGGAAGAAACCAGCAAAGGTCAGTTACATCGCATGAAAGAAACTAACCACCGCTGAAGGCAAGGTCCCCGTGTATCAGGATCTCCCTCGCCAAAACCTCCTCCAATAACACGCATAGGAGCATCTTTACAAGAAAGTGGCCGACCAGTCTTGATACGCCACTTTTCTTGCGTCGCCCTGCTCACCCCCTAGTTACACCACGTGTGCGCCGTATTTACAATACTGCGCACGTTAGAACAATAGCTTTAAAAATGTTGATGTTATTGTGGTGATTTGCAGGATTGGCGGTAATCCAGCAAAGGCAAGGGAGGCCCACTGAAAACAATGGCAGTGTCACTTTACCGCCTGCCTCAGGCAGGCATTAAAAATGACACTAAAAATGGCGTAGTGAAAGCTTGTAAATTTAATTGCACCATTTTAACAGGCCTCCCTGCGGGGGAATGCCTCCCTTGCATACATTATGCCTGTCGCAGGCATAATGTGGCGCAAGGGGTTACAAAGTGGTGCAATGCATGCATTGTGCCACTTTGTAAATTTGTCGCAGGGAAACGGCCTCCTTACTGCCATGTTAGCGTGAAAAAATTATGCTAGTTTGGCGCAAGGAGACAAACGGGGCTCGTAAATATGCCCCATAGTCTTTCAATCTCTGACTGGGACACGGGTTGCTGCGTAGCTGATGTGAATGGCCTCTTCCTTCTCATTGGCAAAGTGGGAAGCTTCTCCCTCGGCAATGGCCGAACGGCCAAAAAGGTGGTCATCGATTGGTCACTGCATTTTCTGGAGTCACCACCGGTCTGTTTCAGGTACTGCAAAAGCGACTCCTCTCCTTGGACTTCCTCCCTCTCGCCTGTGGTCTCTGGCTCCCCAACTTGGCTCAATTCTTCCTCCGTGCTTCCTCTGTGGGCAGTGATCATGGTGCCTCTGACTCTCACAACTTCCCATGTCTCCATCTTATAGGGCATTCAAAATGTCCACCCTGGATATATGTCTTTTATGATAACTCGGTCATCTACTTGGAGAGTTGGTTCTACCACTCTTCTTTCTTGGCTGGCTCTCTCGTTGTTCGTTCGTCGTTTCTCCTGGGTCACTGACACATCTAGCTCAGCCAGCATCTACTGGGGTCCTGTCGGTATCACATATCGCACTCCCCTCTTCATCAACAGGTCACTCGGGCACAGCCTGTCATGCTGAGAGGCATTAGGCTCTCGAAAACTGGTTCAGGCAGCATTTCAGATCTTCACCTTTCTCCTCCACAACTCGGAGGGCTTGGTTGAAAATCCTAATAAATCTTTCTTCCTCTCCATTAGCTTGTGGCCATTGCGGTGTGATTTTGAGATGATACACATTCAGCTGACGGAGATACTCCTGGAACTTGTGACCTTGAAATGGCGGGCCATTGTTGGTCTTGACCTCCGCCGGTAAGGCCAAAAAATGCAACTATTTTTTCTAGTACTCATTTCACACTCTCGAACGCTGTAGACCGGATCAGTTCGACGACAGGGAATGTGGAGTGGCTGTTCATCACTACAAGAGTGATCCTGCTGTCTGCAAAACTTCCAAAATCCATACACAGAGATGACCATGGAGATAGCACAGCCCCCTCAGTGATGACAGGCGCCATAGGGGGCTCTGCACTTGTGAGCACAGAGGATCCACAATTTCTCACCAGCTCATCTACCATCCTGTCCATCCCTGGGAACCACACCTTGCTCCGGACCCTTGCTTTCATTTTGGAAACTCTGTGGTGCCCTTGATGAGCTAGTTCCACAGTCATGCTCCATAGGTGTCGGGGCACAACTATTTGGTGACCTTCCAGGAACGATCCTTCCTCACACTCACTCTTAATGTGTTTTTCACGGCATCGCCACAGCTGTACTCGTGCCTCCCATTCCACTTCGGTCAAGGCTTTTGATCCATTTAAGAAGTTCTTCTACTTCCGTGCCCTCAAGGTGCTCTTGACCCTCATCAAACATGCATCTTTCAAGGAGGCTTCTGCAATCTCTCTTGCCGACAGAACCCTGAAAGAGACCATTTCCGTCAGCATGTTCATGAATTCCTCAGTCCATGTTTCATCTTCTCCTTCCTCTCTTGGATCCAGGGTCATCAGGTGCCATGAAAGATAATCTGTGGAGTTGTTCACTCCTGGCCGATATACCACATTGAACGAGTATTGTTGCTCTGCCCATCTCTGCCTGGCAGTGCTGGTCAACAGGGGCACTAGCAGTATGTGATCAGTCACAACCTGAAATTAAGTACAAATGGAAGTGTTTGCACAACCACCGGATCACCATCGCTTCCCCTTTGATCTCGTTATAATGGGTTTCAACAGCGGTGAGCGATTTGCTGGACCCATTTACTGGAGTGCTTCATCTGCATCAGCACTGCCCCTAACCATACCGGGCTGGCGTTGACAAAGAACTCGGTTCGGCTCTTTGGATCAAAATATGCCATGCTACCATTGTGCAGTAAAGACAACTTCACCTCGTGGAATGGTTTGGCCCTCTCTGTCGTCCACTCCCACGACATGTCTTTCCGGGTCAGGTTTTGGAGGGGGTTGGAAATGGTGGAAATATTATGTATGAACCATCTGCAGTAGCTCACCATACCCAGAAAACTGCGGACCTCAGACTTGTTTCATGGAACTGCCGCTGCTCTGATCGCTTCCACTTTCTGGAAGCCTGCAGTCCTTCATTGGAAAATTGGTACCCAAGGAATTCAACCTTGTTGATGTAAAACATACACTTCTTTTGATGCAGTCTCAGGCCTTTTTTCCACGAGCCTTTAGAGGATGGCTCTCAAACGGGCATTGTGTTCTTCCAGCATGTCTGAGTAAATGAGGATGTCATTGCTCACGTTGATGACCCCCTCCACCGGTCCTGTCAGAGCTTTGTGTATAGCTTCCTGGCATACCTCTGTCACAGATGACACCCCGAAAACTAAGGCACTTAAACCTTCGGAGCCCATAGGGGTGGAAAAAGTTGTTATGTACAGGCTGGGTTCTTCCAACACCATTTGGTGATATCCTGAGTTCAAGTAAATTTCGGAGAACCATTTCACACCAGTTATGTCAGCCACAATCTTATTAATTGTAGGCGTAGTGTGCCGCTCACATTGAATAGCTTGATTGGGTAACCTCATGTCCACACAGAGCCAGAGAGCTCCTGGTTGTTGGAAAGTCTCCTTTTATGGCATGGTTACCACCACTTTTTGCCTGATGTCAGGGTGCTTAGACTGTTTTCACTGGGATCCTGCAAATCAGGACCCCAGTGATTGTGCTCTCTCCTCTAAATTTGTGTGTTTTGGTACTTCATACACCCCACAATTAGCATACTGGTGTACCCCTGTAAGTCCTTGATAGATGGTACTTAGGTACCCAGGGATTTGGTACACCAGGGGTCTCCCATGGGCTGCAGCATGTATTATGCCACCCAGGGGAACCCATGCAAACTGTGTCTGCAGGCCTGCTAATAGCAGCCGGTGTGAAATGGTGCATGCCCCCTTTACTGCCAGTCACTACACCAGGTTACTGTTAGTCAACCCTATGGTAGGCCCTTCCAGCCCAGACAGTAGGGTGCAGACCCCTGTTTGTGTGTATGTGCCCCTAGAAACTCCAGTTCCAATTCCCTGGACTTTGTAAGTGCGGGAAAGCTATTTTATCTATGTACTGGCCACTGGTCACTACCTGTGGTCCAGCTTCATGATGGTAACTCTGAACCTGGGCATGTTTGGTATCAAACATGTTGGAATCATACCCCAAAACTGATTTCAGTAATTGTGGCACGATTCCATGCAGACCTGGGGGATGCACCCTGGGGGTTCCTTAGAGGATCCCCCAGGTCTGCTCCTCCCAGTCTTTCAGGGTCTGCGAGCAGCCTGTGCTGCTGCAGCCCCCAGACCCAATTCTGCCCTCCTGCTGAATGACCAGCTCAAGCAGGGAACAGCAGAACAAAGGATTTCATGTAGGCAAGGGGTGCAATCTCCTCTCATTTGGAAATAGGTGTTACTGGGCTGTGGAGGGGTAGCCTATTGCTTCGAAGGGCACATTTGGGGGCCTCCTTGCATAATACAGTTTGCATCAGTCAAGGGACCTCTGGTCCCCGTTCTGGCGTGAAACACACATAGAAAAGGGGAGTGACCACTCCCCTGTCCATCTCCACCACTAGGGTCGTGCCCAGAGCTCCTCCAGGTAGCTACTTGGTTCTGCCATCTTGGAACCAAGATGTGCTTAGGCCTCTGGGAACATCTGACTGGGTAGGCTAGGTAGCTGATGTCAGTGACCCCTCCTGATAGGTGGTCACCCCAGAGAGTGACCAACCCCCTTTTTTGGGGTTTTTAGGGTCTCCCTTGTGGGTGGGTCCCCAGATTAATCGTGCAAGATACAGCAAGAAACTGTCTGCAGAACATCTTCTGCTCCTGGCCTCTGGAACTGCTGCTGGGCTACACAGGACCCGGACAAGACGGCAAGCCTGAGAAGACGCCTCTTTGCAACATTGTTTCCGTGGCTCCTGTCAGCATTCTGCAACATCTCCAAGGCTGTGCATCCTCTGGGGTCACCAAGACTTTGATTGCACCAAGAAGCAAGAAGGAATCTCCCTTGGCGCGAAGGAGTCACTACCCTGCATCTGCAGGCACCTAAGGCAATGACATCTGGCTGGTGGGCTCTTCTGTCTGTCGGACCTGCAAAGATTCTCCAACACAGGTGGTGGTCCTGAGGGATCCCCTGGATCCTCTCTGCCTTCTGTCCAACGTGGGGGATGGTGAGCCCTTGTCTCTGCCACTGGGACAGAACCCCTGTGCACTGCAACTGTTGCACCAATGAAGGCTTGTTGACACCTGCTCCAAGGGATCTTCAGGCTCCAAGTAGCCCCAGCACTCTATTCTGCAAGGACAGTTTCCTCTCGGCAGTTCCAGCAACGTGGGACTCCTCTTTTTGGTGTGCTGACTGGGCCTCACAGCAACTTACTGTGCCTACAGCCAGTGGGTTGCTTGTGGGGGCTCTGACTGCTTCTTCTGGATCTCTTGCATCCTGAGGGTCAGTCCAGACTCCCCTCCAAGGGTCGAGTCCCCAGGACCTGGCTGGTCCTCCACAGCTCTGCAAAACCTCCAACAGCTCTTTTGTATTTGCCTGTGCTTGTTGGTGGTCCTCCAGACCACTAACCCTTCTGCAAACTGGCAACTATCGAGTGACAGTTTGTAGGACCCCGCAGCTGGACTTTATCCATCCCCAACGACCCAGATCTTCAGCTACAGAAGGGAGTGCATTGCCTCCTACCCCATCTGGACACCCCTGCGTGGATTAGACTCCGTCCACTTCTTTTGCAGGTCCTCCTCACCTAGAATCCACCCTTGAGTTCCACTGGTACTGTTTCTGTATTTCTCCAACCATGATGTCCCTATGTTAGCCTATAGAGGACTGGGTAACTTACCTCTCTGCACCCGGCCGCTGGGGATCTTCTAGGTACTTACCTTTTGGAGTTCCACTCTTCCCCAGCCCTTGGCTAACTACTCCATACACTCTGGTGGGGGACACCCTTTCGCATTCCATTTTTTTAGTATATAGTTTGGCCCCCCCTATAGGGCCCTTGCTAATTTATGCTTTTCCTGGGTACTTACTAGTGCATATTCTGTGTGCTCATACCTCCAGAGGGAGGTACACCAATGGTAGTCTAGTTTGGTGTACCTATAATAAAGTACCTTTATTTTTGCAACACTGTGTGGTTCCTTTCATGTGTGATAAGTTACTGTGTTACTAATGTGGTATTGCAAGTGCTTCACATGCTTTCTAGATAAGTCTTGACTGTTCACCATAGCTACCCTCGCCAGCCCTGGCTGTCTAGAAACTGTAACACTATCTAATTGGACCCAGTACAAGATGTCGCACCACAGGTGTCCACCACAGATTAGGCCAGCTTCCTACACTGGTTGTTTGGGCTTTGATACCGACGGGGTTAGTCCAGTGACCTTTTCAGTGACTCTTGCATGTTCAAGCTGCTGCCACCAGGTGAGGAGGTGAAACAGCATCCTCCAGTGACGTAAAGCCACCGGTTTCACAGTTTCAACAATGTGCAATTTGACCTGCATTCCCTTTAGACACCCCAGTCCTTGAAAGAGCCCAGGAAACTCATTTAAGATCTCTTCAGCATGGGACTGATGAACCTATTTGGCAAAGAGACCCAATCCCAAGTCCTTGGCTGTGTGGCAGCCTAACAGAGTCCCAGTGTTGCCTTTGGTCACTTTGAATTTCGTAATGGCCTTGGTGTCTCCATGTGCCACCTCCACCTCAATGACTCCCTTCAAAAGGACATCCCTCTTTAGGTGTAGATTTTTGCTCTCGTGGGCCACAGTTCAGGTTGAGGCTCAAGCCGAGAAAACTGTTGTGCATCAATTACATTTACCAATTCTCCTGTGTCTATTAAGGCGGTGATCTCCACACCATTGATGGCAATCTGACACTTGGGGGAGGTCTCCTTGGTTGATTTTTACTTCCATTAAAGGAATCCATGGATATTTCCTCATTGTCTTCTTCTTCCTCCACTCAATTTGACTGGGCCTGGTCCCACTTTTCACCTAGTGAAAGCTGCTTGATGTTAGCCATCCTTCGCTGCTTCGTGGCTGATATCCCTCCAGCTCTGGAGCTACAGCATACTTTCGCAAAGTGGTTCATGCTTCCACACTTCAGGTATGATTTTTCTTGCACCGGACATCCTCTCAGTGAATTGCATTCAATCCCACAGTTTCCGCTCCCTCTTTCACTAACTCGACTGGTAGCGGTCCCTTTCGGTTTGAAGGGCCACTGTTGGATCGCCTTGACTTGCTCCTCCTTTATTTTTACCACCTGGGCATCCGTTGTGGTGCCAGAGTTTCGGGCAAGTGCTAATTCCATGGGCCCAGCTTTGTTGTCCGCTAGTTCATGGGACCTTGCGAGGATTAAGATATTGTCAAGGGAGATGCCTGGTTGCTGTAATAACAGCTTCCGTAGGTTGGTCGATTGGCACCCTTGAATTAGTTGGGCTCTTATTTCGTCATGTTTGTCAATTCCAGGGCACGTGCTCGCTAGCCTCCTGAGCCGTGCGAAGAAAGTGTCCACCGACTCACCTTCAGCCTGACGAGCTTCCTTGAGTTTTAATCTTTCATTGGTTTAACTGGGGGTCAAATTGTCAATTCAAAGTTGCTATGTCCACGTCAAAGTCGTCATCAGCGCCCGTCTTTGGCAGATCCCCAAACAGATTGTACAACTCATCTCCTCCCATGTGCAACAGCATGGACCTCATGACGGCACCATGTGTCTCTTGTGTGGCTCATGAGTAGTGTTGCAGCATCCTGTTCCACTTGCACCATCTCAGGGCAGCTGTGGCAGGGTCCAGCTGGTTTACAGGGGGTGGCTTGATGACTGTGGCAATTGCGCTGTGTGAGCAGGGGTCACTGCTGCTTGGTTGACACCAACATAGTGGGGCTGCCCTCTCTTATTTGCTGTCTTGTCTCCATGTTTTTTTATTTGTTGGGGTGCCCACTATGATTTGTCCTTCTCCATTGTATTTTGGGTTATTGTGTGTTTTCACCTCATTTCTTTCTTCTTTTGTCCTTCTGTGTTTTTTAGTCTCTCTGGGTGCTGGCTCCCTCTCTCCCCTTTCTAATTCATATTCTTTACTCCTCCCTGTTCATAACTTTAGACCATCACTGTTTTAAATTTCCCGTTTTACATTCTTTATTTATTTTACCTTGTTTTGCCCTTGCCAGCCACTGAGTATTAGCATCTGACAACTTGGAGCACAACATGCACTTGATATCTGCCCTCCTGGGCCTAGTTTGGTCTGTTCTGGCCTCTTCCCCCACCGCGCGGAACTCTCTCTCTTTCTTGAGGTCTGGGCGGCAGCCTGCGGTCCAAGCACATGCTTCACTCACCGGCCTCCCGATATGTGTCTTCCTTTCAGCACGCCACTCTTCTACATGCGGCTGTCCTACTGCTGCGTTTGCAGTGATCCCTGGGGGATGCTTCTGGTGCTCCCACCTACATGCTGCAGAACTTCTGATGCAGCTGTTCAGGATCTCAGACCACGCTGCTGCACCTCCTCCTCCTTTCGACGCAGTCCCCCGCAGAGTGCTGACAAAGCGGCCAGTCAGGTTCTGCTCTTGCTGTTGTGCTGACACCGAGTCCTGGGCCATGATTGCAGCACTTGGCTGGATAACGCCTGCCTCGTCACCAATGTAGTTGGTCACAGCAAGTACTTCACTCTGCGCCGGCTTACCCAATGGTTCCCCCGCATACCTCACTAAACACAAATAGATGGTTACTGTGCACTGACTCCCAAGCGGTGCAGGCACCTTTATTTATTCCCTTAGCCTTCGCCCGGCCCTCGGGATGCGTGGTGGTTACATTTTATTGCAGTGGCCAGGTGGGTCACTACAATTGGGGTGTGGTACCTTGATGAATGCCATTTTACTGAACATTTTGTATTGAATTTTTATACCTGAAGTACAAATGAAACAATGCATTGAGCCACAAAAGGTTTAACTCTATGTGGTCAGTAACTGCAGTAAAGGTTTACCAATGTATTTACATTAGGTATTCAAATAGGAATATTTTGGTCGCATAAAGTCAGTATGCTGGATAGAGGAAACATCATTTCAGACCCCCGTTTGGGGAGTGAGGAGTGTTGGGAGGGGCAGACAAGCTACGGTGACCCAACGGTGGTGGTGGTTGAGGTCGTTTGCCACCGGTGTCCTGGGTCTCATTCTAGTACGCACACATGGGGATGATGAAAGAAACCGTGGACAAGCAACGAGGTGAGATTAAGTAAATTTGTATATTAGCCTGGGGGCTCATCAAGTGGGGATGAGGCTCACATGCCTCCAATTCCAAATTCTGACTGACACACCTCAGAACTGGAATGTGGAACACCACTCAATGGAAAATGAGAACTTAAATGCATGTGAAGAATCACGAGCCAACAGTCACCAGAAGGAAATTATATTAAGGATCTATTTTCTATTGAAAAAGCATTTTTGACTTGGCTATATCATTGCCGCTGTTTGATGAATCTTTGTGAAATTTTCCAAAAAAAAGTGTGCCCAAGAATCTTGTTGTACATGGAGAGTTTTGGACTGAGCCATCATGCGGGGATTTAGAAAAAGGGGGGTAAAAAAGTGAGTTTTCTATGTTAATTCCCATAGGGATTTTGAACATGATTACAGCCCAAACCGCTTAACGGAATTACACCAGATTTGGCAGAAAGGTAGCTTTTGGTCCAGAAAGCACACTTTTTTGTAATTTGGTGTAAATCCATTCAGTAGTTTTGGAGTTATTAAAGGAAAAATAAATTGTTTTATCCAAAGGCACGGATCCTCTTCAGATCCTCTTCGAATCTGGAGGAAAGTAATGCCCTGATTGGCTGGCTGCAACCTGACAGAATAGCTGTGGCCACCATCTTGTTTCTCATATTTGCCTGGGGGATGGGAAAAAATTTGTAAAAACATATTAAGGGGCTGGATACAGGTGAATTACCCAAATATTTTTTCTGGCTCATCGGCGGACCCTTAAGATCCTCTTCGAATCCAGGGGAAAAACAAGTCCCTGACTGTCGCAACCTGACCGAAATCTTAATGTGTGCATTCAAAAAAACATAGAAATTCACTAAGAACTAAAGGTTACAGGGACGTTATAGCTATGTTGACGTTTTATCCATGCAAAAGCATAGAAATTCAGCTGGTAGTTATACTTTTCTGGAGAAACTATAGCTCGTGCCGGAATGTAACTTTGGGCAACCAGTTATACTTTTTTAACATAAGTGTTTTAACATAACTATAAAAAAAAGTAGCAGTGGTATGACATTTACTGCACTTCCCATTAGTGGAAAGTGTTTCAACAAATATGAAAAATCTGCTCAACAGGTGGAGACACTATGCTACCAAACTAGTGCCAAAAATTGTGAGAGAGACTTCCACTTAACATGAATATATAAAAGACCCAAAGCAGAACAAATAGTTCCAAAACAAATATAAGACCATGTAGTGACAGTCCAGTTAGTACACAAGACCATAGTAACCCATTGACAAAGTTGAGGTGTTTATTCCATAAAAAGCAGGCAGCCGACATGTGTTTAATCTATGATGACTTTTTCAAGGCTATATGCAAAGTATTTTTAATTGCCAAATGTCATCAAAGTCAGGGAAGTATAAAAGAGGCAATGTTAGTTCCGTGTCTACAACTAATAATGTGGCCAATTTAAGTGCTTTTAAGTGACTATAATTTAAGTATACTATAACAACCCTGTAACCTTTATTTTTTAAATGAATTTCAGTTTTTTAAATATTCTGTTTTTTAACTATAGCATCCTTGTATCCTTTGTTTTTTTTCAGTGAATTTCTGTGGTTTTTTTAACGCAACATAATTTTTATTACTATATGCTAATCCAACCACCAACGAACGCTACCTTTGGCCATGCACAGTGGCAGTTGCCTGCAGGGCCTGAAGCCAATCACCCTAACCACCGAACTTTGAGAGAGAGAGAGAGAGAGAGAGAGAGTGAGAAGTTGAGATAGAGAGAGAGGAATTTAGGCTTTGATAAATGATATACTTAAAATTATATATTCCTGGACAAATTGAAAAGAAAAATGTTTTTGTCAATTAAAAAGAGTGAGCTCACTTTTCAGTATGTCACTTAAATACCTTTAGTTGAAAAGAAACTAAAGCAGGAAATGACCACAGACTCACCAAGATTTGAACCCTTAACTTTAAGAGGTATTTCTGAGTCCTTAACCACTAGGCTAGAGGTGACTCCCTACTGTGCAGCGTTCAGACTTAGCTATGACATTCAACCCACAGATTTTGAGGGGAAAAAGACTTCAATGTTACATCACTAGAAATGTTTAACAGTCAAATCACTGGAAAATAAACAGACAGACTGTCATGAGATACAATGATTTGAGCCCTCAGTCTACTGAGTGACAGCACAAGACCTTGACCATTAGGCCAGAAGTGACTCTGTTTCGCTCTGCATTAAACATAACTATAACACTCTTACCAAACATCTTGCTAGTCTGACGCTTTGAATTCAATACATGGAATGACCATTGCAATTACAATCGAGAGAGAGAGAAAGAGAGAGAGAGAGAGAGAGAGAGAGAGAGAGAGGACTTCAGGGGGAGCCTGAAGGCCCCAGCGGTCCTCGCCAGTTCCCTGCATCCTGCTGGAGCCGCATTGCTCCCACAAGCAGGGAGCTGCTTTAAAGAGCAACTCTGCTTGCAGGAGCAATGTTTTCATCTGTTTCCTTGCACACATATTTGCAAATCGTTTGCGTGTTGCATGTAGCCTACAGCACCTGTCCTTCTATAGCTCTGGAAAATGGCCCAAGAAGAACTCTTTCTGCACTTGACTTTCTGGGTAGCGAGTGCAAGCACTCACAGGCTTCTCAGGGATGAAGTTTGGACACAAGCACTCAAAACTTAACAGTTAACTCACAGACACAGTAATTTTCCATTATCTACGCCACTCGTTGTAGCATGAACAGTTATCATTGTTTCAATTACACATTACTGCCAAGCTACCATATTGTGATTCAGGATACAGCATAGTATCCTGTTCAATGTTAATACGTTGCTGTTCCACAATGTGTTTATTACTGAAACTCACTCAACAAAATACATTTTACATAGCCCACCATCTTCCATCCATCAATCTGACAGAACTGCAAACCACTTTACCCAAATGGCCCTTCAAACTAAAAATCTAATGTGCCACCATGCTTACCCATTTTTTTCAACATGACCCCAGAGCTCCTTGCAGGACTTCATTTTATTGAACCTTTCACTGTTCTGTTGCCTTCGATGCAATGCTGAGTTCTAAATATATCAGTTGCTTCTGCCTTTGCAAACTGGCCAATTCACTGTATCAATAAAAGTTACCTGCGTTTAAGAATACACTTGTTTACACTATTGTTTACAGCCAGTGATCCACACTCCAAGAAAATCCAGTTCCTGAAACAACTGATTGCGCCGTCAGTCCTGCCAAGAGCCAGGCATCAAGGGTTAGAAGCACACATTTTAGTGCTGGTTTCCGCACTGCATCACCTGACTAAAATGCTTTGTCACGCCTAATTAGGTAGCTCCTAATATGCACGAAAACTCTGAGGCACTGCAGCTCTCAGAGCACGGCAGGAATGGTTCACTCAGTAGCCAGTCAGTCTTCTTTTCTCTGAGCTGCCTCGACAGAAGTAATAATCAGCCTGGCACAGGTCTGCTGAGAGATGAGTCATTCTCAACCTTGCACAGCAAAGGTGCTAGGTTGTAAAAGAGAGCTGCTTCTGTGACCACCCATTGACTCGTTGCCTCACGTGACCCAAAGTAATTTTCTCGTCCTGTTCAGCCCTGTTGTGCCGTGATTGCCTTGCACAAAAGTTATGGACATTTGATTGTTTTTTCCTAGCTGTTTCATGGCAACGCGCAGCACTCACATAGTGTCTCCTAGTGTCTCGCTGCAGTGCAGTAGAGTGCTGCAGAATGTTTTTTTCCTCGACCTGGCAACCAGTCCGGCTGGGGGATGTCACCCTCCAGGACTCTGGATAATGCATTGTAGAAGGTGGAACTTGTTATTTTGGGGATGGGAAAGTCCATACCTGCTGTCAATGCAAGGGTATCTGCGTGTGGACCACACCTCAAGGAGTCCCAATGGTTGGATCCTGACATGGGGGTGAGAATAAAGGAGCTTGGGGTTTCGCACCTCGTGCACTTAATGACCTACATGCAAAGAGTGTGTGTCCTGTCCTTTTTCAATCACAGTTGTGGGCTGGCTGTGTGATCTACCCGCAAGGCATACAACGTAACAACTGGTGACGAGGAGGAGCTCCTCCACGGATGCTACCTCTGCTGTTTGCAGAGCACGACACCTTCCTCAGTGCAGTGTTCAGAGTGTGTCATACTACTCTGCTGCACCCCTCTGATCCCGAGTCAGCTCCTGTTTAACTCTTGTCTGCTCTCAGCAGTGCAGAAGCGATCACCAACCTACATTCACGTGGGGACGTTCCAGTCTCATCATCGGGAAGCTCCTCGTCAGACCGGCTGGTGCAATGTCTGACGGGCTCCCCTTTCGGGGGCTCTTTGCCGGAGATCTTTTTGTATATGATGGCTGCCGTTGAATCAAGAAGGTCAGGCACTTAATGTGGCAGGAGAGTGGAAAAATATTAAGATTGATTAGAGACCCCTAAACTAATCTGTTTACTAGCAATCAAAAAGGGGTCACGATCAAGATTAAAAACATAATTAAGTGGACAATGAGAATAATGCTCAACCACTTTGAAAGCCTGGAGTACTGGGAAATTGTCACCTGACCCCTAGGGTCTGGTCAACATGTTTCGCGTAAATGTGGTCGTGAAAGATCCTCTAACGCTTCATCAGGACCTATATCAAACTAGACTTCTCCTGGCTATATATAAAAGATATCACTAACCAATTATGTGTGTGAGAGAAAATAGGTACCAGTCACTTACATTTTGAGTAAACTGTCCCATCAAGAGTCTCAAACAAAAAAAGGTCGCCCCGCCCTCTTCGTATGGGGGGCCCCTTGGGGAGTAGCACGATCCAGCCTATTGCTTTTTAAAATAGGCGTCCTCGATTTGGGAAACCTACCCTCGGCGTGCTCACCCCGGAGATGCCAGATGCTAACGACGGAATTTGTGCACAGTTCATCCAAGGATGCTTCTCTGTCAAGCTCAGGGTAAGCATTCTACCTGGGATGCCAATGGCAGATATTCTGACAATGGGGCAATTCAAAGAACTTTCTAAAGTGCGCGCAGCGTACATGGAAGCGGCTCTGCAAGAACAGATGAAGACCTAACCGGTCAACGCGGTTGCGGCCATGAGCACGGACAAGAAGAGGACACGCTCCAAACTCAACTCAGGTCCAAGAAAATGCTACAACTGTGGAGAGTCCTACCCTCACCAATGACCCTGTCCTTCACAAGGAAGAAGCTACTCATCCTGCAACAAGCCCAACCATTTTGCAAAAGTGTGCAGGTCTTCTACACCTAAAAAGGGGCAGAAAAACAAAACAGTACATGCCAGGCAGATTCTGGAAATACCAGAGGATGAAGAGGACATGGACAATGACGATATGGATGAGACAGCGCATGTCATCTATGCTCTACAACCCAGTGGATATCCACAGAGACGTGGACCCCAATGCAACATCCTCCTAGCAGAACACCAGCACCCAGCATTAATCGACACAGGGGCTTCGATTAACATCATTGCACAAGAGGTCCTGAAGACACCTTTCCACCCAACCAGTTTTCTACCCAACGTCCACTTGAGTATTTGCGTGTGCCTCTTCAATGCCACACTCACTCACTGGCGTAGTCATAACCGAAATCCAGCAGTACTCTCACTCCACTCATGCAAATGTCTACATGACCAGCGATGGCTCTGGAATGCTGTTGAGCTGCCAGACAGTGAAAGTTTGCAATTGGTCGCTTTCAGTGTCCTTCAGAGAAGCACAGACGAAATGGTGGATGAGTTTGCAACCTTCTTTGATGACATAAGATAGCTCAAAGACCGCCTTGTACACTTGCACATTGATGATTCCATCCAGCCTGTTGCACTGAAACATCGGAGGGTGGCTTTTCACCTGCGCCCCAAGGTCGAGGCAGAACTACAGAAACTAGAACAGGCAGTCATGACAGAAGTGGTCGATGGCCCCACCCCCTGGGTATCTCCAAGTGTGGTGGCAAGAAAACCCAAGAACCCAGGAGAGGTCTTAATCTGCGTGGATATGCGCTTACTCAATCGGGCCATCCAACAAGAGCGACACCTGACATCCACAGTCAAAGATATTGTAGCAGAGGTTAGTGGCTCAAGGTGGTTTTCCAAAATGGACTGCCGTGCTGGATATCATCAACTAATGCTCGCACCGAGTCAAGAGCAATCACCATATTTTCCTCCCATGTGGGTTTACAAAGGTATAACCACCTCAGTTTCGGAGTGTCCAGCGCAGCGGAAGACTTTTAGGACACCATCAGAGGGGTTTGGGCTGGCCTTGACGGAGTGATCAACGTCAGCGACAATATTCTGATGCACGCCCCCACTTTGAAAGAACACCTAGATTGTCTGGCATTCCAGAGGCTATAGGACAGTGCTGTCACACTTCACAAGGAGAAATGTGCCTTCCTTCAGACAGACATTGCATTCTTTGTGTACCGTTTCTCAGATGAAGGAATCATACCAGACCCGCTAACGTCCACGGCATCCAAACAGCTCTAGCACCCACCAACATCACCAGAGTGTGCAGTTTCTTAGAGACGGCTCCAGTAGCATATGCCAGTAGTACCCTTAAGGACACCGAACAATGCTGCTCCCACATTAAAAAGGAGGCCATTGTGGTGCACTGGGGTTGTCGCCATTTTCACCTACATCTGTACGCCCAACCATTCACAGTTCATACTGATCACAAGATCCTGATTCCTCTCTTTTCTGGGTCCTCCTCAAAACCGCATCTGAGGATAGAGAAGTGGATCCTCCAATTGCAGGACTACAGGTTCTCCATGATGTATCAGCCAGGTGCCCACAATCTGTCGGTGTGATGCCGTGGAGACCAGCGGTGTCCCCCTCACGGGCTGCAGTCAGATCGGCTGTCTGCGTTTCAGGTGGGCGGTCCTGCGAGGGCTGCTTTTTGGGCCGCAACCTGCTTTTTGGGCAGCGGCGTGGTCTGGGAGTCCTGGGTCACACCGCGTTCATTTGCGGCCCCCATAGCTAATCTGCTTTCTGGATTTCTTTTTCTTTTTTTTTTCTCCCCTTCCTTGGCCATATTTTCTTCTTCTTCCCAGGAGTCTGTGTTTTCTTCCCTGCGTGCATTGCTTACCACCTTTTCTACTATGTCTCTTTTTCCATTCACCTGTATGTTGCTTCACCTATCCAAGATGGTGTCTGTAGCTCTTCCTGCATGTCAATTCCTGTTTGTCAGTATAAAAGCTCAGAAGGTCCTCTGTTTCTTGCGTTGTAAACACTTCTGTCCTGGTGGTGCTCCTCACTCCTGTTTCCCGTGATTTGGACCTCTCCTGTTTTTGCCTGCAGTTTTTTTGTTCCTGATCCGTTCTTTTTTTTTTTTCCTTTTTCCTCTTTTCAGGAGTTCCTGTGATCTGAGGTTTTTTCCCAATATTCCTCTGGGATGCCTTCTGGAGGTTACAGCCTGCTAGGCGTTGTACTGTCAGCAGGACCGTGGCTACTGGAAAGTGTCGCCCTTACCTTGCCAATCCAGAACAAGCAAGAAACCAGGAGGTGCCCCGAGACTGGCAGATTACAGTGGTAAGAAGCATGCAAATCATGACAGGCGGACTACTTATCTAGACATCCCTGCCCAGCCAAAGATGAAGAGACCGAAAAAATGGAGGAAAATGTTTGACTTGTAGTTGAATGGACCAGACCTTTGCCGATCTCCTTTGAAGATATTGTGCAGGCCACGACTAAATATGAATGTCTCTAACTGGCCATCTCTGCAGTTGCACCAGGAACCTGGAACATCCTAACTCAGACTGTGTCTCATCGCACAGAGGACGCAAGACTGACACTAGCATCACTACATAATATTTGCATGGAATTAGGAGTATCCCCAGAAGGATGTCTAATGAGAAGCCCACGATTGGTGATTACAAACACATTACAACAACGGGTGTTTGACCTTGCTCACATCACTAATCAAGGAATTGTCAGAACCAAGTCCAGACTGAGGTGCCAAGTATGGGTCCCTAATCTCAACGATCTGGCAGAGCGAACAATAAGACAATGCCCACTGCGTCAGGCTGCCAGCTCCACAAACCCATCAGCACCCATAATCACAGAGACAATCCCCTTCGCTTCTGTGGCATAAGGCCAGCGCTGATTTTGGGAGTTTACCAGATGGCCGGCACATGCTGGTGGCTATAGACAATTTCACAAAGTACCCAGAAGTTGAAATCCTTGAGTCCACCACCACCAGTCAGACTATACCCTGATTAGAAAAAATCATGGCCACTCATGGTTCTCTGCGAGAACTCCAAACTGACAATGGCCTTCCATTCTCCAACCAAGAGTTTGCTGAGTATCTGCAGTCACAGTGCATTTGTCACCTTAAAGTCACACCCCGGTTGCCCCAAGCCAACAGTGAGGCAGAAAGATTCATGCGGACACTGAATAAAATCCTCCTGATTGCCCTCGTCAATAGCCAGAACACAGAGTGTGCACTTTACTCTTTTCTGAGAGAATATCGCCTAACAGTGCATGCCACTACGAAGGTGAGCCCCTCTTCTCTTTGCATTCAAAGGACAGTGGGTGACACGATCCCTCATGTAGAGGGTCCTTCAGCACTGGGAAACCAAGTAGCAATAGCATTGAGTCAGTACCAGGCACAGAATAATCAGGTTTCCAAAGCAAGGTGAGTGAGATGACGAGCCATCCAATTAAGTGATCAAGTACTGGTATAAAATCAACATACCAGGGGCAAGTTCTAATTGCCTTTCGAAGCTGAACCCTGGAAGATGACTGCTTTAAAGGGGACTATGATAACTGCATGCTGACAGGGCGGAAGGGTCACAAGAAATATATTGTTCTTCAAGCTCTGCAAATCCCCTGACAATCATCCGATTGACCTCTCTCAACCTTCCCTGGTGAAGGAGAAGGTAGAGGATGAGGAACGCTTACCGTCTGGGGGTCTGAGAAGCCCGACCCCCGCCGACGCTGACGCCCTTCCCAGATATAAATGGATTACTGGATCCGGAAGCCTCACCTGGGCCTAGCAGAGATCAAAATAAGGACTTGATGCCCGACCCAGGGATTCCAGGAGGTCTAGGAAGCAAGAGAGGAACTCCCAAGCAGCAAGGCACCAGAAGATATCACCTGAGAATGCGCCCAGTGAAGTCTTCCTGCCTCAGAGACTTTGTGGTGGAATGAACTTTTAAACGAGGCAAAGTTATCTCTCTCTCTTTCTCTCCCTCTATCTCTCTTTCCCTTCTCACTCTGATTGATTTGGATGTTTATGTATCTTGCACCTGCACCCCAGTGCTGCTACCAAATGTTACGTCCAGTTCATCCTGCTATGCAAGGTTTTGCTTTAATTTGTGTTTTGGTGTTTGAGTAAAGAAGGAATGTTAAGCTGGGGATGGAAAGTCCATCCCTGCTGTCAAAGCATGGGTATCTGTATCTGGACCCGGCCTCGAAGAGTCCCAATGGTTGGGTCCTGACGTGCGGGTGAGAATAAAGGAGCCCGGGGTTTCGCACCTCAGGCAGTTAATGACCTACACACAAAGAGTCGGTGTCCTGTCCTTTTTCAATCACCATTCTGGGCCCACTGTGCCATTTACCTGCGAGGCCTACAACGTAACAGAACTGTCTGACAGGGTCCAGTTTGCATGACTGTGTAAGTGTGGTCCAGGGCGGACTAAGGCCTAGCTGAGGAGTTGAAAGCAGTGTGCTGACCTTAGAAGGCGCAGATTTCAACATATCGTGCAGTGATGCATCTGTCTGATTGAGGCCAGACCTGGTTCTGCGTGCTCTCAATACTGCAGTGTGGCTGCACACTTCCTGACAGGAAGTTCTGCCTGTTTGGAGGAGTCTAATTATCCTTGGCAGTGAAAGTGGGCAATCGGCAGCGGACACCACCCGACCCATGAAGTTCCCTGCCTGGTCGGTTCTACCAAACCTTAGGTGAAGACAGCACTTAGTGACGTGCAGCGCGGTGAGACTGGTAGTCACGCTCGGACTGGCAGTCAGCAGACCTTTGGCACAGACAGGCCACTCACAGCAACACAGGGACGAAGGGGGTTAGAACAGTGGTTCCCAACCTGTGGTCCGGTGACCCCTGGGGGTCCGCGAAGCCTCCTTAGGGGGTCCGCGACTGCTTAGAAAATTATAAAATATTAACAGATTAGGTCCCCAGCTTTCAGTAATGACTTAGTGGGGGGGTCCCCGGACTCCAATAATGAGTCAGTGGGGGTCCCTGGGTTCCAGTAATCATAAAGCAGGGGTCCACAGAAGTCAAAAGGTTGGGAACCACTGGGTTAGAAGTTACAAGCACTTGCATTTTGACTCGACAGACCAGATGATGACCTTGAGGCAGGTAGACTAAGGTATCTAGTGTGGGTGGGCCCTGGGAGTGCAGAATCATGAAGTCCCTCCCTAAAGATTTGCATGATGCCAGTGCCATCGAAGAAACAAAGAAATTCATCCTATCACTTCATTGATTTAAACTGCAATTTGAGCATGTTTCTGAGTCCAGCTATCTAGGTAAGAGACATCCATGCACAACAACACAGTAGTTGCTGTAACAACCATTTATATGGGACTTGCTGATAATTACCACCCAAAGAAACCATTTACCAACCCTGGAATAATGGAAAAACACTAAAGTTCATAACTTGCAGTTTGCATACAGCTACTGTGCTATTACTCTTAGGGCCAGATGTAGGTAGCTGAAAAATTGCGAGTCAGAAAGAGCGATTAAACGCGAATCACAATTTCTGACTCGCAAAATGGAATCCAAGAAAAAAGTGCGACACCAAGTTGCGACTCGCAAATGTGTCGCACCGCAATTTGCGAGTTCGCTAAAAGCGAGGTCGCAAATTGCGAGGAGGGTGTCGCAAATTGCGACTGACTCGCAAATTGCCTGCAGGTGCTGCACAACAGTTTGGAAATTCACTTCCTGGCTCTTGGTGATGACATCAGAAACAGGAAGTCATCAAATACGCCTGGGAGGAGGGAGGACCACACCCTTTCCAAACTGCTGTGCAACACCCAGGAGAGAGGACCTGCTGCTACAATGGAGGAGACAGGCAGTGCTGGAAGGAGCAGAAAGCTCAAATATTCAGACAAAGAACTGGAGGTGCTTACAGAGGAATGCTGCCTGCACCACGACAAACTGTTTGGGAAGGAAGCCATGAGTGTCCCAGACACTGAAAGGAAGATGATTTGGCAGCAAATTCAGGAACGGATTAATGCCATAGGGGTGAGCCACCTCACCCTTGAGGGAATCAAGAAAAGGTGGTATGACCTGCGCTCCAGGACAAAGGAGAGGGTAGCAGAGCGCCTGAGAGAGATGAGGGGCACCGGAAAAGGCCCATCCACTGTCCCACCACCAACAGCCATGGAAGCAATGGTCGAGCAGACCCTGGAGCCTGAGGCCGTAATTGGAATGGGAGAAGTGGACAGTTCTGCGCCAGGGACATCCAAAAGTAAGTACCATGAGATACGCATTCACACCCACAAATCCAGTATACACACTCTCCCAGTACACAGCAGCAGGCACCACCAGACTAGCTCCATTCCAGTCTAGCAACCTCTAGAATAGTGCATTATGGGAAATGTAGTACAGTAGTCAGCATATAGGCAAATGTTTATTATGAGGCATAAAACAGATGTGAGAGGCTGACAGTGTATTCCCTATATCCCACAGGTCTCCCACAAGACACCCCCAGCAGCGACAACAGGCAGGGAGGAGAGCATGGGCCAGAGACAGTGCAGGAGGCTGCTGCAGAAATTCCTGGGCCCAGCAGGACACCACCGGAGTCCTATCAGGAACATGAACATGAAATGGAGGCAGCTGATACAACTCCAGGCCCCAGCCCCACAGCAAGTCGATCTGAGCCAGCAGCAGGTCAAAGGCGCAGACGCCATCGCAGAGTTCTGGCGGTGCCCCAGGAGGAGGTAGGGGAAGCAGGCTTTGCAGGAATGGAGGCATCCCTCATCAATGGTCAGCGCCTGCAAAATAGACAATTGAGGTCAATCTCAAGGACCTTAACAAGGATGCAGAGCAGCATGACCACTGGGCTGGCTCAAGTGAACACGCAGTTCACTAGAATGAACGAACATATGGGGGATCTCACCCAGGCCATCCGGCAACTTGTGACAGAACTGGTGGCAGACAGAGAGTATGCAAGGCGCAGGGAGCGCCACACAGTGGCACGATTCGACCGCATGGCTGCTTCTATTGGGCGTCTTGCAACCAACACAACTGGCCTGTCTAGATGGACCGTAAGCCTACAGGTTGAACTTGGGCACTTTGCGGGCGATGTGGCACGTGGACTTGGCCGCATCAGCCACATAGTGGACTTGATGGAAGCGAGGCAGGTGGCAAGGGGCACAGGTGAGACCCCTCAGGACAGTGAGGAGGGGTCTACAAAAGGTAGTGTGTCTGCCAGTGAGTCCCGTGTGCTAAGGAATTGAAGTGCACAGCAGGGGTCAGGTGACCCACCAGGGATGAGCCAGGCTGGGCGCACAAGGAGGAGGTTCTGAGCCAGCAGACAGCATGGTTTGTGAGGCACATGATGTTAATGTGTCCTCATAACATTAGGACAAGTACAGACTTTAACGGACAGCACTTTTCTTTCACCATCTAGTTTACAAATAAAAAGGTTTTGATTGTTCCACTACACAACTGGCCTCTGTGTGCCTGACATCAGTGAGTGTGGTGACAGTTGCCACGTACCTGCCAAAGTATTGGGTTGCAATGTGGTTCCGTCTCTGTCTGTCTTGATTTGCAATGTTTCTATCCCCAGGCTGTTGGTGTGGTAGCTCTTGCTCCTCATCCTCCGAATCTGTGTCTTCAGGGGTGAGATGTAGCCCACGTCTGGTGGCAATGTTGTGTAGGATTGCACAGGCGCCGACAATCTTGAATGCTGTTTCTGGGGCATACTGGAGTGCACCTCCACTTTTGTGGAGGCATCTGAATCTTGCCTTTAACAATCCAAAGGTCCTCTCGATGACAGTTCTGGTCTGCCGATGGGCACTGTTATAACGCCTCTCGTTCTCATTGCCAAGTGTTAGGTACGGGGTAAGTATCCATGGTCTTACAGCATATGCACTGTCACCTGTTTGCCAAAAATAAGCAATGTTAGCAGGCCGTGGATGGTTTCCACAGTGACCTGTATGTAAGGCTTCAGGGTGTATTCAGCAATACCTAATAGATATCCGTCTCCAAACTCCCCACTTTCTAGGCGTTGGTGTATCCCACTGTGCCTGAATATGTATGAGTCATATGTACTCCCTGGAAATTTAGCTACAATGTCAGTAATGACATTATGGGCATCTACCAACTGGATGTCTAGTGAGTGGGTACATTTCCTATTGCGGAACACATATTCCAGATTTGCAGGAGGGCAGATTTGTATATGTGTCCCGTCCACACACCCTATTATATGGAGGAAGTTGGCAAACCTGTAGAAGTCCAACTTGGTGCTGTTAATTTCTGCCTCATTCCTGGGTAGGTATATGTATCTGGACATGTGTGTGAGTATGGTATTTAGGAAACATCTGAAGAATTGTGAGAGTGCACTTTGGGATACCCCACCTGCCATGGCAATCACCCCCTGATAGCTACCCGAGGCCAAGAGGTGCAGTGAGCATAGCACTTGCACATGTGTAGGGATGGCGCTGCCGCGCATTGTCTGTCGTACAAGCTGCGGATTAAGTAGTTCTTTTAATTTTAAAATTTCTGCACTGCTCAGTCTATATTTGTCATAAATCTCCTCCTCAGTTTGTTGGAATAGTGTCTGCCTGGTTCGGTATATCCTCTCCTGTCTCTGCGTCCTCCTCCTCCTCTGCTGGGCAGCATGGACTCTCCTCCATGCTATCACATACAGTTCAGCCATTTTGAGTAACCCAGATGCCTTCTGGTTTTCCTTTTATACTTTGGTTCTGGTTACCACCTGCTCTGAATCAATGGTAATCTGGATGTGCAAAATGGGCTTTTTGCGACTAGTCGCAATTTGCGACTGGCTTTTTCATATGGTTTGCGACTCGCAAATTGTGACTTCCTATTTGGGGGTCGCAAAATCAGGTCGCACATTTTGCGAGTCAGTAATGGCTCGCATCGCTATTTGCGCTTCAGAAATGGGATTTTTGCATCCCATTTCGGATTTTGCGAGGTCGCAAATTGCGAATCGGGCCATTAGCGACTTGCAAAACTTTGCTACATCTGTCCCTTAACCACCAAATAGCGACTTTCAATTTCAGTTTTTTTTCAGGTCCTTCTTAGAGCTTGTTAGTCATCAAAGCAGGGCAATTCTCATTACTTGTCTCTCTGCAAGGTCTGCCGTACTTGGTTTTACTTATGAAAAAGTGGCACTCAAAGTGTTACACATTTACACTAAAATGTCTTTCAGAACACTCAAACCCTTGCCAGGTCACACATACAACATGAAAACTTGGCGGCTAAGCTCTGTTGTTTCCTCATGCACCAATGCTGAAAAAATATCTCCTTGTTATTTGCCAGTCCAGACATTCAGCAACGCTGTCCAGTGTATAGCCTTTGGTGTTACTGCCTGTTTTCTAGGAGTTCTTCATTCATTTTATAACTGGGCATTGTTTCGTCATTGACGTCAGTCAATGCATTCAGGTGGTCCCTCACATTGTTTCGAGCTCTCCGCGCCATCAACATCTCAGCCCAAGCACATAGCTCACGCTTTACCTTGCCACCACCAAATCGTCATTTCTCCTCAAAACAGAGGAAGCTGATGGGGCGTGGCTACACGAGCTAAGATGGCAGACGCGTAGTCCATGAGCTCCGGCGGGGCCTTCTACTTCTCCGATTAAACGGAGCCCTGCCCTGGAGCCGTCGGCACAGCAGACCTGTGCAACCTCCCGTGGAGAAAACGGTGGTGCGTGCTGGCGGGCTGCCCGGCCTCGGCGCGAGCGGGTTCGGCGCAGCGGGGTGGCGCCGTCGTGCCCTAGGATCCTGAACGAGTGGTTCGGAAGGCAGTACAGAGTGCGCAGACCAAGGCGGCAGGACTGGACCCATTGGAGAGGAACCGGTCTTTGCTTCCGGGCCCCCTGGGTCTAGGTGGGAGAGCCCGCGACTGTTGAGCACCGAGAGGCGGAGTCGTCCCGGCGAAGCGACTGGGGAGCCGGCGGGTGTTCCACCCCCAGTGAAGGGGACCAGGTGTGAGGGGGCCCGGCCGGGGCCCAGTGAGGGGAGGCGAACCCGGACCCCCTTTGAACTGGAGAGAGGTGCCGACCGAGAAACGAGGCGGCATAAAGGAACCCCCTGACACTTGCAATTCAGAAGACAGCGCAGAGAGCGCCTGGTGGGCGGAAGAACTGGGCCCATTGAAAGTAGACGGTGGGCCCCTGGCAAAACTCCCCCTCCTTTTATTTTCCTTTGAGCCGCAGGAGGCGACAAGAGAACCCCTAACGGGAGAAGAGGAGGACCTACCGAGTCCTGGGGCACTAAAACGCGCTCCTTTGGGGCACGCGGGGGGCCCGCACAGGCCCCTGGTGAAGTATCTACGTGTGAGGACCTGAATGATCCTGGCAGAGGCCCAATAGGCACAAACGTGAGCAGCGAAGAGGGCAACGGCTGACCAAGACTCTGGTGAGCCACCACAAACCACAAGGAGGGTCCACGCGGGACCAAGGGGACTAAGCGACATCCGAGTACAGGCTGCCGGCCACAGTAGGGAGCTGGATACCCGGTCTTTCAGTGCTGATGACCACAAGAAGCTGTCACGGAGGAAATAGAATGGACCGCCCAACACCTAACGAAAGGAAAGGAGAGGACATGCGTGACCTAGCCCAAAGTGCAGGATACGCTAGACAAAATCCTAAGAGCAATTGAGGACACAAAAGCTACCCTACAGCACGACATCAATCAGGTCGCAGTGGAGGTTGGCCTCCTCCGAGTAGACCACCAAAAGTTAACAGACAGGGTCAAAGAAACGGAGGTCACACTAACAGACATAGTGCAGAGACAAAAGGACCTGGAGTCCACCATGCTACATCTAACGGAGAGAATAACATGACTGGAACAAAGGGCGGAGGATGCTGAGGGGAGAAACCGAAGGAACAATGTGCGAGTGGTGGGTCTCCCGGAAGGATCGGAAGGCACAAACATGGTGGAATTTCTGGAGGAATGGATGCATACGACAGTGGCCCCAGGATGTCTGACACCGTTCTTTACTCTGGAGAGAGCGCACCAGGTCCCCGCGAGGCCCCCGGCACCCGGGAGACCACCTCGAGTAGTGATAGCATGCCTGCTACACTATAGAGACAGAGATATCCTGCTCCAGAGGGCCAGGGAGGCAGGCCCTTACAGAGTGGCCAATGGAGAAGTGACCCTCTTTCCGGACTTCACTATCGAGGTTCAAATATGGAGATCTTCCTTTCTCGCGGTGAAGAGAGCACTGAGAGAAGAAGTAATCCAATACTCACTCCTCTTCCCAGCCAGACTGAAGGTGATGGTGGAGGGCAAGTCCACTTTCTTTCAAAACCCCGAGGAAGCATGGGAATGGTTAGAGGCCCGTGGAGGACACAGAACACGACGTGGGGGACTGGGTGGTGCCTCCCCCCACCCTTCCGGTCCGAGCCATTGCAATCTCAGAAAGACCTGGGCAAGAAGGAGGCCCTGAGGGCAGCGGCATCAATGGGTAGAGAGGCCTCTCCGAAGTGGAGCGATGACATAGACTCAGACGGCACTGCGGCATCGTCAGTGGAGGACTCCGGCTGCTCGGAGAGGCCGCCGAAGGTGACTCCGCAGACGGCAGATGAATTGGGATGACCAAAGGTGCGGATAGATTCTGGGGTGGGGCACACTGAATAAACGATCGGCCCCAATGGACATTGTACCACCACCCAACCGGTTTCTCCTCCAATCATGTGGAATGGCGAGAATTAAGCTTATTTGTTGGACTACGTTGCTTGGTTGCACGGTTTACATGGGCAGCCTACAGTTAGGGAGGTGCCCTGGGGTGGGGGAGTTGGGGTTCTTTAAGTTTGAACTTAGATGGTGCCTGGAGAGAATAGGTTATACACACGAGGTTCGTTGGATCACACAAAGTGGCGGGGAAGGCAACGAGAGGAGGTGGGGCCCGCATTTCCTACATGACATATCCAGATGGCCGACTATAATCTCTTAACATGGAACATACGGGGATGGGTTCACCTGCAAAGAGACAGAGAATACTGTCCCACCTCAAGAGGAGGGGCATACATGTAACGATGCTCCAAGAAACTCCCTTGACCACGAGCGAGGTGGAGAAGCTGAGACGCAGATGGCGAGGACAGGTGTTTGCCACCAGGTATTCTGCCTATTCCAGGGGAGCACTAATCTGGATTCGCGCTGGAGTACCCTTCGAAGCAATATCCATAGACATAGATCAGGAGGGCAGATTTGTAGTGGTGGAGGGGAGAATCCAAGGGATACCAATAATATCAGGAATTGTATATGCCCCCAATCAAGATCAGGCCCCCTTCCTGCATCGCCTCTCGAGTCACATTACCCGCCAGCAGCATGGGGAACTATTATTAGGAGGAGACTTTAACAGTATTCTGGACGTAGATTTGGACCGCTCCTCAACCCCGCTGCTGGGCGCAGCGACACATAAAATAGCCAAGAAAGTAAGTGAGTGGGTAAAGGCCTGGGGAATGGTAGACATCTGGCACGAACATTACCCGCACGACAAAGACTGCTCATTCTACTCTGCCCTGCACCAGATACATACTAGGATCGATAGGGTGGTGTGCACCCCTGGGATAGCGAGAGGTATGACTCACACTGAGTACTTGGGGTGAACCATATTGGATCATAATCCATTACTAGTAACGTGGAGAGCAGCTGAGGATAGGCCCCCCCATACCGCTGTGGAAATGTCACTGACAGCATTGGAGGACCAGGCATTCAGAGGGGCACTCCGATCTTACTTAACTGATCATATTAACATAAGCAAGGGGTCAGCCTCCTCCAGACATATGGAATGGGAAGCACTTAAGGTGGCAACGAGGGGTTTTAGCATAGGTCAGACAGTCCGGATAAGACGTACATTAGAACGAGAATTGATCAAACTCGAGGAGACTATACTTGAGTGGGAAAAAAAGGGACATAGAAGCACACAAGAGCAGGAGGAATACGAACAGGCGAGGAAATCCCACTCACAGGTGGAAGAACAACTCCGCTGCCATTGCTTCCAGAGACACTTAGCCTCAGTACAAGCTGAGAAGGGTAGGTCAGGTAGGATGCTGGCATGGCTGGTGATATCGGGAGGAGAGGGAGCGCCCATAGTAGGTGTACGTGACATGAAAGGCGACCACAGATTTAAACCCGGACCTATAAAGGACGCCTTTAAAGAGTACTATACTTTCCTGTACAGGGAGCCAGAAGAACTAGATAGGGACCGACTGAGGGGATTCTTGTGACCACTCCCGCTGCCGACCCTGGCCAGTGGAAATGGTGAAGAGCTGGGGGGCCCGGTGACGACAGAGGAGGTACTGGAGGCCATCCCGCAGCTGGCCCCAGGGAAAACACCAGGCACTGACGGGTTGCCAATGGACTTTTATAAGAAATATTCCAAGTTACTGGCCCCACAGCTGGTGGAGCTTTATGCAGAAGCACTACACCGTGGCCTACTCCCAGACACGCTCAGGGAAGCAGTAGTGATCCCTTTACCTAAGACGAAATCGGGCGAAGCGTCGGTCATCAATTTTAGACCACTCTCAATGCTGAACAGCAATTTTAAAATTCTTAGTAAAATATTGGCTAACCGCCTGCTTCAGCATATACCCACTCTAGTACATGCAGACCAAAATGGGTTTGTCCCGAACCGTAACACATAACTAAATCTTAGACGCCTCTTCGCTATCCTACAGATGCCAAGTGCAGTGAAACCCCCAAAAGGGATGTTATAAGCAATAGACTTTGAGAAAGCCTTTGACTCGATCCGCTGGGACTATCTGAGGACGGTGATGTCAAGGATGGGCATGGGAGCCAAGTGGGTTAAGTGGGTGGATCTTCTCTATACAGCCCCACAAGCGAGAGTGAAGACGGGAAAAACCATCTCAAGCCCCTACCCAATACACAGGGGCACTAGGCAAGGATGACCCTTATCGCCGCTATTATTTGCCCTAGCTATTGAACCACTGGCAGCACACCTGCGGATGGAGGGTAGGGGCAGGGGAGTGACATGGGGAGGACCCGAACACAACATTTCGCTCTATGCTGACGATATCCTAATCTACCTCAGAAATGGGGAATCTGGGCTATCTTGGGCCTTACAGATCACTTTGGGGGACTCTCGGGCTTACAACTCAATAGAGGCGAAACCTTAGTTTTCCCGATGACAGCGGGATGCGTCCAACCTTCTGCGTTCCCGGAGGCTGTGGTGTGGACTCCTAAAACATTTAAGTACCTAGGGATTCAGGTATTTCACGACCTGAGGGACTTATGAGACGGAAACATCGGCAGAGCTCTCAGCTCCCTTAGAGCTTCCATGGGGTTTTGGAGGTCATTTAATCTATCCACAATGGCCAGGATATCACTGACTAAAATGATCATGTTACCTTGTCTCCTTTATTATTTCACTAACTTACCGGTACAGATAATTGCATCATGGTTCAGGGAGTTGAACTCCTTACTCAGAGATCTGGTATGGGACAGAAGCCGGCACCGCACAGCACTATCGATTTTATGTAGACCAGCCACTGAGGAAGGACTCGGAGTCCCGGACTTCGAACTCTATTACTTAGCATGCCAATTACAGTGGACTGCTAGATGGTTCGCGGCGGGGCCACCTGGAGAGGTGCACTGCGAAGAGAGAACCAGGTGTGGAGGAGATCATATCAGATATGGTGGGCGGGAAGATGAAGTCACAGGAAAAGAGCACGCTGACAAGGGTGGCTTTGGCCTGCTGGAAGAGGTGCTCACAGCGAGTAGGAGTGGGGAAGGCCTATTCCCCTGCATTGCCACTGACCATGCTGAGGGTAGAAACGATTGCGGGGAACCGGGTGGAATCCGATCTGAGGGCGTGGACGAGGGCCGGAGTGCAGACAATCGGAGACCTGTTCTGTGGGGGGGTGTTGAGCTCATTCACTTAATTGGTAGACAATAAAGGGGTCCCTAGGGGACAGTTCCTCGTGCACCAGAGGCTAATTCATATCTTAAGGGAACACTGGGAAACGATTAACGCAGAGCCTGCCACACACCGGGTGTTGCACCTACTACTGACATTGGGCGCAGATACCCACCTAATCACAAAACTATCCAAAACTCAATCGAAGACACATGAGATCAGCTGCGACCCCTGAGAGGTAGATGGGAAGGGACCCTCGCACGGGAACTGTCAGACACTGAGTGGAGGAAATTATTGGCATACCCGAAGATAATGTCAAGGAACACACGCCTGAGATACATTCAGTTCAACTATACACACAGGACATATCTCACCCCACTACGCTTAACCCGTATATATGGAGGCGCTCCTAAGGTATGCCCCAAGTGTGGCTCCACGGATGCCAATCTTGATCACATGATCTGGCATTGCCCAGAGGTCCAGACTGGGTGGGGAACGTGGTGAAGGATCTGGAGAAGCTGTTGGGAGTGTCAATACCACAAACCCCGGCAGTGTGCCTAGTAGGCCTGAAAACAGGATTAACAGTTGGGAAAGGTGCAGGAGCGCTACTTGGATATTACACTAGTACTATATAGGAGACTAATTGCCATGGGATGGAAATCACCCAGGAGCCCAACCATGACTGAGGCGTGATGTATTGAGATGGGCTGGGGCCGAATTACAGGTCCTGAAGGGTGAAGAGGCGAGAGGCCTGCGCCAGACGCCAATTGCCCCGGCCTGGGAGGAGGTGCTGATGAAGTGGAGGAAAGTAGTGATGGGGGAAGATAGTGACACAGGAGAACCGAGTTGACAGATCAGCCAGACAATTGGGATAACTGAGAGAAGAACCCACTACATTAATACATAGCACGGAGGGTGAGCTGCGAAAACATGAAGCCACTAAAAAGCAGGAGGGAGGCACAGAACACAGGAAGGACACAGAGTGTAGAGCTCGAGAATAGCAGAGTGATAATCAGGTGACCCAGCACATACGGAAGGAACACCGGGTATCGGGTAGGGGTCAGCCGCCACAGAGGCACTGCTACACCACGTCACCCCCCACAGTTAGAATTATTTAGAATTATAGGGAACCATGGCACCATCACGTTTGTGTTCATGTTTATGTTAATGTTAATGTTGACTGATATCGGTTTAAGGACAGCATGTAAGGAAGTGTCAGTGAAGGTAGGTGGCCAGAGCCATAATATTAGAACACGCACAAGCACAAGGCAGATGGAAACAGTAAGGTGCTCTAATGTTACCGAGACACAGTAAACTAAGTAGCAGCCTTCGACATATGTTAAAGGGAAACTATTTCTAGAATTTATAGTAATGGTTATGAATGACAATGCCTTGAATAACCTAACTTGTATAACAGCAAAATGTTAATAAAAAATATTTTTTTTAAAACCAGAGGAAGCTGATCTACAATGTCATGCGCATGCACACACCTGCACGGTGCCCAACCTTATGTGTATAACAACATATTTCTGACAATTTACTTCCAGTTTTGCAGCATGAATGGTTGCGGAAACAACAATGCAATTAGCGCAATAATATTGTATCTGTCCTGCAGACTTTGGCAGCCACAGCTCAACTAGTGTGATTTAAGAAGTGTATTAATCAGTATTCAATATAGGGTCAATACACTCTTGGGGATCACCTTTCCTTCCCTCTCAATCCGTAAGCACCATAACCATATCTTCGAATCCATGGATAAGCTGCTCATCTGACACAATGTGGCCGGTGTGTTCAACAATGCTTGTAAGCTTTGAAGAAACATTGTGGGAACTCTGACAAACCTTTGCGAAATGGCCAACCTTTAATCAGGCTTTACATGAAACATTTCTGGCGGGGCATTGGTGTACCCTTTTCACGAGTTGTGCTTCCACATCTGAAACAAATATTGCATAATTTTTAAAAACTCTGTTAAGCGCATTTGAGTTCTTTATTTGAGATTTGATTATTGCTTTGTATCACTCCTATTGTATCCTTGTGTGACTAATTTAATTCTTTGATAGAAATTTGGGGAAGCTTCAAAACATTTTGCTACTCTGATAATCTCTTCTAAGGAGGATTACCTGTAGTCAGTAACTTTTGTTGTGTATGTTTATCATGACAGTATCCAATGCCCAATAAACAGATCACAATCAAATGATCAGTAAAATTTGCAAATTGACTGTGAACTCAATTTGTGAACAGAACTGACAAAAGTGTCAACATTTTCGCTTTGAGATTGTGTTCTTTGAAAAGTTTGTGGCACATGACAACTAAACTTGTTTGAATGTCAAACATTTTTTCTAATTTTTTACTACTTCATTTTACTCATCAAATTCCTCTTATTCTTCCACAACAAGATCATGGAGATGTTAAAAAATGTCCTTACCCTTGAAACCTGAGGAAAGAAGTAACAGAATGTTTTCATCTCTGCTCTAAAATGAGCTGCACCGATAGCTCGCAAGTACATTTGATAAGCGTCATACAATCGTTTCCATTTAATTGGTGGTACACCTGGTGTTTCTAAGAGAGAAGGTGGTGGGTTTAAAGACTGATTTCTGAACACCAAAAAAGAAAGTTAAAGCAATATTTACTTTAAGTATCATGAACATAGTACATATGTAGAAGTCTCAAAATTATAGGGCAAGAACATTGTAATATGGAGGTCATAGTAAAATAGCTTACAACAGTTTCAGTTTATGCACCTTTTCAATATTCTGTGTTCTAGTTCCCAATGCTGAGTTCTAATTCCGGAAGTTGCTGCTGAATTTTCAAGCTTCCCTGTTTGCTGTATCACATCAATAAAAAGTACCTGCATGATACTTCTTTACACCTGTTTTTTTTTTTTGTTGTACTAACTCCACCTTTCTTATCATGGTATGTGTATTTAGAAAGCGCACTTTCACCCGCACAAGAATCCTGGTTCTGATTGTGTGTGTGTGCCTAGCCATACTTACGGTACACTCGTTAATTGAAAAGCCAGGTCTTCATCTTCTTGCAGAATCCAAGAAGAAAGGTAGAGGCTCAGATGTGGAGTGGTAGATTGTTCCACACGTTATGAGTGATGTAAAAGAATGTCTGTCATCCTGATCTGTTTCTGTGTATGTGTTAGATGTGCGCGAGTAGGAGTGGAGATGTCTGGGTGGTAGGTAAAAGTGGATGGTACATTCAGGTAGGTGTGCCTAATTGGTACAGTGCCTTGAATATGTGTGTGAGGACTTTAAACTCAGCGCATTTGTGTTTCAGAAACCAGTGGAGCTCCATGAGATGTAAAGTCTGTGTAGTAGGTTGAGGATGAGTCTGGCTGCTCTGTTCTGGATGATTTGTAATCTTATGGTGAGTTGCTTGGGATCCCGGCATAGAGGATGTTTCTTTAGGCCAACTTGCTGGTGACTAGGGTGAGTAACTGTTTTTCTGGTGTTGCTTGGGAGCCATCTGACTATCTTCAGCAGCTTAAAGGTGTGGACGCAGGATGCAGTGATGATGCTGACTTGTGTGGTCATGTCCAGTTTTCTGTTGATGATAATTCAGAAGTTCCTTGCATGGGTGCTGGGTGTGAGTCCAAGTTCAGCCCAGCCACCAGCTGGAGTCCCATGGTGAGGTGCTCTTGCCAAAAATCACTGCTTCTGTCTCGTCGTTGCTGAGACTGAGACAGTTGACTTTCATCCAGTTAAAGACTTCTGTCATGCAGGCAGTGAACTTGTTTCTGGTGTTGGGGGACTTGGGCAAGATGTAGAGTATAAGCAAGGCCAGTGGAATTATGCAGCGGAGAGAACTAAATTATGAAGCAAGTTTGACTAAATTATGCAGCAAGAAAAGCTAATTGCACAGCATAATGTGGTACACTTTGTGTAGTATTTTTGAAAACTTTTTATTGGCATTTCAAAACCAACAGTTGAGCAAGCGCTGTATTCCCCCCGCCAAACACAAGATCTCATTTTCAAATTGTTGTGCTGACTGAATAAGAATGTAACAATGTTCTGTTAAGTAATAAATTCACATATATATATACCATTGTACCTTAGTCTCCGGTTTCAACTACTTGTCTCCTTCATGTCTCCTGAGATCGTGTAAAGCTGGAGCACCCATCCATGGCTTGTCTGAACAAGGATGCCTCTCAATCGTGCCCACTCCTTCCATATATAAAATGCTTCTGAGGGCAACTCCTCGCCTTATACACAGGTCTCTCCAGACCCATACAGTGGTCCATACACTTGGCCCATATTTCTACTTAAGTGGGCACCTCATCTTTCCATGGCCTTGCAACATCATGTTTCGCCACCAGCAAGCCCTGCCACAGTAGCACCTTCTGATATCTGTAACCCCCCCAGGACATTTGTGATGTGTAGTAGTATTAGCTTAGGGTCATGGGGAATGTGCCAGCCCAACACTCCCTCCAGACCGCCCACCCCTCTCCCCAGAAGTGAGATGGCATAGTATATGGAAAAGGCAAGCAAAAACCTTGAGGCCAGCCAACAACTCCAGAAGTTGTGGTATGACCAAAAGGGTGCAATGGTTGAGTTTCAGCCAGGGCAGAAAGTCTGGGTTCTGGAGCCTGTGGCTCCCAGGACACTCCAGGACAGATGGAGTGGCCTTTACCCAGTGCTAGAAAAGAAGAGTCAGGTCACTTGCTTAGTGGACCTGGGCACTAGCAGGACACCCAAGAGGGTGATCCATGTTAACTGCCTCAAACTCTACAAGGATAGGGCAGACTTAACCATGCTGGTTGTTACTGATGAGGATCAGGAAGCAGAGAGTGAACCTCTCCCTCACCTCCTCTCAACTGACCCTAAAGATGGCTCAGTAGATGGAGTTGTCTACTCAGACACACTCTCTGGCCAACAGCAGGCAAGTCCTCCAACAGTTTGCTGAGCTCTTTTCTTTGACCCCTGGTCAAACACACCTGTGTACCCATGATCTGGACACAGGAGACAGTCTACCTGTCAAGAATAAAATATTCAGACAGTCTGACCAAGTCAAGGAAAGCATCAAAGTGGAAGTCCACAAGATGCTGGAATTGGGAGTGGTAGAGCACTGTGACAGTCCCTGGGCTAGCCCAGTGGTCTTGGTCTCCAAACCTCACACCAAAGATGGAAAGAGAGAGATGAGGTTTTGTGTTGACTACAGAGGGCTCAACTCTGACCAAGACAGGTGATCACCCTATACCAAGGGCAGATGAATTAATTGACAAGTTAGGTTCAGCCAAATTCTTAAGTACCTTTGACTTGACAACAGGGTACTGGCAAATCAAAATGGCACCTGGAGCAAAAGAAAAGATAGCATTCTCTACACCTGATTGGCATTATCAGTTTACTGTTATGCCCTTTGGCTTAAAGAATGCCCCTGCCACCTTCCAAAGGTTGGTGAATCAGTCCTTGCTGGCTTGAAGTCCTTAAGTGCAGCATATCTGGATGATATTGCTGTCTTCTGCTCCAACTGGCAGGATCACCTGGTCCACCTGAAGAAGGTTTTGCAGGCCCTGCAGGCAGCAGGCGTCTCTATCAAGGCATATAAATGTCAGCTAGGCCAGGGTACAGTGGTTTACTTGGGATACCTTGTAGGTGGAGGCCAAGTGCAGCCATTATAACCCAAGACCCAGACTATTCTGGACTGGGAAGCTCCAAAAAACCCAGACCCAAGTCAGGGCATTCCTTAGCTTGAATTGACTAGCTACTATAGGAGGTTTGTGAAGGGATGTGGATCCATAGTGACACCCCTCACAGAACGTACCTCCAAGAAAATGCCCAGAAAAGTTAACTGGACCTTGGATTGTCAAAAGGTCTTTGACACACTGAAAGAAGCTACTTGCTCAGTACCCGTTTTGAAAGCTCCAGATTATTCTAAGCAGTTCATTAAGCAGACTGATGCCTCTGAGCATGGGATAGGAGCAGTTCTATCTCAAACCAATGATGATGGCTAGTTCTTGCTCCCTCCACACACACACTCACCCTCACTTACCTTATGCTTCCTTTTTCTTTCTTCTTTTCTTCTTCCTTGTTTCTCCCTGTATTTATACCCTTCTTTAGTTGCCATGATCCTTTCTCCTTACCAGCATGCCTTCCTTCTCCCTGCATGCCTTTGGAACCTTTTTTACCATGGTGACTTTCTAGAAGTTTCTATGCTATATTCCCAAACCAATATGGTGTCTTTTACTTCCTGTTGGTCACTTCCTGTTCTTTGGGTATATAAGGTGTGTGATTCCTCTTCTCCTTGCGCTGCAACACTTCCTTTGGGTGGTGATCTTCGCTCCTGTTTCTTCTATGTCAGTTATATTTTTCTTAGCCTGTTCCAGCTTTTTTCATTGTCATTTTGTCTTTTATTTGGAATTGCTTTTTACTTTTGTTTTTGTTCCAGGAGTTCCTGCTTAGAGTTTTTTTTAAGCTTTTGGTTTTTTTTCCCTCTGGGACTCCTTCTGGAGGGCACGGACTTCCTTTAGCGTTCCCTCCGTCAGCAGCAGCGTGGCTACCAGAAAGGGTCAACCCTACTTGGGTCAAGGCAGAACCTATAGGAAACAAGACCTTGCCGCAATTCCAGTGGGCCACAGAGATAGACAACGAGTAGTTTGTGACAGATTGCAGCTCCAAACGAACCAGACTTCGTCAGGCAGAATGAAATATACTGCAACAGCTGCTGCAGAACCTAACCAGTCCCTACTTGTAACTATTCAACAACAAGCCCAGGAATTGCAACAATTAAGAAATGAGAACGTGGCTTTATGACAAGCCCTGGCATCCCGAAGTACATATGTTCCTACTATCTCTACTACTACACCCCGGTTTTCAGGAGACCCAAGATAAGCTGCGAGAATTTCTTGATGCTCTGACTGTCTATTTTGCCTTTAGACCAACACAATTTTCGCAAGATAAAAGGAAAGTGGGTTATCTCATCAGTGCCTTGTCTGGTCCTGCCTTGGCCTAGGCGACTCCGTTAGTAGCCTCCAATGACCCGGTGCTGTCTGATTATTCAGCCTTTGTGAGAAGATTTAAACAAATGTTTGAACGCCCAGGATTGGAAGCGTCAGCAGAAGAAGTGCTATGTGATATTCAACAAGGCACTCAAGATGTTCTCCAATACCTCACACGCTTCAGACAATTGGCAGCCGAGAGGACATGGGTGCAACATACTCTGGTAACTCTTTTTCACAGAGGTCTACGAGAAGACATAAAAGACGAATTAGTACATTCTGCCAGAATAGATGATCTACGAGGTTTGATTGATTTAGCGCTCTCTATAGAATATCGTCTCCAAGAACGTTGTCTAGAAAAAAGAAAGAATCGTGGACCTTCCCAGTCAAGCAACCCACGTATCTTTGTACACCATACTGAAGAGCCTCGACCTGTATCAAGGGAGACAACAGAAGAAGAACCTATGCAGATAGATACTGATCGTGGTCCACTCTCTACTAGCGGGCGTGAAGATAGACAGAGAAGAGGACTGTGCCTATATTGTGGTGCAGCTTACATTTGCTCCGCACTTGTCCAGTTCGTCCTATGAAGACCTTGTGAAACGCCACTTCCCATCCTCTGTGAGAAGGCAAGGGATGGGATCTTCTGCGATACCTTCCATCAGTTCTTCCAAGGAAGATGCCACTATTCTATTTTTATTACCTGTTAGCCTGCAATTACCTGATGGTCATGAAGAAAGGACCCTGGCATTATTAGACTGTGGAGCTAGTGGCATTTATATAGATATGACCTGGGCTAAAAAACGACAAATTCCACAACTGCCTAAATACGTTCCAGAACAAGTGCATACTGTAGACAGATCCTTATTATCATCCGGTCCTGTCATTAATACCACTTCAATTCTAGGTCTAAACTTTGGGAAACATCAGGAATATGTCTCTTTTGATTTAATTTCCTCTCCCAATCATTTAATAATCCTAGGAATGCCATGGTGTATGAGGCACAATCCATATATTAACTGGGAAACCAAAACCATTTCTCTGTCTTCTAAGTTTTGTCACTATCATTGCTATGCTTCTAACACCTATTGGTCTCCCAGAAAAATAATATCCTCAGAACCAACTTTAGGACACTCCATAAACTCAGTCCAAGGGGTACCAAGTCATTATCTGGAATTTATAGACGTATTTCAAAAATCATCAAAGCCCGTACTACCTCCACACAGAGACTACGATTGTACCATTCTCCTGGAACCTGGAGCGATCGTTCCTTTTGGAAGAAAGTATTCTCTCACTGAACCAGAAAAACAGATTCTCAAGGACTATCTTCAAGAAAATCTACAGAGTGGTCTTATTACACCATCTTCTTCTCCTGCGGGGGCTCCCTTCTTCTTTGTACCTAAAAAGACGAAAGTTCTTCGTCCCTGTATAGACTTCCGTGGATTAAATAAAATTACCATAAAAGATCGATATCCACTACCCCTCATCAAAGACATTTTGGAGGCTGTCAGAGGGGCACAAATGTTCACAAAATTAGATCTTCATGGAGCATGTCATCTCTTGCATGTTAAGGAGGGAGATGAGTGGAAAACTGCCTTTCGAACACCCTTTGAACATTACGAATATAAGGTAATGCCTTTTGGTTTAATTAATGCTCCCTCAGTTTTTCAAAGATTTATGGATTCAAAATTCTCTGACTTATTAAATCACACTGTAGTGATTTATTTGGATGATGTCCTCATATTTTCCAGATGCCCTAAACTTCATCCTAAACATGTAAAGCACGTCTTATATAGACTTAGGCAACATCAGCTTTACTGTAAGCCAGAGAAATGTGAATTTGATAAGATCGAGGTGAAATATTTAGGCTATCACATTAATCGGATTGGTATCTCTATGGATCTTGAAAAACTTCAAGCCATTCTAGATTGGACATCCCCTTCCTCAATCAAAGAAGCTCAATGTTTCTTAGGGCTGGCCAACTTCCACCGTCAATTTATTCCGGACTTCGCTAAACAAACCAGTCAAATCACACAAACTCTCAAAAAAGAGAGTTTGCAAAACAATTTTATCTGGACGGACATGGCTGAGACTGCTTTCCAAAACATAAAACAGGTCTTCACCCAAGCACCCATACTGAGACATCGGGGCACCAATAAACAATTCATAGTTGTTACTTATGCGTCAGATGGAGCTATTGGGGCAGCATTACTACAACAACAAGACGACGATGGATTAGAACATCCGATCTTTCATCTATCCCATGTGCTCTCTGATTCTGAGCAAAATTATTCAGTACTGGAAAGAGAACTTTTAGCTCTAAAAACAGCCTGTCAACAGTGGAGAGGCGATGAGACAATGGAGTTACAGACGAGACGGAAGAAGTAAAGATACATCGGGAGAAAATGTTATAGTTAGCGTAGATTTGTTAAGTTTAGGTCATCAATTTAGTTGTCGATTGGCTAAAATTAAACCACCCCATAGACTGACCAATCAGGAGTTGATTAGATTTTAGAATACCAACCTGTGTAGAATGATTAGAGGGTTTGTTTGTCTTTCATCATCCAATGCTATTTTTCTAGAACAGACGAGGTTCGAGACTTGCTGTCGTTAGGCCTAAATCTTCTGATGAGATAGCTGATGGTGTCCTCAAGCTGAAGCTGATCATTTGCTGTTACTACTATTGTGGTAATGTGTGTTATTAACCCCTTCTGTGCCAAGGACGTAATGGTTACGTCCTGAGGCACAGTGCTGCTGTGCCCAGGACGTAACCATTCCGTCCTGTGCACAGAGCCCAGAGGGAGAGCTCCCTCTGTGGGGTTCCCCTCCACCCCCCCAAGTCAGGGATGGAAGGGGAAGCCCTTCCCCTCCCACTCCCGACCCCCCCAACCCCCCCTGTGACGTCAGCGCGCGAGCGCGCGCTGATTATTCACAGGGTCTCCCCCATCGCGCTGGAAGCAGAGCTTCCAGCGCGATTGAAAGAGAAATGTTTTTGCATTTCTCTTTCAATCCCATGGAGGAGGCCCCGAGAGGCTTTAAAGGGAAGGAAATGTATTTCCTTCCCTTTGAAGTCTCTCAAGCAATCCGGCTTTTGAAACCCCACTAGACACCAAGGATTTTTTTTTTTTCAATGAAATTGTCAAAAGGGAGCGGCCCCTTGGGCAAGGGTCGCTCCCAGGGGGGGGCATTTTTTTAGGAAGGCCTTTTCTGCCCCCCCTGGGGGCAGATTGGCCTATTATTAGGCCGATCTGCCCCCAGGGGGGGCAGAAACCTCTAGGCACCAGGGACCTTTTTTTTTTTTTTTTTTTTTTTTGATGTTTTCTTTTTTTTTAGGTGGGGAGCGATCCCTTAGGCAAGGGTCGCTCCCCTACAGGGCAATATATATTTAGGCCATTTCTGCCCCCCTTGGGGGCAGATTGGCCTATTTTGATGAGACTAATCTGCCCCCAAGGGGGGCAGAAACCATTAGACACCAGGGAGTTTTTTTTTTTGCGCGAATTTCACGCAAAGGGAGCGACCCCTTGGGCAAGGGTCGCTCCCATGGGGGGCATTTTTTTGGGAAGGCCTTTTCTGCCCCCCATGGGGGCAGATACCTCTAGGCACCAGGGATCATTTCTTTTTTTTTTTCTTTTTGTTATGTTTTCTTTTTTTTTTTCGGTGGGGAGTGACCCCTTAGGCAAGGGTCGCTCCCCTAGGGGGCAAATTATATTTAGGCCATTTCTGCCCCCCTTGGGAGCAGATTGGCCTATTTTGATGAGGCCAATCTGCCCCCAAGGGGGGCAGAAACCATTAGACACCAGGGAGGGTTTTTTTTGCGTGAATTTCACGCAAGGGGAGCGACCACTTAGGCAAGGGTCGCTCCCTGGGGGGAGGGGGGATTATTTTAGGCCATTTCTGCCCCCCTGGGGGGTAGATCAGCCTATTTTGATTCGGCTGATCTGCCCCCAAGGGGGGCAGAAACCACTACGCACCAGGGATTTTTTTGTTTTTCTGTTTTCCAGATGGGGAGCGACCCCTTGGACAAGGGTCGCTCCCCTGGAGGGGCAAAATGTATTTAGGCCATTTCTGCCCGCTTTGGGGGCAGATCGGCCGATTTTAGGTCAATCTGCCCCCAAGGGGGGCAGAAACCACTAGGCACCAGGGATCTTTTTTTTGCGCCGTCACGCAAGGGGAGCGACCTTGTAGTCAAGGGTCGCTCCCCCGCGGGGGGTTGGGGGGGGGGCAAAATTATTTTAGGCCATCTCTGCCCCCCCTGGGGGCAGATCGGCCTATTGGTATTAGGCCGATCTGCCCCCAGAGAGGGCAGAAACCTGTAGGCGCCAGGGCAAAAAAAAAATTGTGTTTTTTTTGTTTGTTTGTTTGTTTTTTTAGATATGGGGAGCGACCCATCAGACAAGGGTCGCTCCCCTGGGGGGCAAACTGTGTTTAGACCATTTCTGCCCCCCTTGGGGGCAGATTGGTCGATTTTAGGTCAATCTGCCCCCAAGGGGGCAGAAACCACTAGGCAACGGGGATTTGTTTTTTGGTGCCAATGTCACGCAGGGGGAGCGACCCCGTAGGCAAGGGTCGCTCCTGGGGGGGGGTTCAGGGGGCAAATTTATTTTAGGCCATTTCTGCCCCCCCTGGGGGCAGATCGGCCTATTGGTATTAGGCCGATCTGCCCCCAGAGAGGGCAGAAACCTGTAGGCGCCAGGGCAAAAAAATGTTGGTGTTTTTTTTGTTTGTTTGTTTGTTTTTTTAGATATGGGGAGCGACCCATCAGGCAAGGGTCGCTCCCCTGGGGGGCAAATTGTATTTAGACCATTTCTGCCCCCCTTGGGGGCAGATCGGCCTATTATTAGGCCGATCTGCCACCAGGGGGGGGCAGAAACCTCTAGGCGCCAGGGCAAATTTTTTTTGTGTGTTTTTTTTTTTTGTATATTTGTTTTTTTAGAGATGGGGAGCGACCCATCAGGCAAGGGTCGCTCCCCTGGGGTGCAAACTGTATTTAGACCATTTCTGCCCCCCTTGGGGGCAGATTGGTCGATTTTAGGTCAATCTGCCCCAAGGGGGCAGAAACCACTAGGCACCGGGGATTTGTTTTTTGGCGCCAATGTCACACAGGGGGAGCGACCCCGTAGGCAAGGGTCGCTCTGAGTGGGTGGGGGGTGGGGGTTGGGGGGGCAAATTTATTTTAGGCCATTTCTGCCCCCAGGGGGGGCAGAAACCTCTAGTCGCCAGGGCAATTTTTCTTTTTTTTTGTTTGTTTGTTTTTTTAGAGATGGGGAGCGACCCATCAGACAAGGGTCGCTCCCCTGGGGGGCAAACTGTGTTTAGACCATTTCTGCCCCCCTTGGGGGCTGATTGGTCGATTTTAGGTCAATCTGCCCCCAAGGGGGCAGAAACCACTAGGCACCGGGGATTTGTTTTTTGGCGCCAATGTCACGCAGGGGGAGCGACCCCGTAGGCAAGGGTCGCTCCTGGGCAGGGGGGGTTTGGGGGGTCAAATTTATTTTAGGGCATTTCCCCCCCCCCCCCCCCCCGGGGCCGGCTGAGCTAGAGGTCAAAATCCACAGGTAGGCACTTTGCAAAAAATACCTCTGTTTTCTGTGAAAAAATATGTTGTGTCCACATTTTGTTTTGGGCCATTTCCTTTTGTGGGCGCTAGGCCTACCCACACAAGTGAGGTACCATTTTTATGGAGAGACTTAGGGGAACGCTGGGTGGAAGGAAATTTGTGGCTCCTCTCAGATTCCAGAACTTTCTGTCACCGAAATGAGAGGAAAAAGTGTTTTTTGGCCAAATTTTGATGTGTGCAAAGGATTCTGGGTAACAGAACCTGGTCAGAGCCCCGCAAATCACCCCATCTTGGATTCCCCTAGGTCTCTAGTTTTCAAAAATGTGCTGGTTTTCTAGGTTTCCCCAGGTGCCGGCTGAGCTAGAGGCCAAAATCCACAGGTAGGCACTGTTTTCTATGAAAAAATGTGATGTGTCCACGTTGTGTTTTGGGCCGTTTCCTGTCGCGAGCGCTAGGCCTACCCACACAAGTGAGGTATCATTTTTATCGGGAGACGTGGGGGAATGCTGGGTGGAAGGAAATTTGTGGCTCCTCTCAGATTCCAGAACTTTCTGCCACAGAAATGTGAGGAACATGTGTTTTTTCAGCCAAATTTTGAGTTTTGCAAAGCATTCTGGGTAACAGAACCTGGTCCGAGCCACACAAGTCACCCCATCTTGGATTCCCCTAGGTCTCTAGTTTTTAGAAATGCACAGGTTTGGTAGGTTTCCCTAGGTGGCGGCTGAGCTACAGGCCAAAATCTATAGGTAGGCACTTTGCAAAAAACACCTCTGTTTTCCTTCAAAAATTTGGCTGTGTCCACGTTGCGCTTTGGGGCGTTTCCTGTCGCGGGCGCTAGGCCTACCACACAAGTGAGGTATCATTTTTATCGGGAGACGTGGGGGAACGCTGGGTGGAAGGAAATTTGTGGCTCCTCTCAGATTCCAGAACTTTCTGCCACAGAAATGTGAGGAACATGTGTTTTTTTAGCCAAATTTTGAGGTTTGCAAAGGATTCTGGGTAAGAGAACCTGGTCCGAGCCACACAAGTCACCCCATCTTGGTTTCCCCTAGGTCTCTAGTTTTCAGAAATGCACAGGTTTGGTAGGTTTCCCTAGGTGGCGGCTGAGCTACAGGCCAAAATCTATAGGTAGGCACTTTGCAAAAAACACCTCTGTTTTCCTTCAAAAATTTGGCTGTGTCCACGTTGCGCTTTGGGGCGTTTCCTGTCGCGGGCGCTAGGCCTACCCACACAAGTGAGGTATCATTTTTATCGGGAGACGTGGGGGAACGCTGGGTGGAAGGAAATGTGTGGCTCCTCTCAGATTCCAGAACTTTCTGCCATAGAAATGTGAGGAACATGTGTTTTTTTAGCCAAATTTTGAGGTTTGCAAAGGATTCTGGGTAACAGAACCTGGTCCGAGCCACACAAGTCACCCCATCTTGGATTCCCCTAGGTCTCTAGTTTTCAGAAATGCACAGGTTTGGTAGGTTTCCCTAGGTGGCGGCTGAGCTACAGGCCAAAATCTACAGGTAGTCACTTTGCAAAAAACACCTCTGTTTTCCTTCAAAAATTTGGCTGTGTCCACGTTGCGCTTTGGGGCGTTTCCTGTCGCGGGCGCTAGGCCTACCCTCACAAGTGATGTATCATTTTTATCGGGAGACGTGGGGGAACGCTGGGTGGAAGGAATTTTGTGGCTCCTCTCAGATTCCAGAACTTTCTGCCACAGAAATGTGAGGAACATGTGTTTTTTTAGCCAAATTTTGAGGTTTGCAAAGGATTCTGGGTAACAGAACCTGGTCCGAGCCACACAAGTCACCCCATCTTGGATTCCCCTATGTCTCTAGTTTTCAGAAATGCACAGGTTTGGTTGGTTTCCCTAGGTGGCGGCTGAGCTACAGGCCAAAATCTACAGGTAGGCACTTTGCAAAAAACACCTCTGTTTTCCTTCAAAAATTTGGCTGTGTCCACGTTGCGCTTTGGGGCGTTTCCTGTCGCTGGCGCTAGGCCTACCCACACAAGTGAGGTATCATTTTTATCGGGAGACGTGGGGGAACGCTGGGTGGAAGGACATTTGTGGCTCCTCTCAGATTCCAGAACTTTCTGCCACAGAAATGTGAGGAACATGTGTTTATTTAGCCAAATTTTGAGGTTTGCAAAGGATTCTGGGTAACAGAACCTGGTCCGAGCCACACAAGTCACCCCATCTTGGATTCCCCTAGGTCTCTAGTTTTCAGAAATGCACAGGTTTGGTAGGTTTCCCTAGGTGGCGGCTGAGCTACAGGCCAAAATCTATAGGTAGGCACTTTGCAAAAAACACCTCTGTTTTCCTTCAAAAATTTGGCTGTGTCCACGTTGCGCTTTGGGGCGTTTCCTGTCGCGGGCGCTAGGCCTACCCACACAAGTGAGGTATCATTTTTATCGGGAGACGTGGGGGAACGCTGGGTGGAAGGAAATGTGTGGCTCCTCTCAGATTCCAGAACTTTCTGCCACAGAAATGTGAGGAACATGTGTTTTTTTAGCCAAATTTTGAGGTTTGCAAAGGATTCTGGGTAACAGAACCTGGTCCGAACCACACAAGTCACCCCATCTTGGATTCCCCTAGGTCTCTAGTTTTCAGAAATGCACAGGTTTGGTAGGTTTCCCTAGGTGGCGGCTGAGCTACAGGCCAAAATCTACAGGTAGTCACTTTGTAAAAAACACCTCTGTTTTCCTTCAAAAATTTGGCTGTGTCCACGTTGCGCTTTGGGGCGTTTCCTGTCGCGGGCGCTAGGCCTACCCTCACAAGTGATGTATCATTTTTATCAGGAGACGTGGGGGAACGCTGGGTGGAAGGAAATTTGTGGCTCCTCTCAGATTCCAGAACTTTCTGCCACAGAAATGTGAGGAACATGTGTTTTTTTAGCCAAATTTTGAGGTTTGCAAAGGATTCTGGGTAACAGAACCTGGTCCGAGCCACACAAGTCACCCCATCTTGGATTCCCCTAGGTCTCTAGTTTTCAGAAATGCACAGGTTTGGTAGGTTTCCCTAGGTGGCGGCTGAGCTACAGGCCAAAATCTACAGGTAGGCACTTTGCAAAAAACACCTCTGTTTTCCTTCAAAAATTTGGCTGTGTCCACGTTGCGCTTTGGGGCGTTTCCTGTCGCGGGCGCTAGGCCTACCCACACAAGTGAGGTATCATTTTTATCGGGAGACGAGGGGGAACGCTGGGTGGAAGGAAATTTGTGGCTCCTCTCAGATTCCAGAACTTTCTGCCACAGAAATGTGAGGAACATGTGTTTTTTTAGCCAAATTTTGAGGTTTGCAAAGGATTCTGGGTAACAGAACCTGGTCCGAGCCACACAAGTCACCCCATCTTGGATTCCCCTAGGTCTCTAGTTTTCAGAAATGCACAGGTTTGGTAGGTTTCCCTAGGTGGCGGCTGAGCTAGAGGCCAAAATCTACAGGTAGTCACTTTGCTAAAAACAGCTCTGTTTTCTGTGATGTGTCCACGTTGTGTTTTGGGGCATATCCTGTTGCGGGCGCTAGGCCTACCCACACAAGTGAGGTATCATTTTTATCAGGAGACTTGGGGGAACATAGAATAGCAAAACAAGTGTTATTGCCCCTTGTCTTTCTCTACATTTTTCCCTTCCAAATGTAAGACAGTGTGTAAAAAAGACGTCTATTTGAGAAATGCCCTGTAATTCACATGCTAGTATGGGCACCCCGGAATTCAGAGATGTGCAAATAACCACTGCTTCTCAACACCTTATCTTGTGCCCATTTTGGAAATACAAAGGTTTTCTTGATAGCTATTTTTTGCTCTTTATATTTCAGCAAATGAATTGCTGTATACCCGGCACAGAATGAAAACCCACTGCAGGGTGCAGGTCATTTATTGGCTCTGGGTACCTAGAGTTCTTGATGAACCTACAAGCCCTATATATCCCCGCAACCAGAAGAGTCCAGCAGATGTAACAGTATATTGCTTTCGAAACTCTGACATTGCAGGAAAAAGTTACAGAGTAAAATGTAGAGAAAAATTGATGTTTTTTTCACCTCAATTTCAATATTTTTCTTTTTCAGTTGTTATTTTCTGTAGGAAACCCTTGTAGGATCTACACAAATTACCCCTTGCTGAATTCAGAATGTTGTCTACTTTTCAGAAATGTTGAGGTTTCTGGGATCTAGCATTGGTTTCATGCCCATTTCTGTCACTGACTGGAAGGAGGCTGAAAGCACAAAAAATCGTAAAAATGGGGTATGTCCCAGTAAAATGCCAAAATTGTGTTGAAAAACTGGGTTTTCTGATTCAAGTCTGCCTGTTCCTGAAAGCTGGGAAGCTGGTGATTTTAGCACCGCAAACCCTTTGTTGATGCCCTTTTCAGGGGAAAAACCACAAGCCTTCTTCTGCAGCCCATTTTTCCAATTTTTTTGAAAAAAACGAAATTTTCACTATTTTTTGGCTAATTTCTTGGCCTCCTTCTGGGGAACCCACAAAGTCTGGGTACCTCTAGAATCCCTAGGATGTTGGAAAAAAAGGACGCAAATTTGGCGTGGGTAGCTTATGTGAACAAAAAGTTATGAGGGCCTAAGCGCGAACTGCTCCAAATAGCCAAAAAAATGCTCGGCACAGGAGGGGGAAAAGGCCTGGCAGCGAAGGGGTTAAGTGTGAATTGTGTCTCTCTTGCTTTCCAGGTACCAGCTGCAACTAATGATTTTATTGCTGCACATTAATTGTTTTTTTATATGTCATAACCAAGATAAGAGTTTTCTAAATTAATGTTACTAAATCTTTTTCACATGAAGCCCAACATGCAATGCTAATTTGTGGTTAGTTAGAGAATTAACCTTGATATGCTCATGACTTGTCCTGAGATCATTTGATGCTGAACTAATATATTCTTTGCCATTATTACCAGTTTTTGTATTATTAATGTAGGAGGCTGGACTGGCTTGTAGTGAGTACCAAGGGGTACTTACACCTTGCACCAGGCCCAGGTATCCCTTATTAGTGTATAGGGGTGTCTAGCAGCTTAGGCTGATAGAAAATGGTAGCTTAGCAGAGCAGCTTAGGCTGAACTAGGAGACGAGTGAAGCTCCTACAGTACCACTAGTGTCACTTGCACAATATCATAAGAAAACACAATACACAGATATACTAAAAATAAAGGTACTTTATTTTTATGACAATATGCCAAAGTATCTCAGTGAGTACCCTCAGTATGAGGATAGAAAATATACACAAGATATATGTACACAATACCAAAATATGCAGTAATAGCAATAGAAAACAGTGCAAACAATGTATAGTCACAATAGAATGCAATGGGGGCACATAGGGATAGGGGCAACACAAACCATATACTCTAGAAGTGGAATGCGAACCACGAATGGACCCCAAACCTATGTGACCTTGTAGAGGGTCGCTGGGACTGTAAGAAAACAGTGAGGGTTAGAAAAATAGCCCACCCCAAGACCCTGAAAAGTGGGTGCAAAGTGCACCTAAGTTCCCCAAAGAGCACAGAAGTCGTGATAGGGGAATTCTGCAGGAAAGACCAACACCAGCAATGCAACAACAATGGATTTCCAGAGAGTACCTGTGGAACAAGGGGACCAAGTCCAAAAGTCACGATCAAGTCGGGAGTGGGCAGATGCCCAGGAAATGCCAGCTGTGGGTGCAAAGAAGCTGCCACCGGATGGTAGAAGCTGAGGATAATGCACGAACGATAAGGGCTAGAAACTTCCCCTTTGGAGGATGGATGTCCCATGTCGTGAAGAGTCGTACAGAAGTGTTTTCCCGCAGAAAGACCGCAAACAAGCCTTGCTAGCTGCAAAGCTTGCGGTTACGGTTTTTGGATGCTGCTGTGGCCCAGGAGGGACCAGGATGTCACCAATTGCATGAGGGGACAGAGGGGGCGTCCAGCAAGATAAGGAACCCTCTCAGAAACAAGCAGCACCCGCAGAAGTCCCGGAACAGGCACTACGAAGTGGAGTCAATCGGTGCTCACCCGAAGTTGCACAAGAGAGTCCCACGCCACCGGAGGACAACTCAGGAGGTCGTGCAATGCAGGTTAGAGTGCCGGGGACCCAGGCTTGGCTGTGCACAAAGGAAATCCTCGGTGAGTGCACAGGAGCCGGAGTAGCTGCAAAACACGCGGTTCCCAGCAATGCAGTCTAGCGTGGGGAGGCAAGGACTTACCTCCACCAAACTTGGACTGAAGAGTCACTGGACTGTGTAAGTCACTTGGACAGAGTTGCTGAGTTCAAGGGACCTTGCTCGTCATGCTGAGAGGAGACCCAGAGGACCGGTGATGCAGTTCTTTGGTGCCTGCGGTTGCAGGGGGAAGATTCCGTCGACCCACGGGAGATTTCTTCAGAGCTTCTAGTGCAGAGAGGAGGCAGACTACCCCCACAGCATGCACCACCAGGAAAACAGTCGAGAAGGCGGCAGGATCAGCGTTACAAGGTCGCAGTAGTCGTCTTTGCTACTTTGTTGCAGTTTTGCAGGCTTCCAGCGCGGTCAGCAGTCGATTCCTTGGCAGAAGGTGAAGAGAGAGATGCAGAGGAACTCTGATGAGCTCTTGCATTCGTTATCTAAGGAATTCCCCAAAGCAGAGACCCTAAATAGCCAGAAAAGGAGGTTTGGCTACCTAGGAGAGAGGATAGGCTAGCAACACCTGAAGGAGCCTATCAGAAGGAGTCTCTGACGTCACCTGCTGGCCCTGGCCACTCAGAGCAGTCCAGTGTGCCAGCAGCACCTCTGTTTCCAAGATGGCAGAGGTCTGGAGCACACTGGAGGAGCTCTGGGCACCTCCCAGGGGAGGTGCAGGTCAGGGGAGTGGTCACTCCCCTTTCCTTTGTCCAGTTTCGCGCCAGAGCAGGGCTGAGGTATCCCTGAACCGGTGTAGACTGGCTTATGCAGAGATGGGCACCATCTGTGCCCATCAAAGCATTTCCAGAGGCTGGGGGAGGCTACTCCTCCCCAGCCCTGACACCTTTTTCCAAAGGGAGAGGGTGTTACACCCTCTCTCTGAGGAAGTCCTTTGTTCTGCCTTCCTGGGCCAGGCCTGGCAGGACCCCAGGAGGGCAGAAACCTGTCTGAGAGGTTGGCAGCAGCAGCAGCTGCAGTGAAACCCCGGGAAAGGCAGTTTGGCAGTACCCGGGTCTGTGCTAGAGACCCGGGGAATCATGGGATTGTCTCCCCAATACCAGGATGGCATTGGTGGGGCAATTCCATGATCTTAGACATGTTACATGGCCATATTCGGAGTTACCATTGTGAAGCTACATATAGGTAGTGACCCATATGTAGTGCACGCGTGTAATGGTGTCCCCGCACTCACAAAGTCCGGGGAATTGGCCCTGAACAATTTGGGGGCACCTTGGCTAGTGCCAGGGTGCCCACACACTAAGTAACTTGGCACCCAGCCTTTACTAGGTAAAGGTTAGACATATAGGTGACTTATAAGTTACTTAAGTGCAGTGTAAAATGGCTGTGAAATAACGTGGACGTTATTTCACTCAGGCTGCAGTGGCAGGCCTGTGTAAGAATTGTCAGAGCTCCCTATGGGTGGCAAAAGAAATGCTGCAGCCCATAGGGATCTCCTGGAACCCCAATACCCTGGGTACCTCAGTACCATATACTAGGGAATTATAAGGGTGTTCCAGTATGCCAATGTAAATTGGTGAAATTGGTCACTAGCCTGTTAGTGACAATTTGTACAGAGAGAGCATAACCACTGAGGTTCTGGTTAGCAGAGCCTCAGTGAGACAGTTAGGCATCACACAGGGAACACATACATATAGGTCACAAACTTATGAGCACTGGGGTCCTGGCTAGCAGGGTCCCAGTGACACATAACAAACATACTGAAAACATAGGGTTTTCCCTATCAGCACTGGGCCCTGTCTAGCAGGATCCCAGTGAGACAGTGAAAACACCCTGACATACACTCACAATCAGGCCAAAAGTGGGGGTAACAAGGCTAGAAAGAGGCTACTTTCTCACAATTAATAATTGTGATTCTTTTGGAGATAATTTGTTTAATTGTATTAATTAGATTAAGATATATACGTCTTTTTAACCAGCCGCTACTGATCATATATGCTTAGCATTTGTGTTTGAGAGTTATTTTCATGAAACTAGCGCTGTTAATATAGGGAAATAAATCCATGATTTTTAATTACTAAACTGATGTAGTTATTGACTGAAACTTTATAATATTGATTGTTGTTGTTATTGATGGTCCTCACACCTCCCATTGGTGACATCCCCTCAAACCTATTTTGCTTCGATCCATCATCCTCCAGCGCTGAATCCACTATTCCAGTGGGTCCCAACCTGTGGTCCCGGGACCCCTGGGGGTCCATGAAGCCTCTTCAGGGGGTCCGCAACAGCTTAGAAAAGTAAATAATATTAACAGATTAGGTCCCCAGCTTTCAGTAATGACTCAGTGGCGGGTCCCCGGATTCCAAGAAAGATTCAGTGGGGGTCCCCAGGGTCCAGTAATGATAAAGTGGGGGTCCACAGAAGTCAAAAGGTTGGGAACCACTGCACTATTCAGTATTGATAATAGCTAGGATTCTGTGGCGCGTTAGCAAGGCGCAGGCAGGAGCCTGCGGGTGGAGGATGGCCTCGAACTGGGAGTCAGGCACGCTCTCAGTTCGTCCAAAGCAGAGGTAGCAGCAGCAGTATGAGCTGCACTGGGAGGGCAACAGACACTCTCTCTCTGGAAGGAAGGGATTATTGTGAGTTAGCGTATACCGGTTGAGGTCCTGCTTTCTTTAGCCAAGGATTCCAACATTTACAAGCAGCCTCTAATACCTTAAACCACACCTTCTTGTAATAACTGGGTTCTAACAATGCTAACAGTCCGTCATTAGACATCGGTCCTATAAGCAGCTCATAAATGTTTGGCATGTATCCTGCCCCTTTCGCCTCACCTTCTCTACTTGTCACCAGTGGGTGCATATATTGGAGGGCAGCCGCCAGTTGATATAATCTTAAATTTGATAGGGACCACCCCCTCCCCGGCAATGTCAGATATTTGCTTGCCCTTCTAGTTTTGCCTTACACCCAAATAAATCTTGTTATTAACTTATCCATTGCCAAGAACAATGACTTTTCGAATTCACGTGTAATCGCCCGAAACAAATACAAGACCTTGGGAACAAATATCATTTTAATCATATTCCTTGGCCCCATTATAGACATGTGCAGATTATTCCACGTGCTGAAATCTTGTTTAGCTTTTTCTAAGATCGGTGTCAAGTTTAAGTTAACTATCTGTTCCATAGCAGAGCAGATGTCAGTCCCTAAATATACTGCATGGTCCATCCTTCGGGTATTCTGTGTAATGGTGTACTCATTAGTCACCAACTGGGTTTTGTCTTTATTCAGTGAGTACCCTGAGAATTCTCAAAATTTACATGCCACCTTTTTGATTTCTCTTAAAGACTCGTCCGGGTTGGTTGTCACCACAGCTACGTCATCTAGGGAAAACTAGGATTTTGGCATCCCATCCATAGCGATTTACTGGTATCATAGCTGGATTATTTTCTAGCTGTCAAAGCAAAAGGTCAATATACAATGCAAACAGTAATGGGGAGCATGGACACCCCTGTCTAGTACCTGGCCCAATTTGTATAATATTGGATTGACCTCCCATCAGTTGTATCCGGGTGACCAGGCAGCTATACATGGCTTTTACTGGCATAATAAAATCACTTCCCAGCCCATGCGCCCCCAAAACATTCCACAGATATTCCCAATTACATCCAAGAGGGCCAAGGCCATAGGCTTACTAGCAATATTAGTGGCATCAAACAGCGTAATGACTCTTCTGATATGGTCAGTGGTGTCTCTCCCGGGCACAAACCTGTGTTGATTATCTGTAACCAACTTGCTGATAGCAGTGCACAGACGGGATGCAAACATTTTAGAATAGATCTTAGCATCACTATTTATTAATGATATGGACCTATATGAGCTAGGGTTTTGGAGAACTTTTCCCTTTTTCAAAAATACCACTATATTAGCAGTTGCCTAAAAAGCAGGAGGTTTATTACCTTTTTGTATCTGAGTAAAACGTTCTAACATAACTGGCAGCAGAACTGTCAGAAAGTTCTTATAAAATTCCAAGGGGAGTGCATCCATTCCTACGTTTTTTCCAGTGAGTAGCCCTCAAATGGACGCCTCTAATTTCTCTATCGTAATCTTATCCCCTAATACCTCTCATTTGCTCTTGGTGATTCTATCAGCCTTTGCATTGCTCAGAAACTTATTCACAGGTTGCTCATCCACTAGAGGGGCCACTCTATACAATTCTGCATTATACATGTGAAAAGCTTCCCTGATATCCTCAGGATCTGAAACCAACCTTCCCAGTGGATCTCTTATTTCTCTAATTATGCCAGCAGCAACCTTCTGATGATTTCATACCGCAAAGAGATGCCTTTTGATTAGATTCGTAACAATCTATACATTTCGAGAGGTACTTTTTAGCCACCCTGTTTGCAAGATTTCATTAATTGCTGCTTTGGCAATTGCAATCTTCTGTAGGGCAATATTGAGATCCATACCCCGCTTGATGGCTAGGGTGATTGACTTTCTGCTTATCTAAGCTTTGAGTGCTATTCTCAAATCAAATCTTGGGTATGCTTCTACCTCCTTAGGCTGAAGCTTAGGGTTTTTCCACAGATCCCCTCCTTTAAAGCGCCCCATACTACTTCCACTGGGACAGTGCCCCTATTTACTTCCAAAAACTCCTGCAACCATATATTCATGTGATGCTAGTACCCAGGGTCATTCAAGAGTCCCTCTCGACTGTCCAGTCCCTCCTACTGCTTTTAAGATCCTCTATAGCTAATTTCAATACTAGAGGATTGTGATCTGACATAAAGTGTGAGCATAACTCCATACATACCCCTGTTAACAACTTGGGGAAAGTGAGAAAGTAATCCAGTCAGGCCAGTTTCCTATGTCAAGCAGAATAATACATATACCCAGGATCTGATGCATTCAATTTTTGGCCAGACAACCACCAATCCTGTCTCCTTTTGCAAGCTACAGAGAGCTTTGAAGACTCTAGGTTTACGCCCAGAATAGCTATTAGGGTTAATGTCTGTTAATGCTTTTAAGCCATCCGTTAAAGTTCAAATTGCCACACACTACGTAGGGGGTGGGCCACTCTGCTAATTCAGCTGTCAAGAAGTCGAACACTGCCAGATCTTCCAACACTGAGCCATATAGAGAGCACAGGGTAAGGCACCCTTTATTATAACGGCACTCCGCCAGAGCCCATCTACAATACTTGTCTGCAGTTTGTCGAACAAACTCATACCACCCACTACGCGCTATTCTGCTTAGTGCATATCAATACATTCACCCCAAGAGTATCTAACATAGATGTATTACAATATTCTACATGTGTTTCCTGCAAAAAATATATGTCTGTCCTCAACATTTTTATATCCCCTGCTACTTTTCACCTTTTCTGGGCATTATTGAGACCACAGGAAATCCGCAGTTTAGTCATTTTCCCATTGGCAATCAGATAGAGCCCTAAGACAGCCACATCTATAGCTAATCCTATTTACTTTCCTGCAAACATGAAATCTACTTAATCTAACTGCCAGTTTCCCATACCATGCACCATCCTTCTTTTTATTGTACCATATTATTTTTTTAATCTCTCTTTTTCCATAGCATCTTCCTCCTTCTTCTCCTTCTGCATCAGCCAATTCCCGAGCATCCCCTTTATATGTACCTGACCCCTATCCCCACCAGTCCGCCCCCAAACCCGCTCCTCTTCCCCTTTCCCAACTCTCCCAACTCTCCCCATATCCATATCCATAATCACAGCCCTTCTACGATTACCCTCACCACCCCAACCCCCAACAAAATAATGCATTCAGACCCCCACTGGTCTGAATGATGGCTTCCTGAATGCCACCTACATGCCCCCAGACCAAAACCACGCTTAACTAGATGATACAATTAAATTAATACAGTGAGAATAACAAAACTAAAGCAAAACAGTATATAAGAAAGAGAAACCCCTCAATGCAATTTTTCTCCTTGAAGGACCACCAGGAGGATGCCTTTTAACCTTAGATTATATATCCAAGCAGGTTCAACCATCCCACTCCACCTGAGAAGCGTTCTCATCATTGCTCAGTCTTCCTTTTTCTCTCTATTTGGGGTTCTGCGGATTCAGCCTCCTTCTGCGTTCTACTGTAGCATGGCAAAAGTCTGGTCGTGTAAAAAATGTGAGGTTGTCCACACATCTTGGAGAATTGGGACAGGCCTTTTTAAAAATGGCTTTTCTTAGCAAAACGTTACAGAAAAAAACAAAATGGCTCTTGGATGCTTGAGCTCGGGAAACATGTTCTGGGGAACTGGTGGACCCTCTGTATTTCCATCTCGCAGTCCCATTTTGTGAATTTTGGGAAGGCTTTCCGCAGGAGATTAATCATAAATATCCTGATATCATTGCCCTCTGCCCCTTCTTCGAAGCTTAAAAATCACAGATTATTCCTCCTCTGCCGGTTTTCATAATCTTCTATCTTCCATCTGAAATCAGTTAATTTGTTTTCCATGTGACGCTGCCTACTTCTTTAGTACCTCAACATATGCCTCCAAGATGCTCTTGTTTCCATCAAATTCAATTTTCTTCTATCTCCCCGCAAGTCTTAGCAACCTTCTGCACGGTAGCCTGCAGCTCTTTAGTGGCCACCCAGGCCCTCCGATTCTGCCTGGGTTTCAGTTAGTAGCTCCTTTATTGTACTATATATCAATTGTAGCATTGCTTTATCTATACAGCCTGTGCTACCTTTAAGACCACTTTCTCTATTCCCCTCTCCAGCATCATTGACAAATGAGAGAGTCTCAGGATCCCTCCCCTGGCCTGAATAATCACATTTTAGGGTCGCTGGCCCCTGTCCTGAAGCATCTTTCCCAGCTGTTGAGCCAGATCTTACCCTCATACGTCTGCACTGTTGTTGCTGCTGTTTAACTGTCGGCGCTAAAGCTGGTGACAGACTGGTTCCACTTTCTGAGGAGAGACTTTTTTCATCCTTACTTCAGTTACAGCTACTGTTAATGGCCTCTGAATCTTCGGTAAGTGAATAAAGCGTATCCCCTCCTTCCCTAGACCAGTCCAAATTCTTTGCCCTCCACTCAGTCTTAGCTGTCTTTTCATCGTGTCCTTGTATATTTCTGTTTCTGGTGGTGCTTCCCTCAGCATGAGTCTCTGACAGATGGTCATAGATCGTTTGGATGCCCTCTGTGTGGATTTTCAAGCTGTTGTCTTTTTGCAGCCAATTCTCCTCTAAGTTTTATAGCACCACTCTCACCATCGTAAGGTGTTGGAGCTCTTTATATCACACACATACAGAGACAATGAACCATATGTATGTAAATCAGTGTATAGAAAATGTTGACAAAGGGGACTACCAGGTGTAGGATTGACATGTCATCCATACTGGTAGGCATTTTTTAAGAATGCTTGGTCTGGGAAAGCATAAATTCAGGATTAAGAATGTAACACAGTACTTAGGGTTGACTTTACTAATAGCAATTTATTTCTACCCAAATAAACCCATTTTAGCAAAATTAGGATAATCAAACACTGGGAGAAAACATACCTTTCTAACATGCACCATCCAGTTTGCATGTAGCTCTTTGATTGCAGTTCATAGCTCACTGTGCTAAACTATGAATGTAACTTTTGAACTGCCCAGTAACAAAAACAGCTCTGTGGCAAAAGCAATATCCCACTGAGCTATGCACATAAAATACTGTTTTATGATCTACACAGAACACGTTCCTTGTAGCAGGCATATTGACCCTCTGCGCTACCTTAGATGAGTCAAACTGCCACTACACAAAAAACCTTGATCTCTCTCCAGCTGGTACATCAATCATAAGAGTTATCTTGGCACTTTTTTATTGCTGCCTGAAAACTGTTGACTATACAAGAAACTCTGCAGTGCTTTTAAAACTTCTCCACTTCTACAAAACATGCCCTCAGAAGAAAAAGCACCCCCCACCCTTTCAGCCTCCCGAAAAAGAACCCAAGCCCCAGTTTAGCCTTGGAAAAAAGACTTAGGGAACAATTTATGCAGAAGCAAGCTTGTTATGCTACATTAATTGAATGATTAAGGCTTTTTGACACATACGTAAACAACACAAGGAAGGAGAGAAAGCTGGTCGCCTACTCACGTGGCTATTCAAATCAGTAACCTCCTGTTCCCCAATTGCTGCACCGAGAAAAGATGATGTACCTACAGTCTGCCAGACAGATTATGTCAACATACTAGTTAGCTCCTAGAAGCATTGATACACTCAAACATTCCAAAACACTTGAAATTAACTACAAAAATATATGCAGAACTACCCTAGGAAAGTTCCTCAGACTGATAAAAGAAGTAATTAAAAGAAGCTTACACTTCCATTGACAATCTGGTTAAGGGTAAAACACTGAGGCCCGACTGACTTGGTGAAGGTACATGTCAGGGTAGGGTTATTCCATATTCCCCCTCCCATTCAATTTAGCAATTGAATCATTGACTGAGTATGTGCAAAGGGAAAGCCCTTCTTTGAGAACATTGTTAGATAATAACATACCTGCAATCTCTCTGCATGATGATGACACGGATATGCATCTAGAGTCGGTAATGGAAGTACAATACAATTTTAGTGAATTACCAGGGCTAAGGGCAAACTCAGACAATTCTGGCCTCTATTTTTTAAAATGTCTTTTATTACATTTTCAAATAGAAACATCCAGCTAGTCACATTAAGTGCATCATTTAATCTATAACATCACAAATAATTAGATTAGGGCTCTCATTACAACCCTGGCGGTCGGTGCTAAAGCGGCGGTAAGACCGCCAACAGTCCGATGGTAAGACAAAGGGAATCACGACCATGGCGGAAACCGCCTACATAGACAGCCACTTTAACACTCTGACCGCCACAGCGGTACAAACAAACAGCATGGCGGTCACAGCCAACAGACAGGCGGAAGACGATGTACCGCCCACACTATTATGAGAGGCCAATCCGCCACCTTTTCCGGGGCGGATTCAACGCAAATAAAAACACGGCGGAAACAGGACTTGGAAGGGGAAACAATAACCTCTACACAACCCACGAGGAACCAGGACGCCATGGAGCCAGAACTACAAATCCTGCCTGCAATAGTTTTCCTGCTCCTCTACCAGGAGCACGAACGACGGCGGCGACGACCACGGTGAGTACTGCACCTACAACACAAGGGAGGGGGAGGGAAAAGAGAGTGACACACACACGCAATACGCAACACCCCCACCCCCACCCTCACCCACAACAACACACACACCAATACATGCTGCAACAATAGATTTACATCCCCAACCCCCCTGGAAGAACGCAATCACAAACGGAAATGATTGTAACGATTATAATCAATAAAAATCCATTAGTCAAAACTTTAAATACAGTATAAACAATTATGTACACCAGCTACACAAGTCTGGATAGTGCACCATTCAAAGTCCGTGGACCACTGGGCCCAAAATGCATGGGCGAGGCCCACACTCGATACCAGACTGCAAACGGAGAGAACACCGCTGGGGCATCAGATCGAAAGGAAACAGGCACCTCAGGGGGAAGGGAACGGGGGGCACCTCAGCCGGATGAGTGCACGACGCCTGCTCCACGAGGGGGCTCCATGCCCATTGATGTATCCTGTGGAGTGCAAAACCACAGTCTCTCAAGTCTTTTCAGTGGGTGGGTTGCCCACTGCTTTATCCTGGGGAGTGCAAAGCCACAGTGTCTCAAGTCTCTCCAGTGGGTGGTTTGCCCACTGCTTTATCCTGGGGAGTGCAAGGCCACAGTCTCTCAAGTCTATTCAGTGGGTGGGTTGCCCACTGCTTTATCCTGGGGAGTGCAAAGCCACAGTCTCTCAAGTCTCTCCAATGGGTGGTTTGCCCACTGCTTTATCCTGGGGAGTACAAAGCCACAGTCTCTCAAGTCTTTTCAGTGGGTGGGTTGCCCACTGCTTTATCCTGGGGAGTGCAAAGCCACAATCTCTCAAGTGGATGCCATTCTCCACTGGTTCTGGAGGGGGCTTTGTGCCCAGAGTGCTTCATCCTGCCAAGGACTGAGGTAGTGGATGCCTTTCTCCACTGGTTCTGGAGGGGGCTTTGTGCCCAGAGTGCTTTATCCTGCCAAGGACTGTGGTAGTGGATGCCTTTCTCCACTGGTTTTGGAGGGAGCTTTGTGCCCAGAGTGCTTCATCCTGCCAAGGACTGAGGTAGTGGATGCCTTTCTCCACTGGTTCCGGAGAGGGCTTTGTGCCCAGAGTGCTTCATCCTGCCAAGGACTGAGGTAGTAGATGTGATACTCCACTGGTTCTGGAGGGGGCTTTGTGCCCAGAGTGCTTCATCCTACCAAGGACTGAAGTAGTGGATGTGACACTCTACTGACGGTAGTGCAACATGAAAGCTGGCCAGGCTCCTGGAACTGACCACCAGCCTCGTACGACTGACCACTGGGGATGGCAGCCATGTCTGTGGTGGTGCCACTGGCTCAGGATGTCACGGAGCCGCTGGCGGTGCTGGCGGCGGTGTCAGTAGTGGCGGTGCTTGTGGCGGGCTCTGTGGCATCGGTGCAGGCGGCAGGCTCTGTGGCATCGGTGCTGGAGGCGGGCTCTGTGGCATCGGTGCTGGCGGCGGGCTCTGTGGAAACGGTGCTGGCAGCGTTCTTTGTGGCGGCGGTGCTGGTGGCAGGCTCACTGACTGTGGTGCTGGTGGCAGCCTCACTGACTGCGGTGCTGGTGGCGGGCTCACTGACTGCGGTGCTGGTGAAGGGCTCAGTGTCTGCAGTGCTGGCGGCGGTGTCTGTGGTGGCGGTGCAGGTGGCGGTGCTTGTGGCGGTCTTGTCCATCGTGCAGGTTGGCGTCAACATGGACCTGCCTTCGATTTTTTGGCCCTTCCCCACCTTGGATGGTGGCGCAGCTGTCTTCCCACTTTCCACTTTTGTTTTGCCTGAGCCCTTGGTGGCAGGTGTTTTCGCCTTCTCCCTCTGAGATGTGGGCAACTTTTTCTGTTTTGGAGGTGGGGGAATGTCCTTGCCCTCGCTCCTTGGGACACTGGCAGCCCTGTTGCTTGGCGCACTCCAAAATCCCGCTATTGCTGGCACCACTGTGCCAGGTGATGTGGTGGCTGAGGTGCTGGGTTGGGACCTGGAAATGCGGGCCCTAGGGGACGGACGAGGGGAGGTGTAGGGAAGAGATCAAAATTTGATAGGAAAAGCTTTTTAGACACACTGGGAGGGGTAGATGGAGGGTGTTTGGGAGTGGAGGAAGAGGTAGTGGATGTAGGAGGTGTACATTTGCTGACTTTGGGTGAAGGTGCATGAGCTGGAGGCTGTTGTGAGGTGGATGGCTGTTGGGTGGGTGTGTGACTGCGTTTGTGTACTTTGGGAGGAGGGCTCACAGACACACTGGTAGAGGACACTGGGGATGTGTGAATGGTAGTGGGGGTGGTGAGTGCACATGTGCGGTGTGTGGTGATGGGAGTGCTGGCGATGTAGGTAGTGGCTGAAGATGTAGTGCATGCAGGTGTAAGTGGAGACGAGACAGGGAGGGAGGAGGTAGACATGGAGGAGGGGGACACAGTGGAGGCAGTGGATGTTGGTATGTCTGCATGGGTATGGTGCTTGTGTGAGCGCCTGTGGGATGTGTGGTGCATATGTTTGCCTGAGCCACTCTTGTGTGGTGAGATGTGTGCATGCTGGTCCGATGGTGTGCTTGGGATAGCCTGAGGAACAGGGGACTGAGTCTGGGTGGAGGAAGTTGGAGGGGGAGGCTGGACACAGGGACAATGGCTGCCATCAGTGCTGAGGCCAGAGCCTGGAATGCTTGCTGATGGGCTGCCTGGCCAGAATGAATGCCCTCCAGGTATGCATTTGTTTGTTGCAAATGCCTCTCTACACACCTCTCAGGAGGTCAATAGCCTCCTCACCGAGGGCAGCAGGGCTGACTGGGGCAAGGCCAGAGGTGCCTGGGGCGAAGGAGATGCCCACCCTCCTGGATGAGCGGCCACGGACACACGCTGAGGGGCTGCTGGGAGGGCGGTGCTGGTAGGGGGGGGTGGTGGCTGTACCTGTAGATGCGGTGGGCACAGAGGGGCCCGCCACCGCACCGGAGCTCCCATCAGAGGAGGAGTCGGTGTCGCTGGTCTCTGCTCCTGTACCCGCTGTGGAGCTCCCCTTCGCCCTCCGTCCCAATGGTGACTTCAGACTCCGTAGTCTCGCCCCCCAGGGCCAAGTGGGATGCAGCTCCCTCCTGCTCCGGTGGCACTGCTCCTCCGCCTGATGATGCTAAGGCACACAAGAACAGGGAGACCACAAAAAGGGGGGGGGGGAGAAAGAAGAAAGACATGTTCAGTGCATGCAATACCGCTACCATTGGCGGACACTACAGACACGGCAGCCCTCTGCACTATGCCATGCACTTGGAGTTCCCTAATTAATCACAAGGACATGGGGTACAAGGCCTATGCCCGATTGCTGCACACATGGAAGTCACAGGAGCCTGACTAGGTGTAGATGGCTCTTACCACTGGTGGGGTTGGGGTGCCACATAGCCTGCCTCACAAAGGGTCCTTGCCTACAAAGCTCGCCCTGGCCTAGGGTAACCCACTGCCCCCCTCCCCCACCCAGACACCTCCTAATGCGCAGAGTCAGATGGATGTGACTGTACTCACCCTCTTGCGGCTGCTGTGATGCCCTCAAGCGCCCATCTAACTCCGATTACGCCACCGCCAGGATCCGGAACATCAGGGGGGTCATGGTGCGACAGGCACTCCTCCCTCCGCCGTCTTCTTGCTCCAGCGGCGAATGTCCTCCCATCTTTTTCGGCAGTGGGTGCTCCGTCTGTGGTGGACCCCCAGGGTCCAGACGTCCTTGGCGATGGCAAGCCAAATATCCTTTTTCTGGTGGACGCTGACCTAGAGGAATAGTACAGGGGAAAAGGATGATCTTTAAACGTCCGGACCGTCACAGTCATTGGCCCACGTTCCCACCCTTGCCCTGACACACATACACTCACCGTCCGCTCATGCAGGCCTCAGTACCCCCCCTGTATTTTCCATCCACACCACTCCAAACAGGCATTGCCCATACAGCATGCTCACAGTGTACTCACCTGTTTGTCTGGAGGACCGTAGAGTAGCGTGTACTGGGGAGGACCCCATCCACTAACTTCTCCAACTCCTCCCAAGAGAAGGCAGGGGCCCTTTCCCCAGACACATGAGCCATCATCGCTTCAAGACACTGGTCACAGCAGGTATCAAGTGAGTGAACAGACAGAAAATGTCGGTCACGTCCGCGGTGGTGCGTACCGTCACCGCCGGCGAACATCGTCATTGGCTCCTTGGACCCATAGGGCCCAATGTTAACCAATGCAGGATTGCACCGCGGTCTTCGACCGCATACTGCGACGGTGTAGAACGCGAGCGCATTTACCTCATATCCCCCTGTCCCACGTTATAGGTCAGGCAGCCGCTATTTCAGGTGGCCACATGGCATTATTTTTAAATGCGTCACACATATCTAGGCCTTGCATACACACAGTGACAGGCACATAGCGGATTGACAAATGTGTGCAATAAATTATTTTTTTACTACCTCAGTGTTGGCTGACTCTGTGCTCGCTGTTCTCATCCATAGGGCACGTCCGATGGGGCAGGCGAGGAGGTGGCAACATCCTCCAGTGTACAGACCGCTGGTGGACCTGTCGACAATGGAAGACAACACATCATTATCACTTATAGACTTGATCGTGCCACAATCCAGGAACTGTGTGCCCAGTTGGAGCCAGACCTGATTTCAGCTATCCGCCATCCCACAGGAATCCCCCGTCTAGTGCAGGTCCTGTCAGTACTCCATTTCCTGGCAAGTGGGTCTTTTCAAACAACAGTGGCCATTGCATCAGGGATGTCCCAGCCTATGTTCTCAAACGTGTTGTCCAGAGTGTTGTCTGCCCTGCTGAAACACATGCGCAGCTACATCGTTTTCCCTCAGGTGGAGGGTTTGCCCACAGTGAAAAGTGACTTCTATGCCCTGGAACATATCCCCAACATCATAGGTGCCATTGATGGGACACATGTGGCCTTGGTACCCCCTGCAGGAGTGAACAGGTATACAGAAACAGGAAGAGCTACCATTCAATTAATGTGCAGATGGTGTGTTTGGCCGACCAGTACATCTTCCATGTTTCCTGGCTCAGTGCATGACGCTTACACTTTGAGGAATAGCAGCATCCCTTATGTGATGGGGCAACTCCAGAGGCAATGTGTGTGGCTAATAGGTGAGGACAAGGACCCTATACCCTGTGAATAGTCGTCTGGGTTTGTCCCTAAGGGTTAGTGTGTCTAACAGTTGTCCCTCGACATTTGCAGGTGACTCTGGGTACCCCAACCTGTCATGGCTACTGACCCCAGTGAGAAATCCCAGGACAAGGGCAGAGGAACACTACAATGAGGCACATGGGCGAACTAGGAGAGTGATCGAAAGGACCTTCGGACTCATGAAGGCCAGGTTCCGGTGCCTCCATATGACAGGTGGTTCTCTCTACCACTCACCAAAGAAGGTGTGCCAGATCATCGTGGCCTGCTGTATGCTGCACAACCTGGCTTTGCGACGACAGGTGCCTTTTCTGCAGGAGGATGGTCCAGAAGGAGGTCTTGTGGCAGCTGTGGAGCCAGTGGACAGTGAAGAAGAGGAGGCAGAAGAAGAGGATATCGACAACAGGAACAATGTGATCCAGTGAGACACAGGTAAGAAGACATCACTGCTTCCTACATCTCATACAATTGTTAGACCTATCATATGTCTGTCACTTTCACCCAGTGTATGGACCCTGACCTGTCACTTTGCCTTTCCATTTCACAGATGTGGGTCCCACTGTGTGACCTCTGCTATGTTACCTCATGGACTAGAGCTGTGTGACATAGGTATGTTGACAATACAATGGGCGTTGCTATTTTCCTTAGTTATGGCAAATACACATTTGTGAAAGCACAGACTGACTCCAAATTGTTTTGTGATTCAAGGGTGTTTATTTAAGTGCAAATTAGTGGAGGGGGTTGGAAAATGGTGGAGGAATGTCCATGGCAGAGTCCAGTTATTTGTCTCGCAGGTGCATTGTCCAAAGGGGCATAGGAAGTGGAGCTAGGGCAGTTTAAGGATGGACAGGGTGACGAAGTGGGACAGAAGGATACCATTCAGGGTGGTTTCATTTCTTGGCGGGAGTCTTGGCATTGTTTTCTGTCTTTGTCCTGGATCTCAGGGACCGTTTGCAGGGTGGTTCTCCATCTGCAGGGGGTGGGGTGCTAGTGTTGTGGTCCTGTGGCGGTGCCTCCTGTCCACTAGTGCCGGCGGAGGTGGTGGGCAGTTCATCATCGAGGCTAGTGTCAGGGGACCCTTGTTGTGCCACAGTGTCCCTCCTGGTGTTCACAAGGTCCTTCAGCACCCCTACAATGGTGACCAGGGTGGTGTTGATGGACTTGAGTTCCTCCCTGATCCCCAAATACTGTTCCTCCTGCAGCCGCTGGGTCTCCTGAAACTTGGCCAGTACCGTTGCCATTGTCTCCTGGGAATGATGGTACAGTCCCATGATGTTGGAGAGGGCCTTGTGGAGAGTGGGTTCCCTGGGCCTGTCCTCCCCCTGTCACACGGAAGTCCTCCCAGTTCCCCTGTTTTCCTGTTCCTTTGACCCCTGAACCGTGTGCCCACTGCCACTGCCCCCAGGTCCCTGATGTTCTTTGGTTTGTGGGTGTGCCTGGGTTCCCTGTAGTGGTGGACACACTGCTGCTTGACGTGTCCTGGGGACAGAGGTATGGGCCCGCTGGGTGGGTGCTATGCTGGTGTTTCCTGAGGGGGGAGGCTCTGTGGTGGCATGTGCCAGTGTGTGGGGAACCGACTGTCCCGAGGTCCCAGATGGGCTGGGCTGGTCATCTAGATCCAGTTGGACAGAGCTGCTGTCATCACTGTGGGCCTCTTCTGTGGGGGGGCTTGACATGTCTGGAACCTCCTATCCGGTGACGTTGGGTAGGGGTCCTGCAGGGGTGTAAAGGCATGATTATTGCATCTGTGTGTGCCATCGTGTGCAATGGGTGGGTGACCCTGTACCCCAGTGCTTACATTCTTGTCTAGGACCTTGTGTGATATTTGGTTTGGGGATCTGTGTGGGTATCTGTAGTGGACATGCTTTGGTGATGGGTGTCCATGCTTTGGTCTTGCATGCAGGGCTTGGTGTTGGGATGGGTGGTTTGTGATAGTGGGATATATGTGAGGTGTTGGAGTGATGGGGTGAGGGTGGGGGTATGTGATAGCATGCAGGTAGGGTGGGGGATGTAATAGTTAAGATTTGACTTACCAGAGTCCATTCCTCCTGCTACTCCTGCGAGGCCCTCAGGATGCAGTATAGCCAAGACCTGCTCCTCCCATGTTGTTAGTTGTGGGGGAGGAGGTGGGGGTCCGCCGCCAGTCCTCTGAACTGCAATCTGGTGTCTTGAGACCACGGAACGCACCTTCCCCAATAGGTCGTTCCACCTCTTCCTGATGTCATCCTGTGTTCTTGGGTGCTGTCCCACTGCATTGACCCTGTCTACGATTCTGCGCCATAGCTCCATCTTCCTAGCAATGGAGGTGTGCTGCACCTGTGATCCGAATAGCTGTGGCTCTATCCGGACACATTTCCTCCACCATGACCCTGAGCTCCTCCTCAGAGAACCTGGGGTGTCTTTGCGGTGCTAGGGTGTGGTGTGGGTGATGTGTGAGGTGGTGTGTGTTGTGATGTGTGAGGGGATGTGTTTGTGTGTGTTGTGTGAGGTGCGTGGATGTTGTGTGAGTGATGGTGTTGTGTGCCTGTGGATGCTAGTTTGTTGATGGTGGTGTCTCTCTCTGTGCTTCGTTCTCAATTTTTGTCGTAGGGGTTTGTGGGTGATGTGGGTGTGTGTTTTATATTGTATTGAGTGTGTGGGTGTGGTGTGTGTATGTGTATCAGGTGTGTGTATTTCGATTTGTCAAATGGGGTTGTGTTTTGTAAATGTGTGTGTATTTTGAGCGCAGCAGTGTGTACCGCCATTGGAATACCGCGGTTGAAAGACAGCCGCGCGGATTCGTGGGTCGTGATAGTGTGGGCGTATTCCTGTTGGCGTGACGGTGGAGGTTTTGTTATCGCCAGTTTATCACTGACCTTTGGTGTGGCGGACTTGTGTGGATGTTTAGATTTTGGCAGATTCCGGCCTGTGGGTCGTTATAGCTGTAGCAGATTTCCTCGGCCGCAGCGGTGTGTTGGCGGTCTTCTGCACGGTGGTAAGCGGCATTTACCGCCAATGTTGTAATGAGGTCCTAGGTTTTCAAAATAAAGAGATTTATAACCAGGAAAATTAAGAATAACTTTGTTGCATATTGTGTGTATGTGTCATTTTCCACTACCTTATTTAAACTAAAGTAATGCAGCAGAGTTAATCAGTGTTGGTTCTAAACAAAGACTGTCTTTGTGAGAAATGCAGTCATTCGCATGGCCAACTAGTTTTTTTCCACAAGGCAAGTTTATTTCGTACGGTTCTTACCATTAGGTCAAGAAGGCATGGTCTAGACCCCAGGCAACTATGCCATCAACCAACTGTTTTATGAATAGAAGAACATCTGACCATTAGGATGCTATTATAAAACAGGCCCACACCACTTGTTTGAAATGCACTCTGGCTGCCTGGGACTCTAGGCATAAATCAGATAGCACAGGGAACATCCTACAAAGATGATTGAAAGTCTGAGAAGTCTATTGGATCATTTTGAACCAAGCATTTCTAGAAACTAGTTTTGGCAAATTCACTTAAATTTGACAACTGTCCTTTGTTAGTTTCCCATCAATATCATCAGTCCAGTGCTCTCTCAGCATTGTAAGTCTCACCTAGGTTGCGTTCAGCAGCATCTGGTACAACTGTATTGACGCATACCTGCAATGTATTCGTGCTAATAACAATGATAGAACTGTAAGTGTTTGCTCCTGTCTGGTGGGATCATTTTTAAATTCCCCACCAAAAAGGAGCAAACACTAAGGCCCTCATTACGTTTCTGGCAGGATGGCGCGCCACCTAACCGTGCCGGTGGTCAGTGAAAGACCGCCAGTGTTGGCAGACGGCATCCCACCAAATAATGATGCATGGTACCTCACCACCATTGATGGCTGTGAGGCCAGCCATGCGCCATGTTGGTGGTCGGTGGCAGGGGTGGATTCTGCTCCACCCTCACTGCCACATCACTCCATGCACAGCCACGCCTATAATGAAGCCGTTATAGGCGTGGCGGTGTATGGAAAGGCGGCAATGGCGGTGGAGCAGCATCCAGGGAGCCCGTTCCCTCCCCGAGCAGCGGGTAAGGTAAGTGCTGTCCGAGATCGAAGGAGGGAGAAGGGGTGTGTTTGAGCGTATGGGGGTGTCTGTGAGTGTATGTGGGCGGATGTGTGTCTGTGTTCATGTATACATGTGTGCATGTACGTGAATGGGTGCATGTGGATGTAGGGGGTTTGGGTTTGGGTTTGGGGGGACCTGTAAGTAGGGGTGGGGGGTGGGGGTTGGTGAGGGTCAGGGGGGGACCTGCATGGGGTTTTGGGGGTGGAGGGTTGGGGGGGTCTGTTTTCAGGGTTCAGGGTGGGGTCTTTTCTAGGGGCTTGGGGGGTGGGTAGGGATAGTGGAAAGGGGGGAGGGAACAGGGGCCAGGCATGTCACATACAGGTGACAGGAATGATTATTCCTCTCACCAGTATGCTTTCCCACAGGGATTACCTGGCGGGGTAACTCGCTAGGAAATCCTTAGTGGAAATGGGATTGTAATCCCACCGCCTGTCCTCCCTCCACCACCGGGTCGAATGTGCTCACAGTCAGCCCGGCGGTCGAATTTGGCCTGGCGGTGGGTGGTGGTGAACTGGCTACTTCGCAGCTAGTTCACTACTATGTTCAGAATATGGTGGTCTGGACCGCCATGCCGTTGGCGGTAATGACCGCCACTGCCGGCTTGGCGGTCCAGACTGCCAAATTCATAATGACCACCTAAGTATGCTCCCTGCCCGTTGGAAATTTAGAAATGCTCCCACCTGCTGGGAGCAGACTTGTTTTCTGTTTCCCGAAACAAAACACATATTGCTCCCACTGCAAGAAATAGCTACTTCCTCCAAGCGGGAGCAATCTTGGCACCCGCACCATGTGGGGAGTTGGCTGGGGCTGTAGAGTACTTGGGGCTTCCTCCACCCCCCCTGATTGTGGTGCTTAGTGGCTGCCCTGGGTTGGCACTGGGGTACCCACCTATTATTAAAGGAGGCCCAGTGGGATGGAGTCCCTGTGGCCAAAAGAGGCTCAGAGATGGCGTCACCGGGGCCTGAGAAGGATTGGGGAGGGAAGGTTGAATGCCCCCCCCCCTTTTGTTTATTATTTGGCCCCAAGGATGAGGTCTCCAAGGCCTAATAAGGCTTGGGGAAGAGGGCCATATGCCCCCTCCCTTTTTTTGTTATTTTGGGGTCCCTGGTGCCTATAAAGTCTCACACACCACCTGTATATTAAATGTTGGCCTCACAGGAGGCAGCCAGAGCCGTGGTGGCCCTGGGGCTCCCCTCACAACCTCCATTGTGGTGCTTGGTGAGTGCCCTCTGGGTGGGTACCGGGGCACCCACCTTTTATTAATGGACACCCTGGGGGATGGAGCCCCCGGGACCCAAAAAGATTTGGAGGGGTCTGCAAGGCCCTGCCCCTATTTGATTGGCTTTGACTAAGGGGGATAAGGTCCCAGCTGCCTAATACGGCATGTAGCCCCTTCCCATTTTTATTATTTTTGGCCGCAGGCGATGGGTTCCCTGAGACCAAGAAGGCTCGGGTAGTGGGGCAGCGTGGCCCGCCTCCCCTTTATTATTGCATTTGGCCCCTTGGGATGGTGTTCTCAGGGCCTTTTAAGGAGTGGCCATGCAGTCCCCCTCCTCTTTTGACTGGAACTGACCCCTGGGGATGAGGTCCCAGGGCACCAATTAAGGCTCAGGCAGGGTGGATGCATGCTCCCTCCTCTTAATATATATGTTTTGGCCCCAGGGGATGGGATCACTGGAACCCGAAGGTCAACCTTATGCTGCCCATGAGGAATGAAAGGGGATGGGAGGGGAGAAAGCACACCAATGTAAGAGATAAGGTAAGATGTTTAAGAGAGGACATGTGACTGATGTCCTCATTATCGGAATACTACAGGGCCTTTACCAATTACCCTTTTTTCTTTTTTTTTCAAGGATAATTTGTAGCAATTAAACGCTGTTATTTCATGAACTTGCATGTAACAATGGTCTCCAAAAGTTGTGTTGTTGTTAAGTTGTGCAAAGTGCACTGCTGTATTTTTGAAAGAAATAACCAAAAAACTGATTCTGTAAAAAAAAAAAAACCTATGCCGCTCATACTAAGTAACATTATAGTTAATAAAAGGTCTGTTTATGTTCAAGAAAAACCTTAGAAATTCACTGAAAAGACAAAGGTTAAAGTGACATTATGTCAGTGACAACATTAACGTTTGAACTTAAAAAACCCACAGAAATTCACCAGTCATAGTTAGCAGAGTGAACTATAACTTGTGCCTCAGCCATGCACTGTTTATGACCTCACATATTACATCACTGGTGACTTGTTCAGTGACATCATTTATGACATCCCTGATGACATCACAAATGATATCATTGATGACATCACTGATGACATAATATAATGAGTGTGTTAGTTTGTTTTATAGTTTACCTGGTCACAGGTAAGTACCAAATTACTTTTTTGCCTTATCTTGTGAAGCCTGTGCCCAGCTGGGCACAGCTTTGGGCTACCAAGTTGAATACACTGTGTATGGAAATGTGAAAGATACAATAACTTGAAGCTGTTGCATAAGTTAGAAATGTTGTTTGTATAGAAAGGATAACGTTTCCCTAACTATAACAATGGTTTATAATAAAAATCTCAATTATTTTTTATTTTTTATTTATATTTTTTACACCATAGAGCTTACTGTCATTGAGTGGAGCGTTATTAAGTGGAGAGTGGCACAGTACAATACATGAGAGTATTCTAAAGTGTATTGGTATAGAGTATAGTGTTATAGAATGCATTGGAGTGAAATGTGGTACAGTAGTAGAGTGGAATGTGGTACAGTAGAGAGGCATACAGTGGACTAGCATACACTTGAGTGATGTAGAATGGCATGGCATAGAGTGGAATGTTGCTCAATGTAGTGTGGTATAATGGCATATAGGGGAGTAGCGTACAGTGCAGAGGCATAGACTGGTGTGGCACAGAGTGGAGTGGCGTAGAGTGGAATGGGGTGGAGTAGAGTATTGTACCGTGGTTTGGCATACAGTGGAGGGGTGTTCAGTGGGATAGCATATGTTATAGCAGTGTACAGTGGAGTAGCATGGAGTGGAATAGCATAGTCAAGTGTCATACATGGGGTTCAGTACAGTGGGACAGTGTAGAATGTATTAGTGTATAATTCAGTAGTGCACAGTGGAGTGGCATAGACTGGAGTGCCATACAGTTGAGCAGCATTTAGTGGAACAGTGAACAGTGGAGTTGTGTACAGTGCAGTGGTGTACACTGGAGTGTGCTAGAGTGGAGTGGCATACAATGGAATAGTATAGAGTGGAGTGGCGTACAGTGTAGTGTTGTTGAGTGGCGAAGAGTGGAGTACAGTATAGTGGAATACAGTAGAATAGTGTAGAATGGAGTGGCGTAGAGTGGTGTGGCATACACTAGAGTGGCATACAGTTGAATAGCATACACCGAAGTGGGATAGGGTGGAGTGGCGTAGAGAGGAGTGGCATAGAGTGGAACAGAATAGATTGGAGTTGTGTATAGTAGAGGAGCATACAGTAGAGTGCCGTACAGTGGAGTGAGGAGCAGTGGAGTGATGAACAGTAGAAATGCATAGACTGGAGTGCCAGAGAGTGGCAGAGAGTGGAGTGGTATACAATGTAGTGGCATAGAATGGAGTGTTGTAGAGTAGAATACCATATACTGGAGTGTTGTAGAGTGGAGTGGGGTACAGTGTAGTGGGTAGAGTGTAGTATTGTGCAATATAATAGCGTACTGTATAGTGGCACAAAAAGAGTGGTGTATAGTGGAATAACACTGAGTGTTAGTAGCATACAGTGTAGAAAGGTACAGTGGAGTAGCATATAGTGGAATAATGTAGAGTAGAGTGGAGTGCCATACAGTGGAATAACATAGAGTGTACAATGGTAGAGCTGATTGGCATTGATTAGAGTGGCGTAGAGTGTAGTGCTGTAGAATGGTGTGATGTACAATGTAATACAGTGGAGTGGCATAGAGTGGAGCAGTGTACAGTGGAGTTTTGTAGAGTGGAGTACCTTAGAGTGGATTAAGGTACAGTGTAATGACATACAGTCAAATAAGGTAGAGCGGAATAACATAGAGTGGAGTGACGTACACCAGAGTGCCATACAATGCAATAGTGTACACTGGAGTGGGGCAGCGACAAGGGGTGTAGAATGGAGGGATGGGGAGTGTAATAGTGTGTGTAGAGTGGTACACAGTAGAGTACCATGGAGTAGAGTAGTGTATAGTGAAGTGCAATAATGTGAAGTGGCATACAGTGGAATAGCGGGTGCTGTAGTGGTTAGAGTGGAGTGGCGTACAGTCTAGTGGCATAGAGTGTAGTGTTGTAGAGTGGAATACTGTAGAGTGGTGTGTTCTAGAGTGGAGCAGGATGCAGTGTAATAGTGTACAGTGGATTGAAGTAAAGTGGAGTGGCAAACACTGGAGTAGCGTAAAGTGCAGTGGTGTACAGAGGTGATGTAGCAGAAACTTTAGCACTGTCCCTCATGTCACAGTGATCATTTATACATTACAGTTTATGCATCATGATCATCAAAGCACTAATACTTTGCAATGTGATACACTGAGAAGCCATGTTAGTATGTATTCATCATAGACTAGTTACCCGATCCTATGTAGTATTGAGATTCAATTACATGTTTGAAAATTAATCTGTCATTATGGTATATTTTAGAGTCTAAATTAATAGTCTGCATTAAAACAATATTAGGTTTCTGATGAAAAGTGTTTTAAATTCATGTGCAAAAGTAGAGAACTGCAGTTCTGCCCCACATTGACTGAAATGTATTAAAATAATTATTTTGTTTAAAATTGCTGTAACATGGATGCTAATGAAAGTTTATTAATGCTGAATTTATAGTTTGCATATTAAAATGTGTATTATTTGAATGAATTAATGTGTTGTTTTAATTCACTTGCATTAGCTCAAGTGAGGCCTGCTAGGCCCTGTATTCGTGACTGTGCAGAAAACGTCAAGTCATCTTGCTTGTAGATTTTGTTCCCATGAGAATGCTAGGTTGGTAATAGATGTCTAATGTGTTACACATAGTTAGTTTAGGAAGTTGTCCTTGAGGATAGAACATTCAGAACTGTGGGCTGATAAATTATATAATTGATGCAAACTTGCATGGAAGAGTACAGATGGACACCATTCTCATGACAAACCTGGGAAACTATACCAATGGTTCAAGTTGGAGTTGCATGATCGATTTTTATTGGATGTTACCCCTTCAACATCAACTGGAATGATAAGCTGACAAATCATCTTGTCCTATGCACTTTAGTATACTGATCACTAGCTGATCTTTAGTCAGATGAAGAATCCCCACAGAAAAGAAGCAGAATCCTTTTGCCCTTGACCTTGCACGCTGAGCTTCTTTAACCTGAGAAGGTATAGTGCTCTCTGCCTTTGCCCCTTTGATAAACAATTTTTTATTGGATTTTAAACAGGAGAAAACAATTGACACAATTTCACTTTACTTCAATGGAAAAACTAAGGAAAGGAGGTATTGAGAGAAACCCTCAGACACAGAAATGCCCTTACATGAGCAACAGAGAATCCAGACCCACATTTGTCACCTATGGTAAATCTCACCCCCTGGTCGCCAACCCCTTGCCCCTTATTTTGCTGTGTTTACATCAGCAGCACCTCGCAATCATACACCACCCATTCCTGCTGGGCACACCAGTTAACCCCCCGGTGCAATACTACTATCAGGGGACATCCATCATTAAGCAATATCTCGTTTTGCCACCATTAAAGCTGTGGCTAGGAATGACTTCTCAGCCCTTGTCCCCTCCAAACCCTCCATCTCCCCAAAGAGGATCACTCGCGAGGAGTGCAAGACCTCCCATCCCAGGACCTCAGTCAGTTCTCCAGTCACTGTAGTCCAAAATGCCTCTATTGCCTTACATGCCCACACCGTATGATAAGAGTCTGCTCATCCCTGCTTACATCGGGGGCAGGAAGAGTCTCCTTGCAGCCCTGCTGCTTGTAGCCTACTCAGTGCAAGGTAAGCAGTGTATAGGTAGTATGTTTGGGTTAAGTGTGATCTCGAGAAGATCTTGAGTACTCAAGGAGCCATCATGGCGCCTCTCCAGTCTTCTTCATCAATGGATCCCATACATCTCTTCCAACTGAGTTTAATATGATCTAGTGTCCCTGGTGTGTGATGCACTAATAAATGGTATATTTGTCAAAATGCCTCTGCTGCCCAACCTGCCCAGGAGAAGTTTTACCTCGAGAGGGCTGTATAAGGGTAGTTGTGTGGCCATGGGAACATGAACCTGGCGGGCATGTCTTAGCTGTAACTATTTGTAGAATTGTGTACGACTGAGAGAGTATGTCTCTTGAAGGTCCCAGAAGGAGCAGACATGTGTGCCCGTCCAAACTTCTCCCATGTTGTGATATGGTGCTACGGTCCCATTCCCTGAATCTCTGAAGCATGCTGACCTCTTTGAGCCACGTTTTGTGCCAAATGGGGGTCTGTTGTGTTAGTTTTGGTTTCTCATCGAACATGATGCAATGCGGCTCTCCATGCCAGCAGTACCCCCTTTGTGATTTGGGGCATAGTGTCAGGGATTGGTGTCCCGTAGAGCATAGATTGTAGCTGGGGGAAGCTCATTAGGGTGCGCTATAGCCGATAGGCTGGATCTGTCCATCCCCCCGTAAACCACTCATTGACCACCAGAAGGCAGGAGGCCAAATAGTATAGGAAGAGGTTTGTCATTTCCAGTCCTTTGCCCCTTTGAAATGCCTTGCTGAGACTTAGAAATGTTTCACAGACCCATAGTTAGCTTCTGAAAAGCTGATGCCTCTTCTTTTTATTTACTTTTTGCCCATCTTATTTAGCGACCTGTTGCCCGAGATTACTTTTTTTTAAAATTATTTTTACCTTTTGTAATTTTTATCTTGTGCCCACATGTGTTCCACCCAGCACATGTTATTCCCTAATTGGTAAATCTGTAGGGTTTTCACTTTTCCAAACTAAGCTGAACCCTGATGATTAAAACTGCCTTAGTGCAAAACTGAGCAACATTTGTTTTCTATCCATTAGATAATATTGCTGATATTCTGTATTGTATTTGTTGACTGTCTAGTTCTGCTAATGTTAGATCGCCTGAACCTATTTTGTCGCATTTGTCAACCTTTGGTGATACTGTGTCTTTGTAATTTTGTCTTGAGAATTGTCTACATGACTTTGAGCTTAAGTATGTATTTAAATTTATTCCCAACTGGCGTTTTCCTTGCATGGCCACATTGGTCACACTGTGTTTTTGAATTGGCCTGTATTGAAATTTGTTGTTTGGTTTTCCACATCCTTATGCTGGTCCAAAGATCCGTTTACTTCGTTGAGCATTGATTCCTGTGAAGGAAGGAAATGCCCCTGCATTGAAATGACATACAGTTAAGTGACAGAGAGTAGAATAGTGTACAGTTGTAGAGCGGAGTTGTGTACAGTGAAATAGTGTACAGTAAAGTTGTGTAGAATGTAAGGGCATACACTGTATTAGTGTACACTCAAGTGTCATAAAATAGAGTGGCACAGACTATAATACAGAACAGTGTAGCGGTCTAGAGTAGAATGGCGCAGAGTGGATTTAGGCAGAGTGGAGTGTCACAGTGGAATATGGTAGAGTGGAGTAGCGAATAGTGGCGTGACGTAGAGAGGAGTGGCATATTGTGGTAATTGAAAGAGATGTAGCGTAAAGGTGTGTTAATGGATGTAGATGTAATGTTGTTGCAAAATATATCATTTGGTGTAAATGGTAATTTTTGGTAGTATGTGTGAATAATGTAAATAGTTTCAAAGTTATATTTTTTAAATACTTACTAATATATTGTGTTGTGGTATACCCTCTAAGATTCATGGTATACCATGGTACATGGGCATGATAAGGCAGAATGTGATTGTCTAATAACTGTGGTTGCCAGGGGTAGAAGGCAACTATGTCAATTTAGGACATTTTTTTGTGTTCTGCATTTTGCTGTTTACTGGGTGAGGGTCTTAGATACAGGTAAGTAGTAGGTTTTATTGTGGTCTCCTTTCCTATTAACATTTTATAAAACTGTTAATAGGAAGAGAAATTAATTTATATTTTCTATATATTTGTACAGTGTAGGGAAAGCTGCACATTGAAAACTTTTTAAAGAAAGTAATGGAGTATTTTTTTTAGGTTTGCATAGACTGTTTACTGAACATCTACACAATAAAAAAAATGGAAAATACACTGTAGTGCACTTTATTTCTAAATAAAATAAGGTATTACACTGTATTTTTTAAATTGTTAACTTTTTTTAATTTATTTTGGGTACCACAATACTCCTGAGGCAGTACTGTGGTAATAGGTAGGGGAAAACTATCAAGCCTAATTATTACCTACAGCAAAACGCAGAAACCAGCCAAAGCGTACTCATAACAACATGGCTGCCTTTAACTTTTGTAAAGACAGTCATTAGCCAATCATCTAATGACTTGTTATCTCTATGTACCGTGGTACTTCCACAAAATACCAGAAAACTCTGTGAAATTTTGGAAAACTACCCTGACAATGGATATCACTAAGTTAAAATGCATTATAACTTCAATAAATACTTACCCTACTTACCTGTAGTACCGAAATGGATCATCTGCACACCATAATGTCTAATCCTGCCAAATTTCATGTAAATCCGTTCAGTTGGTTTCACACCTCATCCAGTACAAAAGTCTATGGAAAATGCATTGGTGGAAAAACGCATTTTGGGATCCACCTTTTATCTTTTCACACCCTCGACTAATCACCATAAAACTTTGCATCATCTGTCAATGTAGAAGGAAGAATAGGTCTGCAAAGTTTTGTGGAGATCCGTCAAGCGGGTGCGAGCTTATTAAAATGTAAAATGTAAATAAATCTGAGGAAATCCTGTCTGTGGTGTCCCTAACTATAACTACAGAGTGGCTACCACTCCTTTGTAATTTATGTATATAATACAAGGGGTTCTACAATCCCTATATAAATGTGTATCTCTAATTTTTTTATAATCGGCATCTATTGATGCAGTCAATAGCCACCTATAAAGAAAAGATGTCAGAACTCGACTGTAATAAATAATTGCAGTTGAGTTCTGGTGTCACAATGCCTGCTGCCAGAGCCAGCAGCCAAGATGAAAGGCATGTCAGGTCACGGAGCAAGTGTTTAAACAAGGAAAATTAAATATTGCTTTCATTTCTTCTGCTCTATTTTTAGGTCGAGCGCAAGCATTTCACCTCATGTAAACTTTTAGTATACTTCTTATGGCTTAAAGCGATTTCAGTTTTTGGTTGCAGTGTCCATTAAAAATTCTTGCTCGCTAGTGGTCAGTTCTGCCTTTTTCTCCCTTTCAGAGCAGTGATCAATTACTGTATTGTTCCACTTTGGTTTTTTTATCTGTTGCTGTGACAGATTTTTTTTGTTATTTCTTTGATGCTGCCTTTTCACTGTGGGTGTTTTAGGCTGGTAGCTGACTGTTTTATTGCAGCATTCCCTTCCTCCCACCTCCTCCCATGTCGCATACATTTGTTTTGGCTTTATTCCAGTGCTGTCCTCGTTTACCTCTGGCTCCTAAAATAAGCTTATTTTACAAAAGAAATACACAGTCATTTACCTCACTGCTCATGAGAGCCACAATATGCCCTTTCTGGTAGAATGTAGCTAAATCTAGAAGCAATGATGTGAATCTAGCTTTGCCTTGCAGAGTCTCTCTCTCTCTCTCTAGGGCCCCTCCCTGCCAGCATTTAGGACATCGCACACAGGGCTTTGCGTATCTTCTTTATTGGGACCATTAATCTTCTCAGGCTGCTCTGCTATTATTAACGTCATTAGAGCTTTGTTGAAATGTGAGGCAAGAACTCTTGCAAGACTTTTCATTCCATGAAAATAAAAATAAAATACTTTTCCAGCCATATTTTCCAATTTCTGTTTAGACGTTTCTGATATCAGTAGCCGCCAGAGACCACTAAAAAATTATAAGACAGGGTTGACCAATTTATGTTGCAAGAAAAGTCTAGTTCTGAGTTTACAATACCAATAGCTCTAACTGAAGAAAATAGGAGACCTATTGCATTGCAAATGCTTGTTCTAGCTTACAGTGACTAGCAGAAAGAACATGATTATTTTTTGCATTTCTTAGAAAATTATAGAAAAGTTAGAATCTTTCTGCATGTTTCTACACATTACAAGGTACTGCACCTTTGTTTTTTTTTTAATGGAGTTGTATTGAACTGTTTCTAATATATTGTTGGAACAAATAACTAACAGGTTTTTGATGTGTTTAATTTTGCACCAGCGGTTCTATTTATACTGCCCATTAGTGCTACAAATGTCCATAAGAATTTAGGCACTCATAATGAACACAGTGGTCGAAACCACCATGTTCATGCTGGCAGTCTTTCTAGCGACCGCCAGCTCCCCCTGAACCCTGCCGGCCGTATTGTGAACATTCCTCTGGGCTGGCGGGCAGAAACATTGTTTCCGCCCGCCGGCCCAGAGGAATGCCTGGCCGGGACATTGACGGCGGCTCCACATGGAGCCGCCGCCAATGCCTCTGTGCGGCGGGTGCAGCCGCTCCCATCACGCAGATCACTGCCCATAAATCGGGCAGTGACCTGTGCTATGGGGCACTGCACAAGGGCCCCTGCACTGCCCATGCCAAGTGCATAGGCAGTGCAGGGACCCCCAGGGGTGCCCCGGTGCACCCCTTCCACCAGCCTTTCTCTGGCAGGGAAACCCGCCAGGGAAAGGCTGGAGGCTAAGGGATCATTATCCAAGGGGCAGCACCGCTGCCCTGTCAGATAATGATACCGACCGCCGCCAGGATGCCTGACAGAGGCAGCCTGGCGGTGAGTGAGGGCCGCCTATGGCAGCCCTCCATGGGTACATTATGTGGCGGTGTGGCCCGCCATGCCGGCTGGAGGGTTTTTCTGCCAACACCGGCATGGCAGGCCACACCGCCATGTTCATTATGACCACCTTAGTGTGTACATAGGTATTTGAGAGCTATAGGGCATACAATTCTAGCTTGCTGGTGAGCACAGTAATAATCAGTGGATATGATAAAATGTGAATGGTTGTTACTAATGTGGCATCTATTAATTTGTTTAAATCACAAATGTTTTGAAGTTCAAAGCTGGTTACTACTGCATTACCCTGAATGTATCAGAAAAGTTAAGTTTGAAAACAGTATAAATGTAGAAACTGAAGGGGCAAAACCAGCCATGATCAAGACTAGTATGTCGAATTGCATTGGAGTGGTTGTTATTTTATGTAACAAGGAATAAATGATTGAAACACTGCTTTGGAGTGCCACTCATTCCTTTGTTGAAACAGATTTTGGAGGTGATCTGACCTCGAGTGAGCACCGGCCCGAGAGCGTACTGCCCTTACAAAGCGCAATGGAGAGCAACATATATATCTAATATATATATATATATATATATGATACCAGAGCACCAGAGCACCAGAGACTTTCATGGGTTAAATAAACTTTGTGGATGTATTTAAATTAAATCAGCCTGAGTCTGCAAAAAATAGATGCCTCTTGTGGGACCATGAGTGTGAACAACTCCTCATCGCATTCTATTGCACCTATAGCTGTTGGAAAGTACCCTCATTTGGCATGTTTACCCCCACTTTTTGCCTGCTATCAGTGTTCTTAGACTGTCTTCACTGGGATCCTGTTAAGCAGGACCCCAGTGATTGTGCTCCCTCCCTCCAAATGTGGTTGCCAAAGACCTTTCTGTACTCCACAATTGGCCTTATGGTGTCCCCTTATAAGTCCCTAGTATTTGGAACTTAGCTACCCAGGGCTTTGGGACACATTGGATCCCCCATGGGCTGCAGCATCTGTTATGTCATCCCTGGGAGCCCATGCAAAATGTGTCTGCAAGCCTGCCATTGCAGCCTGCGTGAAAAGGTGCATGTACCCTTTCACCAAAGATAACGACACAAGCTCACTGTAAGTCACCCCTATGATAGGCCCTTCCATCCCAAAGGGCAGGGTGCAGGTCTCTGTGTGTGAGGGCACCCCTGAAATGGGCAGATGTACCCCTATGAACTCCAGTTCCATTGCACTGCGCTTCATAAGTGCTGGGAAGCCACTTTACTTGTGTACTGGCCAGAGGTCACTACCTATGTCCAGCTAAATAATGGTAGCTCCAAACCTGGGCATGTTTGGTATCAAACATGTCGGAATCAAACTCCAGTACTGTTGCCAATATTGGTTGCATGATTCCGTGCGCTGTAGGGGCTCCTTAGAGGACCCCCACAGTATTTATCGTACCACTCTTCTAAGGTTTACTGGGCAGCCCGCTCTGCTGCCACCCCTCAGCCAGGTTTCTGCCCTCCTGCTGCTTGACCAGCTCAAGCAGGGGAAGGCAGATAGAAGGATTTCAGTGGGAGAGGGAGGCAACACCCTCTCCCAACCTCTCCCTTGGAAATAGATGTTGCAAGGCTTGGGAGGGGTAGCCTCCCCAAGCACCCCTGTTTGCTTTGAAGGGCACTTTTGGTGACCTCCTTGCATAAACCAGTTTGCACCAGTCCAGTGACCCCAGTCCCTGCTCTGGCATGAAACTGGACAAAGGAAAGGGGAGTGACCACTCCCCTGTCTATCACCACCCTGCCCAGAGCTCCTCCAGGTGGCCACTCGGTTCTGCCATCTTGAAACCAAGATGTGCAGAGGCCCCTGGGAGCATCTGAGTGGCCAGGTCAGGCAGGTGATGTCAGAGACCCCTCCTGATAGGTGGTCACCTTGCGAGGTGACCAAACCCCCTTTTAGGGCTATTTAGGGACTCCCTTGCATGTGGCTCCTCAGATTTGACATGCAACACTCCACCAGAACTCCTCTGCATCGTTTTCTTCTACTCCTGGCCACTGGAATCGCAACTGGATACTTCAGGAACTGACAAGACGGCAGCTCCCGAGATTACCTCATCTTGTAAAATTATTTCTCTCTCTCCTTCCAGCAACTGCACATTTCCCCAGCTGTGCATCATCTGGGGTTGGCAAGACATCAACTGAACTAGGAAACCATAAGGAATCTCCCCTGGAGTGAAGGAGTCACTCCCCTGTATCTACAGGCACCCACAGCAATGATGTCTGGCTGCGTGGATCTACTCTCCTCTGGAACTGTGTAGATCCTGAACCACAGGTGGTGGTCTGGAGTGGTCCCTTTGGTCCTCTCTGCCCGTTGTCCAACTTAGGAGACGGTGAACGCTTGCGACTCTTACAGCAACCAAGGCTTGTTGATTCCTGCTCCAAGGGATCTTCGGGTTCTGAGTAGCCCCACCCCAGCACTTCATCCTTCCAAGGACAGTCTCCTCTCTGCTGCTCCAGCGACGTGAGACTCCTCTCCAGGTGTGCTGGTTGGGCATTACTGAAAGGTGCTGTGCCTTCTGCCAGTGTGTTGCCTGTGGGGGCTGTGACTGCTTGTGCTGACTCTCCCAACTGCTGAGGGTCAGCCCAGACTCCCCTCCAAGGGTAGAGTGTACTGGACCTTGCTGGTCCTCTTCAGACTTTCAACTCTTCTTTTGCTCCTCTTGCATTTGCCAAGGCATGTTGGTGGTTCTCCTACACCACTGACAATCTGGGACCCGGTGACCAATGTGGGACACCATCTGCACTGCTGCAAGGACTCCTCAGCAGCTCCTGGACTCCACAGCTGGTCTTCTTCTTCCCCCATCGATCCAGATCTTCATCCACAGAAGGGTGGGTTGTGGCTCCTGCCCTGACTGGACACTCCATTGTGGACTGGACTCTGTCCCCTTCCTTTGCAGATCCTCTTATTCCAGAATCCACCCATGGTTTCCTCTGGTCTGGTCCCGTTCTTGCACAATCCATTGTCTAAGTCCTCTTGTTGGTCCTTGGGAAAACCAGGTAGCTACCTCTGCTCTCCTGGTCGCCACTAAGATACTTCCCCTTTGGGTCCTGAGTTCTCCCAGATCCCCTCTAACTACTCCATATGTTGTGCCATCGCGTGCAGCGCAAGCCGAATATTCGGCTCAGGCCGCAGCACGCGGAACAGAGACACGCCACGCCCCCAGTCTCTTGTGCAGCATACGAGGCCCCAAATTGGGCATGGGGCCTCGTTTCTTCCTAACGCGGCACACATTTAGGCATATTTAACCCTTCCCCACTTTCCTGCTATTGTTGTCTTTTTCTTTCTGTCGCCCTCATTTGTGCCTCCCTTTATGTTTTTCCTCCTTTCCCATTATTCCCCTCTCTTCCCAGCATGCTTTGGTTCCCTACTTTCTATTGCTCCATGTCCATTACTTTCTATGTGTTTTTCCCTATCTAATATGGTGTCCTTGCACTTCCTGTTGGTCGCTTCCTGTTTTTGTGTATTTAAGGGCTGTGATTCTTTCCCTCCGTGCGCTGCAACACTTTCTGTTTGGATGGTTTCTTCGCTCCTTCTTCCTTTGTGTCAGATACTGGTTCCCATCAGTTCCAGTGTTTTTCCTGTTCTTTTTGATCTTGTATTTACTTTTTGACTTTTGCTCCTGTTCCAGGAAATTTTCCTTTTTGGAGGTTTTTTCCCCTTTTTAGGGTTTTATTCCCTCTGGCACTAATTCTGTAGGACAAGGCCTGCCGTTGGCGTTCCTATCGCCTGCAGCACCATGGCCACCAGAAAGAGTCACCCCTACCTGGGCCAAGGCCGAACATTCAGGAACAAGAACCTCGCCACTCGTTCAGCGGACTCCAGGTTAAAGCAGCGTGTAAGTCGTGACAGATTGCAGCGCCACATACACCGACGTCGTCTAACACCATGGATGGTACAGTGGCGGCTGCTGCAGATCCTGATCAGTCCCTTCTGGCAACCATTCAGCAACAGGCTCAGGAACTGCAACAACTACGCAATGAGAATGCTGCTTTACGACAGGCTTTGGCTTTCAGCAGTACTGATGTTCCTACTGCCTCCACCTCAACTCCTCGTTACTCCAGTGAACCAACAAAACTGCGAGAGTTCCTAGATGCATTAACTGTTTACTTTGCCTTCCGGCCCACACAATTTTCCCACGACAAGACAAAGTTGGGTTATCTTATCAGTGCTCTATCCGGTCCTGCCTTGGCCTGGGCAACTCCGATGGTATCATCCAATGACCCTGTATTGTCTGATTATCCAGCTTTCGTGAATCAGTTTAAACAGATGTTTAGTCGTCCAGGATTGGAGGCCTCTGCTGAAGAAGCACTGTGTGACATCCAACAAGGTTCTCAAGATGTCCTCCAGTATATTACACGCTTTCGACAGCTTGTGGCCGAGACAACCTGGGTAGAACAAACTCTGGTCACTCTATTCCGTAGAGGGCTAAAGGAGGAGATCAAAGACGAGTTAGTGCACTTCACCAGAGTTGAAGATCTTCACGGTCTGATGGATCTAGCCCTTTCCATCGAATATCGTCTCCAAGAACGACGTTTGGAGAAAAGAAGAAACAGAGGACCATCCCAGCCAGTTACCTCACGTGTCTTTTTGCACCGTCCAGAGGATTCTCGTCCTCCCGTCAGAGAAACCGAAGGCGAACCTATGCAGGTGGATACTACTCGTGGCCCACTTTCCATCAATGAGCAGGAAGAGAGACGTAAAAAAGGACTATGCCTGTATTGCGGTGCTGCCGGTCATATGCTTCGTACCTGCCCAGTTCGTCCTCTAAGGCCATCGGGAAACGCTACTTCCCGTCCTCTGTAAGAAGGGAGGGGACGGGATCATCTGCTATACCTTCCATTAGTTCATTCAAGGAACATGCCACTACTTTGTTTATGCTTCCTGTGACTTTGCTGTTACCTGACGGTCGCAAAGAAAGAACAATGGTCTTACTTGATTGTGGTGCTAGTGGCATTTATATGGATAAGTCTTGGGCCACAACACAACAAATACCAACACGACCCAAGGAAGTCCCGGAACAAGTACACACAGTGGATGGGTCCTTTATATCCTCTGGTCCAGTCAATACTACCACCCTGATTCTAAGTTTACAATTTGGGAACCACCAAGAAAACATCTCATTTGATCTAATATCATCTCCCAACCATACTATCATATTAGGAATTCCGTGGTTCATAAGACATAATCCTTATGTAAATTGGAAAAACAGGACTATTTCCTTGTCCTCACAGTTTTGTCATGACAATTGTTTTGCATCAGACACATATTGGTCACCCAAGAAGTTGATGCCTACTGAACTTACTACAGGTTGTTCCATCAATACAGTCCAAAGAGTCCCCGATCACTATCTAGAATTTCAAGATGTATTCCAAAAACCATCCAGACCTGTTTTACCCCCACATTGAGATTATGACTGTACAATTCCCCTGGAACCTGGGGCGATTGTTTCCTTTGGGAGAATGTATTCTCTCACAGAACCTGAAAAGGAAGTTCTCAAAGATTATCTGCAAGAAAATCTGCACAGCAGTCTTATTGTGCCATCATCCTCTCCAGCGGGGGCTCCTCTCTTTTTTGTACCCAAGAAGAGTAAAGATCTTCGTCCCTGTCTGGATTTTCGTGGTTTAAATAAGATCACTATAAAAGACCGTTATCCTTTACCTCTCATCAAGGATATTCGGGAGGCAGTCAGAGGGGCTCAACGATTTACACAATTTGGATCTACGTGGAGCTTACCACCTTTTGTGCATCAAAGAAGGAGCTGAGTGGAAGACTGCCTTTCGAACCCCATTCGGTCATTATGAATGTAGAGTTATGCCTTTTGGTCTCACTAATGCCCCATCAATTGTCCTAAGATTTATGGACTCTGTGTTTTCTGATCTCTTGAACCATACTGTAGTAATCTACTTAGACGATATCCTTATATGTTCTAGATGTCCTGAACTTGATGCTACACATGTGAAACAGGTCCTCCAACGACTCAAGTTACATAAACTGTCCAGTAAACCGGAGAAATGTGAGTTCGATAAGACCGAAGTCAAATATTTGGGTTCTCACCTTAGTCCCACTGGAATAGCTATGGATCCGGAAAAGGTACAAGCCATCCTAGACTGGCCTTCTCCTTCCTCCATTAAGGAAACTCAATGTTTTCTAGGACTGGTATACTTCATACAAGGGGACTATAGGTGACTTACCTGTTTCCAGTCCTCCAGGGATCCCACTGAGACCCTCAGGGTACAGGATCACCAAGACCTTCTCCTCCCATGATGTAAACTCATTGGGAAGAGGTGGGGTCCACTGCCAGTTTTCATGAGGGGTGACCTACCCCCTCACGTCAATCCACCTCTTGCGTATATCGTTCTTTGTGCATGGGTGGCTTCCCACTGAGTTCACCTTGTCAATGATCCTCCGTCATAACTCCATCTTCTTTGCCAGTGACATTTGCTGTACTCATACCCTGATGACCATGGTCCTTAATTCATCATCAGTGACACAAGGGTTCTTTTGTCGGGACATGTTGAGTGTGATGTGTATGAGTGTTAAATATTTAAGTGAAGTGTGATGCGTGAGAGGTGTGCAGGTGCCTGTGATGTCTTTGTGCAGTGCGGACTTCAGCGTAGACATGCAATGTCTATCAGTTGTTTGTCGTGGCAAGGGGTTGTGTGTGTGTGTTTTATAGGGAGGATGTGGTGTGAGTATGTGTTTCAGGTGTGAGGTATTCAAATTGGCCTATGTGGTGTTGTGTTGCAGTGGAGGTTCCATCTTGGCTGCCACGGTCCCAACTGCCAATGGATTACCACCTCGCTATGTCCGCTGTGCTGATTTGTGGGTCATATTAGGGGGCGCGGTCTTGTTCTGCCGTGATGGTGTCGGTGGTGGCTCTGCATCTCTGCATTGTGCTGTGAGGATTCATGTAATTTCAAGGTTTTGTTGGTATTTTATAGTTACGATGTTATGATATATTTCTAAGCCCACACTGATAAATGTACTCTGGTTATTTTCGAAGTTACTCCTAAACTTTCTCTGTTAAGATTAGGAGCAGACTCCAAGGCTACGTGAATCCGGTTGACTTAAGGAATGAGAAGATAAAGTTCCAGTTTCAAGCAGTTTCTTCTCCAGCGATGTGGTTCGTCATGCAAGAGGACAAGTTGGTGTTCTGACGTGTTGAGGCTCATGATCTGGATGCCTTAGTGTTGATGTTTGCAAAGAAAAAGGAACGAATTTAGTGTTAGAGGCATATATACACAGCAGAGATGTTATTTTCGAAGTTACTCCTAAACTTTCTCTGTTAAGATTAGGAGCAGACTCCAAAGCTACGTGAATCCGGTTGACTTACGGAATGAGAAGATAAAGTTCCAGTTTCAAGCAGTTTCTTCTCCAGGGATGTGGTTCGTCAGGCAAGAGGACAAGTTGCTGTTCTGACGTATTGGGACTCATGATATGGATGCCTTAGTGTTGATGTTTGCAAAGAAAAAGGAAGGAATTTAGTGATAGAGGCATATATACACAGCAGAGTTGCTATATGATTGGACGAGGAAGAGGCATATGCTCATGGGAGATGTAGATTTCTTGTATGTGATTGGCTACTGTTTAAATATCAGTAAAGGAAGAGAAGCCTAATCCTCACCTCCGTGACCTTAAAACGATCTAAAATTCTTGTTGGGATAGCTAGAAAATGTTTATTCTCAGTTCTTTTTTCTTTTAGCATCCCCTAAGTCCCCTCCTCCTCCTGTCCGAGTCATCGCTCTTCTATAATAGCTGAACCTCTCAGCTTGGTCCTCCCTTGCCAAACTTTGGCAGCCATCTTGAAATTCTCTGAGCTTTTCTTCAGCTTCCTGTTACAATCTATTTCAAAATGTGCAGTGTCACACTTCCTTCCAGACCTTTTCTACACTTGAAAAGGTGTACCAGTGGCTTATGGTCTGTCCAAGTTTTGAAGGGTAGCCCCCATAAGAAGTATCTAAAGTGATGGACAGCCCATCATCACACAAAAGCTTTTCTATCTATAGCTTGGTATACCACTACTGCCTCTAGATTCTAATTCAATTACCTTCTTCTCTGTATCTACTATCTGTGTCAACACTGCTCCTAGATGAACATTACTTGCACCTGTAGTCACATATTGTAGAAAAGTTCCCCCTTTCACATGGTCACCCCTACTTTTTCCCCTAGTACTGACTGCTTTTCAACTAAAGATGCACCAAGTCCCTGCTAACCAGGCCCCAGGGCTAGTGCTCTTTCCCTAAAAACAAGGTAAAATGTCCTAATTGTGTTACGATTGGTGCACACTTTAGCACCCCAGTAAGTTCCTAGTTAATACTACCCCTGGTACCTAGGGCATGGTACTAAAGAGGGTCCCTAAGAGCTGCAGCATGCATTATGCCACCCTAAGGGTCCCCATACAAACTGCATATATACTGCAAGCGCAGGCGGGGGCGTGGTCAGCGGCTGATGAAGCCGAACGCTTAGAGAGGAGCTCCGGGAAGGCAAACGGGGCCCGCCCGCTAAATACCACCAACCGGTGCCTAAAACTAGCACCAGCCATATATGATCTCATCAGAGAGCAGCTGGACTGCAAAGGAGCCCTAACCGACTCGAATCCAGCAAAGAAATCAACATACAATAACTTTTTCCTCCCGCGGCCGCTTGAAGTAAAATGGCGGCGGCGACCGAGTGATCGCACAACGGACCCGCATTGAGGGGCCAAAGAGATGGAACAACCACAGCAGAGTCCGACCAGTGGGACGTGCGGATACAGGCGATTCCCCAGCTCAGCACGGGAAAAACCAGTGAGTGGGGGAGCAGCCGGGCGGGAGGAGCCTTGGTCCCCCACCCGATCGCAGACCAAAGAACGGCCCGACTGCCTGAGGCCCTGTGAAAGACTGTGAGTGAAGCGGGGGAGCCCCTGTTGGGGGGGGAGCGGCGAAGGGAGCACGGGGACCCTACCCACCACTGCTGTGAGAGCGCGTCCCCAGATGAAACCCAAGTTGGGAGCGCCCTGGCAGCTGAGCGCCTCGTGCACACAAGGGAGACAAGCCTCCCACGGGCTAGGACCACTAAATGGAACAGAAAGTCAGGGGCAATTTAGTTAACAACCCCCACCATTCAACCTGACCGGCGAGAACCCCCTGCAACGTTGAATCCCAAGGAGAGGAGGAAAGGAGGGAAAGGGACCACAAATTGCGTCCTGCAGGCTAACGAAAGAAACACAGAGACACAGGGGCGCAAGGCCACCCCCATAATGACAACCGACCGGCCCAGGTCACAGGAGGGGGCTCTCCTGTGCCGAAGATCCCTTACCAAGTTCAGGGACAGCCGTTGAACGAAGGAGCGAGCGCGGACTCTCCTTCAGGAAGCTCTGAAAAGTCAAGAACTACCTGGAGGGCTCCCCAAAATAAAACAGAACAGCCGAGGACAAGTAAATCACTGGAGAGACACCACCTGTGCAGTCCCCGCAGCGTAGAAACAATCAGATTGGGAAACCCTGTAACCAGGAGAAGAGTGGGGCCCTCACGTTTCTTGCTTGATTGGAAAAGGCAACTGAAAGCACCCCCGACCCTGTCTCCATCTCCCACACCTCTGCGACTTTGGGGACCTCGGCTCCCTTGCCGCGCTCACTCCCTGAGGAAAGGCGACGAGCCTTAAAGACACTGAAGAGACCCCTCGAAACTCCAACATGGAGTAGCAGGCCCTCCGCCGACACAGACGAAACTCCCCCTCGCCTAATCTAACAACTCCTTCAAAAATGGGGAAAACCAAAAGACGAGAAGAGCAGAACCAGGACGAGATCGCAAGCGCTAAACCCACTAATCACCCCACAAAATCATATCCCCCAGATGATTTGTCACAACAGGAAACAACACTGGACACGGTCCTCCTGGCCATTAGAGATTCTCGTGAAGCGCTAGAGAAGAAAATAGACAACTTAGCAATTGACTTTACATTATTGAGAGATGACCACCGCAAACTAAAGGAGAGAGTAGGAACCAATGAAAAATCTCTCGCTGCGGCGACTTTAACACAAAAGTCAACAGCTACTGAGCTCATGGACCTCACCTCCCGCATTAAAACCTTAGAAACCAGAGCAGAAGACGCTGAAAATCGCACACGCAAGCGTAACCTCAGGCTGGTTGGGATACCAGAAAGAACAGAATCATCAGCAGAAAGTATGGAATCCTTTCTGGAAAATTGGATCAAGACCACAGTGGCCCCGGAGAGCCTCTCAGCATTCTTTGCAATAGAAAGAGCCCATAGGGTACCTAACAGAATGCCGCCCCCAGGAGCCAGACCGCGACCAATTGTGGCTAAGTTGTTGCACTACAAAGACAGAGACTACATTCTCTCACAAACATGTAAACTCGGAGAGATCACATGTAACAACCAACGGATCATGATTTAACCAGACTTCACCAGGGAAACACAAGCACAAAGGGCCTCTTTTAATGACTCCAAGCGTGCACTACGCGAGAACGGCATAAAATAGGCAATGCTCTTCCCAGCCAAGCTCTGGGTGGAATACGATGGTAAAATACACTTCTTTCTATCACCGCAACTAGTAAGGGAATGGCTGGAAGCCCTGAACATAACCAATCTGACCCTTCCCCCTAGAACCCTGCGCAAACCTGGTAGGGAACGCAGCAGATCTACCAAACGAACCACGGAGGCAGCCCTGCCGAGGCACCAATCCCTCCGGGAGATGCGAAATGCAGTAGAAGCAGCAGCAGCTTTGAGCGGGGGAACCAGCCCTCGACCGCAAACTCCAGACAACGCCTCGGACCTCGACTCGGACTGTGGAGGTTCCTCAACGTCGCATGACTCCTTAACTAGTCTGCCCAAAATAACGTCAGGAACTGCAGAGGAGATTATCTAATCGCTATCTGCGAAGATTAAGCTTTGTATGAGTACTAATATGATCTTAGCCGACGCATACAGGACACTAAGTAGAGTTCCCTTTAATCCTGTTGATAGATTAAGCTTATTAAGTATTCCTTTCTGGGACCTAGATATAACACAGCCGTGCCCCGGGAGCAGCTCGGAGCGGGAGCTCTCGGCCTCTGTCATGCCACCCACCTATAGGACTCTAAATTAAGAATGTTTAAGGTTTGGACGGGGAAAGTTCTGGTCACCGGTCCTGGGGAGTGGGAGTTGGGGATTAAATTTGTTCTTATTGTTAGAAGAGGTTCACGACGCACTAATCATTAATGAATCTAACAATTCTCGACCTAGTTCCTCAATAATCAAATATAATAGAAGATTTGTCCAGTGGTCCGCACCCGCCTACAACCACCAATCAAAAACCAGTAGTCCATGGCTGTAGTCTACAAAATGATAACATGGAACGTCAGAGGCTTAAATAACATGTCCAAATGATATAAAGTATACAGCTACCTCAAACGTAGGGGGGTGCACATAGCCCTATTACAAGAAACACATTTGCTAGAGCAAGAAGTCACAGCACTCAAAAAAGATGGAGAGGCCAAATATTTGCCACTAACTACTCAGCATTTGCTAGGGGAGTACTAATATGGATCTGACCGGGGGTACCATTCCAGGCACTACAAACAACAATGGACAAGGAGGGGATATATGTGGTGGTCAGGGGAAGGCTGGACGGAAAAGAAGTGACAATTGGAGGCCTATATGCCCCGAACTCAGATCAAAATTGTTTTTTAGATAAACTATCGCGAGAGCTAGGCCCGACCCTTACAGGCCCGAAAATACTTGGAGGGGACTTCAATTGTATAGCCAATATACACTTAGACAGGTCCCACCGACCCTTACAACACTCACAGACTCAAAAAACTGCCAAATCCTTTACGGAATGGCAACAACACTGGCAATTAGGAGACTGTTGGAGACGACATAACCCAAACTGCAGAGACTACTCACACATGACCTACACGTTAGACTAGACACCTTCCTAATATCCCACAAACTGCAATACATTGTAGTAACAGCCAAATACCTGAGCCGTACCATATCGGATCATAACCCCCTGATGGTCTCTTTAGCGTGGGGCGGGCAAAAGTCATCGATCCCCACTTGGCGTTTGAGAACAGATGCACTCAAAGACGAGGCATTCAAACACACCTTACACAAAAGCATTGAGGAACTTTTCACACTAAACACAGGGACAACATCCTCCAGAGCCCTCGAATGGGAAACCTTCAAAATAGTGACCAGGGGCAACTGCATTGGCGAGAGCATTGGCGTCCGTAAGTCAATTGAAACTGAACTAAAAAAGCTCGAAGACTCCCTCAGAGAAGTTGAGTACAAGCACCCAACACACCCCGAACTGATCCCCCTCTTGAACGAAACGAAAACTAAAATAATCAAAGCTAATACCAGATTGTCTCGCTTTGACTACAAGCAGTATTTAAACAACTAGCACGCGGAATGCGATAAGGCAGGCGCCCTGTTGGCATGGCTTACTCAGCCCCCTAAACAACAAACTGCCATAGTCGAGATCGAGACACTCTCAAGGGGCAGAACACACGGTCAAAGGGAGATAAACACTTGTTTCTTCTAATACTACTCAACCCTATATGCCCCTCCAACGGACACTATTAGTAACATTCAGGTCCAGGAATTAGAGGCCCTCACCCTCCCTAAATTAGGTGCAGAGGACAGTCAGGCTCTAGCTGTGCCTATCTCAATTACGGAAATTAAAACAGCAATACAGGGCATGGCAAGAGGTAAAGTCCCAGGAACGGACAGACTCCCAATGGAGTTTTATTTACTATACCAGGATCTACTAGCTCCAATTCTATGCACAATATACACAGAAGCCTGGCACAACAATAGACTGCCTCAGTCAACCAATGAGGCCATAATGATCCCCCTACTAAAGCTTGATAAACCGCCCACGGACGTTCGTTCCTACCGCCCACTATCCATGTTAAACCTACATTATAAAATATTAAGTTGGATACTGGCAAACAGACCCTTACCCCTCATGACATCACTAATCCACCAAGACCAGTTGGGATTCATCCTGCAGCGCAGCACAGCGCAAAATATCAGGCGCTTAGTTTCAATACTACATGCCATGCCCTCAACAATACCTTAAGCAGTGATAATTTTAGTAGACATAGAAAAAGCCTTTGATATCCGAAGGTGGGACTACCTAGAACAGGTTATGCTAATCCTTGGACTAGGAGAGGGTTTCACACGCTGGACAAAGTTACTATATACCAACCCCACAGCGAGAGTACGCACAGGTAGCACCATTTCCGACTCCTTCCCGTGGGCAGAGGGACCAGACAAGGCTGCCCACTATCTCCCCTCCTGTTCGCTATGGCAGAATAGCCCCTCGCACAAACAGCAAGATCCAGGAAATGTTATGAGGGTATCTTAATCAATAATCTGACACACCACATAGCACTATACGCAGATGACATGCTACTATTTCTTAAAAGTCTGGATACAGGCTTACCGGGGGCAGTAGATATGCTAGAAAATTTCGGTAAGGATTCTGGTCTCCGAATTAATTGGAGAAAATCCGCCATCTTTCCACTAACTGGGGACACTCCTGAGCCCGCGGACACCAGAGGTCTACCCTGGTCCCCGAATACATTTAAATACTTGGGTGTCAACATATACCATAAAGTAGAAGACCTTCTAGAGGGAAACGTACAGAGGGCAATCAGAGGACTCAAAGCTAATATGCAATTCTGGAGCACACTTCCTCTGACTGCCTTTGGGAGAGTTGCCCTGCTTAAAATGATAGCACTGCCCAGGCTATTATACTACTTCTCCACCATCCCACTAATAATCCCGAAAAGAGTGTTAAAAAATATAGACTTCCTAATTGCGAATTTTATATGGGGACCGAACATGCGCAGAATCGCACTTAGCACCCTCCAAAGGCCCACCTCAGAAGGTGGCTTAGCCGCACCAAATTTAGAGATCTACTACTGGGCAAGGCAACTGCAATGGATAGCAAAAGTAATCAGCGAATCCCTAAGCACAAACGACTTGCGAACCCCCCTAAACTGTCCACTAGAAAATATCTTAAATATCCTACTGAACCCCCAAAAACCAAAACAACAGCTCCATTAGAATGGGAGGCGCAGAGACACTGCTGGGACCAATTCCTAAAACGCACAAGCACAATAACCCCCTATACGCCTGAGATCCCCCTTATAGCTTTAAATCTCATCCCAAAGGGACACATCACAACAAATACTAGCAAAATGATAACATATAACATCACGAAAGTGGGAGATTTGTTCAGCAACGGTAAACTTTGCGCCTACGCAGAACTACAAGAACAGTTCAATCTCCCCTCTGGCTTGTTCCTTACCCACAAGGCCCTAATCAACACTGTCCAAAAACTATGGGGCACAAAATCAAGTGAACCAGGCATACATGAAGGGTGTCACCTCCTTTGCTCACTGGGAGACCAAAAAGGGGTGGTATCGAGAATATATAGATCCCTACAGAATGGCACCTGCTTACCAATGAATAAACTTAGATCCAAATGGCAGACTGATCTAGATACTATACTAGAGGATACTCAATGGTCTAGAATCATCTCACACATTTACTCAGTATCCAGGAAAGCAAGGTTCAAACTGATAAACCTATATATCTATAATAGAGCTTACTTAACCCCACAATTAATAACCAAATTTTACAATACGAATAACTCTAAATGCCCCCGATGTGAAGAACCTTCAGCAGACCTATTACACATGCTATGGAACTGCCCTAAAATTAACTCGTATTGGACTGAAGTGTTCAGGAAAATATCCTCCAGCACAGAAAGAGCAATCTCGCCCACCCCAATAATTGCAATATTAGGGGACTTCCTTCGCCCTTCAGCTCAAAAAATAACCAATAGGTTTGTAGACTTGGCGCTGATACTAGCAAAGAGAGAAATAACCTCGCACTGGAAGGACCCAGGGGGGCCCCTAGTGGACAGGTGGCAAAATGCACTAGTGAAATGGGCCAAAACTGAGGGCACAGTGCTGTTGAAAGAAGCTCTGCAGGGACAAAGGCCTAGAGACAATGCCAAACATTGGGACTCCCTGCTGGATAATCTAAAGACAATGGATGCTTCCACATCAGAGGATAATACTTCCGAAACTGAATCGGACTCCGAGCAAACTACTACGAACGCAACATAAAAACACCATGGAACACTGATTAATCTCCTGACAGCAGAGGATTGTTGTAATAAGACTATTAGATGGCGGACAAAGTGCAAGATGGGGGAGGGGGGTTAGAACACATAGTTGGGACTAATCTAGTATTTGCATTTGTTATGTGCTATAATCCTTTGTTAAAAGCAATAAAAGATATATAAAAATATATATATACTGCCAGCGCAGGCTGCATGACATGGTGCAAACAATGTCTGAAAACACAACATGGCACACTCACTGTGTGCCATACCAAAGTCACTGCATACAATATGTCACCCCTACAGCAGGCCTTGGATCCCTAAGGCAAGGTGCATTATATTTTATGTGAGGACAGATCTGCACCAGCAGATATGCCCCTGTGGTGTCTAGTTCTGTTAGTAGATATTTCAAATAAACAAAGAAGCAATCTTAAGGTATGTACTGGGCACTGGTCATTACACATAACCCAGCTACATAATGGCTTCACTGAAACCTATGGTGTTTGGTATTGTCTTGATAAATCCATACTGATGGCAGTATTGGATTTATTATGACATGCACCCAGAGGGCACCTTACAGGTGCCCCATTGAAAACCTACTAATCTCTTAGTTTGTAGGCTGACTGGTATCAACCAGCTTGCCACAACAGATGAGTTTCTGACCTGTAGATGAGTACCTGCCCCCTCAGAGGCCAGAAACAATTCCTGCTCCGGAGGAAGGTGTTGTCACCTCCTCCAGCAGGATGGCTAGTGAATCTGCATACCAAGGCCAGGGGCTTCAAAGCCCCTGCCGCAATTGATATGGAACCTGTCTTCCCCAGGCCTGGAGAATGACACCCCCTGTCCTGAGGCCCATTTGGCGCCAGGATATGCGGGAAATTAGCTATGCAGTAGGCATGTTGCACCTTTAGGTCAGTCACACCCCTAAGGTGGGCTACCTGATGTGCCCCACAAAGGAAGGGTTCCACCATTTTGCTTTTGGTGGAATTAGGAACTCTGGGACAGGGTTATACCCACTCCTCACAGAAATTGGTCATACCGGGGGTGTAGCGACCCAAGGGATCTGTAGTCTCTGCCCTTAAGACCGTAAACTTAGTATTTAGGTGGCCCCCTTACACCAGGTACTCTGATTCATCAGCATGAAAGAAGACGAAGGACAAAGAAGAGCCGAAGACATGAGAAATGTGGACAGACGCCAAATTTGGCACAAAACCCTGCCTGACTGCTGCTGTCCCGACAATCATAAAGACTGACTAGTCCAAAAGTGGAACAGCCTCCCCATAACCTTGGAGGCCTGCTCAGCACTTCATCGACCCAGCAACATCTCCCTTAGAATGGAGGAGCCAATTCCCTGCACCAGCAGGTAACAAGTGCAACAGCCCAGTACCCGTTTTGCTGACCATCCCATCCACTGAGGGAGCAACACACCAGGGAGAGGATACTGAGTGTCCAGGAGGTCAGTACATTGACCCATCCCGTCTACAAGATACTTAGCCTGCCTGGAGCCTCTCTACACCAATACCTCAGCCACTTGCAAGCACCAAGGCATGTTTGTGTTCATTCGGAACATCTTCACCGTCAAAGCTTACTTGCACATTAAGGGACTTCGAGGAGAGCCAGCTCCACACCGTGAGTGGTCCTGCTGTGTTTCTTTTCTCTCTCCTGCAGGTATACCAAGAACCGCGAGAGCCTCTAATTCACCGACCCCGCTGGACAAAACACCTCTGCTCCTGAGCTCCCCAGCCTGGGCTCTAATATATCAATTACTTTTCTGTGGCATGAGACCCTCAAGAGCCGAGCCCCACCCACCTGAATGGCCCCCCAGACCCCACTTGCAGCCTTTTTCCTACAGGTACTCTCCCCATTGACTCTCAAGTGTAGCATTCGAAGCTGACCCCACGTTCAGCACCTCTGCACCCATACTCCCAAAGGCAAGTAAACTTGATCTGCTTGTGCTGTCCCAGACCTTGGCCCCTATTCACCTTAAGTCCAGAAGAAGAGTCCTGTAAGTCATCTATAAGTGTACCTATGCAGTGAATGTTTCTCCAATAGGATAACATTGTTGCGTTCCAGGCTCATGCCTCCAACCTGACAGTTCTATATTTTCTTGTTACTTGCCTGAAAATTCAATAACGTTCAAAGTACTTACTTAATAACGCTGATCTTGGTGTCAAAATATATATAAAACTTGTGCTATTTTTCTAAATTAGTCTTGGATCTCTCATTGGGTGTGTGTCTCACTTATTGACTCTATGTGTACAACAATGCCCAACACTCCCCTCTGACAAGCCTAAGCTGCTCGACCACACTACCACAAATAGAGCATTTGGGATTATTATTTTTTTTGATAAAGAATTTTGTATTGATTTTTGCAAAAGAAAGAAAAACCATAATACAAACGTCAAAACATGATGCCAACGGGCACCCAACATTGGTCGAACCTGTGATCCCAGACAGCACTTATATTGGAGATGACATGTTATTCAGGAGCCTATTGCGGCCTCCCATTTCCCCCATATCCTATTGTATTTATTCGGACATCCTCTAGCCTCATATACATGTTTTTCACTCTGCGCGCACCAATCCACTCCCCGTCTCCATTTAGCCAATGATGGGGCACTCTTGGCCTTCCAGTTTGCCACTATATCCCTCTTAGCCACTAAGCACGCCACCCCGAGGAAGATTCGATCTGGTCTCCTTAGCTCGGTGTCACCCATGATCCCAAGGAGGAGGGGCAGAGGCTCTCTCTCTATATTCTCCTGCAATACCTCAGAAACCTCCCCCAAGACAGCTCCCCAATAGGCTACCATGGCCGGGCAGGTCCATACCATGTGGAAGAAGTCGGCTGTAGGATTTCTGCAGCGGGGGCACTCCGCAGTGGGGCGGAGGCCCGCTCTGTGTAGTTTGTCGGGTGTGAGGTATGCTGTGTGCAAAAAATAAGTTTGTATCAGTCTAAGGCGGGTTGCGATCACCAGGGCACGCGGGGCCATTAGCGCCTCACCCCATTCCATCTCTTCCATGGGGCCCACCCACCCCTCCCATCTCTGGCGAAGCACCCCCAGGGAACCCGAGGTGCCGGAGACCAGGTGTCACGACTCACGTGCTGCTTGCGCCTGGAAACCGCAGATCTTGTGGCGTGGGTCTTGAAGGTTCGACTTTGGCCCAGAAAGGGGCGACTCTTTCTAGTAGCCACGGTGCTGTAGGCAATGGAACCGCCAAGAACAGACCGTGCCCTTTAGAAATAGTGCCAGAGGGAAAAAACCCCAAAAGGGGGAAAAACCTCCAAACAGTGGATTCCTGAAACAAGAACAAAAAACCAGGAACCAAAAAGAAACAAAAATGCAGGTAAACACGAGTTTGACAAGATTCAGAACCGAAGACTAAGAATCAGGAGCGTAGACACAATCAGAGCAGATAGTGTTGCAGCGCAAGGAAAGGGAGAAAACAGAGCCCTTATATACCAAGAAAAAGGAAATGACCAAACAGGAAGTAAAGACGCCATCTTAGATAGGGAAGAAGTACATAGGACAGAATAGAACAGAAACCATAGAAAATAGGGAACAAGGAATGCTGGGAAGAAAAAGGTAATATGGGAAGGGGGGAAAGACATAAAGAAAGGACAAGAAAAATGCCTCAGAAAGCAAAGAAGAAAAAGAAGAAAAAGAACAGGTAAGGAGGGGTCAGAGGGAAACAGGGACGCAACAGAAGGCAGAGCGAGGCCCCAAGTAAAATCTGGGGCCTCGCGCGGTACACAGCAGGCTCGGGGCGCGCCGCGTCCTGGGGACGCGCTGCGCGGCGCGAGCCGAATGTTCGGCTCGCACCGCGTGGTGCGGCGCGACAGTAGGTCCCCCCCCCGAAGGTCCAGGTTTGAAGGGAAACAAACGATGAAAACGAGAAATCAGAAGAGGGGCGTGAACAGAAGATGCATCTTCCCAAGAGCATTCACTGAGAGGATATCCCTTCCAGTGAATCAAATACTGAAGACGTCGGTGAAAAAGGCGAGAGTCACAAATTTCCTGAACCTCATATTCAGGCACATCATTCACCAACACAGGAGGAGGACAAGGAAACTGACGGGAGAAAGGGTCAGGGACAAAATGTTTGAGCTGGGATACATGAAAGACCGGATGAATTTTCAAAGTATGAGGCAAGCGAAGACGAACAGTGACAGGATTGATCAACTGAAGAATACGGAAAGGCCCATAATAGCGAGGCGTGAACTTATTTAGAGAAAGGCGAGAGGGCAAGAATTTGGAAGAAAGCCAGACTTTATCTTGAGGGTGATAATCTGGAGTGGGCCCACGTTTCTTATCTGCGATCTTCTTCATATATCTCTTGGTGTTCAATAAATTAGATCTAATTAGCCTATGGAGTTGCAAGAGACGTGTGGAAAAAGATGTAATTGCAGGCAGAGGAGAGGTAGATTGAGGAGAAGTAGGAAAAGAGGTAGGATGATAGCCATAGGAACAGAAAAAAGGAGTGACCTTGGAGGCACTATGGACAGTATTGTTGTAGGAATATTCAGCAATAGGAAGATAAGTGTTCCAGTTGCTTTGGGTGGCATTACAAAAACAGCGAAGGTATTGTTCTAATCCTTGGTTCAAACGCTCAGTTTGTCCATTGGTCTGGGGATGGAAACCGGATGATAGTGCAATATTGATGTTGAGTGTCTTGCAAAAATATTTCCAAAACCGGGAAATATACTGAGGTCCTCTGTCAGATATAATGGTATGTGGAAGTCCATGGAGATGGAAAATATGGTCGATAAATATCTGGCTCAATTCTTGAGATGTAGGTAACTTCTTTAGGGCAGTGAAGTGAGCCATTTTAGTGAAAGAATCAACAGTGACCATGATAACCTGGTTTCCAGCTGATGGTGGAAGTGAACACATAAAGTCAGTGGAAATAGTATGCCATGGAGTTGGTGGAACCGGCAAAGGCTGTAGTAATCCTGCAGGTCTGGTACGGGGAATCTTGACTTGGGCACATATGGGACAAGCCTGAACATATCTTTCGACATCTGATTTCCAGGTAGGCCACCAGAAAGATCGCGAAAGAAGTTCTTGCGTGGCCTTGATGCCTCTATGACCAGCAACCGGTGAATCATGGCACATCTGTAATGCCTTGTCTCGAACTCTGTTAGTAGGGAGGAATAACAGATTCTGATGATAATAGTATCCTTATTTCTTGCATAAAAAGGTTCTTAATTTCTCTATTTCGCTATTAGACAGGCTGGAGTACTCCAGTTGTACCTCCTCCAGAAAAGATTGAGCAACTCCAATGATCTTACTAGGCTCCAGTAGAAACTGAGACGGGGAAGGAGTACAGTCTGGATAACGGCGAGACAGAGCATCAGCCAGAATGTTTTGAGATCCAGGAATATAGGTGATGTAAAAGTCATACTGACTGAAGAAAAAGGCCCAACGGGCCTGGCGACTATTCTGGCATACAAAATTACGTAGACATTGCAGATTACGGTGATCTGTTCTCACCTCGAAAGGCTCCTTGGAACCCATCAGAAACTGTCTCCATTCGCTGCAGGCTGTCTTCAGAGCTAATAACTCTCTTTCTAGTACTGAGTAATGTTGTTCAGCTGTAGAGAGAATATGGGACAAATAGAAAACAGGATGTTCAAGACCATCATCCTCTTGTAGTTGGAGTAAGACAGCTCCAATAGCTCTTTCGGAAGCATCGGTAACTACAATAAACTGTTTGTTCGTATCTGGGTGACTTAAGATGGGAGCTTGAGTGAAAGCCTTCTTTAAATCTTGAAAAGCTGTCTCAGCCGCCTTAGTCTAGACAAACCCCTGCTTTAGATTTTCCTTCTTTAAAGTATGAGTTATATGGCTGGTCTGTTTAGCAAAGTCTTGAATGAACTGCTGATAAAAATTTGCTAATCCTAGGAAACATTGTGTTTCTTTAATAGAAGAGGGAGAAGGCCAATCGAGAATTGCTTGTACCTTTTCTTGGTCCATAGCTATGCCGGTGGGACTTAAATGATAACCCAGATATTTGACTTCCGTCTTATCGAACTCACACTTTTCGGGTTTACAGGATAGTTGATGTGCTCGGAGTCTTTGGAGGACTTGTTTCACATGAGAAGAATGGAGATCGGGATGTCTGGAAAAGATAAGGATGTCGTCTAAGTAGATTACGACTGTCTGGTTCAAGAGATCGGAAAATATTGAGTCCATAAATCTTTGAAATATTGCAGGGGCATTCGTAAGACCGAAAGGCATGACTTTGTACTCAAAATGACCAAATGGTGTCCTGAATGCTGTTTTCCACTCGTCTCCTTCTTTTACACGTAAAAGGTGGTAAGCTCCTCGAAGATCCAACTTGGTAAAACGTTGAGCCCCTCTGACTGCCTCTAGAATATCCTTGATGAGGGGCAAAGGATAACGATCTTTTATAGTTATTTTATTTAGGCCTCGAAAATCCAGGCAAGGACGAAGATCTTTGGTCTTCTTAGGTACAAAAAAGAGAGGAGCCCCTGCCGGAGAAGACGATGGAACAATGAGACCACTCTGTACATTTTCCTCCAGATACTCCTTAAGAACTTCCTTTTCAGGTTCCGTGAGAGAATACATCCTCCCAAAGGGGACGACTGTTCCAGGTTCCAAAGGAATAGCACAATCGTACTCTCGATGTGGAGGTAATACAGGTCTGGATGGCTTTTGAAACACGTCTTGAAACTCTAAATAATGTTCAGGAACTCCTTGGACGGTATTGATGGAATATTCCGTAGTACTCTTAATAGGTGTTAATCTGTTCAGTGACCAATATTTGTCAGAAGCAAAGCAGTTGTCTTGACAAAACTGGGAGGACAAGGAAATTGTCCGGGTTACCCAGTTTACATACGGATTATGTCTTGTAAACCATGGAATTCCGAGAATAATGGTACGGTTGGGAGATGAAATGAGATCAAAGGAGATGTGTTCCTGATGATTACCAAACTGTAAATTTAACATCAAGGTCGTAGTATCGACTGGACCTGAGGATATCAAGGATCCATCCACGGTGTGCACTTGTTCAGGAATGTCTTTGGGTTGTGTGGGAATCTGTTGATTAGTGGCCCAAGTCTTATCCATGTATATACCACTAGCACCACAATCTAATAATGCCATAGTTCTTTCTTGGCGGCCATCAGGTAGTTGTAATATGACAGGTAACATGAACAAGTATGTTGTATTGTCATTAAATGAACTGATGGAAGGTATAGCCGATGATCCCGTCCCCTCCCTTCTTACAGAGGACGGGAAGTGGCGTTTCCCGAGGGTCTTGGTGGACGTACAGGACAGGTACGAAGCATGTGACCAGCAGATCCACAGTATAGGCACAATCCCTTCTTCCGTCTGTCTTCCCTCTCACTCGCTGAGAGCGGCCCTCGAGTAGCATCCACTTGCATGGGTTCCCCTTCTATGTCTCTAGCAGGGGGACGAGATTCCTCAGAACGAGGCAGATACATCCGTGGAGTGCTTGGCTGGGAAGATCCTCTACTCCTTCTCTTCTCCATTCGTCGTTCTTGAAGACGATACTCGATGGAAAGTGCTTGATCCATCAGGCCACGAAGGTCTCGAACTCTGGTGGAATGTACTAATTCATCCTTTATTTCTTCCTTAAGTCCTCTGCGAAACAAAGTTACCAGGGTACGTTCCACCCAAGTGGTCTCTGCCGCTAACTGACGGAAACGTGTAATATATTGAAGGACATCTTGGGAACCTTGCTGGATATCACATAATGCTTCCTCTGCCGAGGCTTCCAATCCTGGATGACTAAACATTTGTTTGAAGCGGATCACGAAGGCAGAATAGTCCGACAATACCGGATCGTTGGATGACACCATCGGGGTTGCCCTGGCCAAGGCAGGACCGGATAATGCACTGATAAGATATCCCACCTTTGTCCTGTCAAGAGAGAATTGGGTAGGTCTGAAGGCGAAGTACACTGTTAATGCATCCAGGAATTCACGCAATTTAGTTGGTTCACCAGAGAAACGAGGAGTAGAGGCGGAGATAGTCGGAACATCGGCACTGCGGAAGGCCAAAGCCTGTCGTAACACAGCGTTCTCATTGCGCAATTGTTGCAATTCCTGAGCTTGTTGTTGAATAGTAGTCAGAAGAGATGAATCAGGATCTGCAGCAGCCGCCACTGTATCATCCATGGTGTCAGAAGACGTCGGAAGGGTTTGGCGCTGCAATCTGTCACGACTCACGTGCTGCTTGCGCCTGGAAACCGCAGATCTTGTGGCGTGGGTCTTGAAGGTTCGACTTTGGCCCAGAAAGGGGCGACTCTTTCTAGTAGCCACGGTGCTGTAGGCAATGGAATCGCCAAGAACAGACCGTGCCCTTTAGAAATAGTGCCAGAGGGAAAAAAAAACAAAAGGGGAAAAAACCTCCAAACAGTGGATTCCTGAAACAAGAACAAAAAACCAGGAATCAAAAAGAAACAAAAATGCAGGTAAACACAAGTTTGACAAGATTCAGAACCGAAGACTAAGAATCAGGAGCGAAGACACAATCAGAGCAGATAGTGTTGCAGCGCAAGGAAAGGGAGAAAACAGAGCCCTTATATACCAAGAAACAGGAAATGACCAAACAGGAAGTAAAGACGCCATCTTAGATAGGGAAGAAGTACATAGGACAGAATAGAACAGAAACCATAGAAAATAGGGAACAAGGAATGCTGGGAAGAAAAAGGTAATATGGCAAGGGGGGAAAGACATAAAGAAAGGACAAGAAAAATGCCTCAGAAAGCAAAGAAGAAAAAGAAGAAAAAGAACAGGTAAGGAGGGGTCAGAGGGAAACAGGGACGCAACAGAAGGCAGAGCGAGGCCCCAAGTAAAATCTGGGGCCTCGCGCGGTACACAGCAGGCTCGGGGCGCGCCGCGTCCTGGGGACGCGCTGCGCGGCGCGAGCCGAATGTTCGGCTCGCACCGCGTGGTGCGGCGCGACTCCAGGGTGCGATATATCTGGGAAACACCTCCCCTGCCCAGGCCCCCCATCAATGCCTTGGCCTCCATGGGGCTGAATTCGGGTATGGTTTCTCCCACTCGGATATGTACTGATAAGGCATGTCGGAGCTGGAGGTATCTGTGGAACTGTGTCTTATTTAATGAGAAATTTTTCTGGAGATCTTCGAACGATTGCATGTGTGACCCTTTCCAGACATCGCCTAGTGTGGAGATGCCAATGTTATCCCAATTCTGAAACCCCTCCAGGCCCGCCACCTCCACCAATTGCCTCCCCCGCCACAGTGGCGTCTGTTGCGTAAGTCGTCCCCACCACCCCGTCGATTTTTGAGCCGTCCGCCATCCCTGCAGAACCACCCTGGTCACGTCCAGGATGTCTCGAGAGATCGGACCTCCATAGAGGGTGTCCCAAATCCGTGGGTACCCCATCGTTTGGAGCTCCAGTCGGTATGCCGGATCTGTCCACCCACCCCCCATCCAGTCATTAATTACAAGTACTTGTGACGCGAGGTGGTAGTAATGGATATTGGACATGCCCAAACCTCCATCACATACATCCCTCTGGCAAGTTTTGAGTGCCAACCATGAGCGGGCTCCGCTCCATATAAATTGGCATGCCAATGAGTCCATTTCCCCAAACCATTTCCTAGGAATGGGATGGGGAAAATTTTGTAGGAGGTAGAGGAGCCTAGGAAGGATCATCACCTTGTAGAGCGCTATTCTACCAAGCAGGTTAAGAGGGAGTGTCCTCCAGTGTAGGAGATCACTTCTAATTTTTCTGGTTAACTGTGTAACATTAAGTTCCCATGTCAACTCGGGGAGAAGTGAAATTAATATTCCCAGGTATTTAAAGCTGTTTCTTCGTACTGGAATATTCCGCTGCCAGTCCACACAATCTCCGGAGCGGTGTAGGGGGACCAACAGGGACTTGGCGGGATTCAGGATCAGCCCCGAGGCTTCTGCGAAAAGGCCCAGGATTTCTAGCACGCGGGGGCCACTTTTAGCCGGGTTGGAGATATATAGGAGGACATCATCTGCGTATAGCGCCACACGGTCCTCTGCGCAAGCGGGCCAGGACCAGCCTTCGATCAGGGGATCTCCTCGCAGCAGTATCACAAGAGGCTCTATCATTAATGCGAAGAGCAATGGGGATAGCGGGCAACCCTGCCGGGTTCCGCGGCCAATAGGGAACGGTTCGGAGACCACTCCATTCACCCGGACTCGAGCTGTCGGTTTGGAATACAGGAGTCTCACTAGGCCTCGAAATTTGGGGCCGAGCCCATTTTTCTGCAGGACCAGTTCAAGGTAGGACCAATCCACTGTGTCAAAGGCTTTTTCAAAGTCCAGTAAGAGTAATGCCAAGGGTGTGTGTGACAGAGTCTTGCGATGTGCCAGAGCCAGATGCAACCGCCTAATGCAGTGCCTGGTGCTACGAGTGGGCATAAAGCCACATTGATCAGGGTGCACTAGTGTGGGCATTATCTCTTTCAATCTAGAGGCCAGGGTCGAGGAAAGCACTTTGATCTCAATATTCAGAAGTGAGATGGGTCGGTATGCCGAACAATGCCGCAATGGGGGTTGGGTTTTTGGGATCACAACTATCGTAGCTTGGTCAATCTCGGTGGGAAATCGGCCTAGTTTCTCGGCTTCTCCATACATATTGAGTAAGTGGGGACCCAATATATCACTGCATTTGCTATATAGCTCTGCCGGAAATCCGTCAGGGCCTGGGGTCTTGCCCGATGCCAGGTTGGAAATTGCACTGGTGATCTCTGCAAGGCTAATAGTTTCATCCAGTCTATCTCTTACCTCCAGGGAGATCCTGGGGAGAGTGACATCATTCAAGAGGGGAGTCTCTTTCTCAATGGCAGGGCGGGGGTGCATTGCATAGAGGCGGGCATAGTAGGAGGCAAAGCTTTGTGCAATTTCAGCAGGTGTCCTGGAGAGGGAGCCCTCGGGCTCTAAAATCTCAGGTATAACCCTGCCGGCCAGAGGGCGAGCGGCCAGCCAGTGCAGGAGCTTCCCATTTTTGTCCCCCCAGCCATATATACGGGCTACCGAAGCTCTCCAAATGCACCTAGCCGAGTCTAGCATTATGTGTTTAATTTCTTCTCTAACCATAGTTAGCTGCCTCAGGGCAGTGGCAGACGAAGAGGTTGTTTGTTGGCATTCCAGTCTCAGGGCCCTAGCCTCCAGGTCAGAGATCTGGGAGTTCCTGTCTCGCTCGCGGGAGCGGAGAAGTTGCTTGGCATGCCCTCTGAGGGTAGCCTTACAGGCGGCCCATAATGTTCCCGGGGACCGGACCGACCCCAGATTCAGATCAAAATATTGGGTTAGTTGATTTCTGATCTCCTGGGTGTAGTCCTTGTCTTGTAAGTACCATGCGTTTAGGCGCCATAGCGGGCGTCTGAAGGGATCTGCTCCACCCAGGCGGACCCGCACTAGTGCGTGGTCCGAGACTCCCCGGGACGCTCGAGAGGTCCAGAGCGGACATGAATACCAGATCTATTCTGGATTGCGTCCGGTGGGCGGCCGACATGTGGGTGTACCGACGATCCCTAGGGTGCCAGGTTCTCCATACCTCGCAAAGGCCAAGGCTCTCGGTCCAACCAGTCAGAGCCGAAGCCCTGGCTAATCTACTGGCCGTGATCTCGCCGGACACATCCAAATCGGGATCGAGAACCGCGTTGAAGGTGGGTTTCCTGCAAGAGGACCACTAAGGGGGAGTACCTGCGGAGAGTGTTAAATACTGCTGACCTCTTAATCTTGTCCAACAGGCCATTTACGTTCCAGGAAAGGACCTGAGTTAATGAGTGCCAGGCATGAGTTGCGTAGGTGTTACATAGGGCTGAGTGTCAGGCTGTGGACCCAGGGGCGACCATTCCAAACATAACAATGAAATAATAAGAAACCTAACCAACTTATTCCTATTCCTGTCTAAACTAACCTCAAAAACCCAACCCCCCAACCACCCCCCTCCCCATACTCCCACCCCGGAAGCATCTGTCGCCCAAATACCCAACCAAAACCAGACAGCCAGCAGGACTGTCCTTGGGGTGGAGTGGTGGACCCCTCCATATAGTCGGATCAATTACAATTAGTGGTAACCTGCCAAGTCTCGGGTGTCATATAGTAGAGAGGCTTGATGCCTTCTGTAGTGACCCTTGTAAGGTCTGCATAGGTAAGTCTGACATCCCAAGTCTTTTGGACTCCCATCAGCGGGTGTCAAATGCGTCATATTAACCGAGGGCCGGGGATTGGCTCAAGTTGTTGTCATCTATTGTTTGGCTTGAGGTCTGAGGCCCCGAGGGGTCTACGGGTTTCCTCTCTGTTTGTGAGCCAGAGTCTCGGATTTCCTCATTATTTGCCAAGGTGTTTGTGTCTTTCGGTCTCCCTCTCCGAGATCTGGTGCGCCTCCGGCTCCTCCGGGGGCCTCCCGGGGTGAGGGGACTGACCCGAGGGGCCCTCTTCGAGTGTCCCGAGGGCCCCCCTCGGGCTCCGACGCCCTCCTCCATCAGCCAGTCCCAAGCCTCTTCAGGTGTTTCAAAAAAGTGCGCTCGCCCGGCCAAGAGGACCTTGAGCCGCGCGGGGAAGAGAAGCATGTATGAAAGTTGCATCGCTCTAAGTTTCTGCTTAACGTGTTCGTACGACCGGCGGCGGGTCTGGACCTCACGGGTGTAGTCTGGGAAAATTAGGATTTTATGGTTCTCCCATTGAAGATCTTCCAACCTCCTAGCCTCTTTAAGGATATTGTCTCTATCTTTGAAGTTAAAGAAGCGCGCAATCATTGGGCGTTTTGGGCCGCCTGGTGGGGGGGCGAGGAGCCAGTGCCCTGTGGGCTCTTTCGATCGCAAACCAGGGCGAAAGGGACTGCTCCGGCATCCAGGTTTTAATCCAATTCTCTAGGAACTCAGAGGCCCCGCCATCTTCTATGCCCTCCGGAAATCCGATGAAACGCAGGTTATTGCGTCTTGACCGGTTTTCTGCATCTTCCGCACGACGGTGCAGCTCGCCGGTTCGGGTCTGCAGCTGGGCCACTTTACTTCTGAGGTCAGCTAGGTCGTTTTCAGTCTGGGAGACTCTAGTTTCAACCTCGGTGATCCGGTTCACTGCGTTTCTGAGGTCCTGTCGAACAAGACCCACGTCATCTCGTACTTCCCCGATCTTAGTCTCTACCGCAGACTGTGATGATTGAATGGCTTGAAGGATGGCACTCACTCCGTCTGGTGCGGGGCCTCCGCTAGCTGTGTCTCCCTCTCCTCGCTGCCCGCCGGCGTCGTGAACTGGTCAATCTTTTGCTGGGAGGGTGGGGGTTGTTTGGAGTCAGGTAGCTCACTTTTTGCAGTCTTTCAAGTCAAGCCTAGGTCCCCTGCACTTTTGTAGTTACCACAGTTATAAAGAGGGCGTGGGGAGAGGCATTCAGGCCCAAGTTGTGGTCTTCTCCACTTTTGGGATCCGGTGACTCCACGATGGGTCCAGCTCCGTCCCGGCCCAGCTGCTAACTGCCATTAGGTATTAAGTGTTAAGGGGGGGGTAGGGCATCTTCTTTCCCTAACTCCTCTCCCCTCCCCCACCCTGCTGTCACTTCGTGCCGTTACCTTCAGTAGGGTCTCGACCGGCCTTAGTGTTGATTACGCTGCATCAGCGACGCCACGAGGTCACTCAAGGCCATCGCCCTCCGTTAGGCCGGATCGCAGTGTGTTTCCCGGTGCGGCAGCGGTCCGCGGTGGGCCTGTTCAGATCGGGGACTCGGAGAGGGTGGCCCCAAGTCTCTCCGTTCATTTGCTGGTTATTCGGTCGTGTCGGTATCTTCAGAACGGCCTCGTCCCGTCCCGGTGTCTCCGCCGCACTCCGTGGACCCCCAGCATACCTTTGTCGTCACTCATGACACCATGGAGTCCCTCTCCGCAACTGCCTCTCCGCCGCTCCAGCCCCGGCCAGCGGGGTCTCCCCCAGGTGCAGCGCAGCCTCTCAGCTCCCCCCGGCCGATGTCTTCGAGCCGGCGCAAGGCCGCAGCGTCACCCACACAGCGCTCTCTCCCCCTGGATGCAGTAGCGCTGCTCCTGCATGCCGCGAGGACCGCGTTTGGAGCGCAGCCTCAGCCCCCTCTAGGGTTCTTTCCTTACCCCGTCACACCTCTGTTCCAGTTCGGCCGCACCGGGAGGGATCGTCGGTCCGGCCCCGGCTCAGCCGCGGGAGTCAGCCCCGGCCGCCATTTTGTTTTCAGGGACGGGTCGGGCGCGGCTTGGGAACGGGGCAGCTTTCATGAAGGTGCTCACCGCTGGAGATTCCCAGGGGTCCAGGGGTCGCAAGGACCGTTAAGACGACGTCTTCAGCTCGGTCAGGCCACTCTAACTACAGGCGGATGACGGAGGGGTCCAGAGCACTCTCAGAGTGCGACCGCCATCTTGACGCCCGAAGCCACGCCCCCGCATTTGGGATTATTAAAGCAAACCCCTGTAAACCAATAAGGGTCGTCTGGAGTATTTGCATAGTGTATCCCTACAATGGTACACTACATAAAAAGCCAGCTTCATACACATATGTATTACATTGAAATGCCCCAGCATTGTAGGACCAGCTAAACATTCATTAACTCATTCAAGTGAATCTTCGCATTTACTTCCCCACTCAAACAAGGCATTTTTTCATTAGCAATCTTTGAGATTCTACCACTTCTGCAAAGTTCATTACAAATTTTGAACAATATTCAGTCAATCCCAAAAACGACTTTGGTTGTCATTTGTTCATATGGTGTGATACTGTATTCAGAACTATGACCTGTCATTCCATCAAAAATATTCTTAACTTTCCATTGAAATACAGCTGATGCTGATGAAAGCTCAAAAGGCATACTCTTACATCAAAAGCTCCCAAAGTTATCACAAACAGGATTAAGGACCAAGATTCCTCTTGTAAATTGATTTGATGATATGCTGCAGAGATATCAGCACCATTCCTCCACCACTTGCACTCAACATCTCAGCTGTCCTTGGATCCATAATCTGTTTCTTCACCAACTTGTGCAACTCCCTTTGTAATGGTACCCTCGTTGAATGTGGAATATGCCTGACCATGTGTGCCTCATTTGTGGTGTTTCTTTCACTACATTCTTATGTGAAACCCCTGCTAATTATCACAATTATCTGTGAACACTTTAGGGGATAATTTCATCACATTGTCTTCAAAGCCTCTGTTATTTTCAGTGATTATATTGTCTTTGTTGAGTCTACCACTATTCGCTGTTTTTTGGCAACAGAGGTCAAAACAGTATCCATAACGTTCTGATATCCCCATCCTAATAAGTTATAATTTTTCTGGTTACATTACCATGTCCAAACGCACTTCTACTTTTAAATCGTATTACCATCCATATGATCCCAAGACTTTCAATTGGCTTTCCTCAATACTCTATTACCCTTAAGTGTTATTAATCCAACTTGGAAAATTCTCTATTCCAATGTTCCTGCTATGTGTCTTTGGACAAGAGAATGCACTCACTACATGACTCGGCTAAATGTCTCAATACTTCACCATCAATCACCATATTTCAATTTTTAATCCTTGCAACTTGTATATTTTGTGAGCTATTTTATCTTTCATTCGTTTTTTCCCTTTCTTTGCCTTCCTGTTTGTTTTGTTCATCTACTGACAATAATATTGCCTGAACGATGCAACACATGTTCTCTGCTTCTGAAACACCGTGCACCTTTGTTCTTGTTCTACAAAGTTTAGCACAATGAGCTTGATTGCTGCAATTCCTGCACATTATATTGCTGCAGTAAACACTGCACCGAATTCTGCGTGCCCCCGAGAACCACACCAGTTACATTTAATCTTTCTCCATCCACTTACATTTGGTTTACCTGTTCTTTTTTGTTCCTCAGTTTTAATTTATCTTCGGGTTGCTCTTTTACCATTTCAACCCCTTTTTCATTAACTGATCAACCTATTTTTCTGAGCCATACTGTTGTATGCGCCATCGCTCTTGCTATCTGGATAGCGTCTTCCAACTTTGGATCCTTATTAAACGATTCTTCCTTTATTTTCTTATTCGTACACCTAGTTGATCCCTTATGAGGGAGTCTATTAATGGTCCGAATTCGCAGAACACTGATGGTACCTTAAGAGCTGCTACATAACTTATGATATTCTTGTCAGCCTTTTGCACCCTGAAAAAAACTGATGTTGTTCAAATACTACATTAACTTTAGGGGAAAAGTAATTTTTCCAACATCTGTAATGACATGTTTATGACACGTTCCTGTGGAGACTTCAGGAGGTTCTTCATATGGCCTCCTTCCCTACCCTCATAAATAGGTGAAGCAAAGTTGCCTATTTCCATACTGGGCCATAGTTCTCCACTCCAATCACTAAAATGTATCTTAAAAATATACTTTTCCATTGTGTCCATAGGTCCTCCTGGCATAGCTAGAAATATAGGAGGTGCCGTACTTTGTTCAGCCATAACTGCAATAAACGAAAAAAATAACCAAAATAACAATTTAACAAAATAAGTAATAGCAATAATTACAAAATAAACCAACATAATAGTAATAATATGTTTGCCTTCTGTTAATTATGATAGCCCTTCTTATTGTTTTCTGTCATTCTGTTGGCTCTACTGTTCATGCTAAGGGTCTTTCCTTTAATCATAATAGCTCAGCCAGACAGGCACTGTGAAGGCACCGCTCAGACAGTATTCACAAGTTAACTTATGTTATAATTTTCATTTTTTGTATTTCTCTGTGACTATGCCTCCGTTCGTACTGCTCTTTAATGTTAATGCGTGCGATCATGCTTCCTATTAATTATACGCTTCGGTGTCCACCCCCCATATAGAGCTGCCATAGCCGCTCACTTGTCTTGTTGATGGGCCTTCTCTTTACCTTTTGTTTGACATGCTAGGCTTTTATTAAACAAACATGAGTCTTGCTCCTGTGGCTAGCGCACAACATCGACATGGAGCCTGATTCGGGCCTAGTGCTTTTCTGCAACCTCCTGTGCTATCGACCAGTGCTTAATTTGTCATAAAATAAGTGCCAGGGCCCTCGTGAGGAGACCACCGCAGCTTACATCATCCGTTGCCCCTGCCAGCACTTCCAGTGACTGTACCAATGTAACCACTAATCATCACGCCCCCACAGAGGTGACAGTTCTGACTATTCCACCCTCCCAAAGCTACCAGAATGGTTTGTGTGGCAGGCATTAGCCATTTACTCCATATAGAATGAATAAAAAACTGTTGCTGTGCTCGTCTCGAAATTCCACAAACAGGGTCACCATGTGGAGACTGTCAAAGGGGGTGGTGTGCTCAATTGGTGTCCAGCACCGGAAACCACCGGATCAAATTAAGCACTGCCGACGTGCAGCTCTTTCACATAGTACCTCCACACATTTTGTTGATGGGCTTCGCACTAAATTAATCTCGCTGTAGCACACTGTATTTTCATACATAAACAGTAATTGTGCCCACATCAGCTTGGCAAATTGTATGGTCCGTTTTCTGCAGTTACAAGCACTTTGTGACTTTGCTTAAGAATACCTTATTTGATGCAGCTAATGATCTTCATAGTAGAGACAATTCCTTTGATTCAAACGCAAGTCCGAATGTCCACTAGAGGATTCCCATATAGTAATGCGCATCTTTTTATCTTCATAACTAAGTAATTATCAGTATTGAAAATCACGTTCATTAACGATATGCTTTATAACAGCTGGTTCTACTTATATTTAGCTGTAATTTCTGGGGTGATTCCATCACAAGACCAGAGGCTCACTTATGACTACTCTTGTTTACTGGAAATCTCTAGCAGCAAAGAAACCAAAATATATACCACACGATATGGAAAAATACAAATAGCACACAAGGATTAGCTGTGTAGATTAGATGTCATATATAGTCTGCCGATCAGGATACAGCCCTCTTATTACCTGTTCTAGCAGAGATAATTATATGATTATATTTCAATTTTTTAATATGCATGCCATGTGAAGCTATAATTGCTAAATGCCTAAGTTCATTAGGAATTTCTGTGCATGTTCTCTTTCCTTTTATCAGTGCGACTGTTAGAAATGGGGTCTCTAATTTGCAGTGGTTTGCAACCCGTCCAAGTAGGAAGCCTCACTCTAGTCAGGGTAATGGAGTCACACAGCTGAGATAACCCCTGCTCAACCACTTAGTAGCATGGCACAAGCAGTTAGGTTTATCTCAGAGGCAATGTGTAAAGTATTTGTACACACACACAGTAATACAGTGAAAACACCACAAAAGTACTCCACACCAGTTTAGAAAACAGCCAGTATTTATCTGAGTAAAACAAGACCAAAACAACAAAAATTCAACATAAACAAGCAAAGCTATGAATTTTTAAAGATTACAGCCCTCATTACAACCCTGGCGGTCGGTGTTAAAGCGGCGGTAATACTGTCAACAGACCAGCGGGAAAAAAAATGGAATCACGACCATGGCGGAAACTGCCAACATAGACAGCCACTTTAACACTCCGACCGCCACGGCGGTAAAAACCAACACTGCGGCGGTCACCGCCAACAGACAGGCGGAAGACAAAGTACCACCCACTGTATTTCAAGACAACTATCCGCCACCTTTTCCAGGGCGGAACCAATGCGATCAAAAGCACAGCGGAAACAGTACACAGAAGGGAAAACACTCACCTTTCGACACCCAATGAGAAACCAGGACGCCATGGAGCCCGAACTACAGGTGTTACCAATGTTGGTGTATCTTCTCATCTACCAGGAGCACGAATGGCTGCTGCGACGACCACGGTGAGTACTGCACCTACAACACAGGGGAGGGGAGGGGAGAAAGAGAGTGACACACACATGCAACACGCAATACCTCCACCCCCTCCCTCACCCACAACAACATACACACAAATACATGCAGCAACATTACTTATATAACCCCCACCCCCTGGAAGGACGCAAGGACAAAAGGAAATGATTGTAACCAGTGTAATCATGAAAATTCAGATAGTCAAAATTCATAATTCAGTATATACAAATATGTACACCAACTACACAAGTCCGAATAGGGTACCAATCATTGTCTGTGGACCACTGGGCCCAAAATGCATGGGCGAAGCCCACACTAGATACCTGACTGGAAACGGAGAGAACACTGCTGGGGCAACAGACCGAAAATATACAGGCAGTTCAGGGGAGGTGGGCACCTCAGCCAGATGAAATGACAACGCCACTGCTGCACCAGGGGGCTCCATGCCCATTGCTTTATCCTGGGGAGTGCAAAGCCACAGTCTCTCAATTCTCTCAAGTGGGTGGTTTGCCCACTGCTTTATCCTGGGGAGTGCAAAGCCACAGTCTCCCAAGTCTCTCAAGTGGGTGGTTTGCCCACTGCTTTATCCTGGGGAGTGCAAAGCCACAGTCTCTCAAGTGGGTGGTTTGCCTACTCCTTTATCCTGGGGAGTGCAAAGCCACAGTGTTTCAAGTGGATAACAGTCTCCACTGGTTCTGGAGGGGGCATGGTGCCCAGAGTGCTCCATCCTGCCAAGGACTAAGGTAGTGGATGTATCTCTCCACTGGTTCTGGAGGGGGCCTTGTGCCCAGAGTGCTTCATCCTGCCAAGGATTGGGTGAGTGGATGTATCTCTCCAATGGTTCTGGAGGGGGCATGGTGCCCATAGTGCTTCATCCTGCCAAGGACTGAGGTAGTGGATGTATCTCTCCACTGGTTCTGGAGGGGACCTTGTGCCCAGAGTGCTTCATCCTACCAAGGACTGAGGTAGTGGATGTATCTCTCCACTGGTTCTGGAGGGGGCGTTGTGCCCAGAGTGCTTCATCCTGCCAAGGATTGGGTGAGTGGATGTATCTCTCCAATGGTTCTGGAGAGGGCATGGTGCCCATAGTGCTTCATCCTGCCAAGGACTGAGGTGGTGGATGTATCTCTCCACTGGTTCTGGAGGGGACCTTGTGCCCAGAGTGCTTCATCCTACCAAGGACTGAGGTAGTGGATGTATCTCTCCACTGGTTCTGGAGGGGGCATGGTGCCAAGAGTGCTTCATCCTGCCAAGGACTGAGGTAGTGGATGTATCTCTCCACTGGTTCTGGAGGGGGCCTTGTGCCCAGAGTGCTTCATCCTGCCAAGGACTGAGGTAGTGGATGTATCTCTCCACTGGTTCTGGAGGGGGCATGGTGCCCAGAGTGCTTCATCCTGCCAAGGACTGCGGTAGTGGATGTATCTCTCCACTGGTTCTGGAGGGGGCATAGTGCCCAGAGTGCTCCACGTGCAGTGTGGCCGGGACAATTCCCTCACCTGGGTGTGTGTGCCACGAGATTGGCGAGGTACAGGTAGCATGATACGCCATGGAGGCAGAGACATGCCCTACACTGCTGCGGCTTCGCCTTCCACCTGCAGGTGCAAACAGTGATGGAAGTCATGCCTCATGGAAGCTGCCCAGGAACTCTCCTCCAGCCTCGGACGACTGACCTCTGGGGATGGTAGACATGTCAGTGGTGGTGCCACTGTCCGAGTAAGTCCCGGGGCCGGTGGTGGTGCTTGCGGCGGCGGTGCTTGCGGCGGTGTCTGTGGCGGCAGTGCCTGCGGCAGTGCATGGGTCAGCACCTGCTGAGGGACACAGCAGGACGTCTCCTGAAGTCTCGGACGGCTGCCCACTGGGGAAGAGGCTGGGGACTGTCACTGAGGCTGTAGACATGCCAGTGGCGGTGCAGGTGGCGGTTGTGGTGGCGCGGCAGCTAGCAGTGTTCGCTGCCGTACAGGTTGGTGTGGTCGTGGACAGAAGTTGTGACACTGGTCCCTGTGACGGTGCCACCATGCCCTCTCCTGACCTGCTCTTCTGCTTTTGGCCCTCCCCCACCTTTGCTGGTGCCGCAGTTGTCTTACACACTATGGGGGTTATTCTAACTTTGGAGGAGTGTTAATCCGTCCCAAAAGTGACGGTAAAGTGACGGATATACCACCAGCCGTATTACGAGTTCCATAGGATATAATGGACTCGTAATACGGCTGGTGGTAAATCCGTCACTTTTCCGTCACTTTTGGGACGGATTAACACCTCCTCCAAAGTTAGAATAACCCCCTATATAGTGTCATGCTTCATCATATGACCACCTAGCCCCACCCAGGTAGGACAGTGCCACCTGGGCGGACTCGACCTCACTGTTAAAGGAACAGGAGGGAGTGCGTAAATTAATTCTGGTTCTGGAAATGGAGGGATCCAGCTAGACTAAGAAATAAAAACACCTAAACAGATACCTGTGTGAATATTTAATAGAAGGTTCTGTTTGATGTGGTTAAAAAGAGAAGATTGGGACACCAATGTGAGAACAATGACTCACAGGGTCACCTATCTAAAAGGAAGGAGACAACATGTTTCTACCCTCAGTAATGAGCTCTGGAAGGTCTTGGGCATTCATCATGGCGAAGGATCCCTGCTACTCATGCTCAGTGTGAGAATAAGTGCTGAGAAAATAACAAATGTGTATGTTTAATAAAATATAACGGGGGTCCTACCTTGCCAGGGAACTACCTGGGGGGGGGGGTATCACTAGAGGCTACTGGCCTCTGGTGTCCAGGAAAGGGAGTGTCCCCTTATTGTCAGGACCAAGCGGTCCTGAGAGAGGTCGGTTTAGGCGCACCGAGAGCGCCCACCTTTGATGCAAGTCTGACAAGTGTGACACTCCCTCCTGTTCCTTTAACAGTGAGGTCGAGTCCGCCCAGGTGGCACTGTCCTACCTGGGTGGGGCTAGGTGGTCATATGATGAAGCATGACACTATATAGTGTGTGAGACCACCTAGTCCGTAAAGGAAATTCCCCTCCTCTCCCCCCTGTTTTTCCCCAATGTGGCTTCCAGACCCTCCACAGCACCATAGTTCACTGATATCTCGCCTCTAATTGAGGACCACGAGGGATCTGGTGTTACAATTGATACACCACTCACCCACCCCTCGTTACATTAAAAGAACCCCGTACTCCCTGTTGTGATTTTGTAGTGATTTTGGGAGCTGATTACGGTTGTGTTTTTCTCTTGCCTCTCCCCTCTCTCCCACATACTCTCTCATTTTAAATTGGCCGCAGTTGTCTTGCCACTATTCCCTTTTATTTTTGCTGAGCCTTTGGTGGCTGGTAGTTTCGGCTTCTCCCTCTGGGATGTGGGCACCTTTTTCACCTTGGCAGGTGGCGGAATGTCCTTGCCCTCACTACGTGGCACACTGGCAGCCCTGATGGGTGGTGCACTCGATGACCCTGCAGTTGCTGGCACCACTGTGCCTGGGGATTTGGTGGCTGAGGTGCTGGGCTGGGACCTGGAAAGCCTGGCCCTAGGGGAAGGACGGGGGGGAGGTGAAGGGAAGAGGTCAAAGTTTGCCAGGAAGAGTTTTTTAGACACACTGGGATTGGTAAGATGGAGGGGGGTTGGGAGCGGAGGAAGAGGTAGTGGTTGTTGGAGGTGTACGTCTGCTGAATTTGGGTGAAGGTGCACGGGCCTGAGGCTGTTGTGAGGTGGATGGCTGTTGGGTGGGTGTGTGCCGGCGTTTGTGTAGTTTGGGAGGAGGGCTCACAGACACACTGGGAGAGGACACAGGGGATGTGTGAATGGTAGTGGGGGTGGTGATTGCACATGAGAGGTGTGTGGTGATGGGCGTGCTGGTGATGGAGGTAGTGGCTGAGGATGTAGTGCATGCAGGTGTGAGTGGAGACGAGACTGGGAGGGAGGAGGAGGACGTGGAGGGGGGGACACAGTGGAGGCAGTGGATGTTGGTGTGTCTGCATGGGGATTGTGCTTGTGTGAGTGCCTGTGGGATGTGTGGTGCTTATGTTTGCCATGTCCACTCTTGTGTGTTGATGTGTGTGCACGCTGGTCTGATGGTGTGCTTGGGATAGGCTGAGGTACAGGGGATTGGATCTGGGTGGAGGAAGTTGGAGGGGGGAGGCTAGACACAGGGACAATGGCTTCCATCAGTGCTGAGGCCAGAGCCTGAAATGCTCTCTTTTGGGCCACCTGCCCAGAATGAATACCCTCCAGGTATGCATTTGTTTGTTGCAAATGCCTCTCAACACCCTGGATGGCATTCAAAATGGTAGATTGCCCAACAGTGAGGGATCTCAGGAGGTCAATAGCCTCCTCACTGAGGGCAGCTGGGCTGACTGGGGCAGTGCCTGAGGTGCCTGGGGTGAAGGAGATGCCCACCCTTCTGGGTGAGCCGGCATGGGACACACGCTGAGGGGCTGCTGGGAGGACGCTGCTGGTAGGGGGGGTGGCGGCTGTACCTGTTGATGCAGTGAGCACAGAGGAGCCTGCCACCGCAAGGGAGCTCCCATCAGAGGAAGAGTCGCTGTCACTGGTGTCTGCTCCTGTCCCCACCGTGGAGCTCCCGTCGCCCTCCGCCCCACTGGTGGCTTCAGACTCCGTTGCTTCACCCTCCAGGGCCAAGTGGGTTGCAGCTCCCTCCTGCTCGGGTGCCAATGCTCTGATGCGCCTGATGATGCTATTGCACACAAGAACAGGGAGACCACAAAAAGGGAGGGAAAGACAGAAGAAAAAAATGTTCAGTGCCTGCAACACCATTACCATTGGCGGACACAACACACAGGGTGCAGCCCTCTGCACTAGGCCATGCACTAACAGTTCCTAGAAATTTCACCTGACCATGGGGTACGAGGCCTACGTCCAATTGCTGCACACCTGGAAGTCACAGGAGCCTGACTAGGTGTAGCTGGCTCTTACCACCAGTGGGGTTGGGGTGTCACATAGCCTGCCTCACAAGGGACCTTGCCTACCAAGTTCATCCTGGCCTAGGGTAATCCACTGCCCACCTCCCCCACCCAGACACCTCGTTATGCGCGCCGAGTCAGCTGAAGGAGAGTGTACTCACCCCATTGTGGCTGCTGTGATACCCTCAACCGCCCATCCAACTCCGGATACGCCACTGCCAGGATCCGGGACATCAGGGGGGTCATTGTGCGACAGGCACCCCTTCCACGTTGGGAGGCCATCCCCAGATGGGCCTCCGCCGTCTTCTTGCTCCAGCGGCACAGGTCCTCCCATCTGTTACGGCAGTGGGTGTTCCGTCTGGGGTAGACCACGAGGGTCCGGACGTCCTTGGCGATGGCACGCCAAATACCCTTCTTCTGGTGGGCGCTGACCTAGAGGAATGGTACAGGGGGAAAGGAAATTACTCACCCATCCGGACCGTCATACTCATTGCCCACCAGCTCCCACCCATGCCCTGATGCACATACACTCCCCATCCGCACATGCAGGCCTCAGCCCTCCCATGTATCTTCCATCCACACCACTCAAAGCAGTCATTGCCCATGCAGCATGCTCACAGTGTACTCACCTGTTTGTCTGGAAGACTGTACAGTTGCATGTTCTGGGGGAGGACCGCATCCACTAGTTTCTCCAACTCCTCCGAAGTGAAGGCAAGGGCCCTTTCCCCAGACACTGTAGCCATCGTCGATACCAGACACGGGTCACAGCAGCACTTGCAGTGTAGGTCCTCTCCTGTTGAAGGTCAGGTATGAAGTGAGTAAACAGACAGAAAATGGCAGTCACGTCCGCGACGGTGCGTACCGTCACCGGCGGCGTACATCGTCATTGGCTCCTGGGACCCATAGGGCCCAATGTTAACCAATGCTAAATTGCGCTGCGGTCTTCGACCGCCCACCGCGACAGTGTACAACGCCAGCACAGTTACCTCATATCCCCTTGTCCCACCTTACCGTTTAGGCAGCCGCCATTTCAGGGGGCAACATGGCATGGAAAAAAAGTGTGTCACACCTATCTAGGCAGGGAATACAGACAGATACCAGCACATAGAGGATTACTAACGTTTCTGCAAATAACACATTGTGATACCTCAGTGTTGGATGACTCTGCTCGCTGTTCTCCTCCATGTGGCACGTCTGCTGGGGCAGGTGATGAGATGGCGGCATCCTCCGGTGTACAAACCCCTGGTGGACCTGTTGACAATGGAAGAGAGACACATCATAATCACATACAGACTTGATCGTGCAACAATCCTGGAACTGTGTGCCCAGTTGGAGCCCGACCTGATGTCAGCTATCCGCCATCCCACAGGGATACCCCCTCTAGTGCAGGTCCTGTCTGTACTCCATTTCCTGGCCAGTGGGTCTTTTCAAACAACAGTGGCCATGGCATCAGGGATGTCCCAGCCAATGTTCTCTAACGTGTTGTCCAGAGTGTTGTCTGCTGAAACACATGCGCAGCTACATCGTTTTCCCTCAGGTGCAGGATTTGCCCACAGTGAAAGGTGACTTCTATGCCCTGGGACATATCCCCAACATCATTGGTGCCATTGATGGTACACATGTGGCATTTGTCCACCCCCGCAGGAATGAACAGGTGTACAGAAACCGGAAGAGCTACCATTTGATGAATGTGCAGTTGGTGTGTTTGGCAGACCAGTACATCTCACATGTCAATGCCAAGTATCCTGGCTCTGTGCATGACGCTTACATTTTGAGAAATAGCAGCATCCCTTATGTGTTGGGGCAACTCCAGAGGCACCGTGTGTGGCTAATAGGTGAGTCCAAGGTCCCAATACAGTTGACATAGGTGTCTGGGTATGGGGTTGTCCCTAAGGGTTAGTGTGTGTCTAACAGTTGTCCCTCGACATTTGCAGGTGACTCTGGTTACCCCAACCTGTCATGGCTACTGACCCCAGTGAGGAATCCCAAGACAAGGGCAGAGGAACGCTACAATGAGGCACATGGGCGAACTAAGAGGATAATCGAACGCACATTTGGCCTCCTGAAGGCCCGATTCCGGTGCCTCCATCTGACAGGTGGTTCCCTATACTACTCACCGAAGAAGGTGTGCCAGATAATCGTGGCCTGCTGTATACTGATACAACCTGACTTTGCGACGCCAGGTGCCTTTTCTGCAGGAGGATGGGCCAGATGGTGGTCTTGTGGCAGCTGTGGAGCCTGTGGACAGTGAAGAAGAGGAGGCAGAAGAAGAGGATATCGACAACCGAAACAACATCATCATGCAATACTTCCAGTGAGACACAGGTAAGAAGATGTAACTGCTTCCCACATCTCAAACTATTGTTGGAGCTAGCATAAGTCTGTCATTTTCAATCAGTGTATGGACACTGACTTGTCACTTTGACTTTCAATTTCACATATCTGGGTCCCACTTTGTGCCCTCTGCTATGTTTACTCCTGGCCTACAGCTGTGTTACCTTGGTATGTGAATAAGTAAATTGACATTGCTCTATACCATAGATATTGCAATCACACATTTGTGAAAGCACAGACTGACTCCAGATTGTTTTGTGATTGCAGTGTGTTTATTCCTGTGCAAATAAGTGGAGGGGGTTGTAAAATGGGCTAGGGTGATGGTGGAGGTATGTCCATGGCAGAGTCCAGTCTATTTGTTTCACAGGTGCATTGTCCAAAGGGGCATAGGAAGTGGAGAAATGGCAGTTTAAGGATGGACAGGGTGACATAGTGGGACAGAAGGGTGACATTCAGGGGTTTCTTATTTCCTGGTGGGGGTCTTGCCAATGTTCTCTGTCTTGTTCCTGGATCTCAGGGACCGTTTGCAGGGTGATTCTCCATCTGCAGGGGGTGGGGTGCTGGTATCCTGTTGGTCCTGTGGCGGTGCCTCCTGTCCACTAGCGCCAGCGGAGGTGGAGGGCTGTTCATCGTCCAGGCTAGTGTCAGGGGCCCGTTGGTGTGCCACTGTGTCCCTCCTGGTGTTGAGAAGGTCTGCCAGCACCCCTGCAATGGTGACCAGGGTGGTGTTGATGGACTTCAAGTCCTCCCTGATCCCCAGGTAGTGTTCCTCCTGCAGCTGCTGGGTCTCCTGAAACTTGGCTAGTACCGTGCCCATGGTCTCCTGGGAATGGTGGTATGCCCCCATGATGTTGGAGAGTGCCTCGTTGAGAGTGGGTTCCCTGGGCCTGTCCTCCCCCTGTCGCACAGTAGTCCTCCCAGCTTCCCTGTTATCCTGTGCCTCTGTCCCCTGAACCGTGGGCCCACTGCCACTGCCCCCAGGTCCCTGATAGTCGTGTGTTAGTGGGGTTGCCTGGGTTCCCTGTAGTGGTGGACACACTGCTGATTGACGTGTCCTGGGGACAGAGGTATGGGCCCGCTATGTGGGTGCTGTACTGGTGTTTCCTGAGGGGGAGGCTCTGTGGTGGTTTGTGACTGTGTCAGGGGAACCGACTGTCCCGAGGTCCCTGATGGGCCGGGCTGGTCATCTTGATCCAGGCGTGCAGAGCTGCTGTCATCACTGTGGGTCTCTTCTGTGGGGGGACTGGATATGTCTGGCACCTGCTGTCCGGTGACGTTGAGTATGGGTCCTGTTGGGGTGTAAATGCATAGTTATTGTATGTGTGTGTGCCATCTTGTGCAATGGGGGAGTGACCCTGTACTCCATTGCTTGCATTATTGGCTTAGTCCTTGTGTGATTGGTGATTTTGGGGCATGAGTGAGTCTCTGTACTGGACATGCTTTGGTGATGGGTGTCCATGCATTGGTGTTACATGCATGGCTTCATTTTGGGATGTGTGGGTTGTGTTAGTGGGGTATCTGTGGGTTGTTGGGGTGATGGGTTTGAGGGTAAGGGTGGGGGTATGTGATGGCATGAAGGTGGGGTGTGGGGGATAAAGTAGTAAAGAAATGTCTTACCAGAGTCCAGTCCTCCTGCTACTCCTGCCAGACCCTCAGGATGCATAATTGCCAAGACTTGCTCCTCCCATGTTGTTAGTTGTGGGGGAGGAGGTGGGGGTCCACCGCCAATCCTCTGTACAGCAATCTGGTGTCTGGATACCACGGAACGTAACCTCCCCCGTAGGTCGTTCCACCTCTTCCTGATGTCATCCTGTGTTCTTGGATGCTGTCCCACTGCGTTGACCCTCTCGACAATTCTGCGCCATAGCTCCATCTTCCATGCAATGGATGTCTGCTGCATCTGTGATCCGAATAGCTGTGGCTCTACCCGGACAATTTCCTCCACCATGACCCTGAGCTCCTCCTCAGAGAACCTGGGGTGTCTTTGAGGTGCCATGATGTGGTGTGGGTGATGTGTGAGGTGGTGTTTGTGGTGATGTGTGAGGGGATGTGTTGGTGTGTGTTGTTTGAGGTGCGTGGATTTTGTGTAAGTGATGGTGTTGTGTGTCTGTGGATGCTGGTGTTGTTTTAGGTAGTCTCTCTCTCTGGCCTTCTTTCAAAATTTTGGTAGTAAGGGTTTGTGGGTGATGTGGGTGTGTGCTTTATATTGGATTGGGTGTGTGGGAGTGGTGTGTGTATGTGTATCAGGAGTGTGTATTGCAAATTGTCCAATGTAGTTGTGTTTTGTAAATGTGTGTGTATTTTGAGCACTGCCGTGTGTACCGCCAAATGGATTACTGCGTTGAAAGACCGCCGCGTTGATTTGTGGGTCATGATAGTGTGGGCGTATTCTTGTTGGCGTGACGGTGTTGGTTTTGGTATCGCCAGTTTATCACTGACCCTTGGTGTGGCGGACATATGTGGGTGTCTGTACTGTGACGGATTCCGAGCTGTGGGTCGTAATACCTGTAGCGGAATTCCACGGCCGCAGGGGTATGTTGGCGGTCTTCTGCACAGCGGAAAGCGGCATTTACCGCCAGGGTTGTAATGAGGGCCTAAATGTAGTATAGCGCTTAGAAACTCAATAGCTCGAACTGGGGCAATCACAACATCTTAATGGAGTCCTTTCAAACAACCCGATGCCATTCGTGAGGGAGTGCGGGCCGGTCGCTGAGTCGCACGGACCTCAGGTACAGTACCTTGGAAAACGATGAGGAAACAAATACATAGCACAGAGTCAGAGAGGTGAGGCTTCGTTGGAGCCGGTGCGGCGTTGGTTCTTTACTGCTACTGGGGAGGTGAGGCGTTGGTTCCTTACTACTAGGCGGGGTGAGGCGTCAGTTACTTACGGTTGCAGAGGAGGTGATGCAGCGTTGACAGTGAGGAATCAGTTCCTTACGACAAGGCAGGTCAAGCAGGTCAAGATGCAAGGTATCAACTTTGCAGGGTCGCGATCAGGAAGAGTCGGAGCCAGGTGCCATGGAAGTCAATGACACAGCATTCTGGATTCACACTGTGGTAGGACTTTGGAGGCGCTGCAGCAGCGTCGGGCCTGCAGTGTCAGTCCCTGCACTCAGCAGGGACCACGGCTCCGGTGCAGGACAGCGGCCCCAGTTCCAAAGTCGCTCGGGAGTCGATGTGCTTGGTTTCTTCTTGGTTGCACCAGAACTCTTTCCCAAGGGACCAGGAACTGGATTTGGCACCATCTGGCAAGTCAGGACTCTCAGCAAGAGATCCCAGGTGCTGGTAGGTGAAGTCTTTGATGTGCCTGAGACTTCTTAACAGGAGGCAAGCTCAGTCCAAGCCCTTGGAGAACCTTTGAAAGCAGGGTGTAGAAAGCAAAGTCCAGTCCTTTCACTCCCAGGACAGAAGCAGCAAGCAGCAGGCCAGCACAGAAAAGTAACAGGCAGTGTGGCAGTCTCTCCTACAGCATCCAGCTCTTCTTCCTGGCAGAATGTCCTCAATCCAGAAGGATTCTAACTTTGTGGTGTCAAGGTTCCGGTACTTATACCCATTTCTGTCTTTAAAGTAGGCAAACTTCACAGAGAAGTTTTTGTAATGCACAAGACCCCGCCTTTCCCCACCCTGGCCCTAGACACACTCCAAGGGGTTGGAGACTGTTTTATGTAAGGACAGGCACAATCCTATTCAGGTGCAAGTGTCAGCTCCTCCCACCACTCTAGCTCAGGAAGACCCATCAGCCTAGTGATTGGCCATCAGGATATGCAGGGCACACCTCAGCTCCCTTTGTGTGTGACTGTCTAGAGTGAATACACAAACAGCCCAACTGTCATCCTGGCCCAGACGTGTATTCAGCAGACAGGCAGAGGCACAGAATGGTTAAGCGAGAAAATGCCCACTTTCTAAAAGTTGCCTCTTCAAACTTACAATGCAAAAACCTACTTTACCAAACAATGTATTTTTCAATTGTGAGTTCAGAGACCCCAAACTCATATCTCTATCTGCTCCCAATGGGAAATTACACTTATCTCAAGGCAATGCCATGTTACCCTATGAGAGAGACAGGTCTTGCAATAGTGAATAGTGAATAGTGAAAAAAGAAATTAGCAGTATTTCGCTATCATGACATGTAAAACACACCAGTACCTGTCCTCCTTTTTAAATACACGCACCCTGCCCAGGGGGCTGCCTTGGTCCTACTTTAGGGGTGGCTTACATGTAGTAAAAGGAAAGGTTTGGGCCTGGCAAGTGGGTGCACTTGCCAGGTTGAAATTACAGTTTAAAACTGCACACAGAGACACTGCAGTGGCAGGTCTGAGACAGACATGTTTACAGGGCTACTCATGTGGGTGGCACAATCAGTGCTACAGGCCCACTAGTAGCATATGATTTTCCGGCCCTGGGCACACATAGTACACTTTACTAGGGACATACTAGTAAATCAAACATGCAAATCATGGATAAACCAATCACCAATACAATTTAGACAGGGAGCACTTGCACTTTAACACTGGTCTGCAGTGGTAAAGTGCCCAAAGCCATACAGCTAACAAAAACAGGTCAGAAAAAAATGGGAGGAGGAAGGTAAAACATTTGGGGATAACCCTGTAAAAAGAGCCATTTCCAACAGCGACCTCTTTGTGCGCGCGGCGCTCAGGTTCCCTTATACTTCCCTCAGTGGGTGCCTGTCAGAAATTAGTTTGTCACAGGCACGTCAACTCCTGTGTGCGTAGCTCTTCAACTCTCCATTTCTCCTCTCTCTGTGGTCTTTCCTGAATCATAGTGAAACTTCTAATTAATCAACTCTGACAACGCCGACCTTTCCTGGTTGTGTCAGTGGTTTCGCTAAACAGCTTCACAGGCAGTGAGTCTGCCTTAGAGCAAGTTACTTCTATTTTACCACAACTTTAGTTCCCATCAAAATATAACCTTAATTTTTATTAATCTTTTTACCAAGCCTTTAAATATGTCATTCAATTTAGATTAAGTGGTCTGCATTTAGCCATTTAATGGTCAAAACAAAAGTATTAGGAGTTTATTTATTTTTACAATTTTTCCTCTAATTGAACACACACTGTTGTCTGTGGTATAGAGAGCACAGACAGAAGTTGTTTGAAAAGACTAGCCATTTCCAAGCTCTCACTGAATTCAGAGCCTCTTGACTCTAACTCCTCTGTCAAAGAGGAGAGCTGCGTTGAGCATTCTGGACATTCAGGGCAGGAGTCTGCCAGAGAAGAACCAGTAATGGTATTGGATGTCATCCAGTCCACTCTTTCAGCATCAATGAAATCAACGCAGAACGTGTTAAGTCAGACCATTGTCAACTCATTAAAAAAAATTATTAGGTGTTTACCTCCTTATCCAAACAATGAACCCCAAGCTGCTCAAAGGATGTGATCCCCCTTCTGTAGAGGTTAAGTGCCTCAAAGAAAAATGACTGAAGCGTCTCTATCCCAGGTACCACCTACTTCCATTTCCAATTGGAATTGCCCTCCTTCAAAAATGAAGAAAATGTATTTTCTAGATGACTTCCTTCCCAAACATCACCCAGATGGCATTTTAGATCATTCTTATTCAGTTAATCATAATGATACTTGTGACGATGCTTGGGATCCTCTGTTCCTCAGGCCCAAAGAATACCTGTTAATCCATCTGGAACACTCCTTGACTCAGTAGGATCTCCTTATTTTGATCCTGATGTTAATTCACATCCCAGATCAGGAAAAGGGACACCTTCTGCTCCCATTTACTCCTTCATATCCCATTGGATTAGGAGACCAATGAACAGATCAAATTGCAATATACTGAGTGTTCCAGAACCCTTCTTCCTCGCAAATAATCATCCACCCCGGATATTGACTCAAATAGGGTAGCTTTCCATTCAGGCTATTCAACAATGTCAGGACAAGCTTTTTGGATGGCCTGGGTCCCTTGACATTATGGAAATTTCAAAAGATGCAATGCTAACTGGAGTGCCTGTTAATCTGCCAGCTCTTAGAGGATGGCTATTTGTCTTCCAGGTAATGCTAATGCTGTCTTATCTTCGGAAAGGAGGGAAATCATCCTAATGAGAATTGATCATAAACTGGCTGAGATGGCAGACAAAGAACTAGAACCAAAATCAGAAGGCCATCTCTTTGGTGGCTATTTTGTCAAAGACATTTGTGTTTATGTTCAACCTTTTCCTCACTAGACAAAGCTCAACAAACCTCAAAGAAGGGTTTTTCAGCTTGTGTTTTTCAAAAAGCCGGACCAGGAAGAGCTTGTTCTTCTGGCAATTCTCAACAAAGCTCCTATCAACTTTCTTTCTACATGCCCAGAAGGAGGCATACTCGTGGCTTCAGCTACAAACTGTCAAAGGGGACATAACTAGAGAGGCTGAGTCCAACTAGGCAGAGCTAGATCCCGTGCCAATACAGGTGGGTCGTATTGTTTTAAACCTTTCTTTACCAGAGAAAGGTGGGTGGCAGACTCACGCTGTTTTTCAACAATTGGAGACTAATTACATCAGGCCAGACGGTTCTACAAACAATTCAAGGCAATCAGATAGTTTTATCCCACTCCCTTTCAGTTGATTGCTCCTCGACAAATGGTTTTCAGTGCTCTAGAAACCAAATTAATCTCAGAAGAAGTTCAGGATATGTCAATCAAGTGGGCAATTCAGGAGATTCCCCTCCAATCGCATGTTTTTTTCAGCTGTAGGAGGCTGGCCCTCTATGTAGTGTGCAAAGTTAGGCACACTGTGCAGGGCGTCCAGGTGAACACACGTTGGTTTATAGAGGCAAAACTAGATCACCTAATGCTCTGATTTTCAAGGTAGCTTGGTCGAGCAGTTAGGTCAGTCTTGGAGAAGTGCAAAGCATTTGTTGGGCACACAGCATCAATCTTGCAACTCACACACTCTAAGGAATAACTTGAGACCAATTTATAAAATACTTCCGATTTTTATGTAATTTTTTAAGACCAAGATTATTAAAATTGGTTAAGTAACTTTTGAGATATATATTTTTGAATTTTAATAAAAAATAGTCTTTTTGTGGGTAATTACACACCATAGGAATCAATGGAGGATCAGCTTTAAAAATATATATAAAATCATACAGTTGGTTTACCAAGTTCTTCTTTTGCAGGTTGGCCGAGGTCATCGGTGGGCACACTGTGCCCACTGGAGATATTTGGGCGGCCCCGGTTCTGGTGAGAGCAGCAATGAAAGGCCTCTGGGGCTGGTGCAGGGCCACTGCGGGGCACCACTTAGGAAAGCACTGCACAGGTAAGTTTAAAGATGGGTTTTTGGGATCCTCTTGGAGTGCAGCGGTCGCAATGGCTGGTGGATCCTTGGGACACAGGAGGTTCTTCGGTGAGGGGCACAGGGTGGCCAGGTGCAGAGTGAATTGGAGAGCCAGGTGCTATGCACGAGGATGCCCTCAGAAGCAGGAGGTAAGTTGGTTCAAAGGTCGTTTGCAGGACAACAGGGGCACTCTGTCAGGAGGTCGAGGGTGTTCCTGAAATCCTTCGACTGAGGCTGCCTCCTGGTCCTTTTTCAGCCCCAGGTGGGCTGATTTTCTTGATGTCCGACGTTAGCTGACCAATACCCAGGGTATTGTTATGGTTTGAACACTGCAAAGTGCAGTGCCACCAAACTTGGCACATTAGCAGGGTTTGTCCTCGCTGTCGTCAGTTTGTCATTTGCCCAGCTGTCCCTTCCGGTTCGGAACTTAGTGGCTGGTCAGTGAAGTGACCCTCACTGGAATGCTGACTACTTGCTGTTGCAGAGTGGTACCTCCACTGTGGAAGGAGTTCTGTGGCACGTTTTGAAGCCTGGAGGTCCTCTGGGGTTCTTTAAAGTTTTTCCAGTTGTCCAGCTGCTCTTCTGCATCAATTGCGGGTCCTGGGTGCAGCAGGCATGGTTTGGCGCCTTTTCTTTGTTGCAGCAGGTCCACAGTTCTCGTGCCTTGGATCTTCTTGGTGCTGGTCTTCTTTTGTCCATTGAATCTGATTTCCTGGTCTAGGGATGCCCACAAGCCAGGTGGGGCCACTCCTCCTACCCTTTGTGTAGTTTTCCACCTTTGCTCCTGCCAAGTGTGGGGGTTTGCAAAGGGGGTGACCATCTGCGGCTAGCAGCAGTCCTAGGGGTTGAGTTTCAAAGGTGGCAAGCACTTTGAAGCTCGCAACCAGGGCAGTGCACATTCCTGAGGGAGGGGGTGTTAGCACCTCCACCCAGGAAGGGCATTGTTCTACAACCCAGAGAGACAGGTCTCTCCCCCAAGGTTGTAGATTGGACATCTGGCAGTGGCAGGCTGGATAGGACCAGTCAGCAACCATGCCACTGTAGTTAGCTTTTGCATGGGGCACTTCTAAGGTGACCCTTGGGTATATTTAGTATTAAATTCAATACTGGTACCAGTTTGAATTTGTCATTCTGAGTTGTTTGATGCCATATAACCCATGGTTCACAGTGGTCATCATGTAGCTGGGAAACTTGTATAGGCCAGTGTCCAGCACATGTATTAAAATGGCTGCTCTGTTCACTCGCTATTTTCCAGGCTTGGCAGGGGCACACTGGGGGCATATTGCTCATAGAGCTCTGCCCTCACATATAATATGGTGCACTCTGTCTTAGGGCTGGAAGGCCTGCCAGCCGGAGTGTCTTATCCATAGTGTATGCAGTGTATGAAGGACAGGGCACACAGGTAGTGTGCCATGTCAAGTTTGTGTTTTAGGCTTGCACCAGGACACTCAGGCTGCAATGGCAGTGCTGGGTGCATCTTGATGCATGGCCCTAAAGGGTGGCATAATCAGTGCTGCTGTCTTCGGGGGCCTACCCTTAGTACCCCATGCCTTGGGTACCTAAGTACCTTTTACTCGGGACTTCTAATGGTAGCCCATGGTGTATCTACTTGTGTCAGTGCATCACAATGGTTTTTGGGAAAGAGATCTAGCCCAGGGAACCTGGTTAGAGAAGCCCTGGGCACTACAATTTCTAGGCTACATCATACATCAGGCAAAAAGTGGGGCCTAACCATGTCTAAAAGAGGCCCTTCCTCACCCACCTCCCCCAAAACAAATGAGGATGAGACTACCTTTCCTTAGTGAGTCTTCATCATCTAAGTGGAAGAACCTGGAAAGGTCATCTGCATTGGCATGGGCAGTCCCAGGTCTGTGTCCTACTTAAAAGTCCTTTCCATGTAGGGAAATGGACCACCTAAGCAGTTTGGGGTTTTCACCCTTCATCTGTTGTAGCCATCTGAGAGGCGTATGGTCAGTCTGAACTATGAAGTGAGAGCCAAACAGGTATGGTTTCAGCTTCTTCAGGACCCACACCACAGCAAAGGCATCCCTCTCCATGGCACTCCAATTTTGTTCCCTGGGGATTCGTTTCTTGCTTATAAAAGCAACTTGCTGGTCATGTCCATCATAATTTTTCTGGCAAAGGATCCCTCTTATCCCCTTTTCAGAAGCATCTGTCTGGACTACAAATTGCCTGGAGTATTCTGGTGCTTGTAGGACTGGAGCAGAGCACATAGCATTCTTCAGAGTGTCAAAGGCCTTTTGACAACTCACTATGCAGTTAACCTTTTTGGGCATTTTCTTGGAGGTTAGCTCTGTAAGGCGGGCAACTATAGTGCCATAGTCCTTCACACGTTTCCTAAAGTACACAGACAAGCCAAGGAATGACCCGACCTGTATCTGGGTTGTGGGAACTTCCCAAGCCAGAATGGTCTGAATCTTGGGTTGGAGGGATTGTACTTGGCCTCCACCAACCAGGTGACCCAAGTAAACAACTTTACCCTGCCCTATCTGGCACTTACTTGCCTTGATAGTGAGGCCTGCCCTCTGTAGAGCCTCAATCCCTAGGTGGATCAGGTGATCCTACCAGGTGGAACTATAGACAGCTATGTCATCCATATCAGCTAAACTAAAATATTCCAGTCCAGCAAGGACTTGGTTCACCAACCTCTGGAAGGTGGCAGGTGCATTCTTTAGTCCAAAGGGCATAACAGTGAACAGATAATCCCCACTAGGAATAGAAAATGCTGACCTCTCTTTTGCTTCTGGGGTCAGACCAATCTGCCAGTACCCAGATGTCAAGTCAAATGTATTCAGATATTTGTCTGCCCCTAGTCAGTCTATGAACTCATCAGCTCTTGGAATTGGGTGTGCATCAGTTTTGGTCACAGAATGGAGGCCCCTGTAGTCCACACAAAACCCAATGTCCCTTTTCTCTCCTCTGGAGTGAGGTTTGGGGGCTAAAACTACTGGGATAGCCCAGGGACTCTCAGAGGGTTCAATAACTCCCAAATCCAGCATCTTCTTAATTCCTACTTGAATATTCTCTCTGACATGGCCTGATTATCTATAAATCTTGTTCTTGACAGGCAGGCTGTCACCAGTGTCTACCTCATAGATACACCAGTCTGTATTTCCAGGGGTCAGAGAGAATAAGCCAGCATACTGGTTGAGCATTTGCCTGCAATCAGTTTGCTGTTGATGCATGAGGGTGTCTCATAAGACCACTCCATCCATAGAATCATCTTGGGGGTTGCTAGAGAGGAGATCAGAGAGAGGAGATCAGAGAGAGACTCACTTTCATCTTCCTCTCCCTCATCTGTAACCATGGGCATGGTCACATTAGCTCTATCATAGAGGGGTTTAGTGGTTGACATGTATAATTCTTTTGAGGTTTTTGCACCTGCCAAGGTCAACTAGATTAGGTACCTCCTCTTTTCTATGGGATAGGGCCCAGACCATTTGCGCTGGAGGGCCCTTGGAGCAACATGCTCCAACACCCAAACATTCTGCTCTGGCTGGAACTCTACTACAGCAGCTTTCTGGTCATACCAGCGCTTTTGCAGTTCCTGACTGGCTTGAAGATTTTTGCTGGCTTTCTCCATGTACTCAGCCATTTTGAACGTAGGCCAAGCGCATAGTCTACAATGTATTGTTTGGGCTCTTTGAGAGGTTTTTCCCAGCCTTCCCTAACAAGACTTAGGGGGTGATTCTCACCCTGGCGGGCGGCGGAGGCCGCCCGCCAGAGTTCCCCCCTCCAGAATACCGCACCGCGGTCATTAGACCGCTGCGGGTATTCTGGGTTTTACACTGGGCTGGCGGGCGACCGCCAAAAGGCCGCCCGCCAGCCCAGTGTAAAACAACCTTCCCACGAGGACGCCGGCTCCGAATGGAGCCGGCGGAGTGGGAAGGTGCGACGGGTGCAGTGGCACCCGTCGCGAATTTCACTGTCTGCAATGCAGACAGTGAAATTCATTGTGGGGCCCTCTTACGGGGGCCCCTGCAGTGCCCATGCCGTTGGCATGGGCACTGCAGGGGCCCCCAGGGGCCCCACAACACCCCATACCGCCATCCTGTTCCTGGCGGGCGAACCGCCAGGAACAGGATGGCGGTATGGGGTGTCTGAATCCCCATGGCGGCGCAGCGAGCTGCGCCGCCATGGAGGATTCAGAAGGGCAGCGGAAAACCGGCGGGAGACCGCCGGTTTTCCACTTCTGACCGCGGCCGAACCGCCGCGGTCAGAATGCCCCTGTCATTTTAGCCCTGGCAGTCGACGACCGCCAGGGTTAGAATGACCCCCTTAGTGGTCCCCTAACAGGGTGCCCAAACAAAAGTTCAAATAGGAAGTCATGGCACTTCCCTGTCGGCAAACAACAGGCATGGAAGCAGGACATTCCATTTCTTTCCGAGTTTTTCAGGGAGTCCTCCAACGATGCCTTTTAGGGTCTGGTTAAATCTTTCAATCAACCCATTTGTTTGAGAATGGTATGGGGTGGGGAACTTATATGTCACCCCGCATTCCTTATATATGTGGTTTTTTTTTAGAATCAATTTTATTTTATTTAAGCATGGGAATAGAAAAGAAAAGGAAAACAAAGACATGACAGTGAGTATATGATAGCACCATTGAATGAAGCAGGGCAATACCGTTCTTACAAATGATAACCCTCTCCTTCTGCCCAAGCAAAACATAGTAACACTACTCTAAAATGCAACCCCCGGTGTGCCCACTATTTCCCCCAGATTTTCTCATATTTTTGGGGGCAGACAAGCGCCTCATAAATTGGCTTTTTTAGTTGAGAGCACAAGTCCACTCTGGCTCACCATTTTTTAAATTGACGGCACCACCGGACTTCTCCAGACCTGTGCAATATCTCTTTTGGCCACCAGGCATGCAACCCCTATGAATATTCAATCAGCTCTCGGTCCCCCCAGCACCTTCAGAAGGCCCAGCAGCGCCACCCTTACACTCAACCCAATGGAACATCCAAGGACCTCAGAGATCTCCCGCTCTGCCCCCACCCAGAAGGGACGCATCACCGGGCACTCCCATGCTACGTGCAGTAGATGCGTCCCCAGTTGACCACTTCTCAGGCAGCCGGGGGGGTCACAGGGCGTATGTGTCACAATCACTGTGGGGACAGGTATGTTACATGAAAGTAATTTATCTGGACCACCCTCAACCTGGCAGAAATGTCCAGTTCCCTGGATGCAAGGTAGGCCTCCCTCCAATCATCCTCATCCAGCTCACCCACCCAGGCCGCCCACCTTTCTCACAGCCTGACGAAGCCATCTGGTGCATTAATAAGCAAGGAACAACAGATATGGGTAATGGAACCCTTCCCCACGTGCCCCATTAACAGCTTCGCCTCGAGCGGGCTATGATCACTGAGGGAGAAATTTGACGACAGGTGGGCCCGCAGGGCATGGTGCATCTGCAGGAAGCGAAAAAACTGTTAGCTGGATAGGGCATAATGCTCCCTCAGCTGCTGAAAGGACATCAGACTGTCACCAGTGCAGACATCTCCCAGGTAGGTAATTCCAATGGCATCCTATTGCCTAAAGCCCTCCAACCGTGACACCTGCTGCAACCACGTTCCATGTCACAAGGGCGTCAGCTTGGTGAGGCGCAGGTCCTAGCCTGTCAAGCGCAGGGCTGCCTGCCAACACTGCAACGCCACCTGCGTGCAATCTGGGGCCACCTGGGGAACCGGACCACCATACAACAATCCCAGCAGGCCCTCAAATCCAAGATGGCAGAGTTCCAAGCGGTAGGCCGGGTTATCCCATCCCCAGTAAACCTCTTATTGACCGGAACCAACTGGGCTGCCTAGTAATAGAGGTAGAGGTCTGGCACTCCCAATCCACCCTCATAGGGAGATTTCTGTGTGGAGCAGAAGGCCACAGGCTGGCACCCTACCCCCCCATATAAAGGAGGTAAGCTTGGAAGTGAGGGATTGGAACCAGGCGCGGGGCACAAAATAGGGGAAGTTTGTCAGGACATACAAGTAGCAGGGGAGGAAGATCATTTTGAAAAGGGCGTTGAAACCCAATGGATTCAGGGGCAAATGACTCCAGCGGGTCAAGTCTCCCATCAGAGCACGGGAGAGGGACTGAAAGTGTAATTGCCATGCCAGATCCGGGTGCAGGGAGAGATGAACATCAAAGTATTTGAAAGCATTTCGCTTTACCAGGATATTTGGGCACCATTCCACTCCCCCGCGGCCACTCGCACCTCCACCAACAGTGACTTCCTGGGGTTTAAGCGCAGCCCCGAGCTTCACCATGCAGCTTCAGGAGCTCAAGACAACGAGGACCCAAGCGTGGGGGTTGCCCCAGGAACACCAAGACATCGCAGGTAAGGACACCCTGTCCTCATGGCCAATCCCCCACATCCTACCGTCCATAAGCGGGTCACAGCAAAGGAGGCAGGCCAGCGTCTAAATGGCCTGGGCAAAGAGTGAGGGGGAGAAGGGGCATGCCTGACATGTTTCCCTCCTGATCGGGAAGGGATCTGATAGAATACCATTAACCTGCACCTGCGCCGAAGGGTTGCGGTACAAAAGATGGACCATGCTCCTGAACTTCGGGCTGAACCCCATTCACACCAGGACCTCCTCCAGGAAGTTCCAAGCCAGGGTATCAAAAGCCTTATGAAAATCCAACAGGAGGAGCACCAACCCGCCCCCCAGTCTATCCACCTGTGAAAGTGCCACCTGGACTCGCCGTATATAGTAGCGTGTGCTTCTGCCCAGCATGGAACCGCACTGATCAGGATGAACCAGATAAGGCAGTGTGTGTGCCAGTCAGGCAGCCAGAACTTTCGCAAATATCTCAATGTCTGCATTAAATAGCGAAATGGGCCAGTAGGATGAGCATTGGTCCCGGGATAGGTTGTCCTTAGGTATGACTACGATCGTGGCGAAGTCAAGTTCCAGGGTGAAGGAACCGCAGTGAAGCGCCTCTTCATAGGAGTTCACCAGGGGAGACACCAAGTGCGATCGGAATCGATTGTAGTATTCAACAGGATACCCTTGAGGGCCTGGGGTTTTCCTGGATTGAAGAGCGGAGATGGCATCTTCCACCTCCTCCTCTGTCAAAGGTAGGTCCAATTCTGCTGCCAAGGACAACGGAAGGGAGGGCAGCAGAATGTGCCGTATAATGGCATTTTCTTGTACCGCCATGGGCTGGGGGACTCATGCATAGAGATCCTCATAGTAAGAGGCAAAAGTATGTGCAATTGCCAGCAGGTCTTCCTGTGTGGCACCAGTCCGGTCTCTAATGAGGGGCACCACCCGGGCCAAGACATCGTGAGTTGCCAGCCAATAAAGCAGTTTTCCAGTCTTATCACCCAGCTCATACAATCTTGAGTAGATGGCCTGCCAATATTGTCAAGCCTCCACAAGAGGCACCTGTCAGAGTTCCACATGCAGAAGCTCCAACTGTATTCTCGGCTCCTCCCACTCGGGATTGACACTCGAACTCTGCCATTTCGCCCTCCTGCTCGGTTATCCACCAAGATTGCTGGGCTTCCCACTGCCTGACATACCCCTTAATTATACCCATCAAGGAGGGTTTGCTAGTCACCCAGAGGGCCCCTGCCGAGGCCACTGAGTTCTGATTCTCTCTAAAGTAGTGCGCTAATTCTTGGTCGATGAAGTCAACGCAAGTGGGGTTTTTCAAATACCATACGCTGAAGCACCACATGGGTCACATATTCTGCGCGAGGGTGCCCCAGCTCAATAGGGCCGGCGCATGGTCTGAGATACCACGGGCCAGAATCTGCACTGAGGCTAAGAGACCCACCGCCGGGAGCCATATCAAGTCTATCCATGCCTGCGCATGGTGAGCCACCGATGGGTGGGTGAAAACCATCATCTATGGGTGACAAGCCCGTCATGTGTCACACAGGCCCAAGTAGTCCACCCAGTTCAAGAGGCACGTCGAGTCTGTGCAATGTCCCGAGCCTGGGACAATAGATGTTTCTCGGATCTGGTCCAGGACCACGTTGAAATCTCCTATCAGAATCATGGTTCTCTGCGTGAGGAATAGAAGCAAAGTGCACGGCCCTGCCAGAGTGGGTCGAAGAAGCTGCGAGGGGAGATAGCATGAAATCAAGTTGATCTGTCAGCCTGCCAAGCAGCCCTCCTCTCCTACGTACCATCCCTGGACGTCGGTGTGGACCTTGTCTATCAGCATGGGCAACAATCTATAGAGCATGAAGACCACTCCCCTAGAGCCCCTGGAGAAACCAGAGTGATAAACCCGGTCGTACCCGAAGAGACCAAGAAACAAACATTGGGTTCCCACTAGGTAGGTCTCCTGCAGGAGAAAAATAGTGGTCGATATCTCTAGATGTACCGTAGAAGAGTGGATCTCTTGATGCCGTCTAACAGACCATTAACATTCCAGGAGAGTATCGTAGACATATTGCAGATGTAGGGATTGGCACTAAACTTGACTCTGGTCCCTCGCAGGACCTGAGCTGCCGAGCACAAGGGCTACTGTAGATGACCTATTAGATTGGAAGCTTACTTTTAGGCAGCAGGAAAGAGTAGCATGGAACGAAGGTTCAGCCCACATAGTTTCTGTTTGACAGCAACAAAGGACCTGCGCTTTTGCTGCACTGCGCTGGAGAAGTCTGGAAAAAGCAAGATTTAGGAATTCTGATACTGGAGGTCTGTCTGAATCCTGCTTTTGTGCTCTTGGTCTCTAAAGTTCAGGATCCTCAGGATTATTGGTCGGGGCGGTGCGCCGACCGGCAGACGAGGCGCCAGCGAGTGGTGCGCACTTTCTATGATGAAGATGGAGGACAGTTTCTCTACAGGCATCCAGGGGCGAAACCAGCCCTCAAGCGCCGCGGCCAGATCTGGAACATCCAAGGCCTCCGGCAGGCCCAACAGCCGCAAGTTGTTACGCCCAGCTTGGTTCTCAGTGTCCTCTGCTCACTCATATAATTCAGCGATCGCCGAGTTGAGTTTCGAAACCTGGCGCTTGGGGACAGCCACCTCATCCTCTGTTGTAGAAGTGCGCTTCTCAGCCTTGGAGAATCATCCTGTTATCTGTCGCAGGCCTTGCCGGATCAGTGAAAGGTCAATGCGGAGTTCATCAAGCTTATGCTCTACAGCTTCCCGTGAGTCCTGAATTGCTTTAAGGATGGCGCCAAGGTCCAGCTGTGGTGCTGTGTGCCCCGAGGAGAGACCAGCAGCTCCGTTCGCGCCATCCAACTCGGGAGTGGGGACCGTGTATTCATCCATCGTTGTCTGGGCCTTCAAGGGCGGCGATGGGCTATTCCAGCCCATGACGAGGCCAACCGGCCCCACAGGGCCACAGGTGTAGAGGACAGCAGTCCTAGCGGCCCTCACCTGCCCGCTGCAGCAATCCTCAGCCCGTCCCAAAAGACCGCCATCTGCCACCCACTCTGCCACTCAGCTACAGCCTCGGTGGTCCTATGCGGCCCTGTCTCACCTGGTTGGTGGAAAGCATCCCCAGAATTCCAGGTCCATCAGGCCACTGTCCGATGGGCACCACATGCCCAAACAAACTGAAAGTGTGGGGGGGGGGCACGGCTACCGCTCAGGCATGACTAGTGTCCAGGGTCCCCCTCACCACCAGAGGTCAATCTCCAAGCCTCTCACAGCTACCAATGGCAAACTTTGTGCCTGTCCTTCCTGCGACAAAGGGGCCTCAGTCTGTAGGGCTCAGAAGTCTCCTCGCCTCCGTCTGCACCTTTGTTGCTCCAGAGGGGGCCGCCCTCAACAGGCCGGGCGCCCCTCAGTATCCTCCTCCGCCACGCCAGTCACGGGGTGGGGCCATCGCCTCCTGCACGTCCCTTCCAGCCGCCCCCCCACCTCACCTCCAAGTCCCTGCTGCCTCGCGGTCTTCTCTCACCCTTTGTCTTCCAGGGCGTTTTCCTCTGCCTCCTTGTGGGCCAGCCCTTGGGCCTCACACAAAGCACCTCAGGCCCAGAGGCCCGGGACTGTGTCATGCGGCGCCCGTCATCACAAGGCTGGGTGGGCACCACCACTGCTCCACTCCTTTACTGTCGCTGTCTTTCCATGGCAGCTGGCTCTACTCCCGACTTCCGGCCACCGGTAGCAGAGTGGCAGTTCAAAAGCGTGGGGATGACCGCAGGGCCTCCTGCAGGATCGCCCATACTCCAGGGACCGCTGAGGCTGAAGCAAGCCCTACGCGGCACCCACCATCTTAAGGTCAGGCGGGCCCAGAGGCAGGTGCGTCGCGCCGGTTCTGCCTCCCTTTGCCTCTGCCGCTGCTGGATCCGCCCCGTCCTCTGGCTACTCCTGCTGCTCCTGTGTCCCGCAGGACCACTGGGGGTCACTCGGTCAGGTAGGTTCTGGGCGGATAGATTGTAAGCTGCGGAGTTCCGTTATAATGTGGCCGCCATGTTGGCCTGCGTAGCCGCACTCCTTTTAGTAGTTTTTAGTATGCAGACATGAAGTTTGAACCTCTGTCTGATACTACCTTACCCTGGTGAAGATACCCAGGAGGGCTTTGGCAACTGCAGGTGCAGTACAGGTCCTAAGGAGTATCGGCTCAGGATACCTGGTGGTACGATCCACTACCACTAGTATGTATCTGTGTCCTGATGCTGTTTGAGGGTCAAGGGTGCCAACAATGTCCACCCCTACCCTTTCAGAGTTTTGTGCCCTTAAGTCTTGCAGTCATGGCACCAAGCCTTGCTAGGATGAAAGTGTCTACCTTTGTACCAACCGCTAGACTGTGAGGAGTATCTGGGCCCATCCTCCTGTGCAGGTTTTTGGGGGACTTGAGAAGACTCTATTATTGTTGCTTTGGCTCCCATTTCCTGTGGGGCATCTTTTAGGCCTCTTTCTTTTGGTCTCCCCCACCAGTGGTAGTTTTGGTCACCCTGGTCTTGACCCAATGGTCTGCCTTCCTCCCCAGTTCTTGAGGGAAAATTGGACCAAGGTCTACCAGATGTTGATGTAGCCTATCATTAAAACAATTACTCAGCAGATGCTCTTTCATAAACAGGTTTACAGCCCATCATAATATTGTACCTTGTTTCCAGCTAACTAACCACTCAGCATTTTTACCGAATATTCCACAAAGTCTACCCAAAATCAGTTGCAGTTGGCGACTCGGCATGGTGGCAGGGCAGTCCAGGCTCAGGCTCCCATCCTGCCCTGTGCCAATCATGAGCCTGTAAAGGCTCTCTCCAACTCGGCACCACAGTGCCGGGTTAGACAGAGCCCTTGTGCGCCTGTGTGTTTGGCCGGACCGAGACGGCCGGCCAAAAATCCGTGCACACCGAGGGGAGTTCTCTGTGCACTCCCCTCCATGCTCATCACCCCCCCTGGCACGCCCATTTAGAAACAAAATGACAATAAACATTGTTTACAGTCATTTCTTTTCTAAAGGTTGCAGCTCCTGCTGCTGCTGGCGGGGGGGGGGAAGGGGTGACGCTCCTCCGTCCTAACGGAGGAGTCGCCCCTGACCAAAATGTATTTAGGGTTTTTCAGGCCTCCTTGAATTTTATTCAGTATTCTTAATTTGTAAATCCAAAGCCCTCAATCGCGGTACTCTTCATGAGTTCATAGAATTTAGAATCTGCTTCTCTCAGTGCCAGGAGCCTATCCCTGCACTTTCCTGAGAATAACTCCCACAACAGTGTGCCCCAATGTTTTCTCTCAATTTCCCACCCAATACAGGCTCTTTCAAAGGCAGAAAACCATTTGACTACATCATTCCCTTCAAGGAAGGGAGGGACAACTCCTTTTTAGGAGGTTGATGTTGAAGGAGTTCTTCTTCAATACTTGGTTGCTCCCACCAGAGATGGGTCCTAGGCTCAACTCTTTTCTCTGTTTCTGTGCTTCCAAAAGCTGACTCTCTAAGGCCAGTCTCTTGGTCCGCCTGGCAATGTCCAGGTCTGTTTCTGTGGGTTCTCTAGTGCTTCTGGTAGAAGATGAACCACCCTCATATCATCCCCATTATCCATAGAGTCTTCTTCCCCCTCCACAGATGCATCATCTTCTTCTTCATCTGGGGGATTATCTTTTTCGTGCTGGGCCACCCGAAACCTACGTTTCTCTGCACTGCACAGTACGAATTTGGTACAGCCTGCAGAGTCTCCTTAATTAGTCATAGCTATATGCCTCATAAGGTTCCAGGTTGAGCTCCTGGGTCCTGGTCTCTGCATCTGTCATTTTTATTTTACTAAAGTTTTGATTTGTTTAATAATTTAGAATCCCCTGTTTTGATAGGCCAACTAAAGTAAGGACTTTTAAAACTTTTTGCTGGAATTGTAGAGACCTAGCCAGGGCCCTAACAATTATTGAAAAAATTTGCAAAACATATTTAGTCAATTAAAAATAAAAAAATAATTAACAAAAGGCACTTTGGAGAGTTATCCGTGTGCTCACAAAGTTGACAAGGTGGTGTGCAAAGCTAGGCACATTTAGCAGGGGGTCCAGGCAACCACACGTTGGTTTACAGGGGTAAAACTAGATCACCTAATGCTCTAATGTTTAAGGTAGCTTGGTCGTGCAGTTAGGCCAAAGAGAAGTGCAAAGCAATTGTTGTACTCAGAGCATCAGTCTTGCAACTCACACACTCAAAGGAATAACTCAAGACCAATTTATAAAAATACTTTAGATTTTTCTGTAATTTTCAACACCAAGATTAAGACCAAGATTACTTTTTGAGAATTCAATTTTTGAAGTTTAATAAAAATAGGCCCTCAATATGACATTGGCTGTAAGTGCCGCTTACCGCCATGCCGACTGCCGGCAACATACCGCGACAGCGGCGGTATACTGTTACCCATATTATGACACACACATAGAAATCTGCCACTATACAGACACACACATAAGTCCGCCAGCCCAAAGGTCAGTGATAAACTGGCGGTACCAAAACCCACACCGTTATGCCAACCGAAATACGTCATTCAACCGCGGTAAACCATTGGCGGTACAGACCGCTGTGCTCAAAATACACACACACTAACAAAACAACACCACATTGGACAAGTCAAACTACACACACCTGACACACATACACACACCACACCCACACACCCACAACACTATAAAACACACACCCACACTACCCACAACCCTTTACGACCCAAAGAATTTGACAACTGAGAGAGAGACAAGCCAGGAGCACCCACTGAATCTGAGCCACAAAACACCATCACTCATACACCATCCACGCACCTCACAGCACATACCCCAACACATCACCCCACACACCCACACACACACCATTCACACTACACCCATGGCACCACAACAATATCCCAAATTCTCTGAGGAGGAGCTAAGGGTCATGGTGGAGGAAATCATCCGGGTAGAGCCACAGCTATTCGGATCACAGGTGCAGCAGACGCCCATTGCTAGGAAGATGGAGCTATGGCGGAGAGTCGTGGACAGGGTCAAGGCCGTGGGACTGCACCCCAGAACAAGGGATGACATCAGAAAGAGGTGGAACGACCTACGGGGGAAGGTGAGTTCCGTGGTAGCAAGACACCAGATAGCTGTACAGAGGACTGTCGGTGGACCCCCACCTCCTCCCCCAAAACTAACAACATGGGAGGAGCAAGTCTTGGCGCTCATGCATCCTGAGGGCCTGGCAGGAGTAGCAGGAGGACTGGACTCTGGTAAGTCAAATCTTTACTACTTTATCCCCCCCTACCTGCATGCCATCACAAACTCCTGCCCCTACCCCTACCCTCAACCCCATCACTCCACCACCTCCCATATACCCCACCATCACAACCCACCCATCCCAATACCAAGCCCTGCATGCAACACCAATGCATGGATCCCCATCACAGACCTGCACGGACACCCATCACCACAGCATGCACACTAGTGACAATCACTTAGCCAACCAAATCACAACTCACACAAGCCAAAGGTACCTTGGTAATAACAACCATAGAGGGAAACATACCCATGCACAAGATGTCACACGCAGAAACAATAACACTGCATTTATATCCCCACAGGACCCCCACACAACGTCACCGGAGAGGAGGTGCCAGCAACATCCAGTCCCCCCCAGAAGAGGCCCACAGTGATGACAGCAGCTCTGCATGCCTGGATCAGGATGACCAACCTGGCCAATCAGGGACCTCTGGACAGTCGGTGACCCAGCCACCGTCCCAAACCACCACTGAGCCTCCCCTTAGGAAACACCAGAACATCACCCACCCAGCGGGCCCATCACTCTGTCCCCACCACAGGGACCCCAGGCAATCCCACAAACACAGGACGATCAGGGACCTGGGGTCAGTGGCAGTAGGCACACAGTTCAAGGGACAGAGGCACAGGACAACAGGGAAGCTGGAAGGAGTGTCTTCGACAGGGGGAGAACAGGCCCAGGGAACCAACTCTCCACAAGGCACTCACCAACATCCTGGGAGCATACCACCATTCCCAGGAGACCATGGGCCAGATACTGGCCAAGTTGCAGGAGACCCAGCGGCTGCAGAAGGGACAGTACCTGGGGATCAGGGAGGACCTGAGAGACATCCACACCACCCTGGTCACCATTGCAGGGGTGCAGGCAGCCATGGCCAACACCATGAAGGAAGCAGTGGCACACCAACGGGCCCCTGACACTGGACACACCGAAGAACAGCCCTCCAACTCCGCCGACGCTAGTGGACAGGAGGCCCCGCCACTGGAAGGAGAACCACCACGCAAAAGGTCCCTGCAATCCAGGCAGAAGTCAGGGAACATTGCCAAGAACCACGCCAGGAAACAGGACTCACCTCATTGGCACCCTTGTGTCCCACTCTGTCACCTTGTCCACCTTGAACTGACATTGCTCCACTTCCTATGCCCCCTTGGACAATGCACCTGTGATACCAATAGACTAGACTCTATCCTGGACATTTCTCCACCATCAACCCAGCCCATTGCAATACCCCCTACACATATTCTCACAGAAATAAACACCCTTGGAACAAATACAAGTATGGAGTCTGTCAGTTGATTGAAATATGTATTACTTAAACAAGCTGTAAACATTGCAATTCAAATGTACAGTTACATTTACATAGGTATGCCCTTTAGTGGGCAGCAGTAAACACACCAGGAGCCAGAGTGGGGCACATTTATCTGAAAATAGAGATGCCAAAGGGTACAGTAAGTGGCCATAGAAATAGGGAAATCAGGCTGCCATGTACAATGTCCAACACAAAACTGCAATGGAAGGTGAAGTTACAGTGTCTTACCTGTGTGTCACTGGAAGTACTGCTGGATTATTGTAGTTCTGTTCACATCCTCTTCCTCTGCCTCTTCTTTGTCACTGTCCACAGGCTCCACTGCTGCCACACGACCATCCCCAGGCTCATCCTCCTGCAGAAAAGGCACCTGGCGTCTCAAGACCAGGTTGTGCAACATGCAACATGCAACGATGATTTGGCACACCTTCTTGGGTGAGTAGGACAGAGATCCACCTGTCAGATGGAGGCATCAGAATCTGGCCTTCAGGAGGCCAAAGGTGTGCTCAGTGATCCTCCTTGTTCACCCATGTGCCTCATTGTAACGTTCCTCTTCCCTTGTCCTGGCATTCATCACTGGGGTCAGTAGCCATGAAAGGTTGGGGTAACCAGAGTCATCTGTAAATATCGAGGGATAGCTGTTAGCCACACATTCACTCTTAGGGACAACCCCATCCCTATATACCTACATCAACTGGGTGGGGACCATGGGCTCACCTATTAGCCACACCCGGTGCCTCTGGAGTTGAGCCATCACATATGGGATGCTGCTATTCCTCAAGATAAAGGCATAATGCACAGAGCCAGGATACTTTGCATTGACATGGGGGATGTACTGGTCCGCCAAATACACCATCTGCACATTCAGAGAGTGAAAGCTCTTTCAATTTCTGAACACCTGTTCATTTCTCTGGGGGGGGGGACAAAGGCAATATGTGTACCATCAATAGCACCGATGATGTCAGCCTTCACTGTGGCCAAATCCTCCACCTGGGGGAATACAATGTAGCTGTGCATGTATTTCAGCAGGGCAGACAACACTCTGGTCAGCACGTTTGAGAACAAAGGCTGTGACATCCCTGATGCCATGGCCACAGTTGTTTGGAAGGAACCACTTGCCAAGAAATGGAGCACTGACAGGACCTGCACTAGAGGGGGGATACCTGTGGGGTGGCGGATAGCTGAAATCAGGTCTGGCTCCAATTAGGAACACAGCTCTTGGATTGTGGCCCTATCAAGTCTGTAGGTTAGGATAATGTGCCTGTCCTCCATTGTCGCAAGGCCCACCAGGGGTCTGTACACACGGGGTTGCCTGCATCTCCTATTCATCCTCAGTGGTTGAACTCTAGAGTGAAAAACGGTGATCAGAATGTCATATTCAAACATGTACTCAGATTAATATGCAATTTTTGTTTTACAGAAACAGTATGTGAACTTGTAAGTCAGTTGATGTGCCTATGTCTGCTGTGGCGCAGTTAGGTGCCATGGCCTGTGCCCCCCTGAAATGGCAGCTGCCTGACCTGTGAGGAGGGACAAGTGAAAATGAGGTTGATGATCGTAGTGCAACACCACATTGGTTATCATTGGGGCCTACGGGTTCCAGGAGCCAATGGCAATGTACGCCGGCGGTGACAGTACGCACCTCTGCGGACGTGACCGCCATTTTCTATCTGTTCACTCACTTGCTACCTGACCTTCAACAGGAGAGGACCTACACTGCAAGTGCTGCTGTAACCTGTGTCTGAAAGTGACCATGGCTCGAGTGTCTGGGGAAAGGGCCCCTGCCTTCACTTCAGAGGAGTTGGAGAGACTGGTGGATGGGGTCCTACCCCAGTACCCTTTACTTTATGGTCCTCCAGACCAACAGGTGAGTACACTGTGAGCATGATGCGTGGGGCATGAATGTATGGAGTGCTGTGTGTGTAAGCCTCATGTAGGGGGGGTCTGAGGGGTCCTGGGCAGAATGCTGCATGTATGGTGGTCAATGTCTGTGCGTAAGGGGGTGGGAGGGATATGTGGGCCATGAGTATGACAGTCCACTAGGTATGACTAATACCTTTTCTTCTGTATTTTTCCTGCAGGTCAGCGCCCAACAGAAAAAGAGTATTTGGCGTGCCATCGCCAAGGAGGTGTGGACCCTGGGGGTCTTTGACAGGTGGAGCACCCACTGCTGCAAACGGTGGGAGGACCTGCGTCGCTTGGCTAGGAAGACGGCGGAGGCCAGCTAGGGCTTGCCTCCCAATGAGGAAGGGGTGCCTGTCGTACCCTGACTCCCCTGATGTTCTGCATCCTGGCGGTGGCCAATCCGGAGCTAGATGGGTGCTTGAAGGCATCACAGCAGCCACAAGGGGGTGAGTACAGATTCAGATTCTTGATTTTGCGTACGTTAAGGTGTTACCTGGGTGGGGGATTTGGGCTGTGGGTGCCCCTAGGCCAGGGCGAATATGGCAGGGTAGGTTCCATGATGGGCAAGCTCAGATGCACTCCAACCACAATAATGTTGGTGGGCATCTACTACTGGGCAGGGTTCTGTGGGTTCCAGGTGTGCAGCTGACGGCATTAGGCATTGTACCCCATGGGCTGGTGACTAGATTTGTAACTGGTAGTGCATGGCCTAGTGCATAGGGCCGTTCCCTGTGAGTTGTGTACGCCAACGGTAGTGTTGTTGCTGGCATAGACCAAGTGTATCCTCTGTCTCTCCCCCACCTTTTTATTTTGTCACCCTGTTCTTGTGTGCATTAGCATCATCTGGCAGAGGAGCAGAGGCACCGGCGATGGAGGGAGCTGCATCCCACATGGGCCTGGGGGCCGAATCCACCAACGGTGAGGGCACCAGTGGGACGGAGGGCGAGGGGAGCACCACGTCCGAGACAGGAGGGGACAGTACCGACAGCGACTCCTCCTCTGATGGAAGCTCCCTGGTGGTGGCGGACACCTCTTTGCCCACCCCAACTACAGGTACATCTGCCACACCCCATACTAGCTCCGCCCTCCCAGCAGCCCCTCAGCGTGCTTCCCGTGCCCGCTCGCCCAGGAGGGTGGGCATCTCCTTCGCCCCAGGCACATGCTGCCCTCAGAGAGGAGGCTATTGACCTCCTGAGATCCCTCTCTGTTGGGCAGTCAGCCATACTGAATGCCATCCATTGACCTAGTCCCTACCCCTCCCACCCCCTGTCCTTCACTTTGGGCCAAGGTGGCCAGAACCCAGCCCAGCACCTTAGCCACCCAGTCCATGGCCACTGTGGTTTCTGCAGCTACTGCAGGTGTGAGAGGCTCCAAGGAGGCACCCGTCAGCACAGCCAGTGTGCCAGCACCACCTGCCAAGGGCAAGAAGGGTCTGCCACCTAGAAAGGGCAAGAAGGGGACAGCAGCCAGCAAGTGGAAGGAGGCACCACCAGCCAGCAAGGGGATGGAGGCAATACCAGCCTGCAAGGGCAAGAAAAAAAACACCAGCTGGCAGAAGCAAGGAGGCACCACCATCTGCCAAGGGCAGGAAGGGGCACACAACACCAGCCATGGCACTTCAGCCGTCCGAGGCTGCAGGTGAAGGCTGGAGCCTACCACCACCGCGGCCAGCACCGCTACCTGCACTGCGGCCAGCACCGCCACCTGCCACGCCACCAGCAGCACCACTGCCAGCAGCAGCAGTCCCAGTGGGCAGCGGTCCCAGGCTGCTGGTGAAGAACTGGAGCCTACCACTGACAGCACCGCCACCTGCAGCACAACTGCCATCCACTGAGCAGCCGTCACCACCGGCGAGCAGTGTGTAGTAGTGATTACATGGGCTGCAGTGCATCCTGGCCCCTGCAGCACCTGTCGGTGTGACACCCAGGTAAGAGACTGTGATCTTGCCCCATCCAGGATGAAGCACACTGGGCACAAGGCCCCCTCCAGAATCAGTGGAAGAAGGCATCCACTCACCCCCTCCTAGGCAGGATGAAGCACACTCTGCACAAAACCCTCTCCAGAACCAGTGGAAGAAGGCATCCACTCACCCCCTGTAGGAAGTTGGTTATGTATATACTATTTCAAAGTAAGAAATAGTGTGCACAGAGTCCAAGGGTTCCCCTTAGAGGTAAGATAGTGGCAAAAGTAGATAATTCTAATGCTCTATTTTGTGGTAGTGTGGTCGAGCAGTAGGCTTATCAGAGGGTAGTGTTAAGCATTTGCTGTACACACACAGGCAATAAATGAGGAACACACACTCTAAGACTTACTCCAGGCCAATAGGTTTTTATATTGAAAAATATATTTTCTTAGTTTATTTTATGAACCACTGGTTCAAGATTTACAGTTAATACTTTAAATGTAAGGTACTTCACTTAGATATTTTAGGAACTTTGAATGAAAACAATATCGTGCAATAAGCAATTTTCAAAGTGGACACAGTGCAAAAATCAACAGTTCCTGGGGGAGGGAAGTAAAGGTTAGATTAGGAGGTAAGTAAAACACTTACAAGTCTCAGTCCTGGGGCATAGGCAGCCCACCGTTGGGGGTTCAAGGCAACCCCAAAGTTACCACACCAGCAGCTCAGGGCCGGTCAGGTGCAGAGGTCAAAGATGTGCCCAAAACACATAGACGCCTATGGAGAACAGGGGTGCTCCGGTTCCAGTCTGCCAGCAGGTAAGTACCTGCATCCTTGGGGGCAGATCAGGGGGCTTTTGTAGAGCACTGAGGGGGACACAAGTAGGCACACAAAACACACCCTCAGTGGCACAGGGGCGGCCGGGCGCAGTGTGCAAAGCAGGCGTTGGGTTTTGTATAGGTTTCAAAGGAGGGGCCCGAGGGTCACTCTAGCGGTGCAAGCATGCACGGGGGGGGCTTCTCGGGACAGCCACCACCTGGGCACGGCAGAGGGTCACCTGGGGGTCACTCTTTTGTCGAGGTTCGGTTCCTTCAGGTCCTGGGGGCTGCGGGTGTGGGTTCCAGGCGTTGGGTCCCTTGTTACAGGCAGTCGCGGTCAGGGGGAGCCTCTGGATTCTCTCTGCAGGCGTCGCTGTCGAGGCTCAGGGTGGTCGTCTCTGGTTACGCACGGGCTCACAGTTGCCGGCGAGTCCTCCCTGAGGTGTTGGTTTTCTGCAGGTCGACCCGGGGACATCGGGTGCAGAGTGTAGAGTCTCACGCTTCCGGCGTGAAATATGAAGTCTCTGGAAGTTGCTTCTTTGTTGCAAAGAAGTAGCTGGTTTTGAACAGGGCCGCTGTTCACAGGAGTGTCTTGGTCCTGTAGTCCAGGGCAGTCCTCTGAGGCTTCAGAGGTCGCTGGTCCCTGTTGGATGCGTCGCTGGAGCAGGTTTTCGAAGTTGGAGACAGAGATGAAGGATTTCTCAAGGCAGGGGTCACCTCAGCTCAGGACACCTTAGGGGCTGTCCTGACTGGTGGGTGACTCCTCCTTGTTTTTCTCATTATGTCCTCCAGCCTTGCTGCCAAAAGTGGGGGCAGTGGCCGGAGGGGCTGGCATCTCCACTAGCTCGGATGCCCTGGGGCGCTGTAACAAAAGGGGTGGGCCTTTGAGGCTCACCGCCAGGTGTTCCAGTTCCTGCAGGGGGAGGTGAGAAGCACCTCCACCCAGTACAGGCTTTGTTCCTGGCCACAGAGTGACAAAGGCACTCTCCCCATGTGGCCAGCAACATGTCTGGTGTGTGGCAGGCTGGCAGAAACTGGTCAGCCTACACTAGAAGTTGGGTAGGTATTCAGGGGGCATCTCTAAGATGCCCTCTGGGTGTATGTTACAATAAATTGCACACTGGCATCAGCGTGCATTTCTTGTGCTAAGAAGTTTGATACCAAACTTCCCAGTTTTCAGTGTAGCCATTATGGAACTGTGGAGTTCGTGTTTGACAAACTCCCAGACCATATACTCTTATGGCTACTCTGCAATTACAATGTCCAAGGTTTTGCTTAGACACTGTAGGGGCATATTGCTCATGCACATTTGCCCTCACCTGTGGTATAGTGCACCTTGCCTTAGGGCTGTAAGGCCTGCTAGAGGGGTGACTTACCTATGCCATGGGCAGTGTGAGGTTGGCATGGCACTCTGAGGGGAGTGCTATGTCGACTTAGTCATTTTCTCCCCACCAGCACACACAAGCTGTGAGGCAGTGTGCATGTGCTGAGTGAGGGGTCCACAGGGTGGCATAAGACATGCTGCAGCCCTTAGAGACCTTCCCTGGCATCAGGGCCCTTGGTACCAGGGATACCAGTTACAATGGATTTACCTGAGTGCGAGGGTTGTGCCAATTGTGGAGACAAAAGGTACAGTTTAGGGAAAGAACACTGGTGCTGGGGCCTGGTTAGCAGGGTCCCAGCACACTTTCAAATCATAACTTAGCATCAGCAAAGGCAAAAAGTTAGGGGGTAACCATGCCAAGGAGGCATTTCCTTACACCCCCTCATTGGCAGGATGAAGGACACTGGGCACAAAGCCCTCTCCAGAACCAGTTGAAGAAGGCATCCACTCACCCCCTTCTTGGCAGGATGAAGCACACTGGGCACAAGGCCCACTCCAGAACCCGTGGCCAAACCACCCACTTGAGAGACTGTGACTTTGCACTCCCCAGGAGCAAGCAGTGGGCAACCCACCCACTTGAGAGACTGTGGCTTTGCACTCCCCAGGAGCAAGCAGTTGGCATACCACCCACTAGAGAGACTGTGGCTTTGCACTCCCCAGGACCAAGCAGTGGGCAAAGCACCCACTTAAGAGACTGTGGCTTTGCACTCCCCAGGACCAAGCAGTGGGCATACCACCCACTTGAGATACCGTGGTTTTGCACTCCCCAGGACCAAGCAGTGGGCAACCCACCCACTTGAGAGACTGTGGCTTTGCACTCCCCAGGAGCAAGCAGTGGGCAAACCACCCACTTGAGAGACTGTGGCTTTGCACTCCCCAGGACCAAGCAGTGGGCATGGAGCCCCCTCCAGGCCAGTGGCCTTGTACCATCTTCTGGTTGAGGTTCCCCCATTCCCCAGCCCCCTGAGGTGCCTGTGTTTTTTTTACCTGATGCCCCTGCAGTGTTTTCTCCGTATTGATGCTGGAGTCAAGTGTGGCCTTTGCCTATGTGTTAGTGCCTCGTGGGCCACAGAAATTTTGGAGTGGGCATTGTCCCTCCTTTTGTATATATTGTACATACTGTTTATTGTTTAAGGACGTATTTATCTACAGCTATACTATTACACTCATTTTAATCCATTCCTTTTGTCCTTGCGTTATTCCTGAGGGTTACAGGGTGTATATGTAATGTTGTTGCATCTGTTTGTGTGTATGGTGTTGGGGTTGGGGGGGTGGGAGTGTTGCGTGTTGCGTGTGTGTGTCACTCTCTTTTTCCTCTCCCCCTCCCTTGTGTGATAGGTGCAGTGCTCACCGTGGCTGTCTTCGCCAGCGTTCGTGTTCCTGGTGTATGAGAAGGTACACCAGCATTGGAAAAAAGTGCAGCTCGGGCTCCATCGTGTCGTGGTTCTTCCTTGAGTGTCGAGAGGTGAGTCGTTTCCCTTTGGTGTACTGTTTCCGCTGTGCTTTTATTGGCGTTGGTACCGCCCTGGAAAAGGTGGCGGATAGGCCTGTTGTAATGCTGTGGGCGGTACATTGTATTCCCCCTGGCTGTTGGCGGTTACTGCCATGGTGTTTGTTGCTACCACCGTGGCAGTCATGTGTTAAAGTGGCTGTATGTGTGGGCGGTTTCCGCCGTGGTCATGATTCCATTTTTTTTTACTGCCAGCCTGTTGGCAGTGTTACTGCCGCTTTATCTCCAACTGCCAGGGTTGTAATGAGGGCCATAGTCTTTTTGTGCGTAATTACGCACCATAGGACTCATTGTAAGATCACCATTAAAAATACATATGAATTTGTACAGTTGGTTTACAAAGTTCTTCTTTTGCAGGTTGGTTGAGGTTGTCAGTGAGCACACTGCGCCAGCTGGAGAAGTTCGAGTGGTTCCCAGTTCCAGCGGGAGCAGAGATGAAAGGTCTCTGAAGCTGGTGCGGGGCCACTGCGGGGGACCACTTGGAAAAGCACTGCACAGGTAAGTTTAAAGATGGGTCATTGGGGTCCCCTTGGTGTGTCGCGGTTGCAAGGGCTGGGGGATCCTTGGGGAACAGCAGGTTCTTCAGTGCAGGGCACAGGGCAGCCAGATGCAGAGTGAATTTGTGAGCCAGGAGCTATGCACAAGGATGCTCTCAGAAGCAGGACGTAAGTTGGTTCAAGGGTCGTTTCCAGGACAAGGGGGGCACTCTGGTGGGAGATCCAGGGTGACTCTGAAGTCCCTTGACTGGGGCTTCCTCCTGGTCCTATTTCAGCCCTGGTTAGGCTGTTTTTCTTGCTGTCCAAAGTTAGCTGATCAATACCCAGGATATTGGTATAGTTTGACCAATGGAGGGCACAGTTCCACCAAACTTGGCACACTAGCAGGGTTTGTACTCACAGTCATTGGTGTGTTGTTTGGGCCAGTTGCAGTTGTCGGTTCAGGAGTTAGTGGCTCATCAGTGAAGTGACCCTCACTAGCTTGTTGGTCACTTGCTGTTGTAGAGTGATTCCTTCACTCTGGAGGGAGTTCTATGACAATTTTCAAAGCCTGGAGGCCCTCTGGGGTTCTTTTGAGTTTTTCCAGTTGTCCAGGTGCTCCTCAGGGGCGATTGTCGGGTCCTGGGTGCAGCAGGCAGGGGTTGGTGCCTTTTCTTTGTTGCAGCAGGTCCACAGTTTTTGTGCCTTGGATCTTCTTGGTGCTGGTCTTCTTTTGTCCATCAAATCTGATTTCCTGGCCTCGTGATGTCCACTAAATGCTGTATTTAGTGGGCATTTTAGGGGGAACCTGGTAGTGACCAATGGGTTGTCTCCCTCTGGGTGGCTACACCCACTAAAGTGACCACTTCCTGTGGGAAGGGTCACTTCCCTATCCCTGATTGTCTATTTTCCTTCCATCCAAAATGGAGGAAAATAAAATGGAGTGCCCACCTCGCAGGCAACACCTTAGGGGTGGTGCATGCCAGGGGCGCCACTCCTCCTACCCTTTGTGTAGTTTCTCCACTTTGGTCCTGCCAAATTTGGGTGTTTGCAAAGGGGGTGACCATCTTCTGCTAGCAGAAGGCCAAGGGGTCAAGTTTCAAAGGCGGTAGGCCCTTTGAAGCTCATCGTCAGGGCAGTGCACATTCCTTAGGGAGGGGGTTTTAGCACCTCCACCCAGGAAGGGCATTGTTCTACAACTCAGAGAGAGGGTCTCTCCCTCAAAGTTGTAGATTGGACATCTGGCAGTGGCAACCAAGCCAGGGTAGTTAGCTTTTGCAGGGGGCACCTCAAAGGTGATCCCGGGTACATTTAGTATTAAATCCAATACTGGTACCAGTTTGGATTTGTCATTCTGAGTTATTTAGCACCAAACAACCCAGAGTTCAGAGTGGCCATCATATAGCTGGGAAACTCGCATTGACCAATGTCCAGCACATGTATTAAAATGGCTGCTCTGTTCACTCACTATTTCCCAGGTTTGGCAAGGGCACAGTGGGGGCATATAGCTCATGCAGCTATGCCCTCACATATAGTATGGTGCACCCTGACATAGGGCTGGAAGGCCTGCGAGAGGGGTGTCTTAACCACAGTGTATGCAGAGTATAGTGGACAGGGCACACAGGTAGTGTGCCATATTTAGTTTGTGTTTTAAGCTTGCACCAGGACACTAAGCCTGCAATGGCAGTGCTGGGTGCATTCGGATGCATGGCCCTAGTGGGTGGCACAATCAGTGCTGCTGCCCTCAAGGGCCTACCCTTAGTACCCCATGCCCTGGGTACCTAATTATCTTTTACTAGGGATTTATAGTGGTAGCTAATGGTATATCCACTTGTGCCAATGCATCACAACAGTTTTAGGGAAAGAAGTCTGGCCCAGGAAACCTGGTCAGCAGGGGCCCTGGGCACTACAATTTCAAGGCTACATCATACATCAGGCAAACACTGGGGGCTAACCATGTAAAAAAGAGGCCCTTCCTCACATCAGCATCCTCTTTCTACTAAAGAAAGTGAAGGAGGGCTTTCGGCTGGCAATAAATCTCAGATCTCTAAACTGGTTTGTCTTGTACAGACATTTCAAAATGGAAAAGATTCATTGTCTTAGGGATTCCCTTCAAAAAGATGATTGGATGATAAAGATAGATCACAATGATGCTTATCTCTCTGTTCCCCTTCACCAGTCCCATTCCCACTACCTTCAATTAATTTGGCAGAGTCACAGATTCAAATTCCTCTCTTTACCCTTAGACATTTCATCAGTGCTTTATTGTTTTTCCAAACTTCTGAATCCAGTGGTAGCTTTGTTATGACTTCACGAGGTACACCTTGTAATCTACTGGATGATATGTTACTGAAAGCTTTATTCAAAAGATTGCTACAGACAAAAGACACTGTGTGTAATCTCTCTCCTCCAGAACTTGCCACCTGTGTTAAATCAAAAGAAGTCCCTTCTGAAATGATTCAGGTTTCAGGGTTCATCACAGGTTCCAAAAAGTCAGATCTCTTTCTTCCTCATAGAAGACCAAGCCGATGAAGAAAAAGAAACACTCAGCATTATGGTTTAACAGATTTTCTCTCCTTAAGTTAGCAAGTATTGTGAGCCTTCTTTTGGCATCCATTCAAATAATCTTTCCTGCCCCGCTTCATTATTGAGCACTTCAACATCTGAAGACTTGTCATCTTCTCAGAAGCCTCCCATAATCCTCATTAGTTTCCATTTCTCCAGAGGCTCAAGAGGAGCTGGAGTGGTGGCTCTCTCAGATGGAGGCCTGGAATTGAAAATCAATTTTTAGCCAGGCCTCAGATCTCACGTTAGAATCTGACACCAGCAGAACAGTTTGGAGGGCAAGGTGCGGAAATATTGTGAGAGGAAGAAAATGGTGTCCAGCAAGATTCTCCCTCTCTGGGGACCTCTACTGATATATCTGTTTGCCTCCTGCCTAAACCACAAACTTCCACGCTTCTTTAGCTGGAGACCAATTTCGGAAGCAGAGGCTATGGGTATTTTCTTACAACATTGAGTTTTTTCCACACATTTGCTTTTAAGAGTTCTGCAATGATTCTCCAAACCCTTCTTCATGTCAGAAGAGTCCGAGCCACATTGGTATTAATCACTCCCTTTTGGCACTCTCAGATATGGTTCCCTCAACTTCTAAAATGATGAGTGGTTTTCCAAGGCTTATTCCTTCTTTCTTTTCTTCAGGGTCAACCTCACAATCTAATTCTCAGGACACATCTTCATCTTATGATTTGGAAGAATTCAGTTCAGCCTGGCTTGTCTCAGGCCTTTCTTCAGAAGCATTGTCCGTTATCCTGGGCTGCTTCCACTCAATACAGGTGTAAATACTCCTGGGCCTTCTGGTTTAGCTGGTGTGTGGAAAAGGAGATGAATCCCATATCTGCATCTCCAATAGAATGTTGTCAATTTTCTGGTTTCCCTTTTTATGTCTGGTAAAGCCTACAGGACAATCTGCAGGTCATGTACCAGTGAAGCAGAACCAGTAGGTAAACATTTCCTTGTGTGTAGAGCACTCACATCGAATAAATTCAGGATCCCTCCAAAACATAAGTATTGAACCCTTTGGGATATAAAGGTGGTATTGGAATTGATGCTTGAGTGGCCTCACAATTAATTCTGTTTGTTAAAACAGTTATCTGCAAAATTGACTGTGCTTCTATGAGTGTTATAATTTGGAAGATGTTAAAGCACTTGATGTTGACAATACATCTTTTTCTCCTCAGGGAGTAACATTGTATCTTACAAGGTGTACAAAGACTAATTGTTCCACAATATTTTATCCTTCTTTTCCTGACCTATTAAATGTTATGTATGGTATCATGTCTCTGTCAGTAAAAATCCGAAACTGCTACATTTTGTCCTTCAGTACTATCTCAATTATTGTTATCCTTCAGGAACCCTTATTCTCCTGTGTCCCCTTCCACTTTTGCTAGGTGGGTTAGATGGATTATGGCAGAAGCTGGCAAGAACATTTCCTTGTTTGGAGCCTACTCGGTTAGAAAGGCTATGGTCTCAAAAGCCTTTTTCTCAGCAGGAAGGGTGGAGGACATTCTTAAAGAAGCAGATTAGTCAGGTCAGGTAAAGGTCCAGTATTTACATTTCATTTAATAGAGTTAACTGAACTCAGAGACCCAGTGCTGCTCACCCACTAAGCCAATAAGCCTTATGGCTCACAATTTTATTGATGTACAACAAAGAAGTGAGGGGAGAACCTATAGCAAATATTATAATTAATATCCCATAATCTATCATATTCATGCATGTTATTGAATAATTTTAGATCAAAAGCATCTAAACATAAAAACCATTTATCACATATATACTGGTAAAACTTTGTTTTCCTCCAATATGTTTACTATTTAGTCATTACACAATCACATCATATTGCCCCCTCCAACAATTGACAGGATAATTTATATCCTCTACTCCAAATTCCAAAGTTGTTGTCCTTCCAATGTATGACTGTCATTCACAGTACAGGGTACAGTAGGTGGTTTTATATACTCAAAGATTTTTTTTTTCATAATAAGTGATTCAATTAAATGTATGCATGTAGTAAATTATGGAACAGTAATTACTCTAAAGACCCAATATTTACCAGAGAATGAGGATTTTGGTTCAGGGATCACTTCAATGTGCATTTTCTCCCTAAAGCATGGAATATGTAATAATTAGTTCATTTGATAAATTCAGACCACCTCAGGTTTGGATTTTTATCACATGCGATAATTATTGCACGTGTCAGGGCCCCCCCATAATCGGGCCCTTAATATTATGTAAAATTAAATGTTTATTTCTTTGCAGCTAGAGTTGTGAAGTTAGAAAACCACATACTAATCTTTGCCTCCGTGTGTTTAATATGTGGAGGCACTGTACCTCTGGGAAATCTGCACCTCAATGGTGTGCCCAGATGTTGTGTAGCTCGGGACGGTAGTAACCTCAAATCACAGGGCAATGTGTCCCAGAGACAAGGTTCAAAACAGTACTTTACAGTTCTTAAAGAAAAGGGCTGACTCAAAAAGTGAGTTTTAGATCGGAATTTAGAAAACACATGAAGGTTTATTACAAAATTCAAAAGTAGAATACAGAAATAATAGAGACATATGCAGCAATCTCATTTAAATTCATAAAGACACTGCCATTATTTTTGTTCTTGTAATAACAGGAACAATGCAGAATAATAGGCAAAATCAAACACAGACTAAGGGCCTCGTTATGAGTTTGGCGGTCGGACCGCCAAACCCCCATGTTGGCGGTCCCGAAAAGACCACCATGCTGGTTGTCTTTCAGACCACCCTAATCCGAGTTATACGGGGAGGACCGCAGACCGCCACCCAATAAAGGCAGACTGCCAGCGGCGCAGCAGACAGAAAATATGCGGTCCAACCACCAGCACCATCAGCACCATGATCAACCACCGACCTTATTACAAGCACACAGTCACCGTGGAGGCCCCACTAGCCCGAACCACGGCGGTGTGCAGTCAGCAAAGCAATACACAACTGCACATTGGATGAATTTGAAAACAACACAGCTAACACACATTGCCCCACTGGACACAACTATAAAACACACCCCTTCACAGACCACAATCCTTTGTATTTACACTGCAAGACATAGAAGCCAGAATGCTTTTTGTCCACAAAGTCCATATATTAGGCACCTTTTTTTTACCATCCCATCCAGCACCCTCCACACACTTTTGTCCATTCACACGCTTTTTCACTTCCCCTGTTTAGTAAGTCACTGACACCCGTTTTTTCCCCACCATATCACGTTAAACAAAATCCTGTTTTTCAGAAGATGAGTTAAGAGTCATGTTGGATGAAATCATAATAGGAGAGCCACAATTGTTTGCGGCACAAGTCCAGCATACTCCTCTCAGTAGGAAAACGGAAATGTGGGACAGGATTGTTGCCAAAGTAAATGCTGTAGGCACCACCCTGAGCACAAGGGAGGATATCAGAAAAAGGTGGAACGACTTCAGGGGCAAGGTCCGTTCACTGGTCTCCAGGTATCAACTGCAGGCCAAGAAGACTGGCGGTGGCCCTCCCAGTGCCCCATTACATCTATTTCCCTGGGAGGAGAAGGTCTTTGCCATCCTGCATCCTGAGGGCTTGACAGCACTACCTGGGGGAGTGGAGTCGGGTAAGTTACCACACTAAAGATGTCACCAAAATGCTATGTCATGGATGCTCATAGTTCACCTTTTGCCTCATGTACTGTTACTCCACTCACCATCCCAGTGCTCACCTGTCTAAATACCTCTATTTGCAACTCTTAATTGAAGTGTACTCACCTGGGGATATGACATTTGTATAGTGTGTGTAGTACAGGGACTTACATGATTGCAACTCCCAGCAGACACTGTTTCTATAACTCCAAACACTAAACTAGTTGCCACTTGTCCAATTACCCCTGTTAGTTACCTATCAATTAAGGGTACACACCTAAGGAGATAGCATTTGTCAAGTGTACAGGGGCTGACATAACTACAACACCCAGGAGGCACTGTTCTTGTAACTACAAACACTGGCACAGTGGTCACATGCTACAGTACATCTGTTAGTGAACTCTCAATTGAAGTGTACTCACCTGGGGGAGAACATTGGTCAAGTGTGTGTAGTAGAGAGAGTGATATGACTGCAACTGACAGGAGGCCCTCTTACTGTAACTCCAACCACCAGCACAGTGGTCACATGCCCCAACACATCTGTTTCACAATTATCAATTGAAGTGGACTCCCCAGGGGGGATAACATTTATATAGTGTGTGTAGTAGAGAGAGTGACATGACTGCAACTCCCAAGGGGCACTGTTTTAACAGCTCCAAATACCAGCACAATGGTCACTTGTCCAAATACCATTGTTTGGTAAGTCACAATTGACGTGTACTCACCTGGGAGGATAACATTTGTGTAGTGTGTAGTGTTTGTAGTAGAGAGAGTGACATGACTACAACCCCAAGCAGGCCTTGTGTCTGAACCTCCAAACACCAGCACAGGGTTCACTTGCCCTCCATACACCTGTTTGTCAACTCATCAATGAAGTTTACTCTCCTGGGGGGATAACATTTGTATAGTGTGTGTAGTACAGGGACTGACATGACTGCAAAGGCAAGGAGGCTCTATCACTGTTACTTAACTCACCAGACCAGTGTCCTCTACTCCAAAGACCCTTGTTTGGTAAATCACACATGAAGTGTACTAACCTGGCAGGATAACATTTGTCAAGTGTGGGAAGTAGAGGGGAATAACCTGACTGGCCCCTTCACTTTACATTTTTGTTCCTTTCTGTCCAAAATGTATTGGACAGAAATCGGTGTGGATTTTGGGCTCCTTCAGTGATCAGCAGCGGCAGGACATTTGTGATGGGCTCCACAATGGCATCAGACTTGTAAGACTGCCTGCAGGTGAGTGTCTGCCTCTATACTTCAGTTTTCTGCCTGCTGAGACGTGATGGTTGGACCGCCACGGTCACTTTGACGGTGTGCAATCTCATAATGTGTCCGGCAGAAACACTGTGTCCGTTGGCCTGTTTGTGCTGCCTCATGACTGCGGCAGTCTGTGCTGCTTAGCCGTGCCGGTGGAACCCCTGCAGTCTTTGCTCCATAGGCCAGCATGACTTGTAATACGGCGGTCCAACTGCCAACCCGATGGCGGCCGGACTGCCACCACTACCATGGTGGTCCATGGACCACCAAACTCGTAATGAGGCCCTAAGTCTCAAATGTGCGGAAAAATCAGTAAGAAATCAGGCATCATCCCTACTAGAAGGCTGATAGTGTCTGTCTCACTCCCAAATACAAGTGATTATACAGACATTTTCTCTATAAGAAAGCATTGAAACTGCAAATTCATCAAGGTGTGAGCAAAGAATGTAATTTTCAACAAATCAAGTTACAGAATTATGAATAGATATATAACATTAGCATTAACCCACTACATGAATATTGATTTGGCCCTGACCTAATATCATCCGGAGGTGTCAGAACAAACAAGTTACATAAAGAACAGTGAACTATTGTGAATTAATGCATTACCACATGGAAGCAGAAGGTTCTTGAAAATTGTTACAAAAGTTAGAGGCCTTCTTCAAAAACAGTGTAATTCATAAACAAACAAATTCACATCTCCTTGTAAGGAGTGTTGATGTCATGCTCCACCTTGTTCTTTCACGCTCTGGATGGACACACAAGCTGTGGTAATCCATTAGCAGATTTTGGTGCTCCATGCCGGACTTGTGTCTCCTTTTAACTCTTTAAATGGCAAATTCAATGTAGACACATAGAACTCATTTGGTCCTGCAATGACGACAGAGAAAGATGGCTTAAAACATAAAGGTTTATTTTCAGATAGTGTGTAATGTAGCAAAAATCAATTAACCACTAAGTCAGAGTGGAAAGCTCAGTGAAGGTACAAAATAAATTTGAGAACTCAGTTAAGTTCATGTCAGTAAAATACAGAGTATAAAATGGAAGAGCAATTTGGCATGGTTTTGACTCCTAAGGTCAGTAGGAATGGCCATAATACATCCAAGAAGAGCACACTTTTATAGGATTCCAAACAATTGATTTTATACATTCACTACAGTTGTATCCAGTTCCCACAAAATCAACCACTAAGAATTAATGAATGTGAAAAAGGTGCAAGTAAATCCATTTCAACAGTCTCTCATAATTGTACACCATGCAGCTTCTCACGGGTGCCACCTGCTCTAGAACAAATATTGCTTCTGTTTGTGTGATTTTGCTAAAACAGCTAAGATTTAGCTAGGTGTAACTTTGGACATGTAAAACTATATTGAAACAACATTTTACTATTCGTGTGAAGGTTGTTGTCTTGCATGTGAAAACACATTCAAACATTATTCTACTGAGACATGAAAATACAAAGTTATCCATGTGATACAGAACACTGTCAGCAACCCTCACAAATAAAAAGGGGTATGAGGCCTAACAATTGCCAAGTTAGCTACAGTTTGGATTACATTAGTGCAATGTGTTTATTTTTAAAAAACCCTCTAAAAACTACTCCACCCATGGTCACTAGAATTATTAAATTTTGCCCTTCTAAACAAAATTGTTACAAAACAGAAGTCATTTACTTAGGACTCTTGTGTCTGGATTCTTCCAACTCCCTTAAATTGCAAATCTGGCTTCTTGGCTCCTCCAATTTGACATCAGTTCTCTTTCTTTTTGTTTTGCTCATTGCTGACAGGTTGTTTTACCCACTGTTCGTCCCACCCCTTGGTGAAACCAGAACACAAACTATTATGATGAAGCTTGTTTGTATGGCATAAGTATTAGCTTGAGGATTCCTCCTCCTATATTTCGAAACTACTCACATACCTTTGTCACCCCTCTTCCAACTGAACTAACCAAAGAAACTATTCCCTTCTAGGCTCCTGGCTCCTCTAAATTCTTAACTGCTCCTGTCCCCTCTAAATTCTTAACTTTGTGAGTCATGTTAGTAATGCTGACCATAAAGTTATCAATCTGGTTATCTACTTTAGGCATGTGTAGGAAAGTCCTCCTTTTTGCCCTGGTGACCCCCACACTTTTTGGACAGGTACTGGTGGTTACTGACTCTTGGCTGTGCCCTCGGTACTGCTTACCAGTCCCAGGGCCAGTGCTCTGTGTAAAGTGGATATGCAAATTAGGCTAATTATAATTGGCTATGTTAACCTACCTATAAGTCCCTAGTTTACGGTAGGGCATGTAGGTTTAGGGACCACAGCATAGCTAGTGCACCCATAGGTGTCATTTTAAAGGCAGGCATGCCTTGCTGGCTGCTTTTAAACTAAAGTTATATGCAAATTCGACTTTGGAATTACAAGTAGTTCCAAAGTCTTAAACTACCTTATTTTTACATATAAGTCACCCCTAAGGTGTGCCCTATGTGCCCCTATGGCTGGGTGCCATGTAACTATAAGCAGGGACCTTATAAAAATAGTTTTATAAGCCCTGGTGAGGTACAAACAGCCAGATTAGTTTTTCCCTCATTGTAGTAAATGGCCTTCATAGGCTAGAATGGGGAGACTTTATTTAAATTTTTAAAGTCCCCTTAAATGATGGATACCAGGAGTTTGGTATCAAATTAATTGTTATAATAAATCCCACAACTTCCAGTTGTGGAATTTAATATAACTTGTTCAGGTAAAGAGTTTTAAACTTTACCTAAAAAGTTGCCAATTTCAGCCCTGCATTGTTTTTGCTGCTGTGCTCTGATTGGCCAGCCTCTGGCAGCCTGGCCAGGCTGCCTTGATGAGGTGTGAAGTGGCCTGGCTTCACACAAAGAGATGTGCCTGTGGGAGGGAATTTCCCCTCAGCAGATGGTGAGGCAGGAAGGGGGAGGGCAGCCTAACTGGTCTTCAAAGGCAGAGAAGGACATTTGGAACAACCCAACAACACTCCCACATCCTGCAACACTAGACAACTAGGTGCCCCCTTGATTAGATTAGGAGAGGGTAGGAGAGGGGTGTGTTTATGATTTTTTGCCACACCAGTGGGTGGGCTCAGCCAGATGTAACCTCCAAAAATCAGACTTTTGACCGAGGCCTCCTTTGGCCTGTAGCCGAGCCAGGCTCCATCGCGGTCGGCCAGAAACTTTGACTTTGCCCCGGTCGAGGTGCAACCAGATGACCCGATTGGCGCTTTTTGTTTCTAGGCGCTAACAAAACAATAATTCTTACAAAATTCATATCTCCGGTTCCCCTTATCCGATTTTATTCGTTTTTGTGTAATTTTAAAGATAAAAATATAATCTATTTTTATAAATTGGTTTTGGATTTTTAAACTGTTTCCTGTGTTTTATTTAATTACTGTTTTGGGATATTTGAATGCTTTACACTCTGTCTCCTAAGTTAAGCCTTGTCGCTCGTTGCCAAGCTACCAAGGGTTGAGCTGGGTTTAATTTACTGAGACCTGACTGGACCTAAGTGGAGGTTGGTGACCTATTGCTAAGAGTAGGTACCTACCTGCCCTTACCAATAACCCATTTTTCAACAGGATGAAAGTGCAACACTGACGTAATTGAGTCATGCGGCAGACACCACCCTCTTTCTGAGTAACATGTCTAATGCAAGGCAGTTTTGCATTATCATGGCTTGCACAGCACCTAAGTCCTTAATAATGACTGTGAGTGAACCTGTAGTATTAGTAGCAAGCCTATCCACTAAGGTAGACAAAGTTCTAATCTCCACCTTGTTTAAAGCTACTCTAGCAGAAGCCTAGTGCCTAATACATCTCCCAGCACCTGATCAAAGCTACATCTACTTCTCCTTAAACTAGTAGAGTTATCTCTATTCACATCATTAATGTGATATATCCTTGGGAAGACTAAAGCTACAAAGCAGATCGCTACTCAATTACTTGATAACTGAAAATATGCAGATTTACTACATATGTAATATATTCTCCCATTGAGAGAACCTGTGTGCCGGAGGCCTGAATGCAAGCGGATGAGGAGGATTGAATGGAATATCAAAGATCAATACAGTGTATGACTGCGAATATGAGTAAGGTGATTACATGGAATGGTAGATGCCTATCCCAGTTTGAGAAATGGAGAATAGTGTTTGTGTACTTGAAACTTTGCACAATCACCGTGGCCCTGCTCCAAGAGACGGGTGGGGGGACTGCATTCCTAGTTTACATAAGTTATGGAGGGGATATATACACGCCACCTCAAAGTCTGGTTATGCATGAGGCGTGCTTATCTGAGTGGCCCGAGAGAACCGTTTAAACATCAAACTCACCTGGTAGACCCGGAGGGGATGGTTTCTCATACTGCACAGGTCCCTTGATGGTCGGGAATTGTGCTTTATTAATGTATATGTCTCAATAATGACTGTCCAAACTTCTTTCCAGATGTTATGGCTAGGGCAGTGCCCTACGTAGAGGCATCCTTAGTATTCGTGGGTGACTGTAATTGTGTTTTGGATGGGGAAATAGAGCAAGCCCCCCCCCCATCCCAACACCAAACACTGACTTACTGCAACACTCTGAGACATGTACTTCCAGCTGTCTGGATTACTGTTTTGTCTACACTGAACTGGCACTGGGGGGTGACTGATATCACTTATTTACCTATCTATCTGGCCACTCTTAAGGAGCTTTGGGGAACAGACACCCCTGTTGCCCAGCGATACCCCAGTGGTGCCTCAGGGCAGAGGCCCTGATGGATCCACTATTTGCACACTTTACAGATAACTGGCGTCAGCCACCAGCAGCGACCTCAAATGGGAGGACATGATGGTTGGCTTGCATGGAACCTGTCTTACCACATCCTATGGGGTTCAACACCAGTTGGAATGTAACATTGGGGAGTGTGAGAAGAAATTGGGCCGATTGTAGTAAGTGCTCCCCTTCCACCTCCAAGTCTTGTTGTCCTGGTGAGCAGAGCAAACTAAGTTACTGGAAGAGTGGTGTTGGTTCGAGAACCATCAGTATATAGCATATAGGCAGTGTTTCCACGTGGAAGGGTACTAGACAGGTGTGTTACTGGACCGATGAGAATCCCCTGATCACACAATATTTACATTATGTACAGATACCGGTAACATGGTACACATTCAGAGGGCAATCAATAAAGTGTTCTTTTCTGCCTTTCGTGCAGTCTATGCTGATTGCCCAACTCCATCGACAGAGGCTCTATCGAAATTCCTGTTGAACGTACAGCTCCCCCATCTGGATATGGAGTCCATGGATGAGTTGGATGCCCCGCTTTCCAAGGAGGAGATTGTGGTGGCAGTTAGATCCCAAAGAAACAGCAAAAACCCCAGGCAGTGATGGCTTCCCCATGGAATTCTATCACAAATATGCAGATGTCCTGGCAGAAAGGCTACCAGATGTCTATAAAGAAGCACTACAACTCTGCACCTTACCATCCTCTAACTGGTATGATGTGGTGGTCATAATTCTAAAATAAGGTAAAGACCCAATGCTGGCCTTGGCCTATGGACCGATCTCCCTGCTAAATATGGACATGAAAATCATTAGTAGTGCCTGGTGGCTTGTCTGCTCCCCCGAAGCACACTCTGATGCACTTGGACCAGTCGAATTTTATCCAGAGATGGAATACATTGCAGAACCTGAGGTGGTTGGCCCACGTCTACAGTGCCCAGCAACTACTAACTGATGATTGTGCCCTAGCACTCCTAGATATTGAGCGGGCATTTGATTCCATGAATTGTGAATACCTGTGACACATACTTCAGATCGGTCTGGGACCTGGATTCATCCGATGGGTCCACCTACTATATTCGGACCTGTGTGTCTGGGTATGTTTAGGGGGAGTAGTCTCCTAACCCTTTTGACTGAGCAGGGGCACCAGGCAGGATTGCCCCTTCTTGCCGCTCCTTTTTGCCCTAGCCACGAAGCCGTTAGCGGTGACACTAAGATTAGAACTAGGACCATGGAACATTACGTTGGGGGAGACCAGCCCTGTGGCCTCTAATATACCTACGGGAGCTGACATACTCCGCACCTATCCTACTTAACATCATGTGCGAATTTGGAGAGAACTTGGAACTGAGAGCCAGCCCCAAAAGGTCTAGGCTGTTCCTGCTGGGCAGACTGGTGGGAGTCCCTCCTCAGGATCTCCCAAGGACAGGGATCACCTGGGAACCACTGGAAATACACTACCTAGGGGCTCAGTTGACAAACACTGCTCTGACCTACCTTGACTGAAACACTAGCTGGGTGGTTTGAGGGATATGAAACTCGACTTGCTTATGGAGTCCCTTACTTACTATCTCTAATGGGTAAAATTGCCATAGTAAAAATTATAATACTTCCTTGTTGTCTCTTTGCCCTGCAGAGCACACTATATGAGATCCTAAAATCCAACGCCACTACTTTTGGACTCTTGACAGTCTAATAGTCGACCTGCTCTGGGGTCCCTGGCATAAATGAGTCGACTGGCTACCTTAAAAAATACATGGGAGAGGAGGAAGAGGGCTTGAAATTCCCCATCTGGAACTTTATTAAATGACAGCCCAGCTACAGCATGTGATTCACTGGCTCGACTCTGAGGACAATTGGAAGAAGAGAGTGTTACGAGGTACGGCGAGGGGTAATTGCCGGTGCTTCTGATGATGGTACGTCGGGTCCCTCCTACTATCCCCCACATCATTTGTCTGGTGGAAGGGGTGTGGGAGGGAGCAGTTAGGCAGATTCTTTATTGTGCTCCGTATGCCTTGGAGATGCCCCTCTGGGTGGTACATCAGTTTCTGAAAATAGCAGACTCTATGTCGGTGTGGAGATGGAAAGATGGAGGATGCAAAACTATGGGGGATCTCTACACAGAATAATGCTTCATCACTAGAGAGGAGGTTGTGGTCTTGTTCTCCTTAGGGGGAGGACAGTACCTTCAATACATGAAAATTTCAAACACGGCTCCCAAAGTGTGGTCCTCCTTCCCTGAAGAGCCGACTAGTTCCAATGCCTTGTCAGTCATGCTACACATGGCAGGGGGACGGAGGCTGATCTCCCACTTATATCAGGCTCTATGCGCGCATCTCCCACTGATGTTGCTTCCGTACAGACCAAATGGGAAATGATAATTGGGGAACCGTGACAAACCAGAGACTGGGAAAAGACACACCAGGGAATAGGTAGAGTTAGCTTCAACGCCTGCTTCAAACTTCTATAATATAAATCATTCACCAGACATCTCACCCCACAAACACTGCATGCGATTTATCCCAATTGGTCAGCCAGTTGCCCCCGGTGTAGAGCACCAATAGCGGATTTCCTTCATGTGTTATGGTCCTGCCCCTCTCTATCCTCATACTAGAACAATGTGGTACATACTATTAATAGGGCCTTGGGGTGTGAGACAGAACTAGAAATTCAACCAGTACTATTGGGCCTACTCCTGTCACCTGCCAGGAAGCATTGGGGTTGGAAGTTTGTCCTTATTGAGCTTGTTCTTGCAAAATGACGCATAGCCATGACATGGTTCTGACTGGGGCCCCCTACCTACTCTGCCTGGATAAAAGATGTAGATGAATGGGCGAGTGCTAAGCAGGTACGAATGAGCCATGTTCGCAAAGACGATGGCTTAGAAGATAAAACTCTGTCATATATTCTGTGGGGTGCATGCAGAAGTCATCCCAGACTCACTCTAGTGACCTGTCTTTCTCTGTGCATGATAGTGAGGATTTTACCTACTCTCTGGAATAATGTATAATGATGCATGCTTTCTTGCGGGAAGCAATACTGTTTGCATTCTACGACCAGTGATGTTATGACTAAACGATACGCAGAAAATTAATTAAAGGAAAGGGGGGTCCCAAAACACGTCTTCGTCATTCATTTTTCCATAGGGATTTTGAACAGTGATAGAGTAAAAACCTACTTGATGGAATTATACCAAATTTGCCAGGAATGTAGGTCCTGGTCCAGAAAGAGTGTTTTTTTTTGTTTTGGTGTAATTCTGTTCAGTAGTTTTGGAGAAACTAAGGGTAAAACAAATTTGTATATCTAGGGACATGAAGGATTTGAGACTAATAATCTTGTGCTGAGATCTGAATGGCTGATAGCACTTCAACAACAGAAGCTGCTGAAGTGTTGTCAGCCATCTTGGGACTCAGCTTCACCCGAGTCCCAATTTTTTTTCTTTTTTTTAAAAGAGATCACCCAAGGGCTAAAAAGCATTTTTAAAATTTTACGAATGTAGTCGTGGTGGATCAGTGACTCCGTTTGTAAAATAAAAAAACCAAGGGTGGTCTCCCGTGCTTCGTTAGCCTGAAGCCCCCAGGTGGGCCGAGGCTTAGGGGCTTTTTAAAAAAAAAAATTGGAGGGGCCTCCCGGCCCCCTCCCAATGTCACAGGGACCGCCACCTCCACAGGGCTTATTTTTTTGTATGCGGGAAGGGGCCTGTGCCCCCCCCCCCGCTGCCCTGGAGACTGCCACCTCCCTAGGGCTTCCATGTAATAGGTAGGGAAGTCGTCTGGCCCTCCCCACCTCTTCCATGTAATGGGTGGGGAGCCCGTCTGCTCGCCCCCCCGCTGCCTCGGGACCACCAACCCCAGGGCAAAATGCATTGTATTTGTGGGGAGGCGTGCACCCCATCTCCCCCTGCTGCCCCATTTATTTAAAAAAAAAAATAATTAGAGGGGGCCACAAGTGAGCCCTTAAGGGGGCCCTTAAGGGCTCATTCTTGTTCCCAAATAGCCCATAAAGGGCTAAAAAAAAACAAAGAAAAAACCACCATAGCTCAGGGTGAAGGTCACAGACCTTCACCCTGAGCTTTAGTGGTTCGAGTCCACCTGGACTCATTTCAATTTGTTTTTTTTTAAATAAAAAAAATACTTATTTTTTTTAAATATATACATTTTTGATTTTAAATTGTGGAAACAAATAACTCTTTCTAAGTATACCAGACATCAAAGTCTAAAAAAAACTCTATCTCTCTCCCTCTCACTTTCTTTTGCTCTCTCTGTCTCTCTTTCAATGAATTTTCCCACTCACACACCTACTCAAACACTTACGAACCCACTCACAATCCTACTCAGACACTCATGCACCCACTCACAGACCCACTGAGACCCTCATGCACTCAGTCACAGCCTCAGTCAGAACCTCACGCACCCACTCAGACAATTACACACCCACTCAGACCATCACACGCCCACTCACAGACCCACTGACACACCCAGTAAACTACTAATGTACGCACTCTCACACCAACAGAAAATCTGACAGCTACTCTCACCCCTAGACACACCCTCTCACACCTATTCTCACACCCAGAGAAGCTGAGGCCTACTCACGCCTCGCACAGCCAAAGTGCTGTGCACATCGTGGTTTTGGGTTAGGGGTTGTTGGTCACAGGGTGTGGTAGATTTTGGAGATTTTTTTCTTCAAAATGCTGTGTTAGGTCATCGCAGAGAGACTGGGATGCTGGAATGGGAGAGGCGCAAGCAGAGGGTTTAGTTATTTCCTCCAGAATCTTATATAAATATTTTATTGAATTTCCTGCATTGTTACGTCTATCCACTTTGTGGGTCTTTCTTCCTTCCCTAATGTTTTTATGATAGGTGCCTAGAGCTGCTTTATAAGTAGGTTTGTCGGCAAGGGATATAATGGTTCACCAATTCAGTTCCAACTTTCTACAGGTTGCTTGTTCTGCTTTAAGAGACTCAGAAAACCAAGGAGAATATGTTTGCTCGTTTTGGGGTGCCTGCCTTTTGCAGGAGCAATGGTATTTAATGCCTGAGTAAAAGCACCCTTGAAATCTTCCAAAGCGGGATTGATATCTGAGTGCGAGAAAAAGGAGGGGAGTACAGCGTAAAGGATGGTAGTGATACCTTCATCCATGGTAGGGTGACCAGACGTCCCGGATTTTCCCAGACAGTCTCGGTTTTTAGAAGACTGTCCTGGTGTCCCGACACTTCTCTTTATTTTAAATAAATGTCCCTTTTTTTGGACAAAGGTCAGTTTATTAAATAAATGTTCCGGTTTTTGGGACAAAGGTCAGATCATCTAGGGAAGCATACGTTAAAGACGCCTACCAAGTATAAAATAATTAAAGTGATTTATCTGTTACTGTCAGGCAACACAATCCCCTGTCTGCTCCAAGCAGAGAGACAAGTGGGGAGCAGAGAGCGGTGGGTGGGAGCGGGTTGTGGGTGCAGGGTAGGAGATCAAGCCATCGCTAATTTTATATGAAGTCTTGTAAATGTGTGTGTGTATATATGTGTGTGTGTGTATATATATATATATATACACACACACACACACACGTTTTGGCACACATTGACAAAGCTACGCAAAAAATGGGTCAAGCCAGATATAAAAGTGAGATTTAAGTCTTTAGTCCTTCTTTTATGTGTGACCTGTCCCGGATTTTTGCTCCACAAAATCTGGTCACCCTAATCCATGGTCTCATCATTTTAGGTGCTTCTGTCTTGTGGCCTGAGAGGTCTTGAATATGGAGCTGAAAATTAATGGAGAAATGGTCTACCCAGACCATCGGAGTAGGGGGGGAAATCTACCTGTAGATTTGGCCAGTTGCCTTTAAATCCCTATCACTCCCTGTCATCCTGGAGGTCCTTCTGTTACTACTTCCTTTGTGACAAATCTAATCCACACTTGCCAGTTAAAGCCTCCATCCTAGCATATGACTTAAACCCGGTTCTACAGCTTTCTTGCTCTTATACTCCAATTCATTCTTGATATAGTGCTTTAGAAAATCTATGCCTAGATTTCCCTTCACAGTCTCCTCAGGCTCAGTTTTCACCTGCACTTTATTTTTAGACTGGGGAGATGATGTGGCTGCTGCTGCTCAGTTGCCTCATCTGTGCCAAGTGTGGTGCTGGACTTTCTCTCTCTCTGGGGTCCCTAGAACAGGGCAGAGAGTTTGCAATATTTGCATAGGGGGAATGCTTGTGCTTGCCAAAATCTGGGGAGTGCCTTGGGTTTGTTGACTTTGGAGAAGTGCTTTGAACCACTAATTTGAGAAAAGATGGAGTTGAGGGCTAACTGAGACTTAGCCTGAGCAACACAAATAAATAAATCACACTTTAACAAGTCATAGCAAGTTTGTTTCAATTGAAATAGCTCTATGTCAGTATGCGTGTGTGAATTCAAATGTAGATTAATTGCTGAGCTCACTACTAATAATGCATATTTTCAATTAAATGCGGAGAAGCGCTTACAAATATAGTGCAAATTTCCCATCAAGTTAGTGGGGGGAAATTGGGTTCAACCTGGAAGTTAAAAAGTAATAAAAATTCAGCTGGATGTAGCTGGCCTTTACCTGGGAGAGCGTAGCTTATATAATCTATATTAACATGAAATGTTTATGAAATAATGTATAATAATGCTGCATAGAAACTGTATTAATATGTTTTGCTAAAATGTGCACCTGAATTGTACCCACGGGGAGTGGCCGCCAATATATACATATTCTTGTATTAAAGATGGTTTTATAGTAATTATTAATGATTATGTTATTAAAGTTTTGCTAATAAAATCTTTTAGGCCTGCATGAGTCGAGGCCTAGCTGCCTGGCTCTCATATTAAATGCGTTTTTCTAACGTGCAGTGTGCTGACTTGCTAAAGGACATGAACTCTTGTTTTTTCTTCAAACTTGAAGCTGAATACAACTATAGTAGATCCGTTCTCATGAAATTCATATTGCTTGTAGAAATGTACTAGCAAAATGCAACAGTGTAGATTAGCAGTATGCACAAGGTCGCCTAAACCAGTACAGACAATGGAGCCACTGATTGATGATGTGCAAAGAATTACAAAAGGATGAAATCATACCAGACATTCTACCTCTAAAGACGTCAATCATATGGACCAATAAGATGTCTGAGAACTGATGCGGGGTGAAAGATTGAATGAAATAATGTGTTTTTAATTGGCTAAAGATAGTGGGGTGCAACTTTTGTCCAATCAAATTTTAGGGGAATGTACAATGTGAAGGGGATAAAAAACCCTTGACACCAGGAAGTGGGGGAGAACTAGGGAGACCAGAGAGGAGAGCTAAGGGAGATGCTGATGCGAATTACTATGATCTAGACATTTGTCACTTTGACTAGTGACTTGATAATTTTAGCTTAGAACCATCCTTGTCCTTAGATTGCCTAATTTCACTTTACCTCCTTATGAGGGAAGTGCCCCTTTCCCGAGAGCTGAGTTCCTGACTGATGGCGAAATCAACTGATGTCCTGAAGACGAAGACCAAACCTGAGTGCTGACCCAAACTTGGAGGGTAACTATGCCAATGAAATTGTGATTGTCTGTTTGCTTTTCCTTTCTAGGTACCAACTGCTTTTCTTTTGACAGAGACCATAGCTAGATGTTTTCTAAATTTGTGTTACTAAATTTTTTGCATGAAGCCCAACATGCCAATGCTAATTAGAGGTTAGTTGAGAGGGGTTCACCAAACTGAAGCAAATAGGCAAATGACTGAACCAATGCTTTGTTGACGATACTCTGCTAGACGATAGTCTATGTTCACGCTTTGCTATGTTCTGATGTTTGTGATTCTTGCTTTGATGAAATCTTACCAGAGTTGCCATATTTTGACTATGCTAATGTGTTTCTTGGTTTTGAGACTAATAAATTTGCTATTAGAATTGTAACCAATAGGGAATAAATATCACAAAATTATACTAAATTGGTGTGGTTATTCATGACTGAAAGGTCATGGTGGTGTCTTGAGTTTAATTAAATGTCTTTGACTAAAGTGAATTGCATTGTTATAGTAAACATTTATGACATTATTGAGGTATTGATTAACATGTTGATTAGTTATCTCGTCCTAAGGTGTCTCTCAACTGGGTCAAAAGATTCATTGGCCTAAAACGAGTCCCAATGAGTAATAATTTGTTATAAAGGGACGCGTTAACAAATTCCCCAATACAATCAATGACCTAGGTATCGAAAACACAATCATGACATACATGTAGTGTTAACGCGTCCGTCTATGTTAATTTATACTCATCAGGACTCGTTTTAGGCCAATGAATCTTTGGGCCCAGTGGTGAGACACCGTAGGACGAGATAACTGATCAATATATCAATCAATATGTCAATAACATTGTCAATAGTTAACACTAAATTATATCTTACTTTAGTCATTAATAAACATTTGGCGCACCCATGACCTTTCAGTCATGAATAACCACACCTTAATGAAGTTTTATGAGTTTTACTCCCTATTGATTACAATCTAGTAGCAAAGGCATTAATCTCGAAGCCAGGAAGCATATAAGCACAGTTACAAGATAACAACCACAGTAAGTTTTCAAGAATGCAAAAATCAGTAACATAGATAATCAGATGGATATAACCAGATCACAATACATCGAATGTTCTGAGATACTAGTTCAGCATAGCATCACGTCAGTCACGTTAGTTTGTCAGTCAAAATGGATACCTTGTTTAACCTCTGATTAGCATTAGCATGTTGGGCTTCATGCAAAACAATTTGAACACCAATTTGGAAAACATCTAACTAAGGTCTCTAATCAAAACATACAGCAGTTGGTACCTAGAAAGAAAAGGCAAATAGATTTCCGTTAGCAATATAATTACCCTCCTCGAGATAGGTCAGCATACAGGATCAGTCTTCGTCTTCAGGACATCAGTTAGTTCACCGTCAATCTATCTAAATTAGAGGCAAGGGACACTTTCCTCATAAGGAGGAAAGTGTAATAGGGCAGTCTATGGGCTAGGATGATTTTGTCTAAGTCTCAAATCACCAAATAGAGTGACAGAGTTTCTGGATGCAATCAATATCATTCCCTACCTAATGCCTCTTGTCTCTCGTGTCATGAGTTTTTATCCCCTTTTCGTAATACATTCCCCCAAAATTCTATTGGTTAATAACTACACCCCACTATTGGTAACCAATCAAATTATACTTAAGTAATGCATTTGTCATTTCTTGATATTAGCTCGTCTTCTAATTGGTGTTCATAATCGACATTTCGTAGGTGGCATGTCCGGGGTTACTTCACCATCTTGGCACACGTCTCAGGTTAAAAGTTCTCTTCCCCTCATCTCATTGTCCTTGGAAGTGTCCATTAATGTTTCGAAGCACATAACTTTATACTAAAAGCTGCTAGCATGCGGATGAGAAAATGTGGCTCTGTTGCAAAATATTGAAAGGAAAAGAACAATCGCTGGGTCATGGTCTTTTGCAAGTCCGCACACTGAAGAGACAGAAGAATACGCTTTAATATGAGAGCTACACAGCTTTGCTTGACTCACGCTAACTTAAGATATACGAGTTCTAATGAATACAGTTTTGATCGTAATAATACATATAATCGAAGGATTATTATTATTAATTCAGCATTAGTGTTCACAAATGAGTAAATCATCATTTTTATTAATACAATTCAATCATTAATTATTAATATTGCATTGTCAAATGTAAGTGTTTCACGTCTATCATATATATTATTTAAGCTACCTCTCTTAGTAGCATAACTTTGAAATATGAATACGCATCTGGTTGAGAAGGGAATGCTCGGTTAACCAGTTCCCATAAGTTACAAAATTCATGGATATTTTTATATAAGCAGGTCTAGGTCACCAAAAATGTTGCCTAATAATGCGGTGCTACTTCCTCATTCGCAATATTCAGGACAGGAGGGTGGAAGCCATAAATAAACCCTTGCCTCACCGACACAGGGAAGCAATTACGGGAGAAGCCGGCTCAGCTCCCGCCCAATGGAGCAGACTCGACTCAAAACACACCTAGCACTGTGCGCGCGCCCGTTCCCTTCGAAGTGCATGAACTCCTGTTATACCCGCCCCTTTTCACGGTCACGCGGGTAGGATTGTCTCACGCGCGCTTTCACTTTAAGAACCGGCTGCTTGGGAGAGAGAGAGGGATCGTTTGCGCGCTCGCGTCCCTTTTTCAGTCTGACAATACTAATCGCGAACGGCTGCCGTGTGCGACATACGTCATCTTTGTCACCTTCACGTCCGACCGTCAGCTCTGATGTACGCTCTGAGAGGAGACAGTTTGGGGTGACATGCCTCGTTCGGCTTCCACCTGTTTCGTTCAGAAAGCGATGCGCCCGTGGCGCAGTTGGTGACACATAGCGAGTCCCACATACCTAACCTCGGTTTCACGCCAGTCAATAAATAAACTCTTTCGCATTCCCCATGCCAAGCCGCGTTCAATTTAAAAAAAAAAAAAATGCCACTAAAGTTTTAAACTAGCTTTTCAACACAGGCTTGTGCGCGCGCCTCGGCCATGCCTTGATTTTCCCTTCATTCAGAAAAGAAAAAAAACACGGCGAGACGAAAGGGGAGGAGGCTGGAGGGTGGGAGCGGCCCAGGCTGACACAGAGAGAAAGAGAGCCCAGGGAGGACGCGAACCACTGGCAGAGGGTGGAGTGAGTGACCCCGGCAGGCTCCTCACGGCATGGCTGTCTGAGGCTGGTGCTCCGTGCCCCTGCGAGCGGCAACTGGAGGCTGCCTTCCTGCTCCCGGGTTAAGTTGAGCCTGGGTCTCATTCCTGTGTCTGGGAGCGCGCTGCATTCGGGGCGATGCCGGACCAGATCACCGTGTCGGAATTTGTGTCCGAGACCAATGAGGACTACAAGGCGCCCACCGCCTCCAGCTTCACGAGCAGAATGGGCCAGTGCAAGAACACGGTGGCGGCGATCGAAGAGGTGAGGGGCGTGGGGAGCGAGAAAAGGCGCCGCCCTACTCGGGGTAGGCTGCGAGGGTGCTCGGCTCCTTCTAGGGGCCTCGGGTCATTGGGTGGGGGCAACACCGCAGGGCCGCGAGACGGAAACCTGCCTATAAAGGTTGTGATACAAAGTCAAACGGTGTATGGGTAACACTACTGTCTGATCCTGGGGAGAGAAGGCCGGGGTCACCGAGAGGGGGGGTGCAAAGGCCCCTGTTAGATGAATTCCTAGCAGCTGATTTGTGCGTATGGTTTGGATTGGAAGGGTTTACAAAATAGAGAGGACAACAGAGGCCACTGAATGGTCTCTGGCCATCTGTATATTCTGATTTCATTTATCAAGGACTTTTTGGCGTGGGGCGGAGGCGGGTGGGGGGAGTTGCCAGAGCATTCTCAGTAGGAAATTAAAGCAAGGTGGGCCGGCGAAAGCGGTGGAATGAAAGGTATGTGGGAGGTTTGAAAGTAAAGGTGAGCTTCCCAGGCAAATAGGGAGGGAGGGTTTGGAGAAAACAGGAAATAGGAAGTGGAGAAGGGAAGGGCAGGTATGATAGAAGAATGACAAGAGGGTAGCCTAAGCAAAGCCCGGTCCAGAAACTTCAATGGAGTTAACTTTCGGACAAGGAGCAGCCCCTTGCTCCACTCTCCATCTGAGATTTTTTTGGACTAATGGTTTACTGGAGAGGCAGCGGGGGAAGTACATCGGTGGTATAAAGGCCCACCGGCGAGGAACACTTCCTCACATATTGCTGGGATGTTTTGAGCACAAGAAAGACAGCAGCTCCGTGGGTACCGAGTAGGATAGAACAGTAGATTTTAAAACAAAGCCTGTTTTTTGTTTTATCAAGCGTTTGCCTTCTAGAAACGGCATGGCTGTAAGCAAGGTTAGCCTGGTTGCTATTGACTAAATATAAACCACACTCAGATGTACACGTAGCGTCCACCACCATTTCAACCTATAGGTGACTGCAATTATTGGAAAGCTTTACATGTATGCATTCGAGCCTTCTGATATTATAAACAAGAAAACTGAAGAACAGACTCTGCAATGCTTCAAATTACACATCCAGGTGTGTAGATTCAGGATCTGCAAACATTTACCCTCTCAGATGTGGTTCACTAACTGGCATAATCCAACAAGTGTCCTGATTATTCATGACTTTGGGAAAGTTGTGGAAAATGGGTATGTATTGAGTGAAGCACTAAATGTAGGTTTTTTTGTAACAGGCTCCTTACTACATATGGATGGTGTCAGTGGACTGACCCAGTGACGATAATTCATGAGTGCACGAGGTGTACAGACCTGGAAATATGTTAACACTGTTGACCCAGGGCTGCTCCTCTTGCACTCATCGATTTTTTGAGAATTGGGTCCTGGAAAAAATAGATGAGGGCGGTAGGTAAGAAAATTAGATTTCTTAGTGTATAACGCAGGTAAAAATATAATTGCTTTATTTTTTTATTTTTTTCTAGTGATGTTTGACTTTGGCAATGTTTGTGTGCGTCATGTGTTGTCTGTAGTTTCGGTACGCAGTACGGTAAATCCATAAATGTTAAAAAAGCATGCATGACGTGCAGTTCCTAGACATAGGAAGAGCTAAAAACATCTCCTGACTAACTTTTATGTTCGACCCCGCACATTGTTTTGTGTGTCCCCTGTAGATTTTTATCCGCACTGTTTTTATACTGACTGTAAACCTAGTCTTATTTTCTTAATCGGTACAATGGGAATGATGATTGATCTTTGAGATGTAGAACATACTTTATTTGAACGTACTTGGGAACTAACCAGAAGCTTTTAAGATGTGATACATTTAGTGGCTTTGCCCTGTGATCTCTTGGAGTTGTTTATCATGTTGAATAGCCAATGTCAATAATTGGGCCTACTTTGCAGGCTTTATTTATTCCTTGTTTTGTGTTTATAATACTTACTCTATTGGGTCACCGCATCGCACCAATGTCGGCTAAACATTGACATACATGCTAATTTCAGAAAAGAGCTCAATAAACCCTTCAATTAGTCATTTAACCAGGCCTTTCAGTTTTATGGTAGTGCCCCGTACACCAGTGTGCTGCAATATTGTCTTCCTGTAATGTTTTCAACTTTGCTTTTACTTCTTTTTATTAAGTATGTGACCAGTTTTTTTGTAGTTTCCATGTATGTTCGAAATTTACACTTTTTCTTTCTCTGGCCCAGGGATCTGTCAACGTAGAGACTACAATTATAGTTGTATTGATCTTGCCTGGTTCAAAAATACTGTTTGACTGAATTACTAATTCCAAATCATATTCATGCCCATGTTTTTGCTAAGCGTTGTCAGCTCCATTTGCAACATAAATGTTTCAAAAATCTTAGGTAATTATTAAACTAGCTTTAACTCTAGAGGTTCCCAGGAACAGTTCTGTTGCCCCAAGCGGCTATGTCACCTGTTTCAATTAACTGCCTTTAGCTCTTGGGAAATAACTGCTGTCCCCTACTTTGCTGTATAGTAGGTTAGAACCACATGACAATAGGCAATCAGACATTTTTTTGTTTTCTAATTATTAGTGACTGATTCCTTCATTTTGGAATAAAGATAAAGTTATGCTGCTGCGTTCATGTCTGCTATACAACTATGTTTGTAGCGATTATTTATTTAGTCATTTATTTAGAATAATATTAATTTAGCAAAGACTTTGCCATATGAGTAAGAGATGGCTTTGCACCTTTGAGGAGAAATGTTGCTGCCTCGAAAATGGTCTTAGGTGGAGTGAGGGCGGATTTTGGGAGGCAAGCTAGTAAAGTGTTGTCACCCTCTAAGTGTAAGGGAACTAGGTAGGGCCTGAGCTGTTGCCCCAAAGACTGAAGGGAATAAGGTGTTGTAGTTTTTATGGTAGAATCAGGGAGATTAATATTGTTTAGGCATAATGACACACCACTGAATACAGTCGTATTACTTGAGGTAAAACATTGGACATTTTTCTGTTTAGCTTTAGTTTATGCTTTTAAAACAAACTTTGCACATCCTTACTGTGCTTCATAGTTGTTTTAAACCTCTTTTTATCATTTTTGTCCAACAAAGAGCAAACAACCGTGTCATGTTCCACAATGAGCTATTAATACATTAGGCACAATGTAGGGAAATCTCAAGGAACAAACAATAAAGCATACAGTGCAGTACCTATCATTGAGATCGTTTCTGAGCCGTCCACAGATTCTTCCAGGTGGGCATGCCTACTTTATTCATCCAGGTCACCGCTTCTCCCCTTAGATGTTAAATCTTCGCTTGTGCTCCCATCGTCACTGGTATCAGTCATACGCTTAGTGCCCCCCAGGAAACGCTCACTCAAAGCTCCACAAGCGTCCAAATCTGCCTGCAGTTTCTCGTCAGCCTTCCTCCTAAAATGTTCCTTCTCCCAGGGAACACTCTACGATGTCCCACACCCACTGCGTCTCCACAGGTGCCACCTCTCCCATCATTGTGATAGCGACCCAGCGCCGGGCAGCACCAAAGCCAGCTGCAGGAAGCAATAAGCCATCTTGCGCTTCTTGGGTTTAGGAATGTAGCCCAGCAAGTAAGAGTCAGTTCACACCTCGGGGCCGTGGTCCTGTTCAGCTGGTCCTCCACAGCTGTCCGAAAGGACTTAACCCACGTGAAGTTCCATACCAAATGCAATCTGCTTCCACAGCCATACACTGGAGCGGGTTGCGGATCACTCTGGATTATGCCTATGCAGCCTCACAGGGGTCACGTAGGTGCGATACAAGTAATTGAAGTATATCAGGCGAAAGCGAGCATTACTCAAAACTGACTTCAACAGTGTACAAATCCTGACCCACTCCCTATCCGACAAGGGAACACTCAGATTTCCATCCCAGGTCTGTCTAACCCGGAGCTGCCTATGTATGCCGTCTGCCTGCAGTGCTTTAACTGTTCTTAGTTACCTTTTATTACAGTTTGATTTTATAGGAACACTACGTACAAATGAGTGTACACACCTCTCTCTTTCCCTGTCCTTTGCGTATTGGCTGCTATGTAGACAAGTGGGCGGCTGTGACATGTTTAATTAATTTGTTAAACTTTGTATCTAATTCCTTTAGATTGGTATTGTGATTTGCTTGATTCAATAAATACGTCTGTGCAGCTTATAGTAGCCAGATTTGCATCTTGACCCCTATTGATTCAGAACCATACATGTTAGCATTTATACTACTCTGTCGTAAAAGTTTGGTGTCTAGTATCCTCTAATTTATTTGATTGTGCAAATACGAGGCATCATTTGGCAATTTATTTGTCTCATATCTATATTCCGTTGTTCATTTCACATTACTGTTTCAAAATGAACACATCGTTAGTTCATTGTGAACTCATCTGTACACCGATGTTAAATGATAGTAGTAATTCCATTTTGTGCCATGGTTAATCTTCCTGCACTAGGTGTCTTTAACAATTTAGCGGGGAGTGAAGTATTTATTCCTGGACCACTTCACAGTCTGACTTGCAAGAGGATAACTCTGTAGCTCCAGTGCATATTTGTTGGATGTGGTTGCAGAAGAATTAATCCAGTTTAGGGAGCTCCTGAACATTCCAAACCTGTCTTTGAGTTTAATAATATTATATCATCATCTATTGTGTCGTAAGGTGCAGAGGTATTGAGATGGATCCGAGCAGCTTCCTGGCTTTTCTTAGTTTGATGAGCTGCTCTTGAATAGCCAGTGTAGATAACGGTCTTTCTCATAGGTCAGAACCATGATTGAAGACAATGAAAGAAGTGATTTTGCTCAATATATTCTTATAATGGTTACATTACAGGTGTATGGTAGACTGGAAATGTATCGTTGGTCATTGCAAGAAGGTCTGCCACATTTTTTTTAAAGAAGTGTGGAGATGGTTGCATGTCGAGCCCCAATAAAAAAAGATTGAAAAAAAAAGAAAAGGGACCAGGGTAGGTACACCTTGACCCCTTAGCTCTAGTGCTGGGGTCCCAGAGGGTCTTTGCCAGGGCAAAAAAGCATTTTTTTTTTTTGGTTTGAAATTTTGCAGACAGTCGCAGCGGATACGCAGCTCCTGGGACCACCACCTTGCAAGGGCACTATAGTTAGTGAATTGCTGGGGGGGGGTGTCATCCGCCGCAGCTCCGTGAACCACCCGCCACCTCCACGGCACGCACATTCAAATCCAAATCTCCCCCGCAGCCCTGAAGACTGCCACCTCCCCAGGGCACATATTTCTAATGGAGTGCGAGGGAGGGTGACTCCACCCACCATGGGGATCACCGCCTCTGTGGGGCACATATTCGTAATTTAGTGTGGGGGAGTGGCCTGCAGCCCCAGGAACCGTCACCTCCCCAGGACTACAACTAAAGAGAATGCAGCCTGGGGACCACCACCTCCCTAGGGCACATTGTTTAATGAAATGCAGAGGGCTGAACCCCCCCACAGCCCCAGGAACCGCCACCACCTGTGGCTAAATTAAAAATAGATAGGGGGTCTTTTGCAGACACGGGGACCACCACCTCCCTGGAGTAATTTACTTTGGAGGGGAGCTACATGGCCCTCCTCGAGGAGCCACAGATTGCCCTGGGGACCTCCACACTTCAGGGCCAGCTCCTACTATGTCCCGGGGTGCCCACCCCCGGGACATAGCTGTTTGCTCTGACTTATGGCGGGGCTTTGACAGCTCTCCATCAAGTCAGAGCAAACACTCCGCTCGCAGTGAGGGAGAGATGTTAAACAGCTCTCCCTCGCTGCAAGCCGATGTTTCCTCTGTTTCCCTTCTTGCATGCAGGTAGGGAAAGACAGGAAACAGTTGCCCTCACAGAGAGGGAGCTGCTTTACCCACGTGGCCACCCTCCCCAAAAGAAAATGTAATATTCAGGCCTGGCCCTGGGGGATGGGGTGCCCCGGCCCGAGATCGGCTGTGGAGGGGGCTGAAGGCCGTGCTCAGCGCAGGATTGGGTGGTTATAGAGGTTGGCCGCAGGGCCTGGCCGTAAACCACTCCCTGCAGCCAACCGCTGCACCTGTGCATTGTGGTGGTTGGATTAACCTATAGTAATGAAAATTACTTTACGTAAAAAAAAAAAAAAACACAAATTCACAGAAATCAACAAAGGTTACAGGGATGTTATAGTTAGGAAATATAATTACAAAACATAGAAATTCACTTAAAAAACAAAGAAAGATTACAGGGATGTTATAGTTAGGCTCACATTTTAAATGTATAAAACCATAGAAATTCACCTGTTCTAGTTAGTTATCTCAAGTAACTATAACTGGTACTGTAAGGTAACTATAACTCACACCCTTGTCATGCAATGGTAATTACCCCACAAATTACGGCACTCATGACATCTTTGATAACATCATTTATAATATCAATGTAATATTTGCAGTAAAGTTTTTGATGAAAAAACTGTGCATGGCGGGAGTGCGAGTAATAGTTACCTTAGGGCACTAGTTATAGGTACTTGAGATAACTCTAGCAGGTGAATATCTATGGTTTCATACATTTACAATGTGAACCTAACTATAACGTCCCTATAATCTTTGTTTTTTTTCAGTGAGAAAAAAAAAAATATATATATATATATAAGTTGATCAACATGGTAGCTGATGAATGATGATAAATAATAACTTTAAAGGAGTGCCGTCTTTTAAAGTGTTTCCAGGGGCCAGTCACCCCTTGCCTGCAGTCCAGCAGAGTCAGTGAGGGTAAGTGAACACATACATTTTTGGGTGATCCTAGGTAGCGTGTAGACTGCTCTAGGTGTAGTGTTAAAACAACAAGTTATAGGGACTTCATCCATTAGTAAAACATGCCCAACTCCAACTAATTGATAATCCGGCAGAGTCTTTTTGTTATACAAAATTAGAGTATGCAAATTTAAAAAGTTGCCACAAGTAGTAACTTGTGGAATTTGCCACCATACAACAACTTCACGTTTTAACCAAGTTATTTATTTTATTAAATTCTTAGAGTACACCAAGAAACCGGAAGTTGCTTTTCCTTCTTGAGCAATCACGATGTTCACAGATCACACACAGCACATAATTCCATAAAACTAAATTATTTAAAATCTTGCTTCTTTTTTAAGTGGAATTCCCGTCACAGTGTTTGTAGTTCTCATTCTGCGTCTGTTTAGAGTTTATGATGCGTTAGTATCTTTGATGTCATGATACATTGCAACGGCAGAAAACCTACGTTTTTGGGTTCACAGGAAGCATAATGTGCGTGTGTGTGTAATAGGAAACTAACTTTTCTCCAGAAATGAAATCTTTTTCCTTTTCATTCTGTTTTATGCCAACATTGCTCAGCAACAGGTCGGTACAGTGGGTGATCTTTGAATAAATCCAAATTTCCTAATTGGAGAAATAATTCAAATGAAAAGGCTGATTGCTTTTATGTTTGGTAGGCCAGGAAGAAGGTTTTTACATTAACAGCCCTGTTCTTCCAGTATAATTTTCTAGACTTATGCCAGCTATTGGGTCACTGCAGTGTGATTTATGGTTTGCATTTCCCCCAAAGGCACTTACGTTATTGTTTATGGCGTCTTGTAGTTGTGGCTGATGGGCTTCAAGGGACATCCATCTATTAACAATATTGGCAGACCATTTGCTTGCTGTCGATACATTTTAGTTAAGCTCTTGAGTTTTTTCCAAGCCATTGCTCGTACTGCGTCTTAAGTTTTAATAATTCAAAACGATCTGATGCTCTAAACAATTTCTGCTCAATACTGTAAGTATATATGCTCTTCTTACTGGTCCCTGTAGAGCATTTGCTTCCTGTAAAGGGAGCAAGTGAAGGGCTGTACAGCAGTGCAAGAATTCTTCGATGTGAGTGGGAAGGTTGATGTTGTTATCAGCTGAGTTGCCATAGTAAGAATAGCCCCTTGCACAGTCTTATCCTATAGGGACAGATACTATGCAAGATATAGTCCTTTTCTTGGTATCAGAGTTATGAAAAACATTTGGTTTCAAACCCTTTACCCTGTCCCATAAATTCTGTCCAGCGAACTGGTGATAGAAGCTTGCTGTAGATTAATGTCGCGATTAGATTTGCAGCTGGTCAGGCACTATGTAAAGATGCTGATGTAAGTTAGATGCAACCCTGTAAAAGTTATCTTTTCGAGGGGAATGCTTTGTGGCAAAAAATTATTCCTCCCTCCCTAGCGTTACCAAACCTGTTATTTCAATTCTGGTTATTACAGGGAAGAGAACAAAACATACAATCTGTGGATCGGAAAGATGTCCATCATCTGTGCAAGTGTATTGGGGCTTCTTTCTTCATAGCAAAAACAACAAGTGATGGACGGAATGCTGAACATTGTCAAACACTCACCCCCAGTCACAGATCTGGGTTTAATCCATCATTCTTTTGCTCACCATGCCACCCCAGTTTGGACCCAGCCATATGCAAATCAGTCTTGACCCTGTTCCTCATGGAAACAATCCAGCCCGAACTGCCAAGCCAGGTCCTCACTGGACCGGAAACAAGCATCCTGGGACCGGTTGCGGGGTTTCACCCCTCATCAGCCAGGCTAGCATGAATCCAGTGGCATGGGAAGCACGGGACCCACGTCTGGGCATACCCTTCCCACTTAGGGCGACAAAGAAAAAACAACAAGTGATGGACGGAATGCTGAACATTGTCTAACACTCACCCCCAGTCACAGATCTGGGTTTAATCCATCGTTCTTTTGCTCACCATGCCACCCCAGTTTGGACCCAGCCATATGCAAATCAGTCTTGACCCTGTTTATCATGGGAACAGTCCAGCCCGAACTGCCAAGCCAGGTCCTCACTGAAAGAAGACGGATCTGTCTGTTGTGAAGGGTGAGGCTAATCCTTTTTGTTTTTTTGTCTGGATTGCAGAAAGTATCAAGGACTTGTGCATGGCTATAACAGTAAGGGGAAATGGATGGACAAAGCTTGGAGGAAGCTTGTCATTCCTGAAATACATCTAAGTAGACTTACTAGATCACAGTTAAGAGGTGTATTTACGGTACTTCCAGTAAGTGCTGTTCATACACTAAAACCAGCTACTTTGACAGCCGGTGAATAACCCAAGGTGGCATTGGAGATCACTTGGGTTGTATGGTGGGATTCTTTTCTACTGCTGTCCCTGCCAAACCCAGCCTGCGTTTCTGTGGATTTTTGTTGAGGGATTGGGATTGGCTGCAACAAGAAACAACAATTCTACAAATATAAATGGAATTCAGAAAGGTTGGGAAAAAGAATCCCTTCTTCTTGTGAAGGTACTTCTCCGTCTAGATCACAGGTACTTCTTACATGAGCCATAAGTTCAAGATGGCATTCAGAGTTTAGAATACTCACAAACGGTGTGCTGTTTGTTTAATCTGATTTCTTGATTCAAGAAAGATGATACATAAACATATGTAATGAATAAAGCTGTTTGGCAGAGCTGTTTCTGAATGGAGAAACCTAAATCCAGCTGCTGTATAATAGGAACACAAGTAAACCAATAATGAAGACATTAGTTTTGATGCAAGCTCATATTTTATTGCAAGAAATCTATGTTGAAATGTGGTCTTGTTTTCTCCTCGGTGCATTACTATACATGTTTCACACAGTCTATGTTGCTCAGGGCTGTAGAAAGGACAGTATAGATACAATAGCATCAATGTGTTACCCGACAAGACATTCTTTTTTTTGTAAATAATATTTTGAAATGTATCTTCTGAATGCAAGGCATGCGCATATATATATATATATATATATATATATATATATATATATATATATATATTGTTTTTGTTTTTTCAAAATAATTTTTTTTTGGTGCTAAAACAATTTCAATATTTTCTTCAAAACATTTAGTACAGGATGTTTTAGGTTTCAGTACATTGGTAGCAATCGTACACCACGGTAGGACACTCAATTACAGCCCCATCATCCATTGTGCCCAAGCCTATATTTGCCCACCACTTGTCCCGAATCTTAGTTTTCTTCTGTGGGCAACCCCTTGCTTGGTAAATCGGTTGTTCCATTTAGGCACACTAGTCCACAACCCCCGCAGCTCCTCGGCCAGAATGGGAGGCTGGGAGGATTTCTTTTTGCGGGTGATGTCCCTTTTGGCAACCACTATGGCCATTCCCACCATCGTCCTTTGACATTGTGGACCATCTAAGTCATCCAATTTACCAAACAGACCCACCTTCGGGGTTAGGTCCACTGATCTGTCTAGGACCTGGGAGATTGTTCCTTCAGCACCTCGCCAGAACACGTTATCCAGGTGCAGGACCATACTAAATGAAAAAAGATCTGCATCCCCTTGAGTCCTGCGAAAACGGCTGCGTTGGGAAATTTCCCTAGCATAGCACAAGCACTTGGGTGCAGTATAGTTGGTGTGTAGGTAATGCAGCTGATAAGCCACATCTTGGAAGAAATGGCTAGTTTTCAGTGGGCTATTAATGCATCTCACCAATCCACGTCCTCCGGGGGGCCTGCCCATTTCTCCTATTTCTGTTTAAGGGCTAGAAAGGCTTTGGGCCTTTATCACCAATGTATGATATATGTGGTTAATTGCAACTTCGCCGAGGTGGCTCATAATAATTTTTTTACACTATGTATATCATCCATAAATTACATTGACATTTAACCACAAACCTGGTCCCATAGCTGCCCATAATGTACTTGTGTCATACTTGCAACATCCAACTATAACTACCCCTCATCCTCCCTCCCTCAGTACCATGTGAATAGTACATTGTTAAGGGCTGTCTAAAAGATTCAACAATAACCTAGCTGGTTTCTTTCAGCCCTTATTCTACGTGTATGCGTTAACAGGCTATTCTCTCATTTATTTCTTTGTTTTCAGTTTGTCCTGCTTTCCAGCTTTTTGATTTTTCCAAATTGTTTTAATTGTACTGCTATAGAGCCCTCTGCTTTGAAAACGAAAATCATCAGTACACTAAAATAGCATATATGTGGGCCCCCCCTTTGTAGAGAATCTACGTCTTCTGTGATTGAAATTACTTATTTTTTCAGTGCAAGTACATACAATATTCTGTCGAACCATTGTGCTAGGTGTGGTGCTTTACTCTCTTACCAGCATAAGGCTATTGATTGTCATGCTGCTCCAATCAAGTGGAAAATCAATCCCCATTCACTATACATCACCTTTTTGCGGATGTCTGATCTCAACCCTAGAATGACCCCAGTGGATCTGCTGTAGTCGAATATCCTACAGTGTTTGTCTTATATGGCTAAGGATTTCTTTCCAGATTGTTTGTATTATGATGCACTGCCACCATCTGTAAAAGAAGGTGACCTCCTGTTCGTTGCATCTCCAGCAGAGTTCAGAAGTCACGGATTAAATGTGGTGTATGCATGTCAAGGTCCTATACTATTAGTACATTATCTTGTACGTCATTTCTCTTTTGAGTTATGTTTTTAAAGGTCCTAGGAATGTCTCATTAGTGTCTCCCATTCTTTTCCTGATAGATCTCTTTATCTCAATCCCACTGTACTTAGTAAGCCCATTGGTGTCTTATGCCATTAGTTAGGAATACTTTGTATACATTTAATATGAGATTTGTTGTCCTTACACGCTTGTGTATAGCATCTCAAACTGAGTGAGATCTCTGGTTGAGGCTTCTGCATTCAAAGCTATAAAGCAAAGTGCTGGCAGAATTGAAGCCGTATTGCTTCTGGGGTTCCGAATTTTGTTTTGCAATCCTGGAATGACTTGATCTTCCTCATTGGAACAATTTTGCTGAGGTTCTACACTCCTCACTTCTTCCGATCCTGGAACGCTGAATCACCCCTAACTATGGTGAAGTCAAGTTTATGCTGTATTGGAGGAAGGGAACTCTGTTTGACACCTTCTCTTACTGCTTCTTGGTCCCACACCTCCAAAGTTGATTTGACAAGGAATTCTAGGTATGAGCTTCTCAATCGTGTGATCGCTCTAGCTGTGCCAAGTCCTAGAGGAAACACGTTGCTACAGCTCTACCTATAAGCCTGCTACTTTTTTAGATTATAAAAGCACCTCCAGGGCTATTAAAAGTGAGCTTTTCTTTCAATGAACATGGAAACTCTTGTCCCTGTTTAGCCGGAAATAGTTCAGTAGTTGTATTGGTGGCTAAATCCTCTTCCTATAGGAGTTGGGAATGTGTCCGTCTCCCACACAGAATAATGTGTTCACAACAGAAGCGTATGGTCATGGTTGGGGGGGAAACTGGACAATTAGGAAGTGTAGGGCAGATGGCCCTATCAAATGATAACAGGGATGTGGAATTCCTATTGCCCAACGCTCGAGACAAATTGTTCGGGGTCAAGGGCAACAAGTTTTCATGTTTTTTTTTGTCCTTGGGACAAGAAGGCACAACGCCCAGCAGCACAAACCCTTTGGCTGCCAGCTTACAGAGAAGGGAACTCTGTAGTTGAGGTAATATATGTGTCCATATTTTAATGCTGTTCGACCTTGTATTTATGGTTCATTAATGAAAAGTATACACACATGTTTGAAAACTTTAACAATATGAGGCTAAGTTAAACGCTCCCAGAATGCTCTCTGATTAGATGCAAATGTTTGCAGAAGCTTATAAGCAAGAGTGATGATTATTTGCTTAAAAAAATGTTCAGAAAAAAATACAAGTAGGAAAACAAGTTTTGCTGCTATGACATTTTAGGTGCTATTTCTTTGAAGCGTCATTTAGTAAAATGTGTTATTGGATGCTAGTATTTCCAAAAAATATGCCTAATGGAAAATCAATGTAACCATCTTCAACAAGATTATGGGAAGCATGAAAATAAAGAAGCACTGGCAAAGCCAACCAATCCAACATTTTTTGTGAGTCTTTTGGTTTCGTAAATGCGTATCACTTTGGTTGGTTTTTGGGCTTGCCTTTTAAAATTCACCTGATTTGATTAGTGAAAGGCATGCATAGGTTATGCCTTTTCTGGTGTTTAGCCCTCCTCGAGCGCACCGGCCAACTACTAAAAACATACGAGGCTCCATGTTTTCCGTATGGTTTCTGGACTACTTTTTCTCTTTGTTTCGTAGGTAGCGTGATTTTGTTGGGCAGTAGTTGTGCGCTTTGCACGACATTGATCCTGTTACATAGATAATTGCACTTTTGCCAGTAACGTGGATAATTGCACTTTTGCTGATACGTTTCATTGCAAGAAATTGTGTGTTTGCTTCGCGGATCGCTTATGTGAAACTTTTTATCTTTTCATTTTGTTTATGTGACAAGAAAAATCCAGTTAAGAGCTTACAACGGTAATAGCTTTAACTCGAGCAAACGTGAGGCCCATTGCTTTGTAAATGTTTGTTTGTATAGGCTGGGGAGTTGCAATTTGCTAACTTCGTGCTTTCTCCATTGCAGGCTCTTTGGAAACGTACATGAACGTACATAAATTAATTATGGAGAGCATCTTATTCTTCCTACTCTGCAGAAGCATAGTCTAAAGATAAAGAGGATTACTTAGACACTTTTGACTCAGTAATTCTGAGTTTAATCTCTGGAATGACCACGAAAAGTGTTCTTGCTTAATATTCCTCTGACTAGGGGTAGTCACTGCAAAAACTTGGATAGCCTTTACGCACAAATCTGACATCGGGGACATCACTGCTTTGTTTTGAGGCTGTATGCCTCTACAGTGAACTTTCGTTTTGTTGCTTTGAGGGTAGTAGTGTGCCCTTAGAAATGTTTCACTAGCAATGTGATTCAGGAATTGATATATCGGAGGATTGTTCTTTGGAAAGGCTCAGTAACTAGTGCAAACCTGGATGCTGCAAGGTTGTGCGGTGTCCCTTCCCCGACCAAATGGGGTGCTTGCCTAAAGTCACTTAATTGATGGTGGAAGTAGCGAAGCTTCTACTGTGAGAAGGATCTTGTCTGAGAACAGGCAACTGAGAGGAAAGGGATTTGAAGCTGAGTAATCCTAGCCCAGCTGTACTTTGATGCAAACAGGAGGAATCTTACCACAGATATGGAATGGAATCGGTGTTGGTGGAGTAGTCGGACATAATCGATTATTATTAGCTTGAAGGGGGGAGTTTGTGTGTGTGTGTGTGTGTGTGTGTGTGTGTGTGTGTGTATATATATATATATATATATATATATAACAACCCTGTGTGGCTGCACTCAACAGTAGCATTTTGCTATGGGTTGCAAGTGATACATGTCTCAGCCTACTAAGTGCCATCTGACCAGTGTAGTCCATCTTTGCAAGGTTTCAGTTCTACCAGTGAAGCAAAGCTTGACAACTATCAATTTTGATCCATATTTATTTTTCTTAGCCTAATCTCCTCTTAATGAGCTCATCTTTGGAGCAGAGCAGGCACTGAGTGCCAGACTTTTTTGCAGCAAAATATTTAAAGACTGGTGCCTTCTTAACTGTTATCAAACAACATGTTACTTTTAGGATCATAGGTCTTGGTTTGGGAAATGTGATAATATTAAATTAACCTAAGTTTACCAGAAGGGTACTGTTTGAGAAAAGTCTGAAGTTGTTACTTTACCCTCAGGACATATCAACAGGTAAAAGAGACAGAAAGAAGGTGTGGATACACTAATGAAAATGTAGTCGGATCTTCAGCAAGATTTTCACTGTGACAGATACTAAGCAAGGTTGCATCCATGCGCCAAGTTCTTATTTATATTTATCTGATTTACTTGACTTATTAAAATCTGTATATAAATTGCCTCCCAAGTTTGGGGTCATTTGTACTCCACTTTTGTGTTATGCAAATGGCTTTGTGATCGACATCACTCCCATTGTCCCACCTATCTCAAAACGGTCTGTTGTTTCACACAGGATAGTACCATATGAAATCTGTTAATACATTTATATCAAATGAACATTCGGATCCCATGAAGAGTTGAAGTAGGAACTCTAACTGGGCAAGGCATAACATATTTCAAACAATATATGTTGTTGTTCTTTGTGCATTAGTTTTTACAAGCACAATTATTTATCTGTTATATACATGAGTAAGTTTAATAATGAGCCTGGTAAGAATTAATATAATGAGCCAGGTGTTCAGGATGATGCAAAGTATCTCTCAGGCCGACGGGACATTGGATCTTTGTTTGAATTACTGGAGGTAGAGCGGTTGATAAACTATGGATAAAGGATTTGTTTGCTCCTTTATTTCTCTTTTATAGGGTATAATACTGAAACATTTTAAGGGGAAGATGTGTCTTTTTTTCTTTGATTTGTTAATACAACATGCGCCTGTGGATGTTTGATCGGAGGGAAATATTTCAATCTGTACGTTTTTTTATGCTTGAAAACATCAAACTTAGAATAAGTTGGAAGCAGTCCCTTGGGCAGGCTGAATGTAGTTAATTGGTCTCTGGCTACATCTCTTGAAGGCTGTTTGTATATATTATCACATATGCCATTTCTGCCGTTGGTGGACTCCAAAGTAAGTAATTGTGGCAACTCTTTTTATCTAAAGAAACTTTTAACTATGAATGGAGTTTTTTTTTTGTTCTGTCTACATAGATTTAGCAAAACTGTTTATGCAAAGGTTGTCAAGTTTATAGATATTTTGCTGTCCTGGATAAATGCTGAATTGACAGTCTATCCATGAAGGTTTAAGGATTTTTAATGTATTCCTTTGTTATTGAAAATATATGCTATATATTTTTTTGTATAATTGTATTGAAAACACGTTGCTTCTACATACTGTATTGGTAGCAAAAGAAAGAAAAGAATGACTAACACAAAACAAACAGAACCACAGCATTACAGATGAAATATACAGTGTGTCACATCAAGGGTCACAGGGTTACAACGCCGAGTGTTACTCTCCAGCTTCTTATGCCATGGTCTCTATGTCTACCTTTAGAGTAGTTAACAGAATCGTCAATCTTTTATCGTGGACTGGTCTTTTGAAAAGATTAGACTAAGGACTCTAACACTCACTTCCTTGGAGTTGTTTATTCTTTCTTGATGTCATCACTAGTCTTGTGTACATTTGGATATACTGTATAGCACTTGTGCACCAATTTTTCACCTGGCCACTTGCACTGCACCCTTTCACCTTTAGGAGCACCTGTGATTTGCATATCATTTTAAACTAAAATTGAGCGTCTATTTGAATTAAGAGGCTTTTTGTTAGTAAATTTGTTCGAAATGTAAACTATTTCATATGGTTTTATTCAGACACAGCCATTGATGTGGAAGCCTAGGGTTGTACTTCCTCCTTGTAGGACCTTTTGTGTTTTGTCTTGGGTGCTTAAAGTCGGCATCTGGCACACTGCATCTCCCACACTTGGCATCCTCCCATAAAGCAAACTTATATAGCTTGGTAGGTGTATACTACATTTGATGTAGATACTTAAAGTATATTATAGGTAAATTGCAGTTGGATGTGAGCATATCTATTTGGGAGCAATAGAATACCCAATCATCTGGTGCCGGCTGCTGGTCCAGTGCTCTATTCCACCTCTCTAGTTCCAAGTCAGGGGTTGATGAGCTATTATTTGGCATGAAATTGTACAATTTAGTAATAAGCCCTTTCAATGTGGTGCTGCTCAGCAGTCTAAGCATTACTTGTAAATTGAGGAAATCATGTTCTCAGCGCAGAGTCCGAAGTATATGAAGGTCAGTAGTGGGGTGTGACGTTGTGTCTGAGGTGTGTCTCCTAGTGCTATGAATGTCCCTCCAGGGTATATATCCCTTATAGTCTATAAATTAGTCTAACAACGAATCTCCGGTGCCCTGGGTTTGTGAGCCACTGATTAGTTGGTGGGGGGGGTCTTGGCAAGTATAGGGGTTCCTTATTGGCTCCCGCCCCTAGCTGGCTCCAGGCCTTCGTGGTGCAATGCATTGTGATAAACTCTGCCCTTGCAAAGTCATCTCGTTCATGTGGCAGGATAGCATTCAACGGAATGGGATTAGCAGCATCATTTTCTATAGCTAGGTGTGGAATATAGGCATGGGGAGAAACCAGTAGTGTGAGAAATGTGCTTAGGCACACAAATAATATAGTTCCAGGTCTGGAGAGTTAAAGCCACCTTGCGCATCCTCGCCTTTGCCAATTTTATCAGATGTGTTTTAATCATCTTAAAGAAGTGCTGTGACAGAATAGTGGGGATGTTAACAAAGAGATAGAGAACGTTAGGTAATACCACCATTTTCATTAATGCTAGTCTATCATCCATAGATAATGACCGTCTGGACCATCTTTGTACCTGATCTTCGAGCTGTGATACAACTTTGCCATAGTTACATTTGAGCACCAAGTCGGGATCTTTTTGGATGCTAGCAAGCGTAAAATATTTTTTTCTTTTTCTCAGGAGAAACATAGTGTTCATCATATGTATAAATATATATTTTTTAATGTTCTCAGCATTCCTGCCATTTCAGAGAACTTTCCCCAGAACAGGGTTGAGGAGGAGTTAAGTTTAATGAATTCCCTGAGGCCTTTATGCAAACATAGATTTCAACACCGAATTGGTTAAAAAAATTAGTTAAAGTTTATAAAGTTGTAGTCTTTACCATAAGATGTTCTTCTTAATGCGGTGGTAGAAGGTTGATGGTGGAGCGCTTTACAATGCCAACTTGCATATTGCCTGTGGTTGCGGTGAAATAGTAAAAAGAAACTGAAAAACTAGACTGCAATCGAAGCAGAGCAAAGTAATGGCTGATAAACGTTGCATGTATGCGTGACTAGGCTACGTGATCTTCACTGTGTTAAAGGTCACAGTGAAACTGACAATACGTTCAGGACGCTACGTGATGTGTCATGCTATTGCACGCTTGTTGCTAAGCCAGTGTGTAAGATGCAGTGTGGAGACAAGCAAGGCTATGTTCTGAACAATTAAACGTAGCAGAGGCAGTTTCCGCTTTGAAATTGTACGGCGAGATTGCATTCCCACTAATATTAAGTATTAGTGCTCCCTGTGTTGGAAGTACTTGTCTGAATGCATGTCGCCCTTCTTTTACATATTCTGCAGCTGTTGTTGTAGTACAGACGCAGGGGCAATTAAGTATGGCTCTGTAAGCAGCAGTCACCTTGAGTCCAATGCCTGGGGTTCTCGTCGCCGAAATTGTAGTTTGGTGTCACCCTGTAGTTATGTAGGTGAAGACAGGGGAATAGGTTATTATGATGTAGGGTAGAATATTAAGCAGAGGAGTTCTGATAGACAGTACAGCTGTATGGACATCAGCCCGATTTCTTTTCATGCTGCTGTGTTGGGGCCTTATCTAATGAAGAAAACTTAATGTTAAATCTACAATGGGTACACATCGTTACTACATACAGGCTGTGGCTGCCGACCCTGTTCTTGCTATCCTGTATCTAGGATATGCTGGACATAATCATTGGAAAGTTTCATTAAACAGTTGTGCTCCCTGGGCACAGGCATTAGATGTGTCCAGAGTGCTCCTCCCCTGAAGTCAATCTCTATGCCTGCTAGACTCTGATGGGTGGGCTATGCTACAGAACTCTCCCTGAGCTCGGCACCTTCCGCCATACCAGCTGAAGTGATGTCACTGAGGAGGTAAATGATGATGTGATGTGTGATATTATGAGCGACGTTACTAATTTGTTATGCCATAATGTGAGATCAGGAGCAGTGTAGGGCAGGGTTCTTAGATTTTGCAGCTATCGTAACTTGTGCATTCAAGTGTTTTGGGATTTTCTGTCATAGATACTCGTAGTATGGTGAGTGTTATGATATGAGTATGAGCGCTGCTCTGAATGTTGTCATTTAATGTATGTTCCACAGTTGAAAGTGGAACGGTGTTGGCGTGAACTGAAGGCAGCAAGCCAGTTGGCCGAGGGTCTCGCTGGTACCGGTCGCGCTCGGTTGTGGGTGTTCTCTTCATTTAATAAATCTATACATATTTACCGCATCGTCTCTACTGCAACTTATAACAATACTGTTGTTTTCTTGGGTGAACAATCTTACATTTACTGAATGTTGTCTAAGATTCTTTTCAATCAGTTGTAACTTCTTTTTAGGTTTATAGCCAGTCTCTGTGCTTGCGTGATTGATTGCGCACGTTTTTTCGTCGTTCTCAGAACGTTCTGTCTGTAGGGCACATGTTTCAGTGGCATCCTGTGACGGTCTTCATGCCCCTGGCCGAACTGCACACTGACTGTGGCTTTGCCCGTGAGGGTCACTGGACCCAGGAGTGGCTTGTAGCAGCCAGTAGCACGCCGCACAGCATGGTAGCGTGTGTGTCGTCTTTTATCTTTTTAGGGGACTGAATATAAAGGGAATGCCTTTCCTTCATAGACTTATTTTTGCTGCTATGTATTCGTAACCTTTTTGGGGACGCCAATCCACCACAATGCTGACTATGGGCTTGGCAACCACAGTTGTATTTAAGCTCTTCTTGTCATCCTTGTTCAGCATCCACATGAAATGTGAAAGACTGAGATAAATGACATTTGTTCAATCGTAATTAGGTAGAGGCCAGGGCAGCTGTCAGCCACGCACACACTCTCTTGTGTAGTCACATGCATGTGCAGAAGTTGATTGAGAGGAAGGGTAGGGAGAGTGGAGAGGAATTGGGTGCTAATGTTCTCTCCCTGTCTGGAGTCCTATACCAGGGCTCAAAGGCCCTACCCTGCTGTTGTGAAAGCCTTAATTCGTTTACGGGACAGAGAAGCACACAGTTCCACCCCCTTCTCTCTTGTCAGGCACAGGAGAACAAACGTTACAACGTTAGGTGTTCCTCCAGCCCAGGGGTGGGTGCGTGCCTGCTTAGCTCTTGGGCGGGGAGAGCAAACACTGCAAGATCTACGAGTTTGGGGTCAGGGATCCAGTGCCGCATGGAAATTACTTTACCTTCTTTGAGCAAAATGTCAGTATTGCACCCTGTGTCGGGCATTAAGCAATGGTGTATTTTGAAATTGCGCTCTAGTCATGGGCATGATGGCAAGGGGAGGGGGTTTAGGAGTGGAGTCCTTCATTTGTTTAAGTCTCTCCTCGACCTTATTGTCTTCATGACAGGAAGTGCAAAACTGGGCGATCATAAAGAACTGCCCACCATTTTTTGACTTTGACTGAACCTTTTCATGTTTCCTATCAAATGCTAGAAAATAAAATGACTATCCTCCGAAACTTTTCGGAAGGCTTTTAGTTAAGCATGTGGCTGTTTTAAGCACTAGATCTTTTTTTATTCCGTTCATGAGTTTCAATTAAGTTAACACAACCAGAGGGCTTTCTTTCCTGCTTTTAAAATTACTCGAGTTCACAAGCAACAAATTTGTCAATGCGTCTTCGTTCGTCTTTTTATTTATTTTGTTATTATTATTTTTTTTTTTATATAGGAAGTCCCCTAAACAGGCTGTCATGAGATATGGGTACTTTTGGGACCCCTTGCTGTTCACGCTCATTACTCCTCCCTTCTTACCCAAAAAGCCTTTTTGTTAAGCCCTTTACTTTTGCTTACTAATTTTTGCCTGTGTAACCCGAAGCCTACGGGACGCTAAAACGTTTGCTTCAGGCTATCATCCTACCTGCGTTTATTAGTTACAACCAATAACTGGCAGGGAAAGAGTTCTTTATGTATATTTTATTAACTTTATTTAGGGTTCCTGGTGAAATGGAGTCAGAACAGAATAAAACATACTTAAGACCAAAATAAAATCATATATATTGCACACTGCTCATCACATGATCTAAGGTTATGAAACAAGCCAAGCTACAAAGTTTATCTAATATGGCAGTCTAGTTGTTACATTTACATTCGCTGACAACAAATAAAGGATTCCACTTGTTCTGAAACCATCGCAGTCACAGCATCATGTAATATGGCACCTGCACTCATACAGAGTCTGCAGTTGAACACCTATAATAAATAGCACTTAGATGTGAATTAATGCACTGCAGCCAGCCGGGGGCAGAGTTGGTACTAAGTCTTGAGTTAGTAGAAAAATACACATAGGTATCCGAAAGTATTTCGGTATGGCTGTCTCGGCAGCATTGTCACGTAATTATCTATTATTTCATTACAATATATTAGATCCTTTGGCCAGTTCAGAGCTACGAAGTCTTGATACAATATGCTTAATTAATATCCGGTGTGTTGAGTTACTTTGTTAGTGTTTTAAATAGCTCATGCTCTAAGGGAAATATTGGGAACACTTCTACACGAGGTCTCACCCTGTAATGTAGGAAAATGTCTACAGGGGTGCAGCGACACAGCCGGTGATCAACTGTAGTGAGAGGATATGACCATTTGGAAAATGTTCCCCAACTTGTGGAAACCTAGGGCCAGATGTAGCAAAGGGTTTTTCCCATTCTGTGTCAATGGGAAAATGTGTAATGTGTTCGTACATATGGCCCCTAGTTTCTTAAAGTGCACTATTGCTTTAGGTTCCATTTTCAGAAGGAATTAGGAGTATCCTTTCAGTGGCATAACCAGGGAATACAGTACTTCCTTATCTGTTTTTATACACAATCTGTTCCATGCGCATCTTGTGCAGGCTATTGTGTGTATACTGGTTGATGATGTGGTAGTTTGTAAGCTAAGCAAAGGCGATATGGGCAACCTTATCTGATTACAGCATTAGATGTGGGAGACCAGACAAAAAATGTGCTTGTTCACAGATAGTAAAGTTCAAAGGTATATGCTCTGTATTCGCCATACTCCAACGTTATGTGAGGGTAGCGCTCTTAATCCTGGGTGGTCCAAGTCTAATCTTGAAGGTCCTCAATTAAAGAAAAACATCATGGCTTGGGCAGAATGACTGATTTACTTGGGAAAAGACTTAATAGGAGATTAGATAACCATTTTAATCTGTCCAGTGTGGCCAGTGATATGATCCTCTGATACCAGACAAACGTTTCTTTCAATTCCATGGGAAGTCGACAATGCATTGTTTGTGCACAAATTCAATGGCAAAATAAATGACAGCCTAGTTTATTGTAATGCCCGGAAGATGATCAAATGCCATTAATTTGCAGATAATGGGAGAGAGATTGTGCCCTTAATACCTTCCACCTCAGAAATAACACAATACAGTCTGTGTAAAGTGAGATTAACAAGATGTCTTTTTAAAGCAAGAGCAACAAACAAGGTGTAATCATTCCACAAGCACATCTTGGAAGAAGGATGGGCTGTCAGTTTTGGGGCCGTACAGGTTTAGGATAGTGATGTGGCTGTCACTCAAGATACCCTCTATAGTTACATATCTACCAATTACGTATCTGCCATCAGTATCAATGACAGCCGGAATGGCATCCCTCTCTTAATAATTATTACATCTCCTACGGCATACTTTAAATAAGACGCAAGAACTGGGGAGTGTACCACGAGGCTACCAAAGAGTTTATCTAAGACTTTAGTCAGTTGAGTACCTTGTAGAAGGACAGTGTCAATGTTGTGCCTATTCAGATATGCCAGACAAGCCTAGTTTTGAAAGTGGTTTATTTAAACCGCTTAACACTCGGGCAGAAGGTGAAGCATCAAAGTGCTGCTGCTCTTACGTGCCCATGTTGGCATTTCCTTGGCCAGAGCTTCTGGCAATAGGTAAACTGTGTCAATATCTGATCTAAGCCAAGCCTGTACCAAATTACCACAGTTGTATGCAAAACAACTTCCCACACAGGTGTGATGAAGACTTAGTCTGGGACATGCTGATTAACAAATGCTTAGTTTATTACTTAGCCATATATGCAGATGTCAGAGCGGTCCTTAATTTTTCTGCCAGAGCTGTTCCTAAACAAAGCATTTCTACTCCTACATATTGTACATTCTAACTAATAATGTCATGTTATCACATCTCCCCTTTTTTAAATTGAAGAAAAATAAAATAAAAATAAAATGTTAACAAATGATGAGTCAACATTGTTCAGTAAGTCGTGGTAGTTTTTAAAAAACATGTGTGGATCTTCTAAGCATGCCATTATGCTAATTGTTTTGTGGCTCATTTATTCCATTTGATGAATTTTGTTGAATCTCAGTATTTGAATTGCTATTTGTTTGGTCATTTTGAAATTTCCTGAGATGAGACTTATTTCCAGTTACCTTTATACTATCATCTCGACCTGTGATTGCTCTACCACGTATTTTTGTTATTTTCAATGGAGTAGAATGAAAATAACTTTTTGATTTTCTTATGTGATGTTGTTTTATTTAGACCATTTCCCCAATTTGATATCCTCATACATGTGTACTCCATCTTTTTCTCTCATGATTGTATTTCATTTTTCCTTTCGATTCATATGTCTTTTTTTTAAAGATCTTCATGTCCTCTGGGAGCTTCAGAAAGAAGATATGGAATACATTTTTTATGACATTGTCCAAACATCACATTTGACGAGCATTTACCAGTTGACCCATGAGGTGTATTCCTATAATCACTAAACACTTAGCATAAAGCCTGATTTGTGCTTATCCAAGTCACTTTTCCTCTTTGTACTGCTTTTGTTTTTAACAGTAACCGTTAATCTTGCCACAATTCCATTTACTTGTGGCCATAGAGGTGTTATTTTCCTGTGGACTATCCCCATGTAATTCATAACGTTTTTGAATTATTTTCTGTTAAATGGTGGTCCTTTATCAGTTTTTATCTCATTTGCTATATCCCAAGGGGAGAAAAATGCAATCCAGTACATGAAGTAGGGTAGATGTAGAAATTGAAGGTACCATTTTCACTATTGGAAAATGTGAGTTTTTATAAACAACAAAAATGTGTTTTTAAGCTGGTGATATCCTTTACGTAGATCTACATTTGGGAACACAACAGCACCATTAAGGTTTAAGTGCAGTCCAGGATGTCTTTATCTTTCAGTTGTTGTGTTTGGATTCCGCATGTTTACACATATCCTAATATCATAAGTATTCTTCTTAAGAACATCCACAATAGGTGATAACCAAGGTACTAGACTTATGGTTGCTTCAATGATACCGTGTTGTAACAATTACTTTATTTCTTTGTCCGCTTTTCAAGCTTTGTCCTGTTCTGTAAATGTAATAATTAAATATTCTGTGTTATCTCCCACTAATTTGAAAAAGTAATTTTTTTTAAAATATAAACTATCCACTGTTTAAATGCCCCTAGTGTTCAGTGCCTCTCAACAGTTGTTATTGGTACTGCATCAGATTGGCCTGTAGTCAACGGCGTACACACCATATATCTGTACTACTGTGCTCTGCGAATTACTCCAGAGGCAGGACAGCCCAGATGTTGCCTCAGAGTGATCTATTATATCAGGTAGATTCTGTAGCTCTTCAAGGCTTATGCCCCCTCAGTTGGTCTCGCCTTAGTGCCTGGCAGAGGCCAAGCATGGACATGAGAAGCCTGTTCAAGCTATTGGCCAGGGGGCCTGAAGCACCCTAACTTTTCACGTTTCAGGTTGGGTCTCTAGACCTAATGATTGGGTTTGACGTCATACTCCCACTGATCTGCCACAGACTCACCACCTACAGCTGGGAGGCAGTCTATGCACACGCACAACCTACAGAAATTATGCATGCCATCCTTCAGCAGTGTACCTTCCACCAGGCCCCTGACCATGGATTCACCTGTGTCTTAGCAGCCACCATGTCTACACCCCATGAAGCAGTACAAGTCAGGTCTCTTTCAAGGGTCAGACCTTAGTGCCTCATAGTTGGAGTCTGTCTCCTTTCTCCAGCAGCAGATCCCTGTATGCATCCACCAAAGTGAGTCTCACACTCTGAGCCATCTCCTCCGTTTAATCTTCAGGGTAGTCAGTCAGGACCCACACACATTTCCTGGGGAGCAGTAAGCCTCTCATAGCTGATATCATGCCAAAGCTCGTTGCTGATCTGATAGAGGTCCCTCTGATGAGCTGCTTCATGCACAGTCCAAGTCTCAGTAACTCCTCCAAAGCCGGATGTTGCCATTCCGGCACTGAAGCAAGCCCCAGCTCCAGGTGTTCAGTGAAAGTGCCAACTGTTTCGTCTCCCAATCTTCTCACATTCTCATTACAGGCTATGCTGATAGACTTTCTTAACTCAGGATTTTTCCTGGTGAACACACCCTGTGCAGGGAGCATCAACAATAGTGTGGCTATCTTAGAGCTTGTCTCTCCGGTGCCCCTTGAAAGTGTAACTATTGAAATCAGTATATATATATATATATTTTTTTTTAACTCTTGGGTATCTGGACAAAGCAAATCCGCCTCCATGATTACACATAGCAGCAAATCTGAACTATACGGTTGCGATGAAGTTAACACAAGAAAACAAACACAAAAAAGGCAAATGGTACATAAGCTCAGTGTGCATAACATATCTAAGTGCAGGTATCCAAAGATCCAACCCTCCATTCCCAACCCCTGTTCCATCCTTACCAAGTGCTACAAAATGTACATTGTAAGTCCACAACCTCGAACCATCCAAGCCCCCAAAAACGGTAAAAGTACATCACATCTCCCAACCGTATTCTGTCATATTTATAGATATTTCGCAACACTTAAATACAGATATGTATTTACCAATGAAACAGAATCTTCGTCTGATAACTAGTGGTAACTTCTTAGGGTAACTTGCACTGCTCTTGCCGTGCTGTACCTTTCCTGTATCTCCGAGTAAACCTGTACTGATGCTGCCTGTACTTTTACCTACTCTCTTTTGGACTTAGGCTTGTTCCTGATCCTGTGCGAAGTCGCTACACATTAGTCAAGCATGAGAAAACCTTTTCATTGTACAAAACCCAACACTATTGGCTCTGTCCATGATTCTTGTTTCTTTCTTTGACTCTGGATGGTAATTGAATGAATACATTATGGCATACGTCTTTTGAGAAATAGTAGACCTTTGTAGCAGTTTCAGTTGCTCATTTTCCGTGTTAACAAAGTATTTTTTTAATTCTATCTTTTTCGTCTTCTACAGTTGCGAAATGCTTTTTTCATCTTGTTCTTCAGAATGTGCGTGCCTTAACCCGAGTGTTTCCCCTCTAAAATTCTGCCTGGTGACATTCCAGCACATCACTACTCTGTTATGTTTCACTTGTTATACTCTAAACTGCTGAACCTTTAAATGCAGTCTTTCTCTCGCTAGGTGACCACAGTCCATTCTCTATGAATTTTTAAACAAATGTGAGCTAGAACCTTTGCCACAGTTGCATCTGATGTGAAATATTGATAGTCGTTAGTCTGGTGTTTCTTCCTATTGGCGTCATTAAATGTGTAATTCCCCGCTGCTAGTGAAATTGCACAACAGCTAATGTGTTTTCTTTCCTGTTTGATTTTGCAAACCTTAACTATTGTTGTTGGGAATGTACTTGCTGGGCTTCTGTAGACTATCTCATCACATCAGCTTTTGATGTCCGCAATCCTTTAAAGGATGCACTTATTAATTGAGCCTTTGAAGACTGACATTTCAGGGTACATTTGGTTACAAAGGACTAGACCATGTGTTCATTATACATATTGTGTCTTTTTTAGTGTATTATATTTGAGCGCCTGCTTTTAGATTCTACTAATTGTAAATCCAAAAGTGGGAGCGTACTTTAACTGTTATATAATGCAGCAAATTATTTATGCATTTCCCGACCCTAATGTGTCGTTAAAAACATTGCAACATGGCCACCTAAAGACAGTTGCAACATAGAACGTGTGTCTAGTGCATGTAATCTCAGCAGAGGAGGCGTGGTGCTTCAAATCTGTTGGTTTTGAAGTAAAAATGCTAGGGTTCACAAACCATCTTGGTCCAAAATCATCTTCGTCAGTGGCACAGCCTTGCATTGAGCAGACAACAGATGCTTCAAAACCAACCTATGGTATTGTGGCCGAGCAAATTGATTTTTCTGTGAAAATCAATTAATATTGTTTCAGGGGATGTTTTCTTGTGTGTAGTTCTCCTGTAATGCTCTTAGAACGCTTGAAATTCTTAGGCAGATTAGCAGGAAATATGTGTGTTTGTCTTTCAGCAGCGTGTAATGGTCCTCCTCTTTCGTACTGGAGTATTGTAGGTGATTGCTGTGGTACCGGTTCATCTTCCCCAATTTAGGCATGGAGCTAGAATTAAACCCACATTATCCAGTCGAATCCTGTGTTCTTCATCAAGGAAGCATTCTTTGACTTAAGCAATCTCTGACCCAAAACTCACACCCCTTGCACAACTCTCCACTTCCCTAGGCTTCCTTCTTTGTCTCCTTGATTCCTCAACAGCTCCAACATCATCACAAAACTTGAGAGACTTAGCTGTCTTTCTCTATGTATTGCTAATTGTATTGCATCCAGGCTACAGTAATTTTTTTCTTTCCTCCATAAACAGTTGTATAGAAATAGCCTCCTGGAGAAGCCATAGCCTCAACAATATCACTGGTCACAATTGAGCCAATACTCATAGAGGGGAAAAATGAAACACTCTGGCTAGTGAAATGAAATAAATGTCAACATCTTTGTGTACCATTTATGTATTTGAAAGAGGAGTCACACCTGATTTAAAGTCTCAATGTTTTTTTGTGATGCCCCAGGGATCCTATTGTGGGAACCATGGCATCTGGGGTATGAAATTGGAGGAGGATGGTTTACAAGGTGATCCTGCAATGTCGTCCATATTTGATGGCTAATGGAATGCTTGCTTCCTCTCCCTTCTTGCTTGTATGGATTCTTCCTGTTGGATTCGCCAAACATTTCTTTAAGTCCGACTAGTGGCTCATACCAAAGTAGCATTACCTTGTGTGCATTTTCCTTAAACTGTACACATAAATTATTTATATACCCTTTGCTTAATAAGGAACTGTGAACTTTCTGATTTTGATTTGAAGGTTTGTTGACCATTGATTGACGTCATTCAAATGTATGGTATGGCCTACCCATTCCTGACCCATTTCTAATAAGTGGTACAGGCGAGATACAGGTTGTGATTTGGAACATTGCTTAAATAAATCTTTGGTGGCCGTCAGGCCCCTAACTGAGACCCTTCTGTGAAGATGAGTACCTGTAAAAAGCTCTCCAGGTTTAATCTGATTGTATGTGCCTGAACTTGTATGCCTGCCACTGCCATCTTGCAGTTCTGTCTAGTCAAGAGCGGACAAATCTTTGTTGCAGTGACTCTTTTCATATGCCTTCCCTTCTCTGTCACTATGGATTGACAATGTTATTCACATTAAAGGCTTTAAAACCTGGATTGTGTAGCTGTTCTGTACAGCTTGTTCTTCAATGCAAGTTGCTGCTCTGTTTTGTTATGGAAAGACCAAATGACCTAAATGTTCCTCGACAAAACGTAAAATTCGAAAACTGCTTGTTAAAGGACATTAAGCGTGCACAGAGGGCTAAATAACTGGTTTAGCAATGTTTGCACATCCCCCTTAATGAAGTTGGAAGACGCCAGAAGCTCCCATCACAAGACCAGTTCACAGCTTTCAGAAATATCAGTTGCTCCAAAGAATTCCTCACACGTGTGTGTGATGCTGCTAAAAACAGACCCAGAAAAGCATGAAGGCACCGGGGAACTGAGGGGTCTTTAATAATACCACCCCCCAAGACACCACCCCAACCCCCCCAAATGTCAAGGGGTTCTAAAGGCCCAGAACGATGTAGGCCCGAAATCTCGGAAGTTGAGTGGTCATGTGGCAATCTATTTCGTCCAAAATACCCTCCTAGTATGGGGCCAGCGTTGGACATTCCCACAGGAGGTTTGTCAGCATACCCGGGTCTCCGCATCCAGGTTTCCTTTTCATGAGAACAAGTACAGGGGCTGTCAGAAATCATTTTTGGAATCCCTGAATCCAGGGCTTCTCTCCGCAGACCTATCCAGCAGTGAATTTGCAGAGATCCATGTAAAAGGGGAGGGATCTGATTTTAAAGAATGGCAGACTCTGGATAGTAGATATAGCCACATGACCACCATGGTGTGTTGGACCTTCTTATAAACAATCACGTGTTGCCTGAGGACCAGCAAGGGAGGAATTGTGCTGTCTATCCTCTATTTGAGGCCAGAACTCCTACTCAAGACTGGGTTGCAGGAGGTATGCAGGGCAGCAGCCTTACTCCACTCTATTTCTCTCGACCATGGTAGGAAATGTTACATGAGAAAACATTGCACCTAGACCCTACCAATACCAAGAGAAAGGACAAGTGAGTACATTTTTTAATCTCAGAGGAAAATATCTAGTGTAGAAAGACTGAGCTGCTAGATCACAATAGGACGAGGACATTTATTTTGCTACCTCATAAGGGGTCTCTACAGTACTTTAGAGAATGTAGGTCCAAACATTTTTGTGAGGAGGGAATGTAACTCCTATACACTGCCTCTCCCTCCTTCTTTTTGGTTTCTGACAGAGGATTTTTTTTCCTTTGTACATGGAAAACATAGCCATCAGTAGCAATATGTTGCACAATTTGCACCCCCAAATGAATATATCATATCAGGTCCTTCTTTAAAATGTTTACCTAGGGGCCACTTGCATCCAAAAATGACAAATAACTAACTTGTGCTGCATGAAAGATATCTTGTTCCTAATGATAGGTAGAACTGTTAACAGTGATAAAGTTGGTAATAGTTAGAGTCCCTGGTGTACCATACATTAGATAATTTCATAATTGATAATGCAAAACCCACTTTTACAGCACATTAAGTAAGAAGCTAACTGACGTAAGACTTAAAATGTAGGTGGAATGAATTTGCACCTAAGAAATCAACATCTATGGTCAAGGTGGAAGACTGGAGGGTGGAATACTTCATCATCTCTATTAGCTTGTTCCTCCCTAATGAGTAAAATTAAGGTATTGGACTGCCTGGGCAATCTGATGTTGTAGCGACGCAGCTCTGACTAAATCTTGAAAAATTGTCCTCAATAAATAGGTGCTTATACCACAAATTCTCAACAAATTTATAGACAAAATCTATGTTTCACCCCTGCTCTGCCTTCACATCCCAAATTTGAAATGAGGCCGTTGTGCCCACCCATGTGTATACCACAATATGTAGTTTCAGCAAGCAGCAAGTGCATATTTGTGTGTGTGGGGTGAATGATCAGCAGTCCTTGTCCTGCTGCGCCTACATGTTTCATTATTAAAGGGGTTTTAAATAGTAGTTTGGAAGACGGTGGTGTTATCTATTTTGTATTCCCCCCCCCCTAAGATAAAACCTCCAAACCCCTACCAAAATCTACTAACCAAAACTCCCCCAAATCAGACCCTGTAACTTATGGCAAATATGATTATTTTTTAGTAATACATTTTTGTTTTTAATTGATTTGTGAGAAAGCACTGCTGCAGAACAAAATTAAATTGCCCAGAAAATAATTTAAACCATGGTTGCTGAACATAATTTAAATGTATTCCTGCGTGCTACATAAAAAACTACCTTCAGGAAATTGTTGGATGGCCTGAAGATTGACAGCTTCATGGAAGGCTCACAGTTTCTGCTACCACACTGGAACGTCCTCCTGGGAATAGCTGAATGTCCTACCATTCCCCGCCAGTTTTGGGGCCACAGGATTTTAATTTCTCGTGCGGTAGAATTCATTTAACAGGGGCAGACACTTGACCATGCATTCATGGAGTACAATAGCACCCTGTTTTCAAAACATTTTATTAGCTTTTTGTAATTTAATTTAAGGCGTGAAGATTAGAGTTACATCTTCATCAGAAAAGGGAGTTATAAGCACATGTGGCACTTGCAAGTAATAATTACAATGAAACCAAACTCTAGGTTGTGCATTTGAGACTTAATTTCAAACATTTAGAGTTGTTATAAATACATTGGGTTTCTTTACTGTATCCCTCAAGGGGGAGAGTAAGATCCCCGCCCCATTTATGGTACTTCTGGCAGGCCACCTCGTACCATTGTTCCGTCCTCACCAGGTGGACGTCTGGTGATTCTCAGCCTCTCTCGTATGTTAAGTGGCCCTATTAGCCCACGGAATGAGCTAAGATGCCCCTCGGAGATCTGTTTGTGTTCCCACTTGCCTAGTCCATTTCACCAAATTTGGACTTTTGTATTACCAAGCTGTGATTCATGCGCTGCTTCGCCAATACTAAAGCCAGGTTTATTAGTTATCTTCTCAGTTTTTTAGCGCAGAGATATATTCCTAACAGGCAACACTTCGGTAAAATTGGCTGCCCAGTGGTCTGTTCTGTTTTGTCCATCATTAATCCCCAGTACTCTGCAGCCACCTGAGAAGACGAATGTCCCATGTGATTAGTCAGCTGTTTCTTATCCGCAACTTGGACATCGCCCAGTTGTACTCTGAAACATTAAATCCAACCTTTTGTGAGTCAGGTAGCTCAGTGCAGGTAAAACAATTTCTGTAATTTAAACCAGGCACTTCCAGCGATCCGAGCTGGGTGTTCTAAAGGTGTCTCCCGATCGTTATCTCTGAACTCCATCCCTAGATCTTATGTTCGCGTATCCCTTAGGTTGTTTAGATTTTCATCTTTGTCAGCGTGTAACGCTCTGTATAATTGTGTGACTGCTTTGCGCCTGCCCCAGTGTTAATACAATATTTAGGGTGTGGGTATGGTCTGGTTCATTTACAAATAAGGGACCTCTCCTTGTTATGTTGTTTTCTGACTATGCCTCCAAAAGCGAGGAAGAGACCTGGGGGTGCATTATGTGTCCATTATTTATGCAGCAGTGTATAATTTGCCAGCATCATGCAGGGCTCCTAGGACAGTTACTACTAGGCTGTTCCATTCCTGCACTCCGCTTCTTGTTTCATTGATATGTCAGAGGAGTAAATCTGAGGCCGGCGATGCTTGTGTTGCAGTTTTCTCCACTACTTACAAAGGCACTATTACCCACCTGAATTGCTAGCATTGACATGTTTACAGTACACTTGTGACCAATTCGTTTACTTGTCTTTTTTCGGTGTTGTATATGAATTTCAAATGAAGGGGCAAGAGATTCATCAGTGACAGGTGGTCATCTAGATCTCAAGTACACGTGAATTGTGTTACATTGACCTTGACAACCTGTTCTTCTCCTTTTCATCACAAGCCAGAGACAGCTACAGCAAGGTCTGATTCTGACATTTTGCATAACAATTAGACTGAGATAAAGCACATCCACGTTCCCTTTGGTTCCTGAGGTCAATGACTCCCAGGGCATTAAACGTGATAACATTGCCTTTGGGCTTGGTACTGGATCTTTAGCATATGGACATAATCCATTAGGAGTTGTTGGTGTGGTTTAAACGCAAACTGTTGTAATTTCTTTTCGTAGTGAAAGTTTTAGTGTACTTATACTTAATTAAGATTTGGGAAGGACTTTCTGTACAAGTCCCACATCAATAAGCTGCGCAACCCTGGCTCACAAGTTTGTACATCAGTCGACTCCTCACACCCTTTGGATTGGTTTCTTCTGTTACATTAACGATTGCTTGGGTGACCTCAACACCTGTGAAGGGTTTGAACAAGGGTGGGTACTTACTGTGTGAGTTTTCCCAGTTGGATTGTGCTCAAAAGTGGCTCTGTTTGCTGTTAAAAATAATGTTTTTTGCTGGATAGCCATTTTCATTTGTCTTCAGCACTTTTCACGGTGGAAAGCACATCAGATTCTTGTGTGATTTCATGTGGGGACGGGGCACTACCTAAAGCTGTACCCATGTGTGACATAGATGACACTACCAAAGTCCTTGTTTAGAAAGTTCTACTAGATGGCACGCTGATGCAACGGATAAAAAAAAAATGTCGCTGGTTGGGAGACATATCACACGGTTAGCATTAAAGTTGGTTATCAGTATTGTTTAGGCTTCGGTACCAAAGCCGTTGTTATGCCACTGTTAAGTCTAGCATGCCTTGCAACTCGCTAGTTAGAGGTGTGCACACACTTCTGTTAAATGTATCACTTTTTTTCTCGATGTTCCCTCCTAGGATAGGTTGCTTTTTGATTTTGAGGAATGCCAGTTGTGCTGCAGGAGCTACAGAGAGACTTTTCATGCATTCGGAGTATATGGCAACAGTAGTGCTAAATGTGAATTCAGACAAGACACTAGTGGGTGGGCATTGTTTACTTTTAATGGCGACAGCAACAACTATTGATGGCCATGACAACTTGCTGAGAATAATGAGGAGATAGTTATCCTTTTCTAGCTGGCTTGTGTTGCCCAAAATTGCATGTTTGCAGTGCACCAGGCCCCAGAGGTGCGAAGGGGTCTAGCCTGCCCTGCAACAGTTGATGCTGTTTCAAATGCTGTATGTTCTCTTTTTTTTTATTTTTAACACAGTGAGTGTCAGGGGCATGGTTGTGTTTAGTTTTTATGGGGAGCGGTACATAGATAGAAAAGAGATTAAAGAAAAGGAGGCGAAAGAACTGGGAGGAGGGCAGGAAAAGATGACAGAATAGGAGAAGGAATGAGGCTGAGCGAGAAAGAAAAAAGAGATGAGAATGAGCAAAGTAGGCAAAAGAAAAGGAAGACAAAGGAACAAGAAGCTCGGACAGATAGGGAGAATGAAGGTAATTGAGAGACAGAAAAGAGGAAAAGAGAGAGAGACTCCGAGGAAGTGGATAGAGAGAAGGGCATTAAATGGATGAAAGAAAGGAGGATAGTGGGGGCAGATTGGAAGGTAAGAAAGAAAGACTGGTATAATGAAGAACTTTGAGACCCGTAAAGTACATTAGTGTCGAAGGTGCAGAAGCACCAGGTTCCAGGGGTGTGATGGGCACACTGTGCCTAATTTATAGCATTATTTTAATGCCAGCGTTGCGGCCTAGTTTCCTTGCTTGCAGTAGGGCCCATTAACCCCAGACTATGCCACTGGTCTGTGGAACATTTCTAGCCTTAGGCCTAGATATTGAGCGGTCCAGCCTCTAGTTAGTAGTCAATAGCAGCATGATAACGTCCTAGTGGCGCACATGTATCTGTGTTACCCTTTGCTCAGCACCAGTGGTGAGAAGAAGGAACTGTCAAGTATCGGGATTGTTAGAGGGTCAGTTATGGAATGGGGGAGATGGTGGCCCCCTTGTAAGTCATTCAAAGACACCTTAGAAACAAGCATTTGCAATGCAATAGGTCTCGCACATTTTGAACAAGTTAATTGTCATCTTTTGACAACAGCGCCCACGAGCAAAAAAAAAGAGTGGAAACTGAGAAAAAATGACTTAACAAAATAAAAATAAAGTGAGCTTTTGAAAAAAACTGCTTCAATGTTGTTTGTCCTGCTGTGCACGTTTTTGCCAGTCACAGGCCTTCTATTTTGCAGGGCACTAGAAGTTAAAAAGAGCAAAATAGTACCTCGTTTATGTGGGGAGCAGCGGACGGGCACTAATTAAGTTGAAATCAGTTAGTGCTTGATCCCTGTTCAATAGAGAGGAACGGAAATGATGCCAGACATGCCTTGACAAATTACGAGGCTGTAAAGGAGAGTGCCATGCAAAGCAACAAATGGTGAGTGACAGGCGGGCTCCAAGCCCTTTACTGTACACAACAGTGTGTCGCAAGCGCATGCACTCGTAGGCTCGACCCTAAAAATGTACCAGAATATACTTTTCATATGCAAATCAGTTTGAATGATTTTTGTTTATATCTCTGCTATATTGCTATGTATTTTACTTCAAGATTTTGAGAGGGCTTTTTGTAACAATCTCAGCATTTTTACAAAACTTCAGATTTTGAGATGCCCATCCCCCCGCTCAAAGACCAATCCCATACCACCCCAATCCCACATTGCGAAATCACAAAATCCTAGAGGGTCTGATTTCCACGCTTTCTAGGACCATTCTTTCCAGAACGTGATGTTATTAAGAAAAATTCTTGTAGGGCAATTAGACCCCTTGGGGCTTTTTTTGCCCACAGATATTTGGCCATGATTGCTCTGTATAGAGTCTTTTTAAGTAAAGTAAATAAATTCCAAGCCCAATTCTCCAATTGGGATAGTGCTTGTGTAATTTTGATGCCCCCTAGCAAAGCTGGTGGTGGTTATATGCCAGAGACAACAAGATTGTCAAAAGCCAGCTCATTTGGTTTAGACATTTTGGAAAGTGGATAGGTGAGTGTATGTTACGAAGAACTTGTGTGAATTCTGTGTACTGCATCTGTGTGACACTAATTCCTTAAATAGCACTGGTTTGTCCCTGCAGCTAAGCTGCTGCCCTTTATACCAAAAACCAAGCCCCCCAGCAAAAAGAGGGAAGAAACTAGAGGGGTCACGGCATCAGGATTCACGCCCTCCAAGACATGACCTGAAATATCAATAGCAAAACTGGATCAATCAGTGCTGTGCCCAAAGTCAGACTACTTTTCCATAGATTGAGTACAGTAGCAGTATGTCCTGTGTACTTTGTCTAGGTACAGTGAACATTTCCAAAAATGTTAGGTAAACCCCCACACATGTACCTAGGTGTCAAGGTTCATCTTCATTCATCATTTCGGGAACTCCTGTCTCCTTCATGTGCACAAGATGGTGATGAGGTTCCTTTCTCAGATAGGGGAAGTGAATTGTTGACATTCCCAAGAGTGGCGGTAACTGAGGCACTGAATTAGTGGAGGAGGAGTCATGTTTCTCATTAGAAATTCGAAGGAGTGGCCCATCTCTGCAGAAGCAGCTGATTACGGGTGTGGACAAGACCAATTGCCCCCTTTGCTGTGGGCCCATCCAGCAGAGACTAGTAAAGAGTGTGACTCAGAGGCTCCTGTCTCGGAGCCATTCACTGATCCCAAAGTGGAGCATTCGCTTGTCAGTGGCATACCATATGGACTATGTTGCCGGAAGTAAAGCTGCAACTTTGAAGCACTTGTCAATATGTGCTGAGCAACTCAATGGCTGCTTGTGAGGCTATCCCAGAAGTGCCCCTCAAAATGACTTTGCCACTGCTGTCCCACAGCACCTCAAAGCAGCCTGGCTGCTGACCATGATCCTATGGCTGGAAGAGGACTGCATCGATGCCTCAACCCAGTGTGAAAAGTGAAAAATTACTTTGTTCATTTTTGTCCCGTTATTTTTCTGTAACTTTCCATTACGTCTCTCAATTTTTCCTCTATACCTGGGCAAGATCTTGTCATATGACCCTTCTTTATTTACATTTGGGGTATTCATTATCAGTTTGGCTTGCGTCTGTTTTGTAAAACAGAGCTGACATAACATATGTGCCTTGAAGGGTGTTGAATTACATTAAGCTTAACCTGACATTGCTCCAGTTTTTTATTAGGCATTAAGGCCTTTCCCCGATTTCCCCCACCCCCACCCCCTCCCATAATTTGTTCTTTGCAGTCCATGTTCTACTTCTGTTCCATTGACAGTGTCTTCTCTGTGGTGTCCTCTTAGTGTCTGATGTGTTTTGTGACTGATACCCTTGATGTCTGTGTCAGTCATTGCAGTTAGTATGTTTGGTATCTTTGGTTTTTGTGGGACCATCCCCTGGTGTTCCTAACACTTTCAAGAGTCTGCTGTTTGTTTATGAATTATCTCAGATCCACCAGCAATGCTTCCCTGCTCACCCAAACAACGTGATTGTCTTTTTCATAAAGGGCCCACCATAGTTGTGCTCCCCTCCCGAATCATCATTTGAGACAAATACCTGTCTTTTGTGATCCAATAAAAATTTGGTAGGGACCACAATGGAGCCTGTACTACTTTCGATATTGAGGATTTATACATTCTTGTAATTTGCTTCCATTGCTCTGTTCTCATAAGTATCAAATGTGGAGGAGGACTGTCACCTTCGTCTTGAGTACAATTTTCTAGGGAGGTGTCATGTTTCCTGCACAGTTCCATAGAGCCATGGAATAGAGGTAGCAAGATGGTGAGGTGGCAGTTAGACTTATGAGCTGTTGGCTGATATCATGTATGCCGGCAGCCAAGACTGGAATCACAGACTTCCTTACGTTAGCAGCTGATATAGATAGTACGGTTGGCACCTTAGGAGCCTTCACTTGTAATAACTTGGCCTTATGCTCTGGGCCCCAGATTGTCTTGTTTCCCTGTTGCTCACCTGTGCTACTATGCTCTACAGCTTTTGTCCCAAAAGGGGTGACCTGAACTCCAGTATGGTCATCCCGATGCACTGCTGACATCATCTGCCCTATCCAAAATGACATCCTTATTTTAAAGACAACTTTTCCCAGTCCAAAGTGCAACCATCAGATGCATTCAATACAGCTAAGTATTAAACCTCCTCATAACCTTTCCACACTACTGTTTGCAACAGTTACTCTGCTCCCTAGGCCTGGCTGCTCTTAATCTCTGCTTATAAAGAATTTTACTTAATTTGTCTTTCTCTACACTTGTTCCTGACTTGTTCCATTGTTGCTGTTGGTCTCCTGAATTTCTCTTACTGACTGATTATAGGTTCGTAGCATGATGTATGGCATCACCACTTCCGGAGACCTCTGACCCACTTGATTGATTGTAAATCTGTTATCAACATTTCCAGTCCAAATGCTTAGTTGTCCTTGAGTGGCATATGTTGGCATGTCTCACCATGCTCTCATCTGGCCTCATATCTCTGGACTAGGGGTTGGTGACTAGGGTCGACAAATTACTATCATCATTCTGTGCTACTAGGTTGTGTGCCTTAAAGGAGCTATGCCACCATCAAGTCATTTAGAAGTTACCTATCGGTACGCCGTTCTTCCACCAGCCACAAATAACAGCTGTGATGCTAGGTAGTACTTTTCCAAGTAACAAGCTAATTCTTCCCCCGTGAGACCGCTTCACTGTGTTGTAAAACGTGTTGCTCTCCAAATTAGCAACATTAATGTGCTCTCTAGTTCTTTAAATAATGATCTGGGACATGAGTACAACACACAAATAAATAAAGGCATCTGGGCAGTACATCTTCGCCAGGGCCTCTGTGCTAGATACTGGAAGAGGTAATGACCTTAAGAATTACAATAACTTATGAAGCCCCCACTAGTCTGTTCTTTGTCTGTGTTGTTTGCACCGCCTTGTCTATGAACATCTTGCGGCCCTTGCATTTCTCCATTATGTGTGTCAACCTTTGTATATTCAACAAGTTTTATCTGCCCAATATGAACCACCATTCCTCCCCAGGGAGTAGCCCAATTACCACCTACATAAATCTGTTAGCCAGGACCTGGGACAGTATTTTAGCATCACTTTTTAACATCAGTAAGGAGTGGTCTGCTGTATGTTCCACCAGGGCTTTAGTTTTATTGAATGCCATCATTATTATGACTCAACGACTGGAGTAGGCTACCTGTTGCTGCTGCCTCCTTCAGTGCTTCAGCTAGTCGACTAGAACACCCCTGTTTAACTTGTATACTTCTGCTGGGAGCCAGTTGTCAAGGTAAGGTTCTGACTTAGTGACAGTTTAAACAATGGATTCATTGTACATTTATGGTTCAAATTTCTTTATTGAGTTTCAACAGGCAGTATAAACAAGGGCAGAATCATGCCCTCCAACAGATAGAAAAACAAAGGAGGGAAACAGGCCTCAGCCAGAATGCCCTCTTCCCCCCCCAGCACCTCCCTCACTCCCCCCCCCCCCAGGTGCTTCTATGACCAGCAAACAATGAAGAGTGTGTGCAATACTATTGTTGTGTCCTACTGTCTTTTGTTTCTCTGGGTACTGTTGCCTTCTGTGAGACGCAGGAGTCTTAAGTATTTAGGGAAGGTCAGCTCTCAGATTTCCCCAGCGAGTAGAGTCAGAAAGGGGTGCCATAGTTCTCCATATGAGTGGTCCTGTGCCTTCAGAGGAAGAGTGAGCCGTTCCATCCCCAGAATCTGCCATAGCCGATGTATCCAGCCCAGTTGTGCGGCGACTTGTGGGGAGCCTAAGTGTGCCAAGATGTTCTGGAGTGCGGTGCCTAGTGAGAGGCTGATCTGGCATCCTTTTAGTGATTTGAGTGGAAATGTCAAGGGGTTTGGCAGGCCAAGAACTATATAGGCCGGAAATCTTGGAAGTTGAGTGGCCATGTGATGGTCTATTTCGTCCAAAATGCCCTCCTAGTATGTGGCTAGCTTTGGGCATTCCCAGAGGATGTGTGTCCGCGTACCTGGGTCTCCGCAACCGCTTCAACACAGAGGTGAATGCGAGCTGTCACTGCTATGGAGCCGGGCCGGGGTGAGGTACCAATACGTGGCTATTTTCACTGCAGTCTCTATGCCTGCTGTACTATGTGCCATGTGTCTGGCCCTGTATTAAATCGCCTCCCAGTCCACGGGTATGAATTGTCTCCCGAATTCTGTCTCCCATCTCATCTGGCTCGGGATTCTCAGTTGCGGGTCTGCGTACTGTAGCACATCATACAGGTCCGAGGTTATATGTTTATCTGTTGTCTTAGTCAATAACCAACTCGCAAACTTCAGGCGGGGTCAAGATGCTCCTTCGCACGTCATTGGGTTCATCACCCAGTGACATATTTGGAGATATTGCATTATCTTGGTCTCAGGCAGTGAATGCCGTTGCTTAAGCTATGAATGGACATTATGCCCTCTATGTCAAACAAGTGTCCGATGGAGCGACACTGTGGGGTGGACCAAAACTGGTAGGAACTCTGGCCTGGTGTGAATTCTGGGTTCCCCACTATGGAAGTCAGAGGGGGCAGGAGGTTAATAAGCTCCTTAGTGCAGGCCACTTGGTACCATGCCTTCATTGTTGCTCCGGTGACAAGGGAGCAGTAGAACCCCATGGTCTATGGCAACACGGAAGGAAGGTGATCTTCCAGAGGGTGGTTCCCGCGATTGCTCTATTCATGAAGAGCCATCGCCTATCGGACTCTGGACAGGACCACTCTAACAGGTATTGAAATTGGGCTGCCCTGTAATATTACTGAAGGTCAGGAATGCCCAGTCCGCCCCTCAGCGGGTGTATGTCTGGCCATTCTAGGACTCCCACCGGCCCAAATGAAGTGGCCAATATCGCGCTGTAGTGTTTGGAGGGATCCGGGTGGGGGTTCCAGCCAGGAGCATCTGAAAAAGGAATAGAGCTTCGGGCAGGACCAACATTTTTATGGTGGCTATTCTGCCCAGCCATGAAATGGGATGGGTTCTCCACTGGGGCAGGTCTCGTTTGGCACTGTGGAGGAGGAGCTGATAATTCAAACATGAGGACTCTGCAACTGTCCTAGCTATCTGAATGCCTATGTATGGAATGGATTGCAGTTGCCATTGAAACGGAGACCACATGGCCAACAACTCCACTGTTTCCTTTGGGAGCGTGAGGCTGAGAGCCTGTGATTTTGAGAGGTTTATCTTAAAACCAGACACCCCCTCCAAAGGTCTCCACCTCCGTCAGAGAACCGGCAGGGCCCTCAGTGGGTCCTCCAGAGCTAACACCACATCGTCCATGTAAAGCGCTATTACGAGTTCTTCCCCTCCAAAAGTAGCCCCTGTGATCTCTGGGTTGTCCCTTACACGCTGCGCGAAGGGCTCCATATAAAGAGCGAACAGCAGGGGGGAAAGAGGGCACCCCTGCCGGGTCCCCCGATCCACCGTGAGTGAGCCAGGTGCTATCCCATTGACTCTACCTGAGGCCTTCGGGTGACTACACACACTAGTAATCCATGCACAGAACTGGGGCCACAGCCCAAAGTGCTCCAGAGTTGCCTGTAGATGGGGCCAGTGGACCCGCTCAAATGCCTTTTCAGCATCCATGCTGAGCAGCATTTGTTCTCTCCCCGAGCGCTGAGCTTTGTCTACGATGTGATTGATCCGTTTAGTATTGTCCCTGCACTGTCTGTGTGGGATAAAGCCCGTCTGGCCCGCGTCCACCAGGCCGGGCATTAGCAGATTCAGGCAGGAAGCCAGGATGCCCATGAGCAGTTTTGATGTCTACTTTAAGTAGGGAAATGGGTCTATAAGACCCGCAGTGTGTGGGTCCTTCCCAAGTTTTGGGATGACAGAGATGGATGCGTCTAGCATGGATGGTGGAATTCTATCCGGTCCCAAGATAGCTTTAAAAAGGCGATTCAGTATCGGGGCAAGCTCACCGCAGAAGGCTTTATAGAACAAGCCCAGGAAGCCATCTGTTCCGGCGACTCAGAGTGTCCCGCCTGGGTATTGCTGATATAACCTCCTCTATTCGTATGGGAGCCTCAAGCAGGGCTGCGTCATCTGCCGCGAGTTGTCGTGTCGGTGCCGTTGAGATACTGCCAAGTGGCATCTATATTGGGCCGATGGGGAGTATACAGGTGCCGGTAGAAATCTTTGAATGTCACAGCTATCTGTGTGTCACCGACCACCTCTGTTCCATCCCCTGACCTCACTGTCTCCACCAATGTGGATTCCCTCTAGGCGCAGAGTCTGTTGGCCAAGAGTCGCCCGCTCTTGTCCTCCCCCCACATAAAAGGAAATACGCAGCCGTATTGTTGAATACTCTGCCCTGTCAATGTCTAGGCTTGCTAGCTGAGCCCTAGCTACACTTAGCTTCCTCCAGACCCTCGGGCCCCAGTATGTTTGTGAATCCTCTAGAGTTCCGTCACCTCCAACTGTAGCTTGGCCCTCTTCTCTCGTCGAGTCTTGTTGTCTGCTGCTGAGATAGCAATGAACTCGCCCCTTATGACAGCCTTCATCGTTTTCCACTGTAGGGGGTATCTGCTGTGTCGTTAAGTTCTGAAAAGCTGAAGATAGCCTTCCGTATCTGGGCCACTACCTCACACAAGAGAGTGGTCTGTGAGCTGCCAAGGGCGATGGGTCCTGGGTTGAGCAGGAATAGTCCGTGTAAGGGAGACAGCTGCGTGGTCCGACCGGGCACATGGCTCTATGTCTATCTCCTTCAGAGTCTGTTGGACGTCTCTAGTACAATGCACACGTAGGCTTTATGGGCGTGGAAGTAAAAGGTATAGTCTCTAGTTGTGGGGTGTCTATTCCTCCATAAGTCGCTCAAGCCTAACTCCTCCAGTCTCTGTAGTCCCCGTGGTGACATAGCTCCCACCCCCATATCTAGAGGCCGACCTGTCCCAGTTGTTGTTGAGGACAATATTAAAGTTGCCCCCTGTCTGTCCTGCGTGGTCATGACCTTGCCCACCGCAGAACGTCTGAACCCCTCCTGCTTCTCTTTAGGTGCATATATGGATGCCATGACGACCTGGGAGTCCCCTAGGTGTATCCTGAAGGCTAGTAGCCGACCTTGTATTTCTGCGATTCTGTCTGCCGCCTTCTCCTCGAATGATCGTGCTACTAGGAGTGCCACACCCGCTAACTTGTTCTCTTGTGAGGAAAAGTGATGTTTTGGGAAGGCCAGTGGTCGTAGTCTATGGTAATCTGCGGGACGTAGATTGCTCTCCTGCAATAGACACAAGTCCGCCGTGGTACATTCCAGGTAGGAAAGGACGGCCCGTGTTTGGTTTGGTTGTTCAGCGCCCCTTAACATTGAGTGTGACTACTTTAAAGATGCATGGGGCTGTGCATGTGCTAAGTCATGGGCCCGTAGACTTCTGCCCCTTCGCTATGTCCTTCACCCCTGGTGTGGCTAATGCGTTTGGGGTCCATGCTATCACCATTGAGCTGTAGGTGCCTATGTGAAAGCTTTGTGGCACCTTCCTCAGAAAAAAAACCCTTAAACAACAACAACATTCTTAACACCCCCATCAGTACATCCGGCGTAGTCCAGAAAGATAGTCTGTAATCTCAGAAAAAAGCACCCCGGTTACCATTCCGCCACCAAGTGTCCCCGCACCCACACCCCACCCCCCCTTGCCACTGCCCCGCAGCTCTGTCTTGATGTCCTCAGGCCCCTCATTCCCCCCCCCCCCCCCCCCACCCCCCCCAATCAGTTGTCACTGAGTCCCCGGCAAGGGTCTCCTGGACCACCATTCGCTCTGAGGCTATTGTCTCTGGGTCTGGCTTGGTGCTCCTCGACGGGACAGTCTGCCATTGGTTATGCTTCCGGCACCCACGGTCGGGTCTCGTTAAACGCGCAGACGATCCTTTCAAGGCATCTCCAGTTGCAGCAAACTACAGGCCTCTTTCAGTGAACGCAGTTGTTGGAGTTTGCCTTCCTATTGAAAAACCAAGTGAAAGGGATGGCCCCACGAATAGGAAACTCCTTTGTCCCTGAGGTATGAGGTGATTGGCCTAAAGTCCCTCCTCTTTTGTAGGGTGATTGCTGCCAAGTCTTGATAAAGGAGCAGCAAATGGCCCCGAAACCTCAGTGGGTGTTGCTCCCTTGCTAGTTGAAGAATGTGATCCTTAAGGGGGAAATCGTGGACAGAAACCAAAATGTCCGCCGTGGGTACATGGGCCGGTCTTGGTGGGCCCACTCTGTGTACTCTGTTCATTCGTACTTCCTTGTCCAAGTCCTCGCCTAAAATCTGGCGAAAGAGGGAGCTGACGTACTGGGCACCGTTGGGGCCCCCTGGTGCAAATGTTATTGTGCCTCGAGCGGTTCTCAAGGTCCTCCGTGTGTGGTTGAAACATGATTTGTTGATCCTGTAGGCGGAGTTGTTCTACGTCCTCGTTGCGGTTGTGCTTGTGCTCCTCTAGGGTGTTCACTCTCTTTCTCCAACTGCTTCTAGCTCATGTCTCACTTCCTTCAGGTCCCGGGACAAGTCGTACTTTAACACCGGTAGGTCTTCTGTTAGAGATTGAAATAGCCCCATGAGGAAGGATCGCATGATTGGGCCTTCTCCATCTTTGTCGCCCTCTCGCAGGGTCGTAATTGTGGTTGGGGTGCCTCACTCTGAGTTACCCTTCATGGTCTTGGCCAACATGTCTTTGATCTGTCTTTTTGGGTGTGCTGAGGCCATTGCACCCCTCTTTGCCCATCGGGCGTCAGAGGGCCCCCCTCCCTGCTGTTGTCTCCTCCCCACTCTTGCGCGGGACCCCCAATGCCGATTCACCTCTGGTCTGGTGATGTGTTGCGGCTCCCTCTCCCTCATCGCCTCTCTCGGGCTCTGGTGTGGCCCGGTTGGCAACCCAGCCACACCCAAGCCCCTGTTGGCCTCCTGTGAAGGGTGTTCTATGGGACACTCCTGGCCCCAGGATCCGAAGGGCGCCTCTCCCGACCCCGGTGACTCTCTCTGCGATTTGTTAGTGGCTCTCTCTTGCCCCTGGTACGGCCCCCTTCGCCTCAACGCCACCTGGCCCCGGTCTTCTCACCCCAGGGGAGGTGGGTCTACCTCCACGGTGCGCGCCACCTCTAAGCTCTTCGACAGTAACCTCAGTCAGACCCGCCTCCCTGTGTTCTTTGTGTGTCCTTGATTATTGAGGGCCTCGTGAGGCCTCTGAGGGCGATAGGTCAAGGGGCCCGAACGACCGGGCGCCCCTCCTCTCATGTGAACTCACTGCCCAGTCGGGTGGCCTTGTGGTGTTCGTTGCGCCCGCCGGTCCAGCTTTAAGGTATGGGGGCTCAGTCAGCTCGCCCCCATCCGTTGTGCCGCTGTGCCACCGTGCCCACGTGTGCTCTGGTGTTCGGAGGGGGTCTTCAGTATCCCCCCTCCCCCAGGCCATCGCCAGGCTCTTCTGCGCTCCTCCTCATGCACACTCCAAGTGGGCTCCCCCTCTTTCTTCGGGAGGCCCCTGGTGTCAGCTACCTGACCCCCCGGGGCCTCATTCTGCTGCGGCTGCCGGCTAACACCTGAGCTCCGATGGTCCCAGGGTGCTTGTTTTCGGGCCATGGAGCACCCGGCCTGGCAGTTCGGGCTGGACTGTACTCATGGGGAGCAGGGTCAAGACTGATTTGCATATGGCTGGGTCCAAACTGGGCTGGCGTGGTGAGCAATAGAATTGATGGATTAAACCCAGATCTGTGACTGTGTGAATGTTTGACTTGTTCCGCATTCCGTCCATCATCTGTTATTTTTGCGTTAAACATTAATTCAACACGAAGTTGTCCCTAAAATTATAACTCGCTCAAAACAAAAAAAAGATGAAGAGAATTCAGATTGTTCGGAATTCAGTGACACAGTTGTTATGTACCCAGTCATCTATTTGTTGCTACCCAGCTCTGCACCCTTAATTTTTTGACAATAGAGAAGTGCACCCATTTAATATTTTTATGCTTAATGCATAGAGCTCTGTATGGTGGTGGTCCTTCTTATATTAGAGCTCTGGTACAGTGGTATTTGCCCAAACGATCTTTGTGCTCAGGAAATCAGTTCTTAACTTTTATACTCTGCTAAAATCTGTAAGACATGGAGGCAGATCTTTTCCAGTTCTTGGCCCTATTCTTTGGGACTTTCTTATGTTAAAAATTTGCAATGCACCTCTTTTCCTGTTTTTTTGTAAGTTGCTGAAAACAAGCTTTTTAGGCATCTTTTACGCATTTTTTTGTCCCTTCCTTCTCATCAGCGCTGGGAAATGTTTTGAGTAGCCATGTGCTTTAGACATGTTGTGATTGATTGATTACAGTACACAGGTGCCTCTAGTATTTGTACAGTCAATACATGCATCACAAAAGCCACTGAGTTCCAAAAAAGGTATCTCATTATCATTATCTAGGGCCTGACCACACAACACTTTTTTCGTGGGGTTCCTCTTGTCAGAGAGATTGGTTAAATTTAATATAGTTCTTACAGGCATTCAGGTCATCCTGCAGTTTACTGTCCTGCCTGGTTAGTTTCATTTTTACTATCTCTACCATAGTCCATTCTGAAATGTCTTTTATCTGATTCTTGACTAGCAAGTTTCTAGGAGTATACCAGCAGATCGCAATGTGCTACAAACAGTAGAGTAAATTGTACAAATCTAATATTGACTGTGTTTTAATTTGATGGCCCTGAAACCCAACATACTAGTCTGTGGGGACAGCCGAACTGCATTGTGGAGATGATCAGCGTACCTGTCTGCCACAGTCTTCCAATAAGCAAGAACGTGCTCCAAGTCCCACACTAAATGGTTACATGTAACATCTTGCTCATCACACTTAAGACTAGTGTCCCTGCTTAAATCCAGTGAGTGACATGTTGCTGGGGTCACGTAGGTTTTGTGTCAGATTTTAAGTTCCAACAAAAATCTGCTCTTTTTGTAACACTTCGGGCAAAAGTTATTAAGAACATGAACATGTCTTTGAGTGGCATCTGGCAGGACCTGGTCAGGCAACACCAAAATGATATCTGCCAGTAGTCCCTGTGCTTAGCAATCCGCAAAATGAAAGACCCATTGATAGATCCGGCCAGAAGAGCTTTACTAAATGTTTTGGGAAGAAAATGTGAAACTTTCAAAGCCCAACAACAAACCACTAATCCTCAGGACACCAACCAAGAAAGTTTTATGTCCAAAACAGACTAGGTTTTTTCAGAGCTACATATCAGGATCTGAATCCATCTAATAGAATACAGTGCCTTTAATTTGTCCAAGGTATTGATGAGGATGGCTCAATCTTAGTGCATGCTAAACTGCAGTCAGTCCTAACAGATATTACCTTCCTTAAGATTAGTTATTCTGCTGTTAGTAGTCCTGGTCCAACCATGCATCTACTTGAAATGTGCCAGCTTTATTAGAGCTTTCCATTCCACAGAAATAAAAATAAAATGTTTATAATTAAGGGCAGTTGCAAAATGTAAACAATTTCTTTTTTTAGTTGAGTACTTTTGATTTATGTGTCGGTTATTTGTTGGTATGTTTTGTTACTCGATAGTATTTATGTAATGGTAACTGGCACCACTTTCCCTTCTCCGAATGTAAGCACTGCTGGTTAAAATTGGAGCACTGCCACATGATAGCTATACAATATCTAGGTTGGTACATTTAATTTGCATTTGTTTACTGATGATTTGATTGTTTATTTTTCTTACTCATGTAGTACCTTCCCTAGATTGATGACGTTTTATGTAAATATGCTGGTTGTTCAAGGTTGCAGATAAGTATTCTTCCACTGCACAGAATCCGAGGCAGCTATAGGAATTGAGTTGATTTGGCAATCCAAAACCAGATTGAAATCTTTTGGTGTTTTTATTCTCATACAGATTAATGTAGTGAATAACCTAATTCTTACACGGTTTATTTTTAGGTGGCCTATTTCTGACAGGAACTAGAGGCTTAATGACTGCTATCTGAGCTCAAAGGAGTCCAGGGGATTCAGCATATGTGGTTCTTCATCTCAGATCTGGGGAATTCTCTCAGAGGAATCTGGCCAAAGTCCAGCTGGGTATCAATATTTTAAAGTTCATAGGGCAAACTGATTCATCAGTTTGCCAGTCCACCTGACGTTGAAAGGGCTACATTCCATATATATTGATCATGCGACTCCAATTTGAAACATCCACATGATTTCCCTGGGTGGTCATGAGAACGGGAGTCCATCTGTATTCTTCCATACAACATTGAAACAATCATACAAATTGTAAGTCCACAGTCCAGGATGTTCTTCACTCAAGATCATTGTATCATACTCTGTGTAGAACTGTAACCATCTACTACCAAGCTAGCATTCTCATGGGAACGAATTCTGAAAGAAAGGTACACATTAGCAAGATGACTTGACATTTTCTGCACAGTCACGAATACAGGGCTTAGCAGACCTCAATTTGTCTGACGCAAGTGAATTAAAACAGTATATTGAAACAATTAATACACATTTTAATACGCGAACTATACATTCAGCATTAATACATTTTCATTAGCATTCATATTACAGTAACTTTAAAACAAAATAACTGTCAATACATTTTCATTAGTGTGGTGCAGAACTGCATTTTTGTATTTTTTCATATTAATTTAAAACACTTAACATCAACAATTCAATTTTGTTTCAATGCAGACTATTACTGTAGACTCTAAAATATAATAGAATGACAGATTAATTCATTAACCATGTAATTTAATCTCAATACTACCTAGGTTTTACTGTTTAGTCTATAATAAATGCATACTAAAATAGCCATGTTCAGAAATTCTTTACAGTCAAACTATTAGCACTTTGATTACCATAATGCATAAACTATTATGTAGAGTTAACTTTGACAAGAGGGACGGTGCTAACATTTCTGCTCCATCAGATCTGAGATACTGTACGCTGAGCTGAATGTCTCTCTCTATGCCTTGTGACAGCCTGGTCTGATTAATTTCCCCGAACTGATAGGCACTAATAAAAATTCATGGCAGATCTGGCAGCTACAACCTATTGAAGGTTATGGTTTGGTTCTCAATACTTATTAGGAAATAGTGTTGAGGCCCAGGAGGTGGGGCTGGCTCCTCAGTGATTCGTACAGCACAGCACTTTCACCATGAGACTGACTGCACCTGCACATACGTGTCGTAAGGGGATCACAGAAGACTCGTATAGCGGAATGCAGGAGTTAGCAAGTATAGGCAGGGTGTAGTAGCTTACACCAGGCCTATAAGTTTTCGTTCTTCTTTTATTCGCTCCAAATGTCTACAACCTCCAGCTGGCTGACCGCAATCCCATCTGCCAGCCCCTGGAATTCTCAGTAGTCTCCATTCTGTGTTACATCATAAGTAGGACAATCCTTCATATCTTTCCCCACATAAAACACATACATATATATTTCTAAAATATGACTATACAGTATGATAGATAAAACATTCATAAACATTTTACATACTAAACATTTATAAAAACATATTCCTTTCTTACTTATTAGGTCTAACTACTTTGCCCAGACTTCCAAAACTCCATTCCTTCCCATCATCCCACACATTTTTCTTTACTCTTATTGTTCTCAGAGGTTGAGAATATTTACTTTCCCCCCCCTTTTTTTTTTTTAACAATTCCTGACTTCTTTGTCACCATCCAGTCTTCACATTGCAAATGTACATCATACCTTTTCTCTGATCATATTCTTATTCACTCATTTCTTGTTTCTCTTTTACTTTCCTCCTCATGGATCTCCTATCAACCCACACTTGTTTCTTATCCTGTAACCACATTGGTGATTCTTTGGTGGCAAGTTTCCTTCCTTTGAGAGCAGTAAATGGTGACACTCCTGTCACAGAATGTGGAGTAATTCTATGGGTCCATATCATTTTATGCAGCTCATTCCTCCGAGATAGTCCATTAGCTAATGATAGTTGAATGTTTTCCATTCTAACTCTGTTCACTCTTTCAACTAAACCATTTGAGAAGTGGTCTAAATAGTGCTACCCTTTCTTGTCTGAGGCCCATCTTTCTCAAGAAATTTACCATTGTCGATTAAATAAATTGTACCCCTTTATCTGTACTAATCACTTTAGGAATTCCATCTTCCTTGAATACTTCTTTTAGAAATTTCACAATATTCTCCATACTCGCATGTTCCATACTCTTCACAGCAAACCACTTACTATGGTAATCAACAATGACAGCCAAGAATCTATCACATCTACCCAGCTTTTCTACTGGGACAATAAAATCCATTGTCAAATGTTCCCAAGGTTTCTCCGGTAATTTTCTACAGCACAGAGGTGGTTCTATCCATAACCTACTTTTGTCACTATTACCACATGCACTGTAATCTCTTACTCTATTGTCCACCTCTATCCATTCCTGGCCACCAGAAAAACTGCTGTAATCTCCTTTTTGTTTGACTTCTTCCCATATTTTCCTCATGACATACCTCAATCAACCTTGCCTTCATGTTAGCTGGCGGAGCAATACGACTACATCTTAATACTTTAGAACCACACATACTCAATTCCTCCTTAACCACGCTATATGGTTTAATTCTTTCACTTTCTCCCGCTTCTTGATTCCACCCACCACTTATAAGGCACTTCAGCTTCCCCTTAGCTTCATCCTATGCCACAGCTTGTTGCCAATCATTTTCTGTCAATTCACATTCACCCACATCATAAATACTCACCCTCTCCAGCTCTTTTCCTTCTTAATTATACAGATTCTCATCCAATGGGCATACGGGATAGACAATCTGCCACAACATTTTTATTTCCTTCGACATAATCTACCACAAAATTAAAATCCATCACTGATAATAGCCATGTGGTTATCCTAGGTGTCACACCATTTTCCAGTCCTTTACCACATTTAAATATGTGGAGCAGCGTTTGATGGTCAGTTCTGACACTAAAGGGTATACCCCATAAATAGTTCTTAAAATGATTTATTGCCCAACAACAAACTAAGGCCTCTTTCTCTTTGGTGGAATAGAATTGTTCAGCTCCTTGGAATCTCCTGGATACAAATCCTATTATCCTTACCTGTCCATCCAGCCTTTGGTACAACACAGCTCCCAATCTTACATTGCTGACATCAGTGGTGCCCACAGTTTTGTTGTTCACATTACAGTGACAGTGATGGTGACTGGATAATAGATTGTTTGATCTCAATAAAAACATTTTCACACTTATCTCACCATTCAAATACATTCTTATTCAACAACAATCTCATAGGTTCAATATTTTCAGTAAGATTGCATATAAACATAGAACAGTATTCAGGAAATCCCAAAAAATATGTCATTTATTCCTTATATTGTGGCCTGGGGACTTCAGATATATCCTTGACTATGTTCTTCTTGGGTTTCATTCCTGTTTTTGTAATTTCATGGCATAAATAATCCAGTTTGTTCTTTTTTTTTTTTTAACTGACTTTTATTCTTCTTTATGGTCAGTCTTTCTTTTTCAACCGTTGACAGGAGTTCCCTCAACACCTCATCATGCTCTTTTTCGGATCCACCTGCTACCAGGATGTCATCCTGGGAACAGAAAACTGTTTCCATGCCATGAAAAATACTCTGCTTCATTCTCTGGAAGACAGCTGATATGGAGGCAAGTCCAAATGGCATCCTTCGATATCGAAATGCTCACAAAGGTGTAGCAAATGAAGTTCATTGTCTTGACTCTTTATGTAAATTCACTTGGTGGTATGCCAATGACATATTAAGTACACTAAACAACTTTCCCTTCTCCCATCATTCTTATCATTTCAGATATATTTGGTAACAGCTGTCTACCCACCCTTATATTCTTCTTTAACTTCCTTACATCTATACATAGACACATTTTTCCTCCATTCTTTGGAGCCACCACTACTGGAGATAACCACTTCAATGACTCAATCGGTTCTGTGATGCCTTTTGCCGTTAATCTATCCAATTCTTTTTTTAGTGGCTCTCTCATCAGATATGGCACTGGTCTTACTTCATGCACCATGGGCACAGCTTTTTCCTTTAAAATTATTCTATGGGTAAAACCCTTCATTAGTCCTATTTTTTTCTGAGAAAACATGCGGAAAGTCACGTATTATTTTTTCACTTTCATTTTTTTCTGTCTCCTGTGTATTAACTGTTTGTATTGTCATGACAGGTTCCTCAGCATTGGGATCTAAAACAATGTTCATGGCCTTCTGATGCTGTTACCCAAGAAGATCCGAACCCTCCTTGGTTATACACACCCTTCCATGCACTTCACAGTTCTTGAATGCAGTGTCCATCCATTTCAACCACACAGTTTCTATCCTCCTTCCACTATATCCACCTGCTTTCATGTCAAACACTTGTAATTCTTCTACACTTCCTTTAAATTGCTTCTCCTAAGTATCCATTCCAGTGAGTGTAAATAATCTATCTGAATCTAACAAAACCCAAATCTTCACTCCATTTAAGGTCACATCACAATGTGGCTTCTCCAGTTTGCAAGTGCTTTCCATTCTTACCTTCCCAATATGTTTTCCTTCATGCCCACTTAAACTTTTATCTTGTGTTAATTCTTCAGCTTTATCTACTGATAATACCACGTCTTCTATATTTTTACACACATCGTCTACCGACCTAACTCCTTGTTGTTTTACTTTTCGTTCTTCATGCCTTAGCTAGATGTCCTTTCTTACAGCAACTCCTACAAATAACATTCCGGGCCCCACACCTGGTGCTAGAACTAATGTGTCCTGGACTACCACATCTATAACAAACAATAATTCTCCTTTCATTTCCCAATACCTTGTTTGTTATATATCCATCTTCACTGGTTGCTCCACCTCCACTTTTAATTTCATCGCCAGTCCCATCTGTTTTAGCTTGGTTTCTCCTATCTATTTACCTTGCTTTATTTATTCTTTCTTCTTTTACCTCTTTTACCACTTTTTTATCATTGACCATTTCTTTAATCCCAATTGCTACATCTTGCATATTTCTGGCAGTTTGGATTGTCTCCTCTAAGTTTAAATCTTTGCTAGCATATTTTCTTTAACCCATTTATTATTTGTACATTGTATTATTTGCTCTCTAATCAAACTGCCTGTTAAATCTTGGAATTGGCAAGAAATAGCTAATGCTCTTAGTTCCGCCTTATAACTCGAAATGTCTTCATCCTCTCTTTTGAGACACAAAAAAATTGTGCCTTTCAAAAACAGTACTTACTTTGGGAATAAAACGTTTGTCAAGCATCATTAGCAACATTTCTTATACATTAGCTGCTTGACTGTCTACAACACCCAATGATACCTCTGTCAAGTCATCATATATCCTCCTTCCTTCAGCCCCTTAATTATGCAAAACAATTGCCTGCTTCCTTGTTGGCCCATATTTGTAACTTCCTATTGCTAGTATGTAAGTAAAAACATATTCTTCCATCTTTTCCAAGGATTTACAGGTTCTCCAGTTGTAGGTAAGAAAGTAGGTGGTGACATCACGCTCTGTTCAGCCATCCTGTAAACATAATTTGAATATAACAAACTAAATTAACTAAAATAATTAACACAATAGATTACTGTAACTAAAATAATAATGAAAAAAAATCCTTTCTTTTGTGCATGTATAACTTAGTTGTACTGTTTCTTTATCTATGCTTTATAGTCCTTTCTCTACTTCTGAAGCCTGTTCTTTGGCGTGTAGAACATTATGTAAAGAGCTCTTGCGTTCATGCTGAGTGTCTTATGTTTCTTTTCTTCACACATTCACATTCCCTGGTAAGTTATCACTCTGAGCTGTACAAATATTTCTTCAGCCGCTGCTGAACTAATAATGCTACATACTTGCAAGGTAGCGCGTGGCTAAGATTCTTACTTGAGCGAGGCAGTGTGTGGCAAGAAGTGCAGCGGGTTCGAAACATCGTTCCTCGTTCAGCAGCGAAGGCCAGACAAGGTGGTTCAGATCCTAGTCCATAACTTTACCAATGACTCTCAAAGAATCCATAATGACAGTGGAGTGTTTCAAATGCCTGCAATTTCCTGCCAATCGTATAGTTTCTAAAATTACTGTCAGGCCCACTACAGTCGTCTCGCTCACTCAGCTTGTCAGTTATAAATAATACAATGCTGCTTACAACAGTTTTGTAGTCATAATGTTCACTTGATTCTAACAATTATAAACACTGCTGTTTCAACAGTCTACATTAGTTGACCATAGCATAGTTTGTGTATATGCTCCCAGTACAATTAATTGTTATTTATAACTCACGGTCAGCCAATCTATTTTCTTTGACAATATATATCTCTCGCCAGTGTGGAGGTCACAAGATCCCAGATGTCCGTCCCCTGCACGGCCACTCATCGCCAAATTATATAATAATGTACACCAGGCCTCCAGCTGGCTGACCACTAACCCAACTGCCAGCTCCTGGAATTCTCAGTATTCTCCATTCTATGTTCTATCATAAGTAGGACATTTCTACACAAGGCCTTTGGAATTCTGTGCATCTGCAGCCACTGCTTTTTTCGCATAATAATGGATCTGTCGCTTTTGCAAAATAATCCATCATTTGCAGCGTAATTTGCAGATATAAAAAAAAAAGATTCTAGCTCGGACACAACAAAAGTTACTGAGAACGTGACGGCATGTTCCTGAGCAATGGAGAGCTGGTTGTTAAACTGGTACTAGTGAGATGAAATCTTTTCCCGTACAGTTTTACCACGTGTAAAAATGACAACATAATGAAGTAATAGTGTCACAAAATGTACCGTATTATATGCATAATTTGCCTTTTATTGCCACATAATTTGGTCCTCCCTGCTGCATAATTTGAACTTTCTATGCCACATAATTCTGGTGGCCCTGTCCATAGGAGAAGACCTAAAGGTAAGTTAGTCCAACTGTGTTTGAAACCCTGCAGACTGTGGGCTTGTGACTCACTGTTCTGCTCTTGTTTTTAGCATGTATTCTGGTAGCACACTAGTTGTTCAGCATGCGTGCCTCTCTGAGGTGTTGCACGGAATGTTGAAGCATGTTTCCCCAAGCGCTAGATGACATTTAAATTGCCTTCGTGAAATGACAGTGGTGTTGGCACTAGGCTGCAATAAATTCATACTTTTGTACCTCCAATCTCAGCACTCTATTTTTCGCAATCACGGAGACTATCCAGTCTCCATTTTATCTGCCTTTTTCAGTACAGGAAAAGGTTCCGACTACTTTCACCCAAGCTGTTGTTGTTTTCCCCACTGTTCCAGCCTAGGTTCTGAACCAAGGAAAGTATTAAAATAAACTCTAGTATGTACAAGGATATTAAAGATCTGTTTAATCTCGCCAGGCATTGGAGGCTACTCAGTACACAGGGCACAAGTCCTAAAAATAGAAGTGGGGGACTATGAGGTTAGGCAGTATGCAGGTGACATCACGGCACGTGACATCATACGTGGCATTACAGGAAGTGACATCACAGGAAGTGGCACAACAACCTATGACTTTATAGGACATGACATCATAATAAGTGACATTAGATCTATCATGTGTACATTTAAGCACATTATGAGTATACATGCAAAACACTCCTTGCATGTAACGTCTACCTGATGCAAGGTAGCACAATGCAGGGCAATATGCTGCCTTGCATTCATGTTTTTTTATTTTTTTTCTCAAATCAATTCAAACAGGATTTGTTTGGCACTATAAATCCCAAAATAGTTTTTGAATGAGGGTTGCACGAGAAAAGTGATGCAATACTAACCCAAAATCTGCGCCTCAACTTATACATTTGTTTTTAAAAACTCTGCCACAAAGACATTGGCAACAAGGAGAAACGGGACAGTAACTGTAATATAATTGACCCATAAACTGGTCTCAATTGTGTGATCCTAGGCAAATATTTTACTTTAGTTGCCTTTTTCTTCATTCTCACATATGAGTGTACCTTCAAATATGTGAACTCAGCATTTCTTCAGTGCAAAAAAAATGTCTTTCTTTTATTAAGTGGACTAAACGTTTGCTCCATATAGAAAAATAATCTAGTCTATATTTAGGGGACACATGATCCATTATTTGCTGATTAGTTTACTAATAACATTGCTTCCAGGACAGTAGTGTTTCTGGATTTATGTTAAGACACTCATTGTTTATCAAAATATATTACTAAAGCAAGATGTGTTTGCACACCGTCATTTACAGAGAGAACATTTCCATGAACTGCCCAAAAACCTTCCCAGTAACTTGCAGTTTTACTGATAAAACCATACAATACATTAACAAATCTGTGAAAATCAGATTTCAGAAAACATTAATTATATATGGTTTGTTTCCATCCTATTAAAATATTATTTTCATCACGCAGAAGTACAAACAATGGGCTTTCACAACTACAGAAATATATTTTGAAATATTTGTACAGTTGACTTAGCTATTTAAATGTTTTTATGAAAAATCCTGGAACTCTGCAGTCAGAAGGAAAATTAAGTGTAAGAGGAACTGACTTTTGACCTCTGTCTTTGAACACAGAGCAAATGTGACAAGAAGAGGATTAAAAGGCCTCCTTCACTTTCTGACTGAACAGCTGCCTTTTGTTAACTTGCCAGAATGGTTGAGTAGGTCCTAAAAATAGCTTGATCTGATAAAATATGACTTGCCATAGAGGTGTGGAGAGAATAATAATGATGGTAAGATAACATTGGTGGTTAACCGCGTTTGCTGGAAAGATCTGTTTTGTCTAGTGCCCTTTTTAACTCAAAGTAGTATTATGGATCAAATCTATTTATTTGTAGTTTAGGATACAAATAACATCTTACACAGCCATGCGCCTATAACCACTCGGGCCGGTGGCGTTTCACATCCGATATCAACAAGCCCCGGCAGAGGCTCCAATGAAAGGGCTATACAGCCTCAGCTATGGTAAGCTCTTCCCTCCCACCCAACTAGCCCCAACTTGCACAGGACCCAGCTAGTGCTGAAGCCCCACCTGGAAGTAAAGAAACAAAAAAACCCCACAAACAATCATAACAAAAGACATTACAAACCCCTCACCGCAATGCTCAGCGAAGGTCCACCCTGCGCCCGCCCAAAGCCCCCCAGCCCAGGCCCCACCCGTCCAGTGCCCCCCGGACCCTCCCTCCAGCTCCCCTCTAGTCGTCTCCCAGTAACCTCAATACCCTCAGATAGACAGGGCATGTGAGCTCGTTAAATTCAGCAGATAGAATCTGAATGAAAGGTTTCCATAGCTCAGCTAATACATCCGCTCGCTGGTCAGCCACTAAAGTTAATTTCTCCATGCCCAAAATGTACCAAAGCTTATAAAGCCAGGAGGTATAGCTCAGGACCCCATCTGTGCCCCACAGGCCAAGGATCACCTGATGCGCCGCATTGAGGCCAAGGGCAATCTGCCGACCCCGCAGAGAACGAAGGGGAAAGGTGAGAGGGTTGGATAGACCCAAATCAAAGTAGTATTAATAGTTAATATTTCTCTTCCAAAGCACATCATGTAACATTCAGAGGACAGATTTGTATTTTATGTAGATAGGTAAGTGCGTTACTGCTTTTAACACAGGGATACTTTCGTTACTGGCAGTTCATAAATTGTATTCCTTCTAATATAGCGCAGTGAGCTGTGAAGGACGATATGTGACCCCTGCACCTTGTAATCCTGGCTGTCTTATGTAACATATCCTGCACATTGATGTACAAACTCGTGTTGTTTAATGTCAGTGTAATCAATGTTTTTAATTTAAGCACTCTAACATCCTGCATTTTGATGAGTAGAGCTAGAACAGAAATAAAAAAAATAGCAGTATTTTAATTGTTATTATGTGCAAATACCGCGACAGTCAAACACATCCGATATTCTTACAGCAGTGCATGCATATCGCTCATACACAGGGACTGCACAAAGTCAAAGTGTGCCTCTCTTAAGTACTTGTGAAGTGCTAACAAGCTATGAGTCTTTGTTTTCCCTCCACTGCTTTTGCATCTGGATGTTAGGCTCCAGATAGGTGTGAGGCAGGATACTCCAACAAAAGGAGGCCTGAAGGCCCCTTAAATTTGGCGTTTGTTATGGGCCCAATTGGAGCTTAAATTATGAAAACCCTCTTCAGTCTGCACATTGTTGCTCGGATCTAAAGCAAACCATGTGCAGGCGCCGCTGAATGTATCTCGTGTATGGCAGTTACAACGAAACACAAAGAGCATTTTACAGTAGCCACCCTGTAAAAATAGTAGGTGGACGCTGTCCACCCACGTGTATCCCTGAATTGTGCCCTGACAGTGCACTGGTGCAGGTGAACAAGAGAAACACCTCCTTCCCTGGCCTATGCAACGGTTAACTTTGGAGCAGCGTATTAACTTGAGGCGAATGCAGCCTTGCTCTGTGTCTCTACTCGAGAGACAAGTGAAGCCAGTGTGAAAGTTACTCTTAGCAGGTTTATGATAACTGTAAGTTATAAGTACTGCTTTTCTTCCTTATCTTCTTAGCAGTCAGCTACTAAAGCACAGTCAAACGGATCTCTGGGACAGGCATATATTCTAACTTTCGAGATGCACATTAATTTTAATGTTCTCAAAACCTTTGCCACAGCAGTAACCTTTCTGTGACAGGCACTCAATTAACCTGTTTCATCCTGTCAAACACCTGTGATGTGCATACATATAGAAGGCCTCCACTAAGTGATGGGTGCACATAATGTCTCTTCTGCATTTGTGACCCGTATTTACCTCCTTCAAGAATGAGGAAAGACACATCGTGATATTCATTTTGTGCTTAATCTATGCTGGTTGAAGCAATCCACAAAAGGTGTTATAGTACCATCTGATTTTGTGTGTGGTATAGTTCTTGACCTTATCCCTTTGAATTCCTCATGATCTCAATTAGTGCAGAACCAGTGTGCAGTGCTTGCATAGTTATCCCCACTGCCACCAGCTTGCTTGATAAGTCCTCAGAGGGAACAATTATAGTGCACTGATGCTCCTACAGCACTTACGCAGAAGACCAACAATAACGGTGTGTTGGCATGGTGCCAGTTTACCCAACGTTCAAAAGACAGACTGGTCCTGGTCTGTGGCCAGAGTCACTGCAGGCTAGATGGAGAACATCCTGTGTGTTGAAGTTTTAGAGGGGACTTCTCACTAACATTCTTATTCGCAATCTGTGCCAAGTCATTAGTTCTGTTTGCCAGAGGTTTCACTTGTCCAGAATGACTAACCATTCTCCTCAATGCCTTGCTGGACTACAGTTGTGCCTCATGATCTCTGCTTGCACCTTTGTTTTTGGAAAACTTCTTAGAATAAAAAATGGCCTTATGCAGTGTTGTGTTGTACTCGGTTTTTATGATGCAACATATTTTGGTGACGAGATTTGAAAACCTCTGCTTTTGACATCTTTCCATTAGTCCACTGAAGATTATAAAAAAATTGGAATTGGTTTTAAGAATTTGACAGGGAGCTGAAAGACTTTTGTAATTGGATTTACTAGTATGTTGCGAACATTGATAGTGCTTTTGGCATATTTAATTGCATTCAACACCTACTGTTATCCTGCACGCTTTTGTTGCCTCCTGCCAAACTGTTTTAGACTGGCCTGTGCCCAGTCATGTTGTTACTGCGCATGCCATTGTTTGAGGATCATTACATGACAGAAGCAGTGCCACGCACTGCCCAGAGCTACTGGGTCATAAAGAAAATCTGGAAAGCTGACCTTTTGTCTCTGTGAATTGTTCTGCATGTGGTAAGCGGCTTGGTCTACACGCACTGTCAGCAGCACTTTTCACCGGAGACCGTTTTAACGAGCATTTACTGCCTTTTCTACGTATTTAAAATAGGTGAAGCCTGAATTGAACTGATCCACTTTATACTACATTTGTTTTCTTTAATGATTCAAATGTGTTGCCTTGATTAATTCAGACATTTTTTCCAGATTGGACAGAAGGTAACATGGCTTCTAATCAAATGTTAAATAATAAACATTTTTTTTTTAACAAAGTCCAGGAAAACCAGTTCTCAAGTGGCAGCAATGGTTGTGAGCATTTGCCAATTATATAACTACTATTGATAGCAAAGATTTTTCTCCAGAAAGGAAAATGTGCTTTTATTTAGTATTCTTGGAAACGTGGGGCAAGAAATGTTCGATAATCTACCCAAAATAGATGCACCAACTGGACTTTTTATACCCTGGGATATTTATACTGAAGCTAATAATTACATAGAGAAATGCTTCACTGAACAACCTAGCCTAATGGTACAGAGACTATTTCTTCAAAAGGAAGCAATTTACGGATGATTGCATTGAGGAGTATATTTCAAACTTGCGCAATTTCTGAAAATGTGGAAATTTATCTAAGAGACCATTTTGTATTTAACAGTTTTTGTAAAGCTGCTCTGCTATATCTAAGCCTCTATTAAGACCCAAAGCTGCTGAATTTGAGCCATGTCTCATCGTGCTCAAAGAATGGAGAACAACCCTCTTGGGATACCAAACTATTTATAGAAGATGAAATTGACACTTCCAAAAGCAGTGTCAACCAAGAAAGACTTGGAACATATTTACTGGCAGGATTTGATGCCTGTGGAAGCCCGATTGCAGAGGGCACTGAGAACGCCAGCCATAGCCTGAAGAACACCGAACATTTCATGTGAAATAAGTGATTTGTAGGCCTCCCTGGAGACAGTGCAATAGTGTTTAAAAAAAAAAAAAAAAAACTAAAAACAGACTTTTAGCTCGCTTATTACTTAACATTGGTTGGCTTCATTGTCATTTTTATTTTCTTGCTTTTAATTGGTGAGCGCATGTCTGCTCATGTTAGCTTCACTTCGTCTCCCTGTTTTTCTTTTATTCCCTGGAGCATGGACCAACTACTAAGTGATTTCTTGATTACTATTCTTCTGTACTGCTTGTGCTCAGATTGTGGTACATTTTTTTTGAGTGTTTACTGTTAGCATGGCACTGGAGCAGCTAAAAGCACATACAATTTCATTTATAGCACTTTTATTGCTTTGCATTCCTGCGTCCCTCGCTCGTTGTTTCTTTTTCAGATTTTTCAAACTTTATATGCCAGTAAGCCGCTTTTCTTCAACAATTCTTGTTTGGGCTGCATAACAACACGTTTTATTCAGTTTTTACAAACCGCTTCCATGCTGAGGACGTTATGGAGCCGTCCAGCGCAGCAGGGCTCGGGTGCTTATGACGGCTCCAGCACATCCTCTCACCAGTAGCAACAAATAGCTCTGATGTGAGCACCAGAGGAGTTTCCTTTTATTTATTTTGGGCTCAGGAGCTAGGGAAGAGCTTCTCCAGCACCGGAGGCAGTTGTTTTTAATTGGCTCATTTCACTTTCACTGCATAGGTGCTCGGGGGGAGGGAGAGGAGGAGATATCTCAGTCCCCCTCCACCCCCCCACCACCCCATCTACGAGCACTGATTCAGATGGGAGAGGTATATTTGGAAAGAGGAGAATCACTCCTTTCCAATGGTACTTTTCCCTAGTGGATCTCTGCTTAGGGATTGTCACAGTAGGGTGATTCCTCCAAGCAGCAATCCACCCACTAGATCTCCAGGGACTGTTTTTTTTAAGGAGGGAGCTGCCACCTTGCAATGGTCTAGTGCTCTCCCGGGCCCAAAAGACTTTCTGCCTCTTTCCCCTCTGGGGTAGATTGGATCTTCATGCCTTCATTATGCCCCCCATGGGACTGAAAGCCCACTAGACACCAGGGATTGTTTTTTGTATTGTGAAAATGGATGGGGACAGCCCTTCCAGGCATCAGGTCTAGCCCCACCCACCCAAATAAACCCTTTCTGCCCCATATAGGAGGTGTCTCCTTTCAGAAAAACCACTAGACATCATGGAATTTATTTTGTGGAGAAATGGTTGGGGGCGGCTTGTCCAGGCATTGGGCTTAACCCCACCCCTCAAATGACCCACAGCAGTCTTTCTGCCCCCGACCCCCAAGAGTCAGATAAGAGGTCTTTCACTCCAGACTGCCCCGGTGGGAGGAGCAGAAAGCCCACAGGACACCAGGGAGTTGCATTTATTTATTTTTTTTACATATGGGTAGCAGAGTTGGTTAAAGTCCCAATATTGTCCTACTTTTATGATGAATGGGGCTGCAATGTTTGGGTTCAGGGCAGCTGCTTCCTGGGAAAACCTACCAAATCCAGGCTTTTCTGAAAACCAAACATGGGGGGCAGTCCAAGATAGTGTGCCTTGTGTGGTTCCCATGACATTTTCATACACATGTACTGCAGATGTCAAACATTTACCGAAATTGCACATTTCCCTCACATTTCTGTGACTTACACTTCCGGAAGCCTCAGAGATCCACAAAATTCCTACCGCCCTGCCTTCTCCCAGTTGCCCGGATAAACATGTTACCCTACTGTGCAGCTGATTCTAATGTCCATGATACAGAAGGCCCCAAAATGCATTGTGGAGAAATCGCCAGTGGGGTAACTCCACTGTTTGGCCCCAGGCCTGTCGGATGCAAAGAGAAAGCTACCAAACTCGGACATCTCTGAAAACTAGACGTCCGGGGGAGCCCAGGGTGGTGTGCCTCTGGTGGATCCCACAACATGTTCTTACCCACAGTACCCTGCAAACCCCAAGGTTTGCCTAAAACCACACATTTTCCTCGCAGAAGCTTTTTTGCGGAGCACTTTTTTCCCTATTTATTCCACCCACCCCTGAGCCCTCAAGCCACCCTCACCTTCTTTTACTTCTCCCTATCCCTCAGCCCTCAAGTCACCCTCACCTCCCTTTACCGCTACCCAGCATTCAAGTCATTATCATCTCCCTTTACCTCTACCCACCCAATAGCCTTCAAGTCACCCTCACCTCCCTTTACCTTCACCCATCCTTGAACCCTAAAGTCACCCTTACCTGCCTTTACCTCTATCCATCCTTAAAATCAACTTTTTTAAACAAAAAAAGACAAAAAGTAAGTTATTTACAAAAACTTCTTATCTGCATAGTAAAATGCTGTGCATTAAAGGTACAAATACTTACCTTCATGATACCTATGTGCATGATAACAACTGCATGGCAAAGGCTGTGAGATAAAGGTTGTTTCCTCTCAGCCAGGACACAAATGTTTTGGGGTCAAGTTTGGTTGTTTTATGCCCTTCAGTATGTTTGGCAGATACCTTTACCTCTTTAACAGTTTGCCCTCTTCTCCCACACACTATAATTTAGGTCTTGCTTGAGCCAGCACTTGTGCTGTCACTTGCAAGATATTGTCTTTACTTATGGGGCTTAGAGCCCACTCATTGCTTACGATTGGTTGGCTTCAGGGTCACTTAAATTTCCCAGCTTTTCTTTGTTCAGCCAGTGTCGACCTTACTTATTCATGTGTTTGCTCCTACCCTGGAGCATAGCCCAAGTACTGCTTCCCTTGTCCAGTATCCTTATGCTTCCCAATTTCAGAGGTACTTTTTTCCATTTTGCTGGCAACCCTTTCTTCCCTTCACCATGCACTGCTGCTTGCTGTGCCCTTCAGCATCCTCCTGCATTGTTGCTTGCTCTCCCCCCATCCCCTCTATTGTTGCTTGTTCCATACACCTCCCACCCATCTCTCTTCATGGCTTGCCTCCCTCTTTCACACCAGAAACAAGAGCCCAAAAGTAATGCCAGTGGGTGTCGAGATAATACAAAAATGCTAATGGCACTGTGCTCCCTGCTCTGTATGGCATACTTGGTGGTGTCTTAACGCGTTTCCAAAATGTTGAACTTAAACATGCATGAAAGATAATTGAACATTTTTTATTGTGAAGGCAGAGAATAATCACATACTAGGAAACAGCTTCTCGGGGGTCAGTGCTGGCTGGTATACAACATGGGTAAAAGAAATTGACAAAACCTAAAACTCTCCCATAGGTGAGGCCTGTTGGCTTTGCCAACACTTATTACACCGTTATACTCCTCATGTGGTCCACGTGACATTCTAGACAGAAGTAACATCAGGTAACTTACGAAGGCATTGTCAGATCTAGCCCACATCACTTCGGAAGATATACAATGTTGATGCCTACTCAGGAGACGTGGACCTCAAGAAGTCGACATAATCCACCTGGGACATTGTGCGCCTCAGTACTGCAAGTACTACTGCTGCAGAGTCTCTATCGGTATAAGGATCTTCACAGCTAGACAGGAACTATACCAGGAAATGGCCACAAGTGAATAGGCAGTAACAAGTTATTTTTTTTTCTTCTCTTGCTGGAGTACTTTCGAAAGAAACCATTCTCTAGTGATTACTTTCTTCGCTTTCAGTGAGACCGAGTGAAGGGGTGGGGGGCACAGTTAGCTTTTGTGCTATTCTTCGCAATCTGCGTGACATTAGTTGCACCAGACAGAAAAAGCTAAAGTATGTAACCCTCATGAAGAACGTGTTACACAGATAGCCCCATAAGCAACTGTGGAAAAACGTGGTAGTGGATTTGCGTGGTAGTGGATCTCTATTGCTTCTCAGGAACTTTATTGATACCATCACAGAAAAGTTTACATTTGATATTTTTTCTGAAAATCATAAGTTATCTACACGCGCACTGTTTTAAACACATCTGATTATCTTGACAAGGGCTACTTAAAATGAGTAATCATGCCAAAGCGTGGTTGTCCACACTCTTGGCATCAGCAGCCTGGGAAGAAGAAAAGGCAAAGATTCTGTTAGACTGATGTGGTATATCCGTGCAATAACAGAGAAGATGGCATTTTTTCAAAGCAAAAGCAAATCGAAAAAATAAAATGTTGGTTTAGGGTGCGTAAGGGAGATGTTCTTAAGAGCGATATTCTGCTTATTTATCGTGTAGTGAGTAATAGGAAATTGGAGACCCACAGGGCTAACGGAAGATGAAAGGTTCTCACCAGCACAAGTGTTGTCAAATGTAATTAAGAATAGTTTGTGAGAGCTGATTATACTATTTCTCGAAAATATAGAAGCAGATGGAGTGTATCAACTTTCACTGTTAGGAATACATACATTACTGTGCGCTGCACTCCATATTTTAACGGTGAAATGGTGCATCATGTTAGTGCAAGACACTCTTAAATGCAGGGTTCCCGACACTACCTTTTAGTGTAATAGAATTAGAAACGAATTACCCAGCGAGACTAAAGCATCAGGAAGTAGTTTTAGCTTTCATCCTTCAAGTACGCCCGAGCCTTTTGATAGCTAGCACGCTGCTCGGCTGTTGAGGAGTGGTCTTTCTGTACCTTCTTGCCACTATGTCAAAGCACAGCGACTTTGCTCGTCCCTAACCAAGAGTTTACTAACAAGTAATATTGGCAACAACATCGATTCTTGTCTTTAGGAGGTTCCAATCTGTGATCGTGAATCAAGAGTGTTGGAGATTATGACTATGCATGTGCAGTATTTATAACCAATGGTTTGAAGTACCTTCAATAACTTTAAATAATGTCCCCCATTCACAATGCTATTTTTAATTATTTTTTATACATTAGTTTTAGTGAGCCGCGCAGCATAGTGTACAGTTTGAATCTAATTACCGCCTGGTTTCTCTTCCTTGTCCCGGTCCTTACATGCGAGGTGGCCACTCCTCCTTCGAGAAGTCCTTAAAAGCATCATAAGTTAAAAAGCATTGACAAAGTCAATAGATCTCGCCTATGTGACAACTGTTGGCTTAGTCAACGTCATTGTAGTTTAGCCATGTTGTATAACAGTACAGCTACTGTGCAGCATGGTTGAAAGTCGGGGAAAAGAGCGATATAACATGGCCAGCTCTGGACGCGGCATACAGTTTTTTTTTTTTGTTTTGCCTGGCGGAAGAGGCGGGAAAAACAACACAACACAGGAGGGGGTGAAAAGGGTGGGGGAACTAAGACAGTGCAGGAGGAGAATGCAAGGGACGGGGAAAGCCATGATGACAGAGCAACAAAGTGGAGCAGGGTGGTTGTGCGGGAGAGCCAACTTGCAAACATATGCTCTCTTATGGAGTGCTGCAAGTCAAAGAAAAAAGTAGCTCCTAATGTGCAAGCATAGAAGGACAATGAGCAAGGACGGTACTTGAATCATACTAATACACTGGGATCCATAAATAATAGAACAAAAAGGTAAGCAGCTAAGGTTTTATGTCTGGTCTGTTCCAAAATGTTGCACACACAAGTGGTATGTCACACCAAGGACCTAAACGGATAGCCCCCTCATAGGGACAGTCCAACTCCCCATGTGGGTAACACATTTGAAGATTATGATCAATCTAGTAAAAAGTACTTGAAATGAGCAAGGCATTTTGCTACCATGCGAACAACCAATTACATAAAATTTATGTGAAGCTATCTTCAAGGTTAAAAAAATCAGTTGAGAGTAAAAATGGTAAGGAGACTAACGTCCGGAAGCGCAAGCTTTCTTTAACAATCAGAAGTAGCAAATGATATTCTATTTAACTGCGCCCTTTCTAAAAATACCAGGCGAATGAATTCGGTGGTAAGTGTAATACCATCTATTACAGGTATATTTTATAAACCCTTGCAGTGTTGACACGGGTGATTAACCTTAACATTGTAAAGATGCCAGTATTGCTCCCAGCTAGCAAATTAAAGTGCAATTCTGTCTACTTTTATCAGTCAAAAACTGATACAGCTGACAATCTGGACTAGTGAAAAAAAACAAATCAGTTTGTAGCCTAACGGGTGGATGGAAAGGGCTCTTTGGGCACCGAGATGTAATTCAACTTAAGATCTCGGGTACTGCAACAGAGACAAAAATGTCTGCACCTGCTGACTGTGGGCATTCAATTGCTACAGATGTTCAGTGCTGGCCTTATCGCTAGGAGCTATGGGTGGATGCCAATAAATCACATGGCCAGACTGTGCAGTTTCACTCTGGATTCCAACAACATTCCTTCTAAATATAAAGTGAATAAAGTTAAATCCTGACCGCAGACAGGACAATGGGAGGGTGGTAAGGAGTAATACAAGACAAAGCCAGCTACAAAGATGCACTCTGTAGAGTGAGTCAACAAAAAGAAAACAATATCTTCCAAAAGCATAAACAGGGGAAGGACACAAGTACTTGGGCCATGCTCGGGGAGGGTCACACACATGAAGAGGAAGTGGCGACCACAGCACTGACCAGCGGGAAGCAAACAATTGAGAGTGACCATGATGCCAGCCATTTGTAAGTAATAGATGGCTTCCAATCCCACTGATTGTAAACAAAATATCTTGAATTAACAGTGCATGTGCTATCTGTGCGAGACCTAAAACGACCTTCCTGCTCCCCTTACATCCCATAAAGGAGTCCTGCACCCAAAAACCATCCAGGGTTCGACTGGGCTACAGGGTTATCTGTCAGTGCCCAAAGGACTGGACTGACCGGTCAGTGTGTGGGCTTTTATTTTGGGCTGTTTGTGGGCCTATTTTATGTTATGCTGGGCTGGTTTTTATTTCCTTAATATTACCACGAATATTGCCTGCAGTAAACACAGATGCATGCAGTCTCCCCCATACCTTGCAAAACATTTATAGTACTTTTCCGGAACTGCCCCGGTTTGCAGGATGTAAGCCATTTAAAAAAAATCTCTTATTCGTTAGTGGGAGCCACTTCTTTTGCTGCACATACCTATTTTCTGTCCCAGTTCGACCTTCCCTCCATCCTGTTATTTAGTGTACCTTGCAGACTTATTTGAAACTGCTGTTTACCATTGGTGATCTCAGGACCCTCCCCAGTTACCTAATTGACTCGTGGTTAAGAGCAGCTTATGATTGTCAAGCCCTAACTAGTTGTCGTCTTCTAATTATCTCCTGTTCTTGGTGGATGAAATGGAGAAGGTGATGCTGCAACACTTCCTTCTGCCTCGACATTCACAAATAGACAAATAGATATTTAGTTAAACTAGAGATTACGAAATAAATGAATGTACAAAAGCCTGCAGACCCAAGATCCAAACCGAGGTCCGAGGGTGGCAAATACAAGTAACAAATACTTCAACTTCCTAAAACATTAAATATTACAAATATGAGTACTTATAAAAAAAAGTGATAAAGTTGAAACAAAATCGGGTTACTTTAGTCTGCTTTCAGCCCGATTCAGAACCAAAGACAGGGTGGTGAAGAGATAGGAGCAAAACAACTAAGCACTGCAAAAATATTGAAGCGCTGTGAGCATGAGTAAGAAGATAGCTCACAAAAAGGTGTGATTGAAAGGCTCTCATTGCATGCACAGGCGGGAGAAACCAGGAGTAAAGGGACCTGGGTCATGGATAGAGGTAGGCAGGCCACTTGAAGGTCAAGCCAAAGTCCTGCCTCTGGCTCAATTCGAGATCCTTGGACCATCGAGCCCAAAACGAGTGAAGCTATTATGAGGCTTCTGCCTGCAACCCATGCTCTACCCTAATGCACCAACGATTGAAAACAAAAGCATAAACCTTTGGTGTTAACAGGGAGAGAAAGAAGTAGCTCTCTGGTGTGTGAATTGCATAAGGTGAAACCAGAAAACCTGGGACCAATCCCGGCTTCCCTGCTTGACCAAATTGTGGGATTCTAGGCAAATATTTTACTTTACAGAGCCTTCTTTTTCTGTGTTATCACACATGAGAGTAGATTCCAGGACATGAGTTCAGGGTGTGTGCTGTCCAAAAATAATGCGATATGTTAAGGTGGAACGCTTCTGCATGTTAAAGAAATACCTTTATTTTAATTTGAAAGAGGCTGTCATATTTTCACATAATGTTTGTTGCAAGGTTTGGAGCACAACTATTTTGGGGTCTCAGCTTCTGCATTGGCTCTTATACCCCAGCAAACATTTGGCTTGGCTCTGGCACGAAATTCCCTGTTAATTTGTTGGCTCACCCACCTCACTTCATGGATATCTCCTCTGGAGTGAGGGTGGTGGGAAGGCTTTGATCAAGTTGGATTTATCAATGTAAAGAAACCAGGATGATATTTGTCAGCATCACATAGAACCACTCACACATGCCCCTTTCGTTTTCAACAGACTATTGGTACACAATCTCACTAAACTCTATAGCTCTTTTTTTATAGCTTTCTTTGTGGGCTTTTTTGCCGTTTTTTCCATATGAAATGCTCAATTTGAAATCACAGGTTTTGCTCTAGCACTGAATTTTGATTTGGTTTCACGTCTTGTGAATGTTTGTGAATGGAACATGTTGCTTTCTTTTCTTTTCTTCTCCTTGAAAACAAGCTTCTTACCGGCTTGCAGATCAAAGATGAGTGGATGAATCTGACAAAGAACATTGACTTTTAAAAATCTTAAGACATCTGTTCTGAAAGTCTGAATTACTTTGAGATTAAGTAAGATGCTGCACTTTTTAAATCTTGCAGGGCACTAACAATGTGTGCCCTGGTGCAGAGTTCAACATGACACATATTTCAGGTCCCAGCAGAAAGTATCACTTTTGTTTTCACTGTGCAAGGCAAAAAGGTCCAGCAGAGGTAAGAAGTCCTCTCAAAACCGGTTTCACTGATTCACTGAGATGTGTTTCACAGAAGCACTGGGTTCACAACTGTTCCACACGGATCTATGACAGAACCACCCATGCATTTACCACGCATGCCTTGACAATTCAGTCACTACAATGCATGGTCATTACCATGTATGCATTTACAGCACATATGCATTTTACCCCAAAAAAATTTGTTGTAAAGAAATGCTTGGTAAAGGCATATGTGTGATAAAAAGTAAAATGGTTAGTATTTTATATATATATATATATATATATATATATATATATATATAACAAAGGGAGGAGCCACAGGAGGAGAGATAGACTTAGACATAGGAAATCCACTTACAACAAGACAGGGGCACATGGGAAAAACAACAGAAAGCTCCAATGTGGAATCATGATGGATGGAGAAATGGTTAATAGAATGTTTATCAAACTGTCCAATCATATTCTGACTGACAAGCTGACTTCATGCTCGGGGTTCTCCTTCTGCCCCACAGAACCATTTACTTATGTAGAGACACGAATAGATTTGTTGAAATTTGTGCGGAAATTGAAATTTAAGAAATGGTACAAGTTAAAAGGTCAGATGGAAAGTGCAAGTGAACCTGCAAGTAACTATGAGACAGAGAGTACTTTGAATATTGGTGATGTTGATGCTCTTTTAACCCTACACAAATTTGAAACTAATGTGATGGGTTCAGTGTGTTCAAATGAAATATATGCAAAATTAGACAATATGGGTATTACATATGATATGGTAGCCTCCTTGAGTTTTAAACCTGTATCCACTTTCCTTCCTATTATGAATCATGATAATATAGATACCTTTCATGATGTTATAGCACAGAACCTGTTACATTTGGGACATAAAACATGGTTTAAAGCCAGACAGAAAGAAAATGTAACCCCGGCCCAGCGAGAAGCTATAAAACGTCTAGCAGGTGATGTTGACACCATAATTTGCCCCGCTGATAAAGGGGGTAACATTGTACTTAAAAGGTGATCCTATTATCGGTTCATCAATTCAGCCCATGCATTAAATATAGAAAGGGTCTTAGTCTTCAAGATATCCTGAGACCAAATTACATTACCACTGCTCCTCAAATGAAAGATCATAATTTGCATGGATTTTTCCCTTGTGACCATTGTAAGGCATGTCACAATAGTCTGATGCGGAAAGAATATCCTATATGTAAACCAGGTGAAAACAGACAGATAAAACAATTTCTTGCGTGCAATAGCACTTTTACCACCTATGTATTGGAATGTCTGTGCAAAAGGTGGTATTTAGGGAGTACCAAACACATGCTCAAAAAAAGAGTGCTTGAACATATGTGAGCAATCTCATCGAATGATCCCTACTATCCTGTTGCCAGACATTTCCAAGAATACCATAATTCTGATCATTTCTTGTTTGCTTATTTTGCTTTGCAACAGGTGTCCTCTAATCACTGGGATGGCAACAGATTGCTACAGCTAAGAAAAAAAGAATCTAGATATATACTAGACTTCAAAACTAAAATACCAAAAGGGTTGAATACTGATGAAGCACTAAATACCCATCTATATGAAAGCTAATGACAACTATAGAGTAGATACAGTATGTACTAACAATGATTAGTTATGCATATATTGATTTCTTGAACATTGCCTTTATGTTGATTTGCAATTCGTACACAATCTGCATGCACCAAGTGAGCCATCTTTATGAAGGTCAACAACTCCAGAGTAGATATAGGATGTATTTACGATTATGAGTTATGTATGGAGTATGGATTTTTTTTTAACACTGGCTTTATGTTGATCTGCAATCCATGCACAATCTTTGTGCACTAATTGATCCATTTGCATTTAATGTTTTTTGTGTGTCGGGCTATCAGCAATGATACAGTTATACGTAGACCATGTATATGGATTGATGTATTTTAATTGTATAAAGGAATGATATTTTGTGTTTAGGGTGATTTCACAGGTTTTTAGATTTTAAGTTTATTTTTGGGTTCGTGCACTAAGGTATGTAACAGTATTTGTAATGCTAGATCTGTCCTCCTACTGAAAAATGCAATTGACACATAGATGGAGGTTATCTTCCAGACCGGCCCACTTGGGATCTAAATTCAGACAGCAACGCAGTACTGGGTGTTCTTATATAAAGAACATGATCTATTTGTACTTTGTTTAACTTGACTATATGTTCCATCCCAGAGTGCGCTTATTGGCACAATACTGTCATTCAGGCGGGGGTACCTCACGAATAAGTTGAAATGCAGTCGTAACAAAGCAATATTTATATTTATTAATTGAATTGTGTGGGACTTTGTGATCATAATTTGATCTTCGCATATAGACTGAGATGGACGTTTAAAATAATTGTACTTCACAACAAGCAACTACATTTCAATGGAGCAGTCCCATTTCTTTGTTTATGCAAAATCTGTATCTATGCTGCTGTGATTTGAGGATGGTTACACGTGACCAAGGCTTCGGCTGAAACACGGTGTTTGATTAAACTTTTCACCCGCCTGCAACTTTGACGTCCTGAGTGTGCGTTTGTATTGTGTTTTGATTTTGGATAAAAATAAATATATATAAAAACCCTTTCCTATCCTAAACTCTATAAACTCCTTACCACCCAAAAACCCATACCCACCCTAAAACCTAAAAATGCCATTACTACCCAAAAACCCATACCCACCCTAAAACCTAAAAATGCCATTACCACCCAAAAACCCATACTCAACCTAAAAACCCCTTCCACCCAAAAAATCATACCTACCCTAAAACCTAAAAATGCCCTTACCACACACAAACCCATATCCACCTTAAAACATAAATATCCATTACCCTCAATATCCCATACCCCTCCTAAAATGTAAAAATCTCTTACCACCCATGAACCCATACCAACCTAAAAACGCCATGACCACTCAAAATGGTACCCACCCTAAAAAAAAACTATATATATATATATATATATATATATATATATATATATACGCACACATACACACACACTTAATACTTGTACTTAACTGCAAAACCTTTACCACGCTTATACCTTTATCATTCATGCCTTTACAAAATTTAAAAAATGCTTACCTTAAAAACCTTTACCACGCATATGCCTGTACTATTAATGCCTTTACAATGAAATTAGTTGTAAAGGCATATGTGTGGTAACGGCTCCGTGGTAACAGTCATGCGCGGTAATGACTGTGTTGTAATGGCTGTTTCTCGTTTAACACACCTCACATTAATATTGCTGAAAGACACCTCATCCAAAGTAAGAAGACAAATAACTGGTCCCACCTCCCCAATCTCTGGAGAAACACTCCTGGAGGAGCATTTCTATGTGTCTGCTATCTCCTTCCCCATAAGCCTTTTTAAGAATAAGAGGCTACCCTTGTTGATTTGTGGCAAATCCAGAATGCAGCACTGTGGTAAACCCCTCTCTGCCCAGGAAATTGCATCTTGACCCCAATAAGTATTTTTCTTGTCCACATCTCCTTTTGTTAAGCAGGACAGTCACATTCTGTAATATGAACTTAATCATGGTTTATACTTGTCCCTGTAGCCTTGCTACTATTTGCTGCCCAACATGGAGCAGTAAATTGAAATATGATAAAAGGTGCACTTCTACATTGAGAGAATGGAGCAACTGAGTAGTAAATTGCAGCTACCTGGGCCCTTGTAAGAAGCTAAAAAAAATCACATTTTAAAAATGCAAAACAGGAAGGTTGGTGGTGCATTGATGGAGCACATATGTGGGAAAATCAAGTCAATATAGCAAATATGTGGCTGTGACCCAGAAAGGGAGGAGGAAAAACAGAGGAGCCTTTAAGGGTGGGGGGTCTTACAAAAAAAACCGAAGGTGGATGCGGAGAGATGAGGAAAACAATGGATAAGCTAAGATGTGTGAGAGCAACACAGAGTGAGGGGTGGGGGGACAGGGGTATGCCAGACTGTGTTGAACCATTCTACAATAGCTGGATCTCAATGGTAGAAGGGGCAGCCAGCCACACAGCACATCGCTGTGAGGGTCGTGGCAGAAATATGGAAGCTTCTGTTGTTGGTCTTCAGTATTTCTGGTGGTAGCTATCTGCTCATGGTGTGGCTTACTCTGGTCCTCCTATGAGTAATTGGAGGTTCTCCCATAGTGCAATGAGAACACCTCCAAAGGTGATTGTTTGGGGGGGGGTGAGGGGGGTCGAGTCTAGTGTTCTCCTCTCCCATCTAGGAGATGCAAGCAATATTTTCTGGGGAAAGCAACTTCTTCTCCATCTTGTACACTGGCACAGGCCGTGGGCTTCCAAAATGGAACCTGCAGGCCTGTATCAATTGTGCATGACACACTATAAATCTTAGCAAACACTCGCATGTACAACGTGCAGGATGTCTGCGTTTAGGACCCTGGTTCATTGTGAGAAGTGGCACTTCATATAAATGGACCTATAAGCACGCTTTCATGTCTCATCTGTAAAAATTCCTGTCAATATATTTTACCAAGCATGGTATATTACTCCACCACGCTCCAGGCATCAGACCCGCATCAGGGAGGGTAGGCCTATGTCACTGTGAGGGTACAACCCTGAACCTATGATCATCAAAGACCAGGCATAGGCCGTCAAGCACACCCAGGATTTAGATGAAATTAATAAAACTCAAAAACCAAGAACAGGGGTATATGCATTTTGGGCACACAGGGCAGGGGGACATGCACATAGATCATGCAGGGGACATTACCATCCCTACACCATTGCATAAGATGATCACCGACAAGACAGTCAACCAATGATGAGTAATGTGCTGGCACAGAGCTCACTGTCCGTATTACTATTGTATACAAAAGATCTGTTGATACCTTACGGCTAAAGCTGTCTGTAGGAAAGACCTAAATAGCACATGTAGTGAATATTATGTGCCTTTCTTCTGACAAAAGACACATTTGTCACCCATGTAAAAATAAAAGTACTTGATGGTTTCAGCACTAATCTATTAATTGACCAACGTTCATAACTCCGGGAACTCTCAGGGCTCGACGTAATAAATAAGCAAAATTATTAATTAAAATCAAAATGATTAACTCTCTAAGCTAGATGTGTTTTTACGTTAGTTTTATGTTGTAGTTTCCTGTTTGCACTCTATCTTATACTTTTCTTTCCGTGACTTGATATTTTTTTCTTTTTCAGGGAGGGAACCCATTAAGTTTAAAAGTAGATGCTGCCATTTAATAATTGGCTACTTGCTCTGTTGCAAACTTACGACTCCGGTAGAAGAGCGAATGCATTGATATGAGTTTCTGTACGCATTATGCTAACTGATCATTCGTTACACTTCTAATCACAATGCAGTGCAAACCTGCTACCTCATTCTATTTTCGATAAGGGTGTAAGCTCGTCCTACTCATAAGGATTCGTGCTCTGAGGTGTGGAAGTATGACCTCCACTAAACTGGGTGGAAGTTAGCAATTAAAAGAAAATCTAACTTTTCAAATACAGACATGATAATATTTGTGAAATAACTAGTTTGCTATCCTTTGTTTTTTTTCCGGCTGTTAGCAAAACTGTTCCTTGGCTTCTCTTAAAAATCGGTTATGCTTTGTGTACAACGATCTTGTCACTCATTCCTAACGCTTTTTTTTAGACTCTAATGTTCATTGGCAGTATTTCACAAATGACATCGGAATTTATTAGGTAAATTCAATACCACTGTATACAATAAGAATAAATCATGTCTGTAAGCATGTGGCTATTGACCTTGTTATAGAAGAATCTGGGTGATAAACGTCACGTTGAAAATTGATACAGTAACTGACCCTTTATGCGGAAATGTAACTTCATAAATATTGAACTGACTTTGTATCCTATAATATTAATTATGACTTATTTCTGTTTCCTTAGGCTCTGGACCTGGATCGAACTGTACTTTATAAAATGAAAAAGTCTGTGAAATCAATACATACTTCTGGTCTTGGTAAGAACATCGTCATCTTTTGCATGGGTGTGGTGTGCCAGCAAGGAAACCTTGTTTTGAGGGATAGCTTTTCCTCTAAATATCAGATATTTGGACAGTTATATTAGAAATTTTCGTAACTGTCATCTGTGTCAAACCGTGAAGACCGCTCACTGCTTTAGTGGGATGAAAAAGCGGGAACTCTCAGGAAAGGTGGTGGATGTCATTAAGACTGTGGGCTAATGCATGTGGACTGGAACCCTGTACGTGATAAATTGATATTATATATATATATATATATATATATATATATATATATATAAAATATTACCTAGTGGCTCTTGCCACTAGGTAGTTATAGTTAGGACCTAGTTTCTAAAGAAAAAGTGTTTTTGTTTGTTTTGTTTCGCTAAGAACTTGGACACAGTTTGATGAATCTTCACGAAATTTGGCAAAAAAATCTGAGGGTCACTTCAGCTGCTGTCTAGGAAGTTTTGAGGTAATCCATCAAGGGGGGGCTGAGAAAAAGCAGGGGCCCAAAATGCGTTTTCCTCATTCATTTTTTCAATAGGGATTTTGAACAGCGGTAGCGCCCGAACCGCTTGATGGAAAATTTGGCAGAAAGGTAGCTCTTGGTCCAGGAAGAACCTTTTTTGTTGTTTGGTGTAAATCTGTTTAGTGGTTTTCTAGTGAAAAACAAATTTGTATATACAGGGACGCAATCCGTCATGGCTGCTGCATGGAGCATTGCAGCTCCCCGCAACAGAAACAGTACTGAGATTGGCTGGCTGCAACCTGTGGAGAATGTTGCAGCCACCATCTTATAAACCGGTCATGGTCCCGGGGAATGTAAAATATGGGCTTAGAACAATAAAAGGGGTCAGGGTAGAGGTACTCTGACCCCATGAGGTTTATTAATGGGTGTCTGAGGGACCCTTTATGACTTTAAAAAGGTTAAAACCCCCTTTTTTGTCATGATTGTGTAAAAGCAACTCTGTTGTATCGCTCGACATGGCCCTCGCTTGTAACGCCACAACTCTGTCGCGAATCCACCCCAAACAAAAATACACATTCACACACACATGCACCACTCACAGACCTACTGAGACACTTATACACCCACTCACAGACCCAGACAGCCACTTTTACACCCACTCAGAGACACGCTCATCCAGTCACTAAAAGACTCAGACACTCACACATTCATTCTCAGACCACTCACATTCATTCTCAGACCCACTGACATTCTCACACCCACTCACAGACATACTGACACTCATACATCCAGTCAAATATCTTTTGAGACACTCATGCACCCACTCACTGACCTATTCAGAGTTTCACTCACCCACTCACAAGACCCCCTGAGACAGTTATGTGCCCAGTCCCGGGCCTAGTCAGACTATCATGCACCCACTTACAGATGCACTCAAACTCACTCACCAACTCATAGACCGATTCAATGACCAAGCACCCACTTTTAGACCCGGTCAGACACTCACGCACCCAGTTAGTCTGACATACCCCTCGCAGACTCAATCAGACACTATGCACCCACTCACAGACTGACTCAGACTATCACACACCCACTCTCAGACCCACTGAAACCCTCACGTGTCCACTTACAGACCCACACAGACACTAATGCACTCACTCACAGTCCCACTAAGACACTGATGCACCCACTCTCACATGAGACAGGCACTCTCACAGCCACTCTCCCACCCGTATACACCCTCTAACACCTATTCTCACACCCAGAGAGGCAGGCTGTGGCCAACTCCCACATTGTGCACAGGGTTGGATGGTTCTAGGGGGTTGGCTGCAGGGCCTGGCCGCAGGCTAGAGGTTGCAGCTAACCATGCGGGGGTGGTTGGATTAACATATAATAATACAAAATAATTTACGTTAAAAAAAAAAAACTTAGAAATTCACTGAAAAAAACAAAGGTTACTGAGACGTTATAATTAGGAAATAGAATTTAAAAAAACATAGAAATTCACTTAAGAAAACAAAGGTTATAGGGACGTTATAGTTAGCCTCACATTTTAGACGTACAAAACCATAGAAATTCACCTGTTATAGTTATCTCAAGTAACTATAACTCATACCCAAAGGTAGCTATAACTCACGGCCTCATAATGCACTACTAATTGTCCCACAAATCATGGCACTCATAACATCTTTGAAAATATCATTGATAATATCAATGTAATATTTGCAGGAGTGTCTGACTAGAGAGGCCAACATGGAGGGCGTTTTTTAGTGGCGTTCCGCCTCACTGCCCCGAGGTCATTAATGCCACCGAACATTACCCCACAGATGGGGATGACATCATTTAATGAGGACTTACGGTCACTTACCACCATGTCTCGACACATGAAATAATTATTCTGCCATGTTACACAGTACGACTGGTAGGTTACTGCTCCTTGTCTCCAGTCGCAAGGATTGGATGACCACACAAGTGGAAGTCAGCATGGGGTGGCTCCTGTGAGTTGCTCCAGCTGGCGCCACCGTTGCACTCTTTAACAGGTGTTGGACTATGTCTAGCCTCCCGCCACTGTAACGCAAGCCTCTTTCCTAATTTGGGTGGTCCCTTGTTCTGGTGTGCTGCTCTTTTGGTATTAAATTAAATATGGTATTGTGTATTTACAGTGCTTAGGCAACTCAAGGCACCACTCACTGTAGCTCATCATAATTCTTCTACGCCACAACTTGCATTGCTTAGACAGCACACATTACACAGTGTGTTCACTAATACCATCTACACTCCCGTATTAACGTACTGACCTGGAACATATGTGACACGCACACCCCAGCGCACAGATACACTAATTACTCATATCTTAGACAGTAGGACATCCATATTTCCCCACTCTAAGAGTCTCATTTGAAAATCTCAGAGGCCGACATTCTCAGAAAACGGTGGTGCAGTAAAGTTTACTCCACAAACGACTCTTCCCAACCCCAGGGAGTATTGATCTGGATCCGCCCCGAGATCCACTTGAGGTGAATGATGAGGTGATAGACGCTGAGGGATGCTTCGCGTTTATTAGAGGGAGGTTGGATGGCAGGCATATGCTCATCGGTAACATTTATACTCCTAACATTGACCAAATTCCATTCTTACACAGACTCACAACGGTACTCTCTCGCTGAAGCGACCTTTCTTGGCTCTTTGGGGGGATTTTGATGGTTTATTGGATACACACCTGAACAGATCATTCCTGTCCCACGCAGCTGCAACCTCTAATGCTGTCTCCCTGGCAAGCTGGCTACACCACTGGCACCTAACAGACCTATGGCGACACAACAATATATCTTCCAGGGTGTATCCCTTCTACTCGGGCTCAACGGAACTGCATGTCCACCTTGCTAGTTTGTACATCTGATTTGGTCCCGGTGATAGCGTAGACTGATTATCTTGGCCTGGCACATTCTGATCACAACCTCCAATGCCCCCGTCTTAATTGGGACATGAACCCTTCTCCCTTCCCCACATGGCATCTACTGCCCACAGCGCTGGAAGATCCTGTGTTTCGTAGCTCCACTAGCCAGAAGATTAATGACTACTTTGATCCCAACAAAGATTTGGCCACCTCATGCTCTGTGGAGTGGGATGCCTTCAAGGTGACTCTTCGCAGCTACTGTTTGGGACTAACTTGGAGTATGAGCAGGCAACTAGACAAGGAGGTGTCTGCAATGGAAAGACAGTTACTACACTGCAGAACTGAAGTAACCTGTATCCCTAATGCCTTACCTCAGTTAGTCGCATAACTCAAAGAACACTCTGATTTGGTCGAGAGACTGAGATTTTTAAATTATGCAGCACACTCTGCCAACGTTCATGCGAAGGCAGACAGAGCTGGTCCCTTCTTGCCTGGCTAATTCCTCAAGAGTGTTCCCAACACCCTACCATGACACCTTTCTCAGCAGCTGGCCCCTTACTCTATACACAGAGCGAGATTCATGATGAATTCCACTTACACAAAACACATCACTTTACCGATCTACCACAATCTCTTCCCTAGATGCCATTGACTTGTTTATCGTGGGCGAACCTCTCCCCCACATCACATTTGATCAACAGATGGAATTGGGAGAGCCTATCACTGTGACTGAGATCCAAGACGCAATCCATTCTCTTGCTAATGGCAAAACCCCTGGTCCTGATGGGCTACCAGCAGAGTTTCATAAAACGTACTCTCTACAGATAACTCCCCACTTGCACAAGCAATATGAGGAAGCCTTTGCAGGAGCGCAGCTCCCTGCCACGCTCCAAGAAGCTATGTTAATCTCACTTCTCAAACCACACAAAGACCCAACCAGTCTCCACTCCTATAAACTGTAAGCACTCCTGAACACGGACTATAAAATATTGGCTACAATCATAGTGACCCGATTAGTCTACTTAGTCCCTACGTTAGTCCTTGCTGATCCGAACAGATTTGTGCCAGCTCGCACTATGTCTTTCAGTATACAATGCGTTTTCCCAATCCTGAAACATGCACCCCTTCATTGGCCCTGAGCAGGCTGCCTTGTGCTTGACCTAGAAAACGTGTTTGATTATTTAGAATGGCTCTTTGTCTTTAGTGTTCTACCTCGGTTCAGACTGGGGCCCCGCTTGGTTCATCTGCTAAGATTATTATATATACTCCAACGGCCTGAACAGGAATCGGCCCTTATATTTCAACACCAGTCCACATAGAAGGAGGCACGAGACAGGGTTGTCCACTGTCTCCCCTACTTTTTACCCTTGCTGTAGAGCCCCTAACTGTTGCATTTCTCCTGCAGGATAATGACAGGGGTATACCCTTGGGCAACGAGATCCACTCCGTGTCTCTCTATGCGGACGATCATCTCATCTACCTAAAAGATCTGGCTGACTTCCAAGGTTGCTAATCACCATTCTTGATGCATACGTGGTCATATCAGGACTCCGGGTCAACTGGACCAAGTCTTGTACTTTCCCACTATCCCCTATTATGCCTCACCCTGGCCCCCTCCCTGCTTTCCCCACTTCATTATGGCAGACGACCACTTTAGATACCTCAGCATCCACATCTATCACATAGAAACGGATTTGTTTGATGGCAACCAGTTCCAAGTTGTCTCCTCTCCCAAAAGCCAGATGACATTTTCAAAGACCCTGCACTCGTCAGTAATGGGCAGAATAGCACTTGTTAAATTGGTTGTCCTACCTTGCCTTTTATACTATTTAATCAATCTCCCACTGTATGTCCCAGACTCTTTTTTTCCAATCCCTAGAACGTGAACTATGTGGATTTATCTTGAATACCACCTGCTGTAGGGTAGCCCGTTCTAAGCTTTACAGATTGACCTACCAGGGCGAATTGGCACTTCCACCGTTCAAACATTACTATTTGGTTGCACAGTTGGAATGGGTGGCGTGTTAGCTTTCTTATCGATGTCTCTCCGACACTGCTACCACATCCCGCGAGTGGACACACTTAAGACTTCTGCACTTATTTCACACATGCGCCAAACTCCCTACCCCTGAGCCCCTACTATTAAACCTGGCATATCATTGCTATAGTAAACGTCACTAAAGAACTGATTCACTATGTACCGGCCATACTCCTTCTAGGGACACCGAGGGGCACAATCAATCAATAAAAAAATGTATAGAGCGCGCTACTCACTTGTGAGGGTCTCAAGGCTCTGGGGGGGAGGGGTAAGGAAAGGGGGGTAAGGAGGGTCACTGTTCGAACAGCCATGTCTTGAGGTTCTTTCTGAAGAGCAGGAGGTCTTGGGTCTTGCGGAGGTTGGTGGGGAGGGAGTCCCAGGCCTTGGGGGCGAGGTAGGAGAAGGATCTGCCTCCTGTGGTGGCGCGTTGGATGCGGGGGACTGTGGCGAGTGCGAGGTCGGCGGATCGGTGGTGGCGATTGGGAGTGTGGAAGTTCACTCTTTCGTTGAGGTAGGTTGGGCCGGTGTTGCGGAGGGATTTGTGTGCGTTGATGAAAATTTGAAGGTAATCCTCTTGTCGATGGGGAGCCAGTGAAGGGATTTGAGGTGTGATGAGATGTGTTCATGGCGAGGGAGGTCCAGGATGAGGCTGGCGGCTGTGTTCTGGATTCTCTTGAGTTTGCATTTGAGTTTGAGTGTGGTCCCGGTGTAGAGGGCGTTTCCGTAGTCTAGCCTGCTGGTGATGAGTGCATGGGTGACGGTCTTTCTGGTCTCTATGGGAATCCATTTGAAGGTTTTTCGCGGCATGCGGGAGTGTGTTAAAACAGGAGGAGGTGACGGCGTTGATTTGCTGGGTCATGGAGAGGGAGGGGTCCAGATGATGCCAAGGTTGCGTGCATGGTTTGCGGGGGTAGGTGCGGGCCTAGGGCGGTGGGCCACCAGGAGTCGTCCCATATGGTTTTGTTGGGGCCGAAAATGATTATTTCGGTTTTGTTGGAGTTGAGCTAGAGGTGGTTTGCTGTCATCCATGTGGCGGTGTCAAGGAGTGCAGCATGGAGGTTGGTTTTGGCTGTAGTAGGGTTGCGGGTGAGGGAGATGATGAGTTGGGTGTCGTCTGCGTAGGATAAGATGGTGATTGCGTGTAGTCGGAGGATGTTGGCGAGTGGGGTAATGTAAATGTTGAAAAGGGTGTGGCTGAGGGAGGATTTCGCAGATGATTTTGTTGGCATTTGAGTGGAAGGGAGGAAGGCAGACTTTTTGGGTTCTATCGGTGAGGAAGGAGGTGAACCAGTCTAGGGCTTTGTGTCGAATCCCTGTGTCGTGGAGGCGTGTGCGGAGTGTATGGTGGCAGACAGTGTCAAAAGGCAGCGGAGACGTCCAAGAGGATGAGTGCAACGGTCTCGCCCTTATTGACTCTGGTTCTGATGTTGTCAGTACATGCGATGAGGGCGGTCTCCGTGCTGTGGTTCTTGCGGAACCCAGAGTGGGAGGGGTCGAGTGTGTTGTTTTCCTCAAGGAAGTGGGACAGACGGGTGTTCACTAGTTTCTCAGCGACCTTGGCAGGGAAAGGGAGGAGAGAGATGGGGCGGTAGTTGGAGAGGTCATCCGGGTCAGCTTTGGGCTTTTTTAAGAGTGCAGTGACTTCTGTGTGCTTCCAGGGGTCTGGGAAGGTGGCGGTGTCGAGTGAGCTGTTGATTATGTCCCGAAGCTTGGGGGCGATGGTTGGGCTGGCTTTGTTGTAAATGCGATGGGGGCAGGGGTCGGAAGGGGATCCAGAGTGGATGGAATTCATCATTTTTTAAGTTTCTTCGTGGGTGGTTGGGGCCCGGGTGATTAGTAGGTTGGGGGGTGTGTAGGGAGTCCTTGTTGGACAAGTCGAAGGTGTGTGTGGTGGGTGTGTGTGGTTTGAATCTGTTGTGTATGTCTAGGATTTTGCGGTGGAAATGGTTTGAGAGGGAGTCGCAGAGGAGTTGTGTGTGCGTGGGGTCTATGTTGCTAGCTTTGGGTTTGGAGAGCTCTTTGATGATGGTAAAGAGTTCTTTGCTGTTGTGGGAGTTACTGTCTATGCGTTCCTTGTAATATGCTCTTTTGGTGGTCCGTATTAGTTGGTGGTGATTGCGAATGGAGTTTTTGAGGGTGGAGAAGTTGGTGATTGAGCGTTCCTGTCGCCAGGCTTTCTCCGCTTTGCGGCATTTACGCTTGGAGTCTTGGAGTTCAGTGGTGTACCAGGGAGCGTTCTTGATGCTGTGGGTGGTGATGTTTTTTCTGAGGGGGTCGAGTGTGTCTGCGCAGGTAGTGATCCATTTTGCGAGGTTGAGAGCAGCAGTGTTGGAGTCGTTGGTGTGGGAGGGGTTCAGGTGTTCTGTGGGGATCTTGTCCCACACGCAGTAGGTTGTGGTGTGTTGGTGGTGTGTGGGGGGTTTGGAGAAGAAGTGGACGCAGTGGTGGTCAGTCCAGTGGAGTTCGGTGGTGTGAGTGTAGGTTATGTGTTCGCTCGAAGTGAAGATTGTGTCTAGTGTGTGTCCTGCTGAGTGGGTGGGTGCTGTGACCAATTGTTTTGAGTCCGATGTTGGTGAGGTTGTCTAGGAGGGATGAGGAGTTGTGGTCTTGTGGGTTCTCCAGGTGAAAGTTGAAATCACAGAGGAGGATGTAGTCTGTGGAGGTGAGGGCTGATGGTGTCAGCGATGGTGTCACAGAAGGAGGGGCGTGGCCCTGGGGGTCTGTATATGAGTGTACCTCTGAGGGTGGTATTGTTGTTTATGTGGATTAGGAAGTGCATGTGTTCTGCGCTGTCTAGGGTGTTGTGTGTGTTGGTGGTGACCTTAATGGTGTCTTTGTGCAGGATGGCGATGCCACCTCCTGGTTTGTTTAGGCGGTCTTTGCGTTGTAGTTTGTACCCGTCAGGGGTGGCTGTGGCTATGTCAGGCTCAGATGAGTGGTTCATCCATGTTTCCGTGAGGAAGACTATGTCAGGTGAGTGTGATGTGATAAGGTCCCAGAGTTCTATGGCATGCTTGTGTAAGGAGTGGGTGTTTAGGAGTAAGCAGTTGAGATGGTTGTGGGGGGTGTTGTTGTTGTGGTGGGCGATGGTGTTGGTGTGGGTTGTGGTGGTGTTGCAGTGGGTTGTGGTGGTGTTGCAGTGGGTTGTGGTGGTGTTGTCATGGAGTGTGTTCGGGTTGTGTTTTTTTTTTGTGGTGGGCTCTGTTGGGGTGGGCGGGGGCTGTGCGGGAGTCTGCTGTGTTGAGATTGTGGTGTTTGATGTGGGGAGCGCTGTGGTTGGTGTGGGGCGTGTGGGTGTCAGTAGTGTAAAAGGTGGAGCAGGAGAATCGGCAGGCATAGCAGGTGAAAGGTCCCTGTGTGTGTGAGGCTCACACATTACCTCAATCACAGAGATGACACTGACATGAGGTGTGAATCAACACACTAGGTGACCTCAATACTGACGGTATACTTTAGTTTGTTCACACAACACCCTAATGAATGACACTGGTCTACACCACTGGAACATTTTTACTTCACTGCTCCCTTAAAAGTGTGTTACGGAGTGCATGGGGGACTTGATACGTGAACCCACAGTGCACCTTACGCTACAGTATTTACACGTGTTTGGCAGCAGGGGACACCTTGTGCGCTGGTTGGCAGACTCACTATGACACCTGACCTTTAGACCACTCGTATCTCTCGGAGACCGCTGGGAGGTAGATAAAGACCATTAACAGATAAAGGATGGGTGGAAATACTATAAGGGCCTACACAGAACCCAGGCAATTCACAATTTCGCTTAATACAGTTTTATGTTAAGCAACAAGCCTACCTCACACCTGACAAGATTAACAGATACTGACAGAAGCAGACTTGTTACATATGCTGTGGGCATGTCTGTGCCTACGCCACTTTTGTACCACAATCCTGTGCTGCTTGTCCCACTGCATGGGTCAGTCCGTACTCCAGGCCTGGGAGCTCTGTATCCTAGGTCTTTTCTGTGGGGACAATAAGTACAGAGCTACATCCCGTTTCACTGACTTAGGTCTATTGTTGGCCAAACGCCTCATAACTTGCAGGTAGTGCTCACCCGACTCACCAACTCATGAGGTGTGGATACAGTCACTAGGTGTTTGGTCACAAGCCAGGGAAACGTTCTTCACCATCTGCGCACCATCATACAGCCTTGTCATTTGATATCGCTGCTGATATCACAGAACCCCCCCCCGCCCTCTCCTCTCCCCCCAATTAGCTGCGATACCAAACGCACCACGGGATCTCATCGGACGTCTTTCTACCTCCACATTTGAGTATTTCCCAATACAGCCACTGATATTGCCGAAATTTCCATCATGATGATGGACTAATGTTGTTGCCGTCTCTCTGGCTTTGAACAGAAGTGTCTCTGGATTTCTTGCCTATAACCTCTCCTTTTCCCTCTCCTCCTCCCTTCTCGTTCTGTAAATCAGCACACCATATCGCCCTCTCCCTTATTCTTTCTTCCTACCTGTTGTTTGAGTTTTGTATAATAACATGGAAACGATCAACAAGTCCCCCCTCGATCTTCATGACACAAGTTATGTCCTTATTCTTCCATCTGAGCTCAATATTTCAATAGCATTTCTACAGATTTGCAATATCTGCATCTAGCATCAGTATCAGTGTTTTGCATCTCTCCTTGCCTATTCTTGGAGTAGACCAACTGTCCCTCCCCTCCTTCCCCCCGCTGGTGTGGTGCAACAGTAGGCCTAGTGTGATTTTTGAGCCCATGTGGGCGAGCAGCGTAGCCCTTATGTAGCTGTTGTTTTTGTGCGGGCTTTTCGGTATTCATCTTCTCCTATGCTTCCTGAGGGTCTTTCAGGGCCATGATGAGTAGTTCCAAAGCACTTACATTTTCCAATGTTCCTGTCCTCTTATGTGCCTCTCTATGCGATAGGGAGGCTCCTCACATTCCGCCCATTTCCCCAATTGCTTTAACCAGGACAGCAAAGAAGGGCATGTAGGGTTTTTCCATTTTCTTGTGATTTCCCTCTTAGCTAGTGACAGCCCCAGGTCCTGAAATCTGCTGGTGGTTTTGTTTTTAGCAGCTTGTGGGTACCAGTGCAACAAGCAATGGGCGGGCGTGAGTGAGATCAGTTTTTCGATAATATCGGCAAGTCGTTTTACAACTTCCAGTACTGGGTTAGAAGGGGACATTCCCACATCATGTGAATAAAGGATGCTCCCATCTTTTTACAGCAGTAGCAAGCTGCATCTTGTGTGTTAAGGTATCTATTGATGATTTCTGGGTACAATTATGCTGTTTGCAAAATATAGAAATTGATGAGCCTAAATCTGGCATTCCTGGAGGTTGTGGACATTCTATCCAGAACGCCCTCTTAGTCGGTCTCTAATATAGAGGTACCCAAGTCTGCCTGCCACTTGGTCTGTATCCCATCTATGGGTCGGAGAGTCTTCACTTGTAGATACTGATAGAGGCAAGTAACCACTTTCACTGTCCCTGTTGCTAGTAGGACATAAGAGCAGCATGCATGCATGCGTGGTTTTGTATCTCCTGTTCTCCAGTGCCTATGTATGATTGTAAGTGCTACCCCGTCACTCAAAAATTGACCTCCTGGAAGTTTAAATTCCGTGCGGAGCTTCTCGAATGTGGATAAGACCCCAGCTCGGACCAAGTCACCCAATTTAGTTACACCTGCCGCTGTCCATGCCCCCAAGCCATGCCAATTCCATCCCCCTTCAGTAACAGCAAGACCGAGAGGGGGAGTTCCATGGAATATGGCAATTGAATATCTGTTTTTTTAATTTATTTTATTTTTTTATTTATTTTATTTATTTATTTTCATGACTGCTCTCCAGCACTTCCGCATGGACTGCTCTCCAGCACTTCCGCATGGTCTTAAAGGGCTGCAGGTCTATTCCAACAGGGGCCTCAGTTCTTAGGATCAGCTCTAGAAGCACCCGATATGTCTGAGTAAATGCATCGGTGGGCCCATCTTGTAGCCGCCTACTTGTTATCCATCTGGCCAACCACTGCAGCTGAGCTGCCCAATGGTGCAATTCAAAGTCCGGAGCTGCCAGTCCTCCCTGCCGTACTGGTCTCCAAAGCGTAGTATATGCCACTCGGCGCTGTCTCCTGCCCCATATAAATGCCATGCTAAGTGAGGTTAGCTCTTTAAAATAGTATTGGGGCACCCATAGAGGGAGTGTGCTGAAGAGGTACAACAAGCATGGTATCACCACCATTTTCAAGAGAGCAATTCTGCCCATTGCTGAAATGGCTACAGAAGTCTCAGGGTACGAAGGCCTAGCCCGTAATTACCCTCAAACAGTTCGATATATTTTGACCCCCAGGTACGATCAACAATGGGGCTCCACCTCTAAATTCCTGGGCAGGTCAACCGGGATCTCACTTTCCTCAATAAGAAACTAAAATTTTGTTTTGGGCCAATTTTCCTTAAGTTCAGAGACCTCTGCAAAGTGGTCCAACAAGGATTGCGCCCTCCGTAGATCTCTCCAGGTGTCCCATAGAAACAATAGCAGATTGTCGGCTTATAATGCAATACGCTGTATGACTTCCACTGTGAGAATTCCCTCAAAGTGAGCTCCCGACCTGGCTAACCCTGCCAAGGGCTCCATGGAGATAATGAAGAGCAAGAGAATAGTGAGCACACTTGTCTCGTACCTTGCTCTACCCCAAAGCCCTCTAAGATAGTCTTCCCCGTCCGCACCCTGGCTGTGGGTCTAGTATATAAGGGCTTCGTCCAGGCCACAAATCTCTGCCCGAGTCCCATATAAGTCATGACTTTGTAGAGGTAGTCGCACTCGACTATCAAACGCCTTTTCAATTTCTTTTTTATAATAGAGCAGCAGTTGTTTGGTCATATGAGGTATCTGCTACAATAGCCGTGAGGCGTCTAATGTTAGCTGCCATGTTGCTTTTGGGAATAAAGCCTGATTGATCGGGGTGGTCGACATTCAGCATGGAGAGCGGCCGGTACGCTCCCAATTCTGACGCCTCGTTTCCTGGCTTAAATAACAGGATAAACACTGCTTCTCTGCTAGTCGGCGGCAGGTGGCTTAGGGCATATGCCTCGTTAAACATCTTCACGAGTCTTGGAGCCAATTCTGTTGAATAAGTACTATAAAATTCAATTGGTAATCCATCCGATCCTGGAGCATTTCCTTAATGGCCCCCAGTACTTCGGGCACAGTTATCTCTTTTCCCAGTGTGACTGCCTCATCACGGCCCAGGCAGAGAACAGTGACGTCTTGCAAAAATCTAGTTCGTAGGGTGGGGTCAGCTCAGGGTCTGCTATGGTATAAGGTGCGGTAAAAAAAAAGCAGCAAAGTAGTCATTTATTTCTTCTTGTGTTTCCAAGGGGGTCCTGGAGCTCGGGTTTATTTTCACTATTGGGGAGCCCCTTCGTGCTGGGTTCGCAAGCCAAGCCAAAGGTTTACCCGCCTGATCCCCTTCATTGTGTTGCCGTACAATAAAAGCCTTATAATCGAAGAAGCAGAGCCATTCTGTGTGCTCTGCTACTTGCTCCCTGACCTCCTGCAGTTGCGGTTCCAGTTCTGGATGGCCTGGTCTTTCTGACTCCAAAGATCGTAGTTTAATTTCTGCATCCCTAATGTCCGTTAGTAAGGTGGAGCTCACCCCAACCCTCTCCGAAATGCAATGTCCACTAGTCACCACATTGAATGTTTGCCACTCAGTTTGAGAGTCTGCGACCGTGCCCTTATTTAATGCACTATTTGCTCTCTTGTCTTTTCCCAAAAGGGGGGGGGAATCATCCAACATCTCCGGGTTCAGTTGCCAGCTTGGTATTGGCGAGAGCGGTTTCCCTCCAGGACAATCTAAGCAGCACTGGGTTATGATCTGATATTGTACGAGTAAGCTATTCGTCCCACACTGTTGTGATGTGGATTTCTGGGCAGCATAGGAAAAAAAATCCAAGTGGACATGAAGCTCATGCATGCACGCTGGAAAAAAGGAGTAATCCCTTTCTAGGGGGTGAAGTGTGCACCAGCTATCCCAGAGTCCCCAGTGCTCCTGCCGTTCTGTCAGTGCCTTTGCGCTCTGCGCGCAGGTGAGTCCAGCAAGGGGGGATGAGACCGATCCATCTCAGGATCCATTACGCAATTAAAATCTCCCTCCAAAACTACCCTGATCTGTAACATATGAGGTAAACATGTAGACAGTTGGTCAAAGAAGAGGGACCGGTATATATTAGGGCTGTAAATAATCGGTGGGATGTCCTGTCCATCACCGCAACATATCTCCCCTAAGGGTCCCCTTCTGCGCGCACCAGTGAAAAAGGCATGCTTTCCTGGATCCATATTAGAACTCCCCGCGCAAAAAACGATAATGTAGTGTAGTACAGTTGCCCTCACCAACACTTTTGCAAGGCCACACCCTCTTTGGCAGTCATGTGCATTTCTTGCAGGAATGCAGTGCCAACCCCCGTCTCTGTAGGTATGTAAACACATTATGTTGTTTAAACAACGTATGTATGCCCCTGACATTCCAGGAGATTATCTTGTAACTTCTTTGTCGTTTCATGAGGGGTATCTAATTTGGATCATGCATTGGACATTCTCCTTCACCCTCCACAGTTGTGTATGCAAAACTCCCCTCCTCAGCCCAATATGTATTGTAGACTTGTTCCACACCAGCGGTAAATCCCAGCATTCCCCAATTAAATCTGAGTAATGAACAACCCGAACTCTCATTCCCCAGAACAGAAACATTCCCCCCAATCCAAACGACAAATTAAGCAACAGTTCTATCTCAGTAGAAAACTTTTTGGGGAGGCATCCAGGCAGTGGTCGGCTCTCAAGGAATCCAGCCCCCACCCGGCTGCTGTCCTCATCTTGTAGCTCTCCATCCCGGGGACATTTATAGGAAAACCCTACCCTCAGCTCTTCGGGAAAATACCTGACGAATGTACGTCCCCCTGGTAGGTATTTCATTACCACTCTCATAATCAATACATCTTGTTATATGAGATCATCAGTTGAGCGGGGGATACCACAGGTAGGCCCTTGCTAGAGAGCAGGGATATGTTTGAGTCATTGTCTGAATCTGAACTTGTGTTGCCGCTTAGCGGTGGCAGTGCACGCCCTCCAGGTTTTTCCTGCTGATAAAGGCCACCTCTTTAACCGCTTTCAGTTTTTCTTGCTGCACCTCCTTTACTGTTGGGGATCCCCTCACTATAGATCCTCCCCTCCTCTTGGATTGTGCATGGCGTTTCCTCTTCCCAGCATGCTGCTCCCCACTGGGACCCGGTCCAGGCTGGCACTCTGCCCAGGACCACGCCTCCTGTGTAGCGAGGAAGAACTGTACTCATGTTGGGGTGATCTCTCTGAGCCGGGCTGGAAACTGCATAGAATATTCCACTCCTAGGTCTCGCATCTTCTTTTTCACTGTGCTGAAGGCTGCCCGTTGCCATTGTACTTCTTTAGAAAAGTCAGGGAATATGTGCACTTTATGGTTTCAGTTACCAGATTGTTGTTCTGGCAGGTGTGCTGCAGGATAAGATCACAATCCCTCAAATTTAGTAGTTTTGCCACTATCGTGCGCGGTGGTGCTCCTGGAGGGGGCGCTCTAGTTGGCACACAATGCGCTCTTTCAAAAGCAAAGAATGGGGAAAGCCCTTCTGGGACTAATTCCTGAGTCATCCTTACTTCTAAGTAGCCTGTCGGATCATTTTTCTCTATTTTCTCCAGGAGGCCCATTATTCGGATGTTGTTGCGGCGGGCTTTAGTTTCAGCATCTTCTGCTCTAGCCTTCGGTACCTTCAGACGTCTTTCTGCTTCATTCAGTCTATTGCTGGCCGCAGTTACTGCAGGAGAAGTCTCCCATAGTTCCTTTTCTGTCGCAGCCACTCGTTCCGCCAAGCGCTGTGATCATTGCATAGAAGTCCCAGATCTGTGCTCATGGCGTCTGTCTTCTACTCCAAAGCTTCCAGGGACGTCACAATTGCCTGCATTACATCTTGATGTATGGGAGGGGGGGGTGCGTGTTCTCCAGATGCGGTTGGCCCCCTGCACCTCTAAATCAACTCCCTGGAAGCCACTCTTCCGATCATCCGTTGTTATTTCTAATTTTTTAGTAGCATTCCCCATGGCTATGGAGTTCAGTGATGGACAGTGCGCGAGGAATGTAGTACTCCTATGCCCTCTTCAGGCGCTCTTAGCTAGCCGCACCTAACCTGACTGTGTGGCCTGTACTTCCCCGCCTGGCATGCATTTTTCCTTTTGTCCTTGTGGGCCCCATATGAGTTTCTGGCCTTATCCACAGGTATTCTATCCCGTGCACGCAGGCCATCTTTAGCCAGGGGTCCTATCAGTGCTGTGGGACGCCCCGTTAAATTTAGTGTGTCACCCTGTGCGTTCTCCAGGCAGGCCGTCAGAGGTGGCCCATGCTCTCACTAGTCCCAGGGGTCGAACAGCCGGCCGGGCCCTCACACCCTCCTTTGTCCTCCTTCTAATTACTTCTCTCCCCCTTTGAATAGGTCTGTTGCTGCTTGCGAGGAAATGCGGGTTGGTGGCAAGCCACCCCCTCTGATGTGCCGATTCTCCCCACCTTCAGTCTTCGGCCCGCTATCTCGTAGCCGGCGGTGGGGCCCCCCAACTCACATTAAGTCCTGGTGCTTTCCCCTCCCCCTCTTATTTTTTGCTTTTTCTTGTTGGTCTTCATGGACAAAAAGAGGGGTAGGCAGGTATACAGCCCCACGCAGGCAGTAGTCATTGAAAACGAGGGGGGGAGGGCACTGCTCTACATCTGCCTCGGGTCTGCTCCTCTGACCACGCGGGCCTGCTTCTCCACCGCTGTGGTCCCCCTTCCCCAACGCCAGCGCCCGCCCCTCACCTTCCTGCGGGTGGTCGGCACCTGTAATGCTGCCTGCTCCTGTGCTCCACTAGAGGCACCTGCTCTCGGGACTCTGCGCAAGTTTCCCTGATACCCGCTATCTGCCTCTCGTCGCTCTGCAAGGCCGCCGAGCAGTGGCGGCCGCCATCATGGAGACCCTTGCGGCGTCCCTGGCTTCCGCTTCCCGCTGTGTAGGGCCTCCCTACGGTCTGCTTCTTTCAGGGTTTTCACCTCCCGGGGGCCCCCTAGCTCTTATTTGTCGGATGGGGTCCCCGCAGAGGGCTTTATAGCCACCGGATGGGTCGAGTGAGGGCCTGTTCCTCGGAGCTCTGAGGTTCTGCGCCTCACTCCATCAGCCGCCCAACCACGGCTTCCTTCCTACCTGTTGTCCCACCAATTCGCACTCTACAATGGTTGTACTTTAATTGTTAATGTTAACACTAGATTTTTCCTAAAAACAAAAGAAAACAAGCATTTGCAATGCAACGGGTCTCGCGTTTCCTCGTGTTAGAGCTGATAGCTTTGTAAACTCCTAACCGGACTTTTCACTGGTAAGGAAACCTATTGGCAAAAGTGCAATTATGTACGTAACCGGAAAAAGTGCAATGAACTGTGTAACAGGGTCGATATTATGTAAAACGCTCGACTTCTGCCAAGCGAGATCGTGCTGGGAAAATAGAGAAAAAGTAGTCCAGGAGCCGGACGGAAAACAGCGAGCCTCGCATGTTTTCTGTACTTGGTCGATGCGCTTGAGGAGGGCTATCCACCGGAAAAGGCATGACGTATGCATGGCTTCCGCTAATGAAATCAAGCAGATTCTAACAGGCAAGCCATTTAAATCAGATGGAGCATTAAAAACGTCGAAAGGTCCCGTAAGCGTTTCTTTCTGAAGTCAAACTTTCATTGAGCTTCCCGCTCGGGTGTCACCTTGTCACCTCTTGTGTGCACGTGTCAAGTTCCGTACTAACTGACACATGTTGTTCAGCACCAAGAAGTAATTAAGTTAATTTTGCGTTCCATATAAATAATTAATAGTCGTCACGGATCCAAACTTTCTTTTATAAATGGCATAGATTTCATATTTAATATTCATTTATAATGTACATACAAAGGAGATGCTGTTTTGTCTTCTACCTAAAGACACATTGCAGGGTATCTTTTATCACTTTCTGCTGCCTCTGTTGCTTATACGTTTTATTTACATTGAAATCGTTTTACTTTTCTTAGACTCATCACCCTGAGCATTGAGTGTGAATTGTTTCCTTTGCCAGAAGTATGAGGTGTAAGAGAGGCGGCATCCTGCTTTGCTGTCTCTGACCTGTCAAGATACTACCTCCAAAACATAACTGGTAGTCCTTCAAGTGCGATTACGACAGTCGCTGTTTTTTTCATGCATACATTTGTGCGAGGAAATGAGTTTTGAAAGTAGGAGAATGTGTGAAAATTAAGTGCAGCATCTCATAAGGTGCCCCTCATTCCAGCCTCCAAATCTTGAAATTGATGGCAACACCTTCGTTAAAAATATTTGGTGCATTGTTTTTATTTTGTCTGACCGTGTTACTTCATGGTAAACACTTAAAACACACACATCTTAATATGTACGACAGCTCTGCCTCTGTCCTCAAAACCTGTTCAACTGCTACCAGCCGTCCTGTCCACCAAGGGCTGTTTCAACTGGCTTCTGCAGTGCTACGAAGGAATTTATCACAGAGCACAAAGAAAGTACACCTATGTCATCAAAACATGACTAACAACCTTCACCCGGCTCAAAACAGCCTTTGCAGGCAAGGTTTAGGCGTAGCCAGCGAGCACGAAAAGTACACTCTCAAAAGACCTTCTTTGCAAAGGGCTTGTATAGTCTTTGAAATCGGATAGTAGAGCTACAACACTACAGGCCATTATCCAGACTAAATGGGCATTATAAGCATTCATGTCCTGAAAGAATAATAAAACCGAGAAAATACAGGCAGTAACAAAAGTAAAACTATTTTTATTTTTCATTCTTTTCTTAATAAGAAAGACAAATTATACCCATTCATGTTGGATTAAACAGCATAGCGGGAGGCATTGCACATTTGCCACTGTGTATTTTAATCTATGTCTTGTCCATCAATGCCATGGCTGAAATACGTTTTGAGGATTTCCATTCCAATACCTAACTTAGGGGACCGCACATCAGAGGCATAAACGTAAACTAGAGACTGTCAACCGATCTTGAGTAAATTGGAACAGAAACCCTTCTGAGAGAAATGCATTATTTCGTTTGTTCAAAAAGACTGTCCTGTAAAGCCCCTGCCATATTCTTTGGAAGACATAACCATATGGCTCCTGCTCACTAATAGGTGGTAGTATCAGCCTTCATCTTGGTTCAGGCCCACTTCGGTTAGGTGCCAATTCTGTGAGTCCCACGACCACCAAATGAGACACAAACCTTACAGAAATCCTCTAAGCTAGACCCTTTATTTTTGATCTTCCTACCTTTCAGTGAAGGACTAGTGGGTGCAATCTTGGAAGCTTAATCTCATCTCTTTTCAGTCTCGGCTGTTAGCTTCTCCATTGCCAGGTACCACCGACCAGCATTTAAGTACCCAAAGTTTCTGACATAGCATTTTACACCTGAGAGCCTAGTGGTTAACCTTTATACCTTTACTTCTAGCCTGCCAAACAGGGAATTTAAGTGGATTGATGTCATGGGCAAGGATGGTTTCGTCTGTTTTCCTTGAATGCGTCTTGCCTTTATGCCCACTGTTGCCACACCAATTTTGAGATGGCACAGGCAGTTCTGATGGTGCTGCTGGGGGAACTCTAATTGTGTAGATGACAATCAGTTCAGGATGTACCGAACGCAGCTAAGCAGATCTTGCATTCAGGATGGACAGAGCCCGGCAAGCAGATCTTGCTTTCTGGTTTAGATTCCACAGATTTGGTGGGCCCTGCATTTGGATCAACTATTATCAGCTACAAACCCATTTTAATGCAGTGTACATGATTTTAAGAGATGTCCAGGCTTCTTTAATGGACAGGTCCTTTGATGACACTCAGGTCTTAAATGAAAAAGCTGGTTCTGCCTTGTAGAAATTGAAGTGCAGGTGTGTAATGAGGCATTCTCCAAGCATGTCCTCCCCATTGCATCCGGTCTAACAGTAATATTGGAAATATTTAGGTTATTCAAGGGGCATCGCCTTTAGTCAACTGCAAACATCGTAGTATCGTACAAGCACGCTTTTTAGATATCCTTGATAACCTTTAGAGCATGAAATCCGCTGTGCTGTTGTACATTGTGAGGTTCTCCATCAACGAGACACAATCCCACTTCCAACTTAAAGACTATCCTTCACTGGGCCTATCTTGGACACTGTTGCCTTGAAGGCATTTCAGCTCCTGCACTGAGTCCTGGACATTCAAGCTATGTTCCTAATGTTTTGGTCAATAGTTTTTCTCCCAGCCTTGGCAGTTTTAAGGCTGCAAGGCCTGTTAGCCTTCTGCATCCTGCTGATATACTTTACTCCGTGGCAAAGGCAGGCTCTTCAATAGAACCTATGCCTGAACTATGTGGTCCCAAAATTGGATGTTCCTGTCGAAAGGACCCTTTTTTTGGAAGAGGCTGCTTGGCAACTTCCAGTAGTGGATGACGGACACCAATCTGACGGGTGGCAGGCCATTCTGCCCCCTCCACCATTGGCCACAGCGGTAGTAAATGCACTGTCCCTTGGTTGGGGAGGTCACCTGGATGAAATAGAAATCCGTATTCTCTGGCCCTTGTCAGAGCTGGTGGGTACTCAGTATACTAGAAGATCACTCACCACCACTTGATCTATGAAGTGGAATGTAAAGAAATACCATCCACAATTAGATTGCCTCAATGTCAGTTATCATATCAGTTCTGTCAGTTACATTTAATCACCTGAGGGCATGGAAAAAGGAAGAAAATTACATCAGCACACAGCGTTGGAACCAATGTGTGGCTATGTGTTTTCATGTCCAGGACAAGACAAACGGCTATAGAAGGCAATGGGGCCACATAATGGTGCACAGGAGCCAATTGCATATCTTTTCCAGATCATGTCTGATGTAGGAAAGTACCCTCTTTTTGGCATGGTTGCCCCACTTTTTGCCTGCTATAAGTACGCTTAGACTGTTTTCACTAGTATCCTGCTAACCAGGACCCCAGTGATTGTGCTCTCCCCCTCTAAATTTGTTTGCCTAGAACTTTGCACACCCCATAGTTGACATACTGGAGGCCCCTTCTCAGTCCCTAGTATATGGTACTTAGGTACCCAGGGCATTGGGGCACCAGACGTTCCCCAAGAGCTGCAGCATGTATTGGGCCACCCATGGGAGCCCATGCAAAATGTGTCTGCACACCTGCCGTTGCAGCCTGTGTGAAAAGGTGCATGCACCCTTTCACCACAGGCCACTGTAAGTCACCCCTATGGTAGGCCCTCCTAGCCCAGAGGGGAGGGTGCAGGTCCCTTTGTATGAGTGCACCCCTACCTGAGCAGTAGTGCTCCTGCAAACTCCAGTCTCATTGCAGTGGACTGCGTAAGTGCGGGGAAGCCACTTTACTCATGTACTGGTCACTACCTGTGTCCACCTACATAATGGTAACTCCAAACCTGAGCATGTTTGGTATCAAACATGTCGGAATTATACCCAAATACTGTTGCCAGTATTTTTGTATGATTCCATGCACTCTGGGGGCTCCTTAGGGGACCCACCAGTATTGCTCCTACCACTCTTCTAGGGTTTTCCAGGTGGCCCGTGCTGATGCCACCCCTCAGACAGGTTTCTGCCTTCCTGCTGCTTGACCAGCTCAAGCAGGGGAAGGCAAAACAATGGAATTCCTGAGAGAGAGAGAGACAACACCATCTCCTTTGGAAATAGGAGTTACAAGGCTTGGGAGGGATAGCCTCCCCGAGCCACTGGTTTCCTTTGAAGGGCAAATTTGGTGCCCTCCCTGCATAAACCGGTTCGCACCAGTCCAGGGACCCCCAGTCCCTGCTCTGGGGCAAAACTGGACAAAGGAAAGGGGAGTGACCACTCCCCTGTCCATCTCCACCCCGGGGGTGGTGCCCAGAGCTCCTCCAGGTGGCCACTCGATTCGACCATCTTGAAACCAAGATGGGCAGAGGCTCCTGTTAGCATCTGAGTGGGCAGGTCAGGCAGGTGACGTGACAGCTCCCTCCTGATAGGTGGTCACCTTGCTAGGTGACCAGTCCTCCTTTTAGGGCTATTTAGGGACTCCCTTGTGGATGGGTCCTCAGATTCGACGTGCAAGGACCAGGACTCCTTTGCATCGTTTACTTTGACTTCTGGCCACTGGAACTGCAACTGGACTCTTCAGGAACCGACCAGGCTGCAACTCCGGCGACGACTTCGCTTTGCAACATTGTTACTCTGGCTCCTTCCAGCAACTGCAACATTTTCCCAGATGTGCATCCTCTGGGGTCGACAAGACTTCAGCCTGCAGCAAGAAGGAATCTCCCTTGAGTGAAGGAGTCACTCCCCTGCATCTGCCGGCACCTACAGCAACGACTTCTGGCTGCGTGGATCTGCTCTCCTTTGAAACTGTGTGGATCTTGCATCACAGGTGGTGGTCTGGAGTAGGCCCCTCTGCCAGCTGTCCAACTTGGGAGACAGTGATCCCTTGCCTCTCCTTGCAGGACAGTTCCCCTATGCACTGCAACTCTTGTAGCTACCAAGGTTAGTTGTCTCCTGCTCCAAGGGATCTTCAGGCTTCGCGTATCTCTGGCCCCCAGCACTTATTCATGCAAAGCACAGTCTTCTCTCTGCTGCTCCAGCGACGTGGGACTCCTCTGCAGGTGTGCTGACTGGGCCTCACTGCGACTTACTGTGCTTGCTGCCAGTGGGTTGCCTGTGGAGGTAGCGACTGCTTCGGTTGGCTCTCCTGACTACTGAGGGTCATGTTGGACTCCCCTCCAAGGGTCTAGTTTCCTGGGCCTTTGTGGTCCTCTTCAGCCTTGCAACTCTTGTTTTGCTTCTCTTGCATTTGCCAAGGCTTGTTAGTGGTCCTCCTGCACCACTAACCATCTGCGAACCAACAATTGACGTGGGACACCATCTTCACTGCTCCAAGGACTCCTCTTCAGCTCCTGGGCTCCACAGCTGGTCGTCTTCTTCTCTTGTCGACCTGGTTCTGCATCCACAGAAGGGTGGGTAGTCGCTCCTGTCCCCACTGGACACCATTGTGGACTGGACTCTGTAGCCTTCTTTTGCAGGTCCTCTTCTTCCATAATCCACTGCTGGTTTCTTCTAGACTGGTCCGGTTCTTGTATAATCCTTTTGCTAAGTCCTGACAGTCCTTGGGGAAACCAGGTACTTACCTCTGCTCTCCTGGTCCTTAAGGGTCACTCAGGTACTCACCTCTTGGGGTCCCTAGTTCTTCCAGCTCCCCTTTAACAACTCCACCTCCTTGGGTGGGGGACTGTTTCACACATTCCACTTTCTTAGTATATGGTTGGCCCTCCCCAGGGCCCTCACTATTTTCACTAAGTATTGCCAATGCTAATTTCTGATTGCTATTGTGTATATAACTAGTGTGTACTTACCTCCAGTTGGGGGTGCGGCCACCTATAAGTAATTTAGTGTTGTTTTTCCATAATAAAGTACCTTTATTTTTGTACAACTGAGTGTTTTCTTTCATGTGTCTACGTGCTGTGTGACTGTAGTGGTATTGCATAAGCTTTGTATGTCTCCTAGATAAGTCTTGGCTGCTCATCCACAGCTACCCCTAGAGAGCCCTGTATGTCTCCTAGATAAGTCTTGGCTGCTCATCCACAGCTACCCCTAGAGTGCCCTGGCTTCCTAGACACCGCCTACACTTCACTGATGGGGGATACCTGGACCTGGTATAAGGTGACAACACCAAAGGTGTCCACCACACACCATGCCAGCTTCCTACACCTGATGCCTTGGAGGTTTCAAAAAGTAGCGAATTAACAGGTGGTTGGACTATCCACCAGTAAGAGTGGTACACAACAAAGTAACTTATTATTATCAAACATGAAACAGGGTGAACTGATTTTCAGATATTTAAATGGCCTGGCTGAAAAAAAGGCCTACTGATATTGAGTTTGAAAAGCAGTGTTTTGACATGCTAGAAATGGCCTGCTACTTTTAAAGGTCACACCTGCCAGATGGGGCAAGCTGTATGGTTATGAAATGCTTCTTATTATGAACTTACAGTTTCCTTATAGCCTGCCCATTGCTTCCCATTGGTTGACTTAAACATTGCTCTCATTTGCTTGCTTCTTATTCAATGGCGTGCCTTCCTCTTTTTGTGTTGTCCTTCCCTTGGAGGATAGCCTCTTTACAATATTTTTGATTGGCTGACTTGTATTCTTCAACTGCAGGGAAATTACTTTTTTCTTCTTCAATCAATACTCCACTAGAGTGAATGTTTTTTCTAGCTTTCAACTTTGTGTTCTTCTTCCCTCAAATACCCACCGTCCCCAACTGTGTGTTGCACCCGCCCCCTTCAGAGCTTGTCTGTAAAGGCACAGGAACAGGGATGTTTGTGTTGTGGTATTCCTGAAGAGCAGACTATTAAGAGTTGTGTTTTTATCTCCATTTCACATACTACATGGCACTTCTCCTGGGGGTACATAACTCTGCTCCCTGGGTTAATGCAGAGCACCAAATGGCGAATCCTGTGGGAAGTAAGTTAGGTCTTGGCAACAGTCTCCCTTCCTGACACTTCATTATTCTTTTTGAACTCTGTTCAGAGTTTGAGTGAAAAGTATTTGCAAAACAGCCCACGCCAATCATAAAGATTGAAGACACTAAATTCAGTGTTTTGAGATACCATAATGTCTGTTTGCTTTTCTCTACTTTTTTCTTTTACTTTTTTTTTTAAACAATACTTCACATTCATTGGTAAAGCCAATAGCTCTGCACTCTCATAGATAGGCTAGATCTATTGCCTTTGTAAATGCTTGTTTTGCATGTGCTTTACTGATATGGGCTTAGCCAGGCAATGTAATATTATTAATATCTTTGAAATTCCAAAAAGAAAGTACATCTCTCAGATCACATATTCTGACATTAATATCAATGCTTTTGAAATTCCCAAAAATTAAATCTCTCAAATCACATAAACCAACAGATCTCATCAGACCTGTTTAGAAACAATGTAATTATAAAGCACTTGCCACCTGTTGCTTGCGCTTCATTTTTTTAAAAAATGTGGTTATTTTTATCATTATTGGATCGACGGGACTTACTTTCGGAAGCATGAAAGTGTTTCATCTCAGCAGTGGCCTTAATCTCTGATCCAAATGTCTAAAGCAGATCTGTACGGCAGGTGCACAACTAACAGCTAATCTTACACATCATGAAAAGCATTTATAGATTTGTTCCAAAGTAGTATGGAAGACCACCTGAGATATTGTAATATTATTACTGTTTATATAGCAAACAAACATATTTTTACACTGGTATTAATGCTAGTCATTTCTATACATTTATATAGTAGCATTAATTTCCAAAAATTGAGGTCCCTATTACAAGTAGCCTCTTAATTCCGGTAGGGCAGTAGCTACTGACTTCACCAGAATTATTTATCTGTGGGATCAGTGCAGATCTCTTTACTTTCACATGGAGATTTAAGCTAGTAAATGCAGCTCCCCCAGAGGATACCCTTTGGATCTCTGACGTGATGCGGCTTGGCTGTTCCTCCCTTCTGTGACTGAGTGCCGCCAGTTCGCCAGACTGTTCCACCCAGCCCGTGGGGCTGATTGAGTGTACACGTCTGCGCACAGCCTCGGAGCCCCACGGCTGCGGCAGCTGCAGCCCTGGACGTTCTTGTGGTCATGGTTGCAGTGACATGGATGTGGTGGATGCAGGTGGGGGCTTGGGCTGCTATTCGGCTCGCTCCACTTACTACTTTCACACTGCCCTGGTTGCAGCTGTTGGGAACGTCTTAGAATTGGGCACTTGAGGGTGTCGACGAGACCCGTGGCCCTGTTTGCTAGACAATTGGGGCTCTGGTTGCTCGGTCTATCCGCATCTGATATTACGTGTAGGAAGCTGGCCTGGTGTGTGGTGAGTACCTAAGGTACTTATACATTACACCAGGTCCAGGTATCCCCTATTATTGTAGTGTAGGAAATGTCTAAAAGCCAGGACCTATAGAGGTAGCTGTGGATGAGCAGCCAAGGCTTATTTAGGAGACATGCAAAGCTCATGCAGTACCACTGTACTCACACAGCACTTACACACATGAAAGAACCACAAAGAGTTCCAAAAATAAAGGTACTTTATTTTAGTGACACAATTACCAAAAGTACTAGATAGGTAACTCTCCAATAGGAGGTAAGTAAACACACTAAATATGTACATTTGTAATCAGAAATAGGCATAAAAAGCAATAGAAAACAGTGCAATAGCAGTAGTCAGTAGAGACCCTAGGGGGAGCCCAAACCATATACTAAAAAAATTGAATTTGAATGCAGGACCTCCACCAAGGTAAATGGAATTTGTAGAGGGGAGCTGGAGGAACCACAAGAGTTAAGTACCACAGTGCCCCCAGCGACCAGGAAGAAAGGAGTAAGTTACTGTTTTTTCCCCAAACAAACAAAAGGACTGAAAAGAAGAATAATGCACCACCCAGAGAAAGCTGCAAGAAACCAGCGGTGGATTCCTGAAGAGGAAGACCTAAAAAAGAAGGGGACCAAGTCCAGAACTCAAAGAAGTGTCCGGTGGTGGCAGAAGCCGCTAATCACCAGTCTGTGGTTGCAAGACTTGATCGACGGTAAGACGAATACGGTCAGCAATGCAGCCCTGGAGTCGGGGAGGAGTTAGTGGAGGATGCAGTCAACGTCCCATGCCAGATGGAAGATTGCAGTCTGCCTGTGGCATGGAAAAGCCACCAACAAGCCTTGGTGGTAAGTGGATCTGCCGGGGACCAGCAAAGTGCAGTGGGACTCAGCCCACGGAAGGGAGTACCAGGGGACCCTTAGCTGTACAGAGAGGCCACAGAAGAAGAGGCAGCCCCCACAGAGGACCCACTGGATGAGGACCCAGGAGTCGCAGGGGAGCCCACGCAGCACAACTGAAGAAAGGTCCAACGCCGCAGGACAGACGCAGGGGGCTGTGCGTCGCAGGAAAGAGTGCTGGGGGCTGGGGCTACACTAAGCCTGAAGATCCCTAGGAGGAGATGCAAACAAGCCTTGGTAGCTGCAAGAGACACAGTGCACAAGAGTACTGTCCTGCCTGGGAAGGCAAGGGCTTACCTTAACCAAAGTTGGGCAGCTGGCAGAGAGGACCAAAGGGACCATTCCAGACAGCCACCCGTGCTGCAGGATCCACGCAGCTCAGGATGAGAGGAGATCCACGCAGCCGGTTGTCATTGTAGTTGGTGCCTGCAGATGGACCCCTTTACTCCAAGGGAGATTCCTTCTTCCTTCTCGTGGAGACTGGATACTTGCTGCCCTCAGAGTATGTACTGCCAGGAAAATTTTACAGAAGCTGGAAGGAGCTGGTAAAAAACAATGTTACAGGGCGAAATCGTCACTGGAGCTGCAGATTGTAGGCTTCTGTGAAGCCCATTTGCGGTTCCAGGGGCCAGAACCCGAAGTAGATGTTGCAGAGAAGTCCTGCTAGAATCTTGCAAGTCAAATCTGAGGTCCCACCCAAGAGGGAGACCCTAAATAGCCCTGGAAGGAGGATTGGTCACTTAGCCAGGTGACCACCTATCAGGTGGGGGCTCTGACATCACCTATGTGACCTAGCCACTCAGATGCTCCCAAAGGCCTCTGACCATCTTGGATTCAAGGTGACAGAATCAAGGGACCCTATAGAGGAGCTCTGGGCACTACCCCTGGGGTGGTGATAGACCGGGGAGTGGTCACTTCCCTTTCCATTGTCCAGTTTCATGCCAGAGCAGGGACTGGAAGTCCCTTAACTGGTGCAGACTGGCTCATGCAAGGAGGGCACCAAATGTGCCTTTCAAAGCATACCAGTGGCTTGGGGAGCCTATCCCTCCCAAGCCATGTAACACCTATTTTAAAAGGGAGAGGGTGTTACCCCCCTCTCCCAAAGGAGATCCTTTGTTCTGCCTTCCTGGGCTAGCGCTGATCAAGCAGCAGGAGGGCAGAAACCATTGTGAGGGGTGGCAGCAGCTTAGGCTGCCCAGAAAACCCCAGAAAGCATGTAGGAGCAATGCTGGGGGTCCTATAAGGATCCCCCAGAGTGCATGGAATCATACTTCCAATACCGGCAACAGTATTGGGGTAATATTCCCACATGTTTGATACCAAACATGCCTAGGTTTGGATTTACCATTATGTATCGTAAAATGGAGTTTGTGGGGAGTCTCTACTCATGCAGGGGTGCCCTCACACACAGGTATCTGCACCCTACCCTCTGGGCTAGGAGGGCCTACCATAGGGGTGACTTACAGTGACCTAGTGCAATGACCTGTAGTGAAAAGGGTGCATACACCCTTTCACGCAGGTTGCAATGACAGACCTGCAGATACACTTTGTGTGGGCTCCCTGTGGGTGGAATATTACATGCTGCAGCCCTTTGGACACCCCTGGTGCCCCAATGCCCTAGGTACCATATGCTAGGGACTTTTAAGGGGGCACCAGTATGCCAAATGTCAGGTGTGTGTGATCCAAGCAGCCAAGGTTAAAGAGATATAGCATAGTCATTGGGGTCCTGGTTACCAGGTCCTAGTGAACGGACAACAGCCAAAAACTGGGGGTAACCATGCTAAAAAGAGGCTACTTTCCTACATTACGGTCCCCACATTTGGTTCTACCGCTGAGTCTGTTGATAGTGACGACAAGGGACCTGCCGGCCAGGTCGTGAGGCGGTCTTCTCCAATGGGATCTCTCCACTGTGCACAGGTGCTTCACTGCAGGGCTGCTTGTGCTGTGCTCCTGTTGCGACATTTGGGGCACACTCAGGCCTGGTCTCTTTCAAGGCCAGGAATCTTGCAGGGTGGCTGCCTGGCACACTCACCTGATGTGCTACCACTACTGTCACCCAGCATGGGTAAAGATAGACCACAGAGAGGGGTTCACCAGACTAAAATCGACCAATTCACGGTGCCAGGACACACAAGGCACATCAGACTGTACCTCCTGACAACACAGAACCTGTCTCAGAGCTGCAGGTCCGAACTAGTGGCCAATTGCTGGTCGCAATTGAAGCTTCCATTGTGGCGGCCAAGGCAGAAATCAAGACTGTTGCGCAGGATGGTGGGCCTGTTGCGTGCGGACCTCTGTGGAGTGACGTAACGTACCCTATCAACTGACCGACATTTCGCTCAACTGAAGGGGGAAGTAGCCTCATTACGGACTACTTTGGAGTGTCTGTTGGCCAAGACGATCATGTTGGAGGCAAGAGCCAAGGATGCTGTGGGACGTTCCTGCTGCTGGAACCACTGTTTTGTCAGAGTACCAAAGGGCTTCGATGGCCAGGAGCCGGAACTCTTCCTTAAACGATGGCAGATGTGATCCATTCAGCACAGTTGTCTCACTGTTTTGTGGTGGAGCAAGTTCACCGTGCCTTAGTACTGCGCCCCCTCTGCTGGAGCCCCTCCTCCCCACCAACATACAATTACTGGAAAAATGCTCAATTATAGAGACAGGGATGCGATCCTATAAGCGGTAGGCCAGGACGGAGACCCCAGGTTTGAGAATCATGTGATTCAGATTTTCCCTGACTATACAAGATAAGTGCAGCAGGTATGTCAGTCATTAGTGGGGGGTGAAGCAAAAATTGAGAGCCATGGTATTCACAGGTAATTCTACCCCACAAAATTGAAGATGATCTATAATGTGTGTTCATTTTTTCACTACTCTTGAGGAGGTATGGGACTTGCTAGAAATGCATGGAAGCAACAGGATCCCGGCCCCGTCCCCTCAATGGGCCAGAGGTAGGAACGGGGAATTTCGCTGATAACGCCCATTAGTAAGTCGTAGGAGGCGGGGTGACAGAACTTCCAGATCCACTTTGCAGGTGCTGGTCAGGAGAGATGACATTCTGGATTTGGAGCAGCAGTGTTTGGAGAGGGAAGCAGTGATGTCGATGGTGGAGGCGGTAACGGCCTTGGGCTCGGATGTCAAAACAGCATATGTCGTGGAGAACACACCTGTCTAAAAAAAGGGGGGGGATATGCACTCTTGTTACTCTTTAATCGGCTGTGCCTGGGTGGTCTTTTACTATTGGTTGAATGGGTTAGGCTGGCTCCTATACACCCCCTTTTTTCTTTTTCTTCTTCTCCTTTCTTCCTTTTCTTTGTTTACTCTCGCACCCTTCTGTTTCTTCTTACATAGAATGAGCATAAAGTGGAGAGTGGATGTGTGTGGGGGTATTTAGTATGGGGTGAGAGTGCAACTTGAGTTGATTGTGGTCGTACGTGAAGAGATACAGGGTTCACACTTACCTCAGACAGCAGGGCATACAGACCGTGCTGCCTTCTGGAGAACAAGACCCAGAAGGTACAGAAGAAATGGAGGGGACAGTTTTCTTCCGCCACATATTCTAGCTATGCTCGAGGGGTCTCCATATGGGTGGCCCCCAAGGTGCCATTCCAGGTGCGAAGCTTTAAGGCTGACGTTGAGGGCAGATACCTTCTATTGAGAAGTTTGCTGAATGGACGGAGGTGTGCTTCTTAAATGTTTTTGCATCCAACACTGATGACGGGAGTATTACTTAGACCTGGAGCGCAAACTCCTCCCCTACCTAGGGACCCTCCTGCTCTGGGACGGAGACTTTAATAGTGTGTTGAATGGTATGTGAGATCGCCACCACCCCAGGTTGAGTACCAAACCGAATATGGTGGGCGCAATAACAGCACTGGACGCACAACACATCAAGATGTTTGGGAATATGTGTTAGTCCCCTACGCATGACACATACAGTCACCTAGACAGATATTTTGTAATGGCAGATTTTGCTGCTGAGGTGCTGCTGACACAGATAGTGGGCAGGTTTCTGTCGGATCATGCACCACTTCTTTTGCAGTGGGGAGTGTGACATGACTGTCCTTTGGTAGCTCTGTGGCGGCTTAGACTGGAGGTACGCACAAACCAGCTTTTTAATGAGGAGCTAAGAATGGTGACTACTGGATGTTTTGACACTAACTGGTCCATAGCGTCACGACTGCCTGTGGAATGGAATACAGTGAAAGCTGTGACTCGTGGGGAGTGCTTGTCCCGCATGTCTCTTTAGTACTAGATCCCAAAAGCAAGATTAATAATGGTCATACTAGTTTTAAAAAGATTACAGTAGGCCACATCAAAACCTACTCACAAACACTGTTCCATATCACCCTGGTGCAACCATGCAGCAGCACTAAATCCTCATATCTGTTTATGGCCACCTATGTTTGCCACTCCTCTGGATATATAGGTCATGCACAGTTAAAGAGGATGCTGCCTTCTACCTTGACAACTCACTTTACCAGAGGTGTGAACCATTGTTGTGAAACAGAAGTTGTGTGCCCTCTTATAGTTTGAGATAATTGGGGGTCAGTGCTTCAGCAGAGCTAGCAATCACAGGTATGTCGTGCATCTTGGCTTCATCTAGCATCTCTGTTTTGGCACACCATCCAAGATCGTTAACCTACCTTTGACCTGTCATTTTTTGGATCTCATGCAGATGTACTTAAATTAAAAAGGGTATCTTGAAATCCGTAGATTTTTTTGGCCTTAGCTCCACTAGAGACACACTTTTCTGTTAGTATTACAGAAGTGCGGTCATGAGAAAAAGGGTTGCTTTGATTTGTTTTAAATTTTGCAAGAAGAGAAAACAAGTTTTACTTTCCTTGTGTAGGGTCACATCCTCATCACAGTACACTTTTTTGTTGGAAAACAAACATTGTGCTTTTGTGCAATATAGTTTCAGACTTCGTGGGAGAGTAATTATCCCGCCCGACTCCTATCAGTTATATAATAAAACATTATCTACATAGCTTGGGCAGAATAAAGCTACAACAGACAACAATTCTTAATTCCCCAACCGCTAACAAGGCCTCAAGTCACAATTCCTAGACAAAAGTTTAATTTACGTCCCCACTCAATAAGAGGAGAGGGAGCTCTTGCTTACCATCTTCAACAAGTGTGGGTGAAGAGGGCCCCATTTGCTCCTAGTAGAAGCAGTGCTCAGAAGGAGAGATGCGTATGGGTCCACAATGGTCCAAGTCCTTCACTCCCTCCTCCACGTCTGGCACTGGGTCTCTCCAAAAGCACATCGCCACACTCCTGTTCACAAACACCAGCACTAACGCAGTGAAATTCCTAGTCAACTTGCATATATCCCAGCTAAACAAGTAGGAGGGAAGAGGTTAGCCAGTGAATTATCCGCAATGGTTCAGCACAAATCATTATCACCATTGTCAATGGGCAGATCTAAGCAAAGTGTACAGAGTATGCATCTCGATAGCTAAATCCCAAGCACCTGGTGTCCACTTGTTGGCTGAAGGACCAAAGCCCTATAAGTATAATAGATACTGTGCAAGACTTTACATTGCAACAGACAATGTATGCAAGTATCTGAGATGGTTCTGGTGAAGGCACAACTCACATCCACTGTTAATCCTGCAGGTGGCAGATGAGATCGTAGTTCCATTACCAGTTACTCCTCTTTCTCTATAGCCTTCATTGACAAACTGTAGGTGAGCAAAACCAGACATGCATGCTTAATGAAGCCACCAACAAAAGCAGAACGCTCATCAATCACTGCACCACCCTGTATAACCCTCCTGTCCTACAGACTTGTATTTGTTTTATTATTACTTTTAATTTATTGCGTTTTCCAACAAACCAACAACCTCTGCCAGGTCTGAGCTGTACAGTTGCAGTATTACCCGTTTTGCATTTTAAGGGACATTCGTTGGTAATAAGCATGGCGAAGAACACTTATACAAGGCATTGTGTATGATTTAGTGCTGACCTGGTCATACAAACCATGAACTATCTCCCACCATGCCCCCCATGCCTCTCCAGCGCATGCTCTTGCCCTCATTTGTGACCCTCTACATAACATGGTTCTTGTGCACTGCAGCATCATGAAAACCCATCCATGGAGCCCTTTGCACCCTTTACAGTGGATAATGATAAGAAGGAGTAGTTGTGTTGTACTGCTGGTTCATCTGCAGGTGGAGGGGAGTGTTCACTACTGGTTTCTTCTGGCAGTCTGCTGGGTGATTCCATTCTTTGGTGTTATTTGTCGATCTCTCCCTTCATGCCACCCCAAAGAGCACCGCACTCTCATAGCCCCCCCATCTAAGGAGACTGTCCCTATATTTAGTCAAATTTAGTCCTCTTGGGGCTTTCCAGTTCATAATAGGTTCACGCTTCTCCAGAACCATGGCGAGATCTACAAACCTGATAGTGAACTTACATTTGTGTGGAATGGGGAATCCCCCAGTAGACATGCCAAGGGGGTGTGTGGGATGGACAGTTGGGTAACTTTGTTAATACCCTTGACCACTCCTTCCCGGAAGTCTTTCAGCTTAGAGCAGGTCTGCACTATGGTGGAGCATTTTGGCTCTTAGTTCACCACATCTGAGACAAGCAGCCATGGCTTCCTTGGGGGTACTTGCCCTAACCCATGTAGTGGGAGATCTTGTGAGTAGGATTTACTGATATGGGTGCGTTGGAGGGAAGACCACCAACAATAATATTTGACCCTCAAGGCTATGTTGCCCCGAGAATCAGGCATCTGGGTTTCAGGAGGATCTGGAATAGTATAGAGGAGCTCGTAACTGCTCCATCAATTTCCCCACTTGGATTTAGTCAGGAAGTGATCCAGTGGAGCTGCGCTGCCAAATAATACACCTCAGTGTCTGGTGCGGCCAGTCCTCCATCTGTCTTTGGTTGTAACAGCTTGGTCAACGCCATCCTGTGTCTGCCTGCTCCCCATATAAGTTCAGTCAGTAACGAGTTTAGGTTTTTAAAAATCAGCCGGGGATGATAATGGGCAGGGTAGAAAAGAAATATAACAGCCTAGGAAGCACCACCATTTTGCCACCTCTATATGTCCATCCTCCGACAGTGTCTTTCAGAAATCTATGCTGGCGCAGAGCCCACAGAGGGCTGCACCAGTATTCACCTCCAAGAGATCAAGGGGGTCGTGGTAGACCTTGACCCCAAATATTTCAGGCAGAGCCCCTCCCATGCAGGGCCGCAGGGGTCCAGATGCTGGGGCACATCCCAACAAAGTGAATAGAGGTGAGATTTTTGCCAGTTGTTGCAGAGGCCACAGATCCCTCCAAATTGCTCCAGGAGTGTGATTGCTCCAGGCAAGCCCTCACCCATGTTTCGTAGGAACAGGAGCATACCATCAATGTAGCGTGTGGTGTGGTGAATTCCGTCCTCTACTCCCCCAGTGCCAGAGCATGTCCTACTGGTGAACGGTTCCACAGCCATAGCAAACAACGTAAAGTGGACATCTCTGTCTAGTAGATACTTTTTTCGGTTATTACTCAGGCAGTAGGTGTGAGTACAGTAGCTTGGTCCACTGTACAAAATCCCTGTCCAGCGCCCGTCTTCAGCACCCTCTGGTATAGAAAATCCCACCTGAGGCCATCAAAAGCTTTTTCCATGTCATTTGCTACGATTACTGCATCATGATTGTCAGGGAGGTCCGGCTCGAAGACCGAAAGGAGCCTGCAAATGCTGATAGCCATGTTACGCCCTGAGAAAAAGTCAGCTTGGTCCGCCTGTATGAGTCTAGAAATGAGAGGGGGAAAGTGGGTTGCCAATATTTGTTCAAAAATTTTATAGTCCATGGTTAACATGGATAGTGGGCGTTAATCATTAACATTGTGAGTGGGCTCTCTGGTTTCAGCAGTGGGATGACTAGTGCCTCAGTAGTGGAAATGAGCAGGCGTCCCATCTCTTGGGGCAATGCATAGAGACTGACAAGTTGTGACACCAGGTCCTCAGCATAAGCTGCATAAAATTCCACGAGTAATCCATCCAACCTGGGAACCCTTCCCGTATCATGGCTTTAATGGCTACTCACACCTCCTGAAGAGTTATGACTACTCCCAGTGTCTCTGCCTCCTCCTCCCTGGCGAGTCTCAAAAGTTGCTTGTCTGTTGGGGCATACAGTTTAGTATAGTACCTTGCGAATCAGCTATTTATACCATCTTGAGTTTAGAGTCTCCCGTTTCTGATTCAGTTTCCATAATTAGGGAGTTTGTGGACGTGGAGTTTGCCAGCCAGGCCAGCAAGGTTCCTGCTTTGTCACGCTCAGTATGAGTGTATCATGTACTCGCGATAATCAAAGCAACATAGTTTTTCCATGTGGGCTGCAAGCAACTCTTTGGCATCTAGAAGTTGTTGGTTCAGACCTGGGTTCCCAGGCCTCGCTAGCTTCAGGTCCTGTAGTGCCCTCATGTGTCTCATTCTCTGCCATCAAGGTGCGCCTCGCTCCCATTATTCCCGCTATACATCTCCCCCTAATGAACACCTTAAATACATCCCACTTGATTAGGGGCGAAGTGGCGTTGGCCGCGTTGTCTGTAAAATAATTGTGTATCTCTTCTACAGTTTGGCAAATACATGTAGAGACCCTAGAAGACCCAATTTTTTTACAATCGGGTATCCGAGGGCACTCGCTGCACCTATTTAGGGGAATTGATACTGGATTGTGTTCTGAGATTGTTCGACATAGGTATTCGACGTTCTGAACTGCATGATGGATGCTTAGGGAGCACAAGAAAGTATTGAGCTGCGCATGTGGTTCGTGAATACCTTAGTAAATCAAGGAATGTTTGCCTCCAGGGTGTAGACTCCTCCATTCCAGTTACTGCCATTGTTGTTGACAGGTCAGGGAGGTGCGTGCCAGTCTGTGGATTGGGGAGTCTCTTAATGGACGAGTGCAGTGCCATTAACCCCTGCTTCTGTGAAAAAATACAGAAAACGCCACATCACAATGACAACACTAAGCCTACTTCTCCTTTTGCACCCATCCCTTCTCATAGAATCCCGCAATAGCCCGCCTTCAACGTGCCATACCTTGTTAGTGTAGTCAACTCAGCACATCTACTTCCTATGAGCAACTCTTACCCTTGTTCTTCATTAAAGCTCTCTATGGGCACACTCTCTCTCTCCTCTGCTCACCATTGTCAATGCCTTTCTTAATCAAGGCATCTTCCTAGAAGCTCTTCCAAAAGGTCAATCCCTCCCACTTGTAAAGAGTAGACCCTAATGACCTTGACTACCTGGCATCACTCACCTACCCTTCTTTGTTCAACTCTAAGATCTCATCAGTGTCAGCCATCTCCTGCATGGCTGTTAGTCTGGATTCCAATCATATTGTAGCACAGCAACCACTATATTCTGCATTTTCGGATTGTCACTGATAGTCAAAAACGCAGAATATTCCCAGCCAGCATACAGAGACCTCAGAACATTTCTTTCATGAACGCAGTAGCGTTAAGTCTTTAGCTGGAGGTAGACAATATTTTACAGATTTTTTCTTTCCTAAATAGTTCATTTACACAGTACATTGGCAACTATGCAGCACCCATCTGAACAAAGAGCCCCATCACTAAAACAATCCCTGTAACTTTCCATGAGAGAGAAAGAGAGAGAGAGAGAGAGAGAGAGATAAAGGAAGGAAAAGGTGACTGTCAATTCAGGTTTGCACAAGGGTTTTTAATTTTATTTTTATATATTTCTTTATTGGCGCTTCAAGTAATTAAAAAAAATACAATGAAATGTACATTGTACAAACAACATAGGACAGCAGGCAATCATTCACCCCTGTACAACAGGCTTGGTAAGTATCTGGACAGTTTGGGACTAAGTAAATAATATCTATGATCAAGAATACAAAATAGCTAACAACATCTGTAGATTAATCAGCGATTAGATTCTGCGCACAGCTCCAGTAAAGAAACACAAGAGTAGTAAGTTTAACAACCTAGACATGAACAGATTACAATAATAATAAATGGCACATATAACCCTCTCCCATTCCACAATACACCCCCCTCTCCCCACCTTTCATTCGGGTATTAGTTCTCACAAAAAGAAAATAAATTACCCTAATTTCTAACCATAGGTCCTTAGTTCCCATTTCTCAGTGTGAGGGGTCACTCATTGTCTTGTGTTCAGGCCTCCCTTCCCAATAGCAGCTCTACCCTAGTGCTTCAGTTAGTGTGCGACTTTCGGGCTGGTCTTCCTCAGGGGCCTCCAGCAACATTTGTGTCATTGCACCCCAGGAGAGCAGGTAATCTGCTACCTTCTGGCCTCTGCTGGATCTCCTCATATGTCCATCCTCAGCACCGGCCCGCTCCAGTAGGTCTTTCTCCCAGGCCTCCTGTGCGGGGGTCGTGCATTCAGCCAGATAACTGCTATACATCTTTTAATCCACTGCGGGGTGTGAATCACCTATTTAATTTTCTCTTTTTTAAAATAATTTTTATTATTTTCAAACTGTGCTCATCATACAGGCCATACAGACATGTTTGTTACCTCTCATATAACACAGCTGTCACCGTGACAGACCGCTTTAGACACTCAACATAGTTGGTAAGGGCACTTTTACGGCCAGCATACATATTTCCTTTAATATCTTCTCTTCGTTGGTTTGTGGTGTGTCTACCTGTCTCAGGGGTTGTATCCCCCATCAAACCCCTCTATATGTCTGCCATGATCCCCACAACCTCTTGCACTCTGGCAGCCGGGGCTTTGATAGATAACCTTTTTAGCATGTTGGCACCAGTCTAAATCAGACTACTGCAAGTCTGGGCGGGTCGGTACTTCCCCATGCCTGTGCAGTGTTTCTCTTGGCTACTCCTGCCATCAATCGCAGCCATGTCCTTTGGTGTGTCGTCCAGTCATCCTCATCTGACACTAATAAAAGGAGCCATTTTACGTTTAATGTCAGCTCAATTGACATACCTTGAGACATAGTTTCCACCACCCCCCTCGAATATATCTGTATTATCAGACACTCCCGGAGGATATGATAGAAGGTGCCTTCTAGTCCACACCCCCAGAGGCATGTCGACATGGGTGCCTTGCCTATCTTGGCCAGTCAAGTTATGGAGTAATAAGATCTGTGTAGTATTTTGAGCTAGACTAATCTGAACAGTGCGCATATTTCTATTTCACATGGGCTTTGAATTGCTTCAGACCATTCCATATCTTCAAGATCCCCCAAAATCCCCTTCCCATGCTTCTCCCAACTTCATCAACGGGTAAGGGGAATTAAAGACCAGTTTTCGATAGATAACAGTGGTCGCTTTATTCAGAATATATTCCGATAATAGATGATCTTCTAGCGGCGATGACTCCGGTAGCTGCTCCCTCTCTAGTATGTGCCGCCATATTGCATGTCCCAGCTGCATGTATCTAAAATGTTCTGAGTTTGCCAACTAAAATTCTTGCCTAAGGGATTCAAATGTTATATATGCCTGATACCTCCACACATTTACGAGATGTTCAGTACCTATCATTTCCCAGCTCTTAAAGCCTTTCAATCTCCTGACTTCACTAAGATGATCATTATCAAATAAGGGTGAGCCTGTCGTTCCAACCCAGCAGTTTATTGGCTTCCCTCCATGCTCTGACTACTGTCTGAGTTTGACCTTGTAGACCTCTCTCCCTTTCCTTCCAGTAAAGGATCACTTCATAACCTCTATGACCCATTGCAGCTCTGTCCACTCTAAATGCCGGTTGTTGGCTGTAAGAGAAGACCCAGTCATTGATCACCATCACTTGTGTAGCCCAGTAGTACTTCTTTATATCTGGAATTGTGAGTCCCCAGTCATTTCCTCCTAAGGGTATCAAGACCAAATCTACATCTCTTACCGGCCCAGAGAAGCTTCACCCCTTTCTCCTGCTTTGGTGTATATTGGCAACAGTCTATCCACCAGAGTCTCAGGAAAAGGTTTTTACAGTTCTGCCAGAAGTCCGTCGCCTCCTAGCGCCTTGGCAGTTTTCAGTGCAGACACTGCTTCAAGTTGTTCCTGCCTAGTCTGTGGGGCCCCCAGTAGCTCACGGTCTGCGGAGGAGAGCCGATGCAGCTCCAATAGATAAGTGGGTAGTAACTGGTCCTCCGCTCCCCATGGCGGCGCTAATATACCTCTCGCAGATGGGCTATAAAAACATCATGAATCACCTGCTGTGTGTACAGCACATGTGCATTAAGTCTCCATAACGGCACCCTCAATGTCTGCCATTCCAGTGACTATGTAATGGACAACGGTGAGTGGTTCGATATGTACCTCGACAAATAGTGTGCGTCTATCAACCTATGTGTAGCTGTTGTATGTATGAAGTAGTCCGGGTGGCTTTACATGCCTGTCGGCAGGGTGAAGCATGAATACGCTGATGCGTGTGGGTGGTCCTTTTGCAAGATGTCAATAAGGCCTTGGCTCGACTGCACCAGTGCCAAGGTCATTTGTGGCTTGGTATCTTATCAGAGAGGGGATCTATCTAACAGGCCATCAGGGATACAGTTGAAGTCAACTGCCATGATAGGTTCCACTGCCAGGGCGGATCTAGGTGGCCCCCAGTACCGTGCCAGTAAAGGCGCCATCATCAGTGTTGGACGCATTGACATTACCAAGACTGAGTTCATGGGCGTCAAGTGTATCCTCCAGTATAACATACCTCTAATCCCCGTCTGCCATGGCACGTGTATGTCTGAATGGGACCCCCGGAGCCACCCATATCAATGCCCCCGGGCACAGCCTGATTAGGATGTGCCATAAACCTCCACCTCTTTTTCAGATATTTAATGCAGTCTCCCCACAAGTGAGTCTCCTGAAGAAATGCCACTGCTATGCCATATCTCCGTAGGTACGCATGCACCCTGTTTCACTTCTCAGGACTATTCAGACCCGAACACTCCAAGTCAGCAGTTTATACTTGGTCCCCAGGCCTGCCATAGAGAGTTTGAAGTAGTGTCCAGTCCCCCATCCAAAACAGTGATCGGTGACCCATCTCATTGTGCCATTCATCTGTGGAAGCTCTCCTACCAAACAAACTGAAGGTTAACAACATGATCATAGAAAAGAGAAAACCCCTCCCCTCATCCTTCCCTCGGACAGAATCACCAAACAGATCCCTCCCAACACAACTAGCGGTCAAAAAGGGAGAAAACCGTGCCCGAATCACCGTCATCTCCCTCCCAAGCCCAAATAATGTGCTAGGACGGCACTAGAAGGAATAGTGGCAAAAAGAGTTCTGTGTCTCTAAGGGGCACAGCCTCCGCCTGTAAGGTGCCCTCCGGGCATACCAGGACTTGTTCTTCTTCTTCATTGACACCTGCCTGTTCCTGGCTGAGCGTTACACCTCACGCCGTCTTGGTTCGCACTATTCCATATCCCGTTCTTCTTGCCTCAGGTCTAAGGTGTCCGCTACTTCTTGTGGTGATTCATAGAAGTACACCTTTCCATTGTACTGGACATGGAGCCTGGCTGAGAACATCAAACTGTACTTTACATTGTGCAGTCGCATCCTTCCCTTGACCCCCCAGAAAGGATTTTCAAACTTCCTGGACCATCCATGTGTTGTCGAAGAAAATTTGCATTATTTTATCGCCAAAGTGTGGGGGACTGTGGGCGCTGACATGTTGGAGGATTGCATCCCTGTCCCTATGATTGAACAGATGAGCTGTAAGCACTCTGGGCGGTGCACCAGGGTGTTGCACGGGCAATAGCTCTCTATGTGCACATTCATTAGAAAAAAATTGAGTGGCATTTTAAGTGTAGTGGTAATCCATTCTTCAAGAAAGAGTTCTGTGGAGGGGCCCTCCTCACGCTCTGGGAACCCAAGGAAGCACATGCTATTTTGTCTGGAGCGCCTCTCTGCATCCTCGAGACGTCCTTCCATTTGCGCTGCGCTGCACTTTAGGCCTGGCACTGTAGCCTGGAGTGCCTTAACATCTTTACAGAGGATAGAGACCTCCTCCTCATTACTTGACTGTGCGTAGATCCAACTGCAGGTGATTTATGTCCATGTCCATTTTAGTCTCTAACACAATTCTGAATCGCTTTATAGCAGCTAGGATCTTCGTGGCACCGTACACAACATCACCAGGTTCCGAGCCCACTCAGCTTCATTGTCCCATCTCCTGAGGGCCTAGGCCGGGCATGGTATATTGCATGATTGTCTTGAATTGCGCACTCTTCTGGGTCTTCACTGTGATGGGGCCCAGGCAGGAGGACTGTGCGACAGGGATGGGTGCGTCCGAGAAGGAGTCTCCAAAGACCAACAGCCGACATTACACTCAGGCCAGACACCACCACCGTGAACGCATGCAATGGGCTGCTCCTCTTCGGCCTTTAATCAATGCTGCTGGGTCACACAGGTTTCTCAGCAGATTATGGGCAGCATCCAATTCACATACAGGTGTACAGCCGGCTTTTCCGGTCTCTCAGAGGCGTAGTGTCCAAAAGTGGCCCAACACGTACCACAACTGAGCCCCAACTATAGAGGGCACCCTCAGCAGCTTCGTGGCCCGCATCCAACAACTAGAATGCACAGGCAGCTTCTACCACCAGGTGAGGCCGGTATCCCTCGCACACCAGGCCAAATGGGACTGTATTTAGGTCGATGCACTGGACCGGGCTACTTGCAGCTAGGCACTTAACAACCCACCTCAGTCATACTTAACGATGAGGTGATTGCTCCCCATGCACAGGGCGCAGCCTCAATTTTTCATAGGCCTAACGTACGGCCCACTGAGAGCGCCTGTTGGAGCAGCTGCAGGCTCACAATTCCCTTGGGTCAAGCACCGACTCGTTGAAATCTCGGGAGCCACCACCTCCTCCCAGTCGCTGGCAGGTGCGCGTGTTCTCCAAGCTCCACAGCGTCATCAGCCCTTGCAAGTGACCGCCAATCTTCAGGCCCAAGGTCAGCAGGGGTGAGCACCGCTCACCTCCAGCAGTGCTGCTCTGCTACCGTGACCTACCCAGCAATGCCTTGGCTCCTCACTACAGGATTGGTTCACCACTCGCCAGTAGCCCCTGCATCCGGGGAAGTGTAAGGTAGCGCCAGTAATGCTGGGAGATCTGTGCGGACCCCCGGTCACAGGCCCATGTGCAAAGCACCACAACCATGGCCGCCATCTAGTGGGCCTCACCGTTAGTTCAGGGTCCCATCCTGCCATCTAAAACAGGCCTTGCGGGAAAATAGATGTTTCACCGGGGCAGCAGTAATGCCTCTCACCGCAGCACCATGTTGGTCCACCAAGACCCCTCCACTCCTCGGTCACGCCATCCCCCCAGGATCACTTCCTCACTCAAGGCTGCACGGCATCGGGATCATCACAAGAGCCTATTAGCCTCATACCCATCGGCAGAGCTTGTATTTTCAAGTTTCAGCAGAGGCTTATGGTGCCAAGGTGCATATGCCCTTATCCGTCTGGTCCCAGTGTGTCAGAATGTGGCACGATTATGCTGTTATTGGTGGGAATTATTAAAGGACACATCTAGTTGGCCATCTTGTATGGCGACGCCCTTCAAGTTTGCACAAGGTTGAAAGCATACACTCTACTGGCAATTCAACTCACAGCTTCAGATCTGCATTCCTGCTCCAGTTTAGTAGATCTCGGAACACTTTATGGGTTTCACACCCTATTTGTGAGGATTTCTCTTGAGATTTCAAACTTTTTCAACTTTTATTCAGCATTTTGTGTGCACCTTTGAATAACTTGCTTCCTTTGTGCACATCTCTGAAGGGATGTTTTTCTTCACAAATACCTTCACTATTTGTGATGTGCTGTTCAAAAAATCCAATTCGAAAGTTGTTCCTTTTCCATCACAGACCATTGTGATGGATGTTTCCTTTATGTGATGTGGAGCCCATCTACACAATCTCACTTTTAAGGATTGTGGTCGGAGAAACAACTGCATCACATACAGTGTTCTGGAAATTAAATTAGTATCATGGTGAAGAGGGGTTCCCTGCACCTCGTTTTCATGGACGTCAGCTCTGCGTTTGATAAAGTAAGTAGAGCTATGTTGTGGGTGGAGGTGTGATCCTTGGTGGGGTGAACGTGATTCTTGTTAACTTTCTTCGGGACCTTCACCAGAGTCTGACAACTTCAGTCCGTTATGTCAACAATGGAGAATGCACTAGGTGCTTTTCCCTGGAGACCTGGAGAAGGGAGTGCGGCAGGGATGTATTCTGCCCCCTTCCTTTTTATTAATTATATTAATCGATTGGAGAGTTGGCTTTCAGAGCCAGGGATAGATGTCCCAAAAGTGGGGGGGCAGGTTCCTTCCTGCTTTTTTATATGCTGATGATGCTGTTTTGATTTTGCGCAGTTCCAATAGCTTGCAGAAACTTTTAGATAATTTTATTCATTTTATGGCTAGCTTGGATCTTGTTATTAAGTTTTTTGAATCTTGTGATGGTTGTGGGGCCTAAATGTACTAAAAGTGCGTCCTTTTGTGTTCCTGGGCGAAATATAAGCAAGGTAGGGACCTTTACTAATCTGAGAGTATTAATTGACTCTAAATTGTACTGGCAGCCCTTTATTAAGAGTAATGTTGGCAAATTAAAAAGGGGCTTTGCCGCCGTTTCTGACTTTTCAACTCGTTTAGGCCATAAACCACTGGGCCCATGCTGGAGATTTTTAGAGCAAAACGTTTACCTATTTCCACCTTTGGTTGTTAGGGGTTAAATTAGCATATATTATTTTGGTGTTGAAAAGAACACATTTTTAAGAGGTCTCTTGGTCATTGGGCAAAGTATTTCCTCAGAGATCTTGCATGAAGAGTTGGACTTCGGTTAAATTGGGGGTTACATTTGTTTGTGTCCCCTTTTATTTTGGTGTTCCGTTTGGAGGAAAGCTTAACTTAGTCTTAATTGGCTGGTTATTGAGAATTGTATGAGTCTGGATAACATGGCCAAAATACTTTTGAGGAGGTGGGAGCTTTTCTCAAGTCCCCAGGGTTTACCCTGTCGGGATGTTATCTGGTTGAAAGAGACATTTCTAATGAAAGTGGCTGCAGAGAGGGAAGCTTCTTCCTTGGTAAAAGTATAATTTCGTAAGTTTGTCATGTTAAAGACAGTGACGGGCATTGAGCTGTGTCTCCTTTTGGATATGCCTTGTTATTGGCGGCCGTTGCTTACCTACTTTAGGCTGAGTTTATTCCACCAGCTAATCGCCTCAGCGGGAAGATGGTGCAAGACCATCCAACTGCCCAATTTGTTCTTGTGATTTGTCCTCCATCTGTGACACCATGTATGTTATGTCCTTTTTATTCTTCTTTCCGCCACAAATATATTAAATCTCTTTTAATAATGGAGATCATGCAGGCGAGGCCAGCATTTTTATATTTGCAACTTTTAGCCACAGATTTATTTTGTTGGATTAATGTTCTCTTGGGAGTGTTAAGAGCTACAAGATACATGTCGCTTTTAGGCTCTTTACTACCTGAGTCCTATCAATGTTTTTTTTTTGATCAGGTAATAGTAGAGTGATTTCTGCATTGTTTGCAATTTTTACTGCTAGCTCATTATGTATTCTTATGATGACACATATGCTGCTAAAGTTGTGTTTATTATTCTTCAAATTTTTATGATGTAATTTTTTTTTTTATGTATGAAATTTTATTGATCTCGAATCCGAAGTAAACTCACATGATACTGATAAATCAGTCCATATGTCACTGAAGGCTTTTCTGTCATTGTTAAATTCTGCCTCTAAGCCAGATAGATAACACAAGAGCAATGCAGTGCCTCAACAAGTAGGGCTGCATTAGATCCAGGGTTGTATCTCTGGAGGTCCCTAACATTCCAAGTTTATAGGCGAACAGAAAGGCCAGGTTAGGTAACTTATGGTAGTCCAAGGGCACAAGATGGAGACATTGTTTGGTGAACTGTTTAGATTGGAATACATAAAGAACCTGCTGTCTGCATTAATGCACCTAACATCTGAACAATGAACTTTCCTTAACAGCTAACTCAGCCCTTCCCACACCAAAGATCTGAACCTTCACAGAATGTCACACCCATTCTCCCTTAAAAAGAAAAGAAGATAGATAATCCCCTCAAATGAGTGGGGGGGTGGGGTGGGAGACCAGTGATTTCTGAGTTAGGATAAAGCACAATCGAATTGCATTTAAAGTGGGATGTACATAAGCTCCTGTATTATTAAGGCAGGTGGATTGGCAAATGCCCATCAAAGCAGTGTGGAACTCTGATCTGAGGTGGCATTGTGGGCAAAAGAAAGATGGGTTGATATGCTACGCTGTGTGATTGCCGGTGGTTAGACAAATAGCAAACATTCCTCTTATCAGCTTTTGTGTGTTTGATATAACTCCCTCAGAAGCTAAGGGTATGCCCGGATGTGGCTTTCTTTCTCAGTGTGCCACTGGAACCAAGCTGCACCCGTTTAACGAGCCCCAATTTGAGTGAAACCAGTCGTGATTTGCTTGTTATCTGGTTCAGAGGGGATCTGGCTTGGCAGTTGAGGCTGAACTGCACATGTTGGAGCCTGATTTGCATATGGCTGGATCTAATCCGAAATGACATGGTGGGTAAAAGAATAATGGGTTGGATTGGTTTTCAGGTGATTGCCATTGGTTAGACAAATTGAAAGCATTCCTCCCATTACTTTTTGTGGGTTTGATATATTGTGTGCAGCCTGCAGAACAAGGCTAAGGTGCAGCTATTTGTTATGCCTACTCTCCATCGCTCCTCATTACATTATGTAATAGATTAGTGAAAACTAAAATCCCTTCCTAATCCTGTGACTTTCCTTTCAGGTAAAAGTTAAACCTGTTAATCCATCAAATGCCTACCCTGCTGTATTCGCTAAGAGCAGCATGTTGCACACTAGCTGACTTATCTTCATTTTAGAGTCCATTTTAGAAACCTCTTTGAATCTGAATCCAAGTTAAGAAAAGTGTGTGTTTGTGTGTATGTGTGTTCATTTATTTTAGTGTGGTAGTCACCACTGTGTACTTATGGTTCACCTGCACTTTCATAGAAAGTAGATTTTTGATTTTTACATTTATTTAGTAAAACAAGGTGAAAGTGACTGTATGGTTAGCACTTGCTATATAACATATTAAAATATATTTGAGAAACTTCAGAAATATACTTAAAACCACAGTTAAAATGCAGGTATAGTTACAAATTAAAATGGAAAAATAACTGAAACTGGGGTTAGATCCACAATCCATAAATCACTCAACAGCCATGCAAACCATACCACAGAAACCAAAATATTTGGTCATGACCTCACCGTTGATGTGACCAATTGAATTACAAATGCTGTAAATCAATTTACAGCTGAGATTACATGTCCTATTTTTACTGTATTAAAATTGAGTTGCTTTGTTTGTGAATGTTATTTAACTATTTCGCTGCTAAGCCTTTCCCCCTGAATACTAAGTCCTTTTTGCAGTACTTTTCACTTATGTCTTCAAAACGTTTTTCCACATAAGATACCCACCCCAAATGTGCATCCTTTTTTGTATATTGCCCCTTTTTGGTGGAAAATGGAAAAAATGCTGTGCAAGAAAGCATACGTTTTTATTTTCTAAAATAGCATAAATTAAAGGTTTTCTGTGCTTGGACAATTTGCAGTTTGTTGTGAAAACAAGTGTGAAACCCATGAGTAATCCTCGAACGCTATACATTTCTGAAAAGTATTCAACACCCTGACTTCAGCAAGTGGTTATTTGTGTAGAGATGATCCCTCAAGGTTTTCCCAAAGAAACGAAATTTTGAGATTAAAAAAATAATGAAACTGAGTAGGACAACACATCCATTGGTGATAACAGTTTCATCTGTAAATCTTGTCACGATGATTGATTTACAAAAGCAATATACTATTATGTCCAACAGACCCTTATGCTTGCAGAGATATATAGGATGTATAGGTTCCCCAAAAACATGCAATATCCAGAGCCAATAACTGAGCTTCATCTTACAATGATTTTTCTCAAGGACTCCAACTGACCCTGCTTTGAACTGTTCGTGTTGCAGGGATGAGGCTTGGCCACTGGCGTGGGGTACTGTTTTTATTGTGACAAGATTCTGGGTGTTTACATCACAGAAATGCCAGGAAAATACACAATTTTAGACAAAGTTTGAGGTTTGCAGGGCATTGTGGGTAGAAAATAGTTGTGAAATCCAAGTGAGCGCACCACCCTGGACTCCTCTGGTTGTCTACTTTTCAGAAATATCTTGATTTGGTAGGTTTGCCTAGGTGGCTGTTGAGCCTTCGGCCAAAATACCACACCTACCCCTTTTGTTAATGTCACCACATTCCATTTTGTCTCCTCCAGGTTGCAGGTGCTAGTCCCTCCCACACTGATGAGGTACTTATTTTATCAGGAACACTGTCGCAGAGTCCACAAAATGAAGCGTCTCCTGCGGGAGCAAATACCGATCTCTACTCATGGCTGGAAAAATTGCATTCCCATTGTAAACCAGTATAAAGACCATGAAGGCTTTCTTAGCAATTCTATCAAAACGTTAAACCCAAGAACTGCTTCATAGCATGGAGATTTGTGGTAGTCCTTGGGTAGCTTTATAGTGGCACTATTGTCGCTCAAAAACTGTTATGCATTGATTGGTATGTCCAACAGCAGCTTCCAAAAATGCACCATCAGTACAGAGCTAGAAGAAATTGATAGCCAAAAATCTCTTTAGTAACTCTACACCCTGCAACACAACTAAAGGCAGGCAAGATAGGCTGCACCATGTTTAGGGCACCCCAAGGGTCAGTACATCTCAGCCTCTGGGTGCAATCAGCTTGCTCATGCCGCACAACAGGCATTTCAGTATCCTTCGCTACATGACGCGATTCACCTGTTCTTATAGTGAATTAATCATCATCTGATTCCTCTCGGTCAGAAAATTCACTGCAAGAATCTTGCACTTGTTCCTCTGCCTCAGATGCAGAGTCAGTCTCAGAAACATATTCGGAAGCTGATTCAAAAAGCAAACCAGCAACCTGCTGGATGGTCAGCCTGTGTGCAAACATTATGCTCACTAATAACACTGTCACAAAAAAGAGACAACAATAGAAAACGACATCAAATTGGAACTCAAAAAACTGTATCAAACAGTAAATGTGAATATTGGAATATAAAGATCTGAAAAGAAACTATCAATACAAACCACACAACTTTCTTCTGCAAAAAGATTGCAGGATACCTCATGGTTGACACGGACGGCTAGACTAAGATTCACCTGCACCTACTCTGCACAGACACAGTAAGCACCACATATATCTCACTGGTAAGCAAAACAAACCAAATGATACACATAAGATAAGATATTATGTATCTTGCACAAATTCATAGGTGAATTTGAAAATCAATACTCATATTGCTATGCTCACGTTATTACAACAGTTAATAAAACATTCAAGCCGGACAATGATACTCATTTGAAGTAAACATCATAAAAAAATATTCCTTACCAAACACGTGCAGCGAAACAAAATCCAGATTTACCAGTGCCACAATCAGAAGTAGGATTCGCTACCAAGAAAATCAAAACCTTTGCACTACAGTTAAAAGGAAAAAAATACAAATGTAAATGCTGATATGAAATAAAACCATTAACGTAATAAAACGCAAACACATTAATTACTTTATGTACTGCGGGGTTTCACTGTCACTCCTTTGACTTTGATTTGTGCTTTTGTGTTCTTGCAGCATGCCATCGCCCAGCTCCTATCCCTTTCTAGTTGTCCCCATAAATGACCAGTATGCTCAGTCGAAAGCCTACTCATCATCCAAGAACACAAAACTGTCTCCTTGCCTGTCCTCTGAACATTTTCCACAAAGTGGAGAATTGTTTTTAGTGCTATCGCCACAATGCCTACCCATGACAAATCGTGACAGATCTAGGTCGACTAGATATGGTAATAAGTGGTTTAGCCTCTTTGCTAATATTCCCACAGGTAATTTTATGACTAAATTCAGTAGTAAACTATAGCAGTATAAACTACATTATTTGGGGACCTTTTCCCACTTGGGGATTGTAAAAAAATTAGTCGCTGTCACTAAGTTGTAGAGAGACGCGTAGGCGCCTATGGCATTGAAGGGATGGGCTACTATGTGGGCACAGAATTGTGTAAAATACTGCAGTATACTCATCTAGGCCCAGGTATTACCTGTCTGTGATCCCCTTAATGCGTCTTTGATGTTAGAAGTTTTATACGTACTGATGTTGCTAAATGTCTTGTAACTTCTTTGCAATTCCATCATCATCTTAAAGTGCCTTTCATTCTTTTCAGTGCAACTCTTATACTTTCTTACCTCCTACTCATGCCCTCAGCTGCGCCAGTAGTTGGCTGGTATGTTGGCCATTGTGTTGCATCTTTGCCAAGTGAGAATAAGATCCCCCTTAGATCTGCTTTCAACAAGAGTGTTGATCGAGATCTTGCGGTTATCATTTTCTTGGCATTTCAGATGGGCACTTTCACATCATCTTGTATGCCTGCATCGCAGAGAAGGTGCTCATTTGGTATCCACATTCTATCCTTAGAGGTAGAGTGACCTACTTGTAAGTTTATAGAAATTGGGGTGCTGTCAAGAATAAGATTTGTCCTATGTAGTCCTCTAACAAATCTCTTTAACCTTTCTTCCGCCAGCAGCTAGTCTAGCCTGTCATTTGAGTGGCATGAGGCTAAGTAAATTGGTTATCAGTTGTCTCCTTGCAGTGCTTTAAGATTATTAAGGAATAGCTTAATGTGTTGTAGGTGCTTTTAGGCCTCGGACAGTGAATATTTTCGTCATTGTGTTGCATCAGTGTTATTGACACTTTTTTCTCTGTTAAGTAATCATGACCCTACTGGTAATTTTAGTGTTTGTGTTTGCTCCTCATTTACCTTTGTTCCCTGAACCTGTGGTGGATGTGTAGGAGGAATTTCCTTCCTAACTCGTCCACCCAAACATGTCCTAAACTTTAACTTTTGAAAAGAAAACCTTCCTTGCTGGCTCAGTGCCAGCAAGATATGTATATTTTGAGTCCTCTCTCCGACCCCCACCAAAATACGTCTTATCCAAGGTGGTGGGGACATGGAGCACAAGTTATGATTACCATGGTTTCAGTGGGGCTTGGTATTCTATGGATAGTCTTCCTTTAGAAGCATGTTAATTATCAATCGCATTGTAGAGCTCCAATCCCATCAATACAGTTGCATGTTATGCATATCAAATTGCATCCGATTTGATCAATGTATACTGTGGATGTGTCATCTTGTTAACTTCATCTTCACACGCTTCCATTTTGTCAAGCATTGTGGTTCTGATTCGTCCAATGTGGAAATACATTTTTTACTCCTTCTGAGGATAGAACTATGCCTCTGGCCTTCAGAATTGAGGATCAAGTAGAAAGGGTGACCCCATTGGTATATGATGTTAACAAATCACAAGTACTCTATAACCAGTATTAAGTTCCTTCTATATTGCAGTGTTGCTCCAGCCAAATCCTGCTGGACGAATAGTTTGTCACTTTTAATGATTATTTTCTCCTGTTGTGCCTTTGCCATAATTTCTTGTTTAACCAAATAAAGTGAACACTAATGAGATTGTTCGGAGGATGGTTCTAAGTCAGGACACTGAGAGAGCTTGGAGTATGCATCTGAGTCTGATTGGGACATCGTTTGGTGGGCCTCTAATTGAATGCAAAGGTTTGCAGACCCATTCTTGGCTAGCCATTCAGTAGACCCTTAATTTTGATAAGTCACAATTTTTGAGGTGTTAAAGTGGGAGGATCCTGTTTGTCAGGAAATGATGGTCTTTGCAGTAAACATTCAAGGTCATTTCAGTGTAGTCAACCCTAGTACCTAGTGTGTTGACATTATACTTGAGTTCCAGTAGACATGGTTTGATGTGATTGTTCCCACTTACTCTTTTGTCTCCTGCAAGAACCATTGTAGGAGTTCTTGTGAAGTGGTTTAGCCTTATGATGGTGTTCTCTATCCAGATGTTACATGTGCTACTCCTTTTGGGATTCTCTGTGTTCCTCTGCAAGATATACTCCACATGAAAAGCGTAGTGCAAATGTACTTTGTTTGCAGCCCAGGACACAGCATGTTCCTTCTCCATCCTGCTGTACCAAATGCTCAACATTCTCAAAACGCTGTAATAACTGAGAACACCAACCTTCTAAATACAGTGATCAAGGGAGCACAACATACCACTGGACAAATTCAAAGCATAACACAACTCATCGTCCCTCTTATAAAAGCTATATAAATAAATAAGTAAATAAAAACAATGCAGTTCACTATAAACCCTACCCTAAGTCTCTGAAATAAAGTCTTTCTCGCTATCACACTAGGACAGTAATACACAAGGACTATCTCAAGGATTATAAACACAAAAAATCTTTATACTTCTTGGGATTTACAACTGCCCTACCAAACCTCCCCATACAGTTACTACTCTCTGTTTCTACTGAGGCTTCCAGCTCCATTGCCATTTAAAATGCATTGTGGTAACCCTTCCTGCAAGAAAGTCTCATCTAAAAATGTGATACTGGATTCACTGTGTGCCTTTTGTACCATTTTAGTCTCAGGCCACTTAGAAAATTGGTCTGTCATCACATTAATACTCTTAGTCTCCCCATTGTCTTTACATATCAGTCTCATTACATCAATACTGATTCTATCCCATGGCATTCCTGGTGTACTTATTGGACACAAAGGAGGAGGATGAATTGTCTTCTGAATCTTATCAGAGTTATTACACTCAAAATAGTTTCAGATTTTCCTCTCTAAGTCTCTGTATAACTCAGTCCACGAGTACACACTTTTAATCCTACATTGAACGGAACACAGCCAATACACCACCAATACCTTCAGTGCCGACGGATTGTTGTAGCCGGTGGCAGGCATCTCCAGGCCGGCAGAGACAATGTTTCCCCCGAGCATATTACGAGGTTGCACACCGCCAGGATTTTTGGGGTGGTTGCACCACCACAAAAAGCCTGGCAGAAATGAACAATATAAAAAGAGGCACCCCCCTTTAGGAACACAGACACGTCCGCATTCGCCATGGACCTGAACTTGAAGTCTTCCCACTGCTCCTGATGGCCATACAACTCCAGAACTGGCGACGAAGATAACAACTGTAAGTACACTCAGCTAGCGCACAACGGAGGGAAGGCCATTATTATACACCAGCACACAATACACGCACACAACACACCCGGCACGCCTAGTAAAGGCCACACACACACACACACACACACGCACACATATGCAAACAAACACCTTTACCAACACACAAACACACCTACATTCACACACAAACAACACACACCACGGCCAATAAACACGTGCCATACACACACCACACTGCAGACACACACTGCCGCCACTGTCAAACACATTCATACACAACACCACTAAGTCACACAACGATAATACCATCGCAGTCATACAAACGCATTGGCAGCGAGGCACACCGCACACCTCCACAGGACAACACATACTGGCGTAACCACAGCACACAGCCAATCCAAACCAAAACACTGCCAAACAACTTGTCAGATCACACGCCACAGCCACCCAACATACAGAGCACATCACAGATTCATCACTACATACACGGACGAACACACCAATACCACACAATGCCACACAACACATAAGAACAAGTCCATAGCACAAGCCACCTACACAACTCATGTTGCTACACAACCACATCACATAAACAGAACACACACCCCAAATCACACAAATACAAAACATACATGTGGAAGGAAAGGCAGGTCAAGCATGTTACCCTCGACACCAACGGTACTGTGGTGCAGACTCCTGACTGCAAAGTGGCCTCCACATGGCAGGGGCATCAGTGGAGCAGGCAGGTGCCTCAAGGTTGCGAGGGGGGCATGGATGGAGTGGGGGGTGGAGGTGTGGTGGCTTGAGTTTGGAGGGGGTAGTTTGGCTTGGGTTTAGGTTTGGTGGGTTGTGTTTCATTTTAGCCATCAGGGGAGAGCCCTTGGCCTTGGGTTTAGGAGTGCTGGCCTTCTGTTTGGTGGGGGTTGTAGTTTTTGCGGGGGGAAGGCCATGGGCAGTACCAGGGAGGGCATGAGAGGACTGGGAGGTGGAAGGACTGGGTTTGGGGAGGGTAACTGGGTGCTTGGGGAAACCACAGGCTGGGACAGTGGGAGGGAACAGGGAAAACTCATAAAGGAATCTTTTTTTTTTACGAACACAAGGGTGGTCATGGGAAAAAAACGTTTGGGAGTAGAGGGAGAGGGAGTGCTTGTGAGGTGTGTACGTGCAGGGGCCTGGGTGGAAGCCATGTGTGTGCTGGGTGTCTGTTCGGTGGGTGAGTGCAGGCATTTAGGTGTCCTGAGTGGAGGGGGAGGAGATGCAGGGAGATGCCAGGATGGATGTGTGAGTGTCTGGGGGTTGTGCCTGCAGGAAAGGTGGATGTGCTGCATGTGGGGGTGGTGGTAGTCGTGGTGAGTGCGCATGTGGTGTATGAAGTGGATGTCTGTGGGTCTGCTATTGTGGTGACAATGGATATGAGAGGACCTGTGGCTGGATCTGAGATTAGTTGTGATAATAAAAGATATGTTTTTATATATAGCAACCTCATATCATGAAATAATACCAATGCATCTTTTCAGAATGGCATTATTGGTTACTGTAACTGTCAACTGATGTGTATACCTATGTATATAACTAATAATGTATTTTCTTGCTCTAGTCACGTGCTAGCACTCATTTTTAAATTAAATTCACTACATCTCTGTATTAGCTTTCATCTGAAAGACAAATTGATGTACACTATCTTTGGAGATGATCCCAACATTTTAGTTTTTTTTGCACTAGGGTGACATTCTGTAACTTCCCTCTTTTGTCAGCATTGAGAAAGCCCCTGGTTCACATACCATTAGGGGGTCGAAACATGTGTCGGCGTTTGTTCTCATCTATGTACTTCATAATGAATCTTCACTGGATTCACTGACTTGGCTGAAGATGCTTATTCAAATATGATTTTGATGTGAAGACATGGACTATTAATTTGAAATATGAGCTAACCAATATTCTGTTGTAGATTGAGTAGTGTAGTGTCTGTGAGGGAGGAGGTGGTGGGGGAGTCTGTGTAGGGAGTGTAAGTTGTGTCTGCAGGTATGTGTTGCGAACCGGGTCTGTTGAGATGGATGAATGGTGGTCTGACTTTGTGCTCTGAATGGTTGTGGGGTGTGGGAATGGGCACAGATAGCTGGGAGGAGAGACGTAAGATGGAGCGACACTGGCTGCCGTCAATGAGACGGCCAGAGCCTGAAAAGATCTCTGCAGGTCAGTCAAGGCACCGTGAATGTTTTCCAGTAAGGCTGTGCTTTGCTATATCTGTGATGCCAGTCCCTTGATGGCATTCACAGTGGTTGACTGTCCCACAGAGATGGATCTCAAGAAGTCAACCGTCTCCTCATTGAGGGCAGCAGGGCTGACTGGGGCAGGGACTGAGGTGCCCTTGGTGGAGGAAACACCCACCCTTTTGGGTGAGCAAGGGCAGGCAACTGGAGGGGAAGCTACTGGGAGGGTGGTGCTGGTAAGGGGGGTGGCGGACAAGGATGGTGCTTTGCTTGTCCCAGATGGGTCTGCCACCATCAGGGAGCGTCCATCGGAGGAGGAATCCAAAGAGGATGTTGTAGATCAGGTCTCCATCATGGCACTCCCCTCCATCCCACAGGTCCCTTTTGCTCTGCTGGTATCAGTTTCCTGTTTCCTGTGGACTGCAGCTTCCCCACTCGCCGGTGGCCCTTCTCCTTCGCCTGATGATGCTGATACTCTCAAAGACAGAGGAAGAGAGGGAGGAAGTGTGGGAAAGAAGGAAAGGGTGGAATGGGTCAATACCTACACATCATTCACACAGAGCAACAACTTATTATTCTGCCAGTATGCCATGGCAGGGCCTGCCTTTACATTGACATGCATAACTGTGGGAAATCATAGGAGAAATAAAAGGTATGCTGAAAAAACCTCCTAATGTGGAAACATTGGCACTCATTGACTTCATGAAGGGTCTAACAATGCAAAGTTGCATAGTACTTGCCACATTCAGATGATCGATTAACTTGACATATCCTGCACTTTTTACCCAACATAATCCTGCATGGTAAGGTAGCACGCCCACAAATCCATGTACAATGTGGTCAGTAAGTTCTTGGCCCCCCACTGTAGCCATCACAGGCAGCTGATTGAGATCTCACAAATTACCTCTGTCATTGAAGCAGAGTAATACTGATGGCAATGCCTTAACGTCTCATGTATACTGATGCTGATGGAAGGAGTAGGTCTCTCAAAATATGTGAAGGATGTGCCAGGAGTCAAGTGAGCTATGCAACAGAAATGGCAGTCACGGCTGCCTCGTACATGACCGCCGGCGGTGATCATCATTGGCCCCAGTCTCCCATAGGCAACAATGTTATCCAGTGAGGAGTTGTGCTGCGGTTGCGACCACCTACCGGCATGACAACTAACGCCGGCAGAATAAGGTCACTTTCATCTGTCCTGTGCCTGCAGGACAGGCGACTGCCATTTTATTTGTTGTTTGTGTATTGTAGGTGAATAATAAGGGCGTCATGGATGATATGTAGTGACAAGTGCATAGATTGACTATGTCCACACATCAAAGCTGGGTTTACACATGTGACATTTATGGACAGTGTAGTTATATGGACTGATGACAATGACAGAACATGTGCAGTCACTTGCTGCCTCATAGACGGACTAACCATATTTGTATGTCAAAAAGTTAGATACAGCTGGGGGAATACGGTGTTGTTAAATGGAAGTGTCACATGTTTTGTGTGTGGTAAGCTGTCTGGGGCTGCAACAGTAATCTAGGATGGCACACGCGTTCAGTCTACATGCCCAAATGGACTGTGTATACTTCAGCGTTATGTCCACATTACTATTGTGTGTTGCAAGTACAGTGTGGGTGGCATGTGAACTGTTGACATCAACCTGTGGCTTTTCCTCTCTTCTATTCCTAGATACCATGCAATGGTGAGAATGAGACAAGCACCAGTGCACCTAGTTGACCTTGCTACTCTAGAAGAGAGACACATCACTCAGACCTATCGTCTGAATCGTCAGACAATCATGGAAGTGTGTACCCAGTTGGAGCCGGATCTCTTGCCTGACATACGTAATCCCTATGCCGTCCCTCCCACAGTACACATTTTTATCAGTGCTACAATTCCTTGCCTCAGACTCGTTCCAGATTACAGTGGGCTTCGCAGTATGGATGTCACAGTCAATGTTCAGTATTGTGTTGAAGGATGTACTGTGTGCTTTACTCAAACACCTGGGCAGCTATATCAGGTTCCCCCCACGTGCAGATTTGCCCACTGTTAAAGTTGATTTCTATTATATGAGACATGTCCCTCATGTGATGGGGGTCATAGATGGCACCCACATTGCTTTGGTTCCTCCCAGTGTCAATGAACAAGTGTACAGGAACAGGAAAAATCTTTTACTCCATAAATGTCCAGGCAGTGTGTCTCGCTGACCATTATAGCTCCCAAGTGACGGCCATGTTTCCTGGATCTGTGCATGATTCCTGCATTCTCAGGAAAAGCAACGTCCCACCCATGATGGCACAACTATACACTAGTAGGCACACTACTGGTGCCTGTTGTCACAAACGTCATGCATTCTGAGTCAAAACCTTGTAAGAAAGGTGCATTAACGATTTCTTTTTTCAACTCAGCAAAAGCTCTTTGACATTCTGGTGACCACTCAAACTTGACCTTATTTTTTAAATTGTCTAATGAAATATGTTTTTTCTGCAAAATTGAAAGCAATTTTTGAATACAACTTCACGAGACCAGGAAATGCCTGATCATCTTCCTTTCGTTTAGGAGCTGGAGCATCCTTTATCACTTAAACCAGTTCTTTCTTTGGCTTAATTCTATCCTCTACAATGTAATCGCCTGACTATGTGACAGGATTCCTTACAAACTAGTTAAATTTCGCTGCAAGCCTTTTGCATTTCAAAATCTTCAGTACCTGTTTTAACATGTCATGTTGTGGTTTTAATTTTCACTTTACTAAAATGTCTTTGAAAAAATAAATGACATGTTTAATTCCTTTAAAGATAACACTTATCAGTCTTTGAAACTTTGCCACAGCCGATGCTGGGCCAAATGGGACTCTTATAATCTGGAAGCATCCAATAAATAGGCCTAATGAAGTTGGTCAAACTTTTACTTTCTGGGTGCAAAAGGATCTGATTCTAGGCCGCCTTCAGATCTCTAGTGGAAAACCAGTATATTCTTTTGGTGAGTGACAGCATTTCATTCATCTTTTGAAGTTGAAATTGATCCACAAGGTTATCTTCATTCAGTTCTCTTAAATCACATACAATCTAACATTTGCATTGGCATGTCATGCCACTACAAATGGGAAAACCCACTTTTTACTGGTTCTGTATCATTTTCCATTGTTTTTATTACTATGTTACATCATCTCCAGTGAAAAGGGACATTTCTGACTTTATGAAAGGTTTAGAATCAGATTTTAATAAAATCTTGTTTGCCAATATTTACTGAGAAAACTTGTGGAAAGTAATATAAAACTACCTGCTTTGTTATGTCCTTCACTCTGTCGTTCAACACAGGCTCAGGATGGTTTGGGTTTAGCCCAATACCCATATCCCCTTGGGCCATCCAAACCAACACTGATGGACAATCTTCAGCAACATAAAGTTTACATTCTGCCTTTCTATCCTTGAATTCAAATAAATGTTTTCTGAATCCTAACATCTAAATAGTGTCTCCTGTAAAACTTCTTGCTTTGATATCTGTTTGTTCTAATACTTCTGCTAATTTCTCTAGGAATATATTCCTCTAAACAGTTTTATTTACTTGGGTAAATGGAGAGCAGGAATGACCTACAATATCCAGTTTCACTCCACCCATCTTTATTTCACAAACCAAAATCCTTCTAGCTATGGCGCTTACACAACACACTCCTTAAGTGTCTTCTTCAACACTCAAAACACATTCTACGTCTTTACTTTCCTTAGAATCACTCTTGCTATGGTCATCCTCCTGAACATATTTCACTTTATAATTGTCCTTCATCGTGCATGTCCTTACAAAATGGCCAATAAGTCTGCAACTAGGGCACTTTTGAGTTTGTGCTGGACAACTCTTGTGAAAAGTGAGATGTTCAAAACATTAAAAACATTCAAACATGTAACACCGGTTACATGCGTCCTTCTCTTTTGTCTTGCACTCATCTTTATTTCTCACAATCGCAGTTTTAGAATCTTTTACCCTTCTTCTCTGGGTTGATTCTCCTTCCTACTAGTACTCACTTTGATGACAACTTCACTATATTTTGCCTCGCGTAAAACTGCTCTAGCTCAGTCCAGTTAATTCAGCGTTTTTGACTAAAGCAATTACTTCCTTTTAAGGGCGACTCCCTATTTACCCACAGTTTAACATGAATATTGGGACTGTTCGCATCCATGACAATTTGATTGCAAATCAGTTCATCATGCAGTGATCCGAAACTGCAAGTTACAGCTCATTTCTTCAATGCACATACATACTTCTCAACATTCTCATTGTTTTCTTTGCTTTCGTTGGAAAAATTCTCATCTGTCCACTGCTATACACAGACAATAGAGTATGAGGGGAAAAGATCCGTTTCCCTAGGTTATCTATTTGTTTCTCTGTTCGATTGTAAATGTTTAGTTCTCCAGGACCTAGATAATTCAGTGTAAAACCGTTTTTGTCTCTTCAGTCATTTCATCTTTCTCAGAGGTGGAAATATGGTTCCAAAAGTATTCATTCCACTCTTCCCACCTCATAATATGTTCTCCCTGTGCCGGCTTGAATGCCTTTGGTGCTGATAGATTAGCAGTATTCATAGCTCACACCCAAGCTCTTCTACTGTTAAATTGTTGAAAACATGTGTAACAGTACAACATCAAAATCGAAACCAACAACTGTTTAATAATTAAAAATCAATGTGGTTTGGCTTGTAATGTTCTTGTGAAAAACGAAATGACACTTACTTTAGTTTAAATCCCATTTTCTTTACCAGCCTCCACTATTCAGAAACTGTCAAATATGAATGCACCTCCGATGAGGCTACGCTGCATCCGTAGTGAAATGCTAGCTTCTTGTTAAAACAATATATGGTGCCACCTATGTGACCCTAATTGTGATTTTGCATGTTTCTTCTCTGATGTGCTGGTCACGCTCTGCTGGATTTGCTGACAAGCCTCTTTCAGCAGTGAGCGTTTTGTAGCTGTGCTATCTTAAATCCAGGAGTGTTGAAGACTTTGAATGTAATGGTTATGAATAAAGTTTACCATTTTCTTTATGAATGTTAGAAATCAGTGCATTGATGAATGATGCCTCTCCAAAACACCAAAACCGGGGTGTGTGCTCAATATGACGCCCATGTACGGGCAACTCTGCAGAGCTCCGCCACATGGTTTTGCTGATGGGCAGGCTAGGCACCATTTAGACTCCCTAATGACTCAGGGTGGTGGGGGAACACCCAGAGCAGCAGATGTACCTGTTTTAATTGCTCGCCTCTGTGGTGGTTACCAGAGTTGCGAGTGAGAACCCAGCAATCTGAGTGACGGCCCATAATAGCAGTGGGTGCGATCCTTGTGGATTTGTCCCAGCGGAGCAGGTAGACCAAGGCTGCCTGGGGCCATAACGTGACAAGTGCCTTGTGCCCGGACTCTCCATCTCTTTGCCCAGCATGGCTTTTGCCCCGGAGACTGCTGATGGGGTGGAGGTGTACACAGTGCACCGGGTCTGCAGCAGTGTTGGGCGGCCCCATGCAGGGGCCAGAAAATATGATAGCGGTCACTTTATAGTGTCAGCGGGGGACCCCAAGGTCTGCCGATGAACGATTGCCCAATGCAGCATAAAGGAGAGTGAGCTCCCCTGAGGTTGACTATCAGAGGTGGTGGCTGGGAGAGAAGCAGCCTATGACTGAGTGGCACTTGCCCTGATGGCACCGACTGTGGAGGCCCTACCGGGGCGGGCGGGAGTTACTCGGACTGTGATCTGGAATAGCCTTGCCGAACAGCATCAAAGCCTCCAACAGACCGACCTGAGCAGCTTCTCCTGAGTTGGTTCCTCTGCCAACCAGATCAAGGCACTGACTGACTTGAGAGCACAGGGGGAAGGGAATGAACTGAGCCCTTGATCTTATTGCATTGCACTCTGCTATATCATCAGCAGGGTCCTCTTTGACATGAGTTGAAACCCTAACAATAGAAGCCTCACCCAGCAGCGTGGAGAGCCAGATGAGCGACAGAGACTGCGCGTGTCCCGAGGCCCCTAGTGGCATACAGCAGTAGGCAGAGAGAAGGCGGTGGCGACCTTCTGGACCAATTTCCAATCAGTGAGGGGAAGGGACTGGCTGGTGTAGGTCCCCTAACGAACTGGCAGTGCTGGGCCCTGCGCTCTGTCCCTTGCTCCCATCCTAAGCTGCAAGAAGCCTCCCAAGGTGGTTGCAGACCTCAGCAAAGCTTTTACTTTGTGGAGCTCTGAGACATTCAAATCCGAAGGAGAAGCCCACAGGAGCGATCAACATACTCGCTCATAACACAGACCCACAATAAATTAGTGCTTCAGAAAGATGGCGACCTATCACACGAAAAAGGACAGCACCCTGAAAGAAATGCTCACTGGGCTGCCTTTCAAGAAAACAGCTCAACCTTGCACAGTCTCTTCCACCTTGGCTGCCCCAAGTGAAGAAGTGGCGCGCTCTCCAGAAGAGAAGACATCGGTCATGCATGCCTTTATGGAAACATTATTCATTGCCCTGAAAGATGGTATAGCTGCATTGAAATAGAAAGTAGCGTGGACCTCAAAGATGTCAGGTGAGAGCTGGGGGTCATGGGACTTCGGGTTAATACCTGGAGCAGGACGACATAGCCCAAGAGGAGGAAATGGACTGCTATAGGTGCAAACATTTTGAACTGCAAGATAAGAATTCAGAACTGCAAATCCAATTGGAAGATCTTAAGACTAGATCCTGTCGTTACAACATACAAATTGCGGGAGTTCCCATTCAGGCAGACTAAGGGAATCTAGAAGCCTGTGTGATCCACCCGTTCCCCCATATTTTACCAGGGGTTGCTGAGAAGGCTATTATCCTGGAACGTACACATAGAGCAGGCCATCCATCTAAATCCCAGGGATGCCTCAGGACATATTGACCTGTGTTCATCACTACAGCTAAAAAGAAGCTATAAAGGCAGTGATCATGTTTGAGGGGACAAAATTATGGCTGTATCAAGATCTCTCTATCGCTACACTGCAGCGCTGCCGAAATCTCAATCTGGTTTCTGCGTTCTTAAGAAAGTATGGCATACAATATAAATGGGGTCACCCTTTCTGCTTAATTTTAGTCTGGAACATCGAGACACATGATCTGCACCCTGGATGAGTCCTGCTCAATTCTGGGCATAACACTTCCACCAGTTGAAGGCACACGGCCCTCAACTCAGAGCAGCCTGCCCCAGGACCCAGTAGCCAGCAGACGTCAGTCGGGCCTTTAAAAAAAAAACTGGTAAGCCCACAGCTACTGAGAGTCATAGAAGGAAATCCATCCTACTGCAGCAACTTCAGCGGCGGAGTCCTTCCCCGACCCAAATTCCTCTTAGTGCACTGAGACATACTCTTGCTCGCATAGATGATAGTGGTGCACACGCTGCCCCAATGACCCATGACATTCCCCAATAAGGAAAACCAGCTCCAATTGTGACTTTATATAGCCCACTGACCTGGAGGTGCTTGCAACACTCTCTCTGGGTCAGGTACTTCATACACACGCAGACGTACCAGGTAGACTCCTATCCCTGAGGCTCTTGATCAAAACACGCACACTCACGATTGCTGCTATCTGTGCTCCATGGATTGCCTGGAGGTATTTATAATGACTGCTAAAGAGCAGGTGATGACCAACCCTGATGCAGGTCTCCTTATTAGGGGGGTTGGGGGGGGGGCTTCAGCTTGGTCCATGACACAAATTTAGATCACTCAGCTCACAGAAGAGGACAAACAAGGTCTTACTCCCTAGCAGGCCTACAATGGCTACAAGAAATGGAATTAGTGGATGTATGGAATGCACAGAGTCCGATGGCGAAAGATTTCACTTAGTTTTCAGCTGCTCATAAAACTTATGCCAGGATAGATTATTTTTTAATCTCCTCCCATTTAGCAATGGCCACTACCCATATATTTACATAGGAGTAGCTGCACGTTCTGATCACGCCCCAATTTCGATTACTTTGCGCACTCCCTACCCACAACTACTACAGCAGGCTTGGCAGCTAGACGCCTGACTAGTCTCCAGTGCTTCCACCCTCAAAGAAATTAACAATGCTTTGCGTACTGTCATCATCACTAATGATATCCCTGATCCTGCCATATCCCTACTCTGGGACACCCTCAAAGCTGTCCTCTGGGCTAACATTGTAGCTATTTTGGCCAAGTGAGCCAGGGACATGAAAGATAAGTGTGCCACCCTAGAGCGCCAAGTGAAAGAACTAGAAGATGCGCAGAAGTGTTTGGGCTCCCACAGAGTGAATAGGCAATTAACGTTAGCCTGGAAGCAGTTCAAGGCTTTAGATATGGATAGGGCAGAATACGCCTTCCTTCATGCTAAGTAGAAATACTATGCTGGGGCTAACAAGGCTAGATGACTGCTTGCCCAGATGTTGAGAGCCCAGATTCCAAGGCATTGCATGCTGAGATTCAAGGGCCACAAGGCCACCCAGTTCACTGCGATACTGACATAGACCAGGCTTGTGAAAAATACTACGGCAAAGTCTATTCAGTGGAGCAGTTAGATCAAGCAGCTGTCCCTGCATATGTGGCCCAGACACCCACTGTGTGTTTGCCCACGACTCAGCAACTGGAGTGGGGACATCAGTGAAGATGAGATACTCACAGCAATAGCTAAGCTTCATTTAGATAAAGCACCATAGCAAGACCTTTTCCCTACTGCATTCTGTAAGGTGAAACAGCAGGCATCACTCCTCACTTGCCTTTATAATTTGTTTAGTGATCAGGGTACCCTCACAGACACGATGAGAGCTGCTACACTCACAGTGATTTCAATGCCTATGAAAGATCCCACGCTTTGCTAGTCCTTCTGGCCCATCTCTCTCCTTAATGTCAATGTGAAGATCATTTCGGGCATCTTTGCTACTCGATTAGGCCCTACATGTATGGACTAGTGGTCCCTAATCAAGCGAGATTTATACCAGAATGAGGCTGCAGTGATAACACGGAGCACTCCTTCATCTTATTGATAAGGTGGACTGCTCCCGGGTTCCGGCCATTTTCCTATTGATGGACACGGAAAAAACATTAGATCGCGTTCACTGGTCCTTCCTCTAGTCAGTGCTTGTGGAGGCGACACTAGGGTCCCACTTTGGGAGATTGATCTTGTGTAGCTATGCCCGATCCACAGCCACAGTGAGGATTAATGGCCTAATATCCCACCCATTTAATATACCGACGAAACAAGACAGAGCTACCCCCTATCACTGCCAGTATTTGCCGCGTACAAGGAGAATTTTACAGATTGAATCCGCAGGACCCTGCAATCTTACAAATCACTATGTGCGGCCAGGAGCATAAAATCACATTTTATGCGGATCATGCTATGATCATACTGACAAAGTCCTATGCCTCCATGCCCCCACTCCTACTGCAACTTGAGACCTTAGGTAGTGTGTCAGGGTCCAGAGTTAGCCTCCAGAATTCCCAAGCTCTTAACCTCAAGGGTACAAAAGCTGCACTGGAGCGTTTTTTCCGATTCCCATGGGCAACTCAGGGAGTTCAATACTTGGGCCTCCAAGTTCATTACACTGTTGGGAGAATCGCAGAGCTTAATTACGCAGCCATAGTAGCTTCTGTCCACTCTGACCTGCAATCTGGGGGAGGGGGCAGGGGTTCTCGTGTGGTTGGGTAAGATTGCGGCAATCATGATGACCCTTCTTCCAAAGGTTCTATACATAATGCAAACCCTACCATTACAACCACCCCCTCGGGCATTCTAGTTGAGATATATGTTAGAGTGGAGCCACCTGCAAACTGAAAAACACTGGTGCTTTATCGACCAAGGAGTTGCTGAGGTCCTTATTTGGAAGATCCCTTGGTTACCCAAAAAACAACCCCTGCCTGTGGCATAGGTATGTCACCCCTTTAGCAGTCCTTACAGCCCTAAGACAGGGTGCACTTTACCAAAAGTGAGGGCATAGCTTCATGAGCAATATGCCCCTACAGTGTCTAAGTCTATTCTGAGACATTGAAAGTGCAGTGTGGCCATATTAAGTACATGGGCTGGGAGTTTGTCATTACACACTCCACAGCTCCATGATGGCTTCACTGACTTGGTATCAAACTTCTCAGCTCAATAAACCCACACTGATGCCAGTGTTGGATTTATTGAAAAATGCACCCAGAGGGCATCTTAGAGATGCCCCCTGTATTTCACCCAACCCTCTATTGTAAGGATGGCGGTGTGTGACAGCCTGCCACTAACAGACAAGTTTCTGACCACATGGTGCAAGACCCTTTGTACCCTCGGGGTCAGGGACAAAGCCTGTTCTAGGTGGAGGTGCTTCATACCCTACTCTCCAGGAACTGCAACACTTGGAGGTGAGCCTTCAAGGCTCAGGCCTTCTGTTACACGGCCCCAGGGCAACCCAGCTAGTGGAGATGCCTGTCCCCCAGACCAAGCCACACTTTTGGTGACAGGTCCAGTGGGAAAATTAGGAAAACAAGTAGGAGTGACCCCTGCAGCTGGGACCACCCCATGAGTGTACAGAGCTGAAGTGACAGACTCCTTGAAGAATCCTCCATCTTGCTTTGGAGGAGAGTAGCCAATAGGGATAGGAATGTGCCCCCCTCCCTAAAGGAAGTGGGCACATGAAGGGTGTAGCCACCCTCAGTACCATTGGCTACTGCCCTCTGACCTGCCCTGTAAAGCCCCTAAATCTATTTAGGAGCACCACTAAACCTTGCTCATCAGATTCCTGGCAACCTCAAGAAGAAGAAGGACTGAAAAATCGACCCCCAGTAGTGAGGACTCCAGATGACAACTGACTTGGCCCCAGCCCTACCGGCCTGTCCTCAGCTTCAAAATTTCTGCTACAAAAAGGCCATGAATCCTGTAGAGCCAGCACCCTCTACAAATCCCCAGAGGCCTGCCTTGCCCACCAGAGGACCAAGAATTCCTGAGGACAGCGGCCCTGTCTACAAGAAACATACAAGAAGGGCTGCAGACCTGCCCCAGATTCACAAGCCCTGCCCACTCTGCAACTGACACCCACGGCCCTAGTCCCGGTGGCTCACCGGTCCAGAGAAGGTCCCCAGGCAATTAAAAACTGTAAACTTTGCACTTGTATAGCGCACTACTCACCCGTTAGGGTCTCAAGGCGCTGTGGAACCCCTCCTGGCCTTTCCCTGTGAGGCACCCTGTGAGGCGCCCATTCCTGACAGCCCCAGGGTGAAACCAGGCATCCAGGCACTGTGAGGGCCGTTGTGGAGATTAAGCAAACTATGCCCAGAGTTACAGAGTGTGACCCATTTAATTAGATTAGGCACTGAGGTAAGAATTATCTGGTCCAAGGGAACTGAGCCCAAGACCAGCCGAGGTGGGAATTGAACCCTGGTCCCGGGCCAGATCTCTGCATCAGAGTCTGCTGCTCTAACCATTGTGCCACACTTCTCCACAATTCCAAACTCAAATGCACCCCCGGTTGGCCCTTCCTGTCTACTTTTGCAATTTGAAAAGTGTTACTTGTAAACTGTTTTATCTGCAAAACCCAAACAAAGTGCATTTGATATATAACCTCTATACAAACTTACAGCTGTACATACTGTAACAAATTAGCTACTTTTGGTTGTAGAAATAAAGTAACAAAGTATATTTTTCCCCATATAAATACAATGGCCGGGAGTTAGTCATTGGGTGTGTGCCTCATTTTCTGACTGTGTGTGTACAGCAAATGCTTTGCAGTACCCTCTGATAAGCCTAACTGCTCTAGCACACTACCACAAAAGAGAGCATGAGTATTATTTACTTAACTTTTGTTAAGCCTCTGGGGATCCACTGGACTTTGTGCACATTATACCTCATTTTGATATAGTGGATGGAGAGCCAGCTTTCTACAGTGGTCAATGACAATGGTCTTTTAGAATTCTGTGGCATACCAGCATTGGAGTATTGACATTATGTGGTCATCTGCCATGTGGTAATAAACCCTCAAATCTGACTACCCACTAGGAGACCCTTTATTCTTTTTGAGAGATGGCTGCTTACTCACAGCAACAAGTTGAGGCTTCTGTCCGACATATATACACTTCTCTTAACAGACCTACTACTTCTACCAATTCCACAGCATAAAAGCAGTGGTAAACAATGTGAACGCCCCTTCACTTATAAGGAATGGCCGGCTATCTTGCATAGAACTCACACCGCGGCATATAGCGCGACAATAACACATTATTGGTACTACTCACCAGTTAAGTTAGCGAAATAGAAGCAGGGGGAAAGTGAGGGGTGCTGGTGTCAGTGTGCTAAACTGGAATGCTACTGGGCTGAGGTTTTAGTGGCCATTAACAATGTTTGACACAGATATCCCCAAATATTTGAGATACATATTACTTTGTCTCCCCAACACCTTAACCTACCCATTCGTCTTTGCAAGAGGTAAGGCGATCACATTGGCCCTCTGTGCTGTTATAGGAGTGCGGTTATAGGAGTCCTCCTTTCGAAGTGGGCACAGACGTGATGCCACAACACTCTGACTGGATACATAAACAATGGGTCCTCCTAGAAAAGCCTACAGATTTTGTAGAGAACAACCTCCCCCACTTTGATAAGACGAGAGGGCTCTGCCTGGTGCAGATGTTTCGAGAACTGACATACCCAGCATACCTGCTGGTTCTCCGCCTCGCTGTCTTGGAGACTGATGCTGTTCATCCAGTAGATATCTAGATTAAGGGCCTGATGACGAGTTTGGCGGTTGGAAAACCCAACCACCAGACCTGTGGTGAGGAGACCGCAGTCGAGGTGGCGGTATCCCCATCGTCCATATTGCAAATTTTCCACTTGGGTGATGGGCAGGAACCCAGCCCAGTGGGAAAGGTGTGGCAGCATTATTCCAGACTCATAATTGAGCCGGCGGTAATGCTGTCACGTGCAGTGTGCACATTTCAAGGGTGCCGGGCAAGGGGACCTTGCTATGGGCATGGGTAGTGCAGGGGACCCCTTGTTTTCCCCCTTCACTTGTTCTCTGTCAGCCTTTTCATGGTGTCAGACAACCATGAAAAAGCTGGCGGAGAACAAGGTTGTAATCAGCAGGGCGGCACTAAGATCAGCACTCTCCTGGCTGATTACAATCAGGCCTGCTATCGGCCTGTCGAGATCACTGATCCTGGTGGGGACGGCAGTAGGTTGGTGGGTCTGCCCATCTACCTTGTAATGTAGTGGTTGGACTGCCACAGCTGCTGCGGTCTTCGGACCACCAGCCTCGTAATAAGGCCCTAAATACTGCCACTTGCCCTTTACCATTCTTCTTGACTGGCGTGGCAATGATGATTTATGTAGTGAATCTATATTGTTTTTGGGCAGCTCAAAGGTCTCTTTAAAGTGCTTAAAGGCGGGAATGTAAAGATGACAGACCAAGACATCGGCTACAAGGCAAGACCAGTTGCATGTTGAAGAAGTGAGCCTTCAGCACTTCTTGAATATGAGGATGTTGTCTTAGAAGCAGAGAAAAAAGGATACAAATACCTGATGGAGAGGTATTGAGAATGTCATGGTTTGCTGCCAAAGTGATTGTAACATAAACCTTCTGGTTGCTTGCTCAGACATCACCTGCAAGTTTATTAGGTAGAAATTGGCTTGGTCATCCAGAAACGTGTGCACCCAGCAGAGGGTCTTAAACTCTGTCTTTTATTAATCCGACGTCCAGTGTTTGATTAGTAGAGCAGGTCTGAGGTAGGTAGTATGCTTTACTTCAGGGATGAGGCAAGATACATAATTCAGGACTCATTGAAAGTTGGACAATATTGCTGGAGTAGACTACCACTACAACACCAGTGCAGTGCTTAGAAGCAGGAGCAACAATATTGTCATCATTTGATGAACATGTGAGTTGTGGATGATCATTTTTGAGACATGCACAATTTGGGATCAACATCAAATTGGCATCAAGAAAAACTCCCAACTTGCAAATATTTTGAGAGACATGAAAAAGAAGTGAACCACTTGGAGAAATGAAAATGTTGTAATTTCCACTTAGAGAAAAAATCATGTAAATGCAAGTGAGGGCAAGCCAGTGAATATTTATAAGGTAAAACAACTGTGAGGTTTTGTGCTCGATAAAGGGCAAAGAGCCACCAGCAGGCGAAATTGTTCAGTACTGCAAGTGAATGATGTGAAACTTAATGGTTCTTAACACTGCCACAGAACTATTTACAAGATATCAATACCCCCCTATATCCTTCTTTAGAACTGGCCAGAATCATGATATTAACTAGGCTTCTTTGATGTGATGACATTGTCTCTTATCCAGCATCCACTAGTACCTACCCGATAAAGTGTTTTTGTTTGACATTTTCTGGCCTGGTCATAAATTTAAAATGAAGAACGGAAATAACAGAGTCCTGAATGAAGTTCATATGCATGTCATGATTTAGCATTGAATTAACCTTCCTCCACACCATACTATCTACCTTCACTATAGTCTCTGGACTACGTGTTGACTGGTCTAAGTCATCAGTTTTGCCTCTCGTTCGACACCCAGTCAGCATTGGAAGTGTGCCTAGACGGAGCACAGCTCCGATGGTGCCAAGATACGATCCACTATTTGGGCGTCTATCTATATCATGCCCCCCCAGGATTTTTGTGAGGGTACCGCCGGTAGAGCCCTAGCAGGCATCTGCTCACAAGTGACTTTTTGGCAGTTGCTCCCCCTAGCACCAACTGGCAAAAATGTCCTGTTGAAGACGGTCATTTTGTCACCACTACTGTATTATTTCACCAACATTGCTGTTTTTCTGGGGCTCCAAGTGTTGTCTTTTTGTTCACAAAAAACTGCAGCTAACAGTAGAATGTGGCAGGCTTGGCGCCCCCTTATTTGAAGCCTATTTTCTAGCTGCAGTGGCTCTCACGCTGCACTGTGAGCCGAAACTTGGGTGAAACTAGTGACACCCATGGAGCTCGGTCGACTACTATGGTGCACAATTTCCTCCTTGGAGTGTTACCTCCATTCCCCTGGCCCCTGCAAGTGTCTGTGACGCGAGCCTGCATACTGTGTGTCCATTGCCTCACACATAACAGGCCAGCTTCCTCTAGTCGGCCTCCCCAGGTTCCAGGACGTCTTCTCCCCAATGGCCCTGTGTGCTTGGATAGAGCACTCTTTCCTTACGATCGGCAATCTGTTTAGTGAAGGCCAACTCCTTCCCTTCGAACGATTAGTGACAGATTATGCGATTCCCCTGGTCAATTTTTTACATACTGACAACTCTGAAGTGCTTTTCACACACTGAGACACCCCAGACACTGAACTAAACACCCCCCAGTCTTACACTTCATCCTCACTATAGACACGGGCCGCCACCTTATCACCCGGGTTTAGAAAGCAATCTGAGAACTCCTCGAAACCCCGCTTACAGTGGGAGTGGACTTTGGACGAGCCTTTACACAATAAGGAATGGGAACGGGCTTTAGAACATCCATAGCAGTTGTATTGAAATTCTTGCTTAAAAAAATATTCCGATTTTCATACTGCATATGACATACCACACACCTGCCCATCTAAATCGCTACTGTTCAGATGCACAGGCTAGTTACCCCCACTGCCGTGGCTCGGATGCTGACCTTATACACATTTTATTGTCCTGCTCGTCACTCCGCACTTACTGGCGTATCATACGCACCACACTGCAAGAAATCACAGAACTTAAGGACCTACACATGAAAGGCATGTGGCCTGGGTATCCTTAGGTGGCGTGAGAGACAACGTACGTGCTCGTTTCGTAGCTCTTGCGCTACTACGTGCCAAACGTACGCTCACACAACAGCACCACTGCTGATAGAGGTCAGGTGTGGGGCAATGAGTAAGTGGGGGACTACGTAGGAAGAGGCCCTACGCTTTCTCAAGCACCCCACCTCTGCCCAATGGGCCACTATCCTTCTAGAATTACTACAGAAGGTGCGAAACGACGACCTAGATCCCTGAGCTTCCGCAACCGACACATCAATAACAATCTCCACACAGCTATGGACTTAGTTGCTCTTCCCTCCCCAGTTCAATGCACAGCAGCCGAATACAACAGAGTTCTTTACAGTCGCGCGACCTTCCCTTCCTATACACGCGCTGATACCATGCTTCTTTATGCTCTAACTTGTGTAATTGCTTACTATATGCAAATACTAGTATTATAACATCTCATTGCTGTGTCATTTGTTTCGAAAACCTAATATAAATATATATTTTAAATGATTTAGCACTGAATAGACTGCTAGAACAGGGTGTAGTATTTGTAAAGCCATAAACAGTTGATGAGGGCCAGTGCAGAACACAGTCTGGTTTACGCGAGGCGCCACCAACTTTTATTGTAATATGATCTACTTATGTTAAATTAAAATAATTTTAGCTTCTAATATTAGTGTTGTAATAGTGACTGTAATTGACAAGATTACATTAGCGGACGCTATATGCAAGGTAAGCAGCGGGATCACCTCAGTGCATCAGGCTCGTTTACCAACAGTAATGTAAAAATGCTTTGTCAGTGATGAATGCCCTGGCAGCAATAATAATAGCAGCAATAATGCTCCCAAATGTCACATTATTTATTACTTACTCACATTTCAGCTTTAAATATTTTATTGAAGTGCAAACATCAGGTTCCGAATTCTGAAAACACACACATTTTTGCCATGAATGCACACTTTTGATTTTTTGATATACATGTTATTTCAACCAAGCAAAAGGTGCTAATTTAGTAGGCTGGTCTGCACACAGAAGAGCTACATCCAGGTAGCTGGAGAGTTACCAGTGGTTCACGAGTTGCTCGCTGGATATGCCTGGTTTACGCTTTGCGTTACATCTTAACCAGACGTCAGTTTTCTTTCAGTCATACGTGCTTTTGAAATAGTTTTGGGATACAAACCAAGTAAAAATATTTTAGTGAGCTAAAACTGCCAACCTCGAGTGTCAAGGTTTGTTTACTGTTTCTGCGCTGACGAACATGTCCTATTAGCAGCATCCTTTTGATGCAATTAACCATTTTACAGTATTCTGTTTTATACTTCTAAGTCTCACAATCAGCTTGAAACATTTAGAATGGTTGGCCAGCACAGCAGTGCTGCATATATAAGCAGACACGAGGGATGCTGCTTCTCTTAGTGGTTGATGTATGTTTTGCTCGTTTTAGCAGGTACATTTGCAGAAAAAAGAATAGTTTTTTATTTTTATTTAACTCATTTGTTGTTGTTCATCTCTGTTCTTCGGCTTTTTGTTTTTCAAAGAAGGACTTTTAAACGCAACGGGAAACCAATATTGTGGTTCTTTCTCATCTTTCCTTTAAATACACTATGAAAATAGATTGTTGCAAAGAGAGAAAGGGGGAAATCCTAAGAAGTAATTCTAGGTCATGGTCTTAACCGGTTTTCTAGGAGATTTGGTTTACAAGTCCAAATGCTGCAGGCTTTGATAGGTTTTGTTGGACTAACTGAAAATATGCCGACAGATGGTTTATTGCATAAGCTGCTCATGTGCTGTTTTCACAAAACAATTTCGATAAAACGTGTGTAGTGCGATCCCTGTTACTGAAATTACTCCAACGCTCTCCATGTATAGACAAATACACTGAAGGAAATCCCACCGAACGTGTAAGCCTGTGTAAGTGGCCTGTGCCCTTAAAATACGAGCTGAAATGAATCAACTAAACTTTTCAACCAAAATCTATTCAGGCGTGTCTAAGAGTAATTCATTTGTCCTCAATAACCACGTGAACAATATAAGTTGCCTCGTTAGAGGGTCATGTAAGTGTTGTGGGATTTTCATCTGACTGCCTAGGCACTCTAAGAGTCACAGTGACACATCACATCTAAAACAAGCATTTCCAATGCAATGGGTCTTGCATTTGCTCAGTTTGAGCTATTAGCGTTGTAAACTCCTAACCGGACTTTTCTTGCCACGCAAGATGAAAATGAAAAGATAAAGCAGTTTTACATAAGCGAGCTGACAGCTGCCATGAGAGTGAAGAAGACACACAAAAGGAAACAGAAGTTCGCTTGCAGTCAAACGTATCAGCAAAAGTGCAAATGTCATGCAAAGCGCTCGACTACTGCCCAGCGAAATTGCGCTGCTTAGGAAATAAAAAGAAAAAGTAATTCAGAAGCCATTTGGAAAACACAAATCCTTGTATGTTTTCAGTAGTTTATCGGTGCTCTCGGGGAGGGCTAAACACAGTTAAAGGCATGATGTATGCATGTGTTCCACTAATTAAATTGAGCGAATTTTTAAAGGTAAGCACACAAACCAACCAACCAAACTGATGGGCGTGACATGGTCGTAGTTAAAAGCCCACAGAGATAACAACAGGGGCCAGAGCGCTTGCGCGCTTGACCCTAGAAAAGGATATGTATCATTTTGCGGGGTCTTGGTTGAAATATTGCTACCATGAAATGTAGAACTGTGTTAGACAATACGCTTCCTAACCAGTGAGATGGTTGTATGTTGCAAAATGTCTTTCAAGGCATCCGCAGTGTAGAAAATGTTGGCTAGACCATGTTCTGATTTATACCCACTTTGCCTAACAAGTACATCTCACAATGCTTTGCTCATCTTAAATAAATGTACCCATTTTAGACATTCATGCTCTTAAGCAATTACCTGGCATAGATGTTAATATTTTGCAAGATTTTAAGGTTATTGTATCGATTTTGGATGATTTAAGGGCGAAATTGCTAATAAATCATGCAGACTCCGTTTTTGCCAAGGGGATCTTGGTGTGACTCTTCTTTCTATAGAAATGTATTTCTAGATTTCTGCCGAATTAGATTCTTTTTACAGGATACCAAACAAGGACTACAGATCACTACAGTTGTAGAGATTAAGAAACCTGTCATTTAACCTTTGTGCAAATATTTAGTGAATTTGGATTTGCCTTCACGCTTATTACTTGCAATATGAAGTACTACTATCTTAAGACTACTTCTTTCATGACTGAGCAGTCATTGTTCAGGAAGCAGCCATGAGGAACGGGCAGCTGTTGGTAGAAGTGTGTTTGCCATGCTGAGGTCCATCCATGCTACTGAAATGAAGATGCTATTCTCCTTTTTCTAATAAAACCTTAGCTGACAGATTGAACTTGGTTGCGGAATCGGGTTGTGGTCAAGGTATATGTCACACCATAGGTAGCTAGGACGCCTGGTTTACTGTAGTGTACATGTTTTCCAGCCAAGTCCATGTCTCTGTATCTGATTTCCAGATCTTCCTAGTAAAATGTAGCATTCCTGAATATCATCTGCATTTATATGAATTATAAGGATTCTAAGAATCTTGCCAATAATGTGATGAAATATTACAACTATATCAAGCCTGCCAGAGGACACTGGCTCCCTCTATGTTGGTAGATAATAATCCAAGACATTGGCCCTCATTCTGACCTTGGCGGGCGGCGGAGGCCGCCCGCCAAAGTCCCGCCGTCAGATTACCGTTCCGCGGTCGAAAGACCGCGGCGGTAATTCTGACTTTCCCGCTGGGCTGGCGGGCGGTCGCCTTCAGACCGCCCGCCAGCCCAGCGGGAAAGAGGCTTCCACGATGAAGCCGGCTCGGAATCGAGCCGGCGGAGTGGAAGCTGTGCGACGGGTGCAGTTGCACCCGTCGCGTATTTCACTGTCTGCGCAGCAGACAGTGAAATACTTGTAGGGGCCCTCTTACGGGGGCCCCTGCAATGCCCATGCCAGTGGCATGGGCACTGCAGGGGCCCCCAGGGGCCCGCGACCCCCCCTACCGCCATCCGGATCCCGGCGGTCCGACCGCCGGGATCTGGATGGCGGTAGGGGGGGTCGGAATCCCCGCGGCGGTGAAGCAAGCTGCGCCGCCGCGGAGGATTCAATGGGGCGGCGGTACACTGGCGGGACCCCGCCAGTGGTGCCGGTCCGACCGCGGCTTTACCGCCGCGGTCGGAATCCCCATTGGAGCACCGCCGGCCTGTCGGCGGTGCTCCCGCGGTCCTCCGCCCTGGCGGTCAAAGACCGCCAGGGTCAGAATGACCACCATTATGTGTAATTTTAGTGTATGGTCATACTTCTGGATACCTTGTCAAGGTTTTCCAGCCGTACCATATGCCAAAGTGAATACTGTTGACCCCCTCCTAAGCCCACTCACCATCTGGATAGAAGAGTCCCTCATTTTTATGGTTCTACACTCTCTGACTACCAGGTGGTCCATTGTGAGACACTTCGAACTTCTGGAGCACCTGAAATACACTTCTCTGTCTCTTCTCATCCACTTTGGAGTGAATTATGTTCTGCTCATTCTGCCATCCGATTCTCCCAGGTGACCTCACTAAAACTGACATCCATTACGAGACACCAATTTTGCATTGACTTTGTGTTTCTTTCCTTGACTGTCATGAAGCTAGAGACCACTCTATTTATATTTGAAAATGTTAAATATTGTTCACAGACAATAGCCAGTCATACCAGAGATGTAATATTTTTCATGCCAGGGGCACTATTGGCTCGGTGTTAGCTGCTATACATGTGGAAGAGGCAGCAGTCTCAACTGTAGGTTGGTCAGACCACTGCAGTGAAACCCACAAGCATGCTTTGCTGCTCTAAAGACATTCAGGCTTCCCTTGATCCGTGAAGCCAATCAGGTGCAAGAATACTGTAACAGAAGACTTAAATTAAGAAAATAATAAAGGTTATTACATTGAGACTGCGTGTGCTCCAGGAAATCCCACTTTGGGATGACTTTGCTGCCCTTTTCAGCGTTCCCAACGGGTTCCAGGTGCTTTAGGGGATAAGGCATTAGATACTCCAGTGAACTATGTTGCATTCAGGCCCCTGGAATAGGTTCAGCTTTTTGGTACTAATCCTAGATTCATGTAATGAAGATCTATTTTAAATACTTTGAGTGATAATATCCTCAGGTACCACCGTCAGCAGCCAATTTAGACAACTGTGATATCTACACTGTGAATTCTCTGGCCGTAAGTTTAGCTTGCTCTTCACCATGCCATCGGATCCTGCTAAATTTGAAGTGATGATCTTAATCAGCAGTTCCCATCTGTTTTTTTACTTCTGTGGATCCCCACTGAATCATTACTGTATCCAGGGACCCCGAATGAACCACACACAGCAAGTAAATAAACAAATATTGAAATATTTTATTTAATTCACAGTGAAATAAAGCAGGATTGAAATTGTGACAGAAGATCAGAACTTTTCGAAATTCAGTTTTTGATTTTATTAAAGACAAAGAGATTATACGCAACACTAGCATACCCCTGTCTTTTTAGCTCCTTCATTATCTCTTTTTGTTGCCACTTCAGTTGAGGCTCCCATCATCTGTACTCTATTTTGTTTGCTGTACTTATGCTGCTCCAGTGAATCAATCAAAGGAAACCAACTTAATTTTTAGCCCCCAATTTCAAATTCCTTCACATTTTCAGAACATTCAATTTCCAATTTTCAGTCCTGCCTCTTTATTCATATACAGTTTTTGGCTATTTGGACTAGTTTGCGCTTAGGCCCCCATAACCTTTTGTGCACATAAGCTATCCATGCCAAATTTGCGTCCTTTTTTTCCTCAACATTCTGAGGATTGTAAAGGTACTCAGAGTTGGTGGGTTCACCTGGAGGAGACCAAGAAATAAGCAAAAATACAGCTAAAATATGTGGGTTTTTTTAGAAATGGGAAAAAAGTGCTGCAGAAGAAAGCATCTGTTTTTTCCCCTGCAAATAGCATCAACAAAGGGTTTGCGGTGCTAAAATCACCATCTTCCCAGCTTTCAGGAACAGGCAGAATTGAATCAGAAAACCACATTTTTCAACACATTTTTGACATTTTAACAGGACATAACCCATTTTTACTATTTTTTTTATGCTTTCAGCCTCCTTCCAGTTAGTGACAGAAATAGATGTGAAACCACTGGTAGATCCCGGACATTTAAGCATATCTGAAAAGTAGACAAACATCTGAATGCAGCAAGGGGTCATTTGTGTAGATCCTTCAAGGTTTTCCTACAGAAAATAACAGCTGAAATAAAAATAAATATTGAAATTGAGTTGAAAAAACAGCCATTTCTGTCCACGTTTTCTTCTGTAACGGTTTCCAGCTATTGCACATTTTTAAAATCAATATACCGTTACGTCTGCTTGACTCTTCTGGTTGCGGGGATATATAGGGCTTGTAGGTTCATCAAGAACCCTAGGTACCCAGAGCCAAAAAATGAGCTGCACCTTACAATAGGTTTTCATTGTATACCGGGTATGCAGCAATTCATTTGGTAAAATATAACGATTGAAAATTCGGTATCAAGGAAACCTTTGTATTTCCAAAATGGGCACAAGATAAGGAGATTAGAAACAGTGGTTATTTGCACATCTCTGAATTTGGGGGTCTCCATACTAGCATGTGAATTACAGGGCATTTCTCAAAATGACTTCTTTCTTACACACTGCTTTACATTTGGAAGGCAAAAATGTAGTGAAAAACAATTGCCAATAACACTTGGTCTTCTATTCTGTGTTATTCCAAGTCTCCCGATAAAAATAGTACCTCACTTGTGTGGATAGGCCTAGTGCCCGTGACAGGAAACGCCCCAAAACGCAACATGGACACATCACATTTTTTCATTGAAAAATGATGTGTTTTTTGCAAAGTACCTAGCTGTGGATTTTGTCTGTAGCTCAGCCGGCACCTAGGGAAACCTTCCAAACCTATACATTTATGGAAAGTAGACACCTAAGGGAATCCAGAATGGGATTACTTGTGGGGCTTTCACCAGGTTCTGTCACTCAGAATCCTTTGCAAACCTTAGAATTTGGCTAAAAAATACGTTTGCTGCACATTTCAGCAATGGAAAGTTCTGGAATTTGAGGGAGCCACAAACCTCCTTCCACCCAGCATTACCCCAAGTCTTCTGATAAAAATGGTACCTCACTTGTGTGGGTAGGCCTAGTGCCTGCAACAGGAAATGCCCCAAAACGCAACATGGACACATCACATTTTTCTAATGAAAATGGACGCGTATTTTGAAAAGTGCTTAGCTGTGGATTTTGGCGTGTAGCTCAGCCGGCACCTAGGGAAAGTACCAAACCTATACATTTATAGAAAGTAGACACCTAAGGGAATCCAGAATGGGATTACTTGTGGGGCTTTCACCAGGTTCTGTCACTCAGAATCCTTTGCAAACCTTAGAATTTGGCTAAAAAATACGTTTGCTGCACATTTCAGCAATGGAAAGTTCTGGAATTTGAGGGAGCCACAAACTTTTTTTCCACCCAGCATTCCTCCAAGTCTCCCGATAAAAATGGTACCTTACTTGTGTGGGTAGGCCTAGTGCCCGTGTCAGGAATGGATCACACAACAGTCAATATTAGTTGTTACATGAGGGCAACTGTTGACCCTGGGATGATCCATTCCTGACGCAGGCACCAGATACATGCACTCAAGTGGGGTAGCGTTTTAATCAGGACAGGTGGGGAAACACTGGGTGGTACAAATTTTGTGGATCCCAGCATATTCCTGTAGTTTGTGTGACAGAAATGCAAGAAAAAATAGAGTTTTATTCAACATTTTACCTTTGCAGGTTATTCTGGGTTGGGGAGTCCCCCGGGTGTCTAGTTTCCAGAAATGTTTGGGTTTCCCTATATGGCCGCCGAACCCAGGACCAAAAGCGCAGGTGCGTGCGTTACAAAACCAGGTTGTTTTGAGAAAGATAATTTTGATGTTTACACAATGCGATTTGGGCAGTGGAATTCGGGGCTGAACTAAACTGGGGAGCCCCCAAGAAAGCACCTTCTCTGTGCTTGCCGCCGCATGCACCTGCTCTCTGGGTTGGGCTAACCCGCTGTTGTCCCGCTGCACAGACTATACTTGCGAAGGGACAGCAGACCTGTCCTCATCACATCCCTCAGAATCACTGGAAGAAGAGTTGTTGAATGGGACTCCTCCAACTGAAAAATCACTCCCAGAGTCTGCGCCATTGTCCTATCCCTCAGATGCGGTCTCAATATCTGCTCTCTGTCTCTGATCCTACGTCAGAGCTGTCCTCTACAACCCGAGTTAGGCCTTGATTAGCAGTTCTCCAACGAGACGCCAACTTTGGTACTGGCTAAATTGTCCCTCTAAAACACTAGCCTACGTAGACAGTCACAAAATTGCTGGTGGGTGTGTGTGTGTGTGTGTGATGTGTGCAACAGTAACGGTCACCTTACCTTTGCTTCTTCCCTCAATCACCACATTCTCTCAAGACACTCCAAAAAACAACAAAGACACACTATTACTTCACCTTGTCACATACCAATCCTCAGTCTTGAGCGCCTCTGACACCCAGTCTGACAATCATTATTGATGCTCCCACTCCCATGACCACCTTCTCAGATTCCCTCACTACCACACAGCAAAAGAGCCCTTCATCTCTCCATAGCCCCCCTCAGACATACATTTAATTTGTATTATAGCTCAGGTAATGGCTGGCTTTACAAATCCACTTACCTATTCACATAAAATACAGATTTGATCTTTGCACTAGGCGTATAAACCTTCTGCGCTACTTTATAGCATCAAAACTGCCACTAGACAAAAGCCAGATCCTTTTCTAGCAGAAACATAATAGCAAGAGGTAGCTTGACTTTTTTTTTATCACTACTTAAAAGCTACGATTGAAATGCGTTGGTTGGAGTATGTGCATTGCTTTGAAGAGACAAGCTGCGAGACAACTGGTGATGAATATATATATATATATATATATATATGTATGTATGTATGTGTGTGTATATGTAAAGAGAACACTTTTATATGTGGGCGTGGTTTCCCTGGGGGTGGATCGCAGCCCCCAAAGAAACCACACACGCATTGACAAGTGATCTCCCTATCTATCTCTCTTAGATAGATATGTATAGCTATATAGATATATCTATCTATCTATCTATCTATCTATCTATCTATCTATCTATCTATCTATCTATCTATCTATCTATCTATCTATCTAGCTATCTATCTAGCTATACATATATATATTTTTTTAATAGCTGTATGGTCTCGCGGGGGTGAGGGGAGGGGTTTATCGTGGCCGCTCAGGGGTAAACTAACATAAAAAAATAAATATATATACACCCCCGGGGGTGGCCCATTTTCAGAGGGGGCTGACCTCGGTGCGCTGACGTCACAGAGGGGTGGGTGGGAGTGCGTGCGGGGGGGACGGACGAAACAGAAAGTCTTCAGTGTCTCCCGAGGGTATTTTAAATAGTGAAAATCCTGATGTGTGCACACCCTCTTTCGTGCGTGTCACCACCAGTGGCCAACACGCGCACTGATAGGGTTAATGTTACTATTAATTATTTAAACAGTTGCGGGCCGAGTGAGAAGGTGTCGCGGACCCCCAGAGGTCCATGGACCACCGATTAAGAACCAGTGATCTAGATAGATCTTAGGAGTGGGGACCTCACCCCAAAGAGCCTGTGTTGCTTTAGACATGATATGTGATTAAATGTCTTTCTTGCGTGTTTTCGTTATGCAAAAAAATTAAATGATTTGAAATGGAAAAACTTTGTCTTCTGTGATGTACTTTACCTAAAAGAAGTATTTTAAAATTCCGATTCATATGGTAATTTCTCATTTTATTATTTACAGGGGAACTGCTGACGAAACAAGCATTATATGATGTTAAATCGTGTTACCAATTCGCAAGAGTGTTTGGCACTGTCCTTTGATTCCTTGCCACTGTGTTAATTATGTATATTTTGAATAAGCATGCTTAATTTCCAAACTGTAGGGCTTTGTAATAATGATAACTTTACAGCACTTCTCTTTCTAATGCCCAGATTTGTTATCCCTCTTGCTTTAAAGTTCATGTGGAAAATGAAGAACAGTACACCCAGGCACTGGAGAAATTTGGCAGTAATTGTGTGTACAGAGATGATCCGGATCTAGGAACGGCTTTCTTAAAATTTTCTGTATTCACAAAGGAGCTGACAGCACTTTTCAAAAATTTGGTGAGAACTAATATACATATATCTGATAAAGGGTTACTTCTATAAAATGAAGGATGCATGTTCACAATCATTATAGCGTTTACATATGTATAAACTAAGTTATAGAATTATGATGGCGAACCTTTATACTTAATGGACTGGATTAAGAAGTAGTTTTCAGTCTACATGATAATGTTGTTTTCCAGGCTGTGCACGTGTCCTTGTGTTCAATTCAGTATATGATTGCAGTAGTTTGGGTTTACACCACAATATTATCTTTTCTTGCACCACAGAAACTGTAGAGCTCTTCTTGACACCGGCATCAAATAAAGCAGCTCCTTTGTGGCTGCAAAATAAATATAAGCTCTAGGAAGGTGGCTCTGTATATACTATACCAAAGTAAGGTATTGTGTGCACAGAGTCCAGTGGATGCCCAGAGGCTAAAGTAGATAATAGATAATACTAATTTGTGGTAGTGTGATCGAGCAGTTAGGCTTATCAGAGGGTAGTGCTGAGCATTTGGTGTACACAAACAGTCAAGAAATGAGGCACACACTCAATGACTAACTCCAGGTCAATGTTTTATGTATCAGAAAATAACTTTCAAGTATAAAATGCACTTGGCTTAGAATTCACAGGTAAAACTGTTTACAGGTAAGTATACTTTTCAATTTCAAAAGTAGACAGTGCAGTTTCTCATGGAAAGCAATACAGTCCTAGGGGAGGAAAAGTAACAACACAATTTGCAGGTAAATACTTGACTTCCAATCCCAGTCTTCAGGGGTTAGGGTGCCCACAGGGCAAAGTTTAGGAAGGCACAGAGAGTACACCACCAGCAACACGGGCCAGCCAGGTGCAAAGGTCAGAGTTGGTGTCGGGTGCCCAATGGAATGCTATGGATAATGAGAGGAGATAGAAAGAAACAGCTTGCAGGTAAGTACCCATGACTTCAGGGCACAGACCTGCGTGGTTTAGATCAGTACTTTGGGGGGGGGGGGCAGGGGGGGAGCACAGGTCAGCACCAAACACGCACCCTCAGAAGCTCGGGGCCAGCCAGGTGCAGGGTGCATACACAGCATTGGGTGGCCAGTGCTTTTCAATAGAGGAACCCTGGGGGTAACAAAGGTACTGCAGGCTTGGTCCAAGGAGTGTGCTGAAGAAAACAAAAGGTCAGACATGTAAGGAGCGAACCCACTGGATGTTACTGGACCGTCAGCCAGCATCCACAAGGCCATGAGGCTGCGGGTGCAGGGGTATCTTTAGGAGTCAGGAAATCTTCACTGGAGCAGGTCGCGGTCAGGGTGGTCCTCTGGATTTAGGCTGCAGGCATCACCCTGTTGGTTAGGAGAGGTCAACCCACAGTTGACTCGAGGTTGGAATCGCCTTGGGACCTTCTCTGGACTGGTGGGCCACCTGGACAGGGGGAGTGGGCTTCGGGTACAGAGTAGGCATGGCTCACTGATCCGGGGTGGTTCTGGAGTACTTCTTGGAGGTTTCCTTGTGGGCAGGGCCTCTGTCCCCCAGTGATCTTGGTCCTTGGGTAGGCATGTAGTCCTCTGGGGCTTTGTAGAGATTGCTGGTCCTGCAGGATGTCTTGCCTTTTTGTAGCAGGAGTCTTGAAGCTGCAGAAAGGCTGATAGGGCTGTGTCAAGTCAGTTGTCATCTCGAGTCTTCTCTGCTGGAGTGGCTCTTCAGTCCTCCTTCTTTTCAGGTTGCCTTGAGTCTGAAGAGCAAGGTTCAGGGGTGCTCCTAAATACTAGATTTAGGGTCGTTACATGGGTCAGTGGGCAGTAGCCAATGACTACTGTCCCTGAGAGTGGCCACATCCTTCCTGTGCCCACTCCCTTTGGGGATGGGGGCACACTCCTAACCCTGTTGGCTATCCTCCTCCAACACAAGATTAAGGATTCTGCAAGGAGGTGGTCACTTCAGCTTTGGGCACCCTGGGGGTGGTCCCAGCTGAGGTGGTCACCCATCCTTGTGTTTACTAATTTTCCCGCCAGACCTACTGCCAAAGTTGGGTTTGGCCCAGAGAGGCAGGCATCTCCACTAGCTGGAGTGCCTTGGAGCAGTGTAACAAAAGGCCTGAGCCTCTGAGGGTCACCGCCAGGTGTTACCGTTCCTGCAGGGGGGAAGGTGCTAAGCACCTCCACCTAGAGCAGGCTTTGTCCCTGACCCCAGAGAGCACAAAGGGTCTCGCTCCATGGGGTCGGAAACTTGTCTGTTAGCGGCAGGCTGGCACAGACCCCCATCCTTACAATAGAGGGTTAGGTGAAATGCAGGGGGCATTTCTAAGGTGCCCTATATGTGAATTGTACAATAAATCCAACACTGACATCAGTGTAAACTTCCCAGCATTCAGTGAAGCCATCATGGAGCTGTGGAATTCCTAATGACAAACTCCCAGCCCATGTACTTAATATGGCCACACTGCACTTACAAAGTTTAACAATGGACTTAGACACTGTAGGGGCATATTGCTAATGCAGCTATGCCCTCACCTGTAGTATAGTGCACCCTGCCTTAGGGCTGTAAGGCCTGCTAGAGGGGTGACTTACCTATGTTACAGACAGTGGTTTGTGCACATGGCACCCTAAGAAGGGTGCCATGTCGACTTTGTCTTTTTCTCCCCACCAGTGCACACACAAGCTGCAATGGCAATGTGCATGTGCTTGGGGTCCCACAGGGTGGCATAGTACATGCTGCAGCCCGTGGCGACCTTCCCTGGCCACAGGGCCCTTGGTACCATGGCTACCATTTACAAGGAACTTAACTGTGTGTCAGGGGTGTGCCAATTATGGAAGCAATGGTACTTTTTTTTAGGGAAAAAACACTGGTGCTGGGGCCTGGGTAGCAGGATCCCAGCACACTCTGTCAAGCCGCCATCAATATCAGGCAAAAAGTGTGTGTGTGTGTGTGTGTGTGTGTGTGTGGGGGGGGGGGGGAGGGGGATAACCATGCAAAAAGGGCACTTTCCTACAATAATCAAACCAACATTTGTCACATCTTTGTACTGAAGTAGAACAAGAGGTGCAAGTTGGATACATTTCTATCCAAACCATGGATGGCCAACGTCTTATGAGACCTCTTGACAAATAAATAATGGAACCTATCTGACACCTTCACCGCTATTTCCTTGAATAATTGTGGCACAAAGAAGTTGGAGGTCCTTGGTGAAGGTTGGACCACAGCATCTGGTGATCCGACCACCATAGTATAACCCTGGTGGGTGGACTTGCAGGGTACCGCCGTCTCTGCCGGGAACATGGTACCCGATGGGTCGATAGCAGGCAGAGTTGTAACCAGCCACAGCGCAGCTGAACTCAGTGCCATCTGGCTGATTACAGCCCCACTTTACACCAGCTGGTCCATGGTGGGAACCCGGCCATGAAAAGACTAATGCAAAGCTAGTGCAGGGGTCCCCCTGCCCAGCACCATCGGAATGCACACTGCCTGCTTTGCAAACAGTGCGCATACCAGCGGTGCTGAGGTGCTACGGTATTGGCCTCAGCTCCCTTAAGGGAATCTTACCTATGCCAAAGGCAGTGGTTTGTGGTCATGGTGCCCACAGGGGGATGCCGTGTCGACTTTACCTTTTTCTCACCACCAACACAAACAATCTGCAATGGCAGTGTGCATGTTTGGTAAGGGGTCCCTTCGGGTGACCTAATCAATGCTGCAGCCATTATAGACCCTCCCTGGTCACAGGGCTCTTGGTACCACTGGTACCTTGTACAAGAGACTTAGCTGTGTGCCGGGTGTATGCCAGTTGTGGAAGCAATGGTACAGTTTAGCTAAAGAACACAAGTGTGAGGCCTGGTTAGCAGAGTCTCAGGGCACACTTAGTCAAGTTAGCATCAGAGATCAGGCAAAAAAGTGTGTGTGTGGTGGGGGAGGTGTAACCATGCCAAAAGGGGCACTTTCCTACATAAACCTCCTGAGCTGGGCCCTCTTTTTCTAAGAATGGATGGATTGTGCCTCCACTGTCCCACCAGCCAAAGAGAATGGGAAACTGGATTCGGTAGTGAGAAAGATGTGTGTGTGTGTGTGACTTTCGCTACCACGATGGAGACTGCGAATGCCGTTGCTTATAAGTCAGGGTCTGAGCACCATTCTTCGTACACCAGACGATCTAGGCATATTCTTCTAGAGCAGAGGTCTCCAAACTTTTTAATGCCGCGCCCTCCCAGTTGAAAAATAAAAATCATTGGGCCCCCCTCAGAATTTTTCACAATTATTTTATAAACATGGCAATGTTTAAATATGTCTAAACCTATTTAAACATTGCAGTTAAGTACTGTTACCTTTTTAAAACTGCAATAACATGCTTCTGCTTAAAACAAAAACGTGTTATCTGTATAATATTTATTTTGGCCAGAGTCTGGGGCCCCCCCTGGGATCACTTCAGGCCCCCCTAGGGGGGCCCGCCCCCCAGTTTGAAGACCTCTGTTCTAGAGGAACATTTTCACCAGTGCTCTTAGGCTGTCAAGAAGTTAAATTGTGTTAATAATGTGCAAGATTCCTTGACACTGTCCTTTGATACCTTGCCACTGTGTTAAATATTGTATATATTTTGAAGAAGCATGCCCAATTTCCAAACTGTAGGACTTAGTAATAATGATAATTTTACAGCACTTATCTTTAAAATGCCCAGATTTTTTATCCCAATTGCTTTGAAGTTCATGTGGAAAATGAAGAACAGGTTACCAAGCTTTGGGATACTGGTTCGCATTCTCCCTGTTCCAAGGGAGCAATATAGGGAGCACCAGTGCCAGGAGTAGACTGTGTTGCTATTCCCGTTATTTTCTGGTCCCCAAAAGGACAAGGGTCTTTGCCCTGTTCTAGACCTACGAGCTCTCAATCTCTTCCTCAAGAAAGAGAAGTTGAAGAAGCTCACATTGGCTCAGTTCTTGCCTGCCCTGGGCCCAGGAGACTGTGTGGTAGTGTTGGACTTTGCAGGACGCTTATTTTAACATCCAGATCCTGCCTACCCACAGACATTACTTGCAGTCCACGGTTGGCCACAAGCACTTTCAGTTCACCGTGCTCCCCTTTGTCCTTACCAGCACCCCTGGGGTGTTCACCAAGGTGGTGGAAGTGTTCCAGTGCTGCTGAACATGTCCATCAATCCTCCGATCAGACTGCCTCTTCATGAGGATTTTCTGTCGCAGCAGCAGGGGTGGGTTCTTCACCAGAACCTGTCCACTCTCCACCTTCTTGCTTGGAGATTGAGCGGCAGCAGTTGACAGCGATTGATCTTCCTCCCGGAATCTGTAACATCATCTTGGCAGATAGGGGTCCCTCTACCAAAACAGTTTCCATCTGTCATTGGAAGAAATTTGTGACATGGTGCAGAAAACAGTCTGTTTGATCCCTTTTGTGGCCCTCCTTCTGAGGTTCTACTGGTCATTCTTTCCCTTACCCAGAGGGCTCTGCTTTGGGCACTCTTAAGGGCTATTTATCTGCTATTTCTGCTTTTTTGCCGCTGCCTGATCCACCTCCCTTGTTCAAGTCTTCTGTTGTACATAGGTTGCTCAAAGGTCTTACACATCTATTCCCAAACATCTCATTCATTATGCCCAAGAGTGCAAGGGGATCCTGCACCAATATCTACTATGCCTCCTTCTCCACAGCCAGCGCGCCTTCCACTACCAACAACAGAACCACCAATGGCAACCTCTCCTGTGAGAACCAGGTCCCATTCTCCTTCAAGACACCATTCTAGACATCACTCCAGACACCGTCAATTGGTGCGTCACACGTCTGCAGTTCCAAGTCACTCACATCATCAACAGTGGATCTCGTTCTAGACACACCACAAAGACTTCCTCTTCTGGTACAGGGAGATATTCTGCAACTCTCTCCGACTCTCTTCCACCACACATGTCCCTGGTAGATGCCGTGTCTGCATTCCAGGAAGTACTAGTCAGAGGCGCAAACAAGTTAAATATACCTCTATCTGTGCCGACATTACGTCTGTCATCTTTAAAACCATACTGCAGAGGTCATCCTCACGTCTGTTATTACCTTTGGTTCCTGGGCTCTTGGAACCAGCAATGGACCTATTCTTAACTCTGTCATCCATCAACGCTGCACCTTCCAGGCTTCAGAAAAAATATTGACCTCCCGACCAAGATCCGGCCTTCCTATGTTCTGACCCAACACCAGACTCAGTGGTGGTAGTAGCCGTGAGAAAGCAACATGGCACAGTTCCCACTTCTACAGTACCACCAGATAAAGAGAGCCGTAAACTGGACTTGGTAGGTTGAAAAGTTTGCACTACTGCAGCAATGAAAGCAGCAAGCACCACAGCCTTTGTTAGGCCATTATGACAGATCCCTATGAAAGTCACTACAGCAATGTTTTGAACATCTCCCTAGAGATAAGAGAGGACTTTAAAGAGATTCTCAATGAAGGCTTAAATGGTAGCAAATCAAATCATTAGCGCAGCAGCAGACTCCTCTCTAGTAGCAGCACATGAGTACTACCACAGAGCTTCCTTCCAACGACATTCATGGCTTTGCCTCACCTTTTTAAAACCAGAATCTGGCACCACCCTTTTAACTTCTCATACAGATGACGAAATGGCGAGGATGAAAGTAGAATTAGAGACATTAAAAGCTGTTGGTTTTGAATAGCCTAAGGATTCAAGGAAATCTTTCAGGCCTTTCCAGCACATATTCTCGTCACAGAGGGTTCAAGCTCCTCATTGGTACCAGGGTCGCCAACTGCCTGGTGCACAGTCCTAACACTGTCAAAGGTCCTACCAGCCTTATGAAAGAAAGCAGGCTAGAGGAAGATCGAGTCAGCAACCTGATCTGGGAGGGAAACAGCCATCAGTAACAAAAACCTGAATCATCTCTCCCCCCTCTTCCTTTACCACCTCTGGTAGGGGGAAGCATTTGACATTACCTGGCAGAGTGGCAAAACATCACGCAAGACACATGGGTTCCGAATATTGTTCGCAGTTAGATACTGTCTCAGATTTTCCCTCCTCCACCATCAATTCCACCAAAACCTTCCAATTTCCACATTCTTCAGTTACAAGCAGAAGTGGACGTTTTATTACAGAAGCATGCGGTGGAGCCCGTTCCTCCTCATCGAGGGGCCGGGATTTACTCCAGGTATTTTCTAGTCAAAAGAAAAGACCAGAACAAATTCAGAAAAATTCTCGACCTCAAGCTGGCCAAGAAATAGATTCGGCTAGAAAAATTCCAGATGCTGACTTTACACCAGATTTACCCTCAACTACACCAAGGAGACTGGATCTGCTTTATTGACCTTTAAGACGCATATTATCATATTCCAGTGGTCAGGAAACATCGAAATGTATTGAGGTTCGTGGTGGGGCCACAATCACTATCAGTACCAAGTGTTTCCATTTGGTCTAAAGTCAGCACCCAGAACCTTTTTCAAATGAATGGCAGTAGTGGTGGCCAATCTTCGAAAGCACAAAGTATTTGTCTACCCCTATCTAGACGACTGGCTAATCAAAGTGTCCACGTTTCTAGAGGCGCAGCTTCACTACAATTGGACTTGTGATCTATTGCATTGGTTGAGATTTCAGATAAACCATGCAAAATCAATCTCTGTCCCAGTGCAAACAATTCACTACTTGGGAGTATTAGTCAATATCCTCTGAGCAAACGTGTATACTTCGGAGCAGATACGCATATCAATCCTTCGGAATTCCTAAGCTCTCAGTAGAATTTCTCATCCAACTTTGAGAACGTGTCTTCCCTTCTCGGCTCCAAGGCGTCCTACAGATTCCTCACACCGAATGCTCATCTCCATATGAAACCCTTACAGGAGTGCCTGGAAAACCAATGGGGCCAATTGACAGACATCTGCGACTACAGGATTCAAATGTCCCAGAATGCAAAACAGTCCCTGAAATGGTGGTCCTCTCCAACTAACATTCTACACTGAACACCATTCCATCAGGAGGCTCCTCTTCAAACCATTGTGCCTGTCTTATGGGATGGGAAGCACACATTGACCACCTTCAAATTTAGGGCAGGTGGTCCCAGAGAGAATCTACATATCACTTCAAACTCCTAGAACTGCATGAAGTTCATCTTATGCTGAAAGCATTCCGTCCATCATTCAGCTTCAGCTCCATGCTTGTTCTGACAGACAATACAACAACCATGTACTACCTCAACAAAGGGGAGGAACCAGGTCCAGGTCTTTGTCACACAAAATCCAGACAATTTGGAAATGGCTTCTGACCAGGAACGTATTGATAACTGCTACTCACCTCCCAGGAGTGCAAAATATCCATGCCGATTCTCTCAGCAGACTCCTTCTGGAAAATCACGAGTAGTTTCTAAACTACAAAGTCTTTCAAGACGTATTCCAGCTGTGGGGAACTCCAGACATCGACCTGTTCGCAACTACAGAAAACGCCAAATGCCTAAACTTTTCATCAAGGTACTTCCAACGAGGGACTCTGAGAAATTCCCTATGGATCAACTGGTCTGGCAGATTTCTCTAAGCTTTTCCGCCAATTCCCCTAATTCCGGCATTCCTCATCAAGCTATCTCAATCGAGATCCAAGATGATACTCATAGCTCTGAAGTGGCCATGTCAATGGTGGTTCACGGACCTCCTTCACCGGTCCGTCCATCCACATCTCAAGCTGCCATGCAGACCGATTCTTTTGACGAAATTCGGAGGCTAGATGGTGCATCCCAATCTCTCCTCTTTGAGTTTGGCGGCACGGCTCCTGCCCTAGTGCATTATGGATACCTGAATATTCCACATGCATGCATGCACATTCTTGAAGAAGCAAAGGGACCTTTTCCCAGGAGCTGCATATGCCTTCAAATGTAAGAGATTTTGCATATGGTGTTCATTTAAACACAGAGACCCTACCACCTGCCAAGAAGATGTCATTCTTCCATATGTACTCCATTTAGCACAATCTGGCTTGCAGTTCTCTTGTATAAAAGTCCATCTGGAAACTCTTACTGCAAAAAAAAAAAAATGCCCTTCACAAACCTCTTTTTTCTAAAATCCCAGTCATCAAGGATTTCTTAGAGGGTTTGAAAAAGGTCTTTCCTCCCATTCGGTGTCCTTCTCTTCCATGGTAGATAAAGGTAGTCCTCTCACGATTTATGCAAGATCCCTTCAAACACATACATAAGACCTCTCTCCAACACTTATCTTGGGAAACCGCTTTCCTGGTGCCCATTACATTTGCCCGCAGTATTAATGTATTCCAGGCACTCTGCTCACATGAACCATACACCATATTTCATTCTAACAAAGTAGTCATGAGAACTCATCTGAAATTCCTCTCAAAGGTAATTTCAGATTTCCATGTCAACCAAACCATATCCTTTCCTACATTTTTTTCAGAATCCCTCCACTCCAGCAGAAAGATCTCTCCATTCCCTGAATGTAAAATAAGTTCTCAAATTCTACCTTGACAAATTGCGAAGCATTTGCAAATCAGACCAACTGTTTACCAACTGCGGTCCTCTTTGCACAGACTTGGCCACCTCTAAGCAATCCATTTCACGATGGATAGTGTTGTGTATTTTATTATGCTATCAAAAAGCTAACAAACACTCCCTATTAGACCAAAAGCACTCTCTACCATAGCGACAGCATCTACTGCTGCATTCCTGCGCAATATTCCTCTTCCAGAGATTTGCAAAGCGGCAACCTGGAAGTCAGTTCACACATTCACTTAACACTACTGCCTAAATTCTAACGCTAGATTAGACACTCAAGTAGGGCAGGCTTCCCTCACAAATTGATTTGCTAAAAAGTTTCCAGTTCATCCTCTGTCTTTTTCCCTGCTCTACGTAGGGATGGGCTTGCTGTTCTATTCAGTGCTTATGACTATACATGAAAATCCCCTACGAGAGAAGAAACAGTTTCTTTGGAGTTCTCTCCTAGGGGAATTTCCATAGGCCATAAGCAACAGTCCCTCCTCCCCGGGAGAATAGACCAAGGTATCGATACACACTGTACAAGTCTAAAGTTGCCTTCAAAAAGAACTGTAGTAACTGCCACCAGCTGTGCATGATGGGACACTGGTGGTCTCATAGTTTTTAAAGGCGCAGTCTCTTTTTTTAGCCATATAATGGCAGCCAGTGGGACTACTCTGTCCTCCTCTCCTTCATCTCTATCATGCAAAAGGGGATTGTGAGGGAGATTTGTTCTGTTGACAAATTATTCTCACATGATAATGTGCTGGCTCTTTTTCCTTTGAAGCCAGCGTAGCCTATGTACATAGGCTGCATTATGTGTCCACTTCTTAGGTGACTTTACAGTCCTTCTTGAAGAAAGGCAAAAACTTCCACTTAAGAAGATAAATTGAAGAAGTGCCCCGGGTTTCCCCGCATGTGTGCTGGACTATTCAGTGCTTATGACTTATCATGGAAATCCCCCAACGAGAGAACTGGAGTTGCATGTAAGAAACCATTCCTTCTGGGCTTCAAAAGAAATGTAAGCCTCCTGAGCAGGACCCTTTTATATTTCCTAAGAATGGAACCTCCTGCTGATTCAGTAATTGTACCTGTAGGAAGAAACTATCATGTCATTGCTCCTTCATCCACTTCCCACTAGACAAAGAGAATAGGAATCTAGATTAAATGTTGAGAAAGTTGTGTGTCACTTTCGCTTCCATGATTAAGACTTTAAATACCCACGTCTTGTAAGGCAGGTATGACAGATCATTGTGGGACTCACTACAACATTTTGCAAATGTTCTTCAAGAGAAAGACAAGTAGGTTTCATGGAAATCCTAAACAAACGCATGATGATATCAAATATCAAAGTGCCGTGGCAGACATATCTTTACTAGCCGCCTGTGTACATTTTCATGGACTTGCATTGAGGCGTATCTCATAGTCACGACAAAGAATTTTAACTTTACCATTCTCTGGAAACATCCCTATTCCGCACCCACAGTAATGACAAAATGGTTTGAATAAAGTCTGAGATGGAGATACGGAAGGCGGTAAGCCTAAAAAAAGGAAACCTTTACACAAACGTTATGATCACTTTTATTTTAGCATGCAAATTCAAGCCACTTTGTGGTCTCAGGGTCTGTAGCAACAACAGAAGCCTCAGTAACAACACAGGCGTCAGCCTAGAGGTAAAGGATGTCATCAAGCACTGACTACAGTAGGTAAACCTCCTGTTGGCGGCATGCAGTGACATCCTTCTTCCCCCTCTTCTGTTGTCCATTCAAGTGATGGGGAAGCATTTTAGTTCCCTGGAAGAGTGGATATGAATCACAGGTAACAAATGGGTTTTAAATATTATTCAGAATGGTTACTGTCTCAGATTCAGATATGACCTACTAGTAATTCCAATGGAGAAGTTATTTCCAGAACATTTAGACGAGCTTCAGCATGAAATAAACACCCTTTTGCAGAAACCAAGCATGGAGAGGCTTCCATTTTTCCCAAAACAGATTGGGAATGTATTCATATTAATTTCTTTAGAAAAAGAATGGACATAAGATTTAATTCAGACAATTATGGACTTTGTAGGAGGCAAACTCAGTTTATGGTCTACTCTTATGGTGTGGCATCCTATACTGAGTCCAGGCAACCCTTAGTGATAGTGAATAGGTGTCCAGATAGAAAAAGCTCTCTAGGGGTAGCTAAGTTGAGTAGCTGAAGCTTATCCAGGAGGTACATAAAGCACTTGCAATACCACAGTAGTCAGGAAGTAACTCAGTCACAAGAAAAAACCACACAAATGTTTCAGAAATAAAGGATACTTTATTACAGCACTACCACTGGACAAGCATTGATATTTCTCCCTTTTGAGATATCTACACACAATATATACAAGCAGACATAGCATAAAAATACACAGTGCCCTATGGGAGGGCAAAACCATATGCTAAAATGTGGATTGTGAAATAGTGTCCCCATTCAAAGTACGTGTGGTAGTTAGCTAAGGGCTGGGGTCAGATGGAAACACTAGATTTAAGTACAGTAGGTGTCCCCAGCAACCAGGTGCAAGGTATTTACCCACCCAGTTGTCCCATAGGCTAACATAGAGAATAGTGGTTGGAGTTCGTGAGAGTCAGTACCCCTTCCCAGTGAACCCTGAGGAAACCAGCAGACAAGAGGAAGGATGGAGAGTGCCACTACCCCAGGATACCCATAAGACGGGAGTACCTAAACCAGGGACCCGGATGCCGAATGGAGAAGGGACTCTCTCTGAAGTCAATGGATGCCTTGGATTGTCCAGCAGCTGTCATGACCTGTGGACCAGGCTGGTTGAACCCAGGGATGGATTCCGGGCGTGGAGGACCTGCAAAGGAAGGGGACAGAGTCCAGTATCCTTGGCCGTACCCAGGTGGTGCAGATGCAATGCCTACCCTCCTGAAGGTGAAGTTCCTGCAGGTTGTGGAAGAAGTCCAGCTGCGAGGTCCTGGAGCTACAGAAGATCCCAGGAGTCACCTGCGAGCTGTCTCTTTAGGGTTGCCAGATTGTAGGGAGGGTCAGTGACCAATCAGGCCACCAACAAACACTGGCAAATTCAAGTAGGAGCTGAAGAACTGTTTGGAAAGTTTTGGTGACCAGCAAGGTCCAGGAGACACTACTGAGGAGGGAGGGTAAGGGCTGGTCCTCAGCATGCAAGAAGGCCAGCAGAAGTAGATGGAGCCCCCACGAGTGACCCTGGCGATGGACACAGGGAGTCACAAGAAGGCCTCTTCAGCACAACAAAACAGAAGTCCCACATCGCAGGAGATGCAGGACAGGGGCTGATCTTCCGATTGCAGAGTGCTGGATGCCGGGGCTTTTTGGCTCCTGAAGATCGCCTGGAAGAAGAGTCAACCAGCTATGACAAGTGCAATAGTTGTGGTGCACAGGGGTTCCAGTTCTGTATTAGGGGTCCACAGTCTCACAAGTTGGTTAGAAGACAAGGAGGACTAAGAGGAGGCCGCAGACTCACCATCTGTGAAGCAGAGTCTTCAGATGGTTGTGGGACAGCAGACCCCACCAGCCGGTCGACGTTGTCTTGCGGTGTCTGCAGATACAGGGGAGCGACTCCTTCACTTCAAGGGAGATTCCTTCGTACTTCCATGTGCAGAGTCCTTGTGACCCTGGAGGATGCACAGCCTTGGATGTTGCAGAATTCTTGCAGGATCTGGAGAAACAATGTTGCATTGGGATCCTTCCCACCAGAAGCAGGTGTGTTTCAGTTCCAAAGCAAACCAGCAGCGTTTCTGGAGGCCAGGAGCAGAAGATGTCTTGCAGAGAGTTCCTTGGAGAGTCTTGCGCGACAAAAGTGAGGACCCACCCGCGAGAGTGCCCTTAAGTAACTTTAAAAGGGGGTTGGTCACTCTCTGAAGTGACCCAGCTATCAAAGGGGGTCAGGGATGTTATCTACCTGGCCTAACCAGTCGATGCTCCCAGGGGCCTCTGCCCATCTTGTTTCCAAGATGGCAGAACCAAGTGGCCACCTGGCAGATCTCTGTGCACCTCCCTAGGGGAGGAGCTGGACAGGGGGGTGTTCTCTCCCCTGTCCTTTGTGTAGTTTTGTGCCATAGTGGGTACCAGGAGTTTCTGAACTGGTGCAAAACAGATTATGCAAGGAGGGCACCAAATGTGCCCTTCAAAGCAGTCTGGTGGGACTCAGAGGCCGATCCATCCCCACCCCTTAGGCACCTAATACACAGGGGGAGGTGGTCACACCTCTCCCTTGCAGGATATCCTTTGTTCTGCTTCTCCAGCCTGAGCTTGGCTCACCAGCAAGACGGCAGAACAGTGTTTGGGATCATCAGCAGCATGGGCTGGTCGTTAGACCCCGTAAGGCCGCAAAGGCAGAACGGTGGGATTCTCTAAGGAACAGTCAGAGTACACAGTATCATGCAACTAACAATGGAATCGGTGTAGTTGCTTGATTCCAACATGTTTGCTACCAAACATGCCTAGGTTCGGAGAAGCCATTATGTAGTTGGAACACTTATGTTGACCAGTTTCCACTACATAACTTAAGATGGCTTCCCTGCACTTACAGAGTCTAGGAATTGGCCTGGGGTCTGTAGGAGCACCCTGGTCATGCAGGGGTGCCCTCGCACTTAGAGACATGCACCCTGCCCTACATCTGAAGGGCCTACTAGAGAGGGAATTTGTAATGTTTAAGTGCAGTGACCAGTTTAGGTGGTGAGAGGTTGCATGCACCATTTCACTGAGGCTGCAATGGCAGGCCTGCACATAGAGTTTGCAGGGGCTTCCATGGGAGGCACAATATATGCTGCAGCCCATGGGGGACCCTTGATATACCAATGCCCTGGGTACTTAAGTGCAATATATTAGGGGCTTACATGGGTGCACCAGTATACCAATTGTGGGTGTAAAAAGTTTACCAGCAACCAAATTTAGGGGAGAGAAACACTGGCACGGGGTCCTGGTTAGCAGGATCCCAGTGCACTACAGTCCAACACATACTGACCCCATGCAAAAAAGTGGGGGCACTACAACCAGAACCCAACTTGCTACAGACTTGAAACTTCGAAACAAACGAATAAGAAGGGAAAAATTTAGGATGCTAGCACTCCATAGAATCTACCCTCAACTCCACTAGGGAGATTGAGTATGCTGCATAGATCCTAATGATGCATATTTTAATTTACCACTTGCCAAGAAACCATGTAAATTTCTGAGAATTATGGACATAACGATCATTTTCAGTACGAAATTCTTCCGTTTGGGCTCAGGTTAGCACCAAAGTCATCCTCAAACTGCATGGCTGTTGTTGCAGCCCACCACATAAAGCAGAATATTTTCTTCTATCCATATCTAGATGACTGGCTGATCAAGGCATCAAAATTTCAGGAAGCTTGTCAACATGTCCAGGTAACAGTCTGTCAACCGATTGAGTTTACACACAAATCGCTAGGAGTTAACATTGTCGAGTTCGGTCACTATTATCTGGACCAGTCCTAGACATGTTAAAAACAAAAGTGTATTTTTTTAGAGGAGAGCATATCTGTCCATCTGTAATGTCACATTCTTTTGAAGACAAAACATCCAACAGCAAAGAAAATTACATCTCATAGCATCAGTGGTGTTTTGCAGTTTCCTGGTACCAAACGCCCTTCTCTTTATAATACCACATTAACAATATCAGGGGTACCAGTTCTCAGGCAAATGAGAAGACAGGTTGGGACGCTTGTCTGGATCATCCACACATCCAAAGGACATAATGTTGTACCACATCAAATAAGTGAAATTGAGGGCTGTGCACCTGGCCCTGAAACCCTTCTTTCCATTTGTCATGCGTTACCTGCAGAAGCTGGGAGAAATGAAACGGAGACTCTTATACATGGAAGCACAAACCATCTGCAAATGGCTGCTTGCTAGGAACCTGAGAATAGCCACAGACCAACTTCCAGGGGCCCAGAATGCTCAAGCTGACTCTCTGAATAGATCAATGTAGGATAATCATGAGCCGGTCCTAAACAGTTTTGTTTGTCATGTTGTATGCTGCGACTGAGATTTTCCCCAATTAGATGTCTTAGCAAGCGCAGACAACACAAAAAAAAAAACTACAATTAGCTTCAAGATTTTACTAACCAGGGACCTGTTTATTGACTGGTTTGGAAACTTTCTCTACACCTTTCCATGATTTTCCCTGATACCAACAGTAATCGTCAAGCTGAACTTCTCAAGAACCAGATTACTCTAATTGCACCAGAGTGATTCCCTGTGATAATTCACAGACCTCCTTCACCTATTAGAATAACCACATAAAAAGCTGCTGTGTAGACTGGAATATCTGCACATTTTTGAGTGCTAGATTCTGCATCCCATCCTGCCTTCCTTAAATTTGGCAGCCTGGCATCTCAGCTCATCCAGTATGGACACTCAACCACTCAGAGGATTATATCAACCTTTTGAAAAGAACTAAACAACCATCCATCTGTGCATCCTACTCTTTCAAATAGAGGAGATGTTACATCTAGTGTTCTTAGTAAAAGAACAGCTTTGCTTCTAAAATTGGGGGAAGACAAAAATCTTGCTACCATATTTGCTTACTTTAGGCAGATTAGGCTTGCAATTATCTTCAATAAAAGACCATCTTCTGGCTTCTATAGTCTACAGACTTTTTTAAATCAAAATACCAGTGGTTAAGGATATCCTGGAGGGCACTTAAAAGTGTTTTTCCTCCAGATGGATGCCTTCACCCTTAAGGGAGTTAAATATTGTCCTTTCACGACTCATGGGTGCCCCATTCTAACCAATCAATTTAAAAGGGCTTTTTACAGAACTTGCCATGGAAAGCTTCTAACCTTGTGACAATATCTTCACACAAAAAGTCAGTGAGTTTTAGACCTTCTGTTTCCATTAACCATATACAATATTCTATATTAATAGGGTGGTCGTGAAGACTCATTTTAAATTCCTACTTGAAGTAGTTTTGGATTTTTATGTACATAAAACCTTTACTTTACCAACATTCTTTCAGAACCCTTTTTCTGCAGCAGAAACGTCACTCCATGTATGTGGCGTGAAAAAAAATCCCGAAATTCTAAGACATTAGAAAATTCAAATAGTGGTTTGTTGATTATTATCCTTGTAAAAAATCTTTACCTGTCAAATCAAAAGGCCATTCCAACAGAAGGAGTGTAGCTTCTGTTGCTTTACTCAGGAATATCCCAGTTTCTGAGATCTGCAAAGCCTTCATCTGTATCTCTTTTACAAGACATTAGAATCTTGATTTGGATTCTAGAGCAGGTGCCCTAGCATGATGGGTCTCCTCTAGCAATCTCTTTGGGTAGTTTTCACTGATTTCCCTTTTCCCCTTTCCCCTCTCTCTTTTTTCATTTAAAGGAAGAGTATGTGTGGTGTCGTGGTCATGGAAATGCTGAAGAACGGGAACCAACACGAGTATATATATATATTTGTCTTTTTCATTTAATATCTTCCTAGAAAGTGTCTCCCAGCATTCAACTTCCAAGAAGCCTCTGCAGCTACTGACTCGCTTGGAATGTTGCCTCACAATCTAAACAAAACATTCTACCCGGCACCCACGAGCCAAGCACGAGCAAAGCTGTAGTACCACAACATTAAGGATAACTGCATATAACAGTCTGCTATTCTGTTCAAGCGATTATGTCAATGGAAATCTCCGAAAGGAGAAAGAACAGTTTCTTTCCTGTAGTTCTCCTTCTCTTTCATGGGAATCTTCATTCAAACCATAAGCAACCCACCCTCTTTCCCAGAGGAAGGGATAAACATCATGAATGTTCTTTATGTATTTCTATCACTTACTTAAAGTAAAAAAAAAGAACTGTGGTGATTGCCCTCTACAGGGTATGATGGGGCATTGGAAGGCTTGAAGCCCTGAAAAAAGTGCAATGTCACTTTTCAGCTTAGCATAGCTGAAGCCTACATGTCTACATTTCCCTGATTCCTCTTGCTTCATTCACTTTAAAAAGGGCTTGTGAAATTGTTTCTTTGAATGCCACTTCATTTTTCTACTGACATTTCTGTTTTTCTGTTTATTTTTCATTTAACAGCAAGCATTTGTAATGCAGTGGGTCTTGCATTTGCGTGGGTTAGAGCTACTGGCATTGTAAACTCATAACTAGACTTTTCTTGCCACATAAATTGGTCATCCCTGCCTCATAATTTGGCCTTTTCTGGCCTCATAATTCTAGTGGACCTGCATATAACTAAAGCACTTCTATTTACCTTGTTCCTCTAGCTGCAGCCAAAAATGAAAATGTTGCCATTTAGCATCCTGATTTAAATCTGCCTTGCTAATTCCAACAGAATACCTATTTCACCACCCCACCATCAGAGTTGCTGGCAGGCCAACACAATTCCCAAAACAAGACAGCAGCGCAGGAGTAACAAGAGAAATAAACTTGAAAGGTAACCCAAACACATCAAAAGTGTTCTAACAGTCATAGTGTACTAAGGATGTTAAGTTGTCCTGAATCATGGTCATCATTGCAATAAGGCGAGAATAATAAAATATATACAATTATGTGAACCCAATAAAAACCTTTTATCAGTAATACACATTTGGCATTAGACTGTAATGCTCAGAACAGCCAATAGAGGGCACCACAATGAAAATAGTATTTGTAAGAAACATTGTCATGTAACCATATAGTTAGCCCCTAGAGGGCATAACCACATGGAAAGAAAATAACTGAAAGTATTGCAGTGTAACCATATATTTAGTCCCTAGAGGGCATAGTGCATTGCGCATTTTCAGAGCTAACAGGCCCACTGCAATGATATTACAAACAAGACCCTTAAAACACAAACTACTCTCAGCTGTAAAACAAAAGTTCCAGCCATGAGAGAAATTGAAATTACACTGAATGGAGGGAGGGGTTATTATTTTGAGGTCCCCACTAACGTAGTGTGGGGACCCAGAGATGATCTAGAAAGAAAGAGCAGGTTGTGGTGAACGTATTGAAGGTGGTCCCATTGTTCTAGGACCACCACAGACTTAGTTATTAAAAACAATGTTTTGTAAAAGAATGCCCTTCAAAGCGTTATGGGACGACCGAGTGCAACAAATATTGTAGTATGTTGACTGTAATGCTCAGAAGAGCCCCTATAGGACACCACACTAAAAATACCATTTGTAAGAAACATGGTCATGTACCCATATAATTAGCCCCTAGAGGGCATAACCACATGAACATAGAATGGCTCAAAGTAACGTAGGGGCTGATATGTAGCCCAGAAGGCATAGTTCTTTACACATTTACAGGTCTCGTAGGCCTACTGCAATACTAAGGCCCTTGGAACACAAACTTCTCCAAGCTGTAAAACAAAACTTCGCAGCCATAAGAGAGCTTAGAAAGGTACTGAATGGTGGGAGGGCTTCTTATTTTGGGTTCCCCACTAACCTAGTGTGGGGACCCAGCTATGACCTAAACAGAAAGAGTGCGTCATTCTGGACATTTTGGTGGTGGTCCCATTGTCCAAGGACCACGTCAGGCTGAGTTATGGGCAAAAATGTCTTGAAAACAAATGCTTGCATAGCTTTATGGGGTGACTTTTCCTGAGTGCAATGAACATTGTGCCTGTGCCGGGAGAGCTGCATTGCAGATTTCTGTGTTTTTTACATGAAGCCTTTATCAATTATATGTGTTTTTGGGAAAACTATGGAGCATGAAGGGTAGAGCCAAAAGAAATGAATCTCATTAGGTAACAGTGTGAACAATGTGACCACCACTCCAATACCGCCAATGGAGGTTGCGCTGTTGGTGCTACGAGGGCCATGCCTGCCATGGAGCATGAAGTGGAGAGACCAAAGAAAAACATAGTTTACCCACGCTGAAGTATATCGGGAATTGTGCAATTATCCATGTAACAGGGTCAGTCTGTAAGGCTGTAACAAAACCGCCCCAAGGCAGGACAAATGTGTAGTATTTACCATTGACTTCAAGGGATTTTTAAAAGGCTAGCCCACAAATGAGTGAAAGTGATGGGGGTGAGTTGTGGGCATGGGTTAAAGCCCACAATACTTAACAGGTCATGACTGGAATTGGTTTAGCATCCTACCCAGCAGGGAAAGTGCCCCGAGGTTGTACATAGAAGTAAATAAAATTTAAACTTGGTTGCATGTATGACCCTGACCCACATTTTCTCATCCTTTCTTGTACATTCCTTTTCCCTGTGACTTGATTTGATAAACCACCATCTTCTCTTCAAGGCCATACCTGACCAAGCATATATATCTTTTACTAGTTTCACATTTCAAAGCAGATTACAGCTGTTCAACCAGCTTCCTCTGTAACCAAATTGAACTCTGTTTATTCTGCAATAGCGAAGATTTAAAGAATACAGGTCCTGCATGTAATTTGTGCAATCATATATTATACACTTGTTGTTTGAAACAGGTTATTTGCTAGAGAGTTCACATTTCCTAGCCTTCAAAGACATGTCAGAGAAAATTAAACAAACGTGCAGAGAGGGTGAGAATCATCTGAGCAAAGAATTGTAAATCCATTAGGTTACATCAGGTGTGGACCTTTTAGACTGAGATGCTCATATATACGATGTATGTAATGTATTGATGCCGTAGGAGAACTAGCAAAATAAGTCTCTTAGGATTCCTCTACACACTATTACCGTTGTCAGTATTTTCCAGTATGCCAGATGGATGAAGTATCTGGCACCGAGGATCAGATCTCAGAAGGAATCGTTTAAGGTTATGTTAGGACAGTCAAATGCCAGCCCAAAAGTAGTGTTATGGTGCTTTGTAAATCTCCTCATAGTTTACTGAGATAAAATAAAAGGAAACATTTGGGTTTCTGATGAAGTGATTGTGTGATTTTGATTTAAAAAAAAATGTATTATTACTTAAATGTTTCATTCACCGAATAAGATATAATTTACAATATTCTGTCAATTGTGGTGAAAAAACGTGTTTTTATATATATATATATATATATGTATCGGTATGTGTGTGTGTGTGTGTGTGTGTGTGTGTGTATATATATATATATATATATATATATGTTCAATGCCATGTGTAGCTGCAGATACACATGCTATGCATACGTCTTCCATCTAATGTTGGGCTCGGAGTGTTACAAGTTGTTTTACTTCGAAGAAGTGTTTTCGACTCACGGGATCTACTGACTCCTCCTCTTCAGCCCCATTGCGCATGGGCATCGACTCCATGTTAGATTGTTTTCTTTCCGCCATCGGGTTCAGGCGTGTTTCCTTTCACTCCGATAGTTTGATTCGGAAAACCTTGAAAACGCTTAATTTCTCGTCGGTATTGTTTCGATCGCGTTGCACCTTCGATCGACACTTCAGTACCGTTGGAACAAACATCTCTACTCGCCCTTCGGAGCGCGCGCGCGTCCAACTCGGGCCTGGTCGGGCCGACCGCGTGGAAGCCTCATGGATCGGACTCCATTCCGATTCTGTCCTTGGTGCCACGCTAAATTCCCTTATACAGACCAACACCTCGTCTGTAATCTCTGCCTTTCCCCTGACCATCGGGAAGAAAATTGTGAGGCCTGCAGATCCTTCCGGTTGAAAAAGACTGTCCAGGACTGAAGAGCACACAGACTCCGAGATGGCATCAAAAAGCTCTGAAAATCTTGACATCGAAGAGGAAGAAATCATGCAGACCGCAGTCTCTGTTCGAGGATCCGACTCCGAACAGGATTCTGAGGAGGACAGACCGGTCACAGCAGGATAGCATGTGAGTATGCCTGCCCCTGTACCATCTAAGCCCAAAGATAAGGCCTTGAGGACGCCACTGCCAGAAGGCCATTGCTCGACCCGAAAGAAGACACTCAGTGACCAACCCACCAATTCGGCACCGAAAACTGCCACCCCTCCGAAGCCATCGGACTCGAGCCAAAGCTCCATATCCGAACCGAGCAAACACCGCTCTGCCGAGTCCAAATCTCTAAAATCATTTTCGGAGCCGGGACCATCCTCAACCCCATCTTTTTCGATACTGAAGAAGCCAGCTTCAGAGCCGAAAAGACCTAGTATACTGAGGAGCATGGACTTTCAAAAACACTTAGAGAAAGCTATAAATCTACTGAGGAGGACTCACAAATGCAACCAGTCATGGAAGTAATGGATGAAAGGCAAGCCAGGATTCATATCCATAAAGAAACTGGCAGAATTGTAACTGCACCTTCTCCAAAACCAAGGAGGAAATTAGCCTTTCAGGAGGAATTGGACACTACACAGCCGCGAGCTAAAATGCAAAAACAAAGGAGAGACCTCCACCTCCTCAATTTTCTCCTCCTCAGTCTCCTCCTCACTCTCCACATCTACATATCTCTATTCCTACCAGTCCTACACCTATGCAGTCACCATCACACTCATTTGATTCGCAGCAGGACAATGTGGATCCATGGGATCTTTATGATCCAGACCCCATTCCGGACAATAACCCAGATTGCTATCCCTCTAAGCCTTCACCACCAGAGGATTTTACAGGCTACATTCAAGTGATAGCTAGGGCGGCAGCATATCATAATATCACCATGCACACTGAGCCATTGGAGGATGATTTCTTATTTAATACACTCTCTTCCACACATGCTACATATCAGTCACTCCCTATGCTCCCCGGCATGCTAAAACATGCAGACCAAATATTTAGAGAGCCTATAAAGGCAGGAATAATTACTCCTAGAGTAGAGAAGAAATATAAGCCACCTCCTTCCGATCCTGTCTATATTACACAGCAACTACCTCCAGACTCAGTAGTGGTAAGCGCTGCCAGGAAGAGGGCAAACTCGCAGTTGTCAGGTGATGCACCCCCACCAGACAAAGAGTAGGAAGTTTGATGCTGCAGGGAAGAGGGTGGCATCTCAGGCAGCCAACCAATGGAGAATAGCCAACTCACAGGCTTTGTTGGCTAGATATGACAGGGCCCATTGGGACGAGATGAAAGATATAATCCAACATCTCCCCAAAGAACAGCAAAAGAGGGCACAGCAGATAGTGGAGGAAGAGCAAGCCATCACTAACAATCAGATTAGGTCTGCCCTAGACTCAGCAGATACAGCGGCCAGAAGCATCAACACTGCTGTAACCATAAGGAGGCATGCATGGCTTAGGTCCTCAGGATTCAAACCTGAAATCCAACAGGCAGTGTTGAATATGCCATTCAACAAGAAACAGCTTTTCGGCCCAGAGGTCGACACTGCTATAGAACAAATGCAGAAGGATTCAGACACCGCAAAAGCCATGGGTGCACTATACACCACACAATACAGGGGATCCTTTCGCAAATCCCAGTTTAGAGGTGGATTTAGAGCCCAAACTGCAGAGGCATCCCACATCACAGCCAAAGCCGACCTACCAACCTCAAAACCAAGGAGGTGGTTTCAAAAGCACTTATAGAGGTCAGTACCACAGAGGCAGGGGAAAATATCAAACACCAAAACAAGCCTCACAACGAAGTAAACAGTGACTTGTGCCATTCCTCCCCTGTGGGAGAAAGACTGCAAAAGTTCCACAACAATTGGCTAAACATTACCACAGACAAGTGGGTATTATCAATTATCCACGATGGCTATTGCCTAGAATTGATACAAACTCCACCAAGCATTCCACCAAAACCACACAAGCTATTCACAGACCATATCACTCTGTTACAGGAAGAAGTCAAATCTCTACTACTCAACCAAGCAATAGAAGCTGTGCCACAAAATCAAGTAGGGACAGGAGTTTACTTACTGTATTTCATCATTCCCACAAAGGATGGCACCCTAAGCCCAATATTAGATCTCAGAACACTCAGGGGGTCATTCTGACCACCAGGGTCGCGAATGACGGAAGCACCGCCAACAGGCTGGCGGTGCTTCCAAGTTTCCCGCCGGTTTTCCCCCGGCTGGGCGAATCCGCCAGGGCAGCGCTGCAAGCAGCGCTGCCATGGGGATTCTGACCCCCTTCCCGCCAGCCTGTTTCTGGCGGTTGTCACCGCCAGGAAGAGGCTGGCGGGAACGGGTGTCTTGGGGCCCCTGGGGGCCCCTGCACTGCCCATGCCACTGGCATGGGCAGTGCAGGGGCCCCCTAACAGGGCCCCATGAAGCTTTTCACTGTCTGCCTAGCAGACAGTGAAAAGCGCGACGGGTGCAACTGCACCCGTCGCACGCCCGCAACACCGCCGGCTCCATTCGGAGCCGGCTTCTGTGTTGCAGGCCTCCTTCCCGCTGGGCCGGCCGGCGCTACCGTGGGTAGCGCCGGCCGGCCCAGCGGGAAGGTTGGAATGCCGGCAGCGGTCTTTTGACCGTGTAGCGGCCAAATGGCGGTTCTCGCCCGCCAGAGTCAGAATGACCGCCTCAGTCTTTACATCCTGTCAGAACACTTTCATATGGTAACCCTACAGGATGTTATCCCACTCCTTCAGCAAAACGATTTCGTGGCAACATTAGACCTCAAAGATGCGTATTTTCATATACCCATCCATCCTGTGCACAGAAAATATCTCAGGTTTGTCATTCAAGGAAAGCACTATCAGTTCAAGATGTTACCCTTTGGAATAACAACAGCTCCAAGGGTATTCACAAAGTGCCTAGTGGTAGTCGCAGCCTACCTAAGAAGACAACACATACATGTCTTTCCATATCTAGACGATTGGCTAATAAAATCAAACAGTCATACGCAGTGTCAAAACCATGCGCATTATGTAATAAAAACCCTGCACACACTAGGGTTCTCAAATTACCAGAAGTCACAACTACAGCCTGCGCAAATACAACAGTATTTAGGGGCAATACTAGATACTCAAAAAGCCCTTGCAATTCCATATACGCAGAGAATACAAGCATTTCAGAATATAATAGCACAAATACAGACAGGTCAACAGTACACTGTCAAATTTGTCATGAAAATATTAAGTATGATGGCATCATGTATTACAATTGTTCCACATGCAAGACTAAACATGCGGCCCTTGCAACAGTGCCTTGCACAACAATGGTCACAAGCACAGGGTTAACTTCAAGATCTAGTGTTGATAGACCGCCAAACATACATGTCCCTTCGTTGGTGGAATTCCACAAATCTAAACAAAGGGTGGCCATTTCAAGACCCTGTGCCTCAGACCATAATTACAACAGATGCATCAATGATTGGCCGGGGAGCTCACCTCAACAATCACAACATTCAAGGACAATGGGATGCCCAACACAAACAGCTACATATAAATCACTTAGAGTTGTTAGCTGTCTTCCTAGCACTCAAAGCTTTTCAGCCTCTCCTTATTCACAAGAATGTCCCGATCAAAACAGACAACATCAACATAACTACCATGTATTACCTAAACAAACAAGGAGGGACACATTCGTCCCAACTCTCCCTCCTAACTCAAAAAATTTGGAAATGGGCAATACACAACCAAATTCACCTGGTAGCACAATACATTCCAGGGATACACAACCTATTAGCAGATGTTCTCAGCAGAAATCATCAACAGACACACGAGTGGGAGATTCACCCTCAAGTACTTCAAAAATGCTTTCAACAATGGGGAACACATAGACATAGATCTGTTTGCCACCAGCGAAAACGCAAAATGCCAAAACATTGCATCCAGATACCCACATCCCCTATCCATGGGCAATGCTCTATGGATCAATTGGTCAGGAATATTTGCTTACGCTTTTCCCCCTCTCCCACTCATTCCATTTCTAGTCAACAAATTGCATCAAAACGCGCTCAATCTGATACTCATAGCGCCAACATGGGCACATCAGCCGTGGTACACAACAGTATTAGACCTGTCAGTAGTACCATACTCCCAAACAGACCAGACCTGTTAACACAAAACAAAGGACAGTTCAGGCACCCAAATCCCAACAAGCTCAATCTAGCGATTTGGCTTCTGAGGTCATAGAATTTGGGTATTTACAACCACCAACTGAATGCAAGGAAGTAATTAAGCAAGCAGGAAAACCCACTACTAGACGGTGATATGCGAACAAATGGAAAAGATTTTTATAGTACTGTCAATCTAAACAAATTGCCCCTCTTTCAGCATCAATACAAGATATTGTATGCTATTTACTTCATTTACAAAAATCAAATTTAGCATTCTCTTCCATAAAAATACATCTCGCTGCAATTTCCGCAAATTTGCAAAATATACAGCACAGCTCTTTATTTAGAGTACCTGATATCAAAGCCTTTGTGGAAGGCTTAAAACGCATCATTCCACCCAGAACACCTCCAGTTCCTTTGGTGGAATTTAAACATAGTGCTTACGCGATTTATGGGCCCACCATTTGAACCTATGCACTCATGTCAAATACAATTCTTAACATGGAAGGTTGCCTTCCTAGTCGCGAAGAGTTAGTGAATTTCAGCCTTTCACTATTGAAAACCATTCATACAAATACACAAACATAAAGTTGTACTATGAACTAACCCTAAATTTCTTCCTAAAGTAGTATCACCTTTTCATATCAATCAAACAGTGGAACTACCAGTCTTCTTCCCACAGCCAGATTCTGTGGCAGAAAGAGCTCTACATACATTAGACATTGAAAGAGCTCCAATGTACTACATAGATAGAACAAAACCATTCAGGAAAACTAAACAGCTATTTGTAGCTTTTCAAAAACCTCATACTGGTAGCCCCATTTCAAAACAAGGTTTCGCAAGATGGATAGTAAGATGCATCCAAACATGTTACCTTAAAGCTAAAAGACACCTTTGTACATTCCACAAGGAAGAAAGGTGCTACAATGGCCTTCATAGGAAATATACCAATGGCTGAAATATGTAAGGCAGCTACATGGTCAACACCACATACATTTACTAAACACTATTGTGTAGATGTTTTAGCAGAACAGCAAGCCACAGTAGGTCAAGCTGTAGTAAGAACATTATTTCAAACAACTTCCACTCCTACAGGCTAACCACTGCTTTTATGGGAGGAATAACTGCTTTGTAGTCTATGCATAGCATGTTTATCTGCAGCTACACATGCCATCGAATGGAAAATGTCACTTGCCCAGTGTACATCTGTTTGTGGCATGTTCCGCTGCAGATTCACATGCACCCTCCCACCTCCCCGGAAGCCTGTAGTTGTTTATGTTAAACACTTGTACATATGAATATATATATATATATATATGTTCGATGGCATGTGTAGCTGCAGATACACATGCTGTGCTCAGTCCGCCATCTGGTGTTGGGCTCGGAGTGTTACAAGTTGTTTTTCTTCGAAGAAGTCTTTTCGAGTCACGAGACCGAGGGACTCCTCCCTGTTCGAGTCCATTGCGCATGGGCGTCGACTCCATCTTAGATTGTTTTTTTTCCGCCATCGGGTTCGGACGTATTCCTTTTCGCTCTGTGTTTCGGGTCGGAAAGTTAGTTAGAATCTCGGAAAAAAACGTCGGTATTGTTTGCGTTCGGTATCGGGTTAGTTAGAACAAATCGACACCGAATTCTGAAGAGCTCCGGTGGCCCTTCGGGGTTTTTTCGATCCCCGTCGGGGCCTGGTCGGCATGGCCACGTGCGACTTCAAGGCTCATGGAACGGACCCCATTCCGCTTCTGCCCAAAATGCCATCACAAGTATCCGTATACGGATCACCATCTGGTCTGTAACTTGTGCTTGTCCCCCGAGCACAAGGAGGATACTTGTGAAGCCTGTCGAGCGTTTCGGTCGAGGAAGACGCTGAGAGACCGAAGAGCCAGGAGACTGCAAATGGCGTCCACGCCGACAGGTCAAGAACACTTTGAGGAGGAAGAAGAAGCTTTCTCCATCAGCGAGTCGGATTCTGAAGAACTCGACGCCGAAGAAACACACCAAACCGTGAGTAAGACGTCGAAAAGCAAGACTCACGAGAAGTCTACAAAAGCCCAGGGGACGCCACCGCCAACAGGCCATGGCTTAACCCGAAAACTAGGTGACCCATCCAAGGCACCGAAAAAGGGCATGCTGGTGTCGAAGTCATCCGACTCCGGTCGAGATACCGCCACACAGCAACCTCGGAGCCGAGACAGCGGCTCCGAGAAACTTCGGCACAGAGACAGCGGCACCGAAGAATTTCGGCACCGAGACACCACGCCGAAAACAAAGAAGGTTTCTTCGGAGCCTAAAAAGACTTCCGAAAAGGTTTCGGTTCCGAAACAGCCAGCCTCGGAGCCGAGAACTAGTTCCTATACAGAGGAACATGGATTAACCTCCCAATTACACAGATTTGGAGAGGAGCTTCAAGCTGTAGAGCCTGACTACACACAAAGAAGGCTTCATATTCATGAGGACACAGGGAAGATAACCACTCTTCCCCCAATCAAAATAAAAAGGAAACTTGCCTTTCAACAAAAGGACAAGCAACCACATGCAAAGGTGGCAAGGAAAACAACCCCACCACCGTCTCCACCACCATCAATACATGCATCACCAGCAACCACTCCACCACTGATGCATTCACCAGCTCATACCACAATGAGTCAGGATGCTCCCGATGCATGGGACCTCTACGATGCTCCAGTGTCTGACAATAGCCCAGACTCTTATCCTACAAAACAGTCACCACCTGAGGACAGTACATCCTATACACAGGTGGTCGCAAGGGCAGTCGAGTTTCACAATGTCTCCTTACATTCGGAACCAATTGAGGATGACTTTCTCTTTAACACCCTATCCTCCACCCATAGCCAGTATCAATGCCTTCCCATGCTCCCAGGAATGCTAAGACATTCAAAACAAATTTTTCAGGATCCAGTTAAAGGCAGAGCCATAACTCCAAGGGTGGAGAAAAAATATAAGCCACCGCCCACAGATCCAGTATATATTACAACACAACTAACACCAGACTCAGTAGTTGTGGGGGCAGCTCGTAAGAGAGCCAACTCTCATACCTCAGGCGACGCACCACCTCCAGACAAGGAGAGCCGCAAATTTGATGCTGCGGGAAAAAGGGTTGCAGCACAAGCAGCAAATCAGTGGCGTATTGCCAATTCACAAGCACTTTTGGCAAGATACGACAGGGCTCACTGGGATGAAATGCAACATTTCATCGAACACTTACCCAAGGAGTTCCAAAAAAGAGCGCAACAGGTGGTGGAAGAGGGACAAAGTATCTCAAATAATCAGATACGGTCTTCCATGGATGCAGCAGATACAGCTGCAAGGACAATAAACACTGCAGTCACAATACGAAGGCACGCATGGCTGCGCACTTCTGGGTTCAAACCGGAAATCCAGCAGGCTGTGCTCAATATGCCGTTTAATGAACAGCAATTGTTTGGGCCGGAGGTAGACACTGCCATCGAAAAACTCAAAAAGGACACCGATACAGCCAAAGCCATGGGCGCACTCTACTCCCCGCAGAGCAGAGGCACATTTCGGAAAACACCTTTTAGGGGACGGTTTCGAGGTCAACCCACAGAAACCACAACCTCACAAACAAGGCCTACCTACCAGGGTCAATATCAAAGGGGAGGTTTTCGGGGGCAATTTAGAGGGGGCCAATTCCCAAAAAATAGAGGAAAATTCCAAGGCCCCAAAACCCCTCAAAATAAGCAGTGACTCACAAGTCACACACCCCCATCACATAACACCTGTGGGGGGAAGACTAAGCCAATTTTACAAACTTTGGGAGGAAATAACAACAGACACTTGGGTCTTAGCAATTATCCAGCATGGTTATTGCATAGAATTTCGCCAATTCCCTCCTAACGTCCCACCGAAAACACACAATATGTCAAAACAACATATAGATCTTCTAGGACTAGAAGTTCAAGCATTGCTACAAAAGGACGCAATAGAATTAGTTCCAATTCAACAGAAAAACACAGGAGTTTACTCACTGTACTTTCTAATACCCAAAAAGGACAAAACTCTGAGACCAGTACTAGATCTCAGAACACTAAATACTTACATCAAATCAGACCTCTTTCACATGGTCACGTTACAAGACATAATCCCACTGCTCAAACAGCAAGACTACATGACAACATTAGATCTAAAAGATGCGTATTTCCATATACCAATACATCCTTCACACAGGAAATACCTAAGGTTCGTATTCCAAGGTATACATTACCAATTCAAAGTATTGCCATTCGGAATAACAACTGCGCCAAGAGTTTTTACAAAATGCCTGGCGGTAGTAGCTGCACATATCAGAAGGCAGCAAATACATGTGTTCCCGTACTTAGACGACTGGTTAATCAAAACCAACACGCTAAGACAATGTTCACAGCACACAAACTACGTCATACAGACCCTTCACAGGCTAGGTTTCTCGATCAACTACGCAAAATCACACCTTTTGCCGTGTCAAACACAGCAATACTTAGGAACGACAATCAACACAGCAAAAGGGATTGCCACTCCAAGTCCACAAAGGGTTCAAACATTTCACAAGGTAATACAGGCTATGTATCCAACACAAAAGATACAAGTCAAAATGGTAATGAAACTCCTAGGCATGATGTCTTCATGCATAGCCATTGTCCCAAACGCAAGATTGCACATGCGGCCCTTACAACAGTGCCTAGCATCACAATGGTCACAAGCACAGGGTCAACTTCTAGATCTGGTGTTGATAGACCGCCAAACATACATCTCGCTTCTATGGTGGAACAGTACAAATTTAAACCGAGGGCGGCCTTTCCAAGACCCAGTGCCACAATACGTCATAACGACGGATGCTTCCATGACAGGGTGGGGAGCACACCTCAATCAACACAGCATCCAAGGACAATGGGACATACATCAGAGGCAGTTTCACATAAATCACTTAGAACTGTTAGCAGTATTTCTAGCGCTAAAAGCATTTCAACCCATAATAACCCAAAAATACATTATTGTCAAAACAGACAACATGACAACAATGTATTATCTAAACAAACAAGGAGGAACACACTCGACACAGTTGTGCCTCCTAACACAAAAAATATGGCATTGGGCGATTCACAACCACATTCGCCTAATAGCACAATTTATTCCAGGGATTCAGAACCAGTTGGCAGACAATCTCTCTCGAGATCACCAACAAACCCACGAATGGGAAATTCACCACCAAATACTAAACAATTACTTTCAAATTTGGGGAACACCTCAAATAGATCTATTTGCAACAAAAGAAAACTCAAAATGCCAAAACTTCGCATCCAGGTACCCACAAGATCAATCCCAAGGCAATGCTCTATGGATGAACTGGTCAGGGATATTTGCGTACGCTTTTCCCCCTCTCCCTCTCCTTCCATATCTAGTAAACAGGTTGAGTCAAAACAAACTCAAACTCATACTAATAGCACCAACATGGGCAAGGCAACCTTGGTACACAACACTACTAGACCTTTCAGTAGTACCTCATGTCAAACTACCCAACAGACCAGATCTGTTAACACAACACAAACAACAGATCAGACATCCAAATCCAGCATCGTTGAATCTAGCAATTTGGCTCCTGAAATCCTAGAATTCGGGCACTTAGACCTCACACAGGAATGTATGGAGGTCATAAAACAAGCTAGAAAACCTACCACTAGACACTGCTATGCAAATAAGTGGAAAAGATTTGTTTATTACTGCCATAATAATCAAATTAACCTTTACACGCATCTGCAAAAGAAATAGTAGGATACTTACTACATTTGCAAAAATCTAACCTAGCTTTCTCTTCCATTAAAATACATCTTACGGCAATTTCTGCTTACCTACAAATTACGCACTCAATTTGATTGTTTAGGATATCAGTCATAAAGGTTTTTATGGAAGGCCTAAAGAGAATTATACCACCAAGAACACCACCAGTTCCTTCATGGAACCTCAACATTGTCCTAACACGACTCATGGGTCCACCTTTTGAGCCCATGCACTCTTGTGAAATGCAATACTTAACGTGGAAAGTTGCATTTTTAATTGCCATCACATCTCTAAGAAGAGTGAGTGAGATTCAAGCATTTACCATTCAAGAACCATTTATTCAAATACACAAAAATAGAGTTGTTCTACGGACCAATCCTAAATTTTTACCAAAAGTAATTTCACCGTTCCACCTAAATCAAACGGTAGAATTACCAGTGTTCTTTCCACAGCCAGATTCTGTAGCCAAAAGAGCACTACATACATTAGACATCAAAAGAGCACTAATGTACTACATTGACAGAACAAAACTAATTCGAAAGACAAAACAATTATTTGTCGCCTTTTAAAAACCTCATACAGGAAATCCAATTTCAAAACAAGGCATCGCTAGATGGATAGTTAGGTGCATTCAAACCTGCTATCTTAAAGCTAAAAGAGAACTGCCTATTACACCAAAGGCACACTCAACCAGAAAGAAAGGTGCTACCATGGCCTTTCTAGGAAATATTCCAATGAACGAAATATGTAAGGCAGCAACATGGTCTACGCCTCATACATTTACCAAGCACTACTGTGTAGATGTGCTAACTGCACAACAAGCAACAGTAGGTCAAGCTGTATTATGAACATTATTTCAAACTACTTCAACTCCTACAGGCTGAACCACCGCTTTTGGGGAGATAACTGCTTACTAGTCTATGCACAGCATGTGTATCTGCAGCTACACATGCCATCGAACGGAAAATGTCACTTACCCAGTGTACATCTGTTCGTGGCGTTAGTCGCTGCAGATTCACATGCGTCCACCAGCCTCCCCGGGAGCCTGTAGCCGTTTAGAAGTAGATCTTAAACATTTGTATATTTGTAAATATATTACTTAAAACTTTATTATGTACATACGCATTCACTCCATTGCATGGGCACTATTACTAGCATACACAACTCCTACCTCACCTTCTGCGGGCAAAACAATCTAAGATGGAGTCGACGCCCATGCGCAATGGACTCGAACTGGGAGGAGTCCCTCGGTCTTGTGACTCGAAAAGACTTCTTCGAAGAAAAACAACTTGTAACACTCCGAGCCCAACACCAGATGGCGGACTGTGCACAGCATGTGAATCTGCAGCGACTAATGCCACGAACAGATGTACACTGGGTAAGTGACATTTTCCATATATATATATATATATATATATATATATATATATATATATATATATATATATATATATATATATATATATATATATATATATATATATTCCATTAGCATGGACATCTCTTTTCTTTATACTCTATCACTCCTACCTTACCCTCTGCGGGAAAAAAATCTAACATGGAGTCGATGCCCATGCGCAATGGAGCCGAAGAGGAGTCGTCACTCAATCCAGTGACATGAAAACACTCCTTCGAAGAAAAACAAATTGTAACACTCCGAGCCGAACACTAGATGGCAGACGTATGCATAGCATGTGAATCTGCAGCGGAACATGCCATGAACAGATGTACACTGGGTAAGTGAGATTTTCCATATATATATATATATGTTCGGTGGCATGTGTAGCTGCAGATACACATGCTGTGCATTATCCTACCATCTAGTGTTGGGCTCGGAGTGTTACAAGTTGTTTTTCTTCGAAGAAGTCTTTTCGAGTCACGGGACCGAGTGACTCCTCCCTTTCGGCTCCATTGCGCATGGGCGTCGATTCCATCTTAGATTGTTTTCTTTCCGCCATCGGGTTTGGACGTGTTCCTCTAAGCTCCATATTTCGAATCGGGAAAGTTAGCTAAAGTATCGAAAATTTGACGGTATTGTTATCGCTCGGTACCAGGTTAGTGTTAGTGTATCGGCACCGACATCAAGACCGCTTTGGCGGCCCATCGGGGCTTCCACTCTTCACCGAGGCCTGGTCGGCCCGACCACACCCATTGGCCCAGACTAATGGACCGGACCACCTTCAGTTTCTGTCCTAAGTGTCACTCAAAGTATCCTTATACATACCAGCACCGGGTCTGTAATCTGTGTTTGTCACCCGAACACAGAGAGGATACTTGTGAAGCTTGCCGGGCGAAGACCTTGAGATATCGACGAGCAAGAAGACAGCAAATGGCGTTGAGACGGAAAGAGCAGCTCTTCATCTAGGAGGAGGAAAGAATCTCCATCCAAGAGACGGAATCGGATGAATCTGACAGTGAACGACCCTCGACGGTGCAACAAACCGTGAGTAAACCTGCCCCGTCCCAAACTCAGGGTCACACCAAGAAAATTAAGGCCATGAGGATGCCAGCGGGCCATGGCTCAACCCACCGAAAGGAAGGGGACCAAACATCGGCACCGAAAAAGGCGAAGGATTTGCCGAGGGCTTCCGACTCCGGTCGATAATCCGGCACCGAACGATTTCGACACCGAGTGATCGAATCGACCAAACCCCGAAAAAGCTCCTCAGAACCGAAAAAACCTATACCAGCAGAAACTTCGGTACCGAAAAAAGCGGCCTCGGAGCCGAAAAGAAGCTCTTATACAGAAGAGCAAGGACTTTCCATGCAACTCAAGGAAAGACATCGATTTGAACAAGAGTTAGGTATGGAAGAACCTGACCATACACAACAGAGGTTACATATCCAGAAAGAGACTGGCAAGATTCATACTTTACATCCACTCAAATCGAAAAGGAAGCTTGCATTTCAGGAAACAGAAATGCAACCAAAGGCCAAAGTGGTTAGAGACAAATCACCACAACCATCCCCACTGCACTCACCACAATTGTCACCAGTGAGAACACCTATAATGCAGTCACCCACTCATACTGGGATGACCCAAGATGATGCTAATGCATGGGATTTATATGATCCACCAGTATCGGATAACAGCCCAGAATGTTATCCAACCAAGCCGTCACCACCAGAAGACAGTACTGCATATACGCAGGTACTATCCAGGGCAGCTACGTTCCACAACGTAGCAATGCACACAGAGCAAGTGGAGGATGACTTCCTTTTTAACACTTTGGCATCCACCCACACATCATATCAAAGCCTGCCAATGCTGCCGGGCATGCTCAAGCACGCGCAACAGGTCTTCCTGGAGCCTGTAAAGGGAAGAGCTATCACGCCTAGAGTTGAAAAGAAGTACAAACCACCCCCAACAGATCCAGTGTTCATAACACAGCAGCTCACACAGGACTCAGTGGTTGGAGGGGCAGCAAGGAAAAGAGCTTACTCTCATTCGTCGGAAGACGCTCCACCACCTGACAAAGAAAGTCCGAAATTCGACGCTGTAGGCAAGCGAGTGGCATCACAAGCAGCCAATCAATGGTGAATTGCGAATTCACAAGCCCTACTTGCACGCTACGACAGGGAACACTGGGACGAGATGCAAAACATCATACAGCACTTGCCCAAGGAACACCAAAAACGTGCCCAGCAAGTAGTTGAAGAGGGACAGGCCATATCTAACAACCAGATAAGGTCCGCACTAGACTCGGCAGATACGGCAGCACGGACTGTCAACACGGCTGTAACCATTCGCTGGCATGCATGGCTGCGAAGTTCTGGATTCAAGCCAGAGATTCAACAAACGGTGTTAAATATGCCGATTTAATCAGCAACAGTTGTTTGGGCCGGCAGTCGATACACCCATTGAAAAAATGAAAAAAGACACGGATACGTCCAAAGCCATGGGCACGCTCTATTCCCCACAAGTCAGAGGCACCTTTAGAAAACCACAATTTAGAGGGGGGTTTCGGCAACAAACACCTGAACCTTCCACATTCCAAACCAGACCCACCTATCAATCACAATACCAGAGAGGGGGGTTTTCGTGGTTCATATAGAGGGCAATTCCCAAAAGGAAGGGGAAAATTCCAACCTGCCAAACCAAGCCCTAGCAAACAGTGACTTCAATGTCACAACACCCCAACACTTGACACCAGTGGGGGGGAGGCTATCCACATACTACCAAAACTGGACACATATTACAACAGACACATGGGTCCTATCAATTATCCAACATGGTTATTGCATAGAATTCACAGCATTCCCTCCAGATGTGCCACCAAAAACGCACAGACTGTCTCAACAACACTTAGACCTATTACATATAGAGGTCCAAGCACTGTTACAAAAACAAGCAATAGAGCTCGTACCCAATCACCAAAAAGGAACAGGCGTCTACTCACTATATTTCCTCATTCCAAAAAAGGACAAAACGTTAAGACCTATCTTAGATCTCAGAACACTGAATCTCTTCCTCAAATCAGACCATTTCCACATGGTAACACTTCAAGACGTAGTTCCCTTACTAAAAAAGGAGAATTACATGACAACATTAGATCTCAAGGATGCGTATTTTCACATACCCATCCATCCTTCTCACAGAAAAAACCTAAGGTTTGTAATGCAAGGCAAACACTATCAATTCAAAGTGCTACCATTCGGAATAACAACAGCCCCCAGAGTATTCACGAAATGCCTAGCAGTAGTAGCCGCTCACATAAGGAGACAGCACATGCACGTATTCCCATATTTGGACGACTGGCTAATAAAAGCCAACACTCAACAACAATGTCAATTTCACATGCAATACGTCATAGAAACTCTACACAAACTAGGGTTCTCTCTAAATTACCAAAAATCACATCTGCAACCATCTCAAATACAACAATACTTGGGAGCAACACTCAACACACAAAAAGCAATTGCCACTCCAAGTCCACAAAGAGTCCAATCGTTCCAAAATGTAAGATCAAGCATACAACCAAACCAACACTACACGGTAAAGTTTGTAATGAAACTACTAGGCATGATGTCCTCATGCATAGCCATTGTCCCAAACGCAAGATTACACATGCGTCCCTTACAACAGTGCCTAGCAAAACAATGGACACAAGCACAGAGTCAACTGCAAGATCTAGTGTTGATAGACCGCCAAACACACTCTTCGCTTCAATGGTGGAACCCTATAAATTTAAACAAAGGGTGGCCATTCCAAGACCCAGTGCCTCAAGCTATTATCACAACAGATGCTTCAATGGTTGGGTGGGGAGCACACCTCAACAATCACAGCATACAAGGTCAATGGGACAATCAACAAAAACTACTTCACATAAATCACTTGGAAGATGCTAGCAGTATTTCTAGCATTAAAAGCGTTTCAACCAATAATAACCCACAGACACATTCTTGTCAAGACAGACAACATGACAACAATGTACTATCTCAACAAACAAGGGGGGACACACTCGTCAGAACTGTGTCTCTTAGCACAAAGGATTTGGCATTGGGCAACTCACAACCACATTCGCCTAATAGCACAATACATACCAGGCATTCAGAATCAGTTAGCCGACAATCTCAGTCAAGATCACCAGCAAACTCACAAATTGGAAATACATCCCCAGATCCTATAGGATCACTTCCACCGCTGGGGAACACCAAACATAGACCTATTCACAACAAAAGAAAACGCAAAATGCCAAAACTTCGCGTCCAGGTACCCACACCCTCAGTCCAAGGGCAATGCTCTATGGATCAGCTGGTCAGGGATATTTGCTTACGCTTTTCCCCCTCTCCCATTCATTCCTTATTTGGTCAACAAACTGAGTCAAAACAAACTCAAACTAATACTCATAGCACCAACCTGGGCTCGCCAACCGTGGTACACAACACTGTTGGACTTATCAGTAGTACCCCACATCAAGCTACCAAACAGACCAGATCTGTTAACACAACACAAACAACAGATCAGACACCCGAATCCAGTATCGCTCAATCTAGCAATCTGGCTCCTGAAGTCTTAGAATTCGGACATTTAAATCTTCCACAAGAGTGTATGGAGGTCATTAAACAAGCGAGAAAACCTACAACAAGACATTGTTACGCAAACAAATGGAAAAGATTTGTTTGTTACTGCCACACTAATCAAATTCAACCATTACATGCCTCCACAAAGGACATTGTAAGCTATTTATTACACTTACAAAAGTCTAATCTAGCATTTTCTTCCACTAAAATATATCTCACTGCAATATCTGCCTGTCTGCAGATTACACATACAACATCACTTTTTAGAATCCCAGTCATTAAAGCATTTATGGAAGGACTAAAAAGAATCATACCCCCAAGGACGCCACCAGTACCTTTGTGGAACCTTAATATTGTATTAACACGACTCATGGGCTCACCATTCGAACCCATGCATTCTTGTCAAATCCAATATCTGACTTGGAAAGTAGCCTTTCTAATAGCTATCACATCACTTAGAAGAGTGAGTGAAATACAAGCATTTACTATTCAAGAACCCTTTATACAAATACATAAACATAAAGTGGTTCTCCGTACAAATCCAAAATTCTTACTAAAGGTCATATCACCATTCCATCTAAACCAAACTGTGGAACTCCCAGTATTCTTGCCACAACCAGACTCAGTAGCTGAAAGGGCCTTGCATACATTAGACATAAAGAGAGAACTAATGTATTACATTGACAGAACGAAACAATTTCGTAAAACAAAACAATTGTTTGTAGCTTTCCAAAATCCTCATGCAGGCAACCCTATATCCAAACAAGGAATTGCCAGATGGATAGTTAAATGCATTCAAACCTGTTACCTTAAAGCAAAAAGAGAATTACCCATTACACCAAGAGCACATTCCAGTAGGAAAAAGGGAGCCACAATGGCTTTTCTTGGAAATATACCAATGACAGAAATTTGTAAGGCAGCCACCTGGTCTATGCCTCATACATTTACTAAGCATTATTGTGTAGACGTGTTAGCAACACAGCAAGCCACAGTAGGACAGGCTGTATTAAGAACATTATTTCTGACAACTTCAACTCCTACAGGCTAACCACCGCTTTTGGGGAGATTACTGCTTTATAGTCTATGCACAGCATGTGTATCTGCAGCTACACATGCCACCGAGCGGAAAATGTCATTTACCCAGTGTACATCTGTTCGTGGCATGAGACGCTGCTGATTCACATGCGCCCTCCCACCTCCGACGCCCATGCGCAATGGAGCCGAAAGGGAGGAATCACTCGGTCCGTGACCCGAAAAGACTTCTTAGAAGAAAAACAACTTGTAACACTCCGAGCCCAACACTAGATGGCAGGATAATGCACAGCATGTGAATCTGCAGCGTCTCATGCCACAAACAGATGTACACTGGGTAAGTGACATTTTCCATATATATATATATGTATGTTCGGCGGCATGTGTAGCTGCAGATACACATGCTGTGCACATCCCGCCATCTGGTGTTGGGCTCGGAGTGTTACAAGTTGTTTTTCTTCGAAGAAGTCTTTTCGAGTCACGAGATCGAGGGACTCCTCCCATTTCGGCTCCATTGCGCATGGGCGTTGACTCCATCTTAGATTGTTTTTTTTCCGCCATCGGGTTCGGACGTGTTCCTTTTCGCTCCGTGCTTCGGGTTGGAAAGTTAGTTAGAATCTCGGAAAAATCGTCGGTATTGTTTGCGTTCGGTATCGGGTTAGTTATAACAGATCGACACCGACTTTTGAAGAGCTCCGGTGGCCCTTCAGTGTTTTTTCGATCCCCCCGTCGGGGCCTGGTCGGCCCAGCCACGTGTCTCTTCAAGGCTGATGGAACGGACCCCATTCCGCTTCTGCCCAACATGCCATAACAAGTATCCATATACAGATCAGCATCTGGTCTGTAACTTGTGTCTGTCTCCAGAGCACAAGGAGGATACCTGTGAAGCCTGTCGAGCGTTTCGGTCGAGGAAGACATTAAGAGACCGAAGAGCAAGAAGACTGCAGATGGCGTCGGCGCCGCCAGGACAAGGGCGTTTCGAGGAGGAAGAAGAAAGCTTCTCCATCCATGGATCGGACTCGGACGAGCTCGATCCCGAAGAAACGCCGAAAACCGTGAGTAAGACATCGAAACATAAAACTCACCAGAAGACAACAAAAGCCCAGGGGACGCCACCGCCAACAGGCCATGGCTTAACCCGAAAGATAGGTGACCGATCATCGGCACCGAAAAAGGGCATGCATGTGGCTAAGTCATCCGACTCCGGTCGAGATACCGCCACACAGCAATCTCGGTCCCGAGACACCGGCCCCGAACAGATTCGGCACAGAGACAGTGGCACCGAAATGGTTCGGCACCGAGAAACCACGACGCCGAAAATAAAGAAGGTTGCCTCGGAGCCCAAAAAGGCGACCGAAAAGATTTCGATTCCGAAACATCCAGCCACGGAACCGAAAACAGGTTCCTACACAGAGGAACAGGGATTGTCCTCCCAGATGCAAGGACATAAGTTCGGAGAGGAACTTCAATCTGTTGAGCCAGACTACACTCAAAGAAGGCTCCACATTCAAAAAGACACAGGGAAGATAAGCACTCTTCCCCCAATTAAGATGAAAAGAAGACTTGCCTTTCAAGAAAAGGACAAGCAGCCACAGGCAAAGGTGGCAAGACAAACAACTCCACCACCATCTCCACCACCATCAATGCACACATCACTGGTAGCCACTCCACCACTGATGCAATCTCCGACTCATACTGCAATGAGTCAAGATGATCCTGATGCATGGGACCTTTATGATGCTCCTGTATCAGATAACAGCCCAGACTGTTACCCTACAAGGCCGTCGCCACCTGAAGACAGTACATCCTACACGCAGGTGGTCTCAAGGGCAGCTGCGTTTCATAACGTCACCTTGCATTCAGAACCAATTGAGGATGACTTTTTATTTAATACACTCTCCTCCACTCATAGCCAATACCAAAGCTTACCTATGCTCCCAGGAATGCTAAAACATTCAAAACAAATATTTCAGGAGCCTGTTAAAGGCAGAGCCATAACTCCAAGGGTGGAAAAAAAGTATAAGCCACCACCAACAGACCCTGTTTATATTACGCAGCAATTAACACCAGATTCTGTGGTTGTTGGGGCAGCTCGCAAGAGAGCAAACTCTCATACCTCGGGAGAGGCACCACCTCCAGACAAGGAGAGTCGCAAATTCGATGCTGCGGGTAAAAGAGTTGCAGCACAAGCAGCAAACCAATGGCGTATTGCCAATTCACAAGCACTTTTGGCAAGATACGATAGAGCTCATTGGGACGAAATGCAGCATTTCATAGAACACTTACCCAAAGAGTTCCAGAAAAGGGCACAACAAGTGGTAGAAGAAGGACAAAGTATCTCCAATAATCAGATACGGTCATCAATGGACGCAGCAGATACAGCTGCAAGGACAGTAAATACTGCAATAACAATAAGGAGACACGCATGGTTGCGTACGTCAGGATTCAAGCCGGAAATACAACAAGCCGTGCTGAATAGGCCCTTTAATGAACAGCAGTTGTTTGGGCCGGAAGTCGACACTGCTATTGAAAAACTCAAAAAAGATACTGATACCGCAAAAGCCATGGGCGCACTCTACTCCCCACAAAGCAGAGGCACATTTCGCAAAACGCCATTTAGGGGAGGGTTTCGAGGTCAACCTACAGAGGCCACAACCTCACAAGCAAGGCCCACTTATCAAAGCCAATACCAGCGGGGAAGTTTTCGGGGGCAATATAGAGGGGCACAATTCCCCAAAAATAGAGGGAAGTTCCAAAGCCCCAAAACCCATCAAAACAAACAGTGACTTCCAAGTCACACATCCCCAACACATAACACCTGTGGGGGGGAGACTAAGACAATTTTACAAACATTGGGAGGAGATAACAACAGACACTTGGGTACTGGCAATTATCCAGCATGGTTATTGCATAGAATTTCTCAAATTCCCTCCAAACGTGCCACCGAAAACACACAATATGTCAAAACAACATATAGATCTTCTAGAACTAGAAGTTCAGGCATTACTACTAAAAGAAGCAATAGAATTAGTACCAGAACACCAGAAAGGAACAGGAGTTTACTCTCTGTACTTTCTCATACCCAAAAAAGACAAGACTCTGAGACCTATATTAGATCTCCGAACATTAAATACCTACATCAAATCAGATCACTTTCACATGGTGACATTACAAGACGTAATCCCACTACTCAAACAAGACTACATGACAACACTAGACCTAAAGGATGCATATTTCCATATACCAATGCATCCTTCACACAGAAAGTACTTAAGGTTTGTATTCCAAGGAACACATTACCAATTCAAGGTGTTGCTATTCGGAATAACAACTGCGCCAAGAGTTTTTACAAAGTGCCTAGCAGTCGTAGCTGCACATATCAGAAGGCAGCAAATACATGTGTTCCCGTACCTAGACGATTGGTTAATCAAAACCAACACTCTAGAAAGGTGTTCACAACACACAAAGTATGTCATAGAAAACTTACACAAACTAGGTTTCTCAATCAACTACACAAAGTCACACCTTCTGCCGTGTCAAACACAGCAATACTTAGGGGCGACAATCAACACAGTAAAAGGGATTGCCACTCCAAATCCACAAAGGGTTCAGGCATTTCACAATGTAATACAGGCCATGTATCCAAATCAAAAAATACAAGTCAAAAAGGTGATGAAACTCCTAGGCATGATGTCCTCATGCATAGCCATTGTCCCAAACGCAAGGTTGCACATGCGGCCCTTACAACAGTGCCTAGCATCACAGTGGTCACAGGCACAGGGTCAAATTCTAGATCTGGTGTTGGTAGACCGCCAAACATACACCTCGCTTCAATGGTGGAACAGTATGAATTTAAACCAAGGGCGGCCTTTCCAAGACCCAGTGCCACAATATGTAATAACCACAGATGCCTCCATGATAGGGTGGGGAGCACACCTCAATCAATACAGCATCCAAGGACAATGGGACACTCACCAAAAACAGTTTCACATAAATCACTTAGAACTATTGGCAGTATTTCTAGCGCTGAAAGCATTTCAACCCATAATAAGCTACAAACACATTCTTGTCAAAACAGACAACATGACAACGATGTATTACCTAAACAAACAGGGAGGCACACACTCAACACAGTTGTGTCTCCTGGCACAGAAAATATGGCATTGGGAGATTCACAACCACATTCACCTAATAGCACAATTTATTCCAGGAATTCAGAACCAGCTAGCGGACAATCTTTCTCGGGATCACCAACAGATCCACGAATGGGAGATTCACCCCCAAATACTGAATACTTACTTCCAGAGTTGGGGAATGCCGCAAATAGATCTATTTGCAACAAAGGAAAACGAAAAATGCCAAAACTTCGCATCCAGGTACCCACAAGATCAGTCTCAGGGCAATGCGTTATGGATGAGTTGGTCAGGGATATTTGCTTACGCTTTTCCCCCTCTCCCACTCCTTCCATATCTAGTAAACAAGCTGAGTCAAAACAAACTCAAACTCATACTAATAGCACCGACATGGGCAAGGCAACCTTGGTACACAACACTACTAGACCTCTCAGTAGTGCCTCATGTCAAACTACCAAACATACCAGATCTGTTAACGCAACACAAACAACAGATCAGACACCCAAATCCAGCATCGCTGAATCTAGCAATCTGGCTCCTGAAGTCCTAGAGTTTGGACATTTAGACCTTACACAGGAATGTATGGAGGTCATAAAACAAGCTAGGAAACCTACCACTAGACATTGCTATGCAAATAAGTGGAAAAGATTTGTTTATTACTGCCACAATAATCAAATTCAACCCTTACACGCATCTGCCAAAGACGTCGTAGGATACTTACTACATTTGCAAAAATCAAAGCTAGCTTTTTCTTCCATTAAAATACATCTTACCACAATTTCAGCTTACCTGCAAATTACGCACTCAACTTCTCTATTTAGAATACCAGTCATAAAAGCATTTATGGAAGGTCTAAAGAGAATGATACCACCAAGAACACCACCAGTTCCTTCATGGAACCTCAACATTGTCTTAACACGACTCATGGGTCCACCTTTTGAGCACATGCACTCTTGTGAAATGCAATACTTAACATGGAAAGTTGCATTTTTAATTGCCATCACATCTTTAAGAAGAGTGAGTGAGATTCAAGCATTTACCATACAAGAACCATTTATTCAGATACACAAGCATAAAGTAGTTCTACGAACAAATCCTAAATTTTTACCCAAAGTCATATCACCGTTCCACTTAAATCAAACAGTAGGATTACCAGTGTTCTTCCCACAGCCAGACTCTGTAGCTGAAAGAGCACTACATACATTGGACATCAAAAGAGCATTAATGTACTACATTGACAGAACAAAACTAATTCGCAAAACAAAACAATTATTTATTGCTTTCCAAAAACCTCATACAGGAAATCCAATTTCTAAGCAAGGCATTGCTAGATGGATAGTTTAGTGCATTCAAACCTGTTATCTTAAAGCTAAAAGAGAACTGCCTATTACACCAAAGGCACACTCAACTAGAAAGAAAGGTGCTACCATGGCCTTTCTAGGAAATATTCCAATGACAGAAATATGTAAGGCAGCTACATGGTCTACGCCTCATACATTTACCAAACACTACTGTGTAGACGTGCTAACAACACAGCAAGCCACAGTAGGCCAAGCAGTACTACGAACATTGTTTCAGACAACTTCAACTCCTACAGGCTGAACCACTGCTTTTGGGGAGATAACGGCTTACTAGTCTATGCACAGCATGTGTATCTGCAGCTACACATGCCACCGAACGGAAAATGTCACTTACCCAGTGTACATCTGTTCGTGGCATTAGTCGCTGCAGATTCACATGTGCCCACCCGCCTCCCCGGGAGCCTGTAGCCGTTTAGAAGTTGATCTTGAACATCTGTATATTTGTAAATATATATATATATTACTTTAAACTACATTATGTACATACGTATTCACTCCATTGCATGGGCACTATTACTAGCATATACAACTCCTACCTCACCCTCTGTGGGGGAAAACAATCTAAGATGGAGTCGACGCCCATGCGCAATGGAGCCGAAATGGGAGGAGTCCCTCGATCTTGTGACACGAAAAGACTTCTTCGAAGAAAAACAACTTGTAACACTCCGAGCCCAACACCAGATGGCGGGATGTGCACAGCATGTGAATCTGCAGCGACTAATGCCACGAACAGATGTACACTGGGTAAGTGACATTTTCCATATATATATATATATATATATATATATATATATATATATATATATAGGTTCCGGCTGCATGGCAGTGACTGGGCGCTCATGATTGCTGCTGGGGGCAGTTACAATGCGACAGCCTGCACGCTTCAGTATTCTACAAACAGCACTGCTGTTTTTCTTTTCTTAAAGGGGAGGTGCTTTTGGGGGGAAAAAATATATACACATATATTGTATTGTATTGTTGGGATCTATTCATTTGCATTTTTAAAGTCATTTTTTAACCTTTATTATGTTGACCAAGAACATGTATTTTTCATACTATTTTCTTTATTTCATTCATTTCTTTTTTAATCTATTGTAGATTCAGAACATGAACAACATAATTACTTTTCCACTGGACAGTTTGCTGAAGGGAGACTTGAAAGGAGTAAAAGGGGTATGTGATTTTGAAACGTGGGATGTTTAAAATGTTGTTGTCCATGGAGGTGAAATGCACTTTCACTCACATTTATGTGATATGTTGAGAATGCTAGTGTAAAATGGACATTTGGAAACCTTTTGAATAGATGAAAACAACTTCAGAAAATTTGCAAAAACTTACATTTGGGGTTTCTGATTTAAAATGAGGATTGAAAGAATCAGGATTTCATTCTTTTTTTTTTTTTACAACCCTAGTTCCATTTGCTGTGATATAAATTCGCCAGAGTGACATATTTTGAGTTATAATACGTGTATGGTTAGATATGTAAATGTTTCTTTATGGGGAGAGTGAGAAGCTACAATTTTTGTGTATTTATGAAGCTTGGAGCCTGATTTGCTAAAAGGTTTGAGGCTACAAAACCTGCAGTTAGCAAAATCAGACACATTTGAGCCACAAACTACCAGTTGCCATGTACCACAGGTCAATTGTCCGTCAGAAATGTCTTTTGTTCTTGCAGTGTGGACGAAGGGATATTCCACCTTCCTATGAATATCAATGGCATTTTTCAGTGATATACAACCACAGTTGTAGTCACAGACCATTGATGCCATGAAGAACAGCATCCATCTTCTCATTGTTTCGATGGGCACTGGGGGTGCATACATTGGTGCAGGAAATTGCAGCATGCTCTGCTCCCCTGCCATTCACTGAAAGCCGGTTTTATTTTTCCATTACAAAGGGACTGCAAAAAGTGCATGGGTGAGGTATGCTGCCCTTCAGGCATCCATTCCTTGCAGGTGCCAGCCTAAGTAATGTTAATGAGGTGATTTTCAGGTTTTCACATTTTTGTGACCTGTGGAATTATAATATGAGGGCTTAATACTTCTTTACGTCTCAAAGAGAGAGACTGGTTGTAGTGGAATTCAAAAAGTGTGCTGCATTAAGCCTGAAGCATTCAGATGAATACTTAGCTTCAATCCTGATTGACAGCACTAGAGGTATTTCTCTTTTAGGTCTGGTAGTTCAAGATGATGTGTCTGTACTTCATACAGTAACTATAAGCACCACACAACAGAATACTACAGAGAAACTTACAGGAACCAGTTCTACAAACTCACTGCAAAACAGTTTGTGTAGTGTCCCAGATCTGGAACTCTTCTTAGTGTGATGTTGGACCCTCACTCACCAAAGATCAATCAATCAATCAGGGATTTGTAAAGTGCACTACTCACCCGTGAGGGTCTCAAGGCGCTGAGGAGAGGGGTGGGGAGAGGTGCTGCTACTGCTCGAATAGCCAGGTCTTGAGAAGTTTCCTGAAGGTAAGGAGGATTTGGTCAGACGCAGGTGGATGGGAAAAGTGTTCCACGTTTTGGCTGCGAGGTGCGAGAATGATCTACAGCCGGTTGTAGTTCTGCGGACGCGTGGGACGGTTGAGAGGGCGAGGTCGGCGGAGCGGCAATGCTGGGTCGGGGTGTAGAAGGAGAGTCGTCTGTTGAGGTATTCTGGTCCGGTGTTGCGCAGTGCTTTGTGATCATGGGTGAGGAGTTGGAAGGTGATTCTCTTGTTGACTGGGAGCCAGTGCAGGTTTATCAGGTGATCTGTGATGTGGCAGTGGCGGGGGATGTCCAGGATGAGGTGTGCGGAGGCGTTCTGGATGCGTTGCAGCCTCTTCTGGAGTGTGGTCGTGGTTCCTGTGTAGAGGGCATTGCTGTAGTCCAGATTGCTGCTTACGAGGGCTTGGGTGACTGTTCTTCTGGTTTCGGTGGGTATCCATTTGTAGATCTTTCGGAGCATGCGGATGCTGTTGAAGCAGGAGGAGGAGATGGCGTTGACTTGCTGGGTCATGGATAGTGAGGGGTCCAAGATGAGTCGTAGGTTGCGTGCGTGGTCGGTGGGAGTCGGAGAGGTTGCAAGAGTGGCAGGCCACCAGGAGTATTCCCATGCGGAGGGGGTGGAGCCGAAGATGAGGACTTCCATCTTGTCGGAATTCAGTTGGGGGGACAGCGGCTCTTCATCCATTCAGCGATGGCCTTCATTCCTTCGTGGAGGTAGGTCTTGGCGGAGTCCTTGGTGAGAGAGAGGATCAGCTGGGTGTTATTGGCGTATGAGATGATGTTGAGGTTGTGGGATCGGGCGATGTTAGCGAGCGGTACCATGTAGACGTTGAAGAGGGTCGGGCTGAGGGACAAACCCTGGGGTAGGCCGCAGATGATTTCGGTGGCCTCTGAGCGGAATGGGGGGAGGGGGACTCTCTGGGTTATGCCGGTGAGAAAGGAGGTGACCCAGTCCAGGGCTCTGTTGTGGATTCCAGCATTGCTGAGGCGTGAGCGTAGGGTGTGGTGGCAGACAGTGTTGAATGTGGCCGAGAGGTCCAGGAGGATGAGGGCTGCGGTTTCCCTGCTGTTCAGTATGGTTCTGATGTCGTCGGTGGTGGCAATGAGGGCGGTTTCGGTGGTATGGTTGCTGAGGAATCCGGATTGGGAAGGGTCCAGGGAGCGGTTCTCCTCTAGGAAGTGGGTTAGTTTTCTGTTGACGTCCTTCTCGATGACTTTTGCCGGGAAGGGGAGCAGGGAGATAGGCCGGAAGTTCTTGAGGTCCTTTGGGTCTGCCTTTGGTTTTTTGAGGAGGGCGTTGATCTCAGCATGTTTCCCGCTCTCCGGGAAGGTGGCGGACTGGAAGGAGCTGTTGATGATCTTCCGAAGATGCTTCCTGCCTTGGTGGGTGGGTTGTTGGCGTGGAGGCTGGTGAAGGTGCAGTTCCGGCAGGAGAAGAAAGGTCCGTGGGTGGTCTGCGGAGAGGCTAGAAGGCAGGCGGGAGAGCGGACGGTGTTGAGGGTGTGGATTGTGGCGGCATCATAGTGAAGACATGCGTGGCGGCGGTGGGGAGGACGGGAGCCCGGGGTTCTGGCGCTGGGTTTGGCTCCAGCCACGGACGGGCGCAGACGGGCTTGCCTTTGGCACGGCAGCGTCATGGCTGCCATTAAGTAGGGAAGTAGGGTGGTGGAGAGGACAGCTGGGAGGCGGGAGGGGGACGAAAAACAGCGCGAAAAATGGGGCAGAGCTGAAAAAGGTGATGGGGCCGCGGGTGCAGCAGCGGCAAGAGAGAGAGAGAGAGAGAAAGCAAGAGAGAGAGAGAAAGAGAAAGAAAAATTGAGAGAGAGAGAAAGTGAGAGAGAGGGGGCGGAGTGTGAGAGAAAGTAGGAAAAGGAGCATTAAGGGACAGTAGTGGAGCAGAGAGCAAAGCAAAAGGAGGAGAGAGAGGCAGAAGGTAGTCTAGTAGAAAAGCAGAGCTTTCCCCACTAGACACCAGGGATGAGGCGCAGGCAGAAGCCTGCAGGTGGAGGAGGGCCTCGAACTCATGACATGGGTCAGGAGTTCAGAGGAGCCAGGGAAAGGGCTCTATTTAGAGGGCATGCCTCCAATAGAAATTCCTATTTTTGGTGGAGCGGGTGTGGTCGGGAGGCGATGCCCAACTGAGAGGGACCTAAAGGAAGAGTTTAAATTTACCTAATGATCAGCCAGTCATTTTATTAGGCTTGCTGTCTCATATGGTTAACAGTCAGAAACATGGGGATTAATTTAACCCAAACAGTAAATGTATCTGTAACAGCCCCTGTCTAGAGCCCTTGTGGGGTCCTAACAATTACCAAAAATAAGTTCCCTACCAGATTCCCTGGTAATTGGTTGTGTTGTTTATAGTACTAAAAGGAGGCAGTACTCTTGTAGTGTTTCCTCCTCTCTTGAATATGTAACTCCTAGCTTCATAAACACTGAAAAAAGTTCCATAAGATCATTTAACAAATCAAACCTCAACAAGCAATTTACTATACAAGGTGAAGGAACACTGCCTAAAGCTGTATGCAGTGTTCTGGAAATAAACAGGCCTACTGAATAGAAATGCCTTTTTTCAGGAAGCTCAATTTGTTCCATGGCATATATGAATTGCTTATTCTTTTATGTTGTTTCTTGATATTCTGATCTTGCATTTGCAATGGGATGAACACAATTATTACCCCCAGAATGCACAAAATAAAGAACTGAGTCAACTACTCATACCTGACACTGGATAGCCTGAAATGTATGGAGTTGTCAATATATTCTTGCCCTGCATTGTGATTTCTAGCATATTGATTTGAAGGCCAGGATTTCACCAAGGTGTGTGAAATCCTCTGTAAATGTTCAAGATATGCAGCTGTTTTGTATTCCATATTAGCTTTGTTAGAACAACGACATAGATGCATGGCAGTGCAATGCCCTTTCCTTGATAGTTTAAAGGATCTGAACCTCCTTAGGTGGCTCCACCTGCTGAGGCAGAGGAGGGGAAGACGTGAGATGAGACCGAGCTCCTGAACTTGTTGTTCGGCCTGCCTGTGGGTGCTCACTGATGCCCCCCCAACTCTCCCCGGCTCATCACTCTAGCCCCAGGAGAACTGGTGAACATTGGAGTGACTGTTGTGGCCTGGTCGGGCCTGCACTGTTGACACTGGGAGTAATTCTGGCCTCTGGCGCTGCAAACCTGCTGAGGTACCCTTGCAGAATAGTAGCGGGTGGCGTGGGTCCATTAGTGCAGCAGCTGAGCCCTATCGAGACCCCAAAGCAAACCCCGTCTCCTTTCCTCCAGTACGGGTACACTTTGATCCCCGCCCCACTAGGACCTGGAAGGAGAGCCACGGAAACCCCATTGGTGAACAGGGTTTCTATACTGTGATTTTAAGGACAGCATTCCCTCATTGAGGAGTGTGCATAACTTGCTGACAAGGGAGTGACTCTGTGCTGAAATCACCATCTTACTTGTAGCAAGGAACTGACTGGTGATGAAAGGGACTTACAAGAGTGCCTTCCCTTCACTGGGAGGCCATTATAATAATCTGACCTGGTCCACTTACATCTCCATCCCCCACCTTGTGTTTGTCTCCCTGGCACCTTGGTGAACTCAAAACCAGGGTCCAATGTAGCTTCTTCGACGGTGCAACTGCTCTTCAAGTCCCTATGCCAGGAATACTTACCATCCCTGAAGCTATAATGCAGGAATATGCCACCGGATTAAAAGTCTTATTAAAGGCTATATTGGATGTGAGATCTACTCTGGAGCCAAAGCATAATGCAGGGGAGGTTGAGGTGGGACTACTGAGGGCGGATCATAGAAAACTTGTGGACCGATGAAGAACAATGAGTCAACATTGGCGACACTTCGCCCCTCAGTGCATGACATGCACTCATTCTCACACATCAAGGCTTTCCAGGAATAAGTTTGATTCTGGAAACTAAAAGTGGATGATGGACCAAGATTGGCTTTGCTGTAATAATGTGCTCATTGTGGCCTCCTGGAGTAGGCTGAGGGCCCCAGTATAGAACTATGCCTTGAGATGTGGCTTGTGGCTTGTGGATATGCAGTGCTAGTCCCACTAGTGCCCCCAAGAGCACCCCTCAGGACCGGTGGTGGTGAGACTTTTCAACTACCAGAATAGAAACCACATCTTGTAAGACATGCAGAGAAAAGGACCATGGTTGGTTTTTTTTTCACGGAGGTGTGGAGAAGCATGCATCCAACCGGTAAGGAGTGCTAGTTTTACTCCTGGGTGCACAGCTTACAGAAATGCATAGATCTTTTCCACTGTGGTGAGACGTTGGTGGATAAACTGATAAACACAGCATACCGGGGCCCCATGCTTTCTGACCATAGCCCCTTTAAGATGATCATCCCCTGGGAAAGTTCTAATTTCTTTGTGTTCCAACCTGGGGTATGCCTCTAGTAATATTGCACTACCTCGTAACCACAGCTGAAATCTGGGGCCATATAGAGAACTATTTCACAGAGAAATTGGGGATGGCATCTGATCGACTGGTAGAATGGATTTATTTAAGATGGTCTTAAGGGGATTGTGCATCAAGATGTTCCACTGGACGAAACGCAAGATTAAGATGGGACCTCAACACCGTAGAGGACAGCATACACACACTAGAATGTGAGGAAATAGGCATAGAACAAGCCCAAACTGATCTGTCCACTGGCAAACGGACTACAACAAGGCACTACACAGATTGGGACCGCTTGAACATAGGGAGGCTACAGCCGACAACATGGGAAGAGCTCCAAAGCGGGATGCATGCTAGCATGGCTTTTGGGATCCGATTCCCATAGAACCCCAATTGTCGCGATCCGGGACACAGTCAGAGCAGTGGTTAATGCACAACCCACAATCAGACTATTATGCTACCCTTTTCACCACCTGGTTCCAAACTGAACGAACAAGCAGCGGATTATTACTTGAGAACAATTTCCTCTCCTTGCCTAAATGTGATGCAGAAAACCACACTGGAAGGACCCCTCCAACCTGAGGAAATATGAGTGGCAATAACTCAAATGGCTAGGGGCAAAACATCAGGCCAGATGGCCTCCACATGGATTTGTATGCCACCTACAGACCGGGACTAGTGGTATACCTATTAGAGGCGTATAATTCGGCAAGGAGGCTTGTTGCCTACTCAGGTTTATGAGGAAGGTTTTAATTGTGGTCTTGCCGAAGTCCAGCTGGGATCCCCTAGCAGTAGGATCCAAAGGCCACTGATGTTATTGAATCTGGATTGCAAAATTCTGTGTAAGGTATTGGCCAACTGCTTGTTACCATTGGTCCAGACTCTCATACATACTGATCAAAATGGCTTTTTTCGGTGGCGTAGCACCTTCTTAAATGTCAGATGCTTTGGTAGAGGAACACAACAGGGATTCCCACTCTCCACTCTCATATTTGCTCTGGCTATAGAGCCCCTGGGCTGTGCCTTGAGAACACGGGCATGTGACTGGGATCCAGATGGGCAGAGAATGGCCCTGATATGTTTACAAGCGTAATTGACTGCCAGGGAACCTGACCTCTATCAAACACAGTACTGTATTTAGCGACTAACACTTGGAAGTGCACATTTACCATGCTGAAAAAGACCTGTTCAATGGTAACTTAAGAACGTTTATTAGTTCGATTCGGAACTCCCTCCCATTCTGGAGCGCCTTACAGCTAACCACTATGGATCACATAGCAATCTCTAAAATGTTGATTCTCCATGGTTAATTATGCATCTTTGCAGCATTCCCTTTTTTAATCTGCGGTCCTTACTGTCAGAGATAATATGGGTTACAGAGAGGTGGGACTTAGCTTCTCCTGACTACCAATTAAGTTATGCTGCAGTGCAGCTGCAGTTTTCCACGTGTTGACTGGCGGGATCTACTGACCTGGCGACCCAGACTATACCGGAACACTTAGACAGCTTAGTGCTGCTGTTAGGCCTCTGGGAATCAGACGAGAAACAAACGACCACCAACCTGCTGTTTGGAACAGCTCGTTGGTGTTGGGAGAAATATGTGAAGGGTACCTCAGGTGGGACATCTTAATGAGTGGTGGGACGGAGTGTTGGGCGTGGACTTATCGGGCCAGCAGTCTGAGAAATGCTTAGCTGAGGTCAAAGGGGTCTCTAGAAATGCCAGTATGTGCAGTTCATCTACCTCTGTCAGACGTATTTAACCCCCAAAAGAATAGTATTCATGTTTCTGGTATTTGACCGGCGTGCCCCAGATGTGGAGAGGAAGCAGCTAATTTCCCGCCCTTGGTATGGCGATGTACAGCTATCGTGGGATACTGGGATGCAATACTACAATACCTATCAAAACTCACTGGCCGACTGATCCCTAGAGATGCCTTGCTTGGTCTACTGGGGCTAATGACCTGCATGAAAAAAACAAAAAAAACGTGCCTTTTGTTGGCTTGGCACGGGTGCTTGCTAAACAGTGTATTGCCATGTCATGGAAGGCCACAGTAATAAAGATTCTAAGTGACTGGGTGATAGATCTATAGAAATGGGCCCAAGTTGAGATCAACGTGATGTGGTCCCTGTGGAGAATGTGGTAGAGGCAGAATGGGACACACATCTGGAAAAATGGGAAGCTAGAATGGACCCACATCCCCATGAACAGCAGGCACATTGTAGTGGAAGAGAGGACATGGGACCGCCCACGGGAGGATAATGGATATTCAGAAGTGGAACACAGAACGTAAGGGAAAGACATGGGACCGCCCACAGGAGGATAATGGATATTCAGAAGTGGAACACAGAACGTAAGGGAAAGACATTGCAAAGCAGCCCGCGACATGACTTTGGAAGTCATGTTAAAGCTCAAATAGTATCCTCTGGTGTTTCCATATGCAGTGCACTATAGGTGTTATTGTCAGAATGAAGGTATTTTAATTGTTGTTACACAGGCAGACAAAATGGAAGCACCATCGTTACTTCTCGTATATCTGTGAGAACATGTTATATAAAATCAATAAAGATCTATGTAAAACAAATAATATTTGGGACCCTGAATGTAGTAGTGTAAGTCTGTAGATGGAGGTAGGCATCTCAGTGTTTGACAATCTGGTGATACCTCTATGGTTAATAATACAGGCCAGCTTTTTCTGCATTTTTCCTTCTGGAAATGTTTCCTTTTATATGATATACAGACAACATTGCAGCACCTAGGTAAAAGAAATTGGTACACGACAACATTAATTTCTAAACGTTCCCTATGAGAGCGAGAAACTTGAAGAAAAGGTGCCTGTAATACTAAAAATGAATAAACTGAGACGGCATACACTGCTGCTTTAAGGAGCCCCCACTTTCCATTTCCCAGCATGCACTGAACTGGCAGTTTGACTTAGTTCTTCTTTTTCTGACTCGTGTTTAGCATATCCTGGAACACTTCAAAGTTTATTTTCCCATTTTTGATATAAGGAATTTTCTTCAAGTTTTGAAAGTGTGCACCTTCATTCCACATTTTAAACATCTGTGAACATTTCCCTTCATTTTCGAAGGGGTGTTTTCTCTCAAGATGCCCTGACGTTTTGTATGCTGTCCCTTCTCCGGGAGGAAGAAAGGTCCCCACCCCCCTCAATCAGTGTGTGTGGTCTGTCTACCCTCCGCCCATTGTGTTATGGAGAGCAGATTTTGTCAAAAGAAGACATAAAGGGGGTCATTCTGACCCTGGCGGTCTATGACCGCCAGGGTCGCGGATGACTGAAGCACCGCCAACAGGCTGGTGGTGCTTCAAAGCCCATTCCGAACGCGGCGGTAAAGCCGCGGTCGGAAAACCGGGTCCGGCGGTTTCCCGCCGGATTTCCCCCGGCTGGGCTAATCCTCCATGGCGGCGCTGCAAGCAGCGCCGCCATGGGGATTCCGACCCCCTTCCCGCCAGCCTGTTCCTGGCGGTTTTCACCGCCAGGAATAGGATGGCGGGAACGGGTGTCCAGGGGCCCCCTAACAGGGCCCCAGCATGCTTTTCACTGTTTGCTTAGCAGACAGTGAAAAGCGCGACGGGTGCAACTGCACCCGTCGCACACCTGCAACACCGCCGGCTCCATTCGGAGCTGGCTTCAGTGTTGCAGGCCGCCTTCCCGCTGGGCCGGCGGGCGCTAACAATGTTAGCGCCTGCCGGCCCAGCGGGAAGGTCGGAATGGCCCCAGCGGTGTTTCGACCGCAGAGCGGCCATATGGCGGTTCCCGCCTGGCGGGCGGCGTCCGCCGCCCGCCAGAGTAGAAATGAGGCCCAAAGTGTCTTGGAGGATCAAGAGGTAATTCATTTCAGAGTAAGGCTGAAAGATCTCAGTGCAGAGAAAGAGAAGAATTCAAAACAAAAAATAAGCCATAGAGGTGTCTCCCTCTACTGAGTACTTGTACAGAGGAAGAACTAAAGAAAGTCAGCAAAGAAAACCTCACCACCACCACCACTCCTCCAGGCACTCCTGTCACACCCTAGGGCACCGTTTGAGGTTGATAGCGAGGTAAGGGTCGGCACTGACATGCTCTCCGTAGAAGAGTTTGACATCAATGTCACTGTGGTCAACGCGAGTATCACTGTCGGTGAGGTTGATGTCAATGAGATCTTCATCAAGACATTCATCAGCCTCAATTTATTTTGAGTTCTTCAGAGGAGCGTCCTACTTCACTTCCTGCAGAGGCTCTTTGTCACCTAGAATTCCTAGAACGGTGATTACAGAGGAGGACACGATTCAAGAATCTCTTGAATCAATAAGACTACCACCAAGGCAGTTGTGTTGTCAGGGAGCTCTTCACTGTCTCCCAGGTTTAACATATCACCATAACCTTCTCCATCATCTCCTTAGTAAATGTCTCCTCGTACTACACCGGAAGTATGCAAGAGAAAGAGAATGCTGTCTATCTCTCCTTCCTCTTGAAGGTATCACTTGTCTAACTCATAAGCGTCGTATACTCTGACTTTGCCATCAGCATGTCCTGCGGGAACACCACCAGTAGATGGTTTTGTTACTTTTCAGGATGTCTTGATACGGAGAACAGCACAATTAAGCTCCTAGCTAGAAGCTCCTAAGATTGTGGTATCTCTTATAATAGATACTACACAATCAAGATCCTGTCCTAGCTCTCTACAGCCATTGGTTTCAAGGTTTGCAGAGCTAGCTGAGGAAAGGTTCCTGGCCCCAACTACCGTCAAATCTGCTACATCTAGTCTTATGACGAAATACAAATCCTTGGTTAAGGATCTAATCTTTTTGAGTCAAGACCCTAAGGCTAATTCTGTTATAATTTTAGCACAGAGAAAAAGACATGCTTCTGCTTCAGAAACCTCTGTTCCGTCTAAGAGGGAAAGCAGGTGAATAGATGCTGCAGGATTGAAAATTTGTGGCTCAGCAGCAATAGCCTTTAAGACAGCAAGCATCTCTGTCTTATTGGAAAGGTCAGATAGAGCATTGTGGGAGGCATTCAGTTTGTTTGTAGATGATTTTATGAGATACAGATGACAGGATTATTGTTCAGGAAGGACAACTATTATATAATCACATCAAAAGTGCAGCCATTGATCCAGAAGACCTGGGTCTTCCTCCATCATGTGTATTGACTTCTATTAACAACTCTGAATTCAGGTGCTCAGCTTAAGATCATAAATCTGTCATTTACAGGACCTGTCCTCGTTGGTTCTCACACTGATGATGATATTGAAAGGATAAAAAAAGAGGCAGAGACTTTAAAGGTTTGGAGGAGAAGAGATGTTACCATTCCCAATAAAAGTGCAGTAATGCAGTAACACAGAGTATCATCAAAAACAAGTGGGTCGGGAGGCATGGCCTGACCGCCTAAGATGGTGGGTACAAACTGGATCATCTTACATCCGATGTTATGCCTATCCCATTTGATCCAGCACCTGTGATGCTGCGGATTAAGTTTCCACTCCGTGCAGTGTGCATTTTGGCAGCTGCCACGGAGAGACAAAGCGGACAGCGGGTCTGAAGCCAGGGCCCTGGTGTGATGTTGCCTGATTAGATGTGGCTGCGCATCTTCCCAGAAGGCAGAGGGTAGAGGTGCAACAAGCCATGTCTGCCACTCTCCAGTGCTCACTGAGGAGATGCGTGGGGAGACTGGGCAAGATGGGACCAGTGGAGATACAGGAGGATGTGTGAACCCCCCCCTTACCCAAAACCCTCCTTCCCTCCTCTACTGCCTTTAACTGGAGTGGAAACTGGCCAAAACCTTCCCATTTCCAGACTCAAAGAGCACTATGGCCACAGCTTTCAATGGTGCAGGCGAGAGACAGCTGAGTTGCGACCACCCCATTGCATCCTTTCAATGAATGGGCCAAAAAAAACAGCCCTGGAAATAACTGATGCACAGGCCCACGAATCCCAAGATCTGGTGCCACTGCGGCCCTGTACTGAACCCGGGAGGGGGCCCACAGACCCCGGCAGGGACTGAGTCCTGAGGGCAGCTTGCTAGCCACTCGCTATTTGCCTGCTTTTGAAGCAACAACTGCCACCCCACTTGCCCCCGTTGATGTCTTCTTTCTTCCCCTCCCACCAGCTGACAAACACAGGTTTCACCTTAGAGGCTGTACCTGAACCCAGTGGCATAGTGGAAGGGTGGGCGGCCTTTTCTCAGGGGAAGATTGAATACTTCACGAAGCTTAGCGAGACCCAGGCTTCAGTCCAGAGTGGAGCGGCTGGCATAGAGCAGAGGAATCAGGAAGGAGAGTCCTCGACAAGGGCACAACTCCTACATCCCATACCAGAATCTAGAGTGGCTCAGGAGGGCAGGATGAATGGGGTGGGGTCTCTCTGCTGTCAAGACATCTACAAAGTGTCAGAATGCATGACAGAGGTCGCATCTAGGGTCTCCTCAGTGGAAGCTGACTTATGCCTCCTTACGAAAGATTTTGCTAGATTCCAAGGAGTGGCTTTGCAACCAGAACAATGAGCAGAGGATGCCGTGGGAAGTCCAAGGGATGACCTTTTCTGAGAGGTTCAAGTCTTGGATCTCAGGAAAGGCCCGTCTTCAGCACACAGGGCTCTTCCCCTCAATCACCCCTCTGGTGCCCCACCTCACCCTGTCATACTGCGGAGCCTGACTTTTCTGGACAGAAATGCTATTCTTAGGGCAGCTTGTGCCCAACCAAATGTCCTACTACAATCAGCCAGAGTAATGACTTTCCCTGATTACACCACCAGGGTCCAACAACAGCATACAAACTTTGCTGCAGTCAAAGCTAAAATGAGAGCACCTATGTACCCTTGGCAATCCAGCAAAGTAATTCCCACGTCTTCACCATCGCTGATGTTGTATGTGCCTGGATAGAAAAAAGAGTGACCTGGGAGCTTCGTCTGTTTGAGTCCTGATTGATTTCAAAAAGGCTTCCAACACCATTGACCAGCACATTTTACTGTCAGTGCTCCATAAAATTAATTTTGGCTTGTGCTTCTTGGCCCATGTTATTGCTCTGTATGCAGCCCCTCGGGCACAGGTTTGGATTAATGAAGTGCTTTCCGACTCCTTTGATGTACAAAGAGGCACCTGATAGGCATGTCCTCTTTCCCTCTTCCTCTTCGCCCTGTTGATAGAGCTGCTAGTGGTGTGGATCTGCCATTATATGTAGCTTAAAGGATTTTGCTGGCCCGATGGCTCAGAAGACAGGATATCCCTGTACACGGATGACCTGTACAGGTATCATACATTCAAAAACCCGAGTATACTTTGCCACGCCTGCTGAATATTTTGACAGTATACAGAGAGGCCTTAGCTTTGACAGTTAATTGGCACAATCCACTTATATACAAGTTATGGAATGTAGGCCACCAGATAACCTTTGTTCTTCCACGAAGACAATGGAAGATCTTTTCATATATCTGGGAGTCATGGTCTTCTGGGAGTCTTAACTATGCCCCTCTGATGCAGCAGTGCCATAATGACATGGCTTTGTGGGCTGAGTTACCACTTACGATGATGGGTTGAATAGCACTTTATAAAATGATTGCACGTCATTGCTTCCTGTATGTTCTGCAAAACTACCCCCATGCTCTTCTCCAGCCTTTTGTTACAAAAATACAAAATACAGTTACATAATTATACGGAGAGAGAAGATTCCAAGGGTCTCATATGCGACATTTGAAGGGCGACTGGGTTCCCAGACCTGAAACTTTACTGTTGGGTCACACAGTGGATTAATATAGCTGATTGGCTATTTGGGGGCAGATCTGACCCGATGCTTCATTAGAGCTTGCCTCTATATAATGCAATGGAGTTTTGAATCTGCTGAATGGGAAGTATCCTTCTCGCTCACTCCCACAGATAACTCGACTTCCATTGTTGTGCTGATGCGAGGTACTGCCATATATAAAGTGGCTCAGCAAGCCCACTGACCTGACCCATCTTTGGCACAAGACCAAGCTACAACACGTATCCCAACTAGCTGGATTTCAGATGTGAGTATTGGTATATTTACCTTGAGGGACATGTGGCATGAATATCATATAAGATTCCTTGAGCAACTATCAGAACCTACACAAGTCCCAATTATTTAAATATCTCCAGTGCCCCTTACGTTCACTGCACACAAGGATGGGCTTAAGGGAGTCCCTGAGTTTATCTCCCAACTATGTAAATCCTTTTTATTAAATGCACCCAAATTGCTGTGTAAGACAAAGACAGCATGGTAATCAGCCCTAGGAATATTAGACGATGATTGGCAGGAGGCAAGACTCGTGCCACGATTGCTGGCTGTTCCATCAAATTTCAGGACAAATAGGCTTTGTAGGATGAAAAGGGCAGAAAGGTCTGGGTGCTTTAAGTGCGAGCTTTGGGCACCTCCTTTTATAATGTAATATGGCATTACCCAAGAATACAGGCATGCTGGCAGAGAATCTACAGCCTAATAGCTGACACAATCCAGACACCCAGATCTCCAGACCCTAGAGTAGCTATCCTGGAAATCATGGAGGGATCTGCCTTGACAAGGGCATAGCGGACCAAGGAGAGTGTGGACTTTCTGGTGGCCAAAACACATATAGCTCGTTGTTGACAACAAGTTGAGCCTCCCACGATCACAAAATGGATGAATGGTATGCATCACTGTGCAGCAGCTGAACTTACAGTGTCTAAGTTGAGGGGCTGCATGAGAAAACACACAGAAACATGGGACCAGTGGCTTTCACTACAAGAAACGCTATAATATGTACAGTGTAATTGATAATAAGATTGAACAGGCTGTACATTTTATGTATCATTCTACTGGTTATGAGGCCGATTTTGAAGTATTCAATTATTTTCCAACGTCTCTTAGTTTGTTTTGCATAAAAATAATAAAATTGTTACATCAAACAAACGACAGAGGGTTCAATCTCCTCAATGGTCCTTCCACCGCAGTGGCAGCAACACCCAATATCAGATCCAATATCACCCAGCTGAGGGAGATGACAGCAACAGTTCTTACTCCTCTGGGAAATGTGTTACCATCAAAAACAATGAGGGCTTATTCTGTTCAGTGGGAGGCAGTGTGACAAAATACCAGGTGGAGTGGAGGGCAATAACCACCACTTAATGGGTCTTACAGATGATAAAAAGCAGCTACTCCTTTGAGATCACATCTCCATCAATCTGTCGAAACCCTGCACCAAAACATCAACTACGATTTTTTTTGGTGTCAGTCAAATCTCTGCTCTAAAACATGCATTAGAGCACGATGCTTTGTCTTTAAGAGGAAAATAAATCTTATTCTAGGTATGTTTGGTCCCCAAAAAAGGCCCCAAACCTCATGCCAATCCTGGACCAGAGGCAGGTCAACAAACGGACCCAGAAGCAACAATTCAGGATGCTGACATTGCAACAGATATAGTCAAAGCTTGTGAAGAGAGACTAGGTGTGCTCTGTGGATCTGCAGGATGCTTACTTCCACATTCCTATGGCTGTGAGGCACAGAATATTTCTGAGATTCATTGTACGTAAAGCCCACTCCCAATACAAGGTCCTAACTGTCTACTTGAAAAGTGCATGGCTGTTGTGGCAGCTCCCCTTCTCAAACAAAACATCTGGCTACCTGTACTTAGACGACTGGTTGATATATGTTGGTTGGAAATGAGGAGGCAGTCAAACCTTACAAATCCTTGGTCAACAGTGCTCCTCCTGGCCATAAGGCATATAAACCTTGACAATGCCTGGAACAAAAATCTGGAGTTTCCTACCTTAGAAGAAAACAATGCAAATAAGGCTGCAAACCGACCATCTCCAATCATTAATAAGGCAGAACTTGTGCAGAAATGGCATGCATGGGCAGTCCTGCATTCCTTCACCTCCTGGAGATTGCAACCATATCTGATGTCTCACATTGCTGCACCTACTCAGCACTCTTTGCTCTTAGTCCGACCTGGCACTTTTCCATCAAAGCACTTGGTTACCTTCTTGATGCAGTGTTGGCCAGACAGCCAATGTCTACTTCGCTTCCTGTGCGTGAGCCTTGATGTCTTACCTCTTGGGCGGAAATTGCTGTGTCCAGCTTTAAGGATCCTTCAGATTAGATCATGTCACCCTGCATGTCACCCCTTTTGAATGTTCACAGCATGCAGTTATAAGGCCAGTAGGTTCCTGTCACATTTAGCAAGGCTGCTCGCACAGCTAATACCGCCCCCCCCAAATTACTGATAAGCGTTTTTAGCCGGTTGCAGCCTTGGCAGATCATTTTAATATGATTAATTGATTTTAACTTTATTTGCTGCCCAACTAAGAGCATCTTGCAATTAATCTTATTTTTATGAAATCAATTAATTTTACCTTTAAATGCTGCTACCAATTTGCAAACTTCTCTTTTTTCCACTTTTAACATATTAACTATTTGAATTTAGCAAATGCTAATTTTATTAACATCGTCACAATTCACTTGCATGTTTATTTTAGTTTAATGTTTGATAAGATTGCAATGGTTTTTATTAATTAGAAATAAATAATTTACTTACTGGTGCATATGCATATGCACACTCTGCACAGCAGGCATCAGGACTACAACACCACTGTCAATGTGTTAAGTCTCTTTGGTCTGCACATCAACCTTGAAAAACTGTTCCTCTTATAAAGCTTCTAAGCCTACTTGGATGCTTTTTTAAATCTTAACCCCCATGATCGTTGCCTTTGCAGATTGTGGTCACTCCTCTCCAGGTTCACTTCTCTCATATTTGGCTCTGTAGAACCTATGAATGGCGATAGAGAAGTGCGTAATATGTAAAGAGAATAAGAGCAGAGGTCCAAAGTTTTTTTTTTTTAGGAGATTCTGGCTGGTGCTGCTGAATGCGGGGGTTATCAAACACCAGGGGTTCTAGTCTTAATTGCACCACATTGTTCTTTCTTCCACCATCCTACATTTCTAGTCTCTTCATCTCACACTTGCTGGTTCTTTTCATCCCTGCTTTCTCCCCTTGCCACTGTTTTCATGTTTTTTTTTAGTTTCCTTCATTGTCTCTTATGTGCCTTTCATATACTCCCTGTCAAAATCTGCTGATGAATAATAATACTTCCGCCTTCTAAAAATGAGTACCACTGCCAACTACCTACATTAATTAAGCACTATGGTAGTGCGTTCCTCTACCTAACGTTCCATTGGGTCTTTGACCCTTTTTGCAGTAGCCACATTTCCTGTCTCCTGCGGAAAGGAATAGAGGCAGTTCTTACATTCTGCTTGACAGATTTTCCAAGAATCTTAGGACGTGAGTGCTTTCACCATTCTGTATTCTTCCCAGATCACAGTGGAAGTCTGTGTCTGCTGTTACTGTTCTTCACTCCCAATGTGCTTGTTTTCACGTTGTTGCGTGACTGTCGTTTCATTTATAAAAAATTGTATTCATGTGGGAGCTGGAATTTTAGTGTCTCTTGTTCTCGGTTTTGTTTTATTTTTATACTCCACAAAGTCGCTGAAGTCCTCTTTTGTTTCATCCCATTCTTTTTAACATGCCTCATAACTGAGGGGATTTCGGCCTCGTTTTATTTTAACTGCTCGATTAAAAAACATAATGAAATGTATCTCCGCTATTAAGCCAGTTTCTCCCCTAGCTCCCTTCTCTGAATATGCCTATGATTTTTTTTTCTGGGATGCAGTTGCAAGCGCGCCTGGTCCTTAGTAAGCTTAGAAGGGGCCGCGTATAGGTCGATGAACCTTTTGAATCGCATGGAGTAACCTAGTCATGTAGTGAAATCAATAATCAACATAGCTACCAATAATAAACCATTTTCTCTTGAATAACCACAACTCGGTGAAGAGTTAAACCATTTTTATTTCCCTATTGATGACAATTCTAAATCATCTGTTCGATCAATCTTTATTCAGTCAGTTCAATTATTAATTTGTTAATGAAAACATCATCTCATAACTTGAAGAAAACACATTCGTAAATGCACCTTCATACGCCAAAAGATTTCCAGCATTAATAGGAGAGTTCAGCATTAATAACAGAGTTCAGCAGATAGCTCGTCAGTCATTTGTCACTGTCAACGTCACCCCCTAACCCTACCTAGCCAAGATTGGCATTAGCATGTGGGGCTTCATGCAAAATAATTTAGAGAAAAAGCATTTTTTGGGAAAAGATCTATCTAAGTGAAAATTCTATAATCAGCGCAGTTGGTACCTAAAAGAAAAGGCACAATTAGTCAGTCACATTTTCATAGCTATCTATACACTGAATGGATCAGCAACAAAGTCAGTCTTTGTCTTCAGGTCATCAATTAGTCAGCCACGCATCAGGCTCTCAGAGTATGAACCCTCGGACAGCGTCTCCTGACGTCATCAGTTCTCCCCTCACAGCTTTCGCATCTCAAGTTTTTAGTCCCTTGTCATGACTTTTTATGAGGGTCTCCCAGTCCGTCCCCCTAATTCCTAATTGGTCAGTCGGTCAACAGATATGACTTTAGCCTATAGTATTTGTTTACAAAATCTACCAATTTCAATATTAGTCCTTTCACAAGATGTGGATTGGTCCGCTATTCGATGCCCTCATCATCCGGCTCTTCAGTTATCAAAATTGTTGCATGTTCCGCTTCAGTCAGTGTCTCCATTGTTCAAGTCCTGGGAAAGTACATTTAGCCTACTCTACACATAATTGTATCAAATTGTCTTCATCATCTCCTGTCCGCCGGTACATTGCAGAAAATTCTAGCTAGGCAACTTTAACATTGGGTGGATCAAGGACAGTTCAGGTATCCAGTTTCTTGCAGCCGCGGTTATTATTTCTGCTCTCTGTGTGCGAGGCCTAGGAAGACTAGGCCTTAAACTCTGCTAAGTTAACACTACAAATTGAAGTAAAACACAGGTTATACATTTAAATATGACATATTACTACATTTTTCTCATATTTTAATTATTTCATACAGTTTCAGTTATATTAGTACAATCTCGTTCACAGGGCTGACATGCCCTGAGGGCACAATTTCAAACGTGCACATTATTTTTCTCTACGATTAATTCTTCTACAAACGTTTCATTACTCAAAAACAACATTAATGATTTTCTAATTAGCATATCTGCTTCAACACAGTGTACTGCTGATTCTTTCTTTGTGGGAAGTGATCAATTGTTACTATTTATTCTGTTTCACTGATTTGAGGCTCAATAGTTCCGTCCATCATCTATTTCTGCTATTTTAGTTTCAACCTTGTGACTTTGATATCCCACTTGCTATTAATAGCCAGGCTGACCTGGGCACATAAAAAGCTCTGGACAACTGATTTGTGGTAGAACGTATGACAGCAATGGGGGAAAGTACATCATTTGTTAGAAATACATCTGACAACTGTATGTGCCCTTTGTCTTTATTTCTTAGCCATCAAGCTCAATATCTGACAGGTAATTGAAGTGTCATACCCTGACATATTTGCTCACTCTCAGTGGCTGAGAACAAGCCTGATGGATCACAGTATTTAGCAAGGCTGGCTTGTGGGCGGTTTTGGTTGTATTTTGGATTGGGGAAGGGACTAGCAAGCCTTGCTGTGAGTGTTCCACCTTTTAAAGCATAATTTGGATTATTCCTGCTTTTTGGATTCCTGATTAGCAAATATTTTCCTCTTGAAATGATCTTGTAGGTTTCCTTAAAAAATATAATGATTCGAAAGGATAGTGGCCTGTGTTGCTGAGGGCATCCCATGTAATGTTTTGCCACAAAGGCATAGGAGAATGAATTGTGGTCACAATCTCTAGTCATCCTGTATTCTGAACTATCTAATCAGTGCATTTTATCAAAATGAGGCAGTTCTTCATTTAAGTTAGACAAACAAATCTGAGGGGCATTTTATCAATACACTGTGTCCCAGGTTGTTGAGTCTTACTTCATGTGTGCATTTTTACTGTGTTTACTGTAAGTATTTTTTAATGGTGTATTATTTATTTTATTTAAGGATCTTAAAAAGCCGTTTGACAAAGCATGGAAAGACTATGAAACAAAAGTGTGAGTATGTCCGCTTTAATCCATATAAGGATATCAAAATATCATTGATAATGTGAAATTTTATAGGTACCTTGAAGTACCACTGTCAGTCTCTCAGTATTAACTTGTTTTAGTATGCATGCAGTTGACAGGAGAATCCAAAGTAATTTGGTCTCATCAAAAGGAAGAAATATTAATGGAATGTGGCAAATATACTTTAGCTCAATAATGACTACAAGGCAGGGGTTTTGCCAAGGATGTAATGCTTGCAGTGTCAAACTCCAGATCCTAACTTAAAAAGAATAAATTAACTGTTGACTCTCCAGTTCTCTGCTGTTGCTGAATGTCTTAAATTCATTCAGAATTCTTTGTACACCTCACAATACGTATGGAGAAAAGACGAGGATATCTCTAAAACATATACCTAATTATGCTCCACAGAAACCTGCGCTCATCAGTAGCAAACCTCATCGCCCGGCGACTGTTTAAAAGGCTGACATGTGAAAGGAGGCTCCTGGGAGTACAGAGTCCCAAGCCGTGAATTGGACTGATTTTTCTTATAAAGATATCTTCTTGACAGTTTTCGCCTGATCTCGTCACATTGAGAGGCACTGTAGAGGCAGTTAGTGACTATTGTTTAAGGCCATCCCTTTGCCTATAGGATTTAACTTCTTTAGTCAAATCAACAATCCGAGACTTTGACCACCAGCCTCACTCTGAACTATCTGAAACATGTCTTGAAAATTTGATCAAAATCCTGAATAAATAAAAATATTGCAAGAATTGTGGAAGATTCCCTTTAGAATTAGGGCACATCACAGCAGAGGTTTAAAGACCCCATTACTCCATGACATGAGGACATTTGGCTGCTATGATGTAGGCTACTTAACAAGAGCTTGAGATCTGAAGTTTGCATCTCTTGATTTTTGCAACAAGTTTATAGGAGTTCTATAAATGTTGTTTAAACATGTGTATAGATAACCTTTGATATCTATGAAGGAATCACTAGCAGTACAATTAACTCTTTTTCAGAGGCCACTCTCAAAATGTATTTGGATTGCGTATATGTGACATTGTTCAGCTGGACAGAGCCTATGAAATACCTGTCTGGTGTGTCTGGGGTTTCATGCAGAATTAGTCGAGTCAGTGATACAGAAAAGTCTTCAGAGCTGGAGCTGGACAACTCCCATTTCAGATAGTATATCACTCTGAGAGGTCCGTGGTCCTTTGGCTGTATGACTTTTCTTTCAGTCACACTCTCCTAATGTCAATAGGGCCTGGAGTGTAATGAGTAACATTTCAGGCCAGTGTCTGAATTAAGATGGGGCTGAGGCACAGTGAGCCAAAGGCATCTAGGGGTGAGGCTGTGCCACTTAAAAGTGTAGTAAGTTTGTAAAAATATATTGGCTAGTTTTTCAGTGGAAAATGTGTTCTAGTTCTTGGGAGGGGAAGAATGCCCTCTCATCTCCCCACTAAATTACTTTTTGAGTTGATTGTGCTCACTGAATGTGGTAATTTGCTTAGCACAATATGGAGATTGATCTAATTAAGTATGCAAGGCTTCCTTTGAATTCCAGTCCAGCCCAAGTATTGAAGAGGTTCTGTAGAATAGGTGAGACTGGCCCCTTTATGTCTGCCCAGGCCTTCATATCTTTGCTGTGCATTCTAGTCCTACTCACCATGGCATATGGGAAATATGGATCCATACGGTGGTTCAAACATATTGGTGAAGTAGGATGCGATGATGATTCTGTCTGAAATTGACAGTCAAGCGGCATGCCATGAGCACATCTTCTCCTGGGTTATTGGAGCTTGAGCAGGATAACTTGGCCCTTTGCATGACTATAGAATGTGGTTATTTGCTCAATAATACTGAGCAGTCTGTAGCCAGCTGATATCTCCTCATAGTCAATAAAGCCCTTGTAAAGATAATCTTGTATCATCCATTAAGCATCCAAACACCAATTGGATGTAAGTAGCCTTGGTTTTCATGGCTCTGTACATATGCACCTGCACTCCTAGAATGTCAAGTCCATAGCCCATATTTTTCCCTTCAAATGCAAATGCGTTTTTATGTAAGTGGAGGAAGAAAATCCTTTAAATCTTAAGCAGTTGATGTCCCGAGACTTTGTGTTCTCAATTATGGAGCTGCAAATTAAGTGCATTTGTGAAAGTGCTTTAACCTATTAACGCTGTATCGAAGTGCTGCTCTGTGGGCCAAAATAAACATGTCATCTTCAAGTGAAGCACTGCCAGGAAGGGAGTTCCGATGACAGTGGCAACTCATTGCTCCTACCTTACGCCCATCCATGGTTGAAATCCTGAAAATATGTAAGTACAGGAGGTTTCAACCCATTAAATTTAGGACCATTAGTGGTCTATAGGGCTGAATCTTTTCTAACAGGTAACTCGGAGCTTTGTGTAGTGATTGATACATGTGGTGTAGATTGAGGCACTTAAAATTAAGACTGCTTACCAGTGCCTTATTCGTTTTTGCTGGTGACACATGGTCACTTATCCTTGGCCCATGAGCCAAGCTACCCTCTGTATTTAGTGCCCTCAGAACCTGCAGCTCCAAAATAGTCTGTTACACTGATGTAGCCAGGAAATGGTTGCAACAATCAGCCTTCAACAAAACCATAAATTAACAATACAGTGAAGGCACAAAAGACAGAAGATGCTGCTACTCAAAACATGGTCTGTTTATATGTCTTTGGGCAAAGTAGAATCAATCTAAGCACTAGCTTCTTCATCTTAATCGCTCAATCTGAAATTGTTTACTGACGAAAATAAGATCAAGTATATGCCCCTGGGGATCTTTAATCTTGGTTTATCTGATAGAAGCTTCTAGTTGCAGATTCCTTACCTTAGAATTTCCCCCAGGCGTCAGACTGGACCTGAAGATTTGTCTTCGAGGAGTACCCTTGCGCATTGACAGGTGTCGTCTGTCGAATCTGTGTCCGTCGTTGGCATTGTGGTCGCTGTGATGATGTTGCGGTCGTTTATAGGTGCCGTCCTGGCACGCTGACGTCAGTTCTTTTCTTTCCATGCCAGCCTATGCGCAGATCAGGAGAAGAGCTACCCTCAGTCATTTTTGTAACTGATTTTGTGATCCTTTCATTGACATTTTTGACTACTTGGTGCGTCGAGATGTCTTTTCGCAAGACCAGAATCAAGCCATGTGACTCCTTTCACCGTATAATGTTGTTGCGGATCCGCACCTCGTGTGCTTGCGGTGCCTGTAGTGCGACCACAACCCAAAGTCGTGCTCTGCCAATTGGGCCATGAACCCGAAGGCTTTGATGGAGCGGTCACTAAAGCTTGATGGCTCAGTGCTTGCCTCCGCCTTGCTTCCGGTCTCGTTCGAGAAGGACATTTGGGTCATAAGAAGAATTCATAGAAGAACAAACGTTTTTCTACTTCACCCAGTCGCTCGGACGATGCAATGTGGATGGAGGGTTGGTGCTCTAGACCTCTCTCCTAGGAGCCTGCTACTAGATCGGCTACACTCCTTCCCAAGTTTCCTGGGGCCAGTGCCACCCCTGCCCAACTCAGGAATGTTTAGGAGTCCATGCACCTCAAATTTGGGCAGACCGACCCTTGTGTGTGACGCCTTTGGGCCTAATAGGTTCGGAGGCCCCCACCCCCCCTCTGGTTCTGCATCAGCGGCTTTGGCTCCGGAGGGCACCCCAGGATCCGTTACCGGATTTGTACCAGTGACGGTCATGCCATTGCTACCTTCCCTTGCACCGGTAAAGATGTTGATGCTTCCAACGCCGGTAGGGGTCATGATCGACACAGATTCTGTATTCGATTGAGACTGTTACCCAGATTTGTAACTGACCCTTATACCTATGGGTACGGGTACGGTGAGAGTATGGAGGGGTCACTGGACCCTTCAGAATTCCAGCTAGAAGATCCTTAAGTGGGCTGAGCTCAGGAAATGGGCAAAGCCAGTGGTCTTGATACCTCCCCTGATGCTGGTATGTTTTCTCCCCCTACCATGGCTATGGAGGAGGGAGCCTCATATTCAGTGGTGGTGGTAAGAGCAGCCGAGGTCCTGGACCTCGAGCTGCCTTCGGTGGCTGTCGGACCTAACCTCCTGACAGAGGTGCTTCAACCTGGGGCTTCCACTTTGGATCCCCTTTTGCCCTTTAATGAAGACCTCACTGATGTCCTGCTGGGGATGTGGTCTAAACCCTGCACAGGGGCTTCTGTCAACAGGACAATTGCCCACTGCAGTAGGCCTGTGCCTAACGACCCTAAATTGCTGACCCAAAATCCCACACCTGAGAGTTTGGTCATCTAGGCTTCTTCCTCTTCGGGCGCATTCCCATCCAGACCCCTGGATAGAGGATCAAATCAAGTGGACCAACTTGGGAAGAAGTGGTTCTTTTCCTCCAGTCTGAATTTGAGGTCTGTGAACACTGCATGCCTTTTGGGCCGCGATTCCCATACTTTATGGGATACTGTCGCGCAGGTGCTGCAACAGGTCCCGGAGGAGGCCTGGGCCGCTCTCTCCCAAGCTGTTCCTGGCAGGAGAGATGCAGCCAAGTTCACGATTTGTTGCGGATTGGATACAACTGACTCCCTAGGTAGATCGGTTGCGTCGACGGTGGCCTTGAGGTGCCACACTTTGTTGAGGATGTTTGGCTTTTCGGGGGATGTCCAGCAATCTCTTATATACATGCCCTTCGATGGCATCCGTCTTTTCGGAGACAAAGTGGACTCAGCTCTCGAGCGCTTTAAGGAGTACCGAGGTATGGCTCAGTCCCTTGTCCTTGCAGCTGCTCCTTTCCCACCTCAGTCCGCTTTTTACCCCTTTTGTGCCTATGGAAGGGGCACCCAACTGCATCCATTTCCCTCCACTCACTGTGCCGCGCATGCTGCCCAGCGACTGCGTGACCACAGATCCAACGTACCTGTGGATCAGAGTGGCAGCGGTTGGCCCAGTAAAACCCCCCACTTACCCGTCGCAGCAGACTCCAAACCTTCGTAGTCCGTCGCTCCATCACAGACCAGTTTGAGACAGGATTCGCCATCACCTGCCCCTCTGGGGATCTGTCACGATGGGCAGGTCGGTTTTGCAAATTGTCCGAAGGGGCTTCTCCCTCCCCTTCAAGACTGCCCCTCTGGCCATGCCACTATCCTAAGATCAAATGACGGAGGATCACTTGGCACTTCTCCATGAAGAAGTTATGGCTCTCTTGGCCAAGGGAGCCATAGCAAGGGTCCCTGTGCCAGAAGTAGGTTGACGTTGTTATTCCCGCTACTTTCTGGTGTCCAAGAAGGGTAAGGGCCTCTGCCCTTTCCTAGACCTCTGGTCCCCCAATCTCTTCCTCAGAAAGGAGAAGTTCAAAATGGTCACTCTGACTCAGGTCCTATCTACCCTGCAGGCTGGATGATAGTGTTGGACTTGCAGGATGCCTACTTTCATATTCCTGTCCTGCCTGCTCACAGACTCGCGGTTCGTGGTAGGTCACAAGCACTTTTAGTTTACCGTACTCTCCTTTGGCATTTAAAGCACCGTGTTCACAAAAGTGATGGCGGTGGTCGCAGTTCATCTGTGCAGGTTAGGGTTTTCCCTCTTCCCTACCTTGACGAGTGGCTGTTGAAGGCAGGCTCCTCTCCCATCGCCAGACTAAGGCGAACCTCCTGCATTCGCTGGGGATTGACTAAATATGCTTAAGTCACACCTGATTCCCTTTAAGACACTCCCTTTCATTGGAGCTGTTCTGGACACAGTGCAGTTTCGGGCCTATGCTCCCAAGCAGCGAGTTCAGGATATGCAGGCTATGTTACTGACGTTTCAACCTCTGTCCTGGGTTTTGGTGAGAATGACTCTGAGGCTGCTGGGCCTTATGGCCTCCTGCATCCTGCTGGTCACACAGATGGCATATGTGGGCTCTGTGCGGGCTCCACAGTAGAACCTGAAGTTCCAGTGGGCGAAGCATCAGGGAAATCTCTCCGACATGGTCCAGATCTCGGAAGGAACTGCGAAAGATCTGCAGTGGTGGCTCTCGAACCGTGATTGGGTCAAAGGCAGATCCCTCTCCCTTCACCAACCAGATATGATAGTAGTGACAGATGTGTCACTCCTGGGATGGTGCGGCCACATGGGGGAGGCAGAGATCAGAGGCATGTCTTCTCTGGCGGAGTCTGGGCTCCACATCTGGAGCTCAGGGCGATCAGGCTTGCATTGCAAGCATTCCTTTCCTCTCTCAAAGGGAAAGTGGTGCAGGTGTTCAGACAACACTGCTGTCATGCGGTACTGCAATAAGCAGGGCGGAGAGGGGTCGTGGACCCTTTGTCAGGAGGCTCTGTGCCTCTGGACATGGCTGGAACGTCAGGGCATATACCTGTTAGTTCAACCTCTGGCGGGCTCTCTGAACATCCGCGTGGACAAACACAGCCATCAAAGCATAGTTGATCATGAATGGCGTCTCCAGCTGGAGGTGGCGCAAGGTTTCTTTCATTAATGGGGAGAGCCTTGGGTGGACCTGTTCGCCTCTGCAGAGAATGCGCAATGTCAGCTGTTTGTGCTGGAGTTTCCAAGGTGGCACTCGCCGGGCAACGCTTTTCATCTCGAGTGGAACTCGGGCCTTTCTGCCAATACCACTTCTGCCCACAGTTCTCAAGAAGATCAAGAACAGCCAGGCACAAGTAATCCTTGTGGCTCCGGACAGGGCAAAATCAGGAGGATCTTTTGTCCAGCAGAACCTGTCTAGTACCTGCCTTCTTGCGTGGACATTGAGCGGTGGCAGTTGACAACTTGCGACCTTCCGCCTGAAGTCTGTAATGTTATCTTGGCAGCCAGGTGTCCCTTCACCAAAACAGTATACGCCTGTCATTGGAACAAATTTGTGGCATGATGTACCAACAAGTCTGTTGAAGCCTATCTACATCTCTGTCTGAGGTTCTTATATGTGTACTCTCTCTTGCCCACCAGGCTCTGATTTGGGCACCCTTAAAGGTTATCTGTATGCCATCTCTGCTTTCTTCAGACCACAAGATCAATCCTCCTTTTTTAAATCTCCCGTTGTTGGGAGGTTCCTCAAGGGTCTTACCCACATGTTTTCACCTAACCCGTTTATTATGTCCCAGTGGGATTTGAACTTGGTACTCACCTCATGTGGCTCCCTTTCACCCCCTTCATAATTGATCTCTTTGGCTTCTCTCTTTAAAGGCAGCCTTTCTTGTAGCCATCACCTCTGCCCATGGAGTGAGTGAGCTGCAATCTCTTTCTTCGAAGCCACCCTTTATCTCTGTCCATCCTGTCAAAGTGGTTCTTCGTACCAGGGCCTCTTTCCTCCCTAAAGTGGTCACGCCCTTTCATGTAGGCCAATACATTACCTTGCCTACTTATTATGCATCCACACATCCTTCTCATGAAGAGGAGAGACTCTACAGCCTAGATCCAAAAAGAACGTTGGCGTTCTACCTCAGTCATACCAAAGACTTCCTGGTGGACGATCAACTCTTTGTTGGTTATGAGGGTGTGAAGAATGGTTGGACAATGCAGAAAAAGACCATCTCTAGATGGGTTGTTCTCTGCACCAAAATGTGCTGCACTTTGGTTAAGAAGAAACCCCCTGAGGGTTTGCATGCCCACTCTACCAGAGCAACTGCCGCAACCACTGCATTAGCATGCAGAGTTCCAGTCCTGGATATTTGCCAGGCAGCAACTTGGGTGTCCCTGCACACATTCACTATCACTACTGCCTGGACAGTCAGGACCACAGGGACGGCTACTTTGGTCGTTCGATCCTGACGGACTTCTTAGTGCGATCTTGGTTCGCAGACCCACCTTCGGGAATGGTATTGCCTAGGTACTATTCTAAGGTAAGAAATCTGCAACTTGAAGTCTCTATCAGATGAACAAGTTACTCACCTTTGGTAACAATTTATCTGGTAGAGACATATTCTAGTTGCAGATTCCTTACCGACCCACCCATCCTCCCCGCTCTGCAAACTGATTTCTAGGGACAGGGACTCCCTTTCAGGGCCCAAATTCTGGCGCACCTGTCTGTGTTCTTCATGGATCTGCGCTTCTGGCGTGAAAAGTCATGAAAAGAAACTGAAGTCAGTGCACCGGGGTGGTGCCAATGTACGACCACAACAACAGATGCGGAGTCGACTAACGCCACCTACGACGCACAAGTGTACTGCTTTAAGGAAAATCTCCAGATCCAGTCTGACACCTGGGGGAAATTTTAAGGTACGGAATCTGTAACTAGAATATGTCTCTAACAGATAAATCTTTACTTGTTCATTAGTAATAGTTATTCTCGCTGTATGGTCATCTGCTAAGAACCAGAAACCAAAATTGCCCATAATAATGACGTGATGTATTTTAAATGTTGCACATTTTTTTTTATTGTGAATGCTATGTACAGAAGAACATTTTTCCACTAGGGTAGCTACACCAACAATTATTTAAGTGTTTTATTAAGCGCACCAACCGTGGTGTGTTGTGGGCTTCAAAGCCCTTTTCCAATTGAGGCGAGTCACTATAGAGAACATCCTTAAAGTTAATGGTCACACCTCCATCATCATGGGCAAATGTTTCCATTTAAAAATATAGTGAAGTTGTAGAAGGGCATCTAGTGCTGCGTTGGTTGTGGAATTCAAATGTCTGAGTGATTTACTGAATCTGAATACTGAGATCCAGAATAAGAGCTCCTAATCCCTTAGCATGACAAATCACTGGTCTAGTGTTAATGAGACCTCAAGATATACATGAGTGAATGAGATCTTGGAACTGATTATTTGTAATTCACACTTGTCCCAGAAAGTCCAGGGCCTATGCAGTGGAGGAGTAGAACCCTCAGGAACAAAAGATAAGCAAACAGTCCCTGATAATGGAGGCACAGTGCCTATCCTTGAACATTGGATTGTGCAAACATTTTATGTGTATGAGTTGAAGTGTGGCATGCTGGAAATAATGAATGGTCTCTTCTCTAGATCCAAAAATGAATCCACACAGAAGAAAAATTCTGGTAGGTCATCCTGTGATTCCAAGCCCCCTGGAATCTTTCTAACCATTGCTGCACAGGTAGCATAACTGGATTCAAGTACTACCTGACCTCACAAGTCCAAGCAAGTTACACATATGCTCCTCTTCTAAGAGTCTTGCACAATATATCTGCATCTAATGAGTCTCTGACTGCTCAGGAAACTTGTAACCATAGGTTCGGTGGCATGTGTAGCTGCAGATACACATGCTGTGCATAGTCCGCCGTCTGGTGTTGGGTCGGAGTGTTACAAGTTGTTTTTCTTCGAAGAAGTCTTTTCGAGTCACGAGACCGAGGGACACCTCCTCCTTTGTTTCCATTGCGCATGGGCGTCGACTCCATCTTCAATTGTTTTTTTTCCGCCATCGGGTTCGGACGTGTTCCTTTTCGCTCCGGGTTTCGGGACGGAAAGATAGTCAAAACTTCGGAAAACTACGTCGGTATTGTTTCGTTCGGTATCGGGTTAGATAGAATCGACACCGAATCGTGAGGAGCTCCGGTAGCCCTTCGGGGTAACTTCGACCCCCCGTCGGGGCCTGGTCGGCCCAACCGCGTGTAAAATCTACACCGATGGAACGGACCCCGTTCCGATTCTGTCCTAAATGCCACAGCAAATATCCGTATACAGACCAACATTTGGTCTGTAACTTGTGCCTGTCGCCCGAGCACAAGGAAGAGACGTGTGAGGCCTGTCGTGCGTTCCGGTCCCGAAAGACGCTCCGTGACCGAAGAGCCAGAAGGTTGCAAATGGCGTCCACGCCGACAGGACAACGTGGGTTCGAGGAACAAGGAGAAGAAGAGGAAGCCTTCTCCATCCATGAATCGGACTCGGAGGAGTTCGACGTCGAAGAAACCATGAGTAAGACGTCGAAACAAGCACCACACGGGAAAACAGACAAGGCCCAGGGGACGCCACTGCCAACAGGCCATGGCTCAACCCATAAAATAGGTGACCGTCCATCGGCACCGAAAAAGGGCGAACTGGTGCCGAGATCGTCCGACTCGGGTCGAGACACAGGCATGCAGCAATCTCGGGACCGAGAAAGTGCTGCCGAAAAGGGTCGACGCCGAGACAGCGGAACCAAAGCTGCTCGACGCAGAGACAGCGGCACCGAGGATGATCGACGCCGAGAACACTCGACTACAAAAAAGAGAAAATTCCCCTCGGAGCCGAAAACAAGCAAAGACACAGTTTCGGTGCCAAAACGCCCTGCAACCGAACCGACTGCCAGCTCGTATTCAGAGGAACAATCACTGTCCTCTCAAATGCGCAAACACAGATTTGAAGAAGAGTTACAATCCACTGACGTAGACCACACCCAGAAGCGGATCTTCATAAAGAGTGGGACAGGGAAGATCAGCACTCTTTCCCCAATCAGGAGGAAAAGGAGACTCGAGTTCCAAACACAAGAACAAACACCACAAGCAAAAGTGGTGAAGAAAGTAACTCCACCACCCTCTCCTCCACCTGTAACTCATACATCACCGGCACAAACTCCGTCACATTCACCAGCTCATACCACCATGAGCCAAGATGACCAGGACGCTTGGGACCTATATGACGCCCCAGTATCAGACAATAGTCCTGAGTCGTACCCTACCAAGCCCTCACCACCCGAGGACAGCACAGCGTATGCACAGGTGGTAGCTAGGGCAGCAGAGTTCCATAACGTGTCGTTACACTCAGAACCTGTCGAGGATGACTTCCTTTTCAACACCCTCTCCTCCATCCATAGCACCTATCAAAGCCTGCCTATGCTCCCGGGAATGCTAAGGCACGCAAAACAGATCTTTAAAGATCCTGTCAAAAGCAGAGCGATAACTCCACGGGTGGAGAAAAAATATAAAGCACCGCCCACAGACCCTGCTTTTATCACATCACAACTGCCACCAGATTCAGTTGTAGTAGGGGCAGCTCGCAAGAGAGCCAACTCGCACACATCAGGCGACGCCCCACCTCCGGACAAAGAGAGCCGCAAGTTCGACGCAGCTGGAAAAAGGGTTGCTGTACAAGCTGCAAACCAGTGGCGCATCGCGAACTCTCACGCGCTCCTAGAGCGATATGACAGAGCCCATTGGGATGAGATGCAGCATCTCATCGAGCATCTACCCAAAGAATTACAGAAAAGGGCAAAACAAGTAGTTGAGGAGGGACAAAATATCTCTAATAACCAAATACGCTCCTCTATGGATGCAGCGGATACAGCTGCAAGAACAATAAATACCGCGGTAACCATAAGACGGCACGCATGGTTGCGCACATCCGGGTTTAAACCCGAGATACAACAGGCAGTGCTCAATATGCCGTTCAACGAACAACAATTGTTTGGACCCGATGTGGACACGGCGATTGAGAAATTGAAAAAGGACACTGACACAGCCAAGGCCATGGGCGCACTCTATTCCCCGCAGGGCAGAGGCACTTTTGGCACATTTCGCAGAACACCCTTCAGAGGGGGGTTTCGGGGTCAAGCCACACAAGCCAGCACCTCACAATCAACACCGTCTACCTACCAGGGACAGTACCAAAGGGGAGGCTTTCGGGGCCAGTACAGAGGGGGACAATTCCCTAGAAACCGGGGAAAATTTCAAGGTCCCAAAACCCCTACAACCAAACAATGACTCACAAGTCACTCAACCCCTTCACACAACACCAGTGGGGGGAAGACTAAGCCAATTTTACAAAGCTTGGGAGGAAATAACAACAGACACTTGGGTCTTAGCAATTATCCAACATGGTTATTGCATAGAATTTCTCCAAATCCCTCCAAATGTCCCACCAAAAACACAAAACATGTCAAAACAGCATTTAGACCTTCTGGAATTAGAAGTTCAGGCATTACTGCAAAAGGACGCAATAGAACTTGTACCACGTACACAAAGGAACACAGGAGTTTACTCACTGTACTTTCTAATACCAAAAAAGACAAAACACTGAGACCAATCTTGGATCTCAGAACACTAAACATCTACATCAAATCGGAACACTTTCACATGGTCACGCTACAAGACGTATTACCACTGCTAAAACAACAAGACTATATGACAACCTTAGATCTAAAGGACGCCTATTTCCACATACCAATACATCCCTCGCACAGGAAATACCTAAGGTTCGTATTCAAGGGAATACACTACCAATTCAAAGTGTTGCCGTTCGGTATAACAACCGCACCAAGAGTATTTACAAAATGCCTAGCAGTAGTAGCTGCACATATCAGAAGGCAGCAAATACACGTGTTCCCCTACCTAGACGATTGGCTAATCAAAACCAACTCCCTAACAAAGTGTTCACACCACACAGAGTATGTCATACAAACCCTCTACAAACTCGGTTTCTCCATCAACTATGCAAAATCACACATTCTGCCGTGCAAAACACAGCAATACTTAGGAGCGACAATCGACACAACAAAGGGGATAGCCACTCCAAGTCCACAAAGGGTTCAACATTTTTACAAGGTTATACAAGCCATGTATCCGACACAAAAAATACATGCAAAGATGGTATTAAAACTCCTAGGCATGATGTCTTCATGCATAGCCATTGTCCCAAACGCAAGACTGCACATGAGGCCCTTACAACAGTGCCTAGCATCGCAATGGTCACAGGCACAGGGTCACCTTCTAGATCTGGTGTTGATAGACCGCCAAACATACATCTCGCTTCTATGGTGGAACAGTATAAATTTAAACAAAGGGCGGCCTTTCCAAGACCCAGTGCCACAATACGTGATAACAACAGATGCTTCCATGACAGGGTGGGGAGCACACCTCAATCAACACATCATCCAAGGACAATGGGACGTACATCAAACGAAGTTGCATATAAATCACCTCAAATTGTTAGCAGTATTCCTAGCGTTGAAAGCATTTCAACCCATCATAACCCACAAATACATTCTTGTCAAAACAGACAACATGACAACAATGTATTATCTAAACAAACAGGGGGGAACACACTCGATCCAGCTGTGCCTCCTGGCACAAAAGATATGGCAATGGGCGATTCACAACCACATTCGCCTAATAGCACAGTTTATTCCAGGGATCCAGAATCAACTAGCAGACAACCTCTCTCGAGATCACCAACAAGTCCACGAATGGGAGATTCACCCCCAAATTCTAAACACTTACTTCCACATTTGGGGAACACCTCAAATAGACCTATTTGCAACAAAGGAGAACGCAAAATGCCAAAACTTCGCATCCAGGTACCCACACAGGCAGTCTCAAGGCAATGCTCTATGGATGAATTGGTCAGGGATATTTGCATACGCTTTTCCCCCTCTCCCTCTCCTTCCATATCTAGTAAACAAATTGAGTCAAAACAAACTCAAACTCATACTAATAGCACCAACATGGGCAAGACAACCCTGGTACACAACACTACTAGACCTGTCAGTAGTACCCCATGTCAAGCTACCCAACAGGCCAGATCTGCTAACACAACACAAACAACAGATCAGGCATCCAAACCCATCATCGCTGAATCTAGCAATCTGGCTCCTGAAATCCTAGAATTCGGACATTTAAACCTCATCCAAGAATGTATGGAGGTCATAAAACAGGCTAGAAGGCCATCCACTAGACACTGCTATGCAAGTAAATGGAAAAGATTTGTTTGCTACTGCCATAGTAATCAAGTTCAACCATTACATGCATCTCCAAAGGATGTAGTAGGATACTTACTACATTTGCAGAAATCAAATCTGGCCTTCTCTTCCATAAAGATACACCTCGCAGCAATTTCTGCATACCTGCAGATTACCCATTCAACTTCACTATTTAGGATACCTGTCATTAAAGCGTTTATGGAAGGCCTAAAAAGAATTATACCACCAAGAACACCACCTGTTCCTTCATGGAACCTCAACATCGTCTTAACAAGACTCATGGGTCCACCTTTCGAACCCATGCATTCTTGCGAAATGCAATTCTTAACGTGGAAGGTTGCATTTCTCATTGCCATTACATCTCTAAGAAGAGTAAGCGAAATTCAAGCGTTTACTATACAGGAACCTTTTATTCAAATACAAAAATAAGGTAGTTCTAAGAACCAATCCTACATTTTTACCAAAAGTTATTTCACCGTTCCACTTAAATCAAACAGTAGAACTACCAGTGTTCTTTCCACAGCCAGACTCAGTAGCTGAAAGGGCACTACATACATTAGACATCAGAAGAGCACTAATGTACTACATTGACAGAACAAAACTAATTAGGAAAACAAAACAACTGTTTATTGCATTTCAAAAACCTCATACAGGAAACCCAATATCAAAACAGGGTATAGCCAGATGGATAGTTAAGTGTATCCAAACCTGTTACCCTAAAGCAAAGAGAGAGCTGCCCATTACACCAAAGGCACACTCAACCAGAAAGAAAGGCGCTACCATGGCCTTCCTAGGAAATATTCCAATGAACGAAATATGTAAGGCAGCCACATGGTCTACGCCTCACACATTTACTAAGCACTACTGTGTAGACGTGCTATCCGCACAACAAGCCACAGTAGGTCAAGCCGTACTAAGAACTTTATTTCAAACTACTTCCACTCCTACAGGCTGAGCCACCGCTTTTGGGGAGATAACTGCTTACTAGTCTATGCACAGCATGTGTATCTGCAGCTACACATGCCACCGAACTGAAAATGTCACTTACCCAGTGTACATCTGTTCGTGGCATTAGTCGCTGCAGATTCACATGCGCCCATCCGCCTCCCCGGGAGCCTGTAGCCGTTTGGAAGTAATCTTCAACATTTGTACATTTGTAAATATATTACTTAAACTTTATTTTGTACATACTTATTCATTCCATTGCATGGGCACTATTACTAACATACACAACTCCTACCTCACCCTCTGCGGGGAAAACAATCGAAGATAGAGTTGACGCCCATGCGCAATGGAAACAAAGGAGGAGGAGTCCCTCGGTCTCGTGACTCGAAAAGACTTCTTTGAAGAAAAACAACTTGTAACACTCCGACCCAACACCAGACGGCGGACTATGCACAGCATGTGAATCTGCAGCGACTAATGCCACGAACAGATGTACACTGGGTAAGTGACATTTTCATTCCATAGGCCTCGAAGTTTGAAGAGCAGGAGAGTATGGTAAACTAAGTCAGCCAGAGTGAGGCACAATGGTGGATGGGCTATATAGTGTGGACATCTTAAGTGTGTGGCAGTTAGCTGACTTGAGTAAATACAGGGGCCGTTGGGCTCCTAAATTACGATTGACTTGAAGTCCCTAACAATCAGCTGTCCAGATGTTCGGTCTGCACTGGAAAGTGGAGTCCACTTTAGTGATCTTGACTCTGTGGGTAAATGTGGGAGAGCATTCTAATCACACAGGCAATGGAAAGGGATGTTTGAGAGTTTTTAGATAACATGCAGCTCTGCTTTCTAATCCACTGTGAAGCATGAGTACCCTGCCAGAGGCTGTGTGTTGATACTTTTAATAGCAACACATACTAACAGGCTAAACAGAAATGAATAATGTGGAAGATGTCCAAATGCAGTCATGCATATCACTAAATACATTGCCAAATGCAACACAGTATGGTACAGTGAGCCAGTGATCTCGCTATGACGCAAATATGTTTCTAGTGAGGTGATTATACACAGATCAGTTGTAAAAGACAGGATAGCTCTAAACCAGGACCACAGATTCAATGCTATAGAATGTTTACAAATAATTCTAATGATTGTGAAGTGCTATTGTTCTTAAAGCTCAGATCTCATTTGGACCAAAGAGAATGCAGAATCAGTGCAATCAGTAAGGACGTATAAAGGCATTTAGAAAGAGGTAATGTTTATGAAGCCTTAAATAGTCACCTTAACACTTTTAACCAAAAAGGATTGTAATCTATGTAGCAACAATTGTATACTTAGTATCTCTTACATAGTATTTAAATATGTTTATTAATAGAAAAGCAACCTTACAGACATCATCCTAGATGCCATTACATGTACCTCCCATGTAATATATGTCCCACTCAGAAGATCAAACAATAACAATTAGGGTTGCAATGTAGTACACATTTAATTTTTGCATTTCCAGGGGGCATACTGAATAATAAAAACATCTCTGCTGTTCCAGTGATAGCCAAGAGAGTGAAAAGGGCAGTGCAATGATAGAAGGGAAAACATTTAAACCAGTACCCAGCCACACCGTCCTTCTCAATTCCGTGCAAGCTTCACTTGAGAGAGATGAATGATTCCCTGACCCCAGGAGCACACCAATTACTAATCCTGCCAAGCACACATTTGCGTTGAACCATACATTATGACCCTGTTATTCCAATAAGGGATTCAGAGTCCACTTATTTAGATCATTGTTTTCTCTTTAAGGATCTAAATTCAATGGTGAAGGGAAACCCATAGACACTGAAAGCCCCCCTACCTGCATGTCATCCACAAGGATCTTCTTCCTGGTCAAGGTGTTTGGATAAAAGTCTGGAAAAGAAAACAGAATCTAGTTTTCCCCACAGTTACTTATTTTGTTCTGCACAGTGATGTACATAATCTGCTTCAGATGTAATCACTTCATGGGTGTCCCCAAGTTGGGTGCATCTCTGCAAATTTTGCAGTGTCTCCATTTTGTTCCCTTAAGTGGCAAGGGCAGTTGGGGATTGTTAGAAATTGGGTTTTTGGTTGGCAGTCAGGTTACCCCCTGTCCAAGCAAAAGCCCTCACTCTAGTCAGGGTAAGTCACACACAATCCAAGATTATCCTGTGCCCACCCTCTGGTAGCTTGGCACGAGCAGTCAGGCTTAACTTAGAAGGCAATGTGTAAAGTATTTGTGCAATAAATCATACAATACCACCATATAGCACCACAAAAATACACCACACAGTCTTTAGAAAAATATATATAATATTTATCAGGATAATTGTAGGTCAAAAAGAATAAAGTTGCAATGGGAAATTGTAGAGATATCACTGAAAAGTGATATAAAGTGTCTTAAGTCTTTAGAAGATAAACAAAGTCTCTTTCAAGCACAAGTACCTGGTTTGGAGTGTAAAAATCTCCTCAGAGGGCCACAAAGGAAGAGGTGCGTGGAAAAAAGCTGTGTGCGTCGATTTCTCCCCAGCACACACGGACTCGCGTCGTTATTTTCCACGCGGGGAAGTCGTGCGTCGTTTTCCGGCGCGCGGACAGTCTCTTTCTGTGGATCGCGGGGATTACCAGATGTCCCGGGTCTGTGCGTGGATTTTCCTGCTTGTTCTCCGGCTGCGCGTCGAAATTACGATCTCACGGCAGGCGTTGCGTCGATTTCTCCTCTAGACGTCGGTCTGCGGGGCTGCGCGTTGAAATTAAGATCTCACGGCAGGCGTCGCGTCGATTTCTCCTCTAGAGGTCGGGCGGCGTTATCCTTGCGAAGCCGTGCGTCGGATTTTCGATCGTCCCCAGAGCGTTGCGTCGGTCAGCTTCGGTGTGCGGCATTTTTCTCGCCGCGGAACAAGCTGTGCGTCGAAATTTTCGTCGCACGGAGCGTCCAAGTGAAAAAGAGAAGTCTTTTTGGTCCTGAGACTTCAGGGAACAGGAGGCAAGCTCTATCCAAGCCCTTGGAGAGCACTTTCACAGCCAGACAAGAGTTCAGCAAGGCAGCAGGGCAACAGCAAGACAGCAGTCCTTTGTAGAAAGCAGACAGGTGAGTCCTTTGAGCAGCCAGGCAGTTCTTCTTGGCAGGATGTAGTTTCTGGTTCAGGTTTCTTCTCCAGCAAGTGTCTGATGAGGTAGGGCAGAGGCCCTGTTTTATACCCAAATGTGCCTTTGAAGTGGGGGAGACTTCAAAGAGTGGCTAAGAAGTGCACCAGGTCCCCTTTCAGTTCAACCCTGTCTGCCAGGGTCCCGGTAGGGGGTGTGGCAGTCCTTTGTGTGAGAGCAGGCCCTCCCAGCCCAGGAAGACCCATTCAAAATGCAGATGTGCAGAAGTGAGGCTGAGTACCCTGTGTTTGAGGTGTGTCTAAGTGAATGCACAAGGAGCTGTCAACCAAGCCCAGCCAGACGTGGATTGTAAGGCACAGAAAGATTTAAGTGCAAAGAAATGCTCACTTTCTAAAAGTGGCATTTCTAGAATAGTAATATTAAATCCGACTTCACCAGTCAGCAGGATTTTGTATTACCATTCTGGCCATACTAAATATGACCTTCCTGCTCCTTTCAGATCAGCAGCTGCCACTTCAACAGTGTATGAGGGCAGCCCCAATGTTAGCCTATGAAGGGAGCAGGCCTCACAGTAGTGTAAAAACGATTTTAGGAGTTTTACACTACCAGGACATATAACTACCCAGGTACATGTCCTGCCTTTTACCTACACAGCACCCTGCTCTAGGGGTTACCTAGGGCACACTTTAAGGGTGACTTATATGTAGAAAAAGGGGAGTTCTAGGCTTGTCAAGTACTTTTAAATGCCAAGTCGAGGTGGCAGTGAAACTGCGCACACAGGCCTTGCAATGGCAGGCCTGAGACAAGGAAAAGGGGCTACTTAAGTGGGTGGCACAACCAGTGCTGCAGGCCCACTAGTAGCCTTTAATTTACCAGCCCTATGCACATGAAGTGCACCTTACTAGGGACTTATAAGTAAATTAATAGTCCAATCAGGTATGATTCAAGGTTACCATGTTTTAAAGGAGAGAGCATATGCACTTTAGCACTGGTTAGCAGTGGTAAAGTGCGCAGAGTCTAAAAACCAGCAAAAACAGTGTCCAAAAAGTGGAGGGAGGCAGGCAAAAAGTTAGGGGTGACTACCCTAAGGCTGTCAGGTCTAACAGGGATCTTATGCTAAAGGACTTTTAATCTTTTAAGCCAGCTTCGGCCTCCACCATTTGCTCCTCCAGTTTGCATACAGCAAATTTTGTGCCCTGCAGCATCTGCTTTGCAGCCAGAACCCTGCTGGGTATGCCATGTAATATCTTTATTATGCATCTAACTGCAAATATTATTACTCTGTTGTCTCTTGCAGCTCAGTGTGCAGGGAAGTAAAGGATTGGAACCGTGTTCTCTTGCCAAAGCAATCACTGATTCTAAAGTAGCTAGGGATCCTTGTGGACTAATGCTATCTGGCACAATAATGATTTATACTTTTCTTCCTCCTAGTCATAGTGAGACGCACATAGGTCACACATAGCGAATGGGTCCTGCTGTTAAGTGGAAAGACAATAACTGCATGGGATGGCTGCTTTGGCATGCCCTAACAGGGACCAAAGAGGGAGTGAAGACCCCCCCACTTATACATTTCTGTGGCCACAATAGTCCAATGGCTAAGGTGGCCCAGCCCTCCAGGTAAATGGAGTAGTCATGCTCTAATGCACCCACCACTGATTCACCGTCGCCCTGGGAATCTTCAGTTTCAACATAGCACTAGTACACCACCATGGCACAGGCAGTAATGCCACTTGTTGCGGTTTTCTTTTGCAAGCGAAGATTTACAGTGGTAGTTGAACTCTGACTCTGTATGTAGATCACCATCGTCCATACTGCAAACCCTGCTCTATGTACAAAACTGTTTGGAGCAAGCAACCTGTCACCAGTGAGTTCCAGTTTTCCTTTTTCTAGGAGCTCGGAACATATCCCACCCCATTCCGCAACCATGGTGGTGTCTCGACCTCTTGGCAGGTAAGCGAGTGAAGAGGATTTGATCAGCACCCCACAAACTGTGGCTGTCTTGGTATGGGGTAAGCCATGCCATCTTACATTATATTTAAAAGTTGTTTGCAAACCTAGAGTTTCCTGAACACTTGAATAGAACACAGAAAGAAAACACCAGAGTAAATGCAGTATCACCAGTTTGCGCCTGATATGGGGGATGTACACTTATATCAGCAGTACCAACTGGCAAGCTAGGCAACAGCCCAGGAGAACGCTGGGCTTGCAGTGGACATGTTCATGAATCTTACAAGCTAGCTAGCCGATCGGATGTTGGACCTTGACTCATGAGAGGCCAAAGAGAGCAAATAAAGAACTGAAAATATTAAGAGATATATCAAGACTCCCATAGCTTTAACTATCATAGGTGTGCTACGATAAAATTCGAAAAGTATAACATGTTGATTCTATTCGTAACTTAGTGCCTTGAACTTGCCAAGGTTGAACCCCAGTTATCTGTTTTGGTGAATCACATATTTCATGGGCAGATGCATCATATTTCAAAACATAAGGTGTACATTGCTTGTAAAATGTAACAATTGTCAATTCCAGTTTTCTGTGTATATAATAAGCAAACAACTGACGCGTGCTGTAAACTTAAACGTTCTCAACTGAGTTTGATTCCATTATTTATAAATAATTCCATTCTTCGCTGCAGTCCTTTTTTGACGTCTCATCAGTCCTAACACACTGATGGGTATATCATGCAATCTTGGGTCTTGTTGAAAGACAGTCCTAAACCTCTTCTTGCAAACACCCAATGACCAGTCAACCATATTCTCCAATATTGGATCATCCCTATTGTTGAGCTAGGATTCCTGTGGTAGATATAGTATGCACTATAATGTTAAAGATAGAAAAGCTTTAACATAGTCACAACTATAGCCTGTTTACATTGTTGTAAAATATTTGAAACTCAGCCTATAAGTGCAAATCACAGTCTTTGCCCTTTCCCACCCAGGCCACCAAAGCTCAGATTCTTGCTGCTCATGTTTGAAAGGAGTCCTCATGTGCTCTGCTCATTCATTCAGATAAGTTGGCTTTTCATCATTTTTCCAGATTATGGTTGAATTCTCCAAAAAAGTATATTTTTAGACCATGGTGGACCTCTAGCAAAAGGAGGCTTAACTCTGAGGATCCCCACATGAAGTGTATATAATGCCTTCATCCAGTCCACAAGGATTGCAAGATATGTAGAATAAATTCTAAGAGGACTTTTAAAGCTAGAGAGATTAGACTAGACTGTTATTATGGCTCCAAAAATTGAAATCTGGAGAAATACATACCTGTTGAGAAGAATGTGAGGGGCTCCTCCAAAGCATTAGGAAAATTGTGTCTATTAAAAAACAAAAAAACAAAATTCACACTCTGACTAGCCTTCAAAGCTAACTTCTGAAAAAAAGTCTTCAAAGGAACTACCCAAACAGGCTTTCAAAAAGTCAACAAGCGAGGGCACCTCTCTGCTTCGGATCTACTTACGACTAGATAAATGCTATCTGAGACTCCTCACAAACCTCCTTCTGAGCCAGCCTTTCCTAAAAAGGATCTTCATGAATTCTTCAACAAAATCTAAATATTTGACATTTTACCATTGACCAAACCAACATTGACATATCCATTGATGCAGAAGGCACCATCAGCAATGACACCTGCTATTACTGTTCAAGGCTGGGTGCTTAGCTTTATTACAGATCTGGGAATTCTGCTGTATGAGTCTGAGGTGACTGTTTCCCTAAGCCACAATGTCACCACAAACTGAAATATGTGGTAGGCAAGTGCCTTTTAGAAGCTGCCACCTTCCCAGAAAGAAAAAACCAAAGGCATAAAAAAGTCTTGCTGATGAAATCTTCACAGGGTTGGAGAAAACCAGAAGCCAAGAATCCAGGTGAAGAAGTCCAAGGAGCAAAGAGTCAGGATCAGCAAGTGGAAGGAGAGTGGAAACAAGTGAACGCACCTTCTAATAAGACTGACGCCTTTAAATAGTAGAAGAATAGGAAAAGGAAATAGCACCACGTGACAGGACGCATAGTGCATTGGGAAAGTCAGGTACAAACCAAGCGAGGGCCAAACATGATAGAAACGGAAAGTGTAGGAAGTTGGCTCTGTATATACTAGCTCAAAGTGAGAGTCCCAAGGGTTCCCCTTAGAGGTAAGATAGTGGCAAAAGTAGATAATTCTAATGCTCTATTTTGTGATAGTATGGTCAAGCAGTAGGCTTATCAGAGGGTAGTGTTAAGCATTTGTTGTACACACACAGGCAATAAATGAGGAACACACACTCAAAGACTTATTAACTCAAAGACTTAACTCCAGGCCAATAGTTTTTATATAGAAAAATATATTTTCTTAATTTATTTTTAGAACCACAAGTTCAAGATTCGAAGTAAATACATAAAATGCAAGGTACTCCGCACAGGTAAGTTAGGAACTTTGAATTAGAGCAATAACATACACAGTTTTAGTTAAAATGGCAATAAGCTATTTTAAAAGTGGACAGTGCAAAAATCAACAATTCCTGGGGGAGGTAAGAAATGGTTAGTTTGTCAGGTAAGTAAGACACTTACAAGTCTAAGTTCCTGGGCGTAGGCAGCCCACCATTGGGGGTTCAAGGCAACCCCAAAGTTACCACACCAGCAGCTCAGGGCCGGTCAGGTGCAGAGGTCAAAGAGGTGCCCAAAACACATAGGCCCTCATTACAACTTTGGCGGGCGGCGGAGGCCGCCCGCCAAAGTTGCGCGTCGTGAATACCGCACCGCGGTCGGAAGACCGCAGCGGGTATTCAGAGTTTTCCCCTGGGCTGGCGGGCGGCCGCCGAAAGGCCGCCCGCCAGCCCAGGGGAAAACGACCTTCCCACCATGAAGCCGGCTCGTAATCGAGCCGGCGGAGTGGGAAGGTGCGACGGGTGCTACTGCACCCGTCGCGTATTTCACTGTCTGCTATGCAGACAGTGAAATACATTTTGGGGCCCTCTTACGGGGGCCCGCGACTCCCCCTCCCGCCATCCGGTTCCCGGCGGGAGAACCGCCAGGAACTGGATGGCGGGAGGGGGAGTCGGAATCCCCAAGCCGGCGCAGCAAGCTGCGCCGGCTTGGAGGATTCCTTGGGGGCAGCGGGAAACCGGCGGGAGACCGCCGGTTTCCCTTCTCTGACCGCGGCTAAGCCGCCGCGGTCAGATTGCCCCGCGGGGCACCGCCGGCCTGTCGGCGGTGCTCCCGCGTGCCACGGCCCTGGCGGTTCTATACCGCCAGGGTCGTAATGAGGGCCATAGTCGCCTATGAAGAACAGGGGTGCTCCGGTTCCAGTCTGCCAGCAGGTAAGTACCCGCCTCCTCGGAGGGCAGACCAGGGGGGTTTTGTAGAGCACTGGGGGGGACACAAGTAGGCACACAAAACACACCCTCAGTGGCACAGGGGCGGCAGGGTGCAGTGTGCAAAGCAGGTGTTGGGTTTTGTATTGGAAGCAATGGAGGTACCCGGGGGTCACTCTAGCGGTGCAGGCAGGGCACAGGGGGGCTTCTCGGGCCAGCCACCGACTGGGCTAGGCAGAGAGTCGCCTGAGGGTCACTCCTGCACTGAGGTTCGGTTCCTTCTGGTCCTGGGGGCTGTGGGTGCAGTGCGTGGTCCAGGCGTCGGGTTTCTTATTACAGGCAGTCGCGGTTAGGGGGAGCCTCTGGATTCTCTCTGCATGCGTCGCTGTGGGGGTCGTCTCTGGCTACTCACAAGGCCGCAGTTGCCTGGGAGTCCTCCCTGTGGTGTTGGTTCTCTGGAGCTCGAGCCGGGGGCATCCGGTGCAGTTGCAAGAAAGTTGCAAAGTTGTTGCTGGATTTGAACAGACCCGCTGTTCATGGGAGTTTCTTGGTCCTTTGGTTCAGGGCAGTCCTCTGAGACTACAGAGGTCGCTGGTCCCTGTCGGATGCGTCGCTGTTGCACTTTTCTTCGTGTCGGGAGACAGGCCAGTAGGGCTGGGGCCAAAGCAGTTGTCGTTTCTGCAGGGCTTTCAGGTCAGCAGTCCTCCTTCTTAGTTAAGGTTGCAGGAATCTGCTTTCCTGGGTTCTGGGTCGCCCCATATACTAAATTTAGGGGTGTGTTTAGGTCAGGAGGGCAGTAGCCAATGATTACTGTCCTGGAGGGTGGCTACACCCTCTTTGTGCCTCCTCCCTGAGGGGAGGGGGGCACATCCCTAATCCTATTGGGAGAATCCTCCAAACTCAAGATGGAGGATTTCTAAAGGCTGGGGTCACCTCAGCTCAGGACACCTTAGGGGCTGTCCTGACTGGTGGGTGACTCCTCCTTGTTTTTCTCATTATCTCCTCCAGCCTTGCTGCCAAAAGTGGGGGCAGTGGCCGGAGGGGCGGGCATCTCCACTAGCTGGGATGCCCTGTGGTGCTGTAACAAAAGGCATGAGCCTTTGAGGCTCACCGCCAGGTGTTACAGTTCCTGCAGGGGGAGGTGGGAAGCACCTCCACCCAGTGCATGCTTTGTTTCTGTCCTTAGAGAGCACAAAGGCTCTCACCCCAGAGGGGCAGAAACTCGTCTCAGTGGCAGGCTGGCACTGACCAGTCAGTCCTGCACTGAAGGATTAGGTAAATTACAGGGGGCATCTTCTAAAATGCCCTCTGTGTGCATTTTGTAATAAATCCAACACTGGCATCAGTGTGGGTTTATTATTCTGAGAAGTTTGGTACCAAACTTCCCAGTATTCAGTGCAGCCATTATGGAGCTGTGGAGTTCGTTTTGACAAGCTCCCAGACCAAATACTTAATATGGCCACACTGTACTTACAATGTCTAAGAATAGACTTAGACACTGTAGGGGCATATTGCTTATGCAGCTATGCCCTCACCTGTGGTATAGTGCACCCTGCCTTAGGGATGTAAGGCCTTCTAGAGGTGTGACTTAACCTATGCCACAGGCAGCATTTTGTGTGCATGGCATCCTGAGGGGGGTGCCATGTCAACTTTGCCTTTTTTTCCCCACCAACACACACAATCTGGAATGGCAGTGTGCATGTGTTAGGTGAGGAGTTCCTTAGGGTGGCACAACATATGCTGCAGCCCCGTCCTTGGTCACAGGGCCCTTAGTACCACTGGTACCTTTTACAAGGGACTTATCTGTGTGCCAGGGATGTGCCAGTTGTGGAACAATGGTACATTTTTTAAGTGAAAGAACACTGGTGCTGGGGCCTGGTTAGCGGGGTCCCAGCACACTTCTCAGTCAAGTCAGCATCAATATCAGGCAAAAAGTGGGGGTTAACTGCAACAGGGAGCCATTTTCCTACAGAAAGGAAAAGATTACAAAAACCGGAAGTGGACTCCGGATTCACTTTAAAAAGCTGCTACAAACCTTCAGATAAGTTGTTGTCATTTTTTAATTGAAGGAAGAAGGAGCAGCAGCCAGGCGCATGAGAGTTAAAAGGGCCCAGGTGAGGGACTTTCCCAGCCCACAGCTGCAGGCTTCGTATTGGTGTCTCCTGAGCCCAGGCAACCCTGGAAACTCACAGGGTGCAGTGGATCTCGGGCACCTAGGTGTCCGAAAAGGCACAGAAGCAATACCCCCCTTCCTGAGGCCACAGGATTGTTAGGAAAGGCCAGAAAAATAATTGATGGGCCAGTCGTGGGGCATTGACTGAATATGCAGGAACCCATTTTAAAATTCAACATAGTAGGGGATCCCCTTTCACAGTCAGAGCAGCAAGCATGTGGAATCAAATGCCTGTTTATTTAAGGTCTATCGCAGAGTAAACCAGATTCAAGAAAGAACTGAAAACCTATCTATTCAAGATGTAGGGATTGAAAGACACCTGGCAAAATATGTAGCTGTTTTACATTTCTGAATGCCAAGCCCAGAGACACTCTTAAGTAGCTGAGCAATATATATGAGCCCTTCATTCAACCCAAGAACACTCACTAGTAGAATAGCCTTGTCAGTTAACGAATAACTGCAAAATCTTGCGGACCTCGTATTCTGGTTCTTGTTTACCATGACAGAAGGCGGAACAGATATCTGACAAAGGCCTAGAGAATCAGGAGACTAGAGACTCCTATCAACCATTTGAGGAGCACAACGATGACGATTATGAGATGGGGGGGGGGGGGGAGTGTGGATTTGACACATACGATCAAACAGTGCAAACTTCACAAAAGGAGATGATACATATGCCTATAACCTTGGTCAAGGACCTGTGTTTTGATGTTCATTATGTCAAGCAGTTTCCAGAATCTACTTAATCTAATCCTAAGAAACCACCTTCAAAGCTGGTACCTGTCAGGTTTCAGACCTCACACAAGGCCTCTACAAGACCTTACACTCCTGCACATTTACCACTTAGACAAAGTGCAAGAACCCCTTTGTCACATCACTTACTTTTGGCACCTCAGTTTGTTCCAGCACACAGCTCAGATACGTATGATGACCAACAAGAGGGACAGTTGGTTAATACTCTTCAGTATTCTGGCCTTGAACAGGACAATTATATCATACCTGTTTGAGGTGATTTCACTCTTTCCCCACCGGATGATAACAGTGATTTTCATGTTTTAGTTTAAAGAGCATTTAAAGATTTGATTTGTTTGTAGCTATGATGGAAAATGGCTGCTTCTTTTTTGGATTTCAAGGAGCCTGCACGGAAAACTTAAAGCAATACCAGGCATCCAGCATATTTGTCAAAAGGATTAAAGGTCATGTGAACACCAGCCACAATGACAGCTGTAGTTCCAAGACTTGATAAGAAATAAGACACCAGAAAATACACCTACATGTTCATTTTGTCAGAATTACAGACTCCGTATTCATTTTAGCTGCCTAAAAACACTCCTGAAACATGACTTTGCCTTGTGTAGCACCACCTGATAGAGAATGGAGAAGACTTGGCAACATTGGTAAACGTTTTTCTGCTACAGCAGATACCTCCATCAGAGCCTTCAACGTCTTGACACTACTTACAAGATGAGACTGTAACATATGGTCAGCTATTGGACCATATTTAGAACACGTACCCAAGGATAAAAAAGTTGAAGCAAAAGGTATTCTGCATGAAAGTGAGCAGACGTCTTCAACAATAATTGAATCATTTGTAGACATCGCTTACATTGTTTTTAGGCAACTTGCAGGAACAGCTGTGTTAAAAAAAAAAAAAAAAAGCTACGCTGGCTACCCTCTATTTTATTCAGGCCAGAAGTAAAAAATCACATATTTCTACACTTCATTAGACGGTTGGGGTGCATGCTTTATTAAAAAACTATTTTATTTTTTATTTTTAAATATTTCGGCGAAATGCTAAAAAAACAGATTACTTTTGTTCAACATAGATCAGGCATCATAATCCAGCATCTATTTACAGTACTAAATAATATGGACAGTGTAAGGACAATACAGTTCCTGCAGGCACAATTAATGAAACCCATATGCCCGCACCCCTCCCCTTGGTAGTTGTTCCACCTCTATGACTCACAGTTCATGGTACCAAGGAAGTGTAGTCTTGCCACTATTGACCATAGTTTCTGTCCATTTCTCGATAGCCCATCGATTGTCCCCAGATTTTTCCAGCTTTGCATGGGCAACCGCAGGCTATGTAAACAGTCTCCTCTGTCCTTGCATACACCTATCCATACTTGTGGTTCAGTCTTTCCATTATGGAGCCACTGGGCTACCACACATCCAGATAAAGTCTCGCTTTTAAAGTCGCTGTTTGACCACAGCCCCTCCAACATTTGTCATTTTCTGTTTTTTCCATGTAGAACAGCCCAGTCATGGTTAAATATGTACAGTGCAGTACCTTCCGCTGCACCCTCTGGTGCACACTTGTAGGAGTTGCAGGCCAACAGCAAATGGTTTCCAGAGGAAGGTCAACTTCTCAGCAATATTCACCAACTAAGAGCAATCTCTCTAAAGCTGCGGTCTTTCATTCCAAGTATAAGCAATTCTTCAATATTGATATGTACAGACCACACAGCAAGTATATATCATATCAACAAACAAGAAAGAACAGGAACCCGCCTACTGTCCAAAGAAGCTCAGAACATTTGGGATTGGGCTATAAAACATCATATTCAGATAAAGACAGAGCATGATACAGGAGTAACAAACTCCTGGGCTGACAACCTCATTAGAACAACAAAATGGTGCGAGTATTGGGAGCTGCACAGGTGAAGCATGCCCCATCAGGTGTCTGCACTGCCAGCTGGACCGGTTTCTGAAGCCTGTCTCCGCCACAGGTCTTACTACAGTTCCAAAAATGCTTACCTTGCACTCAAGCACAGGGCCAGGGGGGCTGCAAGACCCAGACGTCACTGGTTGTTGTTGACAGGAATGGGCTACAAGGATTAGGAGCAGAAAGCCCTAGCGGTTATAGCACCTTCTTCACACCCACAGCACAGGACCACAAGCACTGGTCCAGGGGGACTGCAAGATCCAGAAATCCTTGGTTGTTGCTGACGGTGATGGACTGCATGGAGGAGGAGCAGACACCCCTAGCAGTTATAGTGCCTTCTTCACACCTAAGCCAAGGGACGTACCGACGTGCGGCCAGGGACCAAGAGCAGGGCACTCTGTGCCCATCCGAGGGCGAACGAGGCTGGAAGGCACATCTCTTTTGCCTTCCACAGAAGTTTTCTTGCACTTTAATCACTCGAGTGAGTGTTACCATTGTTACCCATCATGGACAATCGTAAGCTGGCGGGAACTATCAGTGCGCTGTGCAGAGTAACCACGATTGAAAGTATACTAGAAAGGGCAGTGAAGGTTATAATGTGGGCTGTCCCTTGAACAGAGACCAGCATCCAGCGATCCCTCTTGGGAAGATATTGTTAATGACAGTGGCTTAGTAATAGAGAAGGGCAGCAGCCAATTAATTACAACAGTAACCACAATAGAACTGATGATAATATAGATACCCCTGTGGTCTCACTAAGCTCATAGGCTTTTTTTATTGCCCCAAGAACCAGCTGTTAAGTGCAAAAAAGAAGTCTTCTGCATTCTCAGTTGCGACTGGCTGAGACATGTGACCTCCTGATTCGGAGTTAACCCTTATTGAGAAATATTGTAATAAAATATCCTATGGGAGCAACTGCACTCTCTCTTTGAAAGTCTGGGCCTTATTGAGATGCAGCTGGCCAGTCTTCAAGTGACCAAAACAGGTGGGAGCTGCCTCACCTCAACCCCTAGCTCCTGCTGTCAATCTGGCACACAGCAAGTAAAGTCTTCCAAGGGACCTCATCCGATAAATGCTTAGGAAAATATAACCAGCCAAGTAAGTACACTGAGTGAACCACCGTCGCCGGGCCCTCATGGGCCCTGCAGTGACTGCAGTTGCCACTAATTCCTTCCCAAAAGGTCTGTGCATGTGAAGGAAAATAAACTATGCGTGGCTTCTATATCTGAGGATGATTTGAGTGATGCATCTCCAACTAAGGAAAATGTTTTAAACCTACCCCCATCGTCGTGTCCCTACGTGGTGGTGTTAGCTGGAGTACCACCTTTAGAGCATAACCAAATTGAATCTTGGGAACAACTTATAAACAAAGTAATCCATTGGCTATACAGGCACAAGAATTTGAATGCGTTGGATTGCTATAAGATCTTAATGGTCTGTAGAGTGAGCTGGGTGGGGCTTTTGAACAAAAACATCACTCTTGATTGTATTGCAGGCAGGTGAGCATCCCGGTACGGGCGTTGTCACCTTGCCTTTGGTTTTTTTTTCCCTATAAACCCCTGGCTATTTATTTTCCTCAACAAGGATATCCGCCAGCTATGGAGGTCAGGAATGGATTTGCAGCTTTGACCAGTCCTGCTGCCATTGATTGACTGTCCTGCATTGATGCCACAAGCCAGGGAACAGTTACCGAGCAAATTGAGCAAATTTCCCCCCTTTCCAAACGTACTGCATCCATGCCGAACTCTGACCCACTATTCTCTAAACGGAGGACCTTGAGCTGAAATAATGCTGGTTTTTGGTCAAAGAAGCTCTTACCAGACTTGCATTTGTTTATAAGAGACTAATATTCTGCTGCTCCAGACACTTGGGACTCTCAACCGTTGGGTTTTGACGGTTATGAGTGTTTCTGTGTACCAGCAACACCATACCAGTATGGACATGCTTCTGAGGCCTATCTGTTTGGATTATTTTGTGTCAGGTTGTGAAAACTCAGGCCTTGAAAACACCTGGATAGGATTTTCAAGCCACGCTTAGCAAAAGGAACTCTGATATTTGTTTGTATTTGATTAATTTTTATAATAACGATGTTCTAAACATTCCCAATGCGTAGTTGCCTATTTTGTTTGAGTTCATTGGTTCCCTTATATCAAAATATAATATTAAAGGGGGGGGAGGGAGGGCTATGAACCTAGCAGGTGATTTTAATGCCACCCTGGAAAATCTGCTGTGTTTCACAGGTGGTGGAAGATCATAGAGGGAAGGAGCTAGGGAACTTTATAGCCCTCCATGATGTGAGTAATGTCATGGGATTATGGGGATTTACAGAAACCCAAATGCCCGCCTACAGAGGCATAGGAAATGCCTCAGTTATTGAATGCACCTTTATTTCCAGCGGTCTAATCAATTCACTAGCGCATGGAGCCATAATAGCTTCAGACTTCGGTGACCACAATCCCATTAAAGCAACATTTTTGTTACTCTTGGGGAGTTTAAAAAAAAAAAGGCAGTAGAAGTAATTAGCGAACTCCAACCATCCCCGATGGCCCTAGGCTGCTATGGAGCCCACCAAACCCAACTCAATTTCTTGAATCTTTAAATAAGAGATATCAGGAAGGTGTTGTTCAGCGCTGTTCGGAGGAGGGGGAAGGGAGGTAGTCAGTTGCCTGTTCTTTTGTTGACCTTTGTCCTTTGCCTTTTTAAAACCAGTCAGGATCAGTAATGCTATACCAAGGTGGTCTAATAATTAATGTTCGAGAGCCAGCCGACAGCTGCGCTTGGCTCTTACCGCTAGTCTTAGAGATCCAGTCAAAGTAGCTGCCATGGAAAAGCACTATAAAGCTGTTGTTACTAAGAGGTGGAGTGAGGTCACCACCCAGCAATGGGAAAAACTAACACAAGCAGCACACATGAAGAACTCTAAGTCTTTCTGGACAACGGTAACTTTCATTTGAACTCTAGGCTATATTGTTACTCCAAATAGTTGTCATATTTCCAGCACAGCCTGGAGTCTCACTTCTCCAGAACATACTCTTTTTACTCTCTTAGTAAACAATCTTCTCTCACCTTCAGCACTCAAGTGGGTCTATCATTTTCACGGTGTGAAGTTGTTGAGTCTATCCAGCAGAGTGAGAAAGCACCAGAGCCAGACTGGAGTCCCTATTGGCCTAATAAATTGCATTGTGAATCTCTAGGTTCCCCAACTGACCAACAGTTTGAATAACCTTCCATGCATCTCTCCACCAAGTTTTTGGTAATCGTTGGTCATTGTCCCAAAATTCAAAATTGGACAGCGATCCAACCCTAGCTGCTATTTTTCAGTCTCAGCCATCAACACTTCTGTAAAAATATTAGGGAGTCAACTTACAATACTGAGCCACAGGAAACAACTATTCTACATAGCTGTTAATATGGCTGTAGGAATCGTGAGGGGGCAATAAAGCAATGTTTGAGTCTTAACTTACTTTTTGTCAAGTACATAATTGCTAAACGCTGCTTTATCTTGTCTTTAAGGATCTGTCCACATTCTTTGACTCGTTGAAAGCTGTGAAGGTTTCTTTTGACCATTGGACTGGATGAGACCCTTGTGAACGTTTTGAGCAACCCTGAATGAGAATACGAAAACTAGAATAAGCTATGGAGTAAATGGTGAACTTTCTAGTGCATTTGAAATTTCCTGCAGTGTAAGCCAAGGGAATGTTTTAGAACTTCTTCTTTTCATACTTTAAATTAACAAGCTAAGTCGCTATTTATATTCTCAGCCCTAATGTTCGTAGGGTCGATGAGATACATATCCCCACGCTGCTCTGTTCAGACAGTGCAATGTTGATGGCCCATATTCCATTGCTTTGCGTTTGTTAGTTTCTTCTTTTACCCAGTTTATGACTGGCTTAGATTTACTTACATATTTCTCGAAGTCGCACGTTATGGCTTGTGGCCCAAAACGAATTTGAGTTCCCACTCTCGCAGGTGGCAATAAACGCATAGATAATACTAACACTTTTTCGTATCTCTGGATCTGTTTTGATTCCTCAGGCACAAGGATACCTGATATTGCACTCTGTAGGCTAAAACTATCTAGAGCAATTGTCTTTCTTCTTAACCTCCTGCAGCCTCCTGGGGGGAATGTACTTCTTCCGCTATTGTAGAGTTATAAAACACAGTATGTACCTGTGGCAACCGAGCTTAGATTTAAAGTATCACTCACTATCTGTGCCGCTGTCCAGGTGGAGGAAACCCACTTCAGCAGAAAGGTTCTGTCAGTCCCTCCATCCACTTTTCATTTTGTATGCCACGAAGAACTGGGCATGAGTTAGATAGAGGATCTTATTAGTGCTAGTCCTTTACTTTTTGTGGATATTTGTTTGGCACATCAAGGAAGTGGCATTGAATCAAGCTATTATTAAAGTTTGCCTAGAATTTCTTTTCGTCTTGCTTTGTTTTGTGAGTACTTTATAATTTTAGTTTTTTTGTACTGATTATGTGATATTATGTATCTATTTGATTTATGTTGGATGATTATTCTGACTCCCGTTTTATCAGATGTGTATACTTTTATGGGTTCTCTTGCATCCGAACAAAGGAATTTGAATCTGAATGTGATGCAGTGAGTGGGAGCTAAGTAAAATCCAATGGGACAGCATATTTCATTGCTACAGTAAACCAGAACTGGTGGTTCTGATTGCTAACAGCTGGGAATCCCTGTACCTTGCCAGCAGACACTTTCTTCCAGGGTTAAAGGGAATGCTTTTTGATAAACTAGTCAGGGTCTTATACCTCCACAGTTCTTCCATTTCCTCTGATTCTATAAGTATTTAGAAAAATGAAGAGGGAACTGTGCCATTATCCACACCCTGGTTGCCCAAATAGTTCTGTTTTGCTGAGCTAGTACTATTTAGTACTTGAATTTTGAACAAATTCTCATCTCAGAAAGCCCTCAATTTCAGTTGGAGACAATTCCAAAACCTTCTGTCTCATCTTTAGTATTCCCTGGCTAGCATATGAGAAAAAACCTTAAAAGCAATAGGGCTGCCTCCTTTTTTTGACAAGCCCTGTTCTAGCAGGTTAATTAGAAAAGAGACTGTGAAAGTTGCTGCTAATCCATCCCTGTAAACAAAGGTCCACAATAGAATGCAAAAAACCCTCTCCTTGATTAGGTCGGTGAGCACACAGATTCACTATGTTACCCTTCTTATTGTTTTTTCTGTTTTTAACGTTACCATACATTTTTAATACTTTTAACCTTCACCCTAAGGCCCGTGTTCAGTGGCCCAGGTACTTGTGAGTTGCTTACGAGCTTCTGTATTAGTTTAATCTAACCATCCTTACCTCTACCGGCCCCCTCTGGGTTTTCTTAGATCAACGCCAATTGGAGGTACCGACACGATAGCGATCGCCATTCTTCCTCCTTGGTGGTGGTACGTTTACCGGCCGCCATCTTGGTAGGTTGGCAGTCTAGCTGTCGCTAGATCCTCACCAGATCCTCATTTATAGAACGATGCTGCGGGCGCACAGCAGACCTCTCCTTGATTAGGTGGGTGAGCACATAGATTCACTCTGTTACCTTTTTACTGTTTTTTACTGTTTTTAACATTACCACACGTTTTTAATACTTTTAACCTTCACCCTAAGGCCCGTGTTCAGTGGCCTGGGTACTTGTGAGTTGCTTACGAGCTTCTGTATTAGTTTAAGCTAACCATCCTTATCTCTACCGGCCCCCTCTGGGTTTTCTTAGTGCAACGCCAATTGGAGGTACCGACACAATAGCGGTTGCCATTCTTCCTCCTTGGTGGTGACACGTTTACTGCCCGCCATCTTGGTAGGTTGGCGGTCTAGCTGCCGCTGGATCCTCACCAGACCCTCATTTATAGAGCGATGCTGCGGGCACGCCGCAGGTGCGCCTAAGGCAAGCCCGCATGCGCCTGTCCGCGCCAGGATGCGACCAGGGGCCGGACCCCCTGGTTCTGCCAAGATAAAGGGGCCCTTTTATAGATCAGAGACTCCATCAGATCAGGCCACCTCCATCTGATTGCTGCCAATACTGCCCGGTTCTGAGTAACTATAAGTGGTCCTGCTCCTCCTGTCTGTGGACTCCTCAAACTGAAGGAACAGTGGGCTCACCATCTAAGACACACTTCAGCAGTGTATTCGTGTTGGTTAACTGTCGATCATTACCAGCTCATAAATTCGATATCAATCTCCTAATAAGTGAGGTCTCTCCCATAGCCCTTTTTCTGACTGAGACATGGCTGCATGAGTGATCTTTACTGGATGTCAATCTGGCACTATCCCAAGGATATCAGATACTAGGATCAGATAGAACCACCTCAAAAGGGGGAGGAATGGGCATTAATTCCAAGGAATCCATTAAGGTCACAGCTTGGCCTCTCCAGATATCCGACTGTGAAAGCATTTGTTTTTCATTATCTCTAAACCCCCAATTTATGCTTTCGGGAGTTCTGGTATATCGTCCTCCTGGCCCAACAGACAGTTTTTTACATTCTCTCGGATCTAATGGCCGATTTGTCATGTAAAAAAAAAAAACTTCACTATTTTAGGTGACTTTAACATACACGTAGACATTTTAGATAGCGCGCCACCCAAAGGTCTCCTGGCTGATATGGAAGCCCTACTCATGTGAAAGGACATACTATTGATTTAGTTTTTAGCAATTTAGTAGACCTAGTTTCTAAGCCTCCGCTCCCATTAGCCTGGTCAGACCACTTCCTAATCTCATTAAACCTAGCCATACCCTCTAATTGTAGTCCTGCTCAGGTATCAAGTCAACCCTCCAGGCGATGGCATAATCTTATTGCCAGCAACTGGAACCACATCCTGACAGACCGTAAACCTGTCTTTTTTTTTTTTTTTTACACAAACAGAGCGACATTAGTACAGTCTCATTTAATGAATTGATCAAGGATGGTCTAGATACTTTACTTCCATATAACAAGAAAATGGGGAGCCGTCGGAAAGCTGGTGCCCCATGGTTCACGCTCCACTTACGAATTCTAAAAAGGAAATGTAGATGTTTAGAAAGAAGTTGAGGAAAGCCTATGACCTGGCTGTAAAGGAAGAATATAGAAAGACCATTAGACTCTACCACGCAGAAATTAAATCAGCCCCAAGTACCTATTATGCTGCTAGGATTGAAAAATCTCCCAACTCCTCTAAAGTGATATTTCAATATTTAAATAAATCCTACTCTCACCCTCTGAGGGCAATTCATTTGAAGCCTCACAAGAAGACAGTAACAATTTAGCTTCCTTTTTTCAAAAAATAATTGTAGACATCTATTCAAGATTTTCAATTAACGAGCCTCACTCGGAGGATATGATAGATCTTCATTCCAGCTGTGCTGCCTCCCTCTCACAATTTTCTCGTTTCACAGGATCAGGTTGCTACTTCTTTGTCAGCTCCATAGTCTGGATCCCCCTTGGACCCTGCCCCCCCATCGATATTGCCCTATTGGGCTCAGTTATCATTCCTGTTCTGACGGACCTGATAAATCTTTCCATATCTAGAAGCATTGTCCCTGATCAATGGAAACACACAATAATCAGACCTTTGCTGAAAAAAGCAAACCTGGCTGCATCAGTAAATATAGACCCATCTCACTACTTCCCTCCCCCTCCAAAATATTAGACAAATATATCAATACCCAACTATCCTCATATTTAGAGGATAACAATATCCTTCACCCTACCCAAATGGGTTTCAGGCCCTTATTCAATACGAAATCTGCTCTAATCACTGTTATGGAAGAGGCCAGGAAGCACATGGATCAGGGTCGTCTTACGGCGATCATACTCCTGGACCTCAGCACGGCATTTGACACAGTAGATCACCATCTGCTGTGTCAGAGGATGAAAGAGATTGGAATTGAGGGAAATGCACTTAATTGGCTATCCTCATTTCTGAAGGGAAGAACATTTCAGGTTCTTGACTGTTCATTTCTTTCCAGGGAATTTAAATGTAGCTGTGGGGTGCCACATGCCTTCTCCCTTAGTCCCACATTATTTAATATATACATGGCTCCACTGGCTCAGATAGTGGAGTCATTTGGGATTTCTTTGGTTTCCTATGCTGACGATACCCAGTTGGTGGTCTCGTTCTCCTCTAATTCAGATTCTGATGACTGCCTTTTGCCTCGTTGTTTACAGGCAGTATCTAGATGGATGAATGCTAGTATGCTTCAATTAAACAAAGACAAAACTGAAGTAATGATACTAGGGCATAACTCACATCTGGGTGTAAATCCTAGGCTGCTGAGTTCTTTGGGGGAGTTGCCTGCTCCTAAAAGTATGTCAAAAGTTTAGGGGTTGGGCTCGACCCTCAACTTACTCTGGAATACCAAGCCAAGAAAATCTCTGCTACATGTTTTAGTATAATGAGGCTTTTGAGGAACATTTTTTCCATACTTCCGTTTCTGGCAAAAAGACTCATCGTTCAGGCTCTCATTATCCCTAGATTGGACTATGGAAATAGACTTCTGCTTGGTTCCCCAAGATACGTCAAAAGTAAGCTACAAGTAATGCAAAATGCTGCGGCCCAGCTCCTTTTAGACACTCTGAGGCATATCCCGGTTAAAACTGCCCTCGTTGACCTCCACTGGCTTCCATTGGAACAGCGCATAGTGTTTAAAACCCTGTGCTGTATGCACAGACCATTACACAACAGAGATCCCAGTCACTTAAGGACTCTTGCATCTTTTTATACTCCAACCAGAAAACTCAGGTCCACCTCAGCAGCTCTTCCCACAGTACCTAGAGTAAAACAAATCCAGATGGGGAGGCTCCACAATGGCTTATCTTGGTGCCAAATTGTGGAATTCCCTCCCCCAAAGTCTTCAGGCTACTAGTCATGAACTGAATTTTCGGAAAATATTAAAAACCTGGCTGTTTTAATATGCTTTGCCATGCACCCTTCTATTCTGGAGAGCTGTCCTCTATTGCTGGGAGGCCTTCGGGTAGCCATGTGCTATACAAATACCATAACATAACATAACAATCTCAGCTTAGTTGCATTTGAGCCCTGCAAGTGATCTGGGACACTATTTGTTAAGAGCTCAAGGTTGTTGGGAAAGATCTTTACTATTCTACTTTAGGGCTGATACCATTATCCATTTACCCCTGAGTTACCAAAAAATGTTAATGCTTGTCCCTGTGATAAGTCCTCTCAATCAGTTTCTTTTTTTGTACATTTTGTATAAAATCTACAAAACAACTTTTAATTCCATTTATTAAGATGCATAATTTTTCAGCAGTGTAGACCAGCCTTGTACTACCTTCAACAACTAGCGGATGCGGAATGTTGATTTTATGTACTCTCTTTTCTGAGAGTAGATCACGAAGCACTATACACTTCGAGTGGTTTATATTAATCATTTCATTTCGACTAGCTATGTTTTATGAGTATTGTTTTCTAATTTTATGATTTTTAGTATTGCATATGTGATAATATGTATCTACTAACTTATATTGTGTGATTATCTGACTCCGGTATTATCAGATGTGTGCACTTTTATGGGTGAATAAAAGAATATGAATCTTAATCTGGTACCATGAGTGGGAGCTAAATTTAATCAAGCAGACAAGCACATTGCATTGCTGGGCCAAACCAAATCTGGATCTGATTGTTAGTAGCTGAAAATGCTGGTGCTTTGCCAGCAGGCACTTTCTTCCAGGATCATTGGGGGGGAGGGGCGCCTTTTTGATAAATTGGTCGAGACTTATGCATATGCATTTCCTCCACTTCCTCTGAATCTGTAAGTATTCACAAAAATGAAGAGAAACTTGTTGTGAAGGTTATTTTAGCATTTAGGTAGGCACATTTATTTTAGCTTGGATCTGAGGCCTTTGCCCTCTCACCTACTCACTTGTCATTTTATTCCTCTTATTATTTCAGCAAGGCTTTAGTGGCAGTGTTTTATTATTTTTATCAGTTGCCCTTCCATGCAGAATTTGTTATTCAATTCTTTGCACAACATCCTGTGCTCACTCCAAGGCTGCACACAATAGTTTACCGGGTATTGCCTGTCCAGAGAGTACAATGTCTATCCTTCACAGAAAAATAGGTGTTGTCACATCAGGGCAGTTCTCAGAACAACATGTATTATAAAACATGCTGCCCCCAGCACCTTAGAGGTAACATTCCAGCCAGCCTGCTATCTCATGCTGCAGTTCGTCTCAGTTTCTGCTGAAACTCCATGCTTCCTCTTTGTCTATGTAGGAGGGCTCTCAGCAGACTAACAGACCTCTTCTTTACCTCTGAATACAGGTATGGGGATTGGGCTTCCTTCCCGGGACTTGATGGGTGGATTAGGGCTATCACTGCTTTTCACTCTCATGTAGAAACTTAGTAGTGTAGGTAGGGATATTAGATACATTATTGTGACAATATGGTGGGACTCTTCCTATGTTTCACTTTCCTGGTCACTGCTATAATAGTGTTGTGTTGTATTTCATTATCCTCATAATCGCAATTCATGCTTTTTTACATAGAACACAGTTGCTTCAATAAAATCTATTGAACCAAATCTTGCTTCTGTTTGTCTTTGCATGTATGAGACTTGTATAACTGAGAGAAAGGGTATGATCTGTTCTGCCACGACTTCGTGGGGAGTCTTAGTGTGTCAAGCAGTAGCTGCCATAAATCACTTTTACCTCTGGTACTGGTAAGGTGCTGCTAGCTAGCTGGAAGGGTAAGGCTGAAAGCTGGCACAAGGTGTGGGATCATACTGAGTCCCTCATGCTCGGTGGTTAAGCACTGACTTTACTGATCTCCCAAGTATCTCAGTCTCATTACGAGAAAAAGGCACCCTAATCACCTTACACGGGTAGGTAGTACCTATTGGATGCTATAGGTTGTTCAAGCCTGAACCTTTAAAAGGAACTCGCCAATTTGTGTTTCTATCTCTGAACAGTTCAATTCCTTTTTAAATAATGGAAGCCCAAAACAGGGTCGTTATCTGCAGCAAACATGAGACTCCCCCTCACAACACACTTAAGAAATAATGGCCTCACAGAAGAGGCAGGAGAGTTTACATTTGTCGTTGAGCCTCACAACGTGTACAGAACAGAAATGTGTTACCCTTGGGTCACCTTTTCAGCAGCAGGTGGGAACACACATACATTTCCCGATTACACTCCATTAAATGCACCCGCACAATAGATACCATACTTGTATTTAGAAATACCACGGTCTTATCAAGAAAACCAAAATTGGCTTGATGGCACCCTACCACACGTTCCACGGAATGTAAGACCAGGTCCTTTAAGTAATGACAGACCTACATGGCCATAATTGGCCAATACACCGCATCCAAATATAGACACAGTGGCGTTAGCAGACATATGCTGCCTACGCATTAATTTAGTTGAAATATATAGACGATTAATACATTTTGTAATGCAGACTTTGAACACCGCACCAGCAAGGGCTGCTCCAGCGCAACCAGATGTCACCACATTAGACATTAATCCTGCTACTGTGCTTTCAGTTACGGGTAAAGTACCCACCAAACCTGAAGAGATTCCGTTTTGGTTAGCACAAAAAATTACTGCTTTGGAGGCAGTGTTTCGCCATACAAAACCACAAGATAAACATAGAATTCTCAAAATGTGCTTGTCATTTGGCATGGTTTCCTCAGTAGACAACTGAACCACTTGGGGTGCAGTGTTTGCTGCACTCTACACTACCGCACATGGTACACCGACACTTGTGAATCTTCTGGAAGTGCTAAAACAAATTCAGGATGAATATGGGGCTGCCCCGGCCCCAGATCTGGGGATGCATTTAATGGGCAACTTTGCCACAGTAGCCTCGATGATATTAAATAACCTTAAAGGGGAAGCAGTAACATTGGCAGTACGCCTGTGGCTCCGGGATGTTCCTATTCAGGATCAATAACGTGAGTTGCCAAGATTATAGCCAAGACGTATAGCAGTATAGGTCTGGATAGTCTGGGAGCTAGACCAGGTAAACCACAATTAGAAGGTAAATCCAATAAGTATTCTACCAAGCAAGCAGCTGAGAGATCTAAAAAATGCTGGGATAAACAAAAAGAAAATAAAGATAAAATAAAACAAAGAGGAGAATCTCTGTGATCTGAGACCTAAGAGAAACGTTATAATCTTAGAAATAGGTATAGTTTAAAACTCCCGGTAGATAACAATAAATCGATACACACCAATCTTGTTCCTTTCAGGACTCGTTGGATAAACGCAGTGAGAGAGGTGGGCGTTACGAACAACGGAATGAGTAGGTAAAAACAGAGAAAAGATTCACAATGATCATCTGAACCTTCCATAAAAAGGGAGAGAAACCTCCCTAACAGAAACCACAATTTAAAAGAAAAAAAGTGGCAGCAATTTTGGCTTGAAATGGCACATGTAACAAGAACTTTAGGGAAGAACAGGACATGAGCACTGACTCGGATAGTCCGCGCAGCAGCGATTACAATAGTTCGCCGGACTCTTCAAGAGCTTCTGGATGTGACAGTAACTAACAACTTTTTAGAAGTCAAAACTGCAGACATGCATGTCTTCCTGCCCCCCCAGATAGAACTTACAAAGTGAAAATACAAATTGAGGGAGCCAGAGAGCACCCAAATAAAGTTATATTCTGGGAAACACTAACGTTATGTTATGACATTCTATTGACAGAAAAGGGTTGGCCACCAGAATTTGTCGATAAACTCCCACTAGGTAGGGATATCATTATGCCATATTTCTCTGTCCTTGTTCCTAAAGAATTATGACAGGCTTATGCAATAGATTGGGCATTGGCACAAGCCCCGATGCTGTATCGCAATCATGTAGGATGGGATAAAGACTATCCCTACCGTATAATACTGATTAGATCAAAACCGCAACCACAATACCCCATTAAACATGAGGTAAAGCACCAGTGCGAGAGATACTCAGACAACCTGAGTACCAGGGTGTCCTAAAACACTGTCTACCACCAGTGAATAACCCTTTGTTCCCCGTAGCTAAGCCGGATCTTTCATGTAGCATAGTCTTAGACTACAGACATTTAAACAGTCGCACACACACATTTGCTATACAAAACAAACACAGCACTCATCAACAATTTAGTGCGCAAAAAAATCATAACAACCTTGGATATTTCCAACTTTTTTTTCTGCCAAAATGTAGCGCCTGAAAGCAGAGATCTGACTGCCTTTAGTGCGCTCGTCTCGCAAAGAAAATTGTTGCCGACTTCCACAAGGTCATAAGAATAGTCCTGGACTGTTCTCAGCATGTGGGAGATTGATATTACACGACTTTGAACCTGAGGTGTTGTCCTATGTAGAGGACATTAACCTAACAGATGACGACCTGGTCACACACCTAAGATGGGTGGACAGCATTTTGGTGGTTTTCACTGAAATAGGTTACAACTTAAATTTCAAGGAAACAAAAATTTTCTTTCTCAATGTCCTATTTTTGGCATAAAGTTATCAGACGAAGTAAAGAGGTGCCCCACTATCTAGAAGAGTGTGCACAATTACAATCACCGAATACTGTCAAAAAGCAACAATCAATGTTGGGCTTTTTCATTTTTGGCAGAACGTATATCCCAGACTATGCACAATGCATAAAATTACTTTATGACTTGATACGTCCAGACATTTCAGGTAAATATTGGACTGTTGAACACATGCATTCTCAGAGCATTGCAGCAGGATAGACTTGAATCAAAACATCTACATACACGGGATAACAAAACAAGACTTGGTCATCAGAGTAATTGCTGGTGTCATTGAATTCATCTATGTAACATTAAGTGAAGGTGATACCATCCCCATAGCATACAAATCACATTTCTATTCAACAGCTGAACAAAGCTTTTCTCCCACCGAGAAAATTCTGACTCCTATTCAGATGGCTGTCATAAAAGAGGGACCTCTGACCCATTGGAAACGCATTGTTTTCGCCACCCAAGTACCAGCTTTAGAGGCTGTGACAAAAGCCAGGGTTCAAAATGCAAAAGTGTTAGACGTTGGATCTAATTGGCCACCTCTCTGACTGTCACTGATGTTGATTTCATTTTTGATCCAAAACTTCAGTCCCAAGAGTTCCTTCAATATGAACTTGAATCCACAACACATATAAACATTTTGCCTCTTCATCAATATCAAATGATTATTTACACTGATGGTTCAGCACAACCAGCGATAGGCACCAGACAGAAATACTCTGTGGCTGTGAGCAGATTCATGCGGGACAGCAAATTCCACCCCCCAAACACATACCTGCAGACCTTTGGGGAGTGCACTGCACAGTTGGCAGAGCTTAAGGCTCTATTGTTGGCACTGGAAAATATGGACCCCAAACTTCTAACACTCATTGTCTGTGATTTGTATAATCATGTCCAGTCATTTAATGAGTGCCTGTATTACTGGCACCAGAATGGGTTCAGAGATTCAAAAAGGAGCACCAAGGTAGCCGGTCTAAAGGAGATGCAACCAATTACCCATGTAGTACGTACAGTGGGCCATCAACGTATAGGAATACACGTTGCAGGAAACACTTCAGTTGAGGAAGCAGCCAAGTCAGCAATAGCCACGGCTTCTGTTAGTGCGATTACTTGCTCTAGGACGAGGTTTGATGATGAAACACTGGCTGCTGTGAAAGCTTTGGCTGACAGCATACCTTTGGCAAAGGCATATCCTGACAAATATTCCTACCATCTAAGTTCTCAAAATGTTACATTCCCATCTATACAGGGATGGGTAATTGTATGATCTCCAACCAATACCAAAGATTGGATCTAATAAAGGCAGTGGATGAAGGGGTTTCTTCTGCTCATGCAGGTGTGGCGGCTACAATGTAATTATTAGAAAAATTCTATTGGTGGCCAGGTCTGTACAAACAGACCAGACAGTATGTCCTTTGTTGTGCCATCTGACAACAAGTAGAGTCCACCGCGAAATGCCAACCAGAGACACCCCTCCCAATTTCCAACAAACCACTACAATTTGTGTACCTCAATCATTGTGTTCCCCTAACTATGCATACAAATACATTTTAGTCGCTGTTGATTCTTGCTCCAGATTTGTATGGGTATAACCACACCGATCAGTTGATGCTCAAACTGTTATTAAAGAGTTGCAAGTCTTCATCGGGATATATGCAGTTGCGGCATTCCATTCATACCAAGGCCCTGCTTTTGCCTCAAGGGCATTCAGGGACACCATGGCAATAATGGGTGTCCATCTCCATTTCTCATCTCCCTATCATCCCAAGGGAAATGCGATGGTAGAGATGAAAAAACAAGACTTAAAGCAATCCTTAACAGCAAGGTTACTAGGTATGGGTCGTAGTTGGCTTAACCACCTATATGGAGTCCAGAGAGCACTAAACAATCTGCCCAAAAAGGTCCTTGGGAGAGGGCGCACCCCTCAAGACTATCCAGCTGATACACACCAGAGCTCAGAACCAGCAAGCACAACTGCTATCAACTAGAGAGTAATGGTGCTCCATCAGGAACCCCTCTGACAGAACTGCCTACCCAGCAGCTGTAGACAACTACCACCAGGCGCATTAAGGAGACCCTCTCAAACTATTTTCACAGCAAGATAGCCACCATCTACAACAACTTCAACCCCAACACACAGATCTCAACCTCAATGGCCTCGGCCAACCCACGCACACCAACCAAGTAATCACTACGTGGACTATGCTCACCACACAGACCGCCACGGCCATCATGTCTTCCACCTGCTCTGGAGCACCCATCAACTCCTACCCCCACCATTTTTTAAACCTCTGAAACGAGTAATTCTGCATGGAACTCACCAGCATCCTCAAAGCCTCCATCACCATGGCAGTCTTCCCTGACAGATGGAAACACGCAGAGGTCAGACCCCTCCTAAAGAAAACTTCAACCAACCCCAGCAAACTCAAAAATTATCAACCAATCTCTCTGCTCCCATACCCTGCCAAAGTTCTTGAGAAAGTCCTCAACCAACAGCTCACCAAATACCTGGAAAAAAGCAACTTTGCTTGACACCTCCCAATAAGGATTCAGCGACAACCATAGCACAGAGACCGCACTTATCGCACCCACTGATGACATCAGGACCCTTCTCGATCGGTGGGAGACTACAGCCCTAATCCTCCTCAACCTTTCAGCAGCATTCAACACTGTATCCCACCACAACCTCATCAACAGACTCAACAGCATAGTCATCCAAGGGAACGCCCTCAAGCGGATTTCCTCCTTCCTTACAGGATGTATGCAGTGAATCTGCCTATCTCCCTTCACCTCCGAACAAGAAACATCAACTGCGGTGTACTCAAAGGTTTATCTCTCAGCCCCAGCCTGTTCAACACTTGCTGACATCATTAGATCGTACAGACTCAACATCATTTCCTGTGCATACGAAACACAACTGATCCTCTCGCTCTCTGTAGACCACGACCACCAGAACAAACTTCTGCGACACCATGGTCAGTGTATCCAACTGGATGAGAACCAACTGCCTTTACCTCAATTTGGACAAGATTAAACTACTGACATTCGGGAGAAACACATCCATATGGAACAACAGCTGGTGGCCGTCTGAGCTCAGACCTACACCTGCTCCAACAGACCACACATGCAGCCTCGGCAAACTCACCATGATGTGACAAATCAACGCAGTTGCTTCCACACCCTCTGCATGGTCTGCAAAATCTTCAGATGCATCCCAGTCAACACCAGAAACACCACTAACCAGGCCCTTGCCAGCAGTTGCGTGGACTACTGCAGCGCACTCTACTCTGGCATCTCCACTCAGCTCCTCAAGAGACTCCAGACCATGCAAAACACAGCAGCCAGACTCACCCTAGACCTTCCCAAATTAACCAACATCACCCCATACCTCAGAAACCTCAACTGACTCCCCATCCAGAAGAGATGCCAGTTCAAGATCTTCAAGAGCACCCTTACAAAGCCTTACACGATCAAGGACCAGCATACATCAATCACTGCATGAACTTTCATCACCCGACAGGCACCTGTGCTCCACCTCCCTGGCCCTCACACACACATCCTGCATCTGTGGCAGCTGCAGCTGTGGCGTTCCTTCTCCTACCTCGTTGCCAAGACCTGGAACGACCAGCCCCTCCAACTATGAACAGCACGCTCCTTTGTGAACTTCAGAAGGAAACTAGAGACCTAGCTCTTAAACTGAGACTTCGCAATCCCCAGCACCAAGATACCCTCAAGGGTGATAATAAAACGCTCTACGAATACTGGTTGATTGATTGATTGATTGAGTGAGTGATTGATTGATGCACAGCACAGATAGAAAGGACTGTCTGTCCTTTTTGCATTGACCGGGAGTTGGACATTTTAGGACAATTCACAAAGGAATTTATGCGTACTTTAAAGAGAATTCCTGTATTGCACCTTTCTGTACTCTTATATGCTTTTGTGAATCAAGCCAGAAGGTGCTTAAGTCAATTACACTGATGAATAACTTACATGTTCATAATTAAAAATATAACATTAGTCCAATCAGTGTCTCTCAGCCTCTTGTTTTATGCATAGTGTTCATTTATAAAGTTACATTTTTTCTCATCGCCAGTTACTTTAATAACATTAAGTGAACAGAATCGAAATGGGTTAAGCTGTAAAATCTTTTCTAACTTGAAAATGCTGTGTTGGTTAAAGTAGACAGGTTCCATGGTTAGTGTGTATTTTTCTAAGCTGCATTGCCTCATTATATTCCCGTAGTTTCATAGAAAACGGCTATTAGTGAACTCATACTTTATTTCACTTGAAACTTGCTTTTTTGACACTTTATCTGCAAACATCTTGGCAGTATTACTGTAACAGTATAATGTGCCCAGAACCATGTTACAGTCTCTACAGATCTTTTCATAAGGACTTCTTCAGAAAAGCTGCCTATAGTTGTAGCCTGGTAATGTGGTTCTATGACCACACCCAGAACACTGCACACAAAAAATATAGTAGTATTGTTCTTTTTTCAAATAACCAGTTAAAATTGTTTTAGCTTTATGGTGGGTGCAGGATCTACTTCCTGGTGTGGTAATCCAGAAAGAACTTATGTTTAGTTTTATTTTAATAGAATTAAGCAGCTTGTGTGTGATACACAGATGAACGTATATTCAGGTGGTAATTCCTAACTTTGCCATTCTTCTTGTTTTTTTTTCCTTAAGTACTAAAATCGAAAAGGAAAAAAAAGAACATGCCAAGCTACATGGAATGATCCGCACAGAAATAAGTGGGGCAGAAATTGCAGAAGAAATGGAGAAAGAGAGGAGGTTTTTTCAGCTACAGATGTGTGAGGTAGGATGACACGAAATTGAAATTAATTGAACCATGATGATGGTAACATTTGAATGTAAATTAATGTATTTTTGTTCGATGAAAACAGGCCCATTTCCTGCGCCTTTCTTCATTGCAGCACAAGCCAACGACTTGCACTTTTGTCTGTTGGTCACGGGGAAGTGAGTGTGTTGTTTCATGTTGAAGTGACTTTATGCTGTTCCTTCTATTCTTATTCCTACAACTTTCGGATGGCGATACATCATATAGTCCTAGATTCCAGTGACTTTCTTTCTCCTCCGCTCCTGTTCTGCCTTATTAAAATTGAGCCTTGTTTATTCTGGTACGTTTGGACAGCTCACTGTTGGCTTATTAAATGTAGATAGCTGTGTTCCATTAATTTGCATTTTCTTGTATCCATTATTCTGCGGTTCATAATTTATCTCCATAAAACAACTCTGTTTGGAGAGTGATTATGGTGTTATAGAAGCAAATGTGTGGCTTTCAGAAACATAGTGTTATTACACTATACTGTGGGATCTCCTGCGTATTCGATTTATAATATGCTTCCACTTGAACCAGCTTCAGTTGCAGGTTTGTGAAAGCAGAAAGTAAGGATCTAGGATGTTTTTTTTTTGTAGTAAACATTATCTAGTTCAGAAGCTTGGTTCAGGCCATTTTCTGTGTTTTTTTGTTTTGCTGTACTACTAATGTGGCTTATTTTTTAAGATGATTGTTCTCCACACCCCCACTTCTTGGGTTCTGTTTTATGTCATTTGAAATTATCCATTTCACTGGTTCTTCTAAATGCACCAGTTGCAGAAAGTGTTTTAAGAAAAGCAGCACTTTACATTGAAGTCTAAATATATGTTGGTAGATCCTTACTTTGACATCCTGGTTAGTATTCCTGGCAGAGATGTCCAAATAGGCATAAAATCCCTTAGATTACATATGTTGCATTATAATGGAGGTGATATCGCTAATATCAGGGCTAAGCAAACAGTTTTTCCATTGGACGTACCATGGACTTGAGGATGTGCCAGTTCTGGTTTGTTTTCTTAAAATCATTGTGTGGACAGAAGGCATACTTGTAGATGTTCAGTTTTGAGTCTTTCTTTTCTCTTTCTGCGTAAGGTGTGCCGTTTTGGGGGGAAACAAAGTCCTTTTCTTCGAATTCTCCAATAATTTATTTAAATATCCTATACATCTGGGTTTGATTTTAAGCACCTTTGAGTTCTCAAAGCAGCCGTCCTTAGTAATGCAGTTCCGCCTGATACGTAAGAATTACCCACTTGGTATATTGCGCCAGATTTATCAACATTAGATATTGCAAATTCCAAGTTGCGATTCTTACTGAACTGCAAATGGGAAGTTTCAGTTTCGAATGTATGACAGTTTTCTTTTTAAAATGTAAATTTTTTAAAATTTTATCATTAAATCCTCCAGTGTTGCATCAGCACCAAGTTATCTGTCTCCTTCCTGATTTGTTCCAGACCATAAACTGGCATCGCCTCTTTTGCTGCCTATACCACATTCTAAGCCGTGTACTGTTCAGCTGGCTTCTTCCCTAAGTGTAACCTGACAACACGATCCTCAGTACAACATAATTATCTCTGGGAAATGAAGTTTGCAGTCCGCAATATACAAATTACATTAAATAGGTAGTTTGTATGCAACTTCCATAGACGTGCACAGTACAAATGACAAGTTCTATTTCAATAATCCCTTTCAACACATAATCAGAGCGTAGAAAGCAATAGCTGTAGCAAGCAATATATCTACACATACAAGGTGAATGAAAGACTAGTTACAAGTTCCAAAGATTTCCAGATAATAACAGCTAAATGTCTAAATGAGTGAAACCATTACCACTGGAGACAGAACAGGACAAGAAAGAACATGGGAAGTTGTTTTATGAGCAGTTGACTAAAAGGAGGCTGGCATTGTATAAAGAAGTAAAAAAGATTAAGAGATCATCGTGGGCACGCAGATGCAAATATTTAAAATAACATTGATAAAAAATTCTAACTAAGAATAGGAAACCATTGAAGGAGGAATAATTGAAATCAAATAGAATGTGATTAGTTGAATGAGAAACAGATTGAAAAGGAGGAAGGTTATTAGTAAGTCAACATAAAGATAGTAACACCAACTCTCAAGCAAGACAAAAGAAGTCATAAGATTACTGGCTGACACAAGTCACCATCTCTTCACTTTACAAAATTGATAGCTTCACATGTAAAATATGTGATTTTAAAAATCATGGAAGAATGTGTTTACTTTTATTCAAAAACCCATGCATACTTGAATTTATTGAGAATTAGGATAAGTCAAAGGGATTTCTTTTTAAGACTGGTGAGCTAACTCCACTCCTAAGGTTATCACAGCCTATTCCCAGAAATAAAAGTGGCTTAGAATGGCATTTCAAGAGGCAGAAGCAAGTTGAGCAACAAAGTGATATTCTCAGATATGATTCAAAATGGCCAGTGAGTTGATTCCAAGAGAGTCACTACTTCTCCATATCCTTGCTTATGTGAGGAAACAAAATGGCACCTACCCCAGTGTCAACAGGACTGGCACTGCAGATAAACTAGGCTCAAAAGAAGACAGTAACCATTTATTGGCAAGGTGTAAACCACATGTTAGAGGCAGGAAATTGCCATGGTACAACTAGAATCACCAGCATTTATTTTTTTCAGAGGGAGAGGCTGTGGCACATAGGCAGCATGAATTGAAGGACTGCATCAAAGGAGCTGGACCACCCATCTAGGTGCACTAGAGGCACCACTGCGATGTGACCACTATGGGGCTTGATGAAGAACCCACCCTAGGAAAACTAAACAAAAGGTTGACAAATTGGGCCAGAGAAGGTATTATTTTGCACATAAGCAGTGATCCTGAATTGGGCTCCAAACTCAATAATGACAGTGAATCTGACCATACATTTAATCAGTTAGGAGCTGACTATGCCATGGTAGAACACAATTTGTTGACTTATGGATTTCTTGTAAGCTCATCGAAGAGGCCATTATTAGAACAACAGATCACACTTATTGTAGATGCTTGCTGAACCGGATGAAAAGCCATGATCTCCCATTCTTTTGGGAGTAAGGCAAAACAGAGATACATATATCACTGAGATTCGACCAAATTACATCAAAAGGAGAATGCAGTCAGAGAGAACTGCTTTTGGATGTCCGTCGGCGGGCTAAGCTGTTGGAAAACACTGTGTAACCGTTCCAAGATTTCATAATGGTTGAATATCTAGGTAGGGGATGATAGCAAATTGAATGGTCAAGAGAATGATCGTCTTGACTGGGCGGTGAAAGTGATGGAGAACAGCTCTACTAAAAAGGAAGGTACCTGAAGAAAAGTGGGGTATTATGCAATGAGGCAGGTTAGACTTCACTATGCAGTACCTTAACATTTCACCAAATAGGTCTTTTGAATTCACACTAGTAAATCCCTAGCTCAGGTCTGGTAGTATGGCACAGAGCAGTCAGGCTTTAAAGAGGAACACTTGTTAAAAATTTGAGAGTACCCACTTAAACCATAAGTAATTGACACAACTCGAAGGAAATTCAACACCACTTTATAAAAAAAGCAGATTTTAATATAATTTTAGTCACCAAAATTAAGACAATCTGATGAGTGTAACCAGAGTTATAGATTTTTAAAGGAAACTTAAATCAGTGCATTTCAATCTTGCAAAAGTTTAATGTTGCGGTCAAACAGGAAATGTGCTAGTGACAATTGGTCACTTGCAGGTAGAGTTCAGTGGAAACCACTGAAGGTTAAGGTCATTTGGGTCCCTGGACTAAGCTTGGACAGTCACTTGAATTTTATGTGGCTCATAGGGCCCGGCTGCAGAGTAGTGCTGGCTGTCCCTGGTGCTTAACACAGGTGTTGGGTTTGCTTCTTAGATGGTGCTGGTGAGAAAGGGGATGTAAAATCTCTGGTCTAGGACGACTTGCAGTTGTACAGTTGCAGGGTGATTACCACAGTTATAGTCTTTTGCTCCTTTCCTTTGGGCAGGACCTGAGGTCTCAGATCCAGTTTCTTCTTTGTCCTTTTTTGCAAGTCAATCAGATCTGAGGTCCTGGTGCTAGGGGAGCCCGTTAAATCCTAAATTTAAGGAAATTAGAGGTGTGGGTGCTAGTAGCCTAGTAGACCTCCTAATTTTCTACCATGGCCGGGATGCAAGTGTGCCTGGGGTAGTGCGTTGGAATTGTTCGTCTCTGGGAGGAAGCTACATGCATATCAGAGGGGAAGAGACCTTTGAAACTCACCACTCTGATGTTTCACTTCACTAGCCATCCACCCAGGCAGGCCTTTGTTTCCCACACCTGGGAGAGTTCACACCTCCTGGTAGGGGGGCAGATTCCTGTCTAGCCATCTGGGCATGTTTGGTATCACACGTTGGAATCATACCCCAATACTGTTGCCAGTATTGGCTGTATGATTCCATGCACTCGGGGGGCTCCTTAGAGGACCTCCAGCATTGCTCCTACAAGCTTTCTGGGGTTGTCCGGGTAGTCCACGCTGCTGTGGGAGAAGGAGGTAACCCTTTCCCTTTAAAATAGGTGTTACATTCCTTGGGAAGGGTAGCCTCTCCAAGCCACTAGTCTGCTTTGAAGGGCACACTTGGTGCCCTTCCTTGCATAAACCGGTCTGCACCAGTCCAGGTAACTCCAGTCCCTGTACTGGGGCAAAACTGGACAATGGAAAGGGGAGTAACCACTCCCCTGTCAATCACCACCCCAGGGGTGGTTCCCAGAGATCCTCCAGGTGGCCACTTGATTCTGCCATCTCGGATCCAAGGTCGGCAGAGGCCTCTGGGAGCATCTGAGTGACCAAGTCAGGCAGGTGATGTCACAGCCCCCTCCTGATAGGTAGTCACCTTGCTAGGTGACCACTCCCCCTTCCAGGGCTATTCAGGGTCTCCCTCTTGGGTCTCTCTCTTGGGTGGGTCCTACGATTCGGTGTGCAAGATTCCAGCAGGACTCTTCTGCAACATTTACTTTGAATTCTGGCCACTGGAACCACAACTGGACTTCACAGGAACCTACAATCTGCAGCTACATCGACAACATTGTTTCTCCGGCTCCTTCCAACAACTGCAACATTTACCCAGCTGTGCATCCTCTGAGGGCGATGAGTCTTCAGCCTGCACAAGAAGCAAGAAGTAATCTCCCTGGGAGTGAAGGAGTTACTCCCCTGCACCTGCAGGCCCCAACTACAATAACGACCGGCTGCGTGCATCTCCTCTCCTCCAGAGCTGCGTGGATCCTGCATCACAGGTGGTCTTGGTTGGGCCACTTGGACCTCTCTACCAGCTGTCCAACTTGGGAGACGGTAAGTCCTTGCCTCTCCATGCAGAGGAGTACCCCTGTGCACTGCATCTCTAGCAGCTACCAATGCTTGTTGACATCTCCTCCAAGGAATGTTTAGGCTCTGTGTAGCCCCAGCCCCCAGCACTCTTCCCTGTGATGCACAGCCCCCTGCGTGCTTCTCCTGCGATGTGGCACTTCTTCCAAAGTGTGCTGAGAGGGCCTTACCGGGTCTCCTGTGCTTGCTGCCTGTGGATAGCCTGTGGGGGCTATCTCCTCTTCCTGTGACTCTCCTCACTGTTGAGGGTCACCTGGGACTCCCCTCCATGGGCTGAGTCCTCAGGACCTTGCTGGTCGCCGGCAGCCCCGCATTTCTACTTCAACAGCATTTGCCTTTGCCAAGGCTTGCTGGGGGTTCGTCCACACCACTGACTGACTGCAATACTCCTTCCAGCGTGGGACGTCGACTGCATCACTTCAGGAACTCTTCACCTGCTCCAGTGCTGCACTGCTGACCGTCTTCGTCCATCGTCGATCTTGTCCTGCATCCAAAGACAGGTGGGTAGTGGCTCCTGCCACCACAGACACTCCAACATGAACTAGACTTGGCCCCCATCCTTTCTAGGTCTTCCTCTTCCAGGATCCACCTTTGGTTTCTTGCAGACTTGTCCGAGTCTTGCATTATCCTTTTTTGAAGTCCTTTTGGTGGGGTTGGGGAGAACCAGGTACTTACCTCTCTTCACCTGGTCACTGGTGGGCACTCTGGTACTTACCTTGTATGTTTACTAGTTCCTCCAGCTCCCCTCTACTGATTCCACTTCGTTGGGTGGGGGCTTGGCTTTCGCATTCCACTTTCTTAGTTTATGGTTTGGTGTCCCCCCCAGGCCTTCAGTATTGTCTATTGCTTTCACTGTTTTCTATTGCATTTTATGCTAATTCCTGACTTCTAATGTACATATAATAGTGTGTCTACTTACCTCCAGTTGGGGTATTCCCTATATAGTATTTTGGTATTTTTGTTACAAAAATAAAGGTACTTTATTATGGTAACACTGTGTGTTTCTTTCATGTGCGTAAGGAAGTCCGCACTTAGGAAGTCCAGGAAAATGGAGCCGGAGTTCATAGGGGCACCTTTTCTTCTGCAGGGGTGCCCTCACACACAGGTACCTGCACCCTGCCCTCTGGGCTAGAAGGGCCTGCCATAGGGGTGTCTTACAGTGACCTAGTGCAGTGACCTGAAGTGAAAGGGTGCATGCACCTTTCCAGTCAGGCTGCAATGGCAAGCCTGCAGATGCATTTTACATGGGCGGCATAATATATGCTGTAGCCCAAGGGGAACCCCTGATGCCCCAGTGCGCTGGGTACTCGGGCATCATATACTAGGGACTTATAAGGGGGCACCAGTATTCCAAATGTGGGGTATGTGAAGCCCCAGCAACCAAATTTAGAGGGAGAGAGCACAGTCACTGGGGTCCTGGTTAGCAGGATCCAAGTAAACACAATCAAAACATACTGACAGGCAAAAAGTGGGGGTATGAACTCTTTGTGCGCACACACACACTCACTCACTCACTCCTCCCCCCCCCCCCCAATAACCCAACCATTGTATCATTATAAATTGGTGCTGCGTGATATGTTGTTCCAGAAATCAGCGATCAAGGACTTTCAAGCACAAACTAAAGATGAGACATAAAACAAACTCCAGTGATGTCTAAAATCTTCGGGAAGAGTGTAAGGCAATCTGCTGAACCATTGTTATGTTTGGTTAACTTGTAGAGTCCTTGTCCCAGGAAAGTTCGCTGATGGGTGATCACACAAGATGAGCCTTGCCAGGGTCATTTTTAATTCTTTAAAAAGATAGCCTGATGCCACTTTGTTTGTAATATCTTTTCTGCTCTCGTAACAGGAATGTTCCCTATGTCATGAAATCTGTTTACAAATTGGCTCACACATGAGCTGTGCCTACTCAAGGCAGGTATGCATTACTATTCTCTTTTAGGCCAGCTGTGACCTTTTCAACACACCAGTGGCATTTTGGCCTTTTCCTCTGGCTTGGTCCTTTCCACAGTTTAACTGGGTGCAGATCTGGTGTTTTTGGACCTATTAATTTCAGGTCTGGAAAGGGGCCACTTGTATGATGGGGCCGTATCCCTCATGGATTATGAAGATGTTTAGTTTGAGGTTCTGGCCCATCTTGAGACAGACAGTTTATCACTAGCAACTAAGGCATGTTGTGCTGATATTTTAGTTTGATATGTTGTAGTTGCTTTATGCTATTTATCTCGGAGTAATCTCATGCTGTGTGCATCAGTCCAACATGAGACTTGTGCTGACAAACAACTGGTTCATGGTTTTGTAGTTCTGCTTTTTTTTTTTTTTTTTTTAAACTTCCATCCACAATTTTGTCCTCTAATTTCTTTTCTACAGATATCTATCAGTTTCCTTCTGAAGAACATTTGTAAGTCTTTCCAGTAATGTCAGTATTGATATCCTACTTTATTTAACACTGTCCCGTGTTAAGTTCTTTCACTAAACAGTTCTTAAATTCTTCCACAACTAATGCGACCAGTCATTCTTTGCAGTTTACTCACTAGTTTGTGGTGCACTACTAAATGGAACAATTACATAAATTGGCCTGTAATTCCTTTAAGTCTCTTACATTTAGTTTTTGGGATAGCAGGAAATTAGAAAAGTTTAACATGATTTCACTAACCCATTTTGTCTTCTATGCACGTAGGTCACCTTCCACATTCTCCCATGAGTCTAACATACATTTTACTACATGTTAATGTTTTACCAGATGCTGGAGTCACACTGCTACACAATGGTTTGTAAGTTGTTGATGTTAACCTTGTTCTCTGTATGGCCTTGAAATTATAGAAACCTGTGCATGATGTCAACCATAGCCACAATGTCAAAGTACACTATGTTTTTCATATAGGATAAGGCATAGTTGTCTGGCCTTGCAGTGTTGATAACATCCTAGATTCTGATGGGTACATCTAAATGTGGATTCTTCATCTTTTGAATATCCCCAATGCTCCAGCATTCCACCTAAACTTTTCTTTAGAGCTCTCCCTCATCGACGAGGACGTCACAGTGTTGTATAGCTATTTTAGTCATGTTTTAGACACTTTATTTTAGCAAACTAGGCCTGCCGTTGTGCACTTAAGCCCAGTTACATTTTATTCACCATTGCTTTTTGTTTCTAGCATTAGCCACATTTGCGGTGTTGTTTTATTTTCTCTATCTGTTTGTTCGCCTAGGAAAGCATTACGTTCTTAGCACTGCATTCATTTCACTTTGTACTTTCCTCAAGGCTGCAGTCAGATAGGGTTGCCGGCAAAAGTGGTATGCTGTGTCTCTGACATTCACAGAAACATGCACATCCTTACGTCGGGACGTTTTCCTAAAACATCAATTGTTTTTATTTTAAAAACACTTCTGTGCCCCATGCACATTAGAGGGAGATTCCAGCCAGATGACCACAACCGCATGCTGAATGCTGAGTATCTTTGCTACAGCTGCTTCCTTAGACTACAGAATCTCTGGCCTATATGGGGATGGTGTCTTCCTAGACACCAGGCTTCATTGTTCAGGTATGGGGGTATGATGTCTTCCTGCGGGGGGAAACCTGAATGGCGGATTAGGGCTTATCACACTGTGCTCTAACATAGCTTAGGTAATAACAATATATATATTCCTAGTGACCGTATGGTGGGACTGTTTCTGTGTTTCACTCTCCTTGTCACAAATTTGCTTCTAGTGTGCTTTATCATCCTAGTTTTCGCAGTACATACCATTTTATCTAAGATGTAGTTACTTAAATAAACCTTATTGAACTATACTCTGTTTCTGTTTGTCTTTGCCTGTGTGAATGTATCTGAGAGAAAGGGATGAGATCTGATTGACCAGGATTCCCCTGAGGAGTCCTCATGCGCCCAGTTGCCACAATAATCCCTGTTTTTGGTGGAGATGAGGCACTACTAGTTGGCCGGAAAACCCGGATTAGGCCGACAGGCATCACATGGTATTGTATTGTACTCAGTATCCTATAATTCAGGTGATTCTGCCGCCCAAATTCAGTAGTCTCATTAGGATGATGAGAACCTACGCGACAGCAATGCCCATGGCTCTGCCTGCAACCTCACATGATGTCTCTGGGGCCATAAGAAACACTTGTCGGTGTGCTAATGTCAGTTCCGTTTTTTTCCTTCCCTTCGACGCATAACTGTTTCTGTTGGCTCTCCATTAGTAGTGGTCAAAGTCTATTTGAAATTGTTGCACTTTTTTAATACAGTGTCGGTTCTGTGGAAGGCAGGGTTCAAGCCCTGTAAGGACTGTGAGGGTCAGATGTCAAATACTGACCCTCATTATACTTGCCTTTGGTGTCTTCGATCAGAACATGATGTGGATGCCTGTTCTTCAAAAAATGAGCCCTGTGGCTTTGAAGGAAAGTGAAGCAAAAAAATTTATGGCAAGGGTAAAACAGGAGAAAAGAGGTTGTTGAAAGTCACAACCTCGAGCCAAGTCTCCATCTCCTTATTCATTGAGGTCAGCAACGAAGTACAAGAAGAAGCAGCGTCATTGTCACAGTTCTTGACGGCATTCTTCAAAGGTCAGTGTCTTCTCAGCCAGCTTCAGATGATTGGTGGTGATGGGTATTAGGAAGCCACTCCTGTGCCACCTATGGTGTCGTTCCCTGGCGTCACCTTTGGATCTGGTGCTACAACCAACTACACCTGGCGTGCAGGAAGCATTGCCGGTCTTGAATCCAGAGACTCAGCAGGAGCAGGCATGTTCAGCCTTTCTGCTCCAGGGGGAGATCCTTCCCATTTTTAAGTGCTATGAAAAGCATTTTCATTAGGGCAATGACTCTACCTGGTATGCCTGTGGACCCTGTGGGTCAACTGTCTTTTTTTTGGGGCCTTCAGGCAACATATTAACAGGTGCCATTTTGCCCATTATAAAGATGGGCCAGGTTTCCTGGCCGGCTCGAGCGCTGAGACTGGATCCTGCTAGGAAGACCCACTTCTCCTCTGGCTGTTCTGCCTACTGAATTATAGCCGAAGCCGAGTGGCTCCGGCTTGCTCCATCCTGACATTTAATGCTTTGTCTCTGGTGCCACATTTCACTTATCCAGTGTAACTATTAGGTTCTCCGGCGCCGATACCAGCTCCATGTCACAGGTCAAGAAGAGAGGCCCAAAGGCTTACTGAAGAAGGAAGTTATTTCTTTAGGGAAAAGGATCTTCCAGAACTGGAAGAGAGTGAGATTGTGTCAATAATTCCAGATTCTGAAGGGTTTGAAGATGCAAGTGGTTTGGGCACTTCCCCCTAATGGAAGTTATTGCCCAAAGGTATTCCACCCCCAGAGTTTGCCTCCTACTATTCGGTCATAACAAAAGGCAGCAGAAATGTTGGAATACCGTTTGCTTTCCACAGAATTTAAGTCAAATCTTTTGACTGAGGAGCTTTACTCTTCTTCACCATCTTCAGAACCTTTGTTGCCTTTTAATAATCTATAACAGAGCAAGTTTTGGATGTTTGGCAGAAGCTTGTGACGAATCCTGCTGTTTCCAGACAGATAGCTAGGAGGTATAAATCGGTTCCACGTGATCTGTCCTTTTTGTCAGTACATCTGTCACCTAAAAGTTTGGTAGTGCAGGCTTTGTGTTCCTCAAATGTGGCTCCTGGGTCTTTTCCATCTTCACCAGTAGATAGGGAGTCCAAAAAGATGGAGCAATCATTCAGGGAAGTGTTTTCATCAGGCAGTGTGGCACTAAAGTCCACTAATGCTACTTGCTTGTTTCAAAGGTATATACATGCCCTGATGGATGTGGCTAAGGCAGGCATCACAAAGTTGCCTGAGGATGTTCAAGGGCATTTTATGAGCTTATGAATGATGGTCAAGCTGCAGCTCAGCAAGGCATACAGTTAGAGTTGGAAAGCACTGATTTAGTGGCTAGAGCAATGGGGACTTCAGTTGCCTCAAGAAGACACGCTTGGTTGAGAGGATCTGGCTTCTCTCTGGATGTACAAAATGTCCTCATGGGTTTGCCCTTTGATGAGTTGAGTCTGTCTGGGGCCAAAGCAGATTGGGCCAGAGGTATCAAGATATTTTGGATTCGCAAACAGTGTGACTCGCAAGATTCTACCCTTTGCGAATGCAGAATTGCCTTTCACTGTGTATGAAAGGCATTGCAGTGCAATTTTAGGGAGATCGCATTTTTTGGGATTCCCTAAAATTGCGAATCCGAATAGGGAATTGCATATTGCGATTCCCTAAATAGGAAATCGCAAATAGGGATTTCCTATTTGCGATTTCCTATGCACTTGTATCATGCATTTCCTAAATGCTAACTCAGCATTTAGGAAATTAAATTACCACCAAATCCAATTTGGAGGTAACAATGTGCAATTTTAAAAATGCATTAGAAATGCATTTTTAAAAGTGCCATATAGCACACACATGCCCACAGGGCATATCTGAACTTTACATGTGCACAATTTTTTATTGGGGGGGAGGTATATCAAAGGGGGCCTTATGCCCCCAGCACCCTTGGATTTGCATTACCCAATCTGAGAATTCCTAAAAGGCCCATAGGAATGAATGGAGTTCCATGCCCTAATAGTGATTCCCTAATTGCGATTGCGAATTTTAAGAAATCGCAATTAGGGATTCGCTATTTTCTTACATATCATTTTGCATTTCTCAAATAGCAATTCGGTACTTTGATACATCTGGCCCTTTCTTCCTTGGAAAGGTTTAAAGACAGCAAGACGATAGCCAGATATTTGGGTCTTCAGTTCCAGCCCAAGGATTACAGACAGTTTAGGAGGTTTTAAGGTTTTGGCAAGAGATTGTCCTTTCAAAGCAGACACCAGTACCAGCAGCAGCCATCTAACCCTTTCTATAGAGTTTTTATAGGGGGCCTGGCAAAAGTGGAAACCTTGGAGCTGCCCTTTCCCCATCTTCTGCCTCCTCCTCCTCCTCTTACTCTCCCACAACATCACAGGAAATCAGCCCTAATTTTCCCATCTTAGAGCATGCTTTACAGGTTGGAGGGCATGTTTCCCAGTTTACACTTCAGTGAAGATCTATAATATTGGATCAGTAGGTGTTGAATAGTATAGAAAAGGGGTACACCCTACACTTCCGGACGTTTCCCCCACCTTTTCTTCTCCCAAAAAGGTTTCTTTTCCAAAGACCATCTTTTCTTGCTCTAACAGAAGGTCCTAGCCTTACTTCAAAAGGTTGGTTCCGGTGCAGGGACTGGGTCAGGGTTGCTGTTTTTGCTATTTCCTGATTCCCAAAAAGGACAATTGTTTATCTTCGATCCTAGACCTCGGGGTTTTGAACTGCTTTCTCAAACAGAAAAAGTTTTGAATGCTGACCCTTGCACAGATGGATCAGGTACTGAAAAACGAGGACTGGCTGGTTTTGATCGAATTGCAGCATGTGTATTTTTCCATTCCCATTCTGCAGTCACACAGGAAGTATCTCCGATTCACCGTGGGCTCTCAACATTACCAGTTTGCTGCTCTTCCATTTGGTCTTACTTCAACACCTCAAGTCTTCACAAAGACAGTGGTCTCAGCACATCTCAGATGAAGGAGGGAATATCTGTTTTCCCTTACCTGGACGATTGGTTGATCAAAGCCAAGCCTCCAGGGTTGGCATTGCATCACATGCAATTAACAACTCTGTTGTTGTTCAACCTGGGCTTTTTTATCAACAAGCCCAAATCACACCTAGAGCCCTCTCAGCACACCCTGTTCATAGGGGCAGTACGGGAAACAACGGTGAGTCAAATCATCCCTCCTCTTCAGAGGATTCAGGACATTCAGGCTATGATTCCGATGTTTCAGAATGGAGCTGTGGTTTCAGTCCTGAAGGTCTTGCGCCTGCTAGGTCTGACAGCCTCCTGTATTCTGTTGGTCACCCATGCACGCTTGCACATGAGAGCTGTCCAGTTGCAAGCAGTGGTTTCAGTACAATGGGGATCTCCAGGTGACTGTCAAGATCTCCAGAGACACTGCAGTGCATCTGCAGTGGTGGTGTGTGTCTGGCAATATCTCTTTCAGAAAGCAGTTTCACCTTCCTCCTCTGGTGGACACAGTGATAATAGAGGCCTCCACATTAGGGTGGGGAGCTCATCTGGGGGCTAGGAAGTGAAGGGTCTTTGGCCTGCAGCCGAACAGTTGTTGCACAGTAATCTGCTGGAATTGCAGGCAATACGTGTAGCTCTTAAGGCCTTTCTCCCTTCCTCTTCCAGTCTGTCAAAACAGGTCTTGATGGATAATAGTACAGCAATGTGGTATATAAATAAGCAAGGGGGAGTAGGGTCCTATTCTCTCTGCAGAGATGGTCTACGACTCTGGTCTTGGGCTCAGGATAATCAGATTTGTATGATAACAAATCATCTGGCTGGAGTTCTCAGTACTTGTGCTCACTTTCTCAGCCAGCATTTTCAGGTGATCACGAGTGGCACCTCTATCTGGGGGTAGTTCTTCGCATTTTCCGGATGTGGGGGACTCCTTAGTTAGACCTTTTTGCCACTCAGGAGAACGCACACTGCCTGTCATTCTGCAGCTTCCAGTATCATTTGCAGGGAGCTTTGGGGGATGCGTTTCAAATGAACTGGATCTCTCAGCTGTTTGACGTGTTTCCCCCATACTCTAGATTCCTTGGGTTCTGAGGAAGATTCACCAGTACTGGCCCCAAGCCATCTAAATGGCCCTGGTTAGGACAAAAAGGGTGTGGTACACAGACCTTCTTCACCTCTCTCTGTGCCAACAGCTCTGTCTCCCTCACAGGGCTGACATCCTCTTGCAGTCTCTGGGGCAGGTTCTACACAGCTACCTCCAGAGCCTACACCTACATGCCTGGAGATTGAACTGGGCAACCCAAGTTGACCCCCCCTGATGTGGTGGATGTTATTTTATCGGTCAGAGGAAACTCCACCTAATCAGTTTAATCTGGAAGATGGTCTAAGTTTGCAAAGTGGTGTAGTGAGAATTCTGTGGACGCTTTGAAGGCCTATTCATCTGATATTTTGCGTTTTGCACTCTCCTTGGCTCAGCAATGCTGTGTAGTTGCCACAGTTAAGGGTATTTGTCTGCCATTTCTTTGTTTGCCCAATCAGCCTTCTCTGTTTAATTCCCCTATAGTGTTGACTTTTATTAGGGGATTTACTAACAAGTATCCTCACACTCTGCTCATTATGCTTCAGTGGGATCCTAATTTAGTGCTTACTTATCTTATATGCTCTCCATTTGAAACTTTGCATAGTTGTCCATTAAGGTTACTTACTTTTAAGGCAATTTTTCTGATTGCTGTAATGTCTGCTAGATGAGTTAGTGAGATGCAGGCTTTAAGTGTTAAGTCTCCCTTAACAACATTTTACCGTGATTGGTTGGTTTTGAGAACCAGTGCTACTTTCCTGCCAAAGGTGGTTATTCCCTTGCATTTGGGCCAGTCCATCACCCTTCCTACTTTCTATCCTCCTCCACATCCATCTAAAGAGGAGGAAATGCTTCATCGTTTGGATCGTAAAAGGCTTGTTAGCTTTTAAGTGGACAGAGCTTGTGACTTCTGATTGGATGATAAACTGTTTGTAGGATATGTGGGCAAAATAAAAGGAAAAGCAGTGCATAAAAGGACTTTGTCGCAGTGGACCATCCCCTGCATCAAGATATGCTGTGCTATGGCTCACAAAGAACCTCCAGAAGAATTTAAGCTCATTCCCCTAGAGCAGGGTTCTGCAAAGTTGGTCCTTGAGAGCCGGGTTCATGCCAGATTTTTAGCATATCCACATTTAGAAAAATGTAAAATTCTGAAACATCTTGTTTCTAAATGTGGATATGCTCAAAATCTGGCATGGACCCGGCTCTCCAGGACCGACTTTGCAGAACCCTACCCTAGAGCTACGTCTTCCACTTCTGCTTCAGCTAGAGGTGTCCCTGCAGGTGACCTCTATAAAGCAGCAACTTGGGCCTCCCTTCATACTTTGAGAAGCACTATTTTCTAGACTCTGAAGTGAGGACGGAGGTCACTATGCTAATTCTGTTTTTCAAGATTTTTTGGTTTACGCAGACATGCCCCCTTCTCCGAGTATGGGACTGCTTCGGTACTGTATTCGAAAGGTGAGGAATCTGCAGGTAGATGTATCCATCAGAAGGACAAGTTACTTACCTTCTGTAATGCTTTTTCTGGTGGATACAGTATCTGCCTGCTGATTCCTCACTGACCCATTCACCTCCCCATTGCTTGTCTGCCTATACCAACAAGTGTTTTGTATATATAATTTCAGTTTTTATATGTAAATATTTGGTTTAAGCTTCTATGAACTGTGATTAAAATTTTGAGTTAGTACCATTTGTTTGCTTCGAAGGCACGAAAAAAGGATAAAAACTGACATCAGCACGCCAATGAGTGCTACTTATGGCTCCAGTGACGTCACAGAAGGCTGTGTGCGAACCATGGGCATTGTGACGTCCTCGTCAATGTGGGAGAGTTGTCAAGAAATGTTTTGTTGGAGTACTGGTACATAGGGGATATTCAAAAGGTGAGCAATCTGCAGGTAGATACTGTATCTACCAGAAAAAGCGTTATTGAAGGTAAGTAGGTTGTTCTACAGGATTGATGCGGTTCGGAAGCTTTGTTGGCCTAACAGCCATAAGCAGTTGCACGGGGACACTATCAGCATACCTGTGTCATGTACAATAATTCACCTTATTGTATACCTCCCCATTTTGAATCAAATTCCGACATAAAGTTGAAGATGTGCACTGCAATATTCAAAGCATGTTTCACATTGTTCCCAGTTACAGCTAGGCCAATGAAGAGTACAGTGAACTCTAAATACTTCAGGCTGAAATTCTCCACCCAGTTGTGGACTGTTCGTCTTCGTCTATGAAAGAGTGGGCATGCTTCTGTGAACAGATCTGAAGCAGAGTAGTCTGGGGAAGTACCACTTTGTGGAAACTCCCATAAGAAATTAAAACAACATTTGTACGGTTCCCCTTGCGGTGACCAAAGAAAACACTATTTTGTTAAAATCATGACTATGGGAATTATAAAAAAATCAAGAAAGAGATAATGGCATGCCACATCCAATCCTGAAGGACACACCTGTAAAATCTGTTCATGGGTCCAACTTTCAAACTGAACTCCTATCTCTTGGTGTCTCTGCAGCCTAGAATACATCCCTTCTAGCTGGAGCTCTGGGGAAAAAAGGGCTTGCATGTATTTCAGGGTTTCCTTTCCATGTACCACAAACCATTACTTGGGAATGATGGTCTTGTTCTCTTTGGAAACAGTGCTGCTTAGAATGGGGCTGTTTTCCACTGCGGAGGAACTGAGCTCCAGGAGATGTTACTCTCTCTCTCTCTGGAATCCAGTGGGAGGCTGGGTGCTGCAAAAAGAATTGGCGTTCCCTGGTAACACTCAAGAAGAGCACTCACAACTAGAATGGCACCATCAAGGATGTCCCTTCTTTTTTGGATTTGGAAGGTGGTATCCCTAGCAAAGTGGACAGAACTGCATCCTGATTTCATGCTTTCTGTCCAGGGTCAGTTTTAGTATTTAAAGGTTTCCGATTTAGAGAACTGTGCATTGCTATGCTTCTTTTTCCTTTTAGCTGGTGGATTTGTTGTTGCTATTCACTTTTGTTTTTTTCCCTTTGATTTTAGCTCCAGTTGTTTCTGCTTCAGCCTGCTAGTTAGTATATTTTCCTTCAGTTCCTCTGCTGCTCAATGGTTCTTGGTCCTCTACATCCATCGATTATCTTATGAACTGCTGTCCCAGGAGATACTTCATGCCACTGACTGATTTCATTTGGGCAATACTTATCTTTGTTGTTGAGCAGTCAACAATTATTACAGTGGCTACTGAAAGGAATCACTTTTATCTTGGGGACAAGACCTCTTGTATTAAGAGGCGACCCTCTCTGTCTGCTCTTGATATAGCAATCTTGTTTTTCAGCTGAAGTTGGAAAGCTCTACCTGGAAGTGGCCCAACACCAAGTTCAGTTTTAGGAACACACAGCCCTCAATAACTGTAATCTTTCAGATATTTATTAATTTGTGTTTTTTATTACATGGGATCAGCCTGATGGTATGGCATCCAAATTATGTGGACTAAATATTCTTTACAAAAATATTGCCACATTTTAGTTGATAATTACATTTACACCCATTCAGACCATATTTTATAATCAATATTAAAACAATATTTATGCCAGATTGTATATTTACAAGAATGTACAGACAAACATCCAGACATTATCAGGTTTACAGTGGAAAAGGTGTTAAATCATGTGATACAAGGTAATTTTGCATAAATACATTATTATAGGTTGCTATGTAAAATAAAGTCGAATATTAAAACTCACTTGACAGTAGGTAGTGAACCTATATGCGTGGAAATAATATTGTGCTCACATGGAGGCGATACACAAGAGAGATAACATGGAACAAGTATATTACAGAACACATTATACATAGGAATGTATACAAAGTTGTGACTCAAGTTGGAATTATAGAAGGCCCATCAAGAATAACTGAAATGACAGCTAAAATAATAGACGTCACAGTGAAACTAGCCAAGTGATAAAATTACAGCAAAATACAAATCTCTTTAGCTCTCTTTTGAGGAGTTTGTAAAAAGTGTTTGTTCCGGTAGCTGCTGAAATAGAGTTTGTATATTCTCCTGTTACACGTGGGCAGTTCTTGCATGGCAATGTCTCAACTCTGCAGTTGTCACTCCTTGCCAGAAATGGTCACTTTTTTGCTACGTAATTCAGTGGTCCAGATTGTAGTGTTATTGAATAGTTCATGCAAAGTTCAGTATACTCTTTTTTTCAGTTGGTTGCCACTTCAGTGAGATCATTTTTAGAATAATATGCCCAAACTTTCCAGAACCAGTGGCCACTCTGACCGCTGCGTTCAACTCTGCTTTCAGGGAGCAAGGTGTTATTTTGAAATTCCAGTTGAGTAAGGCCTTATTATGGTCTAATCTTTATAAAACCAGTAATTGATCCACCAATCTTAATTTTTCTTCAAGAAGGAAGGGTTTATTTCCTCTGACATGAAATTGCTTTCCATTAGCTACAAAATTGGCTGGATAGATCTAGATTCTTGTCCTTCTTGACTCCCAGATATTTGGCAAATACATTCATAAGTGGAAGGTTTTCCAATGTGGATAGTGCACATCGACCATTCTTCATTTGAGTGGGATATTTGTACATTCCAGTTGGGGAGGAATAATTCAGTTACTTTGACATAGAAGTGGTATTAGATGGAGTGTTTAACCATAGATCGGGTGGGATACAGATATAAGTTAGATATAACTTAGAGAGTTTAAGAATGTAAAGCCTGTTAGAACTTTTGTTTATTGGAGGAGTGATTAGGCAGTGAGTATGAGATTTTAATACACTGGCTTCCATTGTCCAAGTGTGTTGCAAACCAGTTTATTACCACAAATTTCATTTCCATTTTTCTAGAAGGATGAGAAGGCAGAAAACACCTTTGTCTAAGGTGCAGAAAGCATTATCTTGCTTTATAGCATTGCAGTTTCAGTGTGACAGCTTAGCCTGAAATCAACTGGAAGTTGTTGAGCATATTATTTTCTGCAACAAACTGATTTGATTACTTGTTTCTCCAAGAAACTTTCTTGGATTTTGGCCAGTATGGGTTAGTGAGGCAGAAGACAGAAGTTGTTCTTGTCTTCGGGATCTACCTGCAAGCTTTTTAAAAGCAAAACAGTAACCATTGTACTTTTTAGACTGTCAAAGACAACCTCTTTTGAGAATGAGGCATGTATTAGGTTGATTGGGCTACTTTGTTTAAAATCTAGTCGTGTTTGATATTGCACATCTCAGACTGCTACTGCATTAGATAGCCCCAAGAGATACTGTTTAGAATTAAATGTATGTCTCTAAGTAGGGATGCTATAGGTCCCTTCCCAGATGTACCAGCAGACTTGACCTTCATGTTTCCTAGTTGGCTAAGACATTGTACAGCAAAAACATTGTTCATCTTTACGAAAATGCAGCATTGTAGAGTAACATTACCAAACATTGTCATTGCAAAAAAAAAAACACCAGCTTTTAGTTGAAAAATTGATTCAGCACTTGAAAAGACATTATTATTATCAACGACTTTGATGTCTACAGTTCTTTATTTTGTGTGGCGGCTCTCAGACACAAGATGTGGAGTAGTTCTTTTGCTGGTGGACGTTTTGTTTTATTAAGTATTTTTTTCAGATTTAATGACTGTCATCTCAAAACTTTTGAGTATTAAAGAGCTGTGAGCGGTATCAGAAACAAATGTCAATCACCATACACCACACCCCTTGTTTAATCTGTGGCTGATGCATGATTTAGCTTCCCAAAGAGATTATTCCCAGATGTACGCTAAAGCTATCTGGAAGCTGGAGGTAAAATTAGTTTTAGCAACTCTCAAGTCCAGCACTCCATCAAACTCACACATTAGTAATCGGTTTACAGGAGATACGTCATAATATCGATAAGATTAAACATTCTGGTTGAATCATCTAAGGAGAAGAAGCACTTGTGGTCCAGAGATGGAGATATTGACAGAGATCCTTCCTCAGAAGCTCCTTAGTTACCATCTTTTCTGTGAATTCTACCCTTCCTGGAGCCTCAAAGATATAATTGAAGCTTTTCAAAATAATTGTGTTGTAGAGCTTTGTTTCCTTATGGTGCTTTGGTTGTGGTCACTAAAGAAAAGTCAGTTATGATCCTTAAAAAGCCATTTGTGACACTGTTTGGTTTTATCTCGTCTTCAGCAGTATTCACCCTAGTGTCTTCTGCATCGGTTTCCATTAAGACATCCATATCAGTACCAGTGGAGTCGATGTTGACACTAGTGCTTTCTGTGGCATTTGTTCTGACATAAACTTTAGTGGCAGTCTCACAGCTGCTAATACCTTCTACACTATAAACCATTTAGTTGTCTAAGGTTTTGTACACATTGTCTTGTATTTGTACACATTGTCTTCACAGTCAAAGCAGCCTCTGTGAAGGGCCATTCTTAATGAAGGAGATGGACCCATCTTTCTTAATATTGTGATCCGTTTCCCTGCATTTTATGATTTGTACTAGATTATGGAGTGACAACCAATCTGGTTCAATTGGCCTTCTATTTTAAAATGATTATATATGTTTTCCATTATTGTCCTGTTTGCTTACTGTTGAATCATTCTCAGTGTCTCCATGTCAAGTCAGGCAAAGGCAACAAATCTTATTTGGAAAAATAAAGTCTTCCAGTTTCTGTATAGATAATATGGTGTGGTGTGGAAACCTACAAGTCAAGAATTTTCTGAAGTATAGTAGATTTGATTGTTTGGGAAATTTAATCCACATAGCTGAGGCCAGGTACCCAAACGATTGTGTCCTTGAAAAGAAATCTGTATTAAGTCATTTCGAGGAGGTCCTGGGCTATCAACACAGTCCCACAGTCTACCCTTTTATCTTGTTCATCCATGCAACCAGATCTATTGTTTTTTTTAAATTCATTATGCTTTACTCAGCATCATTCAGTTTGCATTTTGCTTATTCCTGTATGCTATTTAAATATATTGGTTAGCCATTACTAATGTGAGTTGATATTTTAACAGTATCTCCTGAAGGTTAATGAGATCAAGATTAAGAAGGGGGTCGACTTACTTCAGAATCTAATAAAATACTTCCATGCACAATGCAAGTAAGTTCTAATACCATTATTATATGACTTGATGTATATTTAAAGGAATGTCTAACTTGTTATTAAATGTGTTATGATAATTTGTCATAGGAAAATAATGTGAACTGCTATTACTGCAGGGAGATGTATGTTGAAGATATGCTTTGGACACTGGGTAGCACGGAGTCTAAACAAACATACAGGAAGTTTATGTTCTAAAAAGGGAAACTTTTTCTTAAAAGGAACAATAAGTGACTGGGGTCAGCAAACAAACTAGATAGTAAAAGAGAGCAACCTGTAACACCTGTTTGACTCTTTCTTGTTCCCAAACTCCTAGGAGGAATCTTGTGCATTTTGGAAGTGGAAACTCTTTCATTGCAGTTTACAAAAGTGCAGGGCAAGTGATGCACAACACTTACTTCCAGTGTAACCCTGGTCGCCGGCTTAATCAGTATACTAGTTTTTTTTCTGGGTAATACCCATAAAATATGAAAAAAGATAACAAAAAGGGGTCACATTATACATATTTCTCTTCCAGGGGATCCTCACCAAAGTTATAGGCACTGAATAGTCTCTCCCACGTGTGGGGATCCCGCAGCACTTCTTAATTTATATTTTATATATATATATTCCATACGAATATCCTTGCTGCTTAAGTTCAGAATACCGAGCCACTCCGGATTCACTTCTACTTCTCAATTGATTTTCTTGGCTGAGAAAAAGACGCGTTTCGACCTCACACGGGGTCTCGATCACATAGCTAGCAGTCTGTTTTCTATGGTTACAATGCATCCTGCACGCTGTGTTAAAAGAAATGGTGAAAAGACCTTCGAGATTGCAAGCTGTCTCATATTCAAGCAAAACACTCTTCAACGTTACCCCATTACCACAAATATCAATCAACTATAATACAGTGAACATTCTGTTTTGTTTTACAATATTTCCATGCAAAAATAACCAATAACAAAATTATTATAAATCTCATGATTGCATTTCTCTCATTATCCCAAAATTTCAGTATTCTGGATTTGTTTTGTACTGATCATCATTCATCAAATACTATTACAGGCACAACCAAATTTTGTTCATCTTCCTACATGCTTATTGTTATAATTCTATCATTTCATTGGATACTTGGAACACAGAGCATAATCACTATTAACAAATCCTGTTACAGTACCCTTTTCCCTTTATTTTTTGCCTCAAACTATAATTGTATCTAATATAATGTTTTCTTATCTTGCTCATGTTGGAATCGTCTCCTCTTCCACAACAACTCTTGACTGCTGAACTCATATTTCACCCATTCCTATAAAGAAATTAAATACATCCGGTTATTGATTTCGTGATGCACCTCTGCTTATTACATGTTTTCTAAATACATAAAAATGTATCCAGAACTCGGTCTAATACTTCTGTTATCCCCCGAAAAACCCTAACCCTACAATGCCTTTTCATCTTTTAAAACTTCCTATTGTTGATTCATCAATAGCATTCTATTATTCAATGTACGATAAAACCTCAGCTTCGATTACAAATGTGAATGCAATTCTTCATTGCTATTCATTCCTTGGGGAATGACACACCCAGTCTGCAAAATAAATCGGGACTCCAGTCTTCGTAGAGCCATGATCCTATCCCCCTCCTCGGGGATTTTTACGAACAGAGTCAGTACCAAAGTAATGTCCAATGACTATTGTGTTCTGCTGAAAATGTTTTACTGTCCCGTAGCTCTGATCATTGCTTGTGGTAGCCCTCCAATGTTCTAATATTCGTTTCTTGACTGGGAAGGTTGTGGATCCTATATACCATTTTCCACACGGGCATAGAATGGCATATACCAGAAAACTCTGTACCACAATTAATCAATCTAGGGATCCTCCATTTCTTTTTTAATCTCTGTAGGGTGACCTCCTGTACATTGCAACTGTATTTGCAGGCATTACATCATCTGCATCTGCGAAAGCCCTTAGTTTGCTCTAACCAGTTAGTTTTTCTTGTGGTCAGGTGACTATGTACTAACATATCTTTTAAGGACAGATTTCTTTGGTACGTAATCATGGGGGTACTCTCTATTCTTTCGTTCAACACTCGATCCTGTAATAAGATACCCCATTTGTTCTTCAAAATATGCCTCAGTTTTCCCAATTGATTGTTGTATTTGGTGACAAACCTCACCGGAAAATTACCTTCATGTTTTTCTTTCTTTTTCGGACATTGAGATCTAAACAGTGCATCCTATCTTCTTACTTTGTCTGCCCTGACACTAGCTTGTTTCAATGCTTTTTTAGGGTAGTTTTTTTTTGCTAACCGTTTTGTCATTTTTTCCTTAGTTGCCTGATGTTTGCTTCAAACTATTGTTCCCTTTCGCCCACAAATACTCACTATAGGGGATACTCCACTGAAAACTAGGGGGGTGGTAACTTGCTGCATGCAAGTTTGAATTCCCTGTGGTTTTCTTTTTAAATAGCTCAGTAATCAAGTCTCTAGCTCTAACAGCTAATCGTAGATCTAAAAATTCAATAGCATCTTGACTATACTTCAAATTGACATCATTTTTATTCAGTTTCCTGTGGAAAACCTTCAAATCAATTACACTCCTCTCCCACACAAAGAACATATTATCTATGTACCTAAGCCAAACACTGACTTTGTCCGTCCAGTTTGCCAGATCTCTACCCCAGAGCACCTGCTCCTCCCAGCAGCCACCCACAAATAAATCTCTGCAGCCTATAAAATGCTGAGGCCAAATTTTATTTTCATTTTTTTTTTTAAAGAGACCAATTATTTTATATGTCACTATAAAGAATAAGTCACCATAGGAAGTGTTTCACAAACTTTTTTTTTTTACAAAAAAAAAAACAATAAAAGACAGAATTAGCCATGCACCGAGAAACCACTAATAAAACTAGTATTGTGCCTTTAAGAACTTCACAGTACACCCAGTTTCCCATCATGCCCTACAGGTGACAGTTAGGTCAGTTCGTTTTTTGGGCTCCTGAGAACAGGATCCTAGGCACTAAAATCTGAGCTCTGCCTTTTTTGGCAAAAACTAGAGGAAATGTTTTCTAAAACCTTGTTTTAAGGCTTTTTACACAACATCCTTTAAGGAGCAGAGTAGTCTTATGCCTTTTTTCTGACAGAGGAGTGTTCTTTTTATGATGGAATGCCTTCACTTTTTGTGACGTGCCCTCCCTGTGGCAAGAAGATGGCACAAACAGATCCACACAGGGCCTGTACTACTTCCCCTCTTGAGTATCATCATTTTGACTCATGCACTGTCTGAAAACTCACAAGAAGAGCATTGACAAAGAGTAAAAAATCATTGTCCGTGGACTTCAGGGATAGAAACAGGAAAAAGCTGTTGAATCTACCAGAAGCCATGGGGAAGGTATGTTTACATTGTTGCAGCATGAACCCTTGGTTATTATGAATTAAGATGGTTACAACTCTAGAATATTAAGTATGAAAATAAATATTTATTTGGGACCCACATGTGGATGTGAAGTTCAAGTGTGTAATGGGATGGAGATAAGTATCTTGCAAAATAGAAATATCTATTTTATGCCTGTCAATGTATGCTGATATCAGCATAACCTTACTTAAGCCAACAAACATTTCAATGTTCTGTCATTGCTCCGAGTCTTTTACAAGAGTAGTGTTCTCTGATGATGGAGTAACCACTACTAAAAACTTGAAAATGTTTCTGCATTACCACCCACCCTTCTCTCTCCCATGACCTCCTACACAGATGCTGTGGCTAAATTGGGTGTCAGAAGAAGCAAAAAATGATTTACCATGCACTCCATGCATGGAATACCAAAGCCTCTCATTATGCCTGTGATCTTAACTAACTAGATGAGATTAGAACTCACTAGTGGACACTATAATTTTTATGCCACATATATCAGATGTTGAAAGGGCTGATTCAGGAGCTCCTTGACAACAACTAGGTTGCTCTAGGGTTTTAGAATCCAAAATATATGTTAAAAAACACTCCAACATGATTATGGTAGGATAACAAGGTGAAGATCTAGGACCTTTAGCCTCAGAGATGGCTCCAGTCTCCCACCTTTAGGATGTAAAGAAGGAATGGAACATATTGGATATTAAAGCAGTAGAGAGGGTGTTTGTCCTTGCAAATTGTGTAGATGTTTGAGTAGATTTACACCTATCGCAAAATAGCCAGACCTTTTCTTCATGGATTGCTGATTCCCCCCACACCCCTCCCCCTTTATTGAGTATCCAGGAACTCGAGCGCTAATTAAGGAGACCTGAATAAATGAGCTACCTACTAGATTCAACAGAAAGCCTAAACAGTTAAAGCATCACCATTTAGTTATTTGTTTTTTAATCAGTCAAGAAGGGACGTCTGACATCCTGTCCTGCCACAGTGAAATCTTTCAAGAGTGATATCAGAGCCTTCATTTTACAGGGAACCTCTCTTGACAATTGCAATATAGATTATCTATATCAGTAAGAATCATGCAGCAGTGGGGTGGGCAGGGGTTTGGCCTGATGGAGTCCTTGAAGTGAACGCCATCAGTGCCCGCTGGATCATAAATAGCGCTGAGAAGCATCATATCCAAACAGCATTACCAACAGTTTTTTTCCACAAATAATAAAATCTTTCCAGCAGCTGCACTCTCAAGGTGCCCTAAGAATCTCTATGTTGGTGCTCTGAAATCATCCATGTAAATCTTCATTCTTGGTGCAAACTGCCTTTGTCATCTTTACTTTCTGGAGCAGTTTATCATTGGATATGATGTTTTCTTCCATGTCTGATATATTGTTATCCAGTCTGTCCTTTATGTTATCCACCCTTTGTGGAAAAGAGTCATTTTTTCCATCAATAGCTGCAAGGCTAGACCCATAGCAAAGTTTTCCTGACAGGGTCCCCATATTCAGATATGTTGGGTGCAGATTCTGGTGGAACCAAAGAACTGATCCTCTCAAGCAAAGGAGAAAAAAAACATTTTTTACATATATTTTCTCTATAATAGGTTGCATCAAAGGTGCCGACCACAGTAAAATGAGCAGTGGGCCTTTTCAACAAGCTAAGAGCAAATTACATTTAGGATGACTTTGCACTGTGGAGGAGAAAGTCTCTGATTGGAGAAATAAGAGAAGACATTAGATGCTGCAGTCCACCCCTTTATATCTAGCAGACAACCGGGTAGCAGTTTTCACTGGGAAACAGTGTAGCCTCACTCACCACCAAAAAGCATGGATGTCAGTTCATGACCATGATTATTCCAATACAGAACGCCGCAGTACAGAGGCCACACAAAGAAACAGACATCACTGCAGCCATCCTTGCCCCAGGCTGTAGGTAGCAAACAGATGAGATCCATCGATCTTGGACCCTCAGCACATCAGCCAAGATAGTGCACAATGCTTAACAAAACTTCCTCCTGTGTCACCTCCAGGCACAGGGCCCCAGCCTCCCTGACCCAGTTGTCCACAGTAGAGTGGCTGCCAGAAGAGGAAAACAGGTCTGCAGTTTGGGGAATTGATGTCAGGTAGTCACCAGAGAAGTGTTAGGTATTCCAGATGCACTTGGGAAGAGGTAGCAGGAACTTGCGCTTAGCCCTGATAGCCAATTGAGATAGCCAATTCAGACCCAAGCAGCAAGACTATGATGTCCATTGCCTCATCTAATCGTTGCCAGGCAAAAATGTCATTCCACAGCCAGGCTGAAATGTTTAGGATAGTCTGGGTAACAGAACCACACAGCTTCTCCCCCTACAGGGCATACACTGATGACTCGTAGCAAGAAATCCATAAACAAGTTTGGAGGGTCAACTCAAGTAGCAGCAGGATAATAAATGTTATGTCCCTTCCTTCTAGAGCTCTTGAATCAAACAGCCATTTCGCTGTTCAGCTGTCTTTTATCTCTTGCTATAAACTTTAACTTTCAGAAGTTGTGACATGCTAAATTTTATGTTGTATTTGGAATCCATTTACCGTGCTAGGATAAATGCCTGTCCTGAGTTGCAGATAACCCCTCAAGTGCCTTTTGAAACTGGAGATGATGCCTGTATGTTTCCAAAGTATGTGTCCAGCTGTACACTGTATTGTATTCTGAATTGCCACTGACATTAAAATAATGTTGGCATAGAGGTACTGCTGATGTTTAGATGATGCACGCAACATAAAGGTTTCTTGAGTTCTAGTATGGATTTGAGCAAGAATATGTTTTAGGAAGATGTTTGTGCACTGATTTACTGTAGGAAGTTGGCTCTGTATATACTATTTCAAAGTAAGAAATAGTGTGCACAGAGTCCAAGGGTTCCCCTTAGAGGTAAGATAATGGCAAAAATAGATAATTCAAATGCTCTATTTTGTGATAGTGTGGTCGAGCAGTAGGCTTATCAGAGGGTAGTGTTAAGCATTTGTTGTACACACTCAGGCAATAAATGAGGAACACACACTCAAAGATTTACTCCAGGCCAATAGGTTTTTATATTGAAAAATATATTTTCTTAGTTTATTTTAAGAACCACAGGTTCAAGATTTACAGTTAATACTTTAAATGTAAGGTACTTCACTTAGATACTTTAGGAACTTTGAATGAAAGCAATATCATGTACAGTCTTTGTAAAAATGGCAATAAGCTATTTTCAAAGTGGACACTGCAAAAATCAACAGTTCCTGGGGGAGGTAAGTAAAGGTTAGTTTTGGAGGTAAGTAAAACACTTACAAGTCTCAGTCCTGGGGCATAGGCAGCCCACCGTTGGGGGTTCAGGGCAACCCCAAAGTTACCACACCAGCAGCTCAGGGCTAGTCATGTGCAGAGGTCAAAGAGGTGCCCAAAACACATAGGCGCCTATGGAGAACAGGGGTGCTCCGGTTCCAGTCTGCCAGCAGGTAAGTACCTGCATCCTCGGGGGCAGGCCAGGGGGGTTTTGTAGAGCACTGGTGGGGGACACGAGAAGGCACACAAAGTACACCCTCAGCGGCATAGGGGAGGCCGGGTGCAGTGAGCAAAGCAGGCGTTGGGTTTTGTATAGAAAACAATGGAGGGACACGGGGGTCACTCTAGCGTTGCAGGCAGGCACAGGGGGGGCTTCTCAGGACAGGCACAGCGGGGGCTTCTCTGGACAGCCACCATCTGGGCTAGGCAGAGGGTCGCCTGGGGGTCACTCCTGCGTCGAAGTTCGGTTCCTTCAGGTCCTGGGGGCTGCTGGTGCAGTGTTGGTTCCAGGTGTCGGTCCCTTGTTACAGGCAGTTGCGGTCAGGGGGAGCCTCTGGATTCTCTCTGCAGGCATCGCTGTGGGGGCTCAGTGGGGTCGTCTCTGGTTACTCACGGGCCCGCAGTCGCCGGGGAGTCCTCCCTGAGGTGTTGGTTTTCTGCAGGTCGAGCCGGGGGCTTCGGGTGCAGAGTGTAGAGTCTCACGCTTCCGGCGGGAAACGTGAAGTCTTTGGAAGTTGCAGGTTTTGAACAGGGCTGCTGTTCACGGGAGTTTCTTGGTCCTGTAGTCCAAGGCAGTCCTCTGAGGCTTCAGAGGTCGCTGGTCCCTGTCGGATGTGTCGCTGGAGCAGGTTTTCGAAGTTGGAGACAGGCCGGTAGGGCTGGGGCCAAATCATTTGTCGTCTTCCTCCTTCTCTGCAGGCTTGTAGGTCAGCAGTCCTACTTCTTTCTTCAGATTGCAGGAAAATGATTTCCTGGGATTTGGGGAGCCCCTAAATACTGAATTTAGGGGTGTGTATAGGTCTGGGAGGGCAGTAGCTAATGGCTACTGTCCTTGAGGGTGGCTACACCCTCTTTGTGCCTCCTCCCTGTGGGGAGGGGGGCACATCCCTAATCCTATTGGGGGAATCCTCCAGACTCAAGATGGAGGATTTCTCAAGGCAGGGGTCAACTCAGCTCAGGACACCTTAGGGGCTGTCCTGACTGGTGGGTGACTACTCCTTGTTTTTCTAATTATCTCCTCCAGCCTTGCCGCCAAAAGTGGGGGCAGTGGCTGGAGGGGCGGGCATCTCCACTAGCTCGGATGCCCTGGGGCGCTGTAACAAAAGTGGTGAGCCTTTGAGGATCCCCACCAGGTATTACAGTTGCTGCAGGGGGAGGTGAGACGCACCTCCACCCAGTACAGGCTTTGTTCCTGGCCGCAGAGTGACAAAGGCACTCTCCCCATGTGGCCAGCAACATGTCTGGTGGGTGGCAGGCTGGCAGGAACTGGTCAGCCTACACTAGAAGTCGGGTAGGTATTCTCTAAGATGCCCTCTGGGTGTATTTTACAATCAGTTGCACACTGGCATCAGTGGGCATTTATTGTGCTGAGAAGTTTGATACCAAACTTCCCAGTTTTCAGTGTAGCCATTATGGAACTGTGGAGTTCGTGTTTGACAAACTCCCAGACCATATACTCTTATGGCTACCCTGCACTTACAATGTCTAAGGTTTTGCTTAGACATTGTAGGGGCATAGTGCTCATGCACATATGCCCTCACCTGTGGTATAGTGCACCCTGCCTTAGAGCTGTAAGGCCTGCTAGACGGGTGACTTACTTATGCCACAGGCAGTGTGAGGTTGGCATTGCACTCTGAGGGGACAATTGTGGAGACAAAGATACAGTTTAGGGAAAGAACACTGGTGCTGGGGCCTGGTTAGCAGGCTCCCAATACACTTTGAAATCATAACTTAGCATCAGCAAAGGCAAAAAGTTAGGGGGTAACCATGCCAAGGAGGCATTTCCTCACATTTACTTACTGTGAATTATTAAGATCCTTTTGTCATTTAGTGCAGATGTAAATTACCAGAGCCAACAAAAGAGGCCACCTTTGTGGTTCTCCCAAAAACCAGGAGTGACCCACTCGATGTAAGCTCTTGCGGGCCATTGTCTCAAGTAAATACAGAGTAGAAAATTCTGGGGAAATTGATCACCAGTGGACTGCCCCTTGGTGATTAAGGGCCTGGTACACCAGGATCAAAATCGAATAATTCCGGGCTGGTAGACCTGTGTAAACTGAGCTGATTTTTCTGTGTGACAGATATGATTTAGGATCATATCTGGTGGTGGCTGTCCTAGACATTGAGAATGCCTTTGACATCTGGGGATGGTGGTATTTGGTTGCAGCTTTATGGAAAGTAGGGGGTAGGTGGATATTTGCCTAAATTAATAAATGTATTGTACACCAAGCCGATGGCCAAGGTACGCACAGGGGAAACCTCACTAGCTGGACCATGTGTAGGCAATCTAGTCTGGGGTGTCCATTGCACCTGCGTTGTTTGTGGTCGTGATAGAGCCGCCACCCTGTGTGACGTACATATTCCATCTCTATGCTAATGAGGCACTGGTTTACTTAAGGGACCCGAAATATAGCCTCCACAGAATAATGTGTATAATGATACAGTTTTGCAACATTTCTGGTCTAACTGGGACAAATCTTATGTCTTCCCCATGACACCTCTTGAAAATCAACTCAAAATTGGCATTGGTGTTCCCGGTTTAAGTGTGAATTCATACATTTAATTATTTGGGGATTCAAATTTATTACAATGTGAATATCTTTCAGGCAGAGAATCTCAATAAAACTCTAACTAAAATAAAGCAGACTATTAACTTCTGGACTAGGCTTTTCTTGTCACCATTGGGCCGGGTGGCATTCTCCAAAATATTAAAATCCCCAATATTATAGTACTTTGTGTCATTTCCTATAATCTTTAATAAAGCCTTTTCAGCAGCCTTGAATGCTATATTGTCAGACTTAATTTGAAGTGAGACCTATAAGAGAATAGCGACTATGATGCCCCTGAGCTGAAGGCGGCATAGGCTCTCCACACTTGCAGATTTACTACTTGTATCGCAGCTGATATGGCCAATGAGGTAGTAGGGCTGTGAGATGGATCACAAGATGCTGGAGGTGCGGGCTTCGCTTGGGACGACCTCCCTAGTTGGCGCATGCTGGGCATGGCAAGACGGAATAGCTCATGTGCCAGATCTCTAATATCTGCTATTTACTGTTGATCCTGATACACACAGATAGGGAGATGAAACGATATGCACTGGAAGTCCCGCCTTGGTGTCTGCCTTAATTTAGAGACCTATTTAGGATTTTCAAGACCCTGAAAAAAGCAGACATCAGGATGGTGAGTAATTTATGTGCAAATGGGATGCTGCTATTATTTGAGTCATTTCAAGCAGAATGTGGTAGACCTGCGGGGACAGTTTATGACCTGTAATGCTCTGGTCATGCCTGCTATCCAACATGGAAGATGGAGGATGTGGAGCCCCCAATCCTGCAAACGCTGCAAAGAATTCTGTCCGTCAGCCTCTGCCGACACGCAGTAACTAGCCTATGCATTGCTATGGGGCCTGCATTTAATATGAATCTGTCACAGTTGAAGTTGATGTAGGAACAGACTATAGGTAAGGAAATCCTTGATAATGTTTGGGGTAGTAACCTCAAATACAACAAGGCAATAACTCGAAACCCCACTTTGAATTTATATAAATTTATTACTGACACCAGGGGCCTTTTTCCCATCCTGCTTGGCCAAAGTGTACCCAGGTATACTAGATGTTTTCCTAAGATGTTGACAGGAGAAAGCAGACTTCTTCCACAGAATGTAGTAGTGTGTTTGTGTCTTGCAGTACTGGGTGAAGATTTTGGAAGATATAGATAAGGTTTCTGGCCAGAGTGTTGTCCTTGAACCCTTCACCCGCTTACTGGGTCAGGATAATCAAAAATTAGTGTAAGAAAATTGTAGATTTGTGGATCTGGCCCTAGTGGTAGCTGAATGAAAGTACTTTCCAGTTGACAAGTGGTTAGTGGATTTGAAAATATGGGCTACTGCAAAATTTACTGCTCTACTTGTACAACAGAATGGCACTGTGAAACCAGAGCAACATATGTGTGAGACACAATCCAGTTAGCCATAGGGGATAAAACAGATGATACACTCCCCCCACATTCTTCCCCCCCCCACCACCATCACCCACAAACAGATCCAGGCCTCTCATTTATTTTCTCCTTTTTAGGTCGAGCCTCCAAGACCTGTTGTATACACTTTGTGAGCTTACATCTCGCCCATTGCTTTTTATTTGTTATTTGATTTGTCCATCCAAAATGCTTGCTTGCTAGTGGTGAATCCTTCCCCTTTTTCCCACTTTTTTGTCTTTTGTTTCCTTCCACGGCACCCAGACCAAGTATTTTATCTTTATGCTGTGGTTCTTTGTGTTCGTTTTGTGGGACTATTATTTTCTTTGTTGTCTGCTCATGTTATTGTTTGACTGTCTACCTACAGCATTCATCCATCCCACCTCCTCCCATGTTGCTGCATGCCTGCCCCTCCTATCTCTGTGTCGCTGTTTTTATATATAATTTATGCGTGTTTTATCAGCATTGAACCGCCTTCTCATTGAGGGCACGAGGGACATTGTGTGCCCCTCTTTTACAGGGTACATTGAACTGCCGTATTAATCAGCGTTGATGATTTTTTTTTCTTCTTCTTTTTTTTATTTTTTATAAGCAATTTTATTGATTTTTGAAGATACAGAAAAATACACCACAGGGTAAAAGACATGGATCGACAAGGAAAAATGATTCTTTGCATGCAGATAATTGTACACCTTGATAAATAACCCAAAGAGACAGAATCAGTCCACACCCGCCAACTCCAAGTCTCTTGTGTCCCTGAAAGTTCATGGTAGGAGACCCAGCCCTTTCCCCACACCTTTATATGTTTGTGTGGACACCCTCTTGCCTCATAAACTGACCTTTCTTGGCTAGTGCACCAGTCAACCCCGTGCCTCAACTTCAGAAGGGACGGTGTTGTGGGGGAGTTCCAATGAACTGTAATGTCTTGTTTTGCTACCATCAGCGCAGTACCCACAAAAGTTCTCTCTGCCCTTGAGTCCCCCACTCAGTCCATCACACCCAGCAAAACCAATGCCAGAGACACCTGCTGCCCCATCCCACCACCACATGCAGTTCTCAAAAGAGCTTTTGCCAGTAGAGCGCAATTTGTGGGCATCCCCATACCAAGCGAAAAAAAGTCTGCAGGTCCCTCCCTGCACCTGGGGCAGTAGGGGGGGGAGTTTGGAGCCCAGCTTGATGCATTTGCGCTGGTGAGAGGTATGCCCCATACAGGAAGTACAGTTGTATCAGTCTCAGTCTGGACCGATATAGCTATCAACCTGGGCACCATCAATGCATCCTGCCAGTCTGCCTCCTCCAGTGGACCCAGCCAACCCTCCAGCGGGCCCGAAGATGGTCTGAGTCACCCGGAGTATTGTTGATTAGCATTCTATAGAGCTGGGAAATAACCCCGTTCCCTAGAGCCCCCCCTCAGCACCTTGGCCTCTAGCGGGCTATGTTCTGGTTTTGTGTCGACGCGCGGTAAGTGTACTTGAAGGGCATGTCAGAGTTGGAGGTATTTATAAAACTGTGTGTGGGCAAGTTGATGGGTAGCCTGTAGGTCTTGAAAGGTTCTTTCGGTTCCCTCCCCTCCACACATCTCCCAACAAAGATAGGCCCAGCTGATCCCACCTTCCAAACCCACGCAAAGCCGCCGATTCTTTCAGTCAAGTACCATGCCATAGGGGGGTCTGCTGGGTAACTACATTCTCCCAACACGTATGCCGCAAAGCTGCCCACCAGAGGAAAGCCACCTTTGTTATTGGTTCGAGGTCGCAAGGGAATGGGTATCCGTAGAGGAATGCTAGTATCTGAGGAAAGCTCAGAGCCGTCAGTTCAAGCTGATAAGCCGGATCCGCCCAGCCCCCATTAAACTAGTCGTAAATGACCAGCTATTGTGTTGCCAAATAGTACAGTTGTAGGTTGGCCATGCCCATCCCACCTTCGTCAATACTCCTGCTGCTCAGTCTAGGGCCCGGAACCACAAGCGAGGGATTGGAAGCAGAAAGTTCTGAAGAGCATACAAGAACCGTGGCAAGATCATCATTTTTATTAGGCCACACTACCCAAAGTGTTTAATGGCAGGGATTGCCAGCTCGTCAAGTCTGCCTTCACCCGAGACGCCAGTGGGGTTATGTTCAGGGCCCATGTCAGCTCAGGGAGGAGAGTCACCCAGACTCCCAAATATTTAAAGCACAGTCATCGGATAGAGACCTGAGCTTGCCAATCATAACAGTCCTTTGAGGGGGCAAGTGGTACCAACACCGACTTAACCAGATTAATTCTCAAGACTGACGCCTCCTCAAAGCAATGCATCAGATGAAGGCTCCGCGGGCCGGTTTCACTAGGGTCTGCCATATACAATAGGACGTCATCGGCGTACAATGGCATGCGATCCTCGTAAATGTGTGATCCCAGCTCCACCCGCGGTATATTGGGTCCATCCTAACCAGGCGAGCTAAGGGCTCGATTGCCAGAGCAAATAGAAGTGGAGATAAAGGACAGGCCTGACGCGTCCCTTGACAAATGGAGAAGGCAAATGATAACACGTTGTTCACCCGAACCTGTTCTACTGGATTGATGTATAGAGCTTGGACCATCTGACAAAATCATGGCCCCATGCCCGTCTGGTTTAGCACCAAACATAAGTATTCCCAGTCCACTGTATCTAAGGCTTTTTTGAAATCAATAAAAAGGAGTGCAAAATCAGAGGGAATGCGGTGAAGTCGAGCCAGCGCTACATGGAGACAACGTATACAATGACGCGTACCCCAGTTGGTCATAAAGCCGCATTGATCGGGGTGAATCAAAAGCGGCAGGACCCCCTTGAGACAGGTCGCAAGAATTTTGGCATAGATTTTTATTTTGCTATTAAGTGAAATTGGTCTGTAATCCGTGCAAGACCTGGTCGATGGCTGTGTCTTAGGGAGCACCACTATGGTGGCCGTGTCCCTTCCATCTGGAAAAGAACCAACCTGGGCCACTTCATCGTAGAGGTCCTGAAGATGAGGCGTTAACCTTTCTTTAAACATTTTGTAATATTCCAGCGGAAACCCATCGGTTTTCTCTGCCCCAGTGATATGATTGCCGTCCTTATTTCCTCCCCCGTTATAGGTTCATCAAGGATATCTATGTCAGTTTGTGGCAACTCTGGGAGGGGAACATCGTTTAAGAATTGTCGGGTATGTCCTTGGATAATCGTCAAGGGTGCTTTGTATAATATGCTGTAGTAAGAGGCAAAAGTATCCGCTACCTTTTGTAGCTTGGTGACCACTCCCCACCTTGTGTTGCTAATTTCGGGGGTAATTCTAGATGCGTCATGGTGTGATAACAATCAATAAAGCAGTTTCCCATTTTTGTCTCCTCACCCATATACATGGGCAGTGGAGGCGCGCCATAAGTGTCTTGCTAGGAGAGGTCGCGTATCTCCTCCCGTACGAGCATAAGTTGCCGATTTGGTGCCTCAGTGGGCTGTGTGGATTGTTTAGCCTCCAGACGGAGGGCTTGGGCTTCCAAACTAGAGATGTAAAGCCTCTGGGATCGTTCCCAGGCGCGGACCAGTCCCTTCGCAGCTCCCCTTACCACTGCCTTTCACGCTCTCCACAGGATCCCTGCCAAGGGGACCAAGTTCGTGTTGAGGGAAAAATGTTCCTGAATAACTTCTTGCAATTGTTGGGTAAAGGATTTGTTCTGTAAGTACCATGCATTCAACAGCCACATTGGGCGGGTGACTGCCGAAGCTGCCCCCAGCACAAGCTGCAGTGGAGCATGATCGGAGATACCCAGAGGAAAGATCTCAATGTGCGTGAGTTGGCTCCAGTCAGTAGCCAGCAATAGAATGAGGTCTATCCTAGATTGTGTTCGGTGTGCTGCTGAGGTGTGTGTAAACCGAGTTTGTTGTGGATGCCAGATTCTCCATGCATCGCATAACCCCAGGGATGCCATCCAGTTCGTCAGGCTGGAGGCTGCCTCCTGGCTATGGTGGAGTGGAGGTCCCAAAATGTCCTGTAATGGGTCCGGGCCGCGTTAAAGTCTCCACCTGTCAGAGTGGTCCCCTGAGGCAGATCCAGGACTATTTTGGAAAGGTTGTTTAGAACTGTGCGCAGGGACGCCAGAGGGGCGTATGCGCATATAACGTTAAGTGTAAGCCCCTAGATGCACCTGGACAGGACCAAGAACTGCCTTTGGGATCCCGCTGTACTTTTGTAACCATCATGGGAAAGGATCAGCGCAACATCACTGCCACCCCTCTTGACCCGCGAACAAACCCGGCGTGGTAAACCCTGTCAAAGCCTCTACGCGCTAGAAAAGGACAATGGTCCCCAAGTAGGTGGGTCTCCTGAAGCAGGAGCAAATCAGGTTGATGGTGGTGGACATATGTGAGGATGGCTGTGCGCTTAATATTATCCAGAAGTCTGTTAACGTTCCAAGAGAGAACTTGTGTTGGTCCTACCATTTATGTGTGTATAGGTCGATGGAACATTACAGTCGGAGGCCATACCGCCCGTGCCGCAGAGTGGCGAGTGGGACCGTCGTCTCCATGTCTCCATCCCAGTAAGCACAGTATATGTCTAAGACCCTGTGTGTCTGAAGTAAGAGGAAAGCAAATAACTCTCAACCACAACATGAGCTGCCCCATGTCCGGTAAACCCTTGAACGTCCCAACTTCCGCCCCACCTAAAGCATCTGTCGCACTCATACAACATTTAACTCTTAGTGGTGACTCTTCCATAAAGCCGACTGTGTTGATCAAAATTCATTAGACAGTTACATAACAAAAAATAACCAAGTGCTGGGATTAATTGACCCTTCCCCGTTCCTCCCGGAAACTCAAAGCGTTGGAATCCAGGACAGATCAGAGTCACTGGGGGGGGGTCCCCCGAGCCAGGGGGCAACCCCTTGCCAATAGCCCCGCTACTTCCCCTTGAGTCTCGTTTGTGACCTTCTCTCTGTGGGGGTGGGGGGCGGACCGGCAGACCCATCCCGCAACCGCATCATGGGTGAGCCCGGCTGGGACCCAGCCGTCCTCTGCACCTCCCAAACCGGGTACGGCATCGCTGGTTCCTTGGACATGAAGACAGGTGATCCAAGCCCAGGGCTGGCCGCCCCTGCTGGGGGCCGTCTCCAGATGTTGTCAGCAGATGCTCCTCAGTCAGCCACGTCCAGGCCGCTGTAGGAGACTGGAAAAAAGGGGTTTTGTTAGCATGTACCACTCTGAGGTGAGCCGGGAAAAGAAGACGGTATGGTATTTCCATTGCCCTCAATTTCTGCTTTACTTCAGTGTAGGAGCGGCGTTGTTGTTGAACCTCCCTGGTGTAATCCTGGAACACAAGGACCTTTGCTCCATTTCAGTGCAGTTCACCCTGGGCATGGGCCGCCTGCAACACAGCATCCCTGTCTTTATAGTTTAAAAATCGAAGTATCATTGGTCCCGGTGAGGACCCCGAGCAGGCCTGGCCTGCAGCGTTCTATGAGCCCGTTCTATGGCAAACCAAAGTGTGAGGCAACTCGGTGGCACCCAGGATTTAATCCAGTCCTCTAGAAAGGAGGAAAAGGAAGAAGTCTCTGTGTTTTCAGGGACTCCAATTATGCGGATGTTGTTGCATCGTGAGTGAGTTTTGGCGTCCTTTGCACTGCGGTGTAACTCGGATGTCTGCACAAGATGCTGGACGACCTGCGTTTTTATGGTAGTCATTTTGTCTTCCACACTGGACAATCTGGATTCTGCCTCCGTGATCCTTGCTGTAGCATTGCGCAGATCTTGGTGCACCAGGGCCGCATCCACTCTGCCCTCCCCAATTTTTGTCTCTACAGCTGTTTGGGAGGAATGTATGGCCTGAAGGATGGTGGTCACATCTCCTGGGGGCAGGGACATCCCTCCGTCCCCCCCTCACCCACAGAGGTCAAGCCAGCGCCCGTGACGAACTGGTCTATGTGCATTTGCGCTGATGTTGACCGGGCTAGTTTGTCCCTGCCCATTGTGGCCCTCAGCTGGTTCACAGCCTGTTATAACCAAGGCAAGTATTTTGGGGCTCCAGCATCCTTCACTCCAGGGCCCAGCGCAAGTCTATCTGGGGCTCCACGACTGAGTGTCTCCACTCCATGGCTTGCGGCCGTAGCTCCCCTTCCTCAAAACATGGAGCTACCGCCCAGATCACCAGACCCTCTCCTACGTCCACCGGATTCCAGCAGGTCCGCACCACTGTGCCTCTCACCCCTCTGTATTTGTGCCGCCGCCCCTCCTCTGCAGATCCACACCGCCGGCTGCCCTGAGCCAGACCCCTCTCGTCCTCTCTGGGTGCCACCAGTCTCCAGTGTGGGCCTCCCCCGATACCAGGGGATCCCCCATCCCCTCCCACTGCTCCAGCCGGAACACTAAGGAAGGGGAGCCACCATAGTCTCTTATTCGGGGGGACTCAGCAGTCTTACCCCCCCACCCCAGTCCACAGTCACTCTCCCCGCTCCTACCTCCATTGCCAGGGGATGCCACAGGTCCGCAGGACCCAGTCTTTCTAAGCATAACTGCTCCCTTCTGTGGGGTCCGCCAAGTCCCAGACGCAGCCAATGGCCAGTCTCCTGTGCAGCAGCCAATCGGTCGGTCTTGCTCCTGTCCTCTCTAGGGCCACGCGGCTGCTGGATATGGGCCCCCTCAGCACTTCAAGGCAGCCGCCCCTTTCGCTCCAGTCGGGTAGTGGTGCACCCGTCAACTGCCGCCTCTGGGGCCACAGCCTCAGTAAGAACAGCCGCCTTGGGCCCCGACCAGGCCCCCAGGTATCTCTTTAGATGGATGGGCCGTGGCCGACCCCTCTTAATGCCACAGCTGCAGGGGCGGCAGCTCTTCTCCCACGCGACCTCGCACTGGGCCGCACTTATGTCCCATGAGCAGATGGAACCCGCAGGATGACTCTCCCGGCCGCCTTTGTCTTTCCTCACACTGGATGGCCCAGACTCAGCTGCTCCCGACACCTAGCGCGTAGATTGGATGGCGGACGCTATTTTGTGTGGTAGCGCCTCAATCCTCGGATCTGCCCAGTGGGGGTCTGCTCACCACCGGGACTCCACACTCAGTGCCCCTGATTGTCCCAGGCACCCGAGATGCCAGAAACATCAGGAAGGCACTGGGTTTGTAGGGCTTAGGCGAGGTCGGATGATTGAGGGGTCAGGAGCACTTCTAAAGTACATCCACCATCTTGACGCCTCGGCCACACCCAGCGGGGATGATTTTTAATGCACATTTTCAATACTGCTACCGTTCCGCTGTGAAGCCAACACAATTATCTGCGGCGTACCCTGGGACTTGTCCCACAGCCCGACCCTCTTTAACATCTACATGGCTCCGCTCGCTAACATTGCTTGTTTTCACAACCTCAACATCATCTCATACGCCGATGACACCCAGCTGATCCTCTCCCTCACCAAGGACCCCGCCGCCACCAAGACCAACCTCCATGAAGGAACGAAAACCATCTCCGAATGGATGAAGAACAGCTGCCTGAAACTGAATTCCGACAAGACTGAGGTCCTCCTCTTCGGCTCCATCCCCTCCCCATGGGACGACTCCTGGTGGCCTGCCACACTGGGAACCGCACCCACACCCACCGACCACACAGGCAACCTGGGATTCATCCTGGACTCTTCACTATCAATGACCCAGCAAGTCAACGCCATCTCCTCCTCCTGCTTCAACACCCTCTGCATGCTTCGGAAGATCTATAAATGGATCCCCCATGAAACCAGAAGGACGGACACCCAAGAGCTCGTAAGCAGCAAACTGGACTACAGCAATGCCCTCTACGCAGGAACCACGGCCAAACTCCAGAAAAGACTGCAACACATCCAGAATGCCTTCGTACGCCTCATCCTGGACATCCCCCGCCACTGCTACATCACAGCCCACCTGAGAGACCTACAATGGCTCCCCATCAACAAGAGAATCACATTCAAACTCCTCACCCACGCTAACAAGGCACTGCACAACACCGGAGCAGAATACCTCAACAGACTGCTCTCCTTCTACACCCTGACCCGACAGCTTCGCTCCGCCGACCTTGCCCTCCCCACTGTCCCACGCATCCACAGAACGACCGGCGGCGGCAGATCGTTGTCCCACCTCGCCGCCAAGACGTGGAACACTCTTCCCACCCACCTGCGACAGACTAAGGACCTACTTACTTTCTGGAGACATCTCAAGACATGGCTGTTCGAGCAGTAGCAGCCCCCTTTGCACCTACCCCCCCAACCACACACCTTGAAACTCTCACGGGTGAGTAGTGCGCTTCACAAATATCCTGATTAATTGATTGATTGCTTATGTCAAAGCTTAGTAAAACATTCTGGTATACTTATTACTGGTATTTACCGAAATGAACACGTGCCTACCAAAAAAATACATATGGGCACACAATTAAAAATATGATTTTATATACACACTAGACATGCAGATGTATGTGGTGAGCTGTCTATTGCTCTATGCTCTATTCATCACCATTACTGTCTCTATGGAGAGCCATGGCTCATAAGAAGTGGCCACAAATGAGTTGCCCTGCCCCTCCCTTCCTTCAATGATAATAACTCTGAATAGATCCATATATCTACATGGATGGTGTATGCTAGTCTGTTTTTCACAGGTAGAAGCTAGCGATGCATTAAGTAAATTTTTAGAAGGGAGAGAAACTTTCATTAAACGGGGCCATGTTTTTTCTTCTAGAGTAAAGTGGCCGTAACAAGGAAACTAAATGCAGCAAGCAGCAATTTCTCAAATTAATCTGTACTATGATGAGAATATGGAATTTAAGTTTTGTTCTACAGTCACATTGGGTAGCTTTAAATTGCATGGGATTAGCAGGGTCGCACACTCTCACATGTGCTACATGAATTGTGTCAAGACCGCACACAAAGACACAGCATATAAAATCTACTGATTTAGAACATGGTTGTTCTTTAGCTGTATTTCTGCTACATACATCTAGTGAATATGTAGATAAACACACACATATTGACATCTGTAATAACAAATACAGTGATCGGCTAGTGAAGGAGGCTATGGTTCAGCACACCGCCTGCCTTGCTGTCATTACAACACACATGAGACCAGTCCTTTAATGCCTGGGTTGTCGATCTCTGCTCATATTCCTCTGTGCCCAGCAAGGCAGGCGCCATCAGTCAAGGAGTATTCTATTCAGCATGGCTTGACTGGCCGGGCAGGGGATGCAAATATCAGAGGGAAGGGCCACTGCACTCTTTCCTCTATAATGAGCCACTACACAAGGGCTCGATAAATGCTGCATTAATCACACCCGCACCAAAAGGCAAGCAACCCTCCTCACCTGAAGAATGGATGAGGCACTCACCCTTACTGTCCGTTTCTTAAAGAGACGAGGCAAACACATGGCATGGTCCTTGTGGGTGAGATCTACCTGGAATCCCTCATCACCACCACACCCCCACAATGTGCTTGGGATGCCCAGAGCCCCGGTGACGTGGGAATCAGCATGCAGGGTGCGAGGTGAGAATGAAGAAGGAAGGTTGGCTCCTGCCAGGCACACCTGGCCAGGGACAGGGGACTGCAAGCCTCGGGTTGCCGGGGGGAGTGTGGAGAGAAGTGAGTGAAGGTCCTCGCAGGTAAGCACCACAGCGATCACTGCTCTTTCCTGTAGCTCCCACATTAAAGGCTTCTGGGTACTTAGTATGCTACCTAGTTAGTTACAAGGCCCAGCCATGCCCATGTGCTAAATTGCCAGATGAGCCTTTATAGAAGCCACATGTTTGTCCAGTTTCCGAATATAATAAATACCACGAATATATATATATATATATATATATATATATATATATATATATATATATATATATATATATATATATATATATGTTCGATGGCATGTGTAGCTGCAGATACACATGCTGTGCACATCCCGCCATCTGGTGTTGGGCTCGGAGTGTTACAAGTTGTTTTTCTTCGAAGAAGTCTTTTCGAGTCACAAGACCGAGGGACTCCTCCCATTTCGACTCCATTGCGCATGGGCGTCGACTCCATCTTAGATTGTTTTTTTTCCGCCATCGGGTTCGGACGTGTTCCTTTTCGCTCCGTGTTTCGGGTCGGAAAGTTAGTTAGAATCTCGGAAAAAACGTCGGTATTGTTTGCGTTCGGTATCGGGTTAGTTACAACAGATCGACACCGAATTTAGAAGAGTTCCGGTGGCCCTTCGGGGTTTTTTCGATCCCCCGTCGGGGCCTGGTCGGCCCGGCCACGTGTGAATTCAAGGCTGATGGAACGGACCCCATTCCGCTTCTGTCCAAAATGCCATAACAAGTATCCGTATACGGATCAGCATCTGGTCTGTAACTTGTGCTTGTCCCCAGAGCACAAGGAAGATACTTGTGAGGCCTGTCGAGCGTTTCGGTCCAGAAAGACGTTAAGAGACCGAAGAGCCAGAAGACTGCAGATGGCGTCGACGCCGACAGAACAAGAGCATTTTGAGGAAGAAGAGGAAGCTTTCTCTATCCACGAATCGGACTCGGAAGAGCTCGAGGCCAAAGAAACGCTGAAAACCGTGAGTAAGACGTCGAAACATAAGACTCATGAGAAGTCAACTAGAGCCCAGGGGACGCCACCGCCAACAGGCCATGGCTTAACCCAAAAAAGCGGTGACCGAGCCAAGGCACAGAAAAAGGGCACGCTGGTGTCGAAGTCATCCGACTCCGGTCGAGATACCGCCACACAGCAATCTCGGACCCGAGACATCGGCTCTGAGAAATTTCGGCACCGTGACAGCGGCACCGAACAAATTCGGCACCGAGACACCACCACGCCGAAAATTACAAAGGTTTCTTCTGAGCCTAAAAAGACCTCTGAAAAAGTTTTGGTTCCGAAACATCCATCCTCGGAGCCGAGAACAGGTTCATATACAGAGGAACAAGGATTAGCCTCACAAATGAAAAAACATAGATTTGGAGAGGAACTTCAAGCTGTGGAGCCAGACTATACTCAAAGGAGGCTCCACATTCATCAAGACACAGGGAAGATAACCACTCTTCCTCCAATTAAAACAAAAAGAAAACTTGCCTTTCACGAAAAGGACAAGGAGCCACAGGCAAAGGTGGCAAAGAAAACAACTCCACCACCTTCTCCAACACCATCAGTGCACACATCACCAGTAGCAACTCCTCCACTGATGCACTCCCCGACTCATACTGCCATGAGTCAAGATGATCCCGATGCATGGGACCTTTACGATGCTCCAGTATCGGACAACAGCCCAGACTCGTACCCTACCAGGCCGTCCCCTCCTGAGGACAGTACATCTTACACACAGGTGATCGCAAGGGCAGCTGCTTTCCATAACGTCACCTTGCATTCAGAACCAATTGAGGATGACTTCTTGTTTAACACGCTTACCTCCACTCATAGCCAGTACCAAAGACTACCTATGCTCCCAGGAATGCTAAAACATTCAAAACAAATCTTTCAGGATCCTGTTAAAGGCCGAGCCATAACTCCAAGGGTGGAGAAAAAGTACAAGCCACCGCTAACAGATCCTGTTTATATTACAACGCAGTTAACTCCAGACTCAGTAGTTGTCAGGGCAGCTCGTAAGAGAGCAAACTCTCATACCTCGGGAGACGCACCACCTCCAGACAAAGAGAGTCGCAAAATTGATGCTGCGGGCAAAAGGGTTGCAGCACAAGCAGCAAACCAATGGCGCATTGCCAATTCACAAGCGCTTTTGGCAAGATATGACAGAGCTCACTGGGATGAGATGCAACATTTGATAGAACACTTACCCAAGGAGTTCCAAAAAAGAGCACAACAAGTGATGGAAGAAGGACAAAGTATCTCTAATAATCAGATACGGTCTTCAATGGATGCAGCAGATACGGCTGCAAGGACAGTAAATACTGCAATAACAATAAGAAGGCACGCATGGCTCCGCACGTCAGGTTTCAAGCCGGAAATTCAACAACCCGTGCTAAATATGGCATTTAATGAACAGCAGTTGTTTGGGCCGGAAGTCGACACTGCTATTGAGAAACTCAAGAAAGACACTGATACAGCAAAAGCCATGGGCGCACTCTACTCCCCGCAGAGCACCTTTCGCAAAACACCTTTTAGGGGAGGGTTTCGAGGACAACCTACAGAAACCACAACATCACAAACAAGGCCCACTTACCAAAGCCAATATCAGCGGGGAAGTTTTCGGGGGCAATATAGAGGGGGACAATTCCAAAGAAGTAGAAGAAAATTCCAAAGCCCCAAAAGTCCTCAAAATAAGCAGTGACTCACAAGTCACACATCCCCATCACATAACACCTGTGGGGGGAAGATTAAGCCAATTTTACAAACATTGGGAGGAGATAACAACAGATACTTGGGTACTAGCAATTATCCAGCATGGTTATTGCATAGAATTTCACGAATTCCCTCCAACAGTCCCACCGAAAACACACAGTATGTCGAAACAACATATAAATCTTCTAGGATTAGAAGTTCAAGCATTGCTCCAAAAAGAAGCAATAGAATTAGTACCAAAACAAGAAATAAACACAGGAGTTTACTCACTGTACTTTCTGATACCCAAAAAAGACAAAACTCTAAGACCTATACTAGATCTCAGAATATTAAATACATACATCAAATCAGACCATTTTCACATGGTTACATTACAAGAAGTAATCCCACTGCTCAAACAACAAGACTACATGACAACACTGGATCTAAAGGATGCATATTTCCATATACCAATACATCCTTCACACAGGAAGTACCTAAGGTTTGTATTCCAAGGGATACATTACCAATTCAAAGTGTTGCCATTCGGAATAACAACTGCGCCAAGAGTTTTTACAAAATGTCTAGCAGTAGTAGCTGCACATATCAGAGGGCAGCAAATACATGTGTTCCCGTACCTAGGCGATTGGTTAATCAAAACCAACACGCAAAAACAGTGTTCACAACACACAAATTACGTCATAGAAACCCTACACAAACTAGGTTTCTCAATCAATTACTCAAAATCACACCTTCTGCCGTGTCAAACACAGCAATACCTAGGAGCAACAATCAACACAGTAAAAGGAATTGCCACTCCAAGTCCACAAAGAGTCCAAACATTCCAAAATGTCATACAAGCCATGTATCCAAATCAAAAGATACAGGTCAAATTAGTAATGAAACTCCTAGGCATGATGTCCTCATGCATAGCCATTGTCCCAAACGCAAGGTTGCACATGCGGCCCTTACAACAGTGCCTAGCATCACAGTGGTCACAGGCACAGGGTCAATTTCTAGATCTGGTGTTGATAGACCGCCAAACATACATCTCGCTTCAATGGTGGAACAGTATAAATTTAAACCAAGGGCGGCCTTTTCAAGACCCAGTGCCACAATACGTAATAACGACAGATGCATCCATGACAGGGTGGGGAGCACACCTCAATCAGCACAGCATCCAAGGACAATGGGACATTCAGCAAATACAGTTTCATATAAACCACTTAGAACTGTTAGCGGTATTTCTAGCTCTGAAAGCATTTCAACCCATAATAACCCACAAATACCCTCTTGTCAAAACGGAGAACATGACAACAATGTATTACCTAAACAAACAGGGAGGAACACACTCGACACAGTTGTGTCTCCTAACACAAAAAATATGGCATTGGGCGATTCACAACCACATTCGCCTAATAGCACAATTTATTCCAGGGATTCAGAATCAGCAGACAATCTCTCTCGGGATCACCAACAGATCCACGAATGGGAAATTCACCCCCTAATACTGAACACTTACTTCAGAATGTGGGGAACGCCACAAATAGATCTATTTGCAACAAAAGAAAACTCAAAATGCCAAAACTTCGCATCCAGGTACCCACAACATCAGTCTCAGGGCAATGCACTATGGATGAACTGGTCAGGGATATTTGCGTACGCTTTTCCCCCTCTCCCACTTCTTCCATATCTAGTAAACAAGTTGAGTCAAAACAAACTCAAACTCATACTAATCGCACCAACATGGGCAAGGCAACCTTGGTACACAACACTACTAGACCTTTCAGTAGTACCTCATTTCAAACTGCCAAACAGACCAGATCTGTTAACACAACACAAACAACAGATCAGACATCCAAATCCAGCATCGCTGAATCTAGCAATTTGGCTCCTGAAATCCTAGAATTCGGGCACTTAGACCTCACACAGGAATGTATGGAGGTCATAAAACAGGCTAGAAAACCTACCACTAGACACTGTTATGCAAATAAGTGGAAAAGATTTGTTTATTACTGCCATAATAATCAAATTCAACCTTTACACGCATCTGCAAAAGAGATAGTAGGATACTTACTACATTTGCAGAAATCTAAACTAGCTTTCTCTTCCATTAAAATACATCTTACGGCAATTTCAGCTTACCTGCAAATTACGCACTCAACTTTAGAGAATTATACCACCAAGAACACCACCGGTTCCTTCATGGAACCTCAACATTGTCTTAACACGACTCATGGGTCCACCTTTTGAGCCCTTGCACTCTTGTGAAATGCAATACTTAACGTGGAAAGTTGCATTTTTAATTGCCATCACATCTCTAAGAAGAGTGAGTGAAATTCAAGCATTTACCATTCAAGAACCATTTATTCAAATACATAAAAATAATGTTGTTCTACGGACCAATCCTATATTTTTACCAAAAGTAATCTCACCGTTCCACTTGAATCAAACTCTAGAATTACCAGTGTTCTTCCCACAGCCAGATTCTGTAGCTGAAAGAGCACTACATACATTAGACATCAAAAGAGCACTAATGTACTACATTGACAGAACAAAACTAATTCGAAAGACAAAACAACTATTTATCGCCTTTCAAAAACCTCATACAGGAAATCCAATTTCAAAACAAGGCATTGCTAGATGGATAGTTAAGTGCATTCAAACATGCTGTCTTAATGCTAAAAGAGAACTGCCTATTACACCAAAGGCACACTCAACCAGAAAGAAAGGTGCTACCATGGCCTTTCTAGGAAATATTCCAATGAACGAAATATGTAAGGCAGCAACATGGTCTACGCCTCATACATTTACCAAGCACTACTGTGTAGATGTGTTAACTGCACAACAAGCAAACAGTAGGTCAAGCTGTACTAAGAACATTATTTCAAACTACTTCAACTCCTACAGGCTGAACCACCGCTTTTGGGGAGATAACTGCTTATTAGTCTATGCACAGCATGTGTATCTGCAGCTACACATGCCATCGAACGGAAAATGTCACATACCCAGTGTACATCTGTTCGTGGCATTAGTCGCTGCAGATTCACATGCGCCCACCCGCCTCCCCGGGAGCCTGTAGCCGTTCAGAAGTAGATCTTAAACATTTGTACATTTGGAAATATATTACTTTAAACTTCATTATGTACAGACGCATTCACTCCATTGCATGGGCACTATTACTAGCATACACAGCTCCTACCTCACCCTCTGCGGGGAAAACAATCTAAGATGGAGTCGACGCCCATGCGCAATGGAGTCGAAATGGGAGGAGTCCCTCGGTCTCGTGACTCGAAAAGACTTCTTCGAAGAAAAACAACTTGTAACACTCCGAGCCCAACACCAGATGGCGGGATGTGCACAGCATGTGAATCTGCAGCGACTAATGCCACGAACAGATGTACACTGGGTAAGTGACATTTTCCATATACACCATTCCAAGTAAACTTCTGTGTACTGTCCAGCTACATAACAAGGAAGCTTCCAGGCGCTACAGTGTGACTGGAGCCTCCCAGTTCCCAACACTAGACATCTTATCCACCTTCTAGTCGCACCCCCTAACCCTTGACTTAATGCAAAGGGGGTGTCTGAAGCATTGCCCTGTTGGGAATCCGACTCGGGCGGCCCTTTATATAGCACCAAGATCCAAGTATGATCGATACCTGGACACTATACTGTGGAGTCAGTAGACGGGAGCCGTCTGACCTGTCATGATTGTCAGGTTGTTGTCATGCACCGCAGTGCCAGTAGGATAGTTAGGGGTTGGGGCAGAGGCTGGTCTGCAACTATTTCCCACTCCCCCACTTGCCTACTCCCTTCCTTACTGTGAAGAATAATGCAGCAAAATTTTAACTCTTTCGTGCCTCTTGACAGTAACATCACCATCTTGTTTCTGCTGAGGGCGATACTAATTTTCTTGCCCTCTGAATCAGGCCCCCAAAGCTCAATTGCTCCTGTGCATGCTGCAGTAGGGTGGTGTCTCTCTTGGCCACTGTACCCAAAGACCCCTCTCTAGATGTATGATATTCAATGGTCTCTCTCTTTTCCCCTGTATCCACAGACTTCTCTCCTCTCTCTAGATGCTTGCTGCAGTAGGGTGGTGTCTTCTGTTTTTTTTTGTTGTTGTTGGCACAGGGACAGCACGCTGAGACTTGATCCCGGTTCCCCAGTTTCAAAGTCGACAGCACATTAAATATTTTTGGATTAACAAACAATATACACTAAATGTCCTCATCATATCATGTAGTGATACACTTAGGCCCTCATTACGAGTTTGGTGGTCCCACCGTGGGACCGCCAAACTCGCGGGGGGATGCCACCACCATCGTGGTGACATTCCCCCTCCCAAGCGTATTAAAATGTTCCCACAGGTGGGAACATTGTAATACGCGTTCCAGCCGGACTTACTGGCAGGAACAGTGTTACTGTATTGTCCTCAGCTCCTCAGCTCCCTCAAGGGAGCTGAGGCCAATACCGTAGCACCCAAGCACCGTCGGTATGCGCACTGTTTGCAAAGCAGACAGTGCACATTTCGATGGTGCTGGACAGGGGCCCCCCTGCACTACCTTTCCGTGAGCTTTTCCATGGCCGGGACTCCACCATTGACCAGCTTGTGGAAATTGGGGTTGTAATCAGCCAGGTGGCACGGAGTTCAGCCGCGCCGTGGCTGGTTACAACTCTGCCCGCTATTGACCTGTCGGGTACCATGTTCCCGGCAGAGATGGTGGTACCCTGGCAGGTCTGCCGACAAGGGTTGTACTATGGTGGTCTGATCGTCACAGTTGCGGTGGTCCAACCTTCACCAAGGACCTCCAACTTCCTTGTGCCACAATTATTCAAGAAAATAGCGTGAATGTCAGATAGGTTCCATTATTTATTAGTTATTTGTCAAGGGATCTCGTAAGACGTTGGCCATCCATGGTTTGGATAGAATGTATCCAACTTGCACCTCTTGTTCTACTTCGGGACAAAGTTGTGCCGAATTTTGGTTTGATTATTGTAGGAAAGTGCCCTTTTTACATGGTTACCCCCTCCCCCACACACTTTTTGCCTGATATTGATGGCGGCTTGACAGAGTGTGTGCTGGGATCCTGCTAACCAGGCCCTAGCACCAGTGTTTTTTCCCTTAAAAAAAATGATACCATTGCTTCCGCAATTGGCACACCCCGGGCACACAGTTAAGTCCCTTGTAAATGGTAGCCATGGTACCAAGGTCCCTGTGGCCAGGGAAGGTCACCAAGGGCTGCAGCATGTATTATTCCACCCTGGGGGACCCCTCACCAAGCACATGCACACAGCCATTGCAACTTGTGTGCGCGCTGGTGGGGAGGAAAAGACAAAATCGCCATGTCCACAAACCACTGTCTGTAGCATAGGTAAGTCACCCCTCTAGCAGGCCTTACAGCCCTAAGGCAGGGTGCACTATACCACAGGTGAGGGCATAGTTGCATGAGCAATGTGCCTCTACAGTGTCTAAGCCCATCCTTCGACATTGTAATTGCAGTGTGGCCATACTGAGTATATGGGCTGGGAGTTTGTCATTACGAACTCCAAAGCTCCATAATGGCTTTACTGAAATCTGGGAAGTTTCGTATCAAACATCTCAGCACAATAAACCCACAATGATGCCGGTGTGGGATTTATTGAACAGTGCACCCAGATGGCATCTTAGAGATGTCCTCTGTATTTTAGCCAAGCGTCTAGTGCAGGACTGACCGATCTATGCCAGCCTGCCACTTCCAGACAAGTTTTTGACCACATGGTGGTGAGAGCCTTTCTGCGCTCTGTGGCCAGACACAAAGCCTGCTCTGGGTGGAGGTGCTTCATACCTCCCCCCTGCAGGAACTATAACACCTGATGGTGAGCCTGAAAGCCTCAAGCCTCTTGTTACCGTGCCCCAGGGCACTCCAGCTAGTGGAGATGCCCGCCCCCGGACAAAGCCTCACTTTTGGTGGCAAGTCCGGAGGGAAAATTAGGAAAAACAAGGAGGAGTGACCACTTCAGCTAGGGCCACCCTTAAGGTTTCCAGAGCTGAAGTGACCCCCCTCCCTGCAGAATCCTCCATCTTGGTGTGGAGGACAGGGACCAATAGAGTTAGGGCTGTGTCCTCCTCCCCAAAGGGAGTGGGCACTGGAATTGTGTAGTCACCCTCAGGAACAGTAGCCATTGGCTACTGCCCTCTGATCCCTGTAACGCCCCTAAATCCAGGATTTAAGGGCTCCCCTGAACCTAGCTCATCAGACTCCTGGCAGCCTCAAGAAAACAACAAGAAGGAAGAAGGACTGATAAGCTGACCCCGAGCAGAGAAGACTGAAGACAACAACTTGGCACCAGCCCTGCTACAAAAAGGCGACGCATCCTGTAGGATGAGCGACCTCTTAAAAGCCTCAAGAGGACTGCCTGCACACCAGAGGACCAAGATCTCCCGTGGACAGCAGCCCTGTCCAGAAGGAAACTCCAACAAAGGACTCCAGAACCGTCCCGGATCCGTGAGTCCTGTCCACTCTGCACCCGACGCCCACGGGCCATATCCAAGTGGCCCGACCGACTAGAGCTGGTCCCCAGGCGATTCTGACCTAGTGTCCACCCTGGGTTGACCCCTCCAGTCCAACACGACAACACCTGCAGCCTAATTCTGGAGGTCCCAGCTGACCACGAGAGAACTGGATGAAGATTCCCGACACCTAAAGGTACTCCTGCAACTGCAGCCACCTGGCTTTGGGGAATGCGACCACCGGTCCAGCAACATTCAGCAGGCAGCCCTCCTCCTTGTCTAGCCTGTGGTTTTCCAGAATCGACCCCCTCGAACTAGCCTGCAACATCTCTGTGACCCCCGGTCCCCCTATTGGTAAGCATTGGGAGCCTGACAGTGTGTTTTCACCCTGTACCCAGCCGACCATGTGATGCTGAGGGTGTATGTGTGGTGCTGACCTAAACCCCTCAGGTCTGCCCTCTGAAGACGCGGGTACTTAACTGCAAGCAGGCCTGGTTCCGAGTACCCCAGTCTCCATAGGACTCCATTTTAAATCCTGCATCTGCTTTGACCTCTGCACCCAGCCAGCCCGTGTTGCTGATGGTTGGTGTTTGGGGTTAACTTGAACCCCAGCATGTGGACATCCTAGCCCCAGAGAATGGAACTGTAAGTTTTATACTTACTTCAAAACTGTGCTAACTTTTCTTCCCCCAGAACTGTCTTTACAGTGTCAACTTTTAAAACGGATATTTGCCATTTTCTTGAAAAACGTTTAACTTGGCAAATTGAAACAAAGTGGTGTTGATACATATGCTTGATACTCACTTACAAATGTGGAAACCTGCAAACTGAATCTTGTGGTTCTAGAAATAAAGTAACAATACATATTTTTGCTATTAAAAAACAATTGGCCTGGTGTTAGTCATTGAGTGTGTGTTTCATTTATTACCTGTGTGTGTGTACAACAAATGCTTTGCATTACCCTCTGATAAGCCTAACTGCTCGACCACCCTACCACAAAAGAGAGCATTAGTGTTATCTACTTTAGCCTCTGTTAAGCCTCTGCGGAACCCCTGCACTCTGTGCACACTATGTCTCATTTTTTATTTAGTATACACAGAGCCAACTTCCTACAATTATAAACTGCATGAAACTCTTCAGAATTTGTAACATCTTCCAGGCTTAGAACCACAAGCATAGAGACTACAATTAGAGACCTCTGCAAGAACAACACGTGGAAGATCTACAATATAGAAATTTCCTCATAGAAATATTAATTTAGAAAACCCAAATCTCTAAAACCTTGCATCGATGAATACTGTCATCTTTTCAGTCTTTTTAAACCAAATTTACTTTTTTTTCCTGTTATTTTTAAGACAGTTTTGCCATTCAGAAAAACCTTTCTGATCAGCAGAAGTGGACTCACGACTCATTCCAAATCATAATGAGGAGGGGGCAGGAAAGGGATTCCACCTCCTCCTACTTGTAATTTGAAACAAAATGTATCAGTGATTTGTGATCTCAACTGTGGCCACAACCTGTTGAAAAGATAACACCACCTCAGAGGGGATGGTAATTCATTGGCAAAGGAGAGATGGCCCTGTTGGACAGCTTCCCCTTTATGAATTGTTGGACAACATGGGGTAGCAGGCACTGATTCTAGGACTCACTAGCTGATCGTATAGGCATCTTCATAAATAAGAAACATCTTTTTATATTAAAAATGATTACACAGCATCTCTTCCTTTAAGAACCACAAGCTGCTTAAAAAAATGAATGGTTCCCATTTGGGAATTTAAATACAGGGATGGAGGTCCGCAGTCCCTTTCAGGACATTGTATGCGCTTTGGTAGCCAATCGCAAGGTGTTGCAAATAGTGACATGCCCACTTTTCTTTCATTAGTCAGGTAATTTTACAACCCACTGCAAATGAACTAGCACATAGGTTGCACCGCAAAATTACGGACATTTCGCACAAAGCTTGGCGGCAAGTTGCACCCTCTACTTGCAACCAGTGTGTACATCTGGCCACTTCTGTTCTATAACACAGGACCAGTCCAAAATGGATGAACCATGTGTGAGAATATGAATGGAAGTAAGACACTGTAGTTGTAGTTCTTTTATTATGTCTCTTGTCGGTATGGTGAGGAGACTGAAGTTCGGTTTGTTTCCTCATTTTTTATTTCATGGCCTGAATATGGCTGCTATATTTAAAAGTTAAATAATATGTGTCAACATTATGAATGTCTGCTATGTTAACCAGGAATGGCCCGACAGGAAAGGGACACTACTGTTGATTTTTTCATGCTAGAGAAGACATGTGAACTGCTAAATGGTCACACAATCACCACTGGAAATCCCTGGGGTTTTAGTGTTTAAACTAGTGGGGGCAATCAAGCTACTTGCCCAGTTTTTGAAATCTTTGGTCTGCTCCTCAAGATATATAGGGGATCCAAATCTTCTCCACATTCTCTCCAGCATGCTTTCAACGTTCCTGGGATTTACATAGATGATTCTCTGTCCTGGACCACATTCTTACACTTATAAGCATATTTTAACAGCAGGTTGAAGGAATTCTTGAGGTTACTCATAGCTAACTTCTCTTCCACATTTTCATGTTGTCTACTTTTTTTGTTGACCCTGGAGTTTTAAGTACTGTGTAAATTCCTGTAACTAAACATAGAGTTGTGCTAAATTTCATCACTAATAGTTCGGAGTTGGTTTTATGCCTCGTTCCTGCCACCTTATTATCAGTATATAATGACCTGTTTTTTAATGGTTAGTAAGTGAGACTGTCACCTTCCTTCAGTGTATGTTTTTGGCAGTTCTAAACCTTTACCACCTTTTGTTAATTGCACATGAAGACATTCACTCTAACCTGTACTCCTTTCACATACTGAATTTCACTGATTGTATCACAGTGAATAATTCTGATTGGAATGATCTTTTGTGACTGGGGATTTATTTTTAGATAAAGCAAGTCATATATGTCTAGCATAATGCTTGTTGTTTGGCTTTAGTAGAGTCTGCAGCTTATATTTTTGGGGTGGGGGCAAATTAATTCATAAAACCTCTTTTCAGCTACTACCCCGTCTGTGTGAGCTTAGTACTCATTAGTCTCTCATTTTGACCTGACCCTAGTATTCTTCACTTAGCAACTCTGTAGTAGTCTCTGATGTTTGAAGACCCTGTCCTTCCCTTTTGCCTGCAACCTCTTAGGAACAGTTTTACCAAAAGTGTAGAAGGTTTCCCCTGTCGTACAAATTCCAGTAGATTTCATTTGAGTCCTGAGAATACCTAATTCTGGTAGGGGGTCTGTAATATGTAAAATAGTTTATGTGTAGGCTCATTTTGAATCCATTTTTGGTTGTCTCCCTGGGTAATCATGTAAAACCACAAGAACTTTAGCTGCATGTAATTTAACCACTGGGAGGGGCAGGAAGTAGTGAATGGGACACTTCATCGAATCGTCTTTTGTAGGAAAGGATATTTTTCTTTTGAATTCTCTTTTTCTTCTGTTCCAGATTTGTTGTCAGCATCTTTGATTTGACACTACTGTTAATTTTCTTTACTGGAGAAGACGTGAACTCCTTAACCCCTTTGCTGCTAGGCCTTTCCCCCTCCTATGCCAAACCTCTTTTTGGCTATTTGGGGTATTCCACCTTTAGGCCCTCGTAACTTTTTGTCCATATAAGCTATACACGCCAAATTTGCGTCCTTTTTTTCCCAACATCCACAGGATTCTAATGGTACTCTGAGTTTGTGGGTTCTTGTGGAGGAGACCAAGAAATTAGCCAAAATACAGCTACAATTTGTTTTTTGGGGGAAAAGTGGGAAAATGTTTGAGGTGTTAAAATTACCATCTTCCCGGCTTCCAGAAATAGGCAGACTTGAATCAGAAAACCAAATTTTTCATAACAGTTTTGGCATTTTACTGGAACATACCCCATTTTTACTATTTTTTGTGCTTTCAGCCTCTTTCTGGTTAGTGACAGAAATGGTTGTGAAACTAATGGCGGATCCCGGGAAGCTAAACATTTCTGAAAAGTAGTTGAAATTCTGAATTCAGCAAGGGGTCTTTTGAGTAGATCCTTCAAGGTTTTCCTACAGAAAGTAACAGTTGAAATTAAAAAAAGATTTAAATTAAGTTGAAAAAAACAGCCATTTCTGTCTACATTTTGTTCTGTAACTTTTTCCGGCTGTGGCATATTTTTAAAAGTAATATAACGTTACATCTGCTGGACCCTTCTAGTTGTGGACATATATAGGGCTTGTAGGTTCATCAAGAACCTAAGGTACCCAGAGCCTATAAATGAACTGCTCCTTGCATTGTGTTTTCATTGTATTCCGGGTATACCGGCAATTAATTTGGTAAAATATAAAGAGTGAAAAATATGTATCAAGGAAACATATTCTTTTCCAAAATGGGCACAAGATAAGAAGCAGTGGTCATTTGTAAATCTCTGAATTTGGCATCTTTCACACTATCTTACATGTGGAAGGCAAAAATGTAGAGAAAGATAATTGGCAAAAACACTTGTTCTTCTATTCTGTGTTCCTCCAAGTCTCCCGATAAAAATGGTACCTCAATTATGTGGGCAGGCATAGTGCCTGCGACAGAAAACGCCCCAAAACGCAACATGAACACATCACATTTTTCCATTAAAAATTTACTTGTTTTTTGGAAAGTGCCCAGCTATGGATTTTGGCTTTTAGTTGAGCTGGCACCTAGGGGAACCTAGCAAACCTATACATTTTTGAAAACTAGACACCTAGGGGAATCCAGAATGAGGTGTTAGGGGACTCTCACCAAGGTCTGTCACCTAGAAACCTTTGCAAACCTGAAAATGTGTTTAAAAAAACATTTTTTCCTCTCATTTGGATGCTGCAAAGTTCTAGAATCTGAGGGGAGCCACAAACTTCCTTCCACCCAGCATTCCCCCAAGTCTCCCCATACAAATGGTACCTCACTTCTGTGGGTAGGCCTAGTCCCCACAACAGGAAATGCCTCAAAACACAACGTGGACACATCACAGTTTTCCATTGAAAACGGATGCGTTTTTGCAAAGTGCCTAGCTGTCAAATTTGGCCTCTTGCTTAGCAGGCACTTAGGATAACGTGTCAAACTAAAAAAAAAATCAGAATTAGACGCCCAGGGGGGAATCCAGAATGAGATGACTTCTGGGGCTCTCACCAGGTTCTGTCACCCAGAATCCTTTGCAAACCTCAATGATAAATGTTACCTCACTTGTGTGGGTGGCCCACGTGCCTGCAACAGAGAAGGGCCAAACATGTGCAGAGATTGAGGGGATATCACAGTGAGTTAATAAGCACAATTTATTTAATACATTTTTAGGCTGACTCTGCTTTTGGGACCCGCACAAGTGAGATATCATTTTACTTGAGAAACCGAGGGGAACGATGGATGGTAGGAAATTTGTGCTTGCGCGTTGATCCTACACAGAAAAGTAGGGAAAATGTGTTTTTTTTTTTTAGCTAAATTTGAGGTTTGCAGAGGGGTCTGCACAAGAACATATTTGGGGATCCACACAAGCCACACCTTCCTGGTCTCTACTGGGTGTCTGGTTTTAAAAAATGTCTGGGTTTGGTAGGTTTCCCTAGATGACTGCTGCGTCCTGGACCAAAAGCACAGGTGCTCCCCTTGCAGAAACAGGTTTTGTAATAGATAATTTTGATGTATCCATGTTCTGTTTTGGCCCCTTCCCTGTCGTGGGCACTTGGCCCACCCACACAAGTGAGGTAGCATTTTTATCAGGAGACGGGGGAACCATGGGTGGTAGAAAGTTTCTAGTTTATTTTTGCTTCTGGGAGACTGTGCCACAGAAATGCAAGAAAATTGATTTTAGTCACATTTTGAAGTTTACCAGGCATTGTGGCTAAAAACTTGTTGCGATCCACAAGAGGCACCCTACCCTGTACTCCACCGGGTGTCTAGTTTTCAAACTTATCTAGAGTTGGTAAATTTTTCCTACAGAGGAAGCAAGCATACTACCAAGACTCTTACTTCTGTCACTCAAATTGTGAAAAGAAACACCCTTAGGTTTTGTTAAAACTACCCCCTCACGCACCAGCCTAGTTGGTGGCATGCTTCATCATTGTGGTCCCACACGAAGCACCTGATTAAAGCGGAGTGGGTTTTTTATTTATTTTACCTCACACACACTGGTTGGATTTGGCACGAGGATGAGTGATGGTTCAATAGATCAAATTTTATTAATAGGCGATTTCACTAAAATCAAATGCACTGTTAATAACTGAAAGGCCAAAAAACAGAACCAATGACTCGCAGCTCATGAGCTGTAAAGCCACCAACAGCTAGTCACTATTCACACCGCCAGCCAAGTGCCACTCCGCGCACACCGCCAGCCAAGCTCCACTACACGCACACTGCTAGCCAAGCTCCACTCCATGCAACCGCCAGCCAAACTCCACTCCATGCACACTGCCATCACATTTTTTAACAAAAAAGAAAACACTAATTTTAAGTAAGTACAATGCTACAAATGCAAAAGCTCTAACTAAATAAATGACAGTAATGCCAACCGAGAAACACAGTCCAGGCTTAGAAGAACAATCTGAGCACTGCCAGAACCTTGCACTTCCTCTTCTGACTCAGATGCAGAGTCAGTCTCATAATCATGGTCTGAAGACGACTCAAAAAGCATACCAAAAACCTGCTCAGCGGTCATCCTGCGGCTAGCCGTGATTCTTCCTAATAAAAGTAACTTGACAAATGCACCAACAACAACCAATACTGTGTAAAATAAGTAATAAACAAACTGTGAGTTTATCACAGAGACCTATGTACTCAAAAACAATACCACTCACTTGGCTGAAAAGGCTAGATTCACCAGCAACTACTCTGCACAGACACAGCAAGCACCAATGATATCCAACTAAAAAGAAATTAAAATTACACATAAGACAACACAAATATCATTGTGCACAAATCTAAAGACAATTTGACCCACAATCCTGCCATTTACAAAAAAGTAATTAATGCATGGCAACGATACTCATTTGGAGTAAATATTTTTTTTTACCCAACACAATCAACTACGTAAACTGCAGGACAACCACTGCCAGAACCGGAAGGAGTCACAGCAAAGGAATCAAAAGCTTTGAACTAGAACAAAAAGGAGGAAATAAAACGTTTTAATCACAAATGCCAATACTTTACCAGTTGACAAACACCCCACCACCAACGATTTAGAAATTTTCCCTGGTATCCAGTGGTTTCTGCCCTCCTTGGGGGCAGATGGGCCTAAACATAAAAAGACTGATTTGCCCCCAAGATGGCAGAAACAGCCAAAATAATTGCCCCCTAAGGGGAGCGAGTCTTGCCCAAGGGGATGCCCCCCAAACAAAACGAATACAATCAAAACATAATCGCTGGTGTCTTGTGGTTTCTGCCCCCTTTGGGGCAGAAGGCCTAAAAAAAAATAGGCCGATCTGACCCCAAGGGGGGCAGAAATGGGCAACAGTTATGTGCCCCTTTTGGGGGCGACCTTTGCCAACCCCGCCCCCAACACACACAAAAAGCAAAACAAAATAATCCCTGATGTTCCAGTGGCTTCTACCCCCTTGGGGGCAGATGGGCCAAAAAAAGATAGGCTGTGCAATAGTGCAGCAGGAATGCTCAAAAGAGATATTGAGAAAAGGAAAAACCTTTCCTTTCCCCCGATGCTTCTTTCAGACAGACCACTGTGCTCACCCCCACCACTCTGCCGCAGGAGAAACTCACCTCTTTCTCCTAAGACGTGCTGGAAGAAAATGTCTTCCAGCGCGTCAGACAGCCTCTAATGATGTAGTTAGTTGCCTGGGGGGGAGGGTCCAGGGGTGGCAGCAGAAGCGCTTCCGCTGCCATCCCTGCCCAGGGGGTGTGGGTCAGTGCCTTGACGTAACGGTTACATCCAGGACACAGCAGCACCGTGTAACTGTTGCATCCAGGGCACCCAAGGGGTTAACGGCCAACACTGGAAATCACTGACAGGTAAATGTTGCTCATTAAAGAGGTTTGAGGCTAAGGAGAAATGTATTCTTTCTTTTCAATATTTTTCACTGCGCCTTTTGCAGATAAAAATAAAAAATAAATATTCTAAACCAAAATAAACAACTCATTTTTGCGTTTTCCAACACTGCATAGGAAATAATTATTTTAATTTCTATTATGCAGCTTCCTGGAAAATGTAGCTTTACCTACACAGTAAAAATACCTTTTGGGCACTTGTTAATTCTGAGGGCATACTATTTCCAATGTGTAGTATGCAAAATGTTAATACAAAAAGCACCCGGCCCTGTGGGCTTACAAACACAGCTTAGGGGTGACTTAGCTAATACATACAAATTGTTTTTTTTCTTCTTCAAAATAAGGGACACATTTTTGTTGCTTGCCATATGTTACTCCTGTCTTTTAAACTACAGCAAAGCGAGCAATACATGGAGTCATTTATTTTTGTTACATACATGGGTGGTGTATAAACACAGTGCAATCCACATATAAAGTTTTACTTTCACACTATTGGCACAATTCTTGTGCAATCTTCATTGCCGTATAGAAAAGTTGTGCAATCCAATTAAGAGAAACTAGTGCTGAGTAGATGGTTTTGGGGAAGGCTCAAGTAGCTGCACCACTGATTATCAGTGTTACATTTCACAGCATCATAATACAAGTAAATATAGGGTCAAGAAATAGGCATAAAATCAGGGGTGACCCCATTGAAGAGACTAATTTTGTAGAGAATTGTATTGTGTTTTTTCTTGAGTTTAATGTTGTTTGGTACTCTATCACTCATTTCTCTAGGAAAAACAAGTCCAGGGAACATCTTTCTGCTTGTGCTTTATTAGCCAGGGGTTGAGCAGAGTGAACTGTGTTGTACCCAAACAAGATATTGCCTTATTAAATTGGTAGGTTGTTCCTCTTTCAGATTAATAATCTGGCGTATCACAAATGCAGTTGGAAAGAGCGGTGTGTCCAGCAGCTGTAAATGGATTGGCATGTGAAAATTTAGAATACATATGCTTGTACTATTTAATTGCAACCTTGAAGATATATATGCTTTTCTTAATTTGCCCAGAAAGTTCAGATTTCCAGCTATTGCACTTAAGTATCTGCAGGGAATACAATTCCCATGAAAATGTGAATGCATTTTGCATTGGCTGAGTCCAGGGATTGTGTATAGCACAATCCTACTTAGACATCATGAGTTCCTTTTGTCTCTTTGAGAAATGTAAACATGACCTTGTATGGTTGTGTGGAGATTCTAGTAATGGAAAGTGCTGGTTATCTTTGTCTCTTTGAGAAATGTGAAAATGACCAGGTATGGTTGTGTGGGGATTTTAATAATGGAAAGTGCTGGTTATCTATATATAACTTGACTACGTGTGTTTTAGTTCCTATTTTTTCACATATGTCTTTATTCCAGTTTCTTTCAGGATGGCTTGAAAGCTGTGGAGAGTCTTAAACCTTCAATTGAAAAACTTTCAACGGATCTACATGCAGTAAGTACATTTTTTTAATGTGTTAGGATAGAGAACAGTGATTTCAAAGGTCCATTGAGTTCTTATTTTGAGTTAACCTTCATTTTAGTTGTTTTATTTGTGGCTTAGTCTAGCAATGTTGGCCATTTTTAAACTAAGAATGTAGGCACTTAGTGTGTGATGGTAGACAAATCATCATATCAATGTTTTTTTGGCTGATTTTATGTATGGAATCACTAGCAAGTTAGATTTACATTTTCTTTATAGCATGCTAGGTAGACAGTATTTTCTTTCTATGTATACTTTATTAGCTTCATATGATGCAGGATCAGAATTGCCTTTAACAAAACTGACTACCAGATATAAATATCTGGTACTATATTGGTACACATATTCCTGTTTTCCATGCCATCAAATGCAGAGAATTCACAAATTCTTTGCAAGAAAGTGTGTGTCATGTTCTGTGTTTTACGCGTTGTGGTAGCTGTGGTGTAGCATAATCACAGATCTACTTAAGTAAATAAAGTAAGAGTTCTGTAACTCAACATCCAAGCACAAGCCTGACTTCCAGACTGTATTTGAAGGTGCTCTAGATGGTGTCTTAGCATCCTGGCACCAATGAAGTGTGCAATTGTAAACTACAATCAAAACACATAAATATTCTGTGACACTGGAGCACACAGAACTCTGTTCATTATTATTATTGTTCAAAAGAATGAGTCCATGAGTTTTCCTTTTCCCTTAGTTCCCTTATTGTCATCTCTTCAAGTGTTGGGGATAATCTTATTTGTAAAGTGCAAGTGTTCAAGCATATCTAGTTGCCAGGGGGTGCTTTCAATGGAACCAGCAGAGCATCACACTTTGTATTTTCTTTCCAAACCTTCAAGACCGAATATCTCTGGACTTTGAGGGCCAACTGTCTTAACTGGGCATTAAAAGAGGTGCATTCTGTGTAGGAAGATGGATTTTCTGGCTACCTGTGCCATCCTTGGCTGCTGCCTGGCTCCTGGTGTTACTCTCCTGCTATTGAGGCCATTTTGCCCTCCGCAACAGCCACCTAGTTGCACCCTCCAGAGTCTCCTGGCTGTATTACAGAGCACCCAGGGTGGCAGCGGAGTCCTGATCTTTCCCCAAAATGGACCTTAAAGGACCAGCACCATTGACCCTGGAGAAACTCATCTTAGTCCTTGAGTGGGCTGGATTCAAAGTCCTTTGTCCATCTTGGAAGGGCATCTGGTGGCTTCCCTTTTCATCTGATCATTCTTCTGCTATTGTCGACGCCCAGGTCCATGATCTTCTCCACTGTCTTTCCCTTGTGCAAGGATTTTAAAAGTGGGCAACAACTTCTATAAGCCAGGAACCCTTGGCCAGTCTTAGGATGCCACATCATCCTGCCAGCCCTCTCCCACCCCTCCTGCACAGCATTCCTGGACAATCTATCAAAAAGACTTGAAGTTTTTTTTTCTACAGACAGAGCTCCTCTGAGGGCCTCAGATCTTCCCCTAGCTGGCATCACTGCCAGATCCCTCCCCATCAAAACTTCAAAGGCAGATCCCTCCTGTGTTGGTGGAAGAGGTCTGGGCTTCCTCCTTTGTTCAGTGGCACTAGGCTGACCCAGCCCAGATGCAGTGTGACAGCTAATTATCAGATGTATATTTCCCCTACACCTCTACAAGTCACTATAGTTGTTCTTTTTGTGTGAGGAAGCCTTTGTTCCTTTTGCTGGGGAGCAGAATAATTAACTTGGCCCACTATGGAGGCTAGAAGCCTAGAATTTGATTATACGTTTGTTGGAAAGCAACTTTTTTTGGCATGGATAGCACCCACTTTTTGCCTGGTATCTGATGTGATTTCGGCTGAAAGTGCACTGGGTTCCTGCTAACCAGGTCCTCAGTGCTAGATCTTTACCTAAATTGTACAGTTGTTTTTACCTGGCACTCTCCCTAACGCCCATAAATTGGGTACTTAGGTGGCATCCCTGAAGCCAAGAACTCAGATTCTACAGATCAAGAGAAGAAGGATGAAGAAGAGTCACTGCCTGGCGAGAACAGCAGAAGAGCTGTGGAATTTATATCGCAAAACCCTGCCTGTCCGCACCTCTCAACAGTTGCGACAGTGACTCATCCTGCAAAGCTGAAGGACTACCAAAGCCTCTGGTAGCTTGCCAGCACCTCGAAAATGGCCGCCAGTCTCTCTTGGAATAGAGGAGCTACTTCCCTGCATTCTGCAGGCACTGAAAAACGGAGTCTGGCCCACCGCCTTGGCCCCAACCGATGCTGCAGATGACCATGAGGAAGTACCCATGGTGTGGAGGCCCAGGACCGTCTCCCCACCAAGTGTGATAACCAACCAGAGTCGTGCAGCACCAAACCCTGGGCTACCAGGTGACCTGACCAAACACCAACAGTGAGAGTCCATTCTGGATTCCTACTGCACGATGACCAAGCAGCCGTTGATGGACTTCAGCACTACTGAGACCCACTTTGTGAGTGTCCCAGAAGTCTTGAATTTGCCCCTGACAGCTGTTGACCCCTAAACGCTTGGAGCGTCTTTGTGCACAGAGCTCAGCTGCCCTATCCACTCTGCATCTGAGCCGCCCTGCCCGAATCCCAAAGAACCAGCTGCACCTCTTTGCTCTAAAGTCACTTGCGATCCAATCCCCCGTTTGGGAGTTCTCTGACTTGTCCCAAGTCCCCCCTTTGCAGTCTCTTTCAACTTGGCTCCCACTTCTCTGTAGCGCACCCAGCTACAACCTCACCAGCACCTTGCTCCCGGTGGAATTCGAGGAGCTCCCGACGAACTGCAGGAGGTACTTTGGACCTTTGGCCCCTACAGCTCTAAACCCCGAGGGTGAACCCATGAACCCGACTGTACAAATGCATTAGTGACTTTCTCTTCCATAGGATTGCATTGTGTGTAAAAGCACACAGGTTTGAGCTCTTTACTTACCTGTAAGAAATAATAACGAAAGCAGTACTTACTCTTTTACAAAGTTCTTTGTTTCAAAATTATATATAAAAAGAAGTGTTATTTTTCTAAATTGTTCTCGGATTAATTCTTTGAATATGTCTCATTTACTACCTCTGTGAGTACAACAAATGCCTTGCACTGCCCTCTGATAAGCCTAACTGCTCGCCCACACTACCACAAAAGAGAGTGTTAGTATTATGTACTTTTGCCTGTGTCAACCAATTGGGGATCTACTGGACTCCATGCACGGTGTACTTCTTTTTAGTGCACCATATAGAGAGCCAAGTTTCTACAAAGCTGAACCAGAGAAATGTGACAATTTCTGAAGTCCCATAAGATATGGTTTGGGGGCTGCAAAATCGAACTTTGTGTGCATGTTGTGCCCCAGTGCGACACCTTTCTAGACTGTGCAGGCCTAAGTGGAACAAAACTGTACTTAAAGACAGATTTAGCCTATATGTATATTACAGTGAATGCACTACAGATATTCCAGTAAAACCTATTGGCCTTTCTTTGAATACCCACTGCTATTATAAGGCCTACCCAAAGTCAGTACCACTCCTTGCATAGCCCCTTATACGCTAGGCTACCTGTGTGCAATTACCGGGCTGCGTTCAGTGGTAGTCTCTCGTTCAGCCCACATACGTGTTCATGGTTTACCAGCCCAATGCCCACTACCCTAGCTGCTTCGAGCGGCCTTTTATTAAAAGGCAGAGACTAGCGGAAACACTCTCCGTCCAAATATTGTGAAGTTACCTTGACTGAAATAGACGTAGAGACTCATCCAAGTATAAGTCCAAAAACCATGGAGTACTAAGCAAAAAATCCTGGTGTACTAAATGTCCGGAACCCAAATGTTACAATGCCCAAATTTCATGATAGATATCTGAAATATTCCCTTGTGTTAACCAAACGACCCTAAGAAGGTGAGAATGATCTGATTGTTTTCCCAACTTTTCAGCAAAATGACATGTTTCTGATTGAAATTTTAACGTCAGATCCCTCAACGTGTGACTATTCCCCAGGCATCAGACTGGATCTAGAAACCTTTAGAGCCATTCCCCTGCGTTCCGATAGCTGGCATTGTGCGGCTTCATGCTGACATCGCTCTGCTCTGAAAGTGGCAAGTGGAGCCCTCATGTAAGTGACACTCATGCGCACGGACAGCTTTCCTTTCTTTCTGCTCTTTCAGCTTCTCCTTGATCTTTTAATCAGCTTCTTTTCACAATTTTACCAATGTACAAGGGATTAAATGTCACCCCCTAAAACAACAGGGTTTAAACCGTGCAGGGGCTGTTGCTAACAGATGTCTGTGTTGGACCCCCATAAAGTAGGTTTGTGGTGTCTGTGGTCAAAGCTTGAATCCAGGATCTGCAGCGAGGTTAATCAGATGATCCCCAAGGCTGTAGGGTATTGTGAGGCCAACATTGCATCATCAAACACAAGAGGATTCCATGCCGTGATTGTTCAAAGTAAAACATGAAGCTTCTGTTCCCTCAGCAGACCGTTGTCTCGGTTTGAAGAATTCATTCAAGTAAAAGTAAAAAAAAAAAAAAAAAAACACAACAAGAAACCTAGGTTGGAATCAGCCGCTCCCAACCGTTCTCGAACTCCAGAGATCATGCAAGGACGTCAGCATGCCTCTCGGTTTGGCTTTCAATCTCCATTGGAGTCCTATCTGGGTTTTGTCTTATGCACCCTGAATTTCCATTTTGCAGCAAGTTGAGTCCTTCAGGGTTACTATGCTGCGTATATTTGGCACTTTACCTGCTCGTTCTGGTGTGCCTTCAGGCATTAAGGATCCGCAGGGGCCTCCACTCGGGCTTTTGCCAACGGTTCTGTCCTCTGCACTATCTGTGCCCCTTGGAACCAGCTGAGGTTCAGCACCAGCTCTAGTGGCGGCTTCGGTTCCAGCACCAGTCCCAGCACTGGTTCCTCTGGCATCAACGCCCATGCCTACACATACAAAATACCCTTTGGGAATATACTCAATCCTAAACCCTAAATGACATAAGTAATATTGCTGGCACACATTTTAATGAAACTAGAAGTGAAAAAACTTTGAACTTATGACCGTCTCTGTCTTTCTGTAATAAAACATTCCTCTTTAGAGCCACAGTATTTCTTTACTTTCATTATTTCTTTACTTTTTTATTTTTATATAAATGTTTAAATAAATACACCATACGTCGCTACAATATATAATACTTCAAAGCATTTTAACATATGATCAAAAATGATTATCCTTTCAAATAAAACAGCATTTAGATCAACAATAAACCAATATTCCTCATGTATACTATAAAAAAAACTGTTGACATGGAATTTCGGTGGTCTTTCAGTTGGTTCACCCCACCGTCCTCAGGACAAGTTCATTAATTTACACACATTTTTTGATAAACTTTAATTGTTTGATTTACAATTAACAGCTGTAATTCATAGATGTTCATTGCTGTTCATGCTATTTTTTTAGTTTTTTTCACCATTTTCACGAAATCTGGTCATCTCATATGTGTTTATATCATGCCACTCCTGTGTTTATAGATGCAGTATCACCCTTTGATATTGTGCGCTTTCTTCATCTGTTTTGGATAGCGCAGCGCGTCTTAGTCTCATAGAGACTTCGTTTTTATCAAAATCTTATAAGTGCGATATCACCCTTTTGAGGTAGCACGCTTTCTTCATCTACTTTCATTAATGCAGTGCGTCTTTATCTCCTAGAGACACTGCTTTAAAATAAAAATCTATTCAGCAGCGTTCTCCCTCTTAGTGTTACCGGCGAAAAAACACCTATGCCAACTCTGGATGAAGATGTACACCCCGTACTGTTCTTGAGCTCTGAAGTGGGTCCACCACAACCTCGACTAATATTGTGCTTGACACGCATCCGCTCAGCAAGCCACTTCTGACACCAGTACTTTCTTTACCCACAAGGTAGAACACACACCACAGGCATTTATTTTAACAGAGTCCGAATATGATTACTATGATGAATGGGCCAATTATGTTCCTTGAAATAACGAGGAAAACTGGTATTAAGAGCTTCAGTATGCCAGTGGACTGGACTCTTCACCTGCTACTGTCAATGTGTCATAGGAGCCATTGAGAGGGTTCCTGCCACTGAGGAGGAACTGGCTCTTACACCTTCTTCTACTTGTGCTGAAGAAGGACAGGGACCTTCATTTCCTATTTTAGATTTGAGCCCTTTTGCCATCTTTCTGCGGAAGGGCGAATTTAAGATGCTAAGGCTAGTCCAGGTTCTGTCTGCCTTAAACCCTGTAGACTGGATGCTGGTGTTGGACATGCAGAACACTTATTATCAAAACTCTGTCCTGCAGACCTGCAGGCGCTATCTCCATTTCTTGGTGGGCAAAGAGGATTTTCAGTTCCCAGTGCTCCTCTATGGCCTCACCAGTGCTCCTCGATTGTTCAAAAAAGTGATGACAGTGATCACAGCACACTTTCAGAAGTCAGTGGTACCAGCCTCCCCCTATTTCAACCACTGGCTGGTGAATGTGGGCTCACCCTTGGTAGTTGTCATCCATCTCTAGATAGAGGCAAAACTACTAGCTTATTTCGGGTTCACTGTCAACGTGCCAAAGTCACACCTAACTCTTTCTTAGATGCTCCCATTCATTGGAGCCATTCTGGATATGATATGGTTCTCTCCCTTTTCCCAAGAGCGAAGAGTCCAGGACATTTAGGTCATAATCCCAATGTTTTATCTTTGGTTCTTTATCTCAGTATAGATTACTCTGAGGCTCTTGAATTTGTTGGCCTCCTGCGTCCTGCAAACCAAACACACCATATGGGCTCTTTAGTGGAACCTTAAATCTCAGTGGCCACAACATATGGGAAATCTGTTGGATTGTACCCAGACGTCAGACGAGACTGCAAAAGAAGTGCAGTCGTGGCTACTGGACCACGATTGGGTTTATGGCAGGTCATTCTCTTACCTAACACAGAGCTGATGGTGGTCATGGATGCATCACTGCTGGGTTGATGAGTCCATCTGGGAAAGACGGAGATGAAAGGCCTCTTGTTTCTACTTTGCTCCACATCAGTTGTAGCAATTTGGGGGACCTTGGAGTTGAATGCCTTTTTACCCCTATCAAATGAAGGCTGCTGCAGGTGCTTACGGACAACTTAACTTCTAAGTGGTACTCCAATAAGCAGGGCTGGCTGGGTTCTTGGTTCCTGTGCCAGGAGCCTCTGGAAGTGGCTGAACCACCAAGGTGGTAAATAACCTAGCAAAATCTTTACACGCCAGGGTGGACAACTAAGCTGCGGGCCCCTAATGGATCATTTTTTTGTTTGTTTTTGCCATTGCCTAGAACATGCAGCTCCTCACTTTTGCTTACTGGAGCTTCCAAATCAGTTCTCTCTGAGACGACCTCTGTTTAGAGTGAAGCTTGGGACTCTTATGGACTTTTGCTTGCTTTCCTGTCACTGACTCTCCTGTCCCGAGTTTTAAAGACGATCAAAAGAGTCATCTAGTGGCACTGGATAGATCCAAGAGGATAAGGATCCTGAAACACTTGGGCATGAGCATCTGTTCTCTGATCAAGCTGTAGCTTTGGCAGGATCATCTGTCACAGCAGCAAGGCAGGGTGTTGTACCTGAGCCTGCACAATTTGCAAATCCATGCTTGGAGATTGAGCGGAGGCAGTTTACCTCCTTCGACCTGCCGCCTCAGTTCATTGATGTCATGGCTGCAAGGCATCCCCTTTCAAAATGTGTATGTCAGTCACTGGGAAAAAATAGTGGATTGGTGCACCACTCAACAAATTGACTTGTTAAAGAGTAGTTCTTAAACTTTTTCGAACCATGACTCTCTTGACCTATTGGCCGTGGCTTCCCATTATGTTACTTTTTTTGATGGGTGAAGAGGACATATACAAGTAAAACACAGGAATAGAAAAGCGGTATCCTGATGACATACCATTTGGTCACCCTAAGTATTACTTACATTGTGAAAACACCTGCCATTGCCTTAGCACTCCGCCAACCGTTCGCTGATAAGGTCACTAACACTGTCTCCCGTACCTTTGTCTCATCACGGCCACCCATGCTTTCTCTACCTCACGTACAAAGCAACCGCTAAAGCAGTTCCTTTTTGTCCTACAAATGACGCCGAAAGCAGTATTCTGCACTTAGATCCGTGGTGTGCCACATCCACGACAGTTTCGCTGCACAGTGCACAGCTGCAGTTTCAGATTGAACGGCAACTAAAGCAGGTAGACCAGTGGTCGAGCGCCTGACATCACACGTTTCATATGTACACACCTCACGCACTACGTCTGCATGGTGGCTGTTTCACTGCAGGTTTCTTGAGTTATAGAGCGCTTATGTTTCCTAAGTTATGTATTTTAAGTACTACTTGTGTCGACGTGTTATTAAATGCTGCAGTTTATCGTTTGTGAGGCACTTCCATAGTCTGTGATAGAGACACTTTAAAAAGCAGTCACGGCATATGTGACTTACCTGTTGCCCGCGTGCACACACGGGACACAGAGAGAGAAACGCTCACGCGTATACACACAGAGAAGACACACACAGAACACGCTCGATCACACGCTCACCCTGGAGACTCCATGAACCTACTGAGAAGTGAAGAGCTTCAAGGACTTCAATAGAACACTAAGCGCTTTGTGCACTTCAAGGGGTATCCTGTACAGCGTCTTTTCTCCCAGCACTTGGACATCAGGAATGGCTTCTAAAAGTATTATTGTACCCTATTGAAAGAAGTTAACGAAGGTAAGTAACGTTTCAAACGACAGTCGAGCCACACATGATAAACGTGGAACATCTGGGAGCTGAAGGGACAAACCATTCCAGGATCCCTGGTACAAACCTGCTGAATTTAGAACAAGCAGTTAGGACGGGAGATTAATTTTGTACAAAGTCATAAATGTATGTCGTGTAAAATAGAAATGTACACAGTGCCAAACAATATATGCATGCCCATTTCTATAATGTACCAGATATTTATAAAGTAAATGGGTTGTGGTAAAATATAACTATACATAGAATCAGCAGGTCGAAGTTTTCATTTACAAACGACCTCACTTAAATAGATGTTTTTGGTGAACGAAAGGACTGACACCCCATTTCCGTGTGTGTTGAAGCTGCGGGCCTTGGCAGTCTCCTCGCTGTCACAGGCGGGCAGCCAGCATGTGACCACTTTGCCTAGCGCCCCTAGTTCCTAAAAGCTGTAAAAACTGCAACGAAACACTGCACAAGCCGCTCCTATAAAACGGCCCAAGTAACTAACAGGGCTCAGTTCTCAACTGGGCTTTTCTTATAGAACAAGAGAGAAAAAATGTATCACGTCTTGCTTCTTTCCTTTGTATATAAAAAGCTTAACTGGTACGCATCTGTTCGCGGCCCCCCTCTCTAGTTTTGATGGTGCACCGGGGTGCCGAAAAGCACACATTGGAAACCTCTGCCTTAAAGGGAAAGTTGTCTGAAGTTTTATTGTTTGTTCTGTCCGTAGCCCATTAAGGACTTACTTTAGGCATTATTAATGGCTACTTATCAGCACTTTAGATTTCATTTAAGTTGCCAGACCTTGAAGCCGCTACCACTGTGTTGGCTCGTGGAGTACCTGTCCTGAATGGGTGTCGGTACACACATTTGCAAAGCACTACTGCCCCAACAGTTGGTGGATCCGTCGATAGGAGAATTTTGGCTGGTCAGTCCTGCATGACTTTTTAGTCTAAGCCAGTGCACAGACCAGACACTTTTGCTACCTATTCACAAGGTGAGGAATCTGCAATTCTGACTAACCATTAGAAGAATTTACTTACCTTTAGGAATGAACTTTCTGGTGGATTCTCTATCTGACGACTGATTCCTTACCAATCCACTCACCTCCCTGTTCTTTGAATTGGAATCTTTATCTAAAAGGTTGCAATCTACAGATCTCTCACTGGTCATGCCTATCTGCTGATAAGCTCTTCGGCAGAGGGTGTTTCACAGCCTGCTGACAGCAGTGTCCATAGGTGGTGCTAATATACAGCTTATATACAGCTTCACTCGTCACTTCTGGAGCAGGACAGCATTGACATGGAGCAGCACAATGCCACCTATTGGTGTGCTGGAGAACTGAGAAAAAACACCAAAACCTTTGTGGAGGAAAAGGTATGAATCAGACACTTTATACACCCCTTGAGTACGATTCACAAGTTCTCTAAAGGCAAAGGGGATGGACCTCACTGTAAATCAAAGAAAAATACACAGCAGGGAGCAAAGAAGGCACTTATCTACCTCACTGATGCACACCAGGCAACAGCAATGCTGACGGTGTGCATTCTGTATACCATGCAAGCCCCTACACTCGGGCATTGTCACAAGGAGAGCGGCAGCATTGTGAACTCCGCTGAAGTGAAGAGTGAACACCTAGGATACTAGTACCAACCTCAGAAAGAAAAACTCACTGAAGACCCTGGAGACAGCCAAACCCAGCAGAGGACTGACCTGTCTGGACAACCTCACAGCCTGGGGAGAATGAACATTTTCCTAGCAACCGTAATTGAAAGTTTAATTTTTTATTTACGAAACCAAAGGCACAGATTATGCCTATCTTTCTTCTTTTATTTTATTACTGTAGCTTCCAGAACCAAAGAAAAATAAATTTCCCAAGAGCAGAGGGAAATCAAACTGCAACATTTCAACCAACCAGTGTCCATTACGGTGTTGGAGGTACGATAGTTTCCGGCCCCTTCTCTTTCTTCACTTGACCACCATCTTCAGGTTGAAGAGAAGCCATCTACTCCGCCTTCTGTTTATTTCACAAGAGAAAGATATCTAAATCATTAGTTGTCAAAGATTTGTAATAAACATATCTGATAAAGACCTCTAGCTGTAGATTCCTTACCTTTGAATTTCCCAGACTTCAGACTGAATCTGGAAGATTTTCGTATGTAGTACCCATGCAGGCCTTCCGGTGGCATTGATCGGCATCGATCAGCTCTGTGTGTATCTGCGCTGGAAGTGACATCATGGTGCCTATTTAGCCACAACCCAGGCATGCCAACGTCTGTTCTTTTTATTCTGTGCCAACCAGTGCTGACCCATAGAACAGCTACTACTCAGGGAGACTCTACCCGGCCCAGGACTACGGGCCCTAGACCTCACAGCGGCAGGAGCCACTTGCTGCCCTCATTCAGTGCGCGCCATCAGGCACATAAATCAGACGCCATCTCCCCGCAGAGCGGGAGACTCTACCCATCCCAGGACTATAGGCCCCAGTCGTCAGGGCGGCAGGAGCCGCTTGCTGCCTGCAGTGGGTGCGTGCCATCAGGCGCATAAATTAGATGCCACCTCATCGTAGTATGGGGCGTGCCTGAGCCAAGGGCAGGCCCATCGGAGGAGGCTGGGCTGGGCCTCCCCCCTTGGCTCCTGCTTTTCAAGGTCTGCTTTCAAACTCTGTTCTTATTAAGTTGAACTTTGGTTGTGTATTGATTTAAGCTGTGAGCTTCTACCTAGAAAAGTCAGTTTTTTGCGCTCTGTAATTCAACAGGGGGCTCATGATGGTTAATTGCAAGCAAGAAAACTGGTACATTGGATGACTACATAGAAACTGGGGTGGGTGTCCCCTTGATAAAGAAATCCTCTTTGCAGAGAGATGCCTTTTGTCAGTTTTGACACAGTCTGAGGCTGGCATGCAATCCTATTGCATGGTGTGGGCTTGTGGGACCACAGGGCAAGAGCATAACTTGGACCTCCCCTTCCAGTGGCAACGAGGTGTCCATCCAACGACTCCTAAGGCGAAGCAGAAAAGAGGCTGGACTAAAAAGAAAGTCTCCTACTTCTGGAAAGAGTCCACATGCTTTTGTCCCGATGGATCTGACTGATCTTAGTGTGCCCTCTTGTAAAGAATATCTTGAGAGCCTGTTAAGAAAACTGGGCAAAGAAATAGCAGACACACTAGAATCTAAACTGATGGAGATGTGTAACCGTTTGGGCCACATAGAGAGCAAACTGGCTGATTTTGCAGGGACAGGGATCATGACATAAATGTTGTTGTGGATGAGTCTTTTGGTCCAGCTATCCCTGGGCCTAGTTGAGCAGTGTTGACTGGGCTGGCTCCACTGGTCGAGATCGGCCAATTACGGGGCCACTCACCCAATAAGACCCCCCTTTTTGCTGTACCTGTCCCCCCTACTGGCAAATCAAAGGATGAAGGCCATCAGAGTATGCCTCCGAGGAGCTCTCCTGTAATATCAGCCCCTGCTTGTCGGTAACTCAACCACCCCCCCTGTGAGGCAGCTAGGTTGCCAACTGCCCAGTTTTCCCGATTTGATCTCCCTCTGGCTGCCAGCCCTTATGTGGCCATTTTAGTTGGTGTCCCCAAATTACACTCTGGGGCAAGTGAGTCTACATCAGAACTGATCAATAAAGTAGCTCACTGGGTCAAGGGGAACACCATGTTATATGGTTGTCCCTTACCTGAGATACTTATGGCTAGGAGGATGGAGCGGATGGGGAACATGTGGAAGGAGTTTGTGGGTGATTGTATTATGATTACTTTTAGGAAAGCTAGGTTGGCCAGGCACCTCATTGAGTACCCAAGGCCAGTTTCTTTACCCCAAAGTAAGATTCGGGTCCTGGCATTAGGTTATTTCTATAGGGAAGTTACTGGTAAAATGAATTCCCTTACTCACACTGTGTTGGCACCCAATTTTGCAGTACCAGTCTATAACTGCTATTCTCTGCTGGACGAACTGGATGGGACCGATTGACTCATCTGTTGCCATGCTCAAAGTTTCTGCCCCTTAAGGATTCTGGGGACTTATCTGCTGTTTCCCTTCCCCTGGCCTCAAAACCGGCCCACACAAGTTCATTAGGTACAGTGGCATCCAGTGAGTGTTATTATTGCTCTGATGAGCATGAGAACTGTGGGATAAAGGTTATCTCCTGGAATGTGGCAGGCCTTGCTGATAAATTGGCTTTTGACGATTGGGTGCTACACATATGAAATTATGATACAGTATTATTTCAGGAGACATGGGCTACTGAGAAAAATGTTTTGGATGGATATTATTCCTACTCTGTTCCAGCTGCTTGCTCTCTCTTCAGCAGGGCTAGGGCTGGCCTAACCTGGTTCAAAGTCACTCTAGAATGCAAATCTTCCCAAAATTCCTGTGATAGCCCCCTAACTCAAGCCTTTTTAACAATCTAGCCATCTGGTACTAATATAGCCTTAAATGTTTACAGTGGCTATTTCGATTCTGGCCACATTGATAATCTTAAAAATGTTGTCTGACTTCTTAGGCCTGTGAGAATCGTTAGTAGCTTTACACCAGGATTACATCATTTTAGGGGGAACTGTAATGTTAAATTGGAGCCTATGCAGATGGAAAGTGAGCAATGTATGTTTGATAGTTTAGCTATAGGTTTTGACAGTTTATCCTAATAGAAGGGGGTGGGGGCAGGCCCTTTACAAGTTTGCTAGGCTGCATCATTTAGTGAATTTGCCTGAAGTCCATGAACCCCAGTATTAATCAAGAGCCTACATTTGAAAGGGGCAGAATGCGCTACAGTAATTGATTATGTTTTTACAAACCTAGAACTTTGCGCCTGGGTAAAAGATGCCAAAATAGGGATGAGTGCCCATAGTGATCACAACCCCTTATGTGTGGAGCTTTGTATTCCGAGGAGGGCGAGTGGACTGTCGACCTTGCCTGCATAGCCTATTAAAACTAAGACACAAGGGCTCCGCCTGGTGGTTTCTATTTGCCTTTAGGGACCTTATTTCCCTCATGTTGTGTCCACTCATTTCAGGGAGTTAGGCCTAACAGTGGCCAGTCTGTTGTCTAAAACTGGCAAACAGAAGCCTGATGGCTATAAATGGTTTAATCATGCATGCACGGAGGCGTCCACAAATTTGCAAGTAGCTCTAAGGTCTGAATCTAAAAATGTGATCATGGCCAAGCAGAGAGAGTTGTATGATGAGTCTTATGGGGATATTGTGAAGGCTTGCAGACTGAATTATATTAGAGTCTTTTGGCAGATTATAGGAGACATGAAGACTGTTGATGTAAAATCAAGTTCTGATATTACCACAATAGGACATGAAGCATGGGTTGAGCATTTCAAAAGGGTTTATAGACCTTCTAATATCAGTGTGGTTGCTAAGGAGGAGGTGGAGATCCCTTTGTTAGAATTTTCTGTGGAGGAAGTTAGGGAGGCTACCTCCAAGAGTCCATTTGGAAAGACCCCGGGCTCTGATGGGGTGCCAATGGATTTATCTAAATTCATCCCTGACCGCTGGGCCCCACTGCTTTGTAACAGTTTTAATCCCCTTTGTAAGACTGGTCTTCCACAGTCATGGCAGTCTGCTTTTATTGACCGTATTCTAAAAAGGTTAATCCCCAGTCACCCTGTTTTTCTATTAGAGTCTGCTGTTAAGTTGGTGGGCAGAATTGTTTTAGCACGTCTTCAAGAATGGGTGGGGGCTGCTGGTATTCTCCCAGAGGAGCAGTACGGATTCCGGGAGGGGCTAGGCATGGTGGAGAAATGCTTACATTTACATCTGTTGATTAGCAAATATGCAATTGCTAGGCAGGGTTCAGTGTGCGTGGTCTTCATGGATCTGTCTTGCGCCTTCAACAGTGTTGTGAGGTCCAAGCTCTGGGAAATTTTGATCTCTCAGGGGATTGATCGTGATCATGTCCAATTTCTGAGAGCTCTTCATTACAGTCTTTCAGCCTCAGTACGGTTTGGCCCCTTAGGCAAAAGGACAGAGAGCTTCAGCATAGTCTGTGGTGTTCGTCGGGGTTGTGTTTTAGCCCGCTCTTATTTTTACTGTATATAAATGATAGCTGGGGAAAAAAGTCCCTGTATTGCTATACGCGGACAATGCTGTCTTGTTCTCTAGGACCCCTTATGGTTTGAAGCTCTGATTTGATGAATGTTTGCCTTTATGGGTTCTATCAACCTGTCTACAAACCACTCTAAAAACCTTTATCATGACATGGCATCTGAAGTGGTCAAAGATGAGCGGCATCAGTTTGCAAGGACAACCTGTGGTATTTACCCAGGATTTTTCATACCGTAATGTGGTCTTTGGTTCTAAAGGGGATTGGGGACCTTGTCTATCAGCTGTCACGCAGAAGTTTTCAGGGTCTGTTGAGTAGGTCTTCCACTTAACCAGACACATTGGGAAAAAACCTGTGGCCCCCCTCTTGGAGGTTTAAACGAGGAAATATCTCCCAATTCTGTTATACAGGGCAGGCCATTTGGGCTATAGCAACTATAAGACAGTAAAATGGGTGCAAAATAGAGTATTGGGGAATCCTGGGTATCCCACACACCTGCTCCACCTATATCATGCTCCAGGACCTAGTTTGGAGTATGTAGAGGTCTTTATTTGCCTTGCCTCTGTGATGTTGTGGAGTTCGATTTGGACTAACCCTCACACTTTTTTCAATAGCGATATTATTCTTGACTGTCTAGCGTGTGAAAGAGGGCTAAAAATTCCCTAGTTCAATCATGTGAAGTCTCTGTTTGTTGGGTTGAGTGTTAGTGTTTTAACTCTCCAGAAACCATGGCTAAGCAGGGGGTGGCCCAGGCTAAATTCTTGTTTAAGACACACCGGCAGAATCTCAGGGCAGCAAAGGAACTTCCCAAACCCATGGTCAGGTCTTACAGAGCCCTAAATAACACCCACTGAAAAGCATATTTGGGGTGAATTGATTCTACCTGAGAGAGAATGATTTTATCACGGTTCCAATTGGGTTTTATATGATGGGATCTGAACTTCCTTCTGGGGCCGTTCAATGCATCTTATATTATGATATGTCCATGTGATGAGGTCTCGTTGCAAAGTTTGTGGCACTTTGTTTTTTGTTTGCAAGTTCTATCGGGACCTTATTAGACTATGGGGTCATTATGATCCCCGGCGGTTCAGACCACCATGTCGGCGGCGGGTGAAAAGACCGCCACCGGCATGGCATCTGAACCGCCATATAAAGAACACAGTGAGGCCCGACGTAGGTGGCCCTCCTCAACCGCCAGGCTGCCTCCGACAGGCAGCCTGACGGTGGAGGGAATCATTATCTGACAGGGCAGCGCTGCTGCCCCTCGGATAATGATTCCTTCTGCCACCTTCAACAGCCAGTTGTGGTGATAGGGGAAGAATGGTGCCCCTGATCTCCGTGGATGAGCTGAGACCACCACAATCACCTTGGTGAACACCCAAATGGCACTGGCACTTCGGAGGAAGGGGTGCTCCGGGGCCCCCCTGGGTGCTCCTGCACTTGGCATGGGCAGTGCAGGGGCCCATGTGCAGTGTCCCATCGCACAGGTCACTGCTTGATTTACGGGCAGTGATCTGCGCGACGGGTGCAGCTGCACCCGCCGCACAGAGGCATTGACGGCGGCTCCATGTGGAGCCACCGGCAATGTCCTGGCCATGCATTCTGCTGGGCCGGCGGGCGGAAACAATGTTTCCTCCCGCTGGCCCAGCAGAATGTTCTTTATGCGGCGGGCGGGGACCCAGTGGGGCTGGCGTTCAGTTAAATAACCGCCAGCATGAACACGGGGGTTAACACCACCGTGTTCGTAATGAGGGCCTATATCTCCTACCCATTATTAGGAAGCAAGGTATCCGTTCCTCCTTGGCTGCTTTGGAGCATGTCTTAGAGCCTCCTACGATCTGTGTGAATGTATGTTCCTGTTTAAGAGGTGCTAATAAGAGAATTAAGTTGATGGCTTTTTAGTGGTGCTTATTTGCTTAAATCTCTTTAACCTGTATCCAGTGTATTCTATTTTTAACATTATATGGAAATGTAGTGAAATGCATTTATTTGGGATGTTTTAGATTATCTTCTTTTTCTTATACATATATTGTGCATTCTGTTTCTTTTCTGATGTACTTGTATAGTCATTGTTGTGACTGAAATAAAGGTTTTAAACTAAAGTACCCTTCAGTCATTTTTTGATTGGCTTATTTTCAATATTTTGTTGAGTATTTTTGAGGATTTTCCTCCTTGTGTGAAAGATGTCAACTAGGAAGACCGGTTTCAAGCCCTGCAGAGCGTGTTATCCAACGATGTTGGTGACTGATCTGCACCTTTTCTATCTGCGGTGTTTGGAGCGAAACCATGATTTGAAGTCATGTCCGATTGCCAAGCCATGCACCCGAAGGCTTTGAGGGAACGGTCTCTAAAGCTCATGGCTGTCTGGCATCGAGAGGGAGGTCCTGGGACCGGTCGTGGAACCCTAAGTCATCAAATTCCCATTCCAAGACCTTGGGGACGATCTGGTAAGAGGCATAAGAAGAAGAACAAGACGTCTAAGTGGTCATCGCCTTCGCCTTGTCTGTCGGGTGATGAGACGAGGGAGCGTCTGCATTAAAGGCCTGGTTCTTGGGAGCCTGTGCCTGGGCTGGCTTCGCTCCTCCCTGACTTTCTAGGAGCTGGAGCGACCCCCACCCAGCTTAAAGAGTTTTATGCGGCCATGTGCCTCAATTGTGAGGGGCTTTACCCCTCAGACGCGCTTTAGGGTCCCACAGGGAAGGAGGGGGCCCCATCTTGTTGCACACCAGCAGCTTTATCCTCGCCTCCAGTGGGCCCCCCAGGGATCCATTCTTGGATCCGGATTGGCGCTGGTTGTACTACCTAGTCTCTCCTGGCGCCTGCTCCAATGTCGACGTTCCTGGCTCTGCCGGCACCCCACGGAAGCATCATCCCCATTGTGACCCCCAACTGTGCGACGGAGCTAGAGGGGCTTCACACGTTGCCGCAGCTGATGCCGTCACAAACTTTGTTTCCTAGATCAGTTCCTGAGCCCTATCCTCTTCGGATAGACCATAGGCAGAATACCAGCTCTACGCACAAAAAAACAACTGTGGCTGGTGTGAGTAACTGGGTGAAGTCAGTGGACTGGATACTTCCCCAGATACTGGTCTGCTTTCTCCCCTTACTGTGCCCATGGAGGAGGGTGCTTCATATGCGATGGTGGTGTTAAGGGAGGCTGAGGTCCATGACCTTCAGTTCCCCTCAGTGGCAGTCAAGACTAACATCTTGACAGAGGTGTTGCAACGGGAGTTTACTTTTCAGAACCCCTACTCCTGTTCAGTGACGCCCTTACTGACATCCTGTTGGAGACCTGTTTCAAACACAACAGTGGGGCTCCTTTGAATAGGACGATCGCCAACCGCCATCGCCCTGCCCCATTGACCCAAATTTCCTCACCCAAAACCCTATTCTGTAGGACTTGGTGGTTCCCCCCCACCTGCAAGCTGCAGCCTCCAATCCTTCCTAGTCTTCCCCTTTACGATCATGGGCATCCAGTTGACAGCAGGATTCACCATCACCTGCCCCACTGGCAGTCCTTAACATCGGGAAGGTGAGTGTTGCAGATCATCCGAAGGGACTACTTCCTCCTCTTCGAGACTAGCCCTCCCTCCATACCACCATCTCATGACTGGCTGACAGAGGACCATCGGTCCCTTCTCTATGAGGAAGTCCCAGCTCTTTTAGCCAAGGTCGCTATAGAGATGGTTCTGGGGCCAGAAGTAGGCTGTGGTTGCTTCTCTCGCTACTTTCTGGTTCAAAAATGGACAAGGGCCTTTGCCCTATTTTAGATCTCCAAACCCTCAACTTCTTCCTCAAGAAGGAGAAATTCAAAATGCTCACTTTTGCTCAGGTTTTGTTTGCCCTAGACCCAGGAGACTGGGTGGTAGTTGGACATGCAGGACACATATTTCCACGTTCCTGTCCTGCCTGCCCACAGACATTACCTGCAGTTTATGATGGGCCATGAGCACTTTCAGTTCACTCTGCTTCCCTTTGGCCTTACCAGTGCCCTTTGGGTGTTCACCAAGGTGATTGTGGTGGTCTCAGCTCATCCATGGAGATCAGGGGCGCCAGTCTTCTCCTATCACGACAACTGGCTGTTGAAGGCAAGCTCACCCCAGGCTGTGTCCTCCCACCTCCAGACTATGGTGGCCTTCTGCATTCGCTGCAGTTCACTATCAGTGTGACAAAGTCACAGCCGACTCCCTCTTAGATGCTCCCTTTCAGTGGAGCTGTTCTGGACACAGTGCATTTTTTAGCATATCCTGCAAACGGTGAGTCCAGGATATTCAGGCTATGATACTGATGTCTCAGCTTCTAGCCTGGATTCGGTTGAGACGGGACTCTGAGGCTGCTAGGCCTCATGGCCTCCTGCATCCTGCTAGTGACACATGCTCTTAGCATATGCGGGCTCTGCAGTGGCAAGAAGTTCTGGTGGGCGCTGCATCAGGGGGAATCTCTGACATGGTCCGGTTCTCGGAGGGAACTGCGAAAGACCTGCAGTAGTGTCCAATGGACCGCAATTGGGTCACAGGCAGACCCTCCTCTCTTCCCGAACCAGATCTCACAGTAGTGACATACATCACTCCTGTGATGTGGTGGCCATCTGGGAGGGGTGGAGATCAGAGGACTCTGTTCTGAGGCAGAAGCAGGAATCCACATCAACATGGTTGAGTTCTGAGTGATCAGACTTGCATTGAAAGCCTTTCTGTCGTCCATCAATGGGAAGGCAGTGCAGTTGTTTACGGACAGCACCACTGCCATGTGGTACTGAAACAAACATGGTAGGGTGGGGTCATGGTCCCTTTGTCAAGAGGTTCTGTGCCTCTGGATTTGGCTGGAACAGCAGGGCATATCCCTGGTAGTTCAATACCTAGAGGGCTCTCTGAATGCCAGAACAAACAAATTCAGTTGTCAATGCCTAGTGGATCATGAATGGCGTCGTCTCCTTGTGGTGGTGCACGGTCTCTTTCAACAGTGGGGAGAGCTTTGATTAGTTCTACTTGCCACCACTGAGAACGTGCAGTGTCACTAGTTTTGCACTCTGGAGTTTCCAATGCAGCTCTTGCTTGGAAACGCTTTTCATCTTGAGTGGAGCTCAGGCCTGCTGTATTCCTTTCCGCTCATACCATTCCTGCCCAGAGTTCTCCAGAAGATCATGAACGACCAGGCCAAAGTAATTCTTGTGGCTCCAGAGTAGGTATGGTACATGACCATCGTTACTCCGATCAAGCTGCCCCTTCGCAAAGATCTTCTTTCGCAGCAGCAGGGAAAGGTTCTTCATCTGAACCTATCCACTCCGCCTTCTTTTGTGGAGATTGAGCGGCAACAGTTGACAGCTTTCAGTCTTCCTCCTGAAGTCTGTTAAGTTATTGTGGTAGCCAGGTTTCCCTCCACCAAGATAGTATATGCCTACTGCTGTAAGAAATTTGGCCGTAGTGTGCTGAGAAACATGTTGATCCTCCTTCTGCACCCCCTTTCTGAAGTCTTACTCCTAATTCTTCCTCTTTCCCAGCAGGACTCTACACTGGGCACTTTTAAGAGCTATCTATCTGCTCTTTCTGCAGCTGCCTAACTAACCCTCCTTGTTCATGTCCCCTATTGTACATAGATTCTTCAAAGGTCTTGTCCATTTTTCCTTTTCCTCAACATTCATTATACCCCAGTGGGATCTCAGTCTGGCCTTAACATTCTTAATGTGTGCTCCCTTCAAGTCTCTCTATAATTCTCCCCTCTCGCTTTTGACGCTCAAAACAGCCTTCCTTGTAGCAATTACATCTGTCTGCAGAGTAAGTGAGCTTCAGGCCTTAATCATCTAAGCCACCTTACTCCTCTGTCTATCCATACAAAGTGGTTCTTCGTACAAGGGCCTCCTTTCTGCCAAAAGATGTCACCCCATTTCATGTAGGGCAATCAGTCACTCTGCCTGCCGTTTTTCTCTCCTCCACATCCTTCTAAAGAAGAGGAGCGGCTCCACCATCTGGACCCAAAAAAGAGCGTCGTTGTTCTACCTTGACCACACAAAAGAGTTCTGGGTGGATGACCAACTCTTCGTGGGGTATGGTAATACAAAGAAAGGTTGAACAGTGCAGAAGTGGACCATTTCTAGGTGCTTTGTGCTCTGCATTAAAATCTGCTGCACTTTGGCCAAGAAGCAACCTCCTGTCAGCTAGCGAGCTCATTCTACCAGAACTAAAGCTGTGACCAGTGCGTTAGGACGCAGAGTTATGGTCCTGGACATCTGCCAGGCAGCAACTGAGGCATCTTTGCACACGTTTACCAAACATTACTGCCTGGGCAGTCAGGCCCATAGGGATAAGCACTTTGCCTGTTTAGACCTACAGGACATCCTGGCTTGAAATTGGTCCACAGACCCACCTCCAGGGAGGTGTTGCTTGGGAATTTATTAAAAGTTAGGGAATCTGCAGGTAGAGGTCTCTATCAGATAAACAAGTTTCGTCTGAAACGCCCTATCTTGTAGAGACTATATCTAACCTCAGATTCCTTACCCACCCACCCATCCTCCACGCTCTGCAAACAGATTTTTAGGGATAAGGCCTGACCCCTTTCAGGCACCTAGGTATTCACACCAGTGGTCAGTGCACTTCATGGCTCCGTAATTCTGGTGTGGAAAGTCGCGAAAAGTAACTTATGTAGGCGCACCTGGGTGGCGCCTACGTAGGTACTGCTATGTCACTTCTGGCGTGGACGTTGCAAACGACAAATGCGGAGTCAATCAACATCACCTGGCCGTGCAGGGGTACTGCTCATGAAAATCTTCTGTATTCAGTCTGACGCCTTGGAAATTGAAAGGTAAGGAATTTGCAGCTAGAAATAGTCTCTACCAGATAAGTCATTACCTAAGGTAAGTAACATGTCCAAATTGTCGACTTTATTGCAAGCACTTACCTTTGTCAGTTTAAAGTATATAATCCTACACACTCGTTAAGTGGCAAATTCCGTCCTCTGATTTTCTACACTAAGGGAGGGGCAGCTGAACTGGCAGTTCTGAGAGGTAGGGTAATCCTAACCTCCATTTCTTTAACAGAAAATAAACTTTACTTTCTGATTGCTAGGAAATATTTCATTCAATGTTAGGGCTAGAAATAAGAGTTTAAGGCTTAATTACCATCAATGAGGCTATATCCACAATAGATTTGAAACAACAAATTTTAAAAGTGGATTCTGAGGACCAGTCTGCTGCAAACATACTGTCCTCTAGCCTCATGCCCATTGAGAAGGCTTTGGATTCCATAGCACCACTTGCAGAGAGGCCTTCAAAGGTGGAAGTATCAATGCTGGCCTCCCTCATGACCCATCAAACTCATTCAGCAGTTTTTGGTTAGGAAACCAATTTAAAAGGTTTTACTAAGTGCAATGAGAGATTGGCGGTCACTATTGGGTCTAACCTCTTCAGTTGCACTCTCAAATGCTTATAAATATTCCACCACAGATACCTTAGTATAATCATTAAAGGCAGGATATGAAAACTGTTCAAGTGTGAGTTTTGTGCTTTTGCAAGCAGTGAAAGTGACCTCATCCAGGGTATGTATTCTGCTAGACAAGTCCAGAGCCCTGGCATCAGACTCTCTCCTGCATGACACCATGCAGAGCTTCCCAGATAGCTCCTTCCTACTAAGGAATTTGTCCTGAGAGCAGGACAGGAATAGGTTAAGTGCACTGTTAACACCCCAAAGGGTGTAATATTTGGGTTCTGGGGGAAATGATAATGCGTTGCCCCTGAGACATTCCTTAACCATAGGCTGGCCAATCCAGGCTGTCACCTAAAATCCATCTACCGGCAAGTGCCCTGCTGAAATGGCAGATCTGAAGGAGTTTACTGACCAGTAGGCCGTACCGTGCAAGCCAGAGTCGGAGAGCAAGTTTAGAATATGTATGAGATACGGTTCAGTGGGATCCATGTGGCTTTGCATACACCAACCCAACCATCATCTCCATGCTGACCTATTTCTTTTGGTTGTATTTGTGGATGAGCTCCTGAGCATGTTGCAAAAGTCCCAGGATAATGCATCTTTCTGTAATCTTCCATGCCATGAGTCATAGATTCCTTTCCAGCACCACCTGGTGAGGGAGAGCTTCCAGGTTCCTCAGAATCTGAGGATAATAAATGATTGGAGAATTCCCAGAAAGTCCCAGAAGAAAAATAAACCATAATTGCAATCTCCAGAGCGAAGTGACCATTACCAACTCTTCCTTTTGTTATCTGACCTGCGTTGAAGCTTTCATTATCATCGCTAATGGGGGGATAACATATCCAATTTCCCTTCTTCAGTCTTGAAGGAAAGCATCCTGTGCCACTGATTCCTTTTCTGTTTGTCAACTGAAGTACTTGAGCATCTCATGGTCTCTTCTGGAGGAAGATAGGTTTGCCAAAAACGGACCCCAAGCAATGTTCAAGACTTTGAACACTTCCAGGTAAAGTTGTCACAAACGCGAGTCTCTGAGGTGTTTGGAATTCCAGACTGCCACATTGTTGTCCACCCTGGCAAGGTACGCTGCTGTCACCGAGACCTGATTATGTAGGGCATTGGTTCCTATCCTTTTTTCTTCTGTGGATCCTCACTTTATCATTACTGGAACCTGGGAACCCCCTCTGAATCATTCTTGGAATCCGGGGACTCCCAAATGAGTCATTAATGGAAGCCGCGGATCCCAGCTCAAACATTGTCGATGATTTGAAACACAAAACACACACAAAAATAGAGAAAGAAGCATTCAACAAATACATACATAAATGATAACACATTTTATTTAAGTTGCAAAATATATAAATAAAAAATATTTTTAATAGGAAGGTTGAAGCTTTTTTAAATTCAATTGAAGCTACACATCATCCACACTATATTATGTTTGATGCACCTGCACTCTCCCACAAATCAATCAGAGGATGCTAATTTAATTTCTTGCTTCTAATTCCAAATTCCTTGACAAATACGGTACGCTTTAAAATTTTCAATTGTACATTTAGCCACTTTCTTTATATAAACTTTATTAATCTGATAATATTATTTAATTTTCTAAGCAGTTGCCGACTCCTACGGCTTCGCAGACCCCCAGGGGAACCACTGATCTAGGCAGTATTGCCAGAAGTTCTATGTAATATGAGTGAGAATCTTGGATCTCGTAACACCTAGATGGTTGATATATCTCAACGTGGATATGTTGTCCATCTGGAGGAGAACACAATTTCTAGTTCTCTAATTAGTCCGGCACTTGATCACAAAGGGTTACCAGGAGTTTTAAGCAGTTGATGAGAAGATGGCTTTCTTGTTCTGACCAACTTCTCCTGTAGATGACTCTCTGCACTTGGCTCCCTAGCTCAGTTGGCTGGCATCCAACTTGACTGTTGGGATCTGAACTAAAGATTGCTTTCCTGTTCCACGCCTTCATGTTGTTCAACCACCATCTGATTTCCCCTAGGCCTTCACTGAGTGCGGGACCATTTCTGAGTAAGTTTATCCTCCCCTAAGATGGCAGGCTCTCAAATGCTGCAGAGCACAGTAGTGAAGGGGTCCAGGAAGTATGGAGGATTATAAAAGGCCCCCTATCCTTGCAAGCTGTCTGAGTGAGGATTTTGGGTTTGTCAGGACTCCCCTCAACGCATGTCTGATCTTTGCCATCTTTTTGCTGGGGAAACTCAATGACACCTGCACAGAGTCTATCATAAACTCCAAGAAGTGAGTTGTCTGGCAGGGCATAATCTATGACTTCCTGTTTTTTATGCCAAAACCTAGGCCCTCCAAGAGGAAGATGGTGGTTGTCAGGTGGTCCCTGAGAATCTTGACTGATCCATGATGAGGATGTCATCCAGGTGCTGGTATTTTAAGGATATCCACAGCTAGTTTGAGGACCTTGGTGAAGCAGCAAGAAGCTGAAGAGAGCCCGAACAGGAGAGTGGTGAATTCGCAGCCCTGATGTCCCTGACAAACTGCAGGAATCTACAGTGATGTTAGAAGACGGATATTGAGAGGTAGGCGTCTTCTAGGTCATGGCAGACCAATTAGTCCCTCTGCTGTGCTATGTCTAGAAGAAGGTGAATGCTTCCATTTTGAAGTGGAGGTAGACTAACCAGTTGTTGAACTCCAGCAGGTTTATCATGGGATGAAAGCCTTTGTCGTCCTTCTCCACCAGGAAAAGGTGGTTGATAAAACCTCTTGAATAATGGAGGGAGTAGACAATATCCTGAACTCTCCAGAAACCATGGCTAAGCAGGGGGTGGCCCAGGCTAAATTCTTGTTTAAGACACACCGGCAGAATCTCAGGGCAGCAAAGGAACTTCCCAAACCCATGGTCAGGTCTTACAGAGCCCTAAATAACACCCACTGAAAAGCATATTTGGGGTGAATTGATTCTACCTGAGAGAGAATGATTTTATCACGGTTCCAATTGGGTTTTATATGATGGGATCTGAACTTCCTTCTGGGGCCGTTCAATGCATCTTATATTATGATATGTCCATGTGATGAGGTCTCGTTGCAAAGTTTGTGGCACTTTGTTTTTTGTTTGCAAGTTCTATCGGGACCTTATTAGACTATGGGGTCATTATGATCCCCGGCGGTTCAGACCACCATGTCGGCGGCGGGTGAAAAGACCGCCACCGGCATGGCATCTGAACCGCCATATAAAGAACACAGTGAGGCCCGACGTAGGTGGCCCTCCTCAACCGCCAGGCTGCCTCCGACAGGCAGCCTGACGGTGGAGGGAATCATTATCTGACAGGGCAGCGCTGCTGCCCCTCGGATAATGATTCCTTCTGCCACCTTCAACAGCCAGTTGTGGTGATAGGGGAAGAATGGTGCCCCTGATCTCCGTGGATGAGCTGAGACCACCACAATCACCTTGGTGAACACCCAAATGGCACTGGCACTTCGGCGGAAGGGGTGCTCCGGGGCCCCCCTGGGTGCTCCTGCACTTGGCATGGGCAGTGCAGGGGCCCATGTGCAGTGTCCCATCGCACAGGTCACTGCTTGATTTACGGGCAGTGATCTGCGCGACGGGTGCAGCTGCACCCGCCGCACAGAGGCATTGACGGCGGCTCCATGTGGAGCCACCGGCAATGTCCTGGCCATGCATTCTGCTGGGCCGGCGGGCGGAAACAATGTTTCCTCCCGCTGGCCCAGCAGAATGTTCTTTATGCGGCGGGCGGGGACCCAGTGGGGCTGGCGTTCAGTTAAATAACCGCCAGCATGAACACGGGGGTTAACACCACCGTGTTCGTAATGAGGGCCTATATCTCCTACCCATTATTAGGAAGCAAGGTATCCGTTCCTCCTTGGCTGCTTTGGAGCATGTCTTAGAGCCTCCTACGATCTGTGTGAATGTATGTTCCTGTTTAAGAGGTGCTAATAAGAGAATTAAGTTGATGGCTTTTTAGTGGTGCTTATTTGCTTAAATCTCTTTAACCTGTATCCAGTGTATTCTATTTTTAACATTATATGGAAATGTAGTGAAATGCATTTATTTGGGATGTTTTAGATTATCTTCTTTTTCTTATACATATATTGTGCATTCTGTTTCTTTTCTGATGTACTTGTATAGTCATTGTTGTGACTGAAATAAAGGTTTTAAACTAAAGTACCCTTCAGTCATTTTTTGATTGGCTTATTTTCAATATTTTGTTGAGTATTTTTGAGGATTTTCCTCCTTGTGTGAAAGATGTCAACTAGGAAGACCGGTTTCAAGCCCTGCAGAGCGTGTTATCCAACGATGTTGGTGACTGATCTGCACCTTTTCTATCTGCGGTGTTTGGAGCGCAACCATGATTTGAAGTCATGTCCGATTGCCAAGCCATGCACCCGAAGGCTTTGAGGGAACGGTCTCTAAAGCTCATGGCTGTCTGGCATCGAGAGGGAGGTCCTGGGACCGGTCGTGGAACCCTAAGTCATCAAATTCCCATTCCAAGACCTTGGGGACGATCTGGTAAGAGGCATAAGAAGAAGAACAAGACGTCTAAGTGGTCATCGCCTTCGCCTTGTCTGTCGGGTGATGAGACGAGGGAGCGTCTGCATTAAAGGCCTGGTTCTTGGGAGCCTGTGCCTGGGCTGGCTTCGCTCCTCCCTGACTTTCTAGGAGCTGGAGCGACCCCCACCCAGCTTAAAGAGTTTTATGCGGCCATGTGCCTCAATTGTGAGGGGCTTTACCCCTCAGACGCGCTTTAGGGTCCCACAGGGAAGGAGGGGGCCCCATCTTGTTGCACACCAGCAGCTTTATCCTCGCCTCCAGTGGGCCCCCCAGGGATCCATTCTTGGATCCGGATTGGCGCTGGTTGTACTACCTAGTCTCTCCTGGCGCCTGCTCCAATGTCGACGTTCCTGGCTCTGCCGGCACCCCACGGAAGCATCATCCCCATTGTGACCCCCAACTGTGCGACGGAGCTAGAGGGGCTTCACACGTTGCCGCAGCTGATGCCGTCACAAACTTTGTTTCCTAGATCAGTTCCTGAGCCCTATCCTCTTCGGATAGACCATAGGCAGAATACCAGCTCTACGCACAAAAAAACAACTGTGGCTGGTGTGAGTAACTGGGTGAAGTCAGTGGACTGGATACTTCCCCAGATACTGGTCTGCTTTCTCCCCTTACTGTGCCCATGGAGGAGGGTGCTTCATATGCGATGGTGGTGTTAAGGGAGGCTGAGGTCCATGACCTTCAGTTCCCCTCAGTGGCAGTCAAGACTAACATCTTGACAGAGGTGTTGCAACGGGAGTTTACTTTTCAGAACCCCTACTCCTGTTCAGTGACGCCCTTACTGACATCCTGTTGGAGACCTGTTTCAAACACAACAGTGGGGCTCCTTTGAATAGGACGATCGCCAACCGCCATCGCCCTGCCCCATTGACCCAAATTTCCTCACCCAAAACCCTATTCTGTAGGACTTGGTGGTTCCCCCCCACCTGCAAGCTGCAGCCTCCAATCCTTCCTAGTCTTCCCCTTTACGATCATGGGCATCCAGTTGACAGCAGGATTCACCATCACCTGCCCCACTGGCAGTCCTTAACATCGGGAAGGTGAGTGTTGCAGATCATCCGAAGGGACTACTTCCTCCTCTTCGAGACTAGCCCTCCCTCCATACCACCATCTCATGACTGGCTGACAGAGGACCATCGGTCCCTTCTCTATGAGGAAGTCCCAGCTCTTTTAGCCAAGGTCGCTATAGAGATGGTTCTGGGGCCAGAAGTAGGCTGTGGTTGCTTCTCTCGCTACTTTCTGGTTCAAAAATGGACAAGGGCCTTTGCCCTATTTTAGATCTCCAAACCCTCAACTTCTTCCTCAAGAAGGAGAAATTCAAAATGCTCACTTTTGCTCAGGTTTTGTTTGCCCTAGACCCAGGAGACTGGGTGGTAGTTGGACATGCAGGACACATATTTCCACGTTCCTGTCCTGCCTGCCCACAGACATTACCTGCAGTTTATGATGGGCCATGAGCACTTTCAGTTCACTCTGCTTCCCTTTGGCCTTACCAGTGCCCTTTGGGTGTTCACCAAGGTGATTGTGGTGGTCTCAGCTCATCCATGGAGATCAGGGGCGCCAGTCTTCTCCTATCACGACAACTGGCTGTTGAAGGCAAGCTCACCCCAGGCTGTGTCCTCCCACCTCCAGACTATGGTGGCCTTCTGCATTCGCTGCAGTTCACTATCAGTGTGACAAAGTCACAGCCGACTCCCTCTTAGATGCTCCCTTTCAGTGGAGCTGTTCTGGACACAGTGCATTTTTTAGCATATCCTGCAAACGGTGAGTCCAGGATATTCAGGCTATGATACTGATGTCTCAGCTTCTAGCCTGGATTCGGTTGAGACGGGACTCTGAGGCTGCTAGGCCTCATGGCCTCCTGCATCCTGCTAGTGACACATGCTCTTAGCATATGCGGGCTCTGCAGTGGCAAGAAGTTCTGGTGGGCGCTGCATCAGGGGGAATCTCTGACATGGTCCGGTTCTCGGAGGGAACTGCGAAAGACCTGCAGTAGTGTCCAATGGACCGCAATTGGGTCACAGGCAGACCCTCCTCTCTTCCCGAACCAGATCTCACAGTAGTGACATACATCACTCCTGTGATGTGGTGGCCATCTGGGAGGGGTGGAGATCAGAGGACTCTGTTCTGAGGCAGAAGCAGGAATCCACATCAACATGGTTGAGTTCTGAGTGATCAGACTTGCATTGAAAGCCTTTCTGTCGTCCATCAATGGGAAGGCAGTGCAGTTGTTTACGGACAGCACCACTGCCATGTGGTACTGAAACAAACATGGTAGGGTGGGGTCATGGTCCCTTTGTCAAGAGGTTCTGTGCCTCTGGATTTGGCTGGAACAGCAGGGCATATCCCTGGTAGTTCAATACCTAGAGGGCTCTCTGAATGCCAGAACAAACAAATTCAGTTGTCAATGCCTAGTGGATCATGAATGGCGTCGTCTCCTTGTGGTGGTGCACGGTCTCTTTCAACAGTGGGGAGAGCTTTGATTAGTTCTACTTGCCACCACTGAGAACGTGCAGTGTCACTAGTTTTGCACTCTGGAGTTTCCAATGCAGCTCTTGCTTGGAAACGCTTTTCATCTTGAGTGGAGCTCAGGCCTGCTGTATTCCTTTCCGCTCATACCATTCCTGCCCAGAGTTCTCCAGAAGATCATGAACGACCAGGCCAAAGTAATTCTTGTGGCTCCAGAGTAGGTATGGTACATGACCATCGTTACTCCGATCAAGCTGCCCCTTCGCAAAGATCTTCTTTCGCAGCAGCAGGGAAAGGTTCTTCATCTGAACCTATCCACTCCGCCTTCTTTTGTGGAGATTGAGCGGCAACAGTTGACAGCTTTCAGTCTTCCTCCTGAAGTCTGTTAAGTTATTGTGGTAGCCAGGTTTCCCTCCACCAAGATAGTATATGCCTACTGCTGTAAGAAATTTGGCCGTAGTGTGCTGAGAAACATGTTGATCCTCCTTCTGCACCCCCTTTCTGAAGTCTTACTCCTAATTCTTCCTCTTTCCCAGCAGGACTCTACACTGGGCACTTTTAAGAGCTATCTATCTGCTCTTTCTGCAGCTGCCTAACTAACCCTCCTTGTTCATGTCCCCTATTGTACATAGATTCTTCAAAGGTCTTGTCCATTTTTCCTTTTCCTCAACATTCATTATACCCCAGTGGGATCTCAGTCTGGCCTTAACATTCTTAATGTGTGCTCCCTTCAAGTCTCTCTATAATTCTCCCCTCTCGCTTTTGACGCTCAAAACAGCCTTCCTTGTAGCAATTACATCTGTCTGCAGAGTAAGTGAGCTTCAGGCCTTAATCATCTAAGCCACCTTACTCCTCTGTCTATCCATACAAAGTGGTTCTTCGTACAAGGGCCTCCTTTCTGCCAAAAGATGTCACCCCATTTCATGTAGGGCAATCAGTCACTCTGCCTGCCGTTTTTCTCTCCTCCACATCCTTCTAAAGAAGAGGAGCGGCTCCACCATCTGGACCCAAAAAAGAGCGTCGTTGTTCTACCTTGACCACACAAAAGAGTTCTGGGTGGATGACCAACTCTTCGTGGGGTATGGTAATACAAAGAAAGGTTGAACAGTGCAGAAGTGGACCATTTCTAGGTGCTTTGTGCTCTGCATTAAAATCTGCTGCACTTTGGCCAAGAAGCAACCTCCTGTCAGCTAGCGAGCTCATTCTACCAGAACTAAAGCTGTGACCAGTGCGTTAGGACGCAGAGTTATGGTCCTGGACATCTGCCAGGCAGCAACTGAGGCATCTTTGCACACGTTTACCAAACATTACTGCCTGGGCAGTCAGGCCCATAGGGATAAGCACTTTGCCTGTTTAGACCTACAGGACATCCTGGCTTGAAATTGGTCCACAGACCCACCTCCAGGGAGGTGTTGCTTGGGAATTTATTAAAAGTTAGGGAATCTGCAGGTAGAGGTCTCTATCAGATAAACAAGTTTCGTCTGAAACGCCCTATCTTGTAGAGACTATATCTAACCTCAGATTCCTTACCCACCCACCCATCCTCCACGCTCTGCAAACAGATTTTTAGGGATAAGGCCTGACCCCTTTCAGGCACCTAGGTATTCACACCAGTGGTCAGTGCACTTCATGGCTCCGTAATTCTGGTGTGGAAAGTCGCGAAAAGTAACTTATGTAGGCGCACCTGGGTGGCGCCTACGTAGGTACTGCTATGTCACTTCTGGCGTGGACGTTGCAAACGACAAATGCGGAGTCAATCAACATCACCTGGCCGTGCAGGGGTACTGCTCATGAAAATCTTCTGTATTCAGTCTGACGCCTTGGAAATTGAAAGGTAAGGAATTTGCAGCTAGAAATAGTCTCTACCAGATAAGTCATTACCTAAGGTAAGTAACATGTCCAAATTGTCGACTTTATTGCAAGCACTTACCTTTGTCAGTTTAAAGTATATAATCCTACACACTCGTTAAGTGGCAAATTCCGTCCTCTGATTTTCTACACTAAGGGAGGGGCAGCTGAACTGGCAGTTCTGAGAGGTAGGGTAATCCTAACCTCCATTTCTTTAACAGAAAATAAACTTTACTTTCTGATTGCTAGGAAATATTTCATTCAATGTTAGGGCTAGAAATAAGAGTTTAAGGCTTAATTACCATCAATGAGGCTATATCCACAATAGATTTGAAACAACAAATTTTAAAAGTGGATTCTGAGGACCAGTCTGCTGCAAACATACTGTCCTCTAGCCTCATGCCCATTGAGAAGGCTTTGGATTCCATAGCACCACTTGCAGAGAGGCCTTCAAAGGTGGAAGTATCAATGCTGGCCTCCCTCATGACCCATCAAACTCATTCAGCAGTTTTTGGTTAGGAAACCAATTTAAAAGGTTTTACTAAGTGCAATGAGAGATTGGCGGTCACTATTGGGTCTAACCTCTTCAGTTGCACTCTCAAATGCTTATAAATATTCCACCACAGATACCTTAGTATAATCATTAAAGGCAGGATATGAAAACTGTTCAAGTGTGAGTTTTGTGCTTTTGCAAGCAGTGAAAGTGACCTCATCCAGGGTATGTATTCTGCTAGACAAGTCCAGAGCCCTGGCATCAGACTCTCTCCTGCATGACACCATGCAGAGCTTCCCAGATAGCTCCTTCCTACTAAGGAATTTGTCCTGAGAGCAGGACAGGAATAGGTTAAGTGCACTGTTAACACCCCAAAGGGTGTAATATTTGGGTTCTGGGGGAAATGATAATGCGTTGCCCCTGAGACATTCCTTAACCATAGGCTGGCCAATCCAGGCTGTCACCTAAAATCCATCTACCGGCAAGTGCCCTGCTGAAATGGCAGATCTGAAGGAGTTTACTGACCAGTAGGCCGTACCGTGCAAGCCAGAGTCGGAGAGCAAGTTTAGAATATGTATGAGATACGGTTCAGTGGGATCCATGTGGCTTTGCATACACCAACCCAACCATCATCTCCATGCTGACCTATTTCTTTTGGTTGTATTTGTGGATGAGCTCCTGAGCATGTTGCAAAAGTCCCAGGATAATGCATCTTTCTGTAATCTTCCATGCCATGAGTCATAGATTCCTTTCCAGCACCACCTGGTGAGGGAGAGCTTCCAGGTTCCTCAGAATCTGAGGATAATAAATGATTGGAGAATTCCCAGAAAGTCCCAGAAGAAAAATAAACCATAATTGCAATCTCCAGAGCGAAGTGACCATTACCAACTCTTCCTTTTGTTATCTGACCTGCGTTGAAGCTTTCATTATCATCGCTAATGGGGGGATAACATATCCAATTTCCCTTCTTCAGTCTTGAAGGAAAGCATCCTGTGCCACTGATTCCTTTTCTGTTTGTCAACTGAAGTACTTGAGCATCTCATGGTCTCTTCTGGAGGAAGATAGGTTTGCCAAAAACGGACCCCAAGCAATGTTCAAGACTTTGAACACTTCCAGGTAAAGTTGTCACAAACGCGAGTCTCTGAGGTGTTTGGAATTCCAGACTGCCACATTGTTGTCCACCCTGGCAAGGTACGCTGCTGTCACCGAGACCTGATTATGTAGGGCATTGGTTCCTATCCTTTTTTCTTCTGTGGATCCTCACTTTATCATTACTGGAACCTGGGAACCCCCTCTGAATCATTCTTGGAATCCGGGGACTCCCAAATGAGTCATTAATGGAAGCCGCGGATCCCAGCTCAAACATTGTCGATGATTTGAAACACAAAACACACACAAAAATAGAGAAAGAAGCATTCAACAAATACATACATAAATGATAACACATTTTATTTAAGTTGCAAAATATATAAATAAAAAATATTTTTAATAGGAAGGTTGAAGCTTTTTTAAATTCAATTGAAGCTACACATCATCCACACTATATTATGTTTGATGCACCTGCACTCTCCCACAAATCAATCAGAGGATGCTAATTTAATTTCTTGCTTCTAATTCCAAATTCCTTGACAAATACGGTACGCTTTAAAATTTTCAATTGTACATTTAGCCACTTTCTTTATATAAACTTTATTAATCTGATAATATTATTTAATTTTCTAAGCAGTTGCCGACTCCTACGGCTTCGCAGACCCCCAGGGGAACCACTGATCTAGGCAGTATTGCCAGAAGTTCTATGTAATATGAGTGAGAATCTTGGATCTCGTAACACCTAGATGGTTGATATATCTCAACGTGGATATGTTGTCCATCTGGAGGAGAACACAATTTCTAGTTCTCTAATTAGTCCGGCACTTGATCACAAAGGGTTACCAGGAGTTTTAAGCAGTTGATGAGAAGATGGCTTTCTTGTTCTGACCAACTTCTCCTGTAGATGACTCTCTGCACTTGGCTCCCTAGCTCAGTTGGCTGGCATCCAACTTGACTGTTGGGATCTGAACTAAAGATTGCTTTCCTGTTCCACGCCTTCATGTTGTTCAACCACCATCTGATTTCCCCTAGGCCTTCACTGAGTGCGGGACCATTTCTGAGTAAGTTTATCCTCCCCTAAGATGGCAGGCTCTCAAATGCTGCAGAGCACAGTAGTGAAGGGGTCCAGGAAGTATGGAGGATTATAAAAGGCCCCCTATCCTTGCAAGCTGTCTGAGTGAGGGTTTTGGGTTTGTCAGGACTCCCCTCAACGCATGTCTGATCTTTGCCATCTTTTTGCTGGGGAAACTCAATGACACCTGCACAGAGTCTATCATAAACTCCAAGAAGTGAGTTGTCTGGCAGGGCATAATCTATGACTTCCTGTTTTTTATGCCAAAACCTAGGCCCTCCAAGAGGAAGATGGTGGTTGTCAGGTGGTCCCTGAGAATCTTGACTGATCCATGATGAGGATGTCATCCAGGTGCTGGTATTTTAAGGATATCCACAGCTAGTTTGAGGACCTTGGTGAAGCAGCAAGAAGCTGAAGAGAGCCCGAACAGGAGAGTGGTGAATTCGCAGCCCTGATGTCCCTGACAAACTGCAGGAATCTACAGTGATGTTAGAAGACGGATATTGAGAGGTAGGCGTCTTCTAGGTCATGGCAGACCAATTAGTCCCTCTGCTGTGCTATGTCTAGAAGAAGGTGAATGCTTCCATTTTGAAGTGGAGGTAGACTAACCAGTTGTTGAACTCCAGCAGGTTTATCATGGGATGAAAGCCTTTGTCGTCCTTCTCCACCAGGAAAAGGTGGTTGATAAAACCTCTTGAATAACGGAGGGAGTAGACAATATCCTGTTTCGCCTCCTGCTGTGCTACCTCATGGTCCTCTGAGAGCAACAGTGGTCGGGGCAGCAACAACTAAACTGGGGTTCTTTAGAACTCTATGTGTAATCCCCCTGATTGTCTCAGATACCTAAGAATATGAGGTTAGTAGACCAATTGTGCAAAAACCTTGCTAACCTGCCATCCATTACCACCCAGTTCAGAGGTGCTAAACTTACCGGAATAGGAACTGGCATTGTCCATGCCTCGAGAGATGCCTCTGTTCGATCTTGCATACCCAGCCCCTCTTGAGCAAACTTTGCTTCATCTTGGTAGTAGCCTTTCCTGAAGTATTGACCCCATTGGGGGGGTGGAATTGTATGAGTGCCCGGAGGAGCACTCCCGTTCTCTGCCATCCTGTGGAAATCCTTGGGGGTGAACACTTTCTTTATAGAAGCTTGGGCCTTTTCCAGGGAGGTGAAACTCAAGACAAACTTTGAGTTCTTTTATAAAGGGTTCTCCAGAATCCCCAGAGGGCCACATTACCCACTTCCGAGGAAGCCAGATCCCCCACTTTGGGTCAAACTTAATAAGGAGGGACCTGCGTCTCTCTGTAGAAATTCCCTAGAAAAATTATGGCCCGTTGGGCCCAACCCGAGAGGGTGTTATATGTGACCAGAGAGCCTGATTGCTTGACTTTTTCTGCCATATCTAGGATCTTAGGGATCCCTCCAGGTCCAGAAGTTTATCTTGGCAGGGCCACCATGAACAGTTTGTGCCTTTTTTGTGATCCTTAATTTTCTTGGTCAGGAACATGTCCATTTCTGTATCAATCTTCAGGGTGAGGAAGACTGTACCCTAAATGAAGGGCAAAGGCACTCAGCCATTTGTCTGTTGTGGACTTTTGTCCAGAAGTTTACATAGTGGTCCTGCATTGTAGGCTGCCACCTTATCTGTAGGAACCCATTTGGAAAACTGGGGGTGGTATATATCATCAGGATCTAGCATGCCCACTGTTAGGGGCTCTCCCTGAGGGTTCTGGTCAGGACAGAGGTGCCATGATTGTCAGGTTTGGTATGCCAGGCCCTGTTCGGCTCCTTGTGGCCGTCAGAGTCCAGTAGTGAATCATAGGGATCATAGGGCGGGGAAGAGGGGTTACCAGCAAAGGGGTCTGAGTTGTCTGTTTGGACTGGCACCCCCGACGTACCATGTTTAGAGAGGTCTTTAGCCAGAAAAGCCTTTTTAAGGTGGTCAGAGCATCCTCCGCATTGGAGTCTCTTTGACACTTGGGAGCACGTTTTGGTTCCTCGGAGGTTCTAAACCAAAGTCTCTTCTTTCCGAGGGATGGGTTCTGGATGGACAGGCGTGGGTTCAAAAAGTTTCTTCTGCAGAGGTGCCAAGGCCGCTATGAAGGCCTTTGACACAAAGGCATCTACGGCCTCCCCAATCTGAGTGTCCCTTTCATACCTGGTTAGGCCTTGTTAATGCTGTATTTAGAGACTTGCGGCAGAAGAGGGTGGGAGTAGCACAGTAAATCTACTACGCTAATATGGGGTTATGGAGGTAAGGGCCGTAGTATGTAATGACTGAGCCAAGGAGGAACAGAGGTAGTGACCCCCCAGCGCATTCTTTTCTAGGGTGGAGCTTGGCGTCCTGTAAATGGGCTCAGTTAGAAATACAGACCCCTGTTTAGCACATCACCATCCAGGCTCCAGAAGCCAGAGCCTGCAATTGTCAAAATGAAGAGCTGCTGCTTGCATTGGTGGTGGCAGAGAGAGAAGCTTTCGCTATGCGCCTGTTGAGCTATGAGAAAAATTCAGTGTTCTCGTGGCGTATGACGAAGGCCCCGTAGTTGGCGGAAGCTGCCTGGAGGTCAGAGGGCCGCAGTGCCGAAGTGTAGCCCCAGCTTTAGTGAACCCATGCACAGGGAATCGGAAAGCAATCCTGCAACAGTATGAGACCTAGAAAAGAGGCAACATCAAAAATTTAAGAAATACAGAAACTCTGTTAAGGTAAGTCAAAGCTCATTACACTCAAAACTCGGAATAAAGCAGAGAGTACTTATCTGCGGTTGCTGGAGCAGCAGTGAAAAAGGGGAGATGGGGGTGGGTGGGCGGACAGGAAGCTGGCATACCTCTAATAGATACTGATTGGTTGCAATTTGATTTCCCTCCTCTCTTGGGAAATGTAGGTTTCTTTGGTTCTGGAAGGAACTCAAATACCTGCTGACCTGAAGAAGGACACTCCAGAGATGCAAAAGATAGGAACAGAAAATCTGTGATGGACTCAGCGCCAATCCTGCCAGTCTGTCTGTGGACTTCGACAATTGCGAGAACGAAGCATCGTCCTCCAGCTGCTGAACCTTCCAAAAGCCTGGGAAGACTGCCAGCCTTCACCCCAGAAAAAGGAACTCATGTGGAGTAGCAGAGCTGCTCCTCTGCATCCTTGCAGGTACTGTGGAACCACTGAAGACGAGTCCGGACTGCCAAAACCACTGCTGGACAGCACCACTGCACCCGAGCCTCCTAGCCCGTGTCGAATTGGGCCAATGGTGCCAACCTGTTCTCCCGACTCTCCAGCAGCAAGCTCCATTGTGGGTTTTCCCACTGAAACCTTCACACCGATGTCTGCAGCCTCTTTGTGCAGGCCCCCCTCAACCGGGACCACCTCCTGTGACTGTAACCTCAACGGTCCACTGCACCTCTACACCCAGACAACCCGGACCGAAAAGAAGAGGACCACTGGTGTCACTGCATCACGAAGGTTCGTGAGACTTGAGCCTACTTGTTGGTTCCCCCGGACTGGTCCCCCAGTCCATGCCTTCAGCCTGTTCTGTGGACCCCTTCCTTAACCGCGACTGCCTCCGGAGACAGACAACCGACAGTCCAAGATCCCTCTGCACCCGGACACCCCAGACCGAGGAGAGGAGGACCACTGGTGTCCCTATGTCCCCGAGCATTGCAAGACCTGAGCCCAGTCAGTGGCTCACCCATACAGGACACCCAGTCCTAGCCTACAGCCTCTTTTCACAGTGACTGATCTCCCTAAGAACACATTGGGCACCCAGTGCTGTTCTGCAATCTGCACCCGGCTGTCCCCGTGCCGCTAAAGGTGTACTGTGGGTGCTGCCTTGGACCTTGCCCACTACTCACATTAAACTCAAGAGATTGGTCCTGTCAGTCGCTATACTCAACGTATATGCTTACTTTCTTTTCCTCCCATAGGTTAACATTGAAGAACTCAAAAATTGCACCATGTCAATTTTTGCAAGTGAAAAGTGTTTATGCTTAAAAACATGCTTACCTTGTAACACAATTCTTGGTTTCAAATTATATATAAAAAGAGGTGTTATTTTTTTCTAAATTATTCTCGTATTTATTCTTTGAGTGTGTGTCTCATTTATTGCCTTAGCACTACCCTCTGATAAGCCTAACTGCAAGCCCACACTACCCCAAAATGGAAAATTAGTCCAATCTACTTTTGCCTCTGCAAACTAATTGGGGATCCACTGGACTCTCTACATGGTGTACTTCTTTTTTAGTGCATCATATGGAGAGCCAGCTTCCTACACCCATGGTCCCAACATGACAAGGGACTGGCTGTATTATAAGATGTACCATATGTACAGTGAAACCCACACCTATTTCAGCAGTGCAGCACCAAATGGGTGATTGGGTTGCAGAGTAGAATAGGGACCATGAAAACCCAGGGCATGAGCCCGCACCCAACCAGCATCTTGGAATTTCCAGTACATTAATGTGAACAACCTGGGAACCAAGTGACAAATGCTACAGATCAATCAAAACACTGCCACAAGTAGCAGAAGAAACTGTAAGGGTCCATAAATTACATTGACTGAAACATCTGACACTAGCTCAGGAACTCCTTGTAGAGTGCCATAAGCCATCAGTGGTGCCAAGACCAATATGAAGACTCTGAAGGCTAAGGCAGATCCTAGTTTCTGCAGTGGCAAACCCACCCAGAACATTCAGGTCTGGAACAAGAACACCACTTGGGGTCTGCCAGAAGCCGTAATGAACCCGGAGGGGGCAAAAAAACAGAAGGCTCATCTTGGAACCCGAGGGGAAGGTCTGATTTAAGTGATAACCATAGAGACAAAACAACACTAAAACTATTTGAAGATGTGCCATTAAAAAATGCCCCTTTTGCCCAGGAGTCTTTACATATTTCAGAGTTTCCTACTACTCAGAATACCCAAAATCTACATTGAGGACTTGCAGGTGGCATGCAATACATTTATATCGGCATGTAAAAGGAAGCATTTGGCTAGAAAACAGTGCTCTCTAAGCTTGAGACTGGGGAGATTGAGTGTTCCATACCTTACCAACTATTATGCAGCGGCCCACTTATGGTACCTCATATAAAGGACATAGTGGGAGACGAGTGAGGGGTGGTGCATAATAGACAACACAATAGCGGTGGACTCTCTCTGGTAGATTCCTTGGTAACCAACATGGTCTATCGATCTGTGATCGCAAGTGCCACGCTAGAAATATCGGATACTATGGCAGTGAGGAGGGGGGGGCTCACTTTCTTCCAGTCACCCTTTACCCTCCTGTGGGGTAATCATGAATTTCCTCTAGATAAAGACAGAACCTACCACCAGCAGTGGTTGGAAGAATGTTCAAGCTGCTTTGGCACATGTTAGACAGAGGCACCATTTAAATCTTTGACCAGTTACGAAACAAATATGAACTCCTGAAGGATGAACACTTCTGTTACCTACAGCTTCGACACTGGCTAATGAACATAGGAGTGAAACATGGTGCCACCAGACCCCCCACCCCTGAAATATATCTTTTATACTGCACGAGGGACACGTATGCCATATCCCACATATATAGGTTGTTGAATTCAAGGGGGAGAGGCACTAAGCTACCTTTTCAGTTGTCCTAGGAAAATGAACTGGGTATAGCTCTCGACCAGGAACAACGGAAAGAAATAATAGAGCAAGCATACAACTTTGCGTCCCTAGCTTACATGCTAGGTAACCCTGGGCACAAGAATTATGCTCAGGGTTAAAAAGCATGTTGTTTGACACCAAATGCGGGGGAAATCGGTGGGTCATCAAGGAGCTGGAAACATCTGAGGTTTGCCTGAGTGCCAGCCCAGGGACAACCGGTCACTTGTGGTTGCATTAAGTTTTAACTGCTATCACAGGGTCATATATGCTAGTGCATATATGTCCTCACGCATACCAGAGTACACATTGCCTCTTGGGCTATAGGAAGCCTGCCTTAGGGGTGACTGACCTGTACTATGTACAGTGAAGGGACTCTGTCTGCACTTGGTATGGGCTGAGTCAGACTCGAGCAGACAAGCTGCTCATTTAGGCTAGCATGGAAGTTCAGCAAGCTTTGTTTTTACTCTGGCAAAGCAGTGTGACACAATCAGTGCTGTAGCCCTGGGGACCCCTTTACCATCCCTGCGTACCACTGGTACCATTTACTAGGGCCTTACAGGGGTGATGAAGTCCTTGCAAACTGGGTTTACAAAATTATAGTACAATTTAAGGGAAAGAGCACTGGCACTGAGGTCTGATTAGCAGGCCTCAGTGCACTTTTAGATCAAAAACGACAGAATCAGTAGTCTAAATGGGGGCAAAAAGTGTGGGGAGTGGGCATCTGCAAACAGCCCAGTTTTTTACACCGCCGTAGAGATTGTTGCCGCAGTCCAGTCTACTGGTGATGTGGGGACTGGGTGATCGTGCCTCTGGTGTTCATGGGGAGTCACTGGACTATTTTGTGGGACATGCATAGGAAGACAGGCAGGAGGAGGTGACTGCTTTTGAGATGTCTCGTAGGTGGTGTTATTTTATTGGTTGGAGAGTTGTTTGTTGATAGCTTTCTCCATGACTTTGGATGGTAAGGGCAGGAGTGAGAAGAGTTTGTAGTTGCTGAGCTCCTTTGGGTTTCCCGTGGGTTTTTTCAGGAAGAGCTGTGCTTTCTGTACATTTCCAGCTAACCAGGAAGGCTCCACTTTAGACAGAGTTGTTGATGATGGTGGTAAGGCAGGAGCTGATCAGAGTTTGTCCTAAGTTGAAGATATGGTGGGGGGGGAAGGTATCAGTGACCCCCCCCCCACCTCCGAGTGGATTGTTCTCATGATTTCAGCGGTGACTTTTGGGTGAGGAGTTTGCAGTTTGTGATTTGGTGGTCCAATCTGGTGGTGGTGGGCAGCTAGTTGATAAGTTGTTGTGTCTTGCTCTGGGGATTGAAGTTGCTGTAGATGTTGAGGATTTTGTTGTGGAAGTAATTGGAGCAGTTGTCCCAGAGGTCTTGCAAAGGGGTGATAAAGTTGGTGGCAGCTGAAGGGTTGGAGAAATCTTTGAAGATGTTAAAGAGCTCTTCGTAGTTGTTGGAGCTGTTTTCCAGTTTGAGAGCTAGTGCTTTTTTTCTTGCCTCGTTGAGTTGAGTGTGGTATTTCCTGAGTGCAGCTTTGCAAGAGTTTTTTGGGTGGTGTCCTGACTGACTCTCCACTTTCTCTCCATCTGTTTGCAAAGTCGTTTGGAGTTTCTAAGGTCTTCAGTGTACCAGCTGGCTTGTGTGTTGGTTCTTGAGTGCCTGACATTCTTCAGGGGGGATAGGGTGTCTGTCAAATTCTCTTTGGGAAAGACAGTTCTTTGCAGTCTTTGCTAAAAGTAGGGGGCAGAGGCTTCCTTTGCTTGGTGAATTCCCTCTGTTTCCCTTGTGCTACGGAAGCTAGTTTCCCCATACCCAAGGTTCACCACAGTCTCTTCAGCCGTTACTGATCCTGGGGTGGGTTGCTCTGTCCCCACAGTCCTAGGATTGTCTGCTTTGCTGCTAATAACAGACGGAAGATCAGACATCCCCAAGGAACATACAGCGGGTATATGTCTGGGGCAGGGTGACCCAGCAATATCACTTCTGGGCATTTGGTGAGGGTCAAGCCGGGGATGACTTCTACTTGCATCAAGACCAGGGCACAGAAGTTCATCAGTGCGGACACGACCAGAGCACATGGGTCAACAATCTTTGTTCCCTGAACCAACTCCAACACTGTGGGTCCCTCCTGATTCCTATCTTCGTCAAGTGGGGAGTAGTGCCATTGATTGAGAATTTTCATGAGTGATTCCCGGCCCCTTGCATACGCCACCAAGACAAGAGTCTGACCTTCTGCTGGTTGTTCTAGCACTTCCCGCAGGATGAAGACAAAGGACCTGGGCAGGGAAGAGGTCACACCTCTCTGCCCTTCTAGGATGGTTAGGGTTTACAGTAATCAAGGCGGTGAGCCTCAAAGGCTTTCACCGTCCTTGCTATGTAATCTGTTGTCCCCCATTCCAGAAAAAAGCCCTTCCTGCTGTGTCCAGGCTGACAAGTGGGGAAATTAGTTATGCAGGAGGCACCACCTTTAGGGCAGGCTTGGAGGTTTGTACAGCCAAGGAAAGGTTCCGCCATCTTAGCAAATCCTGAATTTGTGGGTCCTGGGTAGAAAAGTGACGTGCTCCCACAGGTCGTCATCACCTCAGGGGCAGACTAGCCCCAGGGACCAGAAGCCCATTGGGCACTGCCTCTCACACCCTTAATGCCCCCTAAACTAGGATTTACTGGGCGTCCATGGCACCAGAACCACAGTTCTGACTTTGAATCCGAGGAGAGGCACAGAGAAGATGCTTTCACAGACAACAGGACTTTGGTCTCCGCCGCAGCGGAAAGAGAGGACACTTAAGTGCTCTGAGGAGACCATATACTGGAACTGTGGGTTTGATGTGTGTCAGTGGCAAATATTTCTTCCTTTCAGCAAGAGGGACACCAGTGGATGCCAGAAACTGAAGCAGACTCACCTGACTGGTAGAACCAGTCACCTGCAACATGCAGAAGAATAGTTGTGCATGTCACAAGAAGTGCAACCCGTAAGGCCCTTCATGAGTGAGCCTAAAGAAAATCGGTGACCTGCACCCCTGGAATTGTAGTGAGATTTGCACCACGTTTCGAGTAGTTACACCACTCCTGTCAACCTCCAACTAACAAAGTACCCGTGGACTATTTTTGCTGCTGCCAAGGCTTGTTTCTCCCCAGCCCTCTAACCGACCCATCCCTGGTACCCAACTCGTCCCCGGACGTCACCAACTCCAGAGCAACTCTCCGCAATAGTGACCGACGTCGACCCGCTGCTGTGATCCTGCATCCTGAAGAAGGCACTTTGACTAAGTGGCAAAGCATCTTTGGCGTGACCCTCCTGTGAGTGAAAACTGCAAGGCCAGCTCTGCACCCGGAGCTTCTGGACAATGGCGGAGTGCCAGCTGTGGATTCGGGGTCCTGGGATCCAAAAAGCCTCTACTCTCCGAGGGTAGAGTGTAACTCCTTCCCCAAGTGTGCTTTTGTAGAGTTCTGCATCTTTGATTGACAGCACTCGCAGTTCCCAGTATTTTCCAAGGACAGCAAAGCTACTTCTGCACCAGGACTCCCTGGGCAAGGTAAAAAAGTACTGTCTATAGCAATTTGGTTTAGGGACACCTCAGAGCTTAACTCCAGGTTTCCATAGAACTGACCCCACAAGTGACCAGTTGTACACTGTGCTTTCCCCTATTGACTTTAATGATATTCGTTTGACAACTAAAAGTGCATCTATTTTTAAATGCTTTAAAAATCCACAACTCCGGTTGTATGTAAGATACAAAGTTTGTTTTGGTGTCTAAATTAAGATAAAAATCTGCTTTATGTGTCTAAATTGGCTTTGGATTTCTTTCAAGTCCTGTCAATTGCTTATCGTCCATGTTGGTGTTGTGAAATGCTTTACACATGTTCCTCTAAGTAGCCTGATTGCTCTTTGCCACTCTACCAGGATCCAGCTAAGGTTTACTGGTGTGAACCAGAGGTCCACTTCATGGTAATGTGTTAGTATTACATGGTAAGACCCCCCAGTCATACCACATTAAACTGCCACCTTGCTACAGTCGGCATTACAAATCAACTGTTACAAAGTCTCCAGACCACCCAGAACGTTGCCACCATACTAATCCTCAACATCCCTCACAACACAAACATCACGCCCCACCTCAGAGAGCTACATTGGCTACCGATCCAGAAGCCATGCAAATGCAAAATGCTCACCCATGCATTCAAAACTCTCCCCAGCATTGGACCTGCCTACCTCAACCACTGCCTCAACTTCGACCAATCCACCAGATGTCTTCGCTTAGCCCCACTCCTCTTTGTGCAAATACCAGCATCCACAGAAGCAAGTCAGGAGTAACGCTTCTTTTCCTACATCACTGCCAAATCGTGGAACAACCTTCCACACCACATCAGGACCTCCCCATCCCTTCTTGAATTTTGCAAGAAACCGAAGTCCTGGCTAGTCGACTAGAATTCCAACCACCCTACTCATTTACTCCAGGCCTGGATACCTCTAAGTTGATAAGCATGCTCTACAAAATCCTCATAACATATGTTGAAGGCTTTTCCTCTCCTGTCTGAATTGAGGTCTAGGCAACATGTATTTAACTTCCCAGCATATGCAAGAGTTGGCCCTAAAGACCTGATCCCAGGAGTCTATACTGCAGGAGGCTGAAGTATGAAATGAATCACTGTGACCCCTTGTGACAAAAATGTCTGAAATGTAGTGTCGAGTTGTTGTGACTCCATACGAAACGTCCAAAGTCTCCTCAAAGCAGTTCATATAGAGACACCCTCTCAAGCAAAGGCAGACAAAGGGAAGACAGTGATAGCATTGCTACTGTGAGTACCCAATTCCATTACTCTCCAGCCACATCACAGGGAAATGTCCACATCACCTAGCAATCCTACCTCTAACTTCAGGTAGAGCAGGGAACAATCAGGTCCCGAACAAAGGGAAGACACCCAGCGAAGCATAGTTCCACCCAGAGCCAACTTAACCTTATACCACAATACAGAGGATAGTAGCTGCAGCAGAACCTGAAAATGAGGTATAGCTGCATGTCTCAGATTGAAACAAACAATGCAGTCCGCTGTATTTTTGTGAAAACACCACCATGTTTGAATAGGTTGTGCATCAGGCAAGGCATCCTGTGTGAAGATCCAAGTTGTAACACCAGAGTGCCATTGTTGACCTGGGTGGCTCTCACTGCCCAGCAGGGTAGCGAGCAGTCTGAAACATGTACACCAGCTCACATACATTCTACAGCCCCTCTGTGCAACCACCAAACCCTGGCGTAAGGTAAAAGGAAAAACAGGTCAAACACATAGAGATGGAGATGCTACCATCACATACTCTCCAAAAACAAACTAGATAAACACAATAAATGTGATGGTGGTTAGGATGATTCCGGAAAAGAGAATAGAAGGGTCACCAATCTCAATGAATAGAAAAGGGCATCAGTTACACTGAATGAGGATGCCTCACCCACATCTTGTGGCATGCTTTATCATTGGCCTCCAATTCGAAGAAAACCTGCATGCTCATTGATGTACACCAATTTATGATTAGTTAATGAACGTTATCATCATTTTCATCTGCTTCCTCATCCCAGTCTGGTAGGATGATACCTCTAGTTGCCTGTGATGGTCACAGAGGACAATTGGTTATAAGGAGACTAATTGAGTAATTCTGCAGGTACGCCTTTTGATGAATGAGTGACTACAGGGGATACCATACTCCTGCCACAGCATGAGGCTATAAAAACATAGTTATAGGGTTCACAAATTTGTACTTAAGGGGAGGTAAGAACTCCCTTCCCACTTGTGTGTATAGGCAACTAGAGAAAGATGTGGGTGAGATTACCCTAAAGGAAAAAAACACCCAGCAAACAGGCATCTGGGAGCCAGGCGAGAAGGAATGCAGGTGATTCCTGGGGAGACAGGCAGGTCCTCTAAAGGGACCTCCTGCCAAACAGACATGGACAACAAGCAAAGAACCTTAGAAAAATTATGTTCCCTTTCAGGAGCACAGCCACAGGGAACAAAAGCACTGTTGAAATAAAATACTACCCATTCCAGCATTGGGGAACAAACAGTGGGGATAGTTTCAAGCTGGAGAAAGCAAAAATAAACCAGCACTTAAAATCTGAAGTCTCCTGCCCAAGGTAGGCCTGTTTTAAAAAATTCTGTCAAGTCAAAATACAAAACGACTTACTGAGTTTGGTAGCATTAGTTGGCCATAGCAAAGAGAAAAAACAGGAAGTAGGAGACTTTCTTTTGCCACATAGTATTGGGAGAAACCATTCTTAGGAACCAGTAAAAAAATTTTCATAGTTTTTGTCAGGATTAAGGTATGTAAATCCTTTTTGTTGAATAGAGCAGAACTCATTTTGTGAGGATTGTGATGAAGATGGAAGGAGGTGATCTACATGTAACAATGTAGGTGAGAGACAAAACCTCTGTGGCAGAGTACACTACAGGTACAAGCAAATCCCTCTTATTCAGAACCACCGACATGCATATGCCAGCTCCAGTTAGACAAGGGGGTAATCTATTCTTGACAGGCTGTGACACCCCAACATTTCGTCCAGCCAGGAATGGAGTACTTTAGGGCACTGAATGTCTTAGAGAAGCCAAGCACCAGTATAAGTGATACCACTATCTAATCAATATGTGCTAAACATGAAGTGCTGAAGCTTGGTGCCATGACTTGCCTCAAAACCTGTTATACAGTGATTACTTATTTATGCAATTTTAAAGGTTAGGGAATATTTAATAAGGTCTGGTAACTTGAGAGATTTGCAGTGATATCTAGAACCTTTTGAAGAACTCTGTAATCGTAGAGAAGTTAAATGACATAATTGGTGTAATAAGGGCAGGTGACAGGAAGTGTAACAGCTCCTTAAAATGGGACAATAATAAGTGTTGCCTTGACAATCAGTTGCTTTTAGTTACTTAATTTCAATTTCTGTTTTAAAACTTTAGATAAGTGTAAACTGGTGTTCCTGCCTAAACGTTATATTGTGGATGGAGCCTAACTTGTTTTTGAAGTGTAGTTCTACATCTTTTAAACGGCTTATCCTCTGTTGATACAATAGTAGATTGGTGGATACTAGAAACTATTATTGTATGATAGGCATAATTTTATTGAAACTATCTTCAAATGTTCTTGAACATATGTGGATTGCTAATTGATTGCTTTGAAGTTTCTTGAAAAGGTCTTTATGACACTGATTGTAACTGTAAGGGGGTCATATAATACAAGGCTGTTGTTCTGAAATTGACCTTGCTATCGATTTTAGACGTGATTTTTAAAAACCCTTTAATTTTATAAGAGGTATTTTTATTTTTGCGCTGGCCCTTTTGCATCTTTATTAAGTCACAATTTGAAAATGTCTAGTTAAAAATAAAACTGTTTACTGTTTTTAAAGCTTAATATTATGTTATGTTAATTATGCTAAAACTGCCAATAGCCCGTTTTAAGTCCTTAGTTGATGGTATTGAATACATTGTGACTGCCATTCAAGAATAGACGGAGGGCCATAGGTTTTTCTACAAGAGGCTGGATATGTGTTAGCAGTCCGCTTCCTTTGTCTTAACAACGGTTTCTCATTTGTAGTGTGTGTGAGGTGTGCCGTTTATAACATGTATCACAGAGGACCATGCAGTGATTTGTCCAATATATTGTGATTACTGCCATATCTGCAATAGTAACATTGTGAGTTGATAGCTAGTGAAGTGGAGTATGCTTGCCACCTTTACTGCCTTAATTAAGTCTCTTGTTGAGCTGGTATTTAGAACTAACATAGCTGATATTTTAATTACACCCTGGAGTAATTACATTTGCTTGAAACATGACTGATCTGCCAAAGATACAGAAATGACTCAGAGTCATGGACTGTAGTTCCCCAAATGGGACAGAAAGTAATACAATGAAGTTGGCTGCTAGTACTTCGGAGGTAATATGTGCGATTTTCACTTGATCAAATTTAAGCAACTTGCAAAACACTATAGCCACTCCATCTCCTGCTCCAGAAGGTATGGATGCCAGTGTTTTAGGCACCCTTCAGCAGTTCTATTTGTTATCCTTTGCCTTCCGTAAATTGAAGCAGTGGCCGTCCCCTAACCCTCTACATTGCTGTCTTCCAGTAAAACAGTGCATTGACCTGTTGCCATCCCCGGAAGAAGTCAAAAGGTAGAAGCTTCTTGTCAGTTGTCACATACTCTCCAAATATGATGCCCTCTGCTATCAGCAATGCTGCAATGTCTCATATCAGATTCCTTGCAATTGATTTCTTGTATGTAATTCAATAAGTAAAATTCACATGACACCCAATAAAACCCTTGCCACGGTGAAACACAGAATATAGTTGGGCTTTCAAGCACATACTGTTACATACAGTCTATGTATGTTAATACACTTTTTTCTTTTTCTACTTAGATTAAGCAAGTACAAGATGAGGAAAGAAAGCAACTAACCCAGTTAAGAGATATTTTAAAAGCTGCTCTTCAAGTTGAACAGAAGGAGGTGAGCATATATTGTATTTGATTTCTCCCTATGGGGTGCATACATTGCTGTGGCTGCTCACAAATCAAATGTCAGTCAATGCCTTGCCATAATTATAAGATGCACCAAGAAAGCAAATTCAGCTAAATTTGAGTGTGACTGATTACATGTTGATAGCCGTTTCAGGAGCCACAATTGCCCCTGGGAGGCTCTATTGGTCTTGCAGTGTGAATATTTATGCTTCTCTGTCATGTGATTGCCCCTGATATCCATAAAAAAACAGAATATCTCTCAATGCAAGGATGATTCCTGGAACACTCATTATGATATGGTTTTCATATAAAAATAACCTAAAATAACTGAAAATATTCCTTTTAAAGGCAACATTTGCTTCACCTCTGCATTTGTAAATAAACCTAAATAAGGATCATCAGTCATTTGATTGGATGACAACATCACTGTTTGCCCCCTAATATGCTGAGATTTATTATTATACATTTGTGGCGGTCTGTGCTTAATTTTTCATAACCTGTTTTCTGCAAAAGATATTCTGCCCAAATTTGCACCTCCCCCTTCTCCCTTTTTGGGGGATTCTAAAGATTTCCAGGATTTGTGGTTTCCCCCACTGGCCATTTAGTGTGTTTTTAGTTTTTTTTAATTGACAAGTGCTGGGCAGGAAAGAGTTATTTTTTTCTGTAAAACGCATCAACAGAAGGTTTGTGTAGTATGATATTTTCTTTCTAGCATTAAGAAACAATCAGAGTTGTAAAAAGAAATCTGTTTCTCCCAGAAGTGTTAACAGTTTTTTAAATGGTGGTCCTTCGGTCAGTCAAAATGTTTATTGGGACACATTGTACATAAAACATTTATGCAATCAGATAATTAACTACACATTTTTTAAAAGAACATAAAATACTACCACTGACTCTTTAAATCTCTAAGTAGTTCATATTAAAAAGTAGATTGAAATTGGCATCCATTGTTAGTCATATGCTTTAAGAGCAAATGTTTTTAAAACTTTTAACGTAAATCCAGTAATAATCAACAATCCAATATTTCTTTTTATTGTGTTTGCAGGTGAATTGCCAGAGCCGACAGCTTGGCTTAATTTCACTAATTGGAATGTCTCATTCACACTGGTAAAAGAGAACAATTCTGCTAAAGAGTGGCCCTTAGTAAATGAACTAGAGGGAGCCTGCAAATGTAGCAATCCATACAGATTGTTCAAATGGGCCACCCAATCCTCTTTAGTAATAGTACAGTTTAACCCCTTAGCTGCTGGGCCTTTCCCCCCCCAGTGCTGAGCCCTTTTTTGGCTATTTGGGGTAGTTCGCGCTTAGGCCTTCATAACTTTTTGTCCACATAAGCTAACCACGCCAAATTTGCGTCCTTTTTTTCCAACATCCTAGGATTCTAATGGTACCCAGAGTTTGTGGTTTCCCCTGGAGGAGACCAAGAAAATAGCCAAAAATACAGTGAAAATTTCGTTTTTTCCAAAAAAAATGGGAAAAAAGGGCTGCCGAAGAAGGCTTGTGTTTTTTCCCCTGAAAATACCATCAACAAAGGGTTTCTGGTGCTAAGATCACTATCTTCCCACCTTTCAGGAACGGGCTGACTTGAATCAGAAAACCACATTTTTCAACACAAATTTGGCATTTTACTGGGACATACCCCATTTTTACTATTTTTGGTGCTTTCAGCCTCCTTCCAGTTAGTGACAGGAATGGGTGTGAAACCAATGCTGGATCCCGGAATGCTAAAAATTTCTGAAACCTAGACAAAATTCTGAATTCAGCAAGGGGTCATTTGTGTAGATCCTACAAGGTTTTCCTACAGAAAATAACAGCTGAAATAAAAAAATATTGAAATTGAGCTGAAAACAACAGCCATTTTTCTTTATGTTTTACTCTGTAACTTTTTCCTGCGATGTCAGATTTCCAAAAGCAATATACCGTTTTGTCTGCTGGACTCTTCTGGTTGCGGGGATATAAAGGGCTTGTAGGTTCATCAAGAACCCTAAGTACCCAGAGCCAATTACTGAGCTGCACCCTGCAGTTGGTTTTCATTCTATACTGGGTATACAGCAATTCATTTGCTGAAATATGAAGGGTATAAAATAGGTATCAAGAAAACCTTTGCATTTCCAAAATGGGCTCAAGATAAGGTTTTGAGGAGCAGTGGTTATTTGCACATTTCTGAATTCCGGGGTGCCCATACTAGCATGTGAATTGCAGGGCATTTCTCAAATAGACGTCTTTTTTACACACTCTCTTATATTTGGAAGGAAAAAATGTAGAGAAAGATAAGGGGCAATAACACTTGTTTTGCTGTTCTATGTTCCCCCAAGTCTCCCGATAAAAATTATACCTCACTTGTGTGGGTAGGCCTAGCGCCCGCAACAGGAAATGCCCCAAAACACAACGTGGACACATCCCATTTTTTTGACAGAAAACAGAGCTGTTTTTTGCAAAGTGCCTAGCTGTGGATTTTGGCCTCTAGCTCAGCCGGCACCTAGGGAAACCTACCAAACCTGTGCATTTTTGAAAACTAGAGACCTAGGGGAATCCAAGATGGTGTGACTTGTGGGGCTCTGACCAGGTTCTGTTACCCAGAATCCTTTGCAAACCTCCAAATTTGGCCAAAAAAAACACATTTTCCTCACATTTCGGTGACAGAAAGTTCTGGAATCTGAGAGGAGCTACATATTTCCTTCCACCCTGCGATCCCCCAAGTCTCCCGATAAAAATGATACCTCACTTGTGTGGGTATGCCTAGGGCCCGCGACAGGAAATGCCCCAAAACACAACGTGGACACATTACATTTTTTGACAGAATACAGAGCTGTTTTTTGCAAAGTGCCTACCTGTAGATTTTGGCCTCTAGCTCAGCCGTGACATAGGGAAACCTACCAAACCTGTGCATTTTTGAAAACTAGAGACCTAGGGGAATCCAAGATGGGTTGACTTGTGGGGCTCTGACCAGGTTCTGTTACCCAGAATCCTTTGCAAACCTCAAAAAGTGGCTAAAAAAACAAGTTTTCCTCACATTTCGGTGACAGAAAGTTCTGGAATCTGAGAGGAGCCACAAATTTCCTTCCACCCAGCGTTCCCGCAAGTCTCCCGATAAAAATGATACCTCACTTGTGTGGGTAGGCCTAGCGCCCGCGACAGGAAATGCCCCAAAACACAACGTGGACACATCAAATATTTTGACAGAATACAAAGCTGTTTTTTGCAAAGTGCCTACCTGTAGATTTTGGCCTCTAGCTCAGCCGGCACATAGGGAAACCTACCAAACCTGTGCATTTTTGAAAACTAGAGACCTAGGGGAATCCAAGATGGGGTGACTTGTGGGGCTCTGACCAGGTTCTGTTACCCAGAATCCTTTGCAAACCTCCAAAAGTGGCTAATAAAACAAGTTTTCCTCGCATTATGGTGACAGAAAGTTCTGGAATCTGAGAGGAGCCACAAATTTCCTTCCACCCAGAGTTCCCCCAAGTCTCCCGATAAACATGATACCTCACTTGTGTGGGTAGGCCTGGTGCCCGCGACAGGAATAGATCACACAACGGTCAATGTTGGTCCTTACGTGAGGCAGCTGTAGGCCCTGGGGTGATCCATTCCTGACGCAGGCACTAGGTGTAGGCACTCAAGTGGGGTAGTGTTTTTATCAGGACAGGTGAGGAGTCACTGGGTGGTAGGAATTTTGTGGATCCCAGCATATTCCTGTAGTTTGTGTGACAGAAATGCGAGAAAAATAGAGTTTTTATTCACCTTTTCAGCTTTACAGGGTATTCTGGGTAAGAAAACTTTGGGGAATCCACACAAGTCACACCTCTGTGGACTCCCCCGAATGTCTAGTTTCCAGAAATGTTTGGGTTTAGTGTGTTTCTCTATATGGCCGCCGAATCCAGGACCAAAAACACAGGTGCCTGCCTTACAAAACCAGTTTGTTTTGCCATAGATAATTTTGATGTCTCCACAATACGATTTGGGTGGTGGAATTTGGGGCTGAACTAAATTGGGGAGCTCCCAAGAGAGCACTCTCTCTCTCTCTGCTTGCCGCCGCATTCACCTGCTCTCTGGGTTGGGCTATCCCACTATTACCCAGTTGCACAAACAGCTTGCGAAGGGACAGCAGGACTGTCCTCATCACCTTCCTCATAATGTACTGGAAGAGGAGTTATCGAATGGGACTACTCCGACTGAAAAATCACTCCCAGAGTCTGCGCCATTGTCCTATCCCTCAGATGCTGTCTATGTATCTGATATCTCAGTCTCTGATCCTATGTCAGAGCGGTCCTCTATAACCCGAGTGCAGGCAGCAGTCATCCATCAAGATGCTATCTCTGCTATTGGCTAAACTGTTGCTCTAAAACACTAGCCTACGTAGACAGTCACAAAATCGATGGTGTGTGTGAGATACGTGCAACAGTAGAGGCCACCTTACCTGCGCTTCTTCCCTCAAGCAGCACGTTCTTTCAAGACACTCAAAAAACACCTTGTCACATACCATTCGTCACAGTCTTTAGCACCTCCTGCGTCCAGTCCAACAATCATTATTGGTGCTCCCACTCCCTCCTCCTAGGATTCCCTTATTACCACCCAGCAAAAGTGCCCTTCATCTCTCCATAGCCGCCCTCCACCCCGCACATACATTTCATTGGTATTATAGCGCAGGTAATGGCTGACTTTACTAATGTACTCAGCTATTTACATAAAATACAGATTTGCTCTTTGCAGTAGGCATATAAACCTTCTGCGCTTCTTTATGGCACTAAAACTGCTACTAGACAAGTCTGACCCTTTTCCCCCCAGGGAAACCACACACATATTGACAAAAGTGATATATATATGACAGCCAACCACCTGAAACTCAACTCAAGCAAAACCGAAATAATCCTCTTTGGCCCACACAAAAACACCTGGGACCCCTCATGGTGGCCCACCACGCTAGGCCCTGCACCCACCCCCGCCAACCACGCACGCAACCTCGGCATCATCTTAGACTCCTCCCTCTCGATGACCCAACAAATCAGCGCTCTCACCTCCTCATGCTTCAACACACTCCGTATACTGAAAAAATACATTCAAATGGATCCCCACAGAGACCAGAAAAACTGTCACTCACCCACGCACTCATCAGCAGCAGACTTGATTACGGAAACGCCCTCTACGCCGGCACCACTCTAAAACTCAAGCGCAAACTACACGCATCCAGAACTCAGCAGCACGACTCATCCTCGACCTCCCCGGACACATCTCTCCACACCTCAAATTTTCCCAAGTGAAATCCCTGGTGTCTAGTAGTGTTTCCTGGCCCCCGATCGCAGCCCAGCTGCGACCGGGGGCCAGGAAACACTTTCAGGAAGGCCTCGTAAGAAAGGGGAGACTCTCCCCTTTCTTACGAGGCCTTCCCGAACGTGGGGAAGGCCGTTTTCCCCATCGAAGCAGGAAGCGGCGCGCTGACGTCACAAAAGGGCGGGTGGGGGGTGGGGAGGAGACACGGAAGCTTCCGTGTCTCCCGGGGAAAGGGAAAAAAAAATAAAAAATCCTCGGGTGCGACGCACCCGAGGATTTATTAATACCCTTCCTGGTGTCGGCCACTGGTCGTGACCCGCACCAGGGAGGGTGTGTGGGCGTCGGCCAGTGGCCGATGCCCGCACCAACAAGGTTAATATTATAGACTTTGCCAAAGTACAGTCATTTTCCAGACACCAAATGTTCCTTAAATCTTGGTGATTAATAACTTCATTGATGACTTCTCAATTTTTAAAATAATATATATATATATATGTTTTTTCTAATGATGTTTTTGCTCTCTTTCTTAAATCTGCTCAGGGATTCAACACAACTCTGGTCTTGCTTATGGAGCTTTTTGCGTTTGACAAATCTTACTGTTTAAGAGTTGAGAAGACTAATCAAACCAGTTAGAATTACTCTTGCCCTCAGTTTTATTCCCCAGTTACCTCCCAGTTGACATATTTGCCTGCAAGTGATCAACCTTCTTTTTAATTGTATTTTGTACCACCTCAACTTGTCATCCAATCCTGCACAGATAATCCCACTTGAACAGAAGGACCTCCTTTACTGGCTGTTCTATTTTTATGTTTATAATGATGTATAGAGGCCAATCATCACTACAACAACAACATGTAATAAGGAAAAAATATTTAAATTAGATAATCAAAACCCAAAACAAATATATAATTATTGGGACATTGCTGTGGACCAGTCCTCAAAAGCCTAGCCTGCAAGACTGCTCATCTCACTGTGTCCTTTTAGACAGACTAAACCATTATTTGCTCATCATTTTATTAAATCATCAGCTACTTAGGAAGGATGGTAATTTGGGAAGTCTGCTATTAAAACACAATATGCTTCCAGGCCATAAGATCAGATATTATATTAGCAGTTATGGAAGGGGTTCAATTTCATATTGAATTCACCAGCACAAATCACTAGATGAGCATTAGGGTGCAGAGTTTTCAACTTAACAATATCTTCCTCCATATATAGTATTGCATATATTTAACTTGGATAATTTATGCACATATTCATTGATTGCCAGCCTTGTTTCCTTACAAACCCAGCACTGTATGATGCAAAGACTGACAGCTTTTGGAATTCCTTTTCTTATTTCAAGACCCTTTTCTTGGGAGTTTAAGCAAATAAATGAAACAACCCGATGGAGCATAGCCGAACACATAAGTCCAGTCACATTGAAGAATTTAGAGTAGTAATCTTGACAATGTACAAAAGCAAAAGTAGGAGTGGTTTTCAAAATGTCTCTTTGCAGTATGTAGTGATTACATTATGACAGCGAAGTCCAGCCCTCGAGCAGTCATTTTACTTAATTTCTTTTGTATGACTGCTGTACCTCAGAACACCCAGTGATTTATTCACAAATTATTTTAAACTTCCAGTGGTACCCTTTTTTGTTGCAAGAGTTTTGCTTAGCATTTTTTGTTGCGTTCTACGCTTTTCTGATTCAGGGGTTGACATTTTTCTCCCCATTTTGAGAAACAACAGGCTCATTCAAGTACTGAAGCCAGCATGAATGCAATGTGTCAGGTAGGAATGGGCACTCCAGAAGCTTGTGCCTGCCTACTAACTATGTTAGTTTGGCTTGCAGGCATTATTTAGAAATGTTAGTTTTTTTTTAAAAACAATGAATGAGGAAGAGACGGGTAAAGCTGTTTTCTGCTCAACATTCAAAGCAATGTTAGACTTCCAAATCACTTACTCACTTGTAGGACACCCACCAAGGAAGGGCCAAGGAAATAACATGTTCCTTCCTCTGCCACTTGTGGTTCAGCTTCCACATTTCTTATTAAGGTGCATGTCCTCTGTACTGCCGCCTGCTGAGCCGTTAATATATACCCTTGGCACCATGTGGTTCAGAGCTGGGCTCTGCACACAGAAATGCAGTATTGAGAGCTTTTTCAGGCTAGGAGTTTTCAAGCCTACTTCCTTTAGTCAAGAGAATGACTGGCAAAGGGAGATAAGTGGTTTGCTTTTCTAGGATGATGATGGTGATATTGAGGATGGATCCCTCCCACTATTGTCAGCCTGGGGAGTATGGCTAACTTGCCAAATCTTTCATGCACACTCAGCTATTTCTTTGCCTATATCATTTCTCCACTGTAGCTTTTGCTGACCTAAAGGAAACGTCATCGAGGGATGTTGGAGACCCTACACAGAAAATATTTTTATTCATGATTATAAAGACCTCATGTAGCCAGAAGAGACCTGTCCCCACAGATCAAGAGCTGTTAGGTTGTATCAGGTCTTGCATAATTTTGAGTAACTTAGTCACTCCCCTCCCACCCCCCAGGTGCAGAAGGCCCCACTTTCTGACTTTGTTCTCCTTTGATGTTGTCCACTAGTTGATTCTCTTAGGTATTTCAGTGATGTCAAACGCATATAGGCCTGGTGACCATCTTCAGGTAGGGAGAGCTGCTGCTTAACTGTCCTGGAAAGATAGTGTGTGTTCCTGAGGACTTTTCACTTTTGTCTGTTGATGTCTCTTGTATTTTACTGGGTAGGAGCTGGTGAAACAAGATGGAGAGTTCTCTTCATTATCTTCCTGAAGATAAGTGTTTAGGGTGAAAATCTCCTTGTTGAAGGACAAACAGTATAATATCAGCATATGTAGTCTTCAGTAGATGGAGCAGATGTGGTAGCCACATGTAGTGTATGGAAAGCACATATGTCTATGATATCTGCCCTTCAGCAGAAGGCTATTCAGAAGATTATCAGTTGTTCTTCATTTCTTCTCTGCCACATGGATAAAGAGAGCTGGAGAGTGACAATAAAGTCGGATATCTGATGCTTCCTCGTATATGAAGCCCTAAGAAACCTGCTCGACTGACCTTAGCCTGTCACCTCAGAACACTGAAAGACTTCGGTTTTGCCATGCTATCAGAGGGTAAGGGACAGAGGGGTCCAGAGATGAGTCCCTGTCCTCCCTTTCTCTGCCAGCGGGTATGCAGGGTACAGTTTTTCATCCTTGCACATACAAAATCATCAAAAAGCCTTGGGGGCTGGATGAGCATTCGATTCCGCATCTGCTGTGGTTTTACGTTTTGGTTTATCTCAGTCTTCTAGTTATAGTGGTGGTATCGCCTACAGGAGGACGGAGCAAGTGTGTATCATATATTTACTAATAGACAGCAAAGGAACAATGGGGCAACAAATTTCACTTTTTAATCTAGAGTGCCCCCCAAAAATATCTTCTCCAGTATTGGATCGTTCATAGATTCACATACTTGAATCATTCCCCATTGTTAAGGTGGGAGTCCCACGGTACCATACTAAAACAGTATGTGTCATTATCACTGGCAGAAATGGCACTTTACTAGCCTATCTATGTCCTTCTAGTAAAGTAGCAAACACGCGATAGCACTCTCCAGAAAACTCCCAAGAGAGGCTGAGTTCCTCAGACTTTCAAAGCACAAGTGGGAAATAAATCCCAAGGTATAAGGGGAGCCTCTCAGGGGAGGAGGGTTGCATGTGAATCTATGAAAGATACCAATATTGTAACTACAGTTACAGGTAAGTAACTTAATTTCTTCTCTAGTATTGGATCTTCCATAGATTCACATGCTTGAATCAGAATAGCAAGCATTTACTGCATTTGTATACTTTATAGTATTAGCACAAATAGCAGGTAGTGGGTAGAAATATATACATAACATGTTCCTATGCAGTTTAAAATAAACATATATGCATATACACATGTATCCATCCATATATTGGTTATATATATATATATATATATACATATATATATATATATATATATATATATATGTTCGATGGCATGTGTAGCTGCAGATACACATGCTGTGCATTATCCTGCCATCTAGTGTTGGGCTCGGAGTGTTACAAGTTGTTTTTCTTTGAAGAAGTCTTTTCGAGTCATGGGACCGAGTGGCTCCTCCCGTTCGGCTCCATTGCGCATGGGCGTCGACTCCATCTTAGATTGTTTTCTTTCCGCCATCGGGTTCGGACGTGTTCCTTTTTGCTCCGTAATTCGAATCGGGGAAACTTAGTAAATCATCGAAATTCGTCGGTATTGTTTGCGTTCAGGACCGGTTTAGTATCATCACATCTGCACCGACAACAAGACCGCTTCGGCGGCCCTTCGGGGCTTCCGCACTTAATCGAGGCCCGGTCGGCCCGACCACACCCGTCGACAAAGAACTAATGGACCGGACCCCTTTCCATTTCTGTCCGAAGTGCCACGCCAAGTATCCTTACACAGACCAACATCGGGTCTGTAATCTGTGTTTATCGCCCAAACACAGAGAGGATACTCGCGAGGCCTGCAGAGCGTTTTGATGCAAGAAGACCTTAAGAGATCGACACGCAAGACGGTTACAGATGGCGTCGAAACAGTCGCAGCATCTCGACGCCGAGGAAGAAGAGATGCGGATATCCATCCAAGGTTCAGACTCGGATGAATCCGACTGGGATCGACCACCGACGGTGGCACAAAAAGTGAGTATACCTGCCACGTCCCACACCCAAGGTCAAGTCAAGAAACAAAAGGCCTTGGGGACGCCACTGCCGGAAGGCCATGGCTCAACCCACAGAAAGGACGGTGACCAAGTAACATCAGCACCGAAAAAGGTCAAATCAGTGCCGGAGACTTCCAACTCCGGTCGAGAAACCGGCACCGAAAAGAGTTGGCATCGAATAATTGAATCGAGTAAATCTCGAAAAAGCCACTCGGAGCCGAAACCAACAATCTCCATCGGGGTTTCGATACCGAAAAAAACGGCTTCGGAGCCGAAAAAGGCATCCTACACGGAAGAGCAGGGGCTCTCTCTACAGCTCAAAGAAAAGCACAGATTGGAGCAGGAACTGGATCTAGAAGAGTATGATCAAACTCCGCAAAGGCTAGAAATCCAGAAACATACAGGGAAGATACAAACTATTCCTCCGCTCAAGACCAAAAGAAAACAGACTTTTCACGAGACTGAGATGCAACCAAAGGCCAAAGTGGTTAGACAAAGATCACCACCACCACAGTTCTCACCACAAACGTCCCCACTTCAATCTCCACAGTTGTCACCAGTGGGTACACCAATGGCACAGTCACCCACACATACTGGGATGACTCAAGACGATGCAGACCCCTGGGATCTATACGACCCACCAGTTTCGGACAATAGTCCAGAGTGTTATCCAACAAAACCTTCGCCACCAGAGGACAGTACGTCCTACACGCAGGTACTGGCTAGAGCAGCAGCATTTCACAATGTAACAATGCACTCCGAACCAGTGGAAGACGACTTCCTGTTTAACACTCTGGCATCCACGCATGCATCGTATCAAAGCCTGCCAATGTTACCAGGCATTCTTAAACATGCACAACAGGTTTTCCCAGAACCAGTGAAAGGGAAAGCAATCATGCCAAGGGTCGAGAAAAAATATGAACCGCCCTCGTCAGACCCTGTGTTTATTACACAACATCTCCCTCCGGACTCAGTGGTTGTGGGGGCTGCAAGAAAGCGGGCTAACTCGCAGTCATCAGGGGATGCGCCACCCCCTGATAAGGAAAGTCATAAATTCGGCGCGGCTGGGAAAAGAGTGGCATCGCAGGCAGCCAATCAGTGGCGAATCGCCAACTCACAAGCCCTCCTTGCCTGATACGACCGAGCACATTGGGACAGAAGATGCAAGACATCATCCAGCACCTCCCTAAAGAGCATCAAAAACGTGCCCAACAAGTGGTTGAAGAGGGACAGGCTATATCAAATAACCAGATCCGCTCTGCAATAGACTCTGCTGATACAGCGGCACGAACTGTAAATACAGCAGTAACAATTAGGAGGCATGCATGGCTGCGAAGTTCTGGGTTTAAACCAGAGATACCGTAAGCGGTATTGAATATGCCGTTTAATCAACAGCAACTATTCGGCCCAGAAGTGGATTCCACAATAGAAAAAATGAAAAAGGACACGGCCTAAGCCATGGGCGCGCTCTACTCCTCTCAATACAGGGGAACATTTAGGAAACCACAATTTAGGGGAGGGTTTAGACAGCAACCATAAGAACCATCTACCTCCCAAACAAAACCCACTTACCAATCTCAGTACCAGAGAAGGGGGTTTCGTGGTTCCTACAGAGGACAGTTCCCAAGAGGAAGAGGGAAATTCCAGGCTACCAAGCAGACCCGTGGTAGCAAGCAGTGACTTCAATGTCACACTTCCCCAACACACATCACCAGTGGGGGGGAGATTAATGAAATACCACCACAATTGGACACACATTACCACAGACACGTGGGTTCTATCAATTATCCAACATGGTTACTGCATAGAGTTCACAAGATTCCCTCCAGATGTTCCCCCAAGAACGCACAGAATGTCAATACAGCACTTAGACCTATTACAAATAGAAGTCCAAGCACTACTAGCAAAAGAAGCCATAGAACTGGTACCTTATCACCAGAGAGGAACAGGGGTTTACTCCCTGTATTTCCTCATCCCAAAGAAAGACAACACGTTAGGGCCTATTTTAGATCTCAGAACACTGAATCTCTTCATCAAATCAGATCATTTCCACATGGTAACACTACAGGATGTAGTCCCTTTACTAAAACAAGGGGGATACATGACAACACTGGATCTAAAGGATGCGTATTTTCACATATCCATCCATCTCACAGGAAATACCTCAGGTTTGTAATACAAGGCAAACATTACCAATTCAAAGTGTTGCCATTCGGAATAACAATGGCCCCCAGAGTATTTACAAAATGCCTAGCCGTAGTAGCAGCTCATATAAGGAGAAATCACATGCACGTATTCCAGTATCTAGACGATTGGCTAATAAAAGCCAACAATCAACAACAATGTCAAAATCACACGCAATATGTAATAGATACTCTGCACAAACTAGGGTTTTCTATAAATGACCAAAAACCACATTTACAACCATCCCAAATACAACAATACTTGTGAGCAACACTCAACACGCAAAGAGCAATTACCACTCCAAGTCCACAAAGAGTCCAGTCGTTTCAAAATATAAAATCAAGCATGCAATCAAACCAACAATACACGGTCAGGTTTGTGATGAAACTACTAGGCATGATGTCCTCATGCATAGCTATTGTCCCAAATGCAAGACTACACATGCGGCCCTTACAACAGTGCCTAGCAAAACAATGGACACAGGCACAGGGTCAACTCCAAGGAAATACATCCCCAAATTCTAAAAGATCACTTCTACCACTGGGGGACAACAAACATAGATCTGTTTGCAACAAAAGAAAACGCAAAATGCCAAAACTTTGCGTCCAAATACCCACACCCTCAGTCCAAGGGCAATGCTCTATGGATCAGCTGGTCAGGGATATTTGCTTACGCTTTTCTCCCTCTCCCGCTCATTCCTTTTCTGGTCAACAAAATGAGTCAAAACAAACTCAAACTAATACTCATAGCACCAATGTGGGCTCGCCAACCGTGGTACACCACACTGTTGGACTTCTCGGTAGTACCACAAATCAAACTACCAAACAGACCAGATCTGTTAACGCAACACAAACAACAGATCAGACACCCGAATCCAGCATCGCTCAACCTAGCAATCTGGCTCCTGAAATCTTAGAATTCGGATATCTAAACCTCTCAAAAGAGTGTATGGAGGTCATTAAACAAGCAAGAAAACCCACAACAAGGCATTGTTATGCTAATAAATGGAAAAGGTTTGTTTTCTACTGCCAGGCTAATCAAATTACGCCGCTAAACGCCTCCATACAAAACATTGTAAGTTATTTACTACACTTACAAAAAGCAAATCTTGCTTTTTCTTCCATTAAAATCCATCTCACTGCAATATCTGGTTATTTGCAGATTACTCATACAAAATCGCTTTTTAGAATCCCAGTTATCAAAGCCTTTATGGAGGGACTAAAAAGAATCATACCCCCAAGAACACCACCAGTACCTTCGTGGAATCTTAATGTTGTACCAACACGACTCATGGGTCCACCATTTGAACCCATGCATTCTTGTCAAATCGAATTCTTGACTTGGAAAGTAGCCTTTCTAATAGCCATCACTTCTCTACGAAGAGTTAGCGAAATACAGGCATTTACTATCCAAGAACCCTTTATACAGATACATAAACATAAAGTGGTTCTCCGTACAAATCCAAATGTTTTACCAAAAGTCATATCACCGTTTCATCTAAACCAAACTGTGGAACTCCCAGTCTTCTTTCCACAACCAGAATCAATAGCAGAAAGGGCACTGCATACATTAGACATTAAAAGAGCGCTAATGTATTACGTTGACAGAACAAAACAATTTCGGAAAACAAAACAATTATTCGTAGCTTTCCAAAAACCTCACGCAGGTAACCCTATATCCAAACAAGGCATTGCCAGATGGATAGTCAAATGTATTCAGACCTGTTACCTTAAAGCTAAGAGAGAATTACCCATTACTCCAAGGGCACATTCCACTAGGAAAAAAGGCGCCACAATGGCTTTTCTTGGAAATATACCAATGACAGAGATTTGTAAGGCAGCCACCTGGTCTACGCCCCATACATTCACTAAGCATTACTGTGTAGATGTATTAGCAACACAACAAGCCACAGTAAGACAGGCTGTACTGAGAACATTATTTCAGACAACTTCAACTCCTACAGGCTGACCACCGCTTTTGGGGAGATTACTGCTTTGTAGTCTATGCACAGCATGTGTATCTGCAGCTACATATGTCATTGAACGGAAAATGTCAAGTTCGATGGCATCTGTCGCTGTAGATACGCATGTTCTGCAATAGCTCGCCATCTGGTGTTGGGCCGGAGTGTTACAAGTTGTTTTTCTTCGAAGAAGTCTTTCGAGTCACGGGACCGAGTGACTCCTCCTTTTGTCTCCATTGCGCATGGGCGTCGACTCCATCTTCGATTGTTTTTTTTCCGCCATCGGGTTCGGACGTGTTCCTGTCGCTCCGAGTTTCGGAAGGGAAAAAATAGTTAATTTCGGAAGATTTTCGTCGGTATTGTTGCGTTCGGGATCGGCGTACTTAGATTCCACACCGCATCGAAGATCGAAGAGCTCCGGTGCCCTTCGGGGTAGTTTTTCGATCCTCCGTCGGGGCCTGGTCGGCCCGACCGCGTGCTGAAGAACGCCGATGGAACGGACCCCGTTCCGTTTCTGCCCCAAATGCCACAATAAATACCCCTACACAGACCAACACTTGGTCTGCAACCTGTGCCTGTCACCTGAGCACAGCGAAGACACCTGCGAGGCCTGTCGTGCGTTCCGGTCCCGAAAAACACTCCGAGACCGTCGAGCCAGAAGACTTCAAATGGCGTCCGCACCGACAGCCCAACGGGAGTTCGAGGAACAAGAAGAGGAAGGTACCTTCTCGATCCAAGACTCAGACTCCGAAGGATTCGACGATACACAAACCGTGAGTAAGACGTCGAAAACCACACAAAGAAACATTTACAAGGCCCAGGGGACGCCACTGCCACCAGGCCATGGCTCGACCCATAAATTCGGTGACCGACCGTCGGCACCGAAAAAGGCCCAAACAGTGCCGAGATCGTCTGACTCCGGTCGAGACACCGGCACGCAGCCTTCTCGGGACCGAGAAAGTGCTGGAGACAAGCCTCGACACCGAGATGCCGGTGTGGACACGGCTCGACGCCGAGACAGCGGCACCGAAACAGATCGACGCCGAGAGGTTTCGGCCCCGAAAAGGAAAAAAGTCACCTCGGAGCCGAAAAAACACGCAGACAAAGTTTCGATGCCGAAACAAACTGCAAGCGACCCAGCTTCAGGCTCTTATACAGAAGAGCACTCGCTAACCTCCCAAATGCAAAAGCATAGGTTTGAGGAAGAGCTACAAGCAACTGATGTGGACCATACGCAAAACCGTATCTTCATTCAGCAGGGGACAGGAAAAATAAGCACCCTTCCCCCCATTAGGAGAAAGAGAAGGTTGGAGTTCCAGACGGAACAAGCACCACAACCAAAAGTGGTGAAAAGAGTTACACCACCACCCTCTCCTCCGCCCGTGATTAACGTTTCACCAGCACAAACGCCATCACACTCCCCAGCTCACACCACCATGAGCCAGGGCGACCAAGATCAGGACGCATGGGACCTATACGACGCCCCAGTGTCAGATAACAGCCCGGAGGCATACCCTACAAAACCATCTCCACCAGAAGACAGCACCGCGTACTCTCAGGTGGTGGCTAGAGCAGCACAATTTCACAACGTAAGCCTCCACTCAGAACAGGTCGAGGATGATTTCTTGTTCAACACACTCTCCTCCACCCACAGCTCCTACCAAAGCCTGCCTATGCTCCCTGGTATGCTCCGGCACGCAAAAGACATATTTAAGGACCCGGTCAAAAGTAGGGCAATCACACCAAGGGTGGAAAAAAAGTATAAGCCGCCTCCTACGGACCCGGTTTTCATCACAACACAGCTGCCACCAGACTCTGTTGTTGTAGGAGCAGCTAGGAAAAGGGCCAACTCTCACACATCTGGAGATGCACCACGCCCAGATAAAGAAAGCCGCAAGTTCGATGCAGCTGGTAAGAGAGTCGCAGCACAAGCTGCAAACCAGTGGCGCATCGCGAACTCCCAGGCACTACTTGCGCGCTATGACAGAGCCCACTGGGACGAGATGCAACATCTCATTGAACATCTGCCCAAAGACTTCCAAAATAGGGCAAAACAAGTGGTTGAGGAGGGACAGACCATCTCCAACAACCAGATACGTTCCTCCATGGACGCTGCAGATACAGCTGCACGGACAATTAATACATCTGTAACTATCAGAAGGCATGCATGGCTCCGAACGTCTGGATTTAAACCAGAGATTCAACAAGCAGTTCTCAATATGCCTTTTAATGAAAAAGAACTGTTCGGTCCAGAAGTGGACACAGCGATTGAGAAACTCAAAAAAGATACGGACACTGCCAAAGCCATGGGCGCACTCTACTCCCCGCAGAGCAGAGGGAATTACAGCACATTCCGTAAAACGCCCTTTCGAGGGGGGTTTCGGGGTCAAAGCACACAAGCCAGCACCTCACAAGCAACACCGTCCACTTACCAGGGACAGTATAGAGGAGGTTTTCGGGGACAATATAGAGGAGGGCAATTCCCTAGAAATAGAGGGAGATTTCAAAGCCCCAAAACCCCTACTACTAAACAATGACTCACATGTCACTCACCCCCTCCACACAACACCAGTGGGGGGAAGAATAGGTCATTATTACAAAGCATGGGAGGAAATCACTACAGACACTTGGGTTCTAGCAATTATCCAACATGGTTATTGCATAGAATTTCTACAATTCCCTCCAAACATACCACCAAAAGCACAAAATTTAACAACACACCATTCCAATCTCCTGGAGATAGAAGTGCAGGCACTATTGCAAAAGAATGCAATCGAATTAGTGCCAAACACACAAATAAACACAGGAGTTTACTCACTGTACTTTCTGATACCAAAGAAGGACAAAACGCTGAGACCAATCCTAGACCTCAGAGTAGTGAACACTTTCATCAAATCAGACCACTTCCACATGGTCACACTACAAGAAGTATTGCCATTGCTAAAACTGCACGACTACATGGCAACTTTAGACCTCAAGGATGCTTATTTCCATATACCAATACACCCATCGCACAGGAAATACCTAAGGTTTGTATTCAAAGGAATACATTACCAATTCAAGGTACTGCCTTTCGGATTAACAACCGCACCAAGAGTCTTTACCAAATGTCTAGCAGTAGTCGCAGCACACATAAGAAGGCAGCAAATACATGTGTTCCCATATCTAGACGACTGGCTAATCAAGGCCCATTCGTTAATAGAGTGCTCAAATCACACAAATCATATCATACAAACCCTCTTCAAACTAGGGTTCACCGTCAATTTCACAAAATCCAAAATTCTGCCACGCAAGGTACAACAATACCTGGGAGCCATAATAGACACATCAAAAGGAGTAGCCACTCAAAGTCCACAAAGAATTCAAAATTTCAACACCATCATACAACGCATGTTTCCAACACAAAAGATACAGGCAAAGATGGTATTACAACTCCTAGGCATGATGTCATCATGCATAGCCATTGTCCCAAACGCAAGACTGCACATGAGGCCCTTACAACAATGCCTAGCATCACAGTGGTCTCAAGCACAGGGTCACCTCCTAGATCTGGTGTTAATAGACCGCCAAACTTACCTCTCGCTTCTGTGGTGGAACAACATAAATTTAAACAAGGGGCGGCCTTTCCAAGACCCAGTGCCACAATACGTAATAACAACAGATGCTTCCATGACAGGGTGGGGAGCACACCTCAATCAACACAGCATACAAGGACAATGGAACGTACATCAAACAAAACTGCATATCAATCACCTAGAACTTCTGGCAGTTTTTCAAGCACTAAAAGCTTTCCAACCAATAATAGTTCACAAATACATTCTCGTCAAAACAGACAACATGACAACAATGTATTATCTAAACAAGCAGGGAGGGACGCACTCCACGCAGTTAAGCCTGCTAGCACAAAAAATTTGGCATTGGGCAATTCACAACCAAATTCGCCTAATTGCACAGTTTATACCAGGGAAACAAAATCAACTCGCAGACAATCTCTCTCGAGATCACCAACAGGTCCACGAATGGGAAATTCACCCCCAAATACTGAACACTTATTTCAAACTCTGGGGAACACCTCAGATAGACTTGTTTGCGACAAGGGAGAACGCAAAATGCCAAAACTTCGCATCCAGATACCCACACAAACAATCCCAAGGCAATGCCCTATGGATGAACTGGTCAGGGATATTTGCTTACGCTTTTCCTCCTCTCCCTCTCCTTCCTTACCTGGTAAACAAACTCAGTCAAAGCAAACTCAAACTCATATTGATAGCACCAACTTGGGCAAGGCAACCCTGGTACACAACGCTGCTAGACCTATCAGTGGTACCCTGCATCAAATTGCCCAACAGGCCAGATCTGTTGACACAGCACAACCAAAAGATCAGACACCCAGATCCAGCATCGCTGAATCTAGCAATCTGGCTCCTGAAATCCTAGAATTCGGGCACTTACAACTTACCCAAGAATGTATGGAAGTCATAAAACAAGCAAGAAGGCCATCCACCAGGCACTGCTATGCAAGTAAATGGAAGAGGTTTGTTTGCTACTGCCATATTAATCAAATACAACCATTACACACAACTCCAGAACATGTAGTGGGTTACTTGCTTCACTTACAAAAATCTAACCTAGCTTTCTCTTCCATTAAGATTCACCTTGCAGCAATATCTGCATACCTGCAGACTACCTATTCAACTTCCCTATATAAAATACCAGTCATTAAAGCATTCATGGAGGGCCTTAGGAGAATTATACCACCAAGAACACTACCTGTTCCTTCATGGAACCTAAATGTTGTCCTAACTAGACTTATGGGTCCACCTTTTGAACCCATGCACTCCTGCGACATACAGTTCCTAACCTGGAAGGTGGCATTTCTCATCGCCATTACTTCCCTGAGAAGAGTAAGCGAGATTCAGGCGTTTACTATACAGGAACCTTTTATACAACTACACAAAAATAAAGTCGTCCTAAGGACCAATCCTAAATTTTTGCCAAAGGTTATTTCACCGTTCCATCTAAATCAAACCGTGGAACTTCCAGTGTTCTTTCCACAGCCAGATACCGTAGCTGAAAGGGCACTACATACATTAGATGTCAAAAGAGCATTAATGTATTACATTGACAGAACAAAGAACATCAGAAAGACTAAACAACTCTTTATTGCATTTCAAAAACCTCATGCAGGAAACCCAATTTCAAAACAAGGTATAGCCAGATGGATAGTTAAATGCATCCAAATCTGCTACCTTAAAGCTAAACGACAGCTGCCCATTACACCAAGGGCACACTCAACCAGAAAGAAAGGTGCTACCATGGCCTTTCTAGGAAACATCCCAATGCAAGAAATATGTAAGGCAGCCACATGGTCTACGCCTCACACATTCACCAAGCACTACTGTGTAGACGTGTTATCCGCACAACAAGCCACAGTAGGTCAAGCTGTATTAAGGACATTATTTCAGACTACTTCCACTCCTACAGGCTGATCCACCGCTTTTGGGGAAATAACTGCTTACTAGTCTATGCAGAACATGCGTATCTACAGCGACAGATGCCATCGAACTGAAAATGTCACTTACCCAGTGTACATCTGTTCGTGGCATCAGTCGCAGTAGATTCGCATGTGCCCACCCGCCTCCCCGGGAGCCTTTAGCAGTTTGGAAGTTACCTTCAATTATTTATATATGTATCATCTCAACCTTAAATAGGTGCATACTTAGTCACTCCATTGCATGGGCACTATTACTACAATTCAACTCCTACCTCACCCTCTGCGGGGAAAAACAATCGAAGATGGAGTCGACGCCCATGCGCAATGGAGACAAAAGGAGGAGTCACTCGGTCCCGTGACTCGAAAGACTTCTTCGAAGAAAAACAACTTGTAACACTCCGGCCCAACACCAGATGGCGAGCTATTGCAGAACATGCGAATCTACTGCGACTGATGCCACGAACAGATGTACACTGGGTAAGTGACATTTTCATTACCCAGTGTACATCTGTTTGTGGCATGTTGCGCTGCGGATTCACATGCGCCCTCCCACCTCCCCAGGAGCCTGTAGCCGTTTTAGTTGCATATAAATTGTAAATATGTAAATGAACATTCCTTTGATACAATATGTACATACATTCCTACTCCATTGCATGGGCACCTCTAGTATTCTTACTTTACCAACTCCTACCTCACCCTTTGCGGGGAAAACAATCTAAGATGGAGTCGACGCCCATGCGCAATGGAGCCGAAAGGGAGGAGCCACTCGGTCCCGTGACTCGAAAAGACTTCTTTGAAGAAAAACAACTTGTAACACTCCGAGCCCAACACTAGATGGCAGGATAATGCACAGCATGTGAATCTGCAGCGCAACATGCCACAAACAGATGTACACTGGGTAAGTGACATTTTATATATATATATATATATATATATATATATATATATATATATATATATATATTCCATTAAACTATGCATAAATGCAGAATCAAACACATGAAACCCAAAGAGGCTCATGTTATAGAAATAAGTGGTGTAATACAGCTGTACAGCCACTGCATCACTCAGCTGTGCCGATTCCAGGCAATAATGCTGTGTTAATGTATGCACACTCTTCCAGGTCACAGTACAACATTTTCTTTAAAGGCACTCCTGCCAATAAAGCAATTGAGGTGGAAACTGCCCAGTTGAATGTGCCCTGGTTATTGCTGTGAGCGATTTGCCCGCCTTCAAATGGCAAAATTGGATCGATCTATTGAGCAATGGTTGCCTTTGTGATAGCAACACCCTTACAAGTGTGTGCATATGAGACCAACAGCTTGTCAGTTTTTCTCAGCTGTTTAGTGCGATGTAGGTAGAACTTTAGACATCTTTTAATATCTAGCCTGTGGAGAGACCTTTCCGTTGGTGAGGTCAGATTTGGGAAGAAAATCAAGAATATTATAGGTTCATTCAGTTGAAAGTCAGAACGGTCCTAAGGAATGAATTTTGTATTGGTTCTGAGTATGACAATTACCTGTGAAGCGCAAGAAGGGTTCTGGAGTTCTGAAAGCCTGTATCTCATGCACCCTTCTGGCCGAAGTTTGTGCTAGCAACAATATGACCTTGCCTGTAAGACATCTGAGGTCTGCTCTGTGTACTACGTTCAAGTGCCAGTCAGAGGAAAAACTCTGAACAATACATTCATGAACTGTTTGATGATTCTGTTCGAGCACAAAGAGACTGAAGGCGAGGAACGCCTATATCTAGATATTGCGGCGAGATGAACCTTGATAGAGGCATGTAATAACCCAGACTTAGCTAACAAGAAAAGACAGGGTAGTATCTGCTCAGGTGATGCCAGTAGAGGATGCAGATTTGATGTCTGGCACCATAAACTCAAAACTGTTACCCTTTTGGCTTATATGTTTTTATCACGGCTTCGCCCTAGACTTGGAGAGAATGTCCCTGCAGTCCTCAGGGATTTTCAGAGATTTGAATTCACAGAATTTAGGAACCATGCACAAAAGCAGAGAGAAGTCGGTCTGGATGAAGGACCTGGCCTTGGTTCACTTTCTAAAGCATTCAGGATGTTTGTAGGTGAATATGATGGGATTGCAATAGTAGGAAAAGCTGCATGAACCAGTGCTGCCTGGGCATCCTCGGGCTATCAGAATGAAGCGACACATCTGCTTCCATCTTGCTGCCAACCTTTAGTATTAGAGGCATTGGGGGGAAACGTAGACATAGCTCCCGGGCCATCTGATTGAAAAGGGACTCCCCCACGATCCTGGATGACAATTTGCATAGAACTGGCATTTGCAATTCTCGTTTGCTGTGAAGAGATCTAGCGCTGATTTTCCCCAGAGCGAGAAGATCCTGTTTAGCGCCGACTGATGAAGCTCCCATTATTGGCAGCTGTTCCTAGTTCTGCTTAGCATGTCTGTTAAGAGATTGCTTGTCCCGGGAACATGTTAGTCTCAAAGAGTTATCCTGTCTGCTGTCAGCCAGCTCCAGATTTCCTGAGCTTCCTTGGATAGCGCCAGTGATCTTTAGCCCCCTTGTATGTTCTTGTAGAGCATGCTAGTGGTATTGTCCTCGCGAACTAACACCTAAGACCCTGCTAAATTTTGCAGGTAAGCTTGGAGACTGAGTTAGATGGCTTTGAACTCCAGACGATTGATATGTTTGCTCTTCTAGAGCAGAGACCACTTTCCTTGAATATGCAGGTCCTGCAGATGACCGCTCAAGCCCTCTAGGCAGGCATTCGTAGTTGCTATGAAGTAGGGTATTTGAGGTAAGAACCGTAAGGCCCTCTAAAAGGTGAGAGATCTGGGACCGCCAAATGAGTGCATTCACCATACCTGGTGTGATTTTCACCTGGTCCTCGAATGATCCTTCTCTTTAAATCCATGGTTTTGTGTCTGTGGCTCTCATTTTCAGTCGTGGGGGAGGGATCAAATTGGTAGCTGATGACCTCATGCCCACAGGCTATTTGAACAGACTCACTGAAACTGCCTTTTTTTCTGGATAATTTGAGATCCAGTTCCTTGAGCCTTTGTTGCCTGTGCTGGGATGGAAAGTTTCTACTAAGGCCCCCGTCACGGAGTTGGCTGTTCGGCACTGGCATCTTGGGCCACCCAGTTGGAGGGTGATTAGGCAGACGCGCAGCCTCTGAGGTGACGGGGCCGAGTGAGGGACGCGCTGTGAGGAGCGGATAGACCGGACAAAGCCCCCAGCGCTGCAGCATATGGACATTGGGGCTGAGGCAAGGAGGCGACTGCCCTTCTCCCGTGTCTGCACGGAGCGCTTCCGCAGCAGCACGGCAGCAGCTGGACATTGGCCTGCAGAGTGCGAGCGGTGTTCCAGGTGAGGAGAAGGCCTGCGGCTGGAGGACTGGATCGAGGTGGAGGTGGGGCAGCGCTTGACGCGTGGGAGCCTTGCGATCGCGCACTGGCGTGCCCCTGACTGCAGAGAGCCCTAGAGGCCTGATGTGGGCCAGAGAGACCTGACCAATAGGATTGATTGAATATTTTGGGGAGCAGTGGCGAGTCAGCGAGGAACACCAATGTAAAAGGGAGCCCCCCGGTGGGCTTCTGAAGGAGGCGTGGACACAGGTGCATACCGGCTGAAACCAAAGAGGTGGAGTAAGATACAGGGGACGACATTCCCACTCCTCCAGGAAGGCGCGATCCAGTGGCAAATCAAGAGGACCAGTGCAACACCATTGGAGCGGAGTTGCCTATACTGGCGCAACAGAGGACTACCTTCTAACCATCGTAGGCTGTGCTGGTGCATTGGCTGACGATGTTGGGGACATGGGCTCCCAAAGTGAAGACCTTGGTCAGTCTGGGACAGTCAACGTGATCCAGGTGAGAACCAGCTATAGGGAAAACAGGTTGTAAGAGGGACCAGGACTTCAGGGAGGAAGCCGCAGGGGTTTCCCAGCTCCACAGTCAGAGGCTCAAAGACATTCTGCAGGCTATAACAGCCTCTTGCGAAGCCCTGGAAGGAAAAATCATTGTCCTGGCGACAGACTTGACTATATTGTGTGATGATCACTGCCGGTTGGCAGAAAGAGTATCTACATCAGAGAAACAAATCGAGGAGTCTTTATCCATTGTAAAGGATTCTACCAACAAATTGCGCAAGTTAGAGCGACAAATTCATGACCTTGAATTAAGGGCAGAAGATGCAGAAAACATATCAAGACGAAATAATCTCTGAGTGATTGGCCTACCTGAACACATAGAGAGAAATTATATGGTGGGTTTCTTGGAGCGCTGGCTTAAGGAGACAATAGCAGACGAGGGACTTTTGCCCTTTTTTGCCTTGGAGAGGGCGCCCAGAGTGCCGGCACGCCCTCCCCTGCCAGGTGCTCCACCGAGACCAGTTATAGCAAGACTGCTTCATTATAGGGACTGAGACTATCTTCTGGGGCAGGCAAGAAAGAAAGGAGACTGTACAGTGGAAAACACCACCATTTGCATTTTCTCAGACTTCTCACGAGAGGTGCAGAAACAGAGAGCCACCTTTCTAGAGGCTAAACAGAAATTAAGACAAATGGGCATGCAATACGGAATGATTTTCCCAGCCCGACTGCATGTGGTAACGGAAGAGGGGGTGCAATTCTTCAACTCTCCAGAAGAGGTCTGGCAGTGGATAGATGCTCATTTGTCAACCGGGACAGTCACAGAAAATGACACCAACTCCTAACTGCAAAATTGACGTCCTAGGCATAAGCCTTAGCGCAGACCATCTGCCTCATCTAAAAGGGAGGTACAACAAGAACGTCAAAAATTGATGGAGGCAGTAGCCTTCCTGAGTGGTGGAGACCAAAGTCCAATCCCGGCGCGTGGCGAAGAGGCGGATCACTCGGTATTTGATAGGTATTCAGTCAGTACACGTACATCGGAGGACACCGGACCAGAAGTGACGCCAGGGATGTCAGACTGTATCATTTGACACACTCTCGCCCTTGCTACCTGTGAGAATCGTATCAACACTGTAGACTTGCTGGGTTCCTACTAAATGTACTCCCAATAGGAGGAAGAGAGTAGTAGGGACGATTTTGAAGAAGGGCATCAGGGTTGATGACATGCCAGGAAGATTAAGACTGAGTACGGCGGTGTTACAGCACTCTTGAATGAATCGAGTGGCCCGCACCCAATTTAATGTGCACAGTTGATTACTTTTAGTTTGGATGAGAGGCAGTTGTTTTTCTGTCCTGGGGACAGGGAGTTGGGAAGTTAGTAGTTTGTTTGTTTATAGGGGGACCTATGAGACACATGATATGGTGGAAAAATGACTAGGCTTGGGGTGTACTGATGACCAGATGCAGGAATTGAGGTGGAAGGGGAGGGTGCAGAAGGGTTTTACTTTGAGAGGGGACTATGACTGCATTAGAGGCATATAAATTTATATCATGGAATGTCTGGGGTATGCATACGATGTTAAAAAGATACAAAGTCTTCTATTTACAGTGGCGAGGAGCTTATGTGGCAGTGCTCCAAGAAACACACATGACATCAGCTGAAGGGAGCGCTATATACAGAAACGTTGGAGGGGGAAGGTATATTATACCACTTATTCAGCATTTGCCAGAGGTACTCTGATTTGGATAAGAACTGGGGTTCCGTTTCAGCCCATGGATAGCTTCGTCGACCCAGATGGGCGCTATGTTCCTGTGAAAGGAAAATTAGAGGGCTGGGATTTATTCTTGGTCAACGTTTAAGCACTTAACACAAAGGATCATTATTTGAGAAACTCACTGCCAAAATGGCCCGCACCTTATGTAGTCATTAGTGCTGGGTGGGGACTTCAACTGTGTGGCGGACCCCACTATGGACATATCCCACCCACCATTGAACGAATCCCCAATAGCAAGGGTAGCACAGCAGTTTACAGCCTGGCAAACACAGTGGGGCCTCATAGTTGCCTGAAGTAGGTTATACCAGCATACCCGGAAATACTCGTACTTTTCCCTTTTACATGATCTGCACATGCGTCTAGATTCTTTCCTATGTACCCCTGATGTGTTTTCAACCATACATAATGTTGAATACTTGGCCCGCACCATTTCGGACCACAACCCCATATTATTGTCACAGAAACGGGGCTCCACCCGTCCTCGTATTCCTACATGGAAATTAAAACCCAAAACCTTAGAAGGTACATGTTATCAAGAAGCTGCGAGACAACAGATTGCTCCTTTCTTTCTTGAAAACAATAACACAGCTAGTAACCCATTCATTCAATGGGAGGCTTTTAAAGCAGTGCTGAGGGAGAGATGTATAGCAGGAGCAGTGGGGGTAAGGTACGCATTATTCAGGGGAACACTAGAGGCAGACGATAAGCTGCGAGAGGAGGAAAAACCGGGCTGGACAGCCAGATATCCAGCATAGATTATTACAATTACATGAGTGTGTGGCAGCCCAGGTTGAGCGACTTCGCTGCTTCGATTACAAGAATTACATATCGCGGGTTCACGCAGAGAGAAATAAAGCGGGTAGACCGTTTGCATGGTTAGCATCACCGTCTAAGAGGGGGATGATCATTATGGAAGTACAGACAGCCACAGGGGATAGGTTGTATGCACAATAGGACATCATAGGACATCAATGCCTACTGCCTTCACTATTACGAGAGACTATATAAAAGCTCCCTCCATTATGATGTAGAGGCCACCCATGAATATCTGGACCTGGTGCCACTCATAACACTCACACAAGAGGCGGCTGAACAGTTGGGGGACGGGGGGGATGGCGTCTCACTACAGAAAACTAGAAGCACCATTAAGGACTTGGCTAGAGGCAAGACGTGGGAACAGATGGCTTCCCAAGAGTCGTATGCTACCTATTCTTACCTATTGGCCCCACAGTCACCCTATATCAAGCTGCAAAGGAGAGGGGACTCTTGCTGGCTATGGCACGGGAGGCTTTGGTGGTGCCATTATTAAAACCCTGTAAAGACCCAACTGGGTGTAGTGCATATATGCCGTTATCCATGCTGAATCTAGATTAGAAGATTCTTAGAAAAATACTGGCAACACGGCTGCTTCCTCATATGATGCACCTGGTGCACCAGGACCAGGCAGGGTTTATCCCGGGGTGAAATACGGCTGGTAATATCCTCCGTCTGCTGGCTGTCATGATGGACCCCTCATATGACAAGACAGTGGCAGGGGTATTGGCAGTGGATATTGAAAAAGCATTTGACAGTCTTGAATGGTGTTTTCTTTATTCAGTGATGGCAAAGATGGGACTTGGTGAGGAATACATAACATTAGTAAAATTACTATATACTGCCCGATGGCTAGGTTTCGTACTGGCCGAACAATCTCAGACAACTATGCAGTTGAGCGGGGAACCAGGCAGGGCTGCCCCCTTTCTCCGCTGTTGTTAGCGGTAGCCATGGAGCCATTAGCGGCCCTGACTCGTGCCGGAGGTGTGGGCAAAGGGATACGGGCAGGTGGTGAATGGCACCATATAGCCCTATATGCGGATGACTTGATTATATTCCTGAGGAATATGCAGAGGGATCTGCCGGGTGCCCAGCTATTGTTGTCTTATCTTGCCATGTCGGGTCTTCGCATGAACTGGCAGAAATCCTGTCTTTTCCCATTGGGGCCCTCTGGGGTAGCCCCATCAGACCTGGGTGAATTACTGTGGGAACCACTATGCCTCTCGTATTTGGGTGTTAAAATATATCATGATATGCAAGACATTTTAGACGACAATGTGGGGCATGCTATACAATCTGTCCAAGCAAGTATGACCTTCTGGCAGGCATTGCCGTTGTCGCTGGCAGACAGAGTGGCACTTCTTAAAATGATAGTTTTGCTGCGGCTGTTGTACTACATAGTGCTACCAGTGTGGATACCCAGGTCAACCTTTATAAAGTTAGATACCATGCTAACATCATTCCTATGGGGAACTACCCGGAAGTGGGTGGCTTTGGCTAAACTACAAAGACAGTCGGCGGATGGTGGATTAACAGTTCCTTCCTGACTTTGAATACTGTTATCTCACTGCGCATACACAGAGGCTGGCGAGTACACAGACCTCCCCCCTCCCAAGCATTAGTGAAATTCTTTACCCCTCCTGACTGATAGAAGTTTTAGGCAACCCAGGGGAGCTGACATACCCAAATTGAAGGTACTCACTCAGTGCTGGACACGCTATTTGAATAAAACTAAGACAAAAGTTCCTTATTCTTTGGACTTCCCTTTATTGTTGTTGCAAACTTTGACACATAGGGGTAGCTGGGAAGGGTTAAATACCTGGACCACAGCAGAGATATCCACAGTTGGGAACCTTTTTAGAGATGGCACTCTGATCCCGTTTGAAACTTTTAGAGCTTAGTTCGACCTGCCGGGAGGGCATTTTCTGTCGCATGGATGGGTTGCTGCAGTCATTTGTCACCTTTGGAGGGGAAGCTTAACTGAACCCAAGGCAGAGGCCACCAGCACCTATGTATCAGTTTTGTCTGGCACGTTTAAAGCAGTCACAAACCTATACAACAGAATAAGGACAGATATAACCCCCTCCCTGGAGTCGCTGAACCTTAAATGGTTACAGGATTTGGGAACCCGCATACCAGTCACATCTTGGGAAATTATATTGGAAAGGGATCCCAAGGTTTCGAGGAATGCTATATTCAAACTTGTAAATGTCTTTATATTGCATAGAGCATACGTGACACCGGGGCAGATTAATCAGCACTTCAATATAGCGAGGACGGAGTGCCAAAGACGTGGAACACTAGGGGTGGAATTCAAGCACATGTTCTGGGATTGCCCACATCTGGGAAAATACTGGGAAGAGGTGATTCAGAAAGTGGCAGACATTATAGATAAAGCAGTACCTTGTAAGTTGGGCAACTGTTTGCTGGAATGGTTCCTGCACACCCCAAAAACAAAGGTAACCAATAGATTCCAGGACTTGGCATACATCCTGGCCAAAAGAAAATTACCATGAACTGGAAAAACCCATATGGTCCTAACGTAAATAGGTGGTACAGGGAACTGGAGAAATGGGCGGCCTGTGAAGGGTATTCTGTCTTCCGGGAGGCCAAGGAAGGGTTGAGACCAATAGACATGGCAAGGGATTGGGAGACCCTAGCTTGAAAAAATTGACCCATAACACCCCTGACCCGTTTCTGGAATAATTTCGGACCTGTGGCCTCCCCCACAACATGACCAATCCAACTTGGGCAACAAGATGCAGTATCCTACCTACAGAATCTTAGCCATAGATGGCCTAATGATACTCCACACTCCAAGCATACTGAACCTGACTCCGAGAAGAGAGGGGAGGGAACGTTGAATAATGGATGTTTAATTTGTCATCATCAATTGGGGGGCCTATTGAAAAAGTGCAGACTACTAGATGTATGAAGAACTGATATTGTAATGTTGAATATGAGGAATGCCTGCTAATAAAAGTTTTGTTAAAAAAAAAAAAGATGGTTTGAATCCAAGAAAGATAGGATTTCCTCATTCATAACCCTTTCCAATATCTCAGCAGGTAAGGGGAAGCGAGATATAGGCCTATAGTTTTTCACATCCTGGGGATCTAGTGAGGGCTTTTTGTCAAAGGAAGTATTGAAACTTTTTTCCAGAGAACTGGAAACTGTCCTGCAGTCAAACTTGTATTTAGTTGCCCCGTAAGAGGGACAGATACTGTCCTAGGAACCTCATGTAAAACATGAGGAGGGCGGGGGTCAGAAGGAGCCCCCGACTTTGTGGAGTCATTGGGGTTGAGTACTTTCTCCACAGAGAGAAGAGTACATTTATCAAACCTATTTTGGTGAGTACCAGTACTGTTTCCCTGAATGTCTACAGCGGCGATATCCATCAGCACAAACAGTATTACGAATAGAGGTGATCTCCTGAAAAATAAGATTCACCTTGCCTGAAAAAATTCCCCCAGTTTGTTGCAGAAGGATTGATCAGGATTAAAGGTGCTGCCATTACTAAAGTTAGACAAAGATTTGACTATTTTAAATAGCTCTCTAGTGGAGCTTTTTTTTTCAGTAAAGTCTTTAGATTTTGCTACAATAATTAGCGCCTTTTACTCATTAAGAAGTGATTTAGACTTTTTCTTCAGAAAGATATTCTTTCCTCCACCTACGCTCTAAAAAATCTACATTTCTCTCTTAATTCTTTTAGTCCCTGTGAATAACAGGGGTCTGAGTGCCTCTTCCTGTGATAACTTACTTTGTTTTCAGAGACTAGCAGCAATACTGAATAGTCTATCCAGTTTAAATAACTCACTCCTACAGTTTCAACATTATTGTCTAAGGCAGGGCTAGAGTTTGAAAGAGTGTCATTTAATACCCCAAAATTAAGGTTTTTCCAAGAGCTGATTTTAAACATACTGGCAGAGTTGGGGCTGGGACCATTATTAGAGGAGACTTTACGTGTAAGAAAAATGGCCTGAACGTTTTCCACACTTAGGTCCAGATTATTAGTAAAATCTCCAGCTAAGGTATGAGTTGGCCGATGGGTAGATTCATTTATGATCTGAGTAAGATCAAACCCTTTAAGATTGTCTACAAGATGTTTATTATCTGAATTGTCTAGAAGCTCAAAAATGAAAATGAAAATCACCCGTGATGGTGAAATTAGGGAGATCAATGCAAGATTTCATAAAGTCCTGCGCAGTCTGAATACAGGGAGTGCAGAATTATTAGGCAAGTTGTATTTTTGAGGATTCATTTTATTATTGAACAACAACCATGTTCTCAATGAACCCAAAAAACTCATTAATATCAAAGCTGAATATTTTTGGAAGTAGTTTTTAGTTTGTTTTTAGTTTTAGCTATGTTAGGGAGATATCTGTGTGTGCAGGTGACTATTACTGTGCATAATTATTAGGCAACTTAACAAAAAAAATATATATACCCATTTCAATTATTTATTATTACCAGTGAAACCAATATAACATCTCAACATTCACAAATATACATTTCTGACATTCAAAAACAAAACAAAAACAAATCAGTGACCAATATAGCCACCTTTCTTTGCAAGGACACTCAAAAGCCTGCCATCCATGGATTCTGTCAGTGTTTTGATATGTTCACCATCAACATTGCGTGCAGCAGCAACCACAGCCTCCCAGACACTGTTCAGAGAGGTGTACTGTTTTCCCTCCTTGTAAATCTCACATTTGATGATGGACCACAGGTTCTCAATGGGGTTCAGATCAGGTGAACAAGGAGGCCATGTCATTAGATTTCCTTCTTTTATACCCTTTCTTGCCAGCCACGCTGTGGAGTACTTGGACGCGTGTGATGGAGCATTGTCCTGCATGAAAATCATGTTTTTCTTGAAGGATGCAGACTTCTTCCTGTACCACTGCTTGAAGAAGGTGTCTTCCAGGAACTGGCCGTAGGACTGGGAGTTGAGCTTGACTCCATCCTCAACCCGAAAAGGCCCCACAAGCTCATCTTTGATGATACCAGCCCAAACCAGTACTCCACCTCCACCTTGCTGGCGTCTGAGTCGGACTGGAGCTCTCTGCCCTTTACCAATCCAGCCACGGGCCCATCCATCTGGCCCATCAAGACTCACTCTCATTTCATCAGTCCATAAAACCTTAGAAAAATCAGTCTTGAGATATTTATTGGCCCAGTCTTGACGTTTCAGCTTGTGTGTCTTGTTCAGTGGTGGTCGTCTTTCAGCCTTTCTTACCTTGGCCATGTCTCTGAGTATTGCACACCTTGTGCTTTTGGGCACTCCAGTGATGTTGCAGCTCTGAAATATGGCCAAACTGGTGGCAAGTGGCATCGTGGCAGCTGCACGCTTGACTTTTCTCAGTTCATGGGCAGTTATTTTGCGCCTTGGTTTTTCCACACGCTTCTTGCGACCCTGTTGACTATTTTGAATGAAACGCTTGATTGTTCGATGATCACGCTTCAGAAGCTTTGCAATTTTAAGAGTGCTGCATCCCTCTGCAAGATATCTCACTATTTTTGACTTTTCGGAGCCTGTCAAGTCCTTCTTTTGACCCATTTTGCCAAAGGAAAGGAAGTTGCCTAATAATTATGCACACCTGATATAGGGTGTTGATGTCATTAGACCACACCCCTTCTCATTACAGAGATGCACATCACCTAATATGCTTAATTGGTAGTAGGCTTTCGAGCCTATACAGCTTGGAGTAAGACAACATGCATAAAGAGGATGATGTGGTCAAAATACTCATTTGCCTAATAATTCTGCACTCCCTGTAAATTTGCCCCTAGAGACAGGTGGACAATATGTAAAAAAAAATTTTTTTTACAAAAGGCCCTGAAAGGAATGCATAATATTTAATTTCAAGTTAAACTTGAGGGCTTCACAGTCAAGCTGGGTGATAGGCTGGAAGGCTGCCTTTATAAATTTGCGATACACTATTGCAGTGTCACCACCCCTTTTTCCTTGTTGGTCTATTCTTTCCAATTTAAAACCATCCGGATGGCAATTTTAAGGTCAGGTTCTTAAGTAATATCAGCCCAGGTCTCTAACAAATATGACGTCTAGAGCAGTGGTTCCCAACCTTTTGGTTTCTGTGGACCCCCACTTTAACATTAATGGAACCCAGGGACCCCCACCGAATCATCATGGGAATCCGGGGACCCCCGCCTGAGTCATTACTGGAAGCTGGGGACCTAATTTGTCAATATTTGTTAATATTTTTTAATTTTCTAGGCTCTCGCGGACCCCCTGAGAAGGCTTCGCCGACCCCCAGGGGTCCCCGGACCACAGGTTGGGAACCACTGCGCTAGAGGAAATCTGACCTCACCGTTCCCAACTGAAAGCACCTGAACCCAACTATTCGCTAGAGCAGTGGTTCCCAACCTTTTGATTTCTGTGGACCCCCACTTTAACATTAATGGAACCCAGGGACCCCCCACTGAATCATCATGGGAATCCAGGGACCCCCGCCTGAGTCATTACTGGAAGCTGGGGACCTAATTTGTCAATTTTTGCTAATATTTTTTACGTTTCTAGGCTCTCGCGGACCCCCTCAGAAGGCTTTGCGGACCCCCAGGGGTCCCCGGACCACAGGTTGGGAACCACTGGTCTAGAGCATGCTGTTCCACAAAGTCAGCAAACTCATACTTTTTCTTGATTAGGGACAGGGTATTTAATATTGCTCATGAAATCACCTGTGGAATACCTTTCCACACAGCTTTCACTGCAAGGGGAGGTTGAGGTATGTTTTGTCCTAAAGGAGAAGTATCTTTGGTTAAAACAAAGTTACATGTCGTGCATCAGTAATTGCCTGGTTTACTATTACAATCAGGAGTATTACAGGAGGTATGCTGTCGTTGCACAATCCAAGTAGGACTTCCCTTGAGTATGCCAAAATGGAAAAATGGTCCGGATTCTTGGCGCAGTTGAGTTGCGGACGGGCTTGCCTTTGGCACGCTCTGCAGACGACTGTGCACTTATGAAGTTTCTAGGACAGTGCATAGTCATGATAGCTGCTCATTTTGGGAGGCAAGTCATTCATGTCTTTTTCTTATAGTTGGACCATTGGCGGATGTCAACGCTATCAGCCAGGAAAGGTACTCAAAAATAAAAAGGTAGTTAAAGTTACCTTCTCATGTATACTTCTAACCTCAGAGTCCTCACTTTTAGAATAACTCCAGATCCCAGGCTCGATCTGGAGATTTGTTTCAGCAGTGATCCCCAAGCACTGGTAGTTTGTGCGGTATGGCTTAATGGTGACTTTATACCACCCTTGAAGTGATGGAACAAAACTTCTTATAAGTGCCACCCCTGCAGGCTGACATCAGTTCCTTTTTTTCTGTGTCTTTCAACAAGGATACGGTGCTCTAGTCCCAACTGTGTGAATTTTCTAGTCTTTCCAAATTTTCCAGATTGTGCACCAAGGAAGGTGCGACAGGATTCATGCTGTGCTGCAACTGCAGGAAACTGATGTCAGTCACATACTCATGTGATGTGCCTATGGTGCTTGGGCTCCAATCAGAACTTCAAGCCATGCAATATGTGTGCCTCATAAAAAGTAAAAGCCCCATAAGTGCAAGAAAGCCAAGTGGGAATCATCTCCATTCTACCTTTCAAAATCTATTGAGAAGTGGCAAGGATGACAAACTAAGGATTCTACGTCATCTGACTTTGTGCCTATCCTGCATTTGGTCACCTTGTGTTTGAGGGTCCTGGGCTGTTGTGAACCCTTCAGCAAATAGTGGCCTTCAAAAAGGCTATGCTGCAAATTTTCCAGATACTTTTCCTTTCCTTTTGGGATGTTGCCAATGAAATCTTGCCAGCCAGAACTCAGGATCTCACTGGCCCTATTGATTCAAAGTGAACAGGACAAAGCAAAATGTCACCCAGTGGCTCACATCTTCATGTGGTGACAGGCGATCACCAGGTTGACCTGCGACAGGCCCCTATCCCTTCCTCACCCAGACTTCATAGTTGTGACAGATGCAATAAAGCTGAGGTGGTGGGGATTACCTATTAAAGGTGGAGGTCAGAGGCATCTGGTCTCCAGCAGACAGAAAGCTCCACATCAGCCTTTGGAGCTTCCATCTGGCCAGGATAGCTTATCTTTTGACCATCAAGGGAAGTCTGGTATATGTCCTGAAGGACAATTCAATTGTCATGTGGTATTGCAACAAGCATCCTGTGCCAGAAGCCGCTAGGTCTCAAATGTAGTGTGACTAGCAGATGATTTTTTAGTATCTAACCAGTTAGCAGGGTACCTGAATGTCAGAATGACGAATTGCACCGCCATTAGCAAAAGGGGGCCCAAGTAGCGTCTCCATCCTTCGGTGGCACAGAGCATCATCCATCAGTGGTAAATTTGTTCACTACTGTTGAAAACATGCAGTGTCAAAGTTTACACACACTAGTGTTTCCACTGAAAAGGCAATTGTGAGATTCACCCCATCTGCAGTGTGTCATGGGACTTAAGTACTCTATCCTCCATCAAGGGAAGGCTAGTGCAGGTGTTTACAGGCAACACCACTGCCATATGCTACTGCAATAAACAGGTTGAGGTGGGGTAGTAGACCCTTTGGCAAGAGGTGCTACGCCTCTGGATTTGGCTGTAACAATATGGCATATTCCTGATGGTTCAGCACCTGGTGGGCTCTCTCAATGCCAGGAGGTTGTGTAAGGTCTCTTTCAGCTGTGAGGAGAGCATTGGTTAGGTCTGTTCACCACCGCCGAGAACACGCAATGCCAGCAGTTGTGTGGTGGAGTTTCCAAGGCAGCTCTTGTGCGTGATGCTTTTCGTGTCAAGTGGAGCTCAGGTCTGCTGTACGCCTTTCTATCCATACCACTCCTGTCCACAGTTTTCAGTTCTCAAGAAGATCAGGAACAACCGGACCAGATTAATTTTTTGACTCTGGACTGGGCATGGAGAGTCTGCTGTCCTGAGCTGCTGAGCATGGCCATCGATCTTCTGATCAGCCTGCCCCTTTGGGAGGATCTTCTGTGGCAGCAGCAGGGGAGGGTTTTTCACCCTCACCTGTCAATTCTCCGCCTTCTTGTGTGGAGATTGAGCTGCAGCAGTTGACAGCTTTCGACCTTTCTCTTTAAGTCTGTCAAGTTATTCTGGCAGCCAGGCATCCCTCCACCATGATGGTATACACCTACCATTGGAAGAAATTTCCCCAACCCGCCTCCATCCACCTTCTCCAGATCCGTCATCTTGATTGTGGTTTGTTTCACCAATTCTGTTATTTTTTCCTGGTTTGGTTGGTTTGTGAACTGTGTATTCAGGCAAATTTGTTACCTGGAATATCCAGGGATTAAATAACTTATGTAAGGCATCTCAAGTTCTTCCTTACCTTAACAGGCACAAGGCAGACATTGGCCTGTTACAGGAAACTTGCCAACCTCAAAGCACAGAGTCCAGGCTACAAGACAAGTGGTTGGGACCAAATTCACTGGCTCCCATTTCTTCTACTCCTGGGGGGTCGCTTCTATGGTGAGGAAAGAAGTCCCACTGTGGCCTTTAAAGCTAGTCCAGGGGAATGAAGGACAATATACCCTTCCCTATGGTGTTCTACTTATTGAAGTTATGGTAGTAGTTTGCACATATAGCCTGACTGTATATTGCCCTTAACTTCTTCCAGGAGAACTGGTAATGGATCATACAACTAGATCCCAAGGCCATCATATGGGGGCAGTAGGATTTCAGTGTATTTATTGATTCTCTTCATAATTTACCCAACACAATATGAAGACCCCGTCCCCTTAGCAGGCCAACAATTACCAGAGATTACAACATCATCATTGAAATTTGACTTATAAAACACCCTAAAGCACAAGAAGACAATTGTCTCTCAGCCATCCACAATCTGTGGTCTTAAACTGGTTACTGATTTGTCACCAGAGATATTGGCTGAAGGTCCACTCAAGTAGAACATATGCCCAAGACTCTTTCAGACTGTTCTCTTGTATTTCTGGTCATGACTAAACCAGGTTTAAAGCATACAGCTTTTGGAACGATTGCCTCTAAGTGATCTACAGGACTCTGTTCAATGAAGACATCAGGTGCAATATTCAACTATTTCACCTTTGGCTAACAGTTAATGAATAGTGCCTGCATGCCATGAGAAGTTTTCAGGGTGATCCTAAATGGCACTTGTATTGGTATACTCAAGGGGGTCTCTACAGTCAAATGGGTAGACTAGAGAAGGAACTCCAGGCTCTGGAAAAAACCTGTTAAACTACTTGAGAAACAAGAATACTAGCAGACTTGTGCTAACACAACAGTGCTGCACACATGGAGCTGAATTACTTAAATAGTTAAGTGTTTTTGAGTCAAAACAAAGACATTCTCGGTGTGGTCTTCCAGTGGAATGGAGTAGATGTGTGTCCGTATCTCTCTGCTTCGTTCCGGCACAAAAGCCTACCAAAAGCACCCATTAAGGCCCAGTGTGCCTACTGCTAGTCCGCAGCCTTTTAGTGATGACTGGGGCCTCTGTCCTGGACCCCCAGGAACCACCGGATGCAATTTGTTTGGCCAAACAGAGAGCTGAGTGCAATCAGGTGCGGAGTTGCCATCTTAGAAGGTGGGACAGCCTCTATGTGATAAAGTCTCTCTGATCCCCAGCCCAACCTCTGCATCTTCTGCCCTTCACCGGATATGGCACGAGGGATCGGCCTTTCCTAGATTTGTGCCTGCAGAAGTGCTCTTGATCTCTGCTGATGCCACCAGGATTGTTGGACCTCGGAGAGCTGTGGAGTGGACGTGGCCCGAAGGATCTGGTCAGAAGATTAGAGTGAATTTGCAGCACCTGGCAGAGGCCTACTCCGGCCCTGGAACCCATGACATCATCAACAAATGCACTGGCTTGGCCTGCGGGTGGTTCTCTGCTGAGCGGCCTGCTTGAGGCCTTTGGCCACGGCCTGGATCATGGCCTGGCCCACCTAGTTCACCCGATCCCAGCAGCAGAGGGAGAGCGCCACATCCTGACCCACAGCCGCAGGAAAGGCAGTACAGTGGCTTGGACACTCCTCGGTTTTGGAGGTGCCTGACCAGACCTGTTGGAGACGCTTTGGCGTGGACGAAAGAGGGGAGAACAGATTTGGTCATATCACAGCACTGTAGAGCATGGGGCATCATTGAAATCAGGGACTTCTGCACCTCCCTGATGAATTGTTGAGTGCGTCACCCCTGGTAACAGCTTTGAGCATTGTGGCCCTTGTTGTGACACAGAGGGCTAATGCGGTCCCCAAGTTCTGATCTACGCTCTCACTGATCACATATTAGGGTGTAGGCCTTTCTGACTTAAAAAGTGTGGGCTTTTTTGGGCTGACTTGCAGCTAGAGACTGGGGCCCTCTTCTCACACTGCGTTCCTGATTGAAGCCACCTCACCACCGGACAGCTACAAAAGTCCCACCTGGAAAGGGAGTAACCGGACCGAGCTACTCAAGCTAAAGGGTTGCACGAGCTAGCTGCCACGGACCTTTCCGGGGTGCTGCCATTGGGGGTACCAGCACTAACAGAAACAGGGTCCCCCAGTGTGACTACCCTGGTCGCTTCTGCCTTTAGGGGTACCTGGGAGCTTGGGGACATACCCTCTCAGGACTTAGCTGGTGCCCCCCCTCTCTGTGATGAGACAGCTGACGCGAAATTGGCTCGATCTATGCTGACCTCAAAGACTATCTAAAGGACATCCAAAAAGATGGGCCATAGAGTGGGAGACCTTGAGCAAATAATGGCGTAGGTCGGGATCTGTCCGGACTGGAAGAACACTGCCTGGAACTGGAGCTGAGGCAGGAGGACTTAAAAAATGGATCCTACCAAAATAACATTGGAATCGGGGGTCTTCTGAGAGGGTTGGATGTCCTGATATCTAAGTGTACGTCCAACGCCTGCTACACCATCTCTGCAATTACCTGTGGACTCCCAGCACCCCTGGATAGAACTCCTAGGACAAACCCTGAGGGGCAGGAGAAGAAATAGCTCAACAGACATCCTCATGAGGGTACACTTTTATGATGAGAAGAAGGAAATAACGTTCACTGTCTGCTCCTCAACGTCAGTGTACTTTGGATTCCATAACCTAAGCCTTTACCACGATTTAGCAGTGAGAACACTACGTCAGTGCACCTTGAAATAAATCATTGATTACCTCCTCTCCCATCAGGTCCTGTATCAATGGGGTCATCCCTTTTTTTCTTCGCTTTACGTGGGGCGGTCAAAAACATGGTGCACACTGAATCAGACACCCACCAACTCTTGGAACTCCTGATGATGGCCCTACAAACATGGCGACTCCCCCAAACAGTGCAGTCCGAGCCACTCGCTCTAAATAGACCCAAGTTAAACATCACAGTGGCACTGCTTCACCTCCGCCAGAGGAGACTGAACTGGCTAAAAAGGCACCCCTTAGAGAGGCATAGAGAATGAGGTCTAACAACACTGGGCGTAATGAGAGAAACCAGCTTAGAGGGCGGGGGGGAGGGGCCCTTATCATGTTGCATGCATGAGGTGAGGGCTCTCACATTAGAGGTGATGAGCATTTGTGGGGGGCAGTAGAGTGACACACTGGCCTACTCTCCCAACATCAGAGAACCACTCTGACTTCTTGTAAAGAAGACAGTATTTTCCCTCATATTATTTTCTTGTTTGAGAGGTTACTAAGGTTGCTTGTTGAGGGGTTGTTGTGGGGGTGTGGGCGGGTAAGGTTGTGCATTTGGGACACACATACAGACTGGTTCAAAGCTCTCAGTAACACTCACAGCAACAGAGTCAAGACTTATACTCAGTGGATCATCACACCCAGGAATGAGACATAGCCTTCAAGCCTGTAAAACAAATGCTTAAATTTCTCACCCTTAATGTCAAAGGCCTCAACTCATGTGCTAAGTGGCCAGCAATATTCACCTTGAGAAATATGGAGGCTGACATAATGTTTCCTCCAGGAAATGCACCTAGGTTTTTTTCCGCACCTAGGTTTTTTTCCACACCAATACTTTGCCTTCACTACTACAAAGAAGGCAGGCATTGCTATCTTATGAAGAAAGTCTCCCGGGTGAAGTTCTAGAGGTCCATCTGGAGAAGACAGGCCCCTCACTGTGGATAGTGACAAGGCTGGGATCACAGTCCTTAACTGTCTTAAATGTATATGTTCCTAACACCCACTATAAAGCGAACCTAAAGAACACCATCTCCCAGGCACCTCAATATGCAAAAGGGGGCTTAATAGTGGAAGGAGTCCTCAACCTAGAAGTGGACAACACAACTGACAGACCTCCATCCCGCTTTGACAGACTAGGTTCAACTTCCCCTGCGCTCAAAGGCTGATTGTTATGACATAGGCTTGAGGGATAGGTGGAGATCAGTCCACACCATTGACCGGGATTACACCTTTTACTTCATGGCGCACAAATCATATGCACGCCTCAATCCTTTCCTCTTGGGAGACAGCTTGATCAGCACAATACTTCAGTACATATGGGGCACATAACACTTTACGACCAATCCCCTGTCAACCTCAATAGCTTCATCCCACTGGAACGCTGTAATCCTTCCATCTGGAGATTGAACAAGTTCCTTTTAATAGACCCAGTCACAAAACGAGAAATCATAGATGAGACAACAAACTTCCTTCATAATGATGAAACACCAGCTATCTCAGTAGTCACCTTATGGGATACTCTCAAAGGCTACCTAAGGGGGATCATTATTTCTATATCCACACATCACAAAAAACTACATGCTGATAAACCCTGTGAACTTGAAGCAGCTCTAGGGTACTAGGCGCTCACCCACAAAGAAGCCTCATCTGCTAGGAACTGGCGCAAAGTCACCACCCTTTGTTCGCAATTAAAAGCCCTGGACTGGGACAAATATGCCTTGAACTGAACCAAGCATGTGTATTACTCCCAGTCAAACAAAGCAGGCAGGCTCCTGGTGGTGCAGCTGCACATCCATACCAATAACGATAGTCAAAGCCATCATACTCTCCACTTCTGAGATCCCCGTGATGACTCAGCTATAGCAGATGTCTTCATAGAGGTTTACCAAACTCTCTCAACAAGGATCCCCCTGTTCCGCAGCAGGTCACCCACTGCCTTTATGCTCTCTCACGATATTCTCTACCACAGAAGTGACAACACATTCTCAGCGAGCCTGTCCTAGCTGAGGAAGTGATAATGGCCATCTCCAAACTCAAAACCTGTAAAGCCACAGGCCCTGATAGCTACTCAACAAGTTTCCACGAATGCTTTTGTCACAGCCTGGCCCCACTCCTGACCCTCCTCTTCAATGAGGTGGGCGATGAAGGTTCCCTCCCGGCGACTATGAGAGTGGCAGTGGTGACTGTCATTCCAAAACCAGAGAAAGACCCCTTCTGCAGCTCTTACAGACCTGTATCATTACGTAGTATAGATATGAAGCTACTGACAGTTATCTTGTCAGCCAGACTGGGCCCCATACTAACCACCACCATCCACCCAGCTAAATCCTATTTTATCCCAGGCATACAATGCAGCAATAATACTACAAAACTCATTCATTTTGTAGAGAACATCCACAGAAAATCTAAGAACGACCTTCTCCTGTCCTTAGACGCTGAGAAGGCGTTTGATAGGGTATACTGTGGATGTACATGAAAGGGGCCTTAGCTAAAATAGGAGTGGGACCACGGTTCCAACTATCAGACACTGACAGCTAAAATTCAAGTAAACAGCACCTTTTCCCAATCCCAATCCATCAACATTGAATGCAATACTCGTCAAGAGTGCCCCTCTCGCCTTGTATTTTAGCTCCCTTTCACCTCATATTTTTGCTCTGACACTAGAGCCCTTTGATAATGCTATATACTCTGCCGCAGGGATAAAAGTTGCAAGAATTGGTGACCATTTTTAACTATGTTAGTAGATAACATTAGGCTCTCTTTAAGAGACCCCAAGTAGTCTGTGCCCCTGGTCTTGGAGGAACTCTGGGCGTTCCAAGCTGTTTCTAGTTTTAAAATCAACCTTACTAAATTAGAGGCTCTCCTGTTGTACCCCGCCCGGGGCAGAGAGAATCCCTGGAGCGCTTCGCTCCCTTTCAATGGACATTCTCATAGGCCGCACCCCAGCCTGAGTGACCACTCTTAACTACACACGCCTACTGAAATCTCTCCTACAAGACATACCGCACTGGCGCTCCAAGCAGTTTTCCTGTTTAAATGCATAGCTGTGGTGAAGATGAGACTCCCATCACAGATTCTATACTTATTCCAAACCGCCTATTCTCAAGCGACTTCAAACACTATAAAATATGTTTGTCTGGCAACACAAAGCTCTGAGGATTGCCAGCCACATACTTTACAAGCCGTTGGTACAGGGTGCTATGGTGCTCCTTCACCTCACATCATATTACCAAGCTACACATCTCCGAGTCTTTGTGGAGTGCGGCAAGAAATATCCGCAGACGCAATGGTTCAGTATGAATCAACTCATAGTAGCCCTTCTACTATGGCAAATTCCCTGGATGAAGAAATCACATCATAGCTGAAGCCTCTACTCCTCACAAGTAATGAGGACTGCCCTGTTGATTTGTGATAAAGTTGCATCCCTCCTTGGTTTCTCCTTGTTTCCGTCCCTGTTTACATCTACCTCTTTTAACCTGGATTTTTCCCCAGCGCAGTTACCCTCCCAGTTTAGCACATAAGTGTCTTATGGTAGACTCCCTCAACAAATTCTCTCCTTCGAGAAGGTTAAACAGCGATTTGGGTTTCATGAAGCTGAACCGTTCACATACACTCAAAATCGACATTGAGTCCTCTAACCCTCCATGTTGGAGGTAGTGGCTAGATCGCTTACAAACTAGAGAAATGGTTCAAAGATGGACCCCATAACAGGGCCCTGATATCCAGTCTCTACAGATTTCTGATAGGTTTCCAAAGTGGGGACAAGACACCAGGGCATAATGGTTGAGGACCACCCATGTTCCAAACAATGCAGCAATAAATATCCTATTCCAGCAGGTTGATTCCTAGTATTTATTGCAATATTATGTACTGTGAACTGAATGTGGCTACAACATACTGAATTACCCTGGTCTAGTACAGTTGTGGATGCCATGCTTGACATTGGTGGGTCTCAGAAAGCCGGCTCAGGGTAATATGCAGCACTAAGAAAAATGACTAAACCACACACTCAGTTCCTTGGGGAGTACTGGGCAGCCAAGGTAAACATGGACATATCTGACCAGAACTGGAAATCTGTCTTAGCTTACCAGAAAACTATAAAATGCAATGCATGGTTTAAATTGATTGAATTTGTATATAATTCACTGTACTTATCTAACTTGTAGGCAGCTGAACAAAATATTCAGCACCATTCCACATAGCTGTCCCAGATGTAACAGATTATGCAGATCTCCTATATAATGTCTGGATATGAACCAATACATCCCTTAGAGGGCAAATCATGCAAACAAATCAAAAAGTACCTAATGTATGCCTTGATGGATCCCCAAAAATGTACCCGTTCTGCTGCCTTGTTCCAGGAAACATAAAACGGAAACGAGGTTCATAGACTTGACGTTAATATTAGGAAAAAGACTCCTTGCTCAAAATTGGAAGGCTGATAATTCACCTACAAAAAGGGCAGTGCAATAACGTGCCACATAAATGGGTAGAAGCAGACAGCCAAGTAATTGCCAACTAACAGAACCAGCTATGCCGCACAGCTAAGGACCCAGTTATGTTGATTTACCCAAAAGAAACCATGATAAGAACTCTTTAGACCCGTGAGATGAACCTTAGGATGATGATAAATCCAGGTAGTTGTTATTCTTATAGATACATCTACCTGTAGATTCCTCACCTCCTAAGTATCCTTCCAGGCTTTAAACTGGTCAGGAAAAACGTCTTCCATAACTCTCCCCCCAGTTAGGAGATGGATACTTCATATCAGCACCAGAGGTGACACCATGTAACGTCACAGGTGACATAAAAGTGAACCCACCGTTGAGACGTCAGTTCCCTTTTTTCTGCACATTTGACATGGTCTGCAGCTCTTGAGATTGGTTTTCTCTTTCTAACAAAAAACCTTTATGAACAGTGCAACTGCATTATGTCACCCCCAACTGTCAGGATTCAAAACGTGTAAGTACTGTGGGGTTCAAATTTCAGTTACTGACCCTTATGCCTCTAGTGTCTAGGTTCAGGTAATGTCAGAATATGCACCCTGAAGACAATAAAAATAGGGAAGACAAATTGTTTATGGCCTGCGCCATGTGTGACAGGAGGGGCACGTCAACATTCAGGCCCCTTCAGGACCGGTGTCAGCAGATTTCCAGGCTCCATTGCCACCCCCAGCTACCGGGAAACAACCCTACCGTGACATTCCAGTAATTGGTTCTGATCCTGCACTGTTCCTGAATGTTATGTTTGAATTATTCAGGTGAGCTGTGGCCCCTTTGGAGCGCCTCTGAGCCCTTTGGGTTCTTTTAGGTTGCCCTGTGGACTTTCACTGCCAGGTCTTCCCACGCACAGTTCACACACTTCATACTCCAGTCAGCTGCGCCATTGACTCCATTGATGACTTCAGGTTCACAAACTGCCCAATCCCTTACCTCTACTGACATCGGTCCCAGCCATAGCTGTAATGTAGTATCCTCATTACTGATTCTAAACCTGGCCACCTCAGCTACACGTCCATTGGAGTCAGTTCAGAGGTTAAGAAGAGAAGCATAGCATCTCCAGCAGGAACAGCAACATGGTGCAAAAAGCTACTCCTTTTATGACTTATTTGGCACAGATTCCTATCGGTATGAAGCAGGAGACCACTTTGATAACCCTGATGGTTTTCTAGAGTTTACAGAGGCCAGTGGGCTCAAAAGCTCACCCAAACAGGAATCTCAGAGCCTGACAAGCCCCTTGGTCAGGTGTGGCCTTCTATGATACCACCATTAGGAAGGTAGCAAAAACATTAGGCCTATCTCTCCCCATTGTAGAAAACAAAGCCACCATTTTAACAGTGGTGCTGCAGCCTATATCCCATTCGAATGGGCTTCTGTTACTTTTAATGAAGCCCTACTGGATCTTGTCCATGCCTCGAGGTCCAAAACCTTGTCTACTCCAGCTGTTAACAGGACAGTAGCTAGGAGAAACAGACGAGCACCGGAGGATCCCCAGTTTTGTTCAGAACATCCTTTTCCCGAAAGCCTAGTTATTCAGGCATCTTCCTTTTTGAAGTTTTCTGAGAGCATCTTCACTTCGGACTTGGCTGACAGAGAATCGGAAGGACCTCATGCCTGGTCCAACCATATTTTTGCTGCTGTGGGTCTAGCTCTTAAGTCCTTCAATGCCACATGTTTCTTAAGAAGGTATATTTATGCCCTATGAGGCATGGGCAGTTTCATTGTACCCAAACTGCCCTGTGACGTCCGGATATTCTTCATTGTCCTTGTAAGAGATGGATTGGCAGCTGTGTGGCAAGTTATCCAATCTGGTCTCAATAGTGCTGAGTCAGTAGTCAGAGCAATGAGGACATAAGTGCTAGTGCATTGGCATTCATGACTTAGGACGGCTAAGTTTTCTAGCTATATGCAAGCAATTCTGAAGGAAGGCCTCAAATTTCACTGTCAAGCAGCCACCGCACAGCAGCAGGGCCAGAACCACTTTTAATGGTTGTAGAGAGGCAGTGGAAAAGGAAAAGCTTGGACCCTCTCTCAGCCTGTTAATTCCCCTTCCTCCTCCTCCCTGGCCACTGGTGAGAAGTATGCTCTTGTCTGGCACTTGAGACTTGGAAGGCCATACCATTGGAGCAGTGGGTCCTACAGCTTGTGGAAAAGGGGTGTTCCCTACCCTTCCACCCCCAACTTTCCCACTTTCCCAAACAGACGTACTGCAGGAACACCATTTCCTTTTCCCAATGAAGGGTGGCATTCTTCATCAGATCTTGGACCTCATAGTCTTAAAACATTTCCTTTGGAAGTAGAGGTTCAAAATTCTGTCCCTAACTCGGGTTTCTCCGGCACTGCAACCGGGAGATTGGATGGTGACATTCTAATTACAAAATGCATATTTCCACATACCAGTCCTGAAGTCCCACTGGAAGTACTTGCTCTTTGTGTTGGGCATACCTCACTATCAATTTGTGGTTCATCTCTTTGGCCTAACATCAGCACCACATGTCTTAACAAAGGTGATGGTAGTAGTGGCTGCTCGTCTCAGGAGGTCAGGGATTCCAGTGCTCCCCTACCTGGACAGCTAGTTCCTCAGGCCCAGGACTCTGTGGATGGTGCAGTTACATGTCCAGTCGGCAGCATCTCTGCTGTATGACCTAAGCTTTTCCATGAATGTGCCCAATTCTCACCTGGAGCATTGCCAGTGCCTCCTGTACTTGACACCTCCTTGACAAGAACATTTCTACCTCCAGGGAGGATACGAGACATCCAGACATACATGCTCTGCCCTTGTGGTTTTAGGAAAGCATGTGTGTGTCAGTCCTGTGTGTCCTAAGCCTGCTCAGTCTGCTGGCTTCTTTCATCTTCCTGGTCAAGCATGTCACTGGCACGTCAGGTCTCTACAATAGTGTCTCTGCAGGCAGTGGTTCCAACTCAAGGGAGATCCGTCATAGTCCATAGTGTTGTCCAGCTACAGTGCAGAGTGCCTTGCCTGTTAGGATGTGGAGGAGAACCTCTCCAGTAGAAAAGCCTTCCATCTTCTCCCACCTGTGACCACAGTAGTGACCAATGCTGCTACTCTTGGTGGGGTCTCATCTGTAGGAACAAGAGATCAGAGGCCTATGGTCTCCAGCAGGTCAGAACTTAAACATCAGTCTGTTCGAATTGAGACTGATTTGCCCAGCGCTCAAGGCATTCTTACCTTCCTTTCATGGTTAGTCAGTCAAGATCTTGAGTGACATTATGACCACTATGTGTTATATCAACAAGAGAGAGTGGGGTCTCAACCTTTCTGTCAGGAGGCTCTAACCTTGGGTGCGCCAACAAAGAAAATGTGGGCAGTGGAGTATAATCTCACCTGCTCTATGAACACCAGGCCGATGATCTGTGTTGTGTCATCTTGCTGGCTATGAGTGGCGTCTCCACCTGGAAATTGAAAAGACCATTTTCAATCAATGGGGCGATCTCTTTGCCACATTGTTCCAGTTCTCATTACCCAAAGTTATGTGTGCTCTTCACTATCCGAGGCATGGAGTTTTAAAGGACACTTTTTAGTTGACATGGAATTTTCCTTTTCATTAGGTGTTTCCTCCACTACCCTTGATTCCTTGGTTTCAAAGGAAAGTCAGCCAAGACCGGGCCTAAATCATCTTGGTAGCTCTGGATTGAGTGAGAAAGGTGTGATATGCAGACCTCCTGCACCTCTCCCTTTGTCACCCAGCTCCGTCTTCCTCTCAGGGTTGACCTACTTACCCATTTGGAAGGTCAGATCCTCCATCTGAATCTCCAGAGCCTACACCTTTAGGCGTTGAGATTACATTTTTACATTTAACTGTCTTTCAGTTACCTGAAGATGTAGTGTATGTTATCATATCTGCCTCTCTATTTCTCTACCAAATCTGTCAACTCTTGGAAGTATTGCAGATTTTTAACTCGATGCACGAACCACCAGACAAGGTCCCCTGGAAAACATGGTTTTCTGAAGCTTTACACTTTCATTGACCCAAAAAGAATGTGCAGTAGGTTCAGTTAATACATATCTGGCACCTTTGTCAACCTTACTATGCCTCTTGAAACAGCCCCTCCTTTTCAAATCCTGTGTTGTGTTGAGGATTTTGACATGTCTAACCAATATGTTTCCTCACACTTCTTTTGTTGTGCCTCAGTGGTACCTAAATCTGGTTCCAACCTTTTAAATGGAATCTTAGTTAGAGACCCTACCTACTTGTTCTTTATGTCTCTTACCTCTCAAAGTTTCTTTTCTTGTGGACATTTCGTCCTGTCAGGTGGATCATTGAGTTTCAAGAAGTGAAACTTTTTGTTTCTCTGAAAAGCCCAGAACCTGATCTACTTTCCTTCCTAAGGCGATGACCCGATTTCATCTGGATCTTTTGGTCACACTGTTTTCTTTTCTACCTCAACCTCACTCCTACAGAGGAGGATCAGAAACCTCATAGGCTGGAGCCGAAGTGGGTAGCCAGTTTTTACATCAACTGCAGAAAGGAATTCCAGATGGACGACGAGATCGATGTTCGATATTTTGGCAACAGAAAGTGGAAAGTGGTGCAGTTGGATTATCCTTTTTCTTAAGATCTGCTTAGAGTGACCCAGAAGGAGTACCTGGAGGGCTTCACAGCCAAGTTCTTAACATCTGCCTTAGCTAATCAAGTTTCTTTAAATGACCTCTGCAGAGCGGCCAGTTGGTCATCCCTTCACATCTTTGCCAAGCACTCCGGGATTCGGAGGTGAGAAGGGACAGGCATTTCACCTGATCTGTACTAAGGACTACTAGTATAGATATCTATGAGGCCCTCTATTTCTAGGGTGCCATTGCTTGGGAATCCGTTCAATTGGTGAGGAAGCTTCAGATGGAAGTATCCTTCCGAACTAAAAGTTGCTGGTCTTCATTAACAATATTTCTGATAGATACTCTGTCTACCTGCAGATTCCTCACTGATTGCACAAATCTCCCTGTTTTCTGGTGGATTGTTTTGTACCACGGTAGTAAGATTCCACTTCTTAAGCTGTTTCACTCTTTTTCACAACCTGATATCATGCTGCTTCGGTGGCACAGAAAAAAATGGATGGGAAGCTGAAGTCCTCTTGACAGTGGGTGATGCATTATGGCTCATGTGACGTTATGTGGTGTCAGATCTGGTGACAATATTAATTCGGTGCATATCACACTTGGGAGAGCTATGGAAGACGTTTTTCTCGACCATTCTATGCCTAAAAGGATGTTCATGATGTGATGAACCTGCAGTTAGGTAGGGCATCCATCAGAAATATTATTACTGAAGATAAGTAGTTTTCATGTGGCGTGACAGCTGCAAAAACATGCTACAGTTGGCCTCTGCTGTCTTTAGATGTGCTCTGGCCCAACCACTCGCTACAGGGCCTTTATTCCCTTTATAGAACCCCATAATTGCCCGAACAAGGTTTTGGCTTTTATGGACTTAGCATCGAAAACAGTGAAAAAATAACAATTGAAATGCATCAAAAGAGTAATATTATACATCCATAAGAAATGCAGACAGTTGCAATTAATTGAGCTGAATGTCTCTAGTTGTTTGTTGACACATGATTTGAGGTTTTATTAAATAGCTATGATCTATGTTTCGGCTAAAGACTGTCAGCACTAATAGGGCATAACTATATTGAAACATCAACAGAATAAGCACTGGATATTTATAACTAAAAATGCAGTAAAAATATAAAACAAACTGACATTGGTAATTCTGGATATGGTGTTACTGATTGGTATGCCAGTATAGTTCATTATGAGGACTGTAGTCGTTGTTTGTTTTGCAAAACACTCTAAACAGGAGCTTTTAGACTAAATTATCAATGAAAATGTTGTTTCAAAGATTCTGTTGGCTGCTGCTTCTAAACATTGTTGCTATCTTGGAAAGGTAAAACAATGATACATGGTTCCCTGGACAATATCATTCCAAGATGGCCACCAAATTTAAAAATAGTATCCACACAAGATGCAGCACACTGCAGAGGTGCTTCAACAAGTATGGATGCCTCCATTTCCGCTAAACCACGTAAACTGACCGTGGCCCTCAGGGCTGTGCCGTAAGTCCAACCCTATTGAACATCCTTCTTACTTCCCTGGCCCAGTCAGCGGAAGCCCTTCGTGACAAAGTTATTTCCTACGCAGATGATATGTAGCTGCTGTTTTCTTGGGGCACGGGAGAAGAGACTTCAGGAACACAGATTAAAACTTGTTTAACTGCTGTCTTCCACTGGTTGACAACACATCAATTCAAGTGCAATGAGGAGAAAACTGAAATTCTTTTTTTTGGCAATATTCCTTCAGAATTTTGGCTGAATTTCTTGCCTAATGGTGCACCCCCTCCAGGCTCCCAGGGTAGCATAGTCAGAAATCTAGGGATTAAATATGACGACAACCTGTCCTTTAAGGCTCAAGTTAGAGCATTAATAGGCACCTGTTTTGGTATCTTGTGCGCCTTAAAAAGTTTTTACACTTCCTGTCCTTCTCTGCAAAACAAATAGATATTCAGGGCCCCTTATCCTCTAGGATGGACTATGGTAGTGTCATTTACTTTGAACTACTGGAACATCTAATGGAAAGGCTTCAAGTGGTCAAAAATGTGGCAGTCCGCCTTCTGCTGAACTTACTAGTCAGAACACAGATTTCATCCTTTCTGCGTGCTCTCCACTGACTTCCCGTTAGGAAGAGAATCATTTTCAAGTGCATGATGCTCTTTATCAAACTTGGACTCTTTATCTTATAACCAGATTCAGGTTCCACACTCCTCCCTGAAACCTGAGGTCGACTAATAAACTATTAGCAGTGACTTCCAGAATTCAATGCGCTAGCGCTTACCTACCTTGGCTCAGTAGCATGGAATCAGCTCCCCCTGGAGTTGCGTGCAGTGATTAGTGTTGCAATGTTTAAAAAAAAGCGTAAAACCTGGCTTTTTGTGCAGGATTAAATGCAGACTGTTTCACCTCTCCCGACACAAGCAACGTGCCAGGACACTCTTTTAAGTAGCTGTGCATGATACAAATTGCTTTCATCAACATCATTCACATTCATCATCAAATGAAATGAGCAGCAGGAAATTAGCCTGGTAGAAATATTTTAGGAGATTGAGGAGACTCTAAAAAAAGGGAGTGAAGAAGGGAAGCAAGGAAGGGGATCTATAAATGAAAAAATTGAAAACTAAAGGACTCTCCAGCAGCCCGGATACTGAAACGCATTCATCTACAGACAGATGTGCACATGTGGTAAGTTAACATGCCGATATACAGTGAGCCATAGGGCCTATAGTAGAAATAGGGTAAACCATTGCACCATGCAGTTTACGGGCCTGGTAGACAACTACACCTGCCAAGCCCTCCCCAGAGGGTATAGCAAGGATTATAACAGTGCAAGTCTTAAACCCCAAGGGTTTGCCGAAGGAAGTAACCAACACCAAACTCCTTCCTTCCTACAGTAACCTGTGATATTACTTGTAAGAAAATGCTTGTTTACAGGCATTAACACAATGTAATGACAATGCACTGATAAATGTTTGTTGGATTTAACTTATTATTTTCACAACAAATGTCAGACGTCTTTTTGCACTAAAACCGATCAGTCTTGTAGGCTTGATCGATGGTTTGTCACAACACACTCAGACACTCCTTCAGTGAAAGCACACAGCTTCTGCACAATCAAAATCTGTACAGTCCCACACGCACAAAAATGTACAAAGTTAAAGTTGGCAAAATAATAAGCAACCCTTCCTAAAATGGCTTAACAGTGATTCTCAAAGTGCAAATCTTCTATTCCGAGGGCTTGTCGTAGGGGTTAGCAACACCGAAACCCCTTCATACTATGATAATCTGAGACTTTCTGTAACAAAATTACCACCTACAAATTTTAACGCAGTGTAACGGGAATCCACCCATAAACAGCTATCTGCTTTAGAATATGGTTTTCACAATAGATAGGTCAGGCTACTGCCTTTGCCATAACATTTCATAATAAACAGATCAGGCTGATGGCCTTGATCAGTGGCTTGTTTCCATATCCAAGTAAGTCTTGCTGTGTTGAGAACAAGTGTTCCCACAAGGCAGAAAGTGCAGTGTTGGCACAATTTCAGCAGGACGCATACAACTTTCCCCAACCCAAATCTGTTATCAAGGCATACAACTTTTGGGTGGAGCCAAAGCCCTTATCTCAGGGGCGCTTCCTATGTCATTTTTATTCTTGTTCACATAAGATCTGCAGACGATTATGCTGTCAGGGCAGACTTAAAAATGGAATACTGAGAGCCTTAATTATAATCTGAAGGGCCAGTGAAAGCTGATTGGTCTGGCTATAGGGGACTAGGTTACATATCCTGAGTCTTATTTAGAGAGTCTAAAGAAAGCTGATTTGAGGCTTTTTAATGTCTCCACTTTTCACAGAAATATAAGTTTCTATACAGATTTTTTAATATTTATTTATTTTGTGCCTTCGCTATCATGTCACTTTTTTTTCTATGATTCACTCTTGATAAGCCCACAAGCAATCTAAAATGCAAGGATTGTATGCCTGATCTTTTTTGAAGATGTACCGATGATGCTATGAATTCTCTCATCTCCCTAGCAAAAGTTAGTATGAATTTGAATGTGGACAAGAATCCTAATAGAGGAGTTTTCTTACAGCTAGTAAACTTGTTTATTTGGTCAGAGAGTTGCGAAATGGAATGTGTTTGGAGAAACAGCCCTCTTTCAGAACTACCTGCGTTTTTCTTTATTTTACAGTGAAAGTGTGTGTGTTCTACTACTTTTTTATACTACTACAGCCTAATAATTGTGCTAGAGTTGTTGAAAAAGCATTGTTAAAAGTTGGAAGAGTGAAATTTAACAGTGTATTATTTTGAGCTCTTAATATATATTTAAACATTCACATGCACAATTATTATCTGATTATGATTGGAATTTGATCAATTGGTTATATCAGGAAACTTCAGGATTCCCTGTATACATAAACTGCATAACTTCGAGTGTTGCATCTTTTTGATATTTGATGTATTGTATGCATGGTACTGTAACTGAAGTGTGTATTCTTCTTTTCCCACAATGCTTTTACCTTTTGTGACCGAAGTCTAGGAGAGTAAGTGAATTTAATATTCTGATTATAAGTGCAGTTGCATGTATTTTCTTTTTACATTTTTAAAGTAAAAGAATGTTGCTCTTCTTTTTAACTTTGTTACTTTTTGTAAAGCCTGAACTTTACAAAACATAATTACATTTGCTGCAATCTGCAGATTTTAATTTTCCTCTGTAAATGAAATCTGATTACTGAAGAATGTTCTGTTGCAAGTCCTGATACAGTTTCCTTGTATTATATTTTCGTCCTTGATCATTTATGGTACCATTTTTAGTTAAATTATACTTAATACCGAAGGCTAAAGTTTGTTGCCCTTAATTTCTTCTTTATCATTATCATTACTGTGTTTAATAAGGGCCTTGATATGTATAAGCATCTCAAACATTTCATGTTTTAGTCCAACATTGTGAAAAGAACATTCTTTTCAAAACCTTATTATTTTTACATATACTATGCTTTCCTTCAAATCAACTAGATAATGGCATAGACATAATACTGTGGTGTTAGCAAAAGCCCTAATGCACAAACTGCCAGACTTATATTTCTAGACGTCTGCCAGAACATATTGGCCTAACTGTTGCATTTTACTTCAGTATGCAAAAATGGTCAATAGACTAAGATTATGTTTTTATATCCTAGACCCTATGTGCTCCTTTTCTACAGACTAATGTGGCATTACTGTCAGCGATCTGAAGTCCCTAGTGCACGTTCAGTAACCCCCCTGGCCAGGCACTGGTCTTGACAACATTAGTAAGTTTCACCTTGTCCTGCCTCTTTTCCACTTAGGCATTTTTAATTCTGGCACTCAGAGCTTTTTGTACCTAGGAATTTTCCATACACGTTGTCTTCTGTGCACTTATCCTGAGGCTTTTGTTAATACCAAAGGCAACAAGATTAAAAAGATATAGGTTTGGTGATGCCGAGTTTTGCTAGCTAATCGTGCTCTCAGAAGCTATAGCTTAACCAACCCTTGCAGGGAAACTAAAGGTGTGATTATCTTACAGCTACATTTCTAAATATGGACTGAACAGTTTGATGTACATCTATCATCCTAATAAGTGCCAAGGCTTAGTCACATGGAGCAAAAATTAACCAAATCTCTTTTATACAGGCTTCTGATGCTCCTGATATCTTCTTTCTGGACAGGCCCTTTCATCTATTTGTTTTTCTTTTCTTTTTTTAAAGCTCTGTCAGCTTTTTTCCTTCTAACTAGTAGTACAGTGCTTGTGCTCTCTCCCTAAAACATATTAAAATTGTCCTACACCTAATTGGTACATTTCATTTACTTGTCACATCAGATCTTACTTTATTGTTAAGTTAATTAAAACCATATAGAATCTCTGAAACAAAAAAACACAAAACATGTAATTAAATATCGACACTCCACCTTAGTTTAAAAATGTTAAAAGAAAACATAAAAATGTATTATTTTTGTTCTAATTGTTCCCATGTTTTAAATAATAAACAGTTTACCTTTATAGCTCCTAATTCCTAAAGATAAACATCTCATAAACTCTCCCACGTGCTTTGGTGTGAGGTGCCCCGGAAACAGAATAAAATTGCCTCATGTATTGTTTTTTATCTCTTTCGTATTAAGACTGTTTCAGTAGATTCTTACAAATGTCCATTAACTTGGGAAATAAAGCAATTATGTGTTCTAGCGTTTGGCTCTCCAAGTTACAAAGAGAACACATACAATATTTGTGAAGGGTTTTCCATTGAGCGCAAACTGATAAAAAGGTAAATAGAGAAGTCTGAAGCGGAAAAAAGTTGTTAATATCCTTTGTGTACAAGTTAAAAGCTAAGCATGGTTGACGCTGAGTAGAATAAGACTCTAGAATGTACAGAGTTTTTGTATAGTAAGTTATTTAAAAAATATATATATATCTTTCGAATGGCTTTGGTCATTTTCTGCAATTCCTTTATGGATGGCATATTTTGCTTGGTCGGGAAATCTTATCGCCCGGCTCTGCCACTGATGTTTCACTATTTGACTTTGACAGGTCTTTGTTAATATAAAATCTTATGGTGTTATTAGCACCCCTTGATTGTCTATGAAATAGTTGATGCAGTTAATTATAATCTGGGTTCTAATTGACAGTCACAGTTGTAGTCTAATTATGGTTTGCAGGGTAGTTTTTCGTAGATTAAATATCTTCCTTATACTGTCCATAAACACCTTTTCTTTTCTCCTGATTGTTTCTGGGCCCAGCAAGGTGCTCCATATGTACAAAATGAAACCAGCTTGGTGTTAGCCACCATTACCATTGTGCCAGAGGCATTCCTCCTTATTTTATTGCGAAGATTTTTTCGCTCCAGAGACAACTGTCAGTTTCTGTCGCAGGTATTCCATGTTGGCATTTCAATATAATTTGTTGTTGAATCTCATCCCGAAGTGTGAATAAAAAGACACCTGCATAATTCATCCGGGCCAATAAATCACATGTATTGAGGTTTTTACAACCAAAGGGCATGACTTTTGTTTTGTTGATGTTAGTCTGTAGGACGTTATCCAAGGTGTAGGCGTGTAAATTGGTCAGCTGTTGGAGGCCAAGCTGTGAAGTTGATAAAATGACTAAGTCGTCGGCATAAGCCAGGAATTCTATTTTGGTCAGGGATGTGGAATTCCTATAGCCTGATTCCCAGGACATGTTGTTTGGGGCCAAGGACAACAAGTTTTTATAATTATTTTGTCCCTGGGACAAGCAGGCCTAAACCCCTACAGTACAAACCCTTTGGCTGCCAGTTTACAGTACCACAATATGGATCAGGAAAGGGCACTGTAGGTAGTAAAGTTAATATTTGTGTCCGTATGTTAATACTGTTTGAACTTTTATTTATCGTTCATTAGTGCAAAGCCTTTATTATCAGGATGAGCGCTCTAAGGAAATGTAAGTTCGGACTGTACTACTGATAGTAGTTACAGTGTACAAATTTGCACAAAGTTTGCACTGTTTAAAATATGAGGTTACATATAATGCTCCCAAAATGCTCCCTGATTAGATGCACATATCTTCAGTAGCTTGAAGGCAGAATTTAAAATTCTTTGATTTCAAAATAAAATGTTCACAAAAAAATGCAACTAAAAAAAACGTTTTGCTAAACTACTGTGAAATTTTAGGTACCATTTCTTTGAAGCTTCGTTTAGTAAAATGTGTTGATTCATGCTAGTACATGCAAAACATATTTGTAATGGAAAGTTAGGGTAGCCAGTTTCAACAAGATTATGGGAAACTTGAAATTAAGCAAGCATTGTCAAAGTCACTTACGTTCTACATTGGTGGTCAACCTTTTGATTTTTAAATGTGTGTCTTGTTTTGACATGGTTTTTGGAAAACTTTATTGTTGTGGGAGCTCCCGAGATCTGCCTACTATAACAAACACTAGCAAAAAGCAAAAATATTTTTTGGTCTCAAAAAGCTCACATTGCCACATTAGTTCCTGGCATTGAACAAAACTGCTTTGTGTGCTGATATGCTCCTTGTGAAAGAACACAATGCTGACACTCATAGTCAAGCCAGCGGATATATAGATAGAGAGACAGAATTTTAATAAAAACAAATAATCTTGATTAAATGCCAGACCTAATTAGGGGCCCATTTCTTAAAGAAAGTCACAAAACTGCACCCATGATATATGTCCTTGCATTAGTGCAGATTTACGGCTTCCATGAATTACCAAGCATTTACAGAAGTAGGCAAGTATATGCTGTTCCTAGAAAATACTTGTGAACTGCATTTTAGCAAAGCAAGTATGTATATGTAGATTTGCTCATGCGAAAATCTGATGAGTGTTTTCAAGTTCACTTTCCCTCCAACCACTTCTTTCTCCAACCCTGGAAGACATTTTACTTCTGTCCCTGTCAGGAATACATTAGAGAAGAGCTGGTGAAAACCCCTAACACATGCAAATTTGTGGGTTTGCACAGACTCAAAAGGTTATTCAAGCTTTGGAACTATTGCTTACTGCTATCTACAGCTACAGTTGTGGAAAGGTGGCAAAATAAGGGAATAGTTTGTATTCAAACCCTACTATAGAATAAGTGCTGGCATAATCAGAGAGGTTATTATCAGAGCACTTATTAGATGAGTTTTTGGACATAATTTATTGCTGCACTACATGGCACCAAAGGGACAAGTGGATTTTTTAATAGGACAAGTAGATTTAGAAAGCAACCTGTCCCATGGACAAGAAGATATTTTATTAAATTCCACACCCCTGTTTGGTGTTTGCTAGTTTGGGGGCATCACCCCTTTCTTACTGCAGTGCCAACGCAAGATCTGAAATATATTAATTAAACAGTAGTGGGGCTAGAATACAGCCTTGTTTTAGCCAAGTATGGATTTTTGGTGACATTCCTCTACTGTGGGAAAGTTTCACTCTCACCCACGTGTCACTATGGAGAACAATTATAAGCTTTAGTAGACCGTTCTCAAGCCCCACGAATCCAGTTTAGCCCATAGTTTGGCTCTATTTCCTCTCTCAAAAGCAGTTGAGAAGTCAATGAAACATGCAGACAAGTTCTTAACTTTAACTGTTACTGCTCTGAGCTAAAATAGCGAGTGCCATGATGTCATTAGGGGTGGAGCTAATTTTTCAGAAGCCGGATTGATGGAGCAATAATCTCCAGGCTGCATGTGCCCATTTTTGAAGGAAAGTTAAGAAATGCTTATCAGAGATTTTCCCTTCTGCATCAAGCACAGCAGTCAGCCTGTAGCTCTGTGGAGAATGTCTAGGGCCTCGCTTATAGATCGATTGAATGATAGAGCCCTTCCAGGACGGTAGAACATGCTCTGTGGCCAACACTGAGTTAATTACAATAGACACCAGCATACTCCAAGGTGCAGAATCTTGCTTCATCACTGCCATGGACTGACCATTTGGGCCAGCAGCCCTCGAGTTGTTATATTCGCCAATAAGCCATTTGGTCTCCTGGGGGTGAAACGACGTAAATGGCTCATCCTCTGCCGCCTGTGATATATTTGATGTTGATCCTCCACAGAGCGTTACTAAGGGCCTGATTTAGGTCTTGGCAGAAAGAATACTCCGTCACAAACTTGACAGGTATCCCGTCCTCTGTATTACGAACCCCATAGGAAATAATGGGATCATGATATGGCGAACGGGATGTTTGTCACGTTTGTGATGGAGTATTTCCCTCCGCCAAGACCTAAATCAGACCCTAAGTGTTCTTTGCAAACATTATATGGAATATGATAGTCTCCTCCTATTCTGATTGTTTTAGTTCTCAGCTATACTAGCGCCTGAACTTCCGCATATTTTTTATACAGATTGCATATAATAGTTCCATAGAAGATCTTCGTTTCTTCACTCAATATTATAGACTTCTGTTTCCTGCCATTTTAACCTGTTTTATGGCTTGAGAGTTATCCGGGGTAGTAGAGGCTCTATTGTGTAGGTGTCCTTCTTAGTCGTCTTCTTGGCACTTTTTTTTTTTTTATTGTTATTTTTTTATTTTTTAGCTTTGAGGATTTTTGGCTGGTACAGCCTTACAGTCTTTTTTCCTAGCTTTTACTACTATTCGATTGCCGGCTAGTTTTTTTTAATACCAGATAATCTCTTTAATATTTTTGGTTAATTGTATATGCTGTGGGTTGTGGTCACATTCAGATCGCAATCTAATTTGAAAGTGTTTCATCTTCTGAAAATCTGCTCAGGGTATAAATGTATAATCAAATGTTGAATTCATCCCCCTCATACTGAAGGTAGCTTGCGCTGGTTGGTTCTTTGTAAATCTCCCATGAAGGTGATGAAACCCCACTACCAATAGATTGGAACAAGTTAACTTTGCCCACTGTTTCTTTTTGTTTTTACTGAAAACTTCATCAGGAACTTTAAAAAATAGGATTGGGGGTAGGTTTGTCTATGGCATCCTTCTTTCGATGTAATAGTGTGTTATTGAAATTACCTGTTAATATCGCTATTACATTTTTATTTTATTCCTTCACAGTTTCTGCTTGTTTCAACAGAGCATTTAGATTTTTCCTCTTGTTATTAAAGGTTTGGGGGAATATACATGTTAGTCACACATAACGGCACTCAAGATTTATGTATATCTTGAACAGCCATTACGTTTCTTGAACTTCCGGTGGCTTAATAGCTATTGATACCTGCTTTTAATAGTATTGAGAGACCACCATTTGACTGCCCTTTGAGTCTTTTTTAGCAGGAACATCTAGATTAATATAGTTCTGCATCATGATCTCTGAAGTTTTACAGGTTTCCAATAGGCAAATATTTTGGTAGCCATTAAGAAAAGAGTCCAAGATGCCATTATCCTCACTTAGCTGGCAGTCTCATCCTGCAGTGTTCCATGAGCAAACGTTCGGGGGGCCTTCTGACTGACTGTTGAACTTCTGCATTTAAATTGGCCAGAAAGCTAACACATTTTGTGTTTTGGTGGTTCTCAGCAAGGGTAATCGTCAGGTTATTGATTCCATTAAGGTAGCAACAGGTTCTTTAACAGCTGCCATGTGTGTCTAGGCTATATCTCTCATGTACCCCTCTAAAAGATTGGGAGCATATTTTAGAAAATGTGATAATTAGTTGGTGCAACCGGTTTCATAATTACCCCCCCATCTTGCTGCTCTTGCCTAAAATATTCAAGTATAACACTTCTGTGGCTCAGCTTGTTCTTGTTCCCAGCTTCTTCGTGTTTCAACCAATTAAACTCCCACAGTTGGAAAGCATCCCACAAGACATCATCTTATCTGAGGACAACACGCTTTGCCTTTCTGTTGGATACTTGCAACCACAGGTTCCTCACCTTGTGAAAACTCCCCAGGGGTCAGACTGGATCCAGAAACCTTTCAAGCAGTATTCCTGCATAGGTGGCATTGTGCATCTCCACATCAACATTGCTCCACTTCAGAAGTGTCAAACAGAGCTGAATACAAGCACCAGCCATACACACCTACGTAACTTCCTTTATTTCTTCGATTCCAGGAATGGATCCAGAGCAACTTTCTTTGTCTACCAAGTGACATTTTTGTCACAAACATTTTTTGTTTAAAGTCAATGTGCATGGGATGGCACTCTTTAAAACTACAGAGTTTAAATACTGTAGGGACTGTCACAAGCCGATGTCAGATCCCCACAAGGTATGCCTTTGGTGCTTTGGGTAGGAACACAGCTCCAGGGCCTGTGATGACTGCACCCAGATGAATTCATGGCCATACTGGAGCGCGAGGCGAAGCTTTATGGTGCTAAATACTTGAAAGACTCAATGTTGTGATTGGTCAAAGTCAAAAAGGAAGGTCCCGTTCCCACTCCCGATGTTGTTCCTGCTGCAGATCTTAGCCATGGCCAAAGTGATTGGGTAAGTCCAAAAAGAAGCACAAGAAGCCCAAGGGGGACTCAGGGCCCTTCACACCACTCATGAACTCTAGAGAAGGCACGAGGTGTCAAAGTGCCTTCGGTCTTGCTCCTGATCAACATTGGAGCCAGTTTGAAGTTTGATTCTGACATAGCACGTATTTCTAGGCCCATCGGCAATGCCACAGCAGGTTGAGGCTTTATATAATGCCCTGCTGTACCTTTTTGGCACTTTACCAGTATCCAAGAGGGCCTCCTTTTGGACTTCTGCTGGCAGGTTTCCCTTAAGTTTGTGTGGACTCTTCAAACCCATTTTGGGTTCTACACCAGCTGCAGTTCTAGCTTCCTGACCTATGTCGGTCCCTTTTGTGTTGTCAGCACTGAAGGAGGAAGCATGGCCAACCATGCTGTCCGACTATCTCCAAGCTGAACTAATCTCAATGTTGATCAAAGTTGCGTCCCAGTCCTACTGGGGCACAGCTTTCTGGCAGCCGATCAGATTCTTACTCACATCCCTTACCATGCAGCAAGGCCCAAAAACTCCATAACATTTTTGGTACAGGCTCTGACAACACCAATTTTGAATGATGGGGACACATTTAGAGATGCACATGCCTCTGCTTAATAGACATGCCCTTTGCCAAGAAAGCAGCAACAGTTAGAAAATAACTGTTTTACAGCATGTTCCCACGGTCTGTCTTGACAATTTCGCCAACAATTTTCCTCCCTCCGTGACCACGTCAGAGGTGTTCAGTACAGTCAATGCTAGCCCATACTTCTAATCCTGCAGGCCCTCCAGCTCTTTCGTGGTTGAGGCTGTGTTGCACAGAGGCAGTGCCCAAGATATCAGGGGCAACACACAGCTCAGGCTGTTTCACAGAAGCAAGACCCAAAGTATCAGGGGCATCACACAGCTGAGTCCCTCAGGTCCCTGCTGACGCAGTATCAAAACCCACTTTTATGTATCCGTCCTGACACACAGTCACACAGTGGGAGGCAGGATACAGCATTTCCTCCAAGGGTGGGAAGCAATTAATTCAGATATGTGGGTCCTTCAACTTGTACCTTGGGGCTAAATCCTTCTGTTTGTTTCCAACCTGTTTCTTTCCACCACCTCCAGGGAGGCTGACTGAGGACCACACACCAATCTTTTTGGGCAATGTGCAGATGCTTTTGGCCAAAGGGGCCATATACAGGTTCCCTGCATCAGAGGTAGCAACTGTGTGTTACTCTAGTTCTTTCCTGGTGCTGAAGAAGGACAACGGCCTTCATCCTAGCTTAGCTCTTTGTCCTCTGTAGGAAAGTCACTCTTTGTGGCATAGTTACCCCCACTTTTTACCTCCTATCAGTATGCTTTGACTGTTTTCACTAGGCTCCTGCTAACGAGGACCCCATTGATTGTGCTCTCTCCCTCTAAATTTGGTTGCCTAGGCCTTTGCACACCCCACAACTGGCATACTGGTGCCCCATATAAGTCCCTAGTACATGGCGCTTAGGTATCCAGTGCATTGGGGCACCAGGGGTTCCCCATGGGCTGCAGCATGTATTGTGCCACCCATGAGAGCCCATGCAAAATATGTCTGCAGGCCTGCTATTGCAGCCTGCGTGAAAAGGTGCATGCATCCTTTCACTACAGGTCACTGCACCAGGTCCCTGTAAGTCATCCCCATGGTAGGCCGTCTTAGCCCAGAGGGCAGGGTGCAGGTACATGTGTGTGAGAGCAACCCTGCATGAGCAGAGGTGCCCCCATGAACTCCAGTTCCCTTACACTGGACTTCCTAAGTGCAGAGAAAGCCATTTTACCCATGTACTAGACACAGGTCACTTACCTGTCATCCAGCTATATAATGGTAACTCCGAATCTAGGCATGTTTGGTATCAAACATGTTGGATTCATATCCCAATACTAAAGTTAGTACTGGGGGCATGATTCCATTCACTCTGGGGGCTCCTTAGAGGACTCCCCTGTATTGCTCCTACCAGTCTTCCAAGGTTTGCCGGCAGCCCACACTGATGCAGCCCCTCAGACAGGTTTCTGCCCTCCTGCTGCTTGACCAGCTCAAGCAGGGGAAGGCAGAACAAAGGATTTCCTGTGAGAGAGGGAGGCAACACCCTCTCCCCTTGGAGTTAAGTGTTAAATGGCTTGAGAGGGGTTGCCTCCCAGGCCACTTGTATGCTTTGGAAAGCCCTCCGGTTGATGCCCTCCTTGCATAAACCGGTCTGCACCAGTCCAGGGACCCCGCTGTGGTGCAAAACTGGACAATGGAAAGGGGAGTGACCACTCCCCTGTCCACCACCATCCCAGGGGTGGTACCCAGAGCTCCTCCAGGTGGTCACTTGATTCTGCCATCTTGAATCCAAGGTGGGCAGAG